>NC_136067.1:1529308138-1539308138 GCF_964261635.1 Lissotriton helveticus
ACACAGACTGGCACTCAGGGGCGGAAAACATACTTGAACACCATGCCAAGCACATTTAGCATGGAAAGGATGCAACTGGGAGTACAGTTCAAGCCCAGCTACATGGTACAGAATAAATAGAAATAGATGGGGAAAGAATTTCACTGGTGACCAGTTGGTAAACAGTTGGTAAACAGTAGAGGAAGACTGTACACCAAACAGTGAAGGAGGGAAAAGAATCCTATACATCACACATCGGTGGTGCGCAGTACAGACAGATTTTCATTTTAGCCATCCTTGACTCTCAGGGTGATAACTGTATTTGCTCTCCCAATTTGAGAGGGTATCCTTCTGGCCCAAAATAAGAGATAGGACACGAATGGGGGACCCATTAAAACCCTTGCTGGGTGCCTTAAGTCAGAAAGAGCACTGAGCAGAGCAATAAAGCAAGAGAGAGCGTGGCTAAACCCTTGTGGTATATTAAGAAATCGAGGAGTAAGAGACACATGTATGTGAGCACATGTCCAGTTGAAGCTCAGTGGCTGGCTGCACAACAGAAAAGGAAAGGGAAGCACGCATGTAAAGGACACTCCTGTGGGCCCAGTATAATTTGGCTAAATTATACAATAAAAAAAGCAGTTCAGGGCGTTTTCTTGGTACAAAACAGAGCCAGAATCCTAAGTAGAGCAGAGTAAGGACGCAATGGAGGGTTGTGTGGTATACAATATAATCTTGGCACAAATAAGAGTGCAGAACGTGCAACGTACCAGCAAAAGCCTAGTAGAGGCGCACTGAGGGGATCTCAGGACAAACACCAACAGCCCCGAAGGGGAGAAGGACATAGCCGAGTACTTGTATGGAGCGAAGGGAGGCTCTATACAACGCTAATAGAAATAGCGCCAAGGGAGGAAAGTGTGTGGCTGGCAGACCGGTTGAACATCACTTTGGCGGTATTAAATGGTAAGAGAACTGGCGCCAAGTGAGGAAGGATGCGCTGGAATTCTCTTTGGTGGTTGACAACAGGCCGAAATCGAGAGCGCTGTGCATGGAAATACAGAAGTATCATTAACATGATTAGGAGCACACCAGACTCCTATCTTGCATGCCTGAGAAGTTCAGGAACATAGGGTCAGATGTAGGTAATTCTATTTTACCGACTCATAAATACCGAATTTTACCGATTCGGTATTTATGAATCGGTAAAATAGAAGATGGGAGATGTAGGTAAAATCGGTATTTGAAATACCAACTCTGTAAAAATCCGTATTTATCGATTCTGTAATTACAGAATCGGTATTTCCCATTGATTCCTATGGGCTTTGAAGCCCATAGGAATCAATGGGAAATACCGATTCTGTAATTACAGAATCGGTAAATACCGAATCCTGCAAGGGTGCAGGGGGTGTCACTTTGACACCCTCTAGCACCCCAGATACAGGCATGTGTGCCATGTGGCACACAGACATGCCCTAAGGGCATGTCTGTCTGTCACATGGCATAGGTGTGCATGCACACATGTGCATGCACACCTGGATTCGGTATTTTACCACCCAATTGGATTGGGTGGTAAAATACCGAATCTGTAGGGCCTTTGGGACTCAGAAGAGTCCCACCTACATCTGGCAGTTACAGAATCGGTAAAAATACTGATTCTGTATTTACCGATTCTGTATTTACCGATTCGGTAAATTTACCGAATCGGTAAAATTGGCCCCCTACATCACAAATACCTATTTACCGGTCGGTAACGGCCGAAATGGGCCATTACCGGTCGGTAAATGGCCTCCTACATCTGGCCCATAATTACTGTTTTCGGCATCTACTTTGTTGTCTGTACAAATCTCAAAAGCTGGTTGGTTTTGGAGCGGTGTAATCGTCAATAGGCATTTCCCAAGTCCTGCATCATCGGCATTCGTAGGCCATGCACGGCGAACAAGAACTGTGGACGCAGAGAGCAACGCCGTGAAAGCAGCTGCTGCCGCCGGAGAGAAAGAGCCTGCAAGAAAGACGCCCCCTCCACCCAGCACTTCACATGAACAGCAATTAATACGGCTCCACCACTTAGGCAGGCTTCATGCTCATAAAGGAGACAAGCATTGGCCGCTCGCAGGAACAGAGCCCGGGAGTTGTGTGCACGCACGCTAAAAGAAATGCGAATGGTGCGTGTGAAGGAAGGAGAGGGATAGCTGTGCACGTCGTGCGCGCTTGCGTGCGTAACAGCAAGCTGGTAGCCGGAAAAAGCCTGCGGGTAGCACTTTTGAAACCCGGTTAACTAAATGTCTTGCCAGACAGCACATGCGCTGGCTCAGGCAAGACCTAAAAAAGGACTACCATGGCACAAAGCACTGACATAGAAGACATGTTACAACTGTACTGTGCTTCATATCAGCATATTTTCACTACATACAATTCCCATGTTGCTAAATGTCAGATATAAGTAACAAATGAAGTCCTAGTTTTTACTTTCTATTTGGGTACTTGCAGTTTTGGTTTTCAGAAAATTAATGCAGGACTGTAAACAACCAAATGCAAAGGCACACCTGCACTGGATGAGCTGCTCATACTTAACATGATACATTTTAAGCGCGATACAGTCTTTCATCCAGTTAATTGGGGTGAAGGGTGTCAAGCGGTAGCTTTATAGGAAAGAGGACCTCAAACTTTGTCCCTAGCAAGGGACTATGGCGGAGTGACACATGCATAGCTACCAGTTTTGGGTTTTGAGACACACCTGATTTTTCAGCCTACAGGCCTTTTCATACTGTAATTTTTCTACACATACAAAATAAAATACTAAAATCAAACCTACAAGTTTTTTTGTATCCCCTATACAACAAAAAAGGAAGCATTCAAGAGCAAGCGCTGCTTCGAATTTGATGCAGGTAAACAGGAGATTTTCAAATCACTGTAATCTCAAACATGTATCTTGTCTGCTTTATAATACAAATATACATTAAGTGCTTCTTACTAAACTTCTGACCAATGAACCATAATGCTAGAGAGAACGCTTTACTGTGGACCTCTGTCTTCTCTGCTTTTCTGCATCTCTAGCATTAGCTATGGCCTGATCTAAGCTAAAAAAATCTCTCCCGCGTGGATTCTCTTGAAAAAGACGTTTCCATCCTTTTTTAAAGCATCTGGATGCCTGCTTCAACTACTGAAGGACAGCCTCCCGAAATGCTGTCCATTCCCTTTAACGCCTATAACCAAAGATCTGCAAATCACTCTTCGCCCATTGGCCTGTATATTCCAACATAGTCCGTAGGGTCTTGTATTATGGAGCTAATAACATTCAAAAGCTGATGCTGCAATGTGGCTTTAGACCACAAGCCAGGCTTATGGAAAACAACTGAGTTAATAAAGACTTTCTGCTGCACTCCTAAGTTTCGCAGTCTCAGAGAGTGACGAAGCAAGGGGGTGGGAGGTAAGTATCATCAATGCTGATGAATTAAGAACATGCATCTATAAACACTCATGAATCAACATACATACTGGCAAAAATGCGCATTTCCAACAATCATACGGATACCCAAGCACTCGCACCAACATACTTGCATACACAACACATATCCATGTACAATTTTATGATCATTTGAGATCCAGCCTTTGATATCATTCATAATACAGTTTTTATAGTATATCCATTTTATGAGAACTTTGGTATTTCGCATATTTGGGTCATTTCTATTTATACAATTTGTAAAGCACATTGCGACCCAAAGGCATCCCAGAGCTAGACAAGAGGTAGCACCACAGAAGTGCTGAAAATGACACCTACGGACCTGCTCTATTTAAAAAGCCAGGTTTTGATCACTTTCCGAAGCGTGGCTCATTTTCTTTAGCTCATATGTCCAGGGGGCGAGAGTTCCAAGCTTAGCTACATTAAAGTCACAACATCGACCACCCCTTCTAGCTCTTCTCATAGCCGTGGTGGTGACAAAGTAGAGGTTCGATAATGAAAGTGATCTGTTGGAGGTCTAAGGGATACCTAATGAAAAATAGGTGGACCTCGGCCAAATAAGGCACAGTGGGCAATGCACAGCAATTTGAATTCCTCTCTTTGGGCAATGGGGAGCCAGTGAAGGTCTCTCAATCTATATCTAATTGATTGGGCATTCCAAGCAGTGCGCTTGCAGCTTTTTTTTACCTCAATTTGCAATTTCCACGTAACTCCTTTGGGAGATCCCAAATACAATGAGTTGCCATAGTACATATGGGGGAGAGGAAAAGGGCCTAAACCATCACTTGTCTAGAGATCTAGGGAAGCAATGGTAGAATCTTGCGCAGCATCTGCAATATTCCAAAACCACTGGGCGTGGTTGTGTGGCCCGGACTTCCATCGTCAAGGGGTCTTCAAGACACATCCCTAGGCTATTTATAACAGCTTTAGGGATCGAAGGGGAACTAAGGCCATTAGGTCAGTCTGAACCTTGTTAGGCAGAGAAATCATTCCCAAGAATCATTACTTCAGTTTTTGCTCCATTGAGCTTCAGGCATGACTCGTACATCCAGCTGGCTACTTGCTCTAGGCAGGGCCCTAAATTAGATTCTGGGGCAAGAGACAACACCAGCTGGGTTTCATCCACATAGGAGACTATAGACACCCAAAAGGGAGCTGTAATATCTGCCAGAGGTAGAAGATATATATTAAACAGCATGGGGCTAGGGGAGGACCCCTGCGTGATGCCACAAGCCGCAGGCAAGATTTCTGAGGAACAGTCCCTGTCAAAGACTTGGAATGTTTGACCCTTTAAAAAAGGAACTCACACACTTTAGGGCTTTCCTTGCAACTCCTAGTTCTATCCAAAAGGATAGTGGTTGACAGTGTCGCAGGCTACGCTGAGTTCTAGGTGCACAATGGGCACTGCAGCTCCCTGATTTATTCAGCTTTTTGCTTCCTCCACCACCACCAATAAGGCGGTCTCTATACTGTGCTTAGGCCAAAAGCCAGTTTGTGTGTGATGCAGGATTGAGTTGGATTCTAGGAAATCTGATAGACATCTATTCACATACCTTTTTGCTCACCATACTTAGACCTGAAAGCAGGGAAACGTATCTAGGCAGGAAAGATCAAGATTATGGTTCTGTAAGCCAGCCCTAATCATGGCATGCTTCCAGGGAAGAGGCACCATGTCCCTTTCTATGGTCATATTGACCAGTTCTAATAGACAGGGGATAATAATTTCTGGCTCAAGAGGAAGAAGTCTCAAAGGTTCCGGATCAAGAGCGGATCCACATTTATTTTTCCCAAAAAGAACAGTGAACTTATCCAGATGGGGTGGGGGATTGTGAGATGATGGGCGAGCATCCATTCTCACTAACCTTCAGTGAGAGGGCATTATCACTTTTATTGGCCACTTGAAATGATTGGTAATTGTTCAGGATTTTTTGTACTGAAATAGTTAGCCAACGCATTACACCTATCGGTGGAGGGTTCAGCCACAGGAGCATTCATAGTAGGCTCCATCAAGGACATTGTAATTATGAGCATCTCTCTGCAGCATTATTGATTTTTATTTCATAGAAAGAGGCCTGGGCTTGTCGAATTTCCATATGATATGTCCCCAACTTCTCGATACAGTATTTTTTGTTTTCCTCATAGTCCTTTTTCCGTGCCCTCGCCTTAATTTAGCAGTTTAAAAAAAATATATTCTAAGGTGAGGGGAGTACCAAGGGGCTGATTTATTTTTATATTCTCGAGTTATGGCCGTATTAGAAATGGTTTGGTCAAGGGAATAAACCGGCCAGTCCGAGATCACACTATTGGCAGTTTGCGGGTCTAAACCCAGGCAAGGTAAGGTCAACCTCAAAATACTTCTCCAGTTATCAAGATTTAAATTGGACCAAAGCCAGTATTTTACTGCCTTAACGTTCTGGGATGGTGTGGTGCTAGGTACATTGAGGATCATGGGGATTAGATAGTGATCTGTCCAAGTGAGCGGTACAGGGTCCAAGACCTTTACAAGGGGATTATAGTAATGGTAATGGGTTTATGGTCTTATTACTGCAGATCAATACATTTCTCTGCTGTTGTAAAGTACATAAGGTATGATTGGATCTTACAGAGGGAGCTTAAAGAAAAGTTGTGCTTGATTGGGGATTTTTAAAATGTATTTTCCAGTGTACTGCAGATACCCTGCCTCCTTGCTTGTTAAGTGACCCTGTTGTGTTCACTTTTAGTAATTTTCACACTCACACTTCACTGATCCACACACACAAACGTGCTAATCTGTGAAAAACATTTTCACTTATAAAGACACCTGCTCTTTTGTCTTTATAATGCATGTTTTCTTCTTGCATTGCCATACCATGAATGCCACAAAAATCCATGGAAACAAACACTGGCATTCACAGCTAACATACTGAGAGCAGTTTGGCACCAAAATAATATGGCAAGGTCCGAGCTACACTGGAATGGAAGTCTAAAAAGCATGAAAATTCACCGCAGCAAAAGGCTGACCACAACATATTTTGTGATGCAGCCCTCTATGAGTTAGAAGTTGGTCCATGTGTGCATATACGTTTTCTGTAGTAAACCTCATATTCTGAAAAACAAACCACAAGGCTACATACCAACAGTGATCCAAGATCTGAACTGTCCCTTATTGAACTTTAATTCTTATTTAAAGAACCTGAGCATCACCAAGAATGGGGTGAAGTGCTCACCAGGCTGAAAGCATGGGAGCGGCCCTCACCCCTGCCTACTCATCTTATATAGCTCTCCCTGCCTTGTGTGTAATGAACACTTTTCAAACGTGAATGCTGGATAGGCGGGGGGGCGGAGACACTATGTTGTTGTCCCAAAGTGGTGAGTTTTGTACCTCCCAATCTGGGACACTAATGACTCTTGCCTCAAATTGTTATCCTAGGCTGGAAATATCCAGACAGGAATAAATCGGTGGCGGTAGCCCAGCCATAAATAGCTTGGGCTTTTTATTCCCGTGATCAAGGCAGTGGTTTGCATCTGTGCACCAAAAAGAAAGGCCCATGAAATACAGGGAACTTTCTCTTTGTGAATTAGGACAATGTTTTTCTTTTCCTCTCTAGGACTTCCTTGCTTCGCATTGCAGTCATGGTAAGGAAAACTCATGGTAGGAAAAATCAGAGGCAGATGCCCACCCTAAAAAATGTGTGTGTTTTGCTAGCTGAGGCTCCACAGTTGTAAATGTAGAGCATCAGCTACCTCTAAATAATGTGGGGCATCCGCAGATTTGGCCTAGTGGATGTCACACTAATTTATGATGGACCCTCCACTCTGCAGACCCTAATAGAAGGCATCTGTTCCTTGTGCATAGGGCAAGCAGAGATGTAAGGAAGACTTATATGCACCCCTTTCTATCCAATTTCAAGTTTGAGATCTACTTTTAACTACAAAATGGCTACATTTGAGCCTCTAGTTATATACGTAGTAGGTTCATTTGAGTAGATACAGTTATGCTTGCAAATCCCACTCAAGGTATGGGAAGTATGCATTACCGGGCGTGGTTAGCCAAGTGCGTTTATGATCACCAAAAAACGTTCGCGCTTGTAAGCATTCATAGACTCCTGTGTAACACATTCCCCCTCCTATCTTACTTATATTGTGGATATCTATCACCGTGAACTGTTTCATGACTTCTCAGTAGTTGGCCTGTGACGTTGCAACTGTCTGTAAATTCCAAAAAAATCCAAAGAGTGCAAAAGTACATTCACACAAAATAGGAAATAGAGGAAATCTCCTAACATACATTTACTCACATTTTTGTGAAACAGGCCGCCTATGTATACCACTACATTACAAAAAAGATATATCAAGCAGTATACTCCATGCAGTAGTTGGACCAGATGTACAAAACTCCTGGTCAGTCGAGAAAAGTGTATTTGAGATCTCCCTATGCAATAAGGCATTTTCATTCGGAATTGTTTTTTTCGCCTGCAACTTTAAAGCACTCACATCATGGTTTTCACTACTTGTCTATGCCAATTGCCTTTTAGGTTTCACTTAGAAAGCTTTAGCTGTCTCGGCAGCATAATGTTTAAACAAATATACATATAATAAAAACACACACACACCCACACAAACACATAAATGTTTATTTAGAGAGATGAATAGAGAGGTACTATTCTTAAGTCCTCTTCATTCATTGATATGTTATTCACAATTTGCTTCCAGCCACCCAGGCCTACAGAATAGATCAATTGGTGAGCCTACTTATGTCACTGGCTCTTTTCACTGTGAGTGATTGCATTCTGCTCTTCCACATATGCGCATCCGCATGCAGAGCATTGCAATTCCGCCTCAGGCTGTTAGGTCAATCTCTGCTTTCAGTTCTACTTTAATTTCAATTTCAAATTCATTTTTGCAAATTACCCATTTTGTACTTACTTTTCTTCAAACATATTTAAGCCACTTGTACATGTTGGCATTTTTACTTTCTGTTATCGTTTACACTGTTAATGAATATTACATATGTTTGCAAAGAAAAAAAAGCAGGCTCAATGTCAGACCAATTGTCTCTGACATTGCTTGTTTTGAAATGCTTATATTTCATGATGTAATATAACAAGTTGACTTCTATCTTAACAAACTAATTCCCTGAAAATCTGGAAGTTAAGTTCGTATGGTCAGGCTGATCTATGACATCATGTTTGAGCAAAAAATGTGGAATGTTAAATTTCTTTCTACAAAATAGTAATTAATGTTTTCAAGAAGTAACTAACCGATTTAAGGGGTAATTTAGATACTGCTGGTAATGCTGTTCAGCACGAAAAACTCTCACTGCTGATTTATTGGACGTATGCTCCCCTCCATAACGTTACAAACATTTCTAGTAATTACTGGTAGATGCGAAGTTAATAATGCAAACCTCCTGTTAATTTCCTCAAATGTCTCTTGCTGTTTTTTGCTGCTGGGTGGGGCATAGCAGAAAAGTCATAAAATTCCTATTTTAAGGCCAGATTTTCTCAGCTGTCTTCTAAATAGGGCAGAAATAGCATTTACTAAAAGGTTATTTTCTGCCAATCTCTATTTGTAAGGAAATACCTCTTTTTTGCATGTTCACCCCCGCATTTTTGGACTGATGCTGCTGGTTTATTTACCCTGACAGTGCAGTGAGGCCTACTAATCAGACCTCAGTGCAAGTGTTCTAACCCCTTACACAGTATATGTTGAATTGCCTATTCCCAATTGGCAAGAAATTACTTAATTATATGTCCCTGTAACATATGGTAGCAGGGCACCTAGGGCATGTTAGTCAGAGTGTTCACACAGGGGTGAAGCCATGTTTGTGCCACTCTGCATGTGACAATGTACAATATGGCTCCCAGCTTACCACTGCAGACTGGAAGGCAGTGCTAACACTGCTAATTCGACTTTGCCATTCAAACTAATGGCAACACCACCCCTTCCCTTAACCATATATGAGTCTTTCATAAGAAAAACCAACAGAACCCTTAGGCAGGGAGTTGTGTATTATCAAATAGGTCATTTATTTTGTATGTGTATTAACAGCAACACTTCTGAATTGTTATTTTGCTGTGGAAAGGCTAGTAGCCCTATTGACTAACACAGGGTTACTGGCTGTCCCCTCAGCCTGGCTACCTACAGATGGGACCACCTAGCTGGCTACTGTAAGGCATCAAATTATTTGTGGCATTAAACCAGCCTGATGCCCAGTTCTAAGTTAATGTCACTATTAAAGAAATGCAACTTTTAGAAAGTTGACATTCTGTGACCCAGTTGTCCAGTAGACTCACACAGGGTGTTGTGTGAATGAATCCCAGGTTTAGGAACAATAGCAGCATGCTACAGGGGAAGGTGTTACCTCCTCTTCGCAGGAAGCCACTCAGGTTGTTAGCCCAAAAGGCGAGCTTCAAAGGCAAAGCTGCCTTTGGTTGGCAGATAGCGTTCACACTCCTGAGGGGCTGTCCTTTGTACAAGTAGACACACTGGAGACAGAGAGGGAAACCAAGTGACCAAACCCATTTTCCCATGGGCATATAGCTGTCAGGTAGCCCCACCTCTAGGGTAGGCTACCATGATACTGACATTCAAGGAACGGTCCTGAAATTTTGAGAGGGGGCAAAATAGTGCACTCTACGATTGCTAGATGCCGCACATAGCCGGAAAGTCAAAACTAAGAGGGACGTGGCCTGGTAGTCCATTGGCTACTGACAGTATCATCCCCCAGGGCACTTTCTGGGAATAAATAGGGCACCCCTGGCCCCAAATCACGTCAGAACTGGAACAAGGACTGAAGAAGGACTGCCTGGCTGCCCTCTGGAAAGGATTCACAGTCTGCTGGGCTGCACCTGTTGCACTGTG
Source organism: Lissotriton helveticus (assembly GCF_964261635.1). Taxonomy (NCBI): domain Eukaryota; kingdom Metazoa; phylum Chordata; class Amphibia; order Caudata; family Salamandridae; genus Lissotriton; species Lissotriton helveticus. The sequence goes on from NC_136067.1 coordinate 1,529,318,421, forward strand.
GGCTAGGGAAGAGAGGACAGTGCCTGTGGCTCCTGGCTGAGGAAACATAATTCCCCAGAGTAAAGGAGTGACTCAAAGTAACAGTGGGATAATCCCTTGGAACCCACACCAGGGTCAACACAGCTGAAGTAGCCCACACCGGCAAGTTGCTAGCCACTTCAGAAGATTTGATGCTAGTTGCTGTTGGGTTCCCCAAGAGACTGATCCTCAGTGGCCAAAGGCTGCACCAGAGTCAGTCAGACTTGGGAGTGTCATCTAAGTCAAAATGTGTCGCCCAAAGAGGGACATCATCCCCCACCAAAGGGACCGATGGACACAAAGGCCAACCGATGTACACAGAGGCCAGTAGCACAACTGCAGCTGGCCTTCTACGATCTCAAAGAGGACTTTGAGGCACCACAACATCTGTGGCCAAAATCACCCACCTGACCAGTGGACCGAGGAACAACCTGAAAGACAACCCCATCGACCCCACAGCACCAGGAGCATCCTTAAGCATCTCCAGCTCCTGTATCCTCAGCATCAGGACCTTCCATTGATGACTAGGCAGTCATGCTGTTAGGTTTGGAAATGGACTAGAAAATGGTCTGGTGGCCAGGCAACTGTCAAATTCTACTCCATTGGCCCCCCCAGACCATCTCCCTGTCATATTTGGTAACCCAATTTGGGCCGCAGCAGTCAAACTAACTTTTACAAACTTTTCAAATGTTTTCAAACTTTATGATTGCCAATGCTTATTTGCTGTTAGATTAAAAAATAAGATTCCTTCAAAATATGTATCTCCAGAACCATCTGGTGTATTTTCCTCATCTTGGATTCTAAAAAATTAATTAAAAAATCTCTTTTTATAATGTGGTGACGTATTTCTTTCATGTTTAATGGTTTCTTGTTTTGTTGTTTGGCACTGTTAAATGCTTTACACTAGTTCCTTTGTTCAAGCCTTGCTGCTCGAAGCCATAGTTATCCAGGGTTAAGCTTAAGGTTGTGCAAATGAGCCTGACTGGACCCCAGACAGTTTTTGCAAGTGTATTCTATGGTAAGGCTGCCCATCCATACAATATAATAGACCCAAATCCTCACACTATTACTAATGTACTAAAGTGAAATCTGGCACGGATTTCCAAATTAGCTGTTCCTAGTGGGTCGCAAATAGACCTGCCTCATGAATATTCTTGAGATAGGTCGCAATTTGTGACTCACTAATGGCAGTGAACTCCTACTGGGGTCAGCTGACCACCATGTCTAAGATTGCTTTTAAACAAAGCAATCTGTTTTTTTCAAACGCAGTCCATTAAAGTAAAACGGGATGCATGTCAAATGAAAAATTAAACAACAGCAAAAATGTTTTGTTCATATAGACTTAGAAGTGGTATTGTCACTGAAGTCTTCTCCATGTGTCCTCCCAGAGCTAATGGCTGTCGGAGACACCTGAAAAAATGACAGAGAGGTATAAGGTATTACAGTTCTATGCTCCTGTGACTTTTGGAAATGTTTGTAACGCTTGTAACAGTTTATAAATGACAATCTAAATACTGAGAATGCACAATTCAATTATAGAATCTAGTTGGAGGTTTGTGATTATTTGATATTTGAATAGCGTGTTATTATTTCTCTTCAAAATTAAATTCTTTGATACAAAAGTTCCCCAAAATGTTCTCCCTCCTGAGATCCTAGACTCCTCCCAAGTTCTATGCCATCGAACAACACACGTGGTAAACTAATCGTGCGCAGTTGATCAACATCATATTTTCTGAATTGGTTCACATCGTCTGGGGTATGAACGTACTAAAGAGGTCATACAGGTAAAATGCAATGCAGCACAAATGATGCAGATCTGTAATGGTGAAGAATACCGGACAATGCCCTATCACATAACACTCTCTATAGCAGGAGACCAAGCACATCAGCAAGATAGATACAATAGCATGGAGCCTAAACCTAAGTACATCCCAAGACACTTTTAGAAGTGGTTGAAAGTGAGATTATACACCAAAAGGTCCTGATAAATCTCCCAAGATGCTAATTGCTCAGGTAGTTTAATTGATCAAAACTGTCAATTAATTCAAGACTCTCACACCACTTATGGTAGCATCTGTCATCAAGGCATGGCCAGGGATAAATGCATAGTGCAGTAGTGCAGTGCATACCACCATCACTGCAGCAGAAAGATCAAGTGGTAGAAGCCAATAAAAGTCACAATTCAGCCCCATTGCCCCTTCTCACATGCACAAAGGAAGTAATCCAGTGGGGAGAAGCCCAAGACTACGGTTGAGTTGAAGCCACGGTGAGCTGAACCCACAGCCCCGCTGGTCTGTAAGTGAGGAGTGTTCTTTCCAATCTGACACTTCTCTGATGCAGCACACAGTAGATCATACTACTAACATGTAGGATGGACATTGGTTTTCCAGGTCAGTAGAGCCCAGCAGGACAACTTCTAATCCTATCACACTTTTCTTATGTGCTCATTACCCCAGGTTTCCAGATTTTGAAATCAATTGACTAATGTTATGTTATGTTATAAAGGGACTTATATCGCGCACTGCTACTCAGGAGTGTCTTGGCGCGGGGGAACAGTAACATAAAAGACAACAAGAACTAGATGGATTGCTTAAACAAATGAGTTTTGAGGCGCTTTTTAAAAGTGGACAGTTCCATGGTGTGCCGCAGATCATCCGGCAGAGCATTCCACAGAGTGGCAGCCTTGACCGCAAAGGACTGCCCCCCGAGGCGCGCTCTCCGAAATCTGGGGATCACCAACCGTCTTTGCGAACCGAGACGGAGGGATCGACTGGGAGTGTAAAATGCAAACCTGGAACTGATATAGGCGGGACCCAGGCCGTGAAGTGCCTTGTAAGTCATGGTAAGCGGTTTAAAGTGAACTCGCTGAGCAACACGCAGGCAATGTAGGTTGCTTAGCTACTTGCGAACGCTCATACACCTCGGAATGTTAAATAAAAGCCTAACTGCAGCATTCTGATTGACCTGCAGCTTTCCCAGGAGGTACCGTGGGATGCCGAGGTAAAGGGCGTTGGCGTAATCTAGGCGAGACAAGATTAGTGCCCTGGCCACCGTCTCCCCAGCCGATCGGGCAGCAGGGGAAAGAACCTCCTCAGGGCTTTGAATGTGCCAGAGCACACCCCTGACAGTCTCTTGATCTGTTCACGAAAGCCTAAATCGCCCCCAAACCAAATTCCCAGATTTTTAGCTACTCCACAGTCTCCCGTGGGGCACGGAAACCCAAGAGGCCAGAGAGACTCTCTAAAAGCAGGGAGAAATGGCCATAGAGGAGCACCTCAGATTTCTCTTCATTGCCCTTCAGGCTAGCCTGAGCTAACCAAGAAAATACCAATGACAAGCATCGGTGAGCCACCTCGGTATGAAGATCATCACCCGTCCATGTAAAGAGAAGCTGGGTGTCATCGGCGTAAGCCAAAATTTTGGCACCCAGCTTCTCTGCCAGATAGATCAGGGGTGTAAGGTAGAAATTGAACAAGAGAGGGCTCAATGTGGACCCCTGAGGGACATCGGTGGCCACTCTACTATCCAATGAAGAAAAGGGGGCATCCACACCTGTTGGGAACGATTGTCCAGAAAGGATTTGACCCATTCCCAAGCCGTGCCTGTAATACCGATGTCAGACAGGCGTGAGAGGAGCTGGAGGTGGGGTACCGCATTGAAGGCGGCAGAGAGGTCGAGCAAAATCAGAGCCGCCCTGTCGCCCGCGTCCAGGCACTCCCTAATAGCCTCTGCGATCTCCACTAGGGCTGTCTCGGTGCTAAAAGATGTCATAAACCCGGATTGCGCTGGGTGAAGAGCTCCCGAGAATTCAACAAATCTCTCCAGTTGTTTAAAGGCCACTTTTTCACACACCTTGGCTAATGCTGGAAGAAGGGAAATGGGGCGATAGTTGGACAGAAGAGTAGAATCAGCTGAAGGTTTCTTAAGGAGAGGGAGGAGTTCGGCATGTTTCCATTGCAGAGCCACTCTTCCCGATTGCAATGAGCTATTAACCGGCACCACCACCTCCTGAGAAACTATCTCCGCCACCCCACTCAGGACCCTAGCAGGGCAGGGGTCTGCAGGCGAGCCCGATTTTAATGATTTTAGGATGGCTAAGACATCCCTCTCCTCTGCAGAGATAAAATGCGAAAAGAGCTAGTTGGGAGCGGTGGTGCATGGGGCAGGTGGTATAAATGAAGAGTATTGCGGTAAGGGGGTGGTCCGTAGACTGTCTTGTATCTTTTGAATTTTAGCATAAAAAAAGGTAGATACATCGTCACACCATTGGGAGGAGATGGGGGGGTGGAGAGTTCAGCAGCGGGTGACAAGAAGCTACGAACAATGGCAAACATTTCTTTGCTATTATTCTTGGCTTTATGGATTCTTTCAGCAAAGAAGTTGCCTTTAGCTTCTTTAATGGCTGCATAATACTCCCTCGGGGCAGCGCGAAGTGCCACCTTAGGGCGAGGGCAGTACTCCTGGCGCCATCTCCGCTCTAATTTTTTACAGCCAAGTTTCAATGCTGTAAGAGAATCGGTAAACCATGGCTGAGAGGGAATGCTCCGAGGGGGGTGTCTCGAGGAGGACTGAGGGAGAGAGTTGACAGCCTGGCTTATCCAGTTCGAAAACCTTTCCACCGCTCCTTCAAGGTCAGAGGCAACGTCTAGGGGCGTGAGGGACAGTGCTCTGGACAGGGCCGGAATATTAATCTTCTTAGGGTACTGTACTAATGCCTTATCAACCGGCAGGGGAGAATTGCCTATATTCCATGAGAAGCTGACCAAAAAGTGATCCAACCAGGTGACAGGCCTGGGAACTGACACATTAAGTTTGAAGTTGGAAAATACTGGATCTAATAAGTGACCACATTTATGAGTGGCATCCAAGACCCACTGAGTCAAATGGGTCAAGTTACATAGATCCGACAGGTCCCTCGTCCCAGGCGCCAGTGGGTTCTCCAAGTGAACATTAAAGTCTCCTAACAATATAAACCTGGAGAACCGGAGTACACGTGAGGCAATAACCTCATCAAGAGATTTAAGAAAGGTGCTCGGCGGTCCCGGGGGGCGGTAGGCTAAAACCCCGCCCAAAGTAAAGTGGGGGGATATATTCAAAGAGAACTCCAGCACTTCTCCTTCCATAATCTCCCCTGTGGATTCTTTGGTGAGAGTCCACATTTCTCTGAAAACCACTGCGACACCGCCCCCTCTGCCTGACTGACGGTCGACCCTTGCTATCTTATAGCCCCGAGGGATAGCTAGTTCCACCACTGGGGAGCAAGAATCGTTCAGCCAGGTCTCAGTATCAAATAGAAGATCCAATCGTTCGTCAACTATCAGCTCATGCACATCCACGTGTTTCGCCAGCAAGCGTGCATTTATGAGAGCCGCGCGAACATTAGATTTCCGTCCTGAGGAGGGGGAGGGTCAGACTGGTTCATAAGAAAGTGAAAGCGACATAGGGGACAAATCCTCGCCCTATCATTAAGGACTTCCCACTTTCTGTCCGTGTCACAAGGAGTAATGTTCAGTCCTAATAATGTCTCCCGGTCATAGGAGATCCTTTCAGATGCCTCCCTGACTGTGTCACATCCAACGTTCCTGGCCCTGAGCGCTGTCGAGGCACGGACGGGCGCAGGCGGGCTTACCTTAGGTGCACCTTGGGCGCGCCATCGTCGCGCCCGCTGTGCTTGTCCGCTGCGTGCACGGGGACACATGCGCGCTTTATGGCGTGCACCCCCGAGCAGCTGGACCGCTAACTTCAGGACACACCCAAGATGGCGCCTCGCCCTCCACACAATCGGTACAAAATCCGCGGTGGACCTGGGCGGGGGAGGCCACAGAGAAAGGTAGGAGATGCTCTGGCAATTATAGAATTTAAAAACGAAGCTTCAAAGTGCAAGGAGCAGTGGTTAAAAAATGATCAGCGCCTGCATCTAAATCATGCAGGAGCAGTCAGCGTGATTCCAGCACCAAATGTCATCAACGTTTAAAAAGCAAATGTTGTAAATGCTGCCTCTCGCTGTCGCAGTGCCCCCAGTGGGAAACAGGAGCTGCCACCACCTGATTAGCCCACAGCGAGCCCTGCACCGTCAGCCGCTTTATGGCGTGCACCCCCGAGCAGCTGGACCACTAACTTCAGGACACACCCAAGATGGCGCCCCGCCCTCCACACAATCGGCACAAACAGCCGCGGTGGACCGGGGCGGGGGAGGCCACAGAGAAAGGTAGGAGATGCTGTGGCAATTATAGAATTTTAAAAACGAAGCTTCAAAGTGCAAGTAGCAGTGGTTAAAAAATGATCAGCGCCTGCATCTAAATCATGCAGGAGCAGTCAGCGTGATTCCAGCACCAAATGTCATCAACGTTTAAAAAGCAAATGTTGTAAATGCTGCCTCTCGCTGTCGCAGTACCCCCAGTGGGAAACAGGAGCTGCCACCAACTGATTAGCCCACAGCGAGCCCTGCGCTGTCTGCCGCTTCATGGCGTACACCCCCGAGCAGCTGGACCGCTAACTTCAGGACACATCCAAGATGGCGCCCCACCCTCCACACAATCGGCACAAACAGCCGCGGTGGACCGGGGTGTGGGAGGCCACAGAGAAAGGTAGGAGATGCTCTGGCAATGTGTCTGTCACAACAATATAAAATGTAAATACAAATATTGTTAGGGAGCTTGACAACCGCCAGATGTATCGAAGGGTTTTACCCATTCTGTGTCTATGGGGAAACGAGTTCATACATATGGCCTTAAATTCATATGAGACAATCATTATATGCTGCTCCCTCAAGGAGCACACTCATACTGTATCGTGGCCAATAAACTGTCAAAGGGGCCCACGGGGAGTGCAGTATTAAACTGTGAAGAAGCATACATGTCCAAAAAGGAACTGGGGAAAAGTCCAGGCAATCAATGAAACACAGATTTTCTTAATTGAAAATGTATGTACTAAGAAAGCAGTTGGCTCCATATTTAATGTGCTGAGGTACTATAAACAGATAAATCACAACTTTATATACACAGCGCATCTGAAATAAATGCATAGGCCTGTTGAGATTTGAATAAGTAAATGAAAATGTAATTATCTTTAGAGCCTTATAGAGGAATGGGAATGCTGACTACATCAAAATTGCAGATTGAAAAATAGGGCTACTATTCTATGTGTTACAGGAACTTCTGATTGTTGCCTGAAATATTCTATGAATGTCGGAAACATGTAAATGTAAATCCGTATTTGTAAAGCACAAACTACTCATCATTACGAGTCTCAAGGTGCTGGGCAGTCGTGGAATTTAGGTGGGCTGTTGCCCGGAGTTACATGGTGCTGAGCTGCCACCGGTGCCAGGGATCGAACTGTTAGCCCTGTGCTCCAACGTCAGCTGTCCTGGCCGCTGCACCACACTTCTCCACATATTATAAGGAGAACAAGACTCACACAGCCTTAGGAGCTAGTACAGAATAACAGCAGTAATCAAAGCAAAAAAACATAATTGTTTTTAGAGCCCTAATTTACCCGGAAGCATTCTACATGTGGATGCTCACAAAGCGTTAAAATAGCCTCCATCTAGCCCCAAGCCCACAGCGCTGGAAAAACTGACCATTTATTTAAAAAATACGTCAAATCTAAGTGAATGTGTAATAGAGATCGTGGCTGTAGGAGGTGGCAATGTTAACCGTGGTTCAGACAGTAATTCTTATACTGAATTGATATTAAAATGATCAAAATGAATGCCCATCCGAATACCACAGGTGACCAGATACAAGGAAAACATTAACGAATTGGTCATTTTTGGTTTATGCAAAAAAAAAAAAACCAGGAGGTGAATAAGAAATGTACAACTTAATTTTTCTGAGCAAAACCTAGGAATTATCCCAGACACCAAAGAGACGTACTAGATAAAGAGCAACACTAGATGCAGCAGTACCTCACAGTGCTAGCAAATTATGATCCAGTGCCTATATTTCTGTATCAGCTGCGGCCGCTCAGTTTGATCATTAAGACCATATTTTGTGTGCAGCGCTAAATTGATGTATGGCATGTAAATAAGGTGCATCATCAAAAACATGGCAATTTGCTGAAATAAACACTGGTAAAGATTAGTTAGGGTTCAGAAAATGCAAACCCTAAAATACACCAGAGCAGGGAGTGCATGCAATAATTCATGCTGACCGCCATACTCAATACACCACTTTGCCGTTGGCACAGGAATAAAAGCTGATGACCAGGGGCAAAATATGACGAGTGGTGTAAGTTATTATATGTATTCTGAATTTCCTGAGCCCTAACTAAGGTTTATCTTTTGTTTTTTCAGTGAATATATATATACATATATGATGGGCAGTATAGAGGAGAGAGAGACAGGGCCAACAGCTGGTATGGGAATATCAATCAATCTAGCAGTATTTGTAAAGCGCAACACTGTCGCCCCAAGGGGTATCTGGGCACTGTGTCTCCATCAAAGAGCCAGGTCTTGAATCTCTTTCTTGAGTCTGCCAGCGAGGGGGTTGTACAGAGCTGAAGGAGAAGGCCGTTCCAGGTCTTGGCAGTGATGTAGGAGAAGGGAATAGGGGGATTAAATTATTCTATGGAAAATAGGAAGAGGCAGTAGAATGGCGGAGGTCCTAGAATGCTTATGTCAGAGAGTAGCAGAGGACAGTTGAAGGTCGGAATGAATATCACCTCAAGTGATACAGGGACAGATACAGGTTGATGGACCAGGTCAGAGCAGGGGCAATGAGCAAGTCCTCAACCAACAGTGCTAGAGCGCAAGCTGTTGCATGAAGACTGCATATTTCTAATGTGCAGAGACTTGTTTCTGAAGGAGATGGTAGAACATGGAAGGAAGAGTCTCATCCCAGGAGTCCATAAAAAGATTTATTCATTTTCAGATGTCATTGAGGGTTTCTAGTTGATGCCTTGATATCTGTGTAAGTCACATTTCCAGGAGTACCCAAAACATTCCTGAATTTAATGGTTGCAAGCAGAAATATAAAAACGTATATTTTGCTCATGAGATTACTGTGTTAACTGTTTTTCTCTGTCTGGAAAACAATTTCCCCATAGAGAAATCTATTCCACTGCTCATCCAGGTTTCATTTGATTTGCTGCACCAGAAGGGATATATTCCTTCCCATGGAGAAAGGGATCTCATAAGAGTTTATGAATACTGACTACTGTTTAAATACTGTGGATGTTCATGTACTCACATTTCATGCCAACCCTTTATGATCCTCTGCCTGTCCATTCCCCACCCTGATCAAAGACTTGTTCACATGAAAATCATTATGTGAGTAAATCAATTTTCAAGTGTGGATTAGAAAAATGGCCTTGCCCTAATAAGTTTGGTATTTCTGTGTACATGTGTGTGTGTAAGCTTAATGTACCTGGGCATGTCACTTTGAAAACTGAGCCCTGTGAATTTGTAGTGTGGCAAGATATTATTTGAGGAGATGTTTTTTTTCTATGTGACTCTAAAGTGGAGGGGAGACGGAGCCTAGAGAATATGCACCGTGATAGTACTCCAGATCCTAGGGACACAACAGGATAAGGTCTGGTATCTATCTCTCACCTTTTTTCATATTTTGGATTCCAGATTGACTATGCTGTTGCTATCCTAGATGTCTTCATTCTAGTCCTAAAGCATAGAGGAGTGCTAGAACTGACTGTCTTGTAGATGGTGTAACAGGTTTTGAAGGTAATGCTCTTAGACAGAGGAAGCCAGTGACTTTCTTTGAGAGGCCTTTGATGACAGGGGCCTCTACACATAGGATGCACTCCAGGGGTTTCAGATGGGACCTATGTGCATCAAACAGAAAAGGGTGTCCTTTATTGAGTTTAGCTAAAACAAGTGCCTGGACAATTGTTGTGAATTCTGTTTTTGACTGGTCGAGGTTTGTGCTCCAGAGCAGGGTGACGTTGTGCCAGGCAAACTTGAAATTCTGTAATACGTGCGTCTTGATGCTGAGGTTGGTACTGTTGAAAAGACGGGTCTTGGCACTGTTGACGAGGTGGGGTGAGAAGCCACGCAGTGGTTATATATTTTATCCATTTCTGAACTGCTGCTAAATTTTCTCACTTTTGATTGTCTGAACATTACTGTAGACCACATAAACATATCCACTTAAATAATCTTGTTCACGCTGGGTGTATATTTGTTTTGTTTAGAAGTGAGCAGACTTTGTACTAGACTCTTAGCCATTGTAGCATAAAAGTAGGAGACGCCTCACGTAAACTACCACCAAGAGCCTATTACCGTACAATCCCCACCGGCTACTGCTTTCATCGTTAGGCAGAGCTCCTTATTGCAGGGAAAAAAGAGAAAAAAACACAGACAGATTCTAGTCTGGACAACACCTAATAAAACACAGGGGGGTTGGGTCAGATGCATATTATTCCCTTAAATGTTACCCTGCAATGTACTGTGTCAGATCCTCAAAGACAACTGAGTGCGAAATAACACTCAGTCAATCATCTAAAAATATGTCCTGGGAATTTTTCAAAAAGATGTAATGATCCAGGTGCTGGCACGTGATTAAAAACAAAATTGCATGTTCTGACCAGTAATCAGGGTTGGCCAACATGTTTCATTGCCAGTGACAATTAAGGCAATTTCATCAGGGCTAGAGGGCCAATAGATCACCCATTTCCTGCACCACACTTAGGACAGAAATGGTGAAATGGCAAAATAAGTAGAGGTCAAAATTGAAAATCACTGTTCTTGATTGACAAAATATCTTCCTTTATATTAAAAAACGCAACAATGGTCATTACCGAGAGTCCATCTGGAGATTACATACTAATCGACACTAGCTTCAGCAGCTGTAAAAATTCGCACTGTTTTGCAACCTAAGGTAAATTCACAATTTGTGAGCTCAATGCAGCAAGGAGAAGAAAGCTGGTTATTAGTTAGCTATAAGAAAATGGTAAATGGTCAGCTACAATAAAGAAGAGGTAAAGGTGGAAAAGTTTGCGTTTTCTAAGTCAACACACCATTTTGGGAGTCGTGCAAATGACTGATTGTAAAATCAGCAAGACAGGCGGCGTCCTAAAGGCATAAACACAGCCATAGGGAGGGAAGCAAGCACTGGTCAAAACTTAATAGACAAATCATGCCTTAAAGGCAAGATTAACAAGCATTGAAAATGCAATAGGTCTCGCAATAGAAGAGTTTGACATTTTTCGTTTTGCATATGGATGAGTGGCGTTGCGTGGATGAGTGGCGTTGCGTGGGTGAGTGGCGTTGCGTGGGTGAGTGGCGTTGCGTGGGTGAGCGGCGTTGCGTGGGTGAGCGGCGTTGCGTGGGTGAGCGGCGTTGCGTGGGTGAGCGGCGTTGCGTGGGTGAGCGGCGTTGCGTGGGTGAGCGGCGTTGCGTGGGTGAGCGGCGTTGCGTGGGTGAGCGGCGTTGCGTGGGTGAGCGGCGTTGCGTGTGTGTGCGGCGTTGCGTGTGTGTGCGGCGTTGCGTGGGTGTGCGGCGTTGCGTGGGTGTGTGGCGTTGCGTGGGTGTGTGGCGTTGCGTGGGTGTGTGGCGTTGCGTGGGTGTGTGGCGTTGCGTGGGTGTGTGGCGTTGCGTGGGTGAGTGGCGTTGCGTGGGTGAGTGGCGTTGCGTGGGTGAGTGGCGTTGCGTGGGTGAGTGGCGTTGCGTGTGTGAGTGGCGTTGCGTGTGTGAGTGGCGTTGCGTGTGTGAGTGGCGTTGCGTGTGTGAATGGCGTTGCGTGTGTGAGTGGCGTTGCATGTGTGAGTGGCGTTGCATGTGTGAGTGGCGTTGCGTGTGTGTGTGGCGTTGCGTGTGTGTGTGGCGTTGCGTGTGTGTGTGGCGTTGCGTGTGTGTGTGGCGTTGCGTGGCTGAGTGGCGTTGCGTGGCTGAGTGGCGTTGCGTGGCTGAGTGGCGTTGCGTGGCTGAGTGGCGTTGCGTGGGTGAGTGGCGTTGCGTGGTTGAGTGGCGTTGCGTGTGTGAGTGGCGTTGCGTGGTTGAGTGGCGTTGCATGTGTGAGTGGCGTTGCATGTGTGTGTGGCGTTGCATGTGTGTGTGGCGTTGCGTGTGTGTGTGGCATTGCGTGTGTGTGTGGCGTTGCGTGTGTGTGTGGCGTTGCGTGTGTGAGTGGCGTTGCGTGTGTGAGTGACGTTGCGTGTGTGAGTGGCGTTGCGTGGCTGAGTGGCGTTGCGTGGCTGAGTGGCGTTGCGTGGCTGAGTGGCGTTGCGTGGCTGAGTGGCGTTGCGTGGCTGAGTGGCGTTGCGTGGCTGAGTGGCGTTGCGTGGCTGAGAGGCGTTGCGTGGGTGAGTGGCGTTGCGTGGGTGAGTGGCGTTGCGTGGGTGAGTGGCGTTGCGTGGGTGAGTGGCGTTGCATGTGTGAGTGGCGTTGCATGTGTGAGTGGCGTTGCATGTGTGAGTGGCGTTGCATGTGTGAGTGGCGTTGCATGTGTGAGTGGCGTTGCATGTGTGAGTGGCGTTGCATGTGTGAGTGGCGTTGCATGTGTGAGTGGCGTTGCATGTGTGAGTGGCGTTGCATGTGTGTGGCGTTGCATGTGTGAGTGGCGTTGCGTGGGTGAGTGAATGGTTAGCTGTTGCTTATGCGACGTATAGCACTTAATACTAAAGTAGGCAGACCTTCTTAGCCTTTATGAGAATAATAGCAAAATAAAAATAAAAACCAGATCAAGTCAAAGACGCAAACGGCACCATGCTATTGTTTATTTACTCAGATGATATGCATAAAAATGTAACTTGTGAGCACGTTTCTCTAACTCTCCAATAATCCCATTACAACACTTTGTACAAATGAGATTGGGACTCATCCTTCCGAAGTCGAGAAAAATGTGCAACGCTGTGTTGAAGTTAATTTTTTTAATTAACAAAATGCAAATAATGTGGAGAGATTTCAAGTGATTCAGGAATGGGGGCCCTTGTAAAGAGAAAGTACGGCCGGCCTGGGCAGTGATAGGGGAGGAGGGAGGAGAAATGCGAGTCACGGCAGCAGCAGCCTTTGATGTGCCTGCCGGCCGGCCGTGAATAATTAGGGGGTGAGAAATGCGCTCGGAGGGCTGCCTTTGATGTGGTAATGCGAGGCAGGCAGGCAGGCGGCTGGTGGCATTGTGCACGCGCTTTTTAGGGCTTGCGCAAGCGCAATGACCTAAAAAGCACATGCACTTGAAGGAATCGCCAGTGGAATCGCCAGTGGATAAACACTGGATAAGCCCCTATAGAACTTCGCCAGCTATGCGCTGAAGCGCATCAGCAGGCGAGCCCTAAAAATTGTGACAAAAATAGTGACAAATGCAAACAAAATGGGAACACAAACTGAAAAAGAAATACTTTCATGTGGCGTGTTCACAATGATGCTGCAAGCTTAGGGTCTGTTCTTATGCTATATTTATCAGTCTGCGCAGTGAAAATCCAACGAGTCTCCTTTCTAGCTAGAACCACCTCCACTCCATCCAGTTCCCGGACCAGCTTTTCCAGTAGTGTCCATTCAGATTCTATTGGCCTATGCCTAGCATCTTTAGACTGTTGGACCAGCTTGGTGGTAAGTTTCCTGACTTTTTAGGGTACTCATATGCTCCTGCACAAGGGAGTAGCCAGAACATGTAAATACCCCCCTTTGAACAAAAGCTGTTATGCCACCAAGAAAGCAGCAAGTCATTGCAACCCACCCCAAAAGAGCTATCATGTCTCTTCCATCCAAGCATCTATCCATTCATCCTTATATCCACCACTTCATCTATACATTCTGTCATCCATTCATTCTTTAATCACCATTCTGTCCGTCTATCCATTCATTCACTTAGGCATAGCCAACCCTATTCAACCTTCTCCAAACCTATCCATCAAACCAATCCATCTATCTACCCATCCACCCTTTCAGTCATCTATCCCTCCATCCACCCTTTGTCATCCATCCCTCTATCCGACCTTTCACTCATCCATCCATCCATTTGTTCATCCATCCATCCACCCTTTCACTCCATCTAAACCCATCCATCCATCCTTTCATTCAGCCATCCACCTATCCACCCACCCTTTCACTCACCCATCTATGCGTTCACTCATCACCCCTTCATCCATCCTTTCATTCATCCATCTATCCTTTCGCTCCTCCATCCATCCATCTTCCCTTTCACTCCATCCATTCATCCATTCATCTATCCTCCCTTTCACTCACTAATCCACCCTTTCAGTCATCCATCCTTCCACTCAACCATCCACATAGTCATCATCCATCCACATTTCCACCCTTCCACCCATCCATCTATCTAGCCACCCACCCATCTATCTACCCTTTCACTCAGCCATCCATACTTTCACCCATCCATCCATTCACCCTTGCACTCATCCATCCACCCTTTTCCTCAATTATCCACCAACCCATCTATCCACCCACCCATCCATCCTTACACTCAGCCATACATCCATTCACTCAGCCTTCCATCCATCCTTTTACTCAGCCATCCATCCATTCACACATCCATCCACGCTTTCACCTATCCATCCTTACATCTGTCCTTTCACTCATTTATTTTGCCATTCCTCCATCCACCCTTTTATTCACACATCCATCCATCCACCCACTTAATTCCCACCAACCCATCACGCAAATTATGAGTCTTTTTTTGTAGAGTTGCAGACAAATGATGCCCAATCAAGAGCTCCACCCCTTCCCGCCCTAGCTGCTAAAGCAGGGGGTTCACGACGGCACTGGTGGTCAAATCAATATTGAAGAGGTCACAGGGGCACCTCAGTCTGTGCAGATGACAAAGCAGGAATTACAATTGATCAGTTTACTCTGGAACCATACCCTTCCTCCACACAGGGTCACATCTTCTTTCTTTATTTTTTATTTATTTATTTATGCATTTTTATATAGCGCGGACTTTACCCGAAGGCGTCAGAGCGCTTCACAATAGGAACACAAATGATACATGAGGAGAACATTACACAGTAACCGATTACAAAAGTAGACGTTGCGTTACATAAGGTAAAAGTGACAATTGTGAGCTAATAAAACACATGAGGTAGTAAAAATTGGGAGGAACCAAAAAACACATGAGGTAGTAAGGAGTGCCCAAGAGGAAAAAGTGACAAGTGTGCAGGATATAAGAGAAAACAAGGTATAGTTTGAGGTATAATACTGCAATATGAGCTAGACACACAGGCACAAGAACAAGCGTTACGTAGGCAAAGGTGGCACTTGTGCAAGTATCAAAGGCAAAAACATGTGAGAGGTAGCAAACCGTGTGTAACAAGGGCCAAGTGGTGTGTGCATGTTACAAAAGGGTACCAAACACAGGTACATGGAAAATACTGCATATAAAAAGGCAGGCATTCCAACCACAAGAACACACTGGGAAAGCACCTCCATGGTCATGGAGAGTAGAGTTTTCAGTAGTGGGAGGTTTTCCTTCAAGTAACAAAGAGGACGTGAATTACTTTTGGAGGTGTCTCTGGAGGAGGAAAACTTTGAGGTCCCTTTTGAAGGCATGGGAGGAGGCGGTGGTCCGGAGCTGAGGCGGTAAGGAGTTCCAGATTCTCACTGCGTTGCCTGAAAAGGATTGGGCCATCGTTCTTTCCTTCTTGAAAGTGGGAGGTTCAAGCAGATCGTCTGGGTCTTGTGAATTTCCACACACCACATCCACTGCATGATTGACATTCCCACAGTCCCATAAGAGTGTCTCATCGCTCAGTTAGGTATCTCCAGCATATGGCATCCATTGTCAGTTTTTCTCTCTGTCATTCTAGTGTAGACTGACCTCATGCATAATCAATGTAGTCCACCCAAACCATATGTTACTAACATGGAAATCAGAGTCGATTTGAACTGTAGATACATCTGCTCACACATACGTTACAGCTAGGTTATACGTTTCCCTTTGGAATGCCTTACAGCGAGAACTCTTATATGTTTCAGATATTCTTGCCACATATCTCTGTTTTTAGATGTCTTTCTCTGCCTATAATTTCTATTGTTTCTTTTCCAGTTCTGGAGTTACCATGCAGGTACATTGTTGGATGTGAAAGGGTATCTTTTAAGAAATCTCTGCATTTATTTTACATTCCATTTATTTCCATGTAGCTTTTAGTGGTTCTTGGGTCTTGTCTTTTATCCAAGAAAAATGGCAGTAGTTTGGTTCATGTTCAAAATTCTCTATTCTACCTTTAGTGGCTATTATGTCAGCATTTGTCTATATAGGCTTGTGAAGGAGGGTTGCTACATTTAGGGAACTCTTCTGAGGGTTGTGGCTTTAGTCCCTGTACTATCTTTCACATTTTTATCCCAAGCCCTATCTTTCCACAGATAAAATATTTAGGGCCTTCTTTGGAGTTTGGTGAATGGGATACTCTTTCAAAGCGTGTCAGATACCCCATCCGCCGTATTAAACTGTCGTAGGCTATAATGCACTTGTAATAAGGCAGAAGGGACACCCACCATGTTTGTGAAGAAGTATCCCGTCAGCCAAACTCTAAATAAGGCCCTTGATTTCTTGTGTTATTTTGAGTACCATTGATCTTAGCAGTTGGAAAGGGAAAATGCCAAAGAAGTAGTTTGTTATTGGTGCTCTACCCATTGCAGTATCAGCAACTATTTGCATTTATATAAGTATATTTTTCATTTCTTCCATAGTTTGTTTTCATTATTATATGTCAAATCCTCATTAGCTCACCTGAGCTTAAACCATAATATTGTATGTCTTTACAAAGCTATTTAAATGGATTTATCTCATTTCAGAGAACAAACACAATGAAGAATTCTAGCATGACAAACCCAGGTTAATTAAACTGCATTTTGGTGACATTCCTAAATAAAGTACTGGGACTAGGGAAAAACATAATGCAAAAGGTGGAAGGAACAATGGAGATTAGAGGCAGAAAAGGCAACAGGGTGTAAGTAGAGTTAGGAGAACGGAGTTATAAGCAGGGAGGAGCAGTAGGGTACAGCTTAACTTGTAGATCCTAGGCAGAGATACTATGGTTAATCAGATTCAGAAGTAATAGTTCACAGTTTGGAATAAAGGTTCTAGGGTAAATGTAGGGTACAGATATGTTATAGTTAAGGGTAGAAGTACAACATGGATGTCAAGTCACTAAAATGCAAGAGGTATCATAAGCGACATCACACAACACACATCACAGGAAGTGATCTCATGACCTTCCAGGAAGTGATATCATTGAATCTGAAAACCCTACAATCAAAGCAAGTTGCCATAATTCTCGAAAATACACTATTCAAGTGTTCACCCATATATAAACTATGATGATACAGTGTATGCCTGGGGTGCAAAAGTGATCGGCAAAGAGGCATGCCATCATAGATGCAACCATCTGATGCACAAGTACAATCAATGCATTTCCAGGCATAGCCTTGAATGTCCTGACATAAAATCTAATGTAAAATCCTATTATATGGCAGGGCAAAACGTTCATATGCTCAGCCAGAATCTCTTTTTTTCCAGACACAACCCCTGCTGTGGCACGGCCTGGGGTTACAGCCTCATATGTCCTATTCTACACATGGCTGTATGGATCTAAACTGTGGATAGTATTATTATGATTATTATTATTATTATTAGTGTTATTAATGATAATGATGATGTATAAAGCTACAGTAGAAAAGCCTCGTGACCTGTCATTTATATTTCTGGATCAGTTTGTGTTTTCAGTGATTTTTGGTCAAGTGAAGGTAGCATATTTCTAGAGGTATATTACTGTTTTCCTGAATGAAGCGGTGAATAAAAACAAGTCAATATTATTATTATTATTAGTAGTAGCAATAGTAGTAGTAGCATTAAACATTTTACTCAATTAATCCTTAACCCCTTCGCCGCGGCGCAAATTCTGCACTGGTTTGTGTCACTTTTGTGATGCAAACACGGTGCAAAATCTTAGTAAATCTACCCCGCAGGACGTTTACTGACCTGCTTGAGACTCGATCTGTCTTTTGCAGTAGCGGTGCAAGTCTGGCACTTCCGTGTAACTCTTAAAGATTGCGCTTTGTTCCGCTATGCTCACGTTTCAGGATACCCGCCTCTATGGCCGAGAGCAGTGGACACATAAAGCACATTTTTTCCTGGGATACATAAACACACATATACTGAGAGATCCATTTCTATGGCACCAGGCTCCCGATAACCTTTTCCTGACTGAACCTGTGACTTGTCAGTTCATTGCTTTTTCTTTTTGAAAACTGCATTTAAGCCCTTAACATTGCCTGAAAACAAACCCGAAAGCCAACTCGTAGTATACATGGGTAGAGGTAAATTTTTTCGGTGCTTTAAAGACAAGCAGGCAGCACTAGAGCGAAATTCTTGTTTATTTCCTTTTCAGAAATTAAACATCACACAGCGATCCCTGTTTACTGGTTAATGCTGATATAACCACGACCCCTAATTGATGTACTTAGGTAGAAGGATATAGGCATGTGTAGAGATAAAATGGTTCAGATAGGGCAAAGGCACTATTGTAGATGCACTAGGGTATTGGCTGGTGTATAGGTACTACTGTATATTTATGGATAGATGTACAGGGTGTAGCCAGGTGTAGTGGTACTAGGGTATACAGAAGAGTAGTAGTAATAGGGCATTACTAGGGGTAGAGATACCATAATATAGTAAGATCTACTAGGGTATAGACAGGGGAAGATGCAGTAGGGTATTTGTAGCATGGTAGGTACTTGGGGGCAAATTTAAAACTTCTGGAGCATCTCTGCAAATCAGCAGGGATGCGCCAGAGCAGATGCGTCACGCAATCCCCCCCTTGCGCCACCACAGATGCATCGCATTTACACTACCGCGCACCAAGGTGCAAGGAGGGGCAAATGCGTGCGCATCTTGTGGCGTACGGGCGGCGCATTGCTGGAGTCGCTTCACGCAGGCATAAGGACTTGAGCAGCAGCGTCGTAAAACTGACTGTGAAATCTTGTAGATCTCACTGCGTCAGTTTTACGGGGCTTTCCTGCGAGGGAACGCCCACCCTGCGACAGAACGCCCACATGAAACCTGACGCAGGGCGTTACAACGTGACGCATCTGCCTAGATGCATCACGTTGTAAATAAGTCGCTATGTGGCGCATGGTTTACGCCGCCGCTGCGTCACAAAAGTGACGCAACGACGGCATAAAAATGTCGCAAGAGGCTTGTAAATCTGCCCCTTGGTATCAGTAGGGTAGAAGTACTATTGCACGGACAGGAATATAGTGTGGGGCAGAAGGGAAAAAGATGGTTGAGGAAGAAGGAGCAGAAACTGCCACAATGTAGGTTGAGGGATGAAGTGATGTGGGCAAAAGAGGGAGGGGTATTGAGGGATGCCCAACAAACTAAAGAAAGAGATGTTAGATAGGAAGTAAGACAAAGAGAGTACACCAGGTGTTTAATCTTAAAAAAAGAAAACAGGGGACCTTTATGAGACTGAAAAAACCTCCAGGGACTGTTTCAAAAGTAAGGCCATTGATTTAGATGGATTTGTCTTCCTGGGAATGCAATTCATTTGGAAAAATTAGAGGAGAAAGTGTCACCAGAAGAGGTGCCCACATTAAAAATATAACCATACAAACCTTCCACATTCTAGATACATTAACAGGAGAAAGCGCACCAGGAGAAAGTGGTTAGATTTCAAATACTTTAAATTGTACCCCCATGAGTATGCAAGCCTGTGATGTTGTGGTGTTATAATAGCTCTAGGTAGTGAAAAAAGAGAGTTCCGGAGTATTTCTTCTATGTTTTAGTTGCACTCATGTTCGTGAATAGTGCGTAATATTTTGTTATTCTTTGTTTTTGGTGTTTCAAAATCCTCACGACCTGTTTTGTTGCTAAAAAGCCTTGTGTCTCATTTTACTTTTCCCATTTTGACACTGGATCACTGCAGCATAACTGTTAAGTGAGCTGTGCCGGCTGATGTTGCAGAGCCCAAGCTATTTTAATGAGATTTAGAATTGATGTGAAATAGATTGACTTTATCAACTCTTTTAGTATAATAAGCTCGTTTCTTTGATTTTTAATGCTTTGATGCCAGTGTTATTAAAAAAATATCAAATATCATTGGTCAGAGCAGACAATCTTGTTTGGTTTCTCTGAGTATCTTTATTGGTTCAGATTGACTCCCATGAAATAGGTTCTTGTGGCTGGATTCCAACTTTACAAGTCTATGAAAATGTGTCAACGTCCATTTTTACTATGTTCGAAAATAAATCAGCTCATTTGAGGTGATTAAAGGGCTTCTATGCATCTTCTGATATATCAATCTTACATTTCTAACTTTTCCTGGATCTCCGTGACTGGTACAGTGTCTTTCACTGATCTGAGTTTAAAGCTTAGTTGAGTATCAAGTTTCTCTATTTAAAACCTGTTGGCTAGCATATTTTCAGAAGTGTTAATATTTATGCTCAGTCATAACATTTGTTTACAGCTTTTGCATTTCTGTGTTCCATTCCTGATTCAGTGGTTCCCAGCTATGAGTCAGATGTACAACGTTTTAACTGGTCACAGACACTCTGTTTGGCTAAATCAGAGGGAGTGTGACTGGCAAATACCTTTCCCTGATAACCTGCACCCATTTAATGATTCAGATAAGTTTTTCCTGATCTCTACATTGGTTTAGAACTTATCATTCACGCACGCTTTGGAAGGGCTTACTTTGACCATCCCTTCCAAATCACGAATTGATAACCTATGTATCAGTGGTTTTCAAGCATAATTCCGGTTGTAAA
This sequence comes from Lissotriton helveticus, assembly GCF_964261635.1. Taxonomy (NCBI): domain Eukaryota; kingdom Metazoa; phylum Chordata; class Amphibia; order Caudata; family Salamandridae; genus Lissotriton; species Lissotriton helveticus. The sequence continues at coordinate 1,529,339,110 of NC_136067.1, forward strand.
GCATTGACCAGTTACCAACTCCCAGAATAGACCTTTCTGATTCGCAAAGGGGAAAGAGTCCCACCTTGGGGACACCTTGCCATTTTGGAATCTTTGTGGCCAACGTCAGGGGGCGTGGACACTAATCCAGGGGCCCACTGCCTGCAGTCACTGAAGTTCTTTAAACAGGGTTTTTTTTTTAAGCAGCCCCATTTCTTTTAAGATACTTGTGTTGCTTAAAAAAGAAATTAACTTGAAATGCTTTTACAGCAATGCTGATTTACTGTACCCATCAGGTCACCATACCATGAATTTAGCCAATTGGAGGGAGTCACAATAAGCAACCTGCCTAACGAATATTAATTGGGCAGATATCTTTCACTTGCTTTTCTGTAATTGTTGCTCCGATTTTCAATATAGAAACCTATTCCATGAACCTATAGTTTTTGGTTTCATTATCGAAAATGAGAGGTTTTTATAAATTTCACTTGTATTCGAATAGGATATCTATCGGCCTGCCATTTGTTCAGGCATGAACAAAGACCTTTTGATTTCACTAAAATTACATATATAATTTTCTTACTCATAGGGGCTTTCTGCCAGCATTCTTTATCCATCGCTCTGTTGTGTGTCACTCACATTGTTTTCTGCCCACTACAGTATAGAGCGTTTGGCAATAATTCAGCCCACATCAGCTATGGCTAACTTCAAAGTGAGTGACAGCATTCTGTTCTTTCACAAGAAGCACATTTGCACACAAAGTAGTTCCCTTGAGTAGCAATGTGTTCTTTTTGAGGTCAAAACATATTACTACTTTTTTCCGAAGTTTATTTTGATATTGGCAAATTGTCTGGCAGCTCAACCAAATAAATAGTTTTACAAAAACCATGACAAAACAAATCAAGCACATGGAAAGCCAAGAGGCTGGCAGACAACTCCAGACCAGTTGTATATTTTGTTTTACGCAATGCTGCTAGAATCTTCCCACTTTTTCTACTGGTTCATGGTAGGGGTAGCAGATTCTTATTAGTGCATGCTCGTCTTCAAGGGCATCATGATCCTTGCACTAAAGCAGCTACAACAAGGGTAGTTGTCACTGGGCATTTCTGTGTAACGTGAATCATTTAAGTGGTTGTTAGTCTTTGATCTTTCACTGGAGCCAAGAAGCTCACAAATTCCACTGCAAGAGGATAGTATAATGATGCTGTGGGGTAGGTGAACAAATGGATCCTGAAATTAAAGGAAGGAAGGGGAGGTGGAAAGGAGTTATGATAAAGAGGGGATGATGGATGAATGGATAGATGGTTGCATGATGGTAAATAAAGATAAAAAACAGGATGAAGGCAAGAAAGAATGATAACATACTGAAAGAAGGAAGAAAATTTAAGAATTTTAGAACTACCCCAGAGAGGTCAAACCCGCGAAAGATCTCCATGCTCCAATGCCTCACCTGCTTACTTACTGTAGTTTGGGATGTAGCTCAAGGTGTGGGATATTTAATTTTTCTGGCTACTCCCAAGTTCAACTTTCCAGTCGCGGCCGGCATGAATTGCGGGCTGGCAGGGATGGGGGGAGGGGGGGATTTGAGGGGGGGGGCTGCTGGTTAATTTAATAAAAATTAAAACATTTTTAAAAACTTGCCTTCGGTCCCGGACTCCCGCGTCACGTCTTCTGCTCTCTGCACACAGGAAGCAGAAGCAGGCAGCCTCACTGTCTTCCCCCAAGCCAATCACAACGCTGCAATGGCAGCGTTGTGATTGTCTAGGACGCCGACCGTGCAGGCGTCTACGGCCTACCTGAAGAAAACGGAGAGTGCTATGACTGGTTTGGTCGGCCCTGGGGCTGACCAAACAGTCAGCACCCATACATTGGGCTATCCACTCCTCCCTGATCCGCCACCGGCCCGCCCCCCCAACCAGGCATACCCTTCTTCTGCTTCTCTCACTGCGAGAAAGCAGTGGGGCGACGCTCCGACGCCCACGTGTAGGAGCCGAACCTGCAAAATACCATTCATTTCCTATTCTGGCCTCTGAAATGTTAATGACATCCATAATCGTATATTGTTGGGTGAGTGCTTTAATCTGGTCTTTGCTGTTTTTTTCTTATCATCTTCATTTTCTTCATTCCCTCTTGCTTCAGTTGACTTCCTATACTCGCGTTATATGATGTACTTGTGTTTGACGAGTCCACAAACCATGTACTGAATTATACCTGGAGTGGAGTGGTGTGGCTCACTGGTTAGAGGCGGCAGACCCGGAAGCAGAGAATGGCCCGGGACCAGGGTTCAATTCCCGACGCGGCAGGGTCGTGGACCAGGGTCGGCAGACTCGACAATTCTCGCCTCGGTGCCTACTCTAAACAGGGATCACACTCGGCAACTCTGGGCATTAAGCTTGCCTCATCTCTACAACGGCCCCCCACAGATGCTGGGGATGCCTGGTTTCACCTTGGAGATACCCAGAAGGTCCCATCTCACAGGGAAAGCCAGGACGGGTTCCCCAGTGGTCTTCAGCACCGGGACGCTTACGGGCAGCCGTGCGCTTTACAAGTCCCACACATTTACATTTACCTTCTCTTTTCCTGCTTGTAAATAAATCTGTGGATGTGGGCTCTACAATAGCCAGCAACAATTATTCAGTGCTGTGGTTTTTGTTCTCTTTCTTCGGGAGGAAAGTGTTGTGTTTTCAGCGAATGATTGATTATACTGCAGGTTTGTATTTAGTGATAGATTTAAGTATGTTTTTGGAATTCATGACATAACTCGTCCTTTTAAATGTGCAGCGGACAGATGGCATGGGTGTTTTTCTCTTTTTGTTAAGGAAATATTTTCCAGGGAGTTGGCTTCTTGTTGTGTGAAAGTATCGCCTGAATTATCTCCTGATGTAATCTCAGGGCCAGTTTTCCCGCAGCACCCTCTTAAAACATGTGCATGATCGATATTCAAGTGACGTTTATTTTCACTCATGTAATCCTCCCTTCTTCATTCTTCAAAGTTTTCAACATTTGGCATGCCAGAGATTGTTGTTTGCATATTTCTAACCTTTAGGATTCCAGCTTTAGTTTCCTTTCCCACCAAGATTTCTTACTTCATTGTGCTCTTTCTGTTAAGTTAAAATGTGTTTCCTGTAGATTTAAAGTTTGTGAAATCCAGTTGCTTAGGGCTGTGTGCTCTTTATTTAAAGTGTTGGGTTACACTATTAAACATTGATCTTAGTCATAATTCATATCGATTTTTGTTTGTTAGTTGTAAATGTGTCAAGTGCACCCTTTCTTGTCTATATAACACACCTTTCTATGTGGTGTGTGCTACCCTTGTTATTTCTATTTTGTCAGTTCTTAATAAAACTAAACTTTGCATAAACACGTTTTCTCATTAGCATGTCCACTATTGGCTGGACTTCCATTTTTAGGTTTGGCACAGCCAAGACGTACTATCATGAACAATGTACAGAGAGTGGACTTTTGGTTAGCCATTTTTGCCATTGGCTCGTTTCGGTCGGTGTCATTCACATTTTGGATCACCCACTGCATTATGTGAGTATTTACATTTTTCTGTGGTGATTAGTAATAAAGGAGAACAACCATGGCATTGCTTGGTTGGCCACAATAGCAGCGAGCAAAACCCTATTAAAAAACTGACCTTTATAGGACTTCCTACTCCACCAGTAACATTTCCAAACACTGTTGTGAGAAAGTCAGAAATGACCCAATCAAAAACCTGATGACAAATAAAAAGCAATTTTTGCATTTAGTTCAATATATCCCAAGATATCACCACCAAACACCAGTGTGAGAAAGTGGATTATTAGTTGGGGTGGATGGTAGTCCACCATAAGTAATAATGTCACTATTCTTGTTAGGTCCAGTAAAGGTTTCAGTCATTTAAACCTGACCTCTGCCCCTGGTATCTATAGCACGGAGCAGACAGACTTAACTTGAGTACATGTGTAAAGCATTTATAAGTAACAAAACAGTTACAAAGTCAAAACACAGCACAATACAAATCCCACTTCAGTTTCGAAAAATAGAGAATAATTTAAATGAATAACATGACAAAAATCCAATAAGGTGAACTGAACGTATGAATTTTTAAAGTTTTAAATTAAAGTAGCGTAAAAAAGTGTTATGCATCAACAGCGGTCAACTGGTTGCACTAGACTGGTAACAAGGCATGATTTAAAGCCAACCACATTGGAGCGCAGGTTCAACTAGGTTAGAAGTTTTAACTTCGGACTTAGTCTCAGCTGGGCAAGACACCAGCTGTGGCAAGAAGGGCTTCACTAGGCCGGTCAAGCCATTGACTTTTGATGGGAAGGCTCCAAGTGGCAGAAATTCAAAGTTCACACCCAAATAAGGTCCCTTGCCAGTCAGATACTTTTGGTGCCTTCGCCTTGTGAAGGTTTCTACGTTCAGACATAGTCAGTTTATTTGGGGTTCAGATTGCTACAGTGGGGCAAGGCTTCAAGCTGTAGCTCAACTGAGCTCCACGAGGCCAGATACCTTCCCTGTGATGCCTTGCTGAAACAGCTTAAAAAATGCTCCAAAGACTAGGAGAACAGAGCATGGCCTTGCCCAGGTTTCAGCTAACATTTACCTGTGACATAGTAAGCATCTTTGAAGGTAATTATGTTCCTGGGCACAGAACCTCTCCCCACACTCAATGCCTTTGTCTCAGCTCTGGGAGCATGTTCATACCTCATCTAGGGGAGTATTCGGCTCCTGGATGGCTCATGTAAATGGGCCTCCAAAGGCTTACCGCAGGGGGAAAAGTGACTTTCTATAAGTACCTTTTCCAACATATATTTATGGCAAATCTGACTTTACCAGTGAATTGGGCTTGTAATAAATATTTAAAAAGTCCAAGAATGAAACTTATAGCTGTTTGCTGGCCAGAGATAACATTATTGAGTTTAATATTGTATCCCATTGCTTTAATCTGGACCAGCCACTCCTGCTACAGTGAAAATAGCGTTTGGAGTCATTTCACTGCAATGGCAGGTTTAACATTAAACGTTTACATGTCCTACTTTTCAATATCATGCACCCTGCCTTATGGGCATTAAGGCTTACTCAACGGTGACTTAATAATGTTTAAAAGGAATGTTTAGGCTTGCCAAAGAAGGTTATTATAACTGGTTGAATTTGGAGTTTTAAAACTACATAGGCAGGCTACATGCTTGCACTGTCAGTGTACTGGGTGGCACTGTGGGTTCTGTAGTACACTAGTGGTATTAAACACACAGGCCCTGGATACACTTTATGGCATATACTAGGTAAGTACGTTAAATATACCAATCAGGTGTATGACTAATGTCAGTATGTTTTTAGGGTTCAGAGCACATGCACTGGTGCCTGAGTACCAGAGTCCCAGTGTACAGAGTAAATAAACAGCAGCATCAGTCCAAAAAATTGAGGTGATCCTGCAAAAAGTGGCTTTGTCCTACACATGTGGGTAACACTTTTATCAAGCATTCCTGTCAGCATTAACAACTTACATGAGAGAGGAGGAGACATTTTAGCTGATTGTAATGAAAAAAAAAAAACATTATACTTCCAAGAGTTTATTTGCCATAATGTGTAATAAATGCATAATTGCAACTGTTTAAATATTTAGAACATCAGTGGTATATGGTCTGCACATTGGACTCAACAAACCAAATTGCCTCACGCTCCCATTAACGCAGGCAAATGCGATGCATGAAAAAACAATCCAGAAAGAACCCATCTGAATGCCCTATACTTCATCTAAAAATATGGAGACATTTCAAAGCGTTGAAGGTCACGTGCGGAAGCTCTGTCCATTTATGCCAAATACAAAGGAATATCTCTTTGCAGAATGGGGTTTGCTAATACGTAGTTCTACAGAGGCAGTCTCAACACCCAATAGATTCCCTAAAGCTGCACACCCATTTAAGTGTAACCTATGTGGACAGAGCACTGAAGAACAGGCAAGGATGTTCCTGCCTAGTCTCTCAAGAGGTTAGAGAGATATTCCCTAGCTCAGTTCTCGAAGGGTCATTAAATTGGACACAGATAGTTTAAATATATAGGTTGCATCTTTTTAATTTGAAAAATTAAGTGCAGTGTCACTGGGAAAAGCAACACTTCACACCTTTTGCATCTTTTTTCACATTGGTAAGCTAAAAATAACTGTAACCCTCGATCCTAGACTCTTAACCATACCTTTGTACTTTTACCTTCCCTCTACTCTCTGTAGCCTAAACCCATACATCCCATATCTCTATTCTTTAAAGCCATAACCCATAACCTCTAACCTGTTAACCCAGAACTCCTATGCCCTAATCCTTTAACTCTTTAACCTATACCCCAAACTTTTCAGCACCAGGATACCTTTGCGGGTGATAGTGCACTTTACAAATACACATAACATAACAAACTTGCAACCCCTATACCCCAAACCTTACCTCTGTACCTTTAGGCCACAGACCCTTAATCCCAACCCCTAGCCACATTAACTCTTTACCAGTATACCTTTAACCAGTTTACCCATACCCCAAATCTTTAAACCTTAATCTTGTTCCCCAAACCTTTGATGATATTCCTGAAACCTGTAACACATAATCATATATCTAAAATCCATATTTATTTCTCTCAAACCCATAGCTCTTAGCACATAACCCCTACATTCACATCCTTGATGATGTAACACTGTACTCCAGACACTTAACCCTATACTCCAAACTCTTCAACCTACACATTGAAACCTATACTTTTAAACACTAATAGTTAACTCCATACTATTAAACCCTATATCCTGCACCTAAAACAATTAACTTCTACCACCTAACCCCTGATATATTCATGCCTAACCCCTATACCTCAAACCTAAACCCGATACCCCAAACCCTTAACACTATATCCTAAAGCCTTTGACTTAAACCTGTATGCCAATACTGTTGACATCTATAACCTCTACCTTTAAACCAAAACACATAACCTTTTATGCTCTCCTTACTTCAATATATTTTGGGAAGAAGAGTTATTTTCAAAATTGTTGCTTTCAAAGCTTTTAAAAAAATAGATATATATTTGCAATGGTTTTGAAATTCTAGGTTGCCATGACCTTATGCATACAAGAAATATATTGTCATCAATATTAAACTAAACTAAAAAAAATAATACATAGAGGGCAAAATAAAACCTTAGCACAAAATAAAAGCTTAGCTTCCTTCACCGTTCCTAAGCATGAAACCATATATAGTGAAATAGGTTTACTCACATCCCACATAATTTCAGGCTATTCATCAAACAACAAAGTGCAGTCACTATGCTCAGAAAGCCCAGGCACAAGTTCTGCTTCTGGTTTAACTCTGCATTGCAAATGTGGTGTCTTCTCTGTGCTCTCCCCTCTTTTTCCTCTACCCCCACACTAGTGGGCAAAGCCTTTTCATAAGGTATCTAATGCCAGCACTAAGCAGATGCAATAAAGTCCAGTGATATGATGATAGCATTCAGCGAGCCAGATGGGGTGGGAGATATAGTCCTGACTATAATAAATTTAGAAAAGCACTAAAAACTGTGCTATTTTAACCCAACTTCAACTTGCTGTACTGACTGTGCGCTGAGCTACCCCTGTGGGGGTGATTTGTGAGTGATATCAAAAAGCTCATTCATTCATAACTCATTCATAGCAAGTGATAAGCACTTTTTGCAAACTAAGATAGTAAAACTAAGGATGTTACCATAGCTAGAGGTGTGCACTTGTTTTTTTTTTAATTTTCAAAAAAAACTTTGTTTAAAGAAATATGCACAGTACAATCACATCATTGCCACAGATACTGAAAATAAGGAAGATCATTACAATACAGCACATCAAAAATAAGTGTACGTCCGTGTGACATTGGAGACAAAACCATGAACAATTGTCAGAGACTCAATGAGAGGGGACAGGAGCAAACTCCCAGCAATAAGGGTAGGAGGCAGTGAATCGTAATGGGGGACCAGTTTAAGAGGTGTGCACTTGTTGCAAAGAATTTTGAAATGTCACAGCTAGAGTTAAGCACTTGCTCTAAACTGACAATGTACAAACCAAGGATGTTATAGCTCCAGATAATCACTTGTAGCAAACAAAGATTGCACACACCATGAATGTGATCCACACTTGGAGCTAATCATGTGTTGCAAACTAAGAAAGTAAAAACCTAGGACATAATGACAGCTATTGGGCCTTTGTTGCACACTAAGAAGTACAATGTGCTAAAGCAAGCAGCGATACATACTTATAGTGATACATACTTGTAATCTGGCATCACAACAAACAATATTGAACACTGTATACTATATAATAAATGCTGATGTGTTATACATGTATTAATACATCCTTAGTGAGTAATATAAATTGGTTTTTGAGTAGCATCATTAGAAGTACACTAACTACACAGTGTCTATGGTTCAATCCAAAAGCAAAAGGGTTAAAGGTCAAAGCTCACATTAATTGTAACAAATTGGTTTGTGTTCCATATGATCATCTTGTGAAGACTCGCATTGTTATTATGCCTACAATGCATAGTATCTGTAAACTGATACTGTGCTTACATTGCTAATGGCGCTGGACAGAGTAATATGTAAGGATACAAGAGTGAAAGCAAAGGACTAGTTTACACTTGACAACTATTATGCGCATGTTAACAATGACGATGTTCACAACATAAGTATAACCTAGACAGGTAAAGCACTCATGGTGTGTTATAAAATGGCAGGTTGCATTTCTTCCTCAGTTGTGCGTCCCTGCTATCGATCCAAGGCGGTTCACTTTGGCATTCACTACAGACCTGGGCCAATAACACCCAGTGTCCACCTAGAAGCTAACACTCTAGCAAGTGCAGCAGTATTTTTCACATTGCTGCCATGACCTGTGATTGGGACCACGTGTAATGAGGTATTTCATTCAGCTGGATTTTTCTGGCTATTTTAGTGCTTCTGAGAGCTGTCCTATAAAGCAGACATCTTGAGAACCCTTGCCTCAGGATGACTACAACTAGTTAATTGATGCAAACAAGTGGATAATGGGTTACCATGTCTAGTGATCTTGGTTCAAGGTTCATAGTTAACTCCATTCTTCCAGATTCTTTTTCTGTAGCCATGGGCTTGAATATTAAGTGATCTCCTCCTTATTATGCTCAAAAGGAAGGTAAAATAGGGAGGGTCCTTGAAAAGTTGCAGCGGTCGCCATTGAAACGCATGTTAAATCAACAGTACTGACAATTGCAGCATATATGCAACGGTGCACGTTATCTCCAATGAGCTTGACTAGAGTGTCATACTTTAAAAGTTACGCATTACTGAGATCAACTATATTGAGGAGGCAAGCCGAAAAGACTGTACTGATAAATGAGAGAACCGGACAGTGTCGTAGCTTTGGAGGTGGAATCACGATCAACAACGCCATCTCCCAATATAAAAGCTAAATGCTGGTGCTAAGCCTGAAGCACTAAGCTACCCAAGAATTCAGTCCTTGACTGATCACAAGTTGATAAAATTACTCACTTGTAGGTTGCACTCAACAAGTTGATTAGCTTTCAACCTATTATGAATGCCAAAGAAAAACTAATGAAATGTGTCTAACCAGAGAATTGCATATTTTACTCTTTCTTAAAAGTACACATCTTTATATTGGCTCAGTCAACTTGAGTGTGTGTCTCCTACATACGCCCAACTGTATTGAAAATAAATGGAACAAATAATGTTACACTTTTAAACATCGTTATTTGTCCTAATAATATACAAAGTGAATAAAAGGTAGATGATTTCATGAAAAAAAACATGTGAAGTGATAGAAGAATTTTACATTTGTCTGAATATACAGTACTTGTAATCTAGTGTCATATCTGAACAGCTTGCAAAACAACCTCCCGTGATGTAAATATTTTGAGCCAATTTTAACATGTCCTGACAAGCCTGTAGTGGCCTGAATGTGCTAATGCATGCAAATGACATTTGTGTATGCCTTTGTTTGCATTTGTTTGCAAATTTAAATAGTCTTCCTGGCTTTGCCAAAGGTTGTTTTATTGTACCTTTGTTTCCAGTATGCTGTAAAAAAGATGAGTATTCATTGTTCTATACAGACATTGTTTAGTTGCACAACTGAAAGATGCTTTTGGAAAATTGTACTGGCATTTTCTTTTGAAGTTTAATGTGTGTTTGTTGGCTGTGTGTCATTGTTCATCTCACTAGAACTTGGAACTCGTATTTGGAGCCATACAAAATATGAGTCAGCACTGGGCTGAGGGTTACAATAGGCCATTCTCAGTACTTCTGTGCATTCAGGTCTGCCACAGGCAAGATAGTAAGCAAATTTATTATTTATTTATTTAGTATCTTGTAGAGCGCGCAGCTACCTCCGACGGAGGTGTCCCGGCGCTGAAGACATTATCTCAAGAGGGTCGAGGGAGTGTAAAGGAAGATCTGGAGTTAGATCAGGGAAAGAAAACAGGTCTTGAGTTTTTTCCGGAATAGGGGTTCTGACGTCAGAAATCTTAACTCTGTGGGCAACTGATTCCAGAGTTTGGAAGTGGCAACTGCAAGGGCCCTTCCTCCCGTGCGTACAAGACGAAAACGGGGGCATGTCATGAGGCGGAGATGGTTAGATCTGAGGTTTCGTGGTGCTTGAGAGAACCTCATTCTGCGACGTAGATATATAGGGCCTCGGTCATTGAGAGCTCTAAAAGCCAGAGTTAGGGCTTTAAATTGGATGTGCAGTCTTATTGGGAGCCAGTGAAGTTTGATCAGATGGGGTGAAATGGAGTGACGGTAAGGGACGTTGCAGATCAGCCTGGCCGCTGCATTCTGGACTCTCTGTAGTTGGTTAATGAGGTAGATAGGAGCACCTACATACAAGCTGTTAGCGTAGTCCAGATGGGAGGTGATGAGAGCATGGACTACTGTTTTTCGAGAGTCTAGCGGTAGGAAGGGGATGATTTTTTTTAACATTCTTAGCTTCCCGAAACAGGCTGAGGTGACTTTGTTGATTTGGGTTTTACAAGAGAGGGAGGTGTCAAATTAAAAGCCTAAGTTTCGGGCGGCTTGGACTGGTTCCTGGGGAGGGTTGAATTCAGCCGGCCACCAGAGATTGGAAGGTAAGGGTGATTTCTTATTATGTATTGAGCTTTAGATTGTTTGTAGACATCCAGGAGGCGATATTCAGCATGCAATGGCGAAAGTTGTCGAATGATTTTTCAGAGTGGTCATTAAAAGAGAACACCAGTTGGGTGTCGTCGGCGTAAAAGGTTACTTTAACGCCACAGGATTCGACCACTTTTGCCAGTGGTTTGAGGTACACATTGAAAAGGAGCGGGCTAAGGGAGGAACCTTGCGGAACTCCCCAAATCAATGGTTTTTTGGAGGAAAGAAAGGATCCCAACATCACTTGTTGGGTTCTGTTCGTAAGAAAGGATTTTACCCATGAAAGGGGAGGCCCGCAGATACCTATCTCTTGCAGGCGAGCTAGTAGTTTGTCATGAGAGATGGTGTCAAATGCAGCGGATAGGTCGAGGAGGACCAACATGGCCTCCTCTCCCCTATCCGTGCATTCTCGGATCGACTCGGATACCTCAAGTAGCGCCGACTCAGTACTGTAGTCCGGTCTGAAGCCAGATTGGGTATCGTGGAACAAAGAGTTAGATTCTAAGTAGCACGATAGCTGTTTTTGAACAGCTTTCTCAAGTACTTTTGCGGACTTGGGCAAAAGTGAGATCGGTCGATAGTTGCTTAGACAGTAAGGATCTATGCCTGCTTTTTTTTGGATTGGGATTAACAATGCGTGTTTCCAGGCGGAGGGGACAACACCAGTGGTTAAGGAGGAGTTCCAAATTTCGAGTAGGGGATTAATAATTAAGGGGGCAATTTCGTTCATGAGTAAGGCCAGGGCTGGGTCCAGGGGGGAGCCTGATTTACATTCCGAGAATAATTTCATGGCATATTCCTTAGTAAGAGGTTGGAATGCTGTGAGAGTATGTTTGCAGTTAGTGGCAAGGTCTTCGGAGATGTTGGGGCCGTTCTGAGGGATAGTAGCCGCAATATTGGCTATTTTTTCTTCAAAGAAGTTTGATAGATTTTCACTCAGTTCTTGGGACATAGGTACTGGGGTGGACAATGCACTGGGATGAGTGAAATCTTTCACTATATTAAAAAGGGCCTTAGTCGAGTTTTTTGCTTTGGAGATGGAGTCTGAAAAATAGGTGCTCATGGAGTGGTGTTTGAGTTTGCGAAACTCTTTAAGGCCTTGTCGGTAAAGTGCCTTGGCTCCCGGGTCATAGTTCTGCCTCCAAAGTCGTTCCAACTTTTTGCATATGCTTCTGTGTGCCCTGAGTTCTTGAGTGAACCATGGGGCAAAAGGTTTTTGTCTGCGGGAGGTAAGGGTATGTAATGGAGCGATTTTCTCTATAGCGGTCGTGAGGTCATTGTTTAGTATACGTACCGCTACGTCAAGATCGTCTGGTAGCGGGTTTAGACTGTGGAGGTATTTTTCCTCTAGGGCAGTTAATGAGAGCTTGTGCCATTTCCTTACTTGAGTTCTGATGGCGGACTCCTGTTTGACATATTGGGCCAAGGGAACATCAAAAGGTATTAAGTAGTGGTCAGACCAGGTCAGAGGTAGGGGGGGAGGATTTTGAGTTTCTCGTAGTTGGAAAAAATAAGGTCGAGGGTGTGCCCAGCGGTATGAGTGGGGCCCTTTACCTTTTGTATCAGATTTATATTTTGCATGGATTCCAGGAGCTGAGAGGCGCGGTTGCAGCTGCTTACATCTACATGATGGTAGAAGTCTCCCAGTACCACGAAGTGAGGGTGTTTGAGGGAGAGATCTGCCGTGACTGCCAATAGCTCTTGGATGGCGGGTTGGGGAGTGTTCGGGGGGTTGTAAACCAAAATCCCTGAGGAGATGGCCATTGTAAAGTCTGTGATTGAGAAGTATAGGGCTTCTATGGGCTTGATGTTTGTAATTTTCCTAGAGGTACTTTTCAGATGGTTCTTTAGGATCACTGCGATTCCTCCACCTGTTTTGGGGCCTTCACGGCTTAATCCAGTGAAGCTGTAGCCATTAGGAATGGCTAGGGCGATGTCTGGGTTGGAGGAGTCTTTGATCCAGGTCTCTGTTAAGAATAAAGCATCACAGGATGTGGAGGACAGTAAAAGCCAGATGTCATTGGCGTGGCAGGATAGTGAGCGGCAGTTCACTAATCCCATGGCAAATGACTGCAACATACCTAGAAACCAGTAACCCTCATTTATGAAAAGTTGACGCATTGCTGTGAGAAAACAGTGATGCAACACTTTTCATTGCGCCCTCCCTGCGACCCCAATGATGGGACACCAATGATGCGTCATATTTACAGTATGACGCATCCTGTTTCAAGGAGTTACAGATACATCAGTATTTCTGACGTATCTGTAGGAGCAAAAACGAAGCATTGCTGGAGTATGTCACAAAAGTGATGCAACTCCTGCAATGGGTCATTACACATGGGCAAGTCCCATGTTAAATGTGCCTGCATCGCATTTGCGTCCTAGAAGTGGCGCAGTGAAATCTCATAGATTTCCCTTTGTCACTTCTCTGACCCATTCTTGCGTTAGAACACCCCACCTGTATACATTATACCTGGCACAGGTATAATGTGCCAGGTTAGATTGAATCTCGAGGAAAAACAGTTTTGATTCACTGTTTCCTTTGCATAGTGCATTATTTGAAACTGCCATGTGTTTATGTCCCATTATCCTGAGAAAAAACAAAATTGCAGCTCAGATTTCTTAACTAGAGATCACAGGTCTATAAAATAAAATCAGACGGTTTCAAGTCTGGTTTCAATATTGTTGGTGCTGAACAAAGAAGACACGACCTATTTCTTGCTTCAACTCTTCTGTGAACTGTTTTCTGCAGTTTATTAGGTAATGTTGTACTTCTCTTCTTAGAATCATCACCAATATAAACATGTAGTCATGTAGACCATGGCATAAACACCAGGTGCAAAACCACCATGGTACGAAAGCATTAAAGGTGGTCATTCTTTTGTGCCATATCAACTCATTGGTGGTTTAAAATGGGGTTTATCATGCATGCTTTTTGTTAATGTTATTAACTATTATTTTACATTTTACATTGGCATTGACCACTAGCTAGGAGCAGTGGCAGCCGACACATGTAAACAGTGGTGGGGCGGGTGGAAAGGGTAAAGGGAAGCGAGGAGGGCAGGGGGCAGCACGGGAGGGGGGCGCAGGAGGGAAGTGGGCGAGAGTGTGGGTTTTTAAAAAGAAAATGTACCTGATGCTGCTTCTACACTCTTGTCTCATTTCTCCGATGCTTCCTGGGTCCCAGCAGCCCCTGGGCCAGCATCGGAGACTTCCTGTGCAACCCCTGCGCTGCTCTCAAGCATGAGAGTAGTGCAGGGATTAGCCTGAGTGAACTGTGTTGACAATCCGCCCAGAACAGGGAGTCTGTGCTGTTTCTCCAGCGCGGCTGTTCAATACAGCCAGGTTGGGGAAACCTAAGTTCGCATGTGTGTTTAGCCGGCCTGAAACGGCCAGCCAAACTTACAGTGCAGGAACTAGTCCTCCTCCCCCTCCCATGGCCCCTCCCCTACCTGCACATGCTGGCTGAGTCAGCAGGTGAAAAATAAAACAATAGTAAAATATAGTTTTATTTTTCACCTGCTGGCTCTGAGCCAGTGGGGCGATGCTCCACCGCCATTGCGGAGGAGCCACCACTGTCCTGGTAACTGTAGGCAAGTCTGTGATTCCCTTGCAACATCCCTTGCAACATCTTCGTTCGGGTCAGATCTACATTGTACTTTTGAGCTAGTTCGGTCAACTTCTCGTGTGCCTGTCTTGCTCTCCTGGTAACATCTTTAGCCATGAACAGCAATTCATCAAATTTGTACACCTCTATCCGATCAATAGCTAGGTTTCCACTGATTATCTCATCCAACTCAGCTCTCAGCTTGACCACATCCACTAATTTCACCTTGCACTGCCGATTTTATAGTACTCTGACAATTTTGCGTATTCTGGTTCTCCTTAGTATTACTGTGCTCTCTAAGCCATGACTCTAAATCTGAGACATCAAAAAATGTGCTGATTTTCTTCTGTTCCCTGTTCCCTGTGTTCCACCTATCAACCGAGGTGTGCTACTTTGTACCCTGGCAAGTGTCTTCCACAATGTTAGGTCCAAATTTTTGCTCCTTGCAGGCAGGGATCCTGCAGCGTCAGAGCCATTCTGGATTACAGAAAGGTCTGCTGTTACTACATAAGGAATACTTGTCTTCACAGGAGTCAGTGAAACAAAACACCCATTAATGTTCCTTGACCTGCCTTGTAATGTACCCTCAGCACCTATGTGTTATCGCTGGTTCTCATCACCTGTCAAGTGTGGTTAATATATAGGAACAACAGGCCCAATCATGACTGGTACTGTAAGAGCTTTCAGTATCCTCAAAGCAGCATTAGGGTTACAGTGATCTAAACCACCTGGCATACATGCTCCCATTTCTTCCCTTCTTTCTACTAGCCTCGATCCAGTCAATATCGCTCCCACAACACCCGAGTCTGGGGCTACTGGTGCTGAAGCACCCTCAGTGTTAAAAAGGTCATTAGACTTCTCCTACTTCCACCATGTGATTGACTATAATGAGGTGGACAGTCAGTCAACAATCCATCCAACAAGCTGTCGTCAATGCACTGTCACCATGTCCATTTGCTTCCTTTTTCCTTTCTCTGTTTTACACATTCTACTCGCTCATCAGTGCTGGGTATAATCTCTCTCCATCAATCATGTCTACCCTCCATCTCTTTAGCTTGGCATCCCATTGTGCCTCTTGATAAGCACAAATCGTTTTCTTCATCTTCCCATGATATTTGTCTCTCTGTTTGACACATGCTGTACGCATCCATGCACCAAGGACTTCAAGCTGTGTGGGTCTGTGTAAAGTTCTCATTGCAAACAACACTCTCCTCAACTGGTTAAGAATTTCCAATTTAAAAGTGCCACAGCGTGGAAATGACAATGCACCCTCTCTCTCAGGGATCTTGAGACAATTTGGAAGCCAAACAATAGTATGGAGCCGTCCATTTGTTGCCATATAATAAGCTGGTGTATCCTCTGGTGGTGGCTCTTCGCCCAACCTACTAGGAACCCCCTCATCCCCTTAAAGCATGTCTCAAAGAACCCTAAAACATCGCATTATCTTGCTTATTTGTGAAATCCCAACAATCCAAACACAACTGAAATTTCAAACAGAACAGTTATGCAAACTCTGAGAAAAACAGAGTGCAAAAGACAATCTTCACCCAATCCCAGCGGCGTTACACCAACCAGCTTATCCCAGCGTTGCATGATCTGACATTACACTCACTCCTCACAGAATCTCACCCTCTTTCAAAATTCCTCCGTACACAATTGCTCACACATTCAGCTTCATTATCAACAATTGTCTGCTTTTCTAAAAGAAACAAAGAAACACTCATACAAGAATACACACTTACGGCAAAACCTTGACCAGCGAAGGTACTTCCAAATCAGTTCAGTCTACCCTCCGTGCAAAAAAGGTCTACTACACGATCCACAGTTGTTCCTTTCACACAAAGTTCCCTGTCTCAATTGGGCTACCGATGACATTTCACGACAAACCTCACAAATCATAGCACACAAATACAGCACAGTGTCTTTGGCACCTTAATATATCATCCAGTGATCCTAGGCCACATTGGACCCAATAACAACTTCACAAATCCTTAAGCCATGACGGACCCAATAATCACATTCATGCGACTCTCACAACAACTCCACAAGACATCACACAATTAAATCATCACTGTAATCTAACATAATACACACACATACCCTGTTAATACTCACTCTTCCTTTGCAGCTGTTTTCGCCGCACACCACCAAACTCAATCTTCTCCAGTTTTCAATCTTTGAGGTTCTACCTGGGGACTTTGGGGTTAGGGTTCCAGACTATTCTAGACTGGGTTCTAGATTCTCTCCTTACTTCATGTGCACTCCGTCCTCTGCTACCAATTGTAAGGGCCTGGGCCCATTTACTCAGGAATTCCCTAATGATGAACCCTCAATGGTCCTTTTTTGCATCATGAAATTGAAAGGGGAACAACAAATTCCACAAATCAAATTTAATGTACAGTGTAACCAGTGTGGCTACACAATAACCCAGATCGACAACCAAATGAAGGTTAGTCAAAATGTATTACAAATTCAAAAATAGGTGGACATAGACTAATCTTAACATGAGGGCCTAAAAATACAGAGGAAACAGGAGGAATCCAAATCTTTACAAGAAATTCACTATGTAGAGCAAGAAAAGGGCAGCAAGTTCTATAATTACAGCACACGTAATCAGAAATTAAAAATTGAGATTTACCTGCATTATTAGTTCATTGGAGAAAAGCATTTAGTCCTGTCTAACCCTACTCTTACTCTAAAGTGGCATCCCTATTTCAGAATTCAGATCAAAAGGTGAAAAAGATGTCAGTATTTAGAGCCTTCCTAAGAAGCCATTCCACCATCAGATGGGTCAAGCATCATAAAGACACTAACAGGAAAAACAATTTAGCACTCAGGTGTTCTCTATCTGAAAGGCAAAATGGAATGGTATGCTTATCCCTCGCTACAACGCATCATATACCAATTCTCATTCAACAGATGTCCCATAATGCTTTTCTCAAACATTTTCCGCAATAGGCTCAATACCGTGTTTTTCCATGAAGTCAGTTCCTTCCACAGCCTCCTTCATAGACACCCCGTTGCAACAATTTGTCCTTGGTCTGGTCTGTTCTCCTTCTCCCATGCAAACGCACTGCCTTCCACCTTATCGTCACCACGCTGTGCCAACTGTAGCTTCTTCATACCTCAACTATCTAATGAAATAATGACCTAACTCATCACTAGCGAAGCGTTTGTCGACCTGCAGAATAAAGCACGAAAACATGTAACATTTCTACAAACTCGCATGGAAATCCAAGCATCAATTCAGAAACAAGAACATTCAATTAAATGTGTTCTGAGATCAGGCCTACGACTTAAGCTAAAATAATAAATGCACCATGTTGGTTAAAATTTATAGTTAACATTTTCATACATTCATTAGCATTTTCAATAGGCAACTTTGCTAAACTACATTCATTTGATTATTCCATTCCATTTCAAATCTTTATTTCGATCACGTGATCATAAAAGATGTACAGAATTATCACAACAGTTAAAAATCGAAAATGTCATTGGATCATTAATAAAATACATTTGAAGATTAAAAACAAATAGTATTCACAAATGGGTGCCAGCACATCAAACAATATAAATCTATCAAGAGTCTCCAGCCCTCTTTATCAATCGGATTCGGGCATACCACATAGCAGTTAGAAATTTTGCCAAGGCAAACACAATTGGTGGGGATAAGTCAGTCTTTAAAACTCTGTATGCGGGTAAAAATGTTCTGAATCCCATGTTTTTAAGGAGGGGGACCAACCAATATTTCCTGCTTTTCTGGTAGGCTCGGCAGAAAAAAACCACGTGGACATCGTTCTCCTTTGTGTGTGCACATGCAGGGCACATCTCTGCGGGAGGCCGACGGGACCATGCTCTGGTAAAAGACCCTAAGGGTAGGGTCCCGTACCTCCATTGCAAGAATAGTTTCCTAGTTAGCGCCGGAGTCATGCCATCTAGGACACTTTCTAGTTTGTATGAATCTTTGGTTTTTATAAAATGATGAGTCAGAGATCCTTCACGAGTGCTATCGAGAGCTCGGAGGAGCATTTTATCATAATAGCTCTGGACAGCGCTTTCCTCGATATCCTATTGCTTGTATTTTCCGGATCTAACCATAATTCTGGTAATCCGAGAGTCTCGCGGGTTCTCTTGATGTAATTTAACCAGGGCGTCTTAGTGGCGTTGGGCAGAGATAAAAATTCCTGTAACTCAGTTCTATAAGTAGCAAGGTCCTTACTGCTCAAGAGACGACGCCAAAAGGTTAGTGGTTTAAGCCCTAGTTCCTCCGTGATGGGCCTAAGGCCCAGATCGAGCCTTAAAGGCAGAAGTGGAGTACTTGAAGGAAGGGCTATGAGCTGCCTAAGGAATTTATTTTCTGTGGTCAGCAATTTTGGTGATGGAATGTGGCCCAACAACTCTCCCCCATAAGTGACGCCTCCCCGCGCCTGGGCTTTGTAAATTTGGATTGCAGGGCTCAGTGGGCGATATGGTGACTTGCTCGCGATTCTCATGATACCACCCGCCATCTGTGCCAGCTTCATATTTGCTTTTGACTGATGTGCCGACCAGGTAAGATTTTGATTCAAGGTTATCCCCAGATACTCTATTGTGTGGACCCTTTCCAAACGTACTGTACCAAGCAGGGGGTTGGGGCGGTTAAGGGGCATTGGGTTAAGAATCATAAATGTGGTCTTCTGCGGATTGATTTCAAGTCCCCTTTCTGTGCAAAACTCCAGAAAACCATCCATCACCCGCTGTATGCCCATCGGGGATTTAGACAGCAGCAGGGTGTCATCCGCAAACATAATAGCGGGCACCCTGCTGCCAGTCAGTTTTGGGGCATCAGTGTTGGCAATCCTTGTCAGGTGCGCGATGACCCCGTTCACAAAGAGGCAGAACAGGGTCGGTGCAAGCACACAACCCTGTCTCACCCCTCTGCGAACGGGGAATCTATCAGTTAGGTTGCCACTTATCCCGCACCTGACACGAGCAAAGTTATTATGATGTAATCTCATCAGGATTGCTAGGATGTCTTTCGGGACCCCCATCTCCTCCATTACCTTCCACAATTTTGGTCTTGGCACTAAATCGAAGGAGGCACGTAAGTCCACGAAAACCGTGTACAGAGTGCCGCCCTCGATCAATGCTGTCCTCCAATAAATGAGGTTTAATCTAAAAATGTGGTCAATTGTGGACACCCCCCTCCTAAATCCTGCCTGATATGGGGTCAAGATGTCTGTCTCCTCCAGCCAATTCTGCAACCGGTCCAAAATTAGCCTACCGAAAAGCTTCTGTGATACATCGATGAGGCTTATTGGACGATAGTTGGCTGGAAGCAGAGAGGATCCCTTTTTAGGGCTCGGCCTACGTCAACCCTGCATCAGCAGGGGAGGCGGAGCTCCGAGCTCTTATGTTACTAAAAAAAAAAAAAAGTTTCTTTAGGGGTCCGAGCTGCAACATTCCTTAGTGCGCGCGCGTTTTTTATGGCATCTGCATAGTGATTCGTCTTCGCTGTGCTGTGTTTTTAGTAGCCTTGACGCGATAGGCTTAATGTAATTTGTCCTTCGCCATGTTGGCATTTTCTGTGTGGTTACGCGCACAGCAGTGCATTAATTTCAATTAGGAGCTGTCAGGGTGCCGTGATAATGTAATGCAGATGTTGTGGGCGCGTTCACCAGTCTGCAGTGAATGGCGCGCGTTCGTGCTTTTCTTGTGTTTTCTTTCCGTGTAGGGCAGACGTGAAAGGCATTGTCTTAAGAGCAGAAGGCCATATATCTTCAATTATCTCGCCATCACGGCGGAGATAATTGAAAACATATGCCTGGAGTGGGGCGCGCGCGAGGCCGAGAGCTGAGCAGGATGACTCCATGCCACAGTGTAAGCAGTGCTTAATTTGTAGAAAAATAAGTCCCGGTGCTCAAAATCTTTCTTATGCGGCGGCCGCAACTTCTCACAGTTATTCACCTGGTTAAATTACTACGCCACCCAATTGTACCATTGTTATGGCCACTGCCTACACTGACAACTCGGAAGCAGCCAGAATCAAAAATAAACTACTGCTTGAGCATCACGACATCGATTATAACAGTCTACTTATTTCACAACTGCATTCATTCAAACAAAATGCATTTGAAAGTGCGTTCCTGGGCAAATTGCTTTCATGTGCCGAGCATTACGATCTGCTGCAATAAAGAGGTGTTTTTTTAGAAACAAAGTTGGGTAGACTGTTAATTGCTATATGTAACAAAATCAGACCATTCAGTTTAGCGTGTAGAAGCAATTTACTTGAGAATGTTTTTGCATGAAAGTATAGCCATTCAAACATGTCAAGGCACTGGATTGTCCAGGGGGGATTAAACAGTCCACCTAAATACTTTTTTATTTATTTAGTAGTGAATTTATGAGCGTTTATGTAGTGAATGCCACCTGGTAGGCATACGCCTTTTGGTGCAAGAGCTTTACATTCTTAAAATGTATTAGTTTGTAAGGGTAGTCCACTGTGCCTCGCAGCGCTTTGGTCGCCTTTGACTATGAACATGAAGCAGCTTTGGAAAAGTGTGTTTTGCCTACTAGCCCCGAACTAGTTATAAGTACAGGGCCAGTGTAATGCCCCCAATAAGCAGCGGGTGCTGGTAAAAGGTAGCAGTGGGCATTCTTGGCACAGTGGTGCAGTGTGCAGCCTGCAGTGGAAGGTAACCACGAGCGCAGGCAAGTGAGTCTGCCCAGCACCTGTCAAAGACTTTAATGCCTCTGGGCACAGCCCGGGTAACTTGCCGTTATCGTGTGTGTAGTGAGTGCAGAGTAGTGAGTGCAGAGTAGTGAGTGCAGAGTAGTGAGTGCAGAGTAGTGAGTGCAGAGTGCAGAGTGCAGAGTAGTGAGTGCAGAGTAGTGAGTGCAGAGTAGTGAGTGCAGAGTAGTGAGTGCAGAGTAGTGAGTGCAGAGTGGTGAGTGCAGATTGGTGAGTGCAGATTGGTGAGTGCAGAGTGTTGAGTGCAGAGTGGTGAGTGCAGAGTGGTGAGTGCAGAGTGGTGAGTGCAGAGTGGTGAGTGCAGAGTGGTGAGTGCAGAGTGGTGAGTGCAGAGTGGTGAGTGCAGAGTAGTGAGTGTAGAGTAGTGAGGGCAGAGTAGTGAGGGCAGAGTAGTGAGGGCAGAGTAGTGAGGGCAGAGTAGTGAGTGCAGAGTAGTGAGTGCAGAGTAGTGAGGGCAGAGTAGTGAGGGCAGAGTAGTGAGGGCAGAGTGCAGAGTAGTGAGTGCAGAGTAGTGAGTGCAGAGTAGTGAGTGCAGAGTAGTGAGGGCAGAGTAGTGAGGGCAGAGTAGTGAGGGCAGAGTGCAGAGTAGTGAGTGCAGAGTAGTGAGTGCAGAGTAGTAAGTGCAGAGTAGTGAGTGCAGAGTAGTGAGTGCAGAGTAGTGAGTGCAGAGTAGTGAGTGCAGAGTAGTGAGTGCAGAGTGGTGAGTGCAGATTGGTGAGTGCAGATTGGTGAGTGCAGAGTGTTGAGTGCAGAGTGGTGAGTGCAGAGTGGTGAGTGCAGAGTGGTGAGTGCAGAGTGGTGAGTGCAGAGTGGTGAGTGCAGAGTAGTGAGTGTAGAGTAGTGAGGGCAGAGTAGTGAGGGCAGAGTAGTGAGGGCAGAGTAGTGAGGGCAGAGTAGTGAGTGCAGAGTAGTGAGTGCAGAGTAGTGAGGGCAGAGTAGTGAGGGCAGAGTAGTGAGGGCAGAGTGCAGAGTAGTGAGTGCAGAGTAGTGAGTGCAGAGTAGTGAGTGCAGAGTAGTGAGGGCAGAGTAGTGAGGGCAGAGTAGTGAGGGCAGAGTGCAGAGTAGTGAGTGCAGAGTAGTGAGTGCAGAGTAGTAAGTGCAGAGTAGTGAGTGCAGAGTAGTGAGTGCAGAGTAGTGAGGGCAGAGTAGTGAGTGCAGAGTAGTAAGTGCAGAGTAGTGAGTGCAGAGTAGTGAGTGCAGAGTAGTGAGGGCAGAGTAGTGAGTGCAGAGTAGTGAGGGCAGAGTAGTGAGGACAGAGTGCAGAGTAGTGAGGGCAGAGTAGTGAGGGCAGAGTAGTGAGTGCAGAGTAGTGAGTGCAGAGTAGTGAGTTGTTGGACTTGGGCCTTAGGGTAGGTTCACCCCTAATCTTTTTGCTTTTATTTGTGACCCTGTGTAGTGATTTCTGGGTCTTGGCACACTTTTTCCCTGTGTCCCAGAGTAAAGTGCGTGCGTGTAGTATGGCTGGCCTGCCCTCCCATAGGAATGCATGGGGAATGTGAGTGTCCATGTTAGTTCCTGATGTGTGGGGAGTGCAGGCTCGAGTTTAGTATGTATGAACTCGTGAGAGTGAATGCTGCAAGATGGTGTATGCGGCATGTATGTGTCTAGAAGGGAAGTGCTACTTCTGGACATTGATGTATGTGTGCAGTGAGGGTGCTGGAGGGTGATTGGCTGGAGCTGGCTGGCATGCCAGGCTCCAGGAAGTCTGGATGGGTCTGCCCGGTGGTGAGTGTGAGATCAGCATGAGTGATGTGTGGGAGGAGTGCACCTGGGTCCTGGATGGGCTGGGTTTTCCCCACACAATGCTGGCTCCGCCCCCCTGTGGTTTGTATAACGACCCAAGCCTCCCCAGTGAATGAAAGGGGTGGTTGGGCCATCAAGGGTACTCCCAAGCCAGCTGCAACTGGTTTCCCCCACCCTGCACCCTGAAGACAAAGGATTTCACAGTGTAAGAAGGGGCTGTGTCCCCATAAAATTTGTTCTACTTATGGATCCTTGCCAGAGGGGGCTGTTGCTGCTGCTGGGGCCAGGAGGACCGCCACTTGGCTTGTCTCCCTGCCTGGAGACCCAGTGTGCTGGCTCTGGCCCTGCCTTGCCCCCCTGCCTGCCTCCAGACCTTTCTGGAGCTTTTCTTTTGCCCTTAGCGCTGAAGAGCGCTTCCTTGGTGCTGCCTAGCGCTGGGAGCGCTTTATCTTTCCTGCTAGCGCTTCGAGCGCTTTATTCGTATTCCCAGCGGTGGGAACGCTTGATTTTGCCTTTGGAGCGCTTTGGAGCGCTCTAGTTGTCCAGCCGGTGCCCACCCGGCGTTTGCCCGAATTTGCGGCCGAGCGAGTGCCCACCTCGCTTTATATTTAATTTGACGCCGGTGCCCACCCGGCATTGCCCCGTTTTCCTTGTTAATCTGAGCGGCTGCCCACGCCGCATTTGCCCCGGTATTCACCGCCGCAGCCCAGGCACATCGAAGCCGTTGCCGGGCCGCTGCCTAGAGCGACCCGGAAGTCCCGCCTCCGCATCCCCAGGGCCGCGCTGCCATTGGCGGCCCCAGGGGAAGTCAGGCGGATTGTAGCCTGACGGGCCAGGCCAAAGAAGCAGGAAGCGGCCGGCGCGTCTTCTCGAGGCTCCCGACTGAAAGGAGAGCCCCGGAGTGGCAGCAGAACCGAGAGACTCCAGCGCAGCCCGGAGCCAGAAACCCGGTGAGTGGGGGCCCGCAGTCAGAATCGGGGAGGAGGGCGTCGGGGCACATTGTCGGTGCCCGCCCCTCCCCTCCATTGTGTAGAGCCGGTTGAGGCTCTTAGGGCATTTTTGCTCTTTCCTGAGTCCCCCGGGGGGACTCCAACGAAAGGGGCAGTTCAGTACTGAGAGCCTTGCGAGGCTCAGGGGGCCACCTTGTTCTCGAGTTCCTGAAGGACTCCAACGTGGCCACAATATTGATTTAGGAGCCCCGAGGCTCCTGGGGGCAATCTATTTGTTTAGAGCCACGAGAGGCTCCCGCCCTAAGTATATTCACGAGCCCCGAGGCTCGAGGGGGCATTTGTTTATTTAGAGCCCTGAGAGAGGCTCTAGGGGCATTTTAATTGTTTTAGAGCGCAGAAGCTCTTTGGTGCCAGCACCTTGGTTTTGCGAGCCAGAGAGGCTCTAGGGGGACACAACCAGCTAATTGGTTGGAGCCCCGAGGCTCCCACGCTGTGTCTCCCCACCAGTGTTCTTGAGCCCACGAGACTCCAACGTTGCCCAGCGGTATTTACAACTGTCCAGCACTTAGTGGACAGTTGCTACGTTTAGGCTTTTGTGTGCTGGCTGCCTGCGCAGCCTTCCCTGACTTTGAGACTCAGGGCATTTCAGCCCCTTTCGAGGCCAGTTGGCCTGAGGGACCTTTCTAGTGTTGTGCCATGTGCACCCTGCGCAATTTATGATTCACGTGCTAATTTGATTTCTGCGCAAATGTTCTACCTGCACCTCTGAATGTGTTTTAATGTTTCATATACAATTGTTGGTTTTATCACCTTTGCTAAAAGTGACCTGCTTAGGTGATTCTTTGTTCTTTTATTCCCCTTTGCTAAAAGTGACCTGCTTAGAGGAATGTTTGTTGTTACCTTTGCTAAAAGTGACCTGCTTAGGTAATTCTTTATGTTTTATCCCCTTTGCTAAAAGTGACCTGCTTAGAGGATTGTTTGTGTCATTACCTTTGCTAAAAGTGACCTGCTTAGGTAATGCCTTGTGCTTTTATTTCCCTTTGCTAAAAGTGACCTGCTTAGAGGAATGTTGATGTTTGATTGCCTTTGCTAAATGTGACTTGCCTAGGTGATTATTTTAGGTTTCCTTCCCTTTGCTAAATGTGACTTGCTTAGGTGATAGGTTTTCCTTCCATAGGTCCTGATGTTAAGGTCCTAGTTCCCTGCGTGATTTCCCTACAGTGTTGAGGGTGGCGTAGGAGGTATTTACCCTTTACCAGTAGTTACTGGTTGTATGCTACATTCACTATTTCTGTGTTACGGTCATTGTATGTTGATGTGCTAAGTGTTATACCTACAAGTATTATTTCTAAAAAGTGCATACCCCTGACAGTGGTCCAGGTGGCCCTGTCCTGTACATAATCCCTTGTAAATCTTGCCCGTGCCTGTTGGCACATTGTAAAGTGTGTGTGTTATCTAATGTGTTTTTATTATTATAATACAAAGGCTATTTTTGATATACCCTTGTGTGGAGTTTCCTTTGTGGTGGGCCTAGGGTGTTGTCGCTGGGGTGCGCGCGCAAACGCTTTACACATCGCCTCCGAGATTAGCCTTGCTGCTCGCGTCACGTTACCTAGAGGGTGAGCGGGGGTTATCTTGGTGTGTGACTCCCTTGCCCTGACCTTGGAAATGGTGATCCCTGACTGACCTTGGCGCAAGCCTTGGCCAGCCGGAGGTCCCGTTTCTAACATGAGTGCAGAGTAGTGAGGGCAGAGTAGTGAGGGCAGAGTAGTGAGGGCAGAGTAGTGAGTGCAGAGTAGTGAGTGCAGAGTAGTGAGTGCAGAGTAGTGTGGGCAGAGTAGTGAGTGCAGAGTAGTGAGGGCAGAGTAGTGAGTGCAGAGTAGTGAGGGCAGAGTAGTGAGGGCAGAGTAGTGAGGGCAGAGTAGTGAGTACAGAGTAGTGAGTGCAGAGTAGTGAGTGCAGAGTAGTGAGGGCAGAGTGCAGAGTAGTGAGTGCAGAGTAGTGAGTGCAGAGTAGTGAGGGCAGAGTAGTGAGGGCGGAGTAGTGAGGGCAGAGTGCAGAGTAGTGAGGGCAGAGTGCAGAGTAGTGAGGGCAGAGTAGTGAGGGCAGAGTAGTGAGGGCAGAGTAGTGAGGGCAGAGTAGTGAGGGCAGAGTAGTGAGGGCAGAGTGCAGAGTAGTGAGTGCAGAGTAGTGAGTGCAGAGTAGTGAGTGCAGAGTAGTGAGTGCAGAGTAGTGAGGGCAGAGTAGTGAGGGCAGAGTAGTGAGGGCAGAGTAGTGAGTGCAGAGTGCAGAGTAGTGAGGGCAGAGTGCAGAGTAGTGAGGGCAGAGTAGTGAGGGCAGAGTAGTGAGGCCAGAGTAGTGAGGGCAGAGTAGTGAGGGCAGAGTAGTAAGGGCAGAGTAGTGAGGGCAGAGTAGTGAGGGCAGAGTAGTGAGGGCAGAGTGCAGAGTGCAGAGTAGTGAGGGCAGAGTAGTGAGTGCAGAGTAGTGAGGGCAGAGTAGTGAGTGCAGAGTAGTGAGGGCAGAGTGCAGAGTAGTGAGGGCAGAGTAGTGAGGGCAGAGTAGTGAGGGAAGAGTGCAGAGTAGTGAGGGCGGAGTAGTGAGGGCAGAGTGCAGAGTAGTGAGGGCAGAGTAGGGAGTGCAGGTGCAGAGTGGTGTGTGCTGTTGAGTGCAGAGTGGTGTGTGCTGTTGAGTGCAGAGTGCTGTGTATTGACAATGTAAATGACAACGCCATTTATTTATGATTTAAAGAAAAAAAAGAAATGTCATGAGCAATGCCAATAGCTCTACCTTTAATGATGCCGAGACCATTGCATTGTAAATGCTTGTTAATTATTGGCACCACCTCTGCACCCAGCCAAGTATCCGGGACCTTCATTCCCTTGAGGACCGCATTGAATATCAGCAGGAGGTAAGGGGCCCATACCCCTGGTTCCTGCTTAAATAGGTCGCCCGGCACCCCATCGAGCCCCGGGGCTTTCCCTGTTGACAACCCCGCGATAGCTGCCCGAACTTCTTTTTCCGTGAAGGGTTCACCCTCTGGGTCTTCCGCTAGCGTGGGTTGGGGGGAACTCGGGGCCTCATCCTCTATTGCATATAATGACTGGAAGTGGTTTTGCCATATACTCGGGGCAATGTTAGGTTCAATTGCCGAGGGGAGATCTTCTGCTCCACTATTGACTACCCGCCAAAATTTGCTAGAGTCTCTGATGGCTAGTGCACTGGAGAGATCCTCCCAGTGTTGTTGGTCCCATTCGGCCTTGGCGTTTGCCAGCAGTTTCTTGTGTACCCACCTCTTAGATTGTATCTCTTCCCTACTTCTGCACGCCTTTATTGCGAGTAACGTTATACCAGGTCTTCTTGTGTATTCCGCTAGTTCTACCCGCCCCCTTTGCAAAAAGATCTAGCTCCATAGTGTTTATTAGGTCTTCATGAGTCCGCCCTAGCAGGTCTCTATTTTTCCCATCACCATGTTCCTCACCAATAGCGAATGCCTTTTCCAGGACTGGGATAATTCTGGCATAGAGTTTAGCTAGCTTAACGCCATTTGTGGCCAATTTCCCCCACCTTCCTCTCCTTCGGTTGTTCTCTAGGAGTAGCCCTGGCTTTGAACTTTGTTTACCCCATCCCGTGTCCTCGATGCCTGGTAAGGCATATTCGAGCTCCAGGACGTTATGGTCACTATCCCGTCTGTCAATTATCTTGAAGTCGACGATTCGTGACCAGGATGACAGTTGGACGAGGATGTAATCTAATCTTGATTCGCTTCCAGCTTTGTTGAAGGTGCATTTGCTTGGCATGTCTGATTTAGTGCGCCCATTGCAGGCCCTTAGGCCTTGATTTAGGGTAAGGGCGGTTATCTGAAGAGCGAGGGGAGTCCAAGCTCTTGGTGGTGGTGCCACCGTGGCGGGAATCAGCCATCTTGAATCCTCCTCTAGGGAGGGTCCATCAAGAAGGCCTGGCAGTGGCTCGTAGTGCAAGTTTAGATCCCCTCCCACCACATAGTGAAACTCCCCTGAAATTTCACTCAAAAAAACGGAGAGTTCCTCGATGGTATTTGATTCTCGTGGCGTGGCTATGGGTCTTGAATAGATGTTTATTATCACCAGTTTGGAGAAATTTGGCCATTCTAAGAGGACAGCTAGTATGTCATCTGAGTCTACGGTTAGGCAGCTGGCCTGGCAGCCCAAATGGGATGCTACCCAAATTGCCAACCCTCCAGACGGTCGTCCCCTGCCCCCCCCATTTAGCTGGTTTTGAGAATACAGCAAACCCCTGGCATATAAACTCCTCTCGCGCCCAGGTTTCCTGGAAGAGGCAAATACTTTTTGTATTGATGAAAGAAACCCAATCCTGACAATCCATTTTATTGCCCAGCCCGGCTACGTTCCATTAGATCAGAATCAATGTTTGGGGTCTTGTAGGTGGTGGCGCTATATCGGAATAATTAATCTCGTTTGTGCCACAGTTTACCATTGGATAAAGTAACAATTCCCCCTGACCTAACCCTATATTACTGTCAGTGCCGGATGTATCCGCCCTGGAATAGCCGGAATCTTGACAGTGTAGAGGTTCTGTCTGTTCCCATAGGACCGGAGCTTGTTCGAGGGGGGTGGTTCTATCATTGCTATCATATATTGAATGGGAATAGAGCTGATCCCTCCCTTGAAACTCGAACTGTCAGTCAACCATTTCCAGGCTGCTGTACCTATTATGGCTGGTCAGGTAGGCTGGGTAGTGGATTCTATGGGGCCCAGGGACTCCTCTCATTCCTCCCCCCCATCTGCCCCTCCTCCTAGTGCTAGTCTCCCATCCTTCCTCATCGCTGTATGAAGGTAAATATTCGGGGACCATACTCCTGTAATGGTGTGGTTCCCTCCTCTCCCTGCGATTACTCTCCCATTCTCCCAACAATTCCTGATGGTACCCCCATCTCTGATCTTCTGATGTGTATGTACTTGATGGGTAGAATAAGGAGAGAGGGAGGGACTGGATGTTGCTCCCTTGATTGTCAGGGCCCCAACTGCAGATGTAGGAGGCTGTGCTCTGTTCTCTAAAGGTGACCAAGATACAGTCGCCTCTAATTGTTTTTCTCGTATATCCCACCCAGGAAGCCCGTCTTACCATGAGAACATCGCTAGTTGTGCCTTGTGGGAGAGGTCTATATATAGACAGCCAGCTGATGACTTTATTTTTAAGAGAGGCAGTCGATTCTGTAGCCATGGGTTTTAACTCTGGCACCCCCACTAAAATTACTGTATAGGGGGACGCCTCTGGTGGTAGATTCACAGGTTTGGTTTTCTGGGGGATATTTTGTATGTTATCTGGGGGTTTTGATTCACACTGTGGTTTGTCCAGAGGTGTGGGAGTATCTTTAGGATGTGTAGTTGTGTTTGGGGGTGGAAGCAGTGCAGCCTGGGTTATAGTGGGAGGAATATTAGTGTTAGAATTTACCAAGGTTTGAGGGATATTATTTTGATTGGGTTTAGATTGTGTGTGTTGAGAAGTGGCTGGGCCCTTTTTCTTCATCATTATTATTTGCTCAGTGCCCTTTTTAGCTTTTATGTCCGTGCCCCCTTTGGCTCACTTGCTATCTAGTTTCAGGGAGTCAGCTAGCTGAACTGTGGATTTTTCAATGTTAACCAGCCTGGCTTCGATCTTTATCAGGCGGGCCTCAAGAGGGCTTAGGAGAGACCTAAAAAGTGTGCCTATGTCTGCCAATGTGATATCATCGCTAAGAGATTCCATGGAAATATTGTTAGCGCAAGATGGTGTGTCCGTGGGTGCAAGGGCTAAGGGTAGGGCCACTACACTGTCCTTCTCTGAGTGTACCGAGTTGGTATTGCCTACATTGACATCATCACTTGCAGAATTGGACTTAGGGGTTTTTGGCTTTCTCCCTCCCTTGTTTTGGCCCCCTTTCTTCCTTTTTTGAATAGCTCCTTCCCTAGCTCCCCTTGTGAGATCAGAAACATTCTCACTGGTGGTGGCTATGATTGCGTGGAGATCGGGGGTTGGAAGCGGGGTTTGAATTGGGGTTTGAGGTATTTGGCCTGCAGGTAGAGTCATTAGGCTCATGTCCTCAAGGTCATTTGAGGCCTCCATTGTAAAGTCTGGATTGGTGGATGATTGATTAGACCCCGAAGCCCCATGTGCAAAACTGCTGGCTTCTAGCCTACCATCCGGAGTCTTGGCTAAGGCCATAGGGCCCATTGATGATCTCCTTACCCAGTCAATTTCCTGGGAAATACGTCTCTCAAGAACTGCAATATCCTCTATCAGAAGAGATCCAGCTTTGACGAAATAATTGTCAATGGTACCTTTGGCAGCTCCTGCCACTGCCATAGACGATTTACTCCTAGTTTCCCTGGTACACTTTTCAAGGTTTGGGTAATCCGGTCCTTGCATGGGTTAAGTGGATGGGGTTGACCAACCAGGAGGGATAGCCCGGTCCCGGTCTCTCCCGTCCTTTAACGGCCTCAAACGGCCCGCCCTTTGCCCGGGCTTAGCCCGGCGCATGCCCGCGCGCGTCCCGCGTGCGCGTGATCTGGCGTGGTGTTGTAGTGACGGGAGGGGGCGGGAAGAGACACCAGGTGCGCTGCGTTGTTAGTGCGCGTTGGTTCCTGGGTCTCGCAGTCCCGGCCCCTGTCGGCGTGCTTGTGCGGGTCCCTGGGTCAGGTATCACCTTCCAAATGCTGGCTCCGTAGAAAATGCAAGTATTCCAAGTGACTCTGTCCCACACAAACGGCTGCGAGCGGCTCCC
Organism: Lissotriton helveticus; assembly: GCF_964261635.1. Classification (NCBI taxonomy): domain Eukaryota; kingdom Metazoa; phylum Chordata; class Amphibia; order Caudata; family Salamandridae; genus Lissotriton; species Lissotriton helveticus. Next base: position 1,529,370,021 of record NC_136067.1, read on the forward strand.
GCGGAGCGGGGGCCGCGAGCTGTAAATAGGTGAGAACAGGGGGGCGGGAAGAGACACCAGGTGCGCTGCGTTATTAGTGCGCGTTGGTTCCTGGGTCTCGCAGTCCCTGGGTCGGGTTTCACCTTCCAAATGCTGGCTCCGTAGAAAATGCAAGTATTCCAAGTGACTCTGTCCCACACAAACGGCTACATCATTTAGCATAATAAACATTCAAAGTGTATTTAACACATCAGTTTGCCACATCACTAATAAACCCCTAATGCAAATATGTTACATCATTTATACGTAACTACTACAATTCTATAAGTCATTTGTTAAGCTCACGTTGAAACATGTTAATATCACAAAGGCATGTTAATTAGTTCACATTTCTTCTGTCATCTAATTTCATCAATAACACTAAATAAGATAAGAGTGCATACTACAAGTAATTATGTCGCACGTATCCCAAACAGGGCAGAATTTCTGCTCTCTCACTTCTTTTCTACTTGTGAGTGTGGCTTTATGCTAAACACTTGATCCCTTTTAGAAGATTTCTTCTGACATTTTCACTTTGCTGACACCTTCTCATTTTTCCGTATTCTTTGAGACTTTTTGTTAAGACCCGATTACAATTTAGATTTAGAGACCCACTCATGTTTAGGAAGGAGGAGTGAAGTTCCTTAAAGGAACACCGATTCCTAATTCTTGGCATCTGTATTGCTCTGACCGTCGTTATTTTAAGCTTTATGCTATTGAGTCAGAATTTGCTTTGATGCCTTAATTTACTTATCGTAATTCTTTACAGTTATAACATGTCCTTGATTTTTACATTTACTGAAATGATTATTAACATGTAATAAACCCACTTAACTTTTATTTAATCTAGTCCTTATTGTGAAGCCAAATGGGTTACTCAAACTTTAAATTGTTTATTTGAATGTGGACTCACTTTTGCCTCTCAGTCAACCAGAAAGATCTATCAGGTGAGAAATGGTAAGTGCTTCCTGCGTGCTCCCACCTCAGGCCAAGGGAACCGATTGGCCCAAAACAACAAAGGTGCTTGAAGGGTGCACCAAGGGCCAAAACGAATTAAACACTGAAGAACCCTCAAAAAATTCCAAGGATCCAAAAGCTTTGCTGAATGTGAATCGTCCCTTTGTGCCTCATAAGTCCCTGCTGCTAACACAGCAAATGCCATGCATAATAGTCTCCCAGCCGTCACTGAAAGATAATCCATTGATCGAACAGGTCGCACTTCCAGCTACCTGAAACCTGCAGTGAAGGGCCCTTTCCCTAACAGCATTAAGAACATCCACCACATACAGCCAAACAAGACTCACAATTGATTGTAGTAATTCAAAGAACATATCTTTGTTTTGGTTCTGAACAGATGCAGGGCTTTTACATAGTCTGTATGTTGGACTTGGCCCTCTACAGGGTCACCCCCAAACGTTTTGCCTTTAACCCTATAGTTTTCTGAACCTGTTTTTGTTGGTTTTCAGGACTCTGCGCACTCAACCACTACTAACCTGTGCTAAATGGCTTGTGCTCTTTCCTTTAAGCATGGTCAGATTGGCTTACTTTCCACTGCCACATTTAATTTACTTTTAAGTCCCTAGTAAAGTGGTACCTCGTGTACCCAGGGACTGTAAATTTAATGCTACTAGTGGCCCTGCAGCACTTGTTGTGCCACCCACTTAAGTAGCCTTTCATTGCAGCCTGTGTGCAGATTTAAACTGCCAATTTGACCTAGCAAAATATCCTTTGCCATGCCTAGGCCTCCCTTTGTAATACATATAGTTAGCACTAGGGTAGGATTTCAACAGTCCATAGGACAGGGTACATTGTATTTAGATGTTGGACATTTACTGGTAGTGAAGAACTCATAAATTCAATTTTCACTACTGTGAGGTATTCCTTTCCCATAGGATAAAATTAGGTTACATTATTAAATTTAATCAGTGCTAATGTTTGATTCGGAAGAGGTAGAAACAATGTGTTTAGCCTCAAATGAATTGCAAAATGAAAATCTTCTTTAATGGTGCATTCGATTCTTAGAGTACACTTTTCAAAATTCGTCTTTGAGAAAATTGACAGTTTACTGCCCTAAACTTTCTGAGGCCTTCTAGGAGTTTCCAGCAGCTTGGGCCTGGTAATTGCCCCCCATCATGAATATGTTTTGGGACCAGAGAGTGAACAATAGGACCTGAGTGTAACAGTGAGAATGCCATTCTTACTGCACATAAACAATCTTTAAATGGTGTTTTGTCACTTCTATGTGTGCTGCTTAATGCAGCACACATAAAAGTTACAAAATATATTTTTCTTAAAGATTGTTTATATGCAGGAAGGCACACCTTCCTGAACATAAACAATCAAAGGCCTGTTGCTGTTTCTATGTGTGCTGCACAACCCAGTACACATGGAGGCAGCAAAAACTAGAAGAAATAAAGCTTTTCTCCTCAATTTGCCTGTTTAAGATCAGGTTTTCCCTCTCCTTCTTAAACAGGGAACTGGCTGCTGAAAGCATTGTATTTGAGGTTTGACATGCCCTGAAGTACTTGCCAAAGAATAGTAAAAAGCATTGGATGAGAGCATTGACGTTCCTGAGATCATAAGGCAAATTTAAAATAATTCTTTGAAGATTAACCCAGGTCTAGGGGGAGGACCGAGATGGCGGATTGACGCCGCCACAGAGCACAGCCGAGTGAGCTCCGACCGATACCCGAAATGAAATAATTTTACACTATCTTTTATCTCCCGCATTCCTTCCGTATTTTTCGCATTTTTCTCAAAATAATGAACTGTGCTGAGATAGTGGTATACAGCTGGTGTATTGCTGTGTAATTGTGAGACTGCTGCGATCTTACCTAATCTGAGGCACTTCTCTGCCTACACCTGAAACAACGAGAACGCCGAAAGTGATGCAGAGTGGAGCCGCAGAGTGGAGCTGGGAGCACGGGGGAAAGCGCGACCTTGTGGCAAGGCTCAGAGGTACCGGCATTGCTCAGTAAGGGGGAAAAAGCAGAGAGTGGAGAGAGACAAGGGGAAAGGGCTTGAAGCTCTAAGGGGTGAACTGGATTTCTCTTGCTTAAAGTGCCTGAAGTGCCTCTTTCATTGAAGTAGTGCGGATGTGGCAGTCTTTTGTGTCCAGATTTGGGCGCTTGGTTTTGACGTCTCGGCTTCTTTACTGGAAACTTGGGAGGCCGTCTGCTGTCAGGAGGCCAAGCCTGGTCTTTGCTGTCGCTCCAGCGACAGTAGCAGTGGCAACTTGTTTATCAGCTCCACTACCAGTGTACCCCTCATCCCAGGCCAGGAAGATGGCACCAAAAACGGCTCCAGGAGTACTCGAGCCGGAAGGAATGTTGGAGCAGGAGTGGGAACAGGAGAGGGGAATACATCAAACATGCCGCCAAGCATATTGGATGGCGCTAGGAAGCCATCACATGCATGCAATTTCGAGAGGGGCAGAGGACATGATAAGGTGTGGCGCCGCGGCCAGGGCGACTGACGCTGGAATCTGGGGATCACGGTTCGATCCCCGGCTCCGGCGGCAGGTTAGCCCAGCACCATGTGACTCTGGGCAATAGCTTGCTTAATCTTCCCGACGGCCCCCAGCGCCTAGAGACCCTTACGGGTGATTGTGCGCTTTACAAATGTGGAATATTATTATTATTATGGATTATTAATCTGCTTGAGGCCCTACCTGTGGTTGCTGAAGCTACTGAATCTGGTGTAATCTCTGAAGGTAGTGTCACCTCGCTTAACACGGCGCATATGATACTAAATGCTGCTTCTTCAGTTACTGCTAATGCTATTACTACCGATGCTACAACTGCTATAACTGTAACTGCCGCTGCTACAATTGTAACTGATACTACAACTGATACAACTGATACTACAACTGCTACTGCTTCTGCTGCTACTGCTGCTTCCACTGCTACTGTTTTAAGTGGCCCAGGCGATGCGAATGACACTGGCAATGATGCAACAAAAGCCCTCTCTGCTATGACTGTTACTGATACTGTTATTGCTACTGCTACCACTTCGGAGTTGCCAGAACCTATTGCCATTAATAATAATATGGCTATTTCTCTGCCTCTGCCTCAAACTCTGCTTCCACCGACTCCATCGGCTACTGACGGCTGTCTGAAGTTAAACAATGCTAATGCCGGTGTAGAGGACGATGAGATCCATCCGAAGGGAGTGGTAGAATTGGGGGCAACAGTCTGTTGTGCTATAGATGAGGTCACCATGGATACCATGGACATCACCGATGTGGGCAGAGATGAGGAAGACCTGGAGGCCGATTCATTTGACGATATTGGTGATAACGAAGACACTATGGAACCTTCAAAGTCATCTCCGGATAAAAAAGAAAAGGAAAAGGGAAAGGGACAGGCAAAAAATAGAAGTAAGGGCAGCAAAAACAAAAAGAAATTGCCTTTTGGACAGATTGGGGAACCGAATGTCGGACAGAATGTGACTACACCACGTGGGAAGCTAATCCCTGACAATAGCCCTTTGCGCAAATGGATACAGGCAAAAGGAGGCATCAAGAGTGCTGCATCACTAAACTCAGGAAATATCTCTAGCGAAATCACATCAGCGAAACCTCAATTAGTAGCATCAGTCGGTGATACCTCAACGTACATAACAAAGCTGCCCTCAGGTGGTGCAAGCCAGTCTCTACTATGGAAGGAATTCAAGGTATCACAGATACCACTATAGGTGCACAGGAGGTAGCTGTAACAACTGATGGTGCAGATGCAGGAACAGCCTATAATCAAGATACTATGGCACCCCCACTGTGTTTGATACTGCAATCGCTTAAGGAGCAAAGACAAGAAGCTCAGTATCACTATACGCAGGTCCAGGAAAATAACAGCAGAGTACAGAAGTCTCTGCAGGAGATGGCGAATCAGCTTAGGAGCTTACCTAAGGATATCACAGAATTACAACAGAGGGTTGTTGTCACGGAGGAGCTATCAACTCGTACAGACAGTCTCACAAAGAAACATGATGACCAGAGCTTGACGATGCAGATTAAACTGGGGGACATGGAGAACCGCCAGCGCCGACAAAATCTAAAACTTTTTGGCATTTCTGAAGGCTTAGAGGGGGTGGACCTGCGGTCCTATATGGTGCAACTACTCCAGAAAGCCTTCCCATAACTCGCCGATTGGGATTGGGATTCTCAATTGCAGAGGATCCATAGACTACGAACCATTCAGAGGGGTAAGGGAGGGCAATATCCACGAGCATTTATGATCTATTTTGGGAACTTTCTGTTGAGACAGGCAGTCGCACTGAAAGCCCGACCTAACTCCCCAGTAAAAATAGGAACTATAATCTTCTTTGTCAGATCTGACCTAAGCAAGGCTACGATGGACAGGCGTTGGAAGTTATGCCAATATATAGATTCGATAAAGGCGCTGGATGCGCAGGCTTTCTTACAAGAACCTGCACGCTTAAAAATTGTCAAGAATGGCCATACCTATTTTTTTGCAGGAGAGAAGGAAATTGAGCAGGCTATGGCTAAGTGGAAAAAGGAGACTGAAGCACAAACATAGAATGAGAGTTACAAATTACTGACTTGGGCAATTTCTCCTCTCTAATTCCTAATCTCTTATGTTTTCTTCTTGTTAGTATGACCTCATATTTAGCTTATGTTCAGTTCAGGCTTAGCTGCTGTCCAGTTGTATTTGTTTTAGGGATAGAGGACAGCATTCAGCATCAATTCGATATTAATATATGTATTATACAAAGGGATGGATAGCTATATATTTTTGGCAAACTTAAGTATTCATTTAGGGAGAAGGGAAACTTTTCTTGACATTAGATAAGGGTGTACGGGGGGAGAACACTATTGTTGGAACTCTGTAGGGGCTGCCTAGTTAGTGGCAGCTGGGTATAGGGGGGAATCCTCTTCCAAGGGATAGGAGGAGGTCGGGCTATGGAGGGAGGGGGGAAGGGAAGCAAAAAAACTTCATCATTAGGGCACTGCAGGCTAGTAAGTATTATCTTTTGTTTTAATGCTATATTCTCAACCTTATATCTGAAAGGCAAGATAGCAAAAATAAATAAAGTAATGACTATTGATGTATTAAAGGGGATATGGGTAAGAGCTAGGAATACCTATTATGGCTCAGGTTAAGTGCTTGTTCTGGAATGTGGCTGGCCTCAATAGTATTACTAAACGCAAGCTAGTTTGGGAGAAGTTGAGAATGTATCAACCCCATTTAATAGCCATAACAGAAACACATATTGCTTATAAAGATCGCAACTTGCTAAAACAATTGGGGTACGAGATTATCACATGCACCACACAATCAATATCTTTAAAAGGGGTAGCCATACTTAAAGACTAACGGTTTGACTGTAGAGTGTGAAAAAGTCAATCAGATCAGCGTGGACGTTGGGCACTTACTCAGCTAGAGACAGGAGGCAAAATATTTGTGGTGTGCGCAGTATACGGCCCTAATGTGGACGACCCTGCAATTTTTGAACAGCTTAGATTGGAATTGCTGAATTGGGAGGGGGAAAAATTGATAGTGGGGAATTTTAATTGCATCATGGACTATGGCTTAGATTCTACGGGTAAAAGCAGAGCCCACTAGAATGAGCAAGACACGTGCCGCAATACTTCAGATGGCAGGGCTACAATCGGTTAATGATCTATGGAGAAATAAATACCCAACAGTACCAGGTTATACATATTATTCAGTCCCTCATAAATCTTATTCAAGGATTGATATGGTTTGGGTTTCAGATGGATTAACTAGAACATCAGAAATGGAAATATGTCCCCGCGTAACATCTGATCATAATCCTATCAGGCTAGTATTCCGGATTAATGTAGTAAAGAGGGAGACTAGACCGTTTTCATTTCCAAGATATCTGCTGACAGACAGCGACTATTTAGATAATATGACTAGGGAATTGGAAAAGTTCTTTAGAGTAAATACGGGAACAGCCTCACCGACGATTGTATGGGATACCATGAAGGCTTTTGTTCGTGGTATTACACAAAAATATATCTATGAGAGAAATAAGAAATGTAGAAATGAAACAGTCTTCAATAAGCACTCTACGCACCCTAGAGGTGCAGCATATAGAGGCAGAAAATAAAGATCAGACTACCCAAGATACTCTGCTTCTATTATTAATAGACGCAAGAGTATTAGTGAAGAAGACCCTGCGGGAAAAAATTGCATCTAGCTTTACTAAACATCGACTGGAGAAATATGAATATGGTGAACATATAGGGCTGATACTGGCTTATCAGACTGCAGAAGCAAAAGCAAAACCTAAGATCAGTGCTATAAGGGGCTTAGATGGATATCTACACACTGAACCGTTGGCAAGTTTAGAGCAATTTTCATTGTTCTATCAGAAACTCTATTCCCTTACATGGGATCCGAATCAGGAAGATATACTAAACTATATTGAGGACTGTGGCATATAATTTGCTGATGAGGAGGAATCAGCTAAACTAGAAGACCTGGTGTCTATAGAAGAAGTGGAACTGGCTTTATCAGCACTACCAATGGGAAAGGCAGCCGGAGTTGACTCGCTGCCACTAGAATTTTATAAATCTTTTAAAAGAATACTAATACTGCCTATGTGCAAAATGATACAATCTGTGGCAGTAAGTGGACAGGTACCGGAATCATGGAATACAACACAAATAGAATTTTTCTTAAAAAAGGGCAAATCGGAGGAGCTACGCAAGCAACCAAGATGGCCGCATAGGCTCCCGGCTCCGTCGACCTCCGTCGCTGGCGGACTTATCCTGAACTTCATCCTGCCCTCCCGCCAGACCCCCGTGTGTCTGAATCGTTGCTGAGCCCAGGGGGGCAATCCCGGAGTTTTTATCGCCTTTATTGACGAAGTTACACCGTCTTTCATTTTTGGGCCTACTCCAGTGTGTAAGCCGGGGCCTCGAGTACTGACCCAGTCGGGTTTCAGTTGAACAACATCGGCCGCGGGTACCCGGCAGAGTCCGGTCTCATCGGAGTGGAACATATTCTCTATCCTGGTGGTGGTCTTTGGTCCCTGCTAATACTGGACGAACGGCGACGAGACGTGGCTGCCGCGGTGGGTGGGTGGCCAGGTCCCGGGACCCTGCTGCAGCCCTCGGGGTCCACGGGTGGGGCCCCCGCTTCGGCAGCGGTGTAAAGATTGCCTAGCCTGTGAGTCGCCAGTCGTCTCCGTCCACTCCGCGCCTGTTGGTTTCCCCGGAGTAGCCGGCCTTCGGGGCTGACGATCTGCTTTTTTATCGTGCGGAGATGGATCGGACGATGTGTGGACCGACCCTGGGGACCGTAATGGCCGCCATCGGGGCTCTTCACTTGCAAATGGAGGCTGCTCTCCACAATTTGACTGCAGGCCTCGAGACTGTTTGTTTGAGACCGGACTCCAGCCTTGTGTCAGACCTGCAACATGCGGTGACCCCCGCGAAGCTTGATCTACCTCGAGAGGAGAACCCCGAATATGATCAGAAACTGGTGCCAATTGTACCCGCACAATTACAGCGGTATGTTGCTGGAACCCCTGAATGACTGGCAAGATCGGCAAAGTTATCGCCCGCACAGGACTCATTTCTTCCTTCTCTTCCGGAGACCTCCACTACTATTTTTTGTATTGACTTTCGTGTATCTGATAGACTTCGAGACTTAACCTTTTTGACTCTTTCAGGCTATATTGATCTCCTTTTTCCACAACGCTTTGACTCTTTTGCTACTATATTGGTCCTACTGGATGGGGTTTGTGCAATGGATCGTAAGGGCCAGGGCTGAATTTGACTGTTTGTATTCGGTACAATGACATTCTTTTGGCTCTGCTGGGTTGTATCTGTGGGAGTGTGGGCCAGATGGAATTCTGATTGTCTGGGTTTGGTGTGACTGCTATGTTCGAAAAGGGATTTGCTGCCTCTGTGGTGCCAGGGGCTGGGCGGGACGGTCTTTTCTCTGTCGGTGGCTCCCCTATTGGTTTGCTTATCAGTCTGTTATAACTCGCTTACTACCACGGTAGGGGATGTCTGCTTTTGGCGGGGGGGAGTGGAGTCCGGGAGCCCGTATCGTTTTGTAATGCATCTTCTCCTCCATCTTTTCCCTTCCTTGGGTTGTAGTTTAGGGGGCGACAGGCACACTGCTAGTGGGGTTAGGTCATAGCCATCCTGTAGCGATTGGAAGCAGCGCAAGAACATGCACGTGCCACTAACCTGACTCCGATGCCCAGCAGAGACGAGGAGACGATAGTCCTCACAACCTCTCTCCGTACAGCACACAACAATGGGACTAACACCACTATTGAAATGAGCACAGCCAGAGGCCGCGAAGTGAATGGATGTAGGGATGCGGTGTCCGTCAGGTATCTTCATGTCTAGGTATACCCTCAATGGTTCACAGATAAGACCTCCCTGTAGATGGACGAAAAGTAGAGAGAGAAATATAGAACCGTCCTGGCAGAGTTTCCTCCCTTCCCTTATGTTTCTAGACTCACCGCTTCCTTGTATTCTGTACTCCGTGAACGATTCCGAAGACAGTACTTGGTAACAGAGGGGGGGGGAGTCCTGCCACGAGTCGAAAAGTTGATTTCACTTCTCGAACACGGACCCAAAGGCAAGCAGTGAAGAGGGTTGAATACGTGAAGCGTTTAGTAGGATACTGTTGCAAGACACACCCACAATACTCCTTGTGAGTACAAACAGTTATGATTATCAGAAGGCTTCTGATACGGAGAAAGTTAGGTTTGCATCCCCAAAGTCTAATAAACAAGGAAAGTGCTATCTGCACAATGTTCTGAACTTGCTCAAAACAAATTAAAGATAACGTGAGAGAAAGAGAGCGAATCAGCTCTTCTTCAAAGATTCCTACCCGACTGTAGACAGCGTCTCTCACTACAAAGGAACCTGACAGCGCTGGTTCTTCGTTGTCGCGGTGAGGCGCAGAGGAGACTGACCACGCAGGCTCTTCGTCGGCGGGGCAAAGCAAAGGGAAAACTGACCACGCAGGCTCTTCGTCGGCGGGGCAAAACAAGGGGAAAACTGACCACGCAGGCTCTTCGTCGGCGGGGCAAAACAAAGGGAAAACTGACCACGCAGGCTCTTCGTCGGCGGGGCAAAACAAAGGGAAAACTGACCACGCAGGCTCTTCGTCGGCGGGGCAAAATAAAGGGAAAACTGACCACGCAGGCTCTTCGTCGGCGCTGGCAAGTCACGGACGCTCCATGGAAGGAAACTCCAAACATACATGAGGAACCCAGGAACTAGATTGACAAGCCCCGTTTCATCCCAGGGGCGGAGTTTATATAAGATCCTCCCATTGTGTCGAACTCCAGTGCTGCTTGGCCTTCTGGGACTGGTAGTTTTTCCGTAGGGGGTGTGTGACACGATGTCTGATGCGTCTGGCTGCCATACCATGGGCGATCGCTACACATCCGCAGGGGTGCAGGGTGGGGGGTTGAGGTTTTTTTTGTTTTTTTGTTTTTTTCCTTTATTTTGTTCTATGACCTTTCTATTTCCCTTTTCCCTTCTTCACAAGAGATGTGGCATATTCTCCTGATCCTTTTGTTCCTCATATCCGGGTGTCGAATGTCCAATCTTCATATCCTGTATCCCTGGTGGGTGGGTTCTGATAAGGTTTGCTTATGGTTATCTGTATCGTATTGTTTTGCCTCAGCTCTAAGCTGGTATTGATAATTTTCAGATGCCTATAATTGTAGTGTATTTCCTCAATTCATTTGCCCGTTCGCCGCTGCAATATGTCCCACCAAATGACACCCGATATGTACATTTTTTCTCTTGTGTTATAATCAATAAAAATATATATATAAAAAAAAAGGGCAAATCTCCAACAGAATGTGGGTCATACCGGCCTATCTCATTAATTAATACTGACGCAAAGGTCTTTTCTAAGATCTTGGGAACTCGTCTAGCTCCACTTATGCCACGAATAGTCTCTGATAGACAACACGGATTAATCATTGGGAGGGACACCACTGCTCACGTCAATATGGCTATTGGGGCATTTGACTATGCAGACAAAAAAGGGATTGATTTCGGTATGATATTATTAGACGCAGAAAAGGCCTTTGATCGAGTTAGGTGGGACTTCTTATGGGCCGTATTAGTTAAAATTGGTCTTGGGCCTCAATTTCAGTCCTGTGTACAAGCTTTATATATCGTAATCCACAGGCCAAGCTGTCATACGGGGAATAGGCTCATCTTCATTCCAGATTTTGTGCGGGACAAGGCAAGGATGCCCTTTATCCCCGTTATTATTTGCTCTTTATATAGAGCCATTCCTGGGCACACTACAAAAATGCGTACAAATCAAACCTCTAAGAGCTGAAAATATCAAATTAAAGATCACAGCCTATGCAGATGATATTGCAGTTTATTCAATCAATCCAGAAGAAGCAGTAAGGAGCATCAAGATAGAAGCAGACAAATTTGGCAAAGTTGCAGGCTACAATTTGAATGCTGACAAAACTCAGGTACGAACTACTGTGGGGATCCAGAACTTTGTTACTGGATCTTGTGTCACTGTAACTTACTTGGGAGTAAAGATAACGGCTAAGATTAACCAGATCATTGATTTAAATTATGCACACTTGTTAAAAGAAACTACTAAATTGCTAATGGCATAGGCTTCCTATAGGTCTGTAAGGCAGATGTAACCTGATCAAAATGAAAATATTGCCTAAATTCTTATTTTTATTCCGTTCTATTCCTCTGAAAGTCCCCAACACATTTTAAAAAAAATTAGAGGGGGTTCTTAGCAGTTTTATTTGGGGATATAAAAAACCAAGTAGGGCCATCAAATTACTTAAAGCTACATATGATCAAAGTGGCCTTGGTCTCTCAGACTTTAAAATCTATTTCTGGGCCGTTTACGTAGCTTGCTTGGCCTAGATCAGTCTGATTTTGTGTTTAGGTTTATGCTTGGAAATCAGAGGGATACATTCTTATACGAGATTAGAGATCCAAACTATTTCAAAAGGGTAAAGTTCAAGACTTTAAGGGATATTGCTTATATTTGGCAAGCAATGTCTATTAGGTGCAACTTACCGATATTCCATAAAAACTACCCATTGTGGGAGAATCCGACTTTCCCTGAGGTATTCAAGGATCAAGCGGGTAAAATTTGGGCAAACCATGGAGTAAATTGTCTGGGGGATTTATATAATGATAGAGATATCAAATCTTTTGAAAATCTAAGACTGGCCTATAAACTCCCAGCCCATTGTTTTTTTAAATATGTACAGATTAAAAATTATCTTGTCTCTAATCTGGCTGTAAAAGAAATAAGTAATTCAACAATTTGGGATTGTATTTATGGGGAGAAGTCTAAATCTCTCATTGGCTCAATGTATGCCCTCCTATATAACCATAGACCATTGGGCAGTGAAAAATTAGCGGAACGCTGGACTCAAACTCTGGGGACAACGGTCTCACCCAGAATGATTGAACAAGTATTAGGCTATGTTAAAAATTCAGTCCACTCTGTCAGTTTACGACTTCAACAAACATGCATTACCTGCATCATGTATTATACCCCTGCTAGAATAGCTAAGTGGGCCCAGGGAAATAAGACGGGGGATAAGGTGAAATGCTCAAAATGTGGACTGTATGCGGCTAACTTAAAACATATGTTTATGGAATGTCCGGAATTGAATGGATACTGGAGGAAAATTGAGCAAATACTCAGCTCTAAAATAGGATTGGATCATACACTCACTGTATCTTGAAATCATGTTGGGTTATAAGGATGATAACCCGGCAGTAGCACGTCTCTCTACGATCTTGATGGCTGCAGCTAGATTGGCTATTGCCAGGGAATGGGTCTCTACTACACCACCGGTGGCAGAGGATTGAAGGGAGATTATCAGAGATACCTATGGCTTAGAGGCCGCTCCGGCAAACGCAAGGGGCATCAAATCATTAGTCAAATTTGAGGCGCTTTGGGGGCCCATGGCCCTGGATGGCTTAATATAGCTAGATTTAGCTAAAATATGAAATTAAGAAGTAATACACCTAAAATGTTCGTTACTGCTCTTCTGTATTTGTTATGTTATCTTTCTCCTCCCCCTTTTCTTGACTCACTATTATGCTCTTGCCTATGTACTAAATATAATATCTGCTTATCTATATTAATGTGTCTGTATATGTTAATTATATAATATGCCCTATTTAATTAAAATAAAAAAATATTTTAAAAAAAGAAGATTAACTGTCCTCTTTTTGACTCTCTTCGTAGTGTCCAACCAGTTTGCACTCTGGACTTGAATACATAATTGTATTTCACTTGTGCTGGTCAAGGCAAACCAATTCTTTATGAAAGATTCTTTGTAGAAATTATCAGCAAATGTTGCTGGACCATGCTACTTTGTTTTTTTTTAGTTTCTTGATCTGTGGCCCCTGCAAAACACCAAGAAAAGATAACTTTTTCTCCCTACCTCAGGTCTATCCAGGATGTGATGTCACACCTGCACTCTGAAGCAGTAGAGGTCTGACTATTATTAGGTAACACAGTTAGGAACTGAGATTTACCTGACCAACTTCTGGTTGACACTTGAAACTTACTATCTAAGTCGTTAAGGACATATACGATCAGAAGAATTGGTGTCCATGGGTTGACTAGGTCTAGTGCACCTTTCTCTCATTCACTGCAATGAAGTGTGTAGGACCAATGGAAACACCAGTTCATTTTAGTGGCCCTTGGGGAAGCAGAAGAATGAAATGGACACAATAGTCTAGCACATGACAATTGATGTGCAGTAGTATCTATCAATCTATTATGGAGACAACATGGTCCTGTCCTGGAATCTTCTCAGACCTGGCAACGATTTTTTCTATCGTTTGTAGTAACAACATTCCAAAAAGTTATGGTTTCTGTATAATACAACTTATATTTGAAGCATAGTAAGAAATTGATCTATACATATTTTACTCTTTTGATTGGTAGATAGATAGCTAGGAAACAGAATTGACAACCAAGTTGTGGAATGCTCTTCGCCGCTTTTATGGAGACAAGACTGAGGCCTCAAGACAACTTATTTAATATTTCCACCAGCTATTCATAGCCTCCCAATCAAACACAATTGGTTCTTCTAATCAGCAAGCTAGAGATTCTATTCTGAGATTTCACCACGGTCGAAATTTGGACAATAATTACATTGCTAAATGCAACCAACTGTAATAGTAACCTTTGGCCCTCCATTGTAATCATATAATTGTACGAAGTTCACAAACTTTGTAAATTGTATTAGTTGCATGACTGATATATTATATTAACACCCTAATAATTAAAGGCATCTAGAACAATCGTATGGGAATGCAGAGGTGCTAGAATAAGTCGATAAAAAAGCATAAAAAAAGAAAATCGTGCGTTAAACAGGCATGAATATCACTGTTGCATGGGCCACACAATTTGTTTAGTAGTTAAATCACATGATCTAATATAACAAATCAATTGGGAGGAAGCCACTGCAGCAAGTGCAGGTTACTGGCAGCACACAGGGTTGGTCATTCCATGCTGTCCTGAAGATGTGCTTGCTTATTTATTAAGCCAGAGACTGAAACGTTGATGTGCATTCCACTTCTTGCTCTTTGCGCAGTAATCATTCAATCATCAACAAACAAGGAAGCAAAAGAAATAGATAATTGTTAAAGAAAATACTGTATGCGCAAGAGGATTAGTACATATGTGGCCCATATTACTGGACATGATAAGGCTCTTCATCCATTAGACATATATGTGCCACGTTCTAAAAATGTGCCCCTTTGCAGACGCGATTTAACGCGTCTGTGTTTTTTAAACAAATATTAAATTGAATATAAATTCATGTTTTTCATATGAACTCCTCCTTTCAATAGTTGATTTAGTCTACATTTATTGTTAAGTTGAATGCATGGTTACGCCTTTCATATGCTGACTTATTGGAAGTATTAATTGTAATTACTTTGAAAATTATCCTTTTGCAAATCGAATCTCGCAGGGGGAACATTCTCTAACTGAGGAGGGCCTTGTTGGCCTGGCCGCTAGCAGGACATTAAATGATGGCTCCTATCTTTTGTATTACTTGTGTCAGTTTCATCTATGACACTCTTTGAACATGCACCATGTGTTTATTCTGCCAAACTACAAATGGTCCATTGTGAGGGATGAAGCTCTTAGGGGAGGCATGTGGAAGGAGGGCATACTGTGCCATTGCAGCATCAAAGACATGATATTTAATGTGGTCCACACAGTCATCTTAGGCACTATAGCATAGTGGTATTGTGTAGAGGTTTATGGACTATGAGTACACAAAATAATAACATGAATATTGTTTTAAATCCCAAATCTCCTTTTCAAACTGAGTTTGTGGGTTGGGGCTCTGACATTAAAGGTTCACAAAATAGAAACCAGAAATGATCAGAAACGACAATCCGAAATCTCCAGAGCCTCTACTCCTGATCACAGCAGCTAGCCGGTGAGTGCTCATAGTGGGTAATAATTTAGATCGGAAGGATGCCGCAATCTGAGCAAAAGGTATATGTATGTGAGAAGTGGCTTGCGGGCGGCACAGCCCAGCTCGGCCAACTACAGCTATGAAATAAAACTGCCATGTTCATAAAATAACTACAGATTGGATTTCTAATGCTTAGTGTACATTATGGAACTGCAAGACATTCAAACATGGACAATAATTAAGTGCAAGATCCTCACCTTAGGTCCAGCTGGGTATCATCAGCTGATGCCCATCAGTATACAATGGATCTGAAAGCCCGACCATAAATTAAGTTATGCACGCAAATGTTTGTTTACTAGTTGTTTACTCATATTTGGATGTCAAAATGGTGGTCTCAAAACTCATTTCTCTTTCTTTTCATTTAAAGATATAGACGAGTGCGCAACAGGAAGCCATAACTGTAGACCTGAGCAGGTATGCTTCAATGTCAGAGGGTCCTTCAGCTGCCAGTGCCCCCAAGGATATCAGAAGCGAGGTGAACAGTGTATTGGTAAGTACTGCACTAATATACTGTGCTGGGAAACTCCCATTTCCTCTTATGATGTAGTAGGTCCTTGATCTTGGAGATAGTACTGTAATATAAGTGGGGAATGAATGTTAAAACTGCATCATAATACATGGAATCTACAAAAACATAAATTATCATATAGTGGCAAGTTTTTCTTTAGTTAAAAGAGTTGGTGTTATAAGAAGCATTAGAAAAGCATATTGGTCTTGTTTTGCCAATGTTCTCAGCTCGCTTTTGTTGGCATCACAAATGTATGAAATGCTTTCAAATAAAGAATGCAGTGACTTATTGACTTATGGTGAGAAAGTATCTTCTATAGTTCAATTAGTCGATTTTAAGGTCAGCTTATGCATATGTTATGTCTTCACTAAGGACGTTCCCTTGTCCTTTTAATTTATTTATTTAGAGTGTTTTATAAAGCACAAACAATACTCAGGGGTATTAGAGTGCTGGACATAGTAAAAAACAAACAAAGGAAAACATTGAGGTAAGTCACTATCACCTGAGATCATAAGCTTTTGTGAAAGGTACCTGGGTCTATTGTAGTGAACGACTTTGTGCGTCAGACATGCTATCTTCAGCTGGAAACTGGCTTTGAATGGGAGCTAGTAGTGAGACATGAGAGTGGGTGTGATATGGCTGAATTGTCTCATTCCTGTAATCTGTCTCTCTGCTTCATCAAGAGTTTGTTTTGAGTGGTGTTGTTCTTGCTTTTGTCAAACCCATTAAAATAGCACTATCATAGTCAAGTCTGGATATGACTAGGCCTGGGCGGAATTATAATCCAGCGCGCAGAATTGGTGGGATTTGGGTAACTCCGCATTATGCTTGTAACACAGAGTTCCTGCAAAATTCTTCCAATCGGTGTGTGGCAGAATTCTTCTGCCATTCACGCCACACAGGAACAATGTGAGGCTCCACAATGCGCGCTTCCGAGCAAGATTTGCCAGCCCCTGGTGTGATCTCCAGTCACCACAGAACATTCCGCGCCATTCTATAACACCAGCAAATGTTGAGCAGACCCGGTCAGCGAGGGCTGCCTTTTTAGTAGATTTGCTGCTGCTCAGGTAGATTTCCTAATCGAGTAGCAGCAAAACGAATGCATGGTGCCATTCCCACTGATTTTCATCGCAGCTCACGCTGCCGGCACTAAATTGCAGTAAAAAAAACACATATTCGCCTATTGGTGGAATTCCAGGGAATCTTGAGGAGTTTCCCTGTAACTCCACGAATTCCACCTGCCCCTAGATATGACTAGGTACTACACTGTGATCTTGAAACCTGGCAGGCGATGACTGTTTTTACCTTCTTGAGGAAGTTTCGTTAGATAGATGCACTGCGTGTGGCTGCACTAACGTGTGCTTGTATGTTAAGTTTTTATCCAGGGTTATCCCAAGGGTTTTCTTTGATTTAATGATGATGGATTTGCAATTAAAAGCATCTTAGTGGACAATCCATTTTTCTGTGAAGGGGGAGCAGGGGGTCAAGTAATATGGTAAGAATTCAGTTTTCAGGGCGTTTAGTTTGAGGTGTTTTTGTGCCAGACAGTTTTAAGTTTTCCTTAGATTGTTGTTGAGTCTTATGAGATCCACCAGGGAAAAAATATTTATTTATAGTTGAGTAATCTGTGTACATGTCTTACTCAAAATGCCACTTGTTTGAGGATCTCTGACATTGATTCCAAATAGACTTTGAACAATGTGGGGGATATGGTGGATCCTTGAAGGACTTCAATTCTAACTGAAAACTTGACAGATAGTGCGCCACCCATTTTGTTTCATTATGATCAATTATGTAGAAATTAGGTGAACCATTTTAGTATATTTCCTCACATCCCCATTTTGTGTTCTAGGAACTATAAAAGGCTTTTGTGATTGACTGTATTAAATACTGAAGAAAAATCAAGAAGGATGAGCAGGCAGAAGTAGTTCTGATCCAGGATTTTGAATGCGTCATCAGGATTTTGAGTGTGTTGTCCATAATATGCAGGATGGTTGTTTAAGTGCTGTGACCTGGCATGAAACCCGACTGGAACTTGTTGAACAAGCCGGACTGTTCTATGTACTGCCAGAGTTGGTTGAAAACATTTTTCTAGAAATTTAACAAGGAAAAGGGTTTGACACAAAGCACAAACTATTTAGGGCTGTAAGGACTGTAGAAGATTTCCTTGCCCAGTTTTCAGGCAGTCTGGGATTGTGCCATGGGTGGTGAGTATGCAATCCTTGTCCAGAGGTGGAGAAGAGAATACTTAGATCTTTCAAGATTGCTGAGGGGATAGGGTTGTTGAAATGCAAGGTTGACTTAATTGACATCATGATCCTATGGATTTTATCTTCGAAGGGTTTAGAATTATCTCCATGTATCCTTCTTTTTCGATCTCAATGGGATGGTTGCCTATTTGAGCCTTTACAATGATTGTAATCCTCTTCCTTAATTTCTCCTTGAAGAAGGTTGGAAAAGCATCACTGTTCTCAGAGGAGGCATTACTGATTGAGGTAGAGTTGTTGTTGCGGTTTGTTGTTTGGCAATTTCAAAAATATTGCCTGGGGAGTTTTCGGCATTATCTCGAATGGATCTGATAAATGCTCCTTTGGCATTTCATTTGAAATTTGTAGGTGTTTCTTAGTACCTGAAGCTATTGTAGATGCAAAGCAGAGCCTTTGCAGCTCCACTCTACAAGTCTGAGTATCCTCCTTTCTTTGTTTAGGTTCTAGTTGTACCACAACTGTATGAGTTTGTTTTTGTGCCTTTTGAGGAACAAAAACAAACTGTTCAGTTTATCCTCTATTATGTCAGTCATTGTTTGGATTTAGTGCTCAGTTAGTTCTTGTTTGCACCATAATTACCCTGGGGTTATGAGGGTTCCCTAACAAAGAGAAGAAAGCTCATCCCTGCTCATGTTTCTGGCATCTCTGATCCAGTGTTTGGGTTTGAATCTATTGCGTCTTGTTTTCTGTGCACGTTCTGTGATGTGGGATATGATGGCATGATTGTCTGTCCAGTCAGATGGGTTTATAGAGTTGATACTCAGAGCCTTCTCCCTTGGATATGATTATATCAAGCATCGCTCATTTGGTGTGTGTCAGTTCTGTAAAGGCTTGCCGAGGTTTTGATCGGTGAGGATCAATGAAAGCTTGTATATCTTTCTCATCATACTAGTGGAGGGTGAAGTCTCCCTGAAAGATTGTGTTCAGTGCAGCAGAGTGTGCACTGTGATTGTCCCTTGTTCGATGAACAGCTGGTTGTTTCCTGAAGGGTGGTATAAGAAATGCAGTTTAACTAGAGATCTGCAGCTGTGACAATTTTGACACTCATTAATTTGCAGAAGGACAGATTCTCCACTAGGAAGGGTTTTATCTGCAAGGAAATTGGAGGATGAGTGCAATCCCACCACCTTGCCTTTGTGTATGATCTAGCATTATGATGGTGAACTTCGGGAGTACTAGCACATACAACAAGAGGGCAGGAGTGATTTAGTCAAGTCTTAGTCAAAAGTATCATGTCTACTGCAGGATATAGGTTAGCTTCAGCAATGTCTGTGACATGTTTTGCTACTGATCTGCATTGTTTAACATGCATTTCTGACCCTTCACTGACCTTCCAGGTATGGTGGTTTGGTATGGTATCAGCGGGATCCAAATCATGTTCTGGTAGTTTATAGTCAGTGATTGAAGTATGCCATAAGTCTGCAATGTGAGGGTCTCTGAGACTTCATAATAGGAATGAAGCAGGAATTCAGTGTCAGACACGAACAGCTGATTTTTCTAACCTTTTAGGTCAGTGGGTACTGATTGGTACTAGTATGGCTACCCATGGTTGAATGGGAGATCTTAGTTGTGTGGGTGGGTTGTCTTTTGAATGAGGGGAATGACACGATGTAAGCGCATATTCATATCATGAATAGTTTGGACTACCACCTTGAGGTTTATCAAGTTGAGTCCTAGCTCCTGACTGAACTTGTCAATTTTGTGCTCTAGTCTATTAAAACAGGGGTGTCAGTGTGAAATAGAATTGTGTTTGAAGTTATTGTCCTTCCAATCGGTTGCCTCCTTAGGTTGTCCTAATTGATGTACAATTGGGTGTACTACTCTGGGTGTGTGGACATTTGACCTTCATGTGCTTGATAGAGGTGTTTTTCTGAGGTGGGGATGTGGCTGCCTTCAATCAGGAAGGGTGTAAAATGGGTTTCTGCCCCTCTGATGTTGTTAGGTGTGCAGATGAGTCTAGGACGTATGGCTTTTGTGTAGAGCGGAGCCTGGTGGAATGCCATCCTACAGTCACTAACTGAAGGGCCATTTGGGATTGTGTGGGAGACCCACTCTGAGAGGCCTGAGTTACTTCCTGGTGTTCCGAAATGCAACATCTCATTGTGATGTGTAGGCCAGTGCTGAATTTAGTCAGTAAACCAACTTTGTGAAACGATGGTTCAGTGCAGAGGGGTGCCTGGGGATTTTGGTTGACCGAAGGGGGTAGAGCCTGTCTCATGCTTGTAATGGGTGTAGTGGTGCTGGTAGGGCATGAAGTGGAATGGTGTGGTCGGGTGAAAGTGGTGTGTGGCAATGGAGAGGAGTGTCAAGGCTCCAGGGGAGTTGGGTGGGATCATGGGTCTTGTTGCAAGTGATCGCACATTCTTCAGATGTTGTGTGTGCTTTTAGAGTTTGAAAGAGCCTATAAAAGGTTTTCAGATTCTGGTCTGATGCGTGCATGAGTATATTGCAATTCCTATAGATTGATATTACTGCCACCACCTTAAAGAAGGTGGGGGGATTGATAGTTTGAGCCAATGGGATATGTTTTTGGAGATCGTTACATCTAGGTGTGCATTCAGTGATTCTCTCCAGAAGGTTGTGCAGTGCATGAGAAAAATAAAGTCAGATTTCAGGAATTCTTTCCTTATGTGGATGTTTGTACTGTTTCAAGCAGGTCTACTAGCAGTCTGTGCTTGAAGGTCGTTGCTGCATTTTTTAGAGGTTTAGTTGGTAAGTTATTTTGAAGGAGTTCCGGCCACAAACTGGATAGCCTCGTCCTGCTTCAACACCCTCGAATGCTCCGCAGAATCTTCAAATGGATCCCCTCCGACACGAGAAAGACCGTCCCCCACGCCCTTGTCACCAGCAGACTGGACTACGGGAACGCCCTATATGCAGGAACAACAATCAAGCTCCTGAGACTGCTCCAACGCATCCAGAACGCCGCGGCTCGACTGATTCTCGACGTCCCACGACGCACCCACATCACCCCCCACCTGAGAGACCTGCACTGGCTCCCCATCAACAAGAGTATCACCTTCAAACTCCTCATCCACGCACACAAGGCCCTCCACAACGCCGGACCAGCATACCTCAATAACCGACTCAGCTTCTACTCCCCCACCCGCAGCCTCCGCTCGGCCAGCCTTGCCCTTGCCACAGTTCCTCGCATCTGGAAAACCACCGCCGGCGGCAGATCCTCCTCCTACCTCGCCGCCAAGACCTGGAACACTCTCCCTACCAACTTATGACAGACCCAGGACCCGCTGGCCTTCAGAAGACATCTCAAGACCTGGCTCTTCAATCAGTAACAGACCCTCCCCCCCTAGCGCCTTGAGACCCTCACGGGTATGTAGCGCGCTATACAAATGCTGGTGTATTGTATTGTATTGTCAGAGGTAAAGTGGTTTTGCCCACTCATGGTTATGGTCTGGGGTGCATGTCGCAAGCGGCAACACCAGTTCAGTCTCACCCAGTCAAACTTGGGAGGTCTGAGCTAGGCTAGAAGAAGCTTCCCACAAGAAACTCCCCCAAGTTTGATGTGTCCTAGTCACAAACTTGTGAGGCTTCAAACTAGATTATAGGAGGCTTCCCATATCCCCGGTCATTCTCTCCTGCTCATTGCTGTTCTAAGTGTTATGGTTTACTCTTCTGAGCGCAATCTTCTGGTGAGCACATCTAGTCACAGCATGGAAATTCAGTGTTGACTTCATAGTGGTCATTGAGAGGCCTACTCCCCACTGTTATGGAAAACTCCTCTTTCTATTCCTGTACTCCCCATGTGCAGATAGGAAGGTAGTCTTTCTATCATTTCTTGAAGACCATGCCTCCTTCTCATAGTATGTACAAAATGAATGACTACTGGTACTAGGGTAAGACCTCTTCTTATACCAACATTCTCGTGGGTAGACCCTGGTGAAGTCCTTTTTATTATTTCTTCTACTCAGCTGTCTGTATTTCTGTATTTTATATCTCATAAACTGGCCACCTCTCCCCCTGTCAAGAGGGAAAGATAACATGACAAGATGAGGAGAAAGAGAAACTGTCAGTTGGGGGGCTTGGGGTCAACACGTCTGGAGCACTAGAAACTTCTAGTGTGCCAGAGATCCAGCTCCCAATTGCCCGAGCATGACTTGGAGGTCCACTAAGCTACCTTGGCTCAAGTGACACCCGTGGATGGAAAACTCCCTGTCGGGCGGGCCCACTGCCTGAGTGGTGACTCCCAAGAAGAGAGAGATCCACTGAACCCGGGTGGGTGCACTCTGCAATGAGCGCTCTTCCACCCCGACCTGGCCACTATGCTGCCCACGGCAGAGTCCAGCTCCCCAGTCTTTGATCCTCACCCATCCCCAGCTGTAGTCAGCCTCTAAACCTTCAGTGAAAGAAAACCAGCGCAGGAAAGAAGCCACAATGTGTCTGTGTTGTAGCCAGGCTGGAGATGTCACAAAAGCACCCCGCATCTCTGCTTAGCCGCTTTGCTTCTCTGGTTAACAAGTTATAATGCAGTGTTTTTCAGTTATCTAGGGTGTACTTGGTTTGACTCCTTTTTTCCCACATTTCTAAAGGTCATCTTGTAGAATTGTTTTAGGATTTTAATAGTTCTGGTTGACTAAGGCTACGCTCCTGTGGTGCTAAACTTACTCCAGCTCTAAGCTGGAGTACATTAATATTTTGGTTCTTTTTTTGTCTGTAGCAACTTTAGAAGTAAAGTTTGTGATTAGGAATGGGCTTACTCTTTTGTGGGTGGGCGCACATTCCTCCTTAAACCCCCTTCCATTTTTGTGAATGTTTTCCCTATTTTCCAACCACTCCTCTCTGTCCTGTCCGCAATTACTACTAAAATATATACTTATGTGCGCAGACTCTGCATCAGAGTGGAAATATCCTCATAGAAAAAGATAGAAGAGGAGTCTCAAGCATATTTTTGTGAATAGCATCTGTAGTATGTTATTAATACTATTGTAATATCACTAAATATTCTACAAAATGCAGTTTGAGACTAGCCCCTATATCCCTAGGTTCACTTAACGAAATAGAGGGTTGCGCTTTATATTTATTTACTTGAAATTGATAAATCACTGCAGATGAGTTTTACTGTGGCGCTTTGCTTTGAGAGAATATCTTTTTGCTGTACAATAATGTTCTGATTGAAATATTTACTACCCCATCAGCTATATTTCACGTCCCTTCTCATTAATATATATTCCATGCATTTTGGGAAAAACTTCAATCGTCTTAAAAGAATTCCATCTATCCTGCCCAGTGTATACTAGAAATACCTTATTTGACTAATTGATCCTAAATGTCAGTTGTCAGCAATCAAGTAATACATCTTTGCATAAGGAATACTTATCTGTCCATAACACAATCATGGTGTAAGTGATTGTAAAATGCTTTAATAATGTTGCTGCTACTTCTACTGCTATGTGAGTTCACTGTCTCTATTAGACTTAAACTACTTTTAAACACACCTGAAGAGAAATTCCATTTCTCCCTTTTATGTTTGTGAGCTGCTTTGATTTCCCTTGTTTGCATTAAGTAACACAGAGTTGCCAACAGGTTCTGTATCACTAAAACTCTGTATTATTAATTATAGTTTTAATTTTAAAAATCTCCCATGTAGGGACTTTGATTACTAGAAACATTTAAAGGCATGCCAAATGTTTCAATAGAATTTGCAAATCTGTAATTATGTTGGTAAAATCGTTCTGCTGATCATCATTTTAAAAAAGAAGATTTAATGCATAACTCCATGTCTGGGTTTGATCTGAAGCGACATACTAACATGTGGATTGATGTCTCTGGGAAGAGCAGATTCATTTCTCAACTCAGCGCTGTCAAGAATGAGCCCTTATCTTAAATATTCAAGGAATGCCTACTTGCTTAATGTTTTAAATATCCAAGGAGTCACTGCTTGCTTCATGTCTTACATATCCAGGGAATCCCTGCTTGCTTCAAGCCCAGAGTGGAGGCAGAGACCTCAGGTATAACTCACCACGTGGTACCCTTATAAAGTAGTGGTACTGATAATGTTGGCAGGTGTCCTTTGAAAGAGGTGGGTGTCATTTTGGCTCGAATTCCAGTGAGTGAGCCCCCACTGCCCCCAAGAAATTGCCCTGAAAATTGTGAAGCCCAAATTTGAGCTACCCGCAGCATCAAAAGTCGGTCTATACCATTAACCTTAAAAAATCAAATACTCTGCAGCAACTGATGAAGCCATAATAGAAAGGGCAAAACAGCACGTTTGGGCCCGTAGTGGATCTAGTGAAATTGCGAAATGGGAACAATTCACAAAAACCATTTTTTTTTTTTTATATGTTTTTATTGCAGAAAACAAGTATAATCACATAATTGGCACCTGGTAGCTGGTTCATATCAAAGTCGGTGGCAGTGACAAAAATATCTATACACAGCCATTCAGCCCACAACCCGGGGGTCGGGCGGCATTTGCATCTAGCTTTTAGTAAATAGCCCCACGGCCTGGCAGTGTAAAACAGGTGAATAGAATAGGTCACTTCTGCTTTTCCAAACAACCCAAACAAAAACACCCTCCCCTCCCCAAACAGTCCTACCCCCCCAGAGGAGTGAATCTCCAGTCTTGATGGTATAGTTCTCTGATGCTTGACGGAAGCGAATGGCGCTTCCCTTTCCTCTTTTCACCTCCCCCCTCCCAACTCGTCATCGGTAATATAGTATACGGTCTAATAGCGTGTGATAAGAGATTGAGTCCTTCCAATTGGGAATATCTCACCCATAGTATGCTATTGGGGTCTAGGCAGTTCCTCATCAGCACTATCAGAGTCAGTATGTGTGTTATGGTCGCGCAGGGCCTGCACCAGTGTCTCCCAGGCTTGTGCTGCCTCTAGTGCTCGCTCATCCCGTCGTCGCCTCGCCTGCTGGTATCTCAACGTGCTCTCACTCCTCGCCCACTTGAGAAGTTCATTGCGCCATTTAGCGCCTGTTGGACCAACCCGCGCCTTCCAATGTCTGGTGATTTCCCATTTAGCCAGGAGCAACCCTAAGTCGATAAACTTGCTAGAAATCTTATTTTTGGGGGTATGTGGGAACCAATGTAGAATTCCTACTGCTGCATCTATCTGCAACGATTTCCCAGTCACTTCGGATAGCGTGTCTCCTACAAACAACCAGTAGGAGGTCAGCCCAGAGCAGGACCACAGCATGTGAATCAGGTCCGCCCCAAGTGTCCCGCATCTAGGGCAGCCAATTCACAAAAACCATGTCCATTTACGCTACAAGACCTAAGACACATGTCAAACTGGGCGGCGGCGGCATGGAACAGTTTACGTGAGAGAACAAAGCGAAAATTAGGGGCCCAAAAAAATCAATTTATCATATGATGAGAGAACTTCAGCAGAACCCCATGGATATAGAGAAGTACGATCATTTACGGAAATTAAAAGCAACGCTGAAAAAATTAAAATGGGAAGCCAATAGATCTGTGGAGGATAATATGTGGGCAAGACTACACTCTGACACCAAACGGTGCGATGTGGCAAAATGTTGGAAAACCTTAAACTCCTTCATAAGACCGACGCATGACGGAGTCTCTTCTAACATCACAGAAGAAGTATGGGCAAGCTATCTCGGAAATTATTTTAATCAGGTCATGGATAACAAATTGGGGTCAAAACCCAATAGTTTGATGGACAATTTCATTGAATATAAGCACACCCACAAAAAAAAGCGCACCAGCACCCAAGATGGTCTGAATCCAATTTTTAATGACGAACCGACAAGTTTACAAAGCATCATTAAGTGCCAAATCAAGAAAGGAAGAAGAGAGGGATCCCCAGGACCGAATGGAATTCCGATCATTATTTACAAACAAGATGTGAACGGTTGGACAGCAGCACTCGAACCCCTTTTTTTGGAAATCAGATATTTTAATACCCTGCCAGGCTCCTGGAAGGGCTCTATCATCTCTCTGATTTTTAAGGCAGGGGATAAGTCTCTCCCACAAAATTACCGATTAGTGGCCCTAATCGACAACGAGCAAAAGTATTTTTCAGGTATACTTTTGGAGGAATTGCAGGCATGGGCCACAGAGGCATCCTTAATTCCGGTCAACCAGACAGGCTTCGCCAAATCAGTTGGGACTACGACCAATATCCTAACTATGGGCATGTAAATAGACAAGGCCAAATCAAACAAAATGCCCATACACTTCTGTTTTATAGACTACAAGGCTGCCTTTGATCATATAAATCGGAATATTTTATGGTCAAAACTGAATGATTGGGGGATACCGAGACTTCTGCTAGACTTGCTGTTTACCCTTCATACAGAGACCTGGGTTCAGATAAAACTGGGGGATGGATCACTACTGTCAAGGCGCATACCAACCAACAAAGGTCTCAAACAGGCCTGCGTCTTGGCTGCCACACTATTTAATCTGTTTTTAGGAGATCTTATAACAATCCTAAACAGCTGCAACTCTCATGTCCCCAAGCTGGGAGGGCTTCAACTACTGTGTCTTCTCTACGCAGACGACATAGTCCTAATAAGCCACACCAAGGTAGGGCTACAACACCTTGTGAATACAACACATGGCTATTCTGAAGCAAACGCACTGACTATAAACTTGGAGGAAATGCAGACAATGACTATTAGCAAGTAAAAGAAAAAATCGATGTCGTGGTACTGGAACAATGCACGAATTGATGACGTTTCAGTGTACAAATATCTAGGAGTAAAGATTGATAACAGCGGACAGTTTACTGTACAGAAAACGAGCATCAGAGGTAAAGGGCTTGCTCTGTCAATCTCTCTAAAAACACTAAACAGCAAACTCTCTGGGCCCTCCCTTCTACCTCTGGTACAAGTAATTCCTGCTAAACTCCTGCCAACAATCACATATGGGAGTGTGGTACAGAGAGGCAGAGACGCAAAGAACCTCGATAATACAATTATAGCTGTATACAGAATTAGTTTTAGCCTGCCCAAACCAACCTCCCTAGCACAAATTAGGCTTGAGTTTGGTGTCCAACAACAGCTCCTGGCAAGACAGGGGGCCTACATAACCATCTGGGACAAAGTAAGGAAATTTAAACAAGGAACTCTAAATGAGTTTCTGTGGACAGAGCTGGAGCAACACCCTTCCTCACCAGCTGCTAAGTATCTTAAAAGTAGTCTGGTAAATACGGGCTTAAAGCAGCTTTGGGACACCTCAACAAACCATTCAACGCTCAAAAACCTGGTCAAGAAAACAATTAAACATCTCTCGTGGGTTGAAGATAAGGCAGCCCTTTTAAAAAGATCACATGGCTGGATGACCCTGAACTCTCACTCAACACAAGCAGTGCAGAGTTACTTTGGATTGGGCTACGCTAAAACCACCAAATTGAGGTTTTAAAGGTATAGGTTGGGCCTGCTACCCTGCATCTGACACTTTCCACACTGGCTAAAAGAAGAAGCAGGCTCCCTTTGTCGGCTATGTGGTTTAGTCCCAGAGGATATGCTGCACTTGTTATGCTCCTGTGACAAATTGTTGGATGAACGAAAACATCTGCTGAAACATCACTTCAACCAACGAGGGATGCTATCACGAAGGAAAGCAATTCTTGCCTGCTTTGCATCTCAGGACCCACAGTTTAACTGTAGCTTTGTGAAATTCATGAAGGCAGTAGAAAAGAAAATGCCAAAACCGGATCCCTAAATGCCTTTAGACAGCACTATAAAATAAAACTGTACCTATGCCTTTAGACAGCATTATAAAACAAAAATTTACCTATCGCCAAGACCAATCTAACAGGATGCAGGAAGGCACTGGAAAAGACAATGCCATAATTTGAAGCTCAAATGTTTTTAGATAATATTATAAAACTAAACTGTACCTATTTTAAAGGCCAATTTAATAGGATGCATCTTTGCGAATTTGAAACGAATTGTGAAACTGTGATTATGATACGCTGGTTTTATCAAACATGCAGATTTATTTTTGATTTTTGATTTTGTACTGCAATGGTTTTAATTAACTATGCAAATAAAAATTCAATTCAAATTCAGTGAGTGAGACTGACTTCTCAGAGGGTTTGAGGGGGGCTCATTTAGTCCCTCTCTGATTCACTAACTCTCAGTTGAGCTCACTTTGACTCACTCACTCACTTTCACGCCTTCTCAATTAGTCAAACTCATTCTCACTCAACCTCATTCATTTTTACTCAGCCCCACTCACTCATTCAGTCTCACTCTGATTTGCCTATCACTGAATCTCACTATGAGTTCCCCAGTTTCAGTCTCTCTGGTTTCCACTTAGTTTCACTCATTCCTGCTCACTCTGTCTCACTCATTCTCTGACTCACTCTGTCTCATTCTGACTCACTCAGTCTCACTCATTCTTAGTCAGTTTCACTTAGTTCCATTCATTTTCTCAAATTTTCTGTCACTTACTGTTACACTGATTCATCCAATCTCACTGACTCACCTAGTCTCAATCATTTTCACTAGTTCCCACTCAGTCCCACTTATTCTGACTCCCTCTGACAAAATCAGTCTCCCTGATTCTCACTCTGTTTCACTCATTCTGACTCACTCAGACTGTGACTCACTACGTCTTGCACACAGTAGCACTCACTGTCATTCTCCCTCACAGTTACACTCACTGTCATTTTCCCTCACAGTAACACTCACTGTTATTCTTCCTCACAGTTACGCCCACAGTCATTGTCTTTCACAGGTACACTCAGTAGCACTCACTGTCATTTTTCCTCAGTTACACTCACTGTCATTCTCCTTCACAGTAACACTGACTGTCATTCCTTCTTACAGTAACGCTCACTGTCATTCTCCCTCACAGTTACACTCACTGTCATTCTCTCTCACAGTAAAACTGAGTGGCATTCTTCCTCTCAGTTATACTCAGTGTCATTCTCCCTCACAGTTAAGGTCACAGTCATTCTCCCTCACAGTTACACTCACAGTCGTTGTCCCTCACAGTTACACTCTGTCATCCTCCCTCTCAGTAATGCTCACTGTCATTCTCCCTCACAGTTATACGTAGTCATTCTCCCTCACAGTAACAATTACTACCATATTCCCTCACAACTGCAATCAGTAAAATTCTCCATCACAGTAAAACTCACTGTCATTCTCTCTCATAGTAACACTCCGTGGCATTCTTCCTCACAGTTATACTCAGTGTCATTCCCCCTCACAGTTGAGGTCACAGTAACTCTCCTTCACAGTTACACTCACATTCATTCTCCCTCACAGTTACACTCAGTGCCATTCTCCCTCAAAGTACACTTCCTGTTATTCTCCCTCACTAAATGTCATTCAGTAACACTCATTCACACTCTTCTTTTCACTCATTGTCACTCATTGACTCCCACCACTGATTCTCTCACTTTCACGCACACAGACCAACCACAAGCACATGCTGTTTTTCACAGACAAACTCTTACCCACAAACACACACACTTAACAGCACACAACATTTAAAAGCTTTAAAGCTTTTTACTTGCTGCAGGTCCCGTTGAGAAGATTGTTCTTTTCGGCTGCCTGCACTGGGCATGAAACTAAAACTTGAACTTGCGCAGCCGCAGATTTCAGGTTTAAATCTCTGCCCTTTCACCACACCCTTTCCCAACTCTAACGAATTGGGAAAAGGTGTGGTGACAGGTTGTTTGGTGTGTAGCCATGCGTTCTGCAGGGCTTAAGCATGCAGGGCCCACGTCTACCCTTAGCTGTGATGCCTAGCATGTCATAAATAGGGGAGGCACAAACAGGGCCAGTTCTAAGGTGGTGCGATCTGTGTCACTGTACCGGACACAGATTTCTGGTGAGGGGGGTCGTGTTTGCAAGTAGGTTATTGCTTTAAAAGCCCCTGCTGTCATGTTCCTTGCATTCTGCAATTTTCAGGCAACAATATAAACGTCAAGATGACTCCTGTAATTAATGTTCTTCCTGGAGAGAGATCGGAGTTTTGTCTAGTGGAAGTTAAAACTCAGCATAAGGTAGTGCAGAGGGTTAATATGCCTGCTGCAAATAACGTGTACCAGGCAGATCACAAAGTGCATAGTAAATTGGTCAGTGGGTTACTGCTTGTGTCAGAGAGATCCTTTTGTTACTAGCAGTTTATAAATTAAAATCCTAATGTAGAACAGTAAGCTAATAACTGTCATCAAAGAGCCTCATACAAACTGGAAGGATTAGATTAGAGTGTTATGATTTTTTCCCGTCTTTCATTATTCTAATGTTACAAATAGGGTTAATTTAAGTAGAAATCAATTCTTATTATTAAGGAAAACCCTCAACCATAGTGGTACATTTTACATTCTGAGTTTGTGCTACTCCAGACCAAGCACTCTTAAACTATACTGCCTACAAGTATGGATAAGATGTGACTCCTACATCTTGTATTCCTCTGTCTTATGTAGGTCTTATGATGTAAAGTGCTCTAACAGCCTACACTGATATGAATGGAGCTATAAAAATTATGAAATGCATCTGAGAGAGTTGTTATGGAGAGGCACTGTTAAAGGGTGGTAGTGAGGGAATTTGAGGCGGGGGTGGTCATTGGGAGGCACCAATAAACACTGGGCACCACAAGCGCTAAAGCCGGCCCTGGCACCAAGGCCAGGGATGGAATTTCTCCAGTCCTGGGGATCTCTCTCTGAAGGCTGGTGCCTTCATATGCCTGTGCCAGACATCAGGCAGAGACTTGTTGCCGGATTGAATGAGGTTGACATTTTTATTCTACCAAGAGTGAATAATACATTACTATTCACTCTTGGTATAATAAATACAAACAGGCAGAAAACAAAGGCGGCATAGCCTCACAGACAATTATGAAGAGCCGCAACAGTGAACTGGAACAACAAAGGCCAGTCATTCCTGCTGGGTGAAGTGGAATGAAGAGAAGACTTGTTCTGCCTCATTCCAATGTCCCTGTTAGACCGAACTTGGCTACCACGGTTAGTGATTCTATATCCACAGCATATTTGACTTGTTGATGTTTACCTACCACCCCCCACTGTCAGCACCTCCTTAAAGAGTAGAAGTAGAGCACAAACAACACTACTCAAAGGGAAGACTCGAATACCTTTAAGGAGTATTGACTATCCCTCTAGTGTGTCACTCTGTCAATATTGGTGGGAGAGTTTAGCCATTGCACATATGAATGTCTTTTCACATTCACCCTCAGAAATCATAGCAGCTTTTTAAATGATGAGCTTTCCAAAGTAATCCTATCTAGAACCCCCAAGGATGCTTGTCTACCCTGAATGGGACACTTTAAGGTGATTCCTGCTTTTTTTAAATTCTGCCAATGATGTTTCCCCAATTATGTCAATGAAGAAAAAACAGAGAACCCAGACTTGAGTAGTTATGTTTCTGCATTAAAACTTTTAAAGAGTTAAATCTTGTCCTTAATTGATTACCTGTGGCAAGTGGAAGGTGAGTTCTCTCATTCATACCCTATAAAGAAATGTCCTTGTCAAGGCACTGTTCTTGAATGTGAGCTAATTCACATTGAAGAGCAAAACACAGTAGGTGATGGATGGAATGTTGCAGATTGGCAAAATATTCACCCCCAGTCATAGAACTGGGTTTAATCCATCGTTATTTTGCTCACCATGTCACCCCAGTTCAGACATGGCCATATGCAAATCAGTCTTGACCCTGTGCCTCATGGGAATAGTCCAGCCTGAACTGCCAAGCCACGTCTTCCCTGGACCGGAATCAAGCATCCTAAGACCGGTTCCTGGCTATCAGCGATCATCAGCCAGGATAGCTTGACTCCAGTGGCGTAGTGAGCACGGGACCCACATCTGGGCATACCCTTCCCACATAGTGCGAACAGCAAAACACACAAGATGATGGACGGAATGTTGCACATTGGCAAAACATTCACCCGCAGTCACAGATCTGGGGTGAATCCATCGTTATTTTGCTCACCACGCCACCCCAGTTCAGACATGGCCATATGCAAATTAGTCTTGACCCTGTGCCTCATGGGAACAGTCCAGCCTGAACTGCCAAGCCATGTCTTTCCTGGACCGGAAACAAGCTTCCGAGGACCGGTTTCTGGTTATCAGCCGTCATTAGCCAGGATAGCTTGACTCCACATTGAAGAGCACCTGCTTTTTAGGTCTTGGGTACAGGCAGTTTAAGCTGTGTGTTGGCAAACCTGTTATTTCCAATACATATAGTGGGCTTTGGGTCAGCCCCTTGCTCACGACTGGATGGCTTTATTGTCTTCCGCTGGAGTCTTCTCTTGATTCAGTGATATTCCTGTCTATTCTTGTGTTTACCCCACCCAGGTACATTTCAGTCTCAAGGGTGTTCTGATTAAATGGGTTGCATCCTTTCACTGCTGCCTTGATGAGATTATTTTTTCTTTCTGCAGTAGAGCTCACAATAGAGTGCATGATAACCCCAAAGCACTTGCAGGCCCTCGCACGCTTTGTTTTCTAATTCCCTCTCCCACTTCATGTTTTGTTTATGTGTTTTTTATGAAGATGCAGCAGCTGCGTCGTGCTGCCTGGGCACTTACTTCCTTTTTTTCTGCTACGTTTATTTCCTGATCTAACATGGCTGTATGTAAATAAACGCCTGTATCGCTTTACAACTCATGTTTCACAATGCATATGCTTGCACCTACAAATGTGTATGAGTGAGATTTCACTAATAGAAAACACATTGCAAGATTGCTGGCTATGCATCTTAACACGTGTTCCACAACCATTGGCTTCAAATATTTGAGCTGAGACCGATTGCTTTTTCCAATGCTTGCTTCATAATTAATAGGACAGCTTGAAGTAGAAGACTATTTGAATGGTGTATCTAAGGGTGATGTATGCATCTATATGAGGCACAAACTGAGCTAGACAGAAGCAGCGCACGGCAGAAGCTGATAAACCATCCAGGATATGTATTAGATGAGAGTTAAGGTTCTCACTGTGGTCCTGATTCACAAAGGTAAACCTACACATTTGTGTAAGTTCACTCTTTTTCAGTATTCACAAAACTGCAATTTAATAGAAATGTTATGAGTGCAGAGACTCCGCAGTCAGAGCTGAGAACACTGCAGATAAAAAGGCAGGCCTGTCCAGCACATTACTATTGATGAGTCGAATTAAGAGCATTTGTTATGTTGGTGAGATTGCGGCTGTTGAATTCAGCTTTGTCACACAAACTGCTTAGCAGCTTGGGGCACATTTAGAAACTGGTCCTTGCGTCATCAAGACTAAACCTATATATCAAGAGCAGTGTGGAGACAGGTGAGGTCATACCTACCCCGCTTGGTGCCTGTGAATATACCACTCCTCCTAAAACATGAAAGGAAAGATAAAAATAAATGAAAAACTGATTGGCAAAATCTGTGAATTGGGGGGAACAGCAGAGGTCTTACTCGACAAAGTCCTGGTACTTTTGAAAAGGCGTTGGATTTGGTATTTTTTTAAGAATATGTATTATTATTAAACTAATGCAATGTACACCATATTTTTGGATAACGTACAGGCTGGCATGGTCTTTAATTTTAATGTTACCCCTTGCTGGTGCCCAGTGTGATAAAGTTTGTTTGCCCCCCTCCCATGACCACCTCCACCACGGATTCCCTCCCTACCACCCTTTAACAGTGCCTTCAAGTCTCCATAACCTCTCCCTCTCAGATGCATTTAATTAGTTTTATAGTGCCACCACTCATACCAGTGTAAGTCGTCAGAGCACTTTACATCACACACACTACACAGAGAAAATCAATCTTAAGTGTGTAGATCAATGTATAGGAAATGTTACATAAGACAGGTGACTACAATGTGTAGGAGCCATATGTCATCCATATTGGTAAGCAGGATAGTTTAAGAGTTCTTGGTCTAGAAAAGCACAAACTAAGAATTTAAAATGTAACCCCATGTTTGGGGGTTCTCTTTAATAATCAGAATTGATTTCAATCCAAATGAACCCTTTTTCTGACATTAGGATAACAGAAGACTGGGGAAGAAAATCATAGCGCGCTCTAATCTATACCTTGAATTTTGCATGCAGCTCTTTGATGATAGTTAATAGCTCACTGTTCTATGTTAGGATTATAACTTATAAACTACAAGTAACAAAGGATCTCTCAGACATAAGCAGTAACCCTCTGACCTATTTACATTATATGCACTTTGTGATCTGAATGCTACACGTTATTTGCAGCAGGCATATTAACCTGTTGCACAACCTTATTCATGAGTCAAAACTTCCATTAGACAAACCACTGATCTCTCTCTAGGAAGAACATTAATCACCGGAGTTATCTTAACATTTGTTTTGTTGCCTGAAAATTGCTGGAGGCCAGGAACACGACAGCAGATGCTTTTAAAACCATAATATACTTCAAACACTACGCCCCCACCTGATGTCAGCGCCCGGTGCAGTCGCACCAACTTAGAACCGGCTCTCGTTGTACAATAAGGTTGCACTGGTTGAAACGGCACAGGCTGTTAGCAATTGACATGCTAACAACGCAGCTGGCAGTGATAGCGTTCCTCTTGAATTGTTTTTGTGTTTTTACAGTGCAATAAATAACCTTCTCTTATCAGTGGCAAGTTCAGAGCTGATAATACTGTACCAACGACAAGAGAAACACATGGTTGTGTTTCCCATGGGGGGGAAGAGCATGTCCGATTTACCCAGTGACTCTGTCTGGTCCGTGGACTTTGTGAATGAAAAGAGCTGTACATGAACAATTGGATAGCACATGTTATCACGCAATGCATATACATTTCTGTGCCTTGGTAAAGCTCTTGGGAGTAAGATACAGAGCTTCCATGTAATATCAATAGTATCACAGGTAATGAAAAAAGTTCTGTTACATTCTTTGAGTGATGACAAAAAAATATTAACTGTTATAATGTAACTTGCGGAACTATCTGAAATAAACACATTTTTGTATTCCTTCTCATGGTAAAAAATAAAGTACCTATTCTTCTGCAGGAAAATTACGTGAGGCGGGCTTGGTTCAAAAAGTGTTTTTTGTGGGAAAGCTTGGTTCAAAAAGTGTTTTCTGCGGGTAAGCGTTACCTTAATGTGAAAATTCTGGAGTGAGTTGCACTGCTGTGAGGACAAAGTCACACTTAACCACAGAATACAGATTTTGAATTAGACCTAGTGGATATCTTAATTTAAATATAAATAATTGTGAATCCCACATTTATGCAAACTGATACAAATACCAAGCATGTGTAAATGTGACCTATTTCAATAAGAGTAGTTCATATATACTAGTAGTGACATTACAAAAGATCTTTGTCTCACTCTTTATTCAGAAATTCCATTGGATATAACCAATGTGCATATCAACAAGGACATAGGCGTATTCAAGAGAAGCATTCTAGTGCCTATACAAAGGCAACGAAAGCTAACTCTTATAGTTTTGGATTTGTAGAAAAGTCGTAAAGAGTCAAGAACACCTTCCTCGATGTTCTGTTTTTTAGTGAAAACATTTCAGACTGGTCTAGAGAGAATATTTGAAGACTTCTTTCAGTTTGTGTTTCTTAATGCTTTTCCCTAGAATACTGGAAATGAGGACATATTCGTCTGCATTAAATAGGGTCTAGGAGTAGTAAAAGATACAGTAATGACAACGTAAATATAGGAAGCTATGGCTTAAGGAAAAAAATTATGAGATCTCAAATTGGATGCAATATAATGTTTTCAGAATCAATTTAAAAATACACTCACAGTTTTTAACCAGGAACTGTTATCATGAAATGTGTACTTCAAATGTAACCGATGAGTAGATACAAACAGTAGTGTATTATAGATTGCAATAGAGTTTCAGTTTGTGTGAGTGTAAGCTAAATTCTTGTGTTTTAAAAAAAATAGCCAGAGAATAATTTTTCATTTTCCTAACTGATTTGTCTGGATTTATCACACCAATAGAATCTGAATTAAAACTGTTCAAAGACATAGAGATGCTACTGTAGAATGCCTACTTTCCAGTGATGGCCAGGATGGCCAAGTTATCTTCAGCAGTGATTATAAATTTATTTTTTGTCCGTTTTGTATAGTGCCTTTTTTTGCTTTTTGACTGCTGTAGAGCTCAGAGGTTGGTTGCTGAAATTAAATATTAATGAGGGCACGCAGAAATATATGAGTTTAAACTAACTGCAGGAGTATTAGAGTTTGATCAAACAGTTAGTAACTGCGTTCAACATATTTGATTATAACTCCTGAGTGATAGTTCAATTAATAGAAAGCCTAAGTAATATACAAACGTTTCCTGAAATTCTTTTATAAAAATGTTTTTTATTGCTTTTTCCCCAACATCAAACATCTGGCATGTACATTTCAATTATGTTTTGTTGTTCACAACTTGGTCATCATTCCACAATACTGTTTGCAGGCATATCTACTTATACAGGTATATGACAATCTGTTCCACTTTTCAATGATTATCTCCCATATCCCATTTACCTTGCAACTCCCTGCAATCGCATTTATTGATATTATCTGCCCCTTTTCAGAATATGCCTCAGTGATTCCACCGAAATTCGCATCAATATATAAATAAATAAATAAAAGAAAAATTGCCAGTTTTATACCTAATACCCACCCCACCCCCTGACTCCAGTGTGTTCATCCTGCGCATACAATAAACCCGAATATGCTGTAGTATTCTACATTATTGTAGCACATCAACCTCTGGACTACTCGATCCAATCTGATATTACCCATTTTTATAGCAGTGCCACCTAGTAACGTCCGGAGCCCCCCCTATTTTCCATCAGTTCAGGGTACCCCCACCTGTACATCCGGTGTCGAGTCTCCATCTGACTGTTTCCTGAAATTCTTGTCGTTGGTTTCAGATCGTAGATTATAGTCGAGGGCCCTGCAATTTTTAGGTATTTGTCTCTAATTTTCATGCTCTTGAAGCGTTGTTTTTTGATAAGATGAATGGACAATGAGCCATTATTTCTGATATGTATATAGTCAGGTGCAATTTTCTGCTGCTTTCTCTTTCTTTACTTTTTTTTTTTTTTTTTAGTCCTCATTGTCTACCCTGGTTGCATCTATAAAGTCAAATAGAAAGCGAAGCACTGCCTCAGATACCTGGATAGGTAGACCAGTATTGCGACAAAGTCACCTAATCACTGAAATCGCAATCCCAAGGACTCGTATTCCGCAACCGTAAGGGCAGTTTTTCTACACAGATAAACCTGCCTTTAGACCGAAGTCAACAGGACAGGGTAAATCAACAAAGAAAGGAGCGAAGGGTTCCGAAGGTAGCATAATCATTAGACCAAACGGGGGAAAAAAAAAAACCAGTGTGAGGTTCTATAATTCTCGAGCCTGGCTCCATTTTGTGTTGCCCTCATGTAGGCCTGTGAAAGAGGCTCGGCGAACAAGTGGCCTGGCCTTCTGAGTTCATGTATACATTAACTAGGTTTCTTTCGACTCTGAAAGAACTGCAAAGAAACTGACCTCTTCACCTGAAACTGACCTCGCAAAGCCAATTTCCCTTGGTTTGATCCTTGTCTAAGATTGCCACTTAATGTTCAGGACCTCGTTAACCTTTAGTTTCCTTGCACATGTTTTATCTTGTTCAGCATCTATTACTGTTTCCTTTATGTTCTGACATTACATGGGTTGTGCTTTTCAATTATAAATTTGTTCGGCTTGCAAAGATTGAATTTGGGACATTCCTAATAATTAACTTTTGGGTTGGGTTACTGTAAATTAGGTTTTTGTTAATGTGATACTCAGTTAGAAAATGTGCCCTATTGGTTAGAATTTTGCGCAGTGGGTGTACATTTATAATGAGAATATGGTGTATAAAAGGAGATGTCTTGCCTTAGTAATTTGAACAGTCTCCTAGGAATATCCATTGTGATGTATTGTTGGGATTTCTGTTACTAGCTGTAGCTAATAAACTTGGTCTCTGACGCCACCCAGAAGTATTCCGTGTCTCTGTATACCAAGGCAGGTGGAACTCGAAGATTTCAGGTGTGTCCCTGGCACCGCTGGGTTCTGACCCGGTTCTTCAACTGGCGCGGCCAACGTGGGGCGACTTCAGCGGTACCGGTCCAAGCCCGAAGATTGTGAGGAGCCCCGTGAGGAAACTCTGGAGGAGGGCCCCCACTCCATCAACCCCTGCATGTCGAAAAATGGACCAAAGGTCTTTTCTGCGAGGCTTCCCCTTTCCGACGGCTACGAAGGACTGCTGCCCTGACTGTCACCCTGTCTTGGACCCTCGTGTGACGATTTGTAAGGCGAGACGTTAGACGGTCTTCTGGTGGCGTGACAGACATTTTGGTTAAGTATAAGTGGGTCGCTCCAACGACTTTGTTTTGTTTCTTGAGTCTAGATTCGGCCATTACAGTGGTCGAAGCGGAGGGGTTCGTATATTTACGAGTGTATCATTTTTTGATACCCTTTGAAGTTTGAAACCAGACTAGTGAGCAAGATGCCTGGTCTTGGTAAACTTGGTAAATGGTTTGTTTGTGGTCTTGATAGGGATTCCCGATTGGAGGATTCGTGTCCGATACCTCCGGTTGGAACTCCAACTTATGAGCTTTATTCGAAACATGGCGTGGGTCCCAGTACCTTTAATGAGGTTTGGGTCCGCTACACTAGGAAGGACGGTGTTTTACGATGGCCCCCACATGGTAGTTTTGAAACAGAGATTTTAGATAACTTAGAAGTTGCGCTATTTAGGAAGAAAGCCCGGCCGGCGATGTTTGACTCTTTCCGCCTTTGGCGTAAGGAAGCCAAACAGAGAAATTAAGCAAGCGAAAAGAGATAGGAAAGAAAGGAATATGTCAGTAATGCAAGCCACTACGCAGTTTAAGGACGATGAAGAAGATCGTGCGATTGAAGTGTCAGATAGACAGCATTGCATGGCCATTGACAAATGTTATCCGACTTTGCCACCTCCCCTTTCAACTGTGACTGAAGACCCTGAAAAGGATCCTTTGATGTCGCATCTACTGAGATTACCACCTCCTTATGCGCAGAGTGCTACAGCACCTCCGTTACCTCCAGTTGGTGCACCCCCTGTTGTTGTTCAACCCCCTGCTGTTGTTCAGCCATTTGTTGCTCCACAAGTGGTTCTTCCTCCTGTGGTGCAGCCCCCTCTAGGGCCGCCAGCTTTGTTACCAGCCTTGCCTCCAACTCCTTTGACTTACACTGCCTTATCTTCGTCTTCTCTTACTTCTGTCCCTATGACTCCTATTCCTCAGACTACTTTGTCTCCTGTCCTTATGTCAGCTTCTTCTCCTTCTGCTCGACAAAGAATGACTGAACTGTCACTAGTCTTTTGTCTCCTCTCCTTGGGTCACTGAATAGGACCCCTGTTTCTGACCGTAAGCAGAGACGTAGTCAGCTTCCTGGTCCCGAAGAGCGGCCAGTGTTATATCTC
Source organism: Lissotriton helveticus (assembly GCF_964261635.1). NCBI lineage: Eukaryota > Metazoa > Chordata > Amphibia > Caudata > Salamandridae > Lissotriton > Lissotriton helveticus. The sequence goes on from NC_136067.1 coordinate 1,529,409,652, forward strand.
CTTGCTCGTAGATGGGTTTCGGATGCTTCCAGGTACGGTTTACAAGCGGTTATGGATGTTTTTCTACAGTGGGAAGCACCAAAGCAAAGGTATGTTTTTGATGTCTTGTGTACCTTTCTTTGACAGGAGTGGGAAGATAATGAGTTGGGTCCAATTCCGTTGGACTTGATTAATGTTCAGTCCGAATTTGCTAAGGGAACGATAGTGGGTTCAGATGTTGAGGTAGTGGTAGAGACAATACTTACTTTCAGGTCTAGACTTTCACTTTAGTCATTGTTCGAACCTGATCCTTCTGTTAGGAGAAAAGTGAAGCAGTATCCTATGCGAGAGGTTCCTCCAGTATGGAGAGAGGCAGTTGAGGCTGACGTTCCTAATGGTGTTTAGGCTGCACCAGCACATTTTCAGCAAGAGTGGGTACATGTCCCTTGGAAGAGAGCAGAGGTTTTGGCACTTAAGCAGACATTGCCTGACCCCCGTAAAAATCCTGCTGGTTATTACAAGGAGTTGTCTCAGACAGTTGATGCGTGTGTTATGAATTTAGCTGACATCGATATGTTGATGGGTAATGTAGTTCCTCAACCTTTGTGGGCGAAGATCCGTCACGAGGATCATGTGCAAGAGTTAGGAGAAACATGGGTTAATATTACTGCTGCAGATGGTAGACAGGTAGGAGGTGCTAAACCTGAGCCTTTAGTTGCAGAACTACCCGATAGGATTGTTAATTTAATGAAAACTTTGATGCCTCCTTTGCGCGTGAATTGGGACAAGTTAGCAGCATGCAAACAAAAGAAAGATGAGAGTGTGTCCGATTTCTTCACTAGGTTTGAAGAAACATTCATTGATCATAGTGGTCAGGACATGAGTACAGAAGGTGGTCAGAGGTTGTTGGTAGATACATTTGTTTTTAATTTACTCCCCAAACTTTGTAATAAGGTAAAGGACTCTGAGAGTTCATGGGCAGTTTCTTCTTCGGCCCAGATATTGGCTACTGCACAGTACTATGAGAATAGAGACAAAGATGAGAAGGATAAAGTAGAGAAGAAGACTAAAGAATTAAAAACGAAAGTTCTTTTGCAACAGGCTTATCCGCCTCGCCCTAATCAGCGTCAGTTTCAGCAACCCCCACAGTTTCAGAAACCATTGCAGACGCCTGAGTCTTTTGTTCCGCGATTTCCGCTGGGCCCTAATCAGTGCGCTTATTGTAAAGAGGAAGGTCATTTCAAGAGTAGTTGTCCGGTCTTGCTACAACGTGTGAATGGTATGTCTGGTCTGAGAGGTCGTGGTGGTTACCAACAAGTACCTAGGGGTAGGGGACGTGGTACGTTTCCTCAGAATGAACGTTCCTCCCCCCCCCAGAATTCTGCAAAATATGTTGACCAACAGAATGTTCGGAACGTCCAGTCTGCTCAGTACTACGTTGATGATTATTATGTTGGAAGCGAGAGTGCTGGTTTTAATGATAGCTAGGACAGCCATGGACAAAGAGAGGGAGTAGTGTCCGTTCCAGTAGACCAGAGTGGGCCTTATGTTGAAGTGATTACATCAGGTGTGGCAGAACCTTTTCTTTTGGATACTGGTGCAACAAAGAGTTCTATCATGCACTCTAAACTCCCTGGTGCACCTTTGTCTGGCTTGAAGAATGTTTCGGTAGGATTTTCTGGCGCCCCAGTTAGCAACCCGGTTTCTAGTCCTTTGCCCCTTTCTATTGGTCCTTGTGAATTGGAGGATACCTTTATTCTAACGACTGGTTGTGGTGAGAATTTGTTGAATTTGGACTTGTTGAAAAGATTGCATGCAACATTATATTGTTCTCCGTTGGGAGTACATCTTACCTTGGGTAAGAAAGTGATCTCCCCGATGTATTTGTCTAAGGATTGCCTGCCGCTGGAATTGCGTTCTCTCCCTGATACACTTTGGGCTACAGGTCCTAATGATGTTGGTCTTTTGCAGATTCCACCCTACGTTGTTACGCTTAAATCAAATGCTAAATTGCACTCATTCCTCAGTACAAAATTTCCAGTGATGGTGAAAGAGCTCTTTTAGCGATTATTTATGATTTGGTTGAGAAAGGTGTGGTTGAAGAAAGAAGAGGTAATGTGTGTAGCAGTCCTGTTCTGCCTATTCTTAAGTGTACTGACTCATCTCAGCCACCTATGAGATACGCCCTTCACGTTCCCTTAAGGATAACTCCAGCAATAGTGCCTTGATAAAGGGAATAGTAGATATGATCCGAGATATCGATGCATATAATGCTATCCCTAAGGATGAGATGCAGGCTTATGTTGGTTGGAATTTGACCAGATATAGTACCAGCTTGACTGAGAAGGAGAGACGAAAAAGGTCTCCCCCGATTTGGATTGTGCCCCATCAAGGTTATTTTTGTTTGCAAGGCACTGGACGAAATCCGAAAGCTCAGCTAGGTAAGAGTGTGTGTGTTCATACCTATGTCTATTCATCCCAGACTTCTCCACCGTTCGTACCAGCTAAAGGCACATATTTTGTTTGTCACGACAGAGCCTATACATGGTTGCCACCTGATTTTTCAGGTACATGTTATGTGGCGTTTTTGCTTCTCCCTACATATACTACGGCTCCGGACTATCATAGAACGAGATATGGTTGAGGGGTCTTCGATAAGGAAGATACTGCAGGACAAGAAGCAGGAGATTTCTTCAAGGGTTTCCTGCCCTTTTGGGGTCCTATGGTTAATAGTGGGCATATTTGACAGCCCGTCCGCGTTGTTGAAGCTACTATTAACAAGACAGCAGGTGCTCTTAGTAATGTTACCCCTGAGCTTCAAGCGGACCGCCTTATGACATTGCAGAATCGTATGGTTTTAGACGTCATACTTGCAGATCGAGGTGGAGTATGCAAATTGATCGGATCTAGTTGTTGCATTTACGTACCAGATAATGCTCCTACAGTGTACCAAGCCATCTCTAGGTTACATAAGATCTCTGAGTCTATCCATGTAGACAAAGGAGACTGGTCATTGACGGGATGGTTTTGGGAATTGCTGTCTAAATGGGGATGGAAGATTTAGACAATCCTTGGTATGGTTTTGGCCATCCTTTTCTCTTGTTGTCTTTGCATCCAGTGTGGTCCCGCCATTTGTAGTCTTTGTGCTACTATGTGCGTTAGGAGACCTGTCCCGAGAGAAGTAGAGAATAATAGGATGATGCTACAGCAACACTTAGATGACCTAATGAAGATTGATATGGACCTAGATTCAGATTAACATGAGTTTAGGTTATTGCCTAGGTAATGGCAAAGTGAGGGTCTGAGGTTCTGTAAATCTCGAGCCTGACTCCATTTTGTATTGCCCTCACGTAGGCCTGTGAAAGAGGCCCGGCGAACAAGTGGCCTGGCCTTCTGAGTTCATGTATACATTAACTAGGTTTCTTTCGACTCTGAAAGAACTGCAGAGAAACTGACCTCTTCACCTGAAACTGACCTCGCAAAGCCAATTTCCCTTGGTTTGATCCTTGTCTAAGATTGCCACTTAATGTTCAGGACCTCGTTAACCTTTAGTTTCCTTGCACATGTTTTATCTTGTTCAGCATCTATTACTGTTTCCTTTATGTTCTGACATTACATGGGTTGTGCTTTTCAATTATAAATTTGTCCGGCTTGCAAAGATTGAATTTGGGACATTCCTAATAATTAACTTTTGGGTTGGGTTACTGTAAATTGGGTTTTTGTTAATGTGATACTCAGTTAGAAAATGTGCCCTATTGGTTAGAATTTTGCGCAGTGGGTGTACATTTATAATGAGAATATGGTGTATAAAAGGAGATCTCTTGCCTTAGTAATTTGAACAGTCTCCTAGGAATATACATTGTGATGTATTGTTGGGATTTCTGTTACTAGCTGCAGCTAATAAACTTGGGGGCATATTATCAAGGGGGGTTATCTCCGCTTTTTTGGCTTTAAAAGCCAAGAAAGCGGAGATAAAATGATCTCCCTATTACCTAGCTGTCGCTAACACCAGTTAGCGACAGCTAGTAGGAGATAGCGTCCATCTTGGGCCCCACTTTGCATGTCAGTGATATTTATCACTAATGACATGCAAAGTGGGCGTGCCAAGATGTTAGCGACTGGAAACAGTCGCTAACATCGCTATCTCCTATTACCAACTTTTGGAGATATTCGCGCTAAGCGCGAATATCTCCAAAAGCTAACACCTGCCCCAGAGCAGTTCTTAGCCATGTTATCCAATGGGAGGTGGATAACATGGCTAAGAGCATTAGCTCGGTAATGCATGAATATCGCTGACTTTTCAACGATATTCATGCATTGCGGCCGTTTTTTATCGCATTTGCGATAAACCTTGGTAATACCAAGGTTTATCTGCGATAAAAATCGCCGCAGCTCAGCGGTAAAATTTTGTCTCTAACCAAGCAATAGCGATAATTATCGCTATTGCTTGGTAATATGCCCCTAGGTCTCTGACGCCACCCAGAAGTATTCCGTGTCTCTGTATACCAAGACAGGTGGAACTCGAAGATTTCAGGTGTGTCTCTGGCACCGCTGGGTTCTGACCCGGTTCTTCAAGTGTGATTCAAAGTTAGTTCCACTTCAGGAGATGCCAGAAGGCTCTCCTGTTAGTGTTACCTGATCTCATTAGATCGAGTTTTGAGGTCTGTAACATAGATGTCTGCCAATCGGAAAGAGATGGTGCTATGGCGTCCTTCCATTTTTTACAAATTTCTCTTCTGGCCAGGAGCATAGCGTAAAAGAGAAGATATTTGGAAGGACGCTTCACCCCCTCCATAACTCCAAAAATTACCAATACCGGATTTATCGTAATCTGACGACCTAGAGAGGTTGTAAGTGAAGTACTTAAAGAGTCCCAAAATTGAGATAACAGAGGACGTTCGTAGAACATGTGTAAATCCGAAGCCGCTATTTCCCCACACCTTGCACAGGCAACCGTTTGATCTATAATAAATTTTGACAGCCTTTGCGGCGAGTAATATGCCCTGTGCATGGAGAAAAGATGGTTTCTTCGGAGCCACGCTGGTTTCACTATTTCCCATAATATCTGGAATGAGCCAAGCCAGAGAATTTCCACATCAAGGTCTGGAAAAGAGGTCCCCCAGATTTTATCGGGCAGTTGGAATTTGTCAGGATCAGCACTCTGCAGGATTCGTTCGCAGCAATAAGCTCCACCTCCGGACCTCCCAAACACCCTGACTGAAATGCACAGGGTGTTCGGGTGATACGGTGAGGGAAAAACCCCGTAAACGGGGAAAACCCAAGGAAGGAAAGGAGGGGGCAGCAGGGAAAGGAAGCTGTAAAACAAAAGAACAGGTTAGCACATTTCCTTATGACTACTCTCATTAAAGTCTCGCTAGAAGAACTAATCACCTGCATCAAACATGAATCATTCTCCGCTCGACGACCTTCATCCCTTTCCTCCAATCCCTATGCAACACAAGGAACACAGTTAACATATACAGGATGAGCACACCAGGTACATTATCAATTAATGGTATGTTAATTCCACACACCCTCAGAGTGGTAACACTCTTCCTCAATAAATGTCTAACACCAAGAAAGATCTGCACGATCATCAGTTCCTGCTATCCAGCAGATCAAGTTATGCAAGCTACTAGGGATTATACTGCAGAGGCCTGTTTCCATAAAGTGCGATATCAATTACTTCATTGAAATCCTTGCTTTGAACATGTGACCTCCCTTTAAGCAGACCCAACCAAACACGGTGAAGTGTAGCAACCTGCCACTGCTTTCCGCTTTGGGAATTGAAATCCAAATACGAGGTTTAAACACACCTCAGGAATTCATGACGGCAATGAGGAGAAATCTCCCCCCTTCATTCCGCCACTTGACGCACTGTAGTCAAGAAAGAAACAAAGAATGCAAAAGAAACACGCCGTTTCCACAGGCGTTGTGACAGCACCAGCTCTAAGAGTTGCAGAGCCTGTCCGAGGTAAAGTTTGACTCACTTACGATTCGAGGAGCCAGCAAACAAAGGAACGAAATCTAGAACGAATGCCTAGCCAGGAAAAGTCTTCCGCGCTGAACACACAAACGCAGACCTCGCTCCTGGAACGAAGCACCGGAACGGAGAGCAGCCGCTCCCGCTGGGGAATCCAGAATCACTAGCACTGAGCAAGCCGCTCGGCAACGCTATATCGCGAGGGCCGCAAAGGATCATGGGAAGTGTAGTTCTTGGCCCGCAATCCCTGGGAAATGTAGTTCGCAATGCAGGCGCGAAGGCTAGGACCTGACAGTACGCCCCCCTCCCATGCGCCTCCTAGGCCCGGGCTTAGAGGGAAACCTCCGATGGAACGAAGCAACAGCCCTGGGAGCATGAACATTGGACCATGGTTCCCAGGAATCATCCTCGCTAGAATATCCCTTCCACGAGACCAGATACCACAACACCCCTCTGCGCACCTTGGAGTCACGAATGGACCGGACTTCATATTCAGGGCCATCCACAAGAGCCACTGGCGGAGGCGCCCTCCGCTGGGAGGCGAGGGCCGCTTTCAACAGGTGGACATGGAACACTGGATGTATTCTCAAGGAGCCAGGCAACCGCAACTTATAAGCCACAGGGTTGATCTTTTTCACGATCCGATAAGGACCTATGTATCTAGGATGGAAGATGCTTCTCATCTTGAAGCGGATATACTTGGTGGATAACCACACCCTGTCCCCAACCTGAAACTGAGGTCCCGGCAGCCTGTGTCTGTCCTCCCATCGTTTGTATGTAGCCTTGGCCTTTAGCAAATGGTTCCGCGCCTCTCTATGCACTCTTCGCAATGTACGCATGCGAGCCAAAACAGTGGGCTGATCTCCTACTTCTGAGGGCAGAGTAATGGGCAAAGTGTTGGCATCGTACCCATAATTCGCCCTGAAAGGAGACAGGCCGGTTGAACTATGCCAAGCGTTGTTATATGCCAGTTCAGCCATCCATAACAGGTTCACCCATGAGTCCTGTGCAGAAGCAGAATAACACCGTAGGTACTTCTTCAGGGTTTGGTTTAATCGCTCTGTCTGCCCATCAGTCTGAGGGTGGAAGCTTGTGGAGAGAGCAGCCTCAATCCCTAACGCCTTACACCACATCTTCCAAAAGCGAGCAACAAATTGTGGTCCTCTGTCTGAAACGATCACCCTGGGAACGCCATGCAAGCGTATGATTTGTGAAGCCAGTAACTGCTCAGTTTGCCCAGCTGTTGGAAGATTCGTGCATGGAAGAAAATGGCCCATCTTAGTCAGGTTATCAACAACCACCAAAATAGCTGAATACCCTTGTTCCATAGGCAAGCCCGTAACAAAATCCAGACTAATATTCTGCCATGGTTGAGCGGGCGTGGGCATGGGCATCAACTGACCCTTTTGTTTGGTAGCCTCCCCTTTTGCTCTTGCACACTCCTCACAGCCCTTGACCCACACAGTGGCATCCTCAACCAATGTTTCCCACCAGAAATATCTCCGAAGCAATCTTACTGTTTTGGTTATACCAGGGTGCCCTGCCATAGGTGCTACGTGGCACCAACCGAAGGCTTTCTTCCGGATCTCAACTGTGGGCAGGTAAAGACAATCCCCCTGAAATGGCAGGCCATTTCTCACCGACCTCCCCGATCTTTTTCCAACCCATGTATTCCAGGCCTGTCTAGAACGTGCGTTCTGCACTTCTTCCAAGAACCGCTCAGCACGAACCACACAACACCTTAGCCGCCGGAATAATGGCTTGTTGTTCTTTCTCCTGTGGTACATCCGGCATGATTTGTCGAGACAGTGCATCTGCCTTCCGATTGTCAACGCCAGGCCTAAAGGTAACCACAAAATTGTACTCTGCAAAAAATAGCATCCAACGCATCTGTCTTTGCGTTAAATGCCTGGCTGAAGTCATGTACTGGAGGTTTCTATGATCCGTGTACACTGTAACCGCATGACAGGCTCCCCACAAGTATTGCCTCCACTCTTGGAAGGCACGTTTAATGGCCAGGAGTTCTTTTTCCGCTATTGTATAGTTGTACTCAGCAGGGCTCAGTTTCTTTGATAGATACGCTACAGGGTGTAGCTGGCCTGTGAGTGAATCCCTCTGAGACAAAACCGCCCCTATTGCTTCATCCGAAGCGTCCGCTTCCACCACAAAGGGATGCTCAAGAACAGGGTGTGCTAACACAGGTGCCGTAACAAACGCCTTTTTTAAAACCTGGAAAGCCCCCTCTGCTTCATCATTCCATTCAAAGCGCACTCCCTTCCTTAACAACCTAGTGATAGGGACAGCCTTTTGCGAGAACTGATCGATAAAACGGCGATAGTAGTTAGCAAAACCCAAAAAACTTTGCACCTCTCGCACATTCTTAGGGACTGGCCACTCCTGCACCGCCTGGACCTTTCGGTCTGACATCTGTAACCCCTGCGAGCTCAGATTCACTCCCAGGAACTCCACCTCCTTGACCCCAAACTCGCATTTACTTAATTTTGCATACAGGCGGTGTTCCCTCAGCTTCTCCAAAACCGCTCTCACCTGTTCAACATGGCATGAGTCATCCTTAGAGTATATCAGTATATCATCGATATACACTACCACAAAACGGTCCAGATAGTCTTTCAGCACATCATTAATGAAAAATTGGAACGCCGCAGGGGCATTACAAAGCCCGAAGGGCATCACCATGTACTCATATAGACCGAATCGCGTCTTGAATGCCGTCTTCCATTCATCCCCCTCACGTACTCTGACCAGATGATAAGCCCCCCGCAAGTCCAGACGGGTAAAGATCTTTGCTTCCCTCACCTGGTCAAGCACGACAGAAATGAGGGGGAGAGGATAACGATTCCGGATGGTGTTTTTATTCAAGACGCGATAGTCCACGCAAGCCCTGAGATCCCCATTGGCCTTCGCTATGAAGAACAGAGGAGAGGCTGCCGGGGAGCGGGAAGGTCTGATGAAACCCAAGCGGAGGTAATGGTCTATATATTCTTTCAGGTGAGCAGTCTCAGGGACAGACAATGCATATATCCTACAAGATGGAATTGTAGCCCCCTCTACCAGATCTATGCAACAATCATACTCCCTGTGGGGAGGAAGGGATTCTGCTTTCACTTCACTAAACACATCCCTGTAACTACTATACATAGCTGGAAGCTGTACGTCCTTTTCCGCTGCTGTGGCTGCTACATAAGGAGTGGATAAAACCGCTACATGAACCGAAGGACCAGCCTCCATGTGATCCTGACAAAACTCAGGCAAAAACGCCAAGGTTTTATGTTTCCAATCAATCACAGGATTGTGTCTCCTAAGCCAGGGCATTCCCAGTATTACCTCGTACTGAGGTGCCGCTATGATATTCAATGACAGCAACTCGGAGTGAATCATACCTCGCAATACCACTGACAACCCTACCTCACTTGTTTTTTCGGTGATTTGTCCTGACATTAAAGGTTTACCATCCACCGCTAGAACAACCTCGGGGTTCTCTCTCAGGATGCGAGGTAAGGCTAAACGAGAAACTAATCCCTCATCAATAAAATTGCCCGTTGCCCCTGAATCCAACATAACCAGAACTTGGTGGCACTCATTCTGGCATTTCAACGTCATTCCGATCACCAAATGGGACTCTGTTTCCCCCACCTCGATGGTCGACAAGGAAGTCAGATTCCATTCTGATTTCTCCCCTCTTCCCGGACTAACAGGTTCCCCCTGCTCATCTCTGGGTGTATTGGCAGAAACAGCTACTCTTTTGAACCTACTGTTACTGGAGGATTTGGGCTTAGAAGGGCAGTCTCTCACGAAATGCCCCTTTTTCCCACAATACATGCACAGCCCCTGGGTTCTCCTAGCTTCTCTCTCTGCCCTTGACAACGGGGATCTGAGGGCTCCGATTTCCATAGGCTCTGTACTACTTTCAGGCCCACCAGTGGATTTTGAAGAGGTGCGATCGTAATGGAATGTACCTCTATCCCATCTTTTCCTAGCACCCCCTCTTTCTGATAAACGACCATCCAGCCGAAGAGCAAGATTGATCATGTCAACACAAGTCTTGGGCTGGGGGTCCACTTGAGCCACCACATCTTTTAACTCATCTTTTAACCCCTGATAAAAAAGGGACATTCTCTTTTCCTCAGGCCATTCGGCCTCTGCCACTAATCTGTTAAACGAAGTCAGATAAGTAACCAAATCATTCCTTCCTTGTCTCAACTCCATGAGTTCCCTATCTACTGTGAACGAGGCGGCCCTACGATCAAATACCTTCTCAAACTCGGCTCTAAAAGCCGCCCAATCAGACAAAAGGGGATCATTATTCTTTACCAGTGGGACCGCCCAATTAGCTGCATCACCCGCTAAATAGGAAATGGCAAAAGCCACCCTAGAATGGTTAGTAGGAAAAGACGCGGGTTTACAAGAAAAATGTAACAAGATCTGAGTCAAAAAGACTTGTGTCTTCCTAGGATCTCCTGTATACCTATCTGGGGTGGCCAAAGGAATAGGTGGGGGTACTGTCACCTGCACATTCGAAGCAGGAGAGGAGGCGTTGAAAGGATTCCTAGACAACTGCTCTACCTTTTCTCTTAAAGCTGCTGTCTCCGCCTTTGATGAGGCCAGCTCTTGCTGGACCAATACCAATGCATGCAGCACGTCCTCCATGGATGCCATTATTGCTACCAACGAACCGGGCAGAGTGTAATTCTTGGGCTAGTGATTCTGTCAGGATCAGCACTCTGCAGGATTCGTTCGCAGCAATAAGCTCCACCTCCGGACCTCCCAAACACCCTGACTGAAATGCACAGGGTGTTCGGGTGATACGGTGAGGGAAAAACCCCGTAAACGGGGAAAACCCAAGGAAGGAAAGGAGGGGGCAGCAGGGAAAGGAAGCTGTAAAACAAAAGAACAGGTTAGCACATTTCCTTATGACTACTCTCATTAAAGTCTCGCTAGAAGAACTAATCACCTGCATCAAACATGAATCATTCTCCGCTCGACGACCTTCATCCCTTTCCTCCAATCCCTATGCAACACAAGGAACACAGTTAACATATACAGGATGAGCACACCAGGTACATTATCAATTAATGGTTTGTTAATTCCACACACCCTCAGAGTGGTAACACTCTTCCTCAATAAATGTCTAACACCAAGAAAGATCTGCACGATCATCAGTTCCTGCTATCCAGCAGATCAAGTTATGCAAGCTACTAGGGATTATACTGCAGAGGCCTGTTTCCATAAAGTGCGATATCAATTACTTCATTGAAATCCTTGCTTTGAACATGTGACCTCCCTTTAAGCAGACCCAACCAAACACGGTGAAGTGTAGCAACCTGCCACTGCTTTCCGCTTTGGGAATTGAAATCCAAATACGAGGTTTAAACACACCTCAGGAATTCATGACGGCAATGAGGAGAAATCTCCCCCCTTCATTCCGCCACTTGACGCACTGTAGTCAAGAAAGAAACAAAGAATGCAAAAGAAACACGCCGTTTCCACAGGCGTTGTGACAGCACCAGCTCTAAGAGTTGCAGAGCCTGTCCGAGGTAAAGTTTGACTCACTTACGATTCGAGGAGCCAGCAAACAAAGGAACGAAATCTAGAACGAATGCCTAGCCAGGAAAAGTCTTCCGCGCTGAACACACAAACGCAGACCTCGCTCCTGGAACGAAGCACCGGAACGGAGAGCAGCCGCTCCCGCTGGGGAATCCAGAATCACTAGCACTGAGCAAGCCGCTCGGCAACGCTATATCGCGAGGGCCGCAAAGGATCATGGGAAGTGTAGTTCTTGGCCCGCAATCCCTGGGAAATGTAGTTCGCAATGCAGGCGCGAAGGCTAGGACCTGACAGAATTTGCCATCCATCTCATCCAGCATTGAGTGATACCAAAAGGATATCTCCTTTTTTGCAGGGGTTTTAACTGAAAGTTGAGACTCTAGGTGGTTGCCCCTCCCTAGTGGGGGTTTAAACCTGATGGTAGATTGCGCGTGGGCCCAACTTGCTATCTGAAAGTACTTGACCCTAGACAGATTAGAGCCCGTTCTAATACTTAACAATTCCTAAGATAAAAGGATCCCATCGACAAATAAATCACCCCACACTTTCATACCCCCCTCTCTCAAAGGTAAAGCAAGGCTATTGTTAAGCCAACTTGGGCACCCAGGTAAATCCCACAAAGGAGCCTTACTTGAAAAATAGCTTAGTTTCATGGTATTGCTGACCTTAGTCCATGTTCTAGCCATGCCCTGCAAGACCTTCAGTTTTATTTATTTTTTTAAATTTTGGGTGCCCGAATTTAAAAAGAAACCCCTCCTGTGGCAACCCTGCCCCACTTAGCATGGCACTAAACATACAACCAATCCCGAAGTTGGTGGGTGTTTTCAATAACATGCGGGAATGGGTGAGTTGAAATGCCCAGGCGTACAGTTGGAAATATGGGGCTGCTAACCCCCCCTTCTGCCTTCGACGCCTCAATTTTTTCCAGGCAATTCTGGGATTGCGCTGGGCCCAGATGAATGAGTTAATGTCACTCTGTAGTTTAACTAAAATGGATGGATCAAAATAAAGAGGTATTGTGTTAAACAAAAAGGTGATCTTTGGCAATATGGTCATCTTTATAAGGTTAACCCTCCCCAAGATAGAAAGCGGCAGTGATGACCAGGAACGCATAAGTTGCCGACATTCTTTCGCTTTAGCAGAGAAGTTGGTCTCAACTATTTTATTAATATCCTGGACGATTTCTATACCCAAGTAACGCATTTTCGAATTGGGCTGAACCCCTATGTCTGAGACATCGTGATTCCAGGTCATAATTTCAGTTTTAGAGGCGTTAACCTCGTATCCTGCGATTCCACCAAAATCCGTGGCCAATTTATTAACAGAGGGGAGTGCTGTTCTTAAATCTGAGGAAAAAAATCAGAATATCGTCCGCGTAGAGGGCCACCCTCTTCTCCCAACCCCCATACCTAAAAGGTTTAATGCTAATGTCCTCCTGCAGCCGTTGGGCAAAGGGTTCGATGTATAAATCAAACAGGAGGGGGAAGAGAGGGCAGCCCTGACGTGTACCCCTGGTGATGTTAAAAGTGTCAGTCAGTGATCCATTAACCAAGAGACAGGCGGAGGGGTTTTGATAGAGTAAGCCAAATGCTCTGCGAAATCCTGCACCCGCGTTGAACTTGGCCAAGACCCCCAATAGGTACGACCAATTCACCCTGTCGAAGGCCTTGGTCGCGTCCAAGGTGAGAACGGCCAAGGGCAGCCCGGCAAATGTTGCAGCATCAATTGCACCTATTAGGTCATAAGTCAACTCAAAGAGTTGTTGACCCCGAATAACTCCCCTCTGGTCTTGATGTAAAATATCCCCAGCGACCATGCCCAACCTGTGAGAAGTTGGCCTGATATGCAGTGCTCACTATTCTAGTGATCACTATGTATCAGTCCAAACAACCCTTATTGATGATTGGTTGTAAGTCAACCTTATAGACCAGCTATCCTAGTAGCATGGATACGAGCAGTCTAAGGCTAAGACTCTAGAGGGCGTGTTAAGCCAGCTGTTTTACCATCACATTACCCCTTGAACACCCAGGGAAAGGACACCACACAAGTGTTATGAAAATAAACAATGTATTTATTAGAATCACAACAACCCTGTACTCTTTATGAGGACAGGGTGCTAAGCACACAACAAAACTCTTATGAAAATACTTAAGTTAGCACGTTATACACAAATGCCCGAGGGGCACGAAAAACCATATACTCTAAAAGTGGAATGCAAATTACTAGCAGGTAAGTAACGATTCTCAGAGGCTTTGGGATCGCTAGGACTAGACTACTGAACCTTTAGATTACTAGCAGGAGGCCTAGGGAACTCGGGTGCAGAGTGTGCACTCTCACGCGGGATGCGGGACAAAGTCTATGGAAGCTAGAATTCACAAAGTTAGTGTTCACGGGCGAACCCGACCTGGTAGGGAGAAAACGACAGTGGATCCTGACCCTTGAATAGTGAGGCTATGCTGGGACACCGAAGTGCCGAAGTTACCTAGCCCAGGGGCTGCAGCTGCATAGGTCTGAAAAGACGTCGGGAATCTCGTTGCCGGACCAGGAGCCTGGAAGAAGGAAGTTGCTGGCAGGCGACCAGTGAAGGAAAGTTCGATGGATCCAAGCCTGGATCAAGGAAGAAGGAAACCTGAAAGCAGAGGGGACCAAGTTCTTGAATCACTAGCCAGTGATTAAGTGGGCACCAGGATGGCACCGGGCGAAGTCACCGCAGTCAGGTGAGTGGGCGCTGCTGGGCTCTGCAGTCTCTCGGACCAGGAGGCGTTGTCGGCGACCAGGATGGAGGTGCGAGCTGTCCCACGAAGGTTCTTGCTGTCGACGTCGCTGGACCCAGGATTGGGCAACAAGTCTTGGCAAATGGAAGGCCACAAGCCAGCGGGCTAGTAGCCAAACAACGCGGTGAGCAGCTGAAAGCAGAAGGGCCCCACGCCGATCGTGGAGATGCTGGGGGCTGCTCTTCGGTGCTGGAGCTGCTCAGGGTGGGGGCTTCTCGGACCCCAAAGCACTCACCAGGAAATTACTCGGTGGGCTTGCTGTGCAGAAGTCGTGCAGTCTTGGCGATGGCCGGTCCCTCGAGGTCTCGTCGCACCCACGGTTCTCAGCTGTGCTGTAGAGGTGGGTAGAGGTCAGAGGTGCCAGGGAAGCCGGGTCTCGTCGAGCTGGGCAGTCGGATTCCGGAGGAAGGACGTGCAGCAGACCGCAGTGTTCTTAGATGGTGCCTGCGGATGCAGGGTGACTACTCCTTAGCCACAAGGGAGAATCTTGAGGAAGAAATCGTGAAGTCCTTTCGGGGAAAGTGGTATCTTGATTCCAAAGATGATCTGATTTGGAAGGGGGCCAGTCCCTACCTTTATCTGGGAAAAGGGGGCTGGCACGCGACTAAGTCCTGCCCTAGGGGTGGGACCAGGAGGGGGGTGGTTACACCCACTTCCTTGGCGGGCTTTTCCCCAGCACAGGGTCTGGAGTGTCCCTGGAACTGGTTTAAGCCAGCCTATGCACAGTGAGCACCGGGGTGCCACGTGCAGTCACCTTCTTCTGTAGCCCTGCCTACCTACAATACACAAAACCCTGTCTGGGACGGTGCTGGCACCGCCCCTGGCAGGAAACCCTTTGTCCTTATCTCCTGCTCTGGGAGGACTCCCAGCAGCAGGAGGGCAGACTTGTGTCTCGGTGGCAGCATCCATTTTGTGGATGCTAAGGCTCTGTCTGACTTTTAACCGGGTTATAGGTTACATGCATGTCGTGTCCCTCTAGAAGGGTGGAATGCTAACCCCGTCACCAGAATTGGCGAGGGGTTAGTATTCCAATTCGTATGACACCTTACTCGACATGTTTTGATAAAGCGATACCAGAGTTGGCATATAACCGCGAGGATTATAATGCACTTAAGAGTATATGGTATGCGATATCATGGAAACGGCTAAGGGATAGATCCCGAAAGCCGCAGACAGGCTCAGCTCATGCCAGAGCACCATCTCACACGATTCCAAGCACTCTGCCTTCAGGATTGTTAAGGCCTGCCATAGGAGTGACTGATAGGAGATCTGTGTGTCCATTTTGGGGTTAGATATAGGTATACTATATCTAAAGCAAAGGGTGATTACACCACCTTGCCCCAGCTGTCAAGCAGCCAGTTGTGTCAGATTTGGATGGCCAGCCAGGGGTGGCAATATACATGCTGCAGCCCCTGGTAGGCCCTGGGTACACCTATGCCCTGGGTACCTAAGGTACACTGTACAGGGACTGATAAGGTGACTCAGTATCCAATTTAGATATGTACCTAAGGTACATGGAATCCATTTTACAGAGAGAGCAGTAGGCCTGGGGCCCTGAATAGCAGGGTCCCAGGTCAACTAAGTCAGAAAACCAGCAAAACACCAGGCAAAAAGTTGGGGGCAACCATAGTCAGGGATCTACCTTCCTACATAACCCCCCCCAAACGAAAGGAGATAAGGCTAGCCTTGCCAGGTAAGCCTATATTGCCTGAGTGGCCATATAAGGAAGTACCAGCACTGGCATGGTTACCCCCTATCTCATGGTCCACTAAGCAATCCCTCACCCTAAGGGTGTCTGAGGGTCTCCACCATAGGGAATCTCTACCTGTGGTGTGTTTTGTCAAAGAAAAAGGCTGGTGCTGAAATGGAGTACTGAAGTGAGGCTCCACTAATTTTGGGCTCAGCTTCCTCCAATCATTTTCCACCATAGAGGCCTTTCTTTCTAGGACTGAGTTGTTTTGGGCTCTCAGGGTCAACCTCTGGCTACCTACAGCTGGAGGTTTGGTCCCTCTGTTTGGCTTACTGGAGGGACAGGTCAGGTCTGGGGCCCTCAGGTCCCAAGTTTGGCTGTGCCCAACAGTGTCCATCTGTGGGAGGTCCCTAACTAATTTTAAGGGGGATCCCTCAGGAGTATGTTTTATTTTCACTGGGCTAAGACTACTAGCTTCAGTGCCCTTAATCTGCTGATTGGGAAATTCTTTTGGACAGGGGGCCCCTTGGGGTCCAACACTGGCCTCCCTGACCTCTACAGCCCTGGGCTGACTGAGGCAGGGTAGAGAGGGGCAGGTTACCTGCTCCAGACTGGGTCCCACCTTGGAAGGGTCCACTGACATCAGGGATTCTGCCAGGCTAGGCCTGACTACCTCTGTGGCAGTTTTCTCACAAGGGGTCAGATCAGTTCCCTGAGGAGGCTGATCCTTTCCTAAAGTCTGGTGGGAGGGAGATTTCTCTTCCTCCTCAATACTCTCTGTCTGAGTGGAGTGATCCATAGTTTCAGGCTTCACAACACTATCATCTGTCTGAGTTTGAGCTGTGGCCATCACAACTCTCCCAACCTTTTCAGGAGGGGGCTCAGTTTGGGTGTGGGCTGTTACCATTACAGCCTTGACAACCTGTTCTGGGAAGGAAGTTGTCTGAGATTGGGTTGTGACTGGCACAACCCTCCTGACCTGTTCAGGGAGGACATCTTGGACTGGGGCTGTGGCTATCACTGCCCCACTAACCTTACCATGGAGGTTTACCATTCTAGAATGGGTTTCTTGCTCTACTTCAGCCCAGGCTGAGAGCTCTAAATCATTCCCCAGTAGGCAATCTACAGGCAAGTTTGGTGACACTGCCACTCTCTTGTGGCCAGTGACACCTCCCCAGCTGAGATTGACCACTGCCATGGGATGATCTCTCTGTACTCCATCAATATTGGTCACCTGGTATGTGGCACCAGGTAAAAGTTGCCTTGAGGGGACTAGACTCTCAGTCACCATAGTGATGCTAGCCCCTGTATCTCTATAGGCCTCAACTTTTATACCATTGATGAGGGGCTCCTGTCTGTACTTGCCCAAAGTGTTGGGACAAGTTGTGAAGTTGGCAAACCCCATGCCAGTCTCACAGACAAGAGTATCTAAGTCAGGGGACCTGGTTAGGCCAGAGTCCCCAGGAACTCCCAAAGTAAATGCACCCAAATTCTTGGGGGCACTCCCACCACCTGGGGGATTACTACTAGTAGTAACAGGAGGTTTGGGAATGTTACTTGGGGGTATGTTTTCCTTATTGTTATTCTTTGGGCAACTGCTGTCAGTTTTTAAATGACCCACCTGTTTACAGGGATAACAATAAGGTTTCTTCTGGTTATTGGAAGGATTCTGGGACCCACCCCCCTCAGAGGATTTTTGGGGCCCTGATGTGGTTTGATCTGGAGATTTATTTCCACCCTTCTCTTGAGGCTTGGTTGATTCCTTTTTCTGGTCACCACCTTGGTTCTTGGGCCTAATCCTGGTTCTGACCCATTTGTCTGCCCTCTTACCCAATTCTTGTGGAGAGGTCAGCTCAGAGTCTACCAGGTGCTGGTGTAATAACTGGTTCTGACAATTATTTAAGACTTGCTCTCTCATAATAAGATTATACAATCCTGTGAAGTCAGTAACCTTGCTACCCAGTAGCCAGCCTTCCAAAGCCTTAGTGGCACAATCAACAAAGTCAGACCAGTCCTGAGACTGAGTTTTCTGGGTGTCTCTGAACAGCAACCTGTACTGCTCAGTGGTTAAGCCAAACCCATCAACCAGTGCATTTTTCAGGACCTGGTAATTGTTAGCATCCTCCACTCTTGTAGTGAGGAGCTTATCTCTACCTTTACCATCAAAGGAGAGCCACAGTATAGCTGCCCACTGACTCTGGGGAATGCACTGCACAGTGCAGGCCCTCTCCAAAGCAGCCATCCATTTCTGGATATCATCCCCTTGTCTAAAGGGGGGCACTATCTTAGTCAGGTGTTTAGTATCTAAACCCTTCTCTTTTTCTCTTGGGAGATTGCTGCCACCAGTGGGAGTTAACCCACTCATCTGCTGCTCTCTAGCAAATGCAAGCTTTTCTTTGGCCAGGGCAAGTTCTTCCCTTTCAATCCTCAGTCTAGCTTGTCTCATCCTTGCTTCATGCTCTCTTCTCTGAGGGGAAGTCAATCTCCTCTGGGGAGAGTTCCTTCTCCCCTGAGAAGAGGCATTAGAGTGCAGAGATCTAAGGGAGTCCCTAGAAAGAGATCTATCTCTCCTAACTCCAAGGTTAGGCCCACTTCGGGTTAGTACTGGGGTCCCCCAGATCCTAGCCCAAGTAAGTCTAAGTTGGCCCTGGTTAGCCTTCTGACTACCTCAAGACCTTTGTCTACCTCATCCCCAGAGAGTTCCTCTTGATCCTCCTCCTCAACTGTATTAGCAATGTTGGGGAGATCTGGATCCTCAGAGGTTCCCTCTAAGGCTGGCATGTTCTCATGTAACTGAGAAAGCTTTCTGGCATCATATGTCTCTAAGAGACCTATCAGAAAGGGAATGGTGGGGTTAGACCCCTGCTTCAGTTTCCTGGAGACACAGATTTGTCTCATCTCCTGAAAACTGAGAGCTGCATATCTTGAAGTGACCTGTGGAGGGTCAACACTGACCAGGGGAGTCTCAGTGGACTCTCCATGGTTAGACATGCTTTTCTAGTGAGGTGTAAGTGGTGCACTTACCTACACTATATGTTTGCCTACTGATCCCTTGCTAGAGTTGTAGTTTAGGGTGTGCTAGGCCCTAGGAGCTACAACAGCTGGTTCAGTAGAACTCAGAGTATTCTAAGCTAAGTTATATGTACCTTTAGTACTTATGTGATCTTTCACAAGATATTCTAAGGGCATGTGTGGTAAAACAACAGCAAGCTCAAATCCCAACCGCTGCCACCAATGTGAGAAGTTGGCCTGATATGCAGTGCTCACTATTCTAGTGATCACTATGTATCAGTCCAAACAACCCTTATTGATGATTGGTTGTAAGTCAACCTTATAGACCAGCTATCCTAGTAGCATGGATACGAGCAGTCTAAGGCTAAGACTCTAGAGGGCGTGTTAAGCCAGCTGTTTTACCATCACATTACCCCTTGAACACCCAGGGAAAGGACACCACACAAGTGTTATGAAAATAAACAATGTATTTATTAGAATCACAACAACCCTGTACTCTTTATGAGGACAGGGTGCTAAGCACACAACAAAACTCTTATGAAAATACTTAAGTTAGCACGTTATACACAAATGCCCGAGGGGCACGAAAAACCATATACTCTAAAAGTGGAATGCAAATTACTAGCAGGTAAGTAACGATTCTCAGAGGCTTTGGGATCGCTAGGACTAGACTACTGAACCTTTAGATTACTAGCAGGAGGCCTAGGGAACTCGGGTGCAGAGTGTGCACTCTCACGCGGGATGCGGGACAAAGTCTATGGAAGCTAGAATTCACAAAGTTAGTGTTCACGGGCGAACCCGACCTGGTAGGGAGAAAACGACAGTGGATCCTGACCCTTGAATAGTGAGGCTATGCTGGGACACCGAAGTGCCGAAGTTACCTAGCCCAGGGGCTGCAGCTGCATAGGTCTGAAAAGACGTCGGGAATCTCGTTGCCGGACCAGGAGCCTGGAAGAAGGAAGTTGCTGGCAGGCGACCAGTGAAGGAAAGTTCGATGGATCCAAGCCTGGATCAAGGAAGAAGGAAACCTGAAAGCAGAGGGGACCAAGTTCTTGAATCACTAGCCAGTGATTAAGTGGGCACCAGGATGGCACCGGGCGAAGTCACCGCAGTCAGGTGAGTGGGCGCTGCTGGGCTCTGCTGTCTCTCGGACCAGGAGGCGTTGTCGGCGACCAGGATGGAGGTGCGAGCTGTCCCACGAAGGTTCTTGCTGTCGACGTCGCTGGACCCAGGATTGGGCAACAAGTCTTGGCAAATGCAAGGCCCACGCGGTGGACCTAAAATGGCGTCTTAGCCGGACCAGGAGGGTCCAGGGTACTTCTCCGATGGAGGGAAGCAAGGGCCAGTCTGGAGCAACCAGACTAGCAGCAGTGTTGTCGTCGGGCGTCGTTCGGAAGGCCACAAGCCAGCGGGCTAGTAGCCAAACAACGCGGTGAGCAGCTGAAAGCAGAAGGGCCCCACGCCGATCGTGGAGATGCTGGGGGGCTGCTATTCGGTGCTGGAGCTGCTCAGGGTGGGGGCTTCTCGGACCCCAAAGCACTCACCAGGAAATTACTCGGTGGGCTTGCTG
Source organism: Lissotriton helveticus (assembly GCF_964261635.1). NCBI lineage: Eukaryota > Metazoa > Chordata > Amphibia > Caudata > Salamandridae > Lissotriton > Lissotriton helveticus. The sequence continues at coordinate 1,529,430,225 of NC_136067.1, forward strand.
TGCCACAAGGGAGAATCTTGAGGAAGAAATCGTGAAGTCCTTTCGGGGAAAGTGGTATCTTGATTCCAAAGATGATCTGATTTGGAAGGGGGCCAGTCCCTACCTTTATCTGGGAAAAGGGGGCTGGCACGCGACTAAGTCCTGCCCTAGGGGTGGGACCAGGAGGGGGGTGGTTACACCCACTTCCTTGGCGGGCTTTTCCCCAGCACAGGGTCTGGAGTGTCCCTGGAACTGGTTTAAGCCAGCCTATGCACAGTGAGCACCGGGGTGCCACGTGCAGTCACCTTCTTCTGTAGCCCTGCCTACCTACAATACACAAAACCCTGTCTGGGACGGTGCTGGCACCGCCCCTGGCAGGAAACCCTTTGTCCTTATCTCCTGCTCTGGGAGGACTCCCAGCAGCAGGAGGGCAGACTTGTGTCTCGGTGGCAGCATCCATTTTGTGGATGCTAAGGCTCTGTCTGACTTTTAACCGGGTTATAGGTTACATGCATGTCGTGTCCCTCTAGAAGGGTGGAATGCTAACCCCGTCGCCAGAATTGGCGAGGGGTTAGTATTCCAATTCGTATGACACCTTACTCGACATGTTTTGATAAAGCGATACCAGAGTTGGCATATAACCGCGAGGATTATAATGCACTTAAGAGTATATGGTATGCGATATCATGGAAACGGCTAAGGGATAGATCCCGAAAGCCGCAGACAGGCTCAGCTCATGCCAGAGCACCATCTCACACGATTCCAAGCACTCTGCCTTCAGGATTGTTAAGGCCTGCCATAGGAGTGACTGATAGGAGATCTGTGTGTCCATTTTGGGGTTAGATATAGGTATACTATATCTAAAGCAAAGGGTGATTACACCACCTTGCCCCAGCTGTCAAGCAGCCAGTTGTGTCAGATTTGGATGGCCAGCCAAGGGTGGCATAATACATGCTGCAGCCCCTGGTAGGCCCTGGGTACACCTATGCCCTGGGTACCTAAGGTACACTGTACAGGGACTGATAAGGTGACTCAGTATCCAATTTAGATATGTACCTAAGGTACATGGAATCCATTTTACAGAGAGAGCAGTAGGCCTGGGGCCCTGAATAGCAGGGTCCCAGGTCAACTAAGTCAGAAAACCAGCAAAACACCAGGCAAAAAGTTGGGGGCAACCATAGTCAGGGATCTACCTTCCTACACAACCTATTGGCCATAATTGAAGCAAAAATTTTATAATCCGCGTTTAAGATGGAAATTGGACGGTATGATCCACACAGAGAAGCTGATTTGCCAGGTTTGAAGATTAAAGTAATTGACGCTTTATGCCAGGAAGTTGGAGGTAACATCCCTTCCTGAAGAATCTGTTTGAACAAAGATGTCAAAAATGGTACAATCGCATGTTCTAGGAGCCTATAGATTTCGGCTGGAAGGCAATCAGGGCCCGCTGCCTTCCCAGACTTGCTGTTCATTATAGCTTTCTTGACCTCGTCCTGAGTAATCTTCTGATCTAGAGACGCGGATTGATCGGGGGTCAATGTAGGCAAGGATACCCCATTTAGCCAATTGACATTCGAATCCTGGTTGATACACTTGTCCTCCTTATAGATATTTTGAAAGAAGGACCTGAAGATTGTTCTTATTTCTTCATCTGAAGTGTAAACCACGTTGTCATGGGTAATCGAAGATATATTATTGAGGACCTAATCGGTCTTAGATTTCCAAGATAGAAATTTCCCTGCGCCTTCACCGTATTGGAAATGGGCGATTTTACTAGTTTCCCATCTCTGTAATACGCGTGCCTTCAACACGGAATCCAAGTCCCCCTTAGCTCTAACCAGCTTATTCTGAAGTTCTTGTAGTAAAATAGGCGAGGCTGATGATTGTAGATCAAGCTCTCTTTGAAGCCTGCCTATCTCTGTCTCACTTAAGCGTACCTCCTCTCTATATAACTTCCTCATATGGGAGACCCTTCTGGTGATTTGGCCCCTAAGAAAGGCCTCAAAGGAATCCCATACACAGCCTAGAGTGGCCGTGCCAATGTTCCGATCCATGAAGCACTTGCTTTCCTCTACCAAAAAAAGGTTGCATCTTGTCTAGAGAGCAAAGAACGATCAAACGACCAACTTCTAGTAACTACTTGTGGGAAGCCTGCCATTACCAATGATACTGCTGAGTGGTCAGACAGATGTGAAGGGAGGTAAGTGATGTTTTTAACCAAGCTTTTTAATGACTGACTGATCAAAATGTAATCAATCCTGGATTGATGACGATATTTATGATTTCGAAATGAGACTCCCAGCTGTTGCCCGGATAATATCCTCCAGATGTCTAAATAACCGTACTGTTTCATATTGACCAACAGCAAAGACCTAGTTTTAGAAGGGGTCAATGCCCGATTGTGTGGGGACTTATCCAATAGAGGGTCAAGGACTATATTAAAATCGCCCGCTAATATAATTGGTTCTGAAACAGAAATCAAATGAGAGAAAACAGATGCTAAGGCAGAAGGATCATCTACATTCTGGCCATAATATCCTTCAAATATAATTTGTCCCTCTACAATACTCACTGTGGAAATGACCCATCTACCACCTGGATCTGTTAATTTAGAAACCAATCGGGCTTTTAAGGATTATTTAAACAAAATTGCAACTCCTCTATTATTCATAGATTGCTTTGTAGTTATGAAAAAGTCAATCCACAGATTCTTCTTAACCAAATCGCGCAACTCTTGTTCTACCAAGTGGGTCTCCTGGAGAACAATGACCTGCGCATCGAAATCACGAAGGTATTGCATAATCTTATCCCTTCTGGGACGTGTGCGGAGGCCATTGTTGTTCCAGGAAAGAATCCGCAAATTATTCATAAAAAAGCAGCCTCTTTCCTACCGCCCTGCTAATGGCGTCCACGACTGGAAAAAGACAACAAAAAATCAACACAACCATGCCGAAGATCACCTTAATACAGAAAAAATAATCCAGTACAACCAGAAAAGAAATGAGGATATTTTTTGCTTTTCCCCCTTGCAACACCCACCAAACTACCCCATGACCCAAACTATTCCCCCCCCCTGGGAAACCCTTGCCCTATCTACCTGGAACAATGTCCAGAGATAGTGCCCCCTCCGAGAGCTCGCAGTATGGATGAAAGTTTTTGGAGAGCTCGAGATGCCTAACAGATTTTAAACAAGATTCTGAAATTTCTTTAATTTAACACTCCCCCCCCCCTTTTTTTTTTTTACACTCTACATATTTATACTCTCTAGTTAAATTGAATGTATAATGAGAGATAGATAAACCATGCAAATTTTTTGAAAAAACAAACATTGAATCCCAATGCGACTATGCCTAGATTCCATTATATCATTTTAAATAAGGGGAAAAGAGAACCATTCCTAGAAGCCACAGGAAACCCCCGCCTAACTTGATGGACCATCATTTTTACCCCAAGCCAGCAGCCACTCATCAGCTTCATAAACTGATCTAGTATTGTACATTTTATTATTGTACATGATCGTCAATGCGGCCGAGAACTTAAGCTGGGCGGAGGCCCTAACTGCCTAAAGGCATCCAGTTTCTTCCCCAACTCCCATTGTTTATCCAAGGTTGCCCTAGAAAGGTCTGTTCTTACTTGGAAGGTGAAACCTTTTCCACTCAAAGACTTTTGTTTTAGGGCCTGACTAAGAATCATCTCTTTAAGGGAGTAAGTGTGGAAGTTAACTAGAATTTTTCTAGGTTTTAGTCTTTGTGGGCTTTTCCTAAAAGGCTCTCTGTGAACTCTTTGAATATCCAAACTCAAAATTTCCGCTGACTGTTCAAGATGAAGTGAATCCCTTAAGAGCGTGATGATGTATTGTTTTATGTCCGAGCCCTCACTCTCTTCAGGGACGTTAAGGATTCGAAGATTATTACGCCTCGCATTATTCTCCAACGTCTCCATTCTGTCAGAGAGGGTGAGGTCATCTTTTTTAAGATTCACGATATCTGTCTTGGCCTGGTCTAAATATAAGGAAATTCCCGCTACAGTTTCCTCTAAGGCCGTAGTCCTGGAACTGAGAGTGTCAATTTTATTATCCAAGGATTCACAAAAATTCCTTATCTCTGATTGATTAGCTGCCGAAACCTCAAACCCCTTTTTTATATCCAGAGATAAGGAAACAAACATAGATTTTAATGAGATCTCAGCTGAGATGGAGCTAGTATCTCCCTGTGGGCCACTAGTCAGTGGAGCTAAACCATCATGTGAGGCCACCCCCGGGTCTGATAGGTTTAAATCCGCTAGAGACTCTGGATCCTGCAATAATCCCTCCTGATCAGTCTGATCTACTGGCCCGCTCACAACTTCTATACCATTATCTCCCTCGGAAGACATATTGTCTTGCCCAGGTATGATAGCCTTGGGAACCACTGAAGAGAGAGAGGCCAAAGCTGAAATCGAAGCGGGCAAAGGAGGAATGTTAACCTCAATTCGCGGTAGGTCCTTCGCTAGATCCAGGACTTGGGGGACCACCTTAAAGTAGGACCTTAAAGAGGGTGTCATTTTTACACTTGTGCTTGAGCCCAAGATAGCAGCTTTGATAACTTTTGCTGTCTTGCCGCCCTTTGCGCGCTTAGCTTTGACTTCAGTGCTTAGAAAGGAGGAGGATTTACTCTTGCCGCTACTTTCAAACTCTGTGGAACTGTGACTCAAGCCTTGTAACCAGCTTTTTACGCCCTTTACACCCTTTGTTGTTACTAGAGGCACTATCTTCAGATCCTTCGTGTACCCCAATCTGGAATTTAGCCCGCAGATTGAGCCCAGAGTCTTTCTCTTTTATGCCACAAACAGCCCCTGACTTTAAATTTTTGGCTGTTACAGGGCGGATACTCACACACTCCACAGACACTTCCCACACTTTAAGGGAGGCTTTTGCCCCTCGTTTTCCTTTCCTCCGTGATGGTGGGCACGGTTTCGGGGATGCTAAGTGGGTCAATACGTCGTGCTCTTCTTCCCCCTGGTCAGGGCTCCCCTCCATCTGCTGACCTAGAGGCACCGTATAGCTGATGTCTCCAACTTCCTCGAAGCCCCGGGTAGTCTGCAAGAGGATCTGAATCCGCCTGCCCTTACGGAGCTCCAGGGCAGCCAAGCACCAATGCAGCAAACCTTGCAGCTGACTGGGCAGCAGATCTGTAGAGCCGGTAAAAACCACCTCCTCCAAACACATGGAAGGTCAGGACTGCCAGCTGACACTGGCGACCCCCCTCACAGGAAAAACAAACAGCTCGTCCCCAGAAAAATCAGGCAGATATAACACTTCCTCAAAGCAGCTAGGCTACCGAAGAATAAAAACGGCAAGGGCAGAGGCAAGGCAAGGACTGGGGCAAGGCAAAGGCCGGGGCGAGCTTAATGTGCTAAAAAAGAAAATTCCCAAAAAAAAGCTCAACTCCGCTCAGCCATTCAGTACGGCCGGCAAAATGCACCCCCTCCGAAGCCAGCAGACACAGATCCGGGACAGAGCCACAACCAAACACGCAGCCGCGAGAGCCGTGAGAACAGAGACAAGCTCCAAACAAGTCCGCAGCTCAGCGACGCCACGAACCGCTCCACTCCGCCAACTCCGCCCAGTCAAGCCCGGTCAGCAAACACGCCAGCCCCTGCAGCGCCGAGCCCGCCATACGCCAAACACCACACGGCATTCCGCCCCCCCAAAAAAGGAAAACAGTACCAATATGTAAGTTCCTTATCGCATTGTGTTCTCGTCTCCCGATGCGGCACCGCGAGCCTCCGTTTTATCAAAAAGATAGAGCACTGCGAGCGCCCGAGTTTGGATCACTACGGCAGCTCAGCCTGCTGCCGCCATGTTTCCCCCAGGTTGTGATGTGTTTCTTTACTCAGTGTTGTAGTTGATCCTAAGAACTCCTGGAAGTCAGTGATGTGGTTTTGATATAAGTTATGACATGGTCAAGCGTATAAATCAGCAAAATGTACTTTCCACCCTCAGACACAGTGGCTTTTTCATTGGCCGTCCTCTTGATCGCAATTTAAAGTACACCAGATTTAAATTATTGGACGTAAAATAACCGGGCTTGGCTTCATATTAACTAAGTAGTTCACACAACCCTTTACAGGAAGCCACCAGGCTGTACTAAATAATGCAGTGAATCATCGGTCAAAATATCAAATTAATTTACTGATCACTGTAGTCCTCAGTGTAAATATCCTGCTTGACATACAGATTCTGTTGAGAGCCTAAAGTATGAATCAATAAACTGATGTCTCGCAGCATTGACCATGGGTCAATTCACCAAAATGCCAGGAGTAGCAGAAATGACACCACACACACTTTGTCATTCACTTACACACATGTTTACACACACACACACACACACACACAAAAAATGACTAAAAGCCAAGGACGTGCTGTCACTGTGTTCCTGTACAAAAGGGGGTGGTGATGGACGGAGCATCTGAACCAATCAAACACTCACACCCAGTCAAAAGATCGGGGTTTGATCCATCACCGTTCTTTAGCCCACTCTGCCACCCCAGTTCAGACATGGCTATATGCAAATCAGTCTGACCCTGTGCCTCATGGGAACAGTCCAGCCCGAACTGCCAAGCCATGCCTTCCCTGGACCGGAAACAAGCTTCCGAGGACCGGTTTCTGGCATTCCAGCCGTCTTCAGCCCGGCTTGCTTGAATCCAGTGGCAAAGTGAGCAAGGGACTCACGTCTGAGCATACCCTGCCACACTTATGGCGGCCAAAGCGGTACAAAAGGGGGTGGTGATGGACGGAGCATCTGAACCAATCCGGAAACACTAACTACAAACAGTGCCATAAAATAGGTTTTATTTGTACCTATTTTAGAGAACCTGAGTTTGGCTTTAGTGCTCAGTGATTTCATAGCTGTCACTTCCACATGCAGCACTTTACTTTTATGTTTGAGATCATTGCTAAGCAAATGAAACACCCATGCTTCATTGGACTGACAGAAGTGAGAATGGCTGCTCTTAGGGCCTTCTCTCTTTAGGGCTAAATGTGTAAGAAGGGAGATACTATACTCTTTTCGATATGCAGCCAATGTCGTGATCCAAAAGGAAAGCCTGACCCAGAGGTTTATTTATGCAAGCTCGTACCTAATACTCCAATTAAATCTATTTTCTGTGTGGCACCTTTAAATGAGGCTTGTTTTGCAATCTTTTGAAGTTCAGAAACTATTTCCTGCAGCTGGCTTGGCTACTGGTTCAACAGCTACTATTACCTCCCTTTCCTTTTTTGTTTGTGTATTATAGCATATTCAGCAGTAAAATTTGCTTATGGGCAGACAGTGGAGAATTATACAGAGTAGCAAGTGAGTCAGATAGTAAAACAGTGTTAGCAATTAAAAATATATATTGCTTTGACTTTGAAATACTTGAATCTCAGCACATGACTGTCCAGTGCTGGTAGTGTGCACTGAGTCAGCACAAATTCATAGCACTCACTAGCTTTATGCCACATTTGCACATTATTTGCAGTCTGCATTATTCTGCTTGACATTTGCTGCCCAATATTCATAATGTTATTTGTTATTTCATATACTGCCCAGATTACACTTTGCCATGGTCAGTCCCGAACGCCATTCCTTTTTTCACTTTTTCAGTAGTGGTCAGGTGGACTTTCAGCCCTACCTGGAGGGGGCAGGATGGTGTAATCACCCGTTCTGCACACCCAGGAGGCAGTATGCACACGAGATCAAGCAGAGATAAAAAAAAATGTAAAACGGTGAAGGGGTAGAGTGTCAACCAGTCCTGGCATCGAGAAGCACAAGGCTGTATTATGCCCCCAGGGAAGGAAGAATGAGATTTACTCCCATTCCTTCTGGCCTTATGTCAAAACCATGTCCAAAGAAATCCAGATTTCTTCTAATTTGCCGCATGGGAGCATTACCCGATCCAGCACCCAAAGATCTCCACCAATCCTGGGCACTTCTGAAAACTAGAGATCCATGGGAAACCAAGGTGGGGTGGCTTGCGTGGACCCCAGCAGGCTTTCATACACAGCGTATGTATACTATGCAGGCGCGGCTGCATATCAGTAAGCATTAGTGGGGCAGGGGGAAGAGGAGGAGAAGGTGGGAGTTAAAAAAAAAATACTTACAAGCTGACCGGCCGCTGCCACCTCTCCTGCGTACTCTTCCTGGCTTCGTCTCTGCAAAGCAAGCAGGAAGCACCTGCTTCCCAGCCTCCCGATAGCCAGTCACAGCACTGTAATACAACGTTGTGATTGGTCTGAGCACCGTGGATCGGCGCTCAGCCAGAGAATGGGAGGCTGGGCATGTTCTCCATGCAGGCTGTAATGCAGCCTGCATGAAGAACATGCAAAGTGCACATGAATGTTTGGCCGGCCCCAGATGGCCTGTCAAACATTCATGTGCACTTACATAGTGCTCACCAGTTCTTCCCCTGCTCTGAGAGCAGATCTGCCCCACCTACCCGCTGAGACGCCGCAGTAGGAAAAATAAAATGATCATGATGTAGAGCTATAATCATTTTATTTTTCCTTTTTTCCACTGCGAAAAGCAGTGAGTCGACCCTGCTTCACCTTAGCGGAGAAGCCGCCACTGGTACAATGCCATAACACCTAATTACCTCTCACTTGCCACTGGGGATTGCTGCAATATTAATGCACTGGATTCTGCATATCCAGGAAATCCTACCAAACCTAGGTAGATCGGAAAATGACAGACTAGGGAGAATCTAGGGTGGTGTGGCTTGTGCGGATCCCAGCGTGTTTTCTTATCTTGAATGTCATGCAAATGTGAACACTTCGCCTAAAAATATCCAATTTTCTCTCACTTGGCATGGGTGATTGTACCCTGCTATGGATGGCATCCAGGAAACTCTACAAAACCTTGGTTTTTCTGAAAATTAGAGCCTCAGTGGAATCACAGGTGATGTACCTCTAATGGATTCAAATGGATATTGTTTTCCAAAATGCCATAAAAATTCCATAACTATATCTAAAACCACCCAACATACTCTTGCTTGCCATGGGGATCGCAACAATATTTAGCCTATGGATCAGCGGTACCCAGGGAAACTTAACAACACTGGGCCTTTCTGAAAACTAGAGACCAAATGAAAACTAGGGGAGTGTGGCTTGTGTGGATAGCAACTTGTTTTCTTATTTTTAGTGCCCTGCAAAAATTTAAACTATGCCTAAAAACACCCAATTTCTTCTCCCTTGCTACGAGGGAACACTGCAGTATTCGAGCTCTCAAAATTAGCTAATTAGCAGGACATTAACCAACAATAGAGATTCAGGAGAATCCAGAACAGTATGCCTTGTGTGGATACCAGTAAGCTTTCTTAACCAAAATGCCCTTTACATCTCAAAGTAAAGGGCCAAAGTATCAATTTCCCCTACATTTGTGTCGAAAATCTCTGGTACTAACAGCCAATTGCAAAAGTCTTACCATCCAACATTCTAACGTTACCCATGAAATACAGTTTGCCTCATGTGTGAATGGGCCAGGAACAAGACAAAACTGTATCAATGTGAAGACATTACATTGACCTCACATGGTCTGATACGATAGGCCCAGCCACAAATGTGAAGTATTGTTATAATAAAAAGAAGTGCAGAAATGCAGGAAGGTAGAACTCTTGCTGTTGGCTACGTGTTTCTGCTACATAAATATGAGAAAAGTTCGTTTTTCTCTGATACTTTGGCTTTTAAAGGGCATTCTGAGTAAGGAAATGTAGCGGGCTCTAATCAAAGGCCCTACCACGGACACTCCCTGGTGTCTAGATTTCAGAAACGTCTGGGAATGGTAGGTTTGCCTCGGTGCCAGCTGACCCTGTGCTCAAATACTGTAACTACCAACATCCTCAGAATGATTGGAATTCAAAGTAAAAATCTTGATATTTCTACATTATAATGTGGGGCCTTTTCTGTCTCAAACGATAGGCCCACCCAGATAAGTGAAGTGTTGTTTTTATAAAAGTGAGGGAATGGTGGATGGTAGCAATCAATCTTCACAGATTCCAGAAATTCCCTCTCAGAAATATGAGAAAATGTTGTCCTTTTAGCCAAAGTTGAATGTTTGCAAGTCATTCTTCCTAAGCAAACGTAGTGAGAAATAAGCAAGAAAAAAAAAACTGGACTCCATCAGGTGTTTAAAAATATTTGGGATTGGTAAACTACACTGGGTCGACATAATTCCGAAATACTGCACTAACCCAATCTTAAGAGTCATTACCTCCTGGTCCCTCCAATCCTCGTCCCATTGCTTAACAAAGTGGAGATGACCATCTTCACAGCAGAAAAAAGAGCAGGAGAATGCTGGGATACCTAAGCCCACCCCCTCCCACTGGGATTATATAAACTGTACTATCCCAGCATTCAGCCTATTCTTTTTTTCTGTCTTCTGACAGCCTGTTGGGCTTGCCAGGAGCCACTTTGATCTGCGGCGGGTCCTTAGTGGCTGGGGCGCCGGTCCACCCGGTCTGTTCCGAGAGAAGGCCGCATCTTTCTGTGGCTGGGCCTGTGAGGGAGACATGCTGCTGCTGCTGATTGGGATGCCTCGGGCTGATCTTGGTGGTGCCCCTGGCGTTCCTGGATGCCAGTTGGGGCTGCTTTTTGGCCTTTTCCTCCATGGATGCTGCATGCCGCCCGGGTCTGCCGGTTGCTCCTGGTTTTCCTCTTTGCTCTGCGCTAGTTGGTGGAAGGCGTCTGGGTCGGTGGTTGGGGGTCAGTCAGTGTATGGTGGTGTTTGACTGCCCCCGTAGTGAGTACAGCGTAGCGGTTTCTTTTTCATGCTATACTGTACTCTGCTATGCTATTCTGCATTCCTGTACTGTTTCCTGCATGTTCTCGGCCTCTTTTTGCAGGTCAGTCTGTGCCACTCTGCGGCTGGCGGGGCATCACCAGACGCTGTGCTGGATATCTGGGGCTGCCTGCCTGGCGGCATTGCCCTTTGTGCGCCCTCGGTCCCTGACGGGGTCTTGTCAAGAGTTGTCCCAGGTGCTTGGGACAGTTCTTGGGTTATTCTGTCTCAATGTGCTCCAGTGGTGCTTTTCTTCCAGTGCGCAGTCTCATCCTGGTGGTGTGCTGTTTCCTGGGCTCCCTTCGGCTGCCTGCTGCCTTTACGCCCTGTTGGTTCATGTCCTTGTCCGCTGGGCGGTGTTCAGCGGGGTCGGGCATGGTGGGCATCTGGATGGGTGCGCGCCTATGCATACTGGTTGCTGTGTGCTTCGCAGTGTGTGTTTTACTGGCCTGCGGCCTTTCCTCCCTTCTGGCACCTGGTCGTGTCTGCTCTCGGGCCGTGAACGGGTTCGGGCCTGGTTCATGCCTGTAAGGGTGCCTGCCTGGGACTTCTGGTTGCTGGGCCCTCCTTGGTTCTTTACTGGGATGTTTGCCTGGCCTCTGCTCGTGGTGCCTTGCTTCTTCTTGGCCCCTTCCGTGGGATCACTGTGGCTGTTGGCCTTTGTGTGTCCTGTTGGTCGGTGTGTGTTTTTTTTTTTCGGTTTCTCTCTTTCTCTTGGTTGAGGGGGTTCCCTTCCCTGGGGATGGCTGCTCGAGGCAGGCGGAGGGTTGGCTGTTCCCCTGCCCCGTTGGCGGGTGCCCTGTTGTGGTTGCCTTCCTGTTCTGGGGCCCTGTGCTTTCGGGTTCCCTGCATCCCGGTTTCTGCCTGTTGCCTGGGTTGGCAGTTTGTGAGGCTCCTGCCCCTGGTGTTTTTTTTCTTTTGTTTTTTCTTTCTCCTCTGTGGCTGGGTTGTTTGTTACGTCCTGTGACGGGCCCTTGGGGTTTCTGGCCTCCCTGTTTCTTGGGTTCTGTTGTTGCCTGGGAGGGGGTTGTTGTGCCCTCCCTCTGTCGTGGCGGGGCCCTTGGCCTTGGTTGGCTGTTGGCTCCAGGGCTTTCCTGGTGGTGCCCCATGCGTGCCTTCTGGCTGGTTTTGGTGTTTGCCTATTGCTTGGTGCTGGCTGGCTGGTGGGGTTTGGATTTCCTGTTGTAGTTTGCTTCTCCCCTCTTGTGTTCTTTTTTGTGGCTTGGTCCGCTTTTGGGGGTCTATGCCTCTAGACTGCCGGTTCCTTTGCCGCCTGTGGTGGCTGGGTGTTGTGGGTCTTCCTTGGCTTCAGCCTGGGTGGCTCCTTGGTTTCTCAGGCGCATGGCTCCTGTGCCCCTCCCTGTCTGCCGGTCTGGTACTTGTGGTTCCCCCTGACCTGCGGCCTTTCCGCCCGCTTTTCTCAGTGTTTGAGCGGGGTCTTACTGAGTATTGCTTGTCTGGGTGTCCTCTTCGCCGTGCCTGATCCTGTCCGTGGCTGGTGGGTGTGTTGGTGGGGCGGCCGGTTTTGGGTCTGGTGTCGGCCTCCCTTGGTGTGTGTGCTGCGTTGTGGCTTTCCCGCTCCTCCTTGTCGGCCTTGTGGTTTCCGGCTGGCTTTGCTTTGACTCTGGGGCTGTGGCTTTTCCTTGGGGTCAGTTGTTTGGGCTTGGGCCTTTCTCGCTTCGGTGTGGGATGGTTTTGGACCTGTGGTGTCTCTGGTCCTTGCTCTTTTGTTGGCTCTACGGTTCTTAGGTCGGCCGATGTTTGCTCTTCCCTTTTTCTTTCCATTCTCACTCCCCTCGGTGGGTTGTGTGCCTTTGTGTTCTCCGGGCACTGGGGCCTGGGCTTTGCCTCTGTTGGGTTTTGGCCTTGCTGTCTCTGTGTTTGGCCCCTCGTTTGCCTATGCGGGTGAGCTGCTGGTCCCTTCCATGCATAGTTGTGTCCGGCTTTGGCTGTGGGGGCCTTGGTTGCTTCGGGTCACCTTTGGGTCCCTGCCTGGGTCCTTTTCAGGACGTGCTTTCTCTGGTGCCTTGGCGTCTTGTCTCGGTGGGGGTCTTTTGGTCTCTTGGTGGTCGGTGGTCCTGTGCCTGGTGTTCCTGGGTCCTGGGCTGGCCTTCTGTCCTTTTTCTGTGACCCCTACTTTGCGCCTGGCTGTTGTGCTGGGCCGTGGTGTTGGTTGACATATGTGGGCTGCCAGGCTCCCTCCCTGTCTTCCTGCTGCTTCTCCTCCCTGTGTAGCCTGGCTGTAGCTGGCTCCTGTACCTTTCCCTGTGCCCCTTCTTGGTTGGGGGATTTGGGGTTGGGTCGGTTGGCCCTATGCCTCTTCTTCTGGCCCCTGGGGGGCGCCGTGTTGGGTGCTTCCTGTCTGGCTGGTCTGTCTGTTCGGCCTGCTGGCTTCTTGGGTGTTTGTAGGGGCGCCTGCAGGGTTGGTCTGTGGTACTCCCTTTCTTTCTCTCCACTTTTTGCCCCTCTGCAGCTGCTCTTGGGTTTTGCCTTGGGTGGTTCCTTGGTGTCCCCCTTTGTCATCCTGGCCGGTGGGTCGGCTCTTGGTTCGGTGGTGGTTTCCTCCTTTCCGGTTCTGGGGTTTGGTCTACCCTCTTCCATGTTCGGCCGTCTGTTGTTGTCTCTATTTGGTGTTGTGCCCTGGTCTTGTGCGGGGTCAGCTGCGGTCCTTCCCTTGCCCTTCTGTGGGATGGGTTCTGTTATTGGTTGCGTTTATCTGGTGCTCTTCTGGCCTCTCCCTGGCCTTCATTGGGTGGAGTGCAGGGTTTTTGTCCCAGTGTCTCCTGCTTTTGGGGTGTGTGCTTCGGGCCTGGCCTGTTGGCCTGTCCCTGTGCTCTGGGTTCTTCTCTGGGTGTGGCATCCTTTCTGTGGCTGTCTGGTGTCTCCACTGGGGTTGGATGCTGGCCGTTCCTGCCCCGTGGCCTGGGCTGCCTCTGGGGTTTCTGTGCCTCTGGGCTGTCGGCATTGTGGGGGGGGCTTGCTCGTGGTCGCTGTCCCCTCTCTTCGTGGTTGCTTGGTTTGTGCCTGTCCTTGGTTGGTCCTCTGGGTCGGTGCCTGTGTTCTTTTCAGGTTCCATACTCTTCGGTCTTTGCGGCTCCACTGAGGGCTTCCCCTTGTGTGTTGGGGTTGGTCCTGTGGTTGGTCGTGTCATTCCTTGGTCTCTTGCTTTTGATGGGGCTTGTTCTGTCTCTCCTTCCTTCCCCTCGGGTTTTTTGGTGCGGTCATTGTGGGTTCATTCTGTGGCTTTCTTCCCTTGTCTGGGGTGGTTGCTCTCTGTCTTTGCTTCTGCTCTGTTCAGGTCAGCAGGTGGTGTTTCTGTGCCTTTGCCCGTGATGCCCTGCACGGGCCTGCTCTCAGGCATTCAGCCTGGTTTTTCCCTGGTCGGGCGGCTGCCTGGTGGTGCCTGGTGCTGTAGGCTTCGCCCTTGGCTGTTTTCTCCATGGTCAGTTGCCTTTCCTGACTTTGTTTTGCCGTGTGGTATTTCCGTTTCTTCTGGGCCCCCTTCTGCTGGTTGTTCTGGGGGGGGGGGCTTGTTTTGGTTCCTCTGGGGGTTCCCTTGGGGCTTGGCTCTAGGTACTGGGCCTCCTTCTGGCTTTACCTAGGGTTTGTGTGTCCCTCTTGTTGCGACCCTGGCTCCTGTTGAGTTTTATTCTGTGGTGGCCTCATCGCTGTTCTTGCGGTCTGCTCCTGGTCCCTTCTTGTTGGGTTCTCCTCCTCTGTGGCTGGTGGGGGGGTTCCTGGTGTCGGTTGTCTGCCCCTTGGATGGCAGCTCCTTAGCTGGTCTCCTTGTTTTGGGGTTTCCTGGTCGTCCCATGCTCGTTTTGTGGTGTGGCTCTGTTGGCTTGGTTGGGGGCATTACTGATCGGGTACTCCTGCCTGTGTTTTTCTTTTTTTTGTGGGCTCCCTTTTACTTCTGTTGGGTGCCGCTTTTGATGTGGTGTCCCTGGTGTTGGTGGGAGTATGGAAGGCCGGGTTATTTGCAGAAATATTCTCCACTTTGTTAAGGAATGGGACGAAGACTGGAGGGACCGGGAGGTAATGCCCTATTACTTACTGGTAATCTTCATTACTCCTGGTCCTGTTGTCCTCGTCCCATACCTTACACCTACCTTACACCTCCCCCTCTCTCCCAGATTCCCGGCCTTCCAGTTGGTGGCTTGGTGTTTCAGGCTGAATGCTGGGATAATACAGCTGATGTACTCCCAGTGAGAGGGGGTGTGTTAAGGTTTCCCCTCATTCTCCTGCTCTTTTTTCTGTCGTGGAGATGGTCATCTCCACTTTGTCAAGGAATAGAATGAGGCCAACGGGACCAGGAGTAATGAAGATTACCTGTAAGTAATTGGGCAATGTCATTCAAATAAAAAATATTGGCGTTATCATGGTGTGTTTGTTGGCCTTTCCTGTCCCACATGCCAGACCTACTCACACATGTTTGTTATTATCTATTGAATTTCTTTCAGATTTTGACTTCCAGAAACGTGCAACAAAGAACACATGTTGAAAGACACCCTTTAAATCACTTGGTATTATGGTATGCAAAGCAATCAACCAAGCTGCAGCTGACAATGATCTTTCATTGTTTGCTGGCCATGCATCATTTCATAAGTTAAAATATATTGCTAAATTCAGACTTTTGGGCACATTTCAACAATGCATAGCTTTCTTTCATACCATTTTTCATTCATTAGATTTTAACTTATGAAATGATGCATGGTCGGTATACAATACAAAATTAATTGTCTGCTGCTACGTGGTCCCCGGAAGCTTGTCTCCTTTCTGGTGAAGAATTGGCTTGGTAGTTTGGCCTGCCCTGTTCCCATGATGCACTGGGCCAGGGACATACTAATTTGCATATAGCCAGGTTCTGAGCTGGGATGGGGCAGTGAGCTAAATAACGGTGATGGATCAAGCCCTGATCTTTGAACTGGGTAAGAGTGGTCTGCTTAATTCAGACACTCTGTTCATCACCACCCCCTTTTCTGAACCACCCCCTTTTCTGAATCGCTACGTGGTTGATGGCTTTGCATATCATGGGTCAGATTTATGAGGCCCTTGCGCCTCTTTGCGCTGCAATTGCGTCACTTAATTTGACTCAACGGCGGCGCAAACAATGCGCCCTATTTACAACATGACGCATCTAGGAGATGCGTCACGTTGGAAAGCCCTGCGCCATAAGGAGGCGTTCCTGCGCGGGGGGAGGGGCGTTCCTGCGCAGGAACGCCTCCTAAAAGTGGCTTAGTGAAATCTATGAGATTTCACTCAGCTTCCTGCTCGCACAGAAGTCAGGAAGAGGAAGGAGGAGATGAGGCGGCCTGCTAGACGGCCTGACGGCAGGTATGTTTTCTTTTTTTAAAACTCCCTGCCCTACTGTTGCTACAAAGGAGCAGCCGCAACTGTGATCTACACAACTGAGCCCTTGCTAATTTTCAAATGTCATCAAAGTTTCAGAAATATGCCGCTTTCAGGGTTCTCTCTTGGATTCCACACCCCATTCACCCAATAAACTGCATGTAGATAGGAACTGCAAAAATAGGAAATACTGACCACTGCACAAATTGCTAATTATTATAATTTTTTTAATACATTATCTACTTTTTGTCAGTCATTGTATGTGTTGGGTGCTGGCCCGCATTTTAGTGACCAACGCTTTTTTTTATCATCAGACTTTTACGCAGGAAAAAAAAATAAGGAGAAATATGATAAAACATTGACAAAGTAAGAAAGACTGGATGATTGTTAAACAATTTTAATTGGGCTTCATCAACTATAGACATTAGCAATTACAGCAGGATAAGAACAAAAACACGTAGTATTTTTAAGGTACAGTTCAATTTTGATACATGAATAAAACCAGGATTTTTTTCAGTATCAGCACAAATACAATGTAAAACAAATAGCAAGTAACAATAGAATGTGAATTTCAGCTTGCACAACACTATGCGGAAAACATCCTTTACAATGCGGTGTTTACACCGCGCAACCTTTACGACGCAGCCATTACAACGCAAGTCATTACTACGACTTGCGCTGGATGGCGCTCTTGGTTAAGGAATAGTTTGATTTTTTATTCCAACACCTTCCCTACTGTTACGTGGGCTGGAGTTGGAACAGAAAATTAAATTAATCCTCAATCCAGCGCCCTCCAACGCAAGTCGTTGCAACGACTTGTGTTGTGAAAACCGCATTGTAAAGTACCGCAATCAAAAAGATCGCGTTGTACTGACATACATCCCACTATGCAGGCTAGGAATTAAATGCACTGGCTCGTAATAATAAGAAATATTTAAATCCTTCAGCTACATGTTGTAGTGTCTCCCTATGTGTCCTAGATGGATTAGGGGAACCCAATGAATAATGGGGGATGGGTTACAGAACTTGGAAGAAGAAACCACGGGGGCGAACGAGTGACAACAGTAAAATGATGTGAAACAGAAATTAAGGGGTATGTAGAGAGGGTATGAACTCTGACATATTGTGATGGGTGTAGGGTATCTGAGGACCATAGTTCTTTAAATTAGGAATGGAGAGTGAAGGGGGATCCTCTTCGGTCAGTTCCTTGTACTGTATGAGCATAGTATCCCAGGCTGCAGCTCTAGGATGTCAGCGTATATGACGGGCCTCCTCTCAATTCAGTGCAAAACTTTCTGCCTCACCCCATCTGAGTACAGCCTTGCACTGTTGGGAAAGAGCCAGGGTGTTAGGCCTTCCTGTGCATGGTTAGTAGACATTTGGCCAACAGAAGGGCAAGATTGGCAAAACGTACCTGCACCCTGTGATCTTTTTGTCTGGGGAAAATACCTAAAGAGGTAGACTACCACAAATTTAATGTGGTGAGTTTGGTGACCGTGATTAATGAAGTATGTACTGCGTACTAAATGTTTATTATGTTGGGGTGGGACCAGAGCATATGCTGAAGGTCAGCAACCTGTATGAGACATCTGGGGCAAATGGAATCTGCTGTGGGAAATACCATTTAATTGAGAGGGTGTAAGATATGCCTTATGAAGGTTCATATACTGGATGTTTTGAAAACAAGTGTTCCTCGAAACAGTCTGAGGGGACCCCAGGGCTCTAGACCATTCACGTTCATGTAGTGATCTTGTTAAGTCTTCCTCCCAAAGGTGTCGAAGATGAATCAGGGGAAGGACTGTGTATTCCCTAATAGCTTGGAATAGCCACGTGATGAGGTGTCGACCTCCCCCCATAAAGAATACAGTATGTATCACCGCGTGGGTAGGTGGTTCATCGTTTGGTGCTCCCCATAATGAATAGAGTGCCCCCTGCAATGGTCCATATGTTCATAACTGTCCTGGGGGAACATTATAGACCTGGAGAATTTGCTCAAATGAAAGGATCTGTGCGTGTTAGAAGAAGTCTTCCACCATTTCTAAGGTGTGTGTATGCCATTCCGATAGCTGATTTTCCGTAAACGGACCCAAAGGGCTGAGTAGTCCCTGGAGAGGGATTTTGGGGAATATAGGGTGATTTTACTTGTGAGCTGGAAACCCTTATTTAGACATTTCATCCGATCCACCTAGGTAAGGACCAGGAGCGATCTATCTTTATGGTGTGGTGTAGTTCCTGGCGTATTATGTAGGGGGGAAGAGGACCGTCTCCTGTGCTTGTCTCATTGAGGTTAGTTCCTGCCATCCACTGGAATTACCCACTGGAGCTGTGCCACTAGGTGATAAGTTTCAAAGCATGGACCCCACGCCCTCCTTGACCCATCACAGTTGATATTTTTGAACAACCAGACAACGACTCCCATCGTGTCGAAATAGGTTCCCCAACAATTTATCCAAATCACGGAAAAAGCGATGTTGTGGGAACACAGGAATATTTACAAAATAATAAAGGAGGTGAGGGAGAATGATCATTTTAGAAAGTGCTATCCTGCATGGACAAATTGAGAATGACAGGATGATAAAGAGCCTCTGAGTATGAAATAAAGAGACATGGAGTGTAGTGTGGCGGCTAACAGATGCATGAAATGGAATCAATACTATTAATAACATCCAATGTGCAGTGCATAATTTGTACAAAATAATAAGTGTCAGGCCTCTTGTCAGGAGTCCACAGCAGCTTGCATCACCCATTGCCCCAGCCATTGTTGCCAATAACAATTCAGACACAACTACTAACCATCCCACTCTTACAAGTGTGACAATTCCAAGCCCCCAGAGCTATAAGAATGGCTGGAGCAGCAGGTATTAGTCATTTATAGTGTACATTTAATTAATAGACAACTGTTGTTGTGCTCATCTCTAAATTAGAAGAACAGCACCACCATGTGGCACGCTGTAATAAGTGTAAGATACTTAGTAGGGAAGAGGGTCCAAGGGACATTTAAAGACCCGCACGAATAAATCCCCTGTCAATACATAATAACAACCAAAATCCGTGGGTCTGGAAAACTGAAAGTGTGTGTTTGTCAAAGTTGAAAACAAGGAATAAATAACACCAGACAGGAGGCAACACCAAAATGATAAAAGTGTCTCAAAGAGTAGTAGATTCCCATCAGTCACCGAAGTGATATTTGTCATCCTTTGGGAACCTCAACCGTGTCCTATCTGGTCCTGAAGAAAGCCTTAGTTTGGCTGAAACATGTCGACCGCAACAGTGCGCCCACACATCCATTAAGGGCGTCTATGCACTTTTTTTTATTTTTGAGACCAAAGGATATCTAATAAACATATTTTTCCTTTTGGTCATCAAATTTTAACATCCCTATCACCACACTGCACTATCACAAGCACTATATCATGTTTTATTCACAGATTGTATCACTAGATCTGTGAGTACCTTCTCTCTTCCAACTAGAGGGCACGGTTGAGGTTCCCAAAGGATGACAAATATCACTTCAGTTTTCCAGACCCACGGATTTTGGTTGTTATTACGCTGTAATAAGTGCCAGCGTTGACAATTGAGTGGAGGCACAGAACACCAGAAACCACCGGCTTAAATTAAGCAGTGAGTTAAGTTCCATGATCGACTTTGGCTACACAATCTATTTAAAAATCAATTTATTGTCGCTGTATATAACTACCTTCCTCTCACAGAATTATTCTTAGGATACGTTTCTTTTAATCATCATTTATCATCGTATTAACGTACTTAATTATGCCTGGCTAGACTTTGTTGTTTGGTATTTATTGTGCCCCAATCTAGTCTTAGTCTATGGGTTGCTCCTGTGGATTTTTCACATGGAACCAAGACTAAGCAGCTTCAGTATTCACAAATCTCGCTTTTAGCAGCACCAGTAGCATGCTAATAAAACCTTTTGGATGACAACACTTATATTTTCTTAATTAATGAGGCTTAGTTGGAAGATCATATTGGAGAATACTAACCCATAGGAATACATTGTACTCAAACCATAACTAGAGACATTATTTACTTTCATCATATGTATGGCACTCCATCTTGGTTGGATGGCAGCACCCTGGAGCTTTATAAAAGACCCCAAATCAATAAAAAATGCTCACCGCATATATTCCCTTGCACTGCATTTCCATTTGACCATTGTGGATATTGCTTAATTTTAGCCTGTGGTTTCCGGTGCTGGGCACTGGCACTTAATTGTCAATACCTGCTCTAGCCACAGTCTACCACATGGTCTGTCTAATTTTCAGATGAGAACAACAACAGTTTTTAACAAGTCAAAATACATTAAAAAAGAACAATTCCCTCCACACACGCCATTATTATTAGGGCTCCCGGTTTTATGGTATTTTCCGTCTGTATTTATCCATATTTATTTTTTGGCCATTTTATCTATATTTATTTTGTGTTTGCGTATAAATAAAGTTGTAATACTGTAATTTCCATATATATTTAACTGACAGACGCGTACTCATACTTTGATATCTGTTGTGTTTTAGCTATTTAAGCTGCCAAATATTACACAATACATACACTGGTAGATATTAGCACTATACCATAAATATATGTTAAAATATTCCGTTATTTAAAGACATTTCATCCTGTTATTTAATTTCCCATGCTGTCCATCTGCTCAGCTGCTGGCCTATAATTCATGAAAGAAAGCACGGAGAGTCACTTAAAAGAAGCACAATTTTCTGTATTTATACACTTTTAAAGATAAATGCAGACAGAAAACACATTGGGCCATATCATCAAGAAATGGTGATACATTATCGCCGCTTTTATCGGCAGGAAACTGCCGCTAAAGCGGCGATAATGGGCTTGATAATATGCCCTTGTGAATTCCCATGGAAGCCCAGGTTAACACTAGAACCTGGGCTTCTATGGGAATTCACAAGGGCACATTTTCAAGCCCATTATCGCAGCTTTAGCGGCAGTTTCCTGCATATAAAAGCGGCGATAATGTATCGCCCTTTTTTGATAATATGGCCCATTGTTTTCTGTCTGTATTTATCTGTAAAAATCCATAAAAACGGAAAACCGGGAGCCTTAATTATTATAGCTTTGGGTGGCATAGAATAGTCTGGATTGTCCGACCTGTAGGCGTGCGATGGTTCGTAGTTGTGTTGATATGATCCTTGGCAGAGCTAACAGGGGCAATGGGTGGTTCATGCTGCAGTGGCTGTCTGACGAGGTCCCTGGCATTTACTTTTTTTTTTTCAAATGAAGCACTGAATAATTCAACATAATCAGTCGCATCTCATCTTGAACGCGAACGTTTCATCAACAGTGGAAGTGGTATAAGAAATCACGGATGTGACATTAAGCCAATGGCCAGAATGTAAGCATTTTGACACATACACGAACACTGGGGAATTCATGCCCATATCATGAAATCCCAGCTCAGTGTGACACACTCACTTTTGGATGAAATATTCAGTCTTTGCATACATAACTACGTTTTCTGCTCACAGTTTCCGATTTGGGGTAAATTTCCCCAAATACATTCCAGAATACTGAAATATTGGGTTGCAGAAACATTTCAAGTGACACTAAAGTGCTAGGAAATATTTTTCGCACACAAAATAGAAATTTCAGACAAAACAGTGGACATTTTTCTGCAAATTGTGTCTTCACACGTCAATATAGCTGTTCTGATTCACCATACCATCTTGACACACACACGTCCAGACCTATAACCCCTAAGCAAACTGGCAAACATCACGTGCAGGAGGGGAGCGGTACCACCATATTATGTATGTGGAAATATGCATTCGCAGATGTTTATACCAAGAAGGTAGCATTGTTTATTGCACAAACATGCTTCAAAGAAACGCTAAGTGAAGAATGGTGTCATTTGGATTGCTTATTAAAATGCTGTGGCTTGAAGTTTATTCATTATTCAACTGAATTTGTTTTCTTAAATTAATCTCTACCTCTCAGAGCCATTATTTCTTCAGATGCCGCAAGCCATAGGCTCAAAAGATTACTCAGTCTTTCTTCTTCCACTTTATACCCAAACTGCATTTCTAGCTTTTTTGCAATAGAAAGGACTTATTTTCTTCCACAAAAAACAGTCCCTGCTTAGCGTGATGAGGGATGAGATGACTTGGCCTCATAAGGAAAACCCGCAGGTAAAACAGAAATCTTCATAACCACCGTGAATCCATTTTTTACGCGTTATTTTCCTTTTAGGTTAAAAGTAAGTTTTAGAAGAAGTGTTTGTAGTTATAACAGATAAGCTCAACCCTTCCCCCGCCCCCTCTTCAGCCTCAGCTCTCTGTGCAACCACATTGAGTTTGAGAAGAAAGCTGCCTGTCTGCTGCTGAGTGTGATCTCAGAGGCTTACCTCCCAGCAGAAAGTGTTGGGGCCCCAAGGGCTGCATTTGGACTGCTCTGCTGTTCTGAAGGCACAATGTGAGAGTTGTCAAAGCCTCTGCCATACATAACCTGTACATGCTCTACATAGAAACTGGGCCTTGTGCTCTCTCTGATGTTATGCAAGCAAGCCAAGAGACAGAAGTGCCTCCATGCTGCCCTGTCAACTAGGTTTATGTCCACTGAGGATGTGGCACCAATGCAATTGAAACTCCTGTGCGGACTGCCACATCAGCCCTGTCCATGTCCCCCATCCTTTGATGAAGTCCCTGCAAGAATGTTGGCCCTGGGTCCACATTGGAGTAAAGAGCAGCACATATGCTGAATACTGTGGATAACTGGAGTGAAGGAAGGCAAGTTGTCTAGCTCCTTTTTATGAACAGGGCCACCTGACTGGGTGTGTGTGTGAGTGTGTTTGTGTGTAAGGACAGCTCTCTGGGAGGGGACTTCTGTGATGAATCCTCAGGATACTACATTACATCCCAAAAAAAGTCGGAGTTTAAAGTAGAAGAATAAAACAAAATATAGTGATTAAGTCCAGTAGACAAGATGTAGTTTTCAGCACACAGCACATTCACACTGGCTGAGCAGCTAAGGAGATAATGACAGAATATTAACATGAACAGGATACTACACAAAACAAATCAGAAATCACTTTGAGTCTATCGATCTCAGAGTCAATCAGCAGGACAGAGGTGTACCGCTGGGCAATTGATACCAGCTGTAAAAGAACATAATCACTCAAGTTAATAATATAATAATGAAATCTGCCTCTTCCAGGAAACATGGGCCAGGGACGATCTATTTAGAGCTGGCTTTGCCTGTTTTTCTGTCCCCGCAAGGTGGTGGGGTAAGGGTAGACCCTCGGGTGGGCTAGCAGTTTGGGTGGGAGTCCATATAGGGTGTAGTGCTAGGGTAATGGCCACGCACTCAGAATCACGCCTGGATTATATCTTTGACGAGTGCCGGGAGTGGCACAGGGAACGAGACTTTAGGGTAGTATCCAGGTGTGACAGCGACCACAATGCACTGAGGCTAGATCTCATAACACCCAGCGTCTGTAAAGACAAATCTGGTGTTGAGAGTCGATCTGACGATAGGCTGCTCTTAGCACCCAACAGACGTAGGGTCAGATGGGATAGACTGGTCACTAAGTAGGGAAGAGGTGTGGCGCCACGGCCAGGGCGACTGCCTCTGGAATCTGGGGATCATGGTTCGATCCCCGGCTCCGGTGCCAGATTAGCCCAGCACCATGTGACTCTGGGCAATAGCTTGCTTAATCTTCCCGACGGCCCCCAGCGCCTAGAGACCCTTACGGGTGATTGTGCGCTTTACAAATGTGGATTATTATTATTATTAAGCCTGAGCAAGTGGCAGAGCTCTATGGATCAATAACACCAGTACTGGAAGCAGTTGCTGCATTAGATTTGGAGAGTTCATCTCTGCCAGTATTTTTTAAGCTAGGAGAGCTAAACAGAAATCTAGCCAACATCCTAGCGGATATTTTAAATCCTATAGGGCCAAGTGTCCGTAGAGCTGGCAATAAACCCACGTGGTATAACAGGGCCTGTAGACTGGCAAAAACTGAACTTCTGGCGGCCCTGAAACAAAACTCCACCAGGGCGTGTATCAAGCAAAAAAGGCTTGTATATCGCAAATTAATCTACCACGCTAAGCTAGAGTGGGGAAACGAGAACTGGGCTAAACTCGTATCCGCACTTGCAATAAGAGACGCGCGGAAGTTCTGGTCAGTGGTTAATACAGGCTCGGAAGAACCAGGCGTGGCTGTCACTCCCAACATCTCTGCGGATGTTTGGGAGGAACATTTTAAAACTCTGTACCAAGGGGAAGCTGAAACCGATCACTGGGTGCGTGGGTGCTCTTCCTCTCCGCAAAACTCTACCCACAAGATCTTTGAACTTGAATTCACAGAGGGAGAAGTGAGGGCCGCGATCTCGAGATTACACACAGCCAAGGCACCGGGGCTCGACAAGGTGCCCGGGGACCTGTTCAAGCATGAACCGAGGGTTTGGGCTCCCTACCTTGTGGCTATCTTCAATGCTATATGCAGAGGTATGGCGGTTCCTAGTACTTGGCTGGGCGCAGAGATAGTCCCGATCTTCAAGAAGGGCTCACCTCTGCTCCCAGCCAACTACAGACCCATCAGCCTCATTGACGTGTCACAAAAACTCTTTACAAGGCTGATCCTAGACCGTATCCTAGACTGGATAGAAGATGGTAACATCTTAAGTCCCTACCAAGCTGGTTTTAGAAAGAATGTGTCTACGGTGGAGCAGATCTTTCGATTGATGCTGCTCTACTGGAAAACTGTCAGGATCGAAGGAGGCTCACTTTACACTGTGTTTGTTGACCTCCGTGCTGCCTTCGACCTTGTCCCGAGGGGGAAACTGTGGCACGTGCTGGAAGAACTGGGCATACCACCGGCTCTCCTGACAATGGTAACACGCTTGCACGAAAACAATTACGCGCAGGTCAGGTGTGGTAAGGATGGTTCCTTGTCAGCCAGATTTCCCGTTGGCAGGGGGGTGAGGCAGGGCTGCATCTTGGCTCCCACCCTGCTCTGCCTCTATGTCAACGGGGTAATCTCCCACTTGCAAGCAGTTCCCAATAACGATGCCCCAAAGCTTGCTGGAATTGGTATCTCAGCGATTATGTTCGCTGATGATACCCTACTTTTAGCCAAGTCACCAATGGGTATCCAGCGAGTTCTGGATGGCTTCGTGTCCTTTTGTCAGGATTGAGGGTTGGAAATCAACACTATGAAGACAAAATTTATGATCTTCAACCCTCCAAAAAGCACGCGCCCGTGCCCTGTGATAGGAGGTGTACATCTTGAAAGAGTTCAGACCTTCGAGTACTTGGGCATCACATTAAATGAAACCATGTCCTGGGAGGTAAAATCCCAAGTAAAATCGCAGTTTAGGCTCACACAAAAAGTGGGGGGTATCCTTAGGCTCCTAGGAAATGCACAAGTGAAACCACTGGGCCCACCCCTGGAGATTTATAAATTGCAGGCTCGGGGGGCTGTAATTTATGGAGGCGAATTGTGGGGCCATAAATGTACCCCTGCAATTACGGCAGTAGAGAATAGATTTTTAAGGCAATTGACAGCTCTTCCACAAAGCACACCACTGTTCCCACTCAGGCTGGACTTAGACATAAGACCTATTAACGAAGAACTGGGTCTCAAGCCCCTAGTCTTTTGGAGGAGACTTTGGGTCACCCCGGAGCTAGAGGGCTATAGGCTCGAGCTCCTCGATGTCTTAAGGCTTCCCAATGCACGAAGTATTCCCTGGCTGAAATATATTAGGGAACAACTAGAGAGACTTGATCTTGAGACCTTGTGGTCTGATCCAGATGAGGCATGCAGTAAGGTCCCCCGTAAGATGCTGGCTAAGTTCTACCATGGGAAAAATGTTAATGCACGTCTATCGAACACCCAACAAGGTAGCCTAATTAGTACTTTTTTCATGTTTAAAGATTGCTACAAATTCGAAACTGCTTTCAATGATGTTAGCCCAGTTTTCCTTAGGAAACTCTATCTGCAGTGGAGGTATGGGTCACTACCGATCAGAGAATTTACAAGCAAGTGGTGCCCACTATCTCCAAAGAACTGTCCTGGCTGCAAAGCGAGTATAGAAAACGAACTGCATGTTCTATTCTTCTGCTCTGCCTATGTAAAAGCCAGGAAAAGGTGGATCATTCCTATTTGTAAGAACTTGGGCATGAACCAGTGTATGCAAGCACATAGAATTCTTAAGATGGATCTGTCACGGGCAATTGTGTTTGCAGTCTCGAAATACCTAGGAGCCATGTGGATCATCAGAAGGAAGCTAGCGAAGACGGACTAAAACAGACCATGGCCGGGATATCCGCCTAGTTGTTGGGGGTCAGGACTTCCAACTAAACGACTATGTTAATCAAGCGCACATGCAACTTTTTAAACTGAACTGCGAATGTTGAGTAACGATCCATTTTATCCTAATGTATTTTATGTCACAGACTTTTTATTCCCTTTCTACTGGAACAGTTGGTGATTTTAACTCCTTGTCTTACTTCTGTTTTTAAAAAAATGAAATGAACTTACTGTGAAATGTTTGTAAATAATTGCCTGCTCTTTTAGGACATTATTGTCAAAATAAAGATATACAGACAGAATAATATAATCTAATGTGGGCCAGAGCACGAACACTGCTGGGGAGAAATCCAGGATCATGTCAAAAGAGAGCAGAGTTGGTCCGTACTACTGATGCTCGAGAAAGTTTGTGGTTATTGTACACAAAGTCAAAGGTGCATCAGCGGTCCTGGTGGGGCCATACAGAGTCAATTGCTAAGCTTGCTTTATCATATTTATGTCACATGTATCTCTGATAATATCTGTGAGGACTTGGAAACTTGTCAACGCGCTCTAGCTTCCAAAGTCTTTGTATGGGTCACCTCTGACTGCGGAATTCTTCAGTGGAGCAGTGCTGAGACATCTTTTGCTTCTGCGTGTGGACCATGATGTGGTTACATGTATGCCGCATGTGAGCTGCTTCAAGACCACAGATGAGCCACTGCCTAGTCACCCGTGGAAGACTTAGGGACAGATGGTTCATAGCTAAAGAGTGCTGAAGACTGGAACAGGATACCACTGGCCTCAAATATTGAGAATCTAAGTGCAAACAGGTAAGTATAGATTTACTTTTATTAACTTCACATCTATGCACCTTGAAAATATATATATTGTCAAGGTACATATATTTGGAGCTATATGTAGTAAAACTTTACTTACCTATAGAAACTTACCTTCACAATTCTTTTGTCCTTGATATTCTTGACACGATATTCTGTCCACATATTTTTTCCTGATATTTTGTCTAAACACTGGTGTATTGAGGGTTAGTGTGATGATAACTGGATTGATTTCATATCTCAGTGAATCTGTGAGTTGCTGTTGCTGAAATCTTCAGACTTTTCAAGGCGAATGTGATTCTTCTGTGTAATTGCCATATTTACAGGGCAACCAATGATGGTGTCTCGATGGTTGTGCTAGAAAGCTAGGCATTAGAAACTATGCCCATAAGCAGCTTGGCTTGCTCTATATCTCCACATTGTGGTTACGTCAGTGGCCTGCCTGTCACAGTCAGCAGTACAAACCAGGCATGATCCAGTCTCTTCAGAGGCCATTGTAGGTTCTTCTGAAAACTGGATGGTCACTTCCGTGTCTTGTTCCTGGAACTCAGGTATGCACCTTTTCTTGAAAAGGCCAATATAACCTGGAATAGAAACTATGCTGTAATTGATGGATCACCCTGAGAGCAGGCATCATTCCTCTGTCTCTTCATGGGTTACATAAATATTCTAGTGTAGCATCCTGCCACCTGTTCTCCCTCTTTAGGGAGGTTTCATTGAGTGAAATGTGTGCTGCAGCAGAGGGCTGCAGTCTGGTGTGATTGTCAAGTTATGGCTGCAATAAGGACCAGGAACGGTTTGCAAGCACTGGAGCATGTTGTGATGCTGGGTGTCAGACTCTATTCACAGTGGAAATAGGACAGGGACTTCTGGGCTCCAACCATTGTGGTTGAAATCGCTACATCTCGCTCGTGTTCAGCCGTGGCAGCCATACTTCCAGGTTGCATCGGCTCCATGGTCTTCATTGTCCTCCACATCTTTGCCAACTCTGTGCTGTCATCGCTGGAGCCTGTCTGACTAGACAGTTCTTGTATCAGAGTAATGGCCCCAGCGATGTCAGCCAAGGATTGTTGGGGAGCATGGAGCTGACAGTGGGTGTCCATTAGGGATTGTAAGTGGTAAATCATGGGACTTAGACACCCACATATGGCATGTAGTTTGGCTGCCATGAGGTCGAACTCCACCCGCAGCTGATCAGCCATCTTCTCCTGGCACCCTAACACACGGCGTTGGAATGCCATGTGTTGGTCGTGGGGGTCCTGTGAGCCAGCCATGGTGGTGTGTGCTTCCTGCTGTGTGGTCTGTGTAGGGGGTGGGGTCACCTTGATGCAGCTGGGCTGCCCTGCTCCTGGAGGTGGGTTGCGGAGGCTATCTACGAGCTGCTGGAGGGTGTCGGAGCTGAAATGTAAAGGGGAGATGCAGGTTAACAGTATTTTCCATGTATGTTGACACATTGTACATGTTTCCAGACAGACAGCATGACAATTTACATTGTGACTGTTTTGGAGAAGCTGGCTATTTGATGGGAGATAGTGGACATTTCGACTACATGACTGATGTGAGGTTGTACTCGTACATTATCATCTCACATTTTCATGTAATGCCAGATGTGATTGGCCAGTGTCTACGCACATGCGGCACCAGTTGTGTCCTCTGTCCTGTGGTGTAAGTGTTACACTTTGTACCACATTGTTGTGAATGTTGATGTGCTGTGATTGCTATGTGTGTGTGCTGCATTGTGGGATAATCACCCCTGCAGCTCTGATTTAGCGGCCCCATATCCCTTTGAGGTGGTGTGCCTTTGACTTGTGCGCGGATGTATGACATTACAATGCATGCTTTTACCACGCATGCTTTTACAACGCGGTATTTACAACGCATGCCTTTACAATGCATAGCGCTTTGGGGTGCTGGATAGTGAATAGTTTAATTTACTATTCCAACTCCAGTCCCCGTGGATAGTAGGGAAGGTGTTGGATAGTAAATTAAATCTATTCCCTATCCTAGAGCGCCCTCCAGCGCAATGCGTTGTAATGGTTTGCGTTGTAAAAGTTGTGTCGTAAAGGCACTGCGTGGTAAAAGTTGCGTTTTAAAGGATGTTTCCCCTTGTGCGCTTTTCGGGTGCTGAGATGTTGGCGACTGGGGTCATTTGTGCTTTTGGACATTTTTTGAACTCATGTGCATTGTTTGTCTGCAGATGTGTTGTTGATGTCAGGGGTTGTATGTGCACGTGGATGTGTCAGAGTGTGACCTGCTACTTTGAGGATGTGATCCACACTGGGCCGCCTCAGTGTCATGTCATACACCATGTCATATATTTTGGCTGCAGCCATGCTATCTATCATGCAGTGAATGAATGAATGAATATATTTTATTGTATCAATTAACAAAAATTGTTACAAAAAATGTCCTATAAATTATCCACAAAACTTGCTTGCTACAGTAATCATCGTTAACTGCTACACATTTGGATGCACTAAATCCTGTAAAGCAAATCCTAAAAATACAGATCATAGATAATAAAAACATTAAAACCCATGTGTCAATTATCAATTCAAGGCATTCAAAGGCCTATTTTGGAATAGAGATTCCAACAAAGTGCAAAATAGATACAGCTTGTCGCAGCGTGCAAATCAAAGTCTGGGCATGCCCAAAGTGCAGTCTTGAAGTTCTAAAGTGCAAGGTGCGTTACTTAAACGTTCTTTAACTTTATGTGCAAATTTGGCGAACCTTGCCAATTCCATCGGTGTCTCCAGGCTAAACAAGAGTTTCATGGCATCCTTGCAATTACGTGTCCCATATTTTAAAAACAAGGGCCTTAGTAAAGTGCGACGTGCTTGTATTAGGCAATGGCATATGCAGACCAAATGGATCATGGATTCTTCATGGTGGTGGCAAAGTCTGCAGGTGGTAATCGCCTCTAGGGATTTCCAGCGCCTGTTGATATCTTTTATCGGCAAAGCCATAAGCCTCACTGTTAAGATTTGCTTTAAAATGATCTTGTTTAATGCAGAATCGAGGTATGGTTGCCATAACCGATCTTCATAGGAGCTTACAAGTATCCCAATGTTACTTTTGGAACGATTCAACTCCTTCATATCTTCTTCTCTGGATAATGCTCTAACTTGTTTTTTTATTATAGATTTTAGTGTACCAGGCTGATAAGTCAGATCCTGCAGTTTGGTCATGTCAAGCTGTAATGCTGTGCAGGCAGTTTTCAGGCCGTTACTCCATGAGTTATTGGCTTTCATAAAGATCATTTTCAGGGTTGACTTCATTGTGTTCGGAGGGGCCGCACAAACCCCTCGGTAGAACCGCACCAGCATTGCCCAGTGCTCATAGTTTTGTTTGTTCAACCCAAATTCCAGTCGCACCAGGATGTTTCGTGTATGCGCTGGGATCTGGAAAATTCGCTTGTAGGCTCGGCAGTTGATATGTTCAAGGCTATTAACAAAAGCCGCAGGAAATGCTAACTGGCCATATGTTATTGAGGGAAGCAGCTTGGCCCTTATAACTCTTATAATGGATTTTGTTGTTGGGCTATTTAGTTTAGCATTCAGCTTGCACAAGGCGAACGTCACTGCTCTTGCCTTTATTTCGGCTGAAGCAAGGTAAGCTGTTGATTTCCCATTACTCATCAGCCAAACCCCTAAGTAATTATATTTGGGCACTGTTGTTATCTTCAAGTTGCCCAACCTCCAATGCTGTCCGAGTTTGTTGGCATACTTTCCGAATATAATTAACTTTGTATTTTCTGCATTTGCTCTTAGGTCATTCTTGTTGTTGTAGAGATTTAGTGCGTCCAATAGTCTTTGCATGCCTACTTTTGTTTGATCTAATAGCACCATATCATCTGCATACTGTATTAAAAATATTCTATTTGAGCCAATTTTCGGAGATAGAAGATTTGCATTAAGAATAGTTTTAGCAAGGTCTGCCGTATATAAGTTAAAAAGCAAAGGTGCCAGTACACAACCTTGTTTTAAACCACGGTCTGTTGGAATCTTTTTGGTAGCTGAGTTCATTGAAGTTTTCACCTGTACCCAAGTTCCAGTGTAAAGGCTAATTATTGCCTTTAAAAGAATCTCTGGTATTCCCCCAACCTTGTAGTTTCCGCCAAAGCAGACTCCGATTGACTCCCTCAAAAGCCGCTGAGTAGTCCACAAAACATTCAAATAGAGGAAGCGACTTTTTCTGTGTAGTCTGTTCTATCATGTATGCAAGGGCTAAAATATTGTCTATTGTGGACGCCCCTGGCCTAAAGCCATTTTGGCAACTTGGTAGGATTTCATTTTCATCAGCCCAGCTGTGCAGGTCTTGTAGCAGGAGGCTAGCATAACCTTTCGCTTCAATGTCTAAAAGGGCTATCAACCTATAGTTTGAGGGGTCCCCGGTATTGCCCTTTTTGTGGATAGGTTGTAGTAAAGATCCTTTCCAAGTCTCTGGGATCGTTGAATTTGCCAGACAATGCTGGTAGAGCGGCGTGAGTATGCTACTCCAGAAATCGCGGTCTTCTTTAAACAATTGTCCTGGTAACCCATTAGGGCCTGGTGCCCCATCCTTTCTAATGTTTTTTAAAATTGTTGTCACGCGTTTTCCTATGACGGGGGCTTCTGGAGGTATCTCCATATTTAATGGGTTCCTTACCACTGCCGATCCAGGTATGTCGTCTGTGGCTACTAGTGGGATTTCGGGTAGAGCAGTGCTGGTAAGGAGCTCTTGGTTGTGTGCTGATGTCAAGTTTTGTGCGTCACAATATAATGTAGTTACATAGGTTATCCAAATGTCACTAGCAACCACATTGCACCGGTCTTGGCCATGACTGGAAAGCTTGTTAATATATGCCCAGAATTCAGCCTGTTTATTTGGTTTTAGCAGGGAAAAGACATGCAGTGTCACTTGCATTGTCAGTGAGGCTCACAGAGCTGCTGCTTTGCTGGATTCAGCACATTTGCATGGGCAGGTTGTGGGATTGGTGATAGGGAGTGGGGCGCCTTTGTGCACATAGTGGACGGGGCCTACTTGGTGTTTCTATGTGTGCTGCAGCTTGCCAAGTGTATCAGGGACATCTGCCACAATCATTGTGCATTTGCAGTGTGCTACACATGATTGTGCATGTGTGCCATTGTGCCCATCGCCGTCCATCCCCCCATCACGGGTCGTTACTCACCCTGTTGCTGTCGAGTCAGGTCATATCGAGCTGTGTCTGGGCTCCCAACTCCTTGCACTGTCTCCACACTGATGACTGTGGACACCATTTCCTACAGCTCATCCAGCTCCTCCTGTGGTACAGGACTCCCACCTCCAGTTGCCTTTGCTACCTTCATGTTGGCAGAGAGTTTCTGTTTGGTTTGGCTTTGTACATCATGCCAGCACCCCTTGACCTCCCACAATGACCTCCTCAACACTCCGACTGCATTCACGTTGTTCACGATAGACTGCCATATTTCTGTTTGTGTTGCCAATGACACAGTGGATGTGACGAACCGTTGTTGGTAGTGTTCTATCACCTCAATGGCGATGATCCGGTCTACCTGTGGACTGAACCCCGTCTTCCTCTTCCTCTTCTCCTTGCCCTTCCCTGAACACAGGGTTCCTGGCTGGTCCTCCGTGGGGCTTGTGTGATTCGGGCTGTCCTCTGGATTCGGTCCGGTTGCATCCATGGTGCCCCGCAGTTTGATTTGATTTTGGTGTGTATTTTTGTTGCTTTTATAGTGCATTTTCCTACATGACCCGTGGGAATTGCAGGGCTGTTGCTGGTTGTCTCTGAGTTTTGTATCGCGATTTGGGGCATTGCAACTTCTTTCGCGTTTCGCATTTTTTTGGCGTCATGTAGATTTTTGCATGGTCATTTGGCGCATTATCCTGCTACTATCGCATGCTGCCGCCGGGTTGGGAATACAACGGTAACACAGTGTTGTTTCGTCGCGATAGACTGCGATGTGAAGAGTTGCATTAAGCTAATTTTGCGATGATTATCACACGTTCTTGAGAATATTCCCCAATTACTCTTATCTAGTGGCATAATAAAGATTTAGATATGTGCAATTTAAATGAACTGGCTCATGATGTCTGTGAGGAAAAGCTTCGAGATGCTCAGTTAATAATGGCATCCTACTACTACATGTAAAGACAAGCGATACTCTTTAGCCCACAGGACCAAATAAGCCCAATGTCTGTGAAGGAAAGCCTCGGAGATGTCTGTTAAATATTGTCACTCCGCGATACACGTAAAGACAGGCGATACTCTTTAGTTCGCAGGACCTAAAGACAGGTGTAACCCCTTTCGTTAATTGCCTCCAGAAAACATGTTGACAGGGTGAAATCGAAATAGCCAAGCTTAATGTACCGCCACACGAAAAAGATACCCATAGTTAGCCCAGGTTCAAAGATACTCAGTAAATGGAAAAAAATGTAACGCCTCCAGGGTCCATTAAGCCTATCACCTCTCCATCTGTACCCCAGTCGGTACGAGAGCTGGAACTGGAGGTGCCCGGTAGCTGCTCACATGGAGCTTTTATTGTATTCTGAACTCCGTTTTTTCACCTGTAACGCGTAAGCGTCATCACTCGACGGATGAGTGCATTGGGAAATGTAGTCTTGAACTGTAGTCCCGTCCGTAAGTGCTTTGTATGGTTAATTGGACCCGCAGTATTTACCAAGGAGGCACAATTAATCTCACTTGGAGTACGTATCCAAGTTCTGCATTTGGAGATTATAAACTGTAAAAATAACTGTAAAAAATAATTGTAAAAAATAAGGGGAAACCGGCACCTCAGAATGGCAGAGCATGGTGGGACATGTAGTCCATACTGCTTGCACTTCCGCATGCTAATAGGTAAATGAAGTACAATATGGTTGTTACTTGTGTTCTGTGTTCGAGTACCTAAATCAGTGTACTTCACATTATCTTCCCATCGTAAAGCTCGGGGATAAGAAAAGTTAAGGGTCATAACCTTGGTGCATACCAGAGGCAGTAGGCAGCGTGTATTCTATGCGGAGTACTTCATATTACTACTAGCTGAACCTGTACCGCAGTCGCGCCATGCATTAATGAGGGTGGTAATGCTGTTGATGTCAATGCAATGTATGTTGTCAGTTATGTTCTGTTAAGGGTGGAACTCAGTCAGTAAATAAAACGCACCAAGTAACAACACACGTAAAAGGTCCAGTCCTCATGGGAGGTTACAAATGCAGACAAGGCGGCAAAAAGGAAGGACTACTAAGCCTATTCACGAATCAAAAGCAACTATTTTGAAAGGACAGTAACATGAGCCAACTGAAAAGATGGGAGGGGAAATGGGCGGAGCTTCTGTTCCATTCCTCAATGCAGCATGTCTCGAAGAGACAGCACAAGCGCTCCCTAGGTGAGACCTAAAAACACGTTGAAGTGGCAAACCTGCTGGGAAGAGGATGTGGGAGAGGAGAGGATGTGGTGTTACGCAAAAGTTGCTGACTTTTGAACTAAGGAACCAGGAGCTGCCGACTTTGGAACTAAGGAACCAGGTTCAAGTCCCAGCGTCGGCTCAACATCTGTTGATTCTGGGCAAAGTACTTATTCTGCTCATGTCAAAAACGTTATCTTGTTCTGTGTAATATAACTGGTGCTGATGTAAAGCGCTCCTTGGTTCGAGTTCGTAATATATCAAACTGCAAACAACTCACTGTCCGTAACCTCACACTATTCCTAACCTCAGAAGGATAGTGCTACAGCTAATTTAGGGCGAGTGCCAATGTTGTGTTCCACATAAGCAACCTTTACCCACAGGTTGTGCAAAATGAAATTTTTTGTGACATGAAACATATCAGCGAATAATGTCCACGAAAGTGAAGTACTGTAAGCTTTATGTTAACTATTGAACAACGTAATATAATTTCACAGCAGAGTATTGTGTTGACCATGCACTCCTGTCTAATCCCTATGTTGTTTTTCTTTACACCAGATATTGATGAGTGTATGCGACCCCCGTACTGCCACCACAGATGTATCAATACACCTGGTTCATTTTACTGCCAGTGCAACCCTGGTTTCCTGCTCACAGCCAACAACTACACTTGTTCAGGTAAGCGCTTTTCAGATCCTACAACCGAATCAGCTGACAGTACTTAAATCCTATCGAGTTTCTGGTTTGTTTGTGTTTTTGGTGAGCTGGCTTTTATTAGCTGACATAAGAGAATAACAAGCAGTATTGGCTCATGTCTGACAGTCCATGGCGACTTATGAATGGAAAAAGGGTTAATCCCCTTCAGGATCTATTAAAAGTAACAAACGAATGCAAAAGTTCACAAATTAGTCAGCAAACTTGTGAAACATAAATGTGCAAGTGTTAAAGACCCTGGAGTAACACGATCGGGATTAAGCCAGGTTAATAAGCAACAACTTTCCATTTAAAACCGCCTTGTTCTTTTTCCATTCATTGCTTTTCATTCCCCCTAGTGTGTCATTTAGAGATACATGTTTCTTTTGGACAGACGCGTTGGCAGTGGTCTTATAATATTATCAGCATTTGGCTGACGATAGCTGAGCTTGATTGCATTTTGTGTGCGCTAAATACGTTTATAAATACTTTTATTTCGTGCCTGGAAAGGCAGTGGTGTATCAAGGGTGCCATGAACTCTTATGTGAACCAGGAAAATTATCCTCTTTCACAATTTTCTGCTGTAAAAAAATAGGCATCAGTGGGTTGCTCTGGCTTCCTCTAATCCCTGGGTCCCAGTGCGACTGCACCCTCTGCACTATGCGAGCTATGCCCTGTGGGAAGTTGTGTGTCTACAGAAGATGACATCAATGAATGATTTGCGCACCGTTTCCAGGACACACTCCCCATTAGGACAGTCAAGTTCTGCAGCATCCTGCCTACATTAGTGAAATTTTAATATGATATGCGGTTTTTAATAATTAATTTATATCAGATGAATTGCCAAGATGCTATTCCTGCTAAACAGGTTCTACATTAAATAAGGGCCTCTGGGCATAAGGCCACAAAGTGATCACTACTAATGCTAAAATATGAGGTTCGGCCCATATTACATAAAGTGAGAACTAGGACCGCTAAGTTGTTTGTGCCCCGGTTTTGTGCT
The DNA here is from genome assembly GCF_964261635.1 of Lissotriton helveticus. Classification (NCBI taxonomy): domain Eukaryota; kingdom Metazoa; phylum Chordata; class Amphibia; order Caudata; family Salamandridae; genus Lissotriton; species Lissotriton helveticus. The sequence goes on from NC_136067.1 coordinate 1,529,466,536, forward strand.
GACTTTTCTCTTAAATAGTTGAAGAGCGGGAGTATCGCTACTTTACCACCCTAAACAGTCATAAATTGCTCCATCTCACGGGAACTGCAGCTGTATTTATAGACATATCTAAAGTTAACAACAGAACATAAATCATTAACATGCGCAAAGTAACATAAAAACACAATTAAAACATTATACGGTACAGTACAATAAAAGGAACATATCAATCAATCAACCAGGGGTTTATAAAGTGCACTACTCACCCGTGAGGGTCTCAAGGTGCTGGGGGGGGGGGGGGTGCAGCTCCGGTTCAGTCAAAGAGCTAGGTCTTGAGGTTCTTCCTGAAGGTGTGCAGGTTCGGGGAGCATCTGATGTTTACTGGGAGCTCGTTCCAGGTCTTGGCTGCGATGTAGGAGAAGTCACGTCCACCTGTTTTTTTTGCGGAGGTGGGGGGTCTTTGCCAGGGCGAGGTCGGCGGAGCGGAGGTTCCTTTTGGGTACGTGGAAGGAGACTCTCTCAGTGAGGTATTTCGGTCCGATGTTGTGGAGGGATTTGTAGGCATGGGTGAGAAGTTTGAAAGTTACTCTCTTCTCGACGGGGAGCCAGTGGTGGTCTCGTAGGTGATGGGTCATGTGTTCTTGTCGTGGTGTCCTGAGGACAAGTCTGGCTACAGCGTTCTGGATGGTTTGGAGCTTGTGTAGCAGAGTTCTGTTGATTCTGGCGTAGAGAGCGTTGCCGTAGTCCAATCTGCTGGTTATGAGTGCGTGGGTGACGGTCTTTCTGCATTCGGGGAGTATCCATTTGAAGTTCTTTCAGAGCATGCAAAGGCAGTTGAAGCTGGTGGAGGTGACAGAGTTGACCTGGCGGGTCATGGTGAGGGAGGAGTCCAGGATGATTCCAAGGTTCCTTGTGTGGTCTGTAGGGGCGGGTGGACTCCAGAGGGTTGAGGGCCACCAGGTGTTGTCCCAGGCGGAGTTAGAGGGTCCTAGGATGAGGTCCTCATTTGAGCTTCAGGCAGTGTGGGAGGGCAGGTCAGATATACAGACGCGGAGGCTGGATATATTTCCCAAAGGATCTTGTTTTATTGTCAGGGTTCAAGGCTTTAGGTTTGACTACAGAGTTTTGGTCTTCCTTCTCTTCCTGCTCTGTCTTCTCTGGACTAGGATAGGACCCGGGAAGTGCTTGATCAGTTTCTTCTGTAGTGGGGTTGTGGCTGAGGTCTGCTCGCGTCGACTCATCCATCGTGCTGGCTTCCTCCCGGAGGCTCATAGAGGGAGAAGATGAAGGATGCGGTCAGTGATACAGCAACATAGAAAGGGGATTGAGTAAACTACCCGTTACCTGCACCACAAATTGGTGATATCTATAGGTTGCAAGTTGCTCAACATATCTACTTCTGGGTGATAGGCAACCTGAGTTAGAACTAATAGGAGTATTTCCTTGTGCAGTAAATGGCGTCTTGCTACGCATCCTAAGGTTGACAGGTATGAGGGTGGGGATTGGTGAGGACACATTGCCAGGGATGTGCCGGGTTTTTAATAAAGGATTACTTGTCAAGGTGTTAACAGAGGTCCTGCTCTCCCTACCCGTGCCCGCTGTCTACCCTCCTCCTGCCTTCCTCGTATCCGCTCCCACCATCCCTGGCTCTGCAGTCACTCACCGGCTCTGCCGCAACTCTCCTGAGTTGCGGCCGCTCTCCAGCCTCCTCCAGTGGGCACCACCACTCTTCACTCCAACGACCCTCCTTCCTGGTCATGGTCCTTTTTCAGTGTTTGCGACCCACTGATTCCAGGGTCAACTCCTCCCCATTCCGGCACCTCGCCTCGCTGTAGTGAAACATGAGAGGTGGGTGTGTCTATCCTCCTGGACGTTGCTTCCCTCATTCTGACCCTCGTAGTCCGATCTCTGCTCGGGGAGTAGTTTGGTCAATATTGTTCCCTAACCGTATGTAAGAATGGTACCCCGGTGTCCACCCCCTTACAGGCAGCTATCTTTCATCCAGGACACAATGTTCTTCATTCCTTCCTGGAAGCCGAGTCTGGTGTCTTCGGTGTTCTTCGTGAGGGAGAGGATGAGCTGGGTTTCGTCTGCATATGAGACTATGCTGAGCCCATGCTGTCTGACGATGGCGGCGAGTGGGGCCAGGTAGATGTTGAAGAGCGTGGGGCTGAGTGATGATCCTTGGGGTACTCCACAGTTAATATCTGTGGGTTCAGGGAGGAAGGGAGGGAGTCTGACCCTCTGGGTTCTGCCGGAGAGGATGGATCGGATCCAGTCGAGGGCGGTTCCTCGTATACCAGCGTTGTGAAGTCTGGCTGCGAGCATGCAATGTGAGACAGTGTCAAAGGCTGCAGAGAGGTGTAGTAGGTTGAGGGCCCCAGTGTGTTCCTGGTCGAGTAGCATGCGGATGTCATTAGTGGGGGTGAGGAGGGTGGTCTCGGTGCTGTGGTTGCTACGGAATCCAGACTGGGAGGAGTCTAGTATGGAGTTCTCTTCAATGAAGGCGGCCAGCTGTGCGTTTACAAGCCTCTCAGCGACTTTGGCACTGAAGGGGAGCAGGGAGATGGGCCAGTAGTTTTTCAGAGCCGTCGGGTCGGCTGTGGGTTTCTTGAGGAGGGGCTTGACTTCTGCCCATTTCTAGTCGTCTGGGAAGATACCTGATTTGAGGGAGGTGTTAATGGTCTGTCCTAGTTTGGGTGCGGCCTAGTTTGGGTGCGGCCCTGTGGCAGATGTGGGGAGGCCAGGAGTCTGTGGGGGCTCCAGAGTGGGTGTTGTTCATGGTCACGGTGATGTGTTCCACAGTGGGGGGATTCCAGGTAGTGGCGGTCAGCTTGTTGGAGGTGGGGAGGGGGGTGGTGCCCGGCGTCTGTTTGCTGAAATTTTAGTAGAGGGCCTTGATTTTCAGATGGAAGTAGGAGCTGAGCTTGTTGCAGAGTTCCTGGGATGGAGTGATGTATGTGGCTTGGCTGTGGGGTTTGGCGAATTGTTGTATGATGTTGAAAAATTATTTGGCATTGGTTGCGTTGGTGTGGATGTTGTTCTTGATGAAAGTCCGCTTGGTGCCCCTTATTTACCGATGGTATTCCTTCTGGGTGTTCATGTGGTTGTTCAGGTCTTCTATGGTTTTACGTTTTGCCAGGTTTTCTCGAGGCATCTGCAGGAGTGCTTGGCTTCTGGGAGTTTGGTGGTGAACAAGGCGGCCTTCAAGGGGCGTTGTTTAGCGGGGTGGCGGAGGGATACAAGCTTGTCGGCGCAGCTGGAAATCCAGCGATGGAGTTCTTTGGCTGCGAAGTTGCCGTTCGTCGTGGCACTGGGGGGATCTAGGAGGAAGGTGGTGTTGAGGTGTTCCTCTCTGATCTTGCTCCAGTTCCGCCGTGGCAGGCGTGTGGGGTTTGAGTGCGGTGGTGTTGTTGAAGGTGAAGTGTACGCAGTGGTGGTCCATCCAGAGGGCTGCGTGGTGTGGCTGAAGTGGATGTTTGTTCCTCCTGCAAATATGGGGTCGAGGGTGTGTCCTGCTCTGTGAGTGGGAGTGGTGACGAGCTGCTTCAGTCCGAGGTTGGAGAGATTGTCAAGGAGGGTGGGGAGTCGGGGTCGATGCGATTGTCGAGTTGGAAATTCAAGTCTCCGAGTAGTATGTAGTCCATGGAGGTGATGGCGTGGGGTGCGACGAGGACAGCGATGGTTGTGGCGGACTAAGTGCGAGGTCCTGGGGGTCTGTAGGCAAGAGTGCCATGCAGCGTGATCCTGGGGCTGGTCTGGATCTGGAAGTGGAGGTGTTCTCTGTTGAAGTGGGGGTCACTTGTGTTGGAGGTGGAGAGTTTGAGGGAGGTCTTGTGTGTAATGGCTAGTCCACCTCCTTGGCGGTGGGGGCAGTTCTTTCTCTGGATCTTGTAACTGTCGGGGATGGCGGTGGCGGTGGCGGTGGCGGTGGCGATGTCGATGTCGAGGGCCGGAGCTGGCACTGGACCAGGTTTCCGTGAAGAAGGTGACGTTGGGCGAGAGGGTATTGATCAGGTCCCACATCTCGACCGCGTGTCTGTGTAGGGAGCGCACATTGAGGAGGATGCAGGCCAGGGCTTCCGTGGTGCGGTCGTCCAGTGAGCCTTCAGCAGTCATGGGGGTGCTGTTGATAGTGAAGGATCGTTGGCAGTGTCTGCAGGAGAATTGTCCGTGGGTGGTGTTAGGTGTGGATCTTTGGCAGTCGGTGTGTCTTCTGGGGTTAAGGGCGTGGAGGGAGTCATATCGGCGGGGCCTTGGAGATCCAGGGTTCCTGGCGTGATCGCGGTCGGGCGCAGATGGGCCTGCCTTAGGCGGATCTTCGGTGCACCAGCATGGCGACCGCACAGCGGTCACCATTAAGTAGGGGTGGGGGAGGGACGTGCAGCTGGGAGGCGGAGCAGGGGCGGGTTGCGGTGGGAAAATTAACAGCAGAGGAAATAGAGCAGTAGCAGGGAATACGGTGATAAAACGACGGAGCAGAGGAATACAACAGCAGCACACAGTAATACAATACAATACAAACAGTAATACAATAAACGGGGGAACAGCGGAATGCTACAGTAGGGGCACAATCAGCAATGATGCTCTCACACAACAGAGGAATACAAATAAAAATAAAAAGCGGGAACAGCTTTAATTGGCTACAGTAGGGGGATGCAGGGGGAAATGACAATACCGGCACAGGCAGCAAAGCAGCAGGCACCAGCGGGACCCAGCAAGGTGCGGTCTCAAACCCTGCCTGGGTGGGACCGTAGGCAGAGCACAGCAAGGTGGAGCTGCTGGGGAAGAGCTGATCTCTGACCGAGGGTCAAGGTTCTAGCATAACCACAGTACAACACAATAATATAATTTCATAATAATGCTTTGAAAAAACACGCAGGCACAAGAAAACCAACAGAAGACATCAACCCCCCCACAAGATGCCACGCGACAAATACGGTTAAATCATTTTGTCATAGGTTACACCTCGGGAAACCTCAGTTTATAATGTGGTGTTTTACAGCCAAGGGCATGAATTAGCGCCTATCTAAAGTGATTTGTGATCTGGCAATCTGACTTGTCACTGGACCTACTCTGATGCATATCTACGGAATTGTAAAGCCAGGAGAATGGGAAGGAGATACGTTTTTTGGGATGAGAAGTTGAATTGCAGTATTCATCTAAATATTAACATACATAAAACTATATTTCCACTGTAGGTTATCAGGATTTTATAAGTAATGGAAGAATTTATTTTCTGCTACTTCCTTTGTAGACTCACAGACCACCAGATGACTTTCAATAACCTTAACATGTGCTTGAATGGATACCTTATTCTACAGACTATCCACATAATAATGGGTAACACTCTTTTAAAAATGCCATTAGGGCCTCTATTTAGACCTAGGACCCTGATATCTCCCAAATCCCTGGCAGTTATCAAGCCTGAGGTGACAATGTAGTATTTGCGTACAGGGACACCTCATCTCTAAAGCAATGTCTATACGTTTTTTTAAAATGTACTTTGTGCTTGATTAAATACACCTTTTTTTTAGAGTGGGGGGAGTGTTTCCATAGGGTCACATGTGTCTCCTATGGGCATCAATTTCTGTTAGCAAATATGCAGTTGACTCACACCCAGAGAATTATATATAGAATTATAGATCGGTAACTGAGTTACGGGGAGGTTTTTCACCAAAGGGCTCTGAGTGACATCAAATAGACAACGAGAGCAAAGCTTGAGTTTTCTATGATTTCATTTAGAACACCTCAATGAAAAAACATTCGTATAACACACACTTACCCATTTATAATTTTATGTTATGTGTGATCCCCAAAATCATTTGCACCTGCTTATAACTACTAGGGACCAAAGAGTGCAACAGTAGGGAAAGCGTTGGATAGCGTAGGGGTAAACATTACTATTCCCACTCCAGTGAGTGCAACAGTAGGGAAAGCGTTGGATAGCGTAGGGGTAATAATTACTATTCCCACTCCAGTAAGAGCAACAGTAGGGAAAGTGTTGGATAGCATAGAGGTAAAAATTACTATTCCCACTCCAAAGAGTGCAACAGTAGGGAAAGCGTTGGATAGCGTAGGGGTAAAAATTACTATTCCCACTCCAGTGAGTGCAACAGTAGGGAAAGCGTTGGATAGCGTAGAGGTAAAAATTACTATTCCCACTCCATTGGGTGCAACAGTGAGGAAACCGTTGGATAGCGTAGGAGTAAAAATTACTATTCCCACTCCAGTGAGTGCAACAGTAGGGAAAGCGTTGGATAGCGTAGAGGTCAAAATTACTATTCCCACTCCAGTGGGTGCAACAGTGGGGAAAACGTTGGATAGCGTAGGGGTAATAATTACTATTCCCACTCCAGTAAGTGCAACAGTAGGGAAAGTGTTGGATAGCGTAGAGGTAAAAATTACTATTCCCACTCCAAAGAGTGCAACAGTAGGGAAAGCGTTGGATAGCGTAGGGGTTAAAATTAGTATTCCCATTCCAAAGAGTGCAACAGTAGAGAAAGCATTGGATAGCGTAGGGGTTAAAATTACTATTCCCACTCCAAAGAGTGCAACTGGTGGGAAAGCGTTGGATAGCATAGTGTTAAAATTACTATTCCCACTCCAGAGAGTGCAACAGTAGGGAAAGTAACTACTTCATATATTATTTAAAAAAATATAAATTAATATCTATAAAAAATTATTTAAAAGGAACTAGCAATTTAATATAATATAATAATGAATCAATTAAAATTACAAATTAAAATTAATTATTACAATTAATTACCTATTAATACAAATTAATTACAAATTAACAATTAATAATTTTACATTTAAAAATGAATTAACAATTAATTCAAATTAAATACAATTATATAAATGTATTTGTTTAATTAATTATAAATAAATTACTTCCCACCCTATTCCCCTACCCGCTACAGAAAATAAATGAGTAAAATTGACATAATTAGCAATTAATCAATTAAATAAATTAATTAGCAATTCAAATTTAATTAATTACCCATAAATAATTAATTAACAATTAATTCTAAATAAATAATTTTACATATTTAATTAATTATAAATAAATTACTTCCCACCCAATTCCCCTATAAACCCACAACCGGCTACAGAAAATAAATTAGTAAAATTAACATAATTAGCAATTAATCATTTAATTAAAATTAATTGCCTATTAAAATTTAATTAATGACCAAATATAAATTAATTAACAATTATTTAAAAATGAATACCAATAAATAAATTTACGTATTTAATTAATTATAATTAAATTACTTCCCGCCCTATTCCCCTATACACCCACAACACGCTACAGAAAATAGATTAGTAAAATTAACATAATTACCAATTAATCAATTAATTAAAATTAATTGCCAATTAAAATTTAATTAATTACCAAATATAAATTAATTAACTATTAATTAAAAATGAATGCCAATAAATAAATTTACATATTTAATTAATTATAATTAAATTACTTCCCACCCTATTCCCCTATAAACCCACAACCCGCTACAGAATTAAATTACGCAAAAATTAAAAAAAAAAATCATTAATTAAAATAAATGATAACATAAATACACACTTTTCACACATATAATAACATAAAAAACACTATAAAAAATTCGATATTATTAAAAATTCGATAATTTTAATAACCTATATTATATACTTCGATATTTTAACTTTCTATATTTTTAACATTCGATATTACATTACTTACCTTAAAAACGATATTTTTGATGTCTATATTCTGTCCATTCGATATTATGTCCATTCGATATTTTGTAGTCGATATTTTGACTGTTTACCAACTACCAGACTGAGGAAAATGAATAATGGGGAGCCATACATAATATGGACTTTCCTCCCTGTCCCAAGTGTGAAGAAAATACTTTACCTGCTATCCTTAACCAACCACGCTAATTTCATTGCCTTCGTTCCCCCATGTGCAACTGGCACCTTGTGCTTTCAGTCAAAGCAGACAAGCGGTAAACAGCATTTACAACACGTCTCGAACTCCGATATGCTTTAACAATGCGGTCCAAACCACTAATGCATCTTTACAATGCATTATTTTACCGCGCAAGTCGTTACAATGACTTTCCTTAAGGAAAGCGTTATTGGAATGATATTGGACTTTAAGTCCAACACTTAACCTACTGTTGCGCAGAATTGAGTTGGAATAGTAAATTATACTATTTCAACTCAAGCGCTTTCTCTAAGGCAAGTTATTGTAACAACTTGCATGGTAAAGAAATGCATCCTAAAGATGCCTTTGTGGTTCGGACCGTGTATTAAGGCAGGCATGATAAATGCTTGGTTGATTCTGACATACAACCAGACAAGCTGTGCTGCTCTGACAGGCTCTAAAAGAGCTGTGTCCGCCTGGCCTGGAAGGCCTTATGGCCTAGCAACAGTGGGTAATCAACTGTTGCAATGTGATAGTAGTGAATTACCAGATTTAAAATCTGGTGAAAATGATAGGGATTTCCTGTGGCAGCCAGGCATAACAATATAATCAGCCAGTTGTGATATCACAACTGAGAATTAAAATGTAGGGGCATATTAGCAAGAACCTCTTCAAAATTATCGCCGTTTTAGCGCCAGGAAACTGCCACTAAAACGGCGATAATGACCTTGCTAATATGCGTTATAGAATTCCAATAGAAGCCCAGGTTAAATTTGCAGGACATCTAACCTGTGAGACTTTTTCCTCCTTTTCTGTCAACTTCTAAATTAAAGACCCTGGCCATCCCTTGTGGGTCTGATCTTTCCCCCCCTTTTCTTAAGTTATTATCTGAGACCATTACACTCTCTATTGCACTGTTTTGCAGTCCTCTTGTTTATATGTGTAGACGTCAACCATCTGGTGCGAATTCTGAAGAACCAGCTGCAATCTGTATAGGCACACCAAGGCTAACCTTTAACTGGCATCAAGCACTGAAGGGCTTCTATTCAGCATAGTCTTGATCCCTCCAAATCTTCTCCTCCTAACAGATTCTCCACACTCTGATCCAGCCTGGAGGCCTGCCTCTATAGGGGCATGTCCTTCACCATCATCTCTGGCAAGAATGATGGTTTCTGATCACTAGATCTCTGCAGAAGTTAGGCCTGTGACTTTCAACTCAGGCTCCCTTAACAACTATTATCTTTTTATTCATTTTCTGCCTGTAGTTTTGTCTCCTCCAGATCATCCTTCGGGAATATCCTATAATTAGGCTACAAAACAAGCTATGACCAGTATTCAAATAATTCCAAGCACAGCGGTCCCAGTGGTATTCGTAACAAGACAGTGCAATCATGTCTCCCTTCAGATGAACTTCAGCTGCACTCAGTTCAATATTTGTCACCAAAGCAGTGAAATACAGTTGAATCCCTTTGTATTGTTCATTGAGCTATTAAAGGACTAGGCCCTTCGCTTTTTAGGTCGAGCATTCAAGACCCTGGTATATACTTTAGTATATACTTTAGTACATATATTTTAGTATATACTTATATGTGTATGTACTTTGTGGGCTTTGGAGATCAGCCCTAGGACTTGTCTGCTTCCGCTTAGGGACTTTTTTTTCTGTTCAACTGTCTCTATTTAACTGTCTTCATACGAAACGGCCAGCAGAGGTCAGTAAAATACCAGAACTGCTTTCTGCTGAGGGACTTTCTTTTTTTAATTTTTCTGGCAACTGCTTCTATTTAACTTTCTTGATAGAAACCGACTAGCAGAGGTCAGTAAAATACCAGAATCACTTTAGCATTTTCTGATTCCAGTCCATAGAAATGATCTTCCACTAGCACCCCTAGACAATATATATTTTTTCAAATCTTGTATTTTCAGTGATATGATATGACCACCAAAGGCCCGGCTTTTATATTGAAAACAGAGCTTTGGCCTATACCATTTCCTGCTGAAAGGTAATATTTCTCTCCATGTGTTCCCATACCGCGCGTATGACACAGTTTGGTGCTTACTTTCCTTCCATGTTAAAGAGCAGTAGATGTTTCAGCTCCCAGGCTAAGGTGCTGCATAGCTAAATACATATAAAGTCCCAAAGGCAAGACTGATTGCATTGCAAATGCTTGTTTTAGAAACTGACTACAAAAATACTTTCCCCATCAGACCCTGACGTCTTGGTCAAATAACTTCCCTAGTGATTCCGACCTTATCTACCATCATGGGTTTCACGCCTTACTCAAGTCTTTTTTCAAGTATGGGATCATGGTACCGTTTAATAGCCTCTACCCACACTTCTGCTTACTAAGCGAGACCTGCTGCCCCGGCCCTTATACTGAATAAACAAAAAGCGCAGGACAATGATGATGGCACTCTAGGGGTATATTTACAAGGGGATATCGCCACCAGAACGTCACTTTTAGATACTTTGTGGTGTCGCTATGCCCTTCTCCATATTATTAAAGCTGCACTAAGTCACTTTTTTGTGGCTTAACGACGCCTTGTAAATAAGGCCCCTTTATACATATCACTTAGTATGAAAGGGACGTGCAATGAGTGTTGATGTGGGCATTCCACTGCAACACCCATTGCTTTTGACACTGCCCCAGGTTTACAAGGAGGTGTAAATTTGAGGCGCGCGCCAAAAACTAACAAGAGCAGGCGTTAGCATGGCGAAAATACTTTTGTTTCTCCTTCTTTTTGCTATTTCTATGAGTGTTACGTTCTGCAGCACACAAGGAACAAGCAAAATCCCATTAATTATTGTTTTATGTGCAGCAAGGTGTCCCTTCCTGAACATAAACAATCATTAAATAATGACTATTTGCTACTTCTATGTGTGGAGCACTCTGCAGCACACATAGATGTAACAAATTGCCATTACTCTTGTGAGGTTAAATTATTGAAATTATGCAAATACACCCGCTCAAGTAATTAATAGTAGTTTGGGGTAAAACTACTACTACATGAGGACAGCAACAACACAGAGAGCACAAGCAGATCCTGCCTGCTGCTGTTCGTGTCTTGTTGAATGTATCGCTATTTTCTCACACAGAGCGCATTTTGTGCTAAGGAAGTAGCGCCAAATAGCGCAATATGCTGGATTGCGCTCCTCGCATAATGACAAGTAATTGTGCGTTATTTTACAGTATTACACATAATTAAGTTAGAAGCAATTACACACACTCTTAAAGCCACCGCACACCTTCAGATTAACGTAAAAAATATAAGTTCAAATGTTTTTCTGCAAAATCACATTGTCATGGTCAAAGCATTCTCTATGCTGTTTAGTGAATGCTTTGAGTAAAAACGTTCAGTAAGGCAAGTTATTATAAGGCAAGCTTGCCATTCTTTTCGCGCTCAAGCATACATATGATGACCACCGGTCTACTTTAAAAATATTTACCCAGGTACTAACTGCTAAATCTAGATGTAAGTCTTGACCCTAGGGCTGATTCAGCTTTTTCTTCCCAGCTTTATTAGATCAAATTGTGCTGATAGTCATCAAAATCCAGCATCTAAACTGAAGTAATATTTGAAGGAGTCTTCAAAGGTAAAATCTGAAATAGAATCTTCACAGGAGAATATTTGGTCAGACCTTGGAGTCATTTTCAAGGAAAAAATCTGGCTGCCTTCCGATCTCTGTCTCACTCTGCAGTTTGGCTGCAGTAGATTAGAATGACACAAATATGTCGAACGCCACAACCACTAGGACACCCAGGGAAGTTGGATGTTCACTGATGAAACATGGTGTTCTCAAAAATACACACTTTCAAATGAAAGATTTTAGTTATCTGTAACTACTAACGTACATCAAGAGAGATAAAAGAAAACTTTAAACAGCCCAGGGCCATCTCTAGGGCGGTGCGACTGGTGCGACCGGTGCAACCGCACCAGGTGTTGACTTGGGGTGGGGGCGTCATTTTTGAACATGTATATTATAATTTTAACCCCTTCCGCGCTCATGACGTCATGAGCGACGACGCTCGTACGCTGATGATGAGCTGAGCTTGTCATGTAACGCAGCTTTTTAAGAACCGCCGTGCACAGCGGGAAAACCGCTACCGCGCATGCGGTTGAAAGCACCTGCTGCCACGTTCCTGGCCTCCAGCAATTTTCAGACATAAATTAAAATGTCACGATAACGCCGGTGATTAATCGCCTTCCTGGAAAGAGACCGGAGGTTTGTTTAGTGTAAGGTTTGACTCATCGTAAGGTAGTGCAAAGGGTTAAAGTGCTTACTGCTAAGAACGTCTACCGTGCGCTAACAAAATGCCTATAATGTAAATAAGTCAGTGGGTTACTGCTTCTGTGAGAGAGCTCTTTTTGTTACTTGTCATTTATAAGTCAAAATCCTAATGTAGAACATTGAGCTATTAACTGTCATCCTGGAGCTGCATGCAAACTGCAAGGTATATGTTAGCACTATATCCTTGTCCTGCTAGATCTGTCGGCAGCTTTCGACACGGTAAATCATTCGGTACTGGTCCAACGGTTACAAAACATTGGCATTGATGGCCTAGCTCTGTCCCTTCTGACATCATTCTTAGAAGACAGAGAACAGACACTGGTTTGGGAGGGAATGCAATCAGATGGTTTCACTCTCCCCTGTGGCGTCCCGCAAGGCTCAGCACTCTCGCCAACACTTTTCAATATATATATCCCACCTCTGGCAAGACTTGTTAGGAATCATGGATTTGCGATGGTATCCTACGCGGATGATTCTCAGTTAATCATCTCGGTGACTAAACAACCCGAGGACACAGCAGCCAGATGTCATGGTTGCCTTTTGGATATCCTGTCCGGGATGAACCAAGCCTATCTAAAGATCAACACCGATAAGACGGAGGTTATGTAATTTGGGCCAGGACAATCTTTGTGGAACCCCACGTGGTGGCCGACTAATGCAGGAGAATGCCCTAAACCGGTCTCTAAGGTGAGAAATTTGGGGATAATTTTTGATACCCAGCTCAACTTCTCAGCGCAGGTAGATAGTCTCACATCCTACTGTTTCTACCTTATAAAGAAATTGAGAAAAATCTTCCCTTTCATTGGCCAAGCTCTGCAAAAGACGGTGGTAGTGAGCCTTTTGCTGTCTAAATTAGACTATTGCAACGCAATGTTTCTGGGAATTGATAAAGCCCAGAGTAATAAACTTCAGTCTCTGCAGAATGCAGCTGCTAGGCTGCTGCTGAATATTCTCAAAGGCAGCTCCACGTCAAAGGAAATCAGAGCTTTGCATTGGCTCCCTGTACAACAAAGAGCAGAGTTCAAGGCTTTGTGCATTGTGCATAAAGCACTCTACGGTAGAGGAGCTAAGGACATGCAGAGACTTTTTAGGCCTTACACGCCAGTTAGGAGGCTAAGATCTAGTAATGCCTGTGTTTTTGCAAGTAAATAAAATCCGGAGAGTAAGATGGGGTGGAAAGGCATTCTCTCACCAGGCAGCTCACTTATGGAATAAGCTGCCATCTATTCTCCGATTGCAGTCTAATCATCAAACTTTCAGGAAGGCCGTAAAGACGCTGCTGTTTTCGCAGCTTTAGTTCGACATTTGGACAGCATCTCCTCACTTACATTAGCGCCAAGACGCTGTTTGCATACGTGTGCTTTATAAATATGAATCCTATCCTATCCTATATGTTTTTTTTTTCCAGTCTTTCATCATCCTAATCTTGTGAAAAGGGTTCACTTGGGTAGAAAACAATTCTTATTATAAAAGAGAACCCCTAACAATGATGTTACATATTAAATTCTGGATTTGTGGTTTTCCAGAAAAAGGACTCAAACTATATTGCCTACCAGTATCGATGACGTCACTCCTACACTACACCTTGTAGTCCTGTCTGATGTAACATTTCCTGTTCACTGATTTACCCACATATGATTGTCTCTGTGCAACGTGTGTGTGTGGTGTAAAGTGCTCTGAGACCTTACACTGGTATGAGTGGTGCTATAAAACTGAATGAATCTGAGAGGCAGTGGTTATGGAGACTTGAGAGGCACTGTTAAAGGGTGCTAGTTAGGGAATCCGCGGCAGAGGTGGTCATTGGTGGGGCGCCAACAGATATTGTCACACAGGGCGTCACCAGCGCAAAAGCCGGCCCGGAGGGAGCCCCCTTAACTGTGTAAAAAGTACAATGGTGCAAAAGATCACAAGAACACACTGGACATTCTTTTGCAGCATGTGAAGTGTTTGGGGGGCTGATTAAAACCACCCTAACCTTGGCCAAGGCATGGGGCAAACAAACACACTGCCCATCCATCCCTGAACAAGGGGGATAGGATCAACCATAATCTTCCACACCTTTGGTAAGACAGAGGGGTGAACAAACAGTCCAACTCTTGGCAAGGGCAGGACTAATACATTCTCATCCAACATAAGACAGGGCAGTGGATAAACAAAGACGCCCCAAGAGGAAACACTAAATAAGGCTAAATACCCCGTCTGGTGTACAAAGGCAAACAAAACCGCGGTAAAGGGTGCTAAATAAACTCTGTTGCTTTGCTGAATCACATGATTCTATCTGAGAAAGATATTTATGTATCAAAGACACTGAGTGGCGCCTTCCAGGGGCAGTGGGTGACACAAGTGGTGGAAGAGAGGTATTTCGGAATGGCAGTGGGTGGCAACCTCATAAGAAACAATTGAGGGACATGAATGTATTTATTATTATTATTATTATTATTATTTTACTAATTATGTACTGCATCCACTTCCCAGTAGATCCTATTCACAGTCATCTCTTCACAGCAAGTTTATAATTCGAAGTCATTTATTGAAGAGCTTGAACATAAGCCAACAGAAGCTATTTTTTCATGGAGACTTCTTATATCTAGTCCAGAACAGTATTGCCAGCTCAGTTCCAGAAAGCATAATGCATTTGCTTGTATCATAGATGCACCTATGTCAAAATCAGAAGTCAATGCCTGTCAAAAGACAAATACAAAGGGTTACTTTGTTGCCTATTTGTTTAATTTTGGAGGTGGTGAATCGCATTTTGAAACCCCCCCAAGAGACCGACTCACAGAGCTTTCTCCTATAATTACTGCATCGCCTAAGAAGTTCAGAAGTCTTCCATGCCACTGCCGGGAGTAAATCCCACTTCCTCACTGAAGTGACATGTGTGCTCATTTTAACGAGAATGTTGAATTTAGTTGCATAAAGTGTCACTCTTCATATATGAATTAGTCATCAGAACAATCAGAAGTGACATAAGTTTAGCTGCACAAAGTTTTTTCGTAAATGTGGAAAGTTTGCCAATATGGTGGAATTTCCTCATTCTAAAAGGGTGTCTTTGTGTGTTCATTCCTGCAAAAGTCACAGAATACTCCACAAACCAGGCGGTTTTTGAGTGTTCACAAACCTCTTGCAGGTAGATTCCCATCTTTCCAATGCATACACATTTACTTCTGTGAAAATCAGGAGCACGTTCTTTTCCAGGGTACAAACGTTGAGGCACTACCTCTATATTCACTTGGGGTATAAGGGGTAAGGTGAGATATTGTCCAATGTGAAAATATTTTCATTGTTATGAAATAAAAAGTTGAATATACAAATGGACATTTACATCAGATGTATGCATGTTGAATTTTCCAACTGGTGGCAATTCTGCAGGATTACATTTTGCACATGGAAATACTTAGCAAAATGTATGATTGGTGTAAATTTCATCAGTGGGCCAGAAAGATAGCTCAGTACACATCAAACATCAGTTGTAGACGTGTGTGTGTGGGTGTTTGGTTGTGCGTGTGTGTGTGTGTGTGTGTGTGTTGGCGCGTGGGTGTGTGTGCATGAGTGTATGTGTGTGTGTGTGTGTACAGGCGCCATTATTTATCCGTGCCTATGCACCAGACAAAGAGCATGCTATGTGAAACTGGCAGTTATTATAAAATTTCCTTGAGTAATCCAGTGATATTTTTTGTTAATATAAGCACTACATTTAGAGCTAGGGCTTTGTGAATCATGTCTTTGCTGAAATGGACCCCATAACTTTCTGGATCCTCAACAAGTTGGTGATTTGAAAATTGCCAACAAATTGATAATTTAAAGAAGGTTATAGGAAAAATGGACCTTCACAGTATTAATAATCAGGGGCCAGATGTAGGTAATTTTATTTTACCACCTCTTAAATACCAAATCATACCGATTCGGTATTTAAGAAGTGGTAAAATAGAAGTACCGAGATGTAGGTAAATACAGATGTGCATTTACCGAATCGGTAAAATTCGGTATTTACCGATTCGGTAAATACCGACCGGTAATGCCCATTCATTCCTAAGGGCTTTGAAGCCCATAGGAATGAATGGGCATTACCGAATCGGTATTTACCGAATCGGTAAATACCGATTTTCACAAGGGTGCAGGGGGTGTCACTTTGACACCCTCTAGCACCCCCAAAACAGGTTCGGTGCCATGTGGCAGGCATACCTGCCCTAAGGGCAGGTCTGCCTGTCATATGGCACAGGTGTGCATGCACACCGGAATCGGTATTTTACCATCAAATAGAATTTGATGGTAAAATACCGATTTTGTCATGCTTGTGGGACTCAGAAGAGTCCCACCTACATATCCATTTTACCGAATCGGTAAAAATACCGATTCGGTATTCTACAGAATCGGTAAATTTACCGATCGGTAAATTTACCGATTCTGTAAAATACAGGGCCCTACATCTCAAATTGCATTTACCGGTCGGTAACGGCCGAATTCGGCCGTTACCGACCGGTAAATGCCTACCTACATCTGCCCCCAGGTGTCTGAAAATGTAGCCCATGGTAAAATAGACTAATCCTCAATCTAAAATCACAGCACTGGCAGTATTATATGGCTCCAGATGTAAACTTGTATGTTAAACATTTTATTGCAGACATAAATGAATGCGATTCCGGCAGCAATCCTTGTGCCCAGCAGTGCTTCAACATGATTGGCTCATTTATGTGTCAGTGCAATCAAGGCTACGAGTTAAGCAGAGACAGGCTCAACTGTGAAGGTAAATGCAGGTCATCTAAAAGAAAGTAATAATATGCATCTTTTTTTAAATGGTTAAGAGGAATTGATAAATAGCCTGTCCTGAAGATGTTTTCGTTTTTGCTACTCTCACTTATTTTCAGGTTATCTTGAGGAAACTGTTTGATGAAATAGCAATTAAGTGCATTGTGAGCTCTGGAAATCACTGTCTGGCAACAATACTTTCACAGCCGTATTCAAATAAAACTGTTGAACATATGCCACAATCTTTAAAAAAAACGGCGACCATCTCTTTATACCGCCGCCAGTTTTTTTGTGCAATGGAAATAAAATATAATTAAACTTTTGCCCCCCAAATCCTCCATAGTCAGTCTTCCAGTTTTGAGGAAAGTAGAAATCAGTCAACTCAACCCACAGCTTTATGTATGACCAGGGATATATTCATCTAGACCCATGGTGAGCTAACTTTGAACCCATGTTCTTAGTATATGTGAAAACTGACTTTATTCAGGCAAGGAAAATTGACCGCCTGCTGTCAGTAGCTTTATATCAAGTGGGTGGTAATGAAAATGATATGCATACGTGAGTAAGAAATATGAAACTGTGTACATTGATGAAATATTTTCAATATTTTAAGAATTATGTGAATAAAAACCAAGTCTGTCAATTCCAAGATGGTAAGGATTAAGGACCCAATTACAAGTGAGCTGGATTTAGGTGCAGGAATAGCTGGTGGCAGGAATTAACATGTCTGGACACTATCTGAGTACATAAATGTTTAAAGCAAGAGCTAAATGGCATGAGGGTCATAGGGCTGTAGAGGCGACTGCATCCGGGGTCAGTGGAGCCTAAGGAGAGGCCGGGGAGAATGCTCCATGCTTCCCCATGGCATAGGAGGGGGTCGCTTAGGAGTCATGCAGCACTTGTGCCTACAGCCCCTGCCTTTCACTGTATGAGTTTGGGTTTCTTACCCCACAAAAATCACCCCATGTTCCTCCCCCAAGTAATCCTTAGTTCAGGAGCACCGGGGCACTTGTGATCTGCCGGAGTGATATTTCCCACTTCAGCCGGCCTGTAACCAAACCCTAAATTGTGTCAGTCAATCCTTCACACAACACTGTGCAGTCTATACTTCTGAATGAGTAATGTGCTTATGAGAATGTTTCACTGGTCCTGTGCTACAAATGCTGTTTTTACATTCTAATGTATGTCAATTGTGTTTGAACTATTTTGTTACATTATTAATTTTTTATTGATAAACACCTGAAAGACTATTACTCTTCCTAATGGTTTACAGTTTGATGTGATAATGGATTGCAGGCCCATAAGCAATCTGTGATTTTCCCCAGAGGACTGACTCCTCTTAGTGGTGCAGATGGTGTGATGGTCTGTTATCACAAAATGCAATAACAGTCTTTTACATCATGTGTAGGCATGTGATGAGACCCTTGTTCTGTCAGGTATAATTCCTACTTCTCAGATGTACATTACTCCACTTTGTCTTAGCTGGGCTTGTGCTATGGACATTTAATTCATAATGTGGGGTGCAGTCCTGTGGGGCATTTGTGTACAATGCAGTCCACCCAGGTAAACAGGTTTCCTTTCGGATTCCTTGACTCACCGTTGGTAGCTAGGCCACAGTATGTCAATTGTGTTTGAACTATATTTGTTACATTGTTAATTTTTCATTGATAAACACTTGAAAGACTATTACTCTTCCTAATAGTTTACAGTTTGGTGTGATAATGGCTTGCAGGCCCGTAAGCAATCTGTGATTTTCCAAGATGAATGGTTCCTCTTAGATGGTATGATGGTTTGTAATCACATCATTTTGGCTATTAACAATCTTTACGTCATGTGTAGGCATGTGATGAGACCCTTGTTCTGTCAGGTATAATTCCTACTTCTTAAGCTATCTACAATGCTCCACTTAGTCTTAGCTGGGCTTGTGCTATGAATGTCTAATTCTGTCAAATTAACTTTATTTCGTCCATTATGGCCATAATAGTATGCATACAACGCATAAAATACATAATAAATAGCTACAGTCCAGCATAATCAAGTTACAACATCAAATTCATACCTAAAAAGGAGATTTATACCAGAAATGAATATAAAATTTAAAAAATCATGACTGAGAGGGTAGGTGCCAGACAGTCACGGGCAATAGCAGCAGAAGAAACAGTACAGCGTGAACGTGTAAAACAGGAACCAAGTGCAATAACTTCACAAATGGCCTTTAGCAGATAAAAGGTGACACCAAAACAGAGCAGAGCCAGGGAAAGACCAGACGTCACCACCCTAGCACTATTGGAAGGAAAGAGCCTTCCTTTTTAAAAGCCGCATAGCACCCAAATACTTGTAGACCACACAGACATATAGAGGCCGATAGTCTGATCTGAAGATTCGCAGAGCTGCAGTGTCTGCGTATTCTCAACTGCTTACAGATGGCTGTTAACCAGAAGTGGCAAGGGCGTGCATAGGCAGAGCATGCAAAGAAAACATGAGGAAAGGTTTCTTTGGAATATTTGCACGCTGGGCAGTCAGAAGATTCCAAAGTCGACCATTTAGAAGCAAAATGTTTCAGCTGTAGTACTCTCACTCTGAATTGGAAGTATAACTTCCTGTCCATTGGCACAGTGAAATAGTCCCATAACAGCTTAAGGCAACAAGAGGACTTGAAATTTAGAAAATCTAGTGAAAAGGTGGCACTGGTGACTTTTTAAAGGAAATTGGCCTTTGCACTAAGTCAGAACTGTTGCTTCAGGGACTCTTTAGAAAGAGAGTGGCCATCAGCAGATGTCTCCCATAAATCAGGCCTTCTAAGGGAAACGAGCATCCTTTTAATGTGAAAAAGACCGGGAATTTTATTAAAGCATTTGGGGCCAGATGTAGGAAGGCAAATACCGGTCAGTAACGGCCGATTTCGGCCATTACCGACCGGTATTTGGAGTTTGGGATGTAGGGGCATGTTAAAATACAGATTCGGTACTTTTACCGAATCGGTAAAATACCGAATCGGTAAAATTACCGAATCTGTATTTTGACATGTAGGTAGCACTGTAATCAGTGCTACAGGGGTTTAAGAATTCGTTATTTACCACCAACTAGAAGTTGGTGGTAAAGAAGTGTGGCTCAATGGTTAGAGCGGCGGACCCTGATGCAGAGGTCTAGCCCGGGACCAGGGTTCAATTCCCCGCCTCGGCGGGTCTTGGGCTCAAAAATTCCACGGACCTGATAATTCTCGCCTCGGTGCCTATTCCAATCATGGAGTCCCACTCTGCAACTCTGGGCAATAGCTTGCTTAATCTCCACAACGGCCCCCACAACGCTAAGGATGCTTGGCCTCCACCTTGGGGGTGCCCAGGAGTGGACACCTCATGGGGAAAGCCAGGATGGGTTCCACAGCGGTATTCGTGCAAGCGCCTTGAGACCCTTGCGGGTGAGTAGTGCGCTATACAAGTATCAATTTACATTTTACATTTAACTAGAAGTTGGTGGTAAATAATGAAAACCCTTTAAAAAGCATTTCTTTTACTTTTTACACAGTGGCATGTTGCAGACATACATGCCCTAAGGGCATGTATGTCTGCAACATGTGCACCCATGCACAATTGAGGGGTGCAACAGGGTGTCAAAGTGACAACCTGCCACCCTTCAATGTTTCCCCCAATTTCGAATCGGTATTTACCGATTCGGTAATTGACATTCATTCCTATGGGCCTCCAGGCCCATAGGAATGAATGGTAATTACCGAATCGGTAAATAGTGATTCGGTAATTACCGAATCATACCGATTCAGTAATTAAATCGGTAAAATTACCTACATACCGATTGCCAGTTCTTAAATACCGAATCGGCATGATTCGGTATTTAAGAATCGGTAATCTTGGATTACCTAATAGTGACTATTGGTCTTGATAACATCCTGCAATGCTGCAGTGAAATTGACAAGCTCAGGAGTGGTCCAGGTTTTCCTCCAGTACAGGAGAGGGTGCATCCTAGCTTTGCCCTCTAACCTTTTCCCATCCAAGCCCAGATATAGGGGGTACGAGTGGGTGCTAGGAGGTAAAAGGGTGATGAATCATAAAAATGTGTTCTCCGATGTATCCAGATCATTGATGTTGGGAAAGCCCCAAAGCTACGCCCAGTGAAGGGCTGCACCCAGGGCTTTAGCTTTGTAGATCTGGAGAGCAGGTGCTATAGGTATGGTAAAAGAAGCACAATGCTCTTTGAAGATTGCACCCACAATCTGTCTATGCTTTTGGACGGCCTTGTTAATGTGGAGCTACCATGACATGACAGAAGAAAGTGTTACTCCTAAGTAAGCAAATGAATTTACCTTCTCTACTGGGGCTTCTCCCAGTACCAAACTCCCTTTGAAAGATTTGTGTTGATGGAAAGACATTATTATTAATCAATCAATCAATCACTCAGAGAATTGAAAGCGCTACTCACGTGTGAGGGACCCAAGGCGCTGAGGGGGGGAACGCCACTCCGTTTAGCCAAAGTGCCAGTTCTTGAGGGTCTTCCTGAAGGTGTTCAGGGAGGGGGCATGCCTGATGTCTGCCGGTAGCTCATTCCAGGTCTTAGCTGCGATGTGAGAGAACGATCTTCCGCCCGATCTGGCTCTGCGGATGCGTGGGGTTTCAGCCAGTGCAAGGTTGGATAATCGCAGAATTCTTTTGGGTACGCGGGAGTTTATTCTGTCGTTGAGGTATTTGGGTCCGTTGTTGTGCAGGCTGCGGGAGGATGCTGAGGGTGTTGAAACAGCTGGAGGTGACAGCGTTGACTTGTCGGTTCTTGGTGAGTGCTGAGTCGAGTACGATGGCGAGGTTCTTGGCGTGGTCTGAGGGGGTAGTTGGGCTTCTGAGGGCGGTGGGCCACCAGGTGTTGTCTCATGCTGAAGGGGTGGTTCCAAGGATGAGGATTTCTGCCTTCTCTGCATAGAGTTTTAGGCAGCTGTTGGTTATCCAGACTGCCCCTTCTTGCATTCCTCTCTGGGAGTTGAGTTTTGCGGTGGTTGGGAATTCGGTGAGGGAGAGGATGAGCTGGGTGTCGTCGGCGTAGGATACCATGTTGAGGCCATGTTGTCGGATGATGTCTGCGAGGGGGGGGCATTTAGATGTTGAAGAGGGTCGGGCTCAGAGATGACCCCTGTGGGACACCTCAGGTGATGTCCTTGGGGGCAGAGAGGTAGGGCGGTAGTCTGATCCTTTGGCTTCTTCCGGTGAGGAACGAGTGTATCCAGTCTAGGGCAGTTCCTTGTATGCCGGTGTCGTGTAGTCTAGTGTGTGGTGAGAGACGGTGTTGAAAGCTGCAGACAGGTCGAGGAGGATAAAGGCTGCAGAGTGGCCCTCGTCCAGGATGCTCCGGATGTTGTCTGTGGCGGCGAGTAGGGCAGTCTCAGTGCTGTGGTTGGCTCGGAATCCGGATTGGGACGGGTGGAGGACGGCGTGCTCTTCGATGAAACTTGTCAGTTCCCTGTTGACTGCTTTCGCTGCCACTTTGGCTGCAAAGGGAAGAAGCGAGATGGGCTGGTAGTTTTTGAGGTCGGTGGGGATGGCCGTGGGCTTCATGAGCAGGGGCCTGACTTCGGCATGCTTCCAGTCGCCTGGAAAGGTGCCTGTTTTGAAGGTGGTGTTGATGGTGGGTTGCAGTTGGGGTGCAATGGTGTCTGCGGCTCTGTGGTAGATGTGCGGGGGCAGGGGTCGGTGGGAGCCCCAGAGTGGATGCCTTTCATGGCCGTGTTCATGGTCATGATTGGTGTCCAGTTGGAGATGGTGGGCTGGCTGGTGTCTTGGGGAGGCGGTAGGCTGGCTGAGGTGTCTTGTGGGTGGTCTGTGAAGTTGTCGTAGAGTGTTCTGATCTTGAGCTGAAAGTGGGTTCCGAGCTTGTCACAGAGATCTTGGGACGGGGTGATATCTGCGGCTTCTTTGCATGGGTTGGTGAATTCCTGGATGATGTTGAAGAGCTCCTTGGAGTTGGTGGTGTTGGTGAGGATTTTGATGTGGATGAAGTTCCTTTTTGTTGTTTTGATTTGGTTGTGGTAGTCCGTCATGGCATTCTTGTAGGTGGAGTGGCTGTTGGTTGTCTTGGTATTCCTCCAGTTCTTTTCCAGGCATCTGCAGGTGTGCCTGGCTTCTTGGAGGTTGGTGGTGAACCAGGCAGCTTTTCTGGGGCGTTGTTTGCCTGGGTTGCATGGCGGGGCGAGCTCGTCTGCGTAGTTGGAGTTCCATGTCAAGAGTTCTCTGGCTGCGGTGTTTGCGTCGGATGCCCAGGTGTGGTTGCTACGGAAGAGGGTGGAGTTCAGTTGCTCATTCTTGACATTGCTCTAGTTCCTTCGTGGTGGGCGTGGGGCTGGTATAGGTACTTTGGGCTTCTCGACGGTGAAGTGGATGCAGTGGTGGTCAGTCCAAGGTGGTTGCATTGTGTGGCAGTTTCCTGCAGCGAAGATGGGGTTGAGGGTGTGCCCTGCCCTGTGTGTCGGTGTGTTGACGAGTTGGTTGAATCCGATGTTGGCGAGGTTGTCATGAAGGATGGTGGAGTTGGGGTCCCTGGGTTTGTCAAGGTAGAAGTTGAGGTCTCCAATGAGTATGTACTTCATTGATGAAATGGCGTGGGGTGCGATTAAGTCGGTAATGGCGGTGGCGAAGGGAGTCCGCGGGCCAGGGGGTCTGTAGATGAGTGTCCCACAGAGTGTGGTCTTAGGGCTGGTCTTGATCTGGAAATGCAGGTGTTTGGCGAAGGGGAGGGCCTCGCTGGAGGTGGTGAAGCGGAGGGTGTTTTTGTGGACTATGGCGAGGCCTCCTCCTGGGTGGTTGGGGTGGTTCTTCCTCTGAATCTTGTAGCTGTCCGGGATGGCAGTTTTGATGTCGAGGCAGAGGCGGCGTTGGTCCAGGTCTCCGTGAAGAAGGCGGTGTCGGGCGAGAGAGAGTCGAGTAGGTTCCAGATTTCCATGGCTTGTTTGTCTACAGAGCGCACGTTGAGGAGGATGCAGCTAAGGGTGTCGTCGATGCTGGTGTTGGTGGTGGTGAAGGTCCTGTGGCAGTGGAGGCAGGAGAACTGGCCGTGGGTTGTGTGCTGTGAGGCCTGTTGGCAATCTGTGTTTCTTCCGGGGTTGAGTGCGTGTCTTCCGGGGTTGAGTGCGAGGAGTGCATTGGGGTGGTAGCAATGGAGGGCAGTAGATCCAGGGTTCCTGGCGCTGGTTGTGGTAGGGTCGCAGACGGGCACAGACGGGCGCAGACGGGCGCAGACGGGCTTGCCTTTGACGCGCCTTCGGCGCGCCAGCGGCCCGCCCGCTGTTTGTTGTTGTGTTGATCTCCAAGCCACGAGCGTGATAGTACTCGTCAAAATGAGTCAAAGTTTGCATAGTCCATTCAGGGTCTTGGAGATCAATAAGGTGTCGTCAGTGAATAGCAGGGTAGGGGTTTTATTATTTGCAAGTGAAGGGGCGTCAGTGTCGATGTGGGTTAAATAGTGCACAATGTCATTTATATACAACGAAAACAATGTTGGAACCAGGATGCAGCCTTGGCGAACACCTTTGGAAACCGCAACTCTCTCAGTCTACTGGCCTTGAGCTCCAATATCGAATTCAAGTAGAGTTGTTTTTATGTAAATGTCTAATAAGGGACAGAATATCAAGGGGCATACCCATGTTTTGAGTACTTGCCATACACCTGGGTAGGGGACTAATCAAAGGCGGATTTTAAATCAACAAAGTTGACATACAGATTACCTCTGATAATTAACAGGCCATGCTTTCAGGATAGTACCACAACTGGGATAGGGACAAACATCTTACCCGAACAGTGGGTCACTCATTTTGAGGGTCTTTATAATTACAACCAGGACACAGATGGGGAGGGGGGATGGGATGGAAAGCGGAGCACAGACGTAGAATTGTCCCTAGAAGAAATTATCAAGGGGATCCAAGGCCTCACTCGTAACAAAGCTCCAGGCCCCGATGGCACCCCACCGGACCTATATCTGAGCAATATAGACTTATGGGCCCCCATTCTGACGAGGGTATTTAATGCGGCCATTAAGTCTGGATTGCCCCATTCATGGTCTACCGCAATAATTGTCCCCATCTTCATGAAGGACAATAGGGACAACCCCCAATGCTATAGACCAATCTCATTGATCAATGTCTCAGCCAAAATTCTGGGCTGGGTAATCTTGGAACGGCTTATGGATTGGACGGGTGAGCATCGCATTATTTGCAGATACCCAGTACTGTTTTAGATCGGGGAGGTCCACTATTGATCAATGTTTGAACCTTTACATGCTGGTGGCAAAATACACCAAAGCCAGCAATGAAGCTATATACATGGGGTTCATGGATCTAGCAGCCGCGTATGATCACGTGAACAGGAATAAGTTATGGGCCATGATGAGTAACATGGGTAGTGACCCAGGTCTGATTGACACCCTCAGAGAGTTACACTGGGACACCACTGCCAAAGTCCGCTACAATACGGAGGGGGGAACACAGAACCCTTTCCGTGAACTAGCGGAGTGAGACACGGCTGTATTCTTGCCCCCTTTCTATTCTCGCTTTACATCAATAATTTAGAGAGGACCCTGATTGCCTTGAATACAGATTGCCCTAAAGCAGGTACGCGTCACATACCGGTGCTTTTGTACGCGGATGACGCGGTCCTGCTTGCCCGCACCCCGAGGGCTCTGCAGTGTCTAATTGATGGATTTGCTAACTTCATGGACACTTTAGATCTGTCGGTGAATTTAAGCAAGTCCTTCGTGATGCTGGCAGGCACGAATCCCTGTAGGAAGTCTTCATATAAAATAGGGACCCACACTCTAGAGAAGGTGCAGTCCTTCTCTTATCGCGGGCTGCTTTTTGATGGGGCATTGAAATTTAAACTTTTGGTAGAAGAGCGGTGCACAAAACTCATATCTTCAAATGGTGCCATAACAAACTTTGCCCGTAGGTTGGGCCGCTGGTCCCCAGAACAAGTCATGAACCTTTATGGCTCCATAAGCAGCACAAAAGCCATGTATGGAGCTAAAGTGTGGGGCTTTGTGGATGCCAAGCAGTTACAGCTGGAGGAAGATAAATATCTATGAAGGATCTTAAAAATCCCTCAGAGCACCCCAGCTATAATTGAGCATAGGGAATTAGGCAGACCATTCTTGGAGGACCAGGTTAAGCTTAAACCAATCATGGCATGGTTAAGAATCTGGGGAAATCCGGAGGCAGTCCTAAGCAGACAAATAATGAGAGACTGTCTAAATAGGGATAAAAGTCTACAGATTCCGTGGTTAAAGTACATTAAGGACAGCCTAGAGGGTTTAGACGAGAATGATCTTTTTAGAAATCCCAGTGCAATATCGAACCTCGACAAACTGAAGATTAAAAAAATGCTGCTTGATCAGTTTGTGACCCGTAGGAGTGGAATCTTCTACATTCACTTAATCACCTTTCACTTTCTAGCACTGCTATTCAGTTCCTCACTAGGCACACCTAGCTCACATCTGAGGTACCCTTCCTTGAGACACGCATGACCTGGTTATTAAATCTGCCAGCTTCATGTGGTTTTCTACCTTGAAAGGAATGAGAGATCCCAGATGATGAAGGGCGGTCTCAAAAGAGGACTGATGAGAACTCGTTCACACTGTTAGCCTGTTACATTTTCTTATTTTGTTGGATACATAGTTTAATTTGACTCACTGCTAATTTGTGTTGGTGTTATGAATAGTTTGGGGGTTTAGCAGTCAGGGTCGTTAAAACAATTCCCCTTGGACCTCTTTAGTGTTTATTTTGCATTTGAGATCCTGACAGTCCCTGTTAAACCAGGGACTAGGTTTGGGCCATGATTCTTATGGTGTGTCCCAGAGATTGTGAAGTGTGACAAAATGTATTTGAAGACGGTTTGGTGCAAATCGCTAAAAGTCACCAAATTTGCATAATTCAGAAAACCTCCCTCAATTTGGGATAGGACATTTCGATGGTCTTGGCTTATAGTTGATAGAATATCCAAACAGGCTTCCACTTGTTGCCATTTTTAATGTTGAATGCCAGTTGTAAGCTTGATGCCCCTTGTGAGGGAAGGAGGACAATTGTTGAGAGGGTCACTATCACAGAGAGCCATCATGGTAAGGGACAATGAGTTGTGGTCACTCCCCGACTTTGCCTGTCAGCCATGTCGACGACCAATGGCCAAAGACTTAAATCAACTAAAATATAGACAACGTGGCTCATGTGGCTTAGTGAATTGAATGTATGGGCCCCGTTAGGATCCGATCTTGTTTCACCATTAGTGGCCCTCAGCCCATATTCAATGGCGGGAACCTTGAGCTGAAGAGCAGCCTGTGTCCATCGGTTTAGGAGAGGAATATCCAGGTGGGCATAATTCATCCTCTACACAAGTTAACTGGATGTCGTTCCTGTGGAGGGGCTCAAAGGTGGAATTGTAATCAGCTGAGAGGTTAAGATTATATTAGAGATAGCCGCCTTTCTATAAATTCCTTAAGTGCTTGCAAGTGTAGGAGGCCAACCCACCTGTAACCCCTCTGGCGTATCCATTACAAATGGCTGCCCTGAGATGTTTGTCATTAGTAAGCACCATGGCCAGAAAATCCGGGAAATCAAGGTGAAGTAGTCAAAGTTTGCAGTTGAGTGAGGCTTGTGGCACGTGGTTAAGCTTCCTGAGGCTCTCCCACAAGGGCTGGGTTTAGCTGGGATAAAGAAATTGACGTAGCCCGGTTTAAATATACGGTCAACGGACCATGTCACTTGAAACAAGCAAATATCATGTTCATCAATGAATATGAACCAGTCAGGTAGAACCAACTTAGACCTAAGACTTGCCACATTCCATGACACAAAAGTTAACATGGGTGGGTGTTGCGCTATAAGGACCTTATCAATATCATGATCGTGGGGGAATCTACTGCTTAGGACAAGTCACCGGACATAAAGGATGGACTGACAAGAATACCAGAGTAGGATATGACTCCAAGAGTAGTAGATGAGTTAGGGGTGGACTGGACCTCTGACAACAAGGGACGGAATAACGTTTTCTTTGCACTTGTTGGCTCTGGCGTGGTGGAATTATATAGAGATTTAATAGTGGTAACCAGGTCAGTTGTGTGTAGGTATGGGTTAAACCCAGAAGTCAATCAGTATCACCCAGTCATGAAGTACCTTGGGGGAGGTAGGGGTGGGAAACAGTATTCAAGTTAGACAATGGCCTGGTATCAGCTGGGCTTTTGCTATGGATATCTAATTCATAATGTGAGGTCCAGTCCTGTAGGGCATTTGTGTACTGTACAAGCCACACGGGTAAATAAGTTTCCCTTGGAGTTCCTTGACTCACCGTTGGTAGCTAGGCCACGGTGACAAGGAAATCCTCAGGAAAAACCTGTGGCATTTTCTGGGTATGTGTACCAGCGTAAAAACAATACATGAAACAGTCACACTAAATGTAGTTGAACATACAAGAAAGAACTAAACAACGTAATAGAAGTGTTTAGAATAGTACCAAGGAAACATAAAAATAAAGTACAAAAAAGGGAACATGTATCCAGAATGTCAATGTGATTAGCAGCTCTTTGCATTTGGGCAATAAAGGGAAGCCATTGATTACTTCAAGATAAAAAGGGCTGGTAAAAGTATGTGATCTTGATCCAGTTCATACTAGTCCTCTGATGGGAACACGTTTTCATAGTTCTAGCAATCCTCAGACAAACCTTCAAGGTGGCTCACAGCTTGGCTCTACTGCCATAATGACTTGGGTGCATCCCCACTTCACAGGTTTTATTCTTCCCTTTTCAGCGCCTTACAGGTCAGCATTGACCCCTCCTAGGCCAGCAGGGCTCCTTTTAACTTCACCAAACCCTTCAGAAGAACCAAACTCACAAGTCTGTAGGGCTGGGTTTGCAGCATGCAATACCATGGTTCATGTTTCCTTGGGGACAGCGCCTATGTCTTGGGTTAAGAACCTTGCAGCTTACCAACACACACCTCCAAGAAACAGACTACTTCCAACAGGCAGTTTTCTCTGCACTGAAAAGCCTAAGTAAAAGTATGGTCTCAGTCAAGAAATTGTCTTCCCTAGTTTTAGAATCATGGCTTTGATAAAGAAATTAAGGAACGTAGTGGAACAATCTCCCCATGCCTTGTGGCAGGAAGTAGGCATTCTTCTTGCAGCATGCATGGAAGTTTACCCTACAATGTTCTCAGCGTGTTCTGCAGTGTCAGTGCGTCAAGCGAGGGTTGTTAAGAGGGAATCTAGCATAATATTCATGAGTTACCGAAAACCAGTTACCAAAACCTTCACATGCAGCACCACTCAATATTTGACTCCAACTATAAAAGGCAAGATGCAAAGAAGAACTCCATAGCCATCCCATCTCCAACCACTCCCATCCAATAAATACTGCTCACTTTAATAAAGTCACTTCTAGCCCACCACACTTTAAAGTGGTCCTATCCCCTCCTGATACCTCTCTCCCAGCAACATATGCTGGTTTTTTTAGATACAAGATGTGCACTAAATTCCTCTCTGAAAAGAAGTAAGTTAAACAGTTCTTGTCAATACCAAATGTTCTTGCTGAACATGCAGGTCTCAATCCCACCTCCTGTTCATTGGTTTTGTATTGTTGCCCTTGAAACAGAGAAGCAGATGTCCTCTCACTTAGGCCACCCAAAGGTTAAGGTCTGCAACTAGTTTTGAGGCTGAAGGTAGAAGTAGTTATCAAAAGGGCATCAACTAAAGCATGCATTAGTTGAGACCACTGTAGTTTGATCAGGCACACAATAAATCTTGTCTCAAATGTCACAAAGATAAAACGAGATATGAGCATGCCTTCAAAAATCTGTTAACCTGACCCTGGAGCCAAGTCAGCTTGCAAATGCAAATTATCACTGGTAATCCAATCAAGTTGCAATGCTTGACCAGACATACCCAAACAGAAAAATTGATGGACAGAATGCAGAACAATGTCATACATTCAACCCAGTACAGAGATCTGGGCCTAAATCCATCGTTTTTTTGCTCACCATGCCATTCCAGTTTGGACTCAGCCATGTGCATCAGTATTGACCCTGCGCCCAATGGGAACAGTCCAGCCCGAACTGCCAGGCCAGGTCCTCCCTGGACTAGAAACAAGCATCCTAGGACTGGTTTTGGGCTTTCAGCCTTCATCAGCCAAGATAGCTTGACTCCAGTGGCATGGAGAGCAAGGGACTCACGTCTGAGCATACCCGTCCAACTTGCGGTGGCAAATGCAAAAAGAACAATTGATGGACAGAATGTAGAACAATGTCATACATTCACCCCAGTACAGAGATCTGGGCCTAAATCCATAGTTTTTTTACTCACCATACCATTCCAGTTTGGACCCAGCCATATGCAAATCAGTCTTGACCCTGTGCCCAATGGGAACAGTACAGCCCCAACTGCCAGGCCAGGTCCTCCCTGGACTGGAAACAAGCATCCTAGGACCGGTTTCGGGCTTTCAGCTCTCATCAGCCAGGATAGCTTGACTCCAGTGGCTTGGAGACCACGGGACTCACGTCTGAGCATACCCGTCCCATTCGGTGTGACAAATGCAAAAAGAACAATTGATGGACAGAATGCAGAACAATGTCATACATTCACCCAAGTTCAGAGATCTGGGCCTAAATCCATCGTGTTTTTGCTCACCATGCCATTCCAGTTTGGACCCAGCCATATGCAAATCAGTCTTGGCCCTGCGCCCAATGGGAACAGTCCAGCCCGAACTGCCAGGCCAGGTCCTCCCTGGACTGGAAACAAGCATCCTAGGACGGGATTCAGGATTTCAGCCCTCATCAGCCAGGATAGTTTGACTCAAGTGGCATGGAGAGCACGGGACTCACGTGTGAGCATACCCGACCCACTCGGGGTGACAAATGCAAAAAGACAGAATGCAGAACAATGTCATACATTCACCCCAGTACAGAGATCTGGGCCTAAATCCAGTGTACCAACATACCAACAGTGATTACTCACAGCAAAAAAAAACATTTTGAAGATGCAAAGCAAAAGTTAGAAAATAAATAAATCTGGAGTTATGTTTCACAGAGGAAAATGAGTGATTACTTTCCGAATGTGAGGATTTATAGTTAACAAGTCATTCAGTAGGGGCAAAGTTTCTGGACTCTGATTCCACAGACTTCGTGAAGTTCTTAAAAGAAGGTAATGAATTACGCCCACAGAATTTCTTTGCCAGAATGTATCTTTTTGCATGTATTAAAAATTTAATTAATTCATAAGATGAATTGTGCAACCGGAAATACACTAGACAACAAACAGTTAAAGTTCATTTTCCTCTGCACACAGCTTTTGTATCTTTTGCAGAATAATTCTCGTAAACCTCTGAGCGATGTTTATTTCTAGCCGATCATTGGTAAATTGATTTACGGTTGAAAAATTAATAGAAACAAGCAGACACCCTACTTCCCTATACTGACAGAATACTGCTTTCACTTACCAGTATAGTAGCTGCTGAGTGATACACTCCCCTCCTTCATGTATAATTGGAATGCACCCTCTTTTAAGCGATGAATTCTAAAGTTATTTTAATTGTTAATATATTTTTGGGAGCAGCCGTTGACATAATCAGGCTGTGGCACACATCTGTTTTTGGGTCATTTTGGTATCAGGTGCGTTCTGATTTTGTGAAATCTGTGCGTGATGCTTTTATCTCCGTAGTTAATGTTCCCATGTGGGTGTGTATGGGAGGTAGGGTGTCTGGAAAGATTATATTTTTTTGACGTCGGGGTCACTGATTCTTGTGTTTGTTGACATAAGGTAAGGAAAGAGGATCAGGATGCAAGGCCTTCTGGGGATAAGCCTAGGTGAAAATGCTGACAAAGAGAAAAGTGATTAACATTTTATTGGCACATATATACATCATAATAAATTCCTGCTTCTCTTTTTAATATTTTCGTTTATGTGGACGACCCACTGAATCTTCTCTACATGCTGTTAACCCACCCTTCGCTCCCGTTCTCTCTTCCTACGGCAATCAAACTTTACAACGTTCTCTATAGTCACCAACAGAAGTGCTATATTACTGGTGTTGGAAAACTTTAGAAGAGGGGAGGGAACTCCCACTCGATATTATATATGCATTCTATAATATATGTAGAACATTCTATTCAAATTATTAACGGTAAATCTGTCTTATCTTTGGGCACCCATTAACTGTCTGCTACTCTAATACCCGATACCATGTTAGAGAGAAAATTCTTCTGTACATCTCAAAATCTTTCATTATTTTGGTGTTTCATAATTTGTTCATTCTATCATTTGAATTTCATTCTTTTTCACATATTGCTGCTGGAAGCCATTAGATTTTGCATACTTTAGATGTGTTTGCTGACCTTAGACTCTTTCTTTTTTCACCAATTATCATTGTTATAATTTTTCGTGCACATTTGAAAGCCAGTGGGAATGTATGTTACAGTAATTGGGAGATTTAAAAGGTACTTTTTACATCAGATTACTATGATTACTAGCCATGATTACTGTGCATGTATTTTCAGCAGGGAATCGAATCTTTAGTCTCCAAATGCATAAAATCTATGCACACGAAATGATTTCCCGGAAGCTGATAATTATAAAAATTCCCAAATGCCCACCTGCTAGGAAATGAAAGATCTTGAAAGCGACAGCACATGCGCTGTCTTCGGCGAGACCTAAAGCAAACACAGTAGTTTCACTCTATTGCTTTTCAATAACGGACCCGTCCATTCAAATGTAATTTTACAAAATAATTATTACAAATGAGATGATTTTAAGTACATTGACTCCTAAATCTGTTGTTGCAGCAAAACAAAAATATTGTTTTTATTGTATGCACATTTGGGAAAGTAGTATTAGCCAAAAAATTCCCTGGAACTCAAACCAGAAAGATTGATAAACATCTAGTAACCCTAACATTAGTTTAACGGAATGAAGTTCATTCATCTTTCAGTTGCCCACTTGGTAGCTATAAAATATGAAACAGCAGATTGTTCAAATCTCGAAAGAATTAAGCATCAGCTTCCAAGAATTCAGAAAAACCCTACTGCTTGATACATTTTAAGGAAATAAGGCAAATCATAGCATGCGTCCTTTCAAATGAGATCTAGAATGGAGTAAGATGTTTCCTAAATACCTTTTCAAAGTGTTAACCCCTTCCATGCTGATGACGAGCTCAGCTCGTCATCAGCGTTACCTACCATGTGCTGATGACGAGCTGAGCTCGTCATGTAACGCGGTAATCTGAAAAATGCCGCATACTGCGGGAAAAACGGCCGCACGCATGCGGTTAAACTCTCTTTATACTAGATAAGATTCAGTATACATTTTGAAGCTCCTGTTACTCGTATCCTTAACACATGGTAATGTTAGACTCCACGCCTGCACAGCTGTTGTGTTTATCTGTAGGAAAACTGCTTTGTTTGCATGGTCAACTTGAATTGTTTGGCTCTTTTTGTGTGCTGGCTCTTTACACTGGGTTACCAGTAGTAAAGTGCAAGTGCAACCACTATAAACATGGTTCAATTGTCATGTTTCTAATTAGTATATTTAACTTGCCCTTGGGTCCCTAGTATATGGTGTACAAAGAGTACCCAGGGCCTGAAAGTAAAATGCTACTAGTGGACTGCAGTACCTATTGTGCCATCCATTACAGTGGCATTGCAAACATGGCTTCAGGTCTACAATGCTTAGAATGAGTGTTGCAGTGTAAACCTTCAGCCTGATATCTCACAATGGCCCTTTTGTCTGGTGAAAACTTCTCTTATAAATATTAGTAAGTCAGCCCCATGTAAGCCTTCTAGCACACAAGGTAGGATCCATGCTATTTACAGGTAGGGCATGTAAAAAATGAATGTAACCATATCCCTGCAGTGACAAGGTACAAAAAGCTATTTCACTATGGCAGGCCTAGCTAACAGATGTAGAAAATCAGAGTGTAGATTAAAATACTAATAATGCTAACTTGCATAAGGGACCTGCTAGAAAAATAAACAAATGTTTTGAATAGTTATTAGAAATCCAATTTAATGGTGAAATGGCATGTTTAATAAATGTTATGGAAAAGTATGTTTTAGAAAGTCACCCTTTAGCTGCCTCAACTGTTATTAGACTAACTAACATTAGCCCCTGCCAGCTCCCTGCCAGTGATTAGCCCTGCAAATGTGTGAAAAAAGTGTGAAACACCTCCATGGACCAACCTATAGGCTGGACTGAATGGGCAAGGATGACTCCTCTGAGTTCAACCAAATAGGCAGGATGAGTGTTGTGGGACTCTTTTTGATACCACAGTTTCAACTCCTGTTTGAAAGGTCTGCTGGGTTCACATATAACACTCCAGGCACACTTGAAAGGGAGAGAACATGATGTCAAGACAATTCTTGTAGATCTCCTTGCTGGTTGCTGAAGGACTTTGCATTCTCCTACCAGACATCTGTCTCTGGGTTTGACATGGGAACAGTACCTGCTCCAAATAGGATGTTAGTGTTAAATGACAGAGGATTCTAGGGCTAGCACAGTACACTCCACACACACACACCTCCAGCTCTCAGTGCCCAGGTTTAGTGTGGCCAAGGACCTTTACCATCTTGAAATTGACCTGACACATTCCATCATTTTGCCCCGTTTACAGTAAGGCAAACAAGAACTGCTGCAATTGTGGGTAGAGTTAGCCTGCTAGTTAGGCTATGCCCAGGAGTCATTCACGCCCACTAGCTAGTTCCAGGCATCAATGTGGCACCTTCAGTCAACCACTTCAGAGCAACTTCTGGATCTCTGGATGATCAGAAGAGGCCTGGACCTTCTGTCTTTAACCTGAGGGCCTGGGTATGCACTCTCTAGTACCCAAGGCAAAGAAGTGGACTCCAAAGGTCAGTTGGCTGACCTCCTCTGTGGCTACAGGAAGACATCAATCTGCAAGAGGCCTTTCCTCAAAGTAAACACCCGACCAGTAGCAACAAGATCTGGACTGGGCCCTGTGGTTGGCCTTTGTCTGACACACTATGAATCTCTAAAGGCTTTCCTTAAGGCCCTAGAGGGTTTTAAATTGTACTTCTCTGGTGGATTAGGACTTCAAATGCAAAGGGCCTGATTTTAATGTTGGTGGACGGCTCGCCTTTCCATTATGGAGATGGAGTAAATTATTCCATCCCCATGACAGAGTCCCCATGACAGAGTGACTGTCCATCTAATTTATAAATAACAGCGAAGCAGGTGGTCATTTATAAAAACATTGGCGGGAATCGCAGCCATGTATTTCATGTCAATGCATTTTACTCTGTGCAGCAGGATGC
Organism: Lissotriton helveticus; assembly: GCF_964261635.1. Classification (NCBI taxonomy): domain Eukaryota; kingdom Metazoa; phylum Chordata; class Amphibia; order Caudata; family Salamandridae; genus Lissotriton; species Lissotriton helveticus. Next base: position 1,529,501,750 of record NC_136067.1, read on the forward strand.
AGTCCTGTAACACAGACTATTTGTTCTTTCTTTGCAAATAGAAAATTCTGAAAGAAAAAACATAATGCTCCCCTTGCCACGAGAGTTTTCTCCCATTGCGAGGGTAGCAATATTACAATTTTACTGTCCCTTACTGTCAGGTTGTGCTGGCAAAAAGGAACAGTAAAAAATGGCTGCATCTCTGCCCAAGCAAATTGGATGGAAGGACATGTAGTCATTTCTCTGACGGCCCTTCCTCTCTGCATTGGCCAAACTTTAGGTTCGCACAATGTTAAATTAGGCAGGTGAACCACTATGTTGGCGCGAAGGGAACTCTGTCGTGGCTGTGATGGCGTTCCCCTCACACCAACATATGATTCAGGCCCTAAGTCAGAAGATAACATCTTTGACCATGGTGAACCTGGTTGGTGTATCCGATCCTGCGCTCAATTGCAGTCAGCCTCAAATTGTGCCTACGTCTCGGTCCACCGTCATTTAGGTGTCATTTTTATATTAAATAATACTCTATTTTTTTTTTTGCTTTGGAATTTGTATTGTTTTGCATTATGACTTTATTACTGTTTTTGTACTGCATACATACTTCATACATTGCCCTACGTTAAGCCTGCCTGCTCTGTGCCATAGCTAACAAGGGTTTGAGCATAGGTGACTTGGAGTATTCACCTTGAAGAGGGTTGCGATTAGTCCTTAAAGTGGGTCGTCTAACCCAAATAATAATCCAATTTCTTGTATAACCACTAGGAGGAATATAAATGTCACTGCAGGCCCAACTAGAGGAAGAAATCCAACACCTCCCACCAACCCTGTGTAGTCTGAGTGCATGCACACAGCCTCTCCTGACCACCCTACGTTGTCAGAGTGCTTGCCCTTGGACTATCCCACCCACCCTCTGTTATCCAGTTACTCGCTCCAAACCCCTCCCTTCTACCATTCATTGTTCATCGGCTTGCCCCGAGCCCCTCTTACCTGTCCTCTTCCGCCACCCGCGTCCTCCTCTCCCACCCTTCCTTCCTTCCTCCCTCCGTGTTGCCTCGGGAGCACAGGGCTAAAAATAATTAGAATTGCTGTGTCAATGCTTTTTTAATCTAATTTTAGCTATATTACACAGCAGCCGTGGTGCTATACAGCATTGCTACAAAACATTATCAAATCCAATAGCTCTCATGGGTGAGACCCCTTGGCAGTGTCAATGCTTCCCCTTTCTTTCTCTTGTGAAAGAGCATGTCCTTTAGTCACTTTTGGTTCTGTCCAAGGGACAAAAACAAAGATCTAAAGTGGTAATGCAGGGTGGGAATGGAGGTGCACTCAACTGACCAGATTGGAAGAGAGGTGCAGAAAAATTGGTTCATCAATCATTGAAACATACTGACATCATTGAATGGTGAGGGAAATCTCCCATCGAAGTTAACAGCCATGTGAATGTGATGATGCAGCCGACATTTTTGAAAGCAAGATTTTCCTTAAAATTCTGCAGGAAGTTATCAAGCAGCCATTTAGGTTTACTTTTCTTGTGTTGCTCGAAGTGCAGTCAGTCAAGGGCTCCACAGCAGGCACCTCTGTTATGCGTAGCAATATTGCCTACTTTAACCCATGGGGCTAATAATGCTACATGGGTTGTAGTGCTAGATGAATGTACTATATATTATTTATTCCATTGGTTAAAGTCACTGAGTCACTGTTGTTTTGTTTAGCTGCTTTCCTTTCTGATGGCTTTAACTTTGACTGTGACCCTTGAAGGCCAGTTCCCTGATTGACCTTATTAGCATGTAGAGACCACTAGGACCACTATGCTGTGTGTTGCATTCCTTCCCATTGCTGCAGCTGAATGTTTCTTTATCATGATGTCACTCTTTGATGAGTGCAAGAATACCTTGAACATGTACAGCTTTATGGAAGTGGAGCAGGTACATGTCCATGCACATTGTTGCATGTTGTGGGTAGAGATGTCTTATCCAAGGCTGTAGGGTGTGAACAGTAGAGGTTAGATTCTCCCTGTTGGTTTTTCCTTGATGTATGGAGGTGGTGGTCTTGGCAGTTTTTTAAATGCCTTGGCTGCTTCTGGCATCATTCTGTACTATTGGTGAAACCTGTCTAAATCTATTGATGCCCTCACCAATTCATCCATGCACCCATGTACTCTCAGAGACATTAGTTATCCATGCAGTAAGCCACTTACTCATCCATTCATCTGTGCACTCACTCATCTATTCACCCATTAACTCATTGACTAATCACACTGCTTGTTAGACCTGCCATCCTTGGCATGGTTTGTCCCTAAATGTTTTTGCTTTCACTCCTCCTGTTTTGCTGAATTCCTAATTGTTGGCTTTAGGACTCTGTACACTTTACCCCTGCTTAACAAGGCTAATGTGCATGTGTTATCTCCTTCAAAAATGTAGAAATTGGACTACACCTAATTTGCAACTTTTAATTTACTTGTAAGTCCCTATTAAATGGAACTACAAGTACCCAGGGCCTCTACATTAAATGCTACTAGGAGGCCTGAAGTATTCAATGTGCCACCCACTAAGGTAACCCTTTTACACAGGCCTCAGGCCTGCCACTGCAGCATGTAGTGCAGTTTTAGACTGCCACCTCGACCTAGCGTTATTCATCTAAGATAGGCCATGGGTACAAGGGTAGGGTGCATGGTATTTAAAATGCTGGGCATGTGTACTTATGTTTCACATGTCCCATAAGTATAAAACTCTGTAAGTCATGTTTAATTGTTGTACGGCATATCTCCCTCATTGACTAAAATTGGATTGCTTTATTACATTTAATAAGTGCTAACTTTGAATTGGGAGCATATAGAAATATACTGTTTACACACAAGTGGATTGCAATCTGAATTCCTCTTTATTAATAACATTGGATGTTATCTTAGAATTCTGAAAATGCGTTTTTTTGGAACTTTTCATTTTCTTGTCCTAACCATTTGTGCCTCCTGCTAGTTTCCTGGGCCACATGACTGTGAATAGCTGTGCTGTTGGGGTTTGTATATTGCTTCCAGACTGTAAAACAAAAGGGCTTAGGTGTGGGCAGAATGTCCAGCCTGGCAGAATGGATCATTAGAGGAGGGGCTGTATGTAGCCTCACTTATACTTCGAAGGGCTTAGCCACTTTCACACAAAAGGAATCTGACACTAGGCCTGACCTGCCTGTTGTCACCTACTGACCATTTGGCAGGGGAAGTGGAATAACTTTCCAGAACCAGATGTGGGGGTAGGACAGGGAGTCCCCAACGCAAAGGCTGACACCTGGTATAAATATTAGGCCTCGAGAGCCACTCTTCAGAACACTCCTAGACCTCTGGAAGTTACAGAAGAAGTACTCCCCTGCTGTAAGAGTTCTGCCACGCTGCTCAACAGACTGTCTTGCTGTCTGAGAAGGAAGACTGGACCTGATTACCTTCATCCTAGGCTAACAAGAGTGACTCCAAGGGTCAGGTGGCTGGTCTCCTGTCCTGGCTACAGGGACACAACAAGCTTCTGCAGCCTCCCTGCAACTGCCCAGCTGTCCTGTTGCAATTGGACTTGCCTTGACCTGCACCTGGACCTACAGGAGTGTAGTTCCTGATCCCCAAGAGATGCCTCCCTAGGGTACTGAACCCTTGTCTGGCATCAGGGTGCATTACTATTGAAAAATCCTGAAATGTGGGCTCCTTGCGACCACAAACAGGCCCATTCACATCAAGACTCTGCCGGACTGACCAACTGCCACCTCAAACCTCCATAGAGATGTGATCTTCATCTCGATAGCCACGGGCAACGCAAGACCTGCACTTTGTGCTACAGCAAAAACATTTCCTGATTACCACCATCAGAAAGCTTCAGCAAATGTCATCCACTTGCTCCCACCCAACCTGCTCTTTGCTGTACAGTGACAACCATCTGCAATGCTCAGTCTCCTTCTCATGGCCTCCTCCACCTCGAATGGACCTCTCTGTACCCAACTCTGAAGGTAACTTTTCACTGGGGCTAACCAACTAGTATCCCACCTGCGCTCCATCATTGTTGGCTTAAACTTGTGACTTTTCCAGATGACTGAGAGTGGCAATTTGTGTTTTCAGGCTCTATTTTCACTAAAAACTTTGAAATTGCATATCTGCAGAGTTTCTGATTAGATGTAGAATTTGTTGTTTTGGTATAATTTTATTCATTAAAATATCTCTAGTTTTCTAAAGTGTTTTGGAATTTTCTTGTATTGTTTTATTACTATATTACAGTTTGTATGCTGCTTAAATACTTCATACTTTGCCTCTAGCTTAAGCCAGACAGCTTTTGTACCAAGCTACCAGAGGGTTAAGCCCATGTTAATTTGTTGACTTTTCTGGTTCATCATGACAAAGACTGTGGTTGTTGCCTCAGTGGGGCTTTCCCCTTCCACCAATAACACCATGTCTTGCAATTGTGTTCATCAATGGGATCTAGTACTTGTGTTTGTGCAGTGCCACTCAGTGATTTTATGCAAAAACAAAAATTCCATATATATAATCTGACTTCAGATTCAACCACTTTTTAAATTCTCCTTGATTGGTTATTAATTTCCCTTTTTCCCAAATGAAACTCTAATCTCTTTTGTGCTTGTGCCTGAAAGCATGGAGATGGAGTTCAGCACCCTGGAAAGCTGCATTGAGGCAGAGCTGAACTGATTTTGCAGGCAGAGGGGTCTATCTGCAACCAGTAGCTCTAGGAAGTAGAAGGTCCAGAAAGCCTGCAGGGCTTGTGAAGAAGCCCACCAGCTGCTAACTACAGCACAAGAGAAAGAGGAGGATTAGGATGTCATAGGGGAGAAGGAGGAAATAGAGGAGGAGGAAGGGAACCTCCTGAGTCCTGACCAGGGCCAAATAAGAGAGAGGAGGATCCACAGGAGTGAGGTCCTCTGCTGGATCCAGAGTTTGCAGCAGTATCTCCTCCCACAACCTGTTCCTTGAGGAGCTAGAGAGGTGAGAGGGAGTTTCAACTGCAGCTGGCCAAGCGCAGCCAAGGAGGAGACTGCTGCAAGGAGGGCCTTGGAGGAAAGAAGAGTTGACGCAAAGATTGCCCTAGCCAAGGAGAACGCTGAGACTGAAAGGGCCTTAGCATAAAGGAAACTGCAGTTGGCTCAAGAAGTGAAAAAATAAAGAGATGGACCTCGAAGCAAAAAATCTTAGGGCCATATTATCAAGAAAGGGCGATACATTATCGCCGCTTTTATCGGCAGGAAACTGCCGCTAAAGCGGCGATAATGGGCTTGATAATATGCTATTGTGAATTCCCATGGAAGCCCAGGTTAACACCAAAACTGCTAAAATTTCACCCTACATGTAACTGAAATCATAGCCACAATTCTGACCGTTATCCCTATGCACAGCCCTAACCCAGACCCTGGTCCTAACTTAAACCTACATTTCGACATAAGTCTAACTGTAATAGCAACTCTGTAACTGTAATATCAACCTTAATGGGTGACAAAATAGTGAACAGAACATACAATCTAAACTGAGGTTGTCCGACATAGGTCCAGTCGAGCCAAATCCATGTTAGATAATTTGAGGTTAACTGCTAACTATGGAAAGAAGTTATTTTGAGATTAATTGCATGTAAACGTATTTTACCTGGATATTTTAAAAATCTAGAATGGATCTGGCTAAGAGATCCCGCCCTTACGTCTGTGAGTAAATAACAGGCATAGGTGTGACTTCAATGTAATACCGCAGGAAAATACAGAGACGCGCAGGTGCAATGGCCCTGAATTCCATGGGTCTGAGGACCCCACTGCATACCAATTGTAGTTTGTTTTTGCTGCCACATGAGAGAATGGAGGTCTTATTTTCTTTGCTTACATTAGGGCCCATGGTACTTATGCCATGCTATGTATGCCTTTGTTAGTATGTTAACACTGGACTTGTTGGCTTTGGCAAAGTATGTTTTTAGGTCGAAGGTTAACAGACAGTCCAGTTGTCTGATTGCAAAAGTTATATTAGGGAGATGATAAAAGCTTCCAAAGGAATGCACTCCACCCATTGCTTACCATTACCTATTTATTTTGTAACTCATATTTGCTTGGTTTCTATTTGCTGGCTTTATTTGTTTTACGTTGTCCAGCATGTCTTTGTCGGTCGTGCGAAGCATACACTGTTTACCACCTCTATGTCTGCTTCCTTGCAATCCTCCATGAGGACTCGTTTTCATGGAACTCTTTTTTTCCCTTTTTTGTGAGGCACTCCAGGAAAGTACATGCGATTTCAGTTGTCTTCCTTGAAAGTTCAGGATCAGTTAATGTGCTGTATTTCTTGGAATAGGTTTCCTGAGTCCAATATTTCTGCTTGACTGGTTCTACTTATCTTTGCCACTTTGATAATCAATCTTGCATGCCTTTGAGGAACAAGCTGGCATATGCATCAACGTTCGTAAATACCAGTCGGTAATACCGAAAAATAACGAATCGCTAATATGAACATGCAAAACGCGATGCATCAAAGTAATCGGTAAAAAATACAGAGTCGGTAATAATCGCTAATAAAGAACGAGTAAACGCCAGCGCGAGTAACAAAAACCGTATTCGGAAATACCGAGTCGGTATTACCGGATCCGGTAATAGCGGAATCGGTAATACCGAAAACGGGAAAATAACGCGACGCTTCGGAAGCAGGCTGATGACATCACAACCAGGAAGTAGGACACCCACGCTGCATTCAGTGTCCGGAGTTGCACAGAGGAGGAGGCAGAGCTCAGGAGCTGAGGTCCCACACTGAACCAGAAGCAAGCAGGAAAAAGGTAGCAGGACAGGATGGAGAAGGAGGCCCCCCAGCATGGAAAGGACACATCCCGAAAGCGAAAACGAAAGTTTTCAGATAAGGAGCTGGAAATCCTCATACAGAGTGTGAGCAGCAACCATGACCGCATATTTGGCAAGTTGTCGCTTAAGGTGCCAGAGGCAGAAAAAAGGAAGATGTGGCTGCGCATCATGGACAAGGTGAATGCCTGCGGAGTCACCCACCGCAGCATCGACGACCTAAAAAAACGATGGTACGACCTGCGTAAGAGGGCCAAGGAGAAGATTGCGCAGAGGGTCAGGGATGCTGCTGGCACAGGAGGGGGACCATCAAACGTGACGCCTAACACTGACCTGGAGGATCTAGTGGAGGCCACCATAGAACGTGAAGCTGTTGTGGGGGTCACAAGTCTGGACACCTCAGGTGCTGCGGAAGGAGGACAAGGTAAGAGGCATGCCAGCGTAACGATGCAGCGTGTACGTAGTCCCTGCCCACTCCCCCATGCCAGACCCAGTGCACATGTAGCGTTGCCCTACACACACACCCTCACCACTGTGTTGCACCATGGGAGATGTAGTCAATACATGAATGGGTGCATGCCTGAGCCCAGAGATGAATACAGCTGCCAAGGGTCAAATGTCAGTCAACAAAAGTAATTTATTGTGAGATGCCACAGCTATTGTCACATACCATACCATGATATTAACTATGCACTGTTTCACACACAGATGCATCCCCCATCGATTCAGACGACAGTGGCCACCTTGTCATCTCAGAGACGCCAGTGTTGTCAGAAGCGGAGTGCTCAGAGGGAGCTGAAGTCATGTCCTCCCCTTCACCACCACGCCGGACAACACCTCCACCGTCCTCCCGGCCAAAGCAACCACCACCGCCACCGTCCTCCCGGCCGAAGCAACCACCACCTCCACCGTCCTCCCGGCCGAAGCAACCACCACCACCACCATCCTCCCAGTCCAAGACACCACCACCACCACCACCCTCGCGGACCAAGACACCACCACCACCAGTGCTGCCCACTCCGCAGAGCCACAGAGCAGATGTTGCCGCCCTGTCCGTGATGGAGTCAGATCAATCTTCATCACACCCAAATGTTCCACGCCAGGCTGTCGTCACTCCAACCAGCCACACTGCAGGCCGACAGCGCATCAGGCAGAGGGTTGTGTCCCCGGGTCGGGCTGCTGCAAGACCGGTCGATCTGTCCGGAGGGTACGGAGTAGTGGAGGCCCGGATGCTGCGTGTCCAGCGCCTGCAGGGGAGACACATGGGTGCCATGAAACTCAGCATGACACAACTATGCAACAAACTAGGCTACATGACTGCCGCAGTGCGTGAGCACACCACTGCCGTATCTGCGGGCAACAAAGACATCAAGCTGTGCCTGCAAGAACTGACACGTGCCATACTCGCAGGCCAAAGGAGTGAGCGCCGGCGTCACAGGCAGGTCATGCTGGCAGTGAATACCACAAACAAGGCCATCAATAAGCTGTGCAACAGCACGGCTGTGCTGTCACGCAGGTCCGTGTCCCTGCAAGTGGATCTAGGTCATTTCTGTGGGGATGTGGCAAAGGCCCTTGAGAGGGTGACCACTGCAGTGGAGCAACTGCAGCCAGGGTCAGCCAGTGTCAGCAGTCTGGGGGCGGAAGAGGGGAGTGAGGCAGCCTCCAGTGTCAGCAGCGTCTCCCTGCCGGACACCAGCGTGAGGAGGCGCAGTGGCCGCAGTGCAACTGCCACTGACTCCCATCGTGTACAACCCGAGGAGTCACAGGACAAGAGACTGGGGGTACGCGGCAAACGGAAGTAAACATGTGGCATAGTCACACTGTCCTTGGTGAGGTAACCATGGACAGACCAAAGTGCCTCACGCGCCACCTGTTCTGAGAAGGGACATTGCTAGTTTTTTTCGCTGCGGCAGCAGCTTGTTTGTGTTAAGTTTTTCTGCACCAGTCAGGTGTCCATGCCCATTAAACCCTTGCAAAACTGTTCCTGTTGTCAAGTCACTCTCTTACCTGTCTCAGAAATGATTACGTGTGATGTATGCCCGTCTCCTTTGCCCTTCAGCTGTGTTGGGCACATGTGCCTGTTGGTGTTGTGGGGGGGGGTTGCTGGGCACGCAGTTCTTCCTCTCCCTCCACCTCTATGTGTATCCCCCTGCGCGTGGCAATGTTGTGCAGGATGGCACACACAGCAATTATCTGGCAGCAGGTCACTGGGTCGTACTGCAAAGCACCTCCAGTCTTGTGCAGTATTCGGAAGCGGCTCTTCAGGATGCCGAATGTTCGCTCAACCACATTCCTAGTACTGATGTGTGCCCTGTTGTAGCGCTGCTCTTGCGGGGTAGCTGGGTTGAGATAGGGCGTGAGGAGATATTCACGCAATGCGTATGCGCTGTCACCTGCAGGATGGGGAGAGAATGGTAATCAGCATTAATGGAATTATACATGTGGGGAAGGAGTGGATGGGGAGTACGATGATGCAGCTATTTGTACCTAGTAGGTGTCCCTCTCCGAATTCTCCGTTGATCAGGCGCCTGTGGAGGCCACAGTGACGGAAAATGTAGGCGTCATGTGTGCTCCCGGGAAATTGGGCTACAATGTCGGTAATGATCAACTTGGCATTGCACACCACCTGAACATTTATTGAATGATACGATTTCCGGTTGCGGTAAATGTATTCGGTGGCTGATGGAGGACAGATGGGGACATGCGTGCAGTCGACACACCCGATGACATGGGGGAATTGTGCCACCTGGTAGAAATCCCGTTTGGTGCGGGTTAGCTGCTGGGGGGTTCTGGGGAAGGTGATGTGGCGATTGAGAAATGTCAGCATGGCCTCTAGGAACCGGTGGAAAAAGCGTGATAAGGCACTTTGCGACACGCCTCCTGTCTCAGCTATTACCCCCTGGAAGCTTCCAGATGCAAGCAGGTGCAGGCAGCATAGCACCTGCACATGGGCAGGTATGGCGTTGGTCCGACGGGTCTCGTGCTGCAGTAAGGGTGTCAGGTCTGCTATTAGGTGCATTATCATGGCACGGTTCAGTCTGTACTTGACGTACACCTGTTCCTCGGTCTGCCCCAGCAAAGTGATGCGAACCCTGAAGATCCTGTCCTGTATCATCCTCCTGCGCTGGGCCTGGGCGTTGATCCTCCACCTCCTAGCAAGCACGTACAGGGCAGCCATTTTGGTGTACATGTGGGGTTTCCCAGGGCATTTATGAAGGGTAACTGATTGTCAGCACCTGCTGATGGGGTTTAATTTTTTTTTTCTGTCCTTCTGTTAACTTTACCTCCTGATTGTGATTCCCCTTATTTTGCTCATGCTAAATAGCGATTTTGGGGATTTCCGGTATTAGCGACTGTTCATGCATACCATTTCCATTCGTTATTGCCTATTCGGTATTTCCGAACTATTGCTTTGTGGTTCGGTATTTCCGAATGTCTGTTTAACGATTCGGTAATTTACCGCGGGGCCATTTAGCGGTTCTTTATTTTTTTCCGATTTTCGGTTTGATGCATTGCAATTTATGGTTTTGCGGTCGGTATCGGCCTGTTTTTCCGATTCGCTGTTTTACCGGGAGGTATTTCCGTTGATGCATATGCCTGTATGTTCTATCTAAGAGTTTGTCTAAATTGGTCAGTGCTCTTTAATAATAGGATAACTTAAACAATCCTATTCCCTAATTTCCTACCCGTGCCATAGGCGCTGGAAGTAGAGGAGTTGTTTATGATGAAGCACCCCCAAAATACCTATGCTGAAGTTCAAACGTGCATGCGCAATAAACCGGACTTTATACTTTAAATTTCGTTTTCATCTTGCCACAGTTGTTGTGCATTCAAAAACAGGGATCAAATGTTAGGTTCTGTCTTCTAAGGTAGCTTAGTGGGTACCATTTTTTTCTCTGATTGCAAAGTTAGAGGATTTTTGTGACAATCTTGCTGGGTACCAGGGGTGGGATAGGCAATAGGATGTTATTTTGTTTCTAGCACACGACAAAATGTAAATGAACTGTCCAAATATTTCAGAATATATCAGAATTAGGAAAGCACAAATGAAACACATTATTCTGTCATTCAAAAGGGTGATGGAAACAAATATTTTAAAACGATCAAAACAAATCAGTACACTAAATAATGCTGATTTTCACACATAAGCATTTGCGCACTGTATAGTTTTATCAGCAAAACTGTATGTCTATGCAAATGTAATGGTAATTTAATTGAATATGTGCTGTCTTCAATCGCAGTACGCTACCACACCATGCACACTCCACGCCACTCCACTGTATGACACTCCACCCTATAAGACTCCACCCTACGACACTCTACTCCATACTATGCCACCCTACTCCACTGTTCACTACTTCACCCTATGCCATCCCACTCTACTCTTCTTCACTCCATACCACTTCACTCTACTCTACACTACTCCACTATATGACACTCCATTCCAATACACTATAACCTACTCACTCTACATCACTCTAATCCACTTCACTTTAAGCCACTATACTCCTTGACACTCTACTCTACTCTACTCCAGTCCCCTCTATGCCACTCCACTCTATATCACTTCACTCTACCACACTGTACTTCACTCTACACCACTTTACTCCATTCTATGGCACTCCTCTCTATGCCACTCCACAACACTTTACTCTACTCTATGTCACTCTACTCTATGACACTCCATTCTAAGACACTCCACCCTAAGGCACTCCACCCCACGAGACTCTACTCCACTCTATGCCACTTCACGCAACTCCACGCCACGCCACTCTATGACACTACACTCTACTTCACTCTAATCTATGCCACTTTACTCTATGACACTCCACTCTGCGACTCTCTCCTCTGTAACACTCGACTACATGACACTCTACTCCACTACATGATATTCCACTCTACTCCAGTCTATGACACTCCACTCTACTCTACTCTCTGATACTCAATTCCACTCTACACCACTTTACTCCACTCTAAGCCATTCCACTCTACATCCCTCCACAAATCTCTATGCCACTCTATATCACCTCACACTACTCCACTCTACACCACTCTACTCCACTTTACAACACTCTGCTCCAGTCTGCAACACTCTTTTCTGACACTTCACTTGATGACACTCTACGCCACTCCACTGTATGCCACTCCACTCCATGACGCTCTTCTCTACTCTACTCCACTGTATGGCACTCCACTCTATGGCACTCCACAATGCACCACTCTAGGTCATTCTACTCCATGACACTCTACTTCACACCACTTTACTCCACTCTAAGCCACTACACTCTATGTCATTCCATACCACTCTACTCCATGACACTCTACTCCACTCTACTTCATTCCACACCACTCTACGCCACCCCACGCTATGCCACTCCACACCACTTTATTCCATTCTTTGGCTCCACTGTACGCCACTTCACTCCATGATATTCTATGACCCTGTAGTCCACTCGACAGTACTCCACTCTTCGCCACTCTTTTCCACTCTACGCCACTCCTTTCCACTCTACGCCACTCCACTCTGCAACAGTCCATGCTACTCCACTCTGCGACACTCGACTCAACAACACTCTTTGGCACTCTAGGCTACTTTATGTCTTTCCAATACGCACTACTCCACTCTATTCACTCTACTACATTCTACTTCACTCTAAGACACTCTACTCCAGTTAAGGGCACTCTACTCCACTCTATTACACTCTAGGCCACTCCATTCTACATGCCACTCCAGAACACTAAGTCACTTCACAATAATCTACTCCTCTCTATACTACTGCACTCTATGCCATTCCACTCCACAACACTATGCCATTCCGCTCTGCACCACTCCATTCTACAACAATCCATGACACTTTCCACCACTCCGCCCTATGATATTTCACTCTACAACACTACTCCACTCTAAAATACTTTCTGACATTCAATGCCACACCACTGTACACCACTTTTCTCTACAACACTATACTTCATTCTATACCACTCCACTCTGACACTTCACCCTTTGACACTCTGCCCCACTCTTCGATGCTCCATTCTACGCCACTCCACACCACTTCATTAAATCCTATGCCCCCCACTCTACAACACTCTACTCCACTCTATGACACTGTACTCCTCTCGAAAACACTCTACTCTACTGTACTCCAGTCTACTCTACACTACTTCACTCCATGAAACTATACTCCACTCTACCAAATTGTACAACATACTACTTCACAACACTCTACTCCTCTCTACAATGCTTCATTCGATGACACTCTACACCACTCCACTCAGCGTCACTCTCTATGTCACTCCACTCTATGCCACTGAACTGTACAGTAGTACTCCACTCCTCTCTATAATGCTCTTCGCCACACCACACTCTGCTCTATGCCACGCTACTCTAGGACACTCTCCCTGCCACTCCACTTTACAACACTTTCTACACCACTCAACTCTACTCTACTCCACTTCACAACACTACTACATTCTATGCCACTCTACTCGATGATGCTCTATGCAACTCTAAAACTCTACTCCACTCAACACCACCGAATTCTATGCCACTCTTTATGCCACTCCACTTTATTACACTGTATGACACTCCAACACTCTACTCCACTCTACACCACCCTGCTCTACCTTACTCTATCCACTCCACTTTATGACACTAAGGGCCCGATGTAGGTAATTAGTATTTACCGATTCGTAAATACCAAATTTTACCGATTCGGTATTTACAAATCGATAAATGCTATGTAGGTATTTTTACCGATTTTTTTACCGAATCTATAACATTCGGTAATTACCGAATCGGTATTTACCGATTCGGCAATTGCTATTGATTTCCATGGGCCTTGAGGCCCATAGGAATCAATGTCAATTACCGAATCGGTAAATACCAATTCGGTAAAATTACCGAATTTGCAAGGGGGACAGGGTGTCACTTTGACACCCTGTTGCACCCCTGATTCTGTCTTGTGTGCCATGTGGCCCTTAGGGCATGTATATGTGCCACATGGCACAGGTGTACATGCACAGATGTGCATGTACACAGGAATTCGTTATTTACCATGACATAGTATGTCATGGTAAATAACGAATTCTTAAGGGCCGGTGGCACTGTTTTCTGTGCCACCTACATCACAAATTTGCGATTCGGTAAATTTACCGATTCGGTAATTTACAGAATCGGTAAATTTACAGAATCTGTAAATATACCGAATCGGTAAATTTAAGGCCCCCTACATCTGTAACTCCAAATACCGGTCGGTAACGGCCAAAATCGTCTGTTACCGACCGGTATTTGGCCTCCTACATCTGGCCCTATACTCCTCTCTACGACACTCCGTGGTATGACACGCCACTCTTTGACTCTCTGCACCATTTCTTTATGATATTCCACTTTACGCCTCTCCACTGCCCAATACTATTCCACTCTACACACCTCCACTTTACAACACTACACTCAACACCCCTCTATTCCAGTCTACACCACAAACTCTACAACATTGTATACCACTCTATTCCACTCCACTCTAGGTCACTCTACTCCAATCTACAACACTCTACTCTTGTCTACGACACTCTACTCCTCTCTATCGCACTTAACTCTATCACAATCTATAACACTCTTCTCCTAACCATGACACTCCACTTCACTCTACGACACTCCACTCTACGATGCTTAACTCTACAACACTCCACTCTGTGACACTTAACTACACCCCTCTAGGGCACTCCTTGACACTCCACTATAGACTACAACACTATTCACCACACACTCTACGCCACAACACTCTGCAACACTTCATTCTACGACACTCTACTCTATGACACTCCACTATATGACAGTCTACTCCATTCTATACCACTCTCTGCCACTCTACATCACTCTACTCCACTCAATGCCACATTCCACTCTACGCCACTTTCTTCTATGCCATTAACTTTCAGTCATGCTAATAGCAGCCACGCTGGTGTTCAACATGGCTAAAACATATTAGTAAAACCAATAGTTCTCACATAGGCAAGACGTATTAGCTTTGCCAACACGTGTTTATTGCTTTAGTTTGGCTTCATTCGGTTCGGAAAGCATAGGGCTTCTGGGTTCACTTTTTGTTCCTTTATACATTACGTCTGTTAACTCTGTTTCTTGTCCCTCTGCTTTATTCTATCTTTCCCTTTTCAATAACGTGGTACAGTCCTAAACACACCATTTGGTGGCAATAAAATGGATGGGAATGCTTGTTTGTGCCATTTTAGCACTGTTCCGAGGTTTAAATGGCTTGCAAGAGTGCCCAGGCAGAGGCAGATGCCCATTCTTGAAATGTGCAGAGTGAGTTAAGGGATCCACATAAATGTCAAAATAGGAAGAAAATATTTTTGGGCATAGCGCGTACTCACCCCTGCATATATTGTAATAGATGAAATCTCCATGGAAGGCAATGCAAAGATGAAAGTAAAAATGTGATGGCTTCTGTAAAATATTCGCAGAATTTTAGTATGTGCACAGAGTATTCGCCATAAATAGTGACACAACGAATCATTACCAATAGAAAGCTCTTTTGGATTCGACACGGTGTACTGTTCCATGGACGTTTAGATCAGTACATATGGTTTCACACTGTCAACTTTATAAAATGCTTCTTTTGTAAATAGTACTCTGCTTATGAAGCAAATATCTTAACTATTAGGACTTAAAATAGCCTAAGAGTCTGGGCCACTGGAATTTTGCAGCAGTGAAGGGCCAAATTATGCGTTAATGTTGACTGTATAATGCGGCAAGAAAAGGCAAACTATGAAGCATAATGTGGCACATTCAGTGGCTGTATCATTTTTCCATTTTAAGCCACATTAATACTATGCGGGCACAAGTGTCCCCTCATTAGTAACAGTTTAACACATAGTTGCACATATTAGTAACCAGCAGCGGCTCGTGATTTTTTAAAGTGGTGTGCGTTAATACTTGTCACAAGTGCACGCCATTTTTTTCTAATTTTGCCTTGGGTGTTCTCTACATTTTAAGATCTTAAGAATTACCTCCAGAGCGCCATTGCCAGCATTTAATGAAGGATGCCCCCTTATGGCACGAATGGCATTCATACAATATGCCAGTACCAGAATTTTACCATCAATACTGTCCATATCCAATTGGTATATGCCTCCATATCAGAGTCAGCATTTTATCATGGTTTGCCCCCACGAGCCGAACCTCCTGCTGCAATGTGCAATGGCTGCCCTCACTGAGGCCAAGAATTACCTCCAGTATACCAACCCCAGCCTTTTACCACAGGTGCCCCTGTAACTCAATAATTACTCCCAGTATATCAGGGCCTGTATGAATGCCCTCCTTTATGCCATTAATTACCATCAATATGATAACCCTAGCGTGTTACCTTTGGTGTCCAGATAATCCAATAATAATTTGAGCATGTCCTAGCAGGAGAAGACTCATAAGTATAAATAACACTTACAAACACACTCTTATTCACTCACACAGTTAATTACTCACACTCATACTCATTCCCTCTCTTATTCGATGTCTCTCTGAGCCTCAATCGCTCTAACTCACACTCTCTCACTTACTCATTCTCACTCTTACTCTCTCCCACTCAGTGTCACTCACACACCAAATGTACTCACACACTCAAATTCACTGGTTCTCCCTTTCACACACAAATGCACTTTCACAAGTCAACCTTTCACACTCACTGACTTTCACTCACAACTTCTGATGTACAACTGGTCTGCTTTAATAAATAGCAGTCAGTAGGCCCCACCATAACTTGCTCTGCTGCATTATTGATGGCTACACCCAACTCACTTCCACTCCTTTTCACAAAGTCCCCTCACTCACTCCTTCTAGTTCCCTCACACTTTTTCTCTCACTTCCTAGCACTCACTTTCACCTATTCATGCTCACTCACTGTCATTGACTCCCACTCACTTTCACTCTCACTCACACTTTCAAACTCATTACCACATACTTAGTCTCACTCAGTCTCATTTGCTCTCAATCACTCATAAACATAATCACAAACATATACAGAGAAACGAACAATACTTTTTTAATATTCAACTTGCTTCCTTTGCTGGCAACTCTGACACCCCATGGTAGGAGCAGAGCAGGAATCCAGCACTAGCTTGTGAAACCAGGAAGCCATGATTACCAACGAGGAACCAGACCACCAGGGCTAAGATTAACAAGCATTGGTAAATGTATTAGGTTTTGCCTATTTTTGTTGAAAGCTGTAGCTTGCTGAGAAGTTGTACAATATAAGTTACAGAAAGTCTGTTAACGTGTTATGACTTGTTTATGCACAAAAAGGCTGTTACTAGTGGTATAGTGCAGGTAAGTAATAGCAAACATTTGAAAAACGAAATGAAAGAAGGAAGCAATATAATTATTGATGTAATAACAATATTATGGGTTTAGAGGAGTTCTGATAAACTTTTGGGCCAGGGGCCACTGTGACTGCTGCACCTGCAGCACCTGCTGCACCATTCAACCCATGCCTCTAGTGCCTGCAAGATAACTGCATTTGTGATTGCCTCTTTAGTAGTAAAATATAGCAATATTTGGTTTTTAGAGGAGTTATGACATCTTTTGGCCCCCGTGCCACTGCACCTGCTGCACTATTCAAATCAGAACCCTATTGGCTGTAAGGTAACTGCATTAGTGACTGCTTATTTAGTAGTAAAATGTTGCTATATTTGGTGTTTATATAGGTTTCTAGAGCTTTGGGCCCTGTGTCACTGCACCTGCTGCACCACTGAATAATTAAGCCTAGTGCCTGCAAGGTAACTGCACTCTTGACTGCTTATTTGGTAGTTAAATATAGCAATATTTGGTGTTTAGAGGAGTTATGACATCTTTTGGCCCCAGTGCCACTGCACCTGCTGCACTATTCAAATCAGAACCCTATTGGCTGTAAGGTAACTGCATTAGTGACTGCTTATTTAGTAGTAAAATATTGCTATATTTGGTGTTTATATAGGTTTCTAGAGCTTTGTGCCCTGTGTCACTGCACCTGCTGCACCACTGAATAATTAAGCCTAGTGCCTGCAAGGTAACTGCACTCTTGACTGCTTATTTGGTATTTAAATATAGCAATATTTGGTGTTTAGAGGAGTTCTGGCAAATTTTGGCCCCGGTGCCACTGCACCTGCAACACCATTGAAATGATGGCCCTAGTGTCTGCAACATAACTGCACTTATGACTGTCTGTTTAGTAGTAACATTTAGCAATATTCTGCCTTTAGTGGGGTCCTTGGAGCTTTTGGCCCTGATGACAACGCATCTGCTGCCCCATTCAAATCAAGACCCTTTTAACTGCAAAATAACTGCAATTAAGTCTGCATGTATAGTAGTGAAATATTGCAATATTAGATGTTTAGAGGGGTTCTGACAACTTTTAGGCCCGCTGCTACTGCACCTGCTGCACCATTCAATTCAAGACCCTGTTGTCTGCAAGATAACTCCACTTGTAGTTGTCTGTTTAGGAATAAAATATAGCAAAATGTGGTGTTTAAATCGGTGCCTGGAGGTTTTGGACCCGGAGACACTGCACCTGCTGCACTATTGAAAACAGGATCCTAGTGCTTGCTAGATAACTGCACTTATGACTGCCTGTTAAGTTGTAAATTATAGCAATATTAGTTGTTTAGGGAGTTCTGATAACTTTTTGGCCCAGAGCCACTGCACCTGCTGCAACATTCAAATCATGACCCGAGTGCCTGAAAGATAACTGCACTTGTGACTGCCTGTTTAGTTGTAAAATATTGCAAGAATAGGTGTTGGGGGGGGTCCTGGAGCTTTTGGTCCTGGTGCCACTGCACCTGCTGCACAATTGAAATCATGACCCTAGAGCTTGCTAGATAACTGCCTGTTTAGTTGTAAAATATAGCAATATTTGGTGTTTAGTGGACTTATGACAGCTATTGGCCCCGATGCCCCTTCACCTACTACACGGTAACTACACCTATTACAAGGTAACTACAATTGTGACTACCTGTATAGTAGTAAATAGAGCAATATTAGGTGTTTAAAGGAGGTCTGCCAACATTTGGGCCCCTTGCCACTACACCTGCCGCACCATTCAAATCATGACCCTGTTGTCTGCAATGTAACTGCACTTGTGACTGCCTGTTAGTAGTAAAATATAACATTTTTAGGTGTTTAGTGGGATGCCTAGAGCGTTCGGTCTTGGTGTCACTGCACCATTGAAATCATGACCTGTTGTCTGCAAAGTAACTGCACCTGTAAAATGCTGTTTATTTTAAAATGTTTGTAATACTCTGGATTTAGTGGGGTCCCTAGAGCTTTTGGCCCTGGTGCCACTGCACCATTCAAATCAAGTCACTTTTAACTGCAAGTCAACTGCAATTGTGACTGCCTGTTTAGTGGTCAAATATAGCAATATTATGTGTTTAGAGGAGTTCTGACATATCTTGTGCCCGCTGCTACTGCACCTGATGATTCAAATCATGACCATGTGGTCTGCAAGGTGACTGCATTTGTGGCTGCCTGTTTAGTAGTAAAATAAAGCATAGCTCTTGTATATTAACTTTATTTTTAATATGCAATGTTTATTACAGCGTTTAGAATTTGATTATAATGACCAGATAGATTAAGTTGAAAAAAAATCAATCTGATGATGCCTACAAAGTGCAAAGAATAGGAAATGCCACAAATGTTATAAGGCTAAAGCATCTGCTTTACAGAACTAAGTAGTAAAAAGCAAACATTCCAGCATACTGTTAGAAGTCATTAGCCTTTTCTGTGGGAAGAGATCTTATCTTGACCGTAAATGGGGCTTAAACAGTGTGAACGGCTTTAGTAGAAGTATCATAAATGCGTGCAGCCAGGGGAAGTTAACAAAAAAAAGTCCAACACAAAAGCAAATTAACACAGTAATTCAGTTTTTACAAGCACAGTGCAAGCTTCCCCTTAATTTATTCCTCTCCCAACTTCTTTGTATGACAGGAAGCCCAGTCCTATCAGAAACTGGAACAGAGCTGGGGATCCAGCCCCTGAAGGGGCTGTTCAGGTTCTGTATGGACTCAGGGATGCACAGATGTGAGACCTCACATTCCCATTTTAGCATATATAGTGAGCTGACTGACTCACAGTTGGTAGGCAAGTTTGACTCATCATCCAAAATCTACATGCAGCAAGAAAGGAGGAAAGGATAAATGAAATTGATGGTTTTAGTGAGAAGAGCAGTCATTTCACATCCAGAAGCAAGACAACAGCATTTCTCTGGCCTAAAAAAAGGTGGAGAAATGCTTAATGAACAGCAGCCTTGGATTGGCTAACGACAGGGAAGGTTAACACATAAAAGTCCTAGGGGAAATATACAAAGATATATTCACAGAACTTCCAGTCCAGGCCTACCGGGTAGCTAGCCAGCCTTTACCGTAAAGGTAGTGAGTTAAGTTGAGACCAAGACACTTACTGCTCCATAGAAGTGACGAAACTTAACCAGATGTACTATCTCGTATAAATGTTAAAATGGAATATTAATGAATACGTTTGAGTGAATCCCAATTGGAACAATGTATCTTCATATAAATTGCAAGGGGCTGCAGATGATATACTAGCTCTAGGATGACTCGCTTACTTAACTTGTATAGGTCACACAACCCCTCCACTGTTTAGAAAATAAATGTGGTTCTTTGTCTAAATATTCTATACCTTCTGCTCCTCTTTCTCTGGTGATCTTCTGGCATATGCATCCTTCTCACGGTTGTAAAGTAAGTTGCCATTTTGGAAGTTTCCTTTTATTTTGGACCATCTTTCATAGGTTGCACTTGGTTACTACCTTCTTCCCCTACAAGGTAATATGCGAGATCAATATTCTGGTTTTGTAATCATCCACTATCATGCATAGCTTATACATACAATATGTGACTTTATTTTTACTAATTGCAGTTTGGGAGTTGCAATTCTTGGTCCCATTTTGAAGACTCCTTTTTCATTGAGTGCCCTCTGTTATTTTATCCTTTGGGCACTTTTGTTTATTGTCTTGAGCTGATTTTGCAGTAGCAAATCAATTTGCGAATGATTAGAGATTCACAAATGCTTGATAAATACATCAGGCTCAGTGATGCTCTTCTTAAGTCCTTACATTTCTTGGGTTCCCCCAAGGTGAAAGATACCAATACAGTCAATCCCCAGTGACATTTATGTAATCGATCCAACAAGGATCCAACCAGAACCACACATCGACTCACTCCCTAAATTATACAGTTTCAGAGTTTTTTAAATATTCTTAACTGACTATGGAAAGTTACTGATAATGTCACATGCCAAAATGATCTCACAAACCTATCGACAGGCATTAAATGTAAATACCCTTTCCGTACTGCCCTTCCAGAGGCTTAGCGGGTGATTGGTCCTCTAGGAAGGCAAGGGTTGAGTTTGCGCCTTCAAGAAGCATGCAGAGATGCTCTGGTGTTCTGGGTGCAAGCAGCTGATCCAAAACAAAGTTGAACCACATTGCCAATCTTCCAGCAGCGGTGGCAGAACCCCAAACTCCTCCCAGCCCTGCTGGAAAATTTGGATATTAGTTCTTTGGACGAAGTAGATAAAACATTGCTGTGTTAAATGTTAATAAATGTTCTTAACAATAACAACAATAATAATATTCATAGGAAGATCTGTGACTGATACACCATTAGGTGATGCTCAATTATACAACCCAGGAAGGAGGAAATGTTGGATTGATACAGCTGAAATAAAGGCTAGGCATTTTAGTTTTCGAAATTTGAATAAGTCTCCGCCTTGTTAGGAGGCCTCCTGTGCCACTGCCAAGAGTACAAGTATGAGAACCAGAAGGGAAGGATGTATTTGTCCTAGCCAGATTTGAACCCTAATGTATAGTTTTAGACTTCACATTTTCTATACTGCAGTAACACATCCACTGCTATGTAAAGTGTAATGTAAACCATCATGGAAAAATTTGATCAGAACCAGTTTTGCAGCACAGATGTAAAATAGGCTCAAACGGCCATCAGTGTACTTATATTAAAAGTAACTAGTAAGTCAATTTGGGCAGACATTAAACATAACTAATATTCAGTCTGCACTCAATTGCAATCTATTTCAATGACAAACACACCTCTATGTGTAGGGCCCTGCACTTGGCACAAGCTAAATACTTTGTCTTGCGTTAGCTACATCATTAAGGTATTTACACAGTACGGAGGATGGGAGTAAGGTAATGCCCTAGGCCTGTCAAGGGAGCATTTGCTCATGAACAGAATTTGTAATAACCTTCTCCTTTCTGGTGGTAATATTCACTGGAGGAGATCTAGAGCAAACAATGAGTGAGGAATTGGCTTCCCCCTAAAACCCTCATAATCAAGGAGATGGAAGGCCCATTACAGGATTAGAGGGACTGAGGAGAGCACTGCACAGAGAACTCAGGGTCTCACAACATTAAGTGGAGTTTTTAGGTCGATGGAATTCTGGAAAAAACACATAACCGGCACAGCATTACTTTGTTGGAAAACAAATGGGGAGTAGGAAGCCAATGTATTTACTAGATTAGCTAAATATCAACACAGCTGTCACGCTATCTTACCCTTCAACCACCCTTCTCAACCCACTGCAATTTGAGAACCTGCTGTGAACTGAAGAGTAACAGAATGCTTGCTTGACTACACAGATTTATTTGTAATTGTCTTCCAGACTGTTAGAGAAACATTTCTCCAGCTTTGTCTGGAACATCTGCCTCCAGCATACTTATCTACAACTGGAACAGACAGTTTCCTGCAAAGGGGTCAACAGGGGCATTTGCACCCCTCTCTTGAGAAAAGCCTATCTTCTGGAAGATCTCCTTTCAAGAACCTGCTCACTTGGGTCCTGAGAAGAGCCTGCTTTCAGGAATTTGTTGTCTGGCCTTGGAGGATATTATTATTAGCAGCCAAGGTTCTGAGTGGCTGAAAAGAGTTTATGCCAGAGGGAATTACTCAGAAACATTCTACAAGGATCTTGGTTCTGTGAAACTAGCCTTGAAGAAACCGGCAACTCTATTGAGAACTTTTCAGCTCAAGCCTGTAGTTTGACTCATCGAGTAGAAAAGATCTTCTCCCTTAAGCCAGCTTTCAAGCCAAGCCACACCCTTCGATCCATAATGGAGCCATGAACACAAATGTTATTAGCATTGGGGGAGGCAACCAACAATAATGCTTGAAATTTTCCATAAAGGCGCATCTGGGGCCCAAAGGTCTGAACCATCAGCGTTAGGGTTCGATCCTGTATTAACTAGCCACCCATCTTGAGATTTACTCACATGTGACACTGCCTTCACAGAGCTTCATTGCTTTTCAAGCTGTGACGATTTGAAGGATCACAACCTCAAGACACCATAGTTCTTCAGTTTCCTGCAAGTAACTTTACTTAACTGATGAAGGAGAAATCCTGAAACACTGGTATCTAGAGATACAATTTCGAAAGACTGCATTAGATGAAAAATAATATGAACTTTGTGTGAAAAACTGAACCACAAATACCACGACGCTATGGGGTAATGGCCCTGTTACATGCAAGCAATCAGTTCCTAACCACTTTCACTAACTTTACAGTTTGAGTTACTTATTAAAAGTCTTTGAGATGGAGTTTCCAAACTACATCATGTGCCTGTGAGCCTTTGAGCCAAATCACTGTGAATTTAACACCACTTCAAAAGACCTTTTGAACCACTGAATATCCAAATGGAACTCAACAACTTGTGATGTAGAACAGAATGATTAGGTGGGATAATGTAATTCAGATCTTATTTATTTATCCAGTGGGTGTACACATCAATATTATTTGTCCTTCTTATGTCTCTACTCTTATGACCGTATGGTTTTGGAGTCTTCGGACCAATAGAAGTTTCTTGTGATATTTCTGGTTTCCTCACTTCCCGTCTGGATCTTTGGGAAAAAAAGTTTTCAAAAAAAGAAGAAAGAGAAAAGAAAAAAACAAGGCTTTATGAATACAGCCTTTTGAAAATATGGTCTTTGTGGGTATAGGTGTTGGGGGGTTGGCTACAATCACCCAAATGCACCACCACCAGTGTCGCACAGGTATATTAGCGTTGTTCTTGTTGTATCAGAAAGTTGCACTGCACTTATCCCCACAAACGCCCGCTTCCCTTTTCCTTCTCTATATCGAGGTTGGGGGTCACGGGATGCAAGTCCCGTTTAGAAAAGAAGGTACGAAAACGGGCATGTACCTTAGTAAGCCACGCTCCTCCTGGACCTTGGCTGGAATTCCTGCTCTGCCGAAAAGGGTCTGGTTCCCGCTTTGTTTCTTCTACGCGGCTTCTGGATCAACTGTCCTGTTCCTTGGCCTTCTTGGGTACTGGTGTGACGAGGACGTCTACGACAGCAGGACCTTCACGTTGAGGCTCTTCCTCAGCTTCCCTCGTTTTGTCTTCCTGGTTTCTTGAACGCTGTCTGTTCTTCAGACAACTGGATATGTAGGCTTCAGTTGTTCCGTCCGGGGCTCTGATAGGTCCATGTGACGTCATCACATGATGTGCCCCCGTCTTCAGGAAGTTGCCATTCTTAAAGGTATTGTCAACAATATCCAGCGCTGTATCTAAAGAAGACTGGAAACAGACGTTAGGAGAGACATAAGGGGTAAATGTATCCTCACTCTTTACTCTCAAAACATTCAGGTACGTCGTGACCCAACTTTGAACCATTTTTATACAATTTTTATTCTGGGGTGATTTTGATTTATTATTTTGCATAATCCTTTTTTCATCAGTTTATCAATTTTTCTTAGTGTCTTTTGACTTGTTTTAATAAATATTTGTCTTTTTACCCAAATGGTTTGGACCTTTAAGCTCTGTATATCTATAGTGTATTGTTGATTGACTAGTTATTGCGATCATGTCACACTCACTTTCTGCTTAAGCAAGCAAGCTTGCAACTATGAGATAATGATTCTTTACAAGAAATAGATTTGCCTTGTGGGTCTGGTTGTTTGGGCCTTGTGGGAGCTTCGTCACTGGCCAAAACAAGATTGTCTTGTTTTCAACTGTCCTGTAAGTTGCTTTGAGTCTCATTTATTAGGAAGTCATGCAGCACAGTGCAGCAAGTCACCTTTCTGTGCTGCATTGCGGGACAGGGAAAGGGAAGGAATGTGCCATTTTTAGGTCAAAACGGCACATTCCTGTCCATTGACTTGCAATGGTGTACTTTTGGCCGCCGAGCGCCAACCAGGGTCGGACTGCCCGTAGCGGGCACCAGGTGTTACCCAGTGGGCCGACATGGTGGGGGCCGATTTTGGGCCCCTGAGGGGCCACATTTGTTACCAGGCGCTGGCAATATCGGCCCCCGGTGACAAAATCGCCCAAAACCGGCCCTAATAAACAGCTCAGGGGGGCTGGGTGAGCAGTTTGCCAGGGCTGGTTTCTGTTCCCAGTCCGGCCCTGGCGCCAATGCCAGCGTCCTTGCACCTTGGTACAAGGGTGCAAGGTGCAAGGCGTGCCTGTGTTTCATGCAGGATTGTTTTAGTGCAGGAAGATGCACCTTCCTGCCCAAAACCAATTCTGGGAGGAATATTTCTCTTTCTATGTCTGCTGCAGAATGTAGCAGACATAGAAAGAGGAAGACAGGAGGAAGACACGAGGAGAAATAGAGATATGTCGCCTTGTTACGCCTCCTCTGGGAAGGTGTACGTTTTTGGCGCATCCCCAGGTTTACAAGTTCTTGTACAAATGGGGATACGTCAAAATCCATGGGAGTTACCTGGGAACATCACGCAACACCTGTGAAGAGCCTACGCAGGGCAGAGTAATGCAACGCAGCGATTTACGCTTCATTGCATTACTCCAGATTTTTGAAGTCACTAAGAGACACGCTTCGTGTGGCTTCAAAAATCGGATTTAGAGGTTTGAATCACGCATGTACCACATTGTTTGGTGCAAACATGACTCTGTCATGAAGGAGGTCCCAGGTATTTCTGCTCCGTTTAACTCACAGGCGCTGAACCATAGAAGCATATGACTTATTATGTGGTCTCAGTGCCTCAGAGACCCGGCTTTTGTGTTCAAGGCTCACTGCACTGCCCATTATCGCAGTAAATCAGAGTTTCTGCCTCATCCGATGATGTGAGAATATCCCGATGAGGAGCATCAAAGCGCCCCATCCAGGCTTTTCCTCTTATGTCCCTCTGGATAGTGTAGGAAGTATAGCTTTTAAACTTGTATTGGTGAAGCACAGACAGTTCAGTTCTTCTTTATGCGAGGAGATGACGCTGCCTGCGCGGTGTTTTTTGTGCCTGTCTTGCACTGTTGCTCACCATGCTGTCGCTGTTCTGTTTGTATAAGGGGTGCATGCACTCCTGATAACCATGCTTATCTGCCTTATATCTCTTAGGGCCATATGTATCATCATCACCATTTGCGATTTCTAAATAGCGATTTTTAAGGAATCGCTATTTAGAAATCGCAAAATGGTATGTATGTAGAAAATCGCTATTTTTTAGCGATTTCCAATTATTCCTTATTTGCGAATTCGCAATTTGCGAATTCGCAAATTAGGAATAATTACCCATTCATTCCTAGGGGCCAGGAGGCCCATAGGAATGATTGTGAAATGCATTTCATTTTGCGAATCGAAATTTGTGAATTCGCAGAATGAGATTGATTTCAAGGGTGCAGGGGTGTCTCAAGGACACCCTGCTGCACCCCTGAAATCAGCATGTGCGTGCATATGGCGCACATACATGCCCTATGGGCATGTATGTGCGTCACATGCCACATTTAAAAATGCCAATTTGTGCATTTTATGAGAAATCGCAATTTACCACCAATTGAAAGTTGGTGGTAAATTGCGATTTCTTAAGCTAAAATCGCTATTGAAAATTGCATCATACATGGCAGCTATAGCAAAATAAGGAATCGCACATGTTTGCGATTCCTTATGATGCGATTTTTACATACATAGCAAAAAATGCTAAACAGCCTTTTGCGATTCGCAAAGGCCGGAATTCGCCGAAATCCGGCCTTTGCAAATCCAAAAAGGCTTGATACATATGGCCCTTACTGACGCTCGAGTGAGACTTTTCGCTACACTAAAGCCACAACAATTGCCATTGTCAATGCTTGCTTATAAATGGGGCAGGTACAATCCAAATCGAATAAGCTCCTATTCCAAACTGTTTTTGTCAGAGAATAAACAGGAAATTAATTCTTACCAGGAAAGAACGGGCGTTCTATAATATAACAAAAAGCAGACATGGAATGCCCAGTCCACTGATAGTGTTCAGTGTTCTTAATAATATGACAACCATATCTTTCCACTGTGCTAAAGCAGAAATAAAATAAGAGACAGCCAAGAGAAAGAAAAATGTACACCATATATGGCCCCCAGCAAAACCAAAGGTTCTGTCCCATTGATTTAAAAGAGTGAAAGCAAATCTTTCTTAAGCCACTGGGGGACGTTACGTTTTCTTTACAAAAACAAAAATGAACGTTATATCTTTGTTGTGTTATGTGAAGTAAGTATTTGAATAAGAAAGCAGTTAAAAAAAAAACGAACAACGGTAAAACGGAGCACTGCAGATTAATACCAGTTTAGCATAGTAAACCACTGCAGAGAATAGCACAAGCAAAGGTAAAACAAAAGCATCTAAAAAACACAAGTGCAAACATTTGAGATTTGTTATTTGAAAGTGGGAATTATCCAAGTAAAGTAAAAAGCCATGGCTTATAAATAAACAGGAGAAAACCAACAATATAATGAATATATTAGCAGGATCTATTGCATAGCTGGGATATCTTTATTTTCGTAGTGCTTCTTGGAAAAAAATTCACGTCCTAATTAATGTTCAGGCCGCTTTTTCTTGACTCTTACTGATGAGTGTGCTTGACACCAGTGTTTAATTACTTATCTATATATATATAATTGAATGTATGTCTGTCTGTCTGTCTGTTTGTCCTTTATGCATTACTACACCATTCATCCAATCGCAATGAAACTTTGGGAAGTTGTTGAGTACACTCCCGCGAAGGTTTCTGACATACATTTTTTTTTAAATATCGCCCCCCCCCCAGGGCCCTCATAATCTCTCGAATACTGATGTACGCACAAGACGGAAAAACAAAAAATCATGTATCCACAAGCACTCGAATAAATAAATAGAAATAAAACAGCATTCATCCGATCGCCAGGAAACTTTGGGAAGTTGTTGAGTACACTCCCGCGTAGGTTTCTGGCATAACATTTTTTTAAATATCGGCCCCCCCCAGGGCCCTCATAATCTTTCAAATACTGATGTATGCACCAGACGGAAAAACAAAAAATCGTGTATCCACAAGCACTCGAAAAAATAAATAGAATTAAAACGACACTTTGAAATGTTTTAAAATGAATAAGTTTCAATAAAAATGACACAATGTAAATTGAATGTTATCATAACGAGTTTCCTTGAATTTCCTTTCTTCGGATGGGTATGCTAGTTAAAATATAAATTCAAATGCATTCCAAACATGCAACAGAGAGACTATTATTTAAGGCTACACGTGTGGAAGTGCCCAGAGCATGGAGGGCCAGATACGACAAGCGACCAAAGAGCCTCCTTCAGGGCTGAAAACATTTTGAACATGGTGCTTAGAGTATTAGTGTCAGCGCCGTTTAATTAAATGGAAATATCTGAAACAAATGCGACCCATTTTCAGTGTCGTTATGGATGGCACAAAACCAACCTCGGAAAAAATGTTTACCGCTCGGTTCTCAGGGGCAGAATGGCGAAACGCGTGTCTGCAGTTCTAGGATTATTAAAACTATACGGGTTCTTTATTTCTGACCGGTTTTTGCTGTGTATATTTCTCCAGGGAAGGGATTCGCGCAGGGAAATTAATACCCCAGGTCCCACCAAAAATTGATCTCTACTCAGAATCAGAAATATGGCGCCCACTATCACTGGTTAACAAAGGTAAACTTGCACTTTTGTCTAAGTTTATAACTCTTTTTGTATTCACAAACTACAAGTCATCTTACTAATAGTAACTTCACAAGTGTGGAGACTCCACACCTTTGGATGAGACTCCGCATATTAAAAGATAGATCTGTCCTTTACTTTTTACGTGTGGATTTCTCCATACCCACTGCTGATTCTCTGCAGTACTAAAATTACTATTAGTAAAATTAAACTCGTGGGCCTCATTTACCAAGGTTACCATAAACATTTGTGTAAGTTTACTATTTTTTTAGTATTCACAAACTAGGAGTTTAAACTTCCTAATAGTAATTTAATGATTGCAGAGACTCCAAAGTCAGAGTGGAGAACCCCACACATAAAAAGCTAGGAGAAGCCTATATTTTTATGTGCTGTGTCTCTACCACTCGATAACAAAAAATAGTAAACTTACACAGAAGCGTAAGTTTACTTTTGTGAATCAGGCCCATAGTTTTTGAATACCAAAAAATAGTAGGCTTACACAAAAGTGTAAGTTTACCAGACGTCCCTTAAGGGCATGAAGAAAAGAGGAAGTGCCAAGGTGGAAAACGTATTCTCAAAACAGAGAGTGTTATGTTGCTAGGCCCGGATGCCTCTAGAACAGTGGTACTCAAAGTACGGCCCGGGGGCCGCATGCGTCTCTCCTGACCTTTACATGTGCCCCCCTGAGCAGCAGCAGCACTGAGCTGCTGTTTACTCGACTCAGCACTAACATGGAAAAAAAAATATACAGCAAACACATATTTAAAGGTTAATTGCAGTTAGGGAAAGGAAGTAACTAGGCCCTCAACTTTAGAAAGACCTTAATTTTTAAAGACAGCTACTAGATACATGCTTTGCTTCCCCTACTCCCGCTTTTCACTCCGCGCTGGCATCAGTGCGGCCCTTGGTCACACCATAGACCAAACTTTGCGGCCTCCGGGAAAATGTTTGTGAGTACCCATGCTCTAGTATGACCTTGGTGACACTCCTTCCAGTGACCTGGACATACTGTTCCTTCACATAATTAAGGAGGTATGCCCTTGTCACTCCAGAACAAGCATCTCCTGCCTTGGTTGTCTGCCTTAAACCTACATCTTTTGAACTGTTTAACATTTGATGTTTTTAGTATGGGAAATTCACTGAATACTAACCATAGCTAGGCAGTGGTTGCCTGAAAGTGCTCAATTTGAGATGGTACCCGTGGGTAGGGCCCACCAGCACTCATTTTTGGGACCAGCACTTATTGTTCTGCATCAGACATTTACTAAAAGCACGAGAGGAAAATAGATACCAAGAGGAAATATGGAGGGAGAAAAAGAATGAAACAACACCACAAAGGGAGAAAGCAGGACTCTGCAAGAGTGAGATAAAGAGGCAAGCGGTGTTTTATAGTGGATTAAAGAGGCTAAGGTGGAATCAAGACTATGCAGCCTTCTTCTAAGATTTTACCGAATGGCTCCTCTTCGAACTCCAGTGATTGGGTTTCAGTTTTACACTCTACAATATGGCATAATGCTTCTATTTTGGTAAATAATAAACCTAACTTTTGGAAATCGTGGAGACAATGAGGCCTGATTTGGGTACACCCAATATATAACCAAGTAAAGCTTATGTCTTTCGAGCATGCCAGTAGCTCTTTTAACTTACCTCCAGCTTTTCGCTCCAAATATCTCCTCTTAACACAGGCTATTCAAACTACCCGTACCCAATGCACAAACTCTCAAAACCCTATTCCTCCTGAATCTATCCCTGTCGAAACGTTGTGGATGCTCTTACTTAGCAACTCTAGGGCCTTTGCCATATATACATTCTTACACAGTTCACCTACTCCCAGGGATAAAACCAAGACAGAGACATCTTGGGCGAAAGATTTGGAAATTTCTTGGTCTATAGAGCTATGGAACAAAATCTGGCTTAAATTTAGGAAATCCTCCAGGGCTGCGAACACCACTCGGACACTCTTTTTGTATACAATAGACTCCTGCTTTCACCGCTCATCCTCAATGCAAGACATGCTATGCTCCCAGACACATGCTGGACCTGCTCTTCACCACATGCTGAATTATTTCACCTGCTTTTCACATGCAATTTTGTTAATTGTTTTTGGAAAAAAGTATGGCATCAAATGAATCTGATCTTCAATTCTATCCACCCTTTCTCCGTGTCACATATTTTCTTAGGCAGTTTATCTACAGTTTGGGAACATTGTGATTTTAATGTAAAGATAATAGATGTGTTGTTAGCAGTTGCCTTTCAACGAGTTATCAAGATTTGGAAGGACTTTACTAAGTTGTCAAATCAAGCACGGTGGTATGCTATCTGTTACAATCATAGACTCGACACTATATTTGTATACCTGTTGCATTTGGCATCTAAGCGTTTAGATTTGTGGGAGCCCGTTACGCTGTTTATAGATATAAGCGCTCGACTTTCTCTGTCTTTCACCCTTCTACAACAAGAAGTGACTAAACCTCCATGACTTCCTTTATTTGATACTGTATTGTTTATTCATATAATAGCATGTAAAATGTATGTTAGATAAGAATGTAAGTTTCTCTTCTTACCGATTTTTTTTCTTCTATGACTTTGTTACTCTTTTACACAAGATACAAGTGATTGACTTTTGTTTAAAACCTTTTGTACCCTTCAAAAATTGAATGACTTTGTGTGTCATTCTCTAATTGTATTGCTATTGTACACTCTGCATTAACATATTCCTCTATCTGAATAAACTTATTTTGAACTTAAAAAAGACTATGTAGCCTTGGTATTCGGCACACCAACATTGATTAGCACCGACTGCAGGCTTCTAAGTAGAGCTTTGGGCACCAGCACTTATTCTTTTAAAAATTAAGCACAGGATTTTCAATGTACCTCCAATTGTAGCTGGGTTACCAAAGCCATATTTTTCTACTGATAACTAGAAAGACTGGCATCCTCCTCTAGGAAGCATCCAAGACTTAGTAGTCTCTGAAGACAAGGTTCCATTTTCCCTGCAGTAAAGATGTCAGCCTAATATCAGCTCACACTAATGTCTTCCAGACAATCTCTGGGTGCTGCCACGATTGAACCATTCTGTGTTATTTTTTATATTATTTTAAATCTTGTCCTGTTATAGTACTTAGTGCTGTGTTGATCTGTATATGACACACAGGCATAGGTTTTTATTCCGATTAGTGGCAAAAATGCCACATTGTGGCAATTTCAAAGCAGTTTACTCCACATCTGAAATTAGTTATTACAAAAAAATCTATGCAGTTGATAACACACGGCTAGAGGTATGATGTGGATAATTTTAGCTGTGTGGGTGGTGAAAGAGGGAAGGCAATAAGTAACATGAAAAAAGAGTATAGTCACAATTTAGTTTGGAGTTACAGAAGTGTCTAGGTGCTAAGCCCAATTTCACTTTCAAGTGGTGCAAGGAATTTGAACGGACCATTTTCTGGTGTTTACAAATGGATGAGTCAAGAGTTTTCTAAAATCTGGGGCCTGCACCCCTATCGCTCTGCTCCCTGTGTTTCGTCTGCTTGGACCTCTATTGGCAGATTGTCAGGAACTAAGGTTTCCAGTGGGGATAGGGCAGTTTCTGTAGGTAACCTGCTCTCTGCCCCAGAATTTCTTAAGCACTGTGCAAAGGATTTTGAATAGTAATTGAATCCTGCTTGGAGGAGCTTTTCACCACTGTGGTTATCTAGTGATAGGAGGTTGGTCAGAAAAGATCACTCAGGCATCTGGGATAGATGAATGGTAGCATATTGTTTTTTGTGTCCCCCCCAATGCCAACATCTCTGGGACATACGAGGAAAAGATATCTTTACTTCATACAAGAACGTATGGTGTTGAATCTTATCTGACGTCAGTTGTGTAGCAAAGTATGTATAAATTCCAGAAACATTTATGAGTCTTTCATCTATTCTCATAACACTTTGAGCAGGGTAATGTGAATGACCAATTCTTAAGCTACTGCGATTTCCCCGTCTAATGAGATGGCTAGTCATGTCAATGATTTCTTCCTTCTTCTTTCAGGCATAAGCCCATATCTGTGAATGTGTAATGGATTGTAATGTTGCACATTACCCTGGAGTTGTCTGGTTCCATTCCTCTGTAGGAGTTTTCTAGGAAATGGTAGATTGCGATAGACAGATATTTGGTAAGAACCATAAAATTACCTATGAAAGCTTTGAGTAGGGATTAATAATTACATTTTGTATCAGTTCTAAGGCTGATCCCTTTCAAGTGAATTAATTCTGTTATCTAGCCAGATTGGAAGTGAGGTTCTTGAAGCCTTCCCTCAAGAAGGATACTGAGCTTGACTTTCCTAGTAAGATATGCGCTTTTTATATCTGTAATAAAGCACTGTAGCATAGATAAGTGCATTTGGGGTATTCAGATGGATAGCTAAGTGTTGTTGTTTAAAGCCTTGCACTCTTTTGTGAGGGTTTTTTGTATAGAAGAGCTATTTCTTTGCAGTGTTTTTCAGTGATACAAAAGTACTTTTTATGAGTCTGGTCTTTGACGGAATTGGAATTTTGCCGTTAGAGTCAACCTTCCAAGCACTTCTTGACAGGTTGTACGATTTACTATTTGCTATTTGCTAGGTTCTCTACATTCTCATTTATTGCCTAAATGTGAGTTATCCCATCCAGAGCCATGTTAATGTTTGATTACAGGGCCTCCAGTAGGATATTTAAGTTTTCTTTGTTACATGGTGTATTAAATTGGGTCTGGTTGAGGGGGTGAAACCTACTCTAGCAGCAACCACAATCTCTGTCAGGGTGAGACACAAGCAAACCCCAAATGAACCTATGCTCAACTCTCTGGTAACTTTTCACAAAGTAGTCAGGCTTAACTTAATGGCAATATGTAAAGTATTTATGCAGCACTTCAGTCAGTTATAAAGTGATAATACAACACTAGAAAAATCCCACACCAAGTTTGAAAAATAGAGTAAAAGTTAGCAAATTATTTGAGAGCAAAACGACAAAAACCCAATTAGTAGAAATGGAGATATGTAATTTCAAAGTTTCAATAAAAATATTGCCTATAAGCACAAAGCACCTACTATGGTTATCCGGTCACGCCAGTCCGGGACAAAGTCACAACTTTCGCCTGACCATGATGTATCTCCGGCCAGACATAAGTAGTTAGGCCCACTGAACAAAGTACCTTAAATCCTAGTTTCGGGAGTGTTACAACATTCCACATCGTTATCGAGGATGCTGGTGATGAAGGGCTTGTAATGCAAAGTCCTACGTCGAAGATGTCTCATGCACTGCTGGGTCCAAGGAGACTGTGGGTTTGCGATACGAGGTCCAGCATAGGGGATGCATTGCGCTGTGGACGCTTTGAAGCAGGGCTGCAAGGAGATGCATCGTGCTGTGTTGGCTCTGCCTACAAGGAAACAGCTAGGCTTGCAGAGCTTCATCAGGCCCAGTTCCAAGGGCCCAGGACTGAGGTTGCACCACTTGGGGGGTAGAACTCACAGAAAACTCTGGTGGTCCTGGGTTCAAGATGCAGGTCCAGTTTTTTCACTCAGGCAGCAGGGCAATTGAGTAGCGGTCCTTCTTACAGAGCAGCACAGCAGTCCAAGTCTTCCTCAGGTCCAGAGTTGTACTGAAGAGTTGGGCCTGAGGGTCCATGTTTTATACCTGGGGTCAACTTTGAAGTAGGAGACATTTCTAGAGGTTTCTGCCCACATAGGTGCTTAGATTGCCTGCCTCCTGCACTGCTCCCAGCATGTCTGGGGTCACAAAAGAGTAGTGTCAAACCCTTTGTGAGTGTGCTTAGGCAGATGAGAGCTCCTCCCTCTTATTAAGTCAGAGATTGCCCATCCTGCCAACACCTATTCCCCTTTGTCTCACTCTCTTGTAGCAATACACAAAGACCACGGTAAGCTACATCTAGTCATGTGACCCAGAATATAGGCTGTAGGCACCAAATGGTTAGGACATAAAAAGGTCAACTTTCTAAAAGTTGCATTTTCAGAATTATGACAAAAAATCTGACTTTACCATTAAAGAGTGTTTGAAGGTACAATTCTTTGGACACCAAACTCGATATTCCCACTTACTCTTATTTGAAAGATAGTATTTATTAAATGTAATAAGGTAACCCAAAGCTATCCTATGGGATAGGTAGGCCTTGCAATAGTGAAAAACAAATTTAAGAGTTGTTTACTACCAGGCCATGTAAAACTTTAAAGTACTTATACAACGTTTTAGATACACTGCACCTGTCTTTTGGGCTGTTTAGGACCTACCCTAGGAGTGACCTATGTGTATTAAAAAGGAAGGTTTATGCCTGTCAAAAAGTTTATTTTTCCAGGTCGAAATGACAGTTTAAACTGCACGCACAGGCTGCAATGACAGGCCTGAGACATGTTTAAAAGGCTACTTAAGTGGGTGGCACAATCAGTGCTGCAGGCCCCAGGTAAATGAAGTACCACTGTACTAGGCACGCTTAAGCCAATTGTACCATGTTTAAAGGAGAGAGCACCAACACTTTTGCACTAGTTAGCAGTGGTAGAGTGTCCCGAGTCCTAAAGCCAGAAAAAAGAAAAGTCAGGAAAAACAGGAGGATTGAAGGGAAAATGTAAGAGAAAAACCACACCAAGGATGTCAGGTTTAACACATGGCAATAGTCAGTTACAAATGAATGTATCAGTTTAAAACGTCAAACTCCATACGAACTTTCACAGACTTACAATTTATTAGTGTATACCACATTTAAATTGAATGTATTTTTTAGTTGTGGGAATAATGGGAATCAGAAGAAACCGTTATCATCACGGCATGACAAGCATTGAGGAAAAGGAAAAATTAATCAAATGATGAACAATTGTAAAACTATATTGACAAAAATTAATAAAATATATTAAACCTTGATGATTGACTGGCAGCCATGTCTACCTATCCGCAAACTCAGCTTTCAATATTTGTAGATTTACATCGCCCTGAAACCACAGAATACCTCAAGCCTCAGACTTACTCCCTTATTGACCCATATTCGAAAACATATGGATAAATGGGAAGATCTGCCCCTCAAAGTACTGGGCAGGGTGGCATTATTTGAAAGTATGGTTTCACTAAGTCTCATCTATGTCTTGCAAAATGTCCCGCTAATTATCCCACAGACCTGGTTCTAGCCCTTACTGATGAGAGTGCGAGCCTTTCTTTGGGAAACTCTTAAGGTAGCTTTCCACAAATGTATATAATCCACCTACAAGGTAGCTATGGGCATGGCTGACCCACACTTCTACTATTAATATTTCTGGATCCAAGTGATAGACAATGTTTGGGGGTCACGAGCTCCCTGCATTTCACCTGAAAGCATCCCTAACCTGTTGGCAACATATTGTAGGCCTGTTATATGGATAACCCTCCAAGAGTCCCTCCATGAAGTCAGAAGAATGCCTCTTTTATTTTTGCGATTGGCCCTCTGATGAATCCAGTCAGATGTGTCCCCCCTGCACACCCATGGCAAGGCAGAGGGCTACTCCATGCTACCTGTCAGGATGGGATTGAATGGTGGAATCTCATCAGTATCTCCAAATTGGGTGATGTCTTCGATGGCACACAGACGACATTGTTTCAGGAGCCCCAGGATCTCCCCTCACAGGCCTTCCCAGATGTACCAGTTATGACTGTGTCTTCTTTCCCATGGTTTGGGAATGTTCCAGTAATGGGAGCTATTGACTTAGTGTTTTTCTGCACTTTCGGGAATACTGGAACAACCATTTGATTTTTCTCCCAGTATTGCTCTGCTGGGTATTTTGGAGGATGTGGATGGCCTTATATTGGAGTGTACACTTGTGAGCATTGTCCCAACAATAGCCAAACGAGACATTGTCCAGTATTTAAAATGTTAAATCTTCTAAGCCTCCTCCTTTGGCTGAGTGGAGGGCAGCAAAGAATTGGTGCACAAATTAGAGGAACCTATTTACAAAGCAAAGGGGTGCCTGCATAACATGGGAAGATCTGGGGGGAAATAGGGGTCTCATTATAACTTGGCTAATGATTGATGTGCTGTAAATTATCCTTTACTATGTCCTGGTGATAACAGTGATATGATTACACTGTGTGCTTGTCTGTTTTGTTTTGTAATCCACAGCAAAATCTATGTAATTTGTGTAATAAAAATATGTTAACCCAGTTGACTAATACAGTGCAAAAATATCAATAAGGGAATAAAAATGGTCCAAAGATCCTAATTTTATATAAACAATAATAAGCTGAATACTGAAAAATTAACAGAGTATGTAAACAATAATAAGCTATATATTGAAAAGTTAACAGATTTTAAAAACACACTTTTTTTCTGAAGGCATTTCTCACCATGGACCAGTGTTCAGTACTCTGCTGCATTTTTCAAGTTAAACAGAGCGATCCAACTGCAATAAATTCCACTACAAGTACAATGGCTGATTTTCAAAACCATAAATAAGCCTGGTGAGAAGTCATTTGGAATTAGGTGCATAGACGCTTTGAGCGGTATGACCAGTAGCAAGGGCAAACTAATGAAAAGGGGATCACTGATCTATAACTTCCAAAAGTATTTATGAGAGCACATCTTAAAATGTATATGTAAGTTAACTTGTGGGCAAAATCCGACACCTGAACTTAACATTTAGGGGTCCATTATGATGACGGGCGGACTTTGTCCGCCCGTCACCATAGTGGGGAACGGGACCGCCCGCCATAAGGGCGGGGGTCCCGTGGGTGGAATTAGGATGTGCCCGCCACAGTGGCGGGCACATCCTGTAGTTTTAGCATTGTGGCGGGCGGTGCACTCTGCACCGCCCGCCACAATGCTAAAAATGCTTTGTTGCATTTGCATATGCAAAGCGGCAGGCACCCCGCGGTGCCTGCCGCTTTGCATATGCAAATGTGGGGGGGGGTACCATAGGTACCCCCCATGTGCCCCCCGACAGTGGTGGCAACCTGGGGGCCCTGCAGGGGGCCCCCGCAGCAACTTTCCGTGGCGGCATTGCCGCCACGGAAAGGCCTCTACTTGGTGCCATTGTAATATGGCAAGGCGACCGCGGCGGTAAAGCGGCGGACGGTCTTTCCGTCCACCGCTGTCCCCTCCGCCATCCTAATCTGGCGGAGGGGAAAACGAGAGTGCTTGTCGGGCGGATTGCCTCCGCCAGGGTGGTGGTGGCCACCGCCACCCTGGCGGAGGCAATCCACCCATCATCATAATGGACCCCTTAGTGTTCTCACAGCTTGTGAGTAGGTGACGTTAAGGGGAAGTTCTTGGCCTGATGAGACCTAACAATTAAAGAAGCCAATTAATATACAGCTAGATCTAATTAACTTAGACGCTACTGAAGTTCAACTGATGATGCTGTGGAGTTCAGGGATGCTTAGCACAATAAGTTTAAACAGAATTAGGTCACAATTGAATTTTCTCTAGTTGCTTGGTGTGTGTTTCCTGTTCGTTTGGCAGTGAGTGTCGAAAGACAGGTTAGCCTAGGTTTAGAATATGCTGTTAACATGGGTGCTTCAGTGATGTATGGAAGATTTAGCAGATGTGTGTAGATTCTCAATTAACAAGGAAAATGTAATTGTGCAATGTTTTCCACCACATCCATGGCTCATATTTTCTCAATGAAAGAGAAGCCTGTGCCACGATTTGTAGGTTTAGACATAGCCTCCATTGCTGGATGTGATTGTAATATATTGTGTTATTGTAATTTATAAAATAAACCCTTGGTACTATATATAACAGTGATAGCCGTGGAGTAACTCAGGATTTTATTTTAAGAGTAAACATCTTCGAGAAGTTTTATGAAACTATTTCTGTTTTCTGTCTCCCTCTTGTGATAAGATAATGCAGTGCAACGTTGAGGTAAGGAAAGTCATAACTCCCACCCCCAAGTCTTCTATGTTTTAGAAGTGATCAGGAAACATCATTTATGGAATTTGATGCTTATTCTGTGAGTTACAGCTGGAGAAATGCTGAACTTTATTAATAATTGACATAATGTTTGATACATATGTATTATGCTTCACCTTTTGAGCAACTGGTAAGGCAGTTATCCTTTTTACCCTGATCACCTCCATCTTTTGACTGATGCTAGTGTTACTAACTCTGAAAGTGACCTGTGATCTTCTAACCAGACCCACCCAGTGCCAGTGCTCTGTCCTTAAAAGGTATATGGTAATTAGTGTAACTACAACTGGTTAAAACAACCCACCTGTAAGTCCCTAGTATATGGTAGTGGTATGTAGGTTTAGAGACCCCAGTGGACTTAACGCCCTTAAGTGTACACTGCTGTGGTGTCAGGTGTCATTTTAAACTTGAACAAGGGAACCCAAACAGTTGGCTTAGGACCGTGGGAAGTTATGTTTTAAAAGACAAAGGTCCTTAGCTTATCAAAATCAAAATATAGAAGAAATATAGGCCATAATAGGAAACTATATTTGTCCTCTGTCCAGCCGGACAGGGTATTTATTTAAATAAACACAATGAAGAACAATTGAATAAATGGTTTTTCAGGCACAATCCTGTACCTTACTTAGGAAGAACAAACGACATATAGGGAAAAAGAATTTCACAGGCAAAAGAGAGCAAAGCTGGCCACTTTTGAATCAATATTAGATAGAAGTTTTTGCCAGGAAGTGCCAAGCACAACTGATATACAACACAATGGCTAGGTTGTGAGCGCACTACATGAAGTCGACGTTTCGATCCCCTTTTGCTCTAATTACATGGGATCATCATCAGGACTAAAAATTGACAACATTTGCCTGCCTGTAATTGTGATACAACCGCCCAATTCTGGGCTTCTTATATCGAGTGTGGGTGGCGTTCCCACACACACGAGTTAGTATAAAACCTACTTTCAATTTAATTTTCAATACCTGAGTATCAGGGTCCTGTGGCCTGCGCAGTGGATTTCGGACTGCAGGGTCCTATTAAGTGCCACCGGAAGCTTTCTGGTGCAAATTCTTCCGTCCGAAGTAGTATTAGTTGGGCTGCCGGGTTGGGGTCCGAGCCAGCGCTATCCGTCCATTGCCTGGCAATCGTGGCAATGGACGGATAGGACATCGCTCCACCGCTCCCAGAACACCAACTGCAGCAGAGTCATTGTACTCACACAGAAACAGCGCTGGCTCGGAGCCCAACTAATACTACTTCGGACAGAAGAATTTGCACCAGAAAACTTCCGGTGGCACTTAATAGGACCCTGCAGTCCGAAATCCACTGCGCAGGCCACAGGACCCTGATACTCAGGTATTGAAAATTAAATTGAAAGCAGGTTTTATACTAACTCTTGTGTGTGGGAACGCCACCCGCACTCGATATAAGAAGCCCAGAATTGGGCGGTTGTATCACAATAACAGGCAGGCAAATGTTGTCAATTTTTAGTCCTGATGATGATCCCATGTAATTAGAGCAAAAGGGGATCGAAACGTCGACTTCATGTAGTGCGCTCACAACCTAGCCATTGTGTTGTATCTCAGTTGTGCTTGGCACTTCCGGGCAAAAACTTCAATCTAATATTGATTCAAAAGTGGCCAGCTTTGCTCTATTTTGCCTGTGAAATTCTTTTTCCCTATATGTTGTTTGTTCTTCCTGAGTAAGGTACAGGATTGTGCCTGAAAAACCATTTATTCAATTGTTCTTCATTGTGTTTATTTAAATAAATACCCTGTCCGGCTGGACAGAGGACAAATATAGTTTCCTATTATGGCCTATATTTCATCTATATTTTTGATTTTGATAAGCTAAGGACCTTTGTCTTTTAAAACAAGGTGTCATTTTAACGGCAGCCCTGCCTTGCAGGCTGGTGTTAAAATAAAATGTATCCTAATTAGACGTTGGAATTAAAAGCCCTTCCAAAGTCCAAAACTACCTTTGTATTACATATAAGTCACCCCTGAGGTCTGCCCAAGATGCCCTATGGGTATGGTGCCTTGTTATAAAAAGCAAGGACATTATAAAATATGTTTTATATACCCTGGTGAGGGAATAACAGCCAAACTTGTTTTACCCATTGCAGTGCTAGTAACATCATTCAAAGTATCAAGATAATAGTTACAATACATCCAGCTACTTCCAAGAATGGATTTATTATAGCTATTGTAGGAAAATAGTTTTAGAACTTACTTTCCTGAAGTTACCTAAAACCCTGTAGCAGCCTCTTCTGATTGTCCAGCCTCTCACAGCCTGAGCCAGCTGCTCCGTGAGTAGGTGTGAAGAGGCCTGGGGCTGAAAGAAAGCAGCCATTTTGGTGGGAGGAAATTTACTTCCTGGAAAAGCTAGGAAGAGCAAGGGAGCTGGCGAGATAAACTGGACTTCACAGGTGGAAGCACAGATGTCACAGGACCCAGCCAGATGGGAACCCCCACAAATTTTGATTAGGAAAGGGGCTGGAAGGAGAGTGTAGGGAAAATATAGCCACACCTGTGGGTTGGGTTAGCCAGACCTGCACTCCCAGGAGAGATTTTCTCAATTTTTTATTTTTTGAGAACTGTGCATTCCAGGACAAAAATATGCCACACTTCCCAGGAAGTTGTTATGGCAGAGGGTGGAACTTAAACCTCATTAGTTGGGGTGTCCCCCCACTTGCCAGCCAAGAATGGGGAAAAGGGAGATATGCAGAATATCCCAGATCCCTTCCTGAAACATCTGGTGAAGAAGGACTGCCATGCTCGACCCTTGGACTGCACCACAGAGGACAGCACTCTAAAGGCTCCACTCAAGAAGGACTGTGCCTGTCTTAAAGGATAAGGAGTGAACTCGCTGAGCAGCAACAGGTAGAAAAGTGCTGAAAGAAGTCACCTGCATCATCCACTGAAAGGACAAATCTAGCTGACCAGCTTCACCTTCATTTTCCTGGACCAGCCAGGTGCATTGTGGGAGTTGGAGTTTCAGACCCTAAGAGGCAAACCAGAACTCCGGAACCCTTGGCTGGTGTTGCTGTACCCTTCCTGGCCCTCAAGGGACCTTTCAGAAGAAGTTCTGAAAGTATGGGAACGTTTTTGCCAAGTTTTATGAAATAGCTCCAGAAGAAGACCGGCATCGACGACGAGAGTCAAGCCAGCAACGTCGAACTGTGACTCAACCTGATCAAACTGGTTTGTCCAACTGAAAGCTCCAAAGCTCCTCGCCATTGACAATGAAGACAAAGACCTCCCGGGCTCACTAAGACATTGTGGTGCAGCAAGCTGCCGCCATCTAGGTGAAATCCAGATCTGAAGACCCAGTGGCTTGATGCAGAGAGAAAACACTCCAAAAAATGACTATGTTAGAAGGTAAAAAATTGGCCGGGCCCACCCGGTCATTGTATTCGACCCACTTTCCATCGTGGGTGGCCTAAAACATTGACTTTGTCTCGGCCCAGCACACCCTAAAAAGTGTAAAGTCGATGTTGCCTTACCATTCCTGGCTCTAGAAAGCAATTTTTTTATTTAAACTTTAAAAACCTATATCCCTTTATTGTTTATTTTTCCCTGTGGTGTCGTTTGAAAGATAAAAATATTCTCTATTTCTTTAGACTGGTAATGAATTTGTATTATGTTGTGTCTTTTACTTATTTACTGATTTGGTGATAATAAATGCTTCATACACATGTCTCTTAAGTTAAACCTGACTGCTCGTCTGCCAAGCTACCAATAGTTTAGCAAGGATTAATTTGTTGAGACTTGACTGGACCTTATTTGTGATTGTGGTGTTACCACTAATAAATAACCTTCCAACAGGCTGAGTCACTGACACAAGAGCACAAGAATGGCCATATCTTTAGTGTGGGTTGGCTGGCGATCAGATTTTAGGGAAGGCGAAGAAATGCCTCATTAGGGTAATGGTTGTAGAGTTTACAAGTGAAATCTCTACACTTCTACTCCAGCATTAGGCCAATTATTTTTTTTAAATAAAAACTTTATGAGGAATCATGGTGTTCTTGCTATTTGCTGCTAAGATTGAGGATTTGTGATTTTTTTTGGTAGGACTGTTGGAGCTTCTAGAGTGATTGCACTGAAAAAAGGCCAGCCCCAGGTCTGTTCCCGGGCACTCTGATTGTTTGAAGAAGGCAGCCTGTAGGAGAGGCTCAAACAATGCAGCCTTTCCAGAGCCTGAATAGCTCTGCCCTCAATATGTGTATAAACCATGACTATAAAGTATAATCACAAGTCATAAAAGTGAAATGAAGATACTCACAATGATACTCGTTTGCTTTGGAAATGTTTGCCCAACTTGGGTTTTCAATTAGAACAAGTGTACTTGATTAATACTTCAGGACATCAGAGTGAGATATTGGTAATTGCGTGGTTGTAAATTAATGTTCAGTGAGGGTCACTTCTAAAATATGCTAAATGAGGAAGATGGTACCCAAACACTGGTTTCTCAACCCATAGCTGATAATTGAAGGAGGCGATAGAATATGGATGAGGAAGGTGCAGCAGGGCCCAGGATTTGCTACAGATCATTATTATCCTACA
The DNA here is from genome assembly GCF_964261635.1 of Lissotriton helveticus. NCBI lineage: Eukaryota > Metazoa > Chordata > Amphibia > Caudata > Salamandridae > Lissotriton > Lissotriton helveticus. The sequence goes on from NC_136067.1 coordinate 1,529,544,911, forward strand.
TGTAAAATGCCCCAGGCACAGGGAGAGACTAATGCTTAGTGGGGTTCTTTAATTACGTGTGGGCGTTTAGAATATACTACATGTATTGTGCATTGTAAATTATGAATGGTTACTTCTTGAATAGAGTTAACATGTACTCTGCAAAATAAAAAATCCAGAATACATTTTAAAACAATTGCTGGGCTGAATTTTGCCTTTTTTTTAAGTTTGAAAAGCTTTATTGAATTGAATAAAACAATGTAAAACATCAGTACAACAGCATAAATAAAGAGCAGCGGGAAACAAAATAGTTATGGAGAATAATGTGCCATCATAACAAGAATAGCCCCAACGGGGAAAACACTATACATATGAAAGAATGCTTTTATAACTTTTCATTTTGTGGGGGGAAGAGAAAGAGAGTGAAGGAAAGAAGAAGGAGAGAAGGGGGAGGGAAGGGGAACAGCAGTGAAAAATAAATGATAAACAGAGTAAAGATGTATAAAATAATAAAAGTATATAAAAATTGTAATAACAGTAATACTAATAATAACAATAACAGGTGATCATGAGGCACTTTTAGATAAATAGTCTGTTAAAGGGGACCAAAGTAAGTCACGTTTAATCAACATTGGAATAGAAGAAGCACATGCACGATCTAATCTGTGATGATGGCAGAGTAAATTCCACCAAGCATTATAAACCACATTTTTGGTATCTTTCCAGTTAGTTGTTATGATTTGAAAAGCAACAGCAATACAGAGATCAATAAATTTACGAATATGAAGCGGGACATCCCAAACAGGGGCCAAACCACCCAGAAATACAAAAGAAAGAAGAAAAGGAACATTAGTGGACAAAATCTTGTTAAGTGTACACCAAATGTGGGACCACATAAGGTGGACCTTAGGACAAAGAAAGAACATGTGAACCAAATCACCAGAAGTGCATGAACAAGACCAACACTTCTTAGCATCTAACAATTTCAATTTGAACAAGTCACAGGGAGTATAAAATAATCTATTATAAAAAAAAGTAAAGGGTTTGTGTGGTACTAGCGGACCGGGAGGTGGAATGAAGTTTGGACCAAATAGAGTCCCATGTAAGTGAGGGAAAAGTTTGATTAAGGTCTGATTCCCAGAGAAGTTCGAGGTTAGTTTTAGGCCTATCAGAAGGTGAGGGAGAAAGTAGTTTATAAATAGCAGAGGCCTTAAGGGGAGCCTGAAAGTTTGGTTGAGAGGCAAGAAGGGGAGGTGAAGAGGGAGAAGGGATGTGTTGCAAAATAATAGTGGATAGTTTAGGTAGAAGTTCGTGAAAATGTGCACAGTATTTGTTAGAGATACCAAAGGAGTCACGAAGTGCTGAAAAGGTTAATAAGGAATTGTTAGAAATGAGTTGTCTATAAGTGAGAATTCCTTTATCGATCCATTTCTTCCAAAAGAGCGCCCGATTGCGTAGTTTAAGAGATTTATTATACCAGAGTGGGGTATTCAAATGAAGAGTAGATGAGACAGAGAAGGATCGGAAAAGGGCAAGTGTTAAAGCTTTGGAGTGTTTAAAAATAGGTGAAAGCAGCTTAGGAGGTGGTTGAGTGAGATTGGAGGCAAGAAGAAGGGAGAAGGGGTGAAGTTGAGCCAATTCCAGAGAGCTCCAAGCCGTAGTAGGAGGAGATGAGGTTTCGAGAAGGAAAGGCCAAATTTGCTTGAGAGAAAAAGCAGAGGGAAAGTGTGAGATGTTGGGGAAGTTAACACCACCAAGATGTTTAGGTTGTTGAAGACGGAGAAGAGAGACTCTGGCCTTACGCTTATTCCACAGGAATTTGGAAAAAAGACTATTGATAGACTTAAAAAAGAAATGGGGGAGAGAGATAGGAAGCATGGAAAGACAGAAGTTCACGATAGGAAGGAGCATCATTTTAATAGTGGAAAGACGACCCCACCAGGAAAGAAAAAGAGGGGACCAACGCTCTTAAAGAGAAGAGAGCTTTTTAAGTATATCGGAATGATTAAGTCTGATAGTTTCTCTAATGGTGTTAGCATATAAGACACCAAGGCATATAATAGAGCCAGAATTCCATTGGAAACCGGAGCCCTGAAACATGCGAGGAAGACAAAATTTATTGAGGGGAAGTACTTCTGTTTTATCGATGTTTAATTTATAACCAGAAACTGAGGAGTAATCATGTAGTAAAGAAAAGAAAGCAGGGAGAGCAGTAGCAGGGTTGGAAATGTAAAGCAGAATATCGTCGGCGTACGCAGTAAACTTAATCTCCACATCTTTATAAAGAAAGCCAGAATAGGAAGGGGATTCCGAATTTTCTCAAGGAAAGGTTCGAGAGCCAAAATAAAGAGGAGGGGGGAGAGTGGACAGCCTTGTCTGGTACCTCTATGAAGGGGAAAATAATCAGATTGCATACCATTAATCCATATAGAAGTAGAAGGAGCAGAATAAAGCAAATGAACTAATTTAAGAAAAGTGGGACTGAAACCGTGCCAGCGCAGGGCACCAAACATAAAATCCCAATGGACACGGTCAAATGCCTTCTCGGCGTCTAGAGTAATGGCCGCCAAAGGACTATCCATTTTAGCAGAGAGATTAATGATATTGAGAAGGGTCCTAGAATTGTCTGTAATGGATCTTCCCTTAACAAATCCGGATTGATGAATGTTGACCAAATCGGGGATGATGGAATTAATCCGTAGAGCCAGAAGTTTCGCATATAATTTACAATCAGTATTAATGAGAGAGATGGGTCGATAGTCTTTACACAGGGAAGGGTCCTTATCTTTTTTGGGGAGAAGAACAAGCATAGCTTGCGTGAAAGAGCCTTTGGATTCACCAGAGGAGAGAAAGTGATTAATTAGCTGGAGCAAGTGAGGAACCAGTACAGATTTAAATTGTAGAAAGAAACGTACAGTAAAGCCGTCAGGGCCAGGTGTCTTATCTTTGGGGAGAAGAGAAAGGGCAGCAAGAATTTCTTTTTCTGAAATCGGGGCATCAAGAGAAGAGAAATCCACCAAAGGAGTAGGAGGTTTAGGGACAGAATTAAAGAAAGAATCTAATTGCTCTGCTGAAGGGGAAGACTCAGGGGTATAAAGAGAAGAATAAAATTGAACAAAGCAATCCAGAATTTTGCCATCAGAAGTTTGGGGCGAGCCTTGTGAATCTGTAATCGAGACTATTTTGGATTTCTGTTTTTTAATTTTGAGGTAATTTGCCGGAGCCCTGCCAGCTTTATTACGACCACCATATATCTTTGCATTAAATTGAAGAAGCTGATTGGAGGCCGATTCCCAAGAATGTTTATTAAATTGCATTTTAGCAGTAATGAGAGAGGAGAAAGAATCCGGAGAATTGGAAGTGTAATAAAGATGCTCAAGTTCTTTGATGCGTTTTAGATAGGAAGAAGCCTGGGAAAGCGCTTTCTTTTTTTTACGTGACACAAAATCAATAATAGAACCCCGAGCAGTGGCCTTAAAAGCATCCCAGAGAAAATGAAAGTCAGAGGAAGAGTGAGAGTTAGTAGTGAAAAAGTCATCCATGAAGTGAGTGAAATGTTCAATGAAAGTGGGATCAAGTAAAAGGGAGTTATTAAAGCGCCATCTGCGGGCCTGAGGCAAGGGAGAGGGGTAGTCCATATCTAAAATAACCGGGCATGATCTGAGATGAGGATAGAGCCTATTTCTGAGTTGGTCATGAATTGGAAAGCATGGTGGGAGAGAAAAATATAATCAATACGGGAGAGGGAATTATGCACAGGAGAAAAAAAGGAAAATTCCAGAGAGTCAGGGTGGGACAACCGCCATGAATCTATAAGGCCTCTGGAGGAGATGGATCTATGGAAGGACTTTTGCATTTTATTGGGAATGTAACAAGCTTGTGATTTGCGGTCCAAAAAGGGGTCCATCAATTGATTACAATCCCCCCCAACAATCAAATCTTCATTAGCATTAGAAGAGAGAAGGGAGGAGAAATCATTCCAAAAGGAGGAATCAATGCCATTCGGACCATAGACATTACAAAGAGAGAGATGAACATTATTAACAGTACAATCAAGCAGCAACCATCTACCGTTAGTATCAACAGTTTCATTTAGAATTTGAACAGACAATGCTTTATGAAATAAAATAACAACACCATTTTTGTGATTAGTAGCAGGAGAGCAGAAAACATCCCCAACCCATTGTTTACGTAACAACGATAACTCCTGTGTAGAAAGATGTGTTTCTTGTAAAAAGGCAATTTGACATTTTAAACGAGCAAGATGAGATAAAACACGTTGTTTCTTGATAGGGTTGCGAAGACCCTTAACATTCCAGGAAATTAGTCGAAAACCTTTCATAGGAGGAGATTAAGGGAAAAGGAAAAAGAGAGAGTAATACAGGTAAAAAGAGGGAATATATAGAGAGATTGGCAAGGAGAGATGGGGACAAGCCAAATATAATAAAAAGAGGAACGATGGAAATAGGAAAGAAACCCAAGTAGAGAGAGCGAAAGAAAAAGGAACAATGCCAACATGGGAAGGTGAGATGAGAAGAAGTGAAGAGATAGAAACGGAGGAGAAAAAGAAGAAATGCTTAATAACGCAGTGCCAACAGGAAGGTGGAAAGAAGTAACTCACAACAAACATGATGAAATAGAAAAAGGAGCAGAATAAACCCCAAACATAAAGGGAAAAAAATATCAAAGAAAGACGATACAATACCATCATAGGGAGGTGCAAAGGGGGAATGAGAGAAAATGAGAAGAAGGGATTAGAGGAATAGGGGAAGGATGAATGAAGTAAAAAATGTTGAGATAAACCAAAAAGGAGAAGGAAGGAAAGGAAAGGGAAGTAAGTAGGAAGGAAGAAGGGAGCCAAAAGCAACCCTGGAGATGACAGCAAGAAGAAGGATGGCGAGAAGAACCAAAAAGGTTCCAGCCATACAGAACACGTAACAAAAAGGACAAGGAAGTGAGAGCGGGAGCAGCGAGAAAAGACGACCGCACAAGAAGAAAAATATAAAGGTCGAGAACACAGTCCGAGGAACCAGAAGAAGAAAAGACTAGAAAAAGAAAAGAAATACAAAGAGAACCAAGGACCGAGCACGACATAAGAACAAATGAAGGAGACTTACCGAACAAGTATGCAGGGAATCAGCGTACTGGGATGACGGAAACGAACGATGACACAATACAATGGAGAGGATGGCAAACGGAACAACAGGAAACGGACTTAAGGAACGATAAAAACAAAAGAGTGAGGTGATATGAAAGGAGACAACAAGTCAACACATGGTAGACAGTAAAATAAACACAGAGACAGAGACATTGCAAGCTAAGAGCCGCTTTGTTCCATGGAATCGTCTCTGTGGGAATGGATGAACCAGCGGAGATCAGCCGGATCCTCGAAGCTGTAAGACCGTTCCTTGTATGTAACCTTGAAGAAGCAAGGATGAATTAGACCATATCTAGCGTTCATGGAACGAAGCGTAGGCCGCAGGTCCAGAAATTCTTTTCGACGCGTCGCAGTCGGTTTGGAGACATCCTGAGAAAAAAATAGTTTTTGGCCTGACCATAACAGTTGCTTGTGTTGTTTGGCTGAGTGGAGAATAGTCATGAGGTCAGAATAGAGAAGAAAATAAGCAATAATGCCTCTAGGTTTTGAAGATGAGGAGGAGTTTTTAGGACCCAGACGGTGTGCTCGTTGAATATTGACATCCACATGTTTAGGCATACCAACAATTGGTAAGACTTGAGTCTTCAAAAAAAGGATGATGTCAGACCCTTCAGAATTCTCGGGAACACCATAAATACGTAGGTTGTTGCGTCTATTTCGATTTTCCAAATCTTCAGACGTTTTCTTGAGGACCTGAACCTTCTTGGTGAGATTGTCTAGTTTGGCGGCAATATCTTGGGCGTCACTGATTTTTTGCTCCACATCAGTAACCCTTTTGTCAAGATTAGACCACTTGTCATCCAGCCTTTGCAGGGTAGCAGTAGTGTCTGGAATAAAAGGGCGAATTAAGCGAAGTTCTTCCATAAGGTCCTCAAGAGTGACAGGAGGCAGAGACTTGGAAGGAGAAGGTGGGTCCTTTTTGAGGCGTTTGCCCACAGGTGTAGAATCCTTACGTGAGGTGGGAGCAGCATTGGAAGCTTTTGTAGTATGTCCGTGCTCCATATTGGCAAAGCCAAAAAAAGAGAAAAATTAAAGGCGTAAGTTAAAGTATGAGCAGCGTACCATAGGATGAGGGCTGCAAAATACCAAAAGGAGCAACGAAATGCTGAAATAATGTGCCACCGGGAGTCTGCAGAGCACAAAAAGGAAGTTGGAATGGGCCCAGGAGATGCAAAACCCCAACAGAACAATGTCAAGGCAAGTGTTGAGGTAAATAGTAGAGGCCAAGGTCCGACGATAAAGGGAAAGTCAAGAAAAATCACCAAATGCCACAAAAGAGTTCAAATACCCTTAAAAACCATTATAATAGTAAAAATAAACAAGGCCTTTGGGCGATATTCCTGAAGTGGGAACATTCTGGGTGGTTTAGAAGGAAAAAATTTAAAAAACGGTGAAAAAGAAAAAACAAAATGGCGGCCGTTTCCGAGGTAATTGCATTTACGCAAAAAAAATGCCCAAAACGATCAGGAAAGCGTGCAGAAACATACCCATGTGTTGAGGGGCAGTTCCGACGCTGGAAACGGCCATTTCCGCCGAGAAACGCCTTCTATGAACGGAACCTTCGCAGCAGAAGCGCTGCCGAAATCGCGGAGCTCAGGGGGGAGCGGCCATCTTGATCGCCGCGTCGCGCGCCCTCTGAATTTTGCCTTTTAATTCAGTCCCTTTTGTGTAGAAAATGCACTTTAGTTTGCGAGGAATTAATTGGCATACTGAGCAAATGAATGTTATTAATTAATGAACAAATGAATGAATGATAACATTTATTAGGTGCCCTGTAACCCAGACGAGGTCTCATGATGCCGATCAATAGGAGAAATCTCAAATAAGTAGATTTTTAAAGCTGCCTTAAAGCTGAATGAATTGTGAAAGTGTCTAAGCTTTTGTGAGAGAGAGAAGACACGTCTTGCTACTGAAAATGCTCTTCGACCATTATTTTTTAATTTGAACTTTGGAACAACTAAAATGCCCGGTACTTACTATGACTGTAAAGAGAATTATATAATACAGAAAAACTCCCTGATTTGGTGAATGAGGTCATACTGTTGAAAAACTATAAAGCTCCAGCAAGCGATATCAAACCTGTTACTGTCTGCTACAGGAGGCCAATGTGAGACCCATATAACTTGATATGCATGGGTTTTTCAATTAACACCTACTGTGGTATGTACAGCAGCAATCGTCTTTAACGTTTTTGCCTTGATCAGTTAGTTAAGGATTCGTCTGTAATTTGACAGAGTAGCTGGACCTGCACATTTCTGTTCTTTAGCAGAGAGGTTATGCGTCTATCCTGAAGGTAGTCAGACATAGAGCAATCTAGGAAGGACTGGGTTATAAAAAAACTGGAGAAAAGTGACGAAATCGAGGGCGAACATTCATACAGGCCATTTATGATATTTGTCCCTTGCTACAGAATTGTTCCTATTTGGTGTCATAATCATGTGAACATCAGGAAAACCTGTGGAGAATGCAAGAGAATTTGCTTGGTCAAAGGATGAAATGCTAGCACGACTAGCAGTCTCTGAGAGTTCACGGTCCTTTATTCTCATGGCAACAATGGAAAAACAATAGAGTGCTATGGGTTAATTTCCAAGAGGGGAATATAGGCTGGGGGTAACCTTCACTGTAAAGTAGAGCTCGGGAAGGTTTATATATCTGAAAAGGTTTGCAGAAAGGAGCTTGATGTCAAGAACAGATGGAGAAAGTGCACACACTTCTCAATTAAGGAGGAAAAGCACACATAAACTACACAGAATCTTCCGTGATACAGAAGAAGCCAAGAAACCAGATAATTATTCTGGCCAGGCTGGAAAGTACTATTGAATTTCACAATTCAAGAAAGTGGCAGTAGGTTTCAATAACATGTACATGAATTATGACTCTATTTACATACTTTCAGAGTTCTGATATCTATTGAGAGTGAGGTGCCCTTGAATGTACAGAAAATGTTTGGATCTAGCAGGCATTTTGCTTCTTAGGGTTTCCTGTTTCCTACAGGCCCTAATAAGAAAAAGGAATGTCACTGCTGTGTGAAGGGGAGGTGGAGGCATGTTTGTTGCGAAAGTAAGAGGCTTTGAATAGAAACACAGGAAGCTATTCTCAGGGAAAAGTAGCAGAGAAGCAGACCGAAAAAGAGTGGAACAGGAAGTGGAAGGGAGAGGTGAAGTAATGGATTAGGAGTGCACCGAGATTGTAGGGATGTAATGAGTTGACTGAGGATAGAGACATTAAACAAATTGAAGGTTTCCGTGATGGGAAATCTAGACCACCTAGTCCAAAAATAGACAGAATCCTAAGCAAGCCCTCAAACAGTGGAAACTATAGATAAGGCACATATGGAGACCAAGACCCTTGACCAAGTAGTCAATGTAAATCCAGTAAATCTTTATCTGCCTCTGCGGCCCTCTTTGGATGTCCAGCGACAGGCCAACCTTTCTTGGATAGGACCTCTAGTTTCCTGTTAATATTGCCATCTAGTGACATTAATACCTTATCTAGGGCCTTGTTAATGAGTCCCTCTAGTTTGTCCTCCATAGAGCTTGCTGATGATTCAGTAGACATAGTATTGAATGTATAGAGAAAGTAAGTCTCTGATGATGAGAAGCAGCCGTCAGATTGCAACTGTCAAAACTCAATTAAATTGCCCTATTAAATAAAATGGCTGCTCTATTTAGTATAGTGTTTTACCCCAATTTAATAAAATGGCTGCCGAGAGTTGCTAAGGCCTTTTTGTTGGGCCTCTTGTGTCAGTGTCCCTTATTTATTTAAATGGTCCCTGTGACCTTTGATACTTCACTTACTCTCTTCTTTTAAATACATTTCTTTAACTTTATTAGCTGACCCGGCAACAGAAAGGCCCAACAACTATCCCATTGAGAGCGAAAATGGGTTAGAGGACAGAATTTACCTGTCCTACTCGTCCGACTTAGATGCGGACATTGAAGATATCGAACAAGAGTATATTGATAGCAATGACGAGACACCAAAGGCCTCTGAGTCAAAGATGAGCATTATGAACTCATTTGGAAAAAGTTTGTTCGACCCACTTCTGATCAAACACCCCCTATCCCCAGAATGGACCCCAGCCCAACATATTGCTGAGTGTCTCACCATTTGGCTTCGCAATGAAATACCCAAAGAAGTCAGATCACGCCTGAGATCTGAATGTCCTCGCCCCTCCTTACCAGACAAGATTAACTCAACACCAGAACTAGACCCAAAGGTAGTGGTGTTTATCGCTAAAGGAGGAAAAGACCCTAGGAGAGGTATTGATACTGGCTTAAAGTCATGCACTGGTATCCGAGGCCTGCTGGAGTATGTGGTGTCAGTTTGAATTCCCCGAGGCTGTCCACGAGGTAAGAGACGCGTCTTAGGGCCCTCGGGGGGGACAGAGGGGTTTGTTTCGATCTTGTCTCATCAAGGCTGGCTCGCGAGGTTGAGTGTGCATGTAGTGCCGGGCTGCGCTGTTAGTTCAGAAGCAAAAACCAAATATGGTAACCCAATTTTCCCCAAGGAATTGGGTACAGTATCAAATATACACAGAATATTCCTTGACGAATTATTACCATCCAAACTATTTCACTACTTAATATCGGTCCACCATATGGATCCGAAAGATTAATCAAATAAAACAAAAATTTAAAATTAAAGTAATGGGTATATAGAAGATAAAGTTATTCTTTTTACTTCATATTCTGTTTAAATATTATACAAATCTTTATACATTTCTATACAGCCATAACAACACTTGCACCTCCAAAGAATCCCTTCATCTGTTTCAGTTTTTTAACAAGGGATAACTGGAAGTGCTGTCACTCCTTTTAACACAAATAGCTTTTACCTTCTTCTGGAACCCCAGCTTATCCAAACTTTGACATTTATGGGATATAACACAGACAAGACAAATCAACCATATTTGAGTTATAAAGGAAGTAAAGTTGGCGTTTCAGTCTTCGATGGCCAACTAGGTCCCTGAGGCCATCTTCAGGACTCAGTGTTGTTGACTCAGTCACTCCTAGCGTTCTTTAAAGCAACTCCAGACTACCAACACCAATCTGAAAAATACCGATGGCTACAAACAATATGGTCATCTCCTTCGTATACAGCAAAATCACTGGCCGACACAATGTCCTGTCCAGAATGAGGGATACCACCAAACACATACCAGCTCAAGAGTTCAGAAGCAGCACGGTCCAGTTGCCTGGCTCCCGGCTTACCATTGTTGTGGCCCTGCCATGGGAGCCAGTGCGCTTCCTCCTGCCAGGATTTCAAAGGATGCCAACCTGCTGCGAGAAGCGTGAGGGTTTGGGGTTGGCGTCCCAAGTAAAAATACTGTTGTCTCTCTGCCTTAAAGAGCCGAGGGGGGTATGAAGAGTGCATCGGGTGCAGAAGGAGAGACCTTCGGCCCGACGATACAATACTAGCTAATTTTGTTAATACAAACACCAACCACCCTTCATTCCCCAGTAAATTAAAGGTTATAACCACCTTAGTTAAATATTAATCTTTACATTTGTAGAAGGGTGACAAGTTATCTATGGGGAAGGGTGGGGTGAACAGCATAAGTAGGGTAAAATAGCTTGTAAGAAATAGAGTGTACTTAGTTTGTGAGCAGCAACAACAAAGAAGGGAGAAGACTATGCAAGGGGGGAATTTATAAGATGTTATCTGCCAGATCTCTCGCTGGAAGTGTTGTTGCACAGAATAAACCAACAGTGAAAATTCTTTAGATCTTGTCATTGGCATCTGTGGGGAAAGTATTTGTTTGTCCCTCCAAAAGGACTGTTAAATTGGAAGGGCTACAATGTTCTGATTAATGAATACCCATTATAGATGTGGTTATAGCAACTATTAATGAGGGTGCTAGTATTGCAGTTCTATAAAGTGTCCATCCTCTGAACTATTTGCTGGCAATATTCCCATCTACTGCAGACAGTGCAGGGCCCAGTTCTACCCAATGCCACGATCCACTGACTACTCACTCACCCTCTACTCTGAGATGTCAACAGAAATGGAGAGAAAGCTGCAGATGAGCTGGCTTTCCTCTCAACACTGTCCAAGCACCTATCAGAAGCAGTGAAATAGCCCAAGGTCTACACTCAGCTCCATGAAGGAGTGCTATAATAAGGTGCAGCACCATGAGTTGGCGAGGATGGTGGCCTAGATATAGTCTTCACTTTATCACCTACATGGACACAAGAGTACCCCTACCATGACATGTCTCAGTTTCAATGGTATGACACACACAGCAGTATATCTGATTAGAGCATAGAGGAAGAGTATAGTTGCATAACTAAACCCCCAAACTGATTATCCTTTACCAAGCAGTCCAGGGTAGATATGTCTATGAATGAATATGCCATCTTACCATGCACGTTTTTTTTCGCATGCAATTACAACATGGTTGTTACAACGACCGCGTTGTAACAACGAATGCCATTACTCTGCAAGTCGGAACAACAACTTGCTCTTGGGGGGGCGTGGGGGGGCGCTGGATGTTGGAATACTATAATTTACTATTCCAACTCCAGTCTGTGCAACAGTAGGGAAGGTGTTGGATTTTAAAACCAACACCTTCTGACCCCTCTGCAAGTCATTGTTCCGCGGAGTAATGGCATGTGTTGTTACTGTAATGACCACGTTGTAATTGCATGCAGTGTTCCGTATTTGGGGTAAACGATGTTTACCTCTATGCATCAATGCAAATACATTTGGCCAAAAGTATTGGATGCCTCACCTTTGAAATCTGGTGTTCATAGGCTGATCTGATTGCTTCTGGTGACTACATAAAGGTTGATCACTTCATTCTGAAGTTTTGGACTGATTATGCACCATCCCACAGCCAAATCTGTGATCCAACCCAAATTCAAACGTGCATCGTGGGGTGGCCGCAGCTTCGTGCAGGGTGCCTCCACCACCTGGAACAAGCTTCCTCATCACAGTAAATCCTCAAATAATCTTATGACTTTTAGGAAACTTGGTTATTTAACTAATTATAAATCACTCCTTCACATCACACAGTAGCCGGTGCCAAAACTCCCTTGGGTTTTCGAGCGCTTAACAAATCCATTTAGTATAACATAACATCCCATGTCTCTGGCACAATGTGGTGTCACCACATGGTACTAATTTCCCTGGCTCAAAAGCATCACTCCTTTATTGACAAAGTAATTTCTCTTAATATGTTATCAGGTCCAGTGATGAAAGGAAGGAACACAACTAGATCTTTTTGGGAAACTATCCTGGAATGATTGTAGTTAGAGATGGTTCTTCTCAACCTATGATGTATTCAGCATTATGTCCAAAATAGATTGAGATGAAGGTGGTTCAAACGATAACAGGATGAGTGTCAGGAAGTTGATATAATGCATGGTAACCACAATATTACAAAATATATGCCACATAACTGCAAAATCTCCTCAGATCACTTATACAACTACAATGTACTGCTAGAAAAGCTCAGGGGTACAAGCCTTTCAAGGTCTGGTCATGAGCAGGAACAACAATAAAAATCAGAGTGTGTCAGCAGACAACATGTCTTAAAAATTGCAGCTGGTGGCATATAGGTAAAACATCCTATGTAAAACATCATATGTCTTGTGTGTGTTTTTACAGTATGGACACTTACTTAAAATCACAAAGCCATATACAATGCTTTAAATTTGCCTGATGTTTCCAATCTGTAGAGAGTCCTCTTCTATATTTTCCTGATTGCTCAACTCTGAGTTAATTTCTTGGTTTTTGTACCCTGGGTTTCACTTTACAAAAGCAGGACATGAGATGTGGGGGTTGGGGGAGATGGTCTCTCTAAAGAGCCAAAAGTTGGCAGGTGAGTGCTGCCTTTCACACTGTGTAATCCTTTCTTGGGGACTATTTTAACTTCTCTGGGGAGAGAAGTAGCTTTTTCGTATTACCACACCAATCTCTGGCCAGGTCGTTTTCTGGTAGTTGACCACAAATCTATTATGCTTTCCCTTTACCTTACATAGGTCATAATTTAGTACTAGTTTTCTCCCTTACTAGTTACGATGTTAAAGGCATCTAAAAAGATAATGGTACAGTTAAGCACGGTTTCCCCAGGCATTGAAGTCTGTTTTTTATTTTATTGAATGTTAATGGTATATGAAAATACATTTCAGTGTGTTTCCTACACTTTAATGAGGTATCCTAATATCTTACCGTGATTCTCATAGGAAGACCCTCATATAACATTGAATTGGTCCTGTCTTTGGACGGACTAGTGGGTATCATCGGATCTGGCTGAGGATTGGTGAATTATCTTTAATTACCCCAGTATTTTTTAAACAGCACAACCTTTTCAGTGAATCAACTTATCAACTTTAAGATATAGCATTTGTGAGAAAGAAAGCAAAATACAATTTGAAACCTTACATTTAATTAAAACAGAAGAAGCAGTAGCTAATTGGCTACGCCAGGTTTGAGTGGGAGGTAATACAACTTGACAGAGCTTGGCATGTGAAGTTATGGAGGGAAGGAGACCTTTTTCAAAGAGTTAGAGCAGAGTTGTGTGAAGAAAACACTCCTGTGTTGATACTTGAGTCATCTGAAAAAACGTTGAAAGACAGGCCCTTATTGTAGGAGGAATCGAGTGACAAGTCTGTTGCTGTGTTTTTCACAGCACTGTTAAGTCACCCGATCCTTTTTATCAGCTGTAGGAAATGTTTGAAAATGGTACTACCCAAAATAACCATTTTCAAGGATTCGTGGAGATCCACCTTTATGTATATTGATGAGACAGGATTCCCTATGTGAATCCTTGTGAATGGTGGCAAGAGCAAGGATGGAGGCCTGCAAGGGATAACACACCTCTATCCCTGCACAAGGCACATGGCTGGAAAGTGCTCAGCGACTACGAAGCACTCAAACCACAATCTTACGTGAAAATGGGAGATAAAAAGGAGGACAAAGGAAAAAGTCCTATAGTTACGGCTAGGTGTCGTTCCGATCATCTCACATCTTCCACCATGGGAAAGGAGAGAAGGTTTGCAGTCCTGTCGCCTATTGAGGAAGAGGCAACGAGGATCTTATCCACGTCATCTGTATCTGACCCAACTTTAGGGACATAAGAAGTACTTTATTAAGACCATTATTCAAGCAGCACAGCTCCAGGACCTGTAAGCAGGCAGTAAAGCTGTGCTTCAATCCAGCCGAGGTACAGCTAAACACGCTCCGCAAGTGGACATTGGTCAACAAATATAGCTGAACCGGGCACCCCATGAAGCCAGACTCAAAAAGCCTAATAACAGCAACTTACAGTTGCACATGCACTCTAAACCCAATGATGGTCGTATGCACAGAACATGCACTTTATTAGAATGTACAAGAAAGGCTGTTTAACTCGGAAAGCTACCACCAGCCCAGCTTTCCCCGATGCGCAAGCACTTTAGACCCATTGAAGAGCGTAATGCCCAACTGTGTAATTTTAATACAGTGTATAATGATGGCTTTTAATACTGTTTTATCCATTGAACTATGATTAAGATACTTTTTATGGTTATGGGTATGCAAAGGTTTGAATTAATCATGTATAATAAATAAATTACTTACTTAATTACTTACCTCTATCCCTACATTCACAATTACAAGCTGCCTTAAAGGGACAGGGGCTGTCATTGAAAAAAAGTGACATGATGTAATGGACATACAGGAGGCATTCAGTGGTCCCTCCTGTACGTTTCCCTGATGTCTTCTTTATACATTCACAAAATGCTATCTGTCCCTCGCAAACTTGGTTACCAACATCTTTCGGTTGACACGAACCACTAAAATGTATTCTTCAGTGTTGCATACCCTTTTCCAAGCAAATCAGAAAGACACATCATGGACATTTACAACTCAAATTGTATCTTTTGCACATTGCTTTAGTAGTTTCTGCTCTTGTAAAATAACAATTTTTTGCACCGCAGTTTTTAGTCAAATCTCTTTGATCCATCTGGCCTTTAGCTGTTTGACAAATAGGAGGGCTGTGTTTTGTGAGGGATAGATGACTGGGTCAAGAGAGACATATCTAAAGTATTGATTAGCTAACTGAGTTAAAAAAAACTGGGGGCATATTTACAAGCCCCTATCGCCACCACATCATTGTTCACGATGTTGTGGTGGCGATAGGGGCTTCTCCTTATTTACAAGGCAGCATTAAACCACTTACCGTGGCTTAACGCTGCCTTGTAATTAAGGCAACCTTTTACGCGATACTTATCGTGAATGGGGAGGGCAATGGGTGCTTGTTGGGCATTCCACCGCAACACCGATTGGTTTTGACGCTGCCTGATATTTACAAGGGTGGCGTAAATTTGGGCCAGAGCCAAAATTAAGATCAGGGAAAACCTGGTCTTACCCTGGCGCTACAAGGAGAAATGTTTAATTTTCCTTGTTTATTATGTGTTGATGTGTGCTGCGTTGATCCCAATCTGTTGCTCTACATCCTACAGTTATCAGCTGTGAGGTACCACAATGCTCTTCATTAGGTTCCACAAATTTCAGCTTTTACATGATCCTCTTGGCTGCTCTAGTCAGACATTTTAGTTTCAGGTCTGTCTTACACTGATGACATACAAATTGAGGATCTCCATATCAGACAATGTAGCAGCCACAAAAAAAGTAAACTTTAAGAGCTGTATTTCTTCCGTTGTAGCTTGGATGAAACAAAATTATCTCAAGATCAATGTAGAGAAGTCCCAATTCCTTATTTTGGGGAAATACATTTCCACCTGGCCTGCCACTTGGTGACCGGCTGAGATGAAATCCACTCTTTTCCCTTTCAAAACTGATGAACATTTAGGAGTCATCTTTGACAGCAATCTTTCATTTTCATCTCTCTTCTCAGAATGATATGCAAAATCATCCCTTTTCTCTGGTAACGAAACAACACACAGCTATTCATGCAATCACATCAGGACTACTGCAATTTTCTCTGTTTCAGCCTCCCCTCATAATACTTCAGAGACTTCAGATAACTCAGAACACTTCAATAAGACTCCTACTTAAACTGCCCCCTTGTGCCCCCATCTCCAGTCACTGTGGCACCCTTCATTGCCTGCCTACTCAACAGCATATCTCCTTTAAAGGTCTATTTTTGTCCATTGGGCTTTTTACAACTCAGGGCTCATTTACCTTAGGAACAAGATTGTCCCCTTATCAATTTTCTAGGGCTCTAAGATCTTCTTTAGCTTGTAAAGCATCCTAGAATCTTCTGAAGCCGCACTGGAGGCAGATTTTTCTCATTTTTGACAGAAAAACTCTGGCATTCTCTGTGCCTTATAACATCAGAAACATTCCTAATCATCTACCCATTTGGGCACAGTTGAAAACAGAGCTATTCACTTAATGACTAAAGACCTACAATTCCTGCTTCGATCCCTTAGTGCCAGAATACCCAACTTTGAATTTGCTTTCAAGATTCTCAAACACACTTAGGGCTAATTACGAGTTTGGCAGTCTGAGGACTGCCAGCCTCACAGCGGCGTGATGTGGCGGTCTATCAACCATCGCACCGGCGGTCCAACTGCCAGAATGCAACTTTGGCGGTAGAATCGCTATTGCAATGCTACAACTGCCAGGGAACTAGGTTCCCTGTCAGTTCCGCGGCAGTCAGAGGCTCACAATAAGCTGGCAGTGCCTCTGAGGCACCGCCAGGCATATTACGAGTTTCATGACCACCAGTAATGTCATGTAGGTTCTTCATCCATGAAAATGCTGGCAGTCATAGACTTGTGGCCCATGCATAGGGGTGTATGCAGGGGGTGCACTTGTTGTGCCCCCATGTCTGCATGCACCCCCAGTTCCAGCATGGCATGGGCTTTCCAGTCGGGAACGCTCTGTGGCTGACCCACAGCACTGCCTTTCTAAGGCTCTCCAATGAGCCTTTGGAAAGCCAGTGCCATGGGCCAGCAACCACAGGACAGCCAGCCGGATCACAACTTGTAATCTAGCATGTAGCCGGCGGTCAACTTTGGCGGTGCGGTAGCAGGGCCGTGGAGTGCCGCCCACTCCTGCAACGCCAAAGTCATAATCAGGCCTTATGTGCTCTTTTGATTTCATGGTCTTTAAAATGTGCCTCACCTGAAAGGGAAAGTATCCTTCTGTCCACTAAAAGCAGAATTGTTGCTTCCATGTTATTAGTTATGGATTCATGGGGTGTACTTTAGGAGCATGGCACCAGATGGCAGAAAGCTGGGGAATGTCACTGTTTCAACCCACCGTCCCTCTCCCAAATAATACCTAGCTTCCCCCAAAGCGGGCCATATAGCGAAAAAGCAATTAGCTAGGTTTGGAATGTCATGTTTGGGCTAGAGCAGTTTCAAACAGAGAAGATTGAAGTTAAAACAGGCATTAGATGTCATATTTACAGTGATATTTGTTTTGTAGAATGTGTCAAATTCTCTCACTCTATTGTTGTTTACAAGAGAATTGGTAAGATTGATAATAATGTCCACAGTGATAGTAAATGCTGAATAAACTGGGCAATGCTCTGTTGACAAGTGCATGGATGGAATGTGTACAAATGTCCATGTGGTACATAAGATAAATGTATTCATGTTAAAACTGCATAGGTGACACACACTTAGCCAATCTTTTGAATATTTTGGTTTTATCGGCCATGTATATCAGTTGTGTGTGAGGTAGAGTTGCACGGCATCTTGGTGTTTCAAATTATTATTGTTTGAGAATACATTCCACAGTGTTAGGACTTAAAAAATATGTTTCATTATTTATTTTAATGAAATAAAATAAAATAAAAAGTAATATAAAAGTTATATGTAGATTTGACAATTCATTTCTAGAACAAATTTAAAATGGTTTAAATTTTAAAAACGCAGATATGCTTGACCCTCAAAAGCCTGTACAAAAAGGCACTCCTCACCAATTATGTGGTTGGGCAGGTATCACATACCTTCTTTGTCATCTCCTACTCAGCTGCATTCAATCTCTGTGTGAGCTTGTGCGAGGTGGCCTGCAAAATTCTGTCACTGGCTACTCTGTTATTGTGAATATTATGACTTCCCAACCATCAAAGAGTGTCATAGTGTAGGTTCTCCAGAATTGCGAAGGAGGCCACTACCTATCCACAGCAGAAGAGGTCTGTGACTCCAACCCCTGAATGTGGGGTATCCTATGGATCATGGGAATCTTCTTGCACCATCCTGGGGCACACTAATCATATGTCAACTCATCGCTGGTTGACATTCAACTCACCTTGCGGAGGCAAAGGGATACCATCATGCATATGCTTTCTTTTGCATGCCTTGCATGCCTTTCTGCAGCATCAACCATGGCTTCAGCAGGGCAAACGGCATACACCATTTACATAGGCCCACCCATTTTGATAATTGGGGCCTTACGTAGTTGCAACAAATCAAGCCACACCTTAAGCAGTGAAAATGCCCAACTGGTTCACATTTCCATCCATCAAACAAGGGCGCAGTAAGATTTTGGAAGGATAAAACCCAGTGGCATAGGTAGCCGTTGTGCCGCCTGTGGTGGTCCCTGCGTTAGGCACCCGGCCACCGCATGTAAGGGGAGTGGGGTGGGTGCTGGCAATTCCTGCGACAGCTGCTCCGCACTGACACAGGTAAGAACGGGGGAGGCTGCCGCCCCCAAAACTCGTGCCGCCAGGGGCTGACCATCCTGTAGGCAAAATTACAAATCCAGTTTTGATGTGATGACAAGCAAATTTTAAAGAAGTTTTTACCTGTTGTTTCATTATTTGAATCAAACTGATACTTATGTTTAAAATGTAGCATATTATACTGCAAGTAATATGGTTTCAAGGTACTTTACAAGGCAAGGGGATAGGCTGTAAATCACTACAGAATAACAGTCCCGGAGATGATTGATATCTTGCAGAGATGCTGAACAGGTACCCACGCACTCCAGTTAGTGAAAGGAGCAGAACCAACCTGCCCATTCCTTGATGCCCATTGAAAAAAGGAATGTACAGCAAGTGAAAAGTAGCACCCTTTGACTAATTATATTTTAGTAACAGTTGCACATTTTCGTGGTTTGCAGATATCGATGAATGTAGTCTCTCCGGTTACCTGTGCCAATATCAGTGTGTCAACGAACCAGGAAGATTCACGTGTGTGTGCCCCGATGGATACCAACTAGCCGGATCTAGATCATGTCAAGGTAAATGGAGTTGTAATTGTATATGGTCTTTGAACTTTCTTTACTTTGCAGTATTGAATTCCAGACTTGAGCAAACAAGTTGGGACCGCCATGCCTTGCGACTAAAGTATACCTGTGAAACTTTCTGTCTGTTCAGAGGATCCTGATGTAGATTGTGGGACCTGTCAATCATTGCAAATTACAAATGGGGGAGAAAGCGACATTCTACTAATTTATTTATACATTGATGGATATTCAACTTTTGGGTGTTCCACATGGATCATTGTAACTGCGTTGCCCTTTTCCTCATTGGGGAAGCCATGCTTTATGTTGTGTTTCCCTATCATCACCTATTAATTTTGTTATCGTGTTGACATTTTGTAAAACGGTACACATCGCTGTGAAGCACTGGAAGGATAGTCTTCCCATAGTCCTGAATTAGCAGTTCCATTCAACTATGTAAAGTGCTTTTTCTACATCAAGAGGTGGCATTATTTTGGTACTCAGTCATTTCTGAAGCTCAGTATCAACAGCAGTAGAAATTTCATATCATCTTGAGAGGTTTGACTCGCTCGTGTGGGTTAAGTTTCATGACCTTGAATATGTGTATATTTAGAAGTGTAGAAATAGGTGACTACCACTCCGTCTCTGTGCATCACTTCCTGGTTCGAATATCATTGGATCCACTATATTTCTGGTTTCTGCTACCTAGAAATCTTTGCAAAAATGTAGCAGATTTTGTAAATTCCACAAGAAATCTATCAAAATAAGATGGCAATGTCTGTGTCAATTTAGGGACTAATCTAATCTTTCCAGAACTGGCACAATACACAATTGTTGCAGAATGTCGAAAGACGAGTTCTTGATTAAATAAAAATATTTCTTTCAAAAATAAATATTTACATAAAGGCCCACAGGCAAGCATGAGGTAACAGGTCGGATCAGGTGAAAGGAGACAGGTCGAATGAACAACATTCCATGACATAATATAAATACCCATCCAAGGTTCAATGATGACATATCATGACGTTAGGTAATTGGATAACAGCGTAAAAGAAAAATAATCTAAATAAAGAAAAAATACTAATAGAAATAGAAGAAACAAAAATTATATATATATATATATATATATATATATATAAATATGTTAAGATGTACAACAACTCCCTGTTTTACTTTGAAGAAGAGACAAATTAAAACAATACAACATTTTCATAACGCTTGGGGATCCTGACTACGCTAGGTCTAAAATTAGAATGATCCTCACATTTGTCATTTTCAGAATCAAGATTCTCATTTACAGTATCATGCACAATACTAGATTCTTTCTGCAAAATATTTTCTTCATTTGCTTGAACGTCACTTTCGCTTAAAGTACAATCACTATTTTCAATAGGTACAAATGTACTTTCTTCACTTACAGAGTTACTTAAGGTATCATTGCAAGCATTACAACTACAATTTCTTGTAGAATAACCTTCACAGTCTAACATACTGTCGTTTAAATTTTCATTATGTTCAGATCTTTCTTTCAATATGATTTTTTCTTGACCATCTTTTAATTTAACAATATAATGTTTGCTCCACCATCTTCTTTCACCCAAAAAGACAGCTCCTTGAGAAACATCTTTTACACAATAAGGAGCAGTGAAAGTGGATTCTCTTTTAGGAACTTTATAGGGTTTCTTTATAATTACCCAATCCCCTTTTTTGAATATTTTCACTTTTGCTTTGTTACTCTTATCACTATACATTTTAGTAAGTTTTGGCTTAGGCACAGTTTTTTCTTGCACCTTATTTATTTTATCATTTATCACTTCTGTTTTGGTATTCTTACTAAACTAATTATTACGTTTTGGTGTTAAGGCTTTTTGGCATTTTCTTCCTCTCATTAAGTAAAATGGGGTGAGTTTTGTTACTTAATTAGTGGTGCTGTTGTAACTGCTTACTTTTTCTCTTATGTAATCTTGCACAGATAAATGCAATGCTATTGCTAATTGAACACCTCCCTTTAAAAACCTATTTACTCGTTCTACCTGCCCATTAGAAGAAGGGCTATAAAGAGGAGTTTCTTTCTGTTTTATTCCTTGAATTTCTAAGAAATCAGTTATTTTTTTAGAAACCGGGAGCGTTCCATTATTAGATACCAGAATCTTTGGTTGATTCTCTGTAGCGAATATTCTTTTTAAAACTTCAATCACAACTTCTGTTGTAATATTTTGTACAAACTCGTTACGGACCCATTTAGAGTAATAAATAGTTAATACAACCAAATATTTGCAATTGCTTTGTAAAAGATTAAATGGTCCAGAGATATCGATTGCAACTTTCGCCCACGGTCCATCCGGTATTTCGACAAGCTGCATTTCATTTTTGGTACTTTTCCAGTGTTTATCAGCTTTTAAACAATGTTCACACTGGTGAACGTGAATGTTAACATCATTGTTTATTCCTGGTCAGCAATAATAACTTTGCAAAGCTTTTTTGGTGGCAGTGCTGCCAGGGTGCCCCTTGTGTGCAAGAAGAATCTATGACAAAATATCGAATACAAAAATATCTACATACAAAAATATCGCAACAAAAATATCGATTACAACAATATTGACATCCTATCTCTAGCAAGGTAAGTACAAAAATATCGAAAAAAATATATAGATGTCAAAAATATCGTTTTAAAAAATATATTGTTTTTTTTTAAAATAAAAAATGTAATATTAATAAAATAATACTTATAAATGTAATAAACAAAGTTAAAATATATTATAATATTTAAAATTAATAAATTAAGTAATAAAAACCACTAATAATGAAGATATAATACATAGTATATTCTTCATTAATAATAACTCTAAAATATAATTTTAATAACTTATAAATAAATGAAAATATAATAAATTACAAATAAATGTATTTACATAAAATAATAATATAAATAACAATTAATTAAAATGTAAAACAAATTAAAAAAAAGTAAGTAAATGTTGGATAGCGTAGGGGTAAAAATTACTATTCCCACTCCAAAGACTGCAACAGTAGGGAAAGTGTTGGATAGCGTAGGGGTAACAATTACTATTCCAACTCCAGAGAGTGCAACAGTAGGGAAAGTGCTGGATAGCGTAGGGGTAACAATTACTATTCCCACTTCAGAGAGTGCAACAGTAGGGAAAGTGTTGGATAGCTTAGGGGTAACAATTACTATTCCTACTCCAGAGAGTGCAATAGTAGGGAAAGTGTTGGATAGCGTAGGGGTACAAATTACTATTCCCACTCCAGAGAGTGCAACAGTGGGGAAAGAGTTGGATAGCGTAGGGGTAACACTTTCTATTCCCACTCCAGAGAGTGCAACAGTAGGGAAAGTGTTGGATAGCGTTGGGGTAACAATTACTATTCCAACTCCACAGAGAGTGCAACAGTAGGGAAAGTGTTGGATAGCGTAGGGGTAACAATTACTATTCCAACTCCAGAGAGTGCAACAGTAGGGAAAGTGTTGGATAGCGTTGGGGTAACAATTACTATTCCAACTCCAGAGAGTGCAACAGTAGGGAAAGTGTTGGATAGCGTAGGGGTAACAATTACTATTCCAACTCCAGAGAGTGCAACAGTAGGGAAAATGTTGGATAGCGTAAGGATAACAATTGCTGTTCCAACTCCAGAGAGTGCAACAGTAGGGAAAGTGTTGGATAGCATAGGGGTAACAATTACTATTCCAACTCCAGAGAATGCAACAGTAGGGAAAATGTTGGATAGCGTAGGGGTAACAATTACTATTCCAACTCCAAAGAGTGCAACAGTAGGGAAAGTATTGGATAGCGTAGGGGTAACAATTACTATTCCAACTCCAGAGAGTGCAACAGTAGGGAAAGTGTTGGATAGCGTAGGGGTAACAATTACTATTCCCACTCCAGAGAGTGCAACAGTAGGGAAAGTGTTGGATATTTTAGGGGTAACAATTACTATTCCCACTCCAGAGAGTGCAACAGTGGGAAAAGAGTTGGATAGCGTAGGGGTAACAATTACTCTTCCAACTCCAGAGAGTGCAACAGTAGGGAAAGTGTTGGATAGCATAGGGGTACAATTACTATTCCTACTCCAGAGAGTGCAACAGTAGGGAAAGTGTTGGATAGCGTAGGGGTAAAAATTACTATTCCCACTCCAAAGAGTGCAACAGTAGGGAAAGTGTTGGGTAGCGTAGGGGTAACAATTACTATTCCGACTCCAGAGAGTGCAACAGTAGGGAAAGTGTTGGATAGCGTAGGGGTAACAATTACTATTTCAACTCCAGAGAGTGCAACAGTAGGGAAAGTGTTGGATAGCGTAGGGGTAAAAATTACTATTCCCACTCCAAAGAGTGCAACAGTAGGGAAAGTGTTGGATAGCTTAGAGGTAAGAATAACATACTTATAAATAAATAAAAAATGTTTAAATAATAAAAAACGTAACAATTAAATAAATATAAACCATTTACAAATACCAATACATAATTATTAAAAACATGATTAGCATTAAATAATTAACTAAAAAAAATAAAAAATACCATTTAATAATATTTAATTACCAATTAATAATTAATTAACATATATATAATTAACAAAATAATTAATTAAAAAACATTATTACTTAATTACATTTAAATAACTTCCCACCCTATTCTCCTATAAACCCACAACCCACTACAGAACATATTTATCAATTAATCAATTAATAAAAATTAATTATCAATTAATTAAAATTTATTTATATTCACTAATAATTAATCATTAATTTAGTATAATTAAATTACTTCCCACCCTATTCCCCTATAGACCCACAACCCGCTACAAAACATAATTATCAATTAATCAATTAATATAAATTAATTTCCAATTAATTAAAATTAATTACCAATTAATTAAAATCAATTTATAATTCCTACTAATTAATAATTAATTTAGTATAATTAAATTACTTTCCACCCTGTTCCCCTATTAACCCACAACCCGCTACAGAACATAATTATCAATTAATCAATTAATTAAAATTAATTACCAATTAATTAAAATTAATTTATAATTCCTAATATTTAATAATTAATATAATATAATAACATTACTTCCCACCCTATTCCCCTATAAACCCACAACCCGCTACAGTACAATAATTAGTTACATTACATAAAAATAAATTAAAAACATAATAAACACATAATAATATAAAAAAAATATAAAAATCGATATTAATAACATTGAAATTACTAACATCGATATTTAAAACATCGATATTACTAATATCGATATTAAAATCTGTCGATATTACTTACCTTCTATATTATGTCCCTTCGATATTTAAACATCGATATTAGTGTATATCGATATTTAAATTTCGATATTTTGTCTGCATACTGTGCAAGAAGTATTAGCTTTTTACGTAGTTTTAATTGTGGTATGAAAAGATCATGTCTTTTAAGGAAACCATTCTCTATGGTTAATTCGTTCACTTGTTGAAAGCTTTTAATTTCAGTAGTTAAATTCCTCATTGGAGGCCATTTTTAGTGAGGTGCTCAAAAACCTGCTTCATAATAACATATTTTTCTTGAGTTTCTAACCATTCTGCTTCCGTGATTGATCCTTCCACATGACAGTGGCATCAATAAGAGGTCGACGCATAGGAGAAGGGGAGGAAAATACATTTCAGCCAGTGAAAGCTCAGCTCAGGAACTGCAGTTTTTAGTGGTGTTGATCATTTTACTTTTGACATGGGACCAGCACTGAGTGTGCGTTAGCATGCAATTCAGCTGGTATGGCAATTTGTGATGGGGCAGGGGGGTAGGAGAAAGGTTTGGACAAGGAGAAAAAAAGTATATGCATGACATGTGTCAAGAGGACACCATTTTGAATAGGTCTGGAAGTGTTAGGAATCTTTATGGTCCTGCTACTTTTATTTTACATTGAGTATAGTGCAGCACATTGTTTACTCTGGCATTACCTGTCTCTCTGTTGAATATAACGTGATTAAATGTACACAGAGCCATGGATCATGCTGTACTTCAACATTTCTGAGACAACTCTACATCTACTTCATAAAAATAAACTGCAGATTTTTTTAGGGCCTTATTATAAATTTGGTGTTGTGGTCACCGGCAGCCACGCCATCGCCCCACTGCCACACCGCCAAGGCCATATTGAGACCACCCGCTGGATTCCGGCTGGAGTCCAGGTCAGGTGGACCTGCGGCTGCTGGACCACGGCTGTGCAGTGCTAAGGCTCATACATAAGCCTTAGAAACGCACCACAATGGGAATGCCATTGCACGTTCCTGCAGTGTATGGACTGTCAAATCCATGCCCTGCAGGAATTGCCGGGGCAAACCACGTGCCCCCTCTCCATGCATCCCCTGGCTCAGAGGCCCAGGGCTCCCTTTTTTCCACACCACCACATTTTGCATGGCGGGCTCACCGCCATGAATACTGTGGCGGTGAGGAAACTCCTAAAATGCTTGAAAGTGCTGCAGAGGCATCACCAGCATATTCGGGGCCTCAGACTGCTACAAGACCACCAGGGATCACTGAAGCCTGGCGGTAGCAGCGGTCCCATGGCGGTCCGACTGCCCTACTTGTCCTATTACAAGTAGGGCAGTCAGACCACTGCACCGCCACTATCGGTATACTGGTCCATCGGACCGCCAAACTCATAAGAAGGCCCTCAGTCTTACCTTTCTGGGATCAACGTGCTATGGAGTGCTCTGTGGCTTTTCTCGTGTCCCGTTCAATTCAGTCATTCTCTATAGAGTCTGAGGGGACTCTACTGAGGGCATGCATTTGTCTCTCTCGACAGTACCCAAATGATACACAAATAGATCAGGTTGTCAGAGTACTCATGGCTATAAAAGCCAGGAAGAACTTCTTCAAAGTTATTGACTATATAACTATTTAGCCATTTCCAAATAGGATATCTCTCCAAGATTGATATAATGATCTAATTTATGTTTCAAGCTAAAATATCAAATAATTGTTCACTTTCCAATGATAGAATATTTTGAGTGGGGCACATTAACTCATTGTTTCAGTAACAGATCAAATATCACCTATCTACCTGCTTCATAGGAGAGCAGAATGCAAAGATGCTAAGCAATACCACATGTCTGACATATGTTGAGATAGACATTGGACATGGTTTAGAGTTCGGCAGATAGGTTATTCCGTCACAACTGTGACTGATATCCTGTCTGCTGTATCACAACTGGATTACATCCTAAACCTTCTGTCAAACTTTAAATCAGGTCCATTGTCTCCATCCATCAGGCAAAGAATAATGTTAAAAAGTTATCCAGTTAAATAAATTCCAACATTTCTTTGATACCTGTTGTCACAGAGGTAGTCATCGGCATGCCATTTATTGCTTAATTGCATTTTTTTCAAAGAGGATTGTGATCGGCTGTTTACGGGATCATTCTGACAGGTCTGGATATTGGCTGAGACATGGCATGCACTTTTGTTTGGAATCATTAGTGATGGCGAACAGGTCAGTCAGCACTGTGTGATACATCTTGGTAGCAGTTAGCACACTACACCTGCATACATTTACTTTAAGTGTTTCTGTAAAGCAGTCAGTGGGCTAGAATATTAGGTGGGACATCATTCTCTTTCTGGGGTCTTGTTTGGTTTTTAATTGCATCCAGCTGTTCCCCCAGGCCTCAATTGATGACATTGAAGGATGTTGTTCCATTGGCTAGCTGCTCGAGATGCTTTTTCATGACAAGAGGTGGGCATTCCAGGGTATCTTCTAAATGTGCTCCCTCAGATGATTGGATCAGATTTTTATTTATGTGTTTCTTCAACAAACGCTGTGCCTTTCAGCATCAACTACAGACTGTTTACACTATGAGGTTTGATTACTAATGTTTGTGTGGGACCTCGAGTTGCCTATCAAAATTTTGCACTCCACTCACTGGATTTTAAGACATATGGTAATTCGCTCCTACATTTTGAATTGTGTTGTGCCACAGGAAAAATCCTCACTAAGTGGGAACAAGTACATTTTAATGCATATTTATTTCGGCTCTAAACGGTTTGAACATGCATGTAAATCATGAGAGGCTGGTTGATTTGCTTTGAGTTTTTTGGTGCAAGGCTACTTCAATTAGCCCATTTCGTTACATGTTAACAGATATAAATGAATGTGAAGCCGTTAATGACTGCAGAGATGATGAAATGTGCTGGAATTATTATGGAGGATTTCGCTGCTACCCAAGAAATCCTTGTCAAGAACCCTACAGTCTCATGTCTGAGAAGTAAGTAAGCTACATATTTTGGCCATCGGCTCCATGAGTTTTATTGCGGTCCTGATTCCAAGTTTGTCAGAATGAAGGTGGCATTAATCACACCAGATAAGTAACAATATCCTGTGGTGCCCTGTTTGTCAGATACAATAGAAAGCACATGTTCTGAGTTGTTGGGGAATAATTGCTCAATGCACCAAAATCTGCATGGTAAGGAAATTGCCATACACTTTTCCCCTGTTAAATTCAGGCAGGTTTGATCAGCTAAAATTTAATGAAAATGAAGGATTTAATGCACACGGTAAATATCACCCAACTCACATTTCGGTCTGAACAGGGAAAATTCCGACCAACTTGGAATCAGCCTTGTTTGTACTGTGAGATTCATGTGCGATCTCAATATATTTTCCCATTTTTCAGTCGCTGTGTTTGCGGCATGTCAAATCCATTGTGCAGAGACCTTCCATACTCAATCGTCTACAAGTATATGAGCATCCGTTCAGACCGATCTGTGCCATCTGACATCTTCCAAATCCAAGCAACAACCATCTATGCCAACACCATCAACACTTTCCGAATCAAGTCTGGAAATGAAAATGGAGATTTCTACCTCAGGGTGAGTAGTTTCTGTGTCTGTGTTTGTTTGTTGTCCTTTCTTGAAGTGTTGATTACATTACAGTGGACATTTCTCCTGTAATGGTTTTTCCTGGGAATGCACGACAGCCCTGCATTTCTTTTATTGCAAGCCCTAAATCCGACTGAGCAACTTAAGATCCCAACACTTCCAGCAGGCTGTCGGGTGTATAAGCACCCACAAAAGTTTGGAAAATAAATGGGCTAAAATGTACCTACAACGCAATTTATCAAATGAATTGTATTTTAATCAAAATAATTTTACAGGCATTTATAAATGAGAACTAATTATATATCCCAGAACCCCAGTATGTAAAGTGCTGTAGTCTAGTATTGTCCAAGCATGTATAGATCCATATTCGAGTCATTTTCTGTAACGGCCCTGTATATAAAGATGTGTGTCCCAGCATGTATAGCTACATAGTCAG
The DNA here is from genome assembly GCF_964261635.1 of Lissotriton helveticus. Lineage (NCBI taxonomy): Eukaryota > Metazoa > Chordata > Amphibia > Caudata > Salamandridae > Lissotriton > Lissotriton helveticus. The sequence continues at coordinate 1,529,573,486 of NC_136067.1, forward strand.
GCCTATTTCCACACTGTTGCAAAATGTAAGGCATCGTAACCTCACCGGAATTGCCACAACATGTATAGCTCCACAGTCAAGCCATGTTCTACAACACATTAGTATGTAAAGCACTATACCCACCCCTGTAGTTATATCCCATGTAAAGCACCTTTACTAGGCATGTATTCACAGTCACACTGTTACAGGGAAAACAAGGGCATTCATGGTGGGCTGACCTGGAAGTTACAGGGACACCACATATTAGTGGCAGCAGGGAAGTGGTGAGACAAGCGAAAATGGAAACTCTATTACCAGGGAGAGCAAGGCGGGAAAGGCTGATGGAAGATGCCAGCACGAGAAGGGGGGAAGACATGCACATACTGGAGGCGACGTATGAGAGGGACTCTAGGACGAGGACTGGAACGAGGTCATTTTCAGAGCTGAGCTCCCGATACCTGGTAGAAAGTCGAAGACACTGAACCTATACTCCGTGCCAAACTTGCACTCTGACAGACCCGGGGGCCATTTTCCCTCAGGGTGCTCTGTGGATGAGCCACAACCTCTGAGGGAAGACTATTATTAGCAGTCTGGATTACCGGTTGGGAGTCCAAGAGAAACCTGGAGAGAAAGCATAAAAACAACAAATAATTATAACAGGGATGAAGACAACTGCCAGGCAACAGAAGAATAAGGGTCATTCATACTTTATTTTCAAAATATTTACATTTATTATTTACATTATTTGGTGACCATATAATGAGACATTAGCAACAGATGAAAACCTAAAGGTAAAATGAGGAATAAAGTAAGAGAATTTTAAAGAAAATGCTATAAAACTAGAAGTTTAGAGATAGACTGGCAAAGCGATTGTCCAATATTTTGGCAAAAAAGAACATTTCCATAAATAAATAAAAGATCACAATAAAGAAGGCCATTTGCTGATGTCGTTACTTCTTCAATCCACTATAGAAGGAGTCAGAAGTGAGGTCTGTAGGCCAAGATTGAGGCAATAATTCAATAACTGGCAGAAGGTCAGAGACATTTACAGCTCACCTGTTGAACAACAATCTCAAACCTCGTAACTAGAGAGGACCCTTTCCCAGGATGCACTACAGACACAAACTGTTTGGTTGGCATAGAACTTAAAAGCTCAAGACTGTGCCATTGTTGGCAGATTCGAATGAATGGAATGTTCAAGTTCATCCAAGTGTCCCAGCTTCTGTAGGAGAGGTTTGTTCATTTTTCTGTACCAATTTTGAAAGAATAGCCTAGAACTACATAATTACTTACCAGTAATCTCCATTACTCCGATTCGAATTCCTCCTCATCCCAGTCCTTACGATATGTGACTTAGGATGAGGAGGGCGAGATGAGGAGGTAATGAGACGATTTCTTACCAGTAATCTTCATTACCCAGATTCAAGGTCCTCCTTGTCCCAGCCCACATGTCGTAAGGACTGGGTTAAGTACTAGATGAGGGGGTACTGCGCCCCGGCTGACAGTAGTTGGAGCCAATACAGCTTCCACTTGTTAACTTGTAAACTACAAACAGCTTGTCAAGTGGCTAATCCAGTAGGAATCACCCCTTATGAATATTTGAAATCTTCAATATTAGAACAACTAAGCGTAGAAGAGGAAAGTTACAAGGTGAATTTCAGAGCGGAAGGTGGAATCCTGGAGAAAGCCTATGAGCTCTCTATTTCTGGATGAAGGATTTCAGTGAAACTCAGCATCATACCGTAAATATCACTACAGAAGCTATTAAAAACAAAGTGATTTTGGCTCAGTTCTTGGAAGCCTTAGCTGTAAAAATCCAGGGGTGTCTGAAGTAACATCCCAATATAGAACTTAGGACTTCCTTACGAGTGTGGTGGTCCATGGACTGCCATACTCGCGGAGGCATGGGGTTGGCAGTCTTTTGAACACCCTTTAACGACCAGGGAGGACGGGCCGCTCTAGGACCACCTCAATTGTCAGGGCTCAGAGATCCCTGGTGGTGGAGGTTGTTTTGAGGCTGCAATATGCTTGGTGGGGCCACTGCAGCCCCGCTAAGCACATTATGAGTTTTCTCACCACCACACTTTTCATTGCGGTGCGACTGCCATGAAAAGTGTGATAGTGAAGAAACAAAAGCCGGCCTTACAGGACCCCCTTGTGCTTCTGCACCGTGGGGTGCATGCAGGGGGCACATGGTGTGCCCCCCCTGTGGGCATGCACCCTAGTACCTGCGCTGCAAGGAGTGCAACAGTCCATGCCATGCAGGTACTGATTTTGATGTTCCCATTGTTGTGTTTATTTTATAGGCACCACCGTGGAACGCCAAAGAACTGCCCACCAGACAGGAGGAAACTCCAAATCTGTCAGATGGTTCAACCACAGGATTGGAGGTGCGGGAGTGGGGCGGTCCCGCTCCCGCACCACCAAACTCGTAATGAGGTCCTTAGTGCTTTGGAAGGCAGAGGAAGCTCATCTTAAAAAATGCTGTTTTTTGCATGAAAATGTCCTTAACAATAGAAATATAATGGAAGAAAACATGGCTAAGACCCAACAGAATCAACAGAGACAGTACAATATGGTGATCAAATTGAAGAGTTTCAGCCAGGATATTTTGTATTACTACTGTTATCAACGTCAGCAAATAAATTGCTAGGACACTGGTCGGGGTCCTGCAAGGTTTTGGAGCTTATCAATAAAATAACAAATAAAATTGATTTATCATAGAAAAGAAAAGAATCACTGATATGCCATGTTAACCCACTTACAAAATGGGACGGATCTGATCCTTCCACATACAATGCACTCATAGGGTAATGTATAGTATTGTCCTTCAATTCTGAGGGAATTGAGTATCCTCTATCCATCCCTGAAATGTCAGCACAGGTTGCTCTCGGCCAACTGTGTTGGCTGATGCGGCAAAAGTGATGAAAGCTAAAAAGAAAATTCTATATGCTTTTCTCTGTGAGTACTGGTTTAATTCACTTAGTAAAACATAAAATAGTTGCTGAAGCTAATAAGATAAGAATTGAATTTAGAAAACCATTAATCTTCCCATTAAAAGTTAATTCTGATTTCTTTGCATTTGTTTGTAAATTAAATAAAATATTTCATAATTTAGATATTTTTTGGATGAATGCTTGTTTTCTGTATTTCTTGTATATTTTTTGCATTTCAGATCATCGAAAATGCTTATACCGGGTTCCTCAATTTTCAGTAATGACTCAGTGAAGGTTCTCGGATTCCAATAATGATTCAGTAGGGACCCCTTGGTTCCAGTAATGATAAAGTAGGGGTCTACAGAAGTCAAAATATTAAAAACCACAGCTATAGACAAATATTATAGACCCTCTAATAGTGGATAGAATTCACATATTGTGTTTGTCCCAAAATCAATTGGTTTCATGTGATTTGCATCAACTTTAGACAAGCAAACTCCATATTGCATTTTGATGCATGCCAAACCTACATTGGTGAATTCATAGAGCAGTTAGGATCAGCTGTGTCGTTATTCCCTATAAAAGATTACTAGCAAATTCCTGCAGCATTATAAGGTTAGGATGAATGCTTACTTGTCCACTCTAGCCAGACTCTGTCAATTCAGGGTCCTTCCTTTTAGCTTGCATGGATCACACTTTACCTCCCAGAGCTTTATGAATCAAATCTTACACTCCCAAAAAGAACATGTAGCTGCATATCTCAATGATATTGTGATCTACAACAAGGACAGGACTTCACATATGCAACATTTAAGTAAAGTATTCAGATTCCTCAAAGAAGCTGGCCTACAAGCAAATCCAAAGGAGCCTTCTAGCTTGAAGTGCTTAGGATATTCATTGGTAAATAAAGTCAATCCCAGGTAAACAAAGTGGCAACCACCCAACAAGTGCCTTTTACAGACTCAAAAAAACTCTCCATTCAGTCTTGAGAAGATTTGTACCTTATTTTGCTACTGAAGCAGTTACTCTCAATGACCTAAGGAAGAAAGCAACTTCAATGAAAATTAGGAAACCCAGTGTAGCTGTTATTCATGATCTTGAATCCTTACAAACATACATTTTCCCATCCAGTATTAAGTTGTCCTGACTTTGCAAAGACTTTTCATGTGTAGACGAAGTTGGACTAGGAGCAGGGCTGGCAGACCCAGGACCATAAGGAGTGGACAGGCCTACGTCCATTAGCCAGAAATTACTTCCAAAGGAGAGAAAGAACTCAACCAGGAAAAAAGAAGGTTTCGCTGTAAATTGGTCAACTGCAATACTATTTGTTAGTAAGATCTTTTCATCTTTACACAAACCATGAATACTTGACATTGATGTACCGCAAAAGAAGAGTCAAACCGCAAATCTTATTTATGATGGTTTATGGCATTACAATCATGTTCTTTCAAAACAATACACCAAGCAGGTAGACTGAAAATTAACAGGGATTTTTGTGTACAGGTATCTTATTTATTCACTCAAGTGGTTAAACCCTGTGAAAGTGGTTTGTGACAGGGAAAAAGCCCCTCGTCTATATGGAGCCTTGCAAAGGAAGAAACAGGGAACACTGCATTACAGAAGCAGCAGGAAGGGGTGGGAAGGGAGGAAATAGCAATCTCACTTCCAGGAAGAGGAAGGAGACAAAAGACTGACGGGAAGAGGTTGATGCGAGAAGGGAGGAAGGCACGCTCATACCGGAGGGAACAGATGGGAGAGACGCCGGGACAAGGAGTGGATTTGGATCGCTTTCTAGGCCACGATAACAATGCTTGGAAGAAAGCCAGAGATGCGAACCTTTGCTCTGTGCTGAACCTGTACTCCGTCACAAGAGTCACAATCCATCTTCCCTCTTAGGGCCCATTTACGAGTCTGGTGGTCCGAGGACCACCAGACTTGTGGATGTGTGACAGTGGCGGTCCAGCCACTGCCGCAACGGCGATCGGACTGCCCCATTATGACTTGGGCGGTCGGATCATCATCGGACCGTCAATGCCGCCAGGGAACCACCCCTCCGTGGAGGTGGTGCGGCGGTCCGGAGGCCGCAATATGCTTGGTGGGACCGCCTTGTCTCACCAAGCATATTACGAGTTTCCTCTCCACCAGAGGTGTCATAGAGGTTCTTACTCCATGTACACCCTGGTGGAGGGGAAACCCCCCGGGCCTCCTCTGCATGTGGAGGCACACAGTGAAGCACAACATGTGCCCCCTGTGTGCATGCACACTAGTTCCATCACCACAGTTTCTTTCATGTCCATAGCATGCAGGAACCTCGTGTGGCATTCCGATTGCTGTGTTTTTTTCAAAGCACCACTGCCTTTGAAAGAGGCACCGCAGCGGGAACCACCACACTGCCCGCCCTCAGACCAGTTTTAAATTAAGCTGTAATATGGCGGGCGGGCGGCGGCAACTCTTGGCAGTGCTGGGGCGTACCGTTGGCAAGCCTCCAACTCCCGCACCTCCAAAACTCATAATCTGGCCCTTAGTGACCAACCCCTGAGGGGCAACTAGCTAGCAGTCCAGAATGCCGTTTGGGATTCCAAAAGGAACGTAAAAAGCAAAACACAGAAGAGATATATACTTATCTATCACAGGAGCGCAGACAATTGTTATCCAATAGAAGAAGGGTGATTTATACTTTCAGTCTAGTATTCTTTCACATTGTAAAGATATTGATTATTTTGTGATCTTACAGCAAAAATTCAACAATAGATGCACACTTAAAGATAAAATGAGGACTAGAATAAGACAATTTAGTGAAAACAGTATTAACTTAGGAGTTTAAAGACAAACAAAAATAATGTCCAATATATGTTGGCAAAATGAGAAAATGTCCACAAAAAAATGAGAGAAAAGAAAGCCATTTGTTCATTTCATTGCTTCATCAATCCGCTACACTCCCGGAATGCAAAGCATTACGACTAGGCCAGCCCAACCAATGCTCCAGCATTACAAGCAAATTCCCAGGGCTGGTGTCTGTAGTGTCACTATCCCCAATGCCATCGTTTGCAGTGCCCTATTACTAAGCAAGTAACCATATTGCACCATCATGTAAAGTAACAAACCTAGGAATGCCTCCACAATGCCCCGCCATCTTATCATGCTACACTCAACATGCAGTATTCATAACAAGAAGCATTCATATAATCCGTTTTCCAGACCAGTGTCTTCAGTGCCACAAAATGGCACTCCCATTCCCCACGAGGGAAACATCCTTTATAACGAAACTGTCACATTGCGGTACCATGACCACGCAGGTTTTACAACGCAAGTCGTTACAACGACTTGCGCTGGAGGGCGCTGTAGGATAGGGAATAGTTTAATTTACTATCCAACACCTTCCCTACTATCCACGGGGACTGGAGTTGGAATCGTAAATTAAACTATTCACTATCCAGCGCCCCCCAACGCAAGTCGTTATAACGACTTGCGTTGTAAAACCTGCGTGGTCACGGTACGCGTTGTGAAAGCATGCGTTGTACCGTCATACATCCCCCCACGAAATTCCTGCCAAAATCTGTTCAGTGGCGGCTCGCCGTGGAAGTGCCGAGTTGGCGATGCAGCAGTCATAAGGTAAATTGTTTTATTTATTTAATTACTTACCTTACTCCTGTCTGTCGTATGTCGGACTCCACTACCCCTCACTCTGCCCTGCCTCACCGCCCCTCAGCACTCCCCCGCCACTGCCACTGTTGAACTTCAATTGAGAACTCTTTTACGCAACAGGTTGAGTCCATCTTGCCCAGAATCAACATATGCGCGTTATAGGAAACAGTACAATGTGACTGGCATGTCTATGAAGTTGTGCTCTTTCTGACCACAGGCCAATTAAAGATAAAGGAGATTGTAGGCAGTTTCGACAGAACAGCCCTTCATTCGGGTGCCAGATTTTGAACTAGCATTTGGGGTAATACTGCTGAATTTTAGGAGTAAATCTTTATTCTTAGGCTCTTAAGTTTATTCTTTTTATATGTACGTCTTTCCTGATACAAAGCTCACATTTTCAGATAAACATATTGCCAGTGCACGGCTGAGTGGAGCTATTAAGATTAGGTTTGCCACTCGTGGCAGATGTGTTACATACACCCCTGGAGTAGGTGCATTGACTCACTGATTTACCCCATTATAATTGCAACTTGTTTTTTATATGTATTTTCTAACAGGTTTCTGCAGCAGGTGCAGTTGTCCGATTAACTCTTTAGGCACTCATTATGAGTGGTCCTAAATAATCCCCCTTATTGCCCCACTCGTAATTACCGTTACTAGGGGTCCTTGTAATTTCCGGGTTTGGAAATAACATGGATTACACGATTTTGAGGACCAACATGTACGAATCAGTATTTCCATGCCGATTCCCGTTAGTTTTCTCCTAGTCTTTCTTTTTTTTTTAAGTGTTTTTATTGGTATTTCCACTTACAACATGTAACAAATAGCACATTATCGTAGTCGCTTTGTCAATACAGGAGGTACAACAGCCACAATGCTCCTAGTATTTCAATGGAGGTTTTTGCTGCTTTTAGGGCCTTAATGGGATTACACTTTGTGACCTACAGGACAAACATAGATTCTCCCAGAAGCTGACAAACTCACAGTTTTCCAGTGCTTAATTTGCGATGGTGTTTGCCGGTGGGACACTCATTTAAGGGACCAGCACTTCCTTTCCTTCAACAGACTTTGATTGAGAATAAGCGAGAGAAAAACACAACAGGGGGAAAGAAAGAGAAAGACGGAAATACAGTGACAAAGGGAGAAAGCAGAGTTGCAATAGAACCTGCATGAGTGAGATAAAGAGTCAGTAAGTATCTGTATGGGATTTAAGATGCCTATGGCGGAAACAAAACTACAGAACCTAGGTACTGTTCACGCCAACCTTTACAGTCTTGGACTTCTGGGCCCCAGCACTTATTTGATTATAAATGAAGCACTGCAGTTTTCACCTGAAGGCTACAGAAATCTACGCAATACGCATATTTCCCCTACTGTACTATAGCCCAAAGATTTACTAGTGACCTGAACATTAAACATAGTATTTTGCAATACTTACTTTAGTCTCAACTGGTGTCGCATTTACAATATAATATTCTATTCTATAGCATATAGTACTTTTAAATACTGCTGGTAGTTGTGTTCTTTTGGCTTTACTCTCTTTAGTTCATTTTCAGTCTGTTGTCCCTTCTTCCATGCATTCACTGCTTTCAGTTAGTTTATCTTTGTAATTGTTGTTGATTTCTCTCTTTTTTTAATTTTCCTTTTATCTATTGTTTCCTGTAACACTTGGCCAGTTCTGTCTCCTTCACTATTCATAATCTGTCATTTTGCCTCACAAGCTTCTGTGTTTTTTGTGGGGTTGTCTCTCTTTTAGGTTATTTTACTTTTCTGTCCAAATTTCCTAGCTCTGTCATTTCTCTGTATTATACCCTTTTCTAATTTTCCACTGTTGCTTTCTCCTACCCTACTCTGCTTCTTTGTCACTTTCTTCGTCTGCCCCATTTCCCATGCATTTCTATCCTTTCCCTGTCACTTTTGTTTCTCCCTCCATGCCTAAACAAGCACAGGTGAAGCAGAATGATCTTCATGGGTCATACTTGTCTTACATATCAAATATTTAAAAAAACTACAGACTTTGCAAAAGGTTCCTGCAACAGATGAAACGTGCAAATATTAAAGCAATGTTAATGTACTGTCCTGCATTAGCTGGCCAGAAAATGCTTAAAACTAAATATCTTGATGTGAAAACAAATTAAGTGTAAAAGGGCCGAAGAAATAAAGCCTTCCTACTACTTCAAAACTGAAACTATCCCCAGTATGAATTAGGGTGAAGAAATGTGGGGTGGAGGATGGAGGAAAGGGAAAAGGGGCAGAGAGAAATAAAATAAAAGGAAAAGTGTTATAATTTGGAATTAATTACTTGTAATGACTGGATTATTCACCTTAAACCAGTTTTCCTTCATTAATGTAATTGGTTCCTGTTAGACTTGGCATCTTTGGCGTGGTTTCCCATGACTTTTTGCCTCTTCCTCTTGTATTTTTGATGCTTTGCTGGATTTTGTTTTGCTGGCTTAGATGCTTTGCACACTTTGCCACTGCTGATCAGTCTCAAGGTGCAAGTGCTCCCTGTCTAAATTGTGATTACAATTGGTTCTCCCTGATTGGCATATTTGATTTACTGGTAAGCCCCTAGTAAAGTGCACTGAGTGTGCCAAGGCCTGTAAATCAAATGCTACTAGTGGGCCTACACCACTGATTGTGCCACCCACATGAGTAGCCCTGAAAAGGTATCTCAGACCTGTTGGTGCAGTGTCTGTGCACAATTTTTAACTGTCATGTCGACCTGGCAAGTGCACCCACTTGCTAGGCCCTAACCTTCCCTTTAAGTACAGGTATGACACCCCTATGGTAGACCCAAGGTACCCCCTGGTCAGGGTGCAGTGCATGTGAAAGGTAGGACATGTACTAGTGTGTGTGACATGTCCTGATAGTGAAATACTGCCAATTGTGTTTTTCACTATTGAAAGGCTATCTATCCCATAGGATAGAATGGGAAGTACTTTGTAACATCTTACAAGAAAAAATTCCCATTGGGACAAGAGGGAGAAATAAAGTTTAGGCTCCATGAACTAAGAATGTAATGACACATCTTTTATTACAGATGGTCTTTAAATTAGGTGTTTCAAAATGCCACTTTTAGAAAGTACCGGAGTCAGGGGAGATTTGGCTATGTACAGTGAATGTGGTACCACTCTATACGTCCATCCATCACTCCGAAGAGATGGAGGCGGTAGAATGGGCACTTTGAAAACAAGGGGAGATGCAAGCTAACAAAATCTTTTTACTAGAGTTGTTGCATTTTTGTGTATACCACAGCTACTTAAAGAGGAAAGAAAGTTACTATTTACAAGCCAATGAGACCTCCATGGGGTTTTCTGGGGCTCCCAGCTATGCCACCATCTTCATGATGAAATTGGAAACGGAACACATTCTATCAGATAAGGTCTTGTTGAAGTGTTTGATACTTTATCAGTGATATATCAATGACATTCTTATTATTTGGCAAGGGACGCGCAGTGATTTAGAAACGTTTTTGTTGGAACTTAATTGCAAGAACCCAAGGATTTAATTTACAAATAGCATTGTTTGACTGAGCATTCCTTACCTGGATGTCTACCTGGATGTCAACTTAGAGAACGTGGGGTCCCACATTCGGACTTCTGTTTTTAGAAAACACACTATCGCAATAGGTTGTTGTTATACAGCAGTTTTCATCCCCCAGCTTTGAAACAACATCTACCGTACTATCAATTTACTAGGATTAAACGCATCACTTCAGATGTACATCAATGTGCAACAACATTATATGAATTTAAACAATATATCTCAGACCGAGGTAACCCAGATGAAGTGGTGAATAGAACAGAACAATTAGTTAATTAATTAGTTCTGTCTCTGCAAAGATCTGATCTGTTGAAAAAACAAACCAGAGCAGAAACCTCCCGAGAAGTGTTTGTGTTAGAAACGGGATCTCTGGCTGGCCAAGGCTTGCGCCAACGTCAGTCAGAGACCACCACTTCCAAGTCAGGGCAAGGGAGTCACACACCAAGGCAACCCCTGCTCACCCTCTAGGTAACGTGGCGCGAGCAGCAAGGCTAAACTTGGAGGCGGTATGAGTTAAGTATTCGCGCACGCACCCCAGCGACAACACCCTAGGCCCACCACAAAGGAAACTCCACACAAGGTTATGTCAAAAATAGCCTTTGTATTATAATAAAAACACATTAGATAAGACACACACTTTACAATGTGCCAACAGGCACGGGCAAGATTTACAAGGGATTATGTACAGGACAGGGCCACCTGGACCACTGTCAGGGGTATGCACTTTTTAGAAATAATACTTGTAGGTATAACACTTAGCACATAAACATATAATGACTGTAACACAGAAATAGTAAATGTAGCATACAACCAGTAACTACTGGTAAAGGGAAAATACCTCCTACGCCACCCTAAACACTGTAGGGAAATCACGCAGGGAACTAGGACCTTATCATCAGGACCTATGGAAGGAAAACCTATCACCTAAGCAAGTCACATTTAGCAAAGGGAAGGAAACCTAAAATAATCACCTAAGCAAGTCACATTTAGCAAAGGCAATAAAACATCAACATTCCTCTAAGCAGGTCACTTTTAGCAAAGGGAAATAAAAGCATAAGGAATCACCTAAGCAGGTCACTTTTAGCAAAGGTAATAACATAAACAATCCTCTAAGCAGGTCACTTTTAGCAAAGGGGATAAAACATAAAGAATCACCTAAGCAGGTCACTTTTAGCAAAGGTAATAACATAAACAATCCTCTAAGCAGGTCACTTTTAGCAAAGGGGATAAAACATAAAGAATCACCTAAGCAGGTCACTTTTAGCAAAGGTAATAACAAACAATTGCACATGAAACATTAAAACACATTCAAAGGTGCAGGTAGAACATTTGCGCAGGAATGACATAAGCAGTAACTCATAAATTGCGCAGGGTGCATGTAGCACACACTAGAATTGTCCCCCAGGCCAACTGGCCTCGCAAGGGCTGAAATGCCCTGAGTCTCAATGTCAGGGAAGCTGCGCAGGCAGCACCGCACACAAGCCTAAACGTAGCAACTGTCCACTAAGTGCTGGACAGTTGTAAATACAGCTGGGCAACGTTGGAGCCTCGTGGGCTCAAGAACAATGATTGGCACCCAGGAGCCTCTCTGGGGCTCTAGAACAAATGGGGGCGATGAGCCTCTCTCAGGGCTCACACAACTGGCACCCCCTGAGCCTCTCGGGCTCGTCACGGAAACGATAGGGGCCTGGAGCCTCTCTGGCTCAAAGAAAAAATGCCCCCTCGAGCTTCTCTGAGCTCGCAAAACCAAAATGGGACACTGAGCCTCTCGGGGCTCTAAAGCACAGGAAATGGCCCCCAGGAGCCTCGGGGCTCCTAATCACAAATGCAGGGCGCTTGGAGTCCTTCGTGGACTCAGCATGGACGTCGGAGCGGCCCGCTGCCAACCGGGGCCGCTCTATCACCCCCGGGACGCCTGGAGCCTCTCAGGGCTCAAGGAAACAATGGGGTCCGCCCAGGAGCACCAACGAGGCCCACCCACACTCACCGGCTGCTTCAGGGACGCTGGGCGGGCGGGCGCTCTCTCTCCTCGGGGCTCCGGCGGAGGTCCGGGGCTCTCCTTCGCTTGGGGAGCCTCGGCCGATGCACGCAGGCTGCTTCCTGCCTTCCGGCGATCTCCTCCTCCCCCGATGACGCGGCCCGGGCCAATCCTAGCGCGGCCCGGGCTGGAGGCGGGTGCTGCTTCCTCCGGGCTGCGGCGGTGATTCCACGGGCAAATGCGGCGTGGGCAGCCGCTCAAATTAAATAGAAACGGGGCAATGCCGGGTGGGCACCGGCCTCAAATTAAAATATAAAGCGAGGTAGGCACTCGCTATGCCTGGCAAAGCGCTCCAAAGCGCTATCATCAAAATAAGGCGCACCCAGCGCTTATGGGGTCAAAGCACACGGCAAAAATGCGGCGTGGGCAGCCGTGAAAGTCAAATAAAGCGCTCCACAGCGCTAGCAGGCAATTTAAGCGCTCCCAAGCGCTAGGGGCATGAAAGCAAAGCTCCAGCAGGGACTGGAGGCAGGCAGGGGGGCCAGGCTGGGCCAGAGCCAGCTCACTGGGTCTCCAGGCAGGGAGACAAGCCAAGTGGCGGTCCTCTTGGCCCCAGCAGCAGCAACAGCCCCCTCTGGCAAGGATCCAAAAGTAGAACAACTTCTGTGGGGACACAGCCCCATTTTTATACAGTGAAACCCTTTGATTCAGGGTGCAGGGTGGGGGGAAACCAGTTGCAGCTGGCTTGGGAGTACCCTTGATGGCCCAACCACCCCTTTCATTCACTGGGGAGGCTAGGGTCATTAGACACACCACAGGGGGGCGGAGCCAGCATTGTGTGGGGAAAAACCCAGCCCATCCAGGACCCAGGTGCACTCCTCCCACACATCACTCATGCTGATCTCACACTCACCACCGGGCAGACCCATCCAGACTTCCTGGAGCCTGGCATGCCAGCCAGCTCCAGCCAATCACGCTCCAGTATCCTCACTGCACACATACATCAATGTCCAGAAGTAGCACTTCCCTTCTAGACACATACAAGCCGCACATACCATTGCGCAGCATTCATTCTCACGAGTTCATACATACCAAACTCGAGCCTGCACTCCCCACACATCAGGAACTAGCATGGACACACACATTCCCCATGCATTCCTATGGGAGGGCAGGCCAGCCATACTACATGCACGCACTTTACTCTGGGACACAGGGAAAAAGTGCGCAGAGACCCAAAAAACACTAACACAGGGTCACAAATAAAAGCAAAAAGATTAGGGGTGAACCTGCCCTAAGGCCCAAGTCCAACAGTTTGTTTCAACATTTTTGGTGAATTCATCCAAAATTAAAGGGATCATCATGAAACGCTGGGAACTACTGCAGACTGAGACTGATTCCCAAGGGATTTTTGTCAATCTTCTATTATTTGCTTTTAAGAGATCGAACAATCTCAAGGAGTTACTCACTAAGCCAGCAAGATTGACCATAGTGAAGCACTAAGGGTTGTTGAAGTGTCGTAATTGTTATCACTGCAACAATGTTTTAATTGGTAAGACCATTTCTCATTCATGGTCAGGGTAACACATTCAGTTGAATTTCACAGCAATGGACAGAATGTCATTTATGGCATTAAATGCCAATGCGGCCTATTCTATGTTGGCAAAACTGAAAGAATACTCCGTACCCACATTACTGAACACAAAAGCCGGATAAGAACGAAGACCACCAGTTCACCTCTGGCCACCCACTAGAATGAGCACAATCACACAATACCCCAGTTGAAGTTCACCATTGTAGAAGTAGTGAAGTCACAGGTAGATGGAGATATGTCAGAGTTCTGAAACCAACGCGAAACTCACTGGATACGATTTCTTGATACCTTCATTCCCAAAGGTCTTAACGACAAGCTGGAACTCTCCTGCTTCTTGTAACTTTTTTCCATGACACAGGTATAGTGTTTAGGTACTCCCCTAATTCTTAGAGTTGGGTCTTGGCACACTTATTCACCGCACACGGTAATAGGCTCACTGTGTATCCACTGTCCATCATGAAGGTAGGATCTTACATGTTAGTAGATTATACACTTCATCACCATACCAGTTATCTTGTTTACTACAGCAGTGGTTAGCTCAAATGGTTTTATTCACAACTATTGAGTGATTATACATGCATCTCATTGTATTATTTATGTTCATGTACTTGCATTTAAGGCATCTAATGCTCTCTTATATTGTTTCATCTTAATGTGTGATATTCTACCACATTATTTACATAATTGTATGTGTATTACATGTCACCGGTCTCAGATGTCGTTGATCATTACCACATCATGCACATGTGTAGGCATGCATTGAGCTCCAGATATTGTTTTTATTACTATCCATTTGGCATTGTTGGTGCTTCTGAGATCTTGCTTCGACTAAATTCAATGCATATTGTCTGTATATAGCATTAGGTTGCATTTTACTATCCCACATGCATTTTAGTTAGTTTGCAGCTGTGCTATGGATACCATTGTTTATCGATGTATGCGTTTTGTTTTTCGTTAGGAATCCACAGCATTTGCGGTTTTGGTTTACCATTTTTACTTGTTTTTTCCCTGCTTCGCTTTATTAGGTTAGTGGGGGTGTTCGAGAGTTTTTTCTTTACTGGCCTTCATCTCCTTTATTGTTCACCACCTCCGTTACATACAAGTCATATTTCTATGTAGCTGACAGTCTTAGTCATTTAAACTCCGCCACTCTCGTACGCAGTCATGTACCCGGGTCTTGGGGACCTCACACTTGTTTTGGACGGTATACTTTCACACACAGTCACAGTGACTCTCTTTTTGATTGATTTAGTTATTCTGTTTTCAATTGTGCATCTTTTACACTGATCCGCTGTTTATGTTTTGCCATAGATTCTTGATTTGTGTGAGCTGGAGGATCTAAATTTACTGTTCTACTGGCTGCAATACCATGTCGCCCTAAGGTATTCCACGAGCTTTACATGGCTTGTTGGGCTATAAAACACTGTAAAATTTCTGATTGATTCAGTCACTCTGTTTTCAGTTGTACGTCTTTTACACTGATCTGTTGTTTATGTTTTACCTCAGATTCTTGATTTGTGGGAGTCAGAGGATCTAGCTGTACTGTTCCACTGACTGTATGCTGGTCATGTCGCCCAAAGGTATTCCACAAGCTTTACGTGGCTTGTTGGGCTTTTTGGGGTGATATACCACTGGAAATGTACACGTTGGCAACTTGGCATGCACATGGAAACCACGTTTATTTTCATGGGCACGTTGATGCTTCATGCTGGTGTAAACTTTGCTCTCTGGGTCTATTTTTCAGTTGTACCCGGTCTCCCTTCTATTTTTCAGTTGCACCCGGTCTCCCCTCTCTTTAGTAGGTATGGTTGTCTTCCATTTTGCAGGCAGTTGACTTTGAGCCACCAGTGTAGATAAACCTTTATGTTTGGGACTCTAACATTGAGCATGGACAGTTACTATTGTGCATGCACACAGCCTCTTGAATGTCTAGCTCATGTAGAGACCTCTTTTGAATTATTTATTATGTATCAATATCAACATACTCATTATAGTTTTATTGCTTATAGAATCCCCTG
Source organism: Lissotriton helveticus (assembly GCF_964261635.1). Taxonomy (NCBI): domain Eukaryota; kingdom Metazoa; phylum Chordata; class Amphibia; order Caudata; family Salamandridae; genus Lissotriton; species Lissotriton helveticus. The sequence continues at coordinate 1,529,589,179 of NC_136067.1, forward strand.
ATGAAGGGCAATTGTGAATGCCCAAAATGCATTGGGATCGGCCACAGCGCCAGAAGTTTATTGGTTGAATTAGGATTTATTTTCAGTTATGGACATTGCTTCCCAAGACTCACTTCGCATGATTAAATTGATTTGAGCAACACGCTTTGTACCAGTGTTTTTTCATTGACGGATGCTTTATATAAACTTTATATATGGTACTGGTTTAATTTGTTGTTCACAGTATTAAAATGCTTTGTCACTGTATTGTCTAAATCCATTCCACTGGGACAGTGGTCTACAATAGTGTACCTCATGTCTAAGACGGAAGCCTTAGTTATCTTCTTCACTTTGCCATTTCCTTGTTTAACCATTCTGTGTGCCTCTGCCTGTTTGTGGAGTGACTGTCTAGTTTTGGAGTGAAGGGGCTGAGGATGGGCATTCCCTGTATACAGCCACTGGGGGGGGGCTTGAGGTATTCCTGGACCTTTTTGGATGACTCAGAGCTGTGCTCAATGGGGCTTGGCTGCATTTAGAATAGTGGGAGGAGATTTCCTTGTACCCGAATTGGGCCGCTCTCCTGTGCACAATGCTGTCTCCACCCCATGTGGTCATACTGCACCAGTGAAGACAGAACTGGTTTGGACTGGGTTCAGAGACTCACGCACAAAGAGAACAAAGACAAAATGGGGTATAAGTAGTATACCTTAAATCATAGAATTTTAGATCACTTCTGGAGTCAAGAGGAACCTTTGCCAAGGAGAAGAGCTGTGAGGAGGAGTACTGCCCCTTTGCTGTGTGATGTGTGGGGTTGGCCTGCAGTTGCCGTATATGCCCAAAAAACAAACAAAGACTGGAACTTTGCTGTGAACTTGCTTGAAGAACACTCTCCAAGGGTGTGTGCTGGCCTCCTGTTCTGAAGACTCACAGACACAAATACTTCACCCCCAGCTCCCCTGAACTCTACTGCTGAGAGTTCTGACTTGTCAGGAGGCACCTATTCCAGTTCTGAGCCTCTGGAGGTTGTTCCTGCTGTTGGGAGCTGGAAGAAACCTGAAGAACTAAGAAAACTGATGCATCGCTCTTCTTGCGGCTGTTTTTCCCGATGCAGCACCGTGCAAGAAGAATCTCTACACACTGCAAGACTGCTGCAGCGACGACGCAGCACCTTTTGTGGCTGCAAAAACCGGCGCATCGTGGATTGGCGGCTAAGAAACCGACTTAGCGCTGTTTGGCACCTCCACAACGATCGCCAATACATTCCGGATTTCCACGCATCACATATGCGGCAAGTTTTCCTGATGGATCACCTGTGGCCCAGAACCTTCTTGAAGTTGATGCGTTACTTCACACTACAGTCTGGATTCAACGCATCACTACTCCTGCATGCAGCAGAACTGTTGCATCACCTCCCCAAAGGCTCAGGAACTGACGCATCTCTTTGTTTCTCAACACTTCCAATCTCTGCTGCTGTTTGGCCTTGTGAATCTTGACGCATGTAAAGGTACTTTGTGTAGAATTACTCATCGATAGTTTTCTATGTACCCAGTTACTTGAAACCTATAAAAAGTCATATTCTTATAACGTGCATATTGGATTTTTGTTGTTTTGATCTTGTTGCGTTTAGATGAAGATACTGGTGTGGTGTCCATTTGTGGCTTTATCACTGTATTACTGTGTGTTTTGAATACAAATACTTTACACATTGCCTTTGATATAAATAATGTCTGCTCATGTCAAGCTACCCAGGGGGGTGAGCAGGGGTTATCTAAAGTGTGTATACCCCTTACCCTGACTAGAAGCAAGGGTCCCTATTTGGACAAAGGTACCTACCTCTGACTAGAGACCACCATTTCTAGCAGTCCCTTTTCATTTTTTTGTTTTATGTAATGTTTTTGGTAAATAATCATGCGTTCCAGTTGTAGGTACAGTTTGTATTCTGCAATTCAGACTTTTTTATGTCATTAAACGTGTTTCGTATTCTAAACTTCAGAGTTCTTAGCACACATTTTCTTCCCAACAGTGCATGATAGATGCATGGCGCCATCTTTGTTGGTACTTATTTACAACATGGGGCCTGAATCCAAGTTTGTAGGGCTAGTAAATATGGGTTATTGGACCTCATAAATAACGATACCCTTGGATGCGTTATTTATCAGTTGTTATAAGTAGCACCTATTCAAGGGTTTATGGGCAATGAGTTGCAGGTTTCGGTGCTGAAGGCGCCAAAATCAGCATATCATAGTAAATACTGTACACTCGTTACCTGTCATATTCCTGCAAAATGTACACACAGTACCTATATATGTGAAAAACAAGGGCCCCCTGAATAGAAATAACGATTCCTAGGACAGGGAAATAAACAAGTGTGTAAAAACTTCCTAGGCAATCATAAACAAGGAAACTAATGCAAGGAGGGACGGACAACTAAATAAATGCATATACATACATGTATTATTTATTTATCAAAAAACATATTTTATACACAAAGTTGTTTAAAAAAGGACAATTCATAAATCACAATAACAAAATAGATTATTAAAAACAATAATAAAGCATCAACATCAAATTAGATCAACAATTAATAATAAAACCAAAGGTGGCAAGTTTATTTCGACGCGCGTTTCGGCGTGCAAGACAACGCCTTCTTCAGGAGCCACACAATTTTTAAAATCAGGGACAGGGTGTGATTGTCTTCGTGCCTTTTCTTAATATGGCTACGATTCCTAACGTGCACCGCAGAAAGTCCAAAGAGAATAGGGTATTTCTTACATCAATGGTAAGTTTGCCTTTTTAGTAAACATATCCAAAATTCTTTGGTTAAAGACGTCTGGCTGACAATGCAAGGTGCAGCGCGATTAGTAGAGGATTAAAAAACAATGTTTTTTTCAAAGGATTAGTCTTTGACGGCGCGATCTTTAAAGCCTTTTCAAAACGGACGTGTGTTACTTCCTTATTTATGGTTGCTCGTGGCTCAGACAGAGTAATGTCGAGCTAGGAGTCAGAGAAAATACAAAGATTTTAATTCTATCCGGCGTCCGGCGTCCGTCATGTGATGATTCACAACTTTTGGAAGTACCCGGTAAAGGTGGTTCACAGTTCTACTTTTTTTCTCTATCTCTAAATTCACTCGTTGCTCAAGACAGGATAATGTCGAGCTAGGAGTCAGCAGAGTTTCACGTGCATGGAGACTACTTCCATCTAGCGTCCGGCGTCCAGCGTCCGTTTTAAAAATGACACACAGTACCTATAAGCATTCACCCTACGTTGGTACGTTCTACAGAACTCAAATCAATTCATTTTTGTTTGCAAAATATGGAATAACTAATGTTGCTTAAATATCTATATCCTGTAGTACTTTACATTAGCAAAAGTATTGCTAATACAATCACATTGACGCTATGTTATTTATTTTACTTGATAAGTGTTTCAATATAGTCATTTGTAGTTTGTGAACATTTCTTTAATGTTTAATTGAAATTTACCTTCTACTCTGTAGAACATTTAACTTTCTTCCCTTTATTGTGCCCCCCCACCTCACCCACTGCTTATTCCGTCGTTCTTCTTCTTAAACAGCACGGTTTCTCTCAGCTGGATATTAGTTTGTCCATAATTGTACTAATCGTCCTGGCCTATTGCCCACACAGTGAGGTGAAACTCACCCCTAAGTTCCCCCATTGCATGCTATATCCCATATCTCATTATGGGATTTTGGGGTGCTCCACTGAGTCTTTACTGGAAGCTGGAGACCCTGGCATGAGCATTTTCGAATATTTGATCTGCAAAACAATACACAAAAAATACATAAACAAGTATTCATCAAAACAAATACAGAAATGATGAAATATTGTATTTAATTCACAAACATATATAAAAAAAAAACATTTTAATAAGAAGGTTGAGGCCATTCTAAATTCAATTGAGGCTGCTCATCAGTCATACTATATTCTGTATGATGCACTTGCACTGCTCACACCAATCAATTTGAGGATACTAACTTAAATTTTAGCCTCTATTTTCAAATTTGTTCATATTTACAGAATGTTTAAAAAATTTCAATTGTACATTTTGCTTCTTTGATTATATAGATTGCATTAATCTGTTAATATTATTTAACTTTCTAAGCAGTCGTGGACCCCTTGAGTAGGCTTTGCGGACTACCAGGGATCCCCGGTTAAAAACCACTGCCATAGTGTGTGCTTTTTCAAACCATATTTTCTTTAGGCCTGGGTGAAAATGTAGTTATGCCGTAGTAATTTGAGTGATTTTGACTTAATCTGGGGATGCAAAATTACTGAAAATTACTAAATTATGTCTGTTTGTGTATTTTGGAGTCATTTGGGTCCAAAATATCTACCGAAGAGCACAGGAACAGAGTGCGAGTGGCTGCTGTCTGCTGCTCTTCCTGTTCTGTTGCTTAAACTACTATTTTCTTGCATAGTGCAAAATGCATCCTCGGTTTCATTTTAGACACAAGGTTGCATTTTCCACGAAGAAAATAGCGTTAAATGCTGGGTTTATGCTCCTTGCGTAATTCTGCTCAATCTTGTGTAATTTTGCTGTCATTTCAAGTATTTGTGCTACTGCAAATTACGCGAGTGACACACACCCCAAATTTTCTTGAGTTTTGTTCATTTTAAAATTGTTGTAATTCATTTTTCAGTTTTTAGCGTTTTACAAATTTTAATAAATTTGGGGAGAGTTGTAAATTGGTATGAAGTCCAGTATTATATTAAGGATCAGAGATTTTTGCATAATTTGTTTGGAAATTTGTATCATTATATTAGCAACTCAATATTTTGAAGAAGTATCTTGATAGAATTCCTAACTGGAATTCATGATCTCCTGTTCTAGTGTCACGTATCGAGGGTTGAGATAGAAAATTCTTCCTTTTCTTTCAAGTTGATGGGCATGAGCACCACATCTACAGGGCACTGCACCAGGGGTGGCTGCTCCGTAATGGCGGAGGAGCGTCACTCCACTCGTCAGAGTCAGTCACGGAAAAATAACATGATAAAACAAACTCATTTTATTTTTCTGTGACTAACTGGCTTAGGCATGCATGTAGGGCCAGGCCGAGCCATGACAGGGAAGAGGGTTGGGCACTTAGAAGTGTGCATGTCAGTTTGGCCGGCCGTCTTAGGCTGGCCAAACTGACATGTGCACTTCTAGTTCTCCAACCCAGGGTGTTGCACAGCCAGGTTTGAGAAAGGCAGCAAGCTCCCAGACACTGTCTGAGCAGCAGACTCTGTAACCCAACCAATCCTGGCACTGCTCTCATAGCATAATTTTCCTGAATGCTAGTGAGGATTTAAAAATGATTGCAATACAATCACCCGCCCGCCCTACCTTCCCTGTCGCACTAAAATACTGAGCAGTTTAAGTGGATCCATCCATCCAAGAGTGGCCCGGAAAAGGTATTGAGCAAGTTTCTGAAAGACAACAGATGTCCATGTATAAGGTCTCAACGTCATAAATCTCAAACCAGTTTAATGTTAGAGCAAGCATTGCAAGGAATTGCTTTAAGCTGAGTAGTTTTTCCCTACTATGGGCTTTCAAAAATATCATATTGATTAAAGAGAATGGGTAGTGGGATCTGGAAAATACCTTCCTCTCTTAAATTGCATTATTAGGCTCTGCAGGGGAAAAGTTATTAGAGTACATAGTCAATAGTTGAGATCTACTATATGAAAATAGGGGTCAACAAACATATGTGAGTGAGAGGATGTAATGCCCTTGAGGAAACCTGGGTGAAGTAGGGCATAGTGGGCAGAGGCTGGTAGCATCCCTGCAACAACGGGTGCAAATGGGCATAGACAAGCTTGCCTTCGGCTTAAATCAACTATTAATATATTGGAAACTCCATGAAAGACAATAGAATGACAAAATGCGGATAATGACTGGTAGTGACCTTCTGCTCCAATATTTCAGTGTTTGTATTTCCACTTTTTTAATTGAAAACATTCTACCCTGAGCTCATGGTATGTTCCGGTAGCATTATTGCCCTCCTATCTAAAGCTTTACCAGTCATTTTTGGCCCTCTTCCTTGTCATAGGCACTCTCTGCATTTCTGCCCCCTAATTCGGGTGAGAGCCTTTAACAGCCAGTATAGTCCTCAGCGGCGGGCTTTAATACTATAATAATATTGTAGCTTGGCAAGGTACTTTTATGGTATTTTTGAAACAAAATTGTTTATTTTCTTGCTTCAGTGTATAATCTGTTTGTTCTTGATAACATAGGAGTCTGTTTTTCTTGTACTTTCAGCATACCAGCGGACTAAGCGCCATGCTCATCATGGTCAAGCCTCTCTCGGGGCCAAGAGAGCACATTGTGGATCTGGAGATGGTGACCGTCAACCCCCTTGTGAACTATCGTTCAAGCTCCTTGCTAAGGTTAACGGTCGTCGTGGGGCCGTACCCCTTTTAGTAAATGGGACCAACTCACGTCGCGCCTGGAGCAACCAAAAAACAGAATCACTCATAAAGCACTTGTCACGTTATTTATAGATTTTTCTTTTATATCAGAAATGTCTATGACTTCTGTGTCAGCAACATTCACGTCAGCATCTCAACTCTCAAAGCAACTTACTACTTCGTGTAATGTAAAAAAAAAAGGCCTGTGTTTAAGTTTAACAGTATTTTCAAAATTCGAGAATTTTGTATTTCATAAAGTTTGCGAAATTTCTCGAAATGTTTCATTATACAATTTTGCATATCTTTGTTTGAAACAAGCTTGCAGCTTGCACCTCACGGAGTCTGGTTCACACAGATAATGCCTTACTTTGAGACATTTTCTAGTTCATCCACTCTCCTGCTGGTATCTTGCGAGACATTTTAAGTGAGTTGCACTATGAATTAAAAATATCACATGAGGTACTGTCAAATTACTTTTCTCTCTAAAAGCATAATTTCATGTAGTGTCACAAAATGTACATGGAATTTCCGAACAATCCACACAAAAAATGACACAATTTCATGAACACTTAAAAATGTTCTGTTATGTAATGATTACGAATGTGCCTTCATTGCTTGGATGTGACATGTATCAAATACTTGGTTGAAGAAACATGCTTAACATTTGCAGAGTTTTAGCAGAGAAGAAGTGACCAAACTGAAGCTTTGTGTATTTTTCTGTAGTGCTTTGTTCACAGTAGTTGGACATCTCTTTCTTTGTCACTCTTACCATAATCCTATTCTCACAAAAGGTCCCTTAGTGTTAACGCTCACAAGCATTTGCTTCTATGTGACTTTATATTTCTGTTCACATTTTATTCTGCTCCGCAATAGAATTAAACACCACAGTTCGTGCTTCCATCAAAACTGAAGGCAATGCATAAAAGGGTAAACATTGTTTACCTCCATGCGATATAACGCGTGTCATTATAACGTGGTCATTACAAAGACCGCGTTGTTACATCGCATACCATTACAAAGCAAGTAGGAACAACGACTTTCTGTAGGGGGCAGATGTTGGATCTAAAATCCAACACCTTCCCTACTGTTGCACAGACTGGAGTTGGAATAGAAATTAAACTATCCCAAAATCCAGCGCCCCCCCTACAGCAAGTCGTTGCTCCGACTTGCCTTGTAATGGTATGCAATGTAACAAAGCAGTCGTTCCAATGACCGCGTTGTAATGGCATGCATTGTAAACGCATGTGATGTAACATGGCCTAATCGTATAAAAGTGTCAAAACCGTCAGTTTTTTACTTTGAAAAACATTTCCCAATGGTTCAAAAAGGTGAATAGGCATGTTATGCGTGCACACAAGTGCGATATGTATATGTAAGTGTGCGAAATGTATGTAAATTATGCATATTTGAATTCTGACTGGTTGTGGGAAATTGGGCACACCCATACAAATTCAGCAACCACCACACTCCTTTTGCCATGGTGGAAATCTAAGCATGTTTTCCCAACACAGTTAAAACTACTGTCAAATATTTGTTCAAGAAGTATGGGGAAGCACCCTTTATGAACTTCAAATATATTGTGGTGGTGTACCTGGTTCTTCGAGGAAAAAATATGACATGTTTAAAAAAAAGAGTCACAATATTTTAATGCAATGCTTATATAAAGTACACACTTTCTACATTACACACACGCTCGGTTGGGAAACTGTTAAGTAAGTCACCATTGTAAGTGAATACCATACTAACACGTGTTGCAAGATGTCTTTTGAATACCATAATAATACATGTGCTGCAACGTGTCTTTTGAATACCATACTAACACATGTTGCAACTTGTCTTTTGAATACCATACTAACACGTGTTGCAACATGTCTTTAGAATATCATACTAATACATGTGCTGCAACGTGTCTTTTGAATACCATACTAATACGTGTTCCAACATGTTTTTGAATACCATACTAATACATGTGCTGCAACATGTCTTTTGAATACCATACTAACACGTGTTGCAACATCTCTTTTGACTTTCATACTAACACGTGTTGCAACATGTCATTTGAATACCATGTTAACTCATGTTGCAAAATGTCTTTTGAATACCGTACTAACACATGTTGCAACATGTCTTTTGAATACCATACTAATACATGTGCTGCAACTTGTCTTTTATAATGTAGTATTAGTTAAAAGTACCTACATTGTAACACATGTTGAAACTACACGCATGGACAGATATATATATTTTTTGACACATAAGGCAACCTACGTTTGTCTAAATCCTAAGACACAGCCATTTGTTGAACTGCATCCAAACATCAGGTGAAGTTTTAGATGTATATCGATGACATGCAGATACATCCCTGACTGGTGAACAGCACAGAGCATCCTAACAGATCACAGAATACTTGAGGAACCTCCTTTACTGAAGGAAGGAGAACTAGCGTTGTCAGAATAACGCCAAGTTCAGACAGAAGTAGCTGTTGTTCAGCTCCACCACATTATTCAGCTGAATGTTAAAGGTGGAAGCACTTGAACCACAGAATTTAAAGTGGATCTCGTGGTGTGTGTTTCAGGATAAACCACTGCTGAATGTCAGATCGCAATAGTTGTGAACAGCAGTAATTTCTAGATCGTAATACTCAGAAGGGTCGTTTGCTTGCTTGATTGAATGAATGAATGAAACGAGATTCTCCTGATACAAGCAGTTACAAGATCACGGCTTTATTTGGAAAAGCCTTGTTTTGTTCCTTAATGAGGTGAAGATTGAAGTAGAGTGTTGTGTATTTTTAAAGGAACAGAATTCCAAAGCTCAGAGACCGGTTGGGTAAAAGTTCTGCCTCCCTGTGTAACCAGCCTGACTTTAGGAATGTTAGCAAGCCGGAAAAATACTCAGCGAAGCTATAGGGCAGTTATGGAATGGTTAATATCACAGTTTATAAGATCTATTGAAATTCAGTGTACCTTGGTGCAGCAAGAGAAGACATAGTACAGCTGAGGTGGAACCAGAATCAGAAAGCAAGAAAATTCCTTAACCTAAATATTATGGATCATCTCACTCTTGGCCTGAAAGAGTACCTTTAGTTTTACATGGATCAGAGGATCAAATTAAAATTTGTTTGTGTTGAGCACAAAGCCTGTGAGAGCAACGGTCTTAAAATTAGCAAATAACATTTGTTCATAACAGCCAAGGTTGAAACCTCAGGCCCTTACAAATCTCTCTGCTCAGTTTCAGGGGGGTAAGAAATATGTAGATCATATTATCAGTGCTCAAACTGCACACCTCATGGAACAACTTAGACTGCTAAGAAAGAATCTTGTTAAGTCTCTCATCCTCCTTGAGGGCACTGAAAATGAGCTTATTAAATAATGTTTTCAATGAACACGCAAAACAACACAGGGTCACTCCCTCATATAAAGTTAGTACAGATACCCTCACCCCCAATTAAATCCCTGCACTCCAGGGCTTACCAGAATACAATGGTGGACTTCAGTACTGGGGGCACAGGACTCATGCTTACGTCGCGTGTACTCAGCCCACGCCATCAGTTTCAGTACTTAAAAATGTTCTTAGGTGACATTATGATTGTTTACCCAATAAATAAATGCACTGATGTAACAGAATGAAAACTGCCACCATGGTGATTCCTTGTACCACTAGGAAGCCATGCAGGCAGCCTGACAGAACGTGGGAAGGCAGCATTTCACAGCAGGGCTGCCCTTTGATGCCCCTATGGATCCCACCCACTCTAGTCTTGGGAATCAGTGGGAGCACCCATATTTCACAGTGCCCTACATGGAAAGCAGGTCTGCGGAATAGTCGTGAATCATCAGACCTTGGGATAAAGTTAGTATGAAGGATTTCAGTCCCATGTGTGGTCCCCTTGGTCACTGGGGATATTTTTAAGACCTACCAGCATTCATCCTTATCTGCTAACAAGGACTGGGGGACTCCCAGAATAGAGACCTAGAGACTTCTGCTCGCTACAAGATTGCAGAGCTCCTCTCCTCCATGTGTCTGATAGTAAGAATTGGGAAATAAGTACCTACACCCAACACATGGCTGCATTCTGATGACCCACAGGAAGTGGTGAGTGTGTTCATTCCGCCACTGGGACCTTCCAATTACTCATTTGATTGACATGTGTTGAATATATTTTAGTGGGATTAGGGTTCTATGAGAGAACCACGCATGCCTTCCCCATGCATCACATAACAACGCGGGCAAAAATCGAATGCATCATTACCACTGGTACCTTTAGCACGCAAGTCTTTACAATGACTGGTTTAGGGAAGTGCTGGATTTTGTAATAGTATAATTTATTACTCCAACACCAGTATGTCTAAAAGTAGGGCAGCTGTTGGACTTTAAATCCAACACCAGTCCAACAATGCATTCCCTAAAGGAAGTTGTTGTAATGACTTCCATACTAAAGGAACGCGTGGTATCCATATGTTCAATGTAGTGTCCGTGTTGTAAAGTCATTACATGGTATAGACTGCCTGTCAATGGTGTTTCCCCCAGGTTATAGCATCCTCCATCCAAACTTTAAATAGAGGCCTTGGTGACATTCTGATGGAAGTAACATCTCCACAAAACCATTACTTAATTTATGCTGATGGTTGCTCATTTTTGAGGACCTGGACTTATTATGCATCTTCAGACTTTGACCTAGAGAAAGGCAGAAAAGAAGGAAGAGAAAGATAAAAAGACACCGTCAAATGGGTAAAGGAGGGATGAAAACCTGCAAGGGTGAGGAAGTCAATGGAAAAGGAAGACATAGGCATAAAGTCGAATCAAAAGCTATCCAGGTTTGGTTTTGAGCAGTTCCGCCATTTGACAGCAACAGCATAACAGGTAGCTAATAAATACTTTGCATAGGGTCACTCCACTTAGTTCTGTTTTCTCAAAATAAACGCTGCATATAACCAACTCCTTAACCTGCTATGTAAGGAAGATGCCACCGAGGCTGACTGCAGAAGAAGCTTTGAAATGTTATAACCAGAGGTGCACCACATCCAAACTGTATTCAATCACTATAAGAGAATTCTTACTCTACAAATATGTATGCAAGCAAAAATATTTTCAAACACTATTTTCTATAAATCCAGAAGTGTTCTTCATTTATTGATCCTTCTATTAGAGTGATCACTACACTTATTTGTCACAGTTACAAACAGTGCATCATCCAATGAGTACTTCTACACAGCCCACATTAGTCAATCAATCAATCAATCAGGGGTTGGTAAATTGCACTACTCACCCCTGAGGGTCTCAAGGCGTTGAGGGGTGGGGGTGGGAGGTAGGGCAGCTCAGGTTAGTTGAAAAGCCAAGTCTTGAGTGCACTCCTGAATGCCGGCAGGGTTGGTGTACGTTGTATTTCTAACGGGAAACAGTTCCAGCCCGTGGCCGCGTGTAGGAGAAGGCCCTGCCTCCGGATCTGCTACGGCGGATGCGAGGGACTTCTGCCAGGGCGAGGTCGGCCGAGCGGAGGTTCCTCACTGGTGAGTGGAAACTAAATCTGTCGTTGAGCTACTTGGGCCCGATGTTGTTGAGTGATTTGTAGGCGTGTGTGAGTAGTTTGTAAGTGACTCTCTTCTCGACGGGGAGCCAGTGGAGTCTGCGCAAGTGCGGAGTCATGTGTCCGAGGCGTGGTGTTCCTAGGATGAGCCTTGCGGCAGCGTTCTGGATGGTTTGGAGTCTGCATAGCAGGGATTTGTTGATTCCTGCGTAGAGGGCGCTTCCGTAGTCGAGCCTGCTAGCGATGAGGGCGTGGGTGACCGTCTTTCTGCAGTTGGGGGGGATCCATTTGAAAGTCTTACGCAGGATCCGGAGGCAATTGAAACTGGTGGAGGAGACGGCGTTGATTTGGCGATTCATGGAGAGAGAGGAGTCCAGGATTAGTAACACACATTAGAAGTTATGTGTTAGATCTACTTGTGTACTTTCAGAGACTTCAGTAGGCTAGATTGTAGTAGGGAATTATTTAAAATTGCTTGCAAACCAACCTGCTATGCCAAGGTGCACCTCACATTTTAACCCGATTTCAAAACGTGAGCAGGGCAGCACAAAATCGAGATGGAAGATTTTACTAAGAGGTGAACCCTAATCATTATATTAACAATTTCAATGTCTGCTCATTGTTTGTGCTGGTGAGTGAGCATTCACTTGATGTATCAATCAGTCCTCTTTTCAAAGTAATATTCTGTTTAATGTTTGGAGCTGTGCAGAATAATTGTTATGGCCACTGTGTTTTTCTGCAGTTCACAACTTAGTAGAGTTGCAAAGTTTGTTGACTTTGCCGGGAGGTGAATTTACCTGCAAAAATGCACAAAAGGAGGATTTTCCTGCTAAATCGCAGTTTTGTAATCCTCCACAAATAACTTTTTGACAGGCTTTGCATTTGCAGGTTAAGCAGAATTTCCCCCACCTATCCAATGTGTCAGGTTGTCACAATTTTGTCAAACGAATTTACGCAAAACAGATGTACCCGTCAAATGAAGTTGCGTGTCCAAGCATCACTTGATATAGACATTCAGAGTTACAAACTATGTATTGTTTTTTTAAATAAGCTGTGTACCACTGAATGCTATTAACTTGCATTTATTATAACAACAACTGCGTTGAACGTCATTCGAGCAGAGCAATAAATTGATGGATTAAAACTTTTACAAAGTATAAAAAAGATTGTCTTTTAAAATGTGCAAAGCGATTTTCTTGTAAGAAAGTATTCGTAAATAAAAATCTATTTCTTTAGAACTACAGATTTTGTGATTTGTTTTTCAGAATTATGGGCCTCATTACGATGGCCGTAGTACCGCCACCTACGAGCTGTGGGTGGTGCAATTTCGGCCATCTAACCAGGGATCTCCGTCCGCCATATTATTATGGCAATTGGGTAAGTGGCGGTCGGAAACACCGACTGCCACGGTCCCACACGTGGTCATTATCTGACCACCTGTCGTACCTCCCTGTATTCCCTGTCAGGCACTGCCATAGTGATTACAATATCCCTTTCTACAAGTCATTCTGCGGTGGTCAAACCGCAGCAAAACGGCAGGTGGAGACTGATTTAGGGGCCTGTAGCGGGCCCCCCTAACCTCCCTGGCCAGGGACATCAGCCTTAGGGGGCACCTATGGTGCTCCCTCAGATATCCCTACACCATGTGGTAGGCACAGCATGGTGCCTGCCATAAAGTGCAGGGATATGTGTGTGGTGTCTGTTTGCTCTTTTGGCAGCTATTGCAGAGTGCAGCACTTGCCGCAATACAGAGCATGGGCAATGCGACCGCCATGGTGGCGGTCACATCCTATTTTGCCCTGGGGACCGCCGACTTTAGGCGGGAGGTCCCAAATACGATTGGATGGCGGACGGCCAAAAAATCCAGTGCCTGACATCAGAATTATAGATCTCCTAATTTTTTCTGTTCCATACTTGAGAATCTAATCCATTTCAGATTTATTTCTTAACATTCTGAAAATGTATAATTGTATACATGCGACAGAGAGTACCAGTATGCACAGAATACATAAGTATCTAATGATGTATTCACAAATGTAATAAGGAAGCTTCAGTTCTCTGGATATACATACGTTCATGTATAACAGTGCCATTGCAGAATAAGTATTCAATAGTATATGAGTATGTTTAAATTATATTAACATCCATCAAACCTCTAGTACCTATGGTCACTGTTAACCAGCTATGGCAAAGCCAATTGATCTGTCTTATGACTGAAAGCGATTGGGTGCTTCCACGCAAGCACTCACTCATCTATCCATCCATGTTCTCAGTCACAAATTATCCATGCACTGGGTTTCTCATCCTTGCATCCACGCACCCATTTATCCACTCACCACTGACTCTTGCATTCACTCACTCACCTACACACAATACCACAAGCAAACTTACTAATCAATAAAGAGGCACTTTTGTTATAAACTAAGCCTGCTCTCTTTGATAATGCTTGTTTAAATTGTGTGTTAGTAACTGTATTTCCCCTTTTGTATTATTTAGCCAGTACTGCAGATAACAGAATGCACAGGATAAAACAGGATTGTATAATCTCATTCTTTTCCGAGCTCAACATTAAGTTTGGGTGTGTTGTGCATGCAGGTCTGTGTAGGAGTTCTGTGAAGGGACCGATGACTGGATAGAATCTACATTGGGGGCCAGCATTATTGATAGGTTAAGAAAGATTCCACGTTCAAGGGTTGGTGACACAGACATGAAGCTATGTCTATGGACATATGACAAAGTTATATGGTCCAGATACATGAGGTAAACAAGCCATATACAAAGACGGGCGATGGAAAAGATCCATATGCAAGGGTGATGACAGACAGAATTCACGTTCATGGGCTAAAAGGATGAACAAACAAGCGCGGGTTAGACAAACGATATATGTTGGCCAATCAAATGTTGAGCTAGCATGAAGACGGCCATCAACACAGGAGCTGATCTAAAACCTCTCTAGTTATACTAATTTGTTTTTTATTTTCACATGAGCTCTACCAGAAAGCCTCAGATGTCTGTAGCTGAATGTACAAATGCTTGATTTCGGAATGCTGGATGGAGGGCTGTGTAAATTGCTTATCTCTGGTTCTAGTGATTGGAATTTTGTCATTTTGGTGTCAAATTATTTATACAATTTTTTTTTTTTTTTAGCAATACACTTTTATTAACAATGTACAGTATTCGAAATATTCCAATCTATTTTTTTTAATTGATGTGGAATTTTTTCGAGTTTTATGTCTCCACTTTATTACTTTTCAAAAGTCTGCATAAATACTTTGCATATTGCCCCTAAATTAAGCCTAACTGTGTGGTGGTGAGTTACAAGAGGTTTAAGCATAGATTAATTTAGGATTTGCTTCTGTGTCACCCTGAAAGAGATTGTGGTTGCTGCTTGAGTAGGTTTTCAACCCCCTCAGCCAATTTCCAATATTGGTGTTCAGCTGTGATTTGAGGACTTGTGGTTGTACAGTGCCATTCAGTGATTTAGTGTTACACTAAAATCTCAGAAAGCTTTAGATGTCTGTAGCTGGATGTAAAAAATACTTGATTTCGGAAAGGCTAGAGGGCAGTGTAAATTGCTTATCTCCGGTTCTAGTGATTGGATTTTTGTTGTTTTGGTGTCAAATTATTTATGCTATTTTAATCTATTTATTTAAGCTGGCTAACCTGAAAAATTACACTGTGGTTGATCTCAAACAGTTCTGTAAGGAGAGGGGACATGCTAGGACTGTCGTCTTACACTGGTCTTCCCCCCAATTTTTTGCATTCTTCCTCCACTTTTTCTGACCTCGTTTTTACTGGTGTTAGGACTCTGTGCACTTTACCACTACTAGCCATTGCTCAAGTGCTTGAGCTCTCGCCTCTAAACATGGTAAACTTATATGCTTATCTCCAATTGGCATGTTTAATTTATTCATAAGGCCACAGTAAAGTGGCACTACCTGTGATCAGGGACTGTCAATTAAATACTACTAGTGGGTCTGTAGCATGGGTTGTGCCACCTACTCAAATAATCCTTTAAACGTGTCTCAGGCATGCCATTCAGAGCCTGTGTGTTCAGTTTTAAACTTCCATTTCAACCTGACAAAATAAACCTTTTGCCAGAACCAAACCTTCCTTTTTGATACATATGAGTCACCCCTAGGGAAGGCCCGGGGCAGTCCAGAGGGTAGGGTGCAATATATAAAAAAGAAATCGGACACATACTTTTAAGTTTTACATGTCCTGGTAATGAAAACTCTTAGATGTGTTTTTTACTACAGCAAGGCCTTTCCTTTCCATAGTATAGCGTGGGAGTTGGGCAATATACCCTATCTGAAATAGTACATGAAGAGCTAGGTATTGTAGACCGCATTCGGTTGCGACCCCTTTTGTTAGAGTGTGCTGTCTGCTTACAGGATGCTCTAAGGCTGTATAGATTAGTTATTTCAGATTTCAATATGTCTAACATTCCCTAGCTGGTATACATTGAAGAGAATCCCAGAGTCTTGGGGAAACCAGAGCTATACTTTAATCCTCAATGGATCACAAAACAAAATGTTGTTTGTTTAAAAGAGTCTTTTCTACAAAAATCGGCAGTGGGGAGGAAAGTCATAACTCTAGATAAGCCTTTATTTCAGAAATGTTCTATGGTTAAAACAGTTCCCGGGATAGAGTTTTTTCTTCTGTTTGAGATGTCTACTCAAAAGCGTTGTCTTTTAACTTTCTTTAGAATGGGACTTTTCCATCCGTTGCAGTATCCAGTAGGAACCTGGTATAAGTATTCTGACTCCCCCTCATGCTTTTGTGATTTTATCTCCAAAGGTGAAACTTTGCACATTGCATTGATATGTCCCTTTCATGCATCTCTCCAGCACAGGTTTTTAAAACCTCTGTTCTTATCATTGGACTTTTATCAGGCTAGGCCTGCTTTTTATATTTACAACATTTATCGTCATATACTGCAGCACAATAGGGGGTGTTTTCAGCGAAGTGGTTTTAGAGGTCTTTATATAAATTGACTCCTCTATGTACATCTCTGTCTGTTTTAAAATGTAAATGTAATAATTGAAAATCATTACTTGATGTCACTTGTATGATTTATTGTTAAATCAAATATAGTATTTAATGAGTTCCTTATTACTTTTTATAAGTATATTCTCAAAATGGGTAGAGATAACCGGTTCATGTTTGGTGTCTGGAATAACAATTTAAAATCCTAATTAATGGTTGTTAGATCTGGGGGTCTCTAGTTGGCAATGGTTATCACCTTTGTCCAAATAGGAACCCTTACTTCTAAGTCAGGACAAGGGGATTACTCTCCTTAATAACCCCTGCTCACCCCCTTGGTAGCTTGGCAAGAGCAGACAGGCTTATCTCAGAGGCAGTGTGTTAAGCATTTGTGAATATACACAGTAATACAGTGATAGCACTACAGATGGACACAACACAGGTTTTATAAAAATAAGTATTATTTATATAGACTTAAACACAAGACCACAAACAACAAAAATCCACAATACTATACTAAAGGTTACTTAAAGGATGATAAAAGTCTCTTAGTTCAAGTTGTTGGAAAATGCGACAAAGTTCTCAACAAAGTTCTTGGATGCGGCACGCAAAGTAAACAAAAGGCTCGCAGAAAGGGAGATGCGTCAGTTCCGTGACCCGGGGGAATGGTTGCGTCCTTCCTCAATGCTTGCGCAGAGTAGGTGACTCGTCGTGAGCCTCGCGCTTCCAGGGAGATGCGACAAACTCTCGCTTCTCCGGCATTGCGATGATTTCAGCTGCGGCGGCGACACGCTTCTTCTCGATGCGTCGCGCTTCCAGCTCCCAGTGGCACGCAAGTGACTGGAGTAAAAAATCCCAGCAAGGAAATTCAGGAGGGAGCTGGAGGTGAAGTCTTTTGGCCCTGAGACTTCAGCAGGAGGCAAGCACAGTTCAAGCCCTTGGAGAATATTCTGTAGATGAAAGTCCTTACAAAGTTCCTTCTCCTTTCCCTTGGCAATGAAGTAACCACTGCAGGCCAACCCAGAAAACAGCACACTGGCAGAGGGGCAGTCCAAACTCCTGCAGCTTCCTTGGTTCTTCTCCTTGGCAGAAAGGTTTCTTGTTCCAGAAGTGATCTAAAGTCTGTGGGACTGGGTCCCAATATTTATACCCCAAAATCCTTTGTTCTCTGAAGGCAGAGAGGCCTCTGCCTAGTATAAAAACCAGTTCCTGAGCACTGTGTTTACATGACTCTTCTCTTCCTTTCATTGTGCAGGGCAGAAACATCAGATGCCCCACAGGAGGTGAAACCGGCACAGGGGAGGGAAGATGCAGCTCTGGAGCACTCTGTTGACAGGATTCCCCTTCTCCTTTCACTGTGCAGGGCAGAGACATCAGACAAGCCACAGGGGGTGGAGCCAGCATTGTGGAGGGAAGGCCCAGCCCTATTCAGGCCCCAGGTGCACTCTCCCCCTCCCATCTGGAGGTAAATCTCCCTATTCACCACTGGGCTGTTCCAGACTGTCTCCTGGAATTTCCCGAGCCCTGTCACACACAAACCCAGACAAGGAATACACAAGTCAGCAGAGGCGGGCTCAAATGGTTAGGCAGGCAAATACCTACTTTCTAAAAGTGGTATTTGCAAACAGAATATTGAAATAAACTTTACTAAAAGATGTATTTTATTATCCTGAGTTCAGGCATACTAAACTCGAATTTATACTGTGTTCCCTGAGTCAGTTAGGATTGTAGGGATGCAACAATCTTCACTGCCCATTGTAGTCTATGAGAACAGGTAGCCTTCAATAGTGAAAAATGAGAATAGCTGTAATTCACTACTAGAACATGCTACACATATCAGAGCATGTTCTACCTTATACTTACAATGCACCCTGCCCTTGGGCCTACCATAGGGGTGTCTAATATGAAGCAAAGGGAAGGTTTAGGGAATGGCAAGTGGGTGCACTTGGCCAAGTCCACATGGTAGTCACAGACTACATACAGGCTTTGCAATGGCAGGCCTGAGACACACTTTACAAGTGGCTTCTGTGGGTGGCACAACCAGTGCTGCAAGCCCACCAGTAGCATTTGCTCTACAAGCCCTGGGCACACATGGTGCACAGTACTAGGGGCTGACAGTAGATCAAATAGGCCAATCATGGAATCCAATTAGTATATCAATTTAACATAGGGAGCACTTGCACTGTGGCACTGATTAGCAGTGGCACAGGGCCCAAAACATACAACCAGCAAAAAATGTCAAAACAGAGGAGGCAATCCATCAAAAATGGAAGGGAGACTCACACCAATGATGTCAGGTCTAACACGTGTCCCCTCCAGCTAAAATGTGGGGAGAACTACCCTTCCACTTGGGAGTTCTCTTCACTAAGGCGGAAAAATCTGGATAGACCATCAGCATTGGCGTGTTCTGTAGGGCGGTGTTTCACCGTAAAGTCCATACCCTGTAGGGAGATGGACCACCTCAACAACTTTACGTTCTCAACCCTCATCTGCATCAGCCATCTGAGGGGCCTGTGGTCGGTCTGAACCCGGAAGTGAGTCCCAAACAAGTATGGTCTCAACTTCTTCAGTGCCCAAACCACAGCAAATGCTTCACAATCAATTGCACTCCACCTCTGTTCCCGTGAAAGTAACCTCCTACTGATGAAGGCTACAGGTTGGTCAAAGCCCTCCTCAGTAATCTGTGATAGAACAGCCCCCACACCATGCTCTGAAGCGTCTGTCTGTACAATTAATAATTTTGAGAAGTTGGGTGCCTGAAGCACGGGTGCTGTGCACATGGCAGTCTTCAGGGCATCAAAAGCTTTCTGACAGGTGTCAGTCCAGTTCACTTTCTTGGGCTGCTTCCTGGAAGTCAGCTCAGTCAAAGGTGCAACAATGTTGCCATACCCTTTGACAAACCTCCTGTAGTACCCAGTGAGTACTAAAAAGGCTCTCACCTGTGTCTGAGTCTTTGCGGGTTCCCATGCCAGGATGGTATGAATCTTGGGTTTTAGGGGCGCCACCTGGCCGCCTCCTACCTGGTGACACAAGTACACAACGGAGCCCTGCCCGATCTGACACTTACTTGCCTTGATCATGAGGCCTGCCTTGCGCATTGCCATCAACACTTCCCAGAGGTGCCTCAAGTGTTCCTCCCAACTAGCGCTGAACACTGCAATGTCATCCAGGTAGGCAGCACTGAAGTCCTCCAGTCCAGCCAACACCAGGTTGACCAACCTCTGAAAGGTGGCAGGGGCATTCTTCATCCCAAAGGGCATAACCTGAAATTGGTAGTGCCCATCTGGTGTGGAGAATGCTGACCTCTCCTTAGCCCCATCGGTCAAGGTGATCTGCCAGTACCCAGACGTCAAATCAAACGTGCTGAGGTACCTTGCAGCTCCTAGCCAATCAATGAGCTCATCAGCTCTGGGGATGGGGTGTGCGTCGGTCCTGGTGACTGAATTGAGCCCTCTGTAGTCCACACAGAATCGGAGTTCAGGTGTGGCACCCGGCGAGGCAGCCTTTGGGACCAAGACCACTGGGCTGGCCCAAGGACTGTTGGAGGACTCAATGACCCCTTGGAGATTTCCTCCTTAATGTAAGCCCTAACCTTGTCAGTCACTCTGTAAGGTTTGTGCTTCACAGGAGGACTGTCCCCAGTGTCCACATCATGGACGCACCAATCTGTGACACCAGGAACCAAGGGAAATAGATCAGAGAATTGCCCCAACAGTTGGCGGCAATCTTGCTGCTGATCAGGGGTCATTGTGGCAGAGAGGCTGACACCATCCACTGACCCATCTTGTTCTGTTGCAGACAGGAGGTCAGGAAGAGGCTCGGTCTCCTCCTCCATTCCATCATCTGTCGCTAGGAGCATGCCCACTTCGGTCCTTTCTAAGTGGGGCTTCAGGCGGTTAACATGATGGACCCTCAAAGGGTTCCTTGGAGACCGCAAGTTCACCAGATAGGTGACATCACTCTTGCGCTCCACCACCTCATATGGACCAGTCCACCTGTCTTGGAGCGCACAAGGCTCCATAGGGGCCATGACCCAAACTTTCTGTCCAGGCTGAAGCTCATTCAGAGTGGCATTCTGATCGTACCACCGTTTCATCTCTTCCTGGCTGGCTTCCAGATTCGCCTGAGCGAGATCCCTGAAACGCCTGGTTTGGTTTCCAAAGGCCAGCATGTAGCTATATACATCCTGGGGAGGTTTCCTGGGAGATTGCTCCCAGCCTTCCTTTACCAAACTCAAAGGTCCTCTTACCGGGTGACCATACAAAAGCTCAAAGAGGCTGAACCCTAGGGACTTCTGAGGCACCTCTCGGTAGGCAAACAGAAGGCATGGCAATAGTACGTCCCAATTACGCCTCATTGGTTCTTCAAGACCCATGATCATACCCTTAATGGTCCGGTTAAATCTTTCAACCAGCCCATTACCTTGTGGGTGGTAAGGAGTGGTGAACTTGTAGGTAACACCACACTCCTTCCACAGAGACTTCATATCATTGGAAATGAAGTTTGTACCTCGGTCAGACACAACCTCTCTGGGGAACCCCACACGGGAGAAAATCCCCATCAGTGCACGTCCTACCACGGGGGCCGTCACTGTCCTGAGTGGAATGGCTTCCGGGTACCGGGTAGCATGGTCCACCAAGACCAGGATAAACCTGTTGCCCATGGCTGTCTTGGGGTCCAGTGGCCCCACAATGTCAATGCCCACCCGTTCCAAGGGGGTACTGACTACGGGAAAAGGTTGGAGAGGGGCCTTGTGCCTCCTTCCACTTTCCCCACTTGCCTGGAAAGTTTGACACGTTCTACAATGAGTATCTGAACTCTTTCTCAGCTGGGGCCAATAAAAGTGGGAGACAAGCCTTTCAAAGGTCTTGTTCTGCCCCAGATGACCAGCTAATGGAACATCATGAGCCAAACCCAATAGGAAGGCTCTGAATCGCTGAGGTACCACCAGCACACGGGCTGACCCAGGCTCAGCAACCTTAGGCTCGCTATACAGGAGTCCATTCTCCCAGTAGATCCAATGTGATCCATACTGATCACCTGCTGCCTGGTTTGTGGCCTGTTGCCTCAAACCCACAAGAGAAGGGCACTTCTTTTGCTCTTCACAAAATTCCTCCCTGGAGGGACCCCCTTCTTGCTGCCAATGGGTCAGCTCAGGTTGGTTCCTCCAGGTCAGAAACTTGCTCATCAGTGGGTTCTAGGGCATCCCCCTCAGGGTATGCCTCCTCCTGGACCGTGGGAACAATAGGGGCTCGTTTCCCATGCCCCTGACCTCTTCTCTTTAAGGCAGATCCCTGGGCCATACTTTCAGGCTCCAGGGTCTCTTGAACACCCTTAGCTGCCATAGACCGAGTGGTCACACATGCCCACTCAGGCAGACCCAACATCTCCAAATGTGCCTTCCCCTCTACCTTAGCCCAAGGGGAGCTTTCTAAATCATTGCCTAACAGACAATCAACAGGCATGGACGGCCTCACAGCTACTTGAAGAGTACCAGAGACCCCCTCCCACTCAAAGGGAACTTGAGCCACCTTGCAATGGCTCTCTGTGTTGTCAGCGGCAACAACTGGGAATAATGCATGAGGGACTACCTGCTCCTCAGAGACCAAGTGACACTTGACAGCTGTCACACTTGCTCCTGTGTCTCTGAGAGCCTCCACTCTATGGCCATTGATGGTCACCCACTGCCTGTATTTTTTAGTGTTATCAGGCAGCTGAGTTTTAGGGACCATCTCAAAATCTCCTAATGAGACAAGGGACATTTCTGTGGGACCCCACCCACCTTGGACACCCATCTCCTCCCCACCCAGGGCTACACTGGCCATCTGACGGGGTGGTGCACAGGGTGGCACATACTGTCCTTTCTGAGGACACTGGGGATCATACCAACGGTGTCCCACCTGCTTACACTGAAAGCAGGTAACAGGCCCCCTATGAACAGGTTTACCTGTTGGGGGTCCTGACTTTTTTTCAGGGGGAGGCTGGGAACCCTTACCCTGGTTCCCTTGGGAATTACTTTGGGGACCTTTTTGGAGCTCCCTCTGTTTACCCTTGTTACCCCCACTCTTCTGCTGGGGACCCTGCCCACCTTTGGCGGAGTCTCCCACAAGACAATTGAGGACCCTGGTACTGACCCAGCGGTCTGCCTCCTCAGCAAGCTTTCTAGGATTAGTCAACTTGCTATCAACAAGGTGCTGGCGTAGCTCTGGAAAACAATTAGCAGATAAGTGCTCCCTGGCAATCAAATCATAGAGAGCTGAAAAATTATCAACATTGCTACTAAGCATGGGCGGATTTTGCGGATCCACGATTCACGAATTTGCGAATTCACGGATCGTGGATCCGCAAAATCCGCGGATTTAGCGGATCGGCGGATTTGGGGGCGGGGCTTCCTCGAGTGTGTGGGCGGGGCCAAACGGACGGGGCTTCCATGCGAGCGCACATGCCTCTTGTGTGTATAAAAGGTCAGAGACCGATCAGAGCAGCAGATTAAGAGACAGAAGCCCCTGGTCACAGGAACAGCACGGGGATTGCGCTCGTGAAAGTCAAAGATGCAAATGCCTCTGGCCAGCATCACAGCGGATTTTCGATGGTATATTTGGGAAGAAGGCACATCTGCCCAGCCTCCCAACGCTCACGATTTTTTTTGGGCTGATGAATGAGTCACTGCATTTGCGCTTCAACTAGTTCCAGCGACCAAGTGTGTGTTACTATGCAATCGCGCCGAAGTGCGCAGGGGTCCCTTGAGTGAAATGTCCATCATAGTGGGTAAATGGCGGGAAGACGGTGCACACCTCGAGTGTGTGGGCGGGGCCAAACGGACGGGGCTTCCATGCGAGCGCACATGCCTCTTGTGTGTATAAAAGGTCAGAGACCAGCATCACAGCGGATTTTCGATGGTATATTTGGGAACAAGGCACACCTGCCCAGCCTCCACAACGCTCACGATTATTTTTTGGCTGATGAATGAGTCACTGAATTTAAGCTTCAACTAGGGCACATGCGTTATTGATATCTGCAAGTGTTTCCTGTTGAGGTTTATTTTTTGTGCCAGGACCGTCGTGCCAGAATGAACCCTGCCCTTCATATTTATTCAAGAAGACACCATGTAAATAATTTACGATGGCGCCGGCAAGCTGCCAGCGCCATCCTGCAAAAGTTACTTAATTAGCTTCAACAGGAAGCTCCAACTGATAAAATAAAGCAGGCGCTCGAGCCCCTGCTTTATCTTATCTGTTAGAGCTTCCTGTCGAAGCTAATTAAGTAACCATTTGAGGATGGCGCTGGCAGCTTGCCGGCGCCATCGTAAATTATGCAGGCTTGAACTTTTGACCGCAAAATCCGCTCCGATCGCAGATTGCGGATTCTCGGTAAATTCGCGAGAGTTCGCGGATCGCGGATTTACCGAAAATCCGCAAAATCCGCGATCGGAGCGGATTTTGCGCTCACGCTTAATTGCTACCCCTCACCCAACCATCCATGGCTCTGCAAAAGAAAGACACATATTCTACCCAAGTGGTTCCCTCCAGTTTCTTATAATTCCTGAACCTCTGTCTATAGAGCTCTGGAGTTAACCCATACCTTGTCATCAGTGCTTCCTTCATGTGGTTATAAGACATCCTATGCTCTTTAGGCAGGTCTAACAAAGTGTCCCTACCTTCAGTGACAAAGCGGCCCCACAACCCCGCTCCCCAATCCTTCTCAGGGACCCGGTGGACCAACATTGCTATCTCATAGGCTGCAAACCACTGACCAATATCTTCACCTTTGTGAAAATCTTTGATGACATCCTTGGGAATATGTACCCTGCCTTCTGAAGGCACAGATGGTGCGCTGCCCCCAGAGGAATTGATCTCTAAGCCCTTAGCCTTGATCTCTAACTCCCTCAACATTCTCTCATGCTCCACTCTCATTCTCTCTCTTTCCAAAGACAACCTGCTATTCTCTGCTTCCCTCTGACCCTCCATCTTAAGCTTAGCCAACTCCAGCTTCAGTGCTCTATTTCTCTCCCTGTCTTCCAGTTGTCTGGGGGACAGGTCTTTGGAAAAGATGCTGCTGCCAGGTGGGGACGGCACCCCTCCCCCGGCTGGAAATTCTTTCCCATCAATTTGCCCATCTGCATCGCCAACAGGCTCCACAACAAGATCAGGGATATTTCTGGCTTCTACCCAGGCCCTCAGCGCCTTTTTGTAGTCTTCCTTTTTGGTAGTCTTCCTTTTCAGAAATGACTGGTGTAGCAACTTTCAACTTTCAATTTCCTGCAGAGGTACTTGAGCTGTTTCAGAGTGTAGGTTTCCAACCTCTCTTCCTCAAAATCAAGATCCATAGATGCAACAGATGCTGGTTTACTCATGGTAGAAAGAATTGGGAGTCTTTAGAAAAAATAACAGTTCCAAGGAAAAAGGGTTCTATAAAAAAAAAGTATGTGGTCGCGTTTGGTCTACACTCACTAGTAGTGTACACCAATTACTGTATATGAGACACAAATGCAAAGTCCAAATCCTCACCGCTGACCACCAATGTTAGATCTGGGGGTGTCTAGTTGGCAATGGTTATCACCTTTGTCCACATAGGGACCCTTACTTCTAAGTCAGGACAAGGGGATTACTCTCCTTAATAACCCCTGCTCACCCCGTTGATAGCTTGGCACGAGCAGACAGGCTCATCTCAGAGGCAGTGTGTTAAGCATTTGTGAATATACACAGTAATACAGTGATAGCACTACAGATGGACACAACACAGGTTTTATAAAAATAAGTATTCTTTATATAGACTTAAACACAAGACCACAAACAACAAAAATCCACAATACTATACTAAAGGTTACTTAAAGGATGATAAAAGTCTCTTAGTTCAAGTTGTTGGTAAATGCCACAAAGTTCTCAACAAAGTTCGTGGAGGCTGCACGCAAAGTAAACAAAAGGCTCGCAGAAGGGGAGATGCGTCGGTTCCGTGACCCGGGGGAACGGTTGCGTCCTTCCTCAATGCTTGTGCAGAGTAGGGGACTCGTCGTGAGCCTTACCGGTGCGGAGGTGATGCGTAGATTCTCGATCTGTAGCGGTGCGCAAGATGGCGCCTTGATGCGATGCGATGACTTTGCGATGATCCAGTTGCGATGCGAGAAGATGGCGCCCTTGATGCGACGATGCGATGACGCCCTGGCAGCCTTGCGATGACTCTGTACTTTGGAGCCGCGACAGGCCCTGCGATGCGCTTCTCTGGCGATGCGATGGCAGCTCTCTCGATGCGTCGCGCTTCTCCGGTGATGTGACAGCAGACAGCTTCAATGAACACACGCTTCCAGGGAGATGCGACAAACTCTCGCTTCTCCGGCGTTGCGATGATTTCAGCTGCGGCGGCGACACGCTTCTTCTCGATGCGTCGCGCTTCCAGCTCCCAGCGGCACGCAAGTGACTGGAGTCAGAATTCCAAGCAAGGAAATTCAGGAGGGAGCTGGAGGTGAAGTATTTTTGCCCTGAGACTTCAGCAGGAGGCAAGCACAGTTCAAGCCCTTGGAGAATATTCTGTAGATGAAAGTCCTTACAAAGTTCCTTCTCCTTTCCCTTGGCAATGAAGTAACCACTGCAGGCCAACCCAGCAAACCGCACACAGGCAGAGGGGCAGTCCAAACTCTAGCAGCTTCCTTGGTTCTTCTTCTTGGCAGATCCCCCAAAATCCTTTGTTCTCTGAAGGCAGAGAGGCCTCTGCCTAGTTCAAACCAGTTCCTGAGCACTGTGTTTACATGACTCTTCTCTTCCTTTCACTGTGCAGGGCAGAAACATCTGACGCCCTACAGGAGGTGGAGCCAGCACAGGAGAGGGAAGATGCAGCTCTGGAGCACTCTGTTGACAGGATTCCCCTTCTCCTTTCACCGTGCAGGGCAGAGACATCAGACAAGCCACAGGGGGTGGAGCCAGCATTTTGGAGGGAAGGCCCAGCCCTATTCAGGTTCCAGGTGCACTCTCCCCCTCCCATCTGGAGGTAAATCTCCCTGTTCACCACTGGGCTGTCCCAGACTGTCTTCTGGAATTTCCCCAGCCCTGTCACACACAAACCCAGACAAGGAATACACAAGTCAGAAGAGGCGGGCTCAAATGGTTAGGCAAGCAAATACCTACTTTCTAAAAGTGGTATTTTCAAACACAGAATATTAAAATATACTTTACTAAAAGATGTATTTTATTATTCTGAGTTCAGGCATACTAAACTCGAATTTCTACCGTGTTCCCTGAGTCAGTTAGGATTGTAGGGATGTAACAATCTTCACTGCCCATTCTAGTCTATGAGAACAGGTAGCCTTCAATAGTGAAAAACGAAAATGGCTGTAATTCACTACTAGAACATGCTACACACATCAGAGCATGTCCTACATTATACTTACAATGCACCCTGCCCTTGGGCCTACCATAAGGGTGTCTAATATGAAGCAAAGGGAAGGTTTAGGGACTGGCAAGTGGGTGCACATGGCCAAGTCGACATGGTAGTCACAGACTACACACAGGCCTTGCAATGGCAGGCCTGAGACACACTTTACAAGCTGTTTCTGTGGGTGGCACAACCAGTGCTGCAAGCCCACCAGCAGCATTTGCTCTACAAGCCCTGGGCACATATGGTGCACTGTACAAGGGGCTGACAGTAGATTAAATAAGCCAATCATGGAATCCAATCAGTATATCAATTTAACATAGGGAGCACTTGCACTGTGGCACTGATTAGCAGTGGCACAGGGCCCAAAACATACAACCAGCAAAAATATGTCAAAACAGAGGAGGCAATCCGTCAAAAATGGAAGGGAGACTCACGCCAATGATGTCAGGTGTAACACGTGTCCCCTCCAGCTGAAATGTGGGGAGAACTACCCTTCCCCTTGGGAGTTCTCTTCACTAAGGTGGAAAAATCTGATAGACCATCAGCGTTGGTGTGTTCTGTACCAGGGCGGTGTTCCACCGTAAATTCCATACCCTGTAGGGAGATGGACCACCTCAACAACTTTACGTTCTCAACCCTCATCTGCATCAGCCATCTGAGGGGCCTGTGGTCGGTCTGAACCTGGAAGTGAGTCCCAAACAAGTATGGTCTCAACTTCTTCAGTGCCCAAACCACAGCAAATGCCTCACGCTCAATTGCACTCCACCTCTGTTCCTACTGATGAAGGCTACAGGTTGGTCAAAGCCCTCCTCAGTAATCTGTGATAGAACAGCCCCCACACCATGCTCTGAAGCGTCTGTCTGTACAATGAATTATTTTGAGAAGTTGGGTGCCTGATGCACGGGTGCTGTGCACATGGCAGTCTTCAGGGCATCAAAAGCTTTCTGACAGGTGTCAGTCCAGTTCACTTTCTTGGGCTGCTTCCTGGAAGTCAGCTCAGTCAAAGGTGCAACAATGTTGCCATACCCTTTGACAAACCTCCTGTAGTACCCCATGAGTCCTAAAAAGGCTCTCACCTGTGTCTGAGTCTTTGGGGGTTCCCATGCCAGGATGGTATGAATCTTGGGTTGTAGGGGCACCACCTCGCCGCTTCCTACCCGGTGACGCAAGTACACAACGGAGCCCTGCCCGATCTGACACTTACTTGCCTTGATCGTGAGGCCTGCCTTGCGCAGTGCCATCAATACTTCCCAGAGGTGCTGCAAGTGTTCCTCCCAAATAGCGCTGAACACTGCAATGTCATCCAGGTAGGCAGCACTGAAATCCTCCAGTCCAGCCAACACCTGGTTGACCAACCTCTGAAAGGTGGAAGGGGCATTCTTCATCCCAAAGGGCATAACCCGAAATTGGTAGTGTCCATCTGGTGTGGAGAATGCTGACCTCTCCTTAGCCCCATCGGTCAAGGTGATCTGCCAGTACCCAGACGTCAAATCAAACGTGCTGAGGTACCGTGCAGCTCCTAGCCGATCAATGAGCTCATCAGCTCTGGGGATGGGGTGTGCGTCAGTCCTGGTGACTGAATTGAGCCCTCTGTAGTCCACACAGAACCGGAGTGCAGGTGTGGCACCCAGCGAGGCAGCCTTTGGGACCAAGACCACTGGGCTGGCCCAAGGACTGTTGGAGGACTCAATGACCCATAGAGCAAACATCTTGGAGATTTCCTCCTTAATGTAAGCCCTAACCTTGTCAGTCACTCTGTAAACCTTGTGCTTCACAGGAGGACTGTCACCAGTGTCCACATCATGGACGCACCAATCTGTGACACAAGGAACCAAGGAAAATAGATCAGAGAATTTCCCCAACAGTTAGCGACAATCTTGCTGCTGATCAGGGGTCAGTGTGGCAGAGAGGCTGACACCATCCACTGACCCATCTTGCTCTGTTGCAGACAGGAGGTCAGGAAGAGGCTCGGGTTCCTCCTCCATTCCAATATCTGTCACTAGGAGCATGCCCACTTCGGACCTTTCTAAGTGGGGCTTCAGGCGGTTAACATGAAGGACCCTCAAAGGGTTCCTTAGAGACCGCAAGTTCACCAGATAGGTGACATCACTCTTGTGCTCCACCACCTCATATGGACCAGTCCACCGGTCTTGGAGCGCACAAGGCTCCACAGGGGCCATGACCCAAACTTTCTGTCCAGACTGAACCTCAATCAGAGTGGCATTCTGATCGTACCACCGTTTCATATCTTCCTGGCTGGCTTCCAGATTCGCCTGAGCGAGATCCCTGAAACGCCTGGTTTGGTTTCTGAAGGCCTGCAAGTAGCTATATACATCCTGGGGAGGTTTCCTGGGAGATTGCTCCCAGCCTTCCTTTACCAAACTCAAAGGTCCTCTTACCGGGTGACCATACAAAAGCTCAAAGGGGCTGAACCCTAGGGACTTCTGAGGCACCTCTCGGTAGGCAAACAGAAGGCATGGCAAGAGGACGTCCCACTTACGCCTCATTGGTTCTTCAAGACCCATGATCATGCCCTTAAAGGTCAGGTTAAATCTTTCAACCAGCCCATTACCTTGTGGGTGGTAAGGAGTGGTGAACTTGTAGGTAACACCACACTCCTTCCACAGAGACTTCATATAATTGGAAATGAAGTTTGTACCTCGGTCAGACACAACCTGTCTGGGGAACCCCACTCGGGAGAAAATCCCCATCAGTGCACGTCCTACCACAGGGCCGTCACTGTCCTGAGTGGAATGGCTTCCGGGTACCGGGTAGCATGGTCCACCAAGACCAGGATAAATGTGTTGCCCATGGCTGTCTTGGGGTCCAGTGGCCCCACAATGTCAATGCCCACCCGTTCAAAGGGGGTACTGACTACGGGAGAAGGTTGGAGAGGGGCCTTGTGCCTCCTTCCACTTTTCCCACTTGCCTGGCAAGTTTGACAAGTTCTGCAATGAGTATCTGAACTCTTTCTCATCTGGAGCCAATAAAAGTGGGAGACACGCCTTTCAAAGGTCTTGTTCTGACCAGCTAATGGAACATCATGAGCCAAACCCAGTAGGAAGGCTCTGAATCGCTGGAGTACCACCAGCACACGGCCTGACCCAGGCTCAGCAACCTTAGGCTCACTATACAGGAGACCATCCTCCCAGTAGATCCAATGTGATCCAGACTGATCACCTGCTGCCTGGTTTGTGGCCTGTTGCCTCAAACCCACAAGAGAAGGGCACTTTATTTGCTCTTCACAAAATTCCTCCCTGGAGGGACCCCCTTCTTGCTGCCAATGGGTCAGCTCAGGTAGGTTCCCCAGTTCAGAAACTTGCTCACCAGTAGGTTCCAGGGCATCCCCCTCAGGGTCTGCCTCCTCCTGGACCGTGGGAACAATAGGGGCTGGCTTCCCACGCCCCTGACCTCTTCTCTTTAAGGCAGATCCCTGGGCCATACTTTCAGGCTCCAGGGTCTCTTGAACACCCTTAGCTGCCATAGACCGAGTGGTCACACATGCCCACTCAGGCAGACCCAACATCTCCAAATGTGCCTTCCTCCCCACCTTAGCCCAAGGGGAGCTTTCTAAATCATTACCTAACAGACAATCCACATGCATGGACGGCCTCACAGCTACTTGAAGAGTACCAGAGACCCCCTACCACTCAAAGGGAACTTGAGCCACCTTGCAATGGCTCTCTGTGTTGTCAGCGGCAACAACTGGGAATAATGCATGAGGGACTACCTGCTCCTCAGAGACCAAGTGACACTTAACAGCTGTCACACTTGCTCCTGTGTCTCTGAGAGCCTCTACTCTATGGCCATTGATGGTCACCCACTGCCTGTATTTTTTATTGTTATCAGGCAGCTGAGTTTTAGGGACCATCTCAAAATCTCCTAATGAGACAAGGGATATTTCTGCGGGACCCCACCCACCTTGGGCACCCATCTCCTCCCCACCCAGAGCTACACTGGCCATCTAACGGGGTGGTGCACGGGGTGGCACATACTGTCCTTGCTGAGGACACTGGGGATCATACCAACGGTGTCCCACCTGCTTACACTGAAAGCAGGAAACAGGCCCCCTATGAACAGGTTTACCTGTTGGGGGCCCTGACTTCTTTTCAGGGGAGGCTGGGAATCCTTACCCTTTTTCCCTTGGGAATTACTTTGGGGACCTTTTTGCAACTCCCTCTGTTTACCCTTGTCCCTCCCACTCTTCTGCTGGGGACCCTGCCCACCTTTGGCGGAGTCTCCCACAAGACCCTTGTGGACCCTGGTACTGACCCAGCGGTCCGCCTCCTCAGCAAGCTTTCTAGGATTAGTCAACTTGCTATCAACAAGGTGCTGGCATAGCTCTGGAAAACAATTAGCAGATAAGTGCTCCCTGGCAATCAAATCATAGAGAGCTGAAAAATTATCAACATTGCTACCCCTCACCCAACCATCCATGGCTCTGCAAAAGACACATATTCTACCCAAGTGGTTCCCTCCAGTTTCTTACAATTCCTGAACCTCTGTCTATAGAGCTCTGGAGTTAATCCATACCTTGTCATCAGTGCTTCCTTCATGTGGTTATAAGACATCCTATGCTCTTTGGGCAGGTCTAACAAAGTGTCCCTACCTTCAGTGACAAAGCGGCCCCACAACCCCGCTCCCCAATCCTTCTCAGGGACCCGGTGGGCCAACATTGCTATCTCATAGGCTGCAAACCACTGACCAATATCTTCACCTTTGTGAAAATCTTTTATGACATCCTTGGGAATATGTACCCTGCCTTCTGAAGGCACAGATGGTGCGCTGCCACCAGAGGAATTGATCTCTAAGCCCTTGGCCTTGATCTCTAACTCCCTCAACATTCTCTCATGCTCCATTCTCATTCTCTCTCTTTCCAAAGACAACCTGTTATTTTCTGCTTCGCTCTGACCCTCCATCTTAAGCTTAGCCAACTCCAGCTTCAGTGCTCTATTTCTCTCCCTGTGTTAACGGAGACCCTAGAAAACCAGGGACTGTGTCCTGCACAACTATCTGGCAGTAATCCTATAAATTATTCATTGATCATTCGTTCAGAATTTATTTGCATTTCTCTCAAATTTTATGCTCAAAATAGAAACTTCATCATTTTAAATACATTAAAGAAAAATGAATGATTTTTCTCATATGTCATCAGGTACACAATTGAACATGTATCATAGCATGTCATTAAAATTATAATACATGGCGAGTCATAAACAAGGAAAACAAAAAAAAACAATGCATTTCGGGTTCACACTGAACCTTTCTTCAGGGGTAGCGATAACATATGATGATGTTGCAATTCTTCAAGGGAGTGCGGTTCTCGTGTCTACAACAAAATTCATGGGTTCAAAGAATTAGCAAAATTTGTAACATTGATTTGCAATTACTCACATAAATCAGACTCAAGGTTTGCATTCTCCATAATACCAAAAGGTGGGTGCCCACGGTAAGTGACAGTGTATCTGGTGTTCATCTGTGTAATAATCTTAACGTCCAACTAGTGTTCCAAAACCAAAATCACCAAAAACAAACCCCAAGTGAATTAGAGTGAGACTGAACTCTGTGTGTGCTCGTGAAAGTAAACGATAATGTGAATAAATCCAAAGCAGTAGCGGGTTGTAAGTACCTCTTGGATTCCAAACAATCTGTCACGTCTGTTCTATACCAAAATCATAACAATACTTTCGTGTCTGCCCAAGTAAATGCAGAGAAAACAACGTCACTCCTCTCTGATCTTATCTGTCTCAAAGGATCTACTGAGTGAGTACATAAATAACCATACCCTTCCAAAAAATGAAGTTTTACTTCCACGGGTACTCCAGGACAACAACGTGAATGTCGTAATTTCTGCAGGCTGTGTGGGAATAAAAAACAACTAAATAGAATCCTCAACACTAAGCCCTCCGTAACTCAATGAAATTCATGTTTCAACAGGGGGACGTGCGTCTCTCTCTTACCTCCCAACGGTAACTCCTGTTTAGCTTGAAAGTAGGATGGGAGAAATACCCGACCACCGTGCCAAGGCTTCTACCTGAAAATTAAAACCTGAGTCTAAGTCATCCACGGTACCGGAATAATAAACTACACCACAACACTATGCAATGTCTCCAGCTGTAGCAAATTTCTACTTACTCGGAAAACTTCCTAACGGAACCCGAACTCCTCCACAAGTGTGCTTCCAATGCCTGTCGAACGGCGAGCAAACAATCTTAGAAGTGACATCAGAGACGTACCCCATGACAGTAGAAAGTGGACTGCACGGGCCGAGCTCCTGTTTCAAGATGGCCCTCACCTAACTTACCGATTCTAGTGTTCGATGTTAGGAATATTGTTCTTACAGAAGTCTGTGTGAAGAAAAAACCTAAGAATCTATCAGTGTTAACGAGTCAAAAATAATAATGTGGAAAAGATAAATAAATGTAAATGAACCTGGAATAAATAAATGTGGTGTCCTCATGTGTTAGAACTCTGCCCACGTATTATCAAGAATGCAATGAACGCCTTCCATTCTCTGTTTCATGATTGAAACATAGAACAGAACAGACATACATACCACACTAGCCCGAAAAGAAACAGAATGGATCAAAAAGCTTGGTACGATAATCCCGGGGGGTCTCAACGACCATTATGAACTACTGTGTTTTCTCTGGGGATGGGGTGTGCGTCAGTCCTGGTGACTGAATTGAGCCCTCTGTAGTCCACACAGAACCGGAGTTCAGGTGTGGCACCCAGCGAGGCAGCCTTTGGGACCAAGACCACTGGGCTGGCCCAAGGACTGTTGGAGGACTCAATGACCCCTAGAGCAAACATCTTGGAGATTTCCTCCTTAATGTAAGCCCTAACCCTGTCAGTCACTCTGTAAACCTTGTGTTTCACAGGAGGACTGTCACCAGTGTCCACATCATTGACGCACCAATCTGTGACACAAGGAACCAAGGAAAATAGATCAGAGAATTTCCCCAACAGTTAGCGACAATCTTGCTGCTGATCAGGGGTCAGTGTGGCAGAGAGGCTGACATCATCCACTGACACATCTTGCTCTGTTGCAGACAGGAGGTCAGGAAGAGGCTCGGTCTCCTCCTCCATTCCAATATCTGTCACTAGGAGCATGCCCACTTCGGACCTTTCTAAGTGGGGCTTCAGACGGTTAACATGAAGGACCCTCAAAGGGTTCCTTAGAGACCGCAAGTTCACCAGATAGGTGACATCACTCTTGTGCTCCACCACCTCATATGGACCAGTCCACCTGTCTTGGAGCGCACAAGGCTCCACAGGGGCCATGACCCAAACTTTCTGTCCAGACTGAAGCTCAATCAGAGTGGCATTCTGATCGTACCACCGTTTCATATCTTCCTGGCTGGCTTCCAGATTCGCCTGAGCGAGATCCCTGAAACGCCTGGTTTGGTTTCTGAAGGCCTGCATGTAGCTATATACATCCTGGGGAGGTTTCCTGGGAGATTGCTCCCAGCCTTCCTTTACCAAACTCAAAGGTTCTCTTACCGGGTGACCATACAAAAGCTCAAAGGGGCTGAACCCTAGGGACTTCTGAGGCACCTCTCGGTAGGCAAACAGAAGGCATGGCAAGAGGACGTCCCACTTACGCCTCATTGGTTCTTCAAGACCCATGATCATGCCCTTAAAGGTCTGGTTAAATCTTTCAACCAGCCCATTACCTTGTGGGTGGTAAGGAGTGGTGAACTTGTAGGTAACACCACACTCCTTCCACAGAGACTTCATATAATTGGAAATGAAGTTTGTACCTCGGTCAGACACAACCTGTCTGGGGAACCCCACTCGGGAGAAAATCCCCATCAGTGCACGTCCTACCACGGGGCCGTCACTGTCCTGAGTGGAATGGCTTCCGGGTACCGGGTAGCATGGTCCACCAAGACCAGGATAAATGTGTTGCCCATGGCTGTCTTGGGGTCCAGTGGCCCCACAATGTCAATGCCCACCCGTTCAAAGGGGGTACTGACTACGGGAGAAGGTTGGAGAGGGGCCTTGTGCCTCCTTCCACTTTTCCCACTTGCCTGGCAAGTTTGACAAGTTCTGCAATGAGTATCTGAAATCTTTCTCATCTGGAGCCAATAAAAGTGGGAGACAAGCCTTTCAAAGGTCTTGTTCTGACCAGCTAATGGAACATCATGAGCCAAACCCAGTAGGAAGGCTCTGAATCGCTGGAGTACCACCAGCACACGGCCTGACCCAGGCTCAGCAACCTTAGGCTCACTATACAGGAGACCATCCTCCCAGTAGATCCTATGTGATCCAGACTGATCACCTGCTGCCTGGTTTGTGGCCTGTTGCCTCAAACCCACAAGAGAAGGGCACTTTATTTGCTCTTCACAAAATTCCTCCCTGGAGGGACCCCCTTCTTGCTGCCAATGGGTCAGCTCAGGTAGGTTCCCCAGTTCAGAAACTTGCTCACCAGTAGGTTCCAGGGCATCCCCCTCAGGGTCTGCCTCCTCCTGGACCGTGGGAACAATAGGGGCTGGCTTCCCACCCCCCTGACCTCTTCTCTTTAAGGCAGATCCCTGGGCCATACTTTCAGGCTCCAGGGTCTCTTGAACACCCTTAGCTGCCATAGACCGAGTGGTCACACATGCCCACTCAGGCAGACCCAACATCTCCAAATGTGCCTTCCTCCCCACCTTAGCCCAAGGGGAGCTTTCTAAATCATTACCTAACAGACAATCAACATGCATGGACGGCCCCACAGCTACTTGAAGAGTACCAGAGACCCCCTTCCACTCAAAGGGAACTTGAGCCACCTTGCAATGGCTCTCTGTGTTGTCAGCGGCAACAACTGGGAATAATGCATGAGGGACTACCTGCTCCTCAGAGACCAAGTGACACTTAACAGCTGTTACACTTGCTCCTGTGTCTCTGAGAGCCTCTACTCTATGGCCATTGATGGTCACCCACTGCCTGTATTTTTTAGTGTTATCAGGCAGCTGAGTTTTAGGGACCATCTCAAAATCTCCTAATGAGACAAGGGATATTTCTGCGGGACCCCACCCACCTTGGGCACCCATCTCCTCCCCACCAAGAGCTACACTGGCCATCTGACGGGGTGGTGCACGGGGTGGCACATACTGTCCTTTCTGAGGACACTGGGGATCAAACCAACGGTGTCCCACCTGCTTACACTGAAAGCAGGAAACAGGCCCCCTATGAACAGGTTTACCTGTTGGGGGCCCTGACTTCTTTTCAGGGGGAGGCTGAGAATCCTTACCCTTTTTCCCTTGGGAATTACTTTGGGGACCTTTTTGCAACTCCCTCTGTTTACCCTTGTCCCTCCCACTCTTCTGCTGGGGACCCTGCCCACCTTTGGCGTAGTCTCCCACAAGACCCTTGTGGACCCTGGTACTGACCCAGCGGTCCGCCTCCTCAGCAAGCTTTCTAGGATTAGTCAACTTGCTATCAACAAGGTGCTGGCATAGCTCTGGAAAACAATTAGCAGATAAGTGCTCCCTGGCAATCAAATCATAGAGAGCTGAAAAATTATCAACATTGCTACCCCTCACCCAACCATCCATGGCTCTGCAAAAGACACATATTCTACCCAAGTGGTTCCCTCCAGTTTCTTACAATTCCTGAACCTCTGTCTATAGAGCTCTGGAGTTAATCCATACCTTGTCATCAGTGCTTCCTTCATGTGGTTATAAGACATCCTATGCTCTTTGGGCAGGTCTAACAAAGTGTCCCTACCTTCAGTGACAAAGCGGCCCCACAACCCCGCTCCCCAATCCTTCTCAGGGACCCGGTGGGCCAACATTGCTATCTCATAGGCTGCAAACCACTGACCAATATCTTCACCTTTGTGAAAATCTTTTATGACATCCTTGGGAATATGTACCCTGCCTTCTGAAGGCACAGATGGTGCGCTGCCACCAGAGGAATTGATCTCTAAGCCCTTGGCCTTGATCTCTAACTCCCTCAACATTCTCTCATGCTCCATTCTCATTCTCTCTCTTTCCAAAGACAACCTGTTATTTTCTGCTTCGCTCTGACCCTCCATCTTAAGCTTAGCCAACTCCAGCTTCAGTGCTCTATTTCTCTCCCTGTGTTAACGGAGACCCTAGAAAACCAGGGACTGTGTCCTGCACAACTATCTGGCAGTAATCCTATAAATTATTCATTGATCATTCGTTCAGAATTTATTTGCATTTCTCTCAAATTTTATGCTCAAAATAGAAACTTCATCATTTTAAATACATTAAAGAAAAATGAATGATTTTTCTCATATGTCATCAGGTACACAATTGAACATGTATCATAGCATGTCATTAAAATTATAATACATGGCGAGTCATAAACAAGGAAAACAAAAAAAACCAATGCATTTCGGGTTCACACTGAACCTTTCTTCAGGGGTAGAGATAACATATGATGATGTTGCAATTCTTCAAGGGAGTGCGGTTCTCGTGTCTACAACAAAATTCATGGGTTCAAAGAATTAGCAAAATTTGTAACATTGATTTGCAATTACTCACATAAATCAGACTCAAGGTTTGCATTCTCCATAATACCAAAAGGTGGGTGCCCACGGTAAGTGACAGTGTATCTGGTGTTCATCTGTGTAATAATCTTAACGTCCAACTAGTGTTCCAAAACCAAAATCACCAAAAACAAACCCCAAGTGAATTCGAGTGAGACTGAACTCTGTGTGTGCTCGTGAAAGTAAACGATAATGTGAATAAATCCAAAGCAGTAGCGGGTTGTAAGTACCTCTTGGATTCCAAACAATCTGTCACGTCTGTTCTATACCAAAATCATAACAATACTTTTGTGTCTGCCCAAGTAAATGCAGAGAAAACAACGTCACTCCTCTCTGATCTTATCTGTCTCAAAGGATCTACTGAGTGAGTACATAAATGAACATACCCTTCCAAAAAATGAAGTTTTACTTCCACGGGTACTCCAGGACAACAACGTGAATGTCGTAATTTCTGCAGGCTGTGTGGGAATAAAAAACAACTAAATAAAATCCTCAACACTAAGCCCTCCGTAACTCAATGAAATTCATGTTTCAACAGGGGGACGTGCGTCTCTCTCTTACCTCCCAACGGTAACTCCTGTTTAGCTTGAAAGTAGGATGGGAGAAATACCCGACCACCGTGCCAAGGCTTCTACCTAAAAATTAAAACCTGAGTCTAAGTCATCCATGGTACCGGAATAATAAACTACACCACAACACTATGCAATGTCTCCAGCTGTAGCAAATTTCTACTTACTCGGAAAACTTTCTAACGGAACCCGAACTCCTCCACAAGTGTGCTTCCAATGCCTGTCAAACGGCGAGCAAACAATCTTAGAAGTGACGTCAGAGACGTACCCCATGACAATAGAAAGTGGACTGCACGGGCCGAAGCTCCTGTTTCAAGATGGCCCTCACCTAACTTACCGATTCTAGTGTTCGATGTTAGGAATATTGTTCTTACAGAAGTCTGTGTGAAGAAAAAACCTAAGAATCTATCAGTGTTAACAAGTCAAAAATAATAATGTGGAAAAGATAAATAAATGTAAATGAAACTGGAATAAATACATTATAACTAGGGGGGTGGTACCCTTCCCCAGTGTTCGTGCAGGCTTACACACTGAATAACTGCATCACAATTTTTTATCACTTGAGCAACTTTTGATTTATAAAGGTGTGCAGATCCACCCTTATTTCTATTTCCCTCCCTGTCTTCCAGTTGTCTGGGGGACAGGTCTTTGGAAGAGATGCTGCTGCTAGGTGGGGACGGCACCCCTCCCCTGGCTGGAAATTCTTGCCCATCAATTTGCCCATCTGCATCCCCAACAGGCTCCACAACAAGATCAGGGATTTTTCTGGGTTCTACCCAGGCCCTCAGCACCTTTTGGTAGTTTTCCTTTTTAGAAATGACTGGTATAGCAACTTTCAATTTCCTGCAGAGATACTTGAGCTGTTTCACAGTGTAGGTTTTCCAACCTCTCTTCCTCAAAATCAAGATCCATAGATGCAACAGATGCTGGTTTACTCATGGTAGAAAGAGTCTTTAGAAAAAATAACAGTTCCAAGGAAAAAGGATTCTATAAAAAAAAGTATGTGGTCGCGTTTGGTCTGCTCTCACTAGTAGTGTACACCAATTACTGTATATGAGACACAAATGCAAAGTCCAAATCCTCACCGCTGACCACCAATGTTAGATCCGGGGGTCTCTAGTTGGCAATGGTTATCACCTTTGTCCAAATAGGGACCCTTACTTCTAAGTCAGGACAAGGGGATTACTCTCCTTAATAACCCCTGCTCACCCCGTTGGTAGCTTGGCACGAGCAGACAGGCTTATCTCAGAGGCAGTGTGTTAAGCATTTGTGAATATACCCAGTAATACAGTGATAGCACTACAGAGGGACACAACACAGGTTTTATAAAAATAAGTATTCTTAATATAGACTTAAACACAAGACCACAAACGACAAAAATCCTCAATACTATACTAAAGGTTACTTAAAGGATGATAAAAGTCTCTTAGTTCAAGTTGTTGGTAAATGCGACAAAGTTCTCAACAAAGTTCTTGGAT
Organism: Lissotriton helveticus; assembly: GCF_964261635.1. Taxonomy (NCBI): domain Eukaryota; kingdom Metazoa; phylum Chordata; class Amphibia; order Caudata; family Salamandridae; genus Lissotriton; species Lissotriton helveticus. The sequence continues at coordinate 1,529,628,997 of NC_136067.1, forward strand.
GCGGCACGCAAAGTAAGCAAAAGGCTCGCAGAAGGGAAGCTGCGTTGGTTCCGTGACCCGGGGGAACGGTTGCGTCCTTCCTCAATGCTTGCGCAGAGTAGGGGACTTGTCGTGAGCCTTACCGGTGCGGAGGTGATGCGTAGATTCTCGACCTGTTGCAATGCGCAAGATTGCGCCGCGATGCGATAATCCAGTTGCGATGCGAGAAGATGGCGCCCTTGATGCGGCGATGCGATGACGATGCGATGACGCCCTGGCAGCCTTGCGACGACTCTGTACTTTGGAGCCGCGACAGGCCCTGCACTGCACTTCTCCGGTCATGTGATGACAGCTCTCTCGATGCGTCGCGCTTCTCCGGCGATGCAACAGCAGACAGCTTCGATGAACACAAGCTTCTCGCAACCATCACACCATATAAACTCACGTCCTTTCTTAAGTAAACCGCTCAAGCAGGAAGTCTTGTCAGCGAAATATGGCACAAACTTATTGTAAAACTCAGCCATTCCCAAACATTTCACAAGCTCATCTTTGGTTTTAGGTGACACTAGTTTACAGACCGAGTTAACCAATGAGGGTTTGAGCCTAACTCCAGACGCAGACACTAGATGACCAAGGTACTCAATTTCATCAACATCAAACTTGCATTTGTCTGACCTTAGTGTGAGGCCTGTGCAAAAACAGCGGTTCATGGACAGAATACAGAACAATGTCATACATTCACCTCAGATCTGGGCCAAAATCCGTCGTTGTTTTGCTCACCATGCCATTCCAGTTTGAACCCAGGCATATGCAAATCAGTCTTGACCCTGTGCCCCATGGGAACAGTCCAGCCCGAACTGCCAAGCCAGGTCCTTCCTGGACTGGAAACAGGCATTCTAGGACCGGTTTCAGGCTTTCAACCCTCATCAGCCAGGATAGCTTGATTCCAGTGGCATGGAGAGCACGGGACTCACGTCTGAGCATCCCCGCCTCACTCGGGGTGACAAATGCAAAAAGAACAGTTGATGGACAGAATGCAGAACAATGTCATACATTCACCCCAGTACAGAGATCTGGGCCTAAATGCATCGTTTTTTTGCTCACCATGCCATTCCTGTTTGAACCCAGCCATATGAAAATCAATCTTGACCCTGTGCCCCATGGGAACAGTCCAGCCCGAACTGCCAAGCAGGTCCTCCCTGGACTGGAAACAAGCATCCTAGGACCGGTTTAGGGCTTTCAGCCTCATCAGCCAGGATAGCTTGATTCCAGTGGCATAGAGAGCACAGGACTCACGTCTGAGCATCCCCGCCTCACTCGGGGTGACAAATGCAAAAACAACAGTTGATGGACAGAATGCAGAACAATGTCATACATTCACCCCAGTACAGAGATCTGGGCCTAAATCCATTGTTGCTTTGCTCACCATGTCATTCCAGTTTGAACCCAGCCATATGCAAATCAGTCTTGACCCTGTGCCCCAAGGGAACAGACCAGCCAGAACCGCCAAGCCAGGTCCTCCCTGGACTAGAAACAAGCATCCAAAAGACCAGTTTCGGGATTTCATCCCTCATCAGCCAGGATAGCTTGATTCCAGTGGCATGGAGAGCACGGGACTCACGTCTGAGCATACCCGTCCCACTTGGGGTGACAAATGCAAAAACAACAGTTGATGGACAGAATGCAGAACAATGTCATACATTCACCCCAGTACAGAGATCTTGGCCTAATTCCATTGTTGTTTTGCTCACAATGCCATTCCAGTTTTGCAGAGGCCGCCGCACCCCCCCGAAAGGGGGGGGAGGCTCAAGGGCCGGCGCCATAACCCACGTCGAGCCCCAGTGGAAGAACCGGTTCTGGGCGCCCAGAAGCGGCAGGAAGGATCAACACCTCCCAAGGGAACATCCGGTTAGCACCAAGGAACCCCCCTAGCCAATAGGGGGGACGGCTTGGTACGAACCCCCCAATAGGGGGGCAGCTGCACGTAGTGGACGAGCAGAAGGGGGGATATAAGCCGCCGCTCCCCCAGATAGCTCCTAAATTCGTGGAGCGGGGGAAGCGGCGCACCTGAATTTTTGAAGACGAGGCAACGAGGCGAAGCTATTGTCGGAGGGACCAGCTGACTACGGACCATCGACGGATGACGGACCATCGCGGACTTAAAGGAGCATCGGTGCGCCGGCAAGGCTCTCGGTGACGGAGCAAGTATTCACCCAGACGCTCCCACGGGACCGGCACGTGGCTATGCCGCCACAAGCCCGGTAGAGCCTACGGTTTTTCAGCGCGCACTGTGCCGCTGGGGGGTAGCTGCGGGGCCTGGCGGCTTACAGGACTAATGCGACTCGTGCGGGGTACTGTGTCGGACCTCGTGGCCATAGGGGCAAATCCCCGAAGATCCACTCAGCATTTCATCTAACCGAGGTCGAAACAGTGAGTACCAGGGAGTTGAGTAACAATTAACATCTGTTACCCAGCTCCAAGATGTCTGCGGGGGAACGTCGCTTTACAAATGGACGTTAGGTTATGATGTGTGGACAAACAGCCACTTGTGTTAATAAGAACCGTGTGAGCGGGAGGCGCTGCATCAGGAGGTCAGAGAGGGCGCGATCGGCTCCTGCGAACGTACTGAGCGGCGGCGGACCCTCGGTTCTGTTTTAAAAGAGCTTTTACTCCTCACCGGCTCGGTGGGTTACCAGCCCGGCTGCTGAGCCCAGTAGAGCCCCGCTTCACCTTTTTCAGCGCGCATTGTGCCACTGGGGGGGGGGGGGCAAGCACCAGGAGAACAGGAGCCGATCGGCTCCATCGCTCGGTGGGTTACCAGCGTGGCTGCGAGCGGCGGAGAAGAAAAGCGACCTCCGAACAGCGACAGAGGCAAGGAGCCATCAGCAGAATGCAGCGTGAGCATGCCAAGGAGCAGCGGCGGGGGCCACGGGCCGATGGGGAGAACAAGGACCAGAGCCGACATCCTGCAAGATGGAGCACGAGTCCTCGGTAAGGATCCCCCCTTCAGGGGCACCGTTACATAGGCAGAAGAATCTGGGGAGAAATTAATATTAATCTTGCTTGATATGTCGGGATGGGAGTGGCAGGCAGCTGCATATGGCCGGGATAGGGGTTGTGAGGCTTGACTGAAGAGGTGGGTAGCCTCGTCCCCACACGCAGGGGCCAGAGCCCAATGCAATGAAGCTAGGGCCTTAAAGCAGCGCCAGGTTAGCCAGCGCTCTGAAATTCAATAATGCGTGCGGAAGTGTGTGCCTTACAGCAGCGCCAGGTTAGCCAGCGCTCCGACATCCAATAATGCGTGCGGAAAGTGTTCAAAGGCACATTGGAGTGCCGGATGAATTCGGCAGAGTATAAGGATACTGCAAAATAGCTTTAAGCTGCTGGAATCTTCGCACCTCGGTTGGTGTGGAGCACGTGTATTTCGGAGCTTTAATTCAAGAGTGGTGCGGCAGTTATTTTTTATAAAAGCACCATATGTCCTCTGTCCCAGAAATCCCCGGGGCTCCCAATCCTGGGAGAGGAGTTGGCCTAACGGCTAGGGCGCGCGACCTCGGACCTAGCGACCGGGGTTCGTGTCTCGATAACGACAAAATAAAACCCCCTGTGAGTATGGGCAAATCTCTGATTCTCCCCGTGACAAAATATGTAAATATGTCCTCATCCCGGTTTCGAGTCTCGATAACGACAAAAATAAAACCTCCTGTGAGTATGGGCAAATCCCTTAATCTACCCTTGACAAAATATGTAAATGTGTCCTCATGTAAACGTAACTGAAAATATGTAAAGCGCTCTGATTCGGTTGGGGTCTAGTTCGCGCTATAAAAAAAATGCATTTCCCAATCCTTCCAGCCACGTTTGGAGGAGAGCTCATACTTTTCCCAAAGGATGAAAAGGCTCATGCCGACAAGAGCCAAGTTCGGTACTATTTGTGAACCCCCCCTCCCCCGCCCCCCTTCCCGGGGCGGTAGGGCCGAGGGAGCAGCAAACTTTCACAGGACTAAAACTAGGCTAGGGAGCATGACACGGCAAAAGAATGTACGAAAAAATGTTGCATCAGTCGGGGTAGTGGGCAACTACTGTTATTTCGGAAAAAGTAACGCATTTGGACGCTAGATTAAAAATACCCCTCAAGTAAAGACAGAGGCCTCAGGACTTGAGAGGAAACCAACAGCGGTAAAATGCGTCAATTTGTTTCCTCGACATGCACCCAACTGCACCCACACACAAAAACTGGAGAAATACTCATTGTACATCGAGCGAGGCAGTTAAACACGATTTCCATGCTCACAGCAAATTTCAACTGTTATGACTCCGCGGCTGCTGCTGGGGAGCGCGTGGCCTAGCCCCGCCAGTGCTGGTCTTTAACGTTAACATAATACAATGCGTTCCTAGAGCGCGCCACGAATACTTTGCGCTCAACCCGCTGAGCTGGCAAGGAGCGCTACCTGTGAATAATGATGAAGTGGTCATGTGCTCCACTGTCCAAGATAGGAGCACCCGCTTGTTATAAATGTGGGAGATAGCACGCGGGATGGGGCGGAACCAATGTAACTGTGTGATAGTGAGGTGCAATACACAACAATAAAAAAAATAAAAAAATAAATAAATAAACCACGCAACCAAAGACGTGGCAGTACGCTAATAATTTAACCGCTATTGCCAGCGGGAGATGCTGGGCATATCACTTAATCTTTCTGTGCCGCCATATGTAATGCAATACGGCGCTCAGGCGAAGGGCGCCAAATACCGTCGAGTCGAGCCGCGCAACACACGCAAGCAATGCAATGGCAGTAATCTGCACACATGGGCACAGCAATGGCAGACTGGAGACAGGCTTGAAATGCTACCGACGTGGGAGGCACAATCAGTATTGAAAGCCCACTTGTAGCAAGTAGGACGCGAGCAGGGCCACCCTTTGTGGATGACCCCACTGTACAGCGACATGCCAGCACTTAAACTTTGGCAGACGGCTGCACTCAGGTAGCTCATAATCCCGGATGCGGTTGCAGAGAGGTTCGAAGTGAGAAAGTTTACGTCAAAAAAAAAACGGCTGCACTCAGGTAGCTCATAATCCCGGATGCGGTTGCAGAGAGGTTCGAAGTGAGAAAGTTTACGTCAAAAAATTTTTTTTTTAAAGTCTACAGACCTGGAAGCGCTGCATGCCAATAGGATGCCCGTCAGGTAGAAGGCACTGGAATAAGCATGAGGAATAACCCAACCCCACCCTCTGAGTGGAGACGCTCACGGCATGATTGTGTAAACACGGACTTGCCGGAAGGGGGCAGGGGTGAAACTCAACACGGATTGCCCACCATGAAGCAAATGTTTTAGGTCGACCAGCAACAGCGAAGGGATAATTACAAGTGGGCAAATTACAAAAAGCAGACGGTGAGTACATGAGAGCATAGGGCAATCGTGCAACGGCCAATAAAAAAAAAAAAAAAAAAAAAAGATGGAAATGCATACGACATGGCGCGGCCTAATAAGACCAGAGGAAGGAATCCAGACAGTGGGCAGGTTGAGCATACCATAAACCACAGTCCAGCCTCGACAAGGAGGCTCAAACATCCTGTGATTCTGGGCAAATCACTTAGTCTCCCGGGCCAAGGGGAATGACTGTTGCGATGGGTGCGAGTGGCCCCGAGTGCAGATCCTGCGCCCACTCCGGTGTGGGTAGGGGGGCCGGCCTCAACAAAAAAAAAAAAAAAGAAGGGAAAAAGCACAGCCGCGCACAAGTGCACAAGGCCGACTCAGAATATGTATGGCGGTTTTCACCTTGGGTTTGCCCTGGTCGCCTAGAGCCATTCGGCCACGACCGAGTCTAGCTGGCGGAAGGGAGGATGAGAGTCAGTGAAGTGCCTTCCCGTGCCGCAATTGCGCATATAAGCCACAATAATCACGAGAGCGGGGGGGAGCCGCAGGAAGACGTGCGCCTCCCTGCGGCGTGGCGGAAATTGTTACAACGGATGGCTAAGGAGACACACCAACAGGGCGGTGTGTAGAAGTAGGCTACTCATTTTGGGATGCCGCACGGCAGGGTGAGGTGGCCGGGCCAAGGATGGGAGTAGCAAACGGAGACGGCGCTCGCGGCCCAGACCCGGCCGGACGGCAGGGCACAAAAAGGTAGCGAGTTGGGCCTAACTCCTTGGAGAAGCTACCCCTCCCTACACGCAAAGGGCGTGGGTGACCACCCAAATTGTGGTCCCAGAGGTAACACGACAAAGAGGACGACCAAGGATTAACAAAAGAACTGTTTTGGTAGGCGTGCCATCTACGAACTGAATGTACCACGATATGATCTGCACAATATGATGCTTGACATGTTTATGACTCAGATATGATTTATGACGATGATGATGACATGTTTATGACCCAGATATGATTTATGACGATGATGATGACATGTTTATGACCCAGATATGATGTATGACTAGGATTAGGACATGCATGATTTATGACCCAGATATGATTTATGAATATGGTGATGACATGTTTATGACCCAGATATGATCTATGACTATGGCGATGGCAAGTATGATTTATGACCCAGATATGATTTATGATTATGAGGATGTCATGTTTATGACCCAGATATGATTTATTGGCTATGGTGTTGACGTGTATATGACCCAGATGTGATTTATGATCCCAATAAAACTGCGGCCAACAACCACCACAACAAATACGACCTTGTTGGCTAAGTATATTTATATTGGGATGACAGGGGTACTTGTCTTGGGGTAAATACTTCCCACGGCATGGGGGAGTTCGAGGGTTATTGCAGAGGCCGCCGCACCCCCCCCCCCGAAGGGGGGGGGGAGGCTCAAGGGCCGGCGCCATAACCCACGTCGAGCCCCAGTGGAAGAACCGGTTCTGGGCGCCCAGAAGCGGCAGGAAGGATCAACACCTCCCAAGGGAACATCCGGTTAGTACCAAGGAACCCCCCCTAGCCAATAGGGGGGACCGCTTGGTACGAACCCCCCAATGGGGGGGCAGCTGCGCGTAGTGGACGAGCAGAAGGGGGGATATAAGCCGCCGCTCCCCCAGATAGCTCCTAAATTCGTGGAGCGGGGGAAGCGGCGCACCTGAATTTTTGACCCACCCACCCACACCTAGGAACCAGCAGTTGTCGCAGTGCTGGACAGCAACACAAGCATGGGCGGAAATTGTTACAACGGATGGCTAAGGAGACACACCAACAGGGCGGTGTGTAGAAGTAGGCCACTCATTTTGGGATGCCGCACGGCAGGGTGAGGTGGCCGGGCCAAGGATGGGAGTAGCAAACGGAGACGGCGCTCGCGGCCCAGACCCGGCCGGACGGCAGGGCACAAAAAGGTAGCGAGTTGGGCCTAACTCCTTGGAGAAGCTACCCCTCCCTACACGCAAAGGGCGTGGGTGACCACCCAAATTGTGGTCCCAGAGGTAACACGACAAAGAGGACGACCAAGGATTAACAAAAGAACTGTTTTGGTAGGCGTGCCATCTACGAACTGAATGTACCACGATATGATCTGCACAATATGATGCTTGACATGTTTATGACCCAGATATGATTTATGACGATGATGATGACATGTTTATGACCCAGATATGATTTATGACGATGATGATGACATGTTTATGACCCAGATATGATGTATGACTAGGATTAGGACATGCATGATTTATGACCCAGATATGATTTATGAATATGGTGATGACATGTTTATGACCCAGATATGATCTATGACTATGGCGATGGCATGTATGATTTATGACCCAGATATGATTTATGATTATGAGGATGTCATGTTTATGACCCAGATATGATTTATTGGCTATGGTGTTGACGTGTATATGACCCAGATGTGATTTATGATCCCAATAAAACTGCGGCCAACAACCACCACAACAAATACGACCTTTTTGGCTAAGTATATTTATATTGGGATGACAGGGGTACTTGTCTTGGGGTAAATACTTCCCACGGTATGGGGGAGTTCGAGGGTTATGAACCCAGCCATCTGCAAATCAGTCTTGACCCTGTGCCCCATGGGAACAGTCCAGCCCGAACTGCCAAATCAGGTCCTCCCGGGACTGGAAACAAGCATGTTGGACCTATTTCAGGCTTTCAGCCCTCATAAGCCAGGATAGCTTGATTCCAGTGGCATGGAGAGCACGGGACTCACATTTGAGCATACCTGTCCCACTCGGGGTGACAAATGCAAAAACAACAGTTGATGGATAGAATGCAGAACAATGTCATACATTCACCCCAGTACAGAGATCTGGGCCTAAATCCATTGTTTTTTTGTTCACCGTGCCGTTCCAGTTTGAACCTAGGCATATGCAAATCAGTCTTGACCCTGTGCCCCATTGAAACAGTCCAGCCCGAACTGCCAAGCCAGCCCTCCCTGGACTGGAAACAAGCATTCCAGGACCGGTTTCGTCTTTCAGCCCTCATCAGCCAGGATAGCTTGATTACAGTGGCATGGAGAGCACGGGACTCATGTCTGAGCATACCCATCCCACTCGGGGTGACAAATACAAAAACAACAGTTGATGGACAGAATGCAGAAAAATGTCATACATTCACCCCAGTACAGAGATCTGGGCCTAAATGCATAGTTTTTTTGTTCACCGTGCCATTCCAGTTTGAACCCAGGCATATGCAAATCAGTCTTGACCCTGTGCCCCATGGGAAGGTCCAGCCTGAACTGCCAAGCCAGCCCTCGCTGGACTGGAAACAAGCATTCCAGGACCGGTTTCGGGCTTTCAGCCCTCATCAGCCAGGATAGCTTGATTTCGGTAGCATGGAGAGCACGGGACTCACGTCTGAGCATCCCCGCCTCACTCGGGGTGACAAATGCAAAAAGAACAGTTGATGGACAGAATGCAGAACAATGTCATACATTCACCCCAGTACAGAGATCTGGGCCTAAATGCATAGTTTTTTGGCTCACCATGCCATTCCTGTTTGAACCCAGCCATATGAAAAACAGTCTTGACACTGTGCCCCATGGGAACAGTCCAGCCCGAACTGCCAAGCAGGTCCTCCCTGGACTGGAAACAAGCATCCTAGGACCGGTTTAGGGCTTTCAGGCCTCATCAGCCAGGATAGCTTGATTCCAGTGGCATAGAGAGCACGGGACTCACGTCTGAGCATCCCCGCCTCACTCGGGGTCACAAATGCAAAAAGAACAGGTGATGGACAGAATGCAGAACAATGTCATACATTCACCCCAGTACAGAGATCTGGGCCTAAATCCATAGTTGTTTTGCTAAAACATGCCATTCCAGTTTGAACCCAGGCATATGCAAATCAGTCTTGACCCTGTGCCCCATGGGAACAGTCCAGCCCGAACTGCCAAGCCAGGTCCTCCCTGGACTGGAAACAGGCATTCCAGGACCGGTTTCGGGCTTTCAGTCCTCATCCGCCAGGATAGCTTGATTCTGGTGGCATGGGGAGCACGGGACTCACGTCTGAGCATACCCGTCCCACTCTAGGTGACAAATGCAAAAACCACAGTTGATGGACAAAATGCAGAATAATGTCATACATTCACCCCAGTACAGAGATCTGGGCCTAAATCCATCGTTTTTTTGCTCACCATGCCATTCCTGTTTGAACCCAGCCATATGAAAAACAGTCTTGACACTGTGCCCCGTGGGAACAATCCAGCCCGAACTGCCAAGCAGGTCCTCCCTGGACTGGAAACAAGCATCCTAGGACCGGTTTAGGGCTTTCAGGCCTCATCAGCCAGGATAGCTTGATTCCAGTGGCATAGAGAGCACGGGACTCACGTCTGAGCATACCCGTCCCACTCGGGGTGACAAATGCAAAAACAACAGTTGATGGACAGAATGCAGAACAATGTCATACATTCACCCCAGTACAGAGATCTGGGCCTAAATCCATTGTTTTTTGCTCACCGTGCCATTCCAGTTTGAACCCAGCCATATGTAAATCAGTCTTGACCCTGTGCCCCATGGGACCAGTCCAGCCCAAACTGCCAAGCCAGGTCCTCCCTGGACTGGAAACAAGCATCCTAGGACCGGTTTCGGGATTTCAGCCCTCATCAGCCAGGATAGCTTGATTCCAGTGGCATGGAGAGCACTGGACTCACGTCTGAGCATACCCGTCCCACTTAGGGTGACAAATGCAAAAACAACAGTTGATGGACATAATGCAGAACAATGTCATACACTCACCCCAGTACAAATATCTGGGCCTAAATCCATCATTGTTTTGCTCACCATGCCATTCCTGTTTGAACCCAGCCAATTGAAAATCAGTCTTGACCCTGTGCCCCATGGGAACAGTGCGGCCCGAACAGCCAAACCAGGTCCTCCCTGGACTGGAAACAAGCATCCTAGGACCGGTTTAGGGCTTTCAGCCCTCATCAGCCAGGATAGCTTGAATCCAGTGGCATGGAGAGCACGGGACTCACGACTGAGCATACCCGTCCCACTCGGGGTGACAAATGCAAAAACAACAGTTGATGGACAGAATGCAGAACAATGTCATACATTCACCCCAGTAGAGAGATCTGGGCCTAAATCCATTGTTGTTTTGCTCACCATGCCATTCCAGTTTGAACCCAGTCATATGCAAATCAGTCTTGACCCTGTGCCCTATGGGAACAGTCCAGCCAGAACTGCCAAATCAGGTCCTCCCTGGACTGGAAACAAGAATCCTAGGACCGGTTTCAGGCTTTCAGCCCTCATAAGCCAGGATAGCTTGATTCCAGTGGCATGGAGGGCACGGGACTCACATCTGAGCACACCTGTCCCACTCGGGGTGACAAATGGAAAAACCACAGTTGATGGACAGAATGCAGAACAATGTCATACATTCACCCCAGTACAGAGATATGGGCCTAAATCCATTGTTGTTTTGCTCACCATGCCATTCCTGTTTTAACCCAGCCATATGCAAATCAGTCTTCACCCTGTGCCCCATCAGAACAGTCCAGCCAGAACGGCCAAGCCAGGTCCTCCCTGGACTGGAAACAAGCATCCTAGGACCTGTTTAGGGCTTTCAGACCTCATCAGCCAGAATAGCTTGATTCCAGTGGCATGGAGAGCACGGGACTCACGTCTGAGCATACCCGTCCCACTCTGAGTGACAAATGCAAAAACAACAGTTGATGGACAGAATGCAGAACAATGTCATACATTCATCCCAGTACAGAGATCTGGGCCTAAATCCATTGTTTTTTGCCCACCGTGCCATTCCAGTTTGAACCCAGCCATATGTAAATCAGTCTTGACCCTGTGCCCCATGGGACCAGTCCAGCCCAAACTGCCAAGCAAGGTCCTCCCTGGACTGGAAACAAGCATCCTAGGACCGGTTTCGGGATTTCAGCCCTCATCAGCCAGGATAGCTTCATTCCAGTGGCATGGAGAGCACTGGACTCACGTCTGAGCATACCCGTCCCACTTAGGGTGACAAATGCAAAAACAACAGTTGATGGACATAATGCAGAACAATGTCATACATTCACCCCAGTAAAAAAATCTTGGGCTAAATCCATCATTGTTTTGCTCACCATGCCATTCCAGTTTGAACCCAGCCATATGCAAATCAGTCTTGACCCTGTGCCCCATGGGAACAGTCCAGCCCGAACTGCCAAGCCAGCTCCTCCCTGGACAAATGTTTGGAAGCAGTCGCCGCCTGGATGTCGGCCTCCTGCTTAAAGCTAAACGGGGAGAAAACAGAGATTATGCTCTTGGGAAATACCATCACCAAATCTATCAACTCCATCTGGCCCCTCTGCCTAGGCTGTCCCCCCGAACCTAAAGAACAAATCAAAAGTCTCGGCATTTGGCTGGATAGAACACTCAATTTTAACTACCAAGCAACTAAGCTCGCTGCCACATGCTTCGGGCTCTTGAGGCTACTTCGCAAAATCCTCCCCCTTCTCCCGTTCCACTCTAGACGGATCATGGTCCAAGGGCTGATTCTATCTCGCCTCGACTGCGGAAATGCCCTATACCTTGGGGCCCCACAGTCCACGCTCAATAGACTTCAAATTATCCAAAACTGTGCAGCCAGGACACTCCTCGACATCCCGCGACGAGTTTCAGTCAAAGCCTGACTGAAAGATCTCCATTGGCATCCGGTGAAATCAAGGATTGAATTGAAGGCTGTGTGTATTGCCCACCGCTCCTACTGGGGAACAGGCCCTGCTATCAACCGCCCCCTGGTAAATGCCTATCATCCCAATCGTCTCCTCAGATCCGGGACATCCTATCTCACCACAGTGCCCCGAATTAAGAGAGCCAGGTGCGGAGGCCGCTCGCTCTCCTACAACCTAGCCAAGATCTGGAACACTCTCCCCCTCTCAATCAGATGAGAACCTAAACTACTTACCTTCCGAAAGCTTCTTAAAACCTGGCTTTTTAATAAATCATCTTTTTAATAATTCATCTTAATAATTCTTTAAAGTCTAGCGTACTCCAACTAGGCCAACCTCTGCAGTGCTGGGACGCCCCTGGGTAGCCATCGCGCTTTATAAATTATCTTTTCATTTCATTTCATTTCACTGGAAACAAGCATCCTAGGACCGGTTTCGGGCTTTCAGTCCTCATCAGCCAGGATAGCTTGATTCTGGTGGCATGGGGAGCACGGGACTCACGTCTGAGCATACCCGTCCCACTCTAGGTGACAAATGCAAAAACCACAGTTGATGGTCAGAATGCAGAATAATGTCATACATTCACCCCAGTACAGAGATGTGGGCCTAAATCCATAGTTTTTTTTCTCACCATGCCATTCCTGTTTGAACCCAGCCATATGAAAATCAGTCTTGACCCTGTGCCCCATGAAAACAGTCCGGCCCGAACTGCCAAACCAGGTCCTCCCTGGACTGGAAACAAGCATCCTAGGACCGGTTTAGGGCTTTCAGCCCTCATCAGCCAGGATAGCTTGAATCCAGTGGCATGGAGAGTACGGGACTCACGACTGAGCATACCCGTCCCACTCGGGGTGACAAATGCAAAAACAACAGTTGATGGACAGAATGCAGAACAATGTCATACATTCACCCCAGTACAGAGATCTGGGCCTAAATCCATCGTTGTTTTGCTCACGATGCCATTCCAGTTTGAACCCAGTCATATGCAAATCATTCTTGACCCTGTGCCCTATGGGAACAGTCCAGCCAGAACTGCCAAATCAGGTCCTCCCTGGACTGGAAACAAGAATCCTAGGACCGGTTTCAGGCTTTCAGCCCTCATAAGCCAGGATAGCTTGATTCCAGTGGCATGGAGGGCACGGGACTCACATCTGAGCACACCTGTCCCACTCGGGGTGACAAATGCAAAAACAACAGTTGATGGACAGAATGTAGAACAATGTCATACATTCACCCCAGTACAGAGATCTGGGCCTAAATCCATCGTTTTATTTGCTTACCATGCCATTCCAGTTTTAACCCAGCCATGTGCAAATCAGTCTTGACCCTATGCCCCATTGGAACAGTCCAGCCCAAACTGCCAAGCCAGGTTACTCCCTGGACTGGAAACAAGCAGCCTAGGACCGGTTTCGGGCTTTCAGCCCTCATCAGCCAGGATACTTTGATTCCAGTGGCATGGAGAGCACGGGACTCACATCTGAGCATATCTTTCCCACTCGGGGTGACAAATGCAAAAACAACAGTTGATTGATTGATCGATTGATTGATTGTACACTTATACCGCGCATACTGTCACCCTACGGGCATCCTGGCACTTCAGAGGGCAGACCTAGACCGAGATGGAACAGGTCGCAGCAGAACATCATGGGAAGGGCAGAGCTTACACCTTAGGGAAGAGCCAGGTCTTTAAGTTCCTACGGAACTCAAGCAAGGAGTTGGCTTGTCTAAGGCTCAGAGGAAGTTCATTTCATAACCGTGCGCCAGCCACACTAAATGCCCTGCCTCCTAGCCTCGAGCGTTTGAACCGGGGAATCGTCAACAGGCACGCGCTGGAGAAGCGGAGCTGTCTCGTCGGGCGATACCATGAGAACCTTTCCTGCTACAAGGTTGTCAAGAGTTTAAGTACTTACAGATTGTTAACGGAATTAAATCAATAAGGCCACGTATCACCCTGACGAAGAGATGTGAATTATTGGAGTATTTGAAGTCGGGGGGCTGGAGAATTAAGGACATATACAAAATATTTATTGAAGGGTCAACGGACGATATGGTTAAAATGGAATCAGTTTGGTCCATAAAGTTGGGAGATCCGGAAGTAGATCTGGATAAGGCCCTAGCGATGGATAAAAGATTTCTTCAATCCTCGAATCTCAGGGCCCAACATTATAAAACTTTATTCAACTTGTATTACACACCGGCAAAATTATTTTCCTGGGGGAAAACGGCGGACAGCAATTGTCCTAGATGTGGAAATGGACCAGCTGACATTATACACATGTTCTATGGCTGCGAAAAATTGAATATTATCAAAACTGAGATAGAGTTGTTTTTAGAGAGGCTGCTAGATGTTAAAATTAATCTATCCCCAACCCTGATAATTACTGGATGTGATGCGAAATTAAATATGTGCACTGAGGCTGAAGCTCTAGTTTTTATCTTTGTAGCAATACTGAGGATTTTAATTAGCGCTGCATGGAAGGATACAGAAGCACCGACTTTTCAAATGTGGATGTGTAGAATGTTGGGTATACATAATATCGAGGAAGCACTTTATGAATTAAAGGGAGCTAAGACAAGGGAAATGGGTCTGCGACTCTGGGCTCCGGTTGCGGCCTGGAGGGTGGCAAGAGTTTAACGGCTTCTGGAAATTTTTATCATTGATGGTATATACATGTATTTTTTTTTTTTAAATGGGAAAAATTCGTTTTAATGTGTATTGCATTGTATTTGTAAAAAACAAAACAAAAAAAAACAAACATAAACTATCCCTTTACAGAAACTAACTTCACATTAAAATCTAAACAAATGAATATAAAAAAACTGATTTGCTATCGAATGGACTCAAAACATTCTTACTTCAGAAAGTCTCTCAAAATAATGGCTAGACTTCCTAGATTACTTTCCTGTTAAACGCCCAGCATACACTTGCCCAGGAGTGCAAAGATTGGACACTTCGACCAGGTCCATGGGGCTGTAACCCCTGGTCTTTCATCTTAGGACCCCGGCAGCAGCACGGTGTTGGAGAAAAAAAAAAGAAAAAAAAAAAAAGAGAACCTTTCCTGAAGGGGGATGGGACCTTGCTTATGCGCCGCTCTAAAGACCAAGCATAGAGTCTTAAAATGGACCCTCTCCCTGATCGGCAGCCAATGAAGCTCTTTCAAGGCCAAGGTAGAGGAAGAACTCCGTAACCTACCAAGGGCCAGTTTGGCTGCAGCAGACTGGATTCTTTGCAGACCCTGAAGAATGTAAACAGGGGCCCGCAAATAAAGGGAGTTGCAATAATCCAGCCTGCTTTCCACAGTGCCACTTACTACCAGAGAGCGAGCCTCTTTAGGAAGTAAAGGAAGTAGTTTCCGTAACATACGGATTAAGGCAAAGCATACACTGGCGGTCTTGCGAGCCTGAGATGCCATCTGAAGGTCATCGTCAATCAACACCCCCAAATTGCGAACCTTCCTGACCGGTGTTAAAGGTTCCTCCTCTGGTGTAAGTCTAAAGTCAGATGGAAATGATCTAGCCAACCTGCCTGCAGAACAGAATACTACCTCGGTCTTTCCGCTGTTAAATTGCAGTGAGCTCCTCCTGAGCCATTCAGTTGTCTGCCGCATGCAATGCTGGAACGCCTCCAGAGATAGTGCATGGTCCCCTTCCAAAGAGAAGGCTAGTTGTGTATCATCAACATAATTGACTAAACAGACCCCGGAGGACTTTATGATAGAAAGCAAGGGTTGCAGGTAGACATTGAATAGAATGGGGCTGATCGCAGAGCCCTGTGGCACCCCATGGGCGACTAGAGATTTACCAGAGGAGAATGGTGCTAAGGTTACCATCTGCTGTCGGCCTTCTAAATATGATTGAATCCACAGCAACGCCCGGCCCTTCACTCCTATCCTCTTCAATCTTTCCACTAGTATGAGATGGTTCACCGTGTCGAATGCGGCCGACATATCGAGAAGTACCAAAACCGTGGCATTCCCGTTGTCGGCACGCATCCGCAGGATGTCCATCATGGAGGTCAGAGCCGTCTCAGTCCCGTGTCCAGGGCGAAAGCCAAACTGTTCTTTATCTTGAAGACTGTTCTCCTCCAGGAAGCGAGACAGAGACCCACCGACCACCTTCTCTAGTATCTTCACCGGATAAGGGAGAAGTGAGATCGGTCTACAATTCGCCGGTATTGACGGGTCCAAAGCAGATTTCTTAATTAGTGGAGACACCACCGCCAGTTTCCAGCACTCCGGGACTATTCCTTCTACCAAAGACTGATTGCAAATCTGCCTCAGCCATGGAAAGGTATTATGCCCAAGAGATTTCCATACCTTGTGGGGGAGAGGATCAAGGGGGGAGCCGGAGGATACTTTGTCTCCCAAACAGGCAAACTCTTCCTCTGTTAAGGTCTGAAAAGTATCTAGATATACAGGTTGTTGTGAGACTACGACAGTCCCTAAATCAGGAGGAGGTAGTACATCCTTATCGATAACATGCAGGTTGCTCACGATTTTAGTGATCTTATCCTGAAAATGTATATCTATTTCGTCGCATAGTTTTTGAGACGCAACCACTTTGTTTTCCATGCAAGTAGGAGAGGAGAGATCCTTAAGGATTTTAAAGAGTGCTTTAGTGCTATTCGGTGCCTGTAAGATAGAGCTATACAAAAGGAGGAGTTAGGCCCTAGGGATTAGAGGGTAGGCTGGGCCATATAATTATGCAGCATAGAAAATGTACCTAACCCTCAATATTACTTCAAAAGTCTTCTAGCATACGAAAAGATAAACAAAACGTTATACGTTTATCTTGGCAATTATTTATGCCTTTTATTTTGATGCTTATTTGTAATTTTGATGTTTTAATTCATCAAGAAAGACACATCATCCTTACCACAGGATATCACATTATAACAATATATTCACAAACAAAAACAATAAATTGTGCATTATCAATCCTTTAAATAAATCATACAGATGTTGAATACATTTAGAAAACAAGCAAAATGTCACGAACATTTCTTACAAACATATTTTTTAGAAAGTCTGAAATCTTTCATAAACAGTTGCCTAATAAACACAACTTTCTGACAACTGAACAACCCTATTCATAGCCTTGTTATAAGAAACCTGTTGATTGTCTCAAATTCATCAAGGAATTTTAGGAATATGAATCCTATTATCTGATTATTCATGGAATGAATGCCGTTGCCGACGCGTTTCGAGTTCTGGTTAAAAATCACCGGACTCTCATCAGGGCTGTATTGATCTTTTCCTCAAAACACTTCCTATTTTCACGAAGGTAGTGGATTTAAAATGTTGAAAGTGCTGGCGGTGTAGTTCTCATTTGGAGAATGTCAGATACAAGTAGGGACAATAATCAGTATTTCTTTTCGTTTAACGGAATGTGAGTGAATCACACCCAGGCGAGTGATTTGTTTTGAGGGTGTGCCTTGTTAAAAAATAGTGGGGCTGCCGCTTATGAAATTATTTGCGTGCTAGCCTTAGCATCCGCGTTTGTCATGTTGAAAGCCTTTTCGTGTTCGATTACCGGCATAAAAAACTGCCTTGGCCCTAAGGATTTCCTCTTTGTATCGCAACTGTATTCGTCTAAGATCTTTCTTGTCATTCTCATCATATCCTTTCCTCCATTTTCTTTCTGCCATCTTCCGGCATGCACGGAGCTGTTTAAGCTCCTCGTTAAACCATGGAGCAGACATGTTACTTCTATTTTTTATGACCTTAATGGGGATTGCCTGGTCCAAAATATTGCCTATGTGTTTTGTAAATACATTGTAGTTTCCTTCTACAGACAGCGTGGGTTCAAAATCAGAAACGTCTGGATTGGAAATTGGAGTACCTGACTTAATTAATTTAACCCATTCCCTGCCCTTTCTATAAGACCTTTGCTGGCCGGTACTATCCCCAGAAATTGCCAACCTGGTGTTGAACTGGACAAGATAGTGATCGGACCAGGTCTGAGGTGTTATATTTAGTAACCTAGTATTTGATGGATTAGAGAATACCAAGTCTAGGGTATGCCCTCCCTGATGTGTGGATCCTTCCACAAGTTGGGAGAGATTCAGATTTACGCATGCTTGTCTTAAGTCACGTAGATGGCTATTAACATTCCTATCTTCCCAGAGATTAAAGTCTCCTAAAATAATCATATTGGAGTGTGTCAGGGCTAGATTACTGACGAAATCAAGAAACCGTTGAAAATGTATAGGCCCACCTGGAGGTCGATAGCACAACAATCCTGTGAGGAGGTTCCCGCTGGGGGAGTGTAGAGAGAACCCCAACGTTTCTACCCCCTCCACTTCGTCTATCTGTAGGATTCTAAAACCAGCTCCTCCTTAAATATCACCCCTACACCTCCTTCTCTACCCGTGGGTCTAGGCTTATCAAGGAATGTATAGCCAATGGGGCAGGCACAGCCAATATCAACAGCTGACTCTGCATTAGTCCATGTGATAGAGCGCGCGAGGCCACCCGACCAATAGTTTTCGGCGTTTCCGGCTTCCGGGCCCATATACTTTCAAATCACCATACACATTGACCAGGTGACTTCACGAGCTCTACCAATTTGTGTGTGTTCCCTACTATTTGTTTTCAGCGTACCCGACTTACCATCCACTAACACAGGTACCTAATGACCACAATGAATCAGGGAGCTAGCTGAAAAGAAAGGCAGCAAAATACAAACCCAACCAATAATGTTCAAATACTGTTTAAATGACCACGGACAACTGGAAGTTTTAAAATGTTTATCTAAAGTTCGTTCTCTTCATGCATCAAGTATACAAGAATGAGACAATCAATGACCAAGATAATGTAAATTATGTAGCTATATAAAAATAATGATAGGGTAATCATTGAAATACTGATATAAAATGCAAGAGAAAAATACTATGCAATTCAGTAATATCTAAGCATGGGCAGACTATGTATGGGTAACTATAGGAGGGCCTATAATGAGTAACACGCTTCACTTAAAGTAAAGGGGCCTTTGAACAGTCTAGGTAATGAAGTTCTAGACCATATCAGAAAATTACAAACTGCAATGCAAAATATAATCTCTAACAAGTGAGAAGACATAGGAACAAACTTATGAAAATATGTAATTGACTTTCAATAGTTGCGGAAAGGCATGGAAAATATAACATATGCAATGATGAACTTTATTAAAGCAAAAGTTAGAAATTCAGAAGGTGCAAGATTTTAAGAGTTTCAGAGCAATATTTACCTAGAATGGTGTGGAAACCAAACCCTGGCCACGGGTCAGTTAAGGACAGGAAACCCTCAAGGAAGGATACCCCTCAAAGGACAGCAGGTGCAGAATGGACACCCAGGACAGGACAGGATACCCTCGGAATAGGAATCAGGACAGGACCCTCAGGACAGGACAGCAAACCCTCAAGACAGGACCGCTCAGGACAGGACCGGAACCCACAGTTCGGAAGCAACGCCTGCGCTCCACCCGCTCTGCAGCTATCGATCAAGACCCCGATTGGGTCAGCGAACTCCCAGTTAAGTGCTTCGCCAGCACTTTAAGGTTCAGTAGAACCTTAGACTATGGTCAAATTCGGACAGAGTGCTCCGCAGCTCTCTGTATCTTCAGTCACCTATTGAGTGCGTTGGGTCAGTGACAGGTCAGCTAAACCAGACAAGTCGGACGGCTCCCTAGGTGAACCCAGGGTAGATATACAGTTTGGGGACAGTGTACCACCCCCCAATGTTGCAAAGTGTCAGAATCCCTCAATTTGGATTGGTCCTAAGGTAGGATTTGGGTAGCACACCAATCACAACATAGTAATTTAAGCCTACATTTGCATAGTAGGGTACCGCCTAACTAGATTGGGGTTCCCATGAGAAATTGTGCAGAAATACAATGGCAATTTTAACAATGTTGCACTGCGAGAACATGTGATTGGTTCAGCCGAGTTTTCAGGTCGTTTCTCAGGAGCATCTTGCTCATCACTGCCAACTGGCTGTGTTCCATCAGTCAAGGTCTGCTGTGCCTCGGCAAGTCGCGCAGGCGCAGAAGGGACCTCCAAGATGGTTCTCGGTACAAACAGAACCCCATTCCCCGCGGTACATGAAAAGTAAGCGAAAACAAATTAATACATAATAATGTCATTATGAAAACACATCACAGGGTTTGTACTTTTAACTCATCATCAAGAAATAAACTTATGCGTTTTAAATGTTAGCTACATTGATACGGGTACAAGAGCAGTGGCACGAGCAGTACCACATGATAAGCACAGCTATGAATTACGCATGCGCATAAATTTCCCTCCACTTCTGCAGACGCGTCAGGACACGTGAGTGTGGCTGACGCATGCGCAGTAACTAAAATACAAGCGGCGGCCATGTTAAAGTACACGGGTAAGTGTATTAGAAATACACGTAGGCAAGCTTCATAAATTTTGCCTAAACAAAATAAACGTTAGTAGAACATACTTAGGTTACCTTATTACACATAAACGAGGTTCTTGACTTCCGCAAGCCGCAAAATATGCGAAGCTTTGCTTCATCAATCCCCTCTTTGATGATATTTACTATCATCACAAAAATGGAACCAGATGCCAACTTTCTTTCATACTTTATATAGCTCTATCTCTTCCAGCAATCGTTCTAACTTTTCTCTCTCAGTTTTAGTAGGGTGAGAAGTCTTCACCTTTTTGTATATCTGATCATTCACTTCCTCCAACTCAATCTCATCCACACTCCGTTTCAACCCTCTTGCATTTACCTCGTGCTTCTTGGTGCGCTTGCGGCATTTACAACAGATAAAAATGAGAAATATAATAAGACCTATAATACCAATTGGCATCAGTATCTTGAACAACAAGCTTTTACCTACACTAGCAAGCCAATGACCTACATTTGAGAGACCATCTACCAGTCTCTTCCAGGCACTATCAACCTTGAGTGGTTTGAGTTCCTTTGTCAAATTAGTAATGTTTTTCACATATCTTTTGATCTGTACACTTTTATCCGGAATATAAGTGCAACAATGTTGCGCCTTCAACATCCGGCAGACTCCGCCCTCTTTCGCTAATAAGGTGTCAAGAGCAAGTCGATTCTGTAAAACCATTGATCTGATCGCAACCATTTCGGTATTGACCAGCAGAAATCCATGAGCTGTTTCAGTAGACAGCACATCTACTATAGTAGACAATTTGCAAATTCTGTGAGTGTTCAGAACCACTCCCACTCCAGGTATCAGTGCACTGAAAATACTACCCATAATTTCACCTATACTTTCTCTTTTACTACGCACTAAGCCATTAGTATCTTCATTGCTTCCAGCTTTTCCATTCACATGGTATATTTTCGGGAAAACAATGCCAAAATAGCAGCTTCCATACCAGTGATCCGGCAATTTGAAATAAGCCTTGTCCCCACAAATATAATAAATTCCAGGAAACACAGGCTCTGACCCATTTTTGAAACCCCAACCTCCAATTACCTTGTAATTATGTTCGCATTCACTGGAACCAATGAAAACATTATTATAATAGCTAGTCTTCTCGCGATGAAGACATAGCTTGCCTTTCTTTTCAAAATCCAGCAACAGAGCAGGTCCCGCCCCACCATTTGAGGTGCCTTCCATGTTCTCTGCCCACTTTGGCTTTTTCTGACTTTCGTCATTAGCCTTCTTTTGTATTTTAATTCTTCTTTTCTCTGCCATGTTCAGGAACATCTTTTCCTGTTCACGCAAAGAACAAGTCAAGTTATCTCTGTGTGCATCTGCTATGTCAATGTTACCTATGGTCAAGAAGTAGTCTCCCATATATCTTATGGTGTCGCTTTTGGTATGTACAGGATTCAAGTTCCCACGTATAGGAAGTTCAGAAAAGATTACGTCATTATTAGAGTAATAGTACTGTAACGGTCCTCTTTTGTAAAATAAACTAGCTAAAATGCTACAGGAAATTCCATATGTTAATGGCAAGTGATGGTATGTCACGCCTTCAGCCACAGAAGTAGGTAGCTTCATGCAGACATAGCAATCTTCAATTTCCATAGTCTCTACATAGTGTATTAACAAGTTTGCAAAAACATTTAAGTGTGTCCTGTTCTTAATTCCATGATAATGTAGTCCTCCCTCATCTGATGCTTCTAAGTCTCGTTTTGTTTGTCTCAGTGCTCTCTCATGTCTTACTACACTCTGTGTTGTCAACTCCTCACTGTCGGTATTTACAATTTCAGTAGGGACAATGTTAGTATCTTTACTTACAGTGAAGGGTATAAAGATTGTTAGTCCTATCCAAATTACTATCAGTACTACTATACTACATATACACACCTTGCAGCACGTCTTGAAACGACTGCAACTAGGTCTACCATTCACAGTTGAATCAGACATTTCGGCTCAGAAGAAGTTTCTTGACCCCTCTTTGTGTCTTTACACAGCTAGCTTACTTTGTGCAAATTCACGGTGGTTCGTCTTCTTCTTCAGCAGAGTACTCAGGGACGGGCTCTCCGTCGCTTACGTCAGTTATATCAAGATCTTCAAGTTCTTCCAAAACGAGTGTCCATTCAGGAGACTTGTATTTCTTGTTTTGTCTTTTTAATCGTTCACTCCTTCTTTTGGAAGAGTTTTCTTCTTGCTCTGCTATCCGTGCACTTCTCCTTGCTTCTGCACGTTTCTCTTCCACCGTCTTTATCCTTAGCCTTAGTCTCTTTATGAACCTAGGCTCAAGGTTGTTTCTTTTCTTTAGTCTCTTAGTTGGTACTTGGACTTCACTTTCTTCTCTTATCCTCTTATTCTCTTTAGCTTGTGGCAATTCTGCTTCACTTTCTTCTTCTTCTTCCCTTATCTCGCTAGTTCCAGGGCTATCATCAATTTCTTCTGCCTGGTTACTAATCTGGCCTAGTTCAGGAATATTTTGTTTTTGGCTTTCGATTGTCTCTGTTTCTGTTTCTGTTTCTGTTTCCTGAACCCGTTCTTCTAACCCTATCTGATCCTGTTCAAGCACTTCGATCTCTCGATTTTCTTCTGCTCGAACTATCACTCTAT
Organism: Lissotriton helveticus; assembly: GCF_964261635.1. NCBI lineage: Eukaryota > Metazoa > Chordata > Amphibia > Caudata > Salamandridae > Lissotriton > Lissotriton helveticus. Next base: position 1,529,652,111 of record NC_136067.1, read on the forward strand.
GTCTAAGCTGTCCCTTATCCTCATCAGGAGTTAGTGGAGGTGTATCGAACACCTGTTCTGTCCCTGTCTGACCTTCTCCTTCCTCAGTTTTGATGTGAATCTCAGGCGGCTGAGGTTCTTCGCCTGTGCCTTGCTTTTCCTGACTAGTCCACTCTCTACCTTCACTAAGTCGCTCTCTTGTTCTGATAGGATCTTCAGTCAGATCAATCATCGGTATCCATTCTTCTGGCCATATGCTTGGCAGCTCGTCATCAGCTACTCCTGGCTCAGCTTCCTGGACCTCTTCAGCAGGCTGGATTCTTGGCAGTTCGTAGTCAACTACTCCTGGGCCAACGTCTGCTGTTCCTGCAGCCTGACTGGTGCTGGGCTGCTCGTTGTCAGCTACTTCTGGTCTGGCTCCTGCAGAGTCCTCTGCTGGTTGCCCTTCTTCTGCAAATTCTTTGTCTGGTAATACCTTCTGGGTGTGGCCAGCGTGGATCCACTGGGGAACACCTGCGACCTTCACTGCAGTGGTTGTTACCAGGATTACTTGGCATTTCTTTCCCCACCTTGGTGCCAGACAGTTTGATCGAGTGTGCTTCTTTATTTTGACCCAGTCTCCTGGAACCAAGCTGTGGAGAGGAGTCATTGGATTGAGGATGCCGTCGTCTCCAATCTGGCGAGAGATAGAACGCACTTGGTCACCCAATCTTCTGCAGTATTCAAGCACCAAATCATCAGTAATACTCAACAGTTTGCTTCCTGGCACCCATGCTTGTCTCATCACTCTTCCCATAATGATTGCATGGGGACTTAGGCCTGTCTTGCGGTCAGGAACACTTCTCAGTCCCATCAGGACCAGGGGCAGGGCCTTCACCCAGGTCATGCCAGTAGCATCTGTCAGCTTTGCTAGTCTGTTTTTGATAGTTCCATTTACTTGTTCCACTATTCCAGAAGCCTCTGGGTGGTATGCACAATGAAGTTTTTGCCTTATTCCAAAGGCCTTACAGAGTTCAGCCAGTATTTCATTCTGGAAATGTCCACCCTTATCTGATTCAATAATGAATGGCACCCCGAATCTAGGTATCAGTTCTTTTAGTAAACACTTCGCTACTGTCAGTGCGTCACTTTGGGGAGTAGGGTAAGCTTCTACCCATTTTGAAAATACGCAAACAATGACAAGGACATATCGCTTCCCTTCACAACGGGGCATGGTGATGAAATCAATCTGTATCCTTACAAAGGGACCCCCTGATCTCCCAATTTTGCTCAGTTCAACCATTGTCCTCTTGCCTGGGTTCATCTGTTGACATGACAGGCACCTCTGGCAGAGGGACTCTGCTACTTTCCTGAACTTTTTACTGTACCAAGTCTGTTGAAATACCAGAATCATGGCATCCCTACCAATGTGTGATCCTTCGTGTATTAATCTTGCCATTGTGCCAAGCAAGTGTCGGGGTAACACAGGCATACCAGTTGGGCCCAAAATTACACCATCCACACGTCTCGGTCTACACCCATCCTCCATCCATTTCTCTCTTTCTTGCCAAGGGGCCGACTCCTGCCACTCTCTCACTTCATCCCAAGTAGGCACTTCTTCAAACACCTGAAGTTGGCAGCTGGTTCCTGGCCCCCCTCGTTTCGGATTTACGATATACCGATCTCTGGCGCACCATTGGGCCACTCGGTCAGCATAATCGTTTCCCAGTGATACTTTGTCCATGCTCTTCTTATGAGCACCGCATTTTACCACTGCCAGTTCCTTGGGTAACTGGATGGCCTCTAAAAGGTCATGCACAACCTTTGCATTCCGAATGGGAGTACCTGAGGAAGTCAGGAATTCCCTCTGTAGCCACAATTGGCCAAAGTCATGCACAACTCCATAACAGTACTGACTGTCAGTATACACTGTTATGCGTATGTTTTTCTCAATTTTGCAAGCTTTTATCATAGCAATCAATTCGGCTACTTGTGCAGACTTGATGTTATATAGGTAACCTGCTTCTTCAATTTTTGTTAAAGAGACTACTGCATAAGCAGCACTCAGGCCTCCTAGTTCATGTCTTAGACAGGAACCATCTACAAACAGCTCTTTATCATGCTCAGGCAATGGCGTTTCTTTTATGTCTGGGCGTGGTTTTGTGCTGAACTCTGTCAGATCAATGCAATCATGTTCATCATCATCCCCACCTTCCATTTCCAGGGAGTCGGGGAGTAAAGTGGCAGGGTTCAGAATACCGCACCTAACAATGCTTACATTTGCTGCACCCACAAGAATCCTCTCGTATTTAGTCAGCCGACTAGGGGTGAGATACTGCGTTTTAGTTCTGGTCAATAGAATTACCACTCCATGTGAAACATACACAGTCACAGGATGTCCCATGACTATGGACTCACTTTGTTCCAAACTTGCACAGGTAGCAGCTACTGCTTTCAGACAGCCTGGTAACCCAGCAGCTACTGGGTCCAAGGTGGCAGAGAAATAGGCCACAGGCCTTTTGGTCGTGCCATGTTCTTGAGTCAGGACTGACAATGCGCAATTATCGCGAGTGTCACAGAATAGGGCAAACTCTTTGGAATAATCTGGCATTCCCAGCGCAGGGGCTGTACACAGACAGTTTTTCAATCTTGTGAAAGCCATTAGGCTTTCATCGTCCCATTCTACAATGTCTGGCATTCCTCTCGTGGTCATTTTTATCAAAGGCCTGGCTAAGACTGCAAATCCCAGAATCCACTGCCTGCAGTATCCTAGTACTCCCAGGAACATTCTGACGTCTTTTTGAGTACGGGGCAACTGCATCTTTTGAATTATTCTCACTCTTTCTGATGTGACTTTTCTGACACCCTTTTCTATCTGGTGTCCTAGATATTTCACTGATTTTGCACAGAACTGTAGTTTGTCAGGGGCCACTTTATGCCCTTTCTCACACAGATGATTTAGGAGGGCAATGGTGTCAACTACACAGTCCCTATGACTTTTAGACGCCAGTAGAAGGTCGTCTATGTACTGCACTAAGACAGAGTTCCCAGGTAAGGTCAAAGTCTCTAGACATTTCTTCAAGATCTGATTAAAGATAGAGGGGCTCTCTGTATACCCCTGAGGGACCCGGTTCCAACAATACACGTGACCCTCGAAGGCAAACGAGAAAAGAAATTTGCTGTCGGGGTGCAGGGGTATCGAAAAGAATGCATGACATAAATCAATCACAGTGAACCACTCAGCATCCCAGGGAATCTGGTACAATATCACTGCTGGGTTCGGGACAATAGGGCAGCAAGGAACTACAATTTTGTTTACCTTTCTTAGGTCTTGCACTACCCTATACTTGCCACTAGGCTTCTTGATGCCCATAATCGGTGAGTTGCATGGGCTGCTCATCACTTCCTGTATGATGTCTCCTTCTAATAATTTTTGTATTTCCAGAGTGACACCTGCTTTCACTTCAGCATTCATTCGGTAGGGCTTAGTGTTAGGATATACTGCATTGTCCTTGATGGCTATCTGTATGGGGTCCACATCTTTCATTAATCCCACATCTTTTCCAGTGAAATCCCACACCTCTGGCTTTACCGCTTCCTGGAGTTCTTGGGGCAAATCCTGCAGGGTCAATCTTTTAATTTCTGAGTCAGGTCTAAGTAACAATAATTTATAAATGCCATCTTCATCCGGGGTCTGTATTTCAACACCTTTTGGTGTGCAAAAGATGGTACAGTTCATTTTGCACAGCAAATCACGACCCCGTAGATTCACTGGACTGGTGTCACAGACAACAAACCTATGCATTTGTTTAAAATTTCCAATTGAAATCTCCATTGGTTCGGTAACAGGAGTACTAATCAATTGATTAGTTACACCCACTACTTGGATATTTTCTCCCGAGAGGGGTAGGTTTGGAACGTCCACTGTTCTTACAGTAGAACGGGTAGCGCCAGTGTCCAACAGAAAGGTGACATCATTTCCGTCAACCTTTCCTTCAATATATGGTCCAGACTGGTCTACCGGCAAGGAAGCGCCAAGTACGCACTCCTCGTCCTCCCCTCTCAGGCCCCGTCAGTCCTGATCATTACAAAGGAAGGTATCATTTAGCAGATACTGCGAAGTTGCTGTATTTCTGTTCTCACCGCTTTCCCAAACTTCTATCTCCTCACCCTCTGCTTGCCTTCCCCTGTATACCTGCTTGGGTGCTCGAGGCACCTGAACTGTTTTTACCTGGGGTTGAGTCTTTCTTGGTCTTTCTTTCTGCGTCTGTGGAGTTAAATCAGGAGTTTTTGCATTATCATCTATTAATTGAGGACACTCGTTTCGCCAGTGTCCAATTTCGCCGCACTGATGGCAGGTAAATTTCTTCATAGCCTCTTCCCTGCTAAATTTTGGCCGGGGCTTTCCTCCACCCCCTCCCCCAGGACTTTTGTTCTCAGCATTTTTAACCATGTTACTCAATTGTTTTTCCTGCTGTTCTGCGAGCTTCACCTGAGCCCACATCACTTTTTCCTTAAGGGCCTTTTTCTTTTCTGCCATCTCGTCCTCGCAGTACTTAGCGTACCGCAGGACCTCATCCATTTTCTTTGTATGCCAGCAGATTTTATTATCTTTTATCCACTGACAAATTTCAGGTCTTAAACCATTTACAAACCTGTAAATAAAATGCGTCATGTCCTTCAAATCGATGTTATCAATACCACTGTATGTTTTAAATACCTGCAATAACCTCTCATAGAAGGAGTGCACTGTCTCGTCCCTTTCCTGTGTTGTTCTATCTATTTTTGTCCAATCAGTTTCCTTTGCGGGCACCTTTTCTTTCAAATGCTGAATAACCTGCTCATATTTTCGCATGACATCCTTTGATGGCTCCCCTGTTTCCTTATTTCTTGGGTACTCCTCACTGGGCCAGTCTATGGCTATTTTACACTGGGTCCATAAATCCACCGGAACCACAATGTCGAAAAACCCATTCAGGTCTTTCCACAGACATTTCTGTACCTTCACGAACCTTTCCACCTGCCTGTACCAGTCTACTGGTTTCTCTCGTAATTTTGGAAAATCGTTCGTAAAGGACACAATATCCTGTCTAGACCAGGGGACATGCACATATTTCCCTCCAGGTACTTCGCGCATGGGGCATAACTGTTCAGGTTTCTCTACCTCCCTTAAAGCAAATTCAGGAGTCACTTGTCGGGAGCGAGCCTCTTCCCTCTTTTTCGCCCACCTGCTTCTCCATCTTTCCACATCTCCCCATTTCTGCAGTACTCCCAATAATTCTTTAATCTGCAGCTTTTTTCCTGCCACATTCAAGTGCTCTATATCTTTGTCTGAGAAGTCTGCTCTGTACGGTTTCTGTAAGGGCTTGGATTTTGAGATATCTACCCCCATACTAACTGCTGTTTCGGTCAGTTTTTCGTGGAGCACTCTGGTGTTCCTTGTAAAGCTTTTACATATAAACGACAATTCTTCTTCAGAGTAGGTATTCAATCGATCCAACCCCACATTTCCTGCCATTAATTCTTCTATTTCTACCCTCAGCTTGTAGAGGTCTAAAGGTTTCGTTTGCGGAGTCTGTTTCTCTAATTCACGACTCCAACTCTCAATTTCATCTGGAGTTACCAGAGAGACATTCCTAGTGCCTGTTGCGGATTCTAATTTAATCTCTTTCGCATTAAAAGGGTTATGCCTCTGCTGCATTCCCTTTCCGGTCGGTTTGTTTGGCAAGTCCAAGAACGCAACTTCAGACTCGCACTCACTGGACTGATCATCTATGATTATCGGTTCCTGTCTCGGGGGTGCCATGACTGGGGTCATAACTGGAGTAATCGGATTTCCCTGACCATTTCCGTATAACGGGACCACTGGTCCAATAGTTACTGGAATAGTCAATGCCTCAGGGCTGGTATTTAACTGGGAGATTTTCTGAATTATTTCTGTCCTTTGTCTAGCTAGAGCCTCTTGCTCCTTTTCCACTAGTATCCTTCTTAAAGTCGTGTCATGTAATATCTGTGGGGTCAAAGGAGGAGTAAAACTCGGGGCAGTAGGATGCGTTTCACTTGGTCCCCCACCATAATTTGGTTTCGGACATAAAGTTCCAGTGTTAAAGGACCTGCGCTCTTCCCCATATGGAGGTTGAATAAAAGGCAGTCCTGAATTCGATGGTTTCTCTTCGCTTTCATACAAGGGTCTGGGAAACAAAACTTTCGTACGTGAATATTTTTCTTCCTGGCTTGCGGGCACTTTGGGATATATATCCCTTGTTTCCGCAGGTTCGGGTTTCTCAGAATAGGGCAATACTTGACCACCCCCTCCCAGTCCTAGGAATCTGTCTTCTTCCTTGAGGAAGTGGCGTCGGGGAGTATCTCCTACACTGGAAGGTCGGGTTCTCTCGTTATAAGGTGGCGGACTTCTGGTACAGATGTCATCTATCAGTTCATCATCTGACTCCCCCGGGGCCCCCCAATGCTTACACTTTTCGGTACTTTTCTCACCCGCTGCAGGGTTATGACATGCCGGCATCATGGGAAACAAACCCTCAACAATCATGCTCTGCCTCCACTGTTTCATCCTTTTATCCCTGGACTCCTGTTTCAGCCTGGGGTACCACTTGGTCAAACCCTTGTCCATTCGGGGTCTTTCCCTTTCAAAAGCCTCAATTTCCCATTCCTCTAATGCCTCATACTGCGTTAGTCTCGGTCTGGGATGCAATTCGTTCATCCGAGTCCTTAAATTAAATAGGATCCTACCATTGAAAGTCCCATCTAATGGAAATGCCAATACTCCATCATCTTTTGTGTACTTCACCCAATTCTCCAACCACACACAGGTATTGTACCCTCGGTCAAACATCATAAATGAGGCAGGAGTATTAGGTGGTGGGACAAGAACACCTTCCCTAGATTTAATTGGTTTGTCCGTTTTAAAATAATTTTTCACCTTACTTACAAGGGACAATTTTCTCTTTGTTCCGTACATAATATCGTATCTATTAGTTTTCCACTGATCCCTTTCAAACCCTAGGTGCCTTGGATCAGGTCGAGTTCCTGTAGTCTGCGAGTGCCACATACGACTTCTACGCTAAACTTTGTTTACAAACTACCTCCAATCAGAACGCGCTTCAGAAATCCGTGCGACCAATGGGTGCGCGACTCTGAATAATCTCCGCCAATGGGTGCGCGGCCCCTTCGTGAGACAGTTCCCACGCTCTGGCTCTCACCCCTCCTTTACAATACCAGCTCCGCTACCCGCCCGCTGCTTCTACCAATCCCAGCGCGGCACAGAGTGACGTCAGAGGCGCTTCGCGACTGACTCCCTCCCTTCACAAGGTAACGGAAACTTTCTTTCTTTTAAAGTGCTCAGTGCTTGGTTATTTTACAACAAATACACATTCGCCACAGTGCTCAAGTGTCTAGATAGAGAAAGAATTATTTTACTGCAAGTAAACTACTTCCATTTACTTTTCACTCGCTGCGAGTAGATCTCTTCCGCCTACCCTTCACTTTAGCATCGGTGAACCTGATATTCCCCTAAACTCATCCACTTCTTTCCGGGATATATTCCGAGTTTAAGGTTTCCCAGCGGACCCCTTTGCTTTCACGCTAGCTCCGAGGAACCTGCTACTCTTCCGATGTGACCCTTACCAGGTTACGCCACTATGGGAATTTTGCCAATGAACCCCGTTACTGTCATTTATTCACACATGTATTCAGTAAACCCTAGTTAGTGCTTCCCGGTTATCTTAACCTGCACCTAACTTTCCTCGAGCCTGTGACCTCAGGACAATGGATTCTATTCACCACTTGCCCTTTCAATTCCCCGGGGAGTTCGGACAACAAGAAACAATACGGTTTACAAATGCATGGATTAGTACATATAACAATATAAGAACAAGAATAATAACAATACAAAAATTCATGAGTTTCAGCAGCGTATTCACAAGAGAATGATCAGGTCTCTTAGAACAGCCGCTCTTCTAGCAGCATCAATATACTAGCAGCTTCCGACTCAACTAGTCCAACTAATCCCTGCCTTACTCTTAACTAGTCCCTAACCATCCTCTAGCTACCAGTAAAACTGATAGAGCGCGCGAGGCCACCCGACCAATAGTTTTCGCCGTTTCCGGCTTCCGGGCCCATATACTTTCAAATCACCATACACATTGACCAGGTGACTTCACGAGCTCTACCAATTTGTGTGTGTTCCCTACTATTTGTTTTCAGCGTACCCGACTTACCATCCACTAACACAGGTACCTAATGACCACAATGAATCAGGGAGCTAGCTGAAAAGAAAGGCAGCAAAATACAAACCCAACCAATAATGTTCAAATACTGTTTAAATGACCACGGACAACTGGAAGTTTTAAAATGTTTATCTAAAGTTCGTTCTCTTCATGCATCAAGTATACAAGAATGAGACAATCAATGACCAAGATAATGTAAATTATGTAGCTATATAAAAATAATGATAGGGTAATCATTGAAATACTGATATAAAATGCAAGAGAAAAATACTATGCAATTCAGTAATATCTAAGCATGGGCAGACTATGTATGGGTAACTATAGGAGGGCCTATAATGAGTAACACGCTTCACTTAAAGTAAAGGGGCCTTTGAACAGTCTAGGTAATGAAGTTCTAGACCATATCAGAAAATTACAAACTGCAATGCAAAATATAATCTCTAACAAGTGAGAAGACATAGGAACAAACTTATGAAAATATGTAATTGACTTTCAATAGTTGCGGAAAGGCATGGAAAATATAACATATGCAATGATGAACTTTATTAAAGCAAAAGTTAGAAATTCAGAAGGTGCAAGATTTTAAGAGTTTCAGAGCAATATTTACCTAGAATGGTGTGGAAACCAAACCCTGGCCACGGGTCAGTTAAGGACAGGAAACCCTCAAGGAAGGATACCCCTCAAAGGACAGCAGGTGCAGAATGGACACCCAGGACAGGACAGGATACCCTCGAAATAGGAATCAGGACAGGACCCTCAGGACAGGACAGCAAACCCTCAAGACAGGACCGCTCAGGACAGGACCGGAACCCACAGTTCGGAAGCAACGCCTGCGCTCCACCCGCTCTGCAGCTATCGATCAAGACCCCGATTGGGTCAGCGAACTCCCAGTTAAGTGCTTCGCCAGCACTTTAAGGTTCAGTAGAACCTTAGACTATGGTCAAATTCGGACAGAGTGCTCCGCAGCTCTCTGTATCTTCAGTCACCTATTGAGTGCGTTGGGTCAGTGACAGGTCAGCTAAACCAGACAAGTCGGACGGCTCCCTAGGTGAACCCAGGGTAGATATACAGTTTGGGGACAGTGTACCACCCCCCAATGTTGCAAAGTGTCAGAATCCCTCAATTTGGATTGGTCCTAAGGTAGGATTTGGGTAGCACACCAATCACAACATAGTAATTTAAGCCTACATTTGCATAGTAGGGTACCGCCTAACTAGATTGGGGTTCCCATGAGAAATTGTGCAGAAATACAATGGCAATTTTAACAATGTTGCACTGCGAGAACATGTGATTGGTTCAGCCGAGTTTTCAGGTCGTTTCTCAGGAGCATCTTGCTCATCACTGCCAACTGGCTGTGTTCCATCAGTCAAGGTCTGCTGTGCCTCGGCAAGTCGCGCAGGCGCAGAAGGGACCTCCAAGATGGTTCTCGGTACAAACAGAACCCCATTCCCCGCGGTACATGAAAAGTAAGCGAAAACAAATTAATACATAATAATGTCATTATGAAAACACATCACAGGGTTTGTACTTTTAACTCATCATCAAGAAATAAACTTATGCGTTTTAAATGTTAGCTACATTGATACGGGTACAAGAGCAGTGGCACGAGCAGTACCACATGATAAGCACAGCTATGAATTACGCATGCGCATAAATTTCCCTCCACTTCTGCAGACGCGTCAGGACACGTGAGTGTGGCTGACGCATGCGCAGTAACTAAAATACAAGCGGCGGCCATGTTAAAGTACACGGGTAAGTGTATTAGAAATACACGTAGGCAAGCTTCATAAATTTTGCCTAAACAAAATAAACGTTAGTAGAACATACTTAGGTTACCTTATTACACATAAACGAGGTTCTTGACTTCGGCAAGCCGCAAAATATGCGAAGCTTTGCTTCATCACATGTTTCTGTCAAAAACAGAGCGTTAAGTCCCAAGTCCTCTAGCAAACTTGATACCTCAGCAGAGTGTGTAACCAGGGACCGGCTGTTGATCAAACCCCCAAGAAGGATCTTTCCAGCCTTTCTCCCACAAGCCCGAGCTGGAGTTGCTGTACATTCTATCTTACCAAGCTTTATCAGTCAATCTCTGTCATAGGTTATACGTTCATGGGCACTGTCAGGAAGGGCAGCATTGCCGGCGCCGGACGCCTCCGCGGGGCAGACGGGCGCAGATGGGATTTCCTTTGGCGCGCCATCGGTGCCCCCGCTGGGCGCTTGCATCTCCCCGCTTATAAATGCTGTCCTGGAGGAGCTGGCAGACAGCTAGAGCGCTACTCAAAATGGAGCCCGCAGATGTCAGCAAACCCGACCCTCCCTCACACAAGATGGCGCCCACAAGAGTACTAGCCACGCCAAAGCGGCGGGTGATGAAATAATTCAATTTTTTAAAGTGCGGGTATGTGGATTACTATGTAGTAAAGGTGTAGCATCAATCAGGGTTTATTAGCAGAAAAAAAAAAAAAAAAAATGAATAGCAAACGCAGCGATTAAAAAGGGTGGAGATCCCTATAAGGTGCTCTAAACGTCCTGATAGCCGTGCAGTTCTGCAGTCTAAATCTGCGCACCTACAGCCCTCCTGTTTAAATAAGGTATCCTGAAGGAACTGGCAGACAGCTAGAGCGCTACTCAAAATGGCGCCCGCAGATATCAGCAAGCCCGACCCCCCCTCACACAAGATGGTGCCCACAAGAGTACTAGCCACGCCAAAGCGTCGGGTGATGAAATAATTCAGTTTTTTAAAGTGCGTGTATGCGGATTACTCAGGGTTTATTAGCAGAAAAATAACAATTTTTAAAACGAATAGCTAGCGCAGCGATTAAAAAGGGTGGAGATCCCTATATGGTTCTCTAAACGTCCTGATAGCCGTGCAGTTCTGCAGTTGATGGACAGAATGCAGAACAATGTCATGCATTCACCCCAGTACAGAGATCTGGGCCCAAATCCATTGTTTTTTTGCTCACCATGCCATTCCAGTTTGAACCCAGCCATATGCAAATCAGTCTTGACCCTGTGCCCCATGGGAACAGTCCAGCCCGAACTGCCAAGCCAGGTCCTCCCTGGACTGGAAACAAACATCCTAGGACCGGTTTCGGGCTTTCAGCCCTCATCAGCCAGCATCCAACAATCTTTTCAACACTGATTTTAACCTCCCATCATGCCCTTCAAGATCGACTCCAACAATGAGAAATCATCTTGATATATCTTGACACCCTAAATCCCTTGTAAAATGCCCTCCACTGCTCTCTGAAAAACAGATGCTGCAGAGATGGGACCAAAAGGCATCCTCAAGCATGTAAAGGTGCCAAATGGAGTGACGAACGCCGGGAGGTCTTGAGAGAGAGGATGGAGCCTGACCTGATGATAGGCCGAAGATACGTCGAATGAACTAAAGTGCTTCACACCTTCAAGAGAGCACAACATCTCATTGATGTTGGAGAGTGGGTAATGATCTAACACTACTGCTTTGTTGAGATTTCTCAAGTCAATGCAAAGCTTAGCCTCTCCATTGGCCTTACGGGCCATAACCACCGGAGAGAACAATTCTGTGGCTTTTATCCCTTAAATTACTCCACTCCGCTAGAGTTTGTCCCCTCATGTACTCCTTTACCAACAGGAGTATTCCCCTCACTCTTGCCACCTTAGGTACAACATTCAACTTAAGCTTAATACGGTGCATATACAGTTTGAGACACCCCAATTCATTCTTAAAGACATCCGGAAATTCTTTGATCCAAATCTCACACCCTTTTCCCACCGGCCTGACAGATGGAATCTCTTTTAAGCAAACTGAGGGGTCTTTATCGGGGTCTACAAACACATTTAGGTCCTGTTGATAAAACCAATTGATTAATGATTCCCCTTTCATTGACATATTTTTGCAGGGATGATCCTCTCTTTAAAGTCAATCATACCCCAAAAGTACCCCAACAGACCAATTGTCTCACCAGTGTACCCTTTTGGTTTGATATCTGGTTTCAATAAGCGAACCTTTCCTGACAAATGTTGCTCAAAAAACACTTTAGGGATCAGAGTATCAGAGTAATCTTAGCTCCAGAGTAAAAAAACATGTTGGCGGATGCATCATTGACCAAGACCTTTTTAAAAGGCCCTTCCCCATGATGCTCCTTAAATTTAGGAATATTAACTTCTTCAACCTCTTCATCATATACTTCCACCTCCCTGATCTTTTCTGCTTCCTTTCCTGACTTAAAACCCCTTGAAAAGGGACCCTTTCTCCCAGGACAGTCTTTAACATTTGCCATGTGACCTGTATTGACACATATTAAACATTTTCCTTGGAAATTCTTGGTACTGTAAGACTTAACTCTTGTGTTAGAGTTGGCTTTACCTTTGGTGGATTTACAGTCCACCATTTTGACCACCTCTGCATCATTCTTTACTGATGACACGTCTTTGCGTATTGTATCAATGCTAGCTTTAGCATGTTTGTTCATTTTCACCAGCGTAAGAACTTCTTGCAACATAGGGTTGTCCTTCTGCCATAGGGTATCACTAGTTTTATCAATGGTACAACCCAACATAAGCTGATCTTTTAAAAGCTCCTCCGAAGTTGCCCCAAAATTGCACATGGAGGCTAACTTCCTTAAAACTGTTATGTACTGCTCCACTGACTCTTCCTGCCTTTGCATTCTTTTACCAAAATGGTATCTCTCAAGAACACTGCTAATTTTGGGAAGATAATGCAAATCCATCTTTTTCATAAAGACCTCATACTCATTGAGAGTTATGTAATCACTGTCAGGCAGATCAGGAAGATGTTTGAACACTTCCAGGCCCTCTGAACCTAGACAGTGCATAAATAGAGATGTTTTTCTTTCTGCACTAAGAGAAGTCCCCCATTCCTTTGCATAATGTGCAAAAACCTTCTTCCATGTCTGTCAAGGAATAGGGGGTCGCCTGGGGAAGATAAAAAGAAGGGAGGAGTAGTACCGTTCTGCATTGTCGATTAAAAGGTAGGTGACAGTGGAATAATTACGGGTCTGGATCTAAATAAACCAGAGTGGGATAACTTTTGAACAAATATCCCTAAGAGGAATTTAACAACAATCAGTCTCGAGATGCAAAGAATCTTAACCAGATGTGTGCATCACTATATATTAGCACTGCACTATACCTGACCTATTCAAACACAAAACGAGCATGCAGACATGAAGGTCTCACCATGAGGGAGCTGTGCGCATCAGCGGGAACATAAGCACAGTATCGTATTGCCCGCACCATAATCAGCTTTGCACGTCAGCGCATGATAGCACCAGCGAATAAGAGCACAGAATGGTAATGACGTGTGTGCCAAGATGTGACCAATACGGCTTCTCACACCAGTGCCATGCGCCTGGGTTTGCCGTAAATGATGGTGGCCACTAGAAGTAAATCTTCTTCTGCATTGTTTCAACAGCTGTGCGCATCAGCGCTGAAGATCCTTGCTGGGTATCGGAAAATACCTGCTCTGTTTACTCTAAGATGGCCCCTGCACGCCTTTTATTGTGTGCATACGTGATGGCATCTCTTACGTGGTGGCGTGTGTTTAGAGTATGATTCCATCAGATGCCGGGACATGTGCTGCCTCCACCACGCACTCACTTTGTCTTTTGCAAACCACTCATGCCGGGACTCGCACCGGGACTCGCGCTGTTGCCATACACGACGTATCCAATTTTCCAATATGCTGCATGCTAATTCCAACCGCACCCTGTCCAGCTGATCCTCTTGGGAACAATCAGCATCCAAGGCGGTAGGTAAAATTGGTTTGTCTTGTTTCGAAAAACGAAATGTAACTGTGGGTCTAAACAATCTACCTGCTATTCAGTGTCTGACATAAAACTCACTGCCAATTCTAACACTAAATCATAAAGTGTGACTAAAGCACGACAAGATACTTCCAAAATGTGAAAGTCCCCATCAGTTATCGTCCGGTACCGCCCTTGTCATCATCTGCGACTCCTCACACCAAGGAGAGTATACCTGCAGCCACTTGTTGTATTAGAAGTGGAAGCCCCAGTGTATTAAGGGTGTGTAAAAGGTGACCGTGTCTTGATAACTGAGAAGCAGTGCGTAAAAGGAGTGAATAAGTGAGCGAAGTGAATGTATAAAATTGGAGAGTAGGGAAGAAAAGAAGTTTATTAGGTACCTCTCAAACTTCCAATGATTAAAACCAGTGCGGGAACATAGTAGGTTAAACAAATAGCTACTATTTAGATTACGTAGGTCAACATGTTTCTGCAGTATATGGACCCAACAGGGTGTCCGCTGCTTTCATCAGGACCAAACATCGCTACTGCATTGATATACAATGGGTGAAAAACAAAATTTACGTTACAATCGTGTCACCTGGACGTCCTAGGTATATACAAATCCTCCAGAGTACTGTTAGGTAGGAGGATGGTACTACGCCTCACCTGGCTGCGGCTCAGGTAGGTAGAGCACCGCTCTGACCATCAGTACTCCGGGCGTCCCTCTGGGCCATCTCGGGGAGGTGTTTCGCCCAGAAATTAATTTTGCCGTGTTAAGGTCCCTTTCTTTCTTGTGTTGCTCTTCTATTCCTCGTTCTCCACTTGTCGCCAAAATGTGAGATCCGTCCTTGATAATGAATGAAGGATGCCTCTTCCAGGTTAATGTTGATAGAAGTTTACTGAAACTGCTACAGAGACCTCACCAAACCTTCAGTCAGGTCCAACTGATTTTCACAACCTTCTTAGTTCCAACCTTAGCAACCACCCACATTGGAATTCCTTACATCATCACTTGGAAACTAAGAGTGATAGAACTAGAAGAGGTGTAAAATACCACAACGACTTTAATGGCTTAGTCACAAATACATTTTGGAGTACATAAAGTTGTTCTCCTGTAATACTGTTGCACGTCCATTACAACCCTTTGTGAATTAGTACCAAAACATCTAACCTGACAATATGGTAGGAAGATTCATGTGCAATTACTACTAACAGAAAAGACTGTACCCTCTTTGGACTTTAACTACGAAGGAGTTGGACGTTTTGGGCCTGATTCACAAAAGCATGCAAGAGTATGTAAAATACTACCACAAGAGTACTACTACTCATCCTCCAAAAGGCCTTTGTGAATAGCCCCCATTTGAATACATTAGCTTTGTGAATCAATAGGTAAATGTTTGACATAATTTATCTAGACATTAAAAAATCCTATTTTTCCATACACATAAATACAAATAAATCTTTGTGAATCTGTTCCAATAAGTCAGGATCATAAAGAAAACAGGCTTCTTTTGATGTAACAGTGGACTAGAAATTTGTCTCTTCGACCTCAACAGTTGGAAATTGGGTTATTGGTTGAGGGGGATAAAAACCTACTCAAGCTGCAACCACTATCTCTGTCAGGGTGAAAAACAAGCAAACACTGTGTGTGCCTAGGGCATGTAAATCAATTGCTTGTTGTGGGAGTGCTGCACTGAGTGTGGCACCCACGAGAGTAGCCCTGGGAATATATCTCAGACCTGCCACTGCAGTGTTTTCAACTGCCATGTCGATCTGGCAAGTTCATGCACTTGCCAGGCCCTAACCTTCCCTTTCTTTACATGTAAAGCTCCTCTCTGGTATGCTCACAGTACCCCCATGGGCAGGGTGCAGTCTATGGAAAAGGGTGGGACATGAACTTGTGTGTTTTACATGTCCTGATAATGAAATACTGGCAATTTCGTTTTTCACTATTGAAAGGCTATCTGTCCCACAAGCAAACTTGGAAGTTGATTTGTAACATTTTACAAGTATAACATTCCATTGGGACAGGATAGAGAAAAGTAGTTTAGGCTCCATGAACCCAGAAATAAACAACACACCTTTTTAGGGACATGGTTTTTAAATTGTGTGTTTGAAAAAAACACTTTTAGAAAGCAGGCATTTTCTTATTTAACCATTCTATGTCCCTCTGCTGTTTGTGTATTTCCTGTCAGGTTTTGGAGTGACAGGAGGTGGGGATATGCATTCACTGTAGACAGCCACAAGGGGGGGGGAGGTTGAGGTGTGGCCTGCCTTTCGTGGGTGACTCATAGCTGGGCTGTATATTTAGAGTGGTGGGAAGAGTTCCACTTGCACATGAATAGACAGTGTCTCCTTTCGACAATGCTGTCTTCGCCTCCTGTGGTCATGATGCACCAGAGAGGAACAAAGAGAAAATGGGGTATAAATAGTGGACCTTAAAACCCAGAAAATTAGATCATTTCTGGACTCAAGAAGAACTTCTGCCAAGGAGATGAGCTGGAGAGCTGTAAGGAGGAGTCCTGCCCCTTTGCTGTGTGTGCTTTGCTAGGTAGGCCTGCAGTTGCTGCTTCTGCCAAGGAGAAGACAAAGACCAGAACTTTGCTGTGAATCTGCTTAACAAAGAATCACTAAGGGTCTGTGTATGCTGACCTCCTGTTCTGAAGTCTAAAGGCCACAAAGACTTCACCTGCAACTCCCTGACCAGCATCATAACTCCTCTGTGGACTCCTGCATTCAAAATGGAACCAATTCTAGTTCCTGGGCCCTGATAATTGTGTGGTTGGTGCTGCAAAGCAAGAAAAACAACTCTGACGCTGTCAGCAATGCCGCCAGTGATGCTGCGACCTGCAATAAGGCTGGGGGCACCGCTGGTGAAGTGCACGACACAACGCCCCAATGCCTGCTAATGCCTGCAGTTATCAGCCTTCCCCATGCCAGTGCTCACGCCGACGCCATCACCGCCAGCGCCTGCATCCCGTTATCGGGAAGCCGATAACCAACACGGGTGACTTCACAAACTAATCAACGTCGCATCAACTCACTGGAACCAACGCCTCACTACAGACACTGCCTAACTTCCCTGTTATGGACTCAACGCCTTGCCTCCTCCATAGCAAATGGGTACCGGCCTCACCTCTGCACCAATGCTTCACCTCCACGACGCTGTGCATCGTCTGCTTTGTTTCCAAAGGTACTGTTGTTTGGGAATTCGTGTGACTCCATGCACGGCCTGCGCACCTTGCGGTAGGCAGCGTACTTTGGATTTATGCCTGTCATGACGTCGTAATAGTCCCAGGTGTTTCTAAAACTTCTATTTTTAAAGTAACTGTTCAAAAAGTCATATTCTTGATACATGTATGTTGGATTTTTGTCATTTTGGTCATGTTTGGTTCAGTTAAAGACACTTTATTTTTCTAAACTGTTTTGGTGTTCATTTATGGTGTTTTCACTGTGTTATTGTGTGTTTGGGTACAAATATTTTACACATTGCCTTTGGGATAAGCCTGTCTGCTCGTGCCAAGCTCCCAAGGAAGTGAGCAGAGGTTTTCTGAACTGTGTTATCCCCTTATCCTGACTAGAAGCAAGGGTCACTACTTGTAGACAGGTGCATACCTCTGGCAAATAGAGACCCCCATTTCTAACATCATCACTCTGGTAGCGTAGCAAATAAAAAGCAGTCAGACTAAACTTAGAGGTCATGTGTAAAGTAGTTATGCAACACTTCAAACAGTAATAAACTAAAAACACAACACAAGAAAAATTCCACACCAATTTAGAAAAATAGAGTAAACTTTTATCAATTATTTGGCACCAAAATGACAAACATCCAATCTGTAGAACCGAAGATATGCAATTTTAAGAATTTCAGGTAAGTGAAGTGCCTAAAAGCACAAAGCGCCACTCGCAGTTTTCTGGTCATGTGGGACCAGGTGAAAGTCACAAGTTCAGGCCAAAGCTGATGGAGCCCGCGTCGGATACAGGAACCACTGAAAGAGGTACCCTCAAAGTCCAGCGCTAAAAGTTTTGCTTCCAGTGAAAAGGGCAGCAGGGAGAGTGTCGCGGATGGTTGTTGATGTAGCGCAAAGAGCAGGATGGGTGTCAGTGACGGTTGTCGCTGTAGAGCGAAGTTCCAGTCAGGCATCGTGGACAGTCGAGCTGGAACTTTGGGTTGGTGGTCACCATGACCTGTTGATGCTGTAGCGTGAAGTTTCGATCTAGTGTTGCCGGAAGCCATTGGCTGTCATTGTAGTGCAAACAGTCGAGTTCGCTGGAACTTTCAGTTGGCAGGTAGCATGGGCAGCAAGTTCTTGGCACCAACTGGCCACGTTCACATTTGCGAAGAGCTCAAAACTTCAAGAGAGCTCAAGTGAGACTATACCAAGGGTCCAAGACCAGAGTGACACCACTTGGGGGATAAGGACCTCACTCTAGCAGAGGCCAACAGGCCTCATGCAGATCCAGTTGAAGATCCAATAAGCAGGGCCAGGTAGCAGATCAGCTGGGCAGGTGCAGGGAGCCTCTGAAGCTTGTTATGTCCCTGAAGCTCAGAATAGGAGGTCAGCAGGCTGATTCTTCGAATCACCTCAGCCTGGGAGGAAGGGTGCAGGTCCAATCTTCCATCTCAGGAAGTATGGAAGCTGGCCGCAGATCAGCAGAGTAGCAGGGCGACAGAGTGGCAGTCCGTCAGGCAACAAAGCAGCACGGGAAAGCATTCTTCTGTAGTATTTACAGGTCCCGAAGTATATTGAAAAGTTTGATTTTTCTATAGAATTCTCTTTGAAGCCCTTGAAGTTCCCTGCCTCCCCTGCCCTGGTCCCAACCTGGCAGACTGCAGTGGTGACAAGTCCTTTGTGTGAAGGTAGGACACAGCCTATTCAGTTGCAAATTAGACTGTGGCCAGCTTCCCCCCATCCTGCATTGGGCCCATTCAGGCACACCTAATCCCTCTCTTGTGTGGCTGGCTGGGCGAAATAAACCAACTCCAACTGTCAAACATACCCAGTCAGGTGTCACAAGAACAGGCTGCTGGCAACAAATGGGGCAAGAAAATGCCAACTTTCTAAATGTAACATTTTCATAATTGTAACTTAAAATCCGACTGTACTATTAAAGAGGATTTTTAATTACAGTTTCTCAGACATTAAACATGAAATGTTTACCTGTTCCCAATCAAAAGTTAGCCCTTATTAAATATAATAAGGCAACCCAATGTTATCCTATGGGAGAGGTAGGCCTCGCATTAGTGAAAAACGAATTTAGGAAGTGTTTGCTACCAGGAGGTATAAAACTTAAAAGTACATGTCCAATGTTTAGAATACACTACATCCTGCCATCTGGGCTGTGTTTGGCCCACCCTAAAGGTGACTTTTATGAATTAAAAAGGAAGGTTTAGGCATGTCAAAACGTTTATTTTGCCAGGTCGAAAGGGCAGTTTCAGGTTGTACACACAGGCTACAATGGTAGACCAGAGGCATGTTTAACAGAGCTTCTTAGTGGGTGGCACAATAGGTGCTGCCGACCTACTAGCCACCTTTAATTTACAGGCCCTGGGTACGTTTGGTACCACTTTACTGGTGATCTACAAGCAAACTAAATGTGAAAAATGGGTGTAAGCCCATTTACCATGTTTAAAGAAGAGAGCACACACACTTTAGCAGTGGTAAAGTGGTAAGGTGCACAGAGTCCCAAGGCCAGCAAAAACAGATCAGCAAAATAGATGAAAATGGAGGAGGAAGCCAAACGGTTTGGCTAACGACCACCCTAAGGCTGACAAGTCTAATATCAACCTTTTCTCCAGTCCTAGCATAAAATGCTATCTCTGAGCTGTGTCTGATGGTCCTGTGGACTAAAATATCGACTACGAGGATCTGTGTTCGACTCCATGTCCCAGGCTCAAATCCTGGTGGGCCTACTTTGACTTTCATACTTCTGAGGTTGATATAATGGGTACCATTCAAAAGGGTAACAATAAACAGCTGCTTTCTGACACTAGTGCTGAGGCATCCCTTCCCTTAGGGGTGAGCGTGCTCTCTGCAAATACAATAGTTATGTTTATTTTACTCACAGCCTGGTTCGAGAGACATGGCACAGATAACATAAGAATACCGAGGTCCGAATTACAAGCCTCAGTAGTGGAATTTCAAATGGGTCCCAAAATTACTGAGCGCATTAGCGAATGTGAATCCACGAGTCCGGGACCTTTTCCACGCAACTTTTCCGCATATTTGCAGAAGGCACAATTACTGTATGTCTTCAAATCCTGATTTGAGCCAAAACTTTTGTTAGCTAATCTGGCAAACTCTGAGTAATTTGTTCTGGTCGGAAGCTGCAGCAATTAAATAAATAGCTTCTCATCAGGTCTGTACATCCATAGTAACGTGTTAGATGGCCCATGACTTATTTAAAAATGTCCCCTTGGATGGGACGCTCAGCAGTTCCAGTCACTTAAACCCACCAAACCCCCTTCCCAGTTTACGTTTCTTTATTGGCCCATACATATGATTGAAAATGCAGACCAGTTGGGGAAACCAGTCATATGCTGAGCATACTCACTCTATCGGTGAAAAAAATCCCACTGGAAACATGAAGTTATTTTTACACCCTTAACTCAAAGCCTCATCCCAGCTCAGTGGCAGCTATCCAGGATGGGGGGTTGTGGTACAGCACCTGTGAAATGCAAATATGAACGGTAATACAGCTGGCTGGAAGAAAATTGACTCTGCTTTCATCTGGACTGCAGATGCGGCTAGCAGCGAGGCGGGTAAGCAAAGGCCAGATTTCTAACCACAGTCGTGTTGAGTGGGCCTGTGTGAACTGTTTATCCAGTACTTGTGCGTGTGTCAAGAAAGAGAAAACTATTAGGCATGGGAAACGCAATTCGTCGCCAGAGATTGTTCATCTCTGCAGTTTTGACAGGAAGCTAAATATTTTGAATAAATAAACTGAAATAAGGAGGACAAATACGGCTGCTGTATGCACTATCAACGAAATTAGCCTAGGCTAAATAAACATTTAGGCCACTTTTTTTCAGCTGCAGATGGGCCCTGCCTTGCCGCCTGTTTCTCTTTAGATTTATCCAGGACATTGATGTCACATTGTTAAAGCAACATAGTAACCTTGTTACTCGCCACACAGTTTACATTTTATTCTTAATGTACTGGTGAAAGAGTGCCATAATTTTTTATAATTCATAACCTTTTTAAAATGTTTTTTCAATAATAGGTTAGAGTCGATGGACTTTGTAAATTGGTTAGCTAGGGAGGCACACATTAACCTGATGCGTGACCAGAGAAGTTTTTTTGAGTCGGGCAATGAAGAATTATCCTATGTCGGTGTGCTGTAATGGTGCTCCAGCAAGAGCGGTGAAGACTTAGCCCAGCACCAGAAACTGATTGTATGACACAACCAGCTTTCCTTTCCCACGCGTTCCTTAACTACGTGGGTGGCACAACAAATGTGTCTGAATCACACATTCCATTTACAATGCAAGTTGTTACAACAACTTGCCTTAGGGGTGCGCTGGACTTTGAAATAGTATAATTTACTATTACAACTCCAGTCTCCGTAACAGTAGAGAAAGTCCAATGCCGCTTTGCCTAACGCATGTCGTTGTAACGCTTTCCTTTCCCACGCGTTCCTTAACTACGTGGGTGGAACAACAAATGTGTCTGAATCACACATTGCATTTACAATGCAAGTCGTTACAACAACTTGCCTTAGGGGTGCACTGGACTTTGAAATAGTATCTTTTACTATTACAACTCCAGTCTCCGTAACAGTAGAGAAAGTCCAATGCCGCTTTACCTATCGCATGTCGTTGTAACGACTTGCATTGTAATTGGAAAGCATGGTTCAGACTTATTCGTTGTTCCACCCGCGTTGCAAAGGCAATGCGTTGTTCGGCAGTCATGGTATTCTCTGTTTCCCCCAGAAACCCAGTTGTATTCCTGGAATAACTTTACAATCCAAGAAGAAAACAGGGCAAGGACAAGGAGGGTGGAAACCAAGGGCCAGATTTACTAAGACTGTGCGTCCCATAAGGGGACACAGGCTGACACAAAGGCTAATTTGGGATTTACAAGCAACACAAGGCCTGATTTGCATAGCCTTGCGTGACATTGTAAATTCAACAGAGCCGCTTCTCCACATTGCATTACATTTCTTTGTGGTAGGTGTACCATAGGTGAAACATGGCTGGTCTCGTGCATTCACTGGTGGATTTTACCCAATTCCAGATTTACTAAGGTTTGTAAAGCTGCAATTGTGTGAAAGTTTACACCACAGGGAGGCGTACTGAGCAGAAATATGTTATTTCTCCTCGTTACTTCCTCTTTCTATAATAGGTGAATTCTGTATCACACATAGAAAGAGGAAAATGCCTCTATGGGTTGTTTTTGTGCAGGAAGTTGTACCTTCCTGCACACAAAAAACAATCCTGCCCTTAATGCAGGTCCCCTAGCAGCATGACGCAAGGGTGCCTGCATTGGCGTTAGGCTGCACAAGTGCACCATATCATTGTAAATATGACACTCTTTAGCATTCTCATTCACGCAATGCAGCGCTGCAATTTGCCATGCTGCACTGCGTTGCATGCATTCTTAGTAAATCTACCCCAAAGGCCCAGATTTACAATGATTTTGCATCTGAGTTGTATCACATTATTTCTGCAGCACCTTCACACAATACTTTTCATCATTTACTAAGACATGCAAATCACTTTGCGTAGCTTTGTATGGTTCATTAAATACAAGTAATGCAGCACAGTACATAGCACAGAGTTGAGTTAATTTGCATCGGGGTGGTGTTACATGGATGGAGCAGGGGCGTGGCCATGAATTGACCAATGTATTTTAACATAAAACCACATTTACAAAGACTTGGCTTGGTGTGCCTCCCCAAAAGAGAAAATAAACTTCTCGATGTTACTTCCTCTTTCCTCATTCTGCCGCACATGTAGACAAAGGAATATGCCTCTAAGGATTGTTTTTGTGCATGAAGATATTCCCTTTCAAACAATGCAGTGCAGTAAGTGTGTTGCCGTGTGTGGCATTAAATAATTTGTAAATGTGCCTTTAAGCATTAAATTGTTTGATGTTGTTCCAATCAGTCAGCTTGGCGAAATAGGAAAATGAAGCCAATTGTACAGTCCAGAAAATGTTAAAAAAATTTGAACCTCCTTACTCAACACATGCTCTTGACAATCCACCCTAAATCTAGGCTATGCAGATAGTGAAATCTGATGTGCCTGCATAACAGCCAGATCGCTACCGTTATAAAACTCAAATCGGATAGGATTTCTGACTCTTATAACCAATCCATCTATTCCTGCCCCAAAGGGTGCCTGAAAGCTTACGGTGGCTAAATAGCCTCCTGCACCCTGTGACTGACACATAACCCATTTTAAGGCCCCTTAGATCAATGCACTACAAAGCCAAAGTCTACACTTCCGTTTGTAGTGGGAAGCAGATTATTCCCCACGCTGTAGTACATCCCATTACACGCATATACCCCCTTCTTGTTGGTCCTCCATGCAGTGTGGTGTAACATAAAGTGATAGGGCCTCCCTACAGAATGTGAAGAGGGTCCCCTTAGTCTCCCTTACCTCACAGATATTCATTGGCTTTGTACTGAATGTAGGACCCCTGAGGTTGGTGGTCACCTGAAAAGCTGCCCCCATGCCACTATGGATGCAGGGGCTTGCGTTAAGCCACCGTCCATGCACTGATGTCCACCCCAGTCACCGGATGGAAAGGCAATCTGACCCAACAGACCAAAATCTGACTAAAAAACTTCAAGTGAAAAAAGCATGAAAGTTTCCTATGGGGATCATGTCTCCTGTGTTCAAAGTCACTGCATCATCTGCTTCTCCAGCTGGACAGCTCTCACATTCTCTCATACCCAAATGAAAGCCAGCAAAACAAAGCCATAAACAGCTTCTTCAACCTGGAAACCCCAAATCACCACACAGCGAAATGGTGAGATCTCAAATGCTGACTTTACCTTAAAAAATAACTCAGGAGAATGCAGCAAGAAGTCAGCCTACAATTACCAATGACACAGTCGACTCCCTCCACTGTCACTTCACATTCCTATATCTGAACAAAACAAAAAACGAGCAAGACTAGAAATAGCTACACAAGAAGCAAACACATCAGTCTGCACAACCGCTTGTAGCATACAATATCCATACTCTGGACCCCATCTTTATGCAATCAGACTTCTAAGGCATTAAGCTCATTCTGCCCTTCTAAAGAGCCACTTGAAGCTTAACCCTAAACTCTACTGAACACCACATGGATAAACAAATGTATAGAGGAAGCTATGCCTGGATCAGTACAACTGTCTGAAAACTGGTCTAGTAAAAACGACAATGCATCCTTGAGCCGGAATGAAAACTGGAGACAGCTAGCTGAAATGCCCCCTAAATATTGGAGATTTTTATAACAACTTCAATTCACTAAATAGGACATTTAGTCCATAGAAGTTGCTAATGAATGTATAACCACCAAAAAGTCCACTCATAAAAACATTTGAACTTCCTATTCTCTCAAAAGGAACATTTTGATAGCATAATGATCTTTCAGCATGTAGGTGGCTTCCCATGACATCCACCTTTGGCAGCACCAGGACTAGAAAGTGTACTTGCCCATGGTACAATCATATTGGCAACAAACAGACCAATCGGGATTCGTCCACCCTTATCACATCAAAGCCCTGTTGGAGTAAGGTCGCCCTGGACTTAGCTCTGTTTTTGATTCCAATCCCTTTTCCAAAGCCCTCCATTTAACATCACAGCCCCCTCGTATGCTAATTTCACCAACAAATTTCCAGATGGGCAATTCTTACACACTAATTCTTTTGTGTAAAAAAATCCATCGGGAAAGAGAAATCTCTTCTTTGTTCTGCCTTCTGCATGGGTGTAGATCCCCCCCCCCTAATCCTTGTCATAGAGCTTGCAGACAAAATAAGTAATTACATCTCATGCTACTTTTGTTAACAGAAGCTAAACTCAACTTAAATGGACAAACTGTTATAAATGCCGTCACTTCCCAAGGATTTTCCAGCCTCCACTCAGGCATACCATGATCCACAGGAATAATTTGACTTAAAAAAATATGTAACCAATTCTTATCTTCTTTTGAATATCTGCTTTTCTAAGGCAGTGTAAGTCACCATCCCAATGGGAAACCAATACTTTTTGGGAGATTTAATTGACTGTACTACAGCATGGGATGAGAAATTTTAACCTTCATTGGTGGAACTGCTGACATGTTCAGTTGTCTATACTCCCACCCATCCTAAACAATAACTGCCTCAGTTAGCTATGGAGACACACAACAAGGCATCTATGTTGGACACAATCATCACAAAGCCTGGAATTCTCCAAATAAAAGATGAAATAAGAACAAGGTGGCCTGGCCTATTCATTATAAGTGTTGAAGAATTGCGGAGTACAGACCAACTGAGAAAACTTGAATTGGGTGATGGACAGGGTTAGGTAACTAAATCATCCTGCTTTGATATATTTCCAAAATGGATAAGCACGTCCAAATCAAACATAATATTATGTATTGTTTTTTTGATTGTCCAGAATAATTCTTCCAGAGCAATACAGCGAAACAACCAAAACGTGTTTCGCCACTTCTCGACGCGCAGGCCTGGGGCTTTCTCAAAGCATCAGAATTTGATGATACAGTCCTATTGTCGAAATATGTCAATAACCTTAAAAAATTGTGCTGAGCAGTATGACTCTGGAACCAACTGGCTAGGTTTTCAACGGCCCAACCAATTGTAGAATGCACTTGATTGCAGATTCATTCAAGACACTGTTTGTCAAGCATTCTTGTAGATTCAAGGGTGCAGATCGTAATATACTAACCGGAATGCTTGACAAACAGTGTCTACAAAGAATCTGCAATCAAGTGCATTCTTCGGTGATTGGACTGTTGTAAACCTAGCCAGCTGGTTCCGGAGTCCAGAGCAAAATCCATCTATCAGAAATGCAGTGATAAGATTATATTCACGTACAAAATACAGTTACCAAAACATTACACACCCCCCTTTGTAGGCAGGGGCATAGCTACAAGTGGTGCTGCTGGTGCCATGCACCGTGGCCCAGATGTAGGAGGAGTTCAACTACACCAGCCCCTTGAGCTGTGAGAGGCCACATATTAGCATAGGCACTGGAAATAGGGGTTCAGAGGGTGCTGCAGTGCTCCCAAAATAACCAAGCGAGAGTTTTGAAGTTAAACAAGCATTAAAATAGCCCAGAGCCTTGGATCAAATAATTTGGTCAAGTGGTCAAGCCAGATTAATCCCAGGTTTTCTGGTTTCACCTTCTGTTATTCAGCCACTAGATTGGCATCCTTTTCTTACTTATATTTAACTTTAAAATTGAATGCTTTGTCTTTAAATCTTGGAGCATGAGGTTAGAATGTGATTAGCAGGCAGAAGCCACACAAAAGCTCATCTCATTTTGGCTTTATGGGCTCAAGAGGACCTCAAGCTGAAGCAGAGCCTTTCCATCTGGCTCAAGCCTCCAGGGCCTCACTCACCTCTATACTTTACTCTGGGTATTCTTTGCCTGAAATAGCTTAGATGCCACTGATGAAGCTCCCATAGGGATACCTGTTTTGTATGTGAGACTATCTTATCTTGAACTGTTTCTGACCATCATGCACCTGTGCTGTGTGGAGGGGAACTTAACTGCTGGCGAAAGAACTCAGAAGGTTCTCTCTAGAACGTGTGCAGTACGAGGAACGTAGAGGAAGACCCCAGAATAGAAGAGGCAACCGCAGAGGTAGGAACTCATGGCGCCCACCATTTTTCCAAGTGGACCACCAAGGGATGCCTTTTCAACCTTTCAATCCCCGATTCCAAGGCTGGATGAATCCGTTTTTCCCAGGCCCCCCATCCGATGAACCAACAAATGCCTCATCAACAGGGACAAAATTTTCAACCCAGGGTTCCTTTTTTAGGGAACGGCCAAACGCAACAACGAGGGAGAAAACGAGGAATAACGTGGTCCGACCAGACTCGCCAGGTTCAAACAAGGAGCGTGACAAGAACCAAGACAGGACCAGACACAACTCCCTCATCGTAAACCTGACTGATAAAGTTCTGACAATAGAACAGGAGAATATCCTTAACAAAGGTTTAGGATTTGTTCCGACCCCGAAAACTGACATTTTCAAGACAAAATGTGAACTAGCAGAATTCTGTCGCACCCTAAAGCTCAAAGCCTTTTTTAAGGATCAGCCAATGAACACCTCAGACGGCGACACATCATTGAGGAACAAGTCTACTTTCTGTCCACTAAATTCTCAGGTCCCAATTGAGATTGCCACATTTGAGCAAGCGATCATGAGAGAGATAGACGAGATAGCATTAGACCAACAGAGACCATTTCACAACATAACAAGAGCAGAGCAGACGGCATTGGATGAATTGAAGAACGACGGCCAAATTATAATCAAGCCGGCCGACAAAGGCGGAGGTGTAGTCGTACTCTCTGCAGCCGGCTATGACAAACAATGTCTGGATTTACTATCGGATCAAAAGTTCTACAGAAGATTAACTATAGATCCCACCAAAAAGTTACAAACAATGATAGGGATGATGATAGAAGAAGCTGAAGCCAATAATTGGCTATCCAAAAAAGAGGCCGATTTTTTGGAAACAAAAAATCCAAAAATCCCATATTTCTACTCATTACCTAAAACACACAAAGCACGGATGCCACCCCCTGGGAGACCAATTGTTTCCGGGATCGGATAAATTTTGGAGCCACTTTCACAATGTGCTGATCATTACTTGAAACCGTTGGTACAAAAAACGCCAACCTACCTGAAAGATACCAGGGACCTTTTGAACATCCTGAAGGAAGTCGAGTACTCACCTGACACCATAATGCTAGTAGGACTCGACGTGGAAAGTCTCTATACTAGTTTGCCCCAACAGGAGACCCTCGATATGTTAGAGACAATTGTCTTCAATATAGACTGGCCACATAAGACACCAAGACATTTTATTTTGGAATGCTGCCGTCTCGCCCTCACAGAGAACTACTTCCAATATAAAGAGACCCTATACTTGCAATGCCACGGGACCTCGATGGGCAGTACCTTTGCCCCGAGCGTGGCAGGGCTATATGTGAGCACCTTTGAAAGGACCCATATTCACACAGAAACCAACCCTTTTTTTGTCATATACTGCTTTGGAAGCGGTATATCGACGATATTCTGCTAATTTGGAACGGGAATGAAGAAAAACTGAAAGACTTCCATACTTGGATTAACACCAAAGATAACTGCTTAAAATTTACGTACAGTGCTGATAAGAGGAGCTTAGATTTCCTGGACATCACAATCTATGCAGACAATGGATCTCTACAAACACGCACTTTCTTCAAGGAAACAGCGAAGAATAGTCTTTTATCTTTTAACAGTTTCCATCCCCGCCCTTTGAGGGAAAACCTTCCCTACAGCCAATTCCTCAGGCTACGAAGGAACTGTAGCAAGAACATTGAATACAGAGCCCAAGCAGAAGACCTCTGTGAAAAACTGGCAGACCGCAACTACCCTAGGCGAGTAATAAACAAATGCAAGAAACGGGCTCACAATCAGAACAGAGAAGGCCTTTTAGAGACATCGACCAAAACAGGACCGGAGAACCTGACGACCTGTGTCTCTACCTATAGTCCAGTGACTGACAAAGTTAAGAAAATCATCAATAAAAACTGGAGGATTGTTACGTCCGGAACACTTTCATGGCCTAAACCCAGGTTCGCCAACAAACGAAGCCGCAACCTGAAGGACATTTTGGTTCACACAAGGCCACCCCCGGAGAAACGACGTGAAAAACCAAACTTATGGGGAAACGCCCCAATAATTGGCCATTACCCGTGTGGCTCCTGTTCAGTGTGCAGTTTGACACAACCCACAAAAGAGTTACAACTGCTTACATACTTCAAATGGAGAATACTCAAACACACGAACTGTAACACCAGTCATGTTATCTACATGATAACCTGCCCATGTCTCCTGAGGTACATCGGAATGACGTGTAGGAAGGTTAAACAAAGGATTGGAGAACATCGGAGCAACGTCAAATGTAAAAGAGCACTACCAAGATGGCCAACCATTACCTAGAAAAGAACCACACAGTGGATGAACTTAACTGGGTCGTTTTGGAAACTCTAGAGATCAAGGACAATAATGCAGAGAAAATCCTTTTCGAAAAGGAACAGCGTTGGATACATCGTCTGGGCACAGACACAAGAGGCCTGAATGATAATATCCCCTGGCTGAGCCTACTGAGATAAGCATTCTCATCTTTTTCTGGATTAAGAATGAGCCTTCTCGCCAATACAGACTTTGAAAACTACTGTGGCAGCCACTTTCCTGAGTAGACAGAGTAACTACTCCCCCTTAGACTTTTTTGGACTCCCTCGTTCCTCTCTGAATAAACATGGTCTAATTAAATGCCAAAAGTTCCCCTAACGTCACCTGGCCATCAAAAGAATTGCTATATATCCCACACAATTAGATTCAAGAAGTTTCTATTCTTCCGTATAATCTGCCAAACACTCCCTAATAAGTACCACACGGAGTGCTGGCACAACACCTAGCTTATTGAGCAGGAATACGAAATAAATTAACCTCGGCAAGTTGACATCGAACATAACATTAGCCGAACGAGAAAACCCCCGCATGTGAACAAATAGCCCTGTGCTCTCCGCTACATTTCGTAGTCAGTGTGAATCTCGCCCTTTGAATTATCAACCAAAAAACAACATTTTGGGAAACTTAAGACCAACTTTCCCACAGTCCTTTTCACTATCTCGGTTTACAACTTTTCTCATAAATTACCATTCACGTGATAGAACTTTGGGACACATGAGATTATCTTTCTACATAGTCCCCTTTCTACCTCCTTTACCTAGGGTATTATATTCAACCCGGTAGACTAGTTCTACTACTTCCGGGGTACGAGAGGCAGTCACAGCGTAACGCGAGGCAAGAGGAGTGGAGCGTTAGGTAAACAACGCCCGCCGAGCACCTCATGACCCAACCGCAAGTATTTAGAATTTTGACCTCAATATCCATAATTCCTCTCTTTCTGAATTTAGCCCCCTCGAAGCCCTTGTAACACCCGAAGGAGGTGTAACTTAACTACACTTCAGGTATGCTTTTTTTGGGTAAAATAATTTATCGATCCGAGTGGCTTGCTACACCTCGAGAGCACTATTGTTTAAATTGACAATACTGAACACGCTGATAACAAGAACATCTTACATAATGGGCACATGAGTTTTTTCACATGACCACTCGAACTTCGCTATTTCACGCATGAAATTGACTTCTTTTTAAAGAAAAATGATAAACAACACATTTCCATGCAATGGGAACTAGCTGAGCCCTTTACCACGCATGACAATTGGAAACACACCATCACTTTAGTAACAAATAATCTTTTTGCATGGTACACATTTGTGGAGAAAGAGAGAGTTGACACTGCCAGTTACTGAAGGTTACGAAGTATTGCCATTTTTAAGTTGCATCAATTCTGCATTGAGTAGTAGTGTATTCACTACTTTATGTGTCTCCTTTACCTCTTTCCCTTGTCTTGTTTGTATATGTTTGTAATGTTTGATTCACAGGTACATTGAGACCTCGAAGAAGAAAACAGGTTGAATATTTCCTTTTTTCTAACACTTACTTGCTAAAATTTAGTAAAGTATTATCACTTTTGCACACCACTATTGGTCCTGAAGAAAGCCCTTAAGTCCGAATCCCGGCAAATGGGGCTGAAACATGTCGGCCACTTTTATTGTTATATTAGTGCTGGTACATCCTGAAAAACCTAATTTTTTTCAATAGAACGCACTATATAGAGCATTCCCTTATGGGATTTACCCGAACCCAGATCTAATAAAAAAAATTCTTCTGGTTTTCCGGGTAATTTTTAATATTGAACACTGTCCACATCACTGGGTCACTACTGTTTTTAACCAAGGGTGAGATCCTCCTGGTGGAGGTTGCATACCAACAAACTAACCCCATGATTATGCACACACGTGTATGAAGAGCGGAGAACCAAGATATACCGCTAACTATACTTCCCAACACGTGCATGAGGGTTTTTTATTGGAGACATTTTGTTCCATTTCCTGCATACCCTGGTTCATGCAGGACAAGTGATCCTTCCCCATTTGATTTTTTGGATTGATATTAGGAAGTTGAAGGATCACAACTTCCTCCTCCCCTTTGTTGATTAGTAGTAAGTTTTGATATGACAGATGAGGGCTATGTCAAAAGGAGGTTGAGGATTGTCAAGGCAGCTGACATACTGAGATGTCACCCTAGTGAGGGGGCCCAGTTACTTTGCTTGCACTAGGCGCCATGGTAACCTAGCTATGCCACTGTGTGAGAGCCTATGTTGGATTTGAACAGTGCAAGTCTTCTACTTCCTGCATTTGTCAAGTGGCATAACCGTAAGCAATACCAGCATCTTGGCCTAGTATGGTGATTTGCGTACTTCCATGTCAAG
Source organism: Lissotriton helveticus (assembly GCF_964261635.1). Lineage (NCBI taxonomy): Eukaryota > Metazoa > Chordata > Amphibia > Caudata > Salamandridae > Lissotriton > Lissotriton helveticus. The sequence continues at coordinate 1,529,683,621 of NC_136067.1, forward strand.
CAATACCTATCTACAATCTTTACACAATGTAATACCAATCCATGCTTAAAAGCATAATGCTTTAACAAAGGTGTTTCACAATAGACAGATCAGGCCTACTGCTTATGCAACCATCAGACATACACTTATAAAGCTACAAATGAATATAACGTTAGGTTCAGCAAAATATAACAAAGTTTATCACAGTGTGAATATTCTACCTTCAGGTTTTATCAGAGCGGGTGACCAACACCTAAACATATTTAAACTAAATATCTAAAAATATCTTCAACTTAAGAAGCATTTCTGAATACTTTTAATGAACAAAAACTAAAATTTTAGAAAAGGGACTGTCTGCAAAATGTCCTGGAAGTGGCAGAAAACCGATTGGCAACAGTAAATCATCAGGAAACTGTTGATGAATAAACCCAAAGAAACACAGGATCCCATGGTCTTTGTATCCAAATTTTCAACCAAATCAATGGCCATAAAACGAATAAATAACAGGCGCAGGGAAATGTTACAAAAGGAGCCTTACTTTAAAAGGTTATTTGAGAAGAAGCCTTTTTTCGCATGCACAAGATCTAAGAACATCAAAGAAATACTGACTTGTCCACGTACACAAGGCATCAAACTTCAAAATGGTACTAAGAAATGTTTCAATTGTGTACAGTGCAACAACATATCACAGGAAATACCATCACATCCGATGACAGGGGAAATAGTGAAACTTCGGCATTTTGCAGATTGCAACTCATCTTTCGTGGTTTACTGCATCAAGTGCCTGTGTGGCTTGATGTACATTGGCAAAACTGAATGCAAAATCAAGATAAGAATAACAGAACACAAAAGCATGATACACAATATAAACACACACTCCAATTCAGCAGGACACTGGTTCAAAGACAAACACAACATAGCTCAGCTAAAATTTCTAATCTTAGAGACAGTGCCACTAAGTAATGGCAAAGACAACTCAACATTGTTGTCTCAGAGAGAAATGTTCTGGATTGAAAAATTCAACACAATGATACCATTAAGTTTGAATGACAAAATAGACATGGGGTGTTTTCTATAGTTAGTTCACTTCAATGTACACAGCCCAGATCATTGCAACGTATGTGTGTAATGTTAATTTTAATCCATGAATTAGTTGGTTAGATGTTTAAGCACCATATATAAAATAGAATCATCATGATGTTTAAAGTAATGCAATGCAACTCTTGTCTCAATGTTACATCACAGGGAAATGTTCGAGTACGATACATCGAAAGAACTGGTTTGATGCTCTGTGCAACGTTATGAAACTCCTCTGAGATTGTTTCATCACAGGTTACAGTCCCTTTTTTTTAGTCTCACAGTTTTCACTGTTCTTCACTTAAACTACTATATTTTCACTTCGGTGATCTCTTGCTCTTCTGATATTCTGCAGGACATTCTTTCACTGGCTCTGCTAATATACCTCATTCTTACAATACTTCATCAGGAAGACCACTCCCTAGTATTCAACCCCAACAGTTCGGTCTGGACTGGGCCCATGAGGCACAGGGTCAAGACTGGTTTGTATATAGCTGGGTCTGAAATGGGATGGCAAAGTGAGATAAAGAACGATGATGAATTCAACCCAGATCTGTGACTGGGGGTGAGTGTCTGAAAAGTTTCAGCGCCCTGTCCATCATCTCCTTGTGTGTGCCAGCATTTTTCCATGCAATATATACAAAGGTTTGACATTTATCAGACAGGGTGGTTCATGGTTGTTCAGTAGTTGTTGAACATTCTAGTTTGCCTGCCATCAGGGGCTGTCGACCCTGAACCTTAACAATTACATCTTTTTAAAGTTGTATAGGGGACATGAGACATTGCAGAGAGTTTTTCTCCTTGTTTAATTTAGTTCAGTTTTTTTTATAGTCAATCAATCAATCAATCAAGAAATTTGTATAGCGCGCTACTCACCCGGAGGGTCTCAAGGCGCTGGGGGGGGGAGGTGGGGGGGTCCGCTACTGCTCGAACAGCCAGGTCTTGAGTTACTTCCTGAAGGAGAGGTGGTCTTGGGTAAGACGGAGGTGGATGGGGAGGGAATTCCAGGTCTTGGCTGCCAGGTAGGAGAAGGATCTTCCTCCCATGGTGGCTCTCCGGATGCGTGGAACGGCGGCGAGGGCGTGCTTGGTTGAACGTAGTTGGCGGGTGGGAGTGTAGAAGGTCAGGCGGCTGTTGAGGTACCTGGGGCCTAGGTCGTGGAGGGCTTTGTGTGCGTGGGTGAGGAGGCAGAACGTGATCCTTTTGCTGACGGGGAGCCAGTGCAGGTCTTTCAGGTGTCCGGAGATGTGGCTGTGGCGGGGGATGTCCAGGATGAGTCGTGCGGAGTCGTTCTGGATGCGTTGGAGTCTTTTCTGCAGTTTGGCTGTGGTTCCGGTGTAGAGGGTGTTTCCGTAGTCTAGTCTGCTGGTGACAAGTGCCTGGGTGACCGTCTTCCTGGTTTCGGTGGGGATCCATCGGAAGATCTTTCGGAGCATGCGTAGGATGTTGAAGCATGAAGACGAGATGGCATTGACTTGTCTGGTCATCGACAGGGAGGAGTCCAGGATGAAGCCCAGGTTGCGTGCGTGGTCCGTTGGTTTGGGTGCGCTGCCTAAGGCCGGGGGCCACCAGGAGTCGTCCCAGGCAGATGGTGATGATCCAAGGATGAGGACTTCCGTCTTGTCTGAGTTCAGTTTCAAGCGGCTGTTCTTCATCCACTCGGCTACTTCTTTCATCCCTTCGTGTAGGTTTGTTCTGGCGGTTGCGGGTTCGTTGGTGAGGGAGAGGATCAGCTGGGTGTCGAAGCATAGGAGATGATGTTGAGGCTGTGTTGGCGTGCGATGGCTGCGAGGGGGCTCATGTACGCGTTGGAGAGGGTGGGGCTGAGTGATGAGCCTTGTGGTACGCCGCAGATGACTTCGGTGGCCTCAGATCTGAACGGGGGGAGGCAGACTCTCTGGGTTCTTCCGGCGAGGAACGAGATGATCCACTCCAGTGCCTTCTCTTGGATTCCGACGTTGCTGAGGCGTTGTACTAGGGTGCGGTGGCAGACAGTATCGAACGCTGCGGAGAGGTCCAGGAGGATGAGGGCCGCTCATTCTCTTGTGAGACCTTTCAATTTTGGCTGCCGTTTTCCAAGCGTCTCATTGAACTCACTAGTCCTCTTTCAGTTGCCAGCTTATGGAGACGCTGCTTTTAAATCATTTCACATTAGTACAAGTTTCACAAGCACCAGCATGTAGTAAAATGAGTAGGATAGACATGGTGAGATACATTCACATTCGGAAAGGTAAGATTTTAACGGAGAGGAGCACACGTTCATTTTCATTTTTGTTTAATGCTCGAATAGTACACATTTTTGTTTGCCTTGTAGGATTAGTTTTAATATGAGTATGATTTATCGAGCTGCATCCAGGATATCGCATTGGTCTCTTGGTTAAGAAATAATACACAGGTATGCACATTTTTGCATGATTTTTTTGCATTTAAGGCAGTTATCTTTTGCTTGAAGTCTGTTTTATTGGTGTTTCTTTTATAATTTTTAGACAGCGTGCTCGTGGAAAGTATATGCAGAGTGACAAGAGGACTGCACTTTGACACTAGTCTTTTTGCAGTGAACAGCCAGGTATTCTTTATTTTTTGTAGGTGCCAAATTCACTAGCATCTTAGTTTGATTCAACATGTTATTGATCGGTATATTTGTTCAGTGTTTCTGCTTTTTTATACACCACGGATAGATTGTCCAGTATATTTTTGGATAAATGACGGACACCAAGGTCTCTTCATCTCTTTTAACATAGATTTCATCAGGATGATGGTTTCTTCCTTATATCCTTCTTCTTTCTTTGATATAGGGTTGCAGTGGAACTGTAACCACAATAACATCTTCTCTCAATCAGCTACACTGCATGTACAATAAGTCTTGTTTTTTCACTATGGAAGACACAACCAACACTGGGAGCTTCATCAGTATTAATTCTTGAGTTTCACTTTGGAAATTCAATTGGAAATAATAAAACATTGACGAGCATATCCCCCTGTATATTGTTATCTAAGCATCAATTTTGGTTTTTTGTAGCTGCCCCTGAGGAAGGGATTGTCATCCCAAAATGCATTGGACATTCATCATTTCATCGTGAAAGACAATTTCCTTGTTAATAGGCCATTTTTCGATTGATACTTCTCTTTGACTTTTATGTTTATTGTTAACAAGTACAAATGTACTTCAAAAAAAGTGTTATTTTCTTTGTGAGCACATAGTCAAGAATAACTTGGAAAGATGAACATTCATCATGTTAAATTAAATATTCAGAGTATTGTTAAAAATTTGTGAAATCATGAATTTTATTTTGTGATAAGAATCCTTGATATATGCATTAGATGTGCAGCCAGGTTTCAAGTGTCTAGTGACACTTGCTATAAGGTACAATGCCAGAGCAGGGGCAGGCAGCCGCTCGATCCTGACTAGCACGCCTATTCCACAATCAGCTGTTAGAGAAAGACAAAAACTGTCTGGTCAAGTAAAATAATAAACAAACAGGTGTGCGCAATACACAAATAGATAACCGTAACCAATACCAGCATCCTAGGCTAGTGCGGTGATCTTCCATGTTAAGCAATACCTGTCTACAATCTTTACACACTGTATTACCAATGCATCCTTAAAAGCATATTGCCTTTAGCAAATGCTTTTCACAACAGACAGATCAGGCCTCCTGCTTTTGCACCCATCAGAAATACACTTATAAAGCTATACATGTATATAAAGTTAGGGTCAGTAATTCAAAATACAACAAAGGTTATCACAGTGTGAATTTTCTACCTTTGGGTTTCATCATAGTGGGTGGCCAACAACTAAACACCTGCAGGCTATGGAAATCTGTGAGCTTCCATGAAAAAATACATTTTTGATGCTTTAATTGAACGTAAAACAAATTATCCTTAAAGGCCTATTGGCTTTAGTAAATACTTTTGAAAAAAATAGGCCTATATCCTTTGTAGTAACTATAAAATATAGATCAGAACAATGGCACCACAGATTCCGTTTCCTACTGAACTAATCAGGGCAATAGCTATTTTCATTAGTTAGTCACCATAATCAACTCAGGCTTACTGAACTAAGCATAAGCTTTCCTATAAGGCAGCTGTTGGACTTGGCCCTTCTGGCAGGTTCACCCCTAGACTTTTTGCTTGTAATGGTGACCTGGTGATGGTGATTTTTGGGTTCTGCGCACTTTCACTGTGTCCCAGTGTGGTAAATAAATAATTAAATACCGGTACTATTTTTGAATACATTAATAATAACAGATAGCTCAATAAATAAGAGGCAGGATCCGAGGAATCTGAGTCGAACGGGCTTTATTCAGGCAAAAGGGAAGGGACAGAATCGGGACAGCCTGAAATAAAATAGAGAGGCAGCTGCAACGTTTCATCAACAGTACAAGGTATATATAGTAAAACATCACAATTACATTACATACAGTAGGCGTAACTAGTGACAAGCGTAAGATAAGAACACATGGGCGTGAAAAGAAGGCGTGCACAGGGCGTGCACGTAGACATGTGATGAGAACGTCACAGAAGTGTCATGAATGGGCGGAAACATGGAGGGGGCTACCTGAGCAGCTGGGACCTTTAACCTAGTGGTGCGCGCAAACGGGCAGTGACGTGTTACCGGGGAGAACTGGGGGCTACGACTTCTGCACTAGAAGAGGAGACTAAAGTCTGCGGTGTCAGGACGACATGTACCTATAGCATATCTGGTATCTGGTGTTTGGAGTACATGTTGATAGAATCTAAAAGTTATCAGGGCAAAGGCTACTTGACACTAAGGCTGGTGCATGCATATATTCTACAGGTATTGCGTGTGCTATGAATCTTCCATGAATATTAATACAGTAATGCTCTTACATGGAGACAGAAAGACTAGACTATAGCTGGAGATGTTTATGCAGTTCAGTAGCTTAGGAATGTGAAGAAGGAGAGCTGAACTGATAACTAGAGGCATAACATACTCTTGGCAGACAGGCAGGCAGAGCCAGGCCGGGCACCGCGCTGCGCGGCAGGAAGTAAGTGAAGGGTCAGGGATGCAGGTGGGGGCTGCATCGCTCCTCGGAGTGGGTTCAGGAGACTGGAGCTTGAATCTGGTGTCCGGGCCCTTTGAGGCCTAGAAACGGGGACAATGCGGGGAATATAACGTGCATACTATAAAACGTGGCAACATAGGCCTAATACTCGTTGCTTTCATGAGAACTGGAGACTGGCATACTAACGTTGGACACAACTATAATTGCGTCTTTAATCGATCATAGGGGGATACATGCATATCGATCATGCACATATAACATAGGATGGGGAACACGTAGGCACATATGACAAGGCAAAATTCAATTTTCCTCATTCCCTCCTTGTGCCCTACGTTTCCATCAGGAAACATCAATATTCATGATACCATCTATCTGTTCATATAACATCATTTGCTCGTCTCGAATTGTCTTGGAACGGGACTTAGGACTAGGAATACAAGATGTAGCACACAAGCCGCAAATCGCAGGGCCACATTGTAAACAGAGGCAGCAACTGAATATAATCATTACTGCTATACCTAGGAATGACAATACTTTCCATCCCCAGGCAGATATGATACTCCAGAGCCAACCGGACCATGTCCAGGTGCCTGGATTCTGGTGTAACTGATGGGCAATTTTATGAAGTCTGGTTATAGCTGAATAAACAGACGGTGCGTTATTAGGAATGAAAATGCAGCAACTAGATCCGATGACTCTACAAGCTCCTCCCCTATCGGCCAGTATGACGTCAAGGACGAGACGATTTTGGAGCATGACAAATCTCATAGCAGATTGCTCTTCAGTTAAGTTACCTAGAGCGGAAGTAGTCTCATTCACTACTGCTTCAAGGGTTCTGGTTAGCCTACGTATTAACTTACTATTCTGGACAGGACCTATGAAGAAAAAGAAACCTTTATTGAAGTCTTGATACTGTTCTAAGGCAGTTTCAGTTTGATCGACAATTGGGGACTCAGTCTCCCTTCTATGTCTAATGTGTACTAGATGTGTGTTTCTGTCATAATCAGATGGGGCTAGAAAAACTGGTGGCAGTAGGAAGGCAATGTAACATGTTCCATCCCAATCGAGGGGCAGACGAACATATGCGGTCTGGCCACATACAAAATAAGAATGACGTGAAGCTTTGAAAATATATTTCCCACTGTCACTATACTCGACCATAGTAGTACAATCACTATGTCCTACATGTGCGGAACCATTCTTTCTGACACATAATTCGCCTTTAACTGGTAGAACTGAAATAGCAGGCAAATCTGGAGTAGTCTCGGACTGAACATTCAAAACCATGAAATTCGAGGAATAATTACCTAGATCATATACTTCATTTTCTAGATCTAACCCTGTTCTATGGGAAAGACCTTCCTTGTCTGGGAAACATGTTCTATTCAGAAGGGACATATCATTCGAGGATGACGTTAACGTGGACCATGCTCCACACGAACCATTGTGTGAAAACGGATAAGGAAAGAGTGGCAGAACTCCCTTCGGTGTCTGAAAAGGGGGGAGTCGACCACACACCCAACAATTAGTGGCATTGCTTGTCTGGTGTGAATAGTGTAACATACAGATAAAAGTATTATTGCGCATGGCAAGACGATAGGATAACTCGTGAGGAGGCAGGTCACTAAAAGTGTGCTCTACTGTAATATTAGAAAACATATGTACATGTGAAATAGGAAAACATAAATGTAAGGCATAACTTATGCAAGTGACCATAAGACTCAGAAATATCAGAAAAAACAGAGTAACGATACATCTACTTCGAATATTCTTTTGATAACGTATTCTCTTAGAGTTTTGACTAACTCTCTCACTGTGTGGGTCTATCTCATACATGTCAGGAACCTGTCTAACCGTTTCACCCGAGAGGGACTTAGACAATTAAACTGGCTGACTTACTAGACCGGAGCTTATCTTTATACTCCTGCTGTGGAGTTTTCTCTAACAGGGGAAGTTTAGATTCAGTGTCTGGGCAGTCCTTGAGAACGGGGCAGTCCTTGAGAAAAGTCTTTGGTTTGAGTCCATGGAATCTCTTTACATGACTGGAGTGCAACCACCCCTTCCGTCCTTCGATCTTCACGGCGGTCCTTGTTGTTAGCAGTACAAGGCGGGGCTCCTTCCAGCGGGGCTCCAGCGGACTTGAACGATCAAAATTCCTCACAAGTACCAGGTCGCCTGGTATGACCTCATGCGGTTTCACTTCGGTGTTGTCTGGAAAAGCGGCGGCAACCTGTGAACGACAAGATTGTAGTGCAGACATCAAGGCGGCCAAGTAATCTGTCAGCATATTACTGTCAACATCTGTAATTGTACGTGGTCTAGGTGTACCCCACATATTTGGGGGATAACCGAACACTATCTCATAAGGAGACAGACCTGAACGGGAGTGAGCGACCATTCTCATATAGAAAAGAGCGACTGGCAGTGCTACTATCCAATCTACACCTTTCTCTGCACATACTTTGGTAATGCAGATTTTCAGAGTCTGGTTATGTCTCTCTACGAGACCGGCTGCTTCAGGATGTCGTACACAGTGGAACTTCCACTGGTACCCTAACAGAAGAGATACTTGTTTCATGAGCTTGGATGAAAATGGCTGGCCGTTATCTGAATACACGACCCTAGGCAATCCATAGCGGGGGAAAAACTCCCGAACCAACTGCCTGGCAGTGGTCGCAGCTGTGTAATCTGGGACTGGATATGCTTCTGTCCACCTGGACAAAGCGCATACAACTACGAGGACATACTTGAAACCTCGACATCGCTCCATCTGAATATAATCCATCTGGAGGACTTCAAAAGGGTGGTCAGGAGGATGGAATCCACCTTGTTCCACCGGGACACCTTTACCTGGATTGAACTGACAACAGATCATGCAGGTACGCACTTTCTGCTTGGCTGCTGCTCGTAAATGCTTGTTAAACCAGAGGTTCTGAATACTGTCTAACATGGCTTTCTCTCCTAAGTGTGCTGGACTATGTGCGGTGTTAATAATGACTTGAACCATAGAGTCGGGGAGAAACCATGTGGCTTTTCCCTTCGTCAACCATCCTTGATCTGTCTGGACCCCTCCTTGTTCGGACCATTTGTTGATTTCATCGGGAGTAGCATGTAACTGTATATCTATTACGTCTTGTGTAGGGTCCTTAACTGTCATACAAGTAGTCTGATCTGGAATGTCTGTCTGTGTCGTGTTAACTGGAATGTCTGGAGTCTGAGCTGTGAGCTTGGCTGTTCGATCTGCTAGATCGTTACCCTGGGAAATAATATCAGTGACTTTCGTATGTGCTTTGCACTTCATGATAGCGATAGCTGTCGGTAAATGTATTGCATCTAACAGAGCTTGAATGAGGGCGCCATGCTGAATCTTGGTTCCATGAGAAGTCATAAAACCTCTTTCTTGCCAGAGCACTCCAAAGTCGTGTACGACTCCGAATGCATAACGTGAATCTGTGTATATATTTACTTTCAGGTTCTTCGCTCGTATGCAGGCTTGGGTCAGAGCGACGAGCTCTGCTGCTTGAGCAGACAGGGTATCAATACGATGTGTTTCCACAACTTCAGTTTCAGTAGTCACTGCATACGCGGCTACTAGTTCTCCTGTACTTGTCCTCATACATGAACCATCCACATAAAGTGTCAGGTCGGGATCAGGTAATGCAATGTCTGTCAAGTCTTGTCTTGGCTTTGTCATGGTGTTAACAACTTCCACACAGTCATGTGTGGCAGGATTAGAGGTAACTGACGGTAACAGTGTAGCGGGATTTAAAATGTTGCAGCGTCTGATTTCTATGTGTGGCTGGAACAGTGTCAGTTCATATCCTGTTAAACGTGCAATGGTCAAGTGCTGAGTCTGGGTTCGGTTTAAAAGAACTTCCACGGAGTGTGGAACTTGTACTGTCAGGGAGTGTCCTAACACTATGGAATCACTTTGTCTGATAGCTAGAGCTGTGGCTGCAACTGACCTGAGGCACGCAGGCAGAGCCTGGGCCACTGGATCTAATGCGCTAGAAAAATAAGCACAGGGCTTGTATTGTCCTGCTTGATCTTGTGTAAGAACAGATAATGCAGTACCATCACGTTCAGTGACAAAAAGTGTAAAAGGCTTACTGTAGTTCGGTGTTGCTAGAACAGGTGCTTGGCATAAAGCTTTCTTTAACTCATTGAAAACAAGTGTATGTTCTTGGGTCCAAGGGAGGACAGTCGATACGGCTGCCTCCTGTGTCGTTACCTGTATCAGTGGTTTGGCTAGATATGCGTACTGAGGGATCCATTGTCTGCAGTAAGAAGTGAGGCCGATAAAAGCTCGTACCTCCTTCTGTGTCTTGGGCTGTGGAAGATGTGCTATTAACTGGATACGGTCAGGTGTCAACTGCCTACCCCTCTTGGACAGTAAGTGTCCTAGGTAGACCACTTGCTGGACACAGAATTGCAATTTGGAAGGGGACACCTTGTGCCCCATCTCGGCCAGGAAATGCAAGACTGTAAGTGACGCACGTTCGCAGTCACGTTCAGAACGGGCTGTGATCAGTAGATCATCGACATACTGGAGCAGAGCAGTGTCCGTTGGCATGTGAATATTGTCTAGTTGTCTTTTCAGTGCTTGACTGTAAATGCTAGGACTTTCTGTGAAACCTTGAGGTGCTCGTGTGAATTTATAGCTTCTTCCATTTAAACAGAATCCGAAAAGGAACTGGCTGTCTGGATGAATGGGGACACTAAAGAATGCGTTCTTGAGGTCGATAACTGTAAAGAACGTAGCTTCAGAATCAATGGCTGTCAATAGGGAAGAAATATCCGGAACCACTGGGTACTGGGGTATGATACATTTATTAAGTTCTCGAAGGTCAATCACTAATCGATAAACTGGAGGTGCATTGGGATCAGTGCGTTTCAGGATCGGAATGATAGGAGAATTACATACATTGGAGTCAGTTTCTACAACTACTTCTTGAGCAATAAGCTCGTCAATAATTTTGGATAAGGCTGCTACAGCCTCAGGTGGCAATTTGTACTGTCGGATTCGTGGTAATACAACACCTTGTTTCAGGGTGACACGATAGGGTGTAATGTGCATACAACCTACATCAGTTGGACCTTGCGCCCATAAATGTTGTGGTACATTCAATAATCTTGGATCAAAATCACGTAATACATAATGACCTTTAAAATCGCGCCAAAACAATCGTACTCCTTCTGGGGAGCAGCATATGACTGCTCCTAATTCTTTCAGGGTCCTAATGCCTAATACATTTTCTGGACATGATTTCGTGAGTAACAAGTCTGTAGTTCGGGACAATGGACCAACTTCTAGAGTAACTGGTTTCGATATTTCATTAACAATAGGCTTTCCTGAAAATCCAAGGGAAACATTTCTAGAGCCTGAGAGTGGAGCCCCTGGAACCTCGTCATGACTGATGGTAGTCCTACTTGCCCCTGTATCAATCAGAAACTTTCTGTCTTTCCCTAATACTTGACTGTGCACATAGGGACCCTCTTGATCTACAGGAATCTCGATGAGAGGCAAGCCAACCTCCCTCTCTAGGCTGTTTCATGAATACGGCTGATAATCTGGATACTCTGACTGTGCATACTGGTACATCTGCTGTGTAACGTGTTGTGTTGCAGCTATAGGCTGCGGTACTGTGACTGTCTGTTGTGCATTCTGCGGTGGCTGAGAAGTCTGTGAAACTTGTTCCTGTCTAGGCGGACGTGGTCTTTCTTTAGTTTTACCAGTAGCTTTGTTGTGTTTCAGAACTGCACATTCGTTTATATAATGACCTGGCTGTTTACAGTAATTGCATGTCCCTTTAACGGAAGCTGCAGGATGACTAGCTTGATTCGTACCCCTCTTCTGACTGTCTTGCGGAACAGACTGTGCAACTAGTACTTTCATTTTCGTGTCTTTCATACGTCTCCTTTCGTGTTCCTGCTCCTCCCTGATTCTGTTCTGGTGGTACTGTAACATCAGGAGCATCTGTGACGGAGTATTAGCTTGCCAGGTACTCTCGACTTTCAGTACTCGATTTTTAACTTGTGGACTTGAATTCTCAACTAGTTTGGTAACAAAAAGATGGGGATACGATTCACTACTTGTTTTCAGACCACTATTAATAATGAAACATTTCTCAAATCTAGAATAAAAATCACTAGTATCTTCGTCTTGTTTCTGTTTACAGGCTGAGATGGCATCCCAATCTTCCTTTTTCGTGGCTAGTAATCTTGGCAAAACTTGTATCAATAACTCGGGCAATGCTTTAGCTTTATCCCCAAGACCGGTACCTGGAACTCGTGTATTATCTTCAGTCTCTAATGCGGTCCAATCTATCTTTTTCTCTCCCACCTCCCATTCTTTTTCTTTGAGTTTTTCATATATGCCCGCAGGCAACAGGACCTTTAACATTTTAATGATATCAGGATACGTGTATTCTCCCATACGGAGCATGTCCTTTAATTCACGGTGGAACCCTGCTGGATCTTTATCGTGACAGGGGATTAACTTTTTCATTTCCAAGAGTTCTATTTTTGTGATAGGGGTGTAGACAAATACTCGTTCTAGACCACCCCCCTCTACCTTAACTGGATGTACTTCTCGTAACGGATTCTGTCTGTCTATGTAGAATGATTTTCTTTCTGGGGGTGGAACGGGAACAAAATGTGGATTCAGGAACGTTCTGTATTTGTGGCGCTGTTCTAGAATGACACTAATTAAATCGGTACCTAGACCTTTCCATCTGTATTGGAGTAACTCGTTCAGTACATCATGTAAAGGACCTGGATCAGAATGCTGATCCTCATACAGTGTAATGAGGTGCTGGATCATATACGTACCCACCAGACGTTGCTCGGCTGGGGGCAGTTTCAGAACCATTTGGGCCACTATTTCATCTGGAAAAGTGGTAGAATCACTAGTCCATCGGACTGCTGATCGGGCTAGTTCTTGTTCATGCATTGTACTAAGCTCGCTATAACCTATTCGTGATTTCAGAATTTGATCGGTGGCCTGGAATATTTGTTCAAGAGAACACTGTTCTGGTACTGGAGGAGGAAAAACTTTCTTGTAATCTAGGCGTGAATGTCGGACGGAAAGTCTAGTTCTACCTACGTACGCTATTCTGGAGGGATTCTCGCTGTCTACCTCTTCACTAGAAGAGTCATACTCTTTCTCGGTTGCTCTTTTTGCTTCCTCTTTCTGGTGTATACTTATAATTTCCTTACGAATTTTCCTGTACATACTTTCTACACTACCTTGTGTCTTGTGTTTTCCCTCGGCTATATTGTCACTCCACTTAGTCAGACCTTTCATCTCGTCTTTATCTTTATCAGGATAATCTTGCTCTCTTATTAAACAGTTAATCAAGAACTGTAATATCATATGTTGAGTCTCGACTTTTCTGTGTGCCATAGCTTCGTGAATACTTCCTGGATTCTCTCCTGTACGGACAAAACGATATATTCTGTCTAGATGTTCCTTCATGTCGGGCAGGGTGACCAGAAAGTTGGCAACCCGTCTTAAACGTACTGAATATAATACCATGTGATCATCGCCTGGAACTGGATCATATATACATTCCGTAAGAAGTCGCTTGAGGTCTGCGTATGTAGCTAGTTTTGGCGTACGCTGTAACGCTGCGTCTCGCGGCGTCAGTCGTCTTACTTGAGGCGGGGTGATAGGAGCACTTCCCCCCACTGCTCCTGAACTAGAATCGTCAGTTAATACTGTACGTGCTGGTAAAGTGACTGGCAAAGCGGGTACATTTACTGTGGGCTGGTCCGGGGGTACTGGCACATTAACTTGGTCCCCGGGACCAGTGGCTGGAGGAACAGGAATTACATTATTTACAGGGTGCGGAGGGTGAGCGGGCGGAATATGATTTGCATATGCTGGAACTGTGTCGTCCAAATAGGACGAAAGAAAAATTTCAGCTGCGGTCGGTTTATGACTTAGCTTAATCGGGACCAATGGTGGCGGTAAATTACAGGGTGCCTCCGGGGTTGCCTTCGGCAAGCCCTCGGCAAGAAGAGGATACATACCTTTAATAAGGGCATTTCTCTGTCTGTCTGACTGTTCTGTTCTAACTCGTTCACCTTCTTCGATTAATTCCCTTTCTTGGGCTTTTTCTGCGGATTCCCTACTTAATTCTGTTTTTCTGAATTCTTTTTCGGTTCTTTTATGAGATTCTTTGCGCCATAACTCGATGGCATCTTTCTGGGACTGTCTGACTTTCTTTTTCCATAATGCTTCTTCTACTCGCATGATGCACTCGGCATCCCATGTACCTGATACAGGCCATCTATATTTCTCTTCAAGATCTTTAGTATAATCCGCCCATAAGTCTAGATATAATATGGCATCTAAGCCATGCTTGTGATACATGAAATGTCCAGGACTGTCCCTAGGAGGGACAGGAACTGCTTCTTCGAGTAACCCTTTTCTGGTTTTTATCTGACGTAATTTCGAGAACAGAGGCATTTCGGAATTATACTTGGAACACAATACACAATAATCACAGTAATGAAATGGCAAACAAATCACTCATACCACGACACAGAAATACATTAATAACAGTTCGAACAGAATACTACCTGATACACTGAAAACATGACACAAGAATTTTCTCGAGAACGGACTTACTAGAATTACTGGATGCACTGCTAAAACAGTACAGAACATACCGGTCTCATAAAGAGACACGTCATACCGTATCCACCTAGATGGACACGTCGGACTGGATCTGCGTACCCAAACCCATCGGACCAGGAACAAACTAATGATCCTGTCTAGATACTTCCCCCGCAACGGTACTCACCGGGAAGCAGAAACTGGAAGGCCTCGGACTGGACTGGACTGCTACGACGTCGGACTACGAACTTCGGACTTCAGAAACAGGTGGGCCTCCGGATACCTCGGACCTTGCTCTCTCGGCTTGGGCTCTGGTCGGGACGAACCGCATTCCACACCGCCTCGTCTGGATGCCGGACCGCAGTTCCCGTCTCCTCCGTGGGCCTGAGGGAGACTTGAAGCAGAAATATCTGCACGTGCAAGGTAGAGTTCCGTCACGGCTGCAGAGGGTCAGGGGGCCTGCGTTACATCGCCGGCGCGTGGGGAAAGGGCACGTCCCTATTCGGGCGCCATTTATGTGGTAAATAAATAATTAAATACCGGTACTATTTTTGAATACATTAATAATAACAGATAGCTCAATAAATAAGAGGCAGGATCCGAGGAATCTGAGTCGAACGGGCTTTATTCAGGCAAAAGGGAAGGGACAGAATCGGGACAGCCTGAAATAAAATAGAGAGGCAGCTGCAACGTTTCATCAACAGTACAAGGTATATATAGTAAAACATCACAATTACATTACATACAGTAGGCGTAACTAGTGACAAGCGTAAGATAAGAACACATGGGCGTGAAAAGAAGGCGTGCACAGGGCGTGCACGTAGACATGTGATGAGAACGTCACAGAAGTGTCATGAATGGGCGGAAACATGGAGGGGGCTACCTGAGCAGCTGGGACCTTTAACCTAGTGGTGCGCGCAAACGGGCAGTGACGTGTTACCGGGGAGAACTGGGGGCTACGACTTCTGCACTAGAAGAGGAGACTAAAGTCTGCGGTGTCAGGACGACATGTACCTATAGCATATCTGGTATCTGGTGTTTGGAGTACATGTTGATAGAATCTAAAAGTTATCAGGGCAAAGGCTACTTGACACTAAGGCTGGTGCATGCACATATTCTACAGGTATTGCGTGTGCTATGAATCTTCCATGAATATTAATACAGTAATGCTCTTACATGGAGACAGAAAGACTAGACTATAGCTGGAGATGTTTATGCAGTTCAGTAGCTTAGGAATGTGAAGAAGGAGAGCTGAACTGATAACTAGAGGCATAACATACTCTTGGCAGACAGGCAGGCAGAGCAGAGGCTGCGCGGCAGGAAGTAAGTGAAGGGTCAGGGATGCAGGTGGGGGCTGCATCGCTCCTCGGAGTGGGTTCAGGAGACTGGAGCTTGAATCTGGTGTCCGGGCCCTTTGAGGCCTAGAAACGGGGACAATGCGGGGAATATAACGTGCATACTATAAAACGTGGCAACATAGGCCTAATACTCGTTGCTTTCACGAGAACTGGAGACTGGCATACTAACGTTGGCCACAACTATAATTGCGTCTTTAATCGATCATAGGGGGATACATGCATATCGATCATGCACATATAACATAGGATGGGGAACACGTAGGCACATATGACAAGGCAAAATTCAATTTTCCTCACCAGTGGAAAGTGTGTGCGCACTCTGAGTGCATGTGATGAGATAGGCCTGCCCTCCCATAGGAATGCATGGGGAATGTATGTGTCCCTGGTAGTTCCTGATGCGTGGGGTGTACAGGCTCGAGTCTGGTATGTGCGGACTCGGGTGATTGAATGCTGAAGAATGATGTATGTGGCGTGTGTGTGTCTAGTGTGGAAGTGCCACTTCTAGACATGGCTATGTGTGTGCTGTGAAGGTGCTGGCGTGTGATTGGCTGGAGCTGGCTGGGATGCCAGGCTCCATGAGTCATGATGGGTCTGCCCGGTGGTGAGAGTGGAGATTAGCATGCTGATGGCTGGGGAGGAGTGCACCTGGTTCCTGATGGGGCTGGGCTTTCCCCACACAATGCTGGTTCCGAACTCCTGTGGTGCGTCTAACGACCCTAGCCTCCCCAGTGAATGAAAGGGGTGGTTGGGCCATCAAGGGTGATCCAAAACCAGCTGCGACTGGTTCTTCCCCCACCCTGCACCCTGAAACAAAGGATTTTCTAGTATAAGAAGGGGCTGTGTCCCCTTAGAAAATGTTCTCTTCCAGGATCCTGCTTGAGGGGGCTGCTGCTGTTGCTGGGCAGGAGGACCGCCACTTGGATTGTCTCCCTGCCTGGAGACCCAGTGAGCTGGCTCTGGGCCCAGCCTTGCCCCCCTACCTTGCTGAAGGACTTTGCTGGAACCTTGTTGGGCTTATAGCGCCTGGGAGCGCTGTATTTGTCTTATAGCGCTTAGGAGCGCTGTGCCTTCACCCCAGCACTGGGAGCGCTTCACTTTCCCTTTTGCGGCTGCCCACGCCGATTTTAACGTCCCCTGGCAGGTGCCCACCCTGCCAAGGACCTCGCACTATTTTTGGGGCCCTGATCAAGTGCCCACCTCGATTCATTGTGTATTAAACCATCCGGTGCCCACCCGGCATTGCCCCTCGAAAATCACCGCCGCAGCCCAGGGGCATCGAAACCGTTGCCGGGCCGCTGCCTAGTGCGACCCGGAAGTGCCGCCTCCACGCCCCCACGGCCGCGCTGCTATTGGCTGCCCTCAGCAGCGCGACCCCGGAAGTCAGGCAAGCTGCGGTGGGACGAGGACAGGCCTTCAACGGACAGGAAGCGGACGGGAGCCCACCCCGCGCTCCTGAGGCTGGAAGAAGTCTGCCGGATCGTGGCCGGGGCTCCCAAGGACGAGGGAGAGCCCCGGAGCACCAGAGAGAAGAGTCCCGGCAGCAGGGAGACGCCGCAGGAACCAAGCGCGACTTCGGAGCCCCCGCAGCAGACCCGGTGAGTGAAGTGCCAGCGTCTCGAGGCGGGGCCCCAGTGCTCTTTAAAGGCCCCGAAGGGGGCCCGTGCATACTTCTGGAGCGGCCCGGAAGGCCGCGGCCGCTCCCCCTTTAAAGTCCAACGCGAGGCATTGTTGGTAGAGCCCTGAGAGGGCTCCGGGGGCCATTGTCATTTCGAGTCCCCAGGAGGGGGACCCTGCCGATTGCCCTGCATCTTGTGCCAAGGGCCTTGAGGCCCCACCAACCAGCCCGCATTACCTTGTTTGTTTAGAGCCCCAGATAGGCTCTAGGGGCCCCAATTTTGCTTCGAGTCCCCAGGAGGGGGACTCCAACGGTGGCCATTGTTGATGTAGAGCCCGGAGGGGCTCAGGGGGCAGTTCGAGTTGCTCTGCAAAGCCCCGAGAGGCTCACAGCCCCCATTGTTGTTTTCAGAGCCCAGAGAGGCTCAGAGGGAGCATTTTGTTGCGCAAAGAGCCCAGCGAGGCTCAAAGGGGCCAGTCATTTGTTTAGAGCCCTGAGAGGCTCAGGGGGACAGTGTACTTGTTCAGAGCCTGGGAGGCTCCCACGTTGGCCCCACCAATTTATCCCCAGCTGCCCAGCACTTCGTGGGCAGCTGCCACGTTAAGGACCCTGACACTGGGACCCAGGGAGTCCTAGCCCCAACAAGGCCAAAGGGCCTAGGGACAGTCACATGTGGTGACTTATGTGAGTTTTGCGCAATTGTGTTCTCCTTTGATACACCTCTGAATGTTTTTAGGCATCATGTGTTTTTCCTCCCCTGCACCTCTGAATGTGTTTATGCATCATGTGCCTTGTTTTTACACCGCTGAATGTAGGTTCTGCATCATGTGTTTTCCTTCCTTACACCTCTGAATGTATGTTATGCATCATGTGTTATGTGCTTATACCCCTACAGGTATTGTGATACTTAGGTGGTTTTTCTCCTAGTGCAGGTGGTGCTAGTGAGGTCCTGGTTACCAGTGGTTACTGGTTGTGTGCTTTATGTTCTATTTTGTGCTACAGTAATTTCATATCCTAAGTTCTAAAAGTGCTGATTCCTCACAGTGGTCCAGGTGGCCCTGTCTTGTACATATCCCCTGTAAATTCTGCCCGTGCCTGTTGGCACATTGTAAAGTGTGTGTTTTTATCTAATGTGTTTTGGTGTAATACAAAGGCTATTTTTACATATAACCTTGTGTGGAGTTTCCTTTGTGGCGGGCCTGGGTGTTGTTGCTGGGGTGCGTGCGCAAATACTTAACTCACATCGTCTCCAAGTTTAGCCTTGCTGCTCGCGCCATGTTACCTAGAGGGTGAGCAGGGGTTATCTTGGTGTGTAACTCCCTTGCTCTGACTTAGGAGTGGTGGTCTCTGACTGACTTTGGCGCAAGCCCTGGCCAGCCAGGGATCCCATTTCTAACAGCAGCCATTAGGCATACATTTATACAAATACAGATCTATCTAAATTAAAGTCAGGAAAACATCAATTCCTTCTAAAAAGCACTTACAAGGATATCGGAATAAAAATTCTCCACACTCAGGGTTTGTCAGAGGAACTAACCAACACTAAAACACTTGCAACTTGCAGTAATCTATGAATTCTAAATAACAAATTACCTACCTGAAGGCTTTGACACAGAGTAATAAAAATTAATCCGTAATTGCTATTGGCTTTAACACATGGTTTTCACAACACTTATGCCAGGCCTACTGCATTTCGCTTCATTTTAAATAATCTACGTATACAATCTATAGCCTTGATCCTTGAATTTGGCACCATAAGCAACTCAGTCCTACTTATACTGGTCATAAACTTTTCCCAAAAAGGCAAACAGTGATATATAGACCACTTTTTCAACAGACGCAGAAAACTTCTGCCAATCAAAGGCTGCGCTCAAGGAAATCAACATGTGGACAAAGCCACTGCCTCTCTCTCTGGAGTGCTTCTTCTGCACCACTAGCCAGAGCTTAATTTGTGCTGGTGTTTGCTGATGCAGGGATTTCTTAACATCGGCACATAATTATCACAGTCTACCACATGGTGGTGCTGTCTCCATCTTCTAACAGAGCAAATCAGCAGAGTTGTATGAAAGCATACTTAAAAACATGCTCATACCAGAGCACCCAGGCCCTTGTTACCGCTCTGTGTCACCTGGAATAGTCCAAATTCTCACGTATGTAGGAGTATGATGGTTAGTAGAGTAGATGCAGGTATTTTCCAGCTCTGAGACCTTGAGTGATAAAGTTGAAGTGGCGTCTTGAGAATTTTGGTGGGCCTTTGGAACTTATGGGGCAGATTTACACACACCTTGCGCCATTTTTGCCTCACTTTTAACATAGGAGAAGCGACTCAAAAGTGGCGCAAGGGACTTGTAAATCTGCCCCTATGATTTTTACACGCTAATCACTGATCACTGCTCGTTAAACCCAACCTAAATACTATCAGTGAGCTGAAGAGTATATTTATAGGCCTTCGGGGGTTCTTGCTTTCTGCCATGGGCGCCACGCCGAGCTCAGAAGCTATCACTGCTTTTGGCAAGTTTATTGCAATATCCATCACAAAGAATAAGCTCATAAAATGTTGTCAGATTGGTGTGGGTGTTCTCAATTGCAAAGCAAATATTTGATGAAACTATTAATGTTTGGACTGCTAAAGAAAAAAAAATATTGCAATGTTTGCAAGTTAAAGACAGACATGAAGAAACAGGCGGGATAAGTATGAGGCAATCTGTTTTCGCTTTTCAGCTTCAGTACTTTTGATCTAAGTGTATACTATGAAACTTTGTCCTGTGTAAGACAGACAATGTAAAATAAGTTCTGAGGTGAATAATTAAAATTTCATGGAATCAAATTGCGGACATCAAATAGTGCTCTTTTGACAAATATCAATTAAAAACAACGGTTATTTCTTTGAAAGAAAGTGTTTTTGCGGCATTCCTCGCCCTAGCTCAAGTTGTTGCATGCAATGACACCTAATTTAAAAGAGCATCAACCAAGCCAATTTACATAGGCAGTAATTCTTAACCTGCGGCCCAGGTGGTTCATGGCCCCTCCTCAGAGGGTCCTTGTAGGAGAGTAGGATCTGCTTACTATGGATACCCCCACTTTTTGCTGATGTTTCACTGTCTTTCGACTTTAGTCTGGCTGGGGCCCTGCTATCCAGGACCCCAGCCTAGCTGCTTTCTCTCTAAATTGATTGCATGTACTATAGGTACACTCCAGTTTGGTTACTGAGGTACCCTTGTGAGTCCCTAGTATATAGTACACTAGGTACTAAGGGCATAGGTACCCCAGAGGCCTACCAGGGCTTCCTGGTTACGGGAGATGCGAGCATTCACTGCCTCCAGATTTCACAGCGCGACACCCCTGTGCTCCAAATAAGCTGAATAGATACGGATATCCGAATTCATTTACTTTTCGGACATCGATCACCAAGCAACGAGAACACTACGAGGTCGATTGGATCAGACCGCGCAGTCTCGGGCACGCCCGTCAAGTTCATCCTTTAAGGAGGTCAGCCCACCGCCCCCCTGTACTGAAGAAGACCCGCGCTGTAAGGGCAACTATCCCTACATGTCATAGGGTCGAAACGTAAACTACTTTCGCCTACCTCACCAACTCCTATCGCCAGCGGGATTTGTACAGCTTTTTTAGGTGTTTATAAGAATTGCAGTGACATGTGCTGATCCTTCATGTGGCCCCGATTTAGGGGGACCATTTCAGGATTGTATATATGAGTATTGAATATTGGATTTATTTGTCTTATAAATGAAAACTGTGTTATTCTTCACTTATTTTCACTGAACTCCCTCACAGCACTTCCCCCTCCTTCATCCCTCATCTTATGTGGGCACAAAAAAATGTGAAAAGGTATAATAATTTTTCTTTGATACACATCGTATAACCTATGATAAGGTTCATATAAGTGCTTTGTGAATAAAAACATCGTACTTTGGATTTGTTTTTCCTTTTTTCTCATCTGTGCTAAAAATTTCTTCTATTGTATATATCTTGTTCCTTTAAGTCCAGGACCCCTTTGTCCATAACACTTATTTACCCAGGTCCCAGTGACTCTATTTGGGTTTAACCCTGTTCAGTATAACCTACCAGGGACTGCAGCATGTATTATGCCATCCCTGGGAAGCCTTCCCAAAATGACACCACAGTACTGCTACTGCAGCCTGGGTAAGGTGGTGAATGCATCCCTTACTTACATAGAAACCTATCAGTCACTCCTATGGCAGGCCTTATCAATCCTGAAGGCAGGGTGCTTGGTTTCGTGTGAGAGGGTGCCCATGCATGAGCAGAGCCACTCTGCAGCCTTCGGAACCTATTCTCTGAGGCTGTTCTGTGATGCAGCCAGACCATAAACTCTTAAGTGTATTATAACCTCACTGTAAATATCCCTGGACGAAACTCTGCAACTGAATCCTGGAACTTCGGCACTCTACTCAAGACTAGAGGATTGAATAATCTCTCTTGGGGTCAAGGATTGACTCCCCTTCTTGGCAGGCACCAATGAAGCATTTGCCGGTCTGCATCTCTGAAGCTCCCGACGGACTCCGAAGTATCTGCAGCCCAGTAAGAGGATTTCCAGACTTCTCAGTTTCCAACCCGAGTCCCCAGCAAAGCTGAGACCCGCAGCCCTCATGAGTGATGAACTCCTAGACACATGCACATTTGCAAGTGCATCAGCTTCTCGACGTCTCTTGAACCTGTGCTTTGGGTTACTTGTAGCCCAAGCCCTGAGGCATCTTTCGCACTGAAGAGTGTGGGCCTACACCCCGCGAGTGTGTCGTGAGCCTGCTTCTTGCATTTTTGCTTGAGGCTCCTTCGCGATCTCTGGTCCGTCAACTGGTGTGTCCCTGGGAAGGCAACTCTGATTTTCCTTGGACTTCCCTGGTTGTTCCAGATGTGCCCTGACTCCCCACCATGTGGTGAGTCCATCGGACCTTGCTGGTCCACACCGAAGCATTTCTTTACTTTCTGCGTGGGTTGCTGTTGCCTAGGCTTGTTGGGTCCAATCCAGGCACCGATACAGCAGCACTTGATATCCTCTGTGGTACAGCTCGAATCCAGATCCTGGTCATCGTCTACGCCTTTTGGCCCTCTTGGCTGAAGAGTCAAGGTTCACCTCCTTCACCTGAAATCACCTGACATCGGTGGGCATTTGTCTATCGTGCCCCTGGTCACTGGCTAGTGACCCAGACTCTGTCCCCTCTGCTTTCAGGTTCTTCTCATCTTCGATCCAGGCTTTGATCACCCCGGACACTTTCCCCTTCGACGGCAGCACCACTTTGCAGCAGAACGCCATGGAAATCAACGACGATTCCCGACACCAAAAGACACCTATGCACCTGGCTTCCCTGGGTGAGGTAACTTGAGTACTCTGGTGCTCCCGAGGGTGTTGGCCCTAGAACCCGGTATATCTAAAGGGGTTTCCTCAATGTCCTTCTCTAAGTGTCCCTAAATTTCCACAGTGACTTTCCCCATTGAAGTTAACGGCAATTTGCGGCTGTGTGCAGACACTGCACGCGTCCCCCGTGGGTCCCCTGTGTCACTACCTTGGGTGGTTCCTTGTGGCCCCAGCCTTCTACAGGCTCTAGGCCTTGTGTCTAGTCAAGTTGGGGTTCTTATACCACTTTCTTAATATATGGTTTGGTACGCCCCTAGGGCTCAATGTATATTGTGCTAATTTACTGTATGCTATTAAGTGTTATGTATGTGCTTTGACCTCTAGCCGCATAAAGAGACTAGTAGGGTGTGTTTAGAATAAATACATATATTTTATATATATGACTGGTGTGGTTCTCCTTTCATTTGGTCATTCACAAGATTATAGACTGCTAAAACAAACTGCTTTACATTCCTTCAAGACTTAGCCTGAAGGCTGCTCTCCATAGCTACCATTAGGATAGCTTTCAATAAGGGTTGTCTTTGACCTATCACCTTTAAGGGGCTGTTTGGACTGGTACAAGGTGCCCACTATAACTAGAGTACTTTTCAATAAAACAAGGGAACCCGAACAATTGGCTGAGGACCACGGGTGTCAATCATATATTACAAAGAACAACGGTCCTTAGCACTTGGAAGATCAAGAAAGTAATAACATATAGACCACAATAGGTAGCTATATTCCTCCTGTGTCCAGCCGGACAAGGATTTTATTATGTAGTAAATCACAAAAATGAGAACAAGAATATCAGAACATAGATTTGTAGTAGGGCACAGTCCTGTACCGTACTTGGGAGGAAAGTACTGGGGAAGGAACAAATACAACATAAAAAAGGTTTACAGGCAAAGACTGAGCAAAGTTGGCCACTTTTAAGTCAGGGTGTCAATTCGAAGTATTGCCAAAGTGCGAAGCACAACAAAATTATACACAATGGTAAATTGTGGAGACACTAGAAGAAGTCGACGTTTCGATCCCTTGCTCTAAATAAATTGGGATCATCATCAGGACTGACAATACTAACATTTGCCTGGTATTTATCAGTTAAAACCGCCTGTTAGGGAGGAATAGGGAAAGAAAAAACAAACAACCAGTGGCTGAATTAAGAAACGATATTAGAGACTAACTGACATTAGAGGGCGCAAGTATATACATTGGCAGCCATTGTATTAGGAATCGGCATACCGTGCTGTACATTCAGTGATTGCAGTCGAACTAATCGTGAAAGACCTGTCCGTTTGTGCCTTTGTGACATGCTGACTGATATATAATTTCAGGGGCGCATTGTGAGGCGGCAACGCTCGTTCATTCCTACATGGGTCTTGGCAGCATTCGTGCATTCATACAAACATTGTCATTTCAGGAACACATTGTGAAGTGACAGCATACGTGCATTCGTATGTGGGTCTTGGCAGCGTATGTGCATTCATTCAGGGGTCTTGAGGGAACTATATATAGTGATTAGGTAGCACATACTCAGTTGGATTAAGTGAAGATGAAATGAAGATAAAAATAAAAATCGCGATTCGGTAGTGTCTGCCGGGTATTTTAGAAGCGGAGTGTCCGAGTGAGTGCAGGTTTTACCGCGTTGTGGAATTGTGACGGCGTTTTCGGGATGCCTTATTTGATTAAAAGGGGGCCTGATGGTATAAGGGCTTACCCGTTGTAAAGGCAGTATGTTCCGGTTCGGTCTATGATTGTAAGGCGCCGGGCGTCTCCTGCTGTGGACAAATAATTAGAGATTTGTGAGGAACAGTTCAGGTGACTAACCGTGCTCAAAGCGTAATGGTGAGCGATGCATGTTGTACCTTGTTTAGAAAGATGTAATGGGCTCAGATGGGTTTCTGCGCAGGCATCTCTGTGGCGTGCTGGGCGATTCCGGGCCAGCCGGAAGGTGTCTGAAGGTGGAGGCGCTCTGAATTGTGAGCCGCTGTAGGGAGAAGGGATTTTAAGGAAGGAGTTCCGCTAATGACAGTATGCTTGGGTGTTTATCAAAAGCTGGGAAACGTCTTACCTGGCTTCGAGGGTGGAGACAGCAACGATCTGCTTATTTCTCCGCTGTGCAATATTTCCCCCGTGTGCTCTGCCGAATCGAAAGCGCAGACTGCGCAGCTCGGGAGTTGCTTAAATCTCCCGGGCCATTGAGGGCTAGTCACGTGGATAGTGAAAATAGACAAGGGGTGTGCTGCAATGCTCAGGTTAGCGGCCATCTTAGAGTGGTGAATTTGGATAGGTAATACATTCTACCTTGTGCGCCATGACGCGCTGGTGGTGGGAACCCGGGCGGTACTGTTTCAGTCATGAACCCTGACGTGTGGGGGTTGCATTAGGTCTGAAAGGGGTCAGACATGCTGGGGATCAGCCGGGTGGCTGCCGGTGTGAATAAAGTGGTGTGAATTATTTACAGGGCATACTTCGCGCAGTGCGGACGACGATGTTGTGGAACCAAGTGACAAGTGCAACAATTGTTTACATTTCATTTTGTGCTATACAATTCTCAGTACTGACAAGCATGAAAAATACGAGGTTTTTGCACATTAGTATTAAGAAATTTTTCACAACGTCATTTTGGGGACAGAAACTGTCTCTCGATTGTTGAGCCCAACAATCCTGTATTGGTCTTATATTAGCGTAGTCCAATACTCCGCTCTGTTCAGACCATTTCTGATGGAATCAAATTGGATTATTGTCTTTAATTCCTCGCGGTTGAGCAGCTGGGCAATGTTTCCACCTCTCTGTGGTAACTTGATAACTTTCAAGATAGTCCATTGTATATCATTCTCATTATGGCCAGCCTCTGAGAAGTGGTCCACCAGCGGAGCATTCGGCTTTTTACATCTGATGCGGCTCCTGTGCTGGCAAATTCTTGTCTTGGCCTTCTAGATTGTCTGGCCTACATATAGTTTTAAACACGGGCATTGTATGGTATAAATTACATTACTGGTATTGCAATTTGAGAATGATCGCCTTTCAACAGTGGTGTTATTGTAGGTGAAATTCTTTCCCTCGACTGTGTACTCACACACATTACAACCTCCACATTTGGCATGACCTATAATGGGCGGTAAGCTCCATACAGACTCAATGGTTGAGGGTGGGGTTGGTGAGGTGAGGGCAGCTCGTACCAAGTGGTCCTTCAAGTTCTTACTTTTGCGAAAGGCAAATAGGGGCCTGTCGATGTTTAAGTTACCTGCATTGATTGTGGGCCAGTGTTTGATAATGGATTTCCTTATTTTGTTTGAGGCCGGAGAAAATGTTGTCACACAGGCTATTCTCTCATTGTGGTTTTTACTTTTGGGAGAAAGCAGGATGTCACAGGGGCAGTACCAGGCTCGTTTGGAGGCCATTTTAACTATTCTCCTTGGATTGCCACGATCCTTTAGTTTATTTGATAGGATTGATGCCTCTTTGAAATAGTCCTCTTTGGAAGAACAATTGCGTCTAATTCTGAGAAATTGGGAATAGGGTAGTGAGTCCCTAAGGGCTCTTGGATGATTGCTGGTGTAACTTAGGAGCGTGTTGCGCTCAGTGGGCTTCCTATAGAGTCGTGTTAATAGCTCTCCCTCCGAGTGATAGATTGTTAAATCAAGGAAAGCGATTGAGGATTTGTCATGGGATATTGTAAATGAGAGGCCAGAGCAGTTGCTGTTTAGCCAATGTAAGAGTTGATGTAGTATCTCGCTCTCTTGGTTCCAAATGAGGAAAATATCGTCAATATATCTTCGCCAAAGTTTGATGCCGGCCAAGAAAGGGTTGCAGGGTGTGAGAATGGAACAAGTTTCCAATTGGTCCATAAACAGAACTGCTAGATTGGGGGCAAAAATAGCCCCCATGGAGGTCCCCTTAATTTGTTGGTAGTATATATTTTCAAAGATAAAGAAATTTCTAGTCAGGCAAATTTCAAGTAGCTGAAGTATAAATAGGGTAGGAACCCTGTGTGGACGCGGTCGAGAGTCCAGGGTTTACTGAATAACAAGTAAGGCTGCTTTCTGTGGGATGTTCGTATATAACGATTCCACGTCCATAGTGCATAGGGTGTCATGTGCGGGATCAAAGGGAAAATGTTCGACCAGGTTAATCATAGCCATGCTATCTCTCACATAGCAGGCTGTTTCAGGGATGAAGCCTTTGATGAAGAAATCTACATATGTCCCCAGTGGCTCCAAAATTGAGCCACAGGCAGAAACAATTGGGCGTCCAGGTGGGTTGGTTGAGTTTTTATGAATTTTTGGAAGGGTGTATATTACTGGCAGACGCGGAGTTTTGACATTGAGAAAATTGTATTCCTTTTTACTAACATAACCATCAACAACTGCTTGAGATGTTAGCTTGGTGATGGTTTCTTGGATTTGTTTGGTCGGATTAACCGGTAGTCTTTGGTAGTGATCAGTGTTACTTAGTTGGCGTAAAACCTCGGTTTTATATGCCTCCGTTTCCTGGATCACGATCCCACCACCTTTGTCTGCGCTTTTAATTACCAAGGAGTTATTGGCTTTGAGTGTGTCAATGGCATCTTTTTCCTGTCGCGAAATGTTATAGGGAATGAACATCTTAGTGCGCTCTAGATTGGAAAGATCCTTGAGGACCAGTTTCTCAAACGTTAGGATCTCAGAGGGTATCATTCCAGCAGAAGGTGAGAAAGTAGAGGGGGGCCGAAACGGTGTGTTCGAGTTGGCCATGGGGGAGGGATGCAGTTGGAAAAAGGCTTTAAGTCAGATTGTCCTAAAGAATCTTAGGAGTTCCGTCTGCAGTTCCATGTAGTTTGGGCGGATAGTAGGCACGAAAGACAGGCCTTTCTTGAGAAGTTCTATTTCTTGATCTAGCAAGGCATGCTTGGATAAATTAAAGATAGGGATAACCTCCGTCAGTGTCGTAGTGTTGACTACCACTGGTAGAAATTGTTCCTTGTCTTTCGTTCCCCTAGTGGGTTGTACCATCTTTGTGGTTTCTTTACTCGACCCCGTTGTGGAGTGTTGGGCTGGCCTCTGGCTAAAAAATTAGGATGGCTTCCACCCCGCCTGCTAGTAGTACTAGCCCCTTCACCTGGATATGAGATATCTGAGGAGTCGGCGGAGGTGTCAGAGAACCCCACTAGGTTCTGACGGCGATTGTAACGACCCCAAGGTCTGCTAGTTTGTGGGTTAGCGTAAGCTCTGTTATTATAAAAATCTTTTTGAAGATAGAGATAGGTGTTCTCGATGTTGTAGAGCCTAATATCTTTCTTTATTTTATTAGCTTTTTTATTTTGTTCTATTCTATAGAAGTCTGCTACTGTTTTTTCCACGTGTTCAAGCAGTTTCTTGCTATCAGTGGTGGGATTAGAATCCTGCAGCTGTTTTTCTATGTCAGCAATTTCTACCTCCAGTGATTTTAGTGTTTCTGTGGTGATATCAATCCCTAGAACTAACCAGTGTCTAGAGAAGGTTGTCCTATGTAGCTAAAGTTAGCAATATACTTCGGATTATCCGTGAACATGCCAGGGATGTTTCTTACTTGGAGGCCTACTGGTATAACTTCAGCTTTCAGTTAATCAGTTAACATCAATATCATTAATTGGAGACGGACTGGCTTTTTTCGGAGTTTCTCAAGTTGATAAGGTAAGAAGCTGTTAGCTAGAGTAGGTGCATCTGGGGTGTCAGAAAGGAGGGAGGGTCCTAAACAGATTTGTTTGATATAATCACTTGAGTACAAGGGTGCGTGCGCGGACATGTCAGAAAGTGAAAAAGGGGTTTAGGAAGAAATATTTAGAGAGGTACTCGGAAGGCCCACCCTCAAGGGAGGGTTGTGGAGGTTTGCGAAAACCCTTGCAATGCAGCGATTGCGCTAAAGTACTTTTCAATAAAACAAGGGAACCCAAACAATTGGCTGAGGACCACGGGCGTCAATCATATATTACAAAGAACAACGGTCCTTAGCACTTGGAAGATCAAGAAAGTAATAACATATAGACCACAATAGGTAGCTATATTCCTCCTGTGTCCAGCTGGACAAGGATTTTATTATGTAGTAAATCACAAAAATGAGAACAAGAATATCAGAACATAGATTTGTAGTAGGGCACAGTCCTGTACCGTACTTGGGAGGAAAGTACTGGGGAAGGAACACATACAACATAAAAAAGGTTTACAGGCAAAGACTGAGCAAAGTTGGCCACTTTTAAGTCAGTGTGTCAATTCGAAGTATTGCCAAAGTGCGAAGCACAACAAAATTATACACAATGGTAAGTTGTGGAGACACTAGAAGAAGTCGACGTTTCGATCCCTTGTTCTAAATAAATTGGGATTTCCGTCCGCCGCGGACCCCCCAGCCATACTAATATGACGGGGGTCATTCCGGAGCAGATGGCGGGCGGATTGCCCCCGCCAGGCTGGCGGTGACCACCGTTGGGCTGGCTGGGGCAATCCGCCCGCCATCCTAATGGGCCCCTAAATTTTGAAAAGTATCAACCTTCTCGTTAGCTAGCTAGTTTTTTCACGTATTTTCGTTTGCGATTGCAATGCATTTGATAATTTGTGTATTTGATGTAAAAAAAAGACTTATTTTCTCCGTATTGTTTTCAGGATCAAATCAAGAAATTGCTTAGACATGGATCCCCTAGTTTCCAGTTGTGATTCAGTAGGAGTCAAAAGTAAAAAGGTTAAATACCGATGCCTTAGGGTAAAGAACCTTGGGCCAGATGTAGGTAATTCTATTTTACCGATTCATAAATACCGAATTTTACCGAATCGGTATTTATGAATCAGTAAAATAGAAGGGGGGAGATGTAGGAAAAATGGGTAATTGAATTACCGATTCTGTAACAATCGGTATTTACCGAATCGGTAAATACCGATTTGGTAATGCCCATTGATTCCTATGGGCATTGAAGCCCATAGGAATCAATGGGCATTACCGAATCGGTATTTACCGATTCGGTAAATACCGATTCCAGCAAGGGTGCAGGGGGTGTCACTTTGACACCCTCTAGCACCCCAAATACTGGCATGTGTGCCATGTGGCAGACAGACATGCCCTAAGGGCATGTCTGTCTGTCACATGGCATAGGTGTGCATGCACACATGTGCATGCAAACCTGGATTCGGTATTTTACCACCCAATTGGATTGGGTGGTAAAATACCGAATCTGTAAGGCCTTAGGGACTCTGAAGAGTCCCACCTACATCCCGAAGTTACCGAATCGGTAAAATTACTGATTCGGTATTTTAGCGATTCGGTAAATTTACCGATTCGGTAAATTTACCGAATCGGTAAATTTAGCCCCCTACATACCAATAACCCATTTACCGGTCGGTATGGGCCGAAATCGGACGTTACCGGTCGGTAAATGGCCACCTACATCTGGCCCCTTGATTTGTTTATGATCTGAGATAATGCAGAAGGCAAATTCAAACAGAAAACACTAATTGTGCACACACTGTGAAACTATGAGGGCCTCGTCTAGGGCAGGGTGTTCAGTGTAATGAGATGTGCTGAAGGAATTATCACACTTCCTACAGATTCACTGGTTGAAATGAACCATGGATTGGATCGGTAATCCAGGACTGAGGGAGGGTTATTTCTCATTCAAGATTTCACTTTGAGCTGGGTGCAAACTACAAACCTGGGCAGACACAGTAAGGTTTTTTTGTGCCCGTGTTTTACAACTGTGCCTATAAAAATTGCCAGAAAACTATACTACATAATTAGGATTGTACAAATGTTTTCATCAGCACCCATTTGGTATTGGTAAATGCGATGATCCTATTCTGCTTTATTTTGTACAGTACACCACACAGGCCTCATTAGAATACGTGCGACGAATCAGACAAAACATTTTGACCCAAATAACGTCTGGACTGAGCTCCTACAGACTATTTCACCAGATTTAGGGAAACAGATCACAAAATTCAATCCACTAAGTACTTTGATGTTGATTATAGGGTTTACATCCCAATGCAGTGATACAAATGCATAATAATACTGGAATTAAAGTTCATCCCTCAGCAACTGCCAACGCGTGATAATACAAGTGGTACAACTATACAGCTGATGGTAAAACTGTACTTGCTCTACCACGTGTATTTCAGGAGATTTTACCACTGGCCACAACAAGTGTCAACATTGATGAAACTTGAAGCTCATCAGGAAGGACACCCAAACACTGCCGGTGATGTCGATCCGCACGGCGCAGGGAGGTGTGGTCTTCACCCAGAGGGCTATCCATGAGGCGTTTTCGAGCCACTACAGAGCCTTGTACTGCTCCCGCTTGAGGGTGACAGTACCGGAGATTACTGAGTACTTGTCCGGCCTCCCATTTCCGACGGCCACTAATGCGCAGTGTGAGGAACTGGGAGCGCCGTTCACTGCGGAAGAACTCCGGTCTGTCATATTCTCGCTCTCGAATGGTAAGTCCCCCGGGCCTGATGGCCTGCCGGCGGAGTTTTATAAGGCGTACTCCACCATTCTTATTCCCGAATTACTGCGGGTGTACGCGGCGGCGATCCGAGAGGCGGCTCTTCCTTCGTCCCTGAACGAGGCCAATGTGATCTCCCTCTTGAAACCAGACAAGGATGCCTTGAACATGGGATCTTACCGGCCACTTGCCCTCCTTAACACGGATTATAAGATCCTGGCATCTGCGCTGGCCCAGAGATTGGCACCTTTGGTCCCTACACTTGTGCACACGGACCAGAACGGATTTGTTCCTACCCGCAGCACGTCTTACAAGGCAGTGTCCCGGTGGCCGCGTTCGGGGTGTGTGATCCTCGACCTCGAAAAAGCGTTCGACTCGGTGGAGTGGCCCTACCTTGCGCTGGTACTGGAAAAGTTCGGACTGGGTGCGGCATATCTCCAAATGGTGGAACTCCTCTACTCAGCACCTGTAGTGCGGGTTCGGACGAACAGGCTCTTCTCGGACCCAATTCGAGTCCGCAGGGGCACGAGGCAGGGGTGTCCCCTCTCCCCACTGATATTTGCGCTCATGATGGAGCCACTGGCGACACTACTGCGAGCCTCTGGCGAGACGTGGGGGATTAGGTTGATGGATGGGATGCACACAGTATCGCTCTATGCTGACGACTTGTTACTCTATGTCAGGGATCTGACCTGTTTCCCCCGCGAACTAACGGACATCTTTCGAACCTTTGGCGAAATGTCGGGGTTGCGCGTCAATTGGGCGAAGTCGGGAGTGTACTCTTTTGCAGCAGACACCCCTGAGTGTGATGTCGAGGTGATGGGCGATACCCCACAGTATTCCGATATTTGGGGATCCGTGTGTACCGCGAAACCGCAGACCTACTGGATGGCAACCTCACGAGGGCGATTTCCTCGCTCACAGCGCAAGTTTCCTTTTGGAACACTCTTCCACTGACTGTGCCCAGCCGTATTGCTCTGGCGAAGGCGATCGCCTTGCCTAGGCTCCTATATTTCTATGCGAATCTGCCAGTCTATGTGCCAGTTCGCACATTTCGCGAGCTGGACACGTTGCACAGGCGACTGATTTGGAACAAAGGCCGTCCCAGGGTGGCGTTGAGGACCCTTTATGCTGCGACAGAGAATGGTGGGCTATCGGTCCCGAACCACGAGCTGTATTACTTAGCTGCGCAACTGCAGTGGGTAGCTTACTGGCTGAGCGGGCGTAATCTGAGTGACACAGCCACTACAGAGACTATCATGTCGATCTCCCAGATCCATGCGCTGTTTCATCCTTTGGCTAGGTCACATGTTCAGGACCAACTCCACCTGGAGGTGGCGAGGAAGTGCTTCCTCAGAGGCCTGAAACTTATTGCAGCGGTAAAGCCGTACGCACCCAACCTGCCATTACTGGGCACGCCCTGGGGATCCGAGATACTCACGGCACCCCTGCTGGACAGCTGGGGAGCGGCTGACTTAGACAGCTTAGGCGACCTATTTGCGGATGGTGCGCTACTTCCTTATGAGACGCTAGCAAACAACACAGGGTTACCGGTGGGGCAATTCCTGACTCACGCAAAACTACTACACACGTTGACGAGAGCTTGGGGACCCCTGGCGGAGGAACCACCGATTCACCTGCTTATCCAATACTTGCATGTGATGGGACACGGCTCTCATCTTGTACACTGGATTGCTCAAGCGTTGCACACACACACACATGTCTCCCCTCAACGCCTGCGGGACAAATGGACGACTGACAGGGGACGGGACTGGACTGACAAAGAATGGGCGAGAGTACTGGCTGGATCGCAACATGTACCGCGTAATGCACGTTTCAAGATTATACAGTACTACGTGATCCACCGAGCATATCTGTCCCCGGACAAAATTAATAGGTACTTCGGACTCACTGCGACAGCATGCCCTAGATGTGGCCTCGTGGACGCACAGTTTTTACATGTCCTTTGGTCCTGCGCATCGCTGCGGCCTTACTGGTTTGCGGTGTCGACTACCTTGGCGAAAGCGACGGGGGGCACCCTACCGACCACCTGGGAAGCTTGTCTGTTGGGGTTATTTAGAAGAACGAAACAGACGAGGGTGCAAACGAGATTCTGGGATCTGGGGTTGATCACGGCGAAACGGCTTATTACTAGGCGTTGGAAGCATCATGTGCCCCCTCAAACGGTGCAGTGGCAGCACTCGCTGGATAATTGGGCCAGAGCTGAGAGTGTGGCATTACACTGAGAGGAAATGGCAGGGCTCAGGATGTATCCTATTGCGCTGGAGTGGGATGGTATCCTGACGACCTATCACCAAGTGTGTTTGCAGAATGGGATTACGTGAGTGACTTCCCCATGCTCTCCAGCACCATTGTTGTCATTGCTCTCGCACCCGCCCCCCCTCCCCCTATGCTGCCTCCCTCCTTGCTCCCTTCCCCCCCTCTCACCGCGGCATTTCCCACATGCCCTGCTATACATAAGAAGTCTACCGAGCTCACCATGTTCCCGTCATAACGTCATACTTAGTCACACTCCTCTCAGTATCCCAAGCTCCACACACACACACGCGATCACAGTTAAGCACCGCCTGGTTAATGGTTTCCTATATGTTTAGGATTGTTCCTTCTGGTTGATAGTTTTCAATTACAATTTTGAATGTGCAATTACTTGGCAATGTAAACAACTGACCTACTTTTCCGATCATGGTATGCCTTGAGTGCTATATGGAATGAGACTGGGCTATGCTGCTACTGCACAGGGGTTCTTTGCATCAACGTTCGACCCTGCCACTACTGGATGTTAATATATCGTGCATGTGCTGGAGCTATATGAATCTGTCATGCTGTTTACCCGTGCTCCTGTTAAGTTGCCCCTTTGCTGTCATACCTCCACGGGGGGGTGGTGATTCGCGAAGCCTGGGACTTCCTGTCTTATGTAACAGCACCGTTTATTCGCAATGACTGCATATGTGTATTCTGTACTATGACAAACTACAATAAACATATTCAAACAAAAAAATTTATGAAACTTGAAATGTTCATTTACATGATGCTAACAACTGAAATTACGCACAGCACTACCTGTGTCAGGTGTTGGTTGCATCTACATGTGCATGCTATGCATCCTCACAGGAAGATATTGTGGGGTAGATTGCATTTACGGGTACATTTTTGTTATAATTTACTTTTAGGTCTGGCTTGATAATACAGCTGTCTCTTTACCTTATGTGATTATCATTAAAAGAGCTTTAAGAAGCAGTTCTGAGAAAGGAATGTAGGCTTCGCCCACATGTTGACCTTTCGCTCTGCAAGCTTTTCTTGGGCAGAAGGTGTGTACTTCCTCTGAACAAGCATTGACAAATTCTAGAGGTCTTACCTATGTGAGCTACTGGTTCGCCAATGTCTTTTAGCAATGGTGTACAGTAGTATGGCAACTGTTCAGCATGGTTAAAATTAGTAGCATGGCTTAGAGTAGACTGGTTGAGAAAAGAGTGGAGTAGAGTGGAGTGGTGTAGATTTGAGAGGAGTGGCATAGAATAGTGTAGAGTGGAGTGGGGTGGAGGGGTGTAGAGTAGAGTGGCATGAAGTGGAGCAGTGCAGGGCAGATTGGAGTAGAGTGGAGCAGTGCAGAGTGGAATGAAGTAAAATAATGTGGCATAAGTAGTGTGGCATAGGGTACCGTGGTATAGACTGGAGTGGCGCAAAGTATAGTGGCATAGAGTAGATTGGCATAGAGTGACTGGAGTGGCGGAGAGTAGAATGGCATACAGTGGAGTGGTGTAGAATGAAGTGGCATGAATTTGCATATAGTTGTGAGGAGTGGCATAGAGTGAAGTGGTGTAGAGTAGAGTTGCACAGAGTACAGTAGCATAGAGTGGAGTGACAGAGTAAAGTGATGTGGAATAGAGTGGAGTAGTATTGAGTGTCATAGAGTTGAGTGGAGAGGTATAGAGTGGCATGGAGTACAGTGGCATAAATTGGATGGCTGGAGTGGAATAGAATAGAGTAGCATATAGTAGAGTGCCACAGAGTTGAGTGGCATAGAGAAGTGAGATAGAGTGGAGTGAGGTAGAGCAGAGTGGTATAGATAAGGGTGGCGTGGAGTGGCGTAGGATAGAGTGGAGTGGAGTGCTGTAGAGTGTCACTGTGTGGAATGGAGTGATGTAGATAAGAGTGGGATGGCATAGAGTAGAGTGGAGTAATGTAGAGTAGAGTGGCATAGAGTAGAACAGAGTAGAGTACATTGACATGGAGTGTTGTGACGTGGAATGGTGCAGAGTGGTATAGAGCAGAGTGGAGTGGTGTTGAGTGGGGGAGAGTAGAGTGGCATAGAGTGGAGTGGCGTAGAGTAGAGTAGAGTGAAGTAGCTAAGAGTGGAGTTGTGTAGAGAGACTTGAGTGGAGTGGTGTAGAGTGGCTTAGAATAGAGTGATGTAGAGTGGAGTTGCATAGATTAGAGTGGCAAAGAGTAGTACATTTGTGGGTGTAACTAAAACGTCAGCAGAGATGGCAGGTAGGGTGAAAAAACATAACTAAGCTGTATGCCTGTGCTAAAAGTAGAAAAGCACATTTCACACCCAAGAATAACACTGGAACGCTTACAAAATAAACAGTATAGTGTGTTGCAAAAAGACGAGGAAAAACAAAAACAAAGAACACATGTACGTAGGCCTCGCTCCAGGAATGAGCTAACACAAGAAAGAAAGGGAAGTCTGCAGGAGCTAAGCATTCGAAAGACTGCATATGCGAGTGGCTGTAAAAGCGACTAATGGTACACTGTGGGTGAATTGTAAGCACATTGAACTGTAAACAATATGTCTTGCAGCACAGCACATTTGCTGTGTAGGTGAGATCTAAAAAAGAGTGATTGAGGTTCCCTTTTTGCATTGTGGAAAAGCGTATGCTCAATACCGTAGCCTGAATCCGTTAAGATGACAAGCCAACATTCAGCGCTTATTTGTTTATTATAAAATAAGAAGACAAAGGTGGCAATTCAGACGTGCTTATTGTGAAATGCAAATGCTAAAAGTAATGGGCCTTTAAGAGTGGAAAGTTATTACAGTTTGCTAAAGCCTGTAGACAGGTATTTCATTACAAGAAATCTCCCAAATTACCTTATAAGGCAAGGGTCTTGGATACCCCTTCAAACAAACACTAGGGGTTTCAAAATTTGCTCTAAGCTAATCTTTGTTAATGAGGGATATTTTTTGCCAATTCTAATTGTGTGTACATTCATACTTTTATGAATGTATGACTGAAAGTTGCCTTTTGGTAAAGTGTACCTTGAGTAGAGTAGGTGCGAGTTGGTTATGGTGACAAACCCATGATAAAAACCATAGGTTTGATACATTTATTAAGACAAGTTACAACAAAGGCAGTAGGCCTATCTTATTTATTGTGAAAAGCATATGTTAAGGACAGTAGGCCTTTAAGCATTGATAGTCCCTGCACTGAGTATACTAAACACCCAATGCCATTTGAATATGGCCACCTGCTTATGTGTTTCATTTTTTACTTTCTTATGAAAAAGCATATGCCTGCTCCATCTAGGAGCCATTTTTCTTTCCCATACTTTTTTCTTTTAATATATATGGCATAAAGGTGTTGAGCGTGTATGTTTTATTATGGCTGGGAGAGTGGCTGTATGCAAAAATGAGTCAGTGAGAGGTTGAATGGATGCAGGAGTACATGAATGTATGACGGTGTGCTTGTATATTGAGTTTTTGCATGCCTAAACTCTCTAGTGACTAAAGAAATGCTTTCAGCTGTTAGCCAGACCTATTCATATTGCCAATGTGTGTTTTGGGATTTGCTTTATCTTTGTGCTTCTTTTGAGGACCTTAAAGTATAAGCATCTTTGCAGGTATAAAATAACTCCAAACGGAATTATCATTCCTTCTCTGCGGGATTAACTCTGTATGTAACATGCATCAGCCACCTGATAGAAATGTGGGGCAATTCTTTAACCAAAATGAATATGCCTACTACACTTATCAGAACTCCTTTGAAGGAATTTCATATCTTGTGGTCTTGACTGAACAAAAATGTCCTGATTACTTATTATTAATCTTCATTACTCATACTCCTACTTATTCTTGTCATAGTCATTACTTAAGAGATGATTTCCACCCTGAAACTGGAAACGCCAGGAACAAATACTGAAATATAAGAACCATACCTCCAGCTGGTCACCTGATAGAATTTAGCACTCCCAGTACCCCCTGACAATATCGTCATAATGACTATAATCAATAGGACTAGGAGAAGAAGATTACCAGTAAGAAACCAGGACATTACCTCTGTGTTCCCCCACCCGCATCTCAGTCATTACTAATGGGGTATACCAAAGCTTTTCCCAACTTAGAAAACAGAAAGAAAATACTCATAAACAATGGCACTTCAGCACCAGCTCTACTGTATTAAGAAGTACAAAAACTCAGTATTCAAATCAAAATAGAAGTAAGCACTCCAAAACCAAATTTGTTTCTATCATCACCCAAACTCTGGAATCTATAGTGTTGAACAAAAGTATTAAATGACGAGCAAGTGGCTATTCTGCAGAACTTTGCAATGGGAATTCCTTGAATTTCTGCACAGGAAACCCTCAGACTTCATGACCATCTGCTCTGAATCCTTTCTGGAAGGGGGAGTAACATAAAGTTATGGTCGACCTAATCTATATAGTCATAGACATTGAAGAGGCTTTCCATCCCTCTCCTGGTGCCTCACATATAAGCAATACATTATCAGTTTATGGAAGAGACGATATTTGTACAGATAAACTAGCACAGCCTTTTTTTACATCTGGAAAATTTAACACTTTTCTTATGGAATAGATATAGAGGGAACGTATACTGGAAATACACTCTCCTGCCCTCTATGGAAGGTAGAGGCAACTTTAGGAACAAAGAAGTGGTCAGACCAAAGCACAATCTCCACTTTTGGATGATCAAATAAGGAACATGACATAGCAATGCTTCTAGTTCTCTAACCCTCCTAGGTGAGGTGATTGCAACTAAAAAGGTAACTTTCATTGTCAGAAATCTTTTGAAGATGTCAGCTCATAAAAGTGTTATTGGAGCTCATGTAAAACTAAATGCACAACCCAAAAAAATGAATCGCGAAAATCTGTTATGAAAGGCCAGTGAGCAACTAAGTTTGAAAGAGACCAAAACCGTACCTTAAAAATTGAAAAAAACAATGCAAGATCACACTCAATTGGGGAGAGAGAGCATCTTAAACACCACTTCTGATAGAAACTCCCACTGTCTAGCATACTCTTAGAGTAGAAGGTCTGCGAGACTGCTGAATAACAACAGCTAAGTGAGAAGGAAGCCCTGTATTTCCTACACTCCTTATCTCATCATCCAAACCTACCAGATGAAAGAGCCAATCAAGAAGAATTGATAGGGTATTGAGGAGATTATACTAAACGTTGCAAGGCTAGAAAGGTACTACCATAATCACCTCCCTCTATTCTGTATGGATTTGAGCTAGCAATTTGGGAATCAATGAAAAGGGACGTGGGAGTACAAAGGCATTACTGGAAAACTTTACTGATCATCCATCCACATTCCCAAGGCCCTGTAACAGGACCGCTGAAGCCAGCCACTTGTGCATTGTCTTAAGTTCTAAATAGGTCTATGAAAAAGGTTTCAAATAAAAAAGGTTTGTTGGAAGTGACCATCATCTAGGTCAGGTGTCTCCAACCAGTCCATCGCAAGCTACTAGTAGCTCATTCAGAGTAGCTACCAGCCTTGTGTTAATTTTCCATATAAAGTTAAGGAAAGGCTATGTTTATTTTACATTGTTATCAAGCTGTAGATAGCAGAGCCTGAAAATGAGGAGTGCTCCACTCAGATTTAGGACCCATGTGGGTCACAGAGGTACAGAACTGATCAGTGAGGTATTTAACTTAAATCGTTTGCAACTCGGTATAGGAGTATCACATTTACAAACAGCCGGCATCTTGCTTCCAGTGGATGGTAGACAGAGTGCCATATTCATAAATGAAAAATACATTCATTTTCTTTTAAATGGGAGAAATTTAAAGTGAAGAAAAATGTTTCTATGAAACCTTGACTTAATGTTTTCCTCTACGTTAAATTAAGCCAATAACATTCCAATGTTTTATGAAGCATGCTTCTTCACTTTAAATACCTCACATTTAAACACATATTTTCTGTTATAAATATGGCACCCTGTCAACAGGCCACTGTGAGTAACTGGGAGTTTGACATGGGGAAAAAATTAGAATGAGTTTTATGTAATGCATATAAACATAAAGTTAACTTTTCAGTTGGATTTACTCCCATTTCAAAGAGTCGCATTTACACACAGCAGGCATCTTTTTCCAAGTGGCTGGTAGACATGCTGACATATTAATAACTGAAAAATATAGTGCAGAAAAATGTTCCTTATTAGGAATATTTTTGCAGAACATTTTTCTGCACTTTATATTTCTCCGATGTAAAAACAAATGGTTGTATGTTTGTGTTGTACATGTAACTGTGCCATGCGGCGAAAGGTACGTCCTGTGCCACAAGTACATACGACACAGGCTCTCATTCACCCATACACGTATATCCTATTCATTCACACACGTTCATACATCCCCACAGACCATGCACTCACTGATGCACATGGCAGCCTAATCATGGTATTTTGTTCAAAGCACAGTATCTGGCTTCATTGGCATTAGGTTTAAAGTCAATGCAGCTGGGCAAGAAGGTGTCTGGTAACACTGCGTGAGTTACATGGCCTTCAGTAGATCACAAAGATTATCACTGATCAGAAGTAGCTCTCATTGCAGAAAATGTTGGAGACCCCTGATCTAGGTGGTGTTCCCCAGATATGTTTTGCTGGCTGTAGAACTCAGGGCACTTTACACCTACCAACCAGTGGTAAAGTGGCTGTGCTCCCGCTTTCAACATAATGAAACTGGCATACCAGTAATTGACATATTTAAGTTACCTGTAAGTCCCTATTATGTGGTGCCCACAGTGTATCCTCTGGAACCATACCTATAGCTTCTAGTTCACCCTCAATTTTGCAGCTAGCACACCAGGGGGCATATTACCAACAAGTAGCGATAATTATCGCTAAATAGGATTAGCGACGATTTTTTTATCGCTGCCTATCGTTGGATATGTTAGCGGAGAAAACATGCTATTAGCAACGTTTTTCTCCATTGTGCTAAAATATCCAGCGATAGCCGCGAAATGCGTGAATATCGCGGCAAATACAGCGATATTCACGCATTAGCAACGAAATGCTCTTAGCCATGTTATCCACCTTCCATTGGATAACATGGCTAAGAACTGGTAGGCAGGTGTTAGTATTTGGAGATATTTGCGCTTAGCGCGAATATTTCCATCGCTACGCCTGCCTTGCTAATAGGCGATAGCCACGTTAGCAACTGCTTTCAGTCGCTAACTGGTTGGGTACGCCCACTTTGCATGTCATTAGCGATAAACATCACTGACATGCAAAGCGGGCCCCAAACCGCTCGCTATCGAATAAAAGCTGACGCTAACATCAGTTAGCCACAGCTTGCTAATAGGGCGATAGAATTATTGCCGCTTATCGTCCGAAAACGCCGCTAAAGCGGCGATAATTGCCTATCGCCTTGCTTGATAATATGCCCCCAGGAGAGTCAAATGTACTCCCATCATATAGGCAGGGCACCACACCAATTCAGAAAAAAAGAGAGAGGTCTAGAAATATTTAGTCAAAAATTCTGAAAACGAAATGCAGGCAATAAACATGTAAAGCTAGGGTGACTGACATATCTTTATAATGGGTGGAAAATCCCTGAGAAGAGGCAGAAAGAAAGGGTAAGGTTAAAGTGAGTGTCAAGGTAAGGATAGGTTTCTGGATGGTAGGATGCTCTTTCTAAATTAACAATGCAACAAAAAAAACGAATTTTAAAGTACGCTCCTAAAGCATTATTTATTTTGATGTGTTGCAAGTAGAAACATGGCCATAACGTCCTGAGCAATAAAACCGGCCCTCACAGCAATGAAACCGGCCACCACCCTGCCTGCCCACTGAATACCCGGCGGGAGCCAGTCCGGCCCAGGGGATAACGCTACAGTAAGGGTTATGGTAGTTTTTAGGGTTCCGGAAAATGTTAGTTGCAGGGTTAAGAAAAGAAAAAACTACAGAGAAATGGAGATGTTAGGAAATAGAATAAGAAAGGTAAAAGAATAACGCCATAAAAATAAATCAGAACTCATAGATGAACAATTAAAGATCCGGCATTGCAATAAAAAGGTTATGGACAGAGCACTGGTATTAACCACCCTCAGATTAATTTCCTGTCATTAATCTCAAAGACATTGGTACGGCTTTAAAAATCAGATGGAATCTTTGCCTGTAAGGCGAGTGCTGAACTATGAGCCCTTTACCCGTTTTGCTGTCTATATGCATTTTTTGCACTGGCTCCCCACGAATATAGTCAGTCGTACTGGTAAGGTAAATCAGCAATAGCACAATTGATATTGGTGCATCTCAACATATGAACATACGCACACAACAGCCATCGTGTCATGCATTTGCTACCACAACGGCCATCTTGGAACGGTCATTAAAGAGCAGTTAATTAAAAATATAAACAATATGAGAACTCTTAAAAAAGGAAGCAAGTGGCCTGGTAGCAGTGTGCAGATGCTGGGCCCTGACAGAAATAAATAAATAATGACATGTAGGAACGCCAGACATTGACGCAAGCGGCTCACCAGCAGTATGCACTGCTGGGCCCTAGCACAAGCTACATCAGTACAAATAAAACCAGAAATATATATTTTTTTAAATAAGCAGGTGGGAAGGTGAGGGAGAGTAATGGACGAGTGGAAGGGGAGTTGGGTGGTGGTGCGGCGACAGGTGCGATAGAGGAAAGAAATCCACTCCCATGGAGTGCTGCAACACAACTTAAAAAGAAGCCCCCTCATGTCAGTAGTGGAGGAATACACGTCTTCTAGTAAGAAATGATGTAAAAAAACAATGCTCCAGGGATGGACAAGAGTGCTTCAACACCCTGACGGATGGAATACTGTCTGTCAGACCACAAATCAGGCACCAAATATTTACTATTCACCATAAATTACATGTCATTATTTGTGTAAACTTTGTACTAGAAGTGTTTCTACTTAGGAACTCTCCACAAAGTTTCACAGAATATGACATATGACAATAAAATCAAAAAGCCAATGTAGGACACATTTCTCACATCTCTCTGAATTAAAATTGAACGCTCCTTCTAATATTGCTTTCCTGATGCGACGGCTCTTCTTCTGGTGTTTATCTTGCAAATGTGTATCCTCATCTAATTTATTCTCCTTCACATCGAGACCACTTCTAGTGGGCGTTTTGGGCAAGCTAGCACAGGAATCAACGATTTTGAGGCACGTTTTGGGGTTATATATTGGTGCTTCTCCTATTTTTATGTCGGCATCAAAACATTTCTTGTGCATTACAATGAATGAATGAATAAAACAGCATTTATAAAGCGCACACCTAATCCAAGGAGTGTCCCAGCGCTGGAGCAGGTTCTCTGCAACATAGAAGACTAGACGGATTACCTAGTTTGCTGAATAGCCACGTTTTTAATTTCTTCCTGAAAATTGTGAGTTCAGAGGTGGGCCGAAGTGTCTTCGGAAATTGATTCCAGGCTTTAGCGCCGAGATAGGAGAAGGATCTTCCACCAATTCTCATCCGATGGATTTTTGGGATGGTGACTAGATGGCCAAAAGTCGATGGTAGTGTCCCAGAAGGGGCATAAGTAGAGAGCCTTCTCCTAAGGTATACTTCACCGTTTCAAGGCAGTGCTTTATGCGCTAGAACCAGTGCTTTAAATTGAATCCTCTTTTTCACGAGAGGCCAGTGAAGTATGTAAAGATAAGGGGACAGATGGGGTCTAGGGGTGAGATTAAGAACCAGTCTGGCCACTGCATTTTGAACAATTTGCCACCGACTCAAGAGATGTTCAGGCAGACCCAGATACAGGACATTTCCATAATCAAGTCTGGATGTAATCAGGGCCTGGACCACTGTTTTCCTAGTATCAACGAGAGGATTAGTAAGATTTGTTCAGGCTACGTAGTAACCCAAAACAGGTACCCACCAGAGCTTGGGCACTTAACCACAGACCTAGTGCTACGTTGTCCCTGTTGTGCCTAGCAATGGTTGGGTAACACTAGGTGCAATATCCATGGACAGATAGCATAGGCACTGTCATCTAAATATAAAAAGCAATATTGTGTTGGTGAAGTGAAAGGTTGATGGTTTATGGAAATAGGTGCTGTGCATTCGTACCTATTAACCAGCCAACTCCAAGGTCACATCGGTAAAGCACCAATGAAGGGCACTGCTTGATCTCATATAGTAATCACTTGTGCTCCACAAATCATTGATGATGCTGCCAGTATTACATGCGACCTGGAAGCTGAGTGATAATCCCTTCCTATTTCTGAATATATGCATTTTCATTTGATGCTTGGTATGAGAGTTCTATCTACACAACCAGTGATTTTTGGAAATGTGCAGTGTGTACACTTTCCACTTCACGTGCTGCTACTGTGTAGATGCTTCTGATAAATGTATGTGTGTGATGTCTCCATTCCATAGAATCCAAAAACAGACGAAATGCATGTCATAACGCCTCTTGGTATATTCCACATATTATGGTGCAGCAAATTAATAGCTGCTGAAGACCAGGTGGGGAGCAAACAGAAAACATTCACATGAATTGGCAAAGTCCTGGCTTCCTTCTCTGTTTGGAGATAGTAACTAGTCAAAAATGGTCAAGCTCATGTACAAGATCAAAGATGAGCCACCCGATAAATCTGTACCTGCTATATATTTACTCCACACAATATCCCTTTAATTAAAATTTGCTTGAAAATCTTCTACTTCTTCCTTTCCAAATTGATCCAGAAATCCTCACCCTTCAGACCACGGCACGCAAGGCTGCAATTATGGAGGAGTATGGTGCATCTTGGGTTTGCATTTTATACTGGGCACCTAACTACCACCTGGTCTGAGTTAGTTGTAAACACCTCTTTGTTCTTTTTTTGTGACTATTTGCAATGTTTGATTGTTTCGTGACTGGCTCTTGAGATGTGCTATTTAGAAATCAAATCAAAATTAGTATTCCATAAATTAGTGATGTTCTGCGAAAGTTGGAAAACCAGTTAAATTTGTGGGAATATGTCATTTCCAAGGTTTCATCCTCTCCATGTTTCAGTCTTGTACTAATCCATTTGCCACTCATTTGCAAGTCAACATTGCTCCACATTTCCAGCCTTTATTTCGTTAGCTTCACCATTTACGGCCA
The DNA here is from genome assembly GCF_964261635.1 of Lissotriton helveticus. Classification (NCBI taxonomy): domain Eukaryota; kingdom Metazoa; phylum Chordata; class Amphibia; order Caudata; family Salamandridae; genus Lissotriton; species Lissotriton helveticus. Next base: position 1,529,728,455 of record NC_136067.1, read on the forward strand.
ATTACACTTTGTAAATATCAAATGTTGAAGGACCACTGTAATTTAGCTACCTCGTTTAAGCTTTAAATCTGGTCCCTGTTGGTTTGACTCCTCAGGACTGCTCTATCTCTTCAAAATATTTCTTGATGTTGTGGTTTTTTTTCCTGGGAATACAGTGAGCATGATAAAGTAATCCAAGACAAGTTCTTTGGAATTTGCACAATGCGGGGATGCACAAATGGAGCTTGTGCTATTTAATATCCCATTTTTTGACTTACAATGGGATTTTTAAGTAATTTTTGTCTTAGATGCAGAGTTTCTCGAGAATACCGACATGCTGATGAGCACTTTCCTTCAACATTTCAGTACTTCTACTGGCTCCCAGTTGACAGAAGAATAACCTTCAAACTCCTCACACACGCATACAAGTCCCTTCAAAATACCAGGCCTGCATACCTGAATCACCGCCCCACATTTCACTTACCCAACAGACACCTCCGCTCCGCCCAACTTTCCCTGGCTACCGTCCTACGAATCCGCAAGACCAGAACCGGAGAAATGTCCTTCTCCTACCTCGCCTCCAAGACATGGAACACCCTGCAGGTAGCCAGGACTTTGCCAATTCATGTGAATGTTTTCTGTTTGCTCCCCTCCTGGTCTTCAGCAGCTATTAATCAGCTGCACCATACTATGTGGAAATACCAAGAGGCGTTGTGACATGCATTTCATCTGTTTTTGGATTCTATGGAATGGAGACATCACACACCTTCACCCCAGGAAATCACCATCGCTGATGCAATTCAGGAAGGATCTCAAGACCTGGCTCTTCGGATGAACTCAGCACTTAGTCTGATCTGCTGCCCCCTCCCCGCCCCACGGCTCCTTGAGACCGTCATGGGTGAGAAGCTGCACTTTACAAACCCTGATTGAGTGAATATTTTGACATGCTTCGACCGAGGACGGGGAAGGACCAATCGGAACTGGCCCAAGAGGTGGGGCCGGCTCCTCATGGAGGTAGCAGGAACAGGACGGAGAGCGTGAGGAGCAGGAAGGAGAAAGCCGGGAGCAGACCGAGGACGCGGAAGAAAAGCCCCGACCAGAGGACCGAACGTCCAGCAGCACAGACTTCAGCAGCATTGAGGAAGAAGACGTGGCCCCCGATACCTGGACTGAGGACTGGTGGATGCCCCCGGAGGACCCCTACACGCCGCCGTAACTCTGGAGAGTTACGGCACTCACGGTACGTGCACCGTAAGAGGGGTAGGAAGGGAGGGAGAGAAGGGGTTGTATTCTGTGAGTTAGATATCCCACAAGGAGCAAGGATTATATTTGTGTTGTATTTTAGGGTGGGGGCGGCCACTTAGAAAGTGACAATTTTTTGTAAAATTCAAGGGACCCGTGAACAAACCGCCGTAGGGCAATGCCGGTCCAGAGCCAACGTGCATTTGGAATTTAAACCCTCATTTACTTAAATTGACCCCTGATGTTAAAGAAAAGAGACAAACAACTCATGTTTTTTTAAATTTATTATTTCATTAGAGGAATCTTTGCCTTAGTTCTTATTCACTGCCCCTAAGTACGTTTACTTGGGTGTGTTCTTACCCCTTTTTCTTTACTGGTGACGGCCCTAACATTTCATCAGCCTCTTACTGTGGAACATAAATACTTACCGCCAACCATCTCTTCTTTTCCTTCGGTACCCCGGGGACGTTACACCATTCACCTGGAGAGAGATACTCCTGAAGAATGGAAGAAAGAAGACCACCAACCACATATGTTTATTATTTTATTTTACTTGTGTTGATCTTCAATAAACCACGCCATCATTGATCCACGTATAAGACCTCCTCTATTCTTTTTCTGCCCGTCACTCCCACAATTGTATAAATAATTTCCGTACCAGCGGTGGTAGAATTTCCTCAATAGTTTCCTCATAAAATGGGGCGAATTTAAAACCGGTTTGGCCATCTCCTTCACCATAATAGTATCCCAATATATGTCTTTAACCCTGCATTTTGGGATAAGGCACAATCTTTCTGGGGTGGACCAATATTCCTCCATAACAAGTCTCTTCAATAGATTCTTCAGGGAGCTAAACCACGGGATAGAGTTAACCTGGGATCGCTTCAGGAGATCAATCGTCTCTGCTCTGTATGGGGAGAGCTCATTAACCGACCACAGATGGTGCCAGAGCATTAACTGCTTGTAGCCCATCTCTTGCAATAACAGTTTTTGGCACAAGTCCAAAAACATAGGAGCCAGGCGGGGTACTAGTGGGAAGGTTTAACATAGAGTGGAGAAAACGGTTTTCTACAGAAGTAAGAAAGGTTGTGTTTTCAATGCCCCACAATTCGGCCCCATATAGGGCTCCCCCAATATTTTGGTATTATAAATTTCCAATTCTGGGGCTACTTTCCTGGTCATTGTTTTTTTGTGGATTTTACTTAAGTGAGCAGTTTGTTGGATTAGTGCTAATTGGGCTTTTTCGATCTGGGGTGCCCCTTTTAGCTTTAAGGTTAAGTGTAAACCCAGATAGTCAACGGCAAAAACTTGCTCTAGGGGGCTATTTCCTATATACATTGATCTTTTTGGTAGCTTGGAATTCCCCTGCGAGAAAATCATATATTTCATTTTAGCCTTGTTTAGTACCAGGCCATGCTCCTTGCAGAAATCAATACAATTATTCAACAATTATTGCAAACCATGGGGGGATTTAGAAATGAATAGGGTGTCATCCGCGAAGAGTAGGGCTGGTACTCTTCTCTCCCCCACCTTTGGGGCATCGTATCATTCCTGCCTAGATGTTCAATCACCAGATTTAAAGGGAGAATAACATGGGCACTAAGAAGCACCCTTCTCTCACTCCACATTTGACAGGGCATTGCTCAGTGAGTTGATTGTTATCCCCCCACCAAACTTGTGCTGTATTTGAAGAGTGCAACCGAATTAAAATTTCAAATAGGTTATGAGGTATGTTCATCTCTGCCAACACTCTCCACAACTTGGCTCTAGGTACCAGATTGAATGCAGTGGGTAGGTCCACAAAGGCAACATATAGTTTCCCCCCTCTAATGCTGACCTCCCTCAAGTAGATACACAAGAAGCGGAAAACCTGGTCCAATGCGCTAATGTTCACACGGAAACTTGCTTGGAAGTCGCTCAGAATATGAAGCTCTGAGATCCAGTCCTGGACTCGTCGCAACTCCTGCTTGCAGAAAACCTTCTGTAATTAGTCTTTTAGGCTTATAGACCTATAGATGGCCGAATTGGCTCTATCGCTGTTCTTGTAAATGGAGATGATCTCTTTCTATGTTCCACGAGGGGGGAATGTTCATGCATGTTGTAATGGCATTTGTAATCATATTGATGTAAGGAGCCCAGACAATTAAATCGTCTTTATAAAGATTGTTTGGAATTCGGTCGAGCCGCGGTCTCTAGATGCGATACTAGAGCAGATTGCCACCCGGGTTTCTTCCATGGAGAACACCAGGTCCTCTACAGCATCATTCTGGTTTTCCCCCCTCTCTCCAAGAGGAGCTTCCACCTCAGTACTACCTAGTGCATAAAGCCCCCCAAAATGGATCACCCACTCCTCTGGTTGAACTGTAAACTCCAGTTTCGGGTTCCTGCCATTTAGCCAGTGGGCCACATGTTTCGAAAAGGATTTAGAATCCTTAGCTGATGATGCCTTTTGTAGGGAGGCCAAAGTAAATCTTCCCATCTCTTCTTTGCTAACTCTACAGCTTTACTATAGCTTTTTCTACATACCACCAGATCAGGATGAACTGTGGATTGTGCTGCCTGTACAAGGTCAGCCTTGGCTTTCATACTGTTCTGGTTATACCAAGTTGCCTGTTCTTGTTTAATCTGTATCCAACTGTGCTCCGGTTTCTACTCCTTACATGGTTTGGCCAATAGAGCCCTAATATCATTGAATTTGGTTTCATGACTGGTGGTCAGCTTCTCAATTATCATATCTTTAGGGACATCTCCTCCACTTTCTGACTTACTGTGCATTTCGCTAATTCCAAGGCCTCAGGATGTTACTCCAACCAGTCCCATCTAATCGGTCTCATATTATTCATGATGGACACTTCTCCAAGATCCTTCTTTCCCTGACTACCTATTTCAGTACGTTAACACCCAGGTTGGTCCGGGGCAGGGTCAGGACATTATGGTCACTATCTAAGAGATTGACCATATCATGAACTAATGGGCAAACACTAAGTGCAACCAGGCAATAATCAATCCTGCTGGCATAGCCAGGTCTAATAAAAGTTAGCTCACCTTTTTGGTCTGATTTTGTTCTCTTGTTTGTGGCTCTCAAGTCATGTTGCAATAAGAGGGCCAGCACCTGACTGCCTCTCATTGTCCACCTAACTGGGGGAGATCTAAAAGTGGGACCTGCAAAAATAATTGTAACCAATTTGATATCTATTCATGTGTCCCTCTTGTTATTGTATCATGCGCCCTCAGTTGTGTTATGATGTATGAGAATTGCAAATGACTCCACCGATTTTATCTGTGGCCCTATGTGTGCCACCCTTAAAGTTAACTTCTATAGGTGCCACTGGAATTATGTGCATGTTAGACTGCAACATCGCTTGTGCACATTCCTTCATAAGTTAATGAGACTGTTAGATTTGGGGGTCTCTAGTTGGCACAGGTAGGTACCTTTGACCAACTCGGGACCCTTGCGTCTAGTCAGGGTAAGGGGCTACACTCCTAAATAACCCCACTCACCCCCTTGGTAGCTTCGCACAAGCAGGCAGGCTTATCTCAGAGGCAGTGTGTAAAGCATTTGTGAACACATACAGTAATTCAGTGACAACACTACAGATGGACGCCACGCAGGTGGTATTATAAAAATAAGTATTTTTTATATAGACTTAACAGAAAACCAAATGACAAAAAAATCCACAATAGTGTACTCAAAAATAGACTTTAAAATGGTAGAAAATAGCTCAGTTTTCTCAAGTTGTAAATGCAACACTTTATTCTCAAAGTACCTTGGATGCGTAACACAGAAAAAACAAAAGGGTCGCAGGAAAGGTGATGCGTCGGTTCCTTACACGCAGGGGAGTGGATGCGTTGGTTCCTTACTTATGCTCTCCGGTATGATGCGACAAGATGGCACCTTGATGCGATACTCTTCTCTGGTGCGATGCAACAAAATGGCTTCGGCGATGCGATGCCATGATGGCAGCAACGGCTCGCTTCTTATGCGATGCGACGACAGCTGCTGCGGCGGCGACACACTTCTTGTTGTTGTGCCGCGCTTCCAGCTCCCGATTCAGAAAAGGGGGTGGTGATGAACAGAGTGTCTGAATTAAGCAGACCACTCTTACCCAGTCCAAAGATCAGGGCTTGATCCATCACCGTTTTTTAGCTCACTGCACCAACCCAGCTCAGAACCTGGCTACATGCAAATTAGTCTGTTCCTGTCCCAGTCCAGCTCCCAGCGACACACAGTCGCTCAGAAGGCCCAGCACAACAGCAGGCACTTCAATTGCCAGCAAGGAAATACAGGGGGGGCGTGGTTGGTGAAGTCTTGTATTCCTGAGACTTCAGGCAGGAGGCAAGCTCTAATTCAAGCCCTTGGAGATTTTTCTTCAAGGTAATGAAAAGCACACTCAGTCCTCTTCTCCTTTCTTTGGCAATGACGCAACCACTGCAGGCCAACCCCCAAACACACAGCACAGGGGTAGTCTCCTCCTTCAGTTTCTTGGTTCTTCTCCTCAGCAAAGGTTTGTCTTGATTCCCAGAAGTGATCTAAAGTTCTGGGGCCTGGGTCCCCTCTTTTATACACCCAAATCCTTTTTCTCTGAAGGCAGAGAGTGTCTGTGCCTAATCCAAACCAGTTCTATGCAGTCCTGGAGCACTTTATTTACAGGACTCATTCTCTTCCTTTGACAGTGTAGGCCAGGGACATCAGACGCACCACAGGAGGTGGAGCCAGCATTGTGGAAGGCAGGCACAGCCCTATTCAGGTCCCAGGTGCTCCCCTCCCACCACTCTACATGCAGATGGGTCTATTCAGCCCTGTGCTGACTTACCCTGTCTCCTAGAATCCCCCAGCCCCTGTCACTCACAAAACAGACAAGGAATACACAACCTAGCAGAGGCAGGCTTGGACAGTTAGGCAAGAAAATCCCTACTTTCTAAAAGTGGTATTTTCGAAACACAGAATGTTATAACCAACTTCACTAAAAGAAGTATTTTATCAATCTGAGTTTAGGCACATTAAACTCGAATTTCTACCTAGTTCCCTGAGTCAGTTAGGATTATAAGATGTTATAATCAAACTGCCCATTCTGGCCCATGGGGAACAACTAGCCTTGCAATAGTGAAAAACGAAAATGTCTGTAATTCACTATCAGGACATGCCACACACATCAGGGCATGTCCTATTTTACCTACAATGCACCCTGCACTTGGGCCTACCTTAGGGGTGTCTAATATGTAGAAAAGGGAAGGTTTAGGGACTGGTAAGTGTGTGCACTTGCCACGTCAAAATGGCAGTACCAGACTGCACACAGGCTCTGCAATGGCAGACCTGAGACACACTTTACAAGCTGCACCGGTGGGTGGCCCAATCAGTGCTGCAAGCACACCAGCAGCATTTAATTTGCAAGTCCTGGGTACCCGCAGTGCACTGTACTAGGGTCTGACAAGTAGACCAAAGAAGCCAATCATGGAGTCACTAATCCATACATCAATTTACCATAGGTGGCATTTGCACTGTGCCACTGAACAGCAGTGGCACCGTGCCCAAAAGCATCTAAAACCAGCAAAAACATAAGAGGCAACAGCAAAAAATGGAAGGGAGACCCACTCCAATGGTGCCAGGTCTAACAGAGACCATAAGCTTTTTTTGTTCTGTTCCAGACCACCTGGGGACAGAGACGTCAGTAGAGGGACAATATGAGTTAAGACAATTCACGGTAGGTGGAGTCGCAGTCCACCACTGATTGAAAGCAACTTTGTACAACAGGTGATAGGGCAAAGACGAATGATAAACAACTAAGTCTTCAAGGCAAAACCAAAGGGGATGATGGACGGAGTGTTAAACATTGCAAGTACTCACCCCCAGTCAACTGATCTGGGTTTAATCCATCATCATTCTTTAGCTAACTCCGCCACCCCAGTTCAGACATGACCATATGTAAATCAGTCTGACCCTGTACCTCATGGGAACAGTCCAGCCCGAACCTCCAAGTCATGTCTTCCCTGGACCGGAAACAAGCCTCTTTAGACCGGTTTCTGGCTACTCAGCCGTCATCAGCCAGGCTAGCTTGAATCCAGTGGCAAAGTGAGCAAGGGACCCACGTCTGGGCATACCCTGCCAACTTAGGGCGATCAAAGCAAAACCAAAGGGGAGGGTGGACGGAGTGTTGAACATTGGAAGCACTCACCCCCAGTCAACTGATCTGGGTTTAATCCATCATCATTCTTTAGCTCACTCCACCACCCCAGTTCAGAAATGACCATATGCAAATCAGTCTGACCCTGTGCCTCATGGAAACAGTCCAGCCCGAACTGCCAAGCCATGTCTTCCCTGGACCGGAAACAAGCATCCTGGGACCCGTTTCTGGCTAATCAGCCGTCATCAGCCAGGCTAGCTTGAATTCAGTGGCAAAGTGAGCAAGGGACCCACGTCTGGGCATACCCTGCCAGCTTAGGACCAACAAAGCAAAACCAAAGGGGATGATGGACAGAGTGTTGCACATTGCAAGCACTCACCCCCAGTCAACTGATCTGGGTTTAATCCATCATCATTCTTTAGCTAACTCCGCCACCCCATTTCAGACATAACCATATGTAAATCAGTCTGACCCTGTACCTCATGGGAACAGTCCAGCCTGAACCTCCAAGCCATGTCTTCCCTGGACCGGAAACAAGCATCTTGGGACCGGTTTCTGGCTACTCAGCCGTCATCAGCCAGGCTAGCTTGAATCCAGTGGCAAAGTGAGCAAGGGACCCACGTCTGGGCATACCCTGCCAACTTAGGGCGAACAAAGCAAAACCATAGGGAAGGATGGAGGGAGTGTTGAACATATGAAGCACTCACCCCCAGTCAACTGATCTGGGTTTAATCCATTATCATTCTTTAGCTCACTCTGCCACCCCAGTTCAGACATGGCCATAAGCAAATCAGTCTGACCCTCTGCCTCATGGGAACAGTCCAGCCCGAACTGCCAAGCCATGTCTTCCCTGGACCGGAAACAAGCATCCTGGGACCGGTTTCTGGCTAATCAGCCGTCATCAGCCAGGCTAGCTTGAATCCAGTGGCAAAGTGAGCAAGGGACCCATGTCTGGGCATACCCTGCCAACTTAGGATGAACAAAGCAAAACCAAAGGGGATGATGGACAGAGTGTTGCACATTGCAAGCACTCACCCCCAGTCAACTGATCTGGGTTTAATCCATCATCATTCTTTAGCTCACTCCGCCACCCCAGTTCAGACATGACCATATGCAAATCAGTCTGACCCTGTGCCTCATGGGAACAGTCCAGCCCGAACTGCCAAGCCATGTCTTCCCTGACCGGAAACAAGCATCTTGGGACCGGTTTCTGGCTAATCAGCCGTCATCAGCCAGGATAGCTTGAATCCAGTGGCAAAGTGAGCAAGGGACCCACGTCTGGGCATACCCTGCCAACTTAGGGCCAACAAAGCACAACCAAAAGGGAGGATGGACGGAGTGTTGAACATTGCAAGCACTCCCCCAGTCAACTGATCTGGGTTTAATCCATCATCATTCTTTAGCTCACTCCGCCACCCCAGTTCAGAAATGACCATATGCAAATCAGTCTGACCCTGTGCCTCATGGAAACAGTCCAGCCCCAACTGCCAAGCCATGTCTTCCCTGGACCGGAAACAAGCATCCCAGGACCGGTTTCTGGCTAATCAGCCGTCATCAGCCAGGCTAGCTTGAATCCAGTGGCAAAGTGAGCAAGGGACCCACGTCTTGGCATACCCTGGCAACTTAAGGTGAACAAAGCAAAACCAAAGGGGATGATGGACAGAGTGTTGAACATTGCAAGCACTCACCCCCAGTCAACTAAGTCTTACAACACACACTACTGTGTTTTATGGACCAAATATAGCTGGCAGCTTGCAGCTTTCCACTTTAGGCAGGCTGTGTATTTGGATGATCATCACACAAGATATATAACGTTTTTCAGCACACTTCAGCTCAAAGGATTTTTGAGAAAGCGAAAAATTATGAATATTTTTATTTCCATCAAAAAATCATTTGGCACTTTTCGTGAGAGTCTAAGTCTTTTGGACATATTTTTCTTTGGCAAATTGACCTTTCTTGTAATCAAGGTACATCTAAAATTGTCTATACAATTGTTACGGACTACCTGAAAAAGGATGTCACTCTAAATACAAGTTACTAAAGACAATGTGTCTGCCTAATATCAGAAAGCCGCCTCACATCAAAGACTCAGCCCATGGTTTGTTTCAAGATGCCGCAGAAAAGATTAATCCAAAGCAGGGCCTCGTTTGAAAGGCAGCTAACTGTTCGTTTCTACAATAGGGCTGGGCGCAGAAAAAAATCAAAGCCTATCCTCCTTTTCCTGAAGCATTTTTTTTTCTCAGATTGCAGAAAGGCAGGTCAAAAGGTAACTGCAAGCATATGATAATAGTAAAGAATTCTCTTTTGCGTGCATGGAATTTATCCATATAAAGATATTTTCCATGAAGTCTTGATCTCTTATCAGTATCTCCTAAGTTTATAAATTATCCAGATCACAAGCTTCTTGTTCCACATAGTTTGAATGTATTCCAAGGTGCTCCCACCTCCTCACACTCAGGCACAAGAATCTAGACACACAGACAAACACCCACGTGCACAAAAACATTCTTGGGCAATTTTAAAGTCTTTCTTTCATTATCTTTAGTGAGGATGGCTATAATGTTACGAGTTATTTTTGTGTTTTGACACCTTAGAAATTGATCAAATTGCAGTTAAAGTAGTCATTGCTTGAGTATTGTGCTCCATTATATTTCTAAAAGAGGGTTACTGTATTCGTGCAAACAACATGTCTGGAAGCAGCACTCAGGGTCTGGGTGGTCCATGGAGCAATGTGACAGTGCCAGAAGACTGGTCTGCAGGTTAATGTGCATGACAGTCTTTTTGGTCTGGTGGGCCGGTTGTACTGTTGATTTGTCTGATATTAACACAAACATTGCCTGCAGCAAGCTCAAACGCATGCAGCCTCCCAAACCTTGCAGGACATCTATATAGCATACCTGAACAAATTCAGAGCTAGCCCTATTTGCAGAATTTGGGCAATTTTTTAGATATCTGATTCGCCAATGAGGGCAATTTTATTTTCATTCTAGGGCATATTATAATGGCTGATCCTCCTGTCACATCATCAATGACCTCCCAGAGTTACAAAAGTTAGTAAACTAAGGATTGCATCAAAAGGGTACGCTTTCTCAACAGAGGCGTAATAAGGAGAAATGCCATTATTTCTTCCAATGGTTTTCTCTTTCTAATTTGCTTCATTCTGCAGCACATGTAGAAAGAGGAAAATGACTCAAAGGATTGATTTTGTGCAATAAGGGATATCTTCCTGCACAGAAATAATCCTGTCTGTAACACAGGCACTCTTGCAAAATGGCGCAAACAAAATACAGTGACTGCCATTACAGGACTCGGGGTCTCGTTGCCCGAGTCCTGTAAAAATATTGTCAATAGCTTGTAAGGGGACAGAGTGGACTCACTATAATTCCCCAATGCCATGTGGTAGAGACCTAAAAGGACCCACACCTGTATTAAAAAAGTTTTTGTTTTAAACCAAAAAACCTTATTTGGGTAGCAGGTACCATGGTATCAAACAACAGGTACCATGGTGCCCAGCAAGTAACTATAACTTGTGCATCTGCCATGCACAGTGTTGTTATCAATGATGTAATTTGGTGTTAGGCTGCACTCAGTGCACCAGTGCAGGAAGAGAGCAGGATTGCATCATATCTTAGTAGATATGCTGTATTTCTGCTCTTTCCCTGTCACGCAATGCATCACAGCAATTTGTGTTGATGTGTTGTGGTACATTATTTTTGAATAAATCTGCCCCCAGTTAATGTGAAATAGAGATTTCATGGGGCTTTAAGGATTGTACTAAAGAATATCGAGGCCATGGATATCGTGATACAAGAATATTGTGGGCAACATTTTAAAAGACCAAAATATCAAAAGGTAAGCACATATAGAGGAAGTAGAGATTGACTATTCCTGACTCAACATCTACATTCCGTGACAGTATATATATATATATATATATATTACCTACTGGCAGTCGCAAGTAGGTAGTTATAGTTAGGACCTAGTTTCCATAGGAAATCCACAACATTCAATTTGGAATAACTTTGGCGCTGGTGGATGAATCTTTGTGAATTTCTCCAAGAAAATGGCCTGCACAGTTCCACTCCTTCCCTGAAAGTTTGGGGGTGATTCGTCAAGTGGGGGCCGAGAAAAAAGGGGGTCCCAAAACGTGTTTTCCCCATGCAATTTTCCATAGGGACCTTTAGCCAGGGCTACAGCCCGAACGGCTGAACGGAATTACACGAAATTTGGCAGAGAGGTAGAGTTCTGTTTGCAGATTGTGTAAATCCGTTCAATAGTTTCTGAGAAAATTGCAAGTAAAATAATAGCGATATCTAGAGACGGAGTTCAGCACGCGTAGTGAAATCTGTTCAATTACGAGCGCGAGCTGCATGCTGATTGGCTGTGAACTGTCTGTCATCACTCGAAACCAGGAAGTGTTGGCGGCCATCTTGTGCCTCGCTAGAACCGAGTCACAAGAAAACAGTAAAACAAAGTTCAGAAATAAGGGAAGGGGGTAGGGTAGAGGCATTCTGACCCTATAGGCTTGCTTAGGGGGTCATACATGGATGTTTAGGCTCTATTTTTTATTTTTAAATAAAATCGCGGCGTACGCGTATGGAAATACGTAGAAATACGAGCAGGAGCTGCATGCTGATTGGCTGTCAATACTCCAAACCAGGAAGTGTTGGCAGCCATGTTGTTTGTCGAGAGAGCAGAGTCAGAAGAAAACAGTAAAACAAAGTTGAGAAATAAGGAAACGGGGCAGGGTAGAAACATTCTGAGCCTATAGTCTTGGTCAGGGGGTGGTATATGAATCTTTAGGCTCAATAATTTTTTTTTTAAATAAAAAATGGCGGCGTACTCGTGCAGTACTTGTACGCGGTGGAAAAGGTGAAAAAAAAGTAGAAGTCCGTTTTATTCATTAGGTCCCGGGGGGGGGGGGAATTACGGGGGCAATTTTTCTGCGTAATGGGGGCTTGTAAGGTGCCCCGAGCACTGGGGAACGGCACTCCTCTGGTTTTAATTTTGAAGTATGCGGGGGGGTTGCAGCCTTACTCCCCGCCGTCTTGCTGAGCGGCACCCCGCGGGTCTTTTTAAAAAAAATAAAATGTTTTGAGCTCTCTCTCTCTCTCTCCCCGTACACGTCGCGGGGAACGCCACCTTTCTGGGGCAGTGATATGTAAAATGACCTTCCAGCTCCGGGTACCTGCATTGTCTGAAGATTTTTTTATTAATGTTGGGAGGGTGGGCTTGATAATACGTCCTTGTTAATTGCCATAGAAGCCTATGTTCTGGTGTTAACATGGGCTTCAATGGGAAATAACAAGGCCGTATTATCAAGCTCATTATTGCCGTTTTATCAGCAGTTTCTTGCCAATAAAACGGCGATAATTTTATCACCGGTCCTTGATAATATGCACGTAAGTTTACTGGTCAAAAAAAGAGCAATGAGCCATATTATCAACAAAAGGCGATACATTATCGTCGCTTTTATAGGCAGGAAACTGCCGATAAAGCGGCGATAATGGGCTTGATAGTATGCCCTTGTGAATAACCATAGGAGCCCAGGTTAACACCAGAACCTGGGCTGCTATGGGAAGTTACAAGGGCCTATCATCAAGCACATTATCGCCGCTTTATCGGCAGTTTCCTGTCGATAAAAGCGGCCATAATGTATCGCCTTTTGTTGATAATATGCTCCTTCATTTCTATGATAGTATGTAAAGCTTTCCTTTTTTTTGGTGTAGTAGTTGTACTCTCTTCGTATGCTCAGCGTCGTTTCGATTATAACTATATTAGAACTGGAAAAATAACTTAAACAATTTTATAAACAATTTGTGAAATGGATTCCAAAAGGTGTCCGATTGGTAATCTGCAAAAGAAAAAAGAAAATTAGAATTTAGAATTATGTAGATGTGAGTAAATGAGTTGAAGCATTACGGGGCATATTATCAAGAACGGTGATAAAATTATCGCCGTTTCAGCGGCAGGAAACTGCAGCTAAAGCGGCGATAATGGGCTTGATAATATGGTGTTGTGAATTCCCATAGCAGTCCAGGTTCTGGTGTTAACCTGGGCTACTATGGGAATTCACAAGGGCATGTTATCAAGCCCATTATCTCCGTTTTTGCGGCAGGAAAGTGTCGCTAAAGTGGCGATAATGGGTTTGATAATATGCTCTATGGAATTCCAATCGAAGCTCATGTTAGATGTCCTTCACATCTAACATGAGCTTCGATTGGAATTCAATAGAGCATATTATCAAACCTATTATGGCCACTTTAGCGGCAGTTTGCTGCCGATGAAGTGGTGATAATTTTGTTGCCATGGTTTGATAATATGGTCCTCTCTACTATCATAAATAAAAGTTACACTACAGTTTTACGAGTGCAGTGTACCTGGTACATTTTACTTGTTATAGTGCCACATTCAAGTGGTGTCTATATGGAAGTGCCTACTGCGTTACTAACGCCCGTTATGCCGAATTATTTCTAATGCATTCCTATGAAGGATTTGTAGATCTAGGCCTCTGTGCTTACCGTTGTATAAACCTTGCGGCCAAACACATAAGGAAGTAGACTTCACAACTTTACTGGAGCTGTTCTTCTACACGTCGAAGCAGACAGCAGTGTCTAAGTTTAAGAGAGAAAGAGAAATGATGTCACAGAGAGTGAGAGAGAGAAAGAGAGAGAAAACAACATTAAAACTGTGTCGTAGAGTCTGGAGTTGAGATTTTTTCTTGAAAAGTTAGATGTATATTTACTAGCTCTTTGCATCACTTTATCCATGTTTAAAGTGACTCAAAAGTGTCGTAATAAGGTTGTGGATCTGTTTGTCAGACTGTTGTAACGTATCTGTTGTCACTGCTCGGAGGTAATTATAGATTTTACAGTGAAGCTGCTGTACACTACGCACTCTGGGCCATAATATCAAGCATGGGTGACAAAATTATCGCCACTTTATCGGCAGTAAAGTGTCGCTAAAGTGGCGATAATGGGTTTAATAATATGCTCTATGGAATTCCAATCGAAGCTCATGTTAGATGTCCTTCACATCTAACATGAACTTCGATTGGAATTCAATAGAGCATATTATCAAACCTATTATGGCCACTTTAGCGGCAGTTTGCTGCCGATAAAGTGGCGATAATTTTGTTGCCAAGGTTTGATAATATGGCCCTCTCTCGTTTCACAAATAAAGCTAACACTACAGTTTTACGAGTGCAGTGTACCTGGTATATTTCAGTTGTTATAGTGCCGCGTTCCAGTGGTGTCTATATGGAAGTGCTTACTGCGTTACTGACCATCGTTATGGCGACTGATTTCTAATGCATTGATATGAAGGCTTTGTAGATCGAGGCTGCTGTGCTTACCTTGTATAAAGAGTGCGGCCACCGGAGTTCAACATTCGACTTTAACTCTGCTTCTATATGTCAAAGTATATTCAATAAGTTGCAGGGAATTCCATTGCTGTTGCTCGATAGGCCGTGGTTGCTTCTGAAGGATGTTTGCTGAAGGAAACAAAAGGACGTTTTGATTAGTCATCGTAAACTGAGTTGCGTAACTACTATCAAAAGTGAATTTTAATGTGGGTTCTGAATATTTCGTAGTTAGACTGTTGCAGCTCCAGCAAACAAAGGAAATGAATAAGTTAATAGAGGCCTGGGACGGCCTTGTGACGCAGAAAAAAAAATACTATCATGGACGCACAATTAATAATAATAGAGGCCTAAGCACGTGGCGTAGTACAGAAATACAACACAGAAATTTATGCACGCACAATTTTTAAGATTATATGTGTATAGGACCTCGGTACTTATAAAGAAATATTTCAATTATGTAAGTACAATTTAAAACCGTTGAGGGGTAGGAAAGCCATATTAAGGATAAAAAAATAGCATTATGCATATACGATTTACAGTGGAGGCCGATGTTGTGACGTCTTCTCTTACCTTTGCTTCTGTCGTCTTTTGTCGTGTCTTGAAAGGCTGCGGTTTCGCTGAGTCTGGGGTGTTTTCGACAGTCTATCTGTCACCGCAGCACAGGCAGGCAAAAGAGAGCATGCTCACGTCAGTGCCCGCATTATATGGGAACCCCGGGAGCTGACCACACCAAGGCCAGGGCCGTCATTGGTAGCGTTTTCGCTGACTGAAAGAATGATGGCCCTGGGGGACATGCCATTGGGTAATGTATTGGTTTCCAGGCTAAATGATAGCAAGCATGCTAGGTGGTGGCATGCGGGTAGTGTGGGCGGGCGTGCACGCGCATGTGCAAGTATGAGTGTATGCACTAACAATTAGCAACAGAGAGAGATGGGGCGGTGTTATCATGTGCGCAAGGGCAGGCCCAGAATCGGATCTGCAATGAGTCAGCACTTCTAATCATTCTCCTTAGCTCTGATTTGTCACTGAGAGGGTGATCGCACCATAGTTTGTACTGCTTATCATACTCAGCATGTACTCGCGTATACGGTACAAATATGCTTTGACGTTACGCGTCGCATTAAAGCTTCGGTGTGACGTCATGTACGGCGTTCTGTACGCGAAAGGGGGCAATGTTTCTACTTGGTTTAAAACATGTATGTATTTAATGTACATAATAAGGGCAGACATTTGGGATAACTATGAATTTTTTTTAATACTTGTAACAATCATATATTACTTTTAAAAATAATTACACAAATCGCGGTAAAACATCATGCGTACTCGTATTGAAAAGAGCTGCGCAAGCGCATCATAAGCGTACGCAAAGCCATGTGACTTTAAAAGTAGAGATTTGATTGGTTCATAACTTTTCCTATTGTGACTGTTGAAAGTTCCGTCCCATTATAATTATTCGACTTTGACTTTCAAAGAAGAAGCATTTGTTCTGAGATATAAATAGAAGGAACATCACCATAATAAGAGCAATGGAGTCATCTTCCAGCAGTTCTTCAGAGGGAGATTTCATTCCTGAAGAACGACCAAAGAAGAGGAAAGAAGCTCTAATTTGGAAGTTTTTCACTTTTCCTGAAGGTCAAAAAAAGGTTAATGCTCCAAAAGTAACCTGTAAAATTTGCCAAACAACTCTTTCAAGGGGTGATCCATCTAAAAAATATTCCTTTGGCACAGCAAATATGGTGCGACACGTGAAGAACTTGCACCCCAAGAACTTTGCTCGAGCTGCAAGACGGAGGTTGCACGAGAATCCACCTGCTACTGCACCGAGCACATCAACTGCGGCATCAGCATTTTCAGCAAGCAGTCCACACCCACAAATTGATTCTGACTTTGCTAAAGTAAAAATTCTATGCATTTATTGCGATAAACTTTTGGGTTATGGGGACCAGTCTATAGACTTGATGAAACGCAGGATGCAGGATCATTGCTATCCTCGACATTAGTTGTTCTTTTATTCATTCTTTTGTTCCGCTTGGAATTTGTTGAGAAAACACAAAAAAAATACAAAAGAAAAAAAACAGTTATTTTTAGAACTACCTTCACTGGTCAAAGAAAGAACTATATTTCTATGGAAGTGTGTAAAAGTTTGTTAGAATGAATGTGTAGTTCATAAATGAATGAATGAATGAATATGTTACTAGTGTATGGAGAATGTGAAAGTGCAGAACTATAAAGAACTGCTACAGCATAAATCTATAAGGTGTTTATCTATAGTATACTGTAGTGTGTCCGATGCACTTGAATGTATCATATGTACATAAATATGTTACAAGTGTATGCTTCAATTTGCGCTGCTGGTGAAAGTGCCTGGGTGGATTAGTATGTGTTAGGGGCGAATTTACAATCCCCTTGTGCCTCTTTTACACAGCCTTTGCGTCACTTTTGTGACACAGTGGTGGTGCAAAAGATGTGCCATGGTGTGTGCTATTAACAATGTGATGCATCTGGAGGGTGTATTACATTGTAAAGGGCTGCGACAGAAGAGGCTTTCTTGTGCAGAAGGGGGTGCAGCAAGGCCTCGTAATAGTGACTGAGTGAAATGTATAACATTTTATTCAGTGAGTTTTGAGCTTATGCTGCGTCAAAACCTTGCATGTGCTTGAAGCAGGTGTAAGGATTGATACAGCATTGTGAGCATAGGGCCCCAAGAGAATTGCTGGAGCTGTGTTATACTTGCAAACGACGTCAAGCAATAATTCATCCAAAAATTACTTTGCAATTTAGTTTTGTTATTATTTAATCATAGGAATATGAAATATAATCTAAAAAATAAAATAAATATAAATATTTATATTAAAAATATAAGAAATTAGTATAAAAAGAAAGACATAATAATTAATGCATTTATAAATTATCATTTACAAAACCTTTGAAATTCACTGAAAAAACCATAGATTTCACACACGTTATAGTTAGGAATTAGCCTTTTAAAAACCTTGCAAATCAGTGATGTCATCAGGGATGTCATTTGAGATGTCATCAGTGATGTCATGAGTGATGTCACTGACATGAGTTACGTAATATGTGACGTCATCAGCAGTGCATTGCGGGCGCGCAAGTTATAGTTAGCTGAGCTAACTATAACGGAGGAATTTCAAAGGTTTTGTATGAGAGAAATGTTCAGCTAACTATAACGTGTGAAACCTATGGTTTTTTCAATGAATTTGCAAGGTTTTTTGTTTTTTTTAACTGTTTTTATTAGTCTGCACAAATATAAATGCAAAGCCCCGGTCACCGGGTTCTGTTGCATACATCAAGGAAACAATCTCAGTAGTGTCAGACAGTTTCATGTAACACAAACACCCCACCCCCATCCCCACCACCCCCCACCCCCTCCCCCCGGTTGCGCTGCTACCATGTCCCAGTCTACTGAGGTTAATAAAGGAAACAATGACCATATGCCAAACCCGTCAGAACACTTCCATCGTGCTCCCCCGTTGTCTGCTCCCCCTCGTATATATGCCCTGATGAAGGTGCCGCCGTAGAACGGGCTGGGCACCAAAACGCGCGTCGGCGTGGTGACCATCTGTTCTGCCTACAACATCTGGTGTCCCCCTAGCGATCTGCTGAGTGGATACTGCAGAACTACTTCAGCATTAATGTGTGCGAAGGGTGTTGAGGTTATTGTATTGTGTAGATTGATTGAATGGATTGAATGTTTGAAATAGGTGTTGAGTGGAATAAGTCCCTGAGTTTGGATGAATGATGAGAGGGTGAGTTAGGGGGCCTGTGGGGCTTGCCAGGGCCCCCATCCTGTCTTCCTCCTCTAATTCCCCAACATCCCCCACCCACGCCTCCCGCAGCCTCTGCAGATCCGGGGAACAATGCCGCACCAGGGACTGGTATATCCGGGACAGTTTTTTATCAGGCAGCTCCCCCATAATCAATTGTGCCTCAAGTGGGCTGAAGTCTGGGAGGGCGTCTATGTCTGTCAGGTATGGTGTCAGTGCATGTCGGAGTTGGAGAAAGCGAAAGAATTGAGAGCGAGGCATCCCAAAATCAGTTTGCAGGTCTTGGAACGACTTCAAGGTGTCACCCGACATCACATCCCCCATGGTGGAGATTCCTATGGCATCCCACCCGCCAAAACCCTTTAGGGTCAACAATTGAGGCAAGCGACCATTGTTCCATAGGGGGGTCTCCCGAGTAAGGACTCCCCACCATCCCATCCGGCGCAACGCCTGCCGCCAAACGGAGAAGACCACTTGCGTGGCTGATGGAAGATTCCGCCGAAGCGGTGCCGAATACAGAAGGACATGAATGGACGACGAATCCATCAGATGGCGCTCTACAGCATAGGCTGGATCCCCCCTGTCTCCATACCACCAGTCATTGAGGACCAGATTTGCAAGGTTTTTTAAATGCTAATTCCTAATTATAACGTGTGTGAAACCTATGGTTTTTCAGTGAGTATATATATATATTCACTGAAAAAAACATAGGTTTCAGGGGCGTTATAGTTAGCTGGACATTTCACTCGTACGAAATTATAGAAATTTCCCCATTATAGTTAGTGGTACTAACTATTACTCGCGCGCCCGCAATGCACTGCTGATGATGTCACATATTACATCACTCAGGACATGGTCAGTGACATCACTGATGACATCTGAAATGACATCACATATAGGCATATATCATATACATATCATATATATATATATGTATGTGTATATATATATAGATGAAGATGATTTGATATCTAAGGATGAAATGAACTTTTTACAAAAAGATCACCCAACATTACCAAATATCTACTTCATCCCAAAAGTTCATAAGGATGTTTTTCCAATCCCAGGGCGGCCAATAGTATCTGCTATAAATAGCCTATTTGAAAATACTTCAAAGTACATTGACCATTACCTGCAAGACTTCGTAACAGAATTACCTGCCTATATCAAGGACTCAACTGAATTCCTCAGAAATATCAACCAATGTAATTGGTCAGCGGAATATCTACTAATGACAATGGACATTGCTAGTCTTTATACTAGTATTTCACATGAGGAAGGCCTAAAAGCTGTTAAATTTTATTTGGATAAAAGGCCTGTCGAACTGTACAAGCATAATGCCATGCTGATCACCATGATTGAACGCTGCCTTAATAATAATGTCTTCCTTTTTGATGACAAGGTATATAAGCAGTTGCGAGGTGTGGCTATGGGGGCATGCTTCTCCCCCAGCTACGCGGGGCTCCACGTGGGTTGGTGGGAGGAGCATGTTCTCAAGGTGGAACATGCCACAGCTTGGAGTAACAACATTGTGAAATACATCAGGTATATTGACGATATTTTTATTGTTTGGAGAGGAAGTGTGGAAGAGGCCAATTTGTTTGTATCTAGCATCAACAAAAATAACTCCAATTTGAAATTTTCTGCTGAAATAAGTAAACAAAAGGTCAGTTACCTTGATGTTCTGGTTGAAGTAGTAGACAACACCCTTACAACAAGTCTCTTTAGGAAAAGCACAGCGGGAAATAGCATCCTGCATGCACAAAGCTTTCACCCGCAACATACTATCAGAGCAATCCCCTATGGGGAGTTCTTGAGAATACATAGGACTTGTAGCACGGTAAAACTCCGTGATAAGCACCAAAGTGAGGCAAGTTCCCATTTGGAAGCTAGGGGTTACAAAAGAACAGAACTCAATAAAGCCAGAACAAAGGCAAACAAAGTTGACAGGATGAAGTTATTAGCAGAAACCTCAACATGTAAGGAAGCGACAAATGTCACAGATAATGGTAACGAAATCAGATTAATTACCGGTTACAGCAGACAAGCCCGCTATATTTCAAATTTGGTAAGAAGACAGTGGCCAGTAATTTTGACAGACCCTATACTAAATGATATCTTGCCAAAAAAACCCACAGTAACATATAGAAGGGCTTATAGCATGCGTAATGAGCTGGTATCCAGTGCACCAGAAACTGTGAAAAATGATGATTGGTTGTTACCCCGTAAGGGTTTCTACCGCTGCATCTCTTGTCGCGCATGCCACTTTGGCATCAACACCAGGACCTACACAACTCCCTTTGACCCAAAGCCCATTCCAATAAAAGCTCACTATACCTGCAGGACAGAACTAGCAGTGTATGTCTTAACCTGTACTTGTAATTTGAGGTACATAGGGAGTACCAAACTACCTGTATACCAGCGTATCCTCCAACATCTCCGCGCTATTGTGAACTGTGATCAGAGCTACCCGGTAGCTCGACACTTTGACCAATTTCACAATAGAAACTTATCTCATCTAAATTATTTCGTTATAGATGCGATAAGAGCGTCTAAAAAAGGAGGAGATTACGAAAGGAAATTAAGACAACTGGAGTCAATGTATATCATAAGACTCAACAGCAAAATTCCCGCAGGTCTCAATATGGGAGAAGATTTGAGGAACTTTCTATAATTCTCTGTGCATAACCTTTTCAGATGTGATGTTTTCCCATTTAGTCTCAGAATGCGAATACCAGAATGTATATATATCTCCCATGGTGTGACTCTTGGAGCAAATAGGATGTGATGTTAACATCCGAGAATTTAACCAATATTAGTTATATTGGCTTTTACTACATGTTGATCAATCTTTATTATGAATTTAACTCGCACATAATTTGTCAAAACGAGACTGATCGCTGACACTTTACCACTCCCCCACTTTTTTGTAACATTATGTTTTTGCAAAAACACGATGGACAAACTTATACATTGAATAACAAATTTGAAGAGGACATTTTGAATTATCACATGTATATATGAAAAAATGGTGAGGACATGGCGCATTTGTGCTCTTTATTTTAGAATGCACTCTAAAGAATATGTTTTGTCGATGGTCAAGAATACTTATTGGGGCATTTGTGCTTTGGAAACAGCATATACATTCATAACTGGAATTAATCCTAATTGAATTTATTGTTATGGAATGTATTAAGACCAGTGCAATAGTTGGACTCATTTGTATAAATTGTTTAGCATCAAGTTCATTGATTCAACTTTGCCTTTTGACTAAGCTAAGATGGCCGACACACAAAAAAACTTTGAGCAGCATCACTTATTTTGTGTTATATATAAGTCCTTTCACCATGTTTCCTAATTTTGTTTGAACGCGCATTTTCACTTAACCGCGCTTTTTTCAAAATGTGATGTGTACTATAAAAATGTCAGTTTGTCCATTCGACCGCTAACAGTGAGCAAGGGCGTTCACGCCCGAAACGCGTCTGTCCGATGCTCTCATGTGCACCCCAGCACTTATGATTTAAATAAACAAACCACGACGAATTGAAGACTGGTTTTGGAGCTTTATTTGTGTCTGCGCGCTGGAGGAAGTGCTTGGGAGGTTTCACTGCACTGAAACCGGTTGGAAGCATATATATATATATATATATATATTTTCACCAACTCTCCCCCTCAGAAGAGACATAGCCGCACACCACAACGTAAGTAATCTTTGATTTTAATCACGCACAACATCGGCAGTCCTTACATGTTTCGGTCGCACTACGACCTTTCTCAAAGGGGCGCCTTGACATCATTTGTGCTGAGCAGAGAACCTAAACAAGTCAATTGCACATTATTTATAGTGATCGCCCCCTAGTGGGCGCCGGGATGGGTAACTTTAAATGCATGCTGGTACTTGCAGTTCTCTGCCCCTTGCTTTTTCAACCCTCCAGTGGGTGATGTCAAACAGTTTTTAAAAATTGCTGTTGCGGTTTCACTCGTTGCCCCTCTGTGTTCCTTTTCTCGAGGATACCGAAGACCATACCAAAGTTCGTCTTTGGTGGCTGCCAATTGCCCTTAATCGCCTTCACGTCCAACAAAACTGGTTCCTTTCGGGCAATCACGGCGCTCTTGCTGGCGGTGCGTCGCATTGCGGCAGAACCAAGCCGCTATATATTCACCAACTCTCCCCCTCAGAAGAGACATAGCCGCACACCACAACGTAAGTAATCTTTGATTTTAATCACGCACAGCATCGGCAGTCCTTACATGATTCGGTCGCACTACGACCTTTCTCAAAGGGGCGCCTTGACATCATTTGTGCTGAGCAGAGAACCTAAACAAGTCAATTGCACATTATTTATAATGTTCGCACCCTAGTGGGCGCCCGGATGGGTAACTTTAAATGCATGCTGGTACTAGCAGTTCTCTGCCCCTTGCTTTTTAAACCCTCCAGTGGGGTTGAATATATATATATATTACCTACTGCCGATCGCCAGTAGGTAGTTATAGTTAAAACCTAGTTTCCATAGGAAATCGGCAACATTCTATTTGGAATTACTTTGGCGCCGGTGGACGAATCTTCGCGAATTTCCCCAAGAAAATGGCATGCTCTGCTCCGCTCCTTACCTGAAAGTTTGGGGTGATTTGTGAAGCGGGGGCCGAGAAAAAAGGGGGTTCCAAAACGTGTTTTCCCCTTGCAATTTTCCATAGGACCTTTAGCCAGGGCTACAGCCCGAACAGCTGAACGGAATTACACCAAATTTGGCAAAAAGGTAGAGTTCGGTTCGCAGATGACCCTTTTTTGTTGAATGGTGTAAATCCGTTCAGTAGTTCCTGAGAAAATCAAAGTAAAATCATAGATATATATCTGAAGTTGTACCATATGCGTACCGTCAAAGGACAGTACGAGTACCATTACGAGCACGAGCTGCATGGTCATTGGCTGTCAACTATTTGTCAACACTCCAAACCAGGAAGTGTTGGCAGCCATCTTGTGCCTCGGTAGAACCGAGGCACAAGAAAGCTGAAAATAAACACGCAAAGGGGGCAGGGTAGACACACCCTGACCCCCTAGGCCTGCGTACCCCGCGAAAAAAAACAACATGTGTTGCTTTTTTTAAAATTAGCCCCCGGGGGGACCAAATCCCGGGACATATTTTAAAAAAAGTGTGGGGGGGGATTGGGCTCCCCCTGGGGCAAAGTCATTATCCTAGCGGGCGCACACGGCCCCCCCACATCCCCGGGGACCGCCACCCCCGGGGCAAAGACATTGATGATGGGGAGCCCCGGGGACCGCCACCCCCAGAGCTTTTTTTTTTTATAAACAACCTGTGTGGGGGGGCTCAAGTTCCCCCACACGCCCTGGGGACCACCACCTCCCGGGGCACTAATATGCAAAATAGGGGGGGGTCCGTGACGGACCCTCCAGCCCCAGGGACCACCACCCCCCGGTGCTTCTTAGATGTTGGGAGGGGGCCTCCCTCCAGGAGCCCTCGATGGCCCTGGGGAGCACCACCCCCCAGGGCCGGCTCCTGCAGTGTCCCGGGGTGCCTACCCCCGGGACACTGCTGTTTGCTGTGGTAGGGCGGGAGCCTCGCGGCTCCCACCCTACCACAGCAAACTGCTTTGATTTTTGAAAGAGAGAGCAGGAAACCTGTCTCTCTTTCAAAAATCAAAGCCGATTGCTTTTCTGTATGGGGAGCAGCATGTTAGCTGCTCCCCATGCAGAAAAGCAATGCCGGCTCCCGCAGGATGCGGGGAGCGGGCAGGGACCTTGGGGGGCTTAGGGACTCCCCCATGGCCCCCAACGAGGAAGGCCAGGCCCTGTGGGATGGGGTCCCCGGGGCCAGAAGTTCAATGAATTTCTAAGATTTTTTTAAATGCTAATCTTTAACTATAACGCGGGTGAAACCTATGTGTTTTTCAGTGAATATATATATATATATATATATATATATATATATATATATATATATATATATATATATATATATATATATATATATACACATATATATATATATAGTACTGAAGTAATTGCCACTGTGCATCCACCGCCGGTCCTCGCTAGATAGCTCAATGGCGATCTGCCAAGTGGGGACGAAGAAAAAGGGGGTGCTCCAAAGCATTGTTTTCTCAGGCTAATGCCCATTTATAGTAACCGTCTGTCACAACTGCAAAAAAAAAACGGCTGTTTGGATTCAAGCCAAGTTTGACAAAAAATTACTTTATTCAGAAAGCAAGCGTTTATTTTGTGATTTGGTGTCAATCCGTTCAGCCTTTTTAGAGAAATTTGCTTTTAAAGAGGTGCTAAAATGATCATGAAGGGATTGAAAAACATAGGTATATCTGGACAGTTGGTGCAAAGGGAGTTGCGCTGTACCAAACATTAAAAAAATTGGGCCCTCTTATTGGCGAAGGGAGCATTTTCTACATTGGGCCATTTTGGTATCATGGTACGAAGGCTGGTACCATAGTACCAAAAAATGTAATAGGCAGATGGCAGCTAGAAACAAAATACAGTGGCTGCCATTACAGGACTCGGGGTCTCGTTGCCCCAGTCCTGTAAAAATATTGTCAATAGCTTGTAAGGGGACAGAGTGGACACACTATAATTCCCCAATGCCATGTGGTAGAGACCAAAAAGGACCCACACCTGTATTAAAAAAGTTTTTATTTTAAACCAAAAAAACTTTTTTTGGGTAGCAGGTACCATGGTATCAAACAACAGGTACCATGGTACCCAGCCAGTAACTATAACTTGTGCATCTGCCATGCACAGTGTTGTTATCTTATCAATGATGTAATTTTAAATGTCATCAGTGATGTTTTCAATTATGTCATTGAACATGACATGAGTGATGTAATATTTGAAGGCATAAGCAATGCGAGGCGGGTGCACAAGTTATAGGTACTTCAGTGAACTATATGGGTGCAGTTCATGCTGCAGGCCTGGTCCTGATTCCAACCCCCTGCAGACGACTGACCTCGTGTTTGCTGCAGGGCCTGGCCTGCAGCATGGCCTAATGCCCATCCGCAACAAGAACGGCTTAAAACCTCAAAGACACCATTGCCACATTTTTGGGGTTAATCATCTTATCCTGAAGGACTACGGGATCACATGAGGGGGCCATAATGACTCTCAAGGGACTCCTGTGGGAGGAAAGGTCCTGCGCTTGCTCTAGCGAGACCCCAGGAAGGCTAACCCCACAAAAGGACTAGGGGGTCAGGACATCCCTATGCTGCCTCCTTTTATTTCCAGGATATGGGGACTGAGTCCTTGAGTCCTGTAATTGTGGCCACAACATTTCTCATCATGTTGCGGCCAGCCAGTCAGAGTATGAGCTCCCGCTGGAGCCTCTAGCTCCTGCGGGAGTGAGGCTTTCGACGGGGAAAAAAGCCCCTTCGGACAGTTGGATCAATCTATTGTTTATAGTGCGTGCCAGCGAGAATCATACAGAAGCCCTGTAAACCCAACCTTCCACATATCTAGAAATGTTGAACCTTAATTACTCAAAAACTCACAAAAAGCACACTTTCTGTGTGATCCAGCTTTCTGTCAAATTTGGTGTAATTCTGTTCAGTTGTTTGGGCTGTAGCACTTTTCAAAATTCCCTAGGGAAATTGAGTTGCCAACCCTTTTTTCTCAGTCCCTGCTTGACAGATCACCCCTAAAACTTTCCAGGAAGGAGCTGAGGTGGATGGGGCGCACTGCGAGATGGACGCTTTCTGAGGCTGCTCCGGCAGTCGGGGACATTATCCGACTTTGAAGAAACTATTCGGGTAATACAATGCAAACAAAACATTGTCCAATGCAGCTAAACACCTCAGCAGCAGTTGACTAAAATCACTGCCCGAGGTCCCAGCGACGAGAGAACTGTAGAAGAGAGGAACACACGGAGGATCGGCCTGGTGGTCTTAAGATGGCCGTGCCCTATGTCTGTTATAGGCAGAGCGGGTGCGGATGCTCGTGCTGCAAACCAAAGCAATAAGGACCCGTGAAAGGACCATCCAACAGAGGCGATGCTCCAGCAATACGGTTGTGGTGATTGCTGATCCCAACTGAGAATTATATATTGCACATTATTTATAATGTTCGCCCCCTAGTGGGCGCCCGGATGGGTAACTTTAAATGCATGCTGGTACTAGCAGTTCTCTGCCCCTTGCTTTTTCAACCCTCCAGTGGGGTTGAATATATATATATATTACCTACTGCCGGTCGCCAGTAGGTAGTTATAGTTAAAACCTAGTTTCCATAGGAAATCGGCAACATTCTATTTGGAATAACTTTGGCGCCGGTGGACGAATCTTCGCGAATTTCTCCAAGAAAATGGCATGCTCTGCTCCGCTCCTTACCTGAAAGTTTGGGGTGATTTGTGAAGCGGGGGCCGAGAAAAAAGGGGGTTCCAAAACGTGTTTTCCCCTTGCAATTTTCCATAGGACCTTTAGCCAGGGCTACAGCCCGAACAGCTGAACGGAATTACACCAAATTTGGCAAAAAGGTAGAGTTCGGTTCGCAGATGACCCTTTTTGTTGAATGGTGTAAATCCGTTCAGTAGTTCCTGAGAAAATCAAAGTAAAATCATAGATATATATCTGAAGTTGTACCATACGCGTACCGTCAAAGGACAGTACGAGTACCATTACGAGCACGAGCGGCATGGTCATTGGCTGTCAACTATTTGTCAACACTCCAAGCCAGGAAGTGTTGGCAGCCATCTTGTGCCTCGGTAGAACCGAGGCACAAGAAAGCTGAAAATAAACACGCAAAGGGGGCAGGGTAGACACACCCTGACCCCCTAGGCCTGCGTACCCCGCGACAAAAAAACAACATGTGTTGCTTTTTTTAAAATTAGCCCCCGGGGGGGACCAAATCCCGGGACATATTTTAAAAAAAGTGTGGGGGGGGATTGGGCTCCCCCTGGGGCAAAGTCATTATCCTAGCGGGCGCACACAGCCCCCCCACATCCCCGGGGACCGCCACCCCCCGGGGCAAAGACATTGATGATGGGGAGCCCCGGGGACCGCCACCCCCAGAGCTTTTTTTTTTTATAAACAACCTGTGTGGGGGGGCTCAAGTTCCCCCACACGCCCTGGGGACCGCCACCTCCCCGGGGCACTAATATGCAAAATAGGGGGGGGGTCCGTGACGGACCCCCCAGCCCCAGGGACCACCACCCCCCGGTGCTTCTTAGATGTTGGGAGGGGGCCCCCCTCCAGGAGCCCTCGATGGCCCTGGGGAGCACCACCCCCCAGGGCCGGCTCCTGCAGTCTCCCGGGGTGCCTACCCCCGGGACACTGCTGTTTGCTGTGGTAGGGCGGGAGCCTCGCGGCTCCCACCCTACCACAGCAAACTGCTTTGATTTTTGAAAGAGAGAGCAGGAAACCTGCTCTCTCTTTCAAAAATCAAAGCCGATTGCTTTTCTGTATTGGGAGCAGCATGTTAGCTGCTCCCCATGCAGAAAAGCAATGCCGGCTCCCGCAGGATGCGGGGAGCGGGCAGGGACCTTGGGGGGCTTAGGGACTCCCCCATGGCCCCCAACGAGGAAGGCCAGGCCCTGTGGGATGGGGTCCCCGGGGCCAGAAGTTCAATGAATTTCTAAGATATTTTAAATGCTAATCTTTAACTATAACGCGGGTGAAACCTATGGTTTTTTCAGTGAATATATATATATATATATATATATATATATATATATATATATATATATATATATATATATATATATATATATATATATATATATACACACATATATATATATAGTACTGAAGTAATTGCCACTGTGCATCCACCGCCGGTCCTCGCTAGATAGCTCAATGGCGATCTGCCAAGTGGGGACGAAGAAAAAGGGGGTGCTCCAAAGCATTGTTTTCTCAGGCTAATGCCCATTTATAGTAACCGTCTGTCACAACTGCAAAAAAAAAACGGCTGTTTGGATTCAAGCCAAGTTTGACAAAAAATTACTTTATTCAGAAAGCAAGCGTTTATTTTGTGATTTGGTGTCAATCCGTTCAGCCTTTTTAGAGAAATTTGCTTTTAAAGAGGTGCTAAAATGATCATGAAGGGATTGAAAAACATAGGTATATCTGGACAGTTGGTGCAAAGGGAGTTGCGCTGTACCAAACATTAAAAAAATTGGGCCCTCTTATTGGCGAAGGGAGCATTTTCTACATTGGGCCATTTTGGTATCATGGTACGAAGGCTGGTACCATAGTACCAAAAAATGTAATAGGCAGATGGCAGCTAGAAACAAAATACAGTGGCTGCCATTACAGGACTCGGGGTCTCGTTGCCCCAGTCCTGTAAAAATATTGTCAATAGCTTGTAAGGGGACAGAGTGGACACACTATAATTCCCCAATGCCATGTGGTAGAGACCAAAAAGGACCCACACCTGTATTAAAAAAGTTTTTATTTTAAACCAAAAAAACTTTTTTTGGGTAGCAGGTACCATGGTATCAAACAACAGGTACCATGGTACCCAGCCAGTAACTATAACTTGTGCATCTGCCATGCACAGTGTTGTTATCTTATCAATGATGTAATTTTAAATGTCATCAGTGATGTTTTCAATTATGTCATTGAACATGACATGAGTGATGTAATATTTGAAGGCATAAGCAATGCGAGGCGGGTGCACAAGTTATAGGTACTTCAGTGAACTATATGGGTGCAGTTCATGCTGCAGGCCTGGTCCTGATTCCAACCCCCTGCAGACGACTGACCTCGTGTTTGCTGCAGGGCCTGGCCTGCAGCATGGCCTAATGCCCATCCGCAACAAGAACGGCTTAAAACCTCAAAGACACCATTGCCACATTTTTGGGGTTAATCATCTTATCCTGAAGGACTACGGGATCACATGAGGGGGCCATAATGACTCTCAAGGGACTCCTGTGGGAGGAAAGGTCCTGCGCTTGCTCTAGCGAGACCCCAGGAAGGCTAACCCCACAAAAGGACTAGGGGGTCAGGACATCCCTATGCTGCCTCCTTTTATTTCCAGGATATGGGGACTGAGTCCTTGAGTCCTGTAATTGTGGCCACAACATTTCTCATCATGTTGCGGCCAGCCAGTCAGAGTATGAGCTCCCGCTGGAGCCTCTAGCTCCTGCGGGAGTGAGGCTTTCGACGGGGAAAAAAGCCCCTTCGGACAGTTGGATCAATCTATTGTTTATAGTGCGTGCCAGCGAGAATCGTACAGAAGCCCTGTAAACCCAACCTTCCACATATCTAGAAATGTTGAACCTTAATTACTCAAAAACTCACAAAAAGCACACTTTCTGTGTGATCCAGCTTTCTGTCAAATTTGGTGTAATTCTGTTCAGTTGTTTGGACTGTAGCACTTTTCAAAATTCCCTAGGGAAATTGAGTTGCCAACCCTTTTTTCTCAGTCCCTGCTTGACAGATCACCCCTAAAACTTTCCAGGAAGGAGCTGAGGTGGATGGGGCGCACTGCGAGATGGACGCTTTCTGAGGCTGCTCCGGCAGTCGGGGACATTATCCGACTTTAAAGAAACTATTCGGGTAATACAATGCAAACAAAACATTGTCCAATGCATCGGAACACCTCAGCAGCAGTTGACTAAAATCACTGCCCGAGGTCCCAGCGACGAGAGAACTGTAGAAGAGAGGAACACACGGAGGATCGGCCTGGTGGTCTTAAGATGGCCGTGCCCTATGTCTGTTATAGGCAGAGCGGGTGCGGATGCTCGTGTTGCAAACCAAAGCAATAAGGACCCGTGAAAGGACCATCCAACAGAGGCGATGCTCCAGCAATACGGTTGTGGGGTGTGTATCACTTACAACGCAACTTTTACGTCGTAATGCTGTTACAACGCAGCTATTACAACGCAGGATCCATTACATCGGATGCCATTACAACGCATGGCATTACATCGCAGATGCTATTACAACGCATACCATTACATCGTAAGTATTGGTAAGTATATAATTTTTTTTAATTTTATTTAATATTATATAATTGATTTAATTAATATTAATTATAAATAAAAATAAATAAAAATATTTATTTATGTTTTTAAATATTATAAATTAAATTTATTAATGTAAGTAATTTTTTAAATAAGTATGAGTATAGGAGTATATGTTTTGGTGTACTGAGGTTTTAGGGCAGGGTTTGGGTTTTGGGGTACAGGGGTGTTTTTAGGTTTCAGGGCTAGGTTTGGGTTTTGGGGTACAGGGGTGTTTTTAGGTTTCAGGTTTGGGTTTTGGGGTACAGGGGTGTTTTTAGGTTTCAGGGTAGGGTTTGGGTTTTGGGGTACAGGGGTGTTTTTAGGTTTTAGGGTAGGGTTTGGGTTTTGGGGTACAGGGGTGTTTTTAGGTTTCAGGGTAGGGTTTGGGTTTTGGGGTACAGGGGTGTTTTTAGGTTTCAGGGTAGGGTTTGGGTTTTGGGGTACAGGGATGTTTTTAGGTTTCAGGGTAGGGTTTGGGGTACAAGGGTGTTTTTAGGTTTTAGGGTAGGGTTTGGGTTTTGGGGTACAGGGGTGTTTTTAGGTTTCAGGGTAGGGTTTGGATTTTGGGGTACAGGGGTGTTTTTAGGTTTCAGGGTAGGGTTTGGGTTTTGGGGTACAGGGGTGTTTTTAGGTTTCAGGGTAGGGTTTGGGTTTTGGGGTACAGGGGTGTTTTTAGGTTTCAGGGTAGGGTTTGGGTTTTGAGGTACAGGGGTGTTTTTAAGTATCAGGGTAGGGTTTGGGTTTTGGGGTACAGGGGTGTTTTTAGGGTTCAGGGTTGGGTTTGTGCTTAGGGCTAATTAAATTATATTTACCATTTATAAATTAATTAAAATATATTTATTAAATTAAATTAATTATATTATATTAATTACATTTTTAATTAAATTAATTAAATTAAATAAATTATTTTAATTAATTTAATTTCATTACAATTTTAAACATATTTAAATTTAAATAATTTCATTATATTAATTAATTAAAATTAATTACAATTTTTATTAAAATTAAATTAAATAAATAGATTTAAATTTATTAAATTAAATTAATTACTATTTTAAAATGTATTTTAATTAAATTAAATAAATTAAATTAACTAAATTAACTTAATTACATTTTTTTAAAAAAGTATACTTACCTATACTTACGATGTAATGCCATGCGTTGTAATAGCATCTGCGATGTAATGCCATGCGTTGTAATGGCATCCGATGTAATGGATCCTGCGTTGTAAAAATTACGATGTAAAGGAATGCGTTGTGAAAATCTGCGTTATAGTGACACCAATCCGGTTGTGGTGATTGCTGATCCCAACTGAGAATTATATATTGCACATTATTTATAATGTTCGCCCCCTAGTGGGCGCCCGGATGGGTAACTTTAAATGCATGCTGGTACTAGCAGTTCTCTGCCCCTTGCTTTTTCAACCCTCCAGTGGGGTTGAATATATATATATATTACCTACTGCCGGTCGCCAGTAGGTAGTTATAGTTAAAACCTAGTTTCCATAGGAAATCGGCAACATTCTATTTGGAATAACTTTGGCGCCGGTGGACGAATCTTCGCGAATTTCTCCAAGAAAATGGCATGCTCTGCTCCGCTCCTTACCTGAAAGTTTGGGGTGATTTGTGAAGCGGGGGCCGAGAAAAAAGGGGGTTCCAAAACGTGTTTTCCCCTTGCAATTTTCCATAGGACCTTTAGCCAGGGCTACAGCCCGAACAGCTGAACGGAATTACACCAAATTTGGCAAAAAGGTAGAGTTCGGTTCGCAGATGACCCTTTTTGTTGAATGGTGTAAATCCGTTCAGTAGTTCCTGAGAAAATCAAAGTAAAATCATAGATATATATCTGAAGTTGTACCATACGCGTACCGTCAAAGGACAGTACGAGTACCATTACGAGCACGAGCGGCATGGTCATTGGCTGTCAACTATTTGTCAACACTCCAAGCCAGGAAGTGTTGGCAGCCATCTTGTGCCTCGGTAGAACCGAGGCACAAGAAAGCTGAAAATAAACACGCAAAGGGGGCAGGGTAGACACACCCTGACCCCCTAGGCCTGCGTACCCCGCGACAAAAAAACAACATGTGTTGCTTTTTTTTAAATTAGCCCCCGGGGGGGACCAAATCCCGGGACATATTTTTAAAAAAGTGTGGGGGGGGGATTGGGCTCCCCCTGGGGCAAAGTCATTATCCTAGCGGGCGCACACGGCCCCCCCACATCCCCGGGGACCGCCACCCCCCGGGGCAAAGACATTGATGATGGGGAGCCCCGGGGACCGCCACCCCCAGAGCTTTTTTTTTTTATAAACAACCTGTGTGGGGGGGCTCAAGTTCCCCCACACGCCCTGGGGACCGCCACCTCCCCGGGGCACTAATATGCAAAATAGGGGGGGGGTCCGTGACGGACCCCCCAGCCCCAGGGACCACCACCCCCCGGTGCTTCTTAGATGTTGGGAGGGGGCCCCCCTCCAGGAGCCCTCGATGGCCCTGGGGAGCACCACCCCCCAGGGCCGGCTCCTGCAGTGTCCCGGGGTGCCTACCCCCGGGACACTGCTGTTTGCTGTGGTAGGGCGGGAGCCTCGCGGCTCCCACCCTACCACAGCAAACTGCTTTGATTTTTGAAAGAGAGAGCAGGAAACCTGCTCTCTCTTTCAAAAATCAAAGCCGATTGCTTTTCTGTATGGGGAGCAGCATGTTAGCTGCTCCCCATGCAGAAAAGCAATGCCGGCTCCCGCAGGATGCGGGGAGCGGGCAGGGACCTTGGGGGGCTTAGGGACTCCCCCATGGCCCCCAACGAGGAAGGCCAGGCCCTGTGGGATGGGGTCCCCGGGGCCAGAAGTTCAATGAATTTCTAAGATATTTTAAATGCTAATCTTTAACTATAACGCGGGTGAAACCTATGGTTTTTTCAGTGAATATATATATATATATATATATATATATATATATATATATATATATATATATATATATACACACATATATATATATAGTACTGAAGTAATTGCCACTGTGCATCCACCGCCGGTCCTCGCTAGATAGCTCAATGGCGATCTGCCAAGTGGGGACGAAGAAAAAGGGGGTGCTCCAAAGCATTGTTTTCTCAGGCTAATGCCCATTTATAGTAACCGTCTGTCACAACTGCAAAAAAAAAACGGCTGTTTGGATTCAAGCCAAGTTTGACAAAAAATTACTTTATTCAGAAAGCAAGCGTTTATTTTGTGATTTGGTGTCAATCCGTTCAGCCTTTTTAGAGAAATTTGCTTTTAAAGAGGTGCTAAAATGATCATGAAGGGATTGAAAAACATAGGTATATCTGGACAGTTGGTGCAAAGGGAGTTGCGCTGTACCAAACATTAAAAAAATTGGGCCCTCTTATTGGCGAAGGGAGCATTTTCTACATTGGGCCATTTTGGTATCATGGTACGAAGGCTGGTACCATAGTACCAAAAAATGTAATAGGCAGATGGCAGCTAGAAACAAAATACAGTGGCTGCCATTACAGGACTCGGGGTCTCGTTGCCCCAGTCCTGTAAAAATATTGTCAATAGCTTGTAAGGGGACAGAGTGGACACACTATAATTCCCCAATGCCATGTGGTAGAGACCAAAAAGGACCCACACCTGTATTAAAAAAGTTTTTATTTTAAACCCAAAAAACTTTTTTTGGGTAGCAGGTACCATGGTATCAAACAACAGGTACCATGGTACCCAGCCAGTAACTATAACTTGT
This sequence comes from Lissotriton helveticus, assembly GCF_964261635.1. Taxonomy (NCBI): domain Eukaryota; kingdom Metazoa; phylum Chordata; class Amphibia; order Caudata; family Salamandridae; genus Lissotriton; species Lissotriton helveticus. The sequence goes on from NC_136067.1 coordinate 1,529,762,636, forward strand.
GCATCTGCCATGCACAGTGTTGTTATCTTATCAATGATGTAATTTTAAATGTCATCAGTGATGTTTTCAATTATGTCATTGAACATGACATGAGTGATGTAATATTTGAAGGCATAAGCAATGCGAGGCGGGTGCACAAGTTATAGGTACTTCAGTGAACTATATGGGTGCAGTTCATGCTGCAGGCCTGGTCCTGATTCCAACCCCCTGCAGACGACTGACCTCGTGTTTGCTGCAGGGCCTGGCCTGCAGCATGGCCTAATGCCCATCCGCAACAAGAACGGCTTAAAACCTCAAAGACACCATTGCCACATTTTTGGGGTTAATCATCTTATCCTGAAGGACTACGGGATCACATGAGGGGGCCATAATGACTCTCAAGGGACTCCTGTGGGAGGAAAGGTCCTGCGCTTGCTCTAGCGAGACCCCAGGAAGGCTAACCCCACAAAAGGACTAGGGGGTCAGGACATCCCTATGCTGCCTCCTTTTATTTCCAGGATATGGGGACTGAGTCCTTGAGTCCTGTAATTGTGGCCACAACATTTCTCATCATGTTGCGGCCAGCCAGTCAGAGTATGAGCTCCCGCTGGAGCCTCTAGCTCCTGCGGGAGTGAGGCTTTCGACGGGGAAAAAAGCCCCTTCGGACAGTTGGATCAATCTATTGTTTATAGTGCGTGCCAGCGAGAATCGTACAGAAGCCCTGTAAACCCAACCTTCCACATATCTAGAAATGTTGAACCTTAATTACTCAAAAACTCACAAAAAGCACACTTTCTGTGTGATCCAGCTTTCTGTCAAATTTGGTGTAATTCTATTCAGTTGTTTGGGCTGTAGCACTTTTCAAAATTCCCTAGGGAAATTGAGTTGCCAACCCTTTTTTCTCAGTCCCTGCTTGACAGATCACCCCTAAAACTTTCCAGGAAGGAGCTGAGGTGGATGGGGCGCACTGCGAGATGGACGCTTTCTGAGGCTGCTCCGGCAGTCGGGGACATTATCCGACTTTAAAGAAACTATTCGGGTAATACAATGCAAACAAAACATTGTCCAATGCATCGGAACACCTTAGCAGCAGTTGACTAAAATCACTGCCCGAGGTCCCAGCGACGAGAGAACTGTAGAAGAGAGGAACACACGGAGGATCGGCCTGGTGGTCTTAAGATGGCGGTGCCCTATGTCTGTTACAGCCAGAGCGGGTGCGGATGCTCGTGCTGCAAACCAAAGCAATAAGGACCCGTGAAAGGACCATCCAACAGAGGCGATGCTCCAGCAATACGGTTGTGGTGATTGCTGATCCCAACTGAGAATTATATACGCGATTGACAAACCTCCCGTCCTACGTGCAGATAACGCGAAATGGCGCAACAGAAAATGGCAGACCTGAGCAGCAGCGAAGTAACCCAGGTGCTATAATTGTGGCCTGTGGGGGCAGATGGCCTGGCTGGCACCGCGATATGACGGGGATCAGGCAAGTGTTCTATTTTTCCTGTATAATGCCCTGCGCTGGCCTATGCAGGGCGCATCGAGACGGGCGGCGACTTGGTGGTCATCTGCGCCGAGGCTGCCCGGCCCCTAAGTGCATATCCTGAAGTGTACTATTAAGCTACTCAACCAACGTGTCAACATGGCATTAATAAACCTCTGTTGCAGTTTGCTGTGGCGTGTCTGTTAACATCGCTCACAACTCATGGCCTGCCTGGCGAATGGGGGAGGTGATGTGTCCTGCGGATAGCTGCATCAGACGCTGACAGGCATCTAACTTCCTGGAACACTGACTCTGTAACCCCAACCTACACGCTGTGCAGGCATATTGGCGACACTGAAGTGGGCCCTCCAAACGGATCATTTTAATACCTGTGGAAGGGAGTGGACTAGGGCAGGCGCCGAGGACTCTCCAGGGACACTGGAGTGCGGTGCACACACCCTATGAGGCTCATGTTCAAAAGGTACATAACTATCACCATATTACCTGATAGCGGCAAAACATCCACTCAAGTACTTCAATACAAAATACGTGACTAGCTTTGGACTCTGGCGTGGTTGACTACTCCACCTCTGTATTACAACATTGCAATAAAGCTGCTACACAACACACTGCGGATCCCATTCTAAGGAATATTGCGCGAAACCTGGTGACACTAAATACTCCCCATCACCCTGTTATAATGGGAAAGCAAGACAGACAACAAGCAAAACTGACTTTCAGCACTAAACGCAACCCTAAAGGCGCAACTGCGCACTCAGACACAGAGTTGGAGACAGCAAACAATGGGTAAAGCCATGGATGCCGCTCTCCAAGCTATACAGCAAATTCTCCAGGCTATTAATGGGAAGCTGGACTTGCTCACCCAAAGAGTGGATAACATATCTGGTAAATTGGATAAACAAGGTGAATGCCTAGATGCATCTGAAGATCGCATAACTGCAGTGGAAGATGAATCACATAGTACAACCCTTAAATGCACAGACATGGAGAAGATACTAGAGGTCATAAAAAACAAAGTAGAAGATTTGGAAGCGATATCGCGCAGCAACAATGTTAGAATTGCGGGAGTTCCTGAGAGCACAAACACGGGAATGATGAAAACATACATTGAAGACATGCTAAGAGATAACTTTGGAACCAGCAATTTCTCCACGGTGCTGATTATAGAGCGGGCCCACAGATCACTGGCGCCCAAACCTCTGCCAGGCGCCCCGCCGCGACCCATAACCACGCGGGTTCCCAATTACTGGGATCGTGATGCCATCCTGCGGATGGCTAGAGAAAAACAATACATCACCTACCAAGATTAGCCTGGCCTTTTACCCAGACTTCACAATGACGGTGCAAACTGTGCGCAAAGACTTTAACTCTGCAAAAAAGAAGCTTCGAGAAATGGGCATTGAATATGCGATGTTGTACCCAGCCAGACTGCGGGTAACATGTGATGGGCGAGCAACGACACTACAGACACCAAAAGCTGCGCAGGAATTCATAAAAAAGGTTCTCACTAAAAGAAAGGCACAACATCGTAAAGATATGGACCAGGATTCCGATTAGGACAAGACCAATTCTGTAGCCCTCATCGTACTACCTTCCCCACCAGCAGCTGGAAAGACGGACATGGGCCATGGACCCAGCCATATGCCCTATGACAAAACGACTCATGTATAAGCCGGGACACGATTGAACCCCCCACCCTGATGAGTGGGTACTGCAACTTTCAACTCAGGGACAACGGTGGAATTGTTGGCGATGCGCCCAGGTGGCAGAGGCCTGCATACTTCTGATGGACTAAAGGGGAGAGGTGTGTGCTACCCTCCGCTGGTGGTAATGTATAGAATGTACAGCTATTACTCATCCCCGAAAAGGGACTCTGTTGGTAAACATACAGACAGCCTTAGCTCACCAATGTAACACTTGCCCTTAGAAAGATTGTTGATAATCATACACTGGGATATAATGTTGTATTTATCTGTGAACTGATAGCTAACAGCTTTACGTGAAAGTTGCAGCAATGCGGCCCCGTATCGATCGCAAAGTGACCTAGATGGACATATATCCTATGTATTGCTGTGACAAAGATCCCTATGGACTAATGGGCCAATCTGATGCACCGGTATGTGGCATATATAAGCCCAGAACTGAGAGCTACCAAACGCATCTGAAAGAGATAACTCAGGGATATCTCTAGCAATTTGGGTGCATTCTCTATGTCGTACTAAGCACCAGAACTATTCTCATAATACCCCACCACATCCACTTAGATTGCTGGTGATGCGCATACTCGGCGGATCCCCCCATGCGGGAGCTCTACAACACAGTTTTAGTTCTGTTGAAAATGTTGATAAGAGCCAGATCGCCATTTCACGAGCAAGCAGCAAGCCGCGAGCCGCCACAGCCTCTCCGCAGCGCGCCAAGAGTGCGGTGGACACCCGTGGATACACGTATGGCAGAAACTTGCGAAACTTGCGAAAGCCTGTGAAAACTTGTGAAAACTTGTGACAGCTGGGAAGGCTGCGAACGGAACGGCGCAGAACGATGCAGAAAACAGCTGTTACCCCGCGTGATACACCAGCAGTGGCGCGGCTTGGCTCCGGTAGCGGCCCGGCTACGGCCGTCAGCTCCGGCTGTGGGAGGAATCCCGGGTTAAAGAGCAGGGTGTGTGCTCTGCTGAGCTCTGCTGAGCTCGGGCGAGGCTGAAACCCGAGGCGGGTGTGGTCCGTGAATCACCCTCCCCCCCCCGCTTCCTAACGCCTCCCAACTGTTGAGCACAAGTTGCTGGGTTTTGACGGTCTGCCAGCGCAGAGAACGGGCCGTCCAGACCCTCCCAGACCCACCGAGTCACCCAGTCACCGATTGGCAGCCTGTCTGTCAGCCCATCGACTGTGGCTGAGGTCTTCCAGCCGGACTGCCTGTCTGCCTGTTTACCTGCCTGCCACCTGGAGTTTCGGTGGTGTTCCCATCTATGAAGGTGACACGTTGATGAGTGTGTTCAAAAAGGGGCTTACCCTCAAAAGAGCGGTTACCTACCTAGACGGTCAGGATCAGACGCTGCCCGGAGGCCAGGAGCGGTGCGGCAACTTGAAATCTTTGTTTACACTACTGTCAGTAACTTGACGTACTGTTCTCGGGATGCCGCTGGTGGATTGTGGCACCTGCAGCTCTTTCACCACCACTGAGCTGTCATAGTTCCTGGAGGGTACCAGGGAGCGCATAAGCTCCGCTCCCAGCAGGCTGCAAGATTCGCGGAATTGCCATGGAGACTTCCAAGCCGCTCAGGAAATTACCTTGGAGAAAGGGCACTGTTTTACGTACCGTCTCTCCGGGGGTCGACCTGCAGCAGTTGCCGCCACCCCAAGCCAAATCTCCCCACACTAGTGGCTCATTGTCGCAATTGTCGCAATCCCGGATTAGTGACTTCTTTGGTAACTTTGCTCCTCAAACAGGCTCTCCCCCCATCGTAACATCACAGTACGACGCGGAAACAAATGCGGATATCCAGGGTTACGATAAACATTCTGCCTCCAGCCCTGTTCACGTTAAAAATTCAGTTTCGGAAAACCCACATTCATCCTCGTCCAAAGTCCTTGTCTCAAATGAGAATCCCCAGTTGTGTATACTTTCACAGGACGACGCCATCACGACCCAGGACAGCTTCGCCGTCTCACCAAGTGTCCTTTCTACTGGCCTGGGGAACCTACTGGAACCAGTCACGGGCTCAGACTCTACAAACTTCACTACAAACACCTCTGTAATAAATAATGCGGCCAAGCTACAAGTCCAAGTCCAAGTCCATAGCAGAGCGCAGCCTACCCCTCCAAAATACTCTGACAACTGCAACATGGTAGATTTGAGACCTAAGCCCTTACCACAACGCAGCCCAGGTTCAGGCGCTCTCCAAGTCAGCCAGAAGGACCCTCTATCTTTAATAAAGAGCCTAAAGTTTGAAAGCCCCCTGTCATCTAAGCGATTCTAGGCCTCTCTAGAAGCCCGAATTGAGGAATCCCTTGCCCACACACCGGGCCTCAGTTCGCATTCCAACTCCTCTAGTATTATGCAAGATGATCAAGAGCTACCTGCGCTCGCTGCCATGGGATCGGCAAACTCTATCTTGGTCTCGTTGACATCACTTCATTTAAAACAAGACGCAATTGCTGCAGCTATGCTTTGGCAATCTCAGAAAATGGAACTGCAGATTGACCTAATTCAAACTTTGGCCTCAGCTCTGTCTGACCTGGGCTCCAGGCTAAGTTTTTTTTAAAGGTCTGTAGGACCGCAGGATAACTCAAATTTCTGCTCCTGTTCTCCAATAATTAATAAACTCTCCTCTCTCCCAGAAATCTTGGGAGCACTATTGGACAGTGTGAAGAGCAACATCAAGGGAAACGGGACATTGAAACTCCCTCAAGAACCCGAAACTTTAATCTCCTCTGAGGAGTTTTTACACACAACCACATTGGTCGGCTCTCCACCAGGGAGAAAAGCTACTCCCCTGTTTTCTGAACCAGACCCTAATAGCTCGGCTTGTTTGCTACTGGGGACCAGCCCAGGGAACCTCCAAGCGGGTCCAGACCGCTCCGATTCGAGCAGCCTTACACTGACGAAATCAGCGATTCAGCGGCCCAATCCCGCTAATCAGGCCAATAAATACTCGAATTTAACGTCCTCTAACCTCCCAATGAAACCTCCTCTGTCAAGGAGGGAGAGAAACAAAGTGAAAAAACAATCCAAAAAATAACGCCTAGCGACAAGGAGAGTGGGGCTTGACAGGCCAGCGGCTCTTAGTATACCAGCCATCAAACCCAAGGCCCTTCCGCATTTTCCAATTTTTAATCCGGCCTTAAAACCCAAAACGAAAACTATCGGGACAAGCTCGACTCAGATGTGCAATAAGGATACCATAGTAAATGTGGGGCAACCGATACAGGGTACGCCCGTGGGAACATCTCCGGCTTTGGGAGTCAGCGAACTACACTCCACAACGGCAATGTATGGATCTCTACCAAACAAAATCAAAGGAATTGCTACCCATGACCCAGGCCTTGGGAGCCAGAACATTACTGCACAACCTGCAGTAGCAGCGCCAGGCGCTCAGAACAGCCAAATTAATGGCCAGGGCCTGGCAAAAGCAGTGAAAGGAGAAATTCAAATTGTATCAGAGGGTGTAGTGTCGGGTTGCTCTATGTGCCACATGCCAGAAGTTCCAACCAAAGACTGTGAGGACTCTTCTATACAAATACAGAGGCTTTTTCAGCCCCAATGTACATATTCCCCGGGAGCGAAAAGCCATCAGGAGGGGAACGATCACTTAACTGAAGCACGACCCCAACAACTGAAGGTGCTCACATCTTCAAGTGAATTATCCAGGAGTCAGAACCATCAAAGTCCGTAAAAAGATGCTGAACTTGTTTTCTTCCCTCATTACGCCCATAAGGGCCCATACGACATCCTCAATAGAACCAACCTTATTTGGCTACTTAACAACGTTCCAGCGCTGTCTGGAGTCAGCACTTCGGACCTTACTTTGGTCAAATTCTCTTTAGTACCAGGCAAAGGGGGCTCAGAGGCAACGGTAACAACGTGGTCCCGGGAATCTACAAGGGATGCAATCCTTGGTGAAGCAAGAATATTTGAAAACTGGGGCATAGAAATGTGGGTACCTACACAACAAAAATATCCACATGTTCTCCTTCCAGCGGCCCCCGCGAGGCAGCATATTAGCGTTCTTAAGGGGTCCAGGGGCGCGACTCACGCCTGGCTCCCAGAAGCAACGAAAGCGGATAATTCCATAAACATCTCCTGCAACAATAACCACCGTCTGGTGAGCTGTAAACTGAGCCGCCCTGTCCACGTGACCAACAACTGCCACGGGCAGCCTCACCTAGAGCCTGCAAATACATCTGCCTGGCAGTGTTCCTCCTAACGGGGAAGTTACTTGGTCAGATCATAATCTGACTATTACGTCCTGGAATGTGGCTGGGCTAAAGTCAACGATCACCTCTAGATCTGCCGTGGAATATCTGAATAAAAGTGACATTATCTGGGGGAGGAGCTTCGCGCGGATCCAAGATGGACGCGTGAGCACATGGCTCCCGCGACCCCTTCCACCTCCTACGACTATCCTGTTCAATATCCTGATTTAGACGACGGGTTCGACTAGAAGAAGCCCTGCTGACACGTAATTGTCTTTCAGAATTCGATTTGGCCGCCGGGAACCGGACTTGCTGCATCTCGAACTTTATGGCCTACACCGGCGGACGCCCACGGTCTCGATTTGCCGAAGTACCCGAGTGGTAATCGAACAACAACGGTCACTGAGGTCTGATCGCAACCCTCGTGGTACTTTCGGTTTCGGTTTTGTCACTGTCCTCTGTGGCTTCCTGCCTGCCAGTACTGCTGGCCCGCACTTGGCAGCCCGCCCCCAGCGCATCTCCTGCCTCTCGTATTTCTCGATTGTACACGGCGGAATTATAGAGAGCTACCTTCGCCGTACCCTCCCTGAGGCCTGCCAGGACTCCTTGGCCGCCATGTCGGGTAAACCTGAGAGCGAGAAGCGGGCCACCAGGATCACGAACCGAGGGGGCCCCACTCAGTCTAATACCATTGATCGCTTCGCCCGCCCGAAAGGCACCCCTGGGGGGCTGGGTAAAACCCCGGGTGAATCCGGAGAGGACTCTCCTGCGACAGGCGACTTGACGCTGCGAGACGTCATGGGTGCCATTGCCGGTGTAAGGACCTCCATGGGCCAGCAGTACGAGACACTGGCCTCGAAGATAGACACTGTGGCGATCGAGGTCAACCTCATCAGAACAGATCTTGCAAAGACTAATGAGCGGGTAAAATTGCTGGACATTAAAACAGCAAGTCTCACTACTGATGTTTCGGACCTTCAGACTGAGGTCCACAATCTCCGGAAGTTTAATGACTTGTTTGCTCGTCGGCTGGATGATTATGAGAGCGGGCCAGGCGAAACAACGTCTGCATCATTGGCGTTCCGGAGCGTTCCGAAGATGTGTCTACGGATCTTTTGGTTGAGGACCTTGTGCTGAACCACTTGGCACCTAAGTGCCTCAGTAACTTCTTCACCGTGGAGCGTGCCCACAGAGTCCCAGGTGGTAAGCCTAAATTGGGAGCGGCGCCACGGCCCATTATAGCCAGGATCTTCAACTTTCGGGACAGAGACGCTATTCTCCAGGCATCACGCACCGGAGGGCCCACGAAATTTGACAATGCATCCGTTAGTTTTTACCCGGACTTCACGCAGGCAGTGCAAAAACAGCGCATGAGCTTCACGGGTGTGAAACGATGCCTCAGAGACATGGGCCTAAAGTACGCTATGCTGTTCCGGGCCCGCTTGAGGGTCGAATATGAGGAGCGCACTTTATTTTTTGATCGCCCGGAGGTTGCTAGTGACTGGCTTGATACTCTGCCGACGCAGCGCGACCGATCTGAACAGTCCGGCGGTGCTGAAGGTGGCCTGGGGGAACGGGTGGAGTGAGTCCCCACCGGAGGGCCAACTATATGGACTTGCAGCAGCGGTTTGACTATTACTGAGCACATGTATATTGTTTGCCCGGGGGTGGGAGGAATCGGGTTTCTTCCTCCTCTAAGGGGTTCTTCTCTCTTTTCGTAGATTAGTTTAATGGGGCGACAGGCACACTGCAAGTTGGGGTGGTTCTTTGGATCGACGCAGGGGTGCAGGGTGGGGGGGTGTGTGTTGGGTACTCTCTTGGGGGCGTGGGGGGCTTCTGTTTCTTTGTTTATTCCGAGGTTTCATTCCGATGCATAATTCGCTGGACGTGACTGTCTTTATGCGGGGGGGACACTGGTTACATTTCTATAATGGGGGGTAGGGGGCTGAGGGTGTTGAGTTGGAATGTGAACAGGCTGGGTGATAGGATCAAGCGGGGGATAGTTTTGCAATATTTGAAACGTCTTTCACCCGATGTTGTGTTGCTTCAAGAAACTCATTTGATAGGGAACAATTGCCATGCGCTGAATAGGAGGGGGTATCGTCTGGTGGCGCACTCGGGTTTCACCACGGGTTCGAGGGGGGCGGGCGTCTTGGTTCGTAACTCCCTCCCCTTGGAGATAGATGACGTCGTGCTTGACGATCGTGGCCGATATGCGGCCATTACGGGGCGATGGGAGGGGAAGACAATTTCCATACTCTCTGTCTATGTCCCACCAGGTCTACGGTCCACTACGTTCTCTGATTTGGGTGGGGTGGTCTTGAGCTTCCCCGAAGGCATGTTGATAATGGGTGGCGACTTCAATTCAGTGGTTAGTGGCGATGATGATCGTAACCCCCCCAGAACTCTCTTGAGATCGCAGTCATGGTTGGGTGATTTCCTAGATGCGATGGGTTTAGTGGATAGCTGGAGGCAACTGCACCCTGGACAGGCACAGTACACCTTTCACTCGGGAGCACATGGTAGTCTTTCGAGGCTTGACTATATCCTAGTGCCAGCGGTGCAGATGGTCTCCGTAACGGAAGTACGACACCTGGCTAGGGGGATCTCGGATCACTCTCCGCTTTGGCTTGGGATTGATTTGTCCTTGGGAGCGGAGGGCCGTGTTGCCCCGATCAACCCCTGGCACTTACGCAACCCCAGAACTAGGGCTGCAGTGGTTAAATGCATGGAACACTACTTTAATGAAAACATGGGATCGGTGTCCTCTTCCGTTTCCCTCTGGGAGGCCTATAAGACTGTGATTCGGGGTCAGGCCCTATCCTTGATTGCTAGCGCAAAGAAAAGTAAGACTGAGGAGGTTGTTTGCCTTGAAAATGAAATCACAGCTTTGGAGGAAGATTTGGGATCTGGGGTTACACCTGAGAAGTTGCATGTTCTGGCCCTTAAACAGGCTGACTACAGGGCTCTGGTGACAGATGCAGCCAGGATGACGTATCGTGAACAACAGGGGCGAATGTATGATGTTGGTGATAAGGCCGGGAAGTTGATTGCTTGGTTGGACCAGAGAGAGCGGTTGAATAGGGTTGTGCCTGTTGTGGAAAAGGTGGACGGTCCGCGGGTTGTGGACCCTGTTGAGATAGTCGCGGTTTTTGCTCAGCACTTCCAGAAAGTTTACGCGCCGGTCTCGGACAGGCCGGAGGAGGACTCACATTTGCTATTGAGAGATATCGCGCTGCCTAGCCTCTCGGAATCTGACCAGGAGCTTATGGAAGCGGATTTTTCCGCTGATGAAAAAGCGCTCGCTATCCGTTCCCTTCGTTACGGTAAGGCCACTGGCCCGAATGGTATTCCGGTGGAGCTGTTAAAGCTATGCCCGGATAAGATGGCGCCGCATCTACGTCAAATGTTCTTGGAATCGCGAGATCTCGGACTCCTTCCCCGGGATCAGAGATTGGCGTCCATTGTGGTCATTCATAAAGATGGGAAGCCCCGTGAGCAGTGTTCATCGTATAGGCCAATCTCGCTTCTGAATGTTGAGCCTAAGGTTCTGGCGAAAGTATTGGCGAATCGTCTAGTTACAGTAATTGGCGACTTAGTACATCCAGACCAGTCGGGATTTATTCCCCACCGTAATACTGCGCTCAACCTTCGCCATCTTAATGGCGTTCTGGCGAGGGCGGGGGCACTTCGTGAGCCGGCCATCTTGGTTTCTTTGGACGCCTCGGTGGCCTTTGACACAATAGAATGGCCATATTTGTGGGCGGCTCTCTCGAAGTTCGGTTTCGGCCCGCGTTTCATCGGGTGGGTCCAGCTCCTCTACGAACAACCATTGGCTCAAGTGGTGGTGAATGGCAGGGCCTCGGAGTCCTTTGTTCTTGGCAGAGGCACGCGACAGGGCTGCCCGTTGTCACCGTTGCTCTTCGCACTTGCTCTTGAACCCCTTGCCGCGTGGCTTAGATGGGAGCCGTCGCTTAAGGGCATTAGTTGGTCCCCGGGATATGAGGACCGTGTTTCACTGTATGCAGATGATATCTTGTTGTACTTAACTTCCCCTCGTAAATCACTGGGAGTGTTGTTTGACGTGTTGCGCTCCTTCGGGAGAAACTCTGGCTTGACCATCAATTGGACCAAGTCCTGTATTTATCCGCTCACTGGAGAAATGCCCTTACTGCCCCGTGTCTGCCCGATACCTGTAGTGCATGACAGCTTTAAGTATTTGGGGATTTATATCTCCTTGGACTTTGCGGTAAGGTATGAGAGGAATTTACTGCCGCCGCTTCGTCGGCTGCGATCGGACGTCGCGGTTTGGTGTGGCTTGCCGCTGTCCCCGTTGGGGAGGGCTGCCCTGTTTAAGATGATGTCTCTCCCCCGATTCCTTTATGACCTTCAAAATACGCTCGATCTGGTCCCCGCTAGTTATTTCCGTGAGGTTGAGGGCCTCCAACGGCAACTGGTATGGGGCGGGCGGCCTCGCATTGCGTTATCGAAACTGACTCTGCCTTGGTATGATGGCGGTATAGCGCTGCCCGACATCAAGCGCTATTACTGGGCATCTCAGCTGAGTGCTATCAACCACGCCATGTATGGTCTAACCCCTAATCCTGCATTCGAGATGGACAAATGGCAGCTACCGGGTGGCGACTACAATAGGGCACTTTACTCTAAGGCGGATAGGAAGAAACTTACTGGTCCTACTGGGGTCGCAGTGCGAGTATGGACTAGTGCGACGGCTGCCACGGGATGGACGGACAGGCTGACCAGAGCAACTCCGCTTTATGCGGCTGAACGGCAAGGGAATCTCTGGGCAATGAAGGGGTTCGACAAGTGGGATCTTATAGGCATTAGTCGAGTAGGGGACCTCCTGATCAAGGACAGGATCAAGACTTTTGCCGAACTCCAGCGGGAATATAGCCTGAGTGATAGGGAATACTACCGCTGTCTTCAGATTCGCCATGCATTAGCGTCGGTATTCCCGGCTGGTACCGTTGTCCCGGAGTCCTCCCCCCTGGAAGATCGGGTGCTTGATGGACATGTCCCTGACAGTACCATCTCTCTTATATATAAGAAGCTTATTAACAACCGCTCTGACCTCCTTGTACAGCTTCGTAATGCCTGGACCACGGATGGGCTTGAGTTGGATGACGAAGACTGGCAGGCCAGGGTGTCGTCTCCGAAGGAAGTGGCGATTCCGGCGCGTCTCCGGCTAGTGCAATTGAAGATTTTACACCGCGTCTATGTCACGGGTCCACGCCTGATGAGGATGGGTTATTCACTGGATGGGTTGTGCAGGCGTGGCTGTGGTATGCTTGCTACTTTTCTCCATATCATATGGGAGTGTCCGGATGTGGTGTCTTATTGGAGACGCGTGCATGACATTATGGAAGAGGTGACGGGTGTGTCATTATTGCCGGAGGCTAGGAGGTGCCTCTTGAACGTCTGGGAGCCAAATGATTATAGCATGGCACAGACTCGGTGGGCCGCCCTTGGCAACATGATCGTCAAGAGGGACATAGCCCAATTATGGGGGTCCCAGAGGGCACCTTCGGCGTCGGCGTGGATGGAATGCATGGATTGGTGTATGTTTAGGGAGAAAACGGTGTATACCGCCCGTGGTAGGCCTAGGAAATGGGGAAAGGTGTGGGGTCAGTGGAATGCGTATCGTGGAGAGATTTGTACCCCCCCTTCGTAGACTCCGTTACTACCCCTCTGTCCCCGTGACCTCGCATTCCATGCATCCTTCTCCCATAATACATAATCTGATTGTCCACTCTTGGCCCTTCTTTCCACCCCCTTAGGATTTATCCTTCTTTAGACCAGCCTCATTGGCTGGATTCCCCCCCCCCTGCTGACGGAGATGGTCACCTCGATAGCAGTCATTACCTCGGACTTTGTTTCTGTGTTGTTTTGTTTAAAATATAAAATGTGAAACCTTTTTATTATACACCTACAGCCGCTAGCCCTGTTTAATAACGTGTAACATCGCGGCTGAACCCAGGTGCTGGTGAGCCTTGTACTGTTTTTGAATGTGATGCGGATTATTACTGACCGGCCCTGTGGGGTTGTAGGTCTGTATTTGTATGACTTTTCTGGCAATAAAGATTTAAAAAAAAAAAAAAAAGTGACATTATCTGTCTACAGGAGACTTGGTCTTTAGCTCCAACTCCTCTCCTCGGCTATTATGAACTTTTTCAACCAGCTACTCAGGCCAATTCCTACGGAAGACCCTCTGGGGGTCTGTCTATTTTCATCAAACACAGGTGTAAGATAGCGGCCACCCCCATCCTTCGGAACTTAATGACAGGGCAGACTGTTTTAATTACCGGCCTCTCATCCTCAGCCAGGGCCTTTTCCTTGCTTCTAATCAATTGTTACCACAATCCTACGAATACCACAAAAGTAACTGCTATAGAGCGACTGATCAAACATCTGGAAGATCTGTTATTGGAATTCGCATCCACTGAGGTTCTGTTATTAGGGGACTTTAACATCAAAGATCTGGCTACCAACGCCCATCCAGTTACTAGAACCAAGGAGCAAGAAGTTATGATAACATTTTTAACCAATCATAACCTACGCTCAGCAAAGCAAATTAGTATGGAACAGAATCCTGGGACTCATTTTCCACCAACTTTTAAGAACATCTCGACAATCGACTACATTTTTCTTTCACCGTTACTGGGAAATAAATTAACCAGGATGGAAATTCCTCCTCGTCATGAGAGTGACCATAACCCCTTAACGGTAACAATGCAACTGCTAGCGCCTGCGGCCACTGAAATAACAGCGGTGGGGCACTCAATGCTGGCTGAACTCCATACAGTAGTCAGAAGAATCAAATGGGACACATCGGGTCCTCCATAGTGGGCACTTGGCTTACAGGAGAAACTCCTAATTTCAGGCACAACTCTATCACCGACCTACATCATCGGTGGGATGACACCATTATCAAATTGCAAGATCTTTTAACGGGTCCCAAGGATCATCATAAATTCCACGGGCTACGCCCGACCCGGACCTATGACCCAGAGCTAGTTACCAAAAGGAAAGCCCTAAGGAGGGCCGAGCTCCTGCATAAATTGACTGGCACAGAGCACTCGGCCAACAACATGGCTCTGCTGCGTAAGGCCTTCAGAAAATCAGCATGGGCTGCCAAGAGACTAAAAGAACAGAATGAGTGGCAAAAAATATTAGCCCTGCTAAGGGGCAAAAACCTGTCCCAGTTCTGGAACTACATGAACAAGCTCCGCTCGTCGAATAACAACAGAGGGAACGCAGTCCGCGAAGAAGACTGGGCCCAGCATGTAACTCAATTATATTGCTGTGACACGGCGGATCCCATGGTGATCGATCTAAGAGACCGAGTTGATCACACCCTGACAGAAATCCATGAGCTGACCATTGCAGCTGAAGTCTTCAAATTTCTTAAGGCCATGAAAAACGATGGGGCTCCCGGGCCCAACAGCCTTCCTGCAGGGGTATTCAAATGTGCTCTAGACGAGTGGGCCGCACTTCTTGCCCCACTATATAACACCATGTTTACGACATGTCAGCTACCTGACTCATGGCTTGGTTCGATCTTATGCCCCATATTTAAGAAAGGAGACCCCACGCTTCCACCTAACTATTGACTTATTGCCCTATTAGACCTGGAGGTGAAGGCATATGCCCGGTGTCTTCTTAAGCTCTTAGAAGATTGGGTAGCAGAAAACCACATCTTACCTTACTTCCAAACAGGGTTTCGCTCCTCAGCCTCCACCATAGGTAACATCAAAACCCTGGCCTTTCTGAGTCAACAGGCAGCACAAAAAAAACATCTTCCACTATACTGCTGCTTCATAGACTACAGCGTAGCCTTTGACAAAGTGTCTCGCGTCATTCTATGGCGGAAACTGGACAAGTGGGGGATTCCACAGAGCCTGCTAGGAGCCCTTATCTCCTTGCACAAGAACACCTCGGTGCAAATTAAAACTGGCCCAAAGACAGTCTCCAGAAAAATTGCCATCGGAGATGGCTTGAAGCAAGGCTGCGTTCTCGCCCCTCTTTTCTTCAATCTCTACACTGCTGACCTGGGAACATATCTGGAATAGAGTAACCTTCTCCCGCCGAAGCTGGGCATTGCAAAAAGGAATCTGCACATTCTACAATATGCCGATGATATTGTCATAATGGACCAGACAAAATCGGGGCTCCAACGAGCGCTAAGTAAGCTCTATACATACAATACCGCCAATGCACTAAAAATTAATCAAGAAAAGACCATGGTGTTGATATTCGGCAGTTGCAAGAACAAGAGAAGTCTATGGTGGCACATTGGGCCCGCAAAGATCAACCCAACTCCAAAATATAAATATTGAGGAGTATGGTTCTGCGAGACTTCTAGACCAACAGCCCACTTAGCTGCTTTGAAAAAAAGAGCAGGTGCAATAACATACTCCCTGACTCGACTGAACCAGTCTCTGAGCAGCCCTTCCGCAGAACCCATTTTGAAGGTGATCAAAGCTACACTACTCCCTGCCTTAAACTATGGGCATCAGGCCTTCCCTGGTGCTTCCTCTGCTAGTCTTGACCATGCCCAAGTTTCCATCTACAAAAAATCTTTCACCTTCCGAAATTTATTCGGAGGGCAAGACTACGTCTGGAGCTGGGCCTACAAAGACAGTCCATCTATTGCGAGGCAAACACTTTGAAATATTTCATAAGGTCACTAAAAGCTGCAGACACCACCCTAACATTCCACCTAAAAGAGATCTTCACCAGCCCTGGAAATCCATGGAATCGTCAGATTACAAAGGCCATCAAATCGCTAGAGATTGACAATTCACTGCTAACTTCAGACACTATTCCATACTCCATATTCCATACTCAGTCTGGAAAAAAGTCATCAACAAGCAGGTGAAACTAATCTCCCATAGGATGGACCTCCAGTCTTTAAACTCTCCTACTGCCCTGCTACCCCTGAATGCCTCATACCAACCTGGGGTACCGCAATTCTATCTGCTGGAAAACCTGAACGCAGTGGCACTGTGTTCTACGGCCTCCTACAGTTGGGCTCCCTCAAAGGAGGGGGGGGCCTGCAGACTGTGCACATATCACACAGAATTATGGCAGCATCTTTTGTGCTGTTGCCCTGCCATGGATGCCCCCAGAAGATCACTCTTAAAACCCGTATTTTTTAAATGGGGCACTAGGTCATGCTGGGCGGTGACAGCCTTGTACTTTACCTCCACAGACATTCAAGCGCTTGCTAGGATTGGAAAGAATGTGAGACTTCTGGCTAATCTCTTTTTACCATCCCCGGCCCCAGTGCTTCCTGTCCCTCCACCCCAAAAACTTATTACAAACTTTTTTTGCCCCCTGTTTTAGTACCTCCTGTCTTAATCTTTTCATTCTGGGCTAAAGCAATAGTGTAATAACACTAGTAACTAGAAGACTGTTTTTACATGTATAGACTTTTTTTAAAACTGACAGTGTATTTCCCCAGTTTCGTTTCTTAATGTGATAACTGTGTCAATGTCGATATTTTACAGCAATGGTTTTAATTAACTGCGCTAACAAAATAAAACAAACAAACGATAAGGGCATGTCTTTGGCGTGATTGGGATGCCAAAGTGGTTACGGGATTGGGGATTGTTTTGCAGACTACCGTTTCTGAAGTGCATTGTGGTCATCCAGGCTCCTACCAATCATTGCTATCTCGCAATATATTACGTAACTACAACAAGTGCGCACGTTGAGTGTAGTAAGCACAATCAAAAAACACATGTATAGCACACACCAACAAGCATAGATAGATTACAACCAGCACATCTTAACTTATTAACATGGAATGTCAGAGGGCTTAATAACCCGAAAAAGATACTCCAGGTATTTGCTTATTCAGATAGGATACACATAGATATTGCCCTCCTGCAGGAATCTCATTTAGCCCCTACACATAAATGTACAATAGGGAGAAGAAGGGCGGAAACGGTACTGCGTTCCACATACTCCTCATACTCAAGAGGTGTGATAATTTTGGTGAAGAAGGGGACGCAATTTCATATAAATAACACCGTGATAGATAACTTGGGTCAGTATGGTATTATAACTGGACACATTAGAGGCTAGCCAATAGGTATAATAAACACATACGGCCCGAATGTGGACGATCCTGACTTTTATAAATCTATTTGGAGTAAACTAAATGACCTACCTGAAATGGCCTAGATATGGGGTGGCGATCTGAATCTCACCTTAAATGAACAATTGGACTGTTCGGGCCCCTCAAGGGAACCGCATAAACAACCGGTGAGTGCGTTGCCGGATATTATGTCGCAAACTAAATTGGTAGATATCTGGAGGACGTATTACCTGCATCTCACGAGGCCACAAATACCTCTGTGATCAATAATATCTGGTCCCGTATCAATTATTGGCTGGGAACGGAGGAGATAGCCTCTTGGATGCGGGGCATACGACACTTTCCCAAAACCCTTTACGACCCTAACCCGGTGCTCTTGACCGTAGAACTTCCTCATTACACACCTCCACCGTACTTGTTGTGATTCAATGCAAAACCACTACTAGACTCCGCATACACCGACACCATTGGACAGGCCATTATTGACTACTTTGCACTCAATCAGCCCTCCACTGATGAACCTAGTTTACTGTGGGAAGCCTTCAAGGCCACCATATGGGGAGTCTGTATTAGCACCAATGCTGGGATTCTAAGGGATATTTGTAACCAACTCGCCAAACGGGAGACCACATTAGGTGCTTTAGAGCGTGAGTACGAACACAAGCGAAACACGGCTATACTAAGTGACATTAGAAAGGTAATGCAAGAAAATCAGGAGTTTGCAGAAGATGAACTTAAATACCTATCAAAACAGCAAAACGCATGCACATACGGCGAGGGGGGCCGGCCGGGTCATGTTTTGGCAAATAAAATCTGCTCAGGATATTCACCTCAAACAGTCCTTTCCATAAAGGGTGATGGTGGTACATCCCATTGCGACACAAAGAGCATATTGCGGGCATTTAGGGAAACATATAGCGATCTGTATGCATCACAAGTTACTGCCACACAGCCTGAGATTCTGTCTTATCTGGAGGATGTGCCGATAGCATGGCTCTCTGATGCGCAGAGAGAATACCTCTCACAACCGGTGACGGTAGAAGAAGTCACTGAGGTGGTCAGATCGCTCCCAAATGGTAAGGCACTGGGCCCAGACGGCTTCACCAGTGAGTTTTATAAAGCGTTTATCGAACAACTCGCACCTCATCTTGTGGAAATGTATGGGGACCCCCATGACAAACAGAATCTACCCCCAACACTAAGAGAAGCCATAATCATTGCCCTATTGAAACCCAATAAAGATCCCAAACAGTGTGAATCCTACAGACCACTGTCCTCAATAAATACGAATACTAAAATCCTGGCCAAACTACTTGTAAAACGCCTGCAACCACCAATGCCCAATCTCGTCCTCCCAGATCAGTCGGGGTTTATACCTGGTCGGTCAACAGCTCACAACACCAGAACACTGTTTGCATCATCGCACTATCTAACCCCAGACATGCAAGCTGCTGCAGTCCAACTGGATGCAGCAAAAGCATTCGACTTGATCGAATGGACCTATCTCAACTCCATATTACAAAGAATGGGATTCCCACCAATCTTCTTACAATGGATCTGAATACTATATACAGCGCCCACAGCGTGAATAAAGGTTAATAGGTATGTATCAGACGCTATACCAACTGCAAGAGGCACACAACAAGGTTTCCCCCTGTCCCCCTTACTTTTTACAATAGCCCTAGAGCCACTGGCATGCAAAATACGACAGGGGCATACATATTCTGCTCTCCAATTTCCACAAAGGCCACTCAATATCTCACTCTATGTCGATGATATGGTGCTATATATACGAGACCCAGCTACAAATGTATCCCGTCTTCTAGGAGAATATATTAAATTTGGCCACCAATCCGGCCTCCAAATGAATTGGTCTAAATCCATTATTTTCCCCTTACCAAACAACACACGCCCGCATCCGGCAGAGTTTCCACTTGAGTGGCAGACGGACTGAGTCAAATATCTTGGTGTATGGTATCAACGCGATCCCGACACAGTGATTTGCACGAACTACGGGACAGTAATCAGTAAGCTTGAAGACAAATTAGAGCGCTGGATACAACTTACTTTATCACTGGCAGACCGCTTGGCCATTGTCAAGATGATCATCCTGCCTAAACTCCTGTACCTCTTTTTAACAACATCTCCATCACCCCACCGAAAGCTGTATTCCAAAGACTGAATACTATGGTGACTCGGCTAATATGGGCGGGTAAACAAGCAGCATTGAGGTGCGTGCCCTCACATTACCCTTCTCCAAAGGAGGCTTTAAGGTTTCGGATTTCGTCCTCTATTATTTATGTGCACAAGCGCAATATGCGCATTATTGGTATCACTACGTCCCCTACCTACCGCATGTGGCGATTGAAGATGGTGATGCACACCCCATCCCACTAACTGCCATGTTGCCTCATTGTCGAACCCCGCTTCACCCCCACGTAATTAATACTATAGATACTACTAATGCAGCATGGCGGAAGATGGGAAGGCTGGCGCGTAAATTACCGCTCTACGCACCTGCGATGCCTTTACAATACCACCCAGAGTTATCGGTAACCCAAGAAAAAGTGGGATAGATTTATTACGACAAGTGGGTATAGATACAATGGGCGACTTGTATAATAACGGAACTTTCATAGAACCTAAAGAACTGATCTACATTAGTAATCAGACATTACTGTTCAAATTTACGTATCACAGGTTACAGGGAGCTGTCAAGAAACTCTATCCCACCTATCCTAACGAACTGCCACAACTAAACACCCTACAACTGCTTATTACCACGCCACACAATACGTATATGGTGACAAAACTGTACACACAACTTCAAGGAGACATTGGTGGTACTACACACAGAGCATTAGAGCGCTGGAACAACATGCTCGACAACCACCTCACAGAGGAGAATGGGCGGTCTTTGGCACCATAACTAGTATGCTCACTCCGAATGGGAACTTGCGCCTATTGCACTATAAATACCTGCATCAAACATATCATACCCCCGACCGGCTATAAAAATGTGGTCTCCGCTCAGATGCACAATGTCATCGATGTGGTGCAGACAATGCCACCTTTATACACCTCGCTTGGCACTGTACTTTAATTATTGATTTTGGATAGAGGTCGTGAAGATGCTGTGTGAAATGATGGGAGTTACTATTGAGTGCACAATTCAAACATGGTTGTTGGGACTCATCAATATGTACAAACTACCAAACGTGAATTCTGCATGATAGCTCTACTCCTGGCTAAGCGGAGAATTTCACTCTGCTGGGGCAGCAGGGAAGCCCCAAGAACCAAACAATGGCTTAAAGATATGGCCTATTGTAAAGATACCCTAAAAAACATATGAGGAAGAGCGGCCCACTGGTTCCAAACCACAACACTATTGGATGTAGTTGGTTGATTATCTTCAAGTAAATCAAACTGTGTAACTGTGCAATCAGGTATAGAATGAAATGGTATGATTGATGGTAATGTTGATAATCTGCAGCGTCTTGGATGGTAAATGTATCTATATTGTAGTCTGTACGTTGGTTTTCTATTTTCGGACATTGTATGTCAATGTTAAAATGCTTATAAATAAAAAATAAATTAAAAAAAGGAGCTGTGGTGGATGAAGGTTTTTTGGAAAGTTTTCAGAAGATTCGTCAAACAATGCCAAAGTTATTAGCTAAACAAATAAGCTCTTCCTATGGAAAGTCTGTCCTAACTATAACAACACTATATATTATATTGTATGATATCGGAAGGATCCTGTACTACACTAATAATAGTATAAACACACTGTCACCAATGTGACTTGCCTTCGATCCAAGGTAAGCGATAACACTGGAGCCGCGGCCACAATTTTCAGTGCAAGTTTATTTCGACACAATGTTATTAGCTAAACAAATAAGCTCTTACTATGGAAAGTCTGTCCTAACTATAACAACACTATATATTATATTGTATAATATCTGAAGGATCCTGTACTACACTAATAATAGTATGTATAATTCTCTACTGATGACGGAATTATCCAAAAACACACGTGTCTAGAGATATGGCAATGACTGCACCAGCTTTGGCAAAAAGTATGATAAACTTTGATGCAAGCGCGAAATTTTGTACTACACTAGCCAGGATGCAGAGGGGTAATGCCCCAGAGATGTGAGGCAGGGTCCTCCTGCTCCCGCTAGAATCAAGACTAGACCGCCTTGATACTCAACAAACCCCAACATTCAGCAGCACCTGCAGCAGGCTTCTAAGATGAAAACATTCGTGCCCCTGCACTTATTCTCTTACAAATTAAGCACTGGATGGGTCTGCACCCTCCAAAAGATTACACTGGCTGCCAGTTGGCAAAATAATTCAGCTCAAACCAGCTAGCTTGGTACATAAATTGAATTGGATGTCATGCCTGAGTTTCCAGCTCATGAAGACAGCCTCTAAGAGATTACTGGGGGCACCCCCCCAGGGAGAATCCTGCATGCTCTTGAAGTAAATATTTGGGTCTCTCGGTTTGAGAATGAACGAAAATCTTCTGTCCTTCCAGAAAAACCTAAAAACTGATTTCTTCCTTTAACATCTGTATAGGCCTAGTCCAGTAGCAAAAGAGGGTGCTGGCTGTGCAGGGCCAGTGCCATCATGGGGCAAAGGTACTGTCTGTACAGTCCCAGTACCGGAGGTGGCAGAAGGTGCTGTTGGCTCTACAGTCCCGGTGCCGGCAGTTTGAAGGATACTGTCTGCCTGGGGCCAGTGTGGTACAAAAGGGGGTGGTGATGGACAGAGCATCTGAATCAATCAAACACTCACACCCAGTCAAAAGATCTGGGTTTATAGGACAATATGAGCCTGGTTCTGTTGGCTCCTTCCCTTTTTTGAGTAATATTACGATATCTGCCCCAGCCCAACTAGCTGGGGTCGATGACCCCGACTGTACTCCCCTAAATGTTCTCACTAAATCCAGAAAAATTGAGGATATGAATATCTTATAGAACTCTCCCGGTATCAAATCAGGTCCAGCTGCTTTACCAGAGGGTAAACCCAATATTGCTTCACTAATTTCCTCATCTCTTAAGCAGGCATCCAAGTATGCTCTGTCTTCATTATCTAACACTTTGGCAGGAATATTCCGTAAGTAGTCCAATATTTCCTCGCTATCCCTAACTTGCTCTTCCTTATAAAGTTTACTATAAAACTCCCTAAACACCTTAAGTATCCCCTTATTATCCTTGTGTATATTACCACTACTATCCTTTATTTCTTTTATTTCCCCCTTCGCTAGCCTTTGTCTTGTACATGCTGCTGGGGTCCGGCCAACCCTTTCACTACACTCATAACAATTCTCCCTCCTTGTATCATATATTTTAGCCGCCTTGATTGCCAGTCCTTCTACAGCCTCTGCCTTAGCTATCGTTACCTCCAATAATCGTTGAGCAAACTCCTGATGATCTATCGTGGCCTGAACCAATCTTGCTTCCGCCTCTAACAGGGCAGTGTTTAGCAGGTCATTCCTTATCTTTTCTTTTTTTTGTTTAGCTATACTGTAACTGAGTGTCTCCCCTCTAACCCCTGCCTTGAACGTATCCCAATCATTCCCAGTACTAGTGCTCCCCCTATTAAGATCCCAAAAATCTTTGATCCAGGAATGCATGTGTGTGATATATTCTTCATCTTTCAATAATTCTTTTTCAAACGTCCAAGATTTTGCCCGCCTCCTAAACCCACTACCTTCCACGATAAGCTTTAGGGGATTATGATCCGAGAGGATTCGTGGCAATCTTTCTATTTTCATATTAGCTAATAATGACCTCGATGTAAAAAAATAGTCCAGACGGACACATTTACGATGTGGTGCCGAAAAGAATGTAAAACCTGGATCCAAAAATTTCTGTGCCCCCCATACGTCTACCAATGCGTTATTCCTAGCCATACTCAAGATTGCTCTACATACCCTCCTCTTCCTGCCTTGATATTGTCCCATCGCATCTAAACCCAGACCTGTGGCCCCATTAATATTAAAGTCCCCAGCTAAAATAACTTTTGATGCCCATGAAGATAATTCGATATCCAAAAACTCAAATAGCTCTGGATCATCCTCTGTAGACCCGTAAATAGAACCGATAGTGACCCATTCCTCTCCTAGAAAGCATTCGATCAGGGCACATCTCCCCCATTGGTCTTCAAATTTATTCCTTGTTTTTATATCTAAATGTTTTGTTAGAATAGCAACCCCCCTAATTTTAGCCCCCTGTTTCGAGTGGGCCAGCAAGCGAAACCCCAATTGTTCCAGCATGAATGGTTTGTTCCCCTCTATATGGGTTTCCTGGAGACAAATAAAATCAGCTTGAGTGTTCTTCAACAATAACGCTACCCTCTGTCTCTTTATTCTATCGTTCAGTCCACATACATTCATAGTAACTATTCTAATACTTGCACTCATGGACAGTTTTCGGTAACTCCCACATTTATTAACCCTGGATCAACCATTACAGATCTAAATCTCTTGCACCCATACTGATTACCATATTTCTTGTTACTGTATGCCTTCAGTTCCTTCTGTTTTTCCCTCCCTTGCCGTTTCCAACTGCCAGACTTCCCTTCCTTTCCCTGTACAATCAAAACTACTCCCTTTTGTCCGGTGCTTCCCCCACCCCAAGAACCCCTCCCCCCCACCCCCATCACAGGAAACTAGGTCAATCCTGACCTACGTATGACTGTTTCCCAGCCCCTAGAGTGCCGCCACCCTCCCTCTCCCCTCTAGCCTCACCTTGTTTTGCAGAATGCCGATAACGTAAAAAAAACCCTGCTCAGTGATGAAACCAGTGAAACCAACTCTCCTACCCCATGATCCCCTCGCTAACCCCTCCACCGCCTAACCAGCCTAACCAAACAACATGTTTTAATTAGATAATCATCATTTAAATGATTTAATCCATGTTTATTCCAATTTATTCCAGTTCACTCGATGCCTGGTCTGACGACCCCATGCCTTCTATTCTCCTTTAATTCAGTCAAACTCTGCGCTTTAACTTCTGAGAAGAACATTCTTGTATGCCCGTCTGAAATCACTTTTAATCTTGCAGGGAACAAGAGATAGGCCTCGCATCCTATTTTTGAAAAGGGTCTATCATTTGCCTCAATCTCCATCTCCTTTCCACCGTGACGTGGCAAAAGTCGGGTCGGGCAAAGAAAGATGCCCCTTTGAAGGAACGACGATCCTGTGGTCTAGCATTATCCATTATCTCCTGTCTGGCCAGGAAGTTCCCTACATATATAAGCATTGCCCTTGGTTTTACATTCTGTGCGGCCCCATAAGATCTCTTAATTGTCAAGGGGTACCTATGTGCTCGCTGTATCTCAACGTCCCAATTCCAACCGATAATCTCTGGAAATGCCTCTTTCAACAGGGTGACCACGAAAGCTCTCGGATTTTGCTCCTCCAGACCCTCCGGAATACCCAATAATCTAATATTGTTATGCCTTTTCCTGTTCTCTGCATCCTCAGCCTTCCACTGCAAGTCCTCATTAAACTTCTCCTGTGCAGCCTTAAACTCCTTCCATTGAGATACTTCCTCCTCTAAATGTCCTGTTCTTTCTTCGACTTCAGTCACACGACCAGCCATTTCTGCATATAATTTATTCATTTTACTCAGAGAGCCTTCTATGTTCTTACTTACTCATTTAGACCTTTTAGTCTCTGCTCTAGCTTCCCCCTGCATCTGTTTAAGGGTTGCATAGACTGTCCCCATTGTGGGACTCTGACCTTGATTTTGCACACCAGTTGGCCCAGGATGTTGGGCCCTCCTTCCCCCTTCCTCTTGGTATATTTTAGAAGTAGCCGAATAATCCCAAACCAACTTCCTAGACATCTCCATCTGTGTAAGGCTAATCCTGCTTTGCTGTTTTCTGGTATGCTGCAGTTTCATCCTAACCGCGGTAGATTGTTGCACTTTGCCGTCTAGAGAGGACTGAGTTTGATCCGCTTCTGAATCATGGTCTGTGACAGATGATCCACTGAGCGCTGAGCTCCCATCAAATTCGTCTGATTCAGACTCTGGTTCTGCTTCCCCGCTTTTAGACATTACAGAAGCTCTGTCTGTTTCATCCGTTTCATCATTAACTGAGTAAAAAATCTCTTCACTTGGTGTGCCTGGTGCCGTGCCTGGTACCGTGCCTGGTATCATGCCTAGTACAGAAACTCCAGTGGTGCCAGAAACAATAGATGCATTAGGGTTAGCAGTAGAGGTGTCGACATCCCCTTTATCTGGCTTACCCAGAAGTGAATTAAATTGTGTACCTGGCAGCGCCTGTGCCCCCCCCTATCCGCTGTTGCCCCATCTCTTTATCTCCCTGCCCATTACTTTTTATGTCCATTGAGCTAACTTCACTGCTCAAGCTCTTACACAGACTCGGACCCTTTAATAGATCAGCCCTGCAGCCCCCTCCGATATACTAATTGGGCCGGTAACCGCTATCACTGCCTCAGTCGGTAGCAGAACATTACCGTCAGACACGCCTGGCCCAAGAATCAAGTTAGCTGGCTGTACCTCAATAGGGGCAGGGGTCAGGTCGTCTGAGTGCTCCTCGCTGGGTGCTAGTCCCAGCTCAGCCTGCCGACCTCCTTCCGCATTCAGCGACTCCCTTGAAGAAACTACAGTCTTGTGTAGACACTGCTCCTGCTCCATACACTCCGACGGCTGCTCTGCTATTCCTCCTGGGTTCGAATCCATCGAGCCGCTCTCCGCGTACTGCCTGCTCAATGCTCCTGCTCCTGTTGCTTGTTCTGACGCTGCCAACTCGGTCGCCTCGACAGACTTTCCCTCCGCCGGTAACGCCATGTCTGCAGGGGTTGTTTCTCGCACCACCAGTATCGCGGGCAACGCTGGGTCAACCTCTTGATTCACCAGGTCCTGACCCCGCTCCAACGGCAGCTCGTTCTTGGTATTCATTAAGGTACTCGCAAAGGACTCCGCTAAGGTAGGTTGCCGTAGCGCCCCTCTCCCAGTTCTAGGGGTTGTCTCTTTTCTTAATGCAGCTTCTGTTTTCAATGCTTTTTTCCCCGCTCTCTCCACGGCTGCTGCTGCTATTATTGCCTTGCGTTCAGCTCTGGTGTCGGCACCCTTCTCCTTTTCCTTTCTCCTCAACTCTCTCTTTCTGGATGCCGAGTCCGTATCAACATCTATCTCTGGATTCCTGCTTTTCACCATTTGATTCCTGACAGTGTTCTGCGATACGGGTAATTTTTTTGTATCACCCCCCTGCTTCACACTGCGTGTAGACATCCCGCTTCGGGTCAATGGTACATCTGACCAGACACCTGACCAGACCGGCAGCGTGAACTCCTCTAAAAGTCGTATGATTCGAAGAGCTCTGAAAAATGCCCTTTGCACAAGCCGCGACGGTATTAAAACTCTCACTCCTCGGTTTCTCACTACCAGTCGCATAGGCATCTGCATTACTTTCACTCCGACTTCATTCTCAGGGAGAGGGATGACTCTGCATCTCACTCAACGGACCGGTCCGCGGCCATCTTCTTCAACGCAGACTTAAAAATATTCTCCAAAGTATTGGCAGTTAGATTTTCTAAGGTAATAGGGCAGATTGTGAGTACAAATCAGCATGGCTTTATACCACATAGAGGTACCACGTTGCATATCAGGAAGATGGTTACGCTATTTGATGTTCAGGGCACGGAGGGGAACCCTATGGCTGCTATGTTATTAGATGCCGAAAAGGCCTTTGACAGGGTGGCTTGGGAGTTCTTGTGGGCGGTGTTAAGGAGAGGGGGAATTGGTGAAGGGTTTATTAGAGTGATTCAAACATTATATACAAAGCCTATGGCCTGCGTTAGGGTAAACTCAGATCGCACCTCACCCTTTGACATCACCAGGGGCACAAGGCAGGGGTGTCCATGTTCACCCCTCCTATTTGCTATGTACATCGATCCGTTGATTTTGAGACTAGAGCAAAACGTAAGAATCAGGCCATTAACTACTCGTATGGGGGATATTAAAGTCCTTGCTTATGCAGACAACATCGTGGTTATCACACCTAGGCCGGCGGAGGCGATTGGAGAAATTGAACCAGAGGCGGAATTATTCGGGCGGGTGGCAGGGTATGCCTTGAACAAAAGCAAGTCTCAAATTATAAAGAACTCCCATACAGATTGTGTAGATGAACGGGTGACTAGTGAAGGGGTGTACCTGGGCATTACAATCACGGCAGAATTGGAGAAGCTGGTGGAGATCAATATGGACCCAATTATTAATAAAGCAAGGAAGGATCTAGATAGGGTACATAACTTGCACATGTCTATAGTAGGTAGGGTAAACTATGTAAAAATGAATTTACTGCCGAAATTTTTGTATTTGTTTAGAACGATACCACTTTTTTTTAATATGATTTGGTTATCCAAGATAGAGAGCATGGTGAATCGATTTATTTGGTCACAGGGCAAGACCAGAAGAGCTTTGAAATACATGTCCTTGCCACGAGACAGGGGAGGATGGTCACTTCCAGACTTGCCCCACTGTCCATCACCACCCCCTTTTGTACCGCTTTTGGCCGCCATAAGTGTGGGAGGGTATGCTCAAACGTGAGTCCCTTGCTCACTTTGCCACTGGATTCAAGCAAGCCGGGCTGAAGACGGCTGTAATGCCAGAAACCGGTCCTCGGAAGCTTTTTTCCGGTCCAGGCAAGACATGGCTTGGCAGTTCGGGCTGGACTGTTCCCATGAGGCACAGGGTCAGACTGATTTGCATATAGCCATGTCTGAACTGGGGTGGCAGAGTGGGCTAAAGAACGGTGATGGATTAAACCCAGATCTTTTGACTGTGTGTGAGTGTTTGATTGATTCAGAAGCTCCGTCCATCACCAACCCCTTTTGTACCGCTTTTGGCCGCCATAAGTGTGGCAGGGTATGCTCAGACGTGAGTCCCTTGCTCACTTTGCCACTGGATTCAAGCAAGCCGGGCTGAAGACGGCTGTAATGCCAGAAACCGGTCCTCGGAAGCTTTTTTCCAGTCCAGGGAAGACATGGCTTGGCAGTTCGGGCTGGACTGTTCCCATGAGGCACAGGGTCAGACTGATTTGCATATAGCCATGTCTGAACTGGGGTGGCAGAGTGGGCTAAAGAACGGTGATGGATTAAACCCAGATCTTTTGACTGGGTGTGAGTGTTTGATTGATTCAGAAGCTCCATCTATCACCACCCCCTTTTGTACCGCTTTTGGGGCCAGTGTGGGCAGTGGCAGAGGGTACTGGCTGTACAGGCCCAGTGCCAGCAGTGGCAGAGGGTGTGAGCTGTATAGACTCGGTGCAGGTAGTGCCAGAGGGTGCAAGATGTACTGGTCCGGTGATGGCTTGTGCAGAGCATGCTGGCTGTAAAGGCCGGTGCCTGGGACACAGAGGGTACTGTGCGTACATGCCCAGTGCTTACTGTGGCACAGGGTGCTAGCTGTATAGGTCCGTGCCAGCGGACAGTGACATAGCTAGACAGTTTGGCTGCCCCGCAGAGGCTGTAAGAGCGGAGGTGCTGGCAATTCCTTCTGCGGCTGCCCTTCGACGGCCACAGGTAAGTGCAGGGGGAGTCGCCACCCCCAAAATTCATGCCGCCTGGGGCGGACCACCTCCCCCCTTGATATGCCACTGCCAGCAGGGGCAGAGAGTGCTGGCTGTACAGGCCGGTGCCAGCGGTTGCAGAGAGTGCTGGCTGTCCAGGCCCGGTGCCGGCGGGGGCAGAGGGTGCTGGCTGTACAGGCCCGGTGGCAGTGGGTGCTGGCTGTACAGGTTTTGTGGCAATGGGTGCTGGCTGTACAGGCCCAGTGGCAGTGGGTGTTGGCTGTACAAGCCCGGTGGCAGTTGGTGTTGTCTGTACAGGCCCGGTGGCAGTGGGTGTTGTCTGTACAGACTCGCTGGCAGTGGGTGTTGTCTGTACAGGCCCTGTGGCAGTGGATGTTGTCTGTAGAAGCCCAGTGGCAGTGGGTGTTGACTGTACAGGCCCGGTGGCAGTGGGTGTTGTCTATACAGGCCCTGTGGCACTGGATGTTGTCTGTACAAGCCCAGTGGCAGTGGGTGTTGGCTGTACAGGCCCGGTGGCAGTGGGTGTTGTCATTACAGTCCCGGGGGGTAGTGGGTCCTGGCTGTACAGGCCCAGTGGGTGTGTTCTGTACAGGTCCGATGGCAGTGGGTGTTGTCTGTACAGGCCCAGTGGCAGTGGGTGTTGTCTGTACAGGGCCGGTGGGAGTGGGTGTTGTCTGTACAGGCCAGGTGGCAGTGGGTGGTGTCTGTGCAGGCCGGTGGCAGTGGGTGCTGGCTCTACAGGCCCGGTGGCAGTACATGCTGGCTGTACAGGCCCGGTGGATTTGCTGGCTGTTCAGGCCCGGTGGCAGTGGGTGTTGTCTGTACAGGCCCGGTGGCAGTGAGTGTTGTTGGTGCAGGCTCGGTGGCAATGGGTGCTGGCTCTACAGGCCCGGTGGCAATGGGTTCTGGCTGTACAGGCCCGGTGCCAGTATGTGCTGGCTCTACAGGCCCGGTGGCAGTGGGTGCTGGCTGTACAGGCCCGTTGGCAGTGGGTGCTGGCTGTAGAGGCCCGGTGGCAGTATGTGCTGGCTGAATAGGGCCAGTGGCAATGGGGGCAAAGAGTTGTCTGAGGTGCTGGCTGTACAGGTTCAGACCGGCTGAGGGTGATGCTTGAATACTGTAAATTGTACGGCAGTCCTTTCGGTTTCCTATGCGTATGTATTTGTGGAGCCAAATAAGATATTTTTTAAACGCACGGGCGCGCCTAAGGGGCTCTTGGAGCCAAGAAATGGGCACACTCATTTTTAAACCCTTGGCCCGGCAACCACATTTGTAACTAGCCCTCGATTCATAACTTGTAGGCAGGTAAAGGCGGGCTGAGAATGCACCCTCTGTGCCGGACACCTCGCGTTTAACTGCTTCGAGCTCTGCGCACTCTTGGAGGACTCTGGAGTCTGGGTGGCGGGTGCGGTGGGGCTCTTTTAATAATTCAGGGACAACTACCTATCAATGAAAGCCAGTCCAGGTCTCCTTCTGCAGCACACTTTTTATTGCTCTATAGTGCCAGAAGAGCCAACCCAAGGAACTAGGGGAGTGACATTGCAGATTAGGGGATACGGGAAATAAATGTGTGTGGGTGTGTGTGTATCTTTCATTCCGACTGTAACCGCTGAGGTTGTAAAGTACCCAACTCTTGCGAGAAAACATGAGAAAGTGCAGGGCTAGTAAGTACTATTGGCTACCTAGTGTAGCCTGCTTATACTTACAGTGTCTCCCCCTAGTGAGGCTTGTCTTGTCTGGGTCTGGTGACTTAGTGGACTAATGCGTCCACTGTAGGGGCCTGTGTTTGACCTCATGGTCATTGGTTCAAATTGCGGTGGGTTCACTCCGTTTTTCATACTTCTGAGGCCGATAAAATGACTACCATTGAGTTGGGTAACAATAAACATCTGTTATTCAGGGCCAAGATACCCTCCGTGGTGAATGTACGATTTACAAATCCATGTTATGTTATGTCCCCGACTGCTTTGTCCATTTCCTACTCTGCCCAAAAGCGTTCCCTGTTCTCCACTTCCTGCACTGACTGCTTCACAGGAAGTGGCGGTCAGCTTGGAAGGGAGTATTGACCCCGTGCTCCAGCTTCCTAGTGACCCGGTTCAGTGCCTTGTGCTCTCCTTTATCATACCAGACGTGATGGTTGGAGTTGATCTGGCAGGTTATTAGTGTTTTTTCCAGGGGCGGCTCCTCTGCTATGGTGGAGCAGCGTCGCCTCCCTTGCCGGCACCCTCCAAAGCATGAAAAATAAAACAGGTTTAAAACCCGTTTTATTATTGTTTTATTTTCCTTGTGTCGAGTCTTAGGGGCGGAACCACAGTGAAGTTAGGCACTGAGGGAAGTGGTAGGTGCACTGCTTTCACTGCGCATGTGGTTTGGCTGGTCATCTCAGGCTGGCCAAACCCACATGCACAGTGAAACTCTCTCCAACCCCTGCTGCATTGCTGGAGCTGGAGAGAGCAAGCACAGGCTCCTATTCTGTCCTGGAGCGCAAATCATTGGCGCTTAGGCCAATCCTGAAGCGGTTCTCATGCATGATAGCAGCTTCAGGATAGGCCACAATGCAGGCTGGGAGTCTGTGCCTTCTTGCAGTGAAGAGCAGAGCAGCGCAGCAGAAGAGCATGACATGATGGTGTAGTGCAGCAGGTAAGTTCTTTTTTATTTTTTACATTTGTCTCCCTCGTCCCCCTTTCCACTTGACCCACGCCTCTTTTTCCTGATACGAGCCTCTCCTGGTGTTCTTTCATAGAACAGCTGGGTAGGTGTTTCCTCTCAGAGTGGTGTGTACTAGTTGTACGTAGTGGATGACCATACTTTGAATGACTCCTGCAGCTCCCGGATTTTCTCCTTCTAGTGACCACCTCTGGTAATTTTAGTGAATGGGTCAGTCAGTGTTTGTTTCTGCCCTCATTCATCACCTTCAAAACGTGAGAGGTATTATCAACGGGGAGCATTGTATGCAAACCAGTCACAAATACATGACAACCTGGATGAGTCTCAGGTGGGGGAATTAACAACCCCCTGCCCCCATCTTTCAAACTTGACAGTGAGGGTTTTGGACATTATGTCAATGCAAAGCATAATACAAGTTGGAAGGAAGTTTTGCACGAGGCAAGTGAATACACACAACCATCACCCAGTAACATTCTATAAATATGCCATGTACTAAACACATGTTGCACAAACACAATGGACTTATGCGACTGATAGGGGATGTCTTCAGTTACAGAGCAGAAAACCACATTTTGACTATGTCCACTCTGGATACAGCATGGCGGTCAACATTAGAGAAAATCGGCAGAGATGTGCAGAGCATAACCTATAATGAATGTTTTCAAACTTTGTGTGTGAAAAATTTGCAACTGAGAAAGTCACAAAATGTGCTCAGGATGAGGACTGATGAACACCAAGAAAGACAGGGGCGGCTCGTCCACTAGGGCGGAGGAGCTTCGCCAAGCTGCTTTCTCGCAGTGCGAGAAGCAGAAACATAAAATGCGAGTAACTTCCAGTTATTACCATTTTATGTTTAGTTGTGGGCGGGTGGAATGGTGGGCACAGGGCTGCTCTGCAAGAAGGGGAGGAGTGGTGTGCCCACTCCTGTGGGCGCAATGACTGTTTGGTCGGCCCTCTGCAATGCAGCCAACATGAAAAAATGTCCTCCCCGTATGCCCCTAGCTGGGCGGCATCCCCACTAATCACAACACTGCCATTGCAGCATTGCGATTGGCTTAGGAGAAGGGAGGGAGGCTTCCTGTTCCTGCCGGATGTAGGAGAGCAAGAGCAGGTGCCGAGAAAACGCAGGACCCAGCTGGCAGACAGGTACGTTTTTTATTTATTTTTAAAGCAACCCTTACTCCCTCACTCCCCACACGCAAGCCCAGCCACACACGCAACCCCCCATGACCCTCCCATCCGACCCCCCACCCGCAATTAATGCCGGACGCGACTGCAGAAAGGTACTGCAATGTAAAGCAATACTGTCACAACAAACTAAACAAGTACTGGCAAAGCCAATAGGTCTCGCCTGTGGAAGAGCTATTGGCTTTGCCAATGCATTTTAGCCATGTTGTATACCAGCGTGGCTGCTGTTCAGCATGGCTAAAAGTTAGTGACGTAGAGGAGAGTGGCTTATAGTGTTGTGGAGTAGTATCGTAGAGTGTCTTAGAGAGGCATTGAGTGTCATGGAGTGGTGAAGAGTGCAGTAGAGTGGATAGTCGTAGAGTGGCATAGAGTGTCACAGAGTGACGTACAGTAGAAAAAAGTGGAGTGGCGTAGAGTGGAGGGACATAGAGTGGAGTAGAATGTCTTAGCATATAGTGGTGTAAAGTGATGCAGAGTGAAGTAGAGTATCCAACATTGGAGTGGCATAGAGTAGAGTGTAGTGGAGTAGCGTAGAGTGGAAGAGAGTGGCATAGCGTGAAGCATCGTAGAGCAAAGTAGAGTGTCCTGGAGGGTCATAGAGGGACATAGAGTAGATGGTCATGGAGTTTCCTAGAGTGAAGTGAGAGGAGAGGCATAGAGTTGAGTGTCGTGAAGTGGCATAGAGTAGCGTAAAGTGTCGTAGAGTGGAGGATCAAAGGGTGGCATAGGGTGGAGTAAAGTGGAGTAGAGTGGGGTGGTGTAGAGTAGTATAAAGTGGAGTAGAGTGTTGTAGCTTGGAGTAGAGTGTCTTAGAGTGGGATAACGTAGAGTGAAGGGAAGTAGAGTGGAAGGACGTAGAGTGAAGTGACGTACAGTGGACTAACAGATAGAGTAGAGTAAAGTGTCATAGAGTGGACTGGAGTGTCAGAGAGTGAAATGGCATTGTGTAAAGTGTCATAGAGTGGAATGGTATGGAGTGCGTAGAGTGCAGTAAAGTGCCATAGAGTGTAGTGGCATAGAGTGTCATAGAGTGGAGTTGCGTTGAGAGTAAAGGAGTGACATAGAGTGAAGTTTGAGGATGGAGTGGAGTAGAGTGGCCTACAGTGATCTGGCATAATGTGTCGTAGAGTGGAGTGGTATAGAGTGGCGGAGAGTGGAGTAGAGTGGAGTGGCAGTGTGAAGTAGAGTGTCACAGAGTGGATTGGAATAACAGAAGTAAAATTGTGGAGTGAAATAGTTTTGAAAGAAGTAGAGTGTCATAGAGCGGATTATCTGGTAGTAGCATGGAGTGGAGTGTTTTAGAGTGGCCTAGAGTGAAGTGGCATAGAGTAGCGTAGAGTGGCATAGAGAAGAGTGGCGTAGGATGGAGTAGAGTGTCATGGAGTAGAGTATCGTAGAGTGGAGTGGTGTAGAGTGGAGTGTCATGGAGAGGCATGGAGTGGTATATAGCAGAGTGGCGAATCATAGAGGGGAGTATATTGTCATAGAGTGTCATTGAGTAGCACTGCCATTACAGACAACAAATGCTCAATTGAGATAACATTTTACCGATAAAACTATAAAGTGTATAAACAATAATGTACGAAATGGAATCACCTAATGACTGTTAATTGTGATTGTATTGAAATTATTGTTTCCACCACACTTGAGAATTAAAAAAACATGTGCTTAATTTTTATTCCTAATATAATAGAGCTAAAATGGAGGTATAATGGAGGTATAATGGAGATATAATGGAGGTATAATGGAGGCATAAGGGAGATCAAACAGAGATAAAGTGGAGATAAAGTGGAGATAAAATGGGGGGAAAGTGGAGATAAAGTGGGAATAACGTGGAGATAAAATGGAGATAAAATGGAGATAAAATGGGGATAAGTGGAGATATAATGGAGATAAAACGGATATATAATGGAGCAATAATGGAGCTAATAGGGAGACAGATGGGGAGAAGGAAATGGGGGAGACAGATCTAGTTTTAGAAAGCAAGCCCCTGTAAAATAATACAGTAAACTGGCAATGCTCCGCATGAGGGACAAAGCCTTCTTCAAGCACACCCCCAGTATCCAGCATGATTGTCACATAAATCCTCTCACTTTGAAGTTAGAGAAAGAAAAGTAAACACCAAGGGGCAAGCTATTGCTTGTTTTTATCGGGGCGGATAGCGCGGATAGCGCGCTATCAGCGACGCTTATCTCCAGAGCAATAAAATACCAGAGTTAGCTGCCAAATGTGCACTACGTTGTTTGGCATGGCATATTTAACCATGATATCCACCTTCCATTGGAGTAGCATGGAGTGGAGTGTTTTAGAGTGGCCTAAGTGAAGTGGCATAGAGTTGCGTAGAGTGGCATAGAGAAGAGTGGCGTAGGATGGAGTAGAGTGTCATGGAGTAGAGTATCATAGAGTGGAGGAGAGTGGGGTGGAGAGATGTGGAGTGGTGTAGAGTGTCATGGAGAGGCTGGAGTGGTATATAGCAGAGTGGCGAATCATAGAGGGGAGTATATTGTCATACAGTGTCATTGAGTAGCACTGCCATTACAGACAACAAATGTTCAATTGAGATAACATTTTACTGATAAAACTATACAGTGCATAAACGATAATGTACGAAATGGAATCACCTAATGACTGTTAATTGTGATTGTATTGAAATTATTGTTTCCACCACACTTGAGAATTAAAAAAACATGTGCTTCATTATTATTCCTAATATAATGGAGCTAAAATGGAGGTATAATGGAGGTATAATGGAGATATAATGGAGGTATAATGGAGGCATAAGGGAGATAAAACAGAGATAAAGTGGAGATAAAGTGGAGATAAAATGGGGGGAAAGTGGAGATAAAGTGGGAATAACGTGAAGATAAAGCGGAGATAAAATGGAGATAAAATGGGGATAAGTGGAGATATAATGGAGATAAAACGGATATATAATGGAGCAATAATGGAGCTAATAGGGAGACAGATGGGGAGAAGGAAATGGGGGAGACAGATCTAGTTTTAGAAAGCAAGCCCCTGTAAAATAATACAGTAAACTGGCAATGCTCCGCATGAGGGACAAAGCCTTCTTCAAGCACACCCCCAGTATCCAGCATGATTGTCACATAAATCCTCTCACTTTGAAGTTAGAGAAAGAAAAGTAAACACCAAGGGGCAAGCTATTGCTTGTTTTTATCGGGGCGGATAGCGCGGATAGCGCGCTATCAGCGACGCTTATCTCCAGAGCAATAAAATACCAGAGTTAGCTGCCAAATGTGCACTACGTTGTTTGGCATGGCATATTTAACCATGATATCCACCTTCCATTGGAGTAGCATGGAGTGGAGTGTTTTAGAGTGGCCTAGAGTGAAGTGGCATAGAGTAGCGTAGAGTGGCATAGAGAAGAGTGGCGTAGGATGGAGTAGAGTGTCATGGAGTAGAGTATCGTAGAGTGGAGGAGAGTGGGGTGGAGAGATGTGGAGTGGTGTAGAGTGTCAAGGAGAGGCTGGAGTGGTATATAGCAGAGTGGCGAATCATAGAGGGGAGTATATTGTCATACAGTGTCATTGAGTAGCACTGCCATTACAGACAACAAATGTTCAATTGAGATAACATTTTACTGATAAAACTATACAGTGCATAAACGATAATGTACGGAAATGGTATCACCTAATGAACTGTTAGTTGTGATTGTATTGAAAATATTGTTTCCACCACACTTGAGAATTACAAAAACATGTGCTTCATTAGTATTAGTACTCCTAATATAATGGAGATAAAATGGAGGTATAATGGAGATATAATAGAGGTATGACAGAGATAAAACAGAGATTAGGCGGAGATAAAGCAGTGATAAAATGGGGATAAAGTGGAGATAAAATGGGGATAAAGTGGAGATGGGATGAGATAAAGTGGGGATAACGTGGAGATAAAGCACAGATAAGATGGAGCTAAAGTGGAGATAAAATGGGGTAAAACAGAGATAAAGTGGAGAAATAATGGAGATAAAATGGAGCTATAATGGAGGTATAATGGAGGTATACTGGAGGTATAACAGATATAAAACAGAGATAAAGTGGAGATAAAGCGAAGATAAAATGGGGCTAAAACTGAGATATGATGGAGCTAGAATGGAGATAAAATGGAGATAAAGTGAGATAGAACTGAGATATAATGGAGGTATAATTGAGCTATAATGGAGCTAATAGGGAGACAGATGGGGAGTAGGAGATGGGGGAGATAGATGTAGTTATAGAAAGCAATAATGAAATAATACAGTAAACTGGGAATGCTCTACAGGAGGGACAAAGCCTTCTTCAAGCACACCCCCAGTATCTAGCATGATTGTCACATAAATCCGCTCACTTTGAAGTCAGAGAAAGAAAAGTAAACACCAAGGGGCATATCTTTAAGGCCATGCGATAATTATCGCTCTGCGCTCTTAGCGCGAGGATAATTATCGCCGGTCAACTCTGAATTGTATCGCAGAGATAGGATGCTTTCAGCAATGCTTATCTCCAAAGCGATAAAATTCAGAGCGCAAGCTGCCAATTGTGCAATTATCGCTGTAAATACAGCAATGATCGCACAAGGTTTGGCGAAAGCTTGCATATAGGGCAAGACATACTTAGCCATGATATCCACCTTACATAGGATATCATGGTTAAGTACGTTTTGAAGCAGGTGTAAGGAAAGTAGCGATAACAAGGGTTATCCCTACTTTGCTTGTTGCTCTGCAGGTCAGCGTGCCCATTGATAATTGGAGAAATGTCGCTTAGCAACATTTCTCCAGTTATGTCAGGGCAGGAACGCCCACTTTGCATCCCATTAGAGATGCAAAGATGGGCGTTGGGGGAAAGGGCGATAATGCAAGGATTCACGCGATAGAGTGACATTGCTGATTAGGCGATAAAATTATCGCCTCTTTCTGTCCGAAAACGGACACTAAAGCAGCGATTATTTTATCCCCGGGGCTTGATGATATGCCCCCAAGCTCCCTCATAAGACAGAGCCCAGCATTTGGCCTCTGATTTTGAATGCATAGCAAATGTGAGAAGATAAGAACTGGAGGGCATATTATCAAAAAACGGAGTTACTTTAGGGGCAGAAAACTGCTGCTAAAGTGGCGATAATGGGCTTGATAATATGTCCTTGAGATTTCCAATAGAAACACATGTTTTGGTGTCAACATGGGCTTCTATTGGAATTCTAAAGGGCATATTATCAAGCCCTTTATCGCCGAAACTGCAGCTAAAGCGGCGATAATTTTAACTCTGTGCTTGATATTATGCCACACAATTTAAACACCTGGAGATGGGATGCAGAGATGGAGATGGGATGGAGAGATGGAGATGGGATGGAGATAAAATTGAGATATAATGGAGGTATAATGGAAGTATAATGGAGATAAAATGGAGATAAAGTGGGGATAAAGTGGAGATAAAACAGCGATAAAGTGGAGATCAAGTGGAGATATAATGGAGAAAAAACAGAGATTTAATGGATCAATAATGGAGCTAATAGGGAGACAGATGGGGGAGAAGGAGATGGGGGAGTCAGATATAGTTATAGAAAGTAAGCCCTTGTGAAATAATACAGTAAACTGGCAATGCTCAACAGGACGGACAAAGCCTTCTTCAAGCACACCCTCAGTATCCAGCATGATTGTCACATAAATCCTCTCACTTTGAAGTCAGAGAAAGAAAAGTAAACACCAATCTCCCTCATAAGACAGAGCCCGACATTTGGCCTCTAATTTTGAATGCATCACAAATGTGAGAAGATAAGAACACAATTTACACACCTGGAGATGGGATGGAGAGATGGAGATGGGGTGGAGATGGGGTGGAGATGGGATGGAGATATAATGGAGGTATAATGGAGATATAATGGAGGTATAACGGAGGTATAACGGAGATAAAACAGAGATAAAACGGAGATAAACTAGAGATATAATGGAGATAAAACTGAGATAAATAGGGAGACAGATGGGGAAGAAGGAGATGGAGGAGACAGATATAGTTATAGAAAAATAGCCCTTGTGAAATAACACAGTAAACTGGCAATGCTCCACAGGAGGGACAAAGCCTTCTTCAAGCACACCCCCAGTATCCAGCATGATTGTCACATAAATCCTCTCACTTTGAAGTTAGAGAAAGAAAAGTAAACACCAAGCTACCTAATAAGACAGAGCCCAACATTTGGCCGCTGATTTTGAATGCATAGCAAATGTGAGAAGACAAGAACACATGGGGCATATTAACAAGGCGGCGCAATACAATTATCGCCGCTTTTGTGGCCATTTTCGGCTGAAAAGCGCCGATAATTTTATCGCCTTATCAGCAAAGACACGCTATCGTGTGTTTTGCTGACTTCGCGCCCGTTTCCAGCACGCCCAACTTTGCATCGCTAATGAGATGCAAATTAGGCGAGGCTGTGAAACCAACCAGGGAAAATATCGTGAAGGCAGCTACGCGATATTAACAAGGAAGGGTAGCGAATATTTAAATCGCGTTAAGTATGCCTTAACGCAGGAATTTAATGTCTGTTAAATTCCTGACTAAGGCATACTTAACATGGGGGGTGGGTTCTGTGGCTAAGACCACAGGCCCTATCATCTAGGATATCGCCGTTTCTAGAATTTGTATTGCCTCTGTGATGCGCGCTGTTGATAATGCGCTAACCGGGCGATAAATTCCAGAGATAGCCGGCGATAAATATGCAAGCGCTAAGTGCGCTTTGAGATATTTATCGCCAGCCCTTGTTAATATGCCCCACAATTTACACACCTGGAGATGGGATGGAGAGATGGAGATGGGATGGAGATGGGATGGAGATATAATGGAGGTATAATGGAGATATAATGGAGGTATAACGGAGATAAAATGGAACTAATAGGGAGCTAATAGGGAGATAAAAGGGACATAATAGGGAGATAATAGGGGGAGATGGGGGAGACAGATGGGGAGACAGAGATGGGGGAGACAGATGGGCAGACAGATGGGGGAGACAGATGGGGGAGACAGATGGGGGAGAGGGAGATGGGGTAGAGGGAGATGGGGCAGACAGATATAGTTATAGAAAGCAAGCCCTTGTGAAACAATACAGTAAACTGGCAATGCTCCACAGGAGGGACAAAGAAATACTGGACAGCCTAAAGCAAATAAAGCCATCAAATAAGCAGCAAGCAACTGTAAGTTACAAAACAGAAAGCCAATGGTCAGCAATGGGCAGAATGTGTTCTCAAATCAGCTTTCAGAATGTCACCAACTAGACTTTTAAATCCAGATAGCTGCGCTGTCTAGTAG
This sequence comes from Lissotriton helveticus, assembly GCF_964261635.1. NCBI lineage: Eukaryota > Metazoa > Chordata > Amphibia > Caudata > Salamandridae > Lissotriton > Lissotriton helveticus. The sequence goes on from NC_136067.1 coordinate 1,529,802,863, forward strand.
GCTTCGACCTAAAAATGAGCCCACCACAGTCCTGAGCCAGATCATCTGCCACTCAACTGGTGTGTGATCCAGAGGGATGATCATGTGAAAAACACAAAATTATACTTTCCACAGTAGTAGAAGGTGCAAAGGTTGAGATCCAGGTTAACCAACTAATATTGTAAGATGAGAAAACTTCTTAGATGAATACACTTCACCTGCCACACCAAGGTCATGCAGCATTCCTCATTGCCAAGTGCCCGCTCTTTTCATCCTAAACTACATGGTTACTCTTACTGTGGGACAGAGAGACCTACTGACACTCAGAAAAATGCCCAGCAGAGCTTGAAGACCTAATTCGTTCATGCCATGAAAGAAGATCTACTTTGAAAGGGGATTACTGGGCAGGAAAATGAGATTTTCAAAAGTGCCTGGCTCCGATGCAAAGTTTATAGAGAGATACAATGTAGGTTGAAATTGGCATATGGAGCATGACATGAGCCATCAGTCAGATTGCCATCATACAGTGGACCATGAGCCTCAATCTAATAATCTGCCAGGGCAGTAAGGTAATGGAGAAGGTGATCAATATTCGGGGTGCCGTTCGCTCTGAGGTTTCCAGTGTGTGGACTTTGCTTGAGGCTACAGGAGTAGCATTACAGTGTTCCAGCCCTTCCTGTCTTTTGGTGCGAGGAGGAGCATACCAGCGAGGCCGCAGAGGAGGTGAGGGGCGCGGCTCCGGGACTGCGAGGAGCAGCATTCATCACCATCAGCTGTCTCCTCTTCCCGCGTGAGCCGCGCCCCCTCCCAGTGCCACGCCCCCACCAAAACGCTCTTTACCTCTTGCGGCCGCCGCTTCCCGGGAGCCGCTCGCTCTGAGGTTTCCAGTGTGTGGCCTTTGCTTGAGGCTACAGGAGTAGCATTACAGTGTTCCAGCCCTTCCTGTCTTTTGGTGCGAGGAGGAGCATACCAGCGAGGCCGCAGAGGAGGTGAGAGGCGCGGCTCCGGGACTGCGAGGAGCAGCATTCATCACCATCAGCTGTCTCCTCTTCCCGTGTGAGCCGCGCCCCCTCCCAGTGCCATGCCCCCACCAAAACGCTCTTTACCTCTCGCGGCCGCCGCTTCCCGGGAGCCGCTCGCTCTGAGGTTTCCAGTGTGTGGACTTTGCTTGAGGCTACAGGAGTAGCATTACAGTGTTCCAGCCCTTCCTGTCTTTTGGTGCGAGGAGGAGCATACCAGCGAGGCCGCAGAGGAGGTGAGAGGCGCGGCTCCGGGACTGCGAGGAGCAGCATTCATCACCATCAGCTGTCTCCTCTTCCCGCGTGAGCCGCGCCCCCTCCCAGTGCCACGCCCCCACCAAAACGCTCTTTACCTCTCGCGGCCCCCGCTTCGCGGGAGCCGCTCGCTCTGAGGTTTCCAGTGTGTGGACTTTGCTTGAGGCTACAGGAGTAGCATTACAGTGTTCCAGCCCTTCCTGTCTTTTGGTGCGAGGAGGAGCATACCAGCGAGGCCGCAGAGGAGGTGAGAGGCGCGGCTCCGGGACTGCGAGGAGCAGCATTCATCACCATCAGCTGTCTCCTCTTCCCGCGTGAGCCGCGCCCCCTCCCAGTGCCACGCCCCCACCAAAACGCTCTTTACCTCTCGCGGCCCCCGCTTCGCGGGAGCCGCTCGCTCTGAGGTTTCCAGTGTGTGGACTTTGCTTGAGGCTACAGGAGTAGCATTACAGTGTTCCAGCCCTTCCTGTCTTTTGGTGCGAGGAGGAGCATACCAGCGAGGCCGCAGAGGAGGTGAGAGGCGCGGCTCCGGGACTGCGAAGAGCAGCATTCATCACCATCAGCTGTCTCCTCTTCCCGCGTGAGCCGCGCCCCCTCCCAGTGCCACGCCCCCACCAAAACGCTCTTTACCTCTCGCGGCCCCCGCTTCGCGGGAGCCGCTCGCTCTGAGGTTTCCAGTGTGTGGACTTTGCTTGAGGCTACAGGAGTAGCATTACAGTGTTCCAGCCCTTCCTGTCTTTTGGTGCGAGGAGGAGCATACCAGCGAGGCCGCAGAGGAGGTGAGAGGCGCGGCTCCGGGACTGCGAAGAGCAGCATTCATCACCATCAGCTGTCTCCTCTTCCCGCGTGAGCCGCGCCCCCTCCCAGTGCCACGCCCCCACCAAAACGCTCTTTACCTCTCGCGGCCCCCGCTTCGCGGGAGCCGCTCGCTCTGAGGTTTCCAGTGTGTGGACTTTGCTTGAGGCTACAGGAGTAGCATTACAGTGTTCCAGCCCTTCCTGTCTTTTGGTGCGAGGAGGAGCATACCAGCGAGGCCGCAGAGGAGGTGAGAGGCGCGGCTCCGGGACTGCGAGGAGCAGCATTCATCACCGTGAGCTGTCTCCTCTTCCCGCGTTAGCCGCGCCCCCTCCCAGTGCCACGCCCCCTCTGACCCAAAAGGAATTTAAGTAAGGCTACTAACGCGCATCGCGGGACGCGCGCGGGCCGCAGCCCGGGCGAAGCCCGGGCCAAGGGCGGGCCCATTGTTGCCCGTTAGTGCCCGGTAGAGACCGGACCGGGCCATATCTCTTGGCTTTTTCTGTTAATATACCTATTACTTAGTGTACAGGACTCCATATATGTCCATTATGCCTGGTAGAACCCGAAGCAAAACTAAAACAGCATTGGCCGTAGCCCAAATAACTGGGCCTATAGACCAATTTATTTCCCGGGTCAACGAGACAATTGACCAAAGCATTTCTATACTGGAACGAAGAGTATCTTTGGACCTTATGAAAGCCAAACGTTCGTCTTTGGGTCCTTTAGCAACTGTAAGCTCACCCGCTCTGCTACTTCCAACTAATCGTTCCCTTCCTTTATCTCAGACTGTTGCAGGTCCACTTACAGTACCAAGCTCAGTCAACTTATCAGTATCTCAACTAGAGTCTGATCTATCATTTGTTGATCTAGAGGCCACCCCAGACCTAGAAGCATGCCAAACACCTGAAAGGTCAGTGTCAACCATGGAGAAACATTCTCAAGGACTAAGGGAAGGAGACACTCCTGTATTGCCAGAACTAGTGAATATAGGTCCTGCTAAGAATGCACTCAAGATTAAGAAAAAACCTAAATCTAACACCAGGAATCATAACCTTGTGTCGGCAGCTCCAAATTCAGCATCAGGCATACCTTGTTGGGTTGAAAATATGGTAGTAGATCTAAAATCAGACCTTGAAGCCATGATAACGGCTCAAATTAAGCCTCTAATGTCCAAAATTGACAGATTAACATCGCTGATAAACTCAAAATGGACGAATAAGGCAAGTGGGAATATACCTATACAGATGCACGGGAAAACAAAAGAAGTGCCTCTGGATAATACCACTAGTAGTAAATCTCTGAAAGATCCTCCTATTAAGGCTAAAACTCTACCAGATAAATCAGGAACAGCCACACAACAATTGACTCAAATGGGGGGAAAATCCACTGTACTTCCCCCAACCCAAAGTGTCAATGGCCCTACTTCGGGGAAGCAAACAACCTCTGGTCCAAAAAAAGTGCCTAATCAACCAGCAAAGGGTTCTAAAAGTACGGAAACTAATCCAACATCAACTTCCTCTCCAAAAAATACTCAAGAATTAAAAACAAGGCTGGCTCGCTTTAAGACCATTAATTTGCCGCCGGAAGTTTCTCCCTTTGTGGTTGTGCTGACGGGTGTACCACCACTGAAGGAAGGAAGAAGAGAAACCTTTGTTGAATTGAGAAATAAGTGTGCCCAATGGCTTCAGCTGCATAAACCACTACCCATTCATATGAGTGGTGAAATACTTGCAGTTAGAAGAGGAGAATGGGTGGGCAGGAATACCAAGACCATAGCAGGAGATGTTATAACTGTTAACTTTAGGGATACAGGGGCAGTGAACTATATATGTAATACACCTAATAGTGGTCCAGCTACCCAAATCCATCCACTCCCCCTGTCCTATTTTTTACCTATGTCATCTAGACAATACCCCCCTAGTTTCAGTTATCCAATTAATAGAGGATTTACTCATGCTCCGCAACATGCTATCCAGCAGTGGCAGCAACCTTGGCAAGGTCCACCTCCTCCACTTGACCCCTTTATGTCACAGTTTGCCCATTGGAATAGATTCTGCGCACTCGATGAGGTAGACTGACTAATTTCTGATGAAACTCCCTGTTTACATCTTGACTATAATAAGGGTGTAGAGGAGGGCTCCCAACTTATGTTACACTTGATATGCACTAAATTACCAATTATGACGGCTGGCAAACAGACTCGGTTAACATCTATTGCTCTAGAGAGGGATTGCTTAGAACCCCAAAGTCAAAGCGACATTATCGGCACTAGTGGGGCAATTATTAAGGAGAAAATAAAAATCCTAAGCTGGAATCTCGCGGGCATTCATAGGAAATTGGGCCTGCCTGAATGGAGTGATTTGGTTGAAGCACATAAGATCTGCATGTTCCAGGAGACCTGGAGTACTGAACCACTCCACCGGGTAGGGTTCGTAACCTATTTTGTCCCGGCTGAGAAACCCAGGCAGGGGAAGGGGCGTCCTTCGGGGGGCCTCATCATTTGGGTAAGCATTTCCCTTAATTGTCGAATAACCTCTGAGCAGATGAATAACCCAGATATCTTAGGCATTCTGTTGTCTAACCCTTGTAGAGGCTTGTCTCTAGCTCTATATAATGTCTATGCTAGAGGCTCAAAAAATGGGTGCACCTCATCTGTAATATCTGATCTCGAGGTGCTTCTTAGAGCCCAAAAGGAAGCTGATTATACCTTGGTAGAAGGCGATTTTAATTGTACATATGAGCCACTTCCCCTGGACGGTATCCCTGACCTGGGTGAAGAAGATAGCAGATGGGGAGTCCCCACACTCACCATCCCTCCAATTAAACGTTGGACTCGTAGTGCAGTGCAGCTAAATGCTCTGACTTTTTAGTTTGGGCTAAGAGCTACTAATGGCCGTACACCTTCGGATCGGATGGGAGCTCCTACGTTCAACAGAGTTGGTCATACCTCGAGGATTGACTATATTCTGCTGGGCCTAAAACTTTGGAGTTTGGTCGAGGACATGGTAGTTATACCGACCGTGGAGAGCGACCACAACTCGCTTTACCTAGCTATCATGAATCCTTGGTCTAAGGGTGCATTGTTGGCACCATCCGACAGCATACACAAGGATACTGTCTCTTCCTGTGGAAGACGATTAAAGTGGAATAAAGTTGCCTGTGATGCAGTAAAACTCTCCAACATAGATATGGTTCTTATGGCCTCACAAGTAGCGCTTGATAACATTAATTTAGCTATGCCAGCTGAAAAGGCAACATCCATTTTTGAAGCAGCTATAAAGTATATAGGCGAAGCTTTCTGGGTAAAGGGCTCTGAAGGGAGGAACATGTCCCAGTATAAGCCAAAGGGAAAGCATGACTGGTATACCGTAGCATGTAGGAAAGCCAAGACCTCTTTAATCAAGGCCGTTAAAGGCAAATTACAACCCTTGATACAGATAGCAAGGAAAGAGCACAAGAGAGTACTGGCACAAGCAAAAAGTGAGTGGGAAGAGGCCTTCTGGTATACCCTTAAAGAAGCTAGCTCCAAGAAAGATTCCAAATGCTTTTGGGACACTATAAGAGCTAGAAATAGGCCTGATAGTGACTTGATAACTTGCAACATACCAAGTCAGGCCTGGGTTAGACACTTTTCGAAGCTTTACTCCCGCCAAGACGATCCTCTTATCCCCATTGCTTTTAGTGATTGTGAAGAGGGGATTGTGGCCCCATTATCGCTCCCCCGAACCTTGGCCACCCACCCTGAAGATTTTGACTTTACACTCCAAGAAGTGGAATATGCAATAGGTACTATAATTCCTCAAAAAGCTGCTGGTCTGGATAACATTCCTGGTGACCTATTGAGATCTGATATCCCGAAGTGGGGAAAACTGATCCACTCCCTACTTGTTGCCATCTGCAGGGGCGCCCCTATCCCCTATTCGTGGAAAGGGGCGGAGGTGGTCCCTATCTATAAAAAAGGCCCCAGAGAGGATCCATCAAATTATAGGCCAATTAGCCTGCTTGATATTAGCCAAAAGGTAGTTGGTAAGGTCTTGCTGGTCAGAATATTAGACTGGGTAGAAGAAAATAATATCCTCTCTGACTACCAGGCAGGCTTTAGAGTGGGCACTGGGACAATTGAACAGGCCTTTAGATTATTGATGGTATATTGGAAAGTTGTGGTTATAGGCAAGGGCAGTCTTTATCTCGCGTTTATCGATTTAAAGACTGCCTTTGACCTTGTACCTAGGGAGACCCTATGGAATGTATTGGCTGACATGGGGTTGCCCCATTACTTATTATCACTTCTTGTTAGGTTGCATGAGAACAGCTTTGCCCAGATTAGGTGGGGCCCAGGGGGGGAAAAAACAAGTAGTATTCCGGTCGAGAGAGGGGTCCGCCAGGGATGTGTTTTAGCTCCCACCCTTTTTTCCCTTTACATCAATGGAGTGGTTGAGCATCTACGGCAACATCCCTCAGATGAACCATCCCTGGCTGGCGAACGCATACCTACCCTCCTCTTCGCGGATGACACGCTCTTAATATCAAAAACCCCAATTGGCCTCCAGAGACTCCTAAATAACTTCCAATCCTTCTGCCCTAAACGAGGCCTGGCAATCAACACAAGCAAGACAAAATACCTTGTGCTGAATCCCCCCAAAAAACCAGTCCGGCCACCTATCTTGAATGCTGAATCCTTGGAGAGGGTTGAAGTCTTTGATTATCTTGGTATTCGCTTATCTCACAAAATGAAATGGTCCCCACATTTGGACAAAATGCTTTTAACCCACAAGAGGATAACAGGAGCTCTTTTGAAAGAACAACGCTCCTGTATAGCAAGACCAATAGATGTTGTCCTTGAAATCTATTCTGCTAAGGGGGTCAGCTCTGCCCTCTACGGGGCTGAACTCTGGGGTTCATCTGTTACAAATGACTTACCAAAATCAGAGAGGAAATTTTGTAGAGCGATTATGTCACTCTCCCAGGGCACTCCCACTGTTCCGCTAATGTTGGACCTAGGTTGCCGCCAAATTGATGATCTTGCAAGATTCCGTCCACTCTTGCTATGGGCTCGACTATGGCGAGTGGCTGAACTTGGTAAATATGCGCAAGGTCTAGCAGAAATCATGTCATTACCAGGGTGGCATAACATCAAATGGTTGAGAGATATGAAAACATTACTAACAAATTTGGGCTTAAATGACTCCTGGGTAAATAGATCCTCACCTCCGAAGTCAACTCTCAATAAACTTTATTGGGATTGGATTTTATTACAAAGGAACACTAGTACTACTTTAGGTAGACTCACGGAGGACTTCTTGAAGTTTAAGGACCAACCGAAACGGGAAGTGTATCTTGACACTATTGAAAAACCCTTTGATAGGGCTTTGTATTTTAAATTTAGAACAGGAACTCTTCCCCTGCATTCTTTTACCTTACGATGGAAATCCCTCGCACAGACTCTAGAGCTTTGCCCAGTTTGTCGAGATAAACCAGAGACAGTGGCACATTTTATGTTTGAATGTGGAGAGTATGCCCTCCCTAGGAGGGTTTGGCCTAAAAACGTATGTCGCCAGTTGGGCACTAGACGTCATATGGACGCAATTCGGATACTAATGTCTGATAGTCGTGCCACTTATGCTTGTGCCCTAGCTAAATTTTTATCATGGGCTTGGTCCATTAGAACCAAAAGGCTTAAATCAACTGTTTAATTCCTTCTTAAACTGACTGCTAAATGAACTCTTTTATAAAAATCTGTAAGCTCTTTTATTAATTCCCATTACTGGATCAAATTCTTTGTTGTAAATTCATGTTTGTTTATTTTTCTCTTAATACTTGATGTATTTGTGATCTATGCGCAGCTTTTATGATAACTTTTTATCGAAATAAAGCCTTTTTGACTTGACTTGACAATATTCTCAACACATCTAAAATAGGAATATTCAATGAATATTGATATAAACTTAGTGCGAACAGTAAGGACTATGCCATTTTTGTACTTTTCTAATAGGGAGTTGGACATTTCAGGGCAAGTTCATAAAGATATTTATGAATACCTGAAGCAGTACTCCTGTGGTACTGCTTTGCTGGCTCCTACATTCCTGTGTGACTTGCCCCCTGTGTTTCAACAGCAGGAGTGAAATAAAACTTAGATTGTAATTGTAATTGCATTTATATAGCACTTACTAGCCCTGACATGGCATCAAAGCGCTTTTTCAGCAAGTAGCACTCTACTCTGGAACACCAAAAGGATTAGTGGTGAATTAGTATAGGGAAATAGGAAATTAATTTGAGCGATGGACATGTTAGTTTGTTATTTGGATTGAAAAGGATAGTGGACGTATAAAAGAGGGAAGGGTTTGCATTTATATAGCGCTTGCTACCCCTCATGAGGTGTCAATGCACCCTGCTCCGGACCCCAAACATGATTAGTGGGGAATTAGTATAGAGGAATATGAAATTAATTTGAGCGGTTGACATGTTAGTCTGTTATTTGGATTGAAAAGGATAGTGGAGGGATAGAAGTGTAAAGGGTCTAGAAAGGGTTTTGTTTGTTTTAGCTCATTGCAGTAGGAGACGTTTTGGGATGAGTAAAGGGGAAACAGTCAGAGGGAAGGGTTTCGAAAGGCTTGTTTGGGAGATCTTAATAGTAAAAGAGGTATGAGATGATGCAAGGAGGGGTAGAGGATGGAAGAGTCTAGAAAGGGTTATTTTTGTGATCATGGTACGAGAATGGGGTTTGGGATGAGTGAGAGAGTGGAGGTTGAGGATATATTGAGAGAGGTAAGGGTGGGATATAGAGTAGTGCATTCGAGATGCTGAATTGCAAGCAAAGTAATAAATATGAAGATACAGAAGTACATGGAAGGTATATATGTATAAGGAAGGTTATATATATAGATTTAAGTTGTAAAGAATAAACTCAGACTTTCAGGTGTTGCTGTACTTAAAGTTTTTTTATTGTAATTCAATTGTGAAACAATTGTAGATAAATAGTTATGATAAAAGATTTACTTATGCACTCACCTATATATATGTTAAACTTAGAATATTTTAACTATAAGTAATATGTACATTTGTTGAGCAGAACTAACGAATATCTATATATTTAAAAAACATAATTATTATACATGTTCATACAAAGATATTGGCATATGTAGGTACACATCTCTAGTCCAAATTAAATGATTACATACAGAGGGATATGCTGTAATTTATGTTTGAGTATCGTGATTAAGTGGGGAAGAGCCAACTCTTGAGAGGTCTTCTGATGATAAGGTAGTTATCCATGGATCTTATGTTCATAAACCATTTGGACTAGGTAGTGATATAGTGATTAATGCTTTCTCCAAATTTGTACCCCGAAAGCAGAGTAAGTCTTTCGTTTGTTTCAAGTTGGTATAATCTATCCTCAGAGGGGAGTTGCTGTCAGTCTGCCCAGCCGGCTGCCATTTGCAGATTATCTCTGTGTCTGCCTCAGAGAGAGCACTAGAGCCATACAGCTGCCTCAGCTGGCTGCCAAGGGGCCAGTTGCTGTTTTCCTGGCCCACTGACTTTTGTATCTCTGCCGGCTGGCAGCGGCGGTTCCTCCCCTAAGGTGGAGGAGCACCACCCCACTGCTTTCAGAGCAGGAAAAAGGAAAAATAAAATGATAATAACATAGGTATTATCATTTTATTTATTGTAGCTAGGGGGCTTGGTTAGGGCAGGGCGGGTCTGGTGTCGCAGGTCGAGGGGTGGTTGGCTCTCTCTAAGTGCGCATGACGGTTTAGCCAGCCAAACAGTCATGTGAACTTAGCATGTTCCCCACCGGGCTGTAATACACAGCCTGGGTGGAGAACATGCACATGCTTACAGCAGCATTGGGATTGGCTTAGGGGAGCCTGTATGCTTCCTACTTCCAGGACTCGTCAGGAAGCGAATCAATGACAGAGGAGAGACGGCGGCAGTGTGGAGGCAAAGTTTTTTTTAAATATTTTGTTTTTCTCAAACCGCCACCCGCCTGCATCCCAAGTTCCCTGTTAGCTGCCACTGCTGGCCGGTCCATCCTCATACTTGTGTGTGGCCGATCCTGCTGAATGCAGAAACTCCTAACACCCACGCATGCCCATCTCAGCTGCAAGGGATTTGAGAGAAAACAAATTTAGACCATAAAAGGGTATTGGTGCAAATTTCCGTTTTTAGGGCTTTCCCACGTTCAAATGGATGCTCTTGCAAATACTGGTCAGCTTCTATGACAGCTTTCGTGGTAAATGAGGTTGTGGCTTAGACAAGAGGGTAAGCTGAGAGCCTGAGCACTCAAGTTGTTTTTAACTGCCTCATGGCTCACTCCCCTGCAAAAACCTTAAAAAGACAGACATGAAGTATTCAGCTTTAGTTTTTATCGAGGCCATTGCTTTTCTTTTTTACACACTTATTTATAGAAACAGTTGGGTTTTTTATTTGTCTTCAATGCCAAATACAATCCCTATGCATTCCCATTATGTGAATTTTCCATTTCACACCATAGCAAACCAGTGACTTAAAAGCCAATCAAGTCTCACTCTGCTAATGCCTTGGGGTTGGTACTGGTGGCTTTGCCAAGTCTTGATGCTTTTAAGGCTGTGCAGGCTCTGTCAAAGCCAATACCAGCGGCAGTCCATCTTGGAATAATGTTTGCTATACTTCAAAGATGGCTGTCACATTGCATGTAACCTCAATGTAGCAGCTTCTTGAAAGAATAGACATTTTATTTTGTCTAGTTATTTTCTATACTTCTAACATGGCTGTCTCATTGCATGTCCGACATCTTGAAATCTACAAGCAGTCTGAAAGCAATCTTTGAATACCAGTAATTGCGATTCTAACACAGCGGTAATCCAACAGTCTTAGTCAAGTTAAATCTTTAAATTGTTCAAAAGTTTCAACACAACTCTCTATAGAATACTTATCTGTATTCCCAAATGCCTTTAAACAACTCCAGCGGGAAGTAATTGTTCTGTATAAATGAAATCCTAGATCGTAGCAAGGTCCTGGCTGATGCCGCTTAGCATCATGACTGCCTAGCAAAGATGCCCTGGGTCCCAAAGAAAGTTTTAACTAGAATTCCACGATGGCCGCTATATCTCTGAAAGTATGTTGGAGTTCTTTGTTTTTGCATGGAAATGTCATTTGTCATTGGGGTGGTGTTTCACAGTGTGTTCTCCCAGCACGTGCAGCCTCTCTCTGTGCTATGCAGACACTCTGCATGCCACCAGTGATACCTTTCCTGAGATGGATACAATGCTTGCTCAGTCTAAAACAGGAAGCCATGTCTTTACCCATTCTTCCTGCCAGCAAGAGGCTGACCCAAAGTAGTATTTTATAAGTGCTGTCAGTCACAACAAGATGATGCACGGAGTGTTAAAACCTTTCAACCACTTACCCCCAGTCACAGATCTGGGTTTAATCCATCGTTCTTTTGCTCACTATGCCACCCCGGTTTGGACCCAGCCATATGCAAATCAGTCTTGACCCTGTTCTTCATGGGAACAGTCCAGGCCGAACTCCCAGGCTATGCCCTCCCCGGACCGGAAACAAGCATCCTGCGACCGGTTTCAGGGTATCACCCCTCATCAGCCAGGCTAGCTTGAATCCAGTGACACAGCGAGGAAGGGACTCGCGTCTGGACATACCCTTGGCCACTTACGGTGAACATAGCAAATACAACAAGAAGATGGACGGAGTGCTAAATCTTTTCAACCACTCACCCCCAGTCATAGATCTGGCTTTAATCTATCGTTTGTTTGCTCACTATGCCAGCCTAATTTGGACACAGCCATATGCAAATCAGTTTTGATAAGTGTTGTCAGTGACAGACATCTGAATCTATAGGAAAATTGCAAAAAATACTCCTTGCAGTATTTTGATTTGATTAAAAATGTGTGACGGAGTCCAAGCTACAACCCTCTCCCAGCAACAGATAGCAGTAATGCAGTTCTACTTTCCATTAAAAAGCTCTAAGGCGTGACCAAGATGGTGGAGAATGAAGACATGCTTCTCCCTCTACCTCGGCCTTCCAGCAAATATGCTTCATCATCCGCCCTGAAGTGGCAGAGCTGGTGATCTGGCAGGTGCTGGTCTGCGAGGAGATAGCTGTCAGGTAGCAGGTTCCAGGGATGGAGGAAAGGGAAGAAGGAGCAGGGGCAGATGACTCCTGCAAGTATTTGTAGCCTATGAACGCCTGGGAGACCAGATCACTTCACCTCGGACTGGCCTGCTGGCACAAGTGGTGCTGGGATTTGAAGTCGGTTGTTAGGAGAAAAGGGCACTGCATTTGAAGACTGCAACAGATCACATGATCTATGCTGCATTCAGCATTAAAAAACAGGTGGTTAAGTACATTTCACCAGCTAGCCTTGCAGAAATAAGAGATGTACAAGAAAGTCAAACAAGTGGATTGGATGTTGTTGAGGTCCCACCCTATTATTCGAAGGACAATTATGCCTCCATAACAATGACATTTTTAGAAGTCCTCCTTCAAAGTCTGAGAAACAACTTTGCATATTGGCTTTGCCAATGTGTTTTAGCCATGTTGTACACCAGCGTGGCTGTTGTTCAGCATGACTAAAAGTTAGTGGTGTAGAGTGGAATAGAGTGGCAAAGAGCGGATTAGTGTGTCGTGGAGTAGAGTGCCATGGAGTATAGAGTGGAATAAAGTGCTGTAGAGTAGAGTAGAGTTTCACGAAGTGGCGTAAAGTGGAGTACAGTCATAGATTGGAGTAGCATAGAGTGGTGTAGAGACGTAGAGAGGAGTGGCATAGAATAGAGATGCGTTGCCTAGAATGAAGTGGCATAGAGTGGAGCCGGGTATTGTGGCATAGAGTACTGTAGAGTGGAATAGAATGACATAGATTGGAGAGGAGTGGAGTAGAGTAGAGTGGAGTTAAGTCGAGTGTCATAGAGCGGAGTGACATAAGGTGGAGTAGAGTGGAGTAAAGAAGAGGGTCCAAGAGTGGAAGAGAATATAGTGGAGTGGCGTAGAGTGGAGTAATGTGTTGTAGAGTGTAGTGGCATAGAGTTAAGAATGTATAGTAGAGTGGCCTTGAGCAAAGGAAAGTTTCATAGAGGGAAGTGGAGTGGTGTTGAGTGCAGTAAAGCGGCATGGAATGTGATAGAATGGAGTGTTATGGAGTGGCATAGAGTGGCCTAGTGTGAAGTAGCATAGCGTGGTGTGTGGTGGAGTGGAGTGTTGTGTCATTGAGTAGAGTGTTGTAGAGTATAGTGGTGTAGTGTGGAGTATGCATGGTGTAGTAGCGCACTACCATTACTGACAACACATGTTCAATTGAAATGACAATTACATATGCATATACAGTTTTACTAATAAAACTATACAGCACACAGTGTGTCGAAATGGCATCACCTACAGTACTGATTTGTTTTGATCACATTAAAACATTTGTTTCCATCACATCACACTTCTGAATTACAAAACAAATGTGCTTTGTTTGTCCTTTCATAATTATGATATATTCTGAAATATTTGTACAGTTCATCACAGGCATTTAAATTTTGTTGTGTGCTAGAAAAAATTCTTTTCTTTCCCAGTACCTGACAAGATTGTCACATAAATCCTCTCACTTTGAAGTCAGTGAAAGAAACATAAACACCAAGCTACCTTGCAAGACAGAGCTTTACATTTGACCTCTGTCTTTGAGCTACAGCAAATGTGACAAGATAATTTACACTAAAATTTAAAGGCATGTGTGGATGTATACAAGGAGGGATGGTGAACAAGGTGTGCTTCACAGGAGCGATGAACACATGCTGGACAGCCTAAAACAAATAAAGCCAGCAAATAGAAAGCCAGAAAATGTGAGTTACAACCCACAAAGCCAATGGTACGCAATGGGTGAAATGAATTCCCAGGAAGCTTTCAGAATGCCCACAAGAAGTATTTTCGCTACCAGAGAACTCCGCTATTTGGTAAGCTTTGACCTAAAAATGGTGTTTCTACCTCCCTGAAAGAAGCCCTGCTGTTCTATTAAAATTTTATGCAAACACTAATTTAGTTTTATACTTACATTTATTATTGCAAACTTAGCACTGCCTCAATTTGGTGGTAGGGTGTTTTTCCCAGTCATTGAAAATGTGTGTGCAATATACTTAAAAATAAAAACAAATGCAACCATTACGCCAACTGGCCATGGCTTGACATTTGCCAATACTTTAGTTTGTAGACAATCAGCATTTTTTAAAAGAGTTTGCATGCCAATGCCTTTCTGGGCTAGCCGAAGAAGTTCCCAGAGAACTTAAACTTGATGCTAACACTTCTGATAATTGACTACATGCTTGTACAAGTCATAGACGACCAAGAATTAAAATGCCACCGTCGGCGTCAGGGAAAGTCCATTGAGCCATCCCATTCTACAGAGTGGTTCTCGTTTCACCCAAGAGTGCAAACTAAGTGCCTTTTTCTGTACGTACAGAATGTTGGAAGCAACCACAAACTTTGTTCAAGTGGGGAGACAATGTGATGTAACAGCCAGGGCTGCCGACTGTGGAACTGAGGAAGCAGGCTCGAGACTCAGGGTTGTCTCAACATCCTGTGATTCTGAGCAAATCACTTAATCTCCCCGTGCCTACCAAAAATAAATATCTCCTTGTGTAATATAACTGGTGCTCATGAAAAGTGCTCCAATACCTTCGGGTCGAGTTTGCGCTATTTATAACTTCCCCCAAGAAAAGTGGCTAAGGGTCTTCCTTCCTCCTCTGACCGTATATGACAATTAACATTAAATAGAAAGTGTACTACAGAAAAATGTTACGAATTTATGCATGCCTATGTAAGTACTTTGTGTTATAAAAAAAAAATAGGTTGCGTAGTCAAACAATTAAAGAATACCACTAGAGGGACTCCACGTGTGTCCAACGGAAAGTAAATAGTAATTTTATTGACAACCTAGCTAAACTAATCACATGACCAATACTGTTATCAGGGTGGGCTATAAGAAGGCAACTTCTGCATATGAGTGGGGAAGGGGTGTGGCCTCTTTGCTGACTGTAAACTGAAAATAAGGTGATCATGGAAGGTATGCCTAGGTCCGCTGTACATCAAATGGTGGTGGTGCTTAGTTGACAGACCGGTTGATGGACCAACGTGAAGCTTCAGGTTTCTAGCCTTGCGGATCCTCCTGATTCATCACTGGGTATAAAGTCAAAATTGTGCTGCCATCACTTTAAAAGGTAGGTTTAAAAGTAGAGACTACATGCAATTTAGTTAAATTGGACCCATTGAATCTATGTGTGTATTTCCCAACATATTTATAATCCCCACAGTAACATTTGCACAGTAAAATTAGTGTATCTTACAAAAGCCAGCTCTCTTAATTTTAAGACTTTTATGGCAGACAAATTACACTGTGTTCTTTTGTAGTTAATAGATGTCAATGTTTACCCATACAAAAAAGATGAGAGCACAGCTGTGAATGGAAACCGAGGGTGAACCGGAGTTGAGTGGGTGCCCAGGCCTTTTGCTGGCTCACTTGATTCACACAGAAAGGAAGGGGGTTGGGATGAATGAAGCAGGACGGGGGTGAGGGACGGGGAGAGTACTCCCACTTTAAAGTCAGGGATAAGACCACAGTTTACAGCCCTGTTTACAGAAAAGCGTGTAGCTAGTCAAAATACGATCACTCAGGAGAAATTCTCTTTGAGGTGTGAAAAAAGTACCTAAGTCAGTAACTAAAATGGGACTAGTAGAAGCCTATAAGAAATGGGGGCCTGCTCCATGGGATGGAACACAGAACAGAATGGAGGGACAAATAGGAAAATTACCCACTTAGAAGCATGGGTTTTTAAAGGACACTGAAACTAATAAACGAAAAGCAGTGGGTGGGCTGTAAAACCACAGAGTGAATACAGCATGTCTCGAAAATACAGCACGAACGCTGTCCAGGCTCGACCTAAAAAAGATATACCAGTCTGTATGATAGGATACATTGCTTGAAGAAAACAAAGCAGAGCAAAATTTATGAGGAAAGAACTGATCATTCTGAAAGAGCAAAAGGTCTATCTACAGGAGCTCCTGGAGGTCTTGGGAAATCACTTGAAGCGTAGCAATGTTAGGATAAGGAACATCCCTCTGTGAGTTGAGAGAAAAGACATTGAAAGTTACATACAGGGGATGCACTGGAGAACAATGAACTAGATTGGATCCACTGCTCTGCATGGTCGACTGCTCAGGCCAGCAGACATGATATATTGACAAGGGTGCACCATTTCCAACAGAAGAAATAGATTATGGAATCCCCAAAAAAGTGGGGAAACTTCAGCTTTGAGAGACACTTGATTTTCTTGTTTCAGGACATATCCCTGGCGACACTACTGAAATGTCTATCCTTCAGACATGTGATGAAGGGCTAGATGTAGGTAATCCGAAAATACAGATTCTAAAATACCGAATTTTACCGATTTGGTATTTCAGAATCGGTATCTGGGATGTAGATAATAATTCGGTAAAAAATACCGAATCGGTAATATTCGGTATTTACCGATTCGGTATTTGCCATTCATTCCTATGGGCCTGGAGGCCAATAGGAATGAATGTCAATTACCGAATCAGTAATCACCGATTCGGTAAATACCGAAAAACTCAAGGGTGGCAGGGTGACACTTTGACACCCTGTTGCACCCCTGATTAGTGCTTGTGTGCCATGTGGCACACATACATGCCCTAAGGGCGTGTATGTCTGTCACATGGCGCAGGTGTACATGCACAGATTTGCATATACACAGGTATTCATTATATACCACCAACTAATAGTTGGTGGTAAATAACGAATCCTTAAAGCCCTGTGGCACTGTTTGTGCCAGCTACATCTCAAAATACAGATTCGGTAATTTTACCGAATCGGTAATATTACCGAATCGGTAAATTTACTGATTCGGTAAATTTACCGATTTGGTAAAATTACTGATTCGGTAAAATTACTGAATCTCTATTTTGAGATGCCCTACATCTCAGTATCCAAATACCGGTCAGTAACGGCCGACAATCGGTATTTTCGGCCGTTAACGACCGGTATTTGGATACCTACATCTGGCCCTAAGTTCCTAAGAGTTCACACAGTGTGCTATATATCAGAGCATCTGTTCAATTTGATCTTCCAGTGGCTGAGGCACGTGACATCATCATCTGGAAAGAAGAAGCTCCATGGCCACACCCTTAGCTATAGAAAGAAGAACCAAAGGAAGTCCAGAAAAACTGATCTTATGCTACATGAACAGGGACGGACTATGGAACCAAAAGAAGCCCATTCCTGCTCCCTTAGTCTCTTCGTGTTATCTGTCTCTGTGCATCCATCCATTCTATCTCCTTCTGTCCTCTGCCTTTTCTTTCTCTCTGATTGCTTTCTTTCTGCTTTCCTCCCACTTCCCTTTCTCTTAGTCTCTCTCTCAGCCTTTCAGTGTCTGCTGTTATGAGCCTCAGGGAGCTGGGAAAAAGTGCCATAGGCATCAGGGAGGGCCATTTGCTTACAAAAACAGCCTTCAATGGCTCTAGCTCACTGGGAAAATGCCGGTGGAATAAAAGGCCTATCTGGCCCTGTACACAGAGACAGATGGAGGAGAGCCCCAAGAGAGTGTAGAGGACTGAAACCAATTGCAACAGACATTATGAATGAAAGGAAGGCCATCATTAAGCATTCATTGAACAACCTGTGGTGTCCTTCCTGTCAGGATACCTGTTGACAACATTTAGTTTTTTTCTTTGTGCATGATTGTAGTTTTAGTTGTTAAAAATGTGTAGGCAGTGTTTCTTGGCCATCATATTTATAAATGTATGTGAATCACCAAGTTGGAAGTTTGCATGTTTGCAGTAAGCTTTTCAGTCATGGGTTTTGGAAAGTCTTGATTGTGGTTGTGATCTACAGGATTTTCAGTCCTGCATATGGTTGGTTGTTATTTTAGTTTAATTGTACTCCTTCCATTTGTTCAGTGTGTGCGTTTGCCATATTCGTTCATAAGGAATGAGGTTTATTGTTTCCTATCAGGAGACCTAGTGACATAGAATGCCGGGGTGATGGTGATTCCTAACCAAGGTACGTGTCTGTGTCACTCTAACACCACACTTCCTGCATCATCACACAACTCCAAGAGATTTACAACTCTGAGAAGCCTTGGACAGTCGGGGGGTGAAAATGTCTGGAGGTGAAGACTATAGCTGATCTCAATAGTGCAGCCCCTGAAGATTGAAGATACAATATTGTGGTATATAAAATATTGAGGACAAAATATGGAAGCCAAAATATTAACAAGTAAGTAAATATAGATTTTCTATGCATAAAACCACAAATATATACCTTGCTTATTTTTATAAATAGATATATATATATATATATATATATATATATATATATATATATATATATATATATATATATATATATCAACGCTCCACACTGCACCTTACTCTGCACTCCCCCGGCGGGTGCCTGAACGCGGCGATGCCTGCCGCGAATAAATAATGCTGCCAATTACGTCAATTCCAAACAGAAATACAGGCACTCTGGAGGCATGCATCGAAAAAGATTTATTTTAGCGAGGTATGAAAAACATTGTCATTTGAGATGTCATCAGTGATGTCATCAGTGATGTCATGAGTGATGTCATTTGAGATGTCATCAGTGATGTCATCAGTGATGTCATGAGTGATGTCATCAGTGATGTCAATTGAGATGTCATCAGTGATGTCATTTGAGATGTCATCAGTGATGTCGTCAGTGATGTCATGAGTGATGTCATTTGAGATGTCATCAGTGATGTCATCAGTGATGTCATTTGAGATGTCATCAGTGATGTCATCAGTGATGTTACTAACCATGTCATGAATGATGTAATATGTGACATCATCAGCAGTGCATTGCGGGCGCGCGAGTTATAGTGAGTCCAACAAACTATAACGTGGGAATTTCAATGGTTTTATGTCAGTAACATTTCCAGCTAACTATAACTGGTGTCAAACCTATGGTTTTTTCAGTGAATTTAATAGGTTTTTTTAAATGCTAATTCCTAACTATAACTGGTGTGAAACCTATGTTTTTTTCAGTGAATTTCATAGGTTGTTTAATAGCAAATTTCTATAGCTATGAAATATAATATTTTTTATAATGAATCCTATATTGTATATTTATGTAATACTTTTTTTTAATGTATATTGTTCATGTTTATTTATTTTCTTCTTTTTTGCCCTGGAGCGCTCCCGGTGCGCGTACCGGTGAGCGCACCGGTAAGCGCAATCTTGCTTGCGCGCCCCGGTGCGCGTACCGGTGAGCGTCCCGTTAGCGCTATTTCCGCGAACGAAAACATCATCGTGACGTATCGCGTAGCAGCGTGATGCGTCTTATGACGCACGCCGTAAGCGCATCCGGAAGCGCCCGAGCGCATACGATCGCGCTACGTAAGCGCACCCGGGCGCGCCCCCGTGCGCGCCCCGGGGCGCGTAGCGTAAGCGCGTCGGGTCATGTGACCTGAAAATAACACTTTTCATTGGTTCAGAGCAGTTTTTTTTTCCAAATGATGAAAGCCCCCACCTTTTTTCCTCATTCTTACTTTGTACTTTGACTGAGGAAGACCTGTTTACAGACCTGAGAAATGCTACAGTAGCAGCAGCAGCAGGAGCATCTCAACCACCACCACCACCACCACCACCACCACAAGGACCACCACAACACCACAGTGGTGGTGAAGAAGAAGGAGAGGAGGAGGAGGAGGAGGAGGAGGAGAGGCGGTTCCTGCCTGAAGACAATACCCCCTATAAACCTAGGGAGCACTTTGTGTGGGAGTTTTTTAAAATCCCAAGGGGACACAAGAAAGTCAACGCTCCCAAAGTGACATGTCTCATCTGTGGCACTGTACTTTCCAGGGGGAACCCTGCCAAAAAATATTCATTTGGGAATCATACAATGATGCGCCATATGCAACGCCGGCAACCAAACAACTATTCTGCGGCAGAGGTCAGAGAACTAGTAAGAAACCCTCCCCAATCTTCTCCCAGCACCTCCAAAAGCAAACAACCCACTCCATCGGGTCCAGAGACAAGGGAGATGGTCCCAAATATCCAAACCCAGTTTGGAGAGTACAAAATAGTTTGTATATTTTGCGGGACTACAATTTCCTATGGGGAGCAAAGTATAAAACTAATCAACCGTGCTGGAGACAACCACAACTGCAGAAAGAAAGTTTAATTTTTTCCTGATTTTTTTTGCTCCAGTTGAGCCGTTTACAATTCCCTGTTTTTTGTTTGTCCCCATAAAATTTACAAAACAAATATAAAATTGTTCATAAAAGCCAAAAAAAGTTAAAAATGTTCAAAAAAACAATAAAAAATATAAAACAACAAAAAGAATTAAAAAAACAGTTCTTTTTAGAACTACCTCCAATTTATAAAAAAATGCTACATTTTTAAAAAACTCTGTCATTCTTTTTTCTCCAGAGAACGCTCCCCGGTACGCTCCCCGGTGCGCGTACCGGGCGCTCCCCCCGCGAAAATCGAAAAAAAAAAAAAATGTTTTGCCCCGCGGGGCCCTTTTATGGCCCCCACATCAAATTTTGGGGGTCAGGGGGGGTCTACCCTGCCCCCTTTTGGTCATTTCCCCCTTTGTTTTTGCCACCTCTTGTGTCTCGATCCTACCGAGACACAAGATGGTGGCCGCTCCGGACTGTTTGGAATGTTGACAGACACCCGAGAGCCAATCAGCTTTCCGCTCGCGTACTCGCGCAGCGCGCTGGTGCGCGCCTCGGTGCGCGTACCGGGGCGCGCTTATAGATATATATTTTTTTTTTAACCTAAATTACTCAAAATCCACTGGAGCACATATCTTGAGACATAGCAAAGGCACATCGGGCTACCAGTCCCTACAATTTTGCCAGGTTTGGTGGAAATCTATTCAGCCGTTCGGGCTAAAAGTGAGTCCAACCGCCCTATGGAAATTAACATTGGGAAAACATGTTTTGGGACCCCCCTTTTATCATGGCCCCCGCTTGACAAATCCCCCCCAAACTTTCAGGGAAGGAGCGGAACTGGCCATTTTCTTGGAGAAATTCAGCCAATTCCGTCCATCAACGCCAAAGTTATTCCCAATAGAATGTTGCGGATTTCCTATGGAAACTAGGTCCTAACTATAACTGGATATATATATATATATATATATATGAACCAAACAATCCACCTCCCACAGTGACACCATGGAAGGAAGCACGGACACGAAGTGGTTAAGGATTGGCATCTATTTATTCATTGATGTCGCCCTCAATCCCGAGCACAAGGAGAGACGCGTTTCAGCCACTAAATGGCCTTTGTCAATCTAGTTTGGCAGAGATTTTCACAGGTATTATATAGCCCCACCCACTGGATTTATAAATAAACATGGAAAACATACTATCATGTATGCAATCCTGTCTCACCAAAGTTAAGTCGTGTGCATACTCTTTACAGCCAAGTTGATAATAATAGTAATGCAGGTACATCACAACATCACAAAATATTGCGCGAAATATCAGATTATAATTCTACATTTGTAACATACCTAAAATGCAGACCGCACAGACGATTATGTCAAAAAATCAATTCAAACATTGAACACAGTGGGAACACGTGTGGGCATTATACCTCCATAGCCAAACTCTACGTCCTGTGTTGCCTTAATGAAATTAACACTTAAAAATTAACAATTTAAAAGTAAACGCTGCTTAGCTCTGCAAATACTAGCTCGTAATTGCTGTCATTGTCCCGGAAAGCTCTCCTGAGCTGATGATTGATACCTAATGGCCTGCCTTCTGACCCGTGACTCCCCACGCTGCTTGCTGCAGTGTAAATGTCACATTCCTAATCGCGCATAGCTTCTTGCCTGGATAAACATATAGTCCTCTCAGGGTTGTATTTCCTAGACTGGGAATAGAGTTTAAAACCCAAGTCCAAATCAGTTGAGCATGTGCTGTAACCCCCCTCAGGACTGCCGACCCCATAATGCAGCTGAAAAGGTCACTGCTAAGTGCGAAATATATATATATATATATATATATTTTTCTTTTTTTTACTCCAAATGAAGCGGCACACAGGTAGAATCTTCTATAAAGATAGTTTATTCACTCGTACTTGGACCAATGCGTTTCAGCCTCAGCAGGCTTTGTTCACGGTGAGTGAATGATTTTCTAAGTCCACTATTTAGCTCAGTCAGCAATTAGGGTGCTTTCTGGGGCTAGTAGTTTATAATTGCAATTGCACAAGATATATATACATATGCATCAGGGACGCTGTTTTTATATATATTAATACAGTCAAATCATTTTCTTAACTGAGTTTGTGCTGCTAAATCAATATGAATCAAATTCTTTCATCATTATTTACAGCTTTTTGTTTAAAGTTTAAACAAAGTTTAAACAAAGTTTAAACCAGGTGAATGGGTATAGTACCCCTACTCATCATTATTTAACATTGTTTAACCATTATCTCCACATGGTAATTCATTTGCAGAGTGAATATTGCATTTTAAATTTAGAACTTTCTCTAGATTATCAACATTTTCAAAATTTTCAAAAAATTTCAAAATTTGCAATGCATTCACAATTCTATGCACATTTACTGATTTATATTATCCTTTGAAATTCCATTTAGATAATAGATAATGGAAATCATTATTTTCGTAACCTGAGTATAGTACCCCACCAATGAATAGTTATTGTCTCTGCATGTAGTCCAAATCAATTTACTCAAGATGCACAGACAGCTCCTCATCAAAATTCATCCCTCTCGGCATTTTAGTTTTGAGTCTAATGATCAATTTGGATTCGATTTGTCTCAGTTTCCTCAACCGATTTCCTCCTCTTTCATCTGCAGCCAACATAAAGATTCCATAATACGACATGGCTTTCCAATCACTATTTTGACAGTTTCCCATATGTTTGGCGGTAGCATAGGACAAGTCTTTGTTTTTTACCGCCCTGATATGTTCCAATATTCGTTTTTTCAGTGCACACGTTGTACTTCCGATGTATTTGGAACCGCATTTACATTGTACCACATATACTACATGAGTTGATGAACATGAAATTTGCCCTTGAATTGGTGTTTGTTTGCCATTCGGTTCATCATAACATGTTTTGTTTTGACCAATTTTACACGCTTTGCATGTGTTACATCTGCGAAATCCATTTCGTTGTTCTGACAGCCAATTGCTTTTACTGGGTGTTTGTTTTCCTTTGAAATGACTTTGTATTAAACAATTTCTTAACGATGTTGTTTTCCTATAACTGATCAATGGTCCCTTTCCTGCCATTTTGCCTATGTCCAGATCTCCTGAAATAAGATGCCAATATTTTTTAATCTTATTTCTGATAATCCCGCTCTCCTTGCTAAATGTCATCACAAATCGCGGTGGCCCATCACTCTCCTTCTCTTTGACTTGCGACGTAAGAATTGCTGTTCGATTTTTCAGATCTACTCTTTTTTTGCATTTCTTGAGGATTCTGTTATTATACCCTCTTGTTTTTAGGCGGTCTGAGGTTTCCCGAATTTTTATTTCTGCATCACTCTCTTTGGTACAATTCCGCTTCATGCGGATAAATTCTCCATATGGTATACTGGATAGCAGGGCTTGTGGGTGGAAGCTCGTGCCATGCAAGATGCTATTTGTGGCTGTCTTTTTTCTGAAAAGAGTCGTTTGAATTTGGTCATTTTCGATATACACAGTGAGGTCCAAGAAATCAATTTTCTTTTACTGATTGAATGAGTGAATTGTAAACCCACATCATTACATTCCAATTTGGCAAAATAGGTGTCAAAGTCTGATATTGAACCATTCCAAATTATAAAAAGGTTGTCGATATAACGCACCCATAACATAATTTTATTCAGATCTTCCTGGTTGGTGGAATCCCATGCTATAGTCTTTTCCCACCATCCCATGGTGACATTGGCATAATTAGGTGAAAATGCCATGCCCATTGATGTCCCACATTCTTGTTTGTATAGTTGATGGTTGAAAATAAACACATTATTTCTTAGACAAAGTTCAATCATTTGCATTAACATTTCTGTGTGCTTTTTCTGTTCTACATTCCGTTGTTTTAGAAAGTAAGCACAAGCATTGAGTCCTATATCATGTTTGATTGAAGTGTATAGAGACACTACGTCAATCGTTATCAAAACATAGTTCTTATCCCAGGTTATGTTTTGCAGGATTCTCAAAAAATCTCTCGAATCTTGAATGTAAGAACTCATGCTTTTAGCAATAGGTCCAAGAAATTCATCCACATATAGAGAGACATTTTCGTATAGACTTTCACAGGAGGAGACTATTGGTCGCCCGGTGGATCAATTAAAGTCTTATGAATTTTGGGCATGAAATAGATCGTGGGAATAAGTGGAAAATCCATCTGTAAGAACTTTTTCTCCTCCTCACTTAAAAGTCCTTCCATCCGCCATCTTTCTACCTGCCGATTGAGTTGCAATGTCATCTGGTTGATGGGATTATTTTGTAGTTTACTGTAATTGAGAGTATTGTTTAATTGGCGGTTTGCTTCTTTCAGATAATCATCAATGTTCATCAAAACAATATTTCCGCCCTTGTCTGCTGGCTTTATGATCAAATTGATATCATCCTGCAAGGTTTTAATTGCATTGCGTTCTCCTTTGGTTAGATTTTCTCTATAACCATCTTTGTTTTTGATGTTGGTCAGTTTTTCAAGTTCATCAATTACTGCCTCTGAGAACATCTCTATGCGGTTGCCAGGAGATAGGGCAGGGCAGAAGCGAGATTTCCTTTTCAGACCACTATCAATCCTTACATTGGTTCTCATTTCAAGATCCTCAAGTAATTGCGTTCCTGAAATTTCGGTTGTGGTCGGTTCATACAATAAACCAAAAATATTTTGAAGATCAGGAATGTCGTCAATTTGCCAAGTCGTTTTGTGACCAGTGACCTCAACATCAGTTGATGTAGGGGATGGTTTATGCTGTCGAGCATGAAATTTAGCGAGTTTGAGCTTGCGAACGGATTTGTAGAAGTCTATCTTTATCTCAGTAGGATTAAAACTTTGTTTAAACTTTAAACAAAAAGCTGTAAATAATGATGAAAGAATTTGATTCATATTGATTTAGCAGCACAAACTCAGTTAAGAAAATGATTTGACTGTATTAATATATATAAAAACAGCGTCCCTGATGCATATGTATATATATCTTGTGCAATTGCAATTATAAACTACTAGTCCCAGAAAGCACCCTAATTGCTGACTGAGATAAATAGTGGACTTAGAAAATCATTCACTCACCGTGAACAAAGCCTGCTGAGGCTGAAACGCGTTGGTCCAAGTACGAGTAAATAAACTATCTTTATAGAAGATTCTACCTGTGTGCCGCTACATTTGGAGTAAAAATTGCGACATGGGCCACGATCCGGCCCCTAGGCAAAGCACCCACAGGAGTGCGCAGTGCGGTGGAGGATCATTGTTGTGAGGAGTAAACGAGTAAACCGCTGTGCGCCCGCCATTGCCAGAAGAACACGAAGGACACGAGCGCCGCACCCTGAACCGGAGTTGATCGCGGAAGAAGCGGTTGCTTTCCGGAGGTGAGTGGCGAGTCTCGGCCGCTTTCAAGAATATAGCAACTGGCGATGTGTCTTCCTAAGTTTTTCAGAATAGACTGACTGCGTGAGTGACGACGACGGTTAGCAGAATCTGCTTGGGAGGAGGTAGAATATGAGATGATTTGAAACATCAGTAACTCGAAGACACTTGGTTGTAGTGTTATGCAAAAAGGGTTACGCTGTGAAGTCTAAGAGAAAATATAATAAAATAAGTCAAAGCAACATGAAAGCGCATGCTGCTAAACGCGCTGAGAAAGCGACCAAGATGTTTAAAGATAAGGCATATAAAGAGAAAGAAATGCCTAGTGCGAGCAGCGCAATTGGTGCAAATGCACCGGTGATTAATGTGGCGAAACAACTTTTTCATCAAATTGAAAAACTTTATCGTAAAGAAATCAACAAAAGTTGGGAGATTATCGCCTTAGAAAACTATATCAAAGTGAGAAGGATACCGAGAGGACTCAGGATCTTTACGATGCCCACACACCCAGATACTGAAAAAGAACTGATTGAAGACTGGGTTGAAAATAATACTGAATGTTCATTGAATATGATGAGGATACTCATTAAACATGTGACAATGGATATTTCTGATATTAAAGGTAAAATTGACGAACTTGAAGAAAAGATCAAACAATTAAATAAAGATGAGGCAGTAAAATTGAGAAAAGAGATGGATGACAAACTTGAGAAATATGAAACGGAAATTGAGGAACGCAAAGAGCGCAAGTATCAAAGAGATGAAAAGGATTATGCCCTAGGCAGAATACTTACTTTCGCAAAACGGTTAGATTATCTGCAAAAAAACTTCCCTGCTAAACAAACTTCAAAAGCTTCTAAGGATGACAATGTCAGTGGATCAGAACTAAGCGAAACTGAGGGCTCCGAGAGTGGAGCAAGTAATACCAGCCGTGATTTTTTAGAGGAAGTGCGGCTCTGGAACCTAGACAAGACCATGTCCAGAGGAAGGGGCCGCGGCAGAGTAATGACACGAAAACAAACACGCGGAAGAGGCTCCAAGGTAACATCAGAAAACCAAGGAAAACCAGAAGAGCAAAAAGGAGAAAAAAGAGCCTATTACCTAAGGAACAGGAAATAGAGAATTTGATTATCAATTTATCGGATCATATACTCAGCAAAGATGAACAATCTTTATTAAATAAAGGTCTATCTTTTTGTCCTGAGAAACATTTTAATCCTACTGAGATAAAGATAGACTTCTACAAATACGTTCACAAGCTCAAACTCGCTAAATTTCATGCTCGACAGCATAAACCATCCCCTACATCAACTGATGTTGAGGTCACTGGTCACAAAATGACTTGGCAAATTGACGACATTCCTGATCTTCAAAATATTTTTGGTTTATTGTATGAACCGACCACAACCGAAATTTCAGAAACGCAATTACTTGAGGATCTTGAAATGAGAACCAATGTAAGGATTGATAGTGGTCTGAAAAGGAAATCTCGCTTCTGCCCTGCCCTATCTCCTGGCAATCGCATAGAGATGTTCTCAGAGGCAGTAATTGATGAACTTGAAAAACTGACCAACATCAAAAACAAAGATGGTTATAGAGAAAATCTAACCAAAGGAGAACGCAATGCAATTAAAACCTTGCAGGATGATATCAATTTGATCATAAAGCGAGCAGACAAGGGCGGAAATATTGTTTTGATGAACATTGATGATTATCTGAAAGAAGCAAACCGCCAATTAAACAACACTCTCAATTACAGTAAACTACAAAATAATCCCATCAACCAGATGACATTGCAACTCAATCGGCAGGTAGAAAGATGGCGGATGGAAGGACTTTTAAGTGAGGAGGAGAAAAAGTTCTTAAAGATGGATTTTCCACTTATTCCTACGATCTATTTCATGCCCAAAATTCATAAGACTTTAATTGATCCACCGGGGCGACCAATAGTCTCCTCCTGTGAAAGTCTATACGAAAATGTCTCTCTATATGTGGATGAATTTCTTGGACCTATTGCTAAAAGCATGAGTTCTTACATTCAAGATTCGAGAGATTTTTTGAGAATCCTGCAAAACATAACCTGTGATAAGAACTATGTTTTGATAACGATTGACGTAGTGTCTCTATACACTTCAATCAAACATGATATAGGACTCAATGCTTGTGCTTACTTTCTAAAACAACGGAATGTAGAACAGAAAAAGCACACAGAAATGTTAATGCAAATGATTGAACTTTGTCTAAGAAATAATGTGTTTATTTTCAACCATCAGCTATACAAACAAGAATGTGGGACATCAATGGGCATGGCATTTTCACCTAATTATGCCAATGTCACCATGGGATGGTGGGAAAAGACTATAGCATGGGATTCCACCAACCAGGAAGATCTGAATAAAATTATGTTATGGGTGCGTTATATCGACGACCTTTTTATAATTTGGAATGGTTCAATATCAGACTTTGACACCTATTTTGCCAAATTGGAATGTAATGATGTGGGTTTACAATTTACTCATTCAATCAGTAAAAAGAAAATTGATTTCTTGGACCTCACTGTGTATATCGAAAATGACCAAATTCAAACGACTCTTTTCAGAAAAAAGACAGCCACAAATAGCATCTTGCATTGCACGAGCTTCCACCCACAAGCCCTGCTATCCAGTATACCATATGGAGAATTTATCCGCATGAAGCGGAATTGTACCAAAGAGAGTGATGCAGAAATAAAAATTCTGGAAACCTCAGACCGCCTAAAAACAAGAGGGTATAATAACAGAATCCTCAAGAAATGCAAAAAAAGAGTAGATCAGAAAAATCGAACAGCAATTCTTACGTCGCAAGTCAAAGAGAAAGAGAGTGATGGGCCACCGCGATTTGTGAGGACATTTAGCAAGGAGAGCGGGATTATCAGAAATAAGATAAAAAAATATTGGCATCTTATTTCAGGAGATCTGGACATAGGCAAAATGGCAGGAAAGGGACCATTGATCAGTTATAGGAAAACAACATCGTTAAGAAATTATTTAATACAAAGTCATTTCAAAGGAAAACAAACAGCCAGTAAAAGCAATTGGCTGTCAGAACAACGAAATGGATTTCGCAGATGTAACACATGCAAAGCGTGTAAAATTGGTCAAAACAAAACATGTTATGATGAACCGAATGGCAAACAAACACCAATTCAAGGGCAAATTTCATGTTCATCAACTCATGTAGTATATGTGGTACAATGTAAATGCGGTTCCAAATACATCGGAAGTACAA
This sequence comes from Lissotriton helveticus, assembly GCF_964261635.1. NCBI lineage: Eukaryota > Metazoa > Chordata > Amphibia > Caudata > Salamandridae > Lissotriton > Lissotriton helveticus. The sequence goes on from NC_136067.1 coordinate 1,529,831,749, forward strand.
CGTGTGCACTGAAAAAACGAATATTGGAACATATCAGGGCGGTAAAAAACAAAGACTTGTCCTATGCTACCGCCAAACATATGGGAAACTGTCAGAATAGTGATTGGAAAGCCATGTTGTGTTATGGAATCTTTATGTTGGCTGCAGATGAAAGAGGAGGAAATCGGTTGAGGAAACTGAGACAAATCGAATCCAAATTGATCATTAGACTCAAAACTAAAATGCCGAGAGGCATGAATTTTGATGAGGAGCTGTATGTGCATCTTGAGTAAATTGATTTGGACTACATGCAGAGACAATAACTATTCATTGGTGGGGTACTATACTCAGGTTACGAAAATAATGATTTCCATTATCTAAATGGAATTTCAAAGGATAATATAAATCAGTAAATGTGCATAGAATTGTGAATGCATTGCAAATTTTGAAAATTTTGGAAAATTTTGAAAATGTTGATAATCTAGAGAAAGTTCTAAATTTAAAATGCAATATTCACTCTGCAAATGAATTACCATGTGGAGATAATGGTTAAACAATGTTAAATAATGATGAGTAGGGGTACTATACCCATTCACCTGGTTTAAACTTTGTTTAAACTTTGTTTAAACTTTAAACAAAAAGCTGTAAATAATTATGAAAGAATTTGATTCATTTTGATTTAGCAGCACAAACTCAGTTAAGAAAATGATTTGACTGTATTAATATATATAAAAACAGCGTCCCTGATGGATATGTATATATATCTTGTGCAATTGCAATTATAAACTACTAGTCCCAGAAAACACCCTAATTGCTGACTGAGATAAATAGTGGACTTAGAAAATCATTCACTCACCGTGAACAAAGCCTGCTGAGGCTGAAACGCGTTGGTCCAAGTACGAGTGAATAAACTATCTTTATAGAAGATTCTACCCGTGTGCCGCTTCATTTGGAGTAAAAATTGCGACATGGGCCACGATCCGGCCCCTAGGCAGAGCACCCACAGGAGTGCGCAGTGCGGTGGAGGATCATTGTTGTGAGGAATATATATATATATATATATATATATATATATATATGAAAACTACCAGCACAGCTGATCCCTCTCCAATTGGGGTTGGTGCGACGTCCGGGTGCCGGAACCCATTGTAAATGCAGGAAATTGTGTGTCCAATTACTCCACAGAGAAGACTCGCACACCAGGGTCACTTTCCAGATAGAAGTGTATTTAACAACAACGCGTTTCGACCAAGACGGTCTTCTTCACAAGCCAAAAATCCACCGTTTACATCCACCATTTGTAGTGCACACCCATGAACATTAAAAGACGGACATTTTTGAGAATCTTGGAATCCAGTTATATCATACTCCTCGATAGCAAGAGCTATCGGAATTAACGAAGATAACCTGCTCTCATCCATGATCCAGTGTTATCAGTTTTGAAAAACTTCACAGGAGGCATAGTCTGCAATAATTCTAATAATAATTTTCAATAATTTTCAGCATCGCAACAGTATTTGACCCTACTGTATTTTCTGGTTTATCATGCAATGTGATGGAGCCGAAATCAGCAGCTCTAGATCCCCTTGTTTTTTAATTTCCCCGCCCCCCTTTTTTTCTGATATATATATATATATATATATTCACTGAAAAAACCATAGGTTATACACCATATATAGTTAGGAATTAGCATTTAAAAAACCTTATTTTACTCACACAAAACCATTGAAATTCCATATATAGTTAGTTGTACTAACTATATATCGCGCACCCGCAATCCACTGCTGATCATGTCACATATTACATCATTCATGACATGGTCAGTGACATCACTGATGACATCACTGATGACATCTCAAATGACATCACTGATGACATCACTGATGACATCTCAAATGGCATCACTGATGACATCACTGATGACAACATCCAGTGACTGTATTTTTCTGTAAAGTTAAAATATGTCTTACATATTTAAGAATGAGTGGATGTATAAATGTCTGGATGAAGGATTTAGTAGGTGCATGACTGACTGTATGAGTGAGTGATTAAACATGTTTCACTGAGTGCATGGGTTAGTGACTAAACTGTCTCAATTTGTGCATCATTATGTCTGTTGTTGTTGTTCTATAAAATGCTGCATGTGTTGATCATTAGCTATATGATTAACTATATGGGTTATTGATTGGTTGCCCAAGTATTTGTATGGGAGACTGAGAGTGTGTATGGGTGGCTGGGAGGTGTATGACTCTGTGCATAGATGTGCGAGCAGTTGATTCACTAGATGTATGGGTTCAAAAGTGCATGTGGAAACAGCTGTATGGGCGGTTGACTGTGTGCATGAGTGTATTGGTGAGTGAATGGATATCTCAGTGCTACATGTCAAAGTAAGTACATATGTAAAACACAGAACATGTGAGAGTTGACATATATAAATAACTGTGCAAAAGAGCCAGTGAATGTGTGAGTGGCTGTATGGATCATTGTGAACTTGTATCAGGGATTGTATAAGAGAGTAAATATGTGTTAGTATATGTTTGAATAAGTAAGGTGTGTATAACTGTATAGTTGAGGAAATGGAGGTGTGATTGATTCTTTGCATGACTGACTAGGTGTGTGAGTAACTCCATGGATGAGTGACAGTCTGTGAGTGTCTGTTTACACTGAGTGTATCTAAGGTTATATTAGAGTCTGAAGAGCTTCATCGTATTATCACATGAATGATGTCATCAGTGATGTGATCAGTAATGTCAAATGAGATGTCATCAGTGATGTCATCAGTGATGTCATTTGAGATGTCATCAGTGATGTCATCAGTGATGTCATTTGAGATGTCATCAGTGATGTCATCAGTGATGTCATTTGAGATGTCATCAGTGATGTCATCAGTGATGTCACTGACCATGTCATGAATGATGTAATATGTGACATGATCAGCAGTGGATTGCGGGTGCGCGATATATAGTTAGTACAACTAACTATATATGGAATTTCAATGGTTTTGTGTGAGTAAAATAAGGTTTTTTAAATGCTAATTCCTAACTATATATGGTGTATAACCTATGGTTTTTTCAGTGAATTTTCAAGGTTTTGTAAATGCTAATTCCTAACTATATATGGTCTATAACCTATGGCTTTTTCAGTGAATTTCATTGGTTTTTTAAAAGCTAATATCTATAGCTGTAAAATGTATTCTTCTTTAAATACAAAAATATATTTTATATGTTTATTAATTATTTTTTTTTAATATTTTTTTTGTTTCGCTCCCGGTCCGCGAACCGGGAAGCTTTCCGTTAGCTCAAATAGATGCCGCGACCCGGTCCGCGAACCGGTAAGAAATCAACATAGTGACGGTATCGCGTTGCCGCGTAATGCGTCTTATGACGTACTGCGTTAGCGCACCCGGAAGTGCCCCGGGGCGCGGACCGAGGCGCGAAGCGCAGCGACCCGGAAGCGATCCGCGTCGCGTCGCGAAAGCGCGACGTATCGCGTTGCCGCGTAATGCGTCTTGTGACGTATCGCGTTAGCGCACCCGGAAGTGTCCCGGGGCGCGGACCGAGGCGCGAAGCGCAGCGAACCGGAAGCTAACCGGGGAGCGTTCCGCAGCGCGTAACATGAGCGTGAGAGGTCATGTGACTTGGTAATAAAACTTTTCATTGGTTCATTTCACTTTTGGTTTCATAATAATGGAAGGCTAGGTCAGGTGACCTAAAAATAACACTTTTCATTGGTTGAGAACTTTTGCTTTTCCCAAATGATGAAAACCCCTCCTTCTTTCCTCACTCTGACTTTCATCTTGGTGAGAGAAAGACCCTTTTACTTTATTGAGAAATGGCTTCCATTGTTGCTTCAGGTAGTGTTCCCCCACCACCACCCCCACCTCCTCAAGGGAAGAAAGGACCACCTGCTCAACCAATGTTTGAGGAAGATCAAGAAGAGGAGGAAGAGCCTCAGTTTTTGCCAGAGGAGCCCAGGAGGTACAACAGAAAGGAAAATTACATCTGGCAATTTTTTACATTTCCAGCTGGGCAAAAAAAAGTTAACGCAAGATATGTGTTTTGCCGTATTTGCAAAGATCGACTGTCAAGGGGCACTGACAAGAAGTACAGCTTCGGCAATTATACTATGCACAGGCATATGAGTAGGTGGCACCCAAATAATTATAGTGCTGCCCAGCTGCGTGATGAACAAGAAAATCCCCTGGCAATGGTGAGAACATCTGCTGTGAAAGAAATATCGGGACCAGAGGCGAGGGAGGTGATCCCGAATATTCAAATAGACATGGGGGAAGTAAGGCAAGTGTGCGTGTGGTGCGGACAAACACTTTGCCACGGAGAAAGAAGCATTATTCTTATAATGAGAGCTATCAGAAATCATGATTGCCCGAAACGCCCCAAAAAATAAATTCTTCTTTTTTTCGTTGCTCCTGTTGAGCCCTTCTCAATGAATCATTTTTGTTCCCCCCCTCCCCCCCAAAAAAACAAAAAAATTACAAAATGTTCAGAAAAAACAAAAAAAATATAAAAAATGTTCAGAAAAATAATAAAAAAAATTTAAAACAACAAAAACCAAAAAAAAAAGTTCTTTTCAGAACTACCTCCCCATTATAAAAAAAATTCTGCCAATCTCTATTTCTTATAGTTCGCTTACAGTTCGCACTCCGGTACGCGAACCAGGAGCGAACCAAAAATTTTTTTAAAAAAAAAGAACAGTAAGTATAAGGGAAGGAAACAGACAGTTATGTTACAATAAAGACATACATACAGCATTTGAAAAGTCTATCATTCATTTTTCATTGCAGTACGCTGCCCAGAACGCTTCCCGGTTCGCGGACCGGGCGCTACCCACGAAAAAAAACAAAAAAAATATTTTTTTTTTGCCCCGCGGGGCCCTTTTAAAGCCTCCACATTAAACCTAGGGGGTCAGGGAGGATCTACTATACCCCCTTATGGTTATTTCCCCCTTTGTTTTGGCCTCCTCTTGTCTCTCAATCCTACCGAGAGACAAGATGGCGGCCGCTCCGGACTGTTTAGAATGTTGACAGACACCGGAGAACCAATCAGCTTCGCTACGCGAAGTTCCGATACGCGTAAGGTCCGCGAACCGGGGCGCTGCCTGGTCCGCGCTTACAGATATATATCTTTTTTTAAACGTTAATTTCTCAAAATCCACTGGAGCACATATATTGAGACCTACAAAAGGCACATCGGGCTACCAGTCCCTACAATTTTGCCAAGTTTCGTGCAAATCCATTCAGCCGTTCGGGCTAAAAGTGAGGCTAACCGCCCTATGGAAAACTCAATGTTAAAAACACGTTTTGGGACCCCCCTTTTTTCTCGGCCCCCCCTGGACGAACCCCCCCCAAATTTTCAGGGGCTGCTCAGAAACACAATGTTCCATTTTCCTGAAAATTTCAGCCAATTCCGTCCACAAACGCCAAAGTTATTAGACATAGAATTTTCAAAAATCCCATAGGGAAAAAATCCTAACTATATATACCTACTGGCGACCGCCAGTAGGTAATATTCACTGAAAAAACCATAGGTTATAGACCATATATAGTTAGGAATTAGCATTTACAAAACCTTGAAAATTCACTGAAAAAACCATAGGTTATAGACCATATATAGTTAGGAATTAGCATTTACAAAACCTTATTTTACTCACACAAAACCATTGAAATTCCATATATAGTTAGTTGCACTAACTATATATCGCGCACCCGCAATCCACTGCTGATGATGTCACATATTACATCATTCATGACATGGTCAGTGACATCACTGATGACATCACTGATGACATCTCAAATGACATCACTGATGACATCTCATTTGACATCAATGACCACATCACTGATGTTATCATTCATGTGACAATACAATGCATCTCCTCACATTTTAATATAACCTCTGTTTCACCCAGTGTTAAATACAGAGTATAATTTTTGAAACCATTGACACACCAATACTAGTTACTACATACGCACTCACTGATTCCTACGTCTACACACACATTCACTCATTCACCCATACAATCATTCATACATACAATCACTCATCTTTACAACACTATCATATGCACTCATACACCTATACAGACACTCACAGTCTGCCACTCATCCATGGAGTTACTCACACACCTAGTCAGTCCTGTAAAGAATCAATGACACTTCCATTTTCTTGTCTATACAGTTAAACATAGAGCACCTTACATTTTCAAACATATACTAACACATACTTACCTTCTTATACAATCATTGATACAAGTACACATTGATCTGCACAGAGTCACACACCTCCCAGCCAGCCACACACAGACTCACTCTCCCATACAAATACTTGGACAATCAATCAGTAACCCATATAGTTAATCATATAGCTACTGATCAACACATGCAGCAGTTTACAGAACAACAGACATAATGATGCACAAATTAAGACAGTTTAGTCACTAACCCATGCACTCAGTGAGACACATTTAATCACTCACTCATACATTCAGTCATGCACCTACTAAATCCTTTGTCCAGACACTTATACTTCCACTCATTCTTCAATATGTAAGACACATTTTAACTTTACAGAAACATACAGTCACTGGATGTTGTCATCAGTGATGTCATTTGAGATGTCATCAGTGATGTCATCAGTGATGTCACTGACCATGTCATGTATGATGTAATATGTGACATCATCAGCAGTGGATTGCGGGTGCGCGATATATAGTTAGTGCAACTAACTATATATGGAATTTCAATGGTTTTGTGTGAGTAAAATAAGGTTTTGTACATGCTAATTCCTAACTATGGGGCCGATTAGGATGGCGGACGGACTTGCGTCCGTCCGCCACCCTTGAGGAGGAGGGAACGTCCGCAGGGGCTGCGGCGTTCCCTCCGTGCTGATTAGGATGTGACCACCAGGGTGGCGGTCACATCCTCTATATTTAACATTGCGGCGGGTGCAGCTTCAAGCTGCACCCGCCGCAATGTTAAAAAAGCATGTGTTACATTTACATGCACAAAGCGGCCGGCACCGCACGGTGCCTGCTGCTTTGTGCACGCAAATGCAGGGGGGTACCATAGGTACCCCCCATGTGCACCCCCCACCCCCCATTCACCCAGGGGGCCCGCAACGGGCCCCCAAAGTGAATGTCCGTATGCTTTTCCATGGCGGAAAAGCCGCCGTGGAAAAACAGTTTTACACAACCATCATAATATGGCGGACGGTGTCTCATAGACACCGCCTGCCATGTTATAGCTTTTCCGCCGCGGTCGGAAGCCGACCGCAGCGGAAAAGCGGCGGACGGAATTCCAGACCCACCAGCCATCCTAATTTGGCGGTGGGTCTTTGGAGTCTCCGCCGCGGTTTTTCCGCATCCTCCGGGCCGGCGGAAGTGTCCGCCGGCCCGGAGGATGCGGAAAAACCGCCATCCTAATCGGCCCCTAAATATGGTCTATAACCTATGGTTTTTTCAGTGAATTTTCAAGGTTTTGTAAATGCTAATTCCTAACTATATATGGTCTATAACCTATGGTTTTTTCAGTGAATTTCATTGTTTTTTTAACAGCTAATATCTGTAGCTGTAAAATGTATTCTTCTTTAAATCCCAAAATATATTTTATATGTTTATGAATAATTTTTTTTAAAAATATTTTTTTTTCTTCGTTCCCGCTTCGCGAATCGGGAAGCTTCCCGTTAGCTGACCTTGATGCCGCGAAATAGACCGCGAGCCGGTAAACGTTTCTTTACCGCAACTGCCGCGTTAGAAAACAACATCGTGACGCCTCCCGTCCGCATGACATTTCACGTTGTCGCGTGATACGTCATATGACGTGCTACGTTAGCGAACTGGTACGCGAAGCGAGTCGCAAAGCGCAGGTTTCTGGAAGCAAACCGGGAGGCCCTGCAAAGCGCTTAACGTAAACACAGCAGGTCATGTGACTTGGTAATAACACTTTTCATTGGTTCATTTCACTTTTGGTTTCCTAATGATGTAAGACTAGGTCATATAATCTAAAATGAACACTTTTCATTGGTTGAGAACTCTTGTTTTTCCCAAATGATGAAAATCCCTCCTTCTTTCCTCACTCTGACTTTCATCATTGTGAGAGAAAGACCCTTTGTTACCAGTGAGCAATGGCTTCTTTAGTAGCTTCAGCTGGTGCTTCCCCACCACCTCCACCACATCCAAGGAAGAGTGGACCACCTGCTCAAGTTATAATTCAACAAGAAGAGGAAGAAGAGGAACAGGACGACGAGCACGAAGAGAGGCAGTTTTTGCCTGAGGAGCCCAGGACGTCTCACCGGAAAGAAAACTTCATTTGGCAATTTTTTAAAATTCCCAAAGGTCAGAAAAAAGTAAATGCAAGATACGTAACTTGCCTTATATGTCAAGATAGACTGTCCAGAGGGACCGAGAAAAAATACAGTTTCGGAAACTACACAATGCATCGCCATATGACTAGGTGGCATCCTAACAACTACAGTGCTGCACAGTTTCGGAACGACCTAGATAATCTCCCTATTATGGCCAGAAGATCTGTTGTACCGGAAGTAACAGGACCAGAGGGCAGGGAGATGGTGCCAAATATACAAATGAGATTTGGTGAAGTAAAACAAGTCTGCGTACATTGCAATGGATTCATTTGCTACAGAGAAAGTAGCATCACTCTGATCAACAGAGCTATTGACAATCATATGCAAGTTTGTACGAAACGCCCCAAATAATAAATACTTTTTTTTTGTTTTGTTGCTCCTGTTGAGCCCTTTACAATGAATCGTTTTCATTGCCCCCTCCAAGAAAAACCCAAAAAAATATAAAACTGTTCAGAAAAATTCAAAAAAAGTAAAAAAATGTTCAGAAAAAAAATAAAAAAAATATAAAACAACAAAAACAATTAAAAAAAAAGTTCTTTTCAGAACTACCTCCCCGTTATTACAAAATTGGTACAATATTTGGAACTGTGCCAACCTCTATTTCTCGTAGTTCGCTTCCCAGTTCGCTCGCCGGTACGCGAACCGGAAGTGAACCAAAAATTTTTTTTTTTAAAAAGAACAGTAAGTATAAGGGAAGGAAACAGACACTTATGTTAAAAGAAAGAAAGCTATAGTGGAGTAAACTAGAGATACTATTACCCGTAATCCACTGCTGATGATGTCACATATTACATCATTCATGACATGCTCAGTGACATCATCAGCAGAGGATTGCGGGTTTTTTGGCAACGTGCCTTATCCACGGTTTAATAACGCTGCCTTTTGCTTTATATAAGTTTTCAAATTGTATGAAATATATACCAATAGGTCGTTATGTACCTTTAGGTAGTGCTTTTCTTCATGAGGTCTGGTCGCTTCCATACACATACAGATGTTTCAAAGATGATCAAGAAGTTTATCTGAATGGAGAGGAATGCACTGAGATGCCACATCATTCACTAATGTGTAGGCACATACAGTTACACGGTTCATGCAACAAACACCGACCAAATATGGCTTGCGTGTTGCAAGGCACGCCAGTTCCTGCTATCATCCCCACGTTCAAGTTGTTGGAAAATGGTAGTTATTTGATGCTCAATAATGAAGATTGTTCTGGGTTAATTAAAAGTATTCCTTTTATCGTAACAGTAAGTGAACGGGTTATTTGCTGCAGAAATGTTCTATTTCCTCCCACACATGAACATAGGGAGTTTTCAATCTCACAACAAATACCAACCTTGGGAGCAGATTTCAACGGCATGGCAAGAATAAGAGCTCTTTTGTCTCAGAGAGAGGTGGCCTTGAGTTCGGCCCGTGAAACTTTTGTGTTTCACATAGCGAACACCCGTACAGAGGTGCAGACCCTTTTCAATACAGATTTGCCTTTCCATTTCAGCAAGATGGTTCGGACTATCTTTAACGCGTCCTCCACAAAGGCCCTGGCGCACTTTTTTAAAGTTGTTACCAGTGGTCTCGTGACTTCATTTGAGAAAATCTTTGGAGTCATCCCTGCTTTCTTTCATTCTATTATTTCCACTCTGCTTCGTGGATTCCCATTTTTACTTGCATTACCAGCGGACGCTCTTGTGCTTTTTTACATTTTTAAATATGGATGTTCCTCCTGTGCAAGCTCCCGCCCTGCAGCTGCTGACACTGTTCCGCAATCGCATGCTAGAATATTATGGCACAATGCCGTTGGCGATATTAAGCACGGCATATGGATTATCTTTTCGATTCTCCTACTTCACCTGTGTCCAGCCTGTATTTCACTGCCTGACCTGTGATTTCGATTGGGCCATTGATTTGTGTCTCTGCGGACCGGTTTCTCCTGACGTCGACTTTAATCAGCTGATGACTCCTATCATTACTCACGAGTTGGTTTGTCCTGGCTAAAGGATTATGGCTGTAGCATTGATGCATGGACTAATTGGTCCCTGGAATTTACTGGCGGCAACACAGTCTTTCTTGGAACAGAGCTTTTTTGAAAACCCACCGAGCTGTCCTCTGATGGTGATAGAGGATCCGGTGCTGGAAGAGCACGTATGTTCTTTTCCGCTTTTAAATTGGATGGCTGAACTCTTTTCGGATGAAGACGGTGACTTCCTATTGGAGGCTGTTGCAGCTTATTTTGCATACACAGTTATGTCATAGACCTTTTTCATGTTTGATATGCTGAGTACTAGCATTTCATTGACAATTCATTGACTTATTTGTCAAGTTTTTATTATTTAGCTTGCCTATTGGCTTAAGACTCGATAAAGTACTTGGCTGTTTTATTTTTCTTTAGCATTAAATTTTCCTAGTTTTTAATGCTTTACCTTGCGGACCGTCCACATATAAACTTGCAATCTGCTCTCATGAGATGGCACTTCTATTATCTTATTCAGTTCGTTTCCGGATCATGAGGAGGTGTCATCTAGGTCCTGGATATCTTTACACCGTGTTAAGTTAGCATGGGCTCATTACCGGTTTAAACGCCATTTTTCCTTTTTTGCAACTTCTGCACACGACACTTAGTTGTTGCTTTAGCTTTCAACCTAGTAGTTCATCGTGGTTTACATGAGAATAATATGTTATTGCTCTACTATCTGCTTTGCTTGTTAAACTATATCTGTACAGCGAGTGCTGAAGTTTCAAGAACAACACGATACAGAATTGTTATGAGGTCTGATCTCCACGACTTCATACTCATAACATAAGTGCAACTTCTGCCAATTCTGGGCATGAGGCGGGTTTTATATTGCTTTGCCGAACACACATACACAACAGTTGATGCGGTTCACATGAAGAGAGAGCTGGTGTATGCTGATGTGATTCCTTCAAATCTAAGACACTAAAGTATGGGCACGCCCTAAACCAACACAAAGAGATCTTCTTAGCAAATAATATAATATGTGTATTAGGGAGGGTGAGATATAAGCAGCCGCGGGCCGTGGAGGGAGTTACGGTGGGGCAGGGAGGCGGGGAGGGGGAGGGGCAGGGTGGAGCCCTCTCCACCCTGCCCCTCCCCCTCCCCGCCTCCCTGCCCCACCGTAACTCCCTCCACGGCCCACGGCTGCTTATAAGTGTTGCTAACTCTTATTAATTTACAGCATGTTAACATACTGTCACCATTCGCTTTTTATGTACTAGTAACTATGCTGGTAATTTTGCTACTGATAATATGTGTACTTGTATTATCTAAGATACTACGCCTGAGAAGACGGCATTAGTAAATAAACATTTCAAATACACATGTGTTCTTCTTAACTCCATGTTCTGGTTTCTAAGAAATATATAACGACCGACTGTTCATGAGTTCCACGTATCCTGAGGTACTATAATTTCATATTCTGGATTGTCTAAACATTGAGAGTTTGTTATATCCAATGTGACACTGTACCTAGCTTGCTAAGGGGTTTTTGATTACTAAGGTGAGTTTTGGGGCACCCTAATTCACCGAGGTTCCAATCCTCTGTCCACAGTTCTGTGTGAGAACAGAAACCCTGCGACAGGGGCACCCCCGACCCTTGCTGGAGCTTCATCACACTTGCGATACAACTCCAGCAATGCGCCACCTTTACGGCACAGATACATCACGCATCTGTGCTGTTTTTGCCCCATGATGCGCCGCATTGTAAATGCAGCACACCATAGGTGACGGAACAGCGGCACAGAATGACTAACACATCCCTGGTGATGCGCCAGTCATCATAAATCTATCCCTATGCTTCTTATCTTGTTAGAGATGAACCGCCATATGTATCATCAAAGTTTTTTGCATTTCCTAAATAGCGAACTTTAAGGAATAAATAGCGATTCTTTACCATTCCTAGTTTGCGATGAGCTATTTGCTAATTACAAATTACCCATTCATTTCCTTCATTTCTATAGGGCGGTTGGACTCACTTTTAGCTCGAACGGCTGAATGGATTTCCACGAAACTTGGCAAAATTGTAGGGACTGGTAGCCCGATGTGCCTTTGCTATGTCTCAAGATATATGCTCCAGTGGTTTTTACGAAAATTAACTTTGAAAAATATATATTGGGCTACATTGGCCTATATATAAGTTGGAGCCCAAATGTAGCCCAATGTAGCCCAATGAAGCCCAATGAAGCCCAATGTAGCCCAAAGATGGCCGCCAGAGACAAAAAAAACAAATGTAGCCCAAATATCAGCCAGATGTAGCCCAACTATAGCCCAGTGACAGAATGACCAATCAGCTTTGCAAACCTCCGTTACGCGAAGCGGAGCGCTGTTACAGATATATCTCTTTTTTTGAACGTTAATTTCTCAAAATCCACTGGAGCACATATATTGAGACCTAGCAAAGGCACATCGGGCTACCAGTCCCTAATATTTTGCCAAGTTTCGTGCAAATCCATTCAGCCGTTCGATTATTATTATTATTATTTTTTTTTGCCCCGCGGGGCCCTTTTAAAACCTCCACATCAAACCTAGGGTGTCAGCGAGGATCTACTATTCCCCCTTATGGTCATTTGCCCCTTCGCTTTGGCCTCCTCTTGTCTCTCGATCCTACCGAGAGACAAGATGGCGGCCGCTACGGACTGTTTGGAATGTTTACAGACGCCGGAGAACCAATCAACTTCGCTTCACAAAGCTCCGTTGCGCGAAAAGTACGCGTACTGGAGCGCTGCCCGGTCCGCTGTTACAGATATATATCTTTTTTTAAACGTTAATTTCTCAAAATCCACTGGAGCACATATATTGAGACCTACAAAAGGCACATCGGGCTACCAGTCCCTACAATTTTGCCAAGTTTCGTGCAAATCCATTCAGCCGTTCGGGCTAAAAGTGAGGCCAACCGCCCTATGGAAAACTCAATGTTAAAAACACGTTTTGGGACCCCCCTTTTTTCTCGGCCCCCCCTTGACAAACCCCCCCCAAATTTTCAAGGGCTGCTCAGAAACAAAATGTGCCATTTTCCTGAAAATTTCAGCCAATTCCGTCCACAAACGCCAAAGTTATTAGACATAGAATTTTCAAAAATCCCATAGAGAAAAAATCCTAACTATATATACCTACTGGCGACCGCCAGTAGGTAATATATATATAGATATATACCGTGATCAAGGTAGATGTAACTACCGAAACGTGTTGGTTTTTCTGTGCGGAAATATCAAATAAATACAAACTTTGCAGAGGATATTGGCTGTGAGTAGCGGCTTCTTGCGTTGATTCGAGGATCAACGTGTTGTGGATATATATATATATATATATATATATATATATTCACTGAAAAAAACATAGGTTTTAAGGGTGTTATAGTTAGCTGGACATTTCACTCGTACAAAACCATTGAAATACCTCCGTTTTAGTTAGTTGTAATAAGTATGACTCCCGCAATCCACTGCTGATGATGTCACATATTACATCATTCATTACATGGTCAGTGACATCACTGATGACATCTCAAATTACATCACTGATGACATCACTGATGACCTCATCCACATGACAATCTGATACATCTCATCATACACTAGTATAACCTTTCAACACTCATTATAAAATCTGGAGTACCATATTTGAAACATTGACACCCCAATACAAGTTTCTAAAAAACCACTGCATTTTTTGCATTTTTTTCTTAGGTTTCTTGTGTCTCGGTTCTACCGAGGCACAAGATGGCTGCCAACACTTCCTGGTTTGGAGTGTTGATAGCCAATTAGCATACAGCTCGTGCTCTGCAGGGTGCGCGGATCCTGCGCGGCCATAGATATATATGTGATTTTAATTGTGATTTTCTCATGAACTACTGAACGGATTTACACTGTTTATGCAAAAGGCATGACTCTGAACCAAGGTCTACCTTTCTGCCAAATGTGGTGTAATTACGTTCAGCAGTTTGTGCTGTAGCTGCGACTAAAGGTTCCTATAGGAAATTGTATGGGGAAAACACATTTTGGGACCCTCCTTTTTTCTCGGCCCCTGTTTAACGAATCACCCCAAGACTTTCAGGATAGGTTCGGACCGGAGCGCCCCATCAGTTTTGAAAATTTTGCGAAGATTCGTCATCCGGCGCTAAAGTTATTCCAAATAGATTGTTGCGGATTTCCTATTGAAAATAGGTCCCAACTATAACAACCTACTGGCAACCGCCAGTAGGTAATATATATAAATATCATCAAGGCATGTAGATGTGGAGTAATCTATAGAAAATCTAAACTTAGTTACCTTTCGATATTTTGGATTCTGTATGGAACATCACAATCTAATCAGGTGTCATATTGAAAGAATGATATGATTTATAAAGCGCACAAATGCCCGGAGGCGTCTTGGTGCTGAACAGAACTAAAGGAGCAGACAAAGGCAAAATGTGTGAAGATCACTTGTTAAATAACCAGGTTTTGAGACTTTTCCTGAAAATCATGAGTGAAGGTGCTGTCTTCAGAGTTGGTGGCAGATGGTTCAACTGGAGAGTTGTGAGCCTGAAGAAGCTTCTTCCCCCACACATAGCACGTTTAAAGGAGGCAAACTTCAACAATTTGGCTTAGCCAGAGCGTAATGCTCTGCCAGGAATATACCGCTCAAACGTCTTTGTGAAGGAGGCTGGGGCTTTTCCATAAATAGTTTTATATGTTTAACACAGAGCTTTAAAAGTAATTCGATGGCAGACGGAAGTCAATGCAATTGTCTAGAGAGGCCCTGGCTGATTGGTGTTTAGGAATTCTCAGAAGGAATCGAGCGGCCACATTCTGGATGGTCTGCAATTTTTTGAGTGGACCTTTTTGAAGGCTAATGTAGATGCCATTGCAGTAGTCCAGTTGCAATAGAACTAGAGCAACGACCACTACTTTCAATAGTTCAGCCGGGATGAATCTTTCAATTTATTTTAGGATTCTAAGGCAATAAAAAGAGGAGGAGATGATATGGTTAATTTGTTCTCTTTATTTTAGATCACTGTCCAAGAGAAACCCCACATTTTTTAATTTTAAAACTGGTGCGGGTGCTGTATCCATGTCAGACGGCCACCAGTGGGGAAACCAGATACCTGGATTGTTCCCAAACTGGATAACTTCTGTTTTGGAGGAATCAGCCATCCAGTTACTGACTGCACTCATACAATTGTTGAATGTGACACAAGCGCTGCTTTAATTTTTTGCCAAGGACACAATGATCTGAGTGTCATCGGCATAAAAAACCGATGACAGCCCACTAGATTTAATCAAGGCGGCAAGTGGCGTAATGTAAGGATTAAACAGGGTGGGGGGCAAGGAGGATCCCTGAGGAACCCCACACAGCAAGCAGAAAGGTCCTGAGTCGAAAGCACCAAGTGACGCCACTTGTTGGCGTCCTGAAAGGAAGGATTTGAGCAACGTCAATGCTAGATCTCTTAAGCCTAATTCCCTTAAACGGTCAATTAATGATTCATGGTTAACCGTATCGTATGCTGCAGAAAGATCCAACAGAATCAGAACTGCATTGCCTCCACGATCGAGGGATGAACGAATTTCCTCAGTGGCAGTAAGCAGGGTAGATTCGGTGCTATGGTTTGCTCTAAAGCCAAGCTGCGTATCATCCAAAAGATGATTATCCTCCAAAAAGGAGGGGAGTTGGCATTCAAGAGTTTTACTGCTACTTTTGCTGGAAAACGAAGTCTGGCAATAGGTCGATAATTGTTGGGATCAAGAGTGTCAAGAGGGGATTTCTTTAAAAGGGGGGGCACTGACGCTGCTTTCCAGATAGTGGGGAAAATGCCAGTATTAAACATAGTAGAGAAAATGGAAAAGAGGTGTTGTGCTATGATTTCAGGAGCCGAATGAATGAATGATCTTGAGAGGGAACGGGTTAGTAAGAGATCCAGCTTTAACCTGTAGGATGAGTTCAGTAATCTGTGCCACTGAGAGGGTACTAAAGTGCCTAAGACTGGTTAGCGTAACATAAAGATCTAAGGCTCCTTTTGACAGACTGCACTTAGTGAAAACATTGAAAACAGTCAGCACTTTATCCTGGAATGTTCTGGCTGAGGAATTACAGAAATCATTATTAATGATTGCTGTGTCTATTTGCCTAGGAGTGGTCAGCTGTGTTATGGTCTGGAGCAGAGTTTTGGAGACATTTCTATCCACTTTTATTTGTGATATATACTATTTGATTTTGGCCTCCACAATTGATTGTTTATAGTTACTTAGGCAAGCTTTATATTTGTCTCTTTCTCCTCTGCTATATTTAGACCGCCACATGCGCTCTTGTCTGTGGCATTCTTGTTTAATTAGTTTAAGCGAGTCATTAAACCAAGGCTGGGAGGACTTTTTATAAGTTGTTATCAAGGTTTTGACAGGAGCAATGACATTAAGGGCTGAGATAAGCCAGTTATGAAGGTCCTCTGCCATCCGGTCTAGACTAGAATCCTTGATAGTAAGTACTTGAGAGAGTAGGCACCGGATTGGATTTTATTCCACGGTCGAGATATCTGAAGCCAATTCTGGGTCCTAGGGATAGGATTGCAATATAGATTTAAATTCTAGTATGGCATGATGGTCTGTCCAGGTTAATGGCTTGGGATGAGTGAAATTATTGTTGGGACTATGTGAGAATACCATCCAATCGATGGCCGGCTGTATGAGTAGAACCTTCCACAATCTGGCCTAGACCAAGGCCTGACAGAGTATCGATCACGTGCTCTCTATCAATATCGGAACGATTTTCCAAGTGGAAGGCCGTAAAATTATTCTTCAATACACAGGATTCTAGTACTTGGCTGATTCTATCAACAAATATAGTGTTTGTTCCCGGCAGGTGATAAAGCAGCAGCCCATTGAATGATTGAATTTTTGACACCTCGATGTTGAAAATTACCGCCTCAGTACCATAAATGCTAACTGGGTTGAACACTGCATGCAAGTGTTCTCTAAAGAATATTTCAAGTAAGTATGGGCGGATTTTGCGAATCTGGCGTACGTGAACGTGCGTATTTACGGATTCGCAATCCGCAAAATCCGCGAACTCTCGCGAATTTGCGTGTTTTTTTGTGTTCGCAAGGGTTTCTGCCAGTTCGCGAGGTTTGTGTACCAGTTCGCAATTGCGAACTTACTTGTCGGCTCGCAACGGCCGCGACTATGTTGTTTCTACGTCTGGTTCATCATCACAGGTTCACAGCACCCTCTGTTTCACCACTGCCACCCTCTGGTACACCCATGCCACCCTCTGGTACATCACTGCCACCCTCTGGTTGGTTTATCACTGTAGATTATGGGGGTGAAAAAAAGCAAGCACACCTGCCCTGCTTCAACTGCCATGAATTAATTTGGGGTTGATTAATGTGTCACTGATTTTTAAACTTCCAGTCTGGCTGGCACCTGCTTCCTTCCTTATCTGTAATTTGCTTTCTGTTGCAGTGCAATTTTTTTTCACAGTACCTTTATGGCCTACTTGTAGCTATTCTATGAGCCTGCTGTGAAGGTCAGAGCAGGGTCATAGAATAGTTGCAAATAGGCAACTGAACTCTGGAGGGGCCCCTCAGGAAGCACTAGAGTGAATGGTTACTAATGTTAAGATTGAACTTTTGCACCTGCTGAGTGCTTTCAGTTTTGCAAAAATCTTTTTCTGCAATTTCGCGCGATTTGCGGGGCGCGAGATCGATTTCGGAAGCCGCGAATTCGTGCGAATACACGATTTGTTTTTTTTTGCGGCGTGTTTGTTCGCGTGATTTTTTGCGTGTTCGCAAGCCGCTTGTAGCGCAACGTTTGCGAAGTTACCCTAGCGGTCGTACATGGGCGCGGCCATCTTGTTTGCGTGACGTAATTCCGTTTCCGGGCGCTATGTGTAATCTCGCAAAGTGTGCGGCTCGCTAGTACCATTTCGCGTGTGATCGCGAGGAAAATCTCGCGCGAACTTACCCACGCGGTCGTGAACGGGCGCGGCCATCTTGTTTCTCATTCATTGCTATGGTTCTGGGCATGCTCTCTGTATCCTCTCTGAATCTCTGCCATCCTTTGCTTGTTTGAAGTTTATTTTTATCTATTTTACTTATTATCTATCCCTCTATTTTTCTAGCTCTATATTTTTGTGTTTTCTGCTACTTTTTGTTAATTTTAAACTACTTTTTTAAACGCTTTTCTTTTCTTCTTCCCTGTTCTATTTCTTCTTTATTATTTTGCTTCCTTTCTGCCCAGACCATGGCAAAGGGAGCCGGGAAGAAGCCCGCGAAGGGGAAGGGTCCCGCACCCCGTGCCCGGCTCCCGTGCGGGCGTTTGAGGGGGGAGACAGTTATAGCTCGGGAGATTTTTAGTGCGGAGGAGGTGGCCGCACTAGTCTTTCACGTCCAGCGCCTCCTCCCCAAGACCATCATGGGAGGCGGCAAGATCGCTACCGGCTACGGGATCCGGGAGCGCCGGAAGCGGTGGGAGAAGGTGTGCCGGGCCATGTTTGAACACTCTGGGGTCCGGCGCACCTATAACCAGGCCACCCACCGCTGGACGGATCTCATGGACCGGGAACGCGACTTGCTGGACGTGCTCGGCGTAGAGATCGCCGGGCTTGGTGAGTAGTAGTAGCTATTTCTAGCTATTTCATCACTACTCTGTTTTCTCCCGCTCTGTGTGTTATTATATTGCAAATTTTTGTTTTTTACCAAGAGCAATAATGCTGCTGATTACATTGTAGGTAAATTATATTTCAAAATCTTCTGTGCATTTCAGGTGCACTGCTCTCCTTCTCAGTAGCCTTGCTACTATGCTTATTTGTTTTCTATTTTGTGTTCATTTCATTGGCCTGAGAAATTATGTATGAGTGTAGTGTAAAGAACTGCGTAATGCTAGACACTAAGGGTCAGATTTTCAATTACCGGCGCATCCCTGCAAAGTAGCAGGGATGCGCCAGTAATTGTGCGTCATGCCACCACCACCCATGGTGCGCCGTATTTACAATGTGGCGCACCATGGGCCCAAAACGTCACAGAAGCCTTACGCATCTGTGCCGTAAAGATGGCGCATTGCTGGAGTTGCGTGACAACGATGGCGCAGCTCCAGCAATGCTCTGGGGTGCCCTATCTCCCCAATGCTGCATCAAGCCGTACGTCTGCTTCAAGCAGGCGCATGGTTTGAATCACGCATCATTGTCCTAAAAGTGACTGATTGACATCTTGTATATTTCCCTCAGCCACTTTTAGGATGCGTTCCTGCGCAGGAACGCCCTCCCTTGCGCCGGAATGCCCCCTGATGGCGCAGGGCTTCACAACGTGATGCATCTCCCATATGCGTCACGTTGTTAATATACGCCGCACCATGGCGCCTCTTTTGTTCTGCTGCTGCGTCACAAAAGTCACGCAACAATGGAGCAAAAGAGCCGCAAGGGGCTTCTAAATCAGCCCCTACAGACTCAAGTCCAGTCCTTCCTTTGTACACATGGCAATAAGAAGAAATAGTTGTGGTGGATTGATAGTTTGAGTATTCACTGATCTGCAATCACGATGGACTTTGTCTGTCACTTCGCGTGCTACGGACTGCTGCCTGCCAGGCCTAGGCGAACCTTTTTAGTAGTTTGTTTAGTGAGTTACATAAGAACTTTCCAAGTCGACGGTCCGCAAATCAAGCAATACTAATAACGTAGTAGACCACATGAGATCGGTCAATATATCCCGTGGAATAGTTGTCTATTTGCTATTTCGCCAAAATATTTTGTTATTGCTCTTTTGAAATTTTTGATTTGGTTGACAAATATCATCCATGTTTTCTGGTCTTTCTTTCTTTCATGTTGTACATCAGCTCCCCCCAGGGGCAAGAGGGCATTGGAGGAGGCTGCTGCTGCTGCGGTAGAAGGCCAGGATCGGCCAGGCGAGGGCAGTGGCCCCAGTAAGTTTTCATTTTAATATAGAGTACCTATTTTTTCCTAGCGTTCCTCATTCGATTTTTTATAAATCGTCTTTGATCTTCTTCTAGACTGTATCTAAATTCTTATCCTGCCTCGACTATGACTCCCTGTGGTATTACTAGATTATTCTCATTAGTCTGTCTGTGTAGCTAACTAAGATTGCACATTTGGCAATTCCATTGGACTCCCATTCTAGTCAGCAACAGCTCTATGCACTGAGCCTTCCCTGGAAAAAGGAACATTTTTACTTTAGATTAGACAGTCACAAATTATTACATTGTTTTCTGTTTTTTTTTCACATTTCTTTATTCCTAGAACAAATATTATATAGTAGTGAGTGGTGTATTCTAACATTCTTAAATGTACTTTGTAGGTGGAACATCTGGTGGCGGGGCCAGCGCGGAGGTGGTGGTGGTGGATGAGGACTCGGAGGACATTTCTGGGGAGGCGGCGGTGCAAGTGCCGACGACACCAATGTGCCTGTGAGGGTTCACACGGTGGTGGCGGGCAGAGGTAAGCTATATATTCCTTACTTATTGAGATTGAAGACTGCAGAGTGTGCTTTCTGCACGGGTGTATCAACCAGGTAGTAGCCTCCTCTAAATGTACTTCGACTTAGCTGTGAAGTTTTTGGCGAGAAGAATCCCAATTAGATCTGAGATGAACTTGATGGATTGGATGAACGAAAAGCAGTATTTTATGTGCATATGTCTGTGGTTACTGCTTTTGTCACAGAGATTCTTTTGTTAGTGTGCACATAAAAAAACGAAAAGCGAAAGAAGGGTGTAAGTAAGTGTGGAAGGACGACAAATTTAATGATGACTGGCAAAGAAGAATGATATGTGTTTGCTTGGTCCCCAAGGTGGCTGAGAAGAATATGGTATGGTGCATGGCTGGGTGAATGATGAAGCAAGAATGGGTGGAAGGAGAACAGCCTTGGTGGGTGAAACAGAAACTGTATGTGTGCATATACTTTGAATGGATGGATGCCTGGATCATGGTACTATCTGACTCTTAGATAGCATATGTGTATCTAGAGAGAGTAGACGGTCACTGGATGAACTACGTCAGGGGTCTCCAAACCGGTCCTGGAGGGCCGGATACATGCCAGATTTTTAAAATAACTACATGTATCTCAATGGGGATATCCAAAAAATCTGGCATGGATCCGGCCCTCCAGGACCGGTTTGGAGACCCCTGAACTAAGTGTTACTTTGAAGAGCATGTAACACCGCACCCCCACGTCCGTTCCAGTGTAGGAAAGGCAAGGAAAAGAAGTTGTAATTTTGTCCAAATACTGAATAGTAGCAGTAGTTTGTATGCAACTGCAAGCACAGCATATATCCGGTTATTACGGTGGACCCTCCCTACCTATCTTAATAATTTTAGTTTAGTAGTAGTACGTCATTCATGTGTGGGTGTATCACTGTTCACTCAAAAAAGCAAAGCACCTAAAGTCATCCCATATGTAATCAAATACATCCCATGTGAAGTGATAGATAATCAGATTATTTAGTTTCTTCTTTTTCCTTCTCTAGTACTCATTTGCACTGTAGGGTGAAAGTTAAATTAATTAAGCAGTAGCCCTTTTAACAGAGTATTCTCAGTGCCACCTGTAATGGAAAAATATGAGCTTCACCACCTGCATGTACTGTACCGGTACAGTAACGCAAGTCTGTCTCACTCATCATGGTGTGCGTCTGTTTTTCTCGGGTGCAAGTTCACTGTGCTGGCATTATGCCGGCTTGCAGAAGATAACGTACCAATTTTCATAAACAAGAGAGAAGAAGAAGAATAAGACTGGTGTACTACTGTCATAGTCGACTGTAATGGAAGTCCATAGTGCTCGTAGAATTTGTTCCTTAAACTCACACTAATGTTAGAGCAAGTCAAGGATGAAGAAGTGGGAGGTTAGATAGATACTGGCCTCAATAGTTATGTACTGTGCTTTCAAGTTGCTACTTGTACTGTGAGACAACTTTCTGCTCAATCATTTTGTGTTAATCTTAAGAGCATTGGTTACAGACTATGTCTAGTTGCCCCTTTCAAATCCCAAAAACCATCAAGGAAGGAGCAGGCTCGAATGACCCGGCAACGGAGGCTGGATGCCACTGTCGCTGAATATTGGCGGCTGCTGGCCCTGGAGGAGGAGGACACGCAGTCTACTACTACATCT
Organism: Lissotriton helveticus; assembly: GCF_964261635.1. Classification (NCBI taxonomy): domain Eukaryota; kingdom Metazoa; phylum Chordata; class Amphibia; order Caudata; family Salamandridae; genus Lissotriton; species Lissotriton helveticus. Next base: position 1,529,854,196 of record NC_136067.1, read on the forward strand.
ACTGCGACAGCTGCATCCTCCTCTGGGCCCACATGGGCTGCCAGCCAGCGCAGTGCTCCAGCGGTACGGAGCCGGGCTACCAAAGCCAACCGCCACCGCCGAGCAGCAAAGACATCAGCTGCCCCCCACAGGAGTTGCAAGGCACGCCAGCGCCGCTTAGGCCTCAGAGTGTCTTCCCTGGAGCAGGAGGTCTTAACCTATTAGAACTTGGTGGAGGGCCTCCGCTCCGACCATGCCACCCTCCGCAAGGAGTATGATGCCCTGGCCGCTACAGTATTGTATTGTATTGTATTGTGATTTGTAAAGCGCGATTGCTGCCCAAATGGGCGTCCAAGCGCTAGAGCATGGATAGCCGAGCTGAGGGTGGCGGAGACTGAGATTTAAGTGGGCCTGGCAAACAGAAAGGTTTTCAATTGTTTGCGGAATGAGAGTAGGTTAGGGTTGGACCGGATTTGTAGTGGGAGTGAGTTCCACATTTTAGCGGCCTTTAAGGAAAACATCCTTCCTCCGGTCCTGGCTCTCCGTACTCTTGGGACTACGGCCAGAAAGGCCTCCGTGGACCGAAGGGGTCTATTAGGGTGGTATTGAGTGACCAGTTTGTTAATGATCGCTGGACCTGACTTCCAGAAAGCTCGGTGGGCAATACATAGTGCCTTGAAAGCCACTCTCTGTCTCACTGGGAGCCAGTGTAGGCTGCTCAGTGCGGGTTTAGCAGACTGTGTCCTTGGAATCTGTAGCAGGGCGCGGGCTGCGCAGTTCTGGACCACCTGTAGCTTTCGCATGGACGTCTCAGGGGCACCCACATACAGGGCGTTGTTTGAATCCAGCCGGGACTGAATCAGGCCCTGAACTGCCACTTGTTTGGCTTCCATTGGGAGGAGGGGGAGGACTTTCCTTAGAGTTCTGAGTAAGCTAAAACAGATGGCGGATAGTTTTGTAGCCTGGGTGGAGAAGGAGAGGTTTTTGTCCAGCCATACTCCTAAGCTTTTTACACTTTCTTTGGGAGTGGGAGGGGTGCCCAGACACCCAGGCCACATGGAGGGAAGTGACGTGGGTGATGCGGGACCTAAGAGCATGAGCTCGGTTTTGTCTCCATTAAGTTTCAAAGAGGAGCATGTCATCCACTTTTTAATGTCCTCTAGACAGTTCGTCAGACTTCCTGAGGTGTGACCGGCGCCTTCCTGAGTCATTGAAACCACTAGCTGGGTATCGTCAGCATATGATACGATTTTTATACCCGAGGGTTCGACGAGTCCAGCCAGTGGTTGCATATAGACATTGAAGAGCGCGGGGCTTAGTGAAGAGCCCTGCGGTACTCCACAGTTCAGGGGTTTTCTGGCTGATATTGTGTCCCCGTCAAAGATCTGGAAGGATCTATTGTGCAAGAATGAATCAAGCCATCTTAGAGCATCGCCTCCGACACCGATGTTGCGCAGACGGTTCAGCAAGGTGGCATGGCTGACCGTGTCGAAGGCTGCGCTTAGATCAAGGAGGATCACTGCCACTGATCCTCCCTGGTCTAGTATCCTTCGGGACTCTTCGGTGACTGTCAGCAAGGCGGTTTCAGTACCGTGTTTGGGTCTGAATCCTGTCTGGGATGGGTCAAGGAGTGCATGGCTTTCCAGAAACTGTGTCAGTTGGGTATTTATGTACTTCTCCAGTACCTTGCTTACCCAGGGAAGTAGTGAGATTGGGCGGTAGCTGGAGTGATCTTCTGGGTTGAGGGTGGGCTTTTTCAGCAGAGCCCGTACCATAGCTCTCTTCCATCCATTGGGTACTGTGCAGGAGGATATGGATGAGTTGAGGAGCTCTAGCACCACGGGAAGAATGGCTTGGCTTGCTTGGAGCAATATTTCTGGTGGGGCAGGGTCAAGGGGAGAGCCAGATTTAACTTGGCGTGCCAGTTGTTGCAATGTCTCCAGGTTTAGTGGGGGGAAGTGGTCCAGCGTTGGCTGTCCTGGGGAGGGGGAATTAGTCGGAGAGGTCTGATTGGGTGTTATTGAGTTGTTGGCAGCTGTAGGGAAGGCGGAATAGATCTGAGTGACTTTGTTATGGAAGAAGTCTGCAAGTTCATTGCATTGTTCTAGCGTTTTCGGGGCTGGGGGGGCAGTGTTGACGGTAATGCATTTTTTGACCAGGTGGAAAATTTCCTTGGGTTTTGATTTTGCTGCCATTATTTGGTCTGCGAAGTAGGAGGCCTGGGCCGCCCTAACCCCATTTCTGTAGGCCTTAATAGCCTCTTTGTATTGGGTTTTTTTTCTGGGAGAAAGTCTAGTCGCCAGGCTCTCTCTTTTTTCCTGCAGAGGCGTTTTAGGTCTCTCAGGGAATCTGAGAACCAAGGAGCAGATTTGTGTGACCTCTTGGGAATGGATTTCCGTAGAGGAAGGATCGTGTCCAGTGATTCCCTGATCCAACCCTCATAGTTGTTATTTGCTTGGTTGGGGTTTGTGCAGGGAGGTGGGCGAGAGCATTCAAGGTTAGTTGTCCATGGCTCTATGAGAAGTTTTTTCCAGTTTCTCTTGGTAATGGGATGGGGGGTCAGTGAAGGAGGCTTGGTGGTAGACCAGGTGAGTGGGACAAGAAAGTGGTCTGACCATGGGAGGCAGATAGGTTGTCCGACCATTAACTTGGAGCAGTTGCTAAAAATTGGGTCAAGTAAGTTCCCTTTTTCATGGGTGGGGGATCTCACCAACTGGATCAGTTGTAAGGCTGCTAGGTCCTCTGTTAGTTCCCTGGCAGCAAGGTCTGTAGGGGAGTTAAAATGTAAGTTGAGGTCTCCTAGAACCGTATAGTTGGCCGAGGTTAGAAGTCGATTAGCGATGATATCTGGGAGAGATCTGTGGAACAGCTTTCCTGGGTCTGGGGGGCGATATATCAGGGTGCCAGAGAAGGAGCTGTTCGCTGTGAAGTCTATGCTGAATGCTAGGCTCTCGCACTCAGGAATAGCTTCAGTAGTAGTGCGGCAACCAAACTTATCTTTTAGGATGATAGCCAGGCCTCCGCCTCTTCCCTTGGTCCGGTCTAGTCTGTGGATTTGGAACCCGGGGGGTAGGGCTGAGACTATGTCTGGCTCTGAATGAGACATGAGCCATGTCTCGGTCAGAAAGATAACGTCTGGGTTGTAATTTTCTAGTAAAAGACATATTTGTGTGCTGTGCCGAGGAAGGGATCGACAGTTTAACAGGTACATCTGGTATTCCTGGGACGTGGCAGGCGTCTCAATGGTGTCAAAGGAGTGTTTGCAGCCAGGGCATTGGATTGGAAGTTCGACTGGGAGGAAGGAGAGCGGGCATTGCGCCATGGTAGAGGGCCTAATCTTTTTTATGGCAGCCGAGCTGTAGGTCCTGACCTGGGTGGGGTGAGGGGCAGGGGGCGTGGCCCCTGGTCCTGTCAGGTCGCGGGCGGGCGCGGATGGGCTTGCCTTTGGCGCGTCTTCGGCGCACCGCCGGCGTGCCCGCTGCGCCCGTCCGCTGCGCCTCCGGAAGCAGCACATTCTTAAATGTCGTAGGCGGTGGGGGGGGTGGCCTAACTCAGTGGGCGTTGCCCGGGGGGGGGGGTCACGGCGGCTGTCCTCAACCCGCTTCAGTGCCTGACTCGGCTGCGTGGGGGGTCAGTCACCAAGGGAGCAGTAGGTAGGGTTATTGGGTGTTACAGGTTTAAACATTGAGAGCGTTCAGTAGAGTATCGTGAGACATATTGCAATGATCGGCAGTGGGGTGGACTAAGCAGAGGAGAATAAAAAAACAGTATAACAGGGTGTATAACAGAAAGGGGATATAGCATAACGAACATTCCTGGATAAAAAAGAAATAAGATGGAAAGCGTCACAGTAAAAAAGCATAATCGTAACGGTATAAAAGGTAGTGCAAATATAAAAACATTGTAAACTGAGTGAGAACAAAAAGCTGTTAGCCCGGAGGGGGCTGGAGAATAGGGGGAAGTAGAGAATGAGGAAGAAAATATTATGGAAGGGGTATAGGTAGTAGGGTGGTTCAAAAGGAGAGTCAGTGGGATGGGCGATAAAAATAGAGGGAGGTGGTAAAGGTAGGGAAATGGAAATACGTGGTGTAATTGAGTAGGAAGAAGAAATGGTTAAAAGGTGGAATAGAAGAGGGAAAGAAGAGAAAGGGAAGTAAGTGGAAAGAGGGAGTTATAATTATGGATAGCGGGGGTAATGCATGCTAAAAAAAAGTATGTGGGAGAGAGGGACATATCAAGATGCAGTCGCTTAATATAGAGAATTTAGATTGAAAAGGAGTGACATATAAATTGTGAACAGCATCCTGCCGTAGTGTCCCTTGCCCCTTTTTTAGAGACTTTTGGGGGGTGGGATTTGGGAGTTGGGTTCTTTTTGGGACTTTTGAAGGACAATCGTTGGGGTTAGGGAGGGTCTTGCGGGAGATTATTTTGTTAGGGCTATACAAATATACTTTTTCAAACTTTATCTGAGCATACCTGTTTTTTACTGCTTTTGAGTCTGGTGGGTGGGGGTTTAACAGTAAGTTTGTTTTCCTGAAACTTAAGTCTGTGTCATTTTCTTCCTTTAAGTGTAAATGGCTAAATGTTTTCAACACTAAGGGGCAGATTTATGAAGGCCTTGCGCCGCCGGTGCGTCACTTTATTTGACGCAACGGCGGCGCAAACAATGCGCCTTATTTACAACGTGACGCATTTAGGAGATGCGTCACGTTGTAAAGCCCTTTGCCATAAGGAGGCGTTCCTGCGCAGGGGGGGGCCTTCCTGCGCAGGAACGCCTCCTAAAAGTGGCTGAGTGAAATCTATGAGATTTCACTCAGTCACTTTCAGGACAATGCTGCATCAAAACCCTGTGCCTGCTTGAAGCAGGCGTAGGTCTTGACGCAGCATTGTGGAGATGGGGCACACCCGAGCCTTCCTGGAGCTGCGTTGCGCTTGCAACGCAGCTCCAGCAATGCGCCACGTTTACGGCACAGATGCGTCACGCATCTGTGCCGTTTTTGCCCCATGGTGCGCCGCATTATAAATGCGGCGCACCATGGGTGGCGGTCTGGCGGAGCAGCGGCGCAGGATGACTGGCGCATCCCTGGGGATGCGCCAGTCATCATAAATCTGCCCCTAAGTGCCTCTCACATAGTAAGTGATCCCCCCTTTCCCACCATGGATTTTCATCAAATCACTTGCAACCAAAATTACACATTCCCACGAGTGCTCTATGACCCCAGAACTCAGTTGCAAAAATCAAGAACCCACCGAAACACATGCAATCCTGCTGCTAGGGCTAACCCTAACGAACCCTAAGTTACAAAAAGTGCCAAAAGGCTTTCCCGCATGGATGTTGTCCAAACCAGTTTTATCCGGTATTAGACCTTGCCAGCAATGGCCCCAGAACAGTCAACCAAGGGTAGAACAAGTAGAAGACCCCCAAACAGCCAAAAAGCAAAAGTAAAAAAATTGGGACTTAGTCACTTTCCTGAAAATTTGCAAAATCACTCAGTGCGTGCTCTGCAGCTAGGCCCTAACTCCCCTCTGCATCCATGGATTCCCTTCAAACCTCTTGCAATGAAAAGTATCCATACCCAGCGTTGCTCCCAGACCCCGAAACCCACCCACAAACACCAGGAAGCCCCCCAAACAGGCCCCCGAAAATGCTACATTGAGGGAAAAATCAGAAAATGCAAAAACTTTTTCCTCATGGAGGTTGTCCAAACCAGTTTAATACGGTATTAGACCTTCCCAGCAATGGCCCCAGAGCCGTCAACCCATGTGAAAACCAGTAGAAGACCCCCAAACAGTCAAAAAGCAAAAGTACAGGTGATTAAAGTTGTAATTATATTAACTGTGCAAAACAAAGAAAGACAGAAACACAGGAATAAAAGTGAATAAGTACGAAAAACAAAATTTTTGATTCATTGGCTCATTTTCAGGGCTCGGTGTCAGGGAAGAAGAGTTCGTCCTCATACTCTGCGAATTCAGGCAGGAGTAGGTCAGTGTCACCTAACACAGAAGAAATTCCCTCATCTAAGTTGCTATCCTCCTCGTCTTCTTCCGTCGTGCGATTTGGTACTTTGAAATCTGGTGGTATGAGGTGCTCATTCATCTTGATCATTGTTAGCCTCTCCACATTTTTGGGCAAGAGGCGGGTCCGTTTGCAAGTTACAATGCCACCAGCAGCACTGAAAACACGTTCAGAAGACACGCTTGCGAGTGGGCAAGACAAGTAATGTATAGCCAGGCTGGTGATCTCTGGCCACAATTCTTTTTTCCCATGCCAATATGCCAATGGGTCAGCATTAACATAGACCTCTGTTGAGTCATTCAGATAGTCCTGCACCATCGACTCAAGGTTCTCCACGGTTCCTCCTTTTAGCGTACTTTTTGCTCGGACCTTTTGAGAACCAAACCCAAGCTCAGCTAGCCAATCCTCTTCACTATCATCACCCGATATTTCTGTTGTGTCTGGTGCAGATGATCCGGTTGCCGGTGTCTTTAACGGCTGAGAGGTCACTCCTGCCACAGCCACAGGTGCAGAAGTGGAGTCTTTTGACTGTGGATGGCCTGCTGATGCTGATGTACTGCCTTTTCCTTCAATTTTCTTCCGCTCTCTTTCAAACCTCATGGCTGACAAGGCTAGCCAATGTTTGTACATTTTACAATCTACATCACCAAAAGGAAATAATGCACTGCCTGCCAGTGCCTTTTTGTAGCGTGGATGCAGAATAGTAGCACAAATGTAATGCTGTTCTGAGTGGATCTTTTGAAGACGTTCATCGCCAAGTAGGCGCTCTAATAATTTCTCCGCCAAAACAAAAGCTGCTTGCTTTTCTTCATCTTTTTGAAACTTAGCAGACACCGCCTTCAGTTTGTGCTCCAGCATGCGCAACAATGGGATAGCTTTTCCCAAATTACAGTCCTCCCTGCTGACTGCACGCGTGAAGACCTCAAAAGGACAAAGCATGTCTGTCAGGCTTTTACTAGCTCCCATTCCGCCGCATTTAACCTCAGGTCCTTCACAGCTGTACCCAGTGTTAAGAAATATTGATCGAGTACCGTAAACTGCTCATACAGACGCTCAAGCATGTAGAAGGTTGAGTTCCAACGTGTTTGCACCTCCTGGATGAGTGCTTTCACTGGCATTCGACGTTCATGTAGCAGAAGCCTCAGATGCTTCCGGGCCTTAAAAGAATGGCTGAAATGGTTGCACATTTTTCGGCAGGTGACCACTAACTCACATGCTGGACTGTCTTTATCCAAGAATTTTTTAACAACCAGGTTTATACAGTGCGCCAAACACGGCACTCTGAAATAGTGACCCAGATCCATGGCCTTAACTACATTGGCTGTCCGCTTACTTCGCGCTCTATATATCGGTAAGCTATCGCTAAAGCTCCTTGTAATCCTCCTATTGTTAGCATGTTCTTCCGTGGTTGCTACACGGGTATTTTTGGGATCACACCCGTTATATGCAACCTTAATCGAGTGTTTTTGGCCTCCTCCCGCCCTTTATCTTAACAGCGGGTGTTTGTATCGTTTAACAGGCATCCATTACGGACTGCAGCTACTTTTAAGCCACTGCCTCTCTTTGCAAGGAAAGCGGAACGAAGAGACACCACGTTTGCCGCCGCCCCCCCCTTTTTTCTCGCGCTTCTCTGAAGTCTGTATTACAGGTAATACATTAGTAAAAAGTTGGTATTTTATACCGCTTATGCATTTTCTAGCGCAGCATCCAAACATGAAACTAAATTTGAGTGTGTACCGTTTCACAGGCATTTGTTATGATCGGCAGCCGCCTTTGAACAACAGCCGCCCTTTGAAACGCTAACAGGGCGTGGATACACCACGCTTACCGCTCCTTGCCTTTACCTTTCTCTGAGCTCAGCATGACAGGTAAATACTAGTAGAAAGACGGTTTTTTAGACTTTCCATGCTATTCTTAGGGAAGTGTTCTTACACAAGATTACATTTTATTTCACGAACTATAGCCGTTTTCCGAGGTACAGCCGTCGTTTGAAACACTAACGAAGAATAACAATACCACGGTCTCCGCCCTTCCCAGTGTTCCCCTGAACTTCGCATGAAAGGTAAAACTTTAGCAGAAAGGAGGTTTTGTTTGGACCATTTGAATAATTCTTTGAGCAGCTAACGAGATAAAACAACATTTCTTTCTAGCTAAACTAAACACCGGCTTGTGAAAGAAAACAACAAGGATCCTTTTCCCTCACTTTTAAAGACGATGAAAAGTATTTGTAGGCAGTAGTAGGATGGAAGCAGTGATTACTGTTTAAACAGGTAAGAATATCATCCAATAAGAACGCCTTACTGAGACATGGAGATTATTTGAGAACACTTAATAATTTGGTACAGTACCTTACACTACGTATTTCTCTCCTTAAACAGTTATCACATACCGTCTCCAGATATAAAAGGAGAGGTGCCTTACCTGCCCCATCTACCACGAACCTAATAGTTCATAACTTCTCTTTTAGGTAAGGTAATTTGGCAATTAAATGCAAATATTCGGATGTAGACTCTGAACTTGCAGTAAAACACAATTGAAATTATAGAAGGATTAAATTTTCTTGATCTTCACTGTTTATTTACTTTTGGTTTTTAAATTAGACATCATGCCATAATATTCTAGCATAGGCACAACAATTCTGTCTCCCTAATAAAATTGAGTTTTAGCCAAAATTCGCTGCTTTCCTATCCCTTTGATATAAGCTGTTTGCCCACATAAAATTACATATAGGTGTGATATATCCAGATAGGATATATGGGAAATAACCTTTGGCAATAGTTTACTATACTAATCTAGAACTACAGATATATTTAGAGATACAGGTTTCCTAAAAATGTTACGCTTTTTTCTATTGAAGAATTATTCTTGGGATTTATCCCGTGACTGACAATATTGTGTTGTTTATTAAATACGTAAATGTTTTCCAACTTTGTGTCCTTAAATCAATGTTGTATTATGATAAGTCTGGCTATGTGAAGGAGGGGAAAAAAAGAAAAAAAGAAGGAAAAATGTCCTTGTAATTGAATTAGTCTCTGTCTATGTAAATAGTAGTATTAGCAATGCACTGTGATTTATATATGATTTTGTTTTATCTTATTTTATTTAGAAAAAGTGGCTGGATACCGATCTGTCCTGATGAAGACAAATGACTTTGTCGAAACGCGTTGACATACAGCCTTATATATATTTTTTGGGAGAAATTATTTTTAAGAAAAAGTCCCCTATCCCTTATTTTATGTACATTGATATGTTTGTTCTATATTCACTGTCCAATGAAGGAATGTTTACTCATATCATGTAACCAATTTTTTATTGAATCATATGTATCCATATATCTTTTATAACTATATTAAAAATCTACCTTTTGATATCATTTCAGTCCATTGCTTTAATTTTATGAATTAGTATTTTATGAATATGTGTCCTTCACAATAGCCAGCTTTTTGTCTTTATTGTCTGCCTGGGTAGATACCTTTGCATAAAAATTGTTTTCCCTGACCCAGGAGCACGATCCACATCAGGGGGTCTTGTTACCCACAAAAAAAAAAAAAAAACTTAACTACATTGGCGCCATTATCCGTGGAAACATAACCAATGTCGCGTTTTTTTGGGGACAGCCAGTGAAAGACCTTTGTGTTGAACTCATTCAAAATGTTTTCTGCTGTATGACGTAGCTCCAAGGCAAACATGGCTCGTGTTGCATGTTTCCGAGCAGCTTTAAATACTTTGTCCAGGTCAACACCTGCGTTTAGCTTTGCTTTAACCCCTGAAAAAGAGACCCAGTGTGCAGTGATGCACATGTAAACAGTGCCTGCGCCACTGGTCCACATGTCTGTTGTCAGATGTATAGTGTGAACCGCACTCTTCTGCAAAGCTGCCCCAATCACCTCCAGCACATCTTCATGTAGTGCTGGAACCGCAACTCGGGCAAAATAGTACCAGCAAGGAACCTTCCATTTAGGGCAGAGCGCTGCCACTAATTCTAGAAAACCAACCCCTTCTACAAAAGAAAAAGGGGGAAGATCCAGCGCTAGCATTTTAGCCAGCTTAGTGTTATACAGACGCACCATTGGGTGGTTGCGGTCATATGGTGCGTCTGAAAACAACATTGTTTTAATGTTGCCCTGGACCATTTTACGGGATGATGATGATGACTTCTTCGGCCCAGTTACGCTCGCTGATGAACTTTTTCGCATTGGTGTCTCACTCTGTCCCACACTCTTAGTGTGGCTCACAGGGGGTGTGCTGACAGGGGTACTGGGTGTAAGTGAAGTGTGTGACACTTCTTCCTCCTCGTCATCATCAGATGGAACATCAACGTTTTCTCGACTTGCAATTCGGGCTTCCTTGATCTCCTTTAGGTGCGCCAACCATTGGACAGTGTGCTGTCTCTTAAGATGACCTCTCTGGCCTCCAGTCCCATAGTTGGTACCAAGCTTACCACGACTAACTGCAAGCTTACAAATGCTACAAATGGCTATGTTTTCCCTTTTTAGGCAAACACTAAAGAAGTCCCAAACTGCGGACTTGAAAAGTCTGTGGGGGCCGGAGGAGGCGATACTGGTGGTGGTCGTGCTGCTAATGCCAGATGAAGTGGAGGATGTGTATTGCTGAACTTTACTACGTTGTGCACTTTCACCACCACTAATTGAGGTCGAGGTGGATGGAGGTCCCTTCTGGCGAGTAAGAAATATGGAAGCGGTAGGTTGTGGTGTACTAGTTAACATCAATGATTGTGGTGTTCCCATTGCCTCCTCGTCGACTTCATCATCACGCTCAGCAGCTTGTCGGGCTAGGGTCAAAATGTCTGTTTGCTGCATGCCCGCTGGGGCTTCAGTGACGTTAGTGATGATGACTGCGTCGTCGTCGTGAGAGTCTTCAGCAGCAGGAGTATACGCCACTTCTTGTTGAGCGTCATCACACTCCATAACTATGAGAGTTTTGACGACCTTCCTTTTACGCTTAGCTACCTTTGTCAGATCATGGTGTGCCTCCTCAACCTCACTCTCAGACGGCAGTGGTGCTGGTTCCCAAGTAAGATCCATATCATCAGAAGGAGGTGGGCTTGAAGAAGATGTAGACACCAACACCCTTGATCTTTTCCTTGCTCGGGATGTGGAAGACAATGAATGATCATCAGGAGGAGTGGCTTCCTCGAATGATACCTCGGCTTGATTGTCGATTTCCAGATGTGCCCCTACTTCTGGAGGAACAACTATTGTGGCCACTTGTTGTGCCCCTCCATGCACCTCTGCTTGCTCCTCTCCTTGCGCCGCCTCTCCTTCCACATGTACTTGGGCTTGTACTTGCACATGTGATTGTTGTTGCGGCTGTGGTTGTTCAACACTCGTCAGATGAGTTACAACAACCTGTGTTGATTGAGGGACATTGCTGCTACTTTCTTGCGATGAGCCAACATCACTGGTCGATGGTGATTGAACAAGTAGACTGGCTGCCTCTGCAACACTCAAGGGCTTGGACTTAAGTTGGCGTGGGGGTGGTGGCACTGAGCCCAATGGAGCAGGGGTGCTGCTCCCAGCTTGGTCCCAGGCAGATCCTGCTGCTGCTGCAGGTGTACTTTTTTTTTTATTCCCAAAAAATGTGGCGGACGGCACACCAGTCTGCTTGGTAACTTGCTTCTTCTGCTCCTTTCTGGCATCTTTCTTGCTAGAGGAGCTACGGGGAACTTTTTTTGGGGCCATCTTCTTCAGATGTCACTCTGAACAGCAGGCCGCAGTTGCACAAGTTGCAGAGTTGTCTGTGGCCACACGTGACGTTGTGCTGCACACACCGCAGCAGGACTTCTTCCTGGCACTGGTGGTTCTCTTGTGCACCTACAAGCAATGGAAGACAGAGGAACATCAGTTATACACCCCAAAAAGTCGACAAAACACACACAATTCTGCACAATCCCAGCCCATCCATGGCCTCAATGGTGTTTAAATTCAAGAAGACACCCCACAGAAAGACTAGGCCCATGCACCACTCACTACCCCTGGGCAAAAGGCCCCACCAGCAGCCCCAAAAAAACGAAAAAAACCACACAAAATTCTGCACAATCCCAGTCCATCCATGGCCTCAATGGTGTTTAAATTCAAGAAGACACCCCACAGAAAGACTAGGCCCATGCACCACTCACTACCCCTGGGCCTAATGGATGAAAGCTAGGCAAAATGGGTGCAGGCCTCAGACACTGCCTCTCTTCAAAATGGCCCCTTGAACCCCAAGCACATGTTGCCTGTACCAGCACTCAAGATGGCCACCACCACCACCCACATGGCCAGTCCACATCAACAGTACACCCCAAAAAAAAACGAAAAACACACAAAAATCACCACAATCCAATGCCATCCAGGATGTTTACATTAAAGAGAGTGAGACCCCACAGGCAGACTCAGTCCATGCACCACTACCCCTGGGCAAAAGGCCCCACCAGCAGCCCCAAAAAAATCGACAAGAACCACAAAATTCAGCACAATCCCAGCCCATCCATGGCCTCAATGGTGTTTAAATTCAAGAAGACACCCCAGAGGGCTACAAGATCACACGGAGGGACCGCACCGCCAACCAGACGGGAGGAGGCATCGCCATCATCCACAGAGACACCATCCGCATCACGACCAACACCGACGACACCCTAACCACCGCCGAACACCTGCACTTCCAGATCCACACCGACCCGAAGACCACCCTCAGAGGCACCCAGATCTACCGACCCCCGGGCCCACGCACACGATTCAGCGAGGACATCGCCGACTTCATCAGCCCGCATGCCCTCCCCTCCGCCGACTACATCCTCCTGGGGGACCTCAACTTCCACCTGGAGAACAACAGCGACCGCAACACCATCACCCTGCTCGACAACCTCGCCAACCTCGGACTCAAGCAACTGGTGACCACCCCCACCCACCTCGCCGGACACACACTCGACGCCGTCTTCTCATCCAGCAAAGACGTCACCTTCAGCCACGCAACAGGACTCCACTGGACGGACCACAGCTGCGTCCACTTCACCTTCAAAAGAACGACGATCCACCAACACCAGCAACAGGTTGCCCGAAGAAGCTGGAACAAGATCACAGCCGACCAGCTCACCGCTTCCCTGAGCCAGCACCCTCCCGCCAGCTCAGCGAACCCCAGCCAGGCCGCCGACAACCTCACGAAGTGGATCAGCAACTGCGCGGACGAACTCGCCCCTCTGAGAACCCCGCCCAGCAGACCCGGCAGCAGAAAAACCCCATGGTTCACCGACGAACTCAAGAGCTCCAAGAAGAACTGCCGAGCCCTCGAGAAAGTATGGAGAAGGGAACCAACTAAGGACAACATGACCACCCTCAAGCTCGCCACCCGGAAACACCACCAACTGATCCGCGCCACCAAGAAAAATACATACAAGGACCGGCTGGACAACAACGCACACAACTGCAAGGAACTCTTCAACATCGTGAAAGAGCTCTCCAACCCCAACGCCGGAAACAATGACATCACCCCGTCGCAAGACCTCTGCAACTCCCTCGCGTCCTACTTCCACAACAAGATCGCGGACATACACAACAGCTTCAGCATCCAACCAACGCATGCCACAACCGCAACAACGCCACCCACCACCACCCTCCGCACCTGGACTCCGATCAGCACCGAAGACACCATCAGCACAATGAACTCCGTCCACTCCGGATCTCCGACTGACCCCTGCCCTCACCACATCTTCAACAAGGCCGACGCTGTCATCGCACCCCACCTGCGGGACATTATCAACACCTCCTTCGACACCGCCACCTTTCCGGAGAGCTGGAAGCACGCAGAACTCAGCGCTCTTCTCAAGAAACCTACAGCAGACCCCACCGAACTCAAGAATTACCGTCCCATCTCGCTCCTCCCGTTCCCGGCCAAAGTCATCGAGAAGACCGTCAACAAACAGCTGGCCACCTTCCTCGAGACGAATGGATCCCTCGACCCCTCACAGTCTGGCTTCCGAGCCAACCACAGCACCGAGACCGCCCTCATCGCTGCCACCGATGACATCCGAACCCTGATGGACAACGGAGAAACAGCGGCCCTCATCCTCTTGGACCTCTCCGCGGCTTTCGACACTGTCTGCCACCGCATCCTAGTACAGCGCCTCGGCAACATCGGAATCCAGGAGAAGGCACTGGAATGGATCACCTCCTTCCTCAACGGAAGAACACAGAGAGTCCGCCTACCACCGTACAAGTCAGAGGCCACCGAAGTCATCTGCGGCGTCCCTCAAGGATCCTCGCTGAGCCCCACCCTCTTCAACGTCTACATGAGCCCCCTCGCGGCCATCACACGCCAACACAACCTCAACATAATCTCCTACGCCGACGACACCCAGCTGATCCTCTCCCTGACCAACGACCCCGCCGCCGCCAGAGCCAACCTGCACGAAGGGATGAGAGATGTAGCCGAATGGATGACGACCAGCCGCCTGAAACTGAACTCAGACAAGACGGAGGTCCTCATCCTGGGCTCCTCGCCCTCCGCCTGGGACGACTCCTGGTGGCCCCCCGCCCTGGGCACCGCACCCAAACCGACGGACCACGCACGCAACCTGGGCTTCATCCTGGACTCCTCCCTCTCCATGACCAGACAAGTCAACGCCGTCTCCTCGTCATGCTTCAACATCCTACGCATGCTACGGAAGATCTTCTGGTGGATACCCACCGAGACCAGGAAGACTGTCACCCAGGCCCTCGTCACTAGTCGACTGGACTACGGCAACGCCCTCTACGCCGGAACCACCGCCAAGCTCCAGAAGAGACTCCAGCGGATCCAGAACGCCTCAGCCAGACTCATCCTCGACATCCCACGAAACAGCCACATCTCCGGACATCTGAGAGACCTGCACTGGCTCCCCGTCAACAAAAGAATCACCTTCCGTCTCCTCACCCACGCGCACAAAGCCCTACACGACCAAGGCCCGAGCTACCTCAACAACCGAATCAACTTCTACACTCCCAAGCGCCACCTCAGATCAACCAGCCGCGCCCTCGCCGCCGTCCCCCGCATCCGAAGAACGACAACAGGAGGAAGGTCCTTCTCCTACCTGGCCGCCAAGACCTGGAACTCACTCCCGACCGACCTGCGCCTGACCCACGACCACCTCTCCTTCAGGAAGAAGCTCAAGACCTGGCTGTTCGAGCAGTAACGGCACCCCCCCCCCCCTAGCGCCTTGAGACCCTACGGGTGAGTAGTGCGCTCTATAAATGACTTGATTGATTGATTGATTGACAGAAAGACTAGGCCCATGCACCACTCACTACCCCTGGGCAAAAGGCCACAATCCAATGCCACCCAGGATGTTTACATTAAAGAGAGTGAGACCCCACAGGCAGACTCAGTCCATGCACCACTACCCCTGGGCAAAAGGCCCCACCAGCAGCCCCAAAATAATCGACAAAAACCACAAAATTCAGCACAATCCCAGCCCATCCATGGCCTCAATGGTGTTTAAATTCAAGAAGACACCCCACAGAAAGACTAGGCCCATGCACCACTCACTACCCCTGGGCAAAAGGCCCCAACAGCAGCCCCAAAAAAACGACAAAAAACACAAAATTCTGCACAATCCCAGCCCATCCATGGCCTCAATGGTGTTTAAATTCAAGAAGACACCCCACAGAAAGACTAGGCCCATGCACCACTCACTACCCCTGGGCATAATGGATGAACGCTAGGCAAAATGGGTGCAGGCCTCAGACACTGCCTCTCTTCAAAATGGCCCCTTGAACCTCAAGCACATGTTGCCTGTACCAGCACTCAAGATGGCCACCACCACCACCCACATGGCCAGTCCACATCAACAGTACACCCCCAAAAAAACAGAAAAACACACAAAAATCACCACAATCCAATGCCATCCAGGATGTTTACATTAAAGAGAGTGAGACCCCACAGGCAGACTCAGTCCATGCACCACTACCCCTGGGCAAAAGGCCCCAACAGCAGCCCCAAAAAATCGACAAAAAACACAAAAATCAGCACAATCCCAGCCCATCCATGGCCTCAATGATGTTTAAATTCAACAAAACAGTTGTATCATGCACCCATAACCAACCCTGGTCCTACTGGATACTGTGGCTACCCACAATATATTTTATTTAATGTTCTGAAAAAGTTCCAAAATTGTAGTTGCAGCAACTGTAATGCCCCAAACAAACTTATTTGTGAAAGTTGATTTCTAATCCAAATGTGATCCAAAGAAAGTCTAAAAGGCCTCAAATCCAAATATCCAGCAGCACCCACAAAAAGTAATCCTTCCAGGTCAAGGTCCAAATGAAAGTGACCAGCACATGAAGAAAGCACTGGAAGGAGCCTGCTGGACAGGAACAGGAAGTTGGAGACTGTGGGGCACTTCCTTCCTCCTCCCCCCCCAAATAATGGACTCCTTGCAAAAAAAGTGCAGGCAAATGTCAACCTGAGGAGTGATTCTGATAAAAATCATCATTTTCTGAAGGTTTATGCTGTTTGCTGGTGGATTTCTTGTGCAGAATTGCAAAATCTCTATTTCGCGAGTGCGAGATTGTTCCTGCCCGCCGCACCTACATGTTCGCAATTGCGAACTCTCGCGATGCGGGCTGTGCAAGGTGGTGGCAAGCCGCGATTACGTATTCGGCGGCGCCAAACTCCCGCGGGATTCCGCAGCAAGATCCAAAATGGCGCAGCACTCGCAAAATATCGAGAAAAACAACTCGTCAAACGCTGAATGACGGAAAGTGAACGCCGCGCGCCACGCCGCGCGCCGCAATATTGTATCACCAAGCAAAAAAATCCGCCGCGTGCGGATTTGCGGATTTTCGGCAAATTCGCGAGAGTTCGCGGATTGCGAATTTGCTGAAAATCCGCAAAATCCGCGAGCGGAACGGATTTTACGCCCATGCTTAATTTCAAGCCCCTCTTCCCTTTTAGTAGGTCTATCGAGACGAAATACAGAGAAGCCAGTAGGTGTGGCCGCAATGAATTCAAGGCTGGCAAGGTCATCTGCCCATGTTTCTGTGATGAAGAGCATATCTAAGTACAGATTAGAGATTAGATCTAAAACCTCCAAATGGTGTTTTATTAATGATCAAGAATTAATAAGCGCACAAAGCAAGAATGGGCCATCATTTTAGGGGTAAGTACTGCTCACCAGGGTGTTACAGGTAGTGCTATCTTTAAGTAAACCCAAATTATGAAATTGTAGACTGAATGTAGGGCATGCCAGAAATCCAGAAATTAGCATGTCCTCTGGTTCTATCCGGGGGCATGTGACAGATTTATTTGTGAAGTTATTATTTAGTAAAGCCTCACATGAGTATTCCAGAGAATTGGGTAGGGCCGGGCAAAAACAGAAAGGGTAACCAGCACTGGGCATGGTCCAGACGCTGACGGGCGCAGAGGGGCTTCCCTTTGGTATGCCTGTGGCATGCCTGCTGCGTGCATCCCTTGCGCGTTGGTGCCATAATCCCCTTTTATCTGGGAATCAATCAATCAATACATTAATAAAGCGCACTACTCACTCGTGAGGGTCTCAAGGCGCTGAGGGAAGGGGGGGGAGCTGCTACTGATGGAAGAGCCAGGTCTTGAGGTGTTTCCTGAAGGTGAGATGGTCCTGGGTCAATCGTAGGTGGGTGGGAAGGGAGTTTCACGTCTTGGCAGCCAGGTAGGAGAATGATCTTCCACCGGTGGTGGCTCTTCGTATCCGTGGTACGCTGTCGAGGGCGAGGCTGGTGGAGCGGAGCTGGCAGGTTGGAGTGTGGAACTTGAGGCGGCTGTTGAGGTATTCTGGGCCCGTGTTGTGGAGCGCTTTGTGTGCGTGGGTGAGGAGCCTGAAGGTGATCCTTTTGCTGACGGGAAGCCAGTGCAGGTCTCTCAGGTGGGCAGATATGTGACTGTCGCGAGGGATGTCAAGGATGAGTCGTGCGGATGCATTCTGTATGCGCTGGAGCCTTTTCTGGAGTTTGGCTGTGGTTCCTACATAGAGGGCGTTCCTGTAGTCCAGTCGGCTGGTCACGAGGGCCTGGGTGACGGTCTTTCTGGTCTCGGTGGGGATCCACCGGAAGATCTTTCGGAGCATGTGCAGGGTGTTGAAGCATGAGAATGAGATGGCGTTGGCTTGCTTGGTCATCGTGAGTGAGGAGTCCAGGATGAATCCTAGGTTGCGTGCGTGGTCCGTGGGTGTTGGTGCGGTGCCTAGGGCTGCGGGCCACCTGGAGTCGTCCCAGGTGGATGGGGATGGTCTGAGGATGAGGACCTCCATCTTGCCTGAGTTCAGTTTGAGACGGCCGAGTTTCATCCATTCTGCGACGTTTTTCATTCCTTCCTGGAGGTTGGATTTGGCAGTGGCTGGGTCTTTCGTGAGGGAGAGTATCAGCTGGGTGTCGTCTGTGTATGAGATGATGTTGAGGTTGTGCTTGTGTGCGATGGTGGCGAGGGGGCTCATGTAGATGTTGAAGAGGGTTGGGCTGAGCGAAGAGCCCTGGGGGACGCCGCAGATGATCTTGGTGGCAGCTAAGCAGAAGGGAGGAAGGTGGACTCTCTGGGTTCTGTCGGAGAGGAACGAGGGTTGGAAGGATGAGGAACATGGCGGCAGGCTGACGCCTGTTGCGAGAGCTCCGAGTCCAGGAAGGTTTCTCCCGTGTTTCAGGCTGAAATGATGGTGCCAAGACGGTGAGGAGGAATATGAGATTGTGCTCTCTCTAGCGGTCTAGCGCTAACGCACATTTCCTTTCCCCTTCTTCGTTTTTTCCCTAAGGAGAGGTGTGTGGTAAATAAATAAATAATACCTCTATTTTTGACTGGATATAACAATAACAGATAGCTCAATAAATAAGAGTCAAGATTCGAGGTAGTAGGAGTTTGCAGGTTTAATACAGCATAAGGACAGGAACAGGACAACCTGCACGGACAAGATCTGGGATGGCTAGCAACTTTTAATAACAGTACACAAGTATATATACTAAAACAATTGCATTACAGTACATACAGTAGGCGTAGCAGTGGGTGGGGTTCGTAGCAGTTCGCGAAAGATAAGGAAGAAAGTAGGTGTGACAGGAGGCGTGTACATAGACATGTGATGTAAACGTAACAGAATATGTCATAAATGGGGCGGAAACATGGAGGGGGCTACCTAAGGAGCCGGGACCTCTAACCTAGTGATGCGCGCAAGCTGGCAATGACGTGTTACTAGGAGAAGCTGGGGGCTATGACTTCTGCGCTAGGAGCAGAGACGAAAGTCTGGAGAGTCAGAGCGACATGTACCTAAACACTATCTAGTATCTGATGTTTAGAGAACATGTTGATAGAATCCAAAAGTTATCAGGGTAAAGGCTAACAGATTCTAAGACTGGTGCATGCATAATTCTACAGGTAGTGTGTGTTGAGGAATATTAAATGACCATTAATACAGTATTTCTCTTACATGGAGACGTAAAGGCTAGACCATGATGGAAATTATTGATGCGATTCAGTAGTTTAGGAATGCAGGGAAGGAGAGCTGGACTGATAACTAGAATCATAACATACTCTTGGCAGACTGGCAGGCAGAGCCAGGACGAGCCGGGCACTGTGAGGCAGGAAGTAAGTGAAGGGTCAGGGATACAGGTGGGGGCTGTATCGCTCCTCAGCGAGGGTTCAGAAGACAGGAGCTGAATCTGATGTCCAGGTCCTTTTGAGGCCTAGAAACGGGGATTTTACAATGAAATAACGTGCACACTGTGAAACGTGGCAACGTAGCTTTACATAGGCCTGATATTCGTTGTATTCACGAAAACTATGAACTGGCATACTAGAGTTGGACACAACTGTAATTGCATCTTTAATCGATCATAAGGGAACACATATGCATATTAATCATGCACATATAACATAAGATGGGGAACACGTAGGGACACAGAACATGGCAAAATTTACTTTTCCACATTCCCTCCTTGTCACTACGTTTCCATCAGGAAACATCAATATTCATGATACCATCTATCATTTCATACAGTATCATTTGCTCGCCTCGAATTGTCTTGGAACGGGATCTAGGACGGGACTTAGGACTAGGAATACAAGAGGTAGCACAAATGCCGCAAATCGCAGGGCCACATTGTATACAGAGGCAGCAACTGAATATGATCGCTACTGCAATACCTAGAAATGACAACACTTTCCATCCCCAGGCAGAAATTATACTCCAGAACCAACCGGACCATGTCCAGGTGCCTGGATTCTGGTGTAACTGATGGGCAATTTTATGAAGTCTGGTTATAGCTGAATAAACAGACGGCGCGTTATTAGGAATAAAAATGCAGCAACTGGATCCGATGACTCTACATGCTCCTCCTCTATCTGCCAGTATGACGTCAAGAACGAGACGATTTTGGAGCACGACAAATCTCATAGCAGATTGCTCTTCGGTTAAGTTACCTAGGGCAGAGGCAGTCTCATTCACTACTGCTTCAAGGGTTCTAGTTAACCTACGGATTAACTTACTATTCTGGATAGGGCCTATAAAGAAGAAGAATCCTTTATTGAAATCTGTATACTGTTCTAGAGCAGTTTCAGTTTGATCGACAATCGGGGACTCGATCTCCCTTCTATGT
The DNA here is from genome assembly GCF_964261635.1 of Lissotriton helveticus. Classification (NCBI taxonomy): domain Eukaryota; kingdom Metazoa; phylum Chordata; class Amphibia; order Caudata; family Salamandridae; genus Lissotriton; species Lissotriton helveticus. The sequence goes on from NC_136067.1 coordinate 1,529,874,779, forward strand.
CTGATGTGTACTAGATGTGTGTTTCTATGATAATCGGACGGGGCTAGGAAAACTGGTGGCAGTAGGAAGGCAATGTAACAGGTTCCCTCCCAATCGAGGGGCAGACGAACATATGCGGTCTGACCACAAACAAAATAAGAATGACGTGAAGCTTTGAAAATAGATTTCCCACTGTCACTATACTTGATAATAGTAGTACAATCACTATGTCCTACATGTACGGAACCATTATTTCTGACACATAATTCGCCTTTGACTGGTAGTACTGAAATTGCAGGTAAGTCTGGAGTAGGATCAGACTGAACATTCAGGACCATGAAATTCGAAGAATAATTACCCAAATTATAAACTTCATTTTCTAGATCTAACCCTTTTCTGTGGGGAAGACCTTGCTTGTCTGGAAAACATGTACTGTTCAGAAAGGACATATCTGTTGAAGATGACGTTAACGTGGACCATGCTCCACATGAACCATTGTGTGAAAATGGATAAGGAAACAGTGGCAGAACTCCCTTCGGTGTCTGGAAAGGGGGGAGTCGACCACACACCCAACAATTAGTGGCATTGCTGGTTTGGTGTGAATAATGTAACATACGGATAAATGAATTGTTGCGCATAGCAAGACGATAAGATAGTTCATGAGGAGGCAGATCACTAAACGTGTGCTCTACTGTAGCATTAGAAAATGTATTTACATGAGAAATTGGAAAACATAAATGAAATGCATAACTCGTGCAGGTAACCATCAGGCTTAAAAATAATATGAAACTTAGAAAAACGATACATCGGATTGAGTTTTGACTAACTCTCTCGCTATGGGGGTCTATTTCATACATGTCAGAAACCTGTCTAACCGTTTCACCTAGGGGAGGACTTAGACAATTAAACTGGCTGACTTATTTTACTAGACCGTAACTTCTTTTTATACTCCTGCTGCGGAGTTTCCTCTAACAGGGGAGGCTTGGTATCAATGTCATTTGCGGGACAGTCCTTGAGAATAGTATTTTGGCAGTCTTTAGGTAAAATGCAATCCTTGGCAAAAGTTTTAGGTTTTAGTCCATGAAATTTCTTGACGTGAGACAGATGGACCCACCCCTTACGGCCCTCCAACTTCACGGCCGTACGGGTGGTCAGAAGGACTTGCTTTGGTTCCTTCCAACGAGGCTCCAGCGGACTTGAACGATCAAAGTTCCGGACAAGAACCAAGCTTCCTGGAACGATTTCATGCGGTTTCACCTCGGTATTGTCTGGAAATGCGGCGGCAACCTGTGAACGACAAGAGTGTAGGGCAGACATCAAGGAAGCTAGGTAATCTGTCAGCATATTACTGGAAACCTCTGTAATACTTCGGGGTCTAGGTGTACCCCACATATTTGGGGGCCGGCCGAATACGACTTCATACGGGGACAGACCTGATCTGGAATGTGCGACCATGCGCATATAAAATAGGGCGACTGGCAGAGCTACTAGCCAGTCCACACCTTTCTCTTGACAGATTTTAGCAATACGTATTTTCAAGGTTTGATTATGTCTCTCTACGAGACCGGCTGCTTCAGGATGGCGTACACAATGAAACTTCCACTGGTACCCTAACAAAAGGGAAACGTGCTTCATTAGTTCAGATGAGAATGGCTGGCCGTTATCAGAATACACGACCCTAAGGAGTCCATAGCGGGGGAAGAATTCACGAACCAACTGCTTGGCAGTGGTCGCGGCTGTGTAATCTGGGACTGGATATGCTTCTGTCCACCTGGACAAGGCACATACAACTACAAGGACATACTTGAAACCTCGACATCGCTCCATCTGAATATAATCCATCTGGAGGACTTCAAAAGGGTAGTCAGGGGGCTGGAATCCACCTTGTTCCACCGGGACACTTTTACCTGGATTAAACTGGCAACATATCATACAGGTACGGACTTTCTGCTTGGCTGCAGCTCGTAAATGCTTGTTGAACCAAATGTTCTGGATACTGTCTAACATGGCTTTTTCTCCTAAATGTGCTGGACTATGTGCGGTGTTGATAATGACTTGAACCATAGAGTCGGGGAGAAACCATGTTGTTTTTTGCCTTCGTCAACCATCCCTGATCTGTCTGGACCCCTCCTTGTTCGGACCATTTCTTGATTTCATCGGGAGTAGCATGTAACTGGATATCTATGACATCTTGAGTGGGGTCCTTAACTGTCATACAAGTAGTCTGTTCTAGAGTGGATGTCGATGTCTTGTTAACTGGTATGTCTGGTGTCTGTGCTGTAAGCTTGGCTGTTCGATCCGCTAGATCATTACCTTGGGAAATAATGTCAGTGACTTTCGTATGTGCTTTGCACTTCATGATAGCGATAGATGTCGGTAAATGTATTGCATCTAACAGAGCTTGAATAAGGAGACCATGCTAAATCTTGGTTCCATGAGAAGTCATAAAACCTCTCTCCTGCCAGAGCACTCCAAAGTCGTGTACGACTCCGAATGCGTAACGTGAATCTGTGTAAATATTAACTTTCAGGTTCTTGGCGTGTATGCAGGCTTGAGTCAGAGCAACTAGCTCTGCTGCTTGGGCAGACAGGGTGTCAATACGGTGTGTTTCAATAACTTTAGTGTCAGTAGTCACTGCATACGCGGCTACTAGATCTCCTGTACTTGTTCTCATACATGAACCATCCACATAAAGTGTCAGGTCAGGATCTGGTAATGGAATATCTGTCAGGTCTTGTCTTGGCTTGGTCATGGTGTTAACTACTTCCACACAGTCATGTGTGGCAGGACTTGAAATAACTGACGGTAACAGTGTAGCAGGATTCAGAACATTGCAGCGTCGGATTTCTATGTGTGGCTGGAACAGTGTCAATTCATAACCTGTTAAACGTGCAATTGTCAAGTGCTGAGTCTGTGTTCGGTTCAAAAGAACTTCCACGGAGTGTGGAACTTGTACTGTCAGGGAATGTCCTAATACTATGGAGTCACTTTGTCTGATAGCTAGTGCTGTGGCTGCAACTGACTTGAGGCACGCAGGCAGAGCCTGGGCTACAGGATCTAATGTGCTAGAGAAATAAGCACAGGGCTTGTACTGTCCGGCTTGATCTTGTGTGAGAACAGATAATGCTGTACCATCACGTTCTGTGACAAAAAGTGTAAAAGACTTACTGTAGTTCGGTGTGGCTAGAACAGGTGCTTGGCATAAAGCTTTCTTTAGCTCATTAAAACTAAGTGTATGTTCAGATGTCCAAGGGAGGACAGTCGATACGGCTGCCTCCTGTGTCGTTAACTGTATCAGTGGCTTGGCTAGAAATGCATACTGAGGAATCCATTGTCTGCAATAAGAAGTGAGGCCAATAAAAGCACGTACCTCCTTCTGGGTCTTGGGCTGAGGAAGACTCGCTATTAACTGGATACGATCGGGTGTCAACTGCCTACCCCACTTGGACAGTAAGTGGCCTAAGTAGATCACTTGCTGGACACAGAATTGAAGCTTCGAAGGGGACACCTTGTGCCCCATCTCGGCTAGGAAATACAGGACTGTAAGTGACGCTCGCTCGCAAGCACGTTCAGAACGGGCTGTGATCAGTAGATCATCGACATATTGGAGCAGGGCAGTGTCAGCTGGCATGTGAATATTGTCTAGTTGTCTCTTAAGTGCTTGACTGTAAATACTAGGACTTTCTGTGAAACCTTGAGGAGCTCGTGTGAATTTATAGCTCCTTCCATTTAAACAAAAACCGAAAAGGTACTGGCTGTCTGAATGAAGTGGAACACTGAAAAATGCATTCTTGAGGTCGATTACTGTAAAAAATATTGCCTCAGAATCAATGGCTGTCAATAGGGAAGAGATATCTGGAACAACTGGATACTGGGGAATAATACATTTATTGAGTTCTCGAAGGTCAATCACTAATCGATATACTGGGGGTGCATTTGGATCAGTACGTTTCATGACTGGAATGATAGGAGAATTACATACATTGGAGTCAGTTTCTACAACTACTCCTTGAGCCATAAGCTCGTCAATAATTTTGGATAAGGCTGCTACAGCCTCAGGTGGCAATCTATACTGTCTGATTCGTGGTAACACTACACCTTGCTTGAGAGTCACACGATGGGGTGTGATTTGCATAAAACCAACATCAGTTGGACCTTGTGCCCATAGATGCTGGGGGACATTCAGTAACCTTAGATCAAAATCACGTAAAACATAGTGACCCTTGAAGTCACGTAAAAACAAACGTATTCCCTCTGGGGAACAACAAATGACTGCACCTAATTCTTTCAGTGTCTTAATGCCTAACAAATTTTCTGGACATGACTTAGTAAGTAACAGATCAGTAGTTCGGGACAATGGACCTACTTCTAGAGTAACTGGTTTTGATATCTCGTTAACAATAGGTTTTCCTGAAAATCCAAGGGAAACATTTCTTGAGCCTGAGAGCGGAGCCCCTGGAACCTCGTCGTGACTAATAGTCGTCCTACTTGCCCCTGTATCAATCAGAAACTTTCTGTCTTTCCCTAATACTTGACTGTGAACATAGGGACCCTCTTGATCTACAGGTATCTCGATGAGAGGCAAGCCTACCTCCCTCTCTAGGCTGTTTCATGAGTACTGCTGGTACTCTGGATACTCGGACTGTGCATACTGATACATCTGCTGTGTAACATGCTGAGTTGCAGCGATAGGCTGCGGTGCTGGAACTGTCTGTTGTGCATTCTGTGGCTGAGAAGTCTGTGAAACTTGTTCTTGTCTAGGCGGACGTGGTCTTTCTTTAGTCTTACCGGTAGCTATATTGTGTTTCAGAACTGCACACTCGTTTATAAAATGACCTGGCTGTTTACAATAATTGCATGTCCCTTTAACGGGAGCTGCAGGATGACTGGCTTGATTCGTACCCCTCTTCTGACTGTCTTGAGGAACAGATTGTGCAACTAATACTTTCATTTTCGTGTCTTTCATACGTTTCCTCTCGTGTTCTTGCTCTTCTCTAATTCTATTCTGGTGATACTGGAGCATCTGAAGCATTTGGGACGGAGTATTAGCTTGCCATGTACTTTCGACTTTCAAAACTCGATTCTTAACTTGTGGACTTGAATTCTCGACTAATTTAGTAACAAAAAGATGAGGGTATGACTCACTACTCGTCTTGAGACCACTGTTAATGCTAAAGCATTTCTCAAACCTAGAATAAAAATCACTAGTATCTTCGTCTGGTTTCTGTTTACAGGCTGAGATTGCATCCCAGTGTTCCTTTTTAGTGGCTAATAATCTTGGCAAAACTTGTATTAATAATTCAGGTAATTCTTTACATTTGCCTCCTAGACCGGTACCTGGTACACGTGTATTTTCTTCAGCTTCTAGAGCTGTCCAATCGATCTTTTTCTCTCCCACCTCCCAATCCTTTTCCTTGAGTTTTTCGTATATGCCCGCAGGCAACAGGACTTTTAGCATTTTAATAATATCTGGATACGTGTATTCTCCCATACGGAGCATGTCCTTTAATTCTCGGTGGAACCCTGCTGGATCTTTGTCGTGACAGGGAATTAATTTCTTCATTTCTAAGAGTTCCATCTTGGTAACTGGGGTGTAAACAAATACTCGTTGCATTTCACCACCCGCTGTCCTAACTGGGTGTACTTCTCGTAACGGATTCTGTCTGTCTATGTAAAACGGTTTACTTTCTGGGGGTGAGACATGAACAAAATGCGGGTTCAAAAACGTTCTATATTTGTGGCGTTGTTCTAGAATGACACTAATTAAATCGGTACCTAAACCTTTCCATCTATACTGGAGTAACTCATTCAGGACATCATGTAACGGACCTGGATCGGAATGTTGACCCTCATACAGAGTAATGAGGTGCTGGATCATATACATACCCACCAGTCGCTGCTCGGCTGGGGGCAGTTTCAGAAACATTTGTGCCACTATTTCGTCTGGAAAAGTGGTAGAATCAGTAATCCATCGGACTGCTGATCGGGCTAGTTCTTGTTCATGCATAGTACTTAACTCACTATAACCAATTCGTGATTTCAGAATTTGATCGGTAGCTTGAAATACTTGTTCTAGAGAGCCTTGTTCTGATGCTGGAAGATGAAAGACTTTCTTGTGTTCTAGGCATAAATGTCGGTCTGGAAATCTAGATTTACCTACATACGCTATTCTGGCGGTATTCTCGTCGTCTACCTCTTCAGTAGAAGAGTCATTTTCTTTCTCGCTTACTTGTGCTTCTCTGCGTTGTTCGTGTAACCTTATTATTTCTTTACGTATTTTCTTGTACATACTCTCTATACTATTGAGTGTCTTGTGCTTACCCTCGGCTATATTATCACTCCACTTTGTCAGAACTGTCATTTCGGCCGGATCTTTAGTCGGGGAATCTTGTTCCCGTATTAAACAATTGATCAGAAACTTTAATAGCATGAACTGGATCTCAGATTTTCTGTGAGACATGACTTCACCAATACTTTCTGGATCTTGTCCTGTACGAATGAAACGATACATTCTGTCTAGATCTTCTTTCATATTCGGTAGGGTGACCAAATACTCGGACACCTGCCTTATACGTACGGAATATATAACCATACTATCCTCGCCTGGGACTGGATCATAACAACATTCAGTAAGAACTCGCCTGATTTCTGCAATGGACTGATATTTGGGCGTACGCTGTAACGCACGTTCATGTAACTCGACTGCTCCTAGACGTCTACTTGGCGGCGGGGTACCAGGAGGACCTCCTCCTGCGGCCCCTATACTGGAATCATCGACTGATACTCTTCGTGCTGGCAGAGTGACTGATGTGGCGGGGATTTGTACTAAGGGCTGGACCGGGGGTACCGTAACAGGTACTGCAACAGGTGCCCCGGTGACCGGAGGAGCAGGAATTACATTATTCACAGGAGCTGGCTGAGCAGGATTTGCATATTCTGGGACTGTGTCGTCCAAATAGGACGAGAGAAAAATATCAGCTGCGGTCGGTTTGTGACGTAGCTTGGTCGGAACTAACGGTTGCGGAAAATTACTGGATGCTTCCGGGGTTGCTTTTGGCAAGCCCTCGGCAAGAAGAGGATACATACCCTTAATAAGGGCATTTCTCTGTCTGTCTGACTGTTCGGTTTTAACTCGTTCACCTATCTCGATTAGTTCCCTTTCTTGGGCTCTTTCTGCGGATTCCCTACTTAATTCTGACTTCCTGATTTCTTTTTCTGTTCTTTTATGAGATTCTTTGCGCCATAACTCGATGGCATCTTTCTGTGACTGTCTGGCTTTCTTTTTCCATAATACTTCTTCTACTCGCATGATGCACTCGGCATCCCACGTACCTGATACGGGCCATCTATACTTCTCCTCTAATTCCTTGGTGTACTCCACCCATAAATCTAGATATAATATGGCGCTTATGCCATGCTTTTGATACATAAAGTGACCTGGACTGTCCCTAGGCGGGACAGGAACTGCTTCTTCTAACAGACCTTTTCTAGTTCTTAACTGACGTAATTTAGAAAACAAAGGCATGACTGGGCTGGAGCCTAGACACAATACAATACACAATGAACACAATAATGACTTGAAAAACACCACTTTCATACCACGACATTGAAATACATGAATGACATTTAAAATAATACATGAATTTCTCGAGGACAGAACGGACTAGAACAGAAACTAGATGCACTGCTAAAACAGTACGAAACTTACCGGTCTCATAAAGAGACACGTCAGGACCCGCATCCACCTAAGTGGACACTTCGTGTTGGATCTGTGTACCCCAAACCCACGGACCAGAGACAATGCAATTGACCCTGTCTAGATACTACCCCAGCAACGGTACTCACCGGGCAGCAAGAACGGAAGGCCTCGGACCGGACTGGACTGCTACGACGCCGGACGGACGAACTTCGGACTTCTGTTACGGGTGGGCCTCCGGATACCTCGGACCTTGGACTCTCGGCTTGGGCTCTGGTCGGGACTCGCCGCGTTCCTCCACCGCCTCGTCTGGACGCTGGACCGCAACCTCCGTCTCCTCCGTGGGCCTGAGGGATACTTGAAGCAGAAATATCTGCCACTGCGCAGGATGGTTCCGTCACGACTGCAGAGGATCAGGGGGCTTGCGTGGCTTCTCCGGCGCGTGGGGAAAGGGCAAGTCCCTATTCGGGCGCCATTATGTGGTAAATAAATAAATAATACCTCTATTTTTGACTGGATATAACAATAACAGATAGCTCAATAAATAAGAGTCAAGATTCGAGGTAGTAGGAGTTTGCAGGTTTAATACAGCATAAGGACAGGAACAGGACAACCTGCACGGACAAGATCTGGGATGGCTAGCAACTTTTAATAACAGTACACAAGTATATATACTAAAACAATTGCATTACAGTACATACAGTAGGCGTAGCAGTGGGTGGGGTTCGTAGCAGTTCGCGAAAGATAAGGAAGAAAGTAGGTGTGACAGGAGGCGTGTACATAGACATGTGATGTAAACGTAACAGAATATGTCATAAATGGGGCGCAAACATGGAGGGGGCTACCTAAGGAGCCGGGACCTCTAACCTAGTGGTGCGCGCAAGCTGGCAATGACGTGTTACTAGGAGAAGCTGGGGGCTATGACTTCTGCGCTAGGAGCAGAGACGAAAGTCTGGAGAGTCAGAGCGACATGTACCTAAACACTATCTAGTATCTGATGTTTAGAGAACATGTTGATAGAATCCAAAAGTTATCAGGGTAAAGGCTAACAGATTCTAAGACTGGTGCATGCATAATTCTACAGGTAGTGTGTGTTGAGGAATATTAAATGACCATTAATACAGTATTTCTCTTACATGGAGACGTAAAGGCTAGACCATGACGGAAATTATTGATGCGATTCAGTAGCTTAGGAATGCAGGGAAGGAGAGCTGGACTGATAACTAGAATCATAACATACTCTTGGCAGACTGGCAGGCAGAGCCAGGACGAGCCGGGCACTGTGAGGCAGGAAGTAAGTGAAGGGTCAGGGATACAGGTGGGGGCTGTATCGCTCCTCAGCGAGGGTTCAGAAGACAGGAGCTGAATCTGATGTCCGGGCCCTTTTGAGGCCTAGAAACGGGGATTTTACAATGAAATAACGTGCACACTGTGAAACGTGGCAACGTAGCTTTACATAGGCCTGATATTCGTTGTATTCACGAAAACTATGAACTGGCATACTAGAGTTGGACACAACTGTAATTGCGTCTTTAATCGATCATAAGGGAACACATATGCATATTAATCATGCACATATAACATAAGATGGGGAACACGTAGGGACACAGAACATGGCAAAATTTACTTTTCCACAGGTGCCACGTTTGCTGAGGCGGGTGTACCTGTTCCCGCACCCAACCCGCACTAGGACCCTGCGGACACCGCTGGCTATGGTCAGGAATTGCGAGCAAGCAAGACCCGCTAGCTCGATTGGAGCCGTCGTTCTCGTTCTCCCGACTCGGATCCTAGCTGTGTATGGGCCGGAGGCCGAACGGGGAGAGGCTTGCAGAGCCGGTGGTGAGCGAGCGCAACTGCCTGGAATCCGAAGAGACCGAGGAGACCGGACGTGTATCTGGCAAAAGTCGAGGCGGTTTTTGGCCCGAGTCAGCCTTAGTGCTTCCCTCTGTTGGGACTCTAACAACTGCAAAAGGTCAGTGAAGGGGACATGGGGGTATAAGTTGGGGTCTGAACCCTTAGCTGTAGGAGGTGGTGCTAACCCGGTAAAGGTCAATTCCCCTTGGGAGGTATCAGGGGTGCCCGGGGGTGTTGATCTTGCAGATAGTGCAGATACTATCATTGCCACTTTGTACTCGGCGCAGTACGAGGGGATGGACCTGGGTGCAATTTCTATCTTAACACAATCATACCCCCCTTGCCCTCGCCCGCAAGCAGAAACAGCAGACAATATAGTGGGAGAAAAGAGTAACACTCGATCACATACACTCCCTGCATTGGCAGCCCAGGTGGTACCTGCCAGGAATAGATACCAGCTTAAGTCCTATCTAGAGCAACAAAAATCCGAGGGTGGGTACCTGAGTGCGTCTAAGGCGGGGGTAACACCACTCACCCCAAAAAAAAAAGGGAAGAAAGAGAAAAGAGACAGACCCGGGAGAGCAGGCGAGCCCAAGAAAACAAAACTGCCTGGTACGTCCTTGCCGAAACCCACACCCTCTCTCAAGTCCTACTTCAAAATTATGGAGCAAGTTGTAGACCTTAAGGGGAAAAAATCTCCTCTATCATCTTCCGCCTCCATACCCGACAATATGGCCAGTACCTCAAATATCAAACCCGCTACCCAGACTAATGGGTTTCAGTCAGGAAATAGGTACACCGTATTAGCGGACATAGAGGATATAGTGGATCAGACGGAAACCGAAGAAGTCTCTCGGGACCCAATCTCTCCGCAAAATACACAAGCAACTCAAGTAATTAAAGCGGTGCTGGTCTCAGCTACCATCCAAGGGGGGGCGCCTGCGGTGGAAGCTGTGGAAGTGGTGAAAGCCCAGGGTTCAGTAGAAGAGACAACTGGGGTTAGGATCTCAGATGGTGGCCTCTCACAGCTAGAGTCACTCCTTTTCAACCTTAGAGGCGACCTACTGTCCAAGTTTGACACCTCAGAAGCAAATCAAAAGAGCATACAAGATCAGTGTTCTAATTTGGAGGCCAAGCTAGATGATGTATGTAAACGGACCAATATCTTGGAGGAGGAAGTCACTCTGCTCACAGGGGCCTCAAAAAGGCACGAAAGGGACATCGAGACTCTTAGAACTCAGAATAGGGCACTCCAGATGGACGTTGAAAGGCTAGACATCCACTCCAGGAGGAACAACCTGAAGTTTTTAAAGATTCCGGAAGGCATGGAGAATGGGGACGTAAAGGGCTTAGTGTGTAAGCTTCTCAGGGAGGGAGTTCTCAAAGATGGCCCTGAGATAGACCTAGAGTCAGAGATACAGAGGGCGCATAGAGATCCCTTTAGGCGCCACGCTGACAGGGCCGCCCCGAGGAAAATCTTGGTCAACTTCCACACATTTACTGTAAAAGAGCTGATCCTGTGTAAGGCATTGTCAGATAAAACCCTCCAAATAGGCTCAGCCCACTACCTTATCCGCTCTGATGTTGGGAGGGTTACGGCCCAACGACAATGGGAACTGAGCAACCGGATGCCAGACTTAAAAAGTATGGGCGCGCAATTGCAAATGAAATTCCCGGCCTTCTTGAGGGTGGTATGGAGAAATAAAACGCACAACTTCACTTCACCCCAAGAAGTCGACACCTTCCTAGCTTTAATGCGAGATAGCTCTCTATAAGCATACAAGGGTTATCCGAGGGCTGTCTAAAGCTGGTATAAATGTAATGTGCTCTCACAACATTAGAAGTACGCACAAAATATAAGCATAAGGAAACAGAGGGTGTGGATCGAATGTTATAAGGCCCTTATAGCTCACATAATTATGGCTTTGCCTTTATTATCCTTTCTGGAATAGTTTAAGTCCCCCTGTGAGAAAAAAAAAAAAATACACATATACTTAAAACCTTACACACATTAGCAGTAGGAGAAAAAAAAAATCCGCACAAAAAGGGTAAGCCTAACTTATATATATATGGACATACACATAAATTAGAACTCACGTCCTGGTGCCTACCTCTCGTTTTATTGGAGGGAGTACCCGATTGGATCTGGAGAGCTCTCATCTGGCGACACGATCGCCAAAACAGGTATGGGGGGGGTTCCTCAGGGGGGTGGGTGGGTGGCTGGTGGGTGGTAAGGTCAAAAAATGGAAAAAATATTCCTCATGTACACAAAAAGATACACCATACTTTTATTGGGTGCTGGGTAACGAGCCTTTTTTGTCTAGAAATCGGTCTATATGGCCAATATGACACATAAGTTAAAATGTATTTGTTGGAACGTAAATGGATTAAGGGATAGGAGAAAGGTACACAGGGTAATAGATTATCTATATAACTCAGGAGCGCACATTTTTCTGTTGGAGGAAACACACCTAGAGAAAGCGGAATGTAAGGCTGTGTTTAAAAGATGTAGGTGGATTCAGGATACTCTCTGCTCTGAACAAAGCGGCAGTACGAGAGGGGTGGCCATATTAATTAGAGCTAATGCAGGGATTAGGCTATTGAAGTGTGAAACAGACCATTCTGGGAGATGGCTGGTGGCTTCGTTAACAGCCGGGCAAACTCCCCTCACTTGTGCAGTTTATTATGGTCCCAATCAGGACGCGCCAGGGGCCCTTACGAAACTCAAAACCAGCCTAGTAGAGACCGACGGACCTGTAATTTTGGGGGGCGATTTTAATTTGATATTTGATAAAGATCTAGACCGTACCTCTAAAGTGAGATTCACTCCTCCCCAAAAGTCCAGATTGGAACTCAAGAACATTATGAGGGATTTTAACCTTATAGATATCTGGAGACTCAAAAATACAGGGAAAAGGGAATATTCTTTCTATAGTAGAAGACACGGACACCATTCAAGAATAGACTTCTTTTTACTCGATAAAACCCTTTTCTCAGCAGTAGACACCATATCCTACACTCCGGCTATCCTGTCCGATCATTCTGTTGTCGAGATGGTAATCCATCTTAAACAACAGATTCAGCAGAGGAGGTGGACTCTGGACAGAACACTCCTTCTGGAAGAGAGTGTCAGGCAGGACTTAGCGACCCAGTCAGAAGAGTTCTTTAAGATTAATATTGGGTCAGCAAGCAAACAGATAGTATGGGAAACATATAAAGTCTTCATAAGAGGCTGGCTGAGTACCCTGACGATAAGGAGGAATAAGCTATCAAGGGAGAAGTAGGAAGACCGACTCCTTAGACTTAAATTAAAGGAACAGGCACTCCAGAAGGCTTCCTTAGACCAGCTAGAGACTAGACCTACTTTACAAAAGGAACTCGATATCCTGCGGGCAGAATACCAAGCAGCGCTTGACAAAATCCTGAAAGACAGGTGGGATGCGAGTAAACTTCAATCCTTCTCATACTGGGAGAAATGTGGTTGCCTCCTGGCGTGGAAAGCCCGAGTAGACAAAACTAGGAATCAGATCGACAGTTTATCCCTGGCTAGTACAGGGGAAATTACATACGATGACGATCTCATTAGAGAAGAAGTTAAAACCCATATGCAATCCCTGTATAGAACTACTCTGCCCCAGAGTGGACAGCAGGCTGGAAACTGGCTAAGTAAAGTTCAGCTCCCCGATTATCAGAGGTAGAAAGATCTCTCCTCAGCTCCGAGATAAGGGAAAGAGAGGTGAGGATTCAGATCTCAAAGATGGTTAATGGCAAAGCGGCAGGCCCCGACGGGCTCCCGGTGAGCTATATAGGGTTGTTACGGACCAAGTCGTTATAATTTTAACAATATTATTCAATGAAATCCTGCTACGGGGGGAGCAGGCTCCAAAGTCATGGGCAGAGGCCACAGTCACACTAATATTGAAACAGAACAAAGATCCGCGTAAGGTAGAGTCGTATAGACCGATTTCTCTACTGAACGTAGATTACAAGATCTTTGCGGGAGTATTAGCGACAAGACTGGCCAAGGCAATTAAATCCATTGTCCATTGTGATCAAAGGGGGTTTATCCCTGAGCGGCAACTTAACGAATTAACTTTCCAAGTTATTGCTGCAATAGATGTCGCTATTGAGAAAAAGCTGCCCCTGACTATTGTAGCTGTCGATGCTGCTAAAGCATTCGACCAGGTGGAATGGGTATATCTATGGTTGGCCTTGGCAAAATTTGGCTTCCCTATTAACTTTATAACTGCGGTTAAATCCCTATATTATGCACCGCTAGCTAAAATCCTAGTCAACGGCTCTCTCACAGATCAGATATCTATAGCCCGTGGAACCAGACAGGGCTGCCCTTTATCACCCCTTTTATTTGATTTGTATATCGAGCCCTTTGTTTGCTTACTCAGGTCAGACCCCCTTATTAAACCATTTAAGATTGCTGACCTAGAATTAAAATTCGCACTATACGCGGACGACCTGTTGATGTACACCTCAAACCCGGGAGTAGCCATACCTAGACTAATACACCTAGCAGAACGTTTTGGTGAGATCTCTGGGTATACAATCAATAAGGTAAAAACAGAGATTATGGAATGGAACCAGGGGGTCGGGACGGCAGGTTGCAGAACAAAAATGAGATATCTGGGAGTACGCTTAGTTAAAAAGATAGAGGACATTCCAAAAATTAATCTAGATAGGGTTATAAAAGATATTACGGCCCTACTCCATCGCTGGTCATCTCTCCCCTTAAACATCTTTGGGCGGGTGAACCTACTTAAGATGATTATCCTCCCTAAGATCACCTTTTTATTTAATTCAATACCCTTATCCTTTCCATTGACAGCAATTAAGAAGCTACAAGGGAAATTGGGATCCTTTATCTGGAACACAAAAGCCCCACGAATAACTTAGAAAAAGCTTAGAAGAAGTTTAAAGACTGGAGGACTAGCCTTCCCAGATCTATCTGTCTATTGCCACGCCTTCCACTTTAAACATTTCAGACTAATGGCTGGCAAAATTGACCAATCATCCATGGGTGTATTATTTCAAGCACTATTGCAGGATATCCCCCAGGGACAGGACTCTTTCTTGTTTAAGTTCGGGGACCCAAAGTTCTTCAAGAAGGTCAGGCTTAAGATTCTGGGGACTGCTGTTAGAAACTGGGCATTTGTCAGGAAGAAGCTTAACATCCCCTACTACGCAGCACAGGCCCCGATATGGGACTCTCCTGGGACACCAGCTTGTCTTGACGACCAACTGTCTCGACCATTGAAGGTGGCATGACTGGAATGCTGGGGGGACCTACAGGAAGGAACTCAGCTTTTGACATGGGACGCGCTCTTTAACCTGACAGGGGGATCACTCACCAGGTTCAAATACTACCAGCTATCTGGTTGGTGGTCAACTAGAAGTGAGGGCAATAAAATTCCAAACCCCAAATTTGACGCAGTAACTAGAAGAGGAAGGTGGAAGAGTCAAATCTCATACTGGAATACATCGCTGCTCGAGGAAGATGATGTAACCGAACCTGAACTAAAAAAACTTTGGAATAACAAGTTAACCACGGATATCATTAATCTCAGAGACTGGTGGCTTGACTCCTTTGCTATTTTACAATCAGTAGTTAAACCTGCGACGCTAAAAAGAAATCACCTGTATACTATGTACCGGGTTTATATAACCCCAAAGAAATTAGCGAAGATCACCAATGTAGAGCATTGTTGCCCGAGATGTGGCCATCCTGAAGCTGACGATGTCCACATGTTCGTGGATTGCCCCAAATTGAAAGGCTATTGGGGGAAGATCAACGACTTCTTGGGAGAGGTTCTTTGTGTCCCCACTGCAATAACCACAACCACCATCCTGACGGGGCTAAGTATGGGCTACAATATCAATGACCCCTCTACAAAACTCGTCTTTTATGTTATCCTTCTTGCAAGGCGAGAAATATGTAGAGCCTGGAAGGACCCAATCCCCCCCACTTTCCCATGCTGCTTACGACAAATCATTCTCACCAGCAAGTCTGATTTGGCATGTGATCCCACAAGTTTGGCTAAAGTTTGGGCGGCCCTTAAGGCATGGCAATACGGATGATTGGTTTTCCAATGATTTATCTGGGGCCTTGCCGGTTCCCTTGACTCCAAAGTAGCACGGGGCACCAGTAGAGCTGCGAAACGGAGTATGGATGGGAAAGCAGTGGCTACTTGAGGGATCAGGCTTACCTATCCCGCTTTTGGTCAATCATAACAACAAGGGCCGGATCAGGACGACCAAATAGCGCCAAGGTTACCAGTTTCCCATCAAGACTTCCAATAATGGTATATGAGGATTACCAAAAAAAGTTTAAAAAAACAAAAACGGAGAGGAACGAGGTGATCTAATCCAGGGCGTTACCTCAGATGCCGGCGTTGTGGAGGCGAGTGATTAGGGTGCGATGGCAGACTGTATCAAAGGCGGCTGAGAGGTCTAGGAGGATGAGGGCGGTGGTTTCTCCGTTGTCGAGTAAGGTCCTGATGTCATCGGTGGCTGCGATGAGGGCGGTCTCGGTGCTGTGGTTGGTTCGAAATCCGGAAGAAGGGTGCATAGAAAACAACTATACCGCCGACCTCCAAGATGGCGTCATAGCAGGGAGGAGGGAAGAAAATATTACCCTCCCTCCACTCAAACATCCTGCAAGTACTGCGGTGGACTGGGGAGGGGAGAGAACAATTGAATTCACCGGTAAGCCTAAAACAAGCAAAAAAACACTTATCAGTTAAAAGCCCGCCCGGGCAAGAAAGAGCAATGTACAAATATTAAAAGTATTAAACGCAATAGATGGCACCTTGTTTGCCTTGCTGCAGCTACTGTCCGCTGCAAGTAGGCGCCATTGCCCACTTTTATTCCAGAAGAAGGGGGTATAGAAAACAACTATACCGCCGACCTCCGAGATTGCATCATAGCATGGAGAACAGAAGAGAAGAGAATAGATTACCTCTCCTTCCACTCAAACAGCCTGCAGGTGCTGCGACTGAGCGGGCAGGGGAGAGAACAATTGAATTTACCGGTACACCTAAAACAAAAAAAAAAGACTAATCAGTTAAAATCCTGCTCGGGCAAGAAAGTGCAATGTACATATATTAAAAGTATTAAACACAAAAGATAGCACCTCCTTTGCCTTGTTGTCGCTACTGTCCGTCCATATACATTAAATTGAGCAGACCTACTGTCTTTGTCAGGGAGTCACCACATTAATAATAAAACCCATGTGTTATACTTTGTACAGCTGTCAGTATATAGAAGGAAGGCCTACTGGCTTTTTCAGGGTGTCACCACATTGACAGATTAAACCATAAATCAGGTCTGAACCTTAGATCACCATTAACAGCAATATTACCAGCCATAAGAATTCATTATATTATGAAAAACACACTATTGTGAAACTACATGAGCACCTGAGTTTTGTTTTCCATGCTACAGCCTACATATTGCAACCATAAGATGGACAATTGGATGTCCATGTACTCTAGAGTCCCAAAGCAAACGATCCAGCTCCTCAACTGTTTGAATCAATGTGTCACCTCTCCCAGGGTCAGGGATGTTATACCCTGGGACGCCTCTTCGCTGAGGCAGCTGTGCGCTATATAAAAAGAATTAACATAACATAACATTTTTGGGGGAATGGTGCACCTCCTTGTGCCACTTACAATGATTGTACTGTATTATGATGGCTCTCTTGCCCATTCTGGACACCACAAATGCAAACAACAATATTCTAATTAGCACATAAGGGGCATTGGGAGGCATTCCAGGTCTGATCTATGAATATTTAATGAGCAGGTCTCCTGTTGTTATCTGGTTTTTGCAGCCTCACGCTCCACTCTTTTGCTTTGTCTTTTAGGGGAGGGATGGAATGGGCGCCCCATGTCCCACCTGGGACACCCAAAGACTTTGCTGTTCATTGGGGGCTGTGAGGATAGTCCCAAGGCCTCTGCGACACTGCCAGCTCCCTGTGTGCAGCTCCTGTGGTGTGAAGGAGACAGCATTTTTTGTGCTTCTGCCAAGTGGGAGCAGCTTCTCTTTTAAACGCCTACCCACAACAGGAGCAATCCAGGGGCCTATTAATGAGATTAGTGGAGCAGGGCAGTGTAGCAAATCACCTTGCTGCGCTGCCCTGCGTCAATGGGAATGGGCAGAAATGCACCATATTCATCCAATACCTTGCATTCCTGTCCTTTCCCCTTGCACTGGCACCGTTTTGGCAGCCTAGCACCAATGCAGGCGCCAAGGTGCAAGTGTGTCTCTGTTGCATGCAGGATTGTTTTTGTGCAGGAAGGGACAGCTACCTGCACAAAAAAACAGTCCTGAGAGGAATTTTCCTCTTTTTAATATGAGCTGCAGAATGCAGGACACGTCCAAACTGAAAAATAAATGAAGGGGCATATTTATGAGAGATTTGGATCATGTTTCCACCACGCAACGTGGTACATGCTTGTCACAATCCTCTAAATTAGATTTATGAAGCCACACAAGCCACTATGCATGTCTTTGAAGGGCTTCATAAATCTGTAGTAAGGTAAGGCAGCACAAATCACTGCAGGGTGACATAAGAGATGGAATTAGATTCTGAGCTGAGTCACAAAGAAATATGACGATTCTGGAGGACCCGTAAGATGTACATGTATGTGCACATGTTTCACCCCATGTCTATACCTTTAATGGGCTTCGTAGGCCTAAGAAAAGCAAAACTGCACTTTGAAGCAGATTACCCCCATGAGTAGAAGGATTGACCTCTAAGGCAGTAACCTTAATGGCTAGTGTGGGCGTAGCGCCCCACGTTTATACACCGACTGGTGAAGGGCCTGATAAATTGAGTCCTTTTGATCATTTCAAGCCCCTCTCGGAAGAGGAATTTGGCAGGCTTGCAATGGGTGTTTCCTCAGGCTCCCCACTGGACCCCTTCCACATAAAATCTGGAAGGAATTTGCCTTAGAACTTTTCCCTAGGATCCGACAGATTTGTAATCAATCACTTTCCAGTGGAGTGGTAGCATCTGGTTGGAAACGGGCGATAGTTACACCACTCTTGAAGAAGGCCACTCTTGACCCTACCTGCCTGGGTAATTTTCGGCCCATCTCTCTCCTCCCCTATCCAGCGAAGATTCTGGAACGCATGGTCAGTAAATCTCTGTCAGCCTTCCTAGAACGCTCTAATTGCCTGGCAGATGTACAATTTGGCTTTCGTCCAGAACATGGAACTGAATCGGCCTTGGTGACCGTGATGGACGATCTGCGTCAGATGGCAGACAGGGGACAATCAGCAATACTTGTACTGCTTGACCTGTATGCCGCTTTCAACACGGTCAGTCATGACATTCTGCTGACGCGTCTAGAGGAAGCGGGAGTAGTGGGCACCGCCCTGGATTGGTTTCAATCCTATCTATCTGGCAGGTGTCAGGCAGTGGCTCTTCCTCCGTTTCAGTCAGCCTTCACAAACATCTGTCATGGGGTTCCACAGGGGTCTGCCATCAGCCCAATCTTATTCAACATTTATTTGAGCCCTCTGATCAATATCATTCGGGCCCACAATGTAAAATTGGTAAATTATGCTGATGACACTCAGATCATTCTATCTCTGGATGGAATTCAACCTAATGCCCTTGAGGACTTTCATGCATTTATGCACAATACTGCGCAGTGGTTACGTGACAACTCTTTACAATTTAATTTGGGTAAGACCGAAATTTTACACTGCGCAGTGGGGAAGGTTCCCCGGCCTCTTCCTTGTAACTTCTGGCCTCTTGACACTTCTACTCCTTTGGCGCCGTCTATGACAGTGCGTAACTTGGGTGTCATGTTCAATACCAACTTGTCACTGGAGACTCAAGTGAACAAGACGGTTGTGGAAAAGTAAATTTTGCCATGTTCTGTGTCCCTACGTGTCATCCATCATATGTTATGCGTGCATGATTAAATATGCATATGCATTCCCCATGTTCGATTAATGACGCAATTACAGTTGTGTCCACCTCTAGTATGCCAGTTTCCAGTCCTCGTGAATACTACGAATATCAGGCCTATGTAAAGCTACGTTGCCACGTTTCTCAGTGTGCACGTTATTCCATTGTAAAGTCCCCGTTTCTAGGCCTCAAAAGGGCCTGGACACCAGATTCAGCTCCTGTCTCCTGAAGCCTCGCTGAGGAGCGATACAGCCCCCACCTGTATCCTCGACCCTTCACCTACTTCCTGCCCGGCCCAGCCTGGCTCAGTCTCTGAGTCTGCCAAGACTATGTTATGATTCCAGTTATCAGTTCAGTCCTCCTTCTCTGCATTCCTAAGCTACTGAACTGCATCAATAGTTTCCGTCATTGTCTAGCCTTCACGTCTCCACGTTAGAGAAATACTGCATTTAATGGTCATTTAATATTCTTCATCACGCACTACATGTAGAATAATGCATGGTCCAGTCTTAGAATCAAGTTAGCCTTTCCCCTCCTAACTTCTAGTTTATATCAACATGTTCTCTAAACATCAGATACTAGATACTGTTTAGGTACATGTCGCCCTGACTCTCCAGACTTCAGTCTCTGCTCCTAGCACAGAGTTCATAGCCCCCAGCTTCTCCTAGTGATACGTCATTGCTAGTTTGCGCGCACCATCAGGTTAGAGGTCCCGGCTCCTTAGGTAGCCCCCTCCATGGTTTCCGCCCCATTCATGACATATTCTGTTACGTTTGCATCACATGTCTATGTATACGCCCCGTTACACCTCTTTTCCCCCTTATCTTTCGCGACTGCTACGCGTCACACCTTCTGCTCCACCCACTGCTACGCCTACTGCAATGTAATGCTATGTGTTTGCGTTATGTATATATGCTCATGTATTGTTATTAAAAGTCAGCGCGCTCATCCCAGACCCAGCCCCAGCAGCTGCTGGGCCCTGCCATCCTATTCCTATGCAGGTTGTCCTGTTCCTGTCCTTATGCTGTATTAAACCTGCAAAACTCCTACTACCTCGAATCTTGACTCTTATTTATTGAGCTATCTGTTATGATATATGTCTAGTCAAAAAGAGAGGTATTATATATTTATTTACCACATAATGGCGCCCGAACAGGGACTTGCCCTTTCCCCACGCGTCGGTGAAGCCACGCCGACCCCCTGACCCTCTGCAGTCGTGACGGAACTCTTCTGTGCACCGGCAGATATTTCTGCTTCAAGTATCCCTCAGGCCCACGGAGGAGACGGAGGAGGCGGTCCAGCATCCAAACGAGACGGTGGAGGAACGCGGCGAGTCCCGACCAGAGCCCAAGCCAAGAGTCCAAGGTCCGAGGTATCCGGAGGTCCACCCGTAACTGAAGTCCGAAGTTCGTCGTCCGTCGTCGTAGCAGTCCAGTCCGATCCGAGGCTTTCCGTTCTTGCTGCCCGGTGAGTACCATTACTGGGGTAGTATCTAGACAGGGTCAATCTAAATTGACTCTGGTCCGTGGGTTGGTGGTACACAGACTCACAAACGAAGTGTTCACCTAGGTGGATACGGGTCTTGATGCGTCCCTTTACGGGACCGGTATGTTCCGTACTGTTTCAGCAGTGCATCCAGTAACTCTAGTCTGTTCCGTTCTCGAGAAATTCTTGTGTTTCTGTTCTCAGTATTCCAGGTAATATTCTGTCCGAACTGTTATGTTATGATGTTGTTCAATGTATTTCCAATGTCGTGGTATGCCTGAATTGTTCTCCAAATTGTTATTGTTTCTCGTGTATTGTATTGTGTTCCGATTCAAGTTTACAATGTCTCTCTTTTCGAGATTACGTCAGATAAAAACTAGAAAGGGTTTGTTAGAAGAAGCAGTTCCTGTCCCGCCGAGGGACAGTCCAGGTCACTTTATGTATCAGAAGCATGGCATAAGCGCCATATTGTATCTAGATTTATGGGTAGAGTATACCAAACAGTTAGAAGAAAAGTATAGATGGCCCGTATCGGGTACATGGGATGCCGAGTGCATCATGCGAGTAGAAGAGGCATTATGGAAAAAGAAAGCCAGACAGTCACAGAAAGATGCCATCGAGTTATGGCGTAAAGAAGCTCATAAAAGAACTGAAAAGGAAATCAGAAAGTCAGAATTAAGTAGAGAATCCTTAGAACGAGCACAAGAAAAAGAACTAATCGAGATAGGTGAACAAGTCAAAGCCGAACAGTCAGACAGACAGAGGCATGCCCTTATTAGGGGTATGTATCCTCTCCTTGCCGAGGGCTTGCCAAAAGCGACCCCAGAGGCATCCAGTAATTTCCCGCCACCATTAGTTCCGACCAAGCTACGTCACAAACAGACCGCAGCTGATATTTTTATTTCGTCCTATTTGGACGACACAGTCCCAGAATATGCAAATCCTGTTCGCGCTCCACCAGTCCCTGTAAATCAGGCACTTCCCGCTCCTCCAGACACCGGAGTACCTGTTACGGTACCCCCGGTCCAGTCCGTCATACAAGTCCAGCCTACATTTCCATTTCCCACTCTGCCAGGACGAAGAGCCTCAGTAGACCTAGACTCCAGTTTAGGGGCCGCAGGGGGAGGTACTCCTCAAACCCCGCCGCCACACAAGCGTTTAACGTTAGCCGAATTACATGCACAAGCGTCACAGCGTACGCCCAGACATCAGACTGTAGCAGAAATAAGAAAATCCCTTGCCGAATGCGGCTATGATCCAGTCCCAGGCGAGGATAATATGGTTTTATATTCATTCCGCGTAAGAAAGGTGGCCGAGTATCTAGTCACCTTACCGAATATGAAAGAAGATCTAGACAGAATATATCGTTTCATCCGTACAGGGGATGATCCAGAAAGTATTAGCGAGGCCATGTCTCAAAGGAAAGCCGAGATCCAGCTCATGATATTAAAGTTTCTGATCAATTGTCTAATAAGAGAACAAGATTACCCGTCTAAAGATCCGGCCGAAATGAAAACCCTGACAAGGTGGAGTGATAATATAGCCGAGGGTAAGCACAAGACCGTCGGTGCTATGGAGAGTATGTACAAGAAAATCCGTAGAGAAATAATAAAGATACACGAACAACGTAAAGCAGCACAAGTAAGCGAGAAAGAAAGTAACTCTGATACTGAAGAGGTAGAGGACGAGAATCCCGCCAGAATAGCGTATGTAGGAAAATCTAGATTTCCAGATCGCCATTTACGCCTAGAACACAAGTCTACTTTCCATCATCCAGCACCAGAACAAGGTTCTCTAGAACAAGTGTTTCAAGCTACCGATCACATTCTGAAATCACGGATCGGTTACAGTGAGTTAAGTACCATGCATGAACAAGAACTAGCCCGATCAGCAGTCCGATGGATTACTGATTCTACCACTTTTCCAGACGAAATAGTGGCACAAATGTTTCTGAAAATGCCCCCAGCCGAACAACGACTGGTGGGTATGTATATGATTCAGCACCTCATTACTTTATATGAGGGTCAACACTCTGATCCAGGTCCGTTACATGATGTCCTGAACGAGTTACTCCAGTATAGATGGAAAGGTCTAGGTACCGATTTAATTAGTGTCATTCTAGAACAGCGTCACAAATATAGAACGTTTCTGAACCCGCATTTTGTTCATGCCTCACCTCCAGAAGGTAAACCATTTTACATGGAAAGACAAAATCCGTTACGAGAAGTCCACCCAGTTAAAGGAACGGGTGGCGAAATGCAGCGAGTGTTTGTATACACTCCAATAACAAAGATGGAACTCCTCGAGATGAAGAAATTAATTCCCTGTCATGACAAAGATCCAGCAGGGTTCCATAGAGAATTAAAAGACATGCTCCGTATGGGAGAATACACGTACCCAGATATAATTAAAATGTTAAAGGTTCTGCTGCCCGCAGGGGTGTATGAAAAGCTAAAGGAAAAAGAATGGGAGGTGGGAGAGAAAAAGATCGATTGGGCAGTTCTAGAAGCTGAAGACAAGGCACGAGTACCAGGTACCGGTCTTGGAGATAAATGTAAAGAATTACCAGAATTATTAATACAAGTTTTACCTAGATTATTGACAACTAGAAAAGAAGACTGGGATGCAATCTCAGCCTGTAAACAGAAGCAAGACGAGGATATTAGTGATTTTTATTCTAGATTTGAAAAGTGTTTCAGTATCAACAGTGGCCTCAAGACAAGTAGTGAGTCATACCCTCACCTTTTTGTTACTAAATTAGTCGAGAATTCAAGCCCACAAATTAAAAATCGAGTTCTGAAAGTCGAAAGTACCTGGCAAGCTAATACCCCGTCCCAGATGTTGCAAATGCTTCAGTATCACCAGAATAGAATCAGAGAAGAGCAAGAACACGAGAGAAAACGTATGAAAGACACGAAAATGAAAGTACTAGTTGCACAATCTGTTCCTCAAGACAGTCAGAAGAGGGGTCCGAATCAAGCCAGTCATCCTGCAGCTCCCGTTAAAGGGAATTGCAATTATTGTAAACAGCCAGGTCATTTTATAAATGAGTGTGCAGTTCTGAAACACAACATAGCTACTGGTAAGACTAAAGAAAGACCACGTCCGCCTAGACAAGAACAAGTTTCACAGATTCCTCAGCCACAGAATGCACCACAGACAGTTACCGCACCGCAGCCTATCGCTGCAACACAGCACGTTACATCGCAGATGTACCAGTATGCACAGTCTGAGTATCCAGAGTATCAGCCGTATTCATGAAACAGCCTAGAGAGGGAGGTAGGCTTGCCTCTCATCGAGATACCTGTAGATCAAGAAGGTCCCTATGTTCACAGTCAAGTATTAGGGAAAGACAGAAAGTTTTTGATTGATACAGGGGCAAGTAGGACCACAATTAGTCACGCCGAAGTTCCAGGGGCTCCGCTCTCAGGCTCAAGAAATGTTTCCCTTGGATTTTCAGGAAAACCTATCGTAAATGAGATTTCAAAGCCAGTTACTCTAGAAGTAGGTCCATTGTCCCGTACTACTGATCTGTTACTTACTAAGTCATGTCCAGAAAACCTATTAGGCATTAAGACACTGAAAGAGTTGGGTGCAGTTATATGCTGTTCCCCAGAGGGAATACGATTGTTCCTACGTGACTTTAAGGGTCACTATGTATTACGAGATTTTGATTCAAGACTGTCTAATGTTCCGCAGCACTTATGGGCGCAAGGTCCAACTGATGTAGGTTACATGCAAATCACACCCTATCGTGTGACTCTCAAGCCAGGTGTAGTGTTACCACGAATCAGACAGTACAGATTGCCACCTGAGGCTGTAGCAGCCTTATCCAAAATTATTGACGAGCTTATTGCTCAAGGAGTGGTTGTAGAAACTGACTCCAATGTATGTAATTCTCCGATCATTCCAGTCATGAAACGTACTGATCCAAATGCACCCCCAGTATATCGATTAGTGATTGACCTACGAGAGCTTAATAAATGTATTATTCCGCAGTACCCAGTTGTCCCAGACATCTCTTCCCTATTAACAGCCATTGATTCCGAAGCCACGTTCTTCACTGTCATAGACCTCAAGAACGCATTTTTCAGTGTCCCTATTCATCCAGACAGCCAGTTCCTTTTCGGATTTTGTTTAAATGGAAGGAGCTATATGTTTACACGAGCTCCTCAAGGTTTCACAGAAAGTCCTAGTATTTACAGTCAAGCACTCAAGAGACAACTAGACAACATTCACATGCCAACGGACACTGCCCTGCTCCAGTATGTCGATGATCTACTGATCACAGCCCGTTCTGAACGTGCTTGCGAGCGGGCATCCCTTACAGTCTTGTATTTCCTAGCCGAGATGGGGCAAAAGGTGTCCCCTTCTAAGCTTCAATTCTGTGTCCAGCAAGTGGTCTACTTAGGACACTTGCTGTCCAAGAGGGGTAGGCAGTTGACACCAGACCGTATCCAGTTAATAGCGAGTCTTCCTCAGCCCAAGACCCAGAAGGAGGTACGTGCTTTTATCGGCCTCACTTCTTATTGCAGACAATGGATTCCCCAGTATGCATTTCTAGCCAAACCACTGATACAGTTAACGACACAGGAGGCAGCCGTATCGACTGTCCTCCCTTGGACATCTGAACATACACTTAGTTTCAATGAGTTAAAGAAAGCCCTATGCCAAGCACCAGTTCTAGCAACACCGAACTACAGTAAGCCTTTTACACTTTTCGTTACTGAACGTGAAGGTACAGCATTATCTGTTCTCACACAAGATCAAGCAGGACAATACAAGCCTTGTGCTTATTTTTCGAGCACACTAGATCCTGTAGCCCAGGCTCTGCCTGCGTGCCTCAAGTCAGTTGCAGCCACAGCACTAGCTATCAGACAAAGTGATTCCATAGTCTTAGGACATACCTTGACAGTACAAGTTCCACATTCCGTGGAAGTTCTTTTAAACCGAACACAGACTCAACACTTGACAATTGCACGTTTAACAGGTTATGAATTGACACTGTTCCAGCCACACATAGAAATCAGACGCTGCAACATCCTAAATCCTGCTACATTGTTACCATCAGTTAATTCAAATCCAGCCACACATGATTGCGTGGAAGTAGTTAGCATTACGACAAAGCCAAGACAAGATCTGACAGATACTCCGTTACCAGATCCCGACCTGACACTTTATGTGGATGGTTCCTGTATGAGAACAAGTACAGGAGAACTAGTCGCCGCGTATGCAGTGACTACTGACACTGAAGTTATTGAAACACACCGTATTGATACCCTGTCCGCTCAAGCAGCAGAGCTAGTTGCTCTGACACAAGCCTGCATACACGCCAGGAACTTGAAAGTTAATGTTTATACAGATTCACGCTACGCATTTGGAGTTGTACACGACTTCGGAGTGCTCTGGCAGGAGAGAGGTTTCATGACTTCTCATGGAACCAAGATTCAGCATGGTCTCCTTATTCAAGCTCTGTTAGATGCCATACACTTGCCGACATCTATTGCTATCATGAAGTGCAAAGCACATACGAAAGTCACTGACACTATTTCCCAGGGTAACGATCTAGCAGATCGCACAGCCAAGCTTACAGCACAGACTCTAGACATTCCAGTTAATCAGACACACACTCCAGATCCGACTACATGTATGACAGTTAAGGACCCTACACAAGATGTCATAGATATCCAGTTACATGCTACTCCCGAAGAAATCAAGAAATGGTCCGAACAAGGAGGGGTCCAGACAGATCAAGGATGGTTAACGAAGGGTAGAGCCACATGGTTTCTCCCCGACTCTATGGTTCAAGTCATTATTAATACCGCACATAGTCCAGCACATTTAGGAGAAAAAGCTATGTTAGACAGTATCCAGAACATTTGGTTCAACAAGCATTTACGAGCTGCAGCCAAGCAGAAAGTCCGTACCTGTATGATATGTTGTCAGTTTAATCCAGGTAAAAGTGTCCCGGTGGAACAAGGTGGATTCCAGCCCCCTGACCACCCTTTTGAAGTCCTCCAGATGGATTATATTCAGATGGAGCGATGTCGAGGTTTCAAGTATGTCCTTGTAGTTGTATGCGCTTTGTCCAGGTGGACAGAAGCATATCCAGTCCCAGATTACACAGCCGCGACCACTGCCAAGCAGTTGGTTCGTGAGTTCTTCCCCCGTTATGGACTCCCTAGAGTCGTATATTCTGACAACGGTCAGCCATTCTCATCTGAACTCATGAAGCATGTTTCCCTTTTGCTAGGGTACCAGTGGAAGTTCCATTGTGTACGCCACCCTGAAGCAGCCGGTCTCGTAGAGAGACATAACCAGACCCTGAAAATCCGTATTGCAAAAGTGTGTAAAGAAAAAGGTGTGGACTGGCTAGTAGCTCTACCAGTCGCTTTATTTTATATGCGCATGGTCGCACATTCCAGATCAGGTCTGTCCCCGTATGAGGTCGTTTTCGGCCGCCCCCCTAACATGTGGGGTACTCCTAGACCCCGAAGTATTACCGATGTTTCAAGTAATATGCTGACAGATTACCTAGCTTCCTTGATGTCTGCCCTCAACTCATGTCGTTCACAGGTTGCCGCCGCATTTCCAGACAATACCGAGGTGGCACCGCATGAAATCGTTCCAGGATCCATGGTGATGGTCCGCAACTTTGACAGATCAAGTCCGCTGGAGCCTCGTTGGAAAGAGCCCCGACAGGTCCTCCTCACCACCCGTACAGCCGTGAAGTTGGAAGGACGCAAAGGCTGGGTGCACCTTTCTCATGTCAAACTTTTTAATGGACTGAAACCCGTCTTAAAGAACATTTCCCAGGATTTGAAGGATTGCCAAAATATTGTTCTCAAGGACTGTCCCGCAAAAGACATTGCTACAACCCCTCCCCTGATAGAGAAAACTCCGCAACAGGAGTATAAACTAAAACTCCGGTCTAGTAAAATAAGTCAGTCAGTTTGATTGTCTAAGTCCTCCCCTAGGTGAAACGGTTAGACTGTTTCTGACATGTATAAAATAGACCCCCATAGTGAGAGAGTTAGTCAAAACTCAATCCGATGTATCGTTTTTCTATGTTTCATATTGTTTCTCAGCATTATGATTTCCTGCACGAGTTATGCATTCTACTTGTATTTCCCAGTTCTTCATGTAAATAAGTCTGCTAATGCTACAGTAGAGCACACGTTTAGTGATCTGCCTCCTCATGAACTCTCTTACCGCCTCGCTATGCGAAATAACTCATTTATCCGCATGTTACATTACTCACACCAGACCAGCAATGCCACTAATTGTTGGGTGTGTGGTCGACTCCCCCCTTTCCAGACACCGAAGGGAGTTCTGCCACTTTTTCCTTATCCATTTTCACATAATGGTTCGTGTGGAGCATGGTCCACGTTAACGTCATCCTCAACAGATATGTCTTTTCTTAACAGTACATGTTTTCCAGACAAGCAAGGTCTCCCCCACAGAACAGGTTTAGATCTAGAAAATGAAGTATATAATCTAGGAAACTATTCTTCGAATTTCATGGTCCTGAATGTTCAGTCTGATACTACTCCAGACTTACCTGCTATTTCAGTACTACCAGTCAAAGGCGAATTATGTGTCCGAAATAATGGTTCTGTACATGTAGGACATAGTGATTGTACTACTATTGTCAAGTATAGTGACAGTGGGAAATCTATTTTCAAAGCTTCACGTCATTCTTATTTTATTTGTGGTCAAACCGCATATGTTCGTCTACCCCTCGATTGGGAGGGAACCTGTTACATTGCCTTCCTACTGCCACCAGTTTTCCTAGCCCCACCTGATTATCATAGAAACACACATCTAGTACACATTAGACATAGAAGGGAGTCCCCAATTGTCGATTATACTGAAACTGCTCCAGAACAGTATACAGATTTCAACAGAGGGTTCTTCTTCTTTATAGGACCTATCCAGAATAGTAAACTGATCCGTAGGTTAACCAGAACCCTTGAAGCTGTAGTAAATGAGACTGCCTCTGCTCTAGGTAACTTAACTGAAGAGCAATCTGCTATGAGATTTGTCGTTTTGCAAAATCGTCTCGTCCTTGACGTCATACTGGCCGATAGGGGCGGGCCTGTAGAGTCATCGGATCTAGTTGCTGCATTTTCATTCCAAATAACGCGCCGTCTGTTTATTCAGCTATAACCAGACTCCATAAAATTGCCCATCTGATACACCAAGATCCAGGCACCTGGACATGGTCCGGTTGGTTCTGGAATATAATTTCCGCCTGGGGATGGAAAGTCTTGTCCTTTCTAGGTATTGCAGCAGCGATCATATTCAGCTGCTGCCTCTGTATACAATGTGGCCCTGCGATTTGCGGCATTTGTGCTACCTCTTGTATTCCTAGTCCCAAGCCCCGTTCTAAATCCCGTTCCAGGATAATTCGAAACGAGCAAATGATACTGTATGAAATGATAGATGGTATCATGAAAATTGATGTTTCCTGATGGAAACGTAGTGACAAGGAGGGAATGTGGAAAAGTAAATTTTGCCATGTTCTGTGTCCCTACGTGTCATCCATCATATGTTATGCGTGCATGATTAAATATGCATATGCATTCCCCATGTTCGATTAATGACGCAATTACAGTTGTGTCCACCTCTAGTATGCCAGTTTCCAGTCCTCGTGAATACTACGAATATCAGGCCTATGTAAAGCTACGTTGCCACGTTTCTCAGTGTGCACGTTATTCCATTGTAAAGTCCCCGTTTCTAGGCCTCAAAAGGGCCTGGACACCAGATTCAGCTCCTGTCTCCTGAAGCCTCGCTGAGGAGCGATACAGCCCCCACCTGTATCCTCGACCCTTCACCTACTTCCTGCCCGGCCCAGCCTGGCTCAGTCTCTGAGTCTGCCAAGACTATGTTATGATTCCAGTTATCAGTTCAGTCCTCCTTCTCTGCATTCCTAAGCTACTGAACTGCATCAATAGTTTCCGTCATTGTCTAGCCTTCACGTCTCCACGTTAGAGAAATACTGCATTTAATGGTCATTTAATATTCTTCATCATGCACTACATGTAGAATAATGCATGGTCCAGTCTTAGAATCAAGTTAGCCTTTCCCCTCCTAACTTCTAGTTTATATCAACATGTTCTCTAAACATCAGATACTAGATACTGTTTAGGTACATGTCGCCCTGACTCTCCAGACTTCAGTCTCTGCTCCTAGCACAGAGTTCATAGCCCCCAGCTTCTCCTAGTGATACGTCATTGCTAGTTTGCGCGCACCATCAGGTTAGAGGTCCCGGCTCCTTAGGTAGCCCCCTCCATGGTTTCCGCCCCATTCATGACATATTCTGTTACGTTTGCATCACATGTCTATGTATACGCCCCGTTACACCTCTTTTCCCCCTTATCTTTCGCGACTGCTACGCGTCACACCTTCTGCTCCACCCACTGCTACGCCTACTGCAATGTAATGCTATGTGTTTGCGTTATGTATATATGCTCATGTATTGTTATTAAAAGTCAGCGCGCTCATCCCAGACCCAGCCCCAGCAGCTGCTGGGCCCTGCCATCCTATTCCTATGCAGGTTGTCCTGTTCCTGTCCTTATGCTGTATTAAACCTGCAAAACTCCTACTACCTCGAATCTTGACTCTTATTTATTGAGCTATCTGTTATGATATATGTCTAGTCAAAAAGAGAGGTATTATATATTTATTTACCACACGGTGGGGTGCTGTTTCGGCCTTATGAGAGCTCTAAGAAAGATTCTTCCATTGCTTCCAGCTATGGCTAGAGCCTTGATTATTCAAGGTGTTATCTTGAGTAGACTTGACTACTGTAACGCCTTACTGCTGGAATCTCCCAAATATCTAATCCAGAGACTGCATCGTGTTCAGAGCACAGCAGCGAAAGTAGCCCTGTCCAGATCACGGAGCTCCTCTGCCTCATTGTGCCTAGCCGATCTACATTGGCTCCCTGTGCAGCAAAGAATACATTTTAAATCTCTTTGTATTGGGTTCAGGGCGCTGCATGGATTCGGTCCTTGGCCACCGCAGAGGAAACTGGTTTGGTATACACCTATCTGGAGTCTTCGTTCCTCTTCTGCTTATTTGGCAAGGGTACCTAGGTTTCACAGGGCCAGACTGGGAGGAAGATCCTTCAGTTTTGCTGCTGCGAAACTCTGGAATGAGCTTCCACTCGAAATCAGACAATGTAGTTCCTTGTCCTTGTTCAGGAAAAAGATTAAAACTTGGTTGTTCCCATGAAATTGATTATGTTGTGCTTCAGTAATGCTCATTTTAAGTTGTACCCATCTCTAGTCATCTATCTTGCTCCTGCTGGTCTGTGTTCACCTATCTCTTAGCGCCAGGGTACCCGTGGGGTGTTTGTTGCGCTCTATAAATGTTATATACAATACAATACAATATAATACAATGACACTGTAGATAAATTAGTAATCCTCTAACGTTACTACGACAGCCCACTAATTGTATAAGGCATATTATAGGTCAATATCAATCCTACAGAGTCCCTTCAGTGCCAGGTTGCTTGTGCGCAGATACCGGGCTGCACACGATGGTAGTCTCACGTGTGCAGCCCGCACACATGTTCACGTGTAACCAGCCAAATTCCCCTTACCCTAGCCTCACACAGTAGCCTTCTCTTAAAAGGCGGACACTGGCTGTGCACACATGCAGTTCATTAATCATTTGATTACTGCGGGTGAGGCCCAAATAGTGAAGCACACAAAAAGTTAAAAGTCCAAAAGCGGGTGATCAAAAAGCAAAAAATATGGGCCCACTAAATGAGCAAACCCCATTTGTACATTATTCAACAATTGACAATACTACTGAACCACTGCATAGGCACCTCCCCACCAACGTTGAACCATGTTTAATACATGCTCACATACGCTGATCTAAACTGACTCCAGACAGAAAGAACTGCAACTCACTATCCTCCAGGAATTACATCAAATCTATGACTTTATTTCTACCTGAGCACCAGGCTCCGATGCCCTGGTCACAGGCCTACCTTGCCGTTGCTTATCAAGATAAATGTAGGGCATACAGTGGAGTGGGTCCCTCTGGGTCTCAAACCGGGCAGTAATTAAAACCTGATCTTGAAACGGGTCCATATCTGGCCCTATGTTCATGTCCTTAGCTTTACAGGAAAAAATACGAATCTAGGGGTCAATTAGGATGGCGGACGGATCACCACCGCCATGCAGGCGGTGGCGATCCGTCCGCCATCCTTGCCCGTCCGCCACCTATTTCCCCTCCGCTAAATTACAATGGCGGGGGGGACCGTGGCGGACGGGAAGACCTTCCGCCGATTTTCCGCCGCGGTCGCAAGGCGGAAAAGCTCTAATATGGTGGCGGTGTCTATCAGACACCGCCAGGCATATTAGGATGTGCTGGGGGCTATGCCTTTCCGTGGCGGCAATGCCGCCACGAAAAGGCATACGGTCCTTGCTTTGGGGGCCCTTTGCGGGGCCCCAGGGTGAAGGGAGGGTTGGGGGCCCATGGGGGGTACATATGGTACCCCCCTGCGTTTCAAAATACAACATGGCAGGCACCGCGATGTGCGTGTCATGTTGTGCTTTGAAACTAACAACATGCATTTTTAACACTGCGGTGGGCGGTGCTTTCAGCACCGCCCATCGCAATGTTAAAAATGCGGGATGCACCCGCCACTGTGGCCGGTGCATCCTAATTCCACGGACAGGACCTCCTCCCCTGTGGCGGACGGTCCCGTCCTCAGACAGGATGGCGGACGGACTTTGTCCGTCCGCCATCCTAATTGACCCCCTATTTCTGAACAATGACGGTAAAAACCATTAAGATAATCGATATCAACGATGCATCGCCTGTGAACTTATCACATATTTTGCTTAATCCTACATTCTTCCAGACTGTTTTTCTAAGGAGTTGTGTTTCTGAAATGCATTTTCATGCAGCATATTATCCTTGTACAATAGGTACTGTGAATGTGGTTGCTTCTAGTGTGTATGTGAGTTCAGATTGTGTGTGAGTGTTTATAATAGGCAACTATTGAGACCTCCGGATTTGAGGCTGAAGGTAGTGCAAGTTTCCCTCAGCGCCTCTCAGTGGGTCATAAAGGTGTTCAGAACACATGCTTATCCAAACCTTGGCCTCTCTTCAGAGTAAACAGATCAATAGTCACATGTAGCAACTGTAATTGTGATTCAATGCAAAAGTGTATGAAGGAGGAACACAGTTGTCCAAATAGTGTCAGGGAGAAAGAGAAACAAAAAAGGCTTGAACACAGGTTAGTTGGTGTGTTGTGTGTGTGGGTGTGGTTAAGTGAAGGAGATGCAAGGAAGAGCATCCAGGACAGAGTTAAAAGAAGATGCTGAAGAAGAAAGGGATGAGGTGTGAGATGTGCAGTTTTCAGGATTTTAGAAAGACCTGGTGGAACAGGACATTAGTGTTTAATAGAGCGAGAGACTGCAGAGGAAAGTGGTGTGAAATGAAGAACGGGAGTGATCGAGACACCCAGGTGATCCCTTCCACAGACCTTAGTAATGTTTTATTCACACTCTCGTATTTTCAAAATTGAAACTTTTTCAATTCAAATTTTTGGCAACTAAATTATGGCTGTTACTAATTTACCTGATACTGCTACAAAGCATTGTGAAAGCCTCGAAGCCAATATGTTTGACTTGTTTTAGATGAATGCCCAGCATTTTGTAATATGTCAGGATGCAATAACAGAAAGCAACAAAATACTAGTCAGGTGTCAGTCCATGGTAAGTTTAGGACTTTTTTATTTAGATGTTTAAGCCCCTCCCTTAGTTACATAAGCCACGCTTCTTAGACTCCTAGGTATGATTCTTAGGTCATGCTCCTTATAGAGACCCCACTATGTATTCCATTCCAATGAAAGCCCAGGATGAATCTAACTAAAATTTGAATCTAAATTGCAACTGCAAGATTTCTGAGATAAGATGTTTTAAATTCACCACTTTTAAAAATTATTTAATTGCAATATTCCGTTTGTTTACAGTGAATCTGTGAGTTCTCTGATAATAGGATGACAAGATATGTGGGCCTCGTAAAGCCTCTCCCCCAGCTGCATTTTGAGATATCTTTATACTAAAGTTGCTTTTTGACATATCTTTAAAGTAGACCTAATGTGCCTCAATACAATCGATTGCAAACAAAAAAGTTGTTGAAATGAATCACTATCCCCAATGTATAATTTCCATGTTAAAACTTAATTTGTGTTTTTTTTTTTTACAAAAATAGTCTGGGCCTGACTAATCGCTAAATCAAGCATTTCGTGATGCCATTCTGTTTCCATTATCTTTTAGCTGCTTGTCCCAGTTTTGCACACTGCACTCCCAGTTCAGAGAGTTCAGCGTTACTTATATATATTATAAATATATATGTTCACAATCAAAAGTGTCCACTTTTACTTACTCGCAGCGCGCTCCATATCACGCATTGTTCAGAAAAGTTTCCAGGTGGTAATCTTTGATGTTCTCTCATGCCCGCACATTTAGTAGACATGAATAATTCCTTCTGTCAATCACCCGCGGCACTCTGCCAACCTCAGATTCTGCATACCGCCTGTTTTATGTTTTGTTGAGAGATTCTTTCTCGAATTCTATAGAAAATGCCGAAACATTATTTATGCATTATGGGCCAGATGTCCGAAACTTTTTCATAGTCACAAACAGTCCAACTCTGTTTGCGATCGCAAAAACATTTTTACTACGTGCTAAAGCCATTTTAGGAGTCGGTAAGAATTTACCAACTCCTAAAATGGCTTTGAGACTCCCTACCGAATCGCTGTTTGGAAGGGGCAAATTGTAAGCGTTCCTTCCAAATAGAGATTAGGTATGAAATGTATCAACATTTTGCGACTGAAATATGGTAGCAAAACATTGAAAAATTACCAGCTCGTAATTAGGGTGGTAATACATTCGGACCTCTTTCCCTTTGTGAATGTAAAAAAATGTTTTTGGGGAGAGTAGGGAGTGGTCCAGAGGCCCACTTCCAATCTCTTAAACAAACATTTCACATAATGGCCACTGTTTCTTCTAAGGAAACAGACTGCATTAAAAAGAAAGAAGTTTACCGAAAAGCGATAACAACCCTGTGATGGTAAACTATCGGAGTGAATTATTTATGATTTAAAACCTACCTTAGTATTGGTAAGGTATGTCAGATATCAACTCACATCGAATTAAAATGTAGTGAACCAACCTCTTACTACATAGATTGGTTTGTTAAATTCTTTACTGGTAGCAAAAAATTGGTAGCAAATTGCAACCAACTTTTTGCATCCAGAAATAAATACATCAGATCCTTTGATTACTAATGCCCTTATTGCACCTATAAAGAAACTTTACATTTAGGCTCTAATTTTAGTTTTAGTCCAAATCAGATTATGAGGTTTGTGGTAATTACAACACCCATGGGTTTTTGCCCACATGATTTTCGTCAGGTAAAACTTAACAGAACTAGGGTGGGCAATAAGGAGAGAGGGTGTAACCTTACGGCTGGAGCGTTCGACCTCGAAGCTGGGGAACAGGGCTCGAGCCTCTGCAACGACGCTCAACATCCTGTGATTCTGGGAAAATCACTTAATCTCCACAAAATGAATGTGTCCTCATGTAACAAAACTGGTGCTCATGTGAAGAGCTCTGATACCCGATGTCTCGGATCTAGTTTGCAGTATATAAAACTATAAAAAAAATTAAAAACCCACAAGGACCATATTTATGAGGCCAGTTACATAGCTCTTGCACCACGCAAAGTGGTACAAGAGTGACGCAATTCAAAAAATTGATTCATCAAGCTACATCAGGCCACTATGAGTGGCTTCATAAATCTGGAGTAAGGCAAAACAGCGCAAATTGATGTGTTGCATTAATCTGCCCTGGGAAGGCATTCCATCAGCATTGCGTGATTAGTCACATAATTTTTGGATGTGCTATTCCACTGGTGCCCCATGGTTTATCACCTGCTGCATATACTCCTGTGCACTACTACCCCCCACTGTCCTCGCTGCTACACTTGCTAGAGGGACCTGTTGTGCTGTGGATGCTTGGAGATGTTCGCGGACTGACATAGGAGTTCAACACCCCGTTGCCTGCCTCATCAGTCTCACTATTGCACCTGACCGGCTTTGGTGTGCAGCAGTCACATCAGCATTCCTGAAGTCCTGGGGCTTCTTGTGCTGTCCTTTGCATCTTCTTGCATTGTGCTGGCGAGTGGACCCTGGTCAGTGGAGTAAAGTTGTGTAGGGCGCACTTGCTGGAACCAGGAGCAATGGGTCATCCACGCACCCTCGTAGCCCTCCGCTGAACGTGACCGATTACCAGGCGACGCTGGCCATGGCGATGACTCCCCTCAAGTGGCATCTATAGGCAACAAACTGGATGCTATCCTAGCAGCAGTGGACAAAATGGGCACTACACTGGAGACGACACATGCATCCTTGAAAAGTCAAATAGATGCGGTAATGACAGATGTTACATTGCTCCATGCGGATTACCGCATACTGGCAGATAGAGTACATACCACTGAGTTGACCCTTACTGAGATACAGCTCATGGCCTGTGAACTTGACTCTTCGATGTGCCTGATGGCGGAGTGCGGGGTACTGGAGCACCACATGGAAGATGCGGAGGGGTGCTCATGCGGAAACAATGTCCGTATCGTCGGGCTCCCAGAGGGCGCGTGGAGTGGACAGATGCCGTGATGTATGTGGAGGAATGGTTGCACCAGTTACTACTTCAGGATACTTTTTTGTAGTTCTCAGTGGAGCGCACTCACCGTGTCCCAGCAGGTCAGCTACTGCCGGGCTCCGATCCCAGGCCATTGTTGTTTTGCCTACTGCACTACTGGGGCAGAGATGCTGTCTTGGGTTATAGAAGCTACACAAGATCTCAGTGGACAACAAAAAGATTATGGGCCAGATGTAGAAGCCTAAATACCAGTCGATTACTGACCGGTATTTAAGAATCGGCATGTAGGGGCATTTATTTTACAGATTTGGTAAATTTACCGAATCGGTAAATTTACCGAATCTGTAAAATACCGAATCGGTAATTTTACCGATTCGGTAAATCTAAATTTAGGTGGGACTCTTCTGAGTCCCAAAGGGCATACAGAATCGGTATTTTACCACCCAATTCAATTGGGTGGTAAAATACCGAATCCAGGTGTGCATGCACACCTATGCCATGTGACAGACAGACGTGCCCTTAGGGCATGTC
The DNA here is from genome assembly GCF_964261635.1 of Lissotriton helveticus. NCBI lineage: Eukaryota > Metazoa > Chordata > Amphibia > Caudata > Salamandridae > Lissotriton > Lissotriton helveticus. The sequence goes on from NC_136067.1 coordinate 1,529,911,953, forward strand.
TGTGTGCCACATGGCACACATGCCTCTCTGTGGGGTGCTAGAGGGTGTCAAAGTGACACCCCCTGCACCCTTGCAAAAATCGGTATTTACCGATTCTATAATTACAGAATCGGTATTTCCCATTGATTCCTATGGGCTTTAAGCCCATAGGAATCAATGGGAAATACTGATTCTGTAATTACAGAATCGGTAAATACCGATTTTTACAGAATCGGTATTTCAAATACCGATTTCACCTACATCTCCCACCTTCTATTTTACCGATTCATAAATACCGAATCGGTAAAATTCGGTATTTATGAGTCGGTAAAATAGAATTATCTACATCTGGCCCTATGTTTTTCCGTGTATGAGCGCAGCGCACCTCCTTCCTGTCGGTGAAACACCGGCTCCAAGAACTTTACATCAGATATACTCTCCTCTTACCAGCACGATTGTAGCTACTGGCAGGGGGGAAACGCACTTTTTTAACTGCCCAGAGGACATATGGGATTGGTTAGAGGTGGTGGGGCATTCAATGATGGAACGTGCACGGCGCGCTGTCACCAAAACCTGCGCTGGGGAAACCCGAGATATCGCAGCAGGCGTCTCAGATCATGCTGCTCGCCTCACCCGACAGCCACACTGGACTTGGAAAAGGTAATTCATGAGAGGCACCAGGCCTTATGGAATGCTGCAGTGTTGACCGAGATGGACCGTGGTTCGGAACTGGATTACAACTCGGACAAATTATAAGCAAAGCTGACTCCTCCAATACTTGGCTGTCCAGATCGGACTCATGGTGTTCCCTCTAATCACACCATAGATATCAGATGACATTGTCTGATTCCTGAAGAGCCTGGTGGTGGTCATCTGATGGCACAGTTCTACGCACAGCAGCTGGGTGGTGCTGTGTTGTCTTTTCCTGCTTCTTTGTTGTTTGTTCTGTGGTGCCTAACCCATTTGTTCCTCTGTTTCTTTTGCAGGCAGTGCAAAATGTGAGGGGGGGGGTTGTAACCCTCTTGTTTCATGGTAACATGGCTGCTGGGACATGGGTTGGAGGGAGGTGGGCTAGTGTGCCCAGAGGAATCATCAGCGACCTCATTCATGTATTGATGCTGGGTTACCTCTGAGACAGATCGAGTCACTGGGTCCCACATTCTTTGTATAGGGTAACTACAATCTAGCTGCCTAGCTTACTTTCCCATCAGTTACATGACTGGTTAATTCCTGCTGGGTTTGGTTATGTGACGGTTTGGGTGGAAACACGTTGTCCATCTGCCCTTTGGCATTTAAATTCCAATGTTCTGGTCTTTCATACGTTTCGTTATGATCCACAACTCTTACTGCTTGGCTGTATATTTCTGGCTTCCCTTCTCTACATAACATCATGCTCCGTCTGTGCTGCCCCCGTGGGGTGCACTCAATATGGGTGGCTTTTCCCATCTTACATGGCCCCCTTTAATATACTTACATGGAATGTGAGGGGTATGCATACACCTTCGCGCCATTACTCGGTCTATGCCTACCAGAAACGCCACTCCACACACATTGCAGTGGCATCTCATACACGTGGAAAATATCAAGCTAGAGCAGTGTTGGCGTGGGCAGGTATTTGTTATCAACTATTTCACTTACGCCTGGGGGCACTCATATGAATCAGGGCAGGGAATACATTTTTCGCTGATAACACACTCCTAGACCCAGAGGGCAGATTCGTTATAATAGTGTGCCACCTAGATGGGCGCCCCATTCTTTTGGGCCTGTATATACCCTGAACTCGGAACAGACCACCTTCTTTTATACGCTTTTGCATACACTCTCGCGATGGAGTGATACTCCGTGATTCATTGGGGGAGACTTTAACATCATTTTAGACACTACCCTTGACCGTTCCTCCCCCCCTGCCTCTTACAGTTGCGTCTTCTAATGCACAAAAGCTCACTGATTGGATCCTCCACTGGTGAAGGATTGACACGAGGGTGTATTCCTTTCACTCAGCACCTCACCAATTACATGTTCACATTGACAGGCTGATTGGGGGGGGTTCAACTTACTTCCCTCCATTGAGTGGGTGGAATATATGGGCGTTCCCATACCGATCACAACCCCCAGATGGTGTGGCTGCAGTGGGTGACCGAGCTGGAACCTATTCCTACCTGGCGGCTACAGTCAGCATTACTGAAGGATCCCCCATTTTGCACCTCAGTGGGATTGGCGCTTGAGGACTGTTTCGACCACAATGCTGGTACCACCTCATGTAAATTAGTTGATTGGGACGCCTTTAAGGACACTGTTTGGGCGTGCAAGGCAATATGAGGCAAACCCTTACTACAGACATGACCAATTTGGAACGTACTGTTCTAGACCTAGAGACTCGGGCTGACGATGACCTCAGTGTCACTGGGGAGCTGGCAGAGGCATGGAGCAAACATGTCACATTGATATAAAGGTTACACTGCCTTAATTAAGCTCCACATTCGGTGCATACACATGCCACAGCGGTCAAAGATGGATGGCTCTTGGCCTGGTATATACGACAGGATCAGCCACAGTGACCTATAGTAGCACTGTGCTCCAACACAGGTTTCATCATGTATACCAAACGCACTATTCATGAGGAACTCACACAATATATCACAGGTATATCAGTCCACCGTGGACACTAGACTAGAGGACAATGAGTCTTTCTTTGCCAACTTGACTCTGCCCCCATCACCGCAGATCAGAGAACTGACCTGGATGCCCCACTTACGCTGAAAGAAATTTGGGAGGCAATCACAGCTTTGGCCACTGGCAAGTCCCCTGACCCAGATGGTCTGTTGTCAGAACTAGGCAAGGCCTATGCATCACAATTGCTAAACAAAGGTCCTGTGCACGCATAATAAATAATAAATCATGTAGATTAGTGTTCTGGAGTACAAGAAAAAGTCCACGTAGGAGTCAAATCTTGATTATTTTCTCTTTAATTGGTCATTCGGCATACGTTTACATACTGCCAGCCGGTACGTGTTTCATTGCAGAACAGATTGTCCTACAAATCTTCAGGGCTTAGTGGCTGAATAAGATTTTGGTAAGCCCAAGACCGGTGATAATTCCAACCCGGAAGGGTAACTACTCTCTGTGGTAATCAGATGAGAAATGGCATATACAATGCCCAATAGGCAGATAAGTCACAATACATACTATGCATCACAATTGGCTCCCCACTTGTTAACAATGCACAAATACACCCTCTCAGCTGGCAGTCTCTCTGCCTCCCAGAGGGAGGCAACAGTCATCTCATTGCCACAACTGAATAAAGACCCGCAACTCGACAGATCCTTTAGGCCGCTGCACTGCTTAAAACTGATTACAGGATACTGGCGAAAATACTCCCTGATCGATTGGCTCCATCGGCCCCGTCTTTAGTTCACTCCGACCAAAACTGATTTGTCAAACTCGCAATACCTCCCTGAATTTGCAGAGGTTTTTCAGAGTTATGATATATGCGCAACAAGAGTGCCCCTGTGCAAGATGCCTGGTCTTAGACCTTTAAAAGGCCTTTGACTCGTTAGAATGGGGTATCTCTTCGCTGTACTGGCCCAAACAGGTATTAGTCACCATTTTCTCCACCTGGTGAAATTTTTACGTGCCAATCCTCTGAATAAGGACAAGCCAGGGCTTCTCATTTCAGATATCTTTACCATATATAGGGGGAAGAGACAGGGCTGCCCGCTGTCACCACTGTTGTTTTCCTTGGCAATTGAACCACTGGCACTGGTGCTGCACTACTGGGGAACACAATGGAGCATCCCTCTGGAGGATGGGGTACATACATTTGGGACACACACAACAAGGGTATTCCTTTGACCCTGGCCCAGTTTGCCACCATTTCTGGTTTGTGTGTCAACTGGGCGAAATCTTGTCTATTTCAATTTCACTCGGAGGTGCCCGACCCATGTTTCTTCCTTGGCGGGACATGGTTGGAATGGCAACAACACACATTTGGATACTTGGGGGTGTGGGTTTACCACTCCCTGACTGATGTACGGGCGGTAAGAGCGTTGAGAGCACAGATGGCCTTCTTGTGCACACTACCATTGGCAGTCACTGGCAGGGTGGCATTGCTATAGATGGTGTTTTTTCCACGCCTTTTTTTATTTCTGTACAAACCTCCCAATCCATATCGCTAGCGTGTTCTTCTAAATATTGCAGCAAAGCAGTCGTAAATTCATTTGGAACAAGTCGAGATGCAGGGTGGACTGGTGAAACTGTACTTACCCAAAGGCAAGGGAGACTAAATGCCCCACATTTGGAGCAGAGTTACCTTGCTGCCCAAGTCCGATGGATAACGAAGTGGTTAACAGGTTTACATCTGATGGGCACAGCCACAACCTTCCCTGGTTGGAGTTTGCTCACTTTTATGCATGTATTTCACCCCTGCATGCGAATGGGGGTACCTGATTCTAGGGGTTGCGTATTGCAGCTTTCGCAGATGCCTCGTGTCACTAAACACATCATCCCCTACACACCAGGGTAGGCTCTATTGGGCATGCCCAGGCTTGGGGGGCCCACTTTGATAGCTAAATTGGCGGTCTGGCCTGAGGTGGGCATACATACAGTGAGGGACCTATACAAGGATGGCACTTTGGGAATGTTTGAGGTTTTAATGGAGGGGGATGACCTACCTGTGGGGCAGTTCGGGGGACGTGACCACCGAACTGCCCATGCATCTCACGATTCAATCTGTACAAATGATGGGATGGGGCAGACAACTTATACGCTGGTTCGCTGACTCTCTCCGATCCCACACTGCTACCAGCTCTTTCCTTTAGGCCACCGATGGGAGGTGGATTTAGCATGCCCCTGCACTGAGAAGGAATGAGCTGCTTTTCTGGAGAGCCTGCGTCACATACCACGAAATCCCTGATTCAAGCCAGTCAGAGTAGACGTGACTCCTGTTTAATCCATCGTGTGGTGGTGCGTCATGATGGCTCCTTGGATGTGAAGCGGCCAGACTCAGACAACAAGGGACAACGACGCAGATAATAGACCCATTGTTACAACAGGGGAGTGTGCAGCTGCAAGAGCCCTGGTGGGGGAGGTCACTGCTTCTAACCCAGATACTAGTATGGGGGATGTGGATGAGTAGACCCCCCCCCCAGCCTGAATGCATAAATGAACTGATGCTGATTTCGGCTTATGGGGAGTTGCCCGCCTAACCCTGGTGGTGGGTTCCAGGGCTACTGACCTAAGTTGGAGGGTTGATGGCCGGAACCTTGGATGATGTATGGTGTGAATGGGAAAGGCACTGATATGACACGGGTGGACGACTCTCTACGCCCTCTCTACCTCTTTACATACCTTTACTCATTTGACCCTTTTACCATTTTCACCTTTCCTCTTCTCTCTTCATCTTTTTACTAGTTGCTTTCTGACTTGTGGATTTGCTTTGTGGATGGGTATTCGTGGTATAGGCTAGGGTATGTGGGTGCGTGCATGTAGTGGTCAAGGGTGGAGGGGGCGACTGCCATTGTTGCATCTCCTCAGCATGGGGCTGTGATCTTTTGGGGTTGACTGTGTTTTTTGTGTGTGTGGGTTGTCTGGTATAGTACGGGCCCCACTGGTTGTCTGGGTGGTGGCTGGTATTGACTGCGGATGTATTGGAGATCCACCATACAGCCTCTGTTGTTGCTGGGTGTGTGGCGATAACAGTTGTACGCTATTTGATGTTGGGGATGGGGTGGGATCTGTGGGGGTCGATGATGATTGAGGAGGTACGAATTGTTCTCATTGTGTTTGCACGGAGGGCTACTTTTGTTGTTCTGTTGGTTGTTGGTCTCAGTGACAGTGACAGTGGCAGGGCAACAGGCAGACAGAGCCAGGATGACTCATGATGCAGTGTGATGGGTCAATTTAAATTAATAAAATGGAATGTGACGGGCTCAACTCCATTGTGAAGAGCTGCAGGGGTACAGGCCTAATTTAGCAGGCAGGGAGTACATGTGGCATTACTGCAAGATACACACTTATCAGTCCCTGGAGCTCAAAAGGTACACAAGAAAATGGAGAGGGCGGCTGTTCTCATCCACTTACTCCACATATACCCGGGGTCCCGTTTCGAGTGCATGGTTATACAGCAGATGTAGAGGATAGATATGTAGTGGTGCATGGAGCATAGGATAGGATGGACATATGCTTATTGAATGTTTATGCCCTAAATGTGGATGATGGTTGGTTTTATCTGGCAGTGAAGATGTTACTGCTTCCACATGTGGGAGTGCCACTAATACAGGCAATCGACTTTAACTGCATACTTGATGGGAGCTTCAATAGCCCCCCCAAAGCTAAACACTAAGCCCAACATGACATCTACCCTGCGGGAGGTGATGGGCCATTTGCGTTGTCCCGACAAATGGCTTAAGACGCACCTGGGAGTGCATGGATACACATGCTATATGTCTGTGTAAGATGTCTCTAGTACGCTTCACAACTTCCTTGCTCTCAGGAGAGGCCACTGCAGCTGCCACGCTATCATGCACGTTGGGAAGCTTTAAATTAGACCATGCTCCAGTACTGCTGGAGCGAGGAGCGAGTAGAGTTGGACGAGAGCTTCTTTGTGGCGCCTTCATCCCGAAGCCCTCAGAGACACTATGTTCCGGGAGGAGCTTAGGTAAGCAGTTGTCGGATATTTTGGCACCGATCGGCTGTCCACCACTGGTAGGGGTGTGGAGTGGGACAGCTAAAGGTGGTGGTGCGACGGGAATGCCTGTCTAGGGTTGTGGGCACCAGGAGGCGGCTAGAACAGGAGCTTACTAAGGCTGAAGATGCACTGGCTGAGATTCAGCAAGGGGGACCGCTGGTGGAACCATGAGGTGAGGCAAATCTGTGAGCCCAGCATAGAGTCAGGGAAATTTGGGACAGACTGGACTATAGCCAGCTTACACTGGGAGGAAGATAATTTGGGTAGACTGATGGCATGGGTATTGAGGAGGGAACGTCCAACCCCACTCATATTGACATTCAGGCACCCAGATAGGACCAAGGCTATTACACAAGATAGTGTTAAGCCGTTATTGCGGGATAACCTAACCGAGATCTACAGTGAGAGCTCGGACTTCGGCTTAGTCAAGATTGAAAGCTTTCTAGATGACATCCCACTTCCCCGGCTTCCTCCGTCGCAGAAATATGAAATCAGCGGAGTGATTAGACTCGAGGAACTATGGGAGGCGGCAGAAGAGTATGGCACAATATAAGTCTCTGGTGCTCTTTCCGGCCGAGGGAGTACGATGGCAGTTTCCCACTACCGTTTTGTGCCAGTCTTTCCAGCACCGAAAGGCAGTTGAAAACTGTCTTTGGGGCCCCCAGCAGGACCCCCATGGGTGCGAAGCCGGCAAAGGGCAGCCTAGGGGGCATCTACGGTGACCCCTGTTGATCCCTGCACCTTGTGGTGCCTGCCACGGGGTGCAGTGATGAACTGCACCCTTGATATTCAATAAGAGCATGCATTCCATTTGGAATGCATGCTCTCATTGAAAGGTATAAGCATGCGATCGAACAGGGTTCAGTCGCATCCTACTTGCAGGTCTGGAACCGACAACAGGAGGTCATTTGGTTACAGTCCCTGACCGATGTCGGACGGACTCTGGTCCGTCCAACATCGGAATCAGGCCCTTAGTCCATGAGGACCAGTGCAGGTTCATGCCTGGTAGGTGTACCCACAAGAATATACGCCGACTCTCTCACTTGCTGAATTCGGTGGCGGTAGCTATAGTTCGGTGGCAGTGGTCACCCTAGATATTAAAAAAGCATTTGACCTGTTGTGATGGGACTATTCATGGGAGGTCTTGAAGAGGACGGGTCTGGGTCAAGAGTAGATATCTTGGGTCCGTCTCTTGTATGTTCGACCGATGGCCCGAGTCTGCAATGGCAGCCTGGTATCTAAGGGTTTCCATGTCAAGAAGGACACGAGACAGGGCTGTTAGCTGTTGTCACTTCTTTTTGCCTTAGCAATGGAGCCGTTGGCGATCAGGCTGCGCTGAGATATGGCTCATTGGGGTATTTCCGTTGATGGTCGTACTCATGTGATTTCCTTATATGCAGATGATGCATTGCTATATGTTCTCCACCCAGAAAAGCCAGTGCCTGTATTCCTGGATGTACTGGCCCCGTTTGGAGCGGCCTCTGGGCTCCGTATCAACCTAAAGAAGTCTGTTGTTTTCCTGCTGGCCGCCTTTGCATGAAGGGACGCTGCAGCCCTTCCTGATGCGGGCCTCTGACGGGAGCGTGACCGTTTCCACTATCTGGGTGTACAGGTGGTTTATGCAATGGACGCACAATACTCTCTGAATGTGAGAGGGCCTGGAGGTGTCCATCCGGTTCTGAATAGCCTGCCCTTTTCGGTCATGGCTTTGGCAAGGATGGTTATGCTCCCTCGATGCCTCTACGCCCTCGAAAAAAAAAACTTTTGCTATATCCCAAAATCTGCCTTTGACACCTTGAATAGTCTCCTGATCTATTTGGTATGGGCCGGGAAGTGCAGCAGGATGAAACTGGAGGTGGTTAAATTGGACATGGAATCGGGGGGTCTTGGTCTACCTGATTTTACTCTCTATATGTTGCTCAAACAATGCACAGATCCTACAGATTAGTAGGAACTACATGGCACTAAGCCACTTCGTTCAACTCTGAAACAACCTACTCAATGCTATTGCACTCTACGCCACTGCAATGTATGCTGCGCCATTCTAAGCTGTGCCACTCTACTTCACTGCAGTCTACACTACTTTACTCAAAACCCCAGCACTCTACACCACTTTACTCAAAACCAGTGCACTCTACGTTGCTGCGCTCTACACTACTTTACTGTAAGCCTCTGCACTCTACACCATTGCACTCTACGTCACTGCACCCTATGCCACTCTAGCCTATTCTCCACCACTGTACTCTATGTCACTACTCTCTAAGCCCTTCTCCTCTACTCTGCACCACACTATGCCAATGCACTCTACGACACTCTACTCTATAACACGCACTCTCCGCCACAGAACTCTACACTACTCTACACTGCACCACTGCACACTATGCCACTGCACTCTACTTTACACTACTCAACTCTATGCCACTCTACATCAGTGCACTCTACGCCAATACACTCTACTTCGTTCTACTCTGTATCATTCCACTTTACACCACTCTCTGACTCAGAGCCTTGCGTCATGCATGGACCACTTTGCATGGTGCAAACATGATACAAGGCTCTCATAAATATGCCTCAGAGTCTCTAAAACATTCTGCACAAAGCTCATATTACACAACCTCTCCAACCACATATAAAGCACTCCATTGCTCCCTTAGCTAGGGTTGGATCACACCACATTGGTGTATCAGCTCTCACACAGAAGGAATGTCATGGGCGCTATTCCGGGCCAGGACATTGGCCTCTCTGACTTAGGTATTTGAAATATTATACAGCAATAATCAGGGTCCAGTGGACCCCAAAGGCCTTGGGCACCCATTCCACTGCACCTGCTACACCCTTGATAGCCACAACCTTGCTCTTGCACTGTGTGAAAGGTACAAGATGCAGTAAAGCCAGTGATGCTGCCATCAGTGTTACATCAGTGAAGTCAGAGGGATTGTGAAAAATGTAAGTATCACACACAGAACAAGTGTAGAAAATGAGCTATGCCATTCAGCATTAGTGTGGCATGTAGCGGAGGGTGCATTATGGAGCACACTGTCACAAATAGATTACTAAAGCATGGTGTGGTAGCACACTGTCATTTACAGCCAGCACAATTTCCATTAAAATGGGCACAGAATTTTCACAGACATGCAGTTTTCCTAAATAAATTATGCAGTTCACAAACGATAATGTGTGTAAATCGTGTTTCCGCGAATATTTATCATTTGTGCATCACCAAAAACGTTTCTTGATTTCTTTTGATCCTATTGAAGTCTTTGTTTCTATCATAATCCAGTATTACAATAGAATGTGCGTTTATGCCTTCCAAACTGCTGATGTATTTCTTGCAATTCTTAAGAACACCACCTGCTTTGGCCTGCTTAAAATGCTCAAAAAAATTCTTCATCGTTTACCCATGGAGGCTAAACAGGTGGCCATCCAGGGTCTGATCCAGTCCCGCCTGGACTTCAATAACGTCCTGTATCGCGCGGCACCAGACTACACACTGCGGAGACTTCAAACAGTGCAGAACTGTGCAGCCCGGACACTGCTCCAGCTCCCACGCCGACAATCCATCAGAGCTGGTCTGACCAGTCTACACTGGTTGCCAGTCCGCCAAAGAATCCACTTCAAAGCCTTGTGTATCGCCCACCAGGCCTTCTGGGACACAGGCCCCATTATCACCCGCGACCTAATCTCTCACTACCATCCAAGTAGAAACCTACGGTCATCCCAGACCTTCATTGCCACCACACCCAGAATAAAAAGAGCCAGATCAGGTGGTAGGACCTTCGCCCATAACGCCTCCAAGCTGTGGAACGCCCTTCCCCTTCATCTGAGAGCTAACTCCAATCTTACCTCATTCCGGAAACAGCTCAAGACTCTTCTTTTCAACTCCCCACAGTAATTCCTGGTACTATCCCCACCTCTGCCTAATCATCTGTTGGTCCCTTAGCGCTTGGACGCCCCCGGGCATCAATCGCGCTCTATAAATCCACTTACAATTACAATTACAATTTTCATGATTGGTGGGGTAATTCTGTATCACTCTTACACACTGACATTAATCCTAAAGCTTTTGGCGAGAAGTACGTAGACATGATAGGGTATTTTGTTTCATCCTTGGAATGTTTGGGGAGGTGTACTGAAGCTAAAATCTATGTGGTAGTCAAAGGAAAGAATTTCAGTTTATATCTCAGACCAGTTGCAGACCATCCTGTTGTTGTATGTGAAGAAGCCATTGCATATGTTTTGAGTGAATAGCATTGATGGTTTTCTTTCAGAATTCAATGATGTAAAGGGAGATGGTGGGCTGAGGTCGCCACGGTGAACACTCTCCTGGTATACCCCCATGCTGCTTACGTATCTGATTCAGGCTGATTTCAGCCCAGGATGTAGCGGTGGACAACGCCATGGATTCTGCATCTTAATGGCAGAAAGGGAGGCGCCTGAAGTGCCAGAGACGCTGCCGATGCTGTGGCAGTGGTGTGTCATCTTGCAAGGGTGTCTACTTAAAGCACGGTCAGCTCACTGATAGACCGGCTTCATGCAAGGGCAAAAATTAAAACCAGCAAAGGCACCGCTGTGCGGATCTGCGCTGCGAGGAGGTCAGGGAGACCGCAACAGTGCAGCTGCATCGACAGGCGAAGAGGTGCATCAGGAGGCTAGGAAAAGCAGTGGAATCTCAGGTCAGGCAGCCCATATTTAAACTGTTGCCGTCTAGTAATGCGGCAGGACTTCTACAATCTTGCAATCCTGGGGAAGCTGAAACAACAGACTTAACCTCTGTGGAATTGCTCATGAAGGCAGTTCAGAGCAATAAAGGAATGAATGAAAATGAACTGCTAACAGATTTAACAACTGACGCTGCCTTAGAGATGGAGCTGGATGTATACAATAATGATGGTACTTTAAATAAAATTACAGACATCATCTCAGGAGGGGACATCATTCAATGTCGATTTTGGCACTACAAATGCCTCAGAACTCACTGCCAATAATGCGGAGTGTGGATCTATGGACAGCAATGATAATGGAAATGGTGGAATATATTCCCTAGAAAGAGGTCAAGTGGCTGAAAGACCTGAAGTTAGCTATGAGGGATCGGAATTTTCTTCCTCAAGTACCGCTATAACAATTGACAAAAGTATAGACCTTGAGGTGTTGACTGATAATATAGCTGGGCAGTCTGAAAATAAGGATGAAGACCACGATGTGAGATCGTAAGGGTGGGTAAATAACAAACCACCTGTGGACAATGAAATATCAGATGATAACATCTTAAATAAGAGGCAAGCTAGAGCCAAGGTCTAAAAAGAGCTAAAAAGAAAGGATGTGGCCAGCTAAATGATATCCAAATGGATCGCACGGTTTCAACCCGATCTAACATAGGGTCAAAAGACTGTCCCTTACACAAGTAGGTCACCTCTAAGGGGGAGGCTAAAGCTATGATAAAGAGACTATCAAATATCAGCTCTACTGCACAAATTCAAGCAGTACCGTCCCGGGAGGTGAGTCACATACTAAGCGGAAGTCGCTGTAACTCTGGTTGAGCTATTTCTCCTGGATCAAGAAAGAGGACAGACCTCCCAGGAAGGCCCTCTTTGGATGTAATGGAATCTAGCGATCTCCCAAGTGATACTTGTGCTGGAGCATCGGGTACTAATGAGCCTTCAGTTTTTGCAAACTCAGGCTGGAGGCCCTGGAACACCATGCGCTGGTTAAGGCAGCCAGTGCAGCGATACGTCAGGCTCTTTCAGATGTTTCTAGCAAAGTGGCAGTATTGTCGGCTGATATGACGGAACTACAGCAAAGAGTTGCAAGTGTGCAAGAAGTTGGGTCAGTGACTGCTTTCCCGCCTGAAATCTGGATCCCCCTTGGATGCTTGTCCGGCTAAATGCCTGAGCTTGGTGGCGCCAGCTATAAACAACTTGCTGAACCCCCTGCTCAACATGTCTCTGAGTTCTGGAGTGGTCCCTAGAGAGTGGAAGCATGCTCTTATTCTCCCGCTGATTAAAAAACCCCTGCTTGACCCTTTACAGCTGGCCAACTATAGACCAATCTCCCTCCTCCCTGCTCTGGCGAAGGTGGCGGAGAAACATGTTCAGCATACTCTTACCACCTTTATTGAGAATAACAAACTGCTGCATGACTCCCAATCTGGTTTCCGTGCCAATTATAGCACGGAGACAGCCCTTGTGGAGGTGACCGACGCCATCAGGGAGACGCTTGATCTTGGGGGAAAGGCTATGCTGGTCTTGCTGGACCTGTCGGCGGCATTCGACACCGTCCCACACACCGGCCTCCTTTTAAGACTCAAGGAGGTAGGATTACGGGGGACGGTGTTGGATTGGTTTCAATCCTTCTTAGCCGACCGCCGATAGGTGATCTGGGCTCCACCGTTCTCCGCGGAAATGCCTTCGCTAGAGGTGGGGGTGCCTCAAGGTTCTATCTTGAGCCCCACCATATTTAACATTTATATGGCCCCTTTGGCGAAGGTCGCGGAGGCATTTGGAGCCCGGGTCATTTCATACGCTGACGACACCCAGCTCCTGTTTACCTGCAGGAAGGGAGAGGTTTTTGACGGCGGCAGAATCAGAGACTGTCTGAGTGCGGTCTTTGCATGGTTTCAGCACCAGAGCCTGAAATGCAACTCGGATAAGTCCGAGTTGCTTTTTTTTGGCTGCGCCCCTGACCCTGGTTGGAAGTCATGGTGGCCCCCTGATATGTTTCCACCTGAGAAACCCTCCTCCCAAGTAAAAAACCTGGGAGTGGTGTTTGACGACAGTCTTTCTTTCCGTCCACACATCACGGGTTTAGCGGGGAAATGCTTCGGCATCCTCAAGATGGTGAGGAAATTTCTCCCACTGCTTTCCTTACAATATCGTAAGAATATTGTTCAAGCGCTTGTGGGATCGCGTTTAGATTACGCTAACGCACTTTTTGCCGGACTGCCCAAATATCTGGTGTCCAGATTGCAAACTGTGCAAAATTCAGCGGCCAGAGCCATTTTTGGCCTTCCACGGAGAGTTAGCGCCTCTCTGTTGCGCGGTAGGCTGCATTGGCTATCAATGCCTTGCAGAATTAGGTTTAAAGTCCTCACGTTGGCGTTTAAAGCCCTCCACTCCACCGGCCCGGCTTACCTCAGGAAGCGTATTTCTTTCTACGTTCCCCGGAGGAATCTGAGATCTGCTGACCTGGCTAAAGTGGAGGTACCAGTGATCAAACGTGTGCGGATGGGAGGCCGGTCTTTCCAGTTTATGGCGGCCAGTCTTTGGAATGAGCTCCCTCTTTCGCTCCGCAAGGCTAATAATCTTCTGGCCTTTAGGAAGGAGCTAAAGACGGTCCTTTTCTCCGCTTAAACCACGCGTCTACAGTGTCTCCGCCTTTGGGTCTTCTTGGTTATGTTCAGGCCTCTCTGCCAAAGCGCCGGGACACCCGTTCTGGGTAGCCGTGCGCTCAAAAAGTGCTGTTTTAACATAACATAACATAGCAGTTCAGAAACAAGGAGGTCTCATCTCAACTCATCAAAGCAAACTGGAGGATTTGGAAAATAGGCAGTGGCATAAGAATCTAATGCTGTTTGGCATACCCGAGGGGAGAGAAGGCCATGACACTAGAACATTTGTGGTCAACTTATTGCAGAAGGCTCTTCTGGAGCTGTTAAACTGGGACATTGACTCCCAGATCCAAAGGTCTCACAGATTGCCACCAGCAATAAGACAAGTCAGACAGAAACACTCAGTGCAACCCCACCCAACTCTCATTTTTCTTAGCAACGTTTTGTTGAGACAGGTTTTTTTAAAAGCACGGCCGGCTGCACCCTTAAAGGTCGATGTCCATTCTGGCTTAATCAGATTTATAATACAAAGCTCCTCCCAATGGAAGGAGACACCCTGTTGCACCGCTCTGTGGTTCAGACTGAAAAGTCTAACTGTTTAATCATCAACGTTACTTCTCATCTTGGGGTTCCAAAAAATATTTAATTGTTCATCAAAGTTTCCATAACATGTAGGTTACTGAACTATCTAAATCACTTGAAGAATTGACCAAAGATATCAAAACCATCAGGGCGGAACTGGACGAAGCCATGGACCCCGTTGAATTGGCAACCTTGTTGGAAGACGTGAATACCCAACTAGATAAACACACAAGGGAAACTCAAGAACGGAAACTACGCAAATATAAAAGGGACACCATCGATTATAAGCTCGGCGAGGTGTACACTTGGGCAGAAGTGTACGCCCGCCGACGCCCCAACCGAGCGTATAATCCCTACTCGGAGAATGAGACTTCCTCCTCAGATGGAGATAACAGAACAACTAAGACAACGAGGGCTTCAACTGAGGTGACACCCACTGAGCAACAACCAGGCACCTCTACATCCACGGTTCATTTTTTAGAGGAGGGTTCAAATCAAACTACAGATCCAGGAGGGGAAAAACCCGCAGAGGTGGTAAAAGAATTGCCAAAAGCCAAGAAACCTTACCGTCGGAGATGAATACTGTTGACAATTTGGTGATAAATATTTCTTCCATAGAACTGTCACGGGAAGAATTACGAGTATTACAGAAGGGACAAACTTTCGTACCAACCACACAAACCAACACGTTAGAGCTTGAAGTGAGCACATTCAAATTGGTCAGAAACATCAGACTCCGACATTATTTTGAAAACATAGTCACCGTAGCAGACACTGATGATGACATGTTAAGAGGGCTTCGACCACGCAGTACATTCATGGCTCCTGTCAGTCACAAAATCATTGATGTATTCGAGAGCATGGTGAAAAATGATCTATTGAAATTGCCCTTTCAAACCAAAGCAAAACGTGAAAATTTGACGAAAACGGAAAAAAACACGTTACGTAAAATTGCGAACAATCCCAACATAGTATGTCAGACAGCTGATAAAGGTGGTGCGTTAGTCATCATGGACGCCAAATTTTACCAAGAGGAAGTATTGATTCACACGAGCGATCATAACACTTATGCCTCATTGAACGCTGACCCAACCAAGGAATTCTTGATGACATTACTTGATATCATCAACAAAGCATTTGACCAAGGAACCATCAACGATCGGACACGACGTTACCTCACACCGGAGAACCCAAAACCACCAACGTTGTACATGTTGCCCAAGATGCACAAGCATCCAACTAGACCCCCGTTTAGACCGATAGTGTCCACGAAGGGATCCATACACGAACACATTGGGAAATTTTTGGACAGATACTTGCAACCATTCGTATTGAACACCAGGTCACACATAAGGGATACAACAGATTTCCTTGTGAAATTGGAAGAAGTGATAAAAACATCCCAAGATGAAGATTTACTTATGTGTACAGTGGACGTCTGTTCACTCTACACATCAATACCGCATGACATGGGCATCACGGCCATTGAACAAGAACTGGCAAATTCAGATCTGGATCCAGACATGAAAATTTTGATCATGGAATTAATGATTTTTACACTCTTCCATAGCTATTTCACAGTGTTCAACCAATGGTTTCACCAACTGAATGGGACAGCCATGGGAAATTGTGCCACGCCGTCCTATGCGAATATCGTGATGAAAGCGTTTGAAGAAACACACATCCTCAACCAGAATACCTGGTTAAGACATGGGAAAATCTTCTTGAGATTTATTGATGACATTTTTATTCTTTGGAAGGGAACAGAGTTGGAGTTAACAGAATTTCTCAACACATGGAATGGCATTAACCAGCGAATACAATTCACTTGGAACATGGATAGAACGTGTATGCATTTCTTGGATGTGGAGATACAATGCAACAACAGAAATTGGAACACCACGATATTTCGGAAGCCTACAGATAGGAACTCACTTTTACATCACCAGAGTTTTCACAGACCCGGGCTAAAGCAGAATTTACCCCTATCGCAACTGATGCGAGTAAAAAGAATAGTATCTTCGGAAGATACTTGCAAACAGGAAGTAACCACCATGGAGGAAAGATTCAAAAACCGTGGTTATCCACAACAAATCTTAGATACAGCAGTCAGCAAAGTTGGAGACATGAAAAGAGAAGATTTGCTACAACCAACCGTCAAACCAGTTAACACCAGGATGGTGGTGGTCTCCAAATACAGCATTTTGAGTAACTGCTACAAGAACATTATTCGCAAACATTGGGCACTGTTGAAATTTGAACCAGATTTTAGAGGCATCTTTGATCAACCACCTATGTTTGCATACACCAGGGGTCGTAATCTGAAGGAAATTCTGAAGAAATCTACCACAGAGGGTGAATCCACCACATTCAAAGGGTTACGCCCTTGTTACAATTGCAGCAATTGCAACAATTGCATCCTTGGGAACACCATCAGTCACCCCATGAAGGGTTACCCCGTGAAATTAAAAGTGAATGCAACCTGCAACTCAGCCAATCTAATTTACATGCTTAAGTGCCCATGTGGAAAGTGTTACATTGGACATACGGAGAGGAAGATCAGGACCCGTTTACTTGAGCATAAGAGCAATATAAGAACAGGAAACTTGAAATCTACTGTTGCAGCACATTTCGTAGAACAAAAACATTCTGTAGCTCAACTTAAATTTGTCATACTTGAACAAATCACCCCCACTCACAACAACAAAGAGACATTGCTAAAAAGAGAAAACTTTTGGATTCGCTACATGGCATCGATGCAGCCACACGGTCTGAATGATCGAATTGAGTTTTTATGTTATCTGTAACCAGTTATGTTTATGCATATACATTGTGTTTCTGAAGCTTATCCTATGTGACCATGTTTTCTTTCACTTTTATTTTTCGCGTACACTTGGAATGCCTCACCCAATATGGCCGCCGCGTTTTTTGTTTGCACTGGTCTTTATTAGTCCGTTTTCACTTTTCACTCTAATGCATGAGCCGGTAAAAACTGCACCCAGTGAGAACACCGCCGGGGTTCCCGACACATTGACGGCTATGCGCGCTTTGAAACGCAGCACCGAGTAAGTACTCTCGCATGAGACCACGTTATCAGATGTAGAAACGAAGTTAACGTTCCTTGGTTAACACGCGCTGTTCTGTTACAGAGACAGCGTCAAAGCTTGTTGAAACAGTCCGTGAGTATACTGCTCACGTTAATGCATGTTTAACGGCCTAGATCACTTTTAAGTTCACGGTTCGGTGATCGGGGTATAAGGTGGCTTCTACCTTGACTCTTTTTCACGTTTATTGGCTTGATGGATCTTCATCAAAATACCATCTTTTTTCCGACTGAAGATTATACTTTTAAACAAACAACACACGCATGAGTGTTGGCTTTCACCAGAACATTCGGGCACCTTTTTTTGATTATTTTTAAATACCGGTCACAAACACAGTGATATGTGATAATGTGTGCACCTGAATGGTTTGAGCACACACAGTGACATGTTGATTTGTTCCTTTTTTTGTAGAGTTGTCCCCTGAGGAAGGGCTTACATATTAGCCCGAAATGCATTGGGGAAGGAATTATATCTGATGATGCTAATGTTGGATGTACAATCAGTAACCTACATGTTATGGAAACTTTGATGAACAATTAAATATTTTTTGGAACCCCAAGATGAGAAGTAACGTTGATGATTAAACAGTTAGACTTTTCAGTCTGAACCACAGAGCGGTGCAACAGGGTGTCTCCTTCCATTGGGAGGAGCTTTGTATTAGTTTTCAGTTTCGCTGGGAGGTACAGACAGCGCCCAACCCTGCTCGCACGCTATAAAGTTTACTATTGACTATAATCACTGAATTATCGCTGTGCAAGTCCTGCATCTTTTAGTTGGATTAATCAGATTTATGTAAGGCTACAGTGGACTGACGCTGGAAGATGCACCAGCTAATTGATCCATTTAAGGCAGTAAGTGCACAGGTGTTCCTGCAAGAGCCAGCAGGTCTTAAAATCATCAAAGAAGGACATCAGCAAATATTTCATTCTGAACTGGAAGCATCCAAAGTTTTGAGTCAATGGGACTAGGCTTATAATTTGGGAGATAAGTCACCAAATTTGTAATTTAAAGTGGACAAATCGTATATGGTAGTTTTGTGGTAGCTTGTGGGCCACTAATGGTTTTTTTGTGGGCAGATAAGGGAGGTGGGGGGGTTCCATGGGGGTATTTTCCCAGAGGATTGCCATTTCAGCTGGCAGGTAAGAGGATGGGTGATATTTTTTCTAGGTATGGGTGGGTGGAAGGGTCCTCGAGTCGGGGAGTTAGGTTTTGTGGAAAAATTGAGGTTATAATGAATGCACTTTTAGGGAGGGCGGGGTTTAAAAGTCAGATCAATCACAAAGTATATACTAAAGGCAATGCAATGTCTGGGAGACTGTTTAATATTGAAGGCAGGAGGAAAAATGTATTGCGGCCGCTTCAGAATTCTACAATGTCTAGGTTGAAACTGATGTGCTGGAATGTTGCTTGGCTACACCAAACTCATAAAAGGCAGTTAGCCCAGAGGAATTGGCAGTTTATAAACTTCATATCCTGAGTATAACAGAAACTCATCTAGCACATAAAGATAGGCAGACATGGGTCAATTAGGGTATGATTGTATTGCCTGGCCATCTCAGACAATGTCTATACGGGGTGGCTATAATGAAATGTAAGGGGTTATCAGCTAAAATAACTAAAGCCTCTACAGATAGCAGGGGTAGATGGGCCATTGCTCAGCTTCTGATTAATAATCAAAGATACACTGTTTGTGTGTTTTATGGCCCATATGTGGATGAATCTGATATGTAGGATTACCTAAGCTTAGAATTGCCTGATTGAGAAGGGAAGTTGGTAGTGATGGGTATTTTTAATTGTGTTATTGATTATAATATTGTCTCTACTAATCGACAACCTAATATGCGTCTGACTAAAATGACGGCATCAATTATGGAATTGAAGAGATTACATAGGCTAGAGGATGAGTGGAGAATTGTATGTCCTCAAATACCCGGCTATACTTATTATTATTCTCCCCCTGGGCAATAAACACGTATCAACATGATAATTGTAAGAGAGCAGATGCCAGAGGGGCAAAGATTGAGACATGCCCTAAGATCATACCTGATCATAACGTTATAGTACTAACGCTGCAGTCCCCACAAGCAAGATCGAGAGTTCGATCTTTTTAGTTCCTTCAACACTTGCTTAATAATGTAGAATATCGTCGATATATAAAAACTTTACTAGTCTTATTTACCATGTGGGTTTGTATGAATGCATGTATCAGGGGGTTACACTTCTATTTATTTTAAAGAAGAATTGGTGCATGCAACTGGAACTGACTAAATCACGGAAGGAGTGTTTACACTTCATGTATCTACAAATTGGCCTGCATCACACACAAAACCCTTCACTCACATTCCCCCAACTACCTAAACAACAAACTGGTTAAAACTGGAAGATACAAAACCTTGAGAAGCTCCAACTCACTTCTTCTCATCCCCACAAAAGAAAACCACTCAGTCCTGGTCTTTTTCTGGTAACGTACCCAGGATATGGAACTCACTCCCGATTGACCTCAGATGCAACCCCTCCTTCCCCTGCTTCAAAAGGGACCTGAGCCAACAAACCTAGTCTTCAATAACCTAGCGGACTCCCTGCTCAATTGTCCATCATGGACAGGTGGATATTGGACTGTTTCAACCTCCTGAGCTTACCCCTACCCTTCTCTGTATGGCTAATTGTAATGTGTTGCTTATATCCTCATGCACCGTTATGTCCTGCTTTGTAATGTATGACTAATTATAATGTTTGGCTTATATCTGTATGCATCCCTATGTCATGCTATGCAATGCAACTTGTGTTCCCCTGTGTATGTAAAGCGCTCTGATACCCCCGGGTCTAGCTAGCGCTATATAAAACTGAAACTTATAAATAAATTATAGGAGATGACGGAGGTAGCTACAACTGCCCACAGTCAATTGCCAATACATTTGCTGTTTGTATGAAAAGGTTTATTGTAAACCGGACAGTATTAATCAGCTGGTCATAACTAACTACTAACTATCTTCAAAGGAGTCAGATTCCACGGTTAGACTCTATGCAGGGCTCTATGTTAGATGCAAAGGTCGAGTTAGGGGAAGTGGAGGTGGTTATTTATTTATTTATTTATAAAGTTTGATCTAGTTTTACAAAGCGCGAACATGACGCTTGCGGGTATCAGAGCGCTGTACACACGGCGAGTAC
Source organism: Lissotriton helveticus (assembly GCF_964261635.1). NCBI lineage: Eukaryota > Metazoa > Chordata > Amphibia > Caudata > Salamandridae > Lissotriton > Lissotriton helveticus. Next base: position 1,529,932,795 of record NC_136067.1, read on the forward strand.
AAAAGGAACCCCGCGAGTGCAGCAAGTTTCTTTGAAACTGGAGTGTTGATATTCAGCATGGACCCACCTCCGTGCGTGCATGCAACCCATCGTGAAGAGTGCAGTTGCGCCTTAAGGTGGACTATGGAGCAAAGTATTATTTAAATGGCGTCCTGCACCGCCTGAAGGGAATTCTGGCATGAAACGTCGATATTGTCGACAGGCATACAGACTGTTGGAGTTAAGGCTATCTACCGACTCCTGCTTGACGTGCTGAGAACCCTGACGGTTTGACGAGGGGTCCCGCTAGATAACCGTCACCACAGTATAAATGGCCAGTACAGGAGGATGTGTGTGTGTGCTTCGGAGGTGCCCATCTGGGGGCGCAATATGAAAAAGAACACTGACATTGGCATACAGTTAAAGAACTAAATATTGAAAATGCCGAAGTACGCCGATGATATGTAAAATCTGAAATGGGGCATTGCCATTGGCCCATGATCGTCTAATCCTCTCTCCTGTTTCTGTGCAGGGACAAATGAAGATCCAGATATGAACTTAAAAGCACAATCATGCCAGTGACGTTTTATTTATGAAGCAAGCAGAAAAAGGCATACAGCCAAAACGGGTCCTTGCAAATAAGGTTATTTTAAAAGGGACCCCGCCAGTGCAGCAAGTTTCTTTGAAACTGGAGCTTTGATATTTGGCATGGACCCACCTCCGTGCGTGCATGCAACCCATTGTGAAGAGTGCAGTTGCGCCTTAAGGTGGAGTATGGAGAAAAGTATTATTTACATGGCGTCCTGCACCGCCTAAAGGGAATCCTGGCATGAAACTTCGATATTGTCGACAGGCATACAGACTGTTGGAGTTACGGCTATCTACCAACTCCTGCGTGACGTGCTGAGAACCCTGACGGTTTGACGAGGGGTCCCACTAGATAACCTTCACCACAGCGTAAATGGCCAGTACAGGAGGATGTGTGTGTGTGCTTCGGAGGTGCCCATCTGGGGGCGCAATATGAAAAGGAACACTGACATTGGCATGCAGTTAAAGAACTAAATATTGAAAATGCAGAAGTACGCCGATGATATGTAAAATCTGAAATGGGGCATTGCCATTGGCCCGTGATCAACTAATCCTCTCTCCTGTTTCTGTGCAGGAACTAATGAAGATCCAGGTATGAACTTAAAAGCACAATCATGCCAGTGACTTTTTATTCATGAAGCAAGCAGAAGAAGGCATACAGCTGAAACGCGTCCTTGCAAATAAAGTTATTTTAAAAGCGAGTGCTGCAAGTTTCTTTGAAACTGGAGCATTGATATTTGGCATGGACCCACCTCCGTGAGTGCATGCAACCCGTCGTGAAGAGTGCAGTTGCGCCTTAAGGTGGACTATGGAGCAAAATATGTATATCAGTATATATATGTATGCAATCAGTTTCCTTTTGCCTGGGCTCACCTCAGAAGAAGTTCCAAGATGGAATGAAATGCGTCTGGATCGCTCAAACTTGCTCGAATAAATGCTTTGAAAGCACCATGTTGCGTGTGCGGCTCATCGTTTCCTTAAAGGGGGAGAAAGTGTTGTAATATATATATATATATATATATATATATATATATATATATATATATATATATATATATATTGAATTTTAATATAATTCTGAAGTTATAAAATACATTTACTTGAATAATTTATTAATTGTTGTAAAGTAAATATATATATTAATTAATATGTATGTGTGTTTATATTTTGTACAACTATGTTTTTTACATCTATAATTTTTTTCATCTCTATTTTCAACAACTATATTTTGTATGGGGGGCGGAGCTTGCCGGCGTCGATGGCGGACGCCTGACTCTAGAGCTCCGCTCCATCGCCCATAATATCCTGCTATTATCCTCACCTACACGGACCACAGGGGCTGGAAATTACGCCCCTACCGACCTGGACACCTCCGGTATCCTGCGACGGCGTCATCCCTCGAGCTCCGCTCCTGTACCACCCGAGACGGGCGGGGAAATGTTGCGGCCGCTAGGCCCTGAAGCCGCGACCCTGGAGTGCGCGTGAGCCGCTCTGCGTCACCCGACGTGCGGCGCTGCGGTGCGGCCTGCGCCCGGCAGATAACCCGACCTCGAGGGACGGTCCCGGAGACAACAGCGGCGCTAGCGGGGTGTAGCGGCGACGTGTCCCCCCAACCTACCAATCTTTGGGGACACGGCGTGGTCGTGTGACGGCGATCGTCCTGGGGGTGAGTGGAGTTTCCTGGCCTGCTCCAACGTGGGGCGCTCCCCGGTGCTGCCCCCCCCCCCTGGAAGCTTAGAGACAGCATATAATCGCTTGAACTTTACCTCCTGAGCCTCAGGCTTGGCTGCCCTTGGGCCGCGGTGACCCTTAGGAGCTGACCAGGAGAGTCATCAACTGGGGGACAAAGAGTGATCGGAGGCATACTTGTGGGGGGGGCATGGCTAAGCAAATGCTGATTTACAACTGAGCAGGCTGCGGGAGAACTGTTCTGCCCTTACTCTGAAATTTCGCAGCGACTCTCGGGGATCACCGGACCACGAGGGGTGGCCATTTTGGCGAACTTCACTGAGGAGGCCTGTAACACAGTCGAAGTTCGCGCTCATAGCGGATCGGTATTGCTGTGCTACGCTGCGGACCTACCCGACTCTGCTGCCTGCTGCCTGGCGCTTCTCCTAGAGAGTGGTGGCTTCTCCCTGCCCCGACGTGGATCTATGTATTAGCAACGAAGAGTTGGCTCTAATCAGTTAGGCTGAGCACTTATATCTATATAACAAAGGGAAATGCCTAAACTGATACAGCTAGTCAAACATGAATTCAGCTCACAAAGGAAGAAATCTCATTTCCGCCCGAGATTTTGCTAATTAATAGCGATTTATTCATTCAATTTTTAGAAGAAGTTTTTCAAAATTTTTACATGTTATATACAATGAGACACTACACCATTAAACACAACACCATTATAACAATATAGATACTCATTCATACTCATCAAACATATCACGGTCGTTCAAAAATACATACATCCATTCATACAAAATCTGACAATTCCCTCAATTACGGAAATGTCAGTGAGAAAAAATGAGTTTAAAAAGAGAAAGAAAAGAAAAGGTTGCTCAATAAATCAATACATAAGGTATAATACACAAATGCTTATCAACCTAGAAAACAGTACACTTGAAATTAAATACCAAACAGATTATTTGATAACAAATATTTGTACGGCAATGTGTACAAAACTCAGGTGCAGTATTTTTCAACACTTGGGTTTTAAAGATAGAGCAACACTTAATACAAGGGCCTACGCATTTCGAATCCCAGTCGAAGTTAAAGTGGGACTCTCCTCAGGGCCAATGGAATATCTGAAAAACATAAGAATGATCTCTATGTAATAAAATTCTTAAGGTGCCTATGTTAAGCTAGAGAGTGAACCACCATCATCCAAAACAGCTTACCCAACTGGTCTGCAAGGCGACTTGGAAGGCGTAGTGGAGCAAAAATCTCTGCAGAGAAGAGGATAATTACGTAAAGGAGATGGAAGTCATCACACCGGCAACAAAGCGTAAGGGTGTAATGAAGATAGGAAAATCACTGTACCTGTCTATTAAAAAACAGGAAATCAGCGAATATGGACTAAATCTTTCTTTAGACGGGCGCAGGGGATGTCTTCGGCTGGCGCGAGGAGGTGATCTCACTAAAAAAGTAACAATTTGCTCATTACCGTCCAAATATGGCATGAGGAGGCACAAAATCACAAAGGATTGTCACAAAGTCTCTTACCGCGCTGAGTGATCAGCCTAGAAGTCCGTTGAGAGTATACGGATCCAGGAAGGTCAAAGGCAGAGGGTTCCTCGTATAGCTTGGTTGGAAGGATCCTACAAAAACCAAGGTGGGTGTTACTTGTCTGCGCATAAAAAACCTGTTTGACAAACTAAGGTGGAAAGGAGTAGATGACTGGACAATTAAGATCGCGTAGCATTCACAAGGAACAATGTACTAATCTGCTCCAAGGCTACATAGAAGACCGGGTGTCTGTCGGAAATGCGGGGCATACACGATGAATAAAGAAAGATCCTAAATTTATACTGAATCTAAGTTTGTAAAGCATAAAGGAGTTCAATTGAATACCTGCACGGTGGCAGACGCTTGGCTCAATTGACGGACGTGAACTTCGAAGAACAAGCTGCCGCCAAGGAGGAGTATTAATCCTAGAAGTAAGGGGACACAAAGATGTATAAAAGTGGGGAAAAAAACGAGGAGTGTAAACTCAAGGAACGTATAACGAGTGTTACCTGATGTAACTCGATCTCGCGCTAAAACTGTCAGCCGGCGTTCCGTGTGGGCGTCTGTACGGCACTAATCCCCTGCACATGCGCCTAAGAGCCGGTGTCAATATCCTATGGTTACTTACAAAAATAGCCAGGGACGCGGGTGGAGCGCTACTCGCCCGCGCATGCGCTTAGAAAGAGTGTGATCGAAAAACAAAGTGTGGTTAAAAAACGACCGAGAGTTTGCGGGCTGGATATTACAAAACATGTCGGTCTAATCAGATTAATGAAGCCTTCACGAACAAGAAGGGAAAAGGAGATGATAGATGCTGCTTTACAGTTTTCTGACAAATCATTAAGCCTTCACAAAAAAGATGAGTGGAAGGAAACTCGCATTGCACAGGACCATGTTGTCTTTACAATTTATAAATCTCTGACAATTTATTTAGACCTATAATGGCCGTGTTAAACTTGACAATGAGGAGCGCTTCCCTTTTGGAGAGTCTGGCATCCCAGTCTCCTCCTCGGGGATCGCGCTCCACCCTGGAGATGATAGTCCATTTTAGATTTTTGATTTGATGGTTCAATCTATTCCAATGATTGACCAGGGGTGCTGTCTCTACTCGATTCTTGAGTCTGGATTTGTACTGGGAAATTCTTTGCCGAACCTCCTGATTTGTTTTGCCAATATACAGGAGTCCACAAGGACACAGGATACCATAGACAACATATCTCGACTTACAGTTGCTGAATGTCTCGTGTTTCCACGAAACACCTTTATGTTGAAATAAAGAACCCTCTATGGTCGTCTCGCAACATAGACAGGTCCCACATTTGTGGTGTCCTGTGATGGGGTTTAAACCCATCATTTGTCGAACAGAAGTAGGGGCTTCCTTTGCAATTGCTGCTCTTACCACATAATTGGCTATACTCTTTTCTTTTTTAAAGGCAAAAAGTGGAGGCTTGTTGAGGCACTCGTCTAGATTTTTGACTAAGTGCCAATTTTGACTTATTACTTTTTTTAACTGGTTGGCATTGGGGCAGAATGTAGTGACACACACCTGACGTGTTAACTGTGGTTTAGTGCGTCGTTCCAGAAGAGTTTCCCTGGGGGTCCAACGTGCCCTTTTCATGCAATTAGATACCAGTTTTTTTGGGTACCCCCGATCGCACAGCTTAGTAATCAAATTAGTAGCATGAAACTTATAGTCCTCATTAGTTGTGCAATTTCTTCGTATCCGAAGAAATTGCCCTAGTGGTAGATTCTCTCGTAAACTCCTCGGGTGGTTACTTGAAAATAAGAGGGCTTTATTACGATCAGTTGGCTTAACAAAAAGGGAAGTTGATCTATGCACAGCGATGGGTAAAGGTGATAAATCGCAAAGCAAGCTCCCCTTTGAGAGCCGCCGCACCAAACCCGCTGATGCCACAGACTCAGACAGCGCAGCCATGTCCAAGAGCACCGACGGTACGGTCTACTCCGATATAAAAGGTCTGCTTGTCGCTATGGAGAAGGGCCTCCAGGACAGTATCACATCCATTGGCACCAAGATCGACGCGCTCAGCTACCGGATGGATCGCATGGCGGAACGCGTTGACAAACACGCAGAGCACCTGGACATGACCGAGAGGCGCTTGACTGAAGTGGAGGAGGCACAAACGGAATTGTACAAGGATCGTCAGCAGTTTGGAAAGCTACTTCAGGTTATACGGGACAAGTCGGAGGACTTGGAGGCCCGCTCACGAATATCTAACATACGGATCACTGGAATAGCGGAGACAACACCAACTGGAAAAATAGAAATATTCGTTGAAAAACTTCTCCACTTGCTGCTTGGGGATGACGTCTTCTCGCCAATGTTTATTGTGGAGAGAGCGCACCGCACGCTGGGTCCGCAGCCCCATCCGGGGTTCCCCCCAAGGCCTATTATTGCGAAAATTCTGAACTACAGGGATCGAGACACGGTTCTGCGGATTGCCAGAGAAAAGGGGACCTTACAATACGAGGGCTCAGCGATTTCCATATATCCGGACTTTACAGCGAAGGTGCAGGAAGAGCGTAAGCGTTTCGCCCCGTACAAAAAACAACTGAAAGATCTGGGGCTGGATTACGCCATGCTGTACCCAGCGAAGCTGAGAATTAACCGGCAGGGCCACTCACACTTTTTTACAGACCCTAAAGACTTGCAAAAAACCCTAAATGTGTGGTCTAAGGAGCATCGAAGAGACCTTGACACCCAAGCTGAAAGCGGGAGCAACAACAGCCAACTGGATGAGCAGGAATGAGAGAGTGGGCTGGTTTGCTGACCAAGACTCGAAACAGGACTCACTCTGTGACACACTGCTGCCACTGTTAGTGGCTACTCGAGCCTGCTGAGACTCCACTCTCTGCCCCGGCCCGGGAGTGGCCGCTGGACCTACTGGATGCACGTTTGGATACAACCTACTTGGCTCTTTGGTGAGATCATTCCGAACTGTACGAGTGTGTAATGCTGTTGTATGGCTGTACTGGACTATATATGATAACTACGCACTCTGAGTTGGTGATGGGAGTAGACTTAGCAGTTATAACTGTTGGAGTCGGCATGCGGGAGAGGCCCACTATCTAAGTTGTTTGGTATGATTTTGTAGTACTGATGTCCGTTACAAATGAAACGCAGGGCGATGGTGCTAAGGGCGGTCTTAAAGTCGTGTCCTCTTTAAGTCACTGACTTCTCCTCTGGCAACCTCGGCCCCAGCGCTGTGTGCATACCTTGCTCCTTTGGGAGCCCTCTGTTGTTCACGGGGTAGTTTTCTAGAGACGGGGTTACCATGTTAGGCCAAGTTGGGGTTGGTCAACTGTGGGAGGGGGGTGGAGGGGGTCAGGGTCGGGTTGATTTAGTTGCTCAAGGTAAAAGGTACTCAGCTCCTACTTACACAGGACTCATGAGGTGCATGCAGGTGGCGTCTATTATGATGGAACTTGGGACCTGCCTTAATGGCTGAGGAGGCGAATAGCGCAACTCATATAACTCTGCCCAGTCTTAAGATTCTAACGTGGAATGTGCGAGGTCTCAATGACCACAGAAATATTAGGAAGGTACTGAGTTACTTACAGCGTCATCATGTTGATATTGCGCTAATCCAGGAGACTCACCTCTCAAATAACAGCGGGATGCTAAAATGTAGGGGTCTGGAGGGGAACACAGCTACTGCGGGTTTCACAACCCACGCCAGAGGAGTGATGACTTGGATAAACCCTAAATCCACACTAACACAGCACGCCCTGGAAGCGGACCCCGAGGGTAGATATGTCATATCCAGGTGCTCTGGTCTTGGATTGTCTTTCATAGTAATCAACACTTACGGCCCCAACTTTGACTCCCCGGAGTTTTATCGGGCCATAGAGACCAAGGCGCACCAACACTCTACTGCTCTGGGGGGGGATATGAATCTCACCCTTGACCCGGCCCTAGATAGGTCGTCGGGACCACACCGTAGACCGTCAGCGGCAGCGACGGAATTACAGAGAGCTATGACCTGCCTGGGCCTTGAGGATGCGTGGAGGTCCCGGTACCCACAACAGGGAGGCTACACTCATTACTCTGCTTATCATGACATTCACACCAGAATAGACTACTTGTTGCTTCCCTCTTGCAGAATGGGTGTGGTTAGGGATTGCAGGGTGCTACCCAGAACGCTGTCTGATCACTCTCCTGTACTCTTGGAGCTACTGGCACCTAGCAGATCTATCCCCCCTTTTACTTGGCGGTTCCCGCCATATTCGCTACTTGACCCGGTGTTTAGAGGGGAACTGGCGGAAGCCATAGACACTTTCTTCGAGACTAATATAGGCTCGGTAGAAAGCTTTCAGACCGTCTGGGAAACTTTTAAAGTATATATACGGGGTGTAGCTATGTCAAAACACTCCGGGATACTTAAATCCATCAGGAAGAGACTGGCCGAGCTAGAGAAACAGCTGGGGGACTTGGAGAGGTGACAAAGAGAACAGGCAGACGGGACAGGGATGGCTGACATCAACAGGGTACTGGCTGAATACCACGAGGAAGCGGATAGGGAAGTTAAACACATGGGGAAGTACGCCACGGCCAGGATCTATGGAGAGCGAGACCGACCTGGTGCCTTGCTAGCCAGGATTTTTGGGGGGCCTAGAAAACGACACTCCATTATAGAAATAAAATCGCACAATGGAGACCTCCTCTCTGATCCGTTGAAGTCGCGGGCTTTTTTAAAGATTACTACTCTGACCTATATACGTCTCGGGGTGGGAACCTTGATGATGACATAGAGGACTACCTTGGCCATATAGATATTCCCGTGCTATTGAACTCTGATAGAGAATTTCTTATGCAGACGATTGACAAGGAAGAAATCTCAGATGCTTTAGCTGCGATGAAATCGGGAAGCACCCCTGGTGCAGACGGCCTTACAGCTGCCTTCTATAAAGCCTTTAAAGACCAGCTCATTCCACACCTGTCAGCCCTTTTTGATGACATTTGCATAGAAGGCAGTATGCCAGACTCCATGAGAGAAGCGCTCCTGATTGCAATACTGAAGCCGGGCAAGCCCCGGGAGTACTGTGGCTCATACCGTCCCCTCTCCTTGCTAAATGTAGACACAAAGCTGTTTGCCAAGGTTTTGGCGACTCGACTAGCCCTACTTGCACCTTCCTTAGTTGCCACTGAGCAGGCGGGGTTTATCCCGAGCAGGAACCTGACATACAATATTCGGACTGTTCTGGGGGTGCTACAACATGTTTGACAGGATAGGAAGGCCTTCGACTCCGTTGAATGGTCGTTCATGAGTAAGGTTTTGACTAAGATGGGTCTGGGTCAACCCTTCATGCAAATGATAGGAGCACTGTACACCCGTCCTCGAGCTAGGCTTCGACTGAATGATTTAGTGACTGACTTGTTTCCGATCACAAGGGGTACTAGGCAGGGATGCCCACTTTCGCCTTTGTTGTATGCCCTCGTAGCGGAACCCTTAGCCTGCGCCCTGCGGGAATATCATGGTGCTAGGGGCATAAGCTTTCCCACCTATCAGATAGTGGTATCTATGTATGCGGACGATACCTTGCTTTATGTCCGAGACCCTGACAATAACCTGTCGCCTGTCCTTAGGGAGGTTGTCCGCTACGGCGCCCTATCTGGCTTAAAAGTCAACTGGTTAAAATCACTAGCATTCCCCTTGACCCCAAGTACACAACTGACCACCATGGAATACCCGCTTCAATGGACGACCGACACGATCAGATATCTGGGGGTGCAGCAACACATAGACCCAGAGACCATGTTTAGGGCGAACTACGGCACGGCGTTTAGCAAACTAGAAGATGATGTGGAGGCCTGGTGTAAACTCCCCCTTTCCCTATTGGGACGGATTGCCATTATGAAGATGGTGGTACTCCCGAGATTCCTCCTTCTGTTTTCCACTATCCCACTGGTTCTCCCGAGAGTGTTCTTCCAGAGGTTGCAACAATTATTGACAAAACTCGCCTGGGCGGGGGGGCCAACCCCGAGCTAAATGGTTGCTTCTCACTTTGCCCTACTCTATGGGGGGCCTAGGCGCGCCTGACCTCGAAGTGTACTACAGGGTTGCACAGGCTGCACATCTACACACTTGGGTACATGGGAATCGGGATATACCACACGTTACGCTGGAAACCTTATTCGCTAAGCCCCTCATACTCCCTCATACGGTTTTTGAATCCACGGATCGTAGGACTGGCATACTTGACTCAGTGACCTCTACTAATCATGCATGGTCCAGGCTCTTACACATCCAGGGTGGTGCGCTACTGTGTTCCCCCATTATGCCTATTGACTGGGTACGGTGGTTGCCCCCTCTCCGAGAGATGGGGGGTGGTAGCTGCCATGCTCAACCTTAACATCAGGTCAGCAGGAGATCTCTTTATTGAGGGATCTGCTAAGACCTGGGACCAGGTGACCACCGACTTGATATCCCCTACTCCATTACTGAAATTTCAGGTCTACAGAGTCCGGCATGCGCTCTCTGAGCTTCTGGGGGGAGACATGGCGGAACCTCCCGAGGTTCAGGAGCTCACTTACGTACTTAAGGCCACATCTCCCCAGAAACTACAGTCTCACCTGTACTCACTTTCGCAAACACATAGAGAACACACAAACACTAAATCGCGGCTGGCATGGCAGTCGGATTTGCATATGGTAATTGATGATAATATGTGGAAATACTGTTGCACTGCCACTAAGATGCTCTCATTGAACGGCCGGCATTGGCTTATACATTTCAAATTCATAAATAGAATTTACTATACACCTGATAGACTTCATAGATACGGCCTGAGGGCCACAGCGGAATGTGATAGATGCCGTGCCCCTGATGCGGGGTTTCTCCACCTAGCTTGGCAGTGCCCTGGAGTGTACGCTTTCTGGAATAAGATCTTTATTGAAATAAGTGCAGCAGTGGAATCGGACATATCTCCGGACCCGGGGATGGCCCTGTTGGGATACACGAAGCCGCTGCCCGTGTCTATACGTAGGCTGGTGGGCATGGGACTGTTAATAGCGCGTAAGGTAGTGGCGTGTTCCTGGATGAGAGGACCTGTTCCAACCCCTACAAGATGGGCACGTGAGATGGTATATTGCTGTACGCAATCTGAAATTTACTGTGAACTCCTTCCCCCCACTAGTAGGCCCAAGAACTACTGGGGACTCTACCAAACGTATCTGGCACGCATAGGGGAGGGGACTGCGGCTGCAGGGGCGCAGGAGGGCTAGGTCTAGCTGTTGTGCTGAGTGCTGCCCCTGGGTTGCTTTAAGTTCTCTGGCCCTGACTTCTGGACGCTGAGTGGAATAGGGATGTTTTCGACTATTATCTGCTACATTTGCTGTAATTGCTGAGAAGTGGGATCTGTGCGCCGCCTGCCCTGCTTATTGGGTTGTTGGCTAAAACCCTTTGTCCTGCAGTAGGAAAACAGATATTGGTAAAGTGGATGTATCTATGCCTTGAGGGGTTGGAGGGGGGCTTTGATGTTCATTTCTGGGACTACTGTTTGATGCCTTTCTGAAACTTGCAAAATAAACTAATATAAAAAAAAACTATATTTTGTATATTCTGTCAGTGAACCAAAACTGCCCTATGAGCAGGGGGATTTAAACTGCTGGATTTCAAATTCTATTTCTGGGCCTCATTTATGGGTCAGATTCAAAGTTTACTGTTTGGAGATAACTCTAAGACAAGTACAGTTGGGTATCAATTAGCATTAGGTTCAAACACTATGTAATGCATAAGCTAATGGACCCATACTATTTTAAAAGGGGGAGATTCAAGGTGTTAAGGGACTAAGTTCGAATATGGCGTGAAATTTGTATTATGTTTTCTTTCCAAATGTCCATTCTCTTACCCCATTGTGGTGTAATCCATTATTTCCCACATGTTTCATGCCAAGATGGGGCAAGATTGAGGGAATATGAGATTAATAAATCTTATCCAGCCATATGATACTCAGAGACTACAATCGTTTACAGTACTTTGGGAAATATATGATCTTTCCAAACTATCTGTTTTAAAATATCTTCAGGTCAGGGACTATCTCATTCATAAGTGTAAGTATAATGAGGAGCACAAGATTACTGCAATCTACCTGCTATTATATCAATCTCCAAAATGGGATATAAGTACAATGTATCTGGAGTTTATGTCCCATGTCAAAGTTGATAACGCACAGGTAGCGTTAAAGTGGAGTCAACAACTCACAACTAGAGTACCTGGTGCAGAAATACAAGAGGCTCTGGAAACACGGGATTGGGCAATAAATCTGTTAGTCTTAAAGTGCAGCAATTTAAGATGGTGTACATGTTGGTCTATACACCTGAACGCATTTCTTAATGGACAACTTCTAGGAACTCGTCACTCGTATATTTACCAAAATGTCATACATTTGCAGCAGATACAGTCCATATGTTTATCGAATGGCCAGGGCTAATAGTGTAATATCCACACAGTTGGGAGGGGGGTGATTTTGCTTAAGCAATAAAGAAATATTGCTTAACCTGAATCTTAGGTCCTTGACTTCATTCATTATAGTAAGTGCACGCTTATGCATTGCTAGGGCATGGTTGTTTTAATACTGCCTGGAGTACATGAATTCTGGGTCATACTATGACAGACCTATGAATGTGAAAGGGCAGTTGCCAAGGCACGTGGACCCAGAGCAGTTAAAAAGGTAGAGAAGATGTGGTCGCAGCTACACTGTATGTAATATTCTGTATTGAATGTGTTGGATCAACTCTGGATACATGAATCTAATTGATCCCTGCCTTATGAACAATATCTTCTTTTGTTTGTTTAATTTTGTCTAATCATGTTATTAAAAATGTTGCAAGAAAAAAAAAGAATTCAATGATTTTTTTTCGTGAGCATGTGGGTAATGTTTGAGGTTTTGAATATCAGATCAGGTTAAAACCCTTAGCGGAAACAGTAGTTCATAAAGTTCATCCGGTTACGGGCAGCATTAGGGATGAATTGAAGGAAATGCTTAAAAACGTATGCAAGGAAGGCATAATTGAACTTTGCAGTTAATCACAATGGGTTTCACTTATAGAGGTCACAAGGAAAAAATATGGAAAGGTGCGACTGTGTACGGATCGCAGAACAGTCACAAAATTATACTTGTTGATTGTCATCCCCTGCCTAAGATACAAGAACGTTTGTCTAATCTAGGTGATGCTAAGTATTTTTCCATCATTGATTTGTGGTCCGCATATCATCAAATTGCACTCTCATCAGATTCAAACGAGTTAACAACACTTGTTACACCATTTGGGGAATACCGGTACCTTAGATTACCTTTTGGGTTTGTATCCTCAGTCAGCGTGTTCCAAAAACTGATGGATAATCTGTTTGGGGATGTAACAGGAGTACAAGCCTATCAAGATCATATCTTGATTTATGCAGATCGTTTGGACACGCAAAATAACATTCTCAGAGAGGTGCTGTCTATGTTGTTACGTTCTGGCATGACAATTAGAAGGGACAAGGGCACATTTAGAATGCAGGAATTAGATTACTTGAGTCACACGATCACGGCATCGGGAGTCAAGCCTAAGGTTTGCCTGATAAGAGTCATTAGATAAGCAGTTCTACCTAAGGATAAGGATGCCCTTCATTCTAGTTTGGGGCTTGCTGAGTAATGTACAACTCAAATGGGCCCTTCACCTCCTCTATCCACTTATGGAGGAGATACATCGATGATGTGTTTTTGGTGTGGAAGGGCAGTGATGATCTATTGGAGAATTTCCTCAGATGGATCAATACCTTGGATCACAATCTGAGATTCACTCACACAATTAGCACAACTGAAATTGTCTTCCTAGATGTAACCATCTCTGTTACTGGCACCAGCCTTTCAACCAAGACCCAATACAAACCAACTGCCAAGAACAACCTGCTAGAATTTACTAGCTTTCACCCACGTCCACTTAAAGAGAACCTACCATATCGGCAGTACCTAAGAATAAGACGCAACTGCAGTGATGTAAAAGACTTCAAGGAACAATCAGCTGGTCTAACCGAAAAACTTCAATCTAGAGGCTACCCCTCATCGACTCTGAACAAAGGGTACAAAAGGGCACGCAACCAACCTCGGGAAGCACTCCTGGAAGATAAAACCACTCCTCCACAGGAGATCCCCCTTACCTGCGTGACCACGTACAGTAGCCTTTCCAACCTAATGAAGAAGTAAATAACAAAAACTGGAAGATTATATCCAGCATAAAAAAGACCTGGGAGAAACCACTGTTTTCTTTCAAGAAGGGACGAAGCCTAAAGGACGCCCTTGTCCATACACGTCCCAAAGAAAAGACACCATTAGGACCACGATCTATCACAGACTCCTGGGGCATGCCAAAAGTAATGGGTCACTTCACATGCTCAGACTGTAGCGTGTGTCACCTGACAACTACATCCAAAGAACTTTCCCTGGAACATGGAAAGGTATGGACACAGAGGGCCCATACTAACTGCAACTCTCTGAATGTCATATATCTTATCACCTGTCCGTGTGATCTGCGATATATAGGGATGACTACCCGCAGAGTGAAGCAGAGAATTTGTGAGCACAGGAGTAATATTAGATGTCACAAGACTACCACCAAAATGAGCAGACACTACCTTGACCTGAACCATACCACCAATGACTTAAGGTGGACAGTAATCGAACAAGTTACTGGGGGAAACAACATTACGAAGAGACTCTTCGAAAAGGAACAAAGATGGGTGTACAGGTTGGGGACCCATCTCAGAGGACTCAATGATGACATTCCGTGGAATTCAGTGCTGAAATAAGACAGTGACTCTAGGAACTATGACACGCCTCTAAATGTATCTTTTATTAGTGTTTCCTTTCATTTCCGTTCCCTATACCGTGGAACCGGTCATAAGCAGACCATAATCCAAGTGACATGGTTTGGAATCTACTACATTAAGTAATAGCCCGATCTGGCAGGACACATTGTAATGTTTAAAATCTATACCATCTGGGCCACTTTGATATCGTGATATCGTGAGCTTTTAGTCCTTTCGACCCTGGCTCTGTATCTCACAACCAATGCCCCCTGTGTTGCTCTCCAGAGTTCACAGGGCATGGCTGCCGAGTAATTTCCTTTAACACGGAGTTGTCAGGGAGACGTGAACACCACTCCATGCCCACTGTGCTCAGGTTTCTTTTTTGATAAAGTTTTACTGTTCCAAGATGAAGCGTACACAGGCGCCGCTTCTTCGCCTCCGCTGTTCCACCCGCCCCACATGACCGCCCTGCGTCACCATAGGCAATTCCCTATTGGTCTTTGCGGCCAGATCCCCCCATCCTCGCCACCTGCCACGCGCATCACGGAAGTCAGCCGCGCATTCACCGAGGGATTTATACGGCTCCTCCAATCCCCGCATTTATCTTCAGGATCCGGTTTGCGAGGGTGTATGCAGGTTCCAAGAGGGTGCCTGGCGTCGCAGGCGTAAGTGGCGCTTTTCCATCAGAAACAGCGCAACGAACCAGAGGTCCCTTCATGACCCGGCATGATTAAGCTAAGTAGAAGGTCCCTTTCACTTATGAATCTAACCTTTGGCATATGTCGTTTTTCTCTCCCAAAGGGTGTGCCAATTACGCCACCACCCCCCTCCCGTGATCCATGGTGTGTAACTGACCCACCATCTAAGTGAGACATTTTATTTTATTTTATTTTAGACCTTTATATTTGAGGTGGGGTCACTGGCCATCTCTGGCCCATTGATCCCAATTAACACGTGCAAGCGGGCAAGCGAGGGCTACCCTACATCTACTTTGAACCACCGTTAGCCCACTACACCCCTAATTTTTAGCGTGTTTTATCCCGGGTACAGAGGTTGGTGTTAACTATAGGTTAAACAACTGCAAAGGTGCACCACAAAAGACAATGAACAAATTCCAATGCTATTAATAAGCAAGAAAAAAGGACGTTTTGCATTAACGGGATGTTGTTAATCTTCAAGTGATCTTTATTTTCAATTTATTCAAAAACAATGTACAGCCGACGCGTTTCGTCCCAAGCTGGGACTTCTTCAGGGCTGTCGGTAAAAACATACAAACAGATGATTACTCTACTAGCTACGTAAAATGACAAACATTTCAACAACATACAGAGTTCACAAAACATTTTTTAAAACACATGTTAAAACATGGGCATAGGAGCTTGTACGAACAAACGGCATCAATCCTCAGAAACCATGATGGAAAAAGGCCTCTATCTTTGACATAAACAACTATGTACACTAAAGTTTGTATATACAATATTTACATATATAAAGGTATAGATCCTTGATCAGGCAATCAATGCTTTACATTTATTTCTAAACAGAGAAAATTAGGCGAAGGAAGAGTGCCTATATGTAAATGAACAGTTGAGTACCTATGTGTAAATGAACTGTTATGTACAAGTGATTCTATATACAATATAAACATTTATAGAGGAATAGATCCTCAATCAGACACTGAGTATAGGACATTACACGCTGACAGGGAAAAACTTGATGGATATTCGCAATATCATTTGGAAATTTCTTGGCTATAAGCAAATTTCTTCATGGTGTTAACTATAGTGTTATGTCGCCATCCACTGTTCCTACTTGACAACTGGAGCACTGTTGACATACCTATGAGCATAGACCAATTTTAACTGTGTGTCCTGTCTCGTATATGTATGTCTTCGTCCCTTTTTTCCTTCACAGGTGCATAATTACTATTTTTGAGGTTTCCTAATGAAGGAGTACCTAGGTGGAGTACGCTCCCCCTGTATGCACTTTTTCACTGTTTTTACATTTCACGTCCCGTGGTTAGTGTGGGCCTTAGAGTGCCCATACCGCCAGGGTTTAGTTCACATTTTGTCCAGATGAATGCCTGGTAAATTCACACCGTTTCAAGGGAGAAACATGTTGACTGACGACTAATCTTTTGGAAATAACCAAACAATTTATTTGGACCATTTTCCTACACTGTTTTTATCTATGTCCTAGTGATCAAACAATAAATACTTTTTGAGACACATAAGACATTTTTAACCATCACTATCACTGCTAATTAATTCACTTCACGTCTATTTCACAAAACCCGCTCCGCAGTAGTTCTGGCGTCGAAGCACACTGGGGAGGCACTCGGCCTCTCCAGTGGAGCCCAATGATGAAGCATGTCACCAACCAGGTTGGTGAGTGAGGGCTTTCTAAACTGACCTGAGTGGGGTCAGTTTTATTCCCCCAGTCGCTCCATTTGTTCTCTGAATTGTGTGTACCCCTTGGTCACTCTTCTTTTGTTTAAAAAATTGCTGAGTAGTGTGCCAGAATCATTCAAGGGTATGCACAGCTGGTTGAACCTATGAGGCCATTGTTGAGAAAAGGTGCTAGATTTGTTTGGTCAGATGAGGTAAATACAGCCTTTGTAAAGTTTGGAAGAATGATTGAGGAGGCTCCTGCTTTGCAAGCTTTTAAGGAGGGCAACAAGTACATCATCACCATTGATGCAAGCTTTGTTGGTTTAGGGGCTTTGCTCAGTCAGTCGGTTAGAAATAAGTAACAAACCATAGGTTTTGCATTCAGAATGCTTAGGGACTGAATGAAACAAAAAACAGTACGATTGAACACAAGGTGCTATCTTGCACCTGGGCCATTAAAAAATTCAGTATATGGAGATGTGTTCTTGAACTAGTTACTGATCATAAACTGTTAGTGCACATGTTAGGTGAAAAGAAAACTAATAATGCGTCAACCAGGTTTGTTAGATTACCACCCAAGCTTCAAGAATATAATCTTGTAACAAAACACCTGTCTGGATACAGGAATGTTCATGCTGATTGTCTTTCTCGCATACATCTTTTTAATAATCTTTTTTTTTAAGAGTTTTATATAGCACGAACTAGACCCAAGAAACCGGGTATCAGAGCGCTTTATATGAGCACCAGTTTCATTACAGATGGACACATTTATTTTTATTAGGCATGGAGAGATTAAGTGATTTGCCCAGAATCACAGGATGTTAAGCGCCATTGACAAGACTCGGACCCGGTTCTCCAGCTTCAAAGTCGACCAGTCTAGCCGTAAGGCTACATCCTCTCCCCCACACTTAACACTACTGATGATGATAAGATACCAGATGACATAGAATGTGTGTTAGTCGTGGTGAATGCTGTGGCAGAATGCAAACAGGTAATTTCAGACGAGCTATGGATGACAGCTTATAACAATGATGACAATTTACAGAAGGTTAAGCATTATGTAATGAATGGATGTCCGGAAGGCAGGTGTCTGTAAAATGATTTAAAGAGTTTTCCTTCAGGTGTTGGATGAATTATCCCTGGTGAATGATATGGTTATGAGAGATCATTTCTTTATACCTCCTGAAGGCCTAAGAAATGATCTAATTTTGTTGGCGCACCGAGAACACTTGAGCACCAATAAAATGTGCAAAATTTTGAAGCAGTTTTACTGGTTGCCTTCCATTGAGGGTCAGGTAAAGCAATTTATTGACAAATGTTTCCAATGCCTTATCTCTGATAAGCATTGGAAGACTGGAGAATCATCCTTAAATTCTGTAACTTTTCCTTTGGTTGCTTGGGAGAAGGTAGCAGTGGATTCTTCAGGCCTTTTGTGATTTATTCAAGCAATATGCGTTTTCGCATAGTACTGGTTGATTACTTTTCAAAATGGATTTATTATGCCTTTCTGGATTCTAGCAGCACGGGTGACGCTATCAATTTCTTAGAAAACATAGTCAGTTTGCAAGGGACAACAAAGGAAATAGTGACAGACAATGGAACA
Source organism: Lissotriton helveticus (assembly GCF_964261635.1). NCBI lineage: Eukaryota > Metazoa > Chordata > Amphibia > Caudata > Salamandridae > Lissotriton > Lissotriton helveticus. The sequence goes on from NC_136067.1 coordinate 1,529,951,391, forward strand.
CAGTTTGTTTCTGAACGCATGTGTGCATTACTCAAAAAGCATGATATTAAAAGCTTGATAATTTCCTTGTTATAAAACAATGGTCCAAAGACTATTATTTACGGTGTCACAGTTAGTCAACAATTTCAAACCTCATAATCAGAGTGTAATAATCTACTCTAATCAAGTAAATTGGATTATCCAATTTACTTGATTAGAGTAAATTATTACACTCTGATTATGAGGTTTGAAATTGTTGACTAACTGTGACACCGTAAATAATAGTCTTTGGACCATTGTTTTATAATATTGTTAATCACCCAGGTCCTAGATCATTTGGGTTACCCCATTTTCATTAATGATAATTTCCTTGAGCTCACCTTAATCTAATGGTTTGTTTGAGAGGCCAAATAAAATGTTGAAGGAAGGCATACAAACGAGGGCTACTTCAGGATGTGATGTTCCCACATTTTTTAAGACTAAAGTGTAGCGTTACAATGTCACACCATACTGAACTACATGTGTGTCGCCTTTCACGTTGTTGAGGGGTAGATCTTCACATACTAATCTATTCCCTAATTGGCTGGAGAGCAAAAATACTAAAGGGGTGGACAACATTTTGGAAACTGTGATGAATTGATATCCAATGTGGCTGTAAAGCAGTTGAAAATTAAATATTTTGATTAATAGCAGTCTGAAGGATGTAGATCTCAGAACCGGCAATTGGATTTTGATTTTAAAAAACTGTTATGGTGAGGAAAGGTGAATCAAAGTGTTCATTGCCAGTTCAAGTGATGAGAGTCAATAAAGGTGCAGTATTATTGGATGCAAAGGGGTGGTGGAATAGGAGACAGTTAATTAGAGTTGCTCCCCAGCAAGCTGTTACCATCAGTATTTCCAGAGGAAACATTTGTGAGGCGCGTTTTGATTGGCCTAATTGGCTACCCACAACAGAGGCTGAAGGTGTTGAGGAAACCTGTGCTCATATACATCCTGTGGAAGCACTACATGTGGCTGCACGGTCTCATGGTGAATGCAGTACTGGTACTGTTGTTTTAATTCCAGTACAACATGCAAATCGCGTGGTTAGCAAACCTGCAAAGTTCAATGAATATGTATTGTATTGAATGCTTATATTTTACTCTTAGACATTTCTTTTCTTTTATGGGGGGAGATGTTGTAGTGTTTGTAGAATACTCATATTACAGCATTGTTATGTAACGACACGTGTAAGTGACATGTCTACCTTTGCTTAGTATTCCTGTTCTAGAACGGAGTGGTAGCTAAGGACTCAAATGTGACTTTTCCCAGTTACAGTTGAGACCCAGAGCTGATCAGTCTGTCCAGGTTGTGGGCAGCATACATGAGGAGTAAAGCTATCTTGGAATCAGCATCTTTGTGGTTTCCTCATATTTTACAGTTACTTTGGGGGTGCAGCAGTACCCACCCTGCCCTTAATTCATCTATGAGTAAGGCAAAGGAGCGGTGATGTGTCAAGAGAGCGGCCTGGCAGCGTAGGAAACAGAAAAGGAGCCAGACCCAGGTCCAAGGAGTGGTGATTACCACCAGGGACGGCTGATGCAGAAGAACCTGCGACGGTCCTGAAGGAGTTTGGCCATGCCAAGTGGGTGTCTGAGACCAGGAGGGAGGCAGGTGGGAATTTAGGCATATAAAAGGCACAAAAGAATTAATTCAGTCCCCCTGCCTGATGGAGTACAACTAACTCCACCCTCCTGACCCAAAGGTTGGAAGCTGTCACTGAACATACACCAACGGGCCTGGGCTCCCAAAATGATGATAATGTGGGCCATAATCGAATTATAACTTAATCAAGGCTGTTGTTAGCCCATAATAGCAAAATGGAACCAAAGAGAAAAATACTTCCTTTCTTACAAATATAAAGCTTTGTTATTTTGCTTACTCTAACTTTCCTAATAACCTGTGTGTTTTTTCTCAAGGGATGTCACCTGAAGGGAGTCGTTCCTGGAGGAGAAAAAAGACCAGACTAAATTACCATCAGTTTTTATATCGGCGGACTGCACTTAAGACAATAAAACCTGAAAACCTAAAAAGAAACGCGAGCACATTGTATATTTATTAATTCCATCCCTCCACAAAGCAGTCCTCTGACATCAATAAAATGTGCATCAAAATTAACTTCCCTCTTGACAAGCCCTTAACCATAGGTGTTATGTTGGAGAGTTCTATGTTGGAATGCTACAGGGATCATCAGTAGAATAAAGAATGTACAGGGGATTCTTGGGTGGGACAGTTGAAGGGAGTCGAAGTTATGTGAAGTTGTAATGATTTATCTGGAAGCGGAGTTGCCAATAAAGAAGATTCATACATTAGTGAAGAGGAACTGATCTTTACAAATTGGCGACAGAGGATAGGCAACTCTGCGTGGACCCACTGAGGAATAAAAGAAGAGGAATATTAAGAGGAAATAATACCTTGGAAGACAAAATTTGAGGAAAGTACTGAGGTGAGGAGGACGGGGAAATTCTATGTGTCCAAGCGTATACAGCGAATAATGAGTGGTAAGCGAGTTGAGAGTGGCACAAGAAGGAAAAAGAAATTGGTACCTTGCGCGAGCATGCCGGCGTGTGCAGCGTGATTTGAAAACTTCACGAGCAAGAGGAGAGGTGTCTCGTGCGCTGTCTGTGCCGACGTAGTGAGGAGGAATTGTCGCGCGCTAGCACGAGATTAAACTGAGAAGACATCGCGTCAGGAAGCAGATAACGCGAGAAGTGTAGCGTGTGACGTCATCACGCTTGGCGGCCATTTTGAATAGTTGGGAGGATTAACATTGATTTTAATGGAACATAAGGTTAATTAAGCGTTTCGTGATCGGAGAAAACGCTGTTAAGGAGAAAGAACACGGCAAGTGTGTTGAAGAGAAGCAGGAGGTCGGTTTTTTTTAATAAAGAAGAGACTAATTGGATATATTTGAATTTACAGATGGTTAATTTTTAATTTTTTTTTTTTTTTTAAAAGAAGAATAAGTATTTAAGTGAAAAATTAGCATTTGAGGGGTAATTTAAGAAAGAAGATGTGTGCGGCACAAACTTTCACCTTAACACCACCAATACCATTCCTAGCAGAACCAGGGAAACAGAAAATTAGATGGCAAGAATGGAAGGTGTATTTTAAGAACTACATGTTTACCATAAAGAATGATGATATGACACCTGAAATAAAAAAAGGAATTTTGCTACATTCGTTGGGACCAGAAGGAATCAGACAGTATGAACAAATGCAAAAGAAAGAAAGAAGAGAAGATGAAACAAATGAATAAGAAAACGCATTGGACGACTTAGAAAGATATTACGCACCGACAGTATGTGTAGCTATCGACAGATACAAGTTTTTCAGGAGGAAACAAGAGCAGAATGAGAAGATAGATTATTTTTTAAGTATTTTAAAGAAAATGGCGGAGAAGTGTAGATTTGGGCAAATTGAAGAAGAACTGATAAGAGATCAGATCATCATGCTCACTAACAACAAAAGAGTGCAGGAAAGGTTATGGACTATGGGAGACGGAACATTGAATAAAGTACTAGCTGTAGTAAGGAAAGCAGAAGTATCTGTCAGGTGTGCGACGGAAGCTTTGGATGATGAGAACGGAAAAAGTAAAGAAGAAGTATGCGTGGTGAGGAAGACAATAAGGGCAAGTAGTGTTGGCGCATAGAAAAAAGACAAGAGTAATGAAAAGAGGATGGAGATGAGGAATTTCCAGCCAATTAGAAGTGACTACAGGAGAGGAAGCCAGACTAATTTGGTATGCTACAGATGTGGAAGCTACACACATTTAGCTGACAGTAAAGCTTGTAGGGCGAGAGATCAGAAGTGCGCGGTATGCGGTTTAATTGGACATTATGCAAGAGTTTGTTACAGGAAAGAGAAAACTACAAGGATAAAATATGTAATGGAAGAAGGAAGAGAAAAGATCAGAAGGGATAAAGAAGAAGATTCAGAAGAAGATGATGATGTATTATGATAAGAGACTTCATTTTGGATGTTAAGTGTAAGGGAAGAAGTAAACCAAAATGTGAGATTGATGTTGCAGGTGTAAAGGTAATATTGGTAGCCGATTCGGGGTGACCATATACTATTGTGAATTTAGACATGTGGAAGGACAAATTTGAGAACCAAATTGGAGTTGAGTTAATGGAATGTGATATCAATCCAAGAATTTACACTGGGCAAAGCATTCCTATGATGGGGTGTAGAGATGTGAGATTTGAATTCAAAGGGAGAGTAGCGAAGGGAAGAATGTATGTTGCTGAATATGGACCGAGTGTTGTAGGATGGAAAGATCAGGCAAGTTTAGATAAAATACTAAATCCGAACGCGAGAGAACAAGTAATGGTATAGGTGAGAGTGATGATTTAAAAAATGAAATTAAAGAGGAGTAAGGTGACGTATTTTCAGGGAAAATTGGAGTACTCAAAGGATTCAAACATGAGATAAAGTTGAAAGAAAATGCAGTTCCTGTGAATTATAAAGTTAGGAATGTTCCGTTTGCAGTAAGGAGTGAATTGGAGAAAGAGTTGAACAGATTGGAAACATCAGGTATAATTGAGAGGATTGAGTCGTCTGTGTGGATGTCTCCAATTGTTGTGGCCAGGAAATCGAATGGAAAGATCAGGTTGTGTGTTGATTTGAGGGGTGTGAACAGAGAAATTCAGGTGGATAAATACCCCTTACCAAAGATTAATGAGTTGTTGGCAAGAACGAAATGTATGAGATGGTTTCCAACGGTTGATTTGTCATCAGCATACCATCAGGTTGAACTACATAAGGAAAGCAGAAGAATAACATCGTTTATCACACCGTTTGGATGTTTTCAGTATGTTAGGATGCCGTTTGGGTCAGCCTCTGCGGCAGCTGTTTTCCAAAGGATTATGAGTGAGATTTTGAGGGGTATTCAAGGTGTATTATATTTTCAGGATGATATATTGATCATGGGGGAGAACAGGAAGTCACATGATAAAAGAGTGAGGGAGGTGTTCAATGTTTTGAGAGAAAGAGGACTGACAGCAGAGTATGATAAATGCACGTTTGCGAAACAAAAGGTAGCCTATATAGGACATAATATTGGTGTTGATGGTATATCACCAAAGGAAGAATTGTTAGAGGCAGTGAGGAAGGCACCAGAGCCAGGAATTAAGGATGAACTTCATTCATTTCTAGGTTTGACGGAGTATTACTCCAAATTTGTAAGAAATTTTTCAGAGAAATCTTATGATTTGAGGCAATTGTTGAAAGAAGGGAGTAAATTTGTTTGGAGTGGCAAATGTAAGGAAAGTTTTGAGATTTTGAAAAAGGACGTATGCAATGCCACACCTATTAAAGGGTTTGATCCGAATTTGAGGAGTGTATTACCAGTGGATGCCAGCCGAAAAGGTTTGGGTGCAGTGTTGACACAGAATGAGGAATATGGAAAGGAAGTGATCATTGGATTTGCGTCAAGGAGTTTAACACCAGCTGAAGAACTTTACTCAGTGATAGAAAGAGAGACTTTAGGTTGTGTGTGGGGCATGGAACATTTTAGAGCGTATTTGTGGGTGAGTGAGTTTGATGTGAAAACTGATCATAAGCCTTTGGTGAATTTATTGACTACTAGTGGTATGATAAGAGCTTCGGCAAGAATAGCAAGATTCTCAATGAGATTACAGCATTATAACTAGGATCAAATATGTTCCGGGTGTGCAAAATAAAATTGCAGACTATTTAAGTAGGATGCCTTTACCGATTAAGGAGACAACAAAAAGTGAGTGGGATGATTATCAAATTGCTGTTGTGGAGGAAGAGGCTGTTGAATCTATTGATAAGAAGGAATGGCTTTTGCATTATGGAAAAGATGAATTGATGGAGAAAATCAAAGATAGAGTGTTAAATGGTCGGGATGAAAAGAAACCTGATGTAGCAGAAGAGAGGAGTTTTTGGGAGGTAAGAAGTGAGTTGAGCGTGGATTCAGGATTTGTGTTAAGGGGAGGAAAAATGATACCACCAAAGAGTTTGAGGAAAAGGATAGTAGATCTATGTCATGAAGGGCATTTTGGCATTGTGAGGACAAAGAAGAGAGTTAAAGATTCATATTGGTGGCCAGGTGTAGACATAGAAGTGGAGAGAGTTGTGAGGGAGTGTGAAGAATGTGCTGATTCGGACAAAAGTTTAACGACAATGAGACCACAATTGTCACCTGTGCAGCGCCCAGAAATGGTTTGGGATTTGATTGCTATTGATTTTGTTGGTCCGATACGGAACAAGAGTGGTGAAAGTAGGTTCATCATAGTCTTAATAGACTATGGGCCAGATGTAGGTAGCCAAATACCGGTCGGTAACGGCCGAATTTGGCCGTTACCGACCGGTATTTGGCTACCGAGATGTAGGGGGACTGTAACGCTGCAAATCGGTAATTTTACCGGTCGGTAAATATACCGGTCGGTAAATTTACCGACCGGTATATTTACCGACCGGTAAAATTACCGACCGGTATATTTACCGAATGGGTAAAATTGATATGTAGGTGGGACTCTTCTGAGTCCCACAAGGCCTACAAAATCGGTATTTTACCATCAAATTGTATTTGATGTTAAAATACCGATTCAGGTGTGCATGCACATGTGTGCATGCACACCTGTGCCATATGGCAGGCAGACCTGCCCTTAGGGCAGGTATGCCTGCCATATGGCCCCCGAACCTTTTTTGGGGGTGCCACAGGGTGTCAAAGTGACACCCCCTGCACCCTTGTCAAAATCGGTATTTACCGATCGGTAAATACCGACCGGTAATGCCCCATTCATTCCTATGGGCTTCAAAGCCCATAGGAATGAATGGAGCATTACCGGTCGGTATTTACCGATTCGGTAAATACAGATATTTACCGATCGGTAAATTGGAACATCTGGATGTTCCTACATACCCCCCCTTCTTATTTACCGATTCTTATTTACCGAATCGGTAAAATTCGGTAAATAAGAATCAGTAAATAAGTTTTACCTACATCTGGGCCTATTTTAGCAAGTGGGTTGATTTGGAAGTTGTAGAGAAAGCTGATGCAGAAACAGTTGTAATCTTTCTCAATGGAGCTTTTTTGAGAAAAGGTTTGCCTAAAAGAGTAATTAGTGACAATGGAACGCATTTTACAGCTGCGAAAGTTGAGGATTTTTTTTAAAGAAATGGAATAATACACCGTTTGACGTCTGTTTACCATCCAGCGGGAAACGGTGCAGTAGAGCGATTTAAACGTGTTATTAAGGTGACAATTCAGATTGCGTGTGAGAATAAGAAGTACTGGGAGGTAGAACTTAAAAAAATGTAACGGGGTTATCGTCTCACACCTTCTCTCACGGGTTTGAGTCCGTTTGTGATGATGAGAGGTAGAGAGCCATTTACAAAAGATAATATTGGATGGATGGAGAGTACGAAATACATTCAATGGTCACCAAGGAATGTCAAAGAAAACATCATTAAGGCACAACAAGTTTACAAAAGGAATTTTGATAAAAAGCATGCCACAAGGATGGATGAACTTGTTGTGGGTGACTGGGTAAAAACTAAGAAGCGGGCGGGGAAAGGTGGCAAAAGGAGAAAGTGTATTTTCAAAACCATGTAGAGTAGTGGAGTGTCAAAGGAATTCGGCCAGACTTAGTGATGGTCTGGTTTGGCATTTGAGCCGTATAGCGAAATGTAGGAATATTAAAAAAATACAGGAGGAGGATGTTGGTGGAGCTGGAGCTGTGGCTGAAGCTGCGGCAATGTTTGATGAATGGCTGTGGGAGGATGAGGAGGAGGATGAAATAGAAATAGAAGAGGAGAGAGGTCCAGGAAGTGGACATGGGAATGATCTAGGAAATGATGATTTGTGTGAACAACAAATTTGTGGAGATTCAAAGAGATTGGGAAGATTTGGAAGAGTTATTAATACTCCGCACAAATTTAGAGATTACATGTTAGAGTAAAATTATTTTCTCATATCTTATATTGTATCTAGCTTTTTTTTTTGTTTTTTTGTTTTTGGTTTTTTCTTTGTAATGTAATGTAATGTAATGATGTCTTGTAAAGCGCATGAATCACCCCACATGGGGTATCTCCGCGCTGTAGACCGCTGGGGAACCCGTCCTGGCTTTCCCTGTGAGATGGTCCCTACTGGGTATCTTCAAGGTGAAACCAGGCATCCCTGGCGTATGTGGGGGGCCGTTGTGGAGAGTAGGCAAGCTAATGCCCAGAGTTGCCGAGTGTGATCCCTGGTTAGAGTAGGCACCGAGGCGAGAATTATCGAGTCCGCTGACCCCTGTCCACGACCCTGCCGCGTTGGGAATTGAACCCTGGTCCTGGGCCGCCCTCTGCTTCCGGGTCTGCCGCCTCTAACCAGTGAGCCACACCACTCCACTGTAAGGAGGAAGATGTGTTATGTTGGAGCATTCTGTGTTGGAATGCTACAGGGATCATGAGTAGAATAAAGAATGTACAGGGGATTCTTGGGTGGGACAGTTGAAGGGAGTCGAAGTTATGTGAAGTTGTAATGATTTATCTGGAAGCGGAGTTGCCAATAAAGAAGATTCATACATTACTGAAGAGGAACTGATCTTTACAATAGGTCAGTTATCTTGAAAGGGAGAAAGCACCAAACTAGTCTAAATTCGTGCCCACATCTAATCCCATGAAATGCATTCCTTACAACCTCTAACGTCACTGGTTGTCTTCTGCAGGCAAATCATGCTTTCACATGTTACAATCACAGGCACTCCTTTGTCTGCCTATATGTGTATATCTTGTATTTATTTATTTATTTATTTATTTATTTATTTATGTATCTGTTGGTTGTAGTTTTATGTAGCACAGGTGAAAATTGCTCCTTAAAAATAACTAGAGAAATACAATAAAGAGGAAGAGGGGAGAGAAACTAGAGACTATGAGGCACAGGAATAGGAAGCGCTAGGCAAAATATTAGAGGATGTATTCAGGTAAAGTCAGAACAGGTGGGATTTTAGAAGCTACACGAAGGTTAGAGAAACTCCTTGAGTTCTGAGAGAGGGAGGTTGAGGGTTCCATTGGTCATGGTGGGTGGGTGCCATATCCAGGCCCAAAGTCCAGTACAGGTGGTCCAAGGGAAGTGATGTGGGTAGAGAGCTTTACATTCCAGCCACCTATGACAGAGTCCAATACAAGGGAGGAAGGCAGAGTAGAACAGGTCCTGTTCTATAAAAAGCTATATATACTCAAAACCGAAATATCTTTGCATCTGCGTCTGCCACATTTGCTGAGATGACCTCGCCTGACTTACTGACTTAAAGACTCATTGTTGGGTTTCAGACTTGAGTTTCGTTTCCTGACTTCTGTTTACAAACTTCTTTTCCTGCTCCTGCCTTCTTGGTCCAGGGAGTTTCCTGGTTACTTTAGCCCTATCCCCTATAATGGACTAACACTGGGGTTCACTGTTGTAGATTCCTTGAACTGATTTATTTCCTTGTACCAACCTATCTCCTTGAAGTTATCACTGATGGTATATCAGTGACAGCAACATCATCATCAGCTCGCTCTCCAAGACTATTGTTGGCCTAGTTTTAGAAAGGGGAAAAGAAGTAAAAAGGGGTCTAATATGTTGTGTTTTAACTATGTTATGTTTGGATTCAACAACAGTTGAGATCTTACAAGGTTCTATGTTCTATGGGAAGATTTATTTGAATAGATTGTAATTGGCTGCCAGGGATTGGATATACTTATCTTTACCCACATCACATGCCACCTCAAGAAGCAACACTGGCTCCAGACCCAGAAGAGATGCCAGTTGAAGATGCTGACCCACGCATACAAAGCCCTGCACAATGAAGGATCTACATACATCAAAAACACATGACATTCCTCCAACCAAACTGACAAAAACGATCAGCTTCCCAGAACCGCCGAGCGAACAACGGAGGACACTGCATATCACACTTGGCGGGCAAAGCCTGGAACAACCTTCCCCTGCACCTCAGGACCACCCCATCACTCCAGCAATTCAAGAAAGGACTCATGGCCTGGCTATTCGAAGGAACATATCACCACGCAGCAGCTAGCAACTCCAGTGGCTTGAGACGCTCACAGGTGATTTGCCGCTCTTTATAGATATTTGATTGGTTGAATACTCTGAGTGGTGCGTACAATAATGAAGATGATGACATCCTTACTGACAGTGGGAGTTGGAGGTATTGGTTTTAAGCAAATGTGGTAAAGTTAATTCTGAGTGTATGGTTGGTGTGATGAGATGTGTCTACCACCCTCATAAGTGTACTGTAAGAATCAATGAAAATGAAGTTTTTATGTCGGCTGATTCATGCTCTCCTTATACTTTAATAGGCATAGCTATATGGAATAGACTTAAGGGATGCGAACTGTCAGCCACGGATGTTGAACCAGAAGGTTATTGTGGGGTGAAATTACACCTTCGGGGATATTTCATTGACCCACTTTAGTACAAGGATAGAGAGGCATGTGGCAAGGTATATGTGGTGGAGGCTTTAGGAATAATTTTAAGTCCAAACCTTCCAGACAAAGTACTGTTAATGAATGAGAGTGACAAGGAAAAGTGGAGCAGTTGGTATCCCAGTTTGTTGGCTGAGAAATTATGATGTTTTGGATACCGCTTTGTTCGCCATAAGTTGGCAGGGTATGCTCAGACGCGAGTCCCTTGCTCACTTTGCCACTGGATTCAAGCAAGCCTGGCTGAAGACGGCTGAAATGCCAGAAACCGGTCCTAGGAAGCTTGTTTCCGCACCATGGAAGGCATGCCTTGGCAGTTCGGGCTGGACTGTTCCCATGAGGCACAGGGTCAGACTGATTTGCATATGGCCATGTCTGAACTGGGGCGGCAGAGTGTGCCAAAGAACGGTGATGGATTAAACCCAGATCTGTTGACTGGGTGTGAGTGTTTGATTGGTTCAGATGCTCCGTCCATCACCACCCCATTTTGTACCGTTTTAGATATTTGAGCATCATATCGTTTTCAAGGAAGGTGGTTGTCCCAAAGTACACAAAGTGAGGAATGTTCCTTTGGCATTGTGTGATCAGTTTAGAGAGGAACTTGACAGGTTATGTAGTTATGGCATAATTGAACCAATTGAAGCTTCAGAATGGCTTAGCCCCATTGTTTTAGCAGGCAAATCTAACTGAAAACTGAGGATGTGTGTGGACCTGAGAGATCTCAATGGATACATTTGGGTTGGCCATCACCCATTGCACGGTATTAATGAGATGCTTATGAACATAAAAGAGGTCACATATTTTTCATCTTTGGATTTGTCAAGCGCGTACCATTAGTTGAAGTTACATCCTAAATCAAAACAGCTCACTTCTTTTATCACACCTGAAGGAGCTTTGTAATTTGTGTGAATGCCCTTCAGGTTAGCGACTGCATCAGCAGTTTTTTCAAAGGTTGATGCAAAACATTCTGAATGGACTCACCAATGTTTGGGTCTTTCAAGATGATATATTGGTGTGGGATTCGTACTTGACAAAGTTCTGAGTAGGTTTGAATGTATGAGGCTGATGGTAAATATTGAGAAGTGTAAATTTGGTTTAACTGAGGTGGAATATTTGGGACTATCATTGTCTAAGGATGGAATAAAGCCCAAGATAAGGTTAGAAGAAGCTATTGAAAAACCACAGTGTCCCATCCACAAAGAACAACTCCATTCTTTCCTTGGTTGGTGGCGTACTATTCCAAATTCGTAGATAATTTCTCAGACAAAGTGCATGTGTTACTCCAATTGTTGAAAAAGGTTGCCCAATATGAGTCGACTGATGAGTGCAAATTGGCATTTGAAACTTTCAAGCAATCAGAAGTTGGTGCCGTGGTTTTGAAGCAATTTGATCCTTTAGACAAAACCTTGATAGTGTTAAATGCAAGTGCATATGGCCTTGGAGCTGTACTAATGCAGAGAAAGAACTATGGGCAGGAAAGAGTCATTCTCTCTCAATTAACTCATTTTAATTCGACACAAAGCAAAACAATTTTGTTCATGAAACTTCATTTATATTGCACAAAAACATTTCTTTTTTTAAATCATATTTTTACAATAAACCAAGTACATTTCAAACAATCAGTTCAATCATAATCTTTGGATGTCCGTTGCTGGCTTAATGCATTTCGGGCCAGAGATTGGCCCTTCGTCAGGAGCCTGTTTGAATCTACAAAGAAATACATAAACAGTCTTCAACAACTTCGTCAACTGTAGTTTGGAAACATCAGCTCTAACAATTATTTTCCTTTTGTTTTTAACGGAAGTAGATATACTGTCACCATAATATAAAGCAAAACAAGAAAAAAAGAACCCTCACCTCACCAATGTGTGTACAACTACTCCAAGAAAAGCAACAAATGTCGCTAGTTACTGCACCCAGCCTCGAACAAAACGACCTTACGCACTGGAATCTGAAAAACAACAATCCTCTTAGTCCTCTGCACGTAAGATGCGTGGAAACACGCTCCTATTGTGCATTCCGTCTTTCCTGCTTACCTTGTTCCACAGTGGCGTGTGCGAAACAAGCAGTGTTCTATGTTCGGCAGCACATTCATCGGAGGGAACTGATTGTTTGAAATGTACTTGGTTTATTGTAAAAATATGATTTACAAAAAAAACATGTTTTTTGTGCAATATAAATGAAGTTTCATGAACAAAATTGTTTTGCTTTGTGTCGAATTAAAATGAGTTAATTGAGAGAGAATGACATTGATTAAGTTGAATGTATAGTGGAGAAAGATATCACATTTAAAGGTGGTATTTACCACAGCTATTGTGCATAGAGGTCGAGCCCTGCGGGCTCGAGGTAGGTAGGTTAAAGTGAAGGCACGGTCAAGACAACCGTGCCACCACTACAGCACGCTCAGTTCAAAAGAGTTGAGTTAAAGTAAAATAGTGGAAATAATATTATTGATTTGAGACCATACCTTGATCCAAAACATGTGAACCGGCGTGCATTTGAAAAGCAAGTGTAGCAAATCTGCATAAGGTGCAGAACAAGTCTAACACGTATGTAATAGGTCAGGATATCTTTTACTAAGAGTTAAAGGGGTAAGTAGGAGTCGATTGAGAGAGAATGACATTGATTAAGTTGAATGTATAGTGGAGAAAGATATCACATTTAAAGGTGGTATTTACCACAGCTATTGTGCATAGAGGTCGAGCCCTGCGGGCTCGAGGTAGGTAGGTTAAAGTGAAGGCACGGTCAAGACAACCGTGCTACCACTACAGCACGCTCAGTTCAAAAGAGTTGAGTTAAAGTAAAATAGTGGAAAAAATATTATTGATTTGAGACCATACTTAGATCCAAAACATGTGAACCGGCGTGCATTTGAAAAGCAAGTGTAACAAATCTGCATAAGGTGCAGAACAAGTCCAACACGTATGTAATAGGTCAGGATATCTTTTACTAAGCGTTAAAGGGGTAAGTAGGAGTCGATTATAGTTGAAAAACAAAGTCTGAACAGTATTTGCAGCCCTGGAGGATTTCCGTAACCTTACCCATAGCTTATCCCAAAATTCAACAGACCATGAAAGAGCCAAGTCCACTTCCCATGCTTCTTCTATCTTAGTCTTCGTGCGTGGTGATGCTGGAGCGTGTAACAAAGAATAAATCTTGGACGCCCTAGTCTACTACACACCCGTTTCATATATCTCATATTTTTCTAGGTAGTTTATCCCCCATTTGGAGTCATTGCACTTTCAGCAGAAAAATAGTTGATCTGCTTCTTGCAGTGGCTTTTCAGCAAATTACCAAGGCTTGGAAGGATCTTACTAAACTCTCGTATCAGGCTTGGTGGTATGCTGTATGTTACAACCATAGGCTCGACACAAAATATGTTTATCCACTTACTTTGGCTCCCAAACAGAAGCGGTTGTGGGATCCAGTTACTTCATTTTTTGATACATGTGCTCTTCGCTCTCTGCCTCTATCCCCCTTTCAACAAGAAGTCGCTAAAACTCCCTGAGTTCCCATCATTGTTTTATCTCCTTTTCATAAGCAAATATCTTATCATCCTTTTGTATGTTAATATATTAACAATTGTTGCATATTTCATCATAGCTGGTTCTATATGCAGTTTATCATCTTTAAATTGTTTCCTTCATTTATTGTGTTGTATACTTTCTTTTTGTATTGATCTCATTCATTTGTATAAGTGATCTTTTATGATTATTAATAAACTATTTTCTGAACTAAAGTAAAATAGTGAATTAATTCTTTGAAAATAGTACAAATAGGTAGTGCTTCTCTATTTAAAAACATTTAAATGTCCTTGTCTTACAAGAGAAAGCACCCGACAATGGCTTTCGACGCAATCACAAACCTCACAGATAATAGGGCTAATATTTTAGCTTACACAGCTGAACAAGCCATAGATATTTATGCCCTTATTCATGAAGTGAGGGCATCCAATGTTCAAGGTAATACAGTCATTCAGCAGCTCAAACAACTGGAGTTTTTAGTGAAACGCGAATTAAGTAAAAAACTGCATGCTTCCACGCTAATACAGTATCACAGAGCTAAACTAATTCCACGAGGCTTGAATGTCAATCAAGCCTATGCTATATCGATTTCACTTAAACAAGGACTTTATGGAAAAATGGTACTCCATTTTAAATAAATGCTCCTTAGATTTGATTTTATTGTTAGTGGAAGAATTGGCCAGAGTGATTCAAGAATTATCTACAGAGATTGATGAGATAAAACAGAATTTGGAAGAAAGAATGGATAAAAACGATTGGGAAAAAGCACTTGAAGATATCAATATGCGTCTAGATAAATACACAAAAGAACTACAAGAAGGGAAGTTACGAAAGTATAAAAGGGACACACTGGATTATAAATTAAATGAAGTCTATACGTGGGCGGAAGTTTACGCCCAAAGACACTCATATCCAAAGAAGAAATCCACTGGTACGACTTCTGAAGAAAGTAGCGTGTCAGATACCGATATCAGTTCAAGTAGACCTCCAGTTCAAACACAGATTGGAGAAAAGACCGCAACTAAAGATACGTTCACCATAGAGGGAGCAGGCAATACCAGCACGAAAGATTTTTTATCCACGGTCACGGATGCAAGTCAAGTACCAGGACCCTCAAAGGCAGGAGGAAAACCAGGAGAAGTCATAGAAAAAGAACACACAAGGAGTCAGAGACAAACCTAGTAGTCAACATTTCTAAAACTGATCTTACGACAAATCAAATAAGAGTGTTGAACAAAGGTTTGAGTTTCGTTCCGACATATGACACAAACTTACTAGAAATGGAGTAGCACTTTTTAAAATCATGCGGATTCTCCGCCTTAAACATTTTTTCAACAATGTGGTACCCAATCAGCCGGAGAAAGAACCTACAGAATTCCTTGAATTTCGGTCAAAATCTAAATTTCAGGCCCCAGTGCCCCATAAAGTCTTAGATGCTTTCGAAAAATCAGTCCAAAGAGATTTTCAGCATTTAAATCTGCAAAGATCCTCCAAGAAAAATCTTTCTTTTCAAGACAGACAAACTTTGGCCTCACTACAAAATAATGATCAATTAATGATACAAAAAGCAGACAAAGGAGGCGCTATAGTTGTGATGGATGCATCCTTTTACAAAAACAAAGTCTCTGAACATGTGTTAGATGAATCAACATACTTACTTTTGGATAAGGATCCCATCAATGAACTGAAAATCACACTTACATTGATTCTTGATGATGCCCTGGAGAAAGGCTACATCACAAATTCTACTAAACAATTTTTAACCGTCACTTTCCCCAGACCACCTCGCCTTTACATGCTTCCGAAAATTCATAAGCATGCCGAGAATCCACCAATGAGGCCAAGAGTAATGGGATGTGGAAATATATTTGAGCCTCTAGGCCAATATATTGATAATTATTCACAACCATTTGTTCAAATGTGGCCATCATACGTAAAGGACACAACAGATTTTTTGACCAAAATTGGAGGAATCAACCCAACAAACAACCTGATTCTTTGCACAGTGGACGTTAAAGCACTGTACATGTCCATACCTCATCATGCTGGCATTGAAGCAGTGGAATGGGCTCTACTGCGCCAACCGAATATGTGAGCTGATAAAGTGTTTATTCTAGAGATTCTTCATTTTTGTTTATTCCACAGTTATTTTGTATGGGATGAACAATTTTTCCTACAACAAAAGGGAACATCGATGGGATTCGCTGGGGCACCAGCGTATGCCAATACATTCATGGCAAAGTTTGAGGCAGATCACATTTACAATGATCAAGAATGGCAGGAACATACAATACTCTATTGTAGGTTCACTGATGACATTTTTATACTGTGGTCAGAAAGTCAACAGAAATTGGAAAAAAAGTTGTTGCAATTAAACAGTTTTGATGAAAACATTCAATTTACTCACACATTTAGTGATTCAAAGATTTCATTCTTGGATGTGTTAATTTGTTTGGAAGGTTCAAAAATACGTACTACAGTTTTTAGAAAAGAAACTGATGTTAATAATGCTTTAAAATTTTACAGTTTTCAGCCTCCAAGCTTGAAGAAGAATCTCCCTTTTTCACAGTTTATGAGATTAAAAAGAATTTGCAAAGAACCTGAGGATTTTGAACTACATCTGGCATTACAACAACAGAAATACAAGGAAAGGGGGTACCCCCCCCGGAATTATTGGATCAAGCAAAAACTCGCATCCTAGCGTTGGATCGGAACAACCTATTAAAACAGAAACCCAAGGAAAAATCAGAAAGGCATGTATTTGTGTCGAAATTCAGCACAAGTACACAAAAAATCAAAAACATCATAAATCGACATTGGGGCTTATTAGAAAATGAACCAGATTTTCAAGGCATATTCCGAATAAAACCTTTGTTTGCATTTACCAGGTCAAAAAACCTAAAGGAGATTTTGAAATTTTCGTCCAAACAAAAACAACAGACTGCGTACAAAGGAATGAAGAAATGCACTAACTGTGTACATTGCAACAATGTTATTGTAGGAGCCAATATTCCCCATCCACAGATGGGCAAAAACATCAAACTATTTCATAACTCAGACTGCAACTCAATGAATTTAATTTATTACATAAAATGCCCTTGTGGCAAGTTGTATGTAGGGAGGACAGAAAGGAAACTGAAATTAAGGATTTCAGAACATAAAAGCACAATTAGGACACAAAACATCAAAAGTAGTTTAGCTACACATTGGATGGAAGAAAGGCACAGTATAGCACAACTACAGTTCTCAGTGTTAGAACAAGTGAAACTCTTTGAAGGTACGGATCTAACCAGATCCCTCCTCCAAAGAGAGACATATTGGATTAAGAGGTTAGGAACTCAAGATCCCAAGGGTCTTAATGAACGTATCGATTTTGCATGTTTTTTATAATATCTATGACCACACACCTCTGTATCTGTTAATGCGTGAAATGCTTAAGAAATTGTACCTAAGGATAATGTAAGTCACCACTTTTACTAACTTTTCATTTAATTATGATTTCTTAACACGTTATTTACTTATTTGTATTTTTATTACACTGGTTTCCATAGTTTGTAATAGGAGAGTGGATCGATAAAGTTCCGTTGTACTCTTCAGTTCGAGCATGGAGGCGTTCTTTGTGATTGAGTTAGAGGTGTACACCAGTAGCAATTTATTTTGATGAAATAAAAATAGAGCTCAATGGACTTGTTAGCATTTATCAAATAGTTTTCATTGTTAGACATGTTTTTCCCTTTCCAAGATGGCGTTGCCATTAGGAACACGGTAGTCCGTCGTCTAGGTTGTGGTTACGTTCGAGGATGGCTTGTATACGGGAAGCATAGAGACGCACTCAGGGCAGACGCCGGTTTTACGAGTTAAGGAAGGACAAGGTGTGGATTGACACGAAGTAGGAAACTGGACTGCGTCCAGTAGATAAGCTTGATAACCAATTTGGTGACAGCAGTTCTAATGTGGTGAGTTACAGCTAGACTGATGTACGCTTTTATTTGTAGATTTTTTCGGAGTTCCCTCCAATGAATGTGCTGCCGAATATAGAACACTGCTTGTTTCGCACACGCCACTGTGGAACAAGGTAAGCAGGAAAGTTGGAATGCACAATAGGAGCGTGTTTCCACGCATCCTACGTGCAGAGGACTAAGAGGATTGTTGTTTTTCAGATTCCAGTGCGTACGGTCGTTTTGTTCGAGACTGGGTGCAGTAACTAGCGACGTTTGTTGCTTTTCTTGGAGTAGTTGTACACACATAGGTGAGGTGAGGGCTCTTATTTTTTTGTTTTGCTTTGAATTATGGTGACAGTATATCTACTTCCGTTAAAAACAAAAGGAAGATAATTGTTAGAGCTGATGTTTCCAACTACAGTTGAAGAAGTTGTTGAAGACTGTTTATGTATTTCTTTGTTGATTCAAACAGGCTCCTGACGAAGGGCCAATCTCTGGCCCGAAATGCATTGAGCCAGCAACGGACATCCAAAGATTATGATTGAACTGATTGTTTGAAATGTACTTGGTTTATTGTAAAAATATGATTTTAAAAAAAGACATGTTTTTTGTGCAATATAAATGAAGTTTCATGAACAAAATTGTTTTGCTTTGTATCGAATTAAAATGAGTTAATTGAGAGAGAATGACATTGATTAAGCTGAATGCAGAATGGACATAAACATAGTGTATAGTGTTATATGAAGTGTACTAGATACAACTTGAGTGCCTTGCAGTGGAGTCTCGGCGCCGAAAACTACGAGAAAAGACTTATCAAGGTCTTCAAGAATCTCTCACTCAGCAAGATAGGATTTACCTCCACGCAGCGAGTCGCACCCCCACAACAAGACAAATCTGCATCTAGATCACTTTTGTTCTTTCAATGCTCCACGAGGGATCTTACAAGATTAAAAGTTACTTAGAGGGAACCCACTTTCTGAATAGCTCGCTGTGACCAAGACATCCAATAGGTTTCGCATAAACGCTTCCTACCCGTATCTTTTCGAACTCTAGACCTCTCCGATGCCAAAGCAGCATAAGACCAGAACAAGATAGCCTTGAAAAAGCCCTGGAGAGGGCGAAACACGTGTCGGCAGTGTAAAGCTGGGAAACTTTTAACTTATTTGAACAATAAAGAACTTGAAGCACAAGATTTGGTTTTGGATCCATACTTTGAATTGCCTTTGAACCATTGAATGATGTTGGTGTAATAACCTTGGAAATAACAACACTATCCTACATTTATGTTCATAGATTAATGGACTTTTAAGAGGGTGCTTGTGTAATTTGGTTTTCTCTCACAACTAGGTTGTAAGTCAATGATATGAAAACTCCCTAGCAAAATTCCAATGGACAAATCATATTGAAATTGGTGTGGATGAGGCTCGCACTGATGCCAGTTGTGTACGTTTGTGATGGACGTATTGGCTTCTAAGGTGAATCTTCGGTAAGTTAAATTTTAAAATCTCTTGGCTGAAAGGCACAGTGCAAACCCAATGTAGGCGGCAACCTTCAAAGCTTCGCAACTTACTCACAATGTGGGATCCGAGTCAAATGTTGCATTCTGCTTGCCTCCTCTTCTACTGTAGCCACCTATATAATTGAGTGTATAATAGGATGTCTGCTGTACAATACATCATCCATTGTCAGGTTAGTTCTACCATGATGTAGGTAATGGATTATGGGAACAGAGGACACTCAACTGATGGACATGACAAATGTGTGATCTCTCATTCCAAAATGAGCTTTGTGGCTTCATGGGTATGGAAGCAGTAATGACATACAAAGTGTACCTGACTATTGCACATCTCACATGTGAACTCTACAATGTAGCTTGAACTGATGTACAAATGTGAAACTGATCAGCCTGTGGATATACACTCCTTTCAACTTGTCAACAGACAACAACATACTCATGAGACATGTTAGTCTTAATGGTGAAGGTGTAATCAATGTAATGTGGTGGTGTCCTGATTATTTCTCCTCTTCCTTCAAATATCAGTAAACGTCTCATACATGTTTGTCTGTTCATGTGTCATCTCATTGATGTCAGTGCTATGTGGAGGTAACAGCTGCCAATTGCTGCATGTGTTATATATGAAAAACAGTGGTTCCTGTGGAATGATATACTATGAGGTTATGATACATATTCACAATCGTAATATAGATGGTTAGATAATAGCAGAGAGCGAAGGAACCACTAACACACCGATTCCAGTGTAGTATATTTTATGGATTTTTAAACAATAAAGTTAGGAGTAGACATTATACATCAAAACAACATTTGTGCATAGTGTCCCAAGTGACAAAGTGAACCTAAACCTAAGTGACAATGTGAATATTATATACAAGGTTTCCACAGTTTGTACAAGTCGACCATTATCAAAATAATTCCATGTGAACAGCAGTTATATACAATGGTATGTGCTGGGAAAATAGTTCACTTCTTCTGTTTGTCCATGGCATTTCAACCCTCTATGTGGGGTCTCTTTAGGACTATTGAGGAAGGTACATCTGAATTTATGATTGCGCAGCCTTGTGAAAATGATGTGCCACACGTGAAGAATAGAGGAAAAGGGTTTACTCACATGAGGACCCGCCCGGGTACTCAATGTGAGGACAGGCTCTCAATCCAATGGAGTATGTAGGTAGGCCAGAGGGGCTCAATTAATGTTATGCCACAGCCGTAGCGTTGTAGAATCCCTTTGTGGATTAAAAGTGACAATGCACTGGGAGTTTCTCCCAGTAGAAGATTAGAAAAGCGGGACAGCGCTCCCCGTGTAGATTCAAAAAAAAGGTGCTTCAGTCAGCTTGATTTCATTGTACCAGATCAAGCTGTGGTGTAAAATTAATAGAGCCCCTCTGGCTCTATATATAGAGATCTGATATAGATATGAATATAGATATGATGCTTGCTTGCTGGGTGGGCTTGCAAGGAGGCCCACGCAGCCACACCTCATAAAATTACTGTTTCAATAAGAAGATACTTTAACTTATGCCCTGAAGAAGTTCAATTCCTTTGAACTAAACACGTTGGCTGAAAAATGTCCAGTATTTGGATTCTTGAAAACAAATAAAGGACTGTTTGAGACAACTCTACCAAGATTATAAGTCTTTTTGAAAAAAAACATTTTCTACATAACTGGTGGTGCACCACTCCATACCTTGGGTTCAGGGGTTTGGGTTGAAAATGAGGGGTGTGGTGCCTCAGTTTCGGAGCCAATGTTGGTGTCGACCTGGCAGCTATGATGAGCGGGACAAGTTGCATGGGATACAGCTGGAGATGGAATGTGGGCCTCTAGAGTTAGGGAGGGGCTGCTGGCAGGCCCAGGTTGGGTAGTGGCCTGGCCCAGGGACACCTCACCAAAACTAACTGTTGAAAGGTCTGGGGAAGAGTAGCTCTCCCCCACCTGGCCAGAGGTATCCAGTTCTTGCCCCCACTTCAATGTCCTCAGCCTCCACCTGGTCTGTAGCACCAGAGTTGTCTTCCTGGTCAGTCCGGGTGGGCGCAATCCCCCTGCCTCCTGATGTTGAGGGTCCCGCCTCATCTTCTTCTTCCTCACTTTGCACACCAAAGATGTCCTGCTCCGAACAGTGTCCTGCTCTTGGCCAGCTGAGCCCACTGAAATGTAAGACAAATCATTATGTAGTGGTTGTACACATCAGGACAAGACACATACCTAGATGAGCCAAGGTCAGACTTTGTTCTCCTATGATCACACTATACAGTTGTCAGTGTTTATGGGCTTAAATCACGTGTATGTTCCCTGTCATCTCCTGATTTGAGTCTAACATGGACATCTCACGAGACTTTTGGTTGCTTAAACATCTGTACTGACCAACCCTCAACTTTGGCATACTTGTGATCTGTGTGTCCTGTCACTGCTACATGGGCAGGTTCCAATTCCAGTCTACAAAAGGAGATCAGAGCGAGTCGAGAGGGTATTAAAAAGGGTCTGTGATATGGAGTCTCAGCACTTTATGTCTGGACAAATGTTATCTGCTGTGTAGCATTGTATGAGACAAGACGAATGTCGATTGGCGGTCACACATTCCTAAAAAGGTCTGGGCTTTTAGGTTTGCTAAATTGTGAGTCTAACCTTTTGATATTCCCTCACAAAAGCTGGCAATCCAGTGCCACATATTGGCTTCGGAGACTGATCAGGTAGTTCTGTGCACTGGTGAACAGTAGTGGCTCGTTGTTACAGCTACATGTGCATGAAACATGGCATTCAAGCCATTAAGGGTAAGACGTGTGTTTGTGGACACACTTGAAACACTTAGGAGTGAGGCAAGGATCTCAAAGTCTGTCTTGACTCCGTGGCACATGATGATCTGTCTCAATCAGAAACCAAACTCACCGAATGCAAGGTAATTCACAGCATCTAATACCCATTGCCCTCTCATACACACACTGGACAGTGTCTGTACCATTCCTCATCCAATGCACACATCAGTTATGATTCCCTTGGTTCACTGTTAGTGGTGTTGGCAGTGCAATTTTCTGTACATATGCACAAGTGTGGCTCAATTCCCCAGTTGTCATAATGAAACTACAACTCCCAGAATGCATTTTGCCCTGTACAGTCAATGCGCTACAGTGAGCCTTTTGCTTCATGATGACTGCTGCATAGACACAGAATAGGTGAATGAAGGCATTGGACATACAATGGTACAACTCTGTCTTCACTCACATCATACTTCCAGACACATACTGCATATAATTAGGGCTCCCAGTTTTCCGTTTAAACGGATTTTTACATATAAATACAGACGGAAAACAAGTTTTCCTTTATCTGTATTTATATATAAAAACGGGAAAACACAAGTATATTTTGTCATTGACTTCACACCCCCAACCATCTGGTGTCTCCCCCTCCTTAGAGGGTTAAGAGGTGACGGCGCTCGTGCACACAGCCGCACCCAAGTACTTCACAGGTCTTTGAAAGACCATTAATGAGGCTTTATTGTTCACCCCTCAGCCCCTACCTCTTCACTCTGTCGATTGCTCCAGCACCCGTCTTTTCCTCGCAGACTGGGTTTTACAAGAGCAGATTCTGTGTTAGAGCGCCCGGTTTGCACGTAACTTTTAAATGTGTGTAGGATTCTGTATAATTAGGAATTGTGAGGATTGTGGTGCATAACGAGGGAGAAACAGTAAGGCAGTGCCTTGCAATCACCACAACGACAATATATAGCCCTGGCGGGAACAGCATGCCACGTGTCCTGTTTGTCGAAAAAGCTGGACAGAACACAGCCACAAACACATATGCAGTAAAAGTGTTTTTTCTTTTTTTGGATCCATTTCATTGTGGTGCTTCAACCTCTTGTCTCATTTTTCAGCGCACACACAATAAAGCTCTCTGTTCTTTTAATCTTGGGAACAGTCACCATTTATGTATTAGATAGCTTTGTTCTCAAACGTGCTAATAGTCTGCTGGCCCAAAAGCTGCTTCTGTATCAGCTGTAGAGAAAGGAGGCATAAATAACAAGAATCTTAGGGAGAAACAGTGATAGGCTTTTTGGAAACAAGTGAACCCTGCACTTTTTTACATGGTTTCTTTGCTTTTATTCCCCTTTAGTTTAGCAAGCACGACTCGTAGGTGGGCACCATGTATTTTATGTTTATGAAAGCGTCTTTTCCTCCATAGCGCTCGAAGACCTCTAGCGTCTCCTGGATCAGGTCGCCGATGTTTTCCCGCTTCTGCTGGCTGTAGTCGATGCCGTCACCTGAGTTAACATTCATATTTTTGAAGATGTTTAGAATAGGGAGGA
This sequence comes from Lissotriton helveticus, assembly GCF_964261635.1. Classification (NCBI taxonomy): domain Eukaryota; kingdom Metazoa; phylum Chordata; class Amphibia; order Caudata; family Salamandridae; genus Lissotriton; species Lissotriton helveticus. Next base: position 1,529,975,122 of record NC_136067.1, read on the forward strand.
TCTGACGGTAATACGGCTCCAACGCCTCTCCCACCATGTCTGCGGAAACGCCCAGGTGCTGCAGGACTTTCAACGTGGTACAGATGACCTGCCGGTTGCAGATGTTCAACGCATTTTTTATTGGGATAATGAGCTGAGGAATGACAGGAAGGATCTTGTTCCCTCGGTGCTCCAGCATGTCGTGGACCCCTTGCCATGCGAAAAACTCATAAGGATGTGTCATCTCACAAAGCCCATCAAAGAAGAGCGGCAGATAGTGATGGTAGTCGAGCTTCTCTATCTCCACCTCAGTATAGAGCTTTACATCCTAAAATGTTGCAATTTTTTTGTCATGCTCTCCAGAGAGCACAATCCTATAGAGAATCCGGAATAATGTGACCTGCAAAACAAAGCTCTCTGTTTGTTTCTTGTGTTTTTTAAAAATCTTATGTTGAAAACTTCTCTTAATCCCCTGCATTCCTGGGGGGAGGGGGCTTTTCACCACTTTTGAGCTACAAAAGAGGTGCCCCTCCATGTTCCGGCCGGGAACGTGGGACCCAGCGTACTGGTTGTACTGTGCTGATCTAAATAAATACTTTATTACAATATTAAAGCGTCGACTTTACACAAAGTCCTTTGCACTCTGCTTGGTTCAGGCTTCTTGAGTTTGGCTGAAATTATATTTTTGACAAGCTCAAGTGAGCCAGTTTAAATTGCTCTAGTCTCTCCCCTGCACCTTTACACTTAACAATACCCAGCTATGCAAGGAGGGATGCTGGTTCGGGGGTTCCCACATTAAAAGCTTTTAAATCTGAAGAGATGGACTTTCAGGACTCTTTCAGGGGAAATTCTTATTAAACTTATTAAATATGATAGGTGTACTCCAGGGTGGCTTCACAGAGCTCAGTTATTATTTGGGTATCAATAACATCTGTCAACTATGAGTGTTTGCTTTTTTCCAGTATGTTGTTACTTTTTTCAGGCAGCATATTACTGGAGTCTAGTGCATAATTTGAATTGAATTGCTTTCAGGTTTTTATAGTGGGGCATAATTGGGTTGCAGCTGAAGGCAGTGTGAGTTTCTCTCAGTGGGGCAGTAAGGTGGGGGAGAGGATGTGGCTCTCTGCCGATGGCAGAAACTGCAAGACTCTGAGACAAATGGCTTGTGAAAGCACTTTTAAGCATATTTGGGACATTCTGCAAATGGCAACGTTTCAGATAAATGTATAGTGTTGACCAATAACAACCGAGCGCATGTGTGTATTCACAATTTAAATATATGTGGAAAAATACTAGCTGTAGCGTCGTCTTTTGCTTGTGACAAAAATAAATGTGGATAAATACAGAAAAAATGCCCAAAAAATAAATATGGATAAATACAGACGAAAGTAGCAACAACAAAAAATACCATATAACCGGGAGCCCTACATATAATGCACTTACCAGGTTTCTGCTGCTCATGTTCCTCCAACTGAGCATGGAGGGCCGGTCAAGCTGCATGCAGGTCCCTCCTGTACAGTGTCGAGTGGCTGGGACGATGCACATGGTGCTGGGAAGACTGGCCCAGTAGCTCCTCAGCCTTGATCCGGGCCCAGAGTTTTAGGTCCTCCCAGCGCTTGCGGCATGCGCTCGCCTTCCAGGTGTGAACGCCCACTGCACTGCAGGTCCTCCGGCACCCCATATAGCTGAGGAAATTTGAGTAGCACTCCCTCAGCTAATGTTCTAATTACCTTTCAGTGAAAGGGAGTGCTTTCTCCTCATAACCCTCAGCCATTTTGGGGTAATAAGGTTGAAAAGAGTAGCAGAATGGCAGAGGACCTGATTTGTGGGAGAGGATGACTCAGAATGAACACAAAATGGGTGTCAACAACTTCCCATGAGGTACTTCCTGTGTCTTACTTCCTGTATGTCATTTCCTGTATGAAATAATGGGTTCTGATTCAATTTCAGAGGTTACACCTGGAATACTTAATTTCCGGTTGCGGAACGTAGGGTCCGCATATAGAGAGTGCGCAGTTGTGCCAGAAGTTGCGAAATCGAACCAGAACCCATTATTTCATACAGGAAATGACAGACAGGAAATACATCAAAGGAAGTAGTTGGCAGCCATTTTGTGTGCATTCTGATTCATCCACAATCACAGATCAAATCCACTGCCATCCTATTGTTCTGTAGTGAAGAAACCTGAAATGACAGTGGATGTATGACGTTACAACGCATGCTTTTACCACGCATGCTGTTACAACGCAAGTATTACAATGCAAACCTTTACAACGCATTACACTTGGGGGTGCTGGATAGTGAATAGTTTCATTTACTATTCCAACTCCAGTCCCCGTGGACACTAGGGAAGGTGTTGGATAGTAAATTAAAACTATTCCCTATCCTAGAGCGCCCCCCAGTGTAATGCGTTGTAAAGGTTTTCGTTGTAATACTTGCGTTGTAACAGCACTGCGTGGTAAAAGTTTCGTTGTAAAGGATGTTTCCCATGACAGTGTAAGAGAAAATCATAGACATGAAACAAAAGGGAGAACAGACCATTTAATGAGATTTTGGCTGGGACGGGGGAAAGGACTGGCAGAACATCACACCCCAGTTTAGTTTTCTCCTCCTTTGCATGATGGTACATATAGTCCACATTTAGTGCTAAACACAAGAGTTGTCTGTTGTATTACAGTAAATTTTAGGGAAGCAGTGCTGTGTATCCCAGACACATAGTGACACCCATCTCAAAAAGGTACGGGAGGGTCTTTCAGAACATATACATCTCATCCTCTGAGTCAATATATCCCTTAGAGACATTCACTACACTGATTGCTGACAACAGCACATGACCTGATGCACGGTCAGTCTTTTGACTCCTGTCAACAGCTGTGGTTTACATACAGTTAGTGTGGCTTGCAAAGTAGTCTCAGGATAGAATTTTTAGACAGAGTCATAATTATCCAACTTTCAACATTGACAACAGACAGCAAACCAGATTTTGTCCATGACACAACAGGTTGCTCATGCGAAAAATGGGGCAACCAGCTGATCACGGACTTGCATACCCTGACCTCGGTTATGTGCAATGGCATGGTTGGCCAGATTCAGACCTCGCCGAGGTACAAGAGGTATGTGTAAGCCATGCTTTAAAGCTATATTGCGCAAAACACAGTAGGCTAATATGATTTTGCAAACTTCAGGGCTGTACATCAGCACACCTCCTGTACGGTCGAGACATCTGAAACACGACTTCAACAGACCAAATGTGTGTTCTCTGATGGCTCGAGTTCGTATGTGTGCTTGATTGTACCTACGCTGAGGTATAGTCGTTGGATGTCTCTAAGGTGTAAGGAGTTGAGGGGAGAGTGCATACCTAGCATCGCCGGAGAAGGTAAGATAGGGAAATAGGTTACATTTCCATCTTAAATTTGAACAGAACATTATCTATACTTTGGTACATGCAGTGTCTGTTGAGACCATGTCTGTGGCTTGGTGATTCTTATTGAACAATGGTTGTTAATGTAAGGTGTCGTTCATACATTTCGGGGCCTATATACAAGCCCCTTGCGCCGCCGGTGCGTCACTTTTCATATGGGAAAAAGTGACGTACTGGCAGCGCAAGGGGCTTGTAAATAGGCCCTTTCATTTTCACATATCACCCATTTATAGTGTTTGGTAGTTACCCAGTAGCCACATGTTGCCAAATTCTCCCGCAGTCATCCGCTGGGCAAGATGTGACATGCGGAATACGAAGCTGTCATGGGTACTGCCTGGAAATGCTGCATGCATATCTATGAATCTCCCACTGGCATCACAGAAAGTCTGCACATTGATGGAATACTATTAGTGACTGTTGCAGAATATGTGTGCAATATGGAGGTGGCTGGAGGGCCACATGGGTTCAATCAATTGCACCCAGCACACATAGGAAGCGAGAGATGAGATAAAAATCCCTAACTGCCCTCTGTCTGCTGGCCAGTGTATGGGGCATTTGTATGTGGAGGTGGGCTCTAGAATTGATGCAGCTCAGTACCTGATGCAAGCACCCTGACTGGCTTGCCTGAGAAATGCTCACAAGGTCACTGGAGACCCTTTGGAAGATCCCTGTTGCAAAGAAATAGAGAGCAGAAAGGATATTGAGATAGGCTGGAATGGCATGGGAGCAGCAGGTCACAGAGTCAAGTTCCTCCTCTCAATCACAGAGCATCTCCAAGACGACTTCTAGAGGACCGATGTAAAAATAATTACAATGTTACGTCCTATCACTTGTTGTCACTATTCTCTCACCCACCCACAAGCTTTCACATTATCATGAGTAGGCCTTTTTTTAGGGATTTGATGGAACACGTCCAGGCGCACAAGGCGCACCTTGCATTAGTATTGGTCATTCAATGTTGTTATTCACTCTCCCACGAGGAACTTCCATTGCAAGTGCTACAAAGTCACTATTTTATGTTCCCATTTTGTTCTTCGCATTTCTTATAGGGTTTCCACATTTAGAGAGGTGTTCCCCTTTTATCACCTCACTTATGTAACCACTACATGTCATGGACTGTTTACACTTTACTGTACCATACATCTTGTATCTTTTCCAGCCCTGAAGAGTCACGGGTTACCACCCAGGTGACGAAACACGTGTCGGCTGGTGTTCATATTGTCATATACTGCAAGACTTGTATAAATATTATCTATTAAAAGCATACCACTGGTGTAGACCTTTGTGAATTTAACATTGAGTACTACAGATTGTACACTGACATTCTGAATCATTATTTCGCACGTGTGCCCAGGACTTGTTCTCCATTTTATGTGTGGTTCCATACCCACATAACTGCAGGGGTTAACTGGGTTTTCCCCTGACCTGGAAGCACTGTAACCGTACTTGTTCTTCCTACACCCCACCTTTAATCAGCCTGAGCGCCATTCTTCCTGCCTACTCAAAACCCATCGTAGAACCACTATTTTCCTGTAGGGGCTCTGGGAATTCGGAAGAAACAGGAACCTCCTCTCGCCCCCACACTTCCCTCTCTGATCCTCATTCTCTATTTCAACTCCAACTTTCTACCGTACCTATCTATTTATGCATCTCTTGACTTCTCAATCTACTGCACTACTGTCTGTGTATGTCCCCCTCTCTTGTTCTACATCTGTATAAATTTACCTCTTTTTCACCTATATTTCTATAATTCACCTCTTTTCGCTCTCCACATTATCCCTTTTTCTAAATTCAACCCTCTCTCACTACCTTTCACTCTACCTCAATAATCTCTTTACCTCACCCAGCTTTCTATACCTCTATTCATTTTGTCTCTTTATCTACATTACAGCTGTCTCTCTGGTTCTCTCTCTACCTTGCATATCTTTCCATCACTACTTCATGATTCTCTAGCTGGCCAGCTCTCCCTCTCTCTTCCAATATATTTGCCAGTGGTTCAACTTTTTGCAAGCATTCCTGATGTTCCACACTATGTGGCCCAGTGTATGCCCAGATTTGGGTCTTTGCGGACTGTGCCTTAGTATCCAAGCTATACCTTACTGACGAGCCCTAAAAAAAATAAAACTGGTCTGGGGTTGCTTATCTTCCCTTCTGAAAGGGGTCTCTTCTGGCAGTTCAGGATGGGCTGCCCGAGTGCTCCAAACTAAGCCACAGACCATGACCCCATTACTTCTTACTCCTGTCTTAATAGATATAAATATTAAAAAAGAAAGCAAACATGGCTTATTAATACAAGGTGTTGCCAGGCGCTGAATCTGTCTAGTAAAGAAAAACTGTCTTTTACATACATGACATTTTTACTACGTAGAACGTGGAGTAAGGCTCCACAGGAAATTTTTCACCCAAGTCCAGCAAAAGTTTGCGAAATGACTGTTCTTGCTTCTCCCTTTACATGCACCCAGCTCCACTTGTGTCTGCATTCTGTGCTGGGGCATGATGGCGCCCTGCCTTATGCAGGTGTCTTGAGGAGATTTACTGATCTCTGGATTAAACCCAGTGCCAAAGGCTGGACTGTTCTCATGAGGAGCGGGTGCAAAACTGATTTGCATATGGCTGGGTCCAAACTGGGGTTGAGTGGTGGAAAAAAAACAAAGGCTTAAATCCAGATCTGTTGACTGGGGTGAATGTTTGTATTGTTCAGCATTCCGTCCATCATCTTTTCTTTTTGCAATTGTCACCCTAAATGGGAAGGGTATGCCCAGACGTGGTTCCCATGGTCACTGCACCACTGGATTCAAATTAGCCTGGCTTTGAGGGGTGATACTCCGAACCGATCCTAGGATGCCTGTTTACAGTCCAGGGAGGACCTGGCTTGTCAATTTGGACTGGACTGTTCCCATGAGGAGCAGGGTGAAGACTGATTTGCATATGGCTGGGTTCAAACTGGGGTGGCATGGTGGGCAAAAAAACAATGGATTAAACCCAGATCTATTGACTGACGGTGAATGTTTAAATTGTTCAATATACTGTTCAACAACTGTTCTTTTTGCAATAGTTGCCTTAAGTGTAAAAGGTATGCCAAGATGTGGTTCCCTTGATCACTGCACCACTAGATTCAAACTAGCCTGGCTGTGAGGGGTGATACCCCGAACCGATCCCAGGATGCTTGTTTCCGGTCCATGGAGGACTTGGCTTGGCAGGTCGGGCTGGACTGTTCCCTTGAGGAGCAGGGTCAAGCCTGATTTGCATATGGCTGGGTCCAAACTGGGGTGGCGTGGTGGGCAAACAAGTTTATGGATTATACCCAGATGTGTTGACTGGGGGTGAATGTTTGCATTGTTCAGCATTCTATCCAACATCTGTTCTTTTTGCAATTGTCGCCATAAGCGGAAAGGGTATGCCTAGACGTGGGTCCTGTGCCCATTGCACCATGGTATTCAAGCTAACCTGGCTGATGAGGGGTAATACCCTGAAACCGGTCTCAGGATGCCTGTTTCCAGTTCAGGGAGGACCTGGGTTGGCTGTTCAGGCTGGACTGTTCCCATGAGGAGCAGGGTCAAGACTGATTTGCATATGGCTGGGTCCAAACTGGGGTGGCGTGGAGGGTAAACAAAATTATGAATTAAACCCAGATCTGTTGACTGGGGTGAATGTTCACATTGTTCAACATTCCGTCCATCATCTGTTCATTTTTGTAATTGTTGCCGTAAGTGGGACGGGAAAGTCCAGACATGAGTCCTGTGCTCAGTGCGCCACTGAATTCAAGCTAGCCTGGCAGATGTGGGGTGATAGCCTGAAATCGGTCCCAGGATGTTTGTTTCCGGACAAGGGAGGGCCTGTCTTGGCAGTTCGGGCTGGACTGGTCCCATGAGGAGCAGGGTCAAGACTGATTTAAATATGGCTGGGTCCAAACTGGGGTTGTGTGATGGGCAAAGAAAATTATGGATTAAACCCAGATCTGTTGACTGGGGGTGTTCAGCATACCATCCATCATCTGTTCTTTTGGCACTTACTTAGGTGACTTGAGTGGATTTACTGATCTCTGGTTTAAACCCAGTGGCAAACCCGGTGCCAAAGGGATCACTTCATCCGCAGACTCAGATCAGTCTCCTCCTCCTCTTGTATTTTCGCTTACCTCTTGCTGGGCTAACCATCCTTTGTTCATCAGGTGCTCAGGTCTATTTAACTCCTTACAAAGCTAGGCACTGGCCGTGGCTCAGAGAATCTGCCAAGGGGACTCAGGTGATGTAGCTGCCCTCTGCAACTTGTTCAGTCTTGTAATTTCTGAGGGGAGAATCCTTTCTTTCGGTCCAGGTAATATAGGAAAGAAATGGAGTCCCCTACATCTTGAGTCGCTCTATCAATCATTCACTTCTACTTTGGGAGGCTACCTTTTGAAGTTCTCATGCAGCGAGTAAAATGGCCAAAGAGTTTGTATTTGTTATTCCAATCTCTGGAGCATTAAAGGCAGGAGCCATCGTGGTGTCCAGCCAAGCCACCTCAAAAGTATTCTCAAAGCAGATTTTAAGAGGACCCAATGATCTTACTTTTAAATTGAGATTCGCAGAGAGATAAAAACTAATTTTCCATGGACCAAGTCTACACGAAAAAGCAGATAGCAGAGGAAGGAAGAGAAATGTGAGGCTCACATCTTGATCTATATTCCCAATACGTTTTATGAAGCAAATTTAAAATGGCGGGCAGTCTGAGACCCTCAGGGTGACATACGTAATGGAAAACGCCTCAATAAAGGACAAGACAGTCAATCCGCATGAGCAGTCGAGAGAACAGAGGTTTTGGTAAAGGATTGTTTCTTAGAAAGCATTCCCCTTCTGGGATTAAGAGCTTTTATTGAACAACTGAAACAGGCAGGAATTCAAACATAGTGGTGGATTTATTTACAAATCAGTTGAATCAAGTATGCAAACTATGGGGCATATTTACAAGTCCCCTGTGTAGCTAGTGTGCTTGTAAATATGGCCCCATTTTACGCAACACTTTGCGTGTTAGGGGCGTGACATGGGTTGTGGTGGTGTGGGTGTTCCCACGCAACACCCATGTCCACTGATACATTTCCTGTATTACGAGCAGTGACACAAAGGGATGTACAAAAGTTCCCCGGGAAGAGTGACGGAGAGGGGTGTGTGTGCTAGTGAGTGGGGGGAATCCCCAAGTTGGAACTAGAACCCTCACACACCCAGCAAGCTAGGTGTCATGCTTCATCATATGGGCTCTGCTCCTCGTCAGACTGGCGCTGCAATGTCTGACGGGCTCCCGAAACCGGGGCTCTTTAACGGAGATCTTCTGTTCCCGCCATATGGTGCATGCGTGTGAGAGGGCCTGTGGAGTGTGGTCGTGAAGTGGGTGTTAAGTTAAAAAAGGTGAGTCAGTCTACATACTGAATTTATTCTCGTAGTAGACTCCCTTGGTTAAAAACAAAGAACAGTGGTGTGGGAGGGGAGAGACAATGACCCTAACACTATTAGGGAGAATTGGACTACTACCCTCAATTATCGGTCGACATGTTTCTTGCCTGATGGCAATTCTTCAGGACCTAAATAGGATCGTACCACACAGTGAAAAAACTAGTGACGAATATATACAAAAACAAAAGTAGGGGGTCAAAACTTGCAGGCAGGTATACGGCCGTAATACAGTCAGTAATACCAGGGTGCAGGCTAGTCTGTCCTGCTGCAATTAGAATGCCCTAAACCGGATCCCTGATGGACCTCTCAGTCTGCTCCCGTGGGACTGGCTGGGGAGGTATAGTACCTTCAGCGGCAGCAGTCCAAACGGCTTCACCTACCCCACGAGCAGCGTCTAAGCAATGACGCAGCTGCTCTGCGTCATTGCTTAGACGCTGCTCGTGGGGTAGGTGAAGCCGTTTGGACTGCTGGCGCTGAAGGTACTATACCTCCCCAGCCAGTCCCACGGGAGCAGACTGAGAGGTCCATCAGGGATCCGGTTTAGGGCATTCTAATTGCAGCAGGACAGACTAGCCTGCACCCTGGTATTACTGACTGTATTACGGCCGTATACCTGCCTGCAAGTTTTGACCCCCTACTTTTGTTTTTGTATATATTCGTCACTAGTTTTTTCACTGTGTGGTACGATCCTATTTAGGTCCTGAAGAATTGCCATCAGGCAAGAAACATGTCGACCGATAATTGAGGGTAGTAGTCCAATTCTCCCTAATAGTGTTAGGGTCATTGTCTCTCCCCTCCCACACCACTGTTCTTTGTTTTTAACCAAGGGAGTCTACTACGAGAATAAATTCAGTATGTAGACTGACTCACCTTTTTTAACTTAACACCCACTTCACGACCACACTCCACAGGCCCTCTCACATGCATGCACCATATGGCGGGAACAGAAGATCTCCGTTAAAGAGCCCCGGTTTCGGGAGCCCGTCAGACATTGCAGCGCCAGTCTGACGAGGAGCAGAGCCCATATGATGAAGCATGACACCTAGCTTGCTGGGTGTGTGAGGGTTCTAGTTCCAACTTGGGGATTCCCCCCACTCACTAGCACACACACCCCTCTCCGTCACTCTTCCCGGGGAACTTTTGTACATCCCTTTGTGTCACTAGTCTATAGGACGAGTACACTGGACCCCGTAAAATATTGTCCTATCTATGTCCCTCTTCCTTGTAATAACTGTATTACGAGCAATCAGAATGCTACGCAACCCCAGGGGTGGCGTAGCGAGGTGCAACAAGGAGAAATGCTTTCATTTCTCCTCGTTTCCTCTTTCAATGCGTTCTGCATTCTACAGCTCGCATTGATAGAGGAAACCACTTCAATTGATTATTTTTGTACAGAAAGGTGCCACTCCCTGCACAAAAACAATCTCCCCTTGATGCAGGTATCCTTGTACCATGGTGCCAGAGCACCGGCGCATGGCAGCAGTTTGTGCGCCAGCACAGGGAAAAGGACAGAGATGCGACATATTGTTGTATAAAAATGTCCCATTCCTGTGCTTTGAACCTAACACAGCAAAAGGACTCGCGGTACCGCGCTGTGTTAGTTTCTCATAAATAGGGCCCTATGTCTGAGTCACATGTTCCAGTCTGTGCTACAGGTAAGAGAGCAGTAGTTTAATAAGAGATTGCAAGATTTCACAAAGTGACTGAGTGCTGGGTTGCTATGTGTTGTAGCACAGTATGTCTTCCACCCCATACTGAGCCCACACTCCATGACTTTGTGACATCTTGCAATCCCATTTCACACTCCTGCTCTCTTAACTTTACCGGGGTTGAGCACAGATCACGCAGATTCCGTTTGTTTACGTGATACAGGCGCCAGTCAGTGACAAAATTCTTCCACAGAAAAGGCCAAACTAAAAATAAAGGCATGAGCAGTCCAATCAACACAAACAATACATAAGAACAACCAATTGCAACACTAAAGGAAACAGTGACACAATTAACCATGGACAGGGTCATTTTGCCTGCCAATATCCCGTGAGGACTCATCTTATTATTTACCCAAATCTCTCTTGTTTATCCCTCAAGTTGTGGGTGTGACTCAGTATTACGACTGGGAATCTGCACAGATGTTTTGTTTCAATGACCACATCAAACTTCACCAGCAACAAATGACAACAACTTGTTTTTCCTGCGATTTTCATGCTACAGTTTGTAACATTTCTTCTCAGCGTTGTAAATAACAGGCATTGCTATTACCCAATGTAATGGGCCTTGGGAGGATGGAAGGCAGAGTCGGTCTTGCCTGGTTTCGAGCTCAATAATACATAGATGCCAGCAGCAAGCATTTAACTGTTTGAGCCTTACAGCCAGCATCAAAGCAAAAGCCATTTGCTGCTTTAACAACGCCTATTTTCTGTAATACCACATATGTCGTTCCAAGTACGGACTTTGTATGCTCTGGGGAACACAGAATCTTTGGCGATACTGGCCACACAAATAAAGAAAGCTAAACAAATCTTTCTTTGAACCTTAAGGAATAACACAGCTGCGCTCAACTCACATGTACTCACATTGCTAGGGAGATCAGAGCCATCGGCAAGATGTTCTACAACACCTCAAGGTCACCCAAGTCGTTGACTTCACCCACCTTTGTGCATGGAAAAACCTTGTACATAGATAAGTGCGATTTAATGTTTTTATTGAGCATTCAGTCGTTTGAACTCTGTACCCAGACAACAAACTAAAACAAGCATTGGCAACGCCAGTAGGTCTGGGCTTATACTCTACTCACACAGGGACATCCTTTGCATTCACAAAGGCACGCCCCTCCCTGTGTTCTCACAAAGTCACAACTCGCACCCTGTAGTCACACAGTGGCAATCATACAGTCAGATTCTTCATTTAGCACTGCCATAGGTCAACCCCTCACTCGCCACCGGCTCAGGCATGTTCACCCAGTAGTTCAGACTTACCATGTACTCACAAAATACACTGCTCGCCCTGCATTCACATGCATAACCCTCACAAATACTTACAAAACACTGTGCACTCACACAGATACACTGCTCATCATGCATTGACACAGACACACTGCTCGTCCTGCACTCATACACAGGCATACTACTTACACACAAGCACCCATCCCACTAGAAAGGAGCAGAGTTGCGAGTAATGGTGCAATCGCAGACCTGGAACCTGAGGCGCAAGATGTGGACATGGTGCAGGGGTCAACTGCTGTCACACCTGGTCAGGTAGGCTGTAATGAAGTCAGAACATCCTTGAAATCACACGCCTCATGGCATGTAAAAAAAAAACACTGACCTGCAAAATTTGGTCTAAGCTACACTTTTGAGACTGCTCGATCCAGAACTAATGGTCCAGCCACATATTGGGACAGTTGTACGAAGTGAATTTTCGGTCCCAATCAACTCCATTCGCCGAATTGGGCCATTTGCAAACAAAAAAAAGTTGTTTTACATGTACTAAGCCCTATTTGAGAATTTGATAACCTATTATCGAATGGCAAATAGGGTTTGCGATTCCGTATTCGAATGTGGGTGTTTAGGGCATCCCTTCCTAATACCGACTCGCAGTGTTATATGTGAATGTTTTCCGACCGGAATGCAGTCACCAAAAACTTGCATTTTACCACCAACTAGTAACCCATTGTGAATGTTGGTGAAAACATTTTTTAAGAGCAAGCAGTGGTGCAACGGACAACGCCTACTCTTAATAAATGAAAAGAAAAGAAAAACGTTCATTTTTATTTTTGAAAGGCATCCCATTTTCCTTTAAGGAAAACGAGCTGCATTTTTTAAAAAAACATGATTTATTGAAAAGCAATCACAGACATGGTGGTATGCAGACCCCAGCAGGCCCCCATACTTATTACTCCAGATTTTAGCAATTCCCAATGGGTCACAAACTGAGACCTTTCTAAAGAATATTAATGAGGTAGGTCTATTTGCGACCCACTGATAATCGCAAAATGTGTCAAAGACAATTTAGAACATGGGTGTTTGCAATCCCGAAATAGCACATCGCACAAATTTGCTATTTGGTCATCCAAAAGTCCAACCTATGTATATCTGGCCCTTGGTCTGGTACAGCAGCCTACTCTAGGCAGGTCTTTGAGGTCAAAGGTCACAGCATAGAGAACATAGTTGCCAGTAAAAAAACAAGGTAGTGTTTTTTTTAATTATTGCAAGCATGTGTTAAAATAATTAATACAAATAAAAGATGTCACAGTTGCACAGGGTTCACGGCTCCTAGTAGAGTGCTCTAAGTCTATCCAATGACTGAAATATATAAACAAAATGAAAGCCCATGGAAGCTCGATATCGACCACTTTAGATTGGTATTCAGCTTACTATATAATTGTTTTACCATTTCTAGGTGGCCGTGACACTTTGAAGCAACATGGCAGCAACCTTGGAATGGGAAAACATTGTTTAAGTACTCCATTGTAGTGCATGTGTTTTCCAGTTGTCTTCTTCCTGTGCTTTTCTCCCCTCTCCACAATGTCACTCGCCTATGTGCTTCTCTCCTCCCACCTACCCTCATGTGCTCTCTCATGCTTCTGTGCTCCTGCTCCCCTGCTCCACATTGCTCCTGCTCCTTATATGTGCCTCCATTTGGCCCCATGTTCCCTCCCTTATGTTGTTTCTCCCCCCCTCCACCCGCCATGTTGCTTCACCACATCCCCTCTCTACCCCTCTCATTATTTTAATGTTTTTTCCTGAAGCACTTTAACGCTACATTTAAAAAAAGTTCTTTGGTGAGGGGAGGAGGCGGGTGGTGGAGGGGGAGTGCTGCTCAGTTTAAGATTTTTCGTTTCCTTTCTTTCCTTTCTCTTCTTTGACCCACTGGTCAAAGAAGGTAGGTAGTGTATGTTGTAATTCCACTGCATCATAAAATCAAATAAAACAAAATTAATTCTAAAATAATGGCATTTAAAAAAGCGTATTCATGCTACTTTTTTATTTACCCATCCATCTTGGATTAGTTGTGAAAGTGATGATTTAAGGGTTGGTCTCAGACAGATGTGTGGGCTGTCCAAAACGCCAGTAAAGCTACTGCAGCAGTATGTCAGCACTGAGACAGGCGACATTGCTATTTGTCACTGTGACTTTGAAGGAATGTGCTGTTTTGGGGGGAAATGTGGCAGCATTTGTAATGTTGCTAAAGAAATAACACAAAACAGCACAATATTATAGCACAAAGAAAAATATCAACACAACTAAAATATAACAGGACACAACACAACAAAACAATCACAGCAAAGCACAAAACAACCACATTGCAACACAGTCCAATAATACAGCCATAAAGTAACACAAAAACACACCACCATCTAAAGAACACAACTCACTGCCACAACAAATGTAACACAACAATACAAACAATCACCACAGCAACACAATCTAAAATACAAACATAACATACTTGACAATCTGTGCTGATGAGTTGTGTTTTTGTACTGTCATTTTGTTTTCGTTCTGTTGGATTGTGTTGCTGCATTATATTGTGTTGTTATTTTGTATTTTGCTGTTATTCTTGTATTTATTTGCTCTTTCGTTGTAGTGCATTGCTATAACGGTGGTGTGTTATTGTAATATTGTTGTATGGGGCTGTGGTGTTGGTGCACTTCAGCTGCAGCCTGCTTAAATATGCACAAGTATACTTGACACGCGTTAACACATCAACAATTCTACTTTCATTATACTGTGGTAAAAGGTCTGTGAACCAAGCATTACCTTACTTATCACTAAGGACATGTGTTAGTGTGAGGCAAAAATGTTTTGTGATCTGCCACTTCCTCTTAGATTGTAGTTGCAAAGTCATCCTTGTGCCCTGGGCACCCCCCACTTTTTTGCTGACTGGTACTGGTGGTAACTGAATCTGACTGTCACTGGGCTCTGCTCAACCAGTCCCAGGGCCAGTGCTATGCTGAAAAGACTGCACCAGCTGCCTTACCTGGAACTATAGCACTTTGGATGTACCTTGCTTCAAGAGGAAGGTAGAGTGGATGCCAAGCTGGAAACTTGATTTGCACCACCAGGCCCTTAATTCTGACTGACTGTGCCTGCTGCATTACCTGGAACTACAGCTCTCTGGATGTACCTTGCTTCAAGAGGAATAAAGAGTGGGCTCCCTGCAAGCAACAGGTTAACACAGCTCACCTGCATCAACTTCACCAAGAGCCCCCTGCCTGGAGTGTATCCAGTGGACTTTTAAGGGTGTTGTCGAGGTGCACTGTGGGGAATGTGATCCGAACCTTTCAAGGACCATCTTGAAGATTCCAGACCCTTGGAATTGGTTTTGGACACTTTGGACCCTCAGGAGGAACTTCAAGAAGAAGTCCCAGAAGTTTGAGAAAGTTTGGTGAACTTTTGTGAAATAGCTCCAGAGGGTGACTGGGCTCTCATAGAAAGGCAATCATGTGAACCCTCACTGAATCTGGCCTGCTGGACGAGGCTGCACAATGTCTGGTGAGAAATCCTCCAGAAACGTTTCTAAGTGTGAAGGTAAAATCTTGACCGGGGCCTCCTGCTTAGTGTATCCGAGCAGGGCTCCATCGCGGTCAGCCTCAAACATTTCAAAATAGATACAGCCATACAACAATCTTTAATGTTTATCAAGGGATTAATAATAGGTGAAATATTCACAATTGAGTAGTGATTACTTTTCAAATATGGTGCCCACATTGCCAAGCTTTATATACAGTGTCCAAAATGGAGCTCGGGTAGTACGCGAAGACTTGCGAGACTGTTTGGAAGTGATATACACGTTGGTAATGGTGAGCATAGTTGAAGTTCGTTATGAACTTAGATGTTGCAATTTTTATTTGAAGTTTCACAGATTCAGTTCTTATCTACCGCAGGTCACATACTCGTGATTGATAACCTACGGGAGATTTCAGGTGAGATAGGGTGTTTAGTAATAACGTCAACGGTAATTGCTTTGTGCCGAGAGCTTGAAGCATTGGGTGTGTACATATATTTCTGTTTATCTTACAGGATCGATGACGATATTATATAGTTGCCAATGGGTAATACAATATTTTCTCAATATCTGAACTACGTACGTAATAATACAGGTAAGCCACATTATGTGGATGACACATGAATAAATATATCGCGAATAGGGCTAAATACGTAATGTTATTAGGAGACTAATTTCTCTCGAGTTTAAGGTAGAGCGCCATTTAGATTAATATACAGTTTGGTAACCATGTTGGATTGTCAGATTTTTCAGTAGGACCAGGTACTTTAAATAGACTGTATCGTTTTATTAATATATCAACCAAAGGATCAGATGGTTGTGAGCTCTTGTGGAGGAATGCTTTTTGGATTATTTTTTTTGTGGCCTTTTTAAAGTGGTCAGTGTGGATAGGACCTCGGGAATCTTAGTACCGGGTACTTTATGATCATTGCCTATAAGGTGAATTATTCTTGACTAAGTACTTCTATTACCCTTGGTGGTGTTGTGCACTATGGTGACTTCCATGACCTAGGTGACTTGCTGTATAAATCGTTTTCTATAACTCTGATAATATCACGGTGGTATTTTGAATTTACCTTTATTACTTCTTTCTTAACTTATTCGAATATAGAATAAACCTGCATAAGTGATGATGTATTATGTTGATAATAAGTCCAAATGTATTATGTTGATTTTGTATATCGTTTTTTTTGGGTTGCAGCCCTGATGAAGTCATTAATGCACTGATCAGTGCATGACAAAACACGTGTTGGCTGCTTTATTGTAAAGAGGTTGAATCTGTCTTAATCCTTTAGATCTTTTGGCAATTAACT
Source organism: Lissotriton helveticus (assembly GCF_964261635.1). Classification (NCBI taxonomy): domain Eukaryota; kingdom Metazoa; phylum Chordata; class Amphibia; order Caudata; family Salamandridae; genus Lissotriton; species Lissotriton helveticus. The sequence continues at coordinate 1,529,991,768 of NC_136067.1, forward strand.
CATAAGAACATATTAGATGACTACACTGTTGGAATGTTTACAAAAATAGCTTATTGGATATATCTACAACCATGACAGAATAAAAGATCATTTGAAGCAGGACATTTTATTGAACTGAGTTACTAGTACAATATTGATGTTAAACAGATTGTTGCATGGCTGTATCTATTTTGAAATATTTGATTGCCTAAATTTAGTACAATTTATATTGGAATTTACTTCATGGACAGTGTTCAGGGAAGAATTGTATGTGAATTTGTATAGTGTTCACCGCGTGGGCTTTGCAAGGTTGTCTGGTAACCGACCTCTTTTCCACCCTCTTTTGAAGCACTGCAATTTACTAGAGAGATTGTTACTTAGCCCTTACTTACGGTAGAGCGCCCTATCTAAACCTGGTTACCAGGAGATTTGTGTTTAGCCTCAAACATTGACTTTGTCCCGGTCAGAGGCGACCAAATGCCTAGAAGTGTCACTATTGGTTTCTAAGCACTGTAAATCTTTAAAAATGTATATCTCTAGGTCCCTACATTGGATTATTTTCGTTTTGGTGTCATTTGAAATATACAAATATTTCCTATTTGTATACATTGGTGTTGGACTTTTATTGTGTGTTGTGTCTGAATTATGTACAGAATTGGTGTTTTAAATGCTTTACATACCAGTCTCTGAAGTTAAGCCTGCCAGCCAAGTTACCAAGGGTTGAGCATGGGAATTATTTCCTGAGACGTTTTCTGAGCCCTAGACTGGCCTTATTGCCAGTGGCAAATGCCCATTTGCCACTATTAATAACCCACTTTCCAACAGTAGTTCTATCAAACATGTAGGCCAATAGGAACAAATACTCAACCACATTTATAGGTCCCATGTATACTATGGATAGAGTATTTGAAACGAACATAATTGTAGCAGAATTCCTATATTGATGGTCCATAATGTTTTGCATAGCTAAGCGTTCAGGAAACACATTTACACATGTTTAATTGTATGTGTTCTCCACATATTCTGGCATTCTTGTTTGCATTACCCAGAACAATCATGTGCCATTGATTTCCCTGTTATTGATAACAAGTCCAAGTTACAAAAAGCATACATTTCTGTCTAACGCAAACATCTATCTTCAAGGACTGCATTGCATTTCCGAATGAAGGTTGCAGCCTTCCGTGAGCAAGTTTCCTTTCACGTCATTCTTACTACCCCACCGCCCTCACTCTATCCCCCCAGAGATGGGGCACAAATTTAAAAAGGCAGTAGCATACTTACCAGCTGAACCCATTAAGGCGCTAGGCTGCGGCTTTTCGGTCAGCCTCTCTGCCTAGGGATTGTCCTCCGTCCTCCCACCAATTTGCACAGTACTGTAGGAGTTCCAACCTACCTGCAGAATGCACCATTTAAAAAATTTATTAACAGCATTACTGTCCTGTCCTGACTAAATAGCATATCACTATTGAAACAACTGAAGTTCTTTTTAAGTATGTATGACATTTGAGTCAGCTTTAACTGTTCCATCACACTTGGTTTTTTTTGTTTGTTTGTTTTAAATCGCGCAATATACATACATTGAAGGTTATTTTAACAGTATGCTTCATCCACGGGTTCATTAAATTGTCACTCTTATTTTACTTCCACCTACGCTGGCATATAGCACAGGGCAATGGGTCAGCCCCCTTTACCCATTAGCTCCACTCACTTTCAGAAACTGCAAAACAATTGTGATTGCTATTCACATGTACTTTAAAAGTTCCATTTTCTTCAGGGCCAAAGCTGGTTCCAAGTGTGATTTTATTATTTCATTTTTATACCATAAGTACCGCTCTTAATTTAGCCTGCCCTTCAGATTCCCAGTTAAATGGTGATTTATTTGACATCTCCTTTAAAACGTTTTTTTAGTGCAATTATAACATTCAAACAGACTGCGATCTGAATGTTTATGTGTTGATTTATTTTAGCTCCTTCACAAATAATATTAATAAAATGCATGGCACAGCTAAAGGCGTTTTATTTATAAACATTCTCTATTAAAATGGCCACATCAATGAATGTTTAAAAAAAATGTGAATGTTATTGACCGTTTCTTTATGTGCCTCTTTCCCCTGTGTTCCTTTTATGCTCGGTCTTACTTTTTTGAGTTGTTAGAAACTTCTGTCTATCTAAGCTACACTTTCCTTTCACCCACCCCCTGCTGCATTTGCAGCTCTTCATTAATCTTCTCTATTTCTCGGTCTCATGCCCCTATTTTTCTCTCCTCCATTTCCCTCGCACTGTTACTTCTTCATTTCCCACTATCTCTATTTTTCTGCAATTCCTCTTAACAAATCATCCTGTTTTCCTCTCCTTTCGCTCTCTGCCTCTTCCTCTTAAAAGTGCAGGGCAAGTAGTGATAGCGTCACTTCCTTTAAACATTCTACTTGAAGGAGGAAGTTAGAAGCTGGACATCAGGAAGTGTCTGCGAGCAGTGAGGAGGCAGGAAATGGACATAGTAGATGGCCCGAGACGAAGGGCTGGGACTGAACTGTGTACAGGAAACGGTAAAGCTGGAGATCATGTGTGGTCTATGAGCAAAAAGTGGTGGGAAAGTGCCAATAGTTAGCAAGTAATGCCCTGTTCCTACGGTGTTAAGGAAGGCATCTCAATTATTTTAGCCTATTGATGTCTTCTTTATTAAAGGATTCACTAAATACATTCACAGAAGTATATATTACCCAATGTAAAAAGGTATGGGTATACATCTACTGCTATATTTAAAGGTACCTAAAGTGGCAATCGCCTATTGATTGTCACAAGGCAAATTCTTTGCATCACATCTATATACCCAAACTTCTTTTGCATATTCATTAAAAACAACAATAGATTTATTTACTTGTTTTGTATAGCATTGGCTTGTGACTTGAAGCCATTTTGGATTATTTGCAAGTTGTGTGTCAGTTTCATCTTAAAAACTACCTTGTAATATGTTGGTAGATGCCCCTTTTTAAAGTTAGGGGTTATCCCAGTGGTTACAAGGAGACAAGTACCAGCTTATTTGCATAGGCTTGATTTGCACGCAACCAAATCATCAACTGAAGTTAAATGCAGTGAAATCCACATTTTACGAATCACTGACATAATATCAATCACCACAATATTGGGATACAGAAATATTGTGTACTTTGAACACAATGTTATTATTGAAAATTATAGCTGTACTTATTTAGACTTGTTCAACATGGCCGTAGGAACAATTTACTGCTCTTTTGGTTTCTCTATGCCCCAAAATATACCTTTGCCATAAGCCTAACTACGTTTGCCTACTGAACGTTATTGCAATGCAAACATTCAGTGTGCTCCATTGCCATATTTTGCTCATTTATGCATACAGCTGGAAATTCCTTAGTTGCCGTACTGTATCCCTAGGTACCAGAGGGTCCTTCTGGCATTGCAGCAGCACCATTATACACATATCAAAGATTATACTATCAACCCACACCCAAACAAATTATTTTGGATGTATAGCAACCCTTGCCACAGATGCCAATCTTGCTGATTAGAAACCTAAAAGTAACCATGGATTCAGACCTATCCTTGCTAACAACGTCACAAAGAGTGCCTTCTACTCAATGAAAAATGTTGTTGCGTCTTCCCATACCTTGCATACCGAGATAAACTGCAAGTCATCCTTGCGTTTGTAATCTCCAAGCTTGAATATGTCAATCTCCCTTCAAGACGCTCATCACTGGGGGCTGCTGCACAAGTGCCTACTTGGGCCTGTGAGCGGGTTCAACTTGCCCCTACAGTAGGAGCTCAAGGTGATTCTACAGACCCGCCCCACCTGCTTGAAATAGGGCAAAATATAGACAGGGTGGATCTTGTGGCCACGCTCCTTCCTAGTGGTATTGAGGAAGAGGTTGGTCTTAGTATTCCATCTCCACCTGTATCACCTAAACCCCCAAATGATGCAATTAGTCAGTCTTTTCCGCCAATTTCGCCCACCCCGATTATCACAACAACAGACGGGGACTTAGAAGGGGTGCCCTCAAGTAGCCAGATCCCAGAAACTATACAGGATAAGAGAAACAAAAGTAAAAAGATAAGACACCGTAAAAAGGGCAGTTCGGTGAGCCAGGTCTCACTTTACCAAACAACAATAAAGCCCTTGGGTTTTGGCGTGGAAAAGCTAAGGGGCACGACTATGGGGAATATAGATGAGGCAGAAGGGGTGGTAGTGGCTACCCTGAGGGGGCCACTTCCTAACGATACCATAGTTAATGCCTCTAACCCCCCCGACCCTGTAATTATTGATGTTATCCTAGAGAGGGTAAATAGTCTCTTGATGCCCCTCCTAACACAGGTCAAGAGCCTGGGGTCAAGAATAGACAAACTAGAGCAATCAACCCTCGACGGGTTTTACTCACTCAAATCCACATTTAAACAACTAGTCAGAGCGAGTGAAAGCCCTGAGATGGATTTGATGGAGAGTGAGCCTCCAGCAGCTTCTTTACCACTACAGAGAGTCCCTAAGCCCCCAAAAAAACTAAATAAGGTTGACATTAACAGACTACAAACCCCAGTTCCTAAAACGTTTCCCCCTCCTAAAGCAGGGCTGAATCCTAAGGGGCCACTAGCGCTTACAGAGGTAGCCGCACCTAAGCCCAAACCATTGCCACAAAAGCAGCCCCAGACAACCAGTGGCAAATTAAAAAATACACAAACATCAGGCTCATGTGACAAAGCTCAGGGATTAGTAACGGGGAAAATCTCCACTCCCGCCTCCCAACCTACACCTCTAACTACCACCGTACCGGCTCCTAGGAAACCAGTACGTCGTACTCCTCCAATAAATCTCCCGCCAGACTGTCAACCTTTTGTTACAGTTCTGGTAAACGTACCTCCACTAAAGGAAGGCCAGTTGGAAAATCATGAATCACTTAAGAATAAATGCATCCACTGGCTAAAGGCAAATAAGCCAATTCCGCCGGGTGTGGATGGGATTATTCTAAGTGTCCGTAGAGTAGGTTGGGTAGGGCAGGGAAAGAAAACCCAGGAGGGGGACTGTATAATAATAAACTTTCAGGACCCTAGAGTAGTCCCTTCCATCTGTACCCCAATAAAAAATATGGGGGCCCTAGGGGTTAAAGTAGTAGATTTGTCCTATTTCTACCCCAGGCAAATCGCTAGTCTAACTGGAGAAAGTTTAAGATCCCCCGAGACACCTGGGGCCGGGGCACCTGGGGGTGGAGGGATGAACCTAGTGCGGGCGTCAGGGTCCAACTGACTACAGGAGGATGAACCTGGGGTATGCAAAAATGAAGCCATTGACAAAGTATCCGTGAGTGTTCTAGACCCAAAGGTAGTATTATCCTCCCAAATCGTCTTCTCTCCAATTGGAGATATTGGAGATACTATTGGGACGAGGTCCACAGATATGGGTATTCCTGCCCCTTGCGCCGCTCCAGCTGTGACGGGCCTAGTATTTAAGGTTTTCAGTTGGAACGTCGCAGGGATTACAAGGAAGTTGGCCTTGCCTGACTTCACTGCATGGGTGGATGAACACTCTCTGTGTACCTTCCAAGAGACGTGGAGCTTAGTGCCGGCCCACAGGGTGGGATTCTCTTCCCACTCTGTCCCTGCACTGACCTCGGAAACTGGAAGAGGGCGTCCTTCGGGTGGACTGCTTATTTGGGTAGCAGCCGCCCTAGATTGTAGAGTAGAGGAACTTCATACAGGTCACCCGGATATCCAAAACATTATTCTACTAGATCAGCGGGGAAGACTGGTTTTAAATGTCTATAATGTTTATGCCAGAGGGACTAAGGGTGGAAGAAAGTCACCGGTAATATCGCTTCTCGAGACCCTCTTAAATAAAACCCCCCACAGTTTGCGTACGCTGGTCGTGGGCGACATGAACTGTACGTTCGAGCCTTTGGGCTCGGATGTTGCGCTTGAACAAGATGAGGAGGACATTAGGTTAGGGATCCCCGTATTGGAACTTCCATCTATCAGAAGGTGGTCTGAAGTGGCGCTACAGTTATACTCCCTGAGCCTGAAATTAAATCTAAGGGCAGTTAATGGGAGGACAACCTCGGATAGGGGGGGTGCCCACACGTACAATAGACCAGGACACACCTCCAGGATAGACTACATATTAGTAGATGTGTACCTATGGAAGCATGTGATGGACATGCTAGTAGTCCCAACAACTGAAAGTGATCACAACCCACTTTCTTTAAGCATGAAACAGTGGTGGCGATCTGCATTAGAAGGTCATGTTAATCCGGTAGCAACGCCCCCCGATGAGTCCGAAGTCTCGCCATGTGGCAGACGAATAAAATGGGCTAAACTGGTCCTATCGGAGGCAAGGGTCAGTGAAATTTCCTCCCTTCTAAACCATGCAGTGGCATCCTTGGGGTCGCCCCTAGAAGGGGTGGGTAGGCCAAGTGGACTCTTTGTCTCCTTAGTAGAGGCCCTGACTAATGTATTTACCATCCACTCTAGCAAGCTGAGTAACAAGAGAAGTAAAAAACCTGAAGATGGCTGGTATACTCATTCATGTAGGGTCCATAAGGCAAGGCTTGTTGAGGCAGTAAAGTGTAATTCCCACAGTGATATACAGGTAGCAAGGAAGGCCTACAATAGATCCCTCAAACATGCTAAGAGGGAGTGGGAAGATACATTTTGGGAAGATCTGCTCCAAGCTAGCAAACGTAGGGACTCAAGGGCTTTTTGGAACCTTATAGGATCACGGAATAGGCCCGAGGCAGCTATGAGACCCTGTAACATCCCGCCACAAAGTTGGGTAAAACATTTTGGAACTTTATACCTCCCGGCACAAGGGGAATTGAATGTGAGGGCGTACACCCCTCTAGCAATTGAACCGCATGCCTATGATCTCTTTACCCCTCTAGAGATTGAAAAAGTGATAGGGTGGGTAGCCCCCCGTAAGGCATCTGGCCCAGATGGTCTTCCTGGGGACCTTATGAGGGCATATCCAGTTGAGTGGGGTAGGGTCATTGCAGCACTCCTAAATGACATCATGAGGGGAGGGCCAGTGCCAGAATCATGGAAAGGGGCGGTGGTGGTACCGATTTATAAAAAAGGGTGTAGAGAAACCCCGGGGAACTACCGCCCTATAAGCCTGATAGACTCCACCCAAAAGATAGCAGGCAAAGTCATACTTGGGAGGATCCTACACTGGGTGGAGGAGAACAAGATACTATCCGATTTTCAGGCAGGTTTCCGGGCAGGAATGGGGACAATAGAGCAGGTGTTTAGGTTGGCACTCTTGGGGTGGAAGGTGGTGGAGCTAGGCAAAGGCAGTCTATACTTGGCCTTTATAGACCTAAAGACTGCCTTTGACCTAGTCCCCCGGGAAGAATTGTGGAGGGTGCTTCATGAGTTGGGACTGCCCCCCTACATCCTGTCCCTCCTCGTCAGCCTACATGCCCATACCTTCGCCCAGGTCCGCTGGGGTAAAAGCGGAGAGCTCACAGAGAAAATACCGGTGTCCAGGGGCGTGAGACAGGGCTGCGTCCTGGCGCCCACCCTATTTTCACTATATGTGAATGGGGTGGTAGAATATCTTCAATTGGACCCAGCTGATGCTCCTTGTCTCGGAGGTGTGCGGATTCCCACCCTGCTATTTGCGGACGACACGCTTTTGATCTCCAAGACTCCGCAAGGTCTCCAAAAACTGCTAACCCGTTTTCAGGATTTTTGTGCTTCAAAGGGCCTAGTAATTAACGTGGATAAAACTAAATACTTAGTCCTAAATCCTTCTAGGAAATTGGGCCGTCCTCCCACGCTCAATTCTGTTGCCTTGGAGAAAGTATCCGAATTCGATTATCTTGGAATTCGGATAACGGACAAAATGTCTTGGGCACCCCACATTGATAAGATGGTTCTCAACCACAAAAGGGTAGGAGGAGCCTTGTTGAGGGAATTCCGGGCTTCACCAAGGAGATCGCTTACCCCAGTAATTGAAATCTACAAAGCCAAGGTAGTAACATCGGCCTTGTATGGGGCAGAATTGTGGGGTCATTGCCGTCTGGAGGCCCTGGCCACAGTGGAAAGTAAGCTGCTAAAAACCATTATTGCCATCCCCCCGAGCACTCCGACTATACCTGTGTTGCTGGACACAGGCTGTAAAAACATCAAAGACCAGGCCCAACTCCGTCCCCTCCTACTATGGACAAGAATCTGGAGGTGTGAAGAACTGAAATCATATGCTGATGGACTGGCTGAAATAATGAGTCTGGGTGGCTGGGCAAAAATAAGATGGCTGAGAGACACTAAAAAGCTTCTGGAGAAAATTGGACTGGGGGACTGTTGGACAACTCGCACAGCACCACCAAAAGAGGTTGTGAAGAGTCTCTATTGGAAATGGTCGGCGGAACATTTAGTTACAAACCCGAATCACTGTAAGTCCACGGCTGCTTTTTTAGTGGTAAAAGATGTGGTGGCATTTGAGCCTTATTTGGACCTCATTACCCTTCCTTTTGACCGAGCACTATATTTTAAATTTAGAGTTGGCTCTCTCCCGCTTGGGGCTGTGGTATCAAAATGGAAATCAGCTGCTCACATGTCTCCCAACTGCGCATGTTGTCCGAGCAGGATTGAGTCCATCACGCACATCCTGTTTGAATGTCCGGACTATGCAAAGCCCAGGAGCACTTGGCTTAAACCTCTTTGCCGAAATATGGGTACACGTAGTTACCTAGTAGCTTTGCGCATCCTAATGACGGACACATCCCCCCCAATCATATGTGGAATAGCAACATTTTTAAAGCAGTTTTGGCTTATTCGTTGCAAGAGACTGTCAGTAGCAGTTTAATTCTCTTTTTAGATAATTTATTCTGGGCATTTTCATGTCCTTTTATCCCTTTTTAAATGAGCTTATTACTGACTTTTTATGTATTGGTTTTGTACATTTTTATATGGTTGTATTGTATTGTGCTTACAAGATATCTTGCATATCGAATAAAAGCTTACGACTGACTGACTGATATAGTCAACAGCCTATACCTTGGCACAACCGCATTCATTATGTGCAAGATGCAACTCGGGTAAAATGCTGCACAAGGCTTCCTCACTGCCTTCACCCAAGAAAACACATGATTCCAGTCCTGCAATCACTTCACTGGCTACCTATGGCTAAAGGACAATGTTCAAGGTACTCTGCATTGTCCATAGAGCCTCCCAAGAAAAGAACCACCATACTTTCACTTTAAATTCAAGCAACACAGACCAAACAGAGCACTGTGCTTCAGCCTTGCACCTATTATCATCATACCAACTTACCATAAGAAATCTGTAGGAGGCACTGCTTTCTCAGTAGAAGTCGCCAAGCTCTGGGACTCACTGACAGCCAGAGGCACCCAGGAACAAATACACTTCCTAAAACAATAGGAAACATGATTATTTCGCAGATAACGGCACCACCTGCTTCCCAGCAACAGAGCACAGAAAACAGTAACAACCTCAAGTGCAATCCTCAGCTTACAAACCCTGAATTACAAGCAACTCAACCAGCAAACTGCTTTCATTATGCAGCTAAGTAAAAAATGGCTGTATACGTACATATATAACAGCTATGGACCACAATACTATTAATACCCTAATACACAGTGGTCAGCAACAAATTGTAACTTATAATATTAAATTCATATAATACATATCTGCTATGATGGTTGTCTATCACCAACACTGTGTGGTCAAAAAACAAGCACCCACAAATGAACAGGCATGGAATAACTGAGGAGATCTGTCACACATTACTGGACAATCTTGGGGAACTTTAATATAGTCTGTTCACTGCAGGTCCCAAATATGTATACAATGTGACAGTTCCTTTACATCTCACATAGACTCTCACATATGGGATGATAATAAAAATGTCCATCCCAACAGATCTATCCACTTCTCTCTCTCTCCAACCATGCCAGCTCAGGACAACAACTGTACACAAAACTCATATTGGGCAGCCCAGTGCAGTAACTAGCTAAGCAGACCATTATGGGCGTCCGCAGAAATTTTTCCAGGGGGGGGCAACATTTTTACTTCATCACCATCCTCCGACATGATTGAGCACAAGTATTAAATAAACAAATAAAAAAAATTAATAAGACAAAGAGCTTAATTAAACAAAGAAACCCATGGGGTGGGAGAAAAATCATGTGAGGCTTCACAGCAGATTACCTGGCAACCACAATGAAACAGAGGAAAAAACAAACAAGCATTGGCATAGCCAATAGGTCTCACCTTTGGGACCTTATAAGTGTTTAGCCATGCAACACTTGACGTTGTTGCACCAAGGATATTGTACTAGACAACTAAACACTTATAAGGTCCCAAAGGGGAGACCTATTGGCTATGTCAATGCTGTTTTTTTTTTTTTAATGACAAGCAGTGCTATATGGCTCCGGCTGCCACATAGTCCACCACATCCCACATAGATGCTGCAGCCATCTTCGAATGGTTTTAAATCCAATTCAAAAGCTGTCATCAGTGTATGTTAATCCCTAGGTCAACTGTGAGACTGCTCTCCTGCTTCCCAATTCTATTAAATACAAATGATGTAAAAAGAACATCCCTTTCTGAGCTGCACGGCTCATCCTACCCACGTTTCATGCGCAGATTTGAAATACTGATGGTTTGGGCTTCCCGGAATTCAACTGGTTGAGAGGTAGACAGGTGTAGTGAGGTAGAGAGAGGTAGAGAGAGAGAGGTGTAGAGAGGCAGAGAGACAGAGGTAGAGAGAGGTAGAGAGAGAGAGAGGTAGAGAGACAGAGGTAGAGAGGTAGAAAGAGGTAGACAGAGGTAGAGGTAGGGAGAGAGAGAGAGGTAGAGAGAGAGGTAGAGGTGTAAAGGTAGAGAGAGAGGTATACAGATAGAGGGAGAGGTAGAGAGAGAGAGAGAGAGAGAGAGGGGGGTAGAGGTAGAGGTAGAGAGGTAGAGGTAGAGAGAGAGTGGGAGAGGTAGAGAGGGTGAGAGAGGTAAAGAGATAAAGAGGTAGAGAGAGAGGTAGAGAGAGAGGTAGAGAGAGAGAGGTAGAGAGAGAGAGGTAGAGAGAGAGAGGTAGAGAGAGAGGTAGAGAGAGAGGTAGAGAGAGGTAGAGAGGGGTAGAGAGGGGTAGAGTGAGAGGTAGAGAGAGGTAGAGAGAGAGGTAGAGAGAGAGGTAGAGAGAGAGGTAGAGAGAGAGAGAGGGAGATGGAGAGGTAGAGGTAGAGAGGTAGAGGTAGAGAGAGAGTGGTAGAGAGAGAGAGGTAGAGAGAGACAGAGAGAGAGAGAGAGAGAGATAGCGAGAGGTAGAGAGATATAGAGAGAGGTGTAGAGAGAGAGGTAGAGGTAAAGAGAGACATAGAGAGAGAGAGAGACGTAGAGAGAGAGGTAGAGAGAGAGAGGTAGAGAGAGGTAGAGAGGTAGAGGGAAAGGTAGAGAGAGAGAGGTGGAGAGAGAGAGGTAGAGCATTAAAGGCACTACTCATTTGTAATGTCATTCCTTTCACTGCACATCCTGCTTTATCTAAATAACTAGGGCCCTCAAATACAAAAGGATGTTGTGGTCATAAAGCTTACAATTTGCAGCATCACAGTGGTTTCTACTGCAAAACCCCTTTTTAGAGTTGTGTATAACCTTCATGATTGACAAAAGGGGTTCTGCATCTTACTTCATATTGGAATTTGGAGGGGCAGTGGAAAGGGTGCTATCTTCAAATTGCAATTTACAATGACATGTATCAATGGTTTTCAAACGCAATGGCAGTCGCAAACCGTTGATCTGATACCAACACTGAGCTGCAGTTGGTACATGATTCAGAAAAGAAAAGTTGTCCCTGTGGGACAGCTTTCCCTTCGTGAATCATGGCAGGCAACAGTGAGTACAGACAGTGGTCCAGGGGCTACACTCGATACTGAAATGAACATGAGGGACTGCCCCTTTGGAGCTCAAGGCGTAAACTCTTTAATCCATCTCATATGCAGACCCTTCTGTAATACTAGTGCTTATGGTGCAAGAAACAGGCATATCGTGTGTGGTGCAGACACTTCTGTTCAGTTTTAACTCTTTTTCAGTTGTCAACAAAATATTTTAATTCATATTTTGGTTTCCATTGTTAACTGTTTTTTAATATATCCATTATTTTATTTTAGGAATGATGGATATATTAAAAAACGTATAACAACAGTTAACAATGGAAACCAAAATATGAATTAAAATATTTTGTTGACAACTGAAAAAGAGTTAAAACTGATTATTACCATGGAAAAGAAATTGATGAAACTTTAATGGTCGCTGAAAAGTGCACACATCCATCAGAACCATGATCGGAACAGAAGTGTCTGCACCACACACGATATGGTATACGAAAGGGCACCTAAAGAGTAGGTACCAGGATGTAGTAGCACCAACAAAAGAAAGGAATATAGCTTGAGTACGAATAAATCTTGAGTGCACAGAAGGACTTTCCAATTGATCTCGCAAAAAACAGGCAGACACACCCATTGCATCTGTGCGCGAATTGTGTAATTCGGTGCCGGCGTTAATGAGGCTTTGATGGTTTTCACCCCTTCCTAGGGCCCCTTGCTGCAGCTCCACTCTTCCTTAGCTTGAAAAATGTGCCCCCACCGAAATTTGACTCTAGGTGCACCTCTGCTTCAAGCTGTGGGAGCAGCCAGGCCCGGACCTTCTCTCTTGCCCATCAGCAGGACCGTCATTGCAAGCGCTTTCTCACGCTTTTAAAATTGACGGCCCTTTTTATTTATTTATTTATGCATTTTTATATAGCGCAGACTTTACCCGAAGGTGTCAGAGCGCTTTACAATAGAAACTGAACTGATACATGAGAAAATTCCATGTGAACAAAATACAAAAGCAAACGTTACATTAAATGAAGCAAAAATGACAATTGTGAGCCAGCAAAATACAAGAGGTAGCAAACGGTGCATTACAAAAGTGACAATCGTGAGCCAACAAAATACAAGAGGTAGCAAACGGTGTATTACAAAAGTGACAATCGTGAGCCAACAAAATACAAGAGGTAGCAAACGGTGCATTACAGGAGGAAAAAGTGACGTGTGCCGGTTACAGAAGCGTACAAAATAAACATAAAGGTATAATACTGCAATATAAGGAGGACACTCAAGCACAAGAACAAACGTTACGTAGGCACTGGTGGCACTTGTGAAGGTATCGAAAACAACCAAATGTAAGAGGTAGAAAACAGTGTGTTACAAGAGAAAGTGATGGGTGCATGTTACACACGAGTACAAAATATGGGTAGAAGGATAATACTGCAAAAAATGGCGAATTCTCAGACCTCAGGAACACACTGGGAACACACTGGGAAGACACTTCCATAGTCAAGTTAGTAGACTAAATAAATGGACGCGTTTTCTTCAGATAATAGAAAGGGCAAGGATTACATTTGGAAGTGTCTTTGAAGGAGGAGAACTTTGAGGTCAGATTTGAAGGCCTGGGAGGAGGTGGTGGTCCGGAGCTGAGGCGGAAGTGAGTTCCGGATTCTCACTGCGCCGCCGGAAAAGGATTGGGCCATCGATCTTTCCTTCTTGAAAGTGGGAGGTTCAAGCAGTAGATTTTCCGCATTTCGTGATGGTCTAGAGCCTCCAGAGAGTTTCAGCTTATTCGCCAGGTAGCGCGGGGAGGAGGAGTGCAAGGCTTTGTGGGTGATGCAGGCAGTCTTGTAGATAGCTCTAGCCTCGATGGGAAGCCAGCGGAGGGTGGATAGCATGGGAGTGATGTGGTCGCTTCTTTTGGCCCCAAAAATGAAGCGAGCTGCTGAATGGAGAACAGACTTAAGGGGGGACAGGTGGGATTTGGGGAGGCCAGTCAGAAGAGAATTGCAGTAGTCCAGTCTGGAGAGGACCAGCGATTGGACCAGGGTTTTAAGGTCATGCTCCGGGAAGAAGCGACGAATCGGGCAGACTTTGCAATTGAATTAATATGGGAAAGTAGATTGAGTTTTGTGTCGAGTATGACACCAAGGGATTTTGCACTGTCAACAATGATGGGTTTATTGTTCAGCAGATTCATCTGGTCCATCCATGATTGAACCGGGGGAGGAGAAAGTGAGGAGGAGAGGAGGAGGAATTCCGTTTTGGAGGGATTCAGAATCAGTTGATGTGTTGACATCCAGTTTTGAATGGAGTCGAGGGTAGAGCTAAGGATGGAGAGATCGTGAGTGGAGGCAACCTTGAGGTAGATTTGAGTGTCGTCTGCGTAGAGATGATAGTTGACCCCAGATTTACTTAGGAGATTTCCCAGAGGTTCCAAGTAGAGATTGAACAATGTGGGTGCAAGAATAGAGCCTTGGGGAACACCTTGGCCCACCGTCGAAGGAGATGAAAGACTGTCCGCTATTTTGATCATTTGGGATCTATCAGAGAAGAAAGAAGCAAACCATTTCAGCACAGTGCCCTCCATGCCCATTCTCTGTTGAAGAGTGTTGAGGAGGGTGTTGTGATTGACAGTGTCAAAGGCTGCCGAAAGGTCGAGGAGAATTAGAAGACAAGACCCCCCCGAGTCTAGTATTCGGAGCGCGTCATCGATCACTTGCAGCAGGGCAGTTTCAGTGCTGCAGTTTTGGAGTTCTGCAGACAAACACCACTGTGGGGGCTGTCAATAGTGACGGACCGGTGTTCCGGGGGGGGGCAAGTGCCCCCCCTTGCCCTCCCCTGCGGACGCCCATGAGACCATATCCTGTGAAATACCATAAAGGGCCAGCAGAGCTGTTCACAGCTAACAGCATACTGAAAACCATAAAACTGTGCATCTGTATCTTACACTTCCTCGTCCAACACAATTCTATGTGCTGCATCCCATCACACGATAACCACACCTCTGTGGTCATAACTCACAACATGGAAACCTTTCCTACATAGGATCATGAGAAAAACAACATCCTTCCAACCACACACCCTTCATGTTGCACCATGCTACTTATGTAAGCAAGCTCTTCAGCGGCCCACATAGGACTAGTAAGCGCTATATACATGCATTACATAAATGCTGAAACACAATAACCCAGATGCATTAAAGGGTTTTACCCATTCTGTGATGATAGGAAATTTGTGTTGATGCATATGGCCCTTTATGTCTTAGTGCAGAAGTGTATATTTTAGAGGCCAGTTTGTAGTTTGGGCTTCAATCTCTAAATGCTGCCAATGTTTGGGGGCCTACTTCAAGTGAAAGAATTTTCTGCAAGTTAATGACACACAAAGTGCTTCTGAATGGTTATTAAACGATACACTATAAGCAGAAAACATTAAGTATGTGCCACAAGGCCAAGTTTCAAAGCAGAAATATGATATTAATAAAAAGGCAGTGGTAACATGAATTTTTAAACAGTGCCTAATGTTATTACTAGTTTGTGATTTTTCACAAGCTAATTTGCCTCTAATCAGAGTATTGCTTAAAGTGTACTAGTGTAGAGCAGGTCATTTGTTTTCTCATCTGCAGTAGTAGCCATTATCATAAGTGTACATGTTTATTTAAATTAGATATTTGCTTGTGTTACAGGGTCTGCTTCTTAGCTATTAGTGTGCAACCTCTTCTGTCACTGTGTTTTATCTGATACCCCCACCAAAATAAGTTGAAAATACACTTAACTATTTGTCTACCTTTCCTCCAGTTTTAACGTTTGCAGATATTTTCGAAATGTAGTTAGTGGATACAATTTAATACATTTATTTTCGAAATGTAGTTAGTGGATACAATTTAATACATTTCTTAGCTCACCAAAGGTGTCAAAGTGCCGGGAGACATCTGTAAGATCCAGCCAGCCCAGACCTTTGCACTGACATCATTCTGCATTATGTGCTTGTTGTAGTACTTTTTGCCAGTCTTACTTTAGGACTAGGAGTACCACAATGGAAAGAGGTGTGAGCTCAGATGTGTGGAAAACAACTCGCACCTCTCATTCTACATCTTGAGAGCTCTGTCCCACAAACACTTTTTAACAACATTGTTGCTCATTTTTTTCTTGTTTTTTGTTTTTTGATTGGGGATTGTGTCAATTTCTCAGGGTAATAATGATTGCATTTTTGTCATTTTGGTGTCAAATAATTTATGAACGTTTACTCTATTTTTCTAAATTAGTGTGGGATTTTTCTTGTGTAGTGCTGGTTAAGTGCTGCATAAATACTTTACAAATTGCCATTAAGTTAAGCCTGACTTCTTTTGTGACTTCTTCCAGAGGACTAAGCACAGGTTAATTTAGTGACGTTTTGTGGTCCACCTTGACATGGATTGTGGCTGTTGCTTAAGAAGAATTCACCCCCACCCCCAAACAACAACCTCATTTCTCACATCCAGTACAAACTCAAAGGGACAACTGCTGGTTAAATGTATCAGTTCCAAAGGTGAAATTGTCCGTGAAATGGTTTACATGATGTTCCAACATTGGTAGGCCAGCAAACGATCCCAGAAGAAACTATTTGTGATTAGTCAACTAGAATTTACACCACAGATGAGAGGAGTGGCCCGAGTAAGGAAGATGGCAACTGTGGCTTAGTTTACTCTGCCGTGCCACCGCTCTTATCGGTGCTCATCCTGCATGATGCTGGGTTCCCGGGTCTATCTGCTGCAGCCCCTGTACTGGAGGACATGTTGGCTGTCCAGCAGGCATGGAACTGGGGCTGTGGATGCTGCAGCAACTGCCCGAGCCATGCTTGTGATGAGATTCCCCCGAGGTGAGTTGCTGGGCCACCCGAGTCTCAGACGTGTGGCTGGGCCTAGCCAGAGGTCAGGTTCTTTTCTCCTCCCCATGGGATCGCGGCCCGGGCTAGAGACACACTCGCTGTGACACAAGAAGATATTGGAGGTCCGGTGGCGGCCATACGGATATGTAGGACAAGCAGCTGGGTTGAGGTGCCCCGGTGCCACGAATGGGACGTGGGACACTTTCTCCGCTGGGCAGCAGCCGCTGGTTCAACCCCCGCACTGAAGTCTCTCTGAGGGCCCAATGGCAGGACCTGTCAGAAGTATGGGAGGAGCCTCCCACAAGAACCCTCTCTGACCTGAGTGGGGGAGTGGTGATGTATTCCTGTGGATGCCAAGCACATGACCCATCTAACTGTAAGCTATCACTGGGAACAAAAGGCACGAGGGTCCTCTGCTGCGGTGGGGCGCGGTGGCCCTGGGAGAATCTCTCCTGTGCAGAATGGGGTAAAGAGCCAATGTTGATTGGGCCTGTACACCCTGGAGAGGAGCCATGGGTGATGGGTGGCTGCTATTGCTGCTGCACCAGGTTAGTGGGCAAGCGGGTCACCCGGACACCAGGAGTTTGTGTCATGTGGCTGGAGCCTGCGCAGCTGAATCCCTTTGTACTCTGCTGGACAGACCGATGGATATCATGCCTGGACCCACTCATTTGGTCCTTGCGCCATTGCAGCAAATGGGAGGGGCCCCTGCAGACAAGCGGATCACTGGCCCGTGGTCTACCCAAGGGGGGCCCCCTGCTCCTCCTGCACTCAGCTGAATAGATGAGCAGCAGCTTACCTGAGGCAGCGACAAAACACCTGAGACATCCCGAGGTGGCAATGGGGAAGCTGGGTGGGACAAGATTACTATCACCTGCAGCTTCCGGCCGAGACGCAGAGGACCCAAAGGCTCATGATGCATGGGAGGACATGAATAGGGTGTCAAAGTGCCATTGGACGACCCCTTCGCTCACAGCAAATGGGATAGTGCAGATTCTGGTGCCGTTGAATTCTTCCCACACATCAATGGCAGCCAAGATTAATTCAGTGGCTCTGGACGTGTGCCAAGGATCAAACTAAATAGTGAGACATAGTTGCCCACATGGAAGTTTCACTTTGAGAGCTGCATGAAATAGACATATCAGACCCCCTCAAATATCTTGAAGACAGGGCTGAAGAGACAGAGGACCGTGCGAGCTGTAGAAAGATCTGAATGGTGAGACTGCCAGAAGGCGCAGAGAAGCAAGACATGATCACCTACCTCAAGGAGTGGTTGAAAACCGTAGTGGCACCCAGTGGCCTTTCATTCTTCTTTTCCCTGGAGTGTGCACATCGGGTTCCAGCATGTGCGCCACCGCGAGGGGGCCTACCACAGCTGGTGGTGGCTAAACTCCTGCATTTTAAGGACAGGGATGCTATCTTACATGCAGCCCATTTGGCCGGCCATTACGTGGTGGTGAACAGCAGGATCTTCATTTTCCCGGACTACACCCTAGCGGTGCAGTGGCACCGGGTCTCGTTCCTGCTTGTGAAATGAAGGCTCTGTGACATGGGCTGAAATATGCGCTGCTCTTTCCGGCTGGGCTCTGCATTACATTTGAGGGGAGGTTCATCTTCTTCACTGACCCGACAAAGGCGTAGGACTGGGCTGAGATATAAGGGATGTCGTCTTCACAGGGTCTTCATAGGAGTGGTCACAGTGGCCCAGGGGTCAGCACAGACAGAGCAGGAGAAGGAAGGGGGACCAGGCCATGCTGTCACACCGCCTGACCGCTACTAATCAGGTGATGCTCAGAGAAGCCATCATTATCACAGCCTCGGAGCCCAGCAGTGAAGACGAATCAAGGGACTTCCTCTAGGACCTTGCCGAGGATAGAGTAATTCTTCCATGGGTCACTCCGCAGTCTGCAGAGGAATTGATCTAATGCTGTCACCTACACAGAATGGAACTGCTGCCTCGCCTGCATGAGTGTGGTTTTAACTTTCTCGAGAGGCGGGGAGAGGACAAAGCACCGGGGACCCAGGTTACACACAGACTTGTAAAGGGAGTGGTTCCCTTTGGACCCACCCCCTAGATCTTAAGTTCCTATGATAATGTATTATGATTTCTTTCTCTCTCCTCTCTTGTTTTTCTTTTTTGCCGGCGGTTGCTAGCACTATTTCCTATTTTCGCTTATTTTCAAGGGCTGCCACTTTGGCGCTGCTGTGGTAACTCTCCTTGCAGGGACCCTCTTCCTTGATTTAAATTTCACTTTAGCATGTACTTGGTCAGGGCACTGTCTTAGCCCAGGGAGAGGAGTTTCTCGAGGGAATTTGGCTACTTGGTCTTTTACATGTTACACGTCATGAGCATATGGTTGCTGAACACCACAGCAGACTCTACAGGTAACATGGCATGCAAGGAGCACTCAAGTGTGAGGGACTAATAGCACATCAGAGATGGGAGTGACAGAGGAAGGGGGTGGCACGCTCCTTGGGTATCACACAGATGTCATACACACAGTTGCTATGATAAAAACAGCATTATACAATATCCTCATTGGTGTACCGTGTGGCACAAATAGACACTGGTAGCCACGTAAAGTTCACAAGTACCTTTAATCTGTATCTGGTCCAAGTACAAGAAGATGGTACACAAGTAAATCAGTTTAGTAGTCCAGGTAAACAGGTAATACAGACGTAGGTGGCCAGTAGACAAGCCCTTAGTTCCAGGTGACAGCTAACCCCATCAGGAGCAGCCTGCCTGCTGCTGAGCCCATCTCTAACTGTCATTCCTCACTCACACCGACACCCAACATTCCATGCATCACTGCATTCCCAACATTCTACTCTAAACACACACACTGGCTAAGCAGCAGGAAGATAGATTAACTACAAGAAATAAGTGAACTATGCAGGGCATAACACTCATGCTCAACGTTAGAGGGTTGGGGGCATCAGCCATGTAGCACCAAATCAAGACATACATGAAAAGATGCATGACATGTGTGGCAATCTTGCAGGAAACGCACTTAACTCAATAGGATGAGTAGGACGATGCACCCAGTGGAGGGGTCAGATGTATTACACCTCATACTCAGCATATGCCAGTCTGGTCTTGATATGGGTTGAACCAGCAGAGCCGTTCCAGCTAGAGTGGCAAAGAATAGGCTCATCGGGCAGATACGTCTTGATAAGCAGCAAACTGGACAGTTCCCCGATCCACATTCTGGAACTTTAGTCCTCAAACATGGGTCAAGTGGGGTACCTGTAGTCCCTTTCATGATTCCTAGAGAGAACACTGGACGATCTCCTGGTTGTGGGAGGGGCTTTAATTATGTGGCGTACACAGAACTGGATGGCTCTTACCTGCTGCTAACTGGCATGGCAGGGCAACCGAAGAAGGTTTGGGTCCAGTCTCTGACTAGCTTGGACCACTGCAATATTCTAAACGAAGAGGGGGCTAGTCAGGTATGATTTGTTTATATTTTTCTGTAAACACACCCAGCCTACAAGTGCTGTATGGTCAGTATTTTCTTTTATATTTATTTTTTATAGTTTCAAAAGATATATTTTATACATTTTTCTTTTGTATATCGTGAGAAACAGACAATCATCAAACAATAGAGAATGCATTCAAAAGACAATGTGCACAATATATACAAGTGTTCAATATATACATCATCAATACAAAACGATTTCAAGGAAACCAGAACTAGAATGGTATTAAACAAATTAAATAAATATGATGCCTAAATGAAATTATTTTGATAAGGGTAGGCACCAGTCCTTCTGATTTTGTAACTGAAGACCAGCGGGCAACAGATTTCATAGAAACTGCCGGCTAGTCTTACTGAGCCAGTGATTAGACATTGATGTAGTTGCACAACTAGGGACTAGAGGTGTGGCTTTGTTTGGGTCTCTAGTGGCACTCTTCCTCTTTCTCACTGGCTCGTGGTCAACGCGTTTCGAACCACAAGGTGATTGAGGGTTCTCCTCAGGACGTGGACTGGATATAGTCGTGACTGTGAATATAATAAAAAAATGGAGTCTGGTTTGAATGTTGGAGCATAAGCACAATCTGGTGGACACAGAAGCTCGTACACTTCATGATTTCCTCTACCTGAATGTAGTCTTCACGGTTGAGATGTGTATAGGGGGGCGCCAGCTTCACATGGTACTCCTGTTCTGCACTGAGAATAATAAAGGATTGCCTGTCACTAATTGAAACATACTGCCAACATGGGGCGAGATCAATGGTTTTGTTACCAGCGTACCTTGGTCATTAAGTGGCGTCCGTGGTGTAAATCTGGACAGAGGGAGTGGATTCATGTGCCACGTGAAGTATCTGTAAAGGGAGGAATTACAGCCACATGTAAACCCGTGGGGCCGGAGCGCTCGCTGAGTTTAACGCTGCACTTTTCATTTGCAGGGAGACGTACCTGACAGAATGGTTCGCGCTGGCGAAGGAAGAAAGTCTGGCCGTGCGGTCCAGCGGAAATTTCAAAAGGCGCTGTTGGAAAGTAAAGGGACACGAATTCAAGTCTGGCACAGAACAGCCGCTGCTCCGAGGAGCCGGGCGGCGTGCGGCATTTGCACAACGCGGTGATGGCGTGCAAAAGTGCTTCACTTACTCGTAATGCGAGCGTTCTCCTCCCAGCGTTACCTCCGGCGTCTCTCATGCAAATGACCCGGGCCGAAGTGGCTGGTTAAGGCAGGGTAGGCGGCCATGTTGGCTGGGCGTCACCGGCTGCCGGGAATGCTGGTACTAGTAGTTCAAGCGAGGCAGGAAAGAATCACAGACAAACTGAATAGGTAGCAGACTCAAGGAAGGGGGACATTATTGCAAGTTACTGATTTCAGACATTTCGTTGAGCCCCGTGTTACATGTATCGAATTTCAATATTAGATAAGCCTCTTTTTGGGACAATCGGGTTTCGGGGTCCCCATGTCCACCTTTGATGACTGACAGCACAGTCCATTTCAGATCATTTGCCGAGTGCCTATGTTGTAGAAAATGGGACACTAATGGTGCTGTAAGGACCTTGTTATTGACCCTGGAACGATGCTGTATGATCCTTTGCCGGACCTCTTGTGTTGTCTTCCCGATATACACTTTGTCACACGGGCACTGAATGGCATATACTGCATTTTTGGTTTTGCAGTTGGTGTGATCTTCATGACGCCAGAACCTTTTTCCATCAGAAAAGAGGGAACCTTCCATAG
Source organism: Lissotriton helveticus (assembly GCF_964261635.1). Classification (NCBI taxonomy): domain Eukaryota; kingdom Metazoa; phylum Chordata; class Amphibia; order Caudata; family Salamandridae; genus Lissotriton; species Lissotriton helveticus. The sequence continues at coordinate 1,530,013,658 of NC_136067.1, forward strand.
TGAGGTTACAGACGGAACATGTCCCGCATTTTCTGTGTCCTTTTACAGGGGTCGTACCAAATATGGTGCTCTGGGTGTCCTTCTTTGGGGGAGGACGGGTTGATGTTATCAGCTGCCCTATACTTCGGTTCTTCTTAAGGGCGAATAATGGTGGGCCCACCGCAGGCATGATTTCCTCTACCAGATGCCAGTTTTTCCGAATGATCTTTTGCAAGGGTTGAGTGTGAGGTCCAAACGTGGACACACAGACCATTCTCTGTGTGGGAGATCTCTGCCTCTTTTGCAATAGGTATTCCCTTGGGGTCCATCTGGCCCGTTTCATAGAATGCTTGAGCAGCTTGCGAGGATATCCTCTCTCTTGCAATTTCCTCGTTAAGGCTTCACCATGGGTAGTAAAGTCTTGAGTGCTGGAGCAATTTAATGTGTAATAGTATGTTATATGTATAGTGTGTTTAATTTGTAAGATTAAATGTTGAATGTTCAAGGTGTTATGGATAAGAGTAACTGATCTATGAACTGTTTGTAACTTAGAACATTTATGTTTCAGGTTACGGTTGGTCATTATACAGTTTTTATTGACTCCAGTCCTGAAGATGGTCTCAAAAAGTATTTTTTAAAGAGACCGAAACGTCGACCTTCACCTCTTCCTTTTGTATCATTTATTGTACTGTATTGGATAGGTGTTCTTAGGTTCTGTTGTGTTATATATCTTTATCATTTATAGACCTTCAGACCTTTGTTTTACTGTATATATTGATTCAATTATTTTTTGATAAAAACCTTTTGTATATACACCTTGTCAGTCTTTGTGTTTTGATGCAGTTTTGATTTGTTTTATGTTATGTGAGTTGTTGTATTCATAGAAAGATTTAATCCACACAGGGACTATTTGTTTATCCCTCCAATTTTGGTTCAAATAACTTAAAGTTTATGTAAACAAATTCCCTTGAAGGCACTTTCACCCTCCTGCTAGACATAAAAGGCACATTGAGTCATGATCTGCGCATCAACCTGACCGACACTGATTGGGGCAAGATACTGGGGCTTATTCCACAAGTTTCAAGGAACACCCAGCTAAAATTGCTGCAACTTAACTGTGTGCATCACACGTACCTTACCCCAGAGCATCTACACAAGATGTGCGCCGGGTCGTCTTACCACTGCCCCAGGTGTGGAACCAAACATGCAGATCTTTACCACATGACTTGACAGTGTGTGGTGCTGCACGCATCCTGGATGGACGTATATACGAACCTCACACAGCTGACAGGCTAATACACCGCAAGCATGCCTCTTGAGACCAATGTCTTGACTCAAGGTGGACAAGGCGGAACAAAGACGCATAGACCTCGCGCTGCCACTGTTGTGCCGCATCAAGCAAGATACTGGAAGGAGGCTGAGGTGTCACCGATGACAGGATGGAAAAAAAAAACAAAGTCAAACGATGGGCAAGGGCTGAGGACAGTGCCCTACAACGCCTCTGCTGGCAAGTCAGGTGGGGATCCCACGTTATGGGATAAGAGGTACTGTTGTGGCACTAGGCGACGAGCCCAGATCCAGACTGTCATGGCACAGTGCAGCATACATGCAAACTGTGACCACTTTGGGTGAACCAGAACACCCAATCACAGAACGCCGAACCACAAAGCCTGTTACAGACGTACTCTTCGCACCATAATACGTACCCTGCATTGATGTCTTCCTGAGATAATGTAACTGAAGTCAAATATCGTACACTGTTATGATTAATTTGTTAAAATGCAATAAAGACATTTGTTCTGAAAAAAAAAAATGCAATAAAGACACATTTTAAAAAGAAACAATTTTCACCACAGGGATTTAAAGGCCAGGTACTGATTTTGAAAGAATGCCATAAATCTTGTCTCACAGGTCTACTGTCTCTCATCCATGCAGATTTACAACCTGAAATACATTTACAGGTATATTCCAGAAAAGGTTTGTGAATTTTATTCCTGGTCTATATTTTCTCACATGAAAGTTTGATAGCACTTGCTGTTTTAATTTTTCTTTCTCTACTTTAAAAATATTTTTCCGCATTGAGAAATCCCTTCCCACACCTCACTAATTTGAAGAGCATTCTTCTGCCTTTCCCACACTATAAATCCAAAAATTCTGCCGTTCTCAGATGTAACTTTCCAACCATTTCTAAGTTTGGATGGGGCTAGGGAGGAGTCTATGAATACCCATAGACATGTTCATTGTTTGCTGTTCACAAAGATCATTGATCATTCCACCCATGGAATCTCTCTCCACTCCTCAACACTTTAAGTACATTTACTCATACAAAACCAGTCACGTGGCTAAGCGCCCGGTTTAAATGTTGGCGGGTTCCCAGCTTCTCCACCTGGTCAACCGAGTAAATTACTTCATCGCCCTGACAGAGGTGCCGCCCGCCAAATTTTGAAATGTCTGCTGGACCAGCGGACATTTCTAGCATTAACAGGACCCGCCATCAAGGTGCATTATAAGTTTAACAGGTAGCTCCATCAACATGACAATTTTTTTCTATTTTCAAAAAGAAAATCCTAAAGCTGGATTTTCATATTGAGGAAAAAATAACATGCACCATCGACATGCAAGTTCCCTCCTCTGCCAAGAGGGACATTGAGAACTTCTCAATGCCCTGTGACACCTCGTTTTTTTATGGCTGTGACAGGCATTAAAAATCAGGTGTAAGTCCTCCCATCTAAATTAGGTGGACAATACAGCTAAACATTCGACGGCCCTTACTCCGAAACATGGGTAGAAGGATAATACTGCAAAAAATGGCGAACTCTCAGACCACAGGAACACACTGGGAAGACACTTCCATAGTCAAGTTAGTAGACTAAATAAATGGAAGGGTTTTCTTCAGATAATAGAAAGGGCAAGGATTACATTTGGAAGTGTCTTTGAAGGAGGAGAACTTTGAGGTCAGATTTGAAGGCCTGGGAGGAGGTGGTGGTCCGGAGCTGAGGCGGAAGTCAGTTCCAGATTCTCACTGCGCCGCCGGAAAAGGATTGGGCCATCGATCTTTCCTTCTTGAAAGTGGGAGGTTCAAGCAGTAGATTTTCCGCATTTCGTGATGGTCTAGAGCCTCCAGAGAGTTTCAGCTTATTCGCCAGGTAGCGCGGGGAGGAGGAGTGCAAGGCTTTGTGGGTGATGCAGGCAGTCTTGTAGATAGCTCTAGCCTCGATGGGAAGCCAGCGGAGGGTGGATAGCATGGGAGTGATGTGGTCGCTTCTTTTGGCCCCAAAAATGAAGCGAGCTGCTGAATGGAGAACAGACTTAAGGGGGGACAGGTGGGATTTGGGGAGGCCAGTCAGAGGAGAATTGAAGTAGTCCAGTCTGGAGAGGACCAGCGATTGGACCAGGGTTTTAAGGTCATGCTCCGGGAAGAAGCGACGAATCCCCCAAAGAAGGCGCAGTTGGTATCGGGCAGACTTTGCAATTGAATTAATATGGGAAAGTAGATTGAGTTTTGTGTCGAGTATGACACCAAGGGATTTTGCGCTGTCAACAATGATGGGTTTATTGTTCAGCAGATTCATCTGGTCCATCCATGATTGAACCGGGGGAGGAGAAAGTGAGGAGGAGAGGAGGAGGAATTCAGTTTTGGAGGGATTCAGAATCAGTTGATGTGTTGACATCCAGTTTTGAATGGAGTCGAGGGTAGAGCTAAGGATGGAGAGATCGTGAGTGGAGGCAACCTTGAGGTAGATTTGAGTGTCGTCTGCGTAGAGATGATAGTTGACCCCAGATTTACTTAGGAGATTTCCCAGAGGTTCCAAGTAGAGATTGAACAATGTGGGTGCAAGAATAGAGCCTTGGGGTACACCTTGGCCCACCGTCGAAGGAGATGAAAGACTGTCCGCTATTTTGATCATTTGGGATCTATCAGAGAGGAAAGAAGCAAACCATTTCAGCACAGTGCCCTCCATGCCCATTCTCTGTTGAAGAGTGTTGAGGAGGGTGTTGTGATTGACAGTGTCAAAGGCTGCCGAAAGGTCGAGGAGAATTAGAAGAGAAGACCCCCCCCGAGTCTAGTATTCGGAGCGCGTCATCGATCACTTGCAGCAGGGCAGTTTCAGTGCTGCAGTTTTGGAGTTCTGCAGACAAACACCACTGTGGGGGCTGTCAATAGTGACGGACCGGTGTTCCAGGGGGGGGCAAGTGCCCCCCCTTGCCCTCCCCTGCGGACGCCCATGAGACCATATCCTGTGAAATACCATAAAGGGCCTGCAGAGCTGTTCACAGCTAACAGCATACTGAAAACCATAAAACTGTGCATCTGTATCTTACACTTCCTCGTCCAACACAATTCTATGTGCTGCATCCCATCACACGATAACCACACCTCTGTGGGCATAACTCACAACATGGAAACCTTTCCTACATAGGATCATGAGAAAAACAACATCCTTCCAACCACACACCCTTCATGTTGTACCATGCTACTTATGTAAGCAAGCTCTTCAGCGGCCCACATAGGACTAGTAAGCGCTATATACATGCATTACATAAATGCTGAAACACAATAACCCAGATGCATTAAAGGGTTTTACCCATTCTGTGATGATAGGAAATTTGTGTTGATGCATATGGCCCTTTATGTCTTAGTGCAGAAGTGTATATTTTAGAGGCCAGTTTGTAGTTTGGGCTTCAATCTCTAAATGCTGCCAATGTTTGGGGGCCTACTTCAAGTGAAAGAATTTTCTGCAAGTTAATGACACACAAAGTGCTTCTGAATGGTTATTAAACGATACACTATAAGCAGAAAATATTAAGTATGTGCCACAAGGCCAAGTTTCAAAGCAGAAATATGATATTAATAAAAAGGCAGTGGTAACATGAATTTTTAAACAGTGCCTAATGTTATTACTAGTTTGTGATTTTTCACAAGCTAATTTGCCTCTAATAAGAGTATTGCTTAAAGTGTACTAGTGTAGAGCAGGTCATTTGTTTTCTCATCTGCAGTAGTAGCCATTATCATAAGTGTGCATGTTTATTTAAATTAGATATTTGCTTGTGTTACAGGGTCTGCTTCTTAGCTATTAGTGTGCAACCTCTTCTGTCACTGTGTTTTATCTGATACCCCCACCAAAATAAGTTGAAAATACATTTAACTATTTGTCTACCTTTCCTCCAGTTTTAACGTTTGCAGATATTTGCGAAATGTAGTTAGTGGATACAATTTAATACATTTCTTAGCTCACCAAAGGTGTCAAAGTGCCGGGAGACATCTGTAAGATCCAGCCAGCCCAGACCTTTGCACTGACATCATTCTGCATTATGTGCTTGTTGTAGTACTTTTTGCCAGTCTTACTTTAGGACTAGGAGTACCACAATGGAAAGAGGTGTGAGCTCAGATGTGTGGAAAACAACTCGCACCTCTCATTCTACATCTTGAGAGCTCTGTCCCACAAACACTTTTTAACAACATTGTTGCTCATTTTTTTCTTGTTTTTTGTTTTTTGATTGGGGATTGTGTCAATTTCTCAGGGTAATAATGATGTCATTTTGGTGTCAAATAATTTATGAACGTTTACTCTATTTTTCTAAATTAGTGTGGGATTTTTCTTGTGTAGTGCTGGTTAAGTGCTGCATAAATACTTTACACATTGCCTCTAAGTTAAGCCTGACTTCTTTTATGACTTCTTCCAGAGGACTAAGCACAGGTTAATTTAGTGACGTTTTGTGGTCCACCTTGACATGGATTGTGGCTGTTGCTTAAGAAGAATTCACCCCCACCCCCAAGCAACAACCTCATTTCTCACATCCAGCACAAACTCAAAGGGACAACTGCTGGTTAAATGTATCAGTTCCAAGGGTGAAATTGTCCGTGAAATAGTTTACTAGATGTTCCAACATTGGTAGGCCAGCAAATGATCCCAGAAGAAACTATGTGTGATTAGTCAACTAGAATTTACACCACAGATGAGAGGAGTGGCCCGAGTAAGGAAGATGGCAACTGTGGCTTAGTTTACTCTGCCGTGCCACCGCTCTTATCGGTGCTCATCCTGCATGATGCTGGGTTCCCGGGTCTATCTGCTGCAGCCCCTGTACTGGAGGACATGTTGGCTGTCCAACAGGCATGGAACTGGGGCTGTGGATGCTGCAGCAACTGCCCGAGCCATGCTTGTGATGAGATTCCCCCGAGGTGAGTTGCTGGGCCACCCGAGTCTCAGACGTGTGGCTGGGCCTAGCCAGAGGTCAGGTTCTTTTCTCCTCCCCATGGGATCGCGGCCCGGGCTAGATACACACTCGCTGTGACACGAGAAGATATTGGAGGTCCGGTGGCGGCCATACGGATATGTAGGACAAGCAGCTGGGCTGAGGTGCCCCGGTGCCACGAACGGGACGTGGGACACTTTCTCCGCTGGGCAGCAGCCGCTGGTTCAACCCCCGCACTGAAGTCTCTCTGAGGGCCCAATGGCAGGACCTGTCAGAAGTATGGGAGGAGCCCCCCACAAGAACCCTCTCTGACCTGAGTGGGGGAGTGGTGATGTATTCCTGTGGATGCCCAGCACATGACCCATCTAACTGTAAGCTATCACTGGGAACAAAAGGCACGAGGGTCCTCTGCTGCGGTGGGGCGCGGTGGCCCTGGGAGAATCTCTCCTGTGCAGAATGGGGTAAAGAGCCGATGTTGATTGGGCCTGTACACCCTGGAGAGGAGCCATGGGTGATGGGTGGCTGCTATTGCTGCTGCACCAGGTTAGTGGGCAAGTGGGTCACCCGGACACCAGGAGTTTGTGTCATGTGGCTGGAGCCTGCGCAGCTGAATCCCTTTGCACTCTGCTGGACAGACCGATGGATATGATGCCTGGACCCACTCATTTGGTCCTTGAGCCATTGCAGCAAATGGGAGGGGCCCCTGCAGACAAGCGGATCACTGGCCCGTGGTCTACCCAAGGGGGGCCCCCTGCTCCTCCTGCACTCAGCTGAATAGATGAGCGGCAGCTTACCTGAGGCAGTGACAAAACACCTGAGACATCCCGAGGTGGCAATGGGGAAGCTGGGTGGGACAAGATTACTATCACCTGCAGCTTCCGGCCGAGACGCAGAGGACCCAAAGGCTCATGATGCATGGGAGGATATGAATAGGGTGTCAAAGTGCCATTGGACGACCCCTTCGCTCACAGCAAATGGGATAGTGCAGATTCTGGTGCCGGTAAATTCTTCCCACACATCAATGGCAGCCAAGATTAATTCTGTGGCACTGGACGTGTGCCTACTCTGCAAGGATCAAACTAAATAGTGAGACATAGTTGCCCACATGGAAGTTTCACTTTGAGAGCTGCATGAAATAGACATATCAGACCCCCTCAAATATCTTGAAGACAGGGCTGAAGACACAGAGGACCGTGCGAGCTGTAGAAAGATCTGAATGGTGAGACTGCCAGAAGGCGCAGAGAAGCAAGACATGGTCACCTACCTCAAGGAGTGGTTGAAAACCGTAGTGGCACCCAGTGGCCTTTCATCCTTCTTTTCCCTGGAGTGTGCCCATCGGGTTCCAGCATGTGCGCCACCGCGAGGGGGCCTACCACAGCTGGTGGTGGCTAAACTCCTGCATTTTAAGGACAGGGATGCTATCTTACATGCAGCCCATTTGGCCGGCCATTACGTGGTGGTGTACAGCAGGATCTTCATTTTCCCGGACTACACCCTAGCGGTGCAGTGGCACCGGGTCTCGTTCCTGCTTGTGAAATGAAGGCTCTGTGACATGGGCTGAAATATGCGCTGCTCTTTCCGGCTGGGCTCTGCATTACATTTGAGGGGAGGTTCATCTTCTTCACTGACCCGACAAAGGCGTAGGACTGGGCTGAGATATAAGGGATGTCGTCTTCACAGGGTCTTCACAGGAGTTGTCACAGTGGCCCAGGGGTCAGCACAGACAGAGCAGGAGAAGGAAGGGGGACCAGGCCATGCTGTCACACCGCCTGACCGCTACCAATCAGGTGATGCTCAGAGAAGCCATCACCATCACAGCCTCGGAGCCCAGCAGTGAAGACGAATCAAGGGACTTCCTCTAGGACCTGGCCGAGGATAGAGTAATTCTTCCATGTGTCACTCCGCAGTCTGCAGAGGAATTGATCTAATGCTGTCACCTACACAGAATGGAACTGCTGCCTCGCCTGCATGAGTGTGGTTTTAACTTTCTCGAGAGGCGGGGAGAGGACAAAGCACCGGGGACCCAGGTTACACACAGACTTGTAAAGGGAGTGGTTCCCTTTGGACCCACCCCCTAGATCTTAAGTTCCTATGATAATGTATTATGATTTCTTTCTCTCTCCTCTCTTGTTTTTCTTTTTTGCCGGCGGTTGCTAGCACTATTTCCTATTTTCGCTTATTTTCGAGGGCTGCCACTTTGGCGCTGCTGTGGTAACTCTCCTTGCAGGGACCCTCTTCCTTGATTTAAATTTCACTTTAGCATGTACTTGGTCAGGGCACTGTTTTAGCCCAGGGAGAGGAGTTTCTCGAGGGAATTTGGCTACTTGGTCTTTTACATGTTACACGTCATGAGCATATGGTTGCTGAACACCATAGCAGACTCTACAGGTAACATGGCATGCAAGGAGCACTCAAGTGTGAGCGACTAATAACACATCAGAGATGGGAGTGACAGAGGAAGGGGGTGGCACGCTCCTTGGGTATCACACAGATGTCATACACACAGTTGCTATGATAAAAACAGCATTATACAATATCCTCATTGGTGTACCGTGTGGTACAAATAGACACTGGTAGCCACGTAAAGTTCACAAGTACCATTAATCTGTATCTGGTCCAAGTACAAGAAGATGGTACACAAGTAAATCAGTTTAGTAGTCCAGGTAAACAGGTAATACAGAAGTAGGTGGCTAGTAGACAAGCCCTTAGTTCCAGGTGACAGCTAACCCCATCAGGAGCAGCCTGCCTGCTGCTGAGCCCATCTCTAACTGTCATTCCTCACTCACACCGACACCCAACATTCCATGCATCACTGCATTCCCAACATTCTACTCTAAACACACACACTGGCTAAGCAGCAGGAAGATAGATTAACTACAAGAAATAAGTGAACTATGCAGGGCATAACACTCATGCTCAACGTTAGAGGGTTGGGGGCATCAGCCATGTAGCACCAAATCAAGACATACATGAAAAGACGCATGACATGTGTGGCAATCTTGCAGGAAACGCACTTAACTCAATAGGATGAGTAGGACGATGCACCCAGTGGAGGAGTCAGATGTATTACACCTCATACTCAGCATATGCCAGTGGGGTCTTGATACGGGTTGAACCAGCAGAGCCGTTCCAGCTAGAGTGGCAAAAAATAGGCTCATCGGGCAGATACGTATTGATAAGCAGCAAGCTGGACAGTTCCCCGATCCACATTCTGGAACTTTAGTCCTCAAACATGGGTCAAGTGGGGTACCTGTAGTCCCTTTCATGATTCCTAGAGAGAACACTGGACGATCTCCTGGTTGTGGGAGGGGCTTTAATTATGTGGCGTACACAGAACTGGATGGCTCTTATCTGCTGCTAACTGGCATGGCAGCATCCAGAACAGTGGAGCAACTGGGTGCTTGTCAGTCTGGCTGGCGTTTGCTGTATGCATGACGGCAGAGGCACCCACCGAGTAGGGAATACTCACACTTCATCCCACATCCACCACCTATGCCCAAGTGGCGGAGGGCCTCAGGTGCACACATTGGGCCTATTGGCCACAGACGGGATGACAATCTCATTTAAGGTTCTGCGGGACACTCACGGCATATCAGCGGGACAGTTTCTGATCCATGCAGCTCTCCAACGAGCCATCACAAAGACTTGGGAGATCAGGACAAAGAGCCAGAGGCTGACCCTGCACTTCAGGTAATGCTAAAATGGAGCCCGAAATGCCATCTAGTGAATAATATGTACAAACCAATGGGCAAAGCAGTGGCACTGATGCTGCTAGACATAAAAGGCACAGTGAGTCATGATCTGCCCATCAACCTGACCGACACTGATTGGGGCAAGATACTGGGGCTTATTCCACAAGTTTCAAGGAACACCCGGCTAAAATTGCTGCAACTTAACTGTGTGCATCACACGTACCTTACCCCAGAGCATCTACACAAGATGTGCGCCGGGTCGTCTTACCACTGCCCCAGGTGTGGAACCAAACATGCAGATCTTTACCACATGACTTGACAGTGTGTGGTGCTGCACGCATCCTGGATGGACGCATATACGAACCTCACACAGCTGACAGGCTAATACACCGCAAGCATGCCTCTTGGGACCAATGTCTTGACTCAAGGTGGACAAGGCGGAACAAAGACGCATAGACCTCGCGCTGCCACTGTTGTGCCGCATCAAGCAAGATACTGGAAGGTGGCTGAGGTGTCACCGTTGACAGGATGGAAAAACAAAGTCAAACGATGGGCAAGGGCTGAGGACAGTGCCCTACAACGCCTCTGCTGGCAAGTCAGGTGGGGATCCCACGTTATGGGATAAGAGGTACTGTTGTGGCACTAGGCGATGAGCCCAGATCCAGACTGTCATGGCACAGTGCAGCATACATGCAAACTGTGACCACTTTGGGTGAACCAGAACACCCAATCACAGAACGCCGAACCACAAAGACTGTTACAGACGTACTCTTCGCACCATAATACGTACCTTGCATTGATGTCTTTCTGAGATAATGTAACTGAAGTCAAATATCGTACACTGTTATGATTAATTTGTTAAAATGCAATAAAGACACATTTTAAAAAGAAACAATTTTCACCACAGGGATTTAAAGGCCAGATACTGATTTTGAAAGAATGCCATAAATCTTGTCTCACAGGTCTACTGTCTCTCATCCATGCAGATTTACAACCTGAAATACATTTACAGGTATATTCCAGAAAAGGTTTGTGAATTTTATTCCTGGTCTATATTTTCTCACATGAAAGTTTGATAGCACTTGCTGTTTTAATTTTTCTTTCTCTACTTTAAAAATATTTTTCCGCATTGAGAAATCCCTTCCCACACCTCACTAATTTGAAGAGCATTCTTCTGCCTTTCCCACACTATAAATCCCAAAATTCTGCCGTTCTCAGATGTAACTTTCCAACCATTTCTAAGTTTGGATGGGGCTAGGGAGGAGTCTATGAATACCCATAGACATGTTCATTGTTTGCTGTTCACAAAGATCATTGATCATTCCACCCATGGAATCTCTCTCCACTCCTCAACACTTTAAGTACATTTACTCATACAAAACCAGTCACGTGGCTAAGCGCCCGGTTTAAATGTTGGCGGGTTCCCAGCTTCTCCACCTGGTCAACCGAGTAAATTACTTCATCGCCCTGACAGAGGTGCCGCCCGCCAAATTTAGAAATGTCTGCTGGACCAGCGAACATTTCTAGCATTAACAGGACCCGCCATCAAGGTGCATTATAAGTTTAACAGGTAGCTCCATCAACATGACAATTTTTTTCTATTTTCAAAAAGAAAATCCTAAAGCTGGATTTTCATATTGAGGAAAAAAAAACATGCACCATCGACATGCAAGTTCCCTCCTCTGCCAAGAGGGACACGCCCTGTGACACCTCGTTTTTTTATGGCTGTGACAGGCATTAAAAATCAGGTGTAAGTCCTCCCATCTAAATTAGGTGGACAATACAGCTAAACATTCGACGGCCCTTACTCCGTCGGGCCATCTGAGAGGTTTGACCACGGCAGAGACTGAGGAGTCTCCGCCATCCTGACACCTAGGTCTGCTCGTATCTAAATCGGGTGGACGGAAAATAATGCTGGCAAGTAGGTTTCTCCTTTGCAGTTGCGATGGAATTCCCTCTCCACCAACATGTAAATTGGGCCCTAAATCCTTTTTTTTGTTTGTGAAAACAGCTTTGGAGAATTCCAAAAGTAGTTATGCACTCTTAAAAATGTCCACATGCATGTGTAAGCCAAACTTTCACAAGTAAATGGCTTGCTGAGTTCTAACCCCAGTGATACAAAGAGGCAATAGTATCATTTTAACATGCCAGATATCATTAAAACTGAAACAATGTATCTCACATTGTAGACGTTTACAGTTTCACGCAGCTCTGGCTTAGCTTGCTGCGTATGACTTCTGAAAGGCACTGTAAATGTTTTACAAGCAATTGTTGCGCGCCCTCTAGTGGTGTCTGGTGATATTGAGAATACAAATGTGAAGCTTGGCTCTCGAGTATGGATTTTATTGGCTTTTAAGAATAAAGTTTGAAACTGAAAACATTTAAAACAATTCAAACATATGCTACACACAGCGGGTTGAAGCGGTACAATAAGACAACAAATGGAGGTTGAATGGTTGATCATGGAATTGCATAATTTTGTTTCTGGCTAAAAAAAGAAAAGTGTACTCTCTGGTAGATATACCGATCATGTTTGCCAAACAGATGAACTTTCTTCCAGAATGTTTTTGTTTTGCTCTCAAGCTGTTCGGGAACGTAAGGAATAAGTCATACCAGAACTATTCACAGAAAATGCTTAGTGAATCAAGCTTGAAAATTAAAAAAACACTGAAAGAAAAGGCATTGTATATTTACTCCTAAAATAACAGTCTATTAGCTTGGCACAAAATACAAAACAAATGTATCTCAATAGGCCAATCAATACATTAATAAGTAACAATTATCTGTTTTCTTGTGTAAATGTGGTCTGTTTAACTTGAAGTGAATACAATAAGTACATTTTGGAAAATCTTTGTAACCCTCTAGAGCACTAAAACGCAAAGCAACAAGCCTTTCACCATTCCATATCATGCTTTAAGTAGGATGAAAAAGCGAGTGGAGGGATAAACGGGCTTCTAAAAGGAGTGTTACCTGAGCAGGTATCTACAAATCCATTACTTTACAAATTCATAAATAGAGTCATACAGAAAAAAATAATCAAAATTAGCAGTCAACAAAATATATTTTTAACGTTTTGAATACCACATTTCAAACACTTGATGAGGTAATTTTAAAAGTAACTTGATACCCCATTATGATGGCGGGCGGACCGTAACGGGAAACGTGACTGACCGGCAGAGGTGCAGCTGTCCCGCGGGGCCAATTAGGATGCGACTGCCACCCACCCCCCCTTCCCCGGGGGCCCGCAACAGGCCCCCAAAGCAATTTCTCGTATGTCTTTCCATGGCGGAGTGTCCGCCATGGAAAGGCATCCGCACTGCATACATCATAATATGGATAGCGGTGCAGGCACCGCCACCATATTGTGTACCTTTTCCACCCGGCCGGCAATCCAACTGGCAGAAAAGCGGCGGTCAGATTTCCCGTCCGCCGCTTTACACACCGCCATGCTAATGTGGCAGTGGGTAAATGGGCTTGTGATGGCGGGCGGATCGCCACCACCGCAGGCAGATTGCAACCGCCCAGCCTGCGGTGGTGATCCGCCCGCGATCGTAATGACCCCTTTAGTTACTTATGCCTACTACCCCGGGAGGGATTAGGCCATCAACCAGGACTCTCACACTCAATCCATCTCTGTCCTGGGTTTTTCTTTTAACATGACTCCAGGTGTAACCCATCTCCTTGCAGTCAGCCTCGAGGACTCAGTGCCAGGAACTTCTTGGCCTTCCTCCTTTCCGGTTCCTGTGAGGGTTCCAGGTCGCGACTTGCCTGGTGGTGTGCGATGGGGGCTTACGGAGGGTGTGACCTATCAAGAACCAGCATCTTTTCATGGTTTGATGAGCAGGGAGTTGGAAAGTCTGCTGTTGATCATTTAAAAGTAAGCAACCTAGTTGTTCATTTGGAAATAAGTAGCATCTTTGGACTTGTGACACCAATTATAAATGCCAGTTATCACTAATATGCTTTGGTCCCATGTCAGAAAAGAGCTCTAGAGACAATCCATTGCAGCTCTAGCATACGACAAGCAGGCAGGTATTGTGAAAAAGGCAGGGACAATGTCGACCAAGAACTTTCAGTGTTTGCCCGGCGATAGTCGCCTCTCATACCATTCAATATTACCAAACAAAGAGGCAGGCGCTGGAGACAGGAAGGCAGGAAACAGGAGTTTATTCCGACGGAGCAGAACACGTCAAATCAGACAACAGGGTATCGTCTCGAGGTGCTCTCACCGCATCTCTGAGGCCTGGCCTCTTATACACAGGTTTATGGCTTTATTACATACATTGCATCCGTAATGTTTCTTTGAAGGCCGGAAAAGACATCCTCGGAATCCCCGGTCCAGGCCCGTTCCCACACATATCTACAGTAGAGTTCCCACCCCGACCTCAGCATGTGGTGGTTATCGTGCAGCTGGACATTCCGCTGGGAACGGGAAAGTGGGCGATCGGTCGGATCTGGAGGTGTGAGGGTATTGATTAACCACCGCTCCTTTGATATGGGGTGAGTTCCTACTGTAGGGGCAATAAACTGCATCTGTTGGGCTAGGTGATGGCCTGGGATCAGGCCGGACAATCGGGCAGGGAGGAAGAGGTTATCAAAGGGCCTGTTCCATGAATGGGATGAAAGAGCGAGGGGGTTCAGCACGGGATGTGGCTCGGAGACCGGGTCAAGTTAGAGGTGCGTTTATGGCCCAAGCAGGAGAGACCGGGGGCTGTCGGGGCGCGGGGGAATGCTTGCGAGTCCGGGGAGTGAGGGGGAGAGACGCGCAGGCTACTGGCAGTGGGCAGAGAGGTCATGACACACAAAATGGCTGCCACCTACGTGCATGATGGGGCCTAAAAGGGACAAGATGGCGTGGCCACTGTTTCGCGATATTCACTTTACTTTCAACAGTGGCTGTGGTGAACATAAATGAACGCCGCTTATGTATACCTAATTTTAGTCATTTTCCACAGTAAAGTGTTTTTAGGTTTCACCTGCACAGCGATTGTGCTGTGCTTGTGAAATCTCTCGTAAAAATCAAAATCTTAAAAGGGGCTTGGAGCCCTCTTATTACTTACCTTTACTTATCCCTGATTGACTCCCACATCACTCTCATTTCATTGTTTCCTATTGATCAGTGCCTCCTCCTCACCTCTGGGTTCCTCCTTGGTTTTGATTCTTCGTCCCTGCCATGGAGCATGGACCAAATAAAGAATCCTGCAGCCAGAGTCCTTCCACTCACCGCAGGCTCCTGCAGGTACTCCTTTTTTGGTCACAGGTGGTTAAGACATCTTGGGGACTCTCAGAAAATTGACCTAGGGATGATTCGACCCAGTGATTACCATTGGCTTTGTGGTTTGTAACTCACATTTCTGTGCTTTCTATTTTCTGGCGTTATTTGCATTAGGCTCAAAAGGTTCACACTGTCCCTCCCATGGCCAAAACCGTGTTTTCTGTATTTTGCCATGTACTCGCATTATGTAGGCAGGCCTTTAAATCTTGTTCTTATCTTGTCACATTTGCTGTTCCTTCAAAGACAGAGGTCAAATGTCAAGCTGTGTCTTCGAGGGAGCCTGGTGCTTATTTTGCTTTCCGCTGACTCCAAAGTGAGAGTGTTTATAGGAAAGAGGATTGCAAAATACCCTACCACCTGTTTTCTGTAATCAAGACTTTAAATCATTTTATATACATGCTGGCGTAAGTGCACAAATGGAATGTTTGTGCCCTATCTGACACAGTGTGGTTTATACTTATGGATCACAAGTGCTCTCTCCACCTCCAACAGCGCACAGTCCAGCATGAGTGCTCCCAACAGTAATGTTTATGCACAACCTGACATGTGTCACCCATAGTGCTCTTTATTCAGTGTGACCTGTGTGTGCCAAACACTGCTGTTTATGTAATCCTATGTTATCCACACTACTGTTTAAACATGATTACATATGGTAACATTTCCCTGTGCCTTTTACGCATAAAGCCTGCTATACTACTTTTACGAATGCCTCAAAGTTGCGTGAAATGCAGGGCTCCCAGTGCTGTTTATGCAAACCTCTCAACTGGTCCAATGTCACAAAGGGACTTGCATTTTTGTATTTTTTCAGTTAACAGAACTGGGCATGCTGGTTAGGGGTTTATGAACTAAAGTATTATTTTCATGGACAATTCAAACAAAAGTATATGTAATTATGAAAAATGCAGTATGTTGGTATCTCAAATAAAATAAATTCAAGCAAGGTAAGGCTGTGTGTAAAAATGGCATGACCATACAGGCAGGAAGGACACTAGCCCCTAAAGAAAACTTCTCTCGAGCAAGACATTTTCTACATAAGCAAGTCTCCTGCAGCTGAAAATGGCACAAATTTGCATAATGTGAAATTTATGAATATCTTACTGGTGTAATTAACATTTTGCTAAAGCCTAACAATGTTGTTACTTGAAAACCGGTGCTGCCAATGAGAACATTGAAACTGCAAGTCCCAGCTTTCTTTAGTGATGTTAGCTGGCTTACTAGAATGGGTTGAAATGCACTTTCATGACGTGAGCCCGGTAACTGCTATGCTTCTTTGCATGCATCATACTGCAAATGATAGACCAGCCTCACGGCTCATTACAAGTACATGGCTCACAAAATTCTTAAATTAAGAGTGATGTTTGCACGCAGGATTCATAGTGATGTTTGGGTGATGCCTCAGGGTACTCCTATAAAGCACTAATGACATGGCCCTACCACCAACCAGGACTACTGCTCAACAGAAGCTCTCTCTATAAGCTGACACAAAATGATTCATCTATGGAAATCAGATGATGGGCATATGTAAACTCAAGTGTGGCACTATCTACCTAACTCCCTTCTGCATGATCTACACGTGAGGTGATACGTGCAATAAGACGATTGGAGCACGCCTTCAGAGCTCACGCATAGCAGCAAAAGCTTATGTGGGTCCCACTATAACCATATTCTCGATCAAACATGCACAACAAATTCAGTGGCCTCTTACCCTACCCGGAATAAAGAGCTGCTGGGCAACATCAGGAGTATAAAGCACTATATAAATGTTGCAATACTATGTTTGTGCATCATAGGGATGTATGTACGCAGGCTTCATGATGCAACTTATGCTCATCCGCACAGAGCAGTTTACTGCCACACACCCTAAGGGCTTCTTATGAGGAAGGCTAGGTTTCATGGGGTTTGTTAACAGGTCTTATAGTGCTGTTTTGTGCAGATCTCACAATGCTGTTTATGTGCATCCTGGTTTCACAGTGCTGTTGCAGCAGAAGCAATAAACTGATTTTTCCTTCTCCAGCACTGGGCCCATACAAGTGATTGGTTTACTCTGATTCTATACTCTGATGGATCTTTTGTAGTGAGGGGTAATAAATCAGGATGACCAACTATCAGCTACCCAATAAGGATCATTAATTGACAGCCAACTCACAAATTAGAGATCAGGTTCCAATATATTACTCTTAGAACCATGCTAGAAAAATAGAGTATTGCAATTTGAAGACCCAACTTCCTAAAGAAGTTTGGTCTGACAAGAATCATGCAAAGTGCTGTGTTGTGACTACACAGAATAAGGGCAAAAGAACCTGATGTTCTGAAAGTAATCTAGGATTCTCACTATCAGGCAATTAACAATCAAATAATTGTAGGCACAGTTTCTGTGGAAAGAACATTGAGATACAATAAAAGATGTAGACGAATGTAGGACATTTGGTAATTGTATTAAAGATCCAAAATCAATGCATACAAGTAACATTTTAAGAAGTTCAGTTATGAGTCTTACAGCATAAAATCACACATCTAGCCAAAGTAAACCTTTTGCTAAAATGATGTTCCAATCGGTAGAGATTCCTACTACCAACAAAGGCAGGAGGATGGTTTCACAAGGGTTCTCTCAGCATGGGCAAAATAATCAAGGTAAAGTCTACTTGGGAAAAGTCAATGAGTATGGGCAAGGGCAATGGAGCATAAATCAGGAAAGTTCAAATCTGGTCTCTCACCAAACTGCTCCAAATTGTGCAACAGGCAAGTTCATCAGCAAGGGTAAAAAGACAAAGGGCATAATAGAGAAAGTCCAGCAGGCAAGCAGGATGCAAGGAGAATGAAATAAATGTGGTAGACAGGCATCCCAATCGCATGTCCAAGGTGCTCAGTTGGGAAAGAGAGGAACGTGAGGCCCCCTTCTCTTAGGAAAGTCACCTTTTATAGTCCAAATTGTCCATGGTGACATCAGTAGTCACACCACGATGGTCTGATCATCATGACCATTCTTCCGTTCTCCAGGTACAAGTTGATACTCCAGCATACTTTCCCATGATCATCATGAGAAACGACTGTCCATTCCAGCCTCACAGGCTAGTTGACAAAAAGCTTATTTACTTTGTTGCTCTCCATGGATGTAGTCTAAAGGTCAATTTCCCACCATTCATACACAAAGAGGTGCTGTAAAAAAGTCTCTTGTCGCTTAAAGAATGTCCCATGAACACGAACAAGAACAAACAAAGCAACATTTCAGGAAACATATCAAAATCCACTGCACAAGGCTATGAATTAATGGAGTCTACGGAGAAAAGACAACTCAAATGCTTTTTAAAGTTAACATTTCTTATCCATACTAATATTATAAAGAGAAAGCCCAAACCTTTGAGGTGGGTAAGCTCCGGAACTACAGCGCCAATCAGAACACCCAATACAGCATTGGAAAGGTGAGTATAAGCAGATGGACATAGGCTATACACCAGCCCAATATATACATTACAAGTGAAAAAGACCATTTTGGGACAAAGTAGTCCATTGTGGGCATGGACGTTCTGCCTTACAGCAATGCTTGCGAAAAGCGTTCTGTGTGAGAATAGCCTTCTGACACGTCTTGAAGTGGGCGTGTCGTTTAGCATTGTTGTGGGCGTGTGCCTTCAGAGACGCCGGAAGCATTGCGGAGAGGGGGAATAGCGTCCTTGGAGTTGTGGAGTTTGGCAGTGACGCTATGTGGGGCGTCTAAGTGCACCAAGCAAGTCTTTGGGGAGCACGTGAACCTACTAAGGCACACGCCCTCCAGGACTGATCAGGGGCGTCGGCAGGAGAGGACACACACGTTCGCATTCTGCGGAAAGGACAACAAACCGCAGAGCACACGCTCACCTTCCGCGCAACAGAAAGCAGCCGCACAGGCAAGTCGAATGAAAAAATAAATGTATTATGACATGAACTTTTTAAAAAACTTTGCCTTGCCTATTCTAACCATTTAAGACATTCTTTTTCGTACCCGGACAACGTCGGGACGGGCTGATAGTTTAGTCAAATAAAGCTCCTAGTAGAAGGATAATGAAATAAATGAAACACATCATATATGAGCATTTTGTAAGATTGTCAGTGATTGTTACACATAAATATTAAACTATAATTGTGGCATTCTCTCACAATTTCAAAGTAGCAACATGTAAACGATTTCTAAAAAAATGTAAATAAAATTGTTTCCATTAATAAATGATCTTTAAAATGTTAGGCACTTTTACTGAAAATTTCAATCATCTAACATATTGCAAGCATGAATTGCACCTCTGTCGAGTTTGCTAGGGTGCTCTACATTGTTACAGCGCTTAACTGGGACGCGCTTATTTTATTGGGACACCCCGTGGCCTGCACGCATCTTACCCACACCTCGCCGCACCCGCTTCGCGGGTGCCGCTTCGACGGACTTCTGTGAGGAGGAGCAGTTTGGGAGAGCCTGGTGGGTCAGCAACAGCGTCGGCGGAGGGCTGCAGGGCTGCGAGCGTCCAGGGACTCCAATTCCCAGGAGTCCCTGACAGACCGTGTCAACTTCCGGTCCGCTCTCCCTGCCGGCCCGCCCCCGCCCACCGGAGTGATTTTAAAAACCCCTCGCCGCCCAGTATTCTTTGGGACACCATTTGAACCTTGTTACAGCGCTTAACTGGGACGCGCTTATTTTATTGGGACACCCCGTGGCCTGCACGCATCTTACCCACACCTCGCCGCACCCGCTTCGCGGGTGCCGCTTCGACGGACTTCTGTGAGGAGGAGCAGTTTGGGAGAGCCTGGTGGGTCAGCAACAGCGTCGGCGGAGGGCTGCAGGGCTGCGAGCGTCCAGGGACTCCAATTCCCAGGAGTCCCTGACAGACCGTGTCAACTTCCGGTCCGCTCTCCCTGCCGGCCCGCCCCCGCCCACCGGAGTGATTTTAAAAACCCCTCGCCGCCCAGTATTCTTTGGGACACCATTTGAACCTTGTTACAGCGCTTAACTGGGACGCGCTTATTTTACTGGGACACCCCGTGGCCTGCACGCATCTTACCCACACCTCGCCGCACCCGCTTCGCGGGTGCCGCTTCGACGGACTTCTGTGAGGAGGAGCAGTTTGGGAGAGCCTGGTGGGTCAGCAACAGCGTCGGCGGAGGGCTGCAGGGCTGCGAGCGTCCAGGGACTCCAATTCCCAGGAGTCCCTGACAGACCGTGTCAACTTCCGGTCCGCTCTCCCTGCCGGCCCGCCCCCGCCCACCGGAGTGATTTTAAAAACCCCTCGCCGCCCAGTATTCTTTGGGACACCATTTGAACCTTGTTACAGCGCTTAACTGGGACACGCTTATTTTACTGGGACACCCCGTGGCCTGCACGCATCTTACCCACACCTCGCCGCACCCGCTTCGCGGGTGCCGCTTCGACGGACTTCTGTGAGGAGGAGCAGTTTGGGAGAGCCTGGTGGGTCAGCAACAGCGTCGGCGGAGGGCTGCAGGGCTGCGAGCGTCCAGGGACTCCAATTCCCAGGAGTCCCTGACAGACCGTGTCAACTTCCGGTCCGCTCTCCCTGCCGGCCCGCCCACCGCCCTCTATCCTTCCTATAACTGGAGTTATATCTCCCGCAGCGCGGGACGCAGCCCGGGACAAGACCGGGCTAAGAGCGGGCCGTTTGAGGCCATTCGAGGACGGCAGTGGACGGCCCCGGCCCATATTCCCTGTCCTGTTATTCCCAAACAACCAAGGTAGGCGGGACTCTCATCCGCTATTGACTTTTACTACAAACTCATAATTCTTAAGCGTTTTGGACATAGGAAACATTTTAATGCCTGTCAACACATTGATGTTAGTATAGATTATTGTGTAAATAGGCGTGTATTAGTTGCTATCTCCCAAATCTGTTTTACTCTAGATAATATGCCATTACGCTCAGGCAAAACACGCATTGTTCAAGTTCAGACTCCTAAAGGAGTGGTTTCGGGCCCATTGGATGTTTTTATTTCTCGTGCCACAGGTATACTTGAAAAAGAAATCGCCATGGTTGAAAAACGCCTTTCACTTGACCTACTTAGTGAAAAACGCTCTTCATTGGGTAGGCTGGCTACGATCCCTAGCCCTGTGACACAACCCCATGCAGCTTTTAATTGTATCCATTCAGCAACTGTCGAGGCGCTAGTACATATAGATAGCGATGGGGTTGATTTGTCTACACATATACCAACTCATGTAGAACATAATTTAAATGATTCTGAGGCAAATAGTGAAACTGTATCTCAGGTTAGTTTTGAATCAGACTATACCCCAGAAACGCCCAAATTATCTCCCGAGCCCCCTAAGACAGTTTCCAAAAGAGTGATACATATGAACTCAGTAGGTGCCGATACGGCAACAAGGAAGAGGAAGCATGATATGAGTTATTTAGGGGGGAGAGAACGAAAAATCCTAAAATTAAAAGTAAAAGAAACCGCCGATACTTGCCACGATAATCCTATATCATTAGTTATGGGCAAACCTGGCGATAACAAACAATGTCTTAGTACCTTTCCTAATATTCCTTGCCCCTCCCTCACCTCGCTTGGATCCTCTGACCCTTGCCCCACTTGTCAAAATAGTGATGAATCATTGTTGGTTAAAATTGAGGCTTTGATGAAAAACCTCTTATTGCCTGTTCTAGAGCGGACCAGGTTAATGACCCAAAAAATTGAATCCCTGGAGGCAGTTGTAAACACTAACTCAGCTCTACTAGTATCCCTAACTAGTTTGAGCCAAGGGGGGGCTAATCCAACACATCCAGCAAATATTGCTCAAGTAAATACTTCTACATCCCTTAGTGATAAACCCCTTGGGGTAGTAACTGATAGACCAATGAGGGGAGGAGATCATAAGGTTACATCCAATAACCAACTAGTGGCCGCATCCCAATCATTGCAGAAGAAGCGGCCAGTAGCAAAACCTGATAGCTTAAACCCCGCTAGACTACAACCAACTGGACTACCATCCCGGGCTCAACCGAGTCTTAATACTTCCCGGCCTCTTTTTCAAGGGTCTACGGCTAATCAAAAACGTAACAACACAAAACCCCTGGGAGAAAAACATCGTATACACACTAAGCCACGGGCCGATCTCCCTACTGAGGCTGCACTATACACAATAGTTTTGACTGGTGTAGCCCCCCTTCAACAGGGTAAGAGGGAGACTTTCGATGATCTGCGCAATAAGGTGACCTTTTGGTTAAATAAAAACCGACCATTACCCCCCTCTCTGCCAACTGAAATTTTGTTTGTGAGAAGGGTGGACTGGGTGGGTCATGGTACAAAAGATCTGGAGGGTGATTGTGTATTGATCTCGTTTAAGGATCCTTGGGTGGTGGAAATGATTAGCAGAAAAGCGAGGTTTGCCAGGCAGGGGGATGTTCAAACATTGAGCCTATCATATTTTTACCCGCATAGGCAGAGTAGTACCCTGGCGGGTTTCAGACATGGCCAACCAAACATCAGGAGGTATCCTACTACAATGACTCCCCAGCCCACTACTTTCCCATTTCTTTTCAATCATTATGGCCCATTATCTGATCTTGAGGCAAATGATTGACTTCACTCCCGGACTTGCATAACTGCCCATACAGTAAATCCTAGTTCCCCGCCAGATAGGCCGTCTAATGAGCCTTCGCAGTTGGTATTTGTAGAGGAGCAGCGACTGGGGGCCTCAATAACAGCAAGTTCTACCAGACTACCGTTAAGGGAAGTAGAAACGACCCGGAAGCAAGGGGAAAATTGGGGCACCCTTGGGTGCACCACAAATGGGTGTGATGCTGAGAATAACTTAAATGCACTAGTGGCTCTGGACTCAGTGGTACCCTCTGTGACCCATGGTCCAGAACTACTATCTATTGTCTCCTGGAATGTTGCGGGGGTTAAAAGTCGTACCCATTCAGATGACTGGCTGGAGTTTATAGATAAATATGATATTATCTTACTCCAGGAAACCTGGGCAACCGAACCAACATTTAGGCAGGGATACATAAATTTTTTTAAACCTGCAATTAGAAGCCCTAAAGGGAGAGCCTCAGGGGGTTTATTGATCTGGGTGAAACAATCCCTGGGATTCCATTCCACAGAAATAACAGTATGCAACCCTGACCTCCTTATCATTAAGTTGAGGAAGACTGGCTGTCGGGACATGATTTTGTTTAACGTATATGCCCGAGGTTTGCCAGGAGGCCGCTCACCTCACCTGCTGGAAACATTGGACCCAATCTTAGACGATCTTGATAGTGATCTTGTAACCCTCCTGGCTGGAGACCTAAACTGTACCTTTGAGCCATTGCTCGACTCAGGGGACAGTTGGGGCTATGCGGAGGATGCAGTATGGGGTATTCCAGAACTGATGCCCTGTAAATCAGTAACTGCAACTGAGGCTGCAGTGAATTGGACGGCTCTTTGCCTCAATAGGGGCTTTCGGGCTGTCAATGGCCGCGCCAAATCAGACCAGGAAGCAAATTTTACATTCGATAACGGGCTTAGAAAAAGCCGTATCGATTATATCCTATTAAAAGTAGGAGATTGGCCCCTTATGATAGACATGGCAATCCTCCCCCGTCCAGAAAGTGACCATAACCCCCTGTCCCTAAAATTAAAGTTACCAGGCTTAGTGAGATCTGAGAACCCTGGTACTGCACAAACTGGGGATGCCTTCCTAACCAATGATAGGAAGAGACTCAAATGGTCTAAAATTGTGGAGGATGTTGCTCTAAGGGACAAGGTAAACATAAAAGTCAGCAAAACATATAGAGAGATGCTGGCATATGATCATCTGGGGGGAAACCCCGAAATGGCCAACGATATTATGAATCTCCACAATGGTTGTTTTGCCGACCTTAAATCTCTACTTTCAAAACCCCGACCTAAGGCAAATCCCAAAATACGGAACTGTCCTAAGAAATGGTATAATATTAAATGTAGGGAAGCCCATACTAAACTTATAAGGGCAGTTAAGTCTGGAGTTATGATCTCAGTGAAAGAAGCGAGATCTAATTATAAGAAAACACAGTGGGAAGCTAAGCGGGTGTGGGAGGATAAGCACTGGTCGGATTTATTGGAGGCTACCACCTCAAATAACCCCATTAAGTTTTGGGAAATAGTCAAGTGGGGGAAGGATCCGGATGCTTGCATCCCTGTAAATCATGTATCCCCTGTGGAATGGGTCACGTTTTATTCGACCCAGTTCTGTGCTGAGAACTCTAATCCCCCCAGTACTACGGCGATGGTATCCCAGCCCCCCTTGCAAACTAAGATTATTACCTTTACGGAAAAAGAGGTCGAACTGGCCATAGGTCTTACAATGCAAGGGAAAGCACCGGGCATGGATCTCATACCAGCCGACCTGTTCAAGACAGACCCCGGCTTATGGATACCCTACCTTACTAAAGTGGCTAACTCAATAGCCGCTGGTGCAAGTATACCAGAATCCTGGAAGGGGGCTGAGATATTACCCATCTACAAAAAGGGCAGTAGGTCAATTCCGGGTAATTATCGCCCAATTAGCCTCATTGATACAACCCAGAAACTTATTGCACGTATGATTTTAGGGAGGGTCCAAGGATGGATCGAACTAGAGGACATACTATCTCCAATGCAGGCGGGCTTCAGATCGGGAACAAGCACCATCGACCAGGTGTTCAGATTTTGTCTGATCTACTGGAAGGTGGTTCAGCTTGGCGGTGGTACAATCTACGCAGCGTTTCTTGATCTGAAGTCCGCGTTCGATCTAGTCCCGAGGGATAAACTGTGGGGAGTTTTGAGGAGCTTGGGAATGCCCGAGGAGTTATTAGTTCTAATAATTAAATTGCACGAAGACAATTTTGCAAGGGTAAGATGGGGTGCCCAGGGGCAAGTGACAGAACATTTTCCAGTAACCCGAGGTGTCCGCCAGGGGTGTGTTCTGGCACCAACTCTTTTCTTATTGTTTATAGACCAAGTGGTCAAATTTTTTAAGGAAACGCCAACGGACGCCCCGATGCTTGCAGGACAACGTTTCCCGATGCTCATCTTCGCTGATGACACCCTTCTCCTTTCCCGGACACGCTCTGGTCTTCAGCGGGCGTTGGACCGGTTTGGGGAGTTTTGTGTCATCAGCGACCTTAAGGTGAACGTCGAGAAAACTAAGCTTATGGTACTAACAAAGAATCGCCCTGTCCGGTGCACAGTTAATATGGGTGGTGTTAAACTGGACCAAGTGGAGAATATGGTATATCTAGGGGTTACCCTAGACAGTCGACTGGGATGGAAAGCACAAGTCGAAGCACAACAACTAAAGCTTGCCCGCCTTACCGGCTGCCTACTAAGTGAACAAAAGAGATCTATCACTAAGCGGGTTTGTCCGGTTCTTAAGATCTATGATGCTAAAATTAACCCAGCAATTTTATATGGTGCAGATTTGTGGGGTTATATGGATCTTATGGGTTTGTACAAAATACAATGCAAATTTTTGCGTAACCTCGTGGGCTTGCCACAGTCGACCCCATCCATCCCTCTCTGCTTGGACATGGGATGCCCCCCGATTAATGAAATGGCTAAATTTAGATTGGCCGCCTTTTGGAGGCGTTTGTGGACAACCCCTGAACTCACCCTATTTGCCAAAGAGGTAGCTGAAGTTAGGTCACTTGGGGGTTCAGGAAAAATTAAATGGTTCAAAATGGTAAAATCTATCCTGACGGATATGGGGCTAGAGCAACTCTGGATATCCCCTTCTACCAGCACCTTTCCATCTAAACTAGCTTTCAAGGAAATGTACTGGGCCACTGTCCGTCAGAATAGAGTTAATGCCTCAAGCTCTATTAATCTTACGGGTAGGTTCCTGTCATTTAAGTTGGACTTGTCCCGTGAACTCTATTGGGATTTAATTTCTAAAACCCTGGACAGGAAACTCTACCATCAGTTCCGGGTGGGTGCATTACCTTTGAATACATTTACTAAAAGTTGGAAAACGAGTAATGTGGATGATTGTGGTTGGTGCCCGGGTCATAAGGAAACAATAGGACATTTTTTGTTTGTTTGCCCTAGATACCGAGCACCTAGAGCCAAATGGTTAAAACCATTGTTCCAACGTTTGCCCATAAGAAAATCCGAAGAGGCTATTCATGTACTAACTACCAACACCTCTGAGTTCATTTCAGTGTGCCTGGCCAAATACCTGGGGTGGGCCTGGATACTAAGGTCGAAACCATAGTATAATTACTGTACTGACCATGAATATGCTTTCCCATGATGTACTGAGCTTTTTCAAAATAAGTTGTCCATTTTTTGTCTATGCCATCGAAAACTGTTTTGAACTCAATTGTAAATTTTCTGTTTTTATTTTACAGGTTTGTCTTCTTTGTCATTTAATACTAGTTTTATGAATTTAAAGATTATGTATCTTTTTAAATTAAGTAATGTTGTCAAATGCCTGTCTTTTATGATTTTTTTATGAATCGAAATAAAGACTTTAAAACCTGAAAAAAACCTGAAATGCTAAGTTTCATCATTAATTTCCATTACAGCTTTGTTAAGAATATAAAGTTATCTGTTATTAAACAATTCAATTTCACTATTATGATGAATCAAACTATTTCTACCTAGTCAATAACTCTTTTACAGTGCTGGTACTTCAACTTTTCTCAGTTTCAATGTTGTTTTTCTACACGTGTGCCAAGTACAAATTTGTTTTTTCGTTGTCAAGATTGGTTTATATGTTGTGTGAAGCATGATCAGCTTTTACGCTGCATCAGAGCCCTTATGCTGTGTATATTTGAAGGTCTGGCATTGCTGTTTACGTGCAGACTGCACAGTGCTGTTTAGCTGTACAGTCCTTCACTTTGTTTATGCAGTTGTTGGTGCAAGCTTCTCTGTGATTGTAGATTATGGGGTGTTTGTACATTCAGCTCTCAGGGTGCTGTTTGTCTATACCTCATTTAGCTACTCCCCAACGCATGCAGGCTCTTACACAATAACTAACAGACTGATACAGACATTCAGACAGATTATTCACTCACCCATACATTCACCGAGACATGTATATTCACTCACTCATACAGTCTGTCACACACCCACTGAATAATTCATGCAGGCACTCATACACCCACTCGTTCTCCAATACACTTTGGCGCGTATATAACATTTTAAAACTTTTTAGAAACCCTCACAGTCACTGGATGATGTCATCAGTGATGTCATTTTAGATGTCATCAGTGATGTCAATGAACATGTCATAAGTGATATGTGACCTCATCAGCAGTGCATTGCGGGGACGCAAGTTATAATTAGCTCAGCTAACTATAACGGATGAATTTCACGGGTTTTGTACAAGTGAAATGTCAGCCTAACTATAATGTTACTGCAACCTGTGTTTTTTTCCGTGAATTTATAAGGTTTTTTAAATGCTAATTCCTAACTATAATGTCCCTGTAACCTTTGGATATTTCAGTGGTGGAGAAAAGGGGCTGGTCCTCCAACTAGCTCTCAGGAATTCCACTGCATAGGACTTACAGGAGCTACCAGGAGGGCTTCTTGGCCCCCAAGGTCCCTCAGGAGTAAAGTGGACTTAATGTCCCAACCAGTAATGTGCCAGGAGGTGCGTTTGCAGAGTGGTGGAGAAGGGGGCATGGTCCCGAAGCGTGTGATGAAGGTCAATGTGAAAAAAACAGCTTTTTTTCACATCGACAGGCATCACACGCTTCAGCGCGATTTGAACAATGATGGGCTAAATAACTGATGGATGTAAATATTGTACATTGTTCAGTGCAAGCCCTTGATGAAGGGCGTTGCCTGAAATGCATTGGGCACAATTTTGATTATGGATTAACAGATTTACGAACATATAATTTGGATGGATTTGATTAAAATGAAAAATAATGAAAAGAAATGATAAACCTATCTTGATAAAAAAAAAAAATTGGGAACATGAAGTTTCTTAAGAGTGCACTTGGGGACGCTATCCATGGTATAAGGTAAGTGCTACTATAGGGATATAAAATTACCTCATAGATTGACCATCCCGCACCACCCACTTGGATTATGGATTCAACATCATGTTAAAAAGGAGTGCGTAGTCCTACCTGAAGGCCATTTAGACCACTGGCAGGGGGCTTAGCTGAAGGTCTTCTGTTGTCACACTTTCTGCTGAAAAAGGGAAACTGTAGGTAGGATTATATGAAACTACTAACTCAAAACTAAATGAAAGGTTTAGGACTGCCTAAAGTACAATCTAAAAAAGTTGTTGGCACTTTATACTCCAGTCCACCTTCCCATTCTAAACCCAGGATGTCTGCTTTATTACTAACTCAAGTCTTAATGTCGGTCTTTGAGATTCTAAGGAAATGAAACACTGCCTTTGAGACAAAACCTAATGGATAGCAGGGGCAGACCGAGGTATCCCTCATGGGTAGCTGGCTGGGTGGTGGGGGGGCTGGTTTCAGACCCGGATGGGCTTCTGTGACCAAACCATGTCCCCTAGGTCCCATTCTAATTGTGGACTTCTGTGATGCTAGACTGGTTTCCACGTTTGCTAGGCTGATAGTGGTTTCCAGTCCTGCACTGATCATGACGTGTTCGATCAGGCAGAAAGCTTCCTTTAGACACTTACAGTGCAAAAACTCTCAACTAGTGGCATACTGGGTATGTTGCAAGCAACGTAGTATACTTGGGAAACCTGCATTTACTTTCCTTTATACAGTTTAGTTAGAACGCCTATATTCTACCGTAATAATATATTGCAGCAGATTTTTACCATCATAGAGGCGGAACAGATAAAGTATCTCTGGGAACATAGTGCCAAAAACCACTTGAACACTTCATTGATTTTCATAATACTTAGAGTGTCTGCCTACTTAAGCGCCTCATCTAAAGATTGTTGGGAGTGGAAAATCATATAAATGGAATTGGTAATAGCACTTCCATGCAATTGATAGCCATTCCTATAATAACCAGAACAAAGTGGTGCAAAATCGGCACCAACAAATGAGGGAAAACACATGGAACTATTTCCATGCATTATTTCCATATATGAATCTTAATTTGTGGTAATGTCACAATTACTGGCTACAGTAGCTCAAACAGTATAATTGTGGTATTGGAGTAGGTGACCTGATGAACTCTATGGGGGGTCATTATGATGGCGTGCGGATCACCACCGCCCGACCGGCGGTGGCAATCCGCACGCCATAACTCCACGCCAACCGTCAAGGTAAAATGGCAGGGGGGTAACGTAGCAGACGGAAAGACCGTCCGCCGCTTTTCCGCCGGCAGGCAATCTAACAATTGCCTGCCGGGCGGAAAAGGCGCACAATATGGTGGCAGTACCTTGCAGGCCCCGCCATCCATATTATGATATGTGCGGTGGGCATGCCTTTCCATGGCGGAGACTCCACCATGGAAAGGCATGCAGAGATTGACTTTGGGGGCCCGTTGGGGGCCCCCGGGGGGGTGGCATCACTGGGGGGGTACCGTACTCCCCTTCATTGTCATACACCAGGTGGCAGGCACTGCACAGTGCCTGCCATGTTGTGCATTGCAATGCACAACATGCACCTTTAACATTGTGGCGGGTGCTGCTTATAGCACCGCCCGCCGCAATGTGAAAGGCAAGAATGCACCCACCAGTGTGACGGGCGCATCCTAATTTGCCTCGTGGGACCGCAGCACCTCTGGTGGTAGGTCCTATTTTCCATTACGGTGGCGGGCGTACAGAGTCCGCCCGCTATCGTAATGGTGCCCTATGTGAGGGCCTTAGTGGGTTATTGATTTCAGAGCAGGAGAGTATTAATCTATGTGCGTGCTGCACGTATGCTAACCAGATAGGGGCCTAAAATAAATATTTCAAACATTTGTGTGCCAAAACATTGGTCATCATAGTATCAAGCTGAGGTCAGCATTGAAGAGGAGTGTATGCCAAAGTTGGTGCAAAGAGGAGGTGTAGTGAAAGGGGAGCGAGGATATACAAACAAGTGGTTCAAGTAGGAGGAGATCCAGTCAGAGATGGTTCCATCTTTAGCACAAGGAACCATATGGAAAAACTTTTAAGCACTCAGAATTAATTTGGATGTAATGTAGCAGTTGTGAAAATTTTAAAACAGTAGGTCAACTGCTATTCCTCCCTGTATAGAATTGGGATTCTATTCAAGTATTGTTTTATTGTTTTTAGAAATACTCCTACAAATGCATATAACTTACGCTTGTTAAATTATATATTTTGTTGAGCTGTATCCAAATGCAATGTTGCATTGGCTAATAATTAAAGACCACAAAGGAGAATACGGAGAAAAATTCTCTGATATCAATTACTTTTAGCTAGATGTGCAAACTTATTTTGTAGTTAAAACTCGGATTCAGAATTTGTGACCACAAAATAGAATTGTTTCTATGTATCAATCCCATAGGAATCATAGGGTTCGGTATATCGTTACTGACTTCTAAAATGAGATTGTGATCTAATATAAATACTCTATTTGGAATGGGTGTGATGATGGTTTTAATTCCAAATACTGAATCAGTCTGAGATGTACCAATGTTTTGCGCACAAAATCCAGTTGCAAAACACTGGAAAGTAACTGAGTCCCAATTTAGGGTGGTAACCCAATCACAAAACGGAAGGGGTCCCAAAGGGATGAAAAAACAAGTAGTTTCGGAGAAGGCAGTGGTCCAGGGAGTAAAACACATTTTTCAATAAAAGACAACTTTTGTTTCCCATGTCCATTGAGGAAAATAGGCTGTATTAAAAAAATAAATACCTTATTAAAAAGCAATCACAGACATGGTTGTCTGCTGAACCTAACAGGCCACCTTCCTTGTGAAGGCTACTAATCAATATTTATTTATTTATTTATAGCATTTATTGAGCGCTACTGTTACCCGTGGGTGTCCTAATATGAGGTGCAATTTGCAGCCTACCTCTTTACTAATAATGAAGTTGGTCGGAGTACAACCAATTCCAAATCAGAACTTTATGAACTGATCTATTAATACATCAGTTGGTTTGTAAAATTATTTATTGATTAAAAAATAGTTGTCGCAAAATGCAACACATTTTTTCCAAACAGTATTACATGCTTCATGCCCTTTATTCATTGTTTTATATTTTTTAAATTATGTATGAAATTCAAGATTTACAGTAATTTACCAGAAATATAGAAACGCAAGAATTTACCAGGATTCAACTAACACATCATCCAAAATACCTTTGACCTAAAACGTAAATGGTGCTTATATTGCTGGAGTCATTTTGCAGGTATCGGGTAGGACCTCATGTATATTTGTATATGGTATTTGTAAACCACAAACCTAGGCATAAGGCAGTGGAGCACAATACACCGTCAAAGGCAAAGATACCGTTTAGAAATGAACAAAGAGGTAGTTTGATTCTGGGAGCAGAAGTGGACAGATTCTATAAGAATACAAATCCAACACAACAAAGGTTGAAGACCTCTAGGCAATGCTTTCTTGAAGAGACCAGTGTTCAGGCAACTTCCAAATAGGCATGGATTTTCAATTTGAAACACATGGACAGGCGATTTCACCTTATTGAGCCTCTTGTAAGAAATGTCTAAGTACTCAAACTATTTCTCTGCAACCAAGGTTCAGAAAGTATTTTCACATCAGCTTTGTGAAACACTACTGATGAAGCAGGTCTTCTATAGGTCTGATTCCTGCACTGATGAATTCAGGAAGCACCATGAAGATATGATACTGTTAATTAACTTGAAGCCAATCTAAGCACTTGAAACTGAAGGCAATCAATTGCCATTTTTAAAATAATTAGGCAGCTGTAGTGAGAAGAGACTGAAGTATGGTTTACGCTCCTACAGTGATATTTTCATAAAAAGCATCCCATAATCTATTTAGCAGAAAACAAACTGTATATAAGGTTCCTAAAATCAGCTTAAGAAAGCAAAACACAACTATGCACTTCACATGAGCTTAATGATAACAAAACCCAACCAAGCATGTGTCAACATATGGATCTGGATTGAGTACATTACTAATTGATACTGATAGAGTGTTTGCCTTTTCTTGTTTCATAATACTTACATTTTTCATTTCTGTATGTAGTCCTAAAAAAAGTGTTCCCAAACAAAAAAGATTTTACCAAGTTCAGCCTGTTGAAGTAAGTTAACCATAAATTGTGGTTAGTGTAGAGGATAGCGTTGATATCTGATTTTGCATTTTTCTTGTGAGTTCTAGGTATCTATGAGCATCACCAACATGAATGTGAATGCCCACAATAATAGACCTGTTCTTAAATTTGAAAATCTTCACTTATACATTTATGCCAACGTTTGGATGTAGATCTTCAGAGCGCAGACTTTACAAAGAGAAAAGCTGTGACATTTATAAGTTCTTATTTCCTCACAAAAAAGGTGGTTCTGTGAAAGTAAGTGTTCTTACTATAAGTCTTTGGAAAATACAAACACATCTAGGTGTGCCTTCGAGATGTGTTTCTATTTTCTCAACAGAGGTAGTTAGATTCTGTAGGTATCAAAATACACAGTAGCTTCTTCAAGGAATGGATGGGTGTGAACCAAGGAGGGTAGTCACCTATTCTCATGGAAGCCAGAGCAAGTCTTCCTGTCAGAGGTCTGTGTGACACCCCTCACATCACCAGAGCATGCTTGCAGAGTTGGATGTGAACAAAGCAGTGGCATAGCATGGGTGGGGCCACAGGGGTGGTTGCCCGGGGCGCAAAATTCTTAGGGGCATTCTTAGGGGTGCTGGGGCACTCATTGGGGCGCTACATTTTAAAAGAAAAGTGGAAGAATACTGGCCATGCCCTGGGGGCTGGAAACCCACGCTAAGCAGCTGGAGAAAGCAAAGTGCCAGATGCAGTGGAACCCTTCAGTCTGGAACCGGAGGCACACTGGGTTAAGATTTTTGTTCAAAGACATCAGAACAAACTTGACATAGGGGAGGGAGGAGTTGGCCCAACGGCTAGGGCACTCGACCTCGGACCTGGGGATCTGGGTTCGAGTCTCGGTAACGACGCCAAAAACCTCCAGAGATTCTGGGCAAATCACTTAATCTCCCCGTGCCTAAAATGAATGCGTGTCCTCATGTAACGTAACTGGTGCTATGTAAAGCGCTCTGATACCTGATTATAGGCCACTGATCAGTAGGAATCCCAAACAGTTGCTCTGCACCATCTGTATATTGTATGCACTGAAGGTTGGCTTCTTTTCAGTCTAGTAAGTTCCCGAAGAAGAATGCAAGAAGCAGCAACCTCTGGTGCACAGCACGGTGCCATTCACTCTGATTTTACAGTACGGAACAAGCTTCGGGGGCTAAAGATCTGTGATAGCAGCAAATCTGCCAAATTCTGCCCACTCGCGGAACTCTGCGGAATCTCGCAGAGTTTTTATATAACTCTGGGAAATTCCATGGAGTGAAACGCCACGAGTTCTGCCCACCCCTAGGTAAAACACTATAGAAAGGGAGGTGACGCGTGAAATGCAGCTGCTGCGAAAGGCAATGGGCCTGATGAAGGGCCTTGAGAGAAAGCCGGGAAGTAAAAGACCTACTATCAACCTACTATCAATAGAGATTGTACTCCCCTGACTGCCTTCTGTCTATCTTGGCCCCAGCTGTGTACACCATGGCAATAGGGTTCTTAACCAGGCTCTACTGAAGAAGGCACTGAATGCATGAGCTGAGGTGTAAATCCTGCACCAAGGTTTAAAATGGAAAAAGGCATAGGCAAAGAAAGGCTTAAATTAGTTTTTGGCAGAGACAAAACTGGATGTACAAGATGTTGGAGGCCTCACAACCAGAAATGAAAAAGCCATGGCGGACTTCATTTAGTAAAGCAGCCTTCAGACACTCCCAAATGAAAGAGTTGGCAATTCTGTTTCATTGTTCCCAGATTCTCTTGGAGGTCATCGGGTTGGGAGTCCACCAAAAGGTTTCTCACTTGTAATAGGAACGGACACATAGCTGAGGCTGCATGTACATCTGGGCCGACTTTGCCTGGTATTGCAGGACAATTGGAATACATACCCATTCAGACAGGAAGTGCAGCAAGCCGTGGACAAGCCTGAAGGCACAGGGTGCACTAGAGTTATGCTCCGAGGTAATCGGTGGCACGTCAAGCTCAGCCTCCGCTAAGGAAGGTCCTCAGAACAGCTTGGCCAGACCTCCATGAGCAACAGGAGTCTCATGAGCTGGAGCGTGACGGTAAGTCATTCCATGTCAAGTCTACTCCATTTGTGGATTTTAAGAGTAGTCGCGTCATCATGTCTCCTTTTTCATGGCTTAGTCCATTTCATCTATATTCCATGGTGTCATCAAAAAAGTGTACTTGAGGGTGTGTCGTTATTGTAACTATTGCCTTGGTATCTCATTCTTTCCCAAAAAAACATGATAAATCCTGTAGTATCAGATGTTGAAACTCTGCCATGCTAAAGCATATATAGCATGATAACGAATGTTTATGTAACTCCAGTCATTTGTCTTAATTTTCAGACAGTGGCACTTTGTACTCCCCGCACTGACAGAGGAGAAAGTGGCTGATTCAGGCACAGAGCCACACACATTCGCCTGTCTCTGATCTGTGGAGACCTGGAAGATGAGGAAAAAGGCAAGTGAGACCACCACCATTCTGTCCCTGTGCTCAGCTCCCTGAAGACCCCGGTGAGGCAGATAAACAAAAGGGAAGTGAGCACTGTCAGCCGGAATAACCACTTTTGTGACGTCTCAGCAGCGAATAACCAAATTCCTATCCAGTTATTCACCCTAAGATTTCCAATGGAAGCCATATGCAACAATGGGGTGCTTACTTAAAGTAGCTATAGCTTATATACAGCTAAAAGATGCCACACAACAGCAGCACTATGCGTGGGCCAACCCCACTCTGGTATAAGTCCATCTCCTAGCTGCCAGGATTTCTCTTATTACCCCAACTGCCATGAGTTCCTTTTTATGACACACACATTCGATCCCACGCCACAGATTCTAATCTGAGCAAAGCACAAAAGAAAACACAGGCACACAAAAGAGGACAGGATGCTTCAGAAAAACTGGTCCTTAGATCTCACGAAGGTAAAGTCATTAGAATATAAATGGAAGGAGGTCATGGACCTGAATGGCATATCCACCCAGTACCAGCTCCAGCGTTCAAAGGGCAGAACAACATTGTTTCCGGCCATCAAAGGAATGATCTGAGCCGATCTCACACATGATGGGGTGGTTTTAGATCTGGGAACGAGTGATATAGTAAAGACAACTTTTTACACTGTTATACCGGAGTGACTTCACAACCACGAGTCTGCATGACCCCTGGGTATTTTTCTGTATAGGGATCTGGTCTGTCGCACAGTCATGGGTTGAGCCACAGAGCCAACAACGACCCACTTCATTAAACGGTCCTAAATGAAGAACACAATCCAGCTTCACCCTCTGCGGTCTGTTTTACGGTGAGAAGCAAACACCTTGGCTGGTGACGATGGATGTGAGGCTTTACTCGCGGATGGTCTGCTTAGTAGACCGTCGTCAGACCTCTGCTCTCTGATGGCCATGCGGCCTGGTACCCTCGCTTTGCCCTTGTTCTTCTGGATTGCCCTATCAAATGTCCATCATTTGGCAGCTTCTGAGAAGGACCACCGCTACATGCCGGTTGAGACTGTGATCCTGTAAGTGAACAAGGTGGGGCCCTAGCACAACCTACAGGAGACCTACCTCTTTAACTCACTACCAGTTTGTGCCCCAAAGAAGATTGTTCACTGGACACTTAGCTTGGGTGAGCTCTTGGATGGTGACCGCAAGATAAAGTCCACCTACCAGAGCCGCTTCAGAGAGAAGGTCGAGAAGCAGACTCTGTGCGAGCGGAAACTGTCAGTCAATAAGTTGGAGAAACTGCAGCAGGCTATTGAGGACCTCTATTACTTTGAGTTTGTTCTGAAAGACATCCCCATCCGTGGCTTTGTTGGGCACATGGAGGAGACAGGCTTCCTCTCACTTTCCCACAAGGTTGGACTTTGGACCCACCTGGACTTAAACATAGAGTACAACAGTGACTGCATCATTTTTGGCAATGTTAGCGTAAAGGATGTCTAGCCCTTTAGCCTTGATGATGTGCAGGAGCCACTGAGCATGGAGCATACCTACAGTGTCCACTGGTTTGAGACAACCGTGCCCTTTGAACGCCGTGGAGACAGACTGCAGGACTACAGCTTCTTCTCAAAAACTCTTGAGATCTACCGGCTTTCCATACTTAACTTGATGGTCCTAGTCTTTCTCCTAATGGGCTTTGTCATTATGATCCTGAGGCGGGTGCTGAAGAGTAACCTGACCCGCTACAACCTCTGATGTCTTTGACCAGGGTGACAATGGCTGGGAGATCATCCACACAGATGTGTTCAGCTTCCCAACCTACAAGAGCCTGCTCTGCTCAGTTCTTGGTGTAGGCACACAGTTTCTGACGCTGGGTACAGGGATCATCATGATGGCACTTTTGGGAATGTTCAACTTTCACCGCCACTGTGCTATTAATTCAGTCATCATCTTGCTATTTGCCCTTACCTGCTGCATCTCTGGCTGCATCTCGAGTAGTTTTTACAGCAAGATTGGAGGCTAAAAATTGGTGTGGAACATTGTGCTGACTACCAGCCTTTTCTCAGTGCCTTTCTTCTTGATGTGGAGCGTAGTGAACTCTGTACATTGGGCGAACGGGTCAACCCAGGCTCTCCCTGCCACTATCATCTTGCTCCTGTCCCCCTCACAGTCATCAGTGGCATCTTTGGCAAAAACAGTGGAGGCAGCTTTGATGCTCCTTGCCGCACCAAGAACATAGCCTGTGAAATCTCTCGCCAACCGTGGTACAAGTCTACTCTTGTGCACATGACCATTTTTGCCACAGTGTGGGGGCGTGAACAGTACACTCATTACAGCATCCTCTTCATCGTCTTTGCTATTCTACTGAGCGTCGGAGCCTGCATTTCTATTGAACTGACTTATTTCCAACTTTCGCGTGAGGACTACCACTGGTGGCGTCGCTCAGTGTTCAGCACAGGCTCTACAGGAGTCTTCATCTTTCTCTACTTCATCTTTTACTACTCCAGACGTTCCAACATGTCTGGAGCTGTACAGGGTGTGAAGTTTTTTGGCTACTCTTTCTTAACTGCCTATGTCTTCTTCCTTATGCTTGGCACGGTTTCCTTTGCTGCCTCTCTCAAGTTTATCCGGTACATCTACGTCAACGTTAAGATGGATTGAAGCCAGTGGCCTCACATTTCTGTTTGACGAAAGGACCGTAAAATCTTGCATGAAATGGAGACATCAAAATATGGATAGAGGAGTCCGAGATGGTCTCCCTCTCCCTAGACAGACATTTCTAGAATGCATATAACAGAACTCCCATGGGGCTCCCAATGCAGCCTACTTTTATAGCTTTACATTGATTAATGTTTATTCCTATTCAAAAGTTCACCCATTCCTTTCCCTTTGATGGGAGTGTATGGGAGCAGTAGCTTGTTGGAGGACAAAGATGATGCCAGAATCACTCAAGTGTTGCTTTGGCTCAGCGACTTGGGTGTAGATGTCTACCAAGGATGCACTTTTAATATTTACGTATGTGAACATTAAAGGCACATGTCCTTCTTGTCATCCCCCCTCCAAAAAAAGAGAGAAGCAAACACCTTCTGCTGAGGAAAGAATGTCGCAGCAGGAAAGGCATCTAGCAGAGGGGGGCCATGCCACAGACTGGCAGGCCCCAGGACAGGTGCAGACCGCATTCGGCCGGTCCAAGCCAGCGGTAGTTGCAATTTGGAATTTTTCACAGGCTCAGCCCGCACTGCCATTGGCTGGCTGGGGTTGGCGGGGGGGGTCACCTGAGTGTATGGCAGGGGCAGGCAGTCGGATTTAAATGCGGGTGCAACTTTGGCTGTTGTCACCTCGCTCCCTGGATCCTCCCCCCTGATGGACGCCAACAGTACCGCCTTGCCAGCAGCAGCCTTGGAGCCTTGTTTTCTCCCTACCCACCATCCTCTACGCAGGAGCCTCGGGGAAACTCCTCAAACGGCTCCAACCCATCCAGAACGCATCCGCACGTCTGATCCTCGACATCCCGTGCCGCAGCCACATCACACCCCACCTGAAAGACCTACACTGGCTGCCCGTCAACAAGAGGATACCCTTCAAGCTCCTCACCCACGCACACAAAGCACTCAACAACACTGGACCAACGCACCTCAACTGCCGCCTCAGCTTGTACACCCCCACCCGCCAGCTCCGCTCCGCCGACCAGGCCCTCACCACTGTCTCCCGCATCCAAAGAGCAACCACCGGCGGCAGATCCTTCTCCCTCCTCGCCGCCAAGACATGGAACACCCTCCTCCTCCACCTACGGTGGATGCAGGACCTACTGACCTTCAGGAGACTCCTCAAGACCTGGCTATTCGAACAGTAGCAGCATCCTCTCTCCCCTCAGCACCTTGAAACCCTCACAAGTAAGTAGCGCGCTTTACAAATAGATTGATTGATCCCCTAGTTCACTGCAATAGGGAGGTGCAAGGGTGTAAATAGAGTTGTGTTTGGCTACAAAACAGGTTGACAACCTTGGCATCAGTTATAAGTGCAGACAAATCCAGGGGAGAGTTGGCCATAAGCCAGTGTCCCAACTCGGAGCACAGATACACAATCTTTAGAGACGGGCTAGTGGGGTCTGCGACCGCAAGGGTCCATAGCCTTACCTTACACTGCCCCGATGAGTGTTTGAGGGATTGGGAGGTCCAGGTATGGCTCAGCTCATCCTTGAATGATGGCAAGGGGGATACCTTAATGGGTGGCCCTGGCATGGTGAATTATGCTGCTGGGGGGCCAGCTCGATACTGGCCCAGGTTTCCTCTAAACTGAGGGGACAGATGGATCCGCCTTACAATGAATGGAACCCAAAAGGCGTATTTCCTCCTGGGTTCAGTACAATGGAAAACGGATGATGTTACAGGGAATGGGATCAAAGAACAAAACTACTGACTAGATCTGATAATTATACGGGCTCATTTTGAGTCCCCAAAATGTTTTGAAATAAATCTGAAGCAAACTGGTACAAACGATTTACAACCAGTTTGTACTAGTTTGCTTCAGATTTATTTAAGAAAAAATTGGGGACTCAAAATGAGCCCGTATAATTATCAGATCTAGGCAGTAGTTTTGTTCTTTGATTTTGTTTCAATTCCCCTGTGCTCCTGCCTAGTATTGGTTCTTCAGGGGTCCCCTTTGTAAAGTGGTTACAGGGAATGGGACCTGAGGGGTAGTCAAGCATGACTCTGCCAATGTAATGTGTTGGGTCTTTGCACTGCTGTTGCAGTGTAAAATAATGTCAATATTTTCCCTTCATTGCTCTTTTAACCCTTTAAGTGCTGCCGTCGGCCAACGGTCGTCACGGGCACTACCTCCCCAGTGCTGCGTGCGACCGCTGGACGTCCATTTCAGCACTGGATAATGGACAGCGCAGCACTGGGGAGGTCTATTTACGAAGCTCCCATGGTGTTAATGCTATGTTGGTAGGTTCTATGTCGTGTTTACGATAAATAATAAAGAACAGTTTGAGAATATGATTTCTCTAACGCAACAACAGCATGGTGTACTTAGTTTTGTTTTCAGAGACGGAATGTACAGTGTTTGGGTTAATTTGATTGGGAGTGGGGAGGGATTTGAAAACCTGACTGGTCTGGATGCGGCTCTTCACCTGTGGGCATGATCCATCTCAAGGTAACAGACATGAACTGTAATCTAGCGCTTAAAGTGTCTCAAAAACTCAGGCTGTCACAGGAGATGGAGAGGCTGGATTTCCTTTTTGATCCTTGTCAGCGATGCCACGCAATCTATAGTGGCCTCATTATCTTCCAATGTCTGTGGAAAGCGCATCTCGCTACTAATAAAATACATCTTTAAAGAGGAGGCATAAACTCATGTTAGTGATGAATTCCCCTATCAGACAATTTGGTATTAAGCGAAGGTGTCCTCTGAAGCTGCCAATATATTTTCAGTGAACCAAACTAGCAAAGACTTTCATTTTCCTTAGTAAAAGCACGGACATCTTCCTGTCTTAGGCTCCTCCTACTCCTTCAAGTGCATTTAATTTTGGCCTTTAAAGTGCTAGCCAAGGTCACAAATTAACTATCCAAACTTGGAATGTGGCCGGCCTACTTGCTAGAGACAAGCGCCAGCGGTTGGGGGAAATAATCAGGTTGAACCCAGCTGATGTTATATGTCTCCAGGAGACGCACCTGCCTTGGGATAAGAGGACATTACTTAGATTCAGGGGATACAACCTATTAGCAGCTTCGTCACAAACATCTAACATTCGGGGGGTAGCTATTTTAGCCAAATCCTATCTTGGCGAAGAAACACGTAAACTAGCCGATCCGAATGGTAGGTGGGTTATTGTTAAACTAGACCTCGGTATCACCATTTGTTCTATTTATGGGTCCAACCAGGACGATCCTCTTATCTTTGAAAAGTTAGAACTTCAACTTGCAGCCTGGCAGGGCCCGCTTATTATATGCGGTGATTTTAATATTTCATTTAATCTACCGTCTAGTAGACATTCTCATCAAAAGAAATATGTGGGTAGTAAACCACGTGTCTATAAGGCCATTAACAGGCTGGTAGATAGTTTTGGCTTAGCTGATGTATGGGGCCTTAAGAACTATCCGGATCCTGGGTACACCTATTTTTCTTGCCCACATAGAAAACATTTTCAACTAGATTATATACTTGCCTCAACAGACATAGCCTCGCAAGCTACAATGATTAAATTACCAAAAATCATTTCTGACCATAACCCCCTTATCCTTACAGTCAATATTACAACCTTAGGTAGACAACATAGGGCTTGGACATTTGACCGTAAACTTCTTGCTAATAAAGAATATATTGCCTTTATTGCTAGCTGGGCGCAAGAATATTTTGACATTAATCGCTATAGTGCCCCGAGGAATGTAGTTTGGGACTGCTTTAAATATGCGCTTAGAGGAGAAACAATGAGTTTCCAACTTAGAGCCAGGAAGCAAATGAATAATGAATATAGCCAGAAAATTCATGATCTTGCAAAGGCTGAAGAGGAACACATTACACAAATATCGCAAGGTAATGATGGAAAAGTAGCCATGTATCAGATAGTAGTGTTGAAATCTGAGCTTAATTCTGGCTCTAGCCAGAAAGCTGCCGAAACATATAGAGTCAATCAGAAGGATCTGTATGAAAATGGGGAAAGAGTTGGCAACCACCTTGCTTTGCGTACTCGGCAGACGAATGTATTTAATAATATTGGCTCTATACAGGAAGGAGGTCAGACTTACACACAAACTCCTGATATAATTAATGCGTTCCAGCAATATTATCAAAATCTTTATCAAGACGATCCAATTGCTAATGGGGACGATTCAGATCTGTACCTTAGCAATCTTCTTAACAACCCAGAGGCATTTAGGATTTTGGATGATGCCGATCGTGAGGATCTTGAGAAGGAAATCACCTTGGCGGAAGTGCAGACAGCCCTATCCTTGCTTGCATTTGGAAAAGCTGCAGGTCCCGACAAAATCCCTCTTGATTTGTTTAAAATCCTTAGTCATCAACTGAGTCCATTGATTCACGATTTATTTTTAGGGATTCAATGGAAGGGTGTCCCCCCTGATTCATGGAACGAAACTAATATAATTGTCTTTCCGAAAAAAGGGAAATCCACAGACCAACTCGCCTCCTATCGCCCAATTTCCCTGATTAATTCAGACTCTAAATTATATGCAAAAGTGATGGGCATTCGGCTCAGTGGGGTCATCGAACATCTGGTCTCCCCTTGGCAGCATGGTTTTGTTCCGGGCAAAGCTACCACCGATCACACCCGTAGGGCTATTACCCTATTTGATATCATGTCTGCAGTGGGGGGCCGGATGTCGATGATCCTTCTTGACGCTGAAAAGGCCTTCGATCGTGTTTCCTGGAACTTCCTATGGGTTGTTCTGGCACGAAATAATTTTGGCCCCAAATTTATTAACCCCTTCCATGCTGGTGACGAACCCCAGCCGTCACTCTCCACGGTGCTTGTGTGCTGATGACGGCTAGGGGTTCGTCACGGCCCGCCCTGTTCGTGCGGCTGCCGCACACGGGGGGAATCGCGGCCGCACGGAAGGGGTTAAATCCATCAAAGCAATGTATTTATGCCCCAAAGCAAAACTGCAGATCATGGGCTCAGAATCTGGCATTATTATTTTTATTTTTATTTTATTTTATTTTTTTAAAAACCTTTATTAGCAAAATTATGGAAATACAGATTCTCGCCTACAACGCTTCGGGCCGGCCAGGAAAACATCACAAAGTATAACATAAGACACAGCTCATCAGCCGACAACCAGGGGTCCGGCAGCCATGGTAAGAAAATCGTTAAGTTCCAAACGACAGGATAAAAGCGGTTTCATTTTATAACGGTCAAACAACAAAGAAAACAAGGCTGCATTCCGCTCATTATGGTCGTTTCGCAGAAGGCAGGAAGAAGCGGTCAGGAAACAATAAGGGAGACAGGAGATGGTTCAGGACAGGAAAAAGAAAGGGAGGGAGGGACAGAACGGGGGCCCAGAGCCGATGAAAATATCGATAGAGCTGTACGCATGAGAGCCGAAGTGTACAGTCAAGGGGAACAAGGAATATCAGGGGGATCCTCGAAGGGGGGCTTACAGATGTCTCCACGGAATGTATTCCACTGGTTCCATATCCTACCCCATTTTTGGGGCCTGCCACGGGAAATGTAGACAGTTTTCTCTCTGAACATACACCAGTCCATGTTGTCTTCCCACCCGGAGACCAAGGGAGCCCTCTGGGACCCCCACAACTGCGCAATGTCCCTCTTTGCGATCATGTTGCCCAGAGTCACCCATTGAGTCTGAGCAACATTACAGTCAGTTGGTTCCCACACATTCAATAGACAGCGCCTAGGTTCAGGTAGCAGTCGAACATTCGTGACTTCATACATCACTTCATGCACCCCCCTCCAGAAAGACTCAACCACCGGGCAGTCCCACACAATATGAAGGAAAGTAGCTAGCATACCACAACCTCGCCGACACAGTCCATCATCAGAAAAACCCATACGCATCAGTCGGGGACCAGTGACATAGACACGGTGCAGGACCTTCAGCTGAACAAGTCGTAAGCGCGCCGGAATCGCGACCTCTTTAGGAGAGAACACCGCAGCTTGCCAATCTTCATCGTCTAGCTCCAGCCCATCGGCAGTCCAGGCGCCACGCAAATGAACCAGCAAGTCCGACCGAACATTAATGAGTTTTTTATAAATGAGGGAAATAGTGCTGTCTGGATCATGACCGTCCAGCACCCTATCCTCCAGGGGGGAAC
This sequence comes from Lissotriton helveticus, assembly GCF_964261635.1. Taxonomy (NCBI): domain Eukaryota; kingdom Metazoa; phylum Chordata; class Amphibia; order Caudata; family Salamandridae; genus Lissotriton; species Lissotriton helveticus. The sequence goes on from NC_136067.1 coordinate 1,530,057,128, forward strand.
TCTCCGGAATATCAGAACCGGCCGGAAAGACCGACCCGACGGCGTGGCGAACCTGAAGATAACGAAAAAATTCCGAGTCATGCAGACCATACTCCTGTTGTAGCTCCGCAAAGGTCTTCACTCTACCCTTAACCCAAAGATCGTTCAATTTACTAATCCCAATGAGATCCCATCTATCGAACCCCTTTGATGTCCATAGTTCACCCAGTCTCTCCGCAGCAAATAAAGGGGTCGCCCTGGTAAGCCTATCCGTCCACCCGGTAGCCGCGGTCGCGCTGCTCCAAACCCGCACCGCCACCGCCGTGGGACCCGTCAAGTTCCTCCTAGCACTCCTAGAATAAAATGCCCTATAGTAATCCCCCCCAGGTAAAAGCCATCGGTCCATTGCAAAAGCCGGATTCAGGACAGGACCATACATAGCATGATTCACGGCACTCAACTGGGACGCCTAATAATATCGTCGTATGTCGGGTAACGCTATGCCCCCATCATACCAGGGTAGCGTGAGTTTAGCCAATGCTATACGGGCCGACCAGCCCACACCAGTTTCCTCTGGAGGCACTCTATTTCACGAAAAGAGCTAGCCGGCACCAAATCCAGCGTATTTTGTACGGCATACAAGAACCGGGGGAGGGACATCATTTTGAATAATGCCGCACGTCCCAAGGGGGATAGGGGCAGATTACACCACGCCGCCACGTCCGACCGGAGCCGAGCGAGCGGAGGAAGCAAATTCCGATCATAACGCAGCACAGGGTCAAGCGAAATATAAATCCCCAAATATTTGAAACCATCAGTGCAGACCGGGATTGGACATATTCGGGGCAGAGAAAGAGGGTCACTAGTAAGCGGAAAGATACAGGATTTAGACCAGTTGATAACCAACCCGGAGTTACGGCCAAAGGAGCGCAGTACGTCAATAAGAACTCCCAGCGACTTGCGAGGGGACGTCAGATATAACAGGATGTCATCGGCATAGAGAGAGACTCGGTCTTCAAAATCCGGAGACCAACGAATACCTTTTAAAGAGGGTTCCCACCGAAGCCAGGCGGCCAGCGGTTAAGCGCAAGCGCAAACAATAACGGCGACAAAGGACAGCCCTGCCTCGTGCCACGCCCAAGGGCGAAGGGCGCCGAGGCTCTGCCATTAACCACCACCTGCGCAAGCGGCTGTGCATACAGGAGTTTAACCCAAGCGATGAATTTAGGGCCAAAACCGAACTTGGCGAGGGTGGCCCACAAATACGGCCACTCAACCGTGTCAAAGGCCATCGAAGCATCGAGAGAAACCAAGATGGCCGGCTCACGAAGAGATCCCGCCCTCGCGACGACGCCATGCAGACGGCGAAGATTGAGAGCAGTATTGCGCTGGGGGATAAAACCGGACTGATCGGGATGAACCAGTCCGCTGATCACCGTAACAAGTCGGTTCGCCAGTATTTTTGCCAATATCTTTGGTTCAGCGTTCAGAAGGGAGATTGGACGATACAATGAGCAACGCTCGCGGGGCTTGCCATCTTTATGAATGACCATGATAGAAGCCAGCCTCTGGTCCCTGGGAAGAGAGCCAAGATCTCGCGAGGCCGCGAACATACGCAACAAATACGGCGCCATTTTGTCTGGACACAACTTATACAATTCAACCGGTATACCATTGGGGCCCGAAGCCTTACCCGAACGAAGGGAGCGAATGGCAAGCGCGACCTCATCAGTGGAAAAATCAGCTTCCATGAACACCTCGTCAGACTCCGAGAGACTGGGCAGCGCAAGGTCGCGAAGTAACAAGCACGAGTCCTCCTCCGGGAGGCCCGAGACCGGGGCATACACGACCCGAAAATGCTGAGCAAGCACCTCAACTATCTCCACCGGGTCCACGACTCGCACTCCATCATCTCTCTCAATCACTGGCACCACACGATTCAATCTGTCTCTCTTGTCCAGCCACGCAATTAACTTCCCGGCCTTATCACCCACATCATAGAGTCGCCCTTGTTGCACGCGATGCAGCGCCTCAGCAGAGGCAGTAACAAGTGCCCTGTATTCAGTTTGCTTAAGAGCCAAAACATGCAGGATCTCAGGCGTCACTCCAGTCTCCAGTCGCCCCTCAAGCACAGCAATCTCAGATTCCAAACTCACCACCTCCTCTTGGTTGCGCCGTTTCTCATCAGCCACAAGGGACAAGGTCTGACCTCGGATCACCGTCTTATAGGCCTCCCACAATGAAACAGGGGAGGAGACAGATCCCTCATTTTCTGCAAAATAATAGTCCACACATTTGACCACCTCGGATCTGAGTCTAGGGTTCTGGAAATGCCACGGATTGCCACGGATTGATCGGGGCGATACGGCCCCCCGCCCCCAAACAAACGTCTAAGTGAAACCATACCGGGGAATGGTCCGATATCCCTCTAGCCAAGTGTCTGATTTCACGCACCGAGGCCAACTGCACCATAGGCACGACAATATAATCAAGTCTCGAGAGACTTCCGTGAGCCCCCGAATGAAAGGTATACTGAAGTTGGTCGGGGTGCAGCTGTCTCCAACAATCGGCCAACCCAAAGGCATCAAGGAATTTCCCCAACCACAACTGCGAAGCAGGGAGGAGCCTGGGGGGGCTACGATCACACTCACCATTGGCCACTGAATTGAAGTCGCCACCCAGCACAAGCAAGCCTTCGGGCAAGCCCAGAATGATCTCGCCTAAATCAGCGAACGTAGTAGACTACAGCCCAGGCGGAACATAGATTGACAATATGGAGATCAATTTCCCCTCCCGCCTCCCGGTAACGCCAGCATCTAACAGTGTGGTGTCCACCTCCAAGGGAAGGGAGTTCCTGACCAGGATACCAGCCCCTCTCGATCCCGAGGTGAAGCCGGAGTGCGCCACCAAACGATAGCCTCTCCTGTGCAAAGCGTGGCACGTGTTGCCCACCAAATGGGTCTCCTGAAGCAGGACCACAACCGGGGAGCACCTACTCAAGTATTGCAACACAATCCCACGTTTTATCCTATCCCCAAGGCCATTAACATTCCAGCTCAAAACCCTGAGCCACCTACCCCCCATCCCTAAAGCAAACCGACCGCAAACCGACCGCATTCCCCACCTCGAAACAGTCAAGTGAAAGCAAGCGATAAACAGAGCACAGCCTCGAAACAAACAAGAAGAAAAAGGCCCCCCCCACCCCCAAGGAACCCAACGGTAACGAACCCCCCACCCTGCACCCCTGCGGAAGACCCAAAAGCCACCCCAACTTGCAGTGTGCCTGTCGCCCCATTAAACTAACCTACAGAAAGAGAGAAAAAAAATCCCCAGAGGAGGAAGATCCCTCAGACCCCCCCACACCCCCGGGCATCCACATAATACTCAAAACACAGTCCGGCAGCCCCTGCGATGTATTCCGGCTCGCCAACGTAGACTCACTGCTCCTGGTCCTCCACGCCTCCCTCGGCTCCTCTCAAGTCTTCCGGGACCTCAGTACGCTTCGGCAAAGTGTCCAACCAGTCACTCACCACCTCAGGGCGGTCAAAGAAAAAGGCACGCTCAGCATGTTCGATTCTCAGGCGGGCCGGGAAAAGCATGGCATATTTCAGTCCGAGGTCCCTGAGGCGCCTCTTCACGCCCGTAAAGCCCATCCTCTGTTTCTGGACAGCTTGCGTGAAATCCGGATAGAAACTTATGGAAGCATTCTCAAATTTAACGGGCCCAGTGGTTCGCGATGCTTGCAGGATAGCGTCTCTATCGCGAAAATTAAACAGTCTAGCTATAATAGGCCGCGGAGCAGCACCCAGCTTCGGCTTGCCTCCCGGAACACGATGGGCCCTTTCGACCGCAAAAAATTTACTGAGGCCCGTCGCCGCAAGATGCTTCAACACAAGGTCCTCCACCAGGATATCCACAGGCATATCGCCAGAATTCTCCGGGACACCAACGATGCGGACGTTATTGCGCCTGGCCCGGCCCTCAAAATCCTCCAACCGATTGGCAAATAGGTCACAAGTGGTCCGAAGATTACGGACCGTGGTCTGGAGGTCCGAGACATCCGTGGTCAGACTAGCGGTCTTAAGATCAAGAGACTTGACACGCTCGTTTGTTTTCCCAAGGTCCGCTCTGATGAGGGAAACATCAACCGCCACCGTGTCTATTTTAGCAGCCAGGGTTTCATACTGCTGGCCCATACTGGATTGAATACTCGCAATGGCGCCCATCACGTCTTTCAGAGTAGGCTCCTCGTCATCAGGAGCACCGTCTCCGGCTTCCTCCAGGGCAGCACTCGATCCGCCCGGGGAGCCCTTAGGTCGAGTAAAGCGATCAATAGTCTGAGATTGGGTGGCCCCCCCTCGGGACGAACCTCTCGCGCCGCGTCTCTCGACAACTGCCCTGCCCGTCATGACCGGGGTGAAACTCCAGCTGGAAGTGCAAAAGTCAGGCAGAACAACCTCCGTTGTGGCAGGCACCAGGTTGCGAGTGAATAAGGGCACGGCTCAAGCACCAGGCCGGCAGTCGCAGAGTAAGAACTCCAATCGGGAGGTGGGCTGGCACAAGGAGCAGAAACGAAACCGAAAGCACACCATGGGCAGGGGGCGTGGCCTACCAGCCGTTGTGTTCGATTGCCACCTGGGTACCGCGGGGACTTGAGCCCCCGGTTGGCATACGTGGTAGGCCTCAAAGTTAAGATCGCAGTAAGTTCAGCGTGCGACGGCCAAAACAAACCACAAAAAGAGCGCCGGCATCAGCAGGGTGTAAGTGAGAAATATCCGTCGTCAGAATCAGGATAGATGACAGGATAGTCGCCGGAGGTGGAAGAGGTCCCGGGAGCTCTTAGCTCACGCGTCCATCTTGGAATCGCGCGAAGCTCCTCCCCCCGAATCTGGCATTATTAACATCTCCAGAGGCACCAGGCAAGGGTGCCCATGCTCGCCATTATTATTTACACTCTATATAAACCCTTTAATTTTGAAACTACTTGAGAGCCATCTAATTAAACCCCTTATTTATGGACAGTTTGAAACCAATGTATTGGCTTATGCCGATGACATTGCGAATATTACACCCGACCCAATAGAAGCCATGAAGGAAGTGGAGAATTTGGCACACCAGTATGGTCGGCACTCGGGATATTCCTTAAATAAAGGAAAGACAATTATATTATGTACTGACAATACTATATGCGATGATCCAAGGAGAGCCAATAAAGCTACATACTTGGGTGTTACTATTAGCTCCGATATAAAACTTATCCCCAAACTTAATTTTGAGCCACTACTTAATCATATAAAGAAAGATCTTGATCGTGTAAATAGTTTACATCTTTCGATTATAGGCAGGGGTAATTTTTTAAAAATGAATGTCCTGCCCAGGTTGCTTTATTTGTTTCGAGCTATCCCTCTCTCTATAGAGGAGAAGACTCTTAAATTAATAGACTCACTTATGTCGGAATTTGTATGGCAGCAGGGCAAGATCAGGAGGTCCATTAAACTTCTTTCACTTCCACAAAACAGGGGCGGCCTTGCTATCCCAAATATCCTATTTTATTTCTGGGCATCATTTCTCCATCAAATAGCACCACTGTTATGCTCTACTCCCTCTTCAATGGATACGGAACTTATCACAATCCCTTCTATTTATGAGCTGGCACTTGGGTAGGCAGCAAAAGGCCTCTTCTTGAGGCAAATAGAGGCCAGTTACTATAAAAAGAGCAAATTTAAAATTATATCTAACGCTTGGAGGGTATGGTCCCAAACTACTAAGTATATGCGCATTGGTAAAATAAATAGGGATACGCCCCTTTGGCACTCCAAACTTTTTGCAGGCCTTGGGTTCGATGTCATTTCTAGGAAATGGGAATCATTAGGTATTATTACAGTGAGTGATTTTTTGTTAAGAAATTACTAAACTACGTTCACTGACTTACAGACAAAATATCAGCTATCTAATGGAGATTATCTTAAATTTGTTCAAGCATATACCATACTTAAATTAAAAGCACCCGCTATTTGTCTGGGAAGAATCGATATCATTGAAGCAATAACCGGAATAACGACTAGAATTGGCTCTATTTATGGTTTATTAATGACTAGAATCCAAGATGACATAGAAAAAACGGAAGTAACTTGGGCCACCAAATTAGAGAACCCTAATGTAGACATTGACAGAGGCTTAGAGCTAACACAGCGTCTCCTTATGTAAGCCAGTTTTAAAGCCCAGATGTTTAAAACTATTTTTAACCTTTATTATACTCCTGCTAAGCTATATGCATGGGGCAAAAGTGAGAATGATTTATGCCCAAGATGTCTACTAGGGCCTGCTACACTATTACATATGTTTAGTGAGTGCAGGGAGCTTACAACAATTAAAAGAATGATGTCCGATTTCTGGGAGGAGGTTTTTGGGCATAAAATCCCCGAGTCTTCCACACTCCATGTGCTTGGACACGATAATACTCTGAACCTCTCCATTAGCGAGGAAAGAATGTTATTTATAGGAATGGTCGTATTAAGAATTATTTTATCAGCTCGTTGGAAGGATCACGATCCACCAAGCTTCCAGATGTGGCTTGCCCGTCTTCTCGCGGTTTTTAACCTCGAGAATGCGACATACGCTACTAGAGGGCCTAAGGCAAGAAAAATAGAAGATGCTATTTGGCACCCGATAACATCTTGGAAGGCCGGGGTTCGACCGTTACCCCCGCATTAATAACTGCTAAGTATCTGCTCTGTGTTTTCTCTTTGTAGCAATTTTTTCTGTAACATTTATTATGTGTTGCAAACGCTATATATTTTTATCTTGTTTTTTTTTTCTTTTGTGTGTTGTTTTATACTATGTACTCTTCAGATAACGTCTTTCTCTCTTGCTTATTTTTATGATGGTTTTTTGTGTTTTCTTTCTTTACCAAAGTATGTGAATATGGATTTTGTATTTTTTGTATTTATTTTTTTTTTTTTGGTTAAAAACTTTTATTGAGCAATCAGATAAGAAGTACAGAGATGGGCCTACAACCACACGGGCTGGCCGCTAATAGCAATGCACAACATACGAAGCAAACGAACACTTCCGTGGCCAGGCACAAATCATATATCAATTATTGCTCAAAGCATAGGACAGGACATAACAATTTTCTGTATTAAACATTAAAAACAACGAACTCTAAACAAGGCGAATGCACAGTAATCAAGTCAGCCCAGAAGGCGGAGGGGAAAGCCACTACTCAGGAAGACAAAAGCAAATCAATGGGACTCGGCAAGGCCGGGGGGGGGGGGGGGGGGGGACAGCGGGGAGGACAGGAAGATCCTAAAACAGCATGAAAAATTTCGGGAACGTCAGCCTAGGGAGATAGGGTAACATCGGAAGCGTCAACCAAGGGAGGGGTACAAATTTCTCCACGATATGCATTCCACTGACCCCAAATCTTCGTCCACGCCCTGGGTCTGCCCCTAGCCACATAGACGGTCTTCTCTCGGAACATGGACCAGTCCATGTTATCCTCCCACACCGAGACGTCGGGAGGTCTGGATGCGCCCCAGAGTTGCGCAATGTCCCGCTTCGCGACCATGTACCCCAAGGTCGCCCATCTGGTCTGGGCCACAGAATAGTCGGTGGGTTCCCACACGTTCAACAGGCATCGTCGGGCCTCAGGCCGCAGGGTAATACCAGTCACAACAGTCATCACCGCAAGCACATCAATCCAGTAGGCTGCTACCACCGGGCACTCCCAAAGAATATGCAGAAATGTAGCACTCATCCCACAACCACGCTTGCATAAGCCATCTGGGGAAAAACCCATTACAACCAGACGCGGACCAGTTACATACACCCGGTGGAGGATCGTAAGTTGAACCAAACGAAGACGGGCGGGGATGGCGACCTCTTTCGGAGAAGAGAGTGCCGACTGCCAATCCTCGTCATCCAAGTTCAATCCGTCACCGACCCAAACCTCCCTAAGTCGGACCAATAAGTCAGCGCGATTATTAATCAGTTTCTTGTAGATAAGGGAGATAGTGCTATCGGGCAGGTGTCCATCCAGTATGCGATCCTCAAGGGGGGAGGACTCGGGCAGGGTCACATCAGGAGTCAGAACTGAGGCCAGGGCATGCCGGACCTGCAGATACCGAAAAAACTCTCTATCACTCAAGTCATATTCCGCCTTAAGGGCCTGGAAAGACTTCACTCTACCCTTCACACAGACATCACCCACTTTACATATCCCAATCATATCCCAGCGGTCAAAGCCCTTAGTAGACCAGAGACACCCCAAACGTTCAGAAGCATAAAGCGGAGTCGCCATTGTCAGTCGATTCTCCCATCCCAAACTCACATTCGCGGCGCGCCACACATTGACTGCGATCCTGGACGGGCCCGTAAGATGGCGCCCGGCCGATCTGGAATAAAGCGCTCTATTAAAGTCCCCTCCCGGCAGCTGGAGTCTATCCATCTCAAAGGCCGGATCTCGACCCGGGGAATACATCGCGTGGTTGATGGCAGACAGCTGGGCAGCCCAATAATATCTCTTGATGTCGGGGAGCGCCATGCCCCCGTCATACCAAGGGATGGTAAGTTTCGCAAGGGCAATACGTGGACGCCCGTCCCAGATCAGTTGCCTTTGAAGACTCTCGATCTCTCGGAAATAGGTAGCGGGAACGTCGTCATAAGAATTTTGAAGCGCGTATAGGAATCGCGGCAAAGACATCATTTTAAAAAGGGCAGCCCTGCCCAGAGGAGACAGGGGTAGCTTACGCCAACGGGCCACATCCAGTCGCAGTCTAAGAAGCGGGGGGAGGAGATTACGCTCGAACCGGAGTGAGGAGTCCAGCGTAATAAAGATCCCCAAATACTTGAAGCCAGACTGGACAACCTGGATAGGAAATCTGTCCGGTAGTGGGGGCAAAACACCCGAAAGAACATACACACAGGACTTAGCCCAATTAATAACTAGACCCGAGTTAGCACCAAACGAAGTAAGAACGTCAAATAAGACATTTAAAGATTTACGCGGGGAAGTAAGATACAGAAGAATAACATCCGCGTAAAGCGAGACGCGGTCTTCAAAATCCGGTGACCAACGGATCCCTTTGAGTGCAGGGTCCCATCGAAGCCACGCAGCTAACGGTTCCAGGGCAAGCGCGAAAAGCAACGGAGACAAGGGGCATCCCTGACGGGTCCCCCTACCAAGACAGAAGGGGACAGAAACCCGACCGTTTACCACTACCTGTGCCAAGGGTTCGGCGTATAACAACTTCACCCAACCAATAAACTCAGGTCCAAAACCAAATTTCTCAAGAGCTGCCCAAAGATAGGGCCTCTCTACCGTGTCAAAGGCCATCGAGGCGTCTAGCGAAGCCAAAATGGCCGGCTCCGTCAGAAGCCCCGCCCTCGCAACAGCTCCGTGGAGACGACGTAGGTTAAGAGCCGTGTTGCGATGCGGGATAAATCCGGATTGATCCGGATGAACCAAGCCACTAATGACCGTCAAGAGGCGGGTAGCCAGGAGCTTAGCCAGGACCTTGGGTTCAACATTCAACAGGGAAATGGGCCTATAAGACGAACAAAGGTCCCGAGGTTTACCGTCCTTGGGAATAACAACTATCGTAGCCAGACGCTGATCATATGGGAGAACACCCCGCTCCCGGGATTCCAAAAACATGGTACGAAGATAGGGCGCCACCCTGTCAGGACGTAGCTTGTACAATTCAATTGGCAACCCATTCGGGCCCAAAGCTTTGCCCGAACGGAGTGAGCGAATGGCAGTCGCTATCTCGTCCATGGTAAAAGGGGACTCCAAAGAAACTCGGTCTAAATCGGAAACACTGGGCAGAGCTATATCACGCAACAAAAGGCGAGAGTCATCAACATCCCATTCAGACACAGGGGTATAAACCACACGAAAATAATCCGCAAAACATTCAACTATTCCAACCGGGTCCGTCACTCTCACACCATTCGAAGTCTGAATCACAGGCACCACACGATTCGCCCTCTCCTTCTTATCCAACCATGCCAGTAATTTACCCGCTTTGTCCCCCACATCATACAAACGACCCTGTTGCTCCCGAAACATCAGTTTAGCCGCATCTGTGACCAAAGACTTATAAGCAAATTGTTTCAGACCCAGGGCGTGGAGTTTATCAGATGTAACATCCGATTCTAGGTCAGCCTCTATCTCAGCAATCTCCCTCTCAAGGTCCACCACCTCCCGATTCCTCGCCTTTTTGGATTCAGCAATAAGGGAAAGGGCCTGCCCGCGAATCACTGTCTTAAAGGCCTCCCACAGGGATACCGCAGAGGAGACGGACCCCTCGTTGTCTAAAAAATAATTGTCCAAAGACTTAGTCAAGAGGTTGCGGGTCTCTGGGGAGGTGAGGTACCATGGGTTGATAGGAGCCACCCGGCCCGCCGCCTCCACCCCCATCTCAAAACAAAGCCAGAGCGGAGAATGATCGGAGATGCCCCGGGGGAGGTGTCTAATCTCACGAACCGCCGGCGACTGCGCCGCGGGCATCAGGAAATAATCCAGTCTAGACAGACTCCCATGGGCCCCAGAGTGGAAAGTGTATTGAAGCTGAGTAGGATGCAGAAGCCTCCAGCAATCCACCAAGCCAAACGTATCCAGAAACCCACCCAGCCACTGTTGGGCCAAAGGAGTGTCCCTAGGGGGGTGACGATCGTGTAGACCGGAGAACACAGAATTAAAGTCACCTGCAATGAAGAGAGTACTATCAGGGAGGTTCAACAACACACGGCCCAAATCGGAAAAGGTAGAGGTCTGTAGACCGGGGGGCACATAAACGGCAAACAAGGAAAGGGTCCGACCCTCATAGCGACCCACGAGGACAGCATAACGCCCTCGATCATCAAGGATCACATCATCAATAGCTAGGGGGAGGGAAGCCCGAACAAGGATACCCACCCCCCTGGAACCCGTGGTAAACCCCGAATGTGCGGCGAGGCGATAGCCCCACCTATTCATTGCACGACATGTATTGCCCACCAAATGAGTCTCCTGGAGAAAAACAATATCTGGAGACAAACGTCGTAGACATCGCAACACCACACCCCGCTTAATACGATCCCCCAGACCATTAACATTCCACGAAATAAACCTCAACCCGCTACCCCCATCCCACACAGCAACGCCGAAACCCCTCTCCAATGAGCATGACATCAAAAACATCATTAGCAAGATAGAATCGCCTTGAGAACACAACACACAAACATCAAACTTCCCATCCACCCACCCCCCAACAATCAAGGAAACACCCCCCACCCTGCACCCCTGCAAGAAGCTAAAAAGCCACCCCAACATGCAGTGTGCCTGTCGCCCAAGAACCCCCATTCTACAAAAAGACCCCGGAGGAGGAAAGGCTCTGGCCCACCCACCACCCCCAGCAAGACAAATAACGAGGAGAACACACAAACAGTAGAGGCACTTAGGCATAGAATCCCAGAAGAAGTTACTCTATATGAGGACCCGGGCATAGACAAATTGTTCAGCTCTCTACACCACCCTCAGCACCACCCGGGTGAGCGGCGGACTCAGTCGCAGGAGGTCGGTCCGGCAGAGAGTCCAGCCAGTCATTCACAGAATCAGGCCGATCAAAGAAAAAGGTTCGGTCATTGTACTCAACTCGCAGCCTGGTCGGAAAAAGCATAGCGTAGCGCAATCCCATGTCCCGGAGACGCTTCTTGACTCCACGAAAGCCCATACGCTGTTTCTGGACCTGTTGAGAAAAGTCCGGATAAAAGTTCACCGTGGCCTTCTCAAAGGCCACCGGGCCCTTCACACGTGATGCCTGCAGGATAGCGTCCCGATCCCTATAGTGGAAGAGTTTCGCAACAATAGGCCTCGGCGGGGCGCCTAGCTTACCCTGGCCTCCCGGAACACGATGGGCACGCTCCACTGCGAAGAATTTACTAAGCCCAGACGGAGAGAGGTAGTTCTGGATCAGGTCCTCGACCAGGAGATCAACAGAGTGCGGTTCTGGATTCTCCGGAACACCAACCACACGCACATTACAGCGACGTGCCCTGTTCTCAAAGTCCTCCAAGCGCCGGGTCATGAAATCGTTCACCCTACGGAGATTGCCAATCTCCGTCTGTATCTCCGAGACGTCTGCCGTGAGGCTGGATGACTTGAGATCCAATGACTTCACCTTCTCATTGGTTTTAGATAGGTCGGCCCGAATCAAGTTCACATCAATGGCCACGGTGTCGATTTTGTGGGCCAAAGCTTCATATTGTTGGCCTATCGTCTCCTTCATGCCAGAAATGGCGCCCATGATGTCCTGCAAGGACGGCTCCGTTGACCCGTCCACGATGTGGTCAACCGCACTTGGGCCAGGCAGGGCAGCTCCGGGGGACCCCTTCGAATGGGTGTAACGGTCCATAACGTTAGACTGGACCGGGCCCCCACGCAGGGGCGTCTTGGTCTTCCGTGTCTCTCGGTCCCCTCTGCCCGCCATGTCGGAAACCGCGTCACCAGGAGACTCACTCGACCCGATGGAAATGGCCACAGGAAAGTAGGGCGTCGGGACCAAAAAGCAGCTGCAAGGGTACCACTAGGATAGGACCAGCCAGAAAGGAGAATAAGCCAGCCAAAGGCCCGACAGCCGTCTCGTGCGCCGGACCCAGCCCAGGCCAGACTCCCCTGCCAGATGTCTCAGTCCGAGGCAGAATCGAAACCGAAACTTAAGAGGGGGACCCACAAGTCCAATCCCCCTGCCGCTGTTGTTCAACTCCGAGACGGCCACAGAGCCTCACCCAGTCCCGGGCGCACCTCAAGGGCGGACCCCGAAAGTTCGAATCGCCGTATCTTCGGCGTCCCAGGTCCAAATCAAATTCCAAAGAACCCAGGAAGATCAGCCCAGCGTCCTCTACACAAATCCTCGTGAAGAATCAGGATATGTTCAGGATATCATGCCGGGAGTGGCGGGGGTCCGGAGAGCGCTGTGCTCACGCGGCCATCACGGATGCCCGCCAAGCTCCTCCCGGATTTTGTATTTTTGATTCCTGTTTGTACAGGTTCTGAAATAAATAAATGTTAAAAAAAAGCTACGGTCACAAACACATATGCTGTTGGCAAAACACTCCCCCTTGTAATGTAGATGGCTGAGCGTCTTTAAAACCAGAATACATTCTGACATGATCTACGATGTTCTTCACTAACTAACTCCTTGCCTAAGTATCTACTAGTGGTTTTCTGTGGCACTCTAGATCAAGTTAATCTCTCCTACACTGAACTAATGAATCATTGATTCACAAAGCATCCTTTTTGGTTAGGACTGATGTTACCACTTTATCATCTATCCTACCAATTGGCTGTGACGAGCATAGTCTCAACAACCGTAGAAGATGGACAAAAAAGAAGCGCTGGAGAAGAATCTAAATTATGGTGGTGGTAGTGCGTCTTGTTATATTTGTACTTCTTAGTCACATTGGTACTACCAGGGCTAATCAAGCCATACACAAAGATCCTGATTACAAAGGGTCTCTGTGTTATTCGTTCCCTGGCCACCAAGATGTGCCACTGTTACATAAACACAGAGCTCTGCCTCAACCACTTAAATATTCATTAGCCTGGGTCTCATCCCACCATCGATGCTGGGCCATTCAACGAGAAGATAAGTCCATACCTCCGGGTGAAGCGATACACAGACCTGGAAGCACCTACTTCAGCAGCGTCAATTCATCAGGTAGAGAAAAAAGTGCTTGCTTCGGTACAGCATATTTATAATTTTTGTTTGCAGTAATAAATTCCAATTAAAAAGACAGAGTAATAAAAAGTATACACAAACATTTCGAAATGTAAACTATTATACTACAGAAAGCACAACATCCCAAACAGGTTGTAAAATAGTGAAAAACAGGTTAGACTTGGGGTAATGAATGGAGTTAGGGGAAGTTTAGGGTAAGTTACAGGTTATTTTTAACGAGTTAGAGTCTTTGTTAGAGTAAGCTGTGTTGTGAGGGAATATATAAGGTGCACAGCTCAGGTAAGAGTTAAAACTATGGATAGGATTTAGGGATGGGATATGGGTTTGGGAAAGGTTTGATTAACTTTGGGGGTTGAGTCAGGGTTAGAGTAAGAGAAGGTGTAAGGGATAGTGAAGGAGAAGGTATTATGGTTGGAGCTGGAGTAACAGTTAGTACTAAGATTGGGATAAGGGCTAGGACAAGTAAGGAATGGGGTCAGAATTAGGTTTGTTTCAAGGGTAGTGGAAGTTGTAAAGGATGGTGTAAGAACAAAGGGGGTCATTAGGATGGCGGAAGGCGCCACCGCCAGCTGTGCTGTGGCGGGCCTTACGCCATTGGACCGCGATTTCCCCCCCACTACATTACGATGCCGGAGGGATCCAGACTGCGACCGTGGCGGACGCAAATACTGTCCACCATGGAACCGCCACAGGCAATCGTTCTGATTGCCTGGTGGAGCGGTCTGCATCCATGAAATGGTGGCAGTGCCTAGCATGCCCCGTCAGCCAAATTAAAATGCTGGCTTCAGCCAGCCTTTCCGTGGCGGGTAAACAGCCATTGGAAGGCTGGAGGGGATTGGTTTTGGGGGCCCGTTGCGGACCCCCTCGTGTCTGGGGGTGGTGTTTGTGCACTGGGGGGTATCCATGGTACCCCCCTACATTTCACTCCACCAAGTGGCAGGCACCGTGTGGTGCCTGCCACATAGTGCAGTGAAATGCACAAAATGCATTTTTAACATCACGGCACAATGTTAGAGAGCAAAATGAGAACACCGTGGTGGTGGTCGCATCCTAATTGCATGGCGGGCGGTCCCGATTCATACCACGATGGCGGGCGGACTCAGGCCCGCCCGCCATCGTGATGACCCCCAATGTGCGGGAAAGGGTTGGCATGGGAGTAGATACAGAGTTATCCGCCTGCTGGATAGCAGAAGCAACATATATTAAGGGCCTTATTACGATCTTAGCGGACAGGGTTACGCCATCACAAACGTGACAGCTATCCCGTCTGCCAAATTGCAATCCCATTAAAACCTATAGAACTTGTAATTTGGCAGATGAGATATCCGTCACGTTTGTGATTGAGTAACTGTGGTAATGTGTACCTACTAAGCCTGCAGCTTAGAATGTGGTGAGCTCATGGAGCAGGAGAAGAGTGTTCTCTCCCTGGCATTCTGTAATCAGTCAGTTGCTCCAGGGGCCCCTTATTGTACAGTCGTAAACCCATTTCTTCAAATATCTTTCTTGAAGAGTCATCCTTACAAAACTGGCGACGAGGATGGGATACTTTTTAAATGGACATTGTATTAATATTTGAATGAAGCGGCCGGAGAGCTAACAAGCGAATCGCTGATGACTACTTTTCTTCATATGAAAATATTTATTCACTAGTAAGTGAATAATTAAGGAGAGCAATTCTTGGAATTTTAGATATCACCGCTACATTTTAAATGATGATTACTATCATTTTACGAAGCGTATTTCAAAAGATAGAAGTTATGCTTGTTGCCTAGCAACTGCTGTCATGGAATCTCCTGCTCTTCAAGGCTTAAAAATAAACTTAGAAAGAAGGTTTGCTTCATGAGGTCTATGAGATAATTTCTTCAGTGGTGATTTATGGGAGACAACCGTTAATTTCTTCTACATGTAAGCGTTTTACATGAGCAATTCTCAGCAGACATTGACTTTCTTGACAAGCACGCAAGCTTTTGATTTATTATTGTGCAGAGTGTGTTTCTCGGAGCCGGGCGAAGGGAAAGTCTTTATTTATTTGTGGTGTACTTTTCATGGCCAGATTCCTTCGTATGCGCTAGCAATCCAAAGTTGAAGCCCAAGCGCGAGCTGTGTGCACGTGAAGATTCCGATCTTCACTGAATACCTGCACGAGCCGAAGCATTAACACTTGAAGTATATGCTCAATGAATTGGCAGCGTTAAATAAAAAAAATAAAAAAAATAATTACCTGTGTACTGTGAAGCGCGAAGAAAAGAATTTCTTCCAAAGCTTTTAAAAACGCAACAGAAACGAAGAAACTTATGGGAGACAACTCCTGGTGGCTCTGTTTACTGTCACTCTCTTTCATCATCGAGTTTCTACCATAGAGTGTTGCTAATACTAACTAATACTGCCATCGTGTGGTTCTCTGTGGTATTGCATGTTAAATATCAACAATTGAAGCTGTTATCTCTGTGATTTGCACACATTATTTAAACCTTCAGCGCAAGTCAAGCCTTCAATAATTTACACACCTCTTTCAAGAGCAGTTTCTTCTGTGATTTGCACACATTTAAAAAAAAAGGAGGTTAATTCTTCAGTGACTTGCACGCTCTTTCAAGTTTGGTGCATGTCTTCCAACTTCTTATGTGATTTGCACACATTTAAAAAAAGAGGTTAATTCTTCAGTGACTAGCACACTCTTTCAAGATTGGTGCATGTCTTCCAACTTCTAATCATTTTTGATTTAACCCATGTTGCAGCGATTTGCACGCTTATTACGTCAGAACATCAAGATTTTTATTTTGTTGTTTTAGTGTTCACCACAGCGATTTGCATGTTTTTTTTACCTTACGCCTACAGTATTGAAACATTATGCAGAGCATTTCTCCACCTGTACCCTTTATGCAAGATCCTGGTGATCCTCCTTTAGAGTGGAAACTATGGATTCGCTCTTTTAAAGCTTATCTTGTGGCAATTGATGCGAACAAATTCAAACCTGACAGAAAGAAAGGCTTAATGTACTATCATCTCGGTGTTGAAGGCCAGAACATCTTTGATCACTTACCTGAGTATGATGGTTCAGATTAATCGGAAATTGATGAGTTTGACACAGCCATTGTTCAACTTGATAAGTATTTTGCAAAAACGAAAAATGTAGTCGTCCATAGGTTCAAATTTTTCACTAGGGTACAAAAACCTTCAGAAAGCATTGACACTTATGTTACTGCACTTAAAGTACTGGCTTCAACGTGTGAATTTGAAGAATTTACCTCACAATTAATTAGAGACCAACTTGTTGTAAGATGGAGTTCCAAAGAAATTCAAGAACGCTTACTCACTTGCAAAAATCCCTCTCTAGATAAAGCTATCGACATAGCTAAGAGTATTGAAAGTTCTTGCCAAGATGTGAAATTTCTCGAAGAATCTCTCAATAAAACTAGCATTTCAGCTGCTGTTGTTAACAAATCCACTCCTCCTATTGACCTTAAAAGAAGTAAAATTCCAACCAAACCCAATGCTCAAGTTTATCATCAAAGAAAAGTTATCTGTTTCAGATGTTGATCACCTAACCATGTTTCTGCATTTAGATACTGTCCTGCACTTGGTCAACAATGTAAAAAATGTAACAAAATGGGTAATTTCTCGAAAGCCTGTAGAAGCACTAAATTTAACAATCCTATACGCTCTTTAGCTGTTGAAGATTGTGAAGTTGAAACAAGTAATTCTGATTTCACTAATGAGAAGTCTTTTAGGTGTGAGATGTGTGAAAGAACTTAATTCTTCTTCAATTTCAGATCCCGAAATTGATGTCTCGATTGATGGAATCTCTATCAAACTTTTGGTAGACACTGGTGCTCGTATCACAATCACAGATCATCAAAAATATACTTCTTTATGGAGTAAACATTCTTTGCTTCCACCAGATGTTACAACTGTGGCATTTGAGGGTAGCAAAGTGGATCTGCTTGGATATTTTTCATCCAACATCAAAGTTCTTGACAATTATATTACTGGTAAGGTTTATGTTGCCCGCAAAGGCATTAATGTTTTGGGTTTGATTCATCAAGCTGAGCTCAGTTTAGTCATAAGACCCGGTTCTGTCATCCTGTTACCATTGAAAAGGTAAAAAATTCAAATACCAATGCTTCTATTAATAAGTTACAAGATGCTAATCTAGTTCACATTCAAGATTTTGATTGGGAGAAGAAATTCAACAAAGTTTATCAAGACAAATTAGGCAAAATTTCAGATTTAGTTTTTTCCATAAAGGTTAAACAACAGGTTACTCCAGTTAAACATAAACTACACAATATACCTTTAAGTATTAGAAAAGAGCTATCCAACATGCTTTCTGATTTATGTGAACAAGGCATCATTGAGAAGGTGGAAGGAACACTTTGGTTATCTCCGATAGTTCTTGCGAAGAAAAAGACTGGCGAGCTCAGAATGTGTGTGGACTTGAGGAGTGTCAACAAAGCAATTTGAGTTGATCATTTTCCTCTTCCAAGGATAGAGGACCTTATCACCAAGATTGGTCACTCCTGTTGGTTCACAAAATTAGATCTTAGGTCAGCATATCATCAGGTTGTCCTAGACCAATCTTCTCATCATCTAACAGCCTTTGTCACTCCAGATGCAACTTTTCAATTTTGCAGGATCCCTATCAGGCATCGCTTCTTCCGAAGCAGTTTTTCAAAGGTTAATGTCTGGAATGTTTCATGATATACCTCAAGTAGCAGTGATTCAAGATGACATTTTAGTATTTACAGACAATGAACATGAGCATAACGTTGTTGTGAACAAAGTGCTAAGTGTACTTGAATCCAGAGGGGCTACACTGAGAAAAGACAAATATATTTTTAAATCTAGAGAAATAGAATACTTGGGTCATGTTTTTTCAGCTAAAGGTGTAAAACCCAAACCTTGTCTTGTGCTTGAGGGCGGTTCTCACCCAAACTGAAAATGGACGTGAATTTAACATCGGGTTTGCTTCTCTTACCCTTAGATCTGCTGAACGTAAATATTCAGTAATTGAGAAGGAGTTATTAGCGTAAGCATGTAGTGTAGAGAAGTTTAAAGTATATGTTTGGGGGAGACATTTCATTTTGAAAACTGACCATTGCCCTCTAGTAAATATTCTGTCTGGAAGGAAAATTAAATGCACCACAGCTAGAATCTCTAGACTTGCTGCGAAACTTTTGGAATTTTCATTTACTATGGAATACATACCAGGAGGAAAAAACTCACGTGCAGATTGTCTCTCTAGACTTCCCATTGAAGATTCAGATAACCAAGAATGGGAAACAGAAATAGAAGAATGTTTCATTGCTTAGATAGGGGATGCGAGTTTTTCTGAAAATGACCGGATTGCAGCTCTTCAATCTGATTTTATTCTTAATGAAGTAGTTACATTTGTTAAATCTGGTTGGCCTAAGGAAACACAATTGAAGAGTGATTTACAACCATTTTGGAAAATTTGTGATGAGTTGTCTTTAGAAAGCAACTTATTAGTTCGTGGTGACAAACTAATTGTACCTTACTCTCTTAGACAACAGGTAATACATCTAGCACATAGTGGTCATTTAGGTACTTCTTTGACAAAAAGAAAGGTAAGAGAACAATTCTGGTGGCCACGTATGGATTCAGAAATTGATTACTTTGTTTCGAACTGTATTAAATGTAAATCAAGTGATAAAGTATTAATAACTGAGCATGAAGTAGAATCTGTAAATCCTTGTCCTAAGAAAGCTTGGCAACGCATTGGTGTTGACTTTTTATGTCCATATAAAATTTTACCCTACAATTTAATATACTTTATTGTTATGGTGGATCATCTTTCCAGGTGGGTTAAAGTGGAGCCTGTCTCAGAACCCACTACCAAGAAAGTACTAGAATGTTTTCAAAAAGTTTTTTCCAGAGAAGGTTTTCCTGAAGAGTTACTCACTGATAACGGAGTTCAGTTTGTGTCTTCAGAAATGTCTTCCTTTTTAAAAAATTGTAACATCAAACATTTAAGAACACCACTCTATCATCCCCAAAGTAATGGAAAAGTTGAACGTTTCAACAAGGTATTAGTTGAGTGCATTCAAGCCTCCATCAAAAGTAATATGAATGTCGCAAAATCCATTCAAGAACTAGGTTGGTCACATCGCACCACCCCGCATTCAGTTACAAGCAAATCTCCATTTGAACTAATGAGAGGTAGAGAAGCGAGCACTGAATTGTGTCCCTTTTGGGTTTTAAAAATATTACCAAAGTCTGGGGATGTCAATAGCTGGTGCAATTCTGCTGAGTCTAACTCAAATGTATTTTAAAATAGTCGCCAAGAATATCCCTCTTCCAACGAAACCCTGTAGATTGAAAATAGGAGAATCGGTTCGGGTCAGAAATCCCGTCATAGTTGGGAAAGGTTTTTCAAAGTTTAAAGAACCTGCTCAAATTTGTGAAATGAGAAAAAAATCTGTGAAACTTTCTGATGGGAACTGGTGGGGTATTATTCGTGTAGCTTTAGTTCCTCGCAATTGTCCAGCTTTTAAGAAAGTTGAAAACTGTTCTAAAAGCAAACCATTTCTACTTAGAAGGAGTAACCGTGTTCCCATGAGACCAAACAAATTGAATGATTTTGTTTCGTGTTAAAAAAAATGAGAGTGAGAATTATTTTTATTTTCTTGTGTTCAGGGAGAAGGTGATACCCTGTGTTTCAACTTTGAATATTGATTCATTGTGCTGTAATTCTAATGTTTTATTTATTGCATTTCTGTTTAACTTGTTTCAACAGTTGTAATACTTTTGCTCTAGCAACTTTATAGAAAGTTCTATGGAATGTTCTGCATGCATCTATCTTATTGTTTCTTGGGTTTCATCTTTTATTTTTTTTTAAAGGGAGATGTGTGGTAATGTGTACCTACTAAGACTGCAGCTTAGAATGTGGTGAGCTCATGGAGCAGGAGAAGAGTGTTCTCTCCCTGACATTCTGTAATCAGTCAGTTGCTCCATGGGGGGGTGTGGCTAGGGCGCCGATGGTGGAGGTCGCCTGAGCGTTCGGCTCCGCGATCGAGCCGCCATTAATCCTGTTTCCCGGGCATCAGGGGCTCCCCCAACCCTCAGATAGTTGAGCGAGGGGGGCGCTGAGCCGGGTGGCGACGCTGGAGAGCTGCAGCGGGACACCGTCGAGGTGAACGCGGACCGGCTAGGTGCCCGCGGACCGAGCGGCGCTGAGTTTAAAATGGCGCCTGCTCCGTCTTGGCGATCCTGAGGCGAAGCGGAGACCTGGGTGTCCGGAGATCGCGGCGAGACCTTCTTTCCCCCCCTCGCTGGAGGACCAACGCGGATGCCGGCTGCCCGAGTACCCGACGGCACCTGTGAACTTTCGACGAGGTGCCCGTCGAGACTGCCGCTTGGCTGGGCCCCTGCGTCACTGCGGGGCGAAGAGAGGAGGGGAGGGCTGCTCCAGACCCCGGCAGACTCGGGACGACTCCGGCCCCCGCCACCTCGGACCTCGAGAACGCTGGCACGCGTGCCCACCGGGACCACACTAAGGGAGAACCGAACCCAGCGCGTGGGGCTGGGGGCCGAGAACATGGATGGACACTGATCGGCCTGATCGCCGGGCCTCTGTGGATCATTGGCGGTGAAGGCGGAGGCCTGCAGGCTGGTACAGAGGTGAGGGAGGCTCGGGAGGATCACGCCCCCCGACAGCGCACTAAGATCTAGGGGTGACTCTTCTCCCCCTCCCCCCTCCCCTTTTTGCTCCGAGGGAGTGAGCTGCCGTCCCCCGTTGGGCCCCCCGATCCCGCGCCCTGACAAAAGGACAACTAGAGGGTGCCCACGCGCACGTGGTGTCTACGGCGGGTGCCACTGTTGCCTGCTCCGAACACTTTCGATGACTCTGCGAAGACCCACCAACAGCTGTCGTTGAACCCCCGTCTTCACTGCGAGCGGCAGGACCTGAGTGGGGAAGCTCCTGGTTCTGTGCCCCTGGACCGTGGGTGCTTGGGACTCACTCCGCCGCCGTACCGAGGGCTGGCCGGCGGGCTGCGCCGCTGCGAGAGCTGGGACGGGGGCGTCCGGCTCTCCGATTGCCTCCCCTCATCTGGGCGACCGCCAGATCCACTGCCGGAGTCCACGGCCGCCATGGGGAAGCCAAAGGGCGCTAAGGTTGGTACGCAGGCCACTTCGGATGTGGAAACGTCGGACAGGGGGGACCAGCTGGACCCAGAGACATCGGGGGACCCACACCTACAGCACCAACTAGACAAGATTCTAGAGGTGATAACCGACACGAGATCGGCACTCCAACAAGACATTGCCCAGGTAGCGTCGAGCCTGGGCTTACTCAGAGCTGATCATGGCAAGCTCTCGGACAGAGTCAAGGAGGTGGAGAGCTCGGTTGGAACCCTGGAGCCGGCGCAAAAAACATTAGCCGCTGCCATGAAGGACGTTTGACTCGAATAGACGCGCTGGAGAGGAGGGCGGGGGACGCGGAAGGGCGTAATAGAAGGAACAACATCCGCGTGGTGGGCCTACCAGAAAAAATCGAAGGTGGTGACATGGTGGCCTACCTTGAGAACTGGCTCAGGACGGCAGTGGCAACTGAGGGACTCTCCTCTTTTTACACCCTGGAACGGGCGCACAGGGTTCCGTCCAGACTGCCGCAACAAGGCCGACCTCCGCGCCCGGTGGTGGCGCGGTTGCTGCACTTCCGAGACAGAGTCCTGCTCCTCAATATTGCCAGACTGAACGGACCCTACCAGGTGGACAACAGTAAGGTGAATATCTTTCCGGACTACAACAATGAGACCCAGCGCAAGCGGACCTCATTCTTGGCGATCAAACGTGAACTGAGGAGTGAGAGTATCCAGTACTCATTGCTGTTTCCAGCGCGGCTCTGCATCATACTGGATGGCAAGACTACATTCTTTGATACCCCGGACGAAGCGTGTGGCTGGCTGGAACTCTATAGGGCTGGCAAGGATGGATCTGGGACTTCTTTCTCGACTTCCTTGGAGGTCTGACTACGGCGGAGGTCTAAGAGGATCCGGAGTCGCCGAGGTAGACTAGGCCGACCCTCGACTGTAGAGACTACAGCGGAACGGCGAGGTGTGTTGGAGATGGTATCCAGTATGTCAGGCTCTCAGGGTGGCCCCATAACCGAGGAGTCGGAGTCTGGCGGCGGCGAGGACCGCACGGATATGGAGGGCTCCGAGACTGATAGTGTGCCCCTCCCTGTGATCACCCCAGAAACGGCAGAGGGACTGCTTGATGGCCAAGGATGACTTTGGGTGAGCCGGTTCCAGCAGGGGAGTGGGTGGCGGGGGGGAAGTGAGCCCTCGGGGGACTGTTGGACAATTGGATGTTGGATGGGTTGGGGTCAAGTCCTGGGTTTGCCCTTGATAATTATGGCTCGATCGCCATTAGGTGGCTTAGACGTGGGGAGGCCCCCTATCGGTGCTCGACCCCCATCTTGCCCTTAAGGCACGCCTACGGTGGCTACCGTCAGGATAGTTTTTGGTTTTCTGGGTACAGTTTGGATGGGAACTAGATGGCAATCTTTGGGTCCTGTTCTGGGGGGGTGGAGGGGGCGACAAGGTTTGGGGTTAAATTGTTGTTGTCAGGGGGTGGGTACGCCATCGGTGCAGGGCACTTACTGTGCATGACCTTACTTGAACACGACTGGGAGAGACATGGCGGGAGGCAATGGGACTATGGCTGAACTGTCCACTTTGAAATGCATTACCTGGAACGTGCTGTTTGTGGTCATAGCGGGTAAATTGGGGGGAAAAGATTTAAATATTTGCAGCATTTACGCACCCAACGTGGACCAGCTGGCCTTTTTCGTGGCGCTATCGGGCTCCCTGGCCCACTATCTGACGGGGCCGCTCTTGATCGGAGGGGATTTCAACTCGGTGGTGGACGTAGATCTTGATAGATCTCATCCTCCCCTGGCGGACTCGCCAACGTGCCGAGTTGCCAGGGGCAGGCTGGACTGGCAGATTAAATGGGGACTGACGGATATCTGGCGAGCCCAACACCCGTGTACCCGGGACTACTCTCACTTCTCCGGCATGCATGAACTACACGTGCGGCTGGATGGTTT
Source organism: Lissotriton helveticus (assembly GCF_964261635.1). Lineage (NCBI taxonomy): Eukaryota > Metazoa > Chordata > Amphibia > Caudata > Salamandridae > Lissotriton > Lissotriton helveticus. The sequence goes on from NC_136067.1 coordinate 1,530,080,903, forward strand.
CTTAGGATCGTCGGAATTAGTGTCCTCGGCTGTGAGATCTGAGTATTTAGCGAGGACTATTTCCGACCACAACTCTCTTCTGGCCGACTTCAAATGGTACCCCCTGTGTCCCGACTTGGAGGTTGCGCCCTGAGATGCTGGAAGATCTGGTGTTCCGCAGTGAGTTGGCGGACAGAATCACCACCTACTTTGCGGAGAATGAGTGCACGACTGGGGCACGGGCCACGGAGTGGGACACCTTAAAGGTGGTAGTGAGAGGCTATTGTATTACTAAGAAAGTAGGGGTGCGACGTGTTCTTTTAGAGGTCCTTGACAAGGCAGATCGAAAGCTTCGCGAACTGGAGCTCTTGCGGCCCGGCCGTCAGGAGCTTCACCAACAGACCGCGGCGGCGAAGGAAGCCGTAGCTGTTGAAGTTGAAAGGCTACGCAGTTTTGATTATAAAACTTACCTGACTAGATCACTGGTGGAGGGTGACAAATCGGGGGCACTCCTAGCCTGGTTAGCCAACCCCACGAGGCGCGCCTCTCCCACGGTTGCTATGCGAGACACTGAGGGAGAAGAGGTCTATACCCAGCCCGAAATCCTTGGTTGTTTTATGAACTACTACGAGGATCTATTCCGGAGTAGGGTGGCAACGGAGACGGCCCCCATTGATAACTTCTTACGGGACTTGCCCATCCCTACTCTGAAGCCCGAACAGGCGAAAGATTTAGGGAGAGATGTGGAGTTTGGGGAGATCCGCAGTGCCATAAAACGTATGGCGCGCAACAAAACTCCGGGTCTGGACGGGCTTCCTGTAGAGTTCTACTCCGCCTATGTTGACCTCCTAGCCCCACGGCTATTGATAATCTACAAGGAGGCGAAACACCTGGGGCGCCTCCCGGGCTCAATGCGTGAGGCCCTTGTGGTCCCTCTACTTAAGCCCGACAGGGAGGGTACCGACCCGGCGTCTTATAGGCTGCTTTCGATGCTCACGGTAGATTTTACAATATTAAGCAGCATTCTGGCGTCGAGATTGCTGGGGCATATGGGCTCCCTAGTGCACAAGGACCAGGCGGGGTTCATTCCCCAGCGAAACACTACAATGAACATCCGTCGCCTGATCCGCCTATTGGAGGAGGGCCACAACGAGGCTCCCCAACCCATGATCCTCTCGATTGACCTGGAGAAGGCTTTCGATAGCCTAGAGTGGGAATACCTCCGTAGAGTGCTTAGTTGTTTTGGGGTGGGGGACGGATTCTTGCGATGGACCACGGTGCTATATGCCTCTGCCGTGGCGAGAGTACGGTCAGGCCTGCTGATCTCCCAACAATACCCGGTGGAGCGGGGTACGAGGCAGGGCTGCTCGTTATCCCTGTTACTTTTTGCGCTAGCGGTGGAACCCTTGGCGTTGTCAGTTCGCACCGGGGCCCACTATGGAGGACTGCGGACCTTATCGGGGCGGCAGTTTATTTCCCTGTATGCCGACGATCTGTTGCTTTTCCTGGAGGATGCTGAGGGGGCCTTGGCTGGCGCCGACGCTGTACTCACTTCTTTCGGCGAAATTTCGGGCCTCAGGGTGAACTGGTCGAAAACTTGCTTGTTTCCGGTTCGCAGGGGGGAACCCCAGCCCGTCACGCCTAGAGCGATCAGATGGGCACCCAGCTGCTTCAAATATTTGGGGTTTATATTTACCACTGCCCTGATGCTGTTCTGGAGGGCAACATATCCCGTTGCGTCCGGGCACTGAAGGGTAGCATGTCCTTTTGGGCTACCCTGCCACTGTCGGTGGCAGGACGCATAGCGCTGCTGAAGATGGTGGCGCTTCCCCGGCTACTCTATTACTTCAGGACGCTTCCGATTTGGATCCCACCAGCCGTATTCCGGAACCTGAGATCGCTGATCGTGGCATTCCTTTGGGGTCTGGGCCGCCGCAGAGTGGCGTTTAAGACCTTGATGAGGCCTAAGGCTGAGGGTGCGTCACGAGGGCTCTCCAGGCGCATTGGCGAAATGGTTTTTAAGAACCACAGATGTCCATGGCGTGCCAGTATGTTATGATGGCAGCGGGAACGGTTAAAGCTGTAACGTGTTTATACTCTAGGATGGTTAATGAGAGGTTGCCTCCATTGGACACGCTAAAGACCAAATGGGAGGCAGACATAGGGAGGGATATCCCGGACACCGCGTGGGCCCAGTTGCTGCGTCGGGCTTGGAAGAGCACGCGTAACGCTCGGTTCCAATTGGTTCACTTTTATATATTACACCGAGCTTACCTGACCCCCGGAGAAGATACAAAAGTACTTCGCCTCTGACACTGCGGCCTGCCCTAGGTGCCGGTCGATTGGAGCAGACCTAGCCCACATGTTATGGTCCTGCCCCGCTTTGTACTCCTACTGGGCGGTGATAGGGGACACCCTCAATGGGGTTACAGGGCAGACCCTGCATTTCGATATCGCAGTGGGGATCTTACATTGGGTCCCACATACCCCCAAAACAAAAATGACCAGCATATTCATTGACATGGGATTGCTCTTGGCGAAACGGGAAATAACACGACACTGGAAGGCACGAGCTTGTCCAACGGGTGCTAAATGGCACAACGAGTTTCTCAAATGGGCTACGGGTGAGAGCACCCTGAGATATCAACTAGCGAGGCGACAGCAGGATGAGAGGGCGTTGGAATCAGCGCAGGCATGGGAAGCGTTGGTGCAGGTCTTACGCGATCATAGCGCACCTAGCGACACGGACAGTGATGCCGCCGGGCAGCCTGCGTCCCCGTAATGTGACAGATTTACTGCATTTTCTCCAGCCTACGCGAAGTTTCCTGCCATATGATCTATGATAATCTAACTAAGTACCAATGGCGTGGGGGGGGGGGAATAGAGGGAGGAGGGAGCATCTCCAGCTTCCTACTATACTATTGTTCTTTCGAGCTTGTTGCTTAGCCACTGGACCTCTGGGTGAGTTTTGTTGGGTTGGGAGGGGGGGAGTTTTCTTTCTTTTAGAAAAGCAGATGTGGAATTTTAAATTAGAACTGGTCGTATTTAGATGACCACAGGACCCACGCTAACGGTTCACTCACAAATTGACGCCCGACCCCCGGGTTGTGGGCTGAATGGCCGTGTAACAGTATTACTTTACCGTCGATGTAATCATCACTGATTGCCTCATCATTGACTGCTGTACAACTGCTATTTATATCTGCAATAAAAATATATTTCCCCCAAAAAAAAATCAGTCAGTGCTCCAGGGGCCCCTTATTGTACAGTCGTACTTCTATCAATAAACCCATTTCTTCAAATATCTATCTTGAAGAGTCATCCTTACAAAAGTAACCCTGTCCCGCAAGAGCGAAATCAGGCCATAACTGAAATAAGTTGAGTTAGGGTCTAGAGGGATATAACTGGAGTTAGATTAAGGGTTAATGTATGTATATATACAGTTCACAAATGCAGTGGTAAAGTTTGACTTTTTTTTACTTCTACATTACTGAAGTGTAGTCATATATGTTAGTCATAACTGTTTGCCTCTGCTCGTTCTAATTTACTTTTCTTTATTATACTTTTTTTTTACAGTAATATTGTTTCTGTTTATTCCACTCATATCGATTGCTCAGTTGGTTAAAAGTCCATAGTTATTATTTTGTTTCAGAGTAATCAACAATCTATCGACTTGAGGTACATGGAGGGACATCTTTTATCAAATTTAACCTGCATCTCTTTTAGCCGACATTTTTGGTGCAGCTTCTTTGTCTGGTTCTTATTTCTGTAAGCTTCTTATAATAATGGGAGGGATAATTTCCAAGTGCTAGCTGAAACTGAATGGGTCTATAGGACCATTGCATCCGATCACAAGCTACACTGACCTGACCACACCACTTTCCCCAGTCCCAGGAACTGCACGCCCTTGTATTCAATTACTACAGAAGGGAGTATGTGTGCTGGACCTAATCAAAAGCTCCCGTTTGCTCTTGTTTAGATTGCTAGTCCATCTACCCATAAAATCTGCTACTTATCAGCCTTCCTCTGTTGTCCTCCTTTTCTCCAATTATTTGAGGGAAGAGATATTTTGAAGCTCATCCTTTCTTTTATTCTTAAAGTTAGCTCTTTCTTCCACACTTCACAAGAGGTGATTATTCCTGCTGTCTTTCCTTCGCCTACCTCAGAGGAGGAATTCGCTTTGCATAATCTGGATTTTAAAAGAGGGATTTCTATTTATCAGATAACAGGAGTTCAGATGCCCTGCTCATCTCTTTGTGACTTTTGGTTAAGCAGGAAGGAGTAGAAAACCACCAAGTTGACTCTGAGCAAGTGGATAAAATCCACAATTGTTCAGTCAAATTAATAAGTCCTAGCTCAGGACACTGTCCAAGGCAGGTATACAAGAGGTGTGGTGGCTTCTTGGGCAGGAATTTAGGGAGTCTCCATCCAGGAGATATTTATAGCTGTATCTTGGGCACAAGACAATAGTGTTGTGAGACATTACAGGCTGAACAATGTGGTTTCACCTTGGCCTTAAAACAATACTTTTGTGAGACATTACAGACAGAACAATGTGATTGATAATCGAATGTTGGTATTAGGTTTCTGAAATCAGCTATTACTTAGATCACTGTGTGATATTTATATTCTCATGTTATGTGTGCATTAAATTATGGGAGTGCATTCTAACAGTTGAATTGGCTATTTGATCTAGTCAAAGGCTTTCTTTGGTATATACCTCAAAGTTCTAGCTGACCGTCTACTATCAAAGCTTACTCTAAACATTGGGCTTCTTGCACCATTAAATATGCTCTGGTCATGCCTGCAGTTCTTGTGATTTTGGTCAGGGATAGGGAGTAGGCTGTGATGGTGGTGGGGTCACCCTGACGCTACCTCCCTGGTTGGTGGCCTTGTGAATCTGAGGAGGAGTGACGCTGATAGATACACACTGACTCTCTGTAACACCGTATTAGCGATGGAAAGGAGAGATGTTGTGCGCCGATGGGGCACTAGACTTCTAACATGGAGCGGTGCGAACAGGCTGAGGAACTGAGCCCCATGTACAGGGCCGGCTTTAGCGCTGGTGGCACCCTGTGCGACAATGTCTGTTGGCGCCCCCCCAATGACCACCTCTGCCACGGATTCCCTAATTAGCACCCTTTAACAGTCTTCATAACCACTGCCTCTCAAATTCATTCAGTTTTATAGCACCACTCATACCAGTGTAAGCTGTCAGAGCACTTTACACCACACACACACACACATTGTACAGAGACAATCACATGTGTGTAAATCAGTGTATAGGAAATGATATAGGAAATGTTACATCAGACAGGATTACAAGGTGTAGTGTAGGAGTGACGTCATCGATACTGGTAGGCAATATAGTTTGAGTCCTTATTCTGGAAAAGCACAAATCCAGACTTTAAAATGTAACATCAATGTTATGGGTTCTCTTTCATAATAAGAATTGTTTTCTACCCAAATAAACCCTTTTCACAAGACTAGGATGATGAAATACTGGCCAAAGAAAACCATCTAGCGCTAACATATACCTTGAAGTTTGCATGCAGCTCCAGGATGACAGTTAATAGCTCAATGTTCTATATTAGGATTTTGACTTATAAATGACAAGTAACAAAAGGAGCTATCTCACAGAAGCAGTAACCCGCTGATTTATTTACATTATAGGCCTTTCTTTAGCGCATGGTACACGTTCTTAGCAGCAGGCACTTTAACCCTCTGCACTACCTTACGATGAGTCAAACCTTCCACTAGACAAACCTCCGGTCTCTTTCCAAGAAGACGATTAATCAGCGGCGTTATCTTGACATTTTAATTGATGTCAGAAAATTGCTGGAATCAAGGAATGCGGCAACAGGTGCTTTTAAAATTATAATATACATTTTCAAAAATGACGCCCCCACCCCAAGTCAACACCCGGTGCGGTCGCACCGATTGCACCGCCCTAGAGCCGGCCCTGCCCATGTAGTGACTGGGACAAGGATGTAGAGGTAATGCACTGATTACTTACTGGTCATTTTCACTACTCCCAGTCCCATTAGTCTTTGTCACAGTCATTAGAAACCCTCCCTTCTTAGCTTTTGACGCATAATAGTTATTACTGAATTTGGAATGTCACCCTAATTATAGCACCTGGTGAGGCGGGTGGGGTTACATTCCAGAATTCTCCTGCACTTTTTTAGGTCTCGCTGGCGTTGCAGCGTGAAGCGCTGCACCAACGAGACTTATTGTCTCCGTGCTTCCTCCCAAGGGAGACAGAGCTGGGCACGAGCCGATCCAGACCTGGGCACGAGCCGACTCAGGTCTGTGAACGCGCGGGAACGCCAACGTGCACGCTCACGGCGTCCCGCTCCTGTCCTCCCGTGTCTCTTCCGAGGCGCGCTCCAGGCCGACTTGCGGTGTGCGTGCTCCAGCGTTTCTGTGGACGGCATGTGGTAAGTGAGGGCCCGGGGGATTTGTTTGCTTGTTTAATACCTTTCCTTTAAGGGTCTGACTCCCGATCCATGGCCGGGATCGGGTTATCATTTGTACAGCTTGGTCTATCTCCCAGTGCTCACCATCTTCCCCCGAATGCTCCGATTACTGGCAGCGGCTCGGCTTACATGACTTCATGTGAAACGGTCTCTATGCAGGGACCTTTAAAGCATGGTAGCCATGCAGATGAGCATGTTTCTGTCCCTTGGCCTTCGAACTTCCTGCTGATACGGGGTCTGAAGCCCAGTACAAACTCCTCTTTTCCTGACTGATTTCATCCCTACCCTTCCTGGCCTCTCCTGTTCCACACAGCGCTTTGAGGCAGCATAAATATACGGGTAAACACTATGCAAACACTAGCACAGCAGGCATTCTGTTCCTTTGCTTTTTTAACCATACCCACCCCGTCCCTTCCCTCTACAGTCCCCTTATTGCTTCTCATTCGCAGAGCACCGGCACTTCTCAGAAACAAGCAGGGGCTCTAGTTTTCTCTCTGTCCGTGAAACAGACGCAACTATTCTTCCATTGTGAATTTTCAGTTGTCCTGGCTACGTTGTGATCACTTTTAACTCTACATTGCCAACTTGCGGTATAAGTAACGTTGTTTCCCTGCAATTGTGGTTTGTGTGTATGTGGATGTGCGTTGCTTTGTGTGTGGAAGTGTGTTTTAGTGGTGTTTAGTTGATGTATGTCTGTACCTGCATAATATACGAGTTAGATAAACTATCGTGTGTGTGGGAATTCGAGGTTGTATGTGTTTGTAGGACAGAGGAAACAACGCCCTGAGGTTACAAACAAGAGGAAACAGAGAGCGTGGTCAGGCTCAGTCTGTCTTGTCGCGGATATCAGTCTTTAATGGGCATATTCACAGGAATTGTGGCACTGGGCAACACAGGAAACTAGGGGCGTACTTTGGTTTGTTGATGCATGTCTGTGTTTCTCGGTGCCTGCTTATCTGTTTGTCGTATGCTTGTGTTTATGCGCGTTTGGGCAGGGACAAGAGTGTGTAAACACGCACGTTCCCATGTTTAATTTAACGTATTCATTTCTATTGCACATCATATTAGGTTAACATTTGACGAGTCTGAGTAAGACAGGGTGTGAAAGTGAGGGCACAGGAAGTTACCTCGCTTTTCTGTACACTCTTTACCCTGTGCCGGAGATATAGCATCATTTGAAAGGGATGGAATTATTTGCAAGAGTGTGCACTAATCGTCTGCGATCGGGCAGAATTTGTATGCTTTGTTAGTGGCGTTAGTTATTCTTCTCAAAAGGAAATCTTTGGCTGAGAACAAAACTTGTAAGCGATCAGGGCTGCTCTAACGATGCACTGCTGGATTTTAATTTAGGCCTGCTTTTCTAAGTAATGACAGTTTGTTGTTTTTTTCAAATATTTTTATTGAAAATAAATTTTTACATATACAAAAGCATACAGTTGTCTTGCTTGGGCTGCTCTTACAATGTGTACTTTTGGCCTGTTCGATTTGCGAAAACCAACCGGAGTTTGTGGAGCCATGTTTTATTTTTCTGAAGAAAAATTTAACTTGCAAGTGTGAAGTGGAGAGATTGCAGGGGTAGTTTGCTGAGAAATCACATAGGCTGTAACGGAGGACATTACAAATACATTGAAACAGGTGGGGCTAAGGTCTAATGAGTAATGTGTTTTGTGTGGGAGGAGAGAGGGTTTAGCCGTTGGGTTTAGAATGTGCAACGCTCTTTGTCATTGCCATCAATTTGGCATAGTGTACACTGTCCAGTAAGAATAGAGGTGTGCCTTAGAGTGAGCCTTCCAGGCAATGCCCTTTTACGTTAGAAAGGCTGTATGTTGGGGCGTGGCTTACGCGCCGGCGGGTGATGGCGCTTCTCCCGTGAGCTCCGGACATACGCGGGACTCTTCACTGTTCTTCTGCTGTTTTCCCCGCACACGAAGTCTGGCAAACGGCTTCAATACACGGCGGAACATGGTCCCCGTGTCTTACGAGCATCAGCGACGCTCGTAATTGCCGCTTTGCTATCTTTGGCTGCCGTCTCTTCTCCACTTGTCACGGGACGCGGGCGGCCGCCATTTTGAGCCGCCGCGCTCGCGTCCCGTTTTCTGACAATTTCGCCGCCCCAATGGCCCGTCTGCTGCAATGACTGCTCATCCTGGGACAAGGTATGTGCCAAGGTATGCACCTCCTGCTACCATCACGTTTTTCTGACTTTTACCGCCAAAGCTCTCCTCAAGACCTCTACTCCTATTCATAATACATCTTGGCGGCCATTTTGAGGTGCTCCTTGCGCATTACCTCATACCTTCCTTTCCTATGATGTTAACCCTTCATGGTACAGTTAATACTTACCTTGGGTCCCGTATTTCATGAACGCTTTGCTGTCTCCTTGCTACTGTATTCCTGAATGGTGTCTTTGGCTTCGCATGAACCTGATTTTTGCTGCATCTCGACGCATATTGTATAGTTTTGCAGTATTGCTTCTCCACTGCCACATGGTACCTTATACGTGACCTCTTCTTTCCAGTACTTCGTATACCTCGGCGCATAGGGTCTCAACAAAGCGATTGTTGCGGTGTGACTTTCCTTCCTGTGGGCCTCCCAGTTTGCCCCTCTGTTGGCATCATGTCGCAGAACGCAGTCCACGCGAGAGCGTCTGTCACCGGTACCACACCGAAACGCCATAAAAATGACCCTCCTTCTCCAATCCGCTCCTCTCAGAACCCTGTGCTGGATTCCATTTTAGAAGAGGTACGTGGCCTCCAACCTTTCATGGTGGCAACTAATGAGAAGCTCAAGCAGATAGAAGACAGATGGGTCGTCATGGAGAATACAGTCCTGCAACTAGAACAACGCATTAGTAACGTCCAGGATCTCTCTACAAAAATTCCTATTCTTGAAAAGGAGATACAGCTGTTGAAACTTCACACAGAGGACCTTGAAAATCGTAACAGGCGGAATAACCTCCGTATTTATGGTGTTCCGGAGTCCCTTGGGGAGGGTGATATGGTGTCCTTCATCCGCAAATTCCTCTACGAACTTTTGGAACTCCAACCTGAATCTACTCCCCTAAATATACAGCGTGCTCATCGTTTGGGACGTCCAACATCTAACCCGGCCAAACCCAGAGGCATTATCCTACTTTTCCTGGAATTCACTGAATTGATGACTGTTCTTAAAGCTGCAAGAGCGAAACGTCGCCTTATTTGGTCGGGCCACAACATCTTCATAGCCCAGGATTTATCGAATGCCACGAATGCACGCCGCAAGGAGTTCCTTAATCTGCGTCCACGTATGAGGGAATTAAGCATTCAATATGGAATTCTTCATCCTTGTCTCTGCAGAATAACGCACAATGGTCGTTCCCGTACCTTTGAGGATCCGCAGAAGCTTCGAGAGTATCTACAAACCGTCTCTACTTCCACGATGGACACTAATGACTGAAAATAACTCTTTTCTACATTCTGCCCTCACATTTCATCTGTCATGACGACTGTTGTGGCCTTGTCTAGATCTCTTTCGTGTCATTTTTTACTATGACTTCTCTTCTTCTTGATTGTATCCTATCTATATTCCCGCGTTGTCCTCGCTCTGTGGGGTGGGCACCCGCGTTGGCGTCTCCATGCTCCTACTTTCTAAACATTCTCTTTTTTCTCAGATCTGGCGTCTTTGCCTTGATCTGTTTCTTATCCTTTTCCTTCTTTTTCTTTCCTTTCTTTTTCTTCTTCTTTTCACAGGCCATTCATGTTTATCCCTCGCTCATTTATGTTCCGTTCTCTTCTTTGTGTTACTTATTTCCTTTCTTATTGATAAATCCAGTATTCCTCATTGTTCCTCCTCGCTCTTCCCAATGACCGTGATGCTTCCTTGTCTATTGTTTCTCTATATTTACCCGATTAGTATTGCCTTTGTTTCTATTTCGTATTTGACTGTCATTTTTAACATGTTTGTCTCCATTGTCTCTCCTTATAGCTCCTTACCTGCAGTGTTTTGGACCCAGTTGTTACCCTCCTCCCTTGCCTTCCGTCATGTGTAACTTTGTAACGTGGAATGTTCGTGGTCTCGGCAACCCTGTTAAACGTCAAAAGGTATTGTCCCATTTATCCAAGTTAAATGCTCAGGTTGCTTTTCTCCAAGAAACGCATTGTACAGATGTCGAATCGTTGAAACTTAAGAGGGCATGGGTGGGTCAAGTTGTATTTTCTCCTGCTATTGATAAAAAAGGTGGTGTTGCTATATTGTTTCGTAAAGGTTTGGATGTCCAAATTCTATCTTCTCAATCGGATGTTGAAGGTCGTTGGGTTATGTCAAAAGTGACTATACAAAACAGAACTATGGTGCTCCTTAATATTTATGGTCCTGTCCGACCAGACCCTAAATTTTGGACTGATGTCAAAATCCTCATTTCCTCCATTGACTGCCCTAACATTGTCTTGGCGGGCGACCTTAACCAATGGTTAGACCCCTTTTCAGATAGACTATCCTCCTCCAAATTCCAACCTGATAAGACACACAAGTCCTTCCAATCAGCCATTGCTTCACGTCCCCTCTTCGATGTGTGGAAAACATGTAATCCAAACTTACTCGACTATACATTCTACTCCAATGTTCACCACACCAGGTCCAGAATTGATTATATTCTAGTCAGCAAATCCCTTCTCCCTGCGATTCAGACATCTGAAATTGGTTCTATTTTTCTTTCGGATCATGCACCTGTTTATGCCACTTTTGACCTGGCCCAAACCTCCTCCTCTTTCAATCGTTGGAAATTTAATACTTTCCTTCTCTCCGATTCTGTATTTATGTCTACAGTTAAAGATTTCATTTCTGAATACTTCTCCCTCAATTTACCCCAAGACACGTCAGTTTCAAATAATTGGGATGCTTTTAAAGCGGCTTTACGAGGTTTCACAATCTCTTATGTATCCAGGAAAAAGAAACTCAATCGTGACAAATACACCACCCAACTTTCCAACATTAAAACCCTAGAACATTCTTACTTCTCGTCCAAGAATCCTGACGTCCTCCTCCAACTTATCAAAGCTAAATCTGAACTCAATCAAATTGCCACAGTTGAAGCTTGCAACACCCTCTTGAAGGTTAAATCTAAATTTCATGGGGGTCAGAATAAAGCGGGGAAAATGCTAGCAAACTATCTCAAAATTAAATCTGAACGAAAATCAATTGGCTCTATTCTCAATGAAGTAACCAATACAACGGTTTCCTCTGATGAGGATATTGCACAAGTCTTTCATAACTACTATAAACTCCTGTATACTGATGATACGCACCCTGATGATGATGACCTCTCCCGTTTCTTCCAAGACCTTCCTCCTCCCCCATCTCTCCCTACCGAATTCCATCACCTAGAGTCTGACATTACCCCTCAGGAAATTCTCAAGGCAATTACCTGCCTCAAGAAAGCGAAAGCCCCTGGTCCAGATGGTCTACCAATTGAATTTTACGCCAACATGCATTCTATTTTTGTACCCCATCTTTTACAACTTTTTAACTCCTTTATTGCAAATGCTAAAGCATCTGGCTCATTTTTGGACGCCCTAATAATCATAATCCCCAAACCTGACAAAGACCACTCCCTGTGTAAAAACTACCGTCCCATCTCCCTTATTAATTATGATTGTAAAATTTTTGCTAAAATTTTAGCGGCCCGCCTCGACTCCCTTATTCCTCTACTAATCTCAACCGATCAAGTTGGCTTTGTGAAAGGTAGACTTGCAGCTGACAATGCCCGTGTTTTTGCCAATATTATTTCCCACAGTAAACGATTCAACGCCCCTCTAGCTGCCCTATCTCTAGACGCTGAGAAAGCATTTGACCGAATTAATTGGAAATTCATGTTTAAAGCATTACAATGGTTTGGGTTTGGTCCCCACTTCATTTCCTTAGTTAAACTACTATATTCTGCTCCCCGTGCTAGTGTTTTTGTTAATAATCAATTCTCGAAATTTTTCCCCTTATCCAGAGGGACAAGACAAGGCTGTCCTCTTTCCCCTTTACTCTTTATTCTTTGTCTTGAACCCTTTCTCATGAAAATCCGCTCCAACCCCCTAATTCAGGGGTTCAAACAGTCCTCGATTGAGACAAAAATTTCGGCTTATGCCGATGATGTCCTGGTCTACATGGCTAATCCTGTTTCTTCCCTTCCTCCATTTTTAGAAGAAGTCCGCTTATACTCCTCTGTTTCTGGTTATAAGCTTAATCTCTCTAAAACGGAGGTCCTACCCCTCAACTCATCCTGTTACCAATACATGTTTGCATCGACTGAGTTTGCATGGTGTCCATCCAAGATCAAATACCTGGGTATTTGGTTCTCCTCTACCTTGCGTGACACACTCAAACTGACCTTTACCTCCCTTACTCAAAAAATTCAATCGCTCCTTCAATTGTGGTCTCCTCTTTTCCTTTCCTGGTGGGGTCGTTTAGACACCATCAAAATGATGATTTCCCCACATATTTTATACACTGTATCCATGCTCCCTGTGAAAATCCCTAAGTTGTTTTTCAATCGGCTGAACTCCATCTGCTCCAAATTTCTGTGGAATAATAAAACACCTCGTATTGCCTTACATAAACTTACACGCCCAAAATCTGAAGGTGGGGTCCGCTTTCCTGATTTCCAATCGTACCATTCTGCCTTTTTAATAAAACAAGCCTTCTCATTGGCGTTCGATTTCAATGATACCCCTCTACCCAGATGGATTGCTGTCGAAAGGTCCTTGTTAAAGGATTTTTCTTTCCAACAATCCCTTTTCATGTCAAATTGTTCATTTTTGACTATACACCCTGTTCTGAAATACTCACATACTCTAATGCACAATATATTCTCGAAAGACTCGTCCCCCCTACAAACTTTTCTTTCCTCTAGCGTATGGTATAACAAATATCTTAAGTACAAGGGTAAATCTTTCTATTTCAAGTATTGGAAAGAAAAGGATATTATATTTGTGTACCAATTTTTTTCTGAATCATCCATTATTCCATTTGATGTCCTGCAAACTATGTTTGATTTACCTGCACATTTTCGCAAAGAATTTGACATTATTACTTCTGCCATTCTCTCTCACCTATCTACCCTTCCTACTTTTGATATCCTTCCTTCCCTTACTCCTTCCACTCCTTTATATCCTATGTTTACTCAACAAATACCCAAAGCTGCTCTAATTTATAAACTGTTATTAGAGAATGTTGGCATTAGGCCTAAAACTGTTACTGAAATTGTTTGGGAAACTGATTTATCTTTCTCGTTACCTGTTGATGTTTGGGATCGCTTATGGTCTAAACTGTTTAAGACTTCGATTTCTGCTCGTATTACTCAGTCACTTTTTTTTCTTTACCATAGAGCTCTTATTACCCCCGTAAGCATAACAAAATTCTCCCCTTCCTCCTCACCCCTTTGTTGGTCATGTTCCTCTCACTCAGGCACTCTCAAACACCTCTTATTTGATTGCCCATCAGTTCTTACTTTTTGGAACGCAGTTTGGAAATATTGCATGCGCATTTTTCATTTCTCTGAACCATTTTCATTGTTGCATATTTTTTTAGGTTCCCTATCAGATGCTCTGGACTTACATTCGTATAACGCTAAATTGTTTGATCTTCTCATTGCAACTGCTTTCAAAGTAATTTTGTCTTGCTGGAAGGATAACTCTAAATTGTCTGTGCATACATGGTGGAATTTTGTATGTGATGAGCACAGAATTGCAATTGCTTCTTCTTCTTCTGTCGCCTTAAAAATTAAATCTGATCTTACCTGGCTTCCTTTCTCTACCTTCTTATCCTCTTATCCCCCTCCCTAACCTTTCCCTCCTTTTTCTCTCTCTTCCTCTTTTTCTCTTTTCTTTTCTTATCTCTCTTTCTCTCTACTATTTTCTTCCATTTCATATTTTATCTGAACCTTTTTTCATCTCCACTTTTCTTTCATGATTTTCTCATATTGGTTCTGTTCTATGTCATGCTGTTATATTTTGCTGTACTATTTTTCTTAAACAAAATAAAAACCTTATTAAACTGAAAAAAAAGAAAGGCTGTATGTTATGATACTATCCTAAAATTATTGTTTACCGTGAGAGTTTGGTAAGTATAAGTTCTCAAAGAATTATATTGGCTGAAGATGTACAGCCTCCTAAAGCATCTGAAATAGTCCAGAAAGGTGCATTAGGTGGACGATAGTAGAGCACACTTTTAAGGCATGAGGGAAAACAGATAAATATATTTTGCAATAGTTTGGAGCCTGATGGGAGAGGGCTGGTAAGTGGAAAGGAAATATTGATCAAACTTGTCTGCAGTAGAGATGGCTCTGTAATTTCCTCCTGGTCTGTTGATAACTTCGACAAGCATTTGCAATGCAACAGGTCTAGCATTTACATGATTTTGAGCTATTAACATTGTAAATGACATTGCCATTTATATTTATTTTCTTTTAAAGAAAATAAATGAAAGGCATTGTCATTTACAATGCCAATAGCTTAAACTCGCCCAAATGCGAGACCTATTGCATTGCAAATGCTTGTTTCTGTCTGGAAGGTAGTATCACCTCAAATGTAATGATTGCCGAGGAATGCTACACGTAATGAAAATTACATTTTCTTAATCTTATAAACGATGTACAATCAAAACTCTGGATAAAATAACGTTTAAATGTTAGGTTCTAGAGTAGACCTTCTCACTAGGTGCGGCATTGACTTGATGTGATGGCTCAACGCACATTCCAAATGGGTGATTCTTATTTGCAAAAAGTTAGCAGCTGCGAAATCTTTGTAATGCTGTTTGCTGATCATAGGAAATCTAGAAATTGCATTTTGGTGTTTAGCAGCATTCAAAATAACCGGTAAACGAGGGTGATATCAAGAGTATATCACAAGGCTACGTGCCAACACACACACATTCGAGTGTGCTTATCTTATGACAAGTGCACTGCACCGTATGCAGAGTTCGCGAAAGACGTCAGAAAGGGAAATCGAAAGAAAGACACTCCTCAACACCCCCCTTCAATGTTAACTCCTTCCTACGTTACTTTGGTTCTGCTGAAAACATAGAAGAGGGACTTCCTACACAACACTAGCACTCAAGGTTGAAACTACTAATGTAGCCATCTTAAAGACAAGGCGTCAACAGATTTTTACTAATAATTGTCGAGTGAAGAAACGAAACACGTCCAGAATTTGCAAAACAGTTTTTTTTTCTTTATACCCAACATCAGTACTTCGCCGTTAGATTTTATTGAATCATAAAGACTAAAAGTGACATACAGACGATATTCTCGTAATGTTTAAACCAGTGTGTTGCGTACATTGGAGTTTGAAAAATACAAGAGTCTAGGTTTCGAATTTCAAAATACGTAAATGATCGTGCCTTTTTAGTAAGACCGTGGCTGGTGTTCTAATCGCAAG
Organism: Lissotriton helveticus; assembly: GCF_964261635.1. Classification (NCBI taxonomy): domain Eukaryota; kingdom Metazoa; phylum Chordata; class Amphibia; order Caudata; family Salamandridae; genus Lissotriton; species Lissotriton helveticus. Next base: position 1,530,096,762 of record NC_136067.1, read on the forward strand.
CCGCAAGGTTCGAGTTGGTCTTTCTTCACTTTTCATGGCGGTGACACTGACTGTACGGACTGTCATGGCAGCCCCCAATCGGTGTGGCTGCAGTGCCGGAATGTTGCTGTGGCTCCTGCAGAGAGGAGTGGGCGCAAGGGCACCTAGATACCGGGTGGGGAAACGTGCCTCCGTTTTACTAAGTCATTTAAGAAACTCCCAGAGCGGAGCTTGGAGCAAGAAACATGCTGCGAGTGTGGAGGTTGACGTGGGGGGAAGGTAAGGAGCTGCAGAGTAGACAACACTCATGGGACAAGAAATTTGCTATTAATGTGCAGAGTGACGTGGGGGTGGAGTAGATGAGAAGTACAGGACAACACGCGTGCTCTAAATGTGTGAGAGCAAGCACTGTGGTAATGTGAAAACAACAGGCAAAATAATCAACACGTGGGTAATTAATTGATCATTGGTATTGTAGGTTAGCGATAAAAACGAGGGACCACTGTATTAAACCTCTTCTCTTATTGACATACCCAGACCTGATCTATGATGATATATATGTATGTATTGGATGCAATTACAGCCTATCCCACCTACCAGTGTGTGCTGGCATTCCAGCAGCTGCTGCCTATTTTTCATGTCTGTCAGTCGTCAACTCAACTGTCAGAATTGTGATGTAACTTCTTAGGGTGATGGCTTCATGCATTAATATCGTACCGCATGCCGCCCTCCACAGGCGCCCCTTACAAGAGTACCATGTCAAGATAATGGTCACCAATGGAGGGTCACTTGAAAATTAGTGCAGGTGCCAGCATTAATCGCTTTCTAGTTTGGTGGAACGGCAGCAACTTGTTGCAGGGCATCGCCTTTCTCAGACTCACTTATGTAAGTGACCGTTACCCCGGATGCCTCCCTTATAGGCTGGGGAGCGCATTTCAGTGCCCTTTCTGTGCAGGGGGTTTGGGTCCTTCAATAGCGAAGTCACTGCATCAAATGCCTAGACCTACCTACTGGCCTATATGCTAAGACCTCAAAGCCGCCTTTCAGGGAATTCAGGAGAAGGTAGGCCTTCAAATGACTGAAAATACAACAGTCTGAGGAGGTTTAAGGTGTGACGATGATGATGAGCGGTGAGAAGAAGTCTGTGATGTTACTGGCAAAATTGGTGTGGGGTCCTGGTAGTCTGTATAAGAAGGTTCTGCCCAGGGAGCAGTTGGCTTTGATGCCTATCTTGAAGGTGAGGTGGTCCTTGTAGCTGGTGGGACTGTTCTTTGAGGTGGTGCAGATGATGGTATCTTTGAATAGGATGGCAGCTCCACCTCTGAACTTGTGCTGACAGTCTTGCCTGGTATTCCTCTTGCCGGTGGGGATGGCTGAAGAATCAGAATCAGATTGTTCAGTTTAGCCATGTTTCTGTGAGGAAGAGCAGGTTTGGAGTGTGATCATGCAGTAAGTCCCATACATCTGTGGCGTGTTTGGTGAGCGAGCAGGTGTTGAGCATGTGCTGTGTGAGTGGTGTTTGGTCTGTGCGAGTGGGGTGCTGTTGGCACAGAAAGTGTGGCAAAGTGCATGAGAATTTGCAGGAGGTGCATGTGAATACTCCTCCCATGTTGTACAGTGCAGCAGCAGTGCGGCGAGTGGGTAACAGGTTTGAGCGCATGGAGGAGCACAGCAGGGTAGTGGTGCGCAGGGTTCCTGGTGCAGACGGGCTCTTCCACATCCATGTTGCAGCTACCATTAAGTAGGTCCTGAGAGAGAGAGGAGTGCACTGTACCATGGGCAGGAAATTCAGTGATGTCGCTTCCTGTGCAGATGAATGATGGGAATCCAGTGGTGTCACTTCCTGTGCTGATCGGTAATGAAGCCCCTCTTGCTTGATAGCTTCTTTTAAAGACGGTTTTTCCAGAAACAGATGTGTAATTTCTGGTACCGATAGATGAACGGAAATCCAGTGATGTCACTTCCTATGCAGAAGGATAATGGGAGATCAAGTGTTATCATGTCCTGTACTGAAGGATGCCAACCGGAGGCCAACAGCAGGGTCCAGACAGGTCAAGTTGCCACAAATCAGCAGGGTACTTCCAGGAAAAGGCCTACTGCAGCTTATTGTCTCCCTGTAGCCCTACAGAACGTAAGCCAACGGACCCTTGAAAGCCACTTCTTTGTCCTGGGTACACGAGAGAGGAGGTCTGGTCCTTCAGTGCTTCTCATTGGTCACAAACAGCACGCCAGTCCTCTTTTGATCGTCCACAGAGTCAGAAAGGGTTCCAAAGCGGGAGCCTGGCATGCCAAATTTATGCACAGCACCAGCTTGTGGGTAAGATGAACTCCTAACCCTTCCTTAAACACTGGGGTAAACATTTCCAGGCCTATTCCTACCTACTTTTTCAGTAGTTCCTGTTTTCCTTACAGCAAACTGTCCCAAAAGGCCATGAGATAGGGCATTTTCAAGATGGCAAAAGTCTTTGCCACTCTAAACTTGGGCTGTGAGGGCTGGCAGTGTGTGGGGGAGTGAATTATGGTAATCCTAATGTCCTCCCACATCTATCACTAAAATCCAGTTTGAGGCAGGCACTGTTCCCACAACAAACCCAGAGACAGTAGTCTGGTGCACAGTTATAAAGCAAGCAAAAATATATGGTCCAGCGAAAGGTGATTAAATCGGGGTGCCACACAAAGAAAGGTGAATTTCCTAAACAAACCTACTCCGCAGGACACTGAGGATTTCATACAGTTGAATGGGAAGCATTCAGAACACACACTAGCTGTCACCCTAGAGAGTAAAACTGATGTGCATGATGAGCATTTTACATGGCATCAAACTGACATTAATCTTTTGTCTTTTTTTAAAATGTATTTTTTTTTAGAAAGTTGGAAATCTCCTCTGGAAAATTAGCCAGATTTGCAGATGGATGTGCTGTAGTGCAGGTGAGCCTGTTTGTACTTAATGTATGAGTCAACATAATCGGACAACTGGACTAACCACAAACAAAGTGTGATTTAATTATGTTAGACATTATAGCACACCATTTGCCTCAGTATTTCATATTTGAATAATTGTGGTCTAAAAGCTATAGTGCAATAAATCATGGAAGAGGGCACGGGTTTTGCTTATTTTTCTGAAGTGCTAGCAGAGTTGTGGTTTTAGATGATCATATTTACAGATGGACAGGGAAAATATGTAAATAATGCAAATATGATTTTACTAGTACAGTAGCACCTACAGATCAAACCGATGTTAGTTTGCAGCTATGACATTTATTTGTGACCAAATACGAATTTAGTCATTAGCCTTAACGAAATCACAATATATAGGTTGATAAATACGTTTACTAAATACAAAAAAATATAATTAGGCAAAATAGAGAGAGGTTTGAAACAACGTGTGCAAAATGTATTACCACTGCCCAGTTGTAGAAGCATGGACAAGTCTCACATTAAGGGCAAACCAATTGGCGCAAAAGGGGGCTAGGTCTAAAACGGTGACTGTAAATGGAGCGAGTCTGCAATTCAGTGAGATGTGCACCCATGTTTGGTCCCTGAGAGACAGGGATCTGTCCGGCTTAATTTTACTTTGTAGCAGCCTCTTAGATCAACACTTATCTGAATGAGCGTCTTTGTAATCTTTGATTTTACTCTTATTTAAGTCTGGATTTTGATAGAACAGCTGTTTAACAGATCTTTTCTTGCCAAAATACATTGAGTAGGATTTGGGTCCTCCCCTTTGAAACGTTAATTCTTTTAACCAGCCTCCTTCAACCATTGGCTGGCTCAGCAAAGAAGAATATTTCATCTTCCCCTAATGCTATAGGCTGTTTGTATCTTTTCAGCTCCACTAGAGTTTTTGCATTTTAATGCATTTGTGACTATTTTACCTATTTCTTTATTGGTACTTGCTTCTTTTCACCCCCTCAGGGTTTCTCGAGTCTCTTGGCTCCTTGTTCCTGAAACGCAACCCGCTATCAGCCTTCCCTCTTTCCCCATTGTGTACCCTTCCAGTATTTGCCCTGTCTTCCTCCTTTGCTCACAAGCATTGCTTCTGTGAGAACTTTTGGAGAAGAACTGGCAGGGCATGCAGCCAGTCACCTAAAGCCTCACAGTACACAAGTCCATGCACAGACTGAGATCTACCGGCCAGCAATTCTCTGTTCAAAAGAACTGTACTCTCTGAGAGAGGAGTTCACTATTGCACGCTGCTGCCAGGGTCCGGATCCTTTTGTTTTCCTTCTAGATGTTGCTTTTGAGTGGATGTTTGAGTGCTCGGCTACCTCAACTTCTTCCTTGTATTCGCCAACTCACACTTGTGCGCCTTCAGACAGCCCAGTGTCGGTTGCACCCCCACAGAGGCAAAAGACGCATTGCTTGTTGAATGTTTTGTAGGTTTCCATTCCACTGACTTTGCTATGATCAGACCGCAATATATCTTCATCATGTATTCGTGACTTGAACTGTATTTAATGTTTGGACGGGAACCCCTTTCTTGTGGTGTTGACATCTCATACAATATATGTTTGACTTACCGTGAAAAATCAGTATTTTCTTTGTTTTCAATAATTGGCACGAAGTCTGTTGAGATGACTCTTCTCTAAAAGTTCATATAATTATTGAATGCATCAGACAGAATCACCATTGTATATTATTACATCAGATGCCCAGAATTCGAGGAATACATAGTTACCTTTTAATTGGAACACTGGAGGCAACAGTATTTGTAAAACTTGTCGCTCAGAGAGCCTGGAAAGTGAGGTGGGCGATGGAGCGGATGGGAGGGCATGAGCCTGGCTGTCAGTTTGCTGAGCATACTTCACTGCCTGCACCAATCAACTAAGTAGTCACAGGATGCACAATACTTCCACCACACAAGAAAACTTCATACGTTATTTAAGGGGTGAGTTAGTCAACACAGTCCCTTTGTCACGGGGAATCAACCTTTGTGATGTCTCTGGATGTGCCAGAAACCATAAGGGCAAGAGTAAAGTGTGTACGGAATGTTGAATCCACTGGCAATACTGTGAAATAGTTCTTTTTTACTCTAAACGTCTGGCAAAACTTACCAGCTAAAATCTTTTTTGCGTTTTCTGGTAACATTCCCTTGAAAAATACCAATTGAATCTATAAACCCAATTTTGTACCTAGAGGAAAGACACTACAGCTGCACAAGATACATTACCTACGTCCTCAAAGAATGCAGAGTTGCCTGGAGTTTTAATGGCCACATGAATCTATTCTACAGCCTTCTGCTATCCAGTGCCATCTTCAGGTCTAAAGCCTTTTGTATAGTTTCGGCACTGTTTAACATGCAGCCCTCAGATCATTGTGTGGAAAAACTCACGGAAAATAAAAATTCCACCCTTAACGCTCACCCTGCCAAGAATGTACATGACTGCGAAAATATAGCCCCATAGTGTGGCTTCTTCTTGCAGCTGTCTTTCAACCAGTGGTCGAAGTGCATTAAAAAAAGTAAGGGAACTGTGATGCTGTAAGGGGGCGGGGTGAGTGAGTGAGTTTTGGGGCGGGGTCAAAGGCGTGCCTAAAAAAAGCAAAATATTCGGTAACTTTTTTCGGTCTTTCACGACATACAAAAAAAACACACCTCAAATGAAAAAAATAACTTACGTGCAAGTCAAGTTAATTAGTGTGAAATGCACCATTGGACATTATGAAACATTTATTAGTTAATGCACTGCAGTGGTCAGTGATGTAACATGAGCCCCAGCTGTGCTGGGGAGCCTGTGATCCAGGGGGCCCCCGCTGGCACTGTGCACAGGCACTGGCCTGAGAGCTCCAGACTGGGTCCGGAGTGTGGGGGACCCCCTCCATGTACTTTGTAGGGGTGGGGGCTCAAGAGTCATTACCAAAACTGGCAGAGGTCTGTGACAGAAAGCACTGTGAATATGAAAGTCATTATTTTTAACTTGCATTACACTAAGTATAAGATAGGCTGCTACGAAATGCGCAAAAAAGTTTAAGATCAAGTGCTTCCAAAATATAGATTTTAATAATACCCAGACTGTACCTAGTGCCATTTATTTGATAACTGTCATTTAAAAGCACACACATTACACCTCAGCTGGTAACTCTCTTGCAATGCCACTCAAAAGGAATACATTTTTGTCATCAGGAGGCTTTAAGTGATTCCATTAATTAAAGCCAGGCACACTTTACATGGGCAGGTTAACCAGTTGTGCACATTTTACATTTCTTTCAAGCAGCAGCCACTCTGACAAGAAGGCTTGTATAGCTGTCTGTCCCTCCCTAGGTTTCTTAGCACGGAAGACTCCCTGCCTTCAGAGTTGGATTGGGGCCATAAATTGACCCAGGCACCTAAAACAAAAAGTGGTCCACATTTGCGGATTACAACCTTTCATGAAGTTTTGCATGTTTAGTGTCATGGGGCCAACATTCGAATAACTTTATGGTATATACAGTTGTTATGTTATATGGGTATTTATTACGCGCACGACTACTCTTGAGTATCCTGGCGCGGAGCAGAACCACAAAGAAATCGCAGAAAAGAAACACAGCATTATTTTAGTAAGCTTGATTGAAGAGGTGAGTTTTAAGGAGCGTTTTAAAGCAGCTAAGGTCTCTGGTATCCCTGAGATTGAATGGAAGGGCATTCCCGAGGGTAGCCGCTTTGACTGAGAATGATTGACCCCCCAGTCTGGTTCGCCTAAAGCGGGGTGTTACCAGCCGGCGTTGGGAAGCCGACCTGAGGTGTCGACTAGGCACGTGGAACGTTACTCTTTCTCTGAGATAAGCTGGGCCAGTATCGTGTAGGGCTCGATGAGTGAGAACCAGAGCCTTGAATTGAACTCTTTGGGCCACCGGCAGCCAGTGGAGTGTGGCCAATTGCGACCTTATGCTGATGCGTCTGGGGATGCCCAGCAGAAGTCTCGCGGCCGCATTTTCGATGAGCTGCAACTTGTTTAGCAAAAAGGAGGGGGAGCCCAGATAGAGAGCTTTAGCGTAATCTAGGCGGGACAATATGAAGGCTCTAGCGACCGTTTCTTTGGCCGGCTGGGGCAGTAGAGGGAAGAATCTGCCCAGGGATTTAAGGGTCCCAAAGCAGGCACCCGTCAGTCTTTTAATCTGCTCTGAAAACCTTAAATCTTCATTGAACCAGATGCCCAGATTCTTGGCAAGGACCCCTTCCGAGAGGGGACGGGGGAAATCGGGAGGCCAAACTAATTCAGTAAATTGGTTTGGGAATTGGCCATATAGTATGATCTCCGATTTTCCCTCGTTGCATTTAAGCTTGGCCTGTGCCAACCAAGTAAATACGGCCGCCAGGCATTTTTGTGCTGCAGCCGTTTCTAATTGTGAGGTACCCCAGGTGAACAGGAGCTGGGTGTCATCGTCGTAGGCCATAATTTTTGCACCCAGCTTCTTGGCCAGGTAAATCAGCGGGGTCATATAAATGTTGAAAAGAAGTGGGCTCAATGTTGAGCCCTGTGGGACGCCAGTCTGAACTAGCCTGGCCGAGGAGGAGTACGGAGGCATCCAGGCTTGCTGGTACCGGGAGTCCAGGAAGGACTCCAGCCATGACCATACATCCCCGGTGAGACCGATGTCGGTGAGGCGTGCCAGGAGGAGTTGATGAGGGACCGTATCAAAGGCGGCAGAGAGGTCCAATAAAATTAGTGCCGCTCTGCCACCCTTGTCCGTACACTCCCTGATGGCTTCCACCACCTCGACCAAGGCTGTCTCCGTGCTGAAGGAGGCCCTGAAGCCCGACTGGGCTGGGTGAAGTGCCCCAGACTCCTCCACAAAGGCGTTCAACTGCCGAAAGACCACCTTTTCGCAGACTTTAGCCAATGCCGAGAGCAAAGTGATGGGGCGGTAATTTGCTGCGATAAGGGGGTCTGCTGAAGGCTTCTTTAGGAGAGACAGAAGTTTAGCTTGCTTCCACTGCCTAGGTACTGCTGCAGATTGCAGTGACCAATTTACCATAGCTGTAACTTCTGTCCCTACACAATCTGCTACTCCAGCCAAAGTTGTCATAGCTTCTAGGGTGAGTAACATTGGTCGAGACTGAAAACGGTATTGTTCCACTGCATCTCTCACCCACTGGTCTCCCGGCATTCATTTTCATGTCCATTAATCTCTCTTCACTAATGTGTCCCCCTTCCGCTCCCTCTCAGGTCCATGACTCCTTCCTGGCCTTTAGGTACTAAAGCTCCCATTTGTTTGTATGGATCCTCACTTTCTACTAAACAACAGGTCACCAGAAGGTCATGCTCATCCTTAGGTCTGTTCACTTTCGAGGACCTGATGCCCTGATCAGTTGAAGACAGTGGGGCTTTTGTTCATCATCAGTCTGTCCAAAGACTACCCACTCGCCATCAGGAACCTTAAGCTCATTTCAACCCTCTGGTCCCCTGCTGCTCCTGCTCTGCCTCACACCCCTCCGACTCCTGCTCACACTAAGATGACAAGAGTCTTCTGCACACTTCCACATGCCCTTGCAATCCTGCTCACCCTCAGGTCCACTTTTATCCCCCTTGAACCGTAGGCTCTCTATCTCTTGCTTACTCTTATCAAAACCTCCTGCTGACTCCCATGTCAGTGAAGACCATGCTCTCTATGAAATTCTCTGAGGTGTCTGTTTTCTTTCAGCTCAACTGATGCTCTGTGAAAACTATGGCCCTGAGGTTCCCACTTACCTCTACATCTTCAAACTCCCGTGAAAACCTAAGCCACACAGACTCCCTCTCACTCTTGGGTTCCCAGCAAATGCCCTGCTCAATTTAGCTCCTTGAGGCTTGATCTTACACTCTGATATCTTAGTGTCCAGCCTCAATCTTATTTTGCAGAGGCTCCTGCTAATCTCACTTTCAAGGGACTCCTGCTCACCCTTCTTAGCCCCACTCTTCTAAGACCTCTCGCTCTTAGGTTTCTGAAGTTCTTGTTCACCCTGTGGATCACTGCCCTTCCTAGTCGCATATGAATGCCCAAACTCCTGCTTATATTGTTTGCTCAAAGACTCTACGTGGTCTCCAGGTTTACTTATACTTATTTTCAAGGCCTTGACTGTAATGCCCCCCCACTGAATGAGAAATTTCTGCTCACCCCCAAATGCTAGCTTCAGTCATCCACTTCTTTTAGTTGGCGGTTGCAGTTGGAAGCTTCCCAAGACTCCTATGTAAGTTAATGGAGCCAGAGAGAGTGGCCATCCTGCCATGCGAAGATCTTAGGGCACTTAGAAAGTTGCACAAAAACCCACTACACACAATCAGACATACTAGACTGCAAGACTCCCACCTATGAGTAAAACAGGTGACCAGAACAGGTAGATTACAGTATTTTATAAGCCTGTAAAATCACTGATTTATTTAAATTCCTTTTGCAGAAGCTCATGTGCATACTTCGGGGCACAGTTTGGACTCTGGCAGGGCCAACTCAGCCTTTTATCTTTTCAAGACTATTGAAACTAGTACCATTGTGCTGGATAAAGGCAAGTTACATTTTACATTGTATAAAACGCATTACACAGCAGGCTATGCATATGTTCTTTATGGGTTTTTTAAGCAGAAAGAACGGTTAGTTGGATATTGGGGGTGTTCCTTCTGGCCTCTGCTCCTGTAATAAAGAGAGGAAGAGAAGAATGTGTGCCCACATTAAACTCTTTATTGGCGCTGAGTGTGACTATGTGTTACCCAGTTGCATTGCCCTTTCTCCAACTTCCCATCAGCCCCAAAAGTTCTCACTAGAGTTGCCTGAAATACCAGTGCACTATACACCTGCTGCAAAAAAGATCTCCTTTAGGTCAGCAGCACGTTTACCTTGACCATAAAGGGATATACCTGGGGTGCAATTGACTCCTTACCCCTCTGGCATTCGGTGCTACTGCACCTGCTGCACTATTTATACCTATGCCCCTGAATAAGAAGCATATCTGCTGGCAATCCAACCAAGAGAGTAGCAGCAAGGTGATTTCCCGTTGCCCCAGGTCTTCCCAGCATCAGCAAAGACAACAATAGCATTTACATTTATAAAGCCAATTCCTCACCTCAAGTTTACCCCAATATTCTGTGTCCTATAAGAGAAACATCCTCGTTTTTCTGTTAACACCTTAGCCGCGGTCAGATTTACCGCGGTGCGCTGAAGATTACGAAAACCTGCATATCATGACGAGCTCAGCTCGTCATGAGTGTACGAGAGGTGTACCTCATGACGAGCTGAGCTCGTCATGAGCGTCAAAGGGGTTAATATTTATTAGTTAAGCATTCCAACAGCTGGGCTAAAATAAAAAGAAGAAAAGCTAAGTGCGGTCATATAATCAGTCTGGGTGGCTATATGGCTCGGGTAATGCACTGGAACCATGATCACCCACATACAAGATGCCTGCCTCGGGACGTCATGTTCCGTACATTTGTATAGTTCCTAAAAGTATCTATTCTGTAGCACTTTCAGGATTTGACTCCCCTTTGTGGTTCTGGGCTACTCGTGAATAGGAAGCCGAGTGGTCTGTAGCTCTTGCATCTGTTCGATTTCGGTATTTTATATTAAGTAATTTTAATACTTGTCCTTTTGTTTATTACTGCAGTTTTTTATATTCAGAAGAGATGTCCATTACCCGAGCCATATAGCCACACAGACTGATTATATGACCGCACTTAGCTTTTCTTCTTTTTATTTTAGCCCAGCTGTTTGAATGCTTAACTAATAAATATTAACAGAGAAAGGAGGATGTTTCTAAAATTACTCCGAGTCATTTTAAAGAAATTATTATCTGCAACCCAGGTAGTGGAGACAAATGCTGTGTTCTGTCACCCTGAATTGAAGTCACTTTTCTGAAGCCTGGCATCGCCTGGACTCTGTCCCCCCTCCTAAGGCAGAGAGAGCTCTGCTGCTCTCCCGTGCAGAGCCGCCCCCTTGTGCCTTCAGACGGGGCGGGAAATGGCGACCGGCAAGTTGTCATTGCCCCGGGGGTCCATTGTCATTCTTAGTGACAAAAGGGCTGGCTAACAGTCTCTAACAACCTGAAAAGTAGGTGGAAAAAAAACTTCTCACAGCTAACCTCAACCAATTGGTCTCTGCACCGGCCGAATGGCCTCTTTCCCAATCCAATCCGGCATTAACCGTCCCGGGATGGGTGTCTTTTCACGAAAAGTAGGGGAACGGTTTGCCTTGAATTAAAAAAGTATGGGCACGCCGTGCCCCTCCGATCCCACCCACTTCAACCACTGCTTTCAACAGGTTGGCTATGCTTCATAAATCCTATCCCTGTGCGATCCTTTGCACTTTTAAGGTCTCACCTACAGATAGCTTTATCTGTTTTTTATCCAATGACCTATTATGTACAATACCAATAAACAAAGTGAGCTTTGGGTCTACCCTTTGCTTGCTTCCTAATTGATGGTTTTCCGTCCTCTTCTTGTGTTTTGCCCTTCCCTGGACCATAGCTATTTCATTGTCCTTTTGATTGGATGACTTGATTCCCTCCTCTGATTACACTTAGCAAACTATTCTTTGTTTGTTTTTTGCTTTCAGTACACCTTGGGCATAAATGTGTTGTCCTGCTCTCTCTCCGCTTTGTGCTGCTTCCTCCGTCACATCCCTGCCCCACCACCATGCTCTTCATGTGGTTCACCCATCCCCCAGGCTCGTTCGATGCTTCCTCCAAACCATTCTTCCTGGGGTGAATTTTTTACACCCTTACCAATACCGTCTTGCTCTCTGATCTCATCCATTACAACACCACCTTTATCACAGGTTTTTGTTGTTTTTTATTTTATTTATTTAGTAGAGCCTGGAGAATTCCTATTCCTGCCTGGACTCTCCTGTCCTAAATAGACTTTTGCACACTTTTCATAATTTTTTTTATTAACTCCTCCGAGATGGGAATCCTTCATCTTGTTGGAAAACAACGGAAGAGTGAGGAATATATGAGGGGGGTGCATCCTCTTCCCCAAGCAAATATACTGTAAACAACGTGGACGAAACCCATAGATCAGTGTTGCCACTTATATCGACTCAGTATAATGTTATAGAGCACAGGCATCCAATGGATTTGTAAAAAGACCCTTCACCCACCAACCTAGTTGGTGGCATGCTTCATCATGGGGGTCCCAGCTGGGCTGTCGAGTACAACCCAGCTGTGCTTTAATGCCTGACTACAGCGGAGCAGGTGTTTTTTGTTGTGCAGTGAGGTAGGTGCTAGGTGGTGAGAATAAAAATGTCGCTAAGAATGTCCACTTGTAAAACTTTATTCAAAGGGTCTTAGGACAAGGTTAAAAACTAATAACAGAATATGGTGAAGTTAAAAATATTACTTCAACAACCGTTATGTATGAGTCAACATGTTTCAGCCATTTAGTGTAGTCATATGGCACACATAGTCTTTTTCACGATTAAAGTGCTCCTGCGTAGTTCGCTAGTCGCAGCACGCCCCTTTTCGTAGAGAACTGGGAGGGCCCCAATGATGAAGCATGTCACCGTGGGGAAACCCCGGTGAGTGAGGGGACACTAGAAAGAAATTTTTCTCTCTATATTGGTCTGTACTAAAAAATTTGATCAGTGACCAACACACAAACTAGGTCTCTGAATCCGATACTTTGGATTCCTATTTTTTCTGTCATATGGCTTTCTTCAGGACCACTGTGTAAGCAAAAGTGAGTTGGCAACAAAAGTGGAAGTAGCCACATGAGTGAAATAACAGCACACACGCTAAGGTGTGCTGTGAAACAGTGGGAGAACCGTACTTATGGGTCCACTTACCGGTTGGCAATCTGAAAAAGAAAACACAACAGAACATGAAGGACATACAGAACATTAAAAATGTCCATGATACAAATGGACTATTTCAAAGAGCACATATCTGTCCTTACTTGCGTGCTGCGCACATTTCTGTGGTCAAATGCATCTGTAGAGTCGTGAATCTAACCCCAGCCGGGGTGAATCTAAATAGCACTTCTGTAGGGACATTATGTGTGGTGAAGATGGGCATGCATGTCTATGCACTTGTGAATACCAAGTGTGGTCACAAGTATGCGCAAAATAGCATGTAGCCATCATGGCACACACACGTGCGGTTATCCGCGTGCTTTATTATAAATAAACGTGAGCGCGGCGTGATGGTGGCTTATATATGAGCAAATAGTTATTGACAACAAAATTCAGCCATCGATGAGAACGTATTTCTATATGAAATTATTTAAATAAATACGTGTGATACATTGTATCTGTAATGATGTGCACGGCATTAAGGTGACTGCAAAAGCTGTGGTAATATACAAAACAACATGGTTAAAAGGGTCAAGGTAGAAACAATGACACAGATAAAGATATCTTACTTTGGCCAACTTAAAACGATCTGTGAGATCCTGCAAGGGGGAGCCTCCTATAGTCAAACACTGCGGGTGGCACAAAAGAGAAATGAGAAAGGAGACGAAGCAGTTGGTAAGGAACATCACTATGTGGGTATCGCTATGATGTTTTGGGTACTGTAGCCCTTACTTCGTCAAGGAAGAGCTCCTGCATTTCAAACCTATTAGGTGCTTGTCAGGATCCCGCCGGGGAATGGGCTGTTGCGGGCATGGCAAAGATACTGCTTCCTGGAAAGGGCGTGGTCACGTCAGCGGACATGTGCTGCGTGATAAGGAAACTAGATCGCTAACTTAGTTGGCGTAGTGCGATCTAGCGCACGAAGAGAAAAGCGCATTCCTCATCGTATAGTGTGGTGTAATAAATCAAAAATAAAGCTCTACAGTTTCTTAGAAGCGATTATGCTAGATTATAAACGCAAGTGTAATGTGATCTTGGAGCTCAAGATGTGCTGACTTAGCTCTGTGAGTGGTACGCTACACAATGTGTGTGTCAGAAAGAGATGTTAATAAAGTTAGAATATCAACAAAAAGAAAACAAGGGATATGCATATATGAAATTGAGGGGAGTATCACCTGGTGTGTCAACACCTATAGGTATGGCAAGTGAGTATAGGATATTGAGCAGTAAGATAGGCGCCACGGTGATACTACTTTAAAATTCACGCAGTGTCAACTGTGCCTGCCAGTAGTATGGTCAACTCCCAGGAATAAGTCCTTACTGTGGGACCTGTAGTTGTAGATGGGAGTGAATAAATTGTGATAGGATATAATATATACAGACAACAGCAGGGTGGTGCTGAAGTACTGTATTGGGAATATACACTAATGGTGGCAAAGAAGTGTAATTAGAACAAGACATGGGGTAGTCTGAAAGTGTAGCCCCTTCTACTCGTTACAGTGAGTTCCATGGGATGTTGTCGTTCAGACCATTGATGTGGGTCGATAAGCGATAGACCCACCACTGCTCCTTTTCTAAAAGGTGGCCTTGCAGATTGGTGAGGCCTTTGTCTAGTTGCTCAATTATTGTCCACCTCATTTCATTGGTCGTAAGGCCCACTTGGAGGTAGTGTTCTGTCATCTTTGTGGTGCTGCCTTTGCAGCGTATGTTACTTCTATGTTCACATATCCGAACTTTAACTTTTCTGATGGTCATCCCTACATAGCATAAGCCACAGGGGCACGTAAGGAAATAAACCACATTGTTTGAGTTACAGTTGGTATGTTTTCTGATTTATTAATGGGGGTTCGTGATAATGTATCACAACCTCACCAAGCGCACAGCTTAACAGATTTTTTGCCTACTAATTACATATTTTCAATCAATTTCTTGATCTGAACTCTTCATATTTTTCTTTTATTCACATTTTGGTAATTTTATTTATGATTTTCAATTGTAATCTTATCACAGTCAGTTTCTGTACGTATATTGTTATTAATTCATAACACCATTCTCAGTATTTCTCTGAATATTGCAAATGTACAATTTTCCACATTATTACATGTAGTTCATGAATTTCAATACAATCTAAACGACGATTGTTGGTTGTTGGGCCCGATGCATTTCGGGACCGGCGTCCCTTCCTCAGGGGCCACTGTAGGTAAAATAATGTGAAAATTCTATCATAAACATTGATATGCATCAAGATATGCATCATAAGATAAGAAGGTTCTCAGTCTTTCTTCACTTCCTTCCCATAGTAGGAACACATCATCAATGTATCTTTTATAGAATTTGATGTTAGTGAAAAATGGGTTTGTGGGATCAAGAAGATGCAGTTTCTCAAAATTGTTTACGAAGAGACCCGCCACACTGGGGACGACTGTGCTTCCCATTGAAATGCTGTATATCTGCAAAAAGAGGTCCCCCTCAAATTCAAAGTAATTGTCTTTCAGAGCCTACTTGCAATGTGTCGTCCTGTGGAAGGCTAGTATATAGGCTTTCTATATCCAGATTGATCAGAATGGAGGTGTCGGGATTGAAGCCCAGGGATTTTTGGTGACCCAACAGATCTTTAGTGTCTTTAAAGTAGGTTGGCGTAGATTGTACTATAGGCTGCAAATAGTAAATGCAAAAGCGTGAAAGTGGTTCCAATAATGGCTCGAGACGCTGGGACATCCGGGAGGGAGAATCTGTTTTTATGAATTTTGGGGATGGTATAGATATATGGGATTTGTTTCTCCATCGGATGCCAGAAATTGGGCCTCATGTTTGCTAATGTATCCTTTGGATTAGGCTTCTTCCACCACTGTTTTTATTCTGGTTCTTAAGTCTTCAGTGGGGTCCTGTTCCAGTCTTCTATAGTTTTTTTCATCTCCAAGGAGTCTTCTGCATTCAATCTGGTAATGGTCCTTGTCTTGGAGAACAATTTCGCCGCCTTTATCAACCGGTTTGATTATGATCATGTCATTGGCTTTTAGGGCGTATGGCGGAGAATTTAGTGCCTCTTGAGTTTTTTAATCGAATTTCATCCTGGGTATCTTCGATTTCCTTGAAGATAGCCTGTGCAAAGGGGGAAACGGGCACTACAACGCGGCCGTTTCCACGCATAACCATAACCATAACCATGCATGCCTGCGCGCTACTGGAGGGGTTATTAGATGGGCAGCCCATCCTTGTGGGCAGCATCTATGCCCCGAACATAGATCAGACACTATTCTGAGGGACCCTGACGAGCGCCTTAGCAGGATTCACACAGTCCCCGTGGATATTGGGAGGGGATTACAACTGCTCCTTAGAGCTGGCGTTGGATAGGTCCCACCCCCCACCAAACATTCCCCAGCCCACGCGCACACAGCCGCATTCCGGGCCTGGACTGCCCACTGGTCCCTCACAGACGCATGGAGACACATCCACCCGACCATCAAAATATATTCATTCCACTCGATCCCTCACAACTTACGAATCCGCTTAGACCGCTTTTTATGTACACGAGCCCTCCTACCACACATCCGACACTCAGACTACCTAGGCAGAGTTGTTTCGGATCACGACTCGCATACAGCGTCACTTGCATGGCACCCACCCACACTGCCGATCCCTACATGGCGCCTCCCCAAAGACTGCCTTCTGGACCCTGTGTTCAAAAGTGAGAAAACCAAAACCATCCAACACTACTTTGCAGAAAACAGGGGCACTGCAACGACTAGGTCCCTAGAATGGGACGCTTTCAAAGTAGTCTTAAGGGCAGCATGCATCGGACAAATCACGGGGGTGAAACAGATCATAGAGAGGGCGGTACAAACGACAGAACAACAAGTAGCGCAGTTATCTAAAGCGGCTGATCAACGGGAACTCCCCCCACGCAGCTCGCGGAGGCCAAAACTAAATATGAGGAGGCGTGTGCCGATTTACGGCTCTATAACTTTCGCACCTATACTACTAAAGCCCACAATGAAGGGAACCGTGCTGGCACCCTGCTGGCATGGCTCATCCGCCAGGACACACAAACACAACCGGTCACCAGCATTTGCAGCGCCGCAGGGGAGATAGTCTACACACAAGCCGACATACTATTGGCTTTCCACGACTATTACACCATGCTTTACAGGGAACCAACCCCAGACAGGGAGGATCACATCCAACACATACTACACACGGACACCATGGCCCTATTCGTGGACGAGGAACGCACTGCACTAGATGTTCAAATAACAGTGGCGGAGATCAACCTCGCCATCTGCCGTTTGGCTAAAAACAAGGCCCCGGGACATGATGGTTTCCCCTTAGAGCTCTACGCCACATTCTCCCAGCAGCTAGCCCCGCAACTTGACACGGTCTTCCAGGAGACGTTAGAGGTGGGCCTACTTCCCCAATCCATGCGAGCATCTACACTGGTGACGTTCCCCAAGCCCGATCGCGATCCTCTGCTCCGCACTTCCTACCGACCCATCACCCTTCTGACCACGGATTGCAAAATTTTAGGGCGAATCCTAGCAGACAGACTCGCGGAAATCCTCCCCAGGCTGATACATCCGGACCAGAGTGGATTCGTCCCGGGGAGAATTACCTCCAGAATCTACGCCGACTGTTCCAGGTCCAGGACGGGGTGGGGGACAGGTTCCCATGAGCGGCGTGCCTTGTACTGGACCTCGAGAAGGCGTTTGACACCTTGGCGTGGCAATATCTCTTCGGGGTACTTAGGAGGGTGGGCGTAGGACCCCAATGTATCGCATACACACGGCTATTATATACTAACATCACCACAAGGGTACAGATGGGCCGCTCGGTATCCTCTCCCATCCCGATCATGCGCGGGGCACGCCAGAGGTGCCCCCTGTCCCCCGTCATTTTTGCCATTGCTATGGAGCCGCTGGCAGCGCGGCTGCGAGAAGTGGGCATACACTGGGGTATCCCATTGGGGGGCCGCATGCATTGTGTCTCCCTCTACGCGGATGACCTCCTTATTTATGTCAGGGACTTTACAGCAGACCTCACCACTATCTGGACCACGCTCGCAGATTTCTAGAGGGATGCGGGATCACGGGTGAATTGGGAGAAATCCTCTCTCTACCCCCTACACCCGAATACCCCACACAGGGAAATTCGTCTAGGAGATACCTCACTGGCATGGACGGGGGACCCCCGCGCTATTTTGGAATCAGACTCTACCATGCGCCCCGGGATCTCTTGGAGGGTAATCACTACCGAGCCCGCCGGGGTCTTAAAGGCCAAATCGGCTTCTGGCAGACCCTACCCTTCGCTCCCATTGGGAGGGTAGCCTTGTCAAAAATGATCATGGTACCTAGGCTCCTCTACTACTTTGCAAATATCCCAGTTGTTCCACCGTGGACCTTCTTTCAAGAGTTGAACTCATTACTAATCTCCCTGATCTGGGGGGAAGGCCGCTGCAGGGTCGCCTTGTCGGCCCTGCAGCTGCCTCCCGACAAGGGAGGGTTGGGCGCCCCATCATTTGAAGCCTATTTTTTAGCGGCGCAGCTGCAGTGGCTATCACGCTGGACCGCACAGCGGGACCTGAGAGAAACTGAGTCCCCAGACGGGCAACTGACTGTTCCAGAGCTGACCCGAATGATACTCCCGGGCACAAGGCCCAACACGACTCATCCGCTGTTGGTCAAGGTGGCCAGATCCTGTACACTGCGGATCCACCGCATGTCTAAGGGGGTGCCGGTGTATTCCCCATTGCTACCTCTGGCAGGACTCCGAAAAGGGCAGGAGTTCTACACCGCGAGAGAACTTCAGATCTGGACCGACCACCAGCTCACCGAAACAGAGGCCTTGTTTTCTGACGGTCAATTGATCTCGTTCCCAGACCTGCCCGAGGAGAGGGGCTGCCGGACGGCCAATTCCTGACGTATCGGCAACTGATGGCAGACTGTAGGCAGACCTGGGATCTCAGGGACGGAGAGCCTGCGAATCACCCGGTGATACACACACTACTTCATATGGGAGCGGGCAGACACCATGTCACATGGATCTATCCCCCCTGGCCCCTTACTCCCCGAGTTATGAGTCCCCTAGTTCAGTGTAGAACCTGGATTACCATTTCACGATGCCCTTTACAAGGGACTTTGGACTAAAGACTGTCATACGGGTCAGAGTACTGCGGTGCTCATACCGCCGACCACCTCCTAGATGCCTCCTGGCACCTCTGTCGGAGGTGATGAGGAGGCTCCCCCTCCATCAGTTAATGAGCCAATTGCTTGAGGAATTACACTACACCGCCGCTTGTCCTGATAACCTGACTCATTAAATATCGAATTCCAGGAGTTGAGAATTATTATTGTATGACATGTTTGTATGAAATGTAAAGTCCAATAAAAAGGTTTACAAAAAAAAACATAACCATGCATGCATTTCAACGCATGCGTGGTTACAACGAAAAGCCTTTACCACGCATACCTTTACTACGAAATGCGTAGTAAAGGCATATGTGCTAATGTAGAAAAATAAAAAAGGGGAGGGCTTGGGGGGGTCACACTCCACAAAAAAAGGGGGTTTAACCGGATGCGCGCTAGCGGTTTTCCCGCTGCCTTTTTAAAAAACCTGCGTTACGTGACGAGCTCAGCTCGTCATCAGCGTAGCGCAGGTTACGCCCATGATGAGCTCAGCTCGTCATCAGCCCCGAATGGGGTTGGGGTGCACCCCCCCCAAAAACAAAAGCACCTTATTCCGTAATATAAAGAAAAAGATGTGGAGGCAATCGGCGTCGTAAGAGGAAACGGAAAAACACTTCAGCTTCCTCTTAAGGACGTACGACGTCACCACGGAAGATCAAGGAGAAGAAAGGTAAGGAGGAATGGGGGGGTGGTGTCGCGGAGGGGTAAATTTAAAAGGTAAATCTTTAGGGTGAAAATCCTTTAACATGAAAATGCCATTTACATGCATAGTTTAACAACGAAAATTGTTGTAAAAGTATGCATGTAAAAGGAATTTTCGTGGTAAAGGATATGCGTGGTGATGGCATTCGCATTGTAACGCATGCGTGGTAAAGGCATGCATTACAACGGAATGCGTTGTAAAGACACAGCAACCGTTCAAAGGCAATGAGTTCTACTGTTATGGCATGGGGCGGGGTGAAAATGAAGATTTTAGCTAAAGGTTGGGATCTCCCTCCTCACCAGTAGGTTCCCGTGGTGGTTGGTTTTCAAAGAAGCCTTAAAGTTTAAGTTTGCGAAAAAACTCAGCCAACTTGCAATGTAGTTTGAATTTGTCCAGTTTCGCAGTTGGTGCAAAACCGAGTCCTTTGTTCAGGACTAGCTCTTCTGCTTCAGTCAGTGTCTGTGATGACAGGTTGGTGACTACGTTCTGTTTGCGGGGTCCCGCTTGTTGCTCTTCGGGTTTTGCTACGTGTGTGAGCACCCTGGTTCAGATCTTCTTCCCAGTGTGCTTGATTCTGTCTCCGTCTTCTGCCGCGGCCTCTTCGGCTGTTCCCTAAAAAAAGAAACCTGGGGTTGATATTCATATATCGTACAGTAATTGTGGATTCATTGGGGGGTATGAATTCTGGTAATGCATTGGGCCACCTTGTGGTGTTTGTGGCCAAGGTGGATGCCAAGTAGCATTGTGACCTCTGTCTCTCTGATGGTTACGGTAACTGCCGCCGCTGTTAAAAGATGAGTCATTATCAGAAGAGCTCGACTGTGCAGTGCGTGTTGGTGGCTTATAGTCAGCATCTGCATAGGGGTAAGTCTTGACATATGATTTTTTTTTAGATCTTTTTGAAATTTATGGATTTTGGATTGAGTAAGATCTTCCTTATATTCAGCCATCTCTTTGTTTACTTCATCCAGTCTCTTTTTGAATGAAGTCAGAGTAGTTTTAAAATGATTCTCCGTGGCTTGTACCTCTATAAGGATTGCATCCGATAATCTTTTTGCCGTCTTCATGATTAAAATTATCCAGTCTCTGGTGCAGTGCCAGGCAATTTGCGCCCAATCCTTCCTAAACGCTGCATCGTCTAGAAAGATGCGTGGGGCATTGGTCACGATCAACCCCCTAGGGGCGGTGTTGTTACGTAGCCATATGACTACACTAAATGGCTGAAACATTTTGACCCACACATAACGGTTGTTGAAGTAATATTTTTATCGTCACTATATTCCGTTACCAGTTCTTAACCTTGTCCTAAGACCCTTTGAATAAAGTTTTACAAGTGGGCATTCTTAGCGACATTTTTATTCTCACCACCTATCCCCTACCTCACTGCACAACAACAAAAAACTCGCTCCGCTGTAGTCAGGCGTTGAAGCACAGCTGGGTTGTACTCGACAGCCCAGCTGGGACCCCATTGATGAAGCATGCCACCAACTAGGTTGGTGGTTAGGGGTCTTTTTACAAATCCATTGGATGCCTGTGCGCTCTAACATCATACTGAGTTGATATAAATGGGAACACTTTATCTATGGGTTACGTCCACATTGTTTACAGCATCCTTTATCTTGGACAGTAAATTAAAAAAATGGTTGCTGTATGGGAGTGCTTGTGGGATGAATGCTTGTGCTAACATACACTTCGTGCCGGAGCAAAAAGCTAAAATGGCCACCACCTCATGATGCATGTTGGGTCTTTTTTTGGCCAATTCTTTTCACATTTGGCGCCGAGCACTGACCAGGCCAAAAGGTCAGCTACGGCCTTTCAAAGGTAAGACATATTGGCTTTACTAGTGCTTTCTTTTATAAGAGACAAGCATTCAAAATGTGGCTTCCTAAAATATTTGACAGGTGTACTGTGAGCATGCCCGAGCCAGTGGCCATCAAAGAAAGAATAGAGCAGGGTTCATGATGGCGTGTGCTTTCCGTCACATAAGATACTAGATTACTATGTTCCTCTGCACCAGATTTCTATCACCAACACACTGAGATCAGCTCACACCCTACAGAACCAATAGACACGCCATTCTGTTACCATCAGTCTTTTATCATACCCCCTCACTCACACACCCATGCCATTCATTCGACCAGCTTCAACATCTTTTGGTCACTCCAGAGTTGAGCCAATTGCATGCTTGCATCATGACCCGTCTTATACTACTTGGTGGTTAGGTTTCACTTTTAATGTTTGCAGGGCTCTGGTGGTAACCCGACTATGCTGGAGTTAAAGATCCAGACAATTGCTTTACCTTGTGAAAATATAGTCAATAATGAAGTTACATTATTGAATGAGCGATGGAGCTTCTATTTAGAGCCAGTGTCTCTGGGTTTCAGAGTCCTGGAGATAGCCTCATATCCAAGGACTGACACTGCCTCATGTGTGCATCCACGCATACCACACAACATGACTACAATGCAGATATTACAGCATGGAACACGTTCACTTAAGAACATCCAGACATATGTATCCTCCTTTCACTTGCACACAACCTTCTCTCTGCACTGTATTTCTTGAGGATGATGTCCTTTTTCTTCTACATTACTTACATAAAATAAAAATTAAACAAATTGTAACTCAAACTTTATGTACAGTGAGTGAAGATTGTGCATGAATGAAAGAAAGAGAATGCGCGTCCGTGTAACTACAGTTGTGTAGAGACGTCTAAAAATGCATTTTTTGCAGTACTTAATTTTTGACATATCTTGCACGTTTGCATTTCTCAATCAAGTTAGGTGATACTTCAGTCATGGTCACAGCAGTCAGCAAAACGAAGCCATCGCCCTCTCAGTTCATGCCCTTAGTGGTAAGTCTTTGACGTGTGATTTTTTTTTCTCCAAAAAGTTGAAGTGCTGCAATGGAGTACTTTCATACGTTACTTTTCCTTTTAGAAGCCAGACGTGCAGTTTAGCAGTGTGTTTATAATTGTGTTCTGTTGTATCAATGGTTATGTCTACATCTAATTTGAAGTTTAAATGCAGACAATATATTATATCAGTAATGTAATTCCATGTTTTGAATATTTGTTTATTTACTCAATTGTCTTCAAATATTTTCAAGAAAGCACTCTGCTTTTAAAACAATTCACTTGACATTCTGCATTCCAATCATTAACATCCAATCGGTTGAATGAAAGTAGCCAGGACTACTACAACATCTAAAAAGCTATTTTGCCCTAAAAGGAGAACAGCAACATTATTAGAAAATGTCCAATATTTAATAAAAACATGGCATACCTATTGAAGAATCCTGCAAGTGCTAACATATGCCTAATCTCTGTTTACCCATCGTATCCTCAGGTTGACTATCGTCAGAAAGGAGCTGCAGCCGGAAGGATTCCAACAAATCATTTGAGGAGAGAGCTTGGCTCGACAGATAATGAAATTCTTACAGGCAGAATCATAGGTCAGGCTTATAATCATACTTCTGCCTCATTCTGTAGTATTTCTTAGGATTGTATGCAAATGTAACTTCTTTAACTGTTTCCTTTCAGACCGTTCAATTAGGCCATTGTTTCCATCAGGGTACTTTTACGACACACAGGTATGTATTTTCTCTTGTTTTTTTTGCATTTATTCCTGTTAGGTGTTTTTATGAAGTATGATGAGGTAGCAAATAACTGAACCTTTTTTCCATACTCAAGCAAATATATTATTTTAAAAAAAATAATTAAAAAGCCTTTATTTGTCATTTTATAATCAATTGACAACATGCAACAAAGCAGCACGTCAACAAGGTCATTGCAGTAGCATCAGAGCCACTCACAGCTCATATCACGGTAGTAGTTAAAGCAGCAAGACATAACAGGGGAGGCAAGTGATGTATCCATTTTCTATAGTAAATAACACAAATCCAACTTATTCAGATCCCACCACCCACTGTCACCTATACACTGCCTCTGTATAGTTAACCCTCATTGTCCGCGGATTCACTCTTCGAGGGTTCTCCCTCCAAGCCCAGAAACGTTTGACCTTGTATGCCCCAGGTTTCCACAGCAAGTACCTTGTTAATTCTACTGGAGTCTAGCATCAGATTTTCTGTTCTTACCAAAAAGGCCATCTGAAGCATAGTAACCTTGAGTCAGTTGTTACAGATTAATAAATTGTCAGCTCTGCTGATGCTAGGAGCAGATGGAAAACTTTTTTCTTTCCGCTGTTTCCCTTTCAGAGCACATAATAGAAACATTGAAAAATACTAATTGCTGGGTGATGTTGCACAAGTGCTTGAAATGCTCTTAAGGGGCCTGATCCCAAAGACTTTTGCACACTCTACCCAAAATTTACTCGGGAATTCCAGAATGCGGAATCAAGAGTGATGTGATTTTTCTTTCAGGTGGGATTCGGGCACCCAGAAATTCTGCCAACATGGTGGAATTTCCATTTGAGTAAAAATGGTCTTAGGAATATGTATTCGACATTCCTAGGTGGATCCACTTGAAATAGGTTTTGGTGTGGTAATAAGGGGACACCACAAAAATGATGGTGTTGCAATAGAAGTGTTTTCTCCAAGTAAAAAATATTGTCTTAGTAGAGGAATAAAGCTTTCAATTGCAGAGGAACTTTTGCTCCACTTTTCCATATGCAGAAATCTTCATCTCTTGCATTCATGTGTGTATATATATATATATATATATATATATATATATACAGCTATGCAGACGCATACACATGGGAATTCCTAAAAAGTCAGATTGCTTCCAAACGTTGGAGAAACACTAAAGGAGCAACTTGCTTGCTTTTTTTGTTTGTTGATTTCCACCGGGCCTAGAGTCAGTGTAAAATTTCACACTGGTGGTAATCCTATGCAGATACATGTAGGGAAAGTGATGCTCAGAAGAGAAATGCTGAATTCATTGATGTTTTAGTCATGTTAGCAGCCTTTTCTTGACCTGAGTAAACCAATCATGATGGCTTTTAAGAAACAAAATAGGGCTGTGTTAATGCCTAGTTTGGAACATGGTGTCAAACAAGTGTTAAATCCACAAAAGGTAAGGAGTGATATTAATAGCTATATAGTTTGGCTCTCATAAGAGCGTACAGTGCTTAACCTAACTAGAACTACCTTGATGTTTAACAGCGTTTAAACAGAATCGTAAAATAAAGATGGGATATTCTGATCTTTGGTGAGACATAGTGGCATGAAAGTGAGGTTTTCTGTGAAAGTAGGGTTCAACTTAGGAGTTTCAAGCCCTTAGGAGCCAGGCGCTCCCTTGTTGGTGGAATCTAGTTAAAGTTGCCTTGCAATAGATGGAAACAATATAATGCTCCAATGTTCATGTTCAAGTATTCTTTCACTGTCCTAATTTTCTCATTTCATAGATACTTTGTAATATCTTAGCAGTGGATGGTGTCAATGAACCAGATATCCTTGCAATTAATGGAGGTAAGGAATGAAGATTTCTGTCAAACTTAATGAACACAAGAAAGCTGTATCCGTGTTCAATGTAAATTTGTGCATGGTGAAACATTTTCTTTATCATAATAAAATGAATAATAAAATGAGGGCTTGATTTGAGTAACAGAAAACAATTGGAGGCTGTAAGCATGTGTGTTAGACGTTGCTCCGCAGCAGTCTGCCAGAATATTTCACATATTTATAAAGGTCTCAGTTTTATAAATTATTGTTGCCACCAATTTAGGTAATATTTAAATACAATCTTCTGTTGCGTGCGTGCAAAAACTGTCTTTGAAATGCGAAACTTAAATAATACATGTTTCATTAAGAAAATCTAGTGTGCACATATCGGTAGGGGTACCGTTATGCCCCTTTCCCCGAGCACCCTGATAGATTTGAAAACACAGATTAGGGCTGAGATTGTCAAAGCTTTAATCTGAAGTTATATATGGATATTCACACTTTTGTTTAACAGAAAATGTTATTTTGATAGAGAGGACCCACCAAGTCTAAGCAAAAGGTTTATGTCAGGTGTCATGGAGAGCCCAGTGACCTTATAATTCTTTGGCTACTGTGTTCTTCAAATAATTCTGCAATAACTTCCTGGCCCATGACAGAGTGAAGTATTAATTATTGCCACAATGAACCGACATGGGTAATTGGAAGTCCAAATGCTTGCAATCTCTGATTATCCCTCCTGACTGTCATGTAGTTTATCCTGAAGTCAAACAAACTAAAGTTGAGAGCAGTGAAGTGTCTATATTCATGTCTAGTCCCTAGGTTGGCCTGTTGTGTAATTGACAAGTATATCAGCCTTACGCAGTTGTAATGCTTCTTTGCTCTTTAGAGGCTGCCTTCCCGTCCCAGATGCAGGCTCGAAGTGAAATGCTCTGTTATAGAGTTCAGTTATCGATATCATCATTCTCTCTCTTTACACTAAACTATCCTTTGGTTTGTCACGCTTGGTGTTGACATCATTACCTGTGGTCTAGTGATTCTTCTTCTGCTTAGTTAGATTTGAGTCACAAAAGCTTTTGCGCACGTACATTTGATTTATATGGGATTAATGTATTTCCCAACAAGTTCAGAAATCATACCCCTCATTAGGAGAAATCCTAGCAGGATCAATTTCTGAATATTTTTCTCCAGAATGGATTTGGCAATCAAACTCTCTGGTAGCTATTATTTGGAATATGTAATTTGAATTTACAATGTTCAATGAGTGGATAAGGCATGGAATCAAAATCACTAATTCAATGTTGGAATGGAGTAAACTCACTACTTCAGTGTGTTGCTCTTGATTGAGTAGCAAAACGAAAAGCATAAATAACAATTTTAGTATTGAAGTGACTTACCAATCATGGCAGGTAAGAGGTGCTTTTGATTTGTCCACAGTAAGAGTTCTATTGGCAGGCATTCCCCTCGGTGTTTGCAGTAAGACTTCGCAAAAACCCATTAAGATCAATACGTTTTGGATTCAAGTTAAGTTGGAAACAGTGCTTCATCTCCAAGGAACCAGTATTTGTCTTCTGTGATTGAGAGTACTCACCCTAAATAAATAGGACTTTTTGGTAAAAACGTATCGCTGAATGTAACAAAATCTGAGAAAACCTATTTAAAAGATAATTATTCTTTAACAGTACATTTATGTTTGATGTCATTACTGCTGAGTTACTATAAACATAACAATATTCTAACATAAATATCTACAATTCTTTGTTCCCCTAATGAAGCCTCGGAGTGCCCAGTGAAGCCCATCTGTCAAAATACCCAAGAGGGACAATGTAGTCTAACTCCTGATTCTCTAGCACTTTGTTAAGGCAAACTGTTGAAATGATGGGTCTACATAATGAAGGATGTACGTGTTGCTTGTTGTGGCCAATCCTAACCACACTCAGTAAATTTCTCATAACAACACCTGCCAGAGACGCATGTATTTCAATAGTTCCCCTCCCTTTTTTCACACCCAAGAAATCTGGGGTAGTACATATGAAAATGTATTTGAAGATAGTCTAGTGTAGACTATGAATAAGCAAGGAGTAAACAATACAAAACTAGAAGCATATTGCCCTACAAGAATTCCCTTCTTCCTACATACTGGCTAATAATAAATAGCTTTGAACATTCTACCCTCACAAGAGTTGCACTACATATGTAGCAAATATGAATGCTGAAGGCATATATCCTGTAGCCAACATGGTTAAGCTTTATCTATGAAAATCCAGTTTACATCCAGCCTGCAACCCTGCTGGAGAAATAACAAGCATTCTAGAAATGCTTCTTTCTCTTTTAAGAGAGCTGAAGACTCCATCTGTACAATGACATTTGGAGGTATCGTGAGAAAGCAGCATGGATATTCCCTATTATACATACATTGCTCTACTTCTGTGTTAAAGCACTGCACATTAGGAGTGTGAGAAAGTGCCTCTTTTGACATGGTTAGCCCCCCGCTTTTTGCCTGGAAAATTGTGGAGTTTCGATTGTAGTGCACAGGGTCCCTGCCAACCAGGTTCCCTGCGCCCAGTGCTTCTTCCCTAAAACTGTTCCACGATTGGCCCTTTAGGCCCCCTGTCCCTAGTAAATGGTACCTGAGTACCTAGGGCATTGGGACCAAAGAGAGTCCCATTAGGGACCCCTCATCTAGACCATGCAGACTGCCACTGCAGCATGCATGCCCTGGTGCAGAGAAAAAGAACAACGTCGACATAGTACACTGCTTGCCATGCCAACCAGCACTGCCTAAGGTTTAGGTAAGTCACCCCTCTAACAGACCTTACAAGCTCTAAGGCAGGGTGCACTATATCTCGGGCATGGGCATGTCTGCATAAGCAGATATGCCCCTACAATAGTGAGGTCTATTCCTTAATATTGTAAGTACCAGGGAAGCCATAGACGGTACATGGTCTGGAAGCTCAACAACTCGAGTTCCACAGCACCATGATGGCTTTCCTGAATACAGGAGTGTTTGGTACCAATCCACTTCTCTCAATAAACCCACACTGATGCCAGTGTGGGATTTATTGTTACATGTATTCGGAGCGCCTAAAAGGTGCCTCCTGAAAACCTACCAACCCTGGTCGGAATAGGAAGTGTGCTCATTTTCACCAACTTCATCTCTCAGGTGGAGGAGGCAAAGTAAAACACATTTTACAGTGCCCCCTATCTTTAAAATGGTGGGACTTATCTAATCATGGCTAGGGCTATGCCCCCCTACCACAGAAGGGTGGCATAATAGTGGATGTAGCCACCCCAGGTAAGGAACCCGTTGGTCCCTACCTGCTACTCCCCCTGTAACACCCCAAAATGTAGTATTTCGGTGGCTCCCCAGACCATGAAACTAGTTCATATTGACCTAAGAAAAAAAAGGATGAAGACGACGCTGTGCAGAGAAGACTGACGCCGCCCACTGACTTGGTCCCAGCCCTACCGGCCTGTCTGCAGCTTCAAAGATTCTGCGAAGAGAACAACGCCTGTTCTGCAGCCCGCAACCTCTACAACCCCTGGGAGGACTGCCTGCCTTTGAAAAAGACCAGACCTCAAAAGGACAGCGGCTCTGTCCACAAGAAATCCTTCAAGAAGCAAACCATCTACCAATTAGGGTACCTTACACATACAGGTTGATTGGTTCACCTGCCTTTTCACCTATTTATATATATTTGAGGTTTTATTGTGGGGCATTGCTTTGGGTACACTGTTCTCACATTGACCTTTGTGGGAAAGTATTGGACTAGTATGTGTTGTTCCAACTTCCCTGTCACCTGACCCCTAGGAAGACTTTTCGGTATTATTTGTGCAATACAAAACATCCCACAGAGCACATTCGAATGAACACATGCCACACATCCTGCACAGCACAATTAATGTCACATAGTTTACTATCTATCACTGTACTCTTACCATCACTTCCCGCATGAAATGTTAAACAGCCTGTAAATGGTATCATAGAAAGATGGTTTCATGGAATACCATTATTGAGAAACTATTTCATTAAATTGTTTAATGGAAATTTTCAGAGTGAATGGCATTTATCTTTATGTAGAAACCATTTCATAGAATGTCCTTTTGGTTGAAATTGGTGTTTAAATGCTTATTTGTTATGTGTTAATGCAGTGTGTACAGGTTTTACTTCCAGAAACCGTTTTGTTGGAGATATTTATTTCAGTGCTTTATTTCAGGAGATTTGATTTCATATTTTTATCTTTTACATTGTCAAACAATTACTTTGGATGCTTTTAATTCGCTGACCCATCACCACCCATAAACACCATCCATTCTGACCCCTCACAACCCCTAAATAATATTTATCCCTAACCACTAAAACCCCTACCACACCTAAGCTACGCTCATCCCTGAAGCCTAAAAACCCCTTCTTATGCTAAAAGCCCACCACCTGTGAACCATAAAATCCCTCGCTACCTCTAACCCCACCCATTCCTAAACCCTAAAATACCCTTTCTTTTCCTATACCCCTTAAAACACCTCAGCACACTCAAACTCCATCCATTCCCTGAACCCTAAAAAACCCTCTCTGCCCTTAAACACCAGCCATCCATGATCCATAAGAATTCATCACCCTAAGGTACGTATCACTGAACCGTAAAAAAAAACCTTTCTACATTTAAAGTCCACTTTTCCCTGAATCCTTAAGCTCCCTCACCATTCTACACTCATCCAGACCCTGAACCCTAAATATTCTTTACCACCCCAGCCACTACCCTTAATGAACCTAAAAAATCCTCACCAGGACTAAACTCTGCCCTTCCATGAACCCAAACACTCCTCAACACCCTTACACTCCACCCTTGCCTGAGATTTAAAAACTCCTCATTCTCATAAAATCATCTGTGATTCTTAAAAACCTCTCAACACCCCTACAGTCCACCCATTTCTGAACCAGTGGCGTCGCCCTACTTTACTTGGAGCAGTGAAAAAGGGAAAAATAAAATAATAACGTTATTCTCATTTTCTTTTTCATTACTGCTGGGCTGTGTTAGGGCGGGGCAGGCTTGAGGTTCAGGGAGGAGGAGTGGTTTGTGCACACATAAGTGTGCATGACTGCTTGGCCCGCCGTCTTGGCCGAGCCAAACAGTCATGCACACTTTGCATAATACCTTCCAGGCTGTAATGTACAGCCTGGTGGGGAATATGCACAGGCTCCCTGTTCACATCTGAGCGCCAGTCCACAGCACTCAGACCGATTGCAACATTGTGATTGGCTTAGGGGAGCCTGTGTGTCTGGGTTCTTCCTGCAGCTTCTTCCGGACTGGAGTCAGGAAGAGAAGAGAAGCTGAGACGGAGGAGAGGCGTCAGAACAAGTAAGTGGGTTTAAAAAAAATATTTTTCATACTTCCCTACCCCCACGCCACCCCCGTTCCATAGCTGCAGCCACTGCTCTGAACCCAAGAAACCTCTTACTATGCGCAAAGACCAATTATTCCTGACCCCTACAAACACCTCATCACCCTAATCATTATCCATCCCTGAACTCAAACCCTCCAGGGCAGTTTTAAACTCTGCCATAGTTTAATGTAAAACATTTTTTTTCTTAAAGCTATCTTTTCTTTAAAATGTTTCCTTTTTCTATTTTTTGTATTCCATTAAAATTGTCTTTCCTTAAAATTGGTTTCCATGATTTGGTTTCCTCCAATGTGGTTTCTCACTTTTTATTTTATATTAATTCACACACATCAGTGTCACACCCTAACACCCAACAGAATACATTATTTGTAATGATTAACATATATCCAAGATAGCCCAAATATGCCATATGTTTGGCATATTTGCACTTGCCACAGACAGACCTCCCCTATGAGCTTTGGGCATGTCTGTTGACTTGGAACATGCTTAACCTCTTCACTGCAGCGGTTATTCCGCCGCAGTGCTAGACATTCCAATCGCGGGCGTGGTCATGACTGCTCCTGGCCGTCATGAGCACACGCCCACCGTGACTCATGATGGCCGGGAGCCGTCATTAGCATGGAAGAGGTTAAGCAGTCGGTAAATCACTCCAAAATCTGCACATATGACACCAAACTGTAAATGTATAGCTCAGTGAATAAGACATAACTACCTACCATAGAATAACGCTAGAACAGAATACATATAACATAATTGTTATCTGTATCGGACTCCGGCTTGCACTGAAACCTCAAAAATATAAGGAAGTCATCAGACTGTTGGAAACACTAAAAGTCATCTGCTTCTGGACTTCACTTATGTAATGTATTTATCATGTCAACATTGTGAAAGATTGGTCTTTTGCTTGATTATTATATCAGTAACTTGATTCTTATGTTCAAGGCATTATTTATGCAGGAAGTTTGTTTGCTATGATTGTGACTGAGCATGTTTAAGACATCACAGTGATGTTTATTTAAACTCATGATTTGTAAACACTTTCTTTTGCACTTCATAGCTTCTGCTGCTCTTGCACTATCTGATATTCCATGGAATGGACCTATTGGTAAGTGGAAACAAACCAAATTGAATGCACATAAATAAGTCTCACAATTCAAAAACTCCATAACCCTGCCTATGAAGTCTCTCACTTCAGATTTAATGTGTGGGTCACTTTTTTGTTATGAGAGTTTTGTAGAACAAATAATCACAATTTGTCCCATGCCTATTCTTTATGTATGTCTTTATCTTCGCTTTCCAATATTTCTAAACCATGTTGTGGCCTGACGTGTACACTGCTTTAGCTCATTTCTAGGTTTGTGTCCCCTTGTGTATCATTCATTTATTATTTACAGTACAACAAATGAATGCTACTTTGGTACACTGCTCTGTCATATATTTTCTATCATGCTGAACTTTTTGTACAAAATGCTAATGTTGCTTAAGCGATACATTGAGGTTGTGTGTTCTTGTAGGAGTTCACAGCATTCCATGTAACACTATGTAACATGTTAGTTTCATGTTAGTTTCATGTAACTGCCCCTGCGGAGCATATTATCTCTGTATGTTACCTATAGCGGTGCCCATATATAAAAGTACAATTCAGACTATCTCCTAGTAATTATTATTAAACTGGAAAGGAAATCAAATTGTGTTACCACAATATGAAGCGTCGGCCCATCATATTATGTTTAAATTATGCAATCCCAGAATTTTTGATCTGTCTAGAAAACTATATTTAGGATCCCAAAAACTCTTTTCGCTTGCTGGATTACTGTAATTCCCTTGAGTGGTTGCATTATTCTGCAAGGTCATCCCTCTCTCAAGCTGTCCTTAAGATAGTTTGTTGACATTGTGAGTTTGCCCCTTAGTATATAGAACTGCAATGAAATTGAGAAATTAAAAAAAATATTTCTGATAAGGATCAGAATTTCTCACCTTATGAATTTCACAGATTGCTCACCTTATGACTATCACCAAACTAGTTTGAGAAAGTGAAAGAAGGGAAAATTCTTCCCGTAAACCGCACTACTATGTGCGCTGGTGTTAGTCCGAGTTTTCTGTGTATTACAGATGTAGCTGATCAGCTCTTTTTTTTGGGTATACTGAATTCAAACTCTGTTGACAATGTCAAAAAAGGTCTCCAAATCATCTGCATGTCGACTGGGGGCTGCCCACAATCCTACACCTCCATAAACTTCAAATGCACAACGGATAGGGAAGACAAACTATTTCTAGTTCAGGCTGGTAAGGACACTCTCAGAATAACTCTCTTTGACATTCCATGTTGAATATCTTCAGGACTGTTCATTATCCCTCTGGGCTGCTTCTGGCTCCCAGGGGTAGGTCTAGGGGATTGGTTATTCCAGCAGACCCAACCCCGATGTCAGGTCGTCTCAATGCTTCTGCTCACTCCAACGCCACCTCTGTGCTGAATGTTGGTAGAAAACATTGGGGCAGTGGAAGAAATTAGGTTGTTGGGTTGACTGGGGTGTGAGCCCTAGTCAAGCAACAACCAAAATCCTTGTCGGGATAAGGCACAGGCAAGGAGGGGGCACCACGCGACTCCGCCCTGATGCTGTCCGCGGACGTGACGTCAGCGAGGTCACATAAGTCCCACTCCGGCGAGCTGACGTCAGTTTCCTTCTTTTCTGTGTGCAATGTGGATCTGTAGTGAGTTCTCTTTGCGTTGGGAACAGTGTGCAATGCCTTCGGGTTTCAGGACGTGTACTTCTTGTACGCGTCAGATGTCGGCGACTGACCCTCACCCTATTTGTATGTGGTGTTTAAGCGAGCACCATTCTACAGACTGCAACGCTTGTCAGCATCTCCAGCTGAAGACCCGGCGGGAGCGCCGGATGAAATTGCTTTCGGCCCGCTTGTCCAGATCGGTCTCGTCACCGCGTCCATACCCAACCTCGGAAGGGTCCAGAAGCCGCCGATTCCGGCTGCGGCATCGTCTTCACAGAGGCACCACGGGCGTTGCTCGCCCGCCGGTAAGTATTGCAGCTGGTCACCGAGGCCCTGTCCTCGTTCTGCAGAGGGCGTGGTTTCCTCTCAAGACGTGCGCCCTTGCCCGTCGCCACCCTATCTGCCGTTTCCTACATAGGGGCGACAAGGGCCCAAAGGAAGGCCTACGTTATGGCTCTGCAGGCTTCTGTGGGCCCCCCTCCTCTTCCTGAGACGTCCGCG
Source organism: Lissotriton helveticus (assembly GCF_964261635.1). Classification (NCBI taxonomy): domain Eukaryota; kingdom Metazoa; phylum Chordata; class Amphibia; order Caudata; family Salamandridae; genus Lissotriton; species Lissotriton helveticus. The sequence goes on from NC_136067.1 coordinate 1,530,130,383, forward strand.
GAGCCCTTGCCATGGGCGGGGCCTTCCACGGACTCGCCGGCGGATTCGCCCCCGGCGAGGACGCGTTCGGCATCAGGTTTTGAAGGTGGGGTGTCGTCGGGTTGCGGCCCTACGGGGTTCCCCTCTTTGACCCACGGCGTCCCATGTTAGAAGTAAAGTTTTTTTTGCCTTTTATGTAGAGTTTACAAACTGTGAACTTACAGTTAAAGCTTTGCCTATATTTTGGTTTCATTTTTCCAGTGAAACCAATATTTCATCCAGTAAGACAGGGTAGATGAAACAATGTTAACCTTTAAGGTTTATTGTGCCTTTCGTGTGGCTTTTACAAATTGTAAACTGACAGTTAAAAGTTTGCTCTGTGCTACTCTGATAAATGCAGCCATTGTTTATGCTTCAGACATCCCCTGCCTCCTACCACAAGAATCTTTCAAAATAGCCCACACTGAATATCAACCGACATAGATAATGAACTGTCCTGTATGGGCATTAAACCCATTAAACCCTAGCCCTTCTCATTGTAACTCATCCATGTCCCCACTCTTTAGTACCTTGTCGGTGAAGCTAGTTAACCCCAGAGGAAACAGTGGTGACAAATTTGCAAAATAAGTTCGTGCCTTTATAAGAAATTGTGTTTTGAGATGTTATTTCAAATACAGTGACTGAATGTATCTCAGTCACTTTTGTCTTACAAAACCACAAGTTGTGAGCTGTTCACAAACAAAGCTGTAGGTACTGTTCTAAGAGTATATTAGCTGCACAATTTACTATCTTTGGTGTTGTTATTTCCATGTTAAGACATCTGGGTGTTATCTATTATAGGTGCTGTCAGGATAGGACTGGTTGATGGAGAATTTATTGTGAATCCAACCAGAAAAGAGATGACTTCAAGCACATTAAATCTAGTTGTTGCTGGAGCTCCTCAAAGTCAGATTGGTAAGTGGGTGATCTCCGGCTTAGAGTATTAGAACATTTCTGGGTTTGCCATTGTATTTTCAGTTTACTGTGTTTCTCTGCCTTACACATACACTACCGTGTTTTTACTTCGCTTGATTCTGTCTCACAATTTGAAGTGGGAACTAAATTATACATGCTTGTGTCTTCAGTTTGTGTTATGTGAATTGTGCCCCCCCCTCCCCAACTCTTAAGCCCTATTTCATAGCACACCAGGTTCCAGCCATGTTGCCCTACTTGGCTCAGTTAGTTTTGTTTTCTCTGCCTCCCTTATGCTTGTACCTGATGCATGAGCAAAAGGGCAAACTATTATATATTTACTTGCTTCATTGAACACATAAATGCACAGCCACTGTCGACTGCTTAGTAAAGAATAAAGTTGATACTATGATACAGGAATGTAAATTAGATAAAAAACATATGTGTTTTCAAACTGGGTTGGCATGGTTTATGACTGCTTGGGTTCTCTACTTAGTTCATTTTCAGTGCGGCAGATGACTAGTTACATTTTCAGGGAGCAATTAAGAGCATTAAGCTTAAATCGAGCCTGCACCCTGATGACATACTTTATTTTATATTTGACATTAATCATGATGTTTATGGAAGTATTACTGGACCTGAGGATATTTGGTTTGATGATGGTGATTTTTGGAGTGCGTATGCTTGTGGGGGGAGAGGGGAGAGGGTGGGGGGGGGAGACTGCCCATAGAAGGCTCACTGCATGATGTGTAAAAATGTTATCATAATTTTTGATTATCGAAATCTTACATAAACACACTTTTATGTGCCCCTGGTATATCTTTCCACCTTCTTGAGAATACAGTTTACTGATGGATAAGGAACTTGTATGGTTCAGCACACGATCCTTGAAATACTTTTTTTCGCATAATTGATTTTAAGGGCACCGTAATGCCAGTGTACATAGTGGTATTCATCCAAAAGTATTTATTATGTAGACATGAGAACCATTTGTGCATTATTTTTAAAAATTTGATTGAGGTTTACATGCCAGTCATGACAAATCTGTTGCAGGGATATGGATGTAGCAGAAAATACTTTGGTATAAAACCCCATGAATCACAGAACCATCAATCAATCAATCATTCCATTTGTAAAGTGCACTACATACCCGTGAGAGTCTCAAGGCGCTGGGGGGTTGGAGGGGGTCTGCCACTGATCGAAAAGCCAGGTCTTTGAAGTCTTCTGAAGGCCAGCAGATCCTGGGTCTGTCGTAGGCTGGTAGGGAGAGTGTTCCAGGTCTTGGCGGCGAGGTAGGAGAAGGATCTGATGCCGGCGGTGGTTTTTCGGAAGCGTGGAACTGTGGCGAGGGTGAGGTTGGCAGAGCGGAGGCTGCGGGTGGGGGTGTAGAAGCTGAGTCAGTCGTTGAGGTATGCTGGTCCGGCGTTGTGTAGGGCTTTTTGTGCGTGGATGAGGAGTTTGAAGGTGATCCTGTTGTTGACTGGGAGCCAATGCAGGCCTCTCAGGTGGGGTGTGATGTGGCTGCGTCGGGGGATGTCGAAGATCAGTCGTGCCGAGGCGTTCTGGATGCGTTGCAGCCATCTCAGGAGCTTGGTTGTTGTTCCTGCATAGAGGGCGTTCCCGTAGTCCAGCTTGCTGGTGACGGTTTTTCTCGTGTCGGAGAGGATCCATTTGAAGATCCTGTGGAGCATTCGGAGGGTGTTGAAGCAGGAAGCGTAGACAGCTTTGACCTGCTTGGTCATGGAGAGGGCGGAGTCGAGAATGACCCCCAGGTTGCGTGCGTGCGTGGTTGGTGGGTTCTGGGGCTGTTCCTAGCGATGTTGACCACCAGGAGTCGTCCCAGGCTGAGGGGGTGGTGCCGAGGATGAGGACCTCCGTCTTGTCTGAATTCAGCTTCAGCCTGCTGTCCTTCATCCATTCGGCGACGGCCTTTATTCCTCTGTGGAGGTTGGCTTTGGCGGTGTGGGGGTCTTTGGTGAGGGATATGATCAGCTGGGTGTCGTCAATGTAGGAGATGATGTTGAGGCTATGTTGTCGTGCGACGTGGGCGAGTGGTGCCATGTAGATATTTAACAGCGTCAGGCTGAGGGATGATCCCTGTGGAAAGCCGCAGATGATCTCAGTGGTCTTGGAGCGGAAGGGTGGGAGGCGGACGCTCTGGGTTCTGCCGGAGAGGAAGGATGTGGTCCAGGCCAGGGCCTTCTCTTGGAGTACGGCGTCATGGAGGAGTGCTGTTAGGGTGCGGCGGCAGACCGTGTCGAAGGCTGCTGATAGGTCCAGAAGGATGAAGGCGGCTGTTTCTCCATTGTCCATAAGGATCCTGATGTCGTCAGTGGCGGTTTTCTGTTAAATACAGATTTCATCATCATAATAACAGCCCAAACCACTCTGAAGAGAGCTGTAAGATTGTTAGGGGAACTCGGAATATGTGCCATGGAGGCCCAAATTATGCAACACGGTTATCTAAATTACATAACAAAATATTCAAATCATGCGATACATTCTTTGGCAGTATTACTCATTAGAAACATCACTTCTGGTGAAATCAAATCTTTTTAAAAAAGATGTGGCAAATATGATGAATCCATGTTTATGTAGTAGACGCTGCTGCACCAGAATTGCCTATATCCACTAACTCAACATTCCCCATTGTTTTGTGAACACTGTATTGTAGAAAAATAAGCACATTCTAACTTCAGTCAATGCCCGTTGTTAGCTACAAATTGAAGAAAACTGCAAATAAATCTGTAATATAAAAATACATCGCAGGTACCTTGTGGCTATGGTTAGCTTCGTAATTTATATCACCAGAACTCCGTGATGGCAATATACTGGACCATATTAGCAGTGTGTGTGGGTATGTATGTGTATATATAATATACTCAATGTATTATTTTTTTTAAACTTCCGAATGCGCGCTGAGTGCGCCAATTTGGATAAAATTAAAAAGAACCGGGGGCTTCCCTACTTCATTTAAATGAGCCAAAGGGTAAGCCGGGTAATGAGGGCAATCCTATAATTATATTGCGGGGGCCTCCGGGGATATGTAAATTAGGTGCAGGAGGGCGCACGGCCCTTCCGCAGCACCGGGGTCCGCCACCTCCCTGGGGTGTTGTTTTGTAATTAGTAAGGGGCCTCCGAGGCTCTCCTAAGCGCTGTGGACCGCCACCCCCGGGGCTTCAATTAAATATGCAGAGGTGGCCTCGCGGGCCCCCAAAAGCCCCAGGGATCACCACCGCTTTGAAAATAGATGGAGGGGTGCCCCCCCTCCTGCAGCCCTTGATGGCCTTGGGGACCGCCACCCCTCACCGCCCTGTCATAGCAAACCCTGCTTTGTTTCATTGAAGCGAGAGCAGGGAAACCTGCTCTCGCTTCAATGAAGCAAAGCAGGATTGCTTTTGGGCAAGGGGAAGTGCATGTTAGCAGCTCTCCTTGCCCAAAAGCATTGCCCGTTCCCGTAGGAGGCAGGAAGAAGGCGGGACCATGGGGGCATTGGGGCTCCCCCATGGTACCTAATGAAGAGGCCAGGCCCCAGGCCCCAGGCGATGGGGTCCCCGGGGCCTGAAGTGGACAAGGGAAGGGGGACCACGCAGCCCCCTTTCTAATGATTAATATAAACATTCAAGAATTGGGCATCCTCCGGGGGATGGGGTCCTTGGGGCAAATAAATTAATGGAAGTGGACCGTTTTTCTTAGAAAAGTTTGGAGTGGTGATCCTAACGTGGCACTCAGCACGGCCCCCTTGTGTGAACGCGCTGGGTGCGCGGCTCCCTAGTGTGAAGGCGCTGTGTGGGCGGCACCCGAGTAACTTCACAGGTCTTTAAAAGACCATTTACCTATAAATTGGGCTTTGTTGTTTTTTCACCCCTTCTTAGAGCCCCTGCATCTCCACTCTGCCTATGACTGGAAGAATTACCCCCCCCCCTGACATTTTTATCAGCCTCCCCCAAAATGTGGCTCTAGTTGCGCCCCTGACTGACGTACGCCGGCTCTGCTCCGCTTACGGAATTCCGTAGATTCTATCCGCTGTATGTTAATGATCTAGCTGTGGGGCTGGGAATATCTTGCAAACCGGATTCTGGGCCTTTTATCACTGGTGCTCCATGGACCCAGCAGCTCGCTTTAGGGGATCCAGTGTAAGGGACTCCGGGGATGCAACAGTCGGAATTCCTTGATCCAGAGATCAACAACCTGAGAGGGTATCCATTGAATGAGAATGCAGTATACCACAATGAGAATTACAAGCTCCTGGACTCGGTTTTCCAGGCATCCGTGCGGTATTCCCACTAACCAGTGGCCCAGATTTTAGTGGGCCGGAACCCAGAGTACTAGAGCAAAGGCTGTGGGGATCCCATAGCCAAGAAGGCAGGTGCCTCAGGAACCAGCGCAGTGCTTACTCACGCTCCGTGCATGGCGTCGGCTCTCCCGAGGCTTGGTTTGCAATCCTGACGCTACGCCTGGTTTGCCACTGTATGGCAGCTAATTAGAGCCAAGCTCCTGCTCGGGGGTTAGGCTCCGCCAAAATATGTATTATCCAATCACTCCGCCAATTCCCAAGCACTTATAAACTCACCATACACTCTCCTTGCAGTACTCTAATCATCCAGTCTCTACCCATTTACTCATAGGATGACCCAGACAAAGTTACATAACCAAGTTGTTCCCCACTGCCAGAGGTAATATGGTTGCGTGCGCATTCAACAACACAATGTAATGTGGTAGGGCCTAGGGCCATGATGCATACATAATGAACACACGGACACAGTTAGATAGATAGTGAAACTGGCTACGGGGACGTGCGCTCAGCCCCTTTTTATTACCAGGGTCACATGTCCAGTGACGTCTGTGCTGGATGCAGGTGAGGTGAGTGTAAGCCAGCCCTTAGGGAATGGTTGGTGCTGGCAACAACTACAACAGTCATCATCAGATCACACACAGAGATTCAATCATAAAGGGTCCATGACTTGTAGTGCACTAAGGTAGGGGCACCAGATCTTAAATCACACACAAAAGATTGTATCTTAAAGGGTCCATGACTTGTGGTGCACTGAGGTAGGGGCACCAGAGATGACCAAGCTCATGTGAAGAAATTGTTAATGTCCCTTCGGGATATTCCTGCTGCCTGAGGTGACATTGTTGCATCCAGTGTCTACAGCACAAACGTCAATCAGAAAGGGTCCATGAGTTGTGATGCACAGAGTTAGTGGCATCTGAAGAGCTCAGCGTCTGTGCAGCCAGCAATGATGGCCTGCCCTTGCAGGAAAGGATTGGATTGGATATGTGTGAGACCTGCTGACCGCAGTGTAGGCCGGAGGCAGCGGTCAGCAAAGGCCCACATCCACGTGGTGTTGACTTGTGGTGCACTAAGTTAGTGGCAAGAGTGGCGCTCAGCGTGTGCGCAGTCAGCCATGATACGTGATTCAGGCGGGCCGCTCGGGAGCAATGTCTTTAGCCTAATTAATTCTGCCTCAATAAGGCCAAGTGGCGATGACTTGTGGTGCACTGAGTTAGTGGCATCTGTGTCACCTGCAATCGCGACTCGATCTGAATTGTGAACCCTGCTTTCCGCAGTGTCGATGGAAGGCAGTAGTCCGCACAGACATCGAGGAATGCTTTTTGTCACTTCCACTTGCCAAAATCCGAGGACATGGAGAACAATTCACTCTGCAATTAATAAATCAAGACTGAATTTGAATTGTGAACCCTACTGACTGTAGTGTAGGCATATGGAACAAAAGATGAAATATGTATGGAATACATTGTCGAAATATGTAGGTTTCAGGGACGTTCTAGTTAGTTGCCTACAGGACTCTGAAATTAATTATTTAAACTGAATTTGAATTGTGAGCCCTACTGACCGCAGTGTAGGCCGGAGGCAGCGATCAGCAAGGGCCCACAGCCATGTGTCGTTGACTTGAGCTTCTCAGAGTTAGTGGTACCTGCAGCACTTAAAGTGTGCGCAACCAGCGATGATGCGTGGTCTGTGCGGGCCGCACTGGTAGCAATGTCTGTTGCCTACTCGACTGGGTCATCTGCAATCGTAACTCTATCTGAATTGTCAGCCCTGCTGACCGCAGTGTAGGTCGGAGGCAGCGGTCCGCAAGGGCAACCGCCACGTGGCTTTCACTTGAGCTGCACTGAGTTAGTGGCACCTGAAGCACTCAGTGTGTGCGCAGCCAGCGATGATGCGTGGTCCGGGCGGGCCGCACTGGGAGCAATGTCTTTTGCCTAATTAATTCTGCCTCAATAAGGCTACGTGGCAGTGACTTATGGTGCACTGAGTTAGTGGCACCTGAAGCACTCAGCGTGTGCAGAGCCAGCGATGATGCGTGGTCATGGAGCACCACACTGGTAGCAATGTCTGTTGCCTACTGGACTGCGTCATCTGCAATCGCGGTACAATCTGAATTATGAGGCCTGCTGACCGCAGTGTAGGCCGGAGGCAGCGGTCAGCAAGCTCCCAAAGCCACGTGGCGTTGACTTGAGCTGCACAGTTAGTGGCACCTGAAGCACTCAGTGTGTGCACAGCCAACGATGATGCGTGGTCAGGGAGGGCCGCACTGGTAGCAATGTCTGTTGCCTACTGGACTGCGTCATCTGCAATCGCGACTCAATCTGAATTGTGAGCCCTGCTGTCCCCAGTGTACATCGAAGGAAGTAGTCTGTACAGATATAACTGTGCGGTGCTGTGCTGCTGGGTTTGCAGGGGGCCTGTGTCGAAGAGGCCGATGGGCACGGTGGCAGCCTCTTGGCAGGCTGAGGGCCGCCGCTCTGGCAGATGCGTTGGCCTACCCAGAAGTGAACCATGCCTAGAGCCCCAGCCTATTTATTCACACTCCTACACTGGAGTGGCGTACGTTGGACCAGCCCCCTCCACTTCAGCTTACAGGGGGTGACACAGCTACATGACCGAGATCTTCCCCACTGCCTGAGGTAACATGGTTGCGTCCACTGTCCACAAAACTACAAGCACCAGCAGTATATGTACACATGGAGAGGTCTGTGCTCTCCATAGTGAGGTCTGTCCAGCACATCACCACTACACTTGGCATTGTGTGCATTGTTATTGATGGGTAACTTGCCTCCTTCACACATACCTGGTTCCCACCTTTCCCAACATTCAGCTATTGTGTGGCTGATGGGCCATGCCATTTTGGGAAGGTCCGCTGTCCTGTTTTGCGCTGCCTCGGTGGTAGTAGGGGAGGGGTCAGGGGGGAGGTCCTGGGGGTGGTGGCGGTGGGTGTTGTGGCTTTCTTGGGTGTCGCAGCTGCATGATCAGTAGCTCTATGATGTGTTGGCCTTGAGATGTGGCTCTTGGCTGGGCTCCCTTTCATACTGTAGGTAGTCGTCCTGCTTTAAAATGCAGATGTTAAATTCCTACTGCTAACGCAGCTTATCGCCTGTTTTTGGAACGCATCGCAGATTTGGCTGGTCATTGAAAATATTGGGAAGTGGTGTTTTCGGGGGGTTTTTTGCACTGGAACGTCTACTCTGCATATCATTAGCGTTAGTTGTCGCTCTTATTCGTGGCGATGTTTTTAGCGGAAGCTATCGCTGGAAAACTGGCAATATCAGCAGTTTTCACCAGGTTGAGAATGGGATGATAATTCTTTCGCCTCATTGCTGCGATAACTCGGCGATAAGTCTTTGAGAATATTCCCCATAGTTTTGTTTTTTTTCCGTCTGGATTTGTGCACCCAGCCGCTTAGAAAAAGAAAATAGTAATCATTTTTTGGCCCTGGGGCTTTTTGTGGGTTCCCCATAGCAATGTCTAGGGGGTCAGGGTGTTTGTACCCTGCCGACTTTTCTTGTTTGTTTATCTTTTTCTTGTGATTTGCATGTAGCTACAACAAAGTCCTAATAAACACAAGGGCTCGTTTTAGAGTCACCCTATAACCCAACAGTGGGGACTTATCGCCGAGCAAAAGTGGCGAAAGAATTATTGCCCCATTCTCAAGTTGGTGCACACTTCCAAATTACCAACAGGCTGACGGTACCAACACAGCGGACAATCAACATCCTTCCGCAGACAAAGCTGGTGGCTGTGCTGCACCTGTTGGCCTCTGGTACCTTCCAACTAACAACTGCGAGAGTCGGAGGAGACTCACAGCCAGCCCTATTAAACTTCTTCACACGTCTTGGATGCATGTCTACAAAAGCAATGTAGGGCCCCTGTATCCGCACCACCCGCTCGTCCCAATTCGTAGTATTCCTGCACAACCAACCTCAGCCGTTGCTTGACGCATCTGTACTCCAGATCCAAGATTGTAGTCACTGAAATGGGGATGCGCCAGGTAATGAAGTCTAGTAGTCAACAGTAGTGGAAAAACAGCACTTTATTAGAAAAACATAAATTAACAACACAACAACATTAAACAATGAGTGACATTCCCAAAGGGGAACATCAACTTGTGGATCGAAAAAACTGTAGATCGTCCTGGAAATCCCTAAAGCCCGTATTCAGAAACCTGTTGGATAAATTAAGACAATGGTCAAGTGTTAGTATGGTCACAAACGTAATATGGTACAATGTATTGCACTTGGACAAACCGGAATGCTTACAAGTATGATCAATCCTGCACAAAATGACCGTAACAGAAGTTTGTGTGGTCGTAACCTTCATAGGAAAGAAAAGGAACGTTACAACCGCATGAACTTCTGCTACGGTCTCATTATGCAGGATTTATCATACCTGTAAGCATCACGGTTCGTTTCAGCTTGATACACCAGCATGTCCACTTCACCCACACTGAGCAGGAACAGCTGGAGACCAAGCAAGGGAACCACACCATAGCAGGTTTCCTGCACGTATTGGGGGCAATTGACTGCACACATGTACTATTTGTGCCCCCTGCCGACACTGCACACAATCACCGCAACAGAAATCACACGCATTCCAACAATGAGCAGGCAAAACTGGACCACCAGGGCCTGTAGACTGATGTTGTCGCAAACTTCTCAGGCAGTGTGCATGATTCCTACATGTTTTGCAAGCATCCCAGCCCTGGTCCCCAGACCAGTCTGCCGTCCAGCGATGACTGCCTGACCCTGTGCACCCAGACCTCAATGCTCACCTGCCTCCACCGGCGTGTCTCCAAGAGGGCCCACCATGTGCTGGAGCAACCTCCTCAGCCGTCGCTGGATTTCGCGGGAAAGCCCCCAGCGCATCCTGCTGCACCGCGCCGAGGAGTCATGTCTGTACAGCCAGCTGCCTTTGGCGTACACGTGGTCCAGCCGAGCTCACAATTCATATCGGGTCTTGATTACCAGGATGATGTATCGAGGCCTACGCATCATCGCAGGCTGCACACCCGCTCAGCTCTGGTGGCACTTATTCAGTGCAATTCAAGTCATCGCCACGTGGCGGGAGGCCCGTGTCGGCCAAAATGCCTCGGCTGCCACCAACTCTGTGCACCTCAAGTCATCGCCACGTTGCGGGAGGCCCATGTCGGCCAAATGCCTCGGCTGCCACCATCATAAGAAGCACACAGATACACCCACATAGAGAGTTGAAATGGCGTCGAGCATGTGTGCCCAGCCCTTTTTCATTGGCAGGGTCACATGTCCTGTGACGCCTGTGCTGCATGGGTGTGGTGTGGGTGTAAACCAGCCGTGAGGGAGTAGCTGTGGCATGCTAACAAGTAGACCTGTGATCAGCAGATTACTACAGGGAAGACCTGGGAATTGTAACGTTGTAGTTCCCTCCCTGTAAGTGTAAACGGAGTGGGCCGGCTGAAACGTGCATCCTTCACGACTTTACCAATATGGCGGTTTGAATCCACACACCCAGCGAGATAGGTACAGGATGGGTGCGCGACTTCACTTTTTTCTCAAAAAAATAAAAATATACATATCAATATTTAAGAAAACAGAAGACATTATATTATTTTAGGGACACTATAGTTAGTTGGACATTTCTCTCGTACAAAACCATAGAAATTCCCCCGTTATAGTTAGTTCAGCTAACTATAACTTGCGAACCCGCAATGCACTGCTGATAACGTCACATATTACATCATTCATGACATGGTCAGTGACATCTCAAAGGACATCACTGATGACATCATCCACGTGAAAATCTGATCCACCTTCTCACACTCTAATATGACCTTTGATATACCCACTGTAAAATACAGAGTACCATTTTCGAAACCATCGACGCACCAATACCAGTTAGTACATACCCACTCAATGATTCATAGGTCACGCACATCCACTCACTCACACCATACAGTCACTCATACATGCAGTCACTCATCAATACAACACTATCATAAGCACTCATACAGCTATACAGACACTCACACACCACCACTCATCCAGAGTTACTCACACACCAAGTCAGTCATGCAAAGAATCAATCACACTTCCATTTACTGACCTATACAGTTATACACACACCACATCACTTATTCAAACAGAAACAAATGCATACTTACTCTCTTCTACAATCACTAATACAAGTACACACTCATCCATACAGCCACTGTCACAATCACTGACTCTTACGTGTAGTCATTTATATACTTTAACTTTCACACACACACTGCCTTTTACATATGTAGTTACTTTGACATGTACCATTAAGACATCCATTCACTCACCAACACACTCTTACACACACTCACCCACCCATACAGCTGTTTCCACACTTACTCTAGAACCCATACACACAGTGAATCAACCACTCAAACATCTATGTACAGAGTCACACACCTCTCACTCACCCACACACACAAACACACTCCGGGAACCAATACAAATACTCAGGCAACCAATCGATAACCCATATAGACACTCATGTGGCTACTAACCAACCCATGCAGTAGCTTATACAACAATAGACAGACTGATACAGACATCCACACAGTTTAGTCACTAACCCATGCATTCAGTAAGACACATGTAATCACTCACTTATACAGTCAGTCACGCACCTACTAAATCCGCCATTCAGACACTTATACACCCACTCATTCTTCAATACACCTTGCCATATATATATAATACATATTTAAACTTTAAAGAAAAACACACACACTGGATGATGTCATCGGTGATGTCACTGACCATGTCATGAATGATGTAATATGGGACGTCATCAGCAGTGCATTGCGGGGGCGCGAGTTATAGTTAGCTGAACTAACAATAACGGGAGAATTTCTATGGTTTTGTACGAGAGAAATGTCCAACTAACTATAATGTCCCTGAAACCTATGTTTTTTTCAGTGAATTTCTATGGTATTTTAAATGCTAATTTCTAACTATAACGTGTCTGAAACCTATATTTTTTTGCAGAGAATATGAATATATATCCTGAATGGGTCCCGGAAACCCTCTCATATAACACGCAATTTCCTTCATTTGCAAGAAAACTCCAGGACACTCAGAGCTGCTCGATAAATTTATTGGCAAGGTTGCGCAATACCAACGTGTTTCACCTCTCCGCTTTTTCACGGTATAATTGATGCCACCATTTTACCGTTTACATACACCGTATCAATGAAAGTGAGAAAGGACATGCACGTTGTAAGGCTAATAGCATTCCGTTTACATAAGTGCCATTTTGAAATGGCCATATTATTCAGGCTCTGACTCTGCTTGTATATTGAAATCCAACTCTTATTAGAGCAATTCCCATATAGAATGGCATTAATTTCAGCATATTCGTGATGACAATATGGCACAATAGCTGAAAGTTGAGTATTCACTAAACATATGCAATACATTTGTTGGATAGCACCGCACGTTAATGTCACAGCACGCCCACCATTTACACACCCCTGCCATTGTGTACCAAAGTTAAACCATTTGATCAGCAATAATATTGCTGATAACACAAGTTGCGCCCAAATGGGCATATACGCAGCAAGTCTCTGCCCATATTCCTCATCATAGGGAATCCCTAGGTTCCACAGCATTAGTTAATTTCATTTCTGTTTTCTCAAAATCTGGTACAGAATAGCAGGTGGTGAAAACAAACAAAGAAGCCAATGAAGAAAGAAAAGTCCGGCCCAAGTGGGCACATTCATTAGTCTATTTCTTTTAGATATTCCATCATTTGACTTAGTTCTGATTTCCCTAAAGCATTATACTGTATCCTGCTTAGTTATTCTCTAAAGCTTCATGATTCTTCTTTATAATACTAATATTTCAACCTTCTGCCCTTTCAATTATGTTTCCTGCCTGTGTATGTAACGGAAAAGAAAAAAAAACAAGAATACAAATAAAAGATTGTTACTAAAAAAGTTAATTACTAGAAAAATACACTCACAATTAATTAAAATAATTCATTGCTCGACTGTATATACATTCACAACGATTCTATATCCACATTTATCACATAGAAAGGAAGTTGTAAAACCCTGCTCTTCAACTCTTCTAGCGCAGTTTATTCTTTCTACAAATGTATCGCCAATTCTTCACTGGTATTTAGACCTACAGGTGTTAATGTTTAAAAATCAATAATCAATCTTGATGCTGATATTGACTGAAGGATCTTTTTGAAAAAATGTGGAGGGCTGGTGTAGAGCTGCTAGCTTTTTGTAGGTCTTCAAACTAGGAGGCTGTAATTTCTTGGAATGCTGATATAGATGGAGTTTGAATGTCTGCTGTGATTGTTTTTGACTGTATAACTAGGAAGCAGTTGTTGCTGTTGATTGTTACATCAGATCCAAGTGTGTCTGCTTGGTTTTGGTGATGGGGTGCCAGTTTATTGCAACACTCTTGTGAAAGCCTTGTGAAAGAGGGGTGGAATTTGACAGCTGTCTGAATTATGAAGTTCCGTGGCTGGGCATTTGGAATTATTGATCCTGCTGGACTACAAGCGGATATTAAGACTTAGATTTGTGGCGTTATTCATTTTACTTGGGGTGTTCAGTTTTATTGTCCCACATTTCCTCTACTGAACATAAATTGATTATACTCCATCTAATTTTGTCTGATTCGATCAAACAAGTTAACTGTTATCTCACGCTTGTGCAGAAACACAAAAGGTGATCTTTATATCTCATGCTGGAGGTTTCTGCTAGTATCTTAAAGGGTCTTTGACCACCTGCAATTATATCATCTAGTGCAAGTGTTTGTTCCCTAAATAAACCCTTTCTTTTGTTTAGCAGCTCATGAATGTTCCAGGACAAGTGACACCTTTACAAATAGAGCCTCATATTGAACCACAAAAGTGTATCTGTCTGAAATTAAGCTTTCTTTTTTCATAGTCATGATAGAAGCTGGGGCAGAGAACGTGCTACAACAAGACTTCTGCCACGCAATCAAATTGGGGGTGAAGCACGCACAGCAGATTATCCAAGGCATCCAACAGATGATAAGAGATTATGGACCAGAAAAAAGAGCTCTTCAGAAATCCTTTTGTGCTCCCGAACAGATTGTTGACTGTGCAAGACAGTGAGTACCAATATATGTATTTCATTGAGAATAGTGTTTATAAAACATATTCTAAAACACAGAGGCACAACTTTTCGTGCATCACTTGGCCAAACTGACACACTATTCATTATAGGCAACATTGTTATTTTGTGGAGTTTGACCCTTTTGTGCTCCTTAACAAATTGTTGACTGTGCAAGACAGTGAGTACCAATATATGTATTTCATTGAGAATGGTGTGTACAAAACATGTTCTGAAGCAGAGGGGTAACCTTTATTACATCACTGGGCCATACTGAAACACTATTCATTATAGGCAACATCATTATTTCGGGGAGTTTGAGGCAGCGTCGATAAGGCCACATTCACAATTAAATGCTTTTCAAACATTAATATGGTACTATACAAGTCGTTAAATTCAAAAGTTAAAATTCAAGGTTAAAAATGAAAACAAAGTTCAAGGTCCTCAAAGAAAACAAACTCAGTACAGATGTGTTACCCTTTATAAAGAGCCGAAATCTCAAACATTTGTATACTACACATGACGATCAAAGTCTAATGTTCTCTGTTCCTCTTCCCCTATTCTTTTGTCACTCTTGTTTTTTGTGTAATGTTCTTAAATGTGAACCCCTCCACTGCCTACATGGCTTGGCACACACAATATTTTGTAAAAGTGATAAATAACAATTGATAAAATGCTGAAGGAGTGCAACTTAACCACGTTATTCTCACTTTGTTTAAATTATACCTGGCATTTGAAGTATTGACAAATGCTAAATTGAATGTCAAAACAGTGCTGGATATAAAATTCTTTAATGCTACCAAATCATTATTTTGCAAAGTACATAAAAATAATAGCGCCCACGATCATGAGCATGTATATCATGACTATAAGAAGCAAATTTGTAATCACTCAATAGTTCATGAATCAAAAAATTGAAGATGGCTGCAAGCTGTGCTTCATGTTCTCATATGTTCCTCCCAAAAACCACTTTGCAGAACATACATGCATACCAAATTCAAGGAATACGCTGCACTTTTAACCTTTTTTCATTTCAGAGTGCTGCGGTAGTTATAGAAGAGGGGTCCTTGCCTTCTTGGTCTCACAAGGCTTAATCAAGCTGCATCCTTTGCAGTTAGAATGATTAAGTGTCTTAGCGCTGGTGAATACTGTGTTAATTCATAAAGAGTTAAAGTATAATTTAAAGACATTTAATGTAACTAAGTTAAATGACAAACTATTATCACCACTTACTATCATTGTCTATCTGCAGTATGTTAAATAGACAGAAATAATACCATGTATGCCATAAACAAGTCATAGGAATCAATGTCCAGAAACTGGCTTGGATGAATAGCACACAGTTTGTTTAAGTGGAACACTATGCACAAAGTAGATCAATGTTGTCTTCAGTTTAATATGTCATGATTTAGAGTTGGTTAATACAAATCTGTCCTGAATTTCTTATCCTTTAGCAAAAAACATTAGCCTTTATGAGTATCTTTCTCATCACAATTTGCAGCTGCTTATTAACAGGCCTGATAATACTGATAGATGTCAGACTGTTCAGCTCTGAGCAAATACTAATTTACAATTTTAGGGAGATTAACCACTGTTGTGCATGGTTAATGGAAGACAGTGTTGCTTCGGCCCTCAGAAATGTTTCACCTCTGAGCCACAAAACCAGTTCGTGGTTTGCAATAATTTTATGTTTTGATGAGCACCTTTATCAAGGCATAAGTCAGACCCAGTTAAACCTTCCTCTGTACCAAAAGTAAGTTTAAATTAAACTGTACATTTCCTTCAGCCAATAATCGCCCGAGGAGGTTACTTAAGTCCCAAAACAAAATTAGTTGTCTGCAACCCTGTCTGGTTTGAAGTTCATACTTTGAATTTAAGTCTTTGTAATTCGTCATCCTACCAAGAGATAGCAAATGCTTCACCAGAGTTTGCTCTTAACTCCATTACTAATTTTAGAAACACACACAATTAGTCAGTATTCTAGTGGACAAATGAGAATCTTGCTTCTGGTTGGAACTTTTAAGACTGAAGACACCTTACCTGTTAAGACTTTACTTTTCTTAAATTAAACTATTGCGGAAATTAATTCAGACTCCCGCTGTTATTAATTGTTAGTACCACGGATAACATCCACCTCCATGGCATACATTTTGACTCGTCAGTGTCTTGTGGTAATCTTCTACGAAATTAATTTAGATTGATGATACTTCAGCTGCATTCCTGTTATTGCAGGGTCCTTTGCACGCTACCATGTATACGTAAGGGTTAAGCGCTACCAAATCAAGTTTAAAAGTTCAGCATCTTAGGACGGCTCTCATTGCTAAAATGAGATGGTTAGCAGGTGGATGTTTGTATCAAAATCTACCATGAAACTTCATTAATAAAGACTATCTAGGAAACTTGGATGGACCGCTCCTTCCTGGTCTTCATCTCAGTTGCCTTCTTTCTTGACTCTTTTCCTTTCACACAGAAGTTTCAGTCCGAACCAGCCTGTAATGACATCATAGACTCAGCAGCTCTGACACTCAAACACTACCTGAATGAAGGCATTCATACCATCCACTGGACAGACCCCATTCGAAATGTCAACGTAAAAGTGTGGCACCTGCGGAATCCTTCTCATCTTTCATCACACAAAGCCTTGCAATCAGTAATCAAATTCAAAACATGCTAATTCTCAAAAGGAAAACTAAGGCACGTTCAGTTTTGCCATCCAGAAATACAGGGTTACATAGAGACGCCCCCAAGGAATCTGTTTTAGATTCACACACCAGACCTAGTTGTCAAGATCCCAATCAGAAAAAGCAGAGAATGGAAACCTTTTTACAACCAAGACCATTTCAAAGTAACATGGATGATGGTAGGTAGTGTAAGCATAACAGAAGTAAAAGATGAAGACAATAGTACATTGATAATTTCAAATGGTGATTGTCTTTGCAAATCCCTCTGACATGGTAACTGCACAAACGCAAATAGATGAGAAGAGATGAAGGAGAGTAAAACAGGTGGACCGCTTATGTTATGCCAGAAAGGTGGTGATCTGCTATATGCTGTCTTGTCGCTGACAGTTTAGTACCAGATGATGTGCATTAGGCCGAACAACGCCAAGCTTGGAGCTGTGGCCGCAAGCAATACGCATTGAAACTTCAGTAATGCCGCTGTGAGATGTTCACAGGTCAGACTGGAAATTATTTGGTAAATTGTACTTGAATCAATTTGCACAAAACCTGATCTTTTAAACAGTGTAGATGCCTGCAGAACACTTCACACTCCAGCGTTAGCCAGATCATATTCTGCAGCCTTCATTAGAATAAAAGTGCCTGATGTGTTTGCCAGAAGGTCAGCACGGTGATGAAAGGGACTAGCATAGGTTCCGCCAGTGCTATATATGACTGTTAAATGGCAAGGAGGCATTCATGTTTATTATAATTAAAGCTTTAACATGTGTTCAGGAAATAAGTGTAGTTGCGAAGAAATAATGTAGGTTTCTCTTCTGTCACACCATTCAAAAGAAAGTGACAGTGGGGCATTTCACTGTTTATACATTACATTTCTTCCGCATCTGTAACACCTAGAATGTGGGAGAGCTGTCTGAATGTAAGCAAATTGATACACATGGCAACACTAGCTCTGTTAAGGAGTCCTAATCTTATAGTAAGTCTGGCAAGGCCGTAATAAAGTAGAAATATATACCTGTTGCAGAAGAAAGGCTTCAATGTGGAAATCTAAGCATTAGGGTGTTTCCTTTTGCGCTGTCAAAATTGGTCAGACAAAATATCCAGATTACGTGTGCAGGCTTGTTTTGTTTGAATCCTCTACCATTCTCTCTTCACCATTTTACTTCAAACAAGTGGTGGAAGACTATGCTGTATGATTTAGCTTTGAGCAAATGGAGCCAATTCAGTTTTGTTCTTTATATATAGCTTAGTACCAGTCAAGGCTGTTGTTTTATATGGTAACAATGAAGCTACCTTTAAGGAGTATGTTATACTGCCACTTCCAATGGTTTGCTAGTAATAAAGGCACATTGACCTGGTTGGTGCCAATATGCATTGTTATAGTTGTGAATTTATCTTTCTGAACAAAACAAAATTGCACTTACACAAACATTTGTTTAAATGTATTTACCTGGAAGGTTTGGCATGGTTAACCTTCAGGCATTATATTATGTTTCTTTAGCTCTCAGCATGGAATTCCGGCACATACAGGCAGACTGGGGTCCAACACATCCAACAAATGAGTTCTGAGTATCATCCCATGTTTCATCAGAGTTTGGGTGGTGGGTGTCCGTGTCCTGTATAATGAGCAGTGGGTGTACAAAGATATATCTGTGAGTTAGGTAGATCGTATGGAAGAGCACTATTTTCAAATAAAAACAGTAAGCTAATCAAGGGTGTAGGAAGATGACTTTTTATGTATTGTACCAAAATAAGGTACACTATGTAGAAAGTCCAGGCGACCCTTATTGGTTTACATGGCTTAAATTAATAATCCCAAATGCGCTCTTTTGTGATAGTGTGGGAGAGCAGTTTAGTCTTATCAGAGGGTAGTGTTAAGCATTTGTTGAACACTCAGAGTCAATAAATAACACACTCAAGAAGAAACAAGAAATAACAGGTATTTTATATAAATTATTTGACACCAAGAACTTAGTGATTTGGTAGGTACTTTTTGAGTTACTAATTTTTACAGTTAAGAAAAAATGATACACAAATACGTTTTTACGCGATAGTGCTTTCCTGCGGAGAAAGAAACTTATACTGCATACAAGTATTTGAAATCGTATTTCAGAGGGTCCCCTTTAAGACTTAATTAAGGTTCTAGAGCACGGGTACTCATAGTACGGCCGGCGGGCCGCTGGCAGCCCGGCAAGCCTTCCTTGGCGGCCCGCGGACCTTGAGACATCGTACCCGTGTATTTAAAAAAAAAAAAAAATTAGGTCTTCAAACACTGCCGGTTGCAGCAGCGCGAGTCTAAGAGACTCTGCTGCTCTGTGGGGGCCGGGTGATTCCAGTAATAGTCACAGTGGAGCTGCAGGGGCCTAAGAAGAGGTGAAATGAAACAGAGCTTCATTAACTTGCAAATGGTCTTTTTAAAGACCTGTGAAGTGGTCGGTGCGGCTTTGTGTGCCTGCCCGGGAAGCTGCCTCAGCCCGGGCTAACACGGAGGCTGAGATGAAGGGAGTTACTGAGGAATGAATGCACTGTACCATATTTACATGTTTATTTATGTGTTTTGTATCATGCCCACAAGTCCGCCTACTATTACACTGCAACACCCACCAAGTCATAGAAAGGACTACAGATTCTTGGGTGCATGCTCCCACCTCAAGGTATCCCAACGGATAGAAGCGTGCAGAAGATATTATGCTGCTGCTGCTGCTTGGTGATCTTGTGTGGAGGCATCAGGAAAATCCTCCTGTAAAATAATTGTTTTCAAGCTCTTCTTGGAGGCGAGCAAGCTGGGCAGTCTACAGAGCCAGTGGTCCTAATATTTGGGTATGGACAAGAGTAACCTGAATTATCTGCGTTATTGGCAACCAAAGTCCGGACATCAGAGAAGGTGTGATGTGAGTGGAAGTGCTTCTGCTAGGGCAGAGACACGGATGCATGAGAGGACGAGGAGAATACATATCTTGGGGGCAGCACTGCGGGGCATAGTCAGTGCGGAATCTCAATCTAGTCGAGGTGCACAGGGTCAAACGCTAGGTAGAGTGTGCCGAGGTTTGAGAGAAACTCGTTCAGATGGTATCACTCTGAGATCACAGTAACAAACTAAAGCCTGTAACAACCAAAAGGGCAACATCAGATCTCAGAGAACTGGTGCAAGTAACAACAAAGTAAAGCACAGTCTACATACTGGAGCAAGTAAAACAACTGTACAACATTTGAAGCAATATAAGAGGAAGAAGAGACACAAAAGGTTCATTTTTCGATGTTCCCCAAAAGTAAGAAGGGTACATTTATTCTGTTTCAAAGAGTCAGACAGTTTCAGGTGGTAAGTGCAGCACCGGTAAAAGATGGCCCTCTGAAGTTTACTTTCCATTAACGTGAATCTCTCTAAATGGGACTGGCATGACAAGCTTGAGGCCTTGGCAGGGTTGATCCTCTGGACTCAAGCTGCTCTAAGCCGATTAGGACCTCGGCTTAGAGCATCTGAGATGGAGGGAGACAGAGAGAGGGTGGAGGGAGACAAAGAGAGGGTGGAGGGAGACAAAGAGAGGTTGGAGGGAGACAAAGAGAGGTTGGAGGGAGACAAAGAGAGGTTGGAGGGAGACAAAGAGAGGGTGGAGGGAGACGGAGGGAGGGAGACAGAGGGAGGGAGACAGAGGGAGGGAGACAGAGGGAGGGAGACAGAGGGAGGGAGACAGAGGAAGGGAGACAGAGGGAGGGAGACAGAGGGAGGGAGACAGAGGGTGACAGACAGATGGAGACAGAGGGAGGGAGACAAACATGGATAGAGGGAGACAGAGACAGAGGGAGAGGGAGGGAGACAGAGAGAGGGGGAGGGAGGGAGACAGAGAGAGGGGGGGAGGGAGGGAGACAGAGAGAGAGGGAGAGGGAGGGCGAC
Organism: Lissotriton helveticus; assembly: GCF_964261635.1. Lineage (NCBI taxonomy): Eukaryota > Metazoa > Chordata > Amphibia > Caudata > Salamandridae > Lissotriton > Lissotriton helveticus. Next base: position 1,530,151,289 of record NC_136067.1, read on the forward strand.
AGAGAGAGGGGGGAGGGGGGAGACAGAGAGAGGGGGAGGGAGACAGAGAGAGGGAGGAGGGAGACAGATAGAGGGAGACAGAGAGAGGGAGACAGAGAGGGAGACAGAGGAATGGAGGGGGAGACAGAGGAAGGGAGAGGGAGACAAACAGAGAGAGGGACGGAGACCGAGTGAGAGACAGACATAGGGAGAGAGACAGTCAGAGGAAGAGGGAGTGAGACAGTCAGAGGAAGAGGGAGTGAGGCAGTCAGAGTGGGTGAGACAGAGGGAGACGGAGAGAGGGGGAGGGAGGGAGACAGAGGGAGGAGGGAGAAAGAGAGAGGGAGGAGGGAGACGGAGAGAGGGAGACAGAGGAATGGAGGGGGAGACAGAGGAAGGGAGAGGGAGACAGGCAGAGAGGGACAGAGACAGAGGGACAGAGACAGAGGGACAGAGACAGAGGGACGGAGACAGAGGGACGGAGACAGAGGGAGGGAGACAGACAGAGTGAGAGACAGGGAGAGAAACAATCTTCAGAGAGGGACATGGGGACAAGACCTGGAGATCACAACAAGGGGCTCATTTCGTGAGGGTTTCGGGAGCAGGAGAGTGCAGTCGTTGTTCATGGACCTGGGCCAGGGAGCTACGGTGCAAAGGGTTTTGGTCAGCAGTTCCTGTGTGTCGAAAGCACTCAGTTAACCTGCAGAGTGGTACAAAACAGGACAGCTGGGCTACTCTCTGCTGGCCTCTGCAATGCTGACATCTCTCATTGGCTGGTTGGTCGTTGTGGTGACTGAGTCCGGATTGAACTTCAAACAAGCTTTGGTTGCTGCAAGGGGTCCAACGCGCCGGGGTTTGTGCAGGGCAGTTTCTGGGGGTCCTGGCGCCTCCAAACTTGGGGGGCTGATGGATCTGACCTCTAGGAGCATGGTAACCTTCTCCTGGGCAGCTGCTGCAATGCTGGGCCCGGTGGTCAGCAGTTCGGTGAACCGGACTTTGTGGTTTGTGCCTGCAGGCTGCAAGGAAGTGGCTCCTTTATTTCGAGGGAGATGCTGACGGCTTGGTGAAGTGCTGATAGCCCTCCAAGGCTTTTGGAGGATGCAAAGCTCCAGGACGAGTCAGGTTTTCGCAATGTTCTGGACAGGAGCAGGCAGGCAAGGTTTGGTGCCAGAGTCCACCAGTAGTCCACATTTATCGCTTCTTCGGCTCTTGTCAGGTGAATCTGAGTTCCTGGTGTCAGGGGACTAACTAAATACTACATTTAGGGGCATTAAGTGGAGTGAAGGGTAATAGCCAATGGACTACCTAACCTTGTAGTCACTACAACCCCTATAGGACCACTTCCTGTGGGGAGTGGGCATAACCCTGTCCAAGAGTTCATTATTTCACCAAAATCCTGCTTTGAGCACATCTGGCAGCCCACCGTAGGGGTGTGACTAGCCTATTAAAGGCAACAAGGTCTTTGAAGCCCCTGATCTTGATATGCTGAATCACTAGATATCCTGCTGGAGGGGGTGTAAACACCTCCTGCAAGAGCAGGCACTGTTTCTGACCTCTGAGAGCGCTGGCTGTCACCTACAGGGGGCCAACACCTTGTTTGTGGTGGCAGGCTGGGAGATCGCAGTCAGCCAGCACACTAAGAGGCTGGTAGTTTTTAGGGAGGCACTTCTAAGGTGCCCTCTGGGAGCATGTTTTAATAAACACTACTGCCATCAGTGTGGATTTATAAAGACAAGGTGTTTGATACCAAACAACATAGGTTTCAGTGAAGCCATCCTATAGCTGGGGGACTCATGATGACCATATCTAGGAATTGAACTAGACCGCACAGGGCATAACTGCTCAGGCAGATATGTCCTCACATGTAACATAATGCACCCTACCTTTGGGCTATAAGGCCTGCTGTAGGGGTGACTTAGATATATTGCATGGAGTGTCTGAGCGGCACACAGGGTGTGTACCATGTAGTGTTCTCACATTTATCTGCTCCATTTCCCGCAGCCTTCAATGGCAGTCTGCGTGAGTTTGATTGGTGGGTCCCTTAGGTTGGCACAATACATGCAGCAGCCCGTAGGGGACCCTCTTTAGCATCCATGCCCTAGGTACCAGGGGTACCATTAACTAGGTACTGACAAAGGTGCTAAAGTTCTTTCTAATTGGGGAATCATTTAAACGGTACCTCATTTTAGGAAAAAAGCCCTCGCACTGGGGACCTGGTTAGCAGGAACCCAGTGCACTTCGGTCAAAATGTCATCAGATACCAGGCAAAAAGTTGAGGGGGCCATGTCAAAAAAGGAGCACTTTCCTACAAAGGGTAATTAATATTTTAGTGGAAAAGTCCGCAAAATCTACAGCTTAGTAGTGTGACAAGGTAATCTACCAAAATACTCTTATATTTTTTAGTGCAACACATATGAGAAAACAGTTGGCAGTAAGAACACATAACTTTAAAAAAAAACATAACACATCACATAGGAAGCACATAATCACGCAATAGATATTTTAATACCTGCATATCACCATAGTTGAAGGTATACATATGTAAATATAAGGTTTCTTCTTTGTCCAGGACCACATTTACACAACCAGCCACTTCTATGTCAGATGTATAAAACTTGAATATGACAATGTTCTCTTATAATGCATTTTTCTACTTGATAATTGTACAGTGTTAGGTTTTCATGCCTTATGTTGTTCCTTTTAGCTTCATAGTTTTTTATATTTTTCCTTTTTCTTCTCGTTGAAAGGCTTGCCACCCAGAAGATACATGCAGTGTTCTCAGATTATACACATGACAAAGTAAGTACCATACAGCAAACCTGCCACATATTTAGGAACCTGATCTCATTTTGGTTTCTAAATAGAAAGTATGTTTTTTTAGTGTACATTGATTTTCACCTACAACCTGTTACTTTCCTGATCTGTCCAATAATGTTTGAGTTACTTGAACCTTGAGAAACACCCTTATTTTGATCTTAGTTGCCTTACACCGCTAGCCAGCAGTGGGATTCCTGCCTGCACCAAAAAAACTGTAGAGGCTTCGCTGAGTCCACAAGTGCAGTGCAGACTTTGCTTTGGAAGTATGTCACTATTAGACCGCTTTGGACCTTGTTAAATCCTCCTCCCTGGGACCCCTGGATCAAAACCCATGTTCCAGTTTTGGACCATGCTTTTCCATCTCCAACCCCCTCGTCCCCCCCCCCCCATTCTACCTTTCCTCTCATCTTACTCTTGTACCTCAACCACTGCTATATGTCCAGCCTGTTTGGACACTCAGACCTCCTTGGGACCTGTTCCCTCATTGTTTTGGCATCTTCCAAATCCTCCCTTCACTGCCCATTCCATTGTGTTTTTGTTTTATGATTTACAAACAACCCATGGTCCAGTTTGGATGCCCTCCCACCTCAAGCTGCTTGCTATTTTTCAATTGTGAATCTAAACCTTACCAGAAAGTGGCCCTCTTTGCCAACGTCTTCCCTTATTATGCTCTTAGCATCATTCATTCCCTTCTATATCCCTGGAAAACACCCCTGCTCAGCCAGGCCTTTATTCACATGTTCCTCACTGTCATCTGAATCTAAATCCACCTCTGTTAGCAAGTTCAAATTTGCACCAAACGCATCTGGTATAAATGTATCACATCTCAGTCTGAACCATCTCTTGTATCTTTGATTCATTTTATGAACCCTGAAATTTGCATTCAATGTAGTGACCCCCCTATTAACCTCCAGTCCCTCTCCTGCAACTCTGAGTCTCTACTATCATCCACAACTTAACAATTTAAATGCACCGACTCCCCTTGAACAAGTGGTGAATTCCTGCACCTTTCACCAGCTTATATGGACTCCCTTTCAGATCTCGCTGCTGCCCTAAACCAAACAAAATATACATTCTATCAGGACTTCATCCTGTTTCTTCTCGCTCAAGCAAGAACCCTACCTTTCCTCCACGCTCAACACGACTCCTCCTCTCAGCTCATACTCTTCCCACGCCCCCTTCCTTCTCACCCCACTCGGCCTCTGTATACTCCCCGTCTGCCCAGCAAACCTCTTTTCCATTCTGAAAGTAGCCAATACTTTGTGCACTCACTAAAATGGCTTACTCACCTTCAACTAAACACTCTTCTTTGGTGCTTAACTTTCTTTTGCCAAACCTCTGCTAGTAAGTCCTTGTACAGGTAAGTTAGGGTGTTATCTGTGGACATTTCAAGAAAAGCGGCTCACTCTCCGTAATCCCCATCTTCCTAAAACAATTGAGTTCAGCTGGCTTCATTTCTCAACTGCCACTCCTTGACCCCCCCCCCCACCAAACACTGCTCCCCCGCATTCGGAATTCCGGAAACTGCTCTAAACCGAAACCTCCTCTATTGCCATGTTTTCCAAGAACTGGATTCCCCCTTTCAGATGCTTTTTTCTAAGACATATTTGATTGATTTTATCGCAATCAACACATCTGCACGTACAGGTACTAAATTTCCCGCCACATTCCATCACGTCACAGTGAAGGTTAATGTTCCCCAGTAGTTTCACCAAGTCGATAAGTCCAGTATACATCAATACAGTTGCATTATAGTACCATCCCGCCTTCACCCATTCTCAGTCTCCCAACTCTCACCACCAAAATACTAGGACCAATTCATGCCTCAGATGTGTTCGCAGATCCTTCATCCCTTGATGTGGAGACAGACTGTTCCCCCTCGGGATGCCTTCACCGATCCAATAATGCCACCCAGACTTCAATGCCATCTTGTACCCTCTCATCACCTCTTCCTCAAACTAACCTCAGTCGTGGCCCGTTCAACCACATAGGTCACCCATCATTCCTCACTCGGTCCATCTTGCACCATCCATGTAATTGCTACCCATCTCTTGACTGATGACAGCATCATGTGCAAGAACTTAAAGGCCTTTTTTTGTCTCCTTAGGGTGCCGTACATTCTCCAACAAACTTATCATAGGGTCTACCTCCCCAGATATCCGCACCATGGTCCTCACATGGGTCTCAACATTCCCACAGTAGTCATCCACTTCAGGGCAGGCCTGGTCAAGTGGAGTAAGGAAGCCGTTGGAGTATGAAATAAATCACTCTTACCAGGATCTATCCTGTGCATCAATACCTGTGTGAAGTATGTACAATGAAGGAAATGGAGTTTGAATCGCGGGTTACTCAACACTGTCTTTACCAGTGCACACATCCAGTGCCACAAAACATCATCAATCGGAAACCCCAGGTCCTCCACACAAGCCCCATGGGCCGGGAAATGATTTCTTCTACTGTCCTTCATCAATGCCCCATAATGGTGCGTTATCAAGTGGCAGCTCCTGCCAAACTCAAACAGACACCTAAAAGTAAGTCAGGACCCCAGGAAACAAGAGCCATATATCCCGCACAATAGCCTCTGTACCCACATGCTGTAAAAATTGGCTTCACCCTACACCAAAGCTATCCTGTGCTGCCTCAAATACAATACATTCCTCATTAGGGAAAAGGGCCCCCCAACACTTCACAAACACCCGCCCTCCATGCAGTCAAGTCTACAGATGCCCCAAATATTCTAAGGGCAGGGAGATCCCAGAAGACTAAGTCAATAGCACACGGTGCCCTACCCAGGACACTATTAACAGTATGTTCCCACAGGGAAGCAATGTGTCTGACCAAATAAGGGATATACTCTTCATCTCTGCTCCCAGCCATCAAGAGCTGCAGTAGGGTTGATCATCCCCTGAAATCTTCCAACAATGATTTCTCCCAAGTGTGCTCCCCGACCATCCAGTGCACTGTATGCAAATAGTATTGCTCTAGGTCAGGCGCTGCCAGACCACCTTTCTCCAATGGCAGCATCATATTTACCCTAGCACTCTACTTTGTCCCTACGCCCAGATCAGAGACGTCAGAAGAGAGTTCAGCCTGCTAAAAAGCCCGGGTAGCACATCAAAGGAATGCTGGATGACATAAAGGCACCGGGACAAAAAACACCATCTTCGCAACATCTACACGTCTCATGAGAGACAGTGGCAGGGAAGTCCAGAAGCACACATCCATTCACTCATCCGCAAAACCACTTACATACCCATTCATACATTAGCACAATCACTCACGCCCACTCACTTACCTATACAGCCACTCACACAAATACTTACTGTGCCAAACAGTCCCTCACACACCCACTCACATACCCAAGCACCCAGTCAAACAGTCCCTCACTTACCCATACACCCACTTACACACCCAGTCATTTACCCATAGAGCCATTGCCATTGCCACACAGTCACCGATACAGCCACTCACACACACACAACCCATACAGTCACTCTGTCACTCACTCACCCATACAGCCAGTCACACACCCACTCCCACACTGATAGTCACAGTGCTACTCAGATGGCATATATTAGAAAGACTATCACTCAGTAGTAGTGCACAAAGAATAGTAATTTAACTTATGAAGGATCTTAGTATATATCTTTAACTCTCAGAAACGTTAACGAAACGCACTCAGTAGATGATGTCATCAGTGATGTCATTTGAGAGGAGAACTAGTTACGTGATTGTTTAGTGAAATACTTAATTCTACATCACGTTTTCCATACTCTTTGAAAAATCACTCTCAAAAGTACTATACACAACCTTCTCTCCCAAAATAATGACCCGTTACGGTTTTATTTTTGAGCATTTCTTTTTATGTGTTACCCTATTCTACCCACAGTGCACCTCAGGTTAGACTCCTCCCTAAGCAAATTTGCCTTGTCCTTGCTTTAGTAGGAACAGTCAAGACAGAATCAGGTCCTTTTCACCCCAGATCACAAGCAACCCAAGGCCAGTTTCAGTTTATTTGGGCCTCTTCAGTCCGATGCAGATTGGTTCCAAAAGGACAGTGAACGCAGGACCCACGTATGGGCATACCCATCACACTTCATGCCTCACAATGAGGAATACAAAAAAGTGATGGATGAACTGGAATGCCTTACGAGTAATCACCAGTGGCTGAGATGAATTTAAGTATTCCATTAATCAATTTTTTTTGTATTCTTCCTGTTTATGGAGCAGCACACCTTTAATGTGGGGTGTCTGGCACAAACAGCGACAGTGCACCCTGAGAGCAGATTGTTTAGTAGCTGTTTAAATCAGTAGCTCCGTCTTCACAGTGCAGATGGTACTCAGACTGCACTTGAAAAGCGGGGATAGAAAGCCCCTTGCAGTTAGGTGTAGTGACTGCGCTTGCCTGCAGGGAATGTATGGGAAAATCTATTAGGCCCTCTTTTACCCTTTAAGATGGCACCTTTGGGAGCACACCTCTATGTGGTACATAGTCAGTATGCCTCCCAAAAGCCCTATAATGCAAGGTCCATAGAGGCAAGCTGCAATCACTGTTTATAATATGAGCCAGTATGTTTAACGCAAAATGGTACACTTGGAGATCATGTTTATGGAGAGGACGTGTAGTCTTAAATTCACACATTGCCATTAACGTAGCAAAGAGGCTTTGGGTTTGGCTTTTATATTTTGTGCTAAAATAATAACCCAATTTATCTCTTAGATTTCCAGAGATGAAGCTATTAACAAGATAAGACTTGAAACTGAAGAAACCTTGAAAGGTATTGTATATCTTGTAACACAATAGGAAGTCTATGTACACATCAGGAAAGTACACTGCAAGTTTGTTTATAGTATGCTGACTATTCTTATTGGCCAGTGAATATGCAGTACCCGTAGAAATTAGAGTACAAATAGGCACCAGTGAGGAAACAAAGAAGCTACCCTCTAGCCTTAACAAAATGCCATTCTTTTATTTGGTACACAATCTTTGACTGGGATATAATGCATCAATGCATTTTAGCAACTATAGATCTTAATTATTCGTAATATTTAGCTAGTACATGTTTGCTATAGGAGTGAGCACCTATACTTAAGGTTTGGTTTCAGGTATCTATGTGTAAAAATGCTAGCCACAGTTTGCCTCTCCAGAATGCATGTAATGGCTTTGGGGGGTTGATAAAATAATAGCGTGTGTGTGTGTATATATGTGTGTGTATGTGTGTGTGTGTGTGTATATGTGTATATGTGTGTATATATATGTATATCTGTGTGTGTGTATATATATATATATATATATATATATATATATATATAATGTGTGTGTGTGTGTGTGTGTGTGTGTGTGTGGATATGTTTTGCAAAAACCTTTTTAAATCCCAAAAAAATGGTACTCTGGACACTCCAGGATGCTTGATTCAATTTATTTGCAACAGCAAGTCACAAACAGACGCGTTTCGCCGTAAGGCTTGGTCACTGTAAAGTTTGCACTGGTATGTTTCCGTATTCATAGTTGAGATCATAACAATCGAAATAGGACTGACTGATACCTGGTAACATAGGCATTTGACGGCCATCTTGTAGTGGCTACAAACAATATTTACAAGCATGTGCTTTAAATCATATTCTTTAAGCAGTACGTGAAATTCATATTGTCGGAGTATTGCTTTCTACAAACTTGTTATTTTGTTCATAATAGTATACATTACGGATGAGCATTCATCACAGTCTCGCCCTAGTGGGCAAATACACGTAATAATAATAGCGTGTGTGTGTGTATATGTGTGTGTGTGTATGTGTGTATATATGTATATGTGTGTATATATGTATATGTGTGTATATATATATATATATATATATATGTATATATATGTATATGTGTGTATATATGTATGTATATGTGTGTATATATATGTATATGTCATCCAAATCCTGTAGTGGAGCAGCTTGTATATGTATATATATATATATATATATGTATATGTATGTGTGTATATATATATATATATATATATATATATATATATATATATATATATATATAGGTATATATATGTATATGTGTGTGTATATATATATGTATATGTATGTATGTATATATATATATGTGTATGTATATATATATGTATGTATATATGTGTGTGTGTACATATATGTATATCCATCCATCCATATCCATATCCTACTGGCGGTCGCTAGTAGGTAGTTATAGTTAGAACCTAGTTAACATAATAAAAGCATTTTTTGATTTGCTAATAACTTTGGCGCCGTTTGACGAATCTTCGTGACATTCTCCAGAAATAAAGTCTATCCAGGTCAGCTCCTATCCTGAAATTTTGGGGGTGATTCGTCAAGCGGGGGCTGAGAAAAAAAGGGGGTCACAAAACGTGTTTTCCCCATGTTAATTTCCATAGCAAATTTTGAAACGAACTACAGCCCGAACTGCTGAACGGAATTACCCCAAATTTGGCAGAAAGGTAGATCTTGGTTCAGAAAGCAACCTTTTTTTTAAATGGTGTAAATCCGTTCAGTAGTTTTTAAGAAATTCAAAAAATAAGAGTGAAAAAATCAATATTTCCCATAAGAAACTTTGTGCAAGGCTACAGCCGAAACTACTGAACGGAATTACCCCAAATTTGACAAAAAGGTAGTGCTTGGATCAGAAAGCAACCTTTTTTTTAAATGGTATAAATCCGTTACGTAGTTGCTGAGAAAATAGAAAAAATAAAGTTTCGATATCTGGGCAGAGCCTAAGTCCCGCGCGGGAGCTTCACTTTGATTGGCTGGCAACACTCCAAACCAGGAAGTGTTGGCAGCCATCTTGTGACTCGGTAGAAGCGAATCACCAGAAAACAGAGAAACAAAGGTATAAAATAAGAGAAGGTGGTAGGGTAGAAACACCCTGACCCCATAGGCATGCTTAGAAAGTCTCAGAAGGACCCCCAGGGCCAAAGAAAGCATTTTTATTAAAAAACAAAAGGCGTAATTCGCGCAGGTGTCGCAGGTTCCTGCGTTTTATTTTAATGAGACCCCGGGGTGGGCTAGGTCTCAGGGGCTTCGGGGGCTTGCTGGGGTCCCCGCAGTCCCGGGGCTTTACTCATGTTGGGAGGGGTGTTGCGCGACCCCTCTTCTGGAGCCCTCCATGTGCTAAGTTTGGCGTCGTATGATGAATGTTTACGACATTTTCCAAAAAGTTTCTCTTTTTTGATGAACTCCTATCTTGAAAGTTTAGGGGTGATTGGTTAAGGGGGGCTGAGAAAAAAGGGGTGTCCCAAAACGTGTTTTCTCAATGCATTTTCCTTAGGAAACTTTAGACAAGGCTACAGGTCAAACTGCTGATCGGAATTACGCCAAATTTGGCAGGAAGAAAGGTCTTGGTCCAGAAAGCGCGCTTTTGTAGAAATGGTGCAAATCCGTTCAGTAGTTTTTGAGATATTAAAGGAAAAACATATATATATGTCTGGTCGGTACCTAACTCCAGAGCACGAGCTTGCCTCTGATTGGCTGCTAACACTTCAAACCAGGAAGTGTTAGCAGCCATCTTGTGCCTCGCATTGAGTGAAAATATTAAAGAAAGGTCCCGGGGGCAATTTAATATAGCGGAGCTCTGTGTAATGAAGATATGGATGCAGTGAATGTTTAAGATTTATTAAAAATAAAGGAGAAATTGGTGAGCGCCAGGCAGCAGGACTTCCACTCCAGGACACCAGTAGGAAGATAACCCTTTCACGCTCCCTGTGCCCAACATCACCACTTCGCAGCTATGCCTTTAGAAGCCATTCCGTCGGCACGCATCTCTCCACCTTTGCGAGCTAGTACACTGCTGTGTACGTCTGCATGCTACTACACTGCTGTTCCTTTGGGAGCGGATGGCCCGTAGTTCTGCCTCTGTGAGTCGAGCGCATGGGCCGCAGTTGTCCCTCTGCGAGCCTGGGTGCGAACTGTTCATAAGTCACACTATATGAGCATTGAAAAGTCATTTTGTGATTCAGTCCGTCAGCTGGCATCTGTCCGAGGCAGTTCTGAAAACATACCGGAGCTCTTTCTGTGAGAGATAGCCTTTTTACGCTGCGTCTCTCCACATTAACAGGTAACGCACCCTCTTCCCACATTACCAGCAAACCCCCAACAACCTTCTTGGACCCGGAAGTGTCCCTCTGCGAACCATTAAAAAGAAGATGCTTGTGAGGTTGGATAAATAAGAATCTTAGTCATGTATGGATTAACTTATAAAACATTTTATTAAAACAAAACAACAACAAATAAAACTGTATACAGCCGTGGCGTGCCATCGCTGGACCATTTGTGAGTCACAGCCTGCAAGACAAAAAGAAAGATAAGATAGTGCGTCATGCGTCCAGCAAAAGAGAAAGAGTGAGAGAGAGAGAGAGAGTGAGATACAAGGAAGAGAGAGACAGTGTGAGAGAGAGAAAAAGAGTGAGAGGAAGAGAGAGAAAGAGTGAGAGACGAAGAGAGAAAGTGAGAGAAAGAAAGAGAAAGAAAGCGAGGAAGAAAGAGAGAGAAAGAGTGAGATACAAGGAAGCGAAAAAGAGAGAAACAGTGTGAGAGAGTGAGAGAGGAAGAGAGTGAGAGAGAGGACGACAAAGAGAGAGAGAGTGAAAGAGAATAAGATACAAGGAAGAGAAAAAGACTAAGATACAAGGAAAAGAGAAAGAGAGAAACAGTGTGAGGAAGACAGAGAAAGAGTGAGCGAGAGGAAGGAGAGCGAAAGAGTGGGAGAGGAAGAGAGAGTGAGATACAAGGAAGAGAGAAACTGTGTGAGAGAGAGAGGAAGATAGAGAAAGAGTGAGATACAAGGAGAGAGAAACAGTGTGAGATAGAGAGAGCGAGAGACAGTGAGAGAGCGAGAGAAAGAGTGAGAGGAAGAGAGTGAGTGAGAGAGGAAGAGAGAAAGAGAGAGAGGAAGACAAAGAGAAAAAGTGAGAGGAAGAGAGAGTAAGATACAAGGAAGAGAGAAAGAGAAACCATGTGAGAGAGGAAGACAGAGGGCGAGAGAGGGGAAGAGCGAAAGTGAGATACAAGGAAGAGAGAAACCATGTGAGCGAGAGAAAGAGGTCGAGGAAGAGAAAGAGTGAGAGAGTGGAAGACAGACACATAGAGAGTGAGAGAGAGAGGAAGACAGAGATAGAAAGAGTGTGAGAGAGTAAGCTATAAGGAAGAGAACAAGAGAGAAACAGTGTGAGAGAGGGGAAGACAGAAAGAGTGAGAGAGAGGAAGAGAGAAAGAGTGAGATACAAGGAAGAGAGAAGCTGTGTGAGAGAGAAGAAGATGGAGAGAGAGAGAGTGAGATACAGGGACGAGAGAAACCGTGTAAGAGAGAAAGAGTGAGTAAGAGACAAAGAGTAAGATACAAGGAAGAGAGAAAGAGAGAAACAGTGTGAGAGAGAGGAAGACAGAAATAAAGAGAGAGAGGAAGAGAGAGTGAGAGAAAGAAAGAAAGAGAGTGTAAGAGACAAAGAAAGAGAGAAAGTGTGAAAGAGAGAAAGGAAGCGATGGAGAGGGAGTGTTGACACTGGAGAAAATCTTCGCAGTTCACCTTGGTGCCACCGGTGTGTCTCCTACGATGTTCCGGGACATAGCGCACCCTCAAGTTTAGTGATCTGAAATAGTATAGTATAGAATTAGAAATTGCAGAGTACATACAACTGCACATGCGTAATTCTCTGTTTCAAGGAAGAGAGAAAGAGAGAAACAGTGTGAGAGAGAGGAAGAGAGAGAGAGAAAGAGTTACAGAGAGAGAGAGAGAGTGAGAGAGAGAGGAAGACGGACAAAGAGAGAGGAAGACAGACAAAGAGAGAGGAAGACAGACAAAGACAGAGGAAGACAGAGAGAGAGCGAGGAAGACAGGCAAAGAGAGAAAGAGAGAGAGGAAGACAGAGAAAGCGTGAGAGCAAGAGAGAAAGAGTAAGATACAATGAAGAGAGAAACAGTGTGAGAGAGAGATAAATAGAGAGAGGGAGAGAGAAAGAGTGAGAGAGTGAGAGAGGAATAGAGAAAGAAAGAATGAGAGAGAGGAAGAGACAGAAAGAGAGAAAGTGTGAGCGAGAAAGGAAGAGATGGAGAGGGAGTGTTGACAATGGAGAAATCTTCGCAGCTAACCTTTGTGCCAGCGGTGTCTCCAACCACGTGCCGGGAGATAGTGCACCATCAAGTTTAGAGATCTGAAATATAGTATAGAATTAGTAATTGCAGAGTACATACAACTGCACATGCGTAATTCTGTTTCGCCAATGTGCAATGAGGCTGCTGCACCCCATCCACTCCCACTGCTCGGAGGTGTCTGTGCGCTCTTGTGCGCCCAGACTGCTGCACACTATTCACTCCCGCCGCCTAGAGGTGACTGCCCGCTGCTGCGGAAAGAAGCTCTCTGCTCCCATTCCGCCACCGGCGTGTGTGCAAGAGGGCCCACCACATGCCAAAGCAACTTTCTCATGCATTGGGGATGGCCACGCATCATCGCAGATTCTACGCGCGTTCAGCTTTGCTGGTGTTGGGGAGGGGGGGATGAACGTGGATTCGTGATTCACAGCCCGTTAGATAAAAAGCAAGATAAGATTGTGCGTCACGCGTCCATCAAAGGAGAGAGGAAGAGAGCGAGAGAGAAAGAGTGAGAGGAAGAGAGAGAAAAAGAAAGAAATTGAGAGGAAGACAGAGAGAAACAGTGAGAAAGACGAAGAAAATTAAGGAACTGGCTAATGAGGTGCAGATTGAAATGCACTCCTCCTCGGCTTTGGTCAGATCTGACCTTACGTTCGCAAAACCGAAAAGAGCCACTTTTGTCTCGGGATTAAGCTTTTTTTTAATAGCCTGGCTTATCACTGCAAAGATCTTGCTCCGAAACACTTCAAGCTTAGGACATGTAAAAAATATATGAATCCAGTCTTCCTCCCCATGAATTGGCATCGAAAACATTTATTTTCGACATCCGTATAGCGCTTATTTAGCGTTTTTGGATTGTAATAAGCCAGCCACCGTGACAAAAAGGCCATTCTTTTAAAATTGGCTGCTCTCAGGGCCTTATTCCCTACCTGGGCTATCGACTGCCATTCCTGAAGAGAGAAGGTGCAGTTAGTATTCTGAGTTATTTTTCCCAGGAATACCTCAATCTGGGGAAGTGCACTTGACTCTTTACAAACGTGTCTCCCATGCCTCCGGATTATATCTTCAAAACTGGAGATCTGAAGAGGTACCATCTTATCCTAAATGGATACATAAAATGCTAAAGATTGGAAGAAGCATATGCTAAACTGGTTATGGCAATAAAAAGGTTTACAGCGGTTTGGAAGTTTATGGATAATTGGGATAGTTTGATAAAAATGTAGCACTTTAACACACAGCACTTTAGGCCTTCTTACTTGGAAGTTTGGAAGAGGGGTTCTTTTTGGAGACATATTGACAGGAACGTAGCACTTTAGTACATTGCACTTTACGCCCTTATATTTAAGGGGGAGGAGGATGGTACTGTAAGATTGCTATTGTTTGCACAGATGTATATTCTTATAACTGAAGGCAACTATGCACATGTCACTTTAGTATTATTATGTATGCATATTAGTACAGCGGAAGGTAATAATGCACATGTCACTTTTTGGGTCTCATAGCAACGGGAGGGTCCAGTTATCCCTTGCTGCTGTTTTTTGGATATGGGTGATGATGAGCGGGATGCTTTTTATTGTTGTTTTTTTAGAAAACAACAATGTGAGGTTAGAAATATTCGATTCAATACACTTTAACGTAAATATGTTTACTAAGAGGCAGTCTGTAGTTAGAGTACTAAATAACTTAGGGGAAAGTATTTTAGAGTTTTATGGCTAGATTATTATTAGGTAGTCTTTAATTGAATAGAAGTTTTGCTGGACCTTTGTGGTATTTTTTCATAGTTGGCTGTTTGTTTATGCTTGATGGGTTTCAGTTGACCAATGTTTAAGAATGTTTATCAGTGCTAAGTCCAGATTTGTTTTTTTTTTCTATTCCTGACGTCCAACTTTATTACAATGTTGTTCTGTCCTTGCTCTGCTCAAAAAATTTAAAAAACAATAATAATTGAAAAAGATGGAGAGAGAGAGAGAAAAACAGTGAGAGGAAGAGAGAGGGAAAGTGTGAGAAAGAGGAACAGAGAAACAGCAAGAGTGAGATAGAGAGAGTGAGAAAGAGAGAGAGGCAGGGAGAGAGAGAAAGAGACAAACGGTGTAAGAGGAAGAGGGAGAGAGAGTGTGAGGGAGAGAAAGGAAGAGATGAGGAGGGTCACTGAGTGCCCACACTGTGTACAAAACCGTCACAGCTCACTTGTACGCCACCGCTCTGTCTCCACCCACGTGCCGGGACCTAGTGGAACTCTCAAGCTCCCACACCTGAAAGATAGTACAGAATTAGTAATGGCAGAGTATATACGACTGCGTATGCCTAAATCACTGTGCTGTCTTTCTGCATCCAGGCTGCTGTACCCCATCAATTCCCGCCTCCCAGAGGTATCTGCCCGACGCTGCGCACCAAGACCTCACTGTTACCTTTTCGCGGTCAGGTCACCCTCCACATCATGCAGCTCTGTTCTGCAAGCTAACAGGTCTCACATTGGTACCGAGTCTTGATATCGCCATGACAGAGGACATATTAGTGCACCTATCATCATTGCAAGTTGTACACCCGCTCAGTGCTTGCGGTGCTACTAACTCAGTGACAAGTGAGGCCACACACGTGGAGGTAGGCCCTCGCTGTTGGGCTCAGGCCTACATTGCGGTGCAGCAGAGCACACAAAACATGAGGTGTCTGGACCAACGGGACGGACCATCACGTGGCGGTGTAACTGTGCCGGCCGCAGTGCATGCGTTGCGAGCAACTCTAAAATGGCGTACAGCATGTGCGCCAGGTCTTTTCTATTAGCAGAGTCACGTGTCCTGTGACGCCTGTGCTGGATAGGTCTGGTGTGGGTGTATACCAGCCGTGAGGGAGGGGCTGTGGCATCAGTGCTGCCAGATTGGGCTAGATCACACACAATTGGGCTATATTTTTTCCGGGTGTGCGGTAACATTTTGGTTTGTGCTAGTTGCCAGATTATAAATATATATACAGCGGTCAAGCTAAGCAGTATGTTAAAGCGCTTTACTAGACAAAGATTTACTTGGCAGACTGCTGCAACATCAATTCCAATGCCTTCACTGCCTGCTTGACGCTGTCCCTGCCCCTTCTTCATTAAAGTAGCAATTTTGGGCTACTTTTTGGTTGGCTTTGGGCTAGAGAATGCTTACAAAATCTAGCAACTCTGTGTGGCATACTAACAACTAGACCAGCAGATCACTGTGACCAGCAGATCACTACAATGAAAATCTGGGCCATGTAGCGTTGTTCTCCTTCTCTGTAAGCGTAAGCGGAGTGGGCTGGCATATGCCAGTACAGCATTAGGCTGTGGAGAATGACTGCGGTGCTATGGGAGTGGCTCCGTCGTGAGCTCTATGAGGAATCAACTGATGCGGCCGGGTGTCCATGTTGGAGTGCTGCCGTCACCCGTGTTGCAAAAGCCAAGGTTTAACTCTGTGAGCTAAGTCCCACAACATGTCCAACATGGAAGGTATGGGGAATCACTGACCTTATATTCATCCATAGTTCCACACAAGAAAGATGGTGAACATGAGACATCTGTGTGGATATGAATGTTTGTTGCACATTCAGTGGAGTGTACCAGCTGTAGCAATACAGGGCCATGGAAAGTTGAAGTTTCAGTTCTTGGCACATGGAGGGCAGCCAGTTAGAGACAAGCTTGTTGTCGGAGTTAGGCTGCGCCAACCTATGTACTTATACAATCACTCCGCCATTCCTCACGCACTCATAAATTCACTATACACTCTCCCTGCAGTGCTCTAATGATCCAGTCTCTACGTACGTACTTGTCCAATGACCAAGAGAAAGTTACAGAACTAAAGTTTTCCCCCACTGTCAAAGGTAAGATGGTTGCATATGCTGTCCAGAGCACTATGTAATGGGGTCGGGCCCAGGGGCAGCATGTTGCATAGATAATGAACACACGGACACAGATAGATAATGGAACTGGGTATGGGCACGTGCGCTCGACTCCTTTTTATTACTAGGGTCAAATGTCCAGTGACATCTGTGGTGGATGCGTGTGGGGTGATCGTAAGCCAACCCCCCGGGAATGCTTGGTGCTGGCAACAAGTACAACAGTAATCATTGGATCAGACACAGAGATTCAGTCATAAAGGGTCAATGATTTGTGCTGCACTAAGGTACTGGCACCAGATATGAAATAATACAGAAAAGAGTCTATCGTAAAGGGTTCATGACTTGTGGTACACTGTGGTAGGACAGCAGATATGAAATTATACACAAAATATTGTATCATGAAGGGTCCATGAATTGTGCTGCACTGAGATAGGGGCATCAAAGCATTTAGCGTCTGCGCAGCCAGCAATGATGCGTGGTGCAGGCGAGCCTCACTGGAAGCAATGCCTGTTGCCTACTGGACTGCGTTACCTGCAATCGCGATTCGATGTTAATTGTGAGCCTTGTTATCGGTTGTGTACATCGAAGGCAGTAGTCAGCACAGACATCGAGGAATGTTTTTCGTCATTTCCTCTTGACAAAAGGCGAGGACATAGAGTACAATTCTCTCTGTAATAAATAAATTGTCTCAATTTAAATTGTGAGCTCTGCTGACCGCAGTGTATGTGTATGGAACAAAACATGAAACATTTATGGAATACACTGAGGAAATCTTGGCTCTTCTGAGTACAGTTGTAAAGTACAGTATTCTGAAGCTAGAATCTGAACTGGTCGTTCATCATATCGTCCACCTTCTCCAGTAGGGAACAGCTGTGGAAAACAACAAGCTTCTTAACTTGTTTCCTACACACTCATGGGAGTTCCTTTTGCTTTTTTCAACTGGAACAATTCAATAGCATCTCCTATCAGTTCTTTTGAATGTAGAGGGTGGATAGTATAATGTTCATACATTTCTTCTTTTCTTGAATTGTCCACTTTTTCTATTTGTCCACTTGGAATATGTGTTTCATCTTCTAAAGTCATTTACAATTTTATAGTAAATATTGTTTTGCACCAGATATAATGTAGCCTTTTGGACTTTCGTGACATGTACTAACTCTTGCCATATTTTCTGACTCTTTGTGGGTACACCATTAACAAGAATGACTACAGGTTAAGTATCCTCTCTTTCTACACCAGCAGTTTCAACATTTTTCTTAAAATCTGAAGATAAATACACAACTCTTCCTTTTAAACCTCTTTGTAGATCTGTTGGAGTCAGCTTACCTATTTTAGAATTATAGCCTGAAAATCTATTTGTTGAAAAAAACAAAATATTGTATCAACGGTCCATGAGGTGTGCTGCACTGAGTTAGTGGTCCTGAAGCACTCAGTGTGTGTGCACCCTGTGATGATGCTATAATTGATATCAAAAAAGTTCTTGAAGCAGGTATACTAAAAGGATATTATGTAGGTTTTAGGGACGTTGTAGTTAGGTGCCTACACCACTCTGTAATTACTGACTGAAAATTAAATTTTATTTGTGAGCCCTGATGACCGCAGTGTAGACAGGAGGCAGCGGTGAGCAAGGGCGCAAAGCCACGTGGTGTTGAGTAGAGCTGCACAGTATTGGCAATTCAGCATGTGTGCAACCAGCAATGATAAGTGGTGCACTGAATTAGTGGCACCTGAAGCAACCAGCGTATGGGCACCCTGCGATGATGCGTGGTCCGGGCACACTGCACTAGGCGCAATGTCTTGTGTCTATTGATTTCTGCCTTAATAAGGCCATGTGGCGATGACATTTGGTGCACTGAGTTAGTAGTACCTTTGACGCTCAGCGTGTACGTACCCTGCGATGAAGCGTGGTCTGGGGGAGCCGCACTGGGAGCAATGTCTTGTGTCTACTGAATTCTGCATTAATAAAGCCACGTGGCGATGACTTATAGTGCACTGAGTTAGTAGTACCTTTGACGCTCAGCGTGTACGTACTCTGCGATGATGTGTGGTCCAGGGGGGCCGCACTCGGAGCAAGGTCTTTTGTCTATTGAAGTCTGCCTTAATAACACAGCTATATGACCTGGGACGATGTGCCAAGCCTCCTCCCCCAGGATGGGCAGGGTTCACGAAGGAGAAGCTTCGAAGGCATACCGCCTTTGGAAGCCTCTCCAGACCACTCAGTAACTGGTCCCCACTGGTTCTACCCCCCACTTTGGGCGGGAGAGTCGGCGGGAAAAACAAAGTGAGTAAGAGAGATGTGCCCACTTCTGCCAACTCCACCCCTAGGGTGGGGGAGGTGAGGTGAAGCACAACCTCGAGTCCCCGCCATCTTGAGGATGGGGGACCCAGCCAACCAGGGACAGAATCCTGCCCCCCTCCCACTGGAGACTGGCAGAATAGGGGGTGTACCCACCCCAGGGAAGGGACCCATTGGTCCCTGACCTTAACCTACCTGTAACGACCCTAAGTTTAGTATTTAGGGGCACCCTGAACTTTCCTTCCTCAGATCCAGCAACGACAAGAAAAGAAGGACAAGAAGCCGTGCAGAGCTAACAAGAGGACGACGCCCACTAACTTGGCCCCAGTCCTACAGGCCTATCTCCCCTCGAACCTGCTCCTGCGAAATCCCGGCGTGTCCAGCGGCCAGTAACCTCAAAAACCCCAGAGGACCTGCCTGCATTCAATTCCCAAGCTGTTTCTCCCATGAACACCGGACGTGTTTGAAGTGCAGCTTCTGGTGCCACCAGGACGCGCGAATCCAGCACACTCTGCACCCGCCGAGCCCGGCCCGTGTTTGAGTGAACAAACACCACGAGCAGGTCCCCCCGGCGAACATGACCCGAGATCCGGCGACCCCTGACCTGCCTCAAGACTCCAAACGACGCCTGCAGCCTCAATCCAGAGTACCCCCCCCCCCCACCACGACAAGAGCGGGAAAGAAAATCCGACTTCCAAATGCACCCCTGCACCCGACGCCCCACGGCCTTGTGTGCCCAACCCAGGGGTGCCTAACCATCCCTCTACATCCCAACTTACCCCTCTAAGTGGTGGTCACTCCTGGAAGATCATCATCCCCGAGCCTGCAGTGTTTCTTTGTCCCGGAGAAATCCCATTGAAATCAACAGGGCACCCGACCTCTAAACTGCACCCTGCACCCGGCTGCCCTAGCGCTGCTGAGGGTACCCCTTTGGTGCTAACTTGATCCCCAACGTGCCCCGAGCTTAACCCTATGAGCTTTTCTCCCACAACCCTGTGACCTGCTTGCCAGCCGCCACTAACCGGAGTCCCCCTATTCCCCATTGGATAACATTGGGCCTCAACACTCTGCACTCAGCCGCCTGAGTGCCGCTGAGGGTGCAACAACAGTGCATCACTGACCCTGGGAGACCCCTGAGTCTAACCCCAGAACCCTAACTCAAAAGACCGATTACTTACCTTGAAACCAATAACTAATTTTTCCTCATAGGATAACATTGACACTTTTTCTCCCAAAAAGTTTCTAAGTGTCAACTTTTGAAATACAATAATATTCCTTAAAAATCATACCTTTAACCAAAACGCATTTACTCACCTGTTTTCAGGAAATGTCCCAGGACTAAATTCAGGATCCAGTCCTGTGTTAGCAAAAGTAATCTGAAAAGTAATTAACTGCATTTTACTTAAACAGCCCATTCAATTGAATGTACTATACCTGCAATGTGTTGCAAACTGTTTTCTTAAAACTGTAACCAAAACCAGTACAAGTTACACTGCTATTTTGAACTCTGTTCATACAAGTAATTCACTACTGAAAAGTATTTATATGCTTACCTGTACCAGGCTTGCTTGGTTCTCGAAATAAAACAACAGTATATTTTGTATACAAAGCAATTGGCCTAGAGTTCAGTTCTTGAGTGTGTGAGACCATTTGCTGACTGAGTGGGTACATCAAGTGCTTTACACTGTCCTCTGATACTGCCTTACTGCTCGACCAAGCTACCACTTTAGAGAGTAAGGTTATATCTCACTTTAGCCTCTGCCAAACCTCTGGGGACTGCTGGACTCTGTGCACACTGTACCTTACTTTGGTGCAGTATATACAGAGCCACTTTCTTACAAGGTATAATCACAAACCTTAATATAATATCAAAAAATGCCAAGTAACCACAAAAAGAATTGTTGTTCATATTCAGGATTGCCCTTCTGGAATCTCACAAGATTTTGAAAAATCATCCCACCCACGATGTTTCGTGGCTTGCTTCATCATCCGTGATTTTTCACGCCGTGGTAGGTGAATAACACCATGGGGGACTCGACCATTGCTTAGTTTTCCTAAATAAATGATTGTTGGATAATCACAGGGATCCAATACAATATTAAAAATATCTTGAGATATGCCCTGGGATTTTCCAGTAATAGTGGGTATTCCAGATATGAATATAATCTCAAAAATATGGTTATAGGTTGAAATGTAATGTTTCATCCACCCATGTAATTGTGGCAACATGTTTCAGCCATTCAAAAAGCCCATTCGAGTCTCCGGCCTTCATCAGGTTTACTCTGATCCCCGCCTGACTTCACATTCATGACGTGCGAATGTAATGAGGCCTAATGCTCTCACCTTTCTGAAACTCTCCTGTGAGAGAAGAACCTGTAGAGTTAGATAAAAGATTAGCCAAAAATAAAGAATAATACATTATTGTTTCTTCTTGTGAAGAGGGGCACTCCTCCAAGACTCATCCAAGAAGTGCTGCAATGTAACACACCATAGGTGGCATGCTGAAGTGTTCTTCACACAGACCAAATAGTGTTGTCACACCTATCACTTATCCTACATTAAGGGTTGTTGGAATGACTTCGATCAGATCATTGTAGTCGCAAATTTACAGTGCAAGAAAAGGACATGCTTGTTGCTTAAGAACTATCTAGTGCTAGAATAGGTAGATTTTGTTTACTCTATATTTTTGTATTAGGTAAGTATTATTCCCATCTCTGAACAACTAATCTCCTGTGTTCTGGTCTCTGAACAAAGAAGCGTAATGCCGGCCGGGATTTAAACTCACCCGGTGGACCAAGTTCCTGCCCAAATGACGTTATCACATTCTTCAGCGCCTTAGCATCCTTGCGCAGAGACGTCAATGCATGGTTTTAGCGCAGTCATGTTCGCCCTAGACAGGGCCACTGGGAAAGTTGGGCGTTTTAATTCCCATTTTTTTCAGTTTTGATGATAACGTGGGTTAAAATACTAAAGAATAAAAAAGGAAAATCAAATGAGTTCCAGTATGCTTATTAAATGATTTTTGCCAACATTAAAGTGGGGAACTCCCATGGTGGACGCTCAGAAAGCCTTCCCTATACTAATACAGGGAGATCATAATGGGTGCTTGTGTATCATGCCTACCAGAATGGAAAACTAAAATAAAAAAATCAAACAGTTGGGTGCCTCTAGAAAAAAATCTTATTAGAGTGAGGGATACATTCTGTTGTGCTAGTACTTTGTCCTGTTCATGATTTGTACCATACTTGTGACATGGGGGACACGCGCAGGTGTGTTCCTTCTTTGTCTCCAATTGTGTACATATAGTCATGAACCTTCCCCTTCATCAACAAACAAAGTAGAAGGTAGTGGTTCTGAAGTTGCTCACTGATTTGTGCTGGGGAGATTGAAGGTTTCTGTAGATCTCATCCTAATCCATATCTGGCAAACCCAGAATATCCTACCTCCTCCACTTCTAGGTAGAATCATTTTTTGGTTGTAATACATTAGAAAAAATATGCTTGCATTTTAAAGTAAATATTTTTCAGCAAGCTTTGATATGTGTTCTTACCCATTGTTTTATCTTTTGTTCAGAACAGTTTCCAGAGGCTGAGCCATATGAAATAATGGAGTCATTCGGTATTATTTCAAAAGAAGTTTTTAGAAACATTGTATTGAATGAATATAAACGGTAAACATTTTTTAATAAATTAACTTTTCTGTCATAATGCTTCAGACTACTTGAAAATTTGATTTGATGTTTTTTCATTTATAGATGCGATGGTAGAGATCTGACGGCACTTAGAGATATAAATTGTCAAGTTGATTTATTTAAACCCCTTCATGGATCAGGGTTGTTTCAGAGAGGTCAGACCCAGGTAAATTTCATATTGTTAACATTTCTTTTTAAGTTGTACTTAAGAGATGTCTTTTTCCATTGTGGAGTTGTTTTCATTTGATCTATAACTTCTATTTAACAGGAAAACTCATTGTTTTGGATTGGTTAGTTAAAAAAACATATTACATATATTTGTGTGAAATAATGCAGCAGCATTTTACATATAGTATTTAAAAAATATGAAACATTACAAAGATGTTTGAAGATAAAATGCAGCTAAAAGAAGTGGATGACAAGTTTGTCAGAGGTTGATATATTGGCATGGACCCGGAGGCCACCTTCCACAGTTTCTCGACCCTCCCCCATGGTAGCTGAAAAATGTAACTCACTGAACTTGAACTACATCACAAATATTTTCTAAAAGTCTTGAGAATTAATCCACAACCAATACCATCATACTGCACTTGTTCACAGCATTTAGAAAATGAGTTTGAATTATTATATATAAAAAACATATTTTTTTGTACTAATGTTTCATCAGGCCTACTGCAGCCAATGGTAAACTGTACATTCTGGCAACTATGCAAAGGTAAATCCTTGCTACCCTTTTTACTCAGAGACCTCAAACTGTTAAAGGCTGTGCTTGTGCTGCTGCTGTAACTAATTAAGTTACAGACTGGTGTTGGTGATTGAGGGAGGGGACGGCTGTAAAGCCACCATGAACCCCAAGGTACACTACTTACGTCTCAAAGGATATTCAAAATGGTTTGCCCTGCGGTGTTGAATTTTAATAGCTTTTTCTTCGCACTATGCATGTTTGTTTTATCTCCGCTACATAATTGCAGATGGGTAACTAAAAGACATTGCAATACTTTAATAATACTAGTCAGACTTACCTTGTGCTCCAACAGTGTCCGAGAAAAAGCTACTGACCACAAAAAGAGAACAACTACTTTATACATCATGATTCCGAAGAAATTAGTGTGTCATGCTTCGTCCTCTAGTCCACATCTGGTCGTCTAATACCACCTTACCGTGCAAGGGGTGGTGGGTAGGAGACCCTCGTGTGTTTTTTACTACACACCCCATATTGTATTGTGTCTTGGTTCTGCTGCATTACCATTATCCATTTCCGTCATGCCAGACCAATATACATTGACATCATAAAATGATCACAGCCATCTCGGTGGCATCCCATTCTTCCATCATAGGTGTTCATACCATTCATTTCTTAGGTAATCTGTGAATTTGAGTTTGTGTCAGGCCATGAATGTTACTCAGCTTCGGTATAATTGATGCAATCCGTCGTCCATATACTGAGAAAGGAACTGCCCACTGGCTATGGCTTAATGTTATGCATGCTTTTGATTATGAATCCTTGCTTGGAGAGTACATGTTTATTCTGAGAGGCCTATGCCTCATGGGAGAATACAGTTGGGCGGACGCCTTCGTCACACTCTTTTGTCATTGTAACATGGAGGGAGAAAAGCAAGTCCATTATGGTGATCAATAAAATGTCCGATCAAAACAAAGTCAGAATAGCTACACTCCTACACCCTCTGTCCCCCTCAAGCCAAATAAATAACACCACTTACTACACCACAGAGTCCACTTGGCATCCCCACCTACAGTTTGTCCTGGCAACTCCGAATGTATAACGCTCTTAGCCATCTGCAGTGATTTTAAACTGCCCTCTCTGTATCTGATGTGTCATCAGTGCTGAATGTAATATTGCAATGAGCCACGGTCCTGCAGGGTCATGGGAACTGTACTTTCCCCCCACAGTTGCCATAAAAAAGTTACAAATCAGGTAATCGTACCCATCTAATCAAAGTTCTCTCCATCTGATTCACTCTTTCCATACGACTGATGCCTTCAGCCATTATCAGGATGTTCCTACCAAAGTTTGAGCTGGCATGGTCCCTGCAAATACAGCCAACTTCTTCACAACCAAATTGCAACTCCTGGCTTCTCCCTTGCGACCCCTGGCACTGCCTGTGCGATCCCTGGCCTAAAGTAAAAGGTGGTAAAAACACTCACATAAACTGATGCTAAACAGGCTCTAACTGATTGCTTTATACTTTCTCCCTCCTGCATAGGCTGGGATCAAGTTCTATAAAATAAAGTCAACATAGCAATGATCACAATTTTGAATAAATAAAAAGAACTATGAAAGCACAGTGTTAAATAATTTATTTTTCATTATTGTGAGTACATTCAAAATTATCTGTTAGCAGCCATGTAAGCACCTTTAAATTGATTATAAAACAAAATGTTTTAACAATGATCAGAAATTCTGTAAGTTAGTAGCATAGTTCATATTCAGTACATGGCCCATATAAGGTAATAGAGGGGGACAAAACAACTAAGTTTATTGTAGTAAAGGGTGGAAGCGTCAACAAGTTTAAAACCAAGTTTATTGTAAGAAGCTGAAAACCCAAGCGGAGAACAGGACCATTTGTCGTCAGGTAGAGAGATAGATCACCAACTGTCCCTAGTGGAACACTCCGCACAGCTGAAGCACCAGAACACTTGGGATCTAGAATTGAGTGACATAGATAATAACAAGCATAGGATAATAACAAGCATAGATAAATGCAACATGAAATACTACATATGTCTTCCTTTTAGAAAATAAGTTTTGATACAAGAGAAGAAACACAGCAGAAGGGAAAAGGAAAAGAAAACAAGAAAGAGTAACAGGAGAGAAAAGCTATAGGTGGAAGGAAGAAAAAGAAGAGCAACAGATAAAGCAGATAAAAGAACTTTAAACTCTGAATCTATGAGGAATCACCCTAGTACGTGAACTGCGCCTCAAGACTGATTGTCCCGGACAATCTTGTCTACTGGTAACAGTGAAACTGGGACTTTGGACTTGACGTCCCGTACAATCTTGATTATGACTAATAGCAGAGGAATTACAAGGTTCACTAGGCAAGGAACATTTCACCAACCGGCTCTCATTCCACCAATTCCCATTAACCAGTTTAACAGAATTCCCTCTAACATCACACACTTCAACAGGAGAACTGAATTTAGAAAACCCCTCTTTAACATGAATAGGTTTCTTAATGGAGACATAATCCCCAGGAATTAAATCGACCACCTTTACATTCTTCCTCTTGTCAAAATACGCTTTTTGTTTACTTTGAACAGATTCCACATTAGACCTAACAACATCGTCGTTCCACCGTCCACTTTTCACCCACTTAGACATCCAACCAGGACAAGACAATGTAGAGGCTTTCCGCCCTCGTAATAACTCGAAAGGTGAAACACCTGTGGTGGAATGAGGCGTAGTCCTGTAGAACCAAAGCATGCTTCTCACCGAACTGCTGACAACACAACCATTCTTTAGAGCCCACTGTATGCATTCCCCTAAGACTTTGTTCATCCGTTCTACAAGACCATTGGTTTCCGGATGATACAAAGAACTCTTCAAGTGCTTGATTTTACACTTGTTCAAATAATCTTCAACCTCCAATGAAACGAACTGAGTGCCATTATCCGTAACTAAAAATTCCGGAAACCCTTCTTTCAAAAAAACATCACAGAGGAAGTCAACAACGGTTCTAGCAGAAACCTCCCTGACAAACTTAATCTCTGGCCACTTTGAATAATAATCCATAAGGACCATAGCAAATCTAGAAGAAGAATCAAGTGTATTGAAAGGCCCTACGATATCCAATCCAAGTTTCACCCAAGGTGCAGATGGCAACTCAATGGGGAACAAAGGCTGAGTACGCAGCTTCACAATTTTATCGCAGCTAGAGCAAATAACGCAGCCCTTAACAAACTCATCAATCTCCCTATCCATGTAAGGCCACCAGAAAGAAAGACGTACTCTCCTCTTAGTCAATGTCGCACCTAAATGGCCTTCATGTGCACATTTAATCAGCCTATCCCTCAGGACCAGTGGAGGAACCAATTTATCATCTCTTAAAACCAACCCACTCTCAATGGTAAGCTCATCCGCAACTTGTAGGAATGTCTTAAGATCAAAGGCAAGATTTCTTTCTTTAGGCCATCCATTCTTTTTTTTCTTTTTTTAAACCTTTATTGTGTAACAAAAGCATACAGGTACGGGCCTACAACCATCCTGGCCGGCCTCAAAATCAGTTTGTAGCACAAACGCAACAATAGAACAGCTCAGCAGTCTCTGGAGAAGAAGCAGCCAGTATTCGAAATGACACATATGGAGAAAGTGAACATCGAGTACAGGATAAATTAGGTTAATTTTAAAGTTTATAAATGAAAAAGGATCAGTCGCCATGCAATCCGCAGCAAGCATAGAGGGGGCAATGAACACAGCAGGTTATCAACGATGCAAAGAGTCACAATCGGAGGATCGGCTGAAAAATACGCTTATCAGGATAAAAACATGTATTCACAATACGTACTGGCCATTACCCACCCCGTTAACGTGGAACATCCTAACTAATGTTACCAGGAACACTAACAACAGAAACAATAAGCGAACGCTACACTTAAGCACCATACTGACCCGAAAGAAGAAAGAAGAAAAGAAAGACCCAGGAAAAAGAAGAGAAAAACGAGGCCCATAGAAACGAAGACGAAACAAAAAACCCACCCCCCACCCAGCACACATGCAGAGGCTATGGCCTACCCCCCCCCCCCCCCCCCCCCCCCTAGCAGTGTGCCTGTCGCCCGAGAACGGAACCTGAAATTTAGGTACAGAGAAGAGAAAGGAAAAAGAAAAAAGGTTATATAATACCGGAGGAGGGCCATCCCAATAGGCTCCCGGTCTCTCCTTCCATGAATGTAGTCTCCGCCCCAGAAGCGACAATAAAAGCAGCAATCACTTAGTACAGTAAAAATGGGGGTGAAACATTACATATCGCGCTATTAAGTATAGTTTAAGAACTCGCCAACCCGCTTCACCCACCCGCCACACAGACATCAACTAGTAAAGAGAACCACTTAGCCCTGGCCCATTCTTATAAATCCCCCGTGGCATGCCCGCAAAGGAGATCCCGTCTCGGCAGACAAATGAAGACAAAATGTCCACGCACGGTAGAGGTGCAACTTGCAAGCACAAAATGGACGCCGCCGACCACCGACAGAGTCCCCTCCACCGAAGACCAGCACTCCCAGATCCAAGTCAGGGGACGCATTCCCCAACAGAAGTACAAGTGCGAGGAAAGAGGAAGCAGTCACAGGAGGCAACAATAGCTGGACCAGTGTACGAGTCCTCAGCGGCGCTACTATGGACGGGGCCACCATCAAATGCTGGGAAAGGCATCCTTCCGGACAATAGAGACGCACGGGCATTCTGTCACAGGCACCCACACTGTCCGGGATCATCCAGTCCCCTCCGCATCCAAGTACAATCACAGTACCCTCCACAGACGTAGATGAAGGCGATTCCTCGCGTAGCCGGGGGCCATCCGGGTGCATCCGTCCCAGCGTGAGCACAACATCGTCTAGCTTCTCCCCAAGCGCTCGGGAGCCATCCCACCAAGTGGTGTGAAAGTCATTTAGAGCGGCAAGGATATCACTGCAGGACAGCGCAGGCTGTATTTTCCCCATCACTGGGCTACTCGGTGACTCACACTCACCCTCGCACAGTACTTCAGTAGGCAGGGTGTTGCACTCCCTCTTATTCAGGCACCCATTAGGCGCGTCCAACTGGTCGGGAGAACAAAGGCAGGGCAGGGACAAGTCCGGCTTAGGCAGACCACAGATGGGATTCCGGGGCGTCCCAGAGTATAAGCCTAAAAAACAGTCCACGGCAGCAGTCATCCCCTCTCCGACTCAGCAACAGCCTCAAACTCGGGAGCGGCCCGCAAAAACCGGGCAGGAACAAAGACAAAGCCGACAGGCTCACCTTCCGCTCTCCGCCATCAACAGTAGTTCCATCGAGCCTCCATATCGAGGATGTACTCCAGCCGCACCGTGCGACAACCAGGGCACCAACAGAAAATTTCCCTTTGGAGTTGCCGCGTCTCGGCGGGCCGACTCCGCCCAGGTCCAGCTGGCCGCCTCCGATGAATCAGCGCCCGGCCATGTTTACCAACCGAGGTCTCGGCTCCGGGTCGTTTAAGGCCATCAATCAATTTCGTGAATATCTCCGTCTGCGAGGCAGGTAAAGGTGCCGGGATCGCGCAAGCGATATCTGCGCGCTTTCACCGTCGTCCCGCTGCCATGTAATGCCAGGATCGTGGACAGGATTATCTTGCGGGGCTCGGAAGCTTACGGAGCCGGGAGCCTACACTGCCGCACCGATCGCCATCTTGGCTCCTCCCAGTCTAGGCCATCCATTCTTGATGAAGGTAATGACCTTCTGCAAGGTCATGTCAAGAAGTAGAGCCTGCCTCCACTCATCCTCAGACACAGCACACAACTGAGGAAGATCAATAGCAGCAATCAAATACTGATCTTTATTTTCCTCATCTATATCAATATCTTTGTCAATTATGTCAGAAGAACAGGAGAGAAAATCAGCACACCCATTCTTGTTTCCAGGAATATATTCCACAAGAAAATCGAACTGAAGTAACTTGGAGGACAGACGTGCAATTCTAGGTGTGAATCCTCTCACATTCCTCCCACTAAGGATAAACACCAGAGGCTTATGATCAGTCTTAATACAAAATCTCTTCCCCCAAAGAAAATTCCTGAACTTCATTACAGCCCACCAGCAAGCTAGTAACTCTTTTTCGATGACAGAATATTTCATTTCAGTACTAGACAACACTCTCGATGCAAAACCCAGCGTATTGAATTCACCATCCTTGTTCTGTGAAAGGACAGCCCCCAAGCCCACATTACTGGCATCAACAGTAAGTGTACACATTAAGGAAGGATCAAAATGCTTTAGAACAGTAAGGGAACTGAGTTGTTGTTTCACCCACACAAAAATCTCTTCACATTCATTGTTCCACTCAAAAGGAACACCTCTCATCAACATACGTGTTAATGGTCTGAGTTTTGTTGCAAAATCCTGTATAAATTTTGAATAAAACTCACATAATCCTAGGAATGACTTTAAACCATTTTTATCAGAGGGAGCTTTGGCTTTAGTGATAGAATCTACTAGACTAGTCTTAGGAAGAATACCCTTTTGATTTATCATATGTCCCAAATAATTTATTTCACTGGTGGCAAAAACACATTTATCTCGGCGTAATACTACTCCAATTTCTTGAAATCGAGATAAAACTTCCTTCAATATGGTGTCATGAGTGCCCCTGTCAGGAGCATGTATGAGTACATCATCCTGAAAAATTAACAACCTGTCAATACCCTTCAATATCTCTGTCATGACCCTCTGAAATACGGACGCCGCTGAGGCGAGCCCAAACGGCATGCGCACATACTGAAATGTACCAAAGGGCGAAACAAATGCTGTGAGAGGCCTGGACTCAGGTGTGAGTTCGATCTGGTGGTATGCAGATGCTAAATCCAACTTTGAGAAGAACTTAGCATCCTTCAAGCTAGTTAACATCTCATTTATGTTAGGAAGGGGAAACTAATCGACCCAAATTTCTTTATTAAGACAGCGCAAGTCCACACAGACTCTTAGTTCCCCATTCTGCTTCTTTGCGACAACCAATGGAGACAACCATAGGGAAGACTCCACTGGTTCAATGATGCCCTTATCACGCAATGTTTCCAATTCTTTTTCCAGATCCTGCCTAATACTGAAAGGTACGTTCCTAAGTTTATGTTTTACAGGACAGGCACCCTCTTTCAGAATTATTTTATGTTGAAAATTGTTTATCCTTCCCAACTCTCCAGAAAAAACATGAGGAAATTCATTAATTAGTTCCTCTAATTCTGGACTGTCTCTCACAGCAACTACTTGGTTTCTTGTACCAGGCCTGAGTTGCATCCCAAATAGTCCTTGGTGAAACCAGCCTAATATATTTAGCCCCTTTTCAGCCACATAAACCTTTCCAAAAATTTTCCTTCCCTTGAACTCTAAAATTTCTTCAAAATATCCTGTTACAGTAATTTCACGTTCCTCATATGAGACTGCTCTCCGATCAGGAGGAACTAGAACTTTATTAGGCCATGTTGTACGAAAGAGATCAAGGGTGATCATTGAAATTCGTGCACCAGAATCTACTAATAGATTTAACACACGATCTCCAACTTGTATGTTCACATATGGGTCAACACACAAATCAGGATCGCCAGTAATGACCCCATCATCTCTTACAACAACGACCATGTTACACAATTCCTTAGTCACACATTCCTCCTCTGTTTGGAAGGTATCAGTATCAACCACACATTTTACAGGATTAGACTTTTGAAACGTTTTGTTTTTTCCTGTCTGACAGACCTTAGCAAAGTGTCCCACCTTATTGCAAATTTTACATGTAACAAATTTTGCAGGACATTTTCCATTCTGTCCATGTGGTTTATACCTACATCGAAAACAAATATTTGTTCTACTAAAAAAAGGATTTTGCTTATCAAATGACTGTTGTCCTTCTCCAAATTTATTGAATGGAGTTTTTGTCTCTTTTAACTTTACTGCCGTGACAGCCTCATTCTTCTTTTCTTCCAACTCTTTCACAGAGATCTGAGATGTCTCTATACTTTTCGCTACTCTGATTGTTTCCTCCAGAGTAGGATTTCCCAAAGATAATAATTTTTGTTTAATCGCTCTATCCGTACATTTTGGTATAAACTGATCCCTTACTAATTGGTCTGCAAAATTTTCAAACTGACAGTCTGAAGCAAGTCTTCTCAACGCCGTTATGAAATTGTCTACATCTTCTCCAGTGTTTTGTGTACGTTTGAAAAAATTGTGCCGCAGAACTACTATGCTGGGTTGAACATCAAATCTTGTCTCCAGTTTCTTTAATGTTTGTTGATATTCATCCAGAATTTCACCTTCGGCTAGTACCAAATCTGGAAGATGTTTGTATATCTCTCTCCCTTCAAACCCTATAGAGTGTAACAAAATGTACTTCTTTCTTTCTGCACGATATCTCATCGCACCAATAGCGCCAATATGGATTTCGAACCCATCAAACCATTTGCGCCATTTAATAGGTGGATCTCCAGGCGTTTCTAAGAACGGAGCAGGTGGTAGAACTCCCTGCAAGGACATAGTTAGAGTATCGAGAAGTTATTGAAGGTTGAAACCAGGTTGTAAATTATGCTTAATTCAACCACTAGGTGGTGCTGATAAATAGAGCGCAGAAGGAAACTGATGAACCAAATGGTGCTTCCAACTCTGTGTTAATAATGTCCTTTATGATTTTACAGATTTTTCTAGGCACTTCTGACTTGTAAAAAAACAATAGAAGTTTTTTTTTTTTCCCGTGAGGTCACTGCATTATCTAAGTGTTCTTCACAATCTTTATTGCCTCTGTGACGTTTCCAATTCTGAGAGAATTTTCTCTGTGCTGTGCCTTTGTGACGTAGATTTACTTCAACTCGAAAGTGTCTATTTAGTTGGAGCGCAAACGTGCTGAAGCGAACATGACAAAACAGCCGATGCGTTTCAGACTGGAACGCACACGTCACAAAAAAACGTAGGAGACGTGACGACAGTGCGTGAATCACCTTCAGATTTTACAGTTGCTGGAACGCATTTCCTTGTCTTGCGTTCCAGCGCCGATGGCACCAAGCGCGACACAGCACAAGTATAAAAAAATCGGTTCTCCACTCACTAAATCGAGAGCAAGCACTCGCACACAGCATGCGCGGCTTACCGTAATTCCGTTACAGTTTTGGAAGGAGAAGTGCCACCAAGTGTGAACGAGGGACGATGAACCAACCTTTTTGCATAGAATTTCAATCGATAAAGTTCAAGGTGAGTTCCTCCTCCTTGCGGAAGCCGCCTGTTGTGATGTTGATGGTGTAAATACGAGGTGAAGGTATATTCTCCTACTGAACACGCTACTTCTTGCCGATTCTTCTTTTGGATATTTGTGGGTCCGTGTGGGTTGTTCAGCACCCGTCGCCAAAAATAGATGTAGTAAAGGGTGGAAGCGTCAACAAGTTTAAAACCAAGTTTATTGTAAGAAGCTGAAAACCCAAGCGGAGAACAGGACCATTTGTCGTCAGGTAGAGAGATTGATCACCAACTGTCCCTAGTGGAACACTCAGCACAGCTGAAGCACCAGAACACTTGGGATCTAGAATTGAGTGACATAGATAATAACAAGCATAGGATAATAACAAGCATAGATAAATGCAACATGAAATACTACATTTATCTTATTTAAAGCATTTTCTGTCATGTGTTTCCTCAGTTGGACTATCTAGTTTTACCTATGTTAACCCAATTATGCACTTTGTAGGCCGCTTTTGCTTTGCACACGTTACCAAAGCGTGCTCTTGTGTTTTTGCCACATTGTACTTCCACATATAGTCCGCACATGTTTTTGTATTAAATCCTTTTCCTGGGATTTAGTCTGCACAGCCTAAACAAGGTCAAACAACACTACGTCTTGTAATTCTCTGGGGTCGGACACTAGCACCTAGGCATAATAGAGACACTAAGCTGTTGTTTTTGCAAATACATGTTTTGTCATATAGCCCGGGATGTGTCCTTCCAAACGCACAAAGCGGATACTTGCACACAGAGCAAAGGTCCTGAGACGAGAGAATAGCGTCAGCGAGGATGTAGAACACCTATCTAATGTATAGGGCTAGTTGTGGCACAATTATTGCATATTAGAACACAATAGTTAAACAAATGTTATAAACTTTCCTTGTGTCCCTTTTATATTTATTGTGAACAAGTACGAGTGAGAGAACGAAAGGGGGTGTCCTGTTACCTCGATCCCTTGGAGGTCAAGAGTATGATATTCTGGGGTGCCAAATCACTTGTGTCCCTAGAAAGGTTAGGAGGGCAAGTAAGGCGCCATGAGCATGAGCTTGTTTGAATGGGCACCTTAGATACTGATAGTGTATGGTGACTCAGTCCCTACATGCTGATGGTCTATGGTCTCTAGCAGTTTTTTTATAGAGCAGAATCCCAGCACATTTTCCATGGTGTATCATTAAATCATGGACATTTCTAGTAAAAATAATTTTGGTTCCTAGTGTATATATGTTTTGTGGCACTGTGTCCTCCAAATGAAAAGAACTGCTTAATGTTTAATTGGCTTTTTATGTCAGGGTTCATATTATAATACAGGTGGTCTGTAAAATAGACCTTTTTTGTGTTAGTGACTGCTGTCTTATAATAATTATGCACTTTCTGTCGGGTCAAATGTCATATTACATATTTTCCTGTGATGTCACTGAAGTTAAAGCATATGTGATATCACATCTGCAACCCGTGGAATTTTGGTTAATAGACGTTCATGGTTATGCTCTCCTAGAAGGGATAGTATTTTGCGTTGCCAATTGTGATAAGTGTACATTCGTAATTTTACTGTATGCCTGATGGTTGCTCAACACAGTAAGATTGTGTTGGTTTTCGTGACAAGCCAAAAATGCCACCAGGAGGTCTGATTCATTCACTGGGGAAAGTTATGCCAGGTCCCATAAGTCTGGTCTGTTTACTGTTTAACAAACAACAGCTGACAAAGGCAGTAGACCTGGTGTGTTTATTGTGAAAAACATATGGTAGAGCCTGTAACGGTGGAATGTTATCACACTGTTACAGGCTGTAGACAGGCATTTTGTTTGTTACATGTAATCTCACAGATTTCCACAGTAGGCAAGTGGTTAAGTGTGGCACCCACTCTTAACAAATCTGGGAGTTGAAGATTTTAACTGTCATGATTCTTGTTTTTATTTCAAACTAATTTTAGATGTACACACAGTTGACAATTGCAATAGATTCATGATCGCAATAGTCTAGTTTATCCGTGCTCCCAATTCCCACCCTCCCACTATTCCGTTCCTTGGGTAAGGACCCACCCTGGCTTCCTCCCTCGCCCATCTGGTCTCTATTCCTCGACCCTGTAGCTCTTGCACAAGTCCAATCAGTTCTTTATCAATTGCCCAGTTTGTATGTATGTCACAGTTGGTCAACATTCAATCCTTAACCAAGTCCATAGTGAGTTCTTCATCCTCTCCAATTCATATTGAACATTTGGGGACGTCCTCTGGCACTATAAACTGCCCTTTGCGCCTCCATGCCTACGATCCATTGTCTTTTCGTGGGCCGCTGTTGGCTGCCCCAGGACATCACAATATCTCTTTTCGCTTCCATGAAGCCCAAGGTACAGAATGACAACTGTACACTTTTAAGGTCCACACTAAATGGGATCCATAGAAGAAGGTATTGTGGGCAGGCTGGGATGGTCACTACCAGGACTACTTCTAGCTCCTCTTTAATGGCCGTCCAATTTGTGGCCATTCCAGGGCAATCTGGAGAGTATTCAGCAAGGTGCCTCTTCCCACCCCGCATCGCAAACAGTGCAGGTCTAATGCCCGCCCATCTTTGTAGTAGGCTTCTGTTATAATAGTCTATTAAGGATTTTCAATTGAAATAATCAAAGTTTGGATTAACTAGCCACTTCTCTGGGGTGCATCCAGTCCGCCTCCAGTCCACATTCTCCATAGGCCCCAGGCCTCTCTCCCAGGCTGGCTGGAGGTTCCCTTGGGTATCTGGCTTATTATTCAGATGGTGCAATAGATCTGAGACACTGCCTCTGTGC
Source organism: Lissotriton helveticus (assembly GCF_964261635.1). Lineage (NCBI taxonomy): Eukaryota > Metazoa > Chordata > Amphibia > Caudata > Salamandridae > Lissotriton > Lissotriton helveticus. Next base: position 1,530,186,771 of record NC_136067.1, read on the forward strand.
CCAGTTCTTCACTGAGAATCCAGATCTCCAGGGGGAGTAAGCTCCATTATCGAGGCCCAGATCTCATGCTCCTAGGCAATTTGCCAACTTTCAATCCTGGGCTATTGTCGCCAAATTGTCTTGGGCCGGTACCTAAAAAACAGATCAAGAGTCTGGGCATATGGCTGGTCCAATCCCTGACTTTTGACTTTGAAGCAGCTGAACTGTCGGCCACATGCTATGGCATGCTGAGGAAAATTCTTCCTCTTCTCCCATTCCTTGCTAGGAAAATAATGGTCCAAGCACTGATTTTATCACACATAGACTACGGAGACGCGCTCTATCTGGGAGCCCCCCAATCCACCGTCTCCAACTACAGGTCATTCAAAACTGTGCTGCTCGATTACTTCTCGAAATCCCCTATTGGCAATCCGCCAAACCCGCATTGAACACTCTGTATTGGCTGACAATTCTGGAGAGAGTCAAATTTAAGGCCCTCTGAATCACCCACAAGTCCTTTTGGGGGAAAGGCCCTCCCATTAACCAATCCATTGCTGTCCCATACTGCCCTAACAGAAGCCTCCGCTCGGCCAACCTCTTGCTCACTGTCGGCCCATAAATAAAGAGAGCAAGAAGTGGCAGCCGCTCTTTCTCCTATAATGCTGCCAAGCTTTGGAACTCCCTCCCTCTGTAATGATGTCTTGTAAAGCGCATGAATCACCCCACATGGGGTATCTCCGCGCTGTAGACTGCTGGGGAACCCGTCCTGGCTTTCCCTGTGAGATGGTCCCTACTGGGTATCTCCAAGGTGAAACCAGGCATCCCCGGCGTATGTGGGGGGCCATTGTGGAGATGAGGCAAGCTAATGCCCAGAGTTGCCGAGTGTGATCCCTGGTTAGAGTAGGCACCGAGGCGAGAATTATCGAGTCCGCTGACCCTGGTCCACGACCCTGCCGCGTCGGGAATTGAACCCTGGTCCCGGGCCGTCCTCTGCTTCCGGGTCTGCTGCCTCTAACCAGTGAGCCACACCACTCCACGTAGAGAGTCTAACCATTCATCTTTCCGAAAACTCCTAAAAAACAGTTTTTTCTAAATCAACAGCCAATTAAGATGCCTCCTTTGTCCACGTCCACAGATATCACTGGAATGCCTTAGGGTAGCTATGCGCTCTACAAGTGCTTATTCATTCATTCAGTCCAGCTGTTTGCCTGCATGGCGAGCCTTACTTATAAATATTTATAGTGTTGTGTGGGATCAAGGTCGTATTCACTTTGTCGGGCTTCAATTGATTTCAACCTCTCCATGGCTAGGACATCACCCACCGCAGAGATGCCAATGAGGTCCCACTGTTGGACTCCCTCAAGTTTCCCCCTCCCCGGTAATATGTGCCCCTTCCACAGTGGTGCGCATAGTGAATCGGCCATCTTAGCCCATATGTGGCTGCAACATAAGTAGTCTGCTTTTCTGGTTGCCGTATAGATAATGCATATATGGATGGTCTTCCAAAACTGATCTCTGCAGCTTAGATCCTTGGTCTAGCCTCTGTGCAAAACCCCATTTATTAATGTATTGAAGTTGTATTGCCCACCAGTACACCCTGACATCCGGTAGTGCGGTACCACCATTGTATGTGAACTGTGTATGGGCTTGTAAGGCTATTCGGGGATGCCTCCATCCCACAGGAGCATTCGTGTTGTTTCATCTATTCTATCTAAGTAGGACTCTGGAATGTAAAATGAGATGTTTTGCATGATGTTGAGCAACTGAGAGAGTATGACCATCTTGAAGATGGCAACCCTTACCAACAGTGACAGCGAAAATCACCTCTAACGATTCGAGTTCTATTTGGTATTCCTGGAGAGCCACTTCTAGGTTTCTATTTAGAAATTGCTGTTTATCTTTTGTTATTTCAGTGCCTAAATATCAAAACCCATCCCTCCTCACCTTCAAGTTATAATAAGAGTCCCCCATCAACTCACAGGGGCTATTCACATATAATGTAGATATTCCCCAGTTTAACTTATACCCTGAGTACTTTTCAAAGGGCTGAAACTCCACAAGGGCTGTTGGAATTTAGATCCATGGGTCCAAAAGGCTTAGCAAGATATCATCTGCAGAGAGTGATACTTTTTTCCTTTTGAATCATATCCTTTGAAATCCCCATCACAACCGCCCTCACCCACCAGGCCAAAGGCTGTATACACAACATGAAGAGAAGGGGTGAAAGCGGGCACCCCTGCCTTGTCCCACGGCCCAAGGGGAAGGGGACCAACCATACCCCATTGACTCTGACCACCACTTTATGTGCTTTATGGATGTGTGCTACCCATTTGCAGACATTAGGGCCAAATCAAAAGGCCCACAGTGTCTGGTGAAGGTACAACCAGTTTTCAGAGACAAGCTTTTTTTAAGCATCCATGGCTAGAGGCTCTGGTGTTTGCCCACCACATCTAGCCAGTTATATAGTTTCCGTAAATTATGTTGGGTTGCCCTCCCTGGCTTGAAGCCTGATTGATCAGTGTACCCTAGTCTGGAGATTATGCTCACCAAGCGGTTGGCAGGTATTTTAGTTTTCACTTTCACCTCCCTATTAAGGAGCGAGATGGGCCAAAACGCCCTACACGAGTGGTTCGGTTTGCCCGGTTTTGGTATTACCACTACAGTGGCGTGGCATAGGTCTGGAGGGAGTGTCCCCTCTGTAAACGCCTCTTTAAGTATATTGAACATATGAGGACTAGTGATCGACAAGAGTTCTTTATATAGTTCTGGTGGGAAGCGCTGTCAGCACCTGTAGAAGCAATTCTGCCAGAAAGTCAGTTATCCCCGCTGCTTGACATCCCTTATATAACTCGTGAAAGTATTGGGAGAATTGTTACTGTCGGTTTGGATAATCTCCCCCTCGTCTGCCCTCTCTCGCTCAGCCAAGCCAGTAAGTGGCCTGACTTGTCCCCTACTTAATACAGCCTCTGTGGTCACCACCCTATAATCCTCTGTCCCTAATTCTAGGAGCCTCAAGTTTTCCTCTACTCTGGTCTTTAAATAACAAGCCTCCCTTTCTGAAATTTCTTTCTCCAGTTCCTCTATTCTCTGGGCCTTTCTTCTTTTCCCCTGGGCTATTCGATTTTTGGTTCTGTCCCCCAGGAATGTTTTGTGCGCCTCCCAGAGTGTCAATGGGAAAGCAACTGTTCCAGCTTCATCTGTGAATTACAGCTGAGATGGTCCCTCGTGCAGTAGATTGCAGAAGTGTGAGGCCTATCGCAGCATATACCTTTTGCTATAGTCTGGCGGTGGCATAGACATTTAGGATCAATATGGATTGACATCTCCAGGTGCCTTGGACGCCAGCGTAGTGTGCTGCTGGTCCTCCCATTTCCATGTCACCTGAAACAGAGGAATCTTTCTCATTAAAAGTGGCACATCTCTGGATCCCCTGGTGATGCCTGCACGCACAAGCAACACAAGTGTGTCTCCTGGCGCATCACCAAGGCTGGTGCCTGTCAATGGATAAACTGGGCCACCACCTCTCTTTTAATTTTATTCACCAGACCATTAACATTTCAGGAAAGAATTCTCTATTGGGCTTGGTCTAGGTCAGGTGTCGCCATCCCAACAGTTAGGCAACGCAGAAGCCATAAAGGTGTCCAGAGTTGTGTTGTGATTCTGCATGTAATGTCGATCTAGTGTGCAAACTTCATTGTTACTGTAATATGAAAAAACTTCCCCAACTGTTCCCCCTGTTGGAAAGTGCCCCTTTTTTTTTAGGGGTCGGGTAGCGTAGGCTGCACTTGCGCAGTCCCGCTGGCGAGATTTTATGTTTTCTAGTACGGAGGTAAACGAGCTAGCTCTTCTCCATTGGCTGGCTTCCTAAACGGCGGTCAGCCATTGGAGAAGAGCTTTGTCCGTCACTTTAAGCCCCGTCTGTTTCAGATTGAGGGGCGTGTTTTTTGCTGTCCTTTCTCTTCTTGACGTCTTCAGTCACTCCGCAAATAAACACGCCCCCTAATCTGAAAAGGACGGGGCTTAATTGTAAATGTAGAGCTCTTGTCTTCACGATGCAGGGCGACTGGGGGCCAGCTAGCGCGGCGGGGATGGTCGGTGAGGAAACGGACGCAGAGTCACGCTTGTCTCTTGCGGGGCACGGCGGTCTATGCGGGGGGGGGTGGTTTACATCACAAGCTCTCCACGCGCCGAGTGGGAGGGAGGCGTCGGACCCTTAATTGTATTGCTCATGACGTGCTGTACATGTCACTGGTTGAGGCCACCAGCCCAAATAGGGATAACCCGGCGACATAGCCCAGATTCTACTACCCTACAGATTCCTGTGCGTTTAATGTGTAACTGTAATTTAGACCTGCCGTGGAACACTCACCTTCCTCATCATCATCATCATCATCCTCCAAGTCCCGTTTGCGTTTTACTCATACCCTGGTCGCCATATCCCAGTCGGTGGCTCTGTAGGTCCAGGTTACGGACACTGCGCGTCTGCGTTACAAGCCTCGCTCATTAGGCACACTGATTGCTTGAATCAGATTGGTGGATAGAATGCAAGAACGAGGCTTGACACACACACAGAAGTTGACAAAGCTGATTTGCCTGGATACCCCAAAACTACCAAGCATCAAAAACTCTGGAAGATACAGTGATCAGCCATATCCATGTCAGATAGACGCCGTTACGGTGGGTTTCTTCTAAAGGTGCTGATTATATAGAGAACAGGAGATCCTCGTTGTAATTGAATTATTTGAAACTCCGCAAAAAGGCTCTGCGCTTTTTTCGCTATAGCAAAGGAGTTTGTAAAAAACAGGAGATTGAAAATTCCTTTTTGAAACATTATTTGTATGCGCTTTGGTAGTTTTACCATTGTCCACAGTTAAATGTTATTATTAATTCTCGATTCTTGCGTGTCACTTAGACCCAGCTGGTAAAGCTGCCATATCACAAAATGGCCGTCTGCAGCAGGGTCTTATCTTTGCCATTTGTGCGACGTCACATTAGATGGTACTCCTTGGGCACAAGGGGCGGGAAATAAATGATCAGTGACATTGGGCATGTAGGACAAATCATTTTGATGTCTGGTCCTTTATTCTCTCTCTGTCTGGCTCGTGCATTACTTTATTCTCTTGTCTGGCTCGCACGTTACTTTATTATCGCTCTGTCTGTTTGGCTCTGTGTGGCTCTGTGTGTGTGGCTCTGTATGTGTGTGTGTGTGGCTCTGTCTGTGTGGGTGGGTGTGTGTCTGTGTGTGGCTCTGTCTGTGTGTGGCTCTGTCTGTGTGTGGCTCTGTCTGTGTGTGGCTCTGTCTGTGTGTGGCTCTGTGTGTGTGTGGCTCTGTCTGTGTGGCTCTCTGTGTGGCTCTGTGTTTGTGGGTGAGTGCTTGTGGCTCTGTGTGTGTGGGTGGGTGTGTGTGGCTTTGTGTGTGTGGGTGGGTGCGTGTGGCTCTGTGTGTGTGGGTGGGTGCAAATGCAATAGGTCTCGCATTTGCGAGAGATTAAGCTATTGACATTGTAAATGACAATGCCATTTATATGTTTTAAAAACAAAAATAATGTCATCAGCAATGCCAATAGCTCTAACTTTAACAAAGACGAGACCATTGCATTGTAAATGCTTTGTTTTTAGGTCTCGGCAACGAGAACTATTGTCGCCTAGTAAGCTAGCAAGGGACTACAGAGAGGCAGGCAGGCAGGCAGGCACGCGCCAGACACACACACAGACAGACACACGCACGCATGCATGCATGCACACACACACACACACACACACACACACTCTCTCTCTCTCTCTCTCTGCCGCCCCCCCCCACTCACCGGGCTCTTTCCCTCCACATCGGGTCAGTCACGGCAGAAGGCAGACTCTGTGTCTTCTCCGGCGATCTTCAGCTGATGTGCACGCTCACGCTGCCTCTCGTGCGCGCCCACCACGCTGTTTCGCGCCCGTTGATCCTCAGCTTGTTTACAATAGCGATTGTTTCTTCCGCTAGCACTCCGTGGCATCTCAGACGCACAGCAGGTAGCATTAGCACCTCTTGTTTTAAAATGCGTTTGTTTATCTAGGACGGACACGTTTACTGGTTGCTTGTTTAAAGCATAGTGTACCGAGCATCATTCGCGGGCCATGCTTGATTTTATCATCAGCAGTGCCTTGTGAAATGTTATTATGCACACTGGCCAGCCGCTGGAGAGGAGACCGGTCAGCAGAGACGGGCCTGTCAGCAGTGTGAGAACAGTACATCGGGCACTCAAAGACCGCTGAGGTCACCTTCGCCTGTGGAAGGTACCGCCTCTTTGGCTAAAACATTTTCTCTACCTTTCCGTGAGGGCAGGCAAACAAAACAAGCAGATAAACAGGTCCAACTGCCTGCGCCGGTACTTTTCTGTCACTCAGACGCCCTTTTTGAAGCGGACTAGTGACGTCAGAGGGTAACCGCGGCACCGTCGCTACGTCACCCCCCCCCCCCCGAACACTTTTAAAATCGTAAAGGAATTCTGGGGACCACCACCGCTGTAGACGGCGCCCAAAAAAATGTGTATGAAAAAAGATGGAGGGCGGGTTTAGGGCGTCACGTGACTGCACTGCTGCCGCCTGCGTCAGGCTGCCTGCGAGCGAGAGCTGGAGAAACGGCTGGGCATCAGTGGTGCTGCGAAACGTGGTACATACAGGCTGCTGGATACCTGTGTTCAAAGGCAAAAGAAAAACGTGGTAGCGGGACACCCAAGAGTCCCGGGAGCCAATGCTAGGAGGACGTGAACCCAGAGGGAGCACGCGCGAGGTAAGACGCGGCTGTGCACTCACGGTGCGTGCTGGATCACTCCAACGTGGTATGTGCGGAAACCCTTCAGCCCTTTTGTGACTGGAGCGCTGCCGGCTTCAAGGGGGTGGGGGAAGGACTTCTCCCGTTTTTGTCTGCAGCCTGTTTCGGAGCCTACTCGTTCCTGTAGAGGGCTTGGATCCATATATTTTTATTTCATTTATTTTTATTTATTTAGTGCATTTTTATAAAGCGCGGACATTACCCGAAGGTTTCAGAGCGCTGTACAATAGAGCTAGTTACGTTACAAGAGAAAAGTGGTACAAAATAGAACATTGCAAAGACTAAAAAAAAATGAATGAAGGATACACAAACACAACACTTAAGAATACCCATTAGTAATACTTGTAGTCCCATTTTCTATTGACATAATAGGCATTTTATTGTCTTGAAGCAAAATAAAGTAAAAACATGTTAACTTAGTTCTCACATAAATCATTTTTCCTAACAGATGTGGTCGCATCGAGACATAAAGTCCACCTTAATCTTGCTTTCTCTCTCGTGACTTTTGATGAGACGAAGTGTTCATTTTTAAACCTACAACTGCTAGTTGTTTGTGTCAATTTCTGGTTTCTTAATCATTTGTGATTTGGCGTTTCCACGTATACAGAGGCAGGACCGATTGAGATAATTAAATCTGTCAGATTTTCAAGCCAAAAGTCGCTGTCTTTAATTTCATAAATGTGCTCAAACTAGCCTCGCGAAAATCAATCATCTGCCTACTTTTTTATTAGGTCTCGGCAACGAGAACTATTGTCGCCTAGTAAGCTAGCAAGGGACTACAGAGAGGTGGACGAGCCGACCAGGGTCTGTGGACACGCACAAAGGCAGGCAGGCAGGCAGGCATGCGCCAGACACACAGACAGACAGACAGACAGACGCACGCACGCATGCATGCATGCACACACACACACACACACACACACTCTCACACTCTCTCTCTCTCTGCCGCCCCCCCCCCCCCCACTCACCGGGCTCTTTCCCTCCGCATCGGGTCAGTCACGGCAGAAGGCAGACTCGTGTCTTCTCCGGCGATCTTCAGCTGATGTGCACGCCCACGCTGCGTCGTGCGCGCCCACCACGCTGTATCGCGCCCGTTGATCCTCAGCTTGTTTACAATAGCGATCGTTTCTTCCGCTAGCACTCCGTGGCATCTCAGACGCACAGCAGGTAGCATTAGCACCTCTTGTTTTAAAATGCGTTTGTTTATCTAGGACGGACACGTTTACTGGTTGCTTGTTTTTTTACCCTCCTCCTGCTTTAATTCAGCCGCTTCAAAGCCGAGCCAGTGACAGTCTGGTGTCTGGCAGCAGCGAGGATTGGATGCAGCAGGCAAGCCGGGGCTGGATACTTTCTTGGTTGTTTGGTTTTGTTTCCTCTGCTGGGAGTTTGGCGAGCAGTGAGCACGTTAGGGATTGTTTCTGCAGCAGGAGTAGCCCCAGAGAGGTAAGCGGCGCCCGCCTGCCTTCTCTGCACACACTCACTGAGACAGCGCCTGCACTGCCTTTTACTCCCTTCCAGGATGGTTGGGAATCATCTCTCCTGATCTTTTACAAGCACCAGTATATCTTCTTTCAGAGGCGTGTGGCGAAGCACCTCTCGATCCACATAGGCTTCAACTTGGCATCCAAATGTCTATATGTACATATATATTCCGCACACTTCTTGTTTTGATGTCTATTCCAATGAAGATTCCTCAAGTCATTATGGAGCTGTGTAGCAATAAATATAAATGTCCATGCAAGAGTGTTAAGCTTGTATAATGATTTGTGAATTAAGATGTTTTACTACAGCTGTGCTTACTGCAATGATCCGCGATGTCAGTGCAGGTCTGCGCTGTACTATGTACCCAGACTGCATATGCATATATGCAGCATTTTTGTGCATATGCTGTAAACGTGTGGTCAATGTTTAATGCAGTAGTTGCATACATTCTGTATTTTCGCAATGTGTATGCTGCATGAAGTAGCAGATGTTATTTGCAGCAGTGTCTGCATACCATGTTATTTGTCTGATGCTGCGTGCACTGACTGGACGCTTCTTCAGGTCAGTGAGTATTTTCCTGATCTGAGGTTGAGTGCTCGCTGTGGGTTTACTAGTCAGCTGTTGCATTCCATTTTAGCGTTTGAGATTGTGTAGTGGTTTTGCATTTGCTCTTTACGAAGATCTGACATGCAGTCGGTACTTTTTTGAAAGAGAACGCCGAAAATGCCTCTAAATATCAGATATTCAATCTAATAAAATATTGGTTTATTGACACATCTAAAAGCATACCCATATTTCTATGTTTACACCATGCGTTCTATAAGCAGTCTGTTATTGCAATCGGCTGTTGTATGCGTTAGGTATGATGAAGAGGATGCTATTTATTTATTGTAAATTGGATAATTCTTCCCGTAGTTACTGCACGCTGCTGAATGTATAGGTGCTCCCAGTCAGATGTTATGCATTTTATTTTTTTGTTTCAGATGTTCCATGCACTGGGCGATTTTATTTCTATTTTGAATGCTATTTTCTTTTCTGGTCGTGCATTTATTTTGTGCTGTGGGCGTTTTCTAGCGCGAGCAATGCTTGCACTGGCTGTGGTTAGAGCGGACATGGCATGCATTTCTAGTGTGAGTAGTGAGTAGTGAGTGCAGAGTAGTGAGTGCAGAGTGAGTGTGCATAGTGAGTGTGCAGAGTGCAGAGTGCGAGTGCAAAGTGCAGAGTGTGAAGTGTGTGTGTGTGTAGGATGAGCAGTGTGTGAGCGTGCAGGGTTTACAGTCTGTGAGCGTGTAGGGTGAGCAGTCTGTGAGCGTGTAGGGTGAGCAGTGTGTGAGCGTGCAGGGTGAACAATGTGTGAGCGTGCAGGGTGAACAGTTTGTGAGTGTGCAAGGTGAACAGTTTGTGAGTGTGCAGGGTGAACAGTTTGTGAGTGTGCAGGCTGAACAATTCCAATCCAAACCACATTACACACCACATGCATACACTCCATAATACATGGCTAAAAGACATTGCCATTTACAATGCCATTAGCTCTAACTCAAATAAATCGAGACCTATTGCATTTCCAATGCTTGTTTTACGTGGTCACCCACTCTTTTGGGCTGGTAATTGACGCAATTTTGACAGTAGTGCACTGGGGTCCTGCTATGCTGGTCCACAGTGCCAGGTCTCTTTCCCTAAAACTGTGTAATTGTTCCCCCAATCGGCAATACCTTTAGTACCCCTGTAAGTCCATACTAATTGGTATATCCTTGGTACTGAGGGCATGGGTACTAAAGAGAGTCCTTAGGGTCAGCAGCATGTATTGTGCCATCCAAAGGGACCCCTCACAACACTCATGCAAACTGGCATTGAAACTATGTGTCATAGTGCAGACAAAAGTGTACTACTCCCTCCCCTTCCTCTGTGCCCCTCTTTCACCCATTACCGCTATCCATGAGACACCTGCATCCCCACAAGCAACCTTGCCACCTCTCTGAGGAGGAAACTCTGGCCCTCCTCCTTACTTACAAACCTACCCGGTAAGCCTTGCCTTCTAGATCTTACGGAGGTGGAAGTTGCAGACCTCCTCATTAGCTACGAATCTGCATCTGCCCTGACAACCTCTTGCCCCGCAGATCTGAATGACAAACGCCCTACTCGCACAGTTACAACCAACCCCAACAGATCAGCTACACTCCGCGACAGAGGAGTGATCAATAGCAACCTAACGCTAGTACCCATCTCCGCCCCTAGTCACGACTCACACTCCGACCCCCCCTCTATCCTGCCTTCTAATTAACTGCCGCTCAGCAGTAAAAGATGTGTCTGATATCGCCGATCTCATACTGAGCCTAAATTCGGACTTAGCGATCATGACCGAATCCTGGCTAAATGATTACTCATCACCCTGCCTTGACCTCTTATTCCCGCCCAATTACAACATCGTAAGGCTGAACAGACAATCCATCAAAAAAGGGGGAGGCATTGTCTGGAACTACAGTTCTAATCTCCTCGTTACTGATCTTCTGGATGATCCCACAGACTTGTGAATACCTTGCACTCTCTATATGCAACAACACCACCCAACTGTGCAAACTGCACATCTTCTACCACCCCCCAGGCATGAACGACACCTTCACTGACCACCTTATGGAAATTCTCTCAGCCAAAGCATCTTACATTGGAACGGCCCCAAGGACCCGCAGGTCAACGCCATGCAGAGAATTAAGTTTAAATCTCTCTGCTTGGTATTCAAAGCCCTTCATGGATTCAGACCCAAACCTTTACATAAGATCTTTGCTTGGTATATCCCGCTGAGATGATTTTGTTCCTCCTCTGCTTACCTGGTGAGAACTCCTAAAATTCGAAGAGCCAAGGCAGGAGGTAGGGCATTTATCTCAGCCGCCGCAAAGCTCTGGAATGAACTTCCTTTGGAAATCGGACAGACCCATGACCTTTTGCAGTTTAGGAAAAAGGTCAAAACATGGTTGTTCCCTAGAACCTGACAACCCTGAGGACTTGTTATCCCACACCTGATGCCATCTCTGACTGATGATTCACGTACTATAGCACCAAGATACACGTTGGGTGATAGCTGCACTCTATAAATACCGCATACAAATACAACTCAGAGACTTCTTGACCGACCAAGCCCTCACCCAAGCCTGCTCACTGCCAACCCACTCGAAAGGCGCCACTCTTGACTGGATCATCTCCAAGGAATCAGCGATCAAGCTTATCTCCATAGCCCAATGCCACTGGTCTGACCACCACCCTATCACCTTCCTTCTGCCTGGCACCCACAATACCTGGTCACCTCATCCTGTGATACCAAAACACTGGGTTAGAGACATCAAGAACCTCGATCACTGGAACCTGGCTGCCCCCTGTGAGACTGACCTTCCCGCCTTTCCCCCCGCGCCACCACGGTTAAAAATCTCACTGATCATTATTCCACAACCATATCCAACATAGCTAAAACTAAAAAGAACCCAGATCAAAGACAGGAACCCCTGGTTCAATGGATCCCCCAACAATGAGAGGAGATCCCTCCGGCAGGCTGAACGCAACTAGAAACAGCACCCGTCAGCAGCCCATCTACATCTTCTCTGCCAGTCCAGAAATGCATACAATAGGAAAATCTGCACCTCAAAAAAAGAATTCTTTAGAACAGAACTGGAGAACGCCAAGAATAGACCACACAAGCTATTCGAACTGGTCAAACACCAATCTAACAAACTGGCTAAAACCTCCAAAGAAACCCCCAACGCTCTAATATCATGCGAGGAATTTTCCTCCTTTTTCTGTGACAAAATCTCTGCCCTAGGAAATGAACTTAAATCTGCAACTCACTCCCAAACCACATTGGCTCCACCTCTTTTCTTCGCGCTGCCTTCCCAGCCTTCAAGCAAAAACCTGGTGCACTGGTCCAACTTCAAAGTTTACGACTAACATTCTGTCTCAAAAATTCTGACTTCCTTAAACTCGAACAACCACTACACCGATCCTCTCCCCTCTAACTGCCACATCTCAAGGTATCATACCCTCTTGGACTGCAATAATCTACAGGGAATGATACCTGACTCTCTTAAATCCGACCAAGTCGTTCCTATGTTAAAAAAACCTATGCTGGATCCTGCATCCCCTGACAACTATAGGCCTATATCCAACATCCCACTCCTAGCGAAACTTCTTGAGAAATGTGTGCAGCAGCAGCTGAACCAACACAGATGACACTCAGATCTACATTAAAATCTCTTCTCCTGACGACATTCTCTCCCTGAATTAGGCCTTGAAGCTGACGGTGCATTGGCTCACCTCTAAACAGCTCAAACTTAACGCAAAAAACTGAATTTCTCCTCATCTCCCTAAACAAAAACAACCCTGACATTCAAGAATGGATCAAGGCTATCACAGCGTTAAACTTCCCCCCTATCATCGTAGACTCTGCCAAATGTCTTGGAATAACCCTTAATGGCTGCTTGAATATGCGTGGCCATATCAATTTGATGGCCAAAACCACCAGATTTTACCTGAGCTACCTAAGAAACCTGAAATCCTTCCTCGGCACTCCCGACCTAAAAATGGCAATCCAGGCGCTAGTCCTTTCTAGACTAGAATATGGATGCTCCACCCTCTCAGGTCTACCCAAGAGCTTGTTGGCCCCACTGAAAGCCTGCCTCAATGCCGCCACCAGACTCCTAACAGGTTCAAAGAAATTCAACCACATCTCACCTCACTTGAACGTTCTAAAATGGCTTCTTCTAGAGGCCAGGATCCAACTTCAGCTGGCTTGCATCACTCACAAGGCTCTATACTCCAATTCCCCTGCATTTCTCACCCACAAACTCATGATATCCGGAGGGGCCAGAAATTGCCGATCCGCCATAGTCCTTTTGATCCAACCGGCACACCTGCGGAAAAAAAAAACGTACAATCAGGCCTTTTCTGGGGCCGCTCCAATAATTTGGAACTCTCATCCGCCCGCCATCAGAAGACTTCCCTCTCTGGCTTGCTTAAAAAAAACAGGCCAAAACTTTCCTAATGGGCAAATTCCTCCCCTAAAGCTGACATTACATGCACCTCAATGACCCTGTTCCACCCTCTATTTCGGCATTATCCATGTTCTTTCTGGATGATACCGACCCACACGGAGACTGTTTTTCTAAATGTTTTCACCTGTTTTTTCCCACAGGTATCCTGGGATTGAAACCGCCTGCTTCTGTATAATGTATCTCCCTTTTTTTTTCTCATCCCAACTGTTTCCTCCCCTCCAAAACCCTGTGTTTACCTCTTTCCATTCTTGTAAAGCGCTCTGATACCCTCACGGATCTGGTTCGTGCTCTATAAAACTCTAAATAATATAAAATAAAAATAAAGGCGAAGACACAACTTGGCACACCTGTACCATGTCTGCAAACTCTGCATGCATTATATATGCAAGTCACCCCTACAGCAGGCCTAACAGCCCTAATGCACTGTGCCTTATATTGCATGTGAGGACATATCTGCATGAGCAGATGTGCCCCTGCGATGTTCAAGTCGATTCTTGGACATTGCCAGTGAACAGGGAAGCCATTTCGAGTATATGGACTGGGCACTGGTGATTACAAGTTCCCCAGCTACATGATGGCTTCACTGAAACTGAAGATGTTTAGTATCAAACATCTTGCATTAGGGGCGTGGCTAGCAGCCGATGGCAACGGTCGCAGCCTAGCGAGGCTCCCGACCCTCAGCCCGTGATCCGCCGTTAATCCTGTCTCAGACCCGGGATCCCCGTGGAAATCGGGTCGATCCCGGAGCCAATTCCCCGGTCTGTTCCGGTGGGGGAAGCGCGCCGCAGAACCCAACACAAAGGGCGCTGAGGGGCGCGGAGTGCCCGAGGCGGCTGTGGGCAAGATGGCGGCGTCCTTAGCGGCCGCCGAGACGTGGTGACGACCCTGCCCCTGAGATCCTGCGGCCACGGAGAGGGGAGCCGCGCAGCACTGGGCTGCTGGAGAGTGGTTGCGGCCACCCGAGCGCCGGCGGACCCTGAGGTCAGTGCGAGCTCTGATCGGGTGCGGAGCTCTGGCGGGGCTCCGCCCACTGCTGCAAGGGGCTTACTCCGGGCCCCGGCTTTGAGGCCTGCGGTCCCTGTGGGTGCAGCCGGGCCCTTCGACGGCACAGTACGCCTTTGAGTCACGACTGGCCTTGACTTGGGGGAGCCCTGCGGGGGTACCGGGTGCGGACATTGCCCTGGGGACGTCCAACCTCCCGGGGGAGATTCTCTGTGGCCCGACAGCGGGGCCTGTGCTTTGATTGGGCGGCTGCCTGACCCGGGCCTCACATGAACGGTGCCGCTGTCTCTGCGAGGGGCCTAGAGGGGCATTGACTCGACCGCAGCACCATCGCCCTGGACCCGAGTGCCAAGACCGGGGGGGAGGAGGACACCCGCTGTGGAATTGCGCATCCTACATTTTCCACCCCGACTCTGGCCCCAGGACTTACTTCCTTCCTGGAGGGTAGCGACAGATCGTCAGCACCGCTGTAAGCTGAGGTGAGCTTAAAGAGTGTGGACAGAGAGACTAGGTCAGCTGGTGGACCCCGGTGCGGACCCCTGTCGCCGGGTTGCCGGGGCACCTGGGGTGCGCCATTTTGGACCTCCGCAGGGTGGCCCCCAAAGATCCGGCTCTCACCTGACGTCGGTTAGCAGCGAGACCACCTTGGGGTTGGCGGCGGACTATTGCGAGGGACGTCGTTGCCTCCGGTTCACCCCTGAGAGACCGGAATTGCAAGGAGGTGCAGGATGGGAAGAACCAAAGGACCCAAGGGGGACGGGAGCCCAGCCGCGGAAACGCCGGAAGACTCCTCACAACCCCCCACGGAGCTCCAACTGATGCAGGACCGGATACTGGACGCCATTGCTGCCACGAAGGAGGCCCTACAGCACGACATTGGTCAAGTAGCGACGGGGCTGGGGCTCTTACGCGCAGATCATGCAAAGCTGCAGGACAGGGTCAAGGCCACAGAAGTTGCCTTGCAGGATGTCGTACCGGCCCATAAATCTATGGAGGGGCGACTCACAGAGGCAATGGGGCGGATACAGGCCCTAGAGAAGAGAGCGGAGGACGCTGAAAACCGCAGTCGGCGGAACAACGTCCGTCTGGTGGGCCTGCCGGAAAAAAAAGAAGGTACGGACATGGTGGGCTACCTGACCGACTGGTTACAAACTGTGGTTGCCCCGGAGGGCCTATCTCCCTTCTTCACGCTGGAGCGGGCGCACCGCGTGCCTTCCCGTCCCCCGCGCCAGGGTCTCCCGCCGCGCCCGGTGGTCATCAAATTGCTCCACTATAAAGACAGAGACTGGCTCCTTCAGCGGGCCAGGGATGCGGGCCCATTCCAGGTGGACAATTGTAAAGTCACGCTATTTCCGGACTACACGTTTGAAACCCAGAAGCAGCGGGCCTCCTTCCTCTCCATCAAAAAGGAACTGCGCACCGAGGGACTGCAATATTCCCTGCTGTTCCCAGCCAAGCTGCGAGTGATAGTGGATGACAAGGCGCTGTTCTTTGAAACTACGGCAGATGCCTGGACCTGGTGGGACTCCTACAAGGCGGGCACAGACGGGGCTCGTATTAGAGCCGAGGAGGAGGGCCAGAACTATGCGGTCAGGCGATCGAGAAGACTCCGAGGGCGCCATCGGGGATCCAAGAAGCCGTCAACATCGCAAACGGCAGAGGAGCGGAGAGCGGCGTTGCAGGCGGTTCAGGAGGTGTCGGGATCGGCACCGGTCCACTCAGCGAGAGAATCTGCCTCAGAGGCCCTGGCCACGGGATCGGACACTGACTTCTCGGGGCTGGAGGGTGCTAGGGGCCCGAAGGTCACCCCCCAGACTTCGGGGGAAATCGTTGCACCCTGACAGCTGTCCGCGTTTTCTGAGAGAGGAGAGCCTGACGGCGGCGCCCCCCCATGAACATTGGAACAGACTAATGTGAGACTTTTCTTTCATGAGTCGCATTGGGTATTGTGGGGCGGTGGGACATGGGAACGAGGCTTGAAAGGTTTAGTAGCCAGCTCACGCGCCACAGGGCCCATAAGGCCTCCGTGGTGATTACCACGGGCTACAAGTTTACGTGAGCACGTTTGCTCGCTAGTTTGGATGGGAGCCTCTACTTTGCAGTTGGGTCCTGTTCTGGGGGAGGGGGGTCCTGGAGTAGTTGGGGTGACTCGAGGTACATTTGGGGTCGGGTGGTTGGGCGGGGAGTTGGGGATGGGTGGCGGTTGGAAGGTGTCTGGTGTCCGGAAGCGTAAGTTTATTGATTTAATTTGCACCGGCTGGGGAGATGGCTAATATGGGTTCGTTGAAATGTGTGTCCTGGAATGTGCGGGGACTGAATTCCATGACAAAGAGGCACAAGGTACACGCCTACCTGGTCCGCAGAGGGATTCATATTGCCTTCCTACAAGAGACCCATTTAACTAAAAAGGAGGGCGCAGCACTGCAGAGGAGATGGAGGGGCCAACTGTTCCACACCACGTACTCGGCATTTGCCAGGGGAACACTACTTTGGATCCGAGCAGGGGTTCCCTTTCAGGTTACTAGGCACTCAGTAGACCCCGAAGGGAGGTATGTGGTAGTCGAGGGTTTGCTCAGGGGTCGTCAGTTGACACTTTGCAGCGCCTATGCGCCTAATGTAGAGCAGGCATCATACTTCACTAGGCTATCCAAACAGTTAGCTTCTTATTTAGCGGGGTCGGTGCTGCTGGGGGGGGATTTCAACTCAGTGGAGGACGCCAATCTCGATAGGTCACACCCACCTCTACACGCATCCCCAGTTCACAGACTAGCAAAACACAGATCGAACTGGCAGGGGATGTGGGACCTGACAGATGCATGGCGCACTCAACACCCAACTGATAGAGATTATTCCTTCTATTCGGGTATGCACGACCTCCACGTTCGCATAGACGCTTTCCTATGCTCCCAGTCGGTGTTGCCTATGGTTGCCCGAACCGAATACCTAGCACGCACGATCTCGGACCATAATCCCCTGCTTCTCACGTTTGCCTGGATGAATGAAGTTTCGCCAATCCCAACGTGGCAGCTCCATCCGGACACGTTGGACGACCCGCCATTCAGCGGAGCGTTAGAGGGCAGACTGTCCCAATACTTTGCCGAGAATGAGGGAACTGCCTCTTCCAGGGCAGTGGAATGGGATGCGCTCAAGGTAGTAGTACGGGGGCACTGTATTGGGAAGTTCGCGGGCATACGGCGAACACTAGTCGAAGACGTGGACAAGGCCGAGAAAGCCCTGAGAGTGGTGGAGGTACAACGGCCCAACCACCCCGACATGCAGGATAGGGTATGCGCAGCGTGAGAGGCAGTGGCGGTGGAGGTGGAACGCCTTCGCTGTTTTGATCACAAGACATACTTAACCAAGGCACTCGCTGAGGGAGATAAGACGGGGACGCTCCTAGCCTGGCTGGCAAATCCCAGCAGGGGTGCTGCCCCAATATTATCCCTGACCGCTGCGGACGGCACCGCGTGTAGCACCCAGCCAGACATATTGCAATGCTTTAAGGCATATTACGAGCGACTGTATAGGGGAGGCCCGGTAGACCAAACCGAGATGTTGGAGACCTTGTTGTCTGAGATACAACTGCCATGCCTAGAGCCGGATCAGGCAGTAGCCCTCGGGGGCCCAATTGACCTAGCGGAAATTAGGGGGGCCATAAAAAGAATGGCACGCAGGAAAACACCGGGAGTGGACGGTCTGCCCATTGAGTTCTACGGCAAATACATTGATATCCTAGCCCCACGGCTCCAAATAATATACAATGAGGCAAAAGAGAGGGGGGTACTGCCCTGTTCGATGCGCGAGGCGCTCATGATCCCCTTGCTCAAGCCGCGTAGGCCCAGCTCTGACCCGGCATCCTACAGGCCACTGTCGATGCTAACGACGGATTATAAAATCTTGAGCACTATACTGGCCACTAGGCTGATGGCCCATATGCAAGACTTGATCCACAAGGATCAATCGGGCTTTATACCCGCTAGAAATACATCTCATAACATTCGCAGGTTGCTGAGGCTGGTGGCGGACCCTCCGCCGTCCGCCAGAACCCCTATGGTGATGGCGATTGACATTGAGAAAGCCTTCGACAGCCTGGACTGGACCTACCTGTACAGGGTGCTGCGGGGCTTTGGCATCGGGGATGACTATGTGCGGTGGACGGAAGTGCTATATGCGTCGGCGGGCGCTAGGGTGCGAGTGGGAGCGTTGATATCGGATAGGTATGCAGTGCATAGGGGTACTAGACAAGGGTGTGCACTCTCCCCCTTGCTGTTTGCCCTTGCGATCGTACCGTTAGCGGCACTGGCTAGGAAAGGCGACTCCTACCGAGGACTGGAGGTAGACGGGGTGCACCACCACATATCGTTGTATGCAGACGACCTCCTACTGTTCCTGGGGAATGCCGAGGAAGCGGTGGACGGGGCGAAAGACCTGCTAGCGCGTTTCGGGGATGTATCGGGACTGAAGGTGAACTGGGCGAAGACTTGCCTCTTTCCTCTCCGGAGGGCGGAAAGGTGTCCCCGGACCCATCCCGAGCTCCGCTGGGAGCCGTCCTGTCTGCCCTACCTAGGGGTGTATATTTACCACGAACCCGCGGACCTGCTGGAAGGCAATATTAACCGTTGCATCCGGACGCTGCAGGGTAACATGCTTTTCTGGGCCACCCTCCCTTTGTCTCTATCAGGCCGAGTCTCGCTGCTTAAAATGATCGCCCTGCCGCGGTTATTGTACTTCTTCCGCACCCTGCCTGTGTGGATACCGGGCGCCGTCTTCCGACGACTAAAGTCCCAAGTGGTGTCTTTTCTGTGGGGAACTGGCAGGCGGAGAATAGCCTTAGCAACCCTGACCCGCCCGAAGAACGAGGGCGGTCTCGCGGTCCCTGATTTCGAGTTTTATTATTTAGCTGCCCAACTGCAGTTCCTCACGCAGGAGGTGGCAAGGGTATACCGGGGCCCGGAGCAGGAGAGGGACACTGGCACCCCCCGCCATGTGTTGGCATACATCGCCCTGCAACAGAAGCTAACACTCAGGGACCTGTCTCAAGAGGAACGAACACTGAGGCTATGCTGGAACCGCGTGCAAAAGCGTGCTGGTCCCGGACACCCGTACGCGCCCGAAATCCCGCTGGGTATGCTCACCGCGCTGCCGCATGGCGGCGACTGGTCGAACCTCCAAAGCTGGGAAGAGGCTGGTCTGCAGGTGGTGGGCGACCTCTACACTGACGGGGTGCTCGTGCCGTACCAGTCCTTACAGGAACAGTACGACCTTCCGAGAGGGGACTACCTACTGCACGCAGCTGTGGTGCGAGGGATCCAAGCGCACTGGGGTGAGGGACTGTGTGAACCCGCGACGTCGCCACCGTGTCAATATGTGATGATGGCCGCGGGAACAGTCAAGGCAGTCACATGCCTGCACTCCAGAATACTCGCGAGCACCTTGCTGCCCCTTACGCGCCTAAGGACCCAATGGGGGACTGACCTGCAGAGGGAGATCCCGGATGCGACGTGGGCTCAGTTGGTTCAGAGGCCCAGGAAGTGCACTAGAAACGCTCGGTTCCAATTGATACAGCTCTATATCCTTCATAGGGCTTACCTTACCCCGAACAAAATAGCACGATACTTTGGAGCAGCGGACGCAGCGTGTCCTAGATGCGCATTGTTGGAAGCGGACTTGCTACACATGCTGAGGGACTGCCCGCACCTGCAGGACTTCTGGAGGGAAGTGGGCGACACCCTGAACGCGGTCACGGACAGGGATCTACACTACGATGGCGCAACTACACTCTTACACTGGTTTCCACACACACGTAAGAATAAACTGACAAGCAAATTTATAGACATGGGCCTACTCCTTGCGAAGAGGGAGCTTACTAGGGGATGGAAATCTAGGGTAGCGCCGACACATCGAAAATGGATAACTGAGTTCCAGAAATGGGCAGCGGCGGAGAGCACGATCAGGTATCAACTGGCTCGGCGGGGGCCAGATGAGAAAGCTCAGGAAGCGGCACTAGCGTGGGAAATTCTAGTCCAGGCACTTCGAGATAGTACAGTGGAGAGTGAGGAGGAGGAAGAAGCAGAAGACCCAGGGTTTTCCGGGGTGGCGGCACCGGTCCCTGCACTCACCATGGACACACACACACAGTAACTCTTCAAACTCCGCAGATTACCGACACAATCCAGCATACGGCAAACCGGACAAGACACCATAGAACACCGGGGGGTGGGGGGAGCGTAGTGAAGAGGGGGGGGGGGGGCAGCATCCCATTGGCACCGATCTCACAGCTCACGCGAACCGGATGCTAGCAGGGGGGGGGGGTTAGTGGGGGGAAAAAGTTAAAAGCAGACGGCGGTTGATCACTAGATACGCCACGGAGTAGTGGCGGAGGTAGTGCACTGGGTGTGACAGATTTCACCCAACCCCAGGAAGGCGGGTGTTGGGACTGTGTAAATTTTGTTGGGGATGGTGTGAGAGATTGAGATCCCACATGTGCGCTACTGCAAATTGCCTGTATTGCTTATATTGGAATCTGCAATAAAAAATGTTTTACAAAAAAAAAAACATCTTGCATTAATAAACCCACACTGATTCCAGTGATGGATTTATTAATACGTGCACATTTCAAACGCATAAAGTATCAATTGATCAATTGATAGTGAGGAAGATGGCTTGCTGAAGCGCGGGAGGTGACCAGCAAGGAGTCCACACCAGTAGACAGTGACTCTATAGTAAGAGAATCCACACTCATTAAATCTCGAACTAAATTAACTGACAAATAAGAAGAAACAGATAACTCTCGCTGGTCCATCATCCCTGGATTAGGACTGGACACCGACCTGTGGGCGTAAAAAACAACCCAGATTCTTTCATAGGTCCTGATTGAATGTTTTTCTCCTAAACTAGCAACTCTGGCCGTTTTAGGATATTCCCAGATTCCCAGACACTCACGACCCCCCACCACTCACCTGTAAAAAGCTAAATATGAGTGGTCCTGATGAAGGTGGATACGAGTTGTAGTTTCCACTGAAACGTACGTCGACCAGGCTGAGTAAAATCCCAGCTGGCGACACAACCACAGTGGAATGTGGTCTCTCAGGGCTCCATACTAAGTCCCCTACTTTTTAATATTTATGTAAGTCTACTGGCCAGAATAGCGGAGCGAGCTGGGCTCACGGTATATTCCTATGCCGATGACACCCAGATCATCTTCTTACTGTCGGCCAAAACTATGCACGATACATCGGGGCTCTATGTAGGGCTAACGAGTATTGCCGATTGGATGCACACCAACAAACTTAAGCTAAACGGTGGGAAAACCGAACTTCTTCTCTTCGGTAACAACATGTCCCTCTGGGGCACTCAACATTGGCCATCCCAGATGGGATCACTCCCACTTCCAGTGCAATCGGCCCGCAATCTGGTCTTCATTGTCGATGACCAGCTGACAATGAGGCAACAAGCAGTTAAAGTAGCGTCCACCTGTTTTGTCATTCTTAAGTGGCTTAGGAAAATTCTATGGATGCTTCCATTGCCCACCCAGAAAACTGTAGTCCATGCTCTTATATCATCTACACTGGACTATGGGAATGTGTTATATCTGAGTGCAAGCAAAGAAGTATTACATAGGTTACAGATTGTCCAAAATTCTGCTGCCCGATTGCTATGTAAACTTCCCTACAGAACTCCAATTTCTGCCTCATTGCATGATCTTCACTGGCTGCGGATCAACATTCGTGCTAAATTTAAAGCGCTGTGCTATATGCACAAGATTAACTCTGGCAAAGCACCTCACTACCTTAAGGCCTTGGTTCATCAATACCGTCCCTCCCGCACACTTCGATCTTCCAATCAGCACCAATTTAAAATTCCTAGGATCAAACGAGTCCGAATGGGTGGACACTCTTTTTCTTGCTTAGCTCCCTCACTCTGGAACTCGCTTCCCTTTTACTTACGCACCGAACAACATTACTTCAAATTCCGTAAAGACGCAAAAACTTGGTTGTTTAATCAATAACTTCTTTTCGTTCCTGTTCTATTCTCTAGCTTCTGTTCCTTGGTTCTTTTGTGCTCCCTAGCGCTGGGAAACCTACGGGTAGCTGTTGTGCTGTATAAATCTAATAATAAATAAATAAATAAACCACAGATGGTCATAATAGGTCATCTTTGTGATTTCATTAATGCATGTTGTAGGCCGAATGTGTGTGCATGGGAGTCATGTGGGTTAGTGTGATAGGTTGGGATGTGAGTGTGGTTTAACCATGGGAACATACTAATAGTTTCTAGATATATAATCAAATTGTAATGAAGATGAAAGAAGTAGATGAATATGATATGTACATTGGATTTGCATAATTGTATTTTTTGCACTTTTATACGTTTGGTGATTTCATGTTTTTAACTTTTGTATAATCAAAGGAAATGTTGGATACAGTCTTTTCTAATTGCAAAAAAAAGAAAAAAATTAACTAAACAAAAGAATAAAATGAACTTAAATACAAACAAAAATGAGAGGTGTGTCATAGGTGGCCCATAGAGCTTCTATAAGCCTATAGCAAAAGAACATAGGTCAAGTGGGAGCTTTCTCACTACATAAAATGGTTTATTAATGCATTCACCCAGAGAGTACATTAGAGGTACTCCCTGAAACCTACTTGTCCACTAATGTGCTGGCTTAGTGCCGGCACAGATGCATTTCTGACCCCCTTGGAGGTGAGAGCCCCGTACTCAGAGGTCAGGAACAAATGCCTTCTCTGGTAGGAGGTGTTTACACTTCCTCAAAGCAGGATGAGTAGCAATCAGCCTATCAAGGCCAGAGGCTTCAAAGACTTTGCCACCTTTGATATGCGTCCCCAGTATCCCTAAGACCTGGGAGATGCCACCCCCTGCCCTAAGGCCCATTTGGCACCAGGACAGTCGGGGAAGTTAGTATGCGAAGTAGGCGAAGAGCACACCCACGACAGTCACACCCCTAAGGTGAACTGCCTGTTGCGCCTCACTGTAGGAAAATTCTGCCATCTTGGTGACAGCAGAATTTAGGAAACTGGGACAGAGTTATGCAGACTTCCTATAGGAAGTGGTCATATAGGGGGCGTAGTGAACCCAAGGTAACGTAGGCCATTGGCTTCTACGATCCACTCCACAAACGCCCTTAAATGTAGTATTAATGGGGCTCCCTGAATCCAGAACTTCAGATTCCACTTGCTATAAAGAAGAAGAGGACATTGAAGAGCCAAACTCGCAAGATTTGAAGAGTACTGTGGGCGTTAGGCACCAAACCCTACCTGCCACACAGACTCGGCAGTTGCAAAGACCCAACTCGCCTTGCCGCTGTGCATCCTCCACAAGCCCCGGAGGGTTACCAGCACTTCGCACAGCAGTTTGCATCTCCCTTGGAGTAGAGGAGCTACTCCCCCTGCAGGCACCAACCACGACATCCTGTTTAAAGAAGCTGCTGTCCACAAGGTCCAATGAGCAGCAGTCGCCCATGAGAAGGTTCTTCACACACAGATGTCAGATCCATCTTCCTGCCCAGCCTGAAGACGCCAGTACCTCCATGAGCTCTCCTACTTCAATACCCAGTGTTTACTGAACCCTTGCTGCGACCAACACTTGTTAAAAGTCCAGTCAGGTCCGGACTCCAACGACATCACCAATGACCAACCACTGAGGGATGTCGGCTCCGCAGAGGCCAGCATAGAGAGTGTCCCAGCTGTCCTGTTTTTGTCCCCTTTGCTGGTCCTGACCAATACCAGTGAGTGCCTTGACGCAAGATATTTAGCCGACCACAAACCCTCCGCACCCAAGCCGCCAGGGCCTAAAGAAACCAAATGCTCCCCCATGCTTCCATGACCCTCATGACCCGAATCTGCCAATGGGATCTCCCAGACTTGTCCCTGAGTCCCCCCTTGCAATCTATTTCCAGGTGTTCCCCTTCCTTTCTACTACATAGTGTGCAAGGCTACCAACCTGCACAGTATCTCTGCACCCAAGTTAACCATGGCAGATACACCGAAACACAAACGCCTCGCAAGTATATGTATGCAGTAAATATTCTTTCCCCCATAGGAAAGCATTACACCTAAAAGCGCACTGTTGGTTAACTGTGCTAAAACTGTAACAGGTTTATTGTGAAAAGGTACTTACTTGATAATGAAGTTATTGGTTTCAAAATATACATAAAAATACCTGTTATTTTTCCAAATTGGTGTGGAGCGCCTTTTTGAGTGAGTGCATCATTTATTGACTCTGTGTGTGCAACAAATAACTAACACTCCTCTGATAAGCCTACGGCTGCTCTGTACCACTAACCTAGATCGGGCCCCTTGGGATTGTTAGAGCAAGCCCCTATCCACTCATAAGGGACTCTTTACACAGCATACCTCCTTTTGGTATACTAAATAAATAGCCAGTTTCCTACACCTCCCTCCCCAATTTCCCTGCATTCCCAACTTCGGAAAGGTCTGTCGCCTACCCATCCCAAAAGTTCACACTACACCAATGTTCTTCCTCAACCCAAAAACCCATCAAGTAACAATAAACTGAAAAACTAGAGTAAAGGATGGCTCAGAGCCCCCTCTTGACGAAGGATACTGATTGTTTTATAGTCCTACTTCCTGCTGCGGCCTCCGCCTTGAAAAAGGCCCCCCACTGCGGGGCAAAAGTCACAGTAGCTGACGTCCCTCGCCAGCCTCTTGCCAGTCTCAGGTTCCTCTCCTCTGGCATTGGGAAGACCCTCTCCCTCCCCCATTCCAGGTTGTTGTCTGATAACTTACTTGATCAGCTCCTTTCCAGACAGTTTCAATGTCTAATGATTCTGAGAAGCCCCTTGTTCGTCAGGGAACTTTCAATGTAGAATGTCTGCACCTACCAGCGCATCCTCTAACCCTCGCCGGTATGCCTCCATGGTCTCCTGCGCGGGTTGTGGCGGGGGTTCGTAGCAGGTTGTTCTCTTTTTTCGGCAGCCAACTCTCATGTCACTTTAGGGTTTCAAAGGACAATGATTTGTTGCCAGTTCATGAAGTGTAGTTTCCTTTTACCTCTTCATAGGATTTACGCTAGGTTTGGACTTGTCTGGGAAGATCATAAGTAGCACCCCTTTTTTGCTTGTATCTCTTAAGATCACTTCCCTGTCATGGAAGTTGAAAATACTAGCGATCAAATGTTATGGCAGCGGGGCCCTGGAAGAGGGTTCAAAGTGAGGGTTCAGTGTGCTCTTTCAAATCCAAACCACTGTGATAGTTCCCCAGTAGGCCCCCACGACTTGTGCCATTCCTCCAGGAATAACCCCAGCGACATCACCTCTGGAACCCCACGAACCACAGGTTGTTGTGCCTGGACCTGTTCTCTGCATCTTCCAACCTATCCTCCAATATCTTGATAGAGGTTTTGAGACATTTTACTTCTGCGCAGCAAGTGGACATCTCGTCCTCTAGTGTTGACACATGGCTCTCCACCTCCATTTGTTGCACAGATCTTATCTCGGGAGCGCCACATCTGCCCTCACACCCCCTATCTTCATTTCAACTGCCGCTCTGGAAGCTCTGATTTCCTGTAGGATCACTGTCGTATCAGGGGTGACCTCAACCACCACGGTAGAATCAGGGCTTTCCTTGGCGCACCCCTGGCTGGAGCAGTGTATCTGTCCATCGTGGTTTGCATGGGGGCATTAGGGACCCTGGCCTTCCCCATTGATTCACTTCCTGACTCGATGTTGAATAGCAAGCCCCTTAGATGAGAGTCCAGGGACGCAGGGGGAGAGGATGGCAGGAAGTGTCTGTCAATTTCCAGCCCGCCTGCCTCGTTCACCACCATCTACATGAGCGGCTCGGAGAATACATCACCGTCTGCTCCCACTGTGAGGCTCCTTTTCTTCCCTACCAATCAGGAGAATGTGGCACCTCTCCAACCCGCCTGCCCTGCTCTCCCCCATTCCACGGGTGACATGTGCAGCTCGGAGTTAGCGGTCTTGTCCTGCAACTGAGCGTGCTTCTGGTTGTCTGGAGGCACACAACCCCACTCCTGAAGAGGGCCTCCAATCCAGGGCTGGGGGGCCTTCTCTTGTCCAAACGGCCCAGACTGGGAAATGTCCTTGAAGTCTCTGTGCTAGAGCCCAGTAAAAACTCAGGGCACAGCATACTGCCTATCTCCGGTCAGCTTTCTCGGGGCCCATAACCTCCACCATAGTGGCCACTCTTTCTCGCGGCTGCCGCTGGCCCCTGGGTGAAAAAAAGGCAGCCAGGCTACCCACTTTCGATCTTTGGGGAAATGCAAACTCAACCCTGTGGCCTCCTGGCTTGCATCTTCTTGGGGCCTCAGCGCAGCATCGAGGCCCAAACACCGCTACAGCAGGCTCCAACCGCTGCTTTTCTCTCATGTGGTCACCAAGACATCACTCTGCCCTATGCAGCCAAGGTGATCCGACTGCGGCCCACCTCACTGCCAAAGCGTTGATGCCTCCTCCCAGGCAGGGAGCTCCTCCCCCTCTTTGCTTGGTCTGGACCTGGGTGTGTCCTTCATCCAACTTCCCTGGCTGGTCAGGCCCATGGCAGGAAGAATATGGAGGATTCAGCTGGTTTATGAAGGAGGCTGTGTAGCGGGAATTCCGTTCTCCTACAGAACTGTGCATAGAGATTTGGAACCTCAGTGAATTAGGGTGGCCCAAAACTCACCTCAGCACCCAAAATCCCCTTACCGAGCTAGCTACAGTGTCTCATTGGTCATAACAAACTCCCAATGTTTGGACAGACCAGAACATGAACTTCGAATACCTCAGGCATCGTGGAACACATGAACACTCTTTCGTTATGCAATCATTTCAAACCAGAACGTGGAGTAAAAGAGGACACGTGCACATTTGAAATATTTATTTACTAATGCAGGGTTCTCAAACGCAGTATCTTACAAGCAAACATATTATCACAAGCAAAGTTATCAGCATAGTTAATAGTCCATAAAATGCGAAAGGTGACAGCATGCTAAAATGCTGAAATGAATAGGAGTTAGCAACACCTAATTCTCACCCTCCCTAACTAGCATAGTATTATTATTATCTATGAAGGTCTCTTTGGGTTTTAGCAGGGCGGGCCCATACCTCAAAATCTCAGTGGCAGAGGATCACATCATCATCCACCAGCTCTCTGCATGCGAAGCACCATCAAGTGTGTTACGTGTGCTCTCAGCAAAGCAATATAAAACACGCGTAAAGCCAGATTTTGGCAGCAGCTGCATTCATGTTATGTCTAGAAAGGTGCGAAGATCAGACCTTAAAACAACATCCTGGGAAGCTTCAGCACTCACTGTGCAGACATATTTTACCAAACAAAGCTGATATCAGAGCAATAACATATTATTCTCATGTAAATCACAACGCTCTTCTATGTTGAAAGCTACAATAACAATTATGTGTCGTGTGCAAAAGCAGCAAAAGGAAAAATGGCGTTTAAACATTTTAATAAGCTCATGCTAACTTAACACGGTATATAGGTAGGCAGTATCTATATGACACCCCCCAATGATCCGAGCACAGACAAAATAAAGAATGTAGCCATGTAGTGGGAATTTCAAGACCAGAATAGGGGCACATCATGAAAACAGGGTTCAATAATAACTAGTCAGGTCAATTTGTAAAATCCGGAAAAAAGGCCTTCTAGAGGTCAAGTAAAAAGATCTCAACCATGCTAATACATGATTCACTATCACTCAAGTTAATAGGTGTGGGTGTGCAAAAATTTTGTAAATATGAAGGGGCTATCATCCAAAGTTACGAAGGTTTTTTAGGACAGGACTGAATACGCAAAATATGCAGCAACAGCCTCCAGCATGAAATCCCTGTCATCATCCGAAAACAGTTCAGCCATCCAATTCATTAGTGGGAATGAACATATATGCTCCTCCAGCACCGGAGCCTCTAGCATCATCAGAGGACAACTCGGAGAGTTCTCAATATAGCTCTGTGCCAAGAAATCTTGCGCCGCTGCAAGTACGTTCCATTGACCCATTAGTCCATGCATCCCTGCCAAGGCCATAATCCTTTCGCCAGAACAAACCAACTCGTGAGTAACTACGAGACTCATCAGGTGATTAAAATCGACGTCAGGAGATACCGTCTTGCAGAGACACAAATCAAGGGCCCAGTCGAAATCGCAGCTCAGGCAACGAAACACAGGCTGGACACATGTGAAATAGGAAAATCGAAAAGATAATCCAAATGCCGTGCTTAAAGTCGCAAGCGACAGTGTGCCATAGTAGTCAAGCATCCGGTTGCGAAATAGTGCCAGGTGGGGCTGAGCGGCTTCTAACACAGGAGGGGCCTCCGTTTTTAATAAATCAAAATATCACCAGAACGCCTGCAGCCAGCGCCAGCAAAACAGGAAAGCCTCCAAACAGGCTTGAAAAGATACTGTGGAAGAAAGCAGGGATGACCCCAAAAATGTTCTCAAAGGAAGTCACAAGACCACTGCTAACTAATTTAAAAAAATGTGCCAGGCCAGAAGTGGAGGAGGCATTAAAGATTTGATGGACCAGCTCGCTGAAATGCAATGGCAAATCAGTATTCAATAGCGCTTGCACTTCTGTGCGCGTGTTAGCTATGTGAAGGACGAATGTTTCTCGAGCCGAACTCAGGGCCACCTCTTTTTGAGACAAAAGGGATCTTATTCTACTCATACCATTGAACTCTGCTTTCAAGGTTGGGATACGAGGCCAGATGGAAACATCTGAATTCCCATGTGTAGGAGGATACAGAACGTTTTTGCAACACACCACACGTTCTGATACGGTTACCACATAAGCGACACCTCTAATTAACCCACAACAGTCTTCGTTATTTAAAAGTAAATAACTGCCATTTGCCAGTAATGTAAAAGTAGGAACGATTGCGGGAACTGGAGTGCCTTTCAAAACACAGGCTAAATTTGTTTTGTCCGGTCCTGGTTACAAGAACCGTGCAACTGGATGGGTCTACAAATTAATGAACGATCCGGGGTTTCTGTGCACTCCTCCCCTTTAAGATAAACCTCTTTCTCGTCTTTCAGGCATCGATAAGTGAATGAAAGAGACCATGCCTCATGGAGAAATGAACTTCCCAGCGGTTCATATCCACCTATTGCGATATATCGCATACAACTTGTAAATTTATACAAAGCAAATGGTAATGTAATTAACCCGTGGATAAGCCACATCGCAGCAGTGGCTTCTGCCACAGAGAACGGTAAAGACTCCAATCTCTCAATGTGTAATATGGAAAAAGATGCTTCTCGCATCGAAAGCATGCGCTGCTTGTCAGTCAAATTGAAAGGGGCAAAGAGAGAGGACACGTTCATGTAAGACCAAGGCACCCGCCCAGACTTAAGCGTTTGCAGGGTCCATGCAAATTGCATAATAGAACGCAATTTATTCTGACCATGGTATATTACAGACACCTCATCTTGCACAATATCAACAACAGAAGACACAATGTTATTTAACGTGTAAATGCGGGAAGAAAGCATGTCAATACTGTTATCCACAACTGCAAGTACTTTTTCTAAATTAGCTTGATCAATAGCTCTAAGGCGTGTAGCAGCCTCAATTTGTGAAGTCTTCCAGATTTCATTGTTTAAATCGCATATATAATTCTTTTAGATCTACCATTAGCCGGGCCTTTAACGAAATTGTTTAAATCAACATCATCAGTGAGCTTGGACAGATGCAGTTTAACCGCAGCCAAGGTAGAATGTTTCAGCCAATTCTGACATAATTTTCCTACAGAATAAGTGGTGACAGAATTGTCGGTATCAAAGCGGGGATCAGGTCTGACATTTGTAAACCCATCAGCTAAACCCAGAAAACGGTGTTGGCATGAATCAGAACTTCTGTGCCACATCAGCCAACCATTTGGATCCAAACTGGAAATGTTAAAGGAAGCATTTTGCAATAAGGCCTGCAATTCATTAATGGAAAACTTTGTAACATTATTCCAACCGGAATACTCTTCTAAGTCAGGGACAGTCTGTGTATTTAATTTTTTAGAAGTAGCCAATCCAAAGCATGTCATTTGAGAAATGGTAGAATTTAAAAATAACATATGATTTGGTATGAGACATGCACGCTGCAAAGCCTCAGTGCCTTGTACCTGCCAACTCTTAGAACCCCATACTGATTTAAGGTCAATGGTTTCCTTCCATAGCTCATAGCCTTCTACAGCCAATTCGTCTAGAAAGGACTTCGAATACAACAATTTGGTATCGGTAAGTCTAACCTTGGACATGGACTTCTGCGTCATTTTGAAATAAAAAGACTCGGGTTTGGACTGATTAAAGTCGGTGAAATAAGTGTTCTTTTTCAAAAAAGTACTCGAACTGCCTTGTAAAGGGGTTGGGCAATGTTCCCACTGAGTGTAATTTACAGTATCCCTTTTGGAATTTGTTTTATGCAGATAATGGTTGCCAAAATGTTGGAAGCAAAATAATTCACCATAATTAGCAGAATCTAAGTATAAATCTTCAGCATCAAAGGCAGCATAATATTTCAAATCAGAGAAGGCATGTTTTGTTTCACCACATCTCCCATGTTAACTCTGAGCACATTTGGGACATTAACCACTTCAGTAGGGCCATGTATTTGAAACTTAACCGCATCCCACACAATCTCATCAAGAACAGGCCAAGCAGTGATGTTAACAAAATGCAAGTCTCTCTTCAGTCGGTGTGCTGAATGTGACGAGGAAAGGGGCCAAAGTTCCATTAAGATGCCGAATGCATGATCTTTCCTCAACATAGTGTCCATTGACAAGGCGAAAAAAATAAAACACAAAACCAATTGACATGAAAAGGTATATAGAAAAAAGTACCAGCCAAATATATGTCCAAGGTGGGATCAAAAAACGTTTTTTAAATAACGTAGCATAAATTGAAAAACGTGAGGGTTTTTTCGAATTTTGTGAAACAGTGTCAAAAGAAAATCTGGACTCTGTGGCCAAACGTGTTTGCAAATCCGGCATCGATAAGTCAATTGGATAAGTGTAATCAAGTTCATCAATTTGATCAATTGGTAAAGTACTTAATAAAGGACTGGAAATAGCAGGCATCTCGAGGGCCACCTCAGACATAGGATTAGAAGAAGTGGCCAAAACAGAATGTCTCACAATCGAAGGACAGGAGACAGCCGGAGTCATACTAAGAAGAATCGGCCACTCTGTGTATCTTGAGATTATCAATAGATATAAACCTGTTTTCCTTACGACCAGGTAGTGGAGGTAAAATGACTGTTCTCGTGCCCTTCACTCCAAGCACAGGAACCGGTGCTCGATACGAAGGACCAAATTCTTTCTTGTTATCGATCTTCTCTCAAACCAGTTCTCCAACTTGGGGTGGCCAGCCAACTACCGGGATCTGCAACGCATCATCCGATGTGGAGGGCAAATGTTCCTTTGCAAGACTGTCTCTGGTCTTTTGTAGATCCTGTAAAACATTGAAATGTTCATCTATGTCAAAGGTTGTGGCGCGGGACACGCCGTCTAGACCGTCAAGGTCCGGGACAAACATCTTGATACCAAAGAGCATTTCGTATGCTGTCCGCACACCCAGAGACCTTCTAGGGAGATTATTAAGAGCACGCTGCACGCCATTGAGGTGGGCCATCCAGTTTCTGCCAGTGCCTATAACTCGTGCTGGCAAAGATTGCTTTAAGTCACGGTTCATTCGTTCCACTACACTGTTACCCTCAGGTCTGTAGGGAGACGAAAACTTGACTTGGACCCCCATCAAAATCATGGCATCCTTATACACCTTAGAGGCGAAAGCCGGACCCTGATCCGAATGGAAGGTGCCACAGGCAAAAATCCCCACAAAGACACGCAAATCTCTTATGACAGTCCGTGAATCAGCACTGCGATGGGGCCAGACCCATACAAAGCGTGTGCATGAATCAACCACTACTAAGATGTACTATACGCAGTATCAGAGGAAAAAGGACCGCAGTGATCTAATTAAACACAGCCTAGTGGTTTATTAGATATGTACAACTGTGTCTGTGGCGGACACGCAGCAGTTGAAGGTTTAATCTGCTGGCAAATGTCACATTGAAGGACATAGTCTCGCGTCTGTTTGTACAGTCCCCGCCACCAGAAACGTTGTTGTAATTGAGCTACAGTGGCTGAAACGCCCGCATGCGCGGATGCCACACCTTCATGCGCCGCTGTAATCAAGTTTGCCTTGCGATCCGAGTTGGGAATCAAATGTTCTCCAACATCAGGAATATTCACAAAAGGAACCTTATCGGGACTTAAGTGGTATGTGTACTTCGAAGGGAACCCCGTAGGATGTTTACTTCCCTTCTCAGTGGCAGCAACTGCCGCCAAGATGTCATTATCAATCTTACTTTTGGACCGTGTAACTGCTGCAACTAAATATGTAGATACCGCTGATTTCGCTGCTTCATCAGCAAGCCAGTTACCAACAGCGTGAACTCCCACACGCTGATGGCCAAGAGTATGAATCACAAACACGAGGGGCAACTGCTCTTTGAGCTCAGCCACTCGAACCCAGATCAATTTATGTTTTATTGTGCTACCCTTGGAATCACGAAAGTCATTCTGAATCCAAAAGAACAAGTTCTCATTGTATGACTGGACACAGTAATAGGAATCACTCATAATAAGAGTCGTCACACTATGGTCTGCGTACTCCAACGCGAGTAAGAGAGCACGAAGCTCCGCCAATTGTGCGGTGCAGTCCCCTAGAGTCTGCGTGTGCACAACTCTGGACTTGAACTCATCGTTCACCATGGCACCGACCACAATGGCGCATGCGGAAACGTAGGCGTGTTTAGAGCCATGCGCAACCTGCACCGAACCATCAGTGTAAATGATGCAATGGAAATCCTCCAAAGGTCGCATTGCTAACGGAGCCGGATGAACGTATTCATACTGTAAATACTCCTGCGACCGTAACGTGGCGTCAAAAATAAACGTGACATCCTGAGATGTCAAGGATGCCGCCCATTGAATCCACCGAGGGTGCAAAGCTTTAGAGTTTGGTACACTGGCTTTCGTAACTGCCTCCAAGGCAGGACACTGGGTAACAACCAACATGCGTTTTCCCTGTGACAGGGCACGTTCCTTAAGAATAGCCATCTGCACAGCCGTTAAAACTTTCTCCACAGTGGAAAATCGCATTTCAGCCGAAGTGTAAAAGTGTGACTTGTAAGCAATAGGTACTGTGTCTCCGTCATTAAAAGTAAGGTACGTGAAACCCACCGTTCCCGGTATGATTCTTATCACCAGGTTGGTGTGGTTATCACGAGTCAGTAAGAATTTAGAAGCGAGCAGATCAGCCTGCAAGCATTGCAAAATGGCGGAGTGCTCAGGCAGCCAGCATGATTTGGAAAAAGTTGGTTGTATCAAAGCATACAGAGGCTTGATACGCTGGGCATAATCCGGAATGTATGTCCTTCCGAAATTCAAAAAAAACAGTAAAGACTGTAATTTTTTCAGTGATGTCGGAGCGCGCAGTTGTGCGCATTTCTCCAGGAAGTGAGGAGCCAAACCTCTACCTTCATTGTTGAGCTCATAGCCTAGGAACAACACTGTGTACTCAGCAATGTGCGATTTTGCAAAGTTAAACTTGTAACCCATATCTGCAAAGTTACAAATTATGCTGTTTACTCGACACAGATGCTCCCAAAGTTCGTCATCTGTGAGATATATGTCATCCACATACGAGCATGCATCTGGGTCGATTCTCTCCAACAGAGGGACTATGCGGGCAGTAAAAATCCCAGGACTATTCTTATAGCCCATTGGGAGACGGCGAAATTGTTTATGGACACCGCCGCAAGTAAAGTTGGTCCATTGGGAACTAAGACCATCCAATCGATGGGCATAAAAACCGTTAGAAATGGCAAGCGTGGTTTTAAAACGCTTACGCACAAGACTATTCACTAGGGCAGAGCCGTGAGTATTCTGTACAGCACAGTTACGGCAATGCAAGTTTAAATGCCGGTAATTCAAAACCAAACGATATGAACCGTCAGGCTTGGTCACAGTAAAGAGAGGGTTATTCATTGGTGACACATGTCTCAATCACTCCTTGATATTCCAATTGTTCAAGGACTGCCGCGACGGAAGCCTTTACTTCACGCCGTATGGGATATTGAGGTTGAAGCTGCGGCTGAGACCGTAAAGGTATTTCGTGGTTCGGGGACAATTCATCCCAACCACACTTGAAAGTTCACTGCATCCCCCTTGACATTAGCAAGAATGAGATCGCAAACTATATCAAAGGAGCCACATAGGCGCATACCCAATTCAACCGCAGCCTCCGGTCCGTGATCATCTTGAACACGTTTAATGATCGTCGGCAGGACAGCCATAGACGGAGTGCCATAACACCTCGCGTATACTGCCGCAAAAGTTCTCCCCCAGGTCACACAGTCAGCGAGTTCAGGAGCCAAATCCTTCGGTAAACTAATTGTTAAAATCCTGTGCTTGTCACCAGGAGTTGTATTAGGAAATACAGCTTCCAGCTGGTCAGATTTCTCAGCAAGCCAGAAAGAAAAATCATCCTTCTCCTGGGGTCGCTTGCCCATCACAGCATTGACCATCACGGGACTGAGCTTCAATCCGCCCTGTCCGGCCGGAAGCGCCGCACCACCCGGGGGCCCACCCGGAAGATTACGACCTATGTATTGCACTAAGGCTCGAATCACGGCAATAGAGACAACATGTAGTCTACGAACTTCTGCCAAGGTACAATTGCCGTGTTGAGGATGAGGAGTAAATCCGGCCAAAACAGGCCAATTTGCGCCTGGAATGGACAAAGGACCTAACCTCGGAGCGGTTAAAGAATGGGGTAGGGCGCCACCAAACCAAACACGATGCTGCCAAGTATCAATAGGAACTTCCTGTGCTCTGTACGGCGTATATTCATTTGGTACCGGAGAGGGAGTGTAATTGTGGAACAAACCAGAGTTACGGTCCACAGCCGGAAACGTCACCCACGAATAGAACAGTTTGTATGGGTAAGCAGCATCCGCACTCACCACCAATATCACAGCCAAGCCCTCCAAGGGGACTTGGTAAGTCTGCAAATGATTGCGTACCGCAACGCGACTATGCTGCGGAATGTCAACTGGCTGGGCCATGACTGCACAGGAACTTAGAAAAACAAAGTAAACTTTGTAGCACAACTGGGTTGTAATTCAAGGAAACCGTTTCTAGAAAGATTCAAGCTAGAAAAGACCTATTTCAAAAATAGGTAGGTTCTGTCCGACACCCCCGTTTTCCGGAAACGACAGTGAAGGGGTTAAGGATTGAAAGATATACTACTCGAGTGTCATGATATAAGACCGACAACGTTGGGCGCCATGTAGCGGGAATTCCGTTCTCCTACAGAACTGTGCATAGAGATTTGGAACCTCAGTGAATTAGGGTTGCCCAAAACTCACCTCAGTACCCAAAATCCCCTTACCGAGCTAGCTACAGTGTCTCATTGGTCATAACAAACTCCCAATGTTTAGACAGACCAGAACATGAACTTAGAATACCTCAGGTATCGTGGAACACATGAACACTCTTTCGTTATGCAATCATTTCAAACCAGAACATGGAGTAAAAGAGGACATGTGCACATTTGAAATATTTATTTACTAATGCAGGGTTCTCAAACACAGTATCTTAGATAATACAAGCAAACCTATTATCACAAGCAAAGTTATCAGCATAGTTAATAGTCCATAAAATGCGAAAGGTGACAGCATGCTGAAATGAATAGGAGTTAGCAACACCTAATTCTCACCCTCCCGAACTAGCATAGTATTATTATTATCTATGAAGGTCTCTTTGGGTTTTAGCAGGGCGGGCCCATACCTCAAAATCTCAGTGGCAGAGGATCACATCATCTTCCACCAGCTCTCTGCATGCGAAGCACCATCAAGTGTGTTACGTGTGCTCTCAGCAAAGCAATATACAACACGCGTAAAGCCAGATTTTGGCAGCAGCTGCATTCATGTTATGTCTAGAAAGGTGCGAAGATCAGACCTTACAACAACACTGTGTCGAGTTATCCTGGGAAGCTTCAGCACTCACTGTGCAGACATATTTTACCAAACAAAGCTGATATCAGAGCAATAACATATTATTCTCATGTAAATCACAACGCTCTTCTAGGTTGAAAGCTAAAATAACAATTATGTGTCGTGTGCAAAAGCAGCAAAAGGAAAAATGGCGTTTAAACATTTTAATAAGCTCATGCTAACTTAACACGGTATATAGGTACGCAGTATCTATATGACAGCTGGAAGGCTCTATTCCAGAGTGACCACAATCTTGGTCAGCTCTACCATGCCCCCTTCATGATTCTTTTCTTTTATAAATCTTTTTATTGCAAGAAAAATAATAAAGTATGAACAGTATGTTGTAACCTTAGCAGCATCACAGCACAATCGAGTTGTAATATTAGTGCAGAAAATCATGGCATTCCTTCCACTCCCGCACTTCCAGCCTCCAGCCGGATCCTAGAGTCCCTCATCAGTGAACAGTCCCAAGCGAAGGGCATTAGAATCAAGAAGAACAGTAGTTGCACATATCCCACCCCGGTAATCCTTCCAGATTCCCCAAATTTTGACCCATTTCTTGGGGCAGCCTCTTCCCTTGTATACTACCCTCTCTTCCAGCATGCACCAGTCTGTCTTTTTTCCATGCACAAAGGTGGGGTGCCTGGGGGGGCTCTCCATTCACGCCCAATTTTGTGCTTTGCCACTATCAGTCCAACAGACCTAAAAATATAGGCCACGAAGGTTAGATCTGCGGCCTCCCATATGTTAAGTAGGCACCATTTTGCGGGGGCCTTAACGTCTCCTTCACACACCCTGTTTAAGCATGCAATCACAGTGGTCCAGTAGTTTTGAATGGCAGGACAATCCCAGATCATATGGAAAACAGTTCCCTTCTTGATTACAGCCACGGTGACACAATGCGTTTGATGCCTTGCCCATATGTGCTAACATGGTACAGACGTAGCAGAACCAATGGAGAATTTTAAGCTGTACAAGGCAGAACCTGGCTCTAATGGCCGCAACTTGCTGGAATGCCAGCGCCTCTAGCCATTCCTCGTCCTCAATCCCCCAAGTCCCTGTCCCACTGCTCTCTCAATCTAGTCAAGGGGTCTGGCTGATTATTAAGCCGCTTTTTATACGTAAGGGATATGGCTTTTCTAGGCATATGCTCATCAAGTTGACGGTCTTCCAGCGGGGAGGCTTTTTGAAGCTCATCTCCCCTAGACACTGCCGTCTGAAGTGCATGACGGATTTGTAAGTATCTGTTTGATTCTGTGGGTGCCATTTGGTATTCCTGTTTCAGTTCCGCAAATGGGATGACCCCACCACCCCACCCCCGGTTTCCACAAGTCTCACACCCTGGAGAGACCAATGAGGTCCCATTTATCAAAGCTCTGTGACTTCTCCAGCGTCCATACCAATGCGTTAGCCCAAAGGGTGGAGGCTAAGGTTAGCTTGCACTTGCATTCAGGGGCCTGGTGTACCGAAGTCCCTAAGCTAAGTGTGGTTGCTGTGGGGACTGCAAAAGCTTTGGGAAGCGAGGTATCATATAGCCCCCCAAGGTATCATCTCGGGAGCATGGGCAGTCTGTCGAGGTGGCAGGCAGGCTCTCCATCTGGGAGGTAGATGGGCCCACTGATTGATTGTAGTAAGCTGCTCCACCTGTACTGTTGTATGTTTGGAAGGCCAATACCACTATCACACCATCCCCTTGTCAGTTTTTAGAGGGCATTGCGCGCTGGACCCCCATCCCAGAGAAGCGTATGGAGTTCTCTGTCGATAGCCTGAAAGTAGGAGGGGGAACCATGTAGGATGTGTTATGTAGTGCATAAAGAAAGTGTGGTAGTATTCTCATTTTAAACAGCGCAAGTTTCCCCAGGATAGACAAAGGCAGGGCATTCCAGTGTTGCATGTCCATACGGAGGCACGATAAAGGTGGCTCCAGGTTTCTTGTGGAGAAATCTTCTGGGTCGGCAGTAATATATGTCCCAAAGTACCGAAAGCCTGTCAGTACGACCCTAGCATGCAATCTT
This sequence comes from Lissotriton helveticus, assembly GCF_964261635.1. Lineage (NCBI taxonomy): Eukaryota > Metazoa > Chordata > Amphibia > Caudata > Salamandridae > Lissotriton > Lissotriton helveticus. The sequence continues at coordinate 1,530,225,140 of NC_136067.1, forward strand.
AGGGCAGTGGTGGAGCCTCCCCATGCAGGAGATAAATGAGGGATTTGTCCCAGTTGATGGTGTACCCTGAGTATTTGCGAAATAATGTGAGAATGTGCATTACTCTGTGTCTGCGGTTGGTGCTTTGATCTTTTAGGCGTTCGTTTTCACACATAAAATTAAAACATTCATAACTCTATGTTCGAGGCATATGAACCGCAGATTACACACTATGCATAGATCGCCACCTAGTGTTGGGCCCGGATGTTTGCCATTTGTTTTTGTCCTGAAAAGTTCTTTCGAAGTTACGAGATAGGTGACTCCTCCTTAGGACCACATTGCGCATGGGCATCGGCTCCATCCTCAGATTGTTTTTTTCCGCCATCGTGCTCGGATGTGTTTCCTGCGCTCCGGTTTGGAACCGAATTTCCTTCGGCGCGCACTCCTCACCCAGTTCGACGGTATCATTTCGATTGCACTCCCCATCGACGCATTCTTCACTTCGAAGTCTTCGATTCCGGTCGTCGACGAAGGCCTTTGGGCGTACCTGGGCCTTACTCTCTGGCTCATGGAAAGGACACCATTCAAGAAGTGTCCTCAATGTGGGTCAAAGTTTCCCCACACAGATCTACATGAGGTGTGCAACCTTTGCCTCTCACCGGAGCACGAGGCCAAAGACTGTTCCGCTTGTGCCTCTTTCTGCTCCAAAAAGACAATTCAGGACCGACGAGCTTGAAGAAATATGGCTCGCTCGTCAGCTTCGATCCCCGACGACATTTTTGAAGAGGGCGTTGACGTGCCAGAGCACCAGCGGGCTGAAGAAAGTGCCATCTCCTCTGATGCCGAAGACTCAGACGTCGAGGACATCACTCCAGCTCAATGGGTCGTAAGTAAGAACGTCGACCCCAACCCTTCCTCAACACCCTCAAAAAAGGCTTCGGTCACACCCTCACGCCCGGGTGCACACCAAGAGACTGCTTCCCACCCCCTGCCTTCGGGGCCGGCAAAGAAGCCTACTAAGCCTACAGGCGCCTCGGGCTCGAGTCAGCCTATTCCCGGTGCCGATCCCATACCGACACCGAAGAAGACCAAAACCGCACTCGGAGCCGAGTAAAAAACTGCCTAAAGATCCCGACTCAGAGAGGAAAAAACACCCGGAACCAAAAAAACAAAATCCGGTAAAAGACATTTCGAAAGGTCATACTTCTAAGCCAAAAGACCCTAAACCCGCTACCGAGTCGGTGCCGAAAAAACCTCCGGAACCAAAAACTTTGACGCCGAAGGATCTGCCCTACACAGAAGACCTTTTTACACCAGATCCTACTCAAAAGACTCTTGTAAAGGATCCTAAGACTGGCCAACTAGCTCTTAGCTCCAAGAAGAGACCACTAGAGGTGCCTGCACCTCCTCCTTCTCCTCCTCCTCCTCCAAAGAATAGAGACATGGCAACCTCTCATTAAGGGTCCCTTCTCCACCATCTCCCCATACTATTCCTCCTCCTACACCACATCATTCGCCTACACCATCCACTAATCCAGATCATGATGTAGATACAGACTCTGATGACACTGGTGGGGGTGCACATGACCCAGTGAGTCCCCCTCAGTCACCTAATACATGGGATGATTATAACACCTCTGATGTGCCTTACGTCCACCAAGACAAAGTATATCCTCACAGGCCTTCCCCACCAGAGGACACTATAGGTTTTAACCTTCTAGTCCAGAGAGCTGCCCAGTACCATGGGGTTGACTTGCACACTGATACTGTGGAGGAAGATTTCCTATTGGACACTATTGATAATACACAAAGATCCACTGCCATTTTGCCAATGCTTAAAGGGGTCATTAAGCACGCAACAGAGGTATTTAAAGGTCCAGTCAGGGCTCGTGTCCTCAACCCTCGCATTGAAAAAATACTAAGCCGCCCCTACAGATCCAGTTTACATTAGAGGTCCAGCACCACTAGATTCTTTAGTAGTATCTAATGCACGTAAACGTGCTAATTCACAAACATCTGGTGAGGCCTCACCACCAGATAAGGAATCTAAACTCCTTGACGCCTCTGGTAAGCGCACAGCGTCACAGGCAGCTAACATATGGTGCAATGCCAATATTCAAGCGCTATTGGCAAGATATGACAGGGCACATTATGATGAACTAGAATCCATAATGCAGCATCTACTAGATAAATATAAAAATCGGGCCAATGAACTCATACAGGAAGGTAAAAATATCACCAATACTTCCATTCGTTGTGCCCTAGATGCCGCAGACACTGCCTCAAGGGCAATTAATACTAGTGTCCTTCTGCGTAAGCATGCCTGGCTACGTATTTCAGGTTTCAAACCTGAATTGCAAAATTCCATACTCAATCAGCCATTTGATGAGCAACACCTATTTGGCCCTAATGTCGATGTATCTTTAGAGAAAATGAAAAAAGACACAGACACAGCTAAATCTATGGGTCCCTTGCAATTGCAAGCTCCCAGACGTTCTTTTCGTCGCTCATCATATAGAGGCAACACAAGAGGCTACGCCTCCGATAGCCCCTCCACTTCCTATAAAACCCCTTGTCAATCCAGATTCACTAAGTGCTACCAAAGAGGGGGTTATAGGGGTAACCACAACAAGGGCAGAGGAAAAACCAACTCCCGCTCTGCCTCCACCCCTACCCAATGACTTTCCTCCGCTTCCCCCCCACCATTCCACTCCTGTGGGGGGAAGACTACAACAATTCCTTCCTGCCTTGACCAACATCACATCAGACAGGTGGGTACGACAAATTATTCAATCGGGTTACTGTCTAGAACTAACTTCTACTCCCCCAAAAATACCACCCAAACAACGTCCAATGTCACGAGAGCATCTATCACTGCTAAAGCAAGTTGACTATCCTTTCTAGAAAGAAGTGCAATAGAACCAGTTTCTCTGCACCAACAAAACAACGGAGTTTACTCACTACTTTCTTATCCCAAAGCAGGATGGCTCTCTAAGGCCTATTCTAGACCTCAGACCGCTTAACATAGACATACAGTCAGACCATTTTCACATGGTCACACTTCAACAAGTCCTTCCTCTCCTGTTACAAAACGACTTCCTTGCTACTCTAGATCTCAAGGATGCATATTTCCACATTCCCATTCACAAAGCTCACAGGAAGTACCTCACATTTGTAATAGACGGGCAGCACTATCAATTCAAAGTACTCCCATTCGGAGTCACAACAGCACCAAGGGTATTCACCAAGTACCTAGCAGTTACGAAGACAGCACATCCACATCTTCCCGTACCTCGACGACTGGCTCATAAAAGCCAGCTCATACAACCAGTGTGTGGAACACACCCATGCCACCATCCAACTGCTACACAACTTGGGGTTCACAATAAACCACACCAAGTCTCATCTGCAACCATCCACAGTACCTCGGTGCCACAATAAACACCTCAACAGCGCTAGCTTATCCAACTCCAGTAAGGATAGCCAGCATGCAAGCTCTTCTCACAAAGTTTCAGCCACAACACTCCCTTCCAGCACGAGTGTTCACGCAACTCATAGGGATGATGGCCTCTTGCATTTTCATAGTGCCCCATGCAAGACTCCAAATGCAACCTCTTCAAGAGTGCTTATCACGTCAATGGAACGAGGCTCAAGGTCAATTAACAGACCTAGTGTTGGTAGACGGTCGGACTCATCGCTCTCTGCAGTGGTGGAACACCAAAAACCTTTCCAAAGGGCGACCGTTCCTAGAGCCAGTTCCTCAAATAATATTGATAGCGGACGCATCGCTCTCCGGCTGGGGAGCCCACCTACTGCAACACCCCATGCAAGGCAGGTGGACACCACAGCAAAAGTTACTCCATATCAATCACCTTGAGTTATTAGCTATATTCCTAGCACTGAAAGCTTTCCAAAAGCAAGTACCAAACAAAGCTGTGTTAGTCCGCACGGACAGCCATGTATTACATACAGAAACAGGGCGGAACACACTCCGTGCAACCTTCTCAACTAGCACAGGACATATGGCGGTGGGCTATACCTCAAAACATATTCCTTCTAGCCCAGAATGTTCCCGGAGTACAAAATACCATAGCAGATCTGTTAAGTCGTCAGACACAACAGACCCACGAGTGGGAACTTCATACGCAAGTTCTTAAACCATTCTTTCAGATGTGGGGACAACCTCAGAGAGACCTCTTTGCCACCCACGAAAACGCCAAATGCCCAAGCTTCGCCTCCAGATATCCACACCCACTGTCCAAAGGCAATGCGATATGGATGAACTGGTCAAACAAATTTGCGTGCGCTTTTCCACCTCTACCACTCATGCGACTAGTAGTACGCAAACTACAGCAGAATTCTCTGACCCTCATCCTAGTTGCTCCAATGTGGGCCAGACAGCCGTGGTACACCACACTGCTACAACTGTCTGTAGTACAGCACCAAAAAATAAACCTGTCTCCACACCTTTTAACACAGAACCTTGGAGAGATCAGGCACCCGGCCCCAGCTCAGCTCAACCTTGCGATCTGGCTCCTGAAATCCTAGAATTTGGATATCTTAACCTTCCTCCAGACTGCCTGAATGTCATAAAAGAAGCTAGACGTCCAACCAATAGAGCATGTTATGCAGCTAAGTGGAAACGCTTTGTACAACAACAATATTAATCCCCTAGACGTGTCTATTCAACACATCATAGGATACTTACTGCACCTCCAAAGATGTAACTTAGCCTACACGTCTATTAGACTGCATCTTGCTGCAATAGCAGTATATCTGCAAAACAGACAGCATCTATCTCTGTTCAGAGTGCCTGCTATTAAAGCCTTTATGGAAGACCTTAAGAGAATAATTCCTCACAGAGTACCACCTTCACCTGTGTGGAATTCAAACATTGTTCTTACACTGCTAATGGGAACCCTTACATAAATGTGAACTACAATTTTTAACATGGAAGGTTGCGTTCCTAGTAGCTATTGCTTCTCTGCGGAGAGTTAGTGAACTACAAGCACTAACCATCCAAGAACCCTTCTTGCAAATGCATCATAATAAGGTCGTTCTCCGTACTAATCCAAAGTTCCTGCCCAAAGTCATTTCTTCCTTCCACCTCAATCAATCTTTGGGACTGCCCGTTTTCTTCTCGCAGCCACAGACAGTAGCAGAAAGAGGTCTTCATACCCAAGATGTCAAAAGTGCTTTGCTATACTACATCGAGAGAACACAACCCTTTCGTAAGACCAAACAACTTTTTGTGTCTTTCTCACCACCACATAAGGGTAATCCCTTTTCAAAATCTGGGATAGCTAGATGGATTGTCAAATGCATACAGATTTGTTACCACAAAGCTAAACGTACGTTATCTGTTTCTCCTAAAGCCCACTATACAAGGAAAATAGGGGCTTCAATGGCATTTTTAGGGAACATTCCCCTAGATGACATCTGCAGAGCAGCTACATGGTCTACACCGCACACATTCACAAAACACTATTGTGTAGATGTGCAAACCAAACAACAAGCTAATGTGGGCCAGGCTGTTCTCAAATCATTATTTCAAACTACTGCAACAGATACGAGTGGTTGCCGCTAAGAGTGGGTACTGCTATACAATCTATGCACAGTGTGTAATCTGCAGCTCATATGCCTCGAATGGAAAATGCTACTTACCAGTATGCATCTGTTCTTGGCATGTAGAGCTGCAGAGTTACACACGCCCACCCGCCTCCCCGGTTACCCTTGTCTGTTCCAGTAGTATCTTAATTAGATACAGCTTACATGGACATTCTTCCTTTTCTTGCAAAGCTCCATCATTTCCCTAATGGCGAAAAACAATCTGAGGATGGGGCCGATGCCCATGCGCAATGTGGTCCTAAGGAGGAGTCGCCTATCTCATGACTTCCAAAGAACTTTTCAGGACAAAAACAAACTACAAACATCTGGACCCAACACTAGGTGGCGATCTATATCTGCAGCTCTACATGCCAAGAACAGGTGCATACTGGTAAGTAGCATTTTCCTTCTACTGCATGAATTTTTATCATTTTGGTATCAAATAATTTATTAAAATGTACTCTATTTTTCTAAACTGGGTTGAGAATTTCCTTTTGTTATGTTATTACTTTATTACTGTTTGTGTGCTGCATAAATACTTTACATATTGCCTCTAACTTAAGCCTGATTGTTTTTTGTGCCAAGCTTCCCAGGGTTAATTAAGCACTAGTTAATTTAGTGACTGCACCCTGCAAGGGATTGTGGATGTTGCTTGGCCAGTGCTCACACCCCAATTTCTCACAAAAGTTAATTTCATTTAATCTTTTTCATCTATTTAAAAAAAATAAATGTAAGAGGATACAAAAGCTCTGCAGTCAGTTCTGACGGCCACTGGCTTGCAGCTCATTTAAACTCTAGTGCACCGCATCCTGCGTGGCCTCTTCTGTAAACCAGGCAAACATTATGGAATTCTGTAATCCACGGTGTATGATTGTTTTACCGTACCAAGATAGACAGCACATTGGTTAAAAATGTGGTGGCCATGCTGCAACTTTAAAACAACAATAGACTTTGTACAATACCACTGCAAGACAGACAACCACTGCCATATTTCTTTATTGTAAGCATATGCCTGCCATATTTAGGTGTCGGCATGTTTTCTTTTTTTCTATTCTTTTAAGTATCTTGCATGTGTAGTTGAGTATTTAATGTGTTCCATTGTGGTTGTGTTAGAGGGTGAATGCAAGAACTAGTGGATGGATGAATGGATGCATGACTTAAAAAACGAGTGACCGAGTGCATGTAAGATAACTTATTGAGTGTCTAAGCCAACAGTGACCCAAAAGGCACTTTTATTCATAAGCCAGATTTATTGAAATTTTCAATGCTGATTTTATTTAGGTTACTGAAAACATACCTTATTTAAGATTTTTGACTACATACAATCTTAGGTTTTTTAAAATTACTTCTTGACATTGAGGTTGCAGTAAAGATGTATGAAATCTTGGCTGAAGACCAAAAGTGTGTACTTGATGCCCATTGTTGATTACCCCCTTTGTCCTAATAATGGAGGACCCACCATGTGAGCATTGGCTTTCATCTGTTGCAATCAGGCCCTGCCAAAGTGTGTTTCTTCTGAAAATCTGTGCACTATCCCCCCCACCCACCCCCAGCTCTCCCATTAAAGTGCGAATGCAAAGCCAAAAGACATACTCGGAACGTGGGACCTGTTTTACCACCAGTGGAACAATTAGACTGCAGTATTCCTCTTTTAAATTAACATCATCATTATAGGCAGATTAGATAAGGACATTTTGCTGAGTCCAAATTCGGGTCAAACTGGTGGATTCAAATTCGACTTAGTCTCAAATTGGAATGTGGTAGGTCTCTGTGTAATCCATTAATGAATGGGAAGTGCCTTCTTCCAGCATCCGCATACAGTAACTAAACGTTTGCTAAGACCACGTAGTCTTAATAGGAGACCTTCAGTAGATTGTCTGTACCAAATCAGACTTTTAGCGATTGAATCGTAAAACCTTTTCTTTTAACTCGAGACGTGTCTTCATTTTGTAGGCTTTTACCTCAACATACTTTGACAAATGGAACGCCTTGCACTCTGAAGTTTTATTCTGTTTTAGCAGAAGGCTCCACAATTGCAGGTCGCTGTACACTATGATGTGAAGAAAACTTTCTCAGTTGAAGAGTAATACAAAGACACTTATTTCCTTTTCTCTGAAGACAGATAAAAGATTGCCATTAAGTTTTATAAGACTTTGCATAGTTTTAGGCTGTAAAAATTTCAAACCAGGTTGACTTACCAGAGGCTTAGAAAGTACTGCTTTTTGTTTGTAAAGACTGGACGTTTTGGTGTTTTATCATAAATGTAAGATTTCATTTTTATTATAAAGTGTTATGTTTAATACCTTACTTAACATATGTATTTTCTTAGATAACCTAAAAGGAGCACCGGCAAAGTCACTAGGACTCGCTTTAATATGCTAATAAAGGAAAATAATGCCTGCCCAGATGCTGTTTGCATGTGTTACTTACACAAATGCTGGTTAGCACAATAAAGCCTGTCCTATTGGATTGGCAATGCTTGGGAAAAAGTGTCAGATGGGTTATTTTCTATGTAGAATGTATAAGATAAATAATTATCAAATTGTTTGTCTCGTTAGCTTGAGTGTACTTTTCAGATGTGCAACATTCCCTCATTCACTCCAATGAAAGCACTTAAAAGTCAGAATGATACGCCTAACAAACATTAGAAGAAAGTGAGAGGGAAATAATCCTCTGGGTGGAAACAAAGCCCACTCTATGGATTTATTAAAGAATCGTTAACAACAGGTCTTGTAGACTTCTGTGCTTTCTGATTAGACCTACAAATTCTACACACTTTATGAAAGGTAGAGGCATAACAGTATTGGTAGATGCTAAAGTTATTAGAACTGTGTCGATTGATTCTGCACTTATTTCTCTTAGACAATGACACTAAGTGAATTTATAAAAATGTTGATTTTGATTAGGTGAAAGTTGGATATTGATTAACTTTACTGCAAGTCCCTCACATTCCGTGCTGAGTGTGGGGCAATCAAGTCTCCTGTCTGCCTTCTTTTAACTGTGACTTTCTTTCGATTTAGGTTCTTTGTAGTGTTACATTTGACTCACTCGAATCAAGTATGAAATCTGATCCGATCACTGCAGCTTTAAGGTAAGCATATTTTCCTTATTTATCAGCTCCTCACTGAAAAACAATTATTTGGTATTTTCTTTTTTTTGTTGCTGCCTGTTTTTGTGATTTTTCTCAAATGGACACACATTATATTATATTCTTTGCAGCAACTCTTAGGTTTGTGCTGAAACAACATTTCTGTAGAAATAATAACAATATTCCTTTTTGGAATTTTGCATGTTTTAAAGTATGTTTGAGAATTGTCCACTCTCCACTATGCCTTGTACATGGAGAATTAGAACCTAAGAATTAAAAAGGGGTTCGATTCCGAAGTTAAAGATTGCCTTGCTCTTAATTTATCTTAATCTGGATCTGAAGAAAAAAGTAATAGCCATAAACCTATAAATGATAATCAACAGGATCTTACACAGAATCAATTCTAATGAAACCCAGAAATGCTGTTGCACAGAACAGCCTTTGAGGAGTGTCTTTATATTTGTTCTAGGGGTTGCTCAGACCTTCATTGCAGTTTATTTGATATGTTTGAGAAATTTGGTGCTGGCAGTGTTCTAGGTCACAATATCAAAGGATAAATAGCAGTTTGCAGATACAGGCCATAATGTTGATTGACGCAATATTTTCAAAATAAGGGTCGATTTACAATTAACTCAACTTGAACGATATTTCCAGGCGATTATGATGGTCTTGATATATCTCCAGGTATATATTTTGACAGCAGTACTGTGGTATAGCACACCTGGAGACTAAGGTGTGTTGTAAGGGAATTGGTGGCTACAACATTCTTTAATTGCTGAATTTATATTTTTTAGTTAAGAAAATGTTTATACACTTTGTTTATATAGAGTGTGGATCAGACAAAAGTAATTTCACTATTGGCTTCAGATCTTCTAACTAATATGTGGCACTATTTCAAAAATACTTTTCTGGCCAGTGTTTCTAAAAAGATGTTGAGTCCCTATCAAATCCAAAACAATGCACGCAAAAAGAAAAAGAAAGAAACCCATCCCCCCTCCTGCCCTTCTTTGCAAACTCCCCATACCCTCGACCTCTAATGTCTTGTTTGTTTTTCAGTGGCGTGAAGGACAAAAATTTCATGCTACATTATGAGGTAGGTTTACCTTCAGGTTGATTTCTGAATCACTACTGAATTTCTAGAATGATACTAACCTTTTGTAAGTGTTGGAAATAAACTGTTAGGAACATTGTCTTGTTAAAAACAAATATGCCTGTGATCATTTCTCAATATCAAATATGGATTAATCCAAAAGTGAGTGTGGCTGGATCTGTTTTTTTCCTTAGGGATCAGATTGCTGATGATTAGTAATGTAGAAGCTGCCTTCCTGGTAGTTATGGCATGTGGCTTCTTTCTGGGTTCACAATTAAAACTGAGGCTATAGATGGCTTGCTAGCCCCTGCCTGCACCGGTCATTCAACACCATCCTCGCTATATGATCTAAAGTTAATTATATCTTTTTTTTTTTTACAAACTTTTTTATTAACAGTTAACAAACGAAAGACATCAGGTGACATTGACCAGTTACACAGTTGTCAAGTATACAGATCCATACAGGATGATGATCAAGAGATCACAGGGCCTCCTGCGCCTCCTCTTCTTCCAGACAGATCGGGGGCATACAAATGTCACCACGGTAGCAGTTAGTCTGCCCAGACCTTACCCCACTTTTTGGGACAACCTCTAGAAACGTAGACCGACCTCTCCCTGAACATGCACCAATTCATGTCTTCTGCCCATTTTCCAACCCGGGGTAGCTGTCCCGCTCCCCACAGCTGAGCGATGTTGCGCTTGGCAACCATGCATGCTAACGTTACCCACTGTCGCTTATACATACACAGATCTGTGGGTTCCCAAACATTTAAAATACACCTACGAGCCTCTGGCCGTATCTCTACCCGTAGTACATCCCGCAGTTTATCATGGATCTCTACCCAATAGACCTGTACCTCCCTACTGTGCTACAAAATATGCATGAAAGTGCCAAGTACTCCACACCCCCTGCGACACTCCCCACACTCCAATCTACCCATTAGGACCAGACGAGGCCCCGTGACATATGACCTGCGAAGAATCTTTAACTGCACTAATCTGAGCCTCATCTGTATTGCCACTACCCGTGGAGAGGAGACCGCCTCCCGCCAATTCTCCTCATCCAACTCAATTCCATCTGCACTCCACTGTGTCCTAATTAGTACCAGCGGGTCCTCCGTATTATTGATTCGTTTTTTATATATTAGGGAGATGGGCTTTTCCGGGAGAAGACCATCCAACACACGGTCCTCCAGGGGAGAAGCATCTGGAAGTAGCGTGCCTTCGGGGATATGTGTAAGTAAGGCGTGTCTGACCTGGAGATAACAGAAGTGCTCCCTATCATGAAGGTGTTATTGCTGCTTAACGGAATCGAACGTGTGAATTGTGTCTTTCCCCCAGACGTCTTTGATCTGTGTAATCCTAATAAGTTACCACTTGTCAAACCCCTTAGATTTCCAAAGGCTTCCTAATCTCTCTGAACTCAATAGTGGGGTGGCAAGCTTTAGTCTCCCCTCCCACTTGAGGGGTCTATTGGCCGCGTGCCACACCTGTACTGCATGTGAGGTAGGACCTGCAAGGGGAAACCGTCCCGATCTGGCTTACAGTGCCCTGGTGAAATCGCCCCCGGGCACTTGCAAGCGGTCCATTGCATAGCCGGGGTCCACTGGGGCCCCGTATATAACGTGGTTTACTGCCGCCAACTGGGAGGCCCAGAAATATTTCCATAGGTCAGGCAACCCTATTCCCCCATCATACCAGGGGAGGGTGACCTTGGAAAAGGCTATACGGGGCCTACCATCCCAAAGAAGCTGTCTCTGGAGAGCCTCTATTTCCTTGAAATAAGACGCTGGTACGGGATCCATAGCGTTCTGGAGCGCGTATAAGAATTGGGGAAGGGCCATCATCTTGAAGAGCACTGCCCTGCCCAAAAGAGATAGCGGAAGTGCCCGCCAACGCGTCACGTCTTTTTTTAATCGAGCCATAGGGGGACCCAAATTATTAGTGTATCGTAATTTCGGGTCCAGTGTGACATAGATACGGAAGTATCGAAACCCCGACGGCTCGATTTGTATCGGACAGTTTTTGGGGATCACCGGCGGGTCGGCTCTGAGGACAAAGAGCACAGACTTTGACCAGTTGATTGCAAACCCAGAGTACCTCCCAAACATGGCAAGCACATCCAGGAAACATATCAGGGAGCCCCTTGGATTGGTGAGATAGAGCAGAATATCATAGGCATACAATGAAATGTTATCCTCCCAATCCAAGGTCCATTGCAGTCCTCGGATCGATCGGTCCCACCGAACCCACGCTGCAAGCGGTTCCAGCGCTAAAGCAAACAGGAGTGGGGATAAGGGGCATCCCTGCCTCGTGCCTCTGCCAAGGGGAAAGTCAACAAACTTATGATTATTTACCACTACTCTGGCAAGGGGGGCGGCATACAATAGACGCAGTCAACCAATGAACTCTGGTCCAAAGCCCATCTTTCCCAAGACTGCAAACCAGTAAATGTACAGGAATTTATATAGCGCAAATCACCGAGCGGTTTCTAAGCGCTTGCTTAGGGAACCCGTCCTGGTATTCCCCTGTGAGATAACCCCGGCAGGGTATCCGCAAGGTGAAAGCCAGGCATCCCGCCGCGAGGGGCCGTTGTGGAGATTAAGCAAGCTATTGCCCAGAGTCGCAGAGTGTGAACCCGTGAATCGAGTAGGCACCGGAGCGAGAATTGACGAGTCCATGGACATTTTAGGACTCAAGACCCCGCCGAGCCGGGAATTGAACCCTGGTCCCGGGCTGACCTCTGCTTCCAGGTCTGCCTCCTCTAACAAGTGAGCCACACTTCTCCACTCGACCCTATCAAATGCCATAGTGGCATCGAGCGACACCAGCACCGCTGCCTCCTGGATCGTTGGGGACCTTCCCAATACTCTATGTAACCTGCGCAGGTTAAGAGCAGTATTTCGATGTGGCACAAAGCCAGACTGGTCCGGATGTACCAGGGTAGTGATGACCTTGACAAGGCGTGTCGCCAACAACTTTGCTAGAACTTTAGGTTCAGCGTTGAGTAACAAGATGGGCCTATAGGATGAGCAGAGTGTCCTGGGCTAGCCCGCTTTGTGGATGACCACTATATTTGCCACCCGCTGGTCATAAGGGAGCCGACCCCTCTCCTTACTCTCTGTGAACATGGACCGCACAAAGGGGGCCAATTTGTTAGCACTCAGTTAGTAAAGTTCTATAGGAATTCCGTTTGGGCCCGAAATTTTATGAATCTTAGTCAATTTTTATACCGGCCTTAACGTACATCATCATAGTGCACTTTCTGAGTTGAATTTATTAAGTAGAAAATGAAATATGAAGTATCTGAAAGAAACACGTAGTTATCGATTCCTTACCTTAGAATTACCCCCAGGCGTCAGACTGGATCCGGAAAGTTTTTTGTCAGCAGTACCCCTGCGCGTCGGTAGGCGTCATCGCGCGGCTCCGCGTGCGTCATTGGCGCCCGGATGACGTTGCTGGAGTTTCTTAGACACGCCCACGCGCTGACGTCAGTTCTTTCTTTTTCCGCACCAGCAAGCGCAGATCCGGGAAGAGCAAGTACCTCAGTCAGTTTTTGACTGAGCTTTTTTGAGGCCTTTTACCTCTTTTCTTTGAGTCAATCGACTCCTGGTGTCAGAGTGATGCCCAGCTTCAAGAACTGTGGGGACTGTCACCGCATGATGTCGGTGACGGACCCACACCGCGTGTCTCTCTACTGCTTGCGGCACAACCACGACTCCAAGTCGTGTCCCGACTGCCGGGCCATGGTGCTGAAAACTTTGTGGGAGCAGTCCCGAAAGTTGCTGGAAGTCCGGCAGTCAGCTCCATGCCGTTCAAGGTGCCGGTCCAGTGGTAGTTCGAGGGACCAGTCGCGGAGCCGTCAACTTCTTTCCCCTAGATCTAAGTCTTCGCACTCTGGGTCAGGTAAGTCGAATCATTCCAAGAAGAATTAATTTGAAGAAAATCCGTCGCTCTTCGCCTTCCCCTCGTCCGTCGCGCAACGCGGCTGAGGGTGTGGGTGGTGCCACCCCGCGGCTCCGGCAGAGCCTGCGATGTCGCCGCCGGCCTACCCACCTTTTACGGGTCCGTCGGCGACTCTTGCACAGGTGCAAGAGTTTCTTGCTGACATGGCCCGACTCTTTAGGCCGTCTGGCTCCGCCGGTGTACCTTCGGGCCCCGCGTGCCCAACACTGGTGGTTCCGACCCCGGCACCGCCCTCTGCTCCGGCGCCGCAGGACCTCACTGGATCTGAGCTCTGATCCCGGGCGAGACCGGTTGACCTCATCACACCTCCACCAGTGTCTACCCCACCTCCAGCACCTCCTCCGACGTCATCCAGTACCACCGTCGACGTAGTCCCCGGTTTCGACGCCGATGGGGCCTTTTACCCCTATGTCCATCCTCCTTATTTTCAGCCTGTTTCACAGACTTCGGAGGAAGGGGTCTGAGGACCCTCTTGCACAACAGTGCAGTGTTGACCCGTGACTGGGCAGAGGATTTGGGGGATGCCAGTGGTCTAGACTCCTCGCCTGACCTTGGCGTGCTGTGTCCTCCTTCCGTGGCTACGGAGGAGGGAGCAAGTTACGCAGTGTTGTTGCGTTGGTCAGCCGAGGCTTGAAGTTCCTACAGTGGCCATCAGGACTAACCTTCTGACAGAAGTGCTTCAGCCGGCGGCACCCTCCTCGGAGCCCTTGCTGCCTTTTAATGATGCACTGTCTGACGTTCTTTTGGGCACTTGGTCCAGACCGAACACACGGGCTCCTGTGGACAGGAATGTGGCCTGATGCCATCGCCCGGCTCCGGCAACCCCCTCATTCTCTCCCAACACTCCAACCCTGAGAGCTTGGTTGTCCTAGCCTCTGCACCCCAGAGCGCATTCCCTTCCGCTCCCCCAGACAGGGAATCCAAGAAGCTGGAGCAGCTTGGCAAGATGCTGTTTTCATCTGCCAGCTTATGACTGCGGTCGGTGAACACCGCTTGCCTCTTGGGCCGTTACTCCCACTCTGTGTGGAACACTGTTGCGCAGTTGCTGCCCCACTGTCCGAAGCAGGCCCAGATAGTGCTCAGCCAGGCTATTGCAGCTGGGAGGGACGCAGCTAAGTTCACCATCCATTGTGGGCTTGACACCGCTGACTCGCTGGGCAGGGCGATATCCACGACGGTGGCGCTTCAGTACCACGCCTTACTGAGAACAGCTGGCTTTTCGTGGGATGTCCAAAACACCTTGATGGACATGCCCTTTGATGGCATTCGCCTTTTTGGCAGCAAAGAGGATAGTGCGTTGGAGCACTTTAAGGACTTATTGGCTACGGCCAAGTCCTTGGGCATCTCGGCCACTTGGCCTCCTCCACCTTCTCGCTCCTTTCGTGACCATGAAAGGGGTGCCCCAACACGTTCATTCCAGAGCCACAGGCCGGCGCAGCAACAACCTCAGCGCGGACGTGGGAACCGCCGAGGGCGGGTCAGTCAACCTCCACCCCCGCGGCATCCACTTCAAAGCCTTCCTAGTCCGACCTTTCAGGCCCATCAAACGCCAGTGGGCGGCAGAATACACCATCATCTCCCCCACTGGCGCAACATCACTTCGGACAAGTTGGTGCTGCAGATAGTCCAAGGGGCTACTCCCTCCCCTTCGAGACTACTCCTCCACCCATGCCACCTCAGTACCACCTCGGTACCACCTCATGTCAGGGGACCATCTTGCGCTTCTTCAGCAGAGAGTCATGGCCCTCTTAGCCAAGGGAGCCATGGAGCGTGTTCCTGGGCCAGAAGTAGGTCTTGGTTGCTATTCCCACTACTTTCTGGTCCCCAAGAAGGACAAGGGCCTGCGTCCTATCTTGGACCTCAGGGACGTCAACAGCTTCCTCTGGAAGGAGAAGTTCAAGATGTTGACGCTTGCTTAGGTCTTGTCTGCTCTCGACCCTGTAAACTGGACGGGAGCGTTGGACTTGCAGGACGCTTATTCCACATCACCGTCCTGCCGGCCCACCGGCGTTACCTGCGGTTCGCGGTATGCCACTAGCATTTTCAGTTCACCTTGCTCCCCTTCGGCCTTACCAGCGTCCCTCGGCTTTTCCCGAAAGTGATGGTGGTGGTCGCAGCTCATCTGTGCAGATCAGGGGTTCCAGTCTTCCCCTATCTCGACGATTGGTTGTTGAAGACGGGCTCGTCCCAGGCAGTCGTCTCCCACCTCCAGACTACGGCCGACCTCCTGCATTTGCTGGGGTTTTCTAAAAACGTGCCGAAGTCGCACCTGATTCCCTCTCAGAATCTCCTCTTCATCGGAGTGGTTCTGGACTGTGCGTAGTTTCGGGTTTATCCTCCCAAGCAGCGATTCAGAGATATTCAGGCTATGATTCCGATCTTTCAGCCTCTATCCCGGGTTTCGGTCAGGATAACCCTTCGGCTACTGGGCCTGATGGCCTCCTGCATCCTGCTGGTGGATCACGCCAGATGGCATATGCAGGCTCTCCAGTGGGACCTGAAGTTCCAGTGGGCACAGCATCAGGGCAACCTGTCCGATCACATTCAGATTTCGGAGGGCACTGCACGACAATTGCAGTGGTGGCTCACGAATCGCGATTGGGTCAATGGCAGATCCCTCTCCCTTCCCCAACCGGAACACTCAGTTGTGACGGACGCGTCCCTTCTTCGATGGTGCAGCCACATGGAGAGGCGGAGATCAGAGGCCTCTGGTCTCCACATATCAACCTTCTGGAGTTTCGGTCATTCCGACTTGCACTGAAGGCATTCCTTCCCTCATGGGGAGAGTAGTGCAGGTGTTCTCAGACAACACCACCGCCATGTGGTACTGCAACATACAAGGTGGGGTGGGGTCATGGATCCTATGTCAAGAGGTTCTGCGCCTCTGGACATGGCTGGAACATCAGGGCATTTTCCTGGTCGTTCAACACCTGGCAGGTTCTTTGAACGCCAGGGCGGACAAACTCAGCCGCAGGTGCATGATGGATCACGAATGGCATCTGAACTCTGATGTGGTGCAAGGTCTCTTTCAGCAGTGGGGAGAGCCTTGGTTCGATCTATTCGCCACTGAGGAGAACGCACAATGGCCTCCGTTCTGCGCGTTTGAATTTCCAAGGCGGCACTCGCTAGGTGACGCTTTTCGTCGCGGGTGGAGTTGCAGTCTACTATATGCCTTTCCGCCTATACCACTTCTACCCAGAGTGCTGAAGAAGATCAAGCGCGACCGGGCTCAATTCATTCTTGTGGCTCCGGACTGCGCTCGAATAGTATGGTATCCCGAGCTACTCAGCATGGCGATCGAGCCCCCGCTCCGAATGTCTCTTCGGTAGGATCTTCTGTCGCAGCAGCAGGGGAGGGTCCTCCAACCGAACCTGTCCAACCTCTACCTCCTTGGTGGAGATTGAGCAGCGGCAGTTGTTGTCTTTTGACCTGCCTCCCGAAGTTTGTGATGTCATCTTGGCAGCCAGGCTTCCCTCAACTAAAACGGTATACTCCGGCAGGTGGAATAAATTTGTGGCAAGGTGCACAGCAAAGGCTGGGGATCCACTTTCCTGCCCCTCTTTCAGAGGTCCTCCTCTTTCTACTTTCTTTGGCTCAGCAGGGCTCTGCTCTGGGCAATATCAAGGGCTATCTCTCGCCCATTTCAGCCTTTTTTATGGCTCCCAGATCAGCCTTCCCTTTTCAAGTCCCCTGTTGTAAATAGATTGTTAAAAGGCATTACTCATCTTTTTTCTCCTGTTCATTTCAAAATGCCTTGGTGGGACTTGAACCTCATTCTAACTTATCTGATGCGTGCTCCCTTTGAGCCACTTCACAACTGTCCTCTTCGTCTTCTTACTGTAAAGACTGCTTTCCTGGTGGCCATCACCTCTGCCAGAAGAGTGATTGAGCTCCAGGCTCTTTCTTCTAAGCCTCCATTTCTCTGTCCATCCGGACAAAGTTGTTCTGCGAACTCGACCATCTTTTCTGCCAAAGGTTGTCACTGCCTTTCACATCGAGCAGACCATCACTTTGCACACCTTCTTTCCGCCTCCTTCTCATCCCTCCGAAAACTCGCAAACAAAAAACCTTATCACTCTCTTTCTCTGGAAATGCGCCCAAAATTTGGAAAGCCATCCCAGTCCATATCAGGACTAACCCATTCTTCAAAAAATTCAAAAGCCATCTCAAAGTCCTCTTCCTCAATCAACCTCTTACGAAGTGATAGATGACGCACAAGGCGGAATCGTGCTCATCTGAGCATCCAGTCACTGTGATATGAATAACTTTTTACAACATCTACCTCTTGACTCGCTCCTCTGCCACCCCCGAACAAGACCCGTCTTGAATCAATGTGTTTACTATTGATATACTTTGTACTAGATTGTTACATGACTAATGATGTAAAGCGCTCCGATACCTTCGGGTCTGGCCAGCACTATATAAAACTCTTAAATAAGTAAATGGAAGAATCACAGTCAGACTTTGAATATAAGAACCTGAATTTGCTGCGTTTTTCAGGAAGCTACTGACAAGGAAATTCAAAGCCTATGCAAAGCATGATCTTTAGGTAATTTTGGCAAGTTTTGAAGCAGAAATGACCTCGTTCCCTTGGTCGGCCATGACCAGCCCTCAAGGAATGTGCATGCTGCTGCTCGCAGATCACACCTTCAAATTTAAGCTGGACTTCTGAAGGCTTGTAAATGAATGCATCAGAATTCTGCACTGATGTTATTGCTTGACAATACTGACTGCTGCAGTTTGCAGGTGTCATTTCAGCACTTGGCACCTGTTGGAAATGGGATCCCTGGCTGGCCAGGGCTCTCGCCAAAGTCAGTCAGAGACCACCACTCCCAAGTCAGGGCAAGGGAGTTACACGCCAAGATAACCCCTGCTCACCCTCTAGGTAACGTGGCGCGAGCAGCAAGGCTAAACTTGGAGGCGATGTAAGTTAAGTATTTGCGCACGCACCCCAGCAACAACACCCAGGACCCACCACAAAGGAAACTCCACACAAGGTTATATAAAAATAGCCTTTGTATTACACCAAAAACACATTAGATAAAACACACACTTTACAATGTGCCAGAGGCACGGGCGGAATTTACAGGGGATATCAATCAATCAATCAGGTCATTTGTAAAGCGCACTACTCACCCGTAGGGTCTCAAGGCGCTGGGAGGGGGGGGTGCCGCTACTGCTCGAACAGCCAAGTCTTGAGCTTCTTCCTGAAGGAGAGGTGGTCTTGGGTCAGGCGCAGAATGGTGGGAAGTGAGTTCCAGGTCTTGGCGGCCAGGTAGGAGAAGGACCTTCCTCCTGTTCTCTCTCTTCGGATGCGGGGGACGGCGGCGAGGGCGTGGTTGGTTGATCTGAGGAGGCGCTTGGGAGTGTAGAAGTTGATCCGGTTGTTGAGGTAGCTCGGGCCTTGGTCGTGTAGGGCTTTGTGCGCGTGGGTGAGGAGACGGAAGGTGATTCTCTTGTTGACCGGGAGCCAGTGCAGATCTCTCAGGTGTCCGGAGATGTGGCTGCGTCGGGGGATGTCGAGGATGAGTCTCGCCGAGGCGTTCTGGATCCGCTGGAGTCTCTTCTGGAGTTTGGCCGTGGTTCCGGCGTAGAGGGCGTTGCCGTAGTCCAGTCGGCTGGTGACGAGGGCTTGGGTGACCGTCTTCCTCGTCTCGGTGGGGATCCACCGGAAGATCTTACGTAGCATGCGCAGGATGTTGAAGCATGACGAGGAGACGGCGTTGACTTGTCTGGTCATGGAGAGGGAGGAGTCCAGGATGAAGCCCAGGTTGCGTGCGTGGTCCGTCGGTTTGGGCGCGGTGCCCAGGGCGGGGGGCCACCAGGAGTCGTCCCAGGCGGAGGGCGTGGAGCCCAGGATGAGGACCTCCGTCTTGTCTGAGTTCAGTTTCAGGCGGCTGGTCGTCATCCATTCGGCCACGTCTCTCATCCCTTCGTGCAGGTTGGCTCTGGCGGTGGCGGGGTCGTTGGTCAGGGAGAGGATCAGCTGGGTGTCGTCGGCGTAGGAGATTATGTTGAGGTTGTGTTGGCGTGCGATGGCCGCGAGGGGGCTCATGTAGATGTTGAAGAGGGTGGGGCTCAGTGAGGATCCTTGTGGGACGCCGCAGATGACTTTGGTGGCCTCTGACTTGTACGGTGGTAGGCGGACTCTTTGTGTTCTTCCGTCGAGGAAGGAGGTGATCCATTCCAGTGCCTTCTCCTGGATTCCGATGTTGCTGAGGCGCTGTACTAGGGTGCGGTGGCAGACAGTGTCGAAAGCCGCGGAGAGGTCCAGGAGGATGAGGGCCGCTGTTTCTCCGTTGTCCATCAGAGTTCGAAGGTCGTCGGTGGCGGCGATGAGGGCGGTCTCGGTGCTGTGGTTCGCTCGGAAGCCGGACTGTGAGGGGTCGAGGGATCCATTCGTCTCGAGGAAGGCGGCCAGCTGTTTGTTGACGGTCTTCTCGATGACTTTGGCCGGGAACGGGAGGAGCGAGATGGGCCGGTAGTTCTTGAGGTCGGTGGGGTCTGCTGTGGGTTTCTTGAGGAGAGCGCTGAGTTCGGCGTGCTTCCAGCTCTCAGGGAAGGTGGCGGAGTCGAAGGAGGTGTTGATGATGTCCCGTAGGTGGGGTGCGATGACAGCGTCGGCTTTGTTGAAGACGTGGTGAGGGCAGGGGTCAGTTGGAGATCCGGAATGGATGGAGTTCATGGTGCGGATGGTGTCTTCGGTGCTGATCGGGGTCCAGGTGCGGAGGGTGGTGGTGGGTGGCGTCGTTGCGGTTGTGGCTTGCGTTGGTTGGTTGTTGAAGCTGTTGTGTATGTCCGTGATCTTGTTGTGGAAGAAGGACGCGAGGGAGTTGCAGAGTTCTTGCGACGGGGTGATGTCATTGTTTCCGGCGTTGGGGTTGGATAGCTCTTTCACGATGTTGAAGAGTTCCTTGCAGTTGTGTGCGTTGTTGTCCAGCCGGTCCTTGTATGCATTTTTCTTGGTGGCGCGGATCAGTTGGTGGTGCTTCCGGGTGGCGAGCTTGAGGGTGGTCATGTTGTCCGTCGTTGGTTCCCTTCTCCAGGCTTTCTCGAGGGCTCGGCAGTTCTTCTTGGAGCTCTTGAGTTCGTCGGTGAACCATGGTGTTTTCCTGCTGCAGGATCTGCTGGGTGGGGTTCTCAGAGGGGCGAGTTCGTCCGCGCAGTCGTTGATCCATTTCGTGAGGTTGTCGGCGGCCTGGCTGGGGTTCGCTGAGTTGGCGGGGGGGTGCTGGCTCAGGGAAGCGGTGAGCTGGTCGGCTGTGATCTTGTTCCAGCATCTACGAGCAACCTGTTGCTGGTGGTGGTGGATCGTCGTTCTTTTGAAGGTGAAGTGGACGCAGCTGTGGTCCGTCCAGTGGAGTTCTGTGGCGTGGCTGAAGGTGACGTCTTTGCTGGATGAGAAGACGGCGTCGAGTGTGTGTCCGGCGAGGTGGGTGGGGGTGGTCACCAGTTGCTTGAGTCCGAGGTTTTCGAGGTTGTCGAGCAGGCTGATGGTGTTGCGGTCGTTGTTGTTCTCCAGGTGGAAGTTGAGGTCCCCCAGGAGGATGTAGTCGGCGGAGGGGAGAGCGTGCGGGCTGACGAAGTCGGCGATGTCCTCGCTGAATCGTGTGCGTGGTCCCGGGGGTCGGTAGATCAGGGTGCCTCTGAGGGTGGTGGTCGGGTTGGTGTGGATCTGGAAATGCAGGTGTTCAGCGGTGGTGAGGGTGTCATCGGTGTTGGTAGTGATGCGGATGGAGTCTCTGTGGATGATGGCGATGCCTCCTCCGGTCTGGTTGTCGCGGTCCCTCCGGGTGATCTTGTAGCCCTCTGGGATGGCGATGGCGATGTCTGGGGCAGAGGAGGCGTTCATCCAGGTCTCGGTGATGAAGGCAACGTCGGGGACGGTGGTGTCGAGCAGGTTCCAGAGTTCTACGGCGTGTCTGTGGACGGAGCGGGTGTTGAGCAGGATACACTTGAGGTGGGTGCTGCTGGAGTTCGGCTTGGCGGGTGCAGGGAAGGTCCGGATGCAGGTGAACTTGCAGGTGTGGCAGCTGAAGGGTCCGTGGGTGTGCTTCGGGGCGGCTCGGTGACATCCTGGGATGCGGCCGGTGTTGAGTGCGTTGAGGTCGGCGGCGCTGTAGGTTCGTCGGGTCGGCTTCCGTCGGTGGGGGCCAGGGGTCCTGGCGCTGGTCGCGATCCGGTCGCGGACGGGCGCAGACGGGCTTACCTTTGGCGCGCCTTCGGCGCACAATCGGCGCGCCCGCTGCGCGTGATCGCTGCGCGTTCGCACGGTCGCCATTTAAGGCGAAGTGCGCGGGTGGGCGGGGCAGCTGGGAGGCGGGAGCGGGGAGGGATACAGAAGAGAAGAAAGGGGCGGGGCCAAGCGGCGGTGGCGGGAAGGGAGGGTGGAGGGCGGCGGAAAACACGAAGGAATCACAAAACAGGCGCAATCAGCAACAAAACAAGGGGTGTGAGGGGGAAAGATACCAGGAACACGGAGAAAATTTAGACAAGCACAACTGTTGAACAAAACAGGAAAATGAGGGGGAAAAAACAGGAGATGCACGGAGTATTCAGGAGAAAGCAAACAGGCACAAATGTTAGGCAAAACAACTCTACTGCAGGGGCAGCCGGCAGCCGGCAAAACGAGGCAGTAGCGAGGCAGAGGGCGGGCAGGGGCACACACAGCAGTTGGTGGCCGTGCGGCGCGGGGGTGTCCCACAAGTGGGTCACACTCACCTGCGTCGCACGGTCGCCATTTAAGGCCAAGTGCGCGGGTGGGCGGGGCAGCTGGGAGGCGGGAGCGGGGAGGGATACAGAAGAGAAGAAAGGGGCGGGGCCAAGCGGCGGTGGCGGGAAGGGAGGGTGGAGGGCGGCGGAAAACACGAAGGAATCACAAAACAGGCGCAATCAGCAACAAAACAAGGGGTGTGAGGGGGAAAGATACCAGGAACACGGAGAAAATTTAGACAAGCACAACTGTTGAACAAAACAGGAAAATGAGGGGGAAAAAACAGGAGATGCACGGAGTATTCAGGAGAAAGCAAACAGGCACAAATGTTTAGGCAAAACAACTCTACTGCAGGGGCAGCCGGCAGCCGGCAAAACGAGGCAGTAGCGAGGCAGAGGGCGGGCAGGGGCACACACAGCAGTTGGTGGCCGTGCGGCGCGGGGGTGTCCCACAAGTGGGATATGTACAAGTGGGATATGTACAAGACAGGGCCACCTGGACCACTGTCAGGAATCAGAAGTAACACTTTCAGAAATAGCACTTAGAATGTAAAACATTGTAGCACAAAATATAAAGATAGAGCACACAACCAGTAACTACTGGTAACCAGGACCTCACTAGCACCACCTGTACTAGGAGAAAGACAACCACCTAAGTATTACAATACATGTAGGGGTGTAAGAACATAACACATGATGCAATGCATAACATTCATTCAGAGGTGCAAGGAGGAAAACACATGATGCATCAACAATACATTCAGAGGTGTAAGGCACATGATGCATAAAAACACATTCAGAGGTGCAGGAAAAGTACAATTGCGCCAAACTCACATAAGTCACCACCTGTGACTGTCCCTAGGCCATCTGGCCTCCCTAGGGCTAAGACGCCCTGTGTCCAAAGTCAGGGTCCTAAACGTGGCAGCTGCCCACGAAGTGCTGGGCAGCTGAAAGATGGGGCCAACACGATGGGGGAGCCTCACAGGCTCTGCAGAAATGAAATATCCCCCTGAGCCCCTCTGGGCTCTAGCAAATGTCTGGCCCCTTTGAGCCTCACTGGGCTCTTTGCGCAACCAAATTCCCCCTCTGAGCCTCTCTGGGCTCTGGAAATAACAGTGGGGGCTGTGAGCCTCTCCTGGGCTTTGCAGCGTAACTTGAACTGCCCCCTAAGCCCCTCCGGGCTCTAAAGCAACAATGGCCGCCGTTGGAGTCCCCCTCCTGGGGACTCGAAGCACAATTGGGGCACCTGGAGCCTCTCTGGGCTTGCAACCTAAGCAAATGCCCTGAGCCTCTCTGGGCTCGTCACGGCGGTGGGCGTTGGTGGAGCCCCTCACGGGGGACTCAGAACACAGAATGGAGCCTCGCAGGCTCGTGAATACAAGGGGCCGGCAAGCCTATCTGGGCTCTAGAAACAAGGAATGGCCTCAGAGCCTCTCGGGGCTCTACACAAATGTGGCGCCGTGAGCCTCGCACTGGAGGGGAGGGGCGGGCACCGTCAATGTGCCCCGACGCCCCCCTCTCCCTGAGCAGTCACTCACCGGCTTCTGTAGATGCTCCCTCGGTCTGGGGAGTAGCGCGTCTCCTCTGCCCGCCGGCTCTTCTCCGCTGGGCTCTGGCCGGACTTTGCCTCTTTTCGCCGGCGGCCGGGGCTCTCCCTCTTGAGAGCCTCGCCGGCCCGATGCAGCCGGTTCCTTTTCCTCTTCTCGGGCTATGGGGGCGGGACTTCCGGGCAGGCCGCGCCGCGATTGGCCGGCCTATCAGCTGCTTCCGGGTCGCCGTAGGCAGAGCGGCGGCCCGGGGGAAGACCTCACGGCCACAATCTGTTACAAACGCCGGGTGGGCACCGGCTCCCCTCAAAAGGACAGATCGAGGTGGGCACTCGATCAGGGCGGACAACGCCGGGTGGGCACCGGCCTCTGCAATCAAAGCGCTCACAAGCGCAATCAGTAAAACAAAGCGCTCCCAGGCGCTAGGCAAATAATCACAGCGCTCCAAGCGCTATAATCAAAAATAAAGCGCTTCCAAGCGCTAGAGGGCATAAAGCGCGCTCCTAGCGCTACGAGCAGAATAAAGCGCTCCCAGGGGCAAGGACAGAGCCCCAGCAAACAAGTCCTTGGGCAGGAAGGGGGGCAAGGCTGGGCCCAGAGCCAGCACACTGGGTCTCCAAGCAGGGAGACACTCCAAGTGGCGGTCCTCTGGCCCAGCAGCAGCAGCAGCAGCCCCCTCAGGATCCTGGAAGAGAACAACTTCTGTGGGGACACAGCCCCATTTTTATACAGCATTTCCTTTGTCTGTAGGTGCATGGTGGGGGCAGAACCAGTCGCAGCTGGTCCTTGAGTACTCTGTTTACCTCAACCACCCTCTCTATTCACTGGCAGGGCTTGGGTCATTAGACACGCCACAGGGGGCGGAGCCAGCATTGTGTGGGGAAAACCCAGCCCATCCAGGACACAGGTACACTCCTCCCACACATCACTCATGCTAATCTCCCACTCACCACCGGGCAGACCCATCCAGACCTCCTGGAGCCTGGCATGCCAGCCAGCTCCAGCCAATCACGCTCCAGCACCCTCACTGCACACGTACAGCCATGTCTAGGAATGACACTTCCCCACTAGACACATACATGCCGCATACACCATCTTGTAGCATTCACTCTCACGAGTTCACACATACCAGACTCGAGCCTGTACACCCCACGCATCAGGAACTACCAGGGACACATACATTCCCCATGCATTCCTATGGGCGGGCAGGCCTAGCTCAGCACATGCACTCGGAGTGCGCACGCACTTTCCACTGGGACACAGTGAAAGTGCGCAGAATCCAAAAATCACCATCACCAGGTCCCCATTTAAAGGCAAAAAGTCTAGGGGTGAACCTGCCCTAACGGCCAAGTCCAACAGCACCCACATGCACACCGCCAGTTAGCTATTGTTTTTGGCGTTACTAAAGTGTATTTCAGTGAGTGTGGAAAGCAAAAAAGGGTTTGTTAAAACTCAAATATAATTATAGACCGCCAGTAAAAACTTGCAAGTCTCGAAAAGCAGCAGACCAGTCCTGCCAAGGGAGGAAACAGCCCATTAAAGCATACATACTCCTCTCCCCATTTTTTACTAATACCAGTCTAGGGAGTAGTAACATTTAGTTTCCACACAGCCAGGTATTTTATAACTCACTACATTTCTTCTGACCCTTCCACTCTCACACCAACACATAGTATCACCTCCCTAATAAGTGCTCCCACGTCTTCGTCGGTCGCAGCATGCCCCGTCCTGCAGCGGGCGGGAAGAACCTGATGATGAACCATGCCACCAAGGGACCTTTTGGTGGGTGAGGGTTATTTTAATAAAACATTTTGTTGTCCTATACATCCTTAGGAAAACCTACAGTCTTCTAAACACTCACTTTGAAACCAATCTCGGAAGGATAGCATTTTTCTACAATAATGTGTGGACTTTATTTGTTTTTTTGTGATTTATGGAGGAGGCTGAGTCCACAGCTTACAGAACCTCTTCACTCTCTCCCTTGTTTGCAGTCCTGCCAAATACCACGTGTCAGGCGTTAGTGTAACGCATTTCAGCAAGGTGATCTTCATCACCAAGCTGAAATGCAGTAGTCATGCATTACAGCGCTGCTAAGCTGTCAATGCAGAGCGCTGCAATAATGCACCATGTCATGACAGTGTGAGCAGCAGTAGCGCTGTGCGCGCTGCTCCCAGCAGGCTAAGCGGCCCCCGGCTCTGCAAGTACTGCTCTCTCTCTTCTCAACAATGTATCCAAGTTATACACCTCCAAATCCAACCCCACCCCCGGTCCCGACACGCAAGTATAACTGACGTCCCAATCACTGCCCGGCCATGGCTCGTGAGAGTTACAGGCCATGGTCAGTGGGGGGTGAGAGTCAAATTCGGCGGGGCAGAGAAAGGGGATTAGGCTGAAAGCCATCTGCTCTTCGCTGCCAGCGATTGGAACGATGCGGATGGTATCCCGCCCTGGGCGCGCACTCGACCCCAGGCCTGCATCATCAGTAAATGCCAGAGAGAGCAGCAGTATTTGTCCTCATGAGGTAAACACTTGCCATGCCGTCATTTAAGCCCTTGCATGCTGATGACGGCCCCCATCCGTCATGCACTACGGCGCTCGTGTGCTTATGACGGCTGGGGGCCGTCATAAACCCAGCCACTCGCGATTTTGCCGCACAGGCGCAGAATCGCGGCAGCATGTAAGGGGTTAATCCTGTAGTAATTTCTGGTTATTGTACCTGCCAATTCGGCTGTAGTAGTAAGCAGGAACCCTAGAGGGTGCTTGCGCCGTGCTCCCTTCCTCTGCAGCATCCCCGCTGTGCTGCTGTCCCCTTTTAGAGTGTAACAGAAACTGCCCTGGGATTGTCAGTATCTGCGTTCAAAGATAGAGCGGCTGAAACACAAAATTTGCTTTAATTCTGGATAACGCAATTAGTATTGCTAATGAGTTGGCAGCGATTGCCCAAGTCCGAGCTTTCGGATGTGTTGCGCTACTGGCTCAACCGAGGGAGAAGCTAGCTTATATTAGCTTTTGTGTCTGTGGCGGATATATTTATTTATTTGCCAGTCACACTTGCAACTTCATAATTTTGAGTATAATGTTGAATTTAAAAGTGCAATTCTTCCATGCAACTGGTCACATCCTACAGTCAGTTAAAGTTAAAGGCTGTTGCATATGACGTTTAGTTCAGAAAACCTGACCAATACCTTTAAACTTAACTACAGGCTACATCTGTGTGTGGGTGGGAGCCGCTCGCTCGTCCGTGCTTCCAAAACCGGAAACTTACAGCGCTACGGGTCCTTCCATTTCTGGTGCTTTGCAGAAGTTCTAAGAACTTTTTAGAGTTTCTCATGGCTCAAATGGGTGATATTTCTGATATTTATGTTTCCCTCGTCTTCATTGCTTGATTTTGCTAGTGAAAAAGTGTCACTCATAGTTGTTGAAATGTCACTCATAATTACACTGAAATAATGAAAATGTCACACATAGCAATCTGAAACCTTAGCTGCTATAACAGGCACAGACATGCACTCCCACACACGTTAAGGCGTCAAACCAAGTAACCCTGTGTGCATCAGCACCCTGCATAAGCGAGTAAGTGCCACGTGATCATAATCCTAGGTAAATGAAAGTGAAACAAAACAAAACCCCAAAAAAGGCAGAGCATAGACATGCACGCCCATAGCTAAGGTTTGGTGAATGAAGTAGCTTCAAGTATTGATATACTACGCTATACTAAAAGATAAAAAGACAAACTCCAAGCAGAAGCAACATGATAATGCCCTGGAGAGACCTATTCCACTGACTTATTATTATGATCAGAAAAATATGAGTAAGAGCATATGTTTTTGTGTTTGTTGCCTTCCACCTCTCCAAGACAAACGCCTAAGGTGTGGGAAAATGACTTACATGTTCAGTCATGCTCACTTGATTCCTGTTTCTTACTACTGACTGTTCTGCCCACGTAGTTGTAATGCTTCTTCTCCTTTCTCTGTCCTATACTCTGCTGTCGAATAGAGTCAATCAATGAGGTCACTGGCTCATTGCCTGCTTTGTAAGGGCTGCACATGGGCAGCAAATCCAGAGCTGGACACAGGTTGCTTTTAGATGAACCTGAACCACCACCAAGCAAGAAATGCAAAACAACGAGATGTGTGTGTAAAAGCTGAGTGAAACCCAGGGACGAAAAAGGAAGAAATGTATTGGGTGCTTAAAAACGAATATGAGATGTTATTTCGCATGCCATTACTTCGCATGCTATTAGTACGCGGTTATTACTTAGCAATAACCGTTACTACGTAAGTTTTTACTTTGCATACCATTACATTGAAAGTGTTAATGTATGCGAAGTAAAAATGTGCCTAGTAATAATAATGGTATGCGAGATAACATGTCATTTTTTGAAAAGAATGTTTAAAACAACTTACTGTCCTTTCTTGTTGCATTTTAGCCACTACTCTGCCACTCCCTGCCCATCCCCCAGTCATTGCTAGACCGATTTTAGTCCATTTTTTGATCAGCAATAAATGAAACCGAATCACTGCGTAATCGAGAATATCTGGCATAGGGCCTACCTTCCAAAGCCTTATTTTACACATCCATTGTCTATGGTTTTTGTACATGAAGAGCGAATTGTTAATGTTGCATTGGTGGAGGGATTTCTGGTTCCACTACTGCGGTGTCGAGAATTTAACTGGAAAGACGAGGTGCATGCAGGGACAGCGTACACACTGCAACAACACAACACTATATAAAATACACTACCCTTCACATCTAAAACACTACCTAAACACTACACTACCCTACACTATTAAAACACCACTACACTACACTATCCTAAACCCTAAATCACTACCACCTCCACTAACATACATATTCCCCTACTCCGCTCCCTACACTAATTTACTCCCCATCACAACCCCCAACACTACACTAAACACTAAATCAGTAAACTACACTACACTAACCCCACAACACTACCCTAAAACCCTACACTTCACTAACCCCACAACACTACCCTAAACCACTACCCCCACAACCCCTGACACTACTCTACACTACACTAACACAAGTACACAACCCACAAATCTACACTACACAAACACAAGCCCCACTTACCTCTTACCACGGGATGTTCAAATGTTCTACCCCTTCCGGCTTCCTCCGTCGTGGGCAGGCGAGGATGGCACCCGGAAAAGCAGCAGCAGACCCCTTACTGGAGCAAAAGTCTGCCGTGACAAGCTCCAAGAGCGGCGCACGCCCCCTACGCATGCGGCGTTACTAGGCATGCGATGTAACAGAATGCGTACAAACAGCCGCGCAGTAATGGCTGTTCACCCTTAAAAACACCTCCCTGAGGCGCATTTCTTCTATTTTTTTTTTTTTTTTATATGAGCCTCACCTATTTCATGCTGAATCCCCAATTCCCCCTCAGATGTCCACTACTCATGGTGCCAAAGCCTATACGGAAATAAAGCAGAAGAGGCTCTACAACAGTCGCTGCAAACTGTTTTGGATCTTTGGAACGGTTGGGAAGCCTTTAGCACAGAAGAATAGTCAACTCCCAACCTTTTAAAAGTTGCGGATTCCTTTGTTTGTTGTGCATCCACATTGCAACAAGTGCCTGTCGCCGGACCACGACAAGGCCAACTGTATGGCCTGTTCGAGATTTCGATCGAAGAAGACGATCAAGCTTCGGCGCATGGCGCGCCTCGAGGCCCAGCGGTCGGCCCCGGCGCCGGACGACATCTTCGAAAACCCTGAAGCAGACGAGCTAGAGCATCACCTGCAAATTTCACCCACATCGGCGGAGGTCGAGCACGACTACGGAGCAGACGTCGAAGACCAAAACCTAGAGGAAAACGTCGATGAGGTAGGGGACGACGAAGAAGCATATAGGGCCATGGAAGATAGCTCGGAGGAAGAGCTATGCCCCGTTCGTACTCTTACAATGGCTCAGGTCACGGGATCTCCACACGGCCTTACCCACGACCTTACACCTCGATCCACGGCCCCGCTACGGACACCTCAGCGGAGCCGCCATTAACGAAATCGAAACCGAAACTAACAACATCGGTGTCGACGAAAACAAAGATGGACGACGCGCCATCGAAACCGAAGACGTCTGCTCCACCATCGACGCCGTCGTCTTCGGAGGCCTCAAAGTCTAAAAAGGCTATCGACCAGGCAAGGGTGCCGAAAGTGGTCAAGGAAGCCAACTCGAAGAAGGTCGTCGATCCGGAATCCAGCAAGGTGGTCGAATCGAAGTCAAAGAAGACTGTCGAGCCTACAGCGGGCAAGGCTACCGATCCAAAAGCCAAGAGGGCCGTCGAGACAAAGTCGGCAAAGGGCACTGAGCCAAAGTCTGGAGTCCCGACGCAAAAGGCAAAGGCTGTCGACCTGAAGCTGTCGGCGTCGACGCCTGCGACCGTGGAAGCTGATCGTGGCGCTTCAGTCGGCGACGCGCCTGCGCCCCAAGCGGCAAAACAGAAGTCATCGACGCTCGGATCTTCCCCTGGAGGTGGATCGAGGTCGTCGGTCGGGTCGACGAAACCATCCGCTTCCTTTACGAAGCAGGTCTCGGACTCCCTCAAGCGGATACGGGACAAGGAGTCGGCGTCGGAGCCGAAAACACCTTCAGCACCTAAGCCGTTGGCCCCACCGAAGAAGACTTTGATGCCGATCCTTTACACTCTGCCGCCTAAGGTGGCGCCGAAGGCCTTTTCACCACGGATGGGGACCAAGGACTCTGCAGTGTCGACGCAAACTCACCCGAGTGGAGGTTTAAGTCATCGACAACCTGTGCTAGAGGAGCAGTCGGCGCATATCATCGACGCCGACACTGGAAGACTCACGCTCTACAAGAGGAAAATCACATCCCAGCCACTGGAATCGTTTGTCATTCCTCTAAAGCGGAAGAGACCAGCACCAGAGGCACCAGTACTGGTTGAGCACCTTCTTCCACACCCTAGGAGGAGTGCAACACCTTCACCCACTTGCTCAGATGGGGAAGGGGGTGAGCAGGATGAGGAGTATAGTTTTCCTGCAAACACAGACCCTGATGAGCAACAGGACTCGTGGATGGACACTGATGATCAAGGAGACCAGCAGGTTGTCCAGGACCCTCAGGTTTATAGCGCAAAAACGTCTCCCACTGAAGACTCTGCGGCATTTAATGCCTTGATTGAAAGGGCAGCTATGAACCATAAGGTGGAGATGCATGCTGACCCGGTGGAAGTTGACTTTCTGTTTGACACTTTCTCTGCTGCAGAAAAAACTGTGAAGACTCTTCCTATGCTAAAAGGGGTCCTGAAGCATGCCACGGACATTTTCAAGGAACCCACTAGAGCAAGGGTTGTCAACCCCAGAATAGAGAAGAAATACAGAGCCGCACCTGGAGACCCAACTTACATACGGGGCCAGTTGCCTTTAGACTCTTTAGTGGTCTCTAATGCCCGCAAGAGGCCAAATTCTCAAACAACGGGTGAAGCTCCTCCCCCGGACAAAGAGTCAAAAGTGCTGGAGGCATCTGGGAAGAGGGTAGCAGCACAGGCAGCCAACATATGGCGCATCTCAAACACGCAAGCTCTGTTGGCTAGGTACGATAGGGCACATTATGACACCCTAGAACAACTGTTGCAACACCTTCCAGACCAGTTTAAGGAGGGAGCGGAGATGCTTATACAAGAGGGCAAGCTCATCTCCAACGCTGCGATAAAATGTGCGCTTGACGTTGCGGACACAGCAGCGAGAGCAATCAACACTAGCGTGATGTTGAGGCGTCAAGCTTGGCTCCGCATCTCGGGGTTCAAGCCAGAGATCCAGACTACTATCCTGAACCAGCCCGTTGATCCAGACAGGTTATTTGGCCCAGAGGTTGACACCACCCTCGAAAAAATCAAGAAAGATACTGAGACGGCCAAATCCATGGGCGCTCTCCAGTCTCAGCAATTCAGAGGGAACACTTTTCGTCGCTCAGGCAATCGAGGTATTACCAGAGGACACTTGGCACAGCAGACGCCATTCAATAAAGGTGGGGCTCAATCTTCGTACCCCAAGCAGGGTAGAGGAGGTTACCGTGGAAACAGCGCCAAGGGCAGAGGCAGAGGCAACAACAACTCCCGTTCCTCTGCCACCAACAAACAGTGACTCCCTGTCACTGCCCCCCGACCATCCAACACCTGTCGGGGGGGGAGACTCCAGCAGTTCCTGCCAGTCTGGAAGTCCTTCACCACAGACAGGTGGGTAAGGAAACTTATCCAGTACGGATATTGTTTGGAGTTAACGTCCACTCCACCCAACATACCACCAAAGCACCGTCCTATGTCAGCAGAGCATTTGCACTTATTGCAGCAGGAGGTACTCGTCATGCTGCAAAAAGGCGCAATAGAGCTCGTGCCAGTGGAGGAAGAAGGCACAGGGGTGTATTCCCTGTACTTCTTAATCCCAAAGAAGGACGGCTCACTCAGACCCATTCTGGACCTCAGGCCTCTGAACAAGTACATTCTTTCAGAACACTTCCACATGTTGACGCTGCAGCAGGTTCTTCCATTACTAAACCAGGGAGACTTCCTAGCAACCTTGGACCTCACGGATGCTTACTTTCACATACCACTCCATCCTTCCCACAGAAAGTACCTCAGGTTCACCATACAAAACAGGCATTACCAATTCATGGTCCTACCCTTCGGAGTGACCTCTGCCCCCAGAGTGTTCACGAAATGTCTGGCGTCAGTGGCGGGGCACCTCAGGAGACAAAACATACATGTCTATCCTTACCTAGACGACTGGCTCGTTCAGGCCAAGTCTGCACTACAGTGCGCCGCAGACATGTCCCACACCATTCACCTCCTTCACAGTCTGGGATTTTCTCTAAACTATCCAAAGTCGCACCTTCAGCCAGCCCACGTGCGGCAATATTTGGGCGCGACGATAAATACTCAGGCTGCCACAGCTCAGCCGAACCCAGCGAGAATCGACAACATCCAGTCGCTCATCCAGAGGTTCAGACCGCAATACTCCCTTCCAGCGAGAGTGTTCATGCAGTTGATAGGCATGATGGCCTCCTGCATCTTCATAGTCCCGCACGCACGATTGCATATGCGTCCGCTCCAGGAGTGCTTGGCACATCAGTGGACTCAGGCTCAAGGACAGTTGAAAGACCTAGTGTTGGTGACCGGTCGGGCATACAACTCTCTGCATTGGTGGAATCCACACAACCTTTGCAAGGGCCGACCGTTCCAAGAGCCTGTGCCACAGATTATCCTGACGACGGACGCATCTCTCCAAGGATGGGGAGCTCATGTGCTCCACTACACAGTGCAGGGGCTATGGACAACGCAGCAAAAGAGGATGCGCATCAACTACCTAGAACTGATGGCAATCTTCATGGCACTCAAGTCCTTCAAAGTACATCTGTGCAACAAGGTCGTGTTGATCCGGACGGACAACATGACGGCCATGTACTACATCCAAAAGCAGGGAGGTACACACTCTCCACAGTTGTCTCATCTGGCTCAGAGCATGTGGAAGTGGGCCATTCAGAGGAACATCTTCCTCATGGCGGAACACCTCCCGGGCATAGACAATCAGATGGCGGATCTGCTCAGCAGGTACAGCCACCAGATGCACGAGTGGGAGTTACATCCATCAGTACTCCGCCCGTACTTTCAGCAGTGGGGTCATCCAGAGATAGACCTGTTTGCCACAAGGGAAAACGCAAAATGCCAAAGCTTTGCCGCCAGGTTCCCTTACCCACAGTCGCAGGGCAATGCGATATGGATGAACTGGTCAGGCAAATTTGCGTACGCTTTTCCCCCAGCACCTCTCATCCTGCTAGTGGCAAAAAAGCTAAAGCAACACTCGATGACGCTCATCCTGGTTGCTCCCACATGGGCACGCCAACCATGGTACACCACGTTTCTAGAGCTCTCCGTGGTACCGCATCAAAGGCTGCGCCTCACACCCAGGCTTTTGACGCAGAACCATGGCGACATTCAGCATCCAGATCCGCAACAGCTAAATCTGGCGATCTGGCTCCTGAGGTCTTAGAGTTTGGCTACCTTAATTTGCCTCCCGAATGCATGGACATCATACGGGAGGCAAGAAAGCCCACTACCAGAGCCTGCTATGCAGCAAAATGGAAGCGGTTTGTCATCTACTGTACAGAACACAATATCAACCCGCTAGATGCATCCATCCCTAACATCATCTGCTATTTGTTACATCTTTACAAATGCAATCTAGCATACGCTTCCATTTAGATACTTATCCGCCATAGCGGCTTACCTTCAGAACAGGCAGCATCTCTCTGTTTTCAGAGTGCCTGCCATTAAAGCCTTCCTGGAAGGGTTGAAACGGGTCATCCCTCCCAGGTCCCCGCCAGCTCCTATATGGAACCTTAATGTGGTCCTCACCAGGTTGATGGGCCCACCTTTTGAGCCTCTACATTCCTGTGAGATTCAATTCTTGACATGGAAAGTGGCTTTTCTCATTGCCATCACGTCTCTTAGGCGTGTTAGTGAGCTACAGGCGCTCACGATACAAGAGCCGTTTATCCAAATTCATTCAAACAGGGTGGTGCTCCGCATAAACCCCAAGTTCCTTCCTAAGGTGGTGTCGCAGTTTCATGTCAATCAAACCATCGAACTGCCCGCATTCTTTCCAAACCCTGACACTGTGGCAGAAAGAATGCTCCATACGCTTGACGTCAAAAGGGCGTTAATGTACTACATTGACAGAACAAAAGATTTTCGAAAAACACAACAGCTCTTTGTTGCCTTCTCGGCCCAGCACAAGGGCAACCCCATTTCCAAAGCAGGAATAGCCAGGTGGATCGTTAAGTGCATTCAGATTTGCTATCAGAAAGCTAAGCACACTTTAACGGTCCCCCCCAGGGCACACTCCACACGCAAGTTGGGGGCCTCCATGGCATTCCTAGGTAACATTCCTTTGGAAGACATTTGTAGAGCAGCCACATGGTCTACACCACATACGTTTACCAAACATTACTGTGTAGATGTGAATTCCAAGCAGCAGGCAGCTGTAGGACAGGCTGTTCTTAAAACACTCTTTCAGACTTCTGCAGCTGGCATGGGCGGCCGCCGTTAATGGAGGGACTGCTATGTATTCTATGCTATAGATATGAATTTAGCAGCCCACATGCCTCAAACTGAATATGCTACTTACCAGTATGCATCTGTTCTTGGCATGTAGGGCTGCTAACATTCATATCGCCCGCCCTCCTCCCCGGCGCCCGTAGCGGCTGCAGACTTTTCTTGCATTCAACAATTAGCATGGACATCGCTTACGCTATTACACTCCATCTTTGCCACAATGGCTAAAAACAATCTGGGGATGGAGTCGATGCCCATGCGCACTGTAGTCCAGGGGAGGAGCCACCTATCTCGTGATACTTCGAAGACTCTTCCAGGACAACAACGTGCAATCATCCGGACCCAACACTAGGCGGCGATCTATGCTATAGATATGAATGTTAGCAGCCCTACATGCCAAGAACAGATGCATACTGGTAAGTAGCATATTCATTCAGTGATCCTCCAAGAATCTGCATTGGGAAAAATGTTTCCCTTGTCCAATCATATATATTTATTTTTCAATTCTTAGTTCACTTGGCAAATCCAAAATGGTTGCCCAAATGTCAAGATATCTATAATTTCTCTTGACCTTATTTGGGCACAATTTCTTCTGCTATTTTCAAACCCACCAAACGGATTTTCATCAAACCACAAAGTGGATTTTCATCAAACCGCAACATTATTGCTAGTTTTACCTGGCTCCTTCACCCTATCCAAGTTTGGTATCAAACTTGGTAGATTTCCTAAGCCCTTAACTGTCATTTTGTGAGGAGAAAGGAACAAATGGAATATGTCTTGCAGTCCGAGTTATGCTCATTAGAGAGGGCGTTAGAAGTAAGACAAGCCAGTCAGAGAATTTCTCATCTGCTGGTGAAAATTAAGAGTCCCTCCGCTGTCCCATAAAATCAGCACAAACATGGCAGTATTGGTATTTTTCAACAGACTGACACACACACACACACACACACACACACACATATATATATATATATGTTCGAGGCATGTGGGCTGCTGAATTCATATCTATAGCATAGCTCGCCGCCTAGTGTTGGGTCCGGATGATTGCACATTGTTGTCCTGGAAGAGTCTTCGAAGTATCACGAGATAGGTGGCTCCTCCCCTGGACTACAGTGTGCATGGGCATCGACTCCATCCCCAGATTGTTTTTTTCCGCAATTGGGTTCGGATGCATATTTGATCTCTCAAGTTCGGAATCGATATAAACTTTCTTTAGGCCTGAAGGCATTTTTCCTATAGCGTCGGTATTGTCTTGCGTTCGGTGCCCGATTCTGTTCCGGCTCAGTTCCCGAGTCGGACGTCCAGAGGAGTCGCGTGGCTCTTCGGTGCTCGAGGCCCAGTCGACGCAACCAGACTTATTCGACGACACATCATGGAACGGCGCCCGTTCAAGAGATGTCCCGTGTGCAACTCCAAGTATCCCCACATCGATGTCCACCCGGTGTGCAACAAGTGCCTGTCGCCGGATCACGATGAAGCCAACTGTATGGCTTGTTCCCGTTTTCGATCCAAGAAGACGATTCGACTTCGGCGCGTGGCGCGCCAGGAGGCCCAGCGGACGACCCCTGCCCCGGTGAACATTTTCGAGGGGGATGAAGCAGACGAGCAGGAAGATCGAGAGCCGATTTCAACTTCAGCGGCAGAGATCGACTCCGACTACGACGCAGACGTCGAAATGCTCGACACAGAAGACGTCGACGAGGTAGGAGACGACAATGAGGCCGCGGAAGATAGCTCAGGTGACGAGCTATGCCCCGTTCCAACAATAACTAAGGCTCAGGTCGAGGGATCGCCACATGGCCTTACCCAAGATCTTGCACCTGGATCCACGGTCTCGCCTACGGGCCCGGCTACGGACACTTCTACGGAGCCGCCATTGGTCAAATCGAAACCGAAAGTGAAAGCTTCGGTCTCGACAAAACCGAAAGTAATAGAGACGCCGTCGAAACAGAAAACGTCTGTCGCTCTGGTCGCCTCCTCGTCTTCGGACATGTCGGGGCAGCCGAAGCCAAAGAAGGTTGTCGATCCGGTGAAGTCGCTCAAGGGCGTCGAGCCGAAGTCGCTCAAGGGCGTCGAGCCGAAATCGCTCAAGGGCGTCGAGCCGGAGACCGGGGCACCGAAACCAACTGTGAAGGCCGCCGACCCGAAACCGTCGGCGCCGAAGCCCGTCGACACTGACGGAGGACACGGCGCTCCAATAGCTGTCGATCCTGCTCATCGGCCGGAAAAGGCCAAAAGTGCTGTTACGCTCGAGTCAACACATGCTGGTGGACCGAGAACACCTGTCGGGTCGACGAAACCGTCCGCATCCTTCACGAAGCAGGTGTCGGACTCGTTGCAACGCATCAGAAACAAGGCTTCCGCGGACGATCCGAAGGATACTTCCACCCCGAAGCCCGCTGCCAAAACGCATGAGTCGACGGCGCCGATCCAGTTCAAGCTGCCGCCGAAAGTGGCGCCGAAGGCGTTCGCGCCCAGGACGGTCGACGACGCGCCCATGCAGGTGTCCACGGGGCCGAAGCCTCCTCAGGCCGTTGTGAGCACAAAACGTCGACAACCCCTACTGGAGGAGCAGTCGGAACAATTTATCGACGCCAACACCGGTAAACTTTCCTTCCTCAAGCGTAAGATCACGCCGGCACAGCCTATGGAGTCCTACACAATTCCTTTGAAAAGGAAAAGGCTTCTACGGATTCCCCAGTTCTGGTTGAACCAATTAATCCACGGCCTCAGGACATTGCTCCACCCTCACCCACTTACTCAGATGTGGATGCTGGGGAGGGGGACGATGAGGAGTACAACTTCCCTGCCGACACAGATCCTGAGGATCACCATGACTCCTGGGCAGATGCTGGAGACCCGGGGGATCCGCAAACTGCCCCGGACACTCAAGTATATACTGTCAAAACCTCTCCTACTGAGGATTCTGCGGCAT
The DNA here is from genome assembly GCF_964261635.1 of Lissotriton helveticus. Taxonomy (NCBI): domain Eukaryota; kingdom Metazoa; phylum Chordata; class Amphibia; order Caudata; family Salamandridae; genus Lissotriton; species Lissotriton helveticus. The sequence goes on from NC_136067.1 coordinate 1,530,263,157, forward strand.
TTAATGCTCTAATTGAGAGGGCGGCTAAAAATCACGACGTCCAGCTGCATGCTGACCCTATTGAGGTGGACTTCTTGTTTGATACCTTTTCCGCCTCTGAAAAGACTGTCAAAACTCTGCCAATGCTCAAGGGTGTTTTAAAACATGCTGCAGACATTTTTAAAGAACCCACACGTGCCAGGGTTATAAACCCCAGAATTTAAAACAAGTATAACCCGGCACCTGGCGACCCTACCTACATCAAGGGCCAGTTGCCGTTGCACTCTCTGGTTGTTTCTAATGCCCGGAAGAGGGCAAATTCACAAACTACTGGTGATGCTCCTCCCCCTGACAAGGAATCTAAAGTGCTCGAAGCATCACGGAAGAGGGTGGCGGCTCAAGCGGCAAATATCTGGCGTATTTCAAACACTCAGGCACTCTTGGCCAGATATGACCGGGCACACTATGATACACTTGAGACCCTGTTACAACACTTGCCAGATGAGTATAAAGAGGCGGCGGAGATGCTCATTCAAGAAGGGAAGCTCATCTCCAATGCTTCTATTAAATGTGCACTGGACGCAGCGGACACCGCGGCCAGGGCCGTTAACACAAGTGTAATGTTGCGGCGTCAGGCCTGGCTCAGAATCTCCTGGTTCAAACCAGAGATACAAACCACCATCCTCAATCAGCCTGTAAACCCTGATCACTTATTTGGCCCTGAGGTGGATACCACCCTAGAAAAAATAAAGAAAGACACTGAGACTGCCAAGTCCATGGGGGCCCTACAGTCACAGCAGTTATGGGGTAGTACTTTTCGTCGCTCAAGCAATAGAGGTGTTTCCAGAGGCCAAATGTCCCAGCAAACACAGTACACTAAGAGTGGAGCGCAGACCTCTTACAACAAGCAGAGTAGAGGCGGCTATCGAGGCAACAGCACCAAGGGAAGAGGTCGTGCAAACAACAACTCACAAACCTCCGCCGCCAACAAACAGTGACGCCTTGTCACTGCCCCCCGACCATACAACACCTGTTGGGGGGAGACTCCAGCAGTTCCTGCCAGTCTGGAAATCCATCACCACAGACAGGTGGGTCAAAAAACGTATCCAGTACGGTTATTGTCTGGAGTTAACGTCCACTCCACCCAACATCCCACCAAGGCACCGTCCTATGTCAACAGAGCATTTGCACTTATTGCAGCAGGAGGTGCTCGTCATGCTGCAAAAAGGGGCAATCGAGCTCGTGCCGGTGGAGGACAGAGGCACAGGGGTGTACTCCCTGTACTTCTTAATCCCAAAAAAGGACGGGTCCCTCAGACCCATACTGGACCTCAGGCCCCTAAACCAGTACATTCTCTCAGAACACTTTCACATGCTCACGCTGCAGCAGGTTCTTCCGTTGCTCAATCAAGGGGATTTCCTCGCAACGTTAGATCTCAAAGACGCATATTTTCACATTCCACTACATCCATCACACAGAAAATATCTCAGATTCACCATTCAGAATCAGCATTACCAATTCAAGGTCCTCCCTTTCGGAGTGACCACAGCGCCCAGGGTGTTCACAAAATGCCTGGCGACAGTGGCTGCGCACCTCAGGAGAAAAAATGTTCACGTCTACCCTTATCTGGACGACTGGCTGGTCCAAGCAAAGTCGACCCAGCAGTGCGCTGCCAACATGTCCCACACCATTCAACTCCTTCACGATCTGGGATTCTCACTAAATTATCCGAAGTCGCACCTTCAGCCAGCCCATGTGCGGCAGTATCTAGGCGCGATGATAGATACTCTGGCGGCCACAGCGCAGGCAAATTCTGTGAGGATCAACAGCATTCAGTCGCTGATCCTGAAATTCAGACCGCAACACTCGCTTCCAGCACGAGTGTTCATGCAGTTGATAGGCATGATGGCCTCCTGCATCTTCATAGTCCCGCACGCGAGGCTACATATGCGTCCGCTTCAAGAGTGCTTGGCACGTCAGTGGAATCAGGCTCAGGGACAGTTGAACGACCTAGTGTTGGTGACCGGTCGGGCATACAACTCTCTGCATTGGTGGAATCCACACAACCTTTGCAAGGGCCGACCGTTCCAAGAGCCTGTTCCACAGATCATCCTAACAAAGGACGCTTCTCTCCACGGTTGGGGAGCTCATGTACTCCACTACACAGTGCAGGGACTATGGACAACACAGCAAAGGAAGATGCACATCAACCACCTAGAGCTGATGGCAATCTTCATGACAATGAAGGCATTCAAGGTACATCTGTGCAACAAAGTCGTGTTGATCCGGACTGACAACATGACAGCCATGTACTATATTCAAAAGCAGGGAGGTACACACTCTCCGCAGTTGTCTCATCTGGCTCAGAGCATGTGGAAGTGGGCCATTCAAAGGAACATCTTCCTCATGGCAGAACACCTCCCGGGCAAGGACAATCAGATTGCGGATCTGCTCAGCAGGTACAGCCACCAAATGCACGAGTGGGAGATACATCCATCAGTACTGCGCCCGTACTTCCAGCAGTGGGGTCATCCAGAGATAGACCTGTTCGCCACAAGGGAAAACAAAAAATGCCAATGCTTTGCCGCCAGGTTCCCGCACCCACAGTCGCAGGGCAATGCGATATGGATGAACTGGTCAGGCAAATTTGCGTACGCTTTTCCCCCAGCACCTCTAATACCGCTGGTGGCACGAAAACTAAAGCAACACTCGATGACGCTCATCCTGGTTGCTCCAACGTGGGCACGCCAACCATGGTACACCACGTTTCTAGAACTCTCCGTGGTACCGCATCAAAGGCTGCACCTCACGCCCAGACTTTTGACGCAGAGCCATGGCGACATTCAGCACCCAGACCCGCAACAGCTTAACCTGGCGATCTGGCTCCTGAGGTCTTAGAATTTGGCTACCTTGACTTGCCTCCCGACTGCATGGCTATCATACGGGAGGCAAGAAAGCCCACCACCAGAGCATGCTATGCAGCGAAATGGAAACGGTTTGTCGTTTACTGTGCAGAACACAATATCAACCCGCTAGATGCATCTAGTCACAACATCATTTGTTATTTGTTGCATCTTTACAAATGTAATCTGGCATATGCTTCCATTCGGATACACTTGGCCGCCATAGCCGCTTATCTCCAGAACAGGCAGCATCTCTCAGTTTTCAGAGTGCCTGCCATTAAAGCCTTTCTGGAAGGACTGAAACGTGTCATTCCTCCCCAGACCCCGCCAGCTCCTGTATGGAACCTTAATGTGGTCCTCACCAGACTGATGGGTCCACCTTTTGAGCCTCTACATTCATGTGAGATTCAGTTCTTAACATGGAAAGTGGCTTTCCTGATAGCCATTACTTCACTGCGACGTGTTAGTGAGCTCCAGGCGCTCACCGTACAAGAGCCATTCATACAGATTCACTCAAACAGGGTGGTGCTGCGCACTAACCCTAAATTTCTTCCTAAGGTGGTTTCACAGTTCCATGTCAATCAGACTATTGAACTGCCTGTGTTCTTTCAAAATCCAGAAACAGTAGCTGAAAGGATGCTCCACACTCTTGACGTCAAACGAGCTTTGATGTACTACATTGATAGGACCAAAGATTTTAGGAAGACAAAGCAACTCTTTGTTGCCTTTTCCGCCCAACACAGAGGCAACCCAATTGCCAAAGCAGGTATAGCCAGGTGGATCGTTAATTGTATTCAAATTTGCTATCAAAAGGCTAAGCGCACTTTAACGGTCCCCCCCAGAGCCCACTCCACCCGCAAGTTGGGGGCCTCCATGGCTTTCCTTGGTAACATCCCTTTGGAAGACATCTGTAGAGTAACCGGTCCTTGGATGCTTGATTCCGGTCTGGGAAAGACATGGCTTGGTAGTTCGGACTGGACTGTTCCCATGAGGCACAGGGTCAGAGCTGATTTGCATATAGCCAGTGTCTAACCCAGGGTGGTGTGGAGTGCAAAAAAACGATGGATTTAGGCCCAGATCTTTGTACTGGGGTGAATGTATGACATTGTTCTACATTCTGTCCATCAACTGTGTTTTTTGCAATTTTCACCCCGAGTGGGCTGGGTTTGCTCAGACGTGAGTCCCAGGCTCTCCACACCACAGGAGTCAAGCTATCCAGGCTGATGAAGGCTGATAGCCAGAAACCGGTCCTTGGATGCTTGATTCCGGTCTGGGAAAGACATGGCTTGGTAGTTCGGACTGGACTGTTCCCATGAGGCACAGGGTCAGAGCTGATTTGCATATAGCCAGTGTCTAACCCAGGGTGGTGTGGAGTGCAAAAAAACGATGGATTTAGGCCCAGATCTTTGTACTGGGGTGAATGTATGACATTGTTCTACATTCTGTCCATCAACTGTGTTTTTTGCAATTTTCACCCCGAGTGGGCTGGGTATGCTCAGACGTGAGTCCCAGGCTCTCCACACCACAGGAGTCAAGCTATCCAGGCTGATGAAGGCTGATAGCCAGAAACCGGTCCTTGGATGCTTGATTCCGGTCTGGGAAAGACATGGCTTGGTAGTTCGGACTGGACTGTTCCCATGAGGCACAGGGTCAGAGCTGATTTGCATATAGCCAGTGTCTAACCCAGGGTGGTGTGGAGTGCAAAAAAAACGATGGATTTAGGCCCAGATCTTTGTACTGGGGTGAATGTATGACATTGTTCTACATTCTGTCCATCAACTGTGTTTTTTGCAATTTTCACCCCGAGTGGGCTGGGTATGCTCAGACGTGAGTCCCAGGCTCTCCACACCACTGGAGTCAAGCTATCCAGGCTGATGAAGGCTGATAGCCAGAAACCGGTCCTTGGATGCTTGATTCCGGTCTGGGAAAGACATGGCTTGGTAGTTCGGACTGGACTGTTCCCATGAGGCACAGGGTCAGAGCTGATTTGCATATAGCCAGTGTCTAACCCAGGGTGGTGTGGAGTGCAAAAAAACGATGGATTTAGGCCCAGATCTTTGTACTGGGGTGAATGTATGACATTGTTCTACATTCTGTCCATCAACTGTGTTTTTTTGCAATTTTCACCCCGAGTGGGCTGGGTATGCTCAGACGTGAGTCCCAGGCTCTCCACACCACTGGAGTCGAGCTATCCAGGCTGATGAAGGCTGATAGCCAGAAACCGGTCCTTGGATGCTTGATTCCGGTCTGGGAAAGACATGGCTTGGTAGTTCGAACTGGACTGTTCCCATGAGGCACAGGGTCAGAGCTGATTTGCATATAGCCAGTGTCTAACCCAGGGTGGTGTGGAGTGCAAAAAAAAGATGGATTTAGGCCCAGATCTTTGTACTGGGGTGAATGTATGACATTGTTCTACATACTGTCCATCAACTGTGTTTTTTGCAATCTGTAGAGCAGCCACATGGTCTACCCCACACACATTTACAAAACACTACTGTATAGATGTGCACTCCAAGCAGCAAGCAGCTGTAGGGCAGGCTGTTCTAAAAACACTTTTTCAAACGTCTGCAGCTGGCACAGGCGGCTGCCGCTAATGGAGGGACTGCTATATATTCGATGCTATAGATATGAATTCAGCAGCCCACATGCCTCGAACTGAATATGCTACTTACCAGTATGCATCTGTTCTTGGCATGTAGGGCTGCTGACATTCATATCGCCCGCCCTCCTCCCCGGCGCCTGTAGCGGCTGCAGAATTTACACTTACTCTTAGCATGGCCATCGCTCACACTGTTACACTCCATCTTCGCCACAATGGCTAAAAACAATCTGGGGATGGAGTCGATGCCCATGCGCACTGTAGTCCAGGGGAGGAGCCACCTATCTCGTGATACTTCGAAGACTCTTCCAGGACAACAATGTGCAATCATCCGGACCCAACACTAGGCGGCGATCTATGCTATAGATATGAATGTCAGCAGCCCTACATGCCAAGAACAGATGCATACTGGTAAGTAGCATATTCAATATCTATATATCTATATATATATATATATATATATATATATATATATATATTCACTGAAAAAACCATAGGTTTCACACCAGTTATAGTTAGGTGGAAATTTTACTCGCATAAAACCATTGAAATTCCCACGTTATAGTTAGTTGGACTCACTAGAACTTGCGCGTGCAATGCACTGCTGATGACGTCACATATTACATCACTCATGACATGGTCAGTGACATCACTCATGACATCACTCATGACATCTCAAATGACATCACTGATGACAACATCCTTGTGACAAAGTGGCAGACCTCCTATCAGCATAAAATAACCTTTGACACACACATTCAAAAATAGAAAATAACATTTTCTTAAAAAAGGAGAAACCAATACCAATTACAACAACTTATTAGGTAATTCCAACATCTACATACACATCCACTCATTCACCAACAGTTCTATATAGTCACTCATGCATGTACTTACTCATCATATGTACTCATACACCTATACATCCTGTTACACACTAATACTCATCCATATACTTACTCACACACAAATTCACACATGCAAATAAACTATCAAAAAACCATTTACTTGATTATACTGCTATATACACACCACTACACATACTTCTACAGAAACGGAAACATATTTACTCTCTTAAACAATCAACTATAAAAACACATACTCACTAACCCACCCATACACACAATCATCCACCCATAGTCTTGCACACATGCTGTCTTCAAAATACATACAAATAGTGAGTCACTCATTCATGCATCTGTACTCTAAGTAATATCCCCCACCGAACCATACAGACACTGATACTCAAAAAAACAACTAATAACCCATATACACACTCATGTAGCTACTCACCAACCCATGCAGCCACTTATACACAAAGTGAGACACAGATACAGATATTTAAATATTTAAACATTACTCGCTAATATATGTATTCACTAAGATACATTTAATAAGTCAGTTAACCAATCAATTTTACACAAAAAAAACATCCATTTAGATATTTATTTACCCATTTATTCTTCCATCAACCTTTGGATATACATATATAAAAAATATTTATTTTTCAGAAAGATACACATTCACTGGATGATGTCATCAGTGATGTCATTTGAGATGTCATCAGTGATATCATGAGTGATGTCACTGACCATGTCATGAGTGATGTAATATGTGATGACATCAGCAGTTCATTGCACTCGCAAGTTATAGTGAGTCCAACTAACTATAACGTGGGAATTTCAATGGTTTTATGCGAGTAAAATTTCCACCTAACTATAACCGGTGTGAAACCTATGTTTTTTTCAGTGAATTTAATAGGTTTTTTAAATGCGAATTCCTAACTATAACTGGTGTGAAACCTATGGTTTTTTCAGTGAATATATATATACATGTGTATATATATATATATATATATATATATATATATATATATATAATTTCTATGGCAAAATGAAACCCCTAATTTTGTTCCTTTTCAAATTAAATGTATTAAGTGTTACCACTTTATTCCAATCAAGATGACTTCAGGTGTGCCATACTTTTGTCATAAGTAAGACTGTTAGCGTTCTAGTTGTTCTTTAGAACACTCTGGGACATTCTGTCATTGGGCTATAGTTGGGCTACATCTGGCTGATATTTGGGCTACATTTGGGCTCTTTTGTCTCTGGTGGCCATCTTGGGAGACTGCATATCAGAATTTTTTTAATGAAATATAAGAGGATTTTGAGAAGTCACTCAAAATGTGCCCTAATTTTTCTTTCTTCAGCACTAATCATAATTTCTATGGCAAAATGAACCCCCTCATTTTGTTCCTTTGCAAATTAAATGTTTAAGTGTTAACACTTTATTCCAATCAAGATGACTTCAGGTGTGCCATACTTTTGTCATAAGTAAGACTGTTAGCGCTCTAGTTGTTCTTTAGAACACTCTGGGACATTCTGTCATTGGGCTATAGTTGGGCTACATCTGGCTGATATTTGGGCTACATTGGGCTACATTTGGGCTCTAACATATGTAGCCCAATGTAGCCCAATATATATTTTTTCAAAGTAAATTTTCGTAAAAACCACTGGAGCATATATCTTGAGACATAGCAAAGGCACATCGGGTACCAGTCCCTACAATTTTGCCAAGTTTGGTGGAAATCCATTCAGCCGTTCGGGCTAAAAGTGAGTCCAACCGCCCTATGGAAATTAACATGGGGAAAACACGTTTTGGGACCCCCCTTTTATCTCGGCCCCCGCTTGACGGATCCCCCCGAAACTTTCAGGGAAGGAGCGGAGCGCAGCGAGGCAACGTTAAGGAAAATTACAGGCAGATCCCTCATTCGGCGCCAAAGTTATTCCCAATAGAATGTTGCGGATTTCCTATGGAAAACGATCCTAACTATAACTACCTACTGGCGACCGCCAGTAGGTAATATATATATATATACATATATATTAAACAAAAGAAACCTCTGCTCCACTTTGGAAAAGAGCACGCACACGAGGGCTATTTGGGTTAAGGCCTTTTATTCGATAAGCCTCCTCAGACCCAGCAAAAGAGACGCGTTTTAGCTGACACAGCAGCCTTCCTCATATATATATATATATTTTATGTATATATATGTGTGTGTGTGTGTGTGTGTGTCAATGCTCCAATGCTCCACTTTTTGGATCAAAGCCAGCACTCACGGGGCAGTTACGAAAATATTTTATTTATCTTACCAACAAACGTGTTTCGGCATACGCCCATTGTGGTATTGTTAAATACGTTTGTCTTGTCTAAAATTAATCACTTCCTATCAGAATGTCAGTTACAGGCCCAGTATTAGATCTCTTTTTCATAGTCTTAGTCGTGGGTTTAACTTTGAAATATTTGTGTAGTTTCAGCTTTCGAACGAATTTAAAGAGATCAATCCTCGTCTGAGTGTACTCAAGTTAGTTGTTAGGGCAGAACGTAAGTCCTAATTTAAGAACTTCTTCTGATTCTGCCGTTACAGTTAGTTCAGCTAACTATAACTTGTGCTAACTATAACTTGCCCCCCGCAATGCACTGCTGATGACATCACATATTACATCCTTCATGACATGGTCAGTGACATCACTGATGACATCTCAAACGACATCACTGATGACATCATCCAGTGACTGTGTGTGCTTCTATAAAGTTTAAATATGTTTTATATATATTGCAAGGGGTATTGAAGAATGAGTGGGTGTATAAGTGTCTGGATGGAGGATTTAGTAGGTGTGTGACTATTAATGAGTGAATAAATGTTTCTTACTGAATGCATGGGTTAATGACTAAGCTGTGTGAATGTCTGTATCAGTCTGTCTGTTGTTGTATAAGCTGCTGCATGGGTTGGTCAGTAGTTATACGAGTGTCTGTATGGGTTATTGATTGGTTGCGTGAGTATTTGAATGGGAGACTGAGTGTGTGGGTAGGTGGGAGGTGTGTGACTGTGCATAGATGTGTGAGTGGTTTATTCCCTAGGTGTATGTGTTGAAGAGTGCATGTGGAAACAGCTGTATGGTTGGGTGAGTGTGTGTATGGGTGTGTTGGTGAGTGAATGGATGTCTCAGTGGTACTTGTCCAAGTAACTACATATGTAAAAGACCGTGTATTTGAGAGTTGGAGTCTATAAATGACTATACGTGAGAGTGAGTGATAGTGAGAGTAGCTGTATGGATGAGTGTGTACTTGTATCATCGATTGTATAACAGAGTAAGTATGCGTTAGTATCTGTATGAATAAGTGAGGCGGTGTGTGTATAACTGTTTAGGTGAGTAAATGGAAGTGTGATTGATTCTTTGCATGACTGACTATGTGTGTGAGTAACTCTGGATGATTGGCGGTATGTGAGTGTCTGTATAGGTGTGTGAGTGTATATGATAGTCTCATTGATGAGTGACTGTATGGGTGAATGAGTGGATGTGTGCGTAGACCTAGGAATCAGGGATTGCGTATGTAGTAACTGGTATTGGTGTGTCTATGGTTTTGAAAATGGTATTCTGTATTTTAGAGTGAGTGTATCAAAGGTTATATTAGGGTTTGAGAAGATGCATCAGATTTTAATGTGGATGATGTCATCAGTGATGTCATTTGAGATGAGATCAGTGATGTCATTGTGATGTCACTGACCATGTCATGAATGATGTAATACATGACGTCATCAGCAGTGCATTGCTGGGGCGAGTTATGGTTAGCTGAACTAACTAAAACGGCCACATTTCTCTGGTTTTGTACGAGTGAAATGTCCAACTAACTATAACGTGCCTGAAACCCATGTTTTTTTCATTGAATTTGTAAGTTTTTTTAAATGCTAATTTCTGACTATAACTTCCCTGAAACCTATGGTTTTTTTCAGTGAATTTGTAAGGTTTTTAGATGCTCATTTCTAACTATAATGTCTCTTTAACCTATGGTTTTTTCAGAGAATTTCGAAGGTTTTTTAAATGCTAATTTGTAAATGTAATATTTATAAAAACCTATCTTTTCTTCTATAAATTGCAAGGTTTTTAAAAAATATTTTGTAACTAATATCCTATTATTATTTTCTCTCCTATTTTTTTTCTTTTATTTTAAATTTGTAATGTCTTACGTCTTTTAAAATTTATATATATATGTTTTACATAAATATTGGAGGAGCGTACCCATCGTGTACCTATCACGATGGGTGCACGGATTCAAGCCGCCATATTGCTAAAGTCGAGAAGGATGCGCGTTTGGTATGCGACATGTGCACGGTGTCTGGTCCCGCGTAACGTCATATACGTACTGGGTCGAGTCATGTGCGCGTTTCGTATGCAACGCGTGCACGGTGCCTGGCCCTGCATAACGTCATATACGTACTGGGTCGCATCATGTGCGCAACTCCCGTAAAAAAAAAATTGTTTCAAAACTATATGTATATAACTTGAATGTATATATGAGGGCAAGAGATTATCTAAAATATTTATAAAAATAATATATTTGTACTTGTAATAAACGTATATTATTGTTAAATATATTTTCACGAAGTCAAGTCGGGTGCGCGCTTATTGCAAGCCAGGTGCGCGACTCCAATTTGACTTTAAAAGAAAGCATTCAATTGGTTTATTCCATTCTAGCAGTTGAAGGACCCCCACCCATTTTTCTCATTATCTCAGCAGCATCACTGGAGAGACACCTATTGTGGTTTTGCAGCTACTCTGTAAAAAATGTTTGTGTTTGCTGGAAAACTAATGAAATGGCTTTTTCAAATCTGGATCCAGAACTTCCATCTGATGATAAAGACATCGAAGAACCACCTCCCAAGAAAAGACCTGAATCCATTGTCTGGAAGTTTTTCACCATCCCAGATGGGGAAAAGAAAGTCAATGCTCGGAAGCTGAGTTGTACTCTGTCCTCTGATTTTGTCAAGAGGAAGTGACAAAAAGTACTCATGTGGGACATCGAGTATGTACAAACACCTGCAGACAATCTTGCACGAGAGCAGTTGCGACGTGCACAAGAAAACATGCTGCAAGCTGACCAGGGAGCTGGTCCCAGCACTTCTGGAGCGTCGAGCATCTTGTCTCGGGGTTTAGACATTCGCACCGAGTTTGCCAACTTGGAATAGCATTGCATGAAATGCAAAGCCATAATATGTTGTGGTGAACAATCTGTTGATGCTGTTTGTTCTGCAGCAAGGAATCAACTCTGCTATTTTGAATTTTTTTTATTTGAATGAGTTTATAACTCCAAAAGTTAAGACTTTAGCCTGTTGCTTTTTTGAATTTTCAAAAAACACTCCAAAAAAATGACAAAATAATTTAGAAAAACACCCAAAACATTAAAAACAAAAAAGAAGAAAAGAAGTAATTTTCAGAACTATCTAATATGGTTAGAAAGAGAAATAACTGCATGCTAATGTCTGGGTGATTGCATGAGTACATGTGTAGAGCATGATTGATTCAAAGAGTGCATGGGGAGTGCACAGGTAATAGTTGCACTGCATGTGCTAGTGCCTGGGCCATTGCATGAGTACATGGATACTGACTGGATGATTAGAGTACTGCAAGGAAAGTGCGTGGTGAATTTATAGGTGCTTGGGTTTTGGTGGAGTGATTGGATAAGTACATGGTGCTGGCTGGGTGATTGATGGAGTGCATGGGTAGTGCTCAGGGGATTGTAGCAGTGCATGTGTTAGTGTCTGGGTCATTGCATGAGTGCATGAGTAGTGCTTGGATACTAACTGGGTCTTTGCAGTATATGGAATCAGTCAATCATTACTCATGTAGTTTTAAAATCACATATTCACTACCTTTCCACTCCTATAATCGGTCAGGCACCTCTCAATAGTACACTAAGCATACATACAACTGTATAAATAGAATCTGAACACATAGATGAGTCATTACGTACTATCTAGTTAAGTAGATAAGTACAACATGCCTGCAAGGGTAATATGTGGTGGTTCACTTTTGAGCTACATCTTGACCCTTCAATCTACAAATATGCGACATCATTAAACTATACCTCTCAACAGACTTAAGAAAGAAGGTTAACTTACTACACCTTTGAGCATTTTTAAAACCACACTTTCACCTTTGTATCAAAAATTATGTGGCATCATTCAACTATACAGTTGCTCAGACTACAAAAAGAAGCCTAATTAACAGCACCTTATTTCACCATTCTATCTTAAAATGTATGGTATCATTTAACTTTACCTCTTGTACAACTAATAAAAGAAACCTAATTATTAACACCTTATATGATCATCTTCCAAACAGCACAGTTGTGCTGCATCGTTACCAAAATATCTATAATTATGCAGTATCATTCAACCATACCTTTGTAGAGAGAACAAAAAATGAAGCCTAATAAACTAGACCTTATATGAACATCTTTCAAACTACACATTTGTACTGCATCTTCAACCAACTATCTAAAAATACGCTGCATCATTCAACTATACCTTTGTACAGACTTTAAAAAAAAGCTTAATTAATAACATCAGTAATCATCTTTAAAAATACACATAGTACTGTACAGACTCTTTTTTAAACAACATTTAAGTACAATAAAACAGACAACACAGTATTAGAATAATGTCAATTTCTTTTAAAATAAACCTCACAAATGTATACCTCACCTTGCTAATAAATGTGTTGAATGAAAAATCTCATAAAGTCTGACAGGATTTTCTTTTACACACAATCAATGTAATGTACCAGACTCAGCGAGGTAAAACCAATAATGGCAAGGTTTCCCTCTCTTTCTCCATCCAAATACACATAAGGAACAAATAACAATGCTTCCCAGAGTTTTGTAAAACACATTTCTATTGGTTGCAGATAATAAAACGTATTAACTGACTTCTTCACCCCTTCTGCTTAATGTCAGTTTCCATAGCAATAGGTCATGGAACATTCAACTTAACTGACAGGTCACAAGTTCACCATAATTTCAAGTTCACCACACAATGTTGCAAATGGAAACAGCAGGTGTGGTTGGCTTTGCAAAACATGACCTTATCCTTTCTACTGTACCTTTCAAACATTTTTTACTAACCAATAAGAAACTTGCTTTTTAAACGAAGTAAAATGCACCCTATTTTTGAATGTACAATGTTCTTAAACATCCCATCAAATCTCTGCTTTCTTAAAAACAGCAGCTTCTCCACCATTTTAGATATCTCTCAATATACCAACTGACTGTCTCAGCTACAGACATCTTTTGTTTACCTACAGACATCTCTTCAAGATGCTTTCTGTGTGGATTGTTGGGCTCAGCTATGTATTCTGGTGCAAAAGGTGTGCTGAACACACAGGTATTGACAAAGATCTAGCATTGCAAAATGTAGACAGTAAATGGATTGGACAGAGAGGATTAAAGTGGCTCGAATTGATGCCTTTGGTTAAAACCTTTTTGCATCTCCAAGCCCCTGACCTCCTGAGTGTGCACTGTGGTGGCAATGACCTAGGCACATTGACTGGGGTAGGTCTGGAATTGCTAATAAAAGACACTTGTGCAGAATTGATGTTGCTTTTCTCCAATACTGTCTTTGTATACTCTAACATATGCCAAAAATAGAAATGGAAGTGGTCCAATCAATTTTGTCCTCAGATTGAGAAAGCAAGAAAAAATGTCAATAAAGCTGTTTCTGCTTATCTCAGAGACCATAGAATGGGCTCCATCTATAACCACAATCTACGTTTCCATATGGACGGCATCTACAGAAGTGATGAAGTACACTTCACTGATGTGTTTCTCAACAACCTGAAGCTTTGCATCCACACTTACATGTAGCTACAACAATCTCCCAATGAAAACAAGGGCTCTTTTTAACTCAACCTATAACCTAGGTTTATATAAAAAAAATATATATATTTTTGCTTGGGGTCACCCACCCTGCGTGACTGACGGAGCCGCGCACCCATCACGTTCACACCAGGAGGCCGCACTGAGAGCCGCGCACCCATCACGTTCACAGCAGGGGCCGCGCCGAAAGCCGCGGTAGGGTCGCGACTCCAAACTTTGACAAAAAAGAAATCTACTACCATTCATTTATATTCGCCCCAAATCTTTTCTTTTTTTAAAGGGAGGGGGACTGCGTGGCCTCCCTCCCGGGCCATTTTTAGCCCCAGGGCCCCCTTCCCTTGGGGCATAGCCTCACAGTTGGGGACCGTGGGGAGGGCCCCAATGACCCCACTCTCACGCCGGCTCCCCGCCTCCTGCGGGAGCAAGCATTACTTTTCCACAAGGGGAGCTGCTGACAAGCAGCTCCCCTTGTGGTAAAACAATCCTGCTTTGCTTAGTTGAAGAGAGAGCAGGTTTCCCTGCTCTTGCTTCAATTAAGCAAAGCACAGTTTGCTATGGCAGGGCAGGAGCCGCAGGGCGGGAGCCGCACGGCTCCCGCCCTGCCACAGCAAGCAGCAGTGTCCCAGTGGTGGGCACCCCGGGACACTGCAGGAGCCGACCCAGGGCCATTGAGAGCTCCTAGAGGGGGGCCCCCAGCCCCCTTCCCTACTTTTCAAAGCCTCAGGAAGGTGGTTGTCCCCGGGGTCTGGGGGTCTGCAAAGGACCCCCGTATTTGAATATGAAATGCCCTGGGGATTGCCCCCCCCACGCATTTATGTTTTCAGCCTACTTCTTAGGCTCAAGAGCAGCTCTGCTGACCTAGTTCTCTGGCTCTACAACAGCTCTGCTGACCTGGTTCTCTGGCACTAAAGCAGCTCTGCTCACCCGGTTCTATGGCTCTAAAGCAGTTCTGCTGACCTGGTCCCTTGGCTCTAAAGCAGCTCGGCTGACCAGGCTCTCTCCCTCTAAAGCAACTCTGCTGACCTGGTTTCTCTGGCTCTACAGCAGCTCTACTGATCTGGTTCTCTGGCTCTAGAGCAGCTCTGCTGACCTGATTCTTAGGCTCTAGAGCAGCTCTGCTGACCTGGTTCTATGGCTCTAAAGCAGCTCTGCTGACCTGGTTCTATGGCTCTAAAGCAGCTCTGCTGACCTGGTTCTCTGGCTCTAGAGCAGCTCTGCTGACCTGGATCTCTGGCTCTAAAGCAGCTATGCTGACCTGGTTCTCTCAATCTAAATCAGCTCTGCTGACCTGGTTCTCTTCCTCTAGAGCAGCTCTGCTGACCTGGTTCTATGGCTCTAAAGTAGCTCTGCTGACCTGGTTCTCTGGCTCTAGAGCAGCTCTGCTGACCTGGTTTTCTCCCTCTAAAGCAGCTCTGCTGACCTGGTTTCTCTGGCTCTAGAGCAGCTCTGCTGACCTGGTTCTCTGGCTCTAAAGCAGCTCTGCCGACCTGGTTCTCTCCCTCTAAAGCAGCTCTGCTGACCTGGTCTCTGGCTCTAGAGCAGCTCTGCTGACCTGGTTCTCTGGCTCTAAAGCAGCTCTGCTGACCTGGTTCTCTCCCTCTGAAGAGCCCTGCTGACCTAGTTCTCTGGCTCTAAAGGAGCTCTGCTGACCTGGTTCTCTGGCTCTAAAGCAGCTCTGCTGACCTGGTTCTCTCCCTCTAAAGAGCTCTGCTGACCAAGTTTCTCTGGCTCTACAGCAGCTCTGCTGACCTGGTTTTCGGCCTCTAGAGCAGCTCTGCTGACCTGGGACTCTGGCTCTAGAGCAGCTCTGCTGACCTGGTTCTAGAGCAGCTCTGCTGACCTGGTTCTCTGGCTCTACAACGGCTCTGCTTGCCTGGTCCTCTGGCTCTACAGCAGCTCTGTAAGCAGTTAGCTTTTGGAATTCAACATCATTCCAAAAACTAAAAAATAAAAAAGATTTGCATTTGTGGTTACATTGAGCTGCACAAGTAGTGTCCACTGACTGCTCACCATAACATATGATGGTTTTGCACTTAGTGCAGTGCTGCTGCAGAAAAGCAAATTCTGGGCGAATGTCTACTGGTGGTGCTGAAGTGGACGCTCCGGAGGTGCTAGCAATGCCTGGTGGTGGATTTTTTTGCTGCACTCCTCATTTCTTCTCGTGCCAGATTCTTCAGGTGAATGGTCTGCAGATGTTTATACATACTCGCTGTTCCACAGTAGTATTTCTCGTCACTGCCTCACAATAGGACCCTGTCACACAGCAAGAATGTGACCTTTCTTGCTTTGACCTTTTTTTCTCCGGCAGGAAAGGGGAAACATTTCCATACCACTGATTCAGGCCTCTGCTTGGGTGGATCGTCCTCCAAGATATCTTCATCTGAAGAATGATGAGGAGCTTGCGAACCAGATGCAATTTCTCCAATGCAATTTTTTTAAAACACCCAAAAATTCCAAAACCAGCTCTGGAAGAAGAAGAAGAGATCTCTCATCAACTGATCCAAACAGAATAATTAAAATGGGTGGGGTTGTTCAATAGTTACAGTGGGAAATGTTATGAACCAATCAAATCTTTTTTTTTTTTAGGTCACATGGGATCTGCGCACCGTGCACTCACGAAGCGTGCACCCGACGCGACTTCGCAAAAATATATTTAAAAATAAAATAAGTTTATTACAAGTAGAAATCTATTATTTTTATGAATACCTTAGATAATCTTTTGCCCTAATATGTACATGAAAGACACATACATATCATTTTAGAACATAAAACATTTCAGGGCAGTCGCGCACCCAGCGCGCCCCAGCACGTATATGACATCATGTGGGGCCCACCACCGCGCAAGCGTTGCGTACCGTAATACGCATGTGTCACAAATGTTGCGGGAGCTGGAGTCGCGGACCGGTCGCATACTGGTCACGCACACCACGAAACATTGTACGTATATGACGTAACTGAGCAGAAACATGCACTCGTCGCTCTCCATACGCGGATCTTTCATTACTTTTCCAAAATGGCAGCTAGAATACGCGGAGCTGCTGCTGTAGGTACGCTTTGGGTGAGCAACTCACCAAAAAAATTAGAAAACATTTTTTAAAAAGAAAATTATATAAATATATTAAAGTACAAAAAATAATTCAAAATATTTTAGTTTTAAATTTATTTTTAATTTTTGTTGCAATTTTTAGAAAAATATATAATGTTGTTTAATAAATAAAATATTCATAAATAATCAGTTAAAAAAGTAGAAATTCAGTGCAAAAAAATAGGTATAACTACTATTGCACTTAAAAATTAGCATTTAACAAAACTTTGAAATTCACTGAAAAAACTATAGGTTTCAGAGACGTAATAGTTAAAAATGAGCATTTAAGAAACCTTTGAAATTCACTGAAAAAACCATAAGTTTCAGAGACGTTATAGTTAGGAATAAGCATTTAAAAAACCTTTGAAATTCACTGAAAAAAACCATAGGTTTCATGAGTGTTAGCTGGACATTTCACTTGTACAAAACCATAGAAATTCCTCCGTTATAGTTAGTTGTGCTAACTATAACTCGCGCGCCCGCAATGCACTGCTGATGATGTCACATATTACATCATTCATGACCGGGTCAGTGACATCACTGATGACATCTCAAATGACATCACTGATGACATCATCCACGTGACAATCTGATACACCTCATCACACACTAGTATAACCTTTGATCACTCACTGTAAAATACAGAGTCCATATTTGAAAGCATTGAGACACACACACACACCAGTTACTACATATACACTCACTCATTCCTAAGTCTACACACACAACTGTCCATTCACCCACAAAATCACTTATACATGCAGTCACTGATCAATGGTAACACTATCAAATGTACTCATACACCTATATAGACATTGACACATCAGTAGTCAACCTAGTTGGTTATGCAGTGATGCAACTCACTCATAAAAAGAATCAACCACACTTACATTTACTTACCTACACAGTTATACACACAACACCTGATGTATACATACACATAATAAATCATAGTTACTATGTTAAAAATCATTATTACAATTATACTCTCATTCATACAGTTACTCTCACAATCACTGACTCTTACGTATACTTATTTCTATACACCAACTCTCATATACAATGCCTTTTATTTTTCTACTTAATTGGAGATGTACCACTGACACATATATTCACTTACCAACACACACATAAACACACTCAGACAACCAAACAACTGTTTCCATAAACACTCCTAAACTCATATGCCTAGACAATCAACCACTCACACATCTATGCATAGAGTTACAACTCCCCCACCCAACCACAGATCAGTCTCCCTTACAAATACTCAGCCAACTAATCAATAACTAATATAGACACTCATGTAGTTAGTGACCAATTGTGGCAGCAGGTTACACAACAACAGAGACAGTGATACACACAGTCACATAGTTTGGTTACTAACCCATATATTTAGTGAGACACATTTAATTACTCACTTAAACAAACAGTCAGACAGCTACTAAATCCTCCATCCAAACTGTTTTATATCCATTCAATCTTCAATAAAGATTGGTATATATATATATATAATAGATTTTTTAAATTTCAAACAAAACCACATTCACTGGATGATGTCATCAGTGATGTCATTTGAGATGTCATCAGTGATGTCACTGACCATGTCATGAATGATGTAGTATGTGACATCATCAGCAGTGCATTGCGGGCACGCGAGTTATAGTTAGCACAACTAACTATAACGGAGGAATTTCTATGGTTTTGTACGAGTGAAATGTCCAGCTAACTATAACATTCATGAAACCTGT
This sequence comes from Lissotriton helveticus, assembly GCF_964261635.1. NCBI lineage: Eukaryota > Metazoa > Chordata > Amphibia > Caudata > Salamandridae > Lissotriton > Lissotriton helveticus. The sequence goes on from NC_136067.1 coordinate 1,530,282,189, forward strand.
TTTTTCAGTGAATATATATATGACTCTTTCTGCAAAATAAAATTGTGAAGTACCTCGAGGTCCGTGTCCGGTGTTTACTTGCTAGCAGAGGATTCTGCATGTGCCTGTGAGGAACGGAATTCAGGATATATATATATATATATATATAATCATTGCATCATTAATAAGCTTGTGCATTGCACATGGCAAAGGGATAAATGTATCTCATTTTGTCCTCCTAAAATTAAATCTTTGCTCAGTCTGTCCTGCAGATAATTTATCATTACCCAGCCTCATTTAGCACAAATCATACATTTGAACCTGTTGCAGGAGGCAGGTTTACATCTCTGAAATAGGTTGTTAAAAACATGTCAGAACAGAGGGCGGAGCTAGCCGGCGTCAATGGTGGACGTGTAAGAGCGGAGCTCCGAGCCAGCGCCGACAACTATCCGGCATAAATCCTCTCACAGCAGTGAAACCTACGCAAAACCAGCGGATATCGCCGCCCCTACCCCTAACGGATCTCCGGCTGCAGTTTCGGCGGAAAACGGGCTAGGGAAACCTTACTTTGCCCGACTACCCTACAGACGCCGGACCAGGCCCTAATCACCGGCCTTTCCTAACTGGCGAAGCCGAGCGACGTCACCCGACGTGCTGCAGCGACGAGCGGACAACTAGGGGTCTGACGAAGCCCGGCGGAGGCTGACCCCCCAGCTGCCCCACGCTACGGAATCACGTACCGGAGGTGCTATACGACACCTGAGAGCTGACGGGGGCGGCGGGGGAGGCACCGGTGCAACTGCTGAGCCGGTTGCGGACCACGTGGCGACGGCGGAGCACCCCCGAAGGTAGGATCGGCCCGAGCTCCAGATAGACGGGCATTCCCACAACTGAGGAGAGCAGGGCTTTGGCGTGGGAGCGAGCGGCCCCCGGAGGGCAGAAGATCCCCCCCCACGAGAACGGAATTCCGTCACCGTCCTAGGCCATACTGGGGGGACTGGAGGGCGATCTACCGACCATACCTAAAGAGGCCTACGGACACAAGTGGCGTCGCCGGGCCCCAGCAGGACACACGCACTACGCTGCCCTGTCTACCGCACCCCTGAAGCCACTTGCAGCCAGTGCGGGTGCACGCACAGTGCTTCGGTATCCAGTGAGGCCTCCGCCAGAGCGGGCCACAGCCTCCCCCAAAAACATTCACAATGGGCAAGGGGGACCGCACACAGACGAAGCTGACGTTCGAGCAGCGAAGGCATAAGGACCCAGAACAGCCGGCTGCCCAGTCTCCAAGCACGGCTACTGACCCGGGTCCCTCACTATGTGCCGAAATAAAAGAGATGCTTACCACTATGGAGAAAGGCCTCCAGGAGGGCATGTCGGCCATTGGAAACAAGATTGATGCGTTGTCATATCGGATGGACCGTATGACGGAAAGGGTGGACAAGCACGCGGAGAGGCTGGACATGGCGGAACGCCGACTGACAGAGGCGGAGGAGGCGCAAACTGAGTGGGACTCTGACCGTAAACAATTTGGTAGACTACTTCAGATAATCCAGGAGAAGTCGGAGGACTTGGACGCGCGTTCCCGGCGCTCCAACATCCGCGTCACGGGTGTGGCCGAGTCAACCCAAACGGGCAAAATGGAACTGTTCATTGAGAAGCTCCTGAAGACGATGCTAGGGGACGACGCCTTCTCGCCAATGTTTATAGTGGAACGCGCTCATCGCACCCTCGGACCAAGACCTCCCCCGGGCGCCAACCCTAGGCCGATTATAGCGAAATTGTTAAATTACAGGGATAGGGACGCAGCCCTCCGAGCATCCCGTGAAAAGGGCAAACTACAGTACGAGGGAATGGACATATCGCTATACCCTGATTTCACTTCGAAAGTCCAGGAGGAGAGACGAAGATTTGTCCCGTACAAACAGCAACTCAGAGACCTGGGCCTGGACTACGCCATGTTATACCCAGCGAGGCTGCGCATCAACAGGCAGGGACACTCGCATTTCTTCACAGATCCCAAAGAACTGCAAAAATCCCTAAAGGTTTGGATGAAAGATTCCCGGGGGAGTCCAGGACCACACGCGGCGGAGCGGACCAGTAATGTGGACCTCGAGGAACAAGACTGAGGAGCAGAGGGCGAAATGAAGTACACTAAGGAACTCCGTACACTTCAGCACCTCCGAATCCCCTCATTGGACTGATGGGAGATGGCCTCTCGGAGTAGCCTGCTACAGGCCCTAGACTATTGCAAGCTGAACTGTGGGTGAGATCTGTATGTTTTGAATTGGGGCCGCTGGGGGGTTGCGCTTACACTACTGGAAATGCCCTAGGCGGGACTTGGCTCCCAAATGCACGACACAGGAGAGAACTAAGGAATTTGGGAGCGGGGGAGTGGAGGGGTGAGAACTCACACACAATGGTGAACTATTGTGCTTAGCAGACACCGCTAAATTTTATTAACGGGGCGCTGGCGAAGGGGCAAGCTGAAGGACACTGTTCGGAAGTCCCGGAAGGGAAGTGGACGACAAAAGGATTATACAGGCTACCTCTGCCCCAGCGCTCACTGCGGTTACGGCTCGGATCGAGCTGGTATGGGGAATTGTTGCATGGGTTTGAATGTGGGTGGGGGGGAGGGGCACTGGGGCTTCGGTCATACCAGGTTGGGGTTGGTTGACTGTGGAAGGCGGGGGGAAGCGGGAGTTTGGGGTTCAGGTATGTTTGAGGGGGGGTTCTTAGCGTGCTCCGCAATGTTACTACCCACAGTGATGTTTGGCAGTTGCTGTCTACGACGAAAGGCAGCACATACACTTGCGACGCACATGCAATGTTGCTGCACTACATATGGCTGACACACCACATGAAGATTTACTGAGTGACACAGAGACACTGAAGGCCCTGACATGGAATGTGAGGGGGTTAAACGACTATCGGAAACTCCGTAAGGTGTTACACTATCTCCAAAGGCATCATATAGACCTAGCACTGCTGCAAGAAACACATTTACCCAACAACAGCAAGATGCTCACGCATAGGGGCCTTCAGGGTAATTCTACTTATGCTGGCTTCACCTCACATGCAAGGGGGGTACTCACTTGGGTCAACCCAAAGTCTAAATTGTCCCTCACACTGTTGATAGCTGATCCGGAAGGGAGGTTTGTACTAAGCAAATGTACGGGCAAGGGACAAACTCTGCTGGTCATGAATGTGTACGGCCCGAATTACGACTCCCCGGACTTCTACGCAGCAGTCGCGGGACACTGTACTGAGTGGCCCTCAGATAGAATGCTGTGGGGGGGAGACTTTAACTTTGTTTTTAGCCCGGAGCTAGATAGGTCGGCGGGTCCGCCCCGTCGCCCGGCCGCAGCTGCGCAGCAAATGCAAGCTGAAATGGTGAGACTGGGGCTGGTGGATGTCTGGAGGGATAGACACCGGGATAGAGGGGGATACACACATTACTCTGCGTACCATAACATACACACCAGAATAGACTATTGGTTGTCCACTCCCCCGCTGTTGGCTCTGGTGAAGGGTTGTAAGGTGCTCCCCCGTACGCTATCGGACCACTCCCCTATATTGTTGGTATTTAACACACCCAGACGGAGGATACCCCCGTTCACGTGGCGCTTCCCACCATATTCCCTGCTGGATGAAACGTTCAGGGCCGAGCTAGGGGAGGAAATTGATGTGTTTTTCGATACTAACCTAGGCACGGTGAACAGCTTCGGGACGATATGGGAGACTTTTAAGGTGTATATCAGGGGGATAGTCATGGCTAAGCATTCCAGTGTCCTGAAGGATATCAGACGCAGGCTGACACATCTAGAGGGGCAATTAGCAGAGTGTGAAAGACAACAACTGATGGGTCAGACCCCCACAGGGGATGGGACACTGCAGGAACTCCTGAAAGAGTACCACGAGGAAGCAGACAGAGAAGTTAAGCACCTAGGAAAGTATGCGACGGCGCGCGCTTATGGTGAGGGAGATCGGCCAGGCTCGCTATTAGCCAGAATAATGAAGGGCGCCAGGCGGAAGCAGGTGGTCACAGAGTTACAATCGGCAGAGGGAACGCTGCTAACGGCGGAGGAGGACATTCTAGCGGAATTCAGGGGCTTTTACGCGGAGCTATACACTAACAAGGTTTCCGGGGTAGAGGATCAAATTGACAACTACTTAAGCTATATCAAAATGCCGTTTCTCGAGAACTGGCAGCGAGACTTCTTGATGTCTCCCATCCTCCGGGAGGAGATATCGGACGCTCTGGATGGCATGAGGTCTGAGAGCGCCCCCGGGACAGATGGATTAACTGTGACCTTCTACAAGGCATACAAAGATAAGTTATTGCCCTACCTCTCCGCCCTCTTTGACGAAATTTGTGAGGCAGGCGCCATGCCGCCTTCTCTGAGAGAGGCCCTCATCGTTACGATATTGAAGCCGGGCAAACCACATGATCTTCCAGGCTCATACCGCCCTCTGTCACTTCTTAATGTGGACGCCAAGCTATATGCTAAGGTGCTGGCGACCAGGTTGGCACTCGTGGGCCCTGAATTGGTGGCCCCAGAGCAAGCGGGATTTATTCCAGCTCGGAACCTCACGTACAACATCCGCACAGTGATGGGAGCCATCCAGCACACTAAACAGGACACCAAGGCTATAGCAGTCTTTCTAGACATGGAAAAGGCGTTCGACTCTGTGGAGTGGGCATTCATGCGTAGAGTGCTTAAGAAGTTGGGACTAGGAGACCTCTTCCTCCAACTCCTGGGCGCGCTTTACCACAAACCCACTGCACGAGTTAGGCTGGGCGATGCAGTTTCGGAGCCGTTTTTCATCAGCAGAGGCACGAGACAGGGATGCCCCCTCTCGCCGCTACTCTACGCTCTGGTAGCGGAGCCTCTGGCGTGCGCGATTCGGGAGTACCACTCTTATGAAGCCATCAACTATCCCACCTACAAGATTGGCATCTCCACATACGCAGACGACACTCTGCTGTATGTCAGGGATCCCGGGAACAATCTTGCGTCGGTACTGAGGGAGGTTGTACGTTTTGGAGCGCTCTCGGGGTTGAAAGTCAACTGGTCCAAATCAGTGGCCTTTCCCCTGACCCCTGTCACCGAACCCTTCGAGATGGAGTACCCGCTTCAATGGTCCACGGAACCGATACGGTATCCGGGCATATGGATACATACGGATCCCGAAATTATGCTGAGGGAAAATTACGGTACTGCCTATAGCATACTCGCAGATGACGTGGAACTCTGGATTAAGCTCCCGCTGTCATTGATGGGACGAATTGCTTTGATAAAAATGGTAGTTCTACCGAGGTTTTTGTTCCTCTTTAATAATATCCCGATTGTCCTCTCCAGAACCTTCTTTAAAACCATAGACAAGCTTCTAGTGCGACTGGCCTGGGCCGGGAAGCAACCTAGAGTGCAGTGGAAGGTCCTCCAGCTGCCATACGAGCAAGGGGGGCTGGCGGCGCCTGATATGGAGCGCTATTACAGGATTGCGCAGGCCTCGCACCTCCACACTTGGATACATGGAAATCAGGGCATTCCGCATGTGATACTGGAGAGGTTATTTGCAGACCCAACTCCGCTCCCAGCGACGATCTGCGGACCTAGGGACCGTAGGGTGGGAACACTGGACTCCCTACTGTCGACTAACCATGCCTGGCACTCCATATTGCAGAGGTAAGATAAAGAGCTGATGTACGCACCTAATATGCAGATACATTGGGCGCTGTGGCTCCCCACGCTGACGGAACCAGGCGTTCACAGGGCCCTTAGTGTATTGGGCGCACACACTCTGGGAGACCTCTTCGAGAATGGCGCGGTTAAGACATGGGATCAACTGTCACAAGGGGGGGAGCGTCCCTCGTTACTCCAGCGCTTTCAGTATCATAGGGTTCGTAGTGCCTTTCTAGACCTCCTAGGCCCCGACATGGCGGAACCCCCTGAGGTCCCGGAACTGGTTTATGTCATCGCCACCGAGGCGCCGCAGAAAATGATCTCTAAACTTTATAAGATAGGGCATGGACACACGGCACTACAGTACACGAGGGCACGCTTGGCCTGGCAAACCGACCTGGACGCCCACATAGATGACAGTATGTGGGCATACTGCTGTGCGGCCTCAAGGCGGATATCGCTGAACGGGCGACACCGCCTGGTCCACTTTAAATTTTTACAGCGAGTGTATCATACGCCGGAAAGGCTACACAGGTACGGTCTTCGGGACACGCCAGGCTGCGAAAGATGCCACGCCCCAGTGGCTGACTTCTTACATTTATCATGGCTGTGCCCGTGCATTCAAAGATTTTGGTGCGGGGTCTTTGCGGAAATGAGCACTATTGTGGAAGTGGACCTAACCATGGACCCGGCGCTCGCCCTGCTAGGATACACAAAGAAGGTGCCGGTGCCAGTGAGAAAAATGGTCAGCATGGGCATGTTACTTGCCAAACGTGTAATAGCATGTTGCTGGATGAGGGGCCCCCTCCCGACATTGAAACGTTGGGTAAATAGCATGACGTTCTGCAACACACAAGCAGAGCTTTACAGTGAGCTGCTACCGCCCCGGAGTCGACCCAAGAACTTCTGGGGACTGTACCAGGCTTACTTGACTTCTAGGACGGACGAAGATGACCTGGCAGCGGAGGAAGGGGAGGGGGAGGGGCGCGACCCGCACCTGGACCCGGGGTGAGACAGTCAGGGTAGTCACTTACACAGCAGCGCGACATAGTCAGGTGGGAGGAGCGGCATCCCCGGGTGAGTGGGGACCTGGGAGGGGTCACTTGGAGCTATGAAAGGTAGCACGCAACATAAGCCACAACACGTCATCAGCCTACACACTACCACACTTGAGGAGCACTGATTGGGGAATTGTTGGGGAGAAGTGGGGGTTTTCGGGATGGGGGGAAGGTTGGGGGAAAAAGTTAAAATTGTTTAGAATTGTCCATGTATCAGCAACGCACAACACACTATCGGAAGCATTGGCTTGCCGGAGAGGGCCTGACCCTGGCTGAACGCTTGATAGATATGATGTTGGCTTTATTCTATTGATCATGGCCAGGAATCGCTGATAAGATAATTTGAACTACTGCCGGCCCGAGAAGGGATGTAGGCGAATGGCTGCTTACGATATGTACTTTGCTGTTTTGTGGTAAATAAAATTTAAAAAAAATAAAAAAACATGTCAGAACAGCAAAATGTCAACAGCGATCACTCACAACTGTTCTTTTTTGGCCTTGCTACTGTGAGCTAAGGAGTATTACTATGTTTTGTTTAGAAACAAATTATTATGGGGATGCACCATGTGGGTGTGAAACCATCCTTCAGAGCCTTCTAGTCTTCAGCCCTGCCCACCATTACTTATTCTTAACTTGCATAGCAACAAAAAATCAGGCAGAAGTTAAATGATTTTTCATTAAAATTATTCAGGGTTTCCATCCTTGGGACTGTATGGAGATTATCTTTTAACCAGTTACCTGCGCTGAACGTTCCGTTGGACGTCGCCAGCAGCAATGGGGTTAATTACCAACATGTTGGTTTCAACACTAAGATACAGCTCCTGCCCTAAATTACACACCTTTGGCATATTAACTATTTTCAGTGAAATCTCCAAAGTGGGGCAATCTTGTCCCAGGAGCCATTCTACACTTCAAAATACCAGAGTTAATAATATGTCAAACTCTGAAACAATCACCCTAGGATATACTACCAGACTCTGGAACTGTCTTACACGTGAATAAAATTACAGATCTCAAACTAAACCGAAAAAAACTCACAACATTCTTCGTTAAAAAATGTGTGATTTCATAATGACTCTTTGCTCACTCGTAGCTTTATATATGTTTCGAGATGTATGTCAAAAACATTTATAGTGGAGTTTTTCATCATATTTACTCAACTAAAAATATTTTTAAAATGGTACCACTATGTAAATCGGAGGTAAAAGGATCTCCAAATATTCCCACTTTTTAGGACAAATTGTGAAAGCTGTTTCTCAATAAGGAAAATGAACGTTTCATGTATAGGAAAAATAAAATAAAATAAAAGCCTTATCTGCCCAGGCACATTTCCGCAACATTATGCAGATTATGATTCTAGTTGAAACCTACATGAGTAAGAATTGTAGAGTAAGTGTACGCTACGAAATGTGCGACTGTTATCGGTTACTGTTGGAACCCGTGAGACTTGTGAACCCCCAGAAGCTGTAACTTTTTTCAGTCACTTATGAGATATAGACATTTGGCTTTATTGAAAGTGTAATTTGAGCCCATAGGCACTGTGCAGGCAAATGAAAGTGGCAATGTGAAACCCCCAACCTAGCCATATTTTGTAAAATTTTGTTTTCTTTTTAGTTCCCTCCATTTGCAACAAATGAGATTGGGCGAGTTACTGGAATCAATAGAAGGGAACTTGGTCACGGTATGTAAAATATTGTTAGATTTTTTTTATGTAATCATTGAACAATAATTACAACATTGATGGTATATTGTATCTTTTAAATGTAGGTGCTCTTGCAGAGAAAGCATTGAAGCCAGTTATTCCTAAAGATTTCCCCTTCACTATAAGAGTAACGTCAGAAGTCCTGGAATCCAACGGTAAGTACTTAATTTGGTGCATTGGAATTTTTTTTGTGGCATATGGACGATATCCTGTAGTGTGTAGTTTATTGCTTTGGTTGTAGGCCACATAAACTGTTGTAAAGCAGAAAACCACCTATTAACATGCTTTTTATTATATTATGTCTATACTTCCGAAATTCACACAATATTTTTTCAAGAAATACTTTGGACAACAATCTAAACCCAAGTCCATCCTTGACCTCATGTCTAAACTAGGGTTCACGGAATTGGTGACATAATTTTTCCCTTGTGTGTTTTTATTTTTTTAAATGCAGGTCACAATTCCGAGAGAAGTAGTCCTAGTTTAATTAAGTTGAACAAATTGTTTTAAGGTTTTACATTGTAGGTGGTGGAATAAAAAAAAAATGAACTGGAATATGGTGTCCTCGGTGACTGGTAACATTAAAGAAAATTGTTTTGAAGTTCAGAGAAGTCACAATAGAGATTTATTAATGAGTTGGGGCTTCAGTTTTTACCCTGTGTGTGACAGGGAACATTGATAATAATTTGAGAGCAAGTGTGATGCCATCAAAGGGGCCATTGCCAGAGGGTACGTGCCAGCTCATATTAAAACCATATACAATGTTCTTGTGGACTTTGCAATGACTACAGCGTACAACTTGATGTAGCTTTCAAAGCATGGCATGGTGGTGTCAAAATGCAGTTTGATTTGTGGAGATAGAGTAAGGCGCAGTAGGCACTTTATAGTTCTGTCCGCTTTTAGCCGCAAGCCTCTTCCAGACCATACCATAAACTTACAATGAGCTTACAGACTGCTCTTAGCTTACATTGGTTGTATTTCTTGTTGCTCTTATTTCCTTGGTTGCTATTTGATGACTTGCCTTTCTGTCCTTGGGTTTCCTTCCCCTGGAGCATAGCTTTTTTAACAGCCTTTTCATTGGCTGACTTGAATCCTTCCAGTGGCTGCATTTAGTAAACTATTAGTTCGAGGTATGTGTGACTTTAGATACATATGCTGTGCATACTCCTGCTATCTGGTGTTGGGCACAGATGTGTGCAAATTGTTGTTCTTCTAAAAAGTATTTTGAGTCACGAGGTGACTCCTCCTCTTGCTTGTGTAGCACGTGGTCATAGACTTCATTATTCGATTGTTTTCCTTCCACCGTTGGGTTTGGACGTGTGCTTCTGATTGAGCACAACGAGGCTGAATTAGACACCTGCCCTTGCTACTGTCCGAAAAGACTCTCCTTTACCCTCAAGCTCATTGCCTCAAGATGTTACTCAGGGGTGGTCACAACACTACAGACCTCTTCGGTCCCTAGAACATCCAGGGGGACATCATTCACATCATTCTGCTTTAGAGGAAGAAGCGTTCTCCCCTGGGAATAGCTCTAGTTCCGAGCTTGAAATTGAGGATCTGGCCACCCCAGCAGTCTGTGAGTACAGCACCTCCTCGCCACCACTCAAGTTGAGCAGCCCACCTCCAAGAGGCACACAGCCAACCAGGCTTTCCGGACGCCACTGCCTTTGGGCCATGGTCAGCACCGACCACTTAATTTGGATCCTCTGCACTCAAAGCTGACTGCTTTGGAGCCGGCTACTCAGACGCTGGCACCAAGCTGCCCTTCGGCATCGAATGCATCTGCCTCTGATCCAAAACCTTCGGCATCAACCAGCAAATGCGACATCGGTGCCAGCACTATTAACCAGTCCTTCACAAGCCACAAGAGGAGATTGATGTAAAGCATAAACACCTGGTCATTCATCCCCAAACAGTCCGAATCCTTGCCCACCCTCTTGGATCTACTGCTTCTCCAGCTCCCAAGCGCCAGCTGTCCATTGAGGAAGCTTTGGGCATTCCAGTCCCAGCAACGCAGCGCAAAAAGATGGATAAGGCGACCAGTCCATCTCTTCAGACAGTGGGTATTGGATATTATCCTACATGGTAATTATCTGGAGCTCCCTTCCATGCCTTGCATCTCGCACGCACACACTCTCTGCAGAACTCCTACAACTTCTCAAAGAGAAGGTCCAAGCACACCTTCTCAAATGGACTATAGAACCCATCCCCTACCATCAGCAGGGGATGGGACTGTACTCCCTGTACGTCTTAATTCCCCCAAATTACTGGTCCCTCAGAAACCTGTTCTAGACCTCAGACCACTAAAGGAATACATCCTATCGGAACACTTTCCTCTGGTCACCCTCCAGGATGTTATTCCACCTCTTCAGCAGGTGACTTCGTGACCTGAAGGCTAATTGTTGTCACATTCCAATACAACCGGCACATCACCGATATTTCAGGTTTGTGGTCAGCGAAAACACTATCAATTCAAAGTGTTCCACTTCGGAGTTCCCAGTCCCTCTCGGGTATTTACGAAGTGCCTTGCGGTGGTGGCTGCATACCTTCGTAGACAGGGCGTTCACATCTTCCCTTACCTGGATCACTGACGATCAAGAGTGCCACCTGCCAGCTATGTCATGAGCATAATTAAACCATAATAGATCTGCTCTACTGGTTAGGGGTTTCCCATTCATATCAACAAGTCACAGTTGGAACAGTCATGCACCTCCCAAGCATGATGATCTCCTGCATTGCCACAGTACATCATGCCAGGTTACACATGTGTCCTTTGTAGAATGCCTAGCCCAACGGTAGTCTCAAGCGGAGAGTCATTGGGACGATCTAGTGTTTCTCGGCTGCCACACTTGTCACTCTGTGCAGTGGTAGAACAGCAACAACCTGTTGCAGGTGTGGCCTTTCCTCAACCCTGTTCCACAGAGCCCTGTCACAATGGATGCCTCTCTTACGGGATGCGGGCCCATTTACCAAATCTGACTGTTCAAGGCCAATGGGAGCCCAAACAACAGGGTCTCCATATCAAATACTTGGAAATTCTAGCCATCATGCCAGCGTTGAAGGCTTTCCTACCTCGCCTGATAGGCAAAGTTGTCCTTGTCCACACATAGTATATGACAGCCATGTATTATCTCGAGAAACAGGGGGCACATGTGCACGACAACTCTCACAGTTATCTCTGAGCATTTGACGATAGGCCCCCAGTCACAAAATTAATTTGTTAGCTGAGTACCTTCCTAGGATGGATAATGACTTTTGCCAACCTCCTCGGCAGGATGCAGCATTAAGTGTGAACTTCACCTGCATGTCCACCTCTGCTACTTCCCCAGGTGAGGCTTTCCAGAATTAAACCTTTTCGCAACCACAGAAAACACCATGTGCCCAAACTTCTCCTCCAGGTTCCCACACCCACAATCTATGGGCAATGCACTATAGATGACCTAGTCTGGGACATTTGCATGCGCTTTTCAGCCTCTTCCTCTCTTTCTGTTTGTGGTACGTAGACTTCGGCAGAAGTCCCTTGTGCTCATCCTGGTGGCTCCCACATGGGCTCGCCAGCTATTGTTTACAACTCTGCTCCAACTCTCTCTTTAGTTCCACACGAGCGGCTCCCCAACAGATCGGACCTTCTCATACAGAACTATGGAGAAATCAGGCACCTAGATCCTGGGATGCTCAGCCTTGAGATCTGGCTCCTGAGGTCATAGAATTTGGATACCTCAACCTTCCTCCGAAATGTATGAGCAGCCTTAAGAAAGCGTGCAGACCTACCACTCTGGCCTGGTATGCGAAAAAGTGGAAAAGATTTGTACGCTACTGTCCCTTAAAACATGTTGATCTTTTTGAAATCACAATGCAGGACTATGTTTGTTACCCATTACATCTGCAGGTTTCTGGTCTAGCCTTCACTTCCATACACCTACACTTGGCTACTGTGGCTGCCTACCTTTAGAAAAGACAACACATTTCTTTCCTCATTATTCCAGTCATTAAAGCTTTCTAGGAGAGTTTCAAGAGGATCATTCCTCCTCGGGTTCCACCGGCCTGATGTGGAATCTCAACATTGTACATATAAGGCTTATGGGCCCTTCGTTTGAGCCCCTCTGCCTGTCAGTTCCTCTCTTGGAAGGTGGCATTCTTTGTTACCTTCACTTCACTCAGGCATTCCAGTGAGTTATAGACACTAAATGTGGAAAAACCTTTCTTCCAAATACATCGAAATAGGGTTGTCTTTCGTACCAATCGCAAATTTCTCCCTAAGGTGGTATCTCTCTTCCACATTAACCAGTCTATTGAACTTTGTTTTTCCCGCAAACCGACTCTGTTGCAGAACGGGCTTTCCATACTTTTGACGGAAAGCGAGCCCTCCTGTACAACATTGATTGAACTAAACAATTTAGAAAGACACTGTAACTCTTTGTTGCTTTCTATAAGCCTCCATAAGGGAAGGCTTCTTCCAAGTAAGGCATTGCTAGATGGATCGCCAAATGCATTGAGACATACTATGCCAATTCTAAGAGGACTCTGCCCACTCTTGCTAGAGCCCACTCCACTCAGAAGAAGGAAGCCTCTATGGCCTCACTGGAGAACATCCCAGTACCTAACATACATAAAGAAACTACCTGGTCTACACCTCACGCTTTCACGAAACATGACTGTGTGGTTGTACTAGCTTGTTTTTTTTTAGGGTCTGGCATTAGTCCAAGACCTTATGCAAAAAAAGGGAGGATTACATTTTTTTGGAGTGCTGGGTTGACCTTTTTTTTTTAACTAAAATTATTTGTATATTATACATAGGAGATTTCAACCGGCTCTCTTGTAATTCACGTCTTCTTTGCTTCGACTACAGAATCGGTCAGCCTATTTGAGCTATTACTAACTCAACTGTGTATGATGGCATGCTTTCCTTTCACAGCAAGTACATCCAAACACAAAGGAGTGCTTTTAAATGCCAGGGACCACTATGGCATTGTATGTTTTTTTAGACCAAAAAGATATATTTGAGGCGTGAGAGCTGTAGATCACAGGCTTTGCATTCTCCTTCCATCTAGTGTTGGGTCCGGATGTTTGTAAGTTGTTTTTCTTCGAAGAAGTCTTTCCAGTGCGTGAGGTAAGGTGACTCCTCCTTTCGGTTCTAGGGTGCATGGGCATCGACTCCATTGTTAGATAGTTTTTTTCTGCCATCGGGCTTAGACGTGAATTGCTGCGCTCCATTCTACGGGTTCCCTTCGGTGCTCAATTCAATATACCCGCGTCGTTATTGTTTTGCACGTGTATCCCACTTTTCAGCGTATCGTATCGGTCAAAGGAAAACTTGTTTTTGATCGTGGAAGGCTGTCTGGTCTAACTCAGTCGGTCCACCTCACAGTCGATGGCTGAGACTCCATTCAAATTCTGTCTTCTGTGCCACGCAAAGTATCCGCGCACCGACTCTCACGAAGTGTACATCTTGTGCTTGTCTCCGGAGCACAAAGAAGAAGACTGCGACGTGTGCGGATCGTTCAGATACAAGAAGACATCCGCGATCGTCAGGCTATACGTCGTGAAATACAGAGCCAAAACAGCTAATACACGCCGGACATCTTCGGTGAAGGATCCGAGCATGAAGAATTCTAAGTAACAAGGGGCCGTAGAGGAACAGGAAGAGCAGGCCTTATCTGTACCTGAATTGGACTCTGAGATCGAAGAGGACGTATCGCAGGGTCAAGGTTCCGAATACCTCTTGCCCTGAAATCCAATTCCACTCAAGTAAAAGACTTCGGTCCAACCTCCGCCTCCGGGCCACGGTCGGAACCGAGACGATGTTTCCGACGCCCCGCCTATCGGCTCGGCACCGAAACCCAGTGTCAAGCCTTCCGGCTCGAGATCAAGTGGGCCAAAGTCTGGCACCGAGCCAAAACCTTCAAGCTCAAAACCAAAGATTGCTTCGGAGCCGAAACCCTCGACGCCGAAAAGCAAATCCGCTTTGGAGCTGAAACCTTCCACGCATTATTCCATCCCAGTTCCAAAATCCTCCGTGCCAAAACCGAAAAATGCTCCTTTGAATCCACAGGATTGGATTTTTGACTTACTAGCCCCCCAATTGGATCCTAAACAAATGGAACATTACATTAATACTGGAACAGGACATCTTCTTACCAAACTGCCTCACAAACGCAAACCTGAGTAAGAGGACATACTTCATAAGATTCCTTTAAAGAAGAGGAATGTTGGTACTAACCCTTCTCCTCCTCCTCCTCTCCCACCACGTTCCCCTACACCTTCACAACTTTCTCCAGTTTTGGAACATTTACTCATCACACCACACAATTCTCCACCCTCACAGCCTGATGAAGATGATGGAAAGGATGGAGATATTCAGTTACCTGTAGATCCTTGGAAAGACTATACCATTGATCCACCTAAAGATAACAATCCAGACCTTTACCCTGCAAAGCCTTCCCCTCCTGGCGACAGTGTAGTTTATTCAGAGTTGCTTGCCAGGGCTGCACAATATCATGGGGTGCAACTACATAAAGAATCCTTAGAAGAGGATTTCTTGTTTGAAACTCCGTCTAGTACACACAGATCTAGTGAGACTCTTCCTATGCTCAAAGGTATAAAGAGACATGCCAAAGACATTTTGAAAGACCCTGTTCGTACTTGTATTCTAACTCCCAGAATAGATAAAAAGTATAAGCCTGCTCCTTCTGATCCACTCTTCATTAAAGGACAGTTACTCCTAAACTCACTTGTTGTCTCCAGTGCCTGAAAACGGGCTAATTCACAAACTTCAATCCCATATCTAAATCAGGCAATGCAAGATCTATTTATTTATTTATTTATTTTATGCAATTTTTAAAGCGCGCAAATACCCAGATGGGTGTCTCGGTGCTAACATAACAGAACTCTCACTGTGGTGAAAATTTTATATTGAGAACAACCATGTTTTGAGTTTTTTCCTGAAGTTAATCAGCGTGGGAGCCGTTTTGATATGGAGGGGTAGAGTATTCCAGAGTTTGGCTGTTGAGATGGTAAAGCATCTGTCTCCCCAATTGGCCCTTCTTGCCGAGGAACCTTTAGCAAATGGGCGGATGAAGAACGTAAAGTTCTTGAGTGTTCGAGCGGGCAGAATGCTTATTTTAGATATAGTGGGCCTAGGTTGTTGATGGCTTTGTAGGCGATGCATAAAGCCTTAAATTTAGTCCGGTTCCTCACTGGGAGCCAGTGCAGCTGTCGAATATACGGGGAGATGGATGCAAACTTGGGGATGTTTAGTAAGGTCCTGGCCGAAGCAATTTGGACCATCTGCAGTCTGTTGAGGACCTTTTCTTGGGCATTCAGCAGAAGGGCGTTACAGTAATCTGTTCTAGAGAAGACCAGAGTACTGATTAGAGTTTTGCCCGCAGAAGGAGGTAGGTACGGAATTAGTTTTTTAATCCTCTTTAAGATGTAAAAAGATGAGGAGACCACCGAGTTGGCATGTTGGTGGAAAGTCAGTTTGTTGTCAAATATGACTCCTAGATTACGTACCTTGGTCACCGGTTGAGGAGGCATTCCCATCTCAGGTGGCCACCATTGGGGGGACCAGATAGGTTCCAGTTTCCCGAATGTCATCACCTCTGTCTTGTCAGAGTTTAATTTAAGACAGTTTGATGACATCCAGGAACTTATTGCCCTCATTCCCTCTTGGAAGTTAGCCGCAACCGTTATACCATCATTGTATACGGATAACACCAATTGAGTGTCGTCCGCATAGGTTGTAAGGGCGATTCCATAGGATTTTATAACCCTCGCTAAGTCCGACACGTAAATGTTAAAAAGTGTCGGACTCAGCGAGGAGCCCTGAGGTACTCCACAATGGAGAGAGAAAGTCTGGGAGATGTAGTTACCCATCTTCACCGTCTGAGGACGGTTAGCCAGAAATGAGGCGAGAAGTTCTTCGGCTTTGTTTTTTATTCCTATGGCTGAGACACGGTCGATCAAGGTGACATGATCGACCGTGTCAAAGGCTGCGGAGAGGTCCAAAAGTATTAGTACCGCGGCTCCTCCCTTATCCATTGTGATCCTTATCTCATCTGTTGCTTTTAGTAGCGCTGTCTCTGTTCCATGACCCTGGACCCTGTCTGAACCCGAATTGGGTGTCATCGAGTAAATTGTTTTCGTTTATGAATTTAGAAATTTGTGTATTCATAATTTTTTCGAAAATTTTAGCAGGGAAAGCAAGACAAGCAATTGGTCTATAGCTGGCGGGAAAGAGAGGATCTAAAGTGGGCTTTTTTAAAAGTGGTTTAATTATGGCCTCCTTCTAAACCGATGGATATATCTCAGATGAGAACATTGCATTGCAGATGGTAGTCAGAGCGGGGGAGATGGCTTCCGGGATGAGATTAAGGATGGCGGGAGGGCAAGGGTCAACTGGTGACCCCGATTTGGTGCGAGCGACAAGAAGTTTGATATGTTCCTGCGTAGTGGGTTCGAAGACAGAAAAAGTTGGTGCCTTATTAAGAGAAGGTGCCATGGGTGTGGAGGAGGAAGGGGAGTGGGAAAAGGTTGAGAAAATAGCACTGACTTTGTTTTCGAAGAATGTGGCTAGCGAATCCGAGAGAGACTGTGATCCATCTGAGCGTGGAGCAGGCGGGTTAGATAGATGAGTGACTGTCTGAAATAGTTCTCTTGTAGAGTTTTTTGCCTGATTAATTTGGGACGTATAATAGCATGTTTTTTCCAATGTGATAATTTTTTTGTATTTGGAGAGAGAGTTTTTGTAGGCAGTTTTGTCAATAGGACTGTAGTGGCGGCGCCAATGCCTTTCCAGGTTCCTGCAATGTTGTCTTTGCAGTCGTAGGGGTTCCGTGAACCAAGGGGCCGGGGGAAGCTTTCTACTGCGATAGGAGGTTTTGATCGGGGCTAACTTATTGCAAGCAGTGTTTAAGTTGCTCAGATAGTGGATGTACGCTAATGTAGGATCCTGTTCGTTAGGGATGGTGCTGCTTAGCATCATCTCTGCGAGGTGGTCAGTGTTAATATTTTTCCAGTCTCTGAAGGAGACAGGAGAGGAAGAAATATTAGGAGAAGTGCGGGGATTGATTTTTATGGAAAAACAGACTGCTGCATGATCCGTCCAAGTAAGTGGGATTACCTTAGAGACAGATATTTGAGGATTGCTGGTGAATAGTCCATCTAAGGTATGTCCCGCTTGGTGTGTGGGTTGTTTAACAATTTGCAGGAAACCCGCTGCAGCTAGGTCATTGATTAACAGAGAGGTGTCTGGGTCATCTATTGTTTCGAGATGAAAGTTGAAATCTCCCAATAAAGTGAAATCTGGAGATCCTACTGAGGCCTCAATTAGGTTACCAACATTGGTGAGGAATTTTGACCTAGACCCGGGAGGGCGGTAAATTAACATGCCTTTGAATGATTGTTTGTCAGAAAGGCCAATGGTGAAAGAAAAAGCCTCGCACTCAGTGAAGTTGGGTTCCACAATTGTAACTTTAAAATGATCTTTATAAATGACGGCTATACCTCCACCTTTTCTTTTAGGTCTATCTAGTCTGCTTACGCAGTAGTTTGTTGGAGTGGCCGCTCTAAAATCTGGGCCAGAGGAGTCATCCTCCCATGTCTCCGTGAAGAATAACATATCTAAGTTATGTGAACCGATTAACTCGGAGATTTCAATTTTGTGTTTGGGGAGAGATCGCACATTTATGAGTGCTGCTAGGACCTGTCGGGGGGAGGTCGTGGGAGGGATAGGGGTATCTCCAGTGCACGTAGGACATTTGTGAGGGCCAATACTGGAATTGGTATATAGCAAATGTGGTAGGGCATGGGGCACCTCAGCTGCGACCCTGAAATTTAGTAGTTGGGCGGAGGTATAGGTAAGTACCTCCGTATTGAGACACGGGAGCGACACAG
The DNA here is from genome assembly GCF_964261635.1 of Lissotriton helveticus. Taxonomy (NCBI): domain Eukaryota; kingdom Metazoa; phylum Chordata; class Amphibia; order Caudata; family Salamandridae; genus Lissotriton; species Lissotriton helveticus. The sequence continues at coordinate 1,530,300,509 of NC_136067.1, forward strand.
GTGAAATAAGGGGGGTGGCCCTAGGCCCGGCCTCGGCGCAGACGAGCTTGCCTTATGCGCGCCTTCGGAGCGCAATCTTCGCGCCCGCTGCGCTCGTCCGCTGCGCTTCCGGTTAGAGCGCATGATTTATGGTGAATAGCGACGTGGTGAGGGGGCGTGGCCAGCGTCAGTGGGCGTGTCCGCTGGTCGAGCAATGGCGGAGTAGCTCCAGCAACACTCACCGGCTGCAGCGTGCAATCGGCTGGGCGGGGTGTTGGGGAAATGAGAGGCAGTGGCCGAGGGTAAGTCCAGTAAACACATTATCACATACAATATTACAATTTTAAAAGCAATGAGAAAACTCCCGGCTTTCCGCCTCAGGAGCGAGTTCTGAAAAACACTGCGCTAGCAGTCAGCGCGCGTTTTAAGTGGTGTGGTGAGGGGGCGTGGCCAGCGTCAGTGGGCGTGTCTGCGGGTCGAGCAATGGCGGAGTAGCTCCAGCAACACTCACCGGCTGCAGCGTGCAATCGGCTGGGCGGGGTGTTGGGAAATGAGAGGCAGTGGCCGAGGGTAAGTCCAGTAAACACGTTATCACATACAATATTAAAATTTTAAAAGCAATGAGAAAACTCCCGGCTTTCCGCCTCAGGAGCGAGTTCTGAAAAACACTGCGCTAGCAGTCAGCGCGCGTTTTAAGTGGTGTGGTGAGGGGGCGTGGCCAGCGTCAGTGGGCGTGTCCGCGGGTCGAGCAATGGCGGAGTAGCTGCAGCAACACTCACCGGCTGCAGCGTGCAATCGGCTGGGCGGGGTGTTGGGAAATGAGAGGCAGTGGCCGAGGGTAAGTCCAGTAAACACGTTATCACATACAATATAAAAATTTTAAAAGCAATGAGAAAACTCCCGGCTTTCCGCCTCAGGAGCGAGTTCTGAAAAACACTGCGCTAGCAGTCAGCGCGCGTTTTAAGTGGTGTGGTGAGGGGGCGTGGCCAGCGTCAGTGGGCCTGTCCGCGGGTCGCGCAATGGCGGAGTAGCTCCAGCAACACTCACCGGCTGCAGCGTGCAATCGGCTGGGCGGGGTGTTGGGAAATGAGAGGCAGTGGCCGAGGGTAAGTCCAGTAAACACGTTATCACATACAATATTAAAATTTTAAAAGCAATGAGAAAACTCCCGGCTTTCCGCCTCAGGAGCGAGTTCTGAAAAGATGGATCGTAAAATGTATCCAAACATGTTATATGAAAGCAAAACGAACTTTGCTAATACCCCCTAGAGCTCATTCCACTCGCAAAATAGGGGCTACTATGGCCTTCTTAGGGAATATTCCCCTAGCTGATATCTGTAAGGCAGCAACATGGTCTACTCTGCACACATTCACCAAGCACTATTGTCTAGATGTGTTAGTGGGGCAACAAGCTAATGTAGGCCAGGCAGTACTTAGAACACTGTTTCAGTCGACTACAACAACTACAGGTTAGCCACCGCTTTGAGAGTATAATGCTGTATAGTCTATGCAAAGCAAGTGATCTACAGCTCACATGCCTCGAACGGATAATGTTACTTACTCAGTTAGCATCTGTTCTTGGCATGTAGAGTGGTAGATTCACATGCGCCCGACCACCTCCCCAGTCTCCTGTTGTTGCAGTTTCTCAGTTTACATGCATACACATGGACATCTCTATTCTACACTTACTAACTCCATTCTCACCCTCTGCGGGAAACCAATCTAACAATGGAGTTGATGCCCATTTGCACTATCACCGAAAGGAGGAGTCACCTTACCTTGTGACTGGAAAGACTTCTTTGAAGAAAAACAACTTGGAAACATCTGGACCCAACACTAGATGGCAGGAGTATGCAAATTATGTGAATCCCCTCCCCTGAATCTTTCCCCCTGCCTGCTTTTCCCCTTAGGTATTTGGCTTATTGTTTATCTCTACCTTCGAAAGAACTATGTTGCCATGCTCTAATAACTGTGTAACCTTTGTAACGATGTAACCTGTAACTATGATCTGATGCTCATGTAAAGCGCTCTGATACGTTTGGGTCTAGCCAGCGCTAAATAAAACCTTTAAATAAATAAATAAAACATACTTACTTAGAGGGTCTTTTGGTCAACAGGCTTCATCCCAAATGGGAGACTGGCAGACTAGTCCCTAATCCTGAGTCCAGCAGCAAGGACGTTTTGGTGATCTTCTTTCTCCTGATTATACAGTGCCGTTCAACAAAGTATGTGGCACAGACTCCCACCTATGTGATTTAGTGTCTGTCCTTTGAAATTTGTTTTGGGGTGTCCGTTTCTTAGAAGTGCTCTTTCCTCTACAATGCCCTTTATCACATGGATAGTCTGCCACAGCAACAGTGGCTCCAATTCTGAGTGACCCAGAATGCAGGCCAAGGGAGTAACTGGGGATCACACAAGGGTGTCAGCAGTTACTGAAATATAGCCAATAAAGTTCAAAGGACTAAGCCTTCCTCTCTATTAGATTCCCTGTTAATGCCAGCCTTATCAGTCTCACCATCTCCCTGACAATGAGCTCAAGCCTCCCTGACCAATAACTCCTTCTGGAATCACAGAGCCCCTTGATGTGTACATAAATGGTCTGTTCCTCTCCTTCCATTGTGTGTCTGCGGTCCATGTCCCTGTGCATGTCCATGTTCCCCCATCAGGACTGTTAGAATTACACATCTCTTGGTTGGGTGTTGCAGTTCTCCCCTCCCCAGCCTCTGCATGCCCTATGCATCCAAAGTAGAACACACAGGACTCTATGTTATGTAACAATCCAGCACACAAATGCAAGTATCACACTATGTATGGCACTACAGACAACCCATACAGGCAAAAGGTGAGCTAATTACACAGAACTTTACGTAAATGGCCCAGTAGCCCCACACCTGTGATACAGGCAAAAAAGCCTGTTCACATTACAGATTCTGTTGAACACAAATGGGTATGATGCCACCGCAGTGCTTGTGTCACTTAACTCCAGGTAAGGGCAGTAGCCCTCTACCTTCACAAGGGTACCACTTGGTGTCTCTCTCCCCCTTCCACCCAAGTCTAAACAGATTGCATTACCTTGAGACAGGCTTAAACTCATGGCGCACAGGTGTGATCCGTGTTCACCCATGACCAAAAATCAGTACCAAGGATCCAGATATCATTGCAGCAGGGGCACTCATGGTAGGGGTGCATGTCCATCATCGTGTAGGGGGCTTTTCCATCCCAACAACATCGTGCTGCAAACAGTCTCACTTTTTTTGGTGTTAGGGATTTTGTAATCCCTTGCAGTGGAAATCGACATTTTGCAAAGAGGTGAACCCCTTCCGCAACATTAATAGTAATGCAACTTGGCTTGTGAATCATTGCTAATAGGTGCTTCACCCCTTTCCTCATGCAGCTTGCAAGGGTTGGCAAAAATTTCATTGGGATTTATAATGACCACTACCATCCGCATTGCTATTTTGTTCATTATGAATTGGGACATAATTGTGCTGTGCTGCCCCTCTTGCTGAAGCCCTATACCAGCACCTGTGTTTGTGAATGCATGAAATCCACCATACTTGTGTACTTTCTGTAAACACAGGTGCAATTTACATGGGGAAGAACAGATATCCATAATTGCATGAATCAGATTGTGGAATATACTCTCACAGAGCTCTCCTTCTGCACACCTCAGTTGAACCTAATGGAATGTAAAAGCACAAAAATGTTATGGTCTTTTAAAATATAGTCAAATTGGCTAACTCCTAATTAATTGCCATACTTAACTTTCCTATAAGGCCATGGTATATGGTACTGATATACACCCATGGTATAGAAAGTTAAATTCCGCTGCAGCACTTAATATGCCATCCACTTGTGTGACAAAAGAAAACATGGCTTCTGGCCTACTATTGAAGCCTGATTGCTGTGGTTTAAACCTGAAGTTCAGCGGACTCTTGCAGCAATTATATCCCACTTCAATGCAACCTTCCTGGAGACAGCCAAAGATAGATATCTTGACTGGACGAATGTGTCAAAAGTAACTGTCCAACAAGAGGACTTCTCTTGGTGCAAAATTAGTTTTTTTTCCTGTTTGCATCTTTTCCCAACAAAACTAACAGCTTTAGCTGAACCTCCCACAATATCTATCCCTCTTCAAACAGACTTTGCCTTGCCTTGGTGGTGGCTTTTGACGTATGTTTCAAAGATTAAAACAGAAGGTAAAATCTTTGACTGGGATGACCCTTCTTGCTGTATCCAAACTGCTCTCCATTGCGATCAGCCTGAAATTGTGCCAAAGCCCAGGTCAACCCCGACCAGTGGTTACTGATTGGCGCTTTTGCCTTGAATCTTCATTTTCTTCATTCACCTGTTCTCTATTTTTATAAACTGGAGTGGGATTTTTATTGTGTTATGTTTTTAAATTGTTAACTGTGTTGGTGCTTCTAAATACTTTGCATATGTTCTCTTAATTAAGCCTGTTGGCTCCATGCCATAATTACCAGGGGTTGCGTTTAGGTTTAAATTATTAAAACCTTATGTTGAGCCTAACAAGTTGGTGACTTTATTACTTTTGGTGGACTAAAATCCACCCCAATTAATAAATCACTTAATTGCAATTAGCACCTAATGTGTTGATAGGAAGTTCAGTACAATCAAAGAGATGTTGTTGTGGCGAAAATCTTCCATTCAGTCCAGTAAGTGTCTTTAAATACTTGGCAAATGGATATCCTTTCCTGTACCATGCTCTTTTTAGGACCAGAGTAAATTAGAAATGCACTTGATATCTACTCACTTGAGTCCTAGGTCCTCGAGGAGAGATAAGAATAGCTCAAAGGAGCAATACTCTTCAAAGAATCGTTCAAGTGATAGAGTTTGGAGATTCCAAGATGTGTGAAAGTATATGGTGCCATTTTAAACTCTCCAGTTCATTGTAAAAATGATCTAATTTGCTTATTTTATTCTATTGAGGATCGTCATCGATGGCTTCTGCATGCGGAGGTAGTTTGGCATTAATGGATGCAGGTAAAATACTAAATATTTCTATTGAGCTTATTGCATCTCTCTGTTGACTGCCTTACAAACATATTTTTCATTGATGACATCACAAAGTGCAAACCATTGCTGTTGAGGACTTGGGAAATGAGCGATATGAATGGTTCAGTGTATCAATGCATTGCCAATGAGCAGTAAACTGTTCATTTAAATGATCAATGGAGGAAAAAAGTTATAAAAAACATTTTTCATTATAGTCAAGGTAAAATAATGAATGAATTGCTAAGAATGTAATCCCCTGTACTGTTTTTTGTGAAGTGGTTCAATTCTTGATATTTTTTGGACCTGGAACCTGGTGGGCTATGGTCAAACTTTTTTCTTGTGGGTCTTATATAGCGATAAGACATTTAATACAACCCCACAGTTATTTCAGTTCATTAGTTACAAGTGATGGACATTATTTTTGGGAAGTGTTAAAACTGGATTTTACCTCCCAATTGTGTACCTATTCCTCTGAAAAACATGCTGGAGAGACTTTTGGATTATGATAAAAAACCTTGATATCATCTCAAATATGCCTTTTACATAGAGTCATGCAACCATAACTCTCCCTTCACCATGCACTGTTTGATGACAACACACATGATGTCACAAATTACATTGCTGGTGATATCACATGACTGACATCACTCAGCGTCCATGTTCCCTGTAGGCCTTTGGATGTAGGGAATGGAATTTGACTGTTCTCAGTAATGTCTTGGTGGGCTGTGCTCAGTTCCCCCTGCAGACTGTGTAGGGCCTTCAGATTTGTGAAACATGCTCTTGGTGCAGTGCATGGCCTGTGACCGGCCCTGCGTTAATCATCCTTTTCCTCCCAAGCCCACAAGGTTTGACCTTTGGCTATACCCAATAAACTCTGGGCATAGGCCCTGGCCTTTGGCAGCACCCACCCCAAGAAAGAACCTGCTATCCCAAGACTCCAGTTATAACCAGGGTTTGCAGAATTTAAAGGAAACAATGCTGCCTTTACAGAACCAGTCTGCTCATGCAAAAAGCAACCATTGGTGATGTCATTAGTTACATTGTGTGAGTTTGTAAACATTGTACTGTGGAAATGTTTGGTTCTGGAGCTCAGTAGAACTGCTAACGTTTTGTGTTTCGTTGTTCTTAGGTTGTGATTAGAAATTCCATTTAACTGAAGTATGTGTGTGTGTGTATATATATATATATATATATATATATATATATATATATATATATATATATATATATATATATATATATATATATATACATATATATATATATACATATATATATATATACATATATATATATATATATATATATATATATATATATATTATATCTATGTCAAAACAAAACCCTTGTAGGCATAGAGTGACGCACAAATTATGCAAAAAAAGAAGCAGACAACTCTGGGTAATTCTCAAGTTTAGGTGGAAAGCAGCTCCAATATAGAGCACTCAACACCAGCGACACTCTACAATTGCAAATGTAGAGTGTCGCTGGTGTTGAGAGTGCTCTAAATTGGGGCTGCTTTCCACCTAAACTTGAGATCTCTGCTTTTTTTTGCATATATATATATATCTATCTATCATGTGAAAAAGGCTACACGGAGCCGAAACGTCATGCGGCATATTTCTGCAACAATTTAAAATAAATTTGCATTAACATAAAGGTCCGTGTCCGAGGTGTCTTTCCGGCGGGGCAGGAGTCGTTATCTGCTGATGGACTCGGTTTGATTTATATATATATATATATATATATATATGATCAAGGGCTTCTGAAGCCCGAAACGCGTCTTGCTGGCTGTGAAAGAACGAAAATAAAACTTTACCTTGCCTGAATACGCTGTGGTCGGTCTGAGTTCCTGCTTCGCCGCACAAACGGAAGTGGTTGGAATTGCTGGTGCATATAAATATATATATATATATATATATATATATATATATATATATATATATATATATTCACTGAAAAAACCATAGGTTATACACCATATATAGTTAGGAATTAGCATTTAAAAAACCTTATTTTACTCACACAAAACCATTGAAATTCCATATATAGTTAGTTGCACTAACTATATATCGCGCACCCGCAATCCACTGCTGATCATGTCACATATTACATCATTCATGACATGGTCAGTGACATCACTGATGACATCACTGATGACATCTCAAATGACATCACTGATGAGATCACTGATGACATCATCCAGTGACTGTGTGTTTCTGTAAAGTTTAAATATGTTTTACATATTGAAGAATGAGTAGATGTATAAGTGTCTGGACGAAGGATTTAGTAGGTGCATGACTGAATGTATGAGTGAGTGATTAAATGTGTCTCACTGAGTGCATGGGTTAGTGAGTAAACTGTCTTAATTTGTGCATCATTATGTCTGTTGTTCTGTAAACTGCTGCATGTGTTGATCAGTAGCTATATGATTAACTATATGGGTTATTGATTGATTGTCCAAGTATTTGTATAGGAGACTGAGTGTGTGTGTGGCTGGCTGGGAGGTGTGTGACTCTGTGCAGATCAATGTGTACTTGTATCAATGATTGTATAAGAAAGTAAGTATGTGTTAGTATATGTTTGAAAATGTAAGGTGCTCTATGTTTAACTGTATAGACAAGAAAATGGAAGTGTGATTGATTCTTTACAGGACTGACTAGGTGTGTGAGTAACTCCATGGATGAGTGGCAGAGTGTAAGTGTCTGTATAGGTGTATGAGTGCATATGATAGTGTTGTAAAGATGAGTGATTGTATGTATGAATGATTGTATGGGTGAATGAGTGAATGTGTGTGTAGACGTAGGAATCAGTGAGTACGTATTTAGTAACTAGTATTGGTGTGTCAATGGTTTCAAAAATTATACTCTGTATTTAACACTGGGTGAAACAGAGGTTATATTAAAACGTGAGGAGATGCATTGTATTGTCACATGAATGATATCATCAGTGATGTGGTCATTGATGTCAAATGAGATGTCATCAGTGATCTCATCAGTGATGTCATTTGAGATGTCATCAGTGATGTCATCAGTGATGTCACTGACCATGTCATGAATGATGTAATATGTGACATGATCAGCAGTGGATTGCGGGTGCGCGATATATAGTTAGTGCAACTAACTATATATGGAATTTCAATGGTTTTGTGTGAGTAAAATAAGGTTTTTTAAATGCTAATTCCTAACTATATATGGTGTATAACCTATGGTTTTTTCAGTGAATTTTCAAGGTTTTGTAAATGCTAATTCCTAACTATATATGGTCTATAACCTATGGTTTTTTCAGTGAATTTCAATGGTTTTTTAATAGCAAATATCATAAGCTGTCGAATGTCAAGTACGTGGTAAGTGAAAACATTTTCGTGTTTATGCACACTGATCTGCTTTGAATGGTGCCCCCCCCCCCTCATTTCTATTAGGAGTACTCTCTCTTTGCAGATAGTGAAAGGTAGTTAACGCAGGCCTTTGCCCCCGTTGTAATCCGTCGTGCCTGCTTCTCTCTCCATTTGATTGATTGTTATCCAAGTATTTACTGTTTTAGAATTAGTTCTCTTTGGTTCATTCTCTATTTACAAACAAACACAGAGTCGCAATACTCTGTTTAGTCTTTGCAGATAACGAAAAATCGTGTAAAAAAAAAGAAAAGGAATCGAGCAAAATCAGTAGGCCACTAATGGGATCTCTTTTTGACCTCGCTAAAATAGAAACATTAGGAACAACCCCTCATGACAAATACAAAACTAGTGAGATGAACTGAACTCCACACAATGATGGCTGCAAAACAGCTCGGCTCCGCCACCCACCCCGCCCAAAATAACGATAAAGAGCGGCTGCCATGATTGGTTGCGGAATGGCCACAACGGAGCTACGAAATGGTGCTGCTCTCATGCTAACCCCAGCTTCGGTCTGAAACATCCAGAAACACTGTAGACTACCAATTCGATCAGTTCCGGTAGCGCCCCAATGTAACCCGGTAGAGAAGAACTAGCCCTCCCCTCTTTGACTGATGGTTCTTGTTGCCTGTCCTTTCTGTTGTCATTTAACAGAACTATTTAGCCTGCTGAAAGGGGTTGTGTTTCGACCGCTGGTTGGTGGAGACATTTTGACTATATTCTGGACCTGCGTTGTCGCGTAATGCGTCATATGACGCGCCGCGTTAGCGCATCCGGAAGTCATCCGGGGCGCGCAGCGCGTAACGTAAGCATAACAAGTCATGTGACTTGTTAATAAAACTTTTCATTGGTTCATTTTACTTTTCTTATTCTAATGATGAAAGCCTTGGTCATATCACCTAAAAATTACGCTTTTAATTACTTCCGAACATTATTTTCTCTTAAATATATGTTATAATGTTCCAGGCTAATGTACTTTCCCGGAAATTTTACAACTGTCCTGCAAGTAAAATATATTCTTTTTTCGAGAAAAAGAGCGTTTCTTCGTTCTATGACGGAGCCGTTGAGCAAAACAGGGTCGACCTGCTGTCTTAGTCGCCGATACGCCTGAATATGAGATTCTTATCGATCACTTTATGTTGCAGGAATAGAAAACACAACAGCCCTTGACCATTTATCTTTACTGCGTTCCTTCGTATTATACCTTTTACCCTTCATGTAATTGGTCTGCTTTATTTCACTTGCCTTTTAATGATTCTAAAACAGTGACTATTATTAAAAACTTTACCAATGTATACACTACTACCATGTTTTCTTTTAAAAACCTTTATTGTGAAAATTTCATTATACAAATACGAGCCTATAACCACGTGGGCCTGCCACAGAGCAAACTGTAATCGTATATGATGAATAGACATTTACACTGTAGAGGAACGTAACGGGCGGGCCATTAGGTTGCAAAAACTAAGGTGTCTAACAGTTACGGAATCGGTGGACGTACATTTTATAATTAAAATACGACAGGGCCAGTTACAATAAAATTATCTAGATATACATTTGCGGGCAAGTACCATGGGTGACGTTAATTCGAATTTTCAACAGTACAGTAATCAATAACACATCAGAACTTAATATCAATAGGGATGTCGAAATATTCAATCAATTCTCGTCCCCGCCCGCCATGTGCTTCAAAACTGCATACGTATCTCGTGATTTCAAGGTTCTGCAACCAGTACACAACAAGGAGTTACGAGTCCCATTTATTCCGGCGCCATTTTGGGCGAGGACGGGCAGGTCCAGGATATAGTCAAAATGTCTCTACCAACCATCGACTATGATGATGTTCATATGCTGTATTTATTAGAGTAACACTCATCTGCCCACATGAAATTAATTTACCACAATCTAAACATGTCATTTTAATCTTTCCAAAGTTCTTCTAAATATTTGGGACCGTTTCCCTTGCCTCTGAAGCTCTCAGTGCCACTTCTTTGATGAATGTACTAGCAGGTCAGGGGTTCTCCTCCAAATCTCTCTTTTATGCAGCACTATAATTAATTGGTGCCACCTCTCCATATGACAATGCATGGTATAGTTACCACAACTATATATTTTTTCGGTTCCTCTGGAGAGTTCATCGTGGCAGATGAAGCGTGTAACATACCGGGCATTTACCTTTTTTTGCATGTACAGGAAAGGGAAAAAAAATCGAGCGTTCGAGTTCTTAGGTGTCCCAGGGCCATTTTAGTGGACCAGGCCCAAATCCAAAGAACAGCTATCTCACAGGCTAATGGGGCGACCCACGCCGAGTTTCAGCATTGTAGGATGACCACACAAGTACAGCAACTTGCTAGACATCACCTCGGTGCCATCCTGATCTCGGCGCCCCACTGCAGATGAAGTGCCTCTCAACTATGAAACCACCACGGTGACATCCGGATCTTGGCGCGTTGTGCTGCCTTCGGCCTATTCGCACATCGGTCCGCTACTGACGCCATCTCACAGGCTAATGGGGTGACCCACGCCGAGTTTCAGCATTGTAGGATGACCACAACAACTTGCTAGACATCACCTCGGTGCCATCCGAATCTTGGCATCTCAACGCCTAGTGGTATCTTCCATACAGAAAATATTGTTACGCTGCCTTTGGCCCCATTCGCACATCAGTCCGCAACTTAGACATCACCTCGATGCCATCCGGATCTTGGCATCTCAGCGCCTTGTGGTGTCAGTCAGAAAATATTGTTGCGCTGCCTTTGGCCCCATTCGCACATCAGTCCGCTACTGACACCATCTCACAGGCCAATAGGGCGCCCCACGCCGACTTTTACCATTGTACGATGGCCACACCAGTGGCACAACTTCCTAGACATCACCTCGGTGCCATCCGAATCTTGGCATCTCAACGCCTAGTGGTATCTTCCATACAGAAAATCTTGTTACGCTACCTTTGGCCCCATTCGCACATCGGTCCGCAACTTAGACATCACCTCGGTGCCATCCGGATCTTGGCATCTCAGCGCCTTGTGGTGTATTCTCTTCAGAAAATATTGTTGAGCTGCCTTTGGCCCCATTCGCACATCCGTCCGCAACTTACACATCACCTCGGTGCCATCCGGATCTTGGCATCTCAGCGCCTTGTGGTGTCTTCTACTCTGAAAATATAGTAGAAAATATTGTTGCGCTTCCTTTGGCCCCATTCACACATCAGTCCGCTACTGACACCATCTCACAGGCCAACGGGGCGCCCCACGCCGACTTTCAGCATTGTAGGATGGCCACACCAGTGCGGCAACTTACTAGACACCACCTCGGTGCCATCCGGATCTTGGCGCGTTGTGCTGCCTTCGGCCTATTCGCACATCGGTCCGCTACTGACGCAAACTCACAGGCCAACGGGGCGCCCCACGCCGACTTTCAGCATTGTTGGATGGCCACACCAGTGCGACAACTTACTAGACACCACCTCGGTGCCATCCGGATCTTGGCGCGTTGTGCTGCCTTCGGCCTATTCGCACATCGGTCCGCTACTGACGCAAACTCACAGGCCAACGGGGCGCCCCACGCCGACTTTCAGCATTGTAGGATGGCCACACCAGTGCTGCAACTTGCTGGACACCACCTCGGTGCCATCCAGATCTTGGCGCGTTGTGTTGCCTTCGGCCTATTTGCACATCGGTCCGCTACTGACGCCGCCTCACGTGCCAACGTATTTTCTCCTAATTTTACACCCTATGCCGCATAACAGGTCATGTGACTTGTTTATAAAACTTTTCATTGGTTCATTTTACTTTTGGTTTCCTAATGATGGAAGGCTTGATCATGTGACCTAAAAACAACACTTTTCATAGGATGAAAACTTTTTTTTTTCCCCAAACGATGAAAGCCCCACCTTGTTTCTGGATGTTTCAGACTGAAGCTGGCGTCAGCAAGAAAGCACCACCATCTCGTAGCTCAGTCGTGGTCATTCCGCGAGCAATCATGGCAGCCGCTCCCCACCAGAAGCCTGCAGGAGTCGGAGCCCCCAAAACTTTTGATGAATTCTCAAGGCGGAGGGGACGCTTTCGAGAATGAGGTCCAAGACCTAGCAGACAAGCGTCCGATTTCCAAGGTGTCCCAGGGCCATTTCAGTGGACCAGGCCCAAAAAGGAAACAGCCTGCCGCCATTTTGAGAGTCCTGTGACAGCCGCCTATCGCTGCACCGCAAGAGTGGGCGCAACTCAGCTGAATTGCGGCTTTTGACACAGTGGACCAAAAACGGACGGAATGGCAACTGAAACGGTAAAGGGGCGCCCCACTACAACAGATGACACTCCACCTGGAGAGGCCCGTTCACGCCGCCTCCCCCGGGGCGCTCCACGCCGTTATTCGGAGCAGCATTGTAGGATACCAAAACCAGTGCGGCAACTTACTGGACATCACCTTGGTGCCATCGTTCTGCTGCCTTGGAACTATTCGCGCAACAGTTTGCTACTGATGACCCACCCCCCGCGACGCCCCATGCCGTTATTTGCTGGGTGGCAACTTACTAGACATCACTTTCGTGTCATCTAGATTTCAACGCGTTCTGCTGCCTTGGAACTATTCGCACAACAGTTTGCTACTGATGACCCACCCCCCGCGACGCCCCACGCCGGAAATCTGGACGTTGTGCTGCGTTGGGACTATTCGCACAGCCGACCGCTACTTCGTTGTTTTTCCCTAAAAATGTTTATATGTTATTACTATTTTTGTTTTCTTGTATATATTTATAAATTATTAAAGTTTTATAATCTTACTACTTTGTCGGAGTGCTATATATTTTTAATGTGACACATAATTGTAAAAACTTTGATGTACAAACAGTCATCCCTGGAATCTTCCGCTTCAGGCTCGGTCCCCTCCCCAATCACAATACAGGATGGTTTTCAGATAATAGCAACGCTTCTGCTGTGACGAATCTCATCGAGTGTGGGCCTTGATCTACTATAACTCCTTTGAAGAGGGGTGATTCTTTACAGCTGTGGCCATAAACTACATCTGCAGGGCTAGCTGATACCCTAGGACCAGCCTGGACAATCGGACACAGAGGAAAAGGAGTGTCAGAGGGTGCGGTAGTGAATAGGGCGAAAGGGAGGTGTCGGGCGGGCACAGGGTGTGATTCTCAGGGAACAGCAGCGCAGATGGGGGAGGTTTATTACCCATGCATAAGACAGAGAGCGGGGGTGACCACTGCCTGGGGGAGATGTTTGCGAGGGTGGGGAGCCATGCTAAGGATCGACAGCGTGCACAGAGTGGGTCTGGTCAAGGCATCTAAAATGGCTGCCGTGCACGACAAAAGTGTGGCATTTGAAAAAAGACAAGATGGCGCAGACAATGTTTTTCAACACTTCCTGATTTCCTTCGAATCGAACGTTAACAGACGTTGGGGCATATTACCAAAGTTAAGCGATATTTATCCCTAACGATGCTTAGCAACGATTTTTTTACCGTCAGAAATTATCGCAGATAAACCTTGCTATTATCAAGGTTTATCGGAAATACGATAAAAAACGACCGCAATGCATTAATATCGCTGAAAACTCAGCGATATTCATGCATTACCGAGCTAATGCTCTTAGCCATGTTATCCACCTCCCATTGGATAACATGGCTAAGAACTGCTCAGGGCAGGTGGTAGCTTTTAGAGATATTCGCCCTTATCTCGAATATTTCCAAAAGTTGATAATAGGAGATAGCGATGTTAGCGACTGTTTCCAGTCGCTAACATCTTGGCATGCCCACTTTGCATGTCATTAGTGATAAATATCACTCACATGCAAAGTGGGGCCCAAGATGGTCGCTATCTTCTACTAGCCGTCGCTAACTGGTGTTAGCAACAGCTAGGTAATACACATATAATTTTATCTCCGCGAAGCGGAGCGCTGTTACAGATATATATCTTGTTTCTGAACGTTAATTTCTCAAAATGCACTGAAGCACATATATTGAGACCTAGCAAAGGCACATCGGGCTACCAGTCCCTACAATTTTGCCAAGTTTCGTGCAAATCCATTCAGCTGTTCGATCCTACCGAGAGACAAGATGGCGGCCGCTACGGACTGTTTGGAATGTTTACAGACACCGGAGAGCCAATCAGCTTCGCTTCGCAAAGCTCCGTAACGCGAAAAGTACGCGAAGCGGTGCGCTGTTACAGATATATACCTTTTTTTGAACGTTAATTTCTCAAAATCCACTGGAGCACATATATTGAGATCTAGCAAAGGCACATCGGGCTACCAGTCCCTACAATTTTGCCAAGTTTCGTGCAAATCCATTCACCTGTTCGATTATTATTATTTTTATTTTTTTTTGCCCCGCGGGGCCCTTTTAAAACCTCCACATCAAACCTAGGGGGTGAGCGACAATGTACTATGCCCCCTTATGGTCATTTGCCCCTTCGCTTCGGCCTCCTCTTGTCTCTCGATCCTACCGAGAGACAAGATGGCGGCCGCTACGGACTGTTTGGAATGTTGACAGACGCCGGAGAAGCAATCAGCTTCGCTTCACAAAGCTCCGTTGCGCGAAAAGTCCGCGAACCAGTGCGCTGCCCGGTCCGCTGTTACAGATATATATCTTTTTTAAACGTTAATTTCTCAAAATCCACTGGAGCACATATATTGAGACCTACAAAAGGCACATCGGGCTACCAGTCCCTACAATTTTGCCAAGTTTCGTGCAAATCCATTCAGCCGTTCGGGCTAAAAGTGAGGCCAACCGCCCTATGGAAAACTCAATGTTAAAAACACGTTTTGGGACCCCCCTTTTTTCTCGGCCCCCCCTTGACGAACCCCCCCCAAATTTTCAAGGGCTGCTCAGAAACAAAATGTGCCATTTTCCTGAAAATTTCAGCCAATTCCGTCCACAAACGCCAAAGTTATTAGACATAGAATTTTCAAAAAACCCATAGAGAAAAAATCCTAACTATATATACCTACTGGCGACCGCCAGTAGGTAATATATATATATATATATATATATATATATATATATATATATATATATATATATATATATATATATTTATTTATTTATGACTTTTTAACCATAAAACTCCTGAAATTTTCCAGTTAGTTATTTCAAGTAACTATAACTCGCACTCCCACCATGCACAGTTTTTTCATCAATAATTTCATTGCAAATGTTGCAGTGATATTATCAATGTTGTAATAGAAGATGGCATGAGTAATGTAATTTGTTGAGTAATTAGCAGTGCTTGGCATGGGTGTGAGTTATAGTTACCTTAGGGCAGTTACTTGAGATACCTCTAAATGTTAAATGTCAATGTTTTTGTTGATTTAAAACGTGATGTCACTGAAATTTTCACTTAATGTTACTTTAACCTTTGTTTTTTTCAGTACATTTTGAGGGTTTTTTAAGTTAACGTAATATTTTATTACCAAACCTAAAACTAACCCCCCGCCACTCATGGTGTCTGTCCATGCGTGCCAGGCGCAGTGGTGGCTGGTGACATTTGAACACATTTGAAAGTGGTGGGGTGTAAACTTTTAGTTGGAGTGCACCGTGGCGAGCGAGCGAGCGAGCTGGAACATCCGCGAGCTGGAACATCTTAAGGGGGGGTCAAGGGGGGTTTCCCCCCCGAGAAAATTTAGAAAAAAGAGAGTAAATGGTGAATTTTCAAGCAAATTTAAGAAGCAAGAAGGTTAATAAATTGTGACAGTGCAGTTATTACATTAATAAAGGGAAGTCATCTGACACGATTGATACCCCTTGACCTGCTTAATTTCATAACTATAATGATTTTTGCATAATATGCAATGTAACTGTACGAGATGAAGTTGCCTGCTTGTACTCAATTGATGTGCCATTTGTGAAACTGTTCAATAAAAAGAAATATAAAAAAAATAAAGGGAAGTCATATAACAACATGTAGATAGAAATGTTTCTGAAGCTAGGCCCTGCCAGTGCCACACACCTCTGAGCAATATACACGCAGTGTGCCAGCAGGGTTTAGTGTTAGAAAAATGTATATTATTATGTTTTTTTAAGTTAGACCCAGTGCTGGCACTCAGTGTGTATGCTTCTCAGAGGTGCATCACGCATGGCAGTCTAGCTTGCCGCCAGTAGTTAATTTGAAAAAACAAAAATAAGTGCCCAGGCTCTTGTCAGGAGGCAGCTTGCACCAGCCAATTTCTCCTGTTAGCACCACCTAACACAGAACCAAGTACTAACCATGAAAGTGGGGAGAGGATGTGGCTACTGGCCACAGATGCCGATTTCGGAGCTGGGGAACCAGGTTCGACTCTTGGCGCCAGTCGGCGCAGCATTCTAGGATTCTGGGCAAATCATTTATCTCCACGTGCCTACCATAAATGAATGTGTCCTTGACTGGCGCTCGTAAAAAGCGCAGGTGCTGATGATTAAGTGCTGGTGCTGAGCATCGGAAACCACCGGCTCAAATGAAGCACTGCTTGCCGCTAGACTTACAATTAACAAGGGTTTACTATAGACTTAAATTGAGGCAAACGTAACTTTTTGTAGGCTGCAAGTTACCAATAGATAATAAGTGCATTGTGCATCTGAAAGAGACTACTAGCCGCAGATTCCTACACGTAGAATTATCCCCAGGCGTGAGACTAGACCTGGAAAACTTTTTTGCCACAGCATCCCTGCGCGCCGGGGAGACGGCACCATGTGACTCCGTCCGTGACGTCAGCGAGGATACATAAGTCCCACCCCGGCGCGGCTACGTCAGTTTTTTTCTCTTTCCGCATGCAACCCGGATCCAGTTAAGCTCTGGCCTGTTTTCAAGCCTTCTATCCCTTTTTTCACGTTTGGAACAGTGCGCGAATGCATTCAGGCTTCTAGACGTGTCCCTCTTGTGCACGTCCCATGTCGGTGACGAACCCTTATCCAATTTGCGTGTGGTGCCTGGGTGGGCACCACGACTCGGAGAGCTGCGACACGTGCTAGCACCTTAAGCTTAAGTCGCGGCGGGAGCACCGGATGAAGTTGCTGTCGCCGCCCTCATCCAGGTCGGTGTCCTCCCTGTGTCCGTTTCCCACCTCAGAAGCCAGGAACCGCCGGTTTCGTCTGCGACATCGTCTTTCGCCGCGACCCCTTGGGCGAATGACTGACTGGTAGGTCCTTCAGTTTGTTTCCGACGCCTTGTCATCTTTCCGCTTCAGAAAAGGGGGAGGTGATGAACAGAGTGTCTGAATTAAGCAGACCACTCTTACCCAGTCCAAAGATCAGGGCTTGATCCATCACCGTTATTTATCTCACTGCCCCATCCCAGCTCAGAACCTGGCTATATGCAAATTAGTCTGTCCCAGGCCCAGTGCATCATGGGAACAGGGCAGACCAAACTACCAAGCCAATTCTTCACCAGAAAGGAGACAAGCTACCGGGGACCGGTTTCTGGCATTTCAGCCTCTTCGGCCCAGCTTTCTTGAATCCTGATGGAGCAGTGAGAAAGGGACTCATGTCTGAGTATACCCTGCCACACCTATAGTGGCCAAAAACGATTCAGAAAAGGGGGTGGTGATGAACAGAGTGTCTGAATTAAGCAGACCACTCTTACCCAGTCCAAAGATCAGGGCTTGATCCATCACCGTTATTTATCTCACTGCCCCATCCCAGCTCAGAACCTGGCTATATGCAAATTAGTCTGTCCCTGGCCCAGTGCATCATGGGAACAGGGCAGACCAAACTACCAAGCCAATTCTTCACCAGAAAGGAGACAAGCTACCGGGGACTGGTTTCTGGCATTTCAGCCTCTTCGGCCCGGCTTGCTTGAATCCTGATGGAGCAGTGAGAAAGGGACTCATGTCTGAGTATACCCTGCCACACCTATAGTGGCCAAAAACGATTCAGAAAAGGGGGTGGTGATGAACAGAGTGTCTGAATTAAGCAGACCACTCTTACCCAGTCCAAAGATCAGGGCTTGATCCATCACCGTTATTTATCTCACTGCCCCATCCCAGCTCAGAACCTGGCTATATGCAAATTAGTCTGTCCCTGGCCCAGTGCATCATGGGAACAGGGCCGACCAAACTACCAAGCCAATTCTTCACCAGAAAGGAGACAAGCTACCGGGGACCGGTGTCTGGCATTTCAGCCTCTTCGGCCCGGCTTGCTTGAATCCTGATGGAGCAGTGAGAAAGGGACTCATGTCTGAGTATACCCTGCCACACCTATAGTGGCCAAAAACGATTCAGAAAAGGGGGTGGTGATGAACAGAGTGTCTGAATTAAGCAGACCACTCTTACCCAGTCCAAAGATCAGGGCTTGATCCATCACCGTTATTTATCTCACTGCCCCATCCCAGCTCAGAACCTGGCTATATGCAAATTAGTCTGTCCCTGGCCCAGTGCATCATGGGAACAGGGCAGACCAAACTACCAAGCCAATTCTTCACCAGAAAGGAGACAAGCTACCGGGGACCGGTTTCTGGCATTTCAGCCTCTTCGGCCCGGCTTGCTTGAATCCTGATGGAGCAGTGAGAAAGGGACTCATGTCTGAGTATACCCTGCCACACCTATAGTGGCCAAAAACGATTCATCTTTCCGCGGCGGGTGCCGTCTCCCTCCGGGATGTGCGGCCCCGCCTGTCGCCTCCTTACCCGCCGTTTCCCGGCCCGTAGACGGCTAGGGCCCAAATGACAGCCTATGCTGCGGCTCTGCAGGCCCTTTCTCCTCCTCCTGAGACGTCCGCGGATCCCTTGCCTCGCGCGGGGACTTCCGTGGAGTCGCCGGCGGCTCCAGGTCATAGGAGAGTAGCGCCATCGGGGCGTGGTCCTTTGGGGCTCCCTTCTTCGGCGTCTAGCGTCCCTATCTCACTGCAAATCCCTACGGGGCTCCCTGTGGCGACGCAGGTGATTGCCGGGACCCCGGCCTTGTCCCCGGGTCCCCCTCGGCCCTCTGAACAAGCAGCTGCCTCACCAGAGGCCGAGCTGGCGCCGCTTTTCCTACTGACAACCTCTTGGAGATTCTCCACCGGGCTCTGGTGGACGGGAGTTGTTCCTTCCTTTTGAGGCGTGTCTCCATAATTCTCTTATGGGTCCTGGTGGCGCCCTGCCACGGGCGATCCAGTGCCTCAGGTGCTATTGCACCGCCATCGTCCTGCTCCGCATGACCTGGTCTGTCTTCCTTTCCATCCTTCTACTCAAGGTGCTCTAGTGCATGCTACCTTTCTGCGTTTGCCTGTGGTGTTGTTCCCTCCGTCTCGGCAGGCCCGATGGTTAGATTCATGGGGACGTAATCTCTTCGCTTCTTCCAGTGCTGCCTTGAGAGCGCTTAACACTTTGTGTGTGTTGACCAGAACTATTTCTAGTCTGTGGGACTCGATGGAGTCCCTTCTTTCTCGTGTCTCTCATGAGGGTGCCCGTGCTGATCTGCGGGCCCATGTGTTGAATGGTAAAGAGTTTACCGCGTTTATTCTTCGTGCGGCTTTGGATGTTGTTGATGCTATTGGCCATGCTATGGCCACTTCTGTGGCTCTCCGTTGCCATGCTTGGCTACGCGATGCTGTTTTTCCCGAACATATTAAGGAGCGTCTGGTCAACCTACCTTTTGACGGGGTTCTGCTGTTTTAATACTCTTGCAGACTCAGCCACCCGGCGTCTTCTTGTGGGGCTTTGTCCTCCTCCTCCTCCTCCTCAGTAGGTGGTTTGTTGATCCTCCATGTCTTAGTGGGAGGTGTTATCCCACTGCTCCTGGAATCTGGTGTGGGGTGAACGTTACACTTTATGTGAGAGATACTGTGCACTCCGGGCCCTGAGTTGGCCTACCTCTTCAGTTGAGGTTCAGCCCCCGTAGGCAAGAGTGTTCTTTTTGGCTGCTTACTAAGCCTTCTCTGGTTTTTGCAGCAGGGTGTCTAATTTGTTCTCTGATACGGGATTTATTCCCTAGGAGTGGTTCCCATACTTCTTGGGCCGTGTCCTACCCTATGTGGGGTATTTTGTAGCTATTGGATAGCCTGTCTTATACTGCGAAGGGTGGACTTCCCCTTGCGGGTTCCTTGCCCTTATTGGTATTGCTGTATGCCGCTGGTGCGTTTCTTGGACGGCTGCAGCGTGGGGCGGTGTTCTGCCTCTGGTTTGCTGTTGGCCTGGTCCTCTGCCTGGTGTCCAGAGGGGTTATTTCCTGTGTTGACGACTTTGTTCGTCCTATTTGTTCTCCTCTTGTTTCCCGGCTGGTTAGCACCCGGCGGCGTCCGCCGGTTCTTCTGGCCCACGGCCAAGGGCCTTGGAATGAGGCCTGGCGCCCCTGCTTCTGGCTTTTCGGGAGCTTATGAGACTATATTTTTCTCTTTCACCCGCCTTATTCCTGTGGCGCTATTCGGTATGGCCTGTTGACATCCAGTTGTGATGAGTTTGCCCGCCCTCTTCACCGGGTGTGTTCCCGGTGGAGGGCTCTTGCCTTCGTTTCGGCTCTTCTCCTTGGAGTCTCTGGGTTGCTCTTCTCTCTTGGCCTCCTTCTGCGTTGTCTGTACCTGGGACTTCTGGTGGAGGTCCCTGGCACATTGACTGCTGTTCTCTTTTCCTATTGCCTGTCCCTGGGGCTTCCGGTGGAGGTCCCTGGTACATTGGCTGCTGACCTCCTTTTCCTTTGTTTTGCCTGTACCGGGGGCTTTTGCTGGAGGTCCCTGGTGCATCGGCTATTGGCCTCTTTTTGTATTACCTGTGCCTGGGGCATCCGATGGAGGCCCTTGGCACAATGGCTTTTAGTCTCCTCTCGTCTTGCCTGTACCTGAGGTTTCCGGTGGAGGTCTATGGTACATTGGCTGGTGGTCTCTTTTCGTATGGCCCTTCCTTCTCCTGCTTGATGACAGTGGGGCCGACGCTTGTCCTGGTGACACACTCCCTGTGGAACGGTGTTCTCCGCGGCGCTGCGGTTCTAATCTGCGGGGGGGGCGGTTCCCTGTTGGGGAGGACTGGGTTAATTCCCTGTCCTGGCGATTTTTCCCCCCTGTCGGGGTCTGGATTTGCCTGGGCTGGGGAGGTCCTCTCGCAGACCCGCCTTCCCCTTGGGTATGGCTAGGGTATCTATTCTACGTGAAGGAATCAGCGGCTAGTAGTCTCTATCAGATGTAGGAGTTACTTACCTTCGATAACTATGTATCTGGTAGAGATATTAGCCGCAGATTTCTTCACGGCCTGTTCTGCAAGGGCCCTCCGGGTCTTCTGCACCCGCCTTCCTCGGGGGGTTGACTTTTGCGGGTGTCTTTCTTAGCCCCCTCCTTCGGGGGATGCTCGCCTTGTTGTTGTTCCATTTTGGACTTTGTAGACACTTCTGTGCCCCTGCACTCTGGTCTCCAGTGGAGGGTTCGCTTGTGCTTCTTCTTCTTCTTCTTTTGCTGATGGCAATTCTGCCTTTGGCAGTCTTAAGGGTCAAGGTGCCTTGGGCGGTCTCGACTTAGGTGTTCGGGAGCCTTTCTCCCTACTGGTGTTGTCTGAGGTTGACTGGTCATTGCTCTATGTTCTGACCTTGGTGTCCCTTTATGTTCCGGGCAGTGGCTGCAGCCTTCTAGGCCTGATGTGTATTTTAACATGCTTCTGCCCCGGGGAGGCTGTTGTATTTGTTTGCCGGATTGTTTTCCAGTAGCGGTGCCCTATTCTTTCATTCCAGATCTTGGTGCCTCAGTGCCTGGCTCTATTCTGGATGGTTCTGTTCCTCACAATTGTTTCTTTCCCTTCCGTTTAGTGGGGCTTTTTCGCACACTGTTCCAGTATTCTCACAGTTTTTGCTGGTGATGGCTCCGCGTTGTGGAGCGGAAAAATTCTCAGAAGAAAACTGACGTAGGCGCGCTGGGGTGCGACTAATGTATCCCCGCTGACGTCACGGACGCGGAGGACGTCTGGCAGAATCACGTGGTGCCGTCCCCCTGGCGCGCAGGGATGCAGTGGCAAAAAAGATTTCCAGGGGCCAGTCTCACGCCTGGGGATAATTCTACGTGAAGGAATCTGCGGCTAGAATCGTCTCTACTAGATACATCGTTATCGAAGGTAAGTAATTCGTACATTAAATGCAGTAACCATTTATTGCCTGCCAAAAATAGTAAAGTTGGATTCAAACTGAGGGTTACTCAGGTCCCTAGTAGGTGTCATTGTGCCTTGTACTACGAGCTCCAAGGTGAGCAAATTCATTGGGTGCATAGAGAAAGCGAAACCACGATCAATGCACATTACATAGCTTTGGGTTTGGTGTTGAACTGCAGTTTCTCAACCACCACCTTTACTTCTTCATTTTACAGCTCACCACGGACGCTTGTACTGCGTCCATGCAGCTGTCTACTACTCAGCATGTCTTTTGGCGCACAGGCTGTTTCCCTAGCACTTGGCGGTAGCCTGGCTGTCAACATTGTATCTTCTGCCATCAGATAAAATTCTATTGGGTCATTAGGAACATAAACCTCGCAAAGAGACGCCTGCTTCTAGTCTGCCTTACCTGTTTAAGAAGGTCACGGTGCCGAGAATGAAAACTCTAAGACTGATCTGTCTGATTACTATTTATGAAACGGCAAAAGGTTCTTTCGATCTCCGAATACTCATTTTCCATGAGTCTTTAAATAAACTGCCGCAAATGTTAGATAAATGCAACGGCAGCACCACCTCGCACTGCATACAAACTTGAGACATCTTGGGGTGGCTGCAGAGAATGAGATAGTGAGGCAGAGACATCCAAAGGAGTGAACAATAATCCAAGGAGAAGTTTTTTATTTAAAGTGAAAGACCGAGATTGACACAACTAAAGAAATAGAGACGAGGGAGTGGTAAATGAGTGAAGAGGTGAAGGCGAGGAATGAAAAACGAAGAACAGAGAGAGAGCAAGAAATGAAGATGAAAGGACGTGTCAAAAAGAATTGATGGCCGAAGAGCTGGACTTGGGGTTGGGGGGCAAACCATAGAATTGGGACTGAGGAAACCGCTAGGAAGAGAGGAAAGATGCAGGTGTTGGAAAATGCCAGAGAGAAGGGTAATAAGTTGTGATGATGAGGCGAAACGAAGGGTACGCCTGACCATGGGTTCCAACTGTGTGCAGCCCAGCCCTCTCAGCACTGTTAACCAACCCGGGGCCATGGACTGAGAGTCAGTCACTGTACATTTAGTTTCATTTTTTACTTTTAATGGGTGCTGCGATGGCATGGAAGGTTCCCGTTGGTGTCTTAGGCTAACTTGCAATTAGACAGCAGCTAGGCTGGTCAGGGCAGCCCATGCTCCCATCTCCCTCTCAGTCCACCTCACAGCATGCCCCATGCAAACCCACTCACTATTTTGAGGTTCCGGGAGGACAGAGCAGTGCAGGTGGGCCCAGGCCAGCCGTCCTGAGACTGAGGCCAACAAGGTTTAGCGCCTCTCTGAGCAAATAGATAAGCCCTCAAATGCTTTAAACTTTCTCTGTATCGGCAGGGATGAAAATGAGAAGTTGCCTCCGTGAGTTAAGCAGAGGGAAGATAACCTAATGTAGCTATGGATTGGAATTTAATGAAAATATGGCAACGGTTTGTAAAAACAGAATGGCGCATAGCAGTTTCAATTACTTTATAAAGAACAAAGTTATTTTAACCAATATTTAATGTCAAAGAACATGTACGGTCACTTCTTCATATCTGTAAACACGCTCTCTGGTTGCTGTCATATTTCAATATTTAGCAGCAAAGAATCCAATAAGGTTTAAGCCCAGAGCAGTATCCTTGATCTATTTCCATATTTTAGTTGGCTATCTCAATATAGGCTTCTCGAGCCATGATTTGAATTTTGGTTAAGTATGCCGCCTAGGATACAGCCTAGAGTTCTTGAAGTGAAGTCTTAATGGTAACACAACTGAATCAGACTTCGCAATTGCAAATGTGTTCTCTATATTTCACAATGAGGACAATTACTGTAAATTATGCACATTACGGTATAGTGGTAGTACAATTTACATTTAATTTAAAAATTCATCCATGCTCTCGCAATATTGCACGGCTGAATACCTCCGGGCTGGGGTGCTGTTATCTCTGGAGTTGGTGCTTATGAAGTGCAGATGCCATTTAGCAAATTAGCATGCTAAATTACTGGGATTAAGATTGCAATTGTCATCAGAGCATATGTAGCATAAAAATGTATTTCCAAGAACATACTTATGCTTTGAATTTTCTGACTTTCACGTATTATCCAGCCTACGGCTGAATGAATCACGGGGCGGAGAAAGGGCAAGTGCAGGAAGTTAGATCGAAGGGTCGGATGCGATTATTGAGTTGCAAAGCCTGTCAGAAACCGTCATTCCTTGCACTGTTGATGCCAGCACAGATCAGCCGTGGGCAGGCTGTGCTGCAACGGTAAATGTGACGGGTTAAACACAGTGCAAAGCTGCAAGAGGGCAGTCGGAACTGTGGGAACAGTATGAGATGAAAACTGGAATTTTTTATGTCAGTTTAATGCCATCTGAGAAATGATTTAACCCAACAGGTTCCCGTGTGCAGTTGCAGCTCGCAATACAGGGGGGTGAGGCGCGGGTATGGGTCGTGCTGGGTTTCGCGTGGGGAAGGGGGGTGGGAGGGAGAGGACTTTAAACATTTTAAAAAAATGTTAAACTTACCTGATCGGGTCTCTGCGGCCTCTGCTCCTAGAACGGTTATGCGCGCTGCCTCTGCTGCCAGTGTTGCCAGATTTTTAGACCCGTCCCAAGCCCACAGCTGCTCAAATATAAGCCCAAAATAAGCCCAACCAGACCATTTACAGCCCAAAAACCAGCCCAAACTCGCAATTCTCAAATTATGCAGAAATAGTCATCAGAAACCACTTAAAGGATGAATCTAAATTCTAGTCAATATACAGATAGTGGAAGGGGGTTAACTGGGCACCTGTGTTAATGCTACACATGTTCATGACCCTTCACCACTGTGACATTGCAACTTGTAACAGGCACTGCTAAAGCTACAATAGCAGAAAACTCAGAGATTGAGAAAACCAGAAATAGTGTTATGTGCTAATTACTGCTCCCTCTAATTTGTATTTTAAGCAACTCCCAAAGGTAATGCTAGTAGTCCCAGTTTACCCCTTAGCCCTCAAGCCCCCTTCCTCCTTTCTAAATGGAGTCTGACAACCTCCACTTCTATTTCATCCACAGCATATTTGTCACCATTTGGAAACAAATAAGAGGGAGATTCAGAGACAAACCCATGTTAAAATAATTACTCCTTTAACTTCTATTTTGTTTGGGGGGTACTTTAAGAGGTAATTTCGTAAAATAGTACACTTTTTAGCTTCCAAAATGTGCAGTCTTCTGCCTAAATTGAATATTAGTACCACCTAGGGGAGAGGATGTGACGGCAGCAGCAGTGTGCACTTCCCTCACACAGAACAGGTAACACACAGACAGTAGCACAGCAACCTTCACTTCTTTATTTGAGATTATAATATAGCAATAGCTAGATCTAAAGTCATCAGAACACTTTACAACAACAAATGTTCACTTGAAAGATAACAAGTCTATACAGAACATCAGAGGTAGAGTGCTTTACTTATCATATAGCACTCATTCCTACTCTTACTATAAATGAACTTACTTCAATTTGTGCTTGCTTCTACATGCTGTGGCCAGGCCCCACAAGTAGACGGCCACAGCAGCACAGGGCTGCACCACCAGTCTGAGAGTCTGAGACCCGAGAGAAAAGTGACACAGTGCATAGCTGCCAAGGTTTGAGATTGCTTATGTGTGACATTTTCATAATTTCAGTGTAATTATGAGTGACATTCAACGACTATGAGTGACACTTTCTCGCGAGCAAAAATCAAGCTACGAAGATGAGGGAAATGTATAACAAATTACAGCCATTTCAGCAACGAGAAACTCTACGAAAATCTTAAAACTATTGTAAAGCACCAGAAATGGAAGGGCACTATTCAACATGAAAACAGACTGCATAGTTGCCACGTTTTAAGAGTGCTTATGTGTGACATTTTCAAGGTTTCAGAGTACTTATGAATGACATTCAACTATTAAATGTATGACACTAGAAGTGGCACTTTTTTGCGAGCAAAATCAAGAAATTAAGTTCATGTAAACAGATAAACATAAGAAATGACACTCATTTAAGGAAGGACAATCTGTGAAAAGAAAATGAAACTGATGCAAATCACCTGATCCTACTGACAAACGATTGTATACCCACAATCTAATCCTACATTATTTTTCACTTGTGATCACCACTGCTGCTTTCAGAACCACCGAGAAATTGCACTGACAGTGTAAAATTGCCAGACCATGACTGGGTCACAAAGGACAAATGCTAGCAGCAGTAGAACTTAAGTTTACAGAGTGCGCTATGTTTGTCTTTTAAAAACAGCCTCACCGTGATAGGAAACAAGTCGCCTGCCCCCTCTACGCTTCTCAACAGCCTACTCCCCGGAGTCTATTTGTGCGGTGGCATAAGAAACCCTGTCCCTGATTCTGTCCCGGCTCACGGTCAGTTGTCTGGGACCATGACATTAACTTGATTTCCATGCTGCCCAGCATAGGCTGCTAAATTACAATATGTCACCTTCTGTGTATTTTATTTTTTACTTTTGTAAAATGCGTCACACTCCAATTTGAGTAGAAAGTGATGTGCCTTACTTGTACACCCAACTATCAACTTTCAAGCGGTTTGATATTAAAAAACTAAGTGTTGACACCACAAGCTACTGATCGCTTCAAACCCGACGCCCTCCGAGAGCGGAGCACGGTCTGGGGAAGAGATGGGAGGGAGCTGTGTCCTCCCCGCGGTGTAACAAACCCTGGAAGTCCCTGACCACACCTAAACTGCTCTAATATTCACTGAAAGTCCCTCACCCCACCTAACCTCCAGCTTGACAGGTACTCACTGAGGCTGGAGAACAGGACAGCTGGTCGGTCTCTTCGTTCTGCACAGAGCTCCGGGTAAATTGCGAGGATGCTGGCAGTGCAGATAAAAGTTAAGTTAAGTAAGCTTGATGGAGGGTAGAGGGTGGGTGGGGTCGTTCGCACAGCACAGGCAAACCCTGATTGCACTGTTAGCTCGCGCTGCATGCTCATTTGACAACGGAACTCTGCTCCACTGTGATAGGCGGACGCCACAGACTCATCGAGGCCGGCGCCCCCCAAGCCAGTAAATTGCGCGCACACACATAAAACTAGCCCAAAAAGTATCCCCCCGCCAGGCATGGGTTTTTCCCGCACAACTGGGAAAAATGTCACCCAATTGTGCGGGAAATAGCCCAATCTGGCAACATTGCTGCCCCTGCATCCATCTCCTTGCAGGCAGCCAAACCATGCCACGCACTGCCTACTCAGCTTATTTTTTCTTTATTAAGTGAAGAGGGGGCATGTGCCCTCCGACTCAGTGTGTTCCTGCGGGCCCCATCCTCCAGTGCCAAAACATATTTGTGTAGTGGAGGGAGTGCGTAGTCCCCTACCTCGAGCCACAAGGGGCCCGGGGACACCAACTCCTGGACCTTTAGGAGAAGGGGGTGCATGGCCCCCTACCTGAGCCAATAGTGGCCCCAGTAAGCCCATCCTCTGGGCCAAAACATGTTAAGAGGAGGACCACCAAGCGGCCCCTCCAAGCCTCAATAAGCCCCAGAGCTCCCTTCAACCAGGGCTGCAAATAACTTAAGGGGGAGTGGGAGTAGGCCTCCCCCGAAGCCTATTGTGATCCTGGGGACCCCAATCCCCCAAGGCCTCTCTCGCTATTAAGTGGGTGCCCACCAGGTCACCCACCAAACAGCATGTTGTGGGCTGCAGGGGAGAGCCCCATGGCCCCAATAGCTCCCCATATGTTGAAAGAGCCAGAATTGGTCCAGTGCTAAGGGAGCAGCTGTTCTTTTTGTTTGCTCCTGCCCAGTGGGAGCAATGTGTTTTTCCCTGCCCACAAGTGCGCAGGCAGGGATACAAATGTCAGTTTGCACCTGCCTGGAGCATTTTTAAAGCTCCTGCCTAGTAAGAGCAGACATGCCTTGCTGGCATTCCTGCGGGCAGGGTAGACATGCCGGGTCCCACCCAGCGGGAGCTTTTATAAATGTTTCCGTCACGTGGGAGTAGACATATGTTTCTCTTCCCGCACTAATACGGGCAGAGAAACTATTATGTCCTGAGGATGGGTTCCTGAAGACAGTAATTGAGCCGGCCCCCGGGGATTGCGTTCCTGGGGACTTTGAAGGCCCGGAAAGGGGGGCCGCCAGCCCCCCTCCCCTTTAACTTTAGATCAGCCCAAGGGAATTGGGTCCCCATAGTCTCACACTAGGGGGCTGCGCACACCCTCTCCTTTTTTACAATGTTAGCCAAGGGGATTGGGTCCCCGGGGCCTGTTGAGGCCCAACGGGGCAGGGGGAGGCACCTCCTCCCCTTTTGTGCATTGTTGGCCCCAGGGAAGGAGTCCCCAGGGCCTAGTGAGAGTCAGGGAGGGGGGCGCTTGCCTCCTCTCCTTTTTTACAATGTGGGCTCCGGGGATGAGACCATATGCCCCCTTCCCTTTATTTTAAAGACAGCCCTACTGGTTGTGATCTTTGGTCCTCCCAGAGGCTTGGGGAGGGTGGGGCCATGCGCCCCCTCACATAAGTGAGGTTTTCAGTCCCCCATTAGCTCCCACCCCTGCCCCTCCACCACCACCATCATCATCACCACCACTATCACCCCCGAGCCCTGGCCCACTTGGGGGTGCATTTTTAGCTCTACCCTGGGGGTCTGCCCTTTATTTTTAAATTGCAGTGAATTTGAGATCTGTCAGGTCTGCGGATTCTCTGCAGTGTGAAATATACAGCGTTTTTAGCATTAATTGCTCAAAAACGAATTAACGGATTTACACCAAATCACAAAAAGCTAAATTTTTGGACCAAGATAAGCTTTCAGGCAAATTTGGTGTATGTCCGTTCAGCAATTTTTGCGGCATCCCTGTTCAATTTTTCTGTGGTAAAATGAATGGGGAAAACCCTTTGCCAGGACTTTTTCCTGGAAAGTTTCATGTAAATTCGTAAAACTGAGCCAAAGTTATTAGGGAAACAAAAAATCTTTTCGTATGGAGACGCAGACCTAACTAAAGCTACAGGATAGATACATACTGTTGGAAGCTGACTTGTTATGTAATATGTCAATACTCTGATATATCGTGTAAAGAGTCTAGGAGTTCCCTTACTACTAGACAGGACTTGCTATGTAATCCTAAAGCGTTCTGTTAGGGGGTAGTGTGGTCGAGCAGCCTTAAGCTTAACACAGAGGAGTGTAACACATTTGCGAAATATACACAATGATCAATAAATGATATCTGAAAGAGACACTATAGTGATAGATTCCTTACCTTAGAATATCTCCAGGCGTCAGACTGGATCCAGAAATTTTTTCTTCACCAGTACCCCTGCGCGTCGGTAGGCATCGTCGTACGGGTCCGCGTAAGTCGCTGGTGTTGTAGTCGCCGAGATGACATCACTGGAGCTACTTAGACGGGCCCACGTGTGCGGACATCAGTGCTTTCTTTTTCCGCGCCAGCAAGCGCAAATCCGGAGAGAGCGTTACCCTCAGTAATTTTTTGAGTGAGTTTTTTTTGGGGGGACTTTTTGTCTCTGTTTTCAAATATATATCAATCTACAGGTGCATAGGGATGCCTGGTTTTAAGTCCTGTGCGGCCTGTCCCCGCATGATGTCGGTGATGGACCCGCACCGTTAGTGTCTCTACTGCCTGGGGCACGGACACAACTCCGAGTCGTGTCCCCACTGCCGGGCCATTGCTCCGAAAACTTTGCGGGAGCGGTTCCGAAGGTGGCTGGAGGCCCGGGAGTCGGTTCCGCACCGTTCAAGGTCCCGGTCCAGAGGGAGGTCGAGTGACCGGCCACCGAGCCATCACCATCATTCTGAGTCAGGTAAGGCGAAGTACAAAAAGGCAAAGAAGCATCGTCGCTCTTCTCCTTCCCCTAGCCGGTCGCGTGACGTGGCTAAGGGAGAAGGTGGCGCCGACCCTGCGGCTCCGGGGGAGCCTACGCAGTTGCCGATGGCCTACCCCCCTTTCCGGGTCCATCGGCGACTCTGGCCCAGCTGCAGGAGTTCCTGTCAGCCATGGCACGTGTCTTCAGCCTATCCGGCCCGCCCGTGCACCTTCGGACCCGGCTGGGGGTCTTCTTTCTTTGACGTCTCCACCACGACGTCGTTGACGACTCCAACGCCGAGGGAACCCCATGGATCCAGGCCTGGATCCCCATCCATGCCGGTTGGCCCTGTATGACCTACATTCCGACGCCGTTTGGGGAATTTCTTTCCCTTTTTCCACCCACCTCCGTATGTTCCACAGGCTATGGAGGACGGGGAGGGGTCTGAGGACCCTCCTTTGACGTCTCCACCCCGACGTCGTTGACAACTCCAACGCCGAGGGACCCCCATGGATCCAGGCCTGGATCCCCGTCCATGCCGGTTGGCCCTGTATGACCTACATTCCGACGCCGTTTGGGGAATTTCTTTCCCTTTTTCCACCCACCTCCGTATGTTCCACCTGTTCCACAGGCTATGGAGGACGGGGAGGGGTCTGAGGACCCTCGCGCAGCCGGACTGGGATGAGAATCCGTGGGATACAGGTGACCAGAATTATGCTCCGGAACGTGGCGCACTGTCTCCTTCTACCTTGACTACAGAGGAGAGTGGGTCATATTCTATGGTGTTGCGTAGGGCAGCCGAGGCTCTCCACCTCGAGCTCCCTTCTGTGGCCGTCAAGACTAACCTCCTGACAGAGGTGCTTCGTTCTGCTTCTGCAGAGCTGCTGCTGTCCTTTAATAATGCACTCTTAGACGTTCTTTTGGGCTCCTGGTCCAGGCCCAACACAGGGGCTCCTATGGACAAGAACGTGGCCTGACGCCATCGCCCGGCCCCGGGCGACCCCGTTTTCCTCTCCCAACACCCCACCCCCGAGAGCTTGGTTGTCCAAGCCTCTGTGTCCCCAAGTGCATTCCCTTCCGCACCTCCGGACAGGGAATCCAAGAAACTGGATCAGTTTGGGCAGAAGATTTTTTCTTCCGCCAGTTCAGGCCTGCGGTCTGTGAACACAGCATGTCTCTTGGGCCGTTATTCCCATTCTGTGTGGGATACGGTTGCGCAAGTGCTGCCTCAGTGTCCGATGGAGGCTCGGACAATACTTTCCCAAGCTATTGCTGAGGGGAGAGACGAAGCCAAGTTTACCATCCGTTGTGGTTGTGACACTGCTGACTCACTGGGCAGGGCGGACGTGGGGTCAAGGGGCCAGCGTGCGGGTCAGTCTACCCCCCCCCCCCCCCTGCAGCCACTGCCTCCAAACCTTCCTAGTCCGGTGTTTCAGGCCCACCAGACGCCAGTGGGTAGCATGATTTGCCATCACCTCCACCACTAGTGCACCATCACATTGGACAAGTGGGTTCTGCAACTTGTCTGAAGGAGCTACTCCCTCCCCTTCGAGACTACCCCTCCAGCCATGCCACCATAGTACTTCCGCATGTCGGGGGATCACTTGACACTTCTCCAGCAGGAAGTTACGGCCCTCTTGGCCAAGGGGCCATAGAGCGCGTTCCGACGCCAGGAGTAGGTTGTGGCTGTTACTCCCACTACTTCTTGGTTCCAAAGAAGGACAAAGGCCTGCGTCCCATCTTTAACCTTCGGGATGTCAATCGCATCCTCCGAAAGAAGAAGTTCAAGATGCTCACGCTTGCTCAGGTCTTGTCTGCCCTCGACCCGCAAGACTGGTTGGTAGCGTTGGACCTGCAGGACGCTTAGTTTCAGATCCTCGTCCTGCCGGCCCACTGGCATTACCTTTGATTCATGGTAGGGCAGGAGCATTTCCAGTTCACAGTGCTCCCCTTCGGCCTAACAACTGCCCCTCGGGTGTTCAAGAATGTGATGGCGGTGGTCGGAGCTCGTCTGCGCATATCAGGGGTTTCAGTCTTCCCCTATCTCGACAACTGGCTGTTGAAGGTGGTTCGTCCCAGGCAGTTGTCTCCCACTTTCAGACTACGGCCAACCTCCTGCATTTGCTTGGGTTCTCCATCAATGTGCCAAAGTCGCACCTGATTCCCTCTCAGAAGCTTCTCTTCATCTGAGCGGTTCTGGACACAACGCAGTTTCGGGTCTATCCTCCCGAACAGCGAGTCCAGGACATTCGGGCTATGATTCCGATCTTTCAGCCCTTGTCCTAGGTTTCGGTCAGGACGACCTTGAGGCTGCTGGGCCTCATGGCATCCTGCTCACCAACCATGCCAGATGGCATATGCGGGCTCTGCAGTGGGACCTGAAGTTCCAGTGGGCGCAGCATCAGGGGAACCTGTCCGACTACGTCCAGATCTCAGAGGGCACTGCACAACAATTGCAGTGGTGGCTCATGAATCAACATTGGGTCAGCGGCAGATCCCTCTCCCTTCCCCATCCGAAGCACACAGTGGTGACGTATGCGTCCCTCCTGGGATGGGGCGGCCACATGGGAGAGGCGGAGATCAGAGGCCTCTGGTTTCCGGCAGAGTCCAGGCTCCATATCAACCTTCTGGAGCTTCGGGCGATCCTTCTTGCACTGCAGGCATTCCTTCCCTCTGTCAAGGGAAAGGTGGTGCAGGTGTTCACAGACAACACCACCGCCATGTGGTATTGCAACAAACAAGGTGGGGTGGAGTCGTGGACCCTATGTTAGGAGGCTCTACGCCTCTAGACATGGCTGGAACGTCAAGGCATTTCATTGACGGTTCAAAACCTGGCAGGCTCTTTGAACACCAGGGCGGACAAACTCAGTCGCCGGTGCCTATTGGATCACGAATGGCGTCTTCACTCTGAGATGGTGCAAGGTCTCTTTCAACAGTTAGGAAAGCCATGGTTTGTTCTATTCGCCACCGAAGAGAACGCGCAATGTCAGCTGTTCTGCGCGTTGGAATTTCCAAGGCGACACTCGCTCTGCGACGCTTTTCGTCGTGAGTGTAGCTGTGGTCTATTGTTTGCCTTTCCGCCTATACCACTTTTGCCCAGAGTGCTGTAGAAGATCAGGCGCGGCCAGGCCTAAGTCATTCTTGTGGCAACGGACTGGGTTCGAAGAGTTTGGTATCCCGAGCTACTCAGTATGAGCGTGGATCGGCCGATCAAACTGCCTCGTCGGGAAAATCTTCTGTCGCAGCGGCAGGGGAAGGTCCTCCACCCGAACCGGTCCAGCCTCCAACTACATGCATGGATATTGAGCGGCGATAGTTGATTCCATTTTACTTGCCTCCTGAAGTCTGTGATGTCATTCTGGCAGCCAGGCGTCCCTCCACTAAATCGGTATACGCCTGCAGGTGGAACAAATTTGTGGCATGGTGCACAGTAAAGCCTGTGGATCCCCTTTCTGTCCCTCTTTCAGAGGTCTTTTTGTTCCTTCTTTCTTTGGCCCGGCAGGGCTCTGCTCTGGGCACTATCAAGGGCTACCTTTCTGCAATCTCTGCCGTTCTCAGGCTTCCTGATCAGCCCTCTCTTTTTAAGTCCCCTGTTGTTGATAGATTTCTCAAAGGCATTACTCACCTTTTCCCTCTTATTCCGTTTGTGATGCCACAGTGGGACTTGAATCTGGTACTTACTTTTTTGATGTGCGCTCCTTTTGAGCTGCTCCACAACTGTCCTCTTTGTTTGTTGACTTTGAAGACTGCTTTCCTGGTACCCATCACCTGCGCTAGGCGCGCGAGTGAGCTCCAAGCTCTTTCTTGTAAGCCTCCTTTTCTGTCAGTCCATCCGGACAAGGTTCTGCCTTGCACTGGTCCTTCCTTCTTGCCAAAGGTTGTCACTGCTTTTCACATTGGGCAGACTATCACCTTGCCCACTTTCTTTCCGCCTCCGCACCCTTCCAGAGAGGAAGAGAGGCTCCACCGTCTGGACCCAAAACGTGTGCTTTCATTTTACTTAAATCGCACACAACAGTTCTGGGTGGATGACCAGCTCTTTGTTGGCTACGTGGGCGCTAAGAAAGGCCAGGCTTTACACATGAGAACCATCTCTCACTGGGTCGTCTTGTGTATCAAAGACTGTTATTCTCTGGCTAAAAAGGAACCTCCGGTGGGGTTGCGCACCCATTCTGCCAGGGCGACAGCAGCTACTACTGCATTGGGACGTGGTGTCCCCCTGCAAAACATCTGTCAGGCAGCCACTTGGGCCTCGCTGCACACTTTTCCTAAGCATTATTGCCTTGACAGTCAAGTCCGGAGAGACGGCTTCTTTGGCCGTTCTGTTCTTTGTGACTTTCTGGTGTGATCTTTGTTCGCAGACCCACTACCGGGGTTGGTATTGCTGTGGTATCTATTCTTAGGTAAGGAATCTATCACTAATGTGTCTCTTTCAGATGCACGAGTTACTTACTTGTGTAACAATATATCTGTAAGAGACATTAGTTAGTGGTAGATTCCTTACCGCCCCACCCATCCTCCCCGTTCTGCGAACTGATTTCTAGGGCTAAGGTAATTCCTTTCAGGGCCCTAGTTTCAATGCACCAGTGGTCAGTATCTTGCATGGCTCTGCGTTCCTGGCGCGGAAAGTAGTGCACAGAACTGACGTCAACGCACGTGGGTGCGTCTAAGTAGCTCCAGCGACTATAACGCCAGCGACGTACGCAGAGCCGTACGACGACGCCTTCCGACGCGCAGGGGTACTGCTGACGAAAAAACTTTACGGATCCAGTCTGACGCCTGGGGATATTCTAAAGGAAGGAATCTATCACTAATTAATGTCTCTTACAGATATATCGTTACACAAGTAAGTAACTTGTGCAACACGACTCAAGAAGGAGATCCCCACCAGTTTATGAAAATAGCAAGTATCTTTATATATGTTTAGGCATCAGAGAAAAATCGTTCAGGTAAGTACATTTTTAAATAGGAATTCTTTTCACTTTAAACATTGGCCACTGCAATTTCAATAATGTTATCCTATGGAAGGAATAACAGTACACTACCAGCGGCACGAGGGTGGCTGGGTACAGAGTGCAAATCAGGGCCGGAACCCCAATGCGTTTCAATGGGGATCGGTCTCTGGTAGAAAATGCTGCAGGCTCTGGCTAGGAAGCTAGTTCGTCTGAACCAGCGAGTGGGCTCAGGCCTTGCGATACTCTGGGATGCGTGGTCGACTTTGGTCCTCTTCTCCAAGGCCCAGGGGCAACAGGTGCAGAGGGGTCTTTAGGCGTCGGGTTTTTCTCACTGGAGCAGTCACAGTCAAGGGGACCAGCCTCCTAACTTTCTTATGCAGAGGCTTCGTATACTCCAAAAACGCCAATAGGGGATCGGGTGAGAGTGATTGATCTGTAATATTATTCAATGTATGAAAACTTTGCTTCCACAATTCCGCCACTGGCTGACACAACCATACCACATGTAAGAAATCCACCTCTACCTCTCTACAGCGATCACAGCAGTCTGTATCTCTTAACCCATATCGAAATAATCTCTTTTGATGTGTAGTGTACCCTATTGAGATACTTAAAATGTGCCAGTCTGTGCTTTCCATTAAGTGAGATCTTTCGCGTAGCTTCACAGCAGTAACACCAGATATCATAAGTGAGGGCAGGCTCAATATCATTTGCCACTCCAGTCTAGCTTTGGTGTATTGCGTATGCTTAAATGCTTGTGAAGATGCATAGACTTTCGAGACTATCTTGAGGGGGGAAACTGCACGTATTACTAGCGAGAGAGCAGGCAGCTCAGGAGGTTCTTATAGTTCATCTCCAAGTAAAGCCTTCAGTGCTAATACTAAACCAATGGCACCATTCCACCGGCACCAGTGGGGTGTACAATAAATCACCTGCCTGTTCTCTTAGCAAGAAATTCCAGGCGTGTATAGTTGAATTAATCGAATCCAGTACACCACAACGCCCAATTGGCACCTGAAATAGACAGCGAGGGAGGGGGGCAGGGCTGGCAACGACCTTCTCTATTTGAAGATGGGGCAGATTATGTGGACCATGTATCCAGCTGTGGAAGTGCGAGCTTTGCGCCACCCTGTAATATAACTCCAGATCCGGTGCCCCCAAACCTCCCGCCGAATAAGGCAATGTTAGTATGTCCATCTTAACGCGCAGAGTTTTACTTGCCCAAGCCAATTTGCCCGTCAGGGTTCGTATTGTTTTGAACATATGTTGGAGCACGACCACCGGGATGTCAACGAAGAGAAAAAGAAATCTGGAAAGTATTCTCATTTTCATTAAGGACACCCGCCCTACTAGTGAGAGAGGAAGGCGAATCCACCTGTCTATGTCCTCCTCCAGTTTAGTAATAGCTCTGCCATAGTTTGCTTGAAGTACTTGTTCCTCATCGGCGTGAATCTGTATACCCAAATATCTAACCGGATCTGTCGTCCATTGAAGGGGATAATCTAAGGTAGTCTACGCTGTGTTATGGGTTAGCGGGAAGATGATTGATTTATCCCAATTAATTTTAAGGCCCGAAAGACCGCCAAATCGCAACACCTCGCGTATAACTTGAGATAGATTAGTGACCGGATCCCGTATGTACAGTAACATGTCTTCCGCTTAAGCAGAGACAATGAGATTATAGCTGGGGAACCGTAAGCCTCGGTTACCATTATACTCACAAAGAGCGCTAAGAAAGGGTTCCGCTGCCACGGCATACAGCAATGGTGATAAGGGGCACCCTTGTCTTGTGCCTCTAGACATCTGAATGGGGGTGGAGACGGTATCATCCAAACGCACTCGAGCTGTGGGCGAGTTATAAAGCACTGCGATTAACTTTTAAAAGATTTCTCCAACTCCAAAGCGCCTGAGTACCATCAGCATGTATTTTCACTCGACCGAATCAAAGGCTTTTTCAGCATCCAAAAACCCTGCTGCTGCCTTAACCTCTGTTCTAACATGCTGCAAAGCCCCAAATACCATTCTCATATTGTAGGATAGCGTACGGCCAGGTACAAAGCCCGCTTGTTCAGGGCCCACCAAAATGGGCAAGAGTGGGGACAATCTGTTGGCCAGTATCTTAGCAAAGATTTTATTGGCAACATCTATCAACGACGGTAGTCTATAGGATGAGCACTCTTGGGGAGCCTTGCCAGGTTTCAGTATGGTTACAATCAGCGCCTCGCGCATAGAAGGGGGCATTATGCCAGACTCTCCCATTGCCTGGAACAATGTGCTCAAGTGTGGAACCAGTAAGTCACTGTAGGCCTTTGTGGCCAGGAGCACTTTATCCCGCATGGAGTTAAGTGGCATGCGGATCTCAACAGCATCAAGGGACCTCATAAGATACTCCCTGAGGCTGTCCGTCAGCCAGGGCAGTTGTATGTGTTCCAAATAGTTTACTATATTCTCTTTGTCTTTGGTAACTTTGGAACTGTACAGGTCCTGATAGTATCTGCCAAATCTATTTACTATTTCCGCCTGCTCTCTCAGGGCAGTGCCCTTCTAGTTTAGCAACTCTTGGGTGACTCCAGCCTCATACGGAATATGTGCAATCGCCGCCACCACTGAACCCGGCCTGTCTCCCTCGCCGTAAGATCTGACCAATGCGTATTTCCCCATGGTGCTTGACTTCACTATCTGCTTCCTCATGGTACTGTTCCAACGTGGTTTTCAGTTGTTCTAAAATCTGGGGGTAATTTTTAATCGATGCCTAATTCTCCAGTGCACTCAATCGACCATCCAGCAAGGCAAGCCTACCTCTAATGGAGCGTGAAACTCCTGAATGCTTATTCATGCCAACCCCCGTAATGTAACCTTAAATGTCTCCCATACCGTAGCAAAACTATCAACGGAGCCTATGTTAGTGTTTAGGAATTCAGTAATAGCAGCAGCTATTCCAGCCTTGTATGCCGTGTCCAGTAGGGAATATAGAGGAAACCTCCTCAGAAATGGGGGAGGATCCCGGGAAAGCAATTTTGATAGTCAATAAAATAGGAGAACGATCGGAGAAGGAGCTAGCTAATACTGTACAGTCCTGCACCCTGGGCAGTAATGCCTCTGACAGTAACCAGTAGTCAATTCTTGTGTGTGTCAGGATACGACGAATAGTGCGTGTATCTGCCTCTCACAGAGGATCTGGCTCTCCACAAGTCCACCACTTGCAACTGCAGCTCCGCATCAACAGTGACCGTAGCAGCCGCAGATGGGCGCCGCAGAGGTCCCCTCGAGCGGTCAGTCGCTGGATCTAGCACACAGTTAAGATCCCCACCCCAGATTAGCAGCAATGGGGAGCAACTCTTAATGAGTGTCAATAGTGAATTGTAAAAACGAGGATCATCATAGTTAGGCCCATAAGTATTAATAATTTGGAATTCCGCTCCTCTACCATGACGGTAGAGATAACATATCTGCCGGCAGGATTGGCTCTACTCTCTTTGAGTTGTATGCCTGATTTGGGATTGACCCAGGTGAGCACACCCCTGGAGTGCGAAGTGAAGCCTGCTGCATGGAACGTGCCTGCCAGATTAAGTCTCACGAGCAGAGCACTATTGGGGGACGAGATGCGTCTCCTGCAACAGCGCAATGTCTACCTCCTTTCTTTTCTGGTACGCCAGAATTTTACGCAGCTTCCTATAGTCATTCAAGCCACCTTACATTCCAGGTCATTAGCCTCAGGCTTCTTCTTCTATATACCTGTCCTGTTCTGCAGTGCGTCATTCTTCACTTTCATATGATCTAATCATCCTAACTGCTATTGCAAATAAGCTTCCGATTCCACCCATGCCCAGTATGTCCACGTGAACTGCAACAAAAGTACCAAACCCCCCCTCCCCAACCCAAGCAATGCCAACCCCAACTAGGCATATGCGACCTACTTCCCCCTCCCCCACTAGCAATTACTAGTACATATATCAAGAAAATAATAAATTGGCAACAATAAGCACTATCGAACTCGTGGTGGTTAAGCATGAAACGCATTAGGGCAGATAGTACCGGCCACCACTTCTGTGTGGTCCCAGTGCCGCTCCGCCACTAACCAAATTGTAAGAGGCTTCCGGAGGAGGGTCTAAGTTTCTCAAGGAGCCTCATATACATCTAATGTAGGATAGAGTCTCTCGCTCAGGGAAATACCAATTGTTCCTTCCAATGAGTCTGGCTGGTACAAGTAGGAGCCATCAGGATCGATCACTATAGCACATAGTTCTAATTCTCCATAATAGGGCGCTACCTAATGGTGTAAGTTCCAATCACCGCAGTCCTGCTCAGATTATCATCGCAAAGGGATGAATTGCCCCAAGAGTCTGGCATGCAGTTTTGCCCATCAATCATTTTCATTGAGACTTCCACCCGCTCCATCAGCGCAATCGTCCGCCATCTTATCTTTCCTGCGCTTACCGGTCATGCTCCAATCCTTGAGGGCTTTTTGCAGGCACTGAAGGTCAGAGAATATCTTTGCCTTGCCATCCAGCATAACACGCAGCTGAGCCGGCTATAGTATCGGGTATTCCACTTTTTGCTCCCTCAGCTTGCGTTTCAAGGGCACAAATTGCCTCCTGGCCTCCTGGATTCTAAGAGTGAAGTCTGAGAATAAAGAGAGAGAAGAGCCCTCACTGCAGATCCCCCATTCCTCTTGCCCTTCTCAATGCTGCATCCCTGTCCCTATAGTTAAGAAGCTTCACTATGATAGACCTCGGAGGGGCTCCCCGGGGTGGCTTAGGTCTCAGCGAGCGGTGCGCACGCTCCACAACGAACATAGGAGAAAAGGTAGTGGCGCCGAGCAGCGGGGTGACCAATTTTTAGGTCTCGGCTAGTGTAGGCTGCGCACATGCGCAGTCTCGCTGGCGAGATTTTATGTTTCTTAGTGCTCTTCTCCATTGGCTGGCTTCCTAAACGGCGGTCAGCCATTGGAGAAGCGGTTCCAGCTAAGCCCCCGTCTTTTTCGGATTGAGGGGTGTGTCTTTTCGTTTCTTTCTCATTGGCTGAAATGTAACAACAGTCAAAAACTTGCCCGTTGTTTACATTCCAGCCAATGGAGAAGATGGGAGAAAGAAAAACACGCCCCCAGTCTGAAAAGGACGGGGCATTTCTCAGTCTCTTTTGTGCTTGAGCTCGGAGAAACGTGATGTGTCGCTTCCTCTCCCCCCCACCCCTCTTCTCACCTCTCTTCTCGGCTCTCCCGGGCTCTTCCGTCCTGGCCGATGCGCTCTCTGGCTGCCGCTGCCGCTAGGCTCTGTGTGTGCCCGCCTTCCACCGGCTCCCCCCCCTAACCCGGCCGAGACAGAGAAGGCTTCCCCCGGCTGCATCCCCTGCTCCTTGCACTGGTGCCTCACTCCGGTGCTCAGGGCAGGGTCCCTCAGTGTCACCCTCCGGGATCCATGGAGTCTGTACCTATGGGCATTGCCTTCTAAGGGAGGAATAGCTAGGTAAGAGCGTCGGATATTGTCCGGCGCAGGCCTGGGCTTAGATACGGGGTCTGGGGCGGGCTCCGTTTGTCGCAGCTCGTTTGCCGCCAGAGTTGGAGCCTTGGCTGGAGGTGTTTACTGCGTGCCGCTCTCGGTGCTGGTTTCAGATGGCACCGTGGGCGCTGGGGCCGGGGCGTCGTCTGCTGGCTGCGCGTCCTGTGACCAGCATCTGGCAGTGAAAACACGCCGCCCTGGGCATTGCACAAGATGGAGGCTCCGCCGAGGCGCTTCTCGAAATGGAGGGCGGTACTCCTATTACTCTTATTACCGTCTATAATGGAGTGGACATTTGCTCACTTGTATACGTCCTTCTCCGCCATTTTAGTAACAATTGTAGCTGTTTATCGGATCATGGGCATCCCCTACGTGCCTGGGGCTTGGATCAGCAGCGATCGTTTCCGGGGTTCCTGGAAACCGAGGAGCGGGTGTTGGAATAGGAGGAGCAGGTGAGGGTGGTGCCATTTACTCTACGGCCGAGCAAGGCTCTAGATGCCTTTGTAGTTTGCGCGATGCGTCCTCTGAGATCGAGCTTGGCCTTTACACTCCAGGGGTTAGGGATTGGCAGCGCTGCAGAAGGTGCGAGTCGCCATTACGCATCGTCTCATGTAAAGCGCCTTTTACCTGGGAATGTACGCGCTATATAAAATCGCATAAATAAATACGAGATGGCCCTAAATTGGATGCGAAACCGGGCCATTTTACTTTGCCTCACCAGGGCTTTTAAATGTGTGGCTTGTGGCAGTGGAAAGGTTTTGAGAGGTACTTTGTGTAAAGCAGGTAGGAGGGGCAGTTTAATTGTGACAGCGGCAGCTAGCCGTTACCTAATTCTATGTTGTATTGTTGTTTGTTTTCCCTAGAGCTTTAAGAAGAACCTTCCAAGAATGGACTGCTAGTGCAATCGTTGCAGCCACCATGTTCTTTCCCTGCGTCTCCCTGCCATAACTCGGATGCCTGTTTTGCTTTTCCTCTAGTGGGCGGGGCCTCTGCTCGGCTTTGTGCTCTGGCTCCGCTTGATGGTTTCCTCTCGCTGTGCTGTGTGACTTGCTCTGCTAGACAAAAAACTCCTGAAGCTCCTCTGCCACATAAGCCTGGCCGCGCTTGTCCTGGGTTCGTGCAAGCCGCGACGGGGTCTGGTGCACACTGTCCCCAATCGCAGTTTGCCGCCGACGATACTTGAACCTGCGCCCCCAGTTCAAAGGCGGAAGATCTTGCAGGATCTCCACGTCCTCGAGCAGGCCGCTCCGCACTCGTTGCCTGGTTGCCACAGGAAAACTAGTGACAGCATTGCACGATGTCCAGTCTGTCGGTGACCGCCACTGGCTCCCTCAAGGTCGAGGACAGGTTCCTGCGGGTTCAGAGCTATTTCCTTTGCCGTCCACCACTGTGCTGCGTAGGCTGGTTCGCTTCCTCACCGGCCAGAAGTCCTGCTGTTCGCTCGGCGCCGTACTTCCTCCTTCCCGATGCTCCTTCTGGCTTCTCTACGAGCAGGGTGCAGTGACTCCAATGCGATTCTGGCAACAACAAGGTGATTCCAATAAGATGGGGGTTTCTATGTCCCAACAGGACCCTACGTCCCTTTATGAACCCCCCCCTGCCACTTGCTTCTCTGCTCAGATTGGGTGGCTAGCTGCTTGTTTGGGGCACCCAATCCGGAGCACCCCCCTTCACTTTTTGCGGGCTTGTGGGGTTCCCCCCCTTGGGAGGCGTTTGACACAGGACCCTATTGGGTCCGGCTACACCTCCCCGGCCAGTGTTTCCATGATGCACTTCTAATATGGTGTCCAAAATTAACGTAAAAAGTCTGAACAAGTCAGCAGACTCTGCTGTTTGCTATTTAAAGCAGTGCCGGACTACGAAAGACTTTTTATAGGGGTTCTGAGGCAGATATTGGTTACGATGCATGCAGTAATCTCTGTCCATAGTACTGTCACTCCATGGTGTCCCACAGTACTGGCGCTTTCAGGTACATAGCTGAGTGACTCACCTTTAGCATTTCATTTACTCATGCGTTCAGAGCAGTAGTAAGAGTGTCATTTATTAGTACCATTAGGCTGGCTCTGTCTGTGTGTGTGTGTGGCTCTGTCT
The DNA here is from genome assembly GCF_964261635.1 of Lissotriton helveticus. NCBI lineage: Eukaryota > Metazoa > Chordata > Amphibia > Caudata > Salamandridae > Lissotriton > Lissotriton helveticus. The sequence continues at coordinate 1,530,343,279 of NC_136067.1, forward strand.
GTTTGTGTGTGTTGCTCTGTCTGTGTGTGTGGCTCTGTCTGTGTGTGTGTGGCTCTGTCTGTGTGTGTGTGTGGCTCTGTCTGTGTGTGTGTGTGTGTGGCTCTGTCTGTGTGTGTGTGTGTGTGTGGCTCTGTCTGTGTGTGTGTGTGTGGCTCTGTCTGTGTGTGTGTGTGTGGCTCTGTCTGTGTGTGTGTGTGTGTGTGGCTCTGTCTGTGTGGCTCTGTCTGTGTGTGTGTGTGGCTCTGTGTGTGTCGCTCTGTGTGTGTGTGTGTGTGTGTGTGTGTGTGTGTGTGTGTGTGTGTGTGTGTGTGTATGTGGCTCTGTCTGTGTGTGTGTGTGTGTGGCTCTGTCTGTGTGTGTGGCTCTGTCTGTGTGTGTGGCTCGGTCTGTGTGTGTGTAGCTCTGTGTGTGTGTGGCTCTGTGTGTGTGGCTGTGTGTGTGTGGCTCTGTGTGTGTGTGTGGCTCTGTCTGTGTGTGTGTGGCTCTGTGTGTGTGTGGCTCTGTCTGTGTGGTTCTGTCTGTGTGTGTGGCTCTGTGTGTGTGGCTCTGTGTGTGTATGTGTGTGTGTGTGTGTGTATGTGGCTCTGTGTGTGTGTGTGTGGCTCTGTGTGTGTGGCTCTGTCTGTGTGTGTGGCTCTGTCTGTGTGTGTGGCTCTGTCTGTGTGTGTGGCTCTGTCTGTGTGTGTGGCTCTGTCTGTGTGTGTGTGGCTCTGTCTGTGTGTGTGTGGCTCTGTGTGTGTGTGTGTGTGGCTCTGTCTGTGTGTGTGTGGCTCTGTCTGTGTGTGTGTGGCTCTGTGTGTGTGTGTGTGGCTCTGTCTGTGTGTGTGTGGCTCTGTCTGTGTGTGTGTGGCTCTGTGTGTGTGGCTGTGTGTGTGTGGCTCTGTGTGTGTGTGTGGCTCTGTCTGTGTGTGTGTGGCTCTGTGTGTGTGTGTGTGGCTCTGTCTGTGTGTGTGTGGCTCTGTCTGTGTGGCTCTGTCTGTGTGTGGCTCTGTCTGTGTATGTGTGGCTCTGTCTGTGTGTGTGGCTCTGTCTGTGTGTGTGTGTGTGGCTCTGTCTGTGTGTGTGTGGCTGTCTGTGTGTGTGGCTCTGTCTGTGTGTGTGGCTCTGTGTGTGTGTGTGGCTCTGTGTGTGTGTGTGGCTCTGTGTGTGTGTGGCTCTGTGTGTGTGTGGCTGTGTGTGTGTGTGGCTCTGTGTGTGGCTGTGTGTGTGGCTCTGTGTGTGTGTGGGTGCAAATGCAATAGGTCTCACATTTGCGAGAGAATAAGCTATTTGGCATTGTAAATGACAATGCCATTTATTTATAAGTTTTAAAAACAAAAATAATGTCATGAGCAATGCCAATAGCTCAAACTTTAACAAAGACGACACCATTGCATTGTAAATGCTTGTTCTATGAAGACCTCCATATTGCCTGAAGCCGTGGACTCGGATAAACCTATAATGCGCAGGTTGCTGCGTCGCGATCAGGCCTCCAAATCTTCTACCCTGGCCTGCAAGATAACCAGAGTCCTCTCCATCTACTTTTGTGCATTATTAGTCAGTTTGAACCTCCTCCGTTTCGGTGATTCTGCGTTCGGCCATGTCGAGACGTTCCACATGTTTATCAACTCTCTCTGTCATGCGGTCCATCCTATAGGACAGAGTGTCTATTTTTGCGTCAATCACCGATAAGCTTTTCTACATAGATGCGAGGATACATTTAATATCTCCAATAGGGTCTTCTGACTGCGTGTCTGGGTCCGACGCAGCTGACTCTGCAGAGTCTTCTCTGTGCCTGGATTTGCTTCTCAAAGCTGAGCTTGGGCTGTGTCTTGTCAAGTTTTCCCATGTCGGCGCCAATCAGGATCTATGCAACGATCGCAGTGTCAGCGTTGTCTGCCCGCTCCATCAACTGCGCCCGTAAGAACAATCGCCCGTCAATGCTGATTATAGGCCACCCAAAGGTAAGTCAAATAGGGCTATGTACTGTGCAATTCAGCAGCTCACTCCATGGTCTGGCACACAAACCCCTCAGTCTCCTCTAGAAATGTAGCTCCCACTGCACCGTCAGTCCATGGGGCAGTGCCTGCCACTTAACAGTATCCAGGGCTCAATACAGGAGCTGTGCAGCTACAGGCAGCCAGGCCGCACCCACCTGGTGGAGAGGCGAGAGGCAAGAGGCAACGTGATTGCCGCAGACCCGGTCCCACCGCATGCACCTTCTGTTGAAGATTCAGAGCCGGAGGCGCTCCGCTGACAGGCTTCCGTGTCAGGTCTCAGCAGGTCAGGCCACTTGTCCAGGGAGCCTCGCCACAACTCAGCCTCTGCATCTGCAGCACCATATATACCACAGCTCTCAGTAGTGCCAGTGGGTCAGCAACTATCAGCAGAGGCACTGCTCACCCCGCTGAGGGATCGCCGGGAAGCAGGGGGTCCAGCCATCTCGGCGCTACGATAGTCACGCGGGCCAGCCTGGCTCCCTCACTCAGCTCAGCCGGAGTCGCCGCCCTCTTCGGCCACCATGCCGCACATAGTAAAGGGGGGGAAGCCTCTAATCCATTTACAGCAGTTCGGCCGCGCCACTCGATTCCGTTTCTTCTGCTTTCTTGGCACAAACATCCGGGCTCAGCGTGCGAAGTGTTCCAAGCGAGAAGCACGTATAATGATAGCTAATACCTGCCGGATAGCTGTGGCGGACTGCGGAGCTCGCTTAATAAGCGGCCTTCTTTAGGCCAGGCAAGCTCCGCCCCCGGACACTACTAATTTAACTGCAGCAGAAATGCGTACACTATACAGAGATTTAATATACATTTACAGAAATCTTACACAGTTCATAATGCGAACACTCACAGTTAACCCTGTGCAGTATACTCATGCCGCCCATCCACAATTTGTCACTACGGGTATCAGCCCACAAACACTGAATGCTGTAATGGGAAAGATTCCCACCAGTCAGGAGCCAATTCTGTTCTGGATAGCATGAAAACAAGCCAGCTTGAAGCAGTATTTTCCCATACCGGCCCACAGGAGAAACAAAGATTATGAACTGTTTGCTTGCCGATAGGGATGGCTTCCCCAGTGGAAGACTTTGTCACTTGGGGTACAGTCTTCACTGCCCTTTATACCACAACTTAGGTACTCTTTCCCTGGCCATTTTACCTGATGTATTGAAGCAACTTATGAATGAGAACGGGGCAGCACCTTCCCTGCTCTTAGGGGTGAAACTGCTGAGCAATTTCTGCAATATCCACCATTATGTTGAGTAACATAAAAGGGGAGCCAATGCTTGAGGAATTTCACTCCTGCACAACAGCAGCAATAATTACCTAAAATTATCGAAGAAACCTATGCTATGCTAGGTAGAGATAATGATGGAGCCAGATCTTGTAAACCACAACTTAAGAGTAATTCTGAAAAGGATAACTCTAATCAACCAACCAACTCTTCAACAAAGAAGTGGGATAATAAACAAAAAAAATAAAGACAAACAAAGATCACGGAGTGGTTCTCCTCAGCAGGAAGCCACTGAAAAAAGATACAATGTTAGAAACTGTGATAACATTAGGAAACCTGATCGGTATCAGGATACTGATACACTGTGGCACTTGGACAAACAACAATATGCTTTGGCTTGTTTTTACACAGTTTTATTGACTTTTCATTGGGGAGTCAATATGTGTCTTTTCCGGTATTCTTCACATAAGGGACCATCTGTCTTGGTTTTTTTCCTTCTTGCTTTCTTCTCAGGGTGTTCCTCGGGAAAAGAAAATATGAACGTATAAGGTCTTTGTCCCTGCTTTTCGATAGTGTAGGGAAAAGGAGTGAGAGGATGTGCTAGTCACCTGTTTCCACCACCAGTGTCGCTTTTCTGCAGTATTTTACGGGGGCGCCAAATACCTCGTTCACAAAAATATCTGGCCTTCCCTCCTTGCTTTACAGGAGCTCTAACCCCCTCCCTGCTGCACCGGGGAACCATCTGTCTCTCCGGAGCTCCTCTCAAAGATCCTATGGAAACATGCTTGTACCTCAGACAGCCACGCTCCTCCTGGAGCGTGGTAGGTCAATCCGTGGTACCGGATGGGGTCTGGCTCCCTCTCTCTCTGAAATCTCGGGGAATTGGCTTCCGCTGGTCGGGACTCTATTCGGGAGGGGACGAGGCTCTCTCTCCTTCCCTCTACTTTGGGGCTTCTGACCACCTTGGGTGTGGAGTCCTTCTTCACTCTCCATACAATTCTGCCTTGGTCACGGGGAACGCTGCCTATCAAGGCAGTCTTGGTGTTCTCCTCGTCGGCAATTGGTTCTCGTAACGAAGTCACGTGTGGGTTCTCCGCACCAAGACAGTCTCTGTAGTGAAAGACGCTGTCCCGATCCCTCCAATCTGGATCCTGTGAAGATGAACGATAGAGGAGAGGAGAGACGTAAGGGGGGATATGTCCTCACCTTCTCCCTCTATTGCGGCGTCCTCAGGTACTTTGTGACATACACATTCCTCTTGTTCCATTCAGAAGTCATCCGACCCATGTTCGGAGAGAGGTGGACGGTCAAAGCGCAGATCAGATGATCACATAAATCCGAAGACAGAATCCCAATGCTCGTCTGACTACATCATTAACAAGCATTTACAATGCAACGGTTTCGCCTTCGGAAAAGTTAGAGCTATTGCCATTGTAAATGGCAATGCCATTTATTTATCTGTTTTCAAAACCAACACATAAATACAAATTTTGTCATTTACAATGCCAATAGCTCAAACTTTTCGAAAGGCGAAACCGTTGCATTTGTAAATGCTTGTTTAAAAATTACGGCGGTGCGGTCTATTTAAGAAAATGCAGCGCCCCCCCTTAGACACCTTCACCTCGCCGAACCCCTTCACCCCGTCCCAACCCCCGAGCCCGAAGCCCCGACTACTCGAGTAATAATCGGTAGAAGGGCTGGGGTGTAGTAGACAAGAACAATACAACTGACCTGGATGCTTGTGTCTGCAGGACGACAAGTGAGTGATGGCGCGGCCCCTCCCGAGGGGACTGATGAGGAGTGAGGGCTCAGCCTGGAAACCTCCCGGGGTGACTGCTGGTGCCTGCTGCTGAAGGGGTCGCCAGGGCGGGAACTGGAAGCTTGGCCCTAGCAGCACTGAAGAAGGACGGCAGAAGCCCTGGGGAGATCACTGCGCCTGCGAGCGACCCCGGCTAACCTGAGTGCGACTGCCGGAGGGCGAGGGGAGCCCCGGGGAGAGAGCCTCCCTGCCTGTCCCGAGTGGGGCTATAGGAACGTGGTAGGGAGACACCTCACCCTGCACCCCAGAGAACGCCCATTCCTCTTCAGGAGGAGAGCAGGGACACCCCATCTTCTCTCACAACCACTGCCTGTCCTGACTGAGGCTGCGGGCGGGATAGCCCCTCACACAGACCCACCGCACTCGCCGCCGGCCGGTAGTGCCGCAAGGCTGCGTCGAGCATTTATACTTCCCTCACCTTTTCCTTTTAAAATAAAAAAAACGCACATACATTCAGTGCCAGGTGGCGCCGGCACTCAGATAACCCCCTCTCATCACCAGCCTGTGCCAGTGCTGGCAAAGGAGCTGCCTGCCCCACGGGGCGAGTGAAGCCACGGCTCTGAGGCGGATGCAGTGCGTGAGACCCCCTAGAGTAAGGACAATAGGGGCTAGAGGATCTGTGCGGAGTGGGGCCCTCGGTGTGATCCTCGGCAGACAGCATTTATTCCGACACATTTTCGCAGCATCCCGTTTTTTATGCGAAGGTATCATCAGTTATGTGCATCTTAACTGGCTAGATAGTGACAGGACGAACCACCAATTAGGCAACTAAGCAATCACTCGAGAAAGTTACACATAGTGTGTTGCAGTAAGTATACCTGCTGGCTAGACAGGCAAAACGTCCAACATCGGTCACAGCATAAAATATAGTAAAACACATCTCATTACGATTAACTCAAGCGAGAAGTGTAAAGAGTTTGGGTACGTTTATACCGCCTGACAATCTCGATCCTCTGATCAGGTGTAGCACATACCAGAGTGTCAGTGAGGGTAGTATGTACTAAACAGGTCTGTGTCTGCATTCATTAAGAGAAATCAACCCCGCACTGCCAAATAACCACAAGTGGAACGAGCCTTTCCAACAAGACAGCCAGCGACCACCACCACCCCCATCCTTTACTTACATCGGTTCCAGAGTACTGGTAAGCCATTCCCTCAGCGCCTCGAAGTTCTCAATGTTCATTTTCATGTGTCCCGGGGGCCCCTCAACTTCTTCCTCCTCTGAGGGGACGGGTGGAGCCCCCTGCAGCTCCCCCGTCGCCCCCCTGGTGTCAGGCAATGGTCCTTCGGCTTTACAACGTCCCCCCCTGGACCTTCGCCCTCCACCACCAGGGCCCCGGCGCGGCGGCCGGGTAAGGGCCAGGCTCCCGGAGGAGGGGGCGGAGGGGTTCAGGTTGGCACTGGGTGAGGGGGTCCGCCCGGTGCGGTTCCTCGTACGCACACACAGTGTATCCGAAGCCTACGGTCAGGGGCAGAGGGGCCAATCAGTTCCCAAAGCGGACCCAGAGCCGCTCCACAACAGACAACTCTGCCCACCGGCTCACATTCGCCACAGTGCTCAGCATACAGCGCCGATAACAACATAGGGAAAAGATGCGCAAGCCGCGCGCTCAACACGTCGGGGGACACGAAGATAGACATAGAGGAAAGACTAACACGACAGCTTCCACTGATGATTCATCCCTACAAAAAATATTGACACTTAAAAATGTGATTAATACGTCTCACGATAGCTAAACATTTAACAATGAATTTAGTTAAGTTATAATTAATTTTTATTCTTTTTAAATATTCTAAGTATATGGCTAACTATCTTAACAAGCACCTACGAGGACACAGGGGGCGGGAGAGGACACGGACGGCGGGAGGAGGGCGGGAGAGGACACGCTCGGCGGGAGGAGGGCGGGAGAGGACACGGTCGGCGGGAGGAGGGCGGGAGAGGACACGGAGGGCGGGAGGAGGGCGGGAGAGGACACGGAGGGCGGGAGAGGACACGGACGGCGTGAGGAGGGCGGGAGAGGACACGGACTGCGGGAGGGAGGCGGAAAACGTGCACAGGACAGCGAGGGGGCGGGGAGGCACACGGAGGGGGCGGGAGGGGAGGGAACGGGAAAAAACGTAACTCCGCCCTGGGGAAAAATCTCGGGAACGCCCCCGAATCTGGTCCGGCCTTGACGGACAGATCCGGCACTCAATGGCTAGCCTCCATTTATGGAGCTAGCCAATGAGAGCCGGGGGACGTTCCCGAAGTGCTTAGTGTCGACATAGGATTTCACCTGCGCTGAAAGGCTGCGCAGAGCGCAGCCTTTCGGCAGGCGAAACCCAATAAAGCAGAAAAACTAAAGAATAATGAACCTCAATTCACAAAGAAAAAGATAGCAGTGTCTGCAGGGATGGCACACAGGAGATGTGCAATGTTGTGTCTTCTCTTTTCTCTGCACCATGGCACACAGCCTGCAATGTCAGTCTTCATGTTGGTGCTGGGTAGTCTCTTAGGGTGGCACAATACATGCTGCAGCCCTTAGAGACCTTCTTTAGCCTCCTTGCCCTAGTTACCACTGGTAACATTAACTAGGGACTTTCCAGGGGTGCTAAAGGTATTGGCAATTGGGGGAACAACTGTACAGTTTTAAGGACAGAGATCTGGCATATGACTGAAAAAGGCTGGTCAAAGAAATCCAATGTTTGAAAGGGGCACACCCAAAGACCACTCTGTGTATGGTAAGCAGTACATCTGTTTGACAGCTGAGGTCTCAACTCAGATGTAAAAAGTTCCCTCAAATTAGCAGTGGAAGTTTACGACTCATTCAATGAGAATATTTGGAGACTGACATACTTCTGGGCAGAACATACACAAGAAGTCCATTGAATCAAGAGCAGAGACCCAAGATAGAAAACAAAGCCTCCAATCATGAGCAGGAGGCTGACCGAAAGCCTACTCTGGGATGTGTTTTGTTTTGGAAAGAGTAGTCTGCAACAGGCAAATAAAACTGTAGTCGAGCCCAAAAAATATATTTTCAAGTGCGCAGCTCAGGAGATGCCCTACCATCTACAACCAAAAAAACGATAATTGAAACTGGAATTAAACAATGTGATTTAACTATTGTTAATTCAGAAATAGTTAAAAACATACAGACCTGACATTAATTACACCTAGTTGAATTTCCACACAACAATTTTGAAGCAATTTATGGTCCAGAGATTAACACACAGAATAGTTTACTTAGTGCTTACAGTGATCTTTCAGTTGTCTATGGCAAAATAATTTGTCACCAGGTACTGAAATGTGTTGTTTTTGTTATTCAACTCGGTGGCGTTCATTTTATCGACCTCTGAAGAACAAACAGAGTGGATCCAACAAAATGTTAATTTATTACCTGATTTTTATGAACAGATTTCTTCCCAGGATGCATTATCCCAATTAACTATTTATCGTGGAAACCCACCGGAATGATTTCGTGTACAGGAAGGAAAAGGTTATATTTGTATCTGACATTTCATTAAGGTGTATTGCTGTAACAGTTTTTTATGCATTTTTAAATAGGTGTGCCAATTTCAGCACCAGTGGCAGGCGTTGCTGTGGGACTAGTTACCAAGTTCAATCCTGAAAAATATGGAGACATTGTAGATTATCGTTTGCTGACAGATATCCTGGTGAGTGTGCCCTGGAGTGTGACATGTCAGTAATTCTCATTCTTAGGATGTGACAGCAATTTTGCCATCATTCTCTTTGTCCCATGAAATCACAAGGATGTAGAACTGCGCATGTAAGAGATTGCTATTGTATGTGTAAAAGAGGGTCTCAGTCCCCTTTTGTGTTCAGAAGAAGCAATCGTCACATGCCTTTTATACCTAGCTGGTTTTTGCTTATACGCATGTTTCCCGTAGGTGCTTTTGGTAGTAATAGTATAGTAGAAGCATCTCTAACTGGTGTTTTCCTTAAAGGTTCCATCAGTGCTCCACCATTTTCATGGAATTATAATGGAGGATAAGTAGGGCAAGCATTACCCTGGACAATTGCAAACTGCACTAGCCCTTCGCAGGAATGGCACCTCTTGGAAATATTCTACTTCTGTGGACCTAATCTATCCTAGATGTTTTTTTGAAGGATGTCCATCCTGACCATGTAAGATTAACTCTGCTGTCCAAGGCTAATCTGTGTGTTGTGTGAGGGTGGTCTTAACCCCCTATGCTGCTTGTTAGAGCTATTGTATAGTTTCCTCTAAAAGCATATTAAATAGGAAAATTCGATGCTGGCGAAGGAAGCATTATTTTTATGAAAATTGGTTCTCCAGCATTGGTGCCTTCCCAAAAATTATGTGGGAATGGATGACCCTCCTATAAATTTCATAGGTGGAGGTGTTAAATTATTGTACTGTAACTAAGAGGAATTAATGAGTGCATTTCACTGAGGCACTCTTGTACGATGTGATGCCCTTAAATGAGTGATACCCCAGTTTGCTTTTGAATGTTGAATGAGTGTCCTTATGTCAGTTGTCAGGGATTCTCTAGTATGAGAAAAGGAAAAGAATTAAATGTAATTCTTCAAATCTACTGATATGTATTATAAAAGCATATTAATCAAAAAGGATTGCATTCTGAAGATTTGTTGTTACAGGCAAGTCACTTTTACCTTACAGTTTTGGGGGGTGTGGCAAGGAAAGAAAGAGTGGCAAAGTCTACTAGTAAATTTAGTTCACAGAAAAATAGTATGGCACTGCACTGACGGGCGCACATGCAAAACATCCTCATTTAAATGTAGCAAAAACATGCTACAGAGGAGTAATTAGGGAACTGCTGTATGAAATATCGTGCATCCAAGTGTACATTCAGGATATTGGTGGTGGCACAGAACATTTGATACAGGCATTTCACCAAGACCAGTTTGCTGCATGCACAAGATCCATGCATCCAATTGGATGTACGTGAAAAAAAACAAGAACAATCAACCTGTCCTAATAGTCAAACTCCATTCAGTCCCCACACATGAGGACTGTCCTCACACTGGGCCTAATGCTGGCCAAGAGAAACATTGCTCAGAAATAAGGTGCAAACAAGCTTCTGGACCTAGAGAGCTGGAAGAATGATTTGGATTGGTGCATACTGACAGAAAAACAAACATATAAGGGATGGGGATGTCCGAAAAATTGGACAACAACCTGGCAGCAGTTGCAAAACTATAGAGGGGCATTGGGGTGTTTTAGCATCTCAGAAGTCCAGAGGGAGAGTTCCTGGTTAAAAGACAGACCTGATACTGGACTGCCACAGAAATAAGGGGGAAAGGTTGCACTGATCAAAACAAGACCATAATATATCCAGAGCTTTTCATCTTTCTTTTTGGTATCATCCAACAGGGAATCGAGGATTACAATGGCGACATGGACTTCAAAATGGCAGGGACTAGTAAAGGAATAACTGCATTACAGGTACAGGATTTTTTATGTTCTACTTTCCATGTTATTTGAATGTACCTAGAGATATTCTGTACCTTGAACCTGGCTGGCAAGCAAAGAAGCGCTTTCTCTGTAACTTGCTGTATTTATGGAGTCTTGTATCTATTTAATGACAGGCAGACATCAAGATCCCTGGTCTTCCCCTAAAAATTGTGATGGAAGCCATCCAACAAGCCACAGGTAAGCGCTGGCTGTAACTATTAAATAATGGCCTGTACGACAAATAAGGATTGAATAGTAGAATACAAGGGGACTCATATTCTGTCTTCACCTATGCTACTGTGCTTTCAGTTGAATCAGCGACTGCTGTTTTATAAGATTCCATGTTCAGTAGCTGGCGTTAACTCTTCTAATCGCATCACCCATGGCCACCTCCTCCAAATGTTAGATCTTCTTAGGGTTATCATGTTAACCAATAGTTTGTAATCTTTGCCACTGACCCAAATGGCTCTCCTGTTATGGAGTAAGAGGGCAAATGCATGCTCAATGACGGATTATGATATCTAGTACTGTTCTCATGGACAATATTGGAAAGCTTTGCATCCAGTAAACAAAATATCAGTTTATGAACTCTGGGCATGTACAAGGAAGTTATTTAGAGAAGACCTTCACAAGCCAAGCATGCTCTATCATCTAGATATCAAAGCTGCCCTGTGAAATGCAAATATCTAATAAGCAACAGTCTAATTGAACTACTTTCGGAGGTTTAGGCCCACAACTGCACTGTCTCTTGGAGAGAGAAAGTCTGGCCAATTTAGGATAGGCCACACAACTTGATATTGCCCCTTGAACAAACTATATAGTCTTGCTAACCACCATAGGATAGATATATCAGAGAAACAATTAGCATTATCATGTTGGAGGTGTGAATATTCAAAAAACATGGCCCCTTGCCATTCAACATCCCCAGGGGAACCCTATCCTATGATAACTAAGACACTCAATTTGGCATGATCCGATGATAAGCATTTTTCCGGGAAAGCCACTGGATACCTTGTGTCTCTGGGTGTTTTTATGTCAAAGCCTATCAGACAGCACAGCTGTCTAGAATGCTAACCGGCATCCTGGGGACATTCGGAAAGTTTCCCTGGGAATGCATTCCACCCTTTGTTTACCATTTGCTTTGTGGTTTGCCACTCACATGTGCTTGCTTTCTATTTTCTGGCTCTATTTGTTTTCGGCTCTTCAGCTCTAGTTCGTCCCTTCCCTTGCTCAAACCCTATTTACTGTATTCTTCCCCCAGTGCTCGATTTTTCTACACAGGCCTTTAAATATTGTTCTTATCTTGTCACATTTACTGTGCATTCAACGACAGATGTCAAATCTCAGGCTCTCTCTTCCAGGGTGCTTGTTGTTTGCTTTTCTTTCTCCGACTTCAAAGTGAGAAGATTTATGTGGCAATCATGCTGGCTTTGGGTAGTGCGTGTGGAAGGCTGTAAGATGTTATTTTTTCTAGCACACAATAAAATGTAAATGTCTGTAAATGAACTGTGCAGATATTTCAGAATTAGAAAAGCCCCAAAGAAACATTTTTGGGTAAGTGTGCTGGAAACAAATATTTTAAAACGATCAAAACAAATCAATACAGTAGGTGATGACATTTCCACACATTATCTTTTGTGTGCTGTATACTTTTATCAGTGAAATTATATGTCTGGGCAAATAGAATGGTTATTTCAATTGAAGATGTGTTATCTGTAATAAGTGTGCAACTAGACCATGCATATTCCACTCTCCGCCACTCTACTCTTCACCACTCCCTTTATTCCATACCTCTGTATTCTACACTAATGACTCTGTGCAACTCTACTCTCTGCCACTGCAGTCTGCGCAGCTGCACTTTACTCAACTCTGCACTACTACTTTACACGTCAATGCACTCAACGCCACTTTAGTCTACACCTCTCTACTCTACTTTGCACCACTCTATGCCAATGCTCCGTAAGCCACTCTACTCTTTGCCACTGCACTCTTTGACCCCTACAGTCTTTGCCACTGCACTGTACACCACTCCAGTCTAGGCTACTCCACTTTATGCCACTGCACTCTGTGCCAATACACTCCACTCTATGCCAATCCACTTTATACCACTCTAATCTTCTCTGCACAACTGCACTCTACACCACTGTACGCCATTACTCTATGCCTTTCTACTTTACGCCACTGCACTCTACCATGCACCACTCCTCTACGCCACTTCACTCTTCAGCTACCTACTCTAAGCACCTGTATCACGCTACGTCCCTGCACCACGCTACGCCCCTGCAAAACGCTACGCCCCTGCACCACGCTACGCCCCTGCACCACGCTACGCCCCTGCACCACGCTACGCCCCTGCACCACGCTACGCCCCTGCACCACGCTACGCCCCTGCACCACGCTACGCCCCTGCACCACGCTACGCCCCTGCACCACGCTACGCCCCTGCACCACGCTACGCCCCTGCACCACGCTACGCCCCTGCACCACGCTACGCCCCTGCACCACGCTACGCCCCTGCACCAGTCTGCGCCCCTGCACCACTCTGCGCCCCTGCACCAGTCTACACCACTGCACACTATGCCACTGCTTTCCACTGCACGCAACTGCACTCCACTCTACCCTGGACCACTGTAGTCTGTGCCTCAGCCATCTATGCTACTGCACTCTACGACACTCTACTCTGCACAACTACACTCTCTGCCACCGAACTCTCCACTACTTTGCTCTGCAGCACGCCAATCTACGCGGCTGAACTCTATGCCACTATACTCTAGTCTGCACCACTCTACGACACTGCACTCTATGCCACTCTACTCTGCACCACTCTACGCCACTGCACACTTTCCCACTCTACACCACTGCACTCCACGACAGTGTACTCTATGCCAATGCATTCTACGTCACTGCCCTATACCCTGGACCACTGTAGTCTGTGGCACAGCTCTCTTTGCCACTGCACTCTACGACACTATTCTCTGCAAAACTGCACTCTCCGCCACCAAACTCTCCACTACTCTGCTCTGCAGCACGCCGACCTACGCCACTGAAACTCTATCCCACTATACTCTAGTCTGCACCACTCTATGCCACTGTGCTCCATGCCACTCTACTCTGCACCACTCTACACCACTGCACACTTTCCCACTCTACACCGCACCCCCCGAAACTGCACTCTATGCCACTCTACTCTGTACCACTCCACTCTAAGCCCCTGAACTCTATTATGCACAATTCTAATGTACGCCTCTCTATTCTACAACGCTGCATCGTATACCGCTGAGCTCTATGCTGCTGCACTCTACCCGCTGTACTCTGCAACACTGCACGCCGATCCACTCTACACCAGTCCATCCTACGCCACACGACTCCACTCTATGCCACTCCAATACAAGACACTCTGCCACTCCACTCTTCGCTATTCCATTCTACGGCATTGCACGCTTCTAAATTTTAGCCATTCTATGGCAAAGCAAGCTCGATACCCTGTGTCTCAAACGGGATACACCATATTCCTTTTAGGCTAGCGGATAAACCTTTTGATTATCCAGATAATGTATTGAATTTCTACCATGACCATGTCTGCAATGTGGAGTCCGCTTTTCTTTCCTGTCTACCACTTTGTACACAAATTCAAGCCACCCACGCCGATCTCTTCTCATGGCACTTGATGTGCAGTCCACAGCTTCCAGCTAATTAAGTCCCATTTCATAACTATTTCAAACATTCCCATTTCCGTCCAAGGTTAGGATCTGTGTTGAAATTCTGGGCTCTTATTGTACACACTTTTTTTCTGTACTTCCTTCCGACCTCACATTTCAAACTGAGCAGAAACAATTCAAATCCTAGCTACGGTGTGCAGGAAAACTGCTGCGGCATTTTCTGTTTATTTCACCAGCATTACTACAAACTAGAACCTCTGTTTTATACGTCTGTATGACTGTATTGATATAGATTGATACTCCTGCCTGGTTAATCCAAAAGGAAAATGGAAACGATTTTTTATTAAACGGCATCCCTTCTTTACAGCCTTCTCTGAACAAACAAATGAAGCCACTATTTTGTTTGTTCTACTGTTCTACTGTTTGTACCACTATCTGATCTGTCACTTGTGTAGATGTTGACACCAATCACTTATTCCACGACAGAATGCCGATTAATTGTTAGTTTGAGCAGGGAAAGTATGTCGAATCAGTTTTCCACAAACATCACATTTGTATGTGTGTTTTGCACAGTTCGTGAAGCGGAAGCACTAGAAAAACATCCACGATTTCGATTCATAAAGTTTTCTCGTACTAAAAAAAAAGAAACATCACTTTGGTGTACCTTCATTTTGAAATATACATTTGCTGTGATAAGGAAGGCATTCTTGAAGTGGTCAGAGATATGTATGCCCATCTGCTCCACACAATGTTTCTGATGCAGATTTCTCACCTTTTGAGTCTGGAAAATGTTGTAGCTCTACCACCCCAGTAGAGGGCACTGGATCCATGTCGGTGCCAGAAACAGTGTCCTTGTGACTTCATTGGAGCTATAAAACGGCCACTCTGGCAGTCTGATGTCCAATCCATTGTTTCCATGCCAAAGAGGCTGATGGACGCTAGTACGTGCAGATCCTCACTTATTTAATAAATTACCAAGCAGTACTTCACTTGGAGGTGGTACTTGAAGGCACGGCCAGACAAAGAAGTCTTGGATGATAGAATGAGCAAAATGGCGTCCCTGTCACAATTCCGAATGTAAGTAGTAGTGCTTAGAAAAATTATGAAGTGGCACTTGTGTTGCTGCTCTACCGATTTAGGCCATAGGAACTCTGCTAGCCAGTGCTGCGGTGGAAGATGTGGCCGTGGTGAAATGGGCCCAGATGTCTCCAATGGTTTTTTGCATGCAAGGGCATAGCACATCTTGATGTATAAAATAAAGTTATACGGTACAAAATGACATTTCTTCATTTTAGTAGTAGACAATTTTATGAAGCCAAATCGTGGATTTCTTCTAGTGCTGGTGCTAGCACCTAATTTGCATTCTTTTCATGTAATACGTTATTTGCTCTAACATGTACACAGTGACTGATCAGTTGTATGGTATAGTTGACCAAACTACACTGTGGCTTCATTTGTTTCCGGTGAGAGGGGCTCTAAAAAAGTGGTGCTATTTTTTTTTTATTTGGTAACATTTTCAGTTTCCTTTTGGATTAACCTTTGTAGGACTATGGATCAATCTCAGTACATTGTAACACATACTTTATTCAGAGGTTCCATTCTTATGTATACTTTTAATACTCCCCAGGTGCCAAACTGGATCTGAAAAACTATATCCAGAGCAGTGCTCCTGTGTGCCACCAGGTGATGCCCTGTGACTCTGTGTTGTCTCCATAGTGCTCTGGAAGTGACAGAGCAGAGCCATATATAAGTGCCATCTCTACATGCTAACGGATTTGGAGCTCTGCTCCCAATTTTGTTGATTTTTAGACTCATAAAAGCAGGTCAATGGGCTAGGGTTCACATCCTCAACCATAATGACTGGCTTTAAGCCATGCCTTGACTACAGAAACCAATGTCGGTCATGGACGTGCACGACGCGTGTCTTTGGTGTTGGACTCAGGATTAGTTGATCTGATACCGGGATGCAAAGCTATTTGTCACAGAACATTAGAAGTTGCAGCCTTCTTAAGGTCCGCACGTGATCAAAGTTGTGGGTGCATTCAGTCCCAGTCTTGAGGCTGTTCCAGTGAACGTTTAACTTCACGCTTGAAGTCCTCCAGTAAGTCTAAGCAGAAGCATGAAAAAGCAAAGTGGGATTCGACCCCTACTGCCACTTCTGCCAGTGCGATTCCACACGTGTGTCACAGTGTCAGTTACACTCTATCAAGGTCTCTGGCCCCAAAAAGCAATTCTTCAACTTGTCCTGATGCCCTTTGAGTTTCCTAGGCCGGCGTCGAACCCACAGCAGATGAGGCCATCAAGGAAGCCATGCTGCAGATATTCAATGTGCTTCCGATCACTCTGGCATGCCTTCAGGCCTCAAGGAACCATATGGGTCTCCAATCAGGTTTCCGCTGGCAGGTCCATCACAACTGCAATTGGAGCGGATGCGTGCCTCAGTTGAGACCAAAACTTGTGTGCTAACAGATGATTTACATTCTGGGCCAGCTACGTCTGAGCCCTTGCTCCCTTTTATTGAGAATATGATGGCCATTTGGCAGAAACCATGTTCTTGCAGGCCTGTGAATAGAGAGCTGTGGTGTATTGTCATTCTTACAATGCTCTGATGAGTAGCTTGTAGTGGCTGTGTGCACAAAGCATGTTGGTATTCGGTCCAGAGCTAACTCTGTTTCTAGCAGGCGCTGCAACAAATAGTTCATCCCAAGTTCTCTGTCCCGCACCGTATGAATCTATTGCCAGAGTATATGTGCTGTGTGAAACATTCACCAGCCATACTGGTAATCCCTGATAGGAACTGTATCTCCCCAGTCCTTAGCCGCCACCACCACTGCCCTCCTCTCTATAATCTCTTCCCACTCTCACTGGCCTCCTCTGTAATTTTTGCTGCCACACACCGCATTTGACCACTCTGCACACACACATTTCCTACATCAGACCACCCCCACTCCTCCCCTACATCAGACCACCCCGCCCCCTCAGAAATACTCTTGTTCCACCACACTCCCCAACTTAATCAAATCCCGAGACCTGAATATCCAACACACAATGAAAAACATTGTAAGTTGTCTGGGGGGGTTGTCATTCGAGAAGCAACAAGATCTCCTGTGCCATTGAATACTATGACTCCCACTCTGCTCCATTTACTTAATTGCTGTGTTTGACACAGAGATTAATCAAATGGACACCTCCGCACCAGCTTCCCTACAAATAGACCAGAGTCCTCTACCCAATTAGAACATCACAGAAAGGCAGCAGTAGGAGGAGCCTCTGAAATGCATTCTTCCCCTTTATGTACTCCCCACCAACTGAGGCAGACTAAATTCTTGCCTTATTTCTTTGCTTCCTGCTTTTAATCAGAAATTATATATATATCAGGAACATATTCTGCACCTCCCCAGGGTCCATTGGCACCCCCATTCTCCGCAACACATCCTTTTGCCCATGCTTCACGTATCCTATTCTTCACTTTGACTTCTGTAACAGAGCTAATTCCTGTGGTACTTAGTGTTCAGCTTTTATGTGCCTTCTCTGACCTTTTCTACCCCTTCATTGTTAAACCACTACTCTTACCAACAAGGGTCCTTATGTTTCTTGCTAGAATCTACACAGAATACTTTAAATCCAAAGTTGCAGGGTTTGAACCTAGCAGCCTCCAATATGAGAGTGTTCTCGGGAGCTCTATGGCTCTAGCTTTGGAGCCGTGTACAGCTTCTTAATTGCACTCCCTGTTTGGCAGTCGGCAGGGACGGAGTGTCAAGATTAAATAGTGATGTGTTTTTCTGCACCTAAGAGCCACCCTGAGCATCGACTAAGATCATCCCCTGAGGCATTCCAAATGGAAAAGTTGGATGTGAATGACCCAGCTCATCAGGCTCACCAAGGGCACACAGGAGATTGAGGAACACAAATGTTACGGGTGCATGATGTTCCAATCCTGGTGGAACAGAAGGGTTCCTGGAAAGCAGATGCAATATGGCAGTGAGGGAGTGAGCAAATGGATAGGAGGTGGTGGTTGAGAGCCTCTTAAAGAAACGGGGCTTCCGTACACCCGATGATGATGTGTTCAAGGATCTTCTTGTGCTAGCAGGTAAAATGAGCCCTAAGGAGAACAAGCAGCTTGGTGTTCCTCCTTAACCATGGGCACTTTAGAACTTAAAACGCAGAGTTAATACACCAGTTGGGTGACGTTCACTATTTTGACATACACCAGTGTATATTAAATAGCCTTAGACAATGTTCCACTTATTTATTTAACGTATTTAATATAGAGTTTCTAACCAAATACTGTACAGTTTCAGAATGTTTTGATAGGCACACACAGTAACCTAACATTTAAACAATGGGTTGGCAAATACATGGGTTTGGCATGTGAAGGGTCTAGTGTGTTCCATATATAATACTGTGGGAGGCAAGAGGAAGAAAACAACAGCCAGAGTACATCGAGGTATGATGGGTCGTAGATTAGACGATGAAAGTAGACGGTGGTGGTTGGGTAATGAGGAAGAAGATACATCTTTATCATTGGGGGGCAGTTAAAGGTGGTAGAGGTCACAAATCCATTGATGTGACTCAATAAGCAAACCTGCATTCAAAGGTTTGTTTGAAGAGCTGTATGTAAAGGAGCAATTGAAGTGCCATGTAGTCCAAGAATTATCGTTTCAGCTGACTGTTATCTGCTAATGATTGCCTTGTAAGATCAAGGTGTAACTCCACATTGAATGCTGAATTATTACAAATAACTTTATTTCCACAGTGGCAAAGAAAGAAATATTACAGATTATGAACAAAACTATTGCAAAACCCAGACCAAGCAGAAAAGAGAATGGGCCAGTTGTAGGTAAGGTATACAGTTACAGGTTGTAGTAATTGCAGTTGTTCATGGTTAAATGAAAATGTCATGGGCCTCGGTGCATGCATGTTTCTTATGCAACATAACAGTTGATTAGCTCTGTGTACTAAGCTATCATGCCCCTTCTGGTTTGGTGATTTTTCAGCAAACGTGGTATTCTGGATTTGTTAACACAATAACATTTGAGCCATGCTTTCACATACACAAGATACCAAAATACTTTTTCTGTCGTTATAACTTTATAGACCTAATTTGAGTGCAAACCATTGGTTGAGGATCTGGAGTACACGAATGCCATATATAAAGAGGCACTCGTTTTGGCACACACAGGGCATATTCTGTTGACTTTTCCATCCCACGCTATATGTCCAACATGGCAACCATGCTTTAACATCTCAGCACACAATGGATTAGAAAATGCACCTTTTTTAGCTTTTCAACTCCTGTATTGTGTCCCTTTTTATTGCATACGATTTATGGATACACTACTTGATATTACTGCATTTTCCTCAGTCTTCGTTTTCCAAGACTACCTATAAGAATTTGAAGAGTGTACCACATTAATTGGATATTGCAAAGGTGATCTTTTGAATTCTAAGATCCAAAGTAAAAGATCTGAAACCTTTGCAGTCATACTGGCCTCTTGTAAGTCTTAGACTTGGGTGAGTTGGCAGAAACATTATTTTGAGAGCAAGCACCTACATTTGAAAAGAAATGTATTCACATTTCTGCAAGCTATGCCTAACTGGATGTTCATTTGGTGTACAGCTCTCCTTAGATGGACAGTGTTATGTGGCCTGCTTAAGAGTGCTTAAAATTTCCTAGCAGGTAACTTCTGTTTTCTAGAGGGGTCCAACATAGTGACTCATCCCTTCAAGGTTGTGAAATTTTTTCAGATGTCCCATTGGGCTCAGATTGTGTCAAACAGACCTTTTTACCACTAATGTCCTGGAGTTTACCTTTATTGATGAGCTCAATGCTAAGCACCAAGTAAAGTAGTTTAGCAGCGTATCCTCCTGGTAGCAAAGTAGAGTAGCCAAGGCTTACTCAGGGAAGTCGTGCGGGGTCAGAGACTCAGAATTCAATACATCAGCTAATTTCAAGTTAATAATTCAATGTCCAGCGAGTAGTTAGTCTTTGAAAATGAAGAGAAATTTACTTTAAAAAACATACAGCATAGTAATGCATTTAATTTTTCTGTAGCAAGCAAATTACGCTGGTCATTACTAATACCCTTCAGTGGTTACTGGTGGAGAGAACTAGGTTGATCCTGTGGGACAATATCGTAAGATAAATCTATGAACAGAATTCCAAATTATTCTCTTCAATAGCCCCTCAGTAGGGATACTGAACTTCTTTGGAGAGCGACTGGCCCAGTCTTGGATCAGTTCTGGTGATTTCTCCCCTTTCCATTACTGTGAAGTACTTTTCCCTTTTTTGGGTTCCCTTGGGTTGATCAGTATCTTTTGTTGTCAGTTCAGTTATTGGATAGGGCAGGTAGCCAACACTTTTCTAATGTTTCGTCTGCACTGGAGGAGGCTGCATTGGAGTTGCAGTTTTCGCAGCTAGGCGGATCTACTTACTTGGGATGTTCCTTGGGCCCAACAACAACATTGACTACACAAATAAGCTAGGTGCCCACCCCTGATGAATACTGAGATCCTGATTCAGGCAGCCAGCTGATGGAGCATCCCAGATGGCACTAGTGAGGCACTAGAGTAGGATTTGAGATCTCAGTGGGCTCAGCAACAAGCAAGCCTGTCTGATTTCATCCAGGTTTCTGAGGAGACCGTGAAAGACCTGCCGTGGTCGCTGCTTGACTCCAGTTGGATCAGTAGCGGACCCTTCTTCCTCCCCACCCAGAGTTGACGGTTGTGAAGAGTGCATTGCTGCTGGATTGGAGATGTGATCTGACAGATGTGGGGATCTGAGATTTCTGGTCTCTGGCAGAGTCCCACCTCCCCATCAATCTGTTGGAGTTGCAAATGATTCACTTGGCACTAAAGGCTTTCCTCCAATCATCAGTGGAGGCTGGTTTATCTTCTCATGGACAACACAACCTTGTGGTACTGAAAAAAACAGGACAGATTGGGGTCTTAGGTCATGTACCAGAAGGCCCTGCCCCACAGGATCTCGAACGAGCAGTAAAGGCATCTCCCTGGTAGCCAACCTTTGCATGCCAGAACTCACAAACTCAACCAGCATTGCCTAGCAGAGCACATATGGCAATTGCACTCAAAGGTGGTGCAGGGCGTCTTCCAGCAATTTGGTCGGGACCCTAGCTCGGTCGTTTTGCCACCACCGATAACGGGCAGTGTCCAAAGTTTTGTGCATTAGAGTTCCCAAGGCAACTCTCATTGGAGACACTTTTGGCCTACAGTGCAGCTTGGAACTGCTGTATGCCTAACTGCCTCTAACTCTCTTTCCCAAAGTCCTGAATAAGATCAGGAATGACAAGGCCCAAGTCATCCTAATGGGTCTGGATTGGGCCAAGAATGTGTAGCACCTGGAACTTCTGGGCATGAGTATCTGTTCCCCAATAAGGTTGACGCTTTGGGAGGATATTCCGCTGCAGCAGCAAGGCAGAGTCTTACCCCCAGGCCTACGCCAACTTGTCCTCCATGCATGGAGATTGAGCAGTGACAACTGACTGCATTACATCACCCTCCAGAGTCATTGAATATTATCTTGGCCACCAGATGTTCATCCACAAAAACCTTTGCAAGATGGGTTTCTGCCACCATACAGTTTTGCCATAACAAAGCTGGCAAGCCACTCTTAGCAAGGGCGAAGGCACACTCAACAAGGACAGTGTCTACTTTGGCTGCTTTGTTTGCAGGCGTCCCACTGGAGAACATATGTCGTGCTATGATGTGGAAGAGTACCCACACCTTCACGCAGCACTACTGCCTAGAATCGGCGCAAAGAACTGATGCAGCCAAATGACAAGCGGTGTTAGGTCATCTGATCAATAAGGTGATCCCCTGTAACTGTAAGTGATTAATAATGTCTTTACAAATGCACATTATAGTTTTGTTTACTGCACAATTGTCTTTTCAGAATATTTACGCAATGTTAGGCATATATGAATATATAGAGACATGTTTTATACTGTTACCCACCATCCTCAAGGGTACTTCTATTACTAATAGGTTTACCTACTATAACTGCTTGCTATTCTGATTCAAGCATGTGAATCTATGAAAGATCCAGTACTGGAGAAGCAGTTTCTTACCTGTAACTCCAGTTCTCCAGTATTGGTATCTTTCATAGATTCACATGCGGCCCACCCTCCTCCCCTGAGAGACTCCCCTCATAACTTGGGATTATTTATTTCCACTTATTCTTGAAAATCAGAGCGACTGAGCCTCGGTTGGTGTTGTTCTACAGGGTGATGTTGCCTGATTGGGTCTAGTTCAAGTTTTCTCCTTTATTAAAAAATTAAAAAGGATAAGCTATCAAACTTACTTTCCATTGCCATTATAGCCTATAATAGTGACATATACTGCTTCACTATGGTACAATGGGACTCCCACTTTGGCTGTGGGGAATGATTCAAGCATGTGATTCTGCGGAAGATACCAACACTGGAGAACTGCACTTGCAGGTCAGTAACTTATTTTCTTCTTTTTGACAAAAAGTTGTAGTGTGTTTATATAGGGACCTGTATCGATACTCCAATTTCTGACCCTTGTCCGGTTATAAATCGCTAATATCCATACAACGGCACAGAAACCAGTTTCATAAATTAGTCATAGCGCATGCTGTCACATTAAGCAAGCACTATTCCTCCAGCCCCCTAGAAAGCACACCGAGTTCTCTAAACAAACCAAGCCTCCAGCAAACCTGGGAAATCCCCGCTGCTATTGTTTTAATTTTGTTCGAGAACTCTTGTAAAGAATGTAAGAACGACCAGTTCTTAATTGACGTCTTATGTCCATCCTTACGTCAAACCCGGCACCTCTCAGGTATAAATATACCGACACTGCCCTAAGTAAGGACACGGTGGTGATGAGCTTGGAGCAGCGACTACTTGCCGGAGAGCCCAGCTGATGCGAGAGCCCACGGACGCTGCCCCCTCCCCTTTTGACGCGCTGAGGAAAAACGCTGCCTTTCCTCTTGCCGAGGAATCCAGCCTCCAGCGTTTCCAGCTTGCCCTCGCGGGTAACTGGGATACCGAGTCCTGAGAAAGAGATACCAGCCCTCCTGCCTTCTAAATCCCAGGTACTGAACTGACTAACCCCTTACAGAGAATTCTTGAGTCAGACTCTTGGCAAAACAAACTTAACTTAAACTGCTACTTACTTACTCCCTCCCATGTATTAGGCTTAGGTCAGGTACACCGGGGTAGGCGTAGTTAGAAGCACCAGTTGAGTACGATTAGTCAATGTATATATGTATGTATATCTTTTATCCATTTTAAAGTAACATATGGCTAAGAAACCATATCAATGCTTTTACAGTATTATTTTATAATCCTGCTTTTACTGTATGCATTTTACTTAACCATCAGTATTAAAATTGTAGCAATTCATTTCTCTTGTATGAGAAAAGAGACTGATCAATAAATAACACCATTTATTGAAAACGCCCGTCTCTCCTTTTCTCTGCAATCTGGTGAAACTAAGTATGCACGTATTGACTGAGTAAAATAGCTGTCTTTTGTTTTCACACGACTCTAGAGATATACTCTTGATCAGGGAGAGCAAAGTTGTCATGTTCTATGGTTGTCAGAAACTAAATCCCTTCTTGTCTATCCAGGGAGGTTAAACTCCTCCTCGCCTATTTGAGAAAGTTTCTAGTGAACTCTGAGCTAGCTGGCACACAAAACTTAAGTCTAATATCGTCAGTAAAAGACCTAGTTAACTTTAGTCCTACGTCTACACTACTGAAGATATTATTCCAATGCGCAGAGCCTATTGGGAATATAGGAACTACACTATAGGGCTACATACCTCCTAGTTTCCTTTTGGCATTGATGGGAATTCTTATTTCTTTCCTAAGAAGAATGTGTGTTTACGCTGGCTTACAAATGTGATATTGATCAGCATTAAATATCTCGTTTTGTTTGTTTCATAATATAATATATTGTGTTTTACCTTGTGTGTGTTTCAGAGACTGTTCAGGTACCGTTATCCAAAAGGATGCGATTTGTGGGTCCTGGTGGTTATAACTTAAAAAAACTTCAAGCTGAAACAGGTGAGCATATTTCTGCATTTATGGGATAAGTTTATTTTTTCAGTACTGCAGTGGTGCTTTGTCACGACAGCTTTATACATTTCTGCTGATTCTTTTGAGCTTTGTAACAGTATCTCAGTTTCGCAGGTACTATTCAACTAAAGTTACAACCTTATTTTCTTTTCAGGATTACTGTATCTTGTGTGAGGAGTTCACTGGCAGGATGTAGGCAGAGAAGAACAAAAACTAGTTATCCCCATATTTTTGTAGTGCACACTTGTATGGTTATGTATATGAGAAATACCAGTGAGGCCATTAATACACTTCTTTAGAAGAATGCCCAGGTGTCAGGAATATGGCACCGGCAGAAATCTTGCTATTATAACTTGGGCTAACTTGTAGTGTGGTGAGATTGCTTTGTCCATTGTTGAAATTATATTTCAATCTCTTAGTAAATGCAATCGTACTTTGCAATCAGAATTAAGTTATGAATGTTAATGCTGCATTCCTTTGTAGTCAATTAAATATTTTAGAATCTGGAGTAGTATTTATGGATAAACGTATGATTGAAAACAGTTTTAAGACAAATGCTGATAAGATTGTTTGAGAGATTTATTGTCACAAAGTGGAAGTTTTCCTACAAGCAATATTGTCTGTCTCTTGGTTTGCATGGTATGATAGGCTATTTAGATTCTGTTAATTTTCCTTACACTATGAAGAGATTTACTTAGTTTAGTTTCACTCATACTAACACCTTGAACAGTATGAGGAAGTGGAGGTGCAGTGCGCTACAGCTAACTGTTCATAGCACCCATCCTGATTATTTGCGTATAGAGGTGGGCAAAATGGTCCCTACTACATTTCATAATGTTCCCTCTTTGTGGTTTTGACCAGACCCCAGGCTTAACTATGCAAGCAGTGTAAAGAGATGCAGGAAGGAAGTAGAACCTTGCAATGTAGTCAAGAGATAAGGTGCATAAGGTCAGGGCAAAGATACATCAAAGTAGGAAAAACTAAGTAACTAAATTAGAATTAATTGAAAATGGTGAAAAGTAGATTAACTGTTTAACTACAAAGGACAAAATGTAAATGCATCCAAAAAAGTGAAAGACCTGGTATGAGCGTTTCTGATCCCAACACCCATTTCCCTCTATGTCAGAGGTATTGGTGTTGAAAGCAGTCTTACACAAAGGAAATACGGATACATTTGTTTGTCTAAAATGATTATGTTCGAGGCATGTGGGCTGCTGAATTCATATCTAGTGCATAGATCGCCGCCTAGTGTTGGGTCCGGATGATTGCACATTGTTTTCCTGGAAGAGTCTTCGAAGTATCACGAGATAGGTGGCTCCTCCCCTGGACTACAGTGCGCATGGGCATCGACTCCATCCCCAGATTGTTTTTTTCCGCCATTGGGTTCGGATGCATATTTGATCACTCAAGTTCGGAATCAATAGAAACTTTCTTTTTGGCCCAAAGGCCTTTCCTATCGTCGGTATTGTCTTGCGATCGGTGCCCAGTTCTGTTCCAACTCAGTTCCGGAGTCGGACATCCGGAGGAGTCGCGTGGCTCTTCAGTGCTCGAGGCCCGGTCGACGCTACAGGCCTTATTCGACGAACTATCATGGAACGGAGCCCGTTCAAGAGGTGCCCCGTTTGCAACTCGAAGTATCCTCACATCGATGTCCACCCGGTGTGCAACAAGTGCCTGTCGCCGGATCACGATGAAGCCAGCTGTATGGCTTGTTCTCGTTTCCGCTCCAAGAAGACAATTCGACTTCGGCGCGCAGCGCGCCAGGAGGCCCAGCAGACGGCACCTGACCTGGTGAACATGGTGATACTGAGGGAGAAGAGGCAGACGAGCAGGAAGATCAAGAGCCGATTTCCAATCCAGCGGCAGAGATCGACTCCAACTACGATGCGGACGTAGCAATGCTCGATACTGAAGAAATCATCGACGAGGTAGGAGACGACGATGGGGCCTATGGGGCCACGGAAGATAGCTCAAGCGAGGAGCTATGCCCCGTTGAAACGATATATACGGCTCAGGTCGAGGGATCGCCACATGGCCTTACCCAATATCTTGCACCGAGTTCCACAGTCTCGCCTCCGGGCCCGGCTACGGACACTTTTAAAGAGCCACAACTGGTGAAATTGAAACCAAAAGAGAAAGCTTCGGTGTCTACACAACTGAAAGTGCTAGAGGCCCCGTCGAAACCGAAAGTGCATGTCGCCTTGGTAGGCTCCAAGTCTTCAGACCTGTCGGTGCAAACAAAGCCAAAAAAGGTTATCGACCCGGTGAAGTCGCTCAAGGGTGTCGAGCCGAAGACTGGGACACCAAAAGCACTTGTCAAGGTCGTCGACCCGAAGACTTCGGTGCCGAGGGCCGTCGACACCGACAAAGGACTCGGAGCTACAAAGGTTGTCGATCCTGCACATCGGCCGGACAAGGCCAAAAGTACTACAACCATCGAGTCCGCACCTGGTGGTGGCTCGAAGGCACCTGTCGAGTCGACGCAGCCGTCCGCCTCCTTCACGAAGCAGGTGTCGGAATCGTTGAAACGCATTAAGGACAAAGCTTCCGCTGTCGATCCGAAGGATACTTCCACGCCAAAGCCTACCACCAAACCGCACTAATCGACAGCGCCCATTCAGTTTACGCTGCCGCCGAAAGTGGTGCCGAAGGCATTCGCGCCGAAGACGGTCGTCGAGGCATCCGTGAAGGTGTCCACGGGGCCGAAGCCTACACCTGCGGTTGTGGGCACAAAGCATCGACAACCCCTGCTGGAGGAGCAGTCGGAACAATTCATCGACGCCGACACCAGTAAACTTTCTATTTGCAAATGAAAGATCACCCCAGCACAGCCTATGGAGTCCTACACAATTCCTTTAAAGAAAAAGGATTCCACGGATTCACCCGTTCTTGTAGAACTGATAGCTCCACGTGGACAGGACACTGCTCCAATCTCGCCCACTTACTCAGAGGTGGAGGCTGGGGAAGGTGACTATGATGAGTATAACTACCCTGCCGACACTGATCCTGAGGATCCACATGACACATGGGCAGATGCTGCTGACCCAGGGGATCCACAAACTGCCCCAGACACTCACGTGTATAATGTAAAAACATCGCCTACTGAGGACTCAGCGGCATTTAATGCGCTTATTGAAAGGGCAGCCAAAAACCATGACGTCCAGCTCCATGCTGACCCTATTGAGGTGGATTTTTTGTTTGACACCTTTTCCACCTCTGAGAAGACCGTGAAGACTCTGCCAATGGTAAAGGGTGTCTTAAAACATGCTGCAGACATTTTCAAAGAACCCACAAGGGCCAGGGTTATAAACCCCAGAATTGAGAAGAAGTACAAGCCGGCGCCTGGGGACCCTACCTACATCAAGGGCCAGTTGCCGTTAGACTCTCTAGTTGTTTCCAATGCCCGGAAGAGGGCAAACTCACAAACTACTGGTGATGCTCCTCCCCCTGACAAGGAATCTAAAGTGCTAGAAGCATCAGGGAAAAGGGTGGCGGCTCAAGCGGCCAATATCTGGCGCATTTCAAACACTCAGGCACTCTTGGCCAGATATGACAGGGCACATTACGATACACTTGAGACCCTGTTACAACACTTGCCAGATGAATATAAAGAGGCAGCAGAGATGCTCATACAAGAAGGGAAACTCATCTCAAATGCTTCTATTAAGTGTGCACTGGACGCAGCAGACACCGCGGCCAGGGCCATTAACACCAGTGTAATGTTGCGGCGACAGGCCTGGCTCAGAATCTCCGGGTTCAAGCCGGAGATACAAACCACCATCCTAAATCAGCCTGTAAACCCTGATCACTTATTTGGACCTGAGGTGGACACCACCCTAGAAAAAATCAAAAAGGACACCGAGACTGCAAAGTCTATGGGGGCTCTCCAGTCCCAGCAGTTCAGGGGTGGTTCTTTTCGTCGCTCAGGCAATAGAGGTGTTTCCAGAGGCCAGCTGTCCCAGCAAACACAATACAATAAGAGTGGCACACAAACCTCGTACAACAAACAAAGTAGAGGTGGCTATCGCGGAAACAGCGCTAAAGGCAGAGGTCGTGGAAACAACAGCTCCCGATCCTCCGCCGCAAACAAACAGTGACGCCTTGTCACTGCCCCCCGACCATACAACACCGCTCGGGGGGAGATTCCAACAGTTCCTGTCAGTCTGGAAATCCATCACCACAGACAGGTGGGTCAGAAAGCTTATCCAGTACTGTTATTGTCTGGAGTTAACATCCACTCCACCCAACATACCCCCAATACACCGTCCTATGTCCACAGAGCATTTGCACTTATTGCAGCAGGAGGTACTCGTCATGCTGCAAAAAGGGGCAATCGAGCTCGTACCAGTGGAACAAAGAGGCACAGGAGTGTACTCCCTGTACTTCTTAATCCCAAAGAAAGACAGGTCCCTCAAACCCATACTGGACCTCAGACCCCTAAACCAGTACATTCTATCAGAACACTTTCATATGCTCACACTGCAGCAGGTTCTTCCGTTGCTCAATCAGGGGGATTTCCTCGCAACATTAGATCTAAAGGATGCATATTTTCACATTCCACTACATGCGTCACACAGAAAATACCTCAGATTCACCATTCAGAATCAGCATTACCAATTCAAAGTCCTCCCTTTCGGAGTGACTACAGCGCCCAGGGTGTTCACAAAGTGCCTGGCGACAGTGGCTGCGCACCTCAGGAGACAAAACGTTCACATCAACCCTTATTTGGACGACTGGCTTGTCCAAGCAAAGTCGGCCCAGCAGTGCGCTGCCAACATGTCCCACACCATTCACCTACTTCACGATCTGGGATTCTCACTGAATTACCCAAAGTCACACCTTCAGCCCGCCCATGTGCGGCAGTATCTAGGCGCGACAATAAACACTCTGGCAGCCACAGCACAGCCAAATTCAGTGAGGATCAAGAGCATTCAATTGCTGATACAAAAATTCAGACCGCAACACTCGCTTCCAGCACGAGTGTTCATGCAGTTGATAGGCATGATGGCCTCCTGCATCTTCATAGTCCCGCACGCGAGACTACATATGCGTCCGCTTCAAGAGTGCTTAGCACGTCAGTGGAATCAGGCTCACGGACAGTTAAGAGACCTAGTGTTGGTGACCGGTCGTGCATACAACTCTCTGCATTGGTGGAATCCACACAACCTTTGCAAGGGCCGACCGTTCCAAGAGCCTGTGCCACAGATCATCCTAACGGCGGACGCATCTCTCCAGGGTTGGGGAGCTCATGTACTCCACTACACAGTGCAGGGACTATGGACAACGCAGCAAAAGAAGATGCACATCAACCACCTAGAGCTGATGGCAATCTTCATGGCAATGAAGGCATTCAAGGTACATCTGTGCAACAAGGTCGTGTTGATCCGGACGGACAACATGATGGCCATGTACTACATTCAGAAGCAGGGAGGTACACACTCTCCACAGTTGTCTCATCTGGCTCAGAGCATGTGGAAGTGGGCCATTCAAAGGAACATCTTCCTCATGGCGGAACACCTCCCAGGCAAGGACAATCAGATGGCGGACCTGCTCAGCAGATACAGCCACCAAATGCACGAGTGGGAGCTACATCCATCAGTACTCCGCCCGTACTTCCAGCAGTGGGGTCATCCAGAGATAGACCTGTTCGCCACAAGGGAAAACGCCAAATGCCAAAGCTTTTCCGCCAGGTTCCCGCACCCTCAATCGCAGGGCAATGCGATATGGATGAACTGGTCAGGCAAATTTGCGTACGCTTTTCCCCCAGCACCTCTAATACCGCTGGTGGCACAAAAGCTAAAGCAACACTCGATGACGCTCATCCTGGTTGCTCCAACGTGGGCACGCCAACCATGGTACACCACGTTTCTAGAACTTTCCGTGGTACCGCATCAAAGGCTGCACCTCACACCCAGTCTTTTGACGCAGAGCCATGGCGACATTTAGCACCCAGATCCGCAACAGCTCAACCTGGCCATCTGGCTCCTGAGGTCTTAGAGTTTGGCTACCTCAACTTGCCTCCAGACTGCATGGATATTATACGGGAGGCAAGAAAGCCCACCACCAGAGCATGCTATGCGGCAAAATGGAAGCGGTTTGTCATTTATTGCGTAGACCACAACATAGACCCGCTTGACGCGTCTAAGCACAACATCATTTGTTATCTATTACATCTTTACAAATGCAATCTAGCATACGCTTCCATTCGAATACATCTATCCGCCATAGCGGCTTATCTCCAAAACAGGCAGCATCTCTCCCTTTTCAGAGTGCCTGCCATTAAAGCCTTTCTGGAGGGACTCAAACGAGTCATTCCTCCCAGGACCCCACCAGCTCCTGAATGGAATCTTAATGTGGTCCTCACCCGACTAATGGGTCCACCTTTTGAGCCTCTACATTCATGCGAGATTCAGTTCTTAACATGGAAAGTGGCTTTCCTAATAGCGATTACGTCACTGCGACGTGTTAGTGAACTCCAGGCACTAACTATCCAAGAGCCATTCATACAAATTCCCTCCAACCGGGTAGTGCTGCGCACTAACCCTAAATTTCTCCCAAAGGTGGTTTCACAGTTCCATATCAATCAGACTATTGAACTGCCTGTGTTCTTCCAAAATCCTGAGACAGTGGCAGAGAGAATGCTCCACACTCTTGACGTCAAAAGAGCTTTAATGTATTACATTGATAGAACCAAAGATTTTAGGAAGACGAAACAACTCTTTGTTGCTTTTTCCGCGCAACACAAAGGCAACCCCATTTCCAAAGCAGGTGTAGCCAGGTGGATCGTTAAGTGTATTCAAATTTGCTATCAAAAAGCAAAGCGCACTTTAACAATCCCCCAAGGGCGCACTCCACCCGCAAGTTGGGGGCCTCCATGGCTTTCCTTGGAAATATCCCTTTAGAAGACATTTGTAGAGCAGCCACATGGTCTACACCACACACATTTACAAAACACTACTGTGTAGATGTGCACTCCAAACAGCAGGCAGCTGTAGGGCAGGCTGTTCTAAAAACACTTTTTCAAACTGCTGCAGCTGGCACAGGCGGCCGCCGCTAATGGAAGGACTGCTATATATTCTATGCACTAGATATGAATTCAGCAGCCCACATGCCTCAAACCGAATATGCTACTTACCAGTATGCATCTGTTCTTGGCATGTAGGGCTGCTGACATTCATATCACCCGCCCTCCTCCCCGGCGCCTGTAGCGGCTGCAGCACTTACACTTACTCTTAGCATGGTCATCACTCACGGTGTTACACTCCATCTTTGCCACAATGGCTAAAAACAATCTGGGGATGGAGTCGATGCCCATGCGCACTGTAGTCCAGGGGAGGAGCCACCTATCTCGTGATACTTCGAAGACTCTTCCAGGACAACAATATGCAATCATCCGGACCCAACACTAGGCGGCGATCTATGCACTAGATATGAATGTCAGCAGCCCTACATGCCAAGAACAGATGCATACTGGTAAGTAGCATATTCGGTTTGGATTCATATTCAAATATCAGTGATTCTGGGAAAGAGAATGAAGAAGCGGACAGTCTGAAGTGAACTTTCAACTGATACCAATGTTTGTTCTAGGCTCCATCACTTGGAAGCTCTACTGATAGCAATGAAAAACCTAATAGATGAAGTATGTTCCCAGCTAGGCAACTTATTGGCCTCCCAGAAAGATACATAGGCATTGTATTCCTTTTAAAAGAAGATGGGGTTCTGGAATTGAGTCTAGGCTGGCTTGAACATTAAACAAATATAAACAATATAAGTGTCATTGAAATTTTGGAAATTCTACATTTTAGTGGATCATTCAAATAATCTTTAAGATTTTCAGAGCCTGTAAGCTATTGATACATATTTAGAGTTTGATAAAGAATTCAACGGCTCTGCCATAAACCAGTTCTGCCATAAACCATTCTGTCAAATATAAAAGTATATCATTAAGCAGTGGGAAATTATTCTAAAGTTTCAAACTTATGTTGTGGTTGAAATGATTCTTCCTGCAACCAGAAAGTGTTTACTCATAAAAAAACACATTCTTTTAATTTGGCTGCGAAATGTACTGAACATCAACTTGGAGACTAAGTCAGTGGATGCAACACCTTTGTGTACAATGCACTTCGTAATTTAATGTGATTGCTAACAGATCACCAGAATATGATTCACCAGTCATACAGAGAAATTTGGAACAAGTAGTCTCTAAACTGCAAATCTAAAAAAATACAACAGAAAATTAAATATAAATTTGCATGATATGGCTAGTATTGGCCAGGTGTAGGATTGCTTTTCACTGGTTATAAAAGGAAGCGCCTTCAATTTTAGAAGTAGTTCAGGGATATTTTTCAGCACTCAATAAATTGAAGAGCTTCACATGCTTGAAATATGATCTGATCATCAAGCTGCCAAGGAATTAACCATATGGAGATAATTGATATTCTATGTTCATCTGATGCTTTGCCACCATATATAGTGTGATTACTTTCACTTACTACATGAGTTTATTGATGAATATTGCTGTTTTGATGTTCAAGGAGTGGGGTGGTGCTGCTCTGTAGTGTAGTTCCTATATTCCCAATAGGCTCTGCGCATTGGAATAACATAAACGATAGTTTAGACGTAGGACTGAGGTCGACTAGGACTCTACTGAATATGTTAGACTTAATTATGAATGCCAGCTAGCTCAGAGGTCACTAGAAACTTTCTCGAATAAACAGGAAGGAGTTAACTTTCCTGATTAGACAAGAAGGGATTAGTTTCTGACAACCGCATAAACATGGCAACTTTGCTCCCTCCAGAATAAGGAGTATATCTCCAGAGTCGTGTGAAAACAATAGACAGCTATTTCACTCAGTCAATCGTGCATACTTAGTTTCACCAGAGTGCAGAGAAATAGAAAGACGGGCGTTTTCAATAAAAGTTATTTATTGAGCAGTCCTCCTTTCTCGTGCAAGAGAAGTGAATTGCCACAATTGCAATACTTGTCATGAAGTAAAGTGCGTACAGTAAAAGGAGTATTATGAAATAATACTGTAAAAGCATTTATATGGTTTCTGAGCCATATGATACTTAAAACGGATAAAATATATACATACATAAAATCATTGACTAAACGTACTCAGCTGGTGCTTCTAAGATACGCCTACCCCGGTGTACCTAACCTAAGCCTAGTACGTGGAAAGGAGTAAGTGAGCTGCAGTTTAAGTTAAGTTAGTTTTTGCCAAGAATCTGAATCAAGAATTCTCTTAAGGATTTAATCAGCTCCGTACCTTGGTTATAGAATGAAGGAGGTCTTGTATCTCGTTCTCAGGACTCGATCTCCCAGAAACCCGCAAGGGTGACTGGAAACACTGGAGCTAGATTTCTCGGCAAGAGAAAAGACAGCGTCTCTCTCAGTGCGTCAAATGGGAGGGTCGGCTTCCTTCGGGTCTCGCATCAGCTGGGCTTCGGGCAAGTAGATAGCCGCTCTGCTCCAAACCACTGTGTGTTTGCATAATGCAACGTTGGCATATTTATACCTGGAAGGTGCCGAGTTTGACGTAAGGTTGGACATAAGACGTCACTAAGAACTTACAGTTCTTTCTGGACTCCAGGAGTTCTTGTTCAAATCAAAAGAAAAGCAGGGGGATTTCCCGGGCTGCTGGAGGTTGGTTTGTTTAAAGAAGGCGTTGTACTTTCTAGGAGTCTATGGCAGTAGCCTTGCCGTATTTGGACTGCATTGGCTATGACTAAATATTGATATGATTCCTATGCCTTTATAAGGATATGTTTTGTTATAACCACATAAGGGCATGAATCGGGAATATTTAAATAGGGTCCTAGATACATTCACAACAGCTCACTAAAGTATTCGGATGTTGACATTAGAATAACACTTAATTAGTTAAATGACCTAACTATGAACTAACCACCCTATATTGTGACTGGAAAATTCCAATTAAAACATCCAAATAAATAAAGAGGCATAAAAACTATTAAAATAACATGCTGTTAAGAAACCTGTAAGAGTAGTTAAAAGAAATGCGATAGGGAGCTCAAAATGTTCTCATTTTGTGTAATTAGACTAGCACTAAAATATAGTCGAATTAACACTCTTGTGAGGTACATCATTAGAATCCAGTCTTCCTGGCCTCACCAATGTCGAGGCTTAAGGATAGGTGTTCCTAGCATTTTTTTGTTTGTTATTGATTATGGTCAGCAGGGTATCCATTATGATGAAAAACCTTTCAAATTAACATTGTGAATACGGTAATCATTTATTTACCACTGAGCAGTGGTAAATAATTCAGTTGCTAGGCATAGTCCCAATCTATGTTCCCTCTTAAGTGCGCGCTTGTGCCCCGCGCACATGCTGCCTTCCTGCCTCGCACAAAGACCCTGAAGCCGCGCACTTAAGTCAAACTGAACACAAAGCAATTATCACTCTCAATTGGGCCATTAATTCCTCTAAACTACAGCTCTCAAAAACTTCATTCAACATTACATAAACAGTTCTCCACCGGTTTATGACCGTCACCCACCCCATATCAGGCCGCATCAAAGATAAACAAATGTTTAAATTGCGTGCCTTTGTGATGCAGGTACTGACCCTGCTTTTCAAAATTCAACTTTCCTGTAAGTGCGCCCAAATCATCCTCTGTCTCGGGCAGTAAGGCCTGTACAGTTTCAATTACAAAAATTGCTCAAAAAGACATTTTGTCTTCAACAAAATAACTTTCAGCTGCCCTGTACCATTTGTTGTTTCTCTCAGCTCTCTCTAACATTGGGCTTATGAACAAGGTAAAATCAGGTGCTATTTCTAAATGGGGTATTTTACATTTTATAGATTTAAAAATGTTATGCCATTATTTAAAAAAGACAAGCAAATCCAAAAGTCTATTGGTTCTGGCCTTGGTGAGCTGCTGCAAGGGTCAATTAATAAATATATGTATATATTACAAGCAAATGCAATTGCATGTGCTACAAAAATAAGCAGACAAAGAGACACCACCCAAGCGTGGCAACCATATGATTGCAATACAAATGTTCAAATTACAAACATTTAAATTGCACATATTTTAACTAAACAGTAGCAGCATTTTCTAGCTTGTGTACATAGTACAGGTTCGGAGACCCCGTTTTAGTTATGTACATAATGGGAAAATATGATTCTCATTTGCACAAAGAAAGGGACTATTGGGTTTGAATTGCAGCAATCCGAACACCTATTTAAAACGCACAAGGATTTAAATAATCAAGATAATGAATGGAATATAAAAAGTATTAGCGAAGGAAAAATTATTGGTGCACCAGCCAAGTCAATGAAACACCATTCTTTTGAAGTAGATGTGCACATGTGAACAGGCGAAATGATGCCATTGCAGGAGAGCTAGTGGTTGCAATGGGTTGACACATTGCCCTTTGCTGAATGCTGTGATGGGTGAAAATAACATGAATGAGAGCCGAACAGACCAAATGATTAAGAGGTATGACTTAAAGTCAAAGTATGTTATGCTATGTAAAGCTTACTTATCCAGCACCACTACAGCACAGTTAATTTAAGAAATAAGTAAGTTTTCAAGTATAATAAGTGAAGATTTTGAATTAACGGATATGGCTATAGAAGTATTATTCCTACTGTCTGCAATTCAGAAGGCGCTGTTGCCGAAGATGACAGTTCTAGCGATTGTGAGAAGAAACTTATCATTCTACCTTCACTCAGGGGGTGCCTGTCCCAGCAGAATTTGAATGCAATAAAATGCGGGAAGGTGTTGGAAATCAGCTCTATGCACTATGAACTAGATAACAATTCTTTAATGGACCAGAAGCCTATGTAATTGTTTTAAGAAAGGTGAAATATTTTGGTATTTTGGAACCCTGCAAATCAAACGGGCAGCCGCATTGTTTCAGTGATTAGTCACCATCTGATAAGTCACATTGCCATATAAGAGGCGAGACTGCACATATGCGTGGATCAGAGAAACATGGAATCTATTATGTGTGACCGGTAGAGTATTTCATGTAGTTTTCAAATGGAAAAAGCAGATGCTTGAAATCTTGGAAGCATGAGGGCCAAATATAAGTTAACATCAGGATAGGTTCCCAAATAATGGATTGTTGTGTAGGAGGAGGACGGGGTCCATCATGGAAGGCCAGGTCAGACAAATCCAGGGCACCTGTGCCCTCAGAAATAATTGGCAGCTCAGATGGAATAAGTTTCAAGCATTTCTGTGACATCCATGAGCATACCAAAAGACTCCCTGCTATGAAAGAAGTATTATATTGGTTCATAACAACCCCAAAGATCAATTCTGTGTCTTCTATGTACATATAAAATTTTGCAGCCCCTTTCTTCAACCGTTAGGCCAGAGGGTGCATGTAGATATTAAATAAAAGAATCCAGCCATAAGGGACACCTTAATTGAGAACTTTGGGTTTTTACACATTCACAATTGCCATAATTTGATAACTATTTATTTATGATTTTTTTTAAAATTATGCTTCCGAGGCAGCGAAAGCTGGCCCTGGGCCAGACCTTAAATGTACTTGATGCATGCATTAACATGCATGAACCTTATATTAGCACCTGCATGCCTTATTCATTTTTCAACCACTGATTAGCCTATTTTGCAGACCAATGTTATAATTGTTTGTGGTGTCTTTGAACATTATCTTTCTAGGAGTTGTTGCTAGGTTCTTTAGGTACATGATTTGCCAATGTGAAGGGAGTCTCTTCTGATTTTGAAAGAGAAAGAAAACAAATACAATGCCTGGTGCAAATGCCATGACGTTCCCACTCTCACTTATCCGTAGGGTCAGTTTTACACAGTAATAGAATTAGATTTACACAGTAATAAGCAGGGCTTTTGGAATTATGCGATTGTGTGGCTTCTGCAATTTTTGCATAATTAGAGATTTGCAGCATTTGCCACATAATCTATCATCTGTTGCGTAATCTTCAGGTTTTAACAAAAAAAAGTTTGGTTCTAGGTCAAATTGCTCAACAGTTACTAAAAATGCAGTGACACGTGTTGCAGCACCCTGGAAGGCTCTTTCCAAAGCTGGGCCGGTCACCTTTGTGTTGCTTATTGCTATATTTGGATATTAAAATTGACCTAATGAGGTGCAACCAATGCCCAGACAGTGTTACCAAGTTTAAAACTGACAAAATAATGAAGTAATACTATTAAAAAAGTGCAGAATTGTGCTGCATAATTTGCCTTATCTTGCTGAAAAATGTACTCATCCCGCTGCATAATTTGGCCCTCTCCAGTCAGATAATTCCAGTTGCCCTGGTAATAAGTGAAGACTTCTCTTTCAGAACTTACCCTTTCACACAGCATGCTATTTCATTTGAGTGTAGCTTTACAAAGATAACTTGCTTGTGACCTAGTGCTAGATACCATATTCCAACCATTTGTTAGTGCTGTACATGAAAGATTAGGGGCCTGATTTAAAGTCTGGTGGACAGGTTACTACATCACAAATGTGATGGTTATCCTGCCCGCCATATTACAAGTACCATGGGTAAAGATGCACTTGTAATATGACAGACGGGATATCCGTCATGTTTGTGACGGACTAACCCAACTGCTGAGCTC
Source organism: Lissotriton helveticus (assembly GCF_964261635.1). Lineage (NCBI taxonomy): Eukaryota > Metazoa > Chordata > Amphibia > Caudata > Salamandridae > Lissotriton > Lissotriton helveticus. The sequence goes on from NC_136067.1 coordinate 1,530,381,048, forward strand.
TAATCGGGTCCTAAATCAGCCTACCTAGGCTCAAGCACTGCAGATCAGCATTTATGTTAGTGGCAAACATTTAACTCACTGAGACAGCCTCCCAGTTATTGAAAAATATTGTGCTTCTGCAGCTGTTGTTATCATAATTGCAAGTAAATGGTGTTACTATTGGTATTTGACAGAGTAAAGTGTTTGTTTGCCTTTTGTGTGGCCTTGTACTGCTGTAACTTCAATAAGGCATAATAGAACACTGCCTATGATCACGCCACAGTGGTTCATTACAATTGTCAATTGCGCACAAAGTCAGGAAATGTGTGCACACAAACATGCTATTACCGCACACAGAGAAAAATAATTAGTGGGAACATTGGTCCCAATGGCAAAAAAGAATTTGATGATAAGGTGAAAGGTTAATTGATTCTTTTAACACTTTAAAGAAATGGGGGCAATTGTAACCTAATTCAAGAGCCTAAATCTGGTATTTTATTATTGCAAGAAATAAATATCATACAGTAAGGCGGTATTGGTGCAGACACATTGGGGCTGGTCATGGCACTCTCCCTATGAGAAACTACAATTAGGAGGTCGGTGATTTAAGTGTCATAATCTGCCTTGTTCTCTGTGGAAATTTGACACAGTGGGTAAATGGATAGTTGATACTCTGAAAATGTAGAATAGAATGATATTGCATGCCATCAATTGAAAGCTGAATATAGATGATCCTATGACATTCTAATTGTTAGAAATTGAGTTAGCTCAGCCCATCCGAATTTTAAAAATAAGTAACACTTGTCAAGAGACAGAATCAATCTGTAGTTATGTATTGCTGTTCATGATAAATTAGCATTTGTTTGTAAGATCTATTGTTTTACAGTTTTGCTGGATGTGATTATGAATTTTATGGTTTTAACGTAAACCGAATAAAGTTAATTGAACTGAGTTAGCGCAGATGTCATTGCTATCTGGGCAATTGGAATGTTAATCTGACCACATTAGGCCTATCCAGGAAAAGGTGGTCTACTCCACGATCGAGCTCTGAAGAGCAGTCAGCACTCTCATGCTTAATATGGATATATGTATATATTATATATTTCATGAGAATTCACTGGTAAACCAGAATATATTTTTTCGTCTCAACTCTGGTCTAATTTGCTTTCACGTCTAGACTGTTTGTAGCATTTAATTCATGTATAGAAAAATCAGCAATAATTTCTATCACACCTAGACATTTGCAAACCATTTGGTGATCCCTATGGAATTAACTAGTATGAAATATGAGACCTCTTTAATTTTCCATTCTATAAAAGTGGAAAGATCGCACACAAGCAGAAATTGATTTATGATATTGGGGGGGGGGGAGGGCAGAAATTCTGAGAGAGAGCTGCCTTATATACAGCAAACAATCATACAGAGGAAATTGCAGGTACTTAAAAAATTCATTTACACTTTTAAAAGGGTTTATCAGTAAATTGACATGTTAGTGGGAAAGTTTTATGGCCATTTAAATGGAAAATGTTCTATGTGTAAATGACAGTGCACTACCACATCATGCTTTAGTAATATATTTATGAAAAGTGAGTTTTTAAACATGAACTGGGAAATATTCCTGCTTCTGCCCATGTGATAATTGTATGTAGGCTTTGTTCTTATTACACATGGAGCAAATGTTTAGTCCAGTAAATAAAGAGTTTTTTGATACATCAGAAATAGTGAACTTCCATATTTGAAGATGCTCTCTTATGTGATAATGAAGAAAAAGGCGGCTTTATAAGACAAATTATTTACAGAGGATCACACAATTTGTGACCAGTTCACAGGTCAAGTACATTACAGTTAGGTGGAGTAGATTATTCAAGTTACTAGACCTGGAGGTCTAGTAACATTTTTATGATATTTTGAGCCCTGCTTCAGCTACAAGTAATGGTTGAAGTGGAAGTGTTAGAGACACAGCTAAAATAACCCCTGCTCACCCTTTTGGTAGCTTAGCAGGAGCAGTCAGGCTCATCTCAGAGGCAATGTGTAAAGCATTTGTATATACACACACAGTGAAAAATGCTACAAAAGGAGTCCACACCAGCTTAGAAAAACAACCGTTATTTATCGGAATAAAACAAGAAAAAAATGGCAAAAATCCAACATACTCAAGTAAATATATAACTTTTCAAAGGTGAGGCAAATGTAGCCCATACATATCTATGTATGCGTCCTTTTTAGCACAAAGTACCTGGGATTCATCAAAATTCAAAGACGAAAAAAGGCACAGGGGATGTGGGGCATCATAAAAAAAAACAAAGCTTCAGTTCCTTACTCCCAGGTGAGGTGTTTTGTCAGTTTCTTACTGCCAGGGCAGGTGATGTCAGTTCTTTACTGCTATGCAGGGGAGGTGATGCGTTGGTTCCTTACTTGAAGTAGTGGTGATGCGTCGATCTCTGGACACACGGCCTCGGTTCCTTACTGTTGGGCAAATGTCGATGAAGAGACAATGTCAAAGTACGATCCAAAATCCAGACGCGATGTGGCGGCAGCAAGCTAGTGCTTCGTCAATTTCACAGCCGTGAAGCAGGGGATGTCTCGATTCTTCAGCCGCAAAGCAGAGGCTGAGTGGGAGCGGGTGCCACGGATGTCAGTGACATGGTGCTCGGGACTAAGTCTGCAGTGTCTTTTCAACTGCACAGCAGGTGCTCCATTGATTCTTTAGCTGCACATTGGTGATACGTTGATTTTTAGCCGCACACCAGTGCTGTGTTGAGAAAACGACAACTGAGAGTCGATGGGTGGATTTTCTCACCTTTTGTAACTTCCAAGGGCCCAAGAACTGGATTTGACACCACTTGGCAAGCCGGGGCTCTCAGCAGAAGAGCCCAGGCACTGGTAGGTGAATGCTTTGATGGCCCTGAGACTTTATAACAGAAGGCAAGCATGCACAAGCCCTTGGAGAACCTGGGAAGCAGGATGTAGAATGCAAAGTCCAGTCCTTTCACCCCAGGACAGAAGCACCAGGACAGCACAACAAAGCAACAGGTAGAGTGGCAGTCCCTCCTACAGCATTGAGCTCTTCTTCCTGGCAGAAAGAATGTCCTTTACTCCAGAAGTGTTCTGATTTGAAAGTACCAGAGGTCCAATGCTTATACCCCTTTCTGCCTTTGAAATAGGCAAAGTCTTACCAATGCACAAGACCCTGCCTTTCACTGACCTGGCTCCTGGCGTACTACAGAGGGGTGGAGACAGCTTTGTGTAAGGACAGGCACAGCCCTATTCAGGTGTCAGTGACAACTCCTCTCACCACTCTAGCTGAGGAAGGTCCAGCAGCCTTGGTGATGGCCCATCAGGATATGCACGGCACGCCTCAGTTCCCTTTGTGTGACTGTCTAGAGTGAATGCACAAGAGCCAAACTGTCACCCTAACCCAAAACGTGGGTTAGGGTGACAGAGCAGAGGCACAGAATGGTTAAGCAAGAAAATGCCCACTTTCTAAAAGCGGCACTTTTCAAACACACAATTTAAAAACCAACTTCACAAAAAGATTTATTTTTAAATTGTGACTTCAGAGACCCCAACTTCTAAATCTCTACCTGTTCCGAATGGGAAATTATACTTAAAAGATATTTCAAGGCAATCTTTAATCTCTCTCTGGGAGAGATAGTCCTTGCAATAGTGAAAAACAAAATCTACAATTTTTCACTATCAGGACATGTAAAACACAACAGCACATGTTCTTCCTTCTAAGTACACTGTACCCTGTCGATAGGGCTACCTTGGGCCTACTTTAGTGGTGCCTTATATGTAGTAAAAGGGAAGGTCTGGGCCTGGCAAGTGGGTGCACTTGCCAGGTCGAAATGTCAGTTCAAAACTGCACACACAGACACTGTAGTGGCAGATCTGAGACCTGTTTGCAAGACTACTTATGTGAGTGGCACAATTAGTGCATTTCACTTACAGGCCCAGAGCACCTCTGGTGCCCTTTGCTAGGTACTTACTAGTAAATGACATATGCCGTCATAGATAAACCAATCATCAATACAATTTAAACAGAGAGCATAGGCACTTTAGCACTGATTATCAGTAGTAAAAGTTCCCAGAGTCCTAAAACCAACACGAACAGGTCAGACATAATTAGAGGAAGAAGGCAAAATGTTTGGGGATAACCCTGCAGAAAGGACCAGGTCCAACAGTAAGGATTAAACCAAACCATTGATTTAATCCCTGAATGTGGATATTGCAGTAACGCCTCTCCAGCACTGTGGTTGTTAAAAAAATGCTATCTGACTAATTAGAAATATTTTTTTTTAAATTGTCTTAAAAAATCAAAAATGGCTAGTGGGTATAAGTCAGCAAATATGCTGATAAGACTTGGCTCACGTCTGCCACAAGTTATAGACCTGAAAACTTAAAAAAGGTTCTAGGCTCTCTGGCAGCGAAATCATACACTTAAATATTCTTCAACCATGCCACAAAATGACAGTCCTGCACTGTAATTGTCCTTGCACCAATGGTTTGGTGCAAGCTTCCATCTTCTGCAGACTGAAGCAACTACTCAGTTTTGAGGTGCTTTTCTGTTGCTTTCCTCTGAAGACATCACCCTTTGACCTGGTGAATTGTATTTTTTCAAGCCGGGGGTCTGGGGAACAGGGTGGGGTATTCAGTGTACGAAAAGAATATCCCTAATGGGAAACAATTCATATGTATGTTTCTTTTCTTTTTTTAATAGACTCAGAAACTTGGTCCACATATTTGAAACCCGTCTCTGTGTCTGTATACTAGTTCTGTACAATTTTATGTAACATATCTACTGGGGTACTTTTTGCTTAACCTTGTAAAGCTCGATAGTAGAAATGTATGACTTTTGCAGGATTCACCTGCTCAACAAAGAAAACCTGTAGTAGTGAAAGTGATAGACAAATCTCTGATTAAAGTACTCTCTCAGTGGCATGCAGAAAATCGTTACCTTAGAATTTCCTCTAACCTTAGGACAAGCGATCTAAAGAAGAGAACTTCCCGGTAGAAATTTTGCCCTGGACAAATTAATTGCCCACATCTATTTTCTGTCCACAAGACAGGCTTGCTCTCTATGCCTTTCTCTTGATTCGCTTATAGGAAAATGCTCTGCTCTGTAATACCTGTGTTTGTGTGAGAGGACAGCCTCTGTCCTGCCAACGAGAAGAGTACTTTCAATGAGGAAGTTTTTTTGTGCTTACTCTTTCCATGCTTTGGTAACTTTACATTCAGACAGCATACAATAAATAAAACATTGTGCGAAATGATTGTATGGGACTAGGCACACATTTTACTCATTGGCCTATATGTGTGATGAGGAAAATAGAGAATGCTCCATAGGCAGCTTGTTTTTTGTTCTTGAAGACTGCATGATCTTGCTAAAAAACGCAGTACATCATGGGGATTTTCAGACTTTACACTTCTACACTGAAGTGATTTTTAACATGATATCCAGCAGTTTATTTTGTGATGTTTCATATTAAAAAATCTGTAATTCAGCATGGCACTGTGAGATATCTTTATTTTTAGGCAAGTGGTGATTAAATGTACTGCTATCCTCTGCTCCCTCCTTCAAGTGATTGTGCAGTCCCATTGTTGCTTTTCTATCATCTGCTTACCTCTCGATCTCTTTAGGGGTGACTGTAAGCCAGCTGGATGAAGAGACATTTTCTGTATTTGCTCCAACTCCTGCTGCCATGCACGAAGCTCAAGAGTTCATCAGTGAAGCTTGCAAAGATGATGTGAGTTAGAAAATTCATTTTGGGTCTCATTGAGTTACATTGAGTTTTTACGTTTCTCTGGCGACCATGCTTCCTTTTTTGTAATGTTGTGTTTTCTTCTGCAGCAAGATCATCAGTTAGAGTTTGGAGCAGTTTATACAGCTACCATCACCGAAATCAGGTAATTCTTTAGGCACTTGCCTTTTCTAATGTACTGTGTGGTCTTGCATTTTGCCTAATTCCAGAAGCAACAATACCTTTTAATTCCCAGAGAAAGTGTATTCAAATTTTGGGGCGTTGTAGGTTTAGAACGAAATAATTGTGTTAATCGAAGCAGTGCACAGAGCGCATTGCTTGTCTCTACATGGTATTTTATGTTACCCCATGAGCCCTGGTGACCTGAAACTCACTTAAATAATGTCTCATGCTCAAAGTAAAACTCCCTTTTCCTTATGGTTTCCCCACTTTGCACAATGTGTGTGTGTTTTTCCTTTTTTTTTATTTGCCCAGAGTTGATTTATCGATCAATAATTAATTAAATAGCATCTTTTACGTAATGTGATCTTCTCAACCAATTACAGTTGAAAGGCCTGGAGACATCAGCCTCAATTGTAAATAAAATCACTCCAATCAGGTTGTTGGACATAGTTATTAAACTTCTATGCATGTTTTGCTGTTTTGTTCACCTATGTTGGTAAAGAGCTGAGTGGGTAAAAACAGTGTTTAGAAACTTCACAACATATGTGGGACTGCATTCTTGCATCGCAAAAAACTTCCTTCTGTTCATAGGTAATGCTTGGGCTCTGCCCCCAAGCCTGCCTTTTGAATGTTAATAGGGGAAGTGGGTAATCCACCAATTCCAAAACAGGATTCATGTGAAATTGAGATTCTCTGTGCCGTTTTTGAGGCATGTGTTCGGAAACAAGGTCATATTACCACATATACGCATTTAAACTGCACTGGGTTCTCAATCTCTACTCTAGCCTAGAAAAGACAGTCTCTACTCTAGCCCAGAAATGGACGTGTTCTCACAAAAGGGCAGGAGGGTGGGAAGAACCTGTGACGAACTTTACTCTGTTTGAGGTCATCAGGATGTGTTATCCTAGTTTAAAAGGAGCTGAGGAACAGTGTGAGAACTGGGCACCCTCTGGTTTATGTTGCCACCAATAAATATAGGTTAGAAACGCAATGAACACGTAAAGCAAGCAAAAATCTCAAAAACATGTATTTTTATTTTCTTCACCTTGCAGGGATATTGGAGTTATGCTGAAACTATATCCAAACATGACTCCAGTGCTACTGCATAATTCGCAGCTGGATCATAGAAGGGTAATGAGCATGTTTTTGACATTTCAATAAGTGTTATTGGTTCACTTTTCAATGTTAGCCTGCAATTGAGTTGATTATAGCAGCATATAGCAATATTAGTTTTTAAGTCTCACTACAGTAAGCTGTAGTTATTTGGAAGACTGCATGTTACAAGTATCTTTCAAAAATGTGTGTTTTAGAGTGAGTACAGAGAAAAGTAGGCTTTGGGTCAGCCGAATCAGCCACTGGCTTTCATGGGGGTTTCATTGGTTTCCATTGCTTGGAAGAGCTGTCCGTCAAAGACAAGGCATTTTGTGGATGTTTGACCAAATTTTGGTGCACCAACATTGTATCTGCATTTTTACTGCTATAGGTGCAGTAAATGTGGAGAAATAATCATTCACGTGTTGTTCTTATTTTTATTTATTAAAAGATTCATATTCCCATATAGTCATTCTTAGCGATGCGAACACTTGCTTTTGCAATGGTTTCATCTGGACAGTCTCACTTTGAATCTTTGTTTATTTGATAATTTACAATTATATGCTGTTAGGTTATGTTAAACTTTCTTAAACATCTTTATTCATAAATGTGGTATTTGCAATCTCAAGAACCTGCCAAGAAAAGACTTACAGCCTGATTCATGAAAACCGATTTCTGCGAATTCTAAATTGCGAGTGACAGCGAATCGCAATTTAGAATTCGCATGCCGGCATTCATCAAAATCTGCGAGAATATAAAGCGATTCGCACGCGGCCGCAAAAAGCGTTAGCGATTTTGAAAAATCGCAGGAAAATCGCTATTTCCGTCAAAATCCATGTAGGAATTGCGATATCGCAATTTGCGAGATCGCTAAATGCGATCTCGCAAGTAGCGAGATCGCAAAAACGGGAAGTCGCATTTCGAGCACAGTGATGACCTCACAACCAGGAAGCAGGCAGTTCCCACCCCATACAGAACAGTGAGGCAGATCTCGAGGCTGCTTCTCACAGAGCTCCTTCCAGAACACCTCCAAACTTTCAAATCCTCACTTTTGTGACTGCAGCAATGTCAGAGGATGCAGCACTAGGGCACAGTGACACCGGGCGCAAGCGGAAGCTCAAATTTAGTGAGCAGGAGTTGGAGCACCTGATAGAGGGAGTGGTAGAAAACCACCCAAAACTGTTTGGAAAGGACTCCAGGAGGGTGCCTGAAGCAGAGAAACGCCGACTGTGGCTGGGGATCGGCGCAAAAGTCAACGCTGTGGGCGTGACACACAGGTCGCTTGAGGAGCTCAAAAAGAGGTGGTACGACCTCCGAGGTCGTGCCAATGAGAGGGTGGCAGAGAGGCTGGGCGAGACCCTGGCTACTGGAGGTGGAGATCCTACAGTCCCTCCCAACACCCCCTTGGAGGACCGTGTGGAGGACACACTTGAGCCAGAGGCGTGTATAGGGGTCATCACTCTGGACTCATCCCGACCCACCCAAGACAGCCAAGGTAAGTGGCATGCGACTGCGACCCTGTCCCCTGACAATGGCCATGACCCTATAGCCTCCCATAATCAACCCAAGTCATGCAATCCATGCACATTAGGTCATGCCCAAAAGCATTGTGGGACATGTAGTCTGCCCACAATGTACAAAAACCCCAATGCAGCCAGACATGTCCCAAAGTACGCAATGCCACAGCCAGTCAGGGAATGTCAGCCAGCATGCATGTAGCAACTGCACGTGTGACAGATACATGCAATTAATCCACGTCCACTTCCCCTCACAGGTGGCGCTGACAACAACAGCAGCGACAGCGACAGGCTGCTCATAGACGAGGCACCAGAGGATGCAGAGGAGGTGCCAACAGCCACACATCCTGCACCATCAGGCGCTGCACCAATCCCTGCTGCCAGACCACCACCATCTGCGCCAGCACCATCAGGCGCTGCACCAATCCCTGCTGCCAGACCACCACCATCTGTCTGCGCCAGCACCATCAGGCGCTGCACCAATCCCTGCTGCCAGACCACCACCATCTGCGCCAGCACCATCAGGCGCTGCACCATTGTCAACCGCAACACCACCACCAGCGGGGCCCTCAACATCTGGTGCTGCTAGTGCGGTGACAGTGCGCACACCCACTGTGGCCAGGCAGCACAGCAGGCATGGCAGGGTTTGCCAGCAGAGCACAGCACGCAGCGGCAGGAGGGGGATGGCTGTGCGCGTGCCAGGGCTGAGCATAGAGCGCCAGATGCTGCGCATCCATCAACTGCAGGCACGACGCCAAGGGGCAATGCAACTCCAGCTCCACAACATTGGCCGCAATGTCGCAAATGTGTCGGACAGGTTAGAGCGGATGACAGCTGCTATGGAGGCGAACACTGCGGCCATCATCTCGCAGCGCAACACCGCCGCCACCGCCAGCTACTTACGCGGCTATCTGCCTACACACGCTCGAACTATGTCATTGGTAATGCCACCTCCCAGCTCTCACGTCGGTCCCTAGCTATGCAGCTGCGGATGGTGCAATGCTGCGAGGATGTGGCGCGAGTCTTAGAGCAGGTGACCAGTGCCGTACTGGCACTTCATCCAACCGGCCCAGCCAATGGTGGTGGGGACGACACTAGTGAGGGGAACTCCAGTGTCAGCAGCCTGTCTGCCTCACAGGTTGGTGTGCTACGCCGCAGCAGCAGGCCCACTGCAGGTTCACGTGCCGTCCCAGAGGATGAGCCTGAAAGGCGATTGGGTGCCGCGCGCCGGAGGCGCACTTGACTTTACTGTCCATTGGCAGGGACATGCTGATGATAGAAGCATGTCCTGTGTATGATTAAGAGCAGTATGGCGCAATACTGCTCACATGTTAAGAATTGCAAAAAGTCATTATCATTGTGCCTTCAACAATAATTTTATTTTAGCATCGTACATCGGCCTCCTGTCATTATTTCCATTGGCATGCATTTGTGAATTGTTGGGTGAGGGGAGTGGGTGCACTAGAAACTGTTCATTGTGATGTGGTTGCGGCGTCTGTGTCCTTCAGCTGAATTCTCCCCGCGTGCATGACGCACATGTGCAGCTGGCCGGTCGTCCCCTTCCGACTCACTGCCAGAGATCTCTACAGGTATCCGGCGCTTGGTAGCAATGTTGTGTAGTATTGCACACACAGCCACAATGCGGCAGCACACATCAGGACTGTAGTACATGGCCCCACCAGTCTTGTGCAGTATGCGGAATCTGCTCTTTAGTAGCCTAAATGTCCTCTCAATGCAATTCCTTGTGCGTATGTGTGCTACATTGTAGCGCCGTTGCTGTGGTGTAGCAGGGTTGAGGTATGGGGTGAGAAGGTATTCACGGAGGGCGTAGCCACTGTCACCTGAATGAGAGGAGCAGAGGGTGAGTGCCTGTGCAGCGCAGCTACTTCATCACAGTGTAACATTGTGGGCCAAGTGTACTTACCAAGTAGGTGTCCTTCACCAAAGTCTCCCCTGGCCAGTCGTGTGTGGAGGCCGCTGTGCCGGAATATGAAGGAGTCATGTGTGCTCCCTGGGTACTGTGCCACTATGTCCGTGATGTATGTCTTAGCATTGCACACCATCTGGATGTTGAGGGAGTGGTAGGACTTGCGGTTGCGGTACATGTACTCCGTTTCAGCTGGTGGGCAGATGGGGACGTGGGTACAGTCAATGCATCCTATCACATGTGGGAAATGCGCAACATTGTAGAATTGATGCTTGGTCTCATCCAACTCCTGTTGGCTGGTGGGAAATTTGATGTGGGGGTGTAGCTTGGTCAGCATTGCATCTAGGAAACTCCTTAGGCAGCGGGACATGGTGGGCTGGGATATCCCCCCCAGCAGCGGCAACTATCCCCTGGAAGCTCCCGGAGGCCAGAAGGTGCAGGCTGCACAATACCTGGACATGTGTGGGCACGGCATTGCTCCGCCTTGTTAGGTGCTGCATCAGGGGGTCAAGGTCCTGAATTAGCTTGATGATCATTGGCCCATTCAGGCGGTACTTTGCGTATATTTGCTCTCTGGTTTGGCCCAGCAGGGTGACCCGCTGGCGGAATATCCTCTCCTGGATCCTACGTCTCCTCCGTGCTGCTCGCTGTAGCCTTCGCCGCCTGACCACCATGTAGAGTCCTGGCATTGTGAGACTCCTAATGCTGCTGCTGCATCTCCTTAAGTGTGTTTGGTCAGGCCAGCACCTGTTACTGATTGGTAAACGGTTTTTCAAATATTTTTTTCCTAGGCTTTGATGGTTACCACCTGCTTTGGGTTGTCCTTAATTTGCGCCTCGCAAAAAGCGATTTACGGGTTTTTCGCAATTTGCGATTTTTCTTGAATAGCGATTGCGAGTTCGCATTTTTATTAGCAGAATCCGTGGTTTCTCGCAATTTCCGATTCGCTAATGGGCTCCTGCCGGGATTCTGCGAATAAGTTTGCGAATTCGCTATTCTGTGTTTGCGAATTCGCTTTTTTCTTCAAGAATACCGATTTTGACAATTGCGCTCGCAATAGCTTTTTCGCAGCTATTGCGATCGCAATTTTGCTTCATGAATCAGGCAGTTAGCTTCTTCACTTCCCTAAATCTGTTTTACAGCTTTTTTTCTGCGTATTGCAAATGTCTAGAAATTAACGATGATTGAAAGGTTTCTTAGATAGTTTAGAAAAATATTTCCTCCGTCAACAAAGACTTTCAACTTTGTACTGAATTTTGCTTTGAATGGATTTGTTGGATGGGTCCCATTTGAAGTAACCCATGAGTAAGATCTCCAAAACCGATCCTGGAAGGTTGCTTTCGAAGTAGTTATGATTACAGCCAAACGGCCAAGTGACTGTAATGTTCCCATTATGCATTTCCTAAGGACCCACATGTCCTTTCTTTCAAAAGCCTTTTCGAATTTTCACATTAGTCAAACTGTTTTATAGTTAACCTTCTTTCTAAACTCTTCCACCTTAGCAGTGAGGTTCTCACACATCCTGGATGTTGAAGGGGCCCTAATGATATTTTAAAGAACACTGATGGCAAAGGCAAGCCCAAGCAACCTTTGGTAAATAATAGAGCTGTATGTACATGTTTGGCTTCCGCCAAATAGTCTGTTACTAGGTTGAACGTTGCTTGCCAAGAGACGTAGAGTAAACCCAGTGCTCACTCTACTATGAGGAAGGCTGTCACTGAGGTTCGTACAAGGAATATACTGATGACATTTATAGGGCTGCCATCTGTAGATAAGGTAATACCTTTGCTAAATATTAGTACATAGATACTGACTGAAGAAGAGATAGTCTAAAGTGACAGTCATCCCGGTCCAAACTTAGTGCTTGATTTTCTTACTATGTCATCATTCTCCCACCTCCAAAATCTGCTTAAAGCTTGCTATTGTACTCTACTTTTATCAATATTGGAGAACATTTTGTGATATAAAAGGAAACTTTTTGTAATTATAATCGTGATTCTCTTCACCATGGGTATTTTCGCTTTAACATTGTGCAGGCATCCTCCAGGATTGGGATCACAGTATTAATTATGGTCTTGATAGATCATTGTTTAAACTGATCCCCAAATTGATCTGCCTCACTGACTGTCCTACTCAAAATGGAACAGTGCAGCATACTTCGTGACAGCGTGCATATTCTCCGATGACATAGCCTATGCATTGGAGCAGCATTTATTGTTTATTTTTATACACAATATCTGTAAGAAGTGGTGTTTATCATGACTAAATTGTTTTCATTGGCTCATTTTATTCTGTTTTGTAGAGGCAGAAAAGGTTGCCCTCTACAGGCATGTTTTATTTGTATTCCTTTAAAATTAAATAATGTTAATTTTTAATTTTGCTAGGATGCCACACATGCACAGAGATTTTCTATTGTTCTTGAATTCCCAGCGAAAACCCACAATTGTCAGTTAAGATTACAAACAAGTAACCTTTTAAGCCTTGTTTTATTTTACAGATTAAGCATCCCAGTGCACTAGGACTAGAAATTGGCCAACAAATCCAGGTATTTATTCACACTATTTATTGGTTGTGTGTTGGTTATGTATTTGTGTTGCACACATGTGATTTGTATAAACGTCAAATCGGAGAGTTTTTAAGGCCTAGATGTAGCCGAACAACAGCTTAGATGTTTGACTAACAATAGGTGACTAAGCCCTCCCTACCACCCGCTTCTCGCATAAAAATGTGTCCTCTGCCTACTTTTAGTATCCTTATTTGAAGTGCTGAAGGACTGGTGCTGCAAAATGTAAAAATAGATTATATGTTTGTTCCATGGGCAGAGAATTTTCATTAAAGAGAGAAACCTCAAATATTCTCTGCATAAAATACACAGGGGCTGTTTACGCTGCTACTCAAGTAACTTATCACCCTAAAAGCCATTCATGTTTATGGCTTTGGAAATAGTTCACAACCTTAAGTGAACGCTGCATCATGTTTGTTTGTGTCGTCTGCTGTGCCAGTCCCCCTATAGCTACAGATGGATGCCAAGTAACTCCGACATTTGCCACCGTGAGGAAGCTTTGGTTTTGTAGCCAGCATCACTATCAAGGACTTTATGGTTTGTTTTCCGTTATAATTACAAGAGTACAACATTTTAATTTCACCCGTTCAATTATTGAAAACATTTTATACAAAAATTATTCTGCAAACTGATAGTTTGCAGTTTCAAAAATTTCTTAACTGGGGTATTCTAATTGATTTGCTGTATATAATAATTATGTTGCGTACAGACAATTGACTCAGGTTAATGATCAGCCTAGATAATGAAATTACTAAAAAGATTAACGCCACTATTAGCCTAAAACAGGAGTGCGCAGGGACGCCACTGTTTCTTTTCTTTATATACTTTTGATTACCCCAGTATTGGAACTTTCATAGATTCCCATGCTTTGCATCATTCCCCCGTCGTCGGATTGGGAGCCTCTGTAAATAAAAAATACCATAGCAAAAGGTACAAAAGAGAAAAAATTAGGCCTAGGCCTCATCTCGTTTTGTAGCTTATCCACCTCTTTGTGTAAAAGAGCCCAAACTTTCTACAGCAACCAATCAGCATAGCCTCACCCCATAGAACCCTCCTGAGAGAACCTCAGAGCCTCAGATTTTTCTACCGCACGTTGTGCTAGGGAGTCTCCTCTGAGCTCAGCTCAGTTTTTTCTCTAAAACTTAGATTCTTTGACTTTTTCTTCAAAAATTTAACATGTCTGACAAGGAGAAAAAAGCTTTATTTAGAGCTTGTGCTACTTGTTCAAAAAAGAGACTGTTTGTGGAGGACAAGCATGAGGACTGTATCTACTGCTTGTACCCGGACCACAAGGCCAGATTGTAAAATCTGTAGGACTTTCTCCACAAAGACTTTGAGAGACAGAGAGGGCCGCCTGTTAACTTGGCTACAGAAGATGAAGTCTCGTAAGGAGGTAATTTCATCGGATGATGAGGACTCTTCTTCTGCTGCGTCCTCCAGAAGATCCAGAAAAAGGGGTAGGTCATCCCTTCTACTTCTACTGAGCCACCAGTCAAAGCCTTGGAAAAGATCTCTGACAAGTCTGAAAAGGCTAGTCCCATGAAATCTCCTCACCGAGGTGAAAAGGAGAGGCAGGGACAGGCTGCAGAGTCAGAAACAACTAAAAAAGCAAAGAAAGATGTTTCTGTTACTTCTCCACCATCTCAGAAGAAGAAGGACGGCAAAAAACCTTCTACTGTCCCTCAGGAAGGAAGGCCTGACAAGAAGCAGCGTCCGTCGACGACGAAATCAACAGGTACTTCGACGACCGCTTTTAAGAAAGACCAGACTTCTCCTATGACTCCGTCGACGGTGACTTCGTCGACGACGGCAGCTTTAATAGCCTCGTCGACATTTAAAGTGCCTGTTTCCTGCTCGTCGACGATGGTGTCTACATTCTCGACGTCGACGATTATGACGGCGAAGGTAGTGTCGATGGCGCAAACGACAACGACGGCTAAGATGTTGATGACGACGAGCTCGTCGACGACACCGTCGACGATTGATCCACCGTCGACGATGAAGACTCCGTCGACGAGATCCTTTTCTCCGTTGACTGTTCCGTTGACGGTTCTACCGACGACGATTACACCGATGTTACCGTCGATGACGAGTCCGTCGACGATCCAAAAAGTCCGCATTTCAATACAAAGGCATCAAATAACCCCTGAGATGACTTCTCCTAGGTGGGTAACACCTTTGCCTCCTACTCTGCTATTGGATGAAGAGTCCGACGAGGATGATAATGGGCCTTATGGGGATGCCTACAGCCCATCGGACTTAAATGTGAAATGTCAGGATACGGATTCTGAATACTATTATGATGAAGAGCGCCAATATGTCCAACAGGACAGGCCTTAACAGGATTCACATCAGGGCATGGTGGCAATGCCGTCTTCTCTGATTTCGGATTTGCAATTAATGTTGCAGGACTATAGGAACAGGTTTCCTACGCAAACAGCAGTACAACAGGAGTGTCCTCCTACTCCATCTATTCCTGCTACTTCTGCGGCTGCAGTGCCACCTGTGGTTTCACAGATTGTAGAACCAGCCCCTAGAGACACTTACCAAGAGGCTGTGCCTGTTCAGGATGACGATGTCTCCTCTGATGACAATCTTCAGGAAGATCCTCCTCAGGATCCGGATAGACATTTTGATGACGATGATGACCTTCAGGATCCGGATGCTCCAGTGCCGGATACTGCTACTTCCCCTCCAGCTGATATTGGAGGTTTCCATAACCTTATGTAGAGGGCGTTTAAGAGGTTTGGCCTGCCAATTACTACGGTTCAGACAGACTGCTTCCTTTATGAATTTAAAGAACCTTACAAAAAGTCCATTCGGTCAATCCCTATAATTGAGCACGTATGGTCAGAAGGCATTAAAGTCATGCAAAATACAGCGACAGTTATCCCTGTTCTTCCCCGGTTGGAGAAGAAGTATAAAGCTCCAGAGGGCAGTCCAGCTTGCCTTCTTGGACAACCGAAACCAGATTCCGTCATTTCCCAAGCGGCCCAGAGTAAGTCTAAAAACCCTTTAACTCCACTTACAACACCACCAGACAAAGAAGGGAGACGTCTGGACAATGTGGGCAAAAGATTCTCGTCCATAGCCAGTGTCTTAGTTCGAGCTGCGAATGCTATTGCCATCTTGGGCAGGTACGATCGCCAGATGTGGTGCGATTTGTCCCCTTTTGTGGACCAGCTTCCAGAGGCTGCGAAGGATGAGGCCAGGAAGGTTTGATGGAAGGAGAGCTTTCCTCTTCAGAGGTGATTGATTGTGCTATGGACATAGCTACAACTGATTTTCGTGCCCTGGCAGGGTCGGCTGTGTTAAGACGCCAGGGCTGGCTGCGGGCAACCTGGTTTCGCCAGGAGGTCCAGAACAAGATCTTGGATTTGCCATACGATGGTGACATGCTTTTCGGGAAGCATGTGGATGAAGCCCTTCAAGGTATCAAAAAGGACACTGACACAGCTAAGTCCTTGGGCTCTTTAAATTACCGCAAGGTTCCGTTTAGAGGTGCGAGGGACAGGGGTTTTTCCTCATATAGAGGTGGCAACCAGCAGCGGTACCCTTCATACTTGCAATCCTCCCAATCTTACAAACCCTAGTACTCCAATCAACGCCAAGGCCAGTCTGCGTCTTTCTCTCGTCAACCGCAGAGGGGGCACAAAGGTCGTCAAGGACGGGACAATTCCAAACGACAATAGCGGCCTCTCGGCTCTTTCTACTGTTCCTACCCCTCCGATGACATCAGTGGGGGCAGGATTTCTCATTGTCTAAAGAGTTGGAAGCTTATTACATCAGATCAGTGGGTCCTAAATATCATTCAGAGTGGCCACACGTTGGAGTTTCAACATCTTCCTCCGAACAGAGCTCCAGGCGCCAGCAAGTCCAAACATCTGGCCCTGCTACGTCTCGAAGCCCACCAGCTTTTCATCAAGGGGGCAATAGAACCTGTACCTCTTTCACAAAGGGGGAAAGGGTTTTATTCCAGGTTCTTCCTGGTTCGCAAGACAACAGAAAAATGGCGCCCCATATTAGATCTACGGGAGCTCAACACCTATCTCATCAAGCTCTCCTTCAGGATGGTAACTCTCCAGGATATCCTTCCTTTGCTAAATCCAGGAGATTACATGGCGACTCTGGATTTAGAGGATGCCTATTTCCATGTTCCGATCCACCCAGCTCAAAGACAATGCTTGCGATTCACAGTAGGCAAGAGTCATTTTCAGTTCAAAGTACTTCCTTTTGGCCTCCAGGCTGCACCAAGGATATTTACAAAGGTGTTGGCTCCGGTGGGAGCATTCCTCAGGAAACAATCTCTGGAAGTTTTTCCCTACCTGGACGACAGGCTGGTCAAGGCTCCATCTTTCCAGGGAACTTCCATGGCCGATTCGACCTGTATCCAACTATTCAGCCACCTGGGCCTTGAGCTCAACAACGACAAATCAGTTCTTCAGCCATCCAGGACTGCAAGGTTTCTGGGATCCATGCTGGACACGACACGCTGCAAAGCGTATCCAACAGAGGAACGTCAACACAAATTTATGTTATCGGCGCGCCTCTTGATGAAGAGGAAATCCATGTCAGTACGGCTTTACAAGTCTCTTCTCAGATCGATTTCATCCTGCATACCATTGATTCCGCATTGCAGGCTGCGAATGCGTCCTCTGCAAGAGCAGCTCGACCAGCAATGGTGCCAGGCGGAGGGCTCTTTCGACGACAGGATTACTGTGATGCCAGCAATGAAAAAAGCATGCGGCTGGTGGTTGGTGAAGGACAACATCGCAAAGGGGTTAACATTCACACTTTCGCCTTCTCCCATGGTTATCACCACAGACGCCTCATTAGACGGCTGGGAAGCGGTGCTCCAGGAGCTGCACGTGAGTGGTCACTGGGATTCAGTTCAACGCAGGTGCCACATCAACCTGTTAGAACTCAAAGCCATTCGGTTAGCCTTACAGGCTTTTCTACCGCGAATTCGGACACGTTCAGTGCTGGTCCGAACGGACAATACAACGGCCATGCACTATATCAACAAGCAGGGCGGGACGAGATCCAAGATTCTCTCCAAGGAAGCTCAAGTGATTTGGGATTGGGCGATTCTTCACGATATTGCTCTGAAGGCGGAACACCTCGCAGGTTCGCTCAATGTTACGGCGGATGCCCTGAGTCGACAGAAATCAATCAGTCACGAATGGGAATTGAACCAATCCATTCTGGAGGAAGTGTTCTCGGTCTGGGGAACCCCGACCATAGACCTGTTTGCAACTCCGGAGAACACCAAATGCCGGTACTATGCAAGCAGGGATCACCATCCGGGGTCCTTGGGGAACGCGCTTTCGATTGCCTGGTACGGCGCATTCTTTTACGCTTTTCCTCCGATACCTCTAATCCCGAGATTGATCAGGAAAATCAAAGCGTAGCCGTGCAGAATGAGCCCCGCCAGTTCTGGTACACGGAACTCCTTCTGCTATCTTAGGACCATCCAATTCACCTGCAGCCGGTTCCTTCTCTGTTGTCGAGGTCTCAGGGTCAAGTGCTCCATCCGGACCCGAGCTCACTTCACTTGACAGCGTGGCTCCTGAGTACAGGGAATTCCACAATCTAACCCTCACTAAGGAGTGTAGGGACATCTTGTCTCAAGCTCGAGCGCCAAGTACGAACAAAACTTACAGAGCAAAGTGGAAGAGGTTCTGCCTCTGGTGTCGACGACAACACCTTCACCCTTACACTTCGGCTCCACATCAGATTTTGCCCTATCTCCTGTCGCTAGCTAAATCTGGATTGGCTCATTCTTCTGTTAATGTTCATCTGGCAGCCATCGCAAGCATCAGACGGACGTCTTCAGGTCCTTCGCTGTGGTCCTCTAGGATTGTCAAGCAGTTCTTGAAAGGCCTGTTTAGGGTTTTTCCTCCAGTCCGTCCTCCTCCACCAGTCTGGCAACTTAATTTGGTCTTAGCTCAGCTAATGAGGGCACCGTTTGAACCCATTCACAAAACAGACCTTAAATTCCTATCTTGGAAGTTAGCTCTTTTGTTGGCATTGACATCAGCCAGAAGGATTAGAGAGCTCCAGGCACTGACAATCGTGGAGCCTTTCCTGCTATTCAAACGGGATGTCCTCATCCTACGGACGAATCCTAAGTTCATCCCGAAGGTTCCGACTGACTTCCATCTGAATGAACCCTTAATTTTGAAGTCTTTTTTCCCCACGACCTACAACTCCAGTAGAGAGGTCCTTGCATTCTTCGGACGTTCAAAGGTGTCTAAAGTTCTATTTGGAGCGCACAACAACTTTTAGGAAATCCTCACAACTGTTCGTATCCTACAGTGCCCCGCGGAAAGGTTTTCCGCTGTCCAAACACAGCATTTCTCGCTGGATTTCCAGTGCTATTCAATTCTGTTACCAACAAGCGGGCAAACCGCTTGAAAGAAGAGTCCGTGCACATTCCACAAGATCAGTGTCTCTTTTTTCAGGAGTTCCCAATAAAGGACATCTGCAGAGCAGCAACGTGGAGCAGTACACATACCTTCACGAAGCACTACTGTCTAGATTCCTCTACGAGGGATGATGCAGCTGTTGGACAGGCAGTCCTGAGGAATCTTTTTCAATGAGAGGTGAGCTTTCCCTACAATCCCTGTATTGCACATTTTGTTTCACTGGTGTTTTTCCAATGTGAGTATTTCTCTGACAAGTTGCTGATTGTTCTATTGCAAAATGTGCTTTTATGACTTACTGCTAGCTACTCTGATACAAAGCATGGGAATCTATGAAAGTTCCAATACTGGGGCAAGAAAACAAGTTACTTACCTGTAACTTTGGTTCCCCAGTATTGGTAACTTTCATAGATTCCCATGCGCCCATCCTCCTCCCCTGGGAAAGCTCAGCCTTTTACTGAGACAGTGGCTGTTGCACAACGGCTACGAAAATCTGAGGCTCTGAGGTTCTCTCAGGAGGATTCTATGGGGTGAGGCTATGCTGATTGGTTGCTGTAGAAAGTTTGGGCTCTTTTACACAAAGAGGTGGATAAGCTACAAAACGAGATGAGGCCTAGGCCTAATTTTTTCTCTTTTGTACCTTTTGCTATGGTATTTTTTATTTACCGAGGCTCCCAATCCGACGACGGGGGAATGATACAAAGCAAGGGAATCTATGAAAGTTACCAATACTGGGGAACCAAAGTTACAGGTAAGTAACTTGTTTTCTTGTCTTTTACTTGGTACACTATAAGATCCTTCCCTCTGGGAAACAATGAAACACCAATACCTTTGATCATGTATGCTGATGATCTCTTCATTGTTGATTGAACCTTATCCACCTTCAAAGACATCTAACTGCACTTTCAGCTTATGATGCTGTGAACGCTGGTGATTAATCTGCAGAAGACAAAAACTTTGATTGTTGTTACTCAGGTGAATGGCTGTAGTAATAGGTTGCTGGCTAAATAATGCTAAACTGGAAAATGTTTAAGAATAATCAGTTCTTGCTACCAATGTCTCTTTTTAACACATATTCAGACCTAGCTAACAAGGTCATATTCAATAGGGAAGACACTGGATACTTTTTGTTTCAACAGGAATTGGCACATCTCTGCTCTATGTAAGATCTAGAGATGCTCTAGAATGCTTAAAGATAGTAGCTTTGAGCTTTAAAAGGCATTCTTGCCCAAGTGTCAGGTTATCTCAATCAATGGCAATTACTTGGACATTGGCCCGGCTGGAATAAAATTTCAAGCAAGTGCACAAATAATACGCTTTTGGGATACACTAAAACTTGCCCCACTATGTGGAATTGTCGATAGATTTAGTAGAAGGCTACAATTTTACCACGTTGTTAAAACTGCCTACATCTACATTTTTTTTTAAACAAGCGCACAATTACAACCAAAATGCCAATGATTTTGAAAAATGTTTTGTCTCGCATTGCATGCTGACAGAGTACTATTGCTAAGCCCACTGCCCCTTAAATGTGGTATAACGGTGTCTGCTGCAATTTTTGTACCCGTATAACTTTGAAAATGTATGATACAGACTTTTTAAAACTTTTTTTCTATGAGTTGAAATATGTTCGTCTTAAAGTGTTTTTACGCAGAACTCTTCCAATAAAGATTACTGAGTTTAAAAACTATTAAAGACAAGCATTTGCAATGCAGTAGGTCCCACGTTTACATGAGGTTGAGCTATTGGCATTGCAAATGGCAATGCCTTTTATTTGTTTTGGTTCTTTAAACATAAATAAAAGGCATTGTCATTTACAATGCTAATAACTTCAACTCTTGCAAATGCGAGATAGAAGTCAGGCGATGCACTGAGCCCCGGAGTTGGCCTGGCTGCCGCTGCTCTGCCTCTGCTCTGGGCACCGTCCCGGTCTTGTAGCTCCTTCTTCCAACCTGCTCTGCTAATTCCCGCTGCTGCCCTCTGTCATTTTACCCAAAGCAAAGAGTCTGCAGCATCGCTCCCAGCAACATCGTAAAAAAATCACATGGTTATTTTACGATGTTGCTGGGAGCAATGCTGCAAACACTTTGGTTTGGGTGACATCATGGACGGGATAAAGGCATGCGACTGCCATGATTTTATGTTAAAAAAAAAAAAAAGTTGGGCAAGCTGCGCTCAACAAAACGCAGGGGCCATGATTTTGATGTAAAAGTAAATGAAAAACTAGTTAAGTGAGCTGCGCAGCCGTCGAGCGAATGGTGGGTGTGGCCCCATTGTGTAAGTGAAAGCTCGCATAACACTGTGCAAACATAAGCAAAAAGCAGTCCCCATTGCTAAAGCTCACGTCCCACCAGTGGTGTTTACATTAATTAAGCATAGAGTTCTTGCTAAGGATTAATACAAGCTATAGAGTAAGGACACAGTAAAAGGTCCAGTCCTAATGGGAGGTTACAATTGAAGACAAGGCGGTACTAAAAAGGGACTAACAAGCCTATTAACGAATCAGAAGCCAGCGTTTACGAAGGACAATGACACAAGCCAATTAAAAATATGGGCAGAGAGTGGGCAAGGCTTCAAATCCATACTCCAATGCAGCATGCCTCACAGAGCAGCGCATGCGCCGCCCTGGCTTGACCTAAAGAATTAATATTTGTTTTGTTATAGGGCTATAAAAGTGTTGTGTGCCTAAAGGAAGGTGTAAATTTCTAAATTGTAGCATGAGTTTTGTGATGAAAAGTGAGTCCGTGAAAATGTATAAGAATCAGCCTGCATGCTTACTTGAAAACCGACTTAGAAGCAAAAAGCGTATCTGAAAGAGACTATTAGTTATGGATTCCTTACCTTAGAATTACCCCCAGACGTCATCCACTGGATCCAGAGAATTTTTCTTCAGCGGTACCCCTGTGCGTCGGTAGGTGGCGTCGGTCAACTCCGTGTTCGCCGTTGGCGGTCTTGATTGCCGGAATGACGTCACGGTATCTGCTTAGACACTGCCCCAGTGCGCTTATTTCTTTTTCCCCGCCTGCCAGCGCAGATCCGGAGAGAGCGATATACTTAGTCTTTTTTGACTAGAGTTTTTTTTTCAAATTTTGTAAACATTTTTTTTTTTAGCTTTCAACTCCTGGTGCAAGGGATGTCACATCGAGGGACTGGCTTCGAACCTTGTGGCTCCTGTCACAAGTTGATGTCGGTCCCGGACCCACATCTCGTGTGCCTCTGGTGCTAGGAGGGCGACCATGACACAAAGTCATGCTCCGACTGCCAGGCCATGAACCCGAAGTCTTTGCGGGAGCGGTCCCGAATTCTTCTGGAGGCCCGGCAGTCAGCTCTGTGCTGCTCAAGGTCCTGGTCGAGGGTGAGGTCGCGGGACCAGTCGCAGAGTCACCACCATTACTCCTCTTCAAAGTCTTTGTCTTCGAGTTAGTCGAACCACAAGAAGAAGGCGAAGAAGCACAGTCACTCTTCGCCTTCTCTCCGTCTGGCGGCCGACGAGATGTGGGGATGCGAAGGTAGTCGTCGTCTCTGCCCGCGGAGCCTGTTGGGTCGGCTCCGAGCTTCCATCTCTTTCCGGGAGCTCGGCGACCCCCGCCCAACGTCATTGCTTTTACGAAGCCCTCTACTCCATCTTTGGGCAGCCAAACTCCACCAGCGTGCCTTCAGGCCCCAAGGACTCGGCTGGGGGTTCTAGTCCTTCGATGCCGGCGGCTTCGGCACTGCAGGGACCCCAGGGATACAAGCCTGGTCGACCTTACGACATCTCCTTTGGCGCTAAATCCACTGGCGACACCTCTGCCCCTTCCGATGCTGGTTGTGTCCTCAGCCAGCGTCGACCCTGAGCTCACCCTCAAAATGGACATGGAGCCTGACCGGCATCGACCGACGCCGGTACCGGGGCCGACTGTTCTATCCTGCCAGAGGAGGGTGAGGAGGACTGGGAGGGGTCTATTGCCCCTCTAGCAGAACAGCTGGAAGATCCAGACTGGAGAGAAGAACTGGGGGAGGCCAGTGGTCTGGATACATCCCCAGACCTTGGTTTGCTTTCTCCCCTTACCGTGGCTACGGAAGAGGGAGCCTCCTACGCTCTGGTGTTGCATAAGGCGGCTGAGGCCTTGGGCCTTGAGCTACCTACTGTGGCAGTCAGGACTAACCTCCTGACTGAGGTGCTTCAACCAGCAGCAGCCTCTTCGGAGCCCCTGCTGCCGTTCAATGAGGCCCTAACAGACATCCTTCTAGGCACCTGGTCCAAGCCCAGCACAGGGACTCCTGTGGATAGGATGATTGCCGAGCACCACCGCTCGGCCCCGGGTGACCCCACTTTCCTCTCCCAACACCCTACCCCTGAGAGCTTGGTGGTCCAAGCCTCAACGTCCAAAGGCGCGTTTCCTACTGCTTACCCAGATAGGAAATCCAAGAAGCTGGATCATTTTGGGAAGATGTTTTCTTCCGCCAGCTTATGACTGCGGTCGGTGAACACTGCCTGTCTCTTGGGCCGTTACACGTGTGGGACACGGTAACACAGGTGCTGTCACAGTGCCCGGAGAAGGCCCGATCCATCCTCTCCTGTGCGGTCGCTGAAGGGAGGGATGCAGCAAAGTTTGCCAGGCCGTCCTCTCCTGTGCGGTCGCTGAAGGGATGGATGCAGCAAAGTTCGCCATTCGTTGTGGGCTGGACAACGCAGACTCGCTTGGCAGGACGATTTCAACATCAGTACCCCTGAGACGCTACGCCTGGCTGAGGTCCTCTGGCTACCCCGGCGATGTCCAATCGACTCTTTTGGGCATGCACTTTGATGGCCGTCGCTTGTTTGGCGACAAGGCAGACACTGCACTGGAGCATTTCAAGGATTCTAGGACTACGGTCAGATCCTTGGGCCTTGCTACCACCTTTCGCCCTGCGCAGTCTGATTTTTGCCCTTTTCGTGGCTGTGGAAGAGGTGCCCCACCACATTCTGCCCAGAGCCACAGGCCCCACAAGCTGTACAGCCTCTGCAGGGCCGGGGAGGTGGGACTCCCCGCCGTGGGTCTGGGGGCCAGCGCGCGGGCCAGTCCACCAGTGCCCCCTCTGCAGCAGCCTCGGAACCTTCCTAGTCCGATCTTTTAGTGCCACCAGTTGCAAGGTGCCAGTGGGTGGCAGGATCCACCATCACCTCCCCCAGTGGAACAACAACACGTCAGACAGGTGGGTTTCGCATATAGTCCGAAGGGACTACTCCCTCCCCTTCAAGACTACGCCTCCCTCCATGCCACCTACACTCCATCGAATGTCGGAGGATCACTTGGCCCTCCCCCGTCAGGATGTTGCATCAGGAAGTTGTGGCTCTCTTGGCCAAGGGAGATATTGAGCCGAGTGCCAGAAGTAGGTTGTGGGTGCTACTCCCACTACTTTCTGGTGCCCAAAAAGGACAAAGGCCTATGTCCTATCTTAGACCTCAGGGACGGCAACCGCTTCCTCCGGAAGGAGAAATTCAATATGTTGACATTGGCTGAAGTCCTGTCTGCCTACGACCCTGGAGACTGGATGGTAGCGTTGGACTTGCAGGACGCTTATTTTCACATGCCGGTCCTGCCGGCCCACAGGCGTTACCTTCAATTTACGGTAGACCTCGAGCATTTTCAGTTTACCGTGCTCCCCTTTGGCCTTACCAGCGCCCCTCGGCTGTTCACGAAAGTAATGAAGGGGGTCGCAGCTCTTCTGCGCAGAACAGCGGTTCCAGTCTTCCCCTATCTTGACAACTGGTTGTTGAAGGCGAGCTCGCCCCAGCCAGTCGTCGCCCACCTCCAGACTACGGCCGACCACCTGCATTCGCTGGGGTTCACAGTCAACATGCCGAAGTCACACTTGAACCCTTCTCAGAGGCTCCTTTTAGACACAGCGCAATTTCAGGCCTATCTTCCTGACTGGGATATTCGGGCTATGATACCGATGTTCTAGCGTCTGTCCCGGATTTCAGTGAGAATGACCCTGAGGCTGTTGGGCCTCATGGCCTCCTGCATCCTACTGGGGAATCATGCCAGGTGGCATATGCGGGCTCTGCAGTGGGCGCAGCGTCAGGGGAATCTGTCCGATGTCATCCAGATCTCGGCAGGGACTGCACACCAGTTGCAGTGGTGGCTCACGAACCAGGATTGGGTCAAAGGCAGATCCCTCTCCCTTCCCCAACCATATTTCACAGTGGTGACAGATGCGTCACTCATGGGATGGGGCTGCCACATGGGAGAAGTGGAGATCAGAGGCCTCTGGTCTCTGGCGGAGACCGGGCTCCACATCAAGCTTCTGGAGCTTCAGGTGATTCGTCTAGCACTGAAGGTATTCCTTCCTTCTGTCAAAGTAAGAGTAGTGCAGGTGTTCATAGACAACACTTCTGCCATGTGTATTGCAACAAACAGTGCGGAGAGTCGTGAACTCTCTGTCAGGAGGCCCTTCGAAGTGGTTGAAACATCAGGGCATGTCTTTGGTGGTTCAACACCTGGCAGGTTCCCTGAAAGCCAGGGAGGACAAACTCAGCCGCCGGTGCTTGATGGATCACGAATGGCGTCTTCACTCAGAGGTGGTGCAGGGTCTCTTTCAGTAGTGGGAAGAGCCTTGGTTAGATCTATTCACCACCAAAGAGAATGCGCAATGTCAGCAGGTCTGCGCATTGGAATTTCCAAGGCGGCACTCGCTAGGCAACGCTTTTCGTCGTGAGTGGAGTAGCAGTCTTCTAGGCGCCTTTTGCCTATACCACTTCTGCCCATAGTGTTGAAGAAGATCAAGTTTGACCGGGCCCAAATCGTTCTTGTGGCTCCGGATGGGGCACGAAGATTCTCGTATCCCAGGCTCTTGAACATGGCCATCGATCCTCCAATCAGACTGCCCCTTCAGGAGGATCTTCTGTCGCAGCAGCAGGGGACGGTCCCCCACCTGATTCTGTCCAACCTCCACTTCCTTGCCTGAAGATTAAGCGGCATCAGTTAACAGCTTTCGACCTTCCTCCTGAAGTCTGTAATAATAATGTGGCAGCCAGGCGTCCCTCCACCAAAACGGTATACACCTGTAAATGGAACAAATTTGTGGCATGGTGCACAGCCGAGGCTGTGGATCCCCTTTCTGCCCCTCTTGAGAGGTTCTCCTCTTCATTCTTTCTTTGGCCCAGCAGGGCTCTGCTCTGGGCACTCTTAAAGTCTATCTTTCGGCCACTTTGCCTTTCTTTGCCTCCCTGATCAGCCTTCTCTTTTCAAGTCCTCTATTGTAAATCGTTTCCTTTAGAACATTACTCACCTTTTTCCTCCTATTCCTTTCGTAATGCCCCAGTGAGACCTGAACCTTGTTCGACTTACATTATGTGTGCTCCCTTCAAACCGCTACATAATTGTCCTCTCAGACTCTTGACCTTGAAGACTGCTTTTCTGGTTGCCATCACCTCTGCCCACAGGGTGAGTGAGCTTAAGGTTCTTTCTTCTAAGCCTCCTTTCCTTGCTGTTCATCTCTACAAGGTTGTCCTTCGAAATCGACCTTCTTTTCTTCCCAAAGTGGTTACCTCTTTCCACATGGAACAGACCATCACTTTGCCCACCTTCTTCCCATCCCCTCATCCTTCTAAAGAGGAGGAGAGGCTCCACCGTCTGGATCCAAAAGGTGTGCTTTCATTTTATCTGGATCGTACAAAACAATTCCAGGTGGATGATCAGCTCTTTGTTGGCTATGTGGGTGCCAAGAAAGGTCGGGCCATGCAAAAACAAACCACCTCTCGATGGGTCGTTCTTTGCATTAAATTTTTTTATTCCTTGGTGAAAAAGGAACCTAGAGTTGCGCGCACATTCCAGCAGGGCGACGGCAGCCGCTGCTGCTTTGTGACATGACATCTGCCACGTGGGCTTCATTGTACACGTTCACTAAGCATTACTGCCTGTACAGGCAAGTCCGGAGAGACTACTTCTTTGGCTGCTCTGTTCTTCAGCACTTCCTGGTGTGAACTTGGTTTGCAGACCCACCTCCGGAGTTGGTATTGCTGGGTTATCTATTCTAAGGCAAGGAATCCATAACTAATAGTCTCTTTCAGATGAACAAGTTACTTACCTTTGGTAACGATATATCTGTAATAGACATATGTTAGTTATGGATTCCTTACCGCCCCACCCATCCTTCCCGTTCTGCGAACTGACTTGGAGAGTAAGTGACTCCCTTTCAGGGCCTCTTTTTATGGGCCAGTGGTCAGTGTCTTGCATGGCTATGCGCTTCTGTGGTGGAATGTTGTGTAAAGAAATTACGTCAGCGCGCAGGTGGGGGCTTCTAAGTAAATACCGCAACGTCATTCCGCCGACCATGACAAACGCGGAGTCGACCGAAGCCATCTACCGACGCGCAGGGGTACTGCTGAAGAAAAATTCTCCAGATCCAGTCTGACGCCTGGGGGTAATTCTAAGGTAAGAAATCCATAACTAATGCATGTCTCTTACAGATATGTTACCGAAGGTAAGTAACTTGTTCTCCTATGCATCATCATAGAAATTAGGTCACAACCTCTGTATTCATGAGGCTGACACGGTGCACAGGAAAAAACCAAAGTTCCTGGTTTGGCAGTCAGTAAAGTAGAAACATGGTATACTGAGTTTCGTTAATGTGAGAAGCAAAAATGAAATACAAACCTGATAGGCATCAGATGGAGAGGCCCTCTTGTTTGTTCATTCAGGAAATACAAAGGCAAGAACAAAGCCAGGAACAGGCCACGACTTGAAGAGGTGAGGGCGGAGCATGGATGAAAAGGGAATTGAATGTGTTGTCCTCTCTCTGAATGCATGGACTGGAAACAAGCACCCTAGGACCGGTTTCGGGGTTTCACCCCTCATCAGCCAGGATAGCACTAAATCCAATAGCACAGCAAATGGAGGCTGAAAGGAAACCGGTTTCACGATGTCCAGAGTTTAATCTTTCTTTCTGGTGACCAAAATGTGCCACTGAAAGTTCCCTAAAGACTGCTTCTCTTCTTATTGCAGAGTTCCGTTGAGCTGCACCAGCTTTTCCTTTGGCACAATAATTATGTCTTTATGCTTCTTTAGAATAGTTACTGCAGCTTAACTATCTCTGTGCTGCTGCTTAGTTGGATGGATATTCAGGCAATCCACGGCAATTGCCTTACTGTGCAGCCCTGTTTTATGAGTCCCTTCCTAATGAATATCCAATAACTGGTAGTAGAGGCAAACTCCATCAGGGCTGGTTCATCTTGTGTATTGCCACAGCTCCTTCTCCCCAGCGGTTCAACAAGCTATTTTCTTGACATGGAATATGGACATTTTTTTGAAAGTTTGACGGTCTGCAATAACTATAGTTACCGGCTCTTTAAAATATACAGTGTGATCCTGGTCTCTACCCAGTCTCACTTCCTGCTATTACATATTTATCTTTTTCCCTCTTGTGGAGTGCTTGAATTGCAGTACCCGAGAGATTATTTTACGTCTCGAAAGGAAAATAACATTTTTTAAGTAATAGATGCATTCTATACAGAAGGGACTCCTTTTCTGTGTACTTTTTTCTTTACAGTTCGTTTTTAAAAAAATGCTTTATTCAGGACTAAAAATGCAAGCCAGACTTGTTGACTTTGGCAGGCATGCCAATCCAGGACCACTGGGTTAATTGCAACTGTAATGCAGCTCATTAGGAGGTGAGAGAGAGGCAGCAGCCTTTGTAGCGTATGCTTTCCTATGTTTTTCTTTGATCAGGTGTCCCATTATAAAGCAAAAATGCACTGGCGATGACAAGTTACTGTAGCTGGTAAAGGAAGTACTAATCCTGCAGCTTCTGCCCTGGAGGCTGTTGTATAGTATCTGTGCCACTACAGAGCTAGCCCAATCTTAATGTGTATCTCATGTTTGGGAGGCAGCATCCATGAATCAAATAAGAAGACACACTTTTAACGAGAATTGGTAAAGCATTGGTTTCACCTATGTATTGGGTAAAGAGCTATTTTTTTCAATCAACATCCAGGAGAAAGAAAGAAAGCTCCCTGGTAGATAACACGGGAGTGGAGAGGATGTGGCGTTGCGGGCAGAGCTCTCTGCGCCGCCGCGCAACATCCTGTGATTACATGCAAGTCTTGTAAACTCACCAGGTGATAAATTGTTATAGAAATATGCTGCAATAGTAAAAGGTAAAACTTTATGAAAATATAGTTCCACCAAAGCGAGTGTTAACAGTATTCTGGCTGCAGGAAACTGATAAGAGAAGCAGGCGGGGAACAAGCATTGGTAAATGTAGGAAAATATACTACAGCCAATAGAAATGGAGGAAATGTAAGTGTCAAGAAATGGAACCAATGAGAAGTCCGGGAAGAAAGGAGGAGTCACTTTTATATTAAAAACAATAGATTTCTCAAACAGTGCACGCGCTGTGCAGGCAGAACCTAAAAATGAACAGTAATTTCTTGCTGTGGAGGTGAATGAGATCAGAGGTCCTAACAAATCTGCCAACTTCTGGCATCAGTAGCTCTGGCATCATACTCTGGAAAATAATCGATGGTTTGAGGCGAACATCCGGAGCTTAAGGAAAGTGTCAACAAAGCTATAGGAAAGAATGTCCGCTTATCAAGAAAAAGCAGATTGTTGATGCTATTTAAAAAAAATAAAACTACAGACATTAATTTTTCTCTACTCCGTGCTTATCAATTAAGAGAGCTTTGGCTCAGATGTGTGCCTGAGACCACTTGATCACCTTCACTTTCAGGAAATATATGAATTAGATGATCCTCCTGTAAGTCTTAAGATGCTCTTCGAGTAATAGCTGCCATTAGCTGTCCTTGTTTTTGCAGTTCAATACTTGAGCACTTAATAGTTCACAGTCCCAGATAAACGTAAGACTACAATTGTGACTTTACTTTTAAAGAAGTTACATTAAGATCCTGGCAATATGAATTACTATCACCCTATTGACTGGCAAACATTGGAGAGAAAGTGGTCTGCTCTCAACCTCAAATTGTTCAGGAAAAACATAATTTTTTTTAGCAATCCCAGACTGGTTTTAGACCAAAACATATATGTTATGGTCACAACAGTGGAGGACATCAAGGACGCAAGTCCGATCCTTAGATATGATGCAGTCCAGACTGCTTGGTATAAAATGAAAAACTTAAATAAAACATAATAGGAATTTGCAATTCTCCTTAATCGTGCCAACCGCAAAGTAGCAATAAGAATAATGGATTGTGAAAAGAGGTTACAGCCAAGAACTGAATTGGATCAGGTTAGTTGAGGACTATACTGGGAGACGAGTAGTGTGTTGTGCGAGGTCACTCTTGTATATTAAAGGCACGCTTCTGAACAAAGTAAAAAAAGTTCTCTTGAGAAAGATTTGTGATCTCTGTATTATCTTCTAAGCGTGTATTTATATTCAACAAGGCATATAATGATCTCTGTCCTGATAGAGGAATCTAGAAGCAAGGAAACCTGCCAGATAGACACTCTTGTTATATGCACTGAATACGAGTGTTTGCATTTGCAATAACACTGCATGAAGCATTGGGTATCTTTAAATAAACTTCTATGCTTGATTTGGAATTACATATTGACCCATTAACTCTTTCCACAGACCGGTCTCATGAAGAAAGTTTATATAAGCCATTTCTACTAACTTTAGTTTTGCTATTTATTACACAACTGAAAAAAATGTTTGTTGAAAACATATCATACATGACTATACTGAATTCTAGATGGGGATGCAGCAATTTGAGGTTGCCTTTATGTGAGGGAGTTCTTAATGGCACTTGGAACCTTGATTGGAAAACTTTAAATTTTCTATTGTATAGCAACCTATTTTAATAATTAATGACATCACAGATCACCTCATTATTGGCCCAAACAGTGACATCATTGAAGGTGTTCACACCCCACAAACTCCTGGGCTCATCCTCTTGCCCTATTCAGCATGGTCCGCGACCTGCAGCTCTCCTTGCACAGGTGGTGGTAGATGCAGATCATTGTGAAATCATGTGCCGACTTCGATGCCCCATAGCTACTTCCCTCATCCCTTCTCCTGGGTAAACATGTTTTTGACAACCCAAGTATAAAATGGATTTCTAATCATTTGCATAGCTTTACTCAAACCAGATTAAACACATCACACAACTACTTTTAATGTTGACATGGTTCAATGATTACTGCCATTATCTACCTTTCTGGGCTATGTCCCGGTGCTTCCTGAGATGGCTTGTGCATACCTTGCTCCCACATTGCCTTAGCAATTTATTTTATTCACACTGAGGTTCGTGACCCATTAGAACTACTTTGTGAACTGTGAAATAGCAGAGGAGACTTCAACGTGTCATCTAGGACGATTTAGTTAATGTTCTAATTGTGGCTTCA
The DNA here is from genome assembly GCF_964261635.1 of Lissotriton helveticus. NCBI lineage: Eukaryota > Metazoa > Chordata > Amphibia > Caudata > Salamandridae > Lissotriton > Lissotriton helveticus. The sequence goes on from NC_136067.1 coordinate 1,530,412,804, forward strand.
AACCTATCAATGTGATATCCCCTGTATTTTGCTTCTTCATTTTCTCGAACTACTGAATAGATTTACACCAAATGAATCCAAGAAAATAAGTTGGATATGTTGTATCTTTTGATCCAAGCTAAAAGTAATTCTGCCTTTTGGTTTTTGCTATGACTTAGCAAAAGTTCCTATGGGTTATCAACTTTTGGGACACGCTAAAAACACCCTGCTCCTTTCACCATTCTGCAGTATCAATCTTATGTATGTACACTTTTTAATAAGTGTTTACTAGTGATTCGTCAAATGGGGCCAGTGCTCCTGTCAATCAAAATTCCTTTCCTTATGGACTAACCAACTTAACTAAAACTTCAGGTTGTATTGGGGACTCAATAATATAAATCACTGAGAAAATTGGATAGGGGTGTCCTTGTTTTCTAAGATCAGATACTAACATTTAGATGTATTAATTTTTTAAGTATTTCAGATTATTTGATAAAACTTCAATTTGAAGGATGTTATTGTGGCAGTCGACTGTAAGAACCCACTGAAATTCCTCCTGCTATGTATAGCTACGTAACCATAAACTTCTGTCTGTGCTCATCATCTCCTAACCTCACACATGGCATCACAGAGAAGGTGCATATTGCATAAATAAGATTCATGGGGCTAAAGTGGATTCTTTAATCCAACTGCCAAATATATTTGTTTTCCTTCACATAAACAGCATGTGTTCAACATCACTGTGGGGCAACGCCAGTATGTGGAGGGTTGTGGATTCTGTGAGCATTGCTTAGGACCTGTGGCAAACTTTTAAAAGGTCTGCAGACCTAGGTGTATTTCCATATGGTTTTTAAGTTCTGGCTTGACAGCACAGCTGTTGCCAAACAATTATGTGAGAATCACGAGGAGAGGGGCTTTGGCTGATCTACATTTTAGGAGTCAGGAGTACCTGTTTTGATTGGGCAGACATTGTGTGCTTCCACTAAGAAGTGCTTACCCTCTACTCAGCTGTGATCATTTTGTTTATTTAGCCAGTTTTCTGAGCTTGAACTTCCAGGAGCACCCACATGACATTGTAATGCTGAAGTGTCTTGGATATCTTGATCATTTATGGTGTTTTTCTATGGAAGCAGCACAGATGGGAGGAGGGCAGTCATTAATATATATGGATGCTTGGGTTTAGCCTGACATTGTAACTGTCACATCACCTTTGAACCTAAGCCAGTACTATACTACTGTCCACTCAAATACGTATTCTATAAAATTGGGTCGTTAGCTGAGAGAGGTGGAAGCTCCACTCAGGTAACAACCACAATCCTTGTCAAGCTTAACTTTGAGGATTTTTGATCATCACACAAACAGCAATAAATTGAAAATGGCACAAAAGAAAAATCTCAAACCTATTTAGAAAAATAGAGTAAACTTTATTAAATAAAATGATACCAGAATGAGTAGAACAGGAGATTTTGAATTCTAAATGTTTTACTGAAAATAATGCAAAACCAATGAGGATAATGGATGGAGTGTTGAACAATGCAAGCACTTACCCCAAGTCAACTGATCTGGGTTTAATCCATAATCATTCTTAAGCTCACTCCGCCACCCCAGTTCAGACATGGCCATATGCAAATCAGTCTGACCCTGTGCCTCATTGGAATAGTCCAGCCCGAACTGCCAAGCCATGTCTTCCCTGGATCGAAAACAAGCATCCTGGGATTGGTTTCTTGCTAATCAGCAGTCATTAGCCAGGCCTGGCCTGGGAGTTCGAGCTGTACTGTTCCCATTGGGCGCAGGATCAAGACTGATTTGCATATGGCTGGGTCCAAACTGGAATGGCATGATGAGCATAAAACCAATGAATTTAGGCCCAGATTTCTGTACTGGGGTGAATGTATGAGATTGTTCTGCATTCTGTCCATCGATTGTTCTTTTTACTGAAAATAATGCCAAGAAGCAGAAAGCGCTACTCTCAGTTATTTGGTCATACTGGACTGGGGGAAGTCACAAGATCAGGCCAACCACGATGGAGTGCGGGTCAGATACAGGGCTCAGGTTAGTCCCACTTGAAGAGTTACTGTGTTAAATCTGGAGCAAAGAGTTCTTTTCATGTTGGAGAAGGCTACAAGGAGAAGCCTTTTGGCGTATAAAGCAGGTCGGCCGTCACAGATGGTTGATGCCGTAGTATGAAGAGATGATTGCAACTGAGCCTTTGTGCTGGTTGATCGTTGTTTGGTCGCTGTTGGCGCGATGTGCAGGTTCTGTGCTTCCAGTCTTCTCGGACAGTCGCTATCAGCGCCAAGAGCAGGTCTCACCAGAGGTTCGCGTTGGCGATCGTCGCAGGTGCCTGAGTTTTGGCACAAACAGGCCCCTTGTGGTCGAGAAGAGCCAAACTTTGAGATTGTCACCGCTTGTGGAGGAGCTCTCACTGATGACAACAAAGGGCCCAAGACCTGGGGGGGACCTTGTGAGAATTAAGACTCACTCCAGCAGGGCTCAGGCAAATCCAGTTAGTTCTGGGCAGTTGCGGTGAGTCCTCAGAGGAGGTCAGCCAACTGGCCCTTGCAGCCACACCTGAGTAGCCTGAGATCAATGCAATACGCAGGGTAGTCCTTCTGGCAACAGGGAAGTCCTTCTTCTGAATTTTAAACAGATCCAGTAGTGTTCTGCTGAGAGGTTCTGAAGGTCCAATTTATATACCTGGTGCCAGTCTTTTTGTGGTTCAGGTCTGTTCTTTCCCTTCCCCTGGTCTTGGCTCCAAACTGTCTAGGGTGACAAAAGGCATGGCAGGGCAAGACCGTTTTCGGGTTCTTTTGTGTGTGCTGCAGGCTTGTTACTTTGAAATGTAATCAAGGCAGAACCTCCCCAGCCATCCTGTCAGTAAGATCTTCTCCCTTCACACCTAGGTGTCCTTTGTCTCACTGTCTGGAAGCAATACACAAACCCCAACAGCAGACATATTTGCATTCATATTACCCAGGACACTGGCAGAAAGGCACGCTTGGTTGGGACAAGAAAATGGCAGCTTTCTAAGTGACATTTTCAAAATCTGACTTAACCATTAAAGAGGGGGTTTTGATTCAAATTCATTTGAGTATGGGCAGCATATGTGGATCTGTTCCCAATCTGAAGTTAGCACGTATTAAGTGTAATAAGGCAACGCTGTATTAGTCTAGAGAAAGCTTTACAACAGTGAAAAACGTTAGAAGTTTTTCACTGCCAGGAGACGTCCTGCTTTTTAAATGCTATGCACCCTACCATGAGGTGATTAGGGCGTACCTTCAGTCAGTCATATAAGACTTGTATAGCGCAGCTAATCACCCATGTGGGTATTCAGGCGCTGAATATTCTTGCTGTGAAGGCTTAGTCGAACAGCCAGCTCTTGAGTCATTTCCTGAATTCCTGCATAGAGGGTAAGGTCCGGAGGTGAAGAGGGAAGTCGTTCCAGGACCTGGCCATAGGATAGGAGAAGGAACGACCTCCACTGTAGCTTCGACGTATGTGACGGGTGTCTACGAGGTGCAGAGAGGCAGAGCGCAGGTTTCTGGAGGTTTGGTGGAAGTTCAGGTGTGGTTGATGTATGTTGGTCCTTGGTTGTGCAGGGCCTTGTAAGTGTGGATCAGCACCTTGAAATGGCATCGCTTCTGAATTGGATTGGGAGCCAGTGAAGTTTTGTTAGGTGGGGGTGATGTGGGTCCACTTGGGTAGGCCAAGGGATCCGCCTGGCCGCAGAATTCTGTATGACCTGTAGTCTCTTCAGAAGGTGTAATGATTCCACCATAGGGATCATTGTCGTAGTCCATTCTGCTGGTGACTAGGGATAGGTTGACTTGTTCGTCTGGTGTTGATCCGCGACCATTTGAAGATCTTGCTGAGCCTTCGATGAGTGAGGTAGCAGACGGAGGAGGCGGTACCAGGAGGTGTGGTGGCAGCACTACCGAAGGTCCGCTGAGCGCTGGGGACAGACTGCGAGCCACTGGCATTTCCTGGGGCTCTTCTGTCTCCTCTTTCATTTCATTTCTGGTTTTACCTGCTCCTGACTACCTCATAGCGCTTGGCAGCGCGATCTTTTTTAAATCATTTTAGAACTTACTTTTTACCTGATCAGTTCTGGCCAGACAGCGGGTGACTTACTACTCGTTCCTTCATCCCGAGGTGTGCCTCCCTGCCCCGGTCCATCACGGCTGACGTGCCGATTGTTGTGGAGGGCAGGCGCCATCTTGGGTGAGGGCCTGGTCCCTGGCGGTAACGCGCGCTGCGCTGTAGCTGGGGGTGGGGTTTGTGCTCAAATTGCAATGGCTCCCCGGAAGCGCAGCGGACGAGCGCAGCGGGCGCGACGAAGGCGCGCCGGAGTTGCGCCTGAGTTAAGCCCGTCTGCGCCCGTCCGCGGCCGACCGGGGCTAGGGGCCCTGGACGCTGCCCGTCTTTGCACATACTCACCCTCTCAGCTCTGTTCCTATTGGGCCCCCGGGCCATCGATCGCCATACAGTCGCCCGCATGAAGCAGCTAGATCTGTTTTCCTCTCCCCCCCCCGGTCGCCTCCTGCGATAGTAGCCTCCTTAGCCTTATCCCCTAATACGACCCTCCCTGCTCCCGTATCATTTTCCGCCCCCAACCTCCCAGCATTTAGCACTTCTGCCACACTCTTAAACACTCGGTCCGCGGTCACTCATCAGTACGAACTCTTCGATTATATTGATTCCCATGCACCAGATCTTTTATTTCTGACAGAAACCTGGTTCAAGGACGACTCCCTTCCCAATGTGTTAGCCGCCTTACCACCTACTTATTCGGCCATCCGAGCGGATCGCTCGGACGGCAGGCGGGGCGGAGGAGTGGCCCTAATAGCTCGTACTACTTTTAATTTTCAGATCCTCCCTTCCCCTCCCATCCCTGATGTAGATTACCTTCTAGCTCGCTCGACTTCACATCAGGTTCCTCTCACTTTTGTTTTAATCTATCGCCCTCCTCAGCTTACTCCCTCCTTTCTTCCTGATATCCAGTCCCTCTTAGCTACCCTGGTGATTAACAATTCATCAGTACTAGTCTTGGGGGACCTTAATTTCTGGCCCAATGATCCTGCTGAGAGCCCTCAATCTAGGGAGTTTACTAACCTCATGTCTAGTCTTAACTTTTCACCGCTTGTCCGTAGCCCGACTCATACACACGGCCATACGCTTGACCAAATCTGGGTACTAAATATCCCGTCCACATCCCCCACAATAGCCCCCTGTTCTTGGTCAGATCATTCCATCATCACCTTCTCCCTCGCCTTAGCCCCTATGATTAAACCTCAACTCCCCAAAAACACCTGGGTCAGGAAATGGGGCAAAACCGACATGCCTTCCCTTTGCTCGACCTTGGCAGACACCAGCCCTGAGTTATCGGGCCTTACAGCCACCTCGCAGCTGGCCGCCATTGACAACTGGCTGACCTCGGCAGGCGATGAATTTGCCCCCTTAAAGCGACTTACGGTCAAGCGAGCCCATGCCGCCAACCGCTGGTTCACCTCGGAATTAAAAGAATTGAAGTTGGCCACACGGAGGGCTGAGCGAGTTTGGAGAAGAACCTACAGCCCTGAGCAGAAGACAGCTTACTTGTCCGTGTTACAAGTTTATAAAAAGGGCATTCTCGAAGCAAAAACTGAGTTCTACACGAATAGGGTAATGGCAGCAGAGTCTCATTCCAAGGAAATATTCTCTACTGTCCACGAACTGGCTTCGTCTGGCAGAGCTACGCCTACCATTCCCCCTTCCCAGTCCCTCTGTAACTCACTCAATGAGTTTTTTATTGACAAAGTCGCAAAAATCAAACTCAACATTCCCCCCCCCCTACATTTGTTAACCCCTCCCCTCCCCTCACGGTTCCCAAACTGACTACCTTCCCTTTGTTAACCACTGATTCTTTTCCTCCGTTGTTGGTTCGAGTCAAGTCAGGCTCCCCCTTGGACTTCGCCCCGGCTCACATCCTTAGGGAAATCTACTTAGCTTGTCCTATCCCGCCCCTGACTCTTCTCAATGACTCACTTACACATGGCTCCGTCCCTAGCTTACATAAATCAGCGGTTGTTGTCCCAATTATTAAAAAAACGGGTGCTGACTCATCTTCCCCCTCCAACTATCGCCCCATTTCCCTTTTGCCCTATCTAGCAAAAGTCCTTGAGACTCACGTCACGACCACTCTGAGTGCCCATGTAGAGGCAAATGACTGCCTCTCCTCCTGCCAAGCTGGGTTCAGGCCCCTGCACTCTACGGAGAAGTTGGTGATCTCGGTAATGGACAGGCTACGGGAGGGTATTGATACTAAGGTACCACAAGCCCTGATACTTTTAGACCTGTCCGCCGCTTTTGACACGGTGGACCACTCCATCCTCCTCAGCCGTGTCAAGGCGGCGGGCATTGAGGGCTTGGCCTTTTCGTGGCTTGAGTCCTTCCTAGCCGGGAGAACTCAAGCGGTCCATCTAACCGGCTTTGCCGCGGCCTCCCGTAAGGTTGAGTGTGGGGTCCCTCAGGGCTCGTCACTTTCCCCCCTTTTATTTAATTTATACATTTACCCCCTCATTTTTATGTTACAGCAGCTGGAGGTCGCGGTGTTCAACTACGCCGACGACCTCCAGCTAATTTTTAATCTTTCCCACTCTCCCTCATCTGCCCAGAATGTTCAGTCAGTGATGAGATTTATCCAGGATTGGATGAACTGCAACCACCTCAAACTCAATCCAGACAAGACCGAGTTGGTCTTGACTGGAGGTGGTTGCAGTCCGTGGTCCCCCTCCTTCTGGCCCCCCTCACTTGGTGCCCCTCCATCTTCTGTACCTAAAGTCAAAACTCTTGGGATTTTTCTAGACTCACAACTTTCTATCCATTCACACATCGGTTCAGTTGTCTCTTCTTGTTTCCTTTCCTTAAGAATAATTAGGAAAGTCTCTCGCTTTTTCTCTCTCTCTGCTTTAAAAATTATCGTGCTGGCCATGGTACTGTCCCGTATTGATTACGGTAACGTAATTTACAATGGGGCCCCCGCCTACGCGATCCACCGCCTGCAGCTGGTGCAGAACCAGGCTGCGCGCCTGATTCATGGCCTTCCCAAATATCATCGGGCCAGCCCACTGCTAAAAGCACTACACTGGCTGCTGGTGCGAGAGCATGCCCTCTTCAAACTCGGCTGCCTCACTTTTCAGGCCAGGTCAGGGACTGCCCCTAAATTTATATGTTCTGCTGTCATCCCCTATCTCCCCGGCAGAGAGCTTCGCTCTTCCCATGCGGCCCTCCTAGCTATCCCCCGATTTAAGAAACAGAGGGCGGGTGGAGCGAGGTTCGCCGTCCTGTCTCCAGTATTCTGGAACTCCCTTCCCGTTGCCCTCCGCTCTTCGCCCTCCTATCCCCAGTTTCGGAAGGATCTTAAAACCTTCCTATTCACGCAAGCCTACTCTGTCTAACCTTCTCCTACTGCTGCCACCCTCCGTAACGCAAATAGCGCCATGAAACCGCTAGGTAAAAGCGCGCTGTACAAATGCTTTTAAATTCAAATTCAAATTGTTCTGATTTTTCAGGATGATGCTGAGGTTGCAGGCATAGTCTGTTGGTGTGAGTGAGGGTCCTAGTTTGGAAGGCCGCCAGGAGTCGTTTCACCGGAGTTTTTGTTCCGAAGATCAGCACTTCTGTTTTGTCTGTGTTGAGTTTCAGGCAGTTGTATTTTATCCAGTCGGCAATGCTTGCCATGTACCTGTGGAAGTTGGCCCTCGAGTGGAGGGCTGTTCTGGCAGCGAGAGGATGACCTAGGTGTCTTCGGCGTAGAAAATGATGTTAAGTCCATGAGCCTGAGGATCTTGGCCGGGCATGTAGGTGTTGAACAGGGTGGGACTAAGGGATGAGCCTTGTAGGACGCCGCATATGATGCTCTTGTGTTCGGAGGTGAAGGGAGGAAGATGGATTCTCTGTGTTCTTCCAATGAGGAAGGCAGCGATCCATCTGAGGGCATCTCCTTGAATTCCGAAGTGGTAAAGCCTCTTGATTAGGGGTGTGGTGCGATATGGTGTTGAATGATGCTGAGAGGTCGAGGAACATTAGGGCTGCCATTTCTCTTCAGTAGAGGAGGGCTCTGATGTCATTGGCTGCAGCGATGACAGTGATTTCAGTGCTGTGGTTGTTGTGGAATCCCGACTGGGACATGTCTTGAAGGTTGCTGTTCTCCAGGTGCTCCATGAGTTGCCAGTTGATGGCTTCTCGAGGACTTTGGCGGGAAAGGGGAGTAGAGAGATGGAACGGAAATTGATGGATGCGTTGAAGATGATGACGCGTTTGTTATTGATTGACTTGCTTCCCAGGTTGCAAAAGTGGTGGCGAAAGGGGTCCGTAGGTGCTCCTGAGTGGAGGGGGTTCATGAAAGCAGTGTTGGTGAGCTGGTCCCAGGTGGTCAGGGTTTGATTCTGTGGGAGTATGAAGCGGAGGATGTCGGTGGGTTGGGGCTCGAAGTTTTTGTAGATGTCGGAGATCTTGTCATGGAAAAAGTCTGCCAGGGTGTCAGTGTTTAGGGGTGACTTGTAAGTTTTAAGAAGGAAGGTTTAGGCCTGGAAAAGGGTAGAAATGTCATTTAAAAACTCATGAGACATGTTTTACAGTGCTCCTTTAGTGGGTGGCACAATAAGTGCTACCGCCCACTTCCAGTATTTAATTTACAGGCCCTGGTTGCAGGTAGTATGATTTACAAGTAAATTAAATGAGCCAACTAGGGGTAGGCCAATTTTACAATGTTTTAGGGAAAGAGCTTAAGCACTTTAGCACTGGTTAGCAGGGTAACTTCCTAATACCAACAAAAACAAGTTCATTAAAATCAGGGAGTGAAGGCAAAACAAATGTGGGCGAATACCACGCCAAGGATGTCAGGTATATCACATACCCATTCCCACTTTATCTGCTTGTAATGCTTCACATTACCAGCCACCATTTATTTATTTATCCTAATGGCATTTGTTATGCTTGCTAGAGTCTTTAACTTGCTAATTGCATCGGCTAGCACTGTGAAATACTCAACAATCAACCTTAAGTGGAAGTGTACCTTATTTGAAAAGATTTGCCACTTTTTCCAACGATATAACTCGTAACAAGAGCAACCCTTAAACCCTTGGGAATCTGGGTTTACTATTATTATAAAAAACATTGATTCTCATTGGTGTCATTCATCTTTAAATTATGGTTCATCAGCAATAATTACTGGTCTCAATGAAAGAATGAATCATCAGTGATTGGCGTTTGGAGTCCATTCCCTGTCACGGAGCAGATCCGAATGCGCGGGCTCTCCTGAATCTTCAGACCGGTGCGATCGGGCACTCTATACTGTCTGCAAGTGGATTACCTCGTCGTGACAAACTATCGATCTGCGGAGGGATACTAATTAGCAGGTGACTCTCCAGTTCTCCATGCCATCAGGGGTTTACAGATGAGTGAGTACACTTGTTTTTATTTCACTGGGTGTAATTTTAAAACAAACCATTGCCATTAAGATCAGCAAGTAAGGGTTCACTGCTGTCATAGAGGATGTCCCAGCATTTCTCAGTCCAGATAACTATTGAATGGGTCGAAGTATCGTCCATGACGCTATGTCAACAAGCAAAACAAAATAGGCTTGAGGTTTGTTGCAGTCAAAGGGACGCAAGGCCCATGGACTTGAATATACTCAGGGCTGTTTGTTGATGAAACACACACTTTTATTTTACTTGCCTATACTTTTTATATTGGGTTGTTATGGTTTCTGTTCATCTTGGACACACTGTACTTTAATATTCCTATGTTATTGACAATTTATAAACTTTCATTTTTCTTGAAAGGAGTGAAGGTTAATTTATTACATTAAATGAGACCAGCAATTATTGCTGATGAATCATGATTTCAAGATAAATGACTCTAGTGAGAACCAATGTTTCCCATAATAACTTTCTCATACGAGGCTTAAATCGTGAGTCATCCAAAAAACACATTTTCAGTTGAAAAAAAGTGAGTTTAATTATTACTAACTTTACAGGATTGAACTTGAGTGGATATGTTCGACACAGTTATAAGTAATACTAAAACATATTTCTCAAGGAGTGGTGCATGGAACCACGTCTGCATTTCAGAATTTACATTGTCCGACTGTCTTCTGCTTTTGTTTAGTGGCAAAGCTTTACATTTTACATGTCTAATAAAAGTTAAAGATCATAAAATAGTTCCTTGCACTATTATACTATACACTTTTTCTTGTTTAATTTTAGATGAATGGGGATTTAACAAACAATTTCTTTTTACATGCACGCACAGTGTACCTTATCCAGTATTGTGGTATCTAATATAGATTCACGTGTTTGAATCATCTCGACGCCGGGGAATGATTCTTGCATGTGAATCTATGAAAGATACCAATGCGGGATAACTGTAGTTACAGGTAAGTAACTAATTTTCTTATCCATTATTGGGGTATCTTTCATAGATTCACATGCTTGAATCATTCCCCGTCGTCGAAATTATTCAAGCATGTGAAACTATGAAAGATGCCAATACTGGGAAACTGCAGTTACAGGTAAGTAACTTATTTTCTGCAAGCTCTTAAATTATATTTTGTAAAGTCATCATTTGTAGAGCTGCAACAATTAAATATAATCCCTAGAATGCAGTCTCTTGTTACATTGAGGTCAAGGATTGATGTTCTTGACCTTTTTTTTCCATTTCAGGTGAAATATTTTGGCCGTGATCCAACAGATGGCAGGATGAGACTTTCACGCAAAGTGCTTCAATCCCCAGCCGCAACAGTTGTTAAAACCTTAACAGACAGGAACAGTATTGTACTGGGAAGCTCCAGTCCTGTAACTGCAACCGCAACCTCCTCCTCTTCTGGAACAGTAGACTAAGAGACCTTGGTTCATTTCAAATCGTTGCACAACACTTACAACAGGCTGCCATCATAATGTTTGTTGTATATTCTGTAGATATATTTTAATATGTGTATAAAAAATATTTTCATCTATGTGCTTGTTTCTTGTTTTACACTGGTCTATCAAAGGATTCCACTATCTTGGGTTTGTACATAATTTAAGGGATAAGTACCCCTTCCCGTACATTATAAGGATATTGTAAGTCATTGAGGAGTTCCATATACATATAGAGTAACGAGGCCAGAGGATGAGTTTTTTTCATTAGGTTATGGAAATCTGATTTAACATGCAATAACCTTATCATGTATGTCAAGGAAACGTTATCCCATATAATACATGGTCTTACCATCACCTTTCCCACAAACCACTTAAAATTTTGGCGCACAGCTCTTTCATATAAAAGAGCAAGCATATTTGCAAACATGAAGAATAAAAATAAAACCTCTAGTGCAAAATTAAAAACATCAAAAACCTGTTCGATATTTGTTGCAAACAGATATTAGAAACAGTTCAATACAAGTTATTAAAAAATAAATTAAAAAAAAGCTGCAGTAGCTCGGAACATGTAGTAACATGCAGAAAGACTCTAGCTTTTCTCTACGGAGTGCAACAAATAAACATATTCTCTCTGCTTGTCATTGTAAGTTATTAAAATAGAGCAGAAGAAAGAAAAGCAACTTTCCATTTGTTGCTTTAAACCGCTGCTTTAATTATGCTCCATGACCTGACCTGCTTTTCATCTCGGCTGCTGGCTCTGGCAGGAGGTATTGTGATGTCAGAACTCAACTATAATAACCTTACAATAGTCGAGTTCTGGGGTCTTTTCTTTATAATCAACGACTTGGTACGTCACAAGTCACCGATTATAAAGAAATTAGTGACTGCCATTTATGCAGGTATTGCAGAATTCAATGTTTTATAAAGCATTAATTCTGTTGACTTTGAAAGAATAGAATTTTAGTTTCTAAACAAAGGTTTGGGCACCGGGAATTAAATCTGATACCACCAACCATACAAAGTGCCATGTGTTAATCTCCTTCACACTTGCAATATTTAATTTTTAATCAAATTCAGGTTCTTTTTCATAGTTAATGGTTGCAATTACTATATTTCCCAAATCACTGCTAGCTTGCACTAGACCACAGACACTCGTTATTAGTGTCAAACCTCAATTGATTTTTACAAGAGATGTTTTGTCCCCTCTGGAGCGTCCTGTGTAGTCATTCATTGTTGGAACTGGCCCTTTTTGCAGGGTTATCCCCAAACTTGTTGCTTCTTCCTCCTTTATTTTTCCTGACCCGTGGCTGTTGGCAATAGGACTCTGCACACTTAACCACTGCTGATCAGTGCTAAAAGTGCATATGCTCTCTGTGTAAATTGTTATGATGATTGGATATACATGATTGGCATATTTGTATCCCTAAGAAGTCCCTAGTAAAGTGCACTGAGTGTGCCAGGGCTGGTGATGACAAATGCTACTAGTGGGCCTGCAGCACTGATTGTGCCACCCACATGAGTAGCCCAAAATGGTGTCTCAGGCCTGCCACCGCAGTGCCTGTGTGCAGTCTGTGAACTGCCATGTCCTCCTGGTTAGTGTCCCCACTGACCAGGCCTAACCCTTCCCTTTTTGTGCACATTGGTCACCCCTATGGAAGGCCCAAGGTACCCCCTTGGGCAGGGTGCAGTGTATGTGAAAGGTAGAGCATGTGCTAGTGCAGGTGACATGCTCTGGTAGTGAATGGCAGCCATTTTCGTTTTTCACTATTGTAAGGCTATCTTGCTCCATAGATTAACATGGGGGATGCTGGCTACAGTGGCTACCAGCATTTCTTCTCATAGGAACAAGATAGGACATAAGTATCTAGTATCCCTGAACTCAGAATTTAATAACACATCTTTTAGGAAAGGTTGTTTTTAAATCCTGTGTTTGAGAACAGCACTTTTAAAAAGTTGCTGTTCTCTTGTCTGACCCTTCTGTGTGCCTTGGCCTGTTTGTGTATTGACTGTCTGGTTTGAGAGTGACAGGGGCTGGGGATTCCCAAGGAGGCTGGCTGAGTCAGCCCTAGGCTGAATGACTGCATTTGCAACTTGAGTGGTGGGAGGAGATAGCACCTGGGCCTGAATAGGGCTGTGCCTGCCTTCCACAATTCTGGCTCCACCTCCTGCTGGGCGGCTGACGACCCTGCCCCTTACTCTGAAAGGAAAGGAGAAGCCAGGAAAACAAAGTGCTCAAGCAACACCCAGAACTGGTTCAGACCGGGCTCAGGGCCCACTTGCACAAAGAGAGCAAAGACTTTTAGGGGTATAAGTATAGGACCCCTGACAACAGAAAATTAGATCATCCTGGAATCAAGAAGGAACCTCTGCCAAGGAGAAAGCTGAAGCTGAAGAAGGAAGACTGTCCTGCTGTTGCTCTGCTGGACTGACCTGCTGTTGCTTTGCTACCAAGGAGAGGGGAAGGACTTTGCTGTTGTGCTGTGTCCCCTGTCTTGAAGGAATCTCCAAGGGCCTGAGAAGAGCTGGCTTCCTGTCCTGAAGTCCCAGGAACAAAAGGACTTCACCCCCAGCTTCCCTGAACTCTACTGAGAGAGTTCTGTCCTTCCTAGAGTGCTTGATCCAGTTGTGGGACCTCTGGAAGTTGTACCTGTGCTGGGAAGCTTGAAACTAAGCTTGAGAGACTTTTACAATTGAAAAGTTATCGCATCGCTCGCTGCGGAGCGCATCCCCGACAGTGCGAGGAAACTCCCGCCGCTACGAAGGCCGAGATCGTCGCAGCGCCTGTTGCCGCTGCCAGAGCCGTTGCATCCTTCGTTTGCGGGACGCACCAGACCGGTGCGGGAAAGTCTAACATCGCTGCGAGTGTCGTCGCAGAGGCTGTCGTCGCTGGGTGAGATCGCCGCACCACTTGCTTGCGGACCGCATCACGTCGCTGCGAGTGTCGTCGCAGAAACCATCGCGTCGAGGAGCTGCGAGAGAGAAGATCACTGCTGGTACGCGCATCGTCGCCCCGGAGATCGTCGCAACTCCAAAGATCGTCGCATCGTGCCTTTGCAAGAACAAACTTCCTATGGAACCTCCGCACCGGAATCCATACAAGTGGCCTTCCTCCCCATACAGACCGGATTCGTCGCAACACGCCCGCTGCTGCAGCGGGGTTGTCACAAACGCCTCCCCAGGGTCTCGGGAGCAACGCATCGCTTGTTTTCCACCGCACCAGCTTCTGCTTTTGGAACTTTGTCGCAACTAAAAGGTACTGTGAGCTAACGTGACGCAACTGTGAACCTTTCACGCTACTGTGACTTTTTATCGCAACCTTAAGAACTCTTTTGAAACCATATTCTTGAACTGTGTATGTTGGATTTTTGTCATTTTGGTCTTGTGTAGTTTAGATTAAATACCTTTATTTTTCTAAACTGTTTTGTAGTCAGTTTGTGGTGTTTTCACTGTGTTACTGTGAGTGTTGGTACAAATACTTTACACATTGCCTCTGGTTAGCCTAGACTGTTCGTGCCAAGCTACCTAGAGGGTGAGCAGGGGTTATCTCAGAGGGTTTCCTCCTTACCCTGACTAGAAGCAAGGGTCCCTATTTGGACAGTGGTACCTACCCCTGCCAACTAGAGACACCCAGTTCTAACATTCATGTATTTGCTTTTTCCATCTTATTTTTCTTTTTTTTATCCCCATGCTTTTTTGTTACTCTTGTTAGATCCCCTCTGTTTCTTTTTCCAAGCACAGCATCTGGACAACCAATATTGTCTCCTCTGACTCAATTTCTTTAACAAAATCCCTCCAGTGTGTCATGTACACTTTAGTGGCTAAGCATTTGAGGTGTGAGAGGGGAAGTACATGTCTTAAGGTGAAAAGTAGAGTCTGTTATTAGGAAAAGCATCAACACAAGGCCAAACATCTGGCTCCTTACATGTGATTAGTGCTTCCTCAGTAATGCCAGTCATATCAAAGGAGTATGTCTTACTGCTTATCAGATTCCAGCAAAAATGTCTAAACACATGCCTACTGGAATGCAACATTATTGGCTGTGATCACCATCCTTTTGACTTTGATCCACGAAGGTGGGTTTATGGACAAGGAAATCAAGCTCCAATTAAAAACTTTGCTCTCTGAAGACGACTTTCTTGTTCTCACTGTTAGCCCCCAGCCGGCCCGTGGGCACCTCATAGACGGGGAAGTGAGTGGCTGTGAGAAGCTGGCATGGTATATGATGAACACTTAAGTAAGTGGACACCTTGCACCAGTCCAGACAACCCTTATGGTGATTTAAGAGGATTTAGACAACCTTAGAAAGCTCTCTAAGTGGTAGCTGTGGAGAGCAGATTTCAGGCTTAGTCCAGAAGGAGTGTAAAGCAGCTTGTTTTACCAGAATGCACTCTTATAGTATAGATTAAATGAAAAAGAACCACGCAAAGTATTTATAAAAATATGTATGTATTATATAATACTCTCTAACACATAGAAATAACTCCTACCCGGAGATGTGCACAATGCACACAATACTTTAGAATAGAAACACAGTAAATAGCACGAAATACACAGTGGACCCCAGGGGGGACCAAACCATATACTAAGAAAGTGGTATAAGAACCACAACTCGAGTCAAGACAAAGTCGAGAGGACGCAGAAGTGCTGGGGACCCAAGGTGAGTAGATAGTGACCCCACAGAGAGTGTGTGCAGTGTGGGAACACAGCCACGTGCTCCGTACAACTCTGTGTAAGTCGCGGTTGGATTTTTAAAGATTAATGACCCTTCGCAGTGGACCCTGAAGAAACCCTATGGAAGACAGAAGGTTGGAGAGTCACCCCACCTGTGGATACCGTAGTGCGCACATTACCTACACCAGGGAACACGGGTGCATACTTTTGAAGTGGTGTTGGAAACGGCTGTCAAACCCAATGGAGGACTTCAGGAAAGTGCTGCCGCTGAAGAAGGAGAAAGTGCCCTGTTGAATTCGAAGGTGTATTCTAGATGAGAAGTACCTGCAAGCAGAGGGGACAGAGTCTATGTCACTCAGGAGTGACCAGGAGACTTGGAAGACGAATGCCCTCCCTTGTCTGGTGTTGCAGGAGTTGAGGAGGACCTTGACTGCAGCTGTGAGGACGAGGCAACGCTGAGGAAGACCTGGAGCCATGCACGAGCTGTCCCACGAAGGAAGTTGAGTGCTGAGGAGTTGTGTCCGGAGGGAGCACCAACAAGCCTTGGCAAATGCAAACAACGCAGCAGCTGAAGATGGAGCAATGTCGGGACCAGCAAGGTTCAGGGGACTCACCACAAGCAGAGGAGTCAGGGCAGGACCCGAGCAATCAGGGGAGCCCAAGAGAAGCAAAGGTGACCCTCAACTGGACCCCCAGGCCGGAGGCACTGGAGTCACGAGAGGACCTGAAGCAGCTCACCAGAAGATGCAGGCCGTGATGCACACGATGCGGTTCGGCTGAAGATTCTTGTCACAGGAGATGCTCGAGGTTGGGGTTACTTGGAGCCCAAAGATCTTCTTGGAAGGAAGTCAACAAGCCTTTGCAGCTGCAAGATGATGCAGTGTGCAGGGGTTCGGTTATTGCAACCCCCATGAGGGATACTGGCCTCAAACTTGGTGAGAGGGCAGGTCAGGCTTGAGGAGCTGTGGAAAACTGGCAACCATGTGTCACAGAACCTTTGGGAGTCCGAAGGAGCTCAGGATCAGCAGACCGGTCGGCGTAGTTGCGGTGCCTGCGAATGCAGGGGAGTGACTCCTTCACTCCATGGGAGATTTCTTCAAGTGTCTTTGATCCTTGGATGCTTGTTTCCAGTCCAGGGAGGACCTGGCTTAGCAGTTCGGGCTGGACTGTTTCCATGGGGCACAGGGTCAAGACTGATTTGCATATGGCTGGGTTCAAACTGGAAAGGCATGGGAGCAAAAAAACGATGGATTTAGGTCCAGATCTCTTTACTGGGGTGAATGTATGACATTGTTCTGCATTCTGTCCATCACCTGTTGTTTTACATTTGATTCTTCACAGGCCTTTCAAGGTTCCTGTATGATGCACAGGCACAGACGATGCAGCAGACTGGAAGGGAGATGAAGTCAGGCCCAAACGAAGTCCAGCGAAGTCCAGAGTGCCCAGGCGGTAGAAGAGCATTGGTGTCTGATTTAAATCTTATCCTATGACAAATCTAGGGACCTCCTCCAGGTAAGCCTTAAGTACCCTAGGGAAAGGGTTGGGAAGATTCAGGTGGAGGGTCTGGACAGGGGGAAGGTTACTCCAATGTCCTTTGTTCAGTTTCTCGCCAGAGTGGGAACCAACAGATCCCAGGACTGGTTTGAGCTGGACTATGCACAGGGACACCAAATGTGTCCCTCATGCAGACTGAGTGGGGCTGGGAAGCGCACCCACCCCATCCCTATACACTAAATCCTGTCTGGGAGGTGGTTACAGCTCCCTGTGACAGGATGCCTATTGTTCTGCCTTCCCCTGCTCGAGCTTGGCTCAGCAGCAGGAGGGCAGAATCGGGTCTCTGGTCGGCAGCAACCATTTTGTCCCGTCCAGGTCAAGAAGGCTGGTACTGGGAACACTGAGTGTCTATCGAAGCGCTCCTCCAGGGCTTGGAATCCTACCGGTATGATTCCAACATTTTGATACCAAATGTGATAGGATTAGTTGCAGCCATTTCTTAGATGGTCATCGCGTAATTACGCAATGCCCCTCTAAATAGTTTATATCTGCTTTACTGACAACCCGGAGAATGGACTATGTAGGCTGCAGGGGTGTTCTGGTCATGCAGGGGCACTCTCTCACTTAGAACCAAGCACCCTGCCATCAGGTTTTAAGTGCAGTGACCTTAGATATAGGAAACCTATATCTTTAGTTAGTGGTGCTAGCACCAGCTTACACAGGCTGCAATGGAAGGACTGTAGTTCCATTTTGAATGGTCTCTAATGGGTGGCATAATACATGCTTTAGCCCATGGGAGATCTCTGGGGTACCTATGCCCTGGGTACATGGGTACCATATATGACGGACGTATAAGGGTACCCAGTATCCAGTCTGGGCTGTACCTAAGTACTGAATATAACCATTTAGGGAGAAAGCAGATAGACGGGTCCTGATTAGCAGGATCCCAGTCAGCCTAGTCCAAAAACAGCTTAGCACCCGGCAAAAAAGGGGGGTATCCATGCAGAAGGATCCTACCTTCCTACAGTGGCCCTTTTTAAAATCTACAGTTTTGCAGCTCTACACATTTCTTTCCTTGGATTTGTGTATGCCGGCTAGGAATACATTGCTAGTGTTAGGAAACTGGTACAAACAACAAAGTGATGGAGGGAGTTCTTGAAATAATTGTAGTCACGGACTGTCGCTCAGAACATATTTCAGTCCTTTCTAGGTGGGAAAGGTGTGGCGCCGCGGCCAGGGCGACTGACCCTGGAATCTGGGGATCAGGGTTCGATCCCCGGCTCCGGCGGCAGGTTAGCCCAGCACCATGTGACTCTGGGCAATAGCTTGCTTAATCTTCCCGACGGCCCCCCAGCGCCTAGAGACCCTTACGGGTGATTGTGCGCTTTACAAATGTGGATTATTATTATTATTACCAGACAGCACAGCTGTCTGGTTGCGAAAAAAGATTTCTTATGGACATTCTGTAAGCTTCCCTAGGAATCATTCCACCTATTGCTTACCATTGGCTTTGTGGTTTATAACTCATATTTTCTGACTTTCTATTTGCTGGCCATATTTGTTTTATGCTGTCCAGTTTAAGTTAGACACTCCCGTTGAGAAAACCCTGTTTTCTATATCTTTCCGAGTACTGGCTTTCTGTAAACAGGCCTGCAAAGTTTGTTCTTATCGTGTCACATTTGCTGTGCGTCCAGAGACAGCGGTCAAATGTCAGACTCTGTCTTCCGAGGAAGCTTGGTCTTTACTTTTCTTTCTGACTTCAAAGGGAGAGGATTTGTGTGACCCTCTTGCTGGGGTCTGGCTTTTTTCTAGAACACTACAAAATGTAGATGTCTGTAAATTACCTGTACAGATATTTCAGAATATATCAAAAGTAAAACAAGCATTTGCAATGCAATAGGTCTCGCATTAAGAAAGTTTGAGCTATTGGTATTGTAAATGACAAATTTTTTAATTATGTTTTGTTTTTGAAAATAGCTAAATTAATAGCTTTGTCATTTACAATGCCAATAGTTATAACTTTCACAAATGCGACACCTATAGCATTTGTAATGCAATATGTGTTGTATTTACGTGACTTACATGTATTGATATTACAAATAACAATGGCTTTTAATTTTTTTTCAATAATTAATACTTAAATACAAGTTATTGTAATTTATAATGGCAATAGCTTAAAGTTTTGTAAATAACGTTTGTGAAGATTATGTTCAGTGTATTTTATTGTGATGAAAATCCAAGAACAGAAGTGAAATATTAACATCTTTTTGTTACATTTGTAATAAAGCTTGAAACATTGAGAGGACATATTTGAACCAGGTGTTTTTGGATGGTTGCACAGATTGATGCTGTGGTGGCGCTGAGTGATGGCGAACGAGTGATGCTGTGGCGTTCAGTGATGCTGTGGTAGCGCATAGTGATGCTGTGGTGCCCCTGAGTGATGCTGTGGTGGTGCGGAGTGATGCTATGCTATGTTTTGCTATCCTATGCTTTGAATTGTTATGCTATGCTGTGCTTTGTTATGCTATGCTATGTTTTGTTATGCTATGCTATGTTTTGTTATGCTATGCTATGTTTTGTTATGCTATGTTTTGTTATGCTATGCTATGTTTTGCTATGCTAGGCTTTGTTATGCTATGCCATGTTTTGTTCTGCTATGCTATATTTTGTTATGCTATGCTTTGTTTTATGTTATGTTATGTTATGCTATGTTTTGTTATGTTATGCTATGTTTTGTTGTGTTTTGTTATGCTATGCTATGTTTTGTTATACTATACTATGCTATGTTTTGCTATGCTTTGTTGTTATGCTATGCTTTGTTTTGTTATGCTATGTTTTGTTATGCTATGCTATGTCTTGTTGTGTTTTGTTATGCTATGCTTTGTTGTGTTTTGCTATGCTATGTTTTGTTTTGTTATGCTATGTTTTGTTTTTCTATCCTATCCTTTGCTTTGTTATGCTATTCTATGCTGTATTTTGTTATGCTATGTTTTGTTATGCTATGCTGGTGAGGGTGAGTGAGGGTGAGGGGGTGTGAAAAAGAGGGTGGGAGAGGGTGAGGGGGTGTGAGGGTGAGGGGGTGTGAGTGAGGGGGTGTGAGGGGGTGGGGTGTGTGAGAGGTTGAGAGGGTGAGGAGGTGTGAGGGGGTGAGAGGGTGTGAGGGGGTGTGAGGGTGAGGGGGTGTGAGGGTGAGGGGATGTGAGGGTGAGGGCGTGTGTGAGGGGTGTGAGGGTGTGTGAGGGGGAGGGTGTGGGGTTGTGAGGGTGAGGGGGTGTGAGGGTGAGGGGGAGTGAGGGGAAGGGTGAGGGGGTGTTTGAGGGGGGTGTGACGGTGAGGGGGTGAAAGGGTGTGTGAGGGTGAGAGGGTGTGTGAGGGTGAGTGGGTGAGTGAGGGTGAGGGGGAGTGAGGGTGAGGGGGTTTGAGGGTTAGGGTAATGGTGAGGAGGTGTCAGGGTGAGGGGATGTGGGGTGTGAGGGTGAGGGGGGTGTGAGGGAGTGAGGGTGAGGGAAGGTGAGGGGGTGTGAGGGTGAGGATGGGTGGGAGGGTGTGTGAGGATGAGAGGGTGTGTGTGGATGAGGGTGAGAGTGTGGGTGAGAGGGTGAGTGAGGGTGAGGGTGTGTGAGGATGAGGTGGGGTGAGGGGGTGTGAGAGAGGGGGTGTGAGGGTGTTGAGGTGTGTGAAAGGGTGTGGAGGTGTGTGAGGGTGGGGGTGTGAGGGTGAGAGTGGGTGAGGGGGTGAGAGGGTGTGAGTGTGTGTGAGAGTGAGGGGGAGGCTATGCTATGTTTTGTTTTGCTATGCTTTGTTATGTTATGCTATGTGTTGTGGTTTGTTATGCTATGCTTTGTTGTGTTTTGCTATGCTATGTTTTGTTATGTTTTGTTTTGCTATCCTATGCTTTGTTTTGTTATGCTACGCTGTGTTTTGTTATGCTATGTTTTGTTATGCTATGCTGGTGAGTGTGTGTGAGGGTGAGGGGGTGTGAGGGCGTGTGAGGGGGTGTGAGGGTGAGGGTGTCAGTGAGGGGGTATGAGAGTGAGGGGATCTGAGGGTGAGGGTGTGAGGGTGAGGGGGGTGTGAGGGTGAGTGAGGGTGGGTGAGGGTGAGAGGGTGTGTGAGGGTGAAAGGGTGTGTGAGGGTGAAAGGGTGTGTGAGGGTGAAAGGGTGTGTGAGGGTGAGAGGGTGTGTGAGGATAAAAGGGTGAGTGAGAGTGGGTGAGGGTGTGTGAGGGTGAGGATGAGGTGGGGTGAGGGATGTGAGAGAGGGGTTATGAGGGTGTTGAGGTGTGTGAGGGGGTGTGAGGGTGAGAGTGGATGAGGGGGTGAGAGGGTGTGAGTGTGTGAGGGTGAGGGGGTCTGAGGGGGGAGGCTATGCTACGTTTTGTTAAACTATGTTTTGTTTTGCTATGCTTTGTTATGTTATGCTATGTGTAGTTGTGGTTTGTTATGCTATGCTATGCTTTGTTGTGTTTTGCTATGCTATGTTTTCTTTTGTTATGCTATGTTTTGTTTTGCTATCCTATGCTTTGTTTTGTTATGCTATGCTGTGTTTTGTTATGCTATGTTTTGTTATGCTATGCTGGTGAGTGTGTGTGAGTGTGTGTGTGGGTGAGGGGGTGTGCGGGCGTGTGATGGTGACGGGGTGTGAGGGTGAGGGTGTATCAGTGAGGGGTGAGGGTGTGAGGGTGAGGGGGTGAGGGGGTGTGAGGGTGAGGGGGTGTGAGGGTGAGGGTGGGTGAGGGCGACGGGGGTGAGGGTGAGGGTGGGTGAGGGTGAGGGTGTGTGAGGGTGAAAGGGTGTGTGAGGGTGAAAGGGTGTGTGAGAGTGAGAGGGTGAGTGAGAGTGAGTGAGGGTGAGGGTGTGTGAGGGTGAGGATGAGTTGGGGTGAGGGGGTGTGAGAGAGGGGGTATGAGGGTGTTGAGGTATGTGAGGGGGAGTGCGAGTGGGTGAGAGGGTGTGTGTGTGTGTGTGAGGGGTGTGAGGGTGTGAGGGTGTGTGAGGGTGAGGAGGTGTGAGGGCATGTGAGGGTGAGGGTGAGGGGGTGTGAGGGTGAGGGTGTGTCAGTGAGGGGATGTGAGGGTGAGGGAGGGTGAGGGTGGGTGAGGGTGAGAGGGTGTGTGAGGGTGAAAGGGTGTGAGGGGGTGAGAGGGTGAGGGGTGTGAGTGAGTGTGTGAGTGTGTGTGAGGGTGAGGGGGTGTGAGGGCATGTGAGGGTGAGGGGGTGTGAGTGTGAGGTTGTGTCGGTGAGGGGATCTGAGGGTGAGGGTGTGAGGGTGAGGGGGTCTGAGGGTGAGGGAGGGTGAGGGCGACGGGGGTGAGGGTGGGTGAGGGTGAGAGGGTGTGTGAGGGTGTGAGGGTGAAAGGGTGTGTGAGGATGAGAGGGTGTGTGAGGGTAAAAGGGTGAGTGAGAGTGGGTGAGGGTGTGTGAGGGTGAGGATGAGTGAGAGTGGGTGGGGGGGTGAGGGTGAGGATGAGGTGGGGTGAGGGGGTGTGAGAGAGGGGGTATGAGGGTGTTGAGGTGTGTGAGGGTGAGGGTGAGGGGGTGTGAGGGTGAGGGGGTGAGAAGGTGTGAGTGTGTGTGAGGGTGAGGGGGTGTGAGGGTGAGGGGGAGGCTATGCTACGTTTTGTTATACTATGTTTTGTTTTGCTATGCTTTGTAATGTTATGCTATGTGTTGTTGTGTTTTGTTATGCTATGCTTTGTTGTGTTTTGCTATGCTATGTTTTGTTTTGTTATGCTATGTTTTGTTTTGCTATCCTATGCTTTGTTTTGTTATGCTATGCTGTGTTTTGTTATGCTATGTTTTGTTATGCTATGCTGGTGAGTGTGTGTGAGTGTGTGTGAGGGTGAGGGGGGTGAGGGTGTGTCAGTGAGGGGGTGTGAGGGTGAGGGGATCTGAGGGTGTGAGGATGAGGGGGTGTGAGGGTGTGAGGGTGGGTGAGGGGGTGTGAGGGTGAGGAGGTATGAGGGTGAGTGAGGGGGTGTGAGAGTGATGGGGGTGAGGGGGTGTGAAGGTGAGGGAGGTTGAGGGCGACGGGGGTGAGGGTGAAAGGGTGTGTGAGGGTGAAAGGGTGTGTGAGGGTGAAAGGGTGTGTGAGGGTGAGAGGGTGTGTGAGGATGAAAGGGTGTGTGAGGCTGAGGGGTGTGTGAGGGTGAGGCAGTGTGAGGGTGAGGGGGGTGAAGGTGAAGGGGTGTGAGGGTTAGGGGGTGTGAGGGTGAGGGTGTGTGGGGGGTGAGGGTGAGAGGGGGGTGAGGCGAGTGAGTTTGAGGATGAGGGGGTGTGAGGGTGATGGGGTGTGAGAGTGAGGAGGTGTGTGGGGGTGTGAGGGTGAGAGGGTTGTGAGGGTGAGGGGTGTGAGTGTGGGTGAGGGTGTGTGAGGGTGAGGGAGGGTGAGGAGGTGTGAGGGTGAGGGTCCAAAGTAAATGGTGGCAGGGCAGACATCGTAAGACAGAGAGAAGAGACTGCGTGGTGACTGCGTTGGTCAGTTTCAGAATCAGGAGGGGCAGAGTCAGCACAGTCTGCAAGGGATCAACGTGTCTAGAGGCAAAGCATAGCGGATGTAGCATTGCAGCTGGCAAGTCAAGTGTTTTCAAGCTGAGTGTCCCTAGAGAGATGGCAACACAGCAACAGCATTTTAGGAGCAAGGCTACTGTAAACAAGCACTGTAGGCTTTCACTTTTCTCCAGAAAAAAAACAGAGAAAGGTGCAGAGAACGCCGAACAAAAGAGGGCCTCCCCGCGAAATGGATGCAAAAAAAACCAAGCTCTCGGCATTGCTGTGGCAGGGGGAGCGGGAGCGCATTCCTTTGAAGTCTGATGCCGAGGCTCAGACAAATGGTGGTGTGCAAGCAGCTTCCTTTGAAGTCTGATGCCGAGGCCGATGGTGTTTGATGTGCACGCGCCTCCTCACACGCCTGCCTCACATGAACTGTACGAGATCCCAGGCTAAGTAGACTTTTCAAACTGCTTACTATAATCTCGTCTATTCAATCCCTAACGGGATAGAATAGTCGAGACCTAAAAAACAAATGAAGCACTTTTGTTGTTTGCTTATTTTGGAGTATGGTGGAAACAAATATTTTAATATGATCAAAACAAATCAATACACTAGGTGAAGTCAATTGCACACATTATCTTTTTTGTGCTGTATTGTTTTATTAGTAAAACTGTATGCTTGTGCAAATCTAATGGTCATTTCAATTGAAAATGTGTTGTTTGTAATGGCAGTGCACTAACACATCATTCATACTACACTTTACGCCATTACGTTCTACTCTGCACCACTCCACTCTATGCCCTCCACTCTGCATCACTCCATTCTGCTGCACTTCATGCCGCTCCATTCTGTGCTACTGCACTCTACTCCACACCACTGCACTCCATGCCACTCCACGCCTCTCTAATAAATCCTATGCCAATGCACTCTGTGCTACTATCCTCTGCACCCCTGCACTCTACACCACCACAGGCCACTCCACTCTGTACCATTGGATTCAATACCACTTACTCTGCAACAGTGCACTCTATGCCAATGCAGTCCACTCTGTACCACTAAACTTTACACCACTCAACTCCACGCCAGTCAATTCTGCTCTGCACCACTGCTCTCGCTGCCACTGCACTCTACACCACTTACTCATCACCACATTCTATGCTGCGCCACTGCACTCTATGGTACTACTGCACTTTATATCACTCTACTCTACATCACTCTAATCTATGCCCCTCTACTCTACACTATTGCACTCTACGTCACTCTATTTTACTCTGCAATGCACAACTGCACTATGCCACTGCTACGCCACTCTACTGAACTCTACAACACTCTACTCTGCATCACTGCACTCTTGTCCCTGAACTCTATGCCACTTTACCCTGTACCACTGCACCTATGCCACTGCACTCTTTTGCACCACTATACGCCACTGCACTCTACACCAATCTATTGCACACTATGCCATACACTCTTTGCCACTACAATCTATGCATCTCTACACTGCTTCACTGCACTCCAACCCACTGCACTCTAGACACCTCTACTTTGCACCTCTACTTTGCACCTCTTTACTCTACTCTGCACTCTACTCCGTTACCTTATATGCCACTCTACATCAATGCACTCTATACCACTGCACTCTTCTGTGCACCACTCTACTGTACACCACTGCACTGTATGCCATTGCCTGCTACGCCACTCCACTCAACTCTACGCCACTGCACTCTAGGCCACTCTACTCAAACCACTCTACGCTGCTGCATCCTGTCACTGCACATTTTGCCACTGCACTCTATGCCACTCTACTCTGGAATGGAGTGGTGCACTTTACACCACAGATACGCATTAATGGCCAAATAAATAACCACCACCGAAAGTCAGGAATATCCGTAATTGGGCAGAGGTTGATTTAATAAACCTGACCAAGGTGCTCTCGCCAAAGGATCGGTCCCTGAGTCCAGACCATAGCCTGGATCAGCAATACGCGGACTTAACGCGGAGCTTGACCCTAGCTATGGATCAGATAGCACCTAAAAGAACGAAGTTGATAAAAGGACCCGGTAGGGAGGCCCCATGGTTTACGCCATTGCTGAGGGACCATAAAAGGAAACTCAGAGCTTTGGAAAGAGGTTGGAGAAAAACTCAGCAGGACTCAGCCAGAAACCTCTACCGAACCTCCCTCAATGTATACAAAAAACAAATCACACTTGCTAAAGCCAAATACTATGAATCCCGCCTAAATAAGGCAGCCAATGTGCAGAAAGAGACTTTTAAGATCCTGTTGGAGTTGACTAAAAAACCCGACAGTTCCCAGTCCGCCATAGATTGCAATACCTTTCAGGGATACTTTCTGGAGATAGTAAGAACTATTATCCAGGAGATAAAAAGTGGTACGTTAAAAGGGATGGTTACACCTACAGCTCCTCATGAACCAGTTGACTGCTCCATCGCACTGTTTCCAGAGATTGACACACTGAGTCTGGAACAGCTGATGGATAGAATCAAATCCGGATCTCCAGCGGACCCGTGCCCACCTAAAGTCTTTCAGGCAGCCCGTCCCTTATTGGAGGAGCGTGTTATCTCCCTCCTAAATAGATCCTTGAAGACAGGGCAAATTCCAGCAGAACTTAAAGAAGCGCGTGTAAGACCCCTACTGAAGAAGCCAGGCGCAGACCCCGCAATACTAAAGAACTACAGGCCGATCTCTCAGCTACCATTCCTTTCAAAAGTACTGGAACAACATGTACTAAAATCCCTGTCTAAGTACTTGGAGTCTCACCACCTACTTCATGAACGACAGGCAGGGTTTCGAGCGCATCACAGCACCGAGTTGGTGATGCTCTCGGTGCTGGATGAATTGAGAAGCCTGGCTGACGGTAAGAAACCGAGCGCCCTGATTTTGTTAGATCTTTCAGCGGCGTTCGATACCGTCAGCCATGCTCTGCTCCTGGAAAGAATGAGTGACTTTGGTATCAAAGGCCTGGCCTTCAGGTGGTTACAATCCTTCCTGTTGGGAAGGACCCAAAGAATACAACTTGGGGAAGAAACATCTGTAGTGGGGACGTTAGAATGTGGGGTACCTCAGGGCTCGGCCCTGTCCCCACTTCTATTTAACCTATACCTGCAACCTCTGATTGCTTCCCTGGCGCGCATGGGCTGCACAGTATTTAACTATGCGGACGACACGCAGCTGTTGCTGAGTGTCGATAACACAATTGCCGCACAACTTCACACCCAGAACATCTTGAGGTACACGGTCCAATGGATGACAGAAAATCTTCTAAAAATTAACCCAGATAAGACCGAGGTATTGGTGATTCCATCTGCCACCTCACCATGGTGTGACCTCTACTGGCCAGCAGAGTTAGGCCCGGCCCCAAAACCAAGCCTGAATGTAAAGAGCCTGGGGATTAAACTAGATTGCGACCTATCAATGGTCAATCAGATTTCTTCCGTGGTGAGTAGCTGTACCAACATTATCCGACAGCTACGGAAGCTAGTACCTGTCATCTCCCAATCCATGCTACGTTCTATTGTCGCAGCCACCGTGATCTCGAGGATAGACTACGGAAACGCCCTCTACCTTGGCCTGCCAAAAACCCTGACTAATAGGTTACAGGTCATTATGAACGACGCTGCTCGTCTCATTTTTAGACTGCCAAGACGATCCAAAGCATCTCCCCTGCTACAGAGCCTTCATTGGCTCCCTATTAAAGAGCGAGTGGAATTTAAAAATCTGTGCATAGCCCACAAAGCAATTTATGGTTTGGCGCCTGCATACATCAAAGACCGCATGGTGGTGTACAGTCCAATGAGAACTCTTAGATCTTCAGACTCTCAACTATTGGTCTGCCCCCGGTACAAACTTGTTACCAAGGGAGGAAGAGCCTTCTCTGTGCTAGTTCCTCAGCTATGGAACACACTACCTGAGTCGCTGCGCAGGGAAGAGAACCTCCTACGCTTTAGGAAGGGTTTAAAAACACTATTGTTTAGGAGGTCTATGAATGCTATTTAGACTAGTGGATGCCTTTTTCTGTATTGCCAAGTTGTTGTTTGTATCATCGATTTCCGAGCGCCTAGAGACCTGTAGGTGATTGGGCGCGTTATAAATCAAAAATAACAATAACAATAACTATACTCTATGCCAGTCCACTCTATGCCACTTCACTCCAATGTACACCAACCTATGCAATTCCACTCTAGACCACTCCCCTCCATGCCACTCCGCCACTCCATTCTACGTCACTCCACTCTACGCCACTCCACACAAGGCCACTCTATCCCACTCCACACAATGTCACTTCATTCTAGCCCACTTTTCCGTATGCCGCTTCACTCTATGCCACTACACACTACTCCACACCACTCTATGCCATGCCACTACACTCCACTCTTCTCCTCTTTACTCTACACCATTCTACGCTATGCCACTCCACTCAACTCTTCTGTATGCCACTGTACTCTATGCCAGTCCACTCCTTTCCACTCCCCTCTATGCCACCCCACTCTACTCCTTTCTGTGCCACTCCACTCTGTTGCTCTACTTTACTGCACTCTGACACTCCACCCTACAACATTCTATGACACTATACTCTACTCCACTTTATATCACGCCACTCTACACCACACCACGCCACACTATACTCTGACACTTTACTCCACTCTATGCCATTCCACTCTGACACTCTACGCTATCCCCCTTGCCTCTATGCCACTAGCATTAAGACATGCTGAACAGTATCCATTCTGCTGTACAATATGGCTAAAAGACATTGGTGTAGCCAAAGGCGAGTGCTATTGGATTTGCCAATGCTTGTTTGTTCACACACTGTGCCTCTCTAGACAGAGACCAGCCCTACGCAAGTCAATCTTTGCCCTTTAGGGACAGTGGAGTTTGAGCTACGCAAGGCCAGGTCCCCTCCAGATGGGAACACAAGCAACCCCGGTCCTGTTTCAGAGTACTTGGAACTCTGTTATTTACCATTGTGGACAATGAATCAGTGGACTGGTATGCGGCCCAGAGTAATTACCAGTCTCTGGGATTAATTCAAGAACTGGTGCGTTTTACTTTTTGGAAAACAGACAACACCTTTGTCCTCAGTGGTTGTAAAAAGAATTTAAAAATATTTTACTGGTCAAACATAAGTTTCACGTCATGTTGAATTGTGCATGTGTGCCATCGTCCTCCAGAGTGAATAGTTGTTAATTGGGAATTGTATTGATCCTACAGCACACCGTACTCTCAAGCGGAATTTGAAATGTTCTACCCTTGTATGACCAAGTTGTTTGACAAGCAAAGAAGATTGTATCACCAAGAATTCATTTTAGAGATCCTCATAGCCATTCATTGTTTTACAATGGACTTAAAAATTTGCAGTGATATGTTCTGTTCATTACTTGTATAGCCTCCCCGTTTCCCAAACAGCTTACCCTTCTGACTTCACTGTTGTCATCAATCAATCAATCGATCAAGAAATTTGTAGAGCACACGACTCACCAGTCAGGGTCTCAAGTCATTGAGTGAGTCGTCTGTTGAGGTATGCTGGTCCGGTGTCGTGGAGTTCCCTGTGTGCGTGGGTGATGAGCTTGAAGGGGGATCCTCTTTTTGACGGGTATCCAGTACAGGTCTCTCAGGAGGGGTGTGATGTGGCTGTGTCGAGGGATATCGAGGATCATGTGGGCAGAGGCAGTTTGGCCGGGGCTCTCGCGTAGAGGGCGTTTCCGTAGTCCAGCCTGCTGCCGAGGGCCTGGGTGACCGTTCTTCATGTGTCGGTGGGGAACCACCTGTAGATTTTGCGGAGCCTACGGAGGGTGTTGAAGCAGGAGGATGAGATGGCGTTGACTTGTTTGGTCATTGAGAGCGTTGAGTGGAGGATGAACCCCAGGTTGCATGCGTGGTCGGTGGGTGTTGGTGCTGCTCCCAGGGCGGTCGGCCACGAGGAGTCGTCCCAGGCTGAGGGGGTAGAGCCGAGGATGAGGACCTCCGTCTTGTCCGAGTTCTGTTTCAGACAGCTGCTCTTTATCCATTCAGCGACGGCTTTCATTCCTTCATGGAGGTTGGTTTTGGCGGTGAAGGGGTCCTTGGTGAGAGAGAGGATCAGCTGTGTGTCGTTGGTGTAGAAGATGATGTTGAGGTCGTGCAGTTTGGCGGGGCCATGTAGATGTTGAACAATGTCGGCTGAGGGATGATCCTTGGTGTATGCCGCAGTTGTTCTTGGTGGCTTTGAATCGGAAAGGGGAGGCGGATGCTCTGGGTTCTGCCGAAGAGGAAGCAGGTGGTCCAGTCCAGTGCTTTGTCTCGTATCCCTGCGTCATGGAGTTTTATGCGTAGGTTGGGGTGGCAGACCGTGTCGAAGGCGGCTGATGGGTCCAGGAGGATGAGGGTCACGGTCTCGCCGTTGTCCAGTAGGGCCCTGATGTCATTATGGCGGCGAGGAGGGCAGGTTCGGTGCTGTAGTTGCTGCGGAACCCGGACTTGGACAGGTCCAGGATGTTGTTCTCCTCGAGGTAGCGGGTCAGCTGTTTGTTGACGGTGTTCTCGATGACCTTCACAGAGAACTGGAGCAGGGGAGATGGGCCAGAAGTTCTTGAGGTCCCTAGGGTCTGCCTTGGGTTTCTTGAGCAAGGCGTTGATCTCGGCGTGCTTCCAGCTCTCCGGGAAGGTCGCGGTATCGAAGGAGATGTTGATGGCCTTGCGGAGATGGGGTGCGATGGTGGCACTGGCTTTGTTGAAGATGTGCTGTGGGCACGGGTCTGACGGGGAGCTGAAGTGGATGGTGTTCATGATTTTGATGGTGTCGTCGTCCTTGACGTTGGTCCAGGTGAGCAGGGGGGTCACTGTGGGTGGTGGCCGTGGGGTCAGAGGTGTCGTTGGCTGTCGTGGTGTTCTGGTTGTCGAAGCTGTTGTGGATGTCTGCGATCTTGCAATGGAAGAAGGTAGCAAGGGAGTTGCACAGGTCTTGTGATGGTGGGATGTCGTTGGTGTTGGAGCTGGGTTTGGAGAGTTTCTTCACGATGTTGAGGAGCTCTTTGCTGTTGTGGGCGTTGTTGTAGAGGTGGTCTTGAAGGAGGTCCTTTTGGCGGATCTGATGAGGTGATGGTGTTGGCGCATGGCGTTCTTGTGGGCTGCATGGTTTTCCGATGTCTGTTCGTGGCGCCATTTCTTCTCTAGTTATCGACAGGTTTGTTTGGAGGTTTGGAGGTCCGCGGAGAACCAGCTGGCATTCTTGTTGGTGTGTCTGTGAGAGTGTTGACGCAGTCGTCAATCCAACGCCTGAGGTTGCTGACGGCGTCGGTGGGGGGTGTTTAGCTGGACTTTGGTGATTTTGCACCAGCTGCGGCGGGGGATCTGTTGTGTGCGGTAGTGCATGGTGGGTTTCCGGAAGGTGAAGTGGATGCAGCGATGGCCGGCCCAGTGGAGTTCGGTGGTGTGGCTCAAGGAGACGTGGGAGCTTGCGGAGAAGATGGGGTCGAGTGTGTGGCCGGCCGAGTGGGTGGGCGTTGTGACTAGCTGTCTGAGTCCGAGGTTGGCGATCAGGGTGGTGGAGTTACTGTCGCCGTTGTTCTCGAGGTGGAAGTTCAGGTCTCCAAGGAGGATGTAGTTCTTGGAGGCGAGGGCGTGCGTGCTGACAAAGTCGGCGATGGAGTCGCTGAACTGGGGCCGGGGTAGTTACATAGTTCTCTCAACCTTTGAGTACTGCTAAAAGAGCCATACGTGAAAGTCAACCACTACAGTGATAAGAGGATTTTCATTCTGTAGTGAAGAGCACTCGCCTATAACCACTTTCTCACGCTTCCTAGTTATGGTATTAATCTAGGAGGATGCCCTGCACATGGTAATATGCACCTTTTAGCCCTAATTTTACATTTTATTTTAAACCTACCCCATTCTTGGCTTGTGGGAAGAATATAATAGGATCACTCTATTATCGGAGGGACCTGACCCCCATCACGCCACTTTCTATCCAGATGAATGTGTGAGGGTGCTATGATGTCAGTCTTTCTGCCTTCAGATCTTTGGTTGCAGCGTGCCCTGAATGTTCCTGGCCATCACGGACACTGCAGCAAATAGATGTCTTTAAGAAGGCTTTGCTGCAAATATTTTACATTGTTCCTCTCCATCTGGGTCACCTTTGGGCCCCAAGGATCCTTGGTAGATTTTGTTGATGTCGCACTGAAAGCACTAGTGAGCTGGTGAAGGGCAGTAAAAAGAGTACTTATGATGTGCTACATGATGGGGGTGGAGCCAATGCCATGCCACAGAGCTACTCGCCGCCCATGACCTCCCTGGCCCCATTCAGCAGCTGTTACCTTCCTGCCACCACGGAAGAGGCCTCTTGACTTGCCCCGGACCTCAGCGACGGGCTTGAGTTGCTCGGGGAGTGAGGGACTAAGTCATGCGGCTGCCACAGTTCCTCCCGAAGCCAGTGAGCTGGTCAAGATTGCAGCCTGCTTTGTTGATGGTAGCCGCAGTTGTAAAGCCGTGGCAGTGATAATCCGTGGGGGAGCATACCCTCCCAACTTGTGCCTTGAGGGTGCCTGTGGACTTCAGGCATCCCGGTGAATTCCATACACGGCCTTCAACGGCGGGCAGATCATCAGATTGCAGTAAACGACCACAGGCCGCAAGCAGGGATGTTGCACCGCACTCTCTCTCAGGCTGCCATCCGGATTCCCTGTGATGGTTTGTACTGCGGGCCTTGTGCCTTCTTTCCTTACTATTAAATGGGGGGGGGCGTGATCTGGAAGGCCCCTGAGTCATGCCCTGGACTGTCCGGGCAAATCCGGGACGTCTGATCACCCTATCCCTGGGGCTCACTCATACTACTGCTAGACCCCCTACCAGTTCCCTCGGGGTAATTTATTATATGCCGGCTGCCCCGGCGATGAGGCTCTGCTGGACGTGAGCTCCATTCCTTATTTTGCTAGGGAGTGTCCGTGAACTGGCTGTCCACCCACCCTACTGCCCTGAGAACTCCTCTGATTCTATGTATGGGTACTGGCCCCAGTACTACTGGACTGCTGGAGCGAACTGCAGTTTGGGGTGCCACAGCCCTACACTGCCACCTTGAGGTGTACAATGCAGGGGCCCAATGTTAGCCAATAGGGCTAAGGGGGCCTTCGGTTAGGCACTGCTTATTCGTAGGCCACTCTGGTGTGGGAGCTAAGCTCCTGGGGTTAAGGTCAGCACTGCAGTGGCCATCGACCAGCAGCAGGGCTGCACCAACAGCGGCACTGGGGTGGCCATGTGACGTCGGGGTCCCTGTGCTTCTCAATGGAAACCTTTGGTTCAGCAAATTCGCGGCAGACTCGGACAGGGCGGCTTCCTGAAGGCGACCATCGGCTGGTGAGGTAACTTGTGATCTTGGGGATGCCTGGACGCTGTCAGTTGGCCTACCCAAGGCAGTGGGGCGTCAGATTTTCTTACCAGCTCCGGTCGCGGTAGGTGGAACCCATCAGGTTAAGGCTGCAGGCGGCGTCTTGTAGCTTGACGGACGGATTCCAGGTCAGGATCACTGGGCAGACCTCCTCATGGCGTTGAGCCACTCAAACTCAGGCCATGTGTGTCTGGTGGAGAGTTGTGCAGAATCACAGAGTCGCCGGATTCTGGTCTGGGCGTCCTTGATGAGCAAATCTGGTAGGAGACAGAATCTGAAAGGTGAGTGCAGGGCAGATACTTCTGGGCCCTGGGGGGCTGCTGGACATGCCGGCTGCTTCTCTGTAGGCAGGTGGGAGTCGGGAGAGGCTGGGGCCAAAGCAGTAGGTGTCCTTTTCTTCCTGGGTCAGCATAGCTCTTCGGTCCTTCTTCTTTCTCCTTTGAATCTGAGGCGGCAAGGTTCAGGGTTGGCCCTAAATACTACATTTAGGGGCGTTAAAGGGATGTGCAGGAGGGACCAGTGGGTCCCCTCCTTGTGATAAGCACATCCCCTATTATGCCACCCTCCAGTGGGAGGGGGCATGAGCATCTCTCTAATTGGCTAAGTCCTTCCATCTTCAAAATGGAGGGGACTGAGATGTGTTCTTCACCTCGCCTCCCCCACCTGAGGGGTTGGGGTGGGATTAGCAAAGGTGGACAGACCTCTCTTCCTAGCCTGGTTTTCCTGCTATTTCTCCCGACCAAAGTGGGGGCCACCACTGGTGGGAGCCAGTGTGGGTTTAATGTGCTCAGAAGATTGCTACCAAACTTCATGCCTCTGTTCACTCATATGAGGGCTAGTGCACCCTGTTAGAGGGGTGACTTACCTAGGCCTCGGGCAGTAGTTTGCAGGCATGGCACACAGGAATGTGTGCCATGTCTACTCTTCACCTTTCTCTGCACCAAAACACGCAGCCTGCAATGGTAGTGTGTAGGTGTTAAGGTACAGGGCCTCTAAGGGTGACGCAATAGGTGCTGCAGCCGTTAGAGGCCTTCCCTGGTCACAGTGCCCTTGGTACCCATGGTACCTTTTACAGGGCAGGAGAGCTATGCAGGTGTAAGGACAAAGTTGTCGCAAATGCTAGTGATCTTGTAGCTGGAGAATAGGGACAGCTGGGTGCAGAGGTCCTCAGAGCGGTTACTCTGGTGGAGTTTGCTGCCAGAGAGGTAAAGTCTTTCACAATGGCGAAGATTTATTTGGCGGGGATGATGCTGCTTTTGACATGGTTGGTGAGTGTTGAGCGTTTTATGACCGATTTGCTGATGGTAGCTTCTGTGGGTGAATTTGTAGGTGCTCTTGTCAGTGTTGTCCTGACTTAGTCTTCACCTGTTTCAAGTTGCTTTGGTGAGCCTGAGCTCTTCCATGTACTGGCTTGCTTACAGTCTATTTCTTGTGGCTGTGTTTGGTTTTGAGAGGAGCCAGAGTGTCTGTGCAGGCGGTGATCCAGGTGTTGAAGTTGGAGATTGATTTAGGGAGGATTTTGTTGTGTTAAGGTCATAATGTAGGAGTTTCGAAGACCAGGTTGCTTCTGAGATCCTGTTTCAGTCTCATTTAAAGATTTCTTGATGGTATTTCTGCAGTGGTGTGAGATGGGTATGCTGAAGTTGATCAGGGCATGGTTAGACCAGTTGATCTGTATGGTCTTGTCTGCTGTGATGTCACTGACAATAGGATCCAGTAGGTGACCAGTGGTGTGTGTGGGGCCTTACACTCACTGGGTGAGTCTGAGATAAAACCGGTCCTTGAGGAGGTTAGCTGTGTTGGGATGAGTGAGGTCTTTCATGTTGTATTTGAGGTCAAGGTTAAGGGGGGGCTACAATGTCTGCAGTGGTGCTGAAAAAGTAGGAACGTGGTCCAGGGAGCAGGGTAGACGAGGGTGCCACTCAGGGTGTAGTTGGCAGTGAGGAAGAGTGTGAAGGCCAAGGCTTCCATGTTGCTGGTGGTGATTACCGAGGTGGAGGGATTCTTTGAAGATGATGGCGATTCAGAGTCTGTTTGTCCTATCCTGCAATCTTGTATCCGAGATGGATTGTCGTGATGATGACAGGGGCCGGCAAGGGAGTCGGACGGGTTTTGGTCTGTAAGTGCTGCTCGGGTGAGCATTCCTGCATGCAAAGCCCAAATTTCAGCGCAATGTTTAGTGAGGGAGGGAGTGTTGAGCAGTATTCCAGGACAGGGTGGGTGCAGTGTAGTGGGGGTCGAGTCTGTGTGGGTCATGTTGGTTGGATGTGAGAGGTGCAGGGGAGTGAGGTGGCTGTGGAAGGGTGCATGTAAAATGGCAGGTGCTGCAGGAAAACACACCTTCAGTATTTGACGACCACGCATGGCAGAAGCACTGGGAGATGTGTTTGGGGTTCAGGTCATGGAGAGTTGTGGTGGTGTAGCAACGCTGGGGAAAGTGCATAGTAGGAAGATCTGGGGCTCTGGCACTGGGTGCGGGCGATGTGTGCACAGGTACAGAAAGGCTCACCTTTGGGTGCCAACGGCACTTCCACTGCCTGTTAATGTTGCGGCCGCCATTAACTGAAGCTAGTTTTGGCAGAAAACCAGTGATGTTACTTCATTTGCAGATAGATAATGGGAAATCCAGTGATGTCACTCTCTGTGCAGATGGATGATGGGAAATAAGTCCTCTTGCTTGGCTTCTTCTTTTAAAGACCGTTTTGCCTGGAAACCAGTGATGTTACTTCCTGTTCAAATGGATAAAGCGAAATTTAGTGATGCCACTTCCTTTGCAGATGGGTGATGGGAAATGAGTGTTCTTGCTTGGCTTCTTCTTTTAAAGACAGTTTTGGCGGGATGCCATCCACAGTAATGACACCAGCGGACCAGGGGTTACCTGCTCTGACAGGAGAAGTCCCCAAGACTGGCAGTGGTAATCCCACTTCTGGCATGGAGGCGCTCCATGCACCAGTGCTTAATTTCAGTTGGTGGTTTGCAGTGCTTAGCACTGGCACTTAATTGTCAACACCAACCCTTATGACAGTCTGCCACATGGATGTGTTATTGGTCTCATTTAGAGATGAGCTCAACAGCAGTTGTTTATTAACTCTAATTACTAATACCTGCTGCCCAAGCCGATTGTTCTAGGTTTGAGACCCTGAAATAATCTGAATTCATGCTTGATGTGATGGTTAGTAGTGTGTCAGTACTGCCATTGGCAGCGTTGGCAGGGTCAATAGGTGGTGCAAGCTTCAGTGCCCTCCTGATGAGGGCCCTGGCTCCTATTTATGTTTTTTGTTACAAAGTAATCACTGCCCTTTACTGTGACGGCAACAGGAGACCTGGGCCAGACAGACTCCTACAAGATACAGAGTGTGTCACCCTTGAGGAGGACTGTGTGTCTACCCTAGAAATCCTGGACTGCCAGGCGAGTATTCATCCTCAGGGTACAGACCCTGAAATGGCAGGACCGAGAGTGGAAGGATGATGTCTGCAGCCTGAGGTTGTAGTTCCTCACTCTGAAAAGTACTAAGAAGTCAAAAGGGCCTCAGGAGCAAGTGGGTGACCAGCCTAACAAGTGGAGGGGAGAGGCCTACTCCAGGCACCAGTCTGTCAGTCGATGACTATGGGCCTGCTTCCTGACACTGATAGCCTCTAATGGTTGCTTGCCTTTTGGGCAGAGCTGGTGCTCACCTGGGCACAGAAGCCTGACCTAGCAGGCAGGATGAGCCACATCACCTTGTTGAATGATGGTGCTATTCACTTGCTGGGGGGGAATCTGTGGGTAACCTAGGGTTAGCTCTATCCCAGGGAGGGATCGGCAGTTGGGAAGGGTTCCTCTTCACAGTGGAGCACAGACCTGGGAATTACCTCACCAATGCAGATGGCCGTTTCATGTTTGTCTGCTTAAAATTCTGAGAACTGCCAGAGGGTTGGCTAGTTGCTCCTCACTTTTAATCTGGAGGGGGGCGTGCTGCAAAGTGACCCCTTTGTGGGTGGTCACCCAAGGTTTTTCATTTTATTTGGTGCTCACTTACTGGTAATCTTGATCTCTTAACACCATGACACTGCTATCCATTGTCCGGTATACTTGCTCTGATCCCTACAACATGCAGAAAATGGCCTAAATCTTTAACAGCACATTTAACTTTCCTACAAGGCCAGAGCAATAAGTGCAGAAATATACCCCTGGCGAAGAAAGTTAAATGCCACTTGTGTACTGCAGCAGCTGTTGTGCCATCCACTCTGGTGACAGTGACTTCATGGCTTCAAGCCTATCCTATGTAGCCTGACAGCAACAGACTTGTCAAAATCACCCTTTTGACAAGTAGGAAAATCTGATTTCAAATATTAAATAAGTCTCTCCTAAGCGCACCTTGCTGTACACAAAGTACACTCGCCATTATTTAAGAATGGAGCATGTATGCATGTTCTCCCACTGACTAGGCTCAAAATGACATTGCCACTGGTCAGGATGTAGCTGGGACATGGGGAAAGTCTAAATAGCAATTATATCCTTTAATCAATAGTTTTGAACCTCTACCAACAACAGACTCCATTCAAAGACTTATTTTGAAATTTACTAATAATCCAATATAATGATGGTTCGATTTTTATTGAATCTATAGGAAATGTAACTTTTGGAAAGTTGCCTTGTCTGAGGCTATTGGAGGCGAATCTACATTAGCTCTCCTGTAGCTGTCCGAATTAGGTGTGAAAGAGGTGTAAAAACTGCGCCCAGAACAGAGACAATGGCCTGGGACTGTGGATATATTGTTTCCCCTTGCAGGCAGACCAGTTGGGGTGAGCCCAGGATCTCAATTAACTTTAAAGGAACCTGCACTGTCACAAGCAAACGTTAGGTGACACTAGGAATGCCCCCAGATTTTGTCCCGGTAGTTAGGCTGGCACCAAATCCAGTGCTAGGAAAGCTAGCCCCAGAACCCGTTTTGAGTGACCACAGAGATGGGGCCTGCTCATTACACTGGTATCGTGCAGAACTGTCCTAAAGACAAGGGGGAAAAGACAGATGAGACACACTGGCATGCTCCTAACGTTACCAACGATCTTCTCTGTTTTCAGCCTATCCCGGGAGGGGCCAGAAGTGAGTTGGAATTTCCCCTCTATCCGGACAAGTAGGGCTTGGACTTTGAAGACTGCTTGCCCTTTAACTGGCAGGAACTTTGCAAATACATGACATCTATGGAGAGCATAATTCGCTCTCTTGGACCAATATGGGGGGAGACAAGTGCAGATGAAGTGTGTAACAAGCATGGAGAAGCATGTGGAAGGAGGCATCGGAATAAGGACGCCAGGTACCAAAAACCGACAAGAAACGTCCCCAGGGTCAGAAAGCAGAGAGGAGCAGAGACACAATTCACCCAGAGCAGAGGAAGTCTCAAGACTCAAGGAGACTTCGAGGATGCCAGGAAGCCACTGTCCCCTCGAGTCACTGCGACACGCTCCTGGAGGCGCATGCTTGCCCAGGTAAGTATGTGCACGCCTCCGGGAAGTCGGCAGGAGGCCAAGCAGAGAGCACTTAACTGGGGAATGGGTGTAGTTTGTCTATCGGCCCACGTAAAGTCCTTGCCGTGCTGTAGTACGAGGTCTGAGGTCTAACATATACACGGGTAAGAACTCGTCTTACATTTAAAGTCGGAGCATTTTTTGTTTGTTGTTTAGGTGGAGCTAATTCCCAATTAGTGAAGTTTAACTAAGATGACACAAATATGTGGTGATGGGGTTAAAACGGAGTGGTGCCCTCACACCCCTCCCTTGCAGTAAAAGTGTGAACAAAATACTTACCTGTGGCACATTTCTTTATTTTAGGGGCAACTGAGGCAACCCTGGTGGTCCTCGATGGCTGTGACCTAGAGGAAAAAAGAAGGAATCGTTTTTTTTTGTTGAAACCATACCTAAATAAAGCGCCACAGAATCGGAGTACACACGTCTGACTATTGTGTCCTGCCCATCTTACACCCTGGCAGCATCTCTAGATGGGCACACAGACTGAAGGGTTTCCCAATCTTGGATTTTGTGAGTGAGGGGCACTGTGAGATTGTTTGAGGTAAGATAAACAAATACTAATGCAAAAGTGGGTAGGGTTTCCCCTGAGAACTTTTCTCCCATTGGTTAGACAGTGCCTAAGAATCTCACCCATGCAGAGGTTGGTGAACCCTACAAAGTTGGACCCTCACCTAGCCTTCCTCAGAACACTTTGTGGACCTGCAGAAGAGGGCTAGTCCTGCTATCTGTGACCTGGGAGGGGCCCTGAAGAACTGGGCATGCTCTCCCTTCTATACAGGTCAAAGACATCGACCCCCAGTTTCAGTTTGGCTGAACTCCTGTGTGGCTTCAGGGACACAAGAAGCTGCAAGAGGTCTTTTCTGGAAATGCCCAGCTGACCAGTAGCAACTGGACCTGGACTGGGCTTTACAGTTGCCTCTGCCTGACACCCTGAGAGTCTGTAAGTGCACTCCCCTAAGGGTCTGGCAGCCTTAGAGGTCTACTCCTGTGTTTGGATGGGCACCAGAAGAAAGTTTCGAAACTGAAAAACTTTTCTTACTGAGCTTCAGGGGGACCTGCAGGAAAAAGTAAGCAAACAGTTCCATGGCATTGGATGGAATTTCAGCATTGTCATGTTCAAGACTCCACGCAGTTGAGAACAAATGACTACATTCCATTCAGCACTGGGACTTAAAAGATTTTTATTAAGAAATGTCCACCCTTCGATTCCACTGTAGTATCTACATTTTACGTTTGGGCTTAGAAACGTTTTCAAACTTTTTTGCTTCAGACTTTCACTGGGACCAATTCACTTGTTGTATCTGACCAGGGCTCCATCACGGTCTGCCTCAAATCACACCTATGTCCCAGTCTACTGCTTCCATAGACAGTCATTGGCACTTTGTGCTTTTTAGGTGCTATTGTCACTTAAATCTTCAAAAATTCATATCTCTGTTTTACTTATTGGACTTTTGTAATTTTTGTCTTATTTTACTCATACAATTTGTATCTTAATATTGAAACTGGTTGTGAAATTGTATGTGACTTTTTCTACAGTTTATGCATTGCTTAAATGCTTAACACATTGTCTTTGATTTAAGCCAGACTACTTTGTTTCACATTACCAGGGATCCAGGACAGGCTTATTTTATTATAATTGTGTGACATCTAGCAGATGGTGGCCTTATCCTTTGAGGTGGACACTAGTTCATCCCAAATAATAACTTGTGCAAACTTTCTTTTTAAAAAGATAAACACTGGGCAGGGCAATCACTTTATTGTGCTGTTGGGTTTATGTTGAGTATTGAGCCTGCTGTAGCCCCATACGAACCTCCATGAGAAACCTACTGCTTGTGATCTCTACTTCTGAGTTTCAAGTGCTGCCCGACTTTTACTTGGCTCATTTGCAGAGCCAAAGTAGGGCGAACCACGGGACATCAGAGGCAACTAACCCTAGCTCCCACAGCTGTAGCCCAGTAGCCCCTGTGTGCATCATGTCCACCCCCACCCACAGAATGGAGGTCTGACAGACCCCTACAATCAGTCTCTGAAATCTGCCATACTACCCTCCCCACACTTCCCCTCCTCTTCCATTAATTTCCTTCCATCCCACCCCTTCCCTCCTTGATTCCACCCTCTGCCCCTCCCCAGTCTAATAATTAAGCAAATTGAGATTCACAGTGGAGTCTGCTGTGTCTAGCTTAAAATAAATTCTGAGGTGGTTAGGTTCTTCTGGGCCCGGGCCGACCCCGGGCACAGATAATACAAACATCCTCATGAACTCTCCCTGCCCCTTAAACAAATTTCTGTGGTGTCTAATGTGTTTATCCTTCCTGAAACCCATGGAACCCATGCTTGTTAGATAATCCCCATACTCACAAGACCATGGGGGACACAGATTTTGGTCTAGCCTTGGCAGGGATATGTTTCTGTGTAACTAAGACTGTAAGAAACTACCATTGTTAAGGGGAAAATGCTGAGAATCTAACAAATATATTGTTCAGCTCATGTCTCAGCCCGCCGATCATGAAGAAGACAGCCTGGCACCTAGTAATAGAAACCTTATGATATGTGGATGTTGAAAATAGATATTTGTGGTGGGTTTCCATGCAGCCAATGGGCAAAACCTGCTGCCAAAAGACATGTAGCCTAAACTGACATTTCACTTTGTTACTTTCTAAATTTCTCAAATGCACTGCACCCAGTTTGTCAGTGGTCACCCCAAACCCATAGAAAACTCATACATCCGGTATCCCCTTGCTCTGGAGACCCAGAAGAATTAAGTTTCCGGTCAGGTTTTAACCGGAGTATCATCCAGTGTGAGGGAGGCTCGCAAAAATTAGAAAGGTTTGGAACAAATTGCTGACAAAGGTCAAGTACAGGGCAGTCTCCCAGCCAGTGAATTACCTTGGGGACATACGGTATCCTGTGAAAGAAACCTTGGAATGTGTAGATGTTGTAAACCGATGGTTCTGGTATATTTCTATAGAGCCTGGTGTTGATGCCTAGGACCAAAAGAGAGGTCGCTTAAACCGGCATTTCACTTGCAGTTCCTTTACAACATGCGTTGCACCCAGATAACTGCCTGTGGCACCTTGAACACATTAAATATCTATCCATGTCTGCAATCATGCTCAGAAAATGAAGAACAAAGTTGGGGCTTAAGCTTTGGCAGGCATATGTTACGCCCTTAGGGCTACTAGAGCGAATTATCATGTTTTTGAAGACAATTACTAAGGCTGACAAATGTCTTGTTCAGCGTGTACAACTGGACAGCCAGTGAGGACCAGTGTATAGAGATGCCTCTCTATATATGAACACCCCACCCTCCCCCAGGACACCGCTGACCAGGCTCCAGCGCATGTGCTCTGATGCCTCAAACTGTTAGTGCAGTTGGATAATACCAAATTGACATATTTAACTTACCTATAAGTCCCTATTATACGGTACAAAGTATACCCAGGGCTGGTACATTAAATGGCACTAGTGGACTGCACCACTTTATTGTGCCACTCCTGCAGTGACAAAGTAAAAATATGGCTCTAGATCTGCATCTGCAGCCTAGTTGGGCAGCTTTTAAACTGACAACCAGATGTGGCAAATTAAACCCTTCTTCCAAGTCCAAAACCTTCCATTTTAATATTTATGTCGCCCCTAAGGAAGGCTCTAGAGGCCTCTAAAGCAAAGTGCTCAAGTTTAAAGAGAAGGA
The DNA here is from genome assembly GCF_964261635.1 of Lissotriton helveticus. Lineage (NCBI taxonomy): Eukaryota > Metazoa > Chordata > Amphibia > Caudata > Salamandridae > Lissotriton > Lissotriton helveticus. The sequence goes on from NC_136067.1 coordinate 1,530,454,913, forward strand.
CATTTCTCAAATCTATGGCATGTACAGACAGTCAAAATGTGCCATTGTCGTTTTCACTGTAACAAGGTTGGTAGTCCCCTTAGCTAACATGGGCTTACACCAACCCAACTGGTAAGTGCTAAGTTCCATTTCGGACTATCAAATATGGTACTTCAAGCTATCAAATGAATTGTTACATTAAATGGTGTCTTTGTATCAGGCCTCTAGTTTCTAGGGATATATATGGCTGCTGTTTTTCGCCTGATTCATGCCCTGAACGTTGGAGTTTTCTCCGCGCATGTGCATTTTTAGGTCTCGGCTAGCGTAGGCTGCGCACATGCGCAGTCTCGCCAATGAGACTTATGACTGAGTAGCGAGGGTAAACCCCACCCCTTTTCTCCATTGGCTGGCCTCCTAAACGGCGGCCAACCATTGGAGAAGAGGTCTCAGTGTCGTCATTCTCTCGCTCTAAGCCCCGTCTTTTTCGGATTGGGGGGGGGGGGGGAGTGTTTTTTCGTTTTGTTCTACTAGTGACGTTGTCAGTCAAAAACACGCCCCCCAATCGCAAAAGGGTGGGGCCTAGATCGAAAGAAGAACCATTTGTCTGTAAGCCCCGTCCTTTTCAGACTAGGGGGCATGTTTTTGATTGTTGTTTTTCATCCTAGAAAACACGCCCCCCCAATCTGAAAAGGACGGGGCTTACAGACAAATGGCGAGCGCTCGCGCGCTTGTTGTAAGGGTGACTGTGAATTAGCAAAGAGAGAGAGAGCGCGAGAGAGTGAGTGTGTGTGTGTGTGTGTGTGTGTTTTCTAATGTTTCAAGAAGTCTGCAGGTACGCTGTCAGCGAACCATGACAGTCACAAAAGAACCTCCGGCTTCCGTCCATAATTTGATGCTGTTCCCGGGCGCTTGGTGACGTGGGTTGGGTGGGGCCCAGGGTGGGTAGGCCCAGCCCAACCCATGGTTCTCGCTACTTCCTTCTATTTTTCTGTCATTGCAGCTTGTGTGGGGTGAGATGAGGCAAAACGGTTAAGCCTGCTCGCCCCCTCCGGCACTGTGTAACGTGATCCCTGCCTCCCACAACAGGTTCGTTCGGTTTCCTGAGTCTGTTGTGCACACAGCACACCTTTGCAGCGCCCCGCCCTCGCGCCGCACACCTGGGATGCGCAGACATGGCTCCGGCCGCTGCCGGATGGCTCTCCTGTTCGCGGTTCTGATGGACCTGGTGGGGGTGGCCTCCCTCCTGGTGGGCATCTTCGCCTAGCTGCCGATCAACGGGAGGGACTTTGGTGACTTGCTGATCCACACCGGCGCCATTCTGGTGTTCCTGAGCCTCATTGGCTGGATCTTCTGCTACACGGGCAATATTTAGATTTTCCTGGAGGAGCTGGAGCAAGACTGTCGTCAAAGGGGGCACACTCGCCCACCTGGCCCGCAAGATCTCCCGCCGCCTCTCTCGCCGCAGTGGCAAGCCAGGGGGAGGTGGAAGGAAGAAGGGAGGGCCTCACAGGGGTATCGGAGGCGCGACCGCGGCAGGGGAGGACAGCCTGCAGCTGCCCCGCATCAAGGAGCCGCCCTCAGAAGGTGAGGAGACCCCGAGGGGGTCCCCGGCCTGACCTGTTGGGGTAAGTCGAAGGCTTCGCCCCACTGCTGGCAACAACAGAGTTAATTTTGATGGGTGGAAGTCAGTCCGATCGATAGGTAGGTGGCTTAAGGACAGACAATTACCCCTTGCAATAACTCCTGACGGGTAGGATGATAATGTTAAAATGTATTGAGTTTGTACGATTTGGGCCCACACTTGCCCATCCTATTTATGCTCTAAATGCACACAAGCCCTGTGTGGTGTCCGACTGTATTTACCCTTCCACGCCCAATTATGTAGTCCGACTGTTTCAAGTCACATTAATCAAGACTAGAACTCCCAGAATGCATTGGGGTGTAAATAAATACATGAATGGGTGGGAAATATGGGGGGTTTTCCTCTGACCTGGAGTCCTGGCTAACCACTCACGAGACTAGGGTGCGCCCCACCGCCTGTTGAGTTAGAATCAAAAGTTGCGGGTGTTTACTCATTTCGCCACTGCATGCGTGCAGTGCCCTGGGGGGAACCTTGCTGACTCCTTACTGTGGAGATTGCAATAGGCTGGGATCACAAGCGGTGAGATCACACCTCGGCTCAACCGCCGATGCAGGGTGTGATCCTAGCAGCATCAAATGCTTGTATACCCGATAAACATCTTCAATAGGAAGAAATGGGAGCAACATGGAATCCACACACTGACAGAGTTGCTCCCAAATATCCTTAAACTGCGGGCATAACCGACGCTGTCAACCGCTTTATCTAGTGGGCTTTATTGTTGGTATTTTTTTTGCTCTGTTCGGATTTTCTGTTTAATTTCCAGTAAAACGTCGATTTTTACATTTTGAATAGACTAAAAAAATACATTTCTATCTCGCGGAACTTTTCAACTAAAACGTAACAGGCAAACGAGCGCCGTCTACACCCACTCCCCATTCAAGGAGTACTAGAAATAAAACAACGTTGTATTTTCCCAAAAATTAACGTACAGAACGGTTATTCTGAAACTTTGCTACAATTATGTATCACCCGGAGTATCTATGTCTGGTTTGCGCGGGCCCTGGGGCGTGGAGGGGGTGCTGGGGGAAGTAGGCCCTTGCACTCGGTGCCCAGCTCTGGAAGACTCATCTTCCATGCCAGTCAGGTTTCTTGGAGTCTCCACTCCCCATATTGAGTGCACGGAGTATAAATTCAAAACAGCAGTGGTAAATATTGTCCCTCGCAGTGTCAAGGCCAGCACACACAGGGCAGCGATTCTGGTGGCCCCTCAACTTGGCGGCAGGGCTGCTGGTAGGACCTACCGCTTCCAACGGGCAGCTCATCTCCATAGTTGAGTGCTCCCTGGGGGCCCTCCTCTGGCTGCCCAACTCTGGTCAGCCATTGGGGCTCCGAGCCTACAGCTCCTTTCTCTTCCAGGAGACCCAGCACACAGCATCTATGCCACACACAGGCCCGCCGTGGGTAAAGGGGCACTCCGCAACATGCGTGAGCAGCTGGCTCCGATCCACTCAGGCATGAGCTCACCTTCTCACAGCCACACTAGGCCTCCACAGTTCAATCAGACTTGTTCTCGCTTATTTAGAATAAACTTTGGCCACGCGTCAGAGAAACAAGGACATCTCTGGATGACCTTATAAGAGGATGTAAGCCTGAGTATGGGCAGCACACTAGTCACACTGTAGGCCATGTCCCAAAATGATATCGACCATCTGTCTAAAGTGTGGGCTGAGAGCACAAACCTAGTGGGAGCTCAAGAGTGCCTGGTCTCACAGGAAAAAATTAGACCCTGAATAAAAACAAATGGCGTTGCATTGCAGTCATGAGACTATCTATTGCAATTTAATACCTTAAACGCCTGCTACACCCTGAAGGTGCTGCAGAAGCAGCAGCCCCCCTTGGTTTACTAGTACCAAAAGAAGTGCAAAGACCCAACAGGATGAAATCCAAGATGGTGCCTATGGCTTTGACTATAAATATGTCATTGACCTCAACACATTCTATAAAAACAAGCCTTTCCAATCACCTCTCTAGCTAGACAAAGAGCACTGTCTTAATAATTTACATACAAAAGACACACTGGCGATGTGACTGTAGGGAGTACATCAGCATCAGGGCCCACTTTCTGTTTCATTATGGCTCTGTGTGTGTGTGTGTGTGTGGCTCTGTGTGTGTGTGTGTGTGTGTGTGTGTGTGGCTCTGTGTGTGTGGCTCGCTCTGTGTGTGTAGCTCGCTCTGTGTGTGGTTCTGAGTCTGTGTGTGTGGGTCTGTGTGTGTGTGTGTGTGGGTCTGTGTGTGGCTCTGAGTGTGTGTGAAGGTCTGTGTTTGTGTGTGGGTTTGTGTGTGGCATTTGCGAGAGATTAAGCTATTGGCATTGTAAATGACAATGCCATTTATTTATCTGTTTTCAAAACAAACACATAAATAAAAAATTGGCATTTACAATGCTAATAACTCTAAATTTTGCAAAGGCGAGACTGTTGCCTTGTAAATGCTTGTTAATTCCTCCAGGCAAGGCAGATTAAGCACAGCTGATCAGCAACCTGAAATTGCCTCGTGTGTTTAAATGTGTCCTGCATGCTTTTTTTTTTGTTACTTTGTAACGGAAGCAGTAGTGGTGGGCTGTTTGTTGGTGCTCCTCCTGTTTATTGCTGGTTCCGCTTGCTGACTTCTTGGCCGCTCTGATGAGGAAGTATTCAGCTAAGAGGCATAATAGAGAGGATGATTTCTCTTCTGGCTCTTGCTCTCTTCCTCCCAACAAACTTTGCAGTGGCAAGGAGGAGGATTTAGGGGACAAAATCAGGCTTAGTCTTCTGGAGGCTTTGTCGGATGGGGGTTTGGCCTCTATCCAAGTCTAAGGATTCTTCACCTCATTCTTCTTCTGACTCTGATTCAGAGGAAGAGTCAGACAAACCTCCTCAAGGGATGAAGGGGAAATCTATTACTAAGGAGACTCTGCCTGATATCCTTTATGGGACTCCGCTCTAATATGGGCTTTTTCTATGGAACAGGAGCATTCAACATCTACAGATACGGTTCTCAGTCAGTTTGTCAAATCTCCTGCCATGGGCTTGCCTTTCTATCAGTATGTTTTTGACATCCGATGGCATTGATGGAAACACCTGGATAAGATCAATGTCCCTAAGTGTATTTCAAAGCTATACTTTCTCCTGAAAGTTCAGGCTTTTGGCAAAATATCCGGATACAAAGTCAATAGCGATAAGACTGGGATTATGGCTTGGAATACTCCAGCTCAGGGGGTGAGGCTTGCTAAGGAACTAAGATACCTGTGAGGAGTAATAACTCAGGACATAGAAAAGATCCCTAAAATAAATCTAGAGTACGTTTCTAAGGAGGTGGAGATCTTATTGAAGAGATGGCAGAGTATGCCGTTATCCCATTATGGGCGAGTCAATCTGAATAAAATGTGTGTCATCCCTAAGTATGACGACGAGACACGCAAGATCATGAACTCCATCCACTCAGGATCACTGTCAGACCTCTGCCCATATCACATATTCAACAAAGCAGACCCAACTACGGAAGGTCATCAACATTTCCTTTGACACAGCGACATTCCCGGATAGCTGGAAGCACGCCGAAATCAACGCCCTCCTCAAGAAGCCCAAGTCGGACCCCAAAGACCTCAAGAATATCCGGCCCATCTCCCTGCTCCCCTTCCTGCCGAAGGTCTTCGAGAAAATCGCCAACATACAGCTGACCCTCCACCTTGAGGACAACAACATCCTAGACCCATCCCAGTCCGGATTCAGATGAAACCACAGCACCGAGACAGCCCTCATCGCCGCCACAGATGACATCAGGCGCCAACTAGACAACGGCGATACTTCTGCCCTCATTCTCCTGGACCTGTCAGCTGCCTTCGACACAGTCTGCCACCGCAAACTAAGAACACGCCTCCAAGAAGCCGGAGTCCAGAAGAAGGCCCTGGACTGGACCGCGTCCTTCCTCTCCAGCAGAACCCAGCGAGTCCGCCTCCCACCCTTCTGCTCCGAAGCCACTGACATCATCTGCGGCGTACCCCAGGGCTCATCCCTCAGCCCGACCCTGTTCAACGTCTACATGGCCCCCCTCACACAAGTGGCCCGCCAACACAACCTGAACATCATCTCATACGCCGACGACACCTAGCTCATCCTCTCCCTCACCAAGGACCCACACACTGCCAAAACCAACCTCCACGAGGGAATGAAGGCCGTCGCCGAGTGGATGAGAAACAGCCGCCTGAAGCTGAACAGAGACAAGACGGAAGTCCTCATCCTCGGCCCCACCCCCTCTGCGTGGGACATCCTGATGGCCGTCCACTCTGGGAACAGCTCCAACACCCACGGACCACGCACGCAACCTAGGATTCATCCTCGACTCCTCCCTCTCCATGTCAAAACGGGTCAACAGGATCTACAAGTGGATCCCGACCGAAACCAAAAGAACGGTGACCCAAGCCCTCATCAGCAGCAGGCTGGATTATGGCAACGCACTCTACGCAGGAATCCCGGCCAAGCACCTGCGACGACTACAACGCATCCAAAACGCCTCCGCCTGGCTGATCCTCAACATCCCCCGCCGCAGCCACACCTCCTCCCACCTGAGAGACCTGCACTGGCTCCCCGTCAACAAGACTATCACCTTCAAGCTCTTCACCCATGCACACAAAGCACTCCACAACACCAGACCAGCCTACCTAAACAACAGACTCAACTTCTACACCCCCGCCAGCCTCTCCCTTGGCGCTGCCCCACGCATCCAACGAACAACCTCAGGCGGCAGATCCTTCTCCTTCCTCACCGCCAAGACCTGGAACACCCTCCCCACCCATCCGCGGCCGGCAGACCCAAGACGTGCTCACCTTCAGAAGGCTTCTCAAGACCTGGCTCTTCGAGCAGTAGCAGCATCCCCCCCGCGCCTTGAGACCCTCACGGGTAAGTAGTGTGCTTTACAAGTTCTTTGATTGATTGATTGATTGATTGAGAATGCCTACATTTTTAATAATATACCCTTGGAATTTGATAAAAAGGGATCTTCTTAAAATGCAGGGGAAGATCTCCTCACTTATCTGGGCATCTAAAGGGATTAGGTTGTCTTGGAAGAAACTAAGGCGGAAATTGCCACGGAGGTATGGGTCAGCCGGATTTTCAGTTGTACTGCTGGGCATGCCAATTAAAAAACTGCAGGATGTTACTTTTAAAGCCAGACAGCTCCTTGATTGGCAGTATGTTCAAAGGACCTAGTTGAGGTAGGCTTCATGTACAAATTTGGTGCTCCTAAATACTTTAAAAAGGTTAGACTGAAGACTTTATATATGGCGGCTCCGGTATGGTGGGAGTGCCTGGCTTGTTTGGGACTGCCCTACTACAGTGAATGGGCTCCAGTGTGGGATTGCCCAGGAACACCAGAATGCCTCTTAGACGCTTTAGCTCAGCCATTAAAGGAGGCTGGAGTCATGCACTGGAAGGACATGGTGCATGGTAACAAATGTTACCCTTGGGAAGTCTGGACAAACCTCATCAGTGGAGCCCTCTCCAGATTTAAGTATTATCAAAGTCAAATTTAGCAATAAAAATCATAAAAGCACAGTTCAAAAGACATTTCACATTAAATTTCATGTTAAAAATAAGGAAAACAATCGGTATGGATCCAAAGAAACAGGAATGACATCACTTTAAAAACTTTACATTGTATTCCTATATCTGATAACAGATTTAAAAAATGAGGCGATAGCCACAATAATCTATTCATTTTCTAAGAATTGTAACCTCAAGAAAGCGGTTCTACATTTTCTTAGGTCAATGCTCTTCAAAATGGGAATTAAAAACCTTTTCCTAGGTAAGGTGTAGTATTTATAGAATAGGGTACAGTGCAACTTTGATTGGGTTGAAAGGTCATCACATGGACATGGGAGTACATTTCTCGACCAATCATTAACTTCTGGAAAAGTAATCATTCTTAAAAAAGTTCCAAAGCGAGTTAAAAGCATACGACTAAAAATTCCCTGAACCTGTACCAGATAAGGTTGTATGCCTGGACATATTGTCATCAGATGGTTATCCATGACTGTTATTTTGTCTCTCTCAGTGAGCCAACGCTTATTCTCTAGATGGTTCAGGCAATCTGTTGTCAGGGTTTTTCAAGGTATAATTTCCAAACACTCTGGAGTGTCAAAATATTCAGGATGGCCAATATCATACGACATTTTTTTATATAACTAATCCGTGGTATATTAGCCAACCTATTCCGCTATAAACAATACATCCCAGTTAAAACCTGTCTCCATGGAAGCCCAGACCTTATGCCAGAGTAAAAGAGGGTTAATTCTAATGATATCAGAAATGAATGGGAGACCAATTTCCCTATCTCAGCTAAAAGTAGCAGTAGAGCTAGGAACCCCCAGCAAATAACGGATAAAGGCATTTTCACAGTATTGAATTTGTTGGGCATCTACGATGCCCCAAATGCCTGCCCCGTATGTCGCTGTTGATATACATTTTGCTTAATAAATGTCTAATAGCTCAGGAACCGGTCTACAGCCTAATTTTCTTAAAAAATTGATAACCACTCCTATTGCTCTAGAAAATTCTAGTTTTCTTGCCTGCATAGCAGATATCCAAGAACCAGTCCTATCAAAATGTATTCCCAGATAGGAAAACCTATCTGTACTTTCGATTTTATTACTATTAATAAAAATTTCACATTTTTTACTCCTTTTAGTTCCACAGCTCATTGTATATGTATTGCTGATATTTACATTTAAGCCCCTGTCTTGCATGTAATTAATAAAGTTAGTGACAGTTCTTTGTAAGCCTATCTGCGTCCGCGCCATGATAACTGCGTTGTCCGCATACAGTAATATGGGAACGGGAGTATTCCTGATGATCGGATAGTCCTGCTGATGTTCAATCAGATATTCACTAAGGCTGTTAATATATAAGGAGAAGAGGAAAGGGGCAAGGATGCAACCTTGCCTCACCCCCTTTCTTATACGAAACTTAGTTGAACACTCCTCCTGCCTCCCATAACGCACCCTTGTCCCTGCCTCCCTGTACAATTCCTTGATAAATAATTACAAAGGTGGATCCACTTCCACCTCTTTTAGGACGCTCCACAAGTTATCGTGTTTTACACAGTCAAACACTGAACTCAAATCAACAAATGCTAGTGTATATGTACTTATAATTAAAGTTAAATTAAGTCCCTGCTCAATTGTGCCAAGCCCACCACAAAATCCATATGGCACGTTAGATAGCACACCTATCTCTCTGGCCCATGTTTGTAGTTTATTTAAAATTACCCTCCCTACTGTTTTCAGGAGGGAATCCAACAGGGAGATTGGACGATAGCCCGTTGGTTCATTTCTGTCCCCTTTTTTAAAAATAGGAATCACAATTGCGTCCGACCAGCTAGGAATTAAACCATATCGGCTACAACTAATTAAGACATTGGTAAACAGCGGGCCCATAGCCCAATGTTAGTTTTATATGCGTCCACTGGGACGCCTTCTGGCCCTGGTGCTTTTCCAGAGGCACTCTCAGTTATAGCCCTAGTAACTTCCTCGAGGGAAATATCAATATTTATGGGAAATACTCTGGACTGCTCGCTCTCATCATTCTCCGCAGCTACTGAATGTGTCTCATTATGGCCAATCGTCTCAGACTCGCAAACAATTCAACCCACATCCTCAGTAATTGCAAAGTCTATAATATCAGTGTCCCTATTTACAAAAAAGGGAGCATTAACAGCTGTCCAGAACCCAACATTATCCTTCCTTAAACATGCAACGCCTGCCACGCTTCCATTCTCAATTGTGCCCTGCGCTTTTTTATCGCCTGTCGATATAAGGTTCTCGCCTGTCTAATTTCCTCCTTACATCTAGTTTCACTATGCAAAACATTCTTCAGGTGGGTATGGGCCTCACCAGCCCTGTGGCTTATGTAATCCCTGTCTCTGCCCCCTCATTAATAATTTCTGAACCTCAACTGTTATCTTACAGAAAGCATTAAGAATTTATTCATCATCCCTTGTCTGAGAGAGGCAGACTTCAAGGTCGTCACACGTCGTGTTTACTAATTGCTTAGTAAAAACCACAGGGCCCACTTTTGCCCAGTTTAGAGAATACCCATTTGTGCTTGAGAGATTAATATTAAAATTGTAATGTGCGTCCTTCTTATTTTTAGTTCTAACTGACCCCTCTAGAGAAAAGGCCATACTAATTGGATAATGATCACTCATTATATAATCATGCGTTTTAAAAGTGCGAACATTACAAGTATACCTATTTGACACTAGGACTAAATCGATAATGGAATTGCATCCCCTCCCGTAAAAAGTGGGCTCGAAAGGTACAAGGGGAATACATAGTTTGTTAGCATATCCCAAATCAAACTGGAAAACTTTCCATTTAGCAAATCCCCAATGCTGTATGTGAAAAATGAGTCAGCGTTATCTTCTTTGTCTTTACCTATGCCACAAATACTTGGTTTGCTATGTTGACACAAAAACCAATTGAAATCACCACTCCATAAAATACACATATCCCCGAAATGTTCTCTTCTAAATTACACAGTATTTGACCTAAATTTGCTAACACACTCGTTGTCTGAGCTTTGGGGATATTATTATAGAAAGTTATTAGCATTATACCATTTCCTACTCCCATATTTACAGATAAGATCTGATAGTGCTTAGTCTCACTTGCAAGTTTCATATTGGACACCCCTGCCGTGTTGGAGACATAAATGCATAGTCCCCATTTCATTGCACCCCTGCTTGCTGATACTAGCTGGTGTATTAAAAATTCGGAAACAATTAATATAGGTTTCCTTAACTGCCCAAGTTTCTTGTATACAGATCATGGAGTGTTCTTCTATGAAGGTTAACCACTGAGGGTCTCTCACTTTAGTGGATAGGCCCGCAATATTCCAAGAGAGTATTTTACAAGCTTTGAAGGTAGCTGACTTAGCCTGTCCCTCTCCTGATATGTTAGCAATCACAATTTTTTAACAGAATTATCCCCTGCCCTGGTTGCTATTGCTATGTTGTTTGATCTAGTATCAAGATTGCCTTGAATATTGATGAAGTCCTCATCCATGTCCGCACCCTCAGTTCTATGATCTGGATGCTGCCTACCATCTATCCGATACTCGTACAGGAAATCTTGACCATGTTCCTGCTCATAAGAGGTATCTCCCAGGGGCGATAGGAATGCCACTCTCCTTTGACCATCCCCCCTCACATTCTGTATTCTTGGTCAATCTATATCTTACATAGTCGTTAACAGCTCAAATCTATTATGGAGCGGGACATTCCATGATTTCATAGGGTCAATATAGGAATCCCTTGCACAGTTTTTAAGGGGATTCCTGGCAGGAGGCGGATAAAAAGCCCCTAAAGGTAGGACATTCATTTTGCTGTAGTTGAAAATTGCGTTCCCTACCCTTGTGAGAATTACATGCACTAGCATAGGATCGCTAAAGGTCAGAACTATGCAATCTCCCTGAAGGGTTTTCCGTCCCTGTCCCAGCCATATAACCCGTCTAACCATTTTAAAGTTTTTGAATAATGCGTCAGTAAGACCGTTTTTTCTTCCTAACCAATGCAGTGATTTATTAAGAAGCCCCTCCCAAGATTCATACTCTGATGTATGCATTGAGGGGACTATGGCTAGAATTACTATATATGGCGTAGCAGCGGGCAGTAAATCAAGGCGATTAAACTCTGGAATCTCTGGGGGTACCCTTGTCCCAATAGAATGTGTCCCTACTCTAGTATTGGGTCCATTCTTCTCTGCTCGAGGTATTTTCTGATCACTATTAACTTGTGTCTCATTTCTGGGAGGGATTGGTCTTTGCGGTGGCAATCTAGATGCATCATACGTGGTATCTGTGTATGGTGTTTCTATGGGTCTGGACCTGGTGGGCTTGATGGAATGGGTCCCTACCTGTGGGATTAAGAGTGTACTGCTGGGGTGGATGTCACTGCATTGCGCATTCACCCCCCCCTGTAATAACTTTATTCTCTCCTCTTAAACTCCCTTCTAAATACGCCAGTCTATCTATTAGCTTCCCCAATGCTCCAACCATATAACTATACAATTCATCAATTCGCCTCAAGATTTTTTCTAGTACAAAGGTTTGACCCTCAATTTGCATGTTCGCAGTGGGTCTTCCTGCGCTAATGGAGTTTCTACATGCAGGTGTTTTACTTGTTTGCCCAGATTTTTCCGTTTCTTAAGTAACAGCTTTTTACATGTTCACCGGCTCTTCCCCGCTGCTAGTTTCTCCTCCACAGCGTACGGGTTCTTGCTACGTTTCTGGGGTGGTTGGGGATCATCCTCTAGATCACTCACAGATAGGTGATCTGAAATCTCCAGAATACACCCATTATAAGTACCCTGTTCAGCTTGGCCCTCACCTAAGGGAATTACAAATTTGTTTGTCGGGCTAACATGTATATTACCTCCTGTTAGCGTACCCCGCCTCCCTTGCGTAAGAGACTCTTCTACCATATTCATTTGCTCCTCAATAGCCCCTATAGAACCAGTCAAATAAGTCAACAAAGATTTTTGTCCTCCCATTTTTAGGATTGCGGTAGCTGTATGTCCCGTCTTCCTATTGCCCATTACTATGCTTAGACTTAAGAACCAAGACCAAGATACAGGATACCCAGGCTCACACAAGGGGCGACCAAATTGTCCAAAATTGTCTGACCCAACTTAGGGGGGTTGCCCAACCCGGCTTTTAACGTTCTATGACGGGCCCGTCTTGGCCCGGTCTTCACCCGTGCTCCGTCCGCGCGTGTCCCGCGTTGCGTGATTGACTCTGTGAAAAAATACCGAGGTCCAGGGGCCAGGCATAAAGTGCGGCGTGCTCTCCGGTCACCCAATCAGGGACTGTCACTAAAGTGCAGAGTGCAGTTCTAAAACATTGCAGAGCGGTCTCACACCTTCCGTGTCCAGCTCTGTGAAAAAATAGCGAAGTCCAGGGGCTGGGCAGAAAGAGTGGTGTGCTCTCTGATCGCCCAAGCAGGGACTGTCACTAAAGTGCAGATTGCAGTTCTAAAACATTGCAGAGCGGTCTCCCACCTTCCGTGACCGGCTCTGTGAAGAAATAGCGAGGTTTAGTTTAATTATTATCAAGTCTCCTAATGGTGTAAGAGTCAATGTTGGTCTTCCCTTGAGGATACCACCATGGAAGACGAGTTACAAGACCCAACTGTAAAAAAAAGGAAGTAGGACTGTGATATCACACCAAGTGAAGATCTGGAAAAATGATGGCAAGTATCCTTAGGTATTCTATACCCATTGATTAAATCTGCTGCACTCAGGAAGAATCACTTTTTCACACTCCACAGGATATACTGGTCACTTCTTAAGCTTTCGAAAATAAAGGGTAATGGAGAAGCAAAGTGTATGAGATTTGGAGCCCTGAAAGCGGATGACATTCACGTATTTGTGGCTTGCCCCGTGATTCAAGAATTCCGGGGCACTGTGGGTACGACCTTGTCCGATGTTCTTGGCACGAAGTTTGAGGTAAGCCTCTCTCTTATCCTTTTTAGTATTGTACTGAAGCCCGAAGGGGTGTTGGGGCTCTCGGGGCTACAACGTAAATTGGTATTTTTCTTGGTTCAAAGAAGGGAGATTTGTAAATTATGGCGCCAAGCTGTGCCCTCAACATGGAGAGCCTTCTGGAATGCAGTACGTTATTTTAGACACTTGGACCAAAATGTTAATTTAAATAGAGATAGATCAGATCTTGGGTTATTTTGGAATATGTTAGATTTTATAGATACTGATAAGATTATTTTACACTATCCAATGATTATACTTATTGGTCAGCTTACGATGTGTGGTGAGGCTGGGCTTCGCAAAAACAACATCAGCTGAGTCTGGACCCCTTAGATAAGAGCAACAGGGGTGGCACAGATCGAGAGGTTGTTTCATCTATGGGAATCATATGAGGGGGGAAAAAGCTGTACTTTCTCGAGGACACAGAGAAAAAGTTGCCTGAGACTGTGGTTGTGAACTCTATCGTTGACAGTCTTATTGGATGTACTTCAACTCCTGAGGACACGATTTTGAAGTACCAGACAGATAAGAAAATTGACTCTGCCTACAAAAAGAGTTATGCTGGGGCTTGTTTATCTATAAGAGCAGACATTTCCAGGGCTTATGCTAGTCAGTCCCTTATTTTGGATATAATGAGCTTTTCAAGTCTGTACAGGACAGGACCAGTCTAAGTGCTCAGATTTGTTGGAAGCAACTTAAAAACATGCTGCGTTTCTTTCAGATATTGCTTTTTATGTTTATGTGGTTTGCACTTTTGCTTCAGAAGAGGGTGCCAATGTGGCCACCAGGAGGAGCCTTTACCTTAAGGAGTGGCACACAGATGGTTCTCAAATGTTTGCTGGCCTAGGTATGCCTTTTGAAGGTGCATGTATGTTTGGGGTAGTGTTAGAGGACAAGCGTCATCGCTGCCTTAAGGAGTAAAAGCATTCCTCATCTTTTAGACACCCTTCGATGCCTTCTAAAAATCATACACATCACTGAATTTGAAGCTTTGGTGTGAGTTGAACTCTGTTTCTGCTGTAGCATGTGCCTTTGCTTCAATCTTGCAGTTCCTTCAGGGTGTTTTGACAAGAACTTGGCAATTTCTGCACCCCCTACTGGCCCAGTGCGCAGTCATTTTGGCTTACAGAACAGCTGATGGGATTATTCTTCGCAAGTAAGATTTAGCATTTAGAATTTTAAAGAGTTTCTCAATTTCTAAACCTGTGGTCAGATCACTTATATTTACCTGTGATCTATCTCTGGTTTTAAAGGATTTAGAGGAGGTTCTGTTTGAACCATTGACCTCCGTGGTCTTAAAGTACCTAATGATGAGGGTGGCATTTCTGGTGGTAATAACTTCCGCTACAGGAATTGGGGAGTTGGCAGTTTTACTATCTAAACCTCCTTTTCTTAGAATCATGAAGGATGGGATAATCTTAAATCAAAATCCTGACTTTTTTTCTAAAGGTTCTTTCAAAATTTCATGTCCAGCAAAAAGGTGATATTTTTCCCCAAATCCTTCTTCTAAGCAGGAAGAATTGTGGCATCTGTTAGATGTTAAGAGGGCGGTTGCTGTTTATTTAGACAAATCGAGCAGCTTCAGAATTACAGACCATTTGCTGTAACCTTTGGTACCAAAGACTAAGGTCACAGGGCTTCTAATGTTTCCATCATAAGATGGATTTGTGATACAATATCTTTGGCCTACTTGTTATAAGATGTGCCTATTCCTGAGTGCGCACAGGGAATGTCTACCAGGAGTGTTTCTGTTTCATGGGCCTAGGTTCAAATGATTACGCTAAATGACATCTGTAGGGCGACTATTTGGGCCTCTACACATACTTTTGGTAATCACTATAGGATTCAAGGTGTTGGTTTGGGTGAGAAACTGTTTTTTCGGAAGGTCTTGACCTCAGTTCTGAAAACATAAATATAGGTAATTTGTTTCTGCAGAATTACCTGTGTGGAGATATAATGTATTCATATTGTGCTATAAGAAGGCCAGTTACATCTTTGGTATGCCTCATGTTTAATGACTGGGATGAGGAAGTAGGGATAAAGCTTGGTTACTTACTGTTAATCTTCATTATCCGTAGTTTGTTACGTACTTGTCGCAGACATTTCAACCCGCACACCCTTCTTGTATTTACCAACCTTCAGAAGCTTGGCATTTAGAGAAAGAGCTATTAGGCATACTAGCCTTATATAGCATGGGGTGGGTGGGTCCATAGTTGAAACTTCCTGTTCTTACTCTTGTCGGTTGTGGAGATCACCTCATGCTTAATGACTGTGACAAGCATGTAACGGACTAAGGATGATGAAAATTACTGGTAAGTAACCGGGCATTTCTCTAAGGTACCCTAACACTCTTCTTCTCTATATATAGTCTCTCTTAATTTGGATGCTAAGGTGTTTTATGGCTTTGAATGTAATTTCCATTGAAGTCAATGGAAACTCCATGACGAGCTGGGCTCGTCATGAGCGTCGAAGGGGTTAAAGAGCACTGAAACTCCCTCCTTGTGTGCATTAGTTTTTAAATACAGCTGATTTATTTTTGTGTTATCTAGAAACTCTGTGATATTTGAAAAATTCTACAGAAACTGTGTTCAGCTTGTTTTGCTTCATGTTGTTACTTGTCTTCCTTTTCATATCTCGGGCAAGACCGATGTTTTGCTTTTCTGCAACTATTTACTTTTCTTAGGATTTCCACCCACCAGGGCATCCGAAGGTTTTGGGGACGCTCCGGAAGGCAAATATAATATTCTTACTCAAGTCGAAGAAAGGGTTGCCATTTTTCCCAGAGAAAAAAACACGGCCATCCGTCCACGGTTTAAGATTCTGCAAAGACCCAGACGATTCTTTAGTAAAACTTTATATGAAATGTATGTATTCTTTTTAAACATGCCCTTTTTTTAAACTTTATCTATCAGGGATGATTAAGACAGCTATAGAGCACTTTTTGAAGTGTTTTCTATTTACATTTACTGTTTAAAGTATGTACTGGTAAGGGGGAAAATCCAGGCTTTAGGTGATTTTCCTAATTTATGTACTAGCAGAGGCATTAAAATACTGGTCATGCCGGTATAAAACTGGCCTGGTGGCAACACTAGTCGTAGAACATTTGGGGGACATGCAACTTTCTCTTAAAGACGAATTTCCCATTCTAATTTCGGTCCTGGAATATTTTGGGGAAAATAAAAAATGCCCTTATTATGTTTAAAATGGGTGGAATCGTTCTTATTTTGCATTGCAGGAACTGCTGCCCTCACGACACAGCTCCACAGCTCCACAGCTGCCAGGTTTTCAGTTGCTCTATGTGTGACATTCCCATGTGTGCAATGTGTTTGTGTGTGACATTCCAATGTTCATGTGTGACACTTTGAATGAGTCTTTGTCAGTGAATTACACCCTATTGTAATAGGTGATGGTTTAAAAGGGGGCTTGAGAGAACCACAACAGCCTGAAACCATCAACCACAGGTGATGTGGATAGTGGTGCATCTGTCCTAACCCTGTGGGCAACAGACTATTCACAAGTTGAACCTGGGAGCCTCTCCTGTTGCTTCCCAGTCTCTCCCACTTATTGTCTCCCCCTCCTTGCCTCTCATTCCGTTTATGCATCTTTTTTTATCTTTTTGATTCTCTATTCCCCTCAAGCTCACACTCCTTGTCTTATTCTTTCCACCGCTTGAACAGCTCCTCCTTTTCTTCATTTGTCTACCCATTTCCCTCGTTCAATCTTCCCTGCTACTTTGTCTGTTCTCTCCGCTGACTTCACTCTCTCCTGGCTTTCTCACTGTCTCTTGCCTCACTTCTCCAGTTGTATCTATTCCCTCTCTTCTAACTCTTCTCTGGTGTCTCTCTCTTACCCACTAACTCTTCAACCTCGTCCGTTCCTCTCTTTCGCTCAGCTCTGCCTCAGCACATTCTCATCTTTCACTCCCCTTCCCCATTTCAACCTCTCTCCTCTCACACTCCTTAATTTGTCCCTCCTTCTTCTCCTTACACTACTTTTATCCTTCTTTCTCTCTCCCTCTCCTAAATTCTGGTTACTCCTGTGCTGTTTTAGTGTTACTGCTTCTTTTAGTTTGAGAGGGTGTCTGTTCTTGAAAGTTTTGCTTCCAAATAGCCCTCTAGCATGTGCATCACCTCTTCTAGTTCTGAATATTTAACCTACATAATGTTGCATTTTGGGACTCGTAGTTTCACATTTCGAGTTTCAATTTAAATGCCAAATGTGCAAAAAGGGATGTTGGCTAAACCGCTATGCTGACAACTGGCTAACGGAGTCAAACATGAACACAATCTCTTGGCACCTATTACAAGTGAAAACCCTAATCTTGGTTTGCGAGAGAGGCCAGCTGACCTACTTACCCTAAGGTGCTTGTGCCACCTCCCAGGGTATCCTTCACAGATTCTGACAGTGATTGACCAACTCTGATGATATAGTATATACAAATCCTCTGCACTCATTTAAAAGTAAATACATAAAGTTTCATAAAATATCACAATGCTTGTCTTTGTATTTTCAGATGTCTTTAATTCAAGATCTTAAGCCTTCTTAGCCAACACGTTTCGTCGCTGTTACAGGGGATTACCCTCTTCAGTGCTGAGGTCAGTTTAAAGTAGTCTCTTAGTTCTGGTGATAATTCCAACCTGGAAGGGGTTCCTATAATTTCTGCGCCTGGAGAGGTAGACTATTTAGTCTTGTGTCCGAATATCTTAATGTGCTTCCAAGTGTAAGGGAGTTTCTTTTAGAAGAACTGCCCCATCTGGCAGTATTAGGTAGAACCCCTTGGATCTCCAGGCCGTGGCGTGTTCGCCTGCTTGCACAGCTTAAGACAGCTGGGTTAGGGTTCTTTAAAGTGCATGTGTGGCTGGCCGTCACAAGACAGCCTGCCAAAAAGACATGCACACTTTAAACAGTGCCATACCGCCCACCCTTCTCCCTGCTGAGTAACATGATTTATGCAGTTTTCACGACCGTGGGGAGCCTCAAACCACAACCCCCAGCCAGCCAAGCGGCACGGACACCACCAACGTCACCAGTACGCACTGGGAGGCGTTTTAAGACCGGCCAGGCACCGCAGCGTGGGACGCGTGCGGGCATGCCCGGGCAAAGTACGTGCCATGGGCACGCCCGTCTGCGCCCATCTGTGTCACGACAAGGCTGGGCTGGGCCACGCCCCTTGGTTTCAGGAGTTGCTAATCATCGGTAAGGAAACTTATTGTTCTATAACAGCTTTTGTGTACTCAAAAATATTTGGGGAAACATGGGGAAAAGGAAATTAGCACTCACTGGAGGGAAGTTCTCTTCTAAAAGTGTGCCCATTACTAAATTCTTTAAAATGCTGTATGGATGATTAACGAGATATCCCAAATTGAGGAAGAACTTGCGGCCCCTAAAAGCGCTCTAGATGCTGTAATAAAAGAGTCCTTACCAGAGTGTGGGATAGACCCCTCAGCATCAATGAATAATGGAAGAGTGAAGGACTCTGTGGTCGAGACACCTAGCCTCTGTGAAAACAATATGGTTATCGTCGCAGACATGGCTAACCCTTGTGTCTTATCGTCCTCTTTTGAGACCTCAGTGCTATCTAACACTATGGATTTGGTCTCTCCTCCGGCCAAAAAATTGAAACAACTTCCCCTACCAACTAATACACCCTCAGTTAATCAGGTAATAAAAGCAAAACCCAAGCCAAAGCCAAAAAAGGGAGGGAAAAATGCAGGGCCGGTAAAAGGCCCCGGGTGTACCCACATTGACACTTATGTTAAAAAAACACAAAACCTGGAAATTCTTTAAAAAAAATTGCATGGTAAAATAGATAGCATCGAATGCCGATTGATGTCAGAAATCAAACTAGTCTAAAAGGACGTCATTTATTTAACAGGTTTGGTTTCTGAATTATTGGCATTAAAAACATTAAATAAGGCACCCAGTGCAAACACATTAGTTGAGACACAGAAAGAAGGTCCAGGGATCCCTTTCACTGCTGGCAAAAATCACCCAAGGCCCACTCCCCCCTTACCATCTTCAAGGGACCACCCAAATACACAACTTGGTCATGAAACAAGGGTGAACACACACAGTAATATTAACCCGCCTAGTTCTGCAAAAGCAAGCCAGTCAGACAAAATAACTAGGACCTAGCAACCAACTAATAATACTGCGGATTCATTGCATTTACCTCCACAGGTGACTCCATATATTCTTATTTTGAAAAATGTTCCAAAATTATCATAAAAGGGAAACATATGAGTCATTAAAGAATCAAGTTGTACACTGGATCTCCGCAAGGACAAACCTTAACGCCAACCTACTACAACATAACATTATAATGTTGAGAAGAGTGAATTGGGTGGGGAGTTCCAGAAAAATATGTCAGGGAGACTGTGTGGCTGTTAACTTTTGGAGCAGGGAATTGGTAGGGAATCTGATTGATATTTATTTTAACAATTCTGCTGAGCCCTTTTTCCATCAGGATGATTATATCACTGCTGCCCCACTTGGTTATTTCTATAGGCCCAGAAACGAGCAAGATCATAGCAAAACAAACACCATTTACAGGTACGATCCAAAAGTGATCGCCCCCTCACACAATAAGTACGCTCCCCTAAGAAGCTGTAGCGATATAGATTGACAGGGGATGGATGTCGTTGGGCCATCTGTTAGTGATGAGGATATTATCTCTTCCTGTAATAGAATAGAGGGTGGCGGGACTTTAGATTGTGATAAGAATAATACTTGTAATGCATTAGAGGTTGGTGACAGCAAACAACTTCAGAAAACATTACTTATTATGTCCTGGAACGTGACAGAGGTAAAAAATAAATTAAATGATGGGGAATGGCTACAAATGTTTGAGGATTGTGCCTTAGTTTTGCTGCAGGAAATATGGCACACTGAGCCCTTCTTTAGTAACGGTTTCCAAACGGTATGCACACAGGCCATACCGTCTAGAATGGGGAGAGCTAAAGGTGGCTTAGCCGCTGCAATCTCAGTATCTTTGCCCCTAACATTAAGAAAAGCCTCTACCATGTCACAATTTTACCAGTTTTTTCATTTCAATATCGAGGAGAAACAGTCCATCATTGTAATTCATGTTTATAACAATATATTCAATAACACAAGATGTAAGGTAATTAAGTCTCTAGAACAAGATCTGGATGTTTTTTTAAAGAGGGTGGGTGGTGATTATATACTCATTTGGGCAGGTGATTTTAATAGCGATAGACGTGATAATGTAGCAGGAGAACAATGTGGTTACCTTGATCATCTTGGTGACCGAATTCCTCATTTCCCACACGATATTTATGGGGAAGCAATAAACTCTGCTATTTATTCAATTATAACTTAGGAGCCATGGAATTGGATGAATCTGATGGAGAGGTACCTACCCAAACATTTGTAGGGGCCAGATCTTCCTCAACCGTTGACCATTTCATTGTATCAGAGCATTGTAGGGACCTACTGAAGTTTATTATGTCACGCCAAAAAAGGGAGAGGGCAGCTGATACAAATATTGAGACACAGGGTAACAATGTAGTTTCAATAAAATGGTCTGGTGTTAACCCAACCACTTTTATGGACAATCTCACAGGGAAAAAACAGAAAGACATTAACACCTGTTTAGATAGTTATTCTATTAATTCGGACATCATTAGTGCCTTTTGTAATATTGCTACCGAAATAGCGGATGACTTAAAATTAAAGCAGAAGAAAAAAACCTGTGACCAAAACCCCAGATGGTTTAACCATTAGTGCTCAAAGCTAAATAAGGAATTAAAAACTGCCCTAAAAACAAGACCTAGGGATAGTGTTAGTATAAGTAACTTAAGGAAAAATTATTAAAATGCCTTGAATCTAAGAAAAATAGAGATCTGCAAGGAGGCTTGGGAAAAATTAATCCAAGCCGCAGTGACATGCGACACAACCTTTTTCTGGAAAACCATTGATCGCCCATTTTTAAAGATAGTTCAGCGGTGAAGATAGATGTTTTAGTTCCACCGGAAGAATGGACAATTCACTTTGAAAGTATTTTTAATCCAGGAGCAGCCTTAGTTAGTAAAAAGGAAAAGAGCAACTTTATCACAGTTGAGTCTGTTAGGTCACCCCTGCTAAACCTGGAAGAGATTAAAACAGCTCTAAATAAAAGTGCTAATGGCAAGGACGCAGCACCTGATGGGGTTCCTATTGATGTTTTCAAACATAACATCGACTTCTGGTCACATATTTTACTAAATGTTTTTAATTCCATCATAGGTGAGTAGAAAGCATAATAGTACCCGTTTTTAAAAAAGGGGATAGAGGAGGAGCCTAGCGCGCACCCAAGATGGTCGCGTGAGCTTAGGGCTCCCGGACCTTCGCCACCTCCACCGACTATCCTGAACCCTATCCTGACTTGGACGATGGGTTATTACTGGCACGGCCCTGCTGATCGTTTATCCGCTTTCGGACTTCGATTAGGACATCGGGAGCTGAAGATATGGACTTTTGAACTTATTCGGCCTGCTCCATGGTACTGCCCCCGGGCTCGGTTCTCTGCCAGCCGGACAGTAATTGAACAACAACGGATCATGCGAGCCTCCTTTGCCCGGTTGTCTACTTTCAGTTTCGTTTCTGACGCCTAGACCTGCTTGACTTTGTTTCGATCGCCCTGGCCTGCTGCTTTTAACCTCACCACTGTTCACCGACTGGTGACTCGGCCCCCTGCCACTTATCACTTGGTGATTGGTTTGCATCTTCATTTCTATATTGTTGCGGGCGCATCGACTTTAGCCATTTTTACTAGGTCTCACACTACCCTCCGGGGCGCACAAACTAAGATGGACGCCAAGGCTGAGGAAGAGAAACGCAAGTCCAGACCGGCGACGCGAGGGGGCTCCGTGCAATCAAATGTCATGGACAGATACACCCTCGTCAAGGGCTCTCCGGGTGGATCAACCAAATCCCCGGCCACTATGGGGGAAGACTCCCCGCTGGATGAAGAACTGTCGTTGAGGGACGTCATGGGCGCCATTGCCGGTATGAAGGCCACGCTGGGTCAACAGTGTGAGGCCCTGGCCCACAAGTTGGATACGGTCGCTATCGATGTTACCTTGATCAGAGCTGACCTTGCAAAAACCAATGAAAAGGTCAAATCCCTCGATCTACAGACGTCTAGTCTTGTTACTGACGTCTCCGATTTACAGGCAGAGGTCGGTAACTTGCGAGCCGCCCGTGACTATCTCACTCGACGCCTGGACGACTTTGAGGGCCGTGCAAGACGAAACAACGTCCGTCTGGTTGGTGTCCCGGAAACTTCGGAAGCATCCTCGGTGGACCTGCTGGTGGAGGATCTGGTCCTGAATCATCTCGCACCCAAGGGCCTCAGCAAGTTTTTTGCTGTTGAACGTGCACACAGGATCACGGGTGGTCCGCCTAAGCAGGGAGCCACTCCGCGTCCCATCATTGCTCGGATCTTTAACTTTCGGGACAGGGACGCGATCCTGCAGGCGTTACGCCTATCTGGTCCAACGGCTTATGAGAACACTGCCGTCGGCTTCTACCCGGACTTTACCCAGCAGGTTCAGAAACAGCGACTTGGATTCCAGGGGGTGAAAAAGAGACTGAGGACTAGAGACATGAAATATGCCATGCTTTTCCCGGCCCGGTTACGTGTGGTGTACAACGAACGAACATTTTTCTTTGATCATCCAGGGGCGGCAAGTGACTGGCTGGACACACTGCCCCCTGGACCGGATCGTTCTGAACACTCCGGACAGTCCGGTGGTGCGGAGGGAGGCCCGGTGGAGCAGGAATAAGGGGCTGAATCAGCTCCCGGTCCATCGTGTTGACTTTCGGCTGTGGTTTGGTGCTATGCCACTATTGCTTGCTATCATGCTGCCTTTTTGGGGTGTGGGCGGGGGGATGGGTGGGTCTTCCTCCTCTGGGGGTCTTTTCGTAGAATAGTTGTATGTTAGGGCGACAGGCACACTGCAAGTTGGGGTGGCTTTTGAGTCTTACGCAGGGGTGCGGGGTGGGGGGTATGATGTACGGGGTTGTTTGGGGGTTGGGGGGTTACAGTTTTCGTTTCATTGTTTTCTTCAAGGCATATTATTGATGATCTCCTGTTGTACAGTGTCGCACACAGTGTGGGGTGGGGATGGGGTTGATCTTTGGGATGGGGTTAGGGGACTTGAGGTACTGTGTTGGAACGTGAACGGGTTGGGAGATAAAATTAAACGGGGCGTGGTGTTGCAGCTCTTGCGACGGTTGCCCCCTGATGTGGTCCTGCTTCAGGAGACGCATTTGCTTGGCAATACGTGCCACGCAATGAATAGGCGTGGCTATCGTCTAGTCGCGCACTCAGGTTTCACTTCTGGCTCCAGGGGGGTAGGCATTCTGGTTCGGAACTCCCTCCCTCTTGCTGTTGACGACATCATCCTTGATGACAGGGGACGGTATGCTGCCATTGTGGGGCGCTGGGAGGGAAGGGTTGTCACCTTGCTCTCTGTCTACGTGCCCCCGGGTCTTCAGACTACCACTTATGCGGATCTGGGAAGAGTGATTTTGGGATTCCCCGAGGGTCTGCTTGTAGTGGGCGGGGATTTTAACTCTGTAGTGTCGGGGATGTGTGATCCCTACCCTCCCCGAGACATTGCGAAGTCACAATCCTGGTTGGGGCATTTCCTGGAGGCTTTGGGGCTTACCGACTGCTGGCGCCTGCTTCACCCTGGGCAATTGCAGTATACTTTCCACTCTGGTGCCCTTGGCAGTCTTTCGAGACTAGATTATGTGCTGATGCCCTCCTCCCAGGCCTCCTCCATACGGGAGGTGAAACATCTAGCTAGGGGTATCTTGGATCATTCCCCGCTGTGGTTGGTGGTGGACGCTCACTTGGGGTCGGGGGTAGGGTGGCCCCGATCCACTCCTGGTATCTCCGCGACCCCAAGGTTAGGGCGGAACTAATTAAAACGATTGATCAATACTTTGCCGAAAATGTGGGTTCTGTGTCCTCCTCTGTCACGTTGTGGGAAGCGTACAAAACCGTTATTCGGGGCCAGGCCCTCTCCTTGATTGGCAATGTTAAGAGAAGTAGGCGGGAGGAGGTTGTCCGTGTTGAAAATGACATCACTGTTCTTGAGGGGGAGTTGGAATCCGAGGTCACCCCGGAGAGGCTGCACCTTTTGGGTCTAAAACAACTTGAGTATAGAGCGCTGGTGACTGATGCGGCAAGGGAGATGAGCAGGGAGCAACAGGGACGACTGTATGATGTGGGGGATAAGGCGGGGAAATTGCTTGCTTGGCTGGATAAGAGGGAACGTGCGAGTCGGGTTGTCCCTGTGATTGTTGATGTGAATGACGGGAGTATCACGACCCTGCTGATATTGTTGAATGTTTCGCTGACTATTTCCGGGAAGTGTATTCCCCCGTCTCTGATAGACCAGAACAGGACTCCCACTTGCTCCTGCGTGATATTTCGCTGCCACGTTTGTCCGACCCTGAACGGGATCTTCTAGAGGCTCCGCCTACAGTTGATGTGGTTGTCACGGCCATCCGCTCGGTTCGCTCGGGGAAGGCTTCAGGTCCTAATGGGCTCCCTGTGGAGCTTTATAAGCTCCGTCTGGATGTGATAGCACCGTATCTGCGGTCGATGTTCTTGGAATCATTGGAGGCTGGCTCCCTCCCTCCCGACCAAAGGCTGGCTTCCATAGTGGTGATCCACAAGGATGGCAAGCCGCGTGACTGCTGCGCCTCCTTTAGGCCCATATCATTGATTAACGCCGAACCAAAGATTCTGGCCAAAGTACTTGCAAATCGCTTGGTCACTGTCATAGGCGATCTGGTTCACCCGGATCAGTCCGGATTCATACCCCATCGTAACACGGCACTTAATCTTCGGCGCCTGCATGGAGTCCTCGCGCGAGCGGCGACTCTGCGTGAACCGGCCGTCTTGGCGTCTTTGGACGCCACCATGGCGTTCGATACGCTGGAATGGCCATATTTATGGGCGGTTCTCTCCAAATTTGGCTTCGGCCCCACTTTCATTGCCTGGGTGAAATTGCTCTACACCGACCCTTTAGCCCAGGTGGTGGTCAACGGTCGTGTCTCGGCCTCCTTTGCTCTTGGTAGGGGAACTCGCCAGGGCTGTCCTTTGTCCCCTCTCTTGTTTGCCCTTGCTTTGGAGCCATTGGCGGCATGGCTGAGATGGGAACCGTCCTTGAAGGGCATCAGATGGGCTCCGGAGTTTGAAGACCGAATATCCTTATATGCAGACGATATACTCTTATATCTTACGTCGCCTCAGAAATCGTTGATCGTCCTCTTTGACGTTTTGACTTCTTTCCGTAAAAACTCCGGTCTGGTCATCAACTGGTTGAAGTCTTGCATTTATGTTTTATGCGGCGAGGCCCCTCTCCTGCCTCGTGGATGTCCTATTTCGGTGGTGCGGGAGGGATTCAAGTATTTGGGGATTTTTAGCACCTTGGACCCTGTGCTTCGTTATGAACGCAATTTGTTGCCCCGTCTCCAGCGCCTCCGTGCCAACGTGACAGCGTGGGGCAGGCTCCCTCTCTCTCCTCTGGGACGGGCGGCGTTATTTAAGATGATGTCGCTCCCTCGGTTCCTATATGCGTTGCAGAATACACTTGATATTGTGCCTGCCTGCTACTTCCGGGAGATTGAAAGTCTACAGAGGCAACTGGTGTGGGGGGGCCGTCCTCGTATTGCTCTTGCGAAACTGACGCTCCCGTGGTACGACGGGGGTATCGCGTTCCCTGACATCCGCCGCTATTATTGGGCCTCTCAGCTGGGGGCCATCAACCACTGCACTTACGGTCCTTTGCCGAGCCCTGCGTTCGAGATGGATAGATGGCTGCTGCCTGGTGGAGACTACAACAGGGCTTTGTATGCGAATTCTGCAGGCGGATCTCTCACGGGCCCCACTAGGACAGCGGTTCAGGTGTGGCATCGCGCTACAGCGGCCCTGGGCTGGGCTGATAGGCCGACCCGTGCTACCCCGCTTTACGCATCGGAAAAACTTGGCTCCCTCTGGAAGTCGAAGGGTTTCCATAAGTGGGATGTTATTGGTATCAGCAGGGTGAATGATGTGTGGGTCAAGGGTAGAGTCAAGACGTTTGAGGAGCTGAAAGCTGAGTATGACTTGAATGATAGAGAATCCTTTCGCTATGTGCAAGTCCGACACGCGGTTTTGTCTGTCTTTCCCCTGGGCTCGGATATTCCAGAGGCGTCCCCGCTTGAAGATCGGGTGCTAGATGGACATGTCCCTGACGGCACGATCTCCCTCATATACAAAAAGTTGATCAATGCCAGGACCGACCTACTGAGTAACCTTCGGGAGGTGTGGACTATTGACGGTCTGGAACTCGACGATGAAGATTGGCAGGCTGCGATCTCTTCCCCGAAGGAAGTGGCTATCCCGGCGCGCCTCCGGTTTGTCCAGCTCAAAATTCTTCATAGGGTCTACGTGACTGGTCCTCGTCTGGTGCGAATGGGGTTCTCTGTGGATGGACTGTGCAGGCGTGGTTGTGGTCTGGTGGGTACATTCTTCCATATTATCTGGGAATGCCCTGCGGTTATGAGCTACCGGACTCGCGTGCATGAAGTTATGAGTGAGGTCACGGGTGTGCAATCAATGCCCGAGGCGAGGCGGTGTCTGTTGAATGTCTGGGAGCCGAATGATTATGGCCTGGCGCAGCTTCGATGGGTGACCTTGGGTAATATGATTGCTAAGAGAGACATTGCTCAGTTGTGGGGTGCCCAGAGGCCACCGACAGTTCTGGTGTGGCAACAAAACATGGACTAGTGCATGTTTAGGGAAAAGACAGTGCACGCCCCGCAAATGGGGGACAATTTGGAATCAATGGAACGAATACCGTGGTGGCATCTGTACTCCCCTCCCCCCCCCCTTCGGAATTGGATACTGACCTGTCATCCTCCCAACCTCATGTTTCCTCCACGGGAATTTAGTTACCTTGCTTATTCCTGGTCTCCTCCCCCCTTTCCCAGTCTCATCACCTACTTCTGGCATTTGATTTGAATATGTATCCCCCCCCAGCACCGACACGACGTAACTGTAATGTATTGCCTTGTTTTCTGTTTTTTCTTTTTATGTATTTTCACTGTTGCAATTAATAAAAAGATATTTTAAAAAAAAACAAAAAAGGGGATAGAGGGAAGGCCAAATGCTACCGTTCACCTATCCCTTCTCTACTCTACCTCGAAACTGAAGGGTAGAGTCTTGTTAGGAAGACTGGAAAACTGGGCCTCTGAGAACAACATCCTAACTGAGGTCCAGTATGGATTTAGAAGGGGTATCGGGACGGTGGAACATGTGTGAACTTGGAATTATTGGTAGGGAAATATACCCTAGCCAAGAAAGGGGCTTTACATCTCTGCTTTGTTGACCTTACCAGTGCTTTTGACCTGGACAATCATGTTAAACTATGGCAAACACTGGTTATTTACCTATCCCAGATGTATACTTTTTTAACATCTAGAGTGCGGTTCGGTAAAAAGGGTGAATGCACCCAGGACTTCAGGGTAACCCGAAGGATACAACAAGGTTGTGTTTAAGCTCCTCTTTTATTTTCACTTTATATAAATAATGTTGATTCTTTTTTTCAAAATTTAAAGGTAGATGCCCCAAGAGTAGGTGCTCGTCCTACCCAATGCTTTTATATACGGACGACGCTGTCCCGATTTCAAGGACAGCGAACGGCTTGCAATGTCTTATAGAAATGTTCCCGCATTTAATGACTGAAAAAGATTTACAGTTGAATCTTACAAAAACTTTTGTCATGTCATGCAGCAAAAATAGAGTGAGGAACCGGAAATAACAGTCTCACATTTTACACATTTTACATATTTGGGCTTACTGTTTAACAGGAATGGTACCTGGGGAACACATATAGAATCATCTAACCTGACATTTCTACGAACAATTGAGGGCATTTTTAGATTTTCCACAAAAATAGGAAATAAACCCATTAGGGAACTCCTTGCCCTATATTGGAATGAATCTATCACAACCGCATGTTATGGGACAGCCATTTGGGGAAGGGCCAATACTACCTCTTTACAAACCCAAGAGAAAACGTTTTTAAAACGATTGCTGGCAGTCCCAAGCTCTACAGCCAATTATATAGTTCATGAAGAATTGTCTGCTCCTTATATTAGTGACCTAATAGGTATAGCAGGACTTACCTTATGGCACGGGATATGGACGAAAGAAGAGACAAAGTTTACCAGAGACTTAATTATGGATTGTCTGGCCCTTGACAATAGTAGAAAAATACCTTGGCAAGAGTATATCTATACTCTCTTAAAAGGTTGTAAGGTAACTCTAGACCGAAAAGAGCCCTCACTTATTTATTTATTTATTTATTTATTTATTTATTTGCTGGTTTGTATAGCGCTTGAATCGACTCCAATTGGAGTATCTCTGCGCTTTTGGAACCGGTGGTAAACAGCTATTATATGTGAGTAGAAACTAGATCTCATTTCTGAACAGGACAGTTTTCAGGAGTTTCCTGAATGTAAGATGTTCTCTACATTGTCTCAAGGGCAGAGGGAGTTTATTCCATAGGGTGGGTCCTATGATAGAGAGGGCTTTACTCCTGTGTCTGGCTTTTTTGGCCCAGGGAACTGCTAAGAGAAGATTATTACTGGACCTGAGAGATCGAATTGGAATGTAGGGAACAAATTTCCTTTCAAGGTAGGCGGGTCCTTGTCCATTTAGACATTTGTGAATCAGACAGCATATTTTGAATTTGGTCCTCTGCCGGATTGAAAGCCAGTGCAGCTGCTCAAGGAGGGGTTTGGATGCTGTTCTCGGGGGCACATTGAGGACCAGGTGAGCTGCGGTATTTTGAATGACCTGGAGCTTAGCCAACACGCCTTCGTTGGCAGAGAGCAACAGGCCATTACAATAGTCAATCCGACTTAAAACCAACGCCTGAACAAGGGTTTTCCTAACGGAGTCCGGTAACAAAGGGAAGACTTTACGTAGTAGGCTTATAGTATGAAAACATACTCCTGAAATATAGTTGGTGTGTTGTTTGAGTGACAGATCTTCGTCAAATCGAATCCCCAGATTCTTCACGACCTGTTTGGGTTCTGGAATTGCTCCTAGATCATGCGGCCACCAATCTGGAGTCCATAACAGTTTAGCTTCCCCAAACAGCATTACCTCAGTTTTGCTGACATTACACTGAAGGCAATTGGAGGCCATCCAGTTTGCCACTGCTTTCATGCCTGAAGAAAAAGAGTTTCTTACATCAGTGGAGAGAGTTTTAAAAGGGAAGAGGAGCTGCGTATCATCCGCGTATGATACTGGGATGAAACCATACCTGCGCATCACTCTTGCCAGGGGTGCCACATAGATGTTAAAAAGGGTTGGGCTTAAACAGGCGCCCTGTGGCACCCCTTTTTAGATCTCTACTTCCGCTGAACGATACGCACCCACGGTGACTCTCTGGGTGCGATCGGATAAAAAACTCTTCAACCAGTCAAGGGCTTTGTTCTTGATGCCAGCGTTCGACAACCGATCAGTCAAGATGGAGTGAGACACGGTGTTGAACGCTGCCGACAGATCTAATAGAACCAGGATCACTGAGAGGCCCTTGTCCTGGTACATATGTAGATCATCAGTGACAATCAGGAGAGTTGACTCCGTGCTGTATTTTGCCCTAAACCCTGATTGGGAATAGTCCAGGGCGCCAGCAAGTTCGACGTATCTGGACAGGTGATGGTTTACGTGTTTTTCAATCAGTTTCCCTAAGAATGGTAATAAGGATATGGGTCTCAGATTGGCTAGGTCAGTCCATGGGGTGGCAGTATTTTTCCTTATGGGTCTGACAAGGGCTCGTTTCCATTCTCTGGGGACGGTACCTAAACTGAGTGAGAGATTTACCAGTTTTCCTATCATGGGGCAGAGTTGTTCTGATAGGGCAGGCATTATCCTGGCAGGGATGGTATCATCCGGACTACCACTCTTGATCTGTAGTAGTAGAGAGGAGGTTTCTTGTAAGGAGATGAGAGGAAAGGTGTCTAGGGAGTATGTATCCTGCTTCAATTCGGTGTCCAACTGATGGAACGCCGAGTCTGTAGTACATGCCTTGTTAGCGCAGACAATTTTGTCGTAAATCATGTTAATTTTATTGGTGAAAAAGCAGGAGATTTCATCGCATAGCTGTTTGGAGGCCATCTCTGAGGATTCACATGCCACCGGCTTAACAAATGTTTGTAAGATTTGATAGAGGACCCTGGGAGAGTTCCCTGCATCTCTTAACTGTGATGTAATATGGGTTTTACGTGCTATACGAATAGCTTTATGGTAGATGGATAGTGCATCCCAGTACTTATTCTTGTCCTCTGCCTGATGGGAGGTCCTCCACCTCTTTTCTAATTTCCTAGCACTTAGTTTGAGTGTCCTCAGGTGGTCAGAAAACCAGATTTCTTGTTTATTGGCCGGCCTGGGTTTGAACTGTCTCAGAGGGGCAATTATATCTATGGCTTCCTTAGTTGCCCTTTCAAATTTATCAAGAGCGGTTACAATATTTTCCAAAGGGGAGAAGAGGGGAGAGTTAAATTTTTCTTTAAAAGTGGTGTCAGTGACTTTATGCCACTGTCTACGTATGCTCGGTAGTAGACTTGGGCGTGAGGGAGTGGGTGTAGAATAGGGGGTAATAAATTCTACTACAAAATGGTCAGTCCAGCCGACCTGTGTTGCCGGTGGGCAGGAGACTAATGGGATATTGGAAAATATCAAGTCCAGGGTATGACCTGCCTGGTGCGTGGGCCCACTGTTCTTCTGTATTAGGCCTAAGGATGACAGGTCTGTTGATAGGGATTGTGCCTCGCTACAATCCGGCCTATCACTATGTATATTGAAGTGGCCAACTAGTATGAAATGACTATCATTGTTAACATGAGGGGCCAGTAGCTCTATTAACATGTTAGAGAAGCCATTACATGGACCAGGTGGGCGGTATACTAAGGCACCCTTTTGGCTTTCTTTGGAAGACAATATTATTTTAAAAACTAAAAGTTCGATTTCCGAGGTGCTTATTTCTTCCAGAACCGAGATGTTAATTTCATGTTTATGTACAATAGCAATCCCACCGCCTATTTTAGTGAGACGGTCCAATCTCACTATTTTATAGTTACTTGGAATTCCCAATGTAATAGCGGGAGTGGAGTGTGGTTTAAGCCACGTCTCTGTAAGGTAACATATGTCGGGTTGTTTGGAAGAAATTAAGTCCCAAACCTCCGAAGAGTGTTTGGAGAGTGACCTTATATTACAGAGAATATTATTCCTCCCCACGGGAGTATGTTTGTTTGCAGCCACATTGTTAATATTGTCAGGGTTCTGAGATTTAGGACATTTGGTAGTATGGTTCTCCCCCATATGTGTGGAAAACTGAGTGTGGCAATAGATGCAGGAAAAAGGTCATTCAACCTGCGGAAGATTTCCACACCTACAGCCTAGAAGCGGATCAGTTTTAAATCCTAGCAGTACCTGAGGAGTGTACGTTATCCACTTAGGAGGATGTCTATGTGAGTCCGTTATAGCAGCCCCCATGGCCCCTGGCCGCGTCCAGTCGCGGACGGGCGCAGACGGGCAGGTCTTTGGCTTGTCTTCGGCGCCGACAATGGCGCCCGTCTGCGCGCAACCGCTGCGCGCTTTGGCCGACGAGTGGCTAAATAGCCCTGTGAGGAGTGCTGCTAGAGCGCTAACCGCTTGGCTGTCTCGGGGTTGCAGGGCGTGTCTTGCTCTTGTCTACCCCGCCCTCCGCTCAACGGTATAGGATACCGAGTCGGACCAGGGCGGGTAGGCTGGATCACCGAGCGAAGACAAGGACTGGCCCTTAAAGCCCCTTACAGTTCGTGGGAGATAGTAAGTGCACTGTCAGAGATTATATTAAACTTCGCAATCAATTCTAATATAACGTGGGAAACTTATAAGTATGCGGTCAAATAAAAAGCGGCGCAAGTGACTTTAAAATTCTTATATCAATTTTGCAGTGACACAGATTCGTCCGCTAGCTGTTCAGCGTACTCCACTCTAATAATTCGTTACCTGGCACCAAGCGGGGTCGGGAGACACTGCCACTGTCCGCCCTTACCGCCGGGTTACAGTAAAAATGAGCTGAAAACAAGGTGTATTACTTCTATGGAATTGGTAAAAGAGGCCGAAGTAAGTTCGAAACAAAGCGTTACCTCTTACTGTGAGTGCCCTCTTTCTATGGGCACACAACCTTACCTTATTACGGTAAGAAATACCCAACAAAGGTTTTACCTAACTAGGTTCAGGTTTGACACCCTATACTATTTAATCGCATTCACCAAGTTGGGAAAGTGGTGTCATAAACTCACTAATTGTCTATGCGATGGAAAATCTCCCCAGTCTACGCTGCATTTCATACTATTCTGTAATTTTTATAGGGTCATTCGAAAATTCGTTTTGAAACCACTCTTTTTAGGCAATAATTTTTATCATTATAAACAGGCTTTTAATTTCATCTGCAGTCTGGAATGTGTAAAATTACAAACGCTTTTATCAGTTTTATACAAGGAGAAGAAAGGACTACACCTATTTAGAGGCTCTAGTTTACAAACAACATGATAATTGAATTTGGAGCCATAATGTCCTTCTGACTGTTGTATGCTACCATCTTGCACTCCATGCACTTTAAAAGAATCATTTCTAGCCAAATGGTGATCGAATTTAGAATTCTGATTATTTTTTCCACTATATGACTGTAACGTGACAATGACATAAGGCATTATCTTGCACTTTACACGCTTAATGGAAACGCACTTTACCCAAATGACCATGAAATATGTTGTTTTTAAAACGTATGTTTTTATAAATGGTTTTTAAAAGGTTCTTTTCATCTTAAACTATGATTGACTAATTATCTTGAACTATCAATTAACAATGGATTGTATGTATGAATGTAAAAAAAAAATTGGCTTTACACAAATTTTAATGGTTCTCAGTAATGTAAATTGCTTTTTGTGATTAGAATGCTTTTATGGTCTCATACAATGCACCTAATAAAGCCTTTTTGACTTGACTTGATTCTGTCAGTCAGCAGAGGTCCGCTCTGTCCTGACGCTCAGCTTGGGATGGTGGATGAAAAATAAAATGGTAATTAATTACCATTTTATTTTTCATGTTTGAGGTTATTTTTAAGTGGGGCGACGCTCCTCTGCTCAAACGGAGGATCCGCCGCTGACTCTTGCACTGATCATTGGGTAGCCATCTTTATACGAGGGACCACAAACTCATAAGATGAATTCCTAAAACCATCAAACCAGTCACTGAGCTAAGATAGTACATGAGACTTGTGTTTCTTATGGGTAGGGTGAATCCTGCACCTCTTCCAAGGAGCAATTATCTATTATTGTTTTGGAACTGCAGTAAGTAAGTAAAGAAATGAAGACTTGGTAGTCACATCAAAAGCTGTAGTGAATATATGAATACATTGACAGCGACTTTCTTTACAATGCCCCTCCGAGGTCGCATCCTTCTGTTGCTCAGACTAGGACAATGATTTCCTTTAACGCAATTTTACAAATGTAACACTTAAATTGTGTTCTCACTATGTATGATCTTTGTAAGCGTGATGAATGTCCTCGTAGAATGTTGTTGCTTGAGGTTTACCTGAAATTACTTGTTCCTGGCTGCTGTTCTGAGGCTGCTTAGTTCCACGGTAAGTCAGTTGGAGCTGGGTGTCCTTGGAGTCGCCGGCACTTGACGTGGGTTTCCATGTATTTAATAAAACTTGATTTTTGCACCACAATTTCTGTCTCACCTAATTTTTCCTAATTTGGCAATGGGAAATATTCGTCTGTGGGAGTCCACGCTGCTGCTGGGTGACACTGTTCACATGGTTATCGTTGCTACTTCTGCTGCGTTTTGGCGACTTCGCATGTCTTGGCCACTGGTGCGTGACCCGCTGGAACCTTGTCTTCTGTTGTAATTTGCCTCATGCTGTACTATTAACTGTTTTTTTATTTATTTATTTATTTATTTATTAAAGTTTTGTATAGCGCTAGCTGGACCCGAGGGTATCAGAGCGCTTCACAACACGTACAAATAGGCATCAGAAAGACAGTGAGGATGCAGAACAGGGTAGGGAGCACATGGGTGAAGTAAAAGTCTTTACAATACCAACAGGAGCGCAAAACAGGGCGGAGAATCGAAAGCAAGTCATCCGGCTCTGGGATCGCAGAGAAAATGGTCTTTCAAAGTCAAACGTGGAGTTCATAATACGATCCAGAGCGCTCAAGGAAGAGGGCTTTGAGTAACATCTTGAATTTCGGGAAGGAGGCGGTCATTCTGATATGTGGGGGGATTGCGTTCCATATCTTGGGAGCATTACCCGCAAAGGATTTGCTGGATGTTTTGTGTTTCTGGGATTTCAGAGGAATGAGTAGGAGCGTGTTGGAGCTTCTGAGGTTCCTTGACTGACCGGCCTTTTTGAGCTTCTTGGCCAGATATTCTGGTTTGCCTATATGCAGGGCTTTGTGTGTGAGGCAGGCTGTGCGGAAGCTGGCTTGATGGTCAATAGGGAGCCACTTCAGATCCTTATGAGCCGGGGAGATGTGATCGTATTTCTTAGTTCCCGTGACCATTCTTGCTGCGGCGTTAAGGGTAGAGGTCAGAGGACCCAGGTGTGATTTGGCTGTTCCAGTCAGAGTAGCAATGCCATAGTCAATTCTGGAGAGTACCAGAGCCTGAGTGGCCTGTTTCAGGTCTTTCGTGGGGAGGAAGGGTTTCAGTTTGTAGAGAAGTTTCAGGTTCAGGAAAGCACTTTTGGCAGTTTTTGAGATGTGTTCTTTCATGTCCAGTTTAGGGTCAAGGGTGATCCCTAGGGATTTTACGGAGTTTGTAGGAACAAGAAGAACATTCAGGGCGTTTAAGGCTTTGAGCCATTCTAGTATTTGGGGGTTTTCATCTTTGTTCGAGATGAGGAGCACTTCAGTTTTTTCTTCATTGAGTTTGAGGTTGTTGGATGAGAGCCAATGTTAAACTTCAGTAAGTGTGCAGTTCAGTCTGTGGATGTCTGCGATCGAAGTGGTTTCCAGGTAGAGTTGTGTGTCCGCGTAGAGGTGGAAGGGGATGTTGGACTTCCTTAGAATAGAAGTGAGGGGCTCCATGTAGATGTTGAAAAGTTGAGGCGAGAGTACTGACCCTTGTGGCACTCCTCTACTGATGGGGAGGGTGTCCGAATCGCAGCTTTTAATTTTGATTCTTTGAGTGCGGTTGTTGAGAAAGGAGGAGAACCATTTTAGAACCGTCTCTTCCAGACCCGCTCTCTCCTGGAGAACATTGAGTAGCAGGGCATGATCCACTGTGTCAAATGCAGCCGAGAGGTCTAAGAGGATGAGAAGGCTACATTGGTTGGAGTCGGGCGACATGTGTAGATCGTCCAGGACATTTAGGATTGTGGTTTCTGTACTGCAGCCTTTTCTGAACCCTGATTGGTGTGGGTCGAGAAGATTTGTGATCTCTAGGTGATGGGATAGCTGAGACAGCACACATCTTTCCAGAATTTTCGATAAGAGTGGAAGGTTTGAAACTGGTCTGAAGTTGTTCATGTCCTTGTGGTCCAGGCCGGGTTTTTTTTAGGAGTGGCGTGACTTGACCTACTTTAAGGCAGTCAGGGATGGAGCCCTCGCTCAAAGAGCTGTTGATGATCTTGGCCCAAATTGGGGCTAGAGTGAGCTTCAGGTTTTTGGTCACTCTCGGGGGAAGCTGATCAAGGGAGTGGGATGAGGTTTTGGCGGTGGCTATGAGATTGCTTATCACTTCAACCTGGATAGGCCGGAAGGAGGACCAGCGAATGGCTGCGGTTGCTGGCATGATGTGGGTAGTTGCAGAGGGGATGGAGGAGGGCAAAGCACAGAATGATCGATCAATTTTGGCAATTTTTTCGTTGAAAAAGCTGGCAAAGTCGTCACATTGGGATTTGGACGTCACCCTGTTGTCTATCACAGGAATGGAGGTTTGGTTCCTGATGATGTTAAAGAGTTCTTTTGGGCGGTTTTTAGCATTGTCTAGAGCAGAACAGAAGAAGGACGACTTTTTGTTCTTGATATGGTTATAGTAGATTTTGCGAGCTGCCTTGAGTTGGTCCCGGTTGAGGGAGGTGGGGTTGGTCCTCCAGGATCTTTCCATGGATCTTAGGTGTCTTCTTTCTTCATTAATGTCAGTGGAGAACCAAGACCTGGAGGGGATGCTTCTTGTTTTTTTTTAGTTTCCGAGGTGCCAGCTGATCTAGGATGAGCTCCACGTTGGAGTGGTAAAGCGAGGTGAGTTCCGTGGTTGAGAGGAGTTCCGTCGAGTTCGGGAGGAATGAGCTAAGTTCCTCTTCTAGCTTGTCAGGAGGGACTCTCGATAAGTTTCTGACCCATTTGGGGGAGGTTTGAGTAGGTGGGAGAGAAAGAACCGAATGATTGATATGAAAGAGAATGGCGTGATGGTACGACCAGTCCACCGGGATGATGTGGTCGATCGAGATTGTCTTTTTATCCGCGATGATTGCATCAAGGATTGCTCCTCTATGGTGGGTTTCCTCTGTGCAGTGCTGGGCCAGATCGTAGTCTTGTAGAAGGGTGGTGAGAGATTGGATGAGTGGGTTTTTTGTTACATTCCATCTTAGGTTGAGGTTGCCAAGAATTATTCTGAAGTCGCTGTTAAGAGCGGTTTGAGTGATCAGATCCGTCAGCTGAGCACCAAATTCGGTGGAGTTGCCCGGAGGATGGTAGAGGAGAAGGCATTGAAGTGGACAGTGGTGAGGCGAATTGAGGTTGACCGAAAGGCATTCAAAGGAGTTATATATGACGGAGGGAGATTCAGTGATGGAGAGGTCATTTTTGTGGATAATAGCTATTCCGCCACCTTTGTGTACGGGCCTGTCTTTGTGGATAATTGAGAAACCGTGCGGCACCAGCGTGTCCATGATGGGAAGGGATATAGTGTTTAGCCATGTTTCAGTGATGAAGGCTACATCCAGGTCATGGGAGAGAATGGTTTCGGCTATTTCCGTTCCATGTTTGACGGCCGAACGGCAGTTGATGAGCATACAGTTAATCGGGGGTCAGCATTCGATTTTGGGTTGCCAGAAGTAGCTCTGGGTAAGGAGGAGAGATAGGTTGGTGGTCTGGCAGCTTTTTGGAGGGGCGGGTCTCTCCCCACTCCGGTGATGACTTGAATCGAGGAGAAGGGTGAATGGTATAGGGGTTGAGCTTGGGCTGGCTGAATAGGAGCGGATTCGTAGGAGGGGACGAGGGAGCTCACTTCCTGGGGCGAAAGGGAGGGAACAATTCTTCTAGGACTGTCGACTCGTGACTCAGTCCTGGGTTTGGTGGGAGGAGGACGGGAGCCTGGGGGGGGCATGGACCCGAAGGGAGGGAGAGAGTCATTCCTAATGGGAGGCGGCTGGAGGAGGGGTGGTGCGACGTAAGGGGAGGGTAGCAGGAGTTTCTCTAGGGAGGATAGGGTTTCCTTCAGGCCAAAAATCAGAGTAGCGATCTGGGCTTCTAGAAGGTCCAGGCGTTGCGTCAGTTTGAGTGCTGGGGAGGGGGAGTGAGGGGGGGGAAGCTGGGCCTAGAGAGGGAGGGGCAATGGGGCAAGACGTTGCTGGGGGGGAGAGTAGGGGTAGGGGGGACCGGTTCCGAATTAGAGTTCGATTGTGAGAGGACTAGAGAGGGAGAGAGGCTTAGGGGCAAGTTATTATTCGGGGGATAATCGGGGTGGGAGGATCTGCTTCGTGTTTTGAGTTCGGATGGGCGAGGGATAAGGAGGGAAGAAGGTTGCGTTCTCTTTGGAGGTGGTGGTTGTCTTCACTAAGGGGGACGGTGTGAGCTAGAGGAGTGTGGGTTCGCGCAGGGGGCTGTGACTCGGGGTTGATAGGTGGTCTGGGATCTCTATGGGTAGGAGACTGAGAACCTGGAATGCTTTGGGAGATGTGAGCTGGAGGGAAGGGAGTCGGATGGGTAGATGGGGGTGGCCGAGTTCTAGAAGTTTGGGTGAAGGGGGGCCTGGGGATGTGGGGTAGAGGGGGGTGGGGCTGGGGGGGACGAATGACTGGAGACGTGATTAAGCACGGGGGTAGGGATAGTTGAGGTGATGGAAGCATGCTGTTGCATCATAAGGTAGATCCTTGGGGTAACTAGGGCCACTGCATGGCAGTTAGAGATGTAGGTTTGATCTGTAAAGCTATGTTGGGAAGGTGGCCTGGGATTATGCAAAAAAGTGTTTAAGACTACAACATCTGGAGGATGTCTTAAAAGTGGCGACGAGTTATCGCATTCACCTACATTTTTAAGAACCCAGTGTGCTGTCTCTACGCTGTATCAAAGCCGATGACACCAAATGTTATAATGCAGTGGAGGGAACTGCCGCTGCAAGACCATGTTGATCCTATATTCCTTTGTGCTCTTCAGGTACTGTAGGGGGTTATTTCTACAATTACGAGTTGGAAACATAAAGATTTACAAACTACTACAAACTACTGTTACCTGCGTCAAGGCCTGAAATGGAGTGCAAAGGATTCCATTTATGCGGCCACAGCGTGCAATTCGCCTATTCAGTTGAGCGCTGCACTGCGCTGGTGTTGCAGTCTGGTGAAAAAGTGTTAGGCCACAAAGGGTCATGAGTAGGCCTGGGAGGTGAACTCCGCTCCTTTGCAGAGTTTGCAGAGTTTTCTGCACACCACGCTACACAGAGCTTGCGGGGGGGCAGGAAACTCCACTGCGTGTAGTGCAGCTCCGTTTTTTCCCCATGTGCACTCGCGAACGGTAAGTTGGCAAGCGCAAGCTACTGCTTGGGTAGAATTTCTATCCGAGCAGCAGAAATATCAGCGCGAACGGCAGTTGGCACTGGACCATGCCACTTGCGGAACTCCACAGAGTTTTCTTGTCACTTTGTGGAGTTCCTCGTAGCGAAACTCCGCAAACTACGACCAGGCCTGGTCATGAGTACAGTTGTGGGCCTCCCAACAGGAGATAGCAGCCCAGTGAAGAATTGGGTGGCAATCTGGTGCAGTTGGGCAGTTCTATGCCCTGGTGAGAAGTGAACGCCATCCTGCACTATTCCTGAAGAGCGAGTCACATCAGGCCACATGACTACATATGACCCCCAGCGCTGAAATTGATACTGGAACCTTGAGTCAGTGGCAGTCTAGTCCTTTTTTGAAAGCTGCCTTGTTGTATGCTGAGCAGAGTAAAGCCCAGACGAGAGGGAGACCCTTCCAGGAATAACCCCTAACAGAGTGTGGCATTTCCCACACAATTGATTGCTTTCACAACTTGTTGACACCGTTATATGCTGATTCAACCTACAGAATATCCACTGGAAGTATGAACTTCTTTCAGCATTTGGGTAAGAAGTTTGACACCTTGTAGTAAAGAGATTATTACTCACTCTGCCTTAAGAGAGAACATGTGCGTACTTACCTGAATGGGCCACCGTACTGCACAACCAGCGGCTGCAATTGATCATAGGAGTGCATATTAATGTTGAAGTCCAAGTTGAAATTCTTGGAAGAGAAGTAAGTGAAGAATGCAGCATTGCTATTTTAACTTTTTGAATTAACTTCTTATATTAATCTTTTGTATTAGCTTGTTCCTGTTGATTGTTATTAATTGAGTTAAAGGTAGTTTATGATGGCAGCTGGCAGTATGTCTCAACCACCACAATTCTTATCAGAAAGTGGGAAACCTTAGTTGTTGGGGGGAAAGTGGATACAATTGTTTGACTCATATTTGATTGCCATTGAGGCGAACAATTTTCCGTGCCTGGAAACGGGGTTCTAATTCACAACTTGGGAATTGAAGGTCGCAACATTTATGAGAATCTCGATCCTGTAACCATTGGCAATGGTGATGGGGAACCAATAGATCTCAATGAGATGTCTTTAGTGGTGATAGAGAAACATTTTGGGCCCTGAATATATGTCAGTATGGAAAGATGCTAATTCTTCATGGAAGGCCAAGCCAAGGGAGAGAGGGTAGGGAACTATGTAGCCTCCTTAAAAACCCTTGCTTAATTGTATTTATTTCTTGTTATCTATTTATATAGCGCAAACATGACCAAAGAGGGTATCAGTACGCTTCACAAGTTGTCCAGAAGGACGAAACAGTAAAAGAAACAACAAAATCAAGAGCAAAACAGGTTGTGGTGGGCCCCAAAATGATTTAGGAGGCCACCATAGGGACCAAGCCGTTGGGACAGGTGACCGTTGATTAACACCCTGGCAGTGGGACGCTGATACAGAAGTTAACGTCAGGACATGTATATCTCGGGGAAGCCCATTCGCCTCAACACTCCAAACAAGTAGTCCCACTCCACAGAGTCAAACGCCTTGGTGGTGTCTAAGAATACGGCGGCAAGTGGGGAGTCAGGCGCGACATTCTGAAGTAGTGAAAAAAGATTCCTAAGATTATGGGACGTGGCCTTGCCAGGCACAAAGCCCGATTGGTCAGGCAGCACAAGTTTTTCAAGCAGTATAGATAGCCGATTAGCCAAGACTTACGCCAATATTTTTGTGTCACAATTCATTAATGACAGCGGTCTGTAGGAGTCGCAAGATTCTGGATGTTTCCCAGGCTTCAGCAGTGATGTGACTATTGCTTCTCTCATCGAGGGTGGTAAAATGCCCACCTCCACCGACTCCTCATATCTCTCTTTCAGGACTGGAGCTATATTATCAATGTAGGCCTTGTAGAATTCGGCCGGGAGGCCATCCGACCCTGGCGCCTTCCCATTCTGAAACTGCATAATGCCTTCCCTGATCTCATTGATTTCAAATGAGAGACTCAAAAACTCTTGCGGAGTATCTTCCAGCCATCCGAGCGCCACATCCCCCATGAATTCCCCTAGCTCGATGACCCCTTGTCTTTAAGATGTGTGTAGTGCGTAGTGAATGCCTCCAGTACACCTTGCGAGTCTCGATGGGGTGACCCATCCAGTCCCTGAACCTCTATGATATGTGTGCTGAAACGTGGGTTGCGTGTCATCGGTGCCAAGACCTTCCCTGGTCGTTCACCCTCCCCATATCTACGCGCTGTCCAGTATTTACTTCGGAACTTCCTTTCCCGGTGTGCAGTGTCCTCGTACTCAGTGAGAGTCGTGCGGAAGTCTTTCAACACTTGCCCCTCCTCTCCCCAACCAATGCGCCTCTCCATGTCTTTCAGCTCGCGCTCCAGCCTGTTTAGTGTGTTCTGTAAATCCCTCAGAACCCCAAAGCTTTTAGACATACAAAACCCGCGTATTGTAACTTTAAATGCTTCCCATATCACTTCAACATGATCAACTGACCCTTTATTCCGGACAAAGATGTCTTTGATTTCTTCCTCTAGTTCCGTGCGGAACACCATATCCAACAGAGCTGCGGGTTGTAGGCGCACCTATCTCATCGTGACATTGCAACTGCCCTTCCCCCTCCCCCCTTCCCCCTCCCACTGAAGCATCCCAATCATGGCAGTACGTAGCTGCCCTCCCCCTCCCCAGCACCCCCCATCTGCTCAGGTAGACCAACTGGGTCTGAGTCCTTTCCCCATGCACCTGTAAGGATATGTTTAGAAAACAATAACATCCTCAAACAAAGAAAGTGGGGTTCTCCCAAGTGGGGGACACACTTAGGTGGCACTCGAAAACCTCTCACCAGACCGTGTTCCACTTGCACACAGCAATGTCCGGGTCTGATTCGAGGGTGACCGACAGTACATTGTTCAATCTCGTCTCTTTCTAGTATTCCATGAAGTGAGGTCCGTGATGCACAAGTGCGTAGTCTCTATTACCATGCTTCTCTTGTGGATTGACGCATCAGCCGCTGTTGCATAATACTAGGAGCAACCCCACAGTGCGGTGTATCTGTGTGTTGCAGTGTTCATTCCCGCTCCAACGATTGTATTCTGGGGGAGTCTTCCGGGTCTTGTTGCGACCTGCTTTTCTGTTTGATGTCTTTCAAGTAGTCTTCCACCTGCTGTGGGTTAGTGAAGAAGTTTTGCGATCCCTGATAGGTAACTCGCAGGCGAGCGGGGTATAACAGGGCATAGTCTACCCGAACCTGCCTAAGCTTCTGCTTGACTCCCAAAAATTTCCGACGTTCCTCCTGCACTTGAAGCGTGAAGTCTGGAAACATAGTGAAGGATACACCATCATGTGTCAGTTGTTTTTTCTCTCAAGTGACTTTTAAGGCGACATCCCTGTCCCTGTAATTTAACAGGCGGGCAATGATTGGTCTGGGAGGATTGCCCGGGGAAGGTCTTGGTCCCAGGGATCGATGCGCCCTTTCAACCACGAACTGGGTAGAGCACTGCTCCGTGCCCACAACTGCCTTTAGTAAGCGCTCAACATACTCCTCCATTTTTCCTGTATTTGTGCTCGCTGGAATACCTAAAATGTGCATGTTATTCCTTCAACTTTGCGCTTCAATGTCCTCATTTTTTGCTGTGATGACTAAGTAGTTTATCCATTTGCGCTGCCGCCTTCTTTAATTTAACCGTGGTGTCCTCAACCTCAGAGACTTGTTGTTCCGTTTCCTTGATTCGCGTTTCGTGTCCTTCTATCGTGCGAACTATAGCATCCATCCGGGTTGAGACTGTGTCCATTTTCTCTGCCATGGTCGCGAATCT
Organism: Lissotriton helveticus; assembly: GCF_964261635.1. NCBI lineage: Eukaryota > Metazoa > Chordata > Amphibia > Caudata > Salamandridae > Lissotriton > Lissotriton helveticus. The sequence continues at coordinate 1,530,497,692 of NC_136067.1, forward strand.
GTGCCTGACCTCGTTAAGGAGCGACTTAAGATAGTCATTGGAGGCTTGTGCAGGTTCCTGCTGAGGGACTTCTGCTCCAGTGTCCGCCTCGGCATTCTGTTGTTTGGGAGTTTTTTTGCCTTCGAATGTTAGACGTGACTGGCGAGCGTCCAACCTCCCCATCCTGGTGCAAATTCTCAGTGCAGGGTGCTGTCCGCCACTCACCGACGCAAGACTCTGCTCATGATCCTGGATACCACTCTCGAGCTCCCAGGAGCACCCAACTGTGTGTCCGTTGGGGTGGGCGGAGCTCTGGGCTCCCTAGTTTTAGGTAGCGGCTGGTATGGTCCCAGGCAATCCCCACTCCTAGGGCATTTCATTCACTGCATGCAGTTTAACACCTTCCCCGCCGTGGCTCCCTTCTGTGTCTCTATGACACTGCTAAATACTCCTTGTACACCAATCCTCAATAGAAGGAGCTGCGGTTGTGCTGCGCAAAACACTCATCCAATGGCTTTGTGCCACTTCAGCCAGTAGCTCCTCACCCGGGTCCGCTTAGTCCGTCTCCGCTGTGTATGGTCTGCTCCGCATTACACCGGGCAGGGCATAGCACAATGTCCGCTCTCCTGAGGTTCAATCTCTGGCGCTACCTCCCCTGCCTCTCTCCATGAGCCCTCCAGGCCAGTCACTCTCCCCCTCCCAGCCGCGGGGCCTCCCACCCTGCTCACTCGCCTTCTGCAAGTTCTTGGCAGGGGCCCCAGTGTACCGTTGCATCCCGGCCCAATCAACTTCAATGGCCGTTGGTGTGGCGACACCCCCCACCGTGCACCTACTTGTGCCGCCCGCTGTTTTTCTCTGTCCCCGGGCAGTTAGCTGTGACAGTCGGCAAGTGGGGAATCGTGGCTCACTCAAAAGCGGGGCATCACCAGCACTTATTCCATGCCCTGGTGCCCGTTGTGTTGCGCTGTGCCTAGGGTCGGGTTTCTCGGCAGAGTTCGGGCCCCGTGTACCTCTGTCCAAAATGGCCGCCGCAGATCCCTACGAGCTGCCCCTCTCCTTCACGCAGTCCCCAATGTCGGCCCGTCGCTCATGCAGTGCCGGGTTCTCCCGCCCGACTCACCACGCTCCCAGATCACCGCCCAGCAGGGGTTGTCAATCTCCCTTCCAACGTCTGCCACTCTGCTTGCCTGAACGGTGTTTTCTCCGGCCTCCCGAGCAGTCACGCTGGGGACCGGGACCTCTCGTAGCCCTCACTGCCGCTCTCGTGTTCCAGCGGCAACCAGCTCCACAATCGGTTCTCGCTGGTCCCACCTCTCTGCCACTCCGATCTTCACCACCGGTCCAGATTACAGCACCGCGGAAACCATCAGGGTTATTTCTTGTCACCTCGCTTTTTGACGTCTACCAGAGCAGATGATGAGTCGGATAATTAGCGGATATTGGTGCCGGTCTGCGGGAGCCTCACTCCGTGGCGGCCATTCCGATCGTGCGCCACCTAGCGCCGTGACCCAATATCCTTCATGAACCTCCTCTAATACCAAGTCAAGCGCTTGGAATGCCTTTCCTTGGGTCTGGGATGTTGGATCTTCGGAGTCCAGAATTGTCTGGATCTTGGGTTGGAGTGGCTGAACTTCACCTCCACCTACCAGGTGGCACAAGTACACAACATTTTCCTACCCTATCTGACACTTGCTTGTCTTGATAGCGACATGCACCTTTCAGAGCCTCAAGATCCTTCCCAAGGTGGATCAGGCGATCCTGCCAACTGGAGCTGTAGACAGCAATATTATCCAGATAAGCTGCACTAATGGACTCCAATCCAGAAAGGACTTTATTCACAAACCTTTAGATGGTGGCAGGGGCATTCTTCAAGCCAAAGGGCATCAAACTAAACTCTAAATGCCCACTTGGAGTAGACAATGCAGTGTTTTCTTCAGCTCTAGGGCTCAGACCTATCTGCCAGTACCCAGATGTGAGATCAAAGCTACTCAGATACTTGCCAGCCCCCAACCTGTCAATCAACTTATCTGCTCAAGACATTGGATGTGCATCATTTTTTGTCACAGCGTTGAGACCCTTACAGTTCACAAAACAACTCATTTCTTTCTTTTCACCCGTGGAGTGGGGTTTGGGGACTAACACAATTGGCCTGGCCCAGGGGCTCTCTGAAGGTTCAATGACACCCAATTCCAGCATCTTGCTTACTTCAGCTTGGATACTCTCTGACGTGATCAGACTGCCTGTAAATTTAGTTTTTGACCGGTAGGCTGCTACCAGTGTCCACATCATGGGTACACCAGCTAGTCTGACCAGGGGTCTGAGAGAAGAGCTCAGCATACTGATTTAGGACTTGCTTGCAATCAGCCTGCTGTTGGTCAGATAGGTTGTCTGACAAGACCTCTCCATCAACACACCCATCTTTCCGATCGCTGGAGAGGAGATCGGATCAGGGAGACGTTCACTCTCGGCTTCCTACCCCTCATCTGAAACCATGAGCATGGTCACATCAGCTCTGTCATAGTAGGGTTTCAGGTGGTTGATTTATATACCCTTTTGGGATATTTGCAAATGCCAAGGTCCACCAAATTGGTGACCTCTCCTTTTCTTTTGAGGACAGGGTAGTGTCCACTCAACTTATCCTGGAGGGCCCTAGGTGCCAAATGCTCCAATACCCATACACTTTGCCATAATTGAAATTCATACCAACAAACAAGTAGCAGAGGGTCAATCAAAAAGAAACTACAAACTAAAAGTCTGTGTAAATAGAAGAAGGAGTGAGGCCTTGAATAAATCGCCTAGGGTATTCATTCATTGGGGAAAAAATTTTCCCATCAATTGTCGACCTGGACCGCCCTTCATCATCTGGGATCCTTCGTTCCCTGAAGGCAAGAATGTAAACCCACAGAGGACTGGCAGATGTATCAGCCTAATCTAACCTGTAGGTCCCAGTGATCGAGATCAAACATGGGGGTTAAAGGTATCAACTGAATAGCAGTGCAAAAGATATAGTGAGAGAAATAATAAGTGATGAGACGTGTGTCTGTAAATAAAATTGGGTAGTGAAGGGGTTAAAGACTTTAATATGCACCTCATCAATCCCAAATCTAAAAAGGAGTGCGAGGATAGTAGTGTCAACAAATAACTACTAGTAAGAATGTAAGGTCAACATGTTTCTGCAGACAAACGGAGCCAAAAGGTATCCTGCTGCTTCATCAGGACCATTAGCGCTACTGCTATATATATTAAAAGGGGTATCACCTGATTGTGATTTGAATCATCCTTCTCCTTGCTTTCATGGTTCAATCAGTAAAATGAAGTTCCAGAAAAGACAAACAGACAAAAAGACAAAAAAGAGACACATCACAGATAGTCTAAAATTGTTTGTAGCCTCGTGTGCCATCAGAGGCACCGCTTCTATTACGAGCGTGTATCGCAACTTTGTGTCACTCCAGAGAACACACATGCGCTCAAGCTTGCACCACCGGTCAAACTCACTCACCTATTTAGAAGGAGAGGACTGCTCCACCTCACCTGGCTGCAGCGCAGGTAAATAGAGCACCGCTCTAATAAACAAATGTAAAGTAAAATCAGATTAGGGACAAAGAATGTTAAATAAAATAACTGCCTTGACATCAAATTGTTGTGGAGACTCAATATAGATCACTGTTTCTCGATTCATAAAAACTCAGCCCCGTGACTCAAGCTGATCATAAATCATAGATTTTATTAATATTTAGGCTGCCAGTTGTCCCTCCTTTCCATTTATAAACCAACCCTTTTGTGGTATCTGAGCAACTCTGTCGATTAATCTACTGCAGCACGGAAGACGTGCCTACATAAAAACAAATAAATTGCACCGGTACCGCTGTTATCATGGAGCCGCACCCTACACTCTTATCTTAATTTATATTCTCAATAAGGGTGGGAAAACTGGCTACGGCTGTGTTCTAGAACAGAGTACTCAAATCAACTCACTAGCGTTGCATCGTTCCCACAAGGTTAGGGGCCGCATACATTTGACCAAGCGTATATTTGTAAAGAATGTCTATTCGAATGTTATTAAGACCTGACAGTTTACGCTTCGTTTTTCATTTCACAACTCTGTCCAGGTTCACTCCCAGACACACGATCAGTCCAAATTGTCAACCCTCTTAGCGCCCACACTCACCTGCCCGTCGGTACTCCAGACGTCCCTCTGGGCTGTCTTGGGGAGGTACCGGCGCGGCAGCAATGCTGGAGTTTTAAACTGTTTCTTCGATCTAGGCGCCATGATCCTGTCACGTGTCATTCGACACTACCCTGCGTCATTGTTGGGTTTTTGGGTAATGTAGTTCCTGTTCCTTCCAGTCCCGTGTGGATATCGATAATATACAGTCTTGTATGTATTCTCAGCATAAAACCCAGAATAGCTTCTATTCCTTTCTAGAATATCTCCTACCACGCGAATAAGCACAAGAAATACAGGTAAAGCAAGATGTTTTTCGAGCACTGTAGAATTTAAAAAAACTTTGGATTTCAAAAAACTTTTGGATTTCAAAAAACTTTATTGGCAGACAGACTACCATGGTCGAGCGTTGTGATAGTTTACACAGCGCGACCATGCGCTCAAGTAATGTTTAAGGAGAAGACAATACACTGATATCTGCCATACTATAAAGGTTACAGTGCGAGTGACTGTGTTAGTGCATGGAATAATTGTGTGGTTATGCTACCCTTTCTATTCTTGGTCAGATGTATAATACCTAGGTGTACATAAGTATTCATACATTCCACAGCTAATTGTTATATAAACTTGTAAATCGGCACGCGACCATGATCTCCATATGAGCTTACAGTAGGTATAGGACGTGTATCGACCGCTACTTATATCGTGGGGTGACTAGTGGTTAGTGGCAGACAACTAACAGATAGGATATACCCACGGACGTCGAAACGTCATTTCGCAGCCATCATATGCATCACTATGCTGTACCGCTACTTGTTGCGTAGATATGGCAAGTAAGCATCATTACCCAGTAGAGCTTGCAGCTAGTGTATCTTAACCATCTCGTAGGGCAACAAAAGCAGAAAACGGACTCTGGCAATTCATATGGAAGTCAAGTGTGCATTTCACCATGACATCTAAGGGATATCTCACAATGACATCCAAGGGATATCTTCATTGAGCCTGATTTTATCTGAATTCAGCCTATAGACCCATTTCTGCTCTCTTTTGAATAAAAATTTACTGGTATCTGTCACGTGAGGAGGAATTAGCGGCTGTTCGATCACTGTCCACTTCAAATCAGTGGGCTGGTGTCCCACCTCTACAAAGTGACTCGTCATTCTGGTCGCTTGTCTACAGCATCTAATTGAGCTCTTATGCTCAGAGATCCGCACTTTAATCTTGCGCGTGGTCATCCCTACGTATTTCATGTTGCAGGGGCAGGTAATCAAATATACGAGGTTTTGGCTGTTGCAATTAGTGAACCGTCATTGTTCCCATGGGCGGTTAGTGCCAATGTCGATGCTTGTTGTTTTGGATGTCTGCGGGCAAGCTGCACAGTTGCCACAGGGATGGTGATCAGTTACAGCTGGCATATTCCATAGTGTACCTACAGCGCGAGGAATGCTGGCCTTAGGTCGCGTATGGACTAATTGGTCCTTAATATTCTGTCCCCGCTTAAATGCAAACAATGGTGGTGGAAGTGTGTCTGTTCCAGTATTCAGGATACCCCAGTGCTTTCTGATGATTTTTTGTATTTGATTAGACTGTGTACAGAATGTATTTACACATGTGATCCGCTCTTGCTTAGGTTTAGGGGGCAACAGCTCGAGCAGGCTCTCCCTGTTATTATTAGATACCCGTTTCTTCGACCTGCGGATCAGGCGTCTTGGGTATCCTTTCGCCGACAGATTCATCTCCAGATTTTTGGCATGGTTCTCAAAAGCCGCTTTGGTGGAGCAATTACGCTGTATTCGCAAGAATTGCCCATAGGGCAAATTGTCCCTTAGTGCTTTCGGATGACAGCTATCGTAGCTCAGAAGGGAGTTTCTGGCCATCGGCTTCCGATATAGTTCTGAGTGCAAACCAGTAGATGTAGGAGTGATTAGTAGGTCCAGAAAAGCTAGTTGGTGTTTACTGAATTCGATAGTGAATTTCAAAAATCGATTCCTTCCATTCAGCCATGAATGGAAGTTCCTTAGCTCTTCTTCTGTCTCTCGCCAAATCACTAACACGTCATCAATGTAACGTTTCCAGAGGCGCAAGCACCTCCGATAAGGGTTGGTATCAATGAGGACGTGATCTTGCTCAAACATGTGCACGTACAGCCTTTTGGTCATACCATTTCTCCTGAAGCTCTTGGCTGGCCTGAAGATTTTAGCTTGCTTTTCCATGTACGCGGTCTTCCTGGAGCAAAGGCCAAGCACATAATCCACTATGTCTTATTTTGGTTCTCCAAAAGGCTTTTCCCATCCTTCCTTCAGAAGACCTAACAGGATGCACAAACAGAAGTTCAAAGGGTGAGAACCCTACTCCCTTCTATGGCACTTCCCCAGCCGTGGTCGGTAGTGGGAGTACCTGCTGGGTGGTGACATGGGGAGGGGGAGGGTGTGTGGTAGTAAACTATGTATTACGGCGGTATACAGGTAAGTAAACATATAAATCAATAAAAACGAATTTCGTTGCGTGCACTGCATCCCCAAATGCTATGCAATGCGCACAACAACATTTGTTTTATTTATTTATACGTTTACTTACCTGTAAACCTCCATAGTTCATAGTTTACTACCCCACACCCTGGCCCTCCCCTCCCCACGTCACCACCCGGCAGATACTCCCACTACCGACCACGGCTGCACTTCGCTGTAGGCAAAAAACAGACATGGAAGTAAGACATCTCATTCCCCTTCTGAGTTTTTAAGGGAGTCCGCCAATCATGCCTTTCATTGTATGGTTAAATCTTTCAACCAAGGCTATTGGTTTATGGTGATAGGGAGTAGTGAACTTGTAAGTCACGCCACACTCCTCCCACATGTGTTTTAAGTATGCAGACATTGAGTTTGTACGTCTGTCTGATATAACCTCTTTAGGGGAACCAACCCTGATAATTATACCAAGGAGGCCCTGGCCCCTGCAGGGGCAGTAGTTGACCTGAGGGGAATAGCTTCAGGATACTTGGTGGCATGATCCGCTGCCACTAGAATATATTGGTTCCCTGAGGCTGTTTGAGGGTCTAGGGGGACAACAATGGCGACCCCTACTCTTTCAAAGTGTACCCCAACCACTGGCTTGGCAGGAGACACAGGACTGACAAAAGTCCTTCACCTTCTGGGAAATCCCTGGCCAGTAGAAGTGATTGACTAATCTACTCTATATTTTATCCTCACCAATGTGCCCAGCTATGGGGATATCATTAGCCAAAGTGAGGAAAAACTCTGTAAACGTCTGAATTACTACAACGTTCCTGGTTGCACCAGGTTTGGGGTCCCTGGTCTCAGTGTAGAGGAGCCCATCCTCCCAATAGACCCTGTGGCTACCACTGATATCACCCATTTCCTGTGCAGCAGTTTTCTGCTTCAGGCTTTCAAGAGTGGGGCAGGTTTTGTGTCCCTGGCACAGATCCTCCCTAGAGGGTCCCCCTGGGGGACCCTCTAGGGAGCTCTGCTGTGGAAGGCCCAAGCTCCTTGGGCTCAGTTCCCTCTGGGGCTAACAAGTCCTCTTCCTGAGAAGTGTGGTTCTGGCTTGGAAACTGTTTAGAAGCTGGTCTCCCAGTCTTCTTGCCTTTTCTCTTGGAAGGTTGGTCCACTGTTTCAGGATCCAGCACCTCTCTTTCACTCTGGGCTCTGCACTCTTGTTTTACACAACCCCATTCTGGGATCCCTAGCCTTCTTGTATCGGTCCTCAGTTCGACTTCAGCCCAAGGGGAAGTCTCCAGGTGCTGGGTCACCATGGTGATACTAGCTCCAGTATCTCTCAGGGCCTCTACTCTGGTACCATCAATCCAGGGGTGCTCTCTGTATTTTTGCATATCTGTGGGTCAGGCAACACGGGATAAGTCTACCCCTCCCTCAAAGACTAGAGTTGCCTCAGTGGGATCACAGACATGGTCAGATCACACCTGGGATCCCATCTGGACATGAGCAACTGCATGTACTGCAGGTTGGCTAGAGGCATTTTTCTTATTTTTACAGCTAGGGACTCCAGTCTGGTGTCCCAATGCCCTACAGTCATGACACCAAGCCTTCTTGGGATCCCAGTTTTTTCCTTGGTACTCACCCTTTGGCTGTGAAGCATCTCTGGGCCCACCCTCCTGAGCAGCTTTTTCGGGGCTTGAAGAAGAATCTTTTTTTTTTTTTAGGGTTACCCTCCTTCCATTGGAGAGGGGCTTTTTTGCCTCTTTATTTTGGTCCCTCCCACCAGTAGTAGTCTTGGTCACCCTTGTTTTGACCCAGCGGTCTGCCTTCTTCCCCAATTCTTGAGGAGAAAGTAGGCCTAATCCTGCTAGGAATTGATGTAGTTTCTCTTGGTGACAATTACTTAAAAGATGCTGCTTCATTATCAAATTATGAAGCCCTTCAAAGTCATGTACTTTGTTATCATCTAACCAACCTCCTATTGATTTCACATAGTAGTCTACAAAATCTACCCAGGTCTGGCTCTGGGTTTTTCTAGCCTCCCTGAATTTGATCCGTTACTCCTCAGTACTAAAACCAAAGCCCTCATTCAGGGTACCCTTCATGTGGTCATAGTATGTAGCATTGAGTGTTAAGAGTCTATTTCTGCATTTCCTTGATAACCTTTCCCACAGGCTAGCACTCCACAGCTTCCTGTGGTCCTGTCTGCCAAGACAGGCTCTGTCAAATGCACAAACCAGTTAGTGATATCATCACCCTGAAAGAATTATGGGACAATCTCTTTGGGGATTTTAGAGTCAAAAGATTCTACGTGCTCCCTATTTATTCTTTTGCTGCCTCCAGAGATGGGTCCTAGGCTCATCTCCGCTCTTTCTTTTTGTATGGCCAAGAGTTTAGCTTTTAGATTTACGATCCGGGACAGTTTTTGAAGATCTGCATTTCCAGTATCTACCTCATCTGGGACACTGCTGGGGCCACTCTCAGTAGTGTTGCTATCTGAGGAGGCAGAGATGGAGTCATAGTCTCTGTCCTCTACCTCTAGGGGTTCATCATCCTCTTCCCCAGTGGGGAAGGTGTTACTTGCCAGGGCCTTGTCATTCTCTGCTAGCAACTGTTGGAGATGGGCTTTTGTGGGTTTAGGACCCATGGCAAGTTTTCATGCTGTGCACAGGTTTTTGAGTCACTGAGCTCTCAGATGTGCATAGGGGCCAGGTGGAGGTTCCAGCATTCTGAGGTCATACACGCAATGTTAACCAATGGAGACTGGAGGTGATTGGAGATGCGGTGCTCACAGTGAGTAAAACGGTGTCGAGGGTTGATCTCCTGGATTTAAGGTAAGCACAGGGGGACCACAAACAGTCGCGGCTCGCAATACTCGCTGGTGGGGGGGGCGCGGGGAGGGGGTTCCAATGAAGAAAAAAAAAAGAAAACCTACCTGACTGGGTTCCGCACCGCCTCTGCTCCTGGGCTGGGTCCCGCATTCTGCGTTTTCCTGAACAGAAACAGGAACAGGCATGCTCCCTCCCCTCCTGTAAGCCAATCACAACGTTGCAATGGCAGCATTGTGATTGGTGCAGAGTCACGGACAGCGCCCAGCCGAGCACCTGTAAGGAAGGCATTTTTTTCTATGTAGGCTGAATGCAGCCTACATAGAGAAAATGTAGAGTGTGCATGACTTCTTTGGTCGGCCCCAGGGCCGACCAAACAGTCAGGGTACTCAAAGTGGTGCAAGCCACTCCTCCCCGACCCTCCCACCCACTCGCCCCAACCAGGCATACCCTCCTGCCCGCTCCCAACCAGGCATACCCCTATCCTCTGCTTGGTCGCAGTGCAAGAAGCAGAAACATAAAATGGTATTAAAAATACAATTTTATGTTTCTGCTTCTCGCACTGCAAGAAAGCAGTGGGGCAGCGCTCCTCCACCCTAATGGAGGAGCCGCCCCTGGCCACAAGGCAGCACTAAACTTATATCTACAGCAGCACAGGGGCAGCTGGGTGCGGAATGCCAACACAGCGTCGGGCGCCCAATGCTTTTCAAACAAGGAGGTCGGTTTTGAACAAATGCTGCAAGCTCAGGCCAGGAGGCCGGATGAAGAAAACCCACAGCTACCTAGGTAAGTAGAGATGCTAGGGGACGTAGGGACACTGATGGTTGAGGTCCCCAAGACCCGGGGCTTGGGTGCAGGGGTGTTCTTAGGTGTTGGAAATCTCTTACCAGGCAGGTTGCGGTCAGGGAGAGTCTTCAAGTTGAGGCTGCAGGTATCGAGGAGGAGTCCGGCAGGGGTTATCCCACGGTGGACTTGGGCTCAGAAGTGCTGGGAAACCTTCACAGGACAGGTGGGCATCAGCTGCAGAGGTAGATCTGGATGCGAGTTCATGGTTCCTCTGAGCAGAGTTCTTTTTCTGTGCAGATGGTTTCTTCTGGACAGGTCCGCTGACCGCAGGAGATTAGGATTCTTTCTTGAAGGCAGACAGTCCTCCCAGGGTTCTAGGGGTCACTGGTCTGCGGGACGAGTCTGTCTTCTTCAGCAGTGTCCTTTAGGGCTGCAGACAGGCCTGGGACCAAGTCAGTTGGTGTCTTCAGTCTTCGCTGCTGCACGGCGAATCTGGGGAACCGGGTTTGAGTCTCAGCTACGACGCTCAACATCCTGGGATTCTGGGCAAATCACTTAATCTCCCCGTGCCTAAGAAAAATGAATGTGTTCTTGTGTAACAAAACTGGTGCTATGTAAAGCGCTCTGATACCCGAATTATCGGATCTAGTTCGCGCTATATAAAGCTACCTTACCCCCCAAATCTGATTTCAGAGTCTGGGGGAGCCACCTAAATACTAGATTTAGGGGTGTTACAGGGGAGTAACAAGCAGGGACCAATGTGTTCCTTACCTGTGTTGTCGACACCCACTACTATGTCACCCTCCTGTGGGAGGGTGGATATAGCCCAAGCACTGATTGGATATGTCCCATCAACTTCAAGATGGAGGGCGCTGAAAAGTGTGCTTTACTTTGCCACCAGCATTTATGGGGTGGAGTTGGCGAGAGGATGGGGTCACATTATAAAAGCGGCAGGCCTTTGAAGCTTCCCTCTCGGGCACTGTGCTCATCCTGGGGGACGAGGTGTGAAACCTCTGCCCAGGATATGCTTTGTTTCTGGCCTTGGAGAGCAGAGGGTCTCCAACCATGGGTCCAAAAACATGTCTGGTGGTGGCAGGCTGCCTAAAGCCAGTGAGAGACCACACCAGGGTTGGTAGGTTTGCAGGGAGCACCTCTGAAGTGCCCTCTGAGTACATGTTTTAATAAATCCAATACTGGCATCAGTGTAGGTTTATTAAGAGGAATGGTTTGGTATCAAACAATACTGAGTTCAGTGAAGCCATCATGGTACTGGGGAACTCAGTTTTCGAGTTTCCAGCTTCACCGGCACTTACAATATTAAAGAATAGACTTAATATTGTAGGGGCATATCTACTCATGCAGATATATCCATACCTGAGATATAGTGCACCCTCCCTAAGGGCTTGTAAGCCCTGCTAGAGGGGTGACTTACCTTACTGGTCTTTGTGAGGGGTCCCTAGCAGTGGTGGCCGGCAGGGTTCACCGGTGGCAAGGCGGGCATTTGGCGGGGTGGGGGCACGATGCGGCGCAGGTCGCAATGTATGTTTTTAAAAAAAATATAAACACTTTGCTGCCTGGTCCCGCGTCTGTGCTCCTGCATCGGACTCAAGGGACAGGAAGCATATCCGGGCTCCCAGTCAGCCAAACACAACGCTGCCCTAGCAGCATTGTGATTGGTTTGAGCAGCATGTTTTGGTGCTCAGACGACTGGGAGCCTGGGCATATTTTCCATGTAGGGTCTAATACACCCTCCATGGAGACTAAGGAAAGTACGCATAACTGTTTTGGGCAGTCCGAGTGGGCCGGCCAAACTGTAAATGTGCACTTAGAAGGGTTCTACCACTCCTCCCCTGCTCTGCAGCCCTGCTCCACCCCCTCATGCAAAGCCGCCACAGCAGGAGATAAAAAAAGATTATAATAACATTACGCTTTTATCATTTTAACTTTTCCTTTCTTTTACTGCTTCAAGGCAGTGGAGTGGAGTGACGATACTCCGCCTTAGCGGAGGAGCCGCCACTGTTCCCTAGGGACCCTCTTCAGTCCCCATCAGCCCTAGCAAGTGCCACACATCACGCGTTAGCCTAAAGCATTTTAAGGCACATTCCCGCATTAAAAATAATGATCACGCATTTATAGTGCCTCTTCGCTTGTCAAGGAAATTTGTTGTCAAAGCAACAAGTGTGCAGCCAGCACTTGTTTGTTTACCTTTAATGCAATGCAGGCAGTGTGAGCCGGTGTTCTGTTGTTCTTCGGAGCGCTCCTTTTAGTTACATTAAAGCCGTGGTTCCCAAACTGTGCGCCGCGGCACCCCGGTTGCCGTAATGAGGAGAGAGGGGCGCCGTGGCACGATGTGGGAAAGTGAAGCAGCCAAGAAGCCAGAGTAAAGGCCTTGGCTTGGCTTATATTTTATGTGTGAGTTCTAATGTGCTCCGTTTTTACAGTAAACATAATGGCGGTGATACGAGTGTAAAACAAAGGTTGGGCAGAAGATCAGCATTCTGCACAACCTTCGTTTTACACCTGTATCACCAGCATTATTTTTACTGTAAAAACGGAGCATGTTAGAAATCACAAATAAAATATAAGCCAAGCCAAGGCCTTCTCTCAGAGAGAAGAACGCCTTGGTTTGGCTTATATGTTATGTCTGATTTCTAACATGCTACGTTGTTACAATAAAAATAATGCTGGTGAAATGCTAATCACAGTTTGGGAACCACGGCGGCCTAAAGGGGACAAAAGGGGCAAAAAGGTTAAAGTGGCGAGAGGAAAAGGCAAAAGCCAAAAGCACAGAAAGGCAAAACTGAAAAAAGGTGAAAGAAAGGCAAATAGCAAGAGACAGAAATGAAAAAGAAGGCTAAAATAGAGAAGCAGATGTGGGTCTCAGATTTAGTGCAGCAGCAGCTGGGCTCAAAAGGGCGAGGCCGGGCCAGAGAGCCAAGGCACAGTTGAGGTGGGCAGACAGGGCCAGCAGGGCCAGGCAGCGCCTTTTCAATCAATGTTGAGCCAACAAGCTTTGCTGTTGTTGTATATGCTAAACAAACACATGGTTATAATCAACGTAAGATTGTTTCCAATGCTTGAAACAAAAGAAATGCTTTTTAACATTGCAGCAAGCATAGCTGTCACATCAACAGCCTGTATAATGTAAGAATCAGTATTTTTGTTGAATTTACGCCCCTTTGTGACGTCAGCACCCGGTGCGGTGGCACTGGTTGCACCGCCCTAGAGCCCGCCCTGAGTGAAGGGTGTTAGAGCACTGTACATAACGCACACATTACACAGAGACTATCAATCATAGGTGTGCAAATCAGCATATAGGACATGTTACATAAGACAAAGGACAAACGCAGTAATCAACGGACCTGTTTATGTTAGTCACTTTGTGATCTGCATGGTACATGGTCTGTGCAACAGGCATATCGACCCTCTGCACTACCTAACCAAGAATATCAACTTCCTCGAATCAAAACTTCTATTAGACAAATCTCTGATCTCGCCTGCTAGAGGCCAGGAACGGGGCAGCAGGTGCTTTTACGCACCATAAAAAAAATGTTTCCACCGGTAAAGAAATGGTGGGGAGCCATGGCAAACTGCCAACTAGGTCAAGGGAGCCACGGGTCAAAAAAGTTTGGGAACCACTGCATTAACGGATAGTCAGGTAAAGAATAAACAGTGGGGGGGGGGGACTATGCGTAAAGAACAAGAATAGAAACATGGAAGACCAGGCTGAAAGAGAATGAAGAAAAATCAAAGAATGAAGAATGGGGTCTTTTTAGTTTATCGCACTCTTCCTCCATCCCTGGAAAGTTACCTTGGAAGAAGTCAGCCTGGAGCCAAAAGCCGGCAGCTCGGAAGGAAACATTGTATCGCGTGTTGATAACGTCACACATTGCTGTGTTTTGCCTCAACACCATCCGTTTGATTTCAAAGGGTGGGGTGGTGGGGTGGTTTTCTCACTGGCTCGGGTGCGGTATAACCATGTCCACCCCCAGCTGGTGCCGGGCTCCCTGGGTGGGGGCAGCACCTCTGTGTGCTCACCACCTTGATTTACCACCTCTGTGTCCTGTTACTGCAGGCTTGCACCATGCTTTCTTCCCCAGGTATGGTTATATGTGTGCTTTTCTTTTCCCGCACTTTAGTGCTGTCCAGTGTGCCCGACATATCATGAATACACAGAAACCCACTCTCCTGATGGAGGCCGGGAACCCCCGTTTATTTTTTTTTAAAATAGCTTTATTTTAACTTTCTCCCTCCTAACACGCCCTCCAAAGCAAGATAAGCGAGGGCATTATATTTCCCGGTTCTTTTTTATAAATCTCCCACTTTATGGGCCCAGTGAAAAAACACACGAAAACCAAGAAAGCAGCCTTTCTTTTTCATTTTGTACTCACCTTAAGAATTATAAATACACATTTAGGAGCGTAGTGTTTGCGTGCGAAGGAACAAAAACGTTTGTGTTCCCAGGTTCTGCACCTAAACAAGGACCATAACTTAAGTGCACAGTGTCCATCACTCTAGACTCACACTGAGTCTAGCCTCTGGGGCGAGTCAGATACCTGTGAGTACTGTTCCGGGATAACCTTGCACTGCACAGACTAGGGACACCATACATGGGGTTTCAATCCCTGACATCTCTTTGTGCCGCTTGTCCCTTTTATTAGCCGAAGCCCAAGCGCCTAGCCTGAGAGGCATGTGCACCTCTGGTTGGCACACAAGGTTTTACGTCAAACCCTTGCCTGTGGTGTAGTGAGCGTTAAAGGCAAATAGCATGCAAGCACGGCGCCATAAATAAACAAACGTGCTCTGTAATAATTATTTTTATTAGGGTTGACTAAGCGCCTCACTCTCCTGATTTCTGGTGCTCTACAGTAGTTTTAAGATCTTCTTAGAGTTTCTTATTGCTCAAATAGGTGTAATTTCTGATATTCATATGTTTCCCTCTCCTTCATTGCCTGGTTTTGCTTGCAAGTAAGTGTCACTCATAGTGGTTTAATTGTCACTCATAAGGTACTCGGGCTTCGCGATTAACTGGGCGAAATCGGTCCTTTTCGTTTTGAGTGGAGATCCCCCTAGGGTGCCTGGGAACTGCCCCGTCAAAATAGAACCGGTTGGTTTTCTCTACTTGGGGATTTATATCTCTAAGGATCCTAAGGTGTGCTTTCGGCTGAACTTGTTGCCCCCCTTGGCCAGACTTCGTGCTGATGTTGAGAGATGGAAGACGCTACCGCTCTCTCTGTTGGGCAGATCAGTCCTTTTTAAGATGATGGCTCTCCCGCGCTTTCTTTATGCTCTAAAGAATTCCTTTGACCCTGTGCCCCCGTCGTATTTTAACGAGATTGAGTCTCTGCAGCGTAGCCTCCTGTGGGAGGGGAGGCCGCGTATTGCATTATCGAAATTGATGCTGCCTTGGTATGACAGGGGCATCGGTCTGCCTAATATTCGTAAGTATTATTGGCCGTCCCAGTCGGCCCATATCAATCATGCTATCTATGGCTCACCAGTTGATCCGGGGTATGCGATGGATTCCGGTCAGGTGCCGGGGGGCGAGTACACTCGTGTGCTATATGCGAGGCGTGGCTATTCCCCGTTGGTGGGGCCCCCCATTGACCTCCACTAAAGTGTGGCACGAGGCCAACAGGGACCTTAAATGGGCCGGGCACCTGACACTGGCTACTCCGTTGTGGAGCTCTGAGAAATTGGGGATGCTTTGGAAAACGAAAGGGTTTGACCGGTGGGATTTGATTGGTATAACTCAGGTGCGTGATGTGTGGGGTAAGGGCAGGATGTTGACGTTTGAGGAACTGCAGGCCAAGTATCAGCTGAATGAGACGGAACGGTTTCGATACCTACAGATTAGCCATGCCCTGAGGGCCGTGATCCCCAGGGGTGAGACTCCACCGGTGGCCTCCCCATTGAAGGATCGTCTGCTGGACGGCCTTGTCCCCACTAAGACGATCTCTTTAACGTATAGCAAACTGATTAACCACACTGAGGACCCCTTGGTGCAATTACGCGAACAATGGGTGGCTGATGGATTTGAGGTTGACGAGGAGGATTGGAGGGAGGCGGTGGTGTCCCCCAGGGAGGTGGTGGTCCCCATGAGGCTCCGTTTGGTTCAGCTAAGGATTCTGCACCGTTCTTATATCACTGGTCCGAGACTGCAGAGGATGGGTTTGGCCGGGTCTGCCGATTGTCGAAGGGAGTGTGGCCTGCCTGGGACGTTCCTGCATATTTCGTGGGAGTGTGAGAGGGTCCGTGATTTCTGGACCAAGATCCATTCAAAAATAAGTGAAGTGTGGGGAGTGAGGGTTGAGATGGAAGCGAGAAGATGTTTGTTGAATGTGTGGGAGCTTACGAACCTGCCGAGCCATGGTAAGGTCTGGGTGGCTCTCGCTTGTGCGGTTGCCAAGCGTAATATTGCACGGCTTTGGGGTGCTTCTCGGGCGCCCCGGATCGGGCCCTGGATGGAGGACCTCGACTGGTGTATGTTTCGTGAGAAGTCTGTGTATGTGTCCAGGGGGCGTCCCCGCAAATGGGTCAAGATCTGGGGACCCTGGAATACCTATCGAGGCGACATCTGTGCACCTCCGGAATTAGATCCCGATAGTGAGGAACAGGAGGACACCTAGTTCTGTTCTCTTTCTTTTTAATAGATTGCTTTTGCTTTGGAAGTCCGCATCTGAATATGTGTAACAATGGTCATCCAATGTACTCTGGTCGATGTTATTGTTGGTCTCTTTTGTTAATAAAAAGAATTTTAAAAAAAAACATGTCACTGATAATGACACTGAAATTATGAAAATGTCACACATGGGAATTTGAAACCTCGGCAGCTATGCCCAATGCCCTATATACCAAGGGTGCCATTCACTAGGGATTTACAGGGGAGCTGAAGTTACCAATTGGGGTACAGTTTTAGGGAAGAAGCACTGGCATAGGGGACTGTTGTATCCCTTTAACTTTCATTCCTTTTAGGATTCTGTATTCTATGTTCCATCTCCTTGGTTCCGCTGCTGACCGGTCCATTCTGACTTGGTAATCGGACCGGACAACAGCTTCTTTGGAGATCTTGCCGCACTCTGTGGGTTTTCTTTCCTTGGAGTTCATTCTTAATAAACTCCTATTTTAAACTCAACGTGCTTCATCCATAATTTGACAACAATACAACATTAGTTTGGCGACGATTGGTTTTGGGAATCGATATTCACCACAAGGATAGACCCACCGGCATCATTTTAAGAAACTGAAAATCTAACACGCAGAAGCATACGGGAGAAAAAACATCATAGAAATCGTCTCTTCAACGGTCGAGAAACATTCGGTAAGATTACTTTACCTCTCTTAATGTTTCTGAAGACCGTTTGTAGAACCGTTGAATCCCCGCATGATTTGAACTGCCTTTGATGTTCTGCTGCACTGTGCCTGAGACATAAGAATTTTAAGATGCACTCTCAGGATACATTCCAATGACGCGCATTATCACGCTAGGTCACGCTACGTGACCTAACGTTGCGGCCATCTACTTTTCATCTCATTGCCTAGCAACCACTTAAACTTATTGGAAATAGCCTCGACTGCACGCAACTCATCGGATTATTTTCTCTTTAATTAATAATTTCATCCGATTGGCATTTTATCCATTTTTGAGGACTCATCCTTTACTTGGAGCCATTCTTCACAAAAGCATCACCAGATATTAAAGGTGAGGAAGTCAGATTCATTTATTTATTTATATTATATTATTACTATGACTGTTCATTTTTTATAAAGACATTGCTTTTTGCTTCTTTTGGATTTACTCAAAATGGCTTATCAGATTCAACCATATCAAATTAATCCTTTTTTACAAAACCCAGGAAAACCACAAGTAAAATGGCAACAATGGTATAAATGTTTTGAAAATTACATCATTGCCATAGATGGTAAATCATATTCTAATGAGAGAAAAAAAGCAGTTCTTTATGGTTTATTAGGAGATGCTGGAAGAGAGATATTTGATAATATTCCAGAAAGTGAACCTCCTCCAGGACAATTTATACCCTGGGATGTTTTTACAGAAGCTAAAGAGGTTGGAAAAAAGATTCATTGAACAACCTAATATTATGGTTGAGAGACATACTTTTAACAAAAGAAAACAGCTGACGAAAGCATAGAAGACTATATTTCTAATTTACGCATTTTAGCTGCAAGATGTGAGTTTGGAGAAATGTTGGATATTTATTTGCATGATCAGCTTGTCTTCAATTGTTTTTCAAAAAAAGTACAAGAACGACTTTTGTCGTGTAGCAACCCAACTTTAACTGAAGTTTTAGACATTGCTATAATCATTGAACGCTCATCAGTTTCAAGTGAATTGATCATAGGATCGGACAGCAATTCTGAGTCAGTTTGTACTGTTTAAAACAAGGCTAAAGTTTTGGAAGTTACGAAATCTTAAAATGATACTGTCATTTGGAAAAATTTGGTATGTTATCGATGTGGTTCTAAAACACACGTAAGAAATAATCCAAATTGTCCTGCCCTCGGCAGAAGATGTTCCAAGTGCAAGAACAAGGACATTTTGAGAGCGCTTGCAGGACTAATATCAAGAACAAAAGTCTTCTTCCATGAGTGTAAATATTATAGAAGAACTTGAAGATGATCTGATTAACAATTTAATTGTAAATGTAAATATCAATGATTCTGATGAATCTTTTAAAGCACCTATAGGTGAAGCCTGTATGGAAATGTTAATTTAGAAGTTATGGCTGATTCAGGATCACCAATTACTATACTGTCTGATGTAACCTATTACAAAAATGCTTTTCCTAATGAACTTTTTATTTCAGACGTAAATCCTAAGGTGTTTGGCGGACAGGACATAGATATGGTAGGTTATTTTAATGAAACAGTAAATCTCTTGGGCAAATCCATAGCCACCAAGGTTTATGTAGCAAAAAAAGGTTGTGATATTATTGGTTGGCATGATCTAGGTAAAATGGGCATCATGCTTAAACCAGGAAGTGATACTCCCATAATTCTTGGTGATATTCCCATCTCAACAGTCGATGTATGTACTAATAATAATAATTCATATCAATTAGATGAAATTCTCAATAAGTACAAAGATGTTTGACCAAAATTGGTTGGTCAAAGGAGTAGTACACAACATTAAACTTTAAAAAGGTGCACGACCAGTAAAAGATAAAGTTAGACGTGTGCCACTCAGGGCCATATGTATCAAGCAAATTTTTAGTCGCAAACGCTGCGAATCGCAAAAAATAGCATTTGCGACTAAAAATTCGCTATTCCCAAAGTATGAAGCACAATCTCATAGGAAAATAAGGAATCGCTAAAAAAGCGATTCATTACCTTGCAAGACCCTGAATTCTGCGATTTTTCAAGCGATTTCTTATTTTGCGATTAGCAGATTTTGCGAAAATCACAAATGGGGTAATCGCAAAATAAGGAATCGCAATGGAATGCATGAAAAAATCGCAATTTGAAAATACACGAAATTCGCATTTTAGAGAATCGCAATTAACACCAAGTAGGAGCAGGTGGTAACCAGGTGCAAACTATATAAGGAATCCCACAATGCAACAGACTTTTTTTCCACAATGGCTGGGCTTTAGGTGATGGCCAGGAGGCTGCGACTCAGAGCTGCTGCATAGAGGAGGAGACGCCAGGAGAGGATATTCCGTGCGCGCATTACCATCTTCCAGCGCACTGAGGTGGACATCCATACACACTACAGGCTGGATGAAGAGAGCATCCTTGATTTAATTGAGGAACTCAAACCCTTTCTTGAACACCCCACATGCAGGACACACTCCATCCCCACTAACATCCAGGTCCTGTGCTCACTCCACCTCTTGGCATCTGGTAGTTTCCAGGGGGTGATCGCCTCTGTAGGAGGGGTATCACAGAGTGAACTTTCGCGTTTTTTTACACGCATTCCTTGATGCCATGGTACAGAGGCTGCATCACCACATTCACTTCCCAAGCACCCCACAGGCACTAGACCAGACCAAACAGGACTTTTATCAAATAGCCCAATTTCCCCACGTCATAGGATGCATAGATGGGACACACGTTGCAATATCCCCCCCCTCCCAGAATGAGTATGTGTTCAGGAATTGCAAATCCTACCATTCCCTGAACATACAGGTGGTGTGTGATGCCAAACACATCATCATGGACATTGTCGCCAAATTCGCTGGCAGCACCCACGACTCTTTCATCTCATCTTCCGCCACAGTGGGATACACCGTAGACTCACAAGTGGGGAGTTTGGCGATGGCTATCTACTAGGTAAAGACATTTGAACAGAGGCCACACTTGTTAAGGATAGCATGTGCAGGACAGTGTTTAACCATATACCTCCGGGCGGCGTGGCTAGGCGCCGACTGAAATGGCCGCCTGAACCGACTGCTCCGATCGACCGAGCCCCTAACAGCTTAAATCCGGCCATAATCCGCCTAGTCCTGCACCTGTACAGTGGCCCCAAACGCAGCTGTACCGGCTGGTCTGACTCTCGCTCCGCTGCGCTTCCCCATTCCTGAGTCACGGGCCTGAAGTGGAAGCCCGGGAGTGGGCCCAAGATGAGAGCGCGCAACGGACGGCCATCCTCACTAGGAGAGTCCCCGGCTTTGTGGCCTAGTCTGGGAAAGAACGGGAACCAGCGGGTCCTGACAGGCGCTGCGGAACATCGTGTTGCACCATGGCGGGGGACGGCGATACTGGCTGTGGTCCGCAGCGTCACAGCACACACTCGGCTGGCCCCACGGATGAGGCGAACTGGCCTGCTGAGAGAAGGAGCTGCCGCAGATTGAAGGTGGGCCTGGCCTAACGGCGTTGCGAGGCGATGCGGTGGGAGAAGGCAGTTCTGTCCAAGGCAGAAGCGCAACGTCAGGCAATCTCCCAGTGACTGGTGAGTCCCAGCCCCGGGGGACGCAGGACTATCAGCAACTGCAGGCCTGAGGGGGCTGAACTGGGCCTGTGCTACTAGGCAGACCAAAGACCTGTGACGATTATCCGAGGCGGGATGGGCCCTGTGTGCTGAGGGTAGCCGCAGGGTACCGGATTCCTGCGCCGACCTGCTTACCCCGGCAGGAGGGGACTGTGCCCAACACCGTACCGCGGAGGCGGGGGCTTCTGGAGCCGGACCTAAAGAGGGCAGTGCACGTCCTCCAGTATAACGCATTCCCAAACCCAGGCCCTGGAGTAACCAGAGCACGAACACTGGGCCCTACCGCGCCGCTGCACCGTCCGCACAGAGGGACCCGGGACAAAAGGGTGCCAATATGAGGCCCAAGCAGGGCACGTCTACTCAGACAAACAACCTTGACAAATATACAGTCCAGAGGGGCGCACAGCGGACGGAGGTACCGGCGGGAGATCAACAGAGCCAAAAAGAACCATCCCTGGCCAGCATCATGACTGCCATTCAGTCGCTGGGGGCAACCTTAGAAACAAAAATAGACAAGATGTCCATAGAAGTCAACCTTCGCCACACGGACCTAAACAAAACATCGGAAAAGACAAGAGCCAATGAGGCGAGAATTACAGAGCTGCAGAAGTTGACGAAGCACCTGGAAAAGCGGGTTAACGAGTTGGTCCATCAACACCGCCAGATGGCGCTCCGGCTGGAGCACCAAGAAGGACGGGCTCGAAGAAGTAACATTCGCCTGGTAGGTGTGCCGGAAGATCTCGAGGAGCCCAGCACGGAACTCTTTGTCGAGGATCTGATCCTCAATCACCTTAAGCCCAAACAACTGTCTAAAATATTTACAGTCGAGCGAGCGCACAGGGCACCCATTCCAAAGCCAAAACCAGGGGCACCTCCACGGACAATCATTGTAAAAATCCTCAACTACAGGGATAGAGACGCCGTCCTACAGGCAGCTAGACAGGCTGTGGACCTATGCTACGAGAATGCCACAATCCGTTTTTTCCCTGATTTCACCCTCCAGGTCCAGCGGGAGAGGAGATCTTTTGCAGGTGTCAAGGCAGCACTGAGAGAAAAAGGCATCAAGTATATGATGTTTTTCCCGGCCAAACTCAAGGTCCTCGCAGGGGGAAAATCCTTCTTTTTCACATCACCATCGGAGGTACAAGACTGGATTGACAGGGAGTCACCCACCGCTGGAGAAGGAACGGAGGGTCAAAACTGGAGAGACACCCGGGTTGCAACCCCGGAATCTGCCGCTGGGAGATCGGACTTGGATGGCCAGAGTCAACACTCCTGGACATCCTGCTCTGCGAGTCCACGGTGGGATACACTGCGCGAGGCGACTGGACACGGAGTATGAGGGACCGCTGCTAAGTGGTGAACTGTAACGTAAAGCTCTGAGACAGGTACCAATGTCCCTAATTGCCAAGGGGGTATTGGTTCCAAGTAGTGACTCTGATGGGGACGATTGCCGGGCGCACTAAACTGCAGGACTTGTGGACAAATTTCACACCGGTTTGTTGGGGGGGAGGGACTCGGGCGGCGTGCGGGCCGGGGCCAGTGCACGCACCCGAAAAAGACCCACAAGGAAGGGAGGACGGGCCACCCAGAGTTCTAGTTTTTCCCTTCCCGGGTAGGTTTGGGCGAAAGGCACTCTGCTAATTGGGGATGTGGGTAGTTTCAAACCTACGGAGCTTGGGAGCAGGGAGGGGGGGGTGGGACGGGAGGAGTTTGGCAGTTGGAGGAGGGGTCTGAGGTTCCGTGACGATTTTACTCGTGTTTGTAACATTGTCGTAAATACATAATTTTGGTATCAGTAAACCGCAAATGATCCATTTAGTATATCCTGGTGTTTTCGCTATGCTACGAGCAAGAGCACTCCAGTTACAAACACATTTCTGTTCTACCCGTGGCATCCATCTTAGAACACGGAAGCCATTTTGTATTCCTTGCCCTCACATAGTCAATAGGACACGCAATGACCTCTTTCTTTTCTTCATTTAAAGGACACGTAGGCTTTAACCGGCGATTCACCTTGCTAGTGACACGTGCACCTTAGGCCAGCAACGCTGTAGCAGCATGACTCGGCAGGAACTGCCTCCCCAGCCTGAGGCCAGTCCTGCTATTCTGGTTCTTGTGTTCGTTGGCCTGATCATGATTAGGCGGCCGAAGCTGGTAACCGTACCCATTTACGACCCACAAACATTTCTTATCCTGTCTTTCTTTCTTCTGCACCTGGCTCTGCTCCTTTCCTTCTGGGCCTTTATTAGGGGGAGGTAACGAAATTTACGATGAGGCGGTCCGGGTCTTGAATGAAGAATTGACATGGGATTATGATGGACTAGTGGGAACCCCTCATTTGTAATGTTTTGACATCAGATACTGTTGACGATCCCTGTGCAACGCCAAATATTTATTGTTTAAGACACGAATGTTTAGAACTGTGGTAACATGTAAAGAATTTGCCTGAAGCCCAATATTTAGTATATAAGGAGCAACCCTCTTTGTACAAATCGAACAGGCTCCTAGATACTGCCCATGTGTAGTTTCTGTGACTTCTGTGTCCCTGCAGTAATAAACCTTTGGTCTTTGACGCCACCATCGAGAAGCCCGTGTTTCTGTTTGTTTGTGCACCGAGACAGGTGGAACTCCGGGGTCTTCGGGTGTTATCCCTGACACCTCTGGACGGAACCAAAAAGTCCAGAACTCCAATTGGCGCCCAACGTGGGGCGACGTCATTCGGTACCGGTCCAAAAGCCTGAAGAGTTCGAGGAGCTTCGTGTGAAGATTTCAGAGGGAGGCGCCCCACTTCATCGATCCCGGTATATCGCAAAAGTGGCCCCGACGTTCTCTTCCACGAGGGTTCCCGTTCAGACGGCTGCAGTGGTCCGTTGCCTTGACCGTCGCCCTGTCTTGGACCCGAGGTGCAGTCCTCAGTACGGCGAAACGTGACGGGTTTCTCCTTGGTGACGTCTTCAGTGCCTCAGTTAAGTATTCAGTGGTTGCTAGTTGGTTATTTCGTAAGGGTTGCTCCTATTTGGGTAATCCTTTTAGTTCTCAGTTCAGTTCAGTCCTGTAAGGTTATCACTGGTTATTCTGGTTACGATAATCATTCTGTTCAGTTCAGGTATCGATACATTTGTCAGTTCTGGTAGGCCTAAGTTCTTGGTTCGAGTGCGCATCTTTTCTGTTTGTGTCTTGTTTGTTTTGTGTTCCGGATTATAAAATGGTAAGTCGGAAAAATTGTATGTTGTCTTGTTTTAGTTGCAACAGTGATTCCCAGTTGGAGGACTCGTGTTTGGTTCCTCCGATTGGAACTCCCCTTTATGATCTTTATTGCAAGTTTGGTGTGGGCCCTATCTCTTATAACGAGATATGGATCCACTACACAGAGAAAGATGGTGTCCTTAGTTGGCCACTACATGGTAGTTTTGAACCTGAAGTTCTCGATAATCTAGAAAGAAGGTTGTTTAAGAAGAAAGCCCGGCCGGCAATGTTTGATTCTTTCCGTTATTGGCGAAAAGAATCTAAACAGAGAGAAATTAAAAAGTTGAAGAAAGAACAGAAAGAGCAAGAGTTGACTTTAGAACAGTCTGCTAGACAGCTGCAACTCAACAAGTCTGAGAAAGCGATGGAGGTGGCCGATAGAGAGCGTAACTTAGCGATAGACAAGTGCTATCCTGCTTTGCCATCGAGTACGGCTAAGATAGTAGAGGACCCTGAAAAGGATCCCCTGTTGTCTTACTTGTTACGATCACCCCCACCGTATGCACAGGGTGCTACGGCTCCACCTATACCGAATGTTCAATTACCGGTTGCTGGACAACCTGGTGTCCCTGTTCCCGCTCCCCTGAATCAAGTTCCTGTACCTCCTGTGGTCAATATTAATGTTCCTTCGACAACCCCTCGTCTAGGGTTGCCGGCTTCTTTACCTATGCCTGTGTCGCTCACACCTGCTACTCCGGGGCAAGCTATTTTTCCTGCTACTCCTGCTGTTCCTGATCTATCTGTTCCAACTGCTACTCTATTCACTGCCTCTGTTAATATTATGACTCCGCTTTCTGTTCGTCGAAGAATCACTGATTCTGTCTCTAATATTCTATCTCCCTTCTATAAAACTCTGATTAAGACTCCTACCTCTGACTCTGTACAGAGACGTAGTCAGCTTCCCAGTACTGAAGAAAGAGGAATATTAGATTCCACTGCTCTTAGATGGGTTTCGAAAGTTGGGAGATATAATGTACAAAATGTATTAGATACATTTATGCAATGGAACGAACCGACACAACGATATGTGTTCGATGAAATGTGTTTCCTTCTACGTGAGGAATTGGAAGAGGATGACCCTGAATCAAATCTAGGAGAATTAATTAATGTTCAGAAAGAGTTTGCTGCAGGTATGATAGTTGGACAAAATATAAAAGAAGCGATGGAACTGATTTTAAGTTATAGGAATGACTCATCCCTTCGTTCACCGAGAGAATTAGAGAAACGTAGTACGAAACGAAATCGTCAGTATCCAATGAGAGAGGTTCCACCAATTTGGCGTGAAGCTGTGCAAGCTAATGCAAACCTTGGTATTGCAGCCGCTCCGGCCCAATTCCAGAGAGTCTGGATACATATTCCATGGAAGCGAGCTGAAGTATTAGCAGTGAAACAGGCCTTGCCAGATCCGCGTAAAAATCCTGCAGGGTACTACAAAGAGTTGGCTCAAACAGTTGACGCTTGTGTATTGAATCTTGCTGACATAGATTTGCTATTTGGTAATGTAGTACCGCAACCAATTTGGGCTAAAATTCGTAAAGAGAATCATCCAGTTGCCCTAGGTGGTGACTGGGCAGCTATAATTGCAGCGGATGGTCAACAAATAGGTGGTTCCAAACCTGAACCTTTAATTGCTAATTTGCCTGGTAGAATAATCGATTTAATGAAAACCTTGATGCCAGCATTGCGCGTTAACTGGGACAAATTGTCCGCGTGCAAACAGAAGAAAGACGAAAGCGTCTCCGACTTTTTCACAAGATTCGAAGAGACTTTCGTGGATCATAGTGGTCAGGATATGAGCACAGAAGGAGGCCAGAGATTATTTGTTGATAAATTTGTGCACAATCTGTTGCCAGAACTTAGTGGTAAATTAAAGAATTCTGAAAGTGCGTGGGCTGTCTCTACGACTGCGCAAATACTTGCGACTGCTCAGTACTATGAAAATAGGGATAAAGAAGAGAAGGAAAAATCAGATAAAAAGACGAAAGATTTAAAAACTAAAGTACTTTTACAGCAAGCTTATCCGCCTCGCATGAATCAAACTAATATGCAGCAAGGGTCATATCAAAGAACGGATTATAATTTTCAAAGGCCACAATACCAATGGAATCAATGTGCTTATTGCAAAAAGGAAGGTCATTACAAAAGTGAATGTCCAGTTCGAACGCAAAATAATGCTGCGGCAGCTCAGGGAGGTCGTGGTAGTTCTATGCAAAACTCTAGAGGTCGAGGACGAGGTGCTATGCCTCCGCAGACGAGTGATCGCCCCTCTAATTATTTCGATCAGCGAAATGGACAATCTGCCCAACAGAATAGGTCTCCACAGTATCATGTCGAAGACTATTATGAAGCTAGTGAGGAAGTTCAGCAAAATGAGTACTAGGACAGCCATGGACAAAGAGAGGGAGTAGTATCAGTTCCAGTAGATCAGAGTGGCCCTTATGTCGCAGTAGCAACATCAGGTATAGTCGAACAGTTTCTGTTGGATACTGGTGCAGCAAAAAGTTCTATCATACATGCGAAACTCCCTGGCGCACCTTTGTCCGGCTCAACAAACGTTTCAGTAGGTTTTTCGGGCGCCCCTGTTCACAACCCTGTTTCTGGTCCTTTGTCTATTTCTGTTGGACCCCGTCAATTGAAAGCACCCCTGATTTTGACGACAGGTTGTAACGAAAATCTGCTTGGTTTAGACTTGTTAAAACGCCTGTACGCGACATTGTACTGTTCTCCAGCAGGAGTACAGCTTACGTTGGGTAAAAGAATAATCTCCCCGATGTACTTGTCGATGGATGCGCTCCCACCAGAGCTGCGTTCACTCCCTGATACTCTTTGGGCGACTGGCCCTAATGATGTAGGTCTATTGGAAATTCCACCCTATGTAGTAACTTTGAAAGCAAATGTCAAACTTCCACGAATTCCACAATACAGAATCTCTAATGAAGGCGAGCGTGCGCTCCTACTGATAGTACAAGACCTGATCAAGAAAGACGTTATAGAAGAGACTAGAGGAAATGTCTGTAATAGTCCTGTACTGCCTATTTTGAAACGAACTGACCCTACAAAGCCTCCAGTATATAGGTTCGTAATTGATCTCAGAGAGGTTAATAAAATTGTGATCCCACAGTTTCCTGTGGTTCCAGACATTACTGCATTGTTAACGTTGATTCCTGCTACAGCAGCATGGTTTTCGGTTGTCGACTTGAAAAATGCCTTTTTCAGCATTCCGATAGCCGAGGAAAGCAGAGATATCTTCGGTTTCTCTCTAGGAGGACGAAGTTTTAGATTTAAACGCGCTCCACAAGGTTATTGTGAAAGCCCATCCATTTACAGTCAAGCATTAAAAAGCCAGTTAGATTCCTTCGTACTTCCTAGTGGTTCTGCTTTAGTACAGTATGTCGATGATCTTCTAGTGGCTGCCGATGACAAGGAAACTTGCAAAACAGCTACGATTTCTTTATTGCATCACTTGTCAGATTTGAATCACAAGGTGTCACCTTCAAAAATGCAATACTGCTGCCAAGAAGTGACCTACCTAGGTCATCTCTTGTCAAAGGAGGGAAGGAAGTTGACCCCAGAGAGAATAAAAGCAATTACACAGATGAACGTTCCTAGCACGCAGAGAGAAGTACGTGCCTTTTTGGGTATTACCTCATATTGTAGGCAATGGATCCCAAATTTTTCTCTTCTAGCAAAACCATTGGTAGCCTTGACTGGGAAAGGTGTTCCGAGTCCGGTACCATGGTCTGCTGAATGTCAGCAGAATTTTTCTGAGTTACGAAATGCACTGTGTTCAGCACCTGTATTGGGTACACCCGACTACAGTAAGCCATTCACGCTCTATGTCCACGAGAGAGAAGGTTGTGCATTGAGTGTTTTGACGCAGAAATTTGGTGATAAACAACGCCCTTGTGCGTATTTTTCATCAACATTAGATCCAGTAGCTAGAGCATTGCCTAGTTGCTTGAGAGCTACAGCCGCAGCTGCAGCTTCCATTCGACAATCTGCTGGTTTAGTAATGAACAACATGCTAGTAGTTATGGTTCCTCATGCCGTGGATACACTCATGAACCGAACCAAGACGCAACACCTTACCAGTGCTAGATTATCAGGTTATGAACTGACACTGTTAGCTAGTCATATTCAGATCAAAAGATGCAATGTATTGAATCCAGCAACATTGTTGCCGACTAGCGAAGAGTCGAGTGATTCCGAACCACACGACTGTTGTTTCAAAACTGAGGAAGAAACAAAAGGACGAATCGATCTAAAAGACACTCCGTTGTCAGAACCAGATGGCACGTTGTATGTTGACGGGTCTTGCTTCAAATTGGAGAATGGTGATGTGACTGCTGCTTATGCAGTAACAACTTTGAGTACGATTGTGGAGACTGCAAGAGTGAGTCAGAATTCTGCCCAGGCTGCAGAATTGATCGCGCTAACAAGAGCGTGCGTTTTAGCTAAGGGAAAGAGAGTGAATGTGTTCACAGATAGTCAGTACGCGTTCGGCGTGGCCCATAGTTTTGGCCGTTTGTGGAAAGAAAGAGGTTTCATTACGTCCCATGGGACTAAGATTCAACATGGTCAGCTAGTTAATGACTTGTTGGAATCTCTAACCTTGCCGACTGAAGTTGCGATTGTGAAATGCAGTGCTCATAAAGCAATCACGGATGATGTTGGTCGTGGGAATGCTTTTGCTGATGAGATCGCAAAACAGACAGCTAGAAATATGATGAGTAGAATGTATGTTGCAACGTCTGCAAGATGGATTTCTGAGTCTGGAATGTGTGAGAACACAGTGGAAAGCGTGAAGGAAATTCAGAAAGAGGCGACTGAGGAGGAAAAACTTGCATGGAGAGAGAGCACGGGTAAATTGGACTCGAGTGGGTGTTGGATTGACTTGTCGGAACAACAGCGTTGGATGTTGCCTGATGCGTATGTGCTTGCAGTAGTAACGATGGCACATGGAACAGCGCACATCAGTTCAAAAGGGATTTGTAAGATGTTGGCCCCGGTCTGGAAGAATGACGGGATTAGTAAGTGTGCAGAGAGAGTGGTGAGAAATTGTATGGTATGCTTGATGCATAATCCTGGCAAGGGAATCCCCACACCTGCAGGTCACTTCGCTCCTCCTTCCTGCCCCTTTGAGGTGATCCAGCTAGACTTCATTCACATGGATCGTTGCAATAATCTGAAATACGTCCTAGTGGTAGTTTGTGCTTTCTCCAGATGGATCGAAGCATACCCGCTAAAGGACAATACTGCCTTATCCACTGCCAAAATTCTTCTTAAAGAATACTTCCCCAGATACGGAATGCCACGGATTGTATGGTCAGACAACGGAAGTGAGTTCGTAGGGAAAGTTATGCAGAGTGTGTGTGCCGGCCTAGGGATTAGACAGAAATTTCATAGTGCGAATCATCCCCAGTCCGCGGGTTTAGTCGAGGGTTACAATGGCACCCTTAAACTGAAACTCGCTAAGATACAAGCATCCACGGGTTTGTCCTGGCCAGACGCATTGCCTCTGGCTTTGCTATCAACAAGAGCAACTGTACATTCTAGAGTAGGGCTTAGTCCTTACGAAATAGTTTTTGGCCGTCCTGCAAATGTTTGGGGGGTACCTAGACCGAAAGAATTTAAGCAGCTGGAATACCCAATGTTAATTGATTACCTTTTCGACTTGACTGCTAAATTGAGTCTTATTCACCAACAGGTTTTCGATGCATTGCCAAAGCCACCGGAGAGTCCAGGCCATCAGCTGAAACCGGGTGATCAGGTGGTCATCAGAAATTTTGCAAGAACAAAAAATCTTCAGCCCAGATTCATTGGCCCTTTCCAAGTCCTGCTAGCAACGAGAACTGCTATTCGTGTGGCCGGAAGGAAAAATTGGATCCATACGACACATGCTAAACGTGTGCCTCTGCCACTTCCTTACGACAACTGGGTAAAGAAAGGAATCGGTGCCTCTGAAACGGAACAAGTCCCCAGGTTCATACCTTTCAGCGATGCAGAACTGATCACGGATTCACCAAATTCTGACTCTCCTCCTGAAACTGCTCTTTTGAACCCTGAACATTTGTCATCCACACCCAATGAACATTTGCCATCTGCACCAAAAGAACATTTGCCATCTGCGAACGTGAACATTGCAACGTTAGCTGAAAATACATTGTTTCCAGATCAGACAGCTCCTGCAAAACTGAGATACAACTTACGTTCTCGCAATATGGACAAATAAAGCAGGAAACTGCCTATTTTCAGATTTGAATTTGCTATACATTGCCTCCAGCCGGGAAGTTTGCTAATACTTTGTATTGTTTCTTTTTGTTTTTAAATTGCCTTGCCGTCTGGGTAGCCGTAGGGTCGTGGCTGTGTGCCTAGTTGAATCTGCGGGGGTCAGACACAAGGTCGATCTTTCTGTTAGTTCTGGGAACTCCCAGGGCTGACAGAGGCATTTTCATCTACGTACACATCATCAGTGGTCGCGAACGGTCGTAGAAGATGGAGCTTCCTGAGCTACAACGAGAAAATGTAATTTATGTTCGCAGAAATAGACTGTACAGAATACTACACAGCAAATGCTTTCTAATGCAATGTGCAGTTACATTTTTAATTGTTTTGATAACGTTGGTGGGTGGAATCGTCTTTGGTGTACATTTGATTTTTATGCCAGTAACTACAGTACCTTCCCTTGATCCTACTACTTCTACGGTTTCTTCTATGCATTCTTTTCACTCATTTCCTGAACACGAACAAGCTCGACGCTCAGAATTTATTAACAATACATTTGTACAGCTCTTGCATCAACACCAAATGATAGTTAATACTACAGACTGCTGGGTGTGTGGCTTGATACCTCACACTATGGATAAAGGCATTCCCTATCTAGTCTTGCCTTTCAGCTATAATGGATCATTTCAGGCCTTTCAGACCATTTTTTCATATGCCCTTGAGACCTATCCTTCGCGTCCACCACGGTCCACTAAATACAACTCAGCCAACAAAGCTTTAGTCCAGGGAATTATTGATATGATTAAAGACGTCAATAATACTCCATCTTATCCTAGAGATGAATTACTGGTGTATTTGAGTTGGAACTCTACAGAGTATCGCCTTAGTTTGGGAGAAAGCAAGAGTAAAAGCTCCATTTCAGTTTTGGTCGTGCCTCACCGAGGTCAGGTCTGTTTGCAAGGAAATGGGAGAAATCCGAGAGCTCAGCTAGGGAGGAGTGAGTGCGTTGAGACTTACGTATTTCCGTCTAACTCCTCCCCTGCCTTTCTGACTGCTAGGGGTACCTACTTCATTTGTCAGGACAGAGCATATACATGGCTGCCTGCTGACTTTTCAGGTTCATGTTATATTGCTCGATTGTTACCCCCGACATACACTGCTTCTTCAGATTATCACAAAACCAGAGTAGCAAGAGGTGTCTTCAGCAAGGAAGATACCGCTGGTCAAGAAGCTGGAGACTTCTTCAAAGGTTTTCTTCCGTTTTGGGGGCCTATGGCCAATAGTAGAAACCTTCGTCAACTAACACGGGTAGTTGAATCTACAATTACAGAAACTGCTGGTGCCCTTAGTAACTTAACAGCTGAGCTTCAGGCGGATCGTCTCATGACGTTGCAGAACCGTATGGTTCTAGACGTAATACTTGCAGATCGAGGTGGGGTATGCAGAATGATCCAATCAAGCTGCTGTGTCTTTATTCCAAATAATGCTCCAACAGTCTATGAAGCAATCTCTAAGCTACATAAGATTTCCGACTCTATACACGTAGATAAGGGAAACTGGTCCTTCATGGAGTGGTTTTGGACTCTGGTATCAGCGTGGGGATGGAAGGTTCTGATGGTCATTGGTGTCATCCTAGTATTGCTGTTCTCGTGCTGTCTTATTATCCAATGTGGTCCCGCTCTGTGTAGCCTCTGTGCTGCAACCTGTTTCAGAAAACCACCTGCATTAGGAGAAAAGGCACGAGACAGGATGATGATACAACAACATGTCACTAACCTAATGAGCATAGAATTAGACTCTGGCTCTGATATAGACTGAGTAATTGCCTATGTAAGGGCAAAAGGAGGGTCTGAGGTTCCGTGACGATTTTACTCGTGTTTGTAACATTGTCGTAAATACATAATTTTGGTATCAGTAAACCGCAAATGATCCATTTAGTATATCCTGGTGTTTTCGCTATGCTACGAGCAAGAGCACTCCAGTTACAAACACATTTCTGTTCTACCCGTGGCATCCATCTTAGAACACGGAAGCCATTTTGTATTCCTTGCCCTCACATAGTCAATAGGACACGCAATGACCTCTTTCTTTTCTTCATTTAAAGGACACGTAGGCTTTAACCGGGCGATTCACCTTGCTAGTGACACGTGCACCTTAGGCCAGCAACGCTGTAGCAGCATGACTCGGCAGGAACTGCCTCCCCAGCCTGAGGCCAGTCCTGCTATTCTGGTTCTTGTGTTCGTTGGCCTGATCATGATTAGGCGGCCGAAGCTGGTAACCGTACCCATTTACGACCCACAAACATTTCTTATCCTGTCTTTCTTTCTTCTGCACCTGGCTCTGCTCCTTTCCTTCTGGGCCTTTATTAGGGGGAGGTAACGAAATTTACGATGAGGCGGTCCGGGTCTTGAATGAAGAATTGACATGGGATTATGATGGACTAGTGGGAACCCCTCATTTGTAATGTTTTGACATCAGATACTGTTGACGATCCCTGTGCAACGCCAAATATTTATTGTTTAAGACACGAATGTTTAGAACTGTGGTAACATGTAAAGAATTTGCCTGAAGCCCAATATTTAGTATATAAGGAGCAACCCTCTTTGTACAAATCGAACAGGCTCCTAGATACTGCCCATGTGTAGTTTCTGTGACTTCTGTGTCCCTGCAGTAATAAACCTTTGGTCTTTGACGCCACCATCGAGAAGCCCGTGTTTCTGTTTGTTTGTGCACCGAGACAGGTGGAACTCCGGGGTCTTCGGGTGTTATCCCTGACACCTCTGGACGGAACCAAAAAGTCCAGAACTCCAGGTCTGAGACTGGGGAGGGGAGGAAGGGTGGAAGGAGAAGGGGGAGGGAAGTTTGGTTTTGCCGCAATCTGATAAAGTTACTATTGCTAGTTGGTCACACGTGAAAGGCTCTGAAGAGGTCCATTGGCATTCACAGGTCACTGGGTACAGGCATGACATGAAAAGTGGACATGGCTAAGAAATGGGACAAAAGTCTCAAGGTACTGAGTTGGAATGTAAACGGGCTGGGAGACAAACTTAAATTCACAATGGTACTGCAACTCGTTAAGCGCCACCTTCCCCATGCTGTGCTGCTTCAGGAGACTCACTTGCTGGGTAACACCTGCCACGCCTGAATAGGTATGGCTACACTTTGGCAGTCCACTCCGGCTTTACTACAGGGTACAGGGGTGTGGGCATCCTCTTCCGGTGCACCTTCCCCTTCCTCCCTGAGCACACGACCACGGACCCACTGGGCCGCTTCGCTACGGTCACTGGTCCTTTGGAGGGGCACAGGCTTAACTTGGTATCAGCATATGTCCCGCCAGGCCTCCAGTCACAGGCGTACACTGATCCTTTCCCTCCCGGACGGGCGCTTATTCGTTGGGGCGGACTTCAATGCGGTAGTCTCCGGTACACTAGACAGGCACCCTCCCAGGGACACACCTCGGGGGCAAAGATGGTTGGGGGACTTCCTAGAAACGTTTGGCCTCACGGACGTATGGCGCCTGGCGCACCCCACGGACACACAATACACTTTCTTTTCGGGGCCACACCACTCTTTCTCCCGCCTGGATTATATCCTTACTCCTCTTCACCGAGACACAGTAGTGCGCACGGCAACGCACCTGGCGAGAGATATCTCCAACCATTCGCCGATTATGGCCCACCTTACAGTGGGCAACAGACGGGAGGGATGCGTGGTGCCTATCAATGCCTGGTACCTCCGTGGCGAGGACCTGCGAAACTCACTGACCCTCTCAATAACCAACTACTTTACTGACAACGACGGCTCAGTAGAATCGGCAACCATATTATGGGAGGCCTTTAAAACAGTCCTATGGGGAGAAGCCCTCTCGGCGATTGCGGGTCGGCGTAAGGAGAAGGAGGCGCAACTTGTTGCGATAGAGGATGACTTGGGTAAACTTGATGGAATAGTGCGCACGGAGGACACAGCCGAGACGCGTCATCGCCTGTCCCTAAAAACCGCGGAGTACCAAGGGATGGTAACGGAGGCAGCTAAAAAGATGGCTGCCACTAGGGAAGGCAAGATATACGACCAGGGAGATAAAGCGGGCAAGCTCTTGGCATGGCTCGACAAAAAACAGCAAGAAAATAAGGTAGTGGCTGAGATTTGGTCAGCGGACGGCACGGTAGTCACAGAACCGCAAGACATAGTCACTGAATTCACCCGTCACTTCCGGGCGGTCTATAGCAGGGGGTCTGACCGGCCGGAGGAAGACTCAGTCGCGTTACTAGCGGATCTTAAGATGCCGGCCCTCTCTGAGGTGGAACGTGAACTTTTGGAGGGGCCGCTCACCACGGCAGAAGTGGAACGCGCTATCAGGGAGCTGCGTCCCAGTAAGGCGCTCGGGCCCAATGGCCTTCCAATTGAGCTCTACAAGCTCAAACCTGACAGTGTTAGCCCCTATCTCAAGCGCATGTTTGAGGAAAGCAAGTCCAAAGGGACATTACCACGAGACCAAAGACTAGCAACTATCGTAGCGATTCCTAAAGAAGGAAAGCCCAGGGAGCTATGTACCTCGTACAGGCCCATCTCCCTGGTAAATGCGGAACTGAAAATACTAGCGAATGTCCTAGCAAATAGGCTCCAGCCGGTCCTTAACACACTGGTCCATACGGACCAATCAGGTTTCATGCCCCGCCGAAATACGGCACTCAACCTCCGTCGACTAAATGGGGTCTTGGGGAGGGGCCAAACGATCTGTGAAGATGCAATAGTGGTATCACTGGATGCCACTATGGCCTTCGATACCCTAGAATGGCCATACATGATGGCGGTCCTTCGCAAACTGGGATTCGGCCCCAGTTTTATATCTTGGGTACGGCTCCTCTATTCGGAACCGCTAGCCCAGGTGGTCGTGAACAATAAAGTCTCAGAGGCATTCGCCTTGGAGAGGGGGACATGCCAGGGGTGTCCGCTTTCCCCCCTTTTGTTTGCACTCTCCCTGGAACCACTGCCCACCTGGATCAGACAAGATGTCTCTCTGAAGGGGCTTCGTTGGGCCGACGACTGGGAGGACAGGATATCACTCTAGGCCGATGATATCCTCCTCTATCTATCCCAACCCAGGAAATCATTGATAGTAGCCCTGGACATCTTCACGAGCTTTGGCAGGAACTCTTGGTACAGTATCAACTTGAGTAAATCCCATCTATATGTCCTTCATGGCAACAGCCCCATATTACCGAGGAACTGCCCCATAAAGGTGGCCACCGAGGGCTTCACATACCTGGGTATTTTTATCTCCAAGGACAAGACCGCCATGTACGAAAGGAACCTGCTTCCGCCCCTTCAGAGGCTCCAGCGCGACTCCTCGGCCTGGCAGAAGCTCCCGGTCTCCCTGTAAGGCCGTGCGGCGCTATTTAAAATGATGGCGCTGCCCCGCTTCCTCTACGCCCTGCAGAACTACCCCGACCTAGTTCCATCTTCGTACTTCACGGCCGTTGAAGCGGCGCAAAGAACTCTCCTGTGGTCCGGAACACCCCGAATAGCGCTGCAAAAACTGACGCTGGGGTGGTATGACGGAGGGACCGCCCTGCCCGACATCCGTAGGTACTACTGGGCCGCGCACCTTTCGTCTATTAATCAAGGTACCTATTGTGACGGTGATGACCCAGGGTACGCTATGGATAGGTGGTTGTTGCCGGGGGGAAACTACGAAGCGGCGTTGTACTCACGACCAGGCAGACACACACTAACGGGGCCGACTCTCCACACAGTACAATTATGGCACATGGTACTCGGCCTCCTGGGTCGCACTAAGGGGCTCAGGAACTGGGACCTAATCGGCATCTCCCGTATAGGGGATCTCTGGGACTCTGGCGGGGTCAAATGCTTCCCATCCCTACAAACCACATATGAGCTTGCGGACACTGAGCACTTCAGGTACCTCCAGGTTCGTCATTCACTGCAGCAAAACATTCCGCATGACACGATGCCCCCAGGCGTCCCCCCTGGAAGACAGACTGCTGGATGGCCACATACAGGAACACGCAATCTCACTCACCTACAAGAAACTGATAAATAACCTCCCCGATTTACTCCTGGGCCTTAAAGGGAGATGGGAGGCAGATGGCTTTGAAATTGACGAGGAGGAGTGGAGGTGCGCGCTTGCCTCCCCTAAGGAGGTGGCCATCTCATCGAGGCTGCGACTCATCCAACTTAAAATCCTACATAGAGTGTACATATGTTGTACCAGGCTGAAAAGTATGGGTAGGAGCGAGAGTGATGCGTGCAGGAGGGGATGCGGCGAAGTTGGCTCCTTCTTTCACATGCTGTGGGAGTGCCCACTACTGCAGACATATTGGGTGAAGGTGACGCGTTGCATGCAGGAAGTGTGGGAGGTAGAGCTGCGCCCAGAAGCTAAACGCTGCATTTTGAATATTTGGGAGCCAACGGATTTGCCAGCTAGAGGCAGGCTCTGTGCAACACTCGGCCAAATGGTGGCTAAGCGCAACATCGCAAGACTCTGGGGGGCAACCACGCCTCCACGACTCGCTGAGTGGAAACGGGACATGGACTGGTGCATGTTGCAAGAGAAGACAGTATATGTAGCCCGGGGGTGCCCACAAAAATGGGGGGAGATATGGAATAAATGGAATGATTATAGAGGAGGTATTTGTCACCCCCCCCCCCCCCCCCTCGGTTGTTCAGTACTAGAGATAGAGGTCTAACTGTTTTTAAAATTGCCGCCCTATTGACTGTGCCAATGATGTAACAAAATGCTTCTTGATTGACAAAATGGATGCCTCTGCAACCTCTGTGTGACCCTGATAGCCTTTGTTCTGGTTTAATTTCAATAAAAAGATAAGAGAAAAAAAAACATAAACCTCCCACCCCACAGATGACAGTGCGTATGCGGTCCGTGACTTCATACAGACGCGCTACCTGAATCCGGCCAATGCAGTGGAGCGGCAGTACAACAGCGCCCACATCGCAACAAGAGCAACCATTGAGAGGACATTTGGGATACTGAAAAGCAGATTCAGAGGCCTTCACAAAAGTGGAGGGGCACTACAATACAGCCCACAGACCTGTTGCAAGATAGTGGTAGCATGTGCCATGCTGTACAACATCGCCACCAGGAAAGGCACACCGGTGGAGCTCAGTGAATCTGACACATCAGATGTGGAGGTGCCTGCTCCAGGACGCATGCCAGCCGGTGTACATGGTGCAGTTGCTGGGCGCCAGAGGCGGGATGAGATCACACGCAACTATTTCTAGGTAAGACAAAGTGACACAATGCTATATATCAGTTGTCAGACTGTGTTTTTTATTCCTTAACATCAGGATTATTAACGTCACACAGGCTGAGTGATACACAATGTCCTTCAAAATGTCCTACACATGTTCCTGCACAGTGCAAATATCCCTTCAGGGTCAAGTGTCCATGTGCAGTGGGTAGCTGCACCCATCCTGTGGTCCCATGTACATCTCCTCACTAACGGCGGTGGCGGGAGGAAGTCCCTGTTTAGAGATGCACAGTCTAACACCAACTAGAAATAGCCAGGGGTCAAAATAAGGAAAAACAGTGTGTTTGTATACAAAAAGACAAAATCAGACAAAGGGCACTCTCCAGTAGTTGGAGATGTTCCCATCAGAAACCCAACCTGTACCGCCCCACATCATTTGGGAACAGTTAAAGTCACAAATGGGAAAGTTGCCCAAAGCATGATTTGGCCCGTCCTAGCCAAACCTATCTTTCAAGTCCCTTCGTGTGTAGAATGTTAAGTTAGTTACAAGTGGTATCTGAAAAGCAGTGCTGGATAATGTGAAATGAGTGTTAAAGTGACATGGTATAAAATTGGGTAAAGTTGAGGACAAACATTTTAATAGGAACCTCCTTTTTCCCAAAATTTAAAAACAGTGCTAAGGCAGCGTTAACAAATAACTGCCCAGATGTGTTTAATGGTCGACATGTTTCTGCAGTTTACCTAGGGCCCATAGGTCACCTACTGCTTCATCAGGACCTTTTATGCTACTGCTGTATTAAGTGAAAAAAACAAATAGTGAAATAGTTATCACCTGGAATTCTCCTGTTTCCAAGATCCCAAGGTATCCAAATGCAGCAAACACACATGCAAAGAAAAAGGAATAGTATTAAGAGAAAAATAATTACGACAACAATCGATATATTGTCATCAAATACCCGCTACTTCCATTTTGTAGTCATGGAACATGGATTACAAGGATCATGTTTACCAAAAGTATAACATGAGAGCATACTGCATATTTATAGACACTCACCCACTTGTTAGGAGAATGTAGCTCCACCTCACCTGGCCACAGCGCAGGTAGAAAGCGCGATAGAGATGCACAGTGCCTCCCTCACTTGGGCCACTAGGCTTGGTGTTGCGGCCACTACGGCGCCTCTCCATGGTGGGTGGGGGGGTGGTGCTGCTCCGTACTGATAGTAGCTGATCAGGATTATTTACAGGACAATTCAAGATCCACACAGCCAAAACGTGCTGCGTAGCCAAAGGTTATATTCCAACCAAATTTATTGTCTTTTGAAATCAATTTGCATTAAATAATCAAAAACATGGCATCAAAGGAACTTCCTATCAAAACAGTCAGTTCAAAAACATACAGTTATATGTACAATATATACAAATATACATACATTTAAGGTGAATACTCAAAATTTGACGACACCAACGACAGACTTGAAAACAAATTACATAGCAAAATAATTACAACATGAACAGCCTTTACACGAAAGGCACCATTTACAAGTGGAAAAAAACAGTCCTATAGACAGCCAGTGGACAGGCGGATCTAAAGATGGAATGGGTTAGCCTGCCTGTCTCACAGAACCTGTGGTAAAGTATTTTTTAGATTGACAGCAAGGGCCCACGAAAGTGGTATTATTTAATCCCTAGCTGCACCCTTCTTTCTCGCCACAGGCTGGGGGTCAACACGTTTCGAACCGTGATGAACATAGGTTCTCCTCAGGACAGAGACTGGATAGGAGTTTATCTTGTCAGCCAGCGCACGGGCTGCACAGGGAAAAGTGGATTAAGCTTCAGGTACATGTTCTGTATGCCAGCGCTAAGGTGTCTGGATGCAGGGCGCCTGCGACGCGGTGCGCGGTACGTTGGAGGACGAATCACATGATAGTTCTCTTGTTTCAATGGGCTGCACCCAAATTGCACTCTTGGAAAAAACGGCCCGTCCGTGAAGGAATCTGGGAAGCGGGGCGGGAATCAAGCTGCCGCGGCACGATAAGGAAAGGACTTCCCTTCTTAGACGCTCCAACGGTACGCGGCAGCTTGAGGCTGGCTAACCCATTCCATCTTTAGATCCGCCTGTCCACTGGTTGTTTAACTATAGGACTGGTTTTTTAGGTCTCGCCTGTCGATGCGCATGCGCATCGAGCAAGCGAGACTATAGGGGCTCATCTACTCTTTATCTAACTTGCAAGGAATCGTGGCGATTCCTTGCAGTGCCCGTGACTTTTAAGCTCAATGCGCATGTGCATTGAGCTTAAAAGCGCGTGCACAGCCGCCCGCATTCCTCCGACACCTTTGAAGTGAAGCTTAGCTTCACTTCAAAGGCCCGGCTTCTTCACACCCACATGCCGCTCTGCCCCGCTCCGCCCCCTCCCCTGAGTCATCCTGCCTGCCCCTTCCCGCCGTGTCGCATTTCTCCTCCCCCCTCCCCTCTCCCCTCTCTTCCCTCCGTCTTGTTTTCTTTGATGCTGGTATTTCCATATCTGGCAGCTTCCTGCCCTCACCCCACGCACGCTGTTTATTTATTTATATTTAATATGCAGGAGATCTCAGTTTATTTAATTTATAATTAATGATGCCGCCCACGCTGAGGCTCGAACCCTGTTCTCCTTCTCCAAAGTCGGCATCGTTATATGTTGAGCCACCTCTTCGCACCGTTTGTTTGTGCTGACTTTCTTGCTCTGCCGCTGCTGGCAGCGGCATTGCGCTTGGAGGGAACATGTAATTGACCCGTCTCGCTTCTTTTCATTTGAATTTTTTTTACATTGTCTCCTTCCTTCCGCCCCTCGCAGTTTGTTTTCCTTGCACCGTCCCTTCTTACAGTCCCTTTAACCATTTTGGTGTTGCTCAGCCCCAACTAGCATGTTATTGTCAAGCCTCCAAATATGCAGCACAAACACGACGTACAAAGAGATTAACGTGTTGCCTGGAGCACATTTCGGGAATAACATTAAATGAAAGCCCAAACCCGCTTTACCGCAACTTGCTTTCACTTGTTGTCTTTGTTTCCAGTGCTATTTTAGAGCTTTGTGCAAACTACACTCTCGTTATTTTGCTGGTAATAACTTTGAGGGAATAGCGTATTTTTGTTTTTTAAATAGCTGGCAGCTTCCTGCCCTCACCCCACGCACGCTGTTTATTTATTTATATTTAATATGCAGGAGATCTCAGTTTATTTAATTTATAATTAATGATGCCGCCCACGCTGAGGCTCGAACCCTGTTCTCCTTCTCCAAAGTCGGCATCGTTATATGTTGAGCCACCTCTTCGCACCGTTTGTTTGTGCTGACTTTCTTGCTCTGCCGCTGCTGGCAGCGGCATTGCGCTTGGAGGGAACATGTAATAACCCGTCTCGCTTCTTTTCATTTGAATTTTTTTTACATTGTCTCCTTCCTTCCGTCCCTCGCAGTTTGTTTTCCTTGCACCGTCCCTTCTTACAGTCCCTTTAACCATTTTGGTGTTGCTCAGCCCCAACTAGCATGTTATTGTCAAGCCTCCAAATATGCAGCACAAACACGACGTACAAAGAGATTAACGTGTTGCCTGGAGCACATTTCGGGAATAACATTAAATGAAAGCCCAAACCCGCTTTAC
Source organism: Lissotriton helveticus (assembly GCF_964261635.1). NCBI lineage: Eukaryota > Metazoa > Chordata > Amphibia > Caudata > Salamandridae > Lissotriton > Lissotriton helveticus. The sequence continues at coordinate 1,530,539,187 of NC_136067.1, forward strand.
CGCAACTTGCTTTCACTTGTTGTCTTTGTTTCCAGTGCTATTTTAGAGCTTTGTGCAAACTACACTCTCGTTATTTTGCTGGTAATAACTTTGAGGGAATAGCGTATTTTTGTTTTTTAAATAGCTGGCAGCTTCCTGCCCTCACCCCACGCACGCTGTTTATTTATTTATATTTAATATGCAGGAGATCTCAGTTTATTTAATTTATAATTAATGATGCCGCCCACGCTGAGGCTCGAACCCTGTTCTCCTTCTCCAAAGTCGGCATCGTTATATGTTGAGCCACCTCTTCGCACCGTTTGTTTGTGCTGACTTTCTTGCTCTGCCGCTGCTGGCAGCGGCATTGCGCTTGGAGGGAACATGTAATTGACCCGTTTCGCTTCTTTTCATTTGAATTTTTTTTACATTGTCTCCTTCCTTCCGCCCCTCGCAGTTTGTTTTCCTTGCACCGTCCCTTCTTACAGTCCCTTTAACCATTTTGGTGTTGCTCAGCCCCAACTAGCATGTTATTGTCAAGCCTCCAAATATGCAGCACAACACACGACGTACAAAGAGATTAACGTGTTGCCTGGAGCACATTTCGGGAATAACATTAAATGAAAGCCCAAACCCGCTTTACCGCAACTTGCTTTCACTTGTTGTCTTTGTTTCCAGTGCTATTTTAGAGCTTTGTGCAAACTACACTCTCGTTATTTTGCTGGTAATAACTTTGAGGGAATAGCGTATTTTTGTTTTTTAAATAGCATGCACGAAAACAGTATAATTTCAATTTGCACCACTTATTTCCCATGTTTGTGTCAATGTAAAAATCGACCCTGCACACCCAGCACCAGGGCCGTGTGCCTCAATGATGCAGTACACGCACCAGTAACTGAAATATGACGAAAGACTGAAAGGAGTAGCTACAAGCTGTGCTCTAGTTCTGCTCTCCAAAAAATCAGCAAAGAAACAAGCAATTAAGAACATTTCATTGAAGAAACCATTGAGCAGGAAACAGAAGGAAATCCTACAGAAAGAATCCTAGAGAAAGAAGCTTGAGGTATGTAAACACTTTTATTATGCAAAGGACGTCAATTTCAGGATGCTCAGATGCTCTCATTGGAGTGAAGCGATGGCTTACGTTGAATGAAGAAGCAGCTCTGAGCACTTCAAGAACAGCTGTAGTTTACCACAAGGCACAGAGGCTCTGGCAAGCTTGCATAATGTGGCGGTAGTCCACATCTCGTCATCTAGTGCCCCTCCCTCTGACCACATTATAACACGTTTGTGCCGAGTTGGCTCTATGGTTTATGCAGGAATGAAAAGAAACAAGTAAAATGCATCAGAGATGAGAAAATAAAAAACAGCGAATCTTTCGTACTAAAAAGATGTATGTGAAATAGTTACGAATCTGTTAAAATATGAGCGACAATCCTCAAGTCATCCACAACTTACACTGGTGCTGTTCACTGAAGGGTTCACACTCTGCTTATTCAATTGTTGGCCTCTTGCTGAGATGGTGAATAAAAAGCTATTTAGTGTTCATTTGTATTAGAGCATGAATTACAAGATCAGCGAGTAGTAGTGAGACCACCCAACAATTCTCCATCAGTTGGCAAGTAAGGGGCCATTCTAAAATGGCAACACCCAGATCCTGGACTGCCTAACTCTCGGCCCACCCATAGTATAGTCTGGTAAAGATGATGCTCACGAGTGCCTGTGCAGCAACAAAAAATATCAAAAATGCATAATCTCGCCGGCGCTGAACTATGGATCGATAATTATTTGTCAAATACATTTTTAAAACATAAATGTTCCTCTAAGGCACATGGCAGATGCTATCTGTAGCCTTGAAAGTCCATAGGCCCTGAGAAGTGAAAGGTGATTGGTGAGGGCAAGTTGTGCTAAGACATACTCCTAAGCTTGTGTGCTCACCCTCACCCTCAAACCTTCACCCTCAACCCCTCACTCACCCTCACTCTCACTCACCCTCACTCACCCTCACTCAGCCTCAACTACTCTCACTCACCCTCAACCCCTCACCCTAACTCACCCTCACCCTCACTCACCCTCAACACCTCACTCACCCTCACCCTCACTCACCCTCACCCTCACTCACCCTCAACACCTCACCCTCAACCTCAACCCCTCACCCTCACTCACCCTCACTCTCACTCACCCTCAACCCCTCACCCTCACTCACCCTCACTCACCCTCACTCACCCTCACTCTCACTCACCCTCAACCCCTCACCCTCACTCACCCTCAACCCCTCACCCTCACTCACCCTCACCCACTCTCACCCTCACCCTCACTCATCCTCAACCCCTCACCCTCACACAGTGCAATAGGTCTCAGACCATTTCAGTTAGAGCTTTAAGAAATGTTTATGGCTTTTTTTATTTGTAATTCTTTAGCATTGGCTACAGGAAACAAAAATGCTAAACATTTACAAAAAAACCCATAAACAATTCTAAAAGCACTAACTCTAATGGTGCGAGACCTATTGCATTTCCAATGCTTGTTCCACTTGTAAATGGTGCCTTTCGTGTAAAGGCTGTTCATGTTGTAATTATTTTGCTATGTAATTTGTTTTCAAGTCTGTCGTTGGTGTCGTCAAATTTTGAGTATTCACCTTAAATGTATGTATATTTGTATATATTGTACATATAACTGTATGTTTTTGAACTGACTGTTTTGATAGGAAGTTCCTTTGATGCTATGTTTTTGATTATTTAATGCAAATTGATTTCAAAAGACAATAAATTTGGTTGGAATATAACCTTTGACTACGCAGCACGTTTTGGCCGTGTGGATCTTGAATTGTCCTGTAAATAATCCTGATCAGCCACCTTGTTCTGTTTATCACTTGTTGAGATCCAGGCTGGTCAGTGGTAGGATCCAATACCTTCATTTGTACACAGCTCCGTACTGATAGGGCATCCTCATCAGTGGGGGTCAGGACTCCTGGCCCAGTAGTGCGTACTGCGCGCAGCTCATCCACAGCCATGGTGATCTGGAGTAGGGCCCTTGCCACGTCCTGGCTATTGTGCGCCACCTCGCGCTGCATGCAGATGCTGCGCCTAGCTAATACACCGGTGGCAGAGGACAGGCGGTTCACAGCCCGGGTATGCAAGTCCAGGCGCTGTATCTCCCTATGCCGAGCTGCACGGTCGGCCCTGAGTTCGGCACGCAGTGCCTCCATGGCACATGTCATGTAACTGAAGCCTGCCCTGACTTCCCTTTGGTGTGACTTGATGTTTTTTGCTTGCAGGATCTGTACCTGCAACATGTTGAGCTCCAGGCCAGCAAACACGGACCACGGACCCATCCCCTGGATCAGCACCACTGCTGGGAGCATGTGACCTGCGCCTGATTGGGACAGCTGCAATTGGTTCTGCACGTGGGCGCTGTTGTAGTTCTGGCTGTGTGGTATCAGTTTGGCCATCACCATCAGTGTCCTGGCCCTCATCCTCCAAAGGGGGTAGTGGGCACACAACATTCCGCCTGTGGCGCTTGGGTGGGTTCACTGGGCTAGGCTCGTCCTCAGATTCATCCTCCTGCGCAGCCGCTGGTCTTTATAACAGCAACAATTGCAGCACACCACTTATCACAACAACAATATTGCTTAAATAAAAAACATAGGACAATCCATTGGGCTCTTGAAGATTTCTTTCTTCTTTTTAATTATTTTCTCAACTCCAATCCCTTATGTCATGCCAACTGCTTCCTCAGGGCTCAACTTTACGTTACTCCTTTGTACCTCCTTCGCAGAAATATTTCCTTTCCAGTTCTCACTTCTCACTGAAGGTTCTCTTAACATATAAAGTGCACCCGTGTTCTTTCTGCGTATTTTAAGCAGGGCGTGCGGTACACAACTTCAGCCTGGCGTCGCAGATCCCAATCCAAGGCTGCATGTATTTCTAACCGGTCTCAAATTCGCCGATTATAATGCAATTTCATGTCATTCCGCCGCCGCCTGCTACTCCAAACATCTCCCCCTTCAGCAATAGCGTTCTGTTCCACCCGCAACAGCGACATCACACCATCACAAGACCTCTGCAACTCCCTCGCCACATTCTTCCACCGCAAGATCACAGATATACACGACAGCTTCGGACCCCAGACTGCGCCTCCAGTCACCGAACCAACGACACCCACCACCACCCTCAGCACCTGGACCCCCATCAGCACTGAAGACACCACCCACGTCTTGAACACCATCCACTCCGGCTCCCCCTCGGACCCATGCCCCCATCATATCTTCAACAAAGTCGACATCATCATCGCACCCCACCTCCGGAACGTCATTAACAACTCCTTCACGTCAGCCACCTTCCCTGAGAGTTGGAAGCACGCAGAAATCAACCCCCTTCTGAAGAAACCCACGGCAGACCACAAAGACCTCAAAAACTTCCGCCCCATTTCTCTTCTTCCCTTCCCGGCGAAAGTCATCGAGAAGACCGTCAATAAACAGCTGACTGCATTCCTCGAGGCAAACAACTCGCTCGACCCGTCCCAGTCCGGATTGTGAGCCAACCACAGCACCGAGACCACCCTCATCACAGCCACCGACGACATCAGGACCATGATGGACAATGGAGAAACAAACGCTCTCATCCTCCTGGACCTCTCGGCAGCCTTTGATACTGTATGCCACCGCACCCTAATAACCCGCCTCTTCAACACTGGGATCCAAGGAAAGGCCCTGGACTGGATCACCTCGTTCCTCTCCGGCAGAAGCCAGAGAGTCCGCCTCCCTCCCTTCTGCTCAGCGGCCACCAAGATCATCTGCGGCGTCCCCCCAGGCTCCTCGCTCAGCCAAACCCTCTTCAACATCTACATGACCCCCCTCGCCGCCATCACACGCAAACACAACATCGACATCCTCTCCTACGCCGACGACACTCAGCTGATACTCTCTCTCACCAAAGACCCAGCCACCGCCAAAAACAACCCCCAGGAAGGAATGAAAGACGTTGCAGAATGGATGAAGCTCAGAAGCCTGAAGCTGAACTCAGACAAGACTGAAGTCCTCATCCTCGGTCAATCCCCACCCGCCTGGGATGACTCCTGGTGGCCCACGGCGCTGGGCTTCGCGTCGACACCGTCGGACCATGCTCGCAACCTGGGATTCATCCTGGACTCCTCCCTCTCAATGACCAAGCAAGTCAACGCCGTCTCGTCCTCTTGTTTTAACACCCTGCGCATGCTCCAAAAAATCTTCTAGTGGATCCCCACCGAAACCAGAAAGACCGTCACCCAGGCCCTCGTCACCAGCTGACTGGACTACGGAAACGCCCTTTACGCAGGAACTACCGCCAAACTCCAGAAACGACTACAACGCATACAGAACGCCTCCGCACAACTCATCCTCGGCATCCCTCACCACAGCCACATATCCGCCCACCTGAGAAACCTGCACTGGCTCCCCGTCAGCAAGAGGATTAGGTTCAGGCTCCTCACCCACACACACAAAGCGTTCCACTACATGGGCCCCGAATACCTCAACAAGCGCCTCTCGTTCTACACTCCCACCCGCCAGCTCCTCTCCGCCAGCCTCGCCCTTGCCACCGTCCCACGGATTCGCAGAACCACCACCGGAGGAAGATCGTTCTCCTACCTGGCAGCCAAAACATGGAACTCCCTCCCAGCACACCTACGACTGACCCAGGACCACCTCACCTTCAGGAAACACCTCAAGACCTGGTTATTCGAGCAGTAGCAGCACCCCCTCAGCGCCTTGAGACCCTCACGGGAGAGTAGCACGCTCTATAAATGCAGTGATTGATTGATTGAGGCTGGAGTTGTGTACAGCACGCCCTGCTTAAAATACGCAGAAAGAACACGGGTGTACTTTATATGTTAAGAGAACCTTCAGTGAGAAGTGAGAACTGGAAAGGAAATATTTCTGCGAAGGAGGTACAAAGGAGTAACGTAAAGTTGAGCCCTGATGAAGCAGGTGGGTTACCTTTAACCACGGCGAAACGGGTTGGCATGACATAAGGGATTGGAGTTGAGAAAATAATTAAAAAGAAGAAAGAAATCTTCAAGAGCCCAATGGATTGTCCTATGTTTTTTATTTAAGCAATATTGTTGTTGTTATAAGTGGTATGCTGCAATTGTTGCTGTTATAAATTGTGCTCAATCTTAGGATTGCGTAGCGAGAAGTAGGGTGTTCTCTTGTCCCATTGATATTGCATGCACCCAATTGAATTGTGCTGAAATAGACTAACGAGTGCATTTCTACATGACCGCTATAATCTCCCATCCACCCACCGTTTAAGGCAGCCGCTGGTCTTGTAGGGGAATTGCCCTGTCTCTCACTTGCTGTTGGCAGTGTTGCAGTTGAAGCTGTGGACGTAAAAGCACACATTTATTTTCTGTTCGGACTTGCACTTGTAAAATATTAAATATCACTATTTGGGATTACATGTATCTTGTTTTTTCCTTTCATGATGTGCAAAAGCATTTGGGGATTGGCTTGGTGTAAATGCCCCACTGTTATATGCATGTAACTACATCTCCCATAGTGCATTGCAGTGTGTGCTTGTGTACCTGCACTGGCCTTCTAGTTTTGTTCTGCCCCTGGGTCGCTGCTGGGTGTGTGGAGGTAGTTGGGGGGGGGTCAGGGGTGTGATGGCATGCCTCTTACCTTGTCCTGGTCCCGGGGGGTCGAGCTGTCCAGGTCAGCCACGCCTACGACGCTTTCAGGAAGTAGGGTTCCCTCCACCAGTTCCTTTAAATGTGTTGAGTCAGTGGCAGTGGAGGTCCCTCCACCAGTCTTCCTGGCTTCACCCAACCTGGCAGCCACCTTCTCCTTGGAGCGCTGGCGCATGTCGTAGCAGCGCTTCCTTAAGTCTTCCACACTCCTGTGTGTTACCCCAACAGCATTCACCTTTTGTTGGATGTGTGCCCAAATGCACCTCTTCCTTGTCTCAGGCTCCCTGAGAGATTGTTTCCCAAACAGCATTTCATGGCTTCTGACCATCTCTTGAATCAGCACTTCCAGCTCAGCTTCAGAGAATTTCTGTTTTCTTTTCCTCTGGTTGTCAGCCTGCTGCTGCTGGGGGGTGTCCTGGCTGGGCCTTTCTCCTGTGTCCTCCATTTTTTCAAACACTCCAGAGCTCACTCTCCAACACTCCTTCTCTCTGTGATTCCGAAACTCAGGTGCAGCATGGGTAGTCACACTTCCTGGTTGTGATGTCATCAAGCTGCACCTGAGTTTCCGATTCGCGAAATTCGCAATTTTGCGATTTTTCCTTTTAAGGAATCGCAATTTTGGACATCGCAAAAAAAAAATAGCGATTTTTGGGGAATCGCTATTTTTGTGCGATTTATTTCATACATATCGTTTTGCGATTCTGATTTTGCGATTCGCAAAAAATCGCTATTTCAGAATCGCAAAACTGCAGCATGATACATATGGCCCTCAATGTTAGAAAATAATTAAAGGATCTTTTGGAGGGTCTCTGTAAGGACAAAATTATCAAACCTACTGACTCTTCTGAGTGGGTTTCAGCTGTTGTTTTACCTAAAAGAAATGGAAATTTGCGTTTATGTGCTGACTTACGCTCCTTGAGTAAGAACATTTTGGTTGATTGCCACCCTTTACCTCTTATTTAAGAAATGTTGATGGCAATTAGATAAGCTACTAATTTTTCACTTATTGATCTAAAGTCAGCGTATCATCAGGGCTCTCTTTCTGAAAAATCTCAAGACTTAACCACGTTTCTTACTCCTTTTGGTGCTTTCAAATATATGAGACTTCCATTCGGTTTAGCTTCTGCAGCTAGCTTTTTTCAGAAACTAATGGATTCATTATTTGGAGACATCAAAGGAGTAAAAGCTTTCCAAGATAATATCTTGGTATTTGGTAAAGGTATTGACGAACACAATAGTGTCCTAGATAAAGTTTTTGAGGTTTTACATGATAAAGGCATGACAGTTTCCAAAGATAAATGTTGTTTTCTCATGAATGAATTGGAATATTTAGGACATTCCATCACTAGAGAAGGTATCAAACCAAAGAAAAATGTGATTGATGCAATCACTAATGCTCCAGCACCTGTAGATAAGGATTCTCTTAGGTCTTTTTTAGGGCTCAGTGAATACTATGCACGTTTTTTGCATGGATATGCCCTGTGTGTTGAGCCTCTTAGATGTTTGACTCCTAAAAGTGAAAGGTTTGTTTGGAATTAAGATCATGAAGATGCTTTTAATAACATTAAGGACATGATTAAAAATGCATCTGCCTTATAACCATTTACATGCGGTTTAAAATGCACTGTTAATGTGGATGCAAGTTCAATTGGTCTTGGAGGTGTACTCACTCAATCTCATAAAGGCAAAGAAAATACTATTGCATTCATTTCACGAACATTAAGTAAAGCTGAGTCTAATTACAGCACAATCGAAAGAGAAGCACTTGCTTGCAAATGGGCCGTTGAAAAATTCAAAAGCTATTTATGGGGTAATTCCTTTGATTTACTAACTGATCACAAACCTTTGATATATTTAATGAGTGGTAATGGTACAGGTATGGCATCATCTAGATCAGTAAGGCTCATATCAAGATTGCAGGAATACAATTTTGAGATCAAACATATATCTGTTGGAGCTAATTTTCAAGCAGATGTTTATCTTGTTTACCACTCAAAGACACTTCTGACATCTGTGAGCATGAAGATGATGAATGTTTTGTTTCTGACACTATTGGAGTCATTTCTGATAAGGATTGAATTGAATATTATAAGACTGATGATGTCCTTAACAAAGTCATCAAATATGTCATTAATGGTTGGCCACTATTATGAAATTTAGAAAAGTGTTTAGTTCCTTTTCAACAAGTTTCTTCTGAATTAAGGGTGGAAAATAACAAGATCACTAGAAATTGTTTATTTGTTCCACCATTTAAGCTTATTGAATCTTTGGTGAAAACTGCTCATATTGGCCATCCGGGTATGTCAGGAACTAAAAAATTACTTTGAAAATGTTATTGATGGCCAGGTATGGATATTTTTGTCGAACAATTCATTAATAAGTGTCCTGAATGCTTATTATCCAATAAGCATTGGAAAAACAGTAAAGTTCCTACTTCTACTAATATTTTGCAAGATCAACCTTGGGAAAAATTAGCTATAGATTTTTCAGGACCTTATAATGTTTTGAGTAGTGACATGAAATATCTTATTGTGCTAACTGATTATTATTCTAAATTGATTGCTTATGATTTTGTTTCTTTTCCCACCACTGATACTGTGATACATTTTATGGAAAACATTTTTTGTACTGAAGGATTTCCCAAAAAGTTAGTGTCCGACAATGGTACACATTTTACTTACAAGAAAATAGTGGATTTTCTTGAAAAATACTGTATCAAGCATGAAAAAACACCTTTGTATTTTCCAGCTGCTAACGGTTTAGTCGAGAGATCAAACAATTTTTTTAAAGAAGGTATTCAGACAGCATTATCTTCTGGAATAGATGTGCGTAAACATATAAAAGAGAAAGTTTGGAGTTATCTCAACACTCCACATTCCATTACAGATTTCTCTCCTTTCTTTTTATTGAAAGGTAGAGATGCAAAAACTATTTTAGATCCTGTTTTTGATAACAAATTGGACTCATTGTCCAGGGAGGTTGGAATGAATTTTCACAGTTCCGTGGATGATTGTGTTAGAAAAAAAGAAGAGAAAATATACAAACCTTGTACTAAATTTCCTCTTAAAATACAAAAAGAATGTTTTGCTGGTAATTGGGTCATTGTTAAAAAACCTAAAAAAAAGCAGTAAGGGTGAATCTAAGTATTCTGCTCCTCAACAAATTGTAAGAGTCACACATTCTGCAGTCATGTTAAAAAATCGTGGATGGTGGAACAAATGTGCTGTTGTGAAAATTGAACCTTTTCAGAAGGATATTATTGCCAAGAAAATGCGTGACAGAGAATTTTAGGATTGTTCATTCTGGGATTTTGAGAAATTTGTATCTGATCAGAATTGTTTTGTTCAACAATTTCAACATCATTTTAATTCTTCTAGTTCATTTCAACCTAATTCTGAAACCATTCCTAATTGTAGTCAACAAGATGTTTCTGAGAATTGCACAAACGATTGTACTAATGTTCATAATGATAAGTCTTTAGTTTTAGATTAATCTTCAGTTATTGGAAGGATAAAGGTGGTTATTCCTGCCAAATGTAATGATTATTATTTGTATTGATTTTGTTTATTTACTCTGTTTGCATTTTGCATTTTTCTTTATTTTGTATTCATGTTTAACGAAGGGAGATGTATCCCTTTAACTTTCATTCCTTTTATGATTCTGTATTCTATGTTCCATCTCCTTTGTTCCGCTGCTGACCGGTCCATTCTGACTTGGAAATCGGACCAGACAACAGCTTCTTTGGAGATCTTACCGCACTCTGTAGGTTTTCTTTCATTGGAGTTAATTCTTAATAAACTCCTATTTTAAACTCAACTTGCTTCATTCATAATGTTGTGACGACAATACAACAGGGACATGGGTGGCATGGACCCTGTGCTGACTTACAGGGAAGCTGAATGAGGGGCTAACCATGTCTAAATATGCACTTTCTCACACTCCCATTCCAAGAATTAAGGACAAAACTGTTACATTCACTTATACATGTCTTCTCAAAGTGTTTTCATTTACTTAGTGTTCTAATTCTATAAGAATGCTCATGTAGAACGTTAAGCTGTTTTGTAGCAGTTGCACTGGAGACCCTAGAGAGGCTCACTGCTAAGCATGGGCGGATTTAGCGAATCTGGCGTACGCTAACTTGCGTATTTACGGATTCGCAATCCGTAAAATCCGCGAACTCTCGCGAATTTGCGGATTTTTGTGTTTTTTTGTGTTCGCAAGGGTTTCTGCCAGTTCGCGAGGTTTGTTTACCAGTTCGCAATTGCGAACTTACTTTTCGGCTCGCAACGGCTGCGACTATGTTGTTTCTACGTCTGGTTCATCATCACAGGTTCACAGCACCCTCTGTTTCACCACTGCCACCCTCTCGTACACCCATGCCACCCTCTGGTACATCCTCACTGCCACCCTCTGGTTGGTTTATCACTGTAGATTATGGGGGTGAAAAAAAGCAAGCACACCTGCCCTGCTTCAACTGCCATGAATTAATTTGGGGTTGATTAATGTGTCACTGATTTTTAAACTTCCAGTCTGGCTGGCACCTGCTTCCTTCCTTATCTGTAATTTGCTTTCTGTTGCAGTGCATTTTTTTTTCACAGGACCTTTATGGCCTACTTGTAGCTATCCAAGAGCCTGCTGTGAGGGTCAGAGCAGGGTCATAGAATAGTTGCAAATAGGCAACTGAACTCTGGAGGGGCCCCTCAGGAAGCACTAGAGTGAATGGTTACTAATGTTAAGATTGAACTTTTGCATCTGCTGATTGCTTTCAGTTTTGCAAAAATCTTTTTTCTGCAATTTCGCGCAATTTGCGGGCGAGAATCCGTGCGAGATCGTTTTCGGAAGCCGCGAATTCGTGCGAATACACGATTTGTTTTGCTGCGTGTTTGTTCGCGTGATTTTTTGCATGTTTGCAAGCCGCTTGTAGCGCAACGTTTGCGAAGTTACCCTAGCGGTCGTACATGGGCGCGGCCATCTTGTTTGCGTGACGTAATTCCGTTTCCGGGCGCTATGTGTAATCTCGCAAAGTGTGCGGCTCGCTCGTACATGTTCGCGTGTGATTGCGAGGAAAATCTCGTGCGAACTTACCCACGCGGTCGTGAACGGGCGCGGCCATCTTGTTTCTCATTCATTGCTATGGTTCTGGGCATGCTCTCTGTATCCTTTCTTAATCTCTGCCATCCTTTGCTTGTTTGAAGTTTATTTTGATCTATTTTACTCATTATCTATCCCTCTATTTTTCTAGCTCTATATTTTTGTGTTTTCTGCTACTTTTTGTTCATTTTAAACTACTTTTTTAAACGCTTTTCTTTTCTTCTTCCCTGTTCTATTTCTTCTTTCTTATTTTACTTCCTTTCTGCCCAGACCATGGCAAAGGGAGCCGGGAAGAAGCCCGCAAAGGGGAAGGGTCCCGCACCCCGTGCCCGGCTCCCGTGCGGGCGTTTGAGGGGGGAGACAGTTGTAGCTCAGGAGATTTTTAGTGCGGAGGAGGTGGCTGCACTAGTCTTTCACGTCCAGCGCCGCCTCCCCAAGACCATCATGGGAGGCGGCAGGATCGCTACCGGCTACGGGATCCGGGAGCGCCGGAAGTGGTGGGAGAAGGTGTGCCGGGCCATGTTTGAACACTTTGGGGTCCGGCGCACCTATAACCAGGCCACCCACCGCTGGACGGATCTCATGGACCGGGAACGCGACTTGCTGGACGTGCTCGGCGTAGAGATCCCCGGGCTTGGTGAGTAGTAGTAGCTATTTCTATCTATTTCATCACTACTCTGTTTTATCCCGCTCTGTGTGTTATTATATTGCAAATTTTTGTTTTTTACCAAGAGCAATAATGCTGCCGATTACATTGTAGGTAAATTATATTTCAAAATCTTCTATGCTTTTCAGGTGCACTGCTCTCCTTCTCAGTAGCCTTGCTACTATGCTTATTTGTTTTCTATTTTGTGTTCATTTCATTGGCCTGAGAAATTATGTATGAGTGTAGTGTAAAGAACTGCGTAATGCTAGACACTAAGGGTCAGATTTTCAATTACCGGCGCATCCCTGCAAAGTAGCAGGGATGCGCCAGTAATTGTGTGCCATGCCACCACCACCCATGGTGCGCTGTATTTACAATGTGGCGCACCATGGGCCCAAAACGTCACAGAAGCCGTACGCATCTGTGCCGTAAAGGCGGCGCATTGCTGGAGTTGCGTGCCAACGATGGCGCAGCTCCAGCAATGCTCTGGGGTGCCCTATCTCCCCAATGCTGCATCAAGCCATACGTCGGCTTCAAGCAGGCGCAGGGTTTGAGTCACGCATCATTGTCCTAAAAGTGACTGATTGACATCTTGTAGATTTCCCTCAGCCACTTTTAGGATTCGTTCCTGCGCAGGAACGCCCTCCCTTGCACCCGAACGCCCCCTGATGGCGCAGGGCTTTACAACGTGATGCATCTCCCATATGCGTCACTTTGTTAATATACGCCGCACCATGGCGCCTCTTTTGTTCTGCCGCTGCGTCACAAAAGTCACGCAACAATGGAGCAAAAGAGCCGCAAGGGGCTTCTAAATCAGCCCCTACAGACTCAAGTCCAGTCCTTCCTTTAGACACATGGCTATAAGAAGAAATAATGGTGGTGGTCGGTGTATTGAAAGTTATTCAGGGTTTCCCCATACATATGATGGGGGAAATGAACTTCTGCATCCCCTGAATGATTATAGACGCCACATAGATTCTGGGATGAAAAGGGGCAAGTTGAGACATTAAAATCCCCCACAAAAATAAATTCAAAAACACCATTAAAATTCTCTACTAAATTACACACTGCTTTGTGTAAATCATTAACAACTGTGTGCCTAGTTCCGTCAAATATATTATTGTAGAAATTGATCAACAGAACATTTCTACAGTCATTTTGTACAAGCCAAAGGATTTGAGAATGAACCCCCACTTTTACATACTTTTTTACTAGTACAGGCAACTTCACTGAAATCAGAACTAGCAGACCTCCCCTAGATCTTCCATGAGGTGAAGCCAATGCGGGAAGTTCATAGGAAACAAAGCCATCACTCCCTCTATATTCTCTACACCATGTTTCCTGTAGACAAATAATGTCAAATAAGCTAATAAAATCATTCCAACCCAACATATCTTCTTTGGCCGTCAAACCAGCAATGTTCCAGCTAGCCATATGACACGTTGCCTTACCCCTCTCTAGACTGACAAGGGGCATATCATCTAAAAATGTGGACACGTTATTATTTACATTAAAATGCTCTACGTTAGGCTCTACCTGTTCATCTTCACCCCCATTAAACATACAATCCTTATTCACAGTATTAATGTTTTCAGTTGAGGGCATTTTTAACTCTCTAGCATCCACTCTCACCTGGACTAATTTACCCTTATGTCAATCGTTTTGGTCCAGGAAGCTCAGTGACTGAAACCTGTTCTGGGTTGGGACTTGGTATAACATCCCATTAAGTGGTGACATTATACTATCGCTTACTGGTGGAAAATTAGGCGCATGTGTTATAAATCTAATCCCGCCATGAACCAGGTTCATCATATGCATTGGAGCAACAAATGGGCCGTCCTGGGGGGCAAAACAGGGGGTATGTTGCCCTAATCTGTTTCCAGTTGAGTAAGAATTATTATTATTCGAAGATCCCTCCCAACTATTTACTGAATGCAACCTGTTTAAGTGGTTGTAAAAATATCCCAGTGGCCTTGCGACAACGTCTGTCTCTGACTGCGTGATCGAGGCCGCTCTTAAGAGGACCGTCGCAACGTGTTGCGGATGTTTAAAGTTGATAATCACGCAGTCCCCCCCACATGTTTTTCTGGTATTACCTATCCAGTTGACTCTTCTGATGGAGATGATCTGGTCTGAGTAGCCAACTGGGTAACCACAGTGCCGACTAAGCCAAGAGATAGCTTTGTTTTTAAGTGAATCTACCGATTCTTGGGTATAAGGGGCCTGTGTGATAGGTGGGACATTCGTTAAAACCACAACGTATGGTACGCATTCAGGTGGGAGGTCCACAGGGCGCTTACTTGCTCTAGCTGGAACCCTACTTGTTCCACCATTGACAGCCACTTGTGCTTTATTGGGTAACGCAGCTGGCACATGACCAGACTGCTCCCCATTTAAAGATAATGTTGGTCTAACAACCTGGTTAGGACTAACCTGTCCTTTACTTGATGACCCCGCTCTCTGTTGCTGCTGAGGCGGTCTACCTTTATCCTGTGCAACAGAAGTTGTCACTGAGGTAATTGGAACAGGTTGTTCTTTAGATGGTTGTTTCCCGTTGTTAACAATAACAGGTGGGCTAATTATATTTCCTGGTTGCCCCTTATCCTGGGTAGATATATCTTTAAAAGTTGATACCGTTTTATCCAGAGTGACAGATTGATGATCAACCACATCCCTTAGTCTTTGAACTTCCCCGCACAGGCCCTCTATTTTAGCAATCAGTGGATCAATAATCATTTTAAATTTCTTATCGATAGAACCCATCAGTAAATCTAATTGGTCAGGATCGATGGAGACACAACTTTCTTTGATTAGTGAACCTATATCCTCTGGGTTATCCTTATGGGTTAAATCCTTTTTATGTTTTCTACCTTGATGATAGTTTCCCCTTTTAGGTACAGTTTTCCTACAGGCTCTCATTAATCTTATGGCCCTAATTGAATGTTGAGGGGTGCCCTCACAAGTATCACACAAATCACCTCCCACTTCAATGGAATTGCTACAAACCTCGGTACTATCTACAATGGTACTGTTCTCATCCACCTCAATTAATGTAGCATGTTCACTGGGAGTATTAGTATCCACATCATTGAGGTTCGAAGACTCTATTAAAGGGGGGATTTCCGGAGTGCTTTTCCCCAGCGATTTCCTCCTATCCGTATTTATTCTATTAACCACCTTCAACAGATAGTTATCGGGTAGGGTGGATTGAATAGACATGGTGAGTGGGAAATCCAAAGACAGTTCACGGTGAGAAAATAAAATCAAATGTTCGAATGTTAAGTCACAATATGCTACTTGGATGAACTCACATGTAGAAATAAGGGGGGTGGCCCGTCCCGTCCCTGGTCGTCCCCGGACGGCCACAGACGGCCCGCCCTCTGCCCAGGCTCAGCCCGGCGGCGCCCGCGACACGGAGGGAAGCGTCCTGTTAAGTAGCGCCTCCGGGCGCGCAGCGGCAGGAAGTGGCTGGAAGTGGTCGCACTGCCCTCTGGGAGCTGTAGTCTCCAGCCGCCACCAGCCGCGAGATGTAGAAACGCGGCAACGGCGAGCGGCGAGACCCACAGCGTCAGGGCCCCAGGGACAGGAAGACGTCCAGCAGGTAGGTGCCCCACAGCGTTCTGGCAAAAATTCCCCCGCTCCACCGAGGGAAGCGTCCTGTTAAGTAGCGCCTCCGGGCGCGCAGCGGCAGGAAGTGGCCGGAAGTGGTCGCACTGCCCTCTGGGAGCTGTAGTCTCCAGCCGCCACCAGCCGCGAGATGTAGAAACGCGGCAACGGCGAGCGGCGAGACCCACAGCGTCAGGGCCCCAGGGACAGGAAGACGTCCAGCAGGTAGGTGCCCCACAGCGTTCTGGCAAAAATTCCCCCGCTCCACCGAGGGAAGCGTCCTGTTAAGTAGCGCCTCCGGGCGCGCAGCGGCAGGAAGTGGCCGGAAGTGGTCGCACTGCCCTCTGGGAGCTGTAGTCTCCCGCCGCCACCAGCCGCGAGATGTAGAAACGCGGCAACGGCGAGCGGCGAGACCCACAGTGTCAGGGCCCCAGGGACAGGAAGACGTCCAGCAGGTAGGTGCCCCACAGCGTTCTGGCAAAAATTCCAGAGTCATTTAGCTCCCAAAGTCACCGATGATTGATCCCCAATGATGATTAGATTATCCAACGCAGGACAAGAGTACGGAGTCAGAGTCAAAAAGTGTCAGAGGCACAGACTCATGCTTGCAAAAATTCCACAACCTTTAGCTCATCCACTCTAGTCTGGAGGACCAAAAACCACAGAGTCTATTTAAGTTTAAAAGCTTTATTAAAAGTAAACACATTTCTAAAAATCAACTTTGTCATAAAACTAAACGTTTAACTGAAAATGGAAAAGTGCTTAGTGCTGACGATTAATTGGACACATTTCTTGTGGTCGAGCCGAGCTCTCACCTGGTTTGAACTTGATCCTGCTAGTGTTCTTAGAAGTCAAGCTTCAGTCTGTTAGGAGAAAAAGTGGTGCGTGTTAAAAATAAAAAGCAAGCATTCATCAGTTGTGCCAAAAAGTGCAGCAAGACAACAGCCTTCCCTGGAAAAAGGGACATTTTTACTTTAGAGTAGACAGACACAAATTATTACATTGTATTCTGTTTTTTTCACATTTCTTTATTCCTCCTAGACCAAATATTATATAGTAGTGAGTGGTGTATTCTAACATTCTTAAATGTACTTTGTAGGTGGAACATCTGGTGGCGGGGCCAGCGCGGAGGTGGTGGTATTGGACGAGGGGGACAACTCTGGAGAGGAGGCGGTGCAAGTGCCGGACGTGCCTGTGAGGGTTCACACGGTGGTGGCGGGCAGAGGTAAGCTATATATTCCTTACTTATTGAGATTGAAGACTGCATAGTGTGCTTTCTGCATGGGTGTATTATAAATCAACCAGGTAGTAGCCTCCTCTAAATGTACTTCGACTTAGCTGTGAAGTTTTTGGCGAGAAGAATCCCAATAAGATCTGAGATGAACTTGATGGATGGGATGAACGAAAAGCGAAAGAAGGGTGTAAGTAAGAGTGGAAGGACGAGAAATTTAATGATGACTGGCAAAGGAGAATGATATGTGTTTGCTTGGTCCCCGAGGTGGCTGGGAAGGAAAGAATATGGTATGGTGCATGGCTGGGTGAATGATGAAGCAAGGATGGGTGGAAGGAGAACAGCCTGGGTGGGTGAAACAGAAACTGTATGTGTGCATATACTTTGAATGGATGGATGCCTGGATCATGGTATTATCGGACTCTTAGATAGCATATGTGTATCTAGAGAGAGTAGATGGTCACTGGATGAACTAAGTGTTACTTTGAAGAGCATGTAACACCGCAACCGCACGTCCGTTCCAGTGTAGGAAAGACAAGGAAAAGAAGTTGTAATTTTGTCCAAATACTACCATGAATAGTAGCAGTAGTTTGTATTGCAACTGCAAGCACAGCATATATCCGGTTATTACGGTGGACACTCCCTACCTCTCTTAATAACTTTAGTTTAGTAGTAGTACGTCATTCATGTGTGGGCACACTGTTCACTCAATAATAAGCAAAGCACCTAAAGTCATCCCATATGTCATCAAATACATCCCATGTGAAGTGATAGATAATCAGATTATTTAGCTTCTTCATTTTCCTTTTCTAGTACTCATTTGCACTGTAGGGTGAAAGCTAAATTAATTAAGCAGTAGCCCTTTTACCAGAGTATTCTCCGTGCCACCCGTAATAGAAAAGTAAGTCTACCGGTACAACATCCACTGGTACAGCTGCATCCTCCTCCGTGCACCCACGGGCTGCCAGCCAGCGCAGTGCTCCAGCGGTACGGAGCCGGGCTACCAAAGCCAACCGCCACCGCCAAGCAGCAAAAAGAGCAGCTGCCCCCCACAGGAGTTGCAAGGCACGCCAGCGCCGCTTATCCCTAAGAGTGTCCTACCTGGAGCAGGAGGTCCATACCTACAAGAACTTGGTGGAGGGCCTCCGCTTCGACCATGCCACCCTCCGCAAGGAGTATGATGCCCTGGCCGCTAAAGTCAACAGCACCCTCCCATAGTGTAGTGTCCCTTGCCCCTTTTTTAGAGACTTTTGGGGGGTGGGAATTGGGAGTTGGGATGTGGGACTTTTGAAGGACAATCGTTGGGGTTAGGGAGGGTCTTGCGGGAGATTATTTTGTTAGGGCTACAAAAATATACTTTTTGAAACTTTATCTGACCATACCTGTTTTTTACTGCTTTTGAGTCTGGTGGGTGGGGGTTTAACAGTAAGTTTGTTTTCCTGAAGAGTCCTAGGACTTTAGTAGTACTACCGTCAATCTCTCGTCTATTCCTAATACTCCATTATACTACCTCCCACCAAACGCTTATCTTACCTGTAATTTGTGTTTCAAAGTAGGGCTAGGCCCAGGGCTGGCTCCACGGGAAATGGCGATTAAGGTTGGCAATCCTGGGCGGATGAAATGTCCTCATTGCGGTGGTACTAGTGGTGTGACACAGTGGCAGTTGCATGCCTATGGAAAAAAAGAGAATGAAACCTGGTTTGTCCTTACTGTAGCATTACAACGGTACGATAGAGAATATAGCAGGTGACAGTACACTAGAACAGTGCCACACAGAGCCTAACAAATGATAAAGTATTGGAAGTATAACTAGTACTTGCGTTGAATTTCTTTGACATTGGCTACTACTACAAGAAATAGTACTGAAGCTGAGTAAGTCTAGAATATATCCTCGGATTCCTTCACCAGCCTGTTGCTATGACCTTATCTTCCCCAGCAAGTGTGTGGAATTATTGATGTCATTTAGTCACACATCAAGCAAAACCACACAGCCCGGGGGAAGAGGGTTAGGGTTTGGAAAATGGATGGGAATGGGGGGTTCTTTTTGGGTAGGTTTTGTTGAGAGAAAAAAAAAGCACAGCATGGACAAACAATAATTCAAGATAAAGAAATCTTTGGGTACAAAGCTAACCATAAATCTTTTTAAGTGACATAAAGGAAGTGCATGCCCTACTGCATGCATTGTTACTGAAAAGTAAGTAGTACTAGAATGCGACAGTACAGGGCTGCAGCGTTTTCACTTGCCTATCTCTGCACTCAGAGAAACACTTCTTATTCTTACATTAAATTAGGTTTAAAAATTAGCCGAAGTAAAACCTATAGAATGGCTGTAGGGATCAATTTAGAAGCAGAGAGAGATCCAAGAAATGGAGTCACACTCATAGAAGAAAACAATGGATACTGTATCTGTATGTTGTTGTAGTTGTCCTGTTGAATTTGGTAAGTAAGTTGCATGCAGCAAACAATTCCTCTTATTAGCGGCACTCCTCCATTCCAGCTGACGCTTCGTCTATCAATGTTGGTGACCAGAAGACACCCTGTCCACTGCTTGCCTGGCGGATGCTGAATTGCGGCTCGCTAATGTGAAGCCTGACTCACTCCATCCTTTTTTCCCCATTGCACAGACTGAAACCCCGCCTGTAATTATTGAACGAAAAATAGGAAGTGCTATTACAACACCACTGATAAATAAATACAAGATGTGTGCGCTGTGTAGTGCAAAAAGTCACACTTTGATTTTCCAAATAGACAGTACAATATTTTTGAAAGTGAGTACTCTGTCTGAGTCACCTTTTGAAGGATAAATAAGTATGGGCAAATTAATTTAGCGGATCTTTCCCCTCAAGCTAGGTGTACTGTAAACTGTGTTTTAGAACAAAATTAGACCTTCCCAGCAGTGCTCCCGCCTCCCACCCAGACCCTTACTAAAGCCAGTCGCAAGAATGTAGAAGACCCCCAACCAGATCTCAAAAAAAGAGGCCTAGCAGAAAACTGGTGACAAAACATACTTTGAAAGTAAAAGTAGGCCCAAATACCCCCTTACCCACCGTGGATTGTATTTCCAAACCACTTGCAAGCAAGCAAAAGTATCCATAGCCCGCATCGCTCCAAGACTCGAAGGCCCCTCCACCCAAACACATGCAATAGAAATACTGCTAACCCTAACGAGCCCTAAGTTAAGAATAGTGGCAAAGGCTTTCTTTAACTATGCCAAATCCCCCCTTTCCCACCATACTACTGGTTTAGAGTCTGGTGGGTGTTGGTTTAACAGTAAGTTAGTTTTCCTGAAACTTAAGTCTGTGTCATTTTCTTCCTTTAAGTGTAAATGGCTAAATGTTTTCAACAGTAAGTGCCTCTCACCGAGTAAGTGATCTCCCCTTTCCCACCATGGATTTTCTTCAAATCGCTTGCAACAAAAATTACACATTCCCACGAGTGCTCTAAAACCCCAGAACTCAGTTGCAAAAATCAAGAACACCCAAACACAGGCAATCCTGCTGCTAGGGCTAACCCTAACGAACCCTAAGTTACAAAAAGTGCCAAAACCTTTTTCCTCATGGATGTTGTTTAAACCAGCCCTAACTCCCCTCTGCCTCCATGGATTTCCTTAAAACCTCTTGCTATCTAAACTATCCATACCCAGTAGTGCTCCCAGACCCTGAAACCCACCCACAAACACCAGGAAGCCCCCCAAACAGGCCCCTGAAAACGCTACATTGAGCGAAAAGTCAGAAAAGGCAAAATCTTTTTTCCTCATGGATGTTGTTTAAACCAGTTTTATCCGGTATTAGACCTTCCCAGCAATGGCCCCAGAGCCGTCAACCCAGGGGAAAACAAGTAGAAGACCCCCAAACAGCCAAAAAGCAAAAGTACAAAAATGTGGACTTTGTCACTTTTCTGAAAATTTCCAAAATCACGCAGCGCGTGCTCTGCAGCTAGGCCCTAACTCCCCTCTGCCTCCATGGATTTCCTTCAAACCTCTTGCTATCTAAACTATCCATACCCAGTAGTGCTCCCAGACCCCGAAACCCACCCACAAACACCAGGAAGCCCCCCAAACAGGCCCCTGAAAACGCTACATTGAGCGAAAAGTCAGAAAAGGCAAAACCTTTTTTCCTCATGGATGTTGTTTAAACCAGTTTTATCCGGTATTAGACCGTCCCAGCAATGGCCCCAGAGCCGTCAACCCAGGCGAAAACAAGTAGAAGACCCCCAAACAGCCAAAAAGCAAAAGTACAAAAATGTGGACTTTGTCACTTTTCTGAAAATTTCCAAAATCACTCAGCGCGCGCTCTGCAGCTAGGCCCTAACTCCCCTCTGCCTCCATGGATTTCCTTCAAACCTCTTGCTATCTAAACTATCCATACCCAGTAGTGCTCCCAGACCCCGAAACCCACCCACAAACACCAGGAAGCCCCCCAAACAGGCCCCTGAAAACGCTACATTGAGCGAAAAGTCAGAAAAGGCAAAACCTTTTTTCCTCATGGATGTTGTTTAAACCAGTTTTATCCGGTATTAGACCTTCCCAGCAATGGCCCCAGAGCCGTCAACCCAGGCGAAAACAAGTAGAAGACCCCCAAACAGCCAAAAAGCAAAAGTACAGGTGATTAAAGTTTTAATTATATTAACTTGTGCAAAACAAAGAAAGACAGAAACACAGGAATAAAAGTCAATAAGTACGAAAAAGAAAATGTCTGAATTCATTGGCTCATTTTCAGGCCTCGGTGTCAGGGAAGAAGAGTTCATCCTCATACTCTGCGAAATCATCAGGCAGGAGTAGGTCAGTGTCACCTAACACAGAAGAAATTCCCTCATCTAAGTTGCTGTCCTCCTCGTCTTCTTCCATCGTGCGATCTGGTACTTTGAAATCTGGTGGTATGAGGTGCTCATTCATCTTGATCATTGTCAATATCTCCACATTTTTGGGCGAGAGGCGGGTCCGTTTGCAAGTTACAATGCCACCAGCAGCACTGAAAACACGTTCAGAAGACACGCTTGCGAGTGGGCAAGACAAGTAATGTTTAGCCAGGCGGGAGATCTCTGGCCACAATTCTTTTTTCCCATGCCAATATGCCAATGGGTCAGCATTAACATAGACCTCTGTTGAGTCATTCAGATAGTCCTGCACCATCGACTCAAAGTTCTCCACGTTTCCTCCACTTTGCTGTATTTTCGCTCGGACCTTTTCAGAACCATAACCAATCTCAGCTAGCCAATCCTCTTCATCACCCGATATTTCTGTTGTGTCTGGTGCAGATGATGCGGTTGCCGGTGTCTTTAACGGCTGAGAGGTCACTTCTGCCACAGCCACAGGTGCAGAAGTGGAGTCTTCTGACTGGGGATGGCCTGCTGATGCTGAAGTACTGCCTTTTCCTTCAATTTGCTTCCGTTCTCTTTCAAACCTGATGGCTGACCAGGCTACCTAACGTTTGTACTTTGTAGCATCTTCATCACTAAAAGGAAATAATGCAGAGCCTGCCAGCGCCTTTTTGTAGCGTGGATGCAGAATAGTAGCACAAATGTAATGCTGTTCTGAGTGGATCTTTTGAAGACGTTCATCGCCACGTAGACGCTCTAATAATTTCTCCGCCAAAACAAAAGCTTCTTGCTTTTCTTCATCGTTTTGAAACTTTGAAGACACCGCCTTCAGTTTGTGCTCCAGCATGCGCAACAATGGGATAGCTTTTCCCAAATTACAGTCCTCCCTGCTGACTGCACGCGTGAAGAACTCTGTGGTACGGGTCTAACACCAGCCCCGCCCGTACCTCCCGTTTTCGGACGCTCACCCTTCACGGCAGCGTGCGAGGAAGCGTCCTTGGACACGGCCCTGACAACCAGCACCCCACCCCCCTCTGTCTTCCAGGGGCCAATCAGGAACGGACGACTCCCGGAACCACAACCGCCTGATCCCGGAAGTCCCGCCTCGGAATCACCGCCGGAACCAGGAAAAAGTGGAAACACAGACAGAGAAGCCGTCGGAGCAGCGATCTCGTGGCAGGAGGCTCGGACCGGTGTTGTAGCAGACCAGACGAAGGAAGAAGAAGAAGAGTGGAGCGAAGACTGGTGGAGTCCAGAGGAGGAGGCTGGAGAGCGGCCGCAACTCACTTGGGAGTTGCGACGGAGCGTGTGAGTACTACCTAATCCACCTCAGTAGCACACTAGGTGCCTTGTAAATATCGTACCTCTCTTTAGTCACACCAGGCCTGGCCTTCACTGTATAAACTTTGTATAGCACGTCACCACTTGTATAGCACGTACTTCATAGGTTCCTGCTCACGATCCCTCACCTGACACTCTCTTCCTTTTCCCTTCCGATTTCCGTCCCGCTACCCGTCCCTCACTGTCGCTCTCACCTCCTATGCACTCCTGGTGCTGGTTACGGGACACAAACCTAGCGAAACAGACTGGACTAACCGCTCCTTGTGTTCTCTCCCTTTCCTCCGAGGATCGCCCAGTCCACCCCCTCACCGGAGTACCTGTTCCATCGCCCGAAGGAGACGACCGAACATCATCGCCAGGAGCTCGATTCCCGCAATACCATCTCCCCGCTTGTAAAGACTTTGTTATTGAACCGATTAAAGACCCATCATTGCACACCACATACGGCCTCCTTGCCTGATTTTCCGGCCCGCCATAGTCCCACGATCACAGGTGGTGTCAGAAGTGGGATCAGCTGGAAACATGGAGGCCGTCGTCAAGAAAATGGCGGAAACCCAAGAACAGTGGGGAGCCTTAATGGAGAAGTTCCTTAAAACCGCGGAGGACGACCGAGGTCAACTGCATGACGTCCTCAAAGGCCAAGGAGCCGCACACGATCAGGCCATGGGAAAGCTTAGTGATGCCCTGGGTCGACAGAGACCGGTTGCCTCCCTCCCTTCTATCGTTCTGCAGAAATACGTGCCGGGGAGGATCCGGACTATTTCTTTACCAATTTCGAGAGGCTCGCTCAGGCTGCCACCTGGCCAGAAGACCGCTGGGGTCAATACCTTGGCCCGCTGTTGACCGGGGATCTCCAGGCCGCATACCAACAGGCCAACATTCAGGGGAATACACCTTATGCCGATATTAAAACCTGTATCCTGGAGCGCTTAGGTATTGATGATGAGACGTACAGGGTTAAACTGCGGCAAGCAAAAGAGGGACCGCAAGAAAACCTCAGAGCCCTCTCCTTCCGCATCAAAGACTTGGCAAACCGATGGTTGAAACCTGAGACATCGTCAAAGGACGATATCCTAGGGAAGATATACTTGGAACAGTTCCTGGCCTCCCTACATCCGGCAACTCAGCGGTGGGTGCGACAACACGCCCGCCTCACGCTCGACACCGCGGTTGAGATAGCCGCTGCCTACAACAGAGCCCAAGAGCTACAACGAGGGCGTGAAGAACCTCATACCAGACCGCACAACTCAAGTGGCAGCCGTCCACCCAGACCCCTGCTCCCACGAAGACCGGAGCCACCTCCCTTGCTACCAGCTCCCATGATGTATAGACCTCCACACCCAGGGCCGCAATGCTATAATTGTGGAGGATATGGCCACATTGCCCGCATGTGCCCACAAAAGGAGGAGCCCATGGAGGTGGGCCTCGTTCGGAAACTATGTTTGTGTCAACCCGGGGGCTACCCCTCCTCCTTTCCATATTCCGGTGCACATCGACGGACAACCCGTTCTCGCCCTGGCTGACACAGGATGCCGGCAAAGTGTCCTCCGACCTCAAGACATGATCAACCCTGTTGGACCACATCGGGGTATGGTCGATATACAATGTGTTCATGGCGACACGAGAAGGTATCCAACAGCGCGGATCCGAGTGCAACACCCCACTGATCCAGGGACCGATCTCACCGTCGGATTGGTCCCGCGTCTCCCAGAACAGGCGATCTTGGGGAGTGATTATCCTGGGCTCCCCGAACTCCTACAAAACACCACCGACTCTTTGTCTCGTTGGTGAAAAGAAGCCCCTTTCTCCCAGGAACAACCAGTGATGGCTCCAACGCCTCGACCCAAGAAAACGCGAACCCAGAAACGCCACGAAAGAAGGAGTCACTCTAGCGCCTTCCCGGCGATTCCTGCAGAACACCCCTGGCAGACCGACAGAGAATTCAGGGCCGCCCAAAGGGAAGACCCCCTCCTGCAGGAAGCATGGGCCAGAGCTGTGGATAACGAAGACCCCTTACATGTAGGTCCCTATTTTTTTAAGAAAGCAGGACTGTTGTACCGAAAGGGAGGGCCCCAGCAGGCACCCCAACTGATAATCCCCGGTCCTTTCCGAGATAAAGTTCTGTTTCTTGCCCACAGTCACCTCCTGGGGGGGCATTTCGGAGACGAGAAAACAAGTCAGGCCATCCTGAGAAGTTCTATTGGCCGGGTGTCCATCAACAGGTGAAAACCTACTGCCGGGAATGCCCGGTTTGTCAGAAAAACAGCCGATACCGGCCTCCCAGGGTTCCTCTGCAACCGCTCCCCCTCATTGATGTCCCCTTCAGCCGGGTCGGGATGGACATAATAGGTCCCCTTATTCCCTCCCGAAGTGGTTGTCGGTACGCGTTGGTCCTTGTGGACTACGCTACCCGCTTCCCCGAAGCCGTTCCCTTACGACAGCCCACCACACTGACTATAGCTAAAGCCCTCATCACTATCTTTTCTAGGGTAGGGTTTCCGAGGGAGATCCTTACGGATCAGGGCACCCCTTTTGTTTCCCGCCTCATGCGATCAGTGTGTTCCCACCTCGGGATAAAGCAGATCCGAACCGCAGCATACCACCCCCGAACAGACGGGTTAGTGGAGCGCTACAATGCCACCTTGAAACTGACTCTAAAGAAACTGTTAGCCCTAGAGGCCAGGCGCTGGGAAGAGATGCTGCCATTGGCCTTGTTTGCC
Organism: Lissotriton helveticus; assembly: GCF_964261635.1. Classification (NCBI taxonomy): domain Eukaryota; kingdom Metazoa; phylum Chordata; class Amphibia; order Caudata; family Salamandridae; genus Lissotriton; species Lissotriton helveticus. The sequence goes on from NC_136067.1 coordinate 1,530,565,282, forward strand.
ATTCGCTGCAAGCCCCAGAGCAGCACTGGCTATTCACCATTTGAGCTCCTGTATGGTCGGGCCCCCCGCACCCTTCTGGGCATGGCCCAAGAGGCTTGGGAAGCCGAGCCAGATAGGACTCGCCCCCTTCCGGAATACGTGGAGAATCTAAAAACCCACCTGGCCGTCATACGTGACATTGTCCATCAAAACCTGCAAAACGCCCAGAACCACCAGAAGGGACAATATGATAAAGGCACCAAAACCCGTACCCTGGCTGTCGGAGATCTGGTTCTCTTAATGATGCCATCGTCCGATCAAAAATTGTTGGACCAATGGCAAGGCCCCTATGCCATTCTCCGACAGGTAACCCCAGTAACCTATGAACTAGAGTTAGACCCCACAAGGGGTACGACCCAAATATATCATATCAACCTCCTTAAGAAGTGGGAGGGGGGCCCCAGCCCGTCTTGACTACAGTGCCTTGCCACACAACCTCCCCCTTTATACCCTGTTTTGACCCCGGATTATCTGTGAAACAAAAACAAGATCTTCACCGGGTCCTTTTTCCCTCATCCCACGTCTTTTCCTCCTCTCCGGGGCACACCACGATCACGGAGCATGCCATCCATACCGAACCAGGGACAGTAGTCAGACAGAGGCCCTATAGGGTCCCCGAAGCCCGACGGGTCGTCATCCAACAAGAAGTCGAACAAATGTTACACATGGGAATCATTGAGCCCTCAACGAGCGATTGGAATTCGCCCATTGTTCTTGTGCCCAAACCTGACGGATCGGTCCGTTTCTGTATAGACTTCCGTGAGGTGAATAAGGTGTCCTCCTTCGACACTTATCCCCTACCACGTGTGGACGAAATGGTCGAGCGGATAGGGAAAGCCAAATTCATCTCCACGCTCGACCTTTGCAAGGGATATTGGCAGATCCCCCTTCGAGAGCAGGATAAGAAAAAGACAGCTTTTTCCACTCCAGCAGGATTATACCACATCACTGTTTTGCCCTTCGGCTTACATGGTGCCCCTGCCACCTTTCAAAGAGCCATGAACCGAATACTGAGGCCCCACTCCCAATACGCAGGGGCGTATCTCGATGATATCATCATCTTCAGTGACAATTGGGAACAACATCTAGAACACCTGGGACAGGTAGTCGCTTCATTGGGTTCCTATGGGTTTACCATCAACCCCGCTAAAACCACCTTAGCGGCCCAAACCGTCAAGTACCTTGGTTTTCTATTGGGAGATGGAGTCATCAGACCCCAACAGAGCAAAGTAGAAGCCATTCAAGCCCTTCCCTTCCCCAAAACCCGAAAACACCTGCGAGCCTTCCTAGGTCTCCTAGGTTATTACCGGAGGTTCGTCCCTAACTTCTCCCAAAGAGCAGCACCCCTTACAGACTTACTAAAGAAGACCGCCAAGACCGAAGACACCCTGCGAAACCCTACGCCTTCCCTCTTGCAGGCCTTTCATGTACTAAAAACATCCTTGACCTCAGAGCCGGTATTGACCAGTCCGAACTACTCCCATCCCTTCCTGTTACAGACGGACGCATCAGACCAAGGCCTAGGGGCCGTTCTTTCCCAAACAGACGAACATGGAAACGAGAAACCGATACTATATCTGAGCCGAAAACTTTTTTCCCCGCGAGATGAACTATGCGGTCGTAGAAAAGGAGGCTCTAGCCATTAAATGGGCAGTTGAGAGCCTCCGCTACTACTTGGACGGACGGGACTTCACCATCTACACAGACCATGCCCCCTTAGCATGGATGGCCCGGAACAAAGGACACAATGACCGGGTCCTCCGTTGGTTTTTATCCCTTCAACCCTACCGATTCAAAACCATCCATCGCAAGGATTCGGATCAGGGTAACGCCGACTTCCTCTCCCGGTACCCCCTCAGTCCAACCCGTACAAGAAGGACAGCTAGGGGAAGGGAATGTGGTATGGGTCTAACACCAGCCCCGCCCGTACCTCCCGTTTTCGGGCGCTCACCCTTCACGGCAGCGTGCGAGGAAGCGTCCTTGGACACGGCCCTGACAACCAGCACCCCACCCCTCTCTGTCTTCCAGGGGCCAATCAGGAACGGACGACTCCCGGAACCACAACCGCCTGATCCCGGAAGTCCCGCCTCGAAATCACCGCCGGAACCAGGAAAAAGCGGAAACACAGACAGAGAAGCCGTCGGAGCAGCGATCTCGTGGCAGGAGGCTCGGACCGGCGTTGTAGCAGACCAGACGAAGGAAGAAGAAGAAGAGTGGAGCGAAGACTGGTGGAGTCCAGAGGAGGAGGCTGGAGAGCGGCCGCAACTCACTTGGGAGTTGCGGCGGAGCGTGTGAGTACTACCTAATCCACCTCAGTAGCACACTAGGTGCCTTGTAAATATCGTACCTCTCTTTAGTCACACCAGGCCTGGCCTTCACTGTATAAACTTTGTATAGCACATCACCACTTGTATAGCACGTACTTCATAGGTTCCCGCTCACGATCCCTCACCTGACACTCTCTTCCTTTTCCCTTCCGATTTCCGTCCCGCTACCCGTCCCTCACTGTCGCTCTCACCTCCTATGCACTCCTGGTGCTGGTTACGGGACACGAACCTAGCGAAACAGACTGGACTAACCGCTCCTTGTGTTCTCTCCCTTTCCTCCGAGGATCGCCCAGTCCACCCCCTCACCGGAGTACCTGTTCCATCGCCCGAAGGAGACGACCGAACATCATCGCCAGGAGCTCGATTTCCGCAATACCATCTCCCCGCTTGTAAAGACTTTGTTATTGAACCGATTAAAGACCCATCATTGCACACCACATACGGCCTCCTTGCCTGATTTTCCGGCCCGCCATAGTCCCACGATCACAAACTCAAAAGGACGAAGCATGTCTGTCAGGCTTTTAACTAGCTCCCATTGCGCCGCATTTAACCTCAGGTCCTCCTTCACAGCTGTACCCATTGTTAAGAAATACTGATCGAGTACCGTAAACTGCTCATACAGACGCTCAAGCATGTAGAAGGTTGAGTTCCAACGTGTTGGCACCTCCTGGATGAGTGCTTTCACTGGCATTCGACGTTCATGTAGCAGGCTCCTCAGATGCTTCCGGGCCTTAAAAGAATGGCTGAAATGGTTGCACATTTTTCGGCAGGTGACCACTAACTGGCATGCTGGACTTTCTTTCTCCAATAAATTTTTAACAACCAGGTTTATACAGTGCGCCAAACACGGCACTCTGAAATAGTCACCCAGTTCCATGGCCTTAACTACATTGGTGCCATTATCCGTGGAAACATAACCAATGCCGCGTTTTTTTGGAGACAGCCAGTGAAAGACCTTTGTGTTGAACTCATTCAAAATGTTTTCTGCTGTATGACGTTTCTCCAAGCCAAACATGGCTAGTGTTGCATGTTTCCGAGCAGCTTTAAAAACTTGGTCCAGGTCAGCACCTGCGTTTAGCTTTGCTTTAACCCCTGAAAAAGAGACCCAGTGTGCAGTGATGCACATGTAATCAGTGCCTGCGCCACTGGTCCACATGTCTGTTGTGAGATGTATAGTGTGAACAGCACTCTTCTGCAAAGCTGCCCCAATCACCTCCAGCACATCTTCATGTAGTGCTGGAACCGCAACTCGGGCAAAATAGTACCGGCTAGGAACCTTCCATTTAGGGCAGAGCGCTGCCACTAATTCGAGAAAACCAACCCCTTCTACAAAAGAAAAAGGTAGAAGATCCAGCGCTAGCATTTTAGCCAGCTTAGTGTTATACAGACGCACCATTGGGTGTTTGGGGTCATATGGCGTGTCTGAAAAAAAACATTGTTTTAATGTGGCCCTGGACCATTTTACGGGATGATGATGATGACTTCTTCGACCCAGTTACGCTCGCTGATGAACTTTTTTGCATTGGTGTCTCACTCTGTCCCGCACTCTTAGTGTGGCTCCCAGGGGTACTGGGTGTAAGTGAAGTGTGTGACACTTCTTCCTCCTCTTCATCATCAGATGGAACATCAACATTTTCTCGACTTGCAATTCGGGCTTCCTTGATCTCCGTTAGGTGCGCAAACCATTGGACAGCGTGCTGTCTCTCAAGATGACCTCTCTGGCCTCCAGTCCCATAGTTGGTACCAAGCTTAGCACGACTAACTGCAAGCTTACAAATGCTACAAATGGCTATGTTTTCCCTTTTTGTGGAAACACTAAAGAAGTCCCAAACTGCGGACTTGAAATGTCTGTGGGGGCCGGAGGAGGCGATACTGGTGGTGGCCGTGCTGCTAATGCCAGATGAAGTGGAGGATGTGTATTGCTGAACTTTATTATGTTGTGCACTTTCACCACCACTAATTGAGGTCGAGGTGGATGGAGGTCCCTTCTGGCGAGTAAGAAATATGGAAGCGGTACGTTGTGGTGTACTAATTAACATCAATAATTCTGGTGTTCCCATTGCCTCCTCGTCGACTTCATCATCACGCTCAGCAGCTTGTCGGGCTAGGGTCAAAATGTCTGTTTGCTGCATGCCCGCTGGGGCTTCAGTGACGTTAGTGATGATGACTGCGTCGTCGTCGTGAGAGTCTTCAGCAGTAGGAGTATACGCCACTTCTTGTTGAGCGTCATCACACTCCATAACTTTGAGAGTTTCTACGACCTTCCTTTTACGCTTAGCTACCTTTGTCAGATCATGGTGTGCCTCCTCAACCTCACTCTCAGACGGCAGTGGTGCTGGTTCCCAAGTAAGATCCATATCATCAGAAGGAGGTGGGCTTGAAGAAGATGTAGACACCAACACCCTTGATCTTTTCCTTGCTCGGGATGTGGACGACAATGAATGATCATCAGGAGGAGTGGCTTCCTCGAATGATACCTCGGCTTGATTGTCGATTTCCAGATGTGCCCCTACTTCTGGAGGAACAACTATTGTGGCCACTTGTTGTGCCCCTCCATGCACCTCTGCTTGCTCCTCTCCTTGCGCCGCCTCTCCTTCCACATGTACTTGGGCTTGTACTACTTGCACATGTGATTGTTGTTGCGGCTGTGGTTGTTCAACACTCGTCAGATGAGTTACAACAACCTGTGTTGATTCTTGAGGGACATTGCTGCTACTTTCTTGCGATGAGCCAACATCACTGGTCGATGGTGATTGAACAACTATACTGGCTGCCTCTGCAGCACTCAAGGGCTTGGACCTAAGTTGGCGTTGTGGTGATGGCACTGAGCCCAATGGAGCGGAGGTGCTGCTCCCAGCTTGGTCCCCAGCAGACCCCGCTGCTGCAGCAGGCGTACTTTTTTTTTCCCCAAAAAATGTGGCGGTCGTCATCACACCAGTCTCCTTGGCAAGTGGCGCCACTTGCTTCTTCTGCTCCTTACTGGCAACTTTCTTGCTAGAGGAGCTACGGGCAACTTTTTTTGGGGCCATCTTCTTCAGATGTCACTCTGAACAGCAGGCCGCAGTTGCACAAGTTGCAGAGTTGTCTGTGGCCACACGTGACGTTGTGCTGCACACACCGCAGCAGGACTTCTTCCTGGCACTGGTGGTTCTCTTGTGCACCTACAAGCAATAGAAGACAGAGGAACATCAGTTATACACCCCAAAAAGTCGAAAAACACACAAAAATCAGCACAATCCCAGCCCATCCATGGCCTCAATGGTGTTTAAATTCAAGAAGACAACCCACAGAAAGACTAGGCCCATGCACCACTCACTACCCCTGGGCAAAAGGCCCCACCAGCAGCCCCAAAAAAACGACAAAAAACACAAAATTCAGCACAATCCCAGCCCGTCCATGGCCTCAATGGTGTTTAAATCCAAGAAGACACCCCACAGAAAGACTAGGCCCATGCACCACTCACTACCCCTGGGCATAATGGATGAACGCTAGGCAAAATAAGTGCAGGCCTCAGACACTGCCTCTCTTCAAAATGGCCCCTTGCACCCCAAGCACATGTTGCCTGTACCAGCACTCAAGATGGCCACCACCCACATGGCCAGTCCAAATCAACAGTACCACCCCCAAAAAAACGAAAAACACACAAAAATCACCACAATCCAATGCCATCCAGGATGTTTACATTAAAGAGAGTGAGACCCCACAGGCAGACTCAGTCCATGCACCACCCACTACCCCTGGGCAAAAGGCCCCACCAGCAGCCCCAAAAAAACGACAAAAAACACAAAATTCAGCATAATCCCAGCCCATCCATGGCCTCAATGGTGTTTAAATCCAAGAAGACACCCCACAGAAAGACTAGGCCCATGCACCACCCACTACCCCAGGGCAAAAGGCCCCACCAGCAGCCCCAAAAAAACGACAAAAACACAAAATTCAGCACAATCCCAGCCCATCCATGGCCTCAATGGTGTTTAAATCCAAGAAGACACCCCACAGAAAGACTAGGCCCATGCACCACTCACTACCCCTGGGCAAAAGGCCCCCCCCAGCAGCCCCACAAAAACAACAAAAAACACAAAATTCAGCACAATCCCAGCCCATCCATGGCCTCAATGGTGTTTAAATTCAAGAAGACACCCCACAGAAAGACTAGGCCCATGCACCACTCACTACCCCTGGGCATAATGGATGAAAGCTAGGCAAAATAAGTGCAGGCCTCAGACACTGCCTCTCTTCAAAATGGCCCCTTGCACCCCAAGCACATGTTGCCTGTACCAGCACTCAAGATGGCCACCACCACCACCCACATGGCCAGTCCAAATCAACAGTAGCACCCCAAAAAAACCCACCACAATCCAATGCCATCCAGGATGTTTACATTAAAGAGAGTGAGACCCCACAGGCAGACTCAGTCCATGCACCACTCACTACCCCTGGGCAAAAGGCCCCAACAGCAGCCCCCAAAAATCGACAAAAACCACAAAATTAAGCACAATCCCAGCCCATCCATGGCCTCAATGATGTTTAAATTTAACAAAACAGTTGTATAATGCACCCATAACCAACCCTGGTCCTACTGGATACTGTGGCTACCCACAATATATTTTATTTAATGTTCTGAAAAAGTTCCAAAATTGTAGTTGCAGCAACTGTAATGCCCCAACAAACTTACTTGTGAAAGTTGATTTCTAATGCAAAAGTGATCCAAAGAAAGTCAAAAAAGCCTCAAATCCAAATATCCAGCAGCACCCACAAAAAGTAATCCTTCCAGGTCAAGTTCCAAATGAAAGTGACCAGCACATGAAGAAAGCACTGGGAGGAGCCTGCTGGACAGGAACAGGAAGTTGGAGACTGTGGGGCACTTCCTTCCTCCCCCCCCCCCAAAAAAATGGACTCCTTGCAACAAAAAAGTGCAGGCAAATGTCAACCTGAGGAGTGATTCTGATAAAAATCATCATTTTCTGAAGGTTTATGCTGTTTGCTGGTGGATTTCTTGTGCAGAATTGCAAAATCTCTATTTCGCAAGTGCGAGATTGTTCATGCCCGCCGCACCTACGTGTTCGCAATTGCGAACTCTCGCGATGCGTGCTGTGCAAGGTAAGGTGGCAAGCCGCGATGACGTATTCGCGGGCGCCAACTCCCGCGGGATCCCGCAGCAAGATCCAAAATGGCGCAGCACTCGCAAAATATCGAGAAAAACAACTCGGCAAAGGCTGAATGACAGAAAGTGAACGCCGTGCGCCACGCCGCGCGCCGCAATATTGTATCACCAAGCAAAAAAATCCGCCGCGTGCGAATTGACGGATTTTCGGATTGCGAATTTACCGAAAATCCGCAAATTCCGCGAGCGGAACGGATTTTACGCCCATGCTTACTCACTGCATGTTGCTGTGCTGCATACATTACTACATTAAATTTTAATAATTTTAATTGGTTCCTGTATTTCTTTTAATGGCGATGAGGGACAGAACACTTCTCACAACAGGAGGAAGCGCATTGAGGAGTTGTGTTCTTAAAGGTAATAAATTGGATTTTATTTTATTTGTAAAAGAAAAGAAGAAGATATACATGGACTAAAATTGATACTGAGGAAATTAAAGGAAGAATAAATCTCAACTTCAGGAAAAAGGGTTGTCTGGAAATATAAAAAATTACAAAAGAAGGACAGGGCTGGTCGAGAAAAGAAGATAAGATACTACGCAAGGAAAACCGTTTGTTGTCAAATTACGGTACTGTTGCCCGTTAAAATAATTCTTTAATTTAGCGGTAGCGTTAAAATAATTCTTGAATTTACCGGTGGCATAGGTAATTTTATAAGTTGTGACGCACCTACCGGTAACAGAACTGGCGTTTTTCAAAGTGTGCATCGAGACATCATGAGAGTTGGCATTCTTTGAATTACGGCCTCGAGTGGTCACGAGCATTTGGACAGGACCGGTATCCAGACGTCACTCGGTAACCTCCATTGTTTCTGCCAAGAGCGAAGGAAAACAGAGGAAGCCTGAAGCATGATGGGAACCGCAAGGCATGCTTGTAGGAAGTGACGCGAACGCGTACAAAGTGGCGGCTGTAAAGGTGAAGAATTTTAAAGCTCGTGATTTTAACGAAGGAAAACTTTGTTGTTTAACTTTCACACAGGAAAACGACATCATAAGTAAGTCGGTCGAAATTTATAATAGAACATTTTTTGGCGAATACTTTGGGGCAGACTGGCTTGGGTGAATAAAGACCATATATATAAGGAGCACCAGTGCATATTTATATTTGAAAAGAAATTAAAGAGGAACAACACAAGGGAATAGTTACCTAGTGGATTACAACTAATAAAAGGAAAATTATACATACTGATTAAAATAAAAAGTGTATATATGGTTATATACAATTCGAATTTATTTTTTTTGTTATCATATTTTAAGCTGCAAATTAAAGAAAATGCAGTTTGAGCCTCCGGGAAAATTTTTACAATGCAAAGGGGAACCATCTTTACCCTGGTCAAGATGGAAAGAAGAATTTGTAAATTATATGAAAGCCATAGATGGGGAAAGAATGGGTGCAGAAAGGAAAAAAACATTTTATTACATTGCCTTGGATCTGATGGTCAGATAGTATTTAGAGCTCTACCGCAAATAAATGTTGCAGAAAATGGAGAGGCGACAAATGTGTATAATGAGGCGTTGCTTAGAATGGAAAAAAGGTTTAAACCTACCAGTAATATTGCATTGAATAGGTTCAAGTTTTATACAAGGAAACAAGAAGAAAACGAATCATTTGAGGGTTTTTTGATCGCATTAAGCACATTAAGCTTACATTGTAACTTTGAAAACATTTCCAATGAAATGATTAGAGATCAGATAGTGGTTCATGTCAGATGTAAAAAAACCACAGGAACAACTATGGGTGATGGGGGATCCTAAACTGCCCGAGGCAATTTCTACTGCTAAAGCATTTGAGCAAACTGAAAAATGGATGCACACAGTCAAAAATATCATTAATAAGAATGAAAAATCTGATGAGGTTTCTGTAATAAAGCGGGAAGATGAGATGAGATACGACACACAAAATATGAATGCTGTTCAGGGTCAAAATATGAATTTCAATGCCAATAGAAGACTTGAAAGGAATGGGAAAAATGCATTTTGCTACAGATGTGGAAATAAAAAACATATTTCCTCGTTTAATGGTTGTCCAGCTGTCAGAAGAGAATGCAAAAACTGTGGAAGAGTAGGAAATTTTGCAAATATGTGCAGAGATCAAAGAACATTTCCCAGGCAATATCGGCCAAGAATTTCATCCATGGTAGAAGGGTTAGAACAAGCTGGAAGTTCAAGAGTAATTAGAAATACAACACTCAACTAGAACAGGTCAGGGTTTGTTGTTTCCCTTAGGAATAACATTGCAAATCTGGAGGATCTTAATGACATGCCGGTCACAAGTTCACCAATGTGTATTGTTCAAGTGTCTAACGTGGAATTAAGAAAATAAGGAGTTAGGTCCCGGGACACAGGGTCAGCTGGACCATAGAATAATTTATAAAAAGAGAAATGCTGGCCCTGCGATTTTTGATAGCTATATTTTGAGCAACAAACCAAATCCTTGTTATGATTTGTATGGTCGAATTTATTTAAACCATTTACTTTTTCATATAAATCTCATTAAGTTAAAGCATTGATTGCATGAGAAAAACACTACGTACATACAATTTATACAAAAACATTTGACAAAGAATTTTAACAAAAATACATAAATACATATGACAAAATGACATCCAATCATTTAGTGTACATAAATATAGAAATACGGTCATACGAGAAGCATCAGTCGTTATGTAGTATTAAGCAATGAAGCTATTTGCAGTAAGGAAAAGAAAACAAAATGAATTGTAACAAATAAAAATTTTCAATTGTCTGATAAATAAACTTGAATTCTTTCTGCTATTGCCAATTCCTTTCTGCTATTGCCGACGCGTTTCGAACTCGCTCTGGCATTTGGCAAGTTCTCATCAGGGCTTTCTCGTATTATTCTTCTTTATTTTCAAGTTGGCAGCGGGTTTTCAATTTTCAAGAGATCTTATTCAATCAATGTAGATTCGGTTCTTCAAACCAGTAGTCTGCACTTCTGTTTGGTAAATATTTGAAACAGCCGTGCGTTTTTATGTTCTAAATGTTGGTGATCTTGAAGAAACACACGCTCCCAAGTGCACTCCAAACCAATCCAGGGTGACTCAACATTTAGAACATAAAAACGAACATAAAAACGAACTGAAACCGGCTAGAAGTTAGAAAAGCAGGGGAACTGCATTTAAACAGCCCAAGCGCCAACAATAAGGTGCAATAAGACGTGTCCACCGCCGGCTGGCGGGTGGGAGCTGATTTTTGTCCCACGCACGGCTGTTTCAAATATTTACCAAACAGAAGTGCAGACTACTGGAATCTACATTGATTGAATAAGATCTCTTGAAAATTGAAAACCCGCTGCCAACTTGAAAATAAAGAAGAATAATACGAGAAAGCCCTGATGAGAACTTGCCAAATGCCAGAGCGAGTTCGAAACGCGTCGGCAATAGCAGAAAGGAATTGGCAATAGCAGAAAGAATTCAAGTTTATTTATCAGACAATTGAAAATTTGTATTTGTTACAATTCATTTTGTTTTCTTTTCCTTACTGCAAATAGCTTCATTGCTTAATACTACATAACGACTGATGCTTCTCGTATGACCGTATTTGTATATTTATGTACACTAAATGATTGGATGTCATTTTGTCATATGTATTTATGTATTTTTGTTAAAATTCTTTGTCAAATGTTTTTGTATAAATTGTATGTACGTAGTGTTTTTCTCATGCAATCAATGCTTTAACTTAATGAGATTTATATGAAAAAGTAAATGGTTTAAATAAATTCGACCATACAAATCCTAACAAGGATTTGGTTTGTTGCTCAAAATATAGCTATCAAAAATCGCAGGGCCAGCATTTCTCTTTTTATAAATAACGTGGAATTAAGGCTCATGGCTGATTCTGGATCGCCATGGACCATGATATAAAAGCAATACTTTGTAGAGAAACTTGATAGTGTTTTTGATATTTGTGAAATTGTTCCACCTGATATCAATCCGGTAAGTTATGATGGTTCACGCATTGACATGATTGGTTATTTTGAGAATACAGTGTTTTTTAAGACTAGAACAGCTAATATTAAATTATATATTGCTGTGAAGGGTATAAATGTTCTTGGTTGGAGGGATCAATATAAGCTAGGAATAATGTTGAACCCCAGACTTAAGGATCCTGTGATATTGGATGAGTCTATATGCAACAACTACATTTCGGTTACAGGTGTAGAGGACATGGAAGACTTTATAAAGGTCTCATTCAAGGATGTTTTCACTGATTCATTGGGAAAGCTTAAAGATTATTCACATCAGATAAAATTTAAAGCGAATGTCAGACCGGTTAGACAAAAAATAAGACCTGTACCGATTAATGTAAGGGAAGAACTCAAGGAGAGGTTAACAGAGCTCGTAACAGAAGGCATTATAGAACCCATTAACTCATCTGAATGGGTTTCACCAATTGTTTTGGTCCCCAAACCGGATAAAAAATTTAGACTTTGTGTGGATTTAAGAGCATTGAATTCGGAAATTGTGGTAGATTGTCACCCACTACCAAATATAAATGAGGTAGTTTCAATGTTAGAAGGCGTCAAAGTTTTTCTACATTGGACTAGAGGTCAGCGTATCATCAGGTGCCACTGACAGATGATTCTAAAATGTTAACTGCTTTCATAACTCCACAAGGATTATATCCGTACACAAGAATGCCTTTTGGCTTAGCCTCAGCGGCATCCGTGTTTCAGAGAATCATGTTTAACATATTTAGGGACATTGATAACTTTGTAAAATGTTTCCAGGACAATATTTTATTTTTTCAGAAAATAATGAGGATCATTGAAAACATCTGTCTGAAGTATGTGGTAGGTTAAAAAGAAATGGTTTAACTCGGAAGGCTCATAAGTGCAAAATGTTTAAGAAAAGCGTGAAGTATTTAGGACATACTCTTACAGGGGATGGTGTGATACCAAAAAAATGCAATGTTGAAGATATAATGAATGCTCCATCTCCAAAAAACCAAAGATCAGTTGCTATCGTTTGCGGGGATGTGTGAGTATTACTCTAAGTTTGTGACTCATTTTGCGACAAAAACTTGAACCATTAAGAAGATTGTTAAGACATAATGCTTGTTTTGAGTGGTCAGAATTACAACAAAATGCATTTAATGAAATCAAACAGGATATTTAAATGCACCTACTCTCAGGCCATTCTGCATGAAAAGCAATGCATTATAACGGTTGATGCAAGGTTTGTATGGTGTTGGAGCTGTACTGTCACAGAGAAGTGGGAGTGAAGAATGGAATGTGTGTTTCGATTGAAGAACTTTTAATAAAACTGAGAGGTATTGTGCAGTTATAGAGAAGGAGCTTCTTGCATGTGTGTGGTCTATAGAGCATTACAGGAATTACATTTGGGGAACAAACTTCATTTTGAGGACGGATCACAAGTCTTTGGTAAATATTCTGTCACCTGGTGGTGGTTGGCATGCCACTGCAAGAATTGCTAGATTAACTTCTAGATTACAGGAATATTGTTTCAAAACGGAATTTGTACCAGGGAAGAAGAATGTCACAGCAAATTTTATGTAGCGTCTTCCATGTGAGTCAGATTTTAAGGAAAGGGATGATGAGGTGGAGATTGTTACCCCAATACAAGATGTTGTAATTGGAGCATTTTCAATCATATCAGTGGAGACATGGAAAGACTGTGAAGAGAATGATTCAGTAGGACAATTGGTTAAGAGATTTATCGTGGAAGGTTGGCCAAAAAGGTATAATATTCCTGCAGAAATCATGCCTTTGTTTAAAGTATCAGATGAACTAAAGCTAGATGGGAATTTTATTTACAAAGATGGAAAATGTGTTCCACCACTGGGTGTTAGAGAGATGATCCTTGAAATAGATCAATAATTCCCATCCAGTTATGTCTGCAATGAAACGTTTAATTAGAAGTTACTTCTGGTGGCCAGGAATGGATATGATGGCAGACCGGGTTGTTAGAGACTGTATAGTTTGCAACTCTAGTGATGAAATGTTGAAAGTTTATGTTCCTCCCCTCAACAGTGTAGATTGGCCACAAGAACCATGGAAGAAGTTGGCGTTTGACCTTTCTGGTCCCTTTCTTGATTTACCTTTAGACTCACGTTATGCATTAATTTTAGTGGACTACCACTCAAAGTGGCCAGAAGTTAAGATAGTGCCAATGGCTACTACCAATAAAGTCTTAGAGTTTTTCAGGGAAGTATTTGCCAGGAAAGGTTCTCCGTCAATTATTGTTACAGATAATGGCGTTCAACTGACTTCCTATGATATGGAGGAATATCTCAAAGGTCTTAGTTTAAAACATGTCACCACATCACTGTATTCGCCACATGAAAATGGCCCAGTGGAACGTTTCAATACGGTTTTGTAGGGTTTCATCCATGAAGTCAAGAACGAAGGAGAAAAGTGGAAAGATTTATTACAGAAGTTAGCCCTTTCCGCTTGTTAAAGGGCAGAGATCCTGCTTCAAGCATTTGTCCGTGGTGGCTCAAAGAGAAGTTGGGTGATAACATTAAGAATGCAAATAACAGAAATGACTCTGCTCTAAGAGTGAGAGAAAAACAGAAAAAGTATAAAGTGTGGTATGATAACAAAAATGGAACGTTAAGCAACATAACTTTAGAGTAGGAGAATGGGTTGGAATTAAAAAAAACTGGAGGTCGATTACGATGGCGGACGGAAGGACGACCGCCGGCCTGGAGTAGGCGGAAAATGCTTTTTACAGTCTGCAAGCCGGGATAGTCCGTCCGCCATATAAGGATGGGAAGCACTGCTGAATTCCCGTACGCCGCGGAAGAACGTGATCCGTCGCGTAAATACACCCGACCCCGCGGCGGACATAACCAATCCAGAGACACCGCCGTATGGAATGACGTCTCGACTGCCCTCAAAATCACGATGGCGGGAACCACACAGTAAATTGCTGCAGAAAAAACACCAGCCCGAACACGGCAGAACCACCACAGCTGAGAGGCAAAACATTGCAGAGAGACCCACCACAGCCAGACCACCATCATGGAGCCAGCTCTACACGCATTCCCGGTACTCTTCGTGCTCCACCAACAGCAAGTCATGGACCGTCGCCGACAGCCACACCACGGACAACGGAACATAGCGGAGCAGACGACGGAAACCATGCCCACAATCAAGTAGGCAGGCAGGCAGGCAGGAATGGCTAGGCCACACAGGCCCACATACACACAAGGCATACCACACATAAGGAGACATGCTGGCCCACCCTTAGACCAACCCCACACCTACCCCACTAACAGACAGGGGCCCACACACCACAAAAAACAACCCTGCTGCACACATCAACAACCAACACACACACGATGAGCCCTGACATGTTGACTGACAAAGTCGAGACTGAACAACCTACTGGGTAGGCACAAATCATGAGTGTGACACATGCACCATATGAAAAACATCCACATAACCTGCAGTGCCTGGGAAGCCACTGTTGTCCCAAAATAAGCTTCAGAGTGCCTCCCCCACCCTTACACAGTCCACAGCCACATTGTAATGACTGTCACTCCCTGCCAAACAAAAGGAAACAGTGCTGGGCAATGGTTATGTGAAAGTGGCAGACAGCATGTACGACAGCAGCAACATATCAACAATGCAAGGAGACAACCAGGAATGACACAGATAAACCACAACACAGGATTAACTTGCTTTATTGCACAGCACAGAGGTTGACTTTGTGAGTAGCCAGGAGCATGCACACTAGATAGAACAGAGCAGGCCCATCTGAGGCAGCACATGAGAGGGGCAAAGTGCATCAACAGTCCATGGTACAGAACAGAGCAGGTCCATCTGAGGCAGCACATGAGAGGGCACAATGCAGTATCAGAACAGCAACAGGGCAGTGTTCACAACAGAGCAGCTACATCTGAGGCAGCACATGAGAGGGGCAAAGTGCATCAACAGTCCATGGTACAGAACAGAGCAGGTACATCTGAGGCAGCACATGAGAGGGCACAATGCAGTATCAGAACATCAACAAGGCGGTGTTCACAACAGAGCAGCTACATCTGAGGCAGCACATGAGAGGGCACAATGCAGTATCAGAACAGCAACAGGGCAGTGTTCACAACAGAGCAGCTACATCTGAGGCAGCACATGAGAGGGGCAAAGTGCATCAACAGTCCGTGGTACAGAACAGAGCAAGTCCTTCTGAGGCAGCACATGAGAGGGCACAATGCAGTATCAGAACAGCAACAGGGCAGTGTTCACAACAGAGCAGCTACATCTGAGGCAGCACATGAGAGGGCACAATGCAGTATCAGAACAGCAACAGGGCAGTGTTCACAACAGAGCAGCTACATCTGAGGCAGCACATGAGAGGGGCAAAGTGCATCAACAGTCCATGGTACAGAACAGAGCAGGTCCTTCTGTGGCAGCACATGAGAGGGCACAATGCAGTATCAGAACAGCAACAGGGCAGTGTTCACAACAGAGCAGCTACATCTGAGGCAGCACATGAGAGGGGGAGAGTGCATCAACAGTCCATGGTACAGAACAGAGCAGGTCCATCTGAGGAAGCACATGAGAGGGCACAATGCAGTATCAGAACAGCAACAGTGAAGTGTTCACAACAGAGCAGCTACATCTGAGGCTTCACATGAGAGGGGTAAAGTGCATCAACAGTCCATGGTACAGAACAGAGCAGGTCCATCTGAGGCAGCACATGACAGGGTACAATGCAGTATCAGAACAGCAACAGGGCAGTGTTCACAACAGAGCAGGTACATCTGAGGCAGCACATGAGAGGGCACAATGCAGTATCAGAACAGCAACAAGGCAGTGTTCCCAACAGAGCAGCTACATCTGAGGCAGCACATGAGAGGGGCAAAGTGCATCAACAGTCCATGGTACAGAACAGAGCAGGTCCATCTGAGGCAGCACATGAGATGACACAATGCAGTATCAGAACAGCAACAGGGCAGTGTTCACAACAGAGCAGCTACATCTGAGGCAGCACATGAGAGGGGAAAAGTGCATGAACAGTCCATGGTACAGAACAGAGCAGGTACATCTGAGGCAGCACATGAGAGGGCACAATGCAGTATCAGAACAGCAACAGGTCAGTGTTCACAACAGAGCAGCTACATCTGAGGCAGCACATGAGAGGGCACAATGCAGTATCAGAACAGCAACATGGCAGTGTTCACAACAGAGCAGCTACATCTCAGGCAGCACATGAGAGGGGCAAAGTGCATCAACAGTCCGTGGTACAGAACAGAGCAAGTCCTTCTGAGGCAGCACATGAGAGGGCACAATGCAGTATCAGAACAGCAACAGGGCAGTGTTCACAACAGAGCAGCTACATCTGAGGCAGCACATGAGAGGGCACAATGCAGCATCAGAACAGCAACAGGGCAGTGTTCACAACAGAGCAGCTACATCTGAGGCAGCACATGAGAGGGGCAAAGTGCATCAACAGTCCATGGTACAGAACAGAGCAGGTCCTTCTGAGGCAGCACATGAGAGGGCACAATGCAGTATCAGAACAGCAACAGGTCAGTGTTCACAACAGAGCAGCTACATCTGAGGCAGCACATGAGAGGGCACAATGCAGTATCAGAACAGCAACAGGGCAGTGTTCACAACAGAGCAGCTACATCTGAGGCAGCACATGAGAGGGGGAGAGTGCATCAACAGTCCATGGTACAGAACAGAGCAGGTACATCTGAGGCAGCACATGAGAGGGCACACTGCAGTATCAGAACAGCAACAGGGCAGTGTTCACAACAGAGCAGCTACATCTGAGGCAGCACATGAGAGGGGCAAAGTGCATCAACAGTCCATGGTACAGAACAGAGCAGGTCCATCTGAGGCAGCACATGAGAGGGCACAATGCAGTATCAGAACAGCAACAGGGAAGTGTTCACAACAGAGCAGCGACATCTGAGGCTTCACATGAGAGGGGTAAAGTGCATCAACAGTCCATGGTACAGAACAGAGCAGGTCCATCTGAGGCAGCACATGACAGGGTACAATGCAGTATCAGAACAGCAACAGGGCAGTGTTCACAACAGAGCAGGTACATCTGAGGCAGCACATGAGAGGGCACAATGCAGTATCAGAACAGCAACAAGGCAGTGTTCCCAACAGAGCAGCTACATCTGAGGCAGCACATGAGAGGGGCAAAGTGCATCAACAGTCCATGGTACAGAACAGAGCAGGTCCATCTGAGGCAGCACATGAGAGGACACAATGCAGTATCAGAACAGCAACAGGGCAGTGTTCACAACAGAGCAGCTACATCTGAGGCAGCACATGAGAGGGGCAAAGTGCATGAACAGTCCATGGTACAGAACAGAGCAGGTACATCTGAGGCAGCACATGAGAGGGCACAATGCAGTATCAGAACAGCAACAGGGCAGTGTTCACAACAGAGCAGCTACATCTGAGGCAGCACATGAGAGGGCACAATGCAGTGTCAGAACAGCAACAGGGCAGTGTTCACAACAGGGCAGCTACATCCGAGGCAGCACATGAGAGGGGCAAAGTGCATCAACAGTCCATGGTACAGAACAAAGCAGGTCCATCTGAGGCAGCACATTAGAGGGCACAATGCAGTATCAGAACAGCAACAGGACAGTGTTCACAACAGAGCAGCTTCATCTGAGGCAGCACATGAGAGGGGCAAAGTGCAGCAACAGTCCATGGAACAGAACAGAGCAGGTACATCTGAGGCAGCACAAGGACGTGTGTCATACGGACAGTCCCATGGACAATAATATTGCAAGGGTGGTTACAATGGACAGTCCAGACATCAAGTACAATGAGATTTGAGTGATGAGAACTGCACCTCACAGCACAGAATTAGGTGGACTGTGGTACCTCGTAGCTTCGGACACAGTGGCAGGACCTGATACAGGAGTGTGAGAAACAGCCACAGCTCTAGTGACTGACACATGAGCGATAGACCCAGACACACTGGCAGGACCAGATACAGGAGTGTGAGAAACAGCCACAGCTCTAGTGACTGACACATGAGCGATAGACCCAGACACACTGGCAGGACCAGATACAGGAGTGTGAGAAACAGCCACAGCTCTAGTGACTGACACATGAGCGATAGACCCAGACACACTGGCAGGACCTGATACAGGAGTGTGAGAAACAGCCACAGCTCTAGTGATCGACACATGAGCAACAGACCCTGACACACTGGCAGGACCTAAGCCTGGACAGTGACCAACACATACCATGCCAGCATCTGAGACATGAGAGTGGCGGACACACACAGTGGCAGTACCTGAAACAGGAGAGCGCACAACTGACACAGTGCTACTACATGTGGCATGACAGCGAACAACAGACTCAGTGCCACTATCTGACACATGAGAGTGAACTGCAGCTGACCCACTAGGACCACTGAAATGATGAGCCACAGGGCTGTATGGGCCAGGAGGCAGGGTGGCTCTGGGAACTGGGGACAGCTGTACTGGAGCGACATTGGGGTGGTCAGGTGTTACCGGTGTGTGTTTCCGTTTCTTTGGGATTTGGAAGGGCACCCTGGACATGACTGGAATGGTAAGTGGTGCTGGCTCCTCTGAAACATCACCCATCAAAGGTGGATCATGTGCTTGTGGGGGTCTGCTCTCTGGGGACATGCTGGACCCTGCTTGACGCTTGCTCTGGCCCTGCCTTCTGCCCTCTGCATCATGTGTAATGGGGGATGCAACAACAGTGTACTCCTTCCTCTGCTTCACCGGGGTGTTGATGGGAGTAGAGGTATGGGGCGACTCCACCTCTGACACATGTGGTTTATGTTCCTTCACCAACACCAGCTTCAGGGGACGCATGGGTGATGGATGTCTGTCCTTGGTGGATGTCCTGTCCATGGGAGACGCCTTGACCCTGGGAGGTGCCTGCTCCCTGGGAGGTACCTTGGCCGTGGGAGATGCCTGCTCCCTGGGAAGTGCCTTGGCCGTGGGAGACGCCTTGGCCTTAGGAGGTGTCCTGTCTTTGGAATGTGCCTTATCCGTGGACGGTGCTCTGTCCCTGGGAGGTGCCCTGTCCATTGAAGGTGCCCTGTCCCTTGTCGGGGCCCGGTCCTTGGGAGTGGCCCTGTCCTTGGTAGGTGCCCTGTCCTTTGTAGTGGCCCGGTCCTTGGGAGTGTCCCGGTCCTTGGGAGGTACCCTGTCCTTGGGAGGTGCCCTGTCCTTTGGAGGTGCCCTGTCCTTTGTAGGGGCCCGGTCCTTGGGAGTGGCCCTGTCTTTGGGAGGAGCCGTGTCCGTGCGTGGTGTCCTGTCCTTTGTGGATGCCCTGTCCTTGGTCTGTGCCTTGTCAATGAGATGTGTCTTGCCCTTGGGAGTACCTTTTGAGGGGGATGCCTGTGTGCCCTGTGAAGCTGTGTCCCCTATCACCCCATGAGGGTCCTGTGTGTCATCTCCAGGGTAGCTGATTTCGTGTTCTGTGAAAGATTTCCCTCTTCTAGGGGATGGTGTATGTGGCCTCTGTTACCTGCCTTGCTGCCTATGCCTGCTTCTAGTGCAATACCTTGAAAATGAGACATGTTCAGAAATGTCACTCTCCCTTGAGATAGTCAGTGGTGTGGGTGGGGGAACTGAAGTAGAACCTTGTCCATGTGACTGATGTATGGCTGCAGACACTGTGTTGGATAAGGACTGAACTGTTCTGTGGAGACCAGCAACTTCACCATGCATCCCCTCCATGAATGCTACCACCTGCCCCAACTTCCTATCGTGGTCCAGGAATGCATTTATCATGTTTGTCTGCCCTACACACAGCTGTCGCAGCAGATCAACCACCTCAGCACTAAGGGCAGTCTGTGTCACAGGGGCAGGGGCAGCGGTGCCTGCACCAAAGGCCACTCTGCTCCCCCTACTCTGGTGAGCAGGAGCAGTACTTGTTGCAGTTGGTGACAGTATGGGCCCAGTGTGCTGTGTACCGATTGAAGGTGTAGTTTTTCCACTACCTATGTCTACCAAAAGTGACGACTCACCACTGCTGTCTGAAGATGAGGACGATGGTGTCTCCACATGTGAATCCTCAGGGATAGTTCTGTCCCCCTCTCCGGGGCTGCTCTCTTCCTTCTCAGTCTGCGTTTGTGTGATCTCTGATCCGGATTCATCGCCACCACTAACCTCCATCGTTTGCCTGTCAGTGCCCTCGTCCAAGGCTGAAAGAGAGAGATAAGAGGTATACCTAAGTGCCACACTCACGCACTGCAAATTACAAAATCCAAACTCCCTTGACTGCTGAACAACATGTCGCACCCATCCTGCACATGAACCACCCCTACCAGACATTCTCATGTCAAAGAATTAGTGGGCCCTGTGACACATGTACATGAAACAAACAGGGCAGGTGCATGCAGACCACCACACATGTGATGCCATGGGACCACAGACCTGAATGGCATGTCCTGGGCCCCTGCACTACAATGCAACTGGTATGTCAAGCTGGCTAACATGGATGCTAACTCTAATTCCGCTAATGCCACCAACATGCAATAGCAGCACACCATATACACCACGGATGTCACTACTGTGTCTGACCAGCAATACATGCATGCACTCCCAAGTCACAAACGTATTCAGTGTGCTTACCGCTAGTTTGCTGCTGCTCCCCTCTCAACCGTGCAGACAGGTCAGGATGTGTCATAGCTATGATATGTAGCATTAGATGGGTCATGGTACGTCGTGCAAGCCGGCCTGATCGGTGAATTAGCCCCAGTGTCATCTCCGCCACATTCTTGCTGAGCCTGGAGATGTCGTCCCACTGCTTGTGGCAGTGTGTGTGTCGTCTGTTGCACACCACCACTGCCCGTACATCACGTGCTATGGCCCTCCACACAGCCTTGCGATGGTGCTGCTTGACCTACCATAATGGGAGACAAGAGGGGGCAAGTCAGTGAACAGTTGGCCGTTCACACAGATAGAAGGTACAGGTATCTGTCAACAGCCATGCACAGTACAACATATGTGAATGACAGGTCAATATGGCATTAGTCCATCATGGGAAGCAGGTGAGGTACACACCCACAAGATAGCTGTGATCGGTCGTGACCCAGCATAGCCACAAGACCACAAATGTCATGTTTGTGACCTCTCAAAGATAACACTTTGCAGCATAGAGGTCAATCAGTTAGTGACAGAACCAGGAACACATCACAGCGTGCCTGGCCTGCTGGGGCATACCCACACTGCCACCCCCCAGAACACCGCCCAGATTGCAGAGGCCAGGAATCAGGGACCACCTCATGCACACCAACATGTCGCCCACTGCACTTACCACCTGTCATGGGGCACCGTAGAGCCGTTCATAGTAGAGGAGCACACCGTCCACAAGGACCTCCAGCTCCTCTGCACTGAAGGGACGGGACCGGATCTGTCCAACTCTCGCCATGGCAAGGTCCGGGACACTGGCACAACAGCATTAGTTGGTGGAGTGGGCAGCAGCAGCAGGTAGAGGTGATGTGTGCAGGCAGCAGTGGCTGGAAGCAGTGGATGTGTGGTGCTCAAACTCACACATTTATAGGGCCCTGATCTGATATCAGTGGCACACTTCTACAGCAATTGGTGTTCCCGGGCTGCTTCATTCAAAATGAGCCAATGACTGGCCCTGCTGTGGCGGTGCACGGCTTCCGCTTTTTTTTTTATTCGCTTTCGCGTCCCGCGGTACCTGTTTCCATTGGCTGCATGTGCAAGGACCATCACGGTCACACACCGCCAACAGCATGTGCGCGCTACCGCTATGGTGCATCATTTGAAAAATCATCACTCGTTGGCATCGCAATGGCGTAGCACGCATTCCGTGGGGGCAGGGCAGGGCAGGCTAACAGATACATTAGAATGTGCAAGTGGAAATGGCAGTTGGTATCCCCCCATTCAGTCACATAGCGGCACCCACCGCCGGGTCCGGGCGATGGGTGCCACTATGTGTATTGATGTCACGGTGGCATGGCTGGCCGTGGGCAGTTACCCACCGCCGGGTCCGGGCGGTGGGTGACGCCATGTGTAGTGATGTCACCGTGGCATGGCTGGCCATGGGCGTTTACCCACCGCCCGGACCCGGCGGTGGGTGCCGCCATGTGTAGTGATATCACCGTGGCATGGCTGGCCATTGGCGGTTACCCACCACCGGGTGAGGGCGGTGGGTGCCGCCATGTATATTGATGTCGCCGTGGCATGGCTGGCCAGGGGCGGTTACCCACTGCCGTGTCCGGGCGGTGGGTGCCGCCATGTGTATTGATGTCACCATGGCATGGCTGGCCATGGGCGGTTACCCACCGCCGGGTCCGCCATGGCCATCCATGCCACGGTGACATGTGTGTCAGGGCATGTCCGGAATGCCTCAAAAATCATCATGTTCTGTCAATGGCCCGTGTCAACAATGACCATTTATTGCTTGTGTGGGCATACTATTGACATTGCCAGTGGTTGTAAAAGGACAGTTATGTGAGCTCAAGTTGCGTCAGATGTGCATGGCAATGTGGTGACATCTTGGTTTTGAGGTCACACGTTTCAAAGTGTACACATCTACACAGTCCCTTAAGGCTGTGTACCCACAGTTTGATCCACTCAGGAGTGTATGTTTTGTGTGTGCAAGAAGCAATGATGGGGGGATACATGCATTCTGTGTATGCGTCTGTGTGTCGTCTGTTGTATGCCAAAGCCTGTCATGTGAGCATGCACAGCATTGTTGGTGGTGTCATGGGTGCATGGAGACAAGGAGGGTGTGTTCCAGGTTCGTGTTGTGAGTGCACATCCGTGTGTGTCTGTGGGGATGCTTGTCCACACATAGGCCCTACGTCATGTGATGTTGGCTGTTCTTGCAACATGTGTGCACGTACCATTGTACATATTTGCACACAGGATGTTTTTTGTGGTTGAACATTGTGTGTGTAGTTGGCTGTAGTGCCTTATATTTCTGTCACGTCACACATACAATCAGTGTCTGGAACATGGATTATTTGTGGTGTGTTGATGAAGATGTGATAGTGTGGTCCAGCTGTGCCGTGTTGTCCAATTGACATCTGCTCCCATCTACTCCCACACAGGAGGGCTCCAAATGTGCATCGACCATACACTGTGCTGGAGGACATGGTTGGAGAGGAGGTGATCCGCAAATTCCGGCTTGACCGACCGACATTGCAGGAGCTTGTAGCACAATTGGCACCGCACCTGCAGCCACGCAGGCCATATCCTGGAGCAATTACACCCGCAGCAAAGGTGATGGCGGCACTTCACTTCTTCGCTATGGGCACATTCCAGTACCCAGTTGGTCATGCCAGGGGGATGTCCCAATCCATGTTTAGCATGATACTGCGGGATGTGCTGGAAGCCATGATGCGTTACAAGGATGATTACATCCATTTCCCACGTCCGGCAGAGTTGGCAGCAGTGAAAGGGGACTTCTATGCCCTGGCCCAGATTCCACACGTAGTGGGTGCCATTGATGGAACGCATATTGGTCTAGTGCCACCCCAGGCACGTGAACCCAACTATCGCAATCGGAAGCACTACCATTCAATCAATGTCCAAGTGGTGTGCCTGGCTGACAATATCATCTCCCATGTGTGTGCCAGATTTCCAGGATCCGCACATGACTCCCACATCCTGCGGAACAGCATTGTCCCCCAACTGATAGCTAATCTGCGTCAAGATCGTGCGTGGCTTGTAGGTGAGTGTGCTATGATGACTACTGTGTTGTATGTGTGCTATGCTGTTCTCACCAGTACTGGTACTGATGTATGTGTCTGTCATCCCCCCACCTAGGTGACTCTGCGTACCCAAACCGCCCGTGGCTGCTGAGCCCCCTAAGGAATCCAACTACCCCAGGTGAAATGCGCTATAATGAGGCCCATGGGAAGACACGTCAGGTGGTGGAACGTACATTTGGACTGCTGAAGTCTAGGTTTCGCTGCCTGGATGAAACCGGAGGGGCCCTGCCATACTCACCCGGCAAAGTATGCAAAATAGTGGTTGCCTGCTGCATGCTCCACAACCTGGCCTTGCGCAAGAATATTGAAGTGATCCTGGACCCTGCAGACCAACAGGTTGCTCCGACTCCCGTCTCACCCATGTCCAGTGATTAGGATAGTGGGGAGGAAGAAGGTGTGGACCAGAGGCGTCAGCTCATTGACCGCTACTTTCCTTGAATGTGAGTAACTACGTCTTGTGCTGCTGTTCAATGCATGATGTATGTTTGCTGGTGATGGGTGGATGTGGTGTGTGAATGCTGTCTGTTCTGGTAAGTTCTGTTCGCAAATGGGTGTGGGACATGGTGTACATGCAATGCTCCCTGATGTGTGTCCTGTGATCCGCTTAATTTGTGATGAGTGTGGTTTGTGGGATGTTGCAGTACGGTGTGGTGTGATGTGAGTGATTCAGTTTCCTGACCTGTGCTTGTTGTTCTCTCATTATCCCTAGGTCACTCCCACAGAGCCATTATTCCAAACAACATTGATCCCTGCACCTGGTAATGACAACAACTAAGACAAACCTGTGTTTAATACATGGAGGTCACACAGCCTTGAGTGTTTCCGTGGTGTTTATTTATAGGGGGTGGATTTGTGTTTGTACATATTTAGAAAATGTTGGTGGAGGGGAAAAGTGAGTTGAAGGTCATGTCAGATGATCCCACGGTGTAGACACCACATTGGGTGGTGTAAACCTAGTCCAACAGACGTGTGCCAATGCTTGGCAATGTGGGGCAAGATAGTTCACAGAGTGAATGCCAGGCTCAATGAAGGGTGAAGTCAGTGCCGGCTCCTCTTCGGGCGGTTGGCTGGTGCATTGCCACTGCTCTGTCCTGGATCCAGCCTCGGACAGCCCCTCCGTCTTCGAGCCGGAGTGGACCCAGCTGTGGGGGCAGCTTGTTCGGGGGACACCTCCCTGTCAGTGGCCTCAGGTGATGGTGGTAGTGTCCTGTCCCGCTGGCCTCTTGGGGGAGGGGGAGGTGGTGTGTTGCGGGATAACCACTCCCTCCAAACAGATGTTTGCTGCCCCATGAGGTCCACCATTTGTCCCATACGGTTGTCCATGGACCTCAACAGCTGGCGGGTCTCAAGTGAGTCTTGGCGCGACCGATCCGCCTGTGCCTGCGACCGCTCGTACGACGCATGCACTCTTTTTTTTTTTATAAAATATTTTTATTCTTAAATTGCGAAATTATGACAGACCATTGACAGTGATGCACATCTTTCACATTACAGATCATAATTACATTTACATTGACTAATACATTCAATCCATGTATATATTACAGTTCTTGCTCTCTGTCTCTGTTCCTCCTTATTTTCAGTTCTACCGATCGGGATATACATCAATCAATCAATCATGCCCTTTGTATAGCACACTACTCACCCGGGAGGGTCTCAAGGCGCTTGGGGGGAGGGGTATGCTACTGCTCGAACAGCCAGGTCTTGAGTTGTTTCCTGAAGGCGAGATATTTCTCCTCTGTATGTATTCCACTTGGCCCATTTTCTATCCCATTTGTTTGGACACCCACGCGAAATAAAAACTTATTTTTCAGCTATCATACATTTATCCAATTCCCTCCTCCACATTGCTACTTCTGGCGGTCTGGCACCCCCCCCTCCCCATCCCCTAGCTAGTTCTCTCTTAAACAGAGTGAATCCTAGCATTGCAAACTGTTGTTCCGTCTCCGTAAGGTCTGTAGCCTCCCATATATTTAACAGACCTAGCCGTGCCGTCAACGTGACTGTCTTACCCAGAGCAGATCGCAAGTGCGTCACAATCCTGTCCCATCGGTTTTGCACCAACTGACATTCCCAAATCATATGATAGAAACTGGCTGATTGTCCACATCCCTTAAAACATAAATCATCTGATCTAGAACCTATCTTCGCCAGAGTGATCCCAGTCAAATATGAGCGATGCAATATATGGAGTTGAATAAGGCGATATCTAAGTGTGATGGCAGCCTCCCCCAGGGACATCAATGCTTGCCTCCAGTCCTCCTCCATCATAGGTCCCAAGTCACTTTCCCATTTCTCTCTGAGCTGCCCGAAGGAGTCTGGGATATTATTACTAAGCTTTCTATATATGAGGGAAATTGCCTTGGCATGCAGTTGTCCATCTAATAGACGATCTTCCAAAGGAGAGTAGTCTGGTATATCCCCACATTCAGGAAACACCGCCATTAAAGCATGTCTAATTTGTAGATAACTTTGCTAGGTGCCAGCTGATACGTTTTCTGTAGCTCTGCAAATCGAAGGATCTTTCCCTTCTTAATCAGATCTCTTACCGTTGAGATACCAATCATGTCCCATCTGTCAAACCCTGGATGGTGACAGAGCATGCCGAGCTTTTATGTATACCATAGCGGCGTCATATTAGTGAGTCTATTTGCCCAACCCAGACAGGAATTAGCCTTCCACCAAATCTGCAGCGTGTGTTGGGTGGGTCCTACAAACTTGTTTCTCCGTGGGGGTGAATAAAGCGCCCCGAGATAACCCGCCCTGTCCATTTGGTATCTATCTAAGGCACACGCCGTATCATCCGGTGGGGTATACTTCCATCTATTCACTGTAGCCAGTTGCGGGGCCCAATAATACAATCAAACATCAGGCAGCGCAATGCCTCCATCATACCACCCCTTCGTTAATTTTTGAAGCGCTATTCTAGGAGCCCTTCCGACCCACAGTAGTGTACGTATCTCCCCTTCCACTGCCGCAAAAAAGGTATCAGGAACTTTATTTGGACAATTCTGTAGGATGTATAAAAACGAGGGAGAGCAAGCATTTTAAAGAGGGCAGCACGGCCAAGCAGTGACAACGGCAGGGACCTCCAGTGTTGGACATCCGCTCGCAACCGTGTAAGCAAGGGTGCTAAGTTACTCCTGTAAAAAAGAGCTGGATCTGGCGTGACAAAAATCCCTAGGTATTTAAAAGACGCATGCACTCTTGAAATGAGATCCAGGGTCTCGGTCCCAGGATTGGGTGGGTCTTGTCCCCCACCTGGCCTTGCACCTGCCCTCCTGTCCGGAGGCTGTGTCCTCACCTGTGTCCTCACCTGTCCACTCTCCCTGCTAGCCTGTGATGTTGATGGTCCACCATCGTCCAATGGGTCAGGGAGGGTGGCACAGGCAGGACTGGTGGTGGTGGTGGTGGACGTGGTGGTGGTAGCTGCACAGGTCCCAATGGCAGAAGTTGCTGTGGTTCCACTGGCCAAGGTGGTGGGGGCAGGGATGTCCTGGGAGCCTGATGGCCCTGGGAGTGTAGGCGGATCGGCATCGCCCTCCGCATCCGAGGTGTCCAGGAAATCATCATCGGAGAGTCCATGCTGTGAGGGGGCGACTGGTGCTGGCGGTTGCTGGGTTCTCCTGCCAGTTCTCGGTCACCTGAGGGACAAGAATTTAAGAATCAATGCTGTGGACATGACAGGTTTGTTGTTGTTACATTTCAAATTTCTAGGGATTCAGGACATGGTTGTTGATGTCATCACATTGGTGTGGTACACAGTACTGGGCACTATGGTGGTGTGGAGGTGGGGAGATAATACTTGGATATGTGTTGTGCTGTTCTGCTATTGGATGGTACCCTTGGACTCTGTGTAGTTTTGTAGTCATTTTGACATTGTTGCTGTGGCTCAGCAATGTGGACTAGGGCATGTTCACCAGGCCTGTGGACAACCTACCTTGCTACTGTGCCTGGTCTAGTCATTGTCAAAAGAGGCATATGTTGGTCTTTCATGTGGATGGTCTATCTTGTGTTAGGGACAGACTTTGGACATTGCATCCATGTGCCTTGTGTCAGGAAACACATTGTACTTGCTGTTGTGGGTATGTCAAGTCTCACATCATGCACAGACTGCCTACTGCATGGATTGTGTGGACTGCCACCATGTCCAAGTTTCCCCTTGCAGGTTCTTTGATGTGTGCAGATATGACACTTCTCTTCCATGTGTCCAAGGGTCTGTTATTTGTGGGTACTTCTGTGGACATATGGTACTTGTTTGTTGTTCGACGAATTAAGTATGCAGGCACTGCGTACTCACCTGTCCCATTTTAATTTCACAATTTAACCATGGAGTTACTACGAAGCCATGTGTTGTGTTGCTCCTCTGAGGTTCCGTGAAAATCGTTACGGTGTTTTGGGCATTGCCGAATATGGACGAGTTTGGTATCTATGAACCGTAAATGGCGAGTTCGGTAAGTGTACGCGTTTTCACTACACTACCTGGCATGGTTCGCCTCATTTACGTGGTTCTACATCTGGACCCTTGGGTTCCATTTCGGATACGGCATCCATTTTGTTTCTTGCCCTCACGTAGCCAGTGAACAGGCAACTGTCCGCATCGTGACCTGTTAGTTGCCAAGCCATACGGAAGACGCATATTCCTTTCATGCGTCTTTATGACCGGAGGAATGACACTGCAGAGGCAAATTGCTCAGCTTGAGGGTAATCTTGCCGTACCAGCCTATTGTTTCAGCCATGCACGTGCTGGGATCAAGCTCTTTGATCCTATGTTCATGTTTCCAATATTACCCCCACACTCTTTTCTTTAGGTGTGCCTGACTTCCTAGCAGCTTTTCTTGTCTCTTTACTCTTGCTCATTTACAACTCAAGTGGAATGTACCTAATGATGGGAAGATGTGCTTTTACAGTTGGAACTGTTGGTGTTAATGTAATTATGTTCCGGGGTTCTGAATACATGAAAGCGATCCTTTTGAATTTTAGTGTGGGAACTGAGCCGTAACCTTTTGCTTACATATTGTGCAATGACAAGATCTTGTATAAAAGAGAGCGAACCACAAACACAATTTGAAGCAGACTCTTGGAACCTACACTCTGTTGTACTTCCCATGACTTGTGCATCCCTGCAGTAATAAACGCTGATCTTTGACGCCGAAGGAAGTCTCCCGTGTCTCTGTCTTTAGTGCGCCAGAACAGGTATCCCACGAAGGTTTTAGGTGTTGTTCCCTGGCACCGCTGGGCCTTAAATAGTCCAGTCCTTCAGTTGGCGCCCAACATTGGGCGACATCGGCGGTACCGGTCCAAAGCCTGACGATTGTGAGGAACTTCGTGTGAAATCTCCGAGGAAAAGGTGCACCCCGCTTCATCGATCCTGTTGTCGAAATAAGTGGTCCGAAGATTTTTCCCGCGAAGATTCCCGCTTCCTGACGGCTGCGGCGGACTGATGCCCTGACTGTCGACCTGTTTTCGACGCCTGGCGTAGACCTTTCGTACAAGCGAGACGATAGACGGGCCTTCCGGGTGACGCCATTGTATTTTCAGTTAAGTATTTGTGGGTCGCTCCCAGTCCTTAGTTGTTGTCGAGCTTTTTTAAGCTTTGTTGTATGCATGGTTCCATTGCATTTGTGGTTCTTAGTTGTTGGTTCTTAGTTGTTATTTGACAATTGCAATTGCCAAAAACCGAGGGTTTTGTGTTCCACAAAGGATTAGTGCTTCGGTAACCCTTGAAGTTTGATACTAGGTTAGTGTGCACGATGCCTAGCCATAGTGGATTTCTTGGTCTCTTTAAATGTTGCAACAAGGATTCCCGGTTGGAGGACTCGTGTCCGATACCTCCAGTTGGAACTCCGATATATGAGCTCTATAGTCGACATGGTGTGGGTCCTATTATTTATAATAAATATTGGGTCTGTTACACGAAAAAAGATGGTGTCCTTAGTTGGCCACCGTATGGAAGTTTTGAACTTACGATTTTAGATAATCTTGAAGCTAAATTATTCAAAAGGAAAGCTAGACCAGCTATGTTTGATTCTTTTCGGTTGTGGCGTAAAGAGGCCAAGCAGAAAGAAATCAAACAGCTTAAAAAGGATCGAAGAGAAGGTTTCGTTCCGATAATGCAAGTTGTACAACAATGTCAGCGAGATAAAGAAGAAAAAGAAATAGAAGTTTCCACTAGACTACATCATATGAGGATAGACAAATGTTATCCGGTTTTACCAACTAGTCAGGATAAGAAAGAAGAGGATTCGAAGGAGGATCCCCTGTTAGCGTATTTGATGAAATCGCCACCCCCTTATGCACAGGGTGCTACGGCCCCTGTAGTTCCTCCTATAGTTCCGCCCGTTGTTCCTCCGGTTGTCCCTCCTGTTGTTCCGGCGGCTGCGGGTCAGCCAGTTGTTGGTCCCACGTTTGTCGCACCACCTGTCTCTATTCCTACTGCTCCTTTGACTGTACCCTCTCTGCCTCTTGTCCCTGCCACCCCGACTACCTTGCCTGCTTCTGCTGTGTCTGCCTTCACTTCAAACGTTGTGGCTCCTGCTCTCCTTTCTCCTTCTGTTCGTAATCGTATCCCTAACACTGTTGCTACCCTTTATTCACCGCTTTCTGGTCAGTTATTTCCATCCGATACTTCTGAAACTCCCCAAAGACGGAGTCAGATCCCTAGTGGGAGGGAAAAAGAGACGCTAGTGACAATGGCACATAGGTGGATAAGACATCCTGCCAACTACCCTCCACGCATGGTTTTCGAGACGTTTTCTCAGTTTAATGAGCCTACACAGAGATTCGTGTTCGAAGAAATGTGTAACTTTTTGAGGGAAGAATGGTATAATAACAATTTAGATAACGTACCGCCCGATATGATTGAACTTCAGAGTCAATTTTTGAGCGGTATGATTGTAGGTGGAGATGTACGACGTGCCTTAGAGTGACTGTTAGCCCATAGGTCAACAGTGCATTCCCGAGTGGCGTTTGATGACGACTCTGAGAATTGGAAAGCGGCTCCTGGTCAGTACCCTATGAGAGAGGTTCCGCCAGTATGGATGCCAGGTGATCCTGGTGCTGCCCCTCCGATCCCTCCGCATTTCCAAAGAGTTTGGATACACCTCCCATGGAAGCGATCAGAAGTCTTACAAGTCAAACAGTCCTTACCTGATCCACGCAAGAATCCGGCGGGTTACTACAAGGAGTTGTCTCAATTAGTAGATGCTACTATTATGAACCTTGCCGACATCGACATGCTGTTCGGTAATGTTGTACCACAGCCCGTTTGGGCGAAAATTCGTCAGGAAAATCATGCGAATGAGTTAGGCGGTGATTGGGCTGCAATAATAGCGGCTGATGGCCGACAAGTTGGTGGGGCTAAGCCAGAGCAGGTAATTTCGGATCTGCCCCAGAGAATAATTACGTTCATGAAAACGCTTATGCCGGCGATGAGGTTAAACTGGGATAAATTAGCAGCTTGTAAGCAGAAGAAGGACGAGAGTGTCTCCGATTTCTTTACTAGATTCGAAGAGGCATTTGTCGATCATAGTGGTCAGGATATGGGCACCGAGGGAGGCCAACGGTTGTTTGTTGACAAATTCGTGTTGAATTTGTTGCCAGAACTATGCAACAAATTGAAAAATTCAGAAAGTGCATGGGCTGTTTCAACCACGGCACAGATATTAGCGACGGCTCAATATTATGAGAATAGGGAAAAAGAAGAAAGTGATCGTGTAGATAAGAAAATGAAGGAGCTGAAAACGAAGGTTTTGTTGCAGCAAGCGTATCCTCCGCGTTCAAATCACACTGATTTACAACAGCAATATAGACCACAATCACAATCCTCCAGAATACAGTCACGTCCTGACTCCTCTGACTTTAGATCTATGCTTGGGTATAACCAATGTGCATATTGTAGAAGAGAGGGACATATGAAATACGACTGTCCCGCTTTGCGTGACCGTCTGAATGGTGTGTCATCACGAGGAAGCCGTGGTGGTCCTCAGCAGGCATCTCGAGGTAGAGGCCGCGGTACCATTCACAATCAGAACGATCGCCCTCAGAATTCATCAGATACGAATAATTGTTTTGACCAGCGAAATGCGGGGTCAGTTAGATCAACACAATATCATGTGGACGATTGCTACGTTGAACATGAGACTGTTGCAAACGATCATTACTAGGACAGCCACCGACAAAGAGAGGGAGTAGTATCAGTTCCGGTTGATCAGAGCGGGCCTTACGTCGCAGTTGCTACATCTGGCGTAGTCGAGCCTTTTCTGTTAGACACTGGTGCGACGAAAAGTTCCATCATGCATTCGAAACTCCCTGGCGCACCTTTGTCTGGCTTAACAAATGTTTCCGTTGGATTCTCTGGCGCCCCGGTTAGAAATCCTGTCTCCAGCCCTTTGCCCCTCACTATCGGTCCTCGTGAGTTGGAGGCTCCATTGATTCTATCTACTGGTTGTGGTGAGAATCTTTTGGGCTTGGATTTGTTAAAACGGTTATATGCGACATTGTACTGCTCCCCTGAAGGAGTGGAGCTTACATTAGGTCGAAGAGTAATCTCTCCTATGTACTTGTCGATCGATAAACTCCCACCGGAATTGAGCTCCCTTCCTGCGTCTCTATGGGCCACAGGTCCCAATGACGTGGGTCTCTTGGACATCCCACCCTTTATGATCAAGCTGAAACCAAATGTGCGACTGCCACGTATACCACAGTATCGTATCTCCATTGAGGGAGAACGGGCGCTATTGGCGATTGTACACGACCTGATCAAAGAGAATGTAGTTGAAGAAACTCGAGGAAATGTGTGTAATAGTCCTGTACTACCAATTTTAAAACGCACTGATCCATCTAAACCTCCTGTGTACCGTTTCATAATCGATTTGAGAGAGGTGAATAAAATCGTGATTCCACAATTTCCCGTGGTACCTGATATCACCACTTTGCTAACCCTGATTCCAGCTTCTGCCTCCTGGTTCACGGTGATCGACCTAAAGAATGCTTTCTTTAGTATCCCGATTGCTGAGGAAAGCAGAGACCTATTCGGATTCTCATTAGGTGGTCGCAGTTTTAGACTGAAACGTGCACCACAGGGCTATTGTGAGAGTCCGTCTATCTACAGTCAAGCCCTCAAAAGTCAACTTGATTCATTCGTATTACCGGCAGGCGCAGCCTTGATTCAGTACGTTGACGACCTGTTGGTAGCTGCTGATACCGAAGATATTTGTAGAACTGCTACAGTATCGTTGTTGCGGCATTTATGTGACTTACATCACAAGGTGTCACCTTCCAAGCTGCAATATTGTTGCCAAGAAGTAACCTACTTAGGTCACTTATTGTCAAAAGAAGGGAGAAGGTTGACCCCAGAGAGAATTGCAGCGATTACCCGAATGACTGTGCCAAAAACTCAGAGAGATGTACGTGCCTTTCTAGGTATCACGTCATACTGCAGACAATGGATCCCAAATTTTTCACTATTGGCGAAACCATTGTTAGCTCTCACGTGCAAGGATGTTCCGACTCCTTTGCCATGGACTGAAGAGTGTCAAAAAGGTTTTTCTGAATTACGTGATGCGTTGTGTTCGGCTCCTGTGTTAGGTACTCCTGATTACAGTAAGCCGTTTACACTGTACGTTCACGAGAGGGATGGTTGTGTGTTGAGTGTTCTGGCGCAACAATTTGGTGACAAACAGCGCCCATGCGCATATTTTTCTTCGACCTTAGACCCAGTAGCTAGAGCTTTGCCGAGTTGTTTAAGAGCAACAGCGGCAGCCGCGGCGTCCATTCGACAGTCCGCAGGTCTGGTCATGGATAATATGCTTACGGTGATGGTTCCACATGCAGTTGACACTCTCTTGAACCGAACGAAAACTCAACATTTGACGAGCGCAAGGTTGTCTGGGTATGAGCTGACGTTACTGGCTAGTCACATACGGATAAAACGGTGTAATGTGTTGAATCCAGCAACATTATTGCCGATCAACACGGAGTCAAGTGATGAAGTACCGCATGACTGTTATCTAAGAACTGAAGAGGAAACAAAGGGTCGTATTGACCTAAAAGATACTCCATTGGTAGATCCCGATGGTACTTTGTATGTGGACGGTTCCTGTTTTAAGTTGCCGAATGGTGATGTGACGACCGCGTATGCTGTAGTGACATTGAGTACGGTTGTAGAAACCGCAAGATTGGGTCAGAATTCGGCCCAGGCTGCTGAGCTGATCGCCTTGACGAGAGCGTGTGTGTTGTCCAGAGGGAAACGGGTGAATGTGTTTACCGACAGCCAGTATGCTTTTGGTGTGGCGCATAGTTTTGGGCGATTGTGGAAAGAAAGAGGATTTTTTACGTCGCATGGTACGAAGATTCAGCATGGACAGCTTGTGAATGACCTTTTAGATGCACTCACGTTGCCTAAGCAAGTGGCCATAATTAAATGTAGTGCGCATCGAAAGGTGACAGATGATATTGGTCATGGTAATGCGTTTGCCGACGAAACTGCTAAAGAGACAGCTAGAGATCTGACAAATCGAATGTACGTTGCGAATTCAGTAAGATGGCCAGCAAAGACTAGCATGTGTGAGGACACGGTTGAGAGTGTGAAGGAAATACAGAATGAGGCCACTGAAATGGAAAAGACTAAGTGGAAAGAAAGCACGGGAAAGTTAGATGAGAATGGATGTTGGGTTGACTTGTCAGAGAAACAGAGATGGATGTTACCGGATGCATACGTGCTTGCTGTTGTTACAATGGCCCATGGCACTGCACATATTAGCTCGAAGGGCATATGCAAGTTGTTGTCTCCTGTATGGAAGAATGATGGGATTACTAAATGTGCAGAGAGAGTGGTTAAGAATTGCATGGTATGTTTGATGCATAATCCCGGCAAGGGCACCCCCACTCCACCTGGTCATTTTGCCCCTCCTACATGTCCTTTCGAAGTTATCCAATTGGACTTCATCCATATGGAGAGATGCAACAATTTGAAGTACG
Organism: Lissotriton helveticus; assembly: GCF_964261635.1. Lineage (NCBI taxonomy): Eukaryota > Metazoa > Chordata > Amphibia > Caudata > Salamandridae > Lissotriton > Lissotriton helveticus. Next base: position 1,530,600,487 of record NC_136067.1, read on the forward strand.
TTTTGGTTGTAGTATGTGCGTTCTCCAGATGGATTGAGGCTTACCCCCTTAAGGATAATACTGCCCTGTCCACAGCAAAAATTCTGCTCAAAGAGTATTTTCCCAGATACGGCATGCCTCGGATTGTATGGTCGGACAACGGAAGTGAGTTTGTGGGAAGTGTGATGAAGAGTGTGTGTCATGGTTTGGGTATAGTACAGAAGTTCCATAGTGCTAATCATCCTCAGTCAGCGGGTTTGGTGGAAGGATACAATGGCACCCTGAAACTAAAACTTGCTAAAATTCAGACAACAACTGGTCTATCATGGCCCGACGCTCTGCCTCTAGCTCTCTTATCGACCAGGGCTACTGTACACTCTCGAGTAGGGCTCAGCCCATATGAGATTGTGTTCGGCCGCCCTGCGAACATTTGGGGGGTTCTGAGACCTAAAGAGTTTAACAGACTTGAATATCCAATGTTGATTGATTATCTATATGATCTGACTGCTAAATTGAGTTTGATTCATCAACAGGTCTTTGAGGCTCTGCCGTCACAAACAGGGGGTCTTGGTCACCGGCTCCAACCAGGGGACTGGGTCCTCACTAGAAATTTCGGACGAAAACGCCATCTTGAGCCGAGATTTGTGGGACCCTTCCAGGTGCTACTAGCAACGAGGACGGCGGTTCGACTGGAGGGACGGAAACACTGGGTGCATGCCACCCACACCAAGAAGGTTCCGCTTCCTCTGCCGGCAGACACATGGATACATAAAGGCTTTTTCTCGTCTGAAACTGACGTTCCCCAACGCTTTGTCCCATTTAGCGAAGCTCAAACCATAGGGAACACTTCAGTGTTATCTGACACCCCTGTTGCTTCCTCTCAAACAATTTCCCTTCCTTCAACACTGGGGAATACAAGTACTGAACAATTGCCTGGACCATCGAACACTTGTTCGCCATCCAATCCACTGTTTGAAGATCAGACTCAACCCGGGAAAAGTCGATACTTTCTTCGACCGCGCGCTAAGGACAAATAAAAGAGTACTGTTTTTATCCCCTGAAATTTACAGTACACCTTACCGTTGTCATGAACATTGTGGACATTTTATATTGTGTTTACCTTTTCCTTTCAGACAGCTAAGAGACTATTATTGAAGTGATTCTAATTCACTTAACCTATCATCTGGGTTGGCCGTAGGGCCGTGCGGGTACTTCCTTCTGTTTAGCAGCTATCGACACTAGGTCGGTTTCTTTTGTCGATTCCTGGGAACTCCTGGGAATTGGCAATCGCTACTCAGAACGAAGTGCGTCAAGAACGTCACGGACGGTTTCGTTTAGAGGATGGACTTCTCGAAGCTGTCGGAAAAAGAGAGAATGTTGGCGCAAGGATCAGAAGTGTTTCGTACAAAGTGTTTTCTATTTCGGATCTTTATGTTGTTCCTAACCGTTTCAATGCTACTGGTGGGTGGAGTATATTTTGGGATTCAATTATTATTACCTTCCATTTCACCTACTCCTCCTTTCTACAACCTGAATTTCGCTTCCACTGTTTCTCCACATTCCTTTCATCTCCTGCCCCAACATGAACAAGTCAGACGTGCAGAATTTAGAAACAATTCCTTTGTGCAACTTTTGCATCAGCATCAGTTGGTGGTAAATACTACAAACTGTTGGGTGTGTGGGCTAATGCCGCATACCATGGACAGGGGTATTCCATATTTGGTTCTCCCGTACAGCCCCCAAGGGTCAGTTCGGGCATTCCAAATCATGTTCCGTAGTGCACTAGATTCCTACCCCCATCGAGAACCACGCTCAGCAAGCTTTGGTCCTGGCCCGTATCATAAGTCTCTGGCGACAGCGATTGCTGATCTAGATAGAGACATTTTTGATGCTACGCTCATCCCAAAGGAGGAAGTGCAGGCCTACAAGTACCTTAGTGAGGCTGAGTATAGTATATCAGTGGGTGATAGACAGCTTAAAAGCTCACCTCCAATATGGATTGTACCTCACCTAGGCCACTTTTGTCTGCAAGGTCGTGGCCGAAATCCAAGAGCCCAGCTTGGGAAGAGTGCTTGTGTGGATACTTACGTTCTACCGATGCTTTCTTCCCCTGTCCTTCTGACTGCCAAGGGTACCTATTTTGTATGTTATGACCGAGCATATACGTGGTTACCACACGACTTCTCAGGTACCTGCTATATTGCAAATCTCTTGCCCCCGACTTTCACTGTTGCCGCCGACTATCACAAAACCAGAGTTGTGTCATTAGTAAAGAGGATACTTCCGGTCAAGAAGCAGGAGACTTCTTCAAGGGTTTCCTACCGTTTTGGGGCCCTATGGTCAATAGCAGGAATCTGAGACAGTTAACTCGTGTAGTAGAGTCAACTGCTAACATAACTGCAAGTGCCCTTGGTAATCTGACAGCAGAGCTTCAAGCGGACAGGCTCATGACGTTACAGAACCGTATGGTTCTAGACGTTGTTCTAGCGGATAGAGGTGGTGTGTGTAAGGTCATCCATTCGAGCTGCTGCATATTCATACCTGACAACGCTCCAACGGTTTATCAAGCCATCTCCCAGTTGCACAAAATCTCGGAGTCCATACACGTGGACGAGGGAGATTGGACGCTTCTAGGATGGTTTTGGGGTCTAATGTCAACTTGGGGTTGGAAGATTCTGATGATTATAGGGGTTGTCATGACATTTCTGTTCACGTGTTGTCTTTGTGTACAGTGTGGTCCTGCCTTATGTGGCCTTTGTGCTACAACGTGTATAAGAAGGCCATCTGTTTCCAGAGAGGCATTGATGGATAGAATAATGTTCCAGCAACACCTGAATGATCTGATGAATATCGAGATCGACTCTGATTTCGACTAGTGCTTGCCTACATGAGGGCAAAAGGAGCGTCTGAGGTTCAGTGAAAATCGTTACGGTGTTTTGGGCATTGCCGAATATGGACGAGTTTGGTATCTATGAACCGTAAATGGCGAGTTCGGTAAGTGTACACGTTTTCACTACACTACCTGGCATGGTTCGCCTCATTTACGTGGTTCTACATCTGGACCCTTGGGTTCCATTTCGGATACGGCATCCATTTTGTTTCTTGCCCTCACGTAGCCAGTGAACAGGCAACTGTCCGCATCGTGACCTGTTAGTTCCCAAGCCATACGGAAGACGCATATTCCTTTCATGCGTCTTTATGACCGGAGGAATGACACTGCAGAGGCAAATTGCTCAGCTTGAGGGTAATCTTGCCGTACCAGCCTATTGTTTCAGCCATGCACGTGCTGGGATCAAGCTCTTTGATCCTATGTTCATGTTTCCAATATTACCCTCACACTCTTTTCTTTAGGTGTGCCTGACTTCCTAGCAGCTGTTCTTGTCTCTTTACTCTTGCTCATTTACAACTCAAGTGGAATGTACCTAATGATGGGAAGATGTGCTTTTACAGTTGGAACTGTTGGTGTTAATGTAATTATGTTCCGGGGTTCTGAATACATGAAAGCGATCCTTTTGAATTTTAGTGTGGGAACTGAGCCGTAACCTTTTGCTTACATATTGTGCAATGACAAGATCTTGTATAAAAGAGAGCGAACCACAAACACAATTTGAAGCAGACTCTTGGAACCTACACTCTGTTGTACTTCCCATGACTTGTGCATCCCTGCAGTAATAAACGCTGATCTTTGACGCCGAAGGAAGTCTCCCGTGTCTCTGTCTTTAGTGCGCCAGAACAGGTATCCCACGAAGGTTTTAGGTGTTGTTCCCTGGCACCGCTGGGCCTTAAATAGTCCAGTCCTTCACCTCGCTGCAATCATGAGGGTGGAGGGTGCACATTGGAATTTGGAGTACAGACTTCCCCCTCACACCCACCCCTTCCTGTGAAGATGGCTACCTACCTGTAAGTTTGAAGAGGGAGGTGCACTGGTCAGCACATGGTGGGGGGACTCCATCTTGCTCTGGGATGGGAGAAGGGTGCCTGTTGGGAGTTGTGGTGCTGGCCTCTCACCCACACCCACCCTCCCTGTAGACATGAGGTCTGTTGGGAGCTGTAGTGCTGGCCTCTCACCCACACCCACCCTCCCTGTAGACATGGGGGCCTGTTGGGAGTTGTGGTGCTGGCCTCTCACCCACACCCACCCTGCCTGTAGACATGGGGGGCCTGTTGGGAGTTGTAGTGGTGGCCTCTCACCCACACCCACCCTCCCTGTAGACATGGGGGGCCTTTGGGCGTTGTAGTGCTGGCCTCTCACCCACCCCCACCCTCGCTGTAGACATGGGGGCCTGTTGGGAGTTGTGGTGTTAGCTGCTTGACCACATGCAAGCCTGGGAAAGTAGGAGGCTACATGTGTGGTTGATCATGGTGGGTGCATTTGAGCCCTGAGGTTCACATTTGGGTGACTGTGTGGTCCACATGCATGGATTGGAGCCTGGGAGATGTGTCTTAGCAGTTTTGCAAGGCAGGACTTAACAGTGTGATGGTGGTCATTGGTTTGTACTTACCAGCCTCCACTCCCTCATCTATTCCTTCCAGGCTCTCAGGGTGTAGTGTGGCTAGCACCTTCCCCTCCCATTGGATGTATGGGATTGGATCCATGGGAGGGCCACCGCCAGTTTGGTGTGCCCGCAGGTGGTTCTTGGCCCTGATGCCTTTCACCCTTGCCTTGAGGTCGTGCCACCGCCTCTGGATATCTTGTTTGGTGCGTGGCATGGTCCCTGAAGCATTCACTCTGGTCACTATCCTGTCCCACATTGTGGTTTTATTTGCCAAGGTGGTCTGCTGGACTAGGGTACCGAACAGATGTGGTTCTACACGGATGATTTAATCTACCATGACCTTCAACTCACTCTCTGTGAACTTGGAGTTTTTCTTGGGGGCCATGGTGTGTGATGTGCAAGGTGTTGGGGGTGTTGGGTGTGCAGGTGTGTGGTATGTAGGGATGGTGTTGTGGGGGTTGGTGTGATGGGTGTGTTAATGTGCAGGTTGTATGTGTGTTTGTGTGTGTCTGTTGTGTGTGATGTGTGCCTCTTTCTTGCAGCTGTGCTGTGATGCAAAGGATTGTGGTAATGGGAGGGATTCCTTTTATACTCTGTGTGGTGGTTGTGTCCCAATGTTTTTTTTCAGTCAGGTGTTCTGCGGGTGTGGAGACTTGGATGCTCTTGTTTTTGCTGGGGGGGGGTGTCATTGGGGCGTGTAGTTGTTGGGGGTGGGTGTTCCAGGTAGGTGTGTGCCCTGTTTTTTTGGTTTACTATTTACTTCCGTCCACCATTTTTGTTTCGGTTTGACAGCAGGGATGATGTTCGTTTGGTCCTTCCGCAGCCAAGCTCCGTTTTTCGATGCTTTTTTTCCACGGCGGTCGTGGACGGTGGTGAGTTCCGTTGGGATGGTGGGGTTATCCTAATCGTGCGGGCGGTCCCTCCGCAGGCCTGGAGGAGGTTAGGCCTGTTTCCGTGGGTTTTGCGTCCCCGGCGGATGTTTTTTCTGTGGTACCGTCCACGTGCGGCGGTCTTGGTGTGATCCGTCCGCCGCGATCGGTGTGTGCTGGCGGAAAAATCCTAATCGCATCGGCGGTTTATCCGCGGTGCGGTCGGGAGTATATTTGCCGCGACCATGGCGGTCGGACCCGTTTCCGTACGCCATCCTAATCGACCCCTTGGTTTGGTAGGTAAATGTGTGTGTAAATTCTATAAACCCATCAAAATCACTAGAGTTTTTAAGAACTCTATTATAACCCATGATGGTAAACTCTGGAATGTCAGACATGTTTCCAAGTGTCCCGAAACATTCAAATCCAATATGACTTCAAAAAATGACACAGTTATTGATTCAGGTTATGATATAAATGTTTCCAATTGTGCTCATGATTTTATATCAACTGATTCCAATACTACTGATGTACAATATGATTCTGTTGCTAACAGAGTTAAAGATTCTACACGCTCAAGATTGTTACCTGCCAAGTTTGTAGAGTATGTTAGTTAGTGCATTTATTATTCATCTGTTCATCTTCTCATTGTTTTTTTTATTTTATACGAGGAAGATATTCGCCATATGTTACATTTCTTAAGGGAGATATGTTACATTCACTTATACATGTCTTCTCAAAGTGTTTTCATTTACTTAGTGTTCTAATTCTATAAGAATGCTCATGTAGAACGTTAAGCTGTTTTGTAGCAGTTGCACTGGAGACCTTGGAGAGCTCAGTGCATGTTGCTGTGCTGCATACTTTACTACATTAAATTTTAATAATTTTAATTGGTTCCTGGATTTCTTTTAAAACGTTATCCTTTGATGTCAGAGTTATTTCCTGGAGAGTGAGACTGGAGCTTGGGTGATATTTGGAAGTTTTACAAAACTCCAAATCGCTTGCAGGAATAATGAGGGGCGAGACTAGTCTTCAAAGTGTGATCTCTCGCCTATATCGGGTGGGTTGGCATGTATAGCTCCCTTGTATTTATTAAAACTGGGTTTTTGCACCACGATTTCTGCCTCACCCCAACATTAGACAACAATAATCATCTTCATAAAACATGCATCCTAAACCATAAAGAACAGTTGCCATCCTTTCTATTATGTATAAAAAAGCCAACTTAAACGTATAGGCAATTAGTACACTAAACACCTAACCTATTAGAAACACTGTCCCATATTAGTCACGACAATAAATTACTACTACTATTAGCTTTTGCTTTCGTGTTGTGAGTCCTATTTCTATGTTGTGTGCGCGCGCACCTCCCTCTTCAGTTTCTCTCTCGGGTTCCATCACCCACTTCTTGCTCTTTCCTGCTTTGCGGAAACCGGGTGCCGGGCTTACGTGCAGTTGTTCACCCTACGCGGCCTCCGTAGTCCCTTCGGGTACAGCCCGTAGCTTTGATTCTGTTGCTCCCCTTAAGGAAGAGAAAGGGGAGAGCCTTGGCTTCCAAGATGGCCGACGAGTAGCGGCGCAGGGCCATCAGGGCCGAAGCCCAGGAGCCCGGGGACCCGCCACCTCATAGGCAGCGGTTCCCGAGCAGCTTCGAGTCCAGTAAGAGGCGGAAATGACGGAGTGCGGCCCGCGCTGAAGTGTGGCCCCCAGGGGCCCGTGACCCACTCCACAGCATGTCGGACACACGGCGCCGTGTGAAAGTCTACACTTTGAATGAGGACCGGCAATGGGACGACCGGGGCACCGGACATGTCTCTTCTACTTACGTGGAGCGGCTCAAGGGGATGTCTCTGCTTGTGCGAGCCGAATCCGATGGTGAGAAGCTATCAAGAATGAGAGCTACTCTCTAGAGCAGCGTTGAAAGAGATACGATGAGTTTATACTTAATTCTTATTGTAGTTATGAGGGGTTAAGTTTGTGATTGTGAGTGGTACTGGCCTGAGTGAGAGGACAGTGCCAGGAATATAACATGTCAATAGAGATAGGGCGGGACCCATGGTTATTTTGTCGGGAATGGGCTAACATTTGGCACACAAAAGGTCATTTATTTTGATACAAGGGTTTAGAGGCTTGTTTAACCCGATATTTTTGTGTTGTTGTTACTTTTTGCACACGGCTGAGTGAAGGAAAATATGGGTGGTGGATTGTGGCTTAAGCGGTTATGTTCTTGCCTAAAAGCACAACCTGTTAATCTTTGGAAGATTAGAACCTGTTCGTTTTAGGATTTGGCAGGGAGTCTGGTTTTGTTCTAGTACCTTCGGGAGAACCTTTAAACAGAAATGTCATCCATAGTCTTGTTTTATTTTTTTCCGAAAACGTTTGTGGATGCCGTTACGATAAACCACCTGGAGTGGTACTCTGGTTTCAAGACTTATTAATTGTTTATTGTTTTTGTGGAACATGTTCATGCCGTTGCATAACTCTCCATCTCCCGTAGTCCGTGGAAAGTTTTCATTCTGGCGGCTCAGGGTGACAGGTGCTGAGTTTATAAACCTTAGGCTCAGATTGATTCCCCGGCACGGTTTGTTGCTATGAAACAAAACAAACATATGCCCGCACAATTCCTGAGAGATGGCTGCATCCTTTTCTGTACTACCCTGTCCGTTCCTATACGGAAGAGTGAGTGCCCCAGGCGTGATTTGCCCTATTAAAGTTGCAGATTACCCCCCGCCCCCAAGATTTAATGGTTTTGTGTGGTGTGCAACATACCTACCTGGTCCACTCGAGTTCCCGTCAGCAAGGTGCACCTGTCAGAACCCTGATCCTTATACTCCTTTTGGGGATACACACGCCGGGGTAATAAATAAAGCGTGCAAGCGTTAGAGTACAGTTCCAAAAATATGCAGACACCAGAGCATAATTCCTAGAAAAAAGAAGTTGGGGATTAACCAAGTTAGGCAGTATGCAAGTTACATCATGACGTGTCACATCGCATGTGGTACTGCAGGATGTGCAACCACAGGAAGTGTCATCACAGCCCATGACTTCATAGGAAGAGATACCACAAGAAGTGACATCAGATCTTAAAACCTTACTCGTATGTTTAGCAAGTGTATCATGTATACATTTGGGCGCATTACAGGATTTAATAAATTAGATTTTGCATGTGTGTTGTGGCAAAAACGTGACACAACTCTGATGCAAAATCTGGGCCCCAATGTATTGATTTATTTTGTTAAAACTCTGCCTGCAAGTGATTGGCAACAAAGAGAAACGTGACAGTAAATTTGTTCTGCTTCAGTGTTAATAAAGTCTGCATTTTAAAATATCTTATGGGTTTAAGATAGCACATGATATAACATGCAGGTAACATTTTTTTTTTTACGTAGATAGTTAAGTGTGTTACTCCGATTAACAAAGATCCTTTTGCTACTTGCAGTTCATATATTGTAATCCTAATATAGCACAGCGATAAATTAAGAGCATGTGAATCCTACACCTTGTAACCCACACTATCTTATGTAACACGTTCTGTACATTGATAGTCAATGCATATTGTGTTCCTGAAATGTAGAGTGCTCTGTCACTGTGCATGGGGGGGATGAGTAGTGCCATTTAAAGAAATTAAGTCCAATAGTGATATTTAAAATATTTGTGTAAATACTTGGACAGACCATCACATCTGACATTCTTACTGTGCATACATATCTTGTATATACAAGGACTGAACAAACTCAAAACCATGTGTCGTCTTAACTACTAGTGAAGTAATAACAAGCAGTGTGCTTGTGTTTCCCTTCCATTAGATTAGCATCTAGCGTTGAGGCTCCAGGTAGCTCCCCTCCCAGCCACGATACTCCAACCAAAGAAGGCCTGATGGCTCCTTAACCTCGGCCTTTGTTTTTGTCCCAGTTCAAATGTAAAATAACAAAAAACCCTCTCCCCCTGCAGTTGCTGTTTGGAACGAAAGCATACAATGTGCAGGCACTGCTGAATCTGTCAGTTCAACATATTTCAGTACAGGCCTAACTTCTTGGCAGGGTAGATTATGCCCACCCTGTGAAAATAGCGCTGTCAACCCATATTAGTCCGGAAGCCTCTGCATGCTCTGGTTCTGACTGAATGTTCATTAAAGGCCAAAAATTGACACAACTTAATCTCATGACAGATTAAACCTACTAAGCTCCTGTGCCTCCCCGATAGTGGTTTCATTCAGTCTACAGTACCCCTAATGAAGACCACTCTAATCCAATCTGTGACCAAGCATGTAATCTTTCTTCTCATTCTACAGTATAGTGGTGTGGCTCACTGGTTAGAGGCGGCAGACCCGGAAGCAGAGAACGGCCCGGGACCAGGGTTCAGTTCCCGATGCGGCAGAGTCGTGGACCAGGGTCAGCGGACTCGATAATTCTCGCTTCGGTGCCTACTCTAACCAGGGATCACACTCGGCAACTCTGGGCATTAGCTTGCCTCATCTCTACAACGGCCCCCCACATTCGCCGGGGATGCCTGGTTTCACCTTGGAGATACCCAGTAGAGACCATCTCACAGGGATAGCCAGGACGGGTTCCCCAGCGGTCTACAGCGCCACGATGCCTCAGGGCAGCAGTGCGCTTTACAAGACACTTACATTTACATTTACATTACCAGCTAGCTTCAAAGCAATTTTTGCCCTGTACATTTGTTGACCGAGCTCCAAGGCCTTCATTTCTCCCAACTACATTAATCATTCTTGATTTCTCTAAAACCTGCTGAAAAGAACACACCTTCAACCTACAGCCAGATTAGAATTATTCTTACCAGAGCTGCTGTCGTATTGTTCCTCAAAGAGGCTTTTAACCCCTTCCGCGCTGATGACAAAGCCAGCTCGTCATGGGCGTTACCTGCACTACGCGGATGACGAGCTGGCTTTGTCACAAACCGCGCGGTTTTTAAATTTCATCGCACAGCGGGAAAACCCGCTAGCGCGGTAGCGGTTAAATAGATAATAATAATAATCATCCACATTTGTAAAGCGCGAACAATCAGCCGTAAGGGTCTCTAGGCGCTGGGGGCTGTCGGGAAGATTAAGCAAGCTATTGCCCAGAGTCACATGGTGCTGGGCTAATCTGGCCCGGAGCTGGGGATCGAACCATGAGCCCCTAGGTTCTGGAGTCAGTCACCCTGGCCGCTGCACCACACCTCTTCCAGTCCGTCCCAAGCCTAGATGCAATCTTTGTCTTCTGACAAATGGCTCCCTCTACTCCAGCAGTAGTCTTCATATAACACAATGCATTTTTTTTGTTGGAAGAAAATCTATTAATAAAGTAAGATAGAACAATTTTACTCAATAATATGGTTTTAATCAATCAATTGGGAAAATCAGCCAGTCTCAAACAGAGACCAAAGTCTGAAGTTCTGGGTTACAAGCTATAGTATACGGGGGTGGAAATGAATAACATATCGACTTGTCTATGGGACAGGTTACGTTATAAATCTAATTGCCCTGTAACAAATCCCCTTGTTCCTTAGGTGCCATGTAGTGCGGCAACAAATTATGGCCGTAATCTCATTATATAAGGGCTCTGATAATAGCCTCTCTGATTAAACCAGAGCTCATGCCATAGTAAGGTTTGAATACTAGCAATTCCCTAATTTTGTCACATTTTCCCAGCTCTACATACTGGGACAGTAAGTAAGTAATTTATTATTATCCGTGATTAATTAAAACCGTTGCATACATTAAATAATCTTTAAAAACAGCAATCCACTGTTACAAAAGTGTGACCAGTTTAAAATGGTTGGCTATTACAAAGAGATTAGTTTTAAAACAATCCAGACTGTATCTTACATAAAGCTGTATAAAATGTGGTTACTGTTTTACTCGGGTTAAAAAGTTTATCTCATATAGGATATGTTATTGAGCAATCCGCCCTCAGATTCATTGCTTTTCCTTGGGGTTCCCTCGCCACTGAAATTGTTCGAGGCAGTAAAAACAGCTTCAAGTTGTCACTGGGGAAGTAGTCCTTATGTTCTGCTTAAGTTATTGAGGGTAACTTTCTAAGCTGACTAGATTAGTTCCAAGAACCATCATACAGTGATTGTACAAGGCCAGTAGAGAAATGATTTTTTATTCTCTGTACAGTGAGATCAAGGAATTTTGTAATGCAGCAGTTAAACTGTGCTAGGGTTGGATTGAAGCACAGGATTACCGTCTGTCTGCAGGACCTGATACCGTGTTGGTTAAAGGATGGTTTTAGTAAAGTTTTGCTTGGGTCTTTTAACTTGTCGCAGATACAAATGATGTGAATGAGGTTCTCGACTCCACAAGCACCTAGCCTGCATTGTTGGTCTCCTCCTCTACGTTCCCAAGGTGGTAAAAATGGGTTGATTGAGCCAACTCCCAAACGAAGCTTCAGAAATTGTTCTTTAGTTGTTAACTTTATTCCTGCGCTTAGGTAAGGTTGAGGTTTACCAGCTTTGAAGTTGTTGAGCACAACCCATCCATGGGCCCGTTTTGACAGTGCTTCCTTGTCCTCTACAATAGATTTAAGTCTTGTTGACTTTATGACTAGTTTTTGAATACACAGTGAGTCGTTGAAGTTTTCCAAAGGTCTGTCAGACCTAGAGCTTTGCTAGAATCCAGAAGGTATTTGTTCGCTGGTGATTTCCCTGTTCGTGTTAGTTCTACCCAGAGATGGCTATTTAGGGTACCATTTTCTGCAGCTCTGATTTTATGCCAGCATTTTGCATAGACTCCCATTCTCTCTGCCTCTTGGTTTTGCAGTCCAAATTCCAACCGTATTTAGGCCGGGGAAACATATTTTATCTTGCTTTTTGGTCTGTTTTCTTAGACATTGCCTTTTTCGTTTAGTTAGCTGGTTGGTAGTGGGACTTGAGTCACAGCGGTTTGTGGGACCCGCCCCACATGGTGATTTGAGTGCTGAAATTACTTGATGAAGTGCATCTGAAGTCGTATGAAGATTTGATGTATCGTCGATAATTTTGGAGGATTGGGCTCTGGGGTACATGATGAATTTCTTCTTCAATGTCTTTTGTGTTATTCACAGGCCGTCTTGATTTAGGATGTGGTGTAGGTGTTGGCATTTGCCGTGATGGAACTATGCATGTTTGATTTCTTGATATGGGCGGTGTACGGCTGGTTTGATCAACCTTGTGCTTGTCAGTTTGACTTCGTGAAGTAGGTTTCAGACTATCGCTGGCAAGGAAGACCATTTATCTTGCAATATTGCACAGATACAGGGTTGGGGATTTTGTTTGCTGGCACTCAATGTCCGATTGCTGGAGTTTTGGGGGTTTGATATCTAGCTGCTAACAATAGTGTTCAGACACTTAACGTGAGTTAATGGATGGTGTATACTGAGCTAGTGCCTTTAATGGGGAGGTTTGAATATCACATTTGTTTGATTAGAACTCCAGTGCTCTGACTGTGGCTTCTAAGTGCTTAACAGCTATTGACAAGTTCTTATGACAAAAGGTGAGTTTGAGCTGCTGTTCTGAGCCAGTGTTTCGACTCGTAAACTTCTAATAAATGATAATTCATGGGAAAGGGAAGCTAAGGAAGCAGAGATGGATTCGTTCTCAGGAGAAGCTGGTGGCTTAATGGCAGACTGGCTTGAATTAGTGATGGGAACTGCAGTTTTGAGAATACTCTTTCCGATTGTATGCATTATCTGGTGATGAGCCGATCGCAAGTGTGACCACGTCTAGTTTGGCAATTTCTTTTTTTTTTTTTAATTCAAGTCGTTTTTATTGAATAGAAAAACAAAAGGAAAAAACCGTACAATAATTCTTCCAATACACAATGTTCGATTCATCTATTGATAAGCACATACAGAAAATAAAATTAATATAAAATAAATCAGCTCTTGCTTGCATTATCATAAAGCACATACAGACATAACTCTCAGTGCATAGGAGTGGCAGTATAGGCTCTAGTGGATGACAACAAATGTACTCACAGGTGACATAGGCCGTTGTAACAGGTTCGCATATATTGCATCAAGGCGGATCATAATGAAATGAGGATGCATCTAGCGATTTCCACAGCTTTCTAATGGATGGTTTCCATGAAGCTGCTTGTAACGCTGGATTATTAGCACCTCTCAGAAATGATAACCACTCCTGCCAAATTTTAAAGTTTACCTCTTTCGCGTTCTTCCATTTGCATAGAACTACTTTGCACGCCAGTGTCAGCATTAAGTCCAAAAGCAGGCGGTCTTGGTCATTTGATAACTGTGGGTCAAGCGCCCCTAGGATTACATATACAAAGTCCTGTACAGGCTGTATCTTGAATACGTGTTGAATGCAATCAAATATTTTCCCCCAGTATATACGTAGAGAAGGACAACTGAAAAGCATGTGCGCAAGGTCGCCTGAGCCTGACTGGCAGTTCCAGCAGGTTGGCGAATCTCTTAATTTACATTTGAAGAGCTTATCTGGAGTCCAGAATGCCCTGTTTATTAGCATGTACTTTGTTTGGAATAGAATAGGTGAGACTTTATGGGTAAGGGCCGTCTCATGGATCACCACCCAGTCAAAATCTATGCCCGTTAAATTCGGCTCAGCTTCCCATTTCAATTCGACCTTTCTGTGAGTTTTCCTGGGCAAGGGCAGTAAAAGTTTATACACCTTAGAGACGAAGTGACCTGCATGTACAAGACGTGGAAGATGAGTTACTAACCATGGTGTGTATGGAGAGAAGTTACGTGCCGTTAATATCGCCTTGATTTTCAGGAAGTCATAAAAATCCATCGGAGTGAGATCATGCCTCCGTTGCAGAGTCGAGAATGGGAGTGGATCTTTCTCATCGTATAAGTCCCTTGCCATGTTAATGCCCTTCTCGGACCATGAATTCCAGAAGAGTCTATCACCATTATACTTTAAATATGGGTTTCTCCAAAGTGACATAAAAGAGGATTTAACGAATGTCAGCTTAGTGTTGTGTGTCTGATCAAGTCTAAGCAGAGCCCGTCTAGTGTTTAGCAGTATGTATTTGGAGTGTGGTAAATGTGATAGGTCCATAGTAAGAAGGGTTTCAAGTGGGGCATGGTTCACTAGTGATTCCTCAATATTGATCCATAAGGGCGTGTAGTTTGGTGATTTAATTAACCATTGGGCTCCCTGTTTGCAGAGAAAGGCTGTTTGATAGTTCCTGAACGAAGGCAGACCCAGGCCTCCTTTGGCTTTGGCCAATTGCAATTTCTTTAGTGATACCCTAGCTTTCTTCCCACGCCACAGGAAACTACCAAACAGCTGGTCTACCTTGGTGATAAAATTGTTCGAGAATGTCATAGGAAGCATGCTAGCCAGGTAGTTAACCAACGGAGTAGACATCATTTTAAGCGTCTCCGCTCTACCCCACCAAGAGAGAAATTTTGGAGACCAGCCTTCGAGCAGTGTGGATATCTTCTTTAGGGTCAGTTCTTCGTTTATTTTCAGGGTGGAGATCAAATCTTTGTCAAAGTCTAACCCCAGGTATTTGAAACACTTAGGCTGCCAAGTAAGGCCGGAGTCCCCAATGATTCCCTTATCGCCAATATTGTTCAGAAGTTTAACCTCCGTCTTGTCTTTATTAAGTTTGTACCCAGAGACCCTGGAAAAGTCTTCAATGTCAGACAAGAGCGCAGGTATTGCCTCATCGGCTTTCTCGGACATAACAAGCACATCATCTGCATATGCCGTTAATTTAACCGTGCAGTCTCCAAAAGGAATGCCTACAATGTTTAGGGTTGTTTCTTATATGGTATAAGAACGGCTCGATCGCTAATAAGAACAATGATGGAGACAGGGGGCATCCCTGTCTTGTGCCCTGTTTTAGACAAAAGGCGGAAGAAAAGGATCCGCCGGCTCTCACTCTCGCAGACGGACAGCAGTATAGGGACATCACTAGTCTAGTAAAGGTTTCCCCTAGGTTAAACTTATGAAGGACTGCTTCAAGGAAGGACCAATCAACCTTGTCAAAGGCTTTTTCAGCATCCAGTGTTATCGCTGCTGTGGGTGTACCTAGCAATTTCGCCTTTTCTAAAACATGAGCCAGAATCCTTGTATTATCACTGGACAGCCTATTTTTAAGGAAGCCTGCTTGAGACGGGTGGACTAACTGGGGAAGAACCTTCTGGAGGCGGGCCGACAGTATCGTAGCCAGGATCTTACAGTCTATATTGATCAGTGAGATAGGTCTATAGTTTTTCGGGAGCGACGGGTCTTTTCCATCTTTAGGAAGCACTGCAATTATTGCTTCTGCCATTGTGCCTCTGACCTCACCTGTATCATTTACTTCTTGAATAGATGCTGTAGGGGCTCTATTAGGAGGGAGGGGAAAGTTTTGTAAAATTTAGCCGTGAAGCCGTCCGGGCCTGGTGCTTTCCCTGATTTCAAACTTTTAATTGCATTCCCTATTTCTAGAGCACTAATCGGGCCATTAAGACTAGTCTGGTCCTCAGCAGAAAGTCGTGGAAGATCGCATTCATCTAGGTAACACTTAATCTTGTCTTCCTCCACCGTTTTATTCTTGGCATAAAGGTCTTCATAGAATACCCTAAACACCTCTGTTATCTTGTCTGGGTCCGAGTGTGAGGAGCCTACGGCATCTTTAATGACACTGATCGAGTTCTTTTGGATTTTAAACTTCAAATATGAGGCTAGGCTTTTACCAGCTTTATTAGAATCGCAGATCTTGAACCTCCTTCTGTTATCAAGCCAAACTCCTGCTCTCTCGCTGACTATTTTATTGTACTCGTATTTTTTATTTGCCAGGGCATGAAGAGACATGTCATCTGTCTTTCAAATGTTTACTCTCTAGGTTTACAATTTCACTCTCTAAGGACTCCAGCTTTGTGTTATAGTTTTTGTTGATTGCTGATCTGATTTTGATACAGACCCCCCTTATGGTGCTTTTCAGAGCCTCCCATCTAATGAGATCAGAAGTATCCCCTTCTTTGTTGACCTGTAGATAAGAGGAAATCTCCTCTTGTATTGTGGCCCGATGTTGTTCATTACTTAGAATTTCGTCATTTAGACGCCAAGACGTCTTACGAGAAGAGGGTTTGACATTTGCTATGGACAAAGAGATGCAAGAGTGATCAGACATGACTCGGGGTTCTATGGTAGTGGACTCAATTCTAGGGACACCGTTCTGTGATATGAGGATATAATCGATTCGGGAGTACGAATCATGTGGTGCGGAGTAAAAAGTGTAATCCCTCCCTGTGGGATTTTGAAGCCTCCACGCATCCACTAAGTGAAAACGTTGACATAAATTGATAAAGGCTTTATGTGATTTATTTGTTTTGAAGGGACAGTGGGAGTCTCTATCTAACGTTGCATCCATAGGGAGATTGAAGTCTCCGGCCAGTATGTGAACAGCATTATCCGGGATGTTTTCAATATGCTTGTTAAGAGCCTCCCAAAAAGTAAGATCGCTAGTGTTAGGAGCATAAATGTTTGTGACGTAAAACTCTGTGTTGTCCTTACTCAACTTGGCCGTGACCCATCTCCCATCATCACTCGCTTCAGAGGACAGTAGCTCAATCTTAGATTTCCTCGCCACAAGAATCAAGACACCATTCTTTTTTTGCACAGCTTCTGCACCCACAACCTCATTATAAAATTTGTTCCTCATATGGTAGAACTGTTTAGATTCAAGTTTCGTCTCTTGTAGCAAGACAATATCACCTCTCAATCTCCGAATGTAGTCTAAAATCTTTTCTCTTAACAGGTTGGTTCATTCCTTTAACATTAAGAGATAATATCTTCAGTTTATCGACATTACATACCCCTAACGGAGTACTAACAATTCTATGTGACATCAATAAAATGCACCATCATAGTAGAATCATATATCACACAAGGCATCAGCATTAGCATGTCAAAGAGACAAAATTCCTCAAGATCAATAAGGCCCATATACGTGATAGTACGATAGTAGAGCCCACAGCCTCCCCCACCACCAAGTATTAAGACAGTAATCAATATGCAAGCACGAAGAAACAAAATCAAAAGACATAGAACATACATCCCAACCCAGAACCCCCACATCCCCCCACCCTCCCCACCCCACCTGTACGTAGTAGGCATGGTGACTGGAGAGAGATTGCAGTGCATCCTCCCCGTGCGTGTACATGTTTGAACAAGTTTGGAACAAATCAATTCCCACATCATACCTGTGGATTGCCGCTAACTAGGGTAACCTAGGTAAACAACGGTCTAGGGACCCACAACTAGGGACTTCTTGAGAAGAGGCGTGTAGATCATAGTTCCTGTTGTCTTAAGGCAACTGAAGAAAATAACAACAATATTAGCTGACATAGCCCCTCGGAGCACAGATGGTAATCGTACCAGCTTGCGGACAGATATCCAGTACCTGATGATCATTATACTAACAGGCAATGATAGAGCATTCTCCTTAACCAATGGAACAAAATCAATTGCAAACCTTACAGTCGTCATTATACCAGCAGGCATTGTAGAACTTTCTCCTTATCCATTAAATCAATAACAATTGCAACCATCGCAAAGGCTACCAAAGTGTAACATAACATAGTAAATGTTAGAGGTTCAGGGCTCCTCCATGTTGAGGAAAAAGGACACATATGAAAATTGCATGGAAAACGTGGATGAAGATCATTCACTTGTAGCCTGAGGCCGAAGGCTGGCCTGCTGAGTCCTCAATGTTGCTCGTTTCCATGTCTAGGTCCTCAGGTCCGTCTAACATGCGTTTCAGTTTCAATGGGTCTGAAAAGATGTGCGGAGAACCTTGGATAATCAGACAGTACTTTGCTGGGCCCATGAAGCCATACTGGAAACCTCTCTTCTTCAACATCGGTCGGAGTGCCAAGAACGCTTTCCTAACATCAACTGTCTCCTTGCTGAAATCCTGTGATATGTAGATTTTAGAAGACTTCCACAGGATATGGTTGTTTTTCCGCATAAAGCGGAGAATTTGCTCGACATGTTGGTAGCGTAATGGTTTACACACAATGGCTCTAGGGCCTTTTTGAGTCTTACTTATCCTCCCCGGCACTCTATGCGCTCTGTCAAATTCTAACGGATGGACAAAGGTCATGTTAGTAGCCTGGGTAAACCATGATTCTAGGAAAGCCACACAGCTCCCCTGCTGATCCTCCGAACCTTCCGGAATACCAAAAATACGTAGGTTCCCCCTTCTGTTCCTGTCCTCCAACTCCGCGAGTTTCCGTGTCGTTTGGTCTGTCGCTATGCACAGACGTTTAATGGCTGCACATGCCTTGACTTCCATATCTTCGAGTTTGCTAATCCTCGACTCTGCTTCCAGCAATTTTGCATTGGTGTCACGGTTGTCCTGCCTGATCGCCGCCACTTCCTCTTTGGTTGCCTTTGCCAGATCCCTTACTTCATCCAATCTGCTGAGTATCAGATCAATTGGGTCCGGGTTGTTTTATCCCCCTTTGCTGGGCGAATTTGGATTAGACTGGTCGGATTTAAGCCTCTTCAAGCTTTTCGCAAGCTCCTTATTATCCGCAATTTCAATGCAATTTTTTGAAACCTTATACATTTCTTGTGGGTGTCCAGTCAACACTTGACTTCAAAGGGGCCTGTGCAGATTCGCTAAGTAGTTTGATAAAGGGTATGCAATTGTGTTTGGAGAATTGGAGTGAGTCTGGGCAGCTGGAGGTCTGTTAATTCATTCAAGAATGCTTGGCGAGGGTGAAAGGGAAGTTGTAAACCCATACCATTTGGGCTGTTTATTGTGCTAGCCGACTGAATCTGTTGTATTAATTGTGGTGATGTGTTAATAAGTTGGAAGCTTTTTACGGTGTGCCTAATTGTGGGATCATCCGAGGTTGAAGAGTTGGAAGTATTTCTCTGATCTCTTCCACTGATGGATAAAGTATGGCACTTTAATCTTTCATGAAGGTGAATTTTGATGGCTTATTTTTTCCGAGTTTAGGCCACAGGTCAAATAATACCAGGTGTTTGCACTGTTAGCGATGTTGTCAGTGACTTTTTTTATTTTTTTAAAGTTTTTATTGAGACCAGAATACAGTCACACAGCGTCATGCCGACAACCCTGAGGCTGGCCGCTATCAAGCAACAAATCGACATTAAGGATGTATTATAGTCCACAGTATGCAATGAACGAACGGCAGCAGCATCCCAGGCGCATCAACAATGAGCATATGCAACAGCAAAAAATCATAATTGTTTACAATTGTCAGGCAGATAGACATGCAGCATGCAATTGGTAATGAAAAGGAGAACAGGTTAACTGTATATATACGAATGCCCAAGGAGCGGAAAGCAGCACATTTCAAATCAAGGAACGCCTATCCACCAATTTCTCCCTCCACCCTCCCTCCCCCCCCTCCCTAAAAAGAAAATACAGTAATAAAACCGAACTCTGGTGCATAGGATAAAACTACAAACGGGCATTGGGTCGGGTGTATGGAAGTATTAATGTCTTTGGGCGGGGCGACACAGAGCGAACATACCGGCAGAAGCAGAAGTCCATACAGCAGAGGGGACCATGGAAGCGCAGGGGAAGAAGAGGGGTCTACTCGTACAGGGGGGGGGGGGGAGAAGGCACAGTGTTCGGGAGAGGCAGAACAGACCCCGGCCATGTACAGACGCAAAGCCACACTCATGACCCCATCATATCTGGAGCGCTCACATAAAATGCAGCCACTCCCCAGGGCACGCTGTCGCAGCGGAGTGCAGCTGCAGGGAAAGTGGGGTCATCCCATATCATCGGATATCGCTCCTGGTAGCGATTGTGTAGAGTCAGGAGAGGATGTGTGCTCACGCGTCCACAGCGTAAAGGGCTCCCAGATGTCTCTAGGCCTGGAAGCGGAAGGCATCAATTCCCAGTAGCGCTCAAGCTGTGTGTTACCGTATGTCACATCCCGAACCCATGCAGCAAATGAAGGAGTCGCTCGCCTACCCCAGTGCACCGCCACCTGCCTCTTTGCATAAAGGAGCAGTATCGCATGTAGCTTTCTGTGCGCGGGTAATGTGTCATGAACCCAGCCCAGTAGCCCCAGGAGCGGGGACGGTGTGTCTGACCTATGAAGTATCTGGTTAATAGCAGTGAAGATGTCTAGCCAGTATTCCTCTAGTTTAGGGCAACTCCATGCCACATGTATAAAAGAGGCATTCTCGCGGCCGCATTTCCAACATTCAGAGTCTTCCCTAAGACCCATGCGGTGTAGCGAGATCGGCGTGCGGTAATACCTGTGCAAAAACGTAAAATGTACTAATCTCAGCCTGTAATTGGGCGATAACATCGTAAGTTGTCCACAGCAGAATTCCCACTGTTCCTCTGTAAGGGGCTCCTCCAGGTCCGCATTCCAAGCCTGCATTGAAGAAGGCACTATGACGGGGGATTGGTCCTGCATACAGTTGTACAATCGGGACACAAGTTTTCTGGGGGAGGGTCTCGAAAGCAGATTTTTAAGAGCCTCGAGCTGCGGCGGTTCGTCGGGGAACTGGGGCCACATCTCCTTACAGGACGCCTTCAGTGAGTGGTATAAAAGTAAGTCAGAAAATGACTCCGGGTGCCCCTCCTCGCATGTACCCAGGTCTCGAAAGGTGCCATCAGGGTACAGATCAGCAAATGTGTGTAGTGTCTGCCCTCGAAGCTTAATTGTGCCACCGCCTTCACTCAAGCAGGGTAACATAGGGTTGCCGCGTAGCGGGATCGCTGGCGCATATAGTAGGGGTAGTCTGGCTCTGTTTCGCAATTCGCGCCACGTCCAGCGAAGCAGTTCCACCGTGTCCACGTCTTTTGAAGGGCGAGACACCTTGCCATATAACGTTACGTTCAGAGGGGATGGGGCCGCCGCAGCCATCTCTACCGCAACATGCGGCTGGTAAGGGGTGGGAAAAGCCCAGAAGTGCAAAAACTGCGCCTGTGCACATAGTGAATATAGTTTCATGTCCGGAGCCCCCAGACCGCCCTGCCGCAGTGGAAGCGTGAGTAGCGCCCAAGATGTTCTCGCCTGGCCACCAGCCCACACAAGTGTCAGTAGTAGCGATCTCACTCTTGCATGAAAATGCGCCGTCAGTGGTATGGGAAGATTGACAAATAAGTAGAGAAACTTGGGGAGGACAACCATCTTCGCCAGAGCTATCCTTGCGACCAGCGATAAGGGTAGTTTGTTCCATATTTCCACCTTGCCCTCCAGCCAGTCTACTGCTCTCCCAAAATTGAGAGACCACAATTCCTGCAAATCACGGCTTATCCATACCCCAAGGTATTTCACAGCATCAACTTCCCAGCGTAGTGGGTAATCAGAGGGTGTCTCTCGCGTGGTATCAGTGAGAGGGAAGACTACAGACTTCGACCAGTTGATGGATATCCCAGCCAAGCCCTCAAAACGGACAAATTCTCGCAATAGGGGGTTTAGGTTTACCGAGGGATTGAGAACATACAGCGTGACATCATCAGCGTACAAGGATATAAGCAGGCTCCGTGAACTGAATCCTATCCCCCTCGCTGTGTGGTGTTGTCGAATCCGAGCGGCAAGGGGCTCCATTGCTATCGCAAATAATAGCGGGGATAAAGGACAGCCTTGTCCGGTCCCGCGGGATATGGCAAATGACTCCGAGACAAGCCCATTTATGCTTACTCTAGCTCTAGGTGCGACGTACAGCAGCTTAATCAAGTTTATGAAGAGGGGACTGAATCCCATTCGGCCCAGAATCCTAAAGAGGAAGGGCCATTCTAGTGAATCAAATGCTTTGGTAGCATCCAAAAACACAACCGCAGCTTGTGTAGAAGGATGCAAGTAGTGAAGAACGGAAAAAATCGTCCTGAGGTTATGGGACGTCGCTCTGCCAGGTATAAAGCCGGACTGATCAGGGAGCGCTACCATCGGTAGCAAAGGCTGTAGCCTGTCCGCAATGATCTTAGCATATATCTTCGCATCTACGTTGATTAAGGAGAGAGGACGGTATGAATCTAGGATCAGGCTGTCCTTATCTGGTTTGAGCAGCGCTATAATTAAAGCTTCACGCATTGTCTCGGTTAGGGAGCCCAACTCCAGGGCTTCAACAAAGACTGAGTGCAGTTTGGGCGCCAATTCCTCGGCATACGCCTTATAGAAGGCCGTAGTCAGACCGTCTGGGCCCGGGGCCTTGCTTGCAGGCATGCTTTTAATCACCTGAGCTATATCTTGGACAGTGATGGGGACGTCCATATATTGGCGGTGGTAGTCATTGAACCAGACAATGGCAATGGAGTCTAAAAAGTCTTCCAGAGATTCAGGAACCGTGGGTTGCCTGGAGGTGTATAGAGATTTGTAGAATGCAGCAAACGTTTCCAGCACTCCCTTCTGACCAACAACCATATTCCCTTCACTATTTGTAATGGAGTGTATGTAGTGAGGTTGAGTGCGAGGAGCTATCAGTCGCGCCAGAGTCCTGCTCGGCCTGTCCCCCTCACCGTATCTACGGGCCTCGGCCTGCTTTCCCAGGAAGGCAATCTCCCGTTGAGCTTCCTCATTAAAGGCTAGCAATTTTGCCTTCATCTGGCCTGCCGTTTCTGGAGACGGATCCTGGCAGAATGTCAGGTCTAGCTCACGCAGTTCCAATTCAAGTTTAGTCAGCGAGAGCCGTATAGAGCGCAGCACTCCGGTTTGCCTAGCAATACATTGTCCGCGGATAACCGCCTTGAAAGCGTCCCACACTGTAGCTACCGTGGACGTCGACCCCTCATTTTCTTCAAAATAGTGCACAATATCTGCTCGGATTTCCTCTGTAAAGACAGTGTCAGTTAGGGCATGGGGGGGGCAGTCGCCAAGCAAACGCTCGTTTAGGGACCCCGGGTATCCTCAATTCTAACTGGCAGGGGGCATGGTCAGAGAGGGACCTAGCCTGTATGGATGTGTCAAGCGTCCACGACGCCACGGCTGGTGAAACCAGCCAGTAGTCTAGTCGGGACCAGGCTGCATGATGGCTGATTATGCATGTACCCACAGCGTCAGCTGGATGTCTAGCCCTCCACACGTCGGATAACACCACCTCCTCCATCACATCCAGAATGGCCTGTCTGGCCCCAGTGTGTGTAGGCCTGCCCACAACTCTCCGGTCCAAAGCATCATTTAGTGGAACATTAAAATCCCCCCCTAAGACAATATGCGAGCAATCCAACATCGTTATCCGGGCCCAGATATTTCTAAAAAACTCCGGGTCATCTACATTTGGGCCATAAATGGCGGCAAGTATTAGTGGTCTGCCTTGTAGAGAACCATGCACAATGACATATCTGCCCTCCCCATCTAGTATAACATCATGCTCTCGCCAGTCCAGGCCTCTGCGAATGAGTATCGCTACACCTCTAGCATAGTTTGAATAAATCGCAGAATACTACCTGTGACCATCTCGAGTGTTTCAATCTGGACGAAGGGGTAGAATTTACATGAGTCTCCTGCAAGAAACATATGTCAACATTGTGTCTAGCAAGCATGCCATGCATCAATCTGGCCTTCTTATGATCCCCCAAACCTCTAATGTTCCAAGTCCACAGCTTAACACTCCCCATGTCGCTTTACATTTAGAACACCAATTGTTAGTCCGGTATCCGCCCTCTCTCCACCAAACCTCTCAGCCCAATTTGAGTGTAGAAATTTTGCATGTGTGCCAGCCATCTGATCGTATCCTGTAAAGCACCAACTTTGAACATTTAGCAAACAATTCAACCCCCCCCCCGCCACCCCCCACCCTCACTAACCCCCCAATCAGGTCGTGACAAAGCCCAACTATCTAAACCCATGTCGTGTCGCAAACTAGACACTCAGAGGGAGACACCCCGTGAGGCGTGGTGCTCCAGGCTTACACCCCCGTTTACACAGGGTGGCTACATTCAAGTATGAATTTCCATGACCCAATTGGTTATCAGTACATAGGGCCGCAACAGGATTACACAGCAGGACACTGAAAAATCGTGCGCCCCAGCAGTCTCTTCAGCGTTACAGGGTAGCAATTCGGACTATACCTCCTCATCCAGGCAAGGCACTCATGACAATAGGGTGAAAAAATGAGGCCTAGAGCAGTAAAGCAATACTTTAGAATTGAAATAGAAAGCTCAATAGTGTATCAATGCTAGCATATTAGTCATTATCACTTAGGCGATCAGAGTCAGTTTCAAGTCTCGGCGACTTTCGCCTCGCCCCAGGCCCACTAATGTGTCTTGCAAACTTCAGTGCTGATTTTGCGTCCGTAAAAAAGTGTGAGGTGTGTTCATGAATTACCCTTAGCTTAGCTGGATACAAAAGTGCGTATTTGATCTTAGCTTGCAGAAGAATTTTCTTGGTTGGCAGGAACTCTTTTCGCGCCGCTTGGACCAGGGGGTAAAGTCAGGGTAAAATGAGATGTTATTACCTTTATGTGTAATCTTACCCTTCTCCCTAGCGAGGCGTAGTATGAGGTCTCGGTCTTGGAAATTAAGCAGTTTAGCAAGAATGGGACGGGGCGGTGAGCCCGGCGCCGGCACCTTACCAAGCGATCTGTGCGCTCGTTCAACCGTGAATACCTGCGAAAGGTGTGGGTCGAAGAGCTTGTGAAGGAGATCCGCCACAAACACCTCCATCTTGCCAGTGTTGTCCGTCTCAGGAATTCCCGTGATGCGGATGTTCGACCTCCTAGAGCGCGCCTCCAAATCATCCGTCTTGGCTCGCAGGGATTCTAGCTCTTTTTCGATGTTAGTGATGTGCTGTTTGGTGTGTTGCTGAAATTCGCTGCACTAGGTGTGCCTGTTCTCCAAGCAATCCAGCCTCGTTTCGTGGGCATCCACTTTGGTTTTAACAGATTCCAGTTGTGAGGACATTGCATCCAGTTTGGTGTCAATACTCTTGAGGCTCGCACGAACCTCCATCATCAGTGCCCCAAAGTCCATGTCCGCGCCTGAACCCTGTGATATCGATGTGCCCGCAGCCTGGTCCGCCGAATTTGGTTTGTCAGGGCGTTTTTGCTCAAAAGTGATCTTGGGCTGTTTTGCGTCATTTTTCCCCATCTTGCAGAGAGGGGAATGGCGCGTGAGGAGATACACAGTGGAACAGGCCTCTTGGTGGCACTCACAGCGAAGAGCAGGGCAGCTGTAGGCTTTAGGTTTTCACAGGTTCGTAGTGCACCCAGCTCCGTCAGGCCTTCTAGCCTATGTACGATCGTCCGCAGAGCAGTGCAGGCAGATAGGGGGTGATAGAGGCAGGCCTCCAAAATGGCGGCAATATTAAAGCCTCCTCACTCACCGGTAGAACCGCGGGCTTCAGCAGTGGTTCGCCACGTTGGATCCCATACAAGGCGACCAGCAGTCCCAGGGCATCCGTCCCATCAACAGGGAGAAGGAGCTGGTGCGATAGGATCGGGTCCTAGCTGCAGCAGGGGGCGTAGTATGCAGGTTTAGAGGGCGACGTCTAGGGGGGCCCCCCCTACACCAGGGAGACCCCAGCGACAGTCCCCCAACTGCAGGAGTCGGCACAGGTCCCAGCCGCCGCGCGAATCACACAGTCAAACCGCCGTTAAAATGGCGGGCTCACCGCAGGCCCGCCCGCTCACTCAGTCTTCACCGGGTCTCACAGCGGTATTCTGTCCAGAGCGATGGGGACACTCCTGGTTCCCGTTCGCGCCTCAGCCCAGCCGCGACTCACCGGTAGTCTGTTCAAGTGGCGGCACAGAATCACCGTGGATCTCGCAGCAACCCCGCCTGGGCTCCGGAGGGCCCGTCAATCCCCGGCCTTCAGCTGGTGGGGCAGCCCGGCGGCGGTTCCACAGCGGCGGGGTCTCTCAAGGAGCGCAGAACGCTAAAAGTACGGGAGGCTGCATCAGTGTCCCGCGGCCATCAGCATGCACCAAACTCGGGTCGGAGGCGGAGGTAAGCGTCGTCCACCAACGCGTTATGTTGAAGCACTTCTGGGTCCTGGAAAAGGATTATTTAAGGATTTATCTGTGTAGCCGGCGGAGCGTGCTCACAGAGCGTCCATTTCGCTGCCTGGTTGGCCACGCCCCCCGATGTTGTCAGTGACTTTAGTAGTGGAGGAGAAATAGCAGTGCAGGGGGTGTCTTCCAGTTTGGGCCTCTGGAGTTGGATTGGGGTACATTGGTGCTTCTTTTTGCGCTGTGAGAGGTGGGGAGTTCCTTTTGTTCTTCCCTACCTAATTATTTTTAGAAAATGTTCAAGTGCTTATTGCACTTTTACTGAATTGGGGGAGCTTGTTTACTTCCTATACAGGTTCTATGACAGAAAAAAAGAAGCTCTTTTACGCTTTTTACTTTCTTGCGCGCTGTTACTGAGCCTGGGTGGAGGGGTGGAACTACTGCAAGGTTGATCACCGGAGCTGCAACGTTGCTGTAGGCCTTTTGTCTTGGCTAAAAGGCAGACAGAATAGCAAGTGAGCTTGCAGACTGGTCTCTATACTGAGGGGCATCCTAGCAAAACAAGCTTATGAATGTAGGAGTGAATAGGGCTCTCCGAGATGCCCCCACAAGTCGCACCCAAGCGCGCTGCTTCAAGAGGCGGGGGTTGGTGGCTTGAGGTGACATGCTTACCGGTCGCCTTGCCTACTTTTTGAACTGTCGGGTGTTCTGTTAGAAATGCCGGGTGTTCTGTTAGAAATGCAGCTTTAACCTGCATAAGTCTGTGTGGGTGCTGCCAAAAAATCTGAAGTCCAAGAAAGACTGGGGGTTCTAAAGATCAGTTGCAGAGAAGTTAAAAGCAACTGAAAGGGCACACTGTGTAAGATGATCACATGGCGAGCTGGGAAGGTGGATGTTGGGGGGGGGGGGGCGTAAAGCGTGAGCATGCTTTGGGGCAAAGGGGTGAGTTTTTCTTCATGGCATGTCGCACTGGCCCAATGCCGGCTGCCTCTGTCCCGTAGCGAAACACCGCAGGCCTGGCCTTACCTCCGCACTGACTTTTAGGATCCAATAGGTCTCTTCTCCTTGATGTTATAAGCTGCTCCTCCCCAGAGGAATGCTGCTGCAGAGTCGGCGAGATAGACCAGGGCAGAAGGCAGGAGAGGGGGGAGATGCAGTGACAGTAAATGGAACAAAAGCAGCCTTCAGCAGCTCCCATTGCTGCCACGGTTCGCTCCGGCTCTGCGATCCTCCAGCGGCTCCCGTTTTAACTCTGAACCTCCAGCGGCTCCTCCTGTGGCAACACCTCACTTCCTGCAGCGAAGTATGCATCACCCTTAATAACCTTTCTAGGCTTCTTAATCAAAACCCACTCTCCAATTTCAAAATCTTTTTTTAAGAGAAGGCAAAATTTTGTTACGAGTTTTATACCTTTGTGCAAAGTTTTCCTGACACACTTGTCAAGACTCGAATGATCCATAATCTTATTCATGTTTGAATAATATCCACTCCAATATGGTGTGAGGGTTTTTAGCTTCTATTCCCTTTAACAACAGAAAAGGAGAACACCAAGTAACCGAATGAGGTGTATTTAAGTAACTCCATACTTTATCTCATAAATGAGTGCACACATCCATATTAGAAGCTAATGCAGTTTGGATTCCTTCTTTAAAAAAACGTATTACACATTTCCTCTGATCCAATAGCTGCAGGAAAATAAAGTAGAGTTTTCATGTTTGCCATGGTTATGTAAAAATTCAGCCATTTTCCTTGAAACAAAATGAGTGCCGTTGCCAGAAACCAAAATATTTGGACTTCCTTCAGGGGCAAACACTTTATCCAAGAACTGAATGACCGCATCAGTGGTAGACATGGAAACAAAATCATAAGTCACCCATTTAGAATATTAATCTACAACCACAATAAGGATTTTCATGTTAGTGGGTAACTTATGAAATGGTCCTGAAAAGTCGATGGCTAATTTGTCCCAAGGATTTTCAGGAAGAATATTCACTTCAGTTTTGCACTTGTTTAGTTTCCAGTGCTTGTCAGATAATAACCATTCTGAACACTTATTTACAAACTGCACAACAAACTTGTCCATACCTGGCAATCAATAATGCTTACAAAGTAACTTCTTGGTTCCAGACATGGGCGGGTGCCCACATGGGCAATAGCTGTCAGCCGTAGCCTTAAATTCTCCGGTGGTACAAATATTGCTTGTCTGGTCACCAACCCATTCTCAACATACAATTCTCCTGAAACTTGTTCATAGGGAACCACTGTTTTTGTTTAAATTTATCACAGGTGGCTAGCTACCCAATATATATCTTTTTAACTTCAGATAATACTCTATCCTAGTTAGAATTATGTAAACATCCTTCAGTGATTGCTCTTGAGGAATGAACTGCGGCATCAGTGGTGGCAGATCCTACATATTCATGCTCCTGAATCAAATCATCCTCTGTGTCCAGTTTGAGCGGCATGTGTAATAAGCAATTCGCTCTATAAAAAAAATTCTGCCATGAATATACTTCACATCGAAAGTATACTCCTGCAATTTAGATTATAATTGCACTAATCTAGATGAAGCCATTACCATTCATAAGAAATATAAGCAGCTTATGATCCGCAATTAAATCAATAGCATGTCCCCAAAGATTAGACTTAAACTTTTCTACAGCCCATGCACAGGCTAATGCTTCCCCTTCTATAGTGCAGTAATGTGTTTCAGACTTACTTAGAGTCCTTGAACTAAAAGCTGTAGTGCGCTCCTTACCACAATGGGTTTGTGTAAGCACAACTCCTGGCCCTCTGGAGCTTGCATCCACAATGACAGCACACCTCTTAGCACTATTGAAAGGTTGCAATGCCAGTGCATTTAATATAATTTCTTTTACTTCTAGAAAAGCTTTATCCTACAGTCCAGTCCAAACAAATGTTCCTTCTTCCTAAGAAGACATCCTAAACGTTCTACAAACCTGTCATATCCCTGCACAAACCTGCTGTAATATTCACTCACCAAAACCAACACAAATGCCAATACTGAACACAACTTCCCAAACTAATCCAGAAGAGGACCCATGAAGCTAAATCAAAGGATCCAACACAATCGTATGTGAATTCTTAATTTTATTTGCAAAATACTTTAAATTTTTTTATACAAAAACTTAAACTGTTTTATTCCAGTTTAAAGTTTTAGACAAACAGATGATACAACTGCATCAAATCAACATCGAGACACCACACTCACTCAATCACTTCAACAAATCACTCCACACTCATTCATAACCCACTCAACACAAAGAAGTTCACCAACCGGTTAGGCCACCATGCTATGATGTTTTTGAGGGAGGCACAACCAAAAAGGGAACACAGCGTAATAAGCCAAGCAACAACAATAGTATACTACAGTCTTAAGAAGGCACACAAACTCTAGTCACAATAATAGCTTTCCCAGTAGACAAACAGTTATTTACAGTGCACCAACAACCAAATTATTTTCAGCACGTTTATTTGACATAAAACTACGCTAGATCAGGTCGACGCGTTTCATACCCAATTAATAACAGGGTTCTCTTCTTCAGGACCAAAACATCTTAGTCAAAAAATCAAAGGAGTCTACTTTGCTCTGCAACTTAAGTGTGTATTGTAGTGTCTCTGTGAGAGGCTTCTTAGTGCATCTTCCACCAAAGCCGTCATGTTTCCAAATTGAAGACCGGCATTGTTTTTCTATGCGTGAGCAATTCGTAGAACTTGTATAGGGAGGCACTTCCACAGCGTATGACTGAGTTGTTCAACTAACCAGCGAGCGTCAGAGGAGGGAAACCGCCTGTCTGCTCATTTGAAAATACCTCAGCCGTTCTTCTTCCGTTTACTTTGCAGCTGCAAAGTACACGGCAGAGGAATTTGGAAACACGACTGCTTTGGTGGAAGATGCACTAAGAAGCCTAACACAACCTGCTGAACACAGGTGTGATCTGCAAGGCACAGGTCCATTCGCCAGGCCAAGTCCTCCTTTCAACCCACCAATGAAGGCACAAGGAGGGGGGACAAAGCCAACACCCCTTTATGCCGAGGAGAAATTATTTTCGGCTGCATGAGGTGTTGTTGTGAAGAGTCTTGTCAATGTAGTTACTTTCTCCCCATTCCTGATTTCCAAGCGGAGATGGTTGGCAATGAGCGCACTCGATGAAATTATGTGGCAAAGGAGTGGAAAAATATGTGGGCAAGGTAACTAAATTATAAGACAAATTATGGGTCATATTGGATGAATTAAAGCAGCTTATGCGGAGTATTCTGTGACATTCATTTGACCTTTTAGCACAGTTCGAAAAAGATCCCACAACTAAAGTAATAGGTTTATTAAGGAAGAAAACTACACCCATTTAGTAGGGGATCTTACAGTAAGTGGGTCGCCAATAATAATTGATTTAACCTCATTACTGCACGCATGCCATGTTAACACTGCCCTGGAATACATCAGATTGTCTAAAACCGCTTCATTGCTGCACTGAGCAGAACACACGCCGGTGTGTATACATTCTTTGCAATAAAAGGCAAGCCTCATTTGTTTGCTGCTTTCCTTTGATGGTCCAAAACTGACCTTTTTAGTTTTATATTTACCATTTCTTCACATTACAAGGCGCCTTGAAGCTGTAGCTTCCATGAACGGACCACACTGACATACGTTTCAGTTTTGTTATAAACTGGCCTTTCTTGTGGCAGTTCATAAGTTAAGGCATCAGACTTCATCTCTGTCCATCGCTGGGTGATATTGCACCTTGTCAGTGAACTGGTCACTTCTAACCGCATCAGTTGAAAGCAGATAGGTAACACTTAACTTCTGCACAGTGCAAGGTGCAGCGTGACCCCTCCTCCCCACAGTGTGCAGTAGTTTGAATACATTTTGATCCGTTTGTGGCGCACTTTCTATACATTCACATTTCTGTAGAAAAAGCCACAGTACTAGTGTCATTAGGTCGAGCCTGGGTAGCGCACGCGCTGCACTGCGACACATTCTGTATTACAGTATGGAATTGATGCTCCACCCATATTTTTCATTGGCTTGTGTAATAGTCGTTCATAAGTGCAGAACTGACTTGCACACACAGAGAATCGCACACACACACGAGCACACACACAGACGCAAGCGCACACACAAGCGCACACACAGAGGCACGCACACACGAGCGCACATACACGCACACACACACGAGCGCACACATACAGAGACCCCCCCCACCGTGGCCGTGGCCACCCCCAGTACAACTAAGCCACACTCACCGCATCGGCGCCACTCCGGACTTCTGCAGCCGCCACGGGGCTCTCCCTCGGGCATGGGAGCCCCGCGTCACCACTGCTCCTCTGGGTTAGCCAATCCGTGGGCGCGGGCTTCAGAAGACGGAAGTCCCACGGCACTTTTCGGTTTCGGCAGTGCACGCTCGCGTCTTGTTTTGTGTGTAGTTGTATCTGTGTGCGAATGTGTTCCAAACAACGAAATGTTGAATTGACTCTAGCAGGGCTCAGAACTAAGGACAGTTATGTGGCAACCACGCCATATTTACCACAGAACTCATTTATTTCAGAGTATGGTGCCGAAATCCATGGTGATAATCCATTCCTGATGCTCTCATGATGTTATGTTCAGATGTGCAGCACTGTTTCGGTCTCAGCGTTTATGTAACAGTTATATATCACTGCGGTCCATAAGGTATTATTGCACTTACATTAAATTGCAAACTGTAAACTAACATTGGCAAAGTCGACCGGTCGGGCGTTGGTTGCCATCATTTTAGCTTTGTCAGTACTTGTTACATTTGTTGTGGTCCTCTACGGCCAAGTTAGGTTCCTGCGAGTTCGTACTTTGCTTCCAATTGCAATAAACTTTGAGGTTGATGAGACTGACCGCACGTCTCCTCATCTACCGCCTACTTTAAAGCACATGCCTAAGAACTAGTGCTTAAAAAAACGTAAATTAGGGTGGTGCTTTTAAATATTTGCAACTCAGTTAAATTGATTTACGGTACTTCTCTGTCTCCCGTGCAAAAGGCGTGTTTAATAGGCACACATTTTCCTGCATTAAACACCACCCTTTACAAAATACAAATAACACAATGGGTTGTAGCCGCAAGGTGCACTTCATGGCTCCATAAAAGCCAGTCTTCTGTTTCTTTCAAGTACTGTTTCTTGCAAACCGATTACACCACTTGGAGGCAGTTTTATGGATTCTCCAGGAAGGAGAGAGCCCTATAAAGATAAGGAGTATCTGTTTGTTGACCTGCTTATTTTTTTTTGCAGTTTTATGTAGCACAAACTCGACCTGAAGGAATTAGAGCGGTTTACATAAACACCAGTTGCATGGTTGCGCCCACTGGAGTGCATTATTCTGTCCATATTAGTAGGTTGGCGGTAATGGCAGCGCTGAGACGCGCCCTTGGCCAGATAGTCCAGAGTCGCCTCTGCAAGGGGCTAATAGATGTGCCATTTATGAGAACATACACAGTGATAGGGGGCCCTGTGTATGTTGCATGGGTGATTTAGTTTAAAAATGAAAGCATTTCAAGTGTCTGATGGTCTAGTTATTCAATGTCACTCAACATCTACATATACAGCTCTAAAACGGTCCATTCTCCATGGGTCCATGTTATATCAATTGCTCCTAAGAAGAAAAAAAGAACATAATGTGAACAGACTGTACTTATTTCCACACAATATTGAATATGTGTTAATATTGCCCGCTAGAACGGCTGCATTGTTATTTCTGGTGATTGATCGATCTTTTATGCACATGACCCCTGTGTACAGAGGAAGCAACCCCAGAAGGTTATTTGATGCAACATGTGTTTAATGGGAGAAAGGTTAGAAAGCATGCAGAGTCTTATCTGACTGTGGTGCTGCAGACAAGGAGATGTTTTGCCAACACTTATATTTTACGGTTTTCTCAAATGGAAGTGCGAGCAGGAGCTTGCACGTCTGTGCCCCAGCTCACGAGGTGTTAATAGAGCCCTGAGCACAGTGCTTGCCCAGGTCTGAACCCGGGGTCGGCAGCCATCACAACATGCCGTCCCTGAATTATTCTATGGGAGCCGGAAAAACTCTGCGAATTATTGGACTTTGGCACAGCCTGTGAGTATTGCAGAAATAGCATTCCCTGTACCCCGCAGCCCGTGATGCAGCAATTCCGGTAAATTGACTGTGCATACAAACTACTTACACACACACACACACACACATCCAAACCTGACTTCTGTACATTGAGTGGGTCTACAATTTACACACGCATAGATCCATAGCTAACTTCTGTACATTGTCTGCGCCTACAAACTACTTACACAGACATCCATACCTGACTTCTGTACAATGACTGTGCCTACCATGAGCTAAAAATCTATGTGTAGCATAGTGGGCCGCCTGACTGGCATTTTGCTGTTTGTCATTGCATTGTAGATTCAGGACACAATGAAATACTATTTCTTTTTATCAGAATCGGCCACTTAGTAATAGGGTGTCTTAAGTTGTGGCAGAGTATTTTGTTGTGTGGTGCAATGTCAATAGTCAATAGCAAATGCCTTTTATTTATGTTTTACAAAAAACAATGTCATTTACAATGTCAATAGCTCAAAACAATGTCACTGCGAGACCTATTACATTGTAAATGCTTGTTACTTCTGTTGTTACACGGTATGTCTTATTTATTCTGTAAGCACAATTTTCTTTAATGAGTTTCTAGTACTGCAGGCATGACGTGCTTTTCCTGCAACTTTCAACTGTCAACTTGACAAACGGATGCTTTTTAAATTTATTTTTAAAGCGCCTCATGCAGCGCTTTCACTTTAATGTTGGCTGCTCCCTTTTCTTTAGACGCAGCTCGTCTAAAGGAAGGGGCGTGGCAGACATTAACGTGAAAGCGCGGGATGGAACGTTTTCCAAAAATTGCATAGGTCTCCTTTTGCGAGAGTTTAAGCTATTGACATTGTCGTTTGCAATGCCAATAGCTCAAACTCTTGTAAATGTGAGACCTATTTCATTGCAAATGCTTGTTTGGGAGATGGTCTGTCCACTGTAGCAGTATTATGGATGAGTGAGCATACATAATAGCTGGTGGTAGATGTGCCAATACTGTGCATTTGCTGGTGCCACATATTCTCAAATGAAGCAGTATGGAGCGGGTGATGGTAGTATCATTATCAACAGTTCTGCGCATGCGTGTAATAGTGGATATAGGACTAAAGGAATTAAAATGAACCAGGCCTAAAAATAGCCATATTAGTGCAGAGAGAAGAAAAAAACAAAGAGAAATGCATAACTTGAAAGTATTTTCTTGTTGGAGCAATAGATGGTTGCTTCTCCTCTTCACCCCCCTCTTTTTCCTGCTCAGTGTCTGAAGGGACGAATGGCATGGTCGGGGATACACGGAGAGCAACTGACTCTGGGGTGCAATCTCCCACCATCTCAATGAGGGGTGCTGGGAATCAGCGTGGGAGCAGTCGCTGGCAAGGTTGCCATCATTGCCCACCTGTATAACAGTCTCTAGCCCAAAGTCCCCTGCAAAGGGTAGCGGTAAGTGGAAATCCATAAACTTAACTGAACTTTGGGCTTTGGGGTGCAGGGCGCAAACGGTGAGGACCAATGCAGTGGAGCTCCGTTACCTGCTATCCAATGTATGCAGGCTATTCTAGTGTGTGAATTGACGCATGGTCCCGGGGAGAGGACCGGGTGGTACGTTGGGGGAGGGGGGGCGGGTGGCTGGCTCAGAGTTCACTTAGTCCGGGCATCGCTTGTGTGTCCTGTTGGTGATTCGAGCCATCTGTGTGTGTTTGCTTAAAGTCGTGCAGGAGCATCGACCATCCTAAGGAGATAGGACGCTTCCGTATGCCATGCCTCGAGCTTCCTCCTGGCGAATAAGGTCTTCTTCTGCCGCTGCCAACTTCTTTACCTCCCCCTCCCACCCCCCAACCAGGCCGCTATTGGTGAACCCTCTGCTGCGCGCCAGTGCATAGCAATACTACGTTTAGCTAGTAGGATGGTCAGCAGGACAAATTTGGTCTCTACCTTCTTGCGCTTCTGTCACCTAAAGATGCCTAAGGCACATGTTTCCCATGTGTGGAAGTCCGTAAGGCCTGTGACTGTTTGGAGCGTGGTGTGTACCGCCACCCATAGGGATTGTATTACCGGGCACGTCCAGAACATGTGTATAAAAGGGGCGTCCGGCGCACAACAACTGGGGCATTCGAAGTGGGAGGTCGGGGAAAAACGCTTAAGCTGTTCTGGTGTGAGATGTGTGCGGTGTAGCACATTAAACTGGACATTTTTGAATCGTTGGTTGCGGGACACCTTCTTGTGATGCTCCAAGGCTCGCAACCACTCTCTGTCATGGAGATCGCGGCCAAAGTCTTCCTCCAAGTGGAGCCGTAAGCGCGTCAGTGGTACGTGTGTTAGTTCCATGGTGGATTTGTATATCCACGTGATATGGTGTCTGCCCACCCCCATATGTAGCAGTGTGTGCAGTACCGGATGAGTTTCGGGCTCCCCATCCCCTAAGTTCCAGATCCGTCTGCAGTCCGCCACCAGCTGCCGGCGTAATAGGAATTGACCGGCTGGAAGCCCGCTGATCTCCGACAAGCCTGCGAACGAGAGCAATTGACCATCGGAGAACAGAGCCTTTGTTTCGGTGAGCTGGTGTTAAGTCCAGACCCTGAGATCTCACGCAGAGTAGAACTCTCTGCCTTTAGGGAGTCCCACCAGTGGCAATAAAGAGGAATACAGCGGGAAACCCCTGGACATGCGGTGGATCCGCATGATACGAGCCCTGGCCGATTTGACCAGTAATGGATGAGTCTGGTTAGGGGTGGAACCTGGAAGGAGCCTAAGTGTCTGCTCCGGGACTGTTATCTGTCCTGCTTGGGCTTCTGTTTCCCCAAGGTTCCGGTGCGCCGTCCAGTGTGACATCCACTGCAGCTGTGCCGCTAAGAAATAGGCCTCAAAGGACGGGGCGCCCATCCCTCCTTTATCGCAAGGCAGTTGCAAGGCCGAGAGGGCCACCATGCAACAGCCACAGCCCAGATCAGGGAGATTAGTAATGAGTTTAGCTCTTGGAAAAAGGACCGTGGGGGCCGAACCGGAATATCAGCGAAGTAGTAAAGCAGACTGGGCACCATTATGATTTTGGATAAGGCCACCCTCCCGATGGGAGCCAGAGGTAGGTTTCGCACGAAACTAACTTGGCTTTAAAGTCCGCGGAGGGCTCGGTAGTGGTTGCCTTCCAGGAGGTCCCGGGGTTCATGGTAGTCTGATACCCAAGTACTGCGGGGCTTTGTCAGTCCATGCCAGTGATGCCTCTCTGATTAGAATTTCCCTTTGTGGGGAATTTGGGTGCAAGGGATAGATAGAGGATTTTCCCCAATTCACACGCAACCCTGCGGCCCTCTCGAAATCTGTGAGTGTGGACCATAGGGAAGAGAGGTCTGCCGTGATGTCTCTAACAAAGATGAGAAGATCATCTCCATAAAGGGAGACCCAATGGGTGTGACCTCCCAGTGGGATGCCCCAATGTAAGCCCACCTCCCGTAGCCGCACCGCCAGCAGTTTCATGGCGATGGCAAAGATAACTGGAACAGGGGGCACCCCTGACTTGTGCTGCGCATGATCGAGATGGGAGAGGACATGTAGCGGCCTATTCTGAACCTTGTGGAAATGTTGGTGTATAAGAGCCGAGTATATGCTATAAATTGGGGTTCAATGCCCAACCGCCGAAGTGTCTCAAAGAGGTACTGCCAAGCCAGGGTGTCGAATGCCTTCTCCAAGTCCAGCACGAGGGAATCTGTCCCGGAAACTGTCCTGGACGTGAAACAGGCGGCGTATATTTTGGGAGGCGTTCTTCCCGGGGACAAACCCGCTCTGGTCCATGTGTACCAGTCTAGGCAGCATCTCTGTGAATCTGTCTGCCAGGAGCCTCCCTAGAATTTTGCAATCCGATGTCAGGAGGGTGATAAGGCGGTAGGAGGATCGGAGTAGAGTATCCCGATCGGGTTTTGGAAACGTTACCAGCACGGATTCATGCATGGATTGGGTGAGTTGTCCCACCTTCACCGCCTCCCGAAAGATTATGTCCAGCTGTGGAACCAGCTGCTGAGAGAATGCAGAATATAGTTTTATTGGGAATCCGTCCTGTTCCGGCGCCGTGTTTTAGGGTAGGCGGCGAATGGCGGATTTGAGTTCCGCCTGTGTGAGAGGATCGTCCAATGTTTTGCCGCCGCCTTCCGTGATTTGGACTATGGCGTATATCAATGCTTTTACAGTATTATTTCATAATACTCCTTTTACTGTACGCACTTTACTTCATGATAAGTATTGCAATTGTGGCAATTCATTTCTCTTGCATGAGAAAGAAGACTGCTCAATAAATAACTACTTTCATTGAAAACGCCCGTCTCTCTATTTCTCTGCACTCCTGGTGAAATTAAGCATGCACGATTGACTGAGTGAAATAGCTGTCTATTGTTTTCACACGACTCTGGAGATGCACTCTTTATTCTGAGGGAGCAAAGGTGTCATGTTTATGCGGTTGTCAGAAGCTAATCCCTTCTTGTCTATTCAGGGAAGGGAACACCGCCTTGTTTACTCGAAAGTTTCTAGTGACCTCTGAGCTAGCTGGCAAACCTAATTAAGTCTAACATATTCAGTAGAGACCTAGATGACCTCAGTCCTACGTCTAAACTGCCGTTTATGTTATTCCAATGCGCAGAGCCTATTGGGAATATAGGAACAACACTACATGGCGCCCAACGCTTGGTAAGGAGATAATCTAACGCAAGACTCTAGAGTAACTCAGTCGTGGTTTTTCACACAGACCCTTTTTCCCTTAAATACTCCAATAGACGTCTGGATTGGGTAAAAGGTTAATATCCGCCGGAACTTAGTAGGAAGAGATTCCTATGTATTAGTTTTTGATTTAGTCAACGTTGAAGGATACAGTGTTCCAAAATATTGTGCACCTAATCTTTGTTTCCTTGAAACTTGATCTGGAACAAAACTTTCTGTCAGTAAAATGGGAGAAAGTGAAGACGAAAGGGAGAGAGCTAGAAGAGCAGCTCAACTCCTAGCGGATGACACAAGTCTCCGAGAAGAAGACCCGAATGCTATAATCATTCTGGTAAATGTAAGAAGAACTATAACTCTTAAACTTATAGAAAATTGACTATCACCAAGAGGTGGTACAGTCATATTTGTGGTAGAGGCCCATGAATATCGGCAGACAGAGGTATTCTATTCATGGATACATTTTCCAGCAGCACACGCTGTGACACACGATTTCCACTATTACAAAATAGAGGAGTCTCCAGATAAATACGCTCCTTTCGAGGACATCGAAATCCCACTAACATACCAAGAGCACCTGCTCTGGTTTAATGGCGCCCTAAAACATCAAAATCACATCACCAGGCTCGGTCCACTAGGTAGACCAGGAGCCACGTGGCCGGTTCTAGCCAGCTACACACCACATCCCAACATTGAAAACATTGAAAAGATGTCAAGTGATGAACTAGTTAAACTAAAAGAATTAATAAAGACATACAGAGAATTAGATCAATTGGCAATGGACGATATAACATGCCTCCAGAAATTGAAAGAAACCGATGTAGCAGAACAACCTTTTGAACTTGCCAGAATCATAGAAAAATCCTATGAAGAACTAGGTAGAGATAGTTTGGGTGGGAAACCACTAAAGCCACAACTAATTGAAAATCCTGAAAAAACATTTATTAAAAATAATCTCAACACTCCAAAAAAGAGTTGGGAGGGTAATAAACAATCGACTCACAGAGAAAAACGGTTTCAGTCCAGAGGAAGATCTCCTCAACGAAGAGATAGATCTCCAGAACAAGGAGGCAAGTCTCCCCACAGGGAGCCCTCTAAGAAAAGATACAACCTTAGAGATAAGGATAAATTGAGGAAACCTGACACCTATCAAGATATTGATACACGTCCCTCTCGATCTTTTCAGACTTCCTCACAGGAATCGGAAAGAAGAGGACGGTCAGAAAACAAACTAGAGCACGTCAAGTCCAAAGACAAGGAACCTGCTCATCAAAGTAAAAAATTACAATTTCCAAAGAAGAAGGTAGCTAGTATTAAAATAAAATATGCCGAGGATTCTGAGGACACAACTGAAAAACGGAGAGTGGGCCCAGACAATACTAGACAGCGCAGCAGGGAGACAGTGGACACGAATGAATACATTCAAGTGGAAACTGCAGACACCAGAGTTGGCAAACCCCATAAATTATATGATCTAACATTACGTATAGAGGGGGACAAGACTAGGAAAGTAAGGGGTCTCTTTTGGGATAACCTTTCAAAAGGCTATGACATTCTGTTAGCTGAGAAAGACTGGCCACCAGAGTTTGTCAGGGAGTGCCCTCATGGCGAATAAATGATTATGCCTGCCTTCTCAGATCACATAACAATTCATAAAATATACAAATTTGCTAGAAAATGGGCAGTGGCCCAAGCTCCTGCATTATATAAAAATCATGTAGGATGGGATGAGGATTCTCCTCACCATAAAATCCAGTTTAAAAAATCAACCAACTGCACAAAGGCAGTATCCTGTTAAGCAAGAAGCTAAAAAACAAGTCGGGGAGATCTTAGATCAACTTGAATATCAGGGGGTGATTGAAACATGCACCTCACAAATGAACAATCCTTTGTTTCCTGTCTCCAAGCCAGACAATTCATATCGTCTAGTTTTGGACTACAGACACCTAAACTCCTGCTGCAAAACATTTGCAATACAAAACTCACACAGTGCAGCACTAATGAATAACATCGTGCGCAAAAAATATATAAAACAACATTAGATATCTCAAATGGCTTCTTTTGTCAAAACATTGCCCAGGTATTTGACCGCTTTCTCAACAATGGGAGCGCAAAAACAATTCTGTCGACTCCCACAGGGATTCAGGAATAGCCCAGGATTATTCTCAGCAAGGGTAACAGAGTTACTACAAATGTATGATGATGAGGCATTATCATATGTCGATGACATCTATCTTGCAGACGACGACCTGGAGACACACTTGAAAAGAGTGAACACCATAATACTTGGGTTCGCAGCTGAAGGGTATAAATTCAACTTTTAGAAGTCACAAATTGGCCATCTAACTGTCCTGTTTTTAGGATATGAATTATCAAGTGAAGGCAAAAGCCTAGCAGACAATTTCTTAGAGAAATGTGCGGTACTCCAAGCTCCAAAAACGCTGAAGAACTTACAATCAATACTAGGTTTCCTGAATTTCGGAAGAACATACATTCTAAATTATGCAGAGAGGGTTAAACCTCTCTATGAAGTAATAAAACCTGATTTCAAACCAATTAATTGGACTCAGAAACACACAGAAATTTTAAGATCATTACAAACAGACATGTTAGCTAAAACAAAACTGCAAACACGCGCAAATGAACACAACCTTGTAATCAGTCATCCCAGGAAGATGCGGATTCACGTACCTGACCTCTAATGAGGGAGAAACGGTACCAATAGCTTACAAATCACATTTGTACACCCAAGCTGAAATGAAATTCAGTTCTACTGAAATAATTCTAACTGTGGTTCAAACTGCTGTAGCAAAAGAAAGAACCCCAGTCCAAGGCAAAAGCATATCTGTTTTAATAGCAGTATCAGCCCTTGAGGCAGTGACAAGACAACGCATTCCAAATGCAGTGGCATTAGATACAAAATGGATACAATGGGAAAATTCTCTTGCTGCAGAAGACGTGAAACACGCGTTTGATCCAAAAATGAAAAGACTAGAAGATCTAGAATACGAAAATGAATATCCTCTGCCAATCGAGATTCTGCCTCTAGAACAATACACCTGTGTGATTTACACAGACAGATTTGCACAACACTACGTTGTGGGAAAACAAACTTGCAATGCAGCGTGCGCGATTGTTAAAGGTCGCTGGCGCTTAGGTAAATTCAGACCGTTAATCACCAAAACTGAATCACTCAGAAACTGTACAGCTCAGCGAGCTGAAATAAGATCTTTAAAGATGTCGCTTGAAAATGCCGATCGCGAATTCCCCACACTAATAGTGTGCGATTCGCATTACTGCGTCCAGTCTTAGAAAAATGACATGCAGACAAGGATCTAAAACTGTTACAAAGATGACACAGGTGCCACAATAAAGCATAAAAAGCTCTGGGAACAAGTAGTTCTTTTACAGAAAGAACTACAAAAGACTCACGTGATACATACACTGAGTCATCAACGTGATGACGTTCACGTTGCAGGGAATTCATTGGCTAATAGAGCCGCAGCGGTTCAACCGGCTTCCGTAGCCACAAAAAAGCGTTCCAAAAAACACATAGATGGAGAAACCATGCTGGCAGTAAAAGCCTCCTTAAAAGGAGACTATGCAGCATTCCCTCTCAACTATCCACTCAGTAATATATACATAATTGATGCAAACTCCGTTCCTTTTGCTCAAATCCCTGGAGTGGGGGAAAGAGTAATTCCAAACCCGAACCAGAGGGCTTACTTGATTCAAGAAGCACACATGGGACAGGGTCTAAGGCACCAAGAGATCGTTAAATCTCTAAAAGAATTACAAACAGAATACTGGTGGCCGGGGATGAGCCTGCAAAATTACAAATTTACAATGGATTGTCCAGACTGCAACAGAGATCGCAGTTGTGAACCGGACCAGACTACTGCCAGGACACCTTTATTAGAAAGCATCAGGCTATCTATACGCAGAAATCCAGCCGGAGAAATGCGTTCCCATAATTATT
Organism: Lissotriton helveticus; assembly: GCF_964261635.1. Lineage (NCBI taxonomy): Eukaryota > Metazoa > Chordata > Amphibia > Caudata > Salamandridae > Lissotriton > Lissotriton helveticus. Next base: position 1,530,642,459 of record NC_136067.1, read on the forward strand.
AAGACTAGATTCACTTAAAATGTAGGCCCCAGCGCTCGGCTGACGCCAGAAGTGTTATAAAAGATTTGCGAGTCTTTATCGGCACATACGCAATTGGCGTGCTACATTCTGACCAGGGTCCTGCGTTTAGTTCTCGTGCTTACAAAGAGGCCATGACCAGCATGGGCATTGCATTGCGGTACTCTTCTCCCTTTCATCTTGAGGGAAATGCGGTAGTGGAAAGAAAAAAACGTGACATAAAGGAATCTGTAACGGCGAGGGTATTAGGTTTGGGTGATGGGTGGGTCAAACATCTAACAAGTGTCCAACGTAGTCTTAACAATCTGCCAAGAAATTCTCTAAAAGGTATCACTCCATATGAACTATTGTTCGGCACTAGAATGAAAATCCAGGACTTAGATTGTCAGACTTTAGTGGTAAAAGAAAAAGCCTTTGATATCAAAGATCGTTTGGCTGTCTTACAGGACTTAAATGAAACAAGAAGTCGTCTTAGTAACACAAAGTTAAAGCCAACAGCCACTGAAGAGAAACCACCTGTCCCAGCAAGACCTGTCTGGATTCAAAAGATTAAGGATCTAGTCAGAGAAAAGATCGCGGTAAAGAAGGAATTTGGGCCTTCTTACAGAAAAGCAGTACCTGTCTTAGCTGTCAGCGGAACAAGATCAGTAGTACTACCGCCCCTTGCTGGTAAAAAGGAGAACAGAGTTGTATCCATCGACCTGGTAAAACCACAATCATGTGGCCAATAATAAGTAGTAGGCCCAGTGGACTCCCAAGAAATAGCAGAAGACCAAATCTTGCTACAATCCAAGAGGTTCAAACTGAGAGACTAATCACATTTGATAAACCTGCAGTGAATAAAAAAGGACTATGCAACAATGCCCTGGAACTTGTTCCTCTTGAAACCCAAATTGCAACAGTTCGTCAAGAAATGCCTGTCTACAACGATGTAGCCTCAGACTATGCTAATGAAACAAAGAAAAATGCAAAGACAATTGAGAATCCGGAAGCAATTCCAACGATTGACAGAACTGCATCTGGCTACTTCATCAATTTCGATGACTTTTCTGATGATCCAAGTGAGCATGAAGAAACGCCAGCAACAAAAACTTTCAAAGAAAAAATGACTGAACTCTTTCATCAACTAAAACAAACATATCTGATTTCACCATGGATTGAATTTTGGATTGTGTTAGGTGTACTTTTCCTCCTGCTTTGGCTCATCATGGTTTTATGTTTGGGTAGATTTATTGATGGAAAATATAGTACAATGGACACAGCAAGTCAGAACATCAACTTGGTCCTAAAGCCTCACACATCCTCTCACATCGAGAAAAGAGAACTGTCATCAGTGAACATCACAGCCAATCCTATACCCGGTGGGGTAGCATGGGACAAAACGGATTATGAAATCTATGGCCCGATTGAGCTCTTGAAATATCTACACCAATTTAAGGTTTCCTTAAGTGACTTTGTGACACCAAGTACTTTCTCTGATGATTGGGACTTTGAAAATATTAATAATATGATGTCAGATTTAGTATTGTCAGCAAAATTTACAGAACATGATTATTTACAGGGTTCATCGAACTATGAAGAAATGTACTGCTTTAACCACTGTGGTCATCACTATTTGCATAAATCTGCTCAACCTAGAAATGTTTTAACTTATAATCAATGGGAACATTGTCCAACACCGCCAAAAGGCAGTTCAAAAACATTTTATGAGAAATTCACATACTTCTCAGGGTTTAACAGTGATCCAGAAAGGTTTTATTTTAAAATGTTAAATAAGACAGCAATGAAAACAATGTTGACAAATGCTAAATTGATTTATTCTGAAATTTTTTATGATTAAATGTATATATTTGGTTTTGAATTTTGGAAAAACATTGAAACAAAAACCATCTGGGGTTCAAAAGACTGGCCGGTACAAGGTCTAGAAGCATTATTTAGAGCCTGCATGATACCAGAACAGATAATGTTCCTGAATGACACCATTCAACAGACAACCTGTCTTGGTTTAGCCAAGATAAAAGACTTAAACAAACCGTCTATTCCGAAGCCCATACCTGACAGTAATAGCACTACAGATGTGGAGATAGACGTATCTCATATTTTACACCAAAAGAGAACAAATCCTGATTGGAAAAAATGGTTGATCTGGCCCACAGACACAAATAACTGTCAAGATAGATTCCTGAACAAAACACAGGGGTTCAAACAGAACAGGCCAGACCCAAGATATTCCCAGAGACAACATCCAGGGATAGTTACAACATATAGTGTAGGAAAACTATGCTTTGAGTGGCTACAGAAATCCACACTGCCATAAATTAAGCAACACTCTACTTAAAGAAGGTGCTGACTTGCGAGATTTCATACTGGGACCTCGCAAACAGCGTCAAAAACGTTTCATATATGCCGGTATATACGCTGCTTACAACGAAGCTTGGAAAGTAATGCAAATTGAAACTGCAGAAAAAATATGAGAAATTGATCGTATAAATTTGGAAAAATCCCTTTCTGTAGTGGACAATGGGTTAACAACTCTGTCCTCCAGAATTTATTCACTAGACAGCATTGTATCATCTGCTATTGATATAATCGAGCAGGACTTGCTATTGTTACAACATGGTCAGTCCCAATTATGTTCTATTGTACAACTAGGCTGGACGTTGCAAAACCTGCGTTCAGGCTACGTGCCATGGCGTCTAATCAACACAACGTCAGTATTTTCTATCTTTAACCTTACTGATAAACAAATCAGTTTGGCACAAAAAGGAGCAGACTATACGATTCTGAGCATTGAAAAACTTGAGAGATTACTATTGACAATGTCAGAGAGACCTGTCATTGAATGAATAATACATGGAACGGTTACAATCCCAATAACAACTTTCCAGTTTAAATATTGCCAAAAGTATATACCAGCAGGTCTGTATGAAAGGTTGGGTAAAGGATACATCAAATCAACCTGGAAATTACCTTATACACATAAATGTTATAGTGAAGGGAAAAACAGGGTGGTAACAATTGTAAAAAATCACTAAGCGGTACACTTCTGTGTCAAGGTATTAACTTGCATGGAGCCTGCGAAGGTTCATCAAATAACCTTTCATGTCACCTGTATGGCACTCCTGCAACACAGAGCCTTTTTTCAGACAGCTCTCCAACGGCAGCTACGTTCTAATAAGTGACCACAGCTGTTGTGGCATGGTGCCAGGAAAAGCCTATCTCGTAACCATTACTTCCAGGGTCATTTGCTGTATGCAAGTATTGTATCCAAACGGCAATCCAGACATGGAGGCGGCAATATGGCCTTCTTTGAATATCTCTTCTATTCAAATTGATACTTTAAGCAGAATGAAGTCTATTCTATTACAGACAACTGTGCCTTTAACCTCGTCCAAAGAGACGTATGATCTGCAAGTTGCAAGGACAGCGGCAGAGATACATTCCCTATTATCAACAAATTGCCCCTACATTTCGTAGAAATGTTAGGTCAAATTTTAAACATGTCTGATACCAGTGGCATTGCACATGTATTTAAGACAATTTTTTCGGGACTGTTAGCACCCTTTGAAACAGTTCTGGGCATTTTCCCGAATTTTGTGCATTCGTTATTCGGCGGCCTGCCTCTTCTTTTGGGACTCGTAGCAGGAATTTCATTTTTCTTCCTTCTGCTGAGATATGGCAAGCCAAGCCACAGACAAAACTCCAGCTACAATGGAAGAAACGATCCTAGCAATACGCTACCGAGACCGAATCACTAGAGTCCTCGGATTGGCCCGGCTAAGCGATCTGAATACAACCTGGTTTCTTTCATTCAGACCAATCTGGCAAGATTGCATCTTACCTGTGCTTCGATGTCTGCTATGCGGAGAAGAATGCGTGTTGGACGTCTGTCTTACACTACCATCAGCAGTGCCTATGGATATCGATACTTTGCTTGGTTCGGTAACGGCTCATGCAACATGTTGTGCCCAGCGGCTATCTATTCTGATGACGGCATTCGTTGAGACTTCACCATTACGATTAGGTGGCGGTGAAGTACGAGATGAAAGCAGCACCACACAGGTACAACCTTCTGTGAGCATTGCTGATCCAGACATCGATGATAGCAATGATTCTCACATTTGCACAATTTCAGCATTTTCGAACTTGGTCGAACTCTCACCTACTGTTGTAGACCAATTTTTCGCAGCTCTGTCTGATATGATGTTCTCCCCTAACAACGAGAATAACTTTTAAAACAACGAGCACACAGAGTTCCCTGAACTCTTAATTCGGCCTTCAGTTTTTGATAAACAACACTACTGAAAACAATTGGAACTATTTTTTCCCCCGAAAGCAAAATTATTTTTTCCACTTCCAAAATATTTACCTTGGTTTTTTTGGCACACGGTAATCTGCTTAAAGTAGAACTATTCTTAGAGAACAGAGCTTCTACTCTTAGAGACACTAGAGACAATATTTTGATTTAGCCTCTAGCACATGTACAGTATTGTATAAATATTTGATGAAATGGTCTCGACCTTCTTTTCTGTATTTAGAGCCATTTCATAAATGTAATTTTCGCAATTCATTTATATATGCATTATCTGAATGATACAACTGCTTGAAAGACGTACAGTATAATACTCATTTTCGTGTATACACCATTTCAAATGCAATCTATGTATTTTGGGGTGGGTTGGAAAACACATGCATCGTTATATGTTTAGTATTGCTTAGTATTTAGTAATGATTGACATAATACGTGGAGTGGGTGTTGTGAATCTATCTAGGACCCTAATTAGATATCCCCGATTCATGCCCTTATGTGGTTATAACAAAACATATCCTTATAAAGGCATAGGAATCATGTCCATATTTAGGCATAGCCAATGCAGTCCAAATACGGCAAGGCTACTCCCATAGACTCCTAGAAAGCACAACGTGTTCTTTAAACAAACCAAGCCTCCAGCAGCCCGGGAATTCCCCCTGCTTTTGTTTTGATTTGCACAAGAACTCCTGGAGTCCAGAAAGAACTGTTAGTTCTTAGTGACGTCTTATGTCCAACCTTACGTCAAACACGGCACCTTTCAGGTATAAATATACCAACGTTGCCTTAAGCAAACACACGGTGGTTTGGAGCAGAGCGGCTATCTACTTGCCCGACGCCCAGCTGATGCGAGTGCTGAAGGAAGCCGACCCTCCCATTTGACGCACTGAGAGAGACGCTGTCTTTTCTCCTGCCGAGAAATTCCAGCGCTGGTGTTTCCAGTCACCCTTGCGGGTTGCTGGGAGATCGAGTCCTGAGAGAGAGATACAAGACCTCCTTCATTCTATAAACCAAGGTACGGAGCTGACTAAAACCTTAAGAGATTTCTTGATTCAGATTCTTGGAAAAAAAACAACTTAACTTAAACTGCAACTTACTTACTCCTTCCCACGTATTAGGCTTAGGTCAGGTGTATATTAGAAGCACCAGTTGAGTACGTTAGTCAATGTTTTTATATATGTATATATTTTATCCGTTTTAAAGTATCATATGGCTAAGAAACCATACCAATGCTTTTACAGTATTATTTCATGGTGTCACAGTACATCAAATCTTGAATCCATCCTTTCGTTTTGGGGACCGAGGTGATGTCCCAGTGCAGAGAAACTTGTATTTTTGCCATCAATAGTGCTATGGCAGTGAAGCGCCAAACTCCGGCAAGGAGGGGTTTGACATATCCAATCAGCCCTGTTAGTGGGGATGGGGCTATTTCTATGTCAATAATTCGAGACAATGCGGAATACATCCTCCCAATAGGCAAGCACCGATGCACAATTGCATGCTAAGTGCGTAAAATCTGCCCGGTCTCTAGCACATCGTGCTCAGCAATGCGGTTTGGTAGGGTCAAACTTGGCCAACAGGTATGGAATGATATAAATGATATGTAGGTATTTGAAGTGAATAAGTTTGTGTCTGTGGTTATACAACACCAATTTGGTCTGCTCACAACAAACTCCATGTCGAGTCCGGCAGAGGGGACCCTAAATCTGCTTCCCAGTCTGCCCGCGCTCCTTTTTAGGTCTCGGACTAGCGTTGCACTGCGCAGCAGTGCTCGCGCAGCCGAGAATTAATATCTCTTAAGTAGGGGGCTTGAACCCGCCCCTCTTCTCCATTGGCTGGCTTCCTAAACGGAGGCCAGCCATTAGAGGAGAGGGGCGTCACTCGGTTCAAGCCCCGTCTTTTCCAGATTCGGGGGCGTGTTTTTTCTCTTCTTTCTTGTTTTCGTTCTCTTCTCTTCCCATTGGCTGGAATTTTACCTTCCAGCCAATGGGAAGAGGAGAGAATGAAAACCACGCCCCCGAATCGGAAAATGTCGGTGCTTTGCTGAAGCCATTTCAGCCCGACCACCGCCGGAAGAAGTTGTCCTCAGGTGAGTGCTTACTGTCCTGCTCTCCCCCTCGTTGCTTGTTCTTTGCCTCTTCCTGACCCTGTCTGCGCATGTCTTTCTCCTGGTGTCTGCCGGTATTCGATGTATTTCCTTCACGTTGTCTTTTCACTGTAAGCCCCGTCCTTTTCGGATTGAGGGGTGTGTTTTTTCGTTTCTTTAAAAAAAACACGCCCCTCAGTCTGAAAAGGACGGGGCTTACAGAGAAAACACAACGTCATGGCAATTGCTTGCTCCGTTCCTCTCCAGCCTTGAAATACGTGGCAGTAACTGCGTCAGATAATTTTGAACTGCAGAATGTAGGGACCAGAACACAGTGCACCGACCCTTTGCCATTTCTCGTTTGTATAAAACCTTTCTTTACGCCTTCTGTCTCTACCTATGTTCGTGTCTCTGCCCCTGTCTGCCGGTATTCAATGTATTTCCTTCACTTTTTCCCATTGTTCCACGTTCTGTCTGTCAGTGTTCCTGATTTCGATTGTCTTTGTCCCTATCTGCTTAATGTTATCTGCCTTTCTATGTTTAATACCCCTTCATCTCCGGTATCTATTCTCCCTGTATCTCTTCCTCCTGGTGTGTCTCGTTCTGTCCCTGGGTCTGTGTTGGCCTCCCTGCCCCTATCAGCCTATTTTTAATGTCTCTTAATCCCCCTGTGATCTTTGTCTCTTCCTGCTCGTGCCTGCGTGTGTCTTTTCCTGTTAGTGTGTGTCGCGTTCTGTCCCCCTGTCTGTGTTGGCGTCTCTGTACTACTATGTTTATTTCCTCAACTCCGCGTTTTCTTTGCCTCTTCCTGACCCTGTTTGCTCATGTCTTTCTCCTGGTGTGTCTCCTTCTATCTCCGTGTCTGTGTTCGCGCCTCTGTCCCATCTGTCTATGTTTAAGGTCTTTTCATCTTCATTTCCTCTCTGTGTTCTGTGCCTCTCCCTGCCTGTCTCTTCCTGTTGGTGTGTCTCGTTACCTCCCTGTGCCTTTCTTGGCATCTCCGCCTGTGTCCCAGGCCTCTCCCTGTCCCCTTCGTCCGCGCGGGCCCCTCGCCCTGCGACCACGCCTGTGTTTGTGTACATACTGAATGTAAATGAATGAAAGTTACATCCCCAGATGTGATTAGGGCCCATTTTCAGGGGGCACCACAGCATTGATTTTGGCCACACGGAGCGGGGGAGTGAGGAGGGCTTCGGGCGGCTTGGGTGAGTGCCTCTGGAATTAGATCTGTGCCATTCGTGGGGCAGGAGCCTGATCAATACCCAGGACTTCCAGGGTAGGAGGGCTTGTCAGCTCCACTGTCTTCAGCAGTGGACTCTCAGTTTCAAGCATAAGATTCTTCTCCCATATTTTTAATTTCACACCACCGAACATTCCTCTATTCCACAACTGAGTCCTCTGCAAGGCCAGTAGAGCTGGAAAATAGTTAGCCCCCTCATGCCATGCTCTCGTTTATAGGTGGGTGTATCCAGTTCTTCTATGTGGCTGTTGGTGTTTTTCAGTTTTATTTCTGGATTGGCATATGGAGATACTCGTATATATCTCACTCATCACTTTGGTGGGTTTGAATGAGTTTCCAGGAATAGTGAGTGATATGAGTATCCTTGTGCTGAACTGCTGTACACCCTGAATTCACGATAACAATACTGTAAAAGGGTAATATTTAAAACCTGTACACAACTGGAAGCTGCAGTCTTGCCCTCTGTGTTGGAGACTACAGATTCCAATTTCCCATGTTTGTCAAGGACAAGTCTGTATATATTTTTCCAAGTGAAAGTCTTAGTACATGGCTCGTAGCTCTTAAGAAGTGCACCAGACTCTTGTTTCCTCTCACTTTTGGGTGTTTTTAAAGCCCGTGGTTAAGTGTTATAATTGCCAGGGCCTGAGGTATTTCTCAGAAGGCCACTGAGGTTGGCACTCTGATTCATGGTACTTTATAACTGTTCATATGTGCAGACAGCCTTAAGGCAGGCTCATGCTGTAAATGTAATGAGTTTAATGAACGTCAATTCGTGCACTGAAAAAAAGGTCTCACAATGAAATGTTTTGAGATATCCACAGGCTGGTAAGTAAAAAGATTTGTAGGCAGACCTGTCATACATAAGGCTGGATTGACTCTGGTAAGCTCACTAATATGTCTTGGATGCAGTACGTCCACTCTCTCTCACTCTCTCTCTCACTCTCTCTCTCACTCTCTCTCTCGCGCTCTCTCTCGCGCTCTCTCTCGCGCTCTCTCTCGCGCTCTCTCTCGCGCTCTCTCTCGCGCTCTCTCTCGCGCTCTCTCTCGCGCTCTCTCTCGCGCTCTCTCTCGCGCTCTCTCTCGCGCTCTCTCTCGCGCTCTCTCTCGCGCTCTCTCTCGCGCTCTCTCTCGCGCGCACTCTCTCGCGCGCGCTCTCGCGCTCACACTCTCGCGCTCTCTCTCTCACACTCTCGCGCTCTCTCTCTCACACTCTCGCGCTCTCTCTCTCACACTCTCGCGCTCTCTCTCTCACACTCTCGCGCTCTCTCTCTCACACTCTCGCGCTCTCTCTCTCACACTCTCGCGCTCTCTCTCTCACACTCTCGCGCTCTCTCTCTCACACTCTCGCGCTCTCTCTCTCACACTCTCGCGCTCTCTCTCTCACTCTCGCGCTCTCTCTCTCTCACACTCTCGCGCTCTCTCTCACACACTCTCGCGCTCTCTCTCTCACACTCTTACACTCTCTCTCTCTCACACTCTTACACTCTCTCTCTCTCTTACACTCTCTCTCTCACACTCTCTTACACTCTCTCTCTCACACTCTCTTACACTCTCTCTCACACTCTCTTACACTCTCTCTCACACTCTCTTACACTCTTACTCTCACACTCTCACACTCTCTCACACTCTCACACTCTCACACTCTCACACTCTCACACTCTCACACTCTCACACTCTCACACTCTCACACTCTCACACTCTCACACTCTCACACTCTTACACTCTCACACTCTTACACTCTTACACTCTTACACTCTTACACTCTTACACTCTTACACTCTTACACTCTTACACTCTTACACTCTTACACTCTTACACTCTTACACTCTCTTACTCTCACTCTCTCTCTTACTCTCACTCTCTCTCTTACTCTCTCTCTTACTCTCTCCCGCACTCTCTCCCGCACACTCTCACTCAAATAGTCACTCTATACTACTAATTATCAAATTTTATCAATACTCGAATACTTACTATACAACTCCATAACACTTTACTCACTGTAATACTCAATATCAACTACTCGCTACTACTCACTCTACTAAATAGCATCTAATGTATAGTACTTACTGTAATACTGTACTACACACTCTGCTACACTCTACTACTCAACATTACTCACTCAGTCACTCTATACTACTCCCTCTTTACTACTGAAACTAAAAATACACTTTGTATATGTAATGGTGTGACTGTGCATGTAAATGGGTGTGGCTCTAGGGCTCTTTATTACTCACTCTCTCACTATTTAATACTCACTCTTTCACTTTTTACTACTCGCTCTCTAAAACTCTTTACTAATCACTCCGACTCACTATCAACTACTCACTCTACTACTCTACTACTTACTCTGTGTGTGGGTGCTAATGCAATAGGTCTCGCATATGCAAGCGATTAAGCTATTGGCAATATAAGTGACAATGCCATTTATTTATGATTTAAAAAATAAAAAGAAATGTCATGAGCAATGCCATTAGCTCTACCTTTAATAATGCCGAGACCATTGCATTGTAAATGCTTGTTTCCAGTACCAGTTTCAGGGGAAGTGCCATAAGACCTAGACGAGAAACCAGATGAGTTATCTGTCGTGCTGATAATTAGTGACAGAGGTGGAAACTCGGATGGTTATGCTGGCGCATTCGGGAAAACAACATGCATGGTGTTATGTAGTCGGTGTAGTATGAACCTATCCATATATGTCATGTTTTGACCTTCCATTGATGTTGCGATTGCATGCATTTCACTATTAGCGAATAGGTCACCTATCCGGAGCAGGCAGCAGTTGGATAGGGTGTGTTTAGTGAGTGTTTCCGCATTTAATGGCAGCAAGGGATTATCAGCAAGGGGGCTGTGTGGGGAATATAACTGATCGTAGTTGAGATAGCGTTGAAGCTTAGCCCAGGCCCAGCTGGTAGTGGGTAGCATTTCTATTTCTGTAGCATTTCAGCATAGGTCCCGTGGCAATATATTGGAAGGTGGATAAGGGTGGACCTGGGACCGTTCCGGTTTCAGAAACTGTAACTGGGCATCATGATGGAACAAGTGGTAAGCAAAGTGCGCTTGCACCACCAGGTAATAAAGCTAGAAATCAGGAACACAAAAACCCCATTGTTCTTATGGCAAGGTGAGGTTATGCCAGTTAATCCTGGGTTGCATTCCAATCCATATCAAGCGTGTTGGAGCTCTCCGAAGGGAATCGAAAAAGGCATTGGTGAGGCCTATGGGAATGTTAAGGAACAGGTATTAAAAGCGAGGGTATACAAACACCCTGAGGTATGTACTGTAGCTTGTGAAAAAACGGTTCCCGCTCCAGTTGGAGGCAAAGTGAGGAGTAGTGCCCGGTTTCACCACTGGATCGTCGAGAGTGCTGTAGTCCTTCGTGCCCTTTCCTGCCTGTTTGCCTGTCTGCAGTGCTACGCCTCGCGGCCCCCGCTGCGCGGGAGCCGCTCGCAGGCCAAGACTTTGCTGCTTAAACTTGTCCCTGGTCATCTGTTAGTGCACAGGAGCACCAACGCGTTTTCAGCGAGCAAACATCCACCCTACTGCTTGAGGCGGGACTGCGAGGACCAGCGTGCAGTGCGGCGCTGATCGGCCGCAGCTGGTCCTCTTCCCGCCCCCTCCACCTGATCTTCCTATAACATCATCGGTAGTAACGCGCACGCGGGACGCGCGCGGGGCTAAGGCCGGGGCGAAGACCGGGCAAAGAGCGGGCCGTTTAAGGCCGTTCAAGGACGGCAGAGGACGGCCCTGGCCCTGAACCCCTGCCTTATCGCCCTTAATTCATCGACAAGGTAGGCGGAACTGTGTTTTCTATCTCTTCCTCAAACACTGGTGGCCGCCTCCCAGTTATATCATCCTCTACTGCCCTTGCGTCACAGATGTCAGCCATGCGCAACAGAACTAGAAGCTGTACTAAAAGAGCCACGGCGGTAGCACAGGTGACTGGACCCATAGATCTCTTCATTTCACGGGTGAACGAGACCATCGACAAAAGCATTGTATTGTTGGAAAAAAGAGTCTCCCTGGATCTCGCGAACGGTAAGCGCTCGTCTTTGGGTTCTCTTGCAAATGCAAAATCACCCTCCCAGCAGCCCTTGAATAACTGTTCCTTACCCCTATCCTTGCCCACCGCAGGCGCATTCACTGTACCGAATGCTGTCGATCTGTCAGTTACCCAATCTGACTCGGATCCGTCTTATGTCGATTTTGAGGCTACCCCAGACCTAGAAGCCTGTCAGTCACCCGGCAAAGCGGAGCCGAGTCTAGATGGGCCAACTGATTTGGAAACAGCTCCTGTACTTATTGATTCTGGGGGAAGGGTTACTATTCCTCTAAAGGTTACGTCCAAGAGTAAGACTAAGGAAAAACCAAAAGTTAAAGTCAGGAATCATAACCTGATATCACCTACCCCGCAATTGGCGCCAGGTATACCCTGCTGGGTTCAAAATATGGTAACAGATCTTAAACTGGACCTTGAGGCCACAATAGCAGCACAAATTAAGCCTTTAATTTCAAAACTTGACAGACTCACGTCATTAATGCACTCGAAATGGCCTAATAAGACGAATGGGCCAGGGTCTGTTCAGCCACAAGGGATTAAAGAATCAGTCCCTAAGTGCTTATCTTGCGTCCAGCTCTCTAAAGATGCATCAAATAATGCACAAATAACTATAGTTTCCAGGGATCCAGCCACACTACATCTGTCCCAAACAGGGGATAACTCTGTCCAACCCCCACCCTTATCTACTCCGAAGGTGGTGGGTTCCACTTCGGCTTATCAACATTCTGTTGATGGAAATAAAACTACTACCTCACAAGTAAAAGATGTCGCAGGAAAGTTTATCAACCCTTCAGTTCCTCTCTCTACAAACAAGCCTGAAGGCTTTAAGCCAAAGCAGGCACGCTTTAAGTTAATCAGCCTGCCACCAGAAGTCTCCCCTTTCGTGGTTGTGTTGACAGCCGTTCCCCCACTGAAGGAGGGAGTAAAAGAAACTTTTGTAGAGTTAAGAAATAAATGCGCCCAGTGGCTCCACTTACACAAACCTTTACCTAGTAATATGAGTGGTGAAATTCTTACTGTGCGTAGAGGGGACTGGGTGGGCAGGAGTAAGAAAACAATAGTAGGGGACGTAATTACAGTTAACTTTAGGGATATAGGGGCAGCCAGCTACATATGTAATACACCCAACAGCGGTCCTGCTACCCAAATTAATCCACTCCCTTTGTCCTACTTTCTTCCCATACCACCAAGACCAAATCCTTCTCGCCCTACTTTCCCAAGTAATAGAGGGTCTGTGTATCCTCCGCAACATACCATCAAACCTTGGCAGCAACCACCACATCTCTCATCTTTTTTTCCACACCATGTTAGTCTTCAGTGGCAACAACCTCCTCATTATCCACCACCTTTATATCAGTCTGCTCATCAGTGGCAGCAACCTTTTCAGCTCCCACAATCTGTTAAACCTCAGTGGCAACAATCATGGCAGGACTTGCCTCCTCCTCTTGATCCCTCGTATTCACAATTCGCTCATCCTAACAGATATGGTGTGTTAGATGAGGTAGACTGACTCAGTTTTATTAAAGCTCCAGATTCAAACCTCACTACCACCAATAATGATATGGAGAGTGTTTTTCCAGCCATACCTTTCCCCACACTTCTTGAATCCCCAATAGCGGCATCGTCAATATCACTTTCGCATACATTAACTAGGGATAGTCCTGATGCTTGCACATCTACCGTCACCCCCAGACTAGGCCCAGATATCAACATTCAGGAAGATAGTCCTACCTCACCTTGTGTAATCCAGCCAGAGTCGGCTACTGTCGTCGACACTGGTAAGCCTGCTGGACTTTCTCTTATTTCCTGGAATATTGCTGGCCTTGCCAGTAAAATAGGTTCACCCTTCTGGACCAGGTTTATTGGGGAGGGATTAGATCTAATCCTCCTCCAGGAAACGTGGTGTTTGGACCATATCAATATTGAAGGGTACACATCTTACTGCCTTAAAGCTACTAAATCTAGCTCGGGCAGGGCCAAGGGGGGCCTTTTGATGCTTTTGTCTAACAAGCTGTGTAATTGTACAGTTAGAAGTAGTACGACAGTTGGGACCCACAGTCAGGTAGTAAGGGTGGAGTGCAGTAAGAGTATTGACCTAGTTGTAGTAAATTTCTACAACAATATCTTTGATGCCACTAGAGGAGATATTTTACCACCCCTGGAAAAGGAAATTGCCAAGGCCATGGGCATTTCGAAAAGAAAGGCTGAGGTTATTTGGGCAGGGGATTTTAACTTACAGCCATGCCATTTGTCCAATGGGAATATCTGTGGTTTTGGAGCGGCTATGAGCAGTCATTGGGGGGGGGGGGGTCGGGAGCGAGGGAGGATTTTCTCCACTTCCCACACTGCAGTTACGGTTCTACACTAAACAACATGCTAGTTACACTAGACTTGACCCTGTTAAACTGTAACATAAATAATCAGGCAATAACATGCCCCACCTTTACAGGAAGGGACGCAGGGTCATTTATAGATCATATTCTTTTGTCTAGTAGCGGAGACTTTACTAACTTATATGTAAATGAAGAAAGTCTCAGTGACCATAACAGCATTCGTGTTACCCTCCTAGGGCATGGTACCCCATCAGCTTCAGGTGAAAAGTGTTCTACTGACCTAGTACCCATCAGACCGAAGGGTCTAAGGATTAGATGGACTGGAACTAATTCCAACGCCAAGCAGAAGGAGGTTCTTACCAGTTGTAAAAACCAAATTAGTTCCTGTCTAGATAAAGTGACCCTGGTTGCTTACTACTACACTTTGTTTCCATTAATAGTATTATTAATGGTATTTTTACTAAGGCCCCGATATCCAATAGTGGTCTGAAGCAGGGGTGGTTTGACAAACCCTGTATACTTGCCCTCCGAGAACTCAAGAACGCTTTAGGTACCAAACCACGTGATAACGAGGGAATAAAACACCTCAGGTCCAGATATAAAACAGCAATTAATAACAGGAAAAAGGTATTACAGACTGAGGCGTGGGATAAGTTAAAAGAAGCAGCCGAGACCAAAAACTGCAAACTTTATTGGGAAACAATTAATAGTCCTTTTCTCAATAAAGAAGATGTTCCAGAATTAACATCATATGTTGCATGCAGCGATTGGGTCAGTCACTTTTCTAAAATCTTCAACCCAGAAGGGTTATCCCTTGAGTCACCGTCTCCTGAGTCTACCTCTTGGCTACCTCTCCCTTTGGGAATAACATTAGAAGAAAGCCATGAAGGAATCTCTAACAGCAAAGGAGGCAAGGCCCCTGGCCCTGATGGGGTCCCGCTGGATTTATACAAAGATGAACCAGATTTGTGGGCTCCCATCCTGGTGAGGATATTCAATTGTGCGGCAGAAACTAATTTCCCTTCTTCTTGGGGTCAATCAGTCATTATTCCCTTACATAAGAAAGATAACAAATCAGAGGCTTCCAATTATCGGCCAATTTCCTTGTTGGACGCCTCTGTAAAGGTAATGAGTAGGATTTTGCTTAAAAGGCTAGAAAATTGGGCAACTGATTCAAATATTTTAACCAGAGTCCAATATGGTTTCCGGAAAGGCTTGGGCACATTGGATCAATGTGTAAATTTGGACCTTTTAATTAACAAATATACTGTGGCTAAAAATGGCAACCTCTTTTTATGTTTTGCTGATTTGAGCAGCGCTTTTGATTTGGTTAACCATGCTATTCTTTGGGAGGTTTTGCTTGAAGCAGGGGCACCGAGGGAAATCGTCCATTTCCTAGCTAGACTTTATGAAAAACTCTCCTGTAAAGTCCGCTATGGCACCCTAGGCGAATGCACCCCTTTTTTTAAAGTCTCACGGGGCATACGCCAGGGATGTGTTTTGGCCCCTCTTTTATTTTCCCTCTTCATTAATGGTGTTGACCGTTCTTTGGTTGACATCCCAGCAGACGCTCCCTTGATTGGAGGAAAACCCGTCCCGCTATTACTTTATGCGGATGACGCTGTTCTTTTATCTCGTACACAGATTGGCCTCCAGCGTTTAATTGATAGTTTTATGCAGTTTATCCAAATTAGGAGGCTTCGAGTGAATAAATCTAAGACGTATGTTATGTCATGCGGTCAGGCAGCAAAACCGTCAAAGCATACCTTTTTTCTTGATAAAGATAAATTGACACATGTTAAATCCTTTTGCTATTTGGGAATTACATACAACAACAGTGGGACTTGGACCTCTGAATTTGACTCCATTAGATTAAAAATGCTGCGGTCCACCAGCAGTATTTTTCGATTTGCTTCCAAACTTGGCTCAAGAAGCATTTCAGACATGATGAATATATATAATGTTTGTTGTGTCTCTTCTGCTCTGTATGGGGCAGGTGTATGGGGCCATAGTGAGGGCACATCCTTACAAAAGGATGAAAACAAGTTTTTAAGGAGGTTGTTATGTGTCCCCCCTTCTGCCTCTGTCCAACTTATCCACGAAGAGGTCGGGGTCGAGTTTATTTCTGACTTAGCAGCAGTTCGGCCACTTTTATTGTGGCGTTCTATTTGGGCTAAGCCAGAGACTCGATTCACTCAAGATATTATCCTTGACTGTATAGGTTTGGACCACTCTTCACGCATACAGTGGTTGAGATATATTCACCGCTGGTATCTTCTTCTTTTTAATATCGATGTGTTTCTTGAGCCAGAAGAGGTTGTTTCTATTCCCAAAAAAGAAATTAAGACAACGTTTCTAAACTTTCAAAAGGCAGAGCGTGATAAAATATTTGGTAATTTAACCACTGTGAAATTTTACAAGGATCTGAATTTAACCTCGGGGTTCCAACCCTACCTTGTGTACGTGACTCGTCCCTCTCATCAATATGTATTAACCCGTGTCAGATTGGGTATTGTTCACCACCTGGTTGCATTCCCAAACCCGAAAGCCAGATCAGAGACACTCTGCCCGTGTGACAGTACTTCTCGCCAGAGTTGTTGCCATTTTTTACTTTTTTGTAAATTTTTTCATTTCCTTAGGGTAAAATACCTTAAACCGATTTTTATAAAGTATAATATCCGTACCACAAAAACTGCATTGACACTATTATCCTCACTGGAGAATGAGGATATTTGTTTCTTTTTGGCCACCTACATTTTGAAGTGTACAGCTGCCAGGAAAAGTATTGTACTGTAAAATCTTTTATACTTACCTGTCTGTACCCATGTTATACAGCTGCCAGGAATTGTATTATGCTGCTATTACCTTTTACATCCCTGTCTGTATATGTATGTTTCCAAGTTTTATATCAATTTTTGTAATTAAGGTATAATTTTACTCTTTGATGTCCACAGTATGTACTGTATGGTCTCCCCTTTCCTTTACTTTTAAATCATTTTTATGCTAGTCTAAAAATGTCCAGAATCATTTTACCGGAATTATTATTCCGGAAAGTACAGCTGCCAGGAAATTGCCTTATCAAGTAAATCTTTTCGATTTCCTGTCTGTACACCTATGAATGCTTTGTATTGTTGTAATAATTTGTTGATTTTAAAAGGAAGAATAATTTTAATTGTTGCACACTAGCCGTTTGCACATTTCCTACTCCTTTTCTTATTCGTGTCTATATGGTGATTTAATATTATAAATTATGTATTTTATTATGCTTGTATGATTTGTATGTACAAATCGAATAAAAGCTTTTGAACTTGAACTTGAGTAGTGCCCGGGGTGAGATGTGTTTCCTGCAGGGACGCTATTTGTATGCCATGTCTAGCTAAATATGTTAGTACCTGGCTCCCTTTCCGTGGATTTGATACCCTTCGCATATTCTATGTTATACATTTGAGAACACTGGGATCCCCAAGGGGTGGATGTAGTTATCTGGCAGATAGTGTCATAATGGAATTGTTGACAGGGGCCATCGGGATTGTCATGAGCTGACTGACTTCGCGTGGGTCGATGCTGCTTGCAGAGGTTGATCACCTCTGGGGGAAATCAAAGATGTGGGACTTGCCGTGTAGCTGGTTCTCAGTCGCGCCGGATACAACATGGAATATTTTATATTTGCCTTTTTTGGAGAAAGCGCTTAGCATGTGTGAATTTACGGCACGCCTCCTGCACTATGCAGGCCTTGATCGTGCAGTGGAGCTTGCTCACTGGCGAGAGACCCAAGATAGTGTCATGTTCTCTGTAATTGAGAAGCTTAGCGATTATCAGACGAGAGGGTGCACCTGGAGCCGGGCGGGGGCCAAGAGATCTGTGAGCTGTCTCGATTTGCGAAAGAGGGTGTGAAGGCTTCCCTGACAAAGAGGTCCGTTTATTCACAGTTTTTTTTAGGTCTCGCACCTGCGACGCATCGCGAAGCGTTGTCGCAGCGAGACCTATAGTCGGAGAGTCTGCTTTCAAGGAGACAGGAGATGGGCACGCGCAGCATGCCGGAATCGGATCAGGTCACGCGCGCGTTCACCATCTCCTGTCTCCCTTAAAAGCCTCATGCACTTCTCGCATACACACACAGCCACACCCCCTGCTTTCGTTTCGCACATGCATGCACGCACACGCGCACACACAGAGACAAACAAGCCCCCCCCCCTGCAGCCACCCCCACCCCCAGTACAACTAAGCCCCACTCACCGCATTGGCGCCACTCTGGACTTCTGCAGCCTCCGCGGGGCTCTCCCTCGGGCACGGGAGCCCTGCGTCACCACTGCTCCTCTGGGTCAGCCACTCCGTGGGCGAGGGCTTCAGAAGACGGAAGTCCCGCCCCACGACAGGTTTCAGCAGTGCACGCTCACGTCTTGTTTAACAGCTTTCTTCAATGCTTGGAAAATACTTTTTGCGGAATGATCATTAGTAATATTTAGTTGTCGTGAGGTGCCAGCACTGGATGTATCAAAAATCTTATTTAATCTAGTATTTCTGCTTTCTGTGCGGTTGTCCTAATTAGCCATATCTTTTCGATGAAAATCTTGTTCTTTAACCTGCCAATGTACCTTCTCCTTAAGATATTTTCCCTGTTTGCTGACCTTATTCATATGCTTGCTAATTTTGCTAATTTATTTCCATTTGATTACTTTTTTTCCTTTGCTAATCATTAAGCCATACTGGTCATGAGTCCAATTGGTTACTTGATATTGTGTCCCCATTATCATGGAACCAGTCTGACAAACTGTGCTTTTATTGCTTTTAATACCATCTGATTAGATCACTTCAGATGAAACCCAGCTGTAATTTCCAGGCCATCTCGAGCTGCTACCAGGTTTGAGACTTGATCGCTTTTAACGTCAATATTTGAGGGATCCAGTCTCAGCCCTCTGCCTGGACAGGACTCCTTAGGATCAGATCTGTACAAAATCCTCCTTAGTCAACACTCCTCTTTGAGCATATGGTGGGCTTATTTCTGTGTTTGTTGGTGCCGAGGTCAAGCTGCACCAAAGCTGTTGATGATGATGAGGCGGTTGATGATTACTGCGGCCAAACTTGTGCTTGCAATATCTGCTGTGGTGGACATTGGCAAGATCTGCTGTGGTGAACATTCCTAAAACAGTAAAAATTCAAGAAAAAAATGCAACTAGCCCCAGAAGGGGACCTACCGAAGGCAGATAAAGTGGCATATAATGTAGCAGGTTAGCTATAAAGTGACATTTAGAGACCTATGTTCTACTGCAGGAGTAGATGACTGGATTTGAAAGATATTTATTGAATAACTACTAAAAAAAATATGTGAAGAAAAACGATTAAAGTCACAGCAGAGAAAAATGGCATTTAACCATTTCATCACAAGTCTTTGGATACCCCGATTTTGCTGCGTGAATGTTGTCTTCTGGACTCGAATGTTGTGTGTTCTATTATTCTGCCGCCTAGTGGTGATGTCTGGAATTGTTTTTCTTTTTCTTTTTTTTGCGCTGGATGTCTGCCACCCTTTTGTATGTCCGTACTTTTATGACATCAGACATGGACCCCGAAGCCATTGTACGTGGTTTCCATCATCTTCAAATTTTCTTTTGTGTTTTTGGGTCAATAAGCAAAGATCAGAGGTTTTTGACAAAGCAGCAAACAGAACCGCTGGAAAAACAAAGGAAGGACTTAAGAATGACAGCTACCAGATTGACCAGAATGTTGGTGAGTGGGGTACCTGACCACATGTTCTGAAAATGTACATCTGGGAGGCTGGAACAGTCTAGGGAAATGGTGCCCCAAATGCCAAAATAAGTTTGCACAAAAGAACAATCGCAATGTCTGAAACGTTGTTCTACCCAGAGCCACAGTGCTGAGGGCTGGGAGGTTTGTACCAAAATCCAGTTGAAGACAGTCGGAGCCAAGAAAAAGCAAAGGTGGGCCCAGTACACCATGATGCATACGCAGAAGAAACAGCTACTTTTCATCTTGGGCCTTTGTATCTCCAGTGATGATAAAAACAATGGAGATACCGAGGTGGGAGAGGTCCGACATATAGGACAGGTTTGCCAATCCAGAAAAGGAAGAGCCAGTGAAGAAGGTGCAAAGAGAAAGAACACAAGAGACCTACCCAGGGAACCCCTCAAATACAGTGGGCCTGAGACAAAGCATTCAAATTCGAGGAATCTTAAGATTCCCTTGAGCAAGACATGCCAACTCTGAAAAGACATATGGCACCCACCCTCGACCCTGAACAAACAGCACTCAAGAAGGAATGGAAGGAGCGCTGCCACCCTGCTGAATGTCTGCGATCTTCTAAAAGAAGAGGGATTTTGACTAATCCCTGAAGTAGTTTTGAATCTCTCCGAGACCTTTTGGAAGACAAAGGCAAGAAGAGGAGCAAGTAGAGATACAACCACCGACTACGCCAGATTCACAAGAAGTGCATGAAGTATTCTGCGCGAAGGAAAAGTAAGAAAAGGGCTCTTTCCAGTACTTTAGGCGCACAATACAGGATTGGAAATACCACAACCCCAGTGGAGGATTTACTACATTCTTATAAAAAGAGCGGCCAGCACCAATGTGGTTGCAACTAGAGGAAGAGCAATTACAAGCTTGTCTTCTGCTGAAGCCTCTAATACCATCACAAAATAACTACCAATACCCACCATTGCTTCCAAGTATCCTGGATCAGGGTAAGGAGGTCGTAACGGAAACTCCTTTGTGTAAGGAAGGTCCCGGGTAGATAAATGGTTCAAATACTCATTTAAAGACCCCAAATATCTAAAGGGCAATGTAGTGGCAGACTGAATATTAGAGACCACTGCCAGGTTAAGAGCCAGTGCCCTGGCATTAGCATGTCGTCCACGGAGAAGGGAGACCAAAGAGCGATGGATGGACTCATTGTTGAGTGAGTTGTTGCCACCCAATGGAGAATACCCAATTCTAATACACTCCTTTTCGCCACGGACATCAACAGTGGGAGGGGGGATAAGAGGGAGTTGATGCAGCTCTTCCTAGATCAGAATAAAAAGAGTGCAAACACCATAATCTAAAGAGGGCAAGACAATTCCTCACACATGGTCTAAAGTCATCCTTAGGAGCTGCGGACACTGCAAGTCTTTGTAAGGATATTATCGTCAGGAGAAACACTTGGTTACATGACTTAAGGTTTAGGCAGGTGGTGAAGTAGACTATGATAAACTCCTCCTTCACAGGAGAACATCTGTTCGGCACTGCAGTGCATGACCCTCTACAACAGATAACAAGCATTTACAATGCAATAGGTCTCGTATTATTAAAGTTTGAGCTTTTGGCATTGTAAATGACAATGCCTTTTATTAATTTGTTTTTAAAACCTGCAATTGGTGCATAAACACGCACTTTGAACGTATAGTCCTTGCTTACTATGAGCAAAGCTAGCAGTAAAAGAGACTGCCAACCTTGCATCTCATAAGCATGGACTATAAGTACAAAGAGCTTGTTTACCACCAATGCAAATGAATAAAAGGCATTGGCATTTATAATGCCATTAGCTCAAACTTTAATAATGCGAGACCTATTGCATTGTAAATGCTTGTTGTTGATCTGTTGTGATGTGACTGTTTCTGTAGGAGGGTACAGGAGCATTAATGAGAGGTCTGTAGGACCCTCCAGCATATGAAGTGCAAACAAATGTAAACCTGGTGTTCTGGTTGATAGTGTGATGTCTTGATCACCAATATAATTTCTGCAAGCTTCTCAGTATAATTTTGGCAGCTGTTCTCCTTTGCATTGTGTATTACTGCTTGATGAACCCATGGTTTTCAAGAATGTTCATTAGCTTGAACGCGTTTGACTGTTATGCCAGTGCAAGAACTTGGAGCTAGAATTTGTGTGCTCTACAAATAATGTTTGATTGATTTCCCGCCAAACTAGTATTGCTAAACCTCCCCAAATGGCTGCCTCAGATTGTTTGTTTGTAGCTGCCAAGAAGTTGCAGTCTCTCCTGTACATTTATTTTCTTGTTTCTGGGCATAGAAATGTTCAGTCTGTGACAATCTTAATTCCAAAAGACATTAGAAGAAAACCTATATAAACGGCTGCGCGATAAAAACTCTTGCGGATGACGTTGCCATTCTGACACCTAACCCCTCCGTTGCCATTAGGGAGATTGAAGCAGAGGCTCAATGTTTCGGTCAAATCTCTGGATACAATCTGAACAACTCTAAGACACAGATTGTTGAAAATAGATATTCTGCGTGTAATGACGCTAGGGTAGTTGGATCAGCTGTGTACTTGGTGGTGGCAATATCCGCAAACCTTGATATAGTGGTAGAGATAAACATGGCTCCACTGATGGCAAGGGTAAAAACGGATCTAATAAGGATGAATAATTTACACTTCTCGCTGGTGGGCTGTACCAACGTTATTAAGATGCTGATTCTCCCAAAATGTCTTTATTTTTTTAGATCGATCCCTTTTATTCTTTGAGAACAGCTGGTTTAATACATTAGAGGCAATATGTAGCAGATTCATCTGGGCACATGGGAAGACGCGTAGGGCATATAGATATATCACGCTCCCAAGAGAAAGGGGGGGTGGGGAGCACCGGACTTCAGGTTATATTACATGGCAGCTGCTCTACAATACATGCAAGGGTTAATAGGAGGAACAGATCTGGATCAAAGAGTTAATAACCTGTCTACGAAAGTATATGCTACTGTGTTAGGGACAGATGTGGGAAACTGCTTTTTAAATTGTATTGACTTTGGCTACTTCAAAAGAACCAGGTTCAAGACAGTTTCTGCTGCTGTTAAGATTTGGACTGCCTTTTTGAAAAAAATAAACTGGGGAAATACAACAGATATATTTTTTTAATATGTGTTGGCTTTGAAAATATATAAATTATTAGCATTGTTATTCACAAAGCCAATAGCTTACACTTTCCTAATGCGAGTCCTAGTGGCTATGGCAATGCTTGTTGGTAGCAAGCATGGACAGTGCTGTTGTGGTGCTGAGTGATGATGTGGTTGGGCTGAGTGATGTGGTGGTGTTCCCCGAGTGATGTGGTGGTGTTCCCTGGTGTTCCCCGAGTGATGTGGTGGTGTTCCCCGAGTGATGTGGTGGTGTTCCCCGAGTGATGTGGTGGTGTTCCCCGAGTGATGTGGTGGTGTTCCCCGAGTGATGTGGTGGTGTTCCCCGAGTGATGTGGTGGTGTTCCCCGAGTGATGTGGTGGTGTTCCCCGGGTGATGTGGTGGTGTTCCCCGGGTGATGTGGTGGTGTTCCCCGGGTGATGTGGTGGTGTTCCCCGGGTGATGTGGTGGTGTTCCCCGGGTGATGTGGTGGTGTTCCCCGGGTGATGTGGTGGTGTCCCTGAGTAATGGAGGGTGGCGTTGGAGGGTGGCCAAGGAGTTGCAGAAAGAGCGTGGGTGCGAGAGTGAGAAAGACCTAGAGAGAGGGGTAGGAGGAGAAAATTAACAAGCTTTCAGTAATGGGAGACCTATTGCATTGCAAATGAATCATGGCACACGCACTTGAGACGCACAGAGCCTTGGGTGAAACTAAGGACAAAATGACGAAAAGACAGCCAACCTGTGATGAGCAGTTGGGAGAGTGTAAGATGGGGAGAATGAATACATAAGATGGATGGAAGGAGGGATGGGGTGGGGAAGGGAAGCAAGGAGTCTTGTGGGGAATTAAGGGTGCTTAGGGTAAGGAGAAGAGAGCTTGCAAGGAATGCACGGACAGGACGAGGGAAGGAAGAGAATGCCTTTGGAGAATGGAGGGTCAGTGAAAGACCAACAGAATGAATGTACAGAGTAAAGGGACATGGTGAAAGATAATGAAAACCGAAGGGGCAACGAGGACAGAATGACAGCCTACCATACACGCACAACAGAGTGAGAAGGAGTAGAAACGTGATGGACGTAAAGGAGGAGAGGACCGGCAGGGGCATGTGGTGAGTGTGGGCAGAGGGAGGTTGTGTTGGATGGAGAGTCTGGGGAGGAGGAGAGACGGAGGCTCTGTTTTGGCAGGCTGACATGATTAGAATGACGTGACACGTAGAGTTCATGGTTGAAAGGGTATCGAGCGAGATAAAGTCTGCAGGGTGAAAGAGACAGGGTACGAGTGGAGAGACCGCCTACAATAGAGTACAATAAAGAGAGACAGGACATTATTGCGCGCAGGTTACGGTGAGAAAAGAGCACCCCCCCAGCGGCGGATGGAGAGACAGGGTGAGAAGAACCTGATGACATCCCCCGCATCATCATTCATTGCATTCATTTAGGGAGGTGCATAGATTTTGATTTGATTAATTATTTTATAAAGCGCGCGATAGCCCTTGGGCGTCTTGGCGCTAATCCTGTTGCAGAGACATATGGTCCGGCTTGCTCCGATCTATCTTGCCTTAAACAGCCAAGTTTTTACTTGCTTCCGGAAGGAGAGCAGAGAAGTGCTGTTTTTAATCGTGAGTGGGAGTAGGTTCCAAATCCTAGCCGTCTGCAGAATAAAGCTCCTTCCTCCCCATCTGGCCTGTCTGAACCTTGAGACCTGAAGCAGTCGCAACTGTCCAGATCTGAGGGTTCTGGATGGTTCGTAAGGTTTGAGCCGTGTTCTAAGTAACTTAGGGCCTGAGCCATGCAGGGCCATGTATGCCAGGCAGAGTGATTTAAACGTCACTCTTTTAGATATTGGGAGCCAATGGAGGTGATCCAGTCTGTGGGCTATTGGCTCGTACTTCGGGACGTCCAACACCAGTCTAGCTGCTGCATTCTGCAAGCGCTGGAGTTTGGTTAAAATTTGGGCCTGGGCCCCCGTAGTCCAGCCTTGATAGGGCCAGTGCTGTAACCACCGTTTTCCTTGTATCAAGCGGGATATAAGGTAGGAGCTTCCTTATCATTTTTAAAATATACCATACTGCTGAAGTCAGTTTATTAGCCTGAGCATCAAAGGAGAGCTTGTTATCCAATGTTATCCCGAGGTTTCTTACCTTCTGAACCGGGGACGGACAGTTGCCCAAGCTAACTGGCCACCATTCTGGTGTCCATACCTTGGCATCCGATCCCAGCATCATAACTTCACTTTTCTCCCCGTTCAATTTTAAGCAGTTGCTCTGCATCCACTGCTTGATTTGCGTCATACAGGTCTTGAATTTTATCGCAGTTTCCTCAACATCACTAGCTATGGACACAACTATTTGTGTGTCGTCAGCATAGGAGACTGCAACAAACCCATTATCTCTGATAATTGCCGCCAGTGGTGCCACGTACAGATTAAAAAGGGTGGGGCTCAAGGAGGACCCCTGCGGCACACCGCACGGAGATCTGAAAGGCTTCGATCTTGCTTCTAACAACTCTACTGTGAAGGATCTATTGCTCAGATATGAGGCGAGGAGCATACAAGCTGAGCCCTGAACACCTGCTTTGGCCAGCCGATCCAGGAGTGTCTTGTGACTGACCGTGTCGAAGGCCGCCAAAAGGACCAAGGCGGCCTTCCCCCTGGCATCGAGAACACTCCTGAGCTCCTCTACTGCCATAAGCAGTGCCGTTTCAGTCCCATGTCCCCCTCGAAAACCAAACTGAGAGTGGTCAAGGATATTGCCATTTGAGAGGAATAGGGCTAATTGTTTATTCAGTAATTTCTCCAACACCTTTGCCACGAAAGGAATACTTGCTATAGGTCTAAAGTTGCCTGGATCTTCCGGGTCAAGGTAAGGTTTTTTTAAGGAGTGGAATTACTGACGTGGATTTCCAGGCTTCCGGGAAAACTCCAGATGTTACAATGTGCCTAAACAGTTTTTCCAGCTGTTTACTTAAAAGTTCGGGAAAAATCTGCAACACCTTGGGAGGGCATGGATCCCAAAGGACAGCCAGATCGGGTGGTCATAATTGCCTGCAGAATCTGCTCCTCTGATGGTGGCTGGAAGATAAACTGGGTGCTCTGTTGTGTCGTAGGGAGCGCAATCTTAATCTCAACGTTTAACTGGTTTTCCCTAGTTATATCATTGTCATCTAAAGGCGACTGAACCTCTGTGGATAAATCTGTTTTTCTGAAGATATACTGCGGAGACTTAGTTAACCCAAAAGTCTCCCAACGTGTTGCAGAAATCGGAGCTCATATCTACCGGGTCGTTATTGCCTATTTTTGTCAGTTTCTTTACTGTGGCAAATAGCTCCTTGCTTGAGTTTCTGGCCTCGTTGATTTTAAACGTATAGTAATTGCTTTTTTCTGTCACTATAAGTTTTTTGTATATGGCCAATGAGGCTTTGTAGTCTTCCCTTAGCCCTGGTTCATAGTTCGCCCTCCAGACTTTCTCCGCATTCCTGCAGTTTCTTTTATTGCACCCTAAGCGCTTCCGAGAACCAAGGTTGAGATGGTGTTTTCTTTTTATGTTTGACCTTTCTGAATGGGACAGCAGCACTCGCAGCGGTACTTATCCAATTTGTAATTTGCTCTGTGGCCGCATTACTGTCTGGGGTCAATTCGGGGACCAACGACTGAAGTTGTTCTTGTAATATCTGCGTGTTTATCTTGGCCCAGTCGTAATATGTGACTGTCTTTGGTCATAGAGAGAGGGCGTGACACTAACTGCTAGTGTAAATGCTTATCTTGTGGTTAGAATAGAGATATACGAGTGGGTGTGTTGGAGAAACAAATTGAAACGTAATTTTGGAAGGTTGATTTTGAATTCTGTTAAATGAAGCCATCTTTTTTTCTCCAAATGTAGCCTTTAAAAAAACGAAACGTACGTTTAGTTTAGAGCAGGCATCATGAACATGGAAAAAGAGGGTGAGAAGCTGGTCTTATCCTGTTTTGTTGAACTGCATTGCAAAGTGTACACAGCAAACAAGTGCTGTTGAAGGTAACTAAACGCCGCACCCCACAGGGTTTTGGTGTATTTAAATAAAATGGAGTTGAATTATTCATCAAAATGCAAAAGGACATGGACATACACACTATATGCCAAGTTACATACCAACAAACAATGTGTTGTAGAGATCTGTGACTGGCTGCAGCTAGACGTTTGTGCTTCTCCCATACTCTTGGGTACTTTGCCGAGTCATATCAACTGATCGTCCTTCCAGATCAAGTGTACACATCAGTAATTTTTTTAAGAGAACATGACTATGAGCACAGTGCCAAGTAAGAGCACAGCTTCTCATAGCATAGAAGGATGCAATAGCTCCCAATACTCGCATTGCAGCTAAAGACAGGGCAACTTACAACAAAACAATGCACTTACTGAGGCAACTACTAAGGTCAGTGTGAGCTCAAGTAATTTAAGCTGACCGCAGCGTTGTTGCTGTAGTGGACCGCAGAGGATGCACCGGAGGGTAGCAGGGCTTCTACAATAATGGAAATGAATAAAACTTAATTGAGCATTAACTGACCAGGGTTGTAAAGGAGCAGAAACAACTTGGTATTGGTGATATTACTTACTAATAGGCCGTGATGCCTAGGTTGCAAGGCGGCGAGGAAATCTGCAGGCATGCGGTCAGGTCAAATTAGAGGTAAATAATGCCCGCATTGCTAGTGTGCAGGCGCTTTGGGGGAAGAATTAACGAGGTGAATGAAAGTAGCTGCCGTGAGTGAAGAAAAAGGAAGGTAACGTATAAAGGGACTTACATTGAATTGGTGCTATCGGTCGTGGAAGCGTGTGGTATGACCAGTGGACTTGACAATCTAGGCGGGGAATGCCTTACTTGGAGGATTTTTGCCCACAGAGTTGGCGCTGGCAAAAAGGAACAGGTAAAACAAACCAGTGGTGCGCGCGCACCACAGAGGAGCAAGGCGGGGAATCGAAAGTAGTGGTGCACGCACCACAGAGGAGCGGGGGTAGGGAGCGCGGCAGCGAGGCGAACGCGCGCTGGGGTGGAAATTAATATTATTTAATTGAGCATTAACTGACACGGGTTGTAAAGGAGCAGAAACAACTCGGTTTTGGTGATATTATTTTTTACTAATAAGCCGTGATGCCTAGGGTGCAAGGCGGCGAGGAAATAGACAGGCTGCAGGCATGCGGTCAGGTCAGGTTAGAAATAAATAATGCACGCGTTGTTAGTGTGCAGGCGCTTTGGGAGAAGAATTAACGAAGTGAATGAAAGCAGCTGCTGCGAGTGAAGGAAAAGGAAGGTAACGTATAAAGGGACTTACATTTAATTGGTGCTATCGGTCAGGACGCTACTCTTTTGAAAATGCAAATGCTGCAGCAGTGAAGCCCGTACCCTGTAGGTGCCCATGAGACCTATACATGGGGCTGTTGGGGGTGAGAGAGGGGTCGGGCAGAGTAGCGAATGGCTGTGGATGGAAATGCTTCTACAAACGCTATATTTTTAAAAATACAAATGCTGCTGTGAAGCCCGCACATTATAGGCGCTCGCAGGACCGGTGCATGGGGTTGTTGGGAGCGAGGGAGGAGTTGGGCAGAGCAGGGAATGGCTCCGGAGGGAGGAGGAATGAGGGAGCGTTGCCGCTTAATTGAGAAAGGCTCCATTTGTGCTCAGAGGATGGGGGAGGGCTCATAATTCGGAGCAAGAGGGGGAAGCAAAAACAGCTTCAAGCAATACGCCGTGCTGTGCAAAACAAAAGATAGGCGGCGCAGCTGCAAAAAGTATGTTATCCATGCTTCCGTTGAAAGTGTTAACCTGTGTGTATTAAAGATAAAACATGGTGTGCATTTTGAAAAAACAAAACGTTATAGCTACACAATGGGCTCAGCGTCCTGCTTCACGCTTGAATGCCTGAAGTCGGAAGGGTGGGAGGGGAAGTGAGGCCGAGCGCGTGCAAGACTGATGGGGGTGGGGGGGGCGGGGGAGCGAGTGGGACGGAGGGAAGGAGCATATGGTGATGGGGTGTGAGTGAGGCCATGCGCGCGCCTGGCGAAGCGTCACGTCCATTAGACAACATGCATTGGGAGGAATCCGGCTTGGAATCCTCTTGGTCAGAGAGTTTGTTTCAACTACATTACTCTTGTCTATTTATCCCTGCGGGATAGAATAGGCGAGACCTAAAAACGGACTCCTGATAGAAACAATCTCCCAATCAGTTGTCTGAATACAAAAGTGCTTATGCAAGAAACAATACATTTTGGTGTACTATTGGCGTTTGCCTCACTGGACTTCCAACCCCTCACTGGACTTCAACCCATGTCTTGTTCTCTGGGACATTGTTTTGAAAGCCCTTGTGGCACCGTAATCCTCATCAATAGAAGTGTATTAAGTATATGCTTTTCTTTTCACTGTCCTCCTTCATGAAGTGTCTTTTGATCTGCATCACAGAACGCTCTTTGGCCGAATCTTTCCACATGCCAGCTTTTCTGTATTCAAACGGCAATCATCTTCTCCGATCAACGATTTTCTCTTTATCTTCTTAGCTTCTGATAAAATAATCATTCCCATCACAATAAAACCAGACAACCTTTCTTCAACCCAGCTCCCCACCTTAATCCTCCCACCTCCCCAGCAAGCATCACCTCCTTAAGAAATAAACCATTAGATATCCTATAAGTCAATTACATATACTTCACCATTTTGCTTAATATAATGTAAATTCTTTTTGGGGAAAATATCATTTTTTTTCCCCTGAACAACCATCATTAACAGAAGTTGGTACAAACCTTTTAACTGCAAGTTAACTCGGTAATAAAATCCCAGTCATGGGTGTCTTGCATAGCTTGCATCACTAAAATCAATCAATGTGCGTCCAACTCTGCAGATC
Source organism: Lissotriton helveticus (assembly GCF_964261635.1). Classification (NCBI taxonomy): domain Eukaryota; kingdom Metazoa; phylum Chordata; class Amphibia; order Caudata; family Salamandridae; genus Lissotriton; species Lissotriton helveticus. The sequence continues at coordinate 1,530,672,202 of NC_136067.1, forward strand.
ATTATACGTTTGAAAGAATCCTTTATCTTGTCCATTCCTCTGGGAGTGTTACAATATTATGTTTGCATGAGGGCTGCATGACCTTCCATGAACTATTTTCAATGGTTACCAACTTGAAAACATTAATTCATCCGCATAAACACTTGTAGAAAAAAACATTTTGTTCTTTTGTGGAACTGTGGATGACCCCCCCCACTTGGACCATTTTGAAAAATATTCTATTGGAACACTGGCAAATCTACCATGTTCTTTTAAAATGTTAAAGGAGTTTACACGATCACTGATCACCTTGTACTGTTCACACATGCCTTAAATAGATATCCTCTCCATATAATCGTAATGTCAAGTCCAACAGTTTATAGAACACCCGATACGGCGCTTCACCTTTTTCAATGGCCTTTCATTCCTGCTACTGCTTCCAACCTCAATCCCTTTGTTTTAGCCCTTTCACAGTCATTGTAAATTGTGTACATAATTGGTTCCAAATAGCAAACATTGCAACAGTGAATTGTCCAGTTCATATTGTGTGGTGAATTATTTGGTAAACTCGTAAATAAATTAGAAACTTTGATCTCTAAGCCATTATGCTTGAATAATACTCCCCACAAGCATAAAGATTAATGTTTTGCAATTTTTTTTGTTTCAGGCTCACTACTTCTAGAATCCAAAATAAATGCCAACACTGCATATCAGAAACAACAGGTATGGCTCAGTTTCTTCTGTATATTAAAGAATCTCCTAGCCAGTTATCTTTCATTCTCATCATTTCTATGTATTTCTTCTTGTCTTTTAAAATAATAAATCTTGTATTACATTTTGGATTGGACACTACTTAAATTTGGCTCTCTGAAATAAAATTGACTAGGATTGTGTGCTACATTTAAAGTTTGCATCAACATTCCTTTTAATTGCATGATTTGTGACTGTGCAGATACTTTTGAACTTTATAATATGCATATGCCATGCTTTTAAAAATGATTGAATTGAGAAAATAAGTTTCTCTGAAGTGAATATCACTGTGCTAGTTTGCTTCTCATTTTGTCTGATGTAGGGTAGACAAGTGGAATAATTTACTCTTTGTTATGCTTAAAGTTTTTGCAACAACTGTGACTAATATCTCACTTAAGGACTTTGTGCTACAGATTTGTATACATATGAACAGATTAGCACCAACAAACTAGAATTGTGGTGATTAGGTTGCCACTACAAAAGTGAATTTAAATCTGACCTTTTGCTTGGCCATGTGCACAGCTGCTTGAAAATAATGCACTTGAGCCGCAGGGCTCTTGTGCCAAGTGGGCTGTTTGACCTCTTGTGTGTTTATGTATGTGTTTTGATTGTTTTCAAACAAGAAAATCTATATATGCACACTTACCAAGGCTAGACCTACTGGCTTTACCAGTGCGTTCCTGTTATAGACGGGGGCAATTCATTTGGAGTATTGTTGGTCCTGGTGGTAAATGTGATGAATAGGCCACACATGAAAATCCTGTCCGCCCCCCACTCCCTTCCCCAGGCAGATTTGGATTTGCTTTGTTACTTTATTTTTCTGCCATTTAAACTTATATGTACATAGGCCTTTGTGAGTGGCCCAATGTTAGATGTGCTTTTTGTTGCACCTGATAAATAATACTGTGGAGTATGTTATTTATTGTGTAGTGAAGGCAGGGCCCTGGTGCACACATTACTATGTTAGCATAAGCTTATTAGACGTTTAAACACCATTTTGCAGCTTTTGCACACAACACTGCATGTAACAGTTGTTGTAAGTTAGACTGTTTGAAAATCTTCATATGAGAAAGGCTTGTTTTCAACATCCCTAGACTTGCATAGCTACCTCAGTCTGTACAGTGTGTGCAGAAGCCTCCAAGGTTATCATAACAATGTAGTGTCAGCAACCAGAGCGCGACTCAGACTCTGCTGCTCTGTGGGGGCCGGGCGATCCCCGCCATAGTCAGAGTGGGGCTGCAGGGGCGCTGAGAGGTGAACAAAGCCTCATTAACATGCCAATGATCTTTTAAAGACCTGTGAAGTGCGGCTGTGTGTGTGCCTGGAAGCTGTCACAGCCTGGGCTCACACAGGCAGGGTTAGGAGAGAGCGCAAGGGAGGGAAAGGGAGTGAGGGAGAGCAAGCGAGGGAGAGCAATCGAGGGAGGGAGAGGAAGTGAGGGAGAGCGAGGGAGGGATCGAGGGAGGGAGGAATCGAGGGATCAAGGGAAGGAGGAATCGAGGGATCAAGGGAGGGAGGGATCGAGGGAGGGTGAGCAAGGGAGGGAGGGTGAGCAAGGGAGGGAGGGTGAGGGAGGGAGGGTGAGCAAGGGAGGGAGGGTGAGCAAGGGAGGGAGGGTGAGCAAGGGAGGGAGGGTGAGCGAGGGAGGGAGGGTGAGCGAGGGAGGGAGGGAGAGCGAGGGAGGGAGGGAGAGCAAGGGAGGGAGGGAGAGCAAGGGAGGGAGGGAGAGCAAGGGAGGGAGAGGGAGGGAGAGCGAGGGAGGGAGAGGGAGGGAGGGAGAGGGAGGGAGAGGGAGGGAGAGGGAGGGAGAGGGAGGGAGAGGGAGGGAGAGGGAGGGAGAGGGAGGGAGGGAGAGGGAGGGAGGGAGAGGGAGGGAGGGAGAGGGAGGGAGAGGGAGGGAGGGGGAGGGAGGGAGAGGGAGGGAGAGGGAGGGAGGGAGGGAGAGCGAGGGAGAGGGAGGGAGGGAGGGAGAGCGAGGGAGGGAGAGGGAGGGAGAGGGAGGGAGAGGGAGGGAGGGGGAGGGAGGGAGAGCAAGGAAGGAGGGAGAGGGAGGGAGAGCAAGGAGGGTGGGAGAGGGAGGGAGGGAGAGAGTGCGGGAGGGAGAGCCAGCGAGGGAGGGGGAGGGAGGGAGGGGGAGGGAGGGAGGGGAAGCGCGACGGATGGAGAGGGAGCGCGAGGGAGAGGGAGAGGGAGCGCGAGGGGGAGAGGGAGCGCGAGGGAGGGGGAGGGAGATGGTGAGGGAGAGGGAGGGGGAGGGGGAGAAGGAGGGGGAGCGCGAGGGAGGGAGGGAGCGGGAGGGAGAGGGAGAGGGAGCGCGAGGGAGGGAGCGCGAGGGAGGGAGAGGGAGCGCGAGAGAGGGAGAGGGAGCGAGAGGGAGGGGGAGCACGAGGGAGGGAGAGGGAGAGGGAGAGGAGGGAGAGGGGGAGGGAGCGCGAGGGAGGGAGGGGGAGGGAGCGCGAGGGAGGGAGGGCGAGGGAGCGCGAGGGAGGGGGAGGGAGCGCGCAGCAGTGGAGTAGCCACTGTCATGGGCTCTAGTGCAAGGAAGGAAATGTGGCCCCAGGCTACTGTTGAAAGTGTCCGTGCTGCTGTCACTCTGGCTCATGATTGAAACTCCGATGCAAACACAGCATGACCGACTACAAAGGCTGCGTCAGCAATCCAATGAGGTTGTTGTATGCCGGGCGCGAAGGGGGGTTTGAATCCACTCAACCAATGGAAATGATCCGAACCTTTTGAAAAACGCTTAGGTCCCCCCGTTTGGAAGTAGTCGATGGGCACGGAAACACACTCAAAAAATTCACACATTCAGATATGAGCATTAAATATAAAATGCTACTTAGTTCTATTAGATTTACAATCCTCAGACCGAGTCATCAAAAGTGCCACAAAATATCCATCACCAAAGCAGAGAACTTGAGAAGAGACACCTGTGCTCTAATTCAGACTCTCCTAAGGCCAGTGTATAGGGTTATACAGAAAATGGAACCGTACTTGACTGGTAACATGCATAATGTGACTAGTCCAATGACGCATACAGTACACCTAAAGGGGTGTGTTCAGTCAAACAAGGCTTACTTCTATTGAAACAAAGAGATGAGCGTGATTATCATCTGGTGTTTCTAAATGTAATATTCCTTATGGGCCTCTCAGAACATGATTATTTAAACAAGCCTAAAGAATAGCATTATGAGAATAGTCTGCTTGTACCGAGAAATGCACATAGCGAAAAGAAATAATCGTCATGCAACCTTGATGTGTACACGTGCACTGAAAACAGCCTTGTTTTGTTTCCGAGGGTCACTACAACTGAAGGGAAATTATATCCCTGCAAAGGGCATCTGCATTCTTCAAATATAATTAGCATACATAAATAATGCCGGGCCATGAAGAAACACCTCTCCCGTCCTACCAAAAGTTAATGCTGCTGCATTCTGGAGAAAACTGGCATGCTATCATCTGTTGTGGAGAGCTAACATCCAATACCACCACATCGGACTGCCTGTGAGGGGCTCCAAACTACTTACTCATCGTAAGGGAAGGAAACTCGATCTCCCGGTACCTTCCTCAGAATGTATTCATACATATGTGCAACACACCGGCTCTCGTGGTAACCTGAATTTTAGCACTTAAAATAGGGCAATAAGGGTAAACGTACTCACTATGTGCCCCCAAAAGCCGGGGTTATAAATATGCTTGCTCCTCTATGGCAGAGTCATGGCCACTAAACTCCCCAAGTTCACTGGACCTTTGCTCATCGCTGGAATGGAGCCAACCTTTTGACACTGTGGCAGTGCTTGTTTTTTTCTGAAGCCTCGCGGCAGCCACAAACTGTCTCAAGCAGATACATGACGTTTCACTCCCCCAGCCAATCACTGGCTAGAGCCCCATCTTGGGCTTCTAGCCAATAAGGGGCCTCCAAAGGTTTTCTGTCGGCATTTGATTGGCTGTGAGCCCTCAAGTGACCCTAGCTCAAATATCATTTAAGTGATTTAATGTCTACTTATCCATCGGACAAAATAGACACAAAATCTTCTTGCCCATGATAAAAATCAACATGGTTCGGGCATTATTTAATCCCCCACCCCAGCTCTGCTGCTACCAGCAGATAGCAGCCCCTGGGTTACACCCCCACTTTGGGCAGGAAAACCAGTGGAAAAACTTAGCAAGGCTATGAGGTGTGCCCACCTTTGCCAACTCCATCCCTCAAGTGGAGGAGACGAAGTTAAGCACAATTTTCTGTCACGTCCATCTTGAAGATAAAGGAACTTCTCCAATTAGTGCAAGGATTTTTACCCCTCCCACAGGAGGGTGGCATAATAGTGGATCACCCCAGGTAAGGTCTCCTTTGGCCCTACCTACTACTACTCCTAAAACGCCCCCTAAATAGAGTGCTCCCCCAGACCTAGAAGTTAGATCTGCGACAACCGAAGAAGAAGAAAACTTCCTCTGCAGAGAATCCTGAAGATGACTACACTTACCCAGCCCTACCAGCCTGTCTCCAGCTGCAAAGAACTTGCGACCAAAAGGCGACCTGTCTTGCACCAGTGACCTCTGAAAACCATGTGAGGACTGCTGCAGTTGAAATAAGACTCCAATCTTCCGTGGACAGCATACCTGTGTAGGAGAAATCTACTCCAAGGGCTCCGGATCCAGCTGGAACCGTGACCTGCCCACTCTGCACCATAGGCACATGGCCCAAGTCTGAGTGATTCACCTGTCCAGTGAAGTCTCCCCGGCAATCCTTACCTAGAGTCCAGCTTTGGCTGACCTCTCCTGATCTCCATGATAGTGACTGCACTGTGAATCTAGAGGCTCCCACTGACCACGACCAGCTCCGGTAAGAAGACCCCAACGTTGAAAGGCAGTTCTGCACCCAAAGGCCCTGGGCCATGGTGAGCTAAACTGACGGTGCCCCTACGACCCCCTAATCTTTATTTACCTCTGCTGTTGTTGGTCTCCATTCTGCAACTTCCCGTGGCACGCCTTCAACCTGTTTGTCAACAACCAAATCCTCATTAAAAAGAATTGGGAAACAGTTACTTATCTGGTAGAGACTCTAGCTGCAGATTCATTACCGATCCTCCCTGCTCTACAAACAGGTTCAGGTATGAAGGACGGTGTTAGTCTTTTCCACACCAGTTGTCAGTTCTCATCGTGGCTCCATGCTCCTGGTGTGGAAAGTTGCGAAGTAACTGGCATCAGCGCACCGAGGTGGTGCCTAATATAGGTACCGTGTTGCCCACTTCCACCACTGATGCCAAACTGAACGACACCACTTATCGGAGCGCAGGGGTACTTCTCGAAAATCTTCCAGATCCAGTCTGACACCTGGGGATCTTCAAAGGTAAGGATTCTGCGGCTAGATAGTCTCTACCAGTTAAGGCGTTACCGACGGTAAGTAGCTTGTTCAGCAAAGCACATTTAATTGGTTTTCAAATGCAGTGTGCATCACTGTAATCTATTTAGCATTGAGATTCCCCAACCTCTAGACCAGCATTGCTTAGTGGCGAGATCTCGAGGTTGACACAGTTAGGTTAATCTATGCTCCAGAAAAGACTCACTTGAACTATTCTAGAAGTATCGACTGACATTCTCTTTTGCATGATCTAGTTTGAACTTGAGCTACATATGTGAAATCGGTGGGTGATTAAATTAAATCTTCTTAGTCCCGAACCCACTACCTTTATTACCTGATCTTGCACCCAGTATGTTCACAAATCTGAATTCGCTTATAATTGCTTGTTAAGGGGGGTCTAAGGAAGCAGTATAAGTATGTGTTGCACTAGGTGATGGTGTAAATAATTGTAAATTAACAGCAATTAGGAATTTGAGTACAGAATTACTTTATCCTTGCAGTGAATGTGGGTAACAGTTAGATTAGTTTACATTGATGTGTAGCTGCAAGACCAGCAACTGAGACGTCACTCCCTGTCCCCCATCAAGTGTTGTAATTTCCTCTGGAATAGTCACAACTTCATTTTGAACTGAGCTCAGAATTCTCTTCCCTCAAATACAGGTTTTGAACTTGAGTTCTGTCCTTCTGTAAAATATCACAGATCAGCCATGGTGGTCTGTTTTATTGGGGCTGAGGCCCCCCCTCTTTTCGACCCTCACGAACATTGTCTGTCAGGCTGAACAAAGGTCAGCCTGACAGATACTGTTCATTTTCAGGTCAGGCAGCCAGGAGCAAACATGCGCTAAATGTGCAGGTTCCTGGCTGCCTGAGCTGAAATTTGCTGGGCTGAAGAAGTCACAGGTCCTGTGGCGTGACCTCCTCAGCAAAGGTCCCTGAGACCCTCCCCTCAGTGACGAGGGGTAGCGTCACTGATTACCTCACACCTGGGTGCTTCAGTTCTAAGCCTTGACGCACACAGGGTTGAGTGTCAATCTGTTATGTTTGATATAGGTACCCCAATATAGGCTCAAGTAGCAACTCAACCTTTCACCTATATTCTTCCCTACCATTACACTACATATCGGTTCTTGGGACTGACCTTTTACCTAGTTATGGTACTGCTTACAGGACGTGGAGTTTTCCCTGAAAACTAGCCTTATCCATTATGGATGTGGATTCTTGGAAACTCAGCAGGACTACCATCTCCTGCATAATAACTATGTATAAGGTTCATTCCTTCTGTCATCCTAAGTCCGACATGACACAGCAAGGTAGAACTCCAGAGGGTACCACTTTGGGTATATAACCACCATATCTTACTGAGGTAGTCAGAGGAGAAAAGGACTTCCATGCTGACACACTGACGTTAGACGCTGAGGTTCCTGCACGCAGAAACTCCAGCTCGCAGTGGTCTGAAATCCCTCGCGGGGTGTCACACTCGAGGCCAAGACGGGGCCCCACAGTTTCTCACTTCAGGTAATGGGGTTGACTTTATCATAGAGGGATTCTTGGCTCTACACCTTCATACATGCTAGGTACATCTAGTTAGGATCGCATCATAGGGGTACCCATTTTACTGTCATGTATTTTAATACCTGCCTGTATTCATTGTTTTAGCACTATGGTAGAAATCTGCCATCCTTTTACTCCATTGGTGCTTATAATCATTTATATCTGTTGTTGTCTTATGGTTGTTTCAGCACACTTATTTAACACAAGAATGATGCAGGTTAAATAAATGCTTATTGAGAAACATTCTCACTGTTTATTCTGTGTGTATCTCTATGAGACAGAGTGAGCACGAGTGACTGAGCAAAAACTAATGCACTGTTTCCACGATCCCTGATGGGACAGAGTTGTCATGTTCGATAGTTGCCAAGAAATATTCTTTCCTTGGGAAGAGGGGTTTCTAGTGGCCCTGTGAGCTAGCTGGTATACAGGCTAACATACCTGGTGGGGGTGTCTAGAATCAGTCTGGACACCAATCCTACAGTGTATGTTGTCTAAACACTCAGATCCTATATAGGATTACAGGAACTACACAACAAATCAGTGACGCTACATCACAAAGTGGGGTGGGGTCAGCAGTGTCTCTGACCCATTCCACTCTGTGATGACATTGGGACTGATGCCTTCCCTCATTGGCTGACCCTAGGCCAGCCAATGAGGGAAGGCAGCAGTCTCAAGCCTCCTGGGAGCTCCGAGGCAGAGCTGCTGGTAAGTGCGTGTGTTTTAAAAAATTTTTTGGGTGCGTGCATGTATGTATGAATGTTTGTTAATGAGTGTTGTGAATGGATGTGGTTGTGTGCACGTGTGAATTCCTGGCTGTAAGTGTGTATGTGCGTGGGGCACGTACCCCCCCCCCCCCCAATCCTTCTAAATTTTCCGGCTGCCACTGCACAGATCACAATTTCAATTTTCTTGCTGCAACGATCAACTGAGTAGCCAGCTAACTGTTCCATTTGTGGTACTATAATCCTTGTTATAAGACTTTTTACCTTCCTAGCAGCCTATTTAGTCATAATCTTTTATGCGGACCTGTAGTAGTTATGCTAGATAATTTGTTTTATTAGAGGCCTGGGCAGATTATGCTAGATCATTTCTATTCAAGTAAGTGCAGAAAACCTTTGCCATGCAAGTGACTATGCATTCAAGTTTAAATCCGGATATCAGATTATAATGCTTCCTACATGTTTGTATATTTGCTTGTTAATATTTGCATGTATTTCCTTTCCAACTCCAACCTCATCTGCTCACCCACCCACCCACAAATACTCTTGTATCCCATGTCTTCCCTGAGCTTCTTGCTGTAGGAATTCCGCATATTGCATTGGCTGACTGTTATTTTCTGGCATTGCGGACCCCCCAGAAAATAGTGAAAATGGAAACAAATGTCCACGCTGATTCTCCCCCATCTACAATTAAATCTGACACTCCTGTTTAAGTTTCCCCTGACTCTTTTTTTTATCATCTTGCTGCTTTAGTTTAATTTAATTAACTGTATCTGTAAATTCATTTTGTCCTCAAACCATTTTGGGTTCCGGTGAAATTGGCTTGTCTTAGTACTGGTGGATGTTGCTGCTAAAGCAGGTCATTTTTTTCATTTTTCACAAAATAAATGAAACCAATTTAAATTAAACTTGACTAATCGTTTGGTGTTTAATTTTGTAAACAGGATACCCTGATTGTGTGGTCAGAAGCTGAGAATTATGATCTGGCGTTAAGCTTCCAAGAAAAGGCTGGCTGTGATGAGATATGGGAAAAAATTTGTCAGGTAAACATTTGTTTCCAAACTGTATATTTTTAATGTTTATTGCACACATCCAAATTGTATCCAGCTCTTAGTATAGGTATCAATTCGAAATATCAGATCAGGTCATTAACTTTTATTTTAAGTTGATGATGTCCGATATTATGCATGCACCACACTTAACACAGTAGGGTCCCTGGAAAATTAGATAATCGTAAGCCTTGAAGCTTACATTTTGGCATTGCTTTTAGTGCTTCAGAGCTGGGGTTTTCTTTGGGGATTGCTTAGGTTGTGCCTCACCAGCTTAAGAAAAGTTTTGCCATCTTTAGCTTTGAGAGAACTGAAAATTGATTGAGAAGTTTAAAAAAAATCAGAATGTTGACTTGTGCATCCCTCTCGTTGAATTGTTTGGTATCCTTTTGAATGTTCCTGTTTGACTTGGTTTTTCTCCCATCATAGACTCTTCATATTGGTAGGTGGGATATTTTGGCAGATTTATTCTATGCAAGGCAAGTTTGTTTTTAGGTCTCGCCTGAGCCAGAGCATGTGCTGCTCTGCGAGACATTTAGAAAGCGGGTTTTCAAAGTGCTACCAAAGGCATTTTGGTGGCCTCAAGCTTGCATGCATGAAAGCGTGCATGCGCGCAGCCGCCACCTGTCTTTCCTCCTATTACGGGTCATTAAGTGCATCGCGATGCACTTTTACTTTTGCGGCATACAACTCCTGGGCTTGTTTAGGACTTGTGCCCTGCCTATAGCCTCTGCCTCCATTTCGTTGCGCTGCTAGTAAACACCGTGCAGTGTGATATTACTAGGTCCGCCCTTAACCGTCCATTCGGTTACGGCCACACGTCTGTCATTTAACGCAAGCTTTAGGCCGGCAAGCAGGAAAGAAGATACCCCACCACTCGCAAAAACTTCTCTCTAAAGCAGATGCTTTCACGTTTGTCACGTGACACAATGTTTAGAACGGAAGCAGGACATTCTTTGCACTTGCACGAGCGTCTCCTCTCTCTATGGATCTGCTCTTGAAGAAACATCTCCAGTCTATGCCCCCTGCACTTCTGTCACTTGACGCACCTCGCGATTTCACCTTGGTAATGTAGTCCCGGGCCCCAGAGGAGATACCTCTGTCTGCCTATAGGCTGTTACGGGACCCCGGGGAACCTATGCTCTTGGCCCACCTGTGTGCGGCCGTTTAGAACCCGCACTTGATGGCGGCCTTAGAAACGCAGGTAAGGTGAGCCTGCCTGCTGCAGAGTGCTCTCTCCCGGGGCCTACGGGCCACACTTGTGGCACATTAAGCCAGTCCGGTTGATCTGCGGGGTACAGGTTCCATGCACCCCTCCGTCAGCAACTCCTTCATCTGGGCCTTCTAAATTGAGAATCCCGTTCCTCCCCTTGGGGGTGGGGGTTTGTCACTCTGTCAAGACCCCCTTTGTCCTAAAGAGTGGGGGTGTGTATACTCCATGCCCTCCCCGTGCCCCCAAGTTCACCCACGCACAATACTGCGCAGTTCAGTTGACGAGCACCTCCACCCTCGGAGAGTGCTTCACGTACCCTCTGGCGAAACTGGCAAGTGTGTGGCTCCTGCGTCAAGGATCAACAGCCAGGAGAGGAGGCTTGCTTCCACATGAAGCACTAACCCTAGGGATGGAATTTCGCCTAATAACGGCCCCCTGGACCATGGCAACGCTTCTTATTGCCAAGATTACAAGATCTTTTCATTAAGATGCCACTAATTTCATAATACAATGACTGGCACATTGCATGTGACGCATTAACTAGATAGCTTTTGTTCCTGCTACCTTCAAACCCTAATAATTTGAATATTTATGTAAATGCAATAAATCGCCGTATACCTGTCTAAATTTACCCTGCACTTAGAAGCATCTGCCCACCATACAACCTTTGGTACGGCCAGGTAACCCATGCTTGTCTGGTATTATTTTTGTTTATAGTTCTATTAATATGGGTATTCATACAACTTTATTATTGGAGTATACCTAGGTCACATCCGCTGCTCTACATTGGGATGTTTCTCTGGTCGTACAGGAAGCACTCGTAGTAATTTCGGTCCTTTTTAGGTCTCACCTGAGCCAGCGCATGCGCTGCTCTGCGAGACATTTAGAAAGCGGGTTTTCAAAGTGTTACCACAGGCATTTTGGTGGCCTCAAGCTAGCTTGCACGAAACGTGCACACGCGCAGCCGCCATCTGTCTTTCCTCCTGCCACAGGTCATTAAGTGCATCGCGAACCACTTTCACTTTTGTAGCATGCGAATCAACTCCTGGGCTTGTTTAGGACTTAAGCCCTGCCTATAGCCTCTGCCTCCATTTTGTTACGCTGCTAGTAGACACCGTGCAGTGTGATGATTCAAGTACTGTGTGCTCCAGGGATGGGTAATTTGTATCGCCCGACGCCCGAGACATTAAGATTTATTGCAAGGGCAAGACGTTTTAATTACTGTTTTGTCTGAAGGGCAGGTAGACAGTAAATTATGGACTGAGAACAAACTATCCTCTGACCTCTTCAAATTAGCAGTCCGTGTCTCGTCCTCAGTGTAATCACCTAACCCAGGCACAAGAGTCATGACACAATTTATAACAATTTATACCAGGATGCAGAGGAGCCTATTTTTGATTTATATAGCCCGCCTGGGCAGTCGAGAGAGTAAAGCACAGCATGAACTTTGTGTAGCATGGAATTTTCCACATGGAGCTTTTGCAGCTGGAGAACACTTCCCGCAATGGCAGGTAGGAGACAAGCTTATTTGCTCCTTGCTTTTACCGGACTTTTTAAAAAACTTAATTCACCCTTCTGATGCTGCCTTTTCTTGGCTGCACCCTTGGGGCTCTGTGCTGAACCCAGGTCGCTCCCCTCCTCTCCCCTCCTCTCGCCTCCACTCCCCTCCTCTCCCCTCCCCTCCTCTCCCCTCCCCTCCTCTCCCCTCCCCTCCCCTCACCTCCCCTCCTCTCTCTTCCGAGGCTTGCATTAAAGTGCTTGGATTTCTTTTGTCATGCAATTCTTGGGCCCCACTCTTCGCACATTGCTTGCTGTCTGTGCTTGATGTCTCAGCCTCTTTAGTGTCAACCAAATCTACATTAAAGCACCTTACTTTCCCTGTGGGGCTCTCGTGCAGCCCACAGGCCACCCCTGTTGCTTTCATTTTCACGAGCTTCTAATTTGTAAACCAGTGTCTGCACTACGCTCTTTTCTTTCCCATATGGCTCTGCGTTTTTTCCTTCACCAGCACACTGGAATCAGAGGCCAGAAAAAGAAAACAGAAGGGGCAAGGCAGAGTTTGCCAGAAGGCAGGTTTGCAGTGATATGTTTACCACAAACTGTCTGTGATACGATGTCACCAAAATCTTGCACCTGAAGCTGAGAGGCGTTATATGCTGTTCTGTGCAGCGCCAAGCATGACTTTAAAGCAGCACTGGGGCGCTAGACTACGGGTGATTTCTTTAAGTCAGTAGAAATGCCATCCATTAGCATCTGCTACATGATGCGACCTCAGGCCCTCACACTGACTATAGCTAGGGCCACTGGTATTGTGATAGAACGTCTGCTGTATTTGCCACATAAATCCATTATCTGCTGCAAAATTTGTTTCTAGCTCAAACGATTAAAAAGTTACTAAAAATGCGACTTTGCGTTTTGCCTCGCAGTGGAAGCCTCTTTGTAAAGCTGTGTGTACAAAAACTTCCTAGGCAATCTAAGTGGCAGACCACAGATAAATGGACCAAGTGAAACTAGGAATAGGCAAACAATCAAGGGAAAGCATTAATAAAAATTAATCATGATTTTAATTGACACATTAAAAATCATATAGAGAACAAGGTGTTCAGGTTATATGACAGACAATTACATAAAATAACACGATATACACTCTTTATAGGTTAAGAAGACACCAACAACACAATGCAGTGTCTACAATAAAAAATAGCAGCAAAATTACTCCACGCGCGTTTCGTCGAAAACGCCTTCTTCAGGAGCCGCAAGTTACAATCTGTAATCACATATAAAACATAAAGAGTTATTATGACCACAGCCCTGGTAATTTAAATGCCCTCGAAACATCATTTTCGCTTTTACAATAACAGTGCACAACAATATAAACATACAATTGAAGCCTATAACCTAGAAATCGGAGGTCCAACTAATATATCTTGTGTCTGGCTTGTCCTATGATGGACATATATCTAACCAAAACAATTGTGAAGTACTCACTCTACTGTATTACTAGACAGAGAGAGCAGATGATGGGCCTCCCTGTAACACAAGTTTATAACATTGACGTTGATATTGCTCGGATACCAAAAGATAAAGAGAGCATAAATGATGGGCCTCTCTATAACAAGCAAAATAATAGCTTTTACATTACTAAAAATGTCAATGTATGATAATAACATAAGTTTGATAGTAACTTGCTGGGAAAAGGATCCTCAAAAGTGTTGTCCTCTAGTAAATAACACAGTAACAATATAAAGCATAGACACCCATTTAACTTGAATATATAACAATGACATTGCTTAATCAAAACTTACTACAAAAGGCAACCAAGGGATGTTATCTTCAGATAGATGACACAGTAGCAATGTACCTAAAACACGAATAGATGATGTGTAATGAGTATATACATAACATCTAACCAATAATATATCAAGGCAGGCAGGTCAATGAGCCAATGAACACAACGGTTCCATGCAAATGCAAGCTTTCATAAAACATCATATCGTCTCTTTATCTTTTGGTATCCGAGCAATATCAACGTCAATGTTATAAACTTGTGTTACAGGTAGGCCCATCATCTGCTCTCTCTGTCTAGTAATACAGTAGAGTGAGTACTTCACAATTGTTTTGGTTAGATATATGTCCATCATATGACAAGCCAGACACAAGATATATTAGTTGGACCTCCGATTTCTAGGTTATAGGCTTCAATTGTATGTTTATATTGTTGTGCACTGTTATTGTAAAAGCGAAAATGATGTTTCGAGTGCATTTAAATTACCAGGGCTGTGGTCATAATAACTCTTTATGTTTTATATGTGATTACAGATTGTAACTTGCGGCTCCTGAAGAAGGCGTTTTCGCCGAAACGCGCGTCGAGTAATTTTGCTGCTATTTTTTATTGTAGACACTGCATTGTGTTGTTGGTGTCTTTTTAACCTATAAAGAGTGTATATCGTGTTATTTTATGTAATTGTCTGTCATATAACCTGAACACCTTGTTCTCTATATGATTTTTAATGTGTCAATTAAAATCATGATTAATTTTTATTAATGCTTTCCCTTGATTGTTTGCCTATTCCTAGTTTCACTTGGTCCATTTATCTGTGGTCTGCCACTTAGATTGCCTAGGAAGTTTTTGTACACACAGCTTGTTTACCCTGCCCTAGGAGTCTCTAGCAATCACTACCCAGGGGGTCCTTGTTTGTTCACACTCTTTGTAAAGCTGGACTGGTCACCTTTCTGTTGATTATTGCTGTATTTGGATGTTCACCTCATTTGTTTTGTTTCAGAGTTTTATATAGCGCGAACTAGACCCGAACTGTATCGGGTATCAGAGCGCTTTACATAGCACCAGTTACGTTACATGAGGACACGCATTCATTTTAGGCACGGGGAGATTAAGTGATTTGCCCAGAATCACAGGAGTTTTTTTGGCGTTGTTACCGAGACTCGAACCCAGATCCCCAGGTCCGAGGTCGAGCGCCCTAGCCGTTAGGCCAACTCCTCTCCCTCTCCTCATACTAATGAGTTGCAACTAATGCCCACAGGGTGTTACCAAGTTTGAAAATGATGAAATAATAAACTAATACTATTACAAAATGTGCTGAATTATGTCACAAACTTTGCCTTTTCTTGCTGCATAATATACTCCAGCCTGCCACATAATTTCGTCCTCTCTTGCTGCATAATTCCAGTGGCCCTGACTATATAGCTCTGGTCTGACTGACAACAGGCGTGCCCACATGCGTTCCAATATCCCACATTTTGCCTAATTTACAACAATAACAGGCAAGTCTCTGAAAACTCTTTTTGTCCCTACTACCCCTAGCAAACACTTTTAAAGTTAAGGTTAAAAACAGTGCTCTGTTGCTGTTTAGCAACTTACTGCAGTTTTAGGTAGCTCTTATTAACATGAGTTAACCTTTATGTGAACACTGCTAATCTTGCAAGATTAGGAAATGGAGGACCAGAAAAATAAAACACTTGCCCAGGATCACACAATGTGGGGTTAAGTCTAGGTTGGAGGCTCAGCACTCTAATTTGGAAGCTGATAAGCCACAAGAAGCTGGTGCTCTGCACGCTAAGATAAGGCAGGTATGTGGAATGGTTACCTCAAATGTACCGGGAGGGGTAAATAAACAAAGGAACATGTATGGCTGGATAGTGTGTTTATGCAGTACATAGAAATGGACTTCTTAAAAGTGTACAGGGTAAAGCGGACATAGTAACGTAAATGTGTCCAAATAAATCCTGCTTAGAGTAGATAGGTTGGTGAGGCCCTCTGTTGCTTCACAACAGCAAGACTTGTGGCTTTCAGGCTGTAAATGCTTCTCTGGGCCTAGAAGTCCGTCCTTTGTGTTGTGCTGGCTTTCTCTAGCCTATGCCCTGGATTCTATATTACAGCTACATCTTTGCAAGGGAGCAGTGCTTGAAATGGCACTACAGAGATAAGGTCGGTACCCCAAGGCAGTGAGGAAGGATTGTTTTTTATGCTATTGGAAAGTAATCACATGCAAAGCAAGTGAATAGACTACATGTAGAATGTCCCGTTCCAAGCTGCGAAACTCAGAAAGAGCTAACGTTACAAACCTCCCCGGAGGTGCAGCAGGAGAAAGTGAAATTGTTCTTATGATGTGTGCTTTAGTTTATATCAGAAATCACAAAATGCCAATAACTGAACCTTCCCTACTTAACACACCAACCACATCAACTTGTGATAATGACACTTCCCTTTCTTGTTTACTATCTCAGCACGCTGTCATTTTTTGAATTCCCTGTCCAACTTGTCTTTGTCTTGCTGTCTCAACCTTCTGCCATTGGTCTTGTGCCCAGTCTAAACCTCATGTTATATCTTTCTCCATCTAAGTCTCCTTCATTCTCTTCCTTTTGGATCTAAATCCTCAAACATCTCTAGACAACGTTTACTCTTCTTTCTTTTGCTCCCAGTAGGATGCTCACCTCTGTCCCCTCTCAAACCCCTGATGTAAAACCACCATCCCCCCACTTCCCTTCTGCTCTCCATTCTGAAAGGAAAAACGATTCACAAACTATTTTGAATGGTCACCTCTGCAATGTCTGCACCCATACCCTCTCAAAATGCCCCAACAGTTTGATAGATCAGTCTCTAGTCTACAGCTGAACTGGGGAATGTTTTGAAAACAAAACCGTTTTTACTTCTGGCTTTTTTTTTTAATAGACCCCTGGTTCTTTTTGCTAGGAGATTTGTCCTGCAAGATACGTTCCTCATGTTTTTCCTGGGTTTCCTTTTACACCACTGTATACTTTATTTAAAAAGCAAGTCACCTGACATGTTATTTTAGATCATGTGCAGTTAAGTATATGAACTGCCCTTGTATTGGTTCCATATAGCAAGCTGGGGCAGGGTAATTCACCCCTGACCTCAACTGTTAGTTTATGGTGTCCTTAAGGAGTGTCTGCCACTGTTTTATGAGCCTGTATAACAAATTAAGGCTTGGTGGAAGATAATACTGACCAGCAAACAAGTATTGACGTGGACTTTCAAGCTGCTGCAGATGCTTTCTTTGGGATGCTTAGATAGACGTCGCTGGTGCAGTAAAGATTCAAGCTTAGTGATTTATTTCACATGCAGCTGCAAAGGGCACTTTATTCCCTAATAATGCTCTAGGACTGACTGAGTAATGTTGGTAAGACTTCTACAGCATAGGTCTAAGTGTGCCTCCCCACCCCAAACTTCCAGTTATGTTTCACAGTGTCAAAGATTGAGTCATCCAAATGAAAACCTTACACACCTTTAGAGATGATGTTTTCATCTACGTGGGGCTGAAATCTGAAGACGCGTCCCTTTGGAAAAAAGGAATTGTCTCCTACCCTTCCCAGGACAGCAAGTGATGTCATGCTTTCCTGAGCAGGACACCCTAATCTAGACATAATCACAGATCACATTCATATCCACCCCTGACTATTGCATGAATCTTAAATGCATTGTGGGTAGCTGCTTGGTTCTAGCCGATATGTGACTGCGTTTTATATTGTTTGTAAATACCTTATGCAAAAATGTTATCCTGTAAATATGTAATACTGACTTACATATTACCATGGTGTACTTTATAATGGGAATTTCTGATTCGAATATGCTACCTTTGTTGACACTGTTCTCCTAAATGGAAGCTTCACTGTATTGAATGTCTAAAACGCACGGTCTACAACCTAATTTACACTTTTGCCTGTCCATCTTATTGATTCAGTAAAGAGGCAAGGTAAGTAGATTTTTTTGCAGGACAAGTAGATTTCTATACAATTTTATCCCTTGGAAAAGTAGATTTTTTTTAAACAATTCCACACCCCTGGTGCTCACATCTTGGAATCTAATCCTTTTGATGATAGTTACAGGTCTTGCACTCCTCGACTTGTGCGGTAATTCGCTGTTCTGTGCTTTGTACCGATGTCCCCACATTCGTATCGTGCGCACAAATTCTATATTTTCATACCTATTGTTGTTGGACACAGATGGCGAATTATCACCCTCATCCGGGGACTGTATACAAATTGTGATTGGCCCGCCCCGTTTTTGTGCTCTCTCGTCCCTTTTCTTCGTTGTTAACGAATTGCGCTTTTCAGATATTCGCGTTACTGTCAAAGTACAGCTGAGCCGCTCCCTTCCTTTAGTCCCAGTGAAAACTGAAATGTCTCCATTTATTTCGCCCTGCCACAATCCTAATTTTGCACGGTGTGCGGTGACCGGTCTCCCCTGACTCTCCTCCCCCCTGAGGCCCAATGAGTCTTCTGTGGGTTTTTCATCTGCGTCACAATGGTTGGCAAACATACCATGGCTCCTGCCACAGCAACCACCACTGCTGTTCACTTTGTAAATGATGTCAAAG
Organism: Lissotriton helveticus; assembly: GCF_964261635.1. NCBI lineage: Eukaryota > Metazoa > Chordata > Amphibia > Caudata > Salamandridae > Lissotriton > Lissotriton helveticus. The sequence continues at coordinate 1,530,690,675 of NC_136067.1, forward strand.
TCTTTATGCTGCAAACAAACCGTGTAAGCGACCCACGATGAGTGCAAATTATGGATAACAAAATATCACGATATATTACATCGGCATGTTAACTTTGCTTGTAGCTGAAGAGTTTATTTTTAGCAAAGTCGATAGTTGCACCTCTGGAAAGTAGACGCAACAAAGGTAATAAACATACAATGTAACAAAGGTACGTCAATAATCGATATGTCTTAAGGCATGTGAAGTGCATGCTCACACGTGGGGCACCTTGGTGCTCAATACCTGATGTTTGTTACCCAACCCTAGTCATTTTATCGAACTCTGAAGAATGAATGGCTTAGTGGGCCCGCTGGGATTCGAACCATACGGACATGAGGACGGGTACAGATTTCAGGAACAGATGCATGATCCATGGAGCTATATACCGGGTTTAGCTCTTTATCATAATCATATCTCTGCAGCCACTGACATTACTTTGATATTCATGCCAGGCGAAGATGAAACTCACGAGAAATTAAGAGATGGCTTTAAAAAAAAAGCGTTTTTCCAAATACAAAATGTATAATAGCTACCTTCACAGTAACATAATTTTCCATATCATTAAGAAATGTATTTTTCACCATATTAAAGTGGACACGCATTTTCAAGTCCTTGACCCCAGTAGTCCTGCTCCCTCCAGGAACTAAGGCTTATCAGTGTTTCACAGAAAAATGATTACATTGACAATGGTATGCCCCTATAACCCTATCAGTGCTGCCACATTTTTGTTCTCTTGTGCGAGCATCCTGTATCTTTGTAGACTTGCGTTTGGAAAAGGTCTATAGCCAAGTGACAGAATGATCACACATTTTAATATCTTGATATGATCAGTTAATTACCATCATGAACATGTACAGTCCAACTGTATTGAAAAACTTCAAACGGTAGATACTTGGATATTCAATATTTAATATTTGTATTTAATGTTTACTTATATAATTTTTTTCTCCTTTTTCTTTTTATGATCTTTTTTTATATATAAAGTGATTAGTATTGCACATGAAAATCGTATATTACATATTTATAGCATTCAATTTAAATTTAAAAACACATTAGAAAAAGTGCATTATCAATAGACTTAAAGCTAAACAAATAGGTTGAAGGCAATACGGTAGATAATCACTACGCGCGTTTCGACTCTTGGGCCTTCTTCAGGTGACCGTCTATTGCTAGTAGAAAAGTTGAGCCCAGACCTGATATTCGGCAGGGATAAACCACCGAGCAGAAAAAGAGGAGGAACAGTCGTAAATGAAGGTTTCTTGATATCTGTTAGAATGCAGAAGAACAAAGATAATGTTGTGAGCGTACTCTTCGGTCGTATTACAATGTAGTAAGTATCTAAATCTTCGTAGATGGAGACTAGTCGAAATGTTTTATTTGAAGTTGATACCGTAAGTTGTATGACGACTGTCACTGTGATTAGTATTTACAATGGAATCTTAATGCTTGAACATTCTCCTAAAGCAAAGGAGTTGAGAGAGAAAGCGCAGCGTTGAATAGGCAGCGTCTTTTGTTGTCCTTAAATGAGATGGTCTATAACTTCCCAGGAGCTAGGATCAATTAGATGTATTGTTTTTTTTTCTAAAAACGTATCTGCCGAAAAAGACCGAGCGTGAAGAGCTCCCGGTGTGTTTGATAACGGATGTGCCGACTGTCTGCGAGCGGGAAAACTTGCTTCTTGGCCAGCATACACCTGTCCATGCCTTCCGTCCATCCACTCAAGTGTGGTGAAGCAGCCGCTCACATTTCTGGGCAATTCTCAGTTTAGGAACCATCAGTCCCAAGAATTAACGGTTTTTGGTGGACCTCCCTCGCACCTGCTGTTAAGAATGGTCAATTTAGGCGAGTCCTCTATTGTGTTTCTGTGACCTGCCCCTGACCAGCCCAAACCTTTTCCTAGATTGGCACAAACTTGAAGCATAACCAAAGTAGGTGGATAAAAGAGCACTTTTGCCTACAATCTCTCGAATGTGTGCCAGAGACCCTCCCCCTTTTCCTCAACACAAATCTGGTTATAGGATCTATGGAAGATAAGTGGACCAGTCTAAATCATGCTCAAGTTGCTATCTTCTTTAGAGATCTCAGCGATTCTTACTATTCCATGTCCCCCAAGTCGTTCTCTTGGTCAATGTTCAATTATATAATTGTATTGCAGGAGTTTAACATGTTTCTTATACGTCAACGTATGGCCTTTTTATGGAGAGGTTCAGTGAGCAGCCTGTCTTCTAGCTGGAGTAGGCCTCCTCTAGAGTTGTTACCCTTCGATGTTTCTCACTTGTAGGTTTCTGAATGCATCATCCTAAACTCATCCTAAGTGAGCAACAGGAGATCAGGGCCCGTCTTTCCATAGATTACCTAGTTTGCTCATTCTATACAATCTCGCCCATGGAATCTCTAACTTCCCTACTTTGAATAAATTCGCTATCCTGTAACCGTGTTTGTTCGTCAGTCTCCTAGCCCATCCCAAGTGGCTGTCCTCTATATCACCACCACCTTGTTTGTATGCAGTGGGAGGTACTTGCTTTGGCTCTATAGGGGAGAGGTTAGGCTTTCATTGTTACTGTTTATATTTCAGACTTCTCAACTTGATGTCATAGCTACAAAACACACTTGTAACACGTGAGTGCTGTTTGTAGGAGTGCACCTAATGGCTTGAGCATCACATGAAAGCAACACACATAGTAAATTGTATTCCACATGTAAGTGTGGAAAGAATATTTTAAATGTCCTTGTCACAAATTGCACATTAAAGCATTTGCAATGCAATAGGTCTCGCATTGACGCGAGTTTGAGCTATTGACATTGCAAATATCAATGCCTTTTATTTTTGTTTTCTTTTTAAAAACATAAATAAAAGGCATTGTTATTTACAATGCCAATAGCTTAAACGTACATACCTGCGAGACCTATTGCTTGGCAAATGCTAGTTATGTTTTGTTGTGCCTTTGCAAGCTTTCTAGACTGTATGCATGAAGAGTGCAATAGAGGGATGTCTTCTGTACCAGCATTGAATTTGATATTAGCAGCTGCACTAGCTGCACTTCAGCAATCTTTTTGGAGAGATTTAAGAATTGCTATTCCATTCATTCAACTTTATTTCGGTCATAAAAGGCCATTAAAAGTAAAAAATACATATAGATACATATATTGCTCTTTTAGGACAAATCATGACATTTCATTAGTAGCAGATTACAAAATATATCCAGAGAAACATTTTAGTTTATCCAATGACTTTACACCAGTTAGAAACGATGATGGTTAAAACCAGATAAAAATGTTTAAAAATTGTAAGAGCAAAAACAACATGATTGGAGGGGACATTTTTACAGTTGCTGAGATGTATTACAAATGGCCCTACGCCTATGCCACATAGAATTAAGGAATCGGGACATGGCAAAAACTATGGGGGGGTGTGTGTCAAATCTTAGAATTCTCTACACCTCCAAACACTGCGTACAGCCCAAGTTCCTACATAGTGGTATGAGCCAACGCCGTCTGGCAGTTTTGTAGCCGTGGCAAAAGAAAAAAAACACGAATGTCGGTCTCATCAGCAAGCGGGACACCCAGCAGAGTGTTCTTTTGACCATTTATTTGTAAAAGCGTTAACCGGGAGGGTCCCTGTTCTGAAGCTGGATATACAGCTTCCTAGCCATAAGGGGCTGTATATCGTCCTGAAAGGGCTCAAGTAGATACTCGCCTTTTATGTTGAGAAAGTCCGCCGTTAGGTGCCAGAGTTTGGTGTTCCCCTGCAGATTGGCTAATTTGAACGCGCTAGCTGCACTTCAGCTATCTTTTGGAAAGATTGAGAATTGCACCTTATAGGTTTTAAAAATCGAGCACTTTATCGCGTTACCTGCATTTTAAAAATTTCCCTGAATTTGCGCTATCGCGTCTAAGTTTGGATTTTGGGGGAACCAATCAGCACTGAGGTGGGCGGGGTTTGTTAGACCTTCCCGGCCATTTATTGTAGGCAGCTGATGCGCCGCTGACGCACCAAAGTCAAGCCAGTTTGCAGCCTGTTGGAGCCAGCCGTCCAAAAACTTACCTACTCTTCAGATGCCTTTACTCTGTAAGCCACCAATAAGACCCTTTGCTCTTGCCAAAACTAAACAGTTTAGGTCTATTAAACAACATTATCCCAGCAATGGAATTGATCAAATCTTCTGCACAGCCCAACCCTTTTCACTCCCTCCCCCCCCCCCCTCCCCCATCACTGCCTCAGTTAGAAGTGTTACTCCTACTCCTCACCAAGTTTCACATCAACCAGCTCTTGGTCACTTATCTCACTACCCGTTCTATGGTCAAACACCACATTTAAATACTACACATTCTTGATTTCGAATCTCCTGATATTCTGTTCTTAACCGAAACATGTTTACCTGATGAATCCACTCCTGATTTTTTAGCTGCCCTTCCAGAAAGCTACTATTTACTTCAAACCAATAGGCCTCTAGGTAAAATAGGTGGAGGTGTAACAGCAGCAATCAATCAAGAAAGATCTTTGTTTTTCCTGGCTTACGTCACTTATTCCAGCCATTGATAGCCTACTGATCAAGCTTGATTCTCCAACCTCCCCCTTTCTCTGCTTTCTCATGTACAGACCCCATGGCTACAAGCAACAGTTTCTACAACTTCTGGCAGAGTCAATCTCTCCTCACTGACTATGCAGAAGTATTGCTAATTGACAACCTCCACTACTAGGCAAATGAGGAAACCGGTGGGCGAACATCCACAGATTTAACCGACCTGCTTAGCAGTCTAAACTTTGAACATGTGTTCTTACCCTCCCATATCAAAGGTCACACGTTATACCAGGTCTGGTCCACCAGTCTGCTTATATCCAGTCTCACGGTCTCCCCTTGCATTTGGTCGAATCACTATATAATCAGATTCTCATTGACTGGCCTGTCCCCTCTTAAACACCCCTCATGTCCTGGAATTCTCTCCAGCAAGGGGACCTGAGTAGACTTCAGCGCCTTCTGTGACTTACTGGAAATCGTCCTACCTACCCCAAATGAGAGCATTAGACCAGTACGAGGAAATAATCTCCGATTGGCTTACAGTAGCCAGTAATTTGCATGCTCCCCTCCGAAAAGTCAAAGAGGCCAGATGCCATGTAGTCTGTGGTTCTCAAAAGACCTAAAATTAGCCAAACTTGAACTTCACCATGCAGAACGTAAATGGCAGAACAATTCTCTTGACAAAAGGGAAGTCTATACACAACACCTTAAAGTATATAAAAAGTCAGTCATGTAAGCTAAATGTACTTTTTTCTCGAATAAAATATTAAACTCTGTGAACAAATCGAGAGCTCTTTGGAATTGTCTCCGAACTCTTTAACCCTGATAATGACCGCACCTATGCTACCCACTCAAAACCCATGTGAAGCCCTCAACTCCTTCATCTACAAGATCGAGATGGTAAAATACATAATTCTTCCTAGCTCACTTCTCAATGCAACTTCCTTATAAGATGGAAACTTTATTACTCTATCAGATTTTCCTGCAATCAGAAAGGATTGCCTTGTGGACCTGCTGACCAAGGTTAAGTCGGGATCTCCAAATTACACTTGTCCCCATTGATCCTAAAATATAGTATTGTCTCTTCCCGACCCCGGCCATCTCCCTTCTCAACTTGTCCCTCAATCAATGCAGCATCCGTAGCTCTTTTACGGTGGCTATAATGGTACCCCTCTAAAAGAAATCCGGCGAAGATCCATCGGTCCTGAAAAATTACAGTCCCATCTTCTTTCTCCCCTACTTAGCAAAGGTTTTAGAAGCACATGTCGCTGACACCTCTTCCTTCCTAGAGGAGTCCAATTTCCTTGACCCTCACCATGTGAGTTTCCGGCCAGCCCATTCTATTGAAGCGGTCATCCTTTCCGTTGTGGTTGACATGCGGGAAGAAGCAGATGGGGGCATCACTTAGGTGCTGGGCATCACTTAGGTGCTGGTCATCCTGGACCCATCAGCGACTTTTGACACAGTCGACCATGATCTCCTCAGGGACAGTGTCGAAGCCCCAGGTTTATAGGACACAGCTCTTGACTGGGATCATTTCCTTTCTAAATGGCCGCACAATCGGTCCGGCTGTTTCCCTTCAGTTCACCCAAAGTTCAGTTGAACTGTGGAGTAGTACTCCATGGAACTTCCCTGTCCCTTCATCTTTTTAATTAACATATTCGCCCCCTAATGCACTCCCTTAAAAAATAAATGAATGTCTGCATCTATAAATATGCTGAAGAGATGCAGTTAACTTTTTACCATTGACAGCTCCCTGGAATTAAAAGAAGTGATTTGTGGAATCATTTATTCTGGCCTCCTGCAATGGGCGCTCCCAGTACTCCCAAGAGATTAGTAAAAAGTCTTGGAGTCCTCATTGACAAGGATCTCTCAATGAAGCCCCAACCAGGAGCAGGTATTGTAAGAAGGTGGCCACTTTTTGTCAGACTGTTGATGTACTTTGAGTGTGCCCTGGGTTCCTGCCAACCAGGTACCCAGGGCCTATGTTCTTTCCCTACACTGCATTAAAACCAAATCCAATTGGCACTCTTTGACCACGTCAGTCCTTTGTAAATGGTACCATAGGTACCAAGGGCACTGTGGCAAGGGAAGGCCTCTAAGGGGTGCAGCACTTATTGTGCCACCTTTGAGGCCCTGTACCTTTACACACAAACACTGCCATTGTAGGCTGTGCTAACTCTGATTCCCCCATTTGCCCTGAGCCTAACACCAGGAGCTTTGCCCCCACAACCTTGTGGCGTGCTGGTGAGCAGCCACCAACCGGAGGCCCCCTATCCCCCATTGGATAACATTGGGCCTCCGCACTCTGCACCCGGCCGTGTTATTGCCACTGAGGGTGCTTCGAGAGTGCATCCTTGACCCTGGGGGAACCATGGTTCTAACCCTAGAAACCCAACTCCCAAATGTAAGTACTTACCTTGAAACCAATCACCTCATTTCCTCCCACAGGACTGCATTGACTGCTTTCTTGTGAACATTGTTCTGTTGAGTTGGTTTTGTATGAAATATTGAAAAACTGCAACTATACAAAAGCTGCTTCACTTACCTTTTCTCTAGGATCTGACCCAGTGTGATATCTAGGCACATCACTTTGAGTAGAAAAAGTAATCCGTAAAGTAATCTGTAAAGTAATCAAAAGTAATCTAACAGTATTTACAACTGTATTCAAAGTATTTACAAACCTGTAACAGTCATTTTTGTCAGCTTGCTTGTATTGTTCAACCTGCCTTTAAAAGTACTATTTACACTTAATTGTGCCAGTCTTGCTTGTTACTAGAAAATAAATATAACAAAATAATATTTTGCATACAAACAAATTGGTCTGAGTTCATTCTTTGATTGACATAATTAATTTTTTTTTTTTTTTAGAGTTTTATATAGCACGAACTAGACCTGAAGATATCGGGTATCTGAGTGCTTTACACGAGCACCAGTTTCGTTACAGATGGACACATTCATTTTTGTTGAGCACGGGTAGATTAAGTGATTTGCCCAGAATCACAGGATGTTGAAGGTGGTTGCCGAGACTCGAACCCTGTTCTCCAGCTTCGAGGTCGACCGCTGTAGCCGTAAGGCTACATCCTCTCTGAGATCCTTTCTTGCCTGAACTTGTAGAACAAAAGCTAAACACTACCCTCTGACAAAGCCTTACTGCTCGCCCACCCTACCACAAATCAAGTGTAAGGTGTTATCTACTTTTACCTCTGCCTACCTTTCAGGGAACCATTGGATTCTGTGTACACTATACCTCATTTTGGTATAGTATATACACAGCCATCTTCCTGCAGTAATCTCCTTCTGCTTCTTGAAACGCCGTAGAATTTGGAAAAGCTGCAAGTTCCTTACCTTAGTCATCTCTTGGGTAGAGTACACAAACTCTTTTCATTTGGGCCTCTGAAAAGGCCTCAAAAGCATACACTTAACTGGCACGAAACCAGACAGCCAGGATCATTTTACAACAGCCCAGACATTGCTACATCCCCCGCTGATGAGAAAATTGCATTGGCTTCCGGTAGAACAATGGGCTGTCTCCAAGACTGGATGTATTGTTTTTAAGTCCCTCTGCAGAATAAACCCAGCCTTTATATCTGACCGAATTAAAAAAAATACACCCCCAGTCGAAACTGAAGATCCATCTATATGAATCGCCGGACAGTCGCCAAATTCAAAAAGAGGATAACGTGTGGTTCCAGATTCTCAGTACTTGCCCCCACATATGGAACTCCTTTCTTCTTGATATCAGAATTACCCCACCTATGTGAGATTCAAGCAACTCCTAACAACATGGCTCTGTCAACAGGGCTATGACAAAAACCATGTGCCGCATGATGTGCACCCTAGCACCAAGAAACCAACCCCGGTGTACATACTCTCAACAAATACGAGTAACATAACATTGCTCCTGCTAAACTATCTGGTGCATCAATCATAGCACATCGAGAACTGGCAAATGTAGATGCAACAAACAATGTTACTTGGCAATCTAGGCTTTCCACTTTATGCGTCAAAATCCAATCTACTTCCGCTGCACATCCAGAATTTTGCAAATTCAACCCTGTTTAGTGGTAACCAAAGCTGCCTATTGAACACAGTTTAGGATTTTCATGAATTGATTACCCTTTATCAGGCTTCAAAGTCTGACTGTGAGGAAGAGGTTGAAGTTATTAGGAATAATGTCTTAATGCATACCATTACTTCACAATGCAAGGCTGCAATTGTCAACTTTTTATCAGCGTCTAGTGAGTCAATGGTCTCAATCTACCGGGGCATGGGAGCATCTTGTGTTGATCATACCAAAAAACAGCATACTCTTCAATAGGCCAGCCCCAAATCTTTACTGAGCAGCTTTTTATGCATATCCCTAGCTTCAAGTGACCTTTACTACAAAAGAACCAAAAGTCACAATTTTCAACCCACAAAAAGTGGTAATATAGAGAGTATAAGCAAACATACCAGTGTATTGGAACTCTGAGCATAAAAGCCATCCAGAAATATTTTTTTCACACGGTTCGCTCATATACACGCATAGGACAACAATTTATTTCATACAGTACCAGAGAAAGTAAAACAACCGGTTTTAGGTTAACACTAATAGCAACCAGTTAAAATGCTGAATGTCTTACTGTTTCACCCCAAAGTTCCCAGAGCCATTGATACTAGGGAATAAGCAGTCAATAGATTGGTCACAGACATTTTCTTATTTCTCTCCCATCATGGACAGGTCAGTCTTTTAGCTTTTGTAGTCTGATATGTTGGTGTATCATTTCTGCAATAGGACAGGTCATGCAGACTCTGAAATCAATGTATGCATCCAACTCATCAATCTGGAAATGGAGCATATAGGCACATAAGATCCTCAGCTCCCTTGAGCGAGAAAAAGATTTTAGTAATTGTTGGCTTATTATTTGTATCGCACTGAAGCTCTGTCCATTTTGTGCATCAGTACAAGACATTGCATTCTAGTACAAAATGCACTACAAAAATTCCCTATAAAAATTTATATCCTCAAACTTCCTTTAGTTAAACCCAGAAAAGTCTGAATTAATATTGAAACCACCAAAAATGCAATGCAGACTGGTATGTAGGACTAAATATTGATTGTTTATCTCTCCTCCTTACCCAAAAAGTTAAATTTCTTGTCTTTCGAATCGACTGAAACCTCTGTAAAATACTTGTTTACATTGAAATGGCCGATCTCTTCACCTTTTTATTTGTTTATTTTTATTTATATCAGTTTCCAAACATTCATTGGTGTTATATGTAAATAGTCTCTGAAGGTGCAATATCTGCTACAGCTCATCCCAACAGGACTCTTCAACGGCGTCACCTGGCCTCAGCATACACTACAACACATTAGGGTCCGTTTCATGGCAACATAGTCATATTAAAATATAGCATATCATTAAGCAGGACGAAGATGTTCCATCTGTCAACACAGATTGCCACATCAGCAAGAACAGCATATAAAGAAGATGTCTGTATACATTTTTTACATAGACAGTGTCATGACAATAAAGGGCCCCTTGAGTTTCAGAACGACCCACCCCAACCCCCTGTCAATCATTACTCTTGCAGTAGAGACTAGTCAGATTCTCTCCCCCCCCCCCCCCCCCACCCCTCAGAGATACGTTTGTAAAGGATCCCATACATCTTTCGGTCGAGAAGCCATCTGTAATGTCTCAGCTTACACAGATGTTTGCTCCTGACAATATACAACATCTCGTATCCATTCTTTCAATTTTGGAGCCCTCCCTCTCCCCCAGCGACAAGCCACCCTAAGTTTGGCCAATAATAAAGCAATATCCAGGAGCCTTCTGCTTTGTTTAGGTATTTGTGCGGTATAGCCCAACATAATCATCAATGGATCTCTTTCCAATGTAGTGCCCAACATTTGTTCCAGGGCCCCATGCACCTGCGTCCAGTACTCCCATACTGCCGGACATTCCCACGCCAGATGCAAGAATCCCACTCCTGCTCTCTGACATCTATCACACCTGTCATTATCTGAAAGGCGAAATTTATATTTTTTGGCGGGAGTATAATATATACGTTGTAAAAATGTGTAATGTATGACCTTGAACCTACAACTAGACGAAACACTTTCTGTGACACTACAATAATATTCCCACTGATCATCAGTTATCTCTTCGGTCTAAATCTTCACTCCAGTGTGTGCGAGCAATGCTATCCACCCCAGTCCTTTGTGCCCGTATGGTATGATACAGACCCGATACCAGGTGTTTCCCATCGGAAGAGCTTAGTATAAAGTGCAAGGGAGCAAAAACCGCCGGTTCACAGGGAAAGTCCGGAAGAAGCGCCTTTAGTCCCTGCCTGAGTCTCACATATAGAAAAATATCCAGTGGGGTATGCATCCTGGAGCAAGTGTTTCAGCACCCGTAACTTCCCTTCATGAAACAGATCTCCCCATGTGACAACCCGTAACCGTTTACACATAGCACGGAAGCTCGCTTCCTGCAGGAGAACCATGTCTGGGTGGTAAATGAGCGGGAATCGTGGCGAATAGAGGAGCTGTGATTCCAGAATACGTGCCATACGCCTCCAGGCATCCATCCTGCAGGTAACCGTCGTGAATGGTGTCTCTATAGCAGTAAGAGGGCCGTGTATAATTCCACTAAGAGGGAGAGGATGTGCCAACTAATCCTCAGTGGCTATCTGGGGCATATAGGGTGTAGGGGACAACCAATGATAGGTATAATGAGCTTGCGCACTAATATTGTAGATCTCGAAGTCAGGGATATCAAATCCCCCCCCCCTTTCCGTACGGCTGCGCGAGGACCGACCATTTAAGTCGAGGCTGTTTACTGCCCCACACTAATCGTATTAGTTCAGTGCGAAGGGGCTTGAAAAAAATGCACCGCGGTAATAGGGAATATTGAGAAATAAATATAGAAATTGTGGGAGTTCCACCATCTTCATAAGAGAGGCCCGTTCTGCCAGCAATAGAGGCAGAGATATCCATCGGGTGACGTTAGTCATCAGCTTTGTTATTGCTGTGCCATAGTTCAATCTGAGTGTTTCCTCCCTGTCCCAAGAGACTTGAATCCCTAAGTATCCAAGATCAGATTCGCACCATTCAATAGGAAAGTCTAATGGGAATTTAGAGACCGCTGGCGTAAGTGGGGAAAAAGTGCGATTTTCCCCAGTTAATATGAACATCTGAGAGCTGTCCAAACACCAAAAATTCCCTCAAAAGGGATTTAATATTTTGCTTAGGCTCTCTAACATATAATGTGACGTCGTCAGCATAAAGCGAAATCAAAATTTGTCGCTGAAAACACCGAAACGCCCTATCTCGGTGAATCTGACGTAACCTGGATGACAACGGCTCAATTGCTATTGCGAAAAGTAGCTGGGATAGCGGGCACCCCTGTCGGGTGCCCCGTGATATGGAGAGAGCAGTGGACAGATGTCCATTTATCAGCACTTTAGCAGTCGGTCGATCATACAGCAGCTGCACCCAGGAGATAAATATGGAAGGGAAACCCATTCTCTGCAAGACCGTAAAAAAATAACTCCACTCTACAGAGTCAAAGGCCTTGGAGGCATCAAGAAATACAGCAGCAACCGGAAATTCTGGCGCCACCGTCTGTATCATAGAAAACAGGGTACGCAGATTGTGTGTAGTGGCCCTACCTGGGACAAACCCGATTACTCATGGATAAAATCATTCTCCCTGATCAATGTCAGTCGCGTGGCCAAGACCTTTGCCAATATTTTTGTCACAATTGATGAGCGACAAAGGCCTATAAGAGTCACACATCCTAGAAGGTTTACCAGGTTTTAACAGAGATGTAATAACCACTTCCCGCATCGAGGGGGGGGGGGAGATCCCCATTTCCAAGGATTCTTCAAATATTTCGCGTAAGACTTGTGCCATAATGTTGATGTAACATTTATAAAATTCGGCAGGTATGCCATCCAGGCCCGGCGCCTTCCCATTCTTTAAGGACATGATGGCCTCCCTGAAATCATCAGTCTCTAATGGAGCACTAAGGAATTGCCTATGAACATCGCTGAGCCAACATCCCCCATAAACTCGTCAAGTTCCATTTCGTGTCTTTGCGTGGTGTACAGTGTAACGTAATGGGACTTGAATGTTTCTGGTATGCCTACCGTATCTTGACAGACCTCTCCCCCCTGTGTTTCTATCTCCAATATGTCGTTGTTAAAGCGTGGACAGCGAGTGATTTCAGCCAATGCCCTCCCCGGGCGCTCTTCCTCCCCATACCTCCGTGCCACCCAGTGTCGTCCCCTAAACTTGGCTTCCCTGGCATCTTCTTCCTCATAGGCAGACAATTTGGCCCTAAAATCTTTCTGCACCTGCCCAGTGTCTCCACCCACCATTCGATCTTCCAGACCCTGCTCTAGAGTCCTCAATGTTCGCTTGATATCTCTTAAGACCCCAAAGCTCTTGGAAATAGAGTAACCCCCGTATAGTGACCTTAAAGGCCTCCCAAATTGTCTCCACATTATCCACAGATCCCTTGTGAAGAAGTCCTTTATTTTATCCTCCAGTTCGGTCCGAAAGACCCGGTCAAGCAATGCAGTCGGCTGCATCCGCCATGTCGGTCTGGGCCGATCGTAACCAGGTACGCTGATCGTAATGCTCACGGGGCAATGGTCAGAATATGTCCTAGCAAGATGTGCTGCATGTCGAAGACCCACACCCAACCCTCTGGATAGTAAGCAATAGTCTAGCCGTGCCCATGTCCCCGTGTGTGAGGTAAAATGAGTCCCTTCCCGCCTCAACGTATGCAATCGACGCCAGCTGTCCACCAGCCCCCCTCCTCCAGTATTCCAGTCATGGCCTCCCATGGTTTGTTATGGTAATGTATTGTAGCATCAGCCCTATCTAGTGCAGAAGTGAAAGCAACATTAAAATCCCCCCCCCCCCCAATATAACGTGCATAGAGCCTATGTCTATTATTTTACCCCATAAGGATGTAAAAATTCAGGCCTATCTATATTGGGGGCATAACAATTCGCAATTGTCACGGAATCCCTGCCCATTCTTCCCCAGACAATGATATACCTCCCCTGAGGGTCCGATATTGTACCTGCAAGTGCAAAGGCAACCCGATGTTTAATCAAAATGGCAGTACCTCATGCATATGAGGAAAAAGAAGAGAACTCCCGAGCTTTCGCCCATCTGCTGACAAAGGTATTGTGAGACTGTGGGTGTATATGTGTCTCCTGCAACAATGCTATCTGTATTTGCTGCCTGTTTAAATATGCCAGACCCTGCCTGCATTTTCTTGCATCATTCAGTCCCCTTACATTCCAGGATAAAAACCTCAAATCTGAATCATTCCTTTCCCCTGCCGTATTGTACCGAACTTTGATAATGGTAAGCCATCGGTATGAGACATAGCTCCATTAGTAATATTCGTACATTCCATGCCAATGCTGCATAAGATCTTGTACTGTCAGCAACGCTGTAAACTCCCCATCCCCGCCCTCCCCCCACCCACTGAAGGATCCCAATTATGCAAGCATTCAACATTCCCCCGCTCCCCCCCCCAACAGCAAAGAAACACAACATAATAGGGATACTCCCATTGGGGGAATCCCACCAAGTGGCTCACGTGTACCTCACCCCTGTATAGGAGACCTACGACACCTGGTCCGTCTCCCTTTAGGCAGCAAGGGTGTCCGGTTCTTCTGATCATTAGTGTCCCGCTCTTATAGAACACTCCCATGCATGCCCACCAAACACACGGCAACCTGTGAGAGGAATAGTGTCAGTCCGTGCAGCTCTCACGTTGGAGTCCCTCCGCGCACAGGGCAGCTGTACTGTCATTTTGGAACAGTTTCATTCCACATCAGATAATTGCGTCTCCCGAGTGTCATCTCGCTCTGAAGTATTGTCCTTCCACCGTTTCAGTTTCTTTAGGAAGTCTTCCACTTGTTGTGGCTTCATGTAGATCGTTTGAGTGCCTTATGTGACCCAGAGGCGTGCCGGGTATAAAAGGACATAATCCACCTGCGCTTGTCGGAACTTCTGCTTCACCGTATTGAACTTGCGCCTCTCCTCCTGCACATGCGTTGTAAAGTCTGGAAAGATGGTGAAGGACACTCCGTCAAAATGTAGCTGTCTTTTCTTCCTAGCCACTCGCATTACAGTGTCCCTATCTCTATAATTAAGAAGGCGCGCTATGATGGGCCTGGGTGTGCTTCCAGGAGGGTGTCGTGATGCCCTTTCCACAACAAATTGAGGGGCTAGTGCGTCTGTACCAATCACCGTAGCCAACATCTTCTCGACATATCCCTCTAGTCTGCCAGTGTTCGTACTCTCTGGCACACCCAAAATTCGGATGTTACGCCTGTTGCGGGCTTCAATGTCCTCGTTCTTAGCATTTATAATTTTCAACAGTTTGTCCATCGGGGACACCGCCGTTTTCAGTTGCGTCGTGACATCTTCTGTGTCTGATATCCTTTGCTCCGCTTCCTTGAGGCGTGTATCGTGCCCATCCAACTTGTGAGCAATGGGGTCTCTGCGTATAGTGAGTGTCCATTTTGTCCACCATTGTGGCGAATCGCTGACGTACCACCGACAGGAGTGGGCGGTTCCATTTTATCCTTCTCTGCCTCAGTAGTCGGTTGGCGCCCATTCCTTTTGGTTTCAAACGTAAGGCGCGGTTGGCGCGCATACACTCTCCCAATCATGCAAAGGTCAGGCACCCTGCAGTGTCTCTCAGAATCTCTAAGTGAGTCGGGAGCCGGTTGCTGCAATCGCAGCTATGGGCTTTTGTCTGCCCAACGTTTCGGATAGAGGCCCAGTACAACTTTGAACTCCAATCCACAGCAATCATAACATGCGCCCCTTCACTGTATTCACTGGCATCCAGCGTCGCAGGTCTCGCCCATGTGTCTTCTGGTCGTGCCACTTGCTGGGCCTGTTCTACTAGAGATGGATATGTTATAGGCGGGATCCACCTTCCAGGAATGGCCGTGTTCCCAGCCCGTAGTTTGCTGCAAGCCCAATCGCACCACTCTTCCTCAGCGCAGACGATGCGTGGCACCCCTCCGTATGACACTAGTGTCGCTCACCAAAAATAAACCAATTTGTTCCCGGCACTCCCCGCATTCAGCAGTGCATGGATGGCCAGTGCACCGCCAGCGCGTATATCCCTGCACACTTTACCGTAGTTCTGCAGCAGCCACGAGCCCCCGCACCGTCACAGTTCTATGAGCGCCATCCTACTTTAAGGATTTTTAGTTCACTGCGCTCATGTCTCTCAGCAGTGCCTGTCCGTGTGCTCCCAATGCATCTGCCAGTCCGATCTCCTCTAATTACCGGCACTCCGCAACTCGCCGGTAATGGCTGCCATTTTGTAGTCTGCAGGACGTATGGACAGTCAGCCCTCACCCGGACTTCCAGCCGCACTCCGCTATTGTTTCCACAGGGAAGGCTCCGTCTAAGCAATGGTGTTTTTCACACCCAGTAGGCATTCCGATCCGCCCGATGCTGCACGCGATGTTCAGCGAGGCTGTTACGTCTGTCACAGCCGCCCGGCCTATTCACCACGTGGCAGCCGCGGCTCTTGCGTCGCTGCACCTCCCCGGGCTCAGCTCCAGGACATCGCAGGGGTCATACCACTAAAGAAGTATCGTCAGGTGGCCAGCGTTAGTTAGGCATCCGCGAGCGGACAGTTTATCACCGCATGCACCACTGATGTCCTCCGATCTTAGGTTAAGCCGTTACATCCACCTATATATGCAGTAACACAGGATAATTAAAGAATAAATGTCCGGACTGCGGGAGCCTCACAGAAGCGCGGCCATTCCGCTCGTGCACCACCTAGCGCCCCCCCCACCAATCTCCTCACCTTTAAAAAGATTCAGACCTCTCCTAAATTGATTTCTTCAATGTAACATCTTAATAGGCTACCTTCAGAGACCAGAGTTGAAGGTTAAACTTGCTTGCCTCATCTTAAAAGCCCTTGAATGTCAACACTCTGCTAATCTCTACTCCAGCGTTCACATATTGGGAGATACCCGGAACCTCAGAAGCAGAATAGCTGTTCCGCTAGAAGCAGAAGATTTAAATTCCACTGTGCTGAGACCAAATAATTTTTGGTGCTTTTAACCACTTGTGACTTTAATTGAGGATTTGAGGTAGCCTAAAAAATATTCCTCCTTACAGAATAAAAAAAAATAAAACACCTGAACTATTATTCAGTTTTCACATAATCATTTATTCCATTTTATTTCTATGCTCCCCACCAAATGGACAGTTGGCCTAGTTTCCCCTTGCATAGCCTACTTTCCCCTTCTTTGTCCCCTCCCTAACCACCTTCATTTGCTTTTTACCAAGAAACGTGAAATAAGTTTCTAAGATTCTCTTATTTTTCCATGTTCTCGCTCTTTCTTCAGACCGTACTCATGTCTTTGTTGAAATTGAGGCACAATGACACTTGTTGGAGTAAGAGTTTCTCCGTGGTTCTTTCTAATGCTCTTTTTCTTCAAAGGAAGTAATTCACTCTGCCTTTGTTTCATAGGTTCAAGGTAAGGATCCGTCCGTGGAAGTTACTCAAGACCTCATAGATGAGTCTGAAGAGGATCGCTTTGAAGAGATGCCAGAAACTAGTCATTTGATTGACCTTCCTACCTGTGAACTTGACAAACTTGAAGAAATTGCTGACCTTGTTACTTCTGTTCTATCCTCGCCTATTCGTAGGGAAAAGTTGGCACTTGCCTTGGAGAATGAAGGCTACATAAAAAAACTATTGCAGCTCTTTCAGACTTGTGAGAATCTAGATAACTCTGAAGGCTTGCATCATTTATATGAAATTATTAGAGGGATTTTATTCCTCAATAAAGCAACACTGTTTGAGGTAATGTTTTCAGATGAGTGTATCATGGATGTTGTAGGATGCCTAGAGTATGATCCTGCAATAGCTCAGCCCAAAAGCCACAGGGAATTTTTGACCAAAACTGCTAAATTTAAAGAGGTTATTCCTATAACGGACTCAGAACTTAGGCAGAAGATCCATCAGACCTACAGGGTACAGTACATACAGGACATCATCTTGCCAACACCATCCGTTTTCGAAGAGAACTTTCTTTCCACTCTAACGTCATTTATTTTCTTCAACAAAGTTGAGATTGTTAGCATGTTACAGGTAAGATTGCAAACTGCATTAGAACATTAAAGTCGCTTTTATAAGGGATCACCTTGTATTACTTCATAATTGTCAACATTATATGCATGTTATTTTTGTTCATTATTAAAAGGTGTTAGTTTTCGCCAAGGCGTTTATATAAGCAAAAGTGAAGTTTGCTTCAAGCTTCAACAACTAAGTAACTTAGTTTAGCAGCTGACTATATTCAGCTATCCAGCTACCCAATTTTACTACTAATCTATTTGGTAAGTGATGAGCTTTTGAAATTTCAAAAACTCTTTCTCAGATAATAACTTCTGGCACATTTGAGCAAAGTAGAGGTTTAGTAAAAGATGTTCAGGCATGTCAATGAATGGTGCTGCACAGTTACAGCACTCTTAACGACTTTCAGTGTTGAAGAAGTAGTGCAAAATTATCTCCCATAACAAATGTTCACTGTCCAATTGTCCTCCCACAAAATTTTGGTCTCACCAACTTTATAAGCACCGGCAAGTAGTTTGCATGTATTCTGGGGGGGAAAAGCATCTGGACTAAACATTACTTCCTGGTCAAAAGAGGAGTACTAACAACAGAGATAGCAGAAAAGAACAGACTGCTCCCCACTCCCTCTTTGTAATGAGATGTTGGCGGATGAAATAACTATCCTATTAACATGAGAACGTTTATTTCTAGCCATAGAAAAAAACGGATAGTGGGTGAACGTGCTGTGCCAAGATAGTTTTTTTTTCATGTGTCCTTTAAGGTGAACAACGTTTACCAAATTGCTGCTTTGCTCTAATGTTCGTGGTTTTCCTTCGGTATGACTGAGGCAAAATTGGGTTAAGACTCCAGTGTTACGGTGTGAATTAGCTGTCTCAAGAAGGTTTATTTATATTTTTTTTTAGCCAAGGAACCTGTACATTTCCACTGTGACAGGGGTGCACTTTTGTTTTGTTTAGTGCAGCCTTAAACCAGCATTGTCATAAGTTCCTTTAAACATACACTATATAAATAAGTGCTGTATTTATTGTTGATGGCGCTTATTTCTGAGAAATATCTGGGAGCTAGAAGTAAGCCATCTTGATTTAGAAGGTCTGCAACCGGATAAATATTAAAAACCTATTATTTGCCTTACATGAACAGGTGGTAGCTTGCTTTTCAAGTGAATCTTTGACCCATACTTGCTCATTGTCACTTGTTTCAACATAAGTTGCATCAGTTTTATCTGTTCATGAAATAAACAAATAACTGGCATGGTGCAATTGCAGGTTGCTCCCTGTCATAAAGACCAAAGTTTCAACTGATAGTAAACAATTTCTGAACACTGATTGTATATAGATGAGTACATTTACAAAATGTGATGACTGTCTTTGAGTTCATTTATAACTTAAAGGTAAGCCAAACTGTTTTGGGTTTTAGTAATGTAGTATGCAGCTTTATTGTGTTACCGAGTTTTTGGGGCAGGAGCTAAAATGGTCACTTGCTGTGCCTAGATTGCTTCCCTTTCCAGCTTAGTTTCTTAGGAAACATTTATACCTCTTTCTGGTGCTGTCTTAATATTGTATTCATGCTACTGTGGTAAATTTAGTGTTCGAATGGATCACCAGTTTGTCATTATTTTGGGAAATCTACAGGAAGATGAGAAATTTTTGTCAGAAGTCTTTGCACAATTAACAGACGAAGCTACAGATGATGACAAAAGACGTGAATTGGTAAGCTAGTTTTTCTTACTGACTTTTTCAAATGTCAAAAAGGAAATTTTCCTATTTGGTTTTAGTGTATTTTTGAAGGAGTTGTATGTGTGGCTATACCTAATGTAGCATGTTAGTGATTTGAAAAAATATTACAGGAATAACATTTGCTGTCAAACCTCTATAACCCTTGTCCCCCTCCTCATCATCCTTGAATCCTTAAATGATATTAGGCAAAAGTGTTGGTTGGTATTTTGAGATAAACTAGGAATTGTAAGACTCCGTTCAGACCGTTCAGAGGGGTTGGGAGGTCAACGGCTGACAGGGGCTTACTGTGCCTCAACTGTGGTGGTTTGCCTCTGGTGTCCTGGGATACATCCTACTATGTCTTTGCAAACTGGGCTTTGTGCCGACCTTTCTGCTCTTGACCTTCCGCACTACTCGGGCTGTGTTGCTAAATACTACACATTCAAAGGTGGACTGGTAAAATTACGTTTGGCAATCAACAAACCAAGCCCTACAAGTGTCTGAGAGCCTCATCTAACATCCACTCTTCCATTATAACAATGCAACTTTGGAATCCAAGGGCAGAGCATGGCCTACCACATCCCCCTTACAGTTGTGTGCTGTATCCCAGTGGATAGAACAGAAAGCTTCCTTGTGGTGTGTTGAAATGTGCCCCATGTACTCCCACATTTCGGGGACGGAGCCCTACCCATTTTCCACCTAGTGTGATGAAAATATGCCTGGTGCAAGTACTTTATTTGAATGAGTCAGAGCTGTGCTGAAATGACCAAGACACATTCTGACAACATGACCTCAACCCAATCCTCTTCAACAAGATCTTCCAGGTTTCTCTCTATTTCCTTCAGGCTCTGAAAGTGCTACGGAGAATTTATAAGGTATCTAACACCAGGAGATGCCCTTCTTTTCCATGTGTTCCATTGTTGCCTGAAGCAAGGGGAAATCTGGCACGTCTGCCAAGGCATCCCTGTGCTGATCAATAGCATGATTGCAAGTATCTAACGAACCGTTATGGAGGTCATTTGTTTGGGTCAGTTGATTATATTATTTGATATAGTTCTTCTCCCATGCATCCCCAAGTTTAGAGATGCCAATGAGATCCCACAATTAGATCCCCCTCCAACGTAACCACAGGCTGCAGCACTCACCAAGGCCATAGCGGGGTTTCCGTTGTCACCCTGCAGTATCACCCTAGGTGTTTCTGATTTCCAGCAAATGAAGGGGATTATAGTTACCAAGGGTCAAAGATATCAAACTCCAGGCGCAACACTGATTCTCCTCCGTCACAGAAGAGCCCGTCATTTAGTGGCATCAGTTGGGAAGCCATCAAAGGGGGCTAGCATACATTTAGCCAAAGAAACATTTGGTACAAGTATCACCTACAAAAACAGAGCAGTGTGCCAAAGTCTGAATTGTAAAAAAAAGTATTGGAAGGGGCTGGTGGTAACTGGAGGACATACAAGAATTACATAAGGGCAATCATTTTAAATAATGCTCCGCAGTCCATTTTGGTGAGCGGCAATGTGGCACATCATTCGATGTTTCTTCTGTTCCTGTCTACTAGGGTAGCAACGTTGAGTTCCCAACAGAGGCCTAAATATTACACCAGATGCCAACCTAAGTATTTGAAGTGTGTTGTAGTCACCCTCATCTGCGGGATGATGGCTGAACCAGATGAACTTCACACTTGGGGAATAACTACAGATGTACTCCCGTTGACCCTGTGGCATCCCCGACAACCTGCAGGATCTAAAATGCCCTAGGGACCGAGCACTTGGGTCTTTGGATATAGAACGGAATCCTCAGTGTAGAGGGAGATGCGATCTTTGGAGCCACTACATCATTGAAATCCCCACATGGTTGTATCTTGTCGTATTCACTCTGCCAGGGGCTCCACCACTAATGCCAACAAAGAAGATACATTACACCCCTGTTGCATCCCCCTGCCAATAGAGAGAGGCTCCGCCAGGATGCTATTGACCCTGATTGTGCCAAAGGGAAGGAATAAAACATTTTGACACAGCCTTGGAAATACCAGCCAAAAGCAATTTTGTGCAACACCATGAGCATAAGTGGTCATTGTACTGTGTTGAAAACCCTGTGAAAATCTGTTTCAACATGGTCTTTCCGGCAGGTCACCTGAATTTGCCACCACCACGGGCAAGCACCTGAGACTATGCTGTGTATGTCTACCTGGTATAAAGCCATTTTTTTCACCGTGAACTGATGGGTGGATTTTCCCTCGTTGCCTACTGTCCAGGTCTTTAGCTTAATTCATCGCTTCCACATTAGTAAGTGAAATGGGCCTATCAAGCGCAGGAGTCAACAAGGCTGCCTGGCTTGGAAAGAACCGTGATAGTAGGTCAGCCACCCCTCTAGCTGGGTGCACTGTACCAGTGGTGAGGGTATAGGTGCATGAGCCCTATCCCCCTACAGTGTTTAGACCAATTCTTAGACATTATAAGTACAGTGATGCCATTAGGAGTATATGGTGCTGCGAGTTTGTCATAGCAAACTCCACAGCACCGTAATGACTTTACTGAAAACTGGGAAGTTTGGTATCAAACTTCTCATAACCTTATACCCACACTGATGCCAGTGTAGGATTTAATGCGAAATGCAATCAGAGATGCCCCCTGAAAAACGACCAGCCTCTGGTGGGTTCCCTGACTGGTACACACCAGCCTGCCACCACAAAACATGTTTCTGGAACCCGGGGGTGGGAGCCTTCGCTCCCTGAGCCTAGAAACAAAACCTTTCCTGGGTGGAGGTGGCCACACCTCCCCCATCCCAAGGGAAGTCATCTGTGGCAGGGGAGCTCCAAAGGCCTTGCTGCCTTTGTAATGTGACCCCAACCTCTCCTGCTATCAGGAGCAGCCCCCTCCTGTATCCCCTCCTTTTAGGTGGGAATACAGGCGGGAAGCCCCTCCTTTTAGGCAGGAATACAGGCGGGAAAAATTAGAGCAGCCCAGGAGGTTTGCCCACCTCTGCCAACACCACACCTCAGGTGGGGGGGAGGCAAGATGAAGCCCACTCTTCAGTGCCTGCTATCTTGCAGATGGCATGCACTCTCCAATCCAGATTAGGGATTGTGCCCACTCCCCCACCAGTGGTATAGTCAGCCTAATGTCAGTAGCCTATTGGCTACTGACCTTGAGACCCCTAAAATACAGTATTTAGGGGGCAGCCCTGAACCAAGAAGTCAGATTCCTGCAACCTACGAAGGAGGACGAAAGACGCCCAGCAGAGGAGACTGCAGAGAACAACTAACTTGGCCCCAGCGCCACCGGCCTGCCTGCAGTTTCCAGAGATCTTGCACCAAAAGTTGCCTTGTCCTGCAGCCAGCGACCTCCAGAACCCCTGGGAGGAAGGACTGACTGCCTTCCACAAGGACCAGATCTCCTGTGAACAGCAGCGGTGTTCAAAAGAAACTGCCAAGAAGGACGCCGAGCCTGCTGAGGACAAAGAAACCAGAGACCTGGAACCACCACTGCACCCGACGCCACCGAGTGGCACACCGGTCCTCTGGCGCTCCAGAGTCCGAGTCCACAGTAGTTTGACACTTCCAGGACTCCCTGATGTCACCTGCATCATCTGCAGAAATACTCCTCCATATCTTCCCTCAGAAGGCCCACAAGTAAGGGGTCCTAAAGCCACCAGGCACTAAGTTTCCAATCCCCTTGCTGTCCACCTGGCTGCAGACTGAGTTGAACTTCAAGTGGGGAATGCACGGAGGTTACCTTGGGCACAATCTGCATCCTGTAAGACAATAATTGTCTCACTAGCTATCATAAAAATGTACTCCTTACGGGAAAATGAATGGTGCATGGCCAAGCAGTGACTGTATTGTTTTGATGTCGGGTGCCATCTACGCCATGTGTCTATGAACCCCCAGCAATGCCAGTCAAGCGGGATCTACTACTTGTATTAGCAGTTCTGAACATAGATGTCTGGATTCATTACTACGTTAACATCTCCACCGATGACTACCATCCCCAAGGGTGACTCCAGAACCAAGTTCTATGTGTGCTCAAGTGTAATGCTAAGTGGTCCAGCTGGGGCATAAAGACTACTACACTCCAAAAAGCCTTCGGGCACGGGACCGAGCTGACCAAAGCCTACTTCCGACACGAAACCATCGGTCTTCAAATCCAAAATTGGTTCCACACCAAAATCTTCAAAACCAAAATCTTTGAAACCTGAAAAACCTTTGGAGTCGAAATCCTCAGCACCAAAAGGACTCTTCCTGCCCCTGCCCACCCGCATTCCTGTTTGCAATGCAATAGGTATCGCGTAAAAGCGTGTCCTATTGCTTTGCAAATGCTTGTTTTATTGTTGTCAAGTTCTTTCCTCTTTTTAGCACACTGCCTCTACAGCCAGTTTCTATGTGTCTCCGGATTCCGCGTGAAAAGTTTTACAGAAGAAGCTGACGTCTGCGCGCCGGAGGGGACTTTTATGGCTCAGTTGACATATCTGGAGACGAAGTCGCGCAGACCCATTCGGGGGTGCCCCATGGGCATGCAGAGGTACTGCTGAGAAATGTATCCGGATCCAGTCTAACACCGGGGAGAATTCACAAGTTAAGGAATCTGCGGCTAGACTGTGTCTTTACCAGATACATCATTACTGAAGGTAAGTAACTGGTTCTTCAAATTTAAGTTGATATTTTTTGGCACACAGTTTCCCCAGCTAGTTTCTATACTGGCTCCGTGTTGTGGCACGGAAGATTTCACAGAAGAAACTGATGTCACTCATGTCAGAGGTGACTTACGATACCACTGACATCGGCACAGAGTCGTACGACACTGCCCCCACCCCCGGCACGCGGAGGTACTGCTGAAAACATTTCTGGATCCAGTCTGGCGCCTAGAGAGAATTCAAAGTTATGGAATCTGCGGCTAGACTATGTTTCTACCAGATAATGCTTTACTGAAGGTAAGTAACTTGTTCATTTTGATCCTAAATGCATGTTTTGGAAAGTCAACCACATGTATTGTGAATTGAAAGCACAGGTGAATTGTTGTATTATAAAATGTGCTACATTGTTGTAATTCTTGTTAGCATATAATTGTTGGTGGGCAACCTCTAGATGTATGTAAAATCATAATCTGTTATTTTTACGCAGGTCAATTTTTTCAAGGAGTTCTGTGCATTTTCCCAGACATTACAACCTCAAAGCAGGGATGCATTTTTCAAAACTCTGGCAAACTTAGGAATTCTTCCTGCTCTTGAAATTGTGATGGTAAGAATGTAATGGCTTAAATATTATCCCAGTGCATAGGTAAACCTAGCAGTATCCTTGTTCTCTCCCATGAAGAATAATTTACTACAAATATTTCTTTGATTGCTATTATTTGTTAGATTTCTTAGCCCTTTAGGTTTTATGATATTATTTTCTGGGATTTCTGCTGTTGAAAAATGCATGTTTCTTAATGTTTTGGAATATTAGGCCCTTGTGGACATGCTTTTCCCCCCATGGTGGGCATCCTATGATAACCTTTTCTTTGTTTGGAGCTACATCTTTGAGCATGTGCAAAATCACATATTTACATGGCGCAGATACATGACTGCTGATGGTTTTCCATAAACGTGCCCCATTCTTCCCAATGGGACTGGGGCCAGTTGTTCTGTTTGCCTGACTACATACTCTGCATGGCAGTTGAAAGTGCTTTGTACTAAAAAGAATGACTGCCATTCAATTCTCAAGCAGCAATCCAATTGCGGAGGGCTATCGCCTTGGGAGCTCTGTTGTACCCAAACAGGTATTGGGCAAGGATAAGTAACCTTAATATGCTGTGTAGGACTTACTTGAGTACTAGATCCTTAGACAGTAACTAAAAAAATAGAAAAATGATAAGGAAATTATTAAACTAATTTAACAAAATGAGTTTGATTTTCTGCTCACAGAAACCTAGCTCTCTGACTTGGATACACTTAAAATCCTTGGAGGAGTCCTGGTTCACTCTCCTGTTTCTAAGCTGAACACAGTTAACAAAAAAATGATGGGTAGCTATTCTAGCTAAGAAATATTGCTTAATCTATAATAACTAACAATGTAGACATTTTGTTAGTAATGCCATTGATTCCCTAAAATACTGGAACTATACACTTATCGCCCAGCCTCTTAAATGAACACCTTCCCATCTGAGTATTTGGAACTAGTGTCTACTTTCAAAGTGGATTCTAATTACTGGGCCAATGATTTGTTTGATCACAAGGCAAAATTATTTTGTTCTACTGGCTATCTTTAATCTGGTGCAGAACATCAGCTTCCAGATGCACAAAAAGGCCACCCTAGACTATAATTTGGTCAAATGATCTAACAGCTCTATCTGGTATGAATACATTTACCCTTTTAATAACACCAAAGATCATTCTAACACTGACCACAAATATAATCCACCATGGAATAAAATAAATCTCAGCAATTTTACAGATTCAGTTAACGCTGTATACCCAATTCATTTTTCAGTGGAGGAACAAAGCCTAGCATTCTGTAATTAGTTTCAATCTACAGCTTACCCAGTTACTAATCCTACACTCCTGTCCTCTATTGTATGTAGAAATTACTTGCATTAGTTTAATAAACACTCCAAAGTGGCTACCACTACCCTACGTTGATCAGAAAAAAAAATGGATTCAGATACCCTAAAAGTACAAAACCTAAGACAAATTATGAAACCTTGCAAAACTGTCCTAGTCAAAATGACAGTAGTGTTATTATAGAATAATGCATCAAACCTAATAAAAAATGTATTTCCAAGCCTTACATAGCTATCTAATGGTAAAAGTATTACTCACGTAAATCATACTCAAACTGTCACCATTCATATCACTACTTCATTGATGGAATTAACACCTGTAGGAAACTGGGCTTTTTGTTGCAGTAGTCCCCCACCACCCACACTGTTTGCCCCTTTGTAGTTGCTAGGGACTGATTTTCGACTGACAGTGCACTTAGGCCTGCAAATCAGATCTACGTGCTAGGGCTCCTTCAACAGTGATGACTGATTGTTCTTCAATTGGCAAAGAACTTTAGCATCCCTGTAAGTCCCTATTAAATGTTACCCTAGGGCATGGGTACTAAAGAGGGACCGTTGGAGCTACAGCAAATCTTATGCCACCTTCAGGGACCCAAACACAAATTACACACACATTGCCATTGCAGACTGCGTGACATGGTGCAAACCATGTTTGAAAA
This sequence comes from Lissotriton helveticus, assembly GCF_964261635.1. NCBI lineage: Eukaryota > Metazoa > Chordata > Amphibia > Caudata > Salamandridae > Lissotriton > Lissotriton helveticus. The sequence continues at coordinate 1,530,717,259 of NC_136067.1, forward strand.
CACCACATACTCCAGTGTGCCAAGCCAAAAACCCTGCTTGGGCTATATGTAAGGCACTCCTACAACAGTCCTTGGAGCCCTAAGGCAGAGTGCGTTATAGCACGTGTGAGGACATAGCTGCATGAGCAGATATGCCCCTGTAATGTCTAGCTCCATTGTTGGATATTAGAAGTGAGCATGGAAGCCATCTTAAGGTATGTGCAAAACACTGGGCAAAACTAATTTCCCAGCTACATAATGGCTTCATTGAAACCTATGGTGTTTGGTATCAAACACCTCGTATTAATAACCCCACACTGATTCCAGTGTTGGATTAATTAATACCTGCATCCAGAGGGTACCTTCGATGTACCCCCTGAAACCTACTAGTCCTCTAGTGTGCTGGCTGACTTGTCCTGTCCAGCCTGCCACCACAGATTAGTTTCTGAGCCCCTAGGAGGTGAGAGCCCTGCTCTAAGAGCTCAGAAACAATGCCTGCTCCGTCAGGACTTGTTTACATCTCTTCCAAACAGGATGGCTAGTAAATTAGCATGTCAAGGCTGGAGCTTCAAAGAGCCCCCAGCCTTTGATAAGTGAGCCTGGCTTTCCTAAGACCTGGAGCATGCCACCCCTTGCCCTAAAGCCTATTTGGCACCAAGACAAGCAGGAAATTAGCTGCGTAGGAGGTGTGTTGTACTGCCAGGCTGGACACCTCTAGGGTGGGCAGCTTAAAGTGAACACGAAAATAGGAATTCCACCATCTTTTGTGTTTTTGAGTGTGTGTGTTTATTTTTTGTTGGAATTAAGATCTCTGGGACAGGGTGATTCCAACTCCCCAAAGAAATTGATCTAGGGCTGTATTGACCCCAGGAGTAAATAGCCCACTGGCTACTTCCCTTCACTCCCCTAAATTGAGCATTTAGGTGGCCCCTCTGACACAAGGAAATCAGATTCAACTACCGAGGAAGAAAGAAAGACCGGAGAAAACTAGAACTGAATACCTGTACCAAAGATTAGGAGAAAACCCTGCCAGGCTGCTTGCACTTTGACCATTGGTGGGCCGACTTCTCCAAATGGTGGACACCCTCCCCAAAAGCTTTGTGGGACTGTCCAGTACCTCAACAACTGAGATGGATCTCCTTTTATGTAGAGGAGCTGCTCCCTTGCATCTGTAGGCACCGCAAAGCATTTGGCAGCCCACTGTTTCACAAGCCTTCAGGCTCACTGAAGAAGCAGTGCGACAGGAGAAAGGTATTCGTGCTCCAGGAGATCAGATACATCACCTTGCCAAGTTTAGAGACATCAGGACCTCCAGGAGACACCCCACATCAATACCCTGGGTACCGGAGCAGTTGCAGCAACCAAGGCTTGTTGGTGGTCTAGTCCGGACCTTCCATTGAGGGACGTCTGGACCCACCAGGCTAGCACTGAGTCGCCCTGATTCCCTGTTTCCCCTCTTCACCAGATCACCCAGATTTAGAGTAAGTCTCTGACCTTGACCCAACGCCTCGAAGCACTCCTGCAGCTGTGCCTCACAGCCAGAGTCTGAGGGAGGCGACGGTTCCAAAATTGTCCTGAGACCCTCAAGACCTGAGCCCACCCTTGGGGTTGGCCAGTCTAGGTCCCCAATCACCGCCTGCAGTTTCTTTCTGCAGGAACGTAGAACTGTAAGTCTACAGAGATGTGACCCAGCTGGACAGAGTCCCACTCCTCACTAGCCCCCCAGCCCGAGGTTCAGTGGGCAGATGGTGTCTCTGCATACCCAAAACCCTCAGGACCGGAGCCTCCCTGTTAGTTCTATTAAACTGCCCCCCCCTCCTCCCAGTCCCTGCTTGCCTCCTCTTTTGACAGGTACTGTTCCCCATTGATTTAAACAGGACACAACGCCAAAAAGCACATCTGCACCGGATGTCGAAGAGCTGACCGAGGTGACCTGTTGGTGATACCTTGGACCTTGCCCCATACTTAACTCTAGAAGAACAGTCCTGTAAGTTGTTGCTAACCAACCGAAACAGTATGTTTCTCCCCTATTGAATAACATTGCCGCTTTAAAGATACAATGCAGTGCATTTTGTAAGTCTTGAGAAATCCCTATCTTAAAAAAGGCTTATCGGATTGCGATCTTAGTTTCTAAATTCATATGAAAATCTGTTATGTTTATAAATTGGTGTCCGATTTCTTTGAGTGTCTAGGCTTATCAAAGGATAGTGCGAAGCACAAAACTGCTCATTCACACTACCACAAAAGAGCTTTTTCTAACCCATATAAGCCAGTAAGGGCTGCCTGACTCTCTGCACAGTGTCCCTCATTTTAATGCACTGTATAGAGAGCCAGCCTCCTGCAACATCATAAGAGCAGATATTGAAGAAAAACTTTTTATGATGGCTAAAATTTGACATGGACCCATGTATACCCTGCCTTTCTCCCTTTACATCCATCTCTGCTTGTATGCTCATCCGAGTAGTCACCAAGATGAACTCTGGACCTCCGTCAGATTTCTGACTGTTTAATGTTATGAAGCAAATACTACAGAGTATTATAGGCTCATTAACAGTTTTGCAGCGTGAATCTTTCTGGATTCACTATGCTGTGCATTATTCCGCGGTCTAGTGGTTGGGTCCGGAATCGTAGTCTTTTCTTTGTTTTTTTTTTCTCTGCCCAGTTGGGCGTCGACGTCTCATCTTTTGGTGTCCTTCCTGTGACGTCGGCATGCTTCCTGCGGAAGCTCCCACCCTTGGGCGCCATCTCCCAATTCTTTTTTCCGTCGTTGGGTCTGGATCGTTCCCGAGAGGGCTCCAGAGGTTTGGAGAAAAGAAGAAGCCAAAAGCCAAATTTTGGATGAAAAATATTGAAAAGACGACGTGAGACTACACCATCGAAGAGGACGACGACGAAGAAGGAGAACTTAGAGAACTTCGACGTCCAATGGAGGATGCGCACTCAGGGGGCCCCCTGAATGCAAGGGATGGACAACACACCGTTCAAATTCTGCCATAACTGCCACCACAAATACGCGCAGAAGGACCAGCACCCGGTTTGCAACCTTTGCCTACCGGTCGACCACGAGAGCAGGGACTGCAACGTCTGCTCCGCCTTTACGCCGAAGACTCTTCGAGTTAGAGAGAGGCAGAGAAGGGCGAACTTCAACATGCAGGGCAAGGGCCAGCCACCGTCCCTTCAAGACCTGGGGCTCAAAGACCAACGAGGAAGACAAAGTTGCCGGTGAAGACGACTGGTACACGGTCGTTGAGACCAATAAGAAGACTCCTGAAAAGGTTGTAGACTCGACGGCCCCTAAATCCACGAAATACACTCGACAGTCTGAACAAGACTCTAGAAAAAATGAGGGCAAGACCTCGAAAGCGCCAACACCGAAGGTTTCGGCATCCGCAGCAACATACAGGCCCAGGGGATCCTCAGAGAAGGACTCCCAGGCGCCGAAGGCCGGCGAACAGGCAAGGCTGTCGAAAAGCGTCCACGAAAGGGAACATTCGACAACGAAACATAAGGACCCGATGAGCACTTTGGCACCGATGAAGGGCCCGAAATCAGTCTTGACGCCGAAATCAGTCTCTACGCCAGCGTATCAGACTAAGAGAACGGCAGAACTATTCGACGCCGAACATGCAGCCGAAATGGAAAGAGACGGCTCGAGGCAGAGATGGAGAACATCCTGCAACGAAAAAGAGAATGCGACGAAAGGATGAAAGACTTTGTAATCCCGTCAAAACCAAAGCCACTGGTTGTCGAGATAGTCGCAGAAGAAGAGGACTACGATGTCGAAGGACCGTCGGTAAGCCATGAGGAACTGGAAGAGGAATGCCCCTACTACGAGGAGGAGGCGGATGATGACCAGAGGACAACCCTGGGCTCGGCATCCTCTGAGACACTGGACCTGGAGTGGCAGGACATTTACACCGAGAGTCCAGAAAAGGGTGTGGACTCGTATCCTTCGAGGCCCTCACCGCCTGATGACACTGGGTTATACAATGCAGTCATCAGAAATGCAGCAACAGCCTTCGGGGTAAAACTCGAGGAGGAATAGCCGAAGGCGAATTTCCTCTTGGAAACACTGCTCCCAATACAAACTAGGAACCAGTACCTGCCGATGCTCGAAAGCGTCAAAGGACAGGGGAGAGAGGCCTTCAAAGAGCCTGCAACTTGCAGGCCCGTTACACCCAGGATGGAGAAAAAGTATAAGCACTCCTTCAAGGACCCACCCTACATCCAGGGCTCGGTCACTGCGGACTCCATCATTGCGGCGACTGCAAGGAAAAGGGCCGTCCCGACAACTTCAGGGCCACCTCCAGACAAGGAGAGCAGAAGGATGGACCTGACTGGGAGAAAAATCGAGAGGAACGCCGCAACGCACTGGCGCATAGCTAATTCCAACGCCCTGCTGAACAGGCACCAATACCAGATCTTGGACGAGCTGGGCCAGTTAGTCAAGCACCTTCCACAAGAATACCAACAAAGGGATTCGCATCTTGTAGAGGAGGGGAAGAATGTGGCAAATTCTTGCCTCAAAAACCGCCTTGGACGGAGCTGACACGTCCAGCAGACTTATGATGTTGGGCATCACGGAAGGGAGACCAGCCTGGTTCAGGATCTCAGGTTTCAAGCCAGAGGTGCAACACAACATCCTGAACACCCCGTTCAACGGAGAGACACTGTTCGGAGCACCAGTGGACGAAAAGCTCACCCAGCTGAAAAAAAAGACGACACTGCAAGATCCATGGGGGCCTTGCAATTCAGAGGGACAAAAAGGGGGACCCCGTTACGGAGACCGAACGGGAAAGGGGGAAACCAACCAGGAACGTCGCACCAGGCGTTCCAGCAGTCCCACCAGGGCGACACCCAGACACAACAAGGGCAGCAAAAGTAACCCTGGCAATACCAACAAAGGGGCCAGTCCTTTCACGGGAGGGCGAATGGACGTGGAAATAATAGAAGAGGGGGACAACAACCCACCTCTAAGTGACTGTCACTCTACATGTGCACACCCATTCAAAAACTCCCAGGGTGGAGCACAGCTACAACAAAGAGCAGTGGCTCGGACTAAACATCCACGAGCATGTGACACCGGTGGGAGGAAGACTGAATCTTTTCTTCCAGGAGTGGAAGAAAATAACCACAGACAAATGGATACTCAACATCATACAGTTCAGATACTGCATAGAGTTGGAAAGAACACCCCCAAGCAAAAGACCAAAAAGAAGAGCGCTAGCAAGGAAGGAACTAGAACTACTTGAAAAGGAAGCAAAGGAACTCCTGCAGGAGGAGGCTATCGAGCCTGTACCACACAGAGAAAGGAACAGGAGAGTGTAATCAACGTACTTCCTGGTACCAAAGGTGGACGAAACAATGAGACCCATTCTGGACCTAAGGTTCCTCAACAAATACATAAAAACACAAAAATTCAAGATGACATCCCTACAAGAGGTACTTCCTCAGATACAAGGCGGGGACTTCATGGTCACCATAGACCTCAAGGATGCCTACCTGCACATCCCAATGAACAGGCGGCACAAGCATCTGCTAAGATTTATCATCAAGGATCACTACCAGTTCACGACCCTAGCGTTTGGACTAAAATCAGCACCAAGGGTCTTCACAAAGTGCCTCGCAGCGGTCGCAGCACACTTAAGGAGGGAAGGAATCGACATATACCCTTACCTGGACGACTTGCTAATAAAAGCAAGTTCATACAAGACATGCAAACTGCACGCACAGCGAGTGACATGCACACTGATGGCACTGGGATTCTCCATCCACTGGGGCAAATCCTCAATGGAACCGGAACAAGTGAAAATCTTCCTGGGAGCACGGATCGACACCTTACAGAACAAGGTGTTCCCGAGCGAAAAGAGAACACTGGCGCTGCTGAAGGAGACACGCCTCTACCAGAAGGGGCGAGCTCTGACATTGAGGACGGCGAGCAAGATTATGGGCATGATGGCCTCATGCATACATCTAGTGCCAAATGTACGGCTCCTCATGAGACCATTCCAGGAATGGCTACAGGACCAATGGTCACAAGCTACAGGTTGTTGGAAAGATCTAGTGGTTGTAACACACTCAGTACACAAGAAGATATCATGGTAGAACAAGGGGAACATAACAGAAGGGAAGCCTCTAACACCAACCCCAACTGTGACCATCACCACAGACTCATCTCAGAGGGGATGGGGAGCACACAGGAAGACTCAGAGTGAGGGGTCTGTGGACACCAGCGGATGCGGTCAAACACATCAACTACCTGGAACTAAAGACCGCTTTCCTCGCAATAAAGGCCTTCCAGACGAAGCTGTACAACCAAAGAGTGTTGATCCAGACAGACAACACAACAGCGACGTTCTACATAAACAAGCAGGGAGGAACACAATCAGCCCCGCTGTCGAAACTAGCGCAGTAAATATGGAGATGGGCCATCCCACTCAAAATAGACCTGCTGGCCATACATCTACCAGGGAAGGACAACGTGGAAGCGGATTGGCTCAGCAGACCGACATCGACATCCCACGAATGGGAGCTCAATGCACAGGAAACAAAGAGGCTGTTTGGCAGGTGGGGAACACCAGCAATAGACCTGTTTGCAACACGCCAAAATGCAAAATGCCAACACTTCGCATCCATGCAACCAGGGGAAGGATCCCTGTGGAATGCCCTATGGATAAGCTGGTCAAAGACATTTGCTTACGCCTTTCCGCCGATTCCTCTGATACACAAAGTAATCAACAAGTGCAGAACCAGCAACATGACCCTGATACTGGTCGCACCCCAGTGGGCCAGGCAGACCTGGTACTCGCAGATAATGGAGATGACACAGAGTACACCACACAGATTCGGGAGAAGGAAAGATCTACTCTCCATGCAAAACGAAGAGGTGTTGCATCCAGAGCCGGAGAACCTCAGCCTGGCAGCGTGGCTCCTGAGGACATAGTTTGCACACCTGAAATTACCTGAGAGCACCCTGAGGGTACTTCGAGAGGCAAGAAGACCAAGCAAGCAAAGGTGCTATGTGGCTAAATGGAAGAGGTTCACACCATGGTGCAGGAAGGAAAAGCTGCACAAAAAGATGGCAAGGGACTCAACAGTGCTTAAATACCTCACGCACCTGCTCGAGGCGAAACTAAGCTCATCCTCGCTAAGAGTACACTTGGCAGCGGCGATAGTCGCTTACACAAGAGGAGAAACAGGCAAAAGCTTCTTTACATCACAGATAGTAAAGAGATTCCTGGAAGGTGCAAAGAGGATTGCACCGCAAGGAGGTTGCCACCTCCTGCATGGAACCTTAATTTAGTGCTGACGGAACTCATGAAAGCGCCTTTGAACCAATTCATAAGGCCTCCCTACAAATGCTAACAATGAAAACAGCATTCTTAGTGGCAATCACCTCGCTGCGCAGGGTGAGTGAACTACAGGCGTTAAACGCTACAAGAACCCTACATCCAGATTCACAATGATAGGGTGGTGATGAGAACTGACCCACACTTTATGCCAAAGGTGGTGTCAAGGTTCCACATCCACCAGACGATACAAATACAGAGTTTCTTCCAGAAACCAACGACAAACGCCTAAAGGGCACTGCACACTCTGGACGCCAGAAGGGCAGTCATGCACTACATAGAGAGAACTAAGGAACACAGGAAAACAAAACAGTTCTTTGTATCCTTCGCAGACAGTTTCTTGGGAAAACCAGGTTCGAGGCATGTGGGCTGCTAAATTCATATCTTAGCATTAGATCGCCGCCTAGTGTTGGGTCCGGATGATCGCACATTGTTGTCCTGGAAGAGTCTTCGAAGTATTCTGAGATAGGTGGCTCCTCCCCTGGACTACAGTGCGCATGGGCATCGGCTCCATCCCCAGATTGGTTTTTTCCGCCATTGGGTTCGGATGTGGTCTCGACGTCTCTGTCGAAACCGAGAAAAACTAACTTTTAGCGGTCAGAAGGCCTCGCTTTTTTGCGTCAGTATTGTCTGCGCACGGTCTCGAGTCTTCCGTCTCTTGGAGCCGGAATAAGCGGAGTCTTGTTTCGCTTTTCGAACTTTGAGGCCTTCTCATCGCGACACGACTGCAAAACTTTTCGGACATGGAGCGGAGCCCGTTTAAGTACTGCCCGCTTTGTGGGTCCAAATACCCACACATCGATCTACACCCCGTCTGTAACAAATGCCTTTCGCCTGACCACGACGACGGCAAGTGCAAGGCCTGTGCACAGTTCCGCTCTAAGAAGACTCTCAAGCTTCGGCGCGCGGTGCGCATGGAAGCTAGACAAGCGGCCCCGGATCCGGAAAACATCTTCGGCGACCAAGAAGAAGAGGACCAGTGTCATCATCTTCAAATCTCCCCACCCGAGACGGAGGTCGAGGCGGATCCGGTAGACGACGACGGAGTCGTGGGTCAAGGCCTTGAATACGTCGACGAGGTAGGAGACGACGAAGCGATTTATGGGGCCGCGGCAGATAGCTCAGGGGACGAGCTCTGCCCCGAAGGTTTCGAGGATACCGACCGGGTCACGGGATCGCCTGTAGGCCTTACCCAAGACCCAATGCCACAGCCCCGCCTTCTGGCCCGGCCACGGACTTACTTGCTGAGCAGACTGTATCGAAACCGAAACCGAAAGCATCGGGATCGACTACATCTAAAATGGCCGACCCGAAAACGAAACCGAAACTTAAGGACTCGAGTGTCCCTAAGATGGCTGCCGTGCCGGCGAAAACGACTGTACCCGCTACTCCATCGACTCCGTCGACCTCCGGTCCGCAGAAGTCGAAGAAGTCCGTCGATTCCGCTGCTGCACATTCAAAATCGACGCCAGAGGAGGGGTCCTCTAAGAAAGATGGTCGGCACGGGTCAACATCGGCGCCCCGTCCAAGCACGCCAAAGCCGGCTCCACGGAGTCTACGCAGGCGCACGGATCGAAGACTGGCACGTCTGCGCACCGGTCCCAGGACTCGGGGTCGGTGACAGCGGGATCCGCGTCGAAAGCCCACAAGGCCCACAAAGACGTCGGATCCGAGGGGAAGGTCAAAACATCCTCGTCGGCGCCAAAACCAACTGAGAGTGAGACGTCCCTCATCGCCGCATCACTACAGAGAATCAGGGAGAAGGCCTCTGCTCCGTCGGCTCCGATATCATCGCCGCAGGCGCAAACAGACAATCCAGCAAAGCCTTCTGGCAAACTTCTCTTTGTTTTGCCGCCAAAGGAGGCGCCGAAAGCCTTTTCCACCAAATCGGCACCGAAGAAGACGGTTTCTTCAACGGCTGGCCCACCTCCACGTCGGGTACTCGAATCAGAGGATGATTCAGAGCATTTCATCGACGCTGACACAGGCAAATTGACCCTCTATAAGAGAAAAATATCTTCAGAGTCAGTGGACTCATATGTCATCCCACTGAAAAAGAAAAGGGTGCCCCTTGATGCTTCAGGCCTCATGGAACCAATCCAGCCTTCTCCCAGACGGAGCCCTACTCCCTCACCAGAACACTCTGCGGGTGAGGGGTATGATGAGGATGAGCAATACAATTTCCCTATCAATGAACCAGATGCACAACCTGATTCATATGATGACACTGGTGACCAGGGCACCCAAAATGTGGGGCAGGACCCGCAGCCTTTTAATGCACGTGCATCCCCAACTGAGGATTCAGCAGGTTTTCATGCGCTAATTGAGAGGGCAGCGGCCAATCATGATGTGGACATGCATGCTGACCCGATAGAAGAAGACTTCCTTTTCGACACATTTTCAGTCTCTGAAAGGACAGTAAAGACGCTGCCTATGCTTAAAGGAGTCCTCAAGCATGCTGGGGATATCTTTAAGGAGCCTACCAGAGCACGAGTGGTCAATCCACGCATTGAAAAGAAGTACAGACCTGCACCTGCGGACCCCGCATACATTCGGGGACAGTTGCCACTGGAGACTCTTGTGGTCGCCAATGCCAGGAAACGTGCCAACTCCCAGACAACGGGTGAAGCTCCTCCCCCGGATAAGGAGTCCAAAGTGCTAGAGGCAGGGGGCAAAAGAGTAGCTGCGCAGGCCGCAAACTTTTGGCGCATTGCCAATACACAAGCACTCTTAGCACGTTACGATAGGGCGCATTACGACACCCTAGAACAGGTTATACAACACCTGCCTCCAAAGTTCCAAGAAGGCACCAAACTGCTTATTGAGGAAGGGAAGCTAATCTCAAACGCAGCCATCAAGTGTGCACTTGACGCTGCTGACACAGCTGCTAGAGCTATCAACACTAGCGTTATGCTGAGACGACAGGCGTGGCTCCGCATCTCGGGGTTTAAACCAGATATTCAGACAACCATTCTTAATCAGCCAGTCAATCCTGATAGTCTGTTTGGTCCAGATGTTGACACCACCCTAGAAAAAATAAAGAAGGACGCAGACTGCTAAGTCCATGGAGGCCCTACAGTCGCAACAGTTTCGTGGCAGCAATTTTCGTCGCTCAGGTGCACGTGGAGTCACCAGAGGACAAATGGGTCAACAATCTCAGTTCTCAAAAGGTGGAGCACAATCCTCGTTCCAAAAACAGAACAAGGGAGGTTACAGAAATAACAGCAACAGAGGTCGCGGCAGAGGAAACAGCTCCCGCTCCTCTACCCCAAGCAAACAGTGACTCTCTGTCACTGCCCCCCGACCACTTAACACCTGTCGGGGGGAGACTGCAGCAGTTCCTGCCCGTCTGGAGAAACATCACCACAGACAGGTGGGTGCGACAACTAGTCCAGTATGGTTATTGCCTAGAGTTGAAATCCACTCCACCCAACATCCCGCCAAGGCAAAGGCCTATGTCCGCGGAGCACTTGCTCTTATTGCAGCAGGAAGTAGTGGTGATGCTGCAAAAGGGAGCAATCGAGCTCGTGCCGGTGGGAGAGGAAGGCACAGGGGTGTATTCCCTGTACTTCCTTATTCCAAAGAAGGACGGATCTCTCAGACCCATTCTAGATCTACGCCCCCTCAACCTGTACATACTGTCAGAACATTTCCACATGCTTACACTGCAACAGATTCTTCCCTTGCTAAACCAAGGGGACTTCTTAGCAACCTTAGATCTCAAGGATGCTTATTTCCACATTCCACTACACCCGTCCCACAGGAAATACCTCAGGTTCACTATTCAAGGCAAGCATTACCAGTTCAAGGTCCTACCCTTCGGAGTCACCACAGCCCCAAGGGTGTTTACCAAGTGTCTGGCGACAGTAGCGGCGCACCTCAGGAGGCAGAACATCCATGTCTACCCCTACCTAGACGACTGGCTCGTGCAAGCCAAGTCGGAACAACAGTGCGCCGCGGACATGTCGACTACAATTCACCTTCTTCACAATCTGGGTTTCTCGCTGAACTACCCAAAGTCGCATCTACAACCAGCACATGTCCGGCAGTTCCTAGGTGCGACGATCAACACCCTGACGGCCATGGCTCAGCCAAACCAAGTCAGGATAGACAGCATGCAGTCTCTGATCCAAAAGTTCAGACCACAACACTCGCTTCCAGCGAGAGTGTTCATGCAGTTGATAGGCATGATGGCCTCCTGCATCTTCATAGTCCCTCACGCACGGTTACATATGCGCCCGCTCCAGGAGTGCTTAGCGAATCAGTGGACACAGGCTCAGGGGCAATTGACAGACCTAGTGTTGGTTACCAGTCGGGCATACGACTCTCTGCATTGGTGGACTCCACACAACCTTTGCAAGGGCCGACTGTTCCAAGAGCCTGTGCCGCAGATTATCCTGACAACGGACGCATCTCTCCAGGGATGGGGAGCTCATCTGCTCACTTACACAGTGCAGGGACTATGGACGACGCAGCAACAGAAGATGCACATCAACTATCTGGAACTGATGGCAATCTTCATGGCGATCAAGTCCTTCATTGTACATCTGTGCAACAAGGTAGTGTTAGTCCGGACGGACAACATGACTGCGATGTACTACATTCAGAAGCAGGGGGGCACCCACTCGCCACAGCTGTCTCATCTGGCTCAGAGCATGTGGAAGTGGGCCATTCAGAGGAACATTTTCCTCATGGCAGAACACCTCCCAGGGAAGGACAACCAGATGGCGGATCTGCTCAGCAGGTACAGCCATCAAATGCACGAGTGGGAGATACACCCATCTGTCCTCCACCCGTACTTCCAGCAGTGGGGTCATCCGGAGATAGACCTGTTTGCCACAAAAGAAAACGCAAAATGCCAACACTTTGCCGCCAGGTTCCCTCACCCACAGTCGCAGGGGAATGCGATATGGATGAACTGGTCAGGCAAATTTGCGTACGCTTTTCCGCCAGCCCCTCTAATACCGCTGGTCGCAAGAAAGCTAAGGCAGCACGCGATGACTCTCATCCTAGTTGCTCCAACGTGGGCGCGCCAAGCATGGTACACCACGTTCCTCGAACTCTCAGTGGTGCCGCATCAAAGACTGCGCCTCACGCCCAGTCTTTTGACGCAGAACCATGGAGAAATTCAGCATCCAGATCCGCAACAGCTCAACCTGGCGATCTGGCTCCTGAAGTCCTAGAGTTTGGATACCTTAACCTGCCTCCGGAATGCATGAACATCATCAAGGAGGCAAGGAAGCCAACTACCAGAGCATGCTATGCTGCGAAATGGAAGCGTTTTGTCATTTACTGTACAGCCAATGACATCAACCCGCTAGATGCATCTATCCCCAACATCATTTGCTATCTGTTGCATCTTTACAAGTGCAATCTAGCGTACACTTCCATTCGGATACATCTATCCGCCATAGCGGCTTATCTTCAAAACAGGCAGCATCTCTCTGTCTTCAGAGTGCCCGCCATTAAAGCCTTCCTTGAAGGTCTGAAACAAGTCATTCCCCCAAGAACACCGCCAGCTCCGGTGTGGAACCTCAATGTCGTTCTCACCAGACTGATGGGACCACCATTTGAGCCACTGCACTCGTGTGAACTCCAGTTCCTTACGTGGAAAGTAGCTTTCCTAGTAGCTATTACGTCTCTGAGGCGTGTCAGTGAGCTGCAAGCGCTCACAATCCAAGAGCCATTCATTCAAATTCATCCAAATAGGGTAGTGCTACGCACTAACCCCAAATTCCTTCCGAAGGTGGTGTCACAGTTTCATCTCAACCAAACTATTGACTTACCAGCATTCTTTCAAAACCCGCAAACGGTGGCAGAAAGAATGCTCCATACCTTAGATGTACGGAGGGCGTTGATGTACTACATAGACAGAACACAACCCTTTAGAAAGACAAAACAACTTTTTGTTGCCTTCGCACCACAACACAAAGGCAACCCTATTTCCAAAGCAGGGATAGCCAGATGGATTGTTAAGTGCATCCAAATATGTTATCAAAAGGCCAAGCGCACTTTAACAATACCCCCAAGGGCGCACTCCACACGCAAACTGGGGGCATCCATGGCTTTCCTAGGGAACATTCCTTTGGAGGATATTTGCAGAGCAGCCACGTGGGTTACACCACATACCTTTACAAAACACTACTGTGTTGATGTGCATTCCACGCAGCAAGCTGCTGTAGGACAGGCTGTTCTCAAAACACTTTTTCAGGTTTCTGCAGCTGGCACGGGCAACCGCCGCTGATGGAGGGACTGCTATGTATTCTATGCTAAGATATGAATTTAGCAGCCCACATGCCTCGAACTGAATATGCTACTTACCAGTATGCATCTGTTCTTGGCATGTAGGGCTGCTAACATTCATATCGCCCGCCCTCCTCCCCGGTGCCTGTCGCAGCTGCAGATATACTATTGTATTTATTCATTAGCATGGACATCCTTTACACTTTTCACTCCATCTTCTGCCACAATGGCGAAAAACAATCTGGGGATGGAGCCGATGCCCATGCGCACTGTAGTCCAGGGGAGGAGCCACCTATCTCAGAATACTTCGAAGACTCTTCCAGGACAACAATGTGCGATCATCCGGACCCAACACTAGGCGGCGATCTAATGCTAAGATATGAATGTTAGCAGCCCTACATGCCAAGAACAGATGCATACTGGTAAGTAGCATATTCATTACTAAGGGAACCATTGCACGATGGATCGCACAAACTATACAGTTCTGCCACAAACAAGCAGGGCAGGAACTAGCAGAGGGGACACAGGCCCACTCTACCAGGAAAAAGGGAGCAACGATAGCCTTCCTGGCTAACACACCCATTCAGGACATATGCCTGGCGGCAACATGGGCTTCAGTGCACACGTTCACAAAGCACTACTGTGTAGATATAACAATGAACAAAGAAGCACAAGTAGGACCGAAGGTGCTTCACCATATATTCAACAACAAACGCTCATCTTCCACCCAGCCGCCACAAATATAACAAAGCGCTACAAAGTCTATGCACAGCATAGTGAATCCAGAAAGATTCATGCTGCGAAACGAATCGTTTCTTACCTGTCGGTGTAGTTTTGCAGCTTGAAGATCTTTCTGGATTCACTAGCGAACCCACCCACCTCCGCCAGAAAGATGAGGCTGGAGAAAGAGGGGGTAAAAACAGAGCCAATACTGAAACAGACACCTTGAAGGACAAATCGGTAAATCACTTACTGGAACATTGCCATAAAATTCGGAAACAGAACACAAACGAGAAAAAAAGAATCCGAAGATGGCTCCCAAGGGTGGGAGCTTCCGCAGGAAGCGTGCAGACGTCACAGGTAGGACACCAAAAGGTAGGACGTAGACACCCATCTGGGCCGAGAAAAAAAAACAACAAACCAAGAAAAGACTACGATTCCGGACACAACCACTAGACCGCGGAATAATGCACAGCATAGTGAATCCAGAAAGATCTTCAAGCTGCAAAACTACACCGACCGGTAAGAAACTATTAGTTATCAATTTCTCAGAACATACCATAGTTCCACAGGTCTATAGAGCAGCCTCTATTACACCATTGCTGAAGCAACCTGATTCCGACCCAAATTTGATTTAAGCAGACCCTCTAGTAAAAATGCCGCGATTTTTACAAAAGTGCCCGCGAAATCGGCACTTTTTGTAGAAATCGCAGCATTTTTACAAAAGCCACCTATATCCTGGGGGGGTCTGACTTACGTTGTTTATTGGGGCGGGCGGGAAGGACACAGAAGCACGAAAGAATAACATTCCGGGCTTAATGGGGCATTAGCAGCTCACTGCGACGGGCTTTGAAGTGCCCCTCCCGCGTCTGGCTCCCCGCTGGAGACCCTCCCGGTGACTGGGGCGAGCCCCCGCCCTCTCCCCTGGAGCCGAGGGTCGATATGGGAAAGAATAGAAAGGGTGATTGTTCGCTGACCTGTGTGAGGAAGGATGAACCTCTGGGAGCCGGTGAATTTGTGTTTCAAAGGCAGAGACCCCGCAGCACCTCAGATGTACAAACAGGGCACGGAGGCAGGGGGCAGCCAGGCCCCCTCACGTGCTGATGATTTCTGCCCTTCATTTGGGGAGAAGCGCCCCACCCCCCACCCCCTCCTCCTCCGGCTAATTTCTAGAGCTGGTTTATTTCGGGCTTCTCTTTTTTCTTGCTCTAGTTCTGCAAGACCCCGGGGTTTCTCTCCGGAGGATGCGAGCGGCAGTTACCATCGGCTTCCTGCACGGAGGACCACAGACAGGAGGGAGAGAGAAAGAGGGGGTGGAGGCACATGTGGGGGGAGAAGAAAGGGGTAAAAGAAGGGGAGAGTGGCTGGGTTTAGAAGGAAAGGGTAGGGGTGAAAGAAAATGGGAGGATAAAGGTGAAAGGTGGAGCGCAAAGGTAAAGAGGGGGAGCAAGAATGAAACCTGAGGGTATGGGGCAGGTGAGACGAGAAAGAAGGGGTGAAAGAGAGGGGGAGTGAGCAAAGAAGTCAGAGGTGGGAAAGAAGTAAAGGGTAGTAGGGGGTGAGAGAAACTGGGCGAATGAAAGTGAAAGGTGGAGAAAAGTAGAGAGGAGTGAGCGGGAGAGAAAGAGGGAGGGTGAATGCGCGAGAAAGGGCGAGAGAGGAAGGGGAAGAAAGACAGTGTCTGGAAGAACGAAAGTATGAGAGCTAGAGAGAGAAGAGAGGGTGAGGTAGGGAGAGAGGGCGACTAGAGAGATCCAAAGATGGAAAGAGAGAGGGACGGGGGAGAAGAGACTGGGCTGAGAGAGATATCGATAAGAGAAAGATGTGTGTGTGTGTGAGAGAGAGAGAGAGGATGAGTGAATGAGACACAGAAAGGAGGGGGCATGAGAAACAGAAAGCTGAATGGGACAGCGGAAAGAGTGAAACAGGAAGGAAGATAGAGGAGCTAAAAGCGGCAAAACACAACTAAGAGAGGGAGAATTGGGAGGCAGAAAGAATGTAAGGAAGGGCGGGTGACGGATAGGGTCACTGGAGGCCGCTTTATCAAGGTCCAGGGCCAAATGAAATGCCGCACAATTGCCGCTAAATTTCCATATTTGTGCCGCTAAATTTCCATTCTTGTGCCGCTAAATTTGCTAATCCATGCCGCTATATCCTGGGGGGTCTGTTTAAGATTGCAGCCAATTCCTTTATCACCAGCAACGATCAAAATCTGTGAGAACTAGTGAAAAACTATGTGCTCTTTAACGCTGAGATTCTCTTGGACGTATTCATGCATGTTTTGGATGTGTACAGAGTAAGATTGCTTACCAGTTTAAGATTATTTGGAGCTAAAAGCTGACAGTGGCATCTCTTATGTCCTAGTCCTTTTCAGCATATTGGCTCCCTTTTGTATGGTTTATTACACTGTTCTAATGTCTAGTGTTGAGTCCAGGATACGCAGAAGCATAATGAAATGCACCACTCCAGCTATGAAGCAGTTGCTATAAAACCAGCTCAGATGCACTATCGCGGGAGGCCTCTCCATGCTACCTGTGAGTAGTTCTTCGCAGTGCAGACCAGCCTAGTTAATGGGAGGCTTTTCTTGGATGAATTAATATATGTATACCAAAAATGAAAAGCATATATTCGAGATGAAAATGTCTTTATTTTAAGAACTCATTCACTAGTATCTTGAGAAAAATTTGAATTTCCACCATATATTTAAAGCTGATATTGACAGATCAATGAAGCGGAGATGGGGAGATATATTATTATTGTTACCTTGGTATCAAGGGCACTGCAGCTATGCTGTGTATTATCCATGCAGAGGCATGCCATATTGATAAATACTTTTGTACTTTACATTACTTGTGGTAACCCTGCCTGATCAACTGAGGTGATCACTGCTCATATTCTTGCATATGGTGGTAACAAATATAATATTGACCTGATGATGTCACTATTACAGCAGTAATGATATTAGCAGCTTAGGTTGAATTTCATTAACCATTAGTAGCTCTTAATACAGAACAGGTTAGATCAAGACTTAACGGTATGAGTCCAGGGAAGGGACTCCGGGCAGCAAATCTGTAGACCAGGAGTTGAGATTACTGCCAGCTCCTGAATGCGACTGGTCTCTTGCAAAAGGTTGAATCAGTAATTCACTCCTACCTGCATTTGAAAAAAAATATTAGGAAAGTCATACATCACCCTGGGTTACATCTTGTGAAGGGGGTGTGCGAGGGTAGGCTTCTGGCCAAGCTGAAACCTTGTGAAGATATTGCATAGTTACTACCAACCTTTACAGTGTACTGCACTACAACGGTTCTCACTAGATCTCATTGTGTACACACATGCACAATTCTTTAAACTCTCGTCAATTTGTAGATCCCAAGCAAAGGCAGTCAAGTCTTGCACTCTTGGACTGTTCATCATTTAAAGAAGGTGACGGTTGTTCTTCTTTACCAGGACCGGCTGTTGTGTTAATCCTATTGCTCACAAAGTTTCTCGATCTGTAGAGTTTATGCCAATAGAGCTTTAGTTCCAAAACCTACAAACGCACTACAGAAAACTAGGTTTTGCAGCGCAACTCTTTTCTATATTCATATATTCACATGCTGAGTTATTCAATAATATTGTGGTTGGGTCCAGCATTGTCTTGGTAGCCTCTTTCTCATTCTTTTCCTTTTTGTTGGCGCCGTTGAGTCATCGACCATTTGGTACTATGACATCAAGACATGTATGACCTCCGATTCCCACGCTGGAAATCATTTAACGTAGCATCCATTGTCTGATTTTTTTTTCTCCTGCAGTTAGGCCTGAAAGTACAAGAGAGAGATTGGATGTCAAGGAGGAAGAAACTGTGCTGAGGTGGATAGTTTTTCATAAGAAACGACATAGTTGACCACCTTGGAGCATATGACGGGTATTGTGGGAAAGGAGAAAAACAAAAGGCACTGAAAAACACTGAAGACGTGATGAGAACGAAACCTGTGGCCACGTGGGTCAAGGGAATGAAAGGGGTGTGTGGAGCAAACCCCGTTTATATTTTGCTCCAAGTGCCACCAGAACCATGCACAGAAGGACATCCAGGATAACTGCAACATTTGTCTGCTGAAAGACCATGTCTGAGAGAGGTGGGGTGCGCAGTATGCACAGGAGTCCGAACCCAAGAACATCACTGTGAGACCAAAGCAGAAGTGGGCTAACTATGCCTGGATCTCGTCCCAGGTAAGACGGGAATCCTTCAAGGATCTGGAACTGTCAGCTGAGGAAGAAGACATGCTAGAGATCACAGAGGTAGCCGAAGGCAAAGACCCCCAACCTCAAAGAAATGGTCAAGGGGCACCCAAAGAAGAAAATAAAGTGGTTGCAGAGGGACTTTAAAGCCAAGCATGAATGTGAGAAAGTGCCTCTTTTGACATGGTTAGCCCCTCCCGCTCCCTTTTGACTGTAAAATGATGTGGTTTCAATTGTAGTGCACAGGGTTCCTGCCAACCAGGTTCCCTGTTCAGTGCTTCTTACCTAAAACTGTACCACGATTGGCAACTTTGACCCCTGTGAGTACCTAGTAAATGGTACCCATGGTACCTATGGCATGGGAAGTGAAGAGGGTCCTCCAGGGGCCCCCCACCAAGGCCATGCCACTTCAGCTTACATGCTTTGGTGCAGTGAAAAATGACAGTCAACATGGCACACTACCTGTCTACCAAGCCAAACAGCACTGCATAAGGTATATGTAAGTCACCCCTCTAGAAGGCCTTACAAGCACTAAGGCAGGGGTCACTATGTCTCAGAGGTGTGGACATATCTGCATGAGCAGATATGCCTCTACAATATTTAAGTCTATTCCTTATTATTGTAAGTGCCAGGGAAGCCATATAGAGTAATGGGCTGGAAACCTGACAACAAGAGTTCCCCAGCACCATGATGGCTTTACTGAACCCAGGAGTGTTTAGTACCAAACAACTCCTCCAGTGTTGGTGATTTATAAAAACCTGTACTAAAGGCACCTCAGAGGTGCCCCCTGAAAACCTACCAACCCTCATGTGGTCTCTGACAAGCTTTAGGCAGTCTGCCACCACCAAATATGTTTCTGGACCCCTGGGTCAAGAGCCTCTTCCCTCTGAAGCCAGAAACAAAGCACATCCTGGGCGGAATTGTCACACCTCCTCCCCCACGATGAGCACAGTGCTTGAGATGGAAGCTTCAAAGGCCTGCCAAGTTGGTAATGTGACCCCAGCCTCTGCAGATGGCCACACCCGGTTTAAAACCCACTCTTTTGGCAGGAAGACTAGTGGAAAAACATAAGAGGAATAGGATGTGTGCCCCCCCCCTCATCTCCACCCCTCAGGTGATGGAGGCAAACTAAAGCACAATTTTCAGTGCCCACCATTCTGGGTGTAGAAGGCTGGCTCTGTATATGGTATGCCGCTAGGTGGTTATACCTGCTCAGCATCCAGGGGCTCCCCTAAAGTGTACAAGGCTCGATGTAAAACCCAAAGTGGTCAATTAGTCGTAGTGGGGGCGAGCAGCCTTAGGAATAGAACACAGTATTGTAAGTCATTTCTTGCACATCTTTGACCATTAAAGGAAACATGACTCAAAAAGGAAAACCACACCAATGTTTATAAAAAATAAACTTTGTATTTTATATTAAGACCAAGACCTTCGCAATAAGGTAACTACGTTTTTACTAAAAATAATTTTCACTTTAAAAACTCAAAAGTGCAATTTCTGAACATTTCAATGTTATCCTATGGAGGATAACAATAATGCTGTCTAACAAGTAAGTACAACACTTACAGTTCAGTCTTCGGGGCCAAAGGTAAGCAAAGGGATAAGGGTCAGTTGATTACAAAAACTGCACCACCAGCACCACAGGTGCCGCCGGGTGCAGAGGTCAAAATTGGTATTCGGCCAATGCGTTTAAATGGAGACTAGGGGTGAAAGAAGCCACACTGCTTGCAGATAAGTAATTCTGGTTGGAGGGGCCTGTAGTGTAGTTCCTATATTCCCAATAGGCTCTGCGCATTGGAATAATATATCCTATAGATTTGACGTAGGACTTAAGTCAGTAGGTCTCTATCGAATATACTAAACTTAATTGTGAGTGCCAGCTAGCTCAGAGGTCACTAGAAACTTTCTCAAATTCACAAGAAGGGATTAGTATCTGAGAACCACGTAAACATGACAACTTTGTTTCTCTAGGACTGGAATAACTGTCTTCAGAGTCGTAGAAACAATAGATAAGTATTTCACTCAGTCAATCGGGCACGCTTAGTTTCTACAGAGTTGCAGAGAAATAGAAACGCGGGCGTTTTCAGTAAAAGGTTTATTGAACAGTCTTCTTTCTCATGCAAGAGAGGTGAGCTGCTACAATCGTTAGGCAGAATGCAAAGTATAATGCGTACAGCGAGAATAGTATTATAAAAAATACTGTAATAGCATTGTATGGTTTCCAAGCCATATAACAATACATACATAAATAACATAGACTAAAATACTCAACTGGTGCTTCTAAAATATGCCATCCCCAATGTACCTAACCTAGGTCTAGTACGAGGGAAGAAGTAAGTATTTAGCATAAGTTTTAGTTTTGCCAAGAATCCACCAAAGGTTTCTCTGTGTTCTAACCCGCTCCATACGTTAGAATGAAGGAGGTCTGGTATCTCTGTCTCGGTACTCTATTTCCCAACACCCCGCAAGGGGGGTCAGAAACACTGGAGTTGGATTCTCGGCAGGAGAAAGCAGCTTCCTGATCAGTGCGTCCGCTGGAGAGTCTGCTTCCTTCGGCACTTGCTGTAGTGAGATGCGTCGGGCAAGTAGGTAATCGTACTGCTCCGAACCACCGTGCTTTGACATAGCAAGTGAAGGTATATTTATACCTTGATGGTGTTTAGGAATGCCATGCTTGACGTATAGTCGGGCATATGAACGTCATGAATGAACCACCTAAGGAATAGATGTTCGTTGTAAAACTGAGTTATTGGAAAAATCAATATTCAAGCAAGGGGAAGTCCCTAACGGCTTAAGCTGGTTTTCCAAGAAGTTGTTGTGACGTTTGATGAACGGATGGAAGTAGCCATGCCTGTATTTGGTTTGCTTGGGCTATGCCTAAATATGGGCTTGATTTCTGTGCCTATATAAGGGCAACATGGATTGTACCTATATAAGGGCATGAATCTGGAAAATTAATTCGGAACCTAAAACGCCATTCAACAGGCCAAGCTTTTGGGGTTGGGATAAGCACGGGGGGCTACAAAGCAGCAGCAAACACACTCCACCAGCAGCACCGGGGCAGCCAAGTGCATGGTGCTATTTCAGCGTCTGGTACCCAAAGCTTTTCATTAGAAATAATACTTTAGACTAACAGGCTTCAGGCATCGCACCGGAGGTTACAGGAGAGAAACCAAGGACAGCAGAGATAAGTAGAGATTAGAGGGTCATATGGGCACTGTCGCATCAGCTCACCAAGGCGCAGGGCATCAGGTGCAGGGGTGCCTCTAGACATCAGTCCTTTTTAGAGGAGCCAGTCACAGTCGGGGGGGGGGAAGCCCCTGGAATAAAGCGGAGGGCTTCGTCGTGGATTCCAGAAGGGGGGGTCAGCCATCACTAAACTTGTGGTCAGGATCGCTGGGGTACCTGTTCTGGATTGGTGTGCTACCTGGACACAGGCGGTAAACATCTGAAAGAAACACTTTAGTGATGGATTCCTTACCTTAGAATGACCCCGAGGCGTCAGACTGGATCGTGCGGCTCATCGTGCTTCGTAGTCGCCGAGATAACGCCGCTGGAGCGACTTAGATGCGACCACACGGGCTCGCGTCCGTTCTTTCTTTCCGGAGAGAGTGGTAACCCAAGTCAATTTTTTGACTGAGTTTTTTGGGACTTTTGTCTCTGTTCTTTGAGTCTTTGACTCCTGGTGTATAGGGATGCCCGGTTTTAAGTTTTGTGCTGCTTGTCCCCGCACTACGTCGGAGACGGATCCGCACCATGAGTGTCTCTACTGCTTGGGGTGCGACCACGACTCGTGCCACGAGTGTCGGGCCATGGCTCTGAAAACTTTGTGGGAGCGGTCCCGAAAGTGGCTAGAGGCCCAGAAGTCGGCTCTGTGCCATTCGAGGTCCTGGTCCCGTGGGAGGTCGAGGGACTGGTCGCGGAGCCATCACCACCATCGTTCAACAAAGTCTTCGCACTATGAGTCAGGTAATGCGAAGCACAAGAAGTCGAAGCGCCATCGCTCTTCGCCTTCCCCGCGACATGGCTGAGGGTGCGAGTGGTGTCACCCCTGCCTACAGAGTTGCCGATGGCCTACCCGCCCTTTCTGGGTCCATCGGCGACTCCGGCCCAGCTGCAGGACTTCCTGTCAGCCATGGCATGTGTATTTTTGCCGTCAGGCCGTGCCGGCACCCTTTCGGGCCCTGTGGGTCAGACTGGGGTGTCCTCTCTTCGTCGTCGTCTGCTCTGGCCCCGACGTGGACGACTCCGGTCTCAACGCCGAGAGACCCCTATGGATCCAAGCATGGATCCCAGCCGATGTCAGTTGGCCTCGTACGACCTCCACGACACCGCCGCCGGCGTTGGCAGGCTCCCCGGCCGACGCTGTCCCAGGCTTCCACCCCTACGTGGAGACTGTGCCGGACCGGTGTCGATCGACACCGATTCCAACGCCGATGGGGGATTTCTATCCCTTTCACCGTCCACCTCCTTTTCCGCCTGCCCGGCAGGTTGGGGAAGACTGGGAGGGGTCTGAGGACTCTCTCGCACCACAGTGCGAGTTAGACCCAGACTGGGATGAGGATTTGTAGGATGCAGGTGAACTGTATTTTACTCCAGAACCTGGCACACTCTCCTTCTAAACATGGCTACGGAGGAGGTGGTATATATTCTGTGGAATTGCGTTGGGCAGCCGAGGCTCTCCACCTCGAGCTCCCTATGGTGGCCGTCTGGACTAACCTCCTGACAGAAGTGTTTCGGCCTGCGTCTTCCTCTAGGGAGCCACAGCTGCCCTTTAATGACGCACTTTCGGACGTTCTTTTGGGCACCTGGTCCAGGCCCAAATAAGGGGTTCCTCTGGATAGGAACCTGGCCCATTGCCCGACCCCGGACAACCCCATTTTCCTCTCCCAACACCCTACCCCTAAGAGCTTCGTTGTCCAAGTCTCTGCGTCCCCAAGCGCATTCCCTTCCACAACACCAGTCAGGGAATTCAAGAAACTGGAATAGTTTGGGAAGAACATTTTTACTTCCGCCAGTTCAGGGCTGTGGTCTGTGAACACTGCATGCCTCTTGGGCCGTTATTCCCATTCTGTCTGGGACACGGTTGTGCAGATGCCGCCTCAGTTTCCGGAGGAGGCCTGGGCGGTGCTCTCCCAAGCTTTTGCAGAGGTGAGAGACACAGCCAAGTTCATAATTCGTTGTGGCCTTGACACCGCCGACTCGCTGGGCAGGGCGATTTCCACGACCGTGGTGCTGCGCCGCCACACCTGGCTGAGGACAACTGGCTTTTCCGGGCATGTCCAGAACACTTTGCTGGACATGCCCTTTGATGGCACTCGCCTTTTTGGTAACAAGGCAGATAGTGCGTTGGAGCGTTTTAAGAATTCACGGGCTACGGCAAAGTCCTTAGGCCTTACGGCCACGCGCATTCCTTCTGCTTTTCGCTCCTTTCGTGGCCATGAAGGGGCGCCCAAACATATTCGTTTCAGAACCACAGGCCTGCGCAGCAACAGTCTCAGCGCAGGTGCGGGACCCGCAGAGGTGGGTCACGGGGCCAGCGGGCGGGTCAGTCCACTACCTCCCCTGCCGCCACTGCCTCCAAACCTTCCAAGTCTGGTGTTTCAGGTCCACCAAATGCCAGTGGGTGGCAGGAATCACCATCACCTCCCCCACTGGCACACCATCACCTCGGACAGGTGGGTTTTGCAGATAGTCCGAAGGGGTTACTCCTTCCCTTTCGAGACTACCCCTCCAGCCATGCTGTCACAGTGCCACCGCATGTCCGGATATCACTTGAAACCTCTCCAGCAGGAAGTTGCGGCCTTCTTGGCCAAGAGGACCATCGAGCGCGTTCCAATGCCAGAAGTAGGTCGTGGTTTTTACTCCCACTACTTCTTGGTTCCAAAGAAGGACAAGGGCCTGCGTCCGATCTTAGACCTTAGGAACATCAATCGCTTCCTCCGGAAAGAGAAGTTCAGGATGCTCACACTTGCTCATTTCCTGTCTTCCCTAGACCCGCAAGACTGGATAGTGGCGTTGGACTTGCAGGACGCATATTTTCATATCCCCGTCCTGCCGGCACACCGGCGTTACATACGATTCACGGTAGGCCACGAGCACTTTCAGTTCACCATGCTCCCCTTTGGCCTTACCAGCGCCCCTCGGGTTTTCACAAATGTGATGGCGGTGATCGCAGCAGATCTGCGCAGAACAGGGGTATCAGTCTTCCCCTATCTCAAAGACTGCTTGTCGAAGGCGTGCTCACCCCAGGCAGTCGTCTCCCATCTCCAGAATACGGCCGACCTCCTGCATTCGCTGGGGTTCTCCATCAACGTGCTGAAGTCACACCTAATTCCCTCTCAGAAGCTCCTCTTTATCGGAGCGGTTCTGGACACTGCACAGTTTCGGGTTTATCCTCCCGAGCAGTGAGTCTGGGACATTCGGGCTATGATTGCGATCTTTCAGCCCTTGTCCTGGGTTTCAGTCAGGATGACCTTGAGGCTGGTGGGCCTCCTGGCCTCATGGCCTCCTGCATCCTACTGACCAATCATGCCAGTTGGAATATGCGGGCTCTGTAGTGGGACCTGCAGTTCCAGTGGGCGCAGCATCAAGGGGACCTGTTCGAGCACGTCCAGATCTTGGAGGGCATTGTACAGCAGTTGCAATGGTGGCTCATAAACCAACATTTGGCCAGCAGTAGATCCCTCTCCCTTCCCCAACAGGAGCACACAGTGGTGACGGATGCGTCCCTCCTGGGATTGGACGGCCATATGGGAGAGACGGAGATCAGAGGACTCACGTCTCCGGCGGAGTCTAGGCTCCATATCAACCTTCTGGAGCTCCGGGCGATCGATCCTACTTGCACTGAAGGCATTCCTTCCCCTTGTCAAAGGGAGAGTATTGCACGTGTTCACAGACAACACCACCGCCATGTGGTATTGCAACAAGCAAGGCGGCGTGGGGTCGTGGACCCTATGTGAAGAGGCTCTGTGTCTCTGGACATAGCTGGAACGTCAAGGCATTTCCTCAGCGGCACTCGTGCAGCCCGGTGCAGAATGTTGAGGCCCAATGTTATCCTATGGAGGATAGGGGGACTCCGGTTGGTGGCTGCTGGCAAGCAGGCCACAGGGTTGTGGGAGCAAAGCTCCTAGAGTTAAGCTCAGGGCAAGTGGGGGACCAAGTTAGCACAAAAAGTGCACCCTCAGCGACACTAGGGCGGCCAGGTGCAGGGTGCTGTTTTCAGGTCAGGTGCCCTGTTGATTTCAGTGGAGATTCTCCGGGACAAAGAAGCACTGCAGGCACGGGTATGAGGATCAACACTTCGAGGGGTAAGTAGGGATGTAAAGTGTTAGTTAGGCACCGCTGGATTGGGCACACAAGGCCGCGGGGCGTCGGTTGCAGGGGTGCCTTGGGACGTCGGATTTTCTTACCCGCTCTAGTCGAGGTTACGAGGGTTCTCTGGATTGAGGCTGCAGGCGTCGTCTGGAGGCTTGAGGCAGGTCAGGGGTCGCCGGATCGCGGGTTAGGATCGTCAGGGGACCTCCTCGTGGTGTTTGTTCACTCAAACTCGGGCGGGCTCGGCGGGTGCAGAGTGGGCAGGATTTGCGGTTCCTGGCTGGCACCAGAACCTGCAGTTTAAACACGTCTGGTGTTCACGGGAGAAACCGCTTGGAAAGCGAATGCAGGCAGGTCCTCCGGGGTTTTTGAGGTTGCTGGCTGCTGGACACGCCAGGGTTTTGCAGGAGCAGGTTCGAGGGGAGATAGGGCTGAGGCCAAGTCAGGGGGTGTCGTCCTCTTGTTAGCTCTGCACGACTTCTCGTCCTTCTCCTACTTTTCTTGTGTTTGCTGGATCTGAGGAAGGAATGGTTCAGGGTGCCCCTAAATACTAAATGTAGGTGCGTTACAGGTAGTTAAAGGGCAGGGACCATTGGGTCCCTTTCCTGGAGTGGAGACACCCCTATTCTGCCGCTCTCCAGTGGGAGGGAGCAGGAGCCTGTTCCTGGTTGGCTGGGTCCCCCCATCCTCAAGATGGCGGGGACTCGAGGTTGTGCTTCACCTCTCCTCCCCCACCTTGGGGGTGGAGTTGGCTAAGGTGGGCACACCTCTCTTCCTCACTTTGTTTTTCCCGCTGGGTCTCCCTCCCAAAGTGGGGGGTAGAACCAGGGGGGACCAGTTGCTGAGTACAGCAAGTGGTCTGGAGCGGCTCACAGAGGTGGTATGCTTCTCCTTCGTGAATCTTGCCCATCCTGGGGGAGGAGGCTTGGCACCTCGTCCCAGGATGTGCATTGTTTCAGGCCCCCGAGAGCGGCAAGCTCTCAACCCAGGGGTATTGAAAGATGTCTGGTGGTGGCAGCCACTCAATCAGGTCACTGGGAGTTGGTCAAGTTTCAGGGGGCATCTCTAAGATGCCCTCTGTCGTGCATTTTCCATTAAATTCCACACTGGCTTCAGTGTGGGTTTAATGTTTTCAGTGTAGCCATTATGGTGCTGTGGAGTTCGTGATGACCAATTTCCAGCACCATATACTCCTAAAGGTAGCACTGCACTTACAGTGCCCAGGAATGGACCTGGGTACTGTAGGGGTACAGGGCCCATGCACCTGTACCTTCACCACTGGTATAGGACACCCAGCTAGAGGGGTGACTGATGGATGCCAGGGCAGTGGTTTGTGGGCATGGCACCCAGGGATGTGTGCCTTGTTGACTCTTCACTTTGTTCTGCACCAAGACACGCAGCATGCAGAGGCAGTGTGTGTGTCAGGGTACATGGCCTCTAAGGGTGGCACAATACGTGCTGCAGCCCTTAGGGGCCTTCTCTGGTCACAGTGCCCAGGGGCTTACCTGTGACCAGAGATGCCAAGGGGGTTTAGGCTTCAATGCAGTTTTAGGGCAGGAGCACAGGCCCTGGGTACCTTATTGGCAGGAGCCCAGAGAACACTCAGTCAAAGCACATCAGCAATTCAACAAAAAGTGGGGACATACCATGCAAGAAAGAGGGCACTTTCTCACAGTAACTTGTTTGTTAGGTGTATATTGGGCAAGACTCGACGATCCGCAGGGCACCGGAGTCCTTTGTGTTGGATTCTTAGGGGCAGAACTGCTATCCTCCGGAGTTGTGGTCTTATTCATAGTTCAGGCAGTCTTCCTGGGGTTTCTGGAGGTCACTGACTGCAGCACAGGCATTGTCTTCTTGCACAGTCTTGGAAGCTGGAGACAGGCTGTGGAAGCTGGGGCCTAGTCAGGCTTTGTTGCACGGCGTCTTCTTCGGCCTACTCAGACCGCAGATAACTAACTTCTAGGTCTGGGGGAGGCACCTAAATAAAACATTTAGGGGTGTTTTATGGGAGTAGTAGGTAGGGCCAATGGGCACCTTACTTGTGTTACTACACCCACTATTATGCTACCATCCTGTGAGAGGGGCATAGACCTAGCCCCAATTGGACGATTCCCCTCATCTTCCAGATGGAGGGGACTGAAAAGTGTGCTGAACTTCCTCCACCTGAGGGGTAGAGTTGGCAAAGATGGGCACACCTCATAGTCTTTATTAGTTTTTCCTTTCAAAGTGTGGGTGTAACCTGTAAACTATGGGCTACATGTGTGAGAAAATGGGCAAAGCACAACTCCCTCCCTCCACACACACACGTTGTGCCTGAATTTTGATGTAACTTTGACTGTAGAGTACTGGGTGTGAGAAAATGGCTCTATATATACTGAACTAGAATGAAGTACAGTGTGTATAGAGCCCACCAACCCCAGAGGTCAAACTGAGGTTAAAGTGAGAACTGACCTAACTCTCAAAAGTGGTAGCTTGGTCGAGCAGTAAGGCAGTACCAGAGGACAGTGTAAAGCATTTGTTGCACACACTCAGTCAGCAAAAGGTTTCACACACTCAAGGACTGAACTCCAGGCCAATTGTTTTATATCCACAGATATAGTTGTTTTATTTTTAGAACCAACAGTTATAAAAAATATACTTTTCTGGTATGAGTACTCATGTAATTACTTTGCAAGGGAGCAATAAAGTTTGTGCACACAATGATTACAGTAAAGGTAGTAAGCAACACAATCCTAAAACACACTCTAGCATTGAGCTGAATGGGTTTTCTACATATAAGTACAGTTGATTACTTTATGGATTACTTTAGTACTTCCAGGACTAGATCTGAAATTCAGTCCTGGGGTCCAAGCTGAAACCAGGTTAGCAAAAACGTTTTAGTTACTGTAGTGAATTTTCATAAATATAAAGCGGTTTTAAAAGTTCACACTTAGAAACTTTTCAATGTAAATCTGACAATGTTATTCAATGGGAGAAAATCCAGGTTGCAGGTAAAGTACGATCGCGTTACTTTTGTAACCCAGCACTGGTCTCCTAGGGCCAGCACTAGGAACTTAACTCAAAACGGGAGGTAATTGCGTTTCAGTGTTCGAGGCATATGAGCTGCAGATTGTACACTATGCATTAGATCGCCACCTGGTGTTGGGCTCGGATGATTGCAGGTTGTTGTCTTCTTGGAAGAAGTCTTTGTATTCACGAGATAGGTGACTCCTCCCTTGGACAATACTGCGCATGAGCATCAGCTCCATCCTTAGATTGGTTTTTTTCCGCCACTGGGTTCGGATGAAAGTTTCTCCGCTCCGGCTAGAAAAAGACTTTTCAGCAACTTCGAAGCGCAGAACTTCCTCAAACTTCTACAAACTACCCTCGACATAGACTACAATACTTTCGACGCCATCAGTTCCATTCCGGTCATCGACGCGGGCCGTTGGGCCTACCGACGCCGTGCGGCCTACACCACATGGAAAGAACTCCGTTCAAAAGATACCCGGTATGTCGAGCAAAGTTTCCACATAGCGACCACCACGAGGTCTGCAACCTCTGTCTATCGCCGGAACACGACGAGTCGACCTTCACACCTTGTGCATTCTTCCGATCGAAGAAAACCATCCGGGACCTGAGGGCCCGTCGACATGAAATGAGGAGATCAGCTCCAGCACCGGAAGACATCTTCGACGAAGAGGTTACCCTCGTTCCCGAAGAAGACTCACCTGATCTCCAGATCGTATCAGAGGCAGACGACTCGGATGACTCAATTCCATCGGGTCAGCGCGTGAGTACTACTGCCCCTGCACCACATATTCTGCCCAAACTGAAGGCAAAGGTCAGCACTCCGCCCAAAGGGCCCAGTCGAGACCGAATACCTGCTTCGAAAGCCCCGCCTTCCAGCCCGGCTCCGAACAAACCAACTAAGCCTTCTAGTGCCTCAACACCAAGCAAACCTTTTCCATCGGCACCGAAAAATAAAGATGCCTCGTGCCGAAGCCAAAAGACCCTTCGGCACCGAAGCCTAAAATAGTACCGGTACCGAAACCGAAAGAAGCACCGGCTCCGAAGCCGCCCACTTCTACATCTTTGACGCCGAAGAACTCAAAGCCTAATTCAGAGGTGCCCAAATCCTCGAACATGCCTACAAAGCTGAAAACAACACTTTCGGCACCGAAAACTATGCCACAGGACGTTATAACACCTCCCAAGGCCAAAGACACCCCGACAACCTCCCCTGGAGCCGAAAAAATCGATGCCCAAGAAGGTTGTAGAGGAGGAAGAGCTTTTTAGACCAGATCCTCGACAAAAGAAAATCTACATAGACCCAAAGACAGGTCATGTAGGTGCTACACCTCATAACAAGAGACCAACAGATGCAGCACCCACAGCTGTGGTTCCTGACAAAAAGAAGGGACTGTGCAACATCTCCTATGCACCCTTCCTCTCCTATACCTCCTCTTCCTTCTTCTCCTGTTCCTCACATATCACCTCAAATCTCTCCTGTACATTCTCCATTATCATCACATTCCCCACAGTAGAATGATGATGAATACAATTTGGGTGGAGGGGAGGACATTCAAGAACCTGATTCATACCATGTAGACCAGGGTATATGGGACTTTTCAAACCCAAAAAATTTGCCTATATGGGATTTTACAAACCCACAAAATGTGCCTGACATTCCTGAACCGCAGTCATACCCATCAAAACCTTCCCCTCCAGAAGATACCATTGGTTTTAGTCATCTGTTAAATAGAGTTGCTGTTTACCATGGATTCTCTATGCATTCCGATGACATTGAGAAGGATTTTCTCCAAGATACCTTTGAGCAGTCTCAGCGGTCTGCTCAAATTCTTCCCATGATCAAGGGGGTTATAAAACACGCTCCAGAGGTATTTAAGGACCCTGTACGCACTAGAATATGAAACCCTTGAATCGAGAAATAATATAGAACAGCACCCACAGGTCCAGTCTACATTAAAGGGCATCTACCACTTGACTCATTAGTTGTGGCCAATGCTAGGAAGAGGGAAAACTCTCAAACTTCTGGCGAAGCACCCCCACCTGACAAAGAATCAAAAGTAATTGATGCGTCAGGTTAAAGAATAGCTGCACAAGCTACAAATATTTGGCGTATAGCAAATACACACGCCCTCCTCTCTCGTTACGATAGGGCTCATTATGATCAATTAGAAAAACTACTTAAGCACCCACCAGATCAGTACAAAGATCAAGCAAATGACCTTATACAGGAAGGCAAGCTAATATCCAATGCCTCAATAAAATGCGCACTATATGTTGCAGACACAGCATCTAGAGCTGTAAATACCAGTGTCATACTTAGGAGACGTGCATGGTTACGCATTTCAGGGTTTAAACAAGAAGTGCAAACCACCATTTTAAACCAACCATTTAATCAGAACCAGTTATTTGGCCAGAAGTAGACACTACTCTAGAAAAAATTAAGAAAGATACCAACACCGCAAAGTCTATGGGGGCTTTACAGTCCACACCAGCTAGAAGCTCCTTTCATCGCTCCTTCTACAGAGGAGGCTCCAAACAAACTGGAGCGGACACTACAACATCTTTCAAATCACAAACATCCTCTAACAAGGGATACTTTAGAGGAGGATACAGAGGCAATAATAGCAAAGGAAGAGGTCGTGGTAACAATAGCAACCGATCCTCTTCCGCCACAAAACAGTGACTTCCCTCTGCTCCCCCCACAGCATTCCACTCCTGTAGGGGGCAGATTAACACAGTTCCTGCCTGTCTGGAACTCCATTACAACAGACAAGTGGGTAAGACAGATTATCCAACATGGCTACTGCCTAGAACTTACAGCAACCCCTCCAACCATACCTCCCAGGCAGCGTCCAATGTTTATAGACCATCTAACTCTGTTTCAACAGGAAGTTCTATCACTTATACAAAAAGATGCTATTCAAATAGTTCCTTTAGAAGAACAAGGAACAGGTGTTTACTCGCTGTACTTTCTAATTCCCAAGAAGGACGGAACACTAAGGCCAATTCTCGACCTCAGGCCCCTCAACCATTACGTACAATCAGATAATTTTCATATGATCACTCTACAACAAGTGCTTCTACTGCTGCAACAATGCGACTTCCTTACAACACTAGATCTAAAGGACGCCTACTTCCATTTCCCCATACTTTCTGTGAGCAGGATGTATCTAAGGTTTGTACTGGAAGGACAACACTATCAGTTCAAAGTCCTCCCATTCGGAGTGACAACGGCACCAAGAGTATTCACAAAGTGCCTAGCAGTGATAGCAGCGCATCTCAGAAGACAACAAATACATGTCTTCCCTTATCTAGACGACTGGCTCATAAAAGCCAAGTCATTCAATCATTGTGTCCAACACACACATCAGACAATTCAAACATTGCACGACTTAGGGTTTACAATAAACGACACCAAGTCGCACCTGCAGCCTTCGCATGTACATCAGTATCTAGGAGCTACATTAAACACGTCTAGAGCCCTAGCGTATCCCAGTCCAGCCAGGATACAAAGCATTCAAGCCTTAGTCCCCACTTTTCAACACCAGCAGTCTCTGCAAGCCAAGGTGTTCATCAGACTAATAGGCATGATTGCATCTTCATAGTACCACACGCAAGATTGCAAATGCGTCCATTACAAGAGTGCCTAGCACAACAGTGGAACCAAGCTCAAGGTCAAATAACAGACCTGGTGTTGGTAGACAGCCGCACGCATCGCTCTCTGCAGTGGTGGAACATCAAAAACTTGACAAAGGGGCGGCCGTTCCTCGGGCCTGTTCCACAGGTACTGCTCACAACAAACGCATCTCTCACAGGATGGGGAGCCCATCTCTTACATCACACAACTCAGGGTCAATGGACCAATCAACAAAAATTGTTCCATATCAACCCTCTAGAGCTGCTAGCAATATTCTTAGCACTCAAGAATTTGCAACTTCAAGTACAAAACAAAGCGGTCCTAATCCGGACGGACAATATGACAGCCATGTACTATATACAAAAACTGGGGGGACACACACTCTCTGCAACCGTCCCAACTTGCACAGAACATTTGGAGATGGGCCATTCCTCAAAACATACATCTGTTAGTGGAACACCTTCCAGGAGTTCACAATCAGATAGCAGATCTGTTAAGTCGACAGTCACAACAGATTCACGAATGGAAACTACATCCACAAGTTCTTCAGCCATTCTTTCAAAGGTGGGGGCACCCACACATAGATCTGTTTGCCACACAGAAATACAAAATGCCCAGCCTTCGCCGCCAGGTTTCCACACCCACTGTCCGAAGGCAATGCGATATGGATGAACTGGTCAGGCAGATTTGCGTACGCTTTTCCGCCTCTCCCACTCATTCCACTAGTAGTGCGCAAGCTCAGACAACAGTCTCTCACATTGATTCTGGTAGCTCCCACATGGGCACGCCAACCGTGGTTCACCACACTACTAGTTCCACATCAAAAGTTACAACTCACACCCTCCCTGTTAACACAGACCCATCGAGAAATCAGACACCCAGACCCAAACAAACTTAATTTGGCGATCTGGCTCCTGAAGTCTGAGTTTGGTTATCTAAACCTACCACCAGACTGTATGAACATCATTAAAGAGGCTAGGAGACCTACTACCAGAGCGTGTTATGCCTCTAAATGGAAAGATTTGCCATTTATTGAAACAATAACCAAATTGATCCCCTGGATGCTTGCATCCAAGATATCATTTGCTACCTTTTACATTTACAAAGGTCTAATTTGCCATATTCTTCCAGACGCCTGCACCTTGCAGCAATTGCAGCATATTTACAAAACAGGCAACATCTGTCTCTCTTCAGAGTACCTGCAATCAAAGTATTCATGGAAGGATTAAAAAGAATTATCCCACCCAGATTGCCACCTTCTCCTGTGTGGAACCTGAATCTTGTCCTTACAAGACTCATGGGGCCCCCTTTCGAGCCTCTATATAAAAGTGAACTGCAATTCCTAACATGAAAAACCGCTTTCCTTGTTGCCATTACTACTCTCAGAAGAGTAAGTGAGATACAAGCTTTCACTATACAAGAACCATTTTTTCCAATACATCCTAACAAAGTGGTTCTTGGATCTAATCCAAAATTTCTTCCAAAGGTCATCACTCCTTTTCAACTAAATCAATCCGTAGAGTTACCTGTGTTTTTCCAAAACCCAGACTCTGTAGCGGAAAGGGCTTTACACACATTAGATGTTTAAAGGGCTCTTTTATACTACATAGATAGAACTAAATCTTTTCGAAAGACAAAACAACTGTTTGTATCTTTCTCTCCTCCACACAAAGGCAACCCCATCTCCAAAGGTGGGATTGCAAGGTGGATTGTAAAGTGTATACAAATATGCTATATTAAAGCTAAACGTACATTAACAGTTACTCCTGGAGCGCACTCCACTTGCAAACACGGAGCCTCTATGGCTTTCTTAGGAAACGTACCCCTAGAGGACATTTGCAAGGCCGCAACATGGTCTACACCACATACCTTCACAAAACACTATTGTGTTGACGTGCAAGCCAAGCAGCAAGCTGCAGTAGGCCAAGCTGTCCTTAGAACTCTTTCAAACTACTGCAATGGATACAGGTGACCACCGCTAAGGGAGACACTGCTGCACAATAAATGCATAGTGTACAATCTGCAGCTCATATGCCTCGAACGAAAAATGCTATTTACCAGTATGCATCTGTTCTTGGCGGATGTACGTCATTACGACGCACACTTTTACAACGCGTTCCATTACAACGCGGTAACGCAA
The DNA here is from genome assembly GCF_964261635.1 of Lissotriton helveticus. Lineage (NCBI taxonomy): Eukaryota > Metazoa > Chordata > Amphibia > Caudata > Salamandridae > Lissotriton > Lissotriton helveticus. The sequence continues at coordinate 1,530,751,877 of NC_136067.1, forward strand.
GTCGTTACAACGACTTGCGTTGGGGGGGCGCAAATATTTTTTTTTTAACTTACTATGCCAATACCAGTCCCCGTGGATAGTAGGGAAGGTGTTGGGATAGTAAATTAAATGATTTACTATCCTTGAGCGCCCCCCAGCGCAATTCGTTGTAACAACTTTCGTTGTTATGACCGCGTCGTAATGGAACGGCGTTGTAAAGGTTGCGTTGTAAACGTCGCATACCGTTCTTGGCATGTAGAGTTGCAGAGTTGTACACGCCCTCCCGCCTCCCCAGGACTTGTATCCTTTCCAGTTTTCATCCTACTTAGATACACGCATGGACATCCTTTTTTCTTTACTTATACTAGCTCATCATTTCCCATCATGGCGAAGAACAATCTAAGGATGGAGCCGATGCCCATGCGCAGTATTGTCCAAGGGAGGAGTCACCTATCTTGTGACTACAAAGACTTCTTCCAAGAAGACAACAGCCTGCAATCATCCGAGCCCAACACCAGGTGTTGATCTAATGCATAGTGTACAACTCTGCAGCTCTACATGCCAAGAACAGATGCATACTGGTAAGTAGAATTTTCCATTTCTTACGATTTTTAAGGAATATTTTCAGTTTTCAAAAGTAGACACTTAGAAGAAATTTCATAGAAAAGCATACAATGGGTTCCTATGGAGAAAATACAGTTTACTAGTAAACCCGCTAGGGATTACTTTTGCGGTTCAGTTCTGGGCTGAAAGGGTAAAATACTGGCTTCTTCCCTGGTCACAGGTGAGTACTTCGGAATTCAGACTTTGGCAGATTTTATGTGAATATTTCCAGTTTTCAAAACTTCTCACTTAAAACATTTTCGAGACCAAAGGAGTCAATGTTATCCAATGGCAGGTAAGTGAATTACCGGTTTCCAGGTGAGTACTTGGTGAAGTTAAGGTTCTGGGCATAGACTTAGGGATCACCCAGGGTCAGTTAAGTACAGTTAGTTAATTCCCAGCGGCACAGGGGCGACTGGATGCAGAGGTAGGTAGACCCAGTGATATCTAATGAGGGAAAGGGGGCCTTCGGTTGGTGGCTGCTGGCTAGCAGGCCATGCGGCTCTGGGAGCTAGGCTCCGGGTCACTTGCTCAGGGCAAGGGGGGTAGTAGGATAGGACAAAGGGGTCACAGCCAGCGGCTCTCGGGCAGCTGGGTGCAGGGTGCTTTTGAGCCGTCGGGCACTCAATGTTATCCAATGAGGATCTTGAAAAGGGAACAAAGGCTGCAGGCTTGGGGACGGAGACTCTCCAGTGGCGACCCGCACTTCGAGAGGTAAGTTGGGATCTTGGAGCACAGGTAGGTACCCCACAGGGAGGCACAGGGGGGCTGTAGGGCGCCGGGTGCAGGGATGTATTTGGGCTCGGAACAGCTTACCCTCGGCTGGTCGCGGTTCGGGTGGCCCCTGGTTCTGAGTATGCAGGCGTCGGCTGGTTCGTCGAGGAGGGTCTTTGGACTTTGGGTCCCAGTCGTCGGGGGGACGTCCTTGTGGTCTTGGTTCGGGTTGGCCCGGTCCGGGTTCGGCTGGGCAGAGTGGGCTGGTCCGTGGCTTCCTGTTGGGCACCAGGAGGATTGTTGCAGCAGAGCCTCTGCTGATGGGAGTCCCAATCTTCAAGAGGGTCAAGGCAGGCAGGTCCTCTGGGTGTCCCAAGGTTGCTGTCCCCGGGGGTCGCCGGGTTTAGGCAGGAGCAGGTTCCAGGATCAACAGGCGGTAGGGCTGGGGCCAAGTCAGTTGTTGTTGTCCTGTTGTTAGCAGCTGCACGGCGGGTCTTCTTCTTGATTTTCTTTTTTTTGCTATCGGGATCTAAGTAAGGAAGGTTCAGGGAGCCCCTAAATACTAAATTTAGGGGCGTTTCAGATAGGGCAAGAGCAGGGACCAATGGGTCCCTGTCCTCTGGTGAGTACACCCCCTAGCCTGCTCCTCTCCTGTGGGAGGGGGCAGGAGCCTAGCTGGGATTGGGCAGGGCTCCCCATCTACAAGATTGCCGGAGCCCGGGGTCGTGCTTCACCTCGCCTCCTCCACCTGAGGGGTGGAGTTGGCAAAGGTTGGCACACCCTCCTTCCTGACATAGTTTTTCCCGCTAGACTTCCCGGTAGAGTGGGGGCAGAACTGGTGGGGGCCAGTTGCTGGGTACAGCAAATGGTCTGGAGAAGCTCTCAGAGGCGGCATGCCTTTGAAGCTTCCCCCTGTCCATCCTGGGGGAGGAGAGATAGCACCTTGCCGAGGATGTGCATTGTTGCAGGCCCAGGAGAGCGGGGGGCAGGAGAGCAACATGTCTGCTGTGTGGCAGCCTCTGCAGCCACTCAGCCCAGACGTGAATTGTAGGTTCAGGTTTTGGAGGGCATCTCTAAGATGCCCTCTGGTGCATCGTACATTAAATCCCACACTGCATCAGTGCGGGTTTAATGTGCTGAGAAGTTTGGCACCAAACTTGTCCGTCTTCAGTGTAGCCATTATGGTGCGGTGGAGTTCGTGATGACAACCTCCCAGCACCATATACTCTTAATAGCATCACTGCACTTACAGTGCCCAGGAATTGCCCTGGGTACTGTAGGGGCACAGGGTTCATGCACCTGTGCCCTCACCTCTGGCATAGGGCACCCAGCTAGAGGGGTGACTGAAGTATGCCAAGGCAGTGGGTGCTGTGGGCATGGCACACAGAGATGTGTGCCATGTCGACTCTTGTTTTAGTTCTGTACTTAGGCACTCAGCCTGCAAAGGCAGTTTGTGGGAGCCAGGGTACAGGGCCCCTGAGGGTGGCACAATAAGTACTGCAGCCCTCGGGGGTCTTCCCTGGTCACCATGCCCTGGGTACCATTTACTAGGGGCTGACAGGTGGCCAGAGATGCCAATTGGGTCTTTTGTTCAGCATAGTTTTAGGGAAGGAACACAGGCCCTGGGTACCTGGTTGACAGGAACCCAGGGCACACTCAGTCAAAGTACATCAGCAGTTCAGAAAAAAGTGGGTGCATAGCAATGCAAGAAAGATGGCACTTTCTCACACTGGGTCTCTGCTGTCCAGGTTCCCATTACCAGTATTCTTTCCTAAAAACAGATCCACAATTGGCCCTTCAGCCCCCTTGTAAGTCCCTTGTAAAAGGTACATGGGCACTAAGGGCATTGGGACTGAAGAGGGTCTCCTAGGAACCTCTCACCTAGGCCATGCAGACTTCCTTTGCAGCATGCATGGCCAGGTGCAGACAAAACTGTTGATATGGCACAGTACCTGTGTTGGCATGGCACAGTTGCTAGTTGAGCACTGCCCAAGATATAGCAGAGCCTCTTCTTTCGCAGGCCATACCAGCCCCAAGGCAGTGTGCACTATATCACTGGTGTGGATATATCTGCATGAGGAGATATGGCCCTAAAGTATTAGTGCCTATTCCTTCATATTGTAAGTGCCAGGGACGCATGGAAACTTGACAGCTCACTTCACTGACACCAGGAGTGTTTGGTACCAAATTACTCCATGTGATAAAACCACACTGATGCCAGTTTGAGATTTATTAAATCAGAAGTGCCCCCTGAAAACCTACCGACCCTGTTGTGGTCACTGACTGGTTTTAGGCACCCTGCCACACACTCACATGTTTGTGGACCCCCTGGGTGGAAATCCTTTGCTCTTCTAGACCAGACACAATGCACATCCTGGACAGAGGTGTCACACTTCCTCCCCCAAGATGGGCCAGTGCTCAAAGGGGAAGCTTCAAAGGCCTGCTGCCTTTGTAATGCAACCCACAGCCTCTGCTACTAACTGCAGATTGGACCCCTCCCAGTTTACACCCCCACTTTGGGCGGGAAAACTGGCGGGAAAATCTAGAAGAATAGGAGGTGGGCCCACCTCTGTGAACTCCACCTCTAAGGTGGGGGAGGTGAGGTGAAGCACATCTTTCAGTCCCCACCATCAAGATGAGGGGGGACTCCTGTCACGGCTAGGTCTATGCTCCCTCCCACAGGAGGACGGCATAATAGTCACCCCAGGTGAGGTGCTCATTGGCCCTACCTACTACTCCCCTAAAACACCCCCTAAATTTAGTATTTAGACGGCTCCCCAGACTAAACTAGATTCCTGGAACCTATGAAGGATGAAGAAGCCATGCGGCAATGCCTAAAGAAGACTACTGACTTAGCCCCAGCCCTACCGGCCTGGCCCCAGCTCTAAAGACTCTTCAAAGAAAATAACGCCTGTCCTTCAGCTAGCGACTTCCAGAATCCCGAAGAAGCCTGCCTGCTCTCCCACAAAGATCCGATTTCCCGAGGACAGCGGCCCTGTCCAGAAGAATTCAATTCAAAGGTTCTAGACCCAGCTGGAACCGCAACTCCTGCCCATTCTGCACCCGAATCCCACGGCCAGACTGAGTGGCTCACCTGTTCAGAGAAGGCTTCCCAATGATACTTAGCGATGATTCAGCGTTGGCTGACCTCTCCTGAACTGCACGACGACTGCAGACTGAATTCAGAGGCTCCCTCTAACCACGACCTGCTCCGGTAAGAAGACTGACGCCGAAAGGCACCCCTGTACCCAAAGCCCCTGCGCCTTGGTGAGCTGAATAAGCGGTGCCCCTATGGCCCTTTACATCTCTACTGACTGCTTTCATTGATCTCTCTCCTGCTACCTCCGATGCGACAAAAAACACAAAAAGAGAGACAAGGTAGGGAACCTCTTCTAACTACCCTCACGAAGGCATCGAAACTCACAAGAAAAGAAGGACTAAACACGACAACGGAGACCCAGCTGCAGTACACTCCTTCCGTGCCTCTATCATAAATAAGTCATTAAAAAAGGGTTGAAGAAGAGGGATAGAAGGGAAAAACAATAGAATTTGTAATACTGCCATCACCCACTATATAGATGCATGCTTCATCATAGGGCCGCTAACGACGCCCACGTACAGACCAACACTCTAGGCGTAGCATAGATTTTATTTTGTGTGAGGTAGAGAAAAGGAAGGTAAGGAAAAGTTTCCCTGATTAGGGATCACTAGTGCAGAAGAAAAGTGAGATAAAACTGCCTAAGGGGGTACCATCTGAACTCCTTTATTATTGGTCCACCTTGACAGTATTTACATTCAAAAAGGGTGTGCATGAAGAGTTACCACTCCTTTACCCCATGTGCATTTACCAACATGTTTCAGTCACTCTTGGTTGCCATATTGGGTCACTGGCCTTCTTCAGGGCATAGATCCCTCTTGAAACTGGTCTTTCACAATCTGACCAATTTTGGAAGAAGGGTAATTCAACCTTACTTGTTCATTGTAACACATTCGCCAATAGCATCTGTAAGAAAGATATTTAAAATCATAAGAAATTCCCTCTAAACCCCTATGTACATTTAAGATAATTCAAAGTTGCTTTGATTTACAAAAAAAGACAAAACACCTGTTTTTTTTTTTTTTACAACTAAGGCATTTTATTCCCCCAACATGTGATATTCCGTGTCGTCCTTTGGTGCGACGCCTGCAGCCTGTTTTTCGAAGTAAGAATTTCCTTTGAAAAGCTTTGGGGGCCCGATGCTGAAATTGCACCCTGCACCAGCCGCCCCAGAGCCGCTGGGAGTGTAAGTTTGGTGCTGCTTTGTGCCCCCCCGTGCTTGTCCTAAACCCCAAAGCTTGGCCCCTGAAGCTGTTCTACTTACCTGTAGGCAGTGTGGCTTCGAGCACCCTAGTCTCCATTAATACGCATTGGGAGAACTCTGATTTTGACCTCTGCACCAGGCTCCCCCTCTTCCACTGGTGGTACAGTTTTTGTTCTTAGCTGACCCTTGTCCCCGAAGACTGGAACTGTAAGTGTGATACCGGTTTAACCACAATATTGTTTTCCCCTTAAAACTATTTCTGAACAGTTTAATGCTATATTAAGTGTCGACTTTTGAAAGTTAATAGCATTTACAAATAAAATGCAAACAAAGTTGATCTTTCTAAAATTGGTGTGGCTCTCCTTTTTGAGTCATTTGTCCATTATTGGTCAATGTGGTGCAATAAATGTCATACACTTCACGTGTTAGGCCTAAGACTGCTCGCCCACACTACCACTAATAGAGCGCTTTGGGTTTTACATTGAGCCCTATACACTTTTGGGGAACCCTTGGACTCTGTGCATGGTATAACCACCTAGTGGCATATCATATACAAAATCAGCTTCCTAGAACATGTTACAATAAATCCCACACTGGCATCAGTGTGGATTTAATGTGAGGAGTTGTTTGTTACCAAACACTCCTGTGTTCAGTGAAGCCATCATGGTGCTGTGGAACTAGAGTTGTCAGGTTTCCAGCCCATATATTCTCTATGGCTTCACTGACACTTTCAATATTAAGGATCAGACCCCAGTATTTTGGGGGCATGGTTGCTAATGCAGATATGCCCACATCTGGGATATAGTGCACCTACCTTAGGGCTGGTAAGGGCTGCTAGAGGGGTGACTTACCTATATCTTAAGCAGTGCTAGCTGGCATGGCATACATGTAGTGTGCCAAGCCGACTTTGGCATTTTGTCTGCACCAGGCCAGGCATGCTGCTGTGGCAGTCTGCATTGCATGGGAGAGGGGTCCTTAGGGGACCCTCTTCAGTCTCCATGCCCTTGGTACCCAGGTGCCTTTTACTAGGGACTTGGAGGCCCTGAAGGACCAATTGGGGAATAGATTTTAGGAAGAAGCACTGGCACAGGGGACCCAGTTGTACTACATTCAAAATCACATCAATACCAGGTAAAATGTGGGGGCTAACCAGATCAAAAGGGGCACTTTCTTGCAGTGGGACTTATCTAATTAGGGCTAGAACTATGTCCCCTCCCACAAGAGGGTGGTAAAATAGTGAGTGCAGACACCCCACGTAAGGAGCCCATTGATCTCTACCTGTTAATCCCCTTCAACGCCCCTAATCTAATATTTAGGTGGCTCCCCCAGACCCTGAAATCAGATTTTGATGACCTATGAAGAATAGCCGTGCAGCAGTGATGACTTAAGGCACCAACTGACTTGACCCCAGCCCTACCAGCCTGTCTGCGGCCCTCAAAAACCCAGCTGAAGATGATCGACTCGCCCCACAGACAAGCAACCTTCAGAACCCTGGGAGGAATGCCTGCTTTCAAGAAAGACTCCTAATCTCCCATGGACAGCGGACCTATCCATAAGAAACCATCTGCAAAGAAAAAGGACTCTGCCCTGAGGAACTGCAAACTCTCCTCCGGATCCACCCTTGCACTTGATGCTCACGGCCGGAGTCCAAGTGGCCCATTTGTCCTGCGAAGATTCCCCAGTGCTTCTGCGCCAGAGTCCACTGTGGGCTGACCCCTGCAGGACTCCGTCTCGACGCCTGCAGCCTCCGCTTGACGACTCCATTGCCCATCCCACCGACTGCGACTTACCCGGTAAGAGTTTTCCGATGCCTAATGACATCCCTGAACCGGAAGCTCCTGGGCCTTGGGAACCTCAACCTTCGGTGTCTCTACGCCCCCTAGCATCTCTACTTACCTGGGCAGCTGTGGGTTTTTTTCTTCAGCCCTTCTGGCCTGATCATGTGGCCTTTCTTAAAGCCAGATGTCCCCCTCTTTGGTTAAGATTGTGCGCCTTACGCTGTGCTGGCACTCTGCACCCGGCAGCCACTGTGCCACTGAGGGTGTAAGTTTGGTGCGTCCGATCCCGATTTACTGGTGGCAGTACCGCATGGCTTCACTGTACACCGGTTAGATAGACAGGGGAAAAAAGGAGGGGGCTTGGTAATTATTTCCCGGAATAATTTTCCGGTTAGAACATTTCCTATATTTTCATCTACATGCGAAGCCCTACACTTTGCCATCAAACTTACTCCTTTATATAATCTTAAAGGAGTACTCGTCTATAGACCTCCGGGTGCACGATCTGAATTCTTGTCCTCGTTTGTGTCGCTTATGGAACCTTTAGCAATTGATGACACCTTCATAGTCCTGGGAGATTTAAACTTCCACTTAGACAAAATAGAAGATTCTGAATATTCATCCCTATTGGCCGACTGTGAAATGTTGGGACTTACTCAGCTCGTAAAGTCACCTACACACGAGGCCAGACACACATTAGATGGCATTTTTTCCAACATTAAAGAGTTAGTAATATGTAATATACTGCCTCTCACTTGGTCTGATCATCATGCCATCTTGGGTCATATTCCCATTACCCAGGCTCCCACTCCTAAAGGGGTCCCTCTAACTCAAGAACCGTTTAGAGTCTGGAAGGACATCGATAATGCGACCTTTAGAGCGTCGCTAATTAAATCCCGTCCCATTATTTCGGCAGACTCTTCCACAGCGGTGGATCAGTTTTTCGCCTGGTTTTGTAAAACGGTGGAGACACTTGTGCCGCTTAAATCTATTTAAAAAAACAGGAAAGTGCCCTCTGCACCGTGGTTCTCAGAAACTTAAAGGAAACAAAAACAGGTCTGTAGGAACCATGAAAGAAATTGGCGAAAGGCTTACGATAGTAAAAGTAAATCTAGATATAAAGAAACATTGGCTGTCTACAAAAAAATGGGTCATGATGCAAAAACGAAATATTTTGGGGAACAAATTGATAATTCTAAAAACTCAAGTAGACAACTGTATGAGGTGGTAAAGTCATTGGCGGGGAAATCACCAGACTTGGGCCCTCCTCTCTCGCAAGAGTTCTGTGATGCACTGGCAAACTTTTTCTTTTTAAAAGTAAATGACATTTACTCGGAGTTTTCAGTGATGAAGAGCCCTACTGAACTCCGATCCATTCCTTCGAGTAAACACCAAGATTGTTCATTTGCTCAATTTAAAGAGATAGAGGAGGATCAAACAGCTGACATCATCAGACTTATAAAAACGGGCTCAGCCTTAGACCCCTGCCCTTCAAAAATCTTAACCCCAGTAACTGATTTAATTAGCTAAGTCGTCACACAAGTCTGTAATGGGATGTTTAAATCAGGGGTTTTCCCGGATAGACTAAAGAACACACTATTAAAACCTCTACTTAAAAAGCCCGGTCTAGATAAGAACACGTTGAAAAACTATAGACCTATTGCCAGCCTGCCTTTTCTAGCCAAAGTAGCTGAGAGAGTAATGAACAATCAACTGTCATGGTATATTGAACAAAACACTCTACTCGACGACACTCAGTTCGGGTTTCGGAAAATGCATGGGACTGAGACCGCACTTTTCAAAGCCGTTGATGACATGAGGACTATTAGAGACCAAGGGGGCACAGCCGTACTGGTCCTCTTGGATTTATCGGCGGCCTTCGACACGGTCAATCACTCCATCTTGATTGACCGTGTCGGAGAGTTGGGCATCCAATCTATGGCCAGAGCTCTGCTTGCCTCTTTTTTTGTCGGGTAGAACGCAGGCCGTAACACTGGGATCGTTGAAATTGGCTGATTTGGCTTTACCGTGTGGTGTTCCTCAAGGCTCCATCCCTAAGTCCGACACTTTTTAATATCTATGTGTCGGACTTAGCTAGGGTTATCAAAAACTACCGGATAAGCCTTACCACATACGCCGACACCCAGTTGATGCTTGCTATTAATAACGACGGAGAAGAGGTGGCGGCTCGGTTTCAAGAAGGCATGCTGACAATTAAGGAATGGATGGCCGGGAACTGCTTAAGGCTCAATTCAGAGAAGACGGAGGTGATTATCTTTGGAAAATTATCCCCTCTGTGGTCTTCAGTTTGGTGGCCTCCATCACTTGGAGCCTTACCAACCCCTGTTCAGAAGGTCAGGAACCTAGGGATAATCTTTGATGAGAAACCGAACTTTGTTAGCCATGCTAATCAGATAGCATTCTCCGCATTCCATAAACCTAGATTTCTAAGGAAAATTCTACCTTTTCTTTCAGAGAATGCTGGGAAAACGGTGGTGAGTTCCTTGGTACTTTCATCCTTGGATTACTGCAACGGTTTATTTGCAAATGCTCAATCTCGGGTAGTCGCCAAATTACAACTAATTCAAAATGCAGCGGCAAGGCTGCTGTCTGGCACTCCCAAATTCAAACCGATTAAGCAAGTAATCAGGAACTACCACTGGCTAACGGTCAGAAATCGGATCAGATTTAAAACCTTATGCCTTACCTTTAAAGCCCTACATTTCTTGGGCCGGAGTTTCTTAAACAGAAGCTCATCCTTTATCGCCCTACTAGACCACTTAGATCCGAACACTCACGCCAATTAATGGTGCCGCGGACTAGGACTGTCACTTGGGGAGACAGATGTTTCACGAACACCGCAGCCAGACTATGAAATACCCTTCCGCTGGCGATCAGATCTACACCTTCACTGTTTCAATTTAGAAAGCTCTTGAAGACTTGGTTGTTCGACCAATGATGTTCCTCCTTATTCTATTACTTTTGGATCCCGATAATGTTCCTACTGAGACTATAAGCTGAGTCACAGCGCCAAGACACCCACGGGTATAAGCTGCGCTTCATAAATTTTAAAAATAAATAAATAAATAAAATTATAGCCCACTCGTACTTCCCTTAACTTCAGGAGATCGACCCCTGACACCTCTTTACACATCTGAGAGCAGCACGACTTTGAGTACCCCTAGTTTCCATTGGTTAACATTGGGTGCCCAACCTCGAATTGGACCTCTGCACTTGGCCGCTTAATGCTGCTGGTGGTGCACACTTGGAACTGATTTGAACCCTGCCTGATGTTGACCAGAGACCCTCAAGACTGAATCTGTAAATCGAGTTCTTACCTGCAAAAACTGCATTCTTGTTTTCCTCCCATAGGTAAACATTGCAAAGCTTGAAAATTGCATGTCCGCTTTTTAAAGTATAAAGTATTTTCCCTGAAAAACGTACTTGCCTTTCTGCGAACATCTTAAATCTTTAAAGAAGCTTATTGTTGTAAAATTGCTGTGGATCTTATCGAGTCGTGTTATTAGTCACTGTGTGCATAACACATGTCTTACATTTCTCTGTTAGGTGTAAGACTGCTTGCCCACACTACCACAAATAGAGCACTTTGGCTTTACATTGAACCCTGTACCCTTCTGGGGGAATCTCTGGACTCTGCACTATACAAACACTTAGTGGTATACCATATATAGAGCCAGCTTCCTACAAGAGGCTCTTGACCTAGGAGGTCAGAACAGTGTCTCGGGTGTCAGGCTGGCAGACACCAGGCTGCAAGCACTCCAGAGGCTGGTAGATTTTCTGGGGGCATCTCTAGGGTGCCCTTGAGTGCATGTATTGATAAATCCATCACTGTACTCAGTGTGGGTTTATCAATACTAGATGTTTGATACCATACATCCCTATTTTCAGTGAAACCATTATGTAGCTGGGGAACACATTTTCACCGGTGTACAGCACATTTTAAAATGGCTTCTCTGTCCACTTGCATTTGCAGTAATAGGACGGACCAGCACAGGGGCTTATCTGCTCATGCAGGTATACCCTCACACGTAATATTCAGCATCCTGCCTTAGGACTGTCAGGCCTGCTGTAGGGGCGACTTGCAAATATCACATGCAGTGTTAAGGGACGCGGCACACAGGGATGTGACATGCCGTGTTTTCACTTTTGTCTGCACCGAGACATGCAGCCTGCATTGGCAGCCTTGCATATGCTTGGTTAGGAGTCCTTTAGTGTTCCACAATTTGTGCTGCTGTCCATAGGGACCCTCTTCAGTACCTCAGGTCCTAGGTACCATGGGTACCATTTAATAGGGATTTACAGATGGTGCTAAAGGTTTATAGGCCTAGTATGGAACACCAATGTTTACATGATGAAGTGCCTTAAGTTGACTTCTCTTTTATACACAATTAATTTTGACGAACATTTGAGTGCGTGACAATACAGGATAACATTGTTTTAGGGATTCTGCACATATACAGAACTATGCACAGGAAAACAGGACCTCTGTGAATAGGTGGTGTACAGACCTACCACATCCGTACCCAAACTGCCAAACCGACTAGCTATAGTGTCTAATTCGTTCTCCGTCTACACCGGAGCTACCAATGATTAGACAACCCAGAACACGCACTCTACCTTGTGAAATTGTGGGAGACAGACACTCTTTCGATTAGCCACTCATACTTGTCCACAATGTGAGTAATCAGAGACGCAGTATAGTTTAAAATGTTTATTTCAACTAACACGCTCTATGGTGCAGTACATGAGCCAATACTAGCAGCAGAATTCATAAACACAATATAGTCAGCATTGTTACAATACCATAGAATACGAACGGGGATGTCATGTCATAAAAAACTGTGGGAAAGGACTAAACGACCTAACCACCCTCCCCGTGATATTTTATTATAAAACAGAAGACCTCTGGTCTTTGTCAGCAGACCCCCATACCTCAAGGCCTAGATACAATATTCACATCGCAGGACAAACATACGTCTTCTCTCTGGAAAGGTGTATCTCCAAGTGTGCAAAAACAGGTTGCGGTTGCAATATTAAAGTACACGATTTCCAGAAGTGCAGCTGTGTTTAGCATGTTTTGTCTAAGTGCGAGGGACTTATAAGAACAGAATAACAAGGGGCATTGTTGTTTAACCTTGAACATCGTGTGCAGACTAAACCTCAGAGCACAGCAAAGAACTTGCAAGGTAGACAGTTCTCATGTGAAAGGAGCACAAACAGAGTCTTGCGAAATATATGCATGCAGTGTTGTGCGTAAAAGCAGCCTCATGGCACCAAAGCTCATGCGAACTGAGCAATTGGCGACAATGGACCTATAAGCCTTACTACAACATTCCTGATTCGGCGTTGCTTGCAATTCCAGCTCGGTTGATTTCTGTGTAACAACACGAGGTATGTCCAGCTTTACACCAAGTTAGACAGCCTGATGACACTTACCTGCAGGTAATGGGGAATTTGGTCCACCCGGACAAGGATTTGGCAGATCATCCACCCTAGGCTAGACTAGGTTAGGGAGTGCTAGGTAGGTGTGCGCTATGTGAGAAAGTGCCATCTTTCTTGCATTGGTATGCCCCCACTTTTGGCAGAACTGCTGATGTGCTTTGACTGAGTGTGCCTTGGGCTCCTGCCAACCAGGTACCCAGAGCCTGTGTTCCTTCCCTAAAAGCTGTGTTGAAACTAAAACCCAATTGGCATCTCTGGCCACCTGTCCGCTCCTGGTAAATGGTACCCTAGGTACCTAGGGCATGGTGACCAGAGAAGACCCCTAAGGGCTACAGCAGTTATTGTGCCACCCTTAGGGGCCCTGTACCCTGACACCCACACACTGCCTTTGCAGGCTGTCTAAGTACAGAACTCACCAGAGATGACATGGCACACATCCCTGTGTGCCATGCCGACAAAACCCACTGCCCTGGCATACATCAGTCACCCCTCTAGTTGGGTGCCCTATGCCAGTGGTGTGGGCACAGCTGCATGAGCCCTGTGCCCCTACAGTATCCAAGGCCATTCCTGGGCACTGTAAGTGCAGTGATGCCATTGTGAGTATATGGTGCTGGGAGATTATTATGAACTCCACAGCACCATAATGGCTACACTGAAGATTGACAAGTTTGATATCAAACTTCTCAGCTCATTAAGCCCACACTGATGCCAGTGTGGGATTTAAGGTAAAATGCACTACAGAGGGCATCTTAAGAGATGCCCCCTGAAACCTAACCTACAATCCACGTCCTGACCATGTGGCTGCCGAGGCTGCCCCCACCAGACATGTTTCTGGACCCCTGGGTCGAGAGCCTGCCGCTCTTGGGGGACTGAAACAATGCACATCCTGGGACGAGGTGCCAGGCCTCCTCCCCCAGGATGGCAGAGGAAGCTTCAAAGGCAGGCCGCCCTTGTGAGCTTCTCCAGACCATTTGCTGTACCCAGCAACTGGCCCCCACCGGTTCTGACCCCCACTCTGGCGGGACGATCGGCAGGAAACCTTAAGTGAGGAAAGGGGGTGTGCCAGCCTATGCCAATCCCACCCCTCAGGTGGGAGAGGCGAGGTTAAGCATGACTCTGGGCATCTTGAAGATGGGGAGCCCTGCCCAATCACGTCTAGGCTCCTGCCCCGCTCCCACAGGAGAGGAGCAGACAAGGGGGTGTACTCACCCCAGGGCAGGGACCCATTGGTCCCTGACCTTGCCCCCCCCCCCTGTAACGCCCCTAAATTTAGTATTTAGGGGCACCCCGAATCTTCAGTCCTCAGATCCCGATTTGCAACAACAGGAAGACCAAGAAACATGAAGACCTGCCGTGCAGCTGCTAACAAAAGGATGACGCCCATTGACTTGGCCCCAGAACTCTACAGGCCTGTTGATCCTTGAACCTGCTCCTGCGAAAGTCCGGCGTCTCCAGCGGACAGCAACCTCGACAACCCCGGAGGACCTGCCTGCCTTGAACCTTCCAAAAGACTGGGACTCCCATGAGCAGTAGTTCTGCTCCAACAGCAATACCCCTGGTGCCAGCCAGGAACCGCGAATCCAGCCCATTCTGCACCCGCGAAGCCCGACCTGTGTCTGAGTGATGCAAGACCACGAGGATGTCCCCCCGGCGACTGGGACCCGAAGTTCAGTGCCCAATCACCCTCCTCGATGACCCAGACGACGTCTGCAGCCTCAGAACCAGAGACCGCGACCAGCCGAGGGTAAGATTTCCCTACACCAAAAGACACCCCGGCGCCCCACAGCCCCTTGTGCCCTCCTTTGGGGTACCTACCTCTTCTCCAAGATCCCAACTTACGCCTCGAAGTGGTGGTCTCATCTTTAAGAATCTCCGTCCCAGAGCCTGCAGCCTTTGTTCACTTTTTAATTTCCCATTGGATAACATTGAGCGCCAGACGTCTCAAAAGCACCCGGCACCCAGCCGCCCGGGTGCAGCTGGAAGTGCAACTACTACCCTACTCTACTTGCCCTGAGTAAGTGACCAGGAGCTCAGCTCCCACAACCGCGTGGCGGGCCTGCTTGCAGCCACAAACCAAAGGCCCCTTACCCTCCATTGGATTGCATTGAGCCTACTCTCTCTGCACCCGGCTGCCCCTGTGCCGCTGAGGGTGTAACAACAAATTGTGTTTAGAAATGTGTTGCCTATTGCAATCCCTGTAGAGATTGTACTTACAAAGTCTATTGCCTTTCTGCAAAGTAATTACCTAAAGTCACTCATATTGAGAAGTATATTTTGATACCTGTCGGTTCTAAAATAAAACAATTATATCTTTTAATATAGAAACAATTCTGAGTTCTTGAGTGTGTGAAACCTTTTGCTCACTGAGTGTGTACAACAAATGCGTTACACTGTCCTCTGATACTGCCTTACTGCTCGACCAAGCTACCACTTTAGAGAGTAAGGTCATATCTGACTTTAGCCTCTGTTATACCTCTTGGGACTCTATACACACAGTACCTTACTTTGGTCCAGTATATATAGAGCCACTTTCTTACATGCTATACTCAGTATTTATATGCCAGCATGTATCTACTATTATAGCACAATGGTGGAGTTGTTTATCCTTTTCACTGTTCTCATAATGCTAATTTCCCTATTCGGTTTCATTTACTGAATATCGCAGTGCATGTATTTTTATGCAAGAATCATAATGCTTCAGTAAATATTGAAATGCCTTGCTGAGACTTTCTTGGGCGTTTCTTTGGGTGGTGGTGGTGGGGGGATTAGGGTTGGCATGTTCTGAGGTTGCACACACATTTGATATCTTGTAGGGTTAGGGGTGCAGATGGTGCACCGTGGGCTAGGAGGGATACAGGTCAGCGTATCCTAAGGGTGTGCATGGATTCGGTCTGGCACAATCCTTACACTTAGGTTGTCACACTATTTTACCTGTGAGGTACAAGCCATACGACAGCACCTATCTGAAAAGATTTTTTGTGTTGTTTTTTTGAAGGGCCAATAACTTAGTCCAAGAATGTAAGAATGGCCAGTATCTGCCCAAAATGTATTTTGCGATACAAAAGGGGATGATGGACGGAGCGTTTGAGCAAATCAAACACTCACCCCCAGTCAACTGATCTGGGTTTAATCCATCACCATTCTTTAGCCCACTCAGCCACCCCATTTCAGACATGGCTATATGCAAATCAGTCTGACCCTGTGCCTCATGGGAACAGTCCAGCCCGAACTGCCAAGCCATGTCTTCCATGGACCGGAAACAAGCATCCTGGGACCGGTTTCGGATTCATAATCCTCATCAGCCAGGCTATCTTGAATCCAGTGGCCAAGTGAGCAAGGGACTCACGTCGGAGCATACCCTGCCACACTTAGGGCGAACAAAGCGATACAAAAGGGGATGATGGACGGAGCGTTTGAGCAAATCAAACACTCACTCAATTTATTTTGGGCATGGCAGATTCAGACAGTCGACATTTATGCTCTGCAACAACTCTGTGCCAACATGCCTGGCTAAGAGTATCATGGTTTAAACAGAAAGTAGAATCAGTTTGAGGCATGTGGGCTGCTGAAACATATCTGTGCATAGGTCGCCGCCTTGTGTTGGGTCCGGATGATTGCACGTTGTTGTCCTGGAAGAGTCTTCGAAGTATCACGAGATAGGTGGCTCCTCCCTAGGACTACAGTGCGCATGGGCATCCTCTCCATCCTCAGATTGTTTTTTCCGCCATTGGGTTCAGATGTATCTTCCTTTACTTGAAGTTCGGAATCGAAACTACTCCTTCTAGAGGCCAAAAGGCCTCCGCTATCGTCGGTATTGTCTCGTATCGGTGCCGACAAACTTCTTTACCAACTTTATACTGCTTGGGACGTCGAATCGGGCCATGGGCCTTCTCGACGCCACGCGACCACTCGTCGATGGAACGGAGCCCATTCAAGAGATGCCCTCAATGTAACTCCAAATACCCACATATCAATAAAACACCCTGTCTGTAACAAGTTTTTATCTCCAGAACACGATGAATCCGGCTGCCTAGCCTGCGCCCAGTTTCGTTCTAAAAAGACACTTCGAACTCGACGGGCAGCTAGACTCACCATGCAGAGACACGCGCCGGAGCCAGAGAATATCTTCGGCGACGGAGACTATCTTGTCGAGGCAGACGAATATGAAAAACAGTCGGATCAAGGATCGGAGCACGACTTTGACTACTACATCGACGAGGAAGAAGACATCGTCGAGGTAGGGGACGACGAGCAAGGAATTGGAGCCGTAGAGGACGACTCCGGTGACGAAACGGGCCCAACCGTAACAACAGCGGCCTATACGTCCACCTCCATGGTTCAACAGGCTCAGGTCGAGGCATCGCCACAAGGCCTTAGCCAAGATCTCAAAAGACATTCTACAGCCCCGCAATACAGCCCGGCTAAGAATATTACTAAAGAGCCGTCTAATCAACAAGCTCCAAGAATGGTATCGAAACCAAAGG
Organism: Lissotriton helveticus; assembly: GCF_964261635.1. Classification (NCBI taxonomy): domain Eukaryota; kingdom Metazoa; phylum Chordata; class Amphibia; order Caudata; family Salamandridae; genus Lissotriton; species Lissotriton helveticus. The sequence goes on from NC_136067.1 coordinate 1,530,769,199, forward strand.
TGGTTCCGGACAAAACGAAACTGATTGACTACACGGTCTTCGGACCGCATTACGTCGATCCATCGGAGTCGAGACCGAAGAAGCTTGTAGACAACACCGTCTTCGGGCCTAACTATGTTGAACCATCGGCCTCGACCATAAAAGTCATCGAGCCGAAACGCAGCGCCACAGTACCTGCGCCAAAACAAAAGGGCGTAGAACCAAAAACGTCGGCACCAAGTGCTGAAAAACCACACAAGGGACTCGATCCGAAAAAGGTTGTCGACCCAAAACAAAAGGCCGACACACCAATTGCTGTCCAAAAGAAAAGCATCGAGCCGAAGAAAATCGACCCGAAAAAGGGTTTCGAAACGACATCAAAGGGCGTTGATCCAAAACCATCGGTGCCAAAATCAGCACAAGTACAAAAAGGAGGTGTCGACGCGAAGAAGACTGTCGAGACACCTTCGGCACCAAAGAAACTGGCACTACAAAAACAAACCGTAGTACCAAAGAAAACACTCAGACCGATTACATTTGGCCTCCCACCTACCTCGAAGCCAAAGGCGGTCGAGCCAAGAACCAGCGTCGAACCAAAGCTAATGAAACAGAAGACTTTGGCAAAACCACAAAAGACTGCTGAACAGGAAGTCTTATATCCAGACCCTGAATCAGTTGAACAATCAAAACTCTATATTGATCCTAACTCTGGCAAACTCACTACCTACAAGAGGAAAATAAGGCCAGAGCCTGAGAGGGACACCTTTACTATTCATCTTGAAAAGAAAAGGGACTGTTCTTCCTCACCTATTCTTTTTGAGCCTATTCAGCCACATAGGCCACACACATATTCCTATACACCCACACACTCGGATGAGGAAGTGGATGAGGACTATGATCCGGAATATAACTATCCAGTGGATGCTGACCCAGACATTCACACACAGCCATAGGTTGACCCTACACAACCAGGTGATTCTCAACCCATCCCTGATACAACTGCATACCCTGCTAGGCCTGCTCCTACAGAAGACACAGCTGCTTTTAATTCATTAATAGAAAGAGCAGCAAGCCATCACAATGTGGACATGCATGCAGATCCTGTAGAGGAAGATTTCCTCTTTGACACTTTTGCAACATCAGAAAGGGCAGTTAAACCACTGCCCATGTTGAAAGGGGTACTTAAGCATGCGGGCGACATATTTAAGGATACCACTAGGGCCAGGGTCATTAACCCAAGGATAGAAAGGATATATAGGCCGGCGCCAGTAGACCCCACATACATTAAGGGACAACTGCCTCTAGATTCTTTCGTGGTAGCAAATGCACGTAAACGTGCAAACTCTCAAACAACTGGGGAAGCTGCACCCCCCAACAAGGAATCAAAGATTTTTGAGGCCTCAGGGAAACGGGTAGCCGCACTGGCGGCTAACATCTGGAGAATATCAAACACGCAAGCCCTGTTAGCCAGGTATGACAGGGCACACTATGACACATTAGAAACGCTTTTGCAGCATCTACCTGACGCTTACAAATAACAAGCTGAACAACTAATACAAGAGGGAAAGCTAATCACAAACGCTTCCATTAAATGTGACTTCGATGTGGCGGATACAGCTGCCAGATCTATTAACACTAGTGTTATGATCAGGAAACATGTGTGGCTACGCATTTCTGGTTTTAAAAGCGAAGTTCAGTCCACTTTGTTGAACCAGCCCGTTAATCCTGACTTCTTCTTTGGTCCAGATGTGGATACAATACTGGACAAAATGAAAAAAGACACAGACGGCGAAGTCAATGGGAGCCCTACAGTCACAACAACATAGAGGCTCCTTTCGTCGCTCAGGATACAGAGGGGCTGCAAGAGGCAACTCATCACAGCAGACCACAAACTATAAAGGTAACACATAAACCACCTACAATAAAAACAATAGAGGTGGATACCGCGGCAATAATACCAAAGGCAGAGGATGAGGGAACAACACCACCAGATCCTCTGTAAATACAAAGCAGTGACTCATTAGCGCTACCCCAGACCACATAACACCGGTCGGGGGACGTTTACAACAATTCCTACCAGTCTGGAAAAATATCACTACAGACAAATGGGTAAGGCAAATTATCCAACATGTCTATTGCCTAGAGCTCACCGCCGCACCACCCAACATACCTCCAAAACACCGGCCTATGTCCGCAGAACACCTCCACTTATTGCAACAAGAAGTTATCAGCATGCTGCAAAAAGGGGCCATAGAACCAGTACCCTTAGAACACCAAGGTACAGGAGTATATTCGCTATACTTCCTCATCCCCAAAAAGGACGGGTCTCTCAGACCAATATTGGACCTCAGGCCCCTAAATCAATACATCTTATCAGAGCATTTTCATTTTTTTTTTTTTTTTAATATATTTTTATTGCAGATGATCTTTACACATTTATGCCGGTTAAAAGTTACACAATCAACATTTGGATTCAACGATATAGAGAAATTTGGTGTACACAGCCATTTAGCCCACAACCTGGAGGACGGGCGGCAATAATCAGAACCGCAACATGTCTACGCACTTCATATTATCATTGCTACATCCGGCATTCGAGGATTTTACATCTGCTTTTCTTTCCCTCCCGGTACCCCAACAAACAAACTAATCTACCCCTGGGACCCAACATTAAGGTATCTACTGAACTGTGCCTACTGTCTCTCCCCTCCCACTCGGCCCCTCAATGCAAGCTGGATGTTGGCATTGAGGCAATCCTGGTCAACTGGATACAAACCCGAGGAGTCTTCTTTATCCAGGCCATTGTATCCTTAGTGTATGGAGGAATAGAAATCAAAGTTTAACCCCCCCCTCCTCCCCCCCTCCCTCCCGGACTCCGCCATCGGTGCATCGTTATTAGGATAGTCGTTTTGGGTCTGGAACATTGGGACCGTCAGGAAAAACCTGCATTGAACCTGTCGTGTTATGGGGAAGCAGTTCAGTCGTGACATCAGTCTTCCGAGTCGCTACTTGTGTTATAATCACGTAGCGCTTGTACCAAGGCCTCCCACGCTTGCGCAGACTCTAAAGCTTTATCGTTCTGCTGTCGCCGCGCTAACTGAAATCTCAAAGTGCTCTCCGCCCCAGTCCATTTAAGGAATTCGTTGCGCCATTTAGCATCTACTGGACCCGTTTGTGCCTTCCAGTTCCGTGTGATTTCGCGTTTCGCTAGGGTAAGTCCCATATCTATAAATTTGCTAGTGACTTTGTTTTTGGGAGTATGTGGAAACCAGTGGAGAACCCCAACCGCCATGTCAAACTGTAGTGCACGCTCTGTCACTCCATTAAGAGTTTCTCCCACCGAATTCCAGTAGAGAGTCAACTTAGGGCAGGCCCATAGCATGTGGCCAAGCTCCACTCCAGTGGCCTGACATCTGGTGCAAGCCGCGGCGTCTATGGCAAAGTATTTTTGTATCTTTCCCGGGGTCAAGTATGCTCGGTGCTAAATATAAAAGTGTACTAATTGGAACCACGCGTTGCGCGTACTCTTCCAGGCCTGGCGCATCAGCGGAGTCCATGTTGTTTCAGGGATTTCCTTTCCTATATCAGCTTCCCATTTACCTCTAAGCACCTCCAGCGGAGGAAGTCCCTCATTAAGCATTCTGGTGTACAGACACGTGACTGCTTTAACCCTCCCAGCCGCCATCATAGCATATTGGCATGCCATTGTTGTCTTTGGTTCTTCAAGCCCCCCTTTCCAGTGTACCTGTATGGCCCGCGTGATCGCCGCATGCAGTAGGAAGTCGCCTCTAGGAATATCAAAGCGATCCAAGAGCGCTGGAAACGATAGTAGCATCCCGTCCTCGTAGAGGTCCCTTATCAGAGCATTTTCATATGCTCACTCTACAACAAGTGTTACCACTGATGCGGCAATGAGACTTCCTCGCAACCTTGGACCTCAAAGACGCATATTTCCATATCCCGATACATCCTGCTCACGGGAAGTATTTCAGGTTTACACTACTAAATCAACACTACCAATTCAAAGTGCTTCCATTTGGAGTAACAACAGCTCCAAGAGTTTTCACAAAATGCCTAGCGACAGTAGCTGCACACTTAAGGAGACAACAGATTCACGTCTATCCGTACCTGGACGACTGGCTTATACAAGCGAAGTCAGCCCAGCAGTGTGCCAGCCACATGTCAAAAACAATTCACCTACTGCACAGCCTAGGCTTCACCCTAAACTACCAAAAATCTCACCTTCAGCCATCCCATGTACAGCAGTACCTGGGAGCAACAGTGGATACCTTGACAGCAAAGGCATACCCAAACGCTGCAAGAATAAACTGTATGCAGCTCCTAATCCAAAAGTTCAAGTCCCAACACTCGCTCTCTGCCAGAGTGTTTATGCAACTCATAGGCATGATGGCCTCGTGCATCCTCATAGTCCCTCACGCCAGACTACATATGCGCCCGATACAAGAGTGCTTAGCACGGCAGTGGAACCAGGCTCAAGGACATTTGAAAGACCTACTGTTGGTGACCAGTCGTGCATACAACTCTCTGCATTGGTGGAACCCACAAAACCTTTGCAAAGGACGACTGTTCCAGGAGCCTGTACCACAAATAGTACGAACAACGGACGCATCTCTCATAGGAAGGGGAGCCCATGTCCTTCAGAACACAGTACAGGGCATATGGACAGCACATCAACTTGCTGGAAATGATGGCAATTTTTCTGGCAATGAAAGCGTTCAAAGTACATTTATGCAACAAAGTTGAGTTGATCCGGTCGGACAACATGACAGCAATGTACTACATACAAAAACAGGGAGGAACACACTCCCCACAGCTATCACATCTAGCACAAAGCATGTGGAAGTGGGCCATCCAAAGAAACATTTTTCTCATGGCGGAACACCTCCCAGGCAAACACAACCAAGTAGCGGACCTGCTCAGCAGGCAGCCAACAGCTGCACCAGTGGGAGATTCATCCCACAGTGCTCCAACCATACTTCCAACAGTGGGGACAACCAGAGATAGACCTGTACGCCACAAAGGAAAACGCAAAATGCCGGTACTTTGCCGCCAGGTTCCCACATCTGCAGTCGCAGGGCAATGCGACATGGATGAACTGGTCCGGCAGATTTGCGTACGCTTTTCCCCCAGCACCGTTACTACCGCTAGTGGCACGCAAACTACGCCAGCATTCACTAACACTAATCCTAGTTGCTCCAACATGGGCCAGGCAACCATGGTACACAACGTTCCTAGAACTTTCCGTGGTACCTCATCAAAGACTGCGGCTAACGCCCACTCTACTCACTCAGAGCCATGGAGACATACAACACCCAGATCCGCAACAACTGAACCTTGCAATCTGGCTCCTGAAGTCTTAGAGTTTGGGTACCTCAACTTACCTCCTGACTGTATGAACATTATCAAGGAGGCAAAAAAACCTACAACCAGAGCTTGTTATGCCGCAAAATGGAAGCGTTTTGTCATTTACTGCAATAACAATGACGTAAACCCACTAGATGCTTCAACGCAAAATATCATTTGCTATCTTTTGCACCTACATCGTTGCAATCTAGCTTATTCATCTATAAGAATACACTTGGCTGCCATTGCAGCTTATCTTCAAAACAGGCAGCATCTTTCGCTATTCAGAGTACCTGCGATTAAGGCATTCATGGAGGGACTCAAAAGAATAATCCCCCCAAAACACCCACCTTCACCTGTCTGGAACCTTAACATCTTTTAACCAGACTAATGGGACCACCATTTGAACTATTGCATTCCTGCGAATTACAATTTTTAACATGGAAAGTGGCATTCCTAGTGGCAATTACTTCACTTCGACAAGTTAGTGAGCTACAAGCCCTAACTATTCAAGAGCCATTCATCCAAATGCATGCCAATAGGGTAGTTCTTATAACAAACCCTAAGTTCATGCCCAAGGTGGTATCCCAGTTTCATATCAATCAAACAATAGTACTGCCAGTGTTCTTTCCAAATCCACAGTCAGTACCTGAAAGGGCTCTACACACACTAGATGTCAAAAGAGCACTTCTCTACTACATTGATAGAACTAAAGATTTTCGAAAAACTAAACAGTTGTTTGCCTTCTCACCACAACACAAGGGTGACCCCATTTCAAAATCTGGGTTAGCCAGATGGATAGTTAAGTACATCCAAATATGTTATCTCAAAGCAAAACGCACTTTAACAATTCCCCCAAGGGCGCATTCTACACGCAAACTTGTGGCATCCATGGCTTTCCTAGGAAATATTCCTCTAGAGGAAATATGTGGAGCAGCCACATGGTCTACCATACATACATTCACAAAACACTATTGTGTAGATGTATATTCCAAACAGCAGGCAGCTGTAGGACAGGCTGTTCTAAAAACTCTTTTTCAGACTGCTGCAGCTGGCACAGGTAGCCACCGCTAAGGGAGAAACTGCTATACATTCTATGCACAGATATGAATTCAGCAGCCCACATGCCTCGAACGGAATATGCTACTTACCAGTATGCATCTGTTCTTGGCATATAGGGCTGCTGACATTCATATCGCCCACCCTCCTCCCCGGTGCCTGTCGCAGCTGTAGCATTCTTTATCTATTTCTTTTTTTCTTACTTTCTTGCATGGACACCCTTTACTGTACCATACTCCATCTCTGCCACAATGGCGAAAAACAATCTGAGGATGGAGAGGATGCCCATGCGCACTGTAGTCCTAGGGAGGAGCCACCTATCTCGTGATACTTCGAAGACTCTTCCAGGACAACACCGTGCAATCATCCGGACCCAACACTAGGCGGCGATCTATGCACAGATATGAATGTCAGCAGCCCTACATGCCAAGAACAGATGCATACTGGTAAGTAGCATATTCCTTATCAATTTGGCCTTCACAGGAAAGTCTTTTTGGGGAATGTGTGGATTAGGCTCTACAGCGCTTATAAAGACTATGACACCAAAATCCACTAGGGCATTGCAATACAGAGGGTTGTTTCCATCGGACATGCAGCAGGGGGAAAAAGACACCTCAGAAAGTAGGTATGCACCCAGCCACCTTGCATGCCACAATCGCAACAGACCGCTGCCATAATAGCTCCACTGTAAAGGCAGTACGGATCACCCTCAAGACAGGCCTTTAGAGGAAGGGACGGGGCGAGAAAGGAACCATCCATTACAAAGTGACTGGCAGAGAAAACCTTCCTACACTAGTGACCTAGGGGAGGAAGAGGATTTAGAAAGAAATGGGGACGGCTCATCTGTGGCAAATTATTATTAAACCTCATCAAACATGGTTACAGAATAGATTAAAAAATGCACCCCACTCACTGCCATACAGGAATAAGAGTAACAGGGGGTAACAAAGTCACCTACAACAAGAAGTCAATAAACTCTTAAGCAAGAGGGCAATAGAAAGGTGCCACTAAGAGAGAAAAAACAGAAGTGTACTCCACATACTTTCTAGTACCAAAGCCAGACAATACTTTAAGACCTTCCAGGACCTATAGGCACTCAACTGGTCAATCAAAACACAAAAAAACAAGATGACAACATTAAAAGAAATCATTCTTCTAGAAAATGGGGACTACATGATAACCATAGACCTATGTGCAGGTCTTCCATTTAGTTCATCAGGGTCTGCACTGGTGGGAAAAATCTTCCAACGTTTTGTTTGTCGCGCCCCTTTCAGCCCTCCAAAGAAAAGAATTGATTTGTCTCGGACTATGCTTCGCTGAGCTGGGGTGCCCTTCTGGACAACATGACTAAGTGAGGCTGATGGCAGTCTGTCTTACCATTAGAGTTTTTCTAGTTTCCATCTTGGAGAACACCAATCAGACATGCTACGCAATACAAGCACTATCCATTATATCAGCGTACATGCAGTGTGGGCCTATTGACTGTGCTGGGAGGTGAATGTGAAGTGAATGGAACATTTTCCTGGCAGTTGCTATCCTAACATAGGACCTCAGTGTGAGAGTGAATGCTTTGTTGCCTCTTCTAGTTTCCATCTTGGAGAACACCAATCAGACATGCTACGCAATACAAGCACTATCCATTATATCAGCGTACATGCAGTGTGGGCCTATTGACTGTGCTGGGAGGTGAATGTGAAGTGAATGGAACATTTTCCTGGCAGTTGCTCTCCTAACATAGGACCTCAGTGTGAGAGTGAATGCTTTGTTGCCTCTAAATGGAGGACCACATGTGGGAACTGCACCCTGCAGTGAACTAGGAGATCTTTTCCATACAACGGTATCTATAGATCTATTTGTCTTGGTCCAGATAAGGAAATCAGTTTGGCTTCTGACGAAGGTCCAGTGTAAAGTGCAGTGGGATAGAGTAAAGCTATTTCTAATCTCTCCAGATTGGGTGAGGAGGATCTGGTATGCTGAGATATTTGGCCATATCCTCAGCCCAGTCTTCAAATGATGCAGTTGCTTGTGTGGAGCTAGAGTGGTGCCCTTTAGCATCCATTTGCCTGCTGGCCGAGAATCGAAACGTCCTCTTGCCTGCAGGTAAACTCATTAAACCAGTTTTTGTTAGTTGCTGGAACAAATTTCTTCAGTGGTGTGAGTCTGAAGACATGAATCCCTTTCAATTCCACCTTTCAGACTTTTTGCAGTGAACTGTCCCTTTCCCAGAAGGGGTACGCAGTGGAGACAGTAAAATTCTTTTTTGTGTTCCTGGGATCATTCATGTCCCACTTCATCCAGCCATCCTTGTGAGATCACCACTAGTGTTCTACCCCACCCCGCTTGTTGTGCTTAAGTGGGACTTGGATCTTAAGTTGACTTTCTTCATGGCATCCCGATATGAGCAGTTGCACAGGTACCCAGTTCAACTTGTTACTGTATTGTCGGTGGCCATAACGTCAGCCTGTAGGCCCTCTACGTTTGTCCACCTTTCACCATCTTCTATCCCCATAAGCTGGTTATTCATGCCTGCGCGTCCTTCCTACCTCATGTGGCATCTTCTTTTCACTTGGGCCAATCTGTTAACCCTTCTTTAACCCTCCTTACCACACCAGAGAGGACGAACTGAGAGGCCGAGCCAGAGGTGACGTGCATCCTATTACATCAACCTCATTTGAGATGACCGAGTTGATTATCAGGTTTTTGTTTGATCTGCAAGAGCGGTTACAAATAGCTTTGGTGACCAAACACTTTTTTCTCAGTAGGTCATCCATTGTAGCATTATCTGCTACGCCTTTGCCAAAAAAGATCCCATTCTTCTGTGCCATGGCTGCTTCCAATGCTCTTGTTAGAGGCGTTCAGGTGGCTATGTCCTAGGCTGCCATATGCTCTTCCTTTAGCCATTGAGAAGTACTATAGCCTGAACAAACCTTGAGTGATTTTATTTGTTGTTGCAGTCATTGATACTTTCTTGGTTCCTCATGATGCCTCTCCGTATGGCTCGAGCCAGTTTAGAAAAAGTATCCAGTGCTGCGATTGTCCTTTGTGTCGTCACATCCTGTGGACGGAGTCAAAATCAACAATGCATGGTGCCATTTGTAGGTGATGGAGAGCAATTGTTTGGGAAAGGTTTTTCCAGAGAAGTCTTGCACTTGGTGGGATAGTCTTAAAGTGCAGATTCTACTGGAAGATTAGGGATCCACCTTGTAATAGTTATTATGGTGAATAACTTTATCTTCCATTTCTTTATTTTTGTCTTCCTGAATCTTTCTTCTCTCCCAAGTTAAATAAAGATGGTGATTTAAATTTTTTTTTTTTCATACAAAGCTATTTCTTTCCAAATTTAAACACTTACTGTGTCTTTACCACATGGTTTAAGTAACAATGATTGTGTTAGATTTTCCCTGGGAAATCTATAAAATATTTTTTTTTCCCACTTCATCTTAAGGGTATGGACGATTTGCAGGTCAGATGTGCTGCAACAGATATATTTTCTTATCTGGTTGAATTTAGCCCATCAATGGTCAGAGACTTTGTCATGCAAGAAGCCCAACAAAGTGATGACGTAAGTATCATGACAAATGTAATTTGAATTGTTTTTATATATTATTCTAGCAACTTCTCTATCATTGCATTTTTCTCTGTATACTTTAATGGTAGCCTATCTTGGTGAACTTGTGGCATCCCTAGAACACGTTTTTGTTGTATCTTTTTATATAAAGAAAAGCATGTGCAGGAGCTGACTTTAAGTTTTTATTGCAATGTATATATATAGCCATTTGACTGAAAACTGCGTTCTCTTAATCACTTTTAAATGTCACAATTAAATGAAAATGTAGCCCCTAAAAAGGTTGCAAACATACTGACACACAGAGCCTAATTAATTGCATCTTTAAGGGTTACTCAAACTGGGGCATACCTCCAGCCCCCAATTAATCATACATAAAGATCTTCTTACACAGTCCACATGGAATAGGCGGCACACCACCCAAGATGGATTTCATACAGATTTAGTATCTCACCATAGCAAGAACAACAAGGCCCCTTGTGCCTTGCTCATCTACTAGCTCATCTGTTTCTGAAGGTATCTTGTATGTTGTGACTTATTAGCAGTGAAAATGGACAGATCTTGAGGTTTGTGTACTTAGAGAAACCTTATAAAAATCTTGGAAATTAAGTTCACTGGAAAACGTTTCTAGTTTAAACCAGTAAATGCACTGAAATTTTCCAGTTAGGTCTATACACGCACACACCATATACCATAACTTACTGTGTTTGCAATACACAAGACACCGATTTGATAAAGTAACAGATGGTTAAAAACAGTCAACAGTAGAGCAACATGGTGTGTGCCAGGAGTTATGTTTTGTGTTATTTTATAACCCTTTATAGCCCTAACAAGCCAATGTCATTGGATTTTGCACTTTTGAGTTGCAACCATAAATAACTTTTGTACAGTGTGTGTGTATATAGATAGATGTATGTATATAAATATATACACACACTTTTTATTAGTCTCCTTAGTCTATTCCTTACCTATATCCCAGCTATTTTTCATTGTTTTTTTGTGAGACTTTTTTTTTTTCAAAGTAATTTTTATTGCTTTTTCCAAAACTTAGACTCAAGGCACAATCCTCCAATATGCCCTCGCAGGGGCTTCTCGAAATTCAAAGCGCATTATTCAGATCCACTGTTAAGTAGAGAGACGAATTTCCCCATCGCCATAGTATACCAAAGCCGTCTCTGCATCATAATAGTGTGTTCAATGTCGGGGGAGATGGGTTGCAGTCACCTTGTCCAGCATGGGGGATAAGTACCAGGAGCAATGCCATCTCATGAGTGTCTCTGCGCTGAATACACCCCCTACGCTCCCCCCTTCGATCAATTGTCAGCACATGCAATCAGCAAGCGATACCCCCGAGGAGCTCGAGGAACTCGAAAGTGGATAATACACCAATAGTCAAACATTAAATAAGAAAGGATAAAACCCAACCTACCCCCCTCCCCTCCCCAACTCCCTCTCCCCCCCCCTCCCCAGTGGTGGCTTTGCGTACAATAGAGTTTCAACCGCATAGTGTACCTCAGAGTTGGAATAGATGAAGGGCCCTAAGTGTGGGAGGACAAACTGCCGAAGGTAGGCCCTTCGTCAAGAAGGAGACTAAGGGACCCCAACGGAATGCAAAGTTTTTAAAGTCTTCTCGGGATATGTCGTTCCAGGCTCATCAGTTGCCACAGGCGAGAGTGCCACAGGGACATAGCCGGTGCTTCCCTTTTCTTCCACGCTACCGCTATAGCTAATTTGGCCACCCCCAGACATAGCCACATAATTCTCATATCGGCCCTAGTCTGATGTTCTAGCATATAGTCTCTAATGCCAAGTAGGGCCTCTATCATTGAGATCGGGACGGGGTACCCCAATATAGTTTTCACCTGCGCTGGGATCTCCTCCCAAAAGGGCCGAATGGAGGGGCAGTCCCACCATATGTGTTGGAAGTCCCCCAAGAGGCCACACCCCCTCCAACAACGATCCGACGTGCCGGTAAAGATTCTAGAGAGCTTGGACGGGTAGAAGTACCAGTCCATCATTACTTTCAAATGGGCTTCTCTTAGAGCTGTGGACCGATTGAACTTGAAGAGATCTGACCATTGGTGGGCCCAGTCTTCCTCCGAGATGTCGCGCTGGGCCATCCCCTCCCACCAAGCCATATACCGCGGACGGGGAGTGATCTCTGTGGAGAGCAAAAGCTTGCATATAGCCAAAATAGCCCCCTTCATGGATTTAGTTTTAATGAGGAGTGATTCAAACGCGGGGAGAGGTCTGGTGGCCCCCTCCCTGATCCGTGGGTCTAGAGCCCAGTGTAATAGCTGTGCGTGATGGTAGTGCTCATGGTCCCCCACCCCATAGTCTCTTGTGCAGTTCTCAAAGGTAAGGGGGTTATAGTTGTGGAATAAGTGCGTCAGTGCAAGGCAACCTCCTTCCCTCCAAGCATCAAACAGCCCCTCTAGGAGCGCTGGGGGGAATAAGGAGGAGAAGTGGATAGGTGTGAATGGTGAAGGGAAGGACGTCCAACCCTCCCTCGTTGCCACAGTGTCCCATACCCTAAGAGTGGTGCGTGTCGGGGTACTAAGGTATGCGTTCGGGGGTCTGTCCCTTTTCTCGCGCCAGATCAAATCCCATATAGTTCGACCAGCTACACTGCGGTCCATGTGGAGCCAATGTTTCTCCGATTCCTTTTGCGACCACTCGACCAGGATACGGAGTTGGGCCGCCTTATAATAGAGCTTAAGATCGGGTAGTCCTGCTCCCCCCTCCCTCTGTGGACGCCGAAGCATGAAAAAGGAGAAACGGGCCCGCCCTCCCTGCCAAATAAATCATTGTTTTCGTGCGCCTAAAAATATCCTCCTCTAGTTCTATGGGGAGTGCCTGAAACAGGTATAGCAGTTTAGGGAGGAGTGTCATCTTTATAGCATGTATGCGACCCAACCAGGAGAGAAAAAGCGGTTTCCATCTCGTTAGTTCCGTTTGAATGTGGGAGAGAAGAGGAGGAAAATTAGCTGCATACAGTTTCTCTATTTTTGGCGTTAGTTGCACCCCTAGGTATTTTATGTAAGAGTGCGCCTACAGTAAAGGCGTTAATGATTGGAGTTGTAAGGAGTCTGCGTGCGAGAGGGTAAGGTTAAGTATATAGGACGTATCCAGATTAATCTTGAAGCCCGCCACTTTCTCAAAGGAGCTAAGTACTTCCTGGAGTCGTGGGAGTGAACACATCGGGTTAGACAAGGACAGGAGATCGTCATCTGCGAAGAGGGAGTTCTTATGGGATTCACCGGTAAAGGGAAGTCCCTCTATTCCCTGGTGCTCCCTAACCGCTATAGCTAGGGGTTCTATGCTGAGGGCGAACAACAGAAGGGACAGGGGGCAGCCCTGTCTGGTCCCCCTGGAGTGGCAGAATGAGGTAGATTGCACGCCGTTGACGGAGACTTTAGATTTTGGGTGTCTGTAATTGGCCTGGAGCATCGTTATGAATCTGGGGGAGAAGCCGAATTTCGTAAGCGTGGCCCATAAAAAAACTCCAATCAACTCGATCGGATGCTTTTTCAGCATCAAGGCCGACTAGGACCGCAGGGATATTAAACTTATTAGCTGTCTCGATTAGGTGGACGATGCGACGCGTGTTGTCGTGTGTTTGGCGCCCCTTAATAAAGCCAGACTGATCGGTATGAATAATAAGTGGCATGAGTTCAAACAGTCGCTTGGCCAGTATGGAGGAGTACAGCTTCGCATCAATGTTCAAGAGGGCAATGGGCCGATAGGAAGAACAGCAAGTGGCGTCCTTACCTGGCTTGGGGATCACCGAGATCACCGCCTCTGCCATAGTCAGGGGTGTCGCCGTCCAGGGCCATCCGATTGAAGAGCCGGACCAGGTGATGACTAATGTCTGCCGTAAAAGTCTTATAAAAGACCGCGGTATACCCATCAAGTGTGAGAGTAGTTAGCCTAACGGCTAAGGCGCTCGACCTCGGACCTGGGGATCTGGGTTGGAGTCTCGGTAACGACGCCAAAACCTCCTGTGATTCTGGGCAAATCACTTAATCTCCCCGTGCCTAAAAATGAAAGTGTGTGTCCTCAAGTAAAAAAACAAAAAACGTAACTTGTGCTATGTAAAGCGCTCTGATACCTGATTCGGTTCGGGTCTAGTTCGCGCTATATAAAACTCTACCAAAAAAATAAAAAAATACCGGGTGCCTTATGGGGTTTCAGTGCCTTAATAGCTGTTTGTACTTCCTCGAGAGTGATAGGGGCATCGAGAGTCTCGTTCCATTCCGGGGAGATCTGAGGGATTGGCAAGTCCCTAAGGAAGGCTTGCTGGTGTTCAGTGTCAAGAGCTTCAGCTGAGTACAGTGAGCTGTAAAAGGACCCAAAAAGTCCGGCCTTGTCTTCGTCCCTATGGAGTAGCCTCCCCGACCCGTCCTGAATACCCCCTATGTATTCCCTCTCTCCTTTGTCCTTCAACTGTCTGGCTAGGTGTTTCCCCACCTTGTTGCCCTGAGTGTAGGACAGGTTGCGCAATTTGAGAAGGGTGAATTCTGCCCTATTATTATATATGGCCCGTAATTTGCCCCTGAGTGCCGTGAGTGTGCGAAGCGTCTGCCTAGTGGGTGCAAGCTTGTGGGTCCGCTCAACAGTCGCCAGTTCCTGCTCCAAGCCCTCCCTTTCTTTTGCCCGTTGTTTGTTCAGGGCCGAGTTGAGCGCTATGCATTTGCCTCGTAGAACCGCCTTGAAGGTGTCCCATGTGTTATACTCAGAGGTCTCATCAGGGTTATTAAGGGTGAAGAATTCTTTGATAGACTCCCTGAGCTGCGTAGTAGACTCCCTGTCTCTCGTTAAGGCCTCCGTGAAGTACCAACGGGCCGGTCGCGGTGCATTACCCAGCCATGAAAGACACACTGTGTACAGACCGTGGTCGGACACTGAGATGGGCAGTATCTTAGCATCCTGGAGATTGCCCTGCAGGGATTAACTTAGAAAGATGTAGTCCAGTCGAGAGTATGACTGGTGCACATGTGAATAAAAGGAGTAATCTCGTGTGAGTGGGTATAAGGTTCGCCATGTGTCCAGGAGGCCCATGTCCCCAATATGTGTCTGTATGGACTCGGGGAAAGTACCCATGTCGGAACGACGTGTGTGCGTGCTGTCAAGTGCTGGGTGCCAAACCAGGTTAAAATCCCCCAGGAGGAATAAGGGGCCCTCTGCAAAGTCTGTCACCCTCCCCAACAGTGAATGCAAGAAAATCTTCTGCCCAGTGTTGGGAGCATAAATCGCTACAAAAGTGCACATCCTACCCTTCAGGCGGCCTTTGACCATCAGCCATCTCCCCTCTTTGTCGCCTTGAGTGGCAATGGGTTGGAACTGGGCGCCCGGGCTAAAGAGGAGAGCCACCCACTTTTGTTTAGTGGAAGCCGAAGCCTTGTAGATGAGGGGATATTTTTTTATGTTTAAGACGGTGGTCCTCCGATTTCAACAGGTGGGTTTCCTGTAGAGCCACTATATCTAAATGGTGGTCCAGAATGTATTTCCAGACCTTCTGGCGCTTCTGCGGGGAGTTAAGCCCCTTGACGTTCCAGGTTCCTATAGCAAGCGGCATATTATGTCAACTTGTGGTGTTCCCTCTAAAGAAGCTGATCTCCGCCCCATTCTCCCCTGTGGAGAGCCCCCCCCACTCAATCCCTCCCGCGTCCGCCACCCGGATCCCCCGTTGATATCGATGAGGCTTCCCATATCCCCACCCGTGACAGTTCTGCGCTTCCGGCGCCTTTCATAAACAGTCCACATTGCGTTCCCCAAAGGACCTACGGTGAAATTTAGTACTTTATCCACACCACCCCTCCCCCCCCCTCCCCAGAACGCCCCATAGGAACAATATGAGTATACTTTCAAACAAAAAACCCCAACTGTTGAACATTGTCCCAGGCCTACGTGTTGTCTGTCCAGGCCTGCGGTACATGAGTAGATGGACGGGTTATGTGGCAGTGGCGGCTCGACGGCTCGAGACCCCCGCCCCGCCCCAAAATCGTGTCGCCATACTTAGCTGAACAGGACCATCACTTCAGTCTTTCAAGAGTCGGCGCCAGTGTCTTTGGAGACCTTCTGGATCGCAGCAGCCTTTTCTTGAGCCATTGTTTCTGGGTTCGGCTTGAGGTTCTTCCTGGAGGTTCGTCCTCTTCTCACCTTTTGCCAGCCGTCGTCCGTCGCTCGAGGGGATCTGGACAAGGCCCCTGACGATTGCTCCCCTCCTTGTCGTCTGGTCGGTCTTCCTCGAGTGGAATGCCCAACAGGGTACAGGTGTCTCGAAGGGATCGCAGCTGGTGGAGGGCCCCGTTCCACTTAAAGATCAACCGAAAGGGGTGCCCCCAAGAGTACTGGACCCCCTTGTTGCGGAGGAAGGCGGTGGCCATTTTGAATGATCGTCGCTTTTGTAGGGTGATAGCTGAAAGGTCCTGGAAAAGTTCCACAGTGTGGCCCTGAAAGCGAAGAGGTTGTTTGAGGCGTGCTGCTTTCAGTATGTGTTACTTGAGAGGGTAATCTGGCAGGAAAGCCAGGATGTCCGGTGGAGGACCTTGAGCTCGGCGGGCCGGGCCCACCCTATGGGCTCTATCAATGCGGATCTCAAAGTCCTCGCTTTCGTCGAGTATTGTTCGGAACATGGCTTGTAAATACCCTGTCATATCGTCCCCCTCTGCTTTGGACGGCACATGTCGGACCCAGATGTTGTTGCGCCTTGAGCGGTTTTCGAAGTCCTCGGTGTGGGATTGGAGGTCAGTTTGTTGCTCGTGGAGCCTTATAATTTCTTGTCTCAAGTGCTCCAATTCTTCACTTTTGGCCTGTCCCTCGTGCTCATTAGCGGCCACTATCTCCCCAAGGTCGTCGACGTCTCTACGCAGTTCTTTATATTCCCCCGCCATTTCTTGTCTGAGTGTTTGGATGTCTTCTTTAAGAGAGGTGAAGAGGGCCTCCATGAATGCCTTGGTCGCCGGGGCTTCCCCCTCGTCGCGGTCTTTCCCTCTGGGTGGGGGCGCCTGAGTCAGTTTGTCAGGGCTTTTGTCGGCTTTAGCAGGCCCTTTAACCAGCAGTTCGGGTATGGTGCCTTTCCCTTTACGGTTAGAGGACGCCATCTTCACCCTGGGTAGCCATGCCGCCTCCACTCCGAGACGCGTTGTTCGGCGGGATCCCAGTCACTTTATGGCCAGCGTGCAGTGGGATGATGCCTCGCGAAAGAGCGATGTGTCTTCGAGGGTCGAGTGCCCCTTGATTCCGGGCCCAGGCCGCGCCGTCTCGCAGACCTCTAAGGCGATCCGCAACCTCGTGTTCGCCTGGCCGAGTTTTTTCCCCACGGCCCCTGGACTCCGTCCGGCACCGGGAGCCCGGGTTATGCCCCCCGAAGTCGCTTCCCTGGCTGTAGAGTCCGGTCCCGCCTTGTGCTCTTAAGGGGTGGTCGCTACCACCCCCAAAGTCAGCTCCCCGACGTAGTAGACTCCCCTCAGGCCCCCTCCTGGGGTCGCTCTCAGCTCCCTCGCTCGTGGACCATGGTGCCAGTGGTTCGTCTCCACTCTCCCCTCGGTCCTTCACAGTGCTTGGCCCGGGGGCCCTCCCCGGGGGCTTGAGAATTGCCCCCCGATCTCACTCGGCTGCCCTCGGTCGTCTCCTGTGCTCCCCCTTCTAGGCGGCGCTCCTGCCCGGCCGGTGGCCCCACTATAGTAGGCCTTAGGACACTGCAGCCGGCCCCCGCAGCTTTAGGCAGGTTCTTGGGACGCCGGGGGGTCTGAGAACTGCCCCCGGGGTGATGCTCCCTGACTCCGCTGCGCCGCTTCCTCACCTCTGGGCGCAGCCCGTGGCCGCCTCGCCGTCACCGAGTAGGGCCAAGCCGGGGCCTCGAGTGAGTCCCTGGGCCGGCTCCGTAGGCGCCTCCTTCCGCGGGCTGCCTCTCTGGGGCCTGTGAGTGAATTCCGGTGGTTGCCCCTTTCGGACCACTGCACCATTCAGGGGGACCTCCGGCGCGGCAACTCCAGTCTCGTGGACGCGGGGTGGGGCCCGCTCTCTCCCCATCACTTCGGGGGGGCCGATCGTTGCTCCCCGAGCCCGGATCAGCTCCCGCCGGCGCCGCCGCTTCGGCGGCCTCTCCTCCGTCCCCCAAGTCTCGTCGGGGCCCCCGGACACCCCGCGGGTGGCTCTTGTGCCTTGGGCTGTCGGCACCGGTGCTTACAGACGAAGCGGTCTGCTTTGGGGCCCGATCAGGGGGACGGGGAGCCTCCGGAGAACACGTCCTGCTAAGCCGCCATCTTGTTGTGAGAGACTTTTGAGTGGGTGGAAGGATGAGATTGGAGTTTGTCATATGCCAGACTCACACTTTAGTGGAGTAACATCTGTGGAGATGCCATTAAAAAGGCTCAGTGCAATTGTCCTTTGGTTGCTCTATGCATGCCTAAACTCTGCATGGGAAGTAATACAGAGAACCGACACCAGTGTGCAAGAGACTGAGTGCTTCTACCAGAAATACTGTCACCGAAGGAAAGTACATTATTTTTCCTTGTTTGTCTTCCACCTTACACACCCTTTACTTTTCTTACCGCAATTCAAGGATCTAGTAAACTATTGATAATAAAGTTCTGTTATATTAAAAGACTTGAATTTTCTTCTCAGTAACAGAGATCCATGTTTTTACTCTTATATCTCTACTTTTCTTCTGCAGTATGCATCTAATTGTTTGCAGCCCCTCTCCCCCACTTATTACAGCTCATAGACTTTTTTTTGTGTGTATGTGCGCAGCTCTGAATAGCATTTCCTCTGTGTAGCAGTGTGGCCTTGAATATCTGTCTGGTCAGACTGCCACTTTTTTTCAATATCTGCTTAATTAACCTACATAAGTGTCATAAATTGTGAATATTTATGCAGGTATATGAACTATGCAAGTGCGTAGAATTTACACAGATTGTCGCGCCAATGACACAATGTACCAACTTAGCAGCTTGTTTGATTTGTTTAATAAAAACAACCGAACATGCATCATAAATGAGAAAACTCCCTGCTTACTACCCTTGCATCCTGTTTTGTATATATATATATATATATATATATATATATATATTATATATGTTTGAGGCATATGAGCTGCAGATTGCACACTGTGCATAGATCACCACCTAATGTTGGGCCCGGATGTTTGCAGTTTGTTGTTGTCCTGAAAAGTTCTTTGGAAGTCACGAGATAGGTGACTCAACCTTTGGACCACATTGTGCATGGGCATCGGCTCCATCCCCAGAACCGAATTTCCTTCGGTGCGCAATCCTCATCGACGCAATTCTTCACCACTTCGAAGTCTTCGATTCCGGTCGTCGACGAAGGCCTTCTGGCCTACCTAGGCCTGACTTCCTGGCTCATGGAAAGGGCACCATTCAAAAGTGTCCTCAATGTGGGTCGAAGTTTCCCCCACACCGACCTACATGAAGTGTGCAACCTTTCCCTCTAACCGGAGCAGGAGGCCAAAGACTGTTCCGCCTGTGCCTCTTTCCGCTCCAAGATGATGATCCGGGACCGACTAGCTCAAAGAACTATGGCTCGCTCGTCCGCTTCTGTCCCCGATGGCATCTTCGAAGAGGGCGTCGATGTGCCAGAACACCAGCACGCCGAAGAGTGTACCAGCTCCTCAGACGCCAAAGACTCTGTCGAGGAATTCACTCCAGCACAATGGGTCGTAAATAGGATCGTCGACCCCAACCCTTCCTCGACACCCTCCAAAAAGGCTTCGGGCACACCCTCCCCTTCGGACCCGGGTGCACACCGAGCGACTGCTTCCCACGCCCCACCTTCGGGCCCGGCAAAGAAGCCTACTAAGCCTTCAGGCAGCTCGGGCTCGAGCCAGCCTATCCTCGGTGGCGATCCGACACCGAAGAAAAAGCCATCTTCCGCAACCACGCCGCCGTTGCTACGTCACTTAAGCACGCGGCGCCGAAGACTGGCAACGGCTCATCGATGCCGAAACTGCACTCTGAGCCTACAAAAAAAACGCCTAAAGCTCAAGAACACACTTCGGAACCGAAAAATAACCCGGAACCGAAGAAACCGGTTCCGATAAAGGACATTTCAAAAGGACACACTTCTAAACCAAAAGATCCAAAACCAGCTACCAACTCTGTGCCGAAAAAACCTACGGAGCCAAAATCCTCGACGCCGAAGGATTTGCCCTGTTCAGAGGAACTTTTCACACCTGATCCTAACCAAAAAACTCTTGTAAAGGATCCTAAGACTGGTTACTTGACTCTCAGCTCCAAGAAGAGACCGCTTGAGGCGCCAGCACCACCTCCTCCTCCAAAGAGGAAACATTGCAACCTTTCCATTAGGGGCCCCTTCTCCACCACCTCCCCATATTGTTCCTCCTCCTACATCTCCTCCAACATCTCCTCCAACATCTCCTTCACCTCACCACTCATTTACACCATCCCCTAATCCAGACGATTATGATGCAGACATAGACTCTGTTGACACAGGTGGGGGTGCACATGAACCAGCAGGGACCAATAGTCCCCCTCAGTCACGTAATCCATGGGATGATTACAACACCCCTGATGTGCCTTATGTCCCACAAGACAATATATACCCTTCTAGACCTTCCCCACCAGAGGACACTATAGGTTTTAACCTACTAGTCCAAAGAGCTGCCCAATATCATGGGGTAGACTTACACACTCACGCGGTGGAGGAACATTTCCTACTAGACACTTTTGATAACACACAAATGTCTACTGCCATTTTGCCAATGCTTAAGGGTGTTATCAAGCACGCAACAGAAGTTTTTAAGGATCCTGTCAGGGCTAGGGTCCTTAATCCTCACATTGAGAAAAAATTTAAAGCTGCCCCCACAGATCCAGTCTATATTAAAAGTCCAGCACCATTAGACTCTTTAGTAGTGTCTAATGCACGTAAACGTGCTAATTCTCAGACATCAGGCGAGGCCTCACCACCAGACAAAGAATCTAAGCTACTTGACGCCTCCGGCAAAAGAACAGCGTCACAAGCAGCTAATATCTGGCCATTGCCAATACCCAAGTGTTGCTGGCCGGATATGACAGAGCAAATTATGATGAACTAGAGTCCATAATGCAACACCTACCAGACAAATACAAAATAGGGCCAACAAACTTATACAGGAAGGTAAAAAATATTTACTAATACTTCCATTCGTTGTGCCCTAGATGCTGTAGATACCGCCTCAAGGGCAATCAATACCAGCACCCTACTACGTAGACATGCTTGGCGACTTATTTTAGGTTTTAAACCTGAAGTACAAAAACTCCATCCTTAACCAGCCATTCGATGAGACACATTTGGCCCAAATGTCGACGTGTCTTTAGGAAAGATGAAAAAAGACACTGATACAGCAAAAATCTATGAGAGCCTTGCAGCATTAAGTTCCCAGATGTTCTTTTTGTTGCTCATCATACAGAGGCAACCACTAGAGGCTACTCCTCAGAAAGGCCCTCCACTTCTTACAAGACCCCTAGCCCAATCCACATTCACTAAGGGCTACCAAAGAGGGGGTTACAGGTGTAACAACCACAAAGGCAGAGGCAAAACAACAACTCCCGCTCTGCCTCTACCCCAACCCAATGTCTTTCCTCCCCTTCTCCCCCCCCCCCCCCCCCCCCCCCCCCCCCCCCCCCAACATTCGAATCCTGTGGGGGAAGACTGCAACAATTCCTTCCTGCCTGGATCAACATCACATCAGACAGGTGGGTGCGACAAATTAGTCAGTCAGGTTACTGTCTAGAACTAACATCTACCCCCCTCCCCCCCCCCACATACCACCCACACAGCGTCCAGTGTCACAAGAACATCAATCCCTGTTAAAGCAAGAAGTAGTATCTCTGCTACAAAAAAGTGCAATAGAACCAGTTCCTCTGCACCAACAAAACAAGGCGGTTTACTCTCTATATTTTCTAATCCCAAAAAAGGTTGGCTCTTTAAGGCCTATTCTAGACCTCAGACTGCAAAACATATACATACAGTCAGACCATTTTCTCCTGGTCACACTCCAACAAGTCCTTCCGCTCTTGTCACAAAACAACTTCCTTGCTACTTTAGATCTCAAGGACGCATACTTCCACATTTCCATTCAAAAGGCTCACAGGAAGTATCTCAGATTTGTGATAGACGGGCAACACTATCCATTCCAAGTACTCCCCTTCCGAGTCACAACAGCACCAAGAGTATTCACCAAGTGCTTAGCAGTAGTGGAGGGCATTTACGAAGACAACACATCCATGTCTTCCCGTACCTCGACGACTGGCTCATAAAAGCCAGCTCATACAACCGATGCGTGGAACACACTCATGCCATGATACAGCTGCTCTGCAAATTGGGGTTCACAATAAACCACGCCAAATCCCACAATAAACACCTGAACAGCGCTAGCTTATCCCACTCCAGCAAGGATAGCCAGCATGCAAACTCTTCTAAAAAAGTTTCAGCTAACACACTCCCTTCCAGCACGAGTGTTCATGCAACTCATAGGGAAGATGGCCTCTTGCATTTTCATAGTGCCCCATGCAAGACTTTAAATGCGTCCGCTACAAGAATGCTTATCTGCCTATGGTGTCATAAGGAGCACATCCATCCATTTTCTTCACCTTCTCCTCGGATACTGCCCTACATTCTATCGTTGGCAAAATCAGGCCTGTCTCATTCTTCCATCAAAGTGCATCTGGCGACTATTTCAAGGTTCAGAAGGTCGACGGCAGGTCCGTCTCTTTGGTCCGCGAGAGTTATCAAACAATTCTTGAAGGGTCTTTTCGGAGTCTTCCCACCAGTACGGCCGCCACCTCAGTCCTGGAATCTAAATCTGGTTCTGGCTCACCTGATGAGGCCTCCGTTCGAACCAATTCATAGGGCGGATTCTTGTCATGGAAGTTAGCCCTCCTTCTGGCTCTAACTTCTGCTAGAAGAGTAGGAGAATTGCAAGCTCTCTCCATCCAAGAACTTTTCTTCAGTTCAGGAAGGATTCTATGTTTCTGAGAACCAGTCCAAAATTTATCCCAAAGGTTCCGTCGGAATTCCATTTGAATGAACCAGTAGTTCTGAAATAATTTTTTCCTCGACCTACGACACCAGCGGAACGTTCTCTTCATTCTTTGGATGTCCAAAGATGTCTCATATTTTATCTTGAGAGGACAAAGGATTTTAGAAAATCTTCTCAGTTTTTTGTGGCTTTTAGTGTTCCACGGAAAGGACTTCCTCTTTCAAAGCAGGGGATTTCACGATGGATTACAAGTGCTATTGACCGCCCGCCTGAGTAAACATGTGGATGTGGCATTTGTTTTAAAGTTCCCTCGAAATTTACGAGTAAGCCAGCTTCAATTATTAGTCCTAAATGCACAAGTCCATTGTAGAATTGACAAATCTACACAATGTATAATTTTCTTTAAATAGGGCTCCAATTATTGATGAATGGTTGTCACATACGGGTGACGGATACTGTAACGCAAGCGGAAGAAGGTCGACTTCCAGACTGACTCCTTTACGGAGGTATGCACGTGGCTAGGTTGCCCCGTATTTTCCATCTTTTAAATCTGTGAATCCATAACTAAACTTAGACACCCTTTGTGTACCACCAGCTATCTTTTATTGCAGAAGCTGGATGAAGCCTTGATTTATACTTAAAGTGACATCCGTCTGCACACGCCATTTTACATAAGTAAAGGACAGGCATGACCTTTCTTGATTAATGTCCCTGATAAACATTGTTTATCCTAATCCTCTGTTTTAATGGTTTAATTACAGTTGATGCATTTCTTCCAGCACCCTCTGATTCTGAGTGTGTGTTCGTAAGCTCGCCACTAAGGTTTCACTGATCAACCCGCGGGTTGAAACTATATGTGAGTGGTTCCCTTTTCCAGCTTTATTTTGAGCCGCTTCAGGGACTAAGGACCCATTTTTTCCTCTGTATAAATAACGTAGTTGATATCGTAGAGTTTGACCAATAATTTGTATGTGGTCTCACGCAATTTCCTCCGCTAGGAGGCCTCTCGGCCCTAAGCCCATGGTTAACTAATAAATTCTTTTACATATACAACTAAATCATGTTCATTTAGTGACGTTTAATAATAATAGATAGTGATTTTGCCCTGTATTTTTAAATCCGCAGATCACCTCGCCCCTCCCTTCACTTTGCACCTGTCCTGATGAAGACCCCACAAAAGGATCTAATTTAGCCTACGCCAAGGGGTCGAAACGTCGACGGCTTTCCTGTTGTATACTTCCGGCACATGTCCCTTAGTCAAGTTGGATGTTTGCTAAATGTGACCGTTGAAAGGGTTTTGTAAAATCATTGCAATGGAGTTTTTGAAGACAGAGGCTTCTTTTTGTTAGATTTGGCCTGAGTTATATGCCATTATTGTATATGATTGTTTTCATTTCTTATGATTATGTCTATTTTTCCTTGACTGCACACGGCTTTGAGCACACCCTGTCCTTCACTTCCCTTCCTCGGGGCTTTTTGAAATCGTGTGGATATATTTCCAAAGTGGTATTGTAAAATAAATGACAATACGCATATCTATTTGAATTTTTGAATTTGTGAAAAGTGTTAACCAACTACGGTTGGTTGTGTGTGTACTCAACACCTTCTCCTTGCGGGGACCCCTTTATACACATACCATAGAACGCCCAGGTCCCCGCGACTGCATGGGTTCAACCCCCCTTTATGTAATGTTCCCACCAGTACGGCCGCCACCTCCGTCCTGGAATCTAAATCTGGTTCTGGCTCACCTGATGAGGCCTCCGTTCGAACCAATTCATAGGGCGGATTCTTGTCATGGAAGTTAGCCCTCCTTCTGGCTCTAACCTCTGCTAGAAGAGTAGGAGAATTGCAAGCTCTCTCCATCCAAGAACCTTTTCTTCAGTTCAGGAAGGATTCTATGTTTCTGAGAACCAGTCCAAAATTTATCCCAAAGGTTCCGTCGGAATTCCATTTGAATGAACCAGTAGTTCTGAAATCATTTTTTCCTTGACCTACGACACCAGCGGAACGTTCTCTTCATTCTTTGGATGTCCAAAGATGTCTCATATTTTATCTTGAGAGGACAAAGGATTTTAGAAAATCTTCTCAGTTTTTTGTGGCTTTTAGTGTTCCACGGAAAGGACTTCCTCTTTCAAAGCAGGGGATTTCACGATGGATTATTGGTTACTGACACAGGATGGCAGGAAAGCCATTGGAGAGACAGCTTCGAGCTCATTCCACAAGATCTGTCATCTTCGGCGGCGCTCTTCTCTGGAGTCCCTATAAGGGACATATGTAGAGCAGCAACATGGAGCAGCGCCCATATCTTCACAAAACATTACTGCTTGGACTCTTTCATGAAGAGCGATGCGGCAGTAGGACAAGCTGTACTGAGAAATCTGTTCCAAAGAGAGGTGAGCTTTCCCTTCTATCCCTCCTTCCTATAATTGCATATTTTGTATCGCATAAGCTTTCTGCGTCTATTGTTACAAGGTATATATGCTTACATAATGATTTCTATGTGGAAATGTTGTAATACACTGATGGCAAAATGTGCATGGTTATTTTTTACCGCTAGCTACTCTGATACAAAGCATGGGAATCTATGAAAGTTCCAATACGGGGGCAAGAAAACAAGTTACTTACCTGTAACTTTGGTTCCCCAGTATTGTTAACTTTCATAGATTCCCTAGCACCCACCCTCCTCCCCGGGGAAAGCTCAGCCTTCAGCAAAAGCGGTTACTGTTACACAACGGCTGTGAAAATCTGAGGCTCTGAGGCTCTCTCCTTAGGGTTCTATTGGGTGAGGCTGATCTGATTGGTTGTTGCAATCTTTTGGCCTCTTTTACACAAAGAGGTAGGCCTTACTTTCTCTTTTGTACATACTGCTATGGTATTTATTGTTTACCGAGGCTCCCAGGCTGACGACTGGGAATGATACAAAGCATGGGAATCTATGAAAGTTACCAATACTGGGGAACCAAAGTTACAGGTAAGTAACTTGTTTTCTTCCCATGGCAGGGACAGTTCCTTGGTGCTACAGTTCATGTTTGAGCCTCAGATGCACATTATCTGAGCCTGACTGCTACGGATTTTTCTCCTAATCTGCTGAAGAAATGATCTATCCTTCCAAAGTAAGTAACTTTAAAATGCCTTGTGGTACGAAGTCAGTGCACCATATTGTAATTTATTCTGGTTGCATATATACCTTATGTGGTGCAGGTAATTACACAAGATAAAACACTGTATTTCAACTTTAGTAACCTGATCAAGCTTTGCTGTTTTGTAGGATATTCTGCTCATCAATGTCGTGATTGAACAAATGATATGTGATGCTGATCCAGAGCTTGGAGGAGCTGTACAGTTAATGGGACTTTTACGTACTCTGATAGATCCTGAGAACATGTTAGCCACAGCTAATGTAAGAAAATGCAAATGGGTAAAGAATATTTAATGTTTTAATACATTTGAGAAAGACTAAATGTACTTTCAATAAGTCTTGCTGTTAAACTTTTTTGCAGTGTTTCTCAGAATAAGTAAAATATTTTGAAATAAGTAATATACACTTAAAAACTTAAGAACTTAAACTCACCTATTTTCAAGATAAATCGGGCTCACTCCTTACTACTGCTCTGAGTTTTTCAGTTGTAGCGCGGGGACACGCTTCCTAGCGTAACCAAGCGCTCTATAAGCCTCCCTTAATAATAATAATAATAATAACATACTTGTTATAATTTACTGCAAATGTGTATGTACTTTGGAAACAATTTAGTTCAGTGGTTTTGTTCAGTTGTAAGCTTTTATGTAATTTTCAATGCTTAAAAATATTATATATTTCTTCGGTGTCTTTCCAGAAAACTGAAAAAAGTGAATTTCTGAATTTCTTCTACAATCACTCCATGCATGTTCTCACTGCGCCTCTTTTGGCAAATACATCAGAAGATAAAGTGGAAAAAGGTAATCAAATTATTTTATTATTTATAACTTGTTAATTTTTATTTTGGCGTTTCAGAAGCTAATCACTAACAATTACAACTTTTTTGTTAGATTTGTCATGTTTAGGTTGTTAAAATCCACCGCGGTGATGAAGTAGTAATGTGGATGTTTCTCAAAGGCTGCTGTTCGCTTGTCATCAGAGAGCATCTCGGTGCGTTTTTGTTGATTACAATTTGACAGATTTTTCTTCTTTTCATAGGAGTGTGGAATTATCTGTACCACTTAAAGTTGTACCAAATATTCTTTACGATTAATTCTTGTGGGCCTTTCCCTGGAAATGTTTTTTTGACAGGTTATATAACTGTAAGCGGTTCTCGCTTCTGTCTAGGATTCTTTTTCAAGAACAGCTCAATGTCTTTATGAAAATATAGCTAGGTATATTGCAAGAGCTGGCATAAAACCAATTTAAACTGTGTTCTTGGTTTCTTTCCAAGTAAATGTTGAGGCATTTGAGGATTGTGCAGTTAGAAGTATGGATTGAGAGGAAGTGTTGCCTAAAAGGCTATATTTCATTTTGTGACTCAAAGATTGTAAAACCTTCAATTCATAATCTGAGGCTTTGGAGGAATAAAATTGTGTGCAGGTTAGAGACAACTGGACAAGTTTGTATTTTTCATTAATCTGGGTTGGTTAAATATGTGTATGAACTGATATTTTAATTGTTAATATTTAAAATAAGTTATTTCTGTTTTGCTGCTATTGAGTCTCAGATGTTGGGGGAATAAAAATAGTTTTTTCCTGCTTGATTTTGTAGTAACGGTGATATACTCTACATCCTGTGATGGCATTAGATTATGGATGTATATCAATTGTGTTTTTTGGTAAGGCTCCCCTTTTTTAGCCATGGTCTTTAGTGCGGTCTTAACTAATCAACTCTACTGAAGCCTTCAAAAATAATTTCTTTTTCTGGAGGCAATTTTGACGAATTGTAAATGTAATGTTTTGTGCTATGTGGAAGAACGGACTGTTGACTAGCTAGACAATGACACCTTAGGACCCTTATGTTTGTTAATTTTGTATTTTATCTGATACCAACCTTCATAATATTTTTAGCACTCTAGATTCAACAGACTGTGTTTCAGGTAACTTCTCATTCCACATGAGAACTTGTGACTAAGATTACCTTTGGTGTTACTTTTTCAATTGTGGAATGATTTTTGCAAACTGTGCAAAAATGCCAGGTCTCCATACATCATACCTCTGAAATCCTCAATAAGTGAATCATATTTGCTCTCACCCATTTGCCACATTATAGTTAGGACTACGTTTCCCAAGGAAATTAATTTGTTTGGTTTGCTAATAACTTTGGCACTGTTTGACAAATCTTCCCGAAACTTTCCAAAACAAGTCTCATCCACTTCAGCTTCTTCCTGGCAAATTTTGGGGTAATCCGTCAAGTGGAGGCTGAGAGAAAAAACAAGGAGGAGGGGATTCCAAAATGTGTGTTCCCCAATTGAACAGCGATACCCTAAAATGGTGAATGGAATTATACCATGTGGTAGAAAGGAACATCTTGATCCAGAAAGAATGCTTTTGTGTGATTTGCTGCAAATAAGTGAAATAGTTTTGGAGACATTAAGATTCAGAATTAATACATTTTTCTCGCGCAAGGGATCTGCAGATCTGACGGATCTAAATATAATATATTGTATTGTAATTGCATTTATATAGGGCTTACTACCCCTGACGAGCTGTCGAATCACTTTTTCGGCGATTAGCACACTACTCTGGAACCCATAAAGGATTAGTGCTAGTATAGTGAAATATGAAAGTAATTTGATTGGTGGATGGGTTAGTCAGTTATTTGGATTCAGAAGGGTAGCGGAGGGATAGAAGAGGGAAAAAGGTTTGCATTTATAGAACGCTTGTTACCCCTGATGGAGTGTTAAAGCCCTTTTTTTCGGTGAGGTGCACGCTACTCCAGAACCCAAAAAGGATTAGTGGAGATTTAGTATAGTGAAATATGAAAGTAGTTTGAGAGAGTGAGAGAGAAAGAGAGCAATGGAAAGAAATACAGAAAACAAGCAGGAAAAGGGAGACCGAGGGTGAGACAGGCAGAGAGTTGCAACAAGTGGAAACAAGGGGAACTGGACAGAGGAAGCAGTCAGGCAATTTATAGAGGGAGACTCCGGGGGGCAAACATGCAGGAGCAGAGGATGGAGAGAGGGAGGAAGCAGTGGCAGACAGTGCAAAGAAGGGTAATGCAGTGCCAGAAGGTTCCCAGAGGGAGTATGCACGGAGAGAAGATACACGGGTATGCAGGGTTAGAGAATGCACAGAAGGAGGGGGCAGGGAGAGAGGATACATGGAGAGGGGGTGCAGTATTAGAGAATGTATAGGAGTATGCCAGGTTAGGGAAGGCACAGAAGGCCGGTGCAGGGTGAGACGATACAAGGAGGAAGAATGCATTGGTAGAGGATGCACAGATGGAGAATGCAGGGAGAGAGGATACAGTAAAAGAGAATGCATTAAAGGAGGGTGCACAGATGAGGGATGCAGGGTTAGAGAGTGCACAGAATGAGGGTGCAGGAAGACAGGATACACAGATGGAGGGTGCAGGAAGAGAGGATACATGGACAAAGAATGCATTGGTAGAGGATGCACAGAGGGCGGGTGCACGGAGAGAGGATACAGGGAGGGAGAATGCAGGGTTAGAGAATGCACAAATGGAGGATGCAGGGATAAAGGATACACAGATGAAAAATGCATTGGATGAGGATGCACAGAAGGAGAGTGCAGGCAGAGGATGCACAGAAGGGTGGTGCAGGGATAGAGAATACAGTGAGTGAGAATACATTGGTAGAGAATGCACAGATGTAGGATTCAGGGTTCGAGAATGCACTCAAGGAGGGTACAGGGAGAGAGGATGCACAGAAGGAGCGTTCAGGGAGAGGATACAGTGGGGGAGAATGAGTTGGTAGAGGATACAGGGTTAGAGAATGCACAGAAGGAGGGTGAGAGGATTCACAGACTGAGGATGCGGTCACAGAGGATCACAGGGTGTGAGGAGGGGGAGCAGGAGCAGGAAACACGCAGACAGCGGATGCACGAAGTGGGATGGTGAGGCTTGCTGGCTGGAGGCGCTCGATGATTTGCTCTTGTTCACTGGTAGGCATCAGCCCTCGCCCCTTACCCCTGCAGCACCCAGAGGCACCTGACTGCCCCTGACAGATGTTGTTCATTCCTCGCAACCTGTCCGTGGATGCTTGCCGCCAGCTTGGAGCGCGGCCAGGGAGCAGAGTGAAGAGGCGCCTGATTCGTGCCAGACTTTAGGGTGCCAAAGCCGTCTGGCAACGCCAAGCATGTCATGAATGCCACAGCATCAACCAAGATGTTGCAGCTATTTTAGTGCTCGAGGACTTAGTCCCATGTCCTGAAAAAAGGTTACAAAAAACATATGGGGTCACTGTAGGGATACCGTGAGCGCCACCTAGCTTGGGTAGGGGGTCCAAATAAACACTTCCACAGCCAACAACTAAATGTATTTTTTAGCCATTCAGCAATACAACTAAAAATATATCTAAAAGCAAAAGAGCGATCTCCTGCCCTTTACAGTTTTAATCCCTGCTAGTGGGCTGGGGCGATTGACACATTTTTGCCTGGAGGGGTACATGGGGCGCCCTCCCAGACCCAATATATGGCGCTGGGGACGATATCCCCCAGGGCCGTATTTATTTTTATTTGGAGATATGACCTGGTTGCCACATAAAATTAAAGCAACAACTAAATTGGTCCAGCGGGCTGGTGCTATTATAAGAATTGCAAAAAAATCACCTCTACGTCCACTGACACCTGCCATTCACATCTACAAAACAAGCTAGGGGGGGGATTATTTATGGAGGGGATTTATGGGGTCATATTCCTCTACATACGGTTCAGGTTGCAGAAAACAACTTTATCAGACAACTGGCTGCACTCCCATCGAGCACCCCATTACTCCCCCTAAGAATGGATCTGGCTCTACGACCTATTTCGGAGGAATTAAGCTTAAAACCTCTGGCTTATTGGAGGCGCTTGTGGAGCAGTGAGGACCTGGCACATTATAGAAATGAATTACAGGAACTCCTCAGATCAACCCATGCCACCAAAATTCCGTGGTTAAAGTACATCAGGGACATGTGTTTCCATCTCGGAGTCTCGGAACTCTGGTCCAACCCGGAAGCAGCGTCTGTAAGGGTTTCCAGAAAAGATCTTTCAAATCTATTTTACAGCGCCATGCTCCAGAAAACTCTAACTTCACTCCGGGAAGGATCACTATCTGACTCATTCATCAAAATAAAAGACTCTTATAGCCCTGAATATGTACTGGACAGTATGTCACCTGTGCATGTCCGGAAAATCTATATGCAATGGAGGTATGGTTGTCTCCCACTTAGAGCCCTTACAAAATCTTGGGAAGGGAATTTGCAATCAGGCGCATGCCCTGCGTGCAATTACAAACTGGAAAGTGACCTGCATGTGACCCTGTTTTGCAGAGCCTACAATCGGTCTAGGAGGTACTGGTTGGTCCCCTACCTAAGGAATTTGGGCTTTAGAACTTTTTCCCCCGCTTATAGAGTCCTTAAAACAGATCTAGCACCCCCTACTGTGTTTGTAATGGCTAAATTCTTGACTGCAATGTGGCGAACCCGAGCATTGATTATTAGGAACACTAAGGCTGTATGAAATACTTTTATTACTCGCCTCCTACTCCTCTTGTATCACAAATGTTTTAGCAATTAGTTTTAATCTTGAGTGTTTTTGTATAAATCTAGAGTTTATGATGCAATCACTTGTATATCTTTTATGGTCTTCTCATGACCGAAATAAAGATTTTTTGTATTGTATTGTATTGATTCGTGCCAGACTTTAGGGTGCCAAAGCCGTCTGGCAACGCCAAGCATGTCATGAATGCCATAGCATCAACCAAGATGTTGCAGCTATTTTAGTGCTCGAGGACTTAGTCCCATGTCCTGAAAAAAGGTTACAAAAAACATATGGGGTCACTGTAGGGATACCGTGAGCGCCACCTAGCTTGGGTAGGGGGTCCAAATAAACACTTCCACAGCCAACAACTAAATGTATTTTTTAGCCATTCAGCAATACAACTAAAAATATATCTAAAAGCAAAAGAGCGATCTCCTGCCCTTTACAGTTTTAATCCCTGCTAGTGGGCTGGGGCGATTGACACATTTTTGCCTGGAGGGGTACATGGGGCGCCCTCCCAGACCCAATATATGGCGCTGGGGACGATATCCCCCAGGGCCGTATTTATTTTTATTTGGAGATGGTTTGAACCCCCCCCCCCCCCCCCCCCCCCCAGTGCCATTTTACGACCTCAGAACCCTGCTGTGTAGTGTTTTTTTATGGGGGGGGTTAGTGCCTGGGGTCCTTCTCTGTGAGCCATGGCCCTGGTCAACCCTTTCCCTGGGGCCAACTCTCTGTTGGTATCCCGGGAGGACAGAAAGACCTCCCGGATGCGAGTACAATTTTTCTCCCTGCATGTGCTCACAGGTAGGGAATCCAGTATTGCTCCCGGATGGTAGTTGAGGAAGGGGTGGTAGAAGCGATGGAGAGGGGGCAGGGGGACGTTGGAGCAAAGCCAAAGATCAGGAGACACACACACAAAATACAAATAATTAAATAAAGGAGCCGCTCATTTATTGACTGCTCCTCAAAATGAGCACCAGCATAATGCCCTTAATGAGTAATTTACTTGCATTTAACATCATGGTGGGGCCCCAGTGTGGGCAGGGGCAACAGCACCATGATTTTTCATGCATTTTGGAGGGCTACATGGAGTGCAGGACTTCTGCACAAATACTTGAAAAACGTAATCCTATATTTCTTCGGGTCTATTAAATTTGATCCCAGGAAGAGTTGGTGATATTTTTAAGCCTTTCCATAGCTCAAGCTTTTGCTCTCCTGCTAGGGAATGCACAAACCTCTTGTGGTTTGTCTTATACCTACAATATTTGGTATGAAGAATGTAAAAATACAACTCCAACATATGGTTAATGTTTGGATTACAAAATGCTTTATTTAACTGTTTGACAGATGTTGCAATGATGTCCTGACTACTTGACAAAGCCAATGGGATTGTCTTGTACATTGAAGTTGTAACCCCTTGACAAAACCAATAGGCCTACCTTTTATATATTGACAGTGACTCATGTTAAAAACAAACGCTAAAATTTTGAGTAAAAAACAAATGTTAAATTGACTTTATAGTTAGATAACAATGTCGGTACAACATGAGATTTTAAACTAATATAACGTTGACATTCACCAGTTAAAACATACCCGTAAGTAACTATAGCTCCTGCCCTCGCCATGCACTGCTTATACACTCATATGTAACATCATTCATGACCTGTTCAATGACAGCATTGATAACATCTGAAATTACTTTATTTATTACAGCACTGTGCATGGTGGGAGCATGCTATAATTAATTCAGCTAACTATAACTGTTGAATTTTTTATTTTTATTTAAAACCTTATGTTGTACTGACATTGGCATCTAACTATAACGTCCCTTTAACTTGTTTCAGTGAATATTGTGTTTGTGTGTCTGAAAAAAACAAAGGTTACAGGGACGTTATAGTTAGGCTCAGATTTCACCTGTATAAAACCATTGAAATTCAGCAGTTATAATTAACTCAGCTAACTATAATTTATGCCCCCACAAATCACTGCTTATGACCTTACATATTACATCACTCATGACATAGTCAGTGACATCACTGATGACATTTCACCTGACATCATTGGAGAAACACTGTTCGGGGCACCAGTGGATGAAAAGCTCACCAAGCTCAAGAAGGAAAATGAAACCGCAAGTTTCTTTACATCACAAGTAGTTAAGAGATTCCTTGAAGGGGCAAAAAGGATCGCACCTCCTAAGAGGATGCCGCCACCGGCATGGAACCTTAATTTAGTCCTAACCGAGCTTATGAAAGCGCCCTTTGAACCCATTTATAAGGCCTCACTACAAATGCTCACAATGAAGACCGCCTTTCTGGTGGCAATCACCTCGCTGCGCAGGGTAAGTGAGCTGCAAGCACTGACGCTACAAGAACCCTACATCCAAATACACAATGACAGGGTGGTTGTGAGAATGGACCCACACTTTATGCCAAAGGTGGTGTCAAGGTTCCACATGAACCAAACGATACAAATACTGAGCTTCTTTTAGAAACCATCCACAAGCGCAGAGAGGGCGCTGCACACACTGGACGCTAGAAGGGCAGTAACGCATTACATGGAAAGAACGAAAGAGCACAGGAAAACAAAGCAGTTCTTTGTGTCCTTCGCAACCAGTTTCCTGGGTAGAAAAGGGGGCGGTGATGGACGGAGCATCTGAGCCAATCAAACACTCACACCCAGTCAAAAGATCTGGGTTTGATCCATCACCGTTCTTTAGCCCACTCTGCCACCCCAGTTCAGACATGGCTATATGCAAATCAGTCTGATCCTGCGCCTCATGGGAACAGTCCAGCCCGAACTGCCAAGCCATGTCTTCCCTGGACCGGAAACATGCTTCAGAGGACCGGTTTCTGGCATTCCAGCCGTCTTCAGCCCGGCTTGCTTGAATCCAGTGGCAAAGTGAGCAAGGGACTCACGTCTGAGCATACCCTCCCACACTTATGGCGGCCAAAGCGGTACAAAAGGGGGCGGTGATGGACTGAGCATCTGAGCCAATCAAACACTCACACCCAGTCAAAAGATCTGGGTAGACCAGTAACAAAAGACACCATCGCACCATGGATCGCACAAACGATACAATTCTGCCACATACAGGCAGGGCAAGAACTTACAGAGGGGGCACAAGCCCACTTTACCAGGAAAAGGGGGGCAACAATAGCCATCCTGGCTAACACACCCATTCAGGACATATGCCTGACGGCAACATGGGCTTCAGTGCACACGTTCACTAAGCATTACTGCGTGGATATACAAATGAACAAGGAAGCACAAGTAGGACAGAAAGTGCTTCAACATATATTCAACAATCAACGCTTATCTTCCACCCAGCTGCCACAAACTTAACAAACCGCTACAAAGTCTATGCACAGCATAGTGAATCCAGAAAGATTCACGCTGCAAAACAAATAGTTTCTTACCTGTCTGTGTAGTTTTGCAGCTTGAAGATCTTTCTGGATTCACTAGCGAACCCACCCACCTCAGCCAGAAAGATGAGGCAGGAGAAGAAGGTGGTAATACAAGGAATAAAATACAAAAAGTCACTTTAAAAAACAAAGTGGAAAATCATTTACTTTAAGGAAGAACTTGAAAACATTGCCAAGGATTCTTGAACAGAACACAAAAATAAGAAAAAAGAATCCGAAGATGGCGCCCAAAGGTGGGAGCTTCCGCAGGAAGCGTGCTGACGTCCAAGGAAGTACACCAGAAGGTGGGACGTCGACACCCACCTGGGCTACAAAAGAAAAAGAAAGAAAAGACTACGATTCCAGACTCAACCTCTAAACCGCGGAATAATGCACAGCATAATGAATCCAGAAAGATATTCATGCTGCAAAACTACACCGACAGGTAAACGATTCGTCCGCTCAGGTGACTAGAACTGCTGATTTTCAATGGTTTTGTACTAGTGAAATCTCAGCCTAACTATAACGTCCCTCTAACCTTTGTTTTTTGTCAGTGAATTTCAACAGTTTTTAAAATTCTATTTCCTAACTGTAACCTGTGCGAGTGGGTGTGTGAGTGGCTATACAGGTAGGTGAGTCGTGTGTGTGACTGTATGGGTGTGTACATGGCTGTGTATGAGCGCCTGTGTGGATCAGGGGTGGGGGGTTGGGAGGGATGGGGGGGGTCCATGCGCCCCTCCTATGTATTTTTTATATTGTGGCCCCGGGGGTGTGGGGGGGCGTGTCCCCCTCCTTTTAATTTAATAAAGGACAAATGCACCCAGACCTGACCCACTCAGGGGCTTCATAAAAAAGCCCGGGAGACTATGCTTTTTGTTATTTTCTTGTTTTTTGTCAATTGCGCAAATATTTGTGATTTTTTTGCAAAACTTGCTGTTAACTAAAAAAAAAATGCTTTTTTGCCTTGGCGGTGTCCCAACCGGACCTCAAGACCAAGGCTTGATGCTCAGAGAATTCCTGCTCTGACCCCCCTTTTTTTTTTTTTTTTAATGGGACTCGTCTGAATGTGAGTCTCAAGATGGCTGCCAACACTTCCTGGTTGAAGTGTTGGCAACAAATCCGAGATCTGGATATTTCTGCACGAGCTTGACATTATTCGTGAAGTCATCATTATCCTAGATATACAAATTTGGATTTCCTTATTTCTCAACAACTACCGAATGAATTTAAACCAAATAAGTGAAAGCGTGATCTGCATAACCAAATCTACATTTCTGGCAAATTCCCTGTACTTCGGTTCAACGGTTCGTGCTGAAGTATTTAAATCTCCTATGGGAATTAACTTAGGGAATGCACTTTTATTTACCCTCCCCTTTTTCTTGGCCCCCACTTGACGGATCACCTCAAAACTTTCCATGCACAACAAGACTCGCTATGACACTTGTTTGGTCTCGCCTAGGCAGTGCGCATGCGCTGCTCTAGGAGGGACTTTAGCCATCGGTCTTCACTTTTCAAGCACTGCACTCGTGGCTGCATCCACCTTGCGGGAGCGAGCAGCTGCGCGCCACAAGTGTGAGTGCAGTGCTTGAAAAGTGAAGACTGTTCTCCCGAGCGCATATGCGCGCACCACTCGTGGGCTCACCTCCTGCACCCTACCTCATCTCCCTCCCTCTCCTCGCCCACACGCCCTGGCCACTCACCCCGCCCTCTGTCTCCTTTTTGCTCGCACACTCCCAGAGCAGCAGCTTCGTTCTTTGGGTTGGTTGGTGGCCCCGCCCCCAAAGTGCCAGCATCTCCCATATTTACTCCCGGTCCTCGAGCCGTCTAAAAAGAGGGAGAGTCCGGCGGGTAAACACCGGCGGTCGTCAGCGGACGCTGCAATTTACTTAAGTAAACGCTGCATTACTTAAACCAATCTTTCCTCTTTCGCTGTGTTCAGTAACACAAGCCCTTCAGTAAATGAAGGTATTTTCCCTGGATGCCGCGGACCCGTATTTTGTGAGAATGCAGTGGAGTGTCTGTCGCACACTGAAGGAAACATTTGTTTGCACAGGTATGGGCAGTTTCGGATAAGAAGCATCCCTTACGCGTTCTCTAACAAACATGTATGTGAAAGCATTTGAGCACTCTACATGAGCACAAGATTCCATCACACAATGTCATTTCTTTTAACAGTTTCACAGTTGTATCTTCTAGAATAATCTTGGCCAATGGACTTCATTCCGAGTACTCGCATTGCTAGGCAGTTGTATTTCTGGCATGAGTGTGACAACGCTGTTTGCTTAACTAAGCACAAGTGTTTTTCGTAGTGCATTCTTCTAACGTGTGACTTGGGCTCAGAGGGAAGTTGTACTGAAGTAAAATCCAAATCCCAACCTGAGAGTCGAGGGATGTCTTTTGTCTCGTTATTCCCTGAAAAATACAGTACTAACTTGTAAGCAATGCGCTACCTAGAACTTTCAGTGCACAAATCCTCCATCTCGTTTTTCGAGCACACATATGTCCAACAAACGAAAGTGAAACTGCGTGTTACATAGCAAAATACTTGTAAGGTCCCAAAGGCGAGACCTATTGGTTATTCTAATGCTTGTTTGGGTAAATGTTGTGAAGATTGGTCAAAGGGCGCTTAAGATAGAGGCAAGTCCAAAAACACTTTTCTTACTTTAGGTTGTGCATATGGGATTCTAAATATAGCTACAAGTTTCTGGATGCATATCTTCACTTGTGTAAGATAGCCACAATCACACATCTCACCAATCCCATGGAAACGTTTGACATCCTGCTTATCAAACCACATCCATTGGCCCTTTCAGTTTCACTTGACCTCTGCTAAACAATACTTGACAGACATAAACATTTTTGTGTTTTTTTTATATATCACATGCAGTGAAGTTAATGATTGGTTCTGTCCTCTTCATACACAACTGTGCACTTTTGGTTCCTTTTACATTTTGCTGGTCTTCCTTTTTGTTAAGGTCTTTCCTGATGAAACCTGCTGCTAACTTATGAGCATGTCAAATTTGTTAGTCTTTGCTTAAGTTGCACAACAATGTTTAGTAGTTGTTTCAATATGCGCATTATTTTATCTTTGTTAGAGATGCTTGTAGTAGATGAAAAACCCCACAATCGCTTTCCATGTGTATCAGTTGCTTAAACAAGTGTAACTATATATGTATATGGGATGTTTTGCTATTTGACAGTTCATTTTTTTCTCACGTATATTTGAGATCTTATTGTGAATGGGTTGATTTATCACATATAGTTGAAAGCATTTGCTATGAAATGATGGCACTCTGCATAATGCAAGTGGTGTTCTTTGTTGCTTCTATTTTATGTTGAAACTGAGGTACGTTTCATATACTCCAATGACCTTAACTATTACTTGAGCAATATCGGTGCTCAAGGGGGAATTGATGCCAGTGAAAATGATATCCAGCAAGATTGCTGTAGCCCACAAACTCGGACCTGTAAACCTTCAACACATTAGATTAATACTAATTCCAGTGATGATTTGATATGTACCCTTATCTTTTGAACTGTGATTTTTCGACCACATCTACCAGCCTTAGGTTGACTGAGCATTCAACAAAAGTCGAACATTATTTTTTTTAATGTAAACTTTAATCATGATGATGCTGATAAGCCCTCCAACCTTAACAGTGACCCACACTAGAGTAAATTGGGATACTTTTGTTGTCCCAAAGAGAAGTCTAGATATTGTACTTAACTTTTTGAACACTTGTTCGATTATGGAGCTGCTACAATATCCAGCAAATGTACACCTTCAGAGAATGCTATACATTATGTTAATTTTTAAGTTAGGCTCACTCTTGATAAAACAGTAGGTTGTAAGAAACTGCGGTTTGAATGTTCCTGTTCTCAGTTAAGATAATGCCCTGGTTACATCACTCTGTGGCCTAACGATATGGATGATGACCTTGCAGCAGAGTGATCTCAGATGAATACTTTGCAGAAAGGCAATACATTTTGTAAACACACTAGGTATAGGGGTTGCAGTAGGCAACACAATTCTAAACACAATTTAACATTGAGTTCAATGGGTTTTTCTACATAAATGCAGTTGATTACTTTATAGATTACTTTTGTAATCCCATGACTGGATCCTAGATTCAGTCTTTGGGTCTAAGCTGAAAACAGTTTAGTAAAAGCGTTTTGGTTATTACAATGATTTTTAAGGAATAAAAAGGTATTTTAAAAGTTGACATTTAGAAACTTTTCAGTGAAAAACAATGTTATCCTATGGCAGTAAATTCAAGTCACAGGTAAAGTACGTTCTCGTTACTTTTGTAATCCAGTACTGGGCCCCTAGGTCCAGCACTGGGAACTCTATCTAAGACAGGTAAGCAATTACGTTTCAGTAGTTGGTGCGATTTTTAAGGAATATTTGTAACTTTCAAAAGTAGACAGAAGAATTCTCAGAGCAAAACAGTCAATGGTTTCCTATGGAACAAAATTCAGTTATGGGTAGGTCCAGTTAAAATTACTTTTGCAGGTCAATACTGTGCTGAATGGTACAGTACTGGCTCCTCTCCTGATTCCAGGTGAGTATTTCAAAATTTATTACTCGGCTGATTTTATAGAAATATTTTAGAGTTTCAAAACTTCACAGAAGATTTTTCGAGTCAAACCAGTCAATGTTATCCCATGGCAGGAAAGTGAGTTATCGGTTTTCAGGTGAGTACTCAACTGGTGAAGTTAATGTTCTGGGCATAGACTCAGGGGTCCCCCAAGGTCAAGTAGGTACAGTTGGTACACCCGCAGCGGCACAGGGGCGGCTGGGTGCAGAGGTAGTTAGGCCCAATGTTATCCAATGAGAGGCAGGGGGCCTTCGGTTGGTGGCGACTGGCTAGCAGGCCACGCAGCTGTGGGAGCTGGGCTCCTGGTCACTTGCTCAGGGCAAATGGGGAAGTAGGATAGGGTACAGGTTGCACTGCCAGGGGCACTTGGGCGGCTGGGTCAGGGTGCTTTTGAGCCGTTGGGAGCTCGATGTTATTCAATGACGATTTTAAAAAGGGAACAAAGGCTGCAGGCTCGGGGACAGGACCTTCTGGAGCGACCAACACTTCGAGGGGTAAATTGGGATCTTGGAGGATACGTAGGCACCTAGGAGTTGGGCACAGGGGGCCGTGGGGCGACGGGTGCAGGGGTGTCTTTTGAGGTTGGCAAATCTTACCCCCTGCTGGTCGCGGTCGGAGGAGTCCTTTGTCCTGAGGCTGCAGGCATCGTTGGGGTTGTCGAGGAGTGTCTTTCAGCACTGGACCTCGGGTCCCAGTCACCGGGGTGCAGAGTGGGTTAGTCGGGAGCTTCCTGGCTGGCACCAGGGGTATGATTGTTGAGCAGAGCCTCTGCTTAAGGGAGTTCGAGTCTTTAAGAGGGTCAAGGCAGGCCGGTCCTCCGTGTGTCTCAAGATTGCTGTCCGTAGGAGTTGCCGGGATTAGGCTGGGGCAGGTTCCAGGATCGACAGGCCGGTAGGGCTGGCTCCAAGTCAGTTGGTGTCGTCCTGTTAGCAGCTGCACGGCGGGTCTTCTTCTTGATCTTCTTTATTCTTTTCTTACCTGGATCTGAGGAAGGAAGGATCAGGGAGCCCCTAAATACAGAATTTAGGGTCGTTACAGGTAGGGCAAGGGCAGGAACCAATAG
This sequence comes from Lissotriton helveticus, assembly GCF_964261635.1. Lineage (NCBI taxonomy): Eukaryota > Metazoa > Chordata > Amphibia > Caudata > Salamandridae > Lissotriton > Lissotriton helveticus. The sequence continues at coordinate 1,530,809,895 of NC_136067.1, forward strand.
GTCCCTGTCCTGGGGTGGGTACACCCCCTAGCCTGCTCCTCTCCAGTGGGAGGGGGGCAGGAGCCTAGCTGTGATTGGGCAGGGCTCCCCATCTTCAAGATGGCCGGAGCCCGGGGTTGTGCTTCACCTAGTATCTCCCACCTGAGGGGTGGGGTTGGCACAGGCTGGCACCCCCCCTTCCTGACGTAGGTTTTCCAGACGGCCTTCCCGCCAGAGTGGGGGTCAGGACTGGTGGGGAGCAGTTGCTGGGTACAGCAAATGGTCTGGAGAAGCTCAGAGGCGGCAGGCCTTTCAAGCTTCCCCCTGCCCATCCTTGGGGAGGAGACCTAGCACCTCGCTGAGGATGTGCATTGTTGCAGGCCCAGGAGAGCGGGGGGCTCTCCACCCAGGGGTCCAGCAACATGTCTGCTGTGTGGCAGCCTAGGCAGCCTCTCAGTCCAGACGTGGGTTGCAGGTTTAGGTTTTAGGGGGCATCTCTAAGATGCCCTCTGGTGTATTTTACATTAAATCGTGCACTGGCATCAGTGCGGGTTTAATGTGCTGAGAAGTTTGATACCAAACTTCTCAGTCTTCAGTGCATCCATTATGGTGCTGTGGAGTTCGTAATGACGACCTCCCAGCACCATATACTCTTAATGGCAGCACTGCACTTACAGTGCCGAGGAATGGCTCTGGGTATTGTTGGGGCACAGGGCTCATGCACCTGTGCCCACACCGCTGGCATAGGGCACCCAGCTAGAGGGGTGAATTGGTTATGCCAGGGCAGTGGGGTTGTGGGCATGGCACACAAAGATGTGGGCCATGTCGACTCTGTTTCGTTCTGCACCTAGACACTCCTGCCTGGAAAGGCAGTCTGTGGGTGTCAGGGCACAGGGCCCCCAAGGGTGGCACAATAAGTGCTGCAGCCCTTAGTGGGTCTTCTCTGGTCACCATGCCTGGGTACCATTTACTAGGGGCTGATAGGTGGCCAGAGATGCCAATTGGGTTTTAGTTTCAGTACAGTTTTAGGGAAGGAACACAGGCCCTGGGTTCCTGGTTGGCAGGAGCCCAGGGCACACGCAGTCAAAGCACATCAGCCGGTCAGAAAAAAGTGGGGGCATACCAATGCAAGAAAGATGTGTAAAGAACAACAATATCTCAACTGGATTTACTTTGGTAACAGAAACATTTGTATGTGCAAGACATTACAAAAGATCTGAACATAAGAGAGACGTGGGATTTCAGTTTATTTAGAAGTACATATAGCATCATATATTTGGAAACATATTTTCATCAAAACAATTAGGAAACAGTTTGAAGAAACAGCACTGGAGGCATATAATGCTTATGGCAACCTGGTAGGAGGAAGGGGGGGGAAGCGGGGTGTAAAGAGCGCAAGAAGACACTTACTTAATAAAGCGCATGAACTGAGCCCCGTCCTGCCTACGAATCTATGAAGGCTGGATTGGGCAAGGGATCCAATTTACTCTGAGGTATGGTCCGCTAACCCGCTACCAGTGTCCCGTGTTGGGATCTAGACGGGAGAGAAAAGGCAGGGGGGGCTGTAACAAGATGTGAGCCGAGTGAGGGGGAACAGCGGGGGGTTAAGAGCGCAAGAAGACACTTACTTTATAAATCGCAGGAATGGAGCCCCGTCCTGGCTGTGAATTGATGAAGACTGGATGGGGCGAGGGATCCACTGGCTTTCTCCCTGTGTGGGAACCTGGGAGAAAGGAAGTGAGGGAAAGGGTTGGCGGTACAGAGGGCAATATACGAGGCAATTATGGCGGATGGCGGGGGTTGGGCACGCTTTCCGTGGCGGTTGAATGAAGCAGTCTTCCAGGTCAAAGGATACTGGATCAGAATATCGGTCTGATCAGTAGACCACGATAATGCTGGATTCATTACGAGCTGTGGTAGCTCAGTGTAGTTATTTCCGGGGTAGGTGGGGTCTGATGACGTGGGCGTAGTGTCGGCAGGAGGGCGGGAGCTGGCTCGTAGACGTGCAAAGCATCGGACGCGGAGGGGGCGGTACCAGGAGCAAGGGGGGGAGCGTGTGAAGGGCATAGAAGGCAATCTGACGGGAGGAAAGTCATGATTACACAGGAGAGCCGGGGAGCTGACGAGTGGCGTCCGAAGCAGGATATGAAAACATAATGTAGGAGCAAGGCTATACAATAAATCATTGTGGATAAATCAGAAATGTGACAATGTACAGCGAACCGTTGAAAAAATACATGAGTACAGTAGACTTCGTTTTTCTTCGCGTGGTTGCTGCAGAGACAACATTTTGTGACAAACTGGATACGACTGTTAGTTTTCTTGGGTTGAGGTGTCAGTAGAATTTCACGGTGACAGTACCATGCCCTTTTGTGTGCACGTTTGATGAGACGTGTTGGATATCCTCTATCAATGAGTTTGTTTTGTAGAATTTCTGATTCTCTGAAGTAGTCTTTCCGCCATTTACAGTTTCTTCTGATTCTTAGAAATTGGCCATAGGGCAGGCCATCTTTCAGTCCTCGTGGATGGTAACTGGAGTAGTGGAGAAGTGGGTGTTCGAGGCATATGAGCTGCAGATTACACACTATGCATGGATGGTCACCTAGTGTTGGGCCCGGATGTTTGCAGTTTGTTTTGTTGTAGACTTTGGAAGTCACGGGATAGGTGACTCCTCCTTTGGATGATACTGCGCATGGGCATCGGCTCCATCCCCAGATTTTTTTCCGCCACCGGGCTTGGATGTGTTTCCCGCGCTCCGTGTTGGAACCGATTTCCTTCGGCGCGCCATCCTCACCAACTTACAGAAATTAAGTTTCGAACGCTTTTCCAGTCGACGCTACTCTTCAACACCGAAAACTTTGATTCCGGTCGACGGCCTCCGGGCCTAACTAGGCCTCAACTCCAGCTCATGGAAAGGACGCCATTTAAAAAGTGTCCTCAATGTGGGTCGAAGTTTCCCTACACCGACCTTCATGAAGTGTGTAACCTTTGCCTCTCCCCAGGGCACGAGGCCAGAGACTGTTCCGCTTGTGCCTCTTTCCTCTCCAAGAAGACTATCCGGGACCGAAGAGCGAGGCAAACAATGGCTCGATCTTCAGCTTCCATTCTGGTCGACATCTTCGAGGAAGGCGTAAACGTTCCAGAAGAACATTACGTCGACAGCTATTCTGAGGCAGAAGACTTCGAAGTCTAGGACATCACTCCAGCACAGCGGGTCGTAAGTAAGACCGTCGACCCTGACCCTTCCTCGACACACCCAAAGAAGGGCCCGGTCACGCCCTCGTGCTCGGGTGCACACCGACACACTGCTTCTACTGCTCCACCTTCGGGCCCGGCTAAGAAGCAACTGAAGCCTTCAGGCGACTCGGGCTCGAGTCAGCTTTTGCACGGTGCCGGCGCACACTTACCGACACCGAAAAAGACAACTTCACCGGCCACGCCGACATCCAAACCATCGGCGCCAAAACATACTACTACTCCTTCGGCACCGAAACCCAGGTCGCAGCCAAGCAAACCCGCTTCGGATTCGAAAAAACCACCTAAATCGAAAAAACCATCGGATCCAAAAAACATACCGGAACCGAAAAAACCCTCGGAAACGAAAAAAGTTTCGGAGCTGAAAAAGATTCCTGCTTCTCCGGTTAAAGACATTGCCAAAAGGCCAAAACAAACCGCTTTGGTGCCAAAACCTTCCTCCACGCTAAAAGATCGTCCTCCTGCGGAGGACTTAACTTATCCAGGCCCTGCTCAAAAGACTCTAGCTAAAGATCCAATCACTGTACAGCTGATTTTGGCTTCAAAAAAGCGACCACTGGACACTCCAGCTCCGCATTCAAAGAAGGACATGGCTACCTCTCCTTTAAGACTGCCTTCCCCTGCTCTTTCACCTGTACCATCACCACATCCTCCCATACCGCAACATTCCCCAGCATCCTCTATCATACCAGACGATGATAACAGGTATGATAGCTCTGATGACATGGGGGGGTAACATGCCTGATCCAGCTACTCCTACAGGATCACCTGACCGTGGGATGATTAGAACACCCCAGATGTCCCAAATGTCCCTCAGGATTACATATACCCCTCAAGGCCTTCCCCACTAGAAGACACTATGGGTTTCAATCAATTAATTCACAAGGCTGCGCAGTATCATATGATAGACATGCATACAGACCCTGTAGATGAAGACTTCTTAATGGATACCTTTGATAGTGCACAAAGGTCCTCATCCATTTTACCAATGCTTAAAGGAGGGATTAAGCATGCTCCTGAAGTCTTCAAAGACCCAGTCAGAACTCGGGTCATTAACCCTCGCATAGAGAAAAAATATAAAGCTGCTCCTTCAGACCCAATATATATTAAAGGTCCTGTACCACTAGACTCACTTGTAGTTTCAAAGGCACGCAAGAGAACAAACTCACAAACATCAGGTGAAGCTCCACCACCAGATAAAGAGTGTAAGCTACTTGACGCATCAGGGAAAAGAACAGCGTCCCAAGCAGCAAACATGTGGCGTATCGCCAATACACAGGCATTATTAGCCAGATACGACAGGGCACATTATGACGAATTAGAATCCTTAATGAGGCACCTCCCTGATAAGTACAAAGATAGAGCAAATTAACTTATCCAAGAGGGGAAAACATCACAAACACCTCTATTCTGTGTGCACTGGATGCAGCAGATACTGCCTCTAGGGCAGTTAACACCAGCGTCCTATTACGTAGACATGCCTGGCTACGCATATCAGGGTTCAAACCTGAAGTACAAACTGGCATTCTTAATCAACCCTTTGATGAACAACACCTATTCGGACCTAACGTAGATGTATCACTTGAAAAAATGAAAAAGGATACAGATACCGCCAAATCTATGGGAGCCCTGCAGTCGCAGGCTCCCAGATGTTCATTTCGTTGCTCATCCTATCGAGGTGCCACCAGAGGATACTCTTCGGACACAGCTTCTACCTCGTACAAAGCCCCTACACAATCCACTTACAGCAAGGGCTACCAAAGGGGTGGTTACAGGGGTAACAATAACAAAGGCAGAGGTAAAAATAACAACTCCCGCTCTGCCTCTACCCCTGCCCAATGACTCCCTTCCCCTTCCCCTTCCCCCGTCCCATTCCACTCCTGTCGGGGGAAGACTTCAACAATACCTGCCAGCTTGGGAAAACATCACATCAGACAGGTGGGTGCTCCAAATATTTCAGTCAGGTTACTGTCTAGACCTAACATCCACCCCCCCAAACATACCACCCAAGCAACGTCCAATGTCACAAGAACATTTAACACTACTCAGAGAGGAGGTAATATCCCTCCTGCAGAAAAATGCAATAGAAATCGTTCCAGAGCATCAGAAATACGAGTATACTCACTATATTTCCTAATACCAAAGAAGGACGGCTCTTTAAGACCCATCCTAGACCTCAGGCCTCTAAACATTTACATACAGTCAGACCATTTTCACATGGTCACACTCCAACAAGTCCTTCCACTTCTGGTACTAAACGACTTCCTGGTCACCCTAGATCTCAAGGACGCCTTCTTCCATATTCCCATCCACACAATGCTCAGAAAATATCCTAGATTTGTGCTAGACAGGCAGCACTACCAGTTCAAAGTGCTCCCATTCGGAGTCACAACAGCGCCAAGGATGTTTACCAAATGCCTAGCAGTAGTAGCAGCACACTTAAGAAGACAACATATTCATGTCTTCCCATATCTAGACGACTGGCTCATAAAAGCCAGCTCATACAGCCAGTGTGTACAACACACTCACGCTACTATTCAACTGCTTCACAACTTGGGATTCACAGTAAATCACACCAAATCGCATTTGCAACCCTCGCACATACACAGTATCTCGGAGCTACAATAAACTCCCAACTTACACTAGCTTATCCCTCTCCAGCCAGGATAACCAGTGTACAAACTCTCCTAACAAAATTCAAACCGCAACACTCGCTACCAGCTCAAGTGTTCATGCAGCTCATAGGAATGATGGCATCTTGCTTATTTGTAGTACCTCACGCAAGACTGCAAATGCGTCCACTTCAAGAGTGCCTAGCACGCCAATGGAACCAGGCTCAATGTCAACTAACAGACCTAGTGTTGGTAGACTGTCGGACTCATCGTTCTCTGCAATGGTGGAACACCAAAAACCTTTCCAAAGGGCGACCGTTTCTAGAGCCAGTTCCTCAAAAGGTCATGACAGCGGACGCATCGCTCTCCGGCTGGGGAGCTCACCTACTGCATCACACCATGCAAGGCAGGTGGACACCGCAACAGAAGTTACTCCACATCAATCATTTGGATTTGCTAGCTGTGTTTCTAACCCTAAAAGCATTTCAAATGCTAGTGTCGGGCAAAGCTGTCTTAGTCCGCACAGACAATATGACAGCGATGTACTATATAAACAAACAAGGGGGAACACACTGTCTGCAGCTCTCTGTTAGCACAGCAGATATGGAGATGGGCTATACCGCTAAAAATCTTCCTCTTAGCCCAACACGTCCCAGGAGTACAAAACACTATGGCAGATCTGCTAAGTCGACAAACACAGCAGATCCACGAGTGGGAACTTCACCCGCAAGTTCTTCATCCGTTCTTTCAAATGTGGGGACAACCTCAGATGGACCTCTTTGCCGCCCACAAACGCAAAAAGCCCAAGCTTTGCCGCCAGATACCCACACCCATTGTCCAAAGGCAATGCGATATGGATGAACTAGTCAAAACTATTTGCGTTGTTTTTCCTCCTCTCCCTCTACTTTTGTTAGTGGTACACAAACTACAACCACATTTCCTGATGCTCATTCTAGTCGCTCCAACTTGGGCCAGACAACCGTGGTACACCACGCTGTTGCAGATGTCTGTAGTACCACACCAAAAACGAAACCTATTTCCACGCCTATTAACACAGAACCATGGAGCGATCAGACACCCGGACCCAGCTCAGCTCAACGTAGCGATCTGGCTTCTGAGGTCATAGTTTGGTTACCTCAACCTTCCTCCAGAATGCATGAACATTATTAAAGAAGCTAGACGTCCCACTACTAGAGCATGTTATGCTGCTAAGTGGAAACGCTTTGTCATATACTGCCAAAACAACCAAATAAATCCCTTAGACGTGTCTATTCAACACATCATAGGATATCTATTACACCTTCAAAAGTGTAATTTATCCTATACGTCTATCAGACTACACCTTGCTGCCATTATAGCATACTTACAAAATAGACAACATCTATCTCTACCACCTATAAAAGCTTTCATGGAAGGACTCGAAAGAATAATTCCTCCCAGAACGCCACCAGCACCAGTGTGGAACTTAAACATTTTTCTTACAAGATTAATGGGTCCTCCCTTTGGACCATTACATAAATGTGAATTGCAATTCCTAACATGGAAAGTAGCTTTCCTAGTAGCAATTACTTCTCTCAGAAGGGTTAGTGAACTACAAGCATTTACCATTCAAGAACCTTTTTTGCAAATACATCACAACAAAGTGGTTCTTCGTACTAATCCTGAATTCCTTCCTAAAGTCATTTCACCATTCCATCTAAATCAATCAGTTGAGCTGCCCGTATTTTTCTCGCAGCCTCAAAAAGTCGCAGAAAGAGCTCTACACACCTTAGATGTCAAAAGAGCATTACTGTACTATATCGAAAGGACACAAACTTTTCGTAAAACAAAACAACTTTTTGTGTCTTTTTCACCGCCACATAAAGGAAACCCCATATCAAAATCAGGGATCGCCAGATGGATTGTTAAATGCATACAAATGTTACCAGAAAGCCAAACGTACGTCAACAATTCTTCCAAAAGCCCATTCAACAAGAAAGATGGGGGCTTCAATGGCATTCTTGGGGAACATTCCCCTAGATGACATATGCAGTGTCTTTCTCACCACCACACAAAGGTAATCCCATTTCAAAATCTAGGATAGCTAGATGGATTGTCAAATGCATACAGATTTGTTACCACAAAGCTAAACGTAAGTTATCTGTTCCTCCTAAAGCTCACTCTACAAGGAAAATAGGGGCTTCAATGGCATTTTTAGGGAACATTCCCCTAGATGACATCTGCAAAGCAGCTACATGGCTTACACCGCCCACATTCACAAAGCATTACTGTGTAGATGTACAAACTAATCAACAAGCCACTGTGGGCCAGGCTGTACTAAAAACACTGTTTCAAACAACTGCAACAGATACTGGTGGTCACCGCTAGACAATCTATGCATAGTGTGTAATCTGCAGCTCATATGCCTCGAACAGAAAATGCTACTTACCAGTATGCATCTGTTCTTGGCATGTAGAGCTGCAGAGTTACACACGCCCACCCGCCTCCCCGGCTACCTTTATCTGTTCCAGTATTATCTTAGATACAAATCACATGGACATCACTACCTCTTGCACAGCTCCATCACTTCCCTAATGGCGAAAAACAATCTGGGGATGGAGCCGATGCCCATGCATAGTATCATCCAAAGGTGGAGTCACCTATCCCGTGACTTCCAAAGACTTTTCTACAACAAACTGCAAACATCCGGGCCCAACACTAGGTGGCCATCTATGCATAGTGTGTAACTCTGCAGCTCTACATGCTAAGAACAGATGCATACTGGTAAGTAGCATTTTCCTTCTTTCCGTAGGCTTGCGGTACAGTGTGGTACCAATTAACCCTTCCTCTGCGTGGATGACAATGTCTAGGAATGGGAGGTCGTTGGTTTTGTAATCCATTGTGAATTTTAAATGCTGTTGTGAATTGTTGAGCCATTCCACAAATTGTTTCAAAACCGCTGCATTTCCTGACCACAGTAATAGAATGTCATCTATGTAGTGGCGCCGAAAATGTATTTGACTGTGGAAAGGGTTAGTAAGGGTGTGTATGTGTCATTTCCAAATGATGACCGAAGAGAATGGCGAAGTTTGGGGCAAAGCAAACGCCCATGAATACTCCCTTGACTTGAAGGTAGTAGGTTTCTTGATACAGGAAATAATTGTTCTTCAAGGCAACATGAAGGAGGCTCATAATGAAGGATGTGGGGATAAGGGTGGGTTGTGGTCTTGTGTCCAGTAGATTTTGAATCACTGGCATGCCATCTTGGTGGGAGATATTGGTATAGAGTGACTCGATATCAAGACCCACCATAAGCTCAGTATCAGGATGAAAAGGGACGATCCTCAATGGTCTTAATGATGTCCATGGTGTCCCTGATATGTCTCGATCTCGGTTTGGGGGACAAACTCTTTTATAACAGCGTCAATGTATTTTCCTAGTGGTTCCAATATAGAGCCACAACTGGACACAATGGGACGTCCTGGGGGAATGGTACTGTCTTTATGGATTTTGGGGAGAATGCCATTTACAGGAGTCCTGGGGTGTTGATTGTTCAGAAAAAGGTATTCTTTCTGTGTGATAATCCCTTCCAGTTTAGCCTGGTTGGTAACTAGTTGTATCTTGGTTTTCAGTTCTGGTAGAGGATCCCTGGGCAGTTTACGGTAATGCATGGGGTGTGCGAGTTGTCTCTTCACTTGGGCATCATATTGAGCGTGGTCCATGATGACAATTCCTCCGCCCTTGTCTGCTGGTTTGACAATTAGGTCTGTACGTTCTTTGAGGGGCAGGAGAACTTGTTTTTCAACCAAGGGTAAATTGTAGGGAACATACTCAAAGTTTTTTTTGAGTTCTGTTACTTCCTGCAAGACAAGTCTTTCAAAAGAGAGTATTTCAGGAGGCATGGCTGAGGATGGTGGGTTGAAGGTGGTAGGGAGGTGAAACCTGGATCTGGGTGTATAGTCAGTCTGGTTGGTCTTTGAAAAATTGCCTCAGTCTGATTCTGCGAAAGAACTGGGGGAGTTGTGTTTGGAATTCAAAGAAATTACTGCGTTCTGTAGGTACGAAACTGAGGCCCCTGCTGAGTAGACTGATTTCATCACTGGAGCGGATGTGTGTGGAAAGGTTGAAGATCGGGATAACTTGTTGATTTTGTGTAGTACAGGTGGTATTCGTCATTGCTGAAGGGGGATCCTGGGTATCCCAAGGGGTATTCACCGTGGTGGGCCCCATTGGTAGTATCTGTTCCGGGTTTGTCGTTCTCCGTAGTATTGATCTCGGTAGTTCGTCCTGGCCCAGTTCTGGCCGCGTCCGCGGCCTCGTTCTAAAAAAACGGGTGGCAGCAGAGGAGCAGGTCTATTGGTGCTGGTTGAGGTACTTGGACCCTCACCTGGGTCAGTGTCTTCAATGGATGTATTTGAAGAGTCTGAGAAGGTGATTTGTTTGTTGTTTCTGGTCCGTCCCCAATTTCGTGTTCTTGGTGGGTTGTACGGGGTGTTATTAAATTCATCCCGGAGGTATGGGTAGTTTGTCTCAGTCTTGTAGTACTTTGATATCTTTTTGGATTTTGTTGACCTTTTTGTTAAGTTCAAAAGTATTGAAAGTGGCAATTGTGGTGTTTATTTTTTCCAGTAAGCTTTTTGTGTTGGTGATGGAACTGTCTTCAAGGATAAGTTTCTCTAACTCAGCAATTTCTTCTAGCTCTTGGCGACTGTTCAATTGCAGTATCAATGCCCAGCACCATCCAGTGTCTGGATCATGTTGTGGCCAGGTGGCTGAAACCAGTGAGAAACTTGGGGTCTGTGGTAAAGATGGCTGGAGTATTCCGGATCTGTAGCCCAAGAGGGATGACCTCCGATCTCAAATAGTCTGTGAGCATACGTGCATGGAGGGTAGTTCTAATTTGTTTCTTTTAGATTTTTTCTAGTCAATCTAAAAGGACTTTGGAGCTGTTGGTGACTGAGTTGGTGGCTGTGTAGGTACATGGATTGGAAAGCAAGGAGGGACCGCTAGGTATGCATTTGATGTAGTAGTCAGTGTAGCAGGGTGTCTCTCTAGACATTCTTGGAAGGAAAGGAATCCCCAAAACTACCAACTAATTGGTTATGGAGTGGCGTCACAAAGGACCTACTCTCGCTGCTCGGCAGCAGCTCACAATATGGGAAAAAACAACAGGAGTATAACCCATAGACCAGATTGAGATCTGGATGCATATGTGTAAAGAACAATAATATCTCAACTGGATTTACTTTGGTAACAGAAACATTCGTATGTGCAAGACATTACAAAAGATCTGACCATAAAAGAGAGACGCGGGATTTCAATTGATTTAAAAGTGCATATAGCATCATAAGTTTGGAAACATATTTTCATCAAAACAATTAGGAAACAGTTTGAAAAAACAGCACTGGAGGCATATAATGCTTATGGCAACCCAAGGGGGCTTAGTGTGCCACGTGATCGTGAGACAAACGGTGACGGCGCAAGTGACATATGGGTGAGTGAACAGCGAAAGACGCAAATTAAACAAAGATGAAAAACAATATATACAAAGTAATTGATTCCTCTTTGTTGAATTGGTATTTACAATACGTTTTGGAACTAAAGGATGTGTTGCGCCATGAGTTGCGCTGTTTTGTAGGTCGACGGCGTTTTGATCCTATTGATTTAGGATCTTCATCAGGACCGGGTTGCCGAATGAAGGTGTTGTAGGAAAAAGGAAGGAAAGGTAAGGGGAGGGGAGGGGAGATAGGTACACGCAATTGTGGTATGCGGGGGTGGTTTTTGGTGGAGGGTTTCAAGAACAATGAAGGAGGAGAGAAGAACAAGGTGAGGCTCTGGGCAGGAATGACAGCCAGAAGGAAAGGAGAGGTGCAAGGCACTTACAGCTTAGTGAAGGCGCAGTAACGGAGCCCCGTTAGGCCATGGATGAACCAGAAGGAGCAGACGGTCGAGGAAGGGTACCGTCGCAGGTGTCAGTCTTTGGATGCCTGGAAGCGAAGACTAGAGCTATTAATGAAAGCGGGAGCGGGAAAAGGGGGATGCGGGGGAGGAGAAGGCGCAGTGAAACACTTACAAGAATGGGTCCAAAAGATGGCACTTTCTCACATGTCCCACATGTGACTTTTTCTGCATCTTGAAGCAAATTCAGTAAGTAGTGAATATTCTTACTGTCTACTAAGTACTGCACCTGGCGGCTTCTGTTTTGCCAACTTCCCAGTCGCAAAGACTGAGTTTTTCTTTTTTTATCCTATCGGGAATACCTTTCGACTGAAAATTCTATTGCACACAGAGGCACAGAAGTCTAATCACTTTATACATATTTTAGCACATAACCCTGTGATAAAATCCATGTTGCCATTAATGATACTTTGGCACTGGCATGGCTGTCTGGAAGAAACCTCAGGCAATTCCAGATGCTTTTTTTATCTGCATCTTTATCTAGCCATCCTACATCTTAAGTCTCTTCAAGGAGTTCACTGAAGTATGGTGTGGAAATGGCCTATTGGAAGATGAAGACTCATCTGGGGACACAGTCTGTGCTTTGACCACATCCTTGTGAGTTTGCCAGTGGTTTTAAGAAGACATGTGCGGATCATGTCCACCGGCTTTAATTCTGGGTGTATTGGCATGAACTTGTAAAACAAGTCAAGAAACGTCAGCAAACCTACCAGTTTTGCTTGCCAGTCCAGAGGTTGTTTGTTGCACAGAGGCTGACGGCATATTACATATTCATCTTCAGACATGCTGATAATATCGAAGTCTCTCTAGCCCTTTCTGATTTTGAAGGATTAGCTGTCTGTTGGTGTAGCTCTTTCAGAACTGGAAGGAGATCACCCCTGATCAATGGGTTCAACAGGTTGTAAAAAAAGAATGTATTCAATTTTTAAAGAAAGTTTCCTGTTCTATCATCCCATCCCGCCACACACACATTTTAACAGAAGAGGTTGAAGTTCTTCAGCGTAAGGGAGCAATAATAATTGTTCCTTTGAGGGCAGTTGTCTTTGTGCCAGAAGTTTTCCAAGAAGGCTGAAGGTCTCCAACTTATCCTACATTTAATAATAAAGTTTACTCAAACACTTGCAGAGGAAAAAAAAATCTGAATTGTCTGCAAAAAGTGTTGAAGGCATTGCAGAAGTAGGGATGAAGGGTTTCCTTGAGTCTCCAGTACTCCTATTTTACATTCCTATGTCATGTTTCCACAAATGTTACTGAAGGGACATGGTGAACCGCCAGCATCACCAGTGTGCAGATCTTCTTTGTGCTCTTTCATTGGTAGTGTTCACCAGTCCTTTGGTGGTAGTGATGGGGTCTCTCTATAAAAAAGCAATTGATCTACACCCTTATTAAATTGGTTGGTGAAAGGAAATTGTATTTTTGTTTCTCAGTGAGATTGTCTGTGTTGGGCGTTCAGTGAACTAAAAAATCCTTCCTGACCGCCACAGAGTCCCAAGTACATTGGTGCATTCTTGGATAATCCTTCATGCGATAGAGAGTCGAGTGTATAATGGGAATGGTTTGCCAATGATTCAAGGCGCCAGTTCTGATGACCAGCTAAGTTCCAGCTCTTGGGTTTGATGGCTGGTCATGATCAATGCAATCACTTCCTAATCACCTGAATTTAGTTGCCGTACCTTGGTTGGTGCAGAGCACCCTGGGTTGGTGCTGTTTGTGAGTCAAGCTTTCAGGCCTTGGTAGCGGTTGAAACAGATGCATTCCTCTTAGGTAGTTGATCTGATCTTGCGAATGTACTATCTATTATGCAATGGTCACGTCAGGAAAAACAGTTGTGATATCATTGGTTAGAATTAAGAGGTAAGTTAGTTACTAGTTGCTTTTCCTCCAAAGATTTGGGAGAAGCAAGTTGAAGTAGTCACAGTACTTTTGCAATATCAGCAGAGTAGATGTTTCCTACTCTGCAAAGAAGTAATGAACCTTTTGGGCCATTAACAGGAACATTTTGTATTAGGAGTTCTCTTGTGGCTCACCTATATACTAAGGGGTATGATTTCAGCAGCAAGATTGTGATTTTGTACAAATAGGAGTTTCAGATTGAAACCCCGCGTGCCCACCGTTTCCTTCCCGCCCATACCAGAGCTAGCACCACGTCAGGTATGGCCATGAGCCTGCCACAACGCATAGACACCAACCGCACTACATCCAGCATCCCTCACGCCCATGGATATTGAACATTTTTCTGAACACTAGAAGCAGTCATGCTGTCTCTTTTCTCTCCCACCTCCCACTAGACGGGAACCACGCCCCACGTTTTGATCATGGCTGACGCCTTCGCCGCAGCCAGATAATATTGCCCATGCACTTATAGGTTGTCCCTCCTCGCGCCCCCTCCACGCTCTCACCCCACTCTCAACATGTTGAACCCTCTCCTCTGCTGTAACTCCCCCTACCCCCCACCCCCGTACGCGCGCTCACGAGCGTCTTAGCCCCTTGTTCGTATTTTCCCTCCCTTTCCCCCCCTGTTACATTTTGCATTTCTGTTTACACGCTGGTTATGTTAAAAACCAGGGCATTATCATTGTTGATAAGACACGATATACTTGAGTATTTGATATTGGAACTCACGCTCCAGTTGGCACCTAATGTTTGCATTGCGCTCACATACCGCACGATGCGCTGTACATGGACTGCGGGGATTGGCCTGGGAACACACCGCGGGATAAGACAGCAACCTACCACTGCACTTATTCGTCCTGACCTCCCTAGCACAATCGCCAATATCAGATGTCGACACACCTGCCGGAACGCACGACACATCATCTAAGAACTCAACGATCTCTTTCTGATAACGCCTCTGCACACGACCGATCTTTCACTTTTGTGCGACTCGTTGTTGATCCATATTCATGCCATGCCGCTGAAAAATGCAAATGATGTGTGATTTATTTATGCTTCCCTTTACACCACTGATTGTTGCCATGGGTACCGACTATGGTTGCTTACGATTGCGAAGTGCTGGTGACATGTATTCGGACCGAAAACAGCAGCAAAAAAAACAAAACAAAAACTTTAAAAATCCATAGACCTATCACTTGCCCGATAAGTACACTGTGTGATATGTACGCAATCTACTTTCTTACGCCGCCGGACCCCAGGGTTGTCGGCTGAAGGGCTGTGTTACTCAAACAGAATCTGTACTCTACGCATCCGCCCCCTGGAGGTTGTAGGCTATATGCTGTGTCATTTCAGAGTTGTACAATAAAAGTCTTTAAAATATAATAAAAAAATAGAAGTTTCAGATTGAAGTATTTTACAGAATTTTGGCCAAGTGGCCGCAAGGTGTTGCCACCCAGTGCAAGATTCTCCAGGATGCACTTAAGATTCTCTGGAACTTCGAGATTGGCTATGGCTTCCCACTGGTCCATTTGAAACCGTGTTGAAGATTTGTCTGCACAGAGTTCATGATTGCACTGCAGTGGGCAAGACGTGCATGGTATCAAGATCTGTTGGAGTGAAATGGCGCAATGTTATGGCCTCATGCAATTGATGTAAGATGCGCTGCCTGGTGGGAAGGGCAGGTGCTGTGAAATTTCTTCATTCTTGGAACGTGAGACGAGCTCACTTCCTGATGAGGAAATGAATATCTTGTTGGTGTGATGAAGCCATACACTGGAGCAGCAAATTCCATTTGTTAGTGCATCTTTGCTAAGCAGTGTTCAGAGAGAGGTTTTTGTCCTTTAAAATCTGAGACTTTAGCAGAGCGGCCTCTGTTTAGATATGGTCAAAGGTTATGTGCCAGATTTTCCTACCAGGTTGTTTTATCCTGATCGTGTCTGTTCATATTGCCAGTAGTGATGCATATTTTTTAAGAGGGATTACAAAATTTAGATTTGATTTAGTTTATACTTTACACATTGGTCAAAGTTTCTATTTTAAGAATATGTTCTTTGTTGACCCACTATCGGCTGGGAGATTTAGCAAACCTTTCCTTATGTCTACAAGTGCCTTCATTGATTTTATTTGCTCAGTACACGTTGACTCTTAATGTTAAACCTTTTATCTGAAAGAGACACGTTAGTATTAGATTCCTTACCTTAGAATATCCCCAGGCGTCCGACTGGATCCGGAAATTTTTGCGTAGCAGTACCCTTGCGCGTCGGTAGGCGTCGTCTGCGGCTCCGCGTCCGTCGTCGGCGTCGTGGGCGCCGTGATGTCGTCGGAGTACTTAGACGCCGCCTCTGCGTGCTGACGTCAGTTCTTCTTTTTTCCGCGCCAGCAAGAGCAGATCTGGAAAAAGCAGTAACCCTAGTCATTTTTTGACTAACTTTTTGATCACTTTTGATTGTTCCCGAAGTCTGTCGACTCCGACGGTGCCGTAGGGATGCCAGGCTTTAAGCACTGCGATGATTGCGACCGCGTGATGTCGGTCACGGATCCTCACAGCGTGTGTTTATCTTGTCTCGGCGTCGACCACGACGACAAGGCCCGCTCCGACTGCCAGGCCCTCTCTTCGAAAGCCACACGGGAGCGGTCCCGCAGGCGGCTCGAACTCCGGCAGTCGGTCCCGCTCCGCGAGAGGTCCCGATCCCATGGGAGGTCGAGGGACAGGTCGCGGGCTCGGAGCCACCACAGTTCCGAGAGTAGGCCGCACTCCTCCGGGTCGAAGTCGTCGTCAGGTAAGCGGCACAAGAAGTCCAAGCAGCGTCATCGCTCTTCGGACTCCCCCCGACGCTCGCACGATGCGGCCAGGGGTTCGGGTGACACCACCCACGCGGCTCCGACGGAGTCGCAGGCGCCGCGTCCAGCCCCATACCCTACGGTCCCTGGGCTCAACGCGACGCCGGAGGAGGTCGAGCGCTTCCTCATGGCCATGAGGAAACTCTCTCCTCCGACGGGCTCCGCGGCGCCTTCGGGCCCAGCGGACCCGTCTGGGACACCTAGCGGGTCGGGGGGATCTGCCCCGACGCCGTCGGGTGCTTCGGCGCCGCCGGCGCCTTCGGGCCCGGCGCCGCAGGACGCCGCTGGACCTCCTTCGGGATCTGGTTCGTCGCCGGTGGACCTTACGACCTCCCCGGGTGTCGGACCCTCAGGTGACGCCTCCGGCGCCGTCCTCGGGCGGCGCCGTCCCCGGTTCCACCTTTGTTCCTGTTCCGGCACCGGGTCGGCCCCGATGGGTGCCGCTCCAGACGTCGTTTGGAGAGTTTCACTTCTATGAACAGGCCCCATTAGTTGAGAACCCTGAGTTTCAGGAGATGGGTGATGAAGAGGACTGGGAGGCGTCTGAGGACCCTCTGACCAGAGAGTGTCAGTCTCACGAGGACTGGACAGGAGACCTTGGGGAGGCCAGTGGCTTGGACACCTCTCCAGACACTGGTTTTGTCTCCCCTCCTACCGTGGCTTCGGAGGAGGGGGCAACATATAGTGTGGTGCTGATGATGGCTGCCAAGGCCTTGGGCCTTGAGCTCCCCGTCGCGGCCGTGAGGACTAACCTCCTCACTGAGGTCCTTAAACCGCAGTCAAGCTCGGCCGAGCCTCTGCTGCCCTTTAATGAGGCCTTGACCGACGTTCTTCTGGGCACTTGGTCCAAGCCCGCTATGGGTTTGCCCGTAGATAGGAACGTGGCCAGACGCCACCGCCCAGCCCCGGGCGACCCATGTTTCCTGTCCTCCCACCCTACCCCGAGAGCCTGGTCATCCAGGCCTCCAATTCCCAGACCGCATTCCCATCGGCCCCGCCGGACAGGGTATCCAAGAGGTATGACCAGTATGGGAAGAAGATCTTCTCATCCCTTAGTCTGGGCCTGCGGTCTTCCAACACCACCTGCCTCTTGGGACGTTACACCCACTCTGTGTGGGATAAGGTCGCGGAGGTGCTGCCAGAGTGTCCGTTGGAGGTACGGGCCAAACTCGGCCAAGCCCTTGTGGAGGGCCGGGATGCAGCCAAGTATTCCATCAGGTGTGGACTGGATACCACCGACTCGCTAGGTACAGCGATGGCAACAACGGTGGCGGTCAGACGCCACGCCTGGCTGAGGTCCGCCAACTTCTCGGCAGATGTCCAGAACACACTCATGGACATGCCGTTCGATGGCCGTCGCCTCTTTGGCGACAAGGCAGACCATGCGCTTGAGCGCTTTAAGGACTCCAGGGCTACGGCCAAGTCCTTGGGCCTCTTGGGCCAGCGCCAGCAATCGGCTGCCTTTCACTCCTTTCGTGGCCACGGAAGGGGTGCGCCCACACGCGCCGCCAGCCACGCTCCGCAGGGCAATACCCAACGCGGTGGCGGCCGTGGGAACCGCCGTCCGGGCGGTCGGGGGCAGCGGCGAGGTCAGTCCACACCTTCCCCCGCAGCATCCGCCTCAAAACCCTCCTAGTCCGTGCTGTCAGGCCCATGTGACGCCAGTGGGGGGCAGGGTTCGCCATCACCACCTCCACTGGCGCACTGTCACATCGGACAGGTGGGTGCTGCAAATCGTCCGAAGGGGCTACTCCCTCCCCTTCGAGGCGACTCCTCAAGCCATGCCACCGCAGAACCACTGTGTATCGGGGGATCATTTGCGACTTCTGCAGGAGGAAGTTACGGCCCTCTTGGCCAAGGGGGCCATCGAGCGCGTTCCTGGGCCAGAAGTAGGGTGTGGTTGCTACTCCCACTACTTTCTGGTACCCAAGAAGGGCAAAGGGGGCCTACGCCCTATCTTGGACCTAAGGAACGTCAACGGCTACCTCCGGAAGGAGAAGTTCAAGATGCTGACACTGGCTCAGGTCCTGGCTGCCCTGGACCCAGGAGACTGGATGGTAGCGTTGGACTTGCAGGACTCTTACTTTCATATCCCCGTCCTGCCTGCCCACCGGCGGTTCATGGTTTGCCACGAGCACTTTCAATTTACCATGCTCCCCTTCGGCCTTACCAGCGCCCCACGGGTGTTCACAAAGGTGATGGCGGTGGTCGCAGCTCATCTGCGCAGGTTAGGGATTTCAGTCTTCCCCTACCTCGACGACTGGTTGTTGAAGGCGGGCTCGCCCCAGACAGTCGTCAGCCACCTCCAGACGACGGCAGACCTCCTGCACCAGCTGGGGTTCTCCATCAATGTGCCGAAGTCACACCTGTGCCCCTCTCAGAAGCTCCTCTTCATCGGAGCGGTTCTGGACTCGGCGCGGTTTCGGGTTTATCAGCCCAAACAGTGGGTCCGGGATATTCAGGCTCTGGTTCCCATCTTTCAGCCATTATCCCGGGCTTCAGTCCGGTTGACGCTGCGGCTTCTGGGGCTGATTGCCTCCTGCATCCTACTGGTGCATCACGCCAGGTGGCGGATGCGGGCTCTGCAGTGGGACCTGAAGTTTCAGTGGGCCCAGCATCAGGGCAACCTATCCGACCACGTCCTGATCTCGGAGGGCACTGCGAGACAGCTGCAGTGGTGGCTTACAGACCGCAATTGGGTCAGCGGCAGATCCCTCTCCCTTCCCCAACCGGAGCACGTAGTTGTGACGGACGCGTCCCTCCACGGCTGGGGAGGCCACATGGGAGAGGCGGAGATCAGAGGCCTCTGGTCTCCGGCGGAGACCCGGCTCCACATCAACCTGTTGGAGCTGCGGGCGATTCGTCTGGCACTGAAGGCATTCCTCCCCTCTGTCCGGGGGAGTGTAGTGCAGGTATTCACGGACAACACCACCGCCATGTGGTACTGCAACAAACAAGGCGGGGTGGGGTCGTGGATCTTTTGTCAAGAGGCTCTTCGCCTTTGGCAAAGGCTGGAATGCCAGGGCGTGACCCTGGTGGCTCAACACCTGGCAGGTTCTCTGAACGCCAGGGCGGACAAGCTCAGTCGTCGGTGCATAATGGATCACGAATGGCGTCTGAACTCGGACGTGGCGCAAGGCCTCTTTCAGCAATGGGGAGAGCCTTGGTTAGATCTATTCACCACCGAAGAGAACGCGCAATGTCATCAGTTCTGCGCGTTGGAATTTCCAAGGCGGCACTCGCTCGGAGACGCTTTTCGTCGCGAGTGGAGTTGCGGTCTGTTGTACGCCTTTCCGCCTATACCACTTCTGCCCAGAGTGCTGAAGAAGATCAAGCGCGACCGGGCCCAAGTCATCCTTGTGGCTCCGGACTGGGCGAGAAGGTACTGGTATCCAGAGCTACTCGGTTTGTCAGTCGATCCCCCGGTTCGTCTGCCTCTTCAGGAGGACCTTCTGTCGCAGCAGCAGGGGACGGTCCTCCACCCGAACCTGTCCAGTCTCCACCTCCATGCTTGGAGATTGAGCGGCGACAGTTGAGGCCATTTGACTTGCCTCCTGAAGTTTGTAACATCATTCTGGCAGCCAGGCGTCCCTCCACAAAGTCGGTATACGCCTGCAGGTGGAACAGATTTGTGGCATGGTGCACAGCAAAGGCTGTGGATCCCCTCAATGCCCCTCTTTCTGAGGTCCTTCTCTTCCTTCTTTCTCTTGCCCAGCAGGGCTCTGCTCTGGGCACTATCAAGGGCTACCTTTCTGCCCTTTCAGCCTTTCTCAGGCTGCCTGATCAACCTTCTTTGTTCAAGTCCCCTATTGTTAATAGATTTCTTAAGGGCATCTCACACACGTTTCCTCCTGTTCCGTTTGTGATGCCTCAGTCGGACTTGAACCTGGTTCTTACATTTCTGATGTGCGCTCCCTTTGAGCCACTTCACAACTGTCCTCTTCGCCTTCTGACTTTGAAGACTGCTTTCCTGGTTGCCATCACCTCTGCCAGGAGAGTGAGTGAGCTCCAGGCCCTTTCTTGTACTCCACCTTTCCTTTCTGTCCATCCGGACAAAGTGGTGCTGCGTACCAAACCTTCTTTCCTGCCCAAGGTTGTCACGGCCTTCCACATCGGGCAGTCTATCACCTTGCCAACCTTCTTCCCGCTACCGCATCCCTCTAAAGAGGAAGAGCGGCTCCACCGTCTGGACCCAAAACGTGTGCTCTCATTCTACATGGATCGCACACGCCAGTTCCGGGTGGATGACCAACTCTTTGTTGGTTACGTGGGCGCGAAGAAGGGGAAAGCGGTGCACAAGAGGACCATCTCCTGGTGGATCATCCTGTGTATCCAGGCATGCTACTCCTTGGCTAGGAAGGAGCCTCCTGCTGGATTGCGGGCTCATTCTACCCGAGCCACGGCGACTACCACTGCCCTGGGCAGGGGAGTGCCCTTACAAGACATCTGTCCGGCGGCTACGTGGGCATCGCTGCACACGTTTGCAAGACACTACTGCCTGGACAGCCAAGTCCGGAGGGATGGCTTCTTTGGCCGTTCCGTCCTCCGGGACTTTCTGGTGTGATTATTGGTTCGCAGACCCACCACCGGGGTTGGTATTGCTGGGGTATCTATTCTAAGGTAAGGAATCTAATACTAACGTGTCTCTTTCAGATGCACAAGTAACTACTTGTGTAACGATATATCTGTAAGAGACATTAGTTAGTATTAGATTCCTTACCGACCCACCCATCCTCCCCGTTCTGCGAACCAATATCTAGGGTTAGGGTTGTCCCCTTTCAGGGCCCTAGTTTCAATGGCACCAGTGTTGGTTTTTAACATGGCTCTGCGTTTCTGGCGCGGAAAAGCTGTGTCTAAGAACTGACGTCAGCACTCGGAGGCGGCGTCTAAGTACTCCAAAGACGTCATCACGGCGCCCACGACGCCGACAACGGACGCGGAGCCGCAGACGACGCCTACCGACGCGCAAGGGTACTGCTACGCAAAAATTTCCGGATCCAGTCTGACGCCTGGGGATATTCTAAGGTAAGGAATCTAATACTAACTAATGTCTCTTACAGGTATATCGTTACACAAGTAGTAACTTGTGCTTTTTGCCAAAAACTGTTTTGGATTTTCATCTGGCTCAAATGGTATCTTTGCCTTCTTTTAATCCTTGAGTTGACAGGAAACAAATGCTACTGAAGGTAAGTAACTTGATATTTTGTACCTTCTAAAACTTAGTGAAGTTCAAATTATTAGAGTGTAGTGGTTCAGGTTGTTTAACTTTCTTCCTCGTCACAATATACTGAAAATCCTGAGTCCCCTTTTCCAACATCTTGCCAAACAATGTGAGGTTCAATAAGTAAACCCTGTTTGAAAGGGCAGATTTGTAAAAAAACGTTTTAAATGTTTTTCTGTCTCCCTCAAGCACTCACCTTCGGGCCCTAATGAACTGCAAGGACCTCAAGTCATGTTAGCGCTGACTGGGTGCTTCCATGCACTCGCTCCCCTCTTGGGACCGGTTTCATGGTCTGTTACAACTGACTCCGGTGCAGCCTTCCAGTCCACCCCAGAGATCCATGTTGGATCCCTTTTGCCGGTGCTGACACCTCTGGCCCATATCGAATCCCAAATCAGTGGTGTTGCAAGCTCAATTGATGATGTACTACGAAATCACAAAATCACAAACAGCCATCATGCACCCTGGCTCTCACCCAGTTCTCCTACTGCATCGCAGATATTGGCTGAGGGTCCACTATCTTTTGGTTTTGATTCTGATCCTGTGCCTAGTGCAGGGAGCACCCCAGAATATTGGTTATGGCTGCAGGGGGATGGTTTACCTCATTTTACGGACAATGCCTTATACTTTGATTTACGGATTATTCTTGAAAATTCTTCTCCTTTTCTCCTCTCACCCAGGGATTCCCTCCCACACCGAAGTGATTTTCAGAAGATTATTTGCTCATTCTGCTGCAGGAGGTTTGCCTGCTGCACACCAGGGGTGCTGTAGAGATGGTGCTGAACTCTGAAAAGGGCGTTTTTTTTACTTTATTCCTGCTGCTTTGTCTTAGCAAAAAAAGCCAGGTAGCTAAGGCTTATCTTGAACCTCCATCCCCTGAACACCCACCTGTAGAAGAGTAGATTCAAAATGCTCACATCAGCTCCTATTCTTGGTGTTCTAGACCTGGGGTACTGGATGATGTCCTTAGTCTTACAGGGCACTCAATTCAGATGTTCATCCTTCAGTACCTCGGACGTTTCTGTGATTCAAGATGGACCAGGAGCATTTTTATTTGGTCCTGAATCTATTCTGCCTCACCCTCGCCCTCTGGGTGGTTACAAAAGGGATGGCATCTGCCCATCTTTCTCATATGTAAGCCTTTTGAGCCTATGCACAGCTGCTCGCCGCTGCATCTCCTGGCCTTGTTTCTCAATGCGATTACTACAGCTTGTTGTCGAAGATCTTTGAAGGGGATAATTATAGGTTTGCAGTTTTTTTCGTTGAGCATTGTGGCAGAAATTCCTGTCAAAAAGGTGCCCTTAAGGGCGAGTACTACTTATAAAATTAGGAAAATGTTGAGGATATCCATTACTTCTAGTTACCCTCTGAAGAAACCATGAGATACATCCCTGCTCACACATCTCCAGTGCAAGTCTTCAACAATATTCCTGATGCAAATATTATCTATTAGGAAGATCAACCACAGTGCAGCAAGACACTTCAGACAATGCTGTGTTATATGCAAGTTTCACATATGTCTGAGATGGCAGTTCAAGCACATTTTACCTATTTTTCCTCCTGAACACCTTATGTAAATATAGAAGGGTGTTAATGAAGGTTTAGCTGAGGCATGTTCTGTCTCTGCATACAGCCCAGGGCTACTTGACATCTGCTACTTTTTGAAAGAGGAAGCCGAGGTTACAATGTTGAACCCAGGAGTGCCAGAAAGAAAACGGATGACAATCCTGTCACAACCACATTATCCACCACTGTACTCATTACCATGCTTAAAGCCACCTAAACATAAGCGCTGTTGATTTTCTGTTCTCACTTTTAGAAAAGGATGACCCATCTAAAGTAGCATCATTTACCCATGTACCATTGCTGTTGGTTTCCACGTCCCCTTCCATACAAACTCGTCCCTCGCCTACTCAACCCATTTTCCAGCCACAAGTTCAGTAACGACCTCAGTACACATTAACCGAGTTTCCACAAAAAGATTTAGGAAAAGCAGGAGAAGAAGAATTGTGGTCTTATGGGAATGAACAAATACTCCAGTCTCAGTAGATTTTCCTCCAGAAGTCATCTGTGTTTATGCATTGAAGAAAGAGCCTCCAATAAAACCATACTCATGGTACTGAAAGAAATTCTGTGCTGCTTATTTGTTTTTACTTAAGTCAGGTGGTTAGTGAAGTCTGTATCCATCCTCGCCCATTTGTGGGAAACGACATAAAATAATCAAGACCAAACAACTACTCCTGCCGTTGTACTGCAGAGGTTAGTGATGAAATACAAAAGTAAAATGTTTTGATAGATGTGGTGCTGCACTTCCTGATGCAGTAGTCCTGTTTTAACACATTCTTCCTTTCTAAGAGTGGCTGTTTTATTACAGGTAGGTGTGACTTTTGGGTTTCTCTGGTCTTCCAAAGCTTTTTGGCAAATATGTTGACAAAGTTCTCTGTTATGTAGACCAATAAATGACTCGCTCTCTTCAGAATAACCTAAAGCATAATGCCCCTGCTCTTTTTGAGAATGAATGGGCAGGGCCCAATCATTCAGAGTTGGCTACAAGTTCCGTCAGTATGAGAAGCAATACCAGCCATAAGTCAGCTTTAGAGTTCATGTAGATTAGCATACTAAACATGCATGCCACTTTCCCAATGTTGGGCATTGGGATGTTTCTTGTGCAGCAGTTTTTCAGATTTACCCAGTCATTCTGTCACTTTTCAAGACGTCGTGATGCTATTTAAACGCAGTGCAGAAGTAGTGTGGCTTGACCAGCATCAAAGTGGTCACGTTGGCTTCCTACTGAATATAGCACTTTTTAGGGCAGCGGGAAAGAGGAAAATTTAGCTGGTGATGCAGGGACCAAGCCGCAGTTAATGAGTGCTCACCGGTGAACCCTGTTTGCAACATTTTAAGGCCCCTTATTAATATAAACACCAAATTGATGAGACCTGCTTTTTTACATTTTGTAACTGTGCTTTTAAGAAATTCTTTTGTGAAGCCTGTTTCTTCTGCACTACTACATTAATAACTGTTTGTAAAGCATTCAACACATTAATCTCATTAAGTGCATTTGTATGTTTGGCTGTATATGTAATGGACAAAAAGGTACAATTCCTTTCACCTTGTGGAAATGAACTTAACCACATTGTAGAAGCCCCTTGTTTGACCATGTTGCACCTCCTTATAGTGCTGTCCAATATCAACAATACAAAGAGTTTTTGTTGCTTTTGCTCCATGACCGAAAATTCCTTTGCATTATTTTTTGGGATGCTGTACTGCCCTGCTTTGTGCTTGCCAGTCTTACAAACATTCTTGGATTCTCTATATATGGAGCTGTAGGGGATCTACTATTTTCAGTAGTGTCATTACAAGTATCTAAAGACCCATTGTTTCCTTAACAGGTCTCTGGATGTCAGTTGACTTGACATTTACCCTAACTGGACATAATGTCTCCAGGACATAGCACCACAGGAGCGCTTCTAGGCTTTGGTGGCTGGGATACTTGTTGTGTGGTGGTGTGTTTTTTGGGAGACTCATCTTTCCAGCCAGAGCAATTTCATGGTTGTGGGGCAATTCATATTCCACCCTCCTGGTACCAGAGTGGTACCTAGGATCAAGAACGGGGCTCAGAATATCCGCACCTGTACCACGTTGTCCACTTTTGAGCCCCATTGTGAAAGCTTAGCCACTGAAAAGAAGTGCTTTCAAAGTTTCCAAAATGAGCTCAAATCAAGCCAGACAGGATCACTTTGGCCATTTTGTCAGCGTTAGCAGAAATTCAGCTTTTAACATTAAGGAGCTATAACATTTGAATATGTTTATTCCCCTCTGTATGCTTATACCTTCTGGATTTTTGTTTATTTTCATACTAACTGAACCATTTACTTGAAAAAATATTTTTTGCTAAAGTAAAGCTTTGACAGAATAGTGATATCATTGTGTTTTTTGCTGTCATACTGAGTTTAAGTTTCTAACCCCTCCGTCTCCTGATTAAAACCTTGAATGTTTGCTGTCACTTCCCAGAATGTCATGGGCCAAAAGAGAATAACTTGCCTATCCAGTTTGAGTGTACCATTATTCTCCGGTATTGATCTTTCAAAATAGGTCCTTCTTTCTAAAGAAATAGTCAGGCTGAAGGAATCTTCCTCAGGTGAACCAGAGAAAGAGACACAAAGGCTCCAAATAAGTCTGCAGGCAACAAATTCTCCAGCGAAGAAGTGTAAAAAGTCCTTCTCCAAAGTCTATGCCTCCACACTCCTCGGTTGACAAAAAAAAGTTGAAAATCACTACACCATTGATGGAATGCCTGCCGACAACTTTCCTTTGATGACCACCAATGAGCCCTTGTCGATGCCACGAAAGGTGAGAAAACAGCAGACGCGCCCACTTAGGCTGTCATCTGTAAAGACTTCGCCAGCTTCAGTCAGCAAGAAAAATATTAACGTCCCTGCATTGAAAACTGGAAAATCTACTCCACTTCTGTCGACAACACTGATTTTTACTTCAACTGCTTCTTTAACCTTGATTATTATGACCGGAGCATGCTTCTCTTAATAAAGTCCAGTTCAGACACTTGCCAAGCTCCTGGAAGTGAAATGAAGACTGTTCTATACAACCATATTGAGCATGTATAAGGTGCAGCATATAATTCAGCATAGTAGAAGTTAATATATTCCACAACCCAGAAGAACCCGCATATTCACCTGAACCACATCCTAAAGCTTTCTATTCACAGTTTCCTCCACCACACAGCAAAGAAAGAGTTCCATGGTTACAGCTATAACCCTTATGAGTTAGTGTATGAAAACGACGAACAGCAACCCATAATGGTGATGGTAGACTTTATAAAAGACATGACATATGTTGGCAGACTCTTAGACAAGATTTGTTTTAGGGTTTCAAACATACTCCAACAACTGCCCCTGCACCAAGGCACAGAATGTGGTCAGTGTCCACCTTCAACCCCAGTCAACAAGTACAACAATTCCTAGATGTGCTTTTAAGCACCTACCCAAATCGGTGCATTTGATGACGTAGTGGACCAAGGAGCGACAGGTAGGATGATTACATTCTTCCTATCACAAGCTCACCAAACAAGTTCCATACTTTAGTTGATAGGGCAACCAAGAGAATTTGACTTGCCTGTTTTTTTAAATAGACTGACTGTTTCCCATATAATTTTGAGGCACCAGGTTGGAAATTAGTCCAAGCGATTCCTATGGTGGATCACATTTGGCAAGAAGGAATAAAATTAATGCAAGTACCAGCTACAGTGGTAATGGTGGTTCCCAGAAAATATATATATTTATTTTTTAAATACAAGATTCCTGGGAATTCGAGGGCTTTAGTATGGACATGGCAGGCAAAAGGTTTTCCTCTATGATTCCATTGTCTATAAGAGCCTCTAATGCTGTGTCAATAACAAACCGATATGACCATGGTGGTCAGGTATATCCTGGTCTTACTACCAGAGTACTAAAATCAAGAGGTGAAGGCTGTTTCCCACGAGGGAAAGAAGGTAACAGCTGCACTCTTGGACTCTACAATGAACGTGTCCAGTATTAACTTTCAACAACTTTCTGGAGGCTCTGTCTTACACTTAAAGAGGTGATTAAGAGCGACTTCATTCAGGCCGGAAGTCGAGAAGAAATTCAAGGACTTGCCTTTTGATGTAGAATGGCTATTTGTGAAGCGTATGGATGATGCTCTGCAGAGTATTTAGGTAGATACAACCAGATTCTTGGGGACTCTGCGGCAAAGAAAGCCTCAGTCCTTTTGAGGAATAGGTAGAATGCAAGCTTTACAGTGGGAGTTAACAAACCTATAAGTATCCAGCATATCAGACAACCTATTAACCTCAGATGTGTCCCCAAGATTATACACCCTGTCATCTACAGCAATATTTATACAAAGAGGCACACCACAATCATGTGCGTGGCAGCCACAAAAAAGCAAGAACCAGGTCGATAGAAGTCACTGACATTTTCCGGGCACCAGATACCAGTATACAGACCCCCAGGATGTTGGGCCCTGAGGTGGACAGATTCTCTACCATCTACAAAAATTGAAAAATAATTACTGCAGACAAATATTAGATGTGATTTGACTTCATACAACATCCCCCAACAACTCCGCTGTCCTGAATAAAACACAAACACATAGACTCGTTAAAAGCAGAAATCCGCAACATGCTACAGAAATGAGCCATAGAAGTGGATCCAAAACATCAAAATGTTGCATTTTATTCCAAGCACTTCCTCATAAAGGAGAAAACCTCAAAAGAGATCTTTCTATGAAACCAACATCCAAATGGTCACAATCCAGGAGGCATTGCCGCTCCTATTCAGTAACAAATACATGGCATCATTAGATCTGAAAGATGCGTACTTACTTCCACATTCCACTTTACAGAAAACATTGCAAGTTTATAGCCCGTTGCTTCGATCTGACTCAGAATCTTCACTAAAAGCATGGCTCCAGTCGCATTCCTCCTGTGATATCTTGTACTTTTGGATTTCCCTTACCAAGATGACTATGCTCAAAGGTTTGTCTATAAGTTCTGCAAACAGCTCGATATGAGCCTGTATCATACCTTCAAGGATGAGTCACGTATTAGGAGCAATGATACCCAGTGCGAAATCAAAAGCATATCCATTGATAGGGAGACTAATGGCTCCAGCTACACTAGCAAAGAAAATACTGAAACAGGATACAATTAAAGTAGGTCTACTATAAACACTACTAGGCATGATGTGTTTTTTGAAGACACAAGACCTATCTAGTAGAAATTGGACAAGCAGTGGACTCAAACTTGAGGCTATTTTGAAGACCGGGTAGCTGGAACTGCAAAAATGAAAGCAGTTTCTCTGGTAGATGTCACAAGAAAATAGAAGTTCAGGAAACTCATTCCTTCAGCTGCAGTCTCAATTAGTGGTCACCTCAGTCTCCTCTATGGAACAATGGAGATCTCACCTACAGGAGCTTTTTGTCAGAGGGCATTAGGCGAGAGGGGTGAGGCTGAGATCACTTTCAGCTTATGAAATTATAATTTCAGTTTGCTCAGTTTCATTTTATATTGAAGGGACACTCCTTAAGGCATAGACAGTATTTGAAAATTTGTAAAACATGTTTTTTTAAGTAAATGTGTGGATTTACAGCCTGTTGTATTATGCTCTCTTGATTTGAAAATATGCATTTATATATTTTCTGTATCAAAAACTTTAACGGTTTTGTATTTGTTTGTCAGATGCAGTTATTGGATCAGACAGTAGCACGATTTGTCCTGGTAAGTGTTTTTGAACTTTTTGGGAGACCTCATTGACCTACATAACATGAATGCACAGATTTATTATGTAAGTGTTTTTGCAAATTGGGATGAAACATCTGACCTGAGCAAATGTGTAAATTATTGAAAGGCAAATGGCATTGTATTGAATATATGAATTTGTTTTGTTTCCTCTCTACTTTAGATAACTTTCAGACAGCACAGTTGCTTGCCCTTATTCTGGAGTTGCTTACATTTTGTGTGGAACACCACACTTACCACATTAAAAATTACATTATGAACAAAGATTTGCTGAGGAGAGTGCTAATATTAATGAATTCGAAGCACACCTTTTTAGCGTTGTGTAAGTAAAGCATGAAACAGGTTTTTGTTGTACCTCTTTTTTCCCCCTCACAGGACCCCTGACCTAGCTCAAGAGAAAGCTTCTGGTTACATTTGCTTAAGTTATGTTGAAATATTCTCTCATTGCCGAAGATTATTACATTTATTTTTTGCTCTCCTTGATGGTGATTACATTTTCGTGACCTTCTACCGTATTCTTGATCTGTGAAAACCCCTGCTACTTATGATGGATTTTTTTTGTATTTAGCAGTGTAATCTAATTCTAAAATAACAGTTTTCGTTTGAAGAGGTGAGGCATAGCTAAATGTTAACTCTTGCATTAAACTGTAGAGGTTCCAATATATTCGCAACTGTTGCATTAAAGTCAAATAATTCCACATCCTTAACCCTAAAGATAGCCATTTTGAAGATGTACGTCTCCTTCTTTATAAAATCTCCACATTGCTTAAAGACACTTGATTAACTGCGAACCTAAAGGTTTCACCATTATCCTAGTATTTAGCAAATAGTCATTCTTGTTTTGTTTGCTAAATGTTTTATTGATCTACCATAACATTTCTCTCACTGGAAAGCACACTGCTAATTATTTGGACAAGTTCTGTTCTCTTCCAGGGTATCCTCATCAATAGTCATAAGCACTGAATATTCCCGCCCATGTGCGGGGACCCCGGAAATAAAATAAAAATATATAGAAATCATATATATACAGCTCTCTCTCTCTCATATATATATATATATATATATATATATATATATATATATATTACCTACTGGCGGTCGCCAGTAGGTAGTTATAGTTAGGATTGATTTCCATAGGGAAATCGCAACATTCTATTGGGAATAACTTTGGCGCCGGTTGAGGAATCTGCCTGAATTTTTCAGCAACTTTGCCTCGCGACGTTCCGCTCCTTCGCTGAAAGTTTGGGGGGGATTCGTCACGCGGGGGGCTGAGATAAAAGGGGGGTCCCAAAACGTGTTTTCCCCATGTTAATTTCCATAGGGCGGTCGGTCGCACTTTTAGCTGGAACGGCTGAATGGATTTTCACCAAACTTGGCAAAATTGTAGGGACTGGTAGCCCGATGTGCCTTTGCTATGTCTCAAGACATGTGCTCCAGAGGATTTTGAGTAATTTATGTTAAAAAAATGTATATATCTATAGCCGCGCACCGGGGAGCGCTCCAGGCGCGCCACGCGACTTGCGCACGGAAAGCTGATTGGCTCCCGGGTGTCTGTAAACATTAGAAACAGTCCGGAGCGGCCGCCATCTTGTGTCTCGGTAGGATCGAGACACAAGAGGTGATAAAAACAAAGGGGGAAATAACCAAAAGGGGGCAGGGTAGACCCCTCCCCCCCCCCCCTGACCCCCTAGGTTTGATGTGGGGGCCATAAAAGGGTCCCTCGGGCAAAAAAACATTTTTTATTTTTTTTCGGTTTTCGTGGGGGGAGCGCCCGGTACGCGTACCGGGGAGCGTAGCATGGGGAAAACCCCGTTTATTCACTGCGTCACGTCTACGACCCTTTCTTGTGTCAATATACCCATTTTGCAAACATTACACCTGACGTAGGTATAATGTGGCGCAGGGGTTTACAAAGTGACGCATCTACCTAGATGCGTCACTTTGTAAATATGACTCAATAAGGTGCATTTTTAACAGCACTGGTGCGTCACAAAAAGTGACGCACCGGTGGCGTAAAAGTGACGCATGGCCTCATAAATGAGGCCTTCAGTCTTCAACTCATGCGTCATATTAAATATATGACGTATTATGTTGCAAGTACTTTTAGATACGTCAGTATTTCAGACGTATCTGTAATCGCAAAAGTGATGCATTGCTGGAGAGTGTCACAAAAATGATGCAACTCCAGCAATGCATCTTTTCTTACCCTTCCACACCCCTGTTCCTTTTCTACATTTTGTTTGAATAAGCACATTCCCCATGTTCACTCTCCTTCTCCTTACTTTCGTTCCCAACACTCACCTTCTTTCAGACCCCTACTTCACCTTCTTTCTCCTCTCATACTTTTCTGTTCTTTCTTACTCATTTTCCTTTCATTTATCCATGCACTCCACTTCACTTACTCTTTTTAATTTTTTTAAGAATATAGCTCTTTGATGAGAATTGGAGGTAGTTCTGAAAAGAACTTTTTTTTTTCTTCTTTTTTTTTTTTAGAACTACAACAAAAACAGGGAATGGAAACTGCTCAACAGGAGCAAAAAACACAAAAAACAAAATTAGGGCTGGTAACGGCAGTGATGGTTCTCCAATGCTCGAACCATGAGCAGAACACTTTGCTCCCAACAGGAAAGTAGCTGATCACAGTATCTGCATTTAAGGGCGCCTTTGTTAAATGCAGGCTGAATGTTTGGAACCTGCTCTTCTGATCTCCCCCTCACCGATGGTGTTCGTCCTCCGGTTGATGTAGAGGCCACATCACTGGGAACCTTTTGTGCCAGAGCCCTGACACTTTCCCGGGCAAAATTCTGGGGGTGCTTTCTCTCCACATGGCGAATCATTGTGTAGTTCCCAAAAGAATATTTTTTATTGGGGTTACCTCGTGACAGGACTGTGTGACAGATCCTGCACTCCACTTTTGGAGCATTTACCTTCTTCTGGTGAGCAGGTATGGAAAAAAAATTCCAGATGAAATGTTCTTTGTATTTTGGCTGAGGAGGCTCTTCATCGATGAATTCATTGGAGTCATCTTCACTGCTGGATGGTCTGGCAGCCATGATAATCCAAGATATCCAACAAAGAACCGACAGCAAAACAGGCAGGTCTTTCAGTCACAAAAGTGAAAGAAGAAGTGAAGGAAATGGGTGGGGATTTCATTCTTTATAAAAAAATATGTTAGCAACCAATGAAAAGTGTTATTTTTAGGTCACATGACCCGACGCGCTTACGCTACGCGCCCCGGGGCGCGTCGCGTAAGCGAGTAGAGACGTTGCGCGATCGTATGCGCTCGCGTGCTTCCGGGTGCGCTTACGCAGTGCGTCATATGACGCATTACGCGAAACGTCACGATGTTGTTTTCGTTCGCGAGAATAGCGCTAACGGGACGCTCCCCGGTACGCGCCGTAATATTGCACTTACCCGTGCGTTCACCGGGAGCGCCCCCGGGTTAATTTTTTTTTTTTTTTTTACATATTTATACATATTTATACAATATAAAATTCGTTTTAAAAATGTTCACTTTCTATACCTATAAAGATTTGCTATTAAAAAACCATTGAAATTCAATGAAAAAAACATAGGTTTCACACCAGTTATAGTTAGCTGGAAATTTTACTGGCATAAAACCAATGAAATTCCCACGTTATAGTTAGTTGGACTCACTATAACTTGCGCGTGCAATGCACTGCTGATGAAGTCACATATTACATCACTCATGACATGGTCAGTGACATCACTGAGGACACCATCCTTGTGACAGAGTGACAGGCCTCCTTTCACTGTAATGTAACCCTTGAAACAAATATTCAAAAATAGAAACTAAAATTTACAAAAAAATGGAGATAGCCATACCACTTACAACAACCAATTCAATAATTCCACCATCTATATACACATGCACTCATTCACCAACAGTTCAATATCGTCACTCATACATATACTGACTCATCATATGTAGTGATACACCTATACATCCTGTTACACACCGACAGTCTTCCAAAAGTTACTCACACACATACTCACACATGCAAATTAACTATTCAACATCCATTTATTTGCATTTACAGCTATACACACACCACCACTTTACTTCTAAGGAAACTTACACATACTTACTCTCTCAAACAATCACTTATAGAAACACATACTAATTTAAATAGGAACTCTTACAATCTCTTACTCTCAGATATACTCACTTATAAACATAAATATTCACATACACTAGATTAAAACATATGTAGTTACTGATAAACTAGTGAGACACTCATTCACTCAGTAACACACACATATACACAGTCATCCACCCATACAGTCCTGCACATATGCTGTCTTCAAAACACATACAAAGAGAGTCAGTCATTCATGCATCTATGTGCTAAGTAATACCTCCACCAAAATATACAAACACTCATACTGATACTAAGAAAAACATCTAATAACCTATATACATACACATGTACCTACTCACCAACTCATGCAGCCACTTATACACAAAGTGAAACACTAATACATATATTTAAATATTTAAACATTACTCTCTAATATATGTATTCACTAAGATACACTTAATAAACCAGTTAACCAATCAATTACAAAAAAAATCCATATAAACACTTATTTAAACATTTATTCTTCAATCAACTTTTACATATACATATATAACACATATTTATTTTTCAGAAAGACACACATTCACTGGATGGTGTCATCAGTGATGTCATGAGTGATGTCACTGACCATGTCATGAGTGATGTAATATGTGACGTCATCAGCAGTGCATTGCACGCGCAAGTTATAGTGAGTCCAACTAACTATACCGTGGGAATTTCATTGGTTTTATCCCAGTAAAATTTCCAGCTAACTATAACTGGTGTGAAACCTATGGTTTTTTCATTGAATTTCAATGGTTTTTTAATAGCAAATCTTTATAGGTATAGAAAGTGAAAATTTTTAAAACGAATTTTATATTGTATAAATATGTATAAATATGTAAAAAAAAACAATTTTTAACCCGGGGGCGCTCCCGGGGCGCATACCGGTGAACGCACGGGTAAGTGCAATATTACGGCGCGCCCCGGGGCGCGTACCGGGGAGCGTCCCGTTAGCGCTATTCTCGCGAACGAAAACAACATCGTGACGTTTCGCGTAACCGCGTAATGCGTCATATGACGCACTGCGTAAGCGCACCCGGAAGCACGCGAGCTCATACGATCGCGCAATGTCTCGACTCACTTACGCGACGCGCCCCGGGGCGCGTTGCGTAAGCGCGTCGGGTCATGTGACCTAAAAATAACACTTTTCATTGGTTGCTAACATATTTTTTTATAAAGAATGAAATCCCCACCCATTTCCTTCACTTCTTCTTTCACTTTTGTGACTGAAAGACCCGCCTGTTTTGCTGTTGGTTCTTTGGTGGATATCTTGGATTATCATGGCTGCCAGACCATCCAGCAGTGAAGATGACTCCAATGAATTAATCGATGAAGAGCCTCCTCAGCCAAAATACAAAGAACACTTCATCTGGAATTTTTTTTTCCATACCTGCTCACCAGAAGAAGGTAAATGCTCCAAAAGTGGAGTGCAGGATCCATCACACAGTCCTGTCGCCATCTCCATCTCCATCTCCCGCCGCTCCACTTCTTCCACGGGTGCCTCTTGCCGCACGGTGGTGTGCGTAATATTTTCCCAACACAGAGTCCCTCAATCCTCGGGACTGGTATTCAATAAAGAGCACTCTAAGTCGCTCCAGCATGGTTAGCCATATTTTATTTCAGCATTTGCAGATAACAATATATATATATCTATATCTCTATCCTTTTTTCTCATACCAATGCAGCTCCCAATAGGAGGCTAGACAATGAAATAACACACATAAAGACTGTATTTGCAAATATATAAAACCACAATCGGGCAAGTAGCACTTGAACTCTGTTTTTTAATATGTAAAGCACTCATCAAGAGTAAACCTGCAAATAAAGTAGAGATTGTTAGCCTACAGGCTGCATTGTAAACCAATAGCATAGAAAATGAAAACATTTTCAACAAAAACTGGCACCGTGCCTTTAAAGCAGCCATGACCCCTAGCTTCCCATCATGCCTCAGGGGTGACAATTAGGTCAGTTCTTTCCAGCTCCTTCAGTCAGGACCCTGGATTTTCAGATCTTTCTTTTTTAGGGCTCGGCCTACGTCACCACTTTGTCAGAAGTGGGGCGGAGCTCCGAGCCGTATTGTTACGGGGCTCAGAATAGTGAAGTAAAAATTCCTCAGTGCGCAAGATTTTTCCGTAGTTTATCTTGGCATCTGCATGCTAATTGGTCCTCGCAGTGCTGTGTTTCTAGTAGCCTTCACGCAATAGGCCATATGGATTTTAGTTTGTGCACTTCCTGCATTTTCTGTGCGGTTACGCGCAGGGGAGTGCAATAAATTGTCAATTACGAGCTGTAAGGGTGCCGAGGTAATTGAACCCAGATGTTCGGGGCGCGTTCACCAGTCTGCAGTGAGTTTGGTGGGCGCGCGTTCGTCTGCATCCTTTCATGTGTAAGTGTTGGCCTTTGAAGAGCTGGCTTGGTCGTGCGCCGACAATGAGACACACAGTCTTCATTACCCCACAAAGTATGTAAGTGCGTTTGTATTGGAGACAGTAACATCCAGGTACGAAACGGAAATCTTTTCACTGGCTTACGAACAGTCCCACATTTTGCCGCATTCTCCTCATCTCATCAAAGGGGCTCATGTCTTGTTCAGCAAAAAAACAAAAACCTACTAACAGGAATGTGTTTCTGCATGGAGGGTCCGAGCAGCCGTGTTGCAACAGTTGTGCTTGTGTGTCTAACCTTGGGCCTCATGACAAGTAGGTTAATTTTAGGTGCAAGGATACACAGGCACTGCTCACACACACAAACACTGTTGACACACACGGACACTGCTCACACACAGGCACTTCTCACAGACACCGGCACTGTGCGCACACATAGGCACTGTTCACACACACAGGCAGTACATACATACACAGGCTGCTCACACACACCGGCACTGCGCGCACACATAGGTACTGTTGACACACACAGGCACTACATACACACACCGGCACTGCGCACACACACAGGCGCACTGATCACACACAGGCACTGTCCACACACAGGCACTGTCCACACACAGGCACTGTTCACACACAGGCACTGTTCACACACAGGCACTGTTCACACACAGGCACTGTTCACACATAGGCACTGTTTACGCACAGACACTGCTCACAAACACATACACTGCTCACACAGGCACTGTTCACACACACAGACACTACATAAACACACAGGCTGCTCACACACGCCGGCACTGCGCGCACACATAGGCACTGGTCACAGTGACTGCAGTGTGTGTGTGCGCAGGGTGAACA
This sequence comes from Lissotriton helveticus, assembly GCF_964261635.1. Classification (NCBI taxonomy): domain Eukaryota; kingdom Metazoa; phylum Chordata; class Amphibia; order Caudata; family Salamandridae; genus Lissotriton; species Lissotriton helveticus. The sequence goes on from NC_136067.1 coordinate 1,530,846,320, forward strand.
GTGTGTAGTGAGTGCAGAGTGAGTGCGAGAGTTACTGTGAGTGCGAGAGTTACTGTGAGTGCGAGAGTTACTGTGAGTGCGAGAGTTACTGTGAGTGCGAGAGTTACTGTGAGTGCGAGAGTGACAGTGAGTGCGAGAGTGACAGTGAGTGCGAGAGTGACAGTGAGTGCGAGAGTGACAGTGAGTGCGAGAGTGACAGCGAGAGTGACAGTGAGTGCGAGAGTGACAGCGAGAGTGACAGTGAGTGCGAGAGTGACAGTGAGTGCGAGAGTGACAGTGAGTGCCAGAGTGACAGTGAGTGCCAGAGTGACAGTGAGTGCCAGAGTGACAGTGAGTGCCAGAGTGACAGTGAGTGCCAGAGTGACAGTGAGTGCCAGAGTGACAGTGAGTGCCAGAGTGCGACAGTGAGTGCCAGAGTGCGACAGTGAGTGCCAGAGTGCGACAGTGAGTGCCAGAGTGCGACAGTGAGTGCCAGAGTGCGACAGTGAGTGCCAGAGTGCGACAGTGAGTGCCAGAGTGCGACAGTGAGTGCCAGAGTGCGACAGTGAGTGCAGAGTGCGACAGTGAGTGCAGAGTGCGACAGTGAGTGCAGAGTGCGACAGTGAGTGCAGAGTGCGACAGTGAGTGCAGAGTGCGACAGTGACTGTGACTGCAGAGTGCGACAGTGACTGTGACTGCAGAGTGCGACAGTGACTGTGACTGCAGAGTGCGACAGTGACTGTGACTGCAGAGTGACTGTGTGCAGGGTAAACAGTGTTAATGTGCAGGGTGAGCAGTGTGTAAGTGTGCAGGGGCAGGGTGAGCAGTGTGCAGGAAATGAACACTCAAACTAAGTCCACCACACACATACATAACCCCACACACAAGACCACACACACACATAAGACCATACACACACCACACACATACACCACACACACCACACACCACACACACCATACACACACATACCACACACACATACCACACATACCACACACATACCACACACATACCACACACATACCACACACATACCACACACATACCACACACATACCACACACATACCACACACACAAACCACACACACCTCACTCTCTCAACACCACACACTCGTCACCACTCACCACAACACACTCACCACCACACACTCACCCCCCCAGGCGCAACCCCACAGACTCCCCACCACACACTCACCACTACACACAAAACAACACACACAACACACCCCCAGCCGTCAATGAATGCTTTCACCAGGCACAAACACCAACAACCATCAATGTACGCTTTCACCAAAAACAAACACGACCAGGCATCAGTGCCGCTAAATACCCACGCACACAACAAACAATGTCAGTGCAACTTTCACCAAACACACACACCAACAGCTGACAGTGCACCAGCCACTCTTTCAATTGGCACAATCATCAACAGCTGTCAGTGCACCCTTTCACCAACCACACGCATTACCATCCAGCTCTGTACGCTTGACAGCCACACTCAGTAACCGCTCTTATTGCACGCTACCACCAGTCATACACACCTCAAGCCTCCACTACACGCTTCCACCAAACACACACACCAACAGCCATCACTGCACAATTCCTACAGGCACACACATTCACCACCCATCAATGCACACACCAATTGATAACGCATCCACCAATTAATATTGTACCTATCGCACTATGCTGCACTTTACCTTTTAAAGATAATGCGTTAAAGTGCAGCATGCCACCATTGATAACATTCCGATCCAACACACATCTCCAACACACACCACATGCTTCCACTCCAAAACACAGGCCTAAAACACATTGCCATTTACAATGCCATTATCTGTAACTCAAACAAACCCGAGCCCTAATGCATTCCTAATGCTTGTTTGACTTTCTGTTCTTCTAAGATTCCACTTTTTCTGCTTCCACACAGCACCTTTTTGTCTTAGAGTGCAAGTGACACATTTTTTGTATTCCAAAAAAGGTTTGTTTTCTTTAGAAATGCCTTCTTTATTTGACCCTTGCCCTTCCTGTGGCAAGAAGGCCAGAACAGATACACACCCTGTGTGTATTCTCTACCTCCCTGAGTCTCACTCTTCTAACAACTGCCATCATTGTAAGAAGTTGTCGAGAAGGACCATCCAGGGCAGGGAGCGGATTCGATCTTATGGCCTCTCTGAAAGAGGTAGGTCTCCTCTCGACATCGAGAGGAAAAGTCCCGACCTGTTCTCAGTCGGCGTCTGGATCGACGTTGAAGCTGCCGACGACTAAGAAATCAGCGTCGAAGACTTTGGTGATGCCGGCGCATCATCAATCGACCGCAAAATCAGCATCGACTAAGGTAACAAGTGCTCCGTTGACGTCAACCAGGCTACACAACGTCAAGAGAAAAATCTCCGTCGATGCTGGCTGAGCGATCGACATCGAGGCACATCACTCCGTCGCCTCATCATCGGCGATCGACGTCGAGGCACAGGTCTCCGAGATCAGTCCAGAGCTCTTTGACGTCGAGGCACAGGACTCCTCCTTCGCTGTCGAGGCAGAACTCTCCGTCGAATTCAGGGCAAGGCTCTTCGACGTCGAATCGTCACACTCCATCATCGACATCAGAACAGAAAACTCTGTCGAGATCAGTTCAGAGATCTTCGGCGTCGAGACGGAGATCTCCATCACCGTCAGCCCAACGCCGGTCGACGTCAAGGCACCAGTCTTCTGAGAGGGGGCAGCGGACGTTGAAGCATGGCACTCCGTCGGCGTCTGGTAGACGTTCAACGTCGAGAGGACGTTCTGCTGCAAGGTCAAGTCCACCTTCCAACAGGAGAACGTCAACGTCGAGGCAGATGTCTCCCTTGAGATGACAGTCTGTGCGCAAATGCTCCTGATCAGCGCCGAGGCACCCTGCCAAAGTAGCCTCACCTCCAGTAAGCCTGTCATCGTCACCATCACCGGTGTCTAGAAAAGGCTCCCCCAGTTCCCACCGAGGATCAACGTCAAGATCTCCAGAGGTGGTGATCTCTACGTCCAGCCGTCCAGCGTTGAGGGGAACCCAAGATTCCCCAACCAGGCCTGCACATGAAGAGGAGAACCCCCCTCCTGCACAGTCTCTTGAGGGGCGATAGAGGCACAGATCGCCTTCCATCCATCTGTCACCGCAACGGAACAGGCCTTTGCATCACTGGTCCACGGCCACAGTCACAGCGGAGCAGCATTACTCGAGCCCTCTCCACAGATCTCCGTTTGCTCATCTAGTACAGGGTGTGGATAGAGAACGTTCTCCTTCAAGGGCCAGAGCTCGCAGCCGCACCCCTGAGCACTCGCACAGAAGGAAATCTAGATCAAGAAGCACGAGAAGAGCACACAGATCCCCAACTCCGTCCTCTTCTTCCACTCGTATGTCCCATAGAGACTACTCGCATAATTTGACTGACAGTCTGCCGTCGAGGGTCTCTCCGGTGGACAATATCTACACTTTTCAGGACATTCTTGGTGGAGGGGCGACGAAGCTAGGTATCCCTATGCCGACTCGTCACAGTAAGTCCTCTGTAATTGTTAAGACCCCACACCAAAGAGCAGCATCTAAACCTCTGCTCCCATTGGTATAAGACCTCAAAGAGCCAGTGATGGACATCTTTCTCACACCGGCGAGTGTTAAGACCGCTCCAGCGAGAACCTTAAAGTACCGTTCACCAGATGACGATCCACTCTTCCTTAGAGCTGATCCTCCCCCGGATTCTGTCATAATTGCTGCGGCAAAGAAGACCCATGCTGTCGCATCCTCCTCTACTGTTCCACCAGATAAGGAGAGTAAAACACAGGATTCATGGGGTAGGAAGGTTTGTGGAACTTCGGCCTCCATGTTGAAGGTCTCCAATGCTTCGGCTCTCCTGGGCCCGCTACAACAGATCTCAGTGGGACTCACTACAGAGATTCGCTGAAAAGTTGCCGCAGGAAGATCGCAGAGATTTTGAGGAAATCTTAACAGAGGGCAGTCTGGTATCTAACCAGGTTATCAGCGCTGTGGCGGATGGGGCTACCCTTTTGGCTCATGCTTATGCACGTGGGGTATGCGCACAAAGAACATCTTGGCTCCGACTTACATGGCTCAAGCCAGAAGCGCAGTCACGCATCCTAATTCTTCCTTTCTCCGGTTCCTCTCTGTTCGGGACTTACACGGATGAAAAGATGTCCCGGATGAAAACGGAACTGGACACACTGAAAGCAGGGGGTCTTGAAAAGAAGACGGAATTCCATAAGAGGTTCTGACCTTACAATCTATGATCCTCCCAACAGAGGGTTCAAACCACTCATTGGCAGAAAAATCAGGGTCAGCAAAGATCTCAGTATCGGGGCAGACGTTCCTCCAGAGGAGGAGGAAATCAGCGTCAAGGTAACTCAGCCAAGACGCAGACAAAGCAATGAGTACTCACTTCCCCCGTCGCCGTTCACCATTCCAGTAGGGGTGGGGGGGGGAAGAGTATCGCAAATCATCACGAAGAGTGGTGAGCTATCACAAAGGATCGGTGGGTGCTAGCTATGTTGCAGAATGGGTATTCTCAACGTTTTCGATACCGTCCCCCCTCAATCCCTCCAGTTCCATCTTTGTGTCACCAGTTAAAGCTCTTGCAGAGAGAAGTTGCCACCCTTCTCAGAAAGTCAGCCATAGAGAAGGTGCCAGTATCTCAAAGAGAGAAAGGGGTTTACTCATGATACTTCTTGGTAAAGAAAAAGGGCCAAAAGGCAGAATACAGACCCATTCTGGACCTGCAGACACTTAACCAATCAATCAGAAAGGTGAAGTTTCACATGTTGGCTCTCCATCAAATATATCCACATCTCAGACAGGGAGATTGGATGTGTTTCCCTGGGTCTACAAGATGCATAGTTTCACGTCCCGCTCAATCAGCATCAACGACAATACCTACGATTCCTGGTGGGATCCCCTCATTACCAGTTCAAAGTACTGCCCTTCTGGTTGAAGTCAGAGCCCCACGCACCCCCCCCCCGACTGTTCACGCAGTGCATGGCGGTAGTGTCAGCTGCTCTACGTCGCAGGAGCATCTTCGTGTACCCGTACTTTGACGACTGGCTGTTGAAAGATCCTTCTACAAACAGCGTGAGTCATTTCTTGAATTATCTCGATCTGTGTTTGAGGGGCTAGGAATGGAGGAAGATTGTAGGGTTGCTGGACCCTTTCCAAGACCAGCCTGAACACAAATTTGACTGGTATGAGGAATTGGGTGAGGTCAGTGGACTGGATACCTCTACAGAATCAAGATTCATGTGCTATGGTGGTGAGAAGGGCAGCTGAGGTCTGTATCCTGTACCTTGAGCTCCCTTCAATGGTAGTCTAATATCTTGACGGAGGTCCTGAGGTCTAGTGTCTCCCCCTCGGAACCCCTCCTGCCATTCAAAGAGTCCTTGACTGATGTCTGTCAGGGAACCTGCTCCAAGCCCAGCACACAGGGGCTTCTGTGAATAGGACACTCACCCGCTGCTATCACCCTGCGCCTTGGCAACCCAAATTTCCTCCCCAACCGCCCTACCCCCGAGAACTTGGTGGTCCAAGCCTCTACCCCTCAAAGGGTGTTCCCTCAGCTCCCCTGGGCAGGAATCCAAGGGGCTGGATAGTTGGGGCAAGAAAATTGTTTCTTCCACCAGCCTTGCATTGTGATCAGTGACCTTGCAGGATGCCTATTTTCACATTCTCGTCCTGCCGGCTCATCTGCGCTACCTTTGGTTTACTGTAGAACATGAGCATTTTAAATATACAGTGCACCCTTTTGGCCTTACCAGCACTCCTCAGGTGTTCACCAAGTTGATATTGGTGGTCGCAGCTCATCTGCGCAGATCAGGGGTGCCAGTCTTCCTCTCTCTCGACAAGTGACTGTTGAAGGCGAGCTCGCCCCAGGCTGTTGTTTCCCACCTCCAGACTACATCGAACTTCATGCATTTGCTGGGCTTCACTATCAACGTGCCGAGGTCACACCAGACTCCCTCAGACGCTCCCTTTCATCAGAGCTGTTCTGGGCAGAGCTGTCCTATCCTCCCGAACAAAAGCATTGAACGCCTTTCTTCCTTCTATCAAGGCACAGCTGGTTCAAGTGTTCATGAACAACACCACTGCCATATGGTACTGCAACAAACTGGGCAGGGTGGGGTCGTGGACCCTTTGTCAAGAGGCCCAGCAAGGCACATCCCTGATGGTTCAACACCTGGCAGGTTCTCTGAACGCCAGTGTGGACAAACTCAGCCATCAATGCCTAGCGGATCACGAATGGCCTCTCCATTACGAGGTGGCGCAAGGTCTGTTTCGTCAGTGGGGAGAGCAGTGGTTCGATCTGTTCGCCTCCACAGAGACTGCACGATCTCAGCAGTTTCGTGCACCAAAGTTTCCAAGGTGGCACGCACTCAGACGCTTTCCATCTCGATTGGAGCTCAGGCCTTCTATGCGCCTTTCCGCCCATACCACTCCTGCCCAGAGTGCTAAAGAAGATCAGGAGCGACCAGGGCCAAGTCATTCTTCTTGCTCTGTACTGGGCATTGAAAGTCTGGTATCCTGAGCTTCTCCTATTGAGCATTGATTCTCCGATCAGGCTGCCTCTATGGGAGGATATTCTATCGCAGCAGCAGGGGAGGGTCCTCCACCCAAACCTGTCCACTCTACGCCTTCTTGCATGGAGATTAAGCAGCGGCAGTTGATTATTTTTGCAGCCAGGCTTCCCTCTACCAAGACCATATATGCCTGCCGGTGGAACCAATTTTTAAAATATTGTACAGAACAATCTACTGGTCCTCTTTCTGCTCCCCTCTCTCAAGTTCTACTTTTATTTTGACCCCCAGGGCTCTGCTCTCAAAGGGTATCTTTTAGCCCTGTCTGCCTTCTTGAGGCTGCCAGACCAATCCGCTTTATTTAAATCCCCTATTGTCCATAGATTTTTAAAGGGGCTTGTACATATGATCCCACCTGCCATTTCATCATGCCTCAGTGAGACCTTAATTTGTTTCTCACCTTCCTGATGTGTGCTCTTTTCAAACCTCTGCACTACTCCCCCCCCCCCCCCCCCCCCGCTGCTTACCATCAAAACCGCTTTTTTCAGTGGCAATAACGTCTGCCAGGGGGGTGAGCGAATTCAGGCTCTGTCATCCAAGCTACCATACCTGAACACATTCCCTGATAAGTTGGTGTCTTGCGCTAGGGTGTCTTTCTTACCGAAAGTGGTAACGCCATTCCAGGTGGGGCAGTTCACCAGCTAGGGCTGCTACCACAGCATTGCAGCATGGGATTCCAGTCCTCGACATGCAGCAATGTGGGCATCTCTGCACTTGTTTCCCAAACACTACTGCCTGGACAGTCCAGTCCGAAAGGACGGCCTTTATAGCAGCTCTATCATGCAGGACTTAACTGGTCCGCAGTCCCTCCTAGGGGGTGCTATTACTTGTGTATCAATACAAAGGTAAGGAATCTGCAGCTAGAAGTCTCTATCAGATGGACAAGTTACTTAGCTTTGGTAACTCCTTATGTGGTAGAGACATGCTCTAGCTGCAGATTCCATACTGATCCTCCCCGCACTACGGACAGATTTTTAGGGTTTGGGCTGATTCCGTTCAGGGCCCCAGTTCTAAACACACCAATGTCAGTGCACTTAATGGCTCCGTGCTCCTGGCATGGAAAGTTGTACAAAGTAACTGTCCTCAGTGTGCCGAGGTGGCGCCTATATAGGTGACTCAGACGTCAACACCGGCGACAACAATGCCACCTACCGGCGTGCAAGGGCATTGTTTGATGAAAAACTTTCCGGATCCAGTCTGATGCCTGCGAAATTCAAAGGTAAGGCATCGGCGCCATGATAATGTCTCTACCAGATAATGCGGTATCGAAGGTAAGTAACTCATTAAATCTAGCTAGGTAGAGGGGCACATTATATGAAATTGTACTTTTGTGCCTGAAATGACATATATTATTTTGGTCAAGCGTAAAATAGCTTTTTTCCCCCCCTGAGTTTTATATAGCGCATAACTTGACCCGAAGTATCAGAGCACTTTACATCAGCACCAATTGCATTACCTAAGAACAAATTCATTTTTTGTTGGGCACAGAAGATTAACTGACTTGCCCAGAATCACAGGATAATGTATAGGGATTGCTGAGACTCAAACCCGATTCCCTAGATTTGAGGTTGCCCTAGCAGTTAGTCCATATCCTCTGTGAGAAAGTGCCCTCTTTCTGCATGGTATGCCACACTTATTGCTCGATTGCTGATGTTCTCTGACTGAGTGTGCCCTGGGCTCCTGCTAACCAGATAACTGGGGCCTATGATCCTTCCTTAAAATTGCGTTGAAATGTGGTATATAAATAAATAATACCGGATCTAGGTTTTACTGGACATAGTAATAACAGATAGCTCAATAAATAAGAGTCAAGATTCGAGGTAGTAGGAGTTTGCAGGTTTAATACAGCATAAAGGACAGGAACAGGACAACCTGCACAGGAATGGGATGGCAGCGCTGCCGGGGGCTGGATCAGGATCGGCGTAACATTTAATAACAGTACACAAGCATATATATTAAAACAGTTGCATTACAATGAATACAGTAGGCGGAGCAGTGGGTGTGGTCAATAGCAGTCGCGAAAGATAAGGGTGAAAAGTAGGTGTAACAAGAGGCGTGTACATAGACATGTGATGTAAACGTAACAGAATATGTCATAAATGGGGCGGAAACATGGAGGGGGCTACCTAAGGAGCCGGGACCTCTAACCTAATGGTGCGCGCAAACTGACAATGACGTGTTACTAGGAGAAGCTGGGGGCTATGAACTCTGTGTTAGGAGTAGAGACTGAAGTCTGGGGAGTCAGGGCGACATGTACCTAAACCCTATCTAGTATCTGATGTTTAGAGGACATGTTGATATAAACTAAGAGTCAGGAGGGGAGAGGCTAACGGACTCTAAGACTGGAGCATGCATTATTCTACATGTAGTGCGTGATGAAGAATATGAAATGACCATTAAATACAGTATTTCTCTTACATGGAGACGTAAAGGCTAGACTGTGACGGAAACTATTGATGCGATTCAGTAGCTTAGGAATGCAGAGAAGGAGGGCTGGACTGATAACTAGAATCATAACATACTCTTGGCAGACTAACAGGCAGAGCCAGGCCGAGCCGGGCACTGTGAGGCAGGAAGTAAGTGAAGGGTCGAGGATACAGGTGGGGGCTGTATCGCTCCTCAGCGAGGGTTCAGGAGACAGGAGCTGAATCTGGTGTCCAGGCCCTTTTGAGGCCTAGAAACGGGGACTTTTCAATGAAATAACGTGCACACTGAAAAACGTGGCAACGTAACTTTACATAGGCCTGATATTCATAGTATTCACGAGAACTGAAAGCTGGCATACTAGAGATGGACACAACTATAATTGCGTCTTTAATCGAACATGGGGAATACATATGCATATTAATCATGCACACATAACATAAGATGGAGGACACGTAGGGACACAGAACATGGCAAAATTTACTTTTCCACATTCCCTCCTTGTCACTACGTTTCCATCAGGAAACATCAATATTCATGATACCATCTATCATTTCATACAGTATCATTTGCTCGTCTCGAATTTTCTTGGAACTGGATTTAGAACGGGACTTGGGACTAGGAATACAAGAGGTAGCACAAATGCCGCAAATCGCAGGGCCACATTGTATACAGAGGCAGCAACTGAATATGATCGCTACTGCAATACCCAGAAATGACAATACTTTCCATCCCCAGGCGGAAATTATATTCCAGAACCAACCGGACCATGTCCAGGTGCCTGGATCTTGGTGTAACATATGGGCAATTTTATGGAGTCTGGTTATAGCTGAATAAACAGACTGCGCGTTATTAGGAATGAAAATGCAGCAACTAGATCCGATGACTCTACATGCCCCGCCCCTATCGGCCAGTATGACGTCAAGGACGAGACGATTCTGGAGCACGACAATTCTCATAAAGGATTGCTCCTCGGTTAAGTTACCTAGAGCAGAAGTAGTCTCAATCAATACTGCTTCAAGTGTTCTGGTTAATCTACGTATCAGTTTACTATTTACAACAGTGCCTAAGTAGGGGAAGACACCTTTATTGATATCTATGTATTGTTCTAGAGCAGTTTCAGTATAATCGACAATCGGGAGGTCTCTTTTGTGTCTAGTATGTACTAGGTGGGAATTCCTATGGTAGTCAGGTGGGGCTAGAAAAACTGGTGGCAGTAGGAAGGCAATGTAACAGGTACCCTCCCACTCGAGGGGCAGACGAACATATGCGGTCTGACCACAAACAAAATAAGAATGACGTGAAGCTTTAAAAATAGATTTCCTACTGTCACTATACTTGACGATAGTAGTACAATCACTATGGCCTACATGTACGGAACCATTCTTTCGGACACATAATTCACCTTTAACTGGTAGTACTGACATAGCAGGTAAGTCTGGAGTAGTATCAGACTGAACATTCAGGACCATAAAATTCGAAGAATAATTACCTAAATTATAAACTTCATTTTCTAGATCTAACCCTGTTCTGTGGGGAAGACCTTGCTTGTCTGGAAAACATGTACTGTTAAGAAAAGACATATCTGTTGAGGATGACGTTAACGTGGACCATGCTCCACACGAACCATTATGTGAAAATGGATAAGGAAAGAGTGGCAGAACTCCCTTCAGTGTCTGGAAAGGGGGGAGTCGACCACACACCCAACAATTAGTGGCATTGCTGGTCTGGTGTGAATAATGTAACATGCGGATAAAAGAATTATTTCGCATAGCGAGACGATATGAGAGTTCATGAGGAGGCAGATCACTAAACGTGTGCTCTACTGTAGCATTAGCAGACTTATTTACATGAGAAACTGGAAAATACAAATAAAAAGCATAACTGGTGCAGGTAATCATGAGGCTGAAAAACAATATGAAACTTAGAACAACGATACATCGGATTGAGTTTTGACTAACTCTCTCACTATGGGGGTCTATTATATACATGTCAGAAACCGGTCTAACCGTTTCACCTAGGGGAGGACTTAGACAATCAAACTGGCTGACTTATTTTACTAGACCTTAATTTGAGCTTATACTCCTGTTGCGGAGTTTTCTCTAACAGGGAGGGTTCAATATCATTGTCTTTTGCGGGACAGTCCTTAAGAATAGTACTTTGGCAGTCCTTAAGATCCTCGGAAATGTTCTTTGAAACAGGCTTCAATCCAAAAAATCTTTTCACATGTGACAGGTGGACCCAGCCCTTCCTGCCTTCCAGCTTGACGGCAGTACGGGTGGCCAGGAGGACCTGTTGGGGTTCCTTCCAGCGGGGCTCCAGCGGACTTGAACGATCAAAGTTCCGGACAAGAACCATGCATCCGGGAACGATGTCATGCGGTGCCACCTCGGTATTGTCTGGAAATGCGGCAGCAACCTGTGAACGACAAGAGTTGAGGGCAGACATCAAGGAAGCTAGGTAATCTGTCAGCATATTACTTGAAACATCGGTAATACTTCGGGGTCTAGGTGTACCCCACATGTTAGGGGGGCGGCCGAATACGACTTCATACGGGGACAGACCTGATCTGGAGTGTGCGACCATGCGCATATAAAATAAAGCGACTGGCAGAGCTACTAGCTAGTCCACACCTTTCTCTTTACAAATCTTGGCAATACGGATTTTCAGGGTCTGATTATGTCTCTCTACGAGACCGGCTGCTTCAGGATGGCGTACACAATGGAACTTCCACTGGTACCCTAACAAAAGGGAAACATGTTTCATCAACTCGGATGAGAATGGCTGGCCGTTATCAGAATATACGACTCTAGGGAGTCCATAACGGGGGAAGAATTCACGAACCAACTGCTTGGCAGTGGTCGCGGCTGTGTAATCTGGGACTGGATATGCCTCTGTCCACCTGGACAAAGCGCATACAACTACAAGGACATACTTGAAACCTCGACATCGCTCCATCTGAATATAATCCATCTGGAGGACTTCAAAAGGGTGGTCAGGGGGCTGGAATCCACCTTGTTCCACCGGGACACTTTTACCTGGATTAAACTGACAACATATCATACAGGTACGGACTTTCTGCTTGGCTGCAGCTCGTAAATGCTTGTTGAACCAAATGTTCTGGATACTGTCTAACATAGCTTTTTCTCCTAAATGTGCTGGACTATGTGCGGTATTGATAATGACTTGAACCATAGAGTCGGGGAGAAACCATGTGGCTCTACCCTTAGTTACCCATCCCTGATCTGTCTGGACCCCTCCTTGTTCGGACCATTTCTTGATTTCATCGGGAGTAGCATGTAACTGAATATCTATGACATCTTGAGTAGGGTCCTTAACTGTCATACAGGTAGTCGGATCTGGAGTATGTGTCTGTGTCGGATTAACTGGAATGTCTGGAGTCTGTGCTGTAAGCTTGGCTGTGCGATCTGCTAGATCATTACCTTGGGAAATAATGTCAGTAACTTTCGTATGTGCTTTGCACTTCATGATAGCAATAGATGTCGGTAAGTGTATGGCATCTAACAGAGCTTGAATAAGGAGACCATGCTGAATCTTGGTTCCATGAGAAGTCATGAAACCTCTCTCCTGCCAGAGCACTCCAAAGTCGTGTACGACTCCAAATGCGTAACGTGAATCTGTGTAAACATTAACTTTCAGGTTCTTAGCGTGTATGCAGGCTTGGGTCAGAGCAACTAGCTCTGCTGCTTGAGCAGACAGGGTGTCAATACGGTGTGTTTCTATAACTTCAGTGTCAGTAGTCACTGCATACGCGGCTACTAGTTCTCCTGTACTCGTTCTCATACATGAACCATCCACATAAAGTGTCAGGTCTGGATCTGGTAATGGAATATCTGTCAGATCTTGTCTTGGCTTAGTCATAATATTAACTACTTCCACACAGTCGTGTGTGGCAGGATTCGAATTAACTGACGGTAACAGTGTAGCAGGATTTAGAACGTTGCAGCGTCTGATTTCTATGTGTGGCTGGAACAGTGTCAATTCATAACCTGTTAAACGTGCAATTGTCAAGTGCTGAGTTTGTGTTCGGTTCAAAAGAACTTCCACGGAGTGTGGAACTTGTATTGTCAAGGAATGTCCTAATACTATGGAATCACTTTGTCTGATAGCTAGTGCTGTGGCTGCAACTGACTTGAGGCACGCAGGCAAAGCCTGGGCTACAGGATCTAGTGTGCTCGAAAAATAAGCACAGGGCTTGTATTGTCCTGCTTGATCTTGTGTGAGAACAGATAATGCTGTACCTTCACGTTCAGTGATGAAAAGTGTAAAAGGCTTACTGTAGTTCGGTGTAGCTAGAACTGGAGCTTGGCATAAAGCTTTCTTTAACTCATTGAAACTAAGTGTATGTTCAGATGTCCAAGGGAGGACAGTCGATACGGCTGCCTCCTGTGTCGTTAACTGTATCAGTGGTTTAGCTAGAAATGCATACTGAGGAATCCATTGTCTGCAATAAGAAGTAAGGCCGATAAAAGCACGTACCTCCTTCTGTGTCTTGGGCTGAGGAAGACTCGCTATTAACTGGATACGGTCGGGTGTCAACTGCCTACCCCTCTTGGACAGTAAGTGGCCTAAATAGATCACTTGCTGGACACAGAATTGAAGCTTCGAAGGGGACACCTTGTGCCCCATCTCGGCAAGGAAATATAAGACTGTAAGTGATGCTCGCTCGCAAGCACGTTCAGAACGGGCTGTGATCAGTAGATCATCGACATACTGGAGCAGGGCAGTGTCAGTTGGCATGCGAATGTTATCTAGTTGTCTCTTAAGTGCTTGACTGTAAATACTAGGGCTTTCTGTGAAACCTTGAGGAGCTCGTGTGAACATATAGCTCCTTCCATTTAAACAAAATCCGAAAAGAAACTGGCTGTCTGGATGAATGGGGACACTGAAAAACGCATTCTTGAGGTCTATGACTGTAAAAAATGAGGCTTCGGAATCAATGGCTGTCAATAGGGAAGAGATATCTGGGACAACTGGGTACTGGGGAATAATACATTTATTGAGTTCTCGTAGGTCAATCACTAATCGATATACTGGCGGTGCATTTGGATCAGTACGTTTCATGACTGGAATGATCGGAGAATTACATACATTGGAGTCGGTTTCTACAACTACTCCTTGAGCGATGAGCTCGTCAATAATTTTAGATAAGGCTGCTACAGCCTCAGGTGGCAGTCTGTACTGTCTGATTCGTGGTAACACTACACCTGGTTTGAGAGTCACACGATGGGGTGTGATTTGCATATAACCTACATCAGTTGGACCTTGCGCCCATAGATGCTGTGGAACATTGGACAATCTCGGATCAAAATCTCGTAATACGTAGTGACCCTTGAAGTCACGTAAGAACAGTCGTATTCCCTCTGGGGAGCAGCAAATAACTGCACCTAATTCTTTCAGTGTTTTAATGCCTAACAGATTTTCTGGACACGACTTTGTAAGTAACAGATCAGTAGTGCGGGACAATGGACCTACTTCTAGAGTAACTGGCTTAGATATCTCGTTTACAATAGGCTTTCCTGAAAATCCAAGGGAAACATTTCTAGAGCCTGAGAGCGGAGCCCCTGGAACTTCGGCGTGACTGATGGTCGTCCTACTTGCCCCTGTATCAATCAGAAACTTTCTGTCTTTCCCTAGTACTTGACTATGAACATAGGGACCTTCTTGATCTACAGGAATCTCGATGAGAGGCAAGCCTACCTCCCTCTCTAGGCTGTTTCATGAATATGGCTGATACTCTGGATACTCGGACTGTGCATACTGGTACATCTGCTGTGTAACATGCTGTGTTGCAGCAATAGGCTGCGGTGCTGGAACTGTCTGTTGTGCATTCTGTGGCTGAGAAGTCTGTGAAACTTGTTCTTGTCTAGACGGACGTGGTCTTTCTTTAGTCTTACCGGTAGCTATGTTGTGTTTCAGAACTGCACACTCGTTTATGAAATGACCTGGCTGTTTACAATAATTGCATGTCCCTTTAACGGGAGCTGTAGGATAACTGGCTTGATTCGGACCCCTCTTCTGACTGTCTTGAGGAACAGATTGTGCAACTAGTACTTTCATTTTCGTGTCTTTCATACGTTTTCTTTCATGATCTTGCTCTTCTCTGATTCTATTCTGGTGGTACTGAAGCATCTGTAACATCTGGGACGGGGTATTAGCTTGCCATGTACTTTCGACTTTCAAAACTCGATTCTTAACTTGTGGACTCGAATTCTCGACTAATTTAGTAACAAAAAGATGAGGGTATGACTCGCTACTTGTCTTGAGGCCACTGTTTATAATAAAACATTTTTCAAATCTAGAATAAAAATCACTAGTGTCTTCATCTTGTTTCTGTTTACAGGCTGAGATTGCATCCCAGTCTTCCTTTTTAGTTGCTAATAATCTGGGCAAAACTTGTATTAACAGTTCTGGTAATTCTTTACATTTCTCTCCAAGACCGGTACCTGGTACTCGTATCTTATCTTCAGCTTCTAGAACTGCCCAATCGATCTTTTTCTCTCCCACCTCCCATTCTTTTTCCTTGAGTTTTTCATATACCCCTGCGGGCAACAGGACTTTTAGCATTTTAATTATATCTGGATACGTGTATTCTCCCATACGGAGCATGTCTTTTAATTCTCGGTGGAACCCTGCTGGATCTTTGTCATGAAAGGGAATTAATTTCTTCATCTCTAAGAGTTCCATCTTGGTAATCGGAGTGTAAACAAACACTCGTTGCATTTCACCATCTGTTGTCCTGACTGGGTGTACTTCTCGTAACGGATTCTGTCTATCTATGTAAAACGGTTTACTTTCTGGGGGTGAGACATGAACAAAATGCGGGTTCAGAAACGTTCTATATTTGTGGCGCTGTTCTAGAATGACACTAATTAAATCGGTACCTAAACCTTTCCATCTATACTGGAGTAACTCGTTCAGGACATCATGTAACGGACCTGGATCAGAATGTTGACCCTCATACAGAGTAATGAGGTGTTGGATCATATACATACCCACCAGTCGTTGCTCGGCTGGGGGCAATTTCAGAAACATTTGTGCCACTATTTCGTCTGGAAAAGTGGTAGAATCAGTAATCCATCGGACTGCTGATCGGACTAGTTCTTGTTCATGCATAGTACTTAACTCACTGTAACCGATTCGTGATTTCAGAATGTGATCGGTAGCTTGAAATACTTGTTCTAGAGAACCTTGTTCTGGTGCTGGATGAGGAACAGTTTTCTTGTAGTCTAGACGTGAATGTCGGTCTGGAAATCTAGATTTTCCTACATACGCTATTCTGGTGGGATTCTCGTCCTCTACCTCTTCAGTAGAAGAGTCATTCTCTTTCTCGCTTACTTGTGCTGCTTTACGTTGTTCATGTAACTTTATTATTTCTTTACGAATTCTCTTGTACATACTCTCTATACTACTGATAGTCTTGTGCTTACCCTCGGCTATATTATCACTCCACCTTGTCAGGATTCTCATTTCGGCCGGATCTTTAGTCGGGTAGTCTTGTTCTCTTATTAGACAATTAATCAGAAACTTTAATATCATGAGCTGGATCTCAGCTTTCCTTTGAGACATGGCTTCGCCAATACTTTCTGGATCATCCCCTGTACGGATGAAACGATATATTCTGTCTAGATCTCCTTTCATATCTGGTAGGGTGTCTAAATACCCGGTCACCCGTCTTACACGGATGGAATATATTACTGTACTATCATCACCTGCAACCGGATCATAGCGGCATTCAGTAAGAGCTCGTCGGATATCTGCAACGGACTTAAATTTGGGCGTACGTTGTAACGCACATTCATGTAACTCGGCCAACGTTCTACGTTGGTGTGGTGGCGGGGTACCAGGAGGACCTCCTCCTGCGGCCCCTATGCTGGAATCGTCGACTGATACTCTTCGTGCTGGCAGAGTGGGAAATTGTAATGTGGGCTGAACCGGGGGTACCGTGGCAGGTACTCCGGTGTCTGGAGGAGCAGGATTTACATTATTTACAGGGACTGGCGGAACAGGATTTGCATATTCTGGAACCGTGTCGTCCAAATAGGACGAAATAAAAATATCAGCTGCGGTCGGTTTGTGACGTAGCTTGGTCGGAACTAATGGTGGCGGAAAATTACTGGATGCCTCCGGGGTCGCTTTTGGCAAGCCCTCGGCAAGAAGAGGATACATACCCTTAATGAGGGCATGCCTCTGTCTATCTGACTGTTCAGTTTTGACTCGTTCACCTATCTCGATTAGTTCCCTTTCTTGGGCTCGTTCTAAGGATTCTCTACTTAATTCTGACCTTCTGATTTCTTTTTCGGTTCTTTTATGAGATTCTTTGCGCCATAACTCGATGGCATCTTTCTGTGACTGTCTGGCTTTCTTTTTCCATAATGCTTCTTCTACTCGCATGATGCACTCGGCATCCCATGTGCCTGATACAGGCCATCTATACTTTTCCTCTAACTGTTTGGTATACTCTACCCATAAATCTAGATATAATATGGCACTTATGCCATGCTTCTGATACATAAAATGACCTGGACTGTCCCTAGGCGGGACAGGAACTGCTTCTTCTAGCAGACCTTTTCTAGTTCTTAACTGACGTAGTCTGGAAAATAACGGCATGACTGAACTGTAATCTAGACACAATACAATACACAATGAACACGATAATTACTCCACATTCATACCACGACATTAAAATACATGAAGAACATTTAAAATATCAGTTCGAACAGAATACTACCTGGAATACTGAAAACAGAATACATGAATTTCTCGAGAACAGAACTGACTAGAACAGAAACTAGATGTACTGCTGAAACAGTACGAAACTTACCGGTCTCATAAAGAGACACGTCAGGACCCGCATCCACCGGAGTGGATACTTCGTTTTGGGTCTGTGTACCACCAACCCACGGACCAGAGTCAATTAGATTGACCCTGTCTAGATACTACCCCAGCAATGCTACTCACCGGGCAGCAAGAACGGAAGGCCTCAGACTGGACTGGACTGCTTCGACGCCGGACGGACGAACTTCGGACTTCAGTTACGGGTGGGCCTCCGGATACCTCGGACCTTGGACTCTCGGCTTGGGCTCTGGTCGGGACTCGCCGCGTTCCTCCACCGCCTCGTCTGGATGCTGGACCGCCACCTCCGTCTCCTCCGTGGGCCTGAGGGATACTTGAAGCAGAAATATCTGCACGTGCACGGTATGGTTCCGTCACGGCTGCAGAGGGTCAGGGGGCCGGCGTGGCTTCACCGGCGCGTGGGGAAAGGGCAAGTCCCTGTTCGGGCGCCATTATGTGGTATATAAATAAATAATACCGGATCTAGGTTTTACTGGACATAGTAATAACAGATAGCTCAATAAATAAGAGTCAAGATTCGAGGTAGTAGGAGTTTGCAGGTTTAATACAGCATAAAGGACAGGAACAGGACAACCTGCACAGGAATGGGATGGCAGCGCTGCCGGGGGCTGGATCAGGATCGGCGTAACATTTAGTAACAGTACACAAGCATATATATTAAAACAGTTGCATTACAATGAATACAGTAGGCGGAGCAGTGGGTGTGGTCAATAGCAGTCGCGAAAGATAAGGGTGAAAGTAGGTGTAACAAGAGGCGTGTACATAGACATGTGATGTAAACGTAACAGAATATGTCATAAATGGGGCGGAAACATGGAGGGGGCTACCTAAGGAGCCGGGACCTCTAACCTAATGGTGCGCGCAAACTGACAATGACGTGTTACTAGGAGAAGCTGGGGGCTATGAACTCTGTGCTAGGAGTAGAGACTGAAGTCTGGGGAGTCAGGGCGACATGTACCTAAACCCTATCTAGTATCTGATGTTTAGAGGACATGTTGATATAAACTAAGAGTCAGGAGGGGAGAGGCTAACGGACTCTAAGACTGGAGCATGCATTATTCTACATGTAGTGCGTGATGAAGAATATGAAATGACCATTAAATACAGTATTTCTCTTACATGGAGACGTAAAGGCTAGACTGTGACGGAAACTATTGATGCGATTCAGTAGCTTAGGAATGCAGAGAAGGAGGGCTGGACTGATAACTAGAATCATAACATACTCTTGGCAGACTAACAGGCAGAGCCAGGCCGAGCCGGGCACTGTGAGGCAGGAAGTAAGTGAAGGGTCGAGGATACAGGTGGGGGCTGTATCGCTCCTCAGCGAGGGTTCAGGAGACAGGAGCTGAATCTGGTGTCCAGGCCCTTTTGAGGCCTAGAAACGGGGACTTTTCAATGAAATAACGTGCACACTGAAAAACGTGGCAACGTAACTTTACATAGGCCTGATATTCATAGTATTCACGAGAACTGGAAACTGGCATACTAGAGATGGACACAACTATAATTGCGTCTTTAATCGAACATGGGGAATACATATGCATATTAATCATGCACACATAACATAAGATGGAGGACACGTAGGGACACAGAACATGGCAAAATTTACTTTTCCACAGAAACCTAAACCCAATTGGCATCTCTGGCCACAGGTCAGCCCCTGGTAAATGGTATCTCAGGTACCCAGGGCACTGTGACCAGAGAAGGCCTCTAAGGGCTGCAGCACTTGTTGTGCCACCCTTAGAGGTACAGTACCCTGACACACACACATTGCCTTGGCAGGCTGCATGTATTGGTGCAGTACAAAGTAAAGTCGACATGACACACATCCCTGTGTGCCAAGCCCACAAACCACTGCCTTGGCATAGATCAGTCACCCCTCTAGCTGGGTACCCTATGCCAGTGGTGAGGGTACAGGTGCATGAGCCCTGTACCCTTACAGTGCCCAAGTCCATTCCTGGGCATTGTAAGCGCAGTGCTGCCATTAAGAGTATATGGTCCTGGGAGTTTGTCATTACAGTGTGGCTAAAACCAATTTTAAAAATGGCCACAACTCAGCTAGTCCTCAGATTTAAAAAAAATGTTAAAGTGCATTATGGCTGGCTCGATCATAGTTAGTTCTAAAATTATTTTTAGTCATGCTGGCATACAGCAAGGCTACAAATCATTGTCAAAGTTGACAACGTCCATGCTGTACAGCAGGAATAGAAGGTAATACCAGAGGCAGTAGTCTCAAACGTTTGATCTATTGGCTTTGCCATTGCTGGTTTTATTCGAAGCCTGTGTTTCATTGACAACTAGAAACTCAAGGAACATTGAAATAAACTAGAATTCTGATGTTCTCAAACCATCAAAACACATCCCCTTAGGTTAGCATTAGCTATTGGGTCAGTTTTCTAGCTGCTTCGTTCTAGCAGTTACTTTTTCTTTAAACATGTTTAAAGTTGCGTCTTTGCCCAAGTAGGTGCTAGTTCCTTTTGACATTCAGTGTACATGTTATTTAAATTGGTTATTTTGATATGCTTCTAATTAAATGTTCTGTCTTGAGTTAAGCACTAACTTGGCAGTGATAATTGATATTTACTTGTCACACTGTACCTGGGTTGCATCTTTGCTACCACCTCCTAAAGTGTCTTGAAGGCTCATATACCTAGAGAGTCAAGTGCTCAAAAGCAATACATTTGATATCAAGTTGGAGTGCCAAAGAATTGGTGGCATGGGGATACTAATGGTAAACCGCAGTAGTCAAACACCTAGTAGCCAATGACTGATATGGATTGTAAGAACTCAGACATGCAGATAGACATAGTGTAATGTTTATGATTTTCAAAAAAATCCCAGTAATGGAAAGCTAAGAATGCAATAATGTGTCCTTGTATTGGAAGATTCATGTAACAGCCTGTCTTTTTTGCGCTGTAAAGGGACAACGTTGCTTTTTACAAGGTACCAATGCTGTACGGAATGGTAGATGGAGGTTTTATTTTTTTTATCACATTAGAAAACATCTGCTTTGGCATTCGTTTTCTGAGCAGTTTTAACAGTCTTCCATCTTTTCAAAAGGTGCCCTTCGCTTCATGAGAAGGATAATAGGCTTGAAGGACGAGTTTTATAACAGGTACATCATTAAAGGAAATCTTTTTGAACCAGTTATTAATGCACTTCTGGATAATGGAACGAGATACAATCTGTTAAATTCTGCGATAATTGAACTTTTCGAATTCATAAGAGTGGTAAGTATTAAAGTATCATATGTGTCCATTGTTTTTAAGCTAGGCATGTTTATATTTAGTAATGGGTAAATTGAAGTACTATTTTAAGACTTAGTCCTCTTTTATAGATTTTATAAAAATGTTTTAACCAATTCTTAAAAATGTTAATGTTCACAAATCAGACCCGTGTGTGTTGTGAATTGTGCACCTGTGAGTCATTGCTTTTCAGTTAAATTTGATTCATGATTTTTTCCCTCGTAAATTCACAAGCCTGTTACGATTTCCTCCAAATCAAGGCAATATGTGACCACTCTTCCGTCACTTTTCAGTTATGCAGTTGAATTACTGGATCTTAACATACATTCACGATTTTGGTAGAGCACCTGCCAGCATCAAGTGGATATTTTAAGGAAAATAAGGTTTAGCAGCGTGAATCTTTCTGGATTCACTATGCTGTGCATTATTCCGCCATCTAGTAGTTGGGTCCGGAATTATAGTCTTTTTTTTCTTTTTTTTTTTCTAACGTGGCCCTGGTGGGCGTCAACAAACCACCATTTGGTGTCCTTCGTGACGTCGACATGCGTCCTCCGGAAGCTCCCACCTTTGGTCGCCATCTTCAGATTCTTTTTTCCGCCGTTGGTTCTGTATCGTTACCGAAGAGTTCCAGAGTTTTGGAAGCGGAATCAAGGAAAATAGTAGAAAATCGGCGAAAAGCAGGTTTCAGCTACACTGGACTACAGGTCAGGTAACCAGGACGATGAGAGAGAAGGTTTTTGACCGAAATCTCTATGTTCTACAGAGAAGGCGCTCGCAGGGGGCTCCCTGAGCGCGGGGATGGACAAAACACCTTTCAAGTTTTGCACCAATTGCCACCGCAAATACGCCCAGAAGGACCAGCATCCAGTCTGCAACCTCTGCCTGCCGCTCAACCACAGCAGCGAAGACTGCAACGCATGCTCGGCGTTCACTCCCAAGGCCCAAGAGAGAGGCAGAGAAGGGTGAACCACAACATGCAGGTGCCACCTCCATCGCTCTGAGACTTGGGCCTCTCCAGTGGAGAGGAGGACAACTTCGCCGGAGGACTGCACGGTCGTCAAGGTCCATAAGAAGACGTCGAAGGAGGTAAGGGAGTAGTCAACCCCTAGATACTCGCGCAACACTCAAAAGGGTGAATCTAAACCCTGAGCGACACTCAAAGGAGTGAAGCAAAGTCCTCGAAGGGAGCATTTCCGCCAAAACACTCGCCGAAGGCAACAGCAACCAAGGACAGCGATCCTTCGAAAAGGACTCCCAATCGGCGAAAGCCCTCGAAAAGCCTAGGTTATCGAAGGTTGCCCTCGAAAAGGACACCTCGCCGCTGAGTAAAGAAGGGCCAACGTCAACAGCCTCAAAAGGAGGCGCTCCAACTCTCGACGGCGAACATGCCGCTGAGATGAAAAAGAAGAAGAGTAGGCTCGAGGCCAAAACGGCGAGCATCCTGCAGCGGAAACGGGACTTAGACGAAAAGATGAGCCAATACACCATCCCGCCGGAACCTGCGCTCGAAGCCTAAAGAGACAACAACGCCGAAACCAGTCGAGTAACAGGAGGAAGTCTATTATTTCGAGGCCGAAGGGGACGAGGATCAGCGGTCCTACCGGGACTCGACGTCCGTGGAGGCACAAGATTTGGAATGGCAGGATCTTGACACCAAATCGCCGGAAGAAGGGGTGGGCACTTACCCTTCGAGGCCTCTGCCGCCAGACGACATAGGGATCTACAATATGGTCGTCCAAAAGGCTGCACAGATGTATGGAGAGAAGATGGAAGAGGAGAAGCCCAAGGCTTGTTTTCCCCTGGAAACTCTACTGCCTCAACAAACTAGGACCAATGCGCCCTAGTGTGCTGGACCAAGGAATAGATGCCTTTAAGGAACCAGCAGTATGCAAAGCTGTGACTCCAAGAACGGATTAGAAGTACACACGTTACTCAAAGGATCCGGCATACATCAAAGGGTCAGTACCAGCTGACTCCATAAACACAGCAACGGATAGGAAGAGGGCCAATGTGCCCACTAATGCCTGACCACCTCCAGACAAGGAGAGTATAAGGATGGATCTTGCAGGGAGAAAGGTGGAGAGAAATGCGGCAATCCATTGGCTCATCTCAAACTCCAACGCCCTGATCAACAGGCACGCATACCAGCACTGGGAGCAAGTGGGACAACTCCCAAAGCATCTACCAGACCAGTACCAGCAAAGAGCGGCTCACCTAGTAGAAGAGGGCAAAAGCATGGCAAACACATGCTTAAAATCGACCTTGGATGCTGCAGAGACGTCCAGCAGACTAATGATGATAGGAGTGACCGAGAGAAGAAATGCATGGCTCAGAATTTCTGGATTCAAGCCAGAGGTGCAAGCAACATCCTGAATACACCTTTTAACGGATAACAACTGTTTGGCACACCAGTTGACGACAAGTTAACGCAGCTCAATAAGGACGAGACAGCAAGGTCCACGGGAGCGCTGCATTTTTTTATAAGGGATGAGAAGGGGTACACCCACAAGAAGGCCAGGTGGTAGGGGAGGCAACGTGCCTACCACATCGCATAAGATGTTCCAGCACTCTAGCAACGCCTCGAGGTGGGCAAAGAGACATAAGGAAGAGCTGCAACCGAACATTCAACACCAAACAGTACCTCGAACACACAACACCAGTAGGGGGCAGAAATAGAGACTTTATCCAGGAATGGAGGAAGGTCACATCGGACAAATGGATACTAAGCATCATACAATACGGATAGTGTATAGAGCTAGAGAAACGACCTCCAAACAGAAAACCAAGAAACAAGGAGCTCTCGCTCTTGGGACTAGAGGCGCAAGAACTACTCAGCAAGCAGGCAATAGAGATGGTGCCGCAGAACCAAAGGAATAAAGGGGTTTACTCAACTTATTTCCTGGTGCCAAAGCTGGACACAATACTAAGACCTGTCCTAGGTCTAAAGTTCTTGAACAAATTCATAAAAACTCAGATTCAAGATGACTTCCCTACAAGAGGTAATACCACAAATACAACAAGGGGATTTCATGGCAACTATAGATTAAAAGGACGCATTACACATCCCCATCAACCACAAACGCCTACTAAGGTTTGTGATCAACCAAAGCCACTACCAGTTCACAGTACTGGCATTCGGGCTGAAATCCACACCAAGGGTGTTTACAAAAAGCCTAGCAGCTGTCACAGCACACCTACAAAGGCAAGGAATACACATATACCCTTATCTTGACGACTTGCTCGTAAAGGCAAATGCAAACAACACATCTAGCAGGTCATACTAACACTGTCACGACTGGGTTTCTCAATCCATTGGGAAAAATAGTCAACAGAACCGGAGCAAATCAAGATATTCTTAGGGCGGAGATCGACACCATACAGGCCAAAGTGTTCCCGGGCAGGAAGAGAACATTGGCGATTCTAAAGGAAACACGTCAGTACCGCAAGGGGCAAGTTCTGACAGTGAGGACTGTGAGCAAGCTGATGGGAATGATGGCGTCATGCATTCACCTAGTCCAAAATATTCGACTCCACATGAGACCGTGCCAGGAATGCATACAGCAGCAATGGTCCCAAGCAACTGGGAATTCTCACACACGCAGTGCATCAGGAAATAGCATGGTGGAGCAAGGAAACATATCACAGGGGAACCATTCACACAACCAACTCCAACAGTGACAATCACAATCACAGCGAACGCCTCCCAGCTGGGGTGGGGCGCGCAAATGAAAAAGCTCAAGGTGAGGGGGCTATGGTTGCAGCAAGATGCGGTCAAGCACATCAACTACCTGGAACTAAAAACTGTGTTCATAGCCTTAAAACCCTTTCAGAAGGAGTTGTACGGAAACAGGGTGTTGATCCAAACAGACAACACCACAACCATGTTCTACATCAACACACAAGGAGGAACACAATCAGTAGCACTATCAGGGCTAGCACAGAAAATATGGACCTGTGCCATTCCACTAAATATAGACCTACTAGCACTATATCTCCCAGGGAAGGACAGTGTGGAAGCAGACACTCACCAGGCAGACGTCAGCATCCCACAAATGGGAGATCAACCAACAGGAATTACAGAAGGTATTCCGGAAGTGGGGTACACCTCAAGTAGACCTATTTGCAACACACCAAAATGCCAACACTTCGCATCCAGACAACCAACACTTCGCATCCAGACAACCAGACCATCGGTCACAGGGGAATGCACAACAGTTAAGTTGGTCAAAGACATTTGCATACACCCCCCCTCCCCCCCCGATACCACAGATACACAGGGTACTCAGCAAATGCAGGATCAGCAAGATGTCACTGATGCTAATAGAACCTCAGTGGGCCAGACAGCCATGGTTCTCACAAATAGTAGAGATGGTGCAGGCACCAGCACACAGATTCCTAAAACGAAGGGACCTGTTAACAATGCAGAACGGAAGGGTGCTACACCCAGAGCCAGAGAGACTCAGCCTGGCGGCATGGTTTCTGAAGGCCTCGATTTTACACACCTCAAACTACCGGCGAGCACAATGGCAGTGCTCAGGGAGGCAAGAAGACCTACCACAAGGAAATGCTATGTAGCCAAATGGAAAAGATTCTCAGAATGGTGCATTGGAGAGAAACTACAAAGAAAAATCACAAGGGAGTCAACAGTACTAAAATACTGGCTGGCCCTTCCTTCAGGATACAGGCTGTATATCATTCATAGGGAGTCAGACAGAGGTGGGGGCATTGCAATCATTGCCAGGGAAGACTACAACTGCTCCCTTAGTAAAGAGAGCATTATAGGCTGCGAAAGCGCCCTATTCAAGATCACATTGAACCATAATTTCATCCTGATTGGCTTCCTCATCTACCGCCCGCCAGGTCTATCTGGTCCCTTTAGAGACGACTTACTCAATAAAGTGGCGCATTTTGCATGTAAAATGGCTAATTTCGCCATTCTTGGGGACCTTAATCTTCATCTCGATGACTGCAAGATGTCTGAGATTGCTAGCTTCTTGGCAGATTTGGAGGCCCTTCAGCTGACCCAATTGGTGCAAACTGGCACTCATGTGGCCGGCCACCTATTGGATCCCATTTTTACAAATTTAAGTTCTTGCACAGTATTTCGCCCATCCCGCAGGCTTGGACCGACCATTTTTTGGTCCCCTTTACCCTGCGACTTCTAGTCAAAGGGGATGCAACCTGTCCTGTTCCCATTCTTAAGCGGCCCTGACACAAACTCGACTCGGGCCGTCTCTTGACTTGGTTGTCTAGTCACAGGCCTCAGGTGACACAGGATATGGATATGGCGAATTCCGGCTTCAATGAGTGGGTATCCTCAGGACTGAATAACTGCATTCCGGCGAGGTAGGGAGGGAAATTTTGCGTACCGTCAAACCCTTGGTTCGACAATTCCCTAGTCACGGCTAGAAAGGGTTGCAAGCAGCTGGAACACGTATGGAGGTGCTCCTATGATCTGACGGCAAAAAGGAAATATCGTGCCGCGATTCAGCATTACCATAAGCTTATCCATCAAGCTCGTGCAAAGTTTGTGGCCGATAAAATCCTGTCCAGCACCAACCCTGCTAAAACCATCTTCGCTGTTCTGAAGAACATGAAAAGCGGAGGAGCCATGGAGACCTCTATGATCTCGTCGAACAAACAAGTGTACCGAGCTGGCCTTGCACTTTGTGAATAAAGTCGACAAGATCTACCAGGGGTTACCCACCCCAACCCGCCTTTGGCGGGGCTGGACTCGGGGATTCTGGTATCAATGGGGACTAATACCTTGACCTTTTTCCCGCCACTGACTGAGTCTGAGTTTGAGGTTCTCTGCTCTAAAATCAAATCTGGTTCTCCAGCCGACCCACTGACGCCTGCCCACTTCCGCCAATTCCATTCGCTTCTTGCTCCGCTGAACTTCAATCTGGTCAACCTTTCTTTGACCTCCGCGTCTGTCCCCAGGGCCTGGAAACATGCTAAGGTTATTCCTTTGCTTAAAAAACCCTCGCTGGACCACACCGAGCCAGCCAATTACCGCCCAATCTCCCAAATGCCTTTCCTGGCCAAGGTGACTTAATCGCATGTGAATGCCACACTCTCCAGGTTTGTGGAGCAAAATGACATCTTTGACTCGTCCCAACATGGCTTCAGGGCCCGGCACAGCACTGAGTCTTCGTTATTGGTGGTCACAGAGACCATCCGGGCAAACCTGGATGTTGGAGACTCAGCGGCTTTGGTCCTGTTGGACCTAAGTGCCGCTTTTGACACTGTCTCCCATGTATCTCTTGCAACGCCTACAGGAAATTGGCATTAGAGACCTGGCCTTGGAGTGGCTTCGGTCTTTTTTGGAAGAAAGGTCCTTCCAAGTTCATGTTCCACCTTTCCAGTCACAGAAGTTTGCTTTGCGCCAGGGTGTACCGCAGGAGTCCGTGTTAGGTCCCCTGTTGTTCAACATCTACGTCCAGCCTTTGGCTGTGTTGGCGAGGGATAGAGGCTTGGCACTGGTATCTTACGCTGATGACACCCAGTTGGTGGTAGCCTTCTCCAAAAAAAAGTCACAAACCTGTTGAAGTTTAAGGAGGATCTTGCTGTGATTGCAGACTGGATGGCAGCAAACTGCTTGCAGTTGAACGCTGGCAAGTCCGAGATTCTGCTGTTTGGGAAAGATCGGGGGATGTGGTCTGAGAGTTACTGGCCTGACTAGCTGAAACCGGCCCCTTTGCCTAAGGAGACAGTGAAAAATCTTATCTGGTTCGACAGTGAACTAACTTTTGACACCCAATCTAAAGCTGTGGCTGAAATGTGCTGTGGTGTTCTGAGGGGCTTGAAACCGCTGCTGAGTTTTTTTCCCCCCTGAAAGTCTGCCAACTCATCCTCCAGGCGACCATTTTGTCAAGATTGGATTATGGGAATTGCCTATATCTAGGCGCAAACAAGGCTAGCGTTAAGCGTCTGCAGAGGGCACATGCTGTTGGCCCTCCCCTACACCTGCTCGGTCTCCCATGTCCTGCAGAGGCTTCACTGGTTGCCGATAGCAAAGCGTATTTAATTTAAGACGCTTTGCTTGGCGCATAAGATCTTATCACCGCAGGCACTGGCTGGTTTGAGGGGACTGCTGCAGTCCTACGCACCCCGCCGTCCTTTAAGATCTGCCACCTTAGCACTGGCATGCACCCCGCGTGTTTGGAGAGCCAGAGCTGGTGGCCGTTCCTTCCGCTGCCTGGCTGCGCAACTGTGGAACTCTCTCCCTGGATCCATCAGAATAAATCAAAACCATCTTGCGTTCTGGAAGGCCATTAAGACCGGGCTCTTTTCGGCTTAATGCTGTTTGCTGCGGTTTCTTGTCTGGGAGTTGTTGGTCTGCGCTGGGACGCCCCGTCGCTGGGGCAGCCATGCGCAATATAAATCTAACAAATAAAATAAATAAATTGTTTTATTTCAGCCTTAGCTATCTCTATTCGACGTATGGTGACTGCTGGAAACTTTTTCAGTTGTTTCTGACATTTTTTGATAAATATTTTCTGTCCGAAATGCCAGCTTTGTTCAACAAATGTTCCTACTGGGGGAAAAAAAAGGCAAAATCAGACCCACATTCGGTCTGTATTGTATGCTTACCATCCTCACACAATACAGACAGATGTTGTTATTGCCAACAATTCTCCAGAAGAACTCTTCGGGACAGAGAGAAAATAAAGCTGCATGCCTTACTTCAGAGAGGAAAAGGACCTTCAAAATGTGGCCTTTGAAGCACTTCTGCTTTTAAAGAGCCCTCCTCTCAGGAAAAAAACAGAAAACTGCATTGTTCTGCCTCCCCAGCATCAAGCAGGAAGCAGATCCCCGATTGTTCACCTTCAGCATCAAGATCGATGTCGGAAAAACAGGCAAAGCATGCTACAACGTCGAGGGACAGATCGCTGTCGAAGCAGCTAGAGCCTCCGTCGCCAAAACGTAAGTCGACGTCGAGGCATAATACTTCGGGCTCGAAGTATGTTGCTCTCCAGAAATCCAAGTCGACGTCTAGGAAACAACCGCTGACGTCGAGACAGTACAGTCGGTGTTGAGAGGGTCTGCGTCGAAGACTCTGCCGCATACAGGAGGTCGATGATGAAGACTCCGCCACGCGTCGAGGAGGTAGACATCAAACAGGAGTGAGTCTGTAACTATTTCACCTCAGAAGCTGTCAACAATCTGTCTTGTTCGACGTCGAGAGAGGAAAATCCTGTGGCGACAACTGGGGAAGTGCTGTGAAGGCCGAGATAGACTTCGAGTCCAGGGAAGTGTCTTCTCCTGGCATCAATATTGTGCAAATCACGCCGAAGGGATCTCCTGTTGCGGATAAACAGCCCCCCCCCCCCCCCTGTCAATCTCTCTCCAAGGGGACTAGAGAATATCCAGCATTGGAAAGTTCCATCCAGAAGTCGTGGCTCAGACTTCTCTAGAACATTCTCTCCCTCTATCTACAAGCGCATCTCCACGCATGTCTCCTAGGAGAGCTAGGTCTCCTTCGGTTCACCATTCACGATCCAGGATACCACGTAGTTGGTCTAGATCTCGCCCTTCCTCCACTCCCAAAAAGTATCAGACGAAGGTCTCAGTCATGGTCCACGTCCTCAGGATCATCTATGAGAGATTATTCACCAACCCTGTCTGCTACACCTCCAACCAGTGTCTCTCCAGTTGATGACATAGGGACTTTTAATGAGGTCCTATGGAGGGGTGCTCCATAGACCTGCAGGGCGCCTACTTTTACGTGCAGATCTCCAGAAAACATCAACAATTTCTGCATTTCCAAATAGCATGTCAACATTTCCAGTTCAAAGCCTTCCTATTTGGGCTCAAATCAGCTTCCCGAACATTCTCATAATGCATGGCAGTAGTAGCGGCTTTTCTTTGCGAACAAAAGATCTTTGTCTACCCGTACCTGGATGACTGGTTGCTGAAAAGCTGGTCGCCATTCTGCTTCAGAATCATCACTCATTCTGCATGCAAGTGCTCAGCAATCTGGGCCTATAAATTAACTACAAGAAGTTGATCTTCAATCTGACCCAAAAGATCCACTACCTGGGGGCTTCTCTGGATACCGTAAGAGCAAGCATGTGTCCTTCAGAGGAGAGGTTAGCCTCAGTTCACGAAAAGTGCAGCAATCTCCTCCGTTCTCAGCATCCCACAGTCAGGCAAGTGTCCTCACTTATGAGCTCGATGGCATCCGGCATCTTCAACGTCCCAAACGCCAGACTACACATGCATCCTCTGCAGCAGTCTCTGGAGGATCAGCGGTCGCAGACATAAGGCCGCTTTGAGGACCCTGTGTTTCTCCCACAGTCAGCCAAGGATTCCATCAAATGGTCTATGAAACGATCACACCTGCTGAAAGGAGTTCCTTTTCACCAGGACCTTCCCAGTCAGGCAGTCATCACGGATGCTTCCTTGCAAGGTTGGGGGGCTCATATGGGTCCTCTTCAAGTTCAAGGTCTCTGGTCCGAGAAAGAACAAGGGTACCACATCAACCTTTTAGAACTGAGAGCAGTACATCTCGCACTCAAATCACTGTTCCCCTCCTTCCGCTCACGTTCCCTGTTGATTCAGATGGACAACACCACAACAATGTATTATCTGAACAAACTGGGGGAACCCGGTCGAGACTTCTCTGGAGGCTCAGACCATCTGGAAATGGCTTCTCGCAAGAAATCTGACCATTTTGGTGATTCATCTCCCAGGAACTCTCAACGTCCAGGCAGACTCCCTAAGTCGGGACTTCGTCGAAGCTTACGAGTGGGTGCTAAACAACAAGGTCACACAATGCATCTTCCACCAATGGGAAGTTCGAGACATAGACCTGTTTGCAGACACTGCAAATTCAAAATGCCCCGGTTTCACCAACCAGGGTCGAGCGGTAATGCGCTTCTGATAAAATGGTCTCAGACATTACTTTACGCTTTTCCTCTAATTCCACTGATTGCCCCCCCCCCCCCCGGCTGATCAACGAGTTCTACAAAGCAAAGACCAAGATGATTCTAATCGTACCGGAGTGGCCTCGCAAGTGGTGGTACCCGGACCTTCTGCAATTATCAGATGTCCCGCACAGGAGGTTACCATGCTGGCTAGACTTACACTCCAATCTCTCATCCGAGTTTTCTACCCTAAAGTGGTATCAGATTTTCACACTAACCAGTCCATCACTACATTTTTTCCTAATCCACCGGAAAGATCCTTGCATTCCCTAGACCTTAAGAGGGTTCTGAAATTCTACCTAGACAAGACCGAGCCGTTAAGGAAATCAGACCACCTGTTTGTAAGCTATGGTTCCATAAATACTGGTTGTGCAGATTCCAAGCAGTCCATCTCTAGATGGATAGTCTCATGTATTGCTTTGTCGTAGCAGTTAGCCAAAAAGCTCCTCCCTGGCAAACCAAAGGCTCCTTCTTTCCAGGGGAAAGGCTTCAACCACAGACCTCCTTAGGAATGTACCTATTGCAGAGATTTGTAAAGCTGCCATGTGGCGATCAGTGCACACATTTACTTGCCATTACTGTTTAGACTCTGACACACAGACGGATGCTCCATTTGGGCAAACCTCATTGAGGAATCTGTTTGGATAATTTATCTTGAGTGCTTTCTTTGATGGATCTATACTGTTATGAGTCAGTGGGTATGAGCTTGCTATTCTATTCAGTTCTTATGACTATTGATGAGTATCCCCTGGAAGAGAAGGATAAGTTACTTACCTGTAATCCTAGTTCTCTTCCAGGGGTATACTTAGTCATAAGCAACCCTCCCGCCTCCCCGGTCGAATATTGACAGTATAGTATCTTTTTGCACCTAATTTCCTGATTCCTACATGTTAGTACACCGTAAAAAAGACCTGAACTTACGGTCACCTGTGGTGCAGGATGGGAGCATGGGGCTCCTGGAGGTCTTAAAGGCACAGTTTCCAGGTTCATGGAAGTCTTAAAGGCAGTGCCAATTTTTTGTTATGTTTTTGTTTATGCAGCCTAAGGGCTAATTGCCTATTACTTGCTTTTTGTCTGAAAATAAAGGGCTGAGTTATAACATTATAACATTATTGAAGTGCATGTTCTCTGTTACAGAAATGATATAAGGAATTGCTTTCAGTTTAATGAAAAACTCAACTAATATCGACATTAGCCTATTTGAGTTATGGTAAGCTGAATGTTTATATATGTATACATGTATATATGTATGTTTGAGGGTACGCCGTACTTTTTTAGCTAAACATACACCCATATATGAATTTTTGTATATGCTCCGGGGTCCCGCACGTGGGCGGGAATTATTCAGTGCTTATAACATTGATCAGTATACCCCTGGAAGAGAACTAGGATTACAGGTAATTAACTTAACATTTGCCTGCAACAATCCGGATATGTGATCTTACAAACATTGAGTCTATAAGCTTAGAATGGCAGATGCAAGTACTTTATACATCCTAAATGCACTTTATCCAATTGCCAAATCTATTAAAGGTGTGCTGCTGATGAAGGCCAAGAAGAAGCTGAAGCTGTTTTTCCCCTCAAAGACCTTTTTTACCCTATGTCTTAAAACCCTCAGATCTGGTCTCTAGGGTTCAGACCTCTGGTGCATTTAATAATGTACAATTCAGTGTCTAGAAATGATTCCTCACCAGAAACATGACTGTGTATGCTTATGTTACAGCTGATGCAACTGTTGGTCAAGTATTGCTAGCCAGTTTCTTCTGGTGATGCTGCAACTCTTTGCCCAACCCTCCTACCCCACAAGTTTTCTATTCCTTTGAATTATGTCAGATGTACTTTGAATCCATACTTAGTTAGAAGGGATAACTGCAGGTTAGGAAAGTGTGGGTAATAATGCACTCATCTGACTTCAGAATAGAGTGCCTTTGTGGATCTTGTCTAAAGACATATGTCGTGTTTTGCTAGAGGATTCACAACTTTAAGTGGGACAGATTCAAACAAGATGTAAATGTATAGAGACGTACTGATGCTGAAGAACAACTTTTAAAGTTAAGTAACAACTCATTTAACTGATGATCACTGTCAGACGCAGTAAAAGTGTACTTTAATATTTTGTTTTGGGCATTATAATTGTCTGACCTTGGTGGAATCTGCTTTGCCTGTAAATGTGTACAGTCAACCAAGACTGAAACATTTATTGAAAGTTAGGGACAATTTTTCACTTTTTTGTCTATTATTTATTTACAGGAAGATATAAAATCACTTACAGTACATATTGTTGACAACTTTTATAAATCGCTTGAAACAATTGAATATGTTCAGACATTTAAAGGACTGCAGACAAAATATGAACAAGAAAAAGACAGACAGAATCAAAAACTAAACAGGTATTAAAGGTTGTGCTTCTAAAAGTGATTTGTAACATTTATTGTCTTGATTCTAAGGTAGTGCTGTAATAAGTGCATTGAATTGTGCAATTGAATATTGATGCTTTATCAACATTTTATTTAATCTTCACACTCTTAACATAGGTTGCTCAAAAGAGAACTTATCTATTGCATAATTTCTAAAAACAATGAGTGCGGGTGACCATAGCCCTCCTCAGAAGCCCACGTCAGATAATGTTAAATGTCCGCACTCTTAGTATGAAAACTGGGTATTTGGCGCCTGTTTAATTCACTACCAGACGCTCCATGCCTTTTATCTTACTCTTGCTAGTTCCTGTGTTCTCCCAATATGACGATTTTTCCATCTTTATTTTCCTCATTTCCCCTCCCCCTTTGTGTGTTTTCCCTCTTGTTCTCTATAAAGGTCTGATAAGGAAAAATGAGTGCTGGTCTCCAAAAAATGAGCGCATGTGGGCACCACAGTGTCAAATTTAGCACTGGACCTATCACCTGTGTTTGTCTTCAGTAAAACTTGTTAGATTTTTCCTACTGAAATGCTACAGACATCAAGTGGTTAAATAGTTTTGTGCTACTATCTTTGTTGATTTATTAAAACACCTGGCTTCTGGGACTTGTGGTCTGCACCAGGACATTGCTCCTTTGCTGGAACAGATAGTTGGTATTGCCATTTGAATTGTTCTGCAGCATTCTCCGCCAGCACCACTGTCTATGAGTTCTGGTGACATCCATCTTCCCCTGCAGCGATCGGATGCTCTTAGGAGCCCACCTCATGGCATCATTAGTGCTGCTTAATAACTACTGCAGACAACCAATTTGACCGATTGAGAGGTTGGGTTTGGGTTTTAAGTTGGGATATGTGGGAAGGATGCCTGTGAAACAAAGAACAGTCAATTATTTATTGTTTATTGCATCTTACATAATTTTCTGTGTTAAGTCACATAAAGAACCCTGCCTCCTTTCACTTGCTTACCTAATTTAAGTATTGGGATTTGGGATACAATTCGCTCCAGTTGTATTCTTGTCTTACTGGAGAGATGTTTGCACTATGTGAGTTTATTTAAGGTCTCTGGTTTACTCTGTTTAACCTTTGACTAAAGTAAATGCATTGGATCATATTAAAACAGCTTGAACATCATTAATAACAATTGCAATGAGTCTTCAACTCCTGCAAATTGCAATAAACATGCCCTTCCACAGTTCAGAACTGATTTTGAAAGATTATTCTGTTAGGGTAGAGTTAGTCTTAAAGTCACAAAGAGTTCTAAATAGTTTATTCACAGAAAACAATGTTCCTGCTCTACATTCCCTAAACGCAACTGGTTAGGTTTTTCTCCTTTGAACTAGTAAGGGATTTAAGAGTGGTTTGTTTTTTGTTAAACTTCACAAAGTACTTTCCCTCGCAAACTTTAAACTACTCCTAGTTAAAGGAGTTGAGCTTCGGGACTGCTCTCCGACAAATTCACACATAGGGCCTAATCAGGTAGTCAGCCAGCATACACTCTTTAAGTAATGAAGCTACATCATTCCAGTCAGACACCATATGCCTAGTTCAAGCAGTGAAACGGCAAAGTACCTGTAATGGCAAACAGTTAGCCACTTAATAAATAATGTGTTTAATGAAAGCCAACATGTCAATTACCTCAGTAGAAATTTAACTGTATTGGCTATTTAGATGAAGAAAGATTATTTCATTGAGAATTAAGTATTTAAGCCCTGAAACAAAGATTGAAGAAACAAGCATTGCGAAAACAAGTAGGTGTGGCTTTGGCTTGCCAGCTTTTTGGCTTTCGTTCCGTGTTTTGGTCGCAGTTTTTGCAAGATTTTGCCCGAAAAGCTGCCTGATCCACATCAACCTAAAAAATGAAAAAATTGGCTACAAGCCAAAATATATTTCATCTCAAAAAGCACATTTTTATATAGTGGTCCCTAGAAATGAAGGGAACTTCTTCGTGTGTATCAATCCTGGTCTCTCGTGAGAATTAGCTGGATTCCCTTTGTGGGGTGTGCTCCAGGTCCTTATCCGACAGGTTGCTGGAACTGTCTCTGGGCTTTATTTCACTGGTTTATAGTAATGTGCTGCAACAACAAGGTGATGGATGGAATGCTTAAATTAAACTTAGCCAAATTGCTCTGGCCGGATTACAGTTGTTTTTGCAGTTTACCACCGAAGTGCGACGGTTATGCTCAGACGTAGGTTCTGTGATCACTGTGTAATAGGACTCAAGCTATACCTCACTGATGAGGCTTAAGTAATTCCAGAATGGTATTGGGTTGCTTTTGGTTTCTTCTGGAGCTGGGCTTGCCTAGCAATCTAGGATCCGCTGTTCCCACAAGGAGCAGGGTCAGTACTGATTTGCATAAAGCAGACACTTATTTAGAGTGGCATGGTGAGCACAGTTAAAGGTTATGTCAGGCTTCCTGGCCTTTTTATGATTGCCTGACCAACCTTCTTAATTTAGGCCACTGTTATGATGAGATTCTTAAGTTTTGGCACATGTGTTTCTGTCTAAGCCCTTCATTATGCCTCAATGAAACCGTAACTTTGGTTTCACATTTCTGATGCACAGATCCATCGAGCTCATGCCCAGTTGCTCTCTGTGGCTCATCTCCATGAACATGTTTTTTCCTATTACAGTCACTTCTGCACACAACAGCAGTTCGTTTCAGGTGGTGTTACTGGACCTCCATACACTACTTTATTTCCTCAGAAATTGGTGCTGAGAACATGAGTCTTCCTTTCTGCCAGAGGTTGTATCTCCTTTCCATGTTGGTCAGTCCATCACCCTTCCTGCCTTTTCTCTCCACCACATCCCTTGAAAGAGTAGAAGAATCTCAATCTGCCTGATCTGAGAGCCCTCGGTTTTTACATGGAGTTCCTGACTTAGTACCATGTGGAAGACATGGATGTAGAAGGGGAAGGTTGTGCAGAAATACTGTTCAGGTGGATTATACTTTGTAGAGACATCCTATGCCATGGCCTTGAAGCTCATTCAGTTGAAGCCAAAGCTGGCTAAAGGACGTTTGTGAAGGGGTGTTTCTGTCTTCGACACCTGCCAAGATGCTACATGGTCGTCCATGCATAAATTCACCAAGCACTACTGCATAGACCGCGAAGTCCCCATAATAGGTCATTTTGCACGTATGATAATGCAGGACTGTTTAGAGTGCGTCCACTCCTCACACCCTCTATAGAAAAGTACCTTTTTGAATGATCAACACCCCCACAGTTTTTGAATTGATGCTGCTGGCTCTTCTGCTCTGTGATCTGATAATGTCCCAGTGGATGTGCTTTGACCCACAAGGAACGTGTACAGTTGGCTTATACCGGATTGGCTTATTTAACTTTTCACTGATGGACTGCAGCACTTGTCACACCTGAGGCGAAAGCATAACTCTAAGCTTGCCATTGCAGACTAGTCTTGAAGCTTTAAAACTGACAATTCGATCTGGCAAAATAAACCCTTTTGCCAAGTTAAAAAGTTCCTTTTTAATATTAATAACCACCTCTAGAGAAAGCATTGGTAGCCCACCGTCAGGGTGCTTAATAGTAAAGATTGACCTGTTCCTTCGTGTTTACCATGCCCTTACTGTGAAAGCACAAAATTGCAGTTTTCATTGTAGCAGGGTCAGTAGTCCCAATGGCTAACATTGTACAGGGAACAAAGAGAATTGTTTGTGGGAGGAGTTGTGAGCTCCCTCTGTAAAATGTCTACCAGATGGTTGCCACAAGTGGCCCAGCTTCAAAGAGGCTACTGCTGGTCACATCATTGCCTACTCGCTTGCCGGCATCCTGCTTTGTGTAGGCAGAGAGGCTGGCATCTCCTCTAGACATGAAAACCGGTTGCAGAATTGTTTTTTCCAGGAATGGTGGCTCATTATGCTGGGTACACCCCACCACATCGTCAACCTGGTGAGCAAGCCGATTGGCGATGAGCTCAAAGTTCTGAACACCTCCATCACCTCTGCTTCCATCCCTGAGGACTGCAAACATGCTGAAGTGAAACCTCTCCTGAAGGAACCATCTGCAGAACCACTCTATCTCCCTGCTCCCTTTTCCAGGGAAGTTCCTCTAGAAGGCAGTCAACCATCAACTCGCCTAACACCTTGTAGGAAGCTGGCTCTCTATATAGTGCACCAAAACACGGTATACTGTGTAGAGTCTAGGCAACCCTTAATTTACAGAGGCTCAAGAAAAACCCAAATGCTCTAATTTGTGCTTGTGTGGGCGAGCAGTTTAGGCTCATCAGAGGGTAGTGCTAATCATTTGTTGTACTCACAGCGGCAATAAATTTGAGACCAAATTAGAAATGTAACACATTTTTATATAAATTTCAAAACCAAAAACTTCTGTATCAAGTAAGTGCTGTTCAAGATATTGATATTTACAGGTAAGTAACATGTTCACTTCTTTATGCAGCATTGCTTTCCTATGTGAGGGTAAAAGGCATTCACAGCTTACAGTTACTTTAAATACGTTTCCGGGGAGTCCCCTTTAGGACTTAAGGTGGTAGGGGGCCAAGGTCCAAAGAACCACATGAAGTTTTTACCTGCCCTAAGCTTCTGGGTGCAGAGGTGCTTGTGGGGTTGGTAGCTTTGCGTACCACACCAAAGGAGGAGGAGCCACTAGAAAAAGGCTGCAGAGGGGGGGGGGGGGGGCGATCGG
This sequence comes from Lissotriton helveticus, assembly GCF_964261635.1. Classification (NCBI taxonomy): domain Eukaryota; kingdom Metazoa; phylum Chordata; class Amphibia; order Caudata; family Salamandridae; genus Lissotriton; species Lissotriton helveticus. The sequence continues at coordinate 1,530,884,462 of NC_136067.1, forward strand.
TACTTCTGACGAGGGGTTTGGTTCATGAGTGCCCTGGGAGCAAGAAAGCACAGTCAGTTCTCGGAGACCAGGGATAGTGCGCTCAGGTGCAGAGTGATTAGGTTGGCTAGGCTTGTCCGTCACTGGCACCCATGGTTGTCAGTCTCGCCAGTTGAGGGGTCAAAAACAGGACAGCTGTGCCACTCTCTGTGGATCTCTGCAGTGCTGACGTCCCTTGATGGCTGCTCGGTCTTGGATTGGACTCAAAACAGGCTTTTGTTGTTGCAAGGGGTCCAGCACCCCGGTTATTGACACTATGCAGCTCCTAAGGGACCCACCACCCAACAGTGTCAGATGTTCTTATTTCAGCTACTAGAGTTCAGCAAAGAGGTTGCTGCACCAGAGTATGGCTTTCTGACTTCTTTAGTAAGTTTCATAATATCAAGTGAGTTTTTGCAAGCTTTTTACAGTCTTGATACAACTTGGTTTGACATTGGAGAGTAGATACACTGGCTTGTTGCACTGTATTATCTGGTAGGTAATGTAAGCCAGTTTGGATTTCTTTCTGGTCTTAGTCGGAAGTCACTTAAGGTCTTTAAGGAATTGGAAGATGTGGTCAAATATTTTTGAATCTGGAGATCATTCTTCCCACAGAGTGCAATACTTCTTTAATGGGGTGCGATAAGAAAGAGCACTTATTAATCTAGAGTCCAGTAGTCCAGTTTTCACAACTTAAGAATAAGTTAGTTAAAGTTAGTTAAAGACAGAAAGGTAACTTTGTCCTTGTAACAGATGTCAGAAATTGAGATCTAGACTGATCAGTTGCCTCATAAGATAAATATAGGGCTGTTCAGTTGCAGAAGATGAGGAATAGAATTGAGGAGTTGTTGTGACCTAGCAGCCAGAGCTACCACATTTGTAACGGGGAAGCAAGTTAGTCCTAGCGTCTGCTCAACATCCTGTGATTCCAGACAAATCACTTATTCTTCCTGTGCCTAAAAAAAAATGTTTTAAAAAATCTGACCTTGTTTAATGTAATCTGGGATTCATGTAAACAATATAAAACTGCAGAGAAAAAAGAATGAAAGCTTGCTAGTAGAATCTCAGTCTTAGAGTAATGCGTGCACTGTTTCAAATGGAAAGCATGTCCTGATCAGCCAAACTAGAATGTAAGTAATTCAGCAAACAAATGATGAAGTCTTATTACCTGTTAATGAAAAGATGCAAGATATTTAGATCTGTAACTTATACAGATTGCATATGATTTTTATCCTTTGTTTACATATTTATTTATTGTAGCCATAGCAAATAGGCAGAAAATCTATTCAATTGTCAATAATACAACAAAATCTCATATTCATAATGTTACTAAAAATGAACCACTGACGTCTTTTCTTTAAACTGATATTATTGAGTTTTCTGTGGATGTATTTTACAGTTTACCATCTATATTGCGTAGCAACAGATTTCGTAGAGATGCTAGAGCTTTGGAAGATGATGAGGATATGTGGTTCAATGAAGATGAAGATGAAGAAGGTGAAGCAGTTGTGTCGCCAGTTGAGAAATCTAAATCAGAGGATGAATTTCCAGAAAGTTATGAAAAATTTATGGAAACTAAAAAAGGTATTTAATCTCACCTGAACTTTTAGTTGCATGGTGATGCTATGTGTCTATATTTTGATGATTGAAGCTTGGTAGTAATCTCTCACATGGAGTACTTTGAGTTAGTTTGTAGATAGTCCTATCTTTTGAAAATGATGAGCTGGCAAGACTCGAAAAAAAAATGTAAAATAATGGCCTTAACAGTCACTATAGATGCAGCATTGTATTGCAATTGCTTATTCTTGCCACCAATATTTAGATCTGAAAGAGACATGTTAGTGATAGATTCCTTACCTTAGAATATCCCCAGGCGTCAGACTGGATCCGGAAATTTTTGCGTAGCAGTACCCTTGCGCGTCGGTAGGCGTCGTCTGCGGCTCCGCGTCCGTCATCGGCGCCGTGATGACGTTGTCGGAGTACTTAGACGCCGCCTCCGCGTGCTGACATCAGTTCTTCTTTTTTCCGCGCCAGCAGCGCAGATCCGGAAAAAGTGGTACCTTAGTCTTTTTTGACTAAACTTTTTGATCTCTTTTGATCATTCTTTTTCGAGTCTTCGACTCCGAACGGTGCCGGCAGGGATGCCAGGTTTTAAGCCCTGTGAGGATTGCGACTGACTGATGTCGGTCACCAACCCTCACCGTCGGTGTCTCCACTGTCTCGGCGTCGACCACGACGACAAGACCTGTTCCGACTGCCGGGCCCTGACTTCGAAAGCTAGGCGGGAGCGGTCCTGCAAGCGACTCGAACTCCGGCAGTCGGCCCGGTCCGGACGGAGGTCGAAGGACCGGTCGCGGGAGCAGAGCCGTCATAGGTCTGGGAGTCCACCTCACTCCTCAGGGTTGAAGTCGTCCGGTAAGCACAAGAAGTCGAAGAGACGTCATCGTTCTTCCGACCCCCCTCCCACATCCCCCCCATGCTCGCTCGACGTGGCCGGGCGACCCTCGTTTCCTGTCCACCCACCCCACCCCTGAGAGCCTGGTGATTCAGGCCTCCAATTCCCAGACCTCGTTCCCGTCGGCTCCGCCTGACAGGGAATCCAAGAAGTATGAGCAATACGGCAAGAAGGTATTCTCCTCCCTTAGTCTGGGACTGCGGTCTTCCAACACCGCCTGCCTCTTGGGCCGCTACACCCACTCCCTGTGGGACACGGTCGTGGAAGTGCTGCCAGAATGCCCCTTGGAGGTACGGGCTAAACTCGGCCAAGCTGTGGTGGAAGGCCGAGATGCGGCACGTTATTCTATTTTGTGTGGACTGGATACCACCGACTCACTGGGCAGAGCAATGGCAACGACGGTGGCGATTCGTCGCCACGCATTTTTGAGGTCCGCCAACTTCTCGGCTGATGTCCAGAACACACTCATGGACATGCCGTTTGATGGCCGTCGCCTATTTTGGCGACAAGGCAGACCATGCGCTTGAGCGCTTTAAGGACTCCAGGGCTACGGCCAAGTCTTTGGGCCTTTCGGTCCGCGCCAGCAAACGGGTGCCTTTCGCTCCTTTCGTGTCCAAGGAAGGGGTGTACCCACACGTGCTGCCAGCCACGCACCGCAGAGTAATACCCAACGCGGTGGCGGCCGTGGAAACCGCCGTGGCGGCGGTCGGGGACAACGGCGAGGACAGTCCACACCTTCCCCCGCAGCGTCCGCCTCAAAACCCTCCAAGTCCGTGCTTTCAGGCCCATGTGACGCCAGTGGGGGGCAGGGTTCGCCATCACCACCTTCACTGGCGCACTGTCACATCGGACAGGTGGGTGCTGCAGATTGTCCAAAGAGGCTACTCCCTCCCCTTCGAGGCGACTCCTCCAGCCATGCCACTGCAGAACCACCGCGTATCGGGGGATCATTTGCGACTTCTGCAGGAGGAAGTTAAGGCCCTCTTGGCCAAGGGGGCCATCGAGCGCGTTCCTGGGCCAGAAGTAGGGTGTGGTTGCTACTCCCACTACTTTCTGGTACCCAAGAAGGGCAAAGGGGGCCTACGCCCTATCTTGGACCTACGGAACGTCAACGGCTTCCTCCGGAAGGAGAAGTTCAAAATGCTGACACTGGCTCAGGTCTTCTGGACCCAGGAGACTGGATGGTAGCGTTGGACTTGCAGGACGCTTATTTCCACATCCCCGTCCTGCCGGCCCACCGGCGATACCAGCGGTTCACGGTTGGCCACGAGCACTTTCAGTTTACCGTGCTTCCCTTCGGCCTTACCAGGGCCCCACAGGTGTTCACAAAGGTGATGGCGGTGGTCGTAGCTCATCTGCGCAGGTTAGGGGTTTCAGTCTTCCCCTACCTCGACGACTGGTTGTTAAAGGCGGGCTCGCCCCAGACAGTCGTCAGCCACCTCCAGACGACAGCAGACCTCCTGCACCAGCTGGGGTTCTCCATCAATGTGCCGAAGTCACACCTGTGCCCCTCTCAGAAGCTCCTCTTCATCGGAGCGGTTCTCGACTCGTCGCAGTTTCGGGTTTATCCGCCCGAACAGCGGGTTCGGGATATTCAGGCTCTGATTCCACTCTTTCAGCCTTTATCCCGGATCTCGTCAGGTTGACGCTGCGGTTTCTTGGGCTGATGGCCTCCTGCATCCTTCTGGTGCATCACGCCCGGTGGCGGATGTGGGCTCTGCAGTGGGACCTGAAGTTTCAGTGGGCCCAGCATCAGGGCAACCTCTCCGACCATGTCCTGATCTCGGAGGGCACTGCGAGACAGCTGCAGTGGTAGCTCACGGACCGCGATTGGGTCAGCGGCAGATCCCTCTCCCTTCCCCAGCCGGAGCACGTAGTTGTGACGGACGCGTCCCTCCAGGGCTGGGGAGGCCACATGGGAGAGGCGGAGATCAGAGGTCTCTGGTCTCCGGCGGAGTCCCGGCTCCATATCAATCTTTTGGAGCTGCGGGCGATTCGTTTAGCACTGAAGGAATTCCTCCCCTCTGTCCGGAGGAGTGTAGTGCAGGTGTTCACGGACAACACCACCGCCATGTGGTACTGCAACAAACAGGGCGGGGTGGGGTCGTGGACCCTTTGCCAGGAGGCTCTGCGCCTCTGGCAGTGGCTGGAACATCAGGGCGTGACCCTGGTGGTTCAACACCTGGCAGGTTCTCTGAACGCCATGGCGGTCGAACTCAGCCATCGGTGCATGATGGATCACGAATGGCGTCTGAACTCGGACGTGGTGCAAGGCCTCTTTCAGCAGTGGGGAGAGCCTTGGTTAGATCTATTTGCCACAGAAGAGAACGCGCAATGTCATCAGTTCTGCGCGTTGGAATTTCCAAGGCGGCACTCGCTCAGAGACACTTTCCGTCGCGAGTGGAGTTGCAGTCTGTTGTACGCCTTTCCGTTTATACCACTTCTGCCCAGAGTGCTGAAGAAGATCAAGCGCGACCGGGCCCAAGTCATCCTTGTGGCTCCGGACTGGGCGAGAAGGTACTGGTATCCAGAGCTACTCGGTTTGTCAGTCGATCCCCCGGTTCGTCTGTCTCTTCAGGAGGACCTTCTGTCGCAGCAGCAAGGGACGGTTCTCCACCCGAACCTGCCCAGTCTCCACCTCCATGCTTGGAGATTGAGCGGCGACAGTTGAGGCCATTTGACTTGCCTCCTGAAGTTTGTAACATCATTCTGGCAGCCAGGCGTCCCTCCACAAAATCGGTATACGCCTGCAGGTGGAATAGATTTTTGGCACGGTGCACAGCAAAGGCTGTGGATCCCCTTTCTACCCCTCTTTCTGAGGTTCTCCTCTTCCTTCTTTCTCTCGCCCAGCAGGGCTCTGCTCTGGGCACTGTCAAGGGCTACCTTTCTGCCCTTTCAGCCTTTCTAAGGCTGCCTGATCAACCTTCTTTGTTCAAGTCCCCTATTGTAAATAGTTTTCTGAAGGGCATCACACACACATTCCCTCCTGTTCTGTTTGTGATGCCTCAGTGGGACTTGAACCTTGTTCTTACATTTCTGATGTGTGCTCCCTTTGAGCCACTTCCCAACTGCCCTCTCCGCCTTCTTACTCTGAAGACTGCTTTCCTGGTTGCCATCACCTCTGCCAGGAGAGTGAGTGAGCTCCAGGCTCTTTCATCTAAACCCCCTTTCATTTCTGTCCATCCGGACAAGGTTGTGTTGCGGACTAGGCCATCTTTCCTGCCTAAGGTTGTCACAGCCTTCCACATCGGCAGTCCATCACTTTGCCCACCTTCTTTCCGCCTCCGCATCCCTCGAAAGAGGAAGAGCAGCTCCACCGTCTGGACCCAAAACGTGCGCTCTCATTCTATCTGGATCGCACACGCCAGTTCCGGGTGGATGACCAACTCTTTGTTGGTTACGTGAGCACTAAGAAGGGAAAGGCGGTGCACAAGCGGACCATCTCTCGGTGGATCATCTTGTGTATCCAGGCATGTTACTCCTTGGCTAAAAAGGAGCCCCCTGTTGGATTGCGGGCTCATTCCACTCGGGCCACGGCGACTACAACTGCCCTGGGCCGGGGAGTGCCCTTGCAGGACATTTGCCAGGCAGCTACGTGGGCCTCGCTGCACACGTTTGCAAGACACTATTGTCTGGACAGTCCAGTCCGGAGGGATGGCTTCTTTGGCCGTTCCGTCCTCCAGGACTTTCTGGTGTGATAATTGGTTCGCAGACCCACCACCGGGGTTGGTATTGCTGGGGTATCTATTCTAAGGTAAGGAATCTATCACTAACGTGTCTCTTTCAGATGCACAAGTTACTACTTGTGTAACGATATATCTGTAAGAGACATTAGTTAGTGATAGATTCCTTACCGACCCACCCATCCTCCCCGTTCTGCGAACCGATATCTAGGGTTAAGGTCATCTCCTTTCAGGGCCCTAGTTTCAATGGCACCAGTGTTGGTTTTTAACATGGCTCAGCGTTTCTGGCGTGGAAAAGCTGTGTCTAAGAACTGACGTCAGCACTCGGAGGCGGCGTCTAAGTACTCCGACGTCATCACGGCACCCACGACGCTGACGATGGACGCGGAGCCGCAGACGACGCCTACCGACGCGCAAGGGTACTGCTACGCAAAAAATTCCAGATCCAGTCTGACGCCTGGGGATATTCTAAGGTAAGGAATCTATCACTAACTAATGTCTCTTACAGATATATCGTTACACAAGTAGTAACTTGTGCACCACGTATACTGTTGCCCCATTTAGACGAGGCGGAGAGAGAAGTATAAAAATTAGTTCAAAGCCTTCATAAATTCGCTAGTTATGGATGTAAGCTTACTAACCATGTTCCACAGTGTCTGCCAAGCACAATTCTATTTTGCAATTTCACAGAACAAAAACGTTTAAAAAGAAAAAATCATTGTGGAGGCCACAAATTACAATGTGTTGTATGTTTTCTTACTCAAAACTGACAAATATCAGTGGCTTCAAAACCCTCAAGTCATATTTCTCTTTGGACAAGCTCTGCATTGAGCAAGGCAAAGGGCAGCAACCCTCATTATACCTCACTGCCTGCGGTGCACCCTTCCAAAGAGAGGCCACGCTTGGAGTAAAAGTTGCTGGCAGTACCAGCACCGAATGGACTCAGACATTTGGCTTTAAAGCTGCCAATCCCTGAACTACCTGCCGACAAACCCACTTCCAAGTAGAGGTTGAAGACTCCCCATCCTACGAATCTGAAAGAGACTATTAGTTATAGATTCCTTGCCTTAGAATTACCCCCAGACGTCAGACCGGATCCGGATACATTTTTTCGTAGCATTACCCTTGTGTGTCGGTAGGTGGTGTCGGTCGACTTCGTGTTCGTCATGGGCGTCGTGATCGCCGGGATGGCGTCACAGTATCTACTTAGATGCCGCCCGTGCGCGCTTACGCCAGTTATTTCTTTTTCTGCGCCAGCCAGCGCAGATCTGGAGAGAGTGGTACCATAGTCTTTTTTTTATTTATTTTTATTTATGCAGTTTTCGACTTTTTGTCGACATCTTTTTCGAGTCGTTCGACTCCTGGTGCACAGTGATTTCACATTGGTGGACCGGCTTCAAGTCTTGTAACTCCTGTCACAAATTGATGTTGGTTATGCACCCACACCTTGTGTGCCTGTGGTGCCTGGAGCGTGAGCCAGACCCGAAGCCATGCTCCAACTGTCTGGCCATGAATCCGAAGTGTTTGTGGGAACGGTACCAATAGCTTCTGGAGGCCTGGCAGTCAGCTCCGCGCTGCTCAAGATCTTGGTCAAGAGGGAGGACGCGGGACCGGTCGCGGAGTCGCCACCAACACTCCTCTTCTAAGTCTGCAGGTAAGTCAAAGCGTAAAAAGAAGCCAAAGAAGCACCATCGCTCTTTTTCTCCCCGTCCGTCGGCCGTTGTGGGATGCTTAAGGTCGTCGTCCTTCGGCTCTGCTTGTAGAACTTACTGGGTCGGCTCCAAACTTCCCTCCCTTCCCGGGAGCCGGAGCGACCCCTGCCCAACTTCGTAGTTTTTACAAAGCCCTCCACTCCATCTTTGGGCAGCCAGATCCCGCCGGTGTGCCTTCCGGCCTTGGTTTTGGCTGAAGGTTCTAGCCCTTCGATGCTGGCTGCTTGGGCACTGGCACCGCAGGGCCCCCAGGAATCCAGGCCTGGATTCGGATCAGCGCCGGTCGACCTTACGAAACCTCCAGAGCTGAATCCATTGACGACACCTCCGCCCCCTCTGATTCCGGCTGTGTCCCCAGCCAGCGTCGACCCCAGCCTCCTCCTCAACTTACATATGCGCTGGACCGGCGTCAATAGGTGCCGGTACCCGTGCCTATCTGTACTTTTGTACCACTGTTTTACCCTGGTATTTCTATTTGCCCTGAGTGGCAACCAGAGGGTGAGGAGAACTGAGAGGGGTCTGTTGACCCTTTGGCAGACCAGTTGGATGAACGATTGGAGAGAGGAGTTGGGTGAGGCCAGTGGTCTGGACACCTCCCCAGACCTTGGCATGCTTTCTCCCCCTACTGTGGCTACGGAGGAGGAGAAGCCTCTTACATTGTGGTGTTGTGTAGGGTGGCTGAGGCTTGACCCTTGAGCGTCCTACGGTGGCAGTCAGGACCAACCTACTGACCGAGGTGCTTCAACCGGCAGTGGCCTCTTCGGAGCCCCTGCTGCCATTCAATGAGGCCCTCACGGACATCCTTCTGGGCACTTGGTCCAAGACCAGCACAGGGGCTCTTGTGGATAGGATGATTCCCACTGCCTTGCCCTGGGCTATTTTCCCCTAGCAACACCGTACCCCCGAGAGCTTGGTAATCCAAGCCTCAACTTCCAAGGGCGCGTTCCCTACTGCTCCACCAGATCGGGTATCCAAGAAGCTTGATCATCTTGGGAAGATGTTTTAATCCACCTGCTTATGACTGCGGTCGGTCAACACTGCATGTCTCTTGTGCTGTTACACCCTCTATGTGTGGGATACGGTTGCGCAGGTGCTGCCATAGTACCCTGCAGAGGCCTGGGCCATTCTCTTACGTGCAGTTGCTGAGGGTAGAAATGCAGCGAAGTTCGCCATACGATGTGGGATGCACACTGCTGGACTCACTAGGCAGGACGATTTCAACGTCAGTAGCCCTGAGAGGCTATGCCTGGCTGAGTACCACTGGCTTTTCGGGTGTTGTCCAGTCGTCTCGTTTGGACATGCCCTTTGATGGCCGTTGTTTGTTTGGCGACAAAGCGGACAACACGCTCGAGGTCTTTAAGGACTCTAGGGCTAGGGCCAGATCCTTGGGCCTCGCTAACACCTCTCGACCCGCGCAGCCTGCTTTTTGCCCCTTTTGTGGCTATGGAAGGGGTGCCCCACCACGTTACACTCCGAGCCGCAAGCCTGCGCAAGCCTCTGTTGGGGCCGTGGGGCCCAGCGTCTTGGGTCCAGGGATCAGCGGGCTGGCCATCCCACCAGTGCCCCCTCTGCAGCAGCCTCCAAACCTTCCTACACAGACTTTTAAGGGCCACCAGTTGCCAGTGGCTGGCAGGATTCGCCATCACCTCCCCCTACTGGCACACCATCATATCGGACAGGTGGGTTTTGCAGATAGTCTGAAGGGGCTACTCCCTCCCCTTCGAGACTACCCATCCCTCCATGCCGCCCACACGCATGTTGGAGGATCAACTGGCCCTTCTCTGTCGAAGTTACGTCTCTCCTGGTCAAGGGAGCTATCGAGCGAGTCCCTGTGACAGAAGTAGGTCGTGGTTATTATTCCCACTACTTCCTGGTACCCAAGAAGGACAAATGCCTGCGTCCTATCTTGTATCTCAGGGATGTCAACTGCTTCCTCCGAAGGAGAAGTTTAGAATGTTTACATTAGCTCAGGTCCTGCCTGCCCTTGACCCTGGAGACTGGATGGTAGCGTTGGACTTGGAGGACGCCTATTTTCACATCCTCGTCCTGCCTGCCCATCGGCGTTACCTATGGTTCATGGTCGGCCACAAGCATTTTCAGTTTACCCTGCTCCCCTTTGCACTTACCAGCGTCCCTCAAGTGTTCATGAAAGCGATGGCGGTGGTCGCAGCTCATCTACGCAGATCAGGGGTTCCAGGTTTCCCCCTATCGAGACGACTGGCTGTTGAAGGAGAGTTCGCCCCAGGCTGTCGTCTCCCACCTCCAGGCTACTGCGGACCTCCTGCGTTCGCTGAGGTTCACTATTAACGTGCTGAATTCGCACCTGATTCCCTCTCGGAAGCCCCTTTTCATCGGGCGGTTCTGGATACAGCGCAGATCTGATAGACTACTAGCCTTCACGTAGAATTACTCCCAGGCCTGAGACTGGATCCGGAAATTTTTTTGCCACAGCATCCCTGCGTGCTGGGGGCGGGACGACATCACGCGACTCTGCCCAGGCGTCGTCCGCGCACGTGACGTCAGCCTAGTCACATAAGACCCGCCTCAGCGCGCCTACGTCAGTTTTTTTAATTTTCCGCGTGCAACGCGGATCCAGTCCTTGCTACGGGCCTGTTTTTGGCCCTGTTTCCTCCATTTCTTTTGGTGGAACAGTGTGCGAATGCCTCCGGGCTTCAAAACTTGTAAGTTTTGCGGGCGTCTTATGTCAGCGACGGACCCGCACCTCATTTGTATGTGGTGTTTGGGGGAGGATCACAGCACCACTGACTGTGAGGAATGTCAACAGTTGAAGCCGAAGTTGCGGCGGGAGCGCCGCATGAAACTTCTCTCGGCACGTCTCTCCAGGTCGACGTCCTCCCCTCAGTCTGCTTCGGCGGACGGCTTCAGGTACGGACGTGGTCCTCGTCCTCGCTCTTCTCCGATGTCACGTGGGCGTCGCTCCCCGGTGGGTAATTGTCGCAGTTTGTCCCCGTGGGCTGGTTTCCAGCCTGCTGTGGACGTTGACTCTCTGCGTGTGATGCGGCCCCGCGTGTCGTCCTATCCACCGTTTCCCGTTGGGGCGTCGAGAGTCCATATGGTTTGATTGATAGGCTTTATTTCGATATATACAATATCTTAAAAGCTGTACAAAAAGTAAAATAGTCACAATATTTACACATATACAATGCCTTCACTAATAGAGAGGAAAATAAAAACAGTGACATAAATGAGTACCAATAAATACAATTAAAATTAGGATTAAATTGAAACAGAAAGCCTTTTTACACGAATCAACCAAGACCACTTTAAAAATTTGGACACACCGCAAACCACCAAGGCGGATGTGTCGGACAATAAAATCCGTAGGGCCACATGGTGCTGGCGAGTCCCTAAAAGTCTGCACAGTGGTTTGAGCCAATGCCTTCTAGGTGCAGAATAGTCTGGGCATTCAAAGAGGATATGTGCCACTGTCTCGACCCGTGTGGAGCAAAGGGCACAGAAGGGGAGGACTGGGGGAACGGTTTCCACCGGGATACCAGATCACCAACAGGTAAAGTCCCCACTCTAAATTTAAAGTATAAAGCCCGATCGAAGGGAATGGAAATCATGTCGAGATATGGTTCATAGACCACCACGTCTTTGATCTTCAAGAAGGCTGAGGTGGAATTACAATGACGTGGGTCGACAATACGTTTAGAAGTGACCCATTCCCAATACATTTTCTTTAACGTGGCTCTAGGAGGGGCAGATCGGGTAACCCAAGCATCACCAAGGCCCAACTCCCCCAAAAGGCATTTAACGTCCCTCAGCCATTTAATCCTGTGCCAGCCTCCCATTGCATAACCTCAGACAATGCCTTAGCATAGGAGGCTAGTTCAGGCACCCTCCAAAGCCTGGCCCACAGGAGCAAGAGACTAAGTCGTACCCTTTTGTGGTTGAGAAGCATCTTATGAATGTGCGGAGTCCAGCTCAATGAATCACTGAGGCGAATTCCCAGGTAATCTAACTCAGATACCCTCTCTAGGGGAGCCGAGTTCAAGACCAGGCGGCGCCCCAGTTTCCTAGGAGGATTCATGATCAAGTATTTGGTCTTGTCAACATTGATCACCAATCCCCTAAGGGAACAAAACTCCTGAAAGCGATTAAGCAGGTTTTGAAGGCCCTGGGGGGTCTTTGCGATGAGGAGGGTATCATCTGCAAAGAGCAGTGTTGGGATCCGTGTGCTCGCCAGGGAAGGTGCATCTGCGGGTTCTTGGAGCAGATACTCAACCACACCATTCACATATAGGGAGAATAGGGTGGGAGCCAGCACACACCCCTGGCGAACACCCCTTCCCACTGGAATCCTGTCTGTTTTTTCCCCATTCATACCCCACCGCACCTGTGCATAGTTGCCTGAGTTTAATTTTATCAGGAGCAATAGGATATAAGGGGGCAACCCCAGGCCCTGTAGGACCCTCCACAATTCCTCCCTAGGTACTAGGTCAAAGGCAGTCTTGAGGTCAATGAAGGCCAAATAGAGACTGCCTTTACCCAGCACCACCACCTTCCAGTACAGCAGGATTAATCTAAAGGCCTGCTCGATGGTGCCGGAGCGGAATCCAGCCTGGAAGTCTGACAAGATATTGTTGTCGTCCACCCATTGGAGAACCCTCCCCAGGATCACCTTCCCTGCCACCTTTTGGGATGAATCGATGAGGCTTATGGGCCTATAGTTAGCAGGGTTGTCCCGACAACCCTTCTTAAATATCGGGACAACCTCCGCCCCTTTCCAAGATTCGGGTACAGGGGCTCCCCTGAAAATGGCATTTAATAGTGTGGAAACCAACTTCCCCCATTCCTTGGGATTAGCACGTAACAAGTCGCCGGGTATCCCGTCCGGCCCAGCAGCTTTTAAGGGCACCAGGGACTTGATTACGACCTCCAGTTCTCTAGTAGTGAAAACATCGCCCTCTATGTCCATTGCGTGGTCCGCTAAAACAAAGGAGTCGATAAGGACCCCTTCAGAAGCGGTATAAAGGGACAGAAAGTGGGTGAACCAGTTCTGAGCTGGGATGTTGCATGTCAGCAGGGATCCGACAGGCCTATCCTAGATCTTACCAAACTCCAAAATCCCCTAGCATCCCTACCCAAACTTGCGTCCAGGAGGTCCGCCCAGAATTTCTCCTCCCACTCTCTTTTTGCTACTTTAGTGGTCTCAAAGTAATCTTTCCTTGCGAGCCTAATTGCAACCTGGGATTTAGATTTAACAGCACCAACTAGTGCTTTTTTCTTCTCCCTGCATTTTTTAGTAAACCACCCCTGCACTATGGGCGACTTCTTCCTATTTTCGCCCCGGGGAACCATACTTGGGAGAATGAACAGGCTGCTCAAAGCCCTGGTAAGATCACAGAAGGTCGTGGTGACCTCCTCGGACAATCGGGTCAGTAAATCCATTTTACACCGTTCTACGGCTAGGAACGCCCCCATATCTGCCATTTTCTCTTTGGACATGGTAAGCTTAGCCCACTTCAGCCGTCTGCCACAATTAGATGGAAGGACTTCATGGAAGTTTGGGGTTATATGAGAGGGTATTCCCCCTTGGCTAAAAGCCACTGGGGAGAAAGGACAAGAGAGAGAATGTTGTGATCACTCTCAATTGTCGGTATAACCTCCATATCCTTCAGGATGTTCCATAGCCTTACGTCAAGAAGAATATAATCTATTCTTGACGTGTGGTTAGGCCTGTTATAGGTATGGGCTCCCACTACGTCAGACTTTGTCCTCCCATTAGTAGCCCTAAGGTCAAATTCCATGGTTAGGGAGTTGATCTGTACTGCCACTTGGGTCCACCGCCTTATTGGGGACAGAGCTAGGGCAGGAATCCCCCTCCTGGAGTCCTCCTCGTCGGTTCCCAGAGTATCGTCCAGGCCCAAAGGCTCGAACGTACAGTTCAGATCTCCCGCCACCAGGGTGCGGGATTTGTTGGGGCGCTGCCTTAGCATGCCTTCTAGTAGGGAAATTGTAGGTGATTGTAAACCTCCCTTCATGCCTCTGGCATAGATATTAAAAATATCCAGGAGCAGGCCACCCCGTGCACCCTTTATTGTAATATTAAGGAGGTCAGGTGAGTTAGTGGAATTCTGGACCACCTGGCAGTCAAGTGAGATCGCAAACCATATGAGGAGTCTACCCGAAGGGCGTCCCTTTCCCGATACAGGGGATACAGCGGGGACAAAATATGTTGAGTAACCTACCTTGTGGCTCGGCTCTCTACTCCATGTTTCTTGAAAAATGCAAATAGAGTAACCCTCCACAAGGGCGTTCCAGTCCGGTAAACCCAACTTCCTCGAGATACCCGCAACGTTCCAGCTGAAGATCCTAACGTCTGGATCCGCCACAGCCGGCCCCCTGCGGGACTCGAGGCCAGGTGACTCCCCCATCTGATCTATGGTCCCCAAACTACTGCCCCCGATTTGACTGCCAGTACGCAGGTCAATATCCTGGGCTAAGTTAGTGGCTTCATCTAGCAAGAAAGGAAGATTGCTATTATGTTTACCCAATTCATCTGGCTCAGGGGCATCACAAGGGCTTGGCAACACAATGGCCACCTTTTGGCAAGTATCGATTCAATATCCAGGAGGCCTCCCATATGACCCGTACTAGGCTGTCGGTTGATAAAGTGGTGGGATGGCAGGGTTCTCAGCATAGACAGGGATATTACTCCATCCCCCGCCGAGATGTATACCATTATAACTTACTGCAGGCCTTGGATAGAAGTAGGTTAGATCTACTACTCCAATGCCTGCTCCCCCAGTACCATGCTTCTGGTTGCAGATTATTTGGGCAACCCTACAGTCTTTAAAATTTACCACCACTCAGTCTCCATCTAGGTGCTTAGTGCCATACCCTACCCTTCTAACTCCTAGGATCAACCCATCTAATCCCCTAGGAAGAGGTCTATTAGTTTTTAACCAGTGCAAGGTTTTGTTTAATAGTGCCTGGTGGAATTCGTAAAGGCCTTCCTTCAGGGAGGGTACGCTAGTAAGTATGGCGACATACGGGTGGCACTCAGGAGGTCCAAATGGAGACATAGCCGGCGGCTTTGCCGGCCTCGCTGGCGTCTCCACCTCCTGGGGCGTCGGCTGACCCCTCGCCTTGCGCAGTGCCCTCAGCGGCGCTGATTGGTCCGGATCCAGGCTTGGAGGATGTGGTCCTTTGGGGTGCAGCTCCTCTGGGGCACCTCCTTCAGGCCACGGTGTCTGCCTCACTGCAAGCTCCTGCGGGAGTCCCTGTGCTGTCGTGGGAGGTCACCGGGGCTCAGGTCGCATCCCTGAGCCCCTCTCGGTCCTTTGACAAGGAGATCCTGTCTAAGGCCGAGGTGACGCCGCTACGGCACCGGCAGCAGCTGGACCGTGCGGAGCCACTGGGTTCGGTGAACCCTCCTCGTCCCGCTCCAGGTCGAGGCCGGGTGAGGACCCCTCGTCCCTCCCCACAGGCAGCTGCCTCGACAGAGGGCGAGTCGGAGGTTAGACCACCGCCATGTGGGTTGCCAAGCAATCTCCGCCTCATTCTGGGCCGCGGCTGGCAGAGGGCTTCGTGTTACTCCCCAGGCCCGTCTCGTTCCCCCATGAAGGTGTCTACTCCAGCGGGGGAATGGCGCCGCCCCGGGGCCGGTTCGACTCCAGCTCCACTCTGGTCTCCGCTCTGGGGTGACTTGGAGGAATCTTGTCCGGCGAAGCTAGATGGTGCCTACAACCTGCCTCAGACATCGGACTCTGCGGCTCCGTGCTGGGGTTTTACCGCAGATTAGTCTTTGGACGCTCCTTCTCCGGAGGCTGGCTGTATATTGGTGTCATCCTCCCCGGAGTCTGGTCGCCGTGTGGTGTCTTTTTCACCGGCATCGAAGGGGGCAGAGGTGCTCGTTGGAAGAGCGGCATGTCCCTCATTCTTCGGCTCCTTCTGACTTCCAGGTCTGGCCCTTGCCCGCCATAGTTTGCAGTTGTCGCCCACGGAGGAGCTGTTTTCCCCCGCCGCGGGGCCCTACAGAGGCGGGTGCGGCCTTCGCTCACGCGGTATGCACGGCTGTGGGCATCCTGCGTATGGGTGACCCGGTGGCTCACTTTCCGGCAGACCATCTATTGGAGGTCCTCCACCAGGGCCCTGGTGGGAGGGAAATCTTACTTCCCTTTGAAGGTTCCCTCCTTTCTTCCTTGACAGGGGCTTAGAGGCGTCCTACCTCAGGGGACCCAGTGCCTCAACATCTTCTGCACCCGGCACCTCCCGGTGCTGCGTGACCCGGCGTGCCTTTCCCTCCACCCCTCTGCCTCCAGTCCTCTTTTGCAGACTGCTTTTCCCTCCCGCCGCTGTTGACTCCACCATCCCGAGAGGACTGCTGGCTGGACTCCTGTGGGCACAACATGTTTGCCTCGACCAGCGCTGCACTGCGGGCCCTGAACACCTTGTGTGTGCTGGCTCGAGCCTCCTCCTGTTTGTGGGACTCTGCTGAGTCCATGGGATCCGCAGCGTCCCGGGAGGGTGGTCAAGTGGACTTAAGGCATCATGCTTTGGATGGCCAGGAGCTTGCGGCATTTATTCTCCCCTCCGCTCTGGACATCTCAGACGTGCCGGGCCGGGCCATGGCTTCCTCAGTCGCTCTCCGTTGCCATGCTTGGCTTTGGGATGGAGTATTCCCTGAGAATATTCGGGAGCAACTCATTGACCTTCTATTTGATGGCAGCCTGTTGTTCCATGCCCCGGCCGACTCTGCCATCCAGAGGCTCTTGGCAGGGCTCCGTCCTCCTCCTCTGCCATATGCTCCTCTTCCTCCGTCCCCTCCTCAGTGACTCCTGAGTCAGGTTGATTCTGGTCCTTCTTAGGCCGGTTGTTCTGGCTGTGGAGTGTTTTCTGGCCATTTGCTTCCGTCCTTGGGACTTTGGCATTGTTAGCTGCTGGACGGCCCTTTTGTTGATTGTGTGTGTGTGTTGGAATTGTTGTACAGACTTGGCCCTGAGATTAGGCCTGCTGCTTGCTTGGGCTGCTTGTCAAGCCTTTCGCGGGGATGTTTTTTTCCCCTTTGCTCTTTTGTTTTTTCCTCTTCTGCGGATGTTCTTCCATAGAGGGTTCCCATGTTTTGGGACTTATCCTACCCTAGGTGGGGTAGTGGTAGCTGTCATATCGCTTGCGCTCTGCTGGAGGGTTCTGGTCGCCTTCGGATGCCTGTTCTCCATGGCGTTTGTGTAGGTTGCTTTTGCTCCTTGAGTTCTTGTGCGTGGCCACTCGTAGTGGTGTGCCCGGGCATCTCCTCCTCTCCCTGCTCCTACCCCGAGGTCTGGGATGATCCTATCTTCTCCCTTGCCAGGCACAGCCTACTCGGCCTTCCTGGGGCCTCGGGCTGTTCTTCTTGCTTCTAGCGGCTTTTGACTGCCAACGCTGTTCTGGCTGGCAGGTTGTTCTCCACCTGGAGTAAGTTTGCCTTCTTTTCCCTCGCTTCCTTGGGTCTTCTAGGCTTCTTCTTCTTCTTCCTCCCTTCCTGTCGTGGCATTGGGCGGAAGCTGTGTTGCCTTGTGGGGCAGTGGGGTGCTTCGGCCTCTCACGCCTTGCCCTTGGTTCCTCTTCAGCCTTCTTCTCCCTCCTACCTCCTTTGGGGTCGGTGAGGCTCTGCTTGGGGGTTCCCTTTGCCTGGCAGGGACGAGGTTCTACCTGGTCCACAGATCTGGTTCCCTGTGGGGCCCTCTGTTCTGTATTGCTGGTGGGGTCCTTTCGCAGACCCTCCTTCCCAAGGGGTATTGCTAGGGTATCTATTATACGTGAAGGAATCTGCGGCTAGTAGTCTCTATCAGATGTACGAGTTACTTACCTTTGGTAACGATGTATCTGGTAGAGACGATTCTAGCCACAGATTCCTTCACGGCCCACCCTTCCTCCCCAATTCTGCATGGACCCTTAGGTTGATCTTCGGTACTCTCCTCGGGGGCGGTTCATTCCTTCTTTGGAGGATGGGGTCCCAGGGTTTCGATGCCCTGCTGCTCTGGCTACTCCAGGTTTGGGGGGATTGCTTTCTATCCCTGTCCTCCCTCACCTCCCTTCCTTCCATTGCTATCCTCTGATTAAGGGTCATCTGGCCATGACTTGCCCTTGTCCTTGTGGGGGGTTGCCCTTTATGTTGGGGTGACTTGGAGGTTTGTTGTCCCTGTCCATGTTGGGACTGGTCCCCTTCCTTGCTCAGGTTGGGGGTGGTGGGTTTCCTACGTTTACCATGTCCTTACGCTTGTTCCTTGCCTCAGGGGCACAGAGGTGGGAGGCTGTCTATGTGCTGGCAGGGTGTTTGGGCAGGGATCTGCTCGCTTCTTCTTCTTTCCCTGCCTTGGGTTCTGCGGTGTGACACTACTGTGGATGGTTTTGTAAGTCACTGTTTCTTTCCAAATCTTCTGCTTTTCGCACACTGTTCCCATGCTTCCACAATTTTTTATCTGGTGGCTCCGCGTTGTAGTGCGGAAAAGTTCTCCGAAGAAAACTGACGTGGGCGCGCTGGGGCGGTTCTTATGTGACCTCGCTGAGGTCACGTGCGCAGACGACGCCTGGGCGGAGTCGCGTGATGTCATTCCGCCCCCGGTGCGCAGGGATGCTGTGGCAAAAAAGTTTGCGGATCCAGTCTCACACCTAGGTGTAATTCTACGTGAAGGAATCTGCGGCTCGAATAGTCTCTACCAGATACATACTTACCGATGGTAAGTAACTCGTACTTTCTGGCTTATCCTCGCCAACCGCAAGTCCATGGCATCCTGCTGGTGGATAATGCCAGGTGGCATATGCGGCTCTGCAGTGAGGCCTGAAGGTCCAGTGGGCACAGCATCAGGAGAAACTTTCCGATTGCATCTAGATCTCGGAGGGCACTGCATACCAATTGTAATGGTGGTTAACATACCAGGATAGGGTCAACGGCCGATCCCTCTTCCTTCCCTAACCAGAGTTCACAGTGGTGACAGATGCATCACTTCTGGGATGGGGCGGCCACTTGGGGTAGGCAGAGATCAGAGGCCCCTAGTCTCTGGCGGAGTCCGGGCTCCACATCAACCTTCTGGAGCTCTGGCCGATTCGTCTTGCACTGAAGGCATTCCTTAACTCTGTTCGCGGAAGAGTAGTGCAGGTGTTTACGGACAACACCACCGCCATGTGGTACTGCAAGAAACCGGGCGGGGTGATGTCTTGGACACCATATCAGGAGGCTCTTCACCTTTAGACATGGCTGGAACATCAGGGCATGTCACTGGTGGTTCAACACCTGGCAGGTTCCCTGAACGCCAGGGCGGACTAACTCAGCCACAGGTGCATGATGGATCACGAATGGCTTCTTCACTCAGAGGAGGTGCAGGTCTCTTTCAGCAGTGGAGAGAGCCTTGGTTAGATCTGTTCACCACCGAAGAGAACACGCATGTCTGCAGTTATGCACGTTGAAATATCCAAGGCGGCACTTGCTCGGTGACGCTTTTCGTCACGAGTTGCGGTCTTCTATATGCCTTTCTGCCTATACCACTTCTGCCCAGAGTGCTAAAAAAGATCAAGCACGACCGGGGCCAAATCATTCTTGTGACTCCGGATTAGCCATGAAGAGTCTGGTATCCCGAGCTATTGCACATGGCCGTCGATCCTCCGATCAGACTGACTTTTCGGGAGGATCTTCTGTCGCAGCAGCAGGGGACGGTCCTCCACCCGAAACTGTCCAACCTCCACCTCCTTGCGTGGCGATTGAGCGGCGACAGTTGAGAGCTTTTGACCTTCCTCCCGAAGTCGGTAATGTAATCTTGGCAGCCAGATGTCCCTCCACTAAAACGGTATACACCTGTAGATGGAACAGATTTGTGGCATGGTGCACAGCAAAGGCTGTGGATCCCTTTTCTGCCCCTCTTTCAGAGGTTTCCTCTTCATTCTTTCTTTGGCCCAGCAGGGCTCTGCTCTGGGCACCCTCAAAGGCTCTTTTGGCCATTTTGGCCTTTGTTCGGCTTTCAGATCAGCCTTCTCTTTTCAAGTCCCCTATAGTAAATAGATTTCCTAAGGGCATTACTCACCTCTTTTCTCCTACTCCCTTCGTTATGCCCCCATGAGACTTTAATCTTGTTCTTACGTACCTTATGTGTGCTCCTTTCATAATTGTCCTCTCAGGCTCTTGACTCTCAATTTTGCTTTTCTGGTTGCATCACCACTGCTTGCAGGGTGAGTGAGCTTCAGGCTCTTTCTTCTAAACCTCCTTTCCTTGCTGTTCATCCGGACAAGGTTGTCCTTCGAGCTTGACCTTCTTTCTTTCACAAAGTGGTTACCTCTTTCCACATAGGACAGACCATCACTTTGCCCACCTTCTTCTCGCCCCTGTACCCTTCCAAGGAGGAAGAGACTCCACAGTCTGGATCCAAAACGTGTGCTATCTTTATCTCTGGATCGCACAAAACAATTCGGGTGGATGATCAACTCTTTGTTGGCTATGTGTGCGTCAAGGAAGGTTGGGCCGTGCAAAAACGAACCATCTCTCGATGGGTCGTCCTTTGCATTAAAATTGTATTCCTTGGTGAAAAAAGAGCCTCTGGTAGGACTGCGCGCCCACTCCACCAAGGCTACGGCAGCGACTACTGCTTTGGGACATGGAGTCCCCCTCAGTGAAATCTGCCAGGCAGCCACATGGGCATTCCTGCACACGTTCACAAATCACTATTGCCTGGACAGCCAAGTCCGGAGAGACAGCTTCTTTGGTGGTTCAGTTCTCCAGGACTTTCTAATGTGAACTTGGTTCGCAGACCCACCTCCGGGGTTGGTATTGCTGAGGTATCTAGTCTAAGGGAAGGAATCTATAATGGAATCTTGCAGATGAACAAGTTACTTAGCTTCGGTAATGATATATCTGTAAGAGACACATTAGTTATATATTCCTTACCGCCCCACCCATTCTCCCCGTTCTGCGAACTGACTTCTAGTGTAAGGGACTCCCTTTCAGGGCCCTAGTTTTGTGCACCAATGGTCAGTGTCTTGCATGGCTCTGCGCTTCTGGCGTGGTACGTCGTGTAAAGAACTGAAGTCAGCATGCAGGGGCGGCGTCTAAGTAGATACTGCGATGTCAACCCGACGATGCTGACTAACACTGAGTCGACCAACACCACCTACTGACGCGCAAGGGTACTACTACGAAAAAAATTCTCCAGATCCAGTCTGACACCTGGGGGTAATTCTAAGGTAAGGAATATTGAACTAATATAGGTCTCTTACAGATATATCGTTAAAGTCCCAGACTTCTCAGAAACCCAGATCGGAAACCTCTGAGAGGTAAATTGTGGAGAGACTTGCGGTGGTAGATAAAAAAAAAAACTATCCGGACTCTGGATGAATTGTTACTCTGCCACAGCTTCAGGCCTTCCTACAACTCCAAATAAAAGGTGACTAACTTTTGAAGATAAACCTCATTCACCTTCTTATCCAGCACCAAGCCCCAAAAGGATTAGGCATATAGCCACTAGCCCACCCTAATGTTCGAGGCATGTGGGCTGCTGAATTTATATCTATGCATAGATCGCCGCCTAGTGTTGGGTCCGGATGATTGCACATTGTTGTCCTGGAAGAGTCCTCGAAGTATCACGAGATAGGTGGCTCCTCCCCTGGACTACAGTGCGCATGGGCATCCACTCCATGTTCAGATTGTTTTTTTCCGCCATTGGGTTCGGAATATATTTAGAAACTTTCTCAAGGCCAAAAAGCCTTCGGGGCGTCGGTATTGTCTTTCGTTCGGTGCCTAATATTTGTTCCAGTACTTCGAGACGGACGTCGACAGCCGTTTGCCTTCGACACCAAAGGCCCCATCGACGATCGAACAGAGCCCTATCAAACTATGCCCCGTTTGCAATTCAAAATACCCGCACATCGATGTGCACCCGGTGTGCAATAAATGTCTCTCACCGGACCACGACGAGGCCAGCTGTATGGCCTGTTCTCGATTTCGATCAAAGAAAACTTCGCCTTTGACGCGCTGCACGACAGTCAGCGCGGGAGTCAGCACCCGATCCAGAAAACATCTTCGGAGCCGGCGACGAAGAACGTGTAGAAGAGGAGGATCCTGATCGACAGTCGGATCCCGTGTCAGGGCGAGAATCCAACTACGATAAGGACGAAGAAGAATTATACATCCTTGATGAAGACATCGTCGAGGTAGGAGACAACGCACAACCCATCGGAGCCGTCAATGACGACTCAGCCGATGAGCAGGGCCCAACCGCAGTAGCGGGGCCCGGTACACACACTTCCACGGCTCAGGTCGAGGCATCACCGGAAGACCTTAGCCAAGATCTTCATCTACGTTCTATAGCCCCGCTTCCGGACCAGGCTAAGAACATTTCCAAAGAGCCATCGGTCGATCGGCCACAATCGGTGGAAAAATCGAAACCGAAACCTAAAGACACTAAATCGAAACCGAAACTGGTGAAGACAGTCATCGGCTCGACGACTTCGGAACATACCAAGTCGAAACGTGTGCTCGACCCCTCGGGGTCGCAAGGGGGTGTCGACCCGAAGATCGGGGCGCCGAAGCCCGTGTCTACTGTTAAGCACGTCACGCTCACGTCGACATCGGAGTCCAAAGATGGCGACTTTCAAGGGACGCGAGACCCACAAAAGCCTCGATCCAAAGCCTCGAAAGCCACTAATGGTGAAGGCCTTCGAGTCGAAGACGAATCTCGCCCCGCAAGAACAGAGCATGTCACGGCACAAGGGCGTACCTGCTGTGCAACAACAGCTCGAGTCGACGCAAGGCCACAAGCAACAGACTGAACAGTCGAAGTCGGTCGGATCAAAGACGACGCCTACCTCCAAGCAGGTCAGTCCGTCGCCGATGCTTACGGCGCCAATTAAATACGGACTGCCCCCAACAGCACAACCTAAGATGGTCCAGCTCCCTAAGGGCACCGACGTATCCAAGTGGTCGTCGGTAGCCACAAGTGCTCAGCCTATGCAAGAGGAGGTTCTGTTCCAGCCACCGTCCTATGATAACCAGTCGAAACTGTTCATCGACTCCGAAACAGGGCGACTCACTATTTATAAAAGGAAAATCATTCCTGAAACTCCTATGGAGCCCTACAAGATACCACTCAAAAGAAAGAAAGACTCTGCCACATCCCCTACTCTTTTTGAACCCATGCCATCCTATGGACAAGAATATGCCTATTCCCCCACACCTGCCACTGAGGAGGTGGAGGAAGGGTACAATGAGGACCAGTTTAATTATCCCATTGACACAAGCCAGGAGGAGTCCCAACCATGGACTGACCCTGATGAGCCACACACCACCCCAGACGCTCAGTCCTATGCGGTCAAGACATCGCCTACTGAGGATATTGCTGCGTTCAACGCTTTGATTGAAAGGGCAGCCCTTAACCATGATGTAGACATGCACACTGACCCTGTGGAGGAAGACTTTCTGTTTGATACCTTCTCTACCTCAGAAAGATCGGTAAAAACTTTGCCTATGCTCAAGGGTGTGCTCAAACATGCTACTGACATTTTTAAGGAGCCAACAAAGGCAAGGGTAATTAACCCCAGGATTGAGAGGAAGTACCGACCTGCACCTGTGGACCCTACGTATATCAAAGGACAGCTCCCTTTGGACTCCTTGGTGGTGGCTAATGCTCGAAAGAGAGCAAACTCTCAAACAATTGGTGATGCTCCTCCTCCGGACAAAGCATCCAAGATCTTGGAAGCTTCTGGCAAACGTGTGGCAGCTCAAGCGGCTAATATCTGGAGAATCTCAAACACACAGGCCCTATTAGCAAGATATGGTAGGGCTCACTACGACACGCTAGAGCAGCTACTGCAACACCTGCCCGATGCTTATAAGGAGGGGGCGGAAATGCTCATACAGGAGGGGAAGTTAATCTCAAACGCATCTATTAAATGTGCGTTGGATGCAGCTGACTGCAGCTACGGCCATTAACACTAGTGTAAAGCTTAGGAGGCATGCCTGGCTCCGCATCTCTGGGTTCAAGTCAGAGATCCAAACAACTCTGCTTAATCAGCCAGTTAACCCTGACTTTCTCTTTGGTCCTGAGGTAGACATCACCCTAGAGAAGATTAAAAAAGACACAGAAACTGCGAAATCCATGGGAGCTCTGCAGTCACAGCAGTTCAGGGGTGGTTCCTTTCGTCGCTCCGGTAACAGGGGAGCGTCTAGAGGACAAGCATCGCAACAAACCCAATACAGCAAAGGGGGCACACAAACCACCTGTCACAAAAACAATAGAGGTGGATACTGTGGGAACAGTACCAAGGGCAGAGGACGAGGAAATAACAATGCCAGGTCCTCCGCCGCTAATAAACAGTGACGTCTTGTCACTGCCCCCAGACCATATAACACCGGTCGGGGGAAGACTACAGCAGTTCCTGCCAGTCTGGGAAGGCATTACCACAGACAGGTGGGTGAGACAACTTATACAACACGGTTATTGTCTGGAACTAACATCCACTCCACCCAACATACCCCCAAGGCACCGTCCTATGTCCGCAGAGCACATGCACTTATTGCAGCAAGAAGTCGTATCCATGCTGCAAAAAGGGGCCATAAACCTCGTTCCTTTAGAACAACAAGGTGCAGGGGTGTACTCACTGTATTTCTTAATTCCAAAGAAGGACGGGTCTCTCAGGCCCATTCTGGACCTCCGACCCCTGAACGAATACATCCTGTCAGAACACTTTCACATGCTCAGTTTGCAGCAAGTTCTACCATTGCTCAGTCAGGGAGATTTCCTAGCAACACTAGATCTGAAGGATGCATATTTCCACATTCCTGTTCACCCCAGTCACAGGAAATATCTCAGGTTCACCATCAACAACCAGCATTACCAGTTCAAAGTCCTGCCTTTCGGGGTCACTACTGCCCCCAGGGTGTTTACCAAATGCTTAGCGACAGTAGCTGCACACCTTCGGAGACAACACATCCATGTCCATCCCTATCTGGACGACTGGCTTGTCCAAGCAAAGTCAGCCCAGCAATGTGCCAGCCACATGTCCCGCACAATTCACCTCCTACACAGTCTAGGATTTTCCCTCAATTACCAAAAATCCCATCTACAACCCGCACCTGTCCAACAGTACTTAGGCGCGGAAATAAACACTCTGACAGCAACAGCGCAGCCGACCTCAGCAAGAGTCCACAGCATGCAGGTGCTCATTCAAAAATTCAAGCCCCAACACTCACTCCCAGCGCAAGTGTTCATGCAACTAATAGGCATAATGGCCTCCTGTATCTTTATAGTCCCACACGCGAGGCTGTGCATGCGTCCGCTTCAGGAGTGCTTGGCGCACCAGTGGAACCAGGCTCATGGACAGCTGAAAGACCTAGTGTTGGTGACCGGTCGTGCATACAACTCTCTGCATTGGTGGAACACACAAAACCTTTGCAGGGGACGACAGTTCCAGGAGCCTGTACCACAAATAGTGCTGACGGCGGACACATCTCTCCAAGGCTGGGGAGCGCATGTCCTCAATTACACCGTGCAGGGCCTATGGACAACACAGCAGAAAAAGATGCACATCAACCTACTAGAACTGATGGTAATCTTCATGTCAATGAAGGCGTTCAAGTTGCATTTGTGCAACAGTCGTGCTGATCCGGACGGACAACATGACTGCAATGTATTACATCCAGAAACAGGGAGGGACACACTCTCCACAATTGTCACACCTAGCACAGCGCATGTGGAAGTGGGCCATTCAAAGGAACATGTTCCTCATGGCAGAACACCTCCCGGGCAAGGACAACCAGATGGCGGACCTGCTCAGCATCAAATGCACGAGTGGGAGATCCATCCCTCAGTGCTACAACTGTATTTCCAGCAGTGGGGTCATCCAGAAATAGCCCTATTCGCCACTCAAGAAAACGCAAAATGCCACACCTTCGCCGCCAGGTTCCCACACCCGCAATCTCAGGGAAATGCGATATGGATGAACTGGTCGAACAGATTTGCGTACGCTTTTTCTCCGGCACCGCTCATACCGCTGGTAGCGCGCAAACCGAGGCAACACTCCATGACCCTCATCCTGGTTGCTCCGACGTGGGCAAGGCAAGCATGGTACACCACGTTCCTAGAATTTTCAGTGGTGCCCCACCAGCGCCTACGGCTCACACCCCGTCCCCTCACTCAGAACCGTGGAGACATTCAGCACCCAGATCCGCAACATTTGAGCCTTGCAATATGGCTCCTGAGGTCATAGAGTTTGGCTACCTGGACCTGCCCCCTGACTGTATGGCCATCATCAAGGAAGCTAGGCGGCCTACAACCAGGGCGTGCTATGCGGCAAAATGGAAGCGTTTTGTCATCTATTGTTCCAATAATAACATAAATCCGCTAGATGCATCAACGCAAAACATCATATGCTACTTGTTGCGCCTATACAGATGCAATCTAGCATACAGTTCCATCAGGATACATTTGGCAGCAATGGCTGCTTATCTTCAAAACAGACAGCACCTTTCCCTTTTCAGAGTGCCAGCCATTAAAGCTTTTTTGGAGGGACTCAAAAGGGTAATTCCTCCAAGACACCCGCCTTCGCCTGTCTGGAATCTAAACATAGTTCTCACCAGACTCATGGGTCCACCATTTGAACCTCTTCACTCTTGTGAGATACAATTTCTAACATGGAAAGTGGTTTTTGTGGTAGCGATCACATCGCTAAGACGGGTTAGTGAGCTGCAAGCCCTCACTATTCAGGAGCCTTTCATTCAGATGCATGCTAATAGGATGGTGCTGCGTACCAACCCTACATTTATGCCTAAGGTAGTGTCACAATTCCATATTAACCAAACTATTGAACTGCCAGTATTCTTCCCAAATCCTGATTCAGTGGCAGACAGAGCACTACACACACTAGATGTTAAAAGGGCTCTTCTGTATTACATAGACAGAACTAAAGATTTCAGAAAAACTAAGCAACTGTTTGTTGCCTTCTCTCCACAGCACAAAGACAACCCAATTTCAAAATCAGGTATAGCCAGATGGATTGTTAAGTGCATCCAAATCTGTTATCAAAAGGCTAAACGCACATTAACAGTTCCCCCACGTGCGCATTCCACACGCAAGTTAGGGACATCCATGGCTTTCCTAGGTAACATTCCTCTAGAGGATATATGCAGAGCGGCCACATGGACCACCATACACACATTCACCAAACACTACTGTGTGGATGTACACTCCAAACAGCAAGCTGCTATAGGTCAGGCTGTTCTCAGAACTCTTTTTCAGACTGCTGCAGCTGGCACAGGCAACCGCCGCTAAGGAGGGTACTACTATTTATTCTATGCATAGATATAAATTCAGCAGCCCACATGCCTCGAACAGAATATGCTACTTACCAGTATGCATCTGTTCTTGGCATGTAGGGCTGCTGACATTATATAATCAACCCACAGGATGACCCGGAACTCTAACCACATCCTGTGAAGTCCTCTTCACCAGACGATACCTCAGCAGTATTATAATGTCATGCAACATGCAGCTCTTCAGCATCCGGTACAAATTCACACAGAGGAGGATGAACATGACTTTTTATTTGAGATATTATCTAAAACAGAAAGGTCGGTTAGACACCTGCCCATGCTTGAGGGTATGATTAGGACCTGAGCAGACATTTAAAGATACTGTTAAATCAAGAGCAGTCACACCTCTCATTGAAAATAAATATAAGCTGGCTCCACATAATCTAAATTACATTGGATGGCAAGGACTTACTTATTCACTAGTCATGCATACAGCCCATAAAAGGGCCTCTTCAGAAGCTGCTGACAATTCTCCACCTCCAGATAAAGAATCCAAGGGAATAGGTGCCGCGGGGAAAAGGGTAGCCTTTCCAGATGCAACTTGTGAGAAAGTGCCCAGTTCTCCTGTCCAGATATGATAGATATAAGTGGGAAGCAATGAATGAGCTTATGAAGCACTTATCTGAACCGCACCGTAAAACAAGTAAACAGTGGCTGAAGGGAAAACAATAAGTAATTCTAACATCATGTGTGCCCTAGATGCAGGTGACCCATCAGCCTGAGGCATTAACACTAGCTTTATCCTATGCACGCATGCCAGCTCTAGTTTATACAGTAACATATACTAAATGTTCAATTTGATGGAGAGCATCCATTTGGTCCACATGTGGATTAAATGCTTGAAAAGAAATGACAAACGTGGTTTGAGAAGCTGGCTCTGTATGTGATATTGCCACTCGGTGGTTATACTAATGCACAGTCAAGGGGTTCTCCAAAAGTGTACAGGGCTCAATGTAATACCCAAAGTGCTCTGTGAGTGCTAGTGTGGGTGAGCAGCCTGAGGCATAAAATAGAAGAGTGTAAGACATTTATTGCTCTGATCAATAAATGGACACACGACTCAAGGAGATCCAGACCAATTTTAGAAAACTATACTTTGTTTTTATTCTTAGACCAAGATCTTCTTAATCAGGTAAGTACGTTTTTAATAAGAAATACTTTTCACTTTGAAAAATCAGCACGTAGAAACTTTTCAGCACTGTCCAATGTTATGCTATGGGGAAAACAATATTGCTGTTAAACAGGTAAGTATTGATCTTACAATCCCAGTCTTTGGAGCCAAAAGTCAGCAAGGTTCGGGTGAGCACCAAAACTGCACCACCGACGGCACATGGGTGGCCTTGTGCAGAGGTCAAAATCTGAGTTCGACCCAATGCTTTCCAATGGAGACGGGGTGCCTGGAGCCATACTGCTTGCAGTTAAGTAGATTAGGTGCAGGGGCCAAGCTTTGAGGGTTAGGTTGAACACAGGGGGCCACAAAGCTGCACCAAACACACTCCACCAACAGCTCCTGGCGGAAGGGTATAAGTTCGACATCGGTTGCTGAAGCCTTGTCAATGGGGATTCTTCTTTCTGCCAAAAGGCTGCAGGCCTGGCACCAGAGGTTGCAGGAGAAAAAACACTGACAGCAGAGGTAAGTAGAGGTGTAGGGGACTGTAGGGGCACCGTCGGTTCAGCTCACCAAGGCCGCGGGGCTTTGGGTGCAGGGAGTCTTCTTACCAGACCCAGTCGGGGTAAGCCTCTGGCTTCACATTGCAGGTGCAGTCGTGGAGATCAGGAGAGGTCAACCACCGGTAGACACAAGGTCAGGCTCGCAGGTGAGCCACTCAGACTCGGCCCGTGGGCATCTGGTGCAGAGTGGCCAGGAGATGTTGATCTGACTGGATCCAGAGTCCTTTGGGAAGGTTTCTTCTGGACAGGTCCACTGTGCCATGGGAGATTGCTGCCTTTTTCGAAGGCAGCAGTCCTCCCAGGGTTTTCAGATGTCACTGGCTGCAAGACCGGTTGTAGGTTTACAGAAGCTGGAGACAGGTCGGTAGGGCTGGGGCCAAGGCAGTAGTCGTCTGCCGTCTTCTCTGCAGGGCCGTCTTTTTAGGTCACCGCCGATCAAGTTTCTAGGTCTGGGGGAGCCAACTAAATACCAAATTTAGGAGGCATTTTAGGGGAGGGTTGGTGCGGGTTGGTCAATGGACACCTTAGCTGGGGGTACTGCACCCTCTGTTATACCATAGGGCATAGACCTAGCCCTGATTGGAGGGGACTCCCCATCTTCAGGATGGCGGGGACTGAAAGTTGTGCTTCACCTCGCCTCCTCCTGCCTTAGGCGTGGTGTTGGCAGAGGTGGGTACACCTATTTTTTTTTTTTTTTTTAGTTTTTGCTGCTGGTTTTCCCTGCCCAAAGTGGGGGTGTAAACTAGAGGCTGCCAACTGCTGCTAGCAGCAGAGTCTGGAAGTCACATTACAAAGGTGGCAGGCCTTTGAAGCTTCCCCTTCAAGCACTGGCCCATCCTAGGGTGAGGAGGTGAGAGACCTCTGCCCAGGATGTGCATTGTTTCTGGTCACAGAGAGCAGAGGCTGTCCACCCAGGAATCCAGAAACTTGTCTGTGTGTAGCAGGCTGCCTAAAGCCAGTCTGTACCCACACCAGGGTCAGTAGGTTTTCAGGGGGCACCTTTGAGTACATGGTAAAATAAAACTCACACTGGCATCAGTGTGGATTTATTTAAAGGAATAGTTTGATTCCAAACATTCCTGTGTTAATGAAGCCCTCCTAGTGCTGTGGAAGTAGAGTTTCCGAGTTTCCAGCCCATGTGCTCTATGGCTTCCCTAGCACTTACAATATTAGGATATGGACCCCAGTATTGTAGGGGCATATCTGCTCATGCAGATATGCCTTCACTTGTGGTATAGTGCACCCTGCCTTTAGATCTGTGAGGCCTGCTAGAGGGGTGACTTACCTATGCCTACAGTCGGTGTTCGCTGGCATGGCACCCAGGCAAGGTGCCATGTCAACTTTGTCGTTTTCTCCCTCACAGGGGCATACATGCTTCAAGGGCAATGGCATAGTCTCAGTGACGGGGGTCGCTCTTCAGCTTCTAGGCCCTAGGTACGATTTACTAGGTACTTACAGTGGATAGAACTACCAATTGCAGATTTGTTTATAGGAAAGAAGCACTGGCACAGGGTACCAGGTTGGCAGGGACCCTGTGCACTTCAGTTGAAACCACATCAAAACCAGGCAAAAAATGGGGGCTAACCATCCAAAAAGACATTTTCTTACACATTGCAAAGTTGGGGTGCATTGCAATCTCCTTCAGGTAAATCTTTTTTTCTGAAACAGTTTCCACGGGAAGGAAATAGGCAAGGGCCATCGAGTCAGACACTTTCCAACAGTGTCAAACCCAGTTTCAGGAATCTATGCTGGGGAAAACCTTTCCAATGTGCATACAAAAGTAATAGCAGAGGGAGAGGTGGCCCACCGAGGCCCCCTCTATTAGTGACTTCCCTTTTTCCTGATCACAGCACACCTACAGAGGCAAGAACTACCCAATTATTTATGCAGTGGGAACACATCACTTCAGACCCGTGGATCCTCGCCATTGTGATTTTGGGGTACTGTATCAAATTGCACACTTGTCCTCCCATTATTCTACCCCTATGTTGTGTACAGAGTTCAGATCTACAACCCCTGCAGTAAGAGGTGCATGTGCTCCTAGCAAAGGGCATCATAGAACCTGTACACCAAGGCAAAGGAGTCTATTCGCTATGATGGTGGGTGAAACATGGGACAGGCTACATAGATTTACAGTGAAGGCATATCTGCATTTAACCCTCAGAGAGGGGGACCAGCCTGCCCGCCTCCTGGCTTGGCTGCTCCGAAGGGAGAAACAGAGTTCCCTGATTTTATTACTCACGCTGGCATATGACAAATTTCCACAACCCAATCCACGATTAACGGTGAGCTACAAGTATGGGTATATGGACAGCGGGAAGGGGGATTCCGCAGCACAGGCGTTCTTGAGAACGCTGAAATGACATGTCTTGGAGCCAGAACAACAAGAGGTGTTATACTTGGCCCTAACCAGAGATGAAATCCAGGAGGTGATTAATCCCCTGCCGTGATGCAAAGCCCCAGACCCTGATGGACTCCTTCCATAGTTTTATGCTATATGGTGCATAGAACAAGGTCTTTTTTTCTTCCTAAAGTGGTTACACCATTTCATGTAGGTCAATCTCTCACTTTGCCCACCTTTTTCCCACCTCTGCACCCTTCCAAGGTGGAGGAGAGACTCCACCATCTGGACCCTAAACGTGCTCTATCATTCTACCTTGACCACACCAAAGATTTCCGGTTAGATTATCAACTTTTATTGGATATTTAGGTGCCAAGAATGGCCGGCCTGTTCAAAAACATACCATCTCTCGATGGGTTGTCCTTTGTATAAAGATCTGCTATGCTTTAGCTAAGAAACCACTGCATTGGCACATGGAATCCCACTCCTTAATATCTGCCAGGTGGCAGCTTGGGCATCCCTGCACACGTTTACCAGACATTACTGCCCGGACAGCCAAGTCCGGAGGGACAGCTATTTTGCCCCTTTTGGACACCCAGGACCTTCTCGTCTGAACTTGTTTAGCAGTCCATCCTCTGGGGATATTATCGCTGGGGTATCTAGTCTAAGGTAAGAATTATACAACTAACTGTCTCTTTCAGATGAACAAGTTACTTACTTCCTGTAACAATGTATTTGTAAGAGGCACATGTTAGTTGTAGATTCCTTACCGCCCCACTCATCCTCCCTGCTCTGCTAATTGATTTCTAGGGATAGGGACTCCTATACAGGGACCTAGTTGTGGCGCACCGGTGGTCCGTGTCTTGCGTGGCTCTACGCTTCTGGCATGGAATGTCGTGTCAGAACTGACGTCAGCGTACAGCGGCATATCTAAGTAGGCACCGTAAAGTCATCCCAGCGATCACAACAAAGGACGCAGAGTCGACTGACGCCACCCACTGACGTGCAGGGGTACTGCTAAAGAAAAATCTCCGGATCCAGACTGATGCCTGGGGTAAATTCTAAGGTAAGGAATCTACAACTAACATTTGTCTCCTACAGATACATAGTTACCAAAGGTAAATAACTCGTTCTTTAATGCACTATCTACAAGAAACTAAGAAATTATGTATAGGAAACCAGATGTTTGTCTCCTTTGCCAAGGCAACCAAGTGTTCCCCAGTGAGTAAAAGGAAAAATCTCGAGATGGATTGTAGAGACAATCCTGACTTGCTATTCTATGGCGGGGATGACACTGCCCACACATCCTAGAGCCCTCATAACTAGGAAAAAGGGTGCAACATGAGCCTTCCTGGTGAATGTACCCCTGGATGCAATCAGCGCAGCACCGACATGGCCATCACCACACGCCTGTGCAAAACATTATTTTGTGGACATTCAAATGAACAAGGAAGCACAGATGGGGCAAAAGGTACTACAGCACCTGTTTGCAAACACTTCCTAATTTCCTCCCAAGGGAAAGATACCGCTATGTAATCTAATGCACAGCATGTGAATCCAGGAAAGTATTCATGCTGCAAAACGAAATGGTTACTTACCAGTAGGAGTAGTTTTGCAGCTTGAAGTGTTTTTTGGATTCACATGCGACCCACCCGCCTCCCCAGAAATGGGAGATGATGCAACCAGGTGGGGAAATAAGCAACAAAGAGGAAGAAAAGGGAATCAGAAGATGGCAACTTTGCATAGGAACATCCGGGGAGCTGTCTGACATCACACAAGCGATGGACGTACCATCAAATGGTGGTCAACGATGCCCACAAGAAAAAAAAAAGACTATTCCGGACCCACCCACTAGAAGGCGGAATAATGCAAAGCATGTGAATCCTTAAAACTCTTCAAGCTGCAAAACTGCTTCTACTGGTAACCGTTTAATTACCGGCATTTCGATTCTTAGATAACAAGCAACACTAAGGGCAGAACTTCTTACTAGCTAGAACTTTAGGCCTTTGGCAAATCCTTTACAACTGTGAAGTGAAGAGCGATCCGTTCTGCTACGGATTCAGTGTTTTGGTCTGTCTATTGGTGGAGCTGTAAGTTTGTGTATATTAGCTTCTGTCTCATTTGTTTTCTTCCTCCCACTTAAGCTATTAGCTCATGTCACTGTGGATGAAGGCGTTCTGCTCTTTTACAAGAAGTGAATCCACACAAAAATGGTTCCTGTTCTGTCCTATGCTTTTCAAAACATTTTGTTTGTAGCCAATTTCAGGAGCTTGTCTGTGAGGGTGAGAAAGGTATAGATGGTGCTTATATGTACATGTGTTTTGTAACACTAGACTTTATATTCCATTCTATGCAGCAAAAAATATTTTGGGATCAGACTTGTTTGTATGGAGGAATTGTCCTCTCATGTGTATTGGTCATGTGGACAAGAAGTGAGGAGCTATTCTGAACTCTACTGAAACGCCTAAAGGAGATTGTTGGTGGACTACGGTGTTCAGTTTCACTTTGGGAGTGACACAATACCAAGTGGATCTCGATTAGTTTTTCTGTTACACAACCTCTTAGTAAAAGTTGTTGGTGTACTTGAACATGGTTGATGGAAAGAAAGGTTAATCTGTCTTATAAAAGCATTTTGCAGTTCATCATTTAAAACACAATTTCAAAGGGCTTGGATTTATTTTCTTTTGGTAATTTTCCTTTGCTTTTATAAAGTTGTATAAGCCGAATGGTTTTGCTTTGCTTCTTATGTTATGTAACCAAGGTATCACAGTATGTTTTCACTCTATAGTGTTTCTTTTTTGCCGTACGGGTTCTTTCATTTTTGTAATATTGATCTTTCTAATGTAGCAGTAGACCTTTTTTTTAAAGAAGTTAAAAAAAGTCCTGAATTGACTGTAAAATTGCTAGAACTAGATTTTCGCCATGATGTTCTGCAGATAAAATCATAGATGTTTATCTTAGCTTATTGTTGATCTTCCATAGAAACAAATTGCCTGGGGTTCAAAGATGTTAGTAGTTAGTTTACTTTGGTTACATTTTTTAACATCTCTCCTCACCTCATGTCAGGCTACCTTCTCACTCCTTGTCATAAAGGCTAACATTTTACAGTTTATACATAGCCCTAAAAATGCAAATTCTTTAACAGGATGCAGAATTTATATATTATTCATGATGTGAAATGAACCTCTATCGACTTTAGACTTCTACTGACCAGTAGGATTGTCTTTACTATTAAAATCATTTTATCCAAACAAATGTCTAATGATTTCTATTTTTACCTTTGTCGTGTTTCAGAAGTTGAGCTGATAAGAGATTGTTACTTAAGATGGCTGAATTTCATGATTATTTTATCACTTGCTTTGCTTTAGCTAAAGAAAGTGAAGACAAGGAGAATCTTCCGAAGAGGACAACAGGAGGTGGATTCAAATTCACATTTTCCCATTCTGGCAGCACAGCCAATGGGGCAAACAATTCTCATAACAAATCTGTGGCTGCTCAGACTCCACCAGCAGGTTCTAATGGTTCTGCTTCGAAAAATGCAAATCTAAATGCAACATCCACAACTCCGAAGGTGAGCGGTTTCTGGTTTATTTTTCCCTTTGGTTTTCTAGTTCTGCTTCATTGCTTGTTTAATAGATTTGAGGGTTTTTAAGACTATCTCCGTCAGTTTGTGAATCTTTGAAATGTTAATTGCAGTAAGCCTATCCAGATTCTAGCCCACCTCTTCTTTCACATGTGTTCTAATTCTCCCCCCCCCCCACCCCCACCCCCCTCTCACACACAAAGTAGCCTGTTGGGTTGTCTTCACTGTAGTGCAAGAGGGGTGATCCTGGGATGGTTCTTACCCAGTTTTACAATTTTACAAGCTTTTATAGTCCATCAGAAATACAGGCGTATTCAGTTTTTTCATTTGTTATTCATTCATTGTTTTGGTTTCAATGTTGTGAACTACCTCTTGCACCTAACAGTAACTGAAAAATGACTGGCCTCATCAGACCGTTAGGAATTCTAGCTACCCCAATGATAATCTGGTACTTCATGTATTAACCATGTGGAGTACTACTACTCCCATCAGTCAGGGTTTCTCCATCAAAAATGGGAAAGCTAGAGCACTTATTTTTCTGAGAATGTATTTATACTTCAGTGAATGAAACCCAGCAAGGCACTAGTCCACTGCAATGACAGATGCTTGGTCAAAGGCAAGTCACAGCTGATCTCAGGACTAAGAGTGCTTTACCTAAGCTGTTCCAGGAACGATGCCAGATCACATAATTTACCCCATGGAAGTCATACACCACGATAAGTGATGCACCTGTTATAAGTTGGACCCAGTCCAGATCAGTGGCACTTTATGCAGGTCAGAGATTCACCACACTTTGAATCACCCCCATAAATGCCACCTCAGCCATCACTGTACCACTTTTGAGTTATGCTGGAGTATCAAATCACATGACTATTTTGTTTAGTCTCATAAAGTACCTTTACTGTAGATGGTGTGTATGGAAGTGGGTATCTGTTGCAGTAACCCCCCCCCCCACACACACTTTTTGCCTGATACCTGATGCACATTTACTTGGTGTGCCCTGGGGCCCTGCCAATCAGGTACCCAGGGCCTGTGTTACTTCCCTAAAAACTGTACTAAAGCCTAAACCCAATTGGCATCTCTGGCCAAATGTCAGCCGCTGGTAAATGGCACCCTAGGTACCCAGGGCATTGTGACCAGAGAAGACCCCTAAGGGCTGCAGCACTTACTGTGCCACCCTTAGGGGCCCTGTACCCTGACACACACACTTCCTTTGCAGGCAGAGTGTCCTGGTGCAGAACTAAACAAAAAGTCGACATGGCACACTTCCCTGTGTGCTATGCCCACAAACCCACTGCCCTGGCATACATCATCCACCCCTCTAGCTGGGTGCCCTATTCCAGTGGTGTGGGCCATGTGCCACTACAGTACCCAGGGCCATTGCTGGGCACTGTAAGTGCAGTGATGCCATTAAGAGTATATGGTGCTGGGAGGTTGTCATTACGAACTCCACAGCACCATAATGGCTACACTGAAGACTGACAAGTTTGACATCCAACTTCTCAGCACATTAAACCCACACTGATGCCAGTGTGGGATTCAATGTAAAATGCACTACAGAGGGCATCTTAGAGTTGCCCCCTGAAACCTAACCTACAATCCACGTCTTGTCTGAGAGGCTGCCTGGGCTGCCACACAGCAGACCTGTTACTGGACCCCTGGGTGGAGAGCCCCTGCTCTCCTGGGCCTGCAACAATTCACATCCTGGGTCGAGGTGCCAAGCCTCCTCCCCCAGGATGGGCAGGGGAAGCTTCAAAGGCATTCCGCCTTTGTGAGCTTCTCCAGACCACTTGCTGTACTCAGCAACTGGCCCCCACCAGTTCTGACCCCCACTCTGGCGGGAAGACTGGCGGGAGACCCTACGTCAGGAAAGGGGGTGTGCCAGCCTGTGCCAACTCTACCCCTCAGGTGGGAGAGGCGAGGCGAAGCACGACTCCGGGCTACCGCCATCTTGAGGATGGGGAGCCCTAAGCACTCACAGCTAGGCTCCTGCCCCCCTCCCACAGGAGAGGAGCAGGTTAGGGGGTGTACCCACCCCAGGACAGGGCCCTATTGGTCCCTGCCCTCACCCTACCCTTAACGCCCCTAAAGTTTGTATTTAGGGGCACCCTGAACCTTCCTTCCTCAGATCCCGATTGCAACAAGAAGAACAAAAAACAAGAAGACCTGCCGTGCAGCTGGTAACAAGAGGACGACGCCCACTAACTTGGCCCCAGAACCTTACAGGCCTGTTGATCCTTGAACCTGCTCCTGCGAAACTCGGGCATCTCCTGCGGACAGCAACCTCAAACCCCGGAGGATCTGCCTGCCTTGAACCTTCCAAAAGACTGGGATCCCACGAGCAGTGGTTCTGCTCAAACAGCAATACCCCTGGTGCCAGCCAGGAACCGCGAATCCAGCCCACTCTGCACCCACCGAGCCCGGCCTGTGCCCGAGTGATCCAAGACCACGGGGACGTCCCCCCGGCGACTGTGACCCGGAGTCCAGTGCCCAAAGACCCTCATCGACGACCCAGACGACGCCTGCAGCCTCAACCAGGGACCCCTCCAACTACGACCAGCTGAGGGTAAGATTTCCCCGACGCCAAAAGACACCTACCTCTTCTCCGAGATCCCAACTTACCTCTCGAAGTGGTGGTCGCACCTGAAGAATCTCCGTCCCCGAGTCTGCAGCCTTTGCTCACTTTTTAACTTTCCCATTGAATAACATTGAGCGCCCGAAGGCTCAAAAGCACCCTGCACCCAGCCGCCCGAGTGCCGCTGGAAGTGCAACTACTACTCTACTTGACTTCTCCACTTGCCCCGAGTAAGTGACCAGGAGCTCAGCTCCCACAGCCGCGGGGCCTGCTTGCTTGCAGCCACCAACCAAAGGCCTGCTACCCTCCATTGGATTGCATTGGGCCTACTCTCTCTGCACCCGGCTGCTCCTGTGCCGCTGAGGGTGTAACTACTGTACCTTTCTGACCCTGGGAGACCCCCGAGTCTATGCCCAGAAACTTAACTACACGAGTCGAGTACTTACCTAAAAGCCGATAACTCATTTTCCTTCCATAGGTTAACATTGACTGGTTTCACTTGAAATTTCTTCTAAGCGTGGAGTTTTGAAACTTTAAAATGTTCATCTAAAATCAGCCGAATAACGAATTCCGAATTCCTCACCTGTGATCAGGAGAGAAGCCAGTACTGTACCTTTTAGCCCAATGCTGAACCGCAAAAGTAATTATAACTGTAACCTGATTTTTCTTCCATAGGAAACCATTTCTTCTAAGTGTCGATTTTTGCAAAAACAAATATTCCTTAAAAATCGTACCGACTACTAAAACGTCATTACTTACCTGTCTTAGGTAGAGATCCCAGTGCTGAATTTAAGAATCCAGCACTGGATTACAAAAGTAACGAGAACCTACTTTACCTGCGACTTGAATTTCCTCCCATAGGATAACATTGCTTGGTTTTCACTGAAAGTGTCAACTTTGAAAATACATTTATATTCTTTAAAAATCACAACTGTAACAAACGCTTTTACTTACCTGTTCACAGTACATGTCCCGGGACTGAATCTAGGATCCAGTCCTGGGGTTAGAAAAGTAATCCAATAAGTAATCAATTGCATTGATCTAGCAAAACCCATTGAACTCAATATAAAATTTTGTTTGAAATTGTGTTGCCTATTGCAACCACTGTAGCTATTGTAGTTACAAAGTCTATTGCCTTTTTGCAAAGTAATTACCTAAAGTCACTCTTATTGAGGAAAGTATATTTTGATACCTGTTGGTTCTAAAATAAAACTACTATCTTTTTGATATAAAACAATTGGCCTAGAATTCAGTTCTTGAGTGTGAGACCATTTGCTGACTGAGTGTGTACAACAAATGCTTTACACTGTCCTCTGATACTGCCTTACTGCTCGACCAAGCTACCAGGTTAGAGATTAAGGTTATATCGAACTTTAGAGTGCATCTGCTGCACAATAAAAACCTATAATATGTGGAGTCCTACTACCATGGGAGCCACCACCTACCTCGCTTGGGTTATAATTGCAAGCTACACATCCCTTAGGATTATTGGGTCTCAGTTTATAATTTAGCACATTTGTGAAAAGGCCTAAGGGAGGTTCCCAAATATGCGGAAAGGGATGTGTAGGTTCCAACGGTCATCAGTTTAGCTAGACTTACATTGCAACTGAAACTGGCTTGATACCTCTTTAAGAAGGACATGCGTGAAATTAGTTGCCAACCACAAGATACTGGATCGATAATTTTTATTTTCTCAAGGGTGATTAAGATGCATGATTAGGACAGCATCTTGAGACCCAGTCGACATGGTCATGGATCAGAAAAATATAGAACTTGAAGTGTCTGGCCCAAACAGCAGCTTCCTGAAACATCACGTATAAAAAAAAAAAAAAGAAGTTATTTGACAGGCAGAAGTATGAAAGGTTGGTAGAAATCAGTGAGCAACTGTAAATCTAGTGAAGCACGTACTCTGTATGACGTCTCCCTTGCATTTTATTTTATTCTCATGAACTACAAGCTGTGTTTTTTGGGCCTCATGGGGGACCTCAATTTTTTTCCCCTTGTCAATTTTGAGATTCCTTTGGTAAATTAAAGTAGCAGTTATATCTTTATATAAAAGATCTATCTGAAAGAAACACATAGTGATAGATTCCTTACCTTAGAATTACCCCCAGCCGTCAGACTGGATCCGGAAAGTTTTCATCAGCAGTACCCCTGTGTGTCGGTAGGTGGCGTCGTGCGGCTCTGCGTCAATCGCTGGCGTCGTGGCAGCTGAGATAACGTCGCGGGCACTAAGGCACCGCCCACTCGCGCTGACGTCAGTTCTTTCTTTTTCCGTGCCAGTAAGCGCAGAACCGGGAGGAGCAGGAATCCGCAGTCCATTTTTTAATACCTTTTTGTCCCCGTTTTTTCATCAAGGCTTTCGACTCCTAAGGTGCAGTTAGGATGCCCGGTTACAAGTCCTGTGAGGACTGTCACTTTAATATGTCGGTGACGGACCCTCACCGATTGTCTCTTTTCTGCCTGGGCTGTGACCACGACCCCAAGTTGTGCCTGACTGCCGGGCCATGGTGCCGAAAACTTTGCGGGAGCGGTCCCGAAAGTTGGTGAAAGCCCAGCAGTTGGCTCCGCGCCAATCGAGGTCCCGGTCCTGTGGGAGTTCGAGGGACAATGCGCGGAGCCATCATCATCGGTCTTCGGGGTCGGAGTTGCAGAAACGACATAGTTCTCCGACTTCCTCGCCGGTCGCTCGACCTGGCTGAGTGAGCGGGTGGTGCCTCCCCCGTGGCTCCGGTGGAGCCTATGCAGTCGCCGCCGGCCTACCTGCCCTTTCCAGGTTGGTCGGCGACTCCGGCCCAGATACAGGAATTCCTGTCGGCCATGGCTCACCTCTTTGGGCCGTTTGGTCCCGCTGGTGCACCTTCGGGCCACGCGGTCCCGCGTGGGGGTCCTCGCCTCTCACCGCCGTCGGCTCCGGCCTGGCACTGCGGGACCCCACTGGATCCATGCCTGGATCCCGGTTGACGCCGGTTGACCTTGTAACACCTCCACGACCCCGTCGGCACCACTTCCGATGTCGCCCACCCCTCAGAACGATGTCTGCCCCTGTTTCAGCCCTGAAGTGGACGCAGTGTCCGCCCGGCGTCGCTCGATGCTGTTCTCGACGCCTCTCGATGGTTTCTATCCCTATGTCCCTACTCCTTATTTTGAGCCTGTACACCAGCCTGAGGAGGAAGGGGAGACTGGGAGTGGTCTGAGGACCCTCTCGCAGCTGGGCTGAGGAGTTGGGGGATGCCACTGGTCTGGATATCGGTGGTCTGGATACCTCACCAGACCTTGGCATGCCATCTCCTACCGTGGCTATGGAGGAGGTTGCAAGTGACGCAGTGGTGTTGCGTAGGGCAGCCAAGTCCCCCGAGCTCCCTACTGTGGCCGTCAGGACTAACCTCCTGACAGAAGTGCTTCAGCCAGCAGCTACTTCTGCGGAGCCCCGGCTTCCCTTCACCTAAGCACTTTCTGACGTTCTTTTGGACACTTTGTCCAGGCCCACTATAGGGGCTCCTGTGGATAGGAACGTGGCCCGACGCCATCGCCCGGTTCCGGGCGACCCCATTTTCCTCTCCCAACACCCCACCCCTGGGAGCTTGGTTGTCCAAGCCTCTGCTTCCCCGACGGCCTTCCCTTCCGCATCCTGGCTAGGGAATCCAAGAAACTGGATCAGTTCGGGAAGAAGATTTTTTTCTTCCCCCAGTTCTGCGCTGCGGTCCGTGAACACTTCATGCCTCTTGGGCCTTTATTCCCACTCTCTGTTGGATACGGTGGCACAAGTATTGCCTCAGTGTCCGGTTGAGGCCTGGATAGCTCTCTCCTAGGCTGTTGCAGAGGGTAGAGACGCAGCAAAGTTCATGATTCGTTGTGGCATAGACACCGCTGATTTACTGGGCAGATTGATGGCAACGACGGTCGCGGTTCAACGCCACGCCTGGTTGAGGACCACTGGATTCTCCGGGATGTCCAAAACACACTTATGGACATGCCCTTTGATGGCCGTCGCCTCTTCGGCGATAAAGCAGACCACACGTTGGAGCGGTTTAAGGACTCACAGACTACGGCCAAGTCCTTAGGACTCTCCACAGTCCGCCCTCTGCTGGTTGCTATGCTCTCCTTTTGTGGCACTGGAAGGGGAGCCCGCAGCATTTGCAACAGAGCCACAAGCTTGCACAGCAACCTTCCCAGCGCAGCCGCGGACGCGGGTTCTGCCATGGCAGAACAAGGGGCCAGCGGGCGGGTCAGTCCATCTCCACCCCAGCCACCATTGCCTCCAAACCTTCCTAGTCAGACCTTTTCAGACCCATCAGACGCCAGTGGGCGGCAGGCTTTGCCATCACCTCCCTCACTGGCGCTCCATCATATCGGCAGGTGGGTTTT
This sequence comes from Lissotriton helveticus, assembly GCF_964261635.1. Taxonomy (NCBI): domain Eukaryota; kingdom Metazoa; phylum Chordata; class Amphibia; order Caudata; family Salamandridae; genus Lissotriton; species Lissotriton helveticus. Next base: position 1,530,926,168 of record NC_136067.1, read on the forward strand.
AGGAATAGTCCGAAGGGGCTACTCCTTCCCCTTCGAGACTACCCCTTCCCCTTCGAGACTACCCCTCCAGCCATCTCAATACCACCGCATGTTGTGGGATCCCTTGGTGGTACTTAAGCAGGAAGTTGCGCCCTCTTGTCCAAGGAGGCCATCAACGCATTCAGACGCCAGAAGTAGGTTGTGGTTGCTATTCCCACTACTTTCTGGTGCTTTTCGTCGCAAGTGGAGCTGCAGTCTGTGTTGCACCTTTCCGCCTATACCACTTCTACCCAGAGTACTGAAGATGATCAGGCGCGACCGGGCACAAGTCATTCTTGTGGCCCCTGACTGGGCTTGCTGCGATTGGTATCCCGAGCTACTCAGTATGTGCATCCATCCTTCGATCAGAGAGCTACATCAGGAGGATCTTCTGTTGCAGCAGCAGGGGACGGTCCTCCACCCGAACCTGTCCAGCCTCCACCTCTTTGCGTGGATATTGAGTGGCGGCAGTTGATTTCTTTCGACTTGCCTCCTGAAGTTTGGGATGTCAATCTGGCAGCCAGGCATCCCTCCACTAAGGTGGTATACGTCTGCAGGTGGAACACATTCGTGGCATGGTGCACAGCAAAGGCTGTGGATCCCCTTTCTGCCCCTCTTTCTGAGGTCTTTTTGTTCCGTCTCTCTTTAGCCCGGCAGGGCTCTGTTCTGGGCACTATCAAAGGTTATCTTTCTGCCATTTCGGTTCAAGTTCCCTGTTGTAAATAGATTTCTCAGAGGCAATACACACCTTTTCCCTCCTATTTGATGCCACAGTGGGACTTGAATCTAGTTCTTACATCTCATGTGTGCTCCTTTCGAGCCCCTTCATAACTGTCCTCTTTGTCTCTTGACCTTGAAGACAGCCTTCCTGGTTGCCATCACCTCTGCTAGGCGAGTGAGTGAGCTCCAGGCTCTTTCCTGTAAGCCTCCTTTTCTGCCGGTCCATCCGGACAAGGTTGTGCTCAGGCCCAGTCCTTCCTTTTTGCCAAAAGTTGTTACAGCCTTTCATATTGGGCAGACTATTACCTTGTCCACCTTCTTTCCGCATCCTTCCAGAGGGGAAGAGAAGCTCCACCGTCTGGACCCAAATCGTGCTCTTTCATTTTATCTCAACTGCACACAGCAGTTCCGGGTGGATGACCAACTCTTTGTTGGCACCGCTGGCACCAAGAAAGGTCGGGCGGTGCTTAAGAGGACTATCTTCAGCTGGGTCGTCTTATGTATCAAAGCCTGTGACTCTTTGGCTAAAAAATAACCTATGGTGGGGCTGCGTTCTCAATCCACTAGAGCAACTGCAGCCACTACTGCATTGGGACGTGGTATCCCCCTGCAAGACATTTGCAAGGCAGCCACGTGGGCCTTGCTGTACACATTGTAAGGAAGTGGCTCTATATATACTGGACCAAAGTAAGGTACAGTGTGCACAGTCCACAGTCCCCAGAGGTATTGCAGAGGCTAAAGTTGGATATAACCTTACACTCTAAAGTGGTAGCTTGGTCGAGCAGTAAGGCAGAATCAGAGGACAGTGTAAAGCGTTTGTTGTACAGTCAGCAAATGGTCTCACACACTCAAGAACTGAACTCTAGGACAATGGTTTTGTATATAAAAATATATAGTTACTTTATTTGAGAACCACAGTAGGTATCATAAATACTTTCTCAGAATGAATACTTTCAAGGAGCAGTTGATTTTTAAATGCAATAGTTAAACAAGTTAAACACAAAATAACATTGAGCTCAATGGGAGTTTTTAAGTAAATGCAATAAAATTACTTTACGTAGGTTTTTCTTCCTCTGGGCTGGATCCTGGATTCAGCCCTGGTGCAGTTCATGTAAACAGTTGAACAAAATAGTTTTTGTTATACAGGCAATTTTTAAGGAATATTTGTAAGTTTGAAAAATCGACACTTGGAACAATTTCTGGTAAAAACCAGACAATGGGTTCCTATGGAGGAAAATTGGGTTAACAGTAAATAAAGGTTATAATTAATTTTCAGGTTCAGTGCTGTGCTCAAAGATGCAGCACTGGGATCTCTCCTGATTGCAGGTGAGTAAATTCGTTTTTGATGTTCTGGCGATTTTTAAGGAATATTTCAAAGTTGTGAAAATCGACACTTGAAATAATTTCCAAGTGAAACCAGCCAGTGTTACCCTAAGGAGAAAATCAAGCTATCGGTCTTTGGATAAGTACTCGGCTGGCAGAGTTATGATTCTGGGGGTAGACTCGGGGGTCTCACAGGGTCAGGTAAGTCCAGTTGTTACAGCCTCAGTGGCACAGGGGCAGCCGGGTGCAGAGTGAGTAGGCCCAATGTAATCCTAAGGAGGATAGGGGACCTTTGGTTGGTGGCTGCTAGAAGGCAGACCATGCCACTGTGGGAGCTGAGCTCCTGGTCACTTACACAGGGCAAGTGGGGAAGTAGAGTAGGATAGGTGTTGCACTCCCAGTGGCACTCGGGCGGCTAGATGCAGGGTGCTTTTGGGCCTTCGAGTGCCCAATGTTATTCAATGGAAAAGCTGGAAGTAGAACAAAGGCTGCAGGCTCGGGGACGGAGATTCTTCAGGTGCGACCACCACTTCGAGAGCTAAGTTGGGATCTTTTGACGTCGGGAAATCTTACCCTCGGCTGGTCGCAGTTGGAGGGGTCCCTTGTTGTGAGGCTGCAGGTGTTGTCCGGGATGGTCCTTGGGCACTGGATTCGTAGTCACAATCGCTGGGGGGACGTCCCCGTGGCCTTTGTTCACTCAGGCAGAGGTTGGGCTCGACGGGTGCAGGGTGTGCTGGATTCGCGGTTCCTGGCTGGCACCAGGGGTGTTGCTTGTTTGAGCAGAACCACTGCTCGTGGAAGAGTCCGTCTTTAGATGAGCAAGGCAGGAAGGTACTCCTGGGTTTTCGAGATTGCTGTCCGCAGGAGACGCCGGGGTTTAGCAGGAGCAGGTTCAAGGATTGACAGGCCTGTAGGGCTGGGGCCAAGTCAGTTGGTGTCGTCCTCTTGTTAGCAGCTGCACGGCAGGTCTTCCTTATTTTTTCTTGTTTTAAATTGAGATCTGAGGAAGGAAGGTTCAGGGTGTCCCTAAATACTAAATTTAGGGGCGTTACAGGTAGGGTAAGGGCAGGGACCAATGGATCCCTTTCCTGGGGTGAGTACACCCCCTATCCTGCTCCTCTCCCGTGGGAGGAGGGCAGAAGCCCATCTCTGTTTGTGCAGGGATCCCCATCCTCAAGATTGCCGGAGCCTGGAGTTATGCTTCACCTCACCTCTCCCACCTGAGGGTTGGCAGAGGCTGGCACACCCCCTTTCCTCACTTAGGGTTTCCCACCTGTCTTCCCGCCAGAGTGGGGGTCAGAACTGGTGGGGGGCCAGTTGCTGAGTACAGCAATTGGCCTGGGGAAGCTCACAAAAGGCGGCATGCCTTTGAAGCTTGCCCTGCCCATCCTGAGGGAGGAGGCTTGTCACCTCATCCCAGGATGTGCATTGTTTCAGGCCCCAGAGAGCGGCAAGCTCTCGACCCAGGGGTCCAGAAACATGTCTGGTTGTGGCAGCCCTGGTAGCCACGCAGTCAGGACACTGGGAGTTGGTTAGGTTTCAGGGGGCATCTCTAAGATGCCCTCTATAGTGCATTTTACATTAAACCCCCCACTGGCATCAGTGTGGGTTTAATGTGCTGAGAAGTTTGATACCAGACTTCTTAGTCTTCAGTGAAGCCATCATGGTGCTCTGGAGTTCGTAATGACAACCTCCCAGCACCATATACTCTTAATGGCATCACTGCCCTTACAGTGCCCAGGAATGGCCCTGGGTACTGTAGGGGCACAGGGCTCATGCACCTGTGCCCTCACCACTGGCATAGTGCACCCAGCTAGAGGGGGGACAGAGGTATGCCAGGGCAGTGTGTTTGTGGGCACGGCACATAGGGATGTGTGCCATGTCGACTCTGTTTAGTTCTACACCAAGACACTCAGCCTGCAAAGGCAGTGTGTGTGTCAGGGTACAGGGCCCCTAAGGGTGGCACAATAAGTGTTGCAGCCCTTAGGAGTCTTATCTGGCCACAGTGCCCTGGGTACCTAGGGTACCATTTACCAGGGACTGACATGTGGTCAGAGATGCCAATTGGGTTTAGGTTTCAACACAGTCTTAGGGAAGGAACACAGGCCCTGGGTACCTGGTTGGCAGAAACCCAGGGCACACTCAAAGTACATCAGCAATTCAGCAAAAAGTGGGGGCATACCATGCAAAAAAGATGGCACTCTCTCACACACGTTTATTAAGCATTACTGCCTGGACAGTCAAGTCCGGAGAGACTGCTTCTTTGGCCGTTCTGTTCTCCTGGACTTTCTGGTCTGATCTTGGTTCGCAGACCCACCATCGGGGTTGGTATTGCTAACGTATCTATTCTAAGGTAAGGAATCTATCACTATGCGTTTCTTTCAGATGAACAAGTTACTTACCTTCGGTAACAATATTTCTGATGGATACATCTGCCAGTGGATTCCTCACCTTGTGAATATCCCCTGCGCAGCAGCCATTCGGAAACTTTTGTAGCTCTCCACGCCGGCGAGTTCATGGACGACGTCACAGAGGGTACGACTCCGCCCGCGACCCCGCTGACGTCACTGGATCCATAATAGGGCCTCGTCGGTGTGATGACGTCCGTTCCCTTTTTTCCACGTCATCGACGCCAACGGTTTCTTTGGGACTCTCCGTAGTAACTTTGTATTTCTTGCTGTTTTCTTCTGTTTCTCTCGACAATGTCCGCGAGGAAGTCTGGTTTTAAGCCATGCAGGGAGTGCGGTAAGCAGATGTCCATCACTGACCCGCACAAGGATTGTGTGTGGGCTTGTCTTCCAACCATGACGTCGATGGATGTCCATGCTGCAGGAAGATGATACCGAAGGCATTAAAAGAAAGAGAGGTGAAGTTATTTATGGCCAAGATGAGAGAGGATAAGAAAGCAGGTAGGAGAAGATCAAGGTCGAGGTCCTGTTCCGCATCCAGATCGGGATCGAAGTAGACGTCGGGACACTCGGAGCCGAGGAAGCAAAAGAAAAAGAAGCATTCCTCAAGGCATCAATCTGAAAAAGAAGCCGTGCCGAAATCGACCTCGCCTCTGCGTCACAGAAGGGATCATGTCTCAACTTCATTGTCGAATCCAGCCTCTCCAGAGAAGTCGGCTTCACCCGAAGTCTCTCCTGGTCGATCACCGATGCCGGCTCCATCTCCGGTTTCGGTCCATTCTCCGGATCCGAATGAAGATCATCATGTGCCGGAAGAACAGGAGAAACCAGAAGATGTTCCGATCTAGGCGCCGGCTGGCCCGAATCCAGGGATACCGGCTAAAGGGACAGTACCAGGAGCTTACCCTCCATTCCCAGCTCCTGGACCAGACCCATTGCATTACCTTAATACCATGTATGGTGTCTTCACAAGAGCAATGTTCCCCTCTGGTGCGCCTGCGGGTCCCATGGGTCCATTAGCCTTTAATTTGGGGGTTCCTCAGGCCTATGCTCAGGCACCCTTCATGCCGTTCCTCCCGGCGGCTCCGTCTTAAAGTTTCCCGGCGCCGAGGGCTCCTACGCCGTTTGCATCTTCACCGGCGCCGTCTGTTCGGCCTCGTTCGGCGCAAGCGGCCCCGTTGCATCTGTGCACGACTCCGGCCCCGAATACGACGGAGTGGGTTTTGGATCCTTCGACGTCTGTTAAAAGGATTCGCTCAAGGAGAGAGGCCCAGAGGGTTTTAGAAGAGGAGCGTTATCGTGAGGAAGTTGAAGAAGGTGAGCTGCTTGATTCAGAAGATTATTTTGCTGAATTGAGGGAGGCCAGTGGCCTGGACATTTCACCTGAATGGGAGTTTTCACCTGATTCTGAAGCACCATCAAAAGATGTAGCCCCATATCATGTGGTTGTAAGAAAAGCGGCTGAATTGTTAGGCATTCAACTCCCTACCACTGAGTTCAAGTCAAATTTGTTAACGGTGGTCCTCCATTCTCCTTTTCAGTTGTTGAGCCTCTCTTGCCTTTCAATGAGGCAATTCTTGAACCTATTTTAGAGGTCTGGCAAAAACCTAATTCTGCGCCTGCAGTTTCAAGGTCTATTGCATGAAGATATAGAATGGCTCCTAGCGATCCGGAGTTTTTATCTTATCCGTCACCTGAGAGCTTAGTGGTTCAGGCTGCATGCTCAAAAAGATCTTCGGGGGCTTTCCCTCAAGTACCAGCTGACAATGAATCTAAAAGAATTGACCAGTCTGCTAAGAAAGTATTTTCCTCGGCAAACATGACGTTGAAATCTACGAATGCTACCTGTTCGATGGGAAGGTACATCCATGCTTTGATGGTTATCTAAACAGTTGCTGCCTAAACTGAATGAGGAAGATAGGAAAAACTTTCAGGAAGTTTTGGACGATACCCAGGCTGCTGCCCGTCAAGTCATTCAAAGTGGCTTGGACACGGCTGACTCGATGGCAAGGATTATGGGTTATGCAGTGGCTACAGTTGCTGCACCAACTGGGGTTTACAGTCAATGTGTTAAAGTCTCATCTCCAACCTTCAACACACAAACCGATTTAGGAGCCACTTTAGATACTCAAAAAGCTCTGGCTTTTCCCAGTGCAGCCAAAATTGGCAATATTCAGGCTCTAGTCGCTTAGTTTCAGCCCACCCACTCACTACCAGCTTGAGTGTACATGCAACTGCTGGGAATGATGGCCTCTTGCATCATCATGATTGTCCTCCATGCAAGGATTCATATGCTTCCCCTCCAGGAATGCTTAGCAAGTCAGTGGAACCAGTCGCAGGGTCATTCGACTGATCTAGTGTTCGTAGACGGCTGCACCCATCGCTCTCTGCAGTGGTGGAACCCACAAATGTATCAAAAGGGCGGCCCTTCATAGACCCTGTTCCACAGACAGTACTAGCAGCAGGCTTGTTGCTCACTGGTTGGGGAGCTCATGTCCTGAAACACACAATTCAAACCTTGTGGAGTCAAAACCAAAAGGCTCTCCACATAAATCATCTAGATCTGCTAGCAGTGTTTCTTATACTCCAAGCTTTTCAAATTCACCTTCTAGACAAAGCTGTCCTAGTCCGCACCGACAACATGACAGCTATGTACTATATACAACAAGCACTGGCATAGCGAATAGGTCTCGCCTTTGGGGCCTTACAAGTGTTTCACCATGCAGAATATTATCATGGGTGCTGTGACAATAGGGATTGAATAGGTATATAATTACCAAACACTGGGTCAAACAGTCTGATTAAGGAATAAGTGCTTGCCTGTGCCACCCGCTTCTTCTTCCTGGGTGGCAATTGGGTAGTAAAAGCAACAACTGGAGGCGAGGGGCTGAAGGGGGGTAGATTGAAAGCAACCAAGGGAGGGAAGCAAAGTTGAGAGGATGAGGGGAATTGAAAGTAGCAGTGGGCAGAGGGGTGGGGGGGTTATGAAACAATGATGGGAGGGTGGGAAGGGTTGAAAACATGGTTCCCAAAATTGTTTTCAGCCTGCAGTAGATCACACCTGCATCGGGGCAACCTTGTGATTGGCAGATAGTGCATTACAATTAGCGCAAGGTATATATTATTAACAAAGACGGATGCAATGCAACATATACACCTTTAAATTGTTGTGGGCCACTTAATGAAATCCTTATAGGAAACTGTACCAACCAAGTGTTGATATTTATCTACAGCGAATAGAATCAAATTTGTTGGTGCTCTCAAAATCCATTTATACTGCACCCATTAGCACACACAAATGCAGTTAACTGTACAACACTTATGAGATGTTAGATTTTAGCATACAATCAAATTATAGCATTTATCTGTAGATTATCAAAACTATGACATTGAGCGGGTACATGTTCTTCACTATAAAAATATGCGGTTGCTATAAAAGGATCACAATCAAATTAAATGAAAACAAGCAAATGTGAGTTACAAACCATAAAGCCAATGGTAAGCAACGGGCAGAAGGAATTCTTAGGGTAATTTTCTGAATTTCCTCAAGATGGTTTTACCAAACCAGACAGCTGTTCTTTCTGGTAGGCTTTTACCTAAAAAGGGTGTGAAGACAGAAGTGGAATAGAAGGGTGAAAGAAACCGCGATGGAGATGAGAGAAAAGAGATAAGTGAGTCAGAGGGAGTTACGAAAATGATGTACTGAGAAGCAGAAACCCCCAAAGCAGACAACAAAAAGCTTGGTTGCAGTAAAACAAAGGCTTTAAAATAAAGTCGTCCCAACTGGAAATAAATGTATTTCTAAATTCAGTGCTGGTGCTATGTATACCTTATTAAAAATGGGACAGCACTGTATAGATGGTTTCACGTTGGTTACAGATCCATTTAAAAAATGAATACTTTTAGGAAGCTTGCCATTGCCTTGCTGCCTGAAAGCAAATAGAACAAGGAGTAATGTGGTCATATTCTAGAAGAGAAAAAATGCAAGTCTCCTCCCACCCTCCTCCCAATGCCTGTAGTCCTTGGCACATAACTGCGCTCAAGGCTCATTGGCTTTTGACCATAAACAATTTGTACTGAACACATTTATCAACCCTTAAAAACAAGTCGTGGATAAAACATATTGACAAGTTTACAGAACCACTGTAGTGAGACTGAAATTAACATACTAGAATCCCTGGCCGTGGTCCTTCCTGCACCACCACAACACATACAGTTCAATTTTAAACAGGCCTGAGCCCACAGTACAGAGGTTAGGGAGACAAGATTTGAGTTATTGCTGCTTTTACATTCAAATAAAAATAAACACCCAAGGTTCACTGCCTTACTGAAATGAAGAAACCAATGAAAGGTTCAGGGGCCATCAGTGGTATAGGTAGCCCACTTTACCAACCAATCAACTGAAAATGCATACGAATTGTGTATGCATGAGGGATAACCGGATCTTTGCAGCATTTAAAATGTCTGTGTCTGGATTTCTATTTTGGGCTGTGCAGGAACGTTCGCTGACTAAAACACTGCTTAAGGTTTCATCAACAAATAGTTAGTTTTCAAAAAGACCGGACACACACTATTGAGCAGCGGGAACGTGGGATCATGTAACTCAAAGCACTAAAAGTCAAAATAGGCATGCACCAGACCTCAGAATGAAACTGAAATCTGTAATGTAGCTGGTGCTTTTGGTAAGCACTGTGAAATTAAATAAAAAGCCCCAGAGCGAGCTGCTGCTAATGCGTGGCTTGAGGCGAACTTAGAGCGACTCCAGCAGGAATCCCCAGAGCGAGAGGACGTGGCTCAACAGTCAGAGCTGCAAGACTTTGGAGCTGGGGATCCGTGTTCGAGCCTCTGCAGTCAGTTTAACATTCTGTGAATAATCTTGGAAATGTTCTATGAACGAAATAAAAGAAACTTTTAAAGTTAGCATGCAAAGACGCTGCGCATCTCCAAATAGCTTAAATAAACAAGTAGATAGTAACTTGACCCACGAGGAATGCAGCTATCACCCTGCGCACTGCTGCTCGCTCCTGCATGCAAAACGCTGTAGGAGTGAACACTACAAAATAGGTGAGACCCGCCTTTGGCCATTTGCGTGCTTTCATTATTGAAAGATGCACGCAAAAGCCAACCCAATGCACGGGGGAGTCAGATCCACACAGAGCAGTTGCAAGAAGCCTTGCAGAGCAGTGCATGCGCGCTGCGCTGGGCTCGACCAAAAAAGGGGGGATACACTCTCCAACTGTCACACCTAGCTCAAGACGTTTGGAAATGGGCCATGCACCACAAAACGTATCTCCTAGCAGAACACCTTCCGGGAGTAAATAATCAAATTGCCGACCTTCTCAGCAGACAGAGGCAGCAAATCCACGAGTGGGAACTTTTCAAGTTCTCCTCCCATACTTTCAAAGTTGGGGTTTTCCTCAAATAGATCTTTTCGCCACACACAAACGCCAAATGACCTAGCTTCGCCTCCAGATATCTGCACCTGCTCTTTAAAGGCAATGCACTATGGATCCACTGGTCAGGGATATTTGCATACGCTTTTCCACCTCTCCCACTTATTCCATCAGAGGTTCGGAAACTCAGGCAAACATCCCTCACGCTGATCCTAATAGCTCACATGGGCCTGTCACCCTTGGTTCACGACCCTGTTGGAGTTATCAATAGTTCCACATCAAAATCTAAATCTCACATCCAGTCTCCTCACACAGAGCCATGAAGAAATCAGGCACCCAGATCCCAAGGAACTCAACTTAGCGATCTGGCTCCTGAAATCCTAGAGTTTGGATATCTCAATCTTTCTCCAGACTGTATAAACATTATCAAAGAGGCCAGAAGGCCTACTACAAGAGCTTGCTCTGCAGCTAAATGTAACCTATTTGTTATCTATTGCTATAATAACAATATCAATCCTTTAAATGCTTCCATACATAATATCTGTTATTTATTACATTTGCAGCGGTTAGAATTACCTTACTCATCCATCCGCTTACAACTGGCTGCAATAGCCGCATACCTCCAAAACAGACAGCACTGGTCTCTGTTTAGAGTACCAGTTATCAAAGCATTTATGGAAGGACTAAAGAGTTATACCACCAAGACTTCCGCCTGCCCCAGTATGGAATCTTAACACAGTTCATACACGATTTATGGGTCCACCTTTTCAACCAATGCATAAATGTGAACTGCAATTTTTCTCAGGGAAAATCGCTTTCCTCATTGCAATTACTTCACTGAGGAGAGTGTGTGAGCTACAGGCACTAACCATAGAAGAACCTTTTTTCCAGCTTCACAAAGACAAAGTGGTCCTTCGTACCAACCCTAAATTTCTACCTACAGTAGTATCTGCATTTCATATCAGTCAATCGGGTGAGTTACCTGTGTTCTTTCCTCAACCAGATTCCATGGCAGAACATGCTCTACACACTTTAGATGTTAGAAGATCTTTGTCATTTTACATAAAAAGAACAAAACCATTTCAGCCACTGCTTTGGGAGAATACTGCTGTATAGGCTATGCAAAGCATGTGATCTACAGCTCACATGCCTCGAACGGATAATGTTACTTACCCAGTAAGCATCTGTTCTTGGCTTATAGAGCTGTAGATTTACATGCGCCCACCTGCCTCCCCGGGTGCCTATACCTGTTACAGTTCATTCGTATCTTCTATACATACGCATTGTCATCTCTATTCTACCTTTACTAACTCTGTTCTCACCCTCTGCGTGAAATTAATCTAAATGAGTTGATGCTCATGCGCACTATCACCGAACGGAGGAGGCACCTACCTCGTGACTGGAAAGATTTCTTCGTAGAAAAACATTTTGCAAACATCCAGAGCTAGCACTAGATGGCAGGAGTATGCAAAGCATGTGAATCCACAGCCCTACATGCCGAGAACAGATGCCTACTGGGTAAGTAACATTATCCTTCAACTGTTTATGAACAAGTGACTTACCTTGGAAGTCACTTGTTCTTACCTTGGTTCTAGAAATAAAATACAACTAAATGTTTTTATACAAAACAAATTGGTCAGAGTTCTGTCTTTGAGTGTGTGAAATCATTTCTTGCCTGAGTGTGTACAATAAATGCTTAACACTACCCTTTGATAAAGCCTTACTCCTCACCCACACTACCACAAATATAGAGTAATGTATTATTTACTCTTACCTCTGCCTACCTTTGGGGATCCACTGGACTCTGTGAACGCTATACCTTACTTTGGTATAGTGTATACACAGCCAGCTTCCTCCACTCATTTATAACACAAGTAACTAAAAATACACACGTGTGTTTCAACTGACACTTTGTATAGTCAAAGCTAAATGTGCCCACATCTGATTTTAGAACTGCTGTTCAAGCCTTGGTTTTTTCCCACTTGCATGACACCAATGTCCTGCTTCCTGACTCCACACAAGAGTGTCCAGGTTATAGCAGACCTGGGAAATTCGATCACTTCTTAATCACTATGATAGACCTGTGTTGTTTCATGTGAACTCCATCGGCCCCTCCCCAGATCTCTTAATCTCCATTAATCGTTGGTATGATGCTTTGGAGGACAGCAAAAGCTGAAAATACTCCAAAGGGGCCCAGTGGGAATTGTAATTTAGGGGGTGGGGTGATTAAGGCATCTATAGGGCTACCCCTTGTGGGAGTTTAAGGGTGACAAAACAGTGAAAGTAGGCCACAATTTAGAGAAAGGGGTGTTCAGTTCATGCAGTGAATAATTCACTTAGACTCCAATTGATTTCATGCTTGGCTCCTAGCATCGGAAGGTCAGCTGTTTATTATCATGCAGAAGCACAACCTAAGCCATCCCCTTTTAGTTAAAAAAGTATGTGCGATTGACATAAAATGCCTGGTGTCTATAGAGTCCGCTTTATGAGATGCACATAACAATGTAGTATGGGTTTGTGGTATTAAAGTTTAGGGCCATGGAGGTGACATCTAAAGCTGTAATTCTTCCATTTGTTAAATAGTCTGCTAATCCTGTTTTGCGATAAATTTACTCTGATGCATTCAATAAATGCTCCTCAACATGTCACTACAGTAGGCATCATGTTTGTGTAACTGGTGCTGTCATCTTTTAAGAAATTAAAAAAGCACTACCTCCAACACTGAATAAAGTGTTAACACTGGTTGCCCCAACCCTTGTACAGGTTGAAAACGGCCTATATATTGATAGCAGGCTGTATTGATTTTACACCTAAGTAGATACTTGGACTTTCTACTTGTTGGGATCTAGGTTTGAATACTGGCCATAACTGAAATGTTACATATTCATTGTTGTGATGCTGGACAGCACATAGTTCACATTACATGACAAGAGTAGATTGTAAAGCAGTCCTCCTGAATACAGATTAGTAGATCCAAATGAGTACAGGTTACATAATATCAGATTTTTTTATGAAGAGCGGTTATGCAAGTTTTCTGAAAAATTTATCACTGTTTTATTTTTTAATAGGGAAGTTTAGTTGGCCTTGTGGATTATCCGGACGATGACGATGATGAAGAGGAAGACACATCTCCAAGGAAAAGGCCACGCCTTGGGTCATAAAAAAGAAAAAGTGGAAAACATCTTTTGTGGATTATATTTCAGATTTAACTGTTCAGTGAGCTTAGTCTGAATCGGATAGCTTGCTTCCTTGTATGAAAGTGCAAGGAGTAGCAAAAAAAAACCTCTGTGTGCGAGAAGGGTGTTAGTCTTCTGACCACCAAGCTACAAGACACTGCAGTCCCTTCTAGCCTCTTAAGAGTTTGCCAATCGGACTGTCCAACCGTGGGCTGGCGATGAAGACCTGAAGGATTGCTTAACTGCAAAGCAAGTCTTGGATTCAGGGAGGGTTTCGGGAGGAAGTATGTCAGTAATAGCATTTTTAATGTCGCAGGGCTACCCCAAATGCATCGCAGTTCAAACTGTTAAACTTTGGATTGCATTCCCAGTGATCTTAACTCTGCAATGGTGCTGTCCCTGTGGGTTTTAATAAGTTGCCTCTTTTTAAAACTAAAGGGAGAAAGAATATTCTTCTGTAAAGGTTTTAAATAAAATATTGGGACCATTATTTAAGTGCAAGTAAAAATGAAATTATTGGAGGGAGAAAACACTGCATCATCGTGCATGTTGAGTTTTATATATAAAAAAATCATTTTACAGTGTTTTAATAAAACCGAGCTGGAAGATTGTAAACATCTTTTTCTGTACTTCACTTCAAACATATCAGTGTCAAGGGTCACTTGCTTCCAACTACCTGTTCATTGACTAGTGCCTCTGTTGCTGCTCTGCTGTACCACAAGCAGTTCTCAACGTTTGGAGAAGGTTTCCGTTGTGCTATTTAAACTGTTGAGCAAAGTGTATTTGGCACCAGTTGAGATTCAGTGTTTCCGAACTTGAAGTACATGATTTACATGGTTATTAAAAACACTAACAAGAGAACACAAATAGTGCTGAATGCTGTGCACTTTTAATTACACCCGAAAATAGTTTTGGAGCAGAATGGAGTAGTTCATCAGTTTGTATCCTTCCCGTGCACATGACCCATGTCTTCTGGAGGATGTAATGTGCAAGCTACTTTTAATACAAAACAAAATGAAAAAAGCACATTCCATGATTGTAAATGAATTGCAAACAAAAAATAAATATATTTAGTTGAGGCAAACAGTTCTGAGAACTTTTCTTTTCAAAAAGCATCAGATATTACTATGGTAGTTCTAACTTGCACAATATGTGAACATGCTGGAGTACGAAATCCCCCAAACTGATGTGTTGATGGTTAAAATGGTCTATTCTGTCTTAGGTTTCTGTTTCCATTATCTCATTTATTTTAGTTTTGTCCAAGATGTGATAATTGTTTTTAGCACAGATATAAATTAATGTCCGAGGCACGTGAGGCTGTACATACCCCTGCTGTGCATACTCCTGCCATCTAGTGTTGGGCCTGGATGTGTGCAAGTTGTTTTTCTTAAATGAAGTCTTTCCATTCACAAGGTACTGCAGCGACTCCTCTTAGCAATAACGTGCATTGTCATTGACTCCATTGTTGGATTTTCTTTCTGCCGTCTGGTTCAGACGTTTGCTTCTGTGCTCCGGGTCAACATCGTTGCAGTGCTCTTTTTGGTTCACATGGTTCCTTCCTTCTGTCAGTATTGTACTTTGAGTGAGTCTCCCTTACTTTCTGACTCTGATGGATGTCGGATTGCTTAACTCAGGCAGGGTCTAGGTAGACCGTGGCTCCTCTTGGGCCTTGCCCATTGGGGCTTACTCTCGTCCCTCCATCGTGCTGTGACAACACCCCAGACTTTTCGGTTCTGATGGCATCAAGAGAGAACAATACCAACAATTGTCGGCTACGGATGAAGAGATTTTCTCCCCTGGAGAAAGTTCTGGCTCCAACCTGGAGATCAAGGATCTTCTATCAGCTCAGCAGTCTGTGAGATATGGCCCCCTTTCCCCCTCGATGCTGCACTAATCCCGAGTAGTCTTCAGCCAAAGGCCACTCAGCCACTCTGGAACACCAGAGACTGACTTTCAAACTGCCATTGCCTTTCGGCCATGGTCGTCATCGGCATATCGCTTCGGATGCCCTGCCCAGTTCTGGCTCAGCAGAAGTCTTCGAGACCAGCCGCTTCGGCACCAACTGGGACCTTGGCGCTGAAACCACAGGCACCTCCTGAGTCGGAGACTTCGGTGTCAACCAGCAAGTCAGACACTGACGCATTGGAGACTATTCTCCATAAGATGCAGGAGCAACTCGACTCAAGACAAAAACACCTGGTCATCCACCCCAACATCAGCCACTTCCTTGCCCATCCTTTGTGCACTGCTGCTCCACCCTCAAAACATCAGCTGTCCTTCGAAGAGGCCTAGAACATACCAGCAAAACACAGGAAAGCGGATAAGGCTACCAGCCCTTTACCCATGCACCACCATGACCTCGCCCTGTTCTGCAGTCCTTACTGCCTGCGTCTCCAGGGGACCGCTGTAGGTGAGACAGACCCAAACCTTTACCCTGCCCGCCCCTCAGGATGATTCCACATCCTTTCATGAACTCATTGGTAGTACCATCTCCTTTCATAAGGTGGAACTCCACACTGAGCCCTTAGAGAAAGTCTTCATCTTCAAAACCCTCTCCTCCACTCACCATTCCACTCTATACCTCCCAATACTTAAGGACATGTTACGTTACACCCACCCCACAACATTTTTAAAGAATCTAACCTGGCTATGGTTATAACACCTAGAACGGTTAATAAATAAAAGGCCTCCTCTTTTGAAACCATCTATATTTGCGGTCAGCTACCAACCAATTCTATGGTAAATACCACTGCCCACAAGCGAGCCAACTCCCAGTCCAGCAGTGAAGCCCAGTCACCAGATTAGGAAAGCAAACGCATAGATGCTGCATCAAAACTGGTGGCTACACAATCTGCCAACCTCTGATGCATTGCTAATTCTGTCTGCCTTCTTGCAAGATTTGATCATGCCCACTGGAACAAAATTAGGAAGCTTCTCTAATACCTCCCTGAAGGCCATAGAAAACGGGGTCAGGAGATAGTTTCTGAGGGCAAGCTGATCTAAAACGCCTCTCTTCGCTGTGCCCTAGACTCATCCGACACCTCTACCAGAGGAATAAATTCTACCATTCTGCTACGCAGCAATGTATGGCTCCGTATCTCTGGCTTTAAGCTGAAAGTTCAGCAGAACCTGCTGAACATGCCCTTTGATAGTGATCCAAAGCGATGGAGGCACTGCAAACACCTGCTCCCCACAGCTCTTTTTGCCGTACTCCTTAAAGTGGAGGCTAAAGGACAGCCTCCCCTGAAACCTCCATGTCTTATCAGCGCACCCAGGGCCAACAGTCCTCTCCCAGGGGTTATTTTAGGGGGTCCTATAGGGGCAGCAATTCCATAAGCAGCGGCAACAGTAGCTCCCGAAAATGAGCTACACTTGCCACGAAACCCTGATTTGCCTCTTCTCTTCCCCCTGTCCCCCCCACCCCCACCACAACGTAACACTTGTCATGGGGCACCAACAAGGCTTTTTTCCCACATGGCAACCAGTCATCACAAACCAGTGGGTGCTCGATATTATCCAATATGGTTTTGCAGCATGAATTCTTTTCTGAATTCACATGCTGTGCATTATTCCGCCATATAGTGGTTGGGCCTGGAATTCTGTTTTATTTTTTTCCCCTTGTTTTGGTCGCTGTCGACCACCATTTGGTGCCAGGTACGTCCCCTGTGTGACTTCGGACGGTATCCTGGAGGTAGACGTGCGTGGTGGCCATCTTCAGATTCATTTTTTCTCCTTTGGGTCTGGAAGCAAGACGGGAAGCTCCGAAGAAAGTTTCACATTTTCCCCAAAAACTTTGAAAAAGAAGATTGTTGAGGAATATCATTTTTCATCGACGTCGTAACTGGAGGTAGGAGCAGAGCTTCGGTTTAACACCAGAGGACCACTCTGGTCCAAAAATGGCGAGGTAGGGGTCATGGAGAATACCCCCTGAAGTTCTGCCCCAGGTGCCACCACAAGTATGCTCTACGCGACCCACACGACGTCTGCAACCTTTACCTGACCATAGATCATCAGGACAGGGACTGTGAGGCCTGCACAGCTTTCCTGCCAAAGACGCTGAGGACATACCGAAATCAAAGGAAGGCCCACTTTGCCACAATGTCGCAGACAACAAAGAAATCTTCCCTGTGAGAACAGGGTTTCTCTAGCGACGAGTAAGAACATGGAGTACCAGCGGAGTCGACACACGGGGGTCAGACTTTCAGATCCTACAAGGGGACTCTGAAAAAGTCCACATCGAGAAGGTGAGAGACCCAAAAAAGAAGCCGGAGAAGGTAAGATATAAAGATGTGTCGGTCCCGAAGGGCCACGAACATAAGGCACACAAGGCAGCCCGACGCTGAGCAAAAAGGTGATCGAGGGACAGCCGTGAATAAAGGAACCCCACGGAACCCAACCAAAGGTTACCAAGGAGTGAATATCGCAGAAAGCGACGAAGCAAAGGGTCGACCCTGAACCCGCAAAAAAAGGGGCGCACAACACCATCAAAGACTATTGTCTACGTTGGGAAGAAATGAAAATCTCCGTCCTCCGATGCCAAGAGGGCCCTCTAGGTCGAAAGAAAGACTTGAGGAGGAAACAGCAACGTTCCTACAAAAGAAAAAGACGTTTGACGCAAAAGATTTTCGAATTCTAAAAACTCCGGCTGCTGAGCTAGAGGGCGTCGACGCTGAAGAGGCAGAAGACGCAGAGGGTGAAGATGGTATCTTCGACTGCACTTTAACCTCTGAACCTCGAGGCCAGGTACCCGAGGAATATGGAGACGTACCAAAAGAAGAGGAAAACTCTGAAAATTTCAAAGACACGTGGGGCAATCTTGACACCGAGAGCCCAGAAGAAGAAATGTGCAGCTACTCTTCGAAAGCTTCCCCTCCAGATGACATAGCTTTCTATAATGTCATTGTAAAGAGGGCAGCAAATTAATTTGGTGTACCCTTCGAGGAAGAAAAAGGGGACGCATACTTCTTGCTAGAAACCCTGCCACCAGATACAAAAGGAACACAATACCTTCCTATGCTGCCAAGTATCCTGGATCAAGGCAAAGAGGCTTTCAAGGAACCAGCCTCAAACAAGGGGGTAACCCCCAGAATGGAGAAGAGGTGCAAACCCTCCTCAAAGGACCTTAAATATGTTGAGCGAAGTACAGTACCTGACTCAATTATTGTCACCACAGCCAGAAGGAGAGGCAATGCAGTCTCCAACACTGGCCCTCCACCAGAAAAAGTAAGTAAGAGGATGGATATGGTGGGGAGAAGGATGGAAAAGGAGGAAGCAACACAGTGGTGTATTGCTAACTCTAATGCCCTATTAAATAGATATGGCCACCAGCAGTGGGATAAGATAGAGGAGATTTTGAACAAACTCCCTGAGGAGGACAATAAGAGGGCAAGATCTATTGTCCAGGAGGGGAAAATGTGGCAAACACCTGCCTGAAGTCCTCCTTAGATGAAGGAGATACTGCTAGTAGTCAGATGTGTACAGGAACCATTCTGAGGAAACATCATTAATATGCCTTTTAATGGAGAAGCACTGTTTGGCAAAGAGGTAGATTAATTCCTTCAACAAATAAAGGACAGTGAAACAGCAAGGGCAATGGGGGCCCTGCAGCAAAGAGATTCCTTTAAAAGAGGGGCCTTCAGTACTAGAAAGCCCACAGGTAGAGCCACCTTTGGTCAAGGACAACATATGTCACAACAAACTCAAGGTCACAACCGAAGTCAACAAATGGGTCAGTCAAGCTTTCAAGGTTGGCAACAACAGAAGCAGCCCTTTCGAGGAAGAGGCAATGGCAGAGGAAGGGGCCAATCCTCTAGAGCAGAGGTCTTCAAACGTTTTGATGCTGAGACCCCCCTGTCAAAATTGTGTAGGTGTAAGGACCTCCTCCTTACAAATATTTCTGGAACCTGGTACTCCTCATCCTCGACAACAGTACACGTCCCCAATTTCCACAGCAAATAATTTTTATGGTGGGGAAATAATTTTAAACCGTGTTTAGCAAACCAAAAGTTTGTGGATGACTGTGGATTGGTATCAGAGGCTTATTACACAATTCAAAAAGAATTACCCAAAAATTCACAATGGTACTTTTTCACAAATAAAACCTATTTTGGCAAAACTTACTTGGATGATAACACCTTTCTGAACTAAGGTGATGAGTGTGCTTGTTTTTCTCCAGAGAGACGGTCAATCTATGATTGCACCTCATAAATATCAGTTTAACACCCAAATATAGCAATAAGCAACAAAACTGTGACCAGTCCCCCTTTGCCAAGGGCCCTTAGTGCGCAGCAAAACGTGTGGCTGATTTTTAGTAACTAGTGAACTAGTTGAGTTATAAACAATTCTTTTTGTTAAAATCATCAGCTTATGTGGCAGATGATTGACTATGTGGCAAATCTATAATTATATGAAAATCCCTGCGGTTGCAAAGTCGCATAATACCAGTGCCCCTGGGTATAATGGCTGTAATGCATGAGCTGCAACTTTAGTGCAAGGCATCCGAGGAGAACCATACTATATTTCATGGGTTGCTGGTGGCTTGGCTTTAACAGCTGCTTGGATGTGGACGTTGCTGAACATCATTCATCATCATTGAAACATACCATTTACAGTCATTAATGATTAACTGTAGGGTCCAAGTAGGATGCTTTCTTTAATTCCAGGGGGAGGAAGTGGTCCCTTAAGCTTCTTTCACACTGTTTTTCTAAAAAGGTTTTATTCTTAACATTATGAAAACAAAAACAGACTCCTGATTATATTAGTTTGCTGCTGTTGTTGATTTCAGTCCTGTTTGGGGTGGCGGCTGGAGGGTCTTGAGTGTGTGAGCACTTGGGTGTGTCAAAGGTTTTGCTAAAAACCAAATATTCTGTACGTTTTTCAGGTCCTTCATCATTGGGTAGCTACATATAAATGAAGGGTCAGCTTAAATTAAAAATAAATAAAAGTGCTACTCAGTGGTCAATGCACTATAGTACATTATTTAACCTCTAGTAGTTCATTCACCTTAATAAACCGTCTGTATGTAACTAGAAATCCACAAAATTAAATATTGGTTTGTGCAGTGGAGAATAGTGATTTGGGTATTTGAACCTCTGCCTCCCTGCCCGGCAGGTTGCCAGCAGGACACGCTGCGCCCTTGTGGTTTCAGACACCCCATTAGCCCCATCAGCAGTGCAGTTTTGTGGTTTGTCACTTGGGCTATGTTTTTTTTTTTAAACAAATGTTATTCATCAAATGACACATATATCGCAGGGCTCTGTACCACAGAGACCTCTGCACAATCAATAATCAACATCATGGCTAAAACAAAGGAAAAGAAATGTAGCAAGGAGAAAGTGCAATACAGATGAAAAATACCCCCCTCCCTTTATATTTTTTTTGAAAAGAAACCCGGACCCCCTGTCCCCCAACAGCCATTCCCCCCCCCCGTCACACAACCTCGTAAGCACAATCAAAATCCGGCCTCGCACCACTCCCGCCGCCCTAACCAATTCATACAGACAAGCAAATATCTTGTGCACCCATGAGGTAGCATCAAACTGGAAGGGGGGGACCCCCCGCCGCAATCGGCTCCAACATCAGCCCACGATAGTCTGCCAACCGCTTCCAAATGTTGTGTTTCTGCGGGCAACCTCTAGCTGTAAAAATAGGGAGTTCCAAGCCCATACAAAAGTCCAGGCCCCTCTTCCATACTGACACCAAAGGTGGCGCCGGCGCCTTCCAAGACCTGGCGATATCTCTTTGCTAATGTAAACCCCAACATCATAAGGTAGCGCTTATAAATGTTGCCCCCAATCCCCTCCATGACGTGTAGTAATACCAATTTCGGTGACCGGGACAGGTCCCAGCCTAGCACTTCCGAGAGGCAGGACATCACCCCTCGCAAAACCGCGCCAGGGAGGAGCAATGCCAGACCGTGTGTATCAGGGTCCCCTCTTCCTGTTCACATCTAAGGCACGTCGGGGAAGCCACCATGCCCGCCCTCCATGACCGGACCCTTGTGAAGTAGACCCTGAGGAGATATTTGAATTGGATAAGACGTAGACGTACCGCAATGGCCGCCCCTCGCGGGGAGACCAGAGCCTTTGTCCAGTCCTCCTCATCCATGGAGCCCAGGTCTTCTTCCCAAGTCCCCCTGAGATTCTGCAAAGTGGGGGAGCTGTGCATCACCAATGTCTAATAGATCTTGGAGATTTTGTGGTCATGAAGATCCCCATAAATATCTTGGCTTCCACCAGACTGAATTCAGCGAGTGTCTCCAGATGTTATGTTATAAAATTTTATAAAGCGCGCAGCTGCCCCAGCGAAGGGGCGTCCTGGCGCTGAACTCCAGAACAGAAACAAAAACCATGAGTGAAGTAATGAATAAGCATCTCCAGAATTTTTTTTTACATAAATAGATGAGTTTTTATAGCTTTCCTAAAAACGGACAGACTTTGAATTTCTCTGATGCAAGAGGGAAGAGCGTTCCAAGCTTTAGCTGACAAAAAGCAGAAAGAACGTCCTCCCGCTCTACTACGTTTGACCGGAGGCAATTCGACCAAATTTTGGCCAGCAGAACGTAGTGTGCGCAAAGGGGCATACAAGTTCATAAGCGGGCAAAGCACCAGACTCCACCAGACTCTGAGACAGAGCGTGACGAAATTTGGAGGTATTTATAAAATTGGGACTTAGGCATCTGATAGTCGCCCTGCAGGTCCTGAAAGGTCTTCAAGGTGGTCCCCCTCATAACATCACCAAGAGTAGAAATGCCAATGTTATCCCAACCCCAAAACCCGGCAAAGCAGCCAATTGTGGCAGGTGCCCATTGTTCCACAGTGGGGTCTCCAGGGTCAGCGTGTTCCACCACCCTATCCGCCGCAATGCCTGCTGCCAGACCTAGAACACCACGAGTCACTGACGGTGTAGACCTGCTGCCGGTGCAGAGTATAGGATCGTGTGGAGAGGGAGATCCCCCCCCCCATGAGGTGCCGCTCCACAGCATATTCTGGGTCATCCCGACTCCCATACCACTACTCATTTAGGATAAGTAGCTGTGAGGCCATATGATAAGACAGGACATCTGAGGTCGCTAAGCTGCCACAATACGTGGATAGGAAACGTCCGCAAGGCGACACGTACCGCCCCACCTGCCCACAAAAACTGCCCCTGGGCCGAATTCACCTGTCAACCATCGGGCTTAATCGATTAGGGATAGTTCTGCAGCTGATACAATAAGCAAGGAAGCGCGACCATCTTAAAAATGACAGATCGGCCAAAGATTGACAGCGGCATGAGCAACCAGACCTTCAAATCATCCCAGACATGTTCCCAGACCGGAACCAGGTTGCTCTCCCAGTCCACCGCGGGAGATTCAGAGAGGAATACCCCAAGATACTTCCGACCATTAGTAACCTCCCGGACCGACTCAGCCTAATCGCCTACACCCGACGCTTTCCCGAGAAGCCATAGAGTAGATTTGCTTGGATTCATGTACAGACCAGGCGATTCTCCAAAGATCTGCATAATGCAAAGTAGTCGCGGACCGGTTCTATTCACGCTCGTTAAAAAAAATAACACGTCATCGCGTAAAGCACGATATGGTCCGGCAACCCATGATCCCATTCATAGCCCTTCACTTGCGCATCCTTACGAACCCAGGCAGCAAATGGTTTGACTGGTTAAATTCGCCCAGAGGTTAGGAAAAAGGCCTCCTATGGAACTGATTTGCATCTATAGGGCAAAATGCGTAACTATAGCCACCTATGGCGCCGGTATTTGGGGTTACTGCAAGGTAGATTGCCTTCAGATGGTGGAGAATAACTTTCTTAGGTACCTCCTTGCAGTACCGCGCAGCACATCAACATATAGCTGCCATTTGGAACTAGGCTTATCATACCTTACTGATATTGCCAAGCTCCAACTAATTCTTTTGTGGTACCGTACCTGGACCTCAACCAAAACCACTTTGACACAAGCACTACTGAATGACTGTCTTTCTTTGGAGCATGGCCATAAGATAGATTGGCTGCTTTAGGTCAAGAAATTTTTAACTGACCTGGGTTTGACAAGGTATTACAACTTCTGTAGTAGGGGATCTCTGTGTATAGTCATAATCTAGTGAATAGTCCAGCTCATGTGCGTGGACCCCGGAGCAATCAAGAATAATCTCCTAAGGGGTCGAAAAATGCAGAACAGACACTTAAGAGAGAATTAAAGACAGATAATGCAGCCTGGATCCACAGGCTACACTGTCCAGTACTTCAACTAGAAATTCCACCAAAAATCCACAAACAGCAAAGCCTGTCCAGATTTCCCTTGCTTTAACAGCAAAAACCCTCTGGAATGATAGAAAGACCTGGACAGACAAGCCCCATAGGCTGCCATTATGTGGCTCAAAACAGGATACTGTGCCTTTAAGAGAACCTTCCAGAACTTCACAGTATCCCAGAATGCACTGCAGGTCCCTTTTACTTTCAGTTCTTTTTTCCGGCTCCTGCTAGCAGGACCCTGGAGCATTGAGCTCTCCCTTTTGGGATTTATTTTTGTGATTTCTCACTTTTTCAAGTGTTTTTTGGTACTTTGTTCAAAGTACTTTGGTTAATTCTTCTTTGGTGTGCTTTTGGGGCATTCTTTTTGTCGAATATGCCTGCATTATTTGACAAATGCCCGGAGTGTTCCAGGAAGAAGGCCAAGACTGACCCACATGAAGTGTGTATCCTCTGCCTTCCCTCCTCTCATAACCCTGATGAGTGTGAGATCTGCCAGGGATTTACAGCCAGGACCCTGAGAGACAGAAATAAGATCAGGCTCCAAGGCATGGAGGAGAGAAGACTGCAAGCACGAGGTGGGTCTGGAGGGGCTTCATCTGCCCATGCTGAGGCCTCTGGGGGGCTCCCCAGAGGCAGGAAGTCCAGCAAGCGTCCCCATTCTCCGTCGGCGTCAATTGCACCAACTACGGCGTCGAGAGGGATGACTACTGTCTGTTCCCCGTCTCCCCAGGGCTCTGGGTCGAAGCGGCGTCGACGTCGAGGGATCTGAACAGACCGCCGTCGACATCACCGGTGACTGTTTCGTCGTCGGCGTCGTCGTCGAGGGCTCGACGTCGACGGGTGGCCCGGCGTCGGCGCTCGCCGTCGTGGCGACACCGCCGTTCGCCATCGGCGAAAAGGAGAAGATCGTCGTCGAGGGGATCCTCGGCGTCGAGGGGGCGATCGCCGTCGAGGCACAAGAGATCGCCGTCGAGGCACAAGAGATCGCCGTCGAGGAAGAGATCGCCGTCGAGGCACAGGAAGCCGTCGAGGCAAAGACGACCGACGTCGAGGCGATGGAGGTCACACCGTTCGCCGTCGAGGGACAGGCGTTCGCCGTCGAGGAAGCGCAGTTCGACGTCGAGGGGCCGATGCTCGCTGTCGGGTCGCCGTTCTTCGACGCAGGAACGGCACAGAAGGAGTTTGGGCGCCAGGAGTCAGTCTGACAGGCGTCCAGTGCCTAGGAGAGACTCTCCCACTTCCCAGCCTGATAAGGAGGGCGGGTCACCGGGCTCAGTGTACTCCCTTGTGTATACCCCTCCTAAGCCGGGAACAGTGACGCCTCCTCCTTTGCCGAGAGGGCTTCCTCCGGGGGTCCCTACCCCGCCGCCTCCTCCACCTCTACCACCTCGGCCTCCGCCCCAGCCTCAGCTGCCGGTCAACAAGCCACCACCGCTTCCTCCGAGGTCGGTTTCCCTGCCCAGGTACCCGACCCCTCCGAAGGGGACCCTTCGGCCGAGGGGACCACCCAAGCCACAGTCTCCTGTCCCGGTGGAACCGGCAGGGCGACCGAAGCCACGGATGTCGCGATCCCGCTCCGGACGGAGAGGGAGGTCGCGCTGTCGTCACAGATCCTCGACGAGGTCCAGACGGCGCCACAGGAGGCGCGGATCACGGTCCCGCACGGGCTCTTCCAGGACGAGGTCCTACTCCCCGACCTTGTCGGACTCCCCGGGGACTAGGGTGTCTCCCGTGGATGACATCAGCACGTTCCAGGATGTTCTCCTGAGGGGTGCAGTGAAATTAGGAATCACGGTGACTGCTCCCACACCTACGACGTCCGTGATCTTTGAGACACTTTACAAGAAACATTTGTCTCACCCTCTGCTTCCGCTCGTGCCAGGCTTGGTAGAGCCAGGGGAGGAGCTGTTCCTTACGCCTGCAGTAACGGGAGCTGCTCCATCCCGTCTGCTGAAGAAATATAGGGCTCCGGATTCCGACCCGGCTTTTCTAAGGTCTGACCCGGTTCCGGACTCCGTTATAGTGACGGCAGCCAGAAAACAACATTCTACCTCTCCGTCTTTTACCGTGCCTCCGGATAAGGAGAGCCGATGGATCGACTCTAATGGCAGGAAGGCTTGTGGGACAGCAGCTACGGCCATGAAGACCGCTAGCGATACTGCTCTGCTGGGACGGTACGATCGTTCCCTGTGGGAATCTCTCCAGCAGTTCACAGAACTCCTGCCACGAGACAAGAGGGAGGATTTCCTAGAGATCCTGAAGGAAGGGATGCTGGTTTCGAACCAGGTTATCAGCGCGGCTGCGGATGGTTCCCTGTTGGCGGCCCATGGTTACTGTCATGGGATCAACCAGCGACGACATGCTTGGCTCAGGCTCACATCACTCAAGCCGGAGGCCCAGCAGCGAGTGGCTAATCTGCCTTTCTCGGGGGAGACCCTGTTCGGAAAACATGCGGATGATGAGATGGCCCGCATGAAGGCGGAGGCAGAGACTTTGACGGCTGTGGGCTTGGAGAAACCCAAGGAAAAGAAAGCCTACCGCCCGTTCCAGAGACGGTTCGGGGCGCAGGGCCGAGGGCGAGGACAGGCTTCGGGACAGCAGCAGCAGCAACAACAACAGCAGCAGTTCCGGAGGCCCTTCCAGAAACGCCAGAAGGGTAGAGGAGGTCAACAGTCCTCTACAGCGAACAAGGGCGCGGCCGGGTCTCCACCCTGAGCTGTTACTTCCCCTTCATCCGTTACCCGCTCCGGTGGGGGAAATATCCAATTTTTTCTGGCAGTGGAGAAAAATTACTCAGGACAAGTGGGTGCTGACTATTGTTTGCAATGGATACAGTCTTCGGTTCACCGGCCCGCCTCCATCTATCCCTCCAGTCAGCTCGCAGTTTCAGCTGCGCGAGCTCCAGGCGGAGGCCGATATCCTGTTGAGGAAGAAGGCGATAGAAGACGTACCTCTGTCTCAGAGGAAGAGGTCTGTACTCCCGGTCCTTCTTTCTGGTCCGCAAGAAGGACAAGAACGAGTTCAGGCCCATTCTGGATTTGCGACAAGCAAACAAGTGGATTCGCAGAGAGAAGTTTTGCATGCTGTCGTTGCATCAGATTTATCCTCAGCTGCAACAGGGAGACTGGCTGTGTGCCATAGATCTTCAGGATGCATACTTCCATGTGCCCATTGCACACAGGAAGTTCCTGCGGTTCCAAGTCGGCGCCAATCATTATCAGTACACAGTACTGCCATTCGGATTGAAGTCTGCGCCCAGGACATTCTCGAAGTGCATGGCAGTGGTAGCCGCACACCTAAGGAAGAACAGGGTGTTTGTCTACCCGTACCTGGACGATTGGTTGATCAAGGCCTCCTTCTCAGAAGCTCAAGCGCACTTCCGGAAGACGTGCGTTCTCTTGAACAAGCTGGGGTTGCACGTCAACATGTCCAAGTCTGTCCCGACTCCGGTCCAGTGCATACAGTACTTGGGAGCCTCCATCAATACGCTGTCAGCAAGCGTGTCTCCTTCGGAGGAGAGACGGTTATCACTCCTTCGGAAGGCTCAGGCTCTTATGACCGCTCCATCTACAACAGTAAGGACGGTGTCTTCTATACTGGGGTCGATGGCCTCTTGTATCTTCCTCACGCCACACGCACGGCTGCACATGAGACCATTGCAGGAGTGCTTGGAGGATCAGTGTGATCAGAGGAAAGGATCTTGGGACGACAAGATGCTCTTCAGTCTCTGAAGTGGTGGTGTTCAGCGGAGAATCTCCTGAGAGGGATTCACTTCCACAAGGACATTCCCACGCAGACTATTGTGACGGATGCGTCTCTCCACGGCTGGGGGGTGCACTCCGGAGACCTACAGATTCAAGGGACGTGGTCCCAGATGGAGTCCACGTACCACATCAATTTCCTGGAACTCAGAGCTGTTCACTTGGCACTGAAGGCCTTTCTTCCGTCCTTTCGGACCAACTCTTTGCTTGTTCAGACGGACAATACGACAACGATGTATTATCTCAACAAGCAGGGGGGGTCGAGATCGCGCACTCTGTCGCAGGAGGCGCAGGCGATCTGGCACTGGCTTCTGGCCAGAAGACTGACGATAACGGCCACCCATCTACCAGGTGTGCAGAATGTTCAGGCAGACGCACTGAGCAGACTGATCCAGGAAAACCACGAATGGGTCATAAACGACGAAGTACTAGGAGAAGTCTTCGCAAGGTGGGGGACTCCAGACATAGATCTGTTCGCCACCGCCGAAAACAGCAAATGCCGAGACTTCGCCTCCAGGTACTACCAATCAGGGACGCTGGGGAATGCGCTATGCATCAACTGGTCGAACAGCTTACTGTACGCTTTTCCACCCATTCCCCTGATTCCGACGGTGCTCATCAAACTGTCCCAGTCCAAGGCACGGATGATCCTGATTGCCCCGGAATGGCCCAGACAGTGGTGTTTCACGGACCTACTTCACCGGTCGCTCCTTCCTCACATTCGGCTGCTGTGCAGGCCGGACCTTCTCACGAAGTTCGGGCGGCAGATGTTGCACCCCAACCTCTCGTCTTTGAGTTTGGCGGCATGGCTCCTGAGATAGTGCAATATGGCCATCTGAATCTACCAGAAGATTGCATGGACATTCTGAAGGAGGCTAAGCGACCTTCCACTAGGACTTCTTATGCTTACAAGTGGAAGAGGTTTTGCATCTGGTGCGAGTCTAAGAACTATGACCAGACGACATGCAAGGAAGATGTCATCCTTCCATATCTTCTACATCTGGCGCAGTCTGGCCTTAATGTCCATTCCATTAAGGTTCATCTGGCTGCTTTGACTGCCTACAGGAAATGCCCTTCACAGACTTCCTTCTTTCAGATCCCTGTGATCAAAGACTTTTTGGAAGGCTTGAAGAAAGTGTTCCCTCCTGTCCGGCTTCCTTCGCCTTCATGGGAATTGAATGTGGTGCTGTCCAGATTGATGAAGGAGCTTTTTGAACCTATTCATAAGGCTTCGTTGCAGCACCTATCCTGGAAGGCGGCGTTCCTCGTGGCCATTTCATCGGCTCGCAGGGTGAGTGAAATTCAGGCGTTGTGTTGCCAAGAACCTTATACTGTATTTCATGCTGCTAAGGTTGTTATGCGTACTCACCCTAAATTTCTTCCTAAAGTTATATCTCACTTTCATGTTAACCAGACCTTTGCCTACGTTTTTTCAGAATCCTTCCTCTC
Source organism: Lissotriton helveticus (assembly GCF_964261635.1). Taxonomy (NCBI): domain Eukaryota; kingdom Metazoa; phylum Chordata; class Amphibia; order Caudata; family Salamandridae; genus Lissotriton; species Lissotriton helveticus. The sequence goes on from NC_136067.1 coordinate 1,530,954,666, forward strand.
CAGCGGAAAGGTCCCTGCATTCCCTGGATGTTAGGAGGGTGTTGAAATTTTATCTGGATAAAACCAAGGATATTCGTAGGTCAGACCAATTGTTTATCAATTATGGATCAGTCAGGACAGGTCTTGCTACCTCTAAACAGTCTATTTCTAGGTGGATTGTGTCCTGTATACAGTTGTGTTGCCAAAAAGCTGGTAAGACCTTAGGGGGTAAACCTAGGCTCATTCCACCAGGGGCAAAGCTGCCACGACTGCTTTGCTCCGTAATGTTCCGATTGCAGAAATCTGCAAGGCAGCCACTTGGAAGTCGGTCCATACCTTTGCTAAGCATTACTGCCTGGACACTGATGCCAGGGCAGACGCTCAGGTTGGGCAGGCTTCGCTGCGAAATCTGTTCGCACAGTAGTGGTGTTATCTCTCTTTTCTCCACCGCCGCTTTGGTGTGGGGATGGGCTTGCCATTCTATTCACTAGATTATGACTATACACAGAGATCCCCTACTACAGAAGGAGTAGTTTCTGTCCTGTAACTCCAGTTCTGTAGTAGGGGTATCTCTGTTATAGTCATAAGCGCCCGCCCTCCTCCCCGGTGGAGAGAGATATTCATGTAAGGAATGCTACAGGTCTGGCGGGTTACGCCTTCAAAAAGAACAGAAAGTAAAAGGGACCTGCAGTGCATTCTGGGATACTGTGAAGTTCTGGAAGGTTCTCTTAAAGGCACAGTATCCTGTTTTGAGCCACATAATGGCAGCCTATGGGGCTTGTCTGTCCAGGTCTTTCTCTCCATCATTCCAGAGGGTTTTTGCTGTTAAAGCAAGGGAAATCTGGACAGGCTTTGCTGTTTGTGGATTTTTGGTGGAATTTCTAGTTGAAGTACTGGACAGTGTAGCCTGTGGATATAGGCTGCATTATCTGTCTTTATTTCTCTCTTAAGTGTCTGTGCAGTTCTGCATTTTTCGACACCTTAAGAGATTATTTTTGATTGCTCCGGGGTCCACGCACATGGGCGGGACTATTCACTAGATTATGACTATAACAGAGATTCCCCTACTACAGAATTGGAGTTACAGGACAGAAACTACCCCTTCCCTCTGTCTAGCTCAGAAATATCAAAAAAGAGCTTTAAAAAACTGTCTAGCCCACCTCGAGCAACTACGGCTGGCTTCAGAGGCTCCTAAAACTGCAGTTCAGCAGGCACTAGCTATTCAATCTACACTAAATATGCAGCCCTATTTATCATTTGAATTAAGCGCATTTGAAAAATTTGTGTTAACACGTTTTAGGTTGAATATTTTCCACCGTATGGTGTCCTTCCCAAAGACAAATGCTTGGTCAGCCACCCTGATGTTATGCCCTTGTGACGAATCCTCGCCCCAATCAACAATTCACGAAGTGCTTTTCTGCAAATTATATTCAGATTTTAGGAAAAAATGGTTGATTCCCCTGCCAAGAATACTAGGCCTTAGGAGATGCTGCCCAGCCTATCTTGCATTACAATTCCTGGAAAATCCAAGTTTTGCACAAAATGTAGCCCAATATCTTAAGCTTTGTCTTAATCAGAGGCAAAATTTAGGCTAGGTATTACATTTATTAAATGTTCAAGGCTGAATTTACTATCGCAATGTATGAAATATGTATATTGTATTTTAACCAGCCTTGCCATAAACTGACTGTAACCTGTCATTAACGTGCCGATATTTTATAAATGATCTTTTTTATATAAATTCCTTTTTAAATGTGATTTTATATGTACTTTTATGGTGTTTTTTATCTGAAATACCTAATAAAGGTCTTTTGATTTGATTTGACTGCCAATGCAAAGAGATAAGGAGACAGCGGGCAACCCTGCGGGGTACCACACCCCAAGGGGAAGGTGGAGGAGACTACGCCAGCCACCTGTACCGAGGCAGTAAGATCAGTATAAAGCAAAGATTGGTAGGACAAAGTGCAGGCCGAGATTAAGATGGCGTAACAGAGCACAAAGATGCACCCTACACAGCCACCTTAGCGCAACGGATATTGTGTTGGGTCGCACACTTGGGGCATAAACCCGGATTGATCTGAGTAGACATGCATAGTGATATGAGTGCAGGAGATTGGCTAACGCCTTGGCTAAAAAGTTGGCTTCTACGTTGAGGAGCGAGATGGGGTGATAAGAAGCCTGTCTATCCGTGGGCCTGCCTGGTTTATGGAACACCACAACTTCAGCATGCCTGCAGTCCCGCTTGCGCGACTCCTCCACTACCTGATGATAGTGGGGCCCTAACTGTGTAGGAAGAACTTCTTAAAAAGCGCTCAGGGCAACCCGTTGGGCCATGGGGCCTTGCCCGAATTGAGGTCGCCCAGGGCTGCGCCCAAGTCCTCCTCCGTAAGCGGAAGGTCCAACTCCATGCTCACGTCCTCCGGCAGAGCCCGAAGGGGCAGGTCATCTAAAAACCGGCCAATCTCGTCCTCACTGAGACATTCTTTGGGGGCATACAGATCCGTGAAATATATGGAAAAGCTTTTGGCTATCTCGAGGGAGTCCGTAAGGGGCCGTCCATTCGGGCCCACTATCCCAGGAAGGAGCCGAGCGTGAAACAACCCCTCACAGAGTCTATGGAGCATCTTACCGGATATATCTCCCCATTGATAAATCTGGCTGCGGGTGGTCAACCAGGCGAGTCGATCAGGAGGGCAGTGTAATTTTGCTGCGCCTGTAATGACTGCTGCCATTTAAGATGTCCCTCCCCGCTACGACTACATTGTTCGAGATCGCCAATATTCGTCTCTGCTTGTAGCAGAGCCTCCCTCTGAGTCTTACAAGCTGTTGCTCAATACAAAATATCTACACCCTGCAAGGTAGGCTTCACCGCCTCCTACAGAGGTTCAGCGTCCGAGACCGACTCCACATTGAGCGTCAAGAATATAGCCAGCGCATTTTCTAGGCACTCCCTATAGTCTGCCTTCTGAAGATTCCACGTCGAAAGACGCCAGCGGAAGGGTCTTGCCGTTCAACCCATTCGCAGAACAATAGTAATCGGTGAATGATCCGTTAAGCCCCTTGGAAGAATTTCTGCCTCCACCACCTGGGCTGCAGACGCTCACGGGACAAACAATTAATGCAAGAAAAGGAACTAAGTACCAGAGAGAGATAGGTGTAGCCCTGGCCCAGGCCGTGCAGTCGGCGCCAGGGATCAACCCAATCCAGCCCCGACACCAACGCAGAGAGTTTTGTAGTCTGAACTACCGCACCCTCCCCGGGGCTCCAGCGATCCAAGGCAACGTCTAGGACATCATTCCAATCCCCCGATCACGAACAGACCATCTGGCATAGCTGCCCATATAGCCATAAGCCGCTCAACCAGTGCCCATGACAAAGGAGGGGGGGCTTATACACATCCCAACACCACTGGCACCTCCCTGATTGTGCCCCGCAGAAACAAATAGCGCCCCTGAATATCTACCCACGTCTTAATGTGCGTATAAAGGACGCGGCGATGGATCAAAATCGTTACCCCCGTGTAAAGCCCGCATTAAACACCTGAGTAAACCCATGTCTCTGAAAACAGAGTGCCTTCGAGCCCGTAGATGTGTTTACTGTAACATAAGGATATCAACATGGGCCCTTTTAGCGTAATGAAGAATTGCCCCCCGCTTAATCTTATTCAGGGCACCTCTGACATTCCAACTTACTACCCTCAGGGTCTCGAGGGAGTCCCGGGCATTCTCCGGTGAACCCGCCATAGACTACCCTAAAGGAGAGGGAAGGTGCAATGAAGGGTGCGTGGTGCGTGTCCAGTGAGCCAGCAGTGTGACAATGCAGTGTGACTTGAGGACAACAACTTAAACATACCCCAACGCATCCCACCAAACCCCCCACCCTACACTCCAATAACAAAGCATCTGTTGCGGGGGTGACTCCTGCAGGCCCCCAACAGGGAGTCCTGGCGCACCTCAGCCAATGGATCCCCAATGTACAGCCCAAAGTCAGCGGGAAGACCCTCCGCTGGAAAACCAACAGAGAAGCCTGCTGTCACACAGATTCCTCTGATCCTTTCAACCGTGTCTGTAACTTCAGGGGTCGAGAGAGCTCCTCCAGTCCAGGTGCCCGAGGAGGCCTGTCGAGAGGTCGAGCCGGCCTGCGCAGAGACACTGCAGGAGCGTGACCGGCGATAGAATCTGGACCTCCTATGGTCTTTAGGGTTCAATTGAGACTGCTTACGAGCAGCCTCACCAGATGAGTCAGAATCTCGCCTGGGCTGTGAATGGTGATGCAGTCGCACCAGCTCATCCGTCCATTGAAAGACCTCCTCTGGTGTGTCGAAGAAGTAGGTCCGGGAACGGTACACCCCTCGCAGCTGGGCAGGATACAGCAGGGCATATGGAAGCTTGAGATCTTGTGATCGTGCCTTGCCCGCTAGCAAGGACTATCCGTTGTTGTACCAGTTTGTGTAGTCTGGGAATATCAGAATACGTGCGTTGTCAAAAAGCAATGGTTGCTTGGCTCTGGCTTGTTTAAGGATAACATCCCGGTTGTTGTAGTTCAATATCCTGGCGATGACGGGCCCCAGGCGTGGTTTCTGCATGAGGGCGCGGTGAGCCCGCTCTATTACAAAGCAGCTGGACAGGGACTCCGGGGGAGCAAACCCTCCAACCATTGAGTAAGGAACCGCTCCATGTCTTCCCCCCTAACAGCCATCCAGGAAGCACATAAAGCTAGGGTTATTGCGCCGGGCCTGGCCCTCTGTGTCCTCCACTCGTGCCGCCATGGTCCGCTGGGTCGTCTCAAGGGTGACAATTTTTTTCTGTAGGATTGTTACGTTATCCTCCACCCCTGAAAGGCGCGTTTCGGTCTCTGGTATGCGGGACACTGCGTTCCGCAGGTCTTTGGGCAGAAGCATGACGTCCGACCCCACTGCCCCGATCGTAGCCTCCAGGGCATCACGAGACTGTGTGATCACGGCCATGAGCGCAGCGTTGTCTGGTATCTCCGGAGCCAATCTCTGAACCCCACCAGCGTCGCCGCAGCCGTCTCCGGGCCCGTGAATTTATCCATTTTACTCTGCTTTGCGGAGCCCCCCCCCCCCTGGCTTACCACGGGTCATTATGTCCACTGGGGCCCAACCACCGGATTGCCGGCATAGATTCCCCAGGAAATTCAGCAGAGAGGGCCCAAACACTACAGATCTGAAAGAAACAGGTTAGTATTAGATTCCTTACCTTAGAATATCCCCAGGCGTCAGTCTGGATCCGGAAACTTTTGCGTAGCAGTACCCCTGCGCGTCGGTAGGCGTCGTCTGCAGGCGTCCCCTGCGGCTCCGCGTCGTCGGCGTCGTGCGCCGTGATGACGTCGCTGGAGTATATAGACGCCGCCTCCGCGCGCTGACGTCAGTTCTTCTTTTTTCCGCGCCAGTTAGCGCAGATCCGAAGAGCAGTACTCCGGTCTTTTGACCAAGTTTTTTGTTAACTGATTGATCTTTACGGTGCCGGTAGGATGCCCGGTTTCAAGAGTTGTGACGAGTGCGACCGCATGATGTCGGTCACCGACCACCATCGACTCTGCCTCCGGTGTCTGGGCGCGGACCACGACGTGGAGTCCTGCGTCGACTGTCGGGCCTTGACTGGAAAAGCTAGGCGGGAGCGGTCCCGCAAGCTTCTCGAACTCCGGTTGTCGGCCCCGCGTCGAGAGCGGTCCCGGTCCGGTCGGAGGTCGAGGGAGCGGTCGAGGGAGCGGTCGCGGAGCCGCCATGGGCGCTCCGGGAGTCGCCACCATTCCTCCGGCTCGTCAGGTAAGCACAAGAAGTCGGGGCGTCGCCATCGCACCCCCGACTCCCCCCGACGCCCGCGTGCTGCGGCCGGGGGCTCGGGTGACCCCACCCCCGCGGTCCCGCATGGGTCGCCGACGCCGTCTACCCCACACCTGTCGGTCCCTGGGGAAGGCGCGTCGCGTGAGGAGATCGAGGCCTTCCTCATTGCTATGAGGGCGAGGTCTTCTCCGGCGGGGCCTTCGGCGCCTGCGGGCCCGTCGGTCCCGTCTGGGGGCCCGAGCGGTTCGGGTGCTCCTGCCCCGGCGCCGCCGGTGGCTCCGGCCCCGGCGCCGCTGGTTCCCTCTGGTTCGTCGCCGGCTGGTCTCCCGGCCTCTCCGGCGTCGGCTCCTGTGGGCCAGCCCGTGGTACCGCCCCCGCGTGGTGCAGCGACTCCGCCGTCGGCTCCGGCCGGCGTCGGGTCCCCGGCACCGACGCCGCGCGGCGCCACCCCCCTTTCCTCCCCGACTCCGGACTCGGAGCCGGACCGGCGTCGGCCGACGCCGGACCCGACGCCGATGGGGCCCGTTGACCCCGATGTCTATATCGTCGACCCAGAATATGGGTATGACGAGGAGGAGTATGGAGAGGGTTGGGAGGGGTCTGAGGACCCTCTGTCCCGTGCCTGCCAGTACGATGTGGACTGGGTAGGTGATCTGGGTGATGCCAGTGGCCTGGACGAGTCGCCCAACCCTGGGTTTGTCTCTCCGTCCCCTGTGGCGTCCGAGGCGGGTGCTGCCTATTCGGTGGTCCTGATGAGGGCTGCCAAGGCCTTACACCTTGAGCTCCCCGTCGCGAAGGTCAAACCGAATATCCTGAGGGAAGTTTTTAAACCGCAGTCATGCCCCCAGGAGCCTCTGCTGCCGTTTAATGAGGCCCTGACGGATGTCCTTCTGGGCACCTGGTCCAGGCCCGCCTCTGGTGCGCCGGTTGACCGGAACGTTGCCAGGCGTCACCGTCCCTGCGCGGACGACCCTGCCTTCCTGTCCACCCATCCCTCCCCGGAGAGTCTGGTGATCCAGGCCTCCACTTCGCAGTCCGCATTTCCGTCGGCTCCGCCCGACCGGGAATCAAAGAGGTACGACCAATTTGGAAAGAAAGTGTTTTCCTCTTTGAGTGCTGGGCTGCGGTCTTGTAACACCGCGTGCCTCTTGGGCCGCTACACCCACTCCCTGTGGGATACGGTCGAGGAGTGTTTGCCGCAATGCCCCCAGGAAGTGCGGGACAAGCTCACCCGGGCCTTTGTTGAAGGCCGGGATGCGGCGCGGTACTCGATCCGTTGTGGTCTGGACACCACGGACTCACTGGGACGGGCCATGTCCACTACGGTGGCGATTCGTCGCCATGCCTGGCTGAGATCTGCCAACTTCTCACCAGACGTCCAAAATACGCTTATGGACATGCCATTTGATGGCAGTCGCCTATTTGGTGACAAAGCGGACCACGCGCTGGAGCGCTTCAAGGACTCCAGGGTCACGGCCAAGTCCTTGGGTCTCTCGACCCAGACCCAGCGCCAGCAGACGGGTTCGTTTCGGCCCTTTCGTGGCCAAGGGAGAGGAGGTCCCACACGTGCTGCCAGCCACGCGGCGCAGAGCGCTCCCCAGCGCGGTGGCGCCCGTGGTTTCCGCCGTGGTGGCGGTAGAGGCCAGCGTCGTGGTCAGTCCACGCCTCCCTCCGCTGCGGCATCCAAGCCTTCCTAGTCCGAGCTTTCGGGCTCACGTGACGCCAGTGGGTGGCAGGGTTCGCCATCACCACTCCCGCTGGCGCGCGATAACATCGGACAGGTGGGTGCTGCAGCTTGTCCGAAGGGGCTATGCCCTCCCCTTCGAGTCCACTCCTCCAGCCATGCCACCGCAGAACCACCGTGTGTCGGGGGACCACTTGACACTTCTGCAGGAGGAAGTTACGGCCCTCTTGGCCAAGGGGGCCATCGAGCGCGTTCCTGGGCCGGAAGTAGGGTGTGGTTGCTACTCCCACTACTTTCTGGTACCCAAGAAGGACAAGGGAGGCCTGCGTCCTATCTTGGATCTACGGAACGTCAACGGCTTCCTCCGGAAGGAGAAGTTCAAGATGTTGACTTTGGCTCAGGTCTTGGCTGCTCTAGACCCACAAGACTGGATGGTAGCGTTGGACTTGCAGGATGCGTACTTTCACATCCCCGTCCTGCCGGCCCACCGGCGTTACCTGCGGTTCACGGTAGGCCACGAGCATTTTCAGTTTATCGTGCTCCCATTCGGCCTTACCAGCGCCCCACGGGTGTTCACGAAAGTGATGGCGGTGGTCGCAGCTCATCTGCGCCGGTTAGGGGTTTCAGTCTTCCCCTACCTCGACGACTGGCTGTTGAAGGCGGGCTCGCCCCAGACAGTCGTCCACCACCTTCAGATGACGGCAGACCTCCTGCACGAGTTGGGGTTTTCCATCAATGTGCCGAAATCACACCTGTGTCCCTCTCAAAAGCTCCTTTTCATCGGAGCGGTTCTCGACTCGGCGCAGTTTCGGGTTTATCCCCCGGAACGGCGGGTCCGGGATATTCAGGCTCTGATTCCCATCTTTCAGCCATTATCCCGGGTTTCGGTCAGGTTGACGCTGCGGCTTCTGGGGCTGATGGCCTCCTGCATCCTTCTGGTGCATCACGCCAGATGGCGGATGCGGGCTCTGCAGTGGGACCTGAAGTTTCAGTGGGCCCAGCATCAGGGCAACCTATCCGACCATGTCCTGATCTCGGAGGGCACTGCGAGACAGTTGCAGTGGTGGCTTACAGACCGCGATTGGGTCAGGGGCAGATCCCTCTCCCTTCCCCAGCCGGAGCACGTGGTTGTGACGGACGCGTCCCTCCAAGGCTGGGGTGGCCACTTGGGAGAGGCGGAGATCAGAGGCCTCTGGTCTCCGGCGGAGTCCCGGCTCCATATCAACATGTTGGAGCTGCGGGCGATTCGCCTGGCACTGAAGGCATTCCTCCCCTTTGTCAACGGGAGTGTAGTGCAGGTGTTCACGGACAACACCACCGCCATGTGGTACTGCAACAAACAGGGCGGTGTGGGGTCGTGGACCCTTTGCCAAGAGGCTCTGCGCCTCTGGCAATGGCTGGAACGTCAGGGCGGACGAACTCAGCCGTCGGTGCTCGGTGGATCACGAATGGCGTCTGAACTCGGATGTGGCGAAAGGCCTCTTTCAGCAATGGGGAGAGCCTTGGTTAGATCTATTCGCCACAGAAGAGAACGCGCAATGTCATCAGTTCTGCGCGTTGGAGTTTCCAAGACGGCACTCGCTCGGCGACGCCTTTCGGCGCGAGTGGAGTTGCGGTCTGTTGTACGCCTTTCCGCCTATACCACTTCTGCCCAGAGTGCTGAAGAAGATCAGGCGCGACCGGGCCCAAGTTATCCTTGTGGCTCCGGACTGGGCTCGAAGGTACTGGTATCCCGAGCTACTCAGCATGACAGTCGGTCCCTCGATCCGCCTGCCCCTTCAGGAGGACCTTCTGTCGCAGCAGCAGGGGACGGTCCTCCACCCGAACCTGTCCAGTCTCCACCTCCATGCGTGGAGATTGAGCGGCGACAGTTGAGGCCATTTGACTTGCCTCCTGAAGTCTGTGATGTCATTCTGGCAGCCAGGCGTCCCTCCACAAAGTCGGTATACGCCTGCCGGTGGAACAGATTTGTGGCATGGTGCACAGCAAAGGCTGTGGATCCCCTTTCTGCCCCTCTATCTGAGGTTCTCCTCTTCCTCCTTTCCCTTGCCCAGCAGGGCTCTGCTCTGGGCACTATCAAGGGCTATCTTTCTGCCCTTTCCGCCTTCTTGAGGCTGCCTGATCAGCCATCTTTGTTCAAGTCCCCTATTGTGTTAAGATTCTTAAAGGGCATCACGCACATGTATCCTCCAGCTCCGTTCGTGATGCCTCAGTGGGACTTGAACCTGGTTTTGACTTTCCTGATGTGCGCTCCCTTTGAGCCCCTTCATTCCTGTCCTCTCCGTCTTCTCACCTTAAAGACGGCCTTCCTGGTAGCCATCACCTCTGCCAGGAGAGTGAGTGAGCTCCAGGCTCTTTCTGTTCAACCTCCTTTCTTGTCTGTTCATCCTGATAAGGTGGTTCTTCGGACCAGACCTTCTTTCCTGCCCAAGGTAGTCTCTGCTTTTCACATTGGGCAGTCCATCACCTTGCCCTCCTTCTTCCCGCCTCCGCATCCTTCAAAGGATGAAGAGCGGCTCCATCGTCTGGACCCAAAACGTGCGCTTTCATTCTATATGGATCGCACACGCCAGTTCCGGGTGGATGACCAACTGTTTGTTGGCTACGTGGGTGAGAAGAAGGGAAGGGCGGTACAGAAACGGACCATCTCTCGGTGGGTCGTCCTGTGCATCAAAGCATGCTACTCTTTGGCTCGGAAGGAGCCTCCTGTTGGGCTAAGGGCCCATTCCACTCGGGCCACGGCGGCTACTACTGCCCTGGGCCGGGGAGTCCCTTTGCAGGACATTTGCCAGGCGGCCACGTGGGCCTCGCTGCACACCTTTGCGAGGCACTACTGCCTGGACAGTCAAGTCCGGAGGGATGGCTTCTTTGGCCGTTCGGTCCTCCAGGACTTTCTGGTGTAGGTTGTATTGGTTCGCAGACCCACCACCGGGGTTGGTATTGCTGGGGTATCTATTCTAAGGTAAGGAATCTAATACTAACCTGTTTCTTTCAGATGAACAAGTTACTTACCTTCGGTAACGATATATCTGTAAGAAACAGTAGTTAGTATTAGATTCCTTACCGCCCCGCCCATCCTCCCCGTTCTGCGAACTGATACCTAGGGTTAGGGACATCCCTTTCAGGGCCCTAGTTTCAAATGGCACCAGTGTTGGTTCTCACATGGCTCTGCGTGTTCTGGCGCGGAAAAGCTGTGTGCAAAGAACTGACGTCAGCGCGCGGAGGCGGCGTCTATATACTCCAGCGACGTCATCACGGCGCACGACGCCGACGACGCGGAGCCGCAGGGGACGCCTGCAGACGACGCCTACCGACGCGCAGGGGTACTGCTACGCAAAAGTTTCCGGATCCAGACTGACGCCTGGGGATATTCTAAGGTAAGGAATCTAATACTAACTACTGTTTCTTACAGATATATCGTTACCGAAGGTAAGTAACTTGTTCATTCGGGACCGCTGTGACCCGGTTTGGCCGCCAAACACGGGGTCTCAACAGTCCGCAATGAGGAAGACAGCGGGACCCTTTTGGTGTCCACACCCAACCAAACAGGGGGAGGAACGATAACTACCCCTCACTGCCTTGATCCCAGGATATGATTATAAGGCAAATCAGTCGCATGGGCCAGGTGCAGGCGGGGCCCTCCTTCCCCCTCAAGGGCCCGATCGCCGCCGCTCCACTGAGCTCCGGGGCAAACCAGGGGGGCACAGAGGCACAACCACAGCAGCACCACAAAGTCACTTGACCGCCCACGTGACCCGGAATGGCCGCCAGTGTGAGGGCCTGGTGACACCAGGAGGAAAACGCTAAGCCCGCAGACCCCCAGCAGTCAGCAGCGATGGGGCGTGTGCTCAAACCCCGGTGCACGGCATCCCCAGAGCCAGAACCCGCAGATCCCCCACAATGTCCACAGCAGCTCAACTATGCCGCCTGGCGATGCCCACACCAATCTGCCGCGGCCTGACTCAGGCCGCCGATAACTCCTCCGAGCGCACGGGGGGGGGAAGGGTCTCGCCGCACACCACCGATACCCAGAGGCCGCTCTCCCTCTCGCCACCCCCCACCATATAGCAGGTGCCTTACCGAGAGAAGCACAAACAGCCTCGCTGCACAGATCTGCGGAGCCCTACGCAAAATTTAATTTTCCCTTTTGAGTGCTCATTTTTCCCTAACAAGGGCTTTTTAGGACACTATTGTTATATGGCCCCCTTTTGGGGTAATCTGTTTATGCAGGCCATAAGGCAGCTATTTTCAGTGGCCTTAATCAGGGCCCATGGAATTATGCAGCAGGGGAGGCCCAAATTATGTAGCAGAGTTGGATAAATTATTTGGCAAGCAGAGGCAAATTATGCAGCACATTTTGGGAAAGTATCACTTCATTATTTTGACATTTCTAAACTTGTTAACACTGTCTGGGCATTAGTTGCAACTCATTAGTACCACTTTAACACCCAAACACAGCAATAAGTTACAGAAATATGACCAGTCAACCTTTACAAAGGATCTTCTACTGCGCAGCAACACCTGTTGCTTTGTTTTTAATAACTTTTGAACCGTTTGAGCTTGAAACTATTATGTTAAAATCTGCATATTATGCACATGATGATGGATTATGTGGCAAAAGTATACTTCTATGAAAGTCGCCAAGCTGCAACATTTACTGATCTTAGTGCTGTGTTGCTAGCTCTACCGGATGGACCTTGTGCTTGGCGGTGACTTACTGTCGGGCTCACTAGACAGACACCCCCCTCGCACAATCCTCCACACCACACACTTACTCTAGCTTTTTGGAAGCAATGGGGTTCGTGGATGGATGGAGAACATACAATCCGGATAAGGTTCAGCACACTTTTCACTCCGGGGCACACAATAGCCTCTCCTGCATGGACTACATAATTGTCCCAGCTCCACAAGTCGCGGACATCCACGAGATCCGACATCTGGCCAGAGGTATTTTCGACCATTCCCCTCTATGGGTCCACATAGTCCTAGACCGCACACAAGTAGGACGTGTTGCCCCTATCAATCCCTGGTACCTCAAAAACACCAAAATACACAAAGACCTAAGTAAGTCCATTGACAACTATTGGAGAATGAACACACCGTTGACTCCCCACAAATATTATGGGAGGCCTTTAAAACAGTGGTCCGGGGCAAGCCCTCTCCCTAATAGCGGGATCAAAAAAAGACACAACAAAAGACCTCTCTGATGTAGAACAAGAGATTTACCGTCTTGAACAAGACGTAACTCTGATACCACTCCTGAAGCCCATCCTGCACTCCGCTGGCGCCAGGACGAGTACCGAGCACTAGTCACCGACCGTGCCAAACTAATGGGACAGGACAGGCTGGGTCGGATCTATGACTGGGTTGACAAGGCTGGAAAACTAATTGCCTGGCTAGATAAAAAAAGAGCATGCTAGTAGGCTTGTTCCAGAACTTAGAGAGACTGACATGTCCCCTATAACAGACCCCAAGACATAGTCAACCAGTTTGCGGCCCACTTTCACACAGTCTACAGCTCGGTAGCACCATATACTGATGCAGACTCCTCGGATCTTAGAGATATATCCCATCCTGCACTCTCGGAAGCCGACCGAACATTAATGGATAGTGCCCTTACCACTGGCGAAATAGCGCTCGCGATAAGAGCGCTGCACTCCGGTAAGGCCCTCGGCCCAAACGCTATCCCTATCGAACTTTTGTAAGCTCCATCCAGATAAATTAGCCCCATATTTGAAATCTATGTTTGAAGACAGCCTTGAGCAGGGATCGCTGCCCCTAGATCAGAGAATCGCATCCATTGTCACCATCTAGAAGGAAGGGAAACCTAAAACTGACTGCGACTCCTACCGCCCTATATCATTGCTAAACGCAGAACCCAAAATTGCCACCATGGCATTTGATACGCTTGAGTGGCCTTATCTTTCTGCCGTGCTCACAAAACTGGGATTTGGGATGGTTTTCAGCTGATTGGTGCGCTTACTCTATAGCACACCGATGGCTCAAGTGGTCGTAAATAATAAAAAAATCAGAGACCTTCACACTTAGCCGGGGACCCGCCAGGGGTGCCCCCTCTCTCCCTTATTATTCACTTTGGCCCTCGAACCCCTTGCAACATGGATCCGTAGAGATGTAATGATTTGTGGAATGCAATGGTCGGCAGACTGGGAAGATCATATTTCTCTATTTGCGGATGATATCCTTCTTTAGCTCACGTCCCCCAAGAGATCCCTGATTGCTGTGTTCAACATCCTGGCCATTTTTGGCAGGTATTTCGGGTTTCATATCAATTGGCAAAAATCTCATATATATATGTCCTCTATGGGGGTCCTACCCCGGAACTGCCCCATACCGATAGTCTCAGAAGGCTTCAAATACCTAGGCATATTCGTCTCTCTTGATCCCGCTCTCCGGTACGCCCGTAACCTTGTTCCCCATTGCAAAGACTCAAACGTGATATCGCAAACTGGAAGTCACTCCTGCTCGCTCTATTGGGCAAGACGGCCCTTTTTAAAGTGATGTTCCTACTCAGTTTCCTGTATGCCCTACAAAACTTGGCCGACCCTGTCCCAAACTCATACTTTAAAGAAATAGAAGGGCTCCAGCGGGACGTTCTTTGGGGCCGTAGACCACGTATTGCTTTACAAAAACTCCCGCTCAGTTTGTACGATGGAGGAATTGGACTACCCGACATTAAAAAATACTACTGGACAGTACACCCTACAGCAATAAATCACGGCACCTACGGTCTCCCTGACGACCCGGGGTTCAATATGGATCGATGGCTTCTTCCAAACGGGACCTTCACCTGTGCACTATACTCCAAACCAGACAGGTACCCACTTACTGGCCCTACCAACCACACAGTTAAAATCTGGCATTCTGCAACCAAGTCGCTTGGCTGGAGCAATAGGTTGACTTGTCACACCTCTGGGACTCACAAACACTGGGAGACTTGGGAAACTCCAAAGGCTTTGACAAATGGGATCTAATTGACATTACCCACATTAGGGACCTCTGGACAATTTGTGGACTCACATGCCCTTAACTTCATCTTTGTTTTGGGAACGTGGGTGGATGAAAGTTCAGGGCCTGACCTAGTGAAAGCTATCTCACCAGGTTTCACAATAGCCAGGAAGGATCGTGTGCAGAAAAAAGGAGGTCTGGCAATCAATTGTAGAGATCACTTAAAAGCTTCTTTCAAAAACATTTCCACTGACACAGAATCAGAGGCGCTTTCATTTAAAATTAGTTTACCACCCACCAGGACCCAGAACTAATTTTTTGCAATCAGTGGGCCAGATCTTTGAACAGAGGGTGATACTCAAGACTACACTATTCTAAGCGATTTTAATTTTCACCTAGATAATTGTTCTAATAAGGATTCATTGGCCCTCATTGACCTGGCAACAAGCACAGGTCTAGAGCAGATTGTGAAAGGACCCATTCACAGAACTTGACACCTTTTGGACGCTGTCTTTACGGACTGTCCTTTCTTAAAACATAAGAATAATTTACAACTTCATTGGTCTGACGACCTAGCAGTGATGCTAAATCTTAGCCTGCCTCCCTCAACAAGTCCTAAGCATTATGTAGCTAGAAATCAAAAAATATTTTTATGGCAGTGTATAGATAAAACAGTTTTCTACTCGCATCTGAATCAGAATAAAGCCTGCCCTTCCCTTGATTCAGAGGCAACTGCATTAATGCATCATGATTGGATCACCACAGTGGTACAAGCCACCATCCCCCAGAGAGCAGGGAAAACTAGCAGAACCGTACCCACCGGACCTTGGTTCTCTGAGGAACTTAGATTGTTAGGAAGGCTTTGCTGCCGTCAAGAAAGGTGTTTGCTTCAACACTATGGTCCAAGGGAGAAAGAACTATATAAAATAAAACTAGCTCAATGCAAAGAATTAATTTAAAAAACTAAACCCAGTTACCTCTCAGTCAAAATTGAAGGAGCAAAGAATAGCTCTAAAGAGCTATTTGAGACGGTGCTGAAATTAAGCCGCCAGCAGGACACCAATCAAAGTACCATAGATCAAGCATTTTGAGATAGCCTAGCGTCATTTTGTAATAAATAAAGTGTCTGTTATTTCTAATACCTTTGCCTTAAGTTCGGCTACCAATCAGAGCCCACAGGCACGGACAGATATTGTAATCACAGCTGCACCACCTCACAACTCCAATTCAGAATCTGATCCATCCCAATTTTACAAACATTTCCTATGATCAAATTGTAAAACTTCTTTTGGCAACTAAATCAGGCTCCCCTTTGGATCCCTGTCCTCCCAAAGTAATCCACATGATAGTGGAGACAGTGCAGGCCCACTCCTGGAGGTACTTAACACTTCCATTGAATCAGGGATGATTCCCAAAAGGTGGAAAAAAACATCCATTCTACCCCTGTTAAAAAAGCCCAGTCTAAATAAAACAGACCCTGGGAACTACCGCCATATCGCCTGCCTACCTCTGCCAGCAACAATTTTGGAGAAACACTTGAATCAAGAATTGGCACACTTCACTGAGATCAATCAGGTTTTAGACTCCACCCAATATGGCTTTAGAATTGAGCACCATACCGAAATGACCTTAATTACGGCAACTGAGTAAATAAGACACGCGGTTGACCTTGGAGGTTCGGCAGCATTGATATTATTAGAATTGTCGGCCGCCTTTGATACAGTAGATCACGGCACCCTATTAAAGCGGCTTCAAGAGGCTGGGATAGTAGGCCCTGCTCCTGCTCTCCTCAGTTCCTTTCTGTTAGATCGAGAACAGTTTGTCGAAGTAGATAATTGCCTTAAACTGAACTCAAATAAAACGGAGGTTCTACTCTTCGGCAGAGACTCATCGTTCTGGTCTTCAGAATGGTGGCCCTTGGAGCTGGGGATCCCTCCTCCAGTCACCAAGGAAAAAATCTGGGGGTCATTATTGACACCTCCTTATCCTTTTCGCATCATGCAAAGATGCTCTCCTCGTCAATCTCTCACCTTGAAAATCCTGAGGAAAATTCTTCCATTTATCCCACTGGCATTACAGAAAACAGTGGTAGCAGCTCTAGTCTTATCAAAACTCGATTACTGTAATGGCATATTGGTTAAAGCAAACAAATAGGTAGTGGCAAAACTGCAGGTACTCCAAAATTTCACAGCTCGGCTGCTCTTCGGCCTAGCCACATTTTCATCAGCCAGACAGGCTCTCGATACCTTGCACTGGTTGCCTGTGGCGAAGCGAATTAAGTTTAAGGCACTTTGCATCACTTACAAGGCTCTGCATAACCTTGGTCCTGTCTATTTAACAGATCGCTTCCAATGGCATTTGCCAGCACGTGCACTTCAGTCTGCCTCTCTGAAGCTTGTGAAAGAACCCAAGGTCCGCCTTCTTAGATGGGGTGGGGGGGGGAGTAAAAGTTTCTTGTGTCGCATCCAGATGGTGAATGAGATGCCAATGGAGTTAAAAAAAAAACAAACCTCCCCTGATCTGCTCTCCTGTAGGAAGAAACTTAAAACCTGGCTTTATACCCAATAACCTCTCATAAACATCCGGTTGGTTGGTTGGTCCATGTATTGAGCTGCAAGCGCCTAGACACCCTTGGGTAGTAGTGCGCTATATAAGTATATAAATAAATTCAAACAGACAATACTACGACAATGTTCTATCTGAACAAACAGGGGGGACAAGGTCCTTTCCCCTGAGCAAACTTGCACAGGAAATCTGGCAATGGGCAATAATTCACAAAATCAACCTACAGACAGTACATCTACTAGAGTCAACCACATTACAGCGGACCAGCTAGGCAGGCAGAACTGCTCCCACGAATGGGAGTTAAAGGAGAAAATAGTACGCTATCTGTTCAACATCTGAGGAACACCAGTGATAGACTTGTTTGCAGCGGTGCAGAACACAAAAATGGCAGTCCTTTGCCTCGAGGTTTCCACACCACCTATCAAAGGGAAATGCACTTTCACTCAACTGGTCACAGACATTTGCTTATGCCTTTCCACCAATAAATCCGGTATTGTAAAGCGCAAACTACTCATCCCTACGGGTCTCAAGGTGCTGGGGGGCGTCGTGGAAATTAAGTGAGCTATTGCCCAGAGACACATGGAGCTGAGCTGCCGTCGGGGATCAAACCGTGAGCCCTGTGCACCGAAGTCAGCTGCCCTGGTAGCTGCGCCACACCTCCCACTCGCTGCGCCACACCTCCCACTCACTGCGCCACACCTCTCCCACTGAAGCAAAGAATGATACAAAAAGCAAAAATTCCAGGAACAAAGATGATTCTCATTGCCCCTCAATGGCCAAGGCAAACATGGACTCAACCCCCCTAGAACTATCCAGGAGAGAAATGATTAAGATAAAAACAGAAAAGGGCCTGCTAACAATGCAACAGGGCCAGATCTTTCACCCAGAGCCGTCAACGCTACATCTAGCAGCTTGGCGCATGAATACATTGAATTTGGTCACCTCAATCTGCCTCTGCGAACCATGGAACGTCTAAAAGAGGAAAGGAAACAGTCAACAAGAAAGTGCTATACAGCAAAATGGAAGGGATATGCCACATGGTGCACCGCTAACGAAAAACAGTTCAATCAACACGCAAGAAAAGGTTATTACATACCTTACTTACCTCTTAGACAGCAACATTAACTACTCAAGCATGAAGGTGCACTTTGCTGCCATAGTAGCATACACAAGAGGAAAGTTATGCAAAAGCTTTTTTTTACAAGACCAGTTATCAAAAAGTTTTTAGAAGGAGCAAAAAGAATTTCCCCACCAAGGGTAGCCCCAGTACCCACATGGAGCTTAAATACAGTACTTTTGCTACTAATGGCAGAGCCCTTGAGCCATGCATACAGTGGACCTCAAACACATTACTCCAAAAACAGCTTTTCTCATTGCGATAGTATCACTAGAAAGAGTAAGCGAGCTGCAAGCTTTAACAATACAAGAACCCTACTTACAAATCCACAAGGATAAAGTAGTCTTAGAAACTAACCCACATTTCTTGCCTAAAGTGGTATCTAAGTATCACTTAAATCAAAACATTCTCCTGTGTTTTTTTTTCCAAAACTCCAAAGACTAAACTAGAGCGAAGCCTCCATACTCTGGATGTAAGGAGGGTTTTATTGTATTATTTACAAAGAACAGAACCGATCGGAAAAACAAAACCATTGTTTGTCGCTCACGCACATACCAACACAGGGTCAGCTGTCACAAAGGCAACTATTGCAAGATGGATGGTATAGCAATCCAAATGTTATGCCAATGCCAAGAAAGAACTAACAATTCTATTGACAGCTCACTCCACTAGAAAGAAAGGAGCAACTCTAGCCTTTATGCCCAATGTACCCATTGACTCAATGTGTGCAGGAGCAACAAGGGCATCACCACACACCTTTACAAAACATTGTGTAGATATACAAATGAATAAGGAAGCTCAAAGTGGACAAAGGGTGCTTCAACACCTGTTTGCAAGGTCTTCCTTTCACCACACCCTCCCAAACACGGGAGAAACCGCTACATAATCTGATGCACAGCATGTGAATCCAAAAAAGGATTCACACTGCAAAACAAAATGGTTACTTAACCTGTAGGAGTAGTTTTGCAGCTTGAAGAATTTTCTGGATTTACATGCGGCCTACCCGACCTCCCCTATAAGGAAAAGAAACAGGTGGGAAAGAAAATGACTACATCAGTTATACAAAAACCATCTCAAGGATTACAAGGAAGGAATAAGAACAAAAAAAAAAGAATCCAAAGATGGCCACCACGCACGTTGACCTCAAGGATTCCGTCTGACGTCGCACAGGGGGACGTACCTGGCACCAAATGGTGGTCAACAGCGACCAAAACCAGAAAAAGAAAAAAAAACAAAGACCATTCCGGACCCAACCACTAGATGGCGAAATAAAGCACAGCATATGCATCCAAAAAATTCTTCAAGCTGCAAAACTACTACTATTGGTAAGTAACCATTTCGTTATGATCTGGAGTTGACTTCCATGCCTTCCACTATTCCACAACGCAAACACGCACTCACCAGAACATCAAAGGCTGCTCACAGAGGAAGTCAAAGCCACCCTCCTCAAAGGAGCTATATAGAACGTGTCCCCCCACCTTGCCATCAAAAAGTTACGGAAGTGTACTCACTCTAATTCTAATACCCAAAAACTAAATCAACAACTCGCTGAACAGGCATGCTCCTCCTAGGCATGATGGCTAGCTGCATTACCACAGTACCTCATGCCAGGCTTTACATGCTTCAGTTGCAAGAATGTTTAGCACAACAGCGGTCTCAGGCTGAGTGTCAGTGGGACAAACTAGGGTTGATTGGCCGTCATTGAGACAATCTAGTGTTGATCGGCTGCCGCACTCATCTCTCTCTCTGCAGTGGTGGAACACGAACAACCTGTTGCAGAAGCGGGCTTTCCTTGACCCTGTTATGCAAAGGATTGTTACAACAGACACCTTATGGAGTGTGGTGCACACTTAAATGATTTGACTGTATAGCCGAGTCAGTGGGAAACCAAGTACCAAGGCCAGACATTCTAATGGAGAACCATGGTTGAAATCAGACACCCAAATCTCAGGGCCCTCAACCTTGCGATTTGGTCTAGAGGTCATAGAATTTGGATACATTAATCTTCCACCTGAATTCATTAGCGTTCTCAAGGAAGCATGCAGACCTACCAGCTGCGCCTAACACTCTGCCAAGTGGAAGAGATTTGTCTGCTACTGTCACTCTAAACAAATCGATCCATTGAAAGTCATGGTACAAGAAATTGTTACTTACTTTACTTGCAGGTCTCTGGGCTAGCCTTTACCTACATACAATTACATCTAGCTGCCGTAGATGCTTACCTTTAGACTAGACAACACATCTCTCTTTCTCCAGGATGCCGATCATTAAAGCTTTCATGGAGTGTCTCGAAAGGGTCATTCCTCGCCAACGTCCCTCTGCCACCCTCATGGAATTGTATTCGCATGACTCATAGGTTTTCCATTTGAGCCCCTCCACACCCGCCCACCTCAGTTTCGCTTGTGGAAGGGGGCATTTCTAGTTGCCTTCACCTCATTCGGACATGCCAGTGCATTAACCCTGGTAGACCCCTTCTTCCAAGTACATAGGGATAGGTTTGTCCTCAGCACCAACCCTAAATTCCTCCCTCCCATCCATCTTAATCAGTCCAATAACCGTCCCGTTTTGTTTCCCACGACCTGATTCAGTTAAAGAACGGGCTCTCCATACTTTGAACGTAAAACAAACCCTCATTTACTACCTTGATAGAAGCAGGCCATTTAGAAAAACACAACTTTTTGTTGCTTTCTCCGAACCCCACAAAGGAAAGGCTTTATCCAAGTCAGGCATTGCATGGATAGTTAAATGCATCCAGACATTCTATGCTAAAGCCAAGAAGACTTTACCAACTCCCCCTAGAGTACATTCTACTCGGAAGAAAGGAGTCTCTATGGCCTTCCTGGGTAACATCCTATTTGCTGATATATGCAAAGCAGCTACTGGGTCCACATCACACTCTTTCACAAAACATTACTTTGTGGATGTCGTAGTCTGCCATCAAGCTAATGTTGGCCATGCAGTTCCTCGTACACTCTTTCAATCTACTTCAACACCCACTGGCTAGCCATCCCTTTTGGGAGGACTGCTTTACAGTCTATGCACAGCATGTGCATCTACAGACACACGTCTTCGGAAAATGTTACCCATTATGCATCATTTTGTGGCATGTAGTCCTGTAGGTTCATATGTGCCTGGCCTGCTCCTGGACGCCTGTAGCTGATGCTGTCTCTTACTTTCTCTTTTTCCTCTTATGCTTGGACATCTCTTTATACATCGCTTTGCTTCACATTCCATCCTCACCCGCCATGTGAGAAAACAGTCTTAACAATGGAGTCGATAACAATGCACATTTTTGCAAAGAGGAGTCTCCATAGTACCTTATGACTCAAGACGTCTTCAACGAAAACCAACTTGCACACATCCGGGCCCAACAGTAGATGGCAGGAGTACGCACAATATGCAGATCTACTACACTACATGCCACAAACAGATGCTTTTAAAGGGTAAGTAACATTTTCCATTTGTATTAAATACCAGAGTACGTGCTTTACACTATGTTTTGTATATGTGGTGAAGATATTGTTAAATGAATAATTCAGTAATTAGAATGTAACGCTGTAGTTCCAAAATGATATCTTGCTTAAGAGCTATTCCAATAAATTCACCAGAAAATGACTCTGGATTAGAACAGCCTAGCTTCTCAGTGTGGCAGACATATTGGTACATTGCTTTCCTAACTCTTGCGAGGCCCAAAGAGCTTTCTGCTTGGTCAAGTAACTACTTATTTTATATAGTGCTTCCCAGGTGCTTGATTTGCTTTTCTCGTGCACTTGTACCTCTTCACCTCCAGGGAATGCCCTTCTCCAGATATCCCCAGCCCAGCCATCCATTCCTTGAGGCAGTCCCTAACGCACCCCAGCTGTCAAACAAAAATTCCAGCCCCAGGATGCTAATAACTGTTGGCTGAGCCCTTGAGGGGTTATTTCCTTTGAGTCCCCAGAGACTTGGGGCGGGGACTTTCCTCTTCGTGCTGGGGGAGAATGCGTTGCTCCTGCCGCTCCCATGCACATTGGTACACACCTGGTGGTGACATTGTCGTCCTGGGGCCACAACACGCAGATCACAAGCAGCTTTCCTTGCAGGCTGGTCCGGCCTGCAAAGCATTATGGGGCTCTTTCTCCAGCCCCGTGAATAATAGAGCCCTGCTCGGGGAGAAACGCACAGCCCTTGTGGGTTGCCTCACTCCGCTTCCAGGCCTCGGTGGGGGGCCTGATCCACCCGGACCCCCAGGTGAATTATGCAGCTCTGGAATTCCACCCCCGGCTACTCCGGCTGTCCTTCGGGGCTTCTCTCTGTGTTCCCATGGGTTGGAGAGCCACCTGGGGAGCCCACCCCCGGTGGCTTCCAACGGCTCCCCGCTCGGCCTGCACCATCTGGTGCGGCTGCGGGAGCAGGAGTGTCCATTTTGGTCTGCCCGCTCCGGTGGGCAGACAGAGGCGGCCTATCCCTTGGTGGATCTTCGGAGGAGTGCGACGGCACACTTCCTGCTGTCGCGGTGGAGTGCGGCGACACTCCCTCCACCGCACGGGGGCCCAGAGTTGGGGATCCCGGGCCCCTCTCTGGGGCACCTTCACAGGGAGTGTGACGGCGCTCCCCGAATTGGCTTTGGCAACGGGGACCCGGAGTTGGGGTCCCAGGCCCCAGAAGAATCTTTACAGGGAGCGCAACGGCGCTCCCCGGCTTATCTTCACTCGTGAGGGGGATTGCGCAACAGCACGCCCCCTCCTCTTCATCGCCATCACTGGGGCCCAGAGTTGGGTGTCCCGGGCCCCGAACGTTCTTCGAGGGAGGCGCGTGGCGCTCCCCCTTCACCCGTTGTTACCGGGGGCCAGGGTGGGCTCCTGGCAACCCTCATTGGCATTTTCATGGGGAGTGTGAGGGCGCTCCCCGGCTTTACTTCTTCTGGGGCTAGCCCCCGGGACCTGACCCACCCAAGGGGCACATCTTGGACCGGTGGCGGAGCCCCACGCGCTTTGTCAGACCTCGCAGAGGTCAAATGTCGCCTATCTTCTGGGGGGGCGTATCTCTGCCCCCAGGCAGCCGATTGGCTCCATTCTGGCTTCGACTTGCTCCTGGTGGCGCTCTCCAGTCACTGGGAGCACTTTCTTTTGCCCTCTTGGTCTCCAGGAGGGTGAACTCAGCAGGGAGCAGTCTTCACTGGCTCCCTGCACCTGCCTTTCGCCTGGCTCTCCTCCTGGGCCACTCTTTTCCTTGAGCTGAGGCCCAGGCTTCTGCTCACTGGTCCTGGTCTCCACTTGTGGCGCAAGTCAGAGTCCTGGACCAGTCTGGAGGTTCTTCCTTTCAGCTGCCTATGGCGCCAGGCTCCAGAACCAGTCTTCCTCAGCAGACCACACCCTAGAGAAAGATTCTCTTCCTGTGCAAACTCTTTTCAAAGAGTTTGGAGGGGCTGGCAGGAAGTATTTGTTTGCTTTATTAAACAGTGACATATCACCTCTCTGCCCCTGCTCGCTCCTTCCTGCCCAGGCCTCTGATTTAGTTCAACATGGCGTCATCCAGGGGTCTCATGCCAAATGGTCTCTGAAAGCCCCTTCCCCCCTTGCTGCCTTCTCTACAGAGCAGCACGGTGCCTGGCACCAGGTGACAGCTGCTGATAGATAACCGTGTAGCTCCACCCATCTTCTCTCCCTTTTGGAGAAGAGACCTTAGCCCTTGGAATGCTTGTCCTGAAGGGCTAGGCCTCTGATGCTACAGCTTGGGGAGGATGGTCATTAATCCAGCCTGGCAAGGTCAGACCCAGCCAGGCTTTGGTTATGAGCTGACTCAGAGGAATATGACATTTCTGAATGACCCAAAAGCAGTACAGTTATGACTTTCAACTCTGCAGAATGCTTCTTCTCACCTACGTTACAGTGGACTTTAGTGCATGGATGGAATTTGTATGCCCTAGGGAAATGAAACTATCCCATGTGATCCCCATCCTCAATAATGACGTGGTCCTTCAGTGAAAATAGTCAAGCACACTGACTTTCCCTTACATGTTTCTTCCCATTGTATAAAGCCTATTCCATGTCGCCACCCAGCTCTGCATAATTCCCGGCTCACCATTCAATTTGTAGCTGCTTCTGGGCTGCGCACGCCAGGAATCTCCCCTACATGTGTGCACCCGCATGTACACACGTCTGCATGTAACCAGCCTGGTGCCCCTTACTTCTGCTGCAGCGCAGCAGCCTTCTCTCACCAGGGGGACACCACGAAAATCCACATGCAGTCTCTTTCATCATGAGGTCACTGTGGATGAGTCCCAACTTATGAGGCTCTCCCCCAGTAAAAGTTCAACAATTAGGTGTTCAAAAAGCAAAAACTGCAGCTCAGATGGTCAGAACCATCTTCTAAAAGATACTTATCAAGAGTGGACTGTATCTTAAGTACAAAGTGCAATTAATGTGCTTAATTGGTGCCCACAATGCTATATACTATGTGAAGTCCAGCCATGAGTGATAGGCCCCCTGGAGGCACTGTAAGCTATCGATGAATATTGCATTGAGTCCTCCCATGAGTGACTACCAAGTTCCCTGGGTGTGCAGAATATATGATTACTGTATATTGTTCTAAAGTTCACATGGGAGCCTTACAGGCACTTACCACGGTAGGTCACTTAAAACTGATGTCACCCAGTAATGGAAAATTATCAAAAAACAAATGTAGCCTGTGGCGCCTGAGTGCCAGGAACCAAGATGGCCACAATGTATTGAGACTCCTTGGGCCTGCCGTAATATCCACAACAATCCTGCGGTATACTGCACAATTTGGTATTGGAACAGCTGTGAAATAGTGGATGAGAGCGTTCTAGCTAGCATGACCTGCAGCGAGGCAGTGCTCTTTTTTTGTTGACACAACTAGCTGCAGCATTGCATCCATTCGCAAAATGACTGTGAGGCTTGTAAGGATCTAATGGGGAGCAGTGGAAACCACGACTTAGCAGCTGAAATATACCCTGTGGTGTTGCTTGCTGGCTGCTCCGCTACCTCGATGTGCTCAGGGTCAAGACTGGTTGCTGAGGGAATCGTGTGTTGAGGCAGAATACCCAAGATGTCTGCTCATGTCAGCTGGCAGTCGTGAAATCTCCTGCACCCAATGACCTCCTTGAGCTGCAGGATGCTCAGTATGCACAGTAACAAGCTGCTCACGACGACATTTGACGCTGGTTGTAAGAAAGCGAGGAGTTAGTCTGAGAGGAAATGAGTTCTTTCAAAATAAGTCCAAAATGTTTTCATATCCAACTTGCAAGTTTAATGAATAAACCTGGGTTCAACCCTGTGATAGTTATGGCACAGAGCAGACCTCATTAGCTTACACAATAAGAATCACACAAACAATTTCGAAAGAGAATGACGCCAAGAACATTAGACCACAATAAGGGGAACTGAAAGTATGAAATTAAAATGTTTAGAGCTAAAGGGGCCCAAAAAATGTGAAGTGCTAATCCTAAGTCAATGTTCGCCTTTACTGGGACCTAGGCATGATTTCAGGCTGGCAGTAAATGAGCGTTGGGCGGGTACCCCAAGTGGTCAATCCAGTCAAAGATTTTACCTTGTGAATTGGCGTCTGAAATGGAAGTCGAAATCCTCCAGTGAGGCAAGGCTGCAGGCTGTTTCTGGAGAATTTTTCTCAAAGTTAGCTAGTCATTGGACAGGGTCCTGCTAAAGCAGTTTGTTTTTGTGGTATAAGCTCAGAAGGTTGAAGGTTCGAATTTCGTATTCCTATCGTCAGGCGGATGCTTTTCCCTTCTACCTCAGACCTTAATATCCTTTGGAGCTCAAAATCTTTTAGCGGGGCAAGCCTGAAACTATAGCTGATGAAATCCTCTGAAAATCAGACAACTTTGCTACAAGGTCTATCTGATAGAGACATCTAGCCGCAGATTCCTTAACTTGTGAATTCTCCCCAGGCGTCAGACTGGATCGGGAAACGTTTCTCGGCAGTCCCTCTGCGCACTGGGGGATGCAGCCGCATGGCTCTGCGCGACGTCATCTTCGGATATGATGTCAAAGGGGCCATAAAAGTGCACGCCGACGTCTGTTTCTTCTTTTTCTGTGTGGATCCGAAGTGGCGTATTTCTAGTGTTTTCGGCCTGCTGTGACAAGCTTTCTTGTCTGAGATTGTTTGCTAAATTCCTTTTGCCCTCTGGGCTTAAATCTTGTGGGTCCTGACCTTGCCATATGTCGAGTGTGGACCCCCATCCTATCTGTAAGCGGTGCATGGGTGAGCATTACGACGTTGACGAGTGTGATGCCTGCCAGTGGTTGAAACCGAAGGCCCTGTTGGAGTGGTGCATGAAACGTTTGGCGCAGCTGTCGCAGACCTCTACCTCCTTGCGGCGTTGATCATCCTCCCGATCCAAGGTCGCTCCTTTGAGCGCCACTCTTCTACCAATTGTCAACGGCAGTGGTCCCAGTCTCAGGCTTCCTCTCATGGTATGCGGCATCATAAGAAATCGAAGTCCGGTCTCTGTGACTTCTTCGACTCGTAGGGACCATGGCTCTCCTCCTTCTGCTCTGGCGTCGCTCCTGCGCCTCCACACCCCTTTCCTGGTGCCAGGGTGACCTGGAATCAGATGCAAGAGAACTGTCAGGCTCTTCATCTTGTCTTTGGGCCCTCCTCTCCCTTAAAACGCCTGTGGACCCCAAGGAGATCGTAGGTGCAGTAACGGGTTCGCCCTCGGTGGCAGTTCCGGTCTCGGACACAGACGTCTGTGCAGTCTTTTGGGACCCCTACCAGTGACGTCGGTCGACTCCGACGTGACATCTGTTGCCCCACCTGATTTCCCTTGGCGCCGGAAGACTGCGAGCCAGAGTCTGTGCACGACCGCAAGGTGCGCTTTGTGGGGTCGACTTCGCCTTTGCTCGTTACATTGGAGCTGATGCCGACTGATGTTTTCCCCTCTTCCCAGTCAGATGTTGGTACGCTGATAGTTTCTGTGTGGATTTCACAAGACCAATTGGGGAAGAATTTGAGATACCCTCCTTGGAGCAGCAAATACTTGTCTCCTCCTATGTTGGACATCTGCATTGCTGAGCTGGGTGAAGCCAGTGGGCTAGATTCATCACCTGCTTCATCTCCGTTATCGCCTCCTGGCCTTGCCTCGAAAGCCAGTTCTTCTTTGGTAGAAGTTTTGAGAAAGGTGGCTGATGCATTACATCTCACTCTGCTGACTATGGAGAAGGCTGCGGACCCTCTCATGGAGGTCCTTCACGTCAGCCAGTCAGGAGTTGAACCAGTACTCCCCTTTTGTGAGGCATTGTCTGATATTTTATTTGGGGCATGGGCAAAACCTCAGTTAGGTTTACCAGTGGACCGTACTATTGCCCACAAATACCGACCTGCCTCAGGGGATCTTGCTTGCCTTATACGACAGCCGACCAATCACAGCTTCATTGTACAGACAATTACGGTGTCCCCTGAGGTGGAGAACCTTCCCCACTTCCTATTTGATAACCAGTCTAGGAAGCAGGATTCTTGCGCAAAACACTTTTTATCCTCTTCTAGTGCAGCATTGCGCACCACCAACACTATTTGCATCTTCTGACGTTTTCTCCATGTCTTGTGGGACTCCCTGGCAAAGCTTTTACCCTTCTTCCCAGAGGCTAGCAAGGACTAGTTGACCGAATTGATTGTCGATAGTCGCCAAGCAAGTAAAGTGCTCATCAGGTGTGGAATGGACTCCGCCAATTCAAATGGCCGAGCCATGGCATTGCGTCGCCCCGCCTGGCTTCGGGTGTCTGGATTTTCAGACGCTGTCCAGACAGCCTTGCTTGACACGTAATTTGATGAGGGTCCATCTTGTTGGAGACCAAGCAAATGCGGCCTTACGTAGATTTCAGGCTGGTCGAGGAGGGCCAGACCTGTAGCTTGCCCCTTCCTGGATTCTTTCTTGTTATTGCAATGCCATATATTTGTTGCGGCGTTGGTCGCCAGATCAGTGTCTTAATGGTCCTTGGTTCTGCTTTGTAACCATGTAGAAGGCTCTACTCCACTGGCCAGTGGGTTACTTGGATGCCACTGTTAAGTGAATCCCTTATCAAGCGATTGCCTTGGCATTGTGTGATATGTGCAATACTGGCCACTTGGTCTTATTGCCCCTCCTGGGCTGTGGCTCAGGACTTGTTATCCTGCCCCTTTTTATTGCGTTCCTAGTTCAGTTACTTGGCAACCCTTTTCTCCTCCTTGGGGGCTTTCTATCACATATACATGGTATGCAATCTTGGCTCTACACTCTATTGGAGTTGTCTCCTTCTGTCCTTTAATTGTGTCAATGGCGGCATGTTTTTTCTGCAAAGGATTTTTTATGCATTACCTCCAGTGGATAGTTTTTTCACCCTGTTTGCTGTATCCACCTTGTGGGTTTCGTCACGCACATCAGTGTTGCGCCTTGCCATCTCTTAGCTTTAGGGAAGATGGGTGAGTTTCACAGAACCTTTTTGGCCTGCACCTAGTGTTTCAAAAGCGCCGCCTTGTGGTCATGTGCCTGGAGTAAGGCAGGCCCCTTCTATGCAAGGAACTGAATCCCACCACCGGCGGCAGAGTGTTGGGGTTGTCTTCCCAACCTCAGGGGGTACAGGAATCCCCAAGCCTGGGACTTGAGTTCCTCTGATGTTGGGGAATATCCGGGATCCCTGGGTATTTACTGTCCCCACTACAGCGGAAGCTCAGCAGGGTTGGTCGGGTTGGCGTTTTGGTTGTAGAACGTCTAGTTTTTCCTCTTTTTCTTCTGCCCAACCCCCTGGTTATTGCTTGACCTACCTTCCTCCCTTAGGGTCGTTGTGTGACCTATTGTTCTTGCCTCTTGGCCATTAGGAGAGGTGCTCCCTTTGACTTAGGGCTGTTGCGCGATCCTTGTATGAACTTCTGTTCTATATGTACTTTCAATTTCATGGTTGTCCGTCCGATAGTTCCCTCTCCTCTGTCTTGAGGGATTCTTTCTTTTGGGTATTCGGTTTGGTGATTGAGGAATACCCAGTCATAATTCCTTTTGTCTCAGTCTAAATATTGGTACGTGCTTTGGGCATTCTTTCATGTTTTTCCTCTTGGGAACTTGGAAGTACGTGCCTGTGGATATTCTTCTAGCACGCAATGTTGCCTTGTGGTCTGGCCTATTCTGTTCTTGGAGGGTCTCTCCCCCCGCTTCCCCTCCCCCAAATCCCCCGGTCTTTTCTATGGTTGGTACTCTGGCGTTGTCAATGTGCATTGAGCGTTGCCATATTTTTTGGGCTGTGGCATGCATCACCTGCATTGGTGTACTGCTAAGCCAGTTCCTAGTGTTTCATAGGCTTTCTGCCACCTCGTGTCCTTCCTTTCGGTTTCCAAAAAAACACAAAAAAAGAAAGAAATACTTTCTAAATAAGTAAATAGGAGAACGGGGAGAAAGATAGAGAATGAAATGTTCTCAATGTTAAAAAACATTCTTAGTTTGATGTCGGTCTTGTTGTTCTAGGTCCTTACCATACTCTAGTTAAGGGGTTTGTGTATGGTGGTCCTCCTTCTATTGATCTTATCAAGGCAGGAGCCTTATAGTTTCTAATTTCTCTTATCAAGGCAGGAGCTTTATGGTTTGTACTGTCCCAGTTAGTGTACTTGGGCTTCATATTTGGCATCCTGACAGTAGCCAGGTGATTTGAGCGGAATTTGTTTTTTCCCCCTTTTTTTTTTCCCAGGCTCGGTTTTACCTTGCCGGAATTTCCTGATTCTTTTCTTGAGACCAGGCACTGTGCTCAGAGGCAATATAGGTCTATCGATGTATCTTTTCCCCCCTTGGCGGCAGTGGAGATTTATTTCATTTTCTTAACGACCTGTTTTGGTTCCTTTAGTGGCCTTTTTCTTTCATCTAAAGATGAATGTCATCCTTTGGTTAGTCGGCCTGGTAGCTCAGTCCTTTATTATACACATTGCTGACTTCTCTGCCCCTACCCGTGGTCTCCCACCCACTTTAAGTGGGGCCAATTAGCCTTTAGTTAAATTTGATCCATGTCTATCTTCCTTGGAGTTGGTTTACCATGGGCATTGTACGTCTGTATTTCTATGCCTGAGGAAACAAACTCCTGGCGCATATTCCTTGTTTGCGTTGTTGTTGTCGTCTTTACCACCTTTAGAAGAGGTTCCCTCTTCCGTATCCTTTCCCACTGAGGTGTGACCGATTTTCTCGGTCAACCGGCTCTCCTGGACCTCTTGAGGAATTATTTTGCAGACCCTACTCAGAGAGTTTATGGCTATGGTATCTAATTCACATGTTAAGGAATCTGTGGCTAGATGCCTCTATCAGATGAACAAGTTACTTCCCTTCGGTAACTATGTATCTGGTAGAGAGACAGTCTAGCCGCAGATTCCTTAAAGCCCCGCCCATCCTCCCCGCTCTGCGATTGACCTTATGGTCTGGTCTTGAGGTCTTCAGTCTCTTACTCCCTGATTGACTGACTGTAGGCGTGGGAGTGGTCCTCCCTTTTTCCTCATTCTGCTTCTGTTAAGTGGAGTTTGCCAGATCCGCTGGTCTGGTCTCATTGATCTTATATGGAGTTCTCTTCCACCCTTTCCTCTTGGTATGTTACCAAAGGAGTTCCACCCGGTATAGGGTTAAGGAAGTAGGAGGTGTACTGTACTGTCTCTGCGCACTGTTCTACATGACTTTTGCTTTGACTTTTTGGTCTTCTCCTCAAGGGATTTCTTTGGTATTTTCATATTCTGCTTTTCCCTTTTTCGTTTGTTGTTGTAAAGTTCTTTCCTATTTTTTACACACTGACTCTACAGTCAGTTTCTAAGTGTGTCTGCGTTCCGCGCGGAAAGTTTCACCAAAGCTGACTTCTGCGCGCCGGAGGGGACTTTTATGGCTCTGTTGAAATCATATCCAGAGACGACGTTGTGCGGAGCAATGCGGCGCCACCCCCTGGCGAGCAGAGGTACTCCTAAGAAACATTTCCAGATCCTATCTGACACCTGGGGAGAATTAAAAAAAATGAAGGAATCTGCGAGTAGACTGTGTCACTCTCTCTCTCTACCAGATACATTGTAACTTGTTTTACTGAAGGGAAGTCTTGGTGGTCCGAAAATTTTCCAAGTCTCAACTTTCCAGAGTTTCTGCAGCAGTTCCTATTAGTCTCTTCTAAGGCTCCAAGGACCAAAAAGACAGCACTTCTAGGGACCAGGACTCACTCCAGCAGAGGCCCCCAGAAGGGACCATTCTTACTCTGGTCCTTGCAAGTTAATGGAGTTCCTGGAACATCTCCAACTGCATTGAGCCAAATACCTTACAGCGTGGTCCTCCTGCCAAAAGGCCTAAGTCATTGTTTCTCCTCTGGGAGCAGTTTTCACACCTTATTAAGGAGAAGCATGGGCAGGGGCCTGTTGCTGGAAAGCGAATGCTAATTAGTCTCCTGAAGTTCAGACAGTCTAATTCTCAAACATCCAACTTTGCCAGTGAATTGCATTTTAAATATATAATAAAAATAGGGGTTTACTAATTCAAGTAGCTCATCTCAAACCTCAGTTGGCAGGAATAGTATTTGATACTGATTTTTAGGTCTCGCCTACGCAGCGCTCATACGCTGCTTAGGCAAAAAGACCTATTGGTATCGCTTCGGCTTTTCAGCCAAAAACGTGCACGCGTTCCATTGCCTTCAATGGCAACGCGTGCACGAGTGGTGATTGACTTGCGGGAGCGAGCGGCGTCATAGGGGAGCAATTATCGCTCCTGGCGCTGCTCGCTCTCACAAGTGAAACGCTTCAACACTCGCCTCCTCCTCTCGCCCCTCCCCCTGCTGCCTCCTTTAAGCGCGAGGAACGCGCTTATTGTTGTTCTGCTTGTTTCCTCATGACTCTGCTCAACTCCTATGCGGCTTTTAAACCTACTCGTGGAAGTGGGACAGGTTTGGCTCTTGCCTTTTTTGTGAACACACAGACACCCACCCACCACGGTATGTGGCACAACTTCTCGCTCTCTAGGTCTTTCTTGTTTTGTCTCCCCACTGCTTATTAGAGCGGACATTAACCTGAGCCACAGGTCTGTTAGGACAGGCGAGTACAGCCCGGTTTGTTTTGTAAAGGTGACTCGGGCTCCTGGTAGCAGTTCACAGCATGATAGTGTTGATTGAATTATTGTTCTTCCGTGTGAGCCTATAGTAACGGCCGAGAATAAACCTAACAACCAAAGGCAAATAGGGTCACGTGCACAGCAACCAGAAAGCATTTATTCAAAACCGGCCACTAAATAAGCATGCTATTATTTTAAGGATAAAACATTGGCACCTCCACCCCCCCCCAAAGCCCAATTGAGGTGAAGACAACGGTGCAATAAGCCATGTCCAGCGCTGTGCAGAAGCGAACGAGGACCTCTGTACATCTGCTTATTAACAGCAACTCGCAAGACACCTTCATGTTGGCACACCTCAACAGAATTAGAATGCTGAGTTTGTTAGGTAACTAGTATTGGCATGCGTTAACAAGCATTGGCAAAGTCAATAGGTCTAAGTTGCCTTTTTGACCTATTAGCTTTGCCAATGCTGTACACATGGGGAGTCTTTTTTGTGTGAAAGAATTGTTATTGTTTTATCAAACTTAATCCGTGGTAACCAACATCAGGCATTTGCTACATATCACTGCCATAGTTATTTCCATACTGTTGGACCCGGGGTTACCGGTCCGACTAGGGTAGCCTGGTACGAAGTGGGAAGGCTAAACTCCAAGGCTTTAGTGTTACACTTGCGTCACACTCCACTCAGTATCACAGCATACTTCCACTAGAAAAATGACACCACACCGTCTTTTAGAAAAATGGAGACGCTTTATCTCTTACTCCTAAATCAACTTTAGCTTCTTTCTTTTTTTAGCAGTGAAGAATTTGCATCATGAACACCTTCACATATGATTTATCTAACCATTTAAACATCACATTCCTTTTGTTTGCATTTCAAGATCCAGCATGACTAATGAGCTTGGCAGTTCCACTTAATACTTTATCCTTAGCAGTTACTTTTCAGTCTTAGCACATCAAGCAGCAGTTTACATTCAAAAATAGGAAGAACAAGTAAACATATTGGTCTGTGTAGGGAGTTGACACATTTACCATATAGTTAACAAGCAGAGTATGTATTCCAACTAGGCAATCCTCTAGATCATATCTATAAGGGCTATTGGCATAACCCCACAGAGGGTGATTAACTCCTGTAATTCCAGGTTACTTGTCGTCCCCCTTTCTCTGCCAGTTTCCCCTCAAGTTCTGGTTCACAACTCGTATAGGAATTTAGGTCTGAATATCCCCACAGGCTTCACTTCAAAGGAGCTGAGGTGAACAGTCTTCCTTCTCTTTCTTCTGACTCCCTATTTTACTAGCTCGCTATCTCTGCTGTTCAAATATAGTCCTGGTTTCAGTTTTAATATCTTGACCCGATCCTCATGTAAATGTAGAGCGAAGGAGGGAATTCTCCAACAACATGTGAGACAATTACCTCATCCGCGACTTCCACCAGCACTTGGAACCGAGGGAGCCGGCAATCCCCTCAAACTCTGCCCCGATTCACAGACTACCCTGGGTGCCGAGTCCGAAGGGTGAATGCAGCAAACTACAGGCCTATTTCCAGGCCCGTTCAGCCCTTCTCCTTCCCTCGCGTCTCGGATTGAAGCGTCCGGCGCCTTTTCGCGCGTCACCGCTTCAGAGGGAGCCGGCCGCTTCTCAACTTCAGCGCCGGCCCCGATCTTCCGGCAATGTGATACTGACAACGCCCCCCAGCCCAGGCAGAGTTCAACGGGGCGGCTCTCTCACGATGCGGGACCCGCCCCAGCCAACTTCCACGCCTCTCGCGGGAAAGCTGGATCGGCGCTCCCGCCTCACAGGAGTTCAGCGGCACCACAGGGAACAACGGCTCTCGCTAAATGAACTTTGGGGAAATCAAGGTAACGGTGTATTAATCCCACTTCCCTTTACTCTTATTTTACTGCACAGATATCCCAGTGGAAATCCTACTTAAAGCAGCCGTCAGTCCGACGCTTTCCCCCATACTCTCTTCACGTGGGGGCTAGGTTCTGATGTGGTCTTAAGTGCCCCGCAGTCTGTCTTCACTCCTCTAGAGGGAACAGCAGCAGCGCAGAACCCTGCAGGTCTCTCACTCACCACCTTTTGCTTAGGCGAAACGATGTCCCTCCGTGTCCTGGCAATCTCAAGACTCAGGAAGGGGGGTTTCGGAGTTCATTAACCTCTTCTTCATATGGATACTGGGTCCCCTCAGGTCTTCCCACAGCTGGGTCAATTCAACAGGTAGGGAGGCAGATTCACCACACCTGGCAGCAGCTCTTCAGAACAATCAACCCGGTCAGGATCACCCTTCCTCATACACAGTAGTCTGCACTCCAGTCAGTTCTGTGAGGTCACCAAAATGGCCGACCAGTGAGCTCCCTTTTATAACCTAGACCCAGGTCACTAGAAGGGACCAGAAGGTTCTAGATCCCCCTAATGCTAGCCTATGGCCATGGTTCTGAGGTAACTCCTGACAGGGCAACCATTTTGTAAAACACAGTAGGCCTCCATTTTAGAAAAGACACACCTGCGCCTCAGCACTGGTCAACAGTGAGGAGACGCCCGGAGGCTTTAAAAATCAACACCCCAAATAAAAAAATTCAGTGGACAAAAAAAATTGAAGGCAAAAAGGGGAGAAAAACAAGTAGGGACCACCCAAAGGGCTGACAGGTCTAACACATACTACATGAAGAAAGAAATCTGCATTCAACAGGATACTAATAGCACAAGTTACTTACCTTCGGTAACGATATATCTGTAAGAAACAGTAGTTAGTGTTAGATTCCTTACCTTAGAATATCCCCAGGCATCAGACTGGATCCGGAAAGTTTTGCGTAGCAGTACCCCTGTGTGTCGGTAGGCGTCGTCTGCGGCTCCGCGTCCGTCGTCGGCATCGTGGTCGCCGGGATGACGTCGTCTGAGTACTTAGAAGCTGACCTCGCGCGCTGACGTCAGTTCTTGTACATAGCTTTCTGCGCCAGAAACGCAGAGCCATGCCAGAGACCACCACTGGTGCCATAAAACTAGGGCTCTCAAAGGGAAATACCTTAACCCTAGATATCGGTCTGCAGAACGGGGAGGATGGGTGGGGCGGTAAGGAATCTAAGACTAACTACTGTTTCTTACAGATATATCGTTACCGAAGGTAAGTAATTTGTGCATCTGAAAGAAACAGGTTAGTGTTAGATTCCTTACCTTAGAATAGATACCCCAGCAATACCAACCCCCCGGTGGTGGGTCTGCAGACCAAGATCACACCAGAAAGTCCTGGAGAATGGAACGGCCGAGAAAGCCATCTCTCCGGACTTGGCTGTCCAGGCAGTAGTGTCTAGCAAACATGTGCAGCGAGGCCCACGTAGCTGCCTGACAGATGTCCTGCAAGGGGACTCCCCGACCCAGGGCAGTAGTAGCTGCCGTGGCCCGAGTGGAATGGGCCCTCAGCCCAACAGGGGGCTCTTTTTTAGCCAAGGACTAACAGACCTTGATGCACAACACGGCCCACCGAGAGATGGTCCGTTTGTGCACCGCCCGTCCCTTCTTCGCGCCCACGTAACCAACAAAGAGCTGGTCATCCACCCAGAACTGGCGTGTGCGATCAAGGTAGAAGGAGAGCGCACGTTTTGGGTCCAGACGGTGGAGCCATTCTTCCTCTTTCGAGGGATGCGGAGGCAGAAAGAAGGTGGGCAAGGTGATGGACTGCCCGATGTGAAAGGCCGTAACCCCCTTGGGCAGGAAAGAAGGACGCGTACTTAAAACAACCTTGTCCGAATGGACAGAAAGGAAAGGAGGCTTAGAAGATAGAGCCTGGCGCTCACTCACTCTCCTGGCAGAGGTGATGGCAACCAGGAATGCAGTCTTGAGAGTCAGAAGACGAAGAGGGCAATTGTGAAGTGGATCAAAAGGAGCGCACATCAGATAGGTTAGAACAAGGTTCAAGTCCCACTGAGGCATCACGAAAGGAACAGGAGGAAACGTGCGTGATGCCCTTCAAGAATCTATTTACAACAGGGGACTTGAAAAGAGAGGGCTGATCGGGAAGTCTCAAGAAGGCAGAAATGGCTAAGAGGTAGCCCTTAAGAGTGCCCAGAGAAGAGCCCTGCTGGGCAAGAGAAAGAAGGAAGAGGAGAACCTCTGAAAGGGGGGCAGAGAGAGGATCCACAGCTTTTGCTGTGCACCATGCCACATTTTTTTTCCACCTGGAGGCGTATACCGATTTTGTGGAGGGACGCCTGGCTGCCAGAATCACATCACAGACTTCAGGAGGCAAGTCAAATGGCCTCAACTGCCGCTGCTCAATCTCCACGCATGGAGGAGGAGGAGGCTTGACAGGTTCGGGTGGAGGACCGTCCCCTGCTACTGCGACAGAAGGTCCTCCTGTAGAGGCAGACGAATCGGGGGATCGACTGACATGCTGAGTAGCTCGGGATACCAGTGTCTTCGTGACCAGTCCGGAGCCACAAGGATAACTTGGGCCCGGTCTCGCCTGATCTTCAGCACTCTGGGCAGAAGTGGTATAGGCGGAAAGGCGTACAACAGACCGCAGCTCCACTCGTGACGAAAAGCGTCGCCGACCAAGTGCCGCCTTGGAAATTCCAACGTGCAGAACCAAGAGACCTTGCGCCATGTCAAGTTCAGACGCCATTTGTGATCCATCATGCACCAGCGGCTGAGTTTGTCCGCCCTGGCATTCAGGGAACCTGCCAGGTGTTTAACCACCAGGGTGACGCCCTGGTGTTCCAGCTATGTCCAGAGGTGCAGAGCCTCCTGACAAAGGGTCCATGACCCCACCCCGCCCTGTTTGTTGCAGTACCACATGGCGGTGGTGTTGTCTGTGAACACCTGCACTACACTTCCCCAGACAGAGGGAAGGAATGCTTTCAGTGCAAGCCGGATCACCCGCAGCTCCAGAAGGTTGATGTGGATCCGGGACTCCGCCGGAGACCGCAGGCATGTGATCTCCCTCTCTCCCATGTGGCCCCCCCAACCCAGGAGGGACTCCTCTGTCACCACTATGCACTCCGGGTGGGGATGGGCGAGAGATCTGCCGCTGACCCAATCGCGGTTCGTGAGCCACTACTGCACCTGTTTCGCAGTGCCCTCCGAGCTCCGGACGTAGTCTGACAGGTTGCCCTGATGCTGTGCCAACTGAAACTTCAGGTCCCACTGCAGAGCCCGCATCCACCACCGGGTGTGATGCACCAGAAGGATGCAGGAGGCCATCGGCTCCAGGAGCCGCAGCATCAACCTGACCGAGACTCAGGATAAAGAATATCCTGAACCTGCTGTTCGGGAGGATAAACCCGAAACTGCGCTTAGTCCAGAACCGCTCCCATGAAGAGGAGCTTCTGAGAAGGACACAGGTGTGACTTCGGCACGTTGATGGAGAACCCCAGCGAGTGCAGGAGGTCGACCGTAGTCTGGCGGTGGGAACAACTGTTTGGGGCGAGCCCGCCTTCAACAACCAGTCGTTGAGATAGGGGAAGACTGAAACCCCTAATCTGCGCAGATGAGCTGCGACCACCGCCATTACTTTCGTGAACACCCGTGGAGCGCTGGTAAGGCCGAAGGGGAGCACAGTAAACTGAAAGTGCTTGTGGCCTACCGTGAACCGCAGGTATCGCTGGTGGGCCGGCAGGACGGGGATGTGGAAATACGCATCCTGCAAATCCAACGCTACCATCCAGTCTTCTGGGTCTAGGGCAGCTAGGATCTGAGCCAAAGTCAGCATCTTGAACTTCTCCTTCCGAAGGAAGCCGTTGATGCTCCTTAGATCCAAGATAGGGCGTAGTCCCCCTTTGCCCTTCTTGGGTACCAGAAAGTAGTGGGAATAGCAACCACACCCTACTTCTGGCCCAGGACGCGCTCGATAGCCCCCTTGGCCAAGAGGGCCGTAACTTTCTCCTGCAGAAGCTGCAAGTGATCTTTCGACATGCGGTGGTACTGCGGTGGCATGGCTGGAGGGGTCGCCTCGAAGGGGAGGGAGTAGCCCCTTCGGACGATTTGCAGCACCCACCTGTCCGATGTGATGGAGGGCCAGTGGAGGAGGTGATGGCGAACCCT
This sequence comes from Lissotriton helveticus, assembly GCF_964261635.1. Lineage (NCBI taxonomy): Eukaryota > Metazoa > Chordata > Amphibia > Caudata > Salamandridae > Lissotriton > Lissotriton helveticus. The sequence goes on from NC_136067.1 coordinate 1,530,992,860, forward strand.
GCCCCCCACTGGCGTCGAATGGGCATGAAAACTCGGAGGATTTTGAGGCAGATGTGGCGGGTGTGGACAGGCGTTGCCTGTATCCCTTGGCACCGCCACGGCGGTTACCATGTCCGTGTTGAGGTGGGTTCTGGGGCCTGTGGCTAGCTGGATGTGAGGGGGCGCCCCTTCCTTCGCCACGAAAGGCGGAAGTCTGCTGGCTTTGGCCGAGGCCTAAGGACTTGGCCGTAGCCTGGAGTCCGTAAAACATTCCACTGCGCTGTCTGCCTTGTTGCCAAAAAGGCGACGGCCCTCAAAGGGCATGTCCATAAGGGATGCTTGGACATCGCCCGAAAAGTTGGGGGACCTCAGCCAGGCATGGCGGCGAACCACCACCGTCATTGCAATCGTCCTGCCTAGCGAGTCCGTGGTATCCAGGCCACACCGAATGGAATATCGTGCTGCGTCCCTTCTCTCCGTGAGGGCCTGGGTTAGCTTTGCCTGGACCTCCGCCGGGCACTGCAGGAGCACTTCCACAACCGTATCCCACAAAGAGTGAGAATAACGGCCCAAAAGGCAGGCGGTGTTGACCGACCGCAACCCAAAACTCAGTGAGGAGAACAGCTTCTTAGCGAACTGGTCGTACCTTTTGGATTCCCGATCCGGATGGGCGGTCAGGAATGCGGAAGTAGAGGCCTGGATCACCAGGCTCTCAGGGGTGGGGTGAACGGACAGGAAACAGGGGTGGATGGAATGTCCCTTCTTCATTTATTTATATAGTTCCATGCCGTTCCTTGTGGGGACTTCAGAGCATTTTCCATCAAGAAAAATGAGATCCTAAATGGAGTTGGACAGGTTTTATAGTAAAAATAAAGCACTTGTAGGCTGTAGCCCGAGTTGAGAGACTTGAGTTTACTTCTTATTCTGTGAAGTCACCAAGGCGCATGAAGTCACGTGTTTTTGGATGATGATTCTTAAGGAAGGCATCACCATGCAAACAAACACAGAGAGTTAAGAATCATGCTTGTGTTTGGTGGGGGACTGAAGTAAGTTTCCAAAGCCGAGTGTATGTGAGCCGGGCCTGGTGTGCTGTTTTATCAAAGGCTTTCCAGATCAATAGTTTGAGTGTTTCTGAGACACTAACCAGCATCCGGTTAATTTTTGTTTTTATTTTGTCCTCAAAGCCATCCGAAGTCAACAGGGGGAATTGATGGGTCTTGATATGATCAAATGTCCGTAGGTTGATTGCTGCGGTCTGCGGGGGTCTACGGCTTTAAGTGGTGTGCCACTGAACATTTGGTGGCCATGTTGGCAAGGTCAGGCCGGATGGGCCTGCGTGGCTTAAGACTCTGACACAGAATTGTTTGTTACAGTGCTGTCATATTCCTGCTGTGTTGTATGTGGCCTTTGGCTTCTGACAGAAACGAGCACAGCCTCTCGCCCTCCACCCTGGTCAGCAATTTCAGGACGCCACCGAGCCTACTTCTAGTTTCTGTAAGAAAATGGCTAGTACCAATCAAAATCAACGTCTTGTCCAATGAAAATGCAGATTGTGCATGGCAGTAAGCCCCGCATCACTATAATGGTTAGTGATACAGCAGAAGTGAGCCTAGATACTGTACAAACACGCATTGGCATAGCCAATAGGTCTCGCCTTTGCGACCTGATAAGTGTTTAGCCATGCAACATTTGATGTTGTTGCACCAAGGATATTGTGCTGGATAACTAAACACTTACAAGGTCCCAAAGACGAGACCTATTGCTTATGCCAATGCTTGTTCATCTTAGAACAGCTACATCCCGATATAGTGCAAATAGGTTTTGAGGGAAGCCACTGTAGGTATATACCAATATTGAACTCTTGCATGTACTACTATTAAATACTAGGCATCCTACATTGGGGGCTTCAAGGTCTACTTAGGGGTAACTTATTTAAAAGTATGGTTCTTTTATTTCAAAACGAGTTATTTTGGCAGCTTCACCTGGCAAGTTAAAAGCTGCAGGAGTGAGGCTACATGGGTAGGCCTAAATCCATGTTTAGTTAGTCTAATGGATGGCACAAGACACAACATGTGCTGCAGTCCATAGGTGACGTAGAACTTTACAAGCCATTGGTGCATTTTCCTCTACCATATACTGTGGCACTACTTGAATGTTAAATATACCAATAGGAGATTATCCATTTTTCTATTTTTTAGTGGTTAGAGTACATACACTAGGGACTGGACATCAATACCCTAGTGTGCAGAGTTAAAGTGCAAACACTGCCCGCAAAAAATGGGCATGATTAAAGGCATTTTTTCATACTGGTGAGCTGGGCTAGTGGGACTGACTTGCTAATCCACCACAAGAGGAGGACAGGACAAGGACACCTTGAGGATGACATTAATCCTTGGCCTGACTGGGTGCAACTTGCTCATGGCCAGTGATGTAGGCTGCAGTGCATGCTATCTTCAGCCGTTTGTTTTCACAGCCTCGCCTGCATTCCAGGAGCCATCACCATGGAGAACTCTCCTTCCTAGACTCTTTTCCTTTCTCCAACACCTGTTGCTGCTACAGCGCATGGAACACATTCAAATCATTTTGTAAAATTTCTCCCATCTTTCCCACAAACCATTACATTTAGGAAACCATTCTACCAATGAAATCGTACTTTGCATTTTACGAGTGTATTTATCCGTTGTACGGAAGACCCTTAGAGGTACATTTTTGTGCAATTGGGGATCTGGTCTGATGTGAAGAAAAGTACAATATCACATCAATTTTCTTTTTTCCCCAGAAAAAAACTGTGCCTCTCCAGCAAGAATATACCCTGCTTTGTCCCCTGCAAGTTCTATACAGACATATTTTTTTTTATTGCGGAGCAGTCCCACGATATTTATTTATCTTGGGACTTTATCAGTTGTTTTATATGTAGTGCATGTGTCAGGAGTTATGTATAATCAATACACCAAACAGTACTGGCTAGTTACAGCTTATATGGAGTTGAATTCCGATCTTTTTTCCCCCCACTCCTGCTGAGATCAGGACATCCACGTCCATTTTCTAAGCGGTCCTTATTTTATCAGTATTTACATTTTCTAAAGTTAGGAATTGATTTTAGGCTTTAGCTATACGACCTTTACCTGAGGGACAAGGGAATGCCTCACTGAACAAACTGATTTGAAGACACAAAATAGCTATCTTTCATTATGACGGTATATTTTTGGCACACTTCTTTAATTGGCAGGTAGTAAATTATGCTGATTGCAAAGTTGATTATAATGCCATGCCTCTTTCTTTTCCCATTCAGAGAGCTTGCTAAAGCCTTATAGAGGGAATTCAGGATTATTTGATAGTGGACGGCGCTGTTCATTCTCACATTCTCAATCTTAAAACGCAAAATCGAGTACAGAAATACGGGACCGATTTTTCTGATAGAGACTTCTAACTACAGATCCCTCACCTTTGAATACTCCCCAGGCATCAGACTTGTTCTAGAAATCTTGATTAGTACCTCTGCGCTCCGGTATGTGGTGTCAATTGGTTCAATGTTGTCCACGTGGGAGGTGACGTTGTGGTGCCCGTATAGTCACCAGCCCAGCGTGCTGACTTCAGTTCCTTTGTGTGCGGATCCAAGGAGCTATGTTTTTAGGTCGAGCCTAACGGCAGTGCGCATGCGCTGCACGTTCTGCGAGGCATGCTGTAGTAGAGTATGCTGTGGAAGTCTCTCCCACTCTCCGCCCATATTTGTCATTGGCTGGTGTCATTGTCCTTGGTAAATGCTTGATTCCGATTCATTATGAGGCTTGTTAGTTTCTCCTTGTTACCGCCTTGTCGCCATTTGTTACCGCCCATGACAACTGGACCTTTTACTTGGCTTGTTATATGGTCTCCTTTTTAAGTCTGTGAGCACTATTTTGTTTTGTAACTTACTAATGGGGACAATATCGGCTGCCTCTCGCATTTGCAGCGCGCCCACACAGAACAATGGTGGCCGCTTATCTTTTGTGACTTTATTACTTTTGGAATGAATTGCATGCTGAGCGCGCCGCCCGCTTTAGGGACACTGTGCTAAGTTTCTTTCTTTTATGTATACTACAATGTTATCACTCGTTTCAGAGACACAGTGCTTTGTTTGTTTATTGATTTTTTGAACTTTAAGACTGAGCGTGGCGCCGCTTCAAGGACACCGCACTCTGTTTCTTTGGTTTTTTTAAACTTCATTGGTGAGCGCAGCAACCGCTTCAAGGACACTGTGCTCAGTGTTAAAGTAAAAAAAAAAAAAGTGTGGTGTCCTTGAAGCTCAGTTTTAAACTTAAACATACATTTGCAATGCAATAGGTCTCGTATTTACGCGAGTTAAGCCAATGGCATTGTAAATGGCAATACCATTTATTTATAAAAGACATTGTCATTTATAATGCCAATAGCTTAACTTGCGTAAATGCGAGACCTATTGCATTGCAAATGCTTGTTTTTACCTGCTTTTACTCAACATTTTTGAGATTGTGCTCTGTGTGCTAGGGACATGTCCCATGCTAAACCTTTAGAGCTCAAGCATTGAGAGGATTGTCACAGGCAGCTTTCTGTGTTCGATACCCACGTGATTTGTCTATGGTGCATGAGGTTGGGGCACAACTGCAAGGCCTGCGCCAAATGTAAGTTGGTACACCCAATGGCAATTTGTGTATGGGCGATTAAGTTCCTGGTGTCGCTGTGAAGGAAAGCTTCAACCCTTTACTGTGGAAGCTTTCAGGGCCACTCCTAGAGCTGTTCACACAATGATCATCTTCCGCTCCAAGACCACCTTGTTGAAGTTGCGTAAGTCAAAGAAGCACAAGTAGTCGTTGAAGAGTTCTTCGGCTTCACCCTCTCACCCTAGTGTTTTCAGGCACCACTCCCACACTCAATCTGTGGAGAGGATGTCCGGGCTTGCTCCATGCTACCCTGAGTTTCTCGGCTCCTAAACTACGCCCACCCAACTTAAAGAATTCTGTGATGCCATGCATGCCAGCTTTGGGCCACCAACTCTTGCTAGCATCCCTTCTGGCCCTATAGTGCTGACGTGCCCCTACCGGGTTATCATCTGGGGCTTTGTCTTCAACATCAGCTGGGCGCTTGGGATCTTCTCCAGGATCTGGACTGTCACCGTCACAGGTGCCTCCATCCTCCCCAGCTCCATCCCATTTGGCGCCGCCTGAAAATAAGCCTATCATAAGCCCCAACTCAGCAGTGCCCGATTCCGGGTGGTCCAGGCCATACCTCCCTGAAGGGGGAGTTGAAGAGGTGGGTGTATGGGCCTGTAGAGGAGGACATTGAAGAGGAAAACTGGTATGAGGACCTGGGTGATGCAGTGGCTTTGAGACCTCTCCAGACTCTGACATGCTTTTCCCTCTTGGCCAGGCTTTGGAGGAAGGTGCATCTTTTGACACTTTGATGCACAGGGTGGTAGAGGTCCTCAATCTACAGCTGTCCACTGACTAGGTCAAGTCCAATGTCTTGACATAGATGCTTCAACCTGGGATGGGCTTGTCTGAGTCCATGCTCCCCTTTAATGAACGGTACAAAAGGGGGTGGTGATGGACGGAGCATCTGAACCAATCAAACACTCACACCCAGTCAAAAGATCTGGGTTTAATCCATCACCGTTCTTTAGCCCACTCTGCCACCCCAGTTCAGACATGGCTATATGCAAATCAGTCTGACCCTGTGCCTCATGGGAACAGTCCAGCCCGAACTGCCAAGCCATGTCTTCCCTGGACCGGAAACAAGCTTCCGAGGACCGGTTTCTGGCATTACAGCCTTCTTCAGCCCAGCTTGCTTGAATCCAGTGGCAAAGTGAGCAAGGGACTCACGTCTGAGCATACCCTGCCACACTTATGGCGGCCAAAAGCGGTACAAAAGGGGGTGGTGATGGACGGAGCATCTGAACCAATCAAACACTCACACCCAGTCAAAAGATCTGGGTTTAATCCATCACCGTTCTTTAGCCCACTCTGCCACCCCAGTTCAGACATGGCTATATGCAAATCAGTCTGACCCTGTGCCTCATGGGAACAGTCCAGCCCGAACTGCCAAGCCATGTCTTCCCTGGACCGGAAACAAGCTTCCGAGGACCGGTTTCTGGCATTACAGCCTTCTTCAGCCCGGCTTGCTTGAATCCAGTGACAAAGTGAGCAAGGGACTCACGTCTGAGCATACCCTGCCACACTTATGGCGGCCAAAAGCGGTACAAAAGGGGGTGGTGATGGACGGAGCAACTGAACCAATCAAGCACTCACACCCAGTCAAAAGATCTGGGTTTAATCCATCACCGTTCTTTAGCCCACAACTGGGGTGGCATGGGATCACCTCTGCACGTTTTAAATATTCCAATACTGCTATTGTGGCACGCCATGAAGCCCTTTGGCTAGGTGGGTTAAAATTAACTCTCTTTGCTTATTGGGTTTTATACTTGTTTATATTGGTTCTTTGCATATACCAATGATTCATAAGTGGATATATATTTACTCTGCAGACCCTTCCTCTGCTATTACCGAGTCCAATTATATTATACTTATCCCTCTTCTTACAGACACGGACGGCCAAGATTTGGGTCGGACCCTCCCAACGCTATCATATCGCGGGATCCGAATTAGGTATTTATTTTAGGTAAGACTTTTTCCGTTCTTATTTAAATATAAGCATAAATCCCGCATTGACTATGCCCTGTTCAGTTTTATTCTCAAGGACACTCTGAAAAACTTGATTTACCTTCCCTCTCATCTGTCCGATCATTCGGCTATTCTCTTCACGTTAATATTAGGCCAGAATGTCACACACACCTCATGGTCCTTTGATTGTACCATCCTGCTAGAAGAAGACGAGAGGGAATTTCTTATAAATGAGTCCGCCGCATTCTTAGAACATAATTTACATTCTGCCCCCTTAGTGTCTGTGTGGGAGACGTGGAAGGCGTATTTAAGAGGATGTATCACCAACCGTGCCTCTTATAGAAAGAGGAAATACAGAGAAGAGGTATTAAACATAGAGCGGGATTTGGCATTCATAAACTCAAATGACCCCGTGTCTCCAGTAAATCTAAAAAGACGTAACGACCTAAAAGACAAACTAGATTCTATACTGCAGGAGAGAGTGGCGAAGAGGGTGGGAGGCCAGTAAGCTCTCACACTTCGAATATGGTGAGGCTGCAGGCAAACTGCTTGCCTGGAAAATCAAAGCAGACCAAGCCAGAAATTACATTAAAGAAGTGAGAGTAGAGGGGGAAGCCACTACTAGGATCTCCAACTCAGAAATAGGGGAAGCCTTTTGGGTGTTTTTCCAGAATATATATACTGATGGAATCGCAATTAACGCAAAGGAGAGGGATGCGTGGCTAGGGAAGGTGGGCCTCCCTACGCTGACCAAGGAACAGAGCGATCGTCTTGATAAGGAGGTAACAGAAGCGGAAGTCACCAGAGCAATCAAACAGTTGAAACAGGGGTTGGGCCGCAGGGCCTGATGGCATACCCGGCGAACTATATCGGGTTTTAGACATGACTATTGTTCCAACTTTAACTGATCTGTTTAATAACATCTTAATGAACGGAGCGGCGCCACCCAAGTCATGGGGTGAGGCAAATATTGCCCTAGTTCTAAAAACGGGAAAGGATCCGGTCGATTGTGGATCTTATCGCCCGATCTCGCTCCTAAATAACGACTATATGATCTTTGCAGCAATTTTGGCAGCACGTCTTGGGAGCGAGATCGGTACGATTATCCATCATGACCAAAAAAGTTTTATCCAGGGACGCCAACTGGCTGACCTGACTTATGACCTGGTCGGGGCGATTGATATCGCCTCAACTTTTGCTCTCCCTCTCGCAAACATGACGCTCGACGCCACAAAAGCATTCGATAGGGTCAACTGGCCCTATCTAGATGCCGTAATGAGGAAATTCCAACTTGGTCCTAAATTTTGTCGAGCAATAAACCTGTTATATAGTGATCCTAGGGCCAGCCTCTTGGTCAACTGCGCCCGTACAGAGCCTTTCCAAATTATGAGTGGGACAAGACAGGGGTGTCTGCTTTCCCCCCTCCTGTTTAATTTATATGTCGAACCCTTTGTTCAGACTCTTAGGGATGACTGCAGCATTCCGCCTTTCTCCTTCCATGGCTGGGAGAGAAAGGTCGTGCTCTATGCTGATGACATTCTTATCTATACAACGGACCCGGTCAGGCCTTCCCCACGGTCGTAAGGAGGGCAGAGGAGTTTGGGAGGTTCTTGGGTTATGAAATTAATGCTGGGAAAACCGATCTTATGGCCTGGAATATCGATAACCTTCAACGTCAATCCGCTACCTGGGAGTCAGAATTACCCACGACATTGGTATTTTGGCCCAGACGAATCTAGATCGGGTTTCCCGCGAGTCCAAGGCACTGTTGAAAGCATGGTCCTTCCTCCCTTTCACGGTTTAGGGGAGAACAAGCTTAGTGAAAATGACCATCCTCCCCAAATATACATTCATCTTTAACGCTATCCCACTGGCATTTGACTCTAAACAACTCCACAAATGCCAACAATATATTTACTCCTTCATCTGGGGATTTAGGTCCGCCAGGCTGGCCTGGAAAAAACTAAGGAGAAGGAGGGAGAAGGGAGGCCTTGCACTGCCAGACCTGGAATATTACGCCTGGGCATTCCACCTGTCTCACTCCAGGATGCTGCTGAAGACCCCCGAAGACAACTCAAATGGGTGTATGTTTAAGGCAATGCTATCTGGTTCTAATCTACCACTGGATGGTTTTTTGTTCAAATTTGGACATCAGAGATATTTCAAGAGGGTGAGGTTAAAGATTTTATACCTGTTCGTAAAAGAATGGACCCAAATAAAAGCTAGGGTTGGGTTGGCATATTTTTCTAATCTTGCTCCAATCTGGGATTCCCCGGGGCTCCCCCCTTGTCTTGCTGATAGCCTTACACCTCCTTTATTGGATGCAGGGGTACTAAGATGGGGAGAGTTGGTGGCGGGAGGGATCTTGGTAGAATGGGAAGTTTTATCTGAGAGGGTCGGTTCAGCTTTATCCTGGTTTAAAAACATGCAATTGGCCAGTTGGTTCCGAGAACAGTTAAAGAAAAACGTAAAACTTGGGGGGTATAGCTCTCTAGAAAAACATCTAGTAGATAGATCAAGGGGCCCCAAAGAGGTGGCTTTTTGGTATTGGTCCATCATGGAGGAAGCTGACGGAGATTTCGATCTCCCGAGTGAACTGTGGGGAGGGGATAGTGAAGCTCAGACGGAGGACTTATGGATCAGATCTTTCAGCCTCCTGTACAAAGTCATCAAGCCTGCCTCGTTGAGGCGTAACCATCTATTGACTCTGCATCGAGCATATCTCACTCCCCAAAGACTCTCTAAGTTCCAACCAGGGAAGTGCTGCAATAAATGCCTTCTTCCGGCAGCTTCTGATGTCCATATGTTCTGGGAATGCCCTAACATTAGTTCATTTTGGGAGGAAGTCAAGACTTCTTTAGAGTCAATCCTTAAAACTCCGATCCCTCTTTGTCTGTCGTTAGTTATATTCGGACTGAGCGACAATATAGTGGGGGCAGAAATAATATTTCTGTTCTATGCTATCCTTTTAGCAAGACGGCAAATATGTAAAAACTGGGTCAATACCAACCCTCCGACTCATGCAGAGTGGCTGACATTGCTTTATGAAATATCTAAAGTGGACATGGCAAGATCTGGCAGTTCCAGAAGCCTCGCCTTCTGGAATTTTCTACTTAAGTGGAGATGAAAAACCATCTTGGTATACAGGTTTTTTTTTCTTGTTTTTATTTCCCCGGGTCCGATGATTAGGCCCTGTACTCCAGGTCCAGAGGGAGGCCCCTCGTGCCACGACGAAACTGGGCCGACAGCTTGAAATAAGCCTTGATGGAGTAAGATCTTCCGGAAGATACCTCCCGCCAATTTGATACGTTTGCCCTGGGAAAGAATGAGACCACTTTCTGGTCTCCAGCCTTTCAAGGACATTAATGGTAGTTGGATATTTCTTGGAACGATAATGCGGCTAATGAGGACAAAAAGAGAAAAAAAAAGAAAAGAAAAAAGAATTGGAGCTTTTGAGCACTCCTTTTTTGGTGCACCGTCCTTGTATATATTAACTTTGGGATCTGATTTGCAGTAGAGTATTGGTGCGGCATACTCTGGACGTGGTGTGCACAATATATGGACTTATATATCACACGCTGGAAATATTCTTTGCATAACTTTGGTTAGCAGTTCTGTTCTTTCTATGTGAAGGTCTCGAGATTGGTCGCGGTGCCCGCAGTCCTCGTCTAATTCGAATTCTTCAGGACATTCAGGTAAGCACAAGAAGTTGAAGAAGCATAGGCGTTCTTTGACTTCATCTCGTCCATCAGTCAACGTGGGACACAAAGTGTCTTCACTCTAGGCCTCCATCCTCTGAGCCTTTTTCAGAGACCACTCCATGCCTCCCTTTTTTCTGGGAGCCAGCCCATCTCTTGCCCAATTGAAACAGTTTTATTATGCCTTGCACCTTCAGGCCCCGTGGAGTTGGTTAGTTCCATACCAGGCCTTCGCCGGCAGCTCTGGCCCTGGATCCGGAGGGCCCCCGTGGATCGGTTATCGGACCCTGACCGACATCGGTCGTTCCACCTCAACATTCCCTGACGTCGATCCGGTGTCGACGCTCACGATGCCGACCGTGCCCCCGAGTCAGCACCCCATCCCGTTTTGTCCCTGTGTTCGTCCCCGGTGTTGATTTTGTACTGGGAGGTGGAGAGGACTGGGAGGTGCTGTTGGACCCTTTAACTGACCAGCTTGAAGACCCCATGGACTGGTGGATGGACCTGTAAGAGGCCTAAAGGTTTGACATTTTCCCCGACACTGGCATGCTTTCTCCCCCTACCGTTGCTATGGAGGAGGGAGCATCCTACGCAGCGGTGGTAAGAAGGGCAGTAGCTCCCTTCCGTGGCAGTCAGGACTAACCTCCTGATAGGTGCTTCAGCCTGCGGCTTCTACCTCTGAACAGCTTTTGCCTTTTAATGAAGCCCTCACTGATGTCCTTCTGGGCACTTGGTCCAGGCCCAGCACACAGGCTCCTGTGGACTGGACAATCGCACGCTGCCATCTCCCCGCTCTGGGCGACCTTACACAACATACTGCCCTGGAGAGCTTAGTTGTCCAAGCCTCATCTTCAAAAGGCACATTCCCTTTTGCTCCCTCAGATAGGGAATCCAAGAAGCTGGACCATCTTGGGATGAGGATATTTTCTTCCTCCAGCTTGGCATTGCGGTCGGTGAATACCACTTGCCTCTTGGGCAGATAATCCCATACCATCTGGGATATGGTTGCGCAGGTGCTGCCTCAGTGCCTGGAGGAGACCCGGATCTGTATCTCCCGGGCAGTTGGAGATGGAGGAGAGACAGCTAAATTCACCATTCATTGTGAACTGGATACCACAGACTCGCTTGGCAGAGTGGTTGCCTTCTCAGTAGCATTACACCACTACGCCTGGTTGAGGACTTATGGCTTTTCAGGGGATGTCCAATCTACTCTGATTGCCATCCCTTTGATGGCACTCTCCTTTTCGGTGAGAAGGCAGATTTGGTGCTCGAGTGCTTCAAGGAATCTTGGGCTACGGTCAGATTCTTGGGCCTCATGACTCCAACCTGTCCCCCTTAGTCTGTCTTTCGTAGCTACGGAAGGGGCGCCCAGTCCCATCCTGTCCAGTCCAGCCAGCGAGTTATACAGGCTGTCCAGCTTCTGCGTGGCCTCACGTGGGACTCAGCATCCTTGTGGGTCAGGGAGCTACCCTTTCCCCTTCTACCACTGCCTCTAAACCTTCCTAATCTTGACGTTTCAGACCCATCATCTGCTAGACAGAGGCAGGATTTGCATCCTCTGCTCCGCTGGCAGTCCATCATGTCGGACAGGTGGGTTCTCCAGAAAGTCCTAAGAGGTTACTCTCTCCCCTTCGAGACTGTCTCCTTCCATGCCACCCTCCTACGACTCTGTGGGTGGATCATTTGGTGCTTCTCCGCAAGGAAGTTACGGCTCTCTTGGCCAAGGGGGCCATCGAGAGGGTCCCTGTGCCAGAAGTAGGATGTGACTGTTAATCCTACTACTTTCTGGTGCCCAAAAAGGACAAAGGCCTATGTCCTTTCCTGGACCTCTGGACCCTCAACTTTTTTCTTCAGAAGGATAGGTTCTAAATGCTCACTTCGGCCCAGATCCTTTCTGCCATAGACATAGGAGACTAGATGGTGGCGTTGAACGTGCAGGACGCTTATATAAATATCCCTGACCTGCCTGCCCACAGACATTACTTACGGTGGGCCACAAGCACTTTAAGTTCACTGTGCTCCCATTTGGCCTCCGGTATTCACGAAAGTGATAACGGAGGTTGCAGCTCATCTGGGCAGATCAGGGGTGCCAGTCTTCACCTATATCGGCTGAAGGCGGTCTCACCCCAGGCTGTCTCCTACCTCCAGACTACGGCGGACCTACTGCACTCACTGGGGTTCACTATTAACATGCCTAAGTCACACCTATCTCCCTCCCAGACTCTTCCCTTCATCGGAGCGATTCTGAACACAGTGCAGTTTCTGGCCTATCCTTCAGAGCAGCGAGTCTGGGATATTCGGGCTATGATACTAATGTTTCAGCATCTAGCCTGGATTTCAGTGCGAATGACTCAGATGGTGCTGGGCCTCATGGCCTCCTACATCCTGCTGGTGGATCATGTCATCTGGCATATGCTCTGCAATGGGACCTGAAGTTCCAGTGGGCGCAGCATCAGGGGAATCTTTCAGACTGCATCCATATCGCAGAGTGAACTGTGCAGCAACTGGAGTCGTGGCTAACGAAACAAGATTGGGTCAGAGGCATATCCCTGTCCCTTCCCCAACCAGATCTTACGGTGGGGATAATGTGTCACTCTTGGGATGAGGCAGCCACCTGGGAGAGGTGGAGATCAGAAGCGCCTGGTCTCCGGAGGAGTCCAATTGCCATATCAACTTTTTAGAGCTCCGGGTGATCAGACTAGCACTAAAGACAATCCTTCCATCTCTCAAAGGGAAAGTAGTGCAGGTGTTAAAGGACAACACCACCATGTGGTACTGCAACAAACAGGGCGGGATAGTGTCCTGGACCCTTTGTCAGGAGGCTCTCTGCCTCTGGACATGGCTTGAACTTCAGGACATATCCCTGGTGGTTCACCATCTGGTGGGTTTTCAGAACGCCAGAGCGGACAAACTCGGCCGTCTGTGCCTGGTCGATCACGAATTGCGTCTCCATCCAGAAGTGGCACAAGATCGCTCTCAGCGGTGGGGAGAGCCTTGGTTAGATCTTTTTGCCTCCAGAGAGAACGTGCAATGTCAGCAGTATTGCGCTTTGGAGTCTCAAGGGCAGCGCTCTCTCAGCGACGCTTTTTGTCGCAAGTGGAGCTTTGGCCTCCTCTATGCCTCTTTGCTTATACCACTTCTGCCCAGAGTGCTCAAGAAGATCAAGCTTGACCAGGCTCAAGTCATACTTGTGATTCCAGATTGGGCACGAAAAGTCTGGATTTTCGACCTTCTGAGCATGGCCATCGATCCTCCGATCAGACTGCCTCTCGGGAGGATTTTCTGTCACAGCAGCAATGGACGGTTCTTCACCCGAACCTGTCTAATCTCCACCTCCTTGCGTGGAGATTGAGCGGCAGCAGTTGACAGCTTTCGACCTTCCACCCAAAGTCTGATGTCATCTTGGCAGCCAGGCTTCTCTCCACAAAAACAGTATATGCCTGTAGATGGAACAAATTTGTGGCATGGTACATAGCAAGGGTGGTTGATCCCCTTTTCTGCTCCTCTTTCGGAGGTTTTTTGGCCCAGCAGGTTTCTGCTTAAGGGTTATCTTTCGGCTATCTCTGCCTTTGAGACTCCCAGATCAGCCTTCTTTTCTCAACTCTCTTATTGTCAATAGGTTTCTCAAGGGCCTCACTCACTTGTTTCCTCTATCTCCTTTCATAATGCCCCAATGGGATTTAAATTTGGTCTTGCCTTTTTTTTGTGCTCCCTTTGAGCCTCTTCATAGTTGCACTCTCGGGCTTCTAACACTTAAGACTGCTTTCCTAATTGTCATAATCTCTGCTTGCAAAGTTAGCAAGCTCCAGGCTCTATCATCTGAGCCTTCCTATATGTCTGTCCATCCAGATAAAGTGGTACTTCGAACCAAAGCTTTACTTCTCCCTAAAATTATCACACCCTTTCATGTGGGACAATCCATTACACTGCCCACCTTCTATCCACCCCTGCATCACTCCAAGGAAGAGGAGAAACTCTACAGCCTGGACCCAAAATGTGCGTTGTCTTTCTATCTTGATCATACCAAAGACTTCAGGACGAACGATTAACTCTTCATTGGCTACGGGGGTGCCAAAAAAGGTCTGACAGTGCAGAAAAGGACCCTCTCTCAGTGGGTTGTCCTGTGCATGAAATTGTACTATGTATTGGCAAAGAAGAAACCTCCTATGGGGCTACGTGCTCACTCCACTAGAGCAACAGCTGCAACCACTGCGTTAGCACACAGAGTACCAGTCCTGGATATCTGTCAGGTGGCAACGTGGGCATCTCTGTACACATTTACCAGACACTACTGCCTGGACAACCAAGTCCGGAGGGAGAAGTACTTTGCCCGTTCAGTCCTCAAGGACTTCCTTGTGTGATCTTGGTTTCGCAGACAATCCTCCTGGGTTGGTATTTCTGGGGTATCTATTTTAAGGTAAGGAATCTACATTTAGAAGCCTCTATCAGATGAGTAAGTTACTTACCTTCTGCTATGAAGAAACCTCCTATTGGGTTATGTGCTCACTCTACTAGAGCGACAACTGCAACCACTGCGTTAGCACGCGGAGTACCAGTCCTGGATATCTGTCAGGTGGCAACGTGGGCATCTCTGCACACATTTACCAGACAATACTGCCTGGACAACCAAGTCTGGAGGGAGAGGTACTTTGCCAGTTCGGTCCTCCAGGACTTCCTCGTGTGTTCTTGGTTTCGCAGACAATCCTCCTGGGTTGGTATTTCTGGGTTATCTATTTTAAGGTAAGGAATCTACATCTAGAAGCCTCTATCAGATGAGTAAGTTACTTACCTTCGGCAATGATATATCTGGTAGAGACATATTCTAGTATTAGATTCCTTAACTTCCCACCCAGCCTCCCTGCTCTGCCAACTGATTTCTAGAGATAGCGACTCCCTTAAAGAGCCCCAGTTTTGACACACCAGTGGTCAGTGTCTTTTATGGCTCTGCGCTTCTGATGTGGAAAGTTGTGATAAGAACGAACGTCAGTGCACCAGAGCGGCGTCTGTGTAGGTCCAGCACGTAATTTCTGGCGCGCATGACACCACGAGGTGAAGGGGTGGCTGTTTTATGGCTCTTGCCACACCCAAGATGGTTGCTTCCGAGTAACCTAGGAAATGTAGTCTATATTGACTACAGGAGCCTAAATGAAAGGAAACAGGCAGTGAAAACCCTTGGAAGCACCAAGGGAACAACCATGCATGAGGGCACAGTGTCATCAATGAGCAACACATCAGCAAACAGTATTCAGTAGTACATAAGCAGTGAGAATGCATAAAAAAGCATTGTATAAGAAAACGCGACCAGTGATAATTCAATACAATAAAGCATGCCACCTGCAAATTAGAGAGGACAGAAACACTGGGACCACCGGCGAGCGAAAAGGGCTGCTTCATGTGCCTTACCACAGAGAGACTTGACACATGTGGGCAAAGGCAGGCAAGTATGCACCACGGAGATGAGTTGGGCGGGCCCTAGACCATTCACTGCAGTAGGTCTGACAACCCTGTACACAAATCTGCTGCGCATTGGCAAAATAGCAACCCAATGAGGGATTGCAGGCCAAGGGTGCCACTACTGTGCTAGCGTGCATGATACCTATCCTGGACATCTACCACGTAGAGTTCCCTGCACTTATTCACAGAGCACTCTATTGTTTGGGAAGTCAGGTGTGTTGTGATGGTCATTTCATCTGTTTGGTCTTCCAGAACTTTTTGGTCTTAGCCAGTGTAGGAAGCTGGCTTAGTATATAGTGCAAACGTATCCAAGTAGAGCACCTTGCACCGATCCAGTCAACCCTTATGGTGATTTTAGTAGTCTTGAACACCAACAGAACGCTCTCTTAAGTGGTAGCTGTGGAGAGCAGCCTTCAGGCTTATCCAGTAATGTTAAGCAGCTTGTTTTGACCAAACCATATACTAAAAAAGCGGAATGCGGACTGTGACTGAATTGGGACTTGGACCAGCGGACTCAGATGAGCAGGGGACACAAGGAACCACCCAAGGTAAGTACCCAGGAAAAACACGGAGGCAGTGTGCAGAGTGAAAACACAGCCACGTACTCAATAGAAGTCAACTGGAAAGTTGCAGTTTTGAAGAAGGGGGACCCTTCCCAGTAAACCCTGAAGAAACCCTGTGGAAGACAGAAGGTTGGAGAGTCAACCCACCTGTGGATACCCTAGGAACCAGGAAACGTACACCAGGGAATCCGGGTGCATAGCTGCGGAGTGACATTGGAAACTGCTGTGACCACAATGGTGGACTTCAGTAAAGATGCAGCTGGCGAAGATTCCGGTGGAATACAAGGGTGGAGTCTTGATAAGAACGTGCAAGCAGAGGGGACAGAGAGTATATGCCACTCGGATGTGACCAGGAGGCACATTAGAGCAATGCCCACTGATGTCGAAAGAAGCAGTAGTGTTGACTGTGACCTTGTCGCTGCAGCTGTGTGGACTAGGCGACACTGACAAAGACCAGGAGCCGTGCACGAGCTGTCCCATGTTTTAAGTCGAAAATCAGGGTGTTGGTGTTGGCGAGAGCACCAACAAGCCTTGGCGGCTTCAACAGGTGTGTTAAGCAAAGGAGCAACTTTGGGAACAGCAAGGTCCAAGGGACTAACCACAAGCAGGTGAGTCGAAGCAGGCCCAGAGCAAACAGGGAAGCCCACTGAAGCAGAAGGAGCCCCTCGAGAGGACCCAAAAAAAATAAAAAATGTAAATCCAGTGCTTGTATAGCGCACGAATCACCCCCGAAGAGGTATCTCGGCGCTGGGGGCTGTTGGGAAGATTAAGCGAGCTATTGCCCAGAGTCGCATGGTGCTGGGCAGACCCCTGCCACCGGAGCCGGGGATCGAACCGTGATACCCAGCATCCAGCATCAGTTGCCCTGGCCGTGGCGCCATACCTCTCCCCCTCTCCCCCCTCCCCCCTCCCCCCTCCCTCCTCTCTCCTCTCCACCTCTCCCCCTGTACCTTTGACCCAGAGGCCAAAGGTACAGGAGTCGCAAGAGAACCTCGAGCAGCTCACCAGAGATGAAGGCCCATGGTGCAGAGAATGTGGTGAGGACGATGATCTTTGCAGAAAGATGCTGAATGCTGGAGATTCTCGTAGCCCGAAGATCTCTGCAGTGGAGAGCCAACAAGCCTTGGGTTTGGTCCCAGCGGTTCAGACGAAGGAAACTGGCCTCAAACGTGCTGAGTGGACAGGTCAGGTCTCGAGGGAGTTGCAGAACCTCCTCCTGTGTTGCTGAGCCTTTCAAAGTCTATGGAACGTCATGATAAACAGACTGGTCAGCTTTGTTGCAGTGCCTGCAGATGCAGAGTAGTGACTCCATCACTTCAAGGGAGATTACTTTGGGTGTCCTTGATGTCCACAGGTCTATTGAAGATCCTGGAAGAAACACAGATGACGAAGAAGCCTTGCAGAGCAGCGAGACCAGGAGCAGCAGGAGTAGTTTGTGATGTAGTCTCGGTTCCAGGCGAAGTCCCGGTGTCCAGACGGTTGAAGAGTGATGTGGTTTCAGGCTTGAGTCTTGCAACACGACGAATCTGAGGACCCACCCACAGGTAAGCCCTTTTATATGCTAAGAAAGGGTTTATGGCGGCTCAGGGGTCCCTCCCAGAGGAGGGGCTGGACAGAGAGGAGGATACTCCCATGTCCTTTGTCCAGTTTCACGCCAGAGCGGGAGCCAAGGGCTCCCAGAACTGGGTCCAACAGGAGTATGGAAGGAGGGCCACAAATGTGCCCTTCAAAGCAAGTCTGTTGGCGCTAGCAAGCGTCCCCACCCCACCCCAGCCCAATACACTAAGTCCTGTCTGGGAAGTGGTCACACCTCCCTGTGACAGGAAACCTATTATTCTACTTTCCCCTGCTCGAGCTCAGCAGTAGGAGGGCAGAATCTTGTCTGGGGCCAACAGCAGCACTAGCTTCCTGGCAGATCCTGTAAGGCTGTAACTAGGAGTTCTGGGGGCTTCCTGGAGGAGCCCCCCAGTGGATTGAATCATACCTTCAACACCGGTAATGGTGTTGGGGTTATGATTCCAACATGTTTGATATCAAACATGCCCAGGTTTGGCACAGCTACTATAGAGTTCGCCATTGCGTAATGACGGATGCCCACTACATATATCAAAATGGCTGACCGCACCTGCAAAGCCTGGAGAACCAACTCAGAGGTTTGTAGGGGTGTCCTGCTCATGCAGGGGCCCCCACACACCTATAACCCAGCACCCTGCCTTCAGGATTGAAAGGCCTGCATTAGGGGAGACTAATAGGTTTTAAGTGTTGAGACCTCAGATATAAGAAAACTTATATCTGTCGTAAGTGGAGCTAGCACCAGCTTACTCAGGCTGCGATGGCAGGCCTGTAGTCAATTTGAGTGGTCTCTCATGGGTAGCATAATACATGCTGCAGCCCATGGGAGACCCCCTGGTGTACCTATGCCCTAGGCCTAACATTAGGCGGAGAGACCTTATCCTCCCTACCAAAATTCGCCCATGGAAGAAGCTTGTAGCTGCTCAGCTTTCTAACACCCTATTAAAAAATCTTCCTTCACTTGAAAACTGTGACAGTAATAAAGGAGCTGACCTTTTCAACACATGGATAAGCCATGCTGTGAACGAGCTAGTCCCGGAGGAAACTAAGGTGCCCAGGAAACGCTCAGCCACCTCACAATGGTACACCCCCGAGGTGAAACTAATCAAACTGAAATGCCAGCACCAGGAAAGAGTATGGCGGGCCGACTACAGCCCTCATTCTAGGAAAGAGTACACTGCAGCACTTCATAGAGCAAGCAAAGGCAGTCTTCTATTAAAAAAAATCCTGGAATCCGCAAACTCCTCCAAAACACTGTTCAAGACTGTTGCGCACTTAGCCAAAAGCCCTAGGGACATAGTTTTCATACCCGACCAAGACTTTGTGGAAAATATAGCTCAATTGTTCCAGCAGAAGGTACAGGCGGTTTATGATAATCTCCACTCCTTACAGGTTAGAGAGGCAGACCCACTGACAACTGAGTTGGCTCCGCACATCTCCAATCTCACGCAATTCTCACCTTTAAGTGATTCTCAGGTAGCCACTCTACTTCTGCAGACCAAATCAGGCTCACCACTGGACCCTTGTCCCCCCCACATACTGCATCAGGTCTCGGAAACTATTAGTCCGATCCTGACCCCACTCCTGAACTCCGTTCTAATCTCCGGCTGCTTCCCCGGCAGATGGAAAAAAGCTTGTATTAGGCCCATCCTCAAGAAGGAGTCACTGGATCCAACTGAATCCAAGCACTACCGACCAATATCTTGTCTCCCCCTCCCGGCCAAAATGCTGGAGAGAGCTATGAATCAGGTACTTACTAAACATCTTGATGACAACCATCTTCTAGATTCCACTCAACATGGCTTCAGGGCCTGCCATTCCACCGAATCTGCTCTGATCGAAGCTACTGAGGACATCCGTAGGACCATGGACGATGGGGGGAGAGCCACTCTAATCTTACTCTATCTAACTGCGGCTTTCGACACCGTCAACCATGAGGTCCTACTTAACAGACTGAGGGCGCTGGGCATCACGGACACCGCTTTAACGCTTTTTGAGTCTTTCCTAGAGTCTCGCATACATCAAATCCACTGGGGAGGTCTCCACTCAATAGAATTCCATCTGCCATGCGGTGTCCCGCAGGGTTCGGCATTATCACCCACCCTATTCAATCTCTATGTCACCCCTCTTGCTTCACTAATAAAATCCCATGGCCTGCACCTAGTGTCATATGCCGACGACACTCAATTAGTGGTGTCACTCTCTCAGTCGGTGGAAGCTACGGCGGCCAGTTTCAGGAACTGTTTGTCTGATGTAATGGACTGAATGAACGATCACTTCATAAAGCTTAACACCGAAAAGACTGAAGTGATCGAATTTGGCCAAAAACCATCTATCTGGAGTCACCTGGGGGCAGGGGAAAAACAGCTTGCCAGGCTCCAGTCTATCCAAAATACTGCGGCAAGAGTTTTACTCAACCTCCCCAAAAGACACCCTCCTTCCACAGCAATACGGGAACTGCACTGTCTCCCTGTTAGGCGCAGGATCCAATTTAAGACCTTGTGTCTTGTTCACAAATCATTGTATGTGAACTCCTCTGAGGAGCTTACCAACCTTCTCCCCGCTATGTGCCTTCGCGCACTCTAAGATCCCGTAGTCATCATCTACTCCAAGTGCCGAGAATAAAAAGAGCCCGGTGGGGCGGTAGATCTTTCTCCCTCCTAGCCCCTAAGCTGTGGAACAGTATGCCCGTCATTATGCGCTCAGATAAGAACAGGGCGAGCTTCAGAAGGGCGCTAAAGACCTGGCTCTTCACGCTGCCTTAACCTTTCTCTACTTCCCTCCCGTTCTTTCAGCGCCAAGACGCCTCGGCATAAGAGCGCTTAATAAATAATTCAGTCAGTCAGGTACCTCAGTACCATATACTAGAAACTTACAAGGGTACACCAGTAGCCAATTGTGGAGGTACTAAAGTACTTGACAAGTCAAATTTAGGAAAGAAGCAGAATGACTGGGGTCGTAATTAGCAGGATTCCAGGCAGACTAGTAAAAACAAAATACTGACAGCAGCGAAAAGTGGGGGTAACCATGAAAGCAGATTCTAATTTCCTACAGTCAGTTTGCACACCCACCTCCTTATTTTTTTCCAGGTATTGCTTGGGTATCTATTCTAATGTGCAAAATCTGCAGTTAGAAGTTTCTATCAACAGAAGAAGTTACTTCCCTTCGGTAATTCTTTTTTGGGTAGAGTCTCAATCTCAATCAGTATTTGTTAAGTGCAACTACTCACCCACAAGGGTCTCCAGGCACTGGGGGGAGGGAGGTGCAGCAGGTCCTACTGAGCCTTTAGGTTCAGTCGAAGAGTCAGGTCTTGAGATCCTTTCTGAATTGGGTAAGCAACGGGAATCGCCTGAGGTGTAGAGGTAGGGTGTTCCCGGTTTTGGCGGCAAGGCAGGAGAAGGATCTTCCTCCGGTCCTGGTTTTGTGGATCCGAGAGATGATGGCAAAGGCAAGTACAGCACAGTGGAAGTGTCCAGTGGGCAAGTGGAATGAGAGGGGGTGGTTCAGGTATGTTGGTCCGGCGTCGTGGAGGGCTTTGTAGGCGTATGTGAGGAGCTTGAACGTGACTCTTTTGTTGACTGGGAGCCAGTGGAGTTCTCGCAGGTGTTTGGCTGCAGCTTTCTGATCATTCTGTAGTTTTCTGAGGAGTTTCTGGGTGACTCCTGCATAGAGTGCATTGCCGTAGTCTAATATGCTGCTGAGTGCGTGGGTGAGAGTCTTTCTGGCCTCATTGGGGATCTATCAGAAGGTCTTTCACAGTAGGTGAAGAGTGTGGAAGCTTGACGAGGAGATGGCCTTAATCTGACGGTTCATCGTGAGCGAGTAGTCCAGTATGATGCTGAGGTTTCATGCATGGTCTATGGATGTGGGGAGAGAGGGGTTCTAACGTGGCGGGCCACCAGGGGTTTCCCAAGCGGAGTTGTTGGGTCCCAGGATGAAGACTTCAGTCTTGTTCGAGTTGAGCTTGAGGCAGCAGTCTCTCATCCAGGTAGCAATGTCTTAACCTGTCGTGGAAGTTGTTTCTGATGATTGTGGGCTTGTTGGGGAGGGAGAATATCAGCTGGATGTCTTGGCGTAGGAGAATATGTTGAGTCTGTGGTTCCTGGCTGTGGCTGCGAGCGGGCCATGTAGACATTGAAGAGGGTGGGGCTCTGAGAGGAGCTCTGGGGGACTCAACAGGCGATCTCCTTGGGCTCTCAGAGGAAAGATGGTAGTCTGACTTGGTGTTTTCCACCGGTGAGGAAGGAACAGATCTAGTCCAGGGCTTTGTCACGGATGCTGGCATTGTGGAGTCTCATGCTGTTTCTCCCAAGTCGAGGAGGGAGCGAATGTCATCGGTGGCAATGATGAGGGCGGTCTTAGTGCTGTGGTTGATTTGGAAGCTGGATTGAGAGGAGTCCGGGATGTGATTGGTTTCAATGAACTTGGGAGAGTTGGCCGTTGATGGCCTTCTCGATGACTTTGGCTGGGAAGGGGAGCAGGGAGATGTCTGAAATTGAGGTCTGTCAGGTTGGCGGACTGTTCTTCAGTTGGGTGTTGATCTTGGCGTGTTTCCAGTCGTCCGGGAAGGTGGCAGTCTAGATGGAGCAGCTGAGGGTGCGGCGTAGTTCTGGGAGCAATGGAGGTGGTGGCACTGTGAAAGATGTGGTGCGCAGGCAGGTGTTTTAGGGGCTCTGGAGAGAATGCTGTTCATAGTCTTGAGAGTGTCGTCTGTGGTGAGCGGGGTCCAGTCGAGCAGGTTCTGTTGCGGGTGGCGTAGTCTGTGTGGTGGGTGCGGGATTGATGGGCAGGTCTTCGGTGTCAAAACTGTAGTAGATCTGCTTGACCTTGTGGTGGAAGTAGGTGCAGAGTTTTTTGCAGAGGTCTTGTGAGGGTGGGACTTCTGTGGTCTCGCTGTCGGGTTTGGCAAACTCTTTGACAATGGCGAAGAGTTTTTTGCTGTTTGCATTGGCATTGATTATGTCTTCAGTGCTGTTTTCTTTGTAGTTTTGAGGAAGAGGTGATGTGCTGTGACGGCGGCTTTGAAGGTTGCGTGGGCTTCCAGGAATTTGTTGTTCCATCTCTTCTCGAGCTGTCTACAGGTGCATTTGGACTTGTGGGGGCGGCAGTGAACCAACTAGCTTTCTTGGAGTGTTGCTTGCCAGGTGCTTTTTTTGAGGGGGGCAATACGTCGGAACAGTTGGAGATCCATCTGTGGAAGTTGCATGCTGCAGTATTGGTGTCTGTGGATGTTGGCGGTGTGGTTGTGCTGAGGGAGGTGGTGAGTTGTTCTTCGGTGACCTTGTTTCAGTTGCGGTGAGTGCAGTGGTGTACAGTGGGTTTTGTGAAAGAGAAGCGAATGCAGCGGTGGTTGGTCCAGAGTAGTTTGGAGGTGTGGTTGTCGGTGATGTTTTTGCTGGCTTAGAAGATTGGGTTGAGTGTGTGTCCTGCTGCGTGGGTGGAAGAGGTGACTAGCTGTTTTAGTTCGATGTTGGCGAGGTTCTACAGAAGGGATGCGGTGTTCTGGTTGTTTGGGTTGTCCAGGTGGAAGCTGAGGCCTCCGAGTAGAATGTATTCGGTAGATGCAAGGCTTGGGGTGCAATGAAGTAGATGATGGCGTTGGTGAAGGGCGAGGGTCAGGAGGTCCGTAGATCAGGATGCCGCAGAGGGTGGTGTTGGGTTGGTCTGGACTTGGAAGTGGAAATATTCCATGGTTGTCGTATGGGTCGTCCAAGTTGGTGGTCAGGGGGACGGACTGGAGATAACTCACCGATCTTTCCTGTTCTGCAAATTGGCCTTTTAATCCAAAAGATCCAGTTAGACATGCATACTGGCCAAAACAGAAACATTGGCTTTTACGTGGTACCACATTTTTGGTGCAGAAATAGTCACAAACAAATGTCAATACACCGTGGTGGGGCCTATACGAGCACTACAGAGTAACTTCTGACATGAACAGCATTGACACGGAATCGAATCACACTGCCTACTGGCGTGCAGAGGCTGTACTCAAGATTTTCTGGATCCAGTGTGCTGTCTGAGGAATATTCTAAGGTGAGAAATCTCCAGTCAGAGAGTCTCTACCAAAAAAGCATTACGAAGGTAAGTAACTTGTTCTTTAAGGACATGAAACCTAATACCCTTTTATTTGTTTTTTTCAAATCTACAAACCCCATAAACCACCTTTTTCCGTTATTTCCTTTAAAATTGTCCTATTAAAACAATTGGTCCTTTCCATTAACTAGCCTTTGCAGTAGCTGTGAGAAAGTCACTAGGTGGTATTTGTGTACATCTGAAGTCTCATCCTCCCATCTTTAATGGTAAACAAGGCTTTTTCCTCTCAACCTTGGGCCTTTTATATCCTCTTATATATGTGATCATACATTAACTTTTTACAAAAAAAATAAAAGTTCAAATAGCATTGTTTGTAGGAGTAATACACATTCTGATTAAGCCTGGGCAGAGTTCGCAGAGTTCTGCTACGCGGAATTCCGCAGATTGCGAAAAACCTCCGCTGTGCTACACCGAGCTCTGCTGTTTGCAGTGATTTTCAGTGCCATGCGCTTGTCTGCACTGTGCAATCATTGCGAAAGGCACCATGGCCAGCGCAAGCGGGCTCAGCTTCCTTTCTGCCGCTGGAGTAGATTTTTACTCGAGCGGCAGCTTTCTCAACTCAAACGGACAGTTTCTCAACAGGAGCGGTTGCGAGCATACACGGCCACTCGCAATGAGAAATCTGACCGCCTGTGTTGAGATATCTCGCTGGGAGATTGATTTTCCACACTTGCGCACACCAACCTGATGTTGACGATCGCAAACAAAGAAAAATCTTGCCGGAGGAGGATTAGCCTCACTCGCCAACTTGACGTAACGCAGGGTACGGAAATCTCCTCAAACTCCGCGGGTGAACTTTACCGCCCAGACTTAATTCTGATATGATGACTAATTATAATAATATTTTGCTTTGTGAATAATCTTTGATAATTTAAATGAAAATTATAATTTATCTGGGAATACATATATAAGATTAAAACTAATCAATAAAGATTGTGTCTTCATGGGATTTATTTTATAGCCAGAAATGTAGGAAAATATTAATGTTACAAAGTTTTATAAAGCGCATGGCTGTCCCAGCTAAAGGGCCTCCTAGTGATACACAGTTAATTCAGTGTACCGCGCAGCAAAAATTAAACAGAGGAAAGCAATGGAAGAGTCTGGAAAAAGATCTAGGTTGCAAATGTTCCGTTTTTGAGCTGTTTCCTAAAAGTAAGATGGTTCTGTGAATATCTTTAAATAGTGGCCAATGCCATCCTGATATTTTCTTATGGAATTTATAAATAGAGCTGCATTATCTACCTGCAATCTGATAAGCACCTTGGGCAGTTTAATTTAATAGTATTAATATCTCTAGAAAAGGGTCAATCAATAAGTGAAAGTGGCATTAGGCAGCTCTGCTATGTCCCTCTTTCAATCTGAATTTCCCCCCACATCTCTATTGAGAAGTATGTATGTTTTGGAGCCTTGATACAAAATGCAAATTAGCCTGAGCAGTTCTGAAGAATTCATAGGCCAGGGTACTCTTTCTAAAAAGTCACAAGTCACCAGATCAAAACACGTTTCAGCATTTAGAGACCAGAAAGCCAGTGGTGACTCCAAACTGCCTGCACAATCTATGGCCTCCTAGAGATATGGAGTATTGGAGCCTGAGAGTCTACTCAGGAGATATCTTAGTCTTACCTTATTTTTATTATATAATTATTTCGGCAATCAGAGCCAAGCTAGAGGACAGGATTTCATAAAAAACGATCATTTGTAATGCAATATACCTCACATTTATGAGAGTTTGAGCTATTGGCATAGTAAATAACAATGCCTTTTATTTGTGTTGTTTTTAAAATGGATAATTAAAAGGCATTGTTATTTACAATGCTAATAGCTTAAACGGTCGCAAATGCAAGACCTTTTTGTGGAAATAGTTCTCGGAGGCTGTAATAAAAGCCTACAGAGTAAGAACACACGTAACAGGAGGTGTCCCCATGGGAGGCTACAAAATAAGACATGGCGGTACTAAGGAGGGACTTCTAAGCCTATTGACCAATTAAAAACCACAGTTTACAGTGGACAAAGACATAAGCCAATGAAAAATATGGGCAGAGCTTCAAGTCCATACCTGAATACAGCATGCCTTGCAGCGAATGTATGACACTACAACGCATGCTTTTACAACGCATGACATTACAACGCATTTTTTACAACGCAAATACCATTACAACGAAAGTTAATACAACGCATAACAGTACAACGTGAAGTAATTTAAAAGATAGAAAAGTACCATTACAGCGAAAATCACTACAACGCATACCATTACAACGCAAAAAAATATATATTTTTAAAAATAATTATGAAAAATACCTCCTGGGATGGGATGCAGGCAAAATAGGGGTTTTGGGTGGGGAAGTGTATTAAAATGTGGTAAGAAACTGAAGATATTTTTTTTATAAAAACGACCATCGTTTCAAAATTAATACTCAGGTTTTAAATTAAATACTCGAATATTACACAAGTAACAAAAAGTATTAATATTAAAATAATTTTGTAAAATACCACCTGGGACGGGATGCAGAGAAAATAGAGGTTTTGGGTGGGGAAGTGTATTAAAATGAGGTAAGAAACTAAACACATATTATTATAAAAACGAGCATGTGAACAAAATTAATACTCTAGTATTACAATAAATACTCGAGTATTACACTTGTAATATGGACAGTGTGCGTAAGGGCCTTAATGAGAATATCTCCTGGTATGTAACGAAATAGTTACATCCAATCTATATTGAGCGTTAAATAATTACTGGGTATTCTCTGTGTGGGAACCGGCACATTTGGAATTTAGATTTGAATTGATCTCTTCAGAGATACTTAACAGATAGCATTTGCCATTAATTGTATTTGTGTTAAGTTGATGTACATCACATGACTGTTTCAATGAGGAAAAGAAAATATCATAATATTCCATCTCTCACCTTATAATGCGATATAATGCTTAGATGAGACAGAAACACAATAGCACATAAATGAGTAAATAACAAAAAAGAGTGACCCTTCCAACCATTATCAGCTGTATAGAAACTTAATTAAATAACAATGAATTTACAAAGTGCAACATCAAATTGAATTCTCCTTGCGAGTTGGGATAGCCAGAGAAGTAACAAGTGAGAATATTATTCCCGTTCTAAAATGATGTACACGTTTTAACTAAGCACATGAAGATAATAAAAAACTAATCTGCTTTAATCAAAAAAATTATACGATTGTGTTCATTAGAACAAGTTGCCCACCTACTGCATTGAACATAGCCTCGCAACTAGATCGGCGACATAAACATCATAGCTGAATACCGGCGAAAACACTACTTAGCAATGGCGGCATATTCGCCATGTAAAACAAGTGATTGAACTACTTCCTATATGTGGGCGTGTAAGGCGCCAAAATGACGTTACTTAAACCGACGGACAACAATCTTCCTGTTCCTTGTGATCGGGCGGTGTTGCTGTTACGGAAATACGAGATGAAAACTCGGGTAAGAAGATTAGTTGGAGGGCTCATAATAATTCGGAAATGTGTGCCCGAATACTGTTTAATTACTTGGAAATACGAATGCTTTGTGTCATTAAGGAGCGCTTCGTTTGGTAATGGGCATATGGTTACCACGAGCAATACAAGTGTTCCCCATGACCAGAGGAACACGGTTGCCGTTTGTAAAAAGGAGGGCATTGGTCGCTTGATTAACACGCTTTGAGCAGCAGTTAAAGGAACACTCTCTTGATCAGAAACATAGGTCAAAACACAGGTTTCCTAATAAATTGGGGAAACGCAGTGAGAGAAATATCTCTGGGAGTGACACAATCATATGCAATATGGGGATTTTTTTGAAGTCCACATATAAGAGTACATCTAGAGTTACCTCGATGAAAATTGCAGCATTAATAGATCACAGATAGTTGATATAAATTAATTTAAACAAATTGCATACTTATAATAAAACCATCTGCTAATATTGCAATTATTGATATTTTCACAGTGCCAATGAACATATAGAACATTGGAAAAATTAACTTACAACTTTACTCTAATAATAATGGACCAACATTTCATATGAGGTGAGTTACCTTAGGTGACAAGAAATAGTGGCGAGTTCAAAATTATTGAGAATATGTAGTGATATCCTTTTTTGCATTTTTTGACTAGATCTTAATGGCAATAATATCAAATTGACGGAGCATTCAATAAAGAATTACATTCTATGAAAAACAAGAAGCATTATAAACTAAAATACGGTGAGCAGTTCTGTAATATAGACATAGGGTATCTGATTTCGAGATATGAGGAGACCAAAAACAATTGTTTTTTTTTTTTTAAACTGTTGTTTTCTTAAAACTATTACAGGATTCACTATTTATTTAAAGGAATTGACACTCCCTAGAAGCCATCGCCCAAAACTCGTGCTAGGGTAAGACTAACAGTTAACCAATATGTACCGTTTTTGTGAATAGGATAGATAACCAGTCAAGTCCTTGAGCAGTCCTAATCAGTGCCACTTTTCTAATTCCTTTTTTCCTCTCTCTATCTTTGAGTTTCCTGTTAAAGGATATAAACTGTGCTCATGTAGCATATATCGATAAGTGGTACTCAGTTACGTGGTTTGGTCAGTGTGCTGTTCTGTCACAGATAGACAACGATGAAGACAATGTATATAGATTGACTTATAAGATGCTAAGATTGACAGCCCTTCATGAATTATTTCTGGATGAGATGTTTTCTCCTAGGTATTGTAGTATGTTTATTGTGCATGTATATGATGTAGATACATTGTATTTTATTTGTAATTGCAGATATCCATACAGAGGGCACTAATTGTTGTGAAGAACTCTGTTCTGTCAAGGGTCCTGAGGAAGGTGGTCCTATCCCACCGAAACGCGTCGACATAGCGTGACAGTTCACATAAATATCTGTGACTCCTCAGATACGGAATAAAGAATATTTTTTGAGTGAATGCATTAGGATGTGTGTAAGTTGTATGAATGTTATGGTGTGCTGCCAGTAGGATATTGTGTTTATCGAATTAATTTTCTCATTTTAATTGTTTGTATATGTTTTGTAATTGTTTTTCTATATATTGATTCCAAGAAACACTTTTCGAAATATGAATTTGAAATGAATATGACTTTGAAATGAAATGAAAAATTAAAAAAAAGATGAATACTAAATAAAAATATAAATGCAATAATTAATTGTACTCGCCATGTTTTGAAGGGCTTTTGTTTGAAAGTAGGAACTATAGGTCCACAGTAAAATAGATAAGGCCACGGGGGAATTTTTTTCCTGGTATTACACTTGTAAGAAACAGTATTAAAATTATATAAAAATCATTATTCAATATATAATAATTTTAAAGCAACATAAATAAATCACATTCAGGGAACTAATCCGGAAAACAGTTACTAACACATAAACAAAGCCGCCATTTTAAAAACAAAGGTAAAATCAAGTCCTACTACACTTTTCATGACCCGAACACCAAGCCACTAAAAACAAAATGGAGGAGTAAACGCTATTGAATCGATAAAACACTCACTTTTAAATATTAAATTTAAAATATAAGTTCTCACATCAAACGAATCAGAAAAAAATACATATTAAAAGGGTACTTTTCTCAAAAATGATGGCGACACCCACAAAAACGTATAAATACAACTAAGACACCATTTGGAAGCCAGTAGTTAATTGACTACCAGAGAGAGCAGACGGATTTTCCTGACACTCCTACGTTTACCAAACAACAACAACTCGACAAAACCAATACATCAACTCTGAAAAAATCAAGTAAGTCTATGTCATAGCAAATATATACATATCATAATTGTGAAAAAATAAAATAATTACATATTTCAGTTTTCAACATACTTGACAATCGACTCAACAAATTTGAAAACACTGATATTGATTTAGCGAAAATAGTTGTAAGTACATTTATTAAAATATATTATATTTATAATGATTTTTTGAACCATAACATGCAATCATGTTTAAAAGAATCTTTTGAATCCACAATATGTAACACGTTTGTATTTTTAAAAAAAATGATTTAATGTCTAAAACACGTAAAAATATTTAGTAAGCTAAACAGTTTAATATTTTCGATTTTCCAGCTTACTAAATCTTTTTTTGTGAAGAAATCATTCGTTACTAAAAAGATTGAAGACAACCCGAACAACTTATACCAACTTCTTTTTCAAAGGTAAACAAACTAAAATGTGAAGCAGTAAATCATTTAAAAAAAAATGTTTGCATAAAACCAATTTTAATGTTTACTAAACTGATTTTTAAACGGCACAAAAACGATATAATCAAACAAAATTGAAGATAAAAAATGTCATTCATTTTCAAATTACATTATAAAACCTTAGAATATGCAAGTTCTAACGATAATTTTATTAAAAGTTAAAATAAAATAAAATTAAACATTTGTTTAACTGCTACATCCCACAAAAGATAAATAGAAAGAAAAAGAAACTTGGAAAACAGAATCGAATTACCATCTGAAAACCATCCTCTTCAAAAAAGCGAAACCATCCACTAAACAACCAAGTTAAACTAAAGGTAAATTAAAAAGCAAAATGTACAAAGTGATTAATTAACCAATTTTAAATCCTCAAACAGTGACCTCTCGAAAAAAAAAGCACACAAAACTAACATTTTATTTTTTACATTTCAAACAGCTTAACAAAACCAAAGAACATCAAAGCACGAAGAAAATCAACAAAGTTCGTCTAAGTCCCAAGACACATAAAAATAAGGTAAGTGAAGAGTAATGCAAGTGCATTAATTGTTTTTACAACTCCAGAGAGGCGAAAAAAAAAGGAAATAAGTGAATAATGCAGCAGTAAAAATTGAAATGTAACTCAACAGGAATGTAGCATTAATGAAAATGCAGGATAATGCAGCAGAAAAACTTACTATTCGAACTTCAGTAAAGTGTTGCTTTTTAATAAGTCTAGATTTAATAATAACTATTCTAACTCCAAAGTGGTAATGTTGAAAAAACTGGTGAAAAGGCATTTGAGTGACAAAACTCAGAAAAACCATATAGTAACGAACATATTTTTAAAAACATGCCATACAAATTTTTAAACAAAGAAATAAATATGACTTTAACTCCTATTTCCTAACAGATACCTTCAAACAAACACCATCTTCATTAAAAAAATACCCAAAGACATCAGAGGACCATCTTCGTCAAATTAATAAAGCATCCACAAATCATCAAATTATTTTAAAAAGGTAAAAACTAATGAAAAGTGAAAAAATATATCAATTAACCACCTTAAAATCCTCTTAGAGCTAGCACTTGAAAAATTAAGGAGACAAAAACTAACGTTTTCTTTTTTAATTTATAAACAGGTCATGATATTAAAAAATCTACATTACAAAAAGAAGACCAACAAACAACATATTCTGAAAGAGCCAACCAAACAAATAAAAAGGTAAACAAAAGAAACACTTTTTAAAAACTATTAAATACTATTACTATTACAAATACTATTCTAACTCCTGGGAGGTGTTTTTAGAAGGGTAAGTTTTGGAAAGTGTAGAGGTTAAAATTACTATTCTAACTCCAGGGAGGTGTAGCAGTAGGGTAGGTGTTGGATAGTGTAGAGGTTAACATTACTATTATAACTCAAGGGAGGTGTTGAAGTTGGGTAAGTATTGGATAGAGTAGAGGTTAAAATTACTATTCTGACTCCAGGGGGGTGTAGAAGTAGGGTGAGGGTTGGATAGTGAAGAAGTTAAAATTACTATTCAAACTCCAGGGAGGTGTAGCAATAGGGTAAGTGTTGGATAGTGTAAGGGTAAACATTACTATTCTAACTCCAGGGAGGTTTAGCAGTAGGGTAAGTGTTGGATAGTGTAGAGGTTAAAATTAATAATCTAACTCCAGGGAGGTGTAGCAGTAGG
This sequence comes from Lissotriton helveticus, assembly GCF_964261635.1. Taxonomy (NCBI): domain Eukaryota; kingdom Metazoa; phylum Chordata; class Amphibia; order Caudata; family Salamandridae; genus Lissotriton; species Lissotriton helveticus. The sequence continues at coordinate 1,531,024,755 of NC_136067.1, forward strand.
GCGAGTGTTGGATAGTGTAGGGGTACAAATTAATAATCTAACTCCAGGGAGGTGTAGCAGTAGGGTAAGTGTTGGATAGTGTAGGGGTACAAATTACTATTCTAACTCCAGGGAGGTGTAGCAGTAGGTTAAGTGTTGGATAGTGTAGAGGTTAAAATTACTATTGTAACTCCAGGGAGGTGTAAAAGTAGGGTAAGTGTTGGATAGTGCATAGGTTAAAATTACTATTCTAACTCCAGGGAGGTGCAGCAGTAGGGTAAGTGTTAGGTAGAGTAGAGGTAAAAATTACTATTCTAACTCCAGGGAGGTGTTGAAGTAGGGTAAGTGTTGGATAGTGTAGGGGTAAATACAACTGTTTTAACTCCAGGGAGGTGGAGCAGTAGGGTAAGTGTTGGATAGTGTAGAGGTTAAAATTACTATTCTAACTCCTGTGAGATGTTGAAGTAGGGTAAGTATTGGATAGTGTAGAGGTTAAAATTACTATTCTGACTCCAGGGGTTGTAGAAGTAGGGTGAGGGTTGGATAGTGGAGAGGTTACAATTACTATTCAAGCTCCAGGGAGGTGAAGCAATAGGGTAAGTGTTGGATAGTGTAGGGGTAAAAATTACTATTCTAACTCCAGGGAGGTTTAGCAGTAGGGTAAGTGTTGGATAGTGTAGAGGTTAAACATACTATTCTAAATCCAGGGAGGTGTAGCAGTAGGGTAAGTGTTGGATAGTGTAGAGGTTAAAATAACTATTCTAACTCCAGGGAGGTGTAATATTATGGCAAGTGTAGGATAGTGTAGAGGTAAAAAATGTCTATTATAACTCCAGGGAGGAGTTGAAGTTGAAAAAGTGTTGGATAGTGTAGAGCTTAAAATTACTATTCTAACGCCATGAAGATGTAGCAGTAATTAAGGACACAAAACTAACATTTTCTTTTTTAATTTATAAACGGGTCAACATATTAAAAAATCAACATTACAAAAAGAAGACCAACAAACAACATATTCTGAAAGAGCCAATCAAACAAATAAAAAGGTAAACAAAAGAAACACTTTTTAAAACGATTAAATACTATTACAATTACTATTCTAACTCCTGGGAGGTGTTTTTAGAAGGGTAAGTGTAGGAAAGTGTAGAGGTTAAAATTACTATTCTAACTCCAGGGAGGTGTAGCAGTAGGGTAAGTGTTGGATAGTGTAGAGGTTAAAATTACTATTCTAACTCCAGGGAGGTGTTGAAGTTGGGTAAGTATTGGATATAGTAGAGGATAACATTACTATTCTGACTCCAGGGGGGTGTAGAAGTAGGGTGAGGGTTGGATAGTGAAGAAGTTAAAATTACTATTCTAACTCCAGAGAGGTGTTGAAGTAGGGGTAAGTGTTGGATAGTGTAGGAGTAAAAAATACTATTCTAACTCAAGGGGGGTGTTAATGTAGGATAAATGTTGGATAGTGTAGGAGTATAACTTACTATCATAACAACCAGAACTAAGAAAGTAAGAGAAGATTAATATTTTTTCCAAATCTTTTTTTTTTCATTTCAGATAATGTCAGCAGCTACAACAGCCAAGTACATCAGGTCAAACAAAGGAAACAGACTGTTAAAGCATGCAGGGTACATATATTGCAAGGCGAGAATTACTGAACCAAGAAGACATTGGAGGTGCGTGCAATATTACTCAAGCCATTGCAAAGGCAGAGCGGTTACTCTAGGTGACAGTTATTAACACATCATACCATAACCACTCTGCCTCTGCAATGGACATTGAAGTTAGAGAAACAATTAACGAAATGAAGGATATTGCAAGCACCTCCAATGACACTTTTGGTTCAATTTTAAGGGAGGTTGCTCAGCATGTCCCTAGTCATGTAGTTAGCAGTATGCCAATAATACCTAATCTGAGAAGAATAATTCAAAGAAAAAAACAGGCAAGTAACCCACAGAGAACTACTCCACAAACCTATTCTGATATTCACATTCCTCCTGAACTCTCTGTATCTATATCTAACAAACCTTTCCTCCTGCATGATAACCAAAACCCTCTAAAACGTATACTTATCTTCAGTACACCCCGTAACCTTGTCAAATTAGAGAATAGTGAAATATGGATGATGGATTGGACATTTAAAATCAGGCCCCATCCATTCACTCAAATTTACACTATTCATGCAAAAATTAACAACAATGTAGTCCCCTTAGTGTACAGTTTGCTACCTGACAAACAATCCACAACCTACACTGAACTTTTGATGACAGTGATTAAATCCAAAACTTCAAACAAAAGTCCTAGGAAAATAATTATAGATTTAAAATTTAGAATGATAAATGTAATTACAAAAACGGATACCCAAATTTCAGGGATGTTTTTTCCATTTTTCCCAGGCATTTTGGCGTAAATTACAGAAAACATCCCTAGTTGTGGATTATTCTTCGGATAGCAAACTGCAATTCGAATTTAAAAAACTAACAGCACTTTGCTTTGTTCCTCCTGAAAGTGTAGACGAATACTACACTGCAATTATAGAATCTGAATTTTATACAGAAAACGAGGAAAAATTGCCACCCTTACTAAAATATTTTAAGGACACATGGATTGGGCATCTAAGCAGGTCGGGTTGCAGAAGGAAACCATGCTTCCATGTGGAGTTGTGGAACTGCTACACAAGCTGCTTAGAAGGAGAGGCAAAAACAAACAATGCCATAGAGGGATGGCATAACTCATCCAATCATACAATTGGTAAACCTCACCCTAACTTTTATCATTTTTGGGAAACATTGAGGAAGGAGCAAAGTTTCCAAGAAATGAGAATGTCACAAGCTTTAACTGGTAGTCTAAATCCACGCATCTCTAAAAAATCAAAAGAAATGTCTGAGAGACTATTGGGTACCTTATAACAATTTTCGTTGTGTGTGGCTTTAGTCTACCTAGATAATGTTGCTCACATACTACATTATTAACTCTAACTACAACATTACTTTCCTGTTTTGCCCTAAATTCATTAAACATTTCAATTCAATTGGCATTTTTAACAAAACATTTTTTCCATATTTAAAAGTCTGGTCACCTTACCTTAGATGTCTTCTTTCTTTTTCTTTTTTTCTTAGAAAATCCCAAACAAATACATTTTTTGTTGTAATCCATCAACATATCCACTCCAGTGCAAGAAATAAGCATTTCCCAAAATTACAAAAAGGTAAAAATCCATTCTCCAAAGACGGTAATTCACTCAAAATGTGTAAAAACTGGTCAAAAAAAATATCGAATCAGTTTTTAAAATGATAACCCAAACCAAATCCAATAATTCCATCTGTTTCTGAAATCCACCTCCAAATCAAAAATCGATCCTATCATGTTGTCATGCATAGAGCTGTTGATCACCACAGGGTGAAACTCCATTTAAAGGAAGAAGAGGACTTCCTAGTGGTGACTTTATCGAAAACTGAAAGGTCTTTGCAGTTCCTACTTAAGCTCTTGAGCATGACTAGGTGTATGGCAGAGCACTTCAGAAAGTCAGTTACGGTCAGGGTGCTCACACCGATAATTGATAGAAAAAAATTCAAGTCTACTCTAAAGGAACCAATATACATCTGCATAAATTAGTCCCCTCTGCTCGCAAAACAGTATTTGTTGCAGGGCATGCAACCACCACCCCTTAAAGAGAGCTGGAAGACCAACGCTGCCCAAAAGTTGTTGCTGTGGGGGGCAGCAACACCATGGCGGGTAACCAGTTCATTTGTGCTTTCCTCAAGGTGCGTCGGGTACCATTGGGAGGTGGGACTTATTGGTCAGTGGATTGTGTAGGGTAATGGCGCTCTTGGGAAATATGCAGTGTGTATACACAGGACTCCTGTACCAGCCAGAGGCACTGGACGGGAATTGGATTGTTCCTGCATTTGACTTAAGGGTCCATCATCATCCTACCCATGGATTATTAGCCTACCTCTATTTTCTATCCTTCTTGGAGAGGGCCTGTGGCCCAATGTAGTATCATCTATGTCCCTGGACCCTCTAGTGATTTATTTGGTGTTCGGCTCCTGAAGACTTGATATTATTGCCACCTGACCCAGAGGTTCTATCAACGCACCTTTGCAGCACTAGCCCGAGTCTCTCAATCGCCCACTGACCCGCGAGGTTGGTTGCCATCTTTCGTGTTCTTACCTGGCACTTCCTCCCTTGCTTGTAACTGTCCACTACGCCCTGAAGAAGGTGAGACCCGTATCGGGGTCACCCATCGAAATGCGCCTCGGCTCTGGCGCTTTTGTTTAAAAAAAAAAAAAAAAATTGGTGACGACCCAGGTCTCAATCTGGTCCCCACCATCAATTCCGGCAGGCTCTGGAGGCGGCAGGGCCGGGGGAACACCCAGGTGCGTCCGACGTCACAGCCCCGCCCAGAATCCACACCAGTAAGCAGGTGATCGGGGCAGCATCGAGGATTTCAAGGGGCCGAGTCTGACACTTCCGGTTTCGGCCCCGGTTGTTGTTGAAATGCAGCCGGGGCTCTGTCCCAACCTGAGGCCCCGGCTTCGTGAAGAACAGGCCTCAAACTGCCACAACCCCTTACTCCTGATCCCGGCGGCAGATCAGGATGCAATCTGCAGCGCCCGGGATCGCGGCTCCACCGGCACCGAATCTCGCGGTCCGGTAACAGGATACTGATCAGGATAATCCCCGGGGCTACGGGGGTCTCGGGAGCCCTAAGCTCGAGGGGCCATCTTGGACGCGCTCGTAGCTCCTCCCCTGGAGCTTCTTTGTTAACCTGTTTTTTCTCCCCCAATATCCACAAATATCCTAATAAGAACCTGAATTTCAATCATGAATTGCATCAACTGTCTTTCATTTATTGATTAATTCTAGAATTGGCTGACTTGTTACATCCTTGTGGTTTTGACAAAGTCATCAATTGTCAAATGTAGAAAAAAGGGGAGGTTTTTGGCTCCATGTACATATTGATACACTGAAAGTTTTGAACCCTTATTTTGTAGGACGTAGGAGTATTTGTGGGTATGCATATGTCTGTATGCACGACTGAGTGTGGTGTAGGATGCGCTAGGGTGATTTATGGTGTATTACATATCTTGTTTTTATATAATTGCAATGTTATATTTATTGAATACATTTGATACTTTTTGTACCTAATGTACTTGTGTATTATATTTTGGAAGGCCAGTGTTTCATGTTTGCGGTAAAAAAAAAGTATACATACTTTATTGATGACCTTGACAACATATCCAGTGCAATGAATACAAGAGAAATTTGGTCTTTTGTACTCAAACAGATACAGCATATACATAGCATGAATCTACCATACCCTGTTCACTTTAGTTGGTAGGAAATGAAAGGCAAAAAGTCCTGATGACAACATAAGTTCCATATCCTTGCAACTGTGTCAGTAAGGTTACAGTATAAAGCATATACATTTTCAATTAAATGAGAAAAACAATACCAACCATAACCTTTCCCTCCCTAACCGTTCCGCCCCCCACTCCTGGTCGTTCAGTGTTTAGGAGCCATAGTAATCCGAGGATGATGCTAGCAGTGTGACTCTGAGGGGTCGGCAGCGCCCATAGGTCATAGTGTATGGGTCCAAGTCTCTCAACCTAATGTTAGATAGTCGTAAAGCAGCTTTATAGGTTACGGGGGGTGGGGTACCCTGTGGGGGCAGTAATCCAAGTAATTCAAAAGCGTGTAGCATGATCTCCCACTCCATCAAAATGGATTGCTTCCGTAGGCCTCTCTCTTCTTCCCGCCTGAGAGCAGCACCCTTGGCTTTACCCCACTGAATCATGTCTTCTTGCCAGATGGATACAGCTGGGCACCTGGGGGATTTCCACATCATGGTGAGGGCTCTCACTGCCAAGATAAGGGCTAGGTCTAGGAATCTCAGTCGTACCTTCTGTACTCTTGTACGTCTACGACGGCCTATGAGACATTATAGGGCGTCGTCCGGGACAGGAATTTGTGTGACTTCGCCCAGAGACGGTCGGACTCCCCTCCAGTAGTCCTGGAGACCGGGGCAGGACCACAGCATATGGAGGAAGTCTGCCTCGTCTCCCTTACAACGGGGTCAGCAGTGTGGAGCTTCCGGGAAAATGCAATGAATCCTCTGGGGGGGTGCGGTATGACCTATGAAGGACCATCGTCTGAATAAACTTTAGTTTTGCATTACGGGAGACTTTTTTCGGGTGTTTGAGCATGCATTCCCAAGCCTTGTCAGTAAGTTCCTCCGCGGAATCCTCGGACCATTGTGTTCTAAGGGACGTAAGTGTGGTTGCAGCATGAGCCCTTCTCCCTGTGTAGGGCCATCGTACCAAGTGTCCCCCATTCCCCATGTAGTATAAGAGATGTACCAAAGTATGTTGTGATGGTTCACTGTGTTGTGGGGCCCATGTGGTCTTTATGTAATGGGACACAGTAGCGTGAGGTAGGTATAAGCGTGTTGGTGCTCCCGTAGCCTTAATAGAGGAATTGTGATTGTGCAAGATGCCATCTCCAAAGAATGCCCCAATTTCTTCCACCCCTACCTCCGCCCAATCATGTATTCTGGCCCTCGTAATCTTACCCTGCGGTGTAGGAATGCCCAAAAAGAGGATGTTCGTCAAGTAGGGAGCCGTCGAAGAAGTATACAACAGCGCTCTCCTCCAGCAGTGTAGAGCCGTCCTCAATAGGGGAGGGCTGTTCACGGGGAGTTTGGCCTTAGGTAAGAGCAGGGAGTGTAGTGCGCCCTGGTCCAAGTCCCTGAGTGTATAACCAATTTCCTGTAGATTTCTCCCGGCTGACCAGTAAGATAACCACTGAAGCTGACTAGCGTAGTAGTAGGCCTTGAAGTCAGGGACTCCCAGGCCGCCACTCCAGGTCTCTAGTTGAAGTTTCCGTAAGCTCACCCTTCTGTGGCCCGCACCCCATATGAGGTCCACCAGCATCGTATTCAATGTGTTAAAGATAGACTGTGGGATTATTACAGGCAAGTTCACAAAGTAGTTTAATAGGCGAGGGAACATCACCATCTTTGAGATGGCAATCCGCCCTATCACTGATAACGGCAGAGAAGACCAAAAGGTCACACTGGCACGAAGGGCCGCTACAGCCCGTAGTATATTACCCTCAATTTGATCCACCAGTGTTCTGTAAACTTGGATGCCTAAGTATTTAAAGGTGGTGGCAGCAACTGGTAGGGTGTATTCGCCCAACCGTTGATTGGTTGGGTGTGGTGTGTCCTGAATAAAATAAGCCACAGACTTTTCCGGGTTTATGGCCAGACCTGAGAGACTAGCAAAAGTTTTGGGAAGGGGAGTATTCTCGGTCGTCAGATCACGTAAGTACAATAGGATGTCGTCTGCATAAATGGAGATTAGGTGGGCCGCGCCATCAATATGTATACCGAGATGATCTGCTGATCGTCTAAGCGCTATGGCTAACGGTTCCAGCGCAAGGACGAACAGCAGGGGAGACAAGGGACATCCTTGTCTTGTACCACTGTGGACTGTGTATTGGTCTGAGATGTAACAGCCTGTATGGGCTCGGGCAGTGGGGGAGGTATATAACAGGCGTACCCATTTAAGATGTGTCCGGGAACCCAAAGCGTTGTAGAGTCGCAAACATAAAATCCCAGGAGAGAGAATCAAAGGCCTGCCGAAGGTCTAGTGCTAGGCATCCCGCGTTTCGGTAAGCTTCTGCATAACTTAATGTAGCTGCCTCGTGTTGAGAGATGTGCTACGGTTCAGTAAGAATCTGCATTGATCATTATGTATGAGTGTATTAAGGAAGGGCTGCACGCAGTTGGCGAGAGCCTTACTTAAAATTTTATATTCGGTCGCTAGCAGGGAAAGAGGTCTGTAATTTGACAAATCCAGGCTATCACGGACCGGTTTGGGCAACGATGTGACCAGTGCTTGCATGGTGGAATGTGGTAAGTGGCCCGCCTCAAAGGCAGCCTTGTACACCTACTCCAGCGTGGGAACTAGAGCCTCTGAGTATGTATGGTAGAATTCAATAGGCAACCCGTCTATCCCAGGCGCTTTGTTATGATTCAGACATTTTATTGCAGCTCTAATTTCTTGTTGGGTTATGGGGCAATCTGTTCTTTTTTGCATCTCCTCTGAGAGTACCGGAAGGGGAAGATCTTGCAAGAATTCTATAATAGAATTGTTCTCCTCAGGTGCAGGTGCAGCATAGAGCGTACTAAGATGTTCATCAAAGGCCATGTTTATCTCTTGTTGGGTTTGGACTATATGTCCATTAGGGGTGCGGATTTGAGTTACGATCGGTGGATCTGGCTTATCCTGGACTATACGAGCAAGTAGTGCCCCAGACCTGTCTGCCTCCGAGTGTTTGCGCTGTAGGAATGCTCTGTGATCAATTGTCCGTAGTGTCTCTAGTGTTTCCGCATAATCAATGCGGGCTGTCTGTAGTGCCTCTCTTTTATCTGGGTTAGTCACAGCCTCCTGTTCCAGCGCGGCCATCTGTTTTTTGATCCTAAGTAAGTGATGGTGTGTCTCCTGTCGGGCCCCCACTAGCTGTCCTATTGACGCCCCCCGTACCACCACCTTGAGTGCATCCCATTAAATTAAATTAGAGGAGGCCGTGTTTCAGTTTTCAGCTAGGTAATTAGTTATGGTGTTGGAAAGGGCTGTTCGAAATGGGGCATCCTCCAACAATTGTGGGTGTAATTTCCAGGTGGGTACTGGAGTTGGTACCTTACCCCAGTTAAGTGTGAGTTCTAGGGGGTTGTGGTCCGAGAAGGTTTTGGCTAGGTATGTGGACTGGCAGACCTGTGTGGTAATGGAATTTGAGCAGAGGAATCTTTTGATTCTGGTATGGAGGCCATGCACCGGTGAATAAAATGAGTATTCCTTATGAGTTGGGTGTAGACGTCCCCATGTAGCAAACAGGTCTGCTAGTTTACTGGTGTTCGTACCATGTAGGGGGGGTGAGATCTGTCCAGTTTAGTGTCTAAAACCGCATTCCAATCAGCACCCAGAGGACACATCCCAGTCAGCCAGCACCGCCCCCAGTCGGTGTAGGAAATGGCCCTGGTCAAAGTTAGGGGCATAAACACTGCCTAGAATCACTAGGGATCCGTCCAGTGTGCCTTTCAACAGAATGTACCTCTCCTGGTCATCGACCCGGCGTTCCAGCTCGGTGAATGGGACACCATGGCGTACCCAAAGGGTTGCTCCCCTAGCAAAGGCTGAATAATTAATGGAATATATCTGTCCCCTCCATTTTTTGCGTGTTTTTTGCTTTTCTGAGTCAGTTAAGTGGGATTCTTGTAGGAAAACTGTGTGGGCTTTACGCCTAAGGAGATATGCATATACCCGGTGTCTCTTCTGAATCTCCCCCAACCCACGTACATTCCAAGTGGTTAGGTTGTAAGACCCTAAAGTAGAGCTGTTCTGGGCATGCAACTGTATGTAGGGTGTGGCTCCAAGTTACACGGAGCCAATATGTCGAGATCGACCAGGAGTCCCTTCCCGCATGAACACTAACAAAACATGGCTCAGCACCCGAACTATGCTGGGCCCAACAACAGGTTACAATAATTACAGCACATATAGCGGTGCGTAGGCTTATAGGGGGGTTGCCACCATCAGCCATGGTCAAGTTTACTAAAAGGTCAGGTGCCTGTGGCTCTACGGGACCCCGCAGGGGGAGTTATACTTAGACATGTCAAAGACAGTAGTTCCGCAGTAAATATTTTCATGTAAGGTTTAACCAGAGACCTTGCAAAACATTGTCCAAACCATTTGAAGATATAGGCCGTCCATGTATGTATTCCCAACAACCACCTATATCTTGTATAATCACATATGGATTATGACAAAATGACAGTATTCAAATGTAAAAGTGTGAGAAAAGAAAAAGGATGCAGAGGGTGCCAGGCATTGGAGCCCTACCAGCCCGCAGATGCCTTCGCACCCTCACTGCATTCCGGTTGGCCAATAACATACATGTTGCGTCTATTGCTGCCCTCTGCATCTTCCACTCGATCGAGGAGGCCTGCCATCTGTTGCTGTAGGTGTTGTATGGTTGAGGAATTTTCGGCAACTTAAGGCTCCATATCTTCGAGGGATTGTCCGTGTTCCTTGATGGTGTCAGACAGTTTCCTGTGGGCCGCCCTAAACAACATGAGGCCTGTGGTGAGCGTGCCGATCTGCGTCTCCATCGCCGTCCTGGAATCACGGATTTCTTTAAGAATTAAGTCCAGTTTGTCAAGTATACTCTCCATAGGCTCTGAGAAAGCTGCCCCTGGCGAGGAAGGCCGACTGGAGAGCTCCGCCGCTGCGGAGGGGGGGGCGACCCCTGGTGACCCTCTAGTGTCTTTGTTCTGACTCTGCCCATGGTCCAAGCTTATAGGAACGCCGCGGGCTAGCCTCCTCCGGGTAAGTGACTAAGATGACTGTCAATGGGACCCCACGTAGTTGCTGCTTGTAGATGTAGGTGCAGGGCCAGTCTTCCCCTAAGTAGGTCATAGAGTGCGGCAACGCTGGACCTCCGCACCCGAAAGGGAGCCGGGCGACCAGGGTGCCCCACGGAGAACCAGCAAAAGGCACCCACTCCACAGAGCGGCAAGCAGTGCTGACCCACAAAAGGACCCCCCGACAGTAGGCAAAGTCAGTCACGCCAGTGGAGTGTCCATGAGCCTTATGGTAGTAGCTAGTATCTCAGGGAGCACTACTTGTCGATGTTACCATCCGGATTCAGTTGTCAGACCCTTCCCCGTATATGCCGAGGGTCGTGGTGCCCGGCAAGGCTCCCCAGGCCGCTCCGGTCGATACGATGGCGCTGTGTCTGCGACGCGGGCCCAGTCTCAGGGTGTACGCATGAAGTTACAGCGGCCCAGCGAGGATCACCGACATGCAGCGCAGGGCCCTTGCTGTAATGTTGCTCACCTTAGGAGGAATGGGAAGTCTGTAGCAATTGAGGGATGGGACCATTCGCAGATTTTTATCTTGTCCCAAGGATATCTGGGATATGTTCAGCATTGAGGCCATTTCAGGTCACTTATCGCATGGAGGGGGGGTGTTCCCCAGCAGCACGCTCTGGCAGGGAGGTCTGCCAAGAGGGTGAGAAGTCTATGGCCTAATATGGGCTCTGCACCTCACCGCATCAGTCCCGGGGGTCCATCAGGCGCTCCCCTGTCATTCCCCCCCACCGCCGAACCCTCCAGGGTGGCACCGGTCTTGAGCCGCGTGGCGGCCCGCTACCTACTCGCGGGAATTGCCGCGTGAGTGCCAGCTGCCTCACAGCCTGTCGCTGCCGCCGCGCAGGCAACACCGGGGATATGGTGTCAAGCAATCGCAGGGAGCATATGGCCATTGTGATGCCAGGCCAGGATCCGCACCATTACCGATTTTTTTCGTTGCTTATCCGGTCTCGCACATTGGCGCGCCGGGAAGCCTGCGCCGTTCACGAGCCCGTGTCCTACCGCATGTCTCGTCCCTCGTCGGGCCACAACAGTGAGCAGGTCCGCTCTTCAGACTCCACAGCACCACAGTCCCATGGGTCGTAGGAGGTATGCGCCTGAGCGCGGGACTCTAGCGTTGCAGTAGTGGTGACCCAAATCGCTAGTAGACCTGGGAGCCCCAAATCGCTAGTAGACCGGGGATTGCGTAGCAGGAAAAATTGATCCCCCCGAGGGTTCCGGAGCTCTATCAGGACCCGACCGCCATCTTCGGTGGTTAGCCACGCCCCCCCATGTTTGCAGTAAATTTATTAGTGACGATTAGCACTTTGGATTACTTACACAGGCAGAGAAGTTTTGTTTTGATTGTATTTCTGATAACCATTGATAAACCAGAACAACAGTCTGCGGACCCGCCGGAGGCTGCCTTGGTAATAAACTGAGGGATTGTGTATACGCGAGCAAAGACTTGAGTGCTGGCGAGAGGGACTCATTTAGCCACCAAAGAGTGGTTTTACTATGCCACGTCATAATTCTTCATGATGGATTTATGACTTATACACACAAGATCCATGCTTAGGAAAAGAATTCGGGAATACATTAAATCTTGGACACAGTAATCACTGTAGCTCTTTACTGTGCAAATATGACTGGAGTACTAGAACCCATTCCGGGTTGGAAATACAACCGGAACTGAGGATCCATATAAAGAGATTAGAGCCCTGAAGAAGTTGCTGCGCACAACAGTGAAGCGCGACAAGCAATTGTTGGCTAAGGATCTCAAGATTAAACTGAAGTGACTGTTTCAACGGAGGAACAAGAGTGTTTTTTTATTATTGACAATGATACATAATATATACTGTCGGCGTATGCAAGGGACTGTTCTGGTTTACTATTAGGAGGTGATGGAACAGCTAATCCAATACCTTTCGCTGGTATGCTGCAAGTAACGCAGTTGTCTACTCTAGGAGGGCTAAACCATTTTCAACACAATCATTCGATGCTTGTTAAGTACATCTAACACTACCTCCAGGGTGATGAACAACACCAGCGTCATTCTCTGTACATAAACTTGGCTAAGTGTCATGAGATTCCAATCAGAGCTTCCGTAACTTCATATCTGTGCCCTTCTATGGCAAACACCTCTTTGGGCCATGCTATTACACTTCAGTGCCATGGGATTAGACCTGAACATTATCTTGATCCTAAATTCCCTTTGCAGTATAAAATATTCTTTGTTCAAAATTCATTTCCCCACAATTCTGTTGCACCCTAAATTTTAGTGCAGGTCAGGCTCCAGCTGTTCCTCAGGGACAACATTAAAGCCTATCTATGGTAGGTTATTTGCATCTGACCCCAAAGCAGTGTACTGAGGTTGTGCTGTTTGCATGCTGTCCATGTTGATAGCAAGAATTGTAGCATCTGTTTACATCTTGGGCTCTGACCAGAGGTCCTGCCACATCATATCAATGTCCTCTTTGATAGTGAACATCTCTTTGGGCCTCAGATGGATACATTGCTTGAGAAAATAAATAAAGAATTTGATACTGCAAAGGTATGACGGCACAGCAAACGAAACCTGGCAAGTCTGCGTTTTGATGTCACATGGCGCAAGATAATCCGAAAGCTGCAAGAAAACTGCCACTTAATGGGTACCTGCAGCATCAGCTCTATCTGATAGAGACTTCTAGCCGCAGATTCTTTATTTTAGAATTATCCCCAGGCATCAGAGTGGATCTGGAAATTTTCATGAGCAGTCACCAGCTGTTGGCATCGTCTGCGCTGGAAGTGATGTGCGAGGTGCCTAGATGGGCGCCACCCCAGTGCGCTGCTGTCAGTTCTTTTCGTACCAGTGAGCACAAATCCAGAGAAGAGCTACCGCCAGTCTTTTCTGACTGACCTTTTTTTCTGATATTTTGTCAAGATTTCTTTTGAGGCTTGTCTCCTGGTATGTCAGGTATGTCCACTAGAAAAGCTGACTTTAAGCCACGTGGCACCTGTAACTTGCAAATATCGATGACGGTCCCATACTTTGTAAGTCTCCAGTGCCTGGAGTGTGATCACGACGTGAAGCCACGTGCAGATTGCCACACCATGCACCCTAAGGTCTTGGGAGAGTGGTCCATCAAGCTCCTCGTCACTCAACATGAATTGCTGCAACAGTCCCAATCTCGGTCAAGTGGAAGGCCCCGAGATCGACTGCGGAGCTTCTCCATGCGCTCGTTGTCACAGTTGAAGTTGTCGTGGAAATCGAGTAAGTCCCACAAGAGGAAGAAGAGGTCTTCGACATTGTCCCGTCCGTCTAAGTCTTCCACAGGATTGTCAGCATTCTAGGACTGGTTCCACAGTAGAGCATGGGCTATCTCCGCGACTCCCACAATTTCCAGGAGCAGGAGAGTCCTCCGCCCAAATGCATGAGTTCTGTTAGTCCATGTACCTCATCTTTGGGTAGCCTGTCCCCAATGGTGCGCCTAGGCCCCATGGGTGCAGAAGGGGTTAGCTACATGTTATTAGCAGGCGGGTTCGCATTTGGCACCAGTCGGGCCATTTGGATCTGTGAATGGATCTATAGCGACAACGGTTGTATCACCTCGGGCTTCCACAGTGCCTGCTCCAATGCTGACGCCTGCATTTCCCACCAGTGGATCCATGCCCATTGTCATCTCCGACTCCGACATGTAGCTGAAGCAGTGGTGTCCGGCACCGACTGGGGGCAGATCTCCTGGGTTGGAGCCATTGCTTTATTGCGATGGCACTCGAATTGGGCATGAATGGGAGAGACCACTGGACCCTTATGAATGCCAGTCTTTAGATGACTCTGAAGACACCTGGTATGAGGATCTGGCAGATGCCAGTGGCCTGGACACCTCCCAGGACAATCGCTTGATCTCCCCTACCATGGCTACGGAGGAGGGCGCCTCGTTTGCAATGGTGGTTAGGAGTGCAGCTAGGTCATGGCCCTTCAACTACCCTCAGTAGCTGTCAAGATGAATGTCTTGATGGAGGTGCTTCAACCGGGAATCACCCAATCTCCCCTTTAACAGAGCCCTCACAGGCACCCTATTTGGGGCCTGATCGAAGCCGGGCACAGCGGCTCCTGTGCAAAGGACAATTGTCCACTGCCATTACCCCACCCCAGGCTCCCTAGTTTCTTCAACCAGTACCCTACCCTGGAGTGCTTGGTCAAAGCCTGCACTTCTTGAGTAAATCCTAGAGCATTCCCTACCAATCCACCAGATAGGGAATCCAGGAGGCTGGATAACTTTGGGAAGAGTATGTTCTCTTTTACCAGCCTATACTCTCATACAATCTGACTCCGTTGCGGAGGTGCTGTCTATGGTATCGGAGGAGGTCTGAGCCATACTCTCCCAAGCCATTTCTGACGGGAGAGATGCAGCTAAGTTCACCATTTAAATTTGGCCTGGACACAACCTACTCGCTAGGCAGAGCGATTTCATAGTCGGTGGCCCTTCGGTACCACGCTTGGCTGAGAACCACTGGCTTTTCAGGGGATGTCCGTGCCTTGCCCATGGACATGACCTTCAGTGGCTACCGTCTCTTCGGAAACAAGGCGGGCTCAGCACAAGAGTGCTTCAAGGATTGCAGGGCTAGAGCCAGGCCCTTAGACCTTGGGCCTTTCCATAGCCCCTAGCCAACCGCAGTCCGCCTTTCTTGGCATGGAAGGGGCTTCCAGCCATGTCTCTACCCGCCCAGCCACCACGTCCCACAGACCTTGGGTATCAGGTAGCCAGAGGTCGGCCCAGTCCACCACCCCACGGCAGCCGCAGCCCTTAAACCTCTTTAGTTTGCCACCCAACCATCATGGGCCTCAAGTGGGAGGCGGGATACACCATTGCCTGCACCACTGGAGGTCAGTGCTGACTGCTTGGTTCTCCAGATTGTCCGAAAGGGGATACTCCCTCCCCTTTGTGACTACCCTTTCACCCATGCCACCTACTTGTGGCAGTATGACATTGCCACATATCCCTACTCCACCAAGAAGTGGCAGCTCTCTTGGCCAATGGAACCATAGAGAGGGTATCGGCATTAGAAGTAGGATGTGGTTGTTATTCCCACTACTTTCTGGAGCCCAAAAAGGATGGAGACCTTCATCCTATCCTGGATCTACACCCTCTCAATTTCTTCCTGAGGAAGGAGGAATTAAAAATGCACACAATTTCGTAAGTCCTGTCTGCCATTGACCAGGGAGACTGGATGGTAGCATTGGACTTACAAGACACATTTCCACAGTCCCGTCCTGGGTGCCCACAGGCGTTCCCTGTGGTTCACGGTGGGATACAAGCACTTTCAGTTGGCCATGCTCTCCTGGGGCCTTTTCAGTGCCCATCGGGTGTTCACCTAGGTGAGTGCTGTGATTGTGTGGGGATCAGGGATGGCAGTTTTCCCTTATCTCAATGCCTGGAAGGCGAGCTCGTCCCAGGCAGTCATCTCTCACCTCCAGACTATGATTGACCGGCATTCGCTGGGGATCACTATTGACGTGCCAAAGCCACACATGACCCCTTTTTAGTCGCTCCCTTTCATCTGAGTCGTTCTGAATACAGTGCAGTTTTGGGCTTATCCTCCCGAGTTGCTAGTCCATGATATTTGGGCAGTGTACAGATGCTTCTATCCTGGATTTCAGTGAGAAAACTCTAAGCCTCATGGCCTCCTGCATCCTGCCAGTGACGCTTGCCCTTTGGCATATGCAGGCTCTGTAATAGGACCTGAAGTTCCAGTGGACACTACATCAGGGGGATCGCTCAGTCGTGGTCCAGATCTCAGAGAGCACTGTAAAAGATCTGCAGTGGTGTCTGACAAACCTAGAGAGGGTGAGCTGCAGACCCGTCTCCCTTCCCCAACCAAATCTAACTGTAGTGACAGATGCGTCACTCCCGGGCTTGGGAAGCCATCTGGGAGAGGTGGAGATCAAAGGACTCTGTTTTCCAGTGGAATCCGGGCTCCATGTCAACCTGTTGGAGCTTTGAGTGATCGGATTGGCATTGAAAGCCTTTCTACCCTCCATCAAGGGGGGGAGGGGCTAGTGAAGGTGTTCACCGACAACATCACTGCCTTGTGGTACTGCAACAAACTGGGCGGGGTGGGGTTGTGAGCCATCTGTCAAGAGGCCATGCACCTCTGGACATGGCTGGAATATCAAGGCATTTCCCTGGTGGTTCAACACCTGGTGGGCTCTCCGAATACAAGGGAGGACTAACTCGGACATCAATGCCTAGTGGATCACAAGTGGCGTCTCCACCTGGAGGTGGCGTAAGGTCTCTTCCAAAAATAAGTAAAGCCTTGGTTAGATTTGTTCCCTCTGCCGAGAACGTGCAGTCTCAGCAGTTTTGTTCTCTGGAATTTTCAGGCAGCTCTTGCTCAGAGACCCTTTTCTTCTAGAGTGGAACTCAGGCTTCCTGTATGTCTCCCCACCAATAGTTTAGAAGGAAGGGGTCCCCTGCATACAAATAACTTGCAAAGAGCAGGGAATAATACAATAAATGTCTGAAAAAATATCTTAAGCAAGAGAATGTGTGGGCAAAATTGTGGGCGCAAAACACAACAGTGATCACTTAATGGAATAATCAAACAATGTGCAGTACAAAACATGTCAGATGCTATATTTTTATATCAAAAGTAGAAAGATATTTATTTAATACAAATTGTTAGTGATATCGAAATATCCTCTTAAAACATATTGCGCTGACATACTCTTTCATACTTTGACATCATGATCTGATGCGGTTTGATGTCCTTAAATTTTGTTTAAAGGATACAATAAATATAAATTTCTCTAATATTAGACAATTTCAGCATGATATTCATAATGTTCACTGTTGCTAACAATTCAGCATAATATTCCCAATGTGCAATGTTGCTAGTTCGTGAATAGATAGTAACCATAAGACATGTTACTGGAGGGCTTAGATGGTACTACGAGTGTTTCGTCGAAATGCCTTCATCAGGAAGCCGTTAGACTATCTGTAAGTGGTTACTTATGTTGCGGGGTATAGCTCACTACACAGTAGGAGCCGCAAAGCAAGTCTGAACAGGGAATATCAAATCAAATCAAAGGTATTTATTTGGTTATTAAAACACAATAACCATAAAAGTACAGATAAAAACACAATTATTAAGTATAGAAAATTCATCCAATGTACCAAGGTCAGTTCTTCATAGTTCAGGATACAATCGATTTACGTGATTTATATACATTTTTTTAAAACGAGGAAATAAATACAATAGTTAAAATGTTATCAAGCTTCTGTACAGCTAAAAAGGCAGGGCGACAGCGATTAATATCCATGGTCAGTAATGGGACAACCCACCTTCGTCGAGGTATAGTATAAAATTTACAAAAGAAAAGAATATGTAGATCCGATTGTTCACTCAAATCATCACATGGACACTTAATCAAATTTTTTGACCAATCATTCATAGCGAGGAAACTAAGCAACCTAAATAGCAAATTAAATCTAAAACGGGTTAATAAAAACCTCTCATGGTTACTTATTTGCAGTTTAACATATGGCTGCATTTTTCTTGAAATCACAATCTGTTCATGGGCGACTACCGTCATTTTCTTCATTTCTAATATTGTTCTGTGGTCATGTAAGTGGGCCATACATTTTTCCTTCAAAGACTTCCTTGAGATATTACATAAAGAAGATGGATCGGAAAAATAATTCCCCATGCCCAAATCCGTGAGGAATTTCCTTACGTAACACAACCATTTTATTTTACTACTCTTTTCTAATCCGACCACATTATTCATGATCAAACGATTTAACCCACATTCATCGGTCGTCCAGACTCTATGCCATAATAATACTGGGGCTGTCTTTATGGTATCCTCCAGATATGGTTCCCCAAGTTCTGCATGGCAGACATATGTGGAGACACTTTTAGGTACAGCTAGAAGATACTTCATAAAGAGGTTTTCTACCACCTGTAAAGATGTTACATTTTCATAGCCCAATAGGCCTGCGCCATATGTCACAATTGCTACACAAGTAGCTTTATATACTGTCAACATTTCCCCAATAGGTTTTCTGCCAATGTCTTGGCTAAAAAATTTTAAGGCCATGATGGATTTGCAATACAATAATTTTCTAGTGTTGATTGTGGTGTTACATAGGCCCATATGATCAAATAAAACTCCTAAATAAGAGAATGTTAAAGTAAAATCAACTGGGGAAGAACCGATAAAAACCACCTTCCTCTTTTTGTGTGCACCCAGTCCACAGGTCATGGTGAAAGTCTTTGAATAGTTTATCCTCAGGTCCAAACCTGTCATAAAATCTGAAAAGGAGGTGACTAGACTTTGCATGGCCGGTGGCGTTCTGGCCATCAGAACAGCGTCATCTGCATACAACAATGCTGGGACTGGTCTTTCCCCCACCATCGGCATGTCCCTACACTCCTTCAATAAGATGTTCTCCACATCATTGATCCAGAGTATAAAGAGGAATGGAGCCAAGACGCAGCCTTGTCGTACTCCCCTATCGATTCCAAAGGATTCTGTACATTCACCATTTTTCCCATATCTGACTCTGGCGGATGCACCTAAATAGAGTTCCCGGAGGAAATTAATGATTAAACAGTCTACCCCCAGTTTATCCATCACCAGCCAAAGTTTACTATGCGACACACAGTCGAATGCAGAAGTTCAATCTACAAAAGTTAAAAACATTCGACCCTCCTTGGCTTTTGTGCATTTTGCTATTAAAATGTGCAAATTCAATCATTGATCAATTGTTCCAAGCCCTTTTCTAAAACCATACTGTAAATTGATGATTATCTTGTTCTCGTCCGCCCAAATTTGCAGTCTGTTTAAAATCACCCGTCCAAAGACCTTAATACTAGAATCCAAGAGTGATATTGGGCGATAACATTGACAGCTAGTTCTGTCTCCCTTTTTAAATATGGGGACTATCAATGATTCGCACCAGGAAGGAGGAAGACCAGTATGAAGTGTAGCATTGAAAAGTCGTGCAAGAATCGGGGCCCAGAGGTCTGTATTATTTTTATATAGGTGCACCGGAACCCCATCCGGGCGCGGTGCCTTACCCCCCAAACTTGCATTAATGCTAGCAATTACTTCTGTTACAGAGATATCAGGAACTAGTTTACTCATTAAGTGTAAATAATTTCCAGCTTTATCTTTCTCTATTGAGCAATCCTCCTCATAGATCTCAGCAGAGTACAGTTCTGAAAAGTGTTTCACCCACTCTTTCTCAGGTATTGCTACTTCTATTATAGCAGTGGTGTTATAATTCATAAAGGGGGCATTAACAACAGGGAATACAAAAGGAGTGCTCAATGAAGGAATCTTAATGGCCAGAACGTGTAGATACACGAGATGGAAAGGCTGTGGAATTTGTGTTACCATGGGTCGATGCTTTTGGGGAACGCAGAAACATTGAATACAACTGTCGCTTCAGGTGAGGCTAAACAAAGTACCGGGAAGGGTGAGGCCTTAACAGAATAGGATTTTACTTATATAATGGGGTGCAAACGCCAGTTTTGAAAATGAATGTGGGTGCTAATGGTCGAACTGAGGCTCGAGTTATCCTGCGGAAGGATCCAGTGTCACGGAGGCACTCAAATTTCCACCAATACCACTCCTGCCCAGAGTTCTCATGAAGATCAGGAACGACCTTGGCCCAGGATGGATTCAAGTACCTCGGCATCTTTGTCACCCCAGACCCCAAAGTCTTCTATGACCGTAACCTAAAGGGCCCGCTACAAAGACTCCATAACAACATATCGCATTGGAGATCGCTGCCTCTGTCTCTCCCAGGCAGAGCAGCCCTTTTTAAAATGGTTGCACTTCCTCGCTTTTTGTACACCTTGCAGAATTGCCCATTACCCATTGCCGACTCCCATTTTAATGCACTAGAGGGAGACCTCCGCCTCCTCCTATGGGACGGCGGCACTCCCCGCATAGCTCTTTTCGCTTACGCAGGGGTGGTACGATGGTGGTATTGCCTTGCCAAATATTCGACTTTATTATTGGGCATCTCAATTGATTGCCACCAACTCTTGGCTATATGGTCCACCAACAAACCCTGCTTTCCACCTTGAACGATATCAGACGGGCCATGAGGGCTACCTTGGTGCCTTATATGGTAAGCCTTCCCGCACTCGCTATATAGGCCCGATGTCACAAACACTAGCAATCTGGCACCGAGCGAATAAGCGCCTCGGCTGGTCTGACACTCTCACATTATCCACTCCGCTCTGGGCCTCACATACACTAGGCTCCCTATGTCACTATCAGGGCTTTGACAAATGGGACATGATCGGCATGTCTACCCTGGGAGACATGATCCATAAGGGCAAACTGCTGACATTCATAGTGCTCCAGAAGAAATATGATTTAGCCCACTCTGAGGCCTTCCGCTACCTCCAAATCAAACATGCCATACTCACTAATGTCCCTGATCTCTCTTCTTTCCCACAATCCTCGCCTCTTGAGGATAGACTATTATCAGAACCCCTTCAGGCCAAGGCGATACCCTATACCTACCGCAAGCTAAGCAACAACATGCCTAACACCTTCCAACTCCTGAGAGACAAATGGCAGGGTGACATTGGGGCCATGGAGGATGCTGAATGGCAGGCGGCACTGATGTCCCCGCGTGAGTCGGCTATCAATCACAGATTCAGGCTTATACAATTGAGGATATTTCATAGAACATACATGTCTGCTCCCCTCCTAGCCAAAATTGGTAGGCGCGCAACCGATCTCTGTCTCCGTAACTGTGGGCTTGTCGGCACTTTCTACCACACTATCTGGGACGGCCCGATGATCCAAGACCTGTGGGAATGAGCGACCCGTAAGATGTCTGATGCACTGGGAAAACCTGTCCCTCTATCTCCCAAAAGCGAAATCCTTAATGTGTGGGACCCCACAGATCTCACTGCGCTGAAACGGCAATGGGCGGCTCTGGGCTTTCTCTTATTAAAGCGTGAAATAGCAATGCAATGGGGCTCGCCAAATAAACCGCTCTTGATCAGATGGGTCGCTGCAATGGATACATGTATGTTGTCCGAAAAAACTGTGTACAAGGTCAGGGGGTGTCCTAGAACTTGGGATAAGAAATGGGGTCACTGAAATGTCTATAGAGGCGAACTTTGCAGTTCCCCTACAACTGATATGGCGTTGACTAGGATTGGTCCTCCCCGCACTCGCACTTGTAATGCACCGCTGTAATGTATGCCTTCTAGGTCAATTTTTGTACTTAATGACTGCCAACTGATCACTTACTCTGCTTTTGTTCAATAAAATATTTTTTTTTAAAAAAGATCAGGAACGACCAGGCTCAAGTCATTCTTGTGGCTCCGGATTGGACATGGAGAGTCTGGTAACCTGAGCTGTTGAGCACGTCTATCGGTCTTCCGATCAGGCTTCCTCTTTGGGAGGATCTTCTGCTGCAGCAGCAGGGGAGGGTCGTGCACCCGAACCTGTCAACACTCCGCCTTCATGCATGGAGATTGAGCAGCGACAGTTGACAGCCTTCCGCCTTCCGCCTAAAGTCTGTAATGTCATTTTAGCAGCCAGGCTTCCCTCAATCAGTACGGTATACTCCTGTGGTTGTGGCAAGTTTGTGATGTGGTGTCCAGAAAAACAGGTTTTACTCTCTATCTATTCCTCTTTCACAGATTCTCTCCCTGGCCCAGTAGGGCGCTGCAAGGGGCACCTTGAAGGTTTATTTATCCACCATAATGAGCATTTCTGCACTTGCCAAAACAACCTTCTCTTTTCACGTCCCCTATTGTAAATAGGTTTCTGAAGGGTTTTCAGTATTTGTTTCCCCCAGTCCCCTTCATTATGCCTCAGTGGGACTTCAGCCTGGTTCTTACCTATCTGATGTGCGCCTTTGAGCTGCTCCATAACTGTCTAATCAGAATACTTACCATCAACACAGTTTTTCTTGTGGCAATAACATCCGCCAGGAGGGTTAGCGAGTTACAGGCGCAATCGGCGCACCCTCCTCACGTTTTATTCTACCTGGATAAGCTGGTTGTTAGAAATTGAAGTTTCTGATTGGCAGAGTATGCATGTCCAAGTGGGAGCCGTAATCCTAGTCGGGGTAAGATACGCAACCTAAATTAACTTTTGTTCTTCCTCTGGTAGCTTGGCACAGAGCAGTCAGGCTTAACTTAAGAGGCAATGTGTAAAGTATTTGTACACACTTTGATTACAGTGACACAGTGAAAGTACCACAAAAAGACTCCACACCAGTTTAGAAAAATAGAGCATATTTATCTGAGTAAAACAAGACCAAAATAACAAAAATCCAGAAGTCGGGATAAGAATTTGTAAACATTACATCCAAACACAGCGCTTAGAAGTCAATAGCGCTGAAATGTAACTTGAGGGCATGCTAACCAGTGTAAATCCAAAGTTTAGGCAGACCGCTATGGAGGCAGGTCGGCTATAGGACCCACGTACGGCCCTCTGAAAAATTGCCTTTGTATGGAGAAAGCGTCGATGTCAAAGACTCGATGTGTCGGTTCAGATTCATGCAGTCAGAGCGATGCATCAAAGTGGGGGTCTCACAGTCTGTGTCAAAGGATAAGCGCTTTGTGTCAAAGTTGAACCTTGCAGTGGCGTATTCGCAGCAGCGATTCATCATCATCAAACCTTGCAGCCAGAACCCGCTTGTCATTGAATTGGAACAGCATCAGAGAACACTGTCAGTTCAGATCAGCACAAAGGCGCTGCATCCATTTTTGCAGAAAAAAACTACAGAACCCACTACTGAGGCCCAGGACTGGAGGGTGCACCTCAGACAAGGGTAGAAATCAGGGATGGCAGAGTCCAGCAGCACCAGCAGAATTGCTAGAAGTCTTTAATGACCCTGGGGCTTCAGAAAACAGAAGGAAGGTCATTGGAGAAACTGGGGTTCAAGTACGTAGTGAGCAGGTCCAGTCCCTCTCATTCCCAGGCAAGCAGCAGCAGGCATCCGGCCAACACAGCAAAACAATTAGCAAAGTGGCAGTCCCTCCTGCAGCACAGCAGCTGTTCTTCCAAGCGGAATGCCCTTGGTTCCAGCAACGTTCTGATTTGGTGGTGTCAGGAGTCCACTATTTAAACCTAAAAGTGCCTTTGAAGTTAGAGGGACATTAAAGAGCCCTTTGAAGATCACAAAGTTCCTTCCTTTCCTGTCCTGGTTTCAGACTCACTACAGGGGGTAAGCAGCTCTTTGTGTGTGGACAGTCACAGCCCTATTCAGGTGCAAGTATCTGCAGTGGCAGGCCTGAGCCATGTTTAATAGGCTAATGAGTAGGTGACACAATGAGTGCTGCAGCCCTACTAGTAGCATTTTAATTTACAGGCCCTGGGCACATATAATGCACACTAGTAGGGCTTACAAGTAAATTAAATATGTCAATTGTGGATAAGCCAATATAACCATGTTTTGAGTTTAGAGCATATGCACGTTAGCAGTGGTAAAGTGCCCAGAATCTTAAAGTCAGTAAAAATTAAGTCAGCAAAACAGGAGGTCAGAATGCAAACAGTCAGCGAAAACCACAGCAAGGATCCCAGGTCTAACCCTGTTTTTTCAGACTCTAGCATCCTTCATACCGAAGGAGGTGACCCCATTCCATTTAAGACAATTTATCTCCATGCCTACGTTTTACACTCTGCCTCACCCCTCTAAAGAAGAGGAGCGACTCCACCAGCATTCCCAAAAAGAGTGTTGTTGTTTTACCTTGACCACACGAAATAGTTCCGGGTGGACGACCAACTCTTCATGGGTATGTCGGAGCCCGGAAAAGAAAGGAGGTACAGGCAACAATGTGGGCATCGCTACAAACGTATACCAAGTGCTACTGCCTGGACAGTCTGGTCTGTTGGAATGGGCATTTTGTCTGTTGAGTCCTGCAGGAATTTAGTGTGAATTTGTTCTGCAGACCCACCTCTGGGTAGGTATTGGGTGGGTATCTGTTCTAAGATAAGGAGTCTCTATCAGATGAATAAGTTACTTACCTTTGGTAACGCCTTATCTGGTAGAGGCTCTATCTAGCTGCAAATCCGTTACCGCCCCACCTATCCTCCCACTTTGGAAACAGATTTGTAGAATAAGGGCTGTCCCCCTTTCTGGGCCCTAGTTTCACACGCCAGGGGTCAGTACTCTTCATGGCTCAGTGCTTCTGGCTTGGAAAGTTGCGAAAAGAAACTGACATCAGTGCACTGGGGCGCACCTATATAGGCTCTGTGCACATCACTTCCGGTGCAGATGACGCCACGCAGAGCCGAACTATGGCACCTACTGGAACGCCGAGGGTACTGCTCAAAAACATTTTCAAATCCAGTCTGATGCCTGGGGATAATTCTGTGGTAAGGAATCTGTGGTCAGATAGTCTCTACCTGACAAGTTACTTACTGAAGGTAAGTAACTTGTTCTTCGGGGAGGGGGCAGGCCCAAAAGTTCTATTATGTAGAGCATTTAGATGTACTGGATGAGAAAGGGGTAGAGGTAGTTCTGGCAAGACGGGCTTCACCTCCAAGCAATGTCTTACCAACTTACTGCCTTTCCCATTGATCACACAACATTTGTTAGTGGAGGATCAGGTTATTCCTTCTCTAGTGTGATAGGTCTGGGCCATTGGAAGCATGGCTACTGCTTGGAGTTTTACCCCACACCACCAAACATCCCCCCTCCCCAACATGCAATCAGTCTGGAACATCAACGATGCAAGAGGAATAAAAAACACTTCTTACCTGCGAGGCTGTGTGGCTGCGGACGCTGGATGCCGGACGCTGCCTGAAACGATAGGCATCCAGGTGGAAAGCTTCTCTTAGCCGCCACCGCCAGGAGTCACCGGGTGCATTTTCCTCACGTCGCCGCTCCGGGACTACATCGCCCGGCAGGCCAAGCGGCGGCGCGCACCACTGACGCACACAGAGCGCCGGGAGGCGCATTTAACCAGCGCGACCCCCAGTAAGAGCGGGGATCTTACCTGCGAGGCTGTGTGGCTGCGGACACTGGACGCCGGACGCTGCCTGAAACGATAGGCAGCCAGGGGGAAAGCTTCTCTTAGCCGTCACCGCCAGGAGTCACCGGGTGCATTTTCCTCGCGTCGCCGCTCCGGGTCTACATCGCCCGGCAGGCCAAGCGGCGGCGCGCACCACTGACGCACACAGAGCGCCGGGAGGCGCATTTAACCAGCGCGACCCCCAGTAAGAGCGGGGGATCTTACCTGCGAGGCTGTGTGGCTGCGGACACTGGACGCTGGATGCCGGACGCTGCCTGAAACGATAGGCAGCCAGGGGGAAAGCTGCTCTTGGCCGCCACCGCCAGGAGTCACCGGGTGCATTTTCCTCACGTCGCAGCTCTGGGACTACATCGCCCGGCAGGCCAAGCGGCGGCACGCACCACTGACGCACACAGAGCGCCGGGAGGCGCATTTAACCAGCGCGACCTCCGTCTCGCGGGACGCCGAGCGAAGCCCAGGCAAAGGGCGGGGAGTCTGTGGCAGTCCGGGGCTGGACGAGGGTGGGCTGTGTCATAATCCCTTGTATTGTACTCCCAGTGCCTGCTTCACATAACTCGTGATACATTTTTAAGACTTTCAAATTTTTCATTGTCTATTGAAGCTTGCAATATATCACTTTAAGTTGATATAATTGATATATTTGCATTCCATAATTCATGTTAGCTGTCGGTTTTTAATATATTTTGAAATACTTCCAGATGGATAATCCATTATGTCTAAACAAAAGTCATTGAAAATTCCTCAAGTACCTGCCACACTGGATAATAACCTAGTTAAAGTTGTTAAGAAAATTCACAATGATCGGCGAATGTCACTAGGCCGTGGTAGTCCACCGATGGTGTCAACCCCTTTGAGAGAATCCGCCTTAAATGGTAGTTACGATGTGGAAAATGCGGATGTTATTGATGACGAGGTCTCTACCTCAGTGGCCCCTAGCCAGGTTGTGCTAGATGACTCCCCCCGATTCTCCTACCTCAGTGCATGCCACCCCACCGCGTAGAATAGTTAGAGCCTGTAGGAAAGCCCCTATTAAACGTGGGGGAAACCGGAATAGAAAAAGAGCTGGAATCCCCCCCGAAAGTACGGCTAGGGAAGAGGATGATACTGTAAAGGAAGGTGTAGCTACGTTAAATACCTCGCAACTAGACTTTTAGGTTAACACCATCAATGCCAAATTAGAAAGTATTATTAAACCTTTAGAGGATAAAATAGATACACTTTCTGCTGAAGTAGTGAGACTAAGAGGCCTCTTGGACTCGCATTTAGCCCTGACTGGAAAATCTAAGACTATAGAGAGGGCCACCAATGTGAGCACAGAGGCAAAAAGCATAGTAGATGGGAGGCTTATAGATAATACGACAACAACCCAAGTTGCGACAACCACGCAATATGAGCCCGCTTCAAGATGGCGCCCACTCTGACACACCGGAACTAGATACTATCCCTTCCGGGGCGAGAGACGCTGACAAACACGAGACGGGGTACAATCCATTTAAAAGCGGCATTTATTTTCGCATTTATTTATTTTCGCTCTACTAAGCGGAACGGAGCACGACCGGCGAGAAAAGTGGACTATGTAGGCCGATATGGAGGATGTAAAAAGGTATGTTAAAGCATCAGGGGATGTTAGTGTTGCAGATTAATTGTAATAGGTAGCTAAACAGAAAGAGAATGTCCGGGCATTGTATATACTAAGAGCGAGTTCTTAAGAAACGGCCGTTATGTTTGCATAGCAGACACGCGTGGCATGTTAAATTGAGTACCTATCGTGCCCACATGCACCTTATATTATTATTAAAATTGGGAAAAAGAAAAGAACTCTTAAAATTAGAATCGTAACTCACGTTAATAAGAAATCGATTATTCCTGAAAATGCAACCCCTCTAATTTCAGACTATGCTAAAGTCAAGATCAACCGACATCCTCTGTAGAACTAAGCAGAGTGCATAAGAACTAGTACCTCCGGAAAGTCTGCTCCTAAACGTGCATATATCAAACCGTCATTGATTGTCAGACCCGAGATTATATTGTGGTAAGAACCATCACCGCATATTTAAAATTTTGAAGAAACTAGAACGTATTGAAAGTGATGCATTCAGAGTCTATTTTTATTTATAGAAACCAGCGGCACAAGTTGTTGGAATACGCCTGTATGAATCGAGTTATATACCACATGAATGAATAGTCCCCGCAAGCACACAACTCGTATTATTTTGGGGTAAGCTTCATCCCATCTTGTCTCCCTTATTATGCACGTAGAACGCAAAAACAGGTTTTTAAATTGCCCCTATCGCTTCTTCCTAGGCAATAAAAATAAACTTTTTACCTACACTAAGGAGTAGTCACTCCCTACTTGCAAAAGAAAGTGGACACAGCTAGGTGTCTATGTATGGAAGGTAAGAACACATAATGGCAATGTTATTTAATTCTGAACTTCCCATGGAGAATTTAAAAAAAAAAATGTGGGGACTGGATTGACAGTCATATTGTAACTTGGTGTATGTAGTATCCCCTTTGACCGAGAAAATTATGAGTTGTGAGTTGGGGGCTAGACTGTCTGGTTGGGACAATTGAATCTCAATCCCACTTATGGTATCAAAATAGGACTTAGCCTTCTACTCCCAAAACGCTATTTGTTTTCTGGCGAATCAGCATGTCTCAGTATGGAATGTACATAAAAGTTGTAGAGATCCAATAGGAACGATTGGACTAGTTGCCCTTCAAATTAAGGTTTTTTTGTTACAGGTCTTATTCACGCACTTGGTGTCAGCAATGTACTGGTGAAATATCATGTTCTTAGAACTAATAATAAATGATGTGTTAAATATAAATGCTGTGTAAATAAGATTTAATTATAGATATATTATATGTTATTTGTAATTGCAGATACCCTGTACACACAAAAAAGAAAGTAGAGTCAAACCTTGTTTGGTGTGGTCCTGAGGAAGGTGGTTGAATCTGCCGAAACGCGCGTAGACCTGGCGTTGATATTGCACAACTAATATCTGTGCTACCTCAGTTGGAGAAATGGGTTTATTTCTGTGTCTTTGTTGAGTTTTTCTTGAGTTTTTTCTTTAAAATTGTGTGTGGTTGTTGTGTAGTGGCATGTATGATTAAGTGTGTATGTTGGTTGGTGTGTGTCCAACAGGGTAATAGGTGTTATTGTAAGGCACTGTATATTTTCTGACACATTGTAAGTACACTATAATATGTATAGAATTATGAGCTAGGTTTGTGAAATGATATATACCTAAGTACAGTTTTTATAAAAAAAATGTGGAAAATATTTTTGATACAATCATGAAAAAAAGGAAATAAAATGTATAAATGAAATAAGAAAAATTCTTTTTGTCGTACCTGTAAACATTTGGAGGGCTTTGACATAATGTTGTGAGCTCACGCCATACAAAGAGTTATAGTTTGACCACGGGGGATTCCCATTAGTAATAACAACCCAAGTTGGCACAGCCAGAACTGGTGAGGTAAATAAGATTATTACTGTGGCAGAGAATAAAGAAGGTTGGACAGAAGTAAGAAGAAAGCGTTTTATTAACCTTCCCCCTGTTTGTGCCCCCTATGTAGTGGTCTTAACTAATGTACCGCCAATTGAAACTAGTACGAGCCAGCCCCAACAAGAGACACATGATTCTTTAAAAAACAAAACAGTCTCTTGGTTACATAGGCAATGTGGGTTTCCAGTAGAATACTCCGATCAGGTTTTAACCAACAGGAGGGTCAACTGGATTGGCAATTCTTCAAAGAGTAGTAGGGGTGATTGTGTAATCATCAATTTTAAACACCCCCAACATGCTGCTACTGTTTTATTGAGAGCAGCATCCCTACCATTTAATGATAACAATGTCTATGCCCGCCCACTTGTTTTTTTCTAAAGCCACCTCAGTAAAACTACCTCAAATGAAAATAGGAATATCGGATATAGGCGATCGCCATTTGTATATAGGCCCAGTTTGGCTGTCCCGCTGCAAAATCAATTCCACGCTTTAAGCAGCTTAGATGCCAACGATTGACTCCAACAGGCTACTGAACCTCCCCTTTGTGAGACCTCAGATGTAATAATGATCATGGCCATAGATAACGCTTTGGATGACGAGGTGATTTCCCACGCAGGTCCCCTGACCTGCGAGATTATAGATGATCCGATGGCCAATGTCAGTGATAACCCTTTGGTATTTGAACAGACCATGGTGGTAAACCAGGATTGGCCCAATGACCTCAGGGTTTCGCCTAGCGGGAACCAGAGGATAGAAAATGTTGGCAAGAGTACTGATATATCTGCTAGTACTGGGCTAGGTGGCAAAGGGATAACAATTGCTAGTTGGAATATTGCAGGGCTGAAATCAAATGGTAACGCCCTAGGGTGGCGGGATATGCTTAATGCATATGATATATTGTGCCTCCAAGAGTCTTGGTGTCGGGATGATGTAAATTATGATGAGTTTGTTTCATATAATCTCCCGGCCCAGGGGACTGGCCCAGGGAGAGCTAAAGGTGGCCTACTGATACTTTTGTCTATTCATCGCTCAATAGTGTTTAAGAGGTACATAACTGTTGGAGCATATGTGCAGATCCTTTGGTTAATAGAGGACCAAGGACAAAATATTTTGCTGCTAAATTACTATAATAACATTTTTGACAACTCAAAGGTTATAGTAATATCCGACCTGGCCAGCACTATTGAAAAGTTAATTTTAGAAACAAATGTTTGTTTTGATTTTATATGGGTCGGTGATTTTAATATCTCTCTGTGTGAATTTTCCTCTCAAAAAGTCTGTGGCTACACCAATAATGCTGGATATGACGACTTGCACTTTGGTCATAATAGCTATGGTGAGGTTTTAAATACATTTATGGGATGTTATGATCTGGAGATTCTTGGCTTTGTCAATGGCAAAGAAGGTGAAATTATTCCTACTTTCAATAATGGGCACTCTAGATCTGTTGTTGATCATGTTGTTATTTCCTCCAATATCATTTCTAGTTGTGCTGCTCCAAAGATTGTAGAAACTCTGATTAGTGATCATAATTGTATCATCCTGGAAACAAGCCTTTGGGTTGGTAATCTTGCCAAAACAGGCATTACCGTTAATAATGTAGAACCCCACAGACCTAATGGGCTCAGATTAAGATGGACAGGGGACAAAGCCAATGATCTTATCAGTTCAATTGTCAAGGACTGTATGTCAGATATTATTTTTATCCTCGACAATGACCATGATCACATGCAGGTTTTATCCTCTTTTAAAAATATTAATAAATTAATAGATGCCAGGTTCACTAGGCCCAAACGTGTTCAGGTTAAAAAAGGGGCAGGCTGGTTTGACCATACCTGTACTATGCTATTGACTGAACTAAAATATGCACTGGTTAAAAAACCGAGGGATGCAAATTTTGTCAGTAAGATAAGAGCTGATTATAAGTGTGTTTTGAAAAGGAGAAAGACTGAGCTACAGCAGTTAGCATGGGATTCCCTCAACCAAGCCGCTGAATTATCCAATGCAACACTTTTCTGGGCTACTATTAACTCTCCTTTTTTGAAAGATGAAAAAATCCCAGAGTTAACTTCACATATTTCGTGTGATGGTTGGGTTGCCCATTTTTCATCTATTTTTGATTCTTATAATAGCGTAGACCCTAATCCAGGGGGGGATGGCCTATATTACCTTTAGTTTTTTCAGCCACCGAAGTTGAACTTGCTATACGCGCCAGTAAAGGTGGGAAAGCCCAGGGTCCTGATGGGGTCCCTGTGGATGTTTTTAAAACCGCCCCAGAGATGTGGAGTCCAATTTTAGCTATCACTTTTAATGCTGCCATATGCACTGAGGCACCCGAATCTTGGGGGGAATCCATTATCATACCTATATACAAAAAGGGCAGTCGATCTGATGCGAAAAGCTACCGCCCTATCTCCCGTCTTGACTCCTCAGTAAAAATTTTGAGTAGAGTTCTGTTGATTAGGTTAGAGGAGTGGGCGGAGCAAGAGGGTATTTTGGCTGACAGCCAGTATGGTTTTAGAAAGGGTCGGGGAACATTAGACCAGTGTATTAACCTGGACCTATTGATCGGGAAATACACTGAAGCAAAGCAAGAATCGTTGTACCTTTGCTTTGCCGACCTGAGTAGTGCTTTTGACATGGTTGACCAACCCTGTTACAGCTAGGAGCACCAGAAGGTATCATTTATTTCCTCGCCAGGCTGTGCGGGAAATTACAAACATCCGTGCGGTGCTGCATTAAAGGTGAATGTACTCCAAAATTTGCCGTAAAAAGAGGGATTAGACAAGGCTGTGTTTTGGCCCCCTTACTTTTTATTTTATTTATCAATGGTATCGACATGATTTAAAAAAATGTTAAAGCGGATGCCCCTCAGATTAAAGGTGTTCCCGTCCCCGTCTTGTTGTATGCTGACGACGCCGTCTTACTCTCCAGAACTCCTCTGGGCCTACAGCGTCTACTCAATAGATTTTCCGATTTTATTACCGATAGAAAATTAACTATTAACAAGGGGAAAACGCATACAATGACACTCTGGACAAGAAGTAAATTCCGTAACACCTTTTTATTGAGCAAGTTAAGGTGCAACAAGTAGACACATTTTGCTATTTGGGTATAACCTTCTCAAAAGATAGAAGATGGACAGATGAATTTAGTAATAGCCGCAACAAAATGGTTAAAAGTGCCCATGGTGTCTTTAGGTTTGCTAATAAAGTGGGGGATAGATGAACTAGAGACATGTTGAAAATATATCAAGCAAGATGTATCTCGATAGCTCTTTATGGGGCTGGTGTATGGGGCCACAGGAGTGATCACCCCTTGCAGCAGGAGGAAAATCTGTTTTTGAAAAATCTCCTGTCCTTACCGACTTCGGCCCCAACCGAGTTAATTCACCAGGAATTGGACATCAATTTTTTCATGGATCTGCTATCTCTGAGACCACTTATGATCTGGAGGTCCATTTGGCTTCAAGAGGAAAAAGCCTTTAACAGATCTTTTATTGAGGATTGTATCCTATTGGAGAAACATTTAAACATACCCTAGTTAAAATATGTCATTGTTTGTTTTTCTGAGATTTTTTATCTAAATATCTTGACTGACCCCAGTGCAGCCTCTAAGATACCGAAATCGGAGTTTAAAGCTAAATTCCTGGCTTATAAATCAAAGAAACGAGCTTTAGCCTATGGTTCATTAACAACTGTCATGTTCTATAACCGTTATATTGTAACTGAAGGTTTCCCCAAATATTTGGTAGAGGTGACAAGACCATCCCACAAGTTCGTATTGACTAGATTGAGGTTCGGAAAAGAACACCATTTGGTGGCTCTGCCGAACCTCAAGAGACACCCACTAGGGTCTTGCATGTGTGATGGCACATCAAAACAGAGCACTTTACACTTTCTACTGTTTTGTAAACTGTACTCAAATCCGCGCACTGTTTATTTGAAACCCATGTTTGTTAAACATGCCGTACGCACAGTTGAACAGGCAATGAGTCTACTTTTTAACTTACAAACTGTCGATATCTGTTTTTTTACTGCAACTTTTTTTAATTAAGTGTATTAATTATAGGAAAAGTATGCTTTTTTAAAAAGATCATGTCTGTATCTTTTATTGGCTGTTCATCGCCCTTAATTCTATGTATTTTTATATTATGTGTGATTTGTAATCTGATATTTTTACAATATGTACGACCCTTTTGTTTTTTCTTTTGTATGTGCTTTTATGGTCATTTTATATGTGCCGAATAAAAGCTTCATGAATTAAATTGAACAAACACTTCTCAGCAAAGAGGCTGTCAAGTTAGTACCCCTACTCCAGCAGGATGAAGGTGTGTACTTTGTACGTTCTCATTTGAAAGAGACTGCATCTTGCAATCTATCCTAAATCTCAAACCTCCAAACCACTACATCCTGTTGGGGGGATTTCAATAAGGCAGTGATACAGGATGTGATTCCCTCCTTTCTGCACAGATCACATGGTGACACTCAACCTCAAGAACGCCTGCTTTCACCTCCTATTCATCTGGCACACCATCACTAACTCATGTTCATAGTAAATGGACACCACTTCAAAGGTCTGCCCTTTGGAGTGACGACAGCCCCAAGCGGCTTCAGAAAATGCCTAGCAGTGGTCAAAGAAAATGTATGCCACAGCATATGTATGTTGCCATATCTGGATGACTGCAGCGGCAATCAGCAATGCCTAATAAATGTAGAAGCAGCTGTCTCACCTTTACAGTCTAGAGTTTACGGTGAGTGCCAAAAAATCCCATTACTACCATCAGTAGATTCAGCCGTTCTTGGGAGTGGTTTAAACCTCTGTTATAGGCAAAGCCTATCTCGATCAGCAGAGGGAGGTGGCATTTCAAAGGCTGCTACCTCTTTCAGACAGTACGTTCTATAGCAGTGAGAATAATTGTAAAACTGTTGAGAGTGGTAGTCTCCTTCACGTCACTGACATAGTGTCACGTGCTAGGCTTCTCAAGTGCCAACTATAGGCGTGGCTGTCAATGCAATAGTCATAAGCAATGAATCAATGGGAAGATCTATTGTTGATGGAGCCCAGAGTTCAGTACACCCTCAAATCTTGGATCCAGAGCTTTTTGTTGGGCAGGCTGTTTCTGGACCGGCGACCATTACCACCAATGTGTCACTCATAGGGTAAATAGCACATCTAGCTAACATGATGGTTCTGGGTACCTGGACTGAATAACAACAAAAGTGTCATATTGATATTCTAGAGGTGACCGCTTTTGAATTGGAGCTCGGTGTGTCTTTCACAACTATTCGATGGAAAACAGTCCTAGTTAAGACAGACAGTATGACTACCATGCATTACCCACTGAAACAAAGGGGTACTCGCACCAAAAGTCAGCTATAACCCAATTTGGCACTCTCCCGTTTGTCATCGGATCCAGCCACTAGTAGAGCATCATTTGAGGTGAACAATGACACTCTGGGCCTGCTAAGCTGGACAACAAGTATCCAAGTCGGAGATGAATCCGCAAGTACAGCAGCATTTAAAAGATGAAGGGCTCCCACAAGCAATCTCTTCGCCACTGCAGAAAATGCAAAATACCCTAGCTTTGCCCCCAGGGACCCAAACCCACAGTTCATGGGCATGTACTATGAACGAAATAGTCAGGGATATTTGCTTACATTTTATCTCTACTAACTCTGATCCCTTATGTAGTCAGGGAGTTCACGCAGACGCCCACGATGCTCATTTTTAGGTTTCGCCTGGAGAACGGAGCGTAAGCTCCGCCTCCAGGAGAAATCTCTTGATTTCAGTAAGGACTCTGGAATACGCCCCCCTGTCCCATTGGCTAGCTCCATAAATGGAGGCTAGCCATTGGAACAGAGATCTGTCCGTCATTCACGGACCAGATTCGGGGGCGTTCCCGAGATTTTTTCCATGGGCGTTCCCTCTGTGTAGTCATCGCGGCCGTGGGCGGGGTTTATTTTTTTTTGTTTACCAGGTTTTTTGGGCCATTCCTCGGCCGACCGCCAACGGAGGAAGCCGTCCCGACCCCCCTCCCGCTCTCCGTTCCCGCCCCCCCGTCCATTCCCGCCCCCACCCCTGTCCGTGTGCTTCATGTGTTACCGAGCGCACATTACCGTGGGCGGGGTTGCCGAAATGCCCGCTCCGTGCTGGGCCTCCGTTGTTCCCGAGGTGAGTGCTTGTCTTTTTATGCATGTGGCCCTTAGTATGCAAAGTTTTCACACTATTTCCCACTGTTGTTGTTTGTTACTCTGTTTCCGTTCCCGCCCCCCACCCCCCGTCCATTCCCGCCCCCCCCCTGTCCGTGTGCTTCATGTGTTACCGAGCGCACATTACCGTGGGCGGGGTTGCCGAAATGCCCGCTCCGTGCTGGGCCTCCGTTGTTCCCGAGGTGAGTGCTTGTCTTTTTATGCATGTGGCCCTTAGTATGCAAAGTTTTCACACTATTTCCCACTGTTGTTGTTTGTTACTCTGTTTCCGTTCCCGCCCCCCACCCCCCGTCCATTCCCGCCCCCCCCCTGTCCGTGTGCTTCATGTGTTACCGAGCGCACATTACCGTGGGCGGGGTTGCCGAAATGCCCGCTCCGTGCTGGGCCTCCGTTGTTCCCGAGGTGAGTGCTTGTCTTTTTATGCATGTGGCCCTTAGTATGCAAAGTTTTCACACTATTTCCCACTGTTGTTGTTTGTTACTCTGTTTATATAGTGCCTCACAGGTTACCACGTTTATCCACTGTGCTGCACTTTTTTCCCTCGATCGTCCATTTTCATCCGCATCAAGTCATTCCCTGTCAATTAACTTCAGTTCATTACTTTGAACATATTAGACTCTGTTTTCCACTATAGGCTGTTCTGTTCCCTCTCTCGGCCTGGGGCGCTCACATCCATTCTTGGTTCCTTCGCAGATGCCCGCGGGTCTCTCTCCATCAGCCACCGGGGGGAGCGCGCCACCAGACCCAGCTCGACGGATGCCAGCCAGCTGACTGCCAGGTGGGTGGTTTTCTTTGTGTCGAAAAGGACATTCATGACTACATCGTCCGTTAAATCCACATTTAATAGCCTGACACGTGACTGACTTTCCCGAACCTTGATAGCCCTTTGGAAACACCAGCTTGACGTGACTGACCCTCCCGCAACCCTACAGGCCTCTGAGCACCAAGTGAAGGGACTCGATTCAGCCCTACCAGAAGCATCAGGCTGACTATGTTCCAAGCACCACTGACATGTCAGAGTGACTGGCCCTGTTGTGTGACTGACACAGCCGCTCTGAGAGCTGCGATGTGACCACGCATTTCTAAACCCTGTAGGATTCCATCTCTCCCTCTTCGTTGAGTTTAATTAGTTCCCTCACTGAACATAATCCGTAAAATCTCAGAAAACACCAAATCCCCCGGGATTTAACTCGTGCCAGATAAACAGAAATCACTTTTCATGTGTGTATTTTTACCTTTCCGAAAGACGTGCCTTGGTGACAGACAGTAAATGTGCGTGCATGCGTCTTGCGACTTCAGAAGGGAAGCAGGGCCTGGTGTGCGCGGTACCTGCAGGTGATGATCACCAGCACTTATTCCTGGGGACCAGGACTGTTTTTTATCCTCAGAGTTTGAACTAGGGTGACCAACTGTCATGGGTGCAAATTCAGGACGGTGAGTGTAAAAATTCAGGACAGAGGGTCAAAATTCAGGACAGGGCGTCAAAATTCAGGACAAATCTTCGGGACAAAAGGTAGGTTTTACAGATACATCAAAGGAGGTCGCACAATAGTATATAAGTAATCCCATTTCTATCCAAACATATTCATCCTTTTGCAAACCTATCCATTGTGTATCCTTTCAGCCATCATTTCACTCATCCATCCCTCCACCTTTTCACCCTATCCATCCGTACACTAATCCATTCACTCTTCCATCCAGCCATTTACCCTTTCACCCATCCAGCTATCCTTTCACTTACTCATACATCCAGTCACTCATCCTTTCACCCATTCACCTTTTCAGTCATCAATCCATCCTCCCTTTCTCTCTCCATCGACCCTTTCACTTAGCCATCCTTCCTTCCATCCATCCACCCACTTATCCATCTACTCATCCACTCGTGAATCCATCCATTGACCCTATCACTCATCTATCGTTTCACTCATCCATCCACCCATTCACTCACAGATCATCCACCCTTTCACTCATCCATCCTTTGGCCCATTATCCATCTATTCACCTTTTCAATCATTCATTCACCAATCCATCCATCCATCCATCCCTTCACTTACTCACTCGCCAACCTTTTCATAGTAATTATGAGCTGAGCCTTCATCTGCAGAGTTCCAGACAGAAGAGGCCCATCAAGAATGTCACCCTTGCTGTGGTTCCTAAAGCAAGGGGTGGGGTGGCGGAGGGTTCACTTTGCCCCTGCACATAGGCAATCTGAAAAAGTGGAGGGCACGATTCATGCATGATGCAGTGCTAGGACTTGAGGCGACTGTGATATGGTGTTGTTTCCAGGGCTTTAAGCGGAATGAAAAACAAGCATTTACAATGCAACG
Source organism: Lissotriton helveticus (assembly GCF_964261635.1). Taxonomy (NCBI): domain Eukaryota; kingdom Metazoa; phylum Chordata; class Amphibia; order Caudata; family Salamandridae; genus Lissotriton; species Lissotriton helveticus. Next base: position 1,531,062,208 of record NC_136067.1, read on the forward strand.
GTTTCGCCTTTGGAAAAGTTAGAGCTATTGGCAATGTAAAGGACAATGCCATTTATTTATCTGTTTTCAAAACCAACACATAAATACAAATTTTGTCATTTACAATGCCAATAGCTCAAACGTTTCCTAAGGCGAAACCGTTGCATTGTAAATGCTTGTTGTTTCACTGATTTTGGTGAGACAGCCATGGCACTCTGCTTCTAGAAATGTCTGTCCACAAATTCGAGAAACTGCTCATCAGTGCCATAGGGTGAACGAAGAATATGTGGACCTGCTTATCGGGATGCATTACCAAGTACCCAAGTCAGAGACGAATCCCCAAATACTTCAGAAATACTTTCTAAGATGGTGAACACCCGCAATCAATCTGTTTGCCACCTCGGAAAACACAAAATGCCCTCGCTTGAACTCCATGTACCCACACTCCATGGACAATTCACTATCGATGACCCAGTTGGAGATAATTTCTTTTAGTTTTCCTCCAAGAACGATGATCCTTTATGTAGTCGGGAAGCTTATGCTTGTTCCATCAATGTGGGCATAACTCCGTGCTTCTGGAAGTGTGTGTCCACCCATATGAGAAACTAATCATCAGAGCCGATTTGCCAACCCAGCATCCACATCAAACGAGACATTCAAGCCTCAGGTAAATTAACTTAGCAATTTGGCCCCTGATGTCATAGTGTTTGGTTACCTCAAGCTATCAAAGGAACGGATGCTAATTGCGAAAAGTCTGCAAACTTACCATGAGAGCAGGTTATGCGGCAAACTGGAAATGCTTTGTACAATACTGTATAACAGAACAAAAATGCCCTTAAAATTGTCAGTACAGGATATACTTTATTTGCAGCAGTAGCTGTTTACATGCAGAAAATACAACATACATCTTTATTCAAAATCCCAGTCATTAAAGAAAGCATTCATGTAGGGTCTTAAGTTAGTAATTCCTCCAAGAACAACACCAATTCTAATGTGAGGCTTAAATGTGAATGTAACTACTGTGATACTTTTGTCACTTGTAACTTGCTCTGATAATTCCGGGTCTAGCCGGCGCTATATAAAACTCAAGTAAATAAATAAATGTGGTCCTCACTAAATTCACATGACTCCCTTCTGAGCCATTGCGTTCTTATTAGATGCAATGCTTTTCTTGGAAAATAACATTCTTGGTAGTAACCACTTTCTTACTACGAGTTAGTGAATTGCAAGCCTTAACAGTAGAGAAGCCTTTCATATAAACACAGGGGTGTTCAAAGAACAAATTCTCACTTTCTACCAAAACAGGTTTCCCCTTTTCCCATCAAGCAAACCATTGTGTTGCCAGTTTCTTTGCATACTCTGAAACCGTGGCAAAAAAGCATTGCTTACATTAACTGTTAAGAAGATCTCTATTATATCAATGAAACGAAAGACATTCGCAAAACAAAGCAACTCGGTTGCTTTTGCAAAACCCCACTTGGGAAATGCTAGTAGGGTCTTGTGAGGTGAATAGGCAACTGTATTCAAGCACAAGAAACCAAGAGAAAAAAAAGCAAGCCACTATCGGGTATATTATCAATACCACACACTTAACAATGTATGCCTTTACCATGCATGGGAAGTATTACAAGGTAAGTAAACTATATATATATATATATATATATATATATATATATATATATATATATATATATATATATATATATATATATATATATATATATTTTTTTTTTTAACTGACGAAGCTGGATTAGCGAAAAGCGTCTGTCAGGGGTGAAGGGGGGTTTGCATTAAAATCTTTCGTAACGGATTCCAGTGTGCTTGCCATTATTTCGACTTTACAGTTGGATGTGTTGCAATATATATATATATATATATATATATATATATCAATGCTCGAAGGTGTCCACCTTTGAGTAGCACGCGAACAGCAGCTTGGTTTATGTATAGGTGAGGACGGGGATCCACTCGTAGACGCCGCTCCGTACGGGATCTGCCCGACGCGTTTCGAAGCTCCATATGCTTCTCTTCAGGGGCTTTAACGGAAGCGGTGTGCGCAACTGCCAACCCACTTCCCCATTTTATATATAACACACCCACCGATGGGAGGCTCAAATGAGACTGTGCATTCTGGGAAGTGTGGTCCGGGAAGCACACAATCAAGTCCTATATGGACTCCACAAGTGGGCCCGTCCTCGATTCCAAGTACGACTGCTGCTTCACTTTCGTGACCCCCAGGGAACCGGGGTGGTGCATACTCCGCGGCTGGACGGCCGCGTATAAATCAATGCTCGAAGGTGTCCACCTTTGAGTAGCACGCGAACAGCAGCTTGGTTTATGTATAGGTGAGGACGGGGATCCACTCGTAGACGCCGCTCCGTACGGGATCTGCCCGACGCGTTTCGAAGCTCCATATGCTTCTCTTCAGGGGCTTTAACGGAAGCGGTGTGCGCAACTGCCAACCCACTTCCCCATTTTATATATAACACACCCACCGATGGGACGCTCAAATGAGACTGTGCATTCTTGGAAGTGTGGTCCTATATCGACTCCACAAGTGGGCCCGTCCTCGATTCCAAGTTCCAAGCCCCTGAAGAGAAGCATATGGAGCTTCAAAACGCGTCGGGCAGATCCCGTACGGAGCGGCGTCTACGAGTGGATCCCCGTCCTCGCCTGTACATAAACCAAGCTGCTGTTCGCGTGCTACTCAAAGGTGGACACCTTCGAATTTGATTTATACGCGGCCGTCCAGCCGCGGAGTATGCACCACCCCGGTACCCTGGGGGTCACGAAAGTGAAGCAGCAGTCGTACTTGGAATCGAGGACGGGCCTACTTGTGGAGTCCATACAGGACTTGATTGTGTGCTTCCTGGACCACACTTCCCAGAATGCACAGTCTCATTTGAGCCTCCCATCGGTGGGTGTGTTGCATATAAAATGGAGAAGTGGGTCGGTGGTTGCGCACACCGCTTCCATTAAAGCCCCTGAAGAGAAGCATATGGAGCTTCGAAACGCGTCGGGCAGATCCCATACGGAGCGGCGTCTACGAGTGGATCCCCGTCCTCGCCTATACATAAACCAAGCTGCTGTTCGCGTGCTACTCAAAGGTGGACACCTTCGAGCTTTGATTTATACGCGGCCGTCCAGCCGCGGAGTATGCACCACCCCGGTACCCTGGGGGTCACGAAAGTGAAGCAGCAGTCGTACTTGGAATTGAGGACGGGCCTACTTGTGGAGTCCATACAGGACTTGATTGTGTGCTTCCTGGACCACACTTCCCAGAATGCACAGTCTCATTTGAGCCTCCCATCGGTGGGTGTGTTGCATATAAAATGGAGAAGTGGGTCGGTGGTTGCGCACACCGCTTCCGTTAAAGCCCCTGAAGAGAAGCATATGGAGCTTCGAAACGCGTCAGGCAGATCCCGTACGGAGCGGCGTCTACGAGTGGATCCCCGTCCTCGCCTATACATAAACCAAGCTGCTGTTCGCGTGCTACTCAAAGGTGGACACCTTCGAGCTTTGATTTATACGCGGCCGTCCAGCCGCGGAGTATGCACCACCCCGGTACCCTGGGGGTCACGAAAGTGAAGCAGCAGTCGTACTTGGAATCGAGGACGGGCCTACTTGTGGAGTCCATACAGGACTTGATTGTGTGCTTCCTGGACCACACTTCCCAGAATGCACAGTCTCATTTGAGCCTCCCATCGGTAGGTGTGTTGCATATAAAATGGAGAAGTGGGTCGGTGGTTGCGCACACCGCTTCCGTTAAAGCCCCTGAAGAGAAGCATATGGAGCTTCGAAACGCGTCAGGCAGATCCCGTACGGAGCGGCGTCTACGAGTGGATCCCCGTCCTCGCCTATACATAAACCAAGCTGCTGTTCGCGTGCTACTCAAAGGTGGACACCTTCGAGCTTTAATATATATATATATATATATATTACCTACTGGCGGTCGCCAGTAGGTAGTTAGTTAGGATTGTTTTCCATAGGGAAATTGCAACATTCTATTGGGAATAACTTTGGTGCCGGTTGAGGAATCTGCCTGAAATTTTCCTCAAATTTGCCTCGCGGCTCTCCGCTCATTCCCTGAAAGTTTGGGGGGCATTCGTCATGCGGGGGCCGAGATAAAAGGGGGGTCCCAAAACGTGTTTTCCCCATGTTAATTTCCACAGGGCGGTCGGACTCACTTTTAGCTCGAACGGCTGAATGGATTTTCATCAAACTTGGCAAAATTGTAGGGACTGGTAGCCCGATGTGCCTTTGCTAGGTCTCAAGATATGTGCTCCAGTGGATTTTGAGTAATTTAGGTTAAAAAAAAATATATATCTATAGCCGCGCCCCGGTACGCGCACCGGGGAGCGCTCCGGGCGCGCCACGCGACTTGCGCACGGAAAGCTGATTGGCTCTCGGGTGTCTGTAAACATTCCAAACAGTCCGGAGCGGCCGCCATCTTGTGTCTCGGTAGGATAGAGACACAAGAGAAGGCAAAAACAAAGGGGGAAATAACCAAAAGGGGGCAGGGTAGACCCCCCCTGACCCCCTAGGTTTGATGTGGGGGCCCTAAAAGGGTCCTGAGGGTGAAAAAAGATTTTTAATTTTTTTTCGATTTTCGCGGGGGTAGCGCCCGGTACGCGCACCGGGGAGCGTACTTTGGGGAAAAATAGTGAAAATAGTAGTGTAAAAAAATCATTTTGAGTGATTAGAGGTAGGGTAGCTCTGAAAAGAGCTTTTGGGTTCTGTGGCTGTTTTAGGTACCTACAAGTACGTCCCATACACACCCACATGCACACAACCCCACACCCCCACAGCCACACACTCCCCACACATACCTCACACACGCACACCTCAACCCCCACCCAAACACCCCACACCCCAACACTGACACCTTACACATCCACACCCACACACCCCACACACACACCTCACCCCCCCAACACACACACATGCACACACAAATACCTCACAGACACACCCCACACATCCCACACACACCTCCCTCCCCCCCCGCACACACACCTCACAGACACACCCACACATACACACACATCCTACACACATACCCCCCACACCCCTCCCACACACACCCCACACACCCACACCCACACCCCCACACCCACACCTTACACACCCCCACCCACATACCCCACACACCTACACACACCTATACACCTCACCCCCCCAGACACACACACCTCACAGACACACCCCGCCATCCGCCACACACACACCCCACACATGGGGAAAACTCAGTGAAAAAGTAAAATAATAATTTAAAGTGCTTAGAGGTAGGGTAGCTCTGAATAGAGTTGTTGTGTTGTGTGGGTGATTTATGTACCAACATGTAGGTACCAATGCAGAGTCTTAAATTCAATGTACACCTTTTTTTCTGTAGATATCTTGCATGTTGTTACAGAAGTTATTGTGGTATATGGAATCCATACCATAGTCTGTCAGGAAAGCAGAAACAGATCCTTTAAGTACTCCCTGAGAAGACCTAGGGGATCATGGGTAGTCTACCCTGCTCCCTTATGATGTTTTAAAATTGCACAGTATACTGTAAGTTTCACTTTATACTATAATATAAATATAAATCATTTAAGTACTCCCTGAGAAGACCTAGGGGATCATGGGTAGTCTACCCTGCTCCCTTATGATGTTTTAAAATTGCACAGTATACTGTAAGTTTCACTTTATACTATAATATAAACATAATCATTTTGGTAGTACTTCATGAATTAGATATAAAAATGAATAATGTCTCAAACAATTTTTAATTATTAAATAAAAATTTATTGGTTAGAATTTTCATAGTTCAATAAAACTTCCAGCATTAGATCATCTGGAATCTCCTCAAAAATGCATGTTTCTATATCTTGTAAACATTCAATAAATTGTTGATCCAAAGACTGATCCATAAAATCTTCTTCAACAAAATCTTCATTAAGAATCTCCTCATATGTAATCTCGAAGGAAAGATTGATGTTTTCTTGCTCCCCTTCCATTTTTTTGCTGTAAATTGCATAAAAAATAACTATATCAGTAGAGTTAGGGCACTGTTGGGTTTAAGTTCAGACAGATAGTTCTGATTTTTTAACAGTGAAGTTAACTTTGGGCAGTGTATGGTAACAGGCAGGAAGTAGAAATATAAAAAAGTGCCTGTGAAGAAGCGCAAGTAAATTCATAATTATGGCAGAGAAGCCTAAGTCAATCCATAAATATAACAGAGGAGCCTATCTCTATGTATAACTATAGCAGAGGTACAGTAAATTACTATCAGAAAACGTTTTTACAAATTAACTTAAAGTGCCCCTTACAAATTATCAACTTACTTTCCAGAGAGGTGAAGAAGACAAAATGCGAAAATCCTTTCAAGATGTACCTCAGGTAGTTGTAGTCAAAATGGCCGTGTTTCCTTCTCATTTTTCATTTATATTCATGTACATAACCAATCAAATGTCAGGGAAAAAAAGTAGAAAATGAAAGTAACATTTTAATTGGTTGTAAATTCTAACACTTCAGATGTGTTTTTGTCATGTAATTTACCTCAGGATATTTAGACAATGCTACAGCTGAAATGGCTCAAAGGAATTCCACTAAATTTGGGGAAATGGTAGGGATTGGTATGTAGTAGGGCCTATTCTATATTTGGTGAAAGTGTCTCAGGTGGTTTTAATGTAAATTAACTCTTAAAATTTTTTGGGAGCGCTTCCCGGTGCGCGCCCCGGTACGCGTACCGGCAGCGCTACTGGAGTCCTCCATCTTGTGTTTCGGTAGTTTGAGACACAAGATGGAGGACAAACAACATTGGGAATGGGTAAAAGGGGGCACGGTAGACACTCCCTGACCCCCTAGGTTTTCTGAGGGGGGCTTAGGAGGCCCATATAGGCCCAAAAAAACCCAATTTTTTAAAAAAAATTCGCGGGGGGGGCGCCCGGTACGCGCACCGGGAAGCGTACCGGGGAGCGTACTTTGGTGAAAAACAGTGAAAAAGTTAGAGTAAAATAATCATTTTGAGTGATCAGAGGTAGGGTAGCTCTGAAAAGAGCTTTTGGGTTCTGTGGTTGATTTAGATACCTACAAGTAGGTTCCAATGCACAGTCTTATATTCAGGAGGAATATTCTATTCCCCTCATCTGAGAAGTGCACACCATCTCCTCTGTAGATATCTTGCATGTTGTAACGCAAGTTGTTGTTGTATATTGAACCCATTCCATATGTCTACATTTGGTAAGTCAAGGTTGTGAAAATTTCTGGTAGCTGCATACCTTTGAGCCCAGTGGATGTAGCTATGTCCAATAATCCAGACTGAATACATGGTAAGAGGAGGTTCTGGTGCAGTCAGATGAAGTGTGGGAATGAAGTGGCAGTTGGAACAGTATGAGTTTGCAAAAAAAAAAAACTGTGGAGTTTCAGTGCTCTTCAATCACAAGCAATGATTGGTGGATTCAGATAGTTGAAAACTGGAAGTTAGGGTGCATGGTTCTGTTCTGTGAAAGAAGCAATTTGAATGGTTAAGAAAAAGTCATTTAAAGAAAGATTGCAGCGGATAAGCTGGTGTATTGAGAAGTCAAACATCCTTGCTTAGTTCATTTGCAACATTGTAGAATAAACTTTTAACCCTGAGAGCTCAGTGAGGAGGGAGTTGCTATAGTAACAGGTAGAAAAGGCTGAGGGGGGGAAGGGTGTTGGTTTGAAAATAGAGAGGGAAGAGTTTTGATTGGTTACCATGTGCAATATGCATGTAGAATTAGAGGTTCTCTGTGCCATTCATGGTTGCAGTGCCTGGAGTACATGCATTTTGCTCTACTAAAGAAATATTGGTGTGTGTGTCTGACACTGTTCTCAATCTCCTAAAGCATTTGTAAAGGTGAGTAATGATTCATTTAATATACATAGAGACTTGTATACTCTATGGAGAAGATTTGGAAGCAAATTGTGGTTTTTTAATGTTGCTTTGTGTCATGCTTTTTGATAATGCTTGGTAAAAAGGTTTTACTGCATAGAGGAATTGTATTTTGTAAAATTGTGAAGTTTCAGTAGTGACATGGAATTCTTGTACATAGGACCTGTGCTGTGTTTCTTAAATGTGATGTCAAAAACGATTTTGGGGAAAATGAATGGCTTTTACATTTTTTAGAAGGAATAAATAATGTATGCATGCTTAAAGAAATAAATTTGACCCTTTCACAATGATGTTACCTGTGTTAACTCAGTGTAGGAAGCACATTGAGTTTCTTTGCATACAGGAATTGTATTTTGTAAAATTGTGAAGTTTCAGTAGTGACATGGAATGCTTGTACATAGGACCTGTGCTGTGTTTCTTAAATGTGATGTCAAAAACGATTTTGGGGAAAATGAATGGCTTTTAGATTTTTGAGAAGGAATAAAGAGTGTCTGCATGCTTAAAGAAAAAAAATTGCCCCTTTCACAATGATGTCGCCTGTGTTACCTCAGATTAGGAAGTAGATTGTGCAGATGAGGTGAGGCATGTCCAGAGGTACAGAGGAGGTGAGGCCTTTGTTCAAGACTGTAGTGGGAGAGAGGGCTTTCCTGGGGAGCATAGGTGGTGAGGCTTGTGTCTAAGAGTGCAGTGGACAAGGCTTCATGAAGCCTATCCCCGACTGCACTCTTAGACACAGGCGTCAATTTGACTCTTTACAATGATGTTACCTGTGTTAACTCAGTGTAGGAAGCACATTGAGTTTGTTTGCATAGAGGAATTGTATTTTGTAAAATAGTGAGGTTTCAGTAATGACATGGAATGCTTGTACATAGGACCTGTGCTGTTTCTTAAATGTGAAGTCAAAAACGATTTTGGGGAAAATGAATGGCTTTTACATTTTTGAGATGGAATAAATAGTGTTTGCATGCTGAAAGAAATAAATTTGACCTTTTCAGAATGATGTTACCTGTGTTAACTCAGTGTAGGAAGCACATTGAGTTTCGTTGCATAGAGGAAATGTATTTTGTAAAATTGTGAAGTTTTTTTTTTTTTTTTTTTGTAAACCTTTATTGGTATAGACAGGATATACAAATCTGGGCCTACAACCAAACTGGCCGGCCATAATACGTGAAAGCAGTCAAGAAGTCCAGAATGGAGTTACAGAACCAATCATAGAGAAACGTAAGCAATACAATCTTAAAAAGGGGGGGGAGGAGAGAGGATCCAAACGCCAGCAAACAGGAGCAAAGAAGGTTATTTTTTATAATAGGGCGATAAGGAGTATGACAGGCTCGGCGACAATATAGAAGAATCCGGATTCCCAAATCAAACCATCGGTAACAGAACGGCTAAAGGGCAGCCATTCAGGAATGTCAGCACTGTATATATCAGTATAAAAACAGGGCCGTGAACACAAGTCAGTATATAATTAAGAACAACTTTGCATCCCCACCACCCAGTAGCACATCGGAAACAGAACAAAGGGGCCGGAATAGCGACAACACCAAGACTAACCCGTCATACTAACCTAGGGAGAGAAGGAAAAAGGGAGGGAGGGGGGGGGGAAGAGGAAAGAAGAGAGGTAAGGGAAAACACAAACTGAAAGAGAAGACTGCCGCGCCTAAACAAGCGCCCCGTAGCAAGGAACACATAAAAGAGCAACAATATCAACAACGAGAAGGGCATGGGAGTCTCAATGGAAAGCAGCAAAAATACAAAAAGAAGAACAGCGACATTACAGACCCCACCCCAATCATACCACGGAAGGCAAGGACAGACGCGGCACTCCAATAAAGAGATACAAAAGGGCCATAGAACTGAGGAAAATAAAACATCAAATAAGACCCAACCCACCCATCCCACCCAGCACCCCTGCAGAAGGCTACGGCCTACCCTCCAAACAGCGCGCCTGTCGCCCTAAACCAGAACCCGAAATGTAGTAGAGACAAGAGAAAGGAAGAATATAGAGACAAAAAAGGACATCAAAACAAAGGAAATAAATGGGAGGGAGGAGCAAAAGGGCAGAAACAAATACGGTCGGCTACAGCCCTCCACCCAACCATACGATCATATTACATGTGAACCAGAACGACACAATCTCGAGCGCCAAAAAAACGTACGGGGGGGGTCTCCCACAGCACAATAATTATGAGCAACGTCGCCACAGATCCGTACATCAATAAACCACTGGGAGCCGTGCATCTCACCCCAGTCCCTTCCTAACCACAGTTACCACCCACCACAGGACAGTGTGAGGTAAACAACACGATGCGAGGCAAGCACACAATTGAAAGAGAGTACGAGCAAAACGTAGGCCAGGGAGGGCAATCAATAAGCAAGCGGGCAAAAGTTCAAATAGGCAGTTCAAATGTCTCAGCAATAGCAACAAGGGCAATAATAGACAGGAGTTCAGTCTCGCCGTTAGGAAAAGCGGGGATTTCCCTGCAAAATAGAAACACGACCTCATCAAGGCAACAACAGGCAGCGGTCCACCATTGGTCTCAGGCACCCGGGGAGGATCGGATCCCCGCACGACATCCAAGTCCCCAAACTCCAAACATCGAAGAGCAGGAGGTTCCAAATCCACCGGCCAGCAGACCCGTCGATGGATAGCGACAGTATCCCTCGTAGCAACCTGGGGAGGCGAGGCGGTGGCATCACTGAGGCAAGAGGGGACCATGAAGGAGCGTTCACCCAAGATGGCAGTGGAACGAATCGAGTCTTCCGGAGCACCGGGGGCCAGGGCCGCGCGTAAGGATCGTAAGGCATCAAGAACGTCTCCAATCGTAGGCTCACGCACACACGTCCAGGCCCCCGTGCAGTCCAGCAACCCAAGGCCGTCATCACGAGGAGACCCACAGCACAGGTCGTCGGTAGCCATTTTGTGAATTCAGCCTCCTCACCACCCTCCGCGATTCTCGGAACAGTTAACAAATGCGGGCATTTACAGATTTCCGGGGGGACCCAGCAATGGCAGCCTCGGTGAAACAAGCATTGGAAATGCAATAGGTCTCGCACCATTAGAGTTAGTGCTTTTAGAATTGTTTATGGGTTTTTTTGTAAATGTTTAGCATTTTTGTTTCCTGTAGCCAATGCGAAAGTATTACAAATAAAAAAAGCCATAAACATTTCTAAAAGCTCTAACTGAAATGGTCTGAGAACTATTGCACTGTGTGAGGGTGAGTGAGGGTGAGTGAGGGTGAGTGAGGGTGAGTGAGGGTGAGGGTGAGTGAGGGTGAGTGAGGATGAGGGTGAGTGTGGGTGAGTGAGAATGAGGTGTTGTGGGTGAGTGAGGTGTTGAGGGTGAGGCTGAGGCTGAGGTGTTGAAGTGTTGAGTGAGAGTGAGGGTGAGTGAGGAGTTGAAGGAGAAGTGTTGAGGGTGTGTGTGTGAGGTGTTGAGGGCTAGTGAGGGTGGGGGAAGTGTTGAGGATGAGTGAGGGTGAGTGAAATTGAGGGTGAGTGAAATTGAGGGTGAGTGAAATTGAGGGTGAGTGAGGTGTTGAGGGTGAGTGAGAGTGAGGTGTTGAGTGAGAGGTTGAGTGAGTGTGAGTGAGGGTGAGGGGTTGAGTGAGGGTGACTGAGGGTGACTGAGTGTGACTGAGGGTTAGTGAGGGTAAGTGAGGGTGAGTGAGGATGAGCGTGATGGTGGGTGAGGGTGAGTAAGAGTGAGTGAGGCTGAGGGTGAGGGAGGGCGAGGCATTGAGGGTGAGTGTTGGTGAGGTATTAAGGGTGAGTGAAGGTGAGTGAGAATGAGGGTGAGTGCGGGTGAGGGTGAGGCGTTGAGGGTGAGTGAGGGTGAGTGAGGGTGAGGGTGAGTGAGAGTGAGGGTGAGAGTGAGGGTGAGTGAGAGTGAGGGTGAGTGAGAGTGAGGGTGAGTGAGAGTGAGGGTGAGTGAGAGTGAGTGAGAGTGAGGGTGAGTGAGGGTGAGTGAGAGTGAGGGTGAGTGAGAGTGAGGGTGAGTGAGGGTGAGTGAGGGTGAGTGAGGGAGAGTGAGGGTGAGGGTGAGGGTGAGAGAGTGAGGGTGAGTGAGAGTGAGGGTGAGTGAGAGTGAGTGAGTGAGAGTGAGGGTGAGTGAGGGTGAGTGAGGGTGAGTGAGGGTGAGTGAGGGTGAGTGAGGGTGAGTGAGGGAGAGTGAGGGTGAGTGAGGGTGAGTGAGGGTGAGTGAGGGTGAGTGAGGGAGAGTGAGGGTGGGTGAGGGTGAGTGAGGGTGAGTGAGAGTGAGTGAGGGTGAGGGAGGGTGAGGGTGGGTGAGGGTGAGGGAGGGTGAGGGGTTGAGGGTGAGGGGTTGAGGGTGAGTGAGGGTGAAGGTGGGTGAGGGTGAGTGAGGGTGGGTGAGTGAGTGAGGGTGAGTGAGAGTGAGGGTGAGTGAGAGTGAGGGTGGGTGAGGGTGAGTGAGGGTGAGGGTGGGTGAGGGTGAGGGTGGGTGAGGGTGAGGGTGGGTGAGTGAGAGTGAGGGTGAGTGAGGGTGAGGGTGGGTGAGGGTGGGTGAGGGTGAGTGAGGGTGAGTGAGGGTGAGTGAGGGTGAGTGAGGGTGAGTGAGGGTGAGTGAGAGTGAGGGTGAGTGAGAGTGAGGGTGAGTGAGGGTGGGTGAGTGAGAGTGAGGGTGAGTGAGAGTGAGAGAGAGTGAGGGTGAGTGAGAGTGAGGGTGAGTGAGAGTGAGAGTGAGTGAGAGTGAGGGTGAGTGAGGGTGAGGGTGGGTGAGGGTGAGGGTGGGTGAGGGTGAGTGAGGGTGAGTGAGAGTGAGGGTGAGTGAGGGTGAGGGTGGGTGAGGGTGAGTGAGGGTGAGTGAGGGTGAGTGAGGGTGAGTGAGGGTGAGTGAGGGTGAGTGAGGGAGGGTGAGTGAGGGTGAGTGAGAGTGAGTGAGGGTGAGTGAGGGTGAGTGAGGGAGGGTGAGGGAGGGTGAGGGTGGGTGAGGGTGGGTGAGGGTGAAGGTGAGTGAGGGTGAGGGTGAGTGAGGGTGGGTGAGGGTGGGTGAGGGTGAGTGAGGGTGAGTGAGAGTGAGGGTGAGTGAGGGTGAGTGAGGGTGAGGGTGGGTGAGGGTGAGTGAGGGTGAGTGAGGGTGAGTGAGGGTGAGTGAGGGAGGGTGAGGGAGGGTGAGTGAGGGTGAGTGAGAGTGAGTGAGGGTGAGTGAGGGTGAGTGAGGGAGGGTGAGGGAGGGTGAGGGTGGGTGAGGGTGGGTGAGGGTGAGGGAGGGTGAGGGTTGAGGGTGAGGGGTTGAGGGTGAGTGAGGGTGAAGGTGAGTGAGGGTGAGGGTGAGTGAGGGTGGGTGAGTGAGTGAGGGTGAGTGAGAGTGAGGGTGAGTGAGAGTGAGGGTGAGGGTGAGTGAGGGTGAGTGAGGGTGAGTGAGGGTGAGTGAGGGTGAGGGTGAGAGTGAGTGAGGGTGAGGGTGGGTGAGGGTGAGGGTGAGGGTGGGTGAGGGTGAGGGTGAGTGAGGGTGAGGGTGGGTGAGGGTGGGTGAGGGTGAGTGAGGGTGAGTGAGGGTGAGTGAGGGTGAGGGTGAGTGAGAGTGAGTGAGGGTGAGTGAGGGTGAGTGAGGGTGGGTGAGGGTGAGTGAGAGTGAGTGAGGGTGAGGGTGGGTGAGGGTGAGGGTGGGTGAGGGTGAGTGAGGGTTTTCTCTGCAACTGAATATTCTCTGTTTCTCACCCAGTGACTGTGCGAAGGGAGCAGAAATCATGTGACACACTGGGGCACCGTGTGAGATGGTAGGTTTGGATTGACCACACTTGCCACATAACGTAACATATTATTGGTAACTAAAAAAAGAAAACATGTTCTAACTTAGATCAAAATAATACTGCCAGAGAATGTGCTGCAAAATGTCACAACATTTTACCTTCTTGCACATTAGGTATATAACCACGCTGCTGGATTCAGTCCTGCATTGCCGCATAATCCTAGTGGCTCTGCCCATGGTAAATCCGAGTAGTGATTCGAGGGGTTCTACTTATGATGATGAAACCCGTATTTTGAAGGGACTCGTGAGTCATTTCGCATATTTCAAGTGTTGCAGCTGCATTTCTGTTTGAATGAAAGGTCCTGGCCTCTATAGACCAACGTGCTTTGTTAGCGCTGATGCAAGTCTGGTGGTCTGTGATTTGGCTATTTAAAGACCTGTGTAGATTGGCCGTTATGTCTGGATATATGTAACATGTATTGTGATATAGAATTTGGATTGCCAATTGTTGTTTTCTACAGTGCGTTGTCCAAACATGTTACATACACAGCACACTGTAAACAAGCCAGTTTACACCTCTTCCAAAACACAAGTTGCTATTTCACTCTCCGCCTCGACTGATGCCACGGGCTAGGGGTGCGTTATTTTGGGAAGCTTGTGGCGTTTTGGCAAAAAGTCTTAAATAGGTAAAAAGATAAAAAGTTCTGTGCGTTTAAGCGTTCGCCGGAAAACGTGTACTTTACCGAAACTATTAATATTGCCCAAGCTATTTTTCTCAACGCAAAAACACTTTCCTGCATTTTAAAAATGTTGCAGGAGATTTTTTTGGGGTGTCGCAAACATGCGTTTTTTTGTGCGCGAGTACACTAATTTGTCACTCATGTCGCTCAAGCGCATCGGAATGACCTCATTTTCAAAGTGGCAAAAAAAAAATATAGGAAGCATGACGTGTATACGGTTTAATTGAAAAAAAAAAAAAGATGACAAAACAACACAGCCAGCTGCGAGAAAATATTCCACCATACAGGTAAGTGTGGGAGGAAAACGTTGACTGTTTGAAAAACGCGTGAATTTTATGATGCTAGGTGAAAGTAAATAACTGGCTAATTTTTGGCAAACCCCTGCTTCTGTAACAAAAATCAAACCCATCCATATGACAGATTAATTAAATTATTCCTGGTGCCCGTTTTAAGGAGAAAAAATAAACAAAAAAGAAGCCGGAGGGAAGAGAGGGGAGGGGGGAGGAGAGCGAAAGGATCGGAGACACGGCGACACGGCGGGTAAAATAAACAGAAAAAAAGCCGGAGGGAAGAGAGGGGAGGGGGGAGGAGAAATGCGACACGGCGGGAAGGGGAGGGGGCGGAGCGGGTCAAATAAACAAAAAACAAGCTGGAGGGAAGAGAGGGGAGGGGGGAGGAGAAGTGCGACAGGGGAAATGCGAGACGGCGGGAAGACGGACATGCACGCGCCCGTGACTTTTAAGGTCAATGCGCATGCGCATAAGCTTAATGCGCATGCGCATTGACCTTAAAAGTCACGGGCACTGCAAGGAATCGCCACGATTCCTTGCAGTGCAGATAAAGAGTGGATAACTCGCAATACTCTCGCCTTGCTCGATGCGCATGCGCATCGACAGGCGAGACCTAAAAAGGAGATTCGCCCAAGGCGGGGGGCCGTCTGCAATATCGCTGGCGCTCCTCTCAAACAGAGTCCGAAGACGAGGGTCCAGGGTCGATGGACGGAGCAGCGGCGGGGGGACCCCTTCCCACGATCAGTCCACGGAGCACCGCGCCCCGCACCAGCCTCACGGCCGTCAAGGTGGGTCCGGATCAGGGTCACCGGGATGTTCTCACAACGGCTCTCACCAGTGGCGCAGTCTCTCGTCCGGGGCCGACGGTCACCACAACGCCAGGCCGGATCCGATAGGCGAGGCCCCGGTCTCAACACCACGAGGGCCCAGGTCCCTTCGGGGGGCACAACTTCGGAACCGCAGCACGCCGGAGTCTCCAGGCCAAACGGTGAGTAAGAGCGAAACGTTGCGTTGCTATTTCTTCGGAATTGTGTCGTCTCTGGGCAGGATATACAACAGGATAGGCGAGTCAGGCCAGAGGGCTGACGGAGCCGAGCTACAAGGCGACCATTACGCTCGCGAGCTTGGCTCCTCCCCAAAATTGTGAAGTTTTAGTAGTGACATGGAATGCTTGTACATAGGTGCTGTGCTGTGTTTCTTAAATGTGATGTCAAAAACGATTTTGGGGAAAATGAATGACTTTTAGATTTTTGAGAAGGAATAAATAGTGTCTGCATGATTAAATAAATATATTTCAACCTTTCACAATAATGTCACCTGTGTTACCTCAGATTAGGAAGTAGATTGTGCAGTTGGGGTGAGGCATGTCCAGAGGGACAGAGGAGGTGAGGTCTGTGTTCAAGACTGTAGTGGGAGAGAGGCCTTTCCTGGGGAGTATAGGTTGTGAGGCCTGTGTTTAGGAGTGCAGTGGACTAGACTTTATGAAGCCTATCCCCCACTGCACTCTTAAACACAGGTCTCACCTTCTTTGTACCTGTGGACAGACCTCTCTTCCACTACACTCTTCAATACAGACCTCACCTCTCCTGCACCCCTAGACAATCCTCACCTTATTTGCAACCCTGAATAGAATTCAACTAATCTGTATCCTTAGACAGGCCTCAGCTTATTTACACCCTTGGACATGCGTCACCTCATCTGCACCCAGTTACCATCATTTATACTCAATACATTGAGGCCTGTCCAGAGGACACAGATGAGGTAAGGCTTGTCCAAGGGTGAGAGGAGGTCAGTCCTCTCCACTGTACTCATGGACACTGAATGCTTATACATAGGACCTGCAGTGTGTGTCTAAAATATTATTTAAAAAACGATTTTGGTGCAAATGAATGAGTTTTAGATTTTTGAGAAGGAATAAATAGTGTCTGCATGATTAAATACATATATTTCATCCTTTCACAATAATGTCACCTGTGTTACTTCAGATTAGGAAGTAGATTGTGCAGATGAGGTGAGGCATGTCTAGAGGGACAGAGGAGGTGAGGCCTATGTTCAAGACTGTAGTGGGAGAGAGGCCTTTCCTGGGAAGCATAGGTGGTGAAGCCTGTGTGTAAGAGTGCAGTGGACTAGACTTCATGAAGCCTATACCCTACTGCACTCTTAGACACAGGTCTCATCTTCTTTGTACCTGTGGACAGAGCTCTTTTCCACTACACTCTTCAATACAGGCCTCACCTCTTCTGCACCCCTGGAGAATCCTCACCTGATCTGTAACCCTGAATAGACCGTTTGCTTTTTGTCATTGCTTTGTTGTTTGGTAATAGTGGTCTATAATGTGCTATTTTTTTCTTGAACACAAATTGAAAACAAGATTTCAAGAGTAAGGAAAGATGCCCTCAAGGCAAAGGAGAAGAAAACATGATAACCGCAACAACAACAAAAAAACAGCAACAGAATTACAGCACTCTTCCACAACAAATACTTCAAAAAACAGGAACAAAGCTCCTGGTAAGACAACTAAGTCTTTCTTACGGAACATATGTAGATAAAAAAAAAATGTTGGACAGCATGTAGAAAAAGAGAATGAGAGAGTAAATTTGAAAAGGAAGGAGAGACCCTAAAAAAATCATGCAACTGGAGCAGGAGAGAATAATATGTATAGGAATAGAAGGCAGAATCAGTTTAGAGACATTCGTAAACGAATGTTTCGCAATAGGGTGGTTTTAAATTTGTTAAAAAACATTAGGAAAGGTAAACAGAGAGCTGCTTTTTATAAGAAAAAGAAAAGTGTAGAGAAGATTGCTGATCAGGCTTTTGAAGTTAAGAAAAAATTATTTATTTTAATAATCAATAGAATTAGGACACTTAACAAGACAATTGATGTTTTCAAATCAAACAGTAGATGGAAAAGAGTAATTAATCGGACTAATTTTTGTAAAGTTTTTTCAGGAGAATGGATGCACAGTTCAAGTTGTGAGCCATTTTTTAATGAGGAGAGTTACTTCCAGGTGAATGATTTAGTGCATGCAGTTGACACCAGTGGTCGAGCATATGAGGTGAAAGACGGTTGTCCGATTGAAAAAGAGAAACTTGTGCCTAGAGAACCAGAAGAGGTGTTAACTGATGAAGTTTTAGGGAGACGTACTAAGGGTCCAGTGTACACTTGGAAGTGTAGTAGTATTTGTAGTGTGCGACAGGAATCAATTGATTTGTTTTGTAATTTCTTACGTACATATAGTAAGAAAAGTCTAAAGCAGAAAATGAAGTTGTTGCAAAACTTAGATCCTTGCAGAGTGAGAGAAAACACAGGTTTGCAAGGGCATTCACTGGCTTGTCTTTCTAGAAAAGTCTGTCAGAGTGTTTTTCATCATTTTAGGATGTTAGCAGTGCATCATACCAAAATGAGGAAATTAGTGAGAATGTTGTATTATGCAAAAAGTCCAGCACTTAAGCTTAAACAATTAAACAGTGCTCTTTTGCATGGAACTGAGTTAGATGTGAAGAAGATTTGTGAAGAAATTGAGATTTGTTATTTTGGTGAAAAAGAGGACAGTGTAGAAATTGAGACAGAAATTCAAGGTAATGAGGAAGACAATGTACAGATTTCAAGTACTGAAAAGTTTGACCAGGAAATTACCAGGTTTAAGGTGAAATCAAGTGAAAGGCCGAATTTTACTTGTGTGTGTTGTCGACGAACTCATTATAAGCATCAAACTAGATTAGTTGATTTATACGTAAAAAGTGAAAAGATAAATAATTATGAGTGGAAGGATTTTGCAACTTATTTGTGTGTGGAGAATTGTTTTGATTTGAGTTCTGATCAGCGTATTTGTAAATATTGTTATGATAAATTAAATCAAAACAGAATGCCTGCTAGAGCTGTTCATAATAATCTGGAGTTGGTAGACATTCCTCCTGAATTGATGGATTTAAATACATATGAGTCTATTTTGATTCAATGTGTCCATCCTTTTCAGGCTATTGTTCGCATGGAGCCTAAGATGGGGAAATTGCCTCCTTCAGATTTACAGAGAGGATTAAAGGGAAGAGTTGTTTATTTGCCTCTAGATTTCAAGAAAAATATTGATACTATTGGTGTAGAGAAAGTGGAAGAGGAACCTCTGGTTATTCTAGTTAATGGGGTTCCAACAAAGAGTAAGAAAATCTGGCAAGATTTAGTGGATGTTAAGAAAGTCAAAAAGGCAACGTTGTATTTGGTCAAAAACAATGAGTACTACAAACATGTATGTGTTGAAGCAGAGGAAACAGCTGCAGATGAAGACAGTGATTGTTCAGCTGGCCAAATTGAAAAAGTTGATGTGTCTAGAAGTGAAGAAATATATGAACATTATACTGTTCATCCTTTGCATTCCAAAGTAGTGATGGGGAATGCAATTGACTTGTTTCAAATGAAAGCAGCAAAAGGAAGTCCCATTAGTATATGGGAAGAAAGTTTGGAAGCTCGTTGTTTTCCACATTTATTTCCAACAGGTCGAGGTGGACGATATGACGATCGACCACTTCAAATTCCTGCATCTGAATATCGAACTGTAAGATTATATCCTGAAGATCCAAGGTTTCGTCAATGCATTCCTTATTTGTTTCATCTACTGTATGAAAGTGACTTGTCTGGGCTTTCTTATGCAGTAAACCATATACTGAAAAGTGGAGCACATCTGCAAAATGTTTCGGCGAGGGACTTTATGGAGAAAGTGAATCTGCAAGATAATATTTTGGAACCTCATTTAATCAATTTCATGGCATGTCAGCGTGGTACAAACGAGTATTGGTACAGTCGTCATGGAGAATTTAAATGTATGCTAAGAAACTTAGGAACTCCTACATGGTTCCTCACTCTTAGCTGTGCCGAGTATGCATGGGACGACTTACTTCAATTTCTACGAGAGGCAAATGCAAATATACAAAGTATAGAATTCAAAACACCTGGAGAACTGTGTTCTTTGGATCCAGTGAATGTATGCAGATATTTTAATCATAGATTTGAAGCTATGATGTCTTTTATTACCAACAAAAAAAATCCTCCCCTTGGAGAGGTTTTGGATTTCTTTTGGAGAAAGGAGCATCAAGCGAGAGGTGCTCCTCATATACATATGTTGTTGTGGATTAAAGATGCACCCAAATTTGGAACAGATTCGGATGAGACAGTGATGAGCTTCATTGAAGAGTATTCAACATGTGCTGTTCCGAAAACTACCGAAGAAAACAGTTTAAGGCAACAAGTTTTACGCTTTCAATCCCATCGATGTGGAAAGTAATGTCGTCGAAAATTCAGAAACAAGGACAAGTTCTACACAAAATGTCGTTTCGGCTTTCCACGACCAGTGATTTCTAAAGGAAGAGTCAATAATTTGATGTCTTCTCTACGACATACTGTGACGAGGAAATCACCCAAAAATACATACAATTTAAAAAGAAACGAAGAGTCCAAGTACATCAACGACTAAAACCCAGTGATTTTGTCCATGTGGAACGCTAACATGGATATTTAATTCGTTGCTGACAACTCTATTGCTGTGGCTCGATATGTGACGTCTTACATCACAAAAAAAGAAAAGACAGAACTGAAGGAAATGTGGGAGGACATTTCACATGAAAAGAGTCTAAGCAAGAAATTATACAGTTACAGTCTGAAGATGTCGCATCGAGAAATTGGAGCATATGAATGTTCTGATCGATTGTCATCAGCAAGTCTCTATGCCAAATCTAGAACCATCATTTGGATAAGTCTAGGTCTTGCTGCAACACGAAACCGAGTTTTGAAATCTGTACAAGAGATAGAGTGTTTGGCGGAGAAAGAACCAGAAAGTACAGATATTTTGAAGACAAACATGTTGGATACATACTATCCAAATATAAGTCCTCACCTTGAGAACGCTTGTCTCTATGAAGTTCTTCAAAGCTATATTTATAAGAGGAACATCAGAGAAGATATCAATAATGGAATATATGCTGTCATTGGATGTGAAGGATGTCCAGTGAAACAGAGAAAAGGTCATTTGATTAATCATCGAAAATTGAGTTGTGAAAATCCAGACAAAAGAGAATTTTACTATTTGGCTCTTTTGCAACTCTTTAAACCATGGCGTACAGAAGAGGAACTACTTGGAGATTTTCTCTGTTATGAAGACTCTTTTAATGCAACGTAGGATACCATAGAATGTCCTGTTTTTCCAAATTATCAGCAAATGTTGAATGAAGAAATAGAGCAAGAAGCAACAATTGCTGCAGAGATTGTGAGAGACAGTTCTCAAGACAGTCAGAGTTCTGCTTCATTGAGTCAGGATCCACTAGGAGGACCAATTATCCAAAATGAAGCTGCCACTGCCATGGATGAGGTGGAAAGAGCTATGGAGCAAGCTCAAGAGGATGTAATTAATTTAGAAGATTTGGTAAAACAATTAAACCTTGAGCAGAGACAGATATATGACGAAGTCACAGAACAGGTTGAACATGGATTGAGTCATGAGAAGAAAGAGTGCTCATGTACATCATTTAAGCCTGTCCGACTGTACGTGAGTGGAGAAGCGGGAACTGGAAAAAGTTTTCTGATTAAAGCAATTGCAACTTATCTGCAGAAAAGGACTGAATCACCGCTGTCTTGTGTTGTTGCCGCTCCAACTGGGCTGGCAGCACACAATATTAAAGGGATTACTTTACATCGTTTACTGATGCTGCCAGTGGAGCATGATAACAAATTGCAATACCACAAGCTATCTGGAGATGCGTTTTCTGAAGTTTCCAGAGTCCTGAAGAAAATGAAACTTCTTATTATTGATGAAGTAAGCATGGTCTCAAATCTAATGCTTGCTTTTGTGCATTTGAGAATGCAAGAAATTCTTAGAACAGACTATGATGTCTTATTTGGAGGAAAACACATTATTGTTTTTGGAGATCTACTGCAGTTGACTCCAGTGAAAAGTCAACCAGTGTTTAAAATGGCCACGCATGAAGATACCAGGAAGTGCCTAGAAAGCATTGGAAACGTTAATATATGGTTAAATTTCAAATATGCAGAACTACTCCAAAATATGCGGCAGGCAAAGGATGAAGATTATAAAAATATTCTACAAAAATAAGTCAGCATGGGAAAGAAGCTTTACATGGACGATTAATTTCAAATTTGTACCCAAATGAAAACATTCTTCCAGAGAATATTTTTAAGAAAATTAACGAGAAGAAATCTGGCATATGTTTGATGCCTACTCTGAAAGAATGTTCCATGTTCAACAACAAAATGTTAAAGTTAGAAAATGAAGAGATAGTGAAACTGGAAGCTAAAGATAAAATTGAGCATATGGGAGCAACAATTATTTTGTCAGAAAATTTGAAATCAAAATTGGATTCATTAGAGAAGACTATATATAAAACTGCTGGTTTTGAAAAGACTCTGAATGTGTGTTTAAATTGTCGTATCATTTTGAGAAGGAATTTAAATGTTGAAAGAGGTCTGGTAAATGGAGCAATGGGTCATGTTGTTGGTTTTGTGAATTACAAAAATAAAGATTGAATTGAAATTTTAAAAATTAAATATGATGGCATTGACGAAATAGAACAAATTTGTCGTTGTTCAGCTAGATTTTTGCTTGTGAAAGACTTCTATGTTCGCCGAAAACAGTTTCCTGTTTCCTGTTTGTTTGGCATATGCAGTGACAATTCATAAATCTCAAGGTATAAGTGTAGATAGTGCTTTGGTGAACATTGGAAATTCTGTGTTTAAAGAGGGTATGGCATATGTGGCATTATCACGAGTCAGAACTTTATCAGGATTGTACTTGATTGAGTGTGATGAAACAAAGATTTGTGCTGATCTAGATTGTGATACAATAGGTTAAGAAGAGAGTATGCTCCACATTTGCCTCAATATCCTCTGTTTGAAAAACGTGTGGTAGGCCGAAAAAGAAGAAATGAGAATAATTGCAGTGAGGTACTAGCAAAAAGACAAAAAGTAGATGAAACTGTAATTGTAAGCAGAAAGAAAAAGGATTCTGTTGAAGATGTTGTTGGATTTCAGTTTGAAAACAGTTCTGGTGTCAACTGCTATGCTAATGTAGTAGTTAATGTTTTTTTTCTTCAAAATTTACAAGAACAGATTGTTGAAAATCGGGATCAAACATTCTGCTGTTTATTGAATTCTGTGTTTGAGAAATGTAGCAGTGATAGAGCAAAAAAAAGAAAGTGTTTCAGAAATTAGAAATCTTCTAGACATATGTTCTGGTCAAAATCAATTTTCACAGATAATTCAGCAGGATTGTCAGGAATTTTTAATGTATATGTTTGATGTATTGGAAGATGAAGGAGTAGATATAAAAAATCTTTTTAACCTTTCTTATCAATGGCAGCATGACTGTGATAACTGTACTTTATCAAGTAGTACTAGAATAGACACTGAAAGATTTATATATTTGAGTTTACCAGATTGCAAATCAGTGCCTTTTAATAATCTCGTTAAAGCAGCTGATCACAATATGGTGTGTACCCAATGTAAGTCTGCAATGCTGTCCACATTATTTCTACGAAGTTATGGTCGCTATGTTATTTTAATGTTCCAACGATGTAGACCTGATGGAACGAAATTGACAACTTCTATTAAAAATTTTGTGGCTTCTCAATTATCAATTTCAGGAAGAACGTTTGCAACTGTAGCTATTATTTATCATGACGGTCCTTCAACAACATCAGGGCATTACACAGGCTATTTAAAAAGTTGTAAAGGTTGGACCCTTTGCAATGACACTCATTTGACTTTAAAACATTGTTTGCCTTTTGACTAAAAAATTCATATCTAGTGTTTTTACAACCAAAAATTAAGTAAAGGTAATTGGCCTATGAAGACGGGAGCAGTTAATAAAAGTTAGTTTGCTGTTTAAAATTATATTTTGAGTAAAAGTGATCAAGATAATATAAACAATTGAGTTGTCATATAGGTACTGTAAGTGGATCTCGTAGTAAGTGATATCAGTATTATAGGAAATGATGAACATGAGTGAGTCAGAGATAGAATTACGAAAATTTAAATATTGTGAAAATATTGTTTGTCTTTCTTTCAGAACGTCGGAAAAACGGTAATTTTAGAGTTTGTTTTAAGTAATTTGAAAATATACGGATACATCTGACACTATTTGGCCTTAAGGAATGGTGAAGGAATGAGTAAAGAGTCATGACTGAAAAAAGGAGTATTTGAAAATAATGAAAATATTTCAGATGTTCTTGGAGCTTTTCTTCTAGAAAGTTGATGAAATGGATTTTTTAGTGAACAGCAGAGTACTTTCCAACGAGAAAAGAACCTTCATGATATACTATTTGGCCTAAAGGAAAAGTAAGTGACTCAAAGATTAGTGTACATTTGTAATTTGTCAGTATCTAAGGTTTTTTTTAAAACACAATCTTTTAGATTGTGGTTTTTTTTCCCGCTGTCGCATGATGAGTAATTTGAACTCACTGTTTTAAGTGAAATTCAATATATTCTGACAACAGCAAAAATAAACTATGTAACATGTTGTACAAGTTATTCTATACTTTGGATTGTGTAAATTAAATTGTATTCCCATTGTCTGACACTCACTTTCCTTTTTCTATCCTCTTTTATCTCTTTTTACTCACTTATAAAGTCTTTCTCTCACTTTTTGTAACCCCCGTTCCTTTACTCCACTTCTTTCACAACCCCTCATTCTCAATTCAACTGTCTGCATCCCCTCTCTCCCTTGCATAACTTTTCAGCTTTCAGTCTGTCTGCTTTACTTCCCTTTTCCGTATTTTCCTCCTTTGCTCTTTTAGTAATTCCTCTTTACTCACTCAGCAGTATTGTCGCACTCTATCACTATAAATCACCCACTCTCCCTCGCTTATCTTTGTTTGCTCTTTTCTTTTGACCTCTTCTCTCTATTTTTCGTTCACTACCTCTATGTCCTCAGTGCCTCACTCTCCTTGTGTTATGTTCACTTGTGTTTATCTACCTTCTATCATTTCTTTTATAGCAACTTAATTGCTCCTCTCTCATCGTTCTTCATCCCATTTCTTTTAGTCTGGTTCCATTACTATCCCTCATTTCCTTTCTTTCAATGTCCTTCTCTTTACTTTCATCACCAAATTATTTTCTCTCAGTACCACTGTTTTAGTAGTCTTCTCCTCTGTTTCCTTTTTTTGCTCCCTTACTCATTTCCTTTGCTTACTCATTGTACTCCACCTCACTCAGTTTTTCCCTTAGTGTGTCTGTCTACTAACTTCCTCACTCCATTTCCCACAATCATTGTATATTATCCTCTCTCCCTTCATCCCTTCACTCTATGACTGTTCTTCACTTACTCTCAGTTATCTTCTTTTCCTCATTCTTCTAAATGCATCCTTAATTAGACTCTTTTCCGTCTCTGTCATTATCTTTTTACTTACTACTGTTTCCGGACTTAGTTTTGCTAACTCACATTGTTTTAGTATCTTTCTTACCTACAGTTCATTTCTCTGTTCTTCTCTTCCTCTCTGTCAGTGAATCTATATGCCTTACTCTTATTAATTTGCTCTCCTTCTATTTCTTTTTCTCTCTTTTTGTCCTTCTACCTTACTTTATTTCCCTTTCTATGTCCTTCACTCTTACTTTATTTCTAAATACACTGTTATGCTTTTTAACCTCTTCATTTGTATCTTTTAATTTAAAATACATATTTTACTAATTATAACTTATTTTTTCTTCTCTCTTTCACAGATACAAAGTGTAGTAAAAAAATGTAATTAAAGTTACATTTATTATATGGTAAGTGTGACTAAAAAAATGTAGTTTGTCATCACCCTTTGCTTTAAGCTCACTAATATTTTCTCAACCAACCTCACTCCTGTTTCTTTACTCTGCTTCCCTCACTTATTCTTATTCTCCATGTTTACTCCAATTTCCCTATTTCCCCTCTCATATTCAACTTCTTTCAGTCCCTATTCTTTACTTCACTTACCCTCTGTTCCCTTCCTTTGCTTCTTCACTCATTCTGTTTTTCTTAATTATTTTCCTTACTCCTACACACAAACCTCATCCCCCTCCCAACACATACACACACCTCTGACATACACCCCACACACACACCACACACACACCTCATACACCCCTCCCACACATACTCCTCACACACACACATTTCATACACACACATACATCCCACACATATAACCCCCACCCCCACACACCCCCCACACATATCTCACACACCCTCACCTCCACCCACACCGAAACACCCCACACACCCACACCCACAGACACACCTTACACACCCACACCCCGACCTACACTCACTGACTCCCTATAAGTCACACAGACTGCATTACTTACCTTTCTTTGCTGTTTCACTCACACCCATTCAGGCATTGTTTCCTTTACTCTCTTTGTCCTTTCTCTTTGTCACTCCCCATGTCTTATCCTAATTCAATTTTTCACCCTCTTTCACCCCTCTTTTCTTACACTCACTGCTCTTTTCTCACCCTCCCTCACCGTTGTTCATTTATCCCGGTTCCGTCACTACCCTTCATTTCCCATTTTTTACTGTCCTTTCTTTTTCTTTCAACACCCACTCACATTCTCCCACTATTTCTACTTTAGTCTTCTTCCTCTCTCTTCCCTTCTTTCGCTCCCTTATTCATTTTACTTTTCTCACTTTCACCCTATTACACCTTCTCTGTTTTTTACTATGTAATAAACAATCCCTCTGTGTTTCTCCCTCTAGCTCTCTTTCTCTTAACATTACTCTCTTTGTGTTCTTCTCTCATGCTAACTCCTTCATTAATTTTTTTCTCTTTTTTTGGGGTGCGCGCCCCGGTGCACGTACCCTGAGGAAAAAAAATTGACAGATTCTTTAAAAATATAGGTTTATTTTTATAAATTAAAGGTAGTTCTAAAAAGAACTGTTTTTTTCTTCTTTTTGTTGTTTTATATTTTTTTTAATGTTTTTTGGAACATTTTGTACTTTTTTTGGCTTTTCTGAACAGTTTTATATTTTTTGTGTATTTTTTATGGGGAGAAACAAAAAAAAGGGAATTGAAAATGGCTCAACTGGAGCAAAAAAAAAAAAAACGGAAAAAATTAGGGTTTTTTGGGGCAATTGTGGTTGTCACCAGCAAAGACGATGAGCTTTACGCTCTTTTCACCATAGGAGATGAGCTTACCAGAGTAAATACATGTTACTCTAAAATCTTCAAATCGTTGTTGAATGCAAGGCATCGTCTCCGTTGTTTCTGGTCCCGATGGAGTGGGTTGCTTTCTTTTGGAGGTGGTCCTTGAAGACTGGGGGAGGTTTCTGGCCAGTTCCCTCATCTCTGCACGAGAATAGTTGTTTGGATGCTTGCGGGTCATATGTCTAATCATGGTATTATTACCAAAGGAATATTTTTTGTTTGGGTTGCACCTTGAGAGTTCTGAGCCACAGATTAGGCAAGTTACCTTGGCCGCATTGACTTTTTTCTTGCCCTCTGGGATTGAAAAAAACTCCCATACAATGTGTGGCCTTGGCTGGTATGGGGTATTGTCTTCAGCCAGCCATCTTCTCCTCCTCTTCCTCTTCCTCCTCCTCCTCTTCTTGACCACCAATGTACTGTTGTGGTGGTCCTCTTGGTGGTGGTGGTGGTGCAGATGCTCCAGCTGCTGCTGCTACTGTAGCCATTTTAAAGTACAAAATAATTCTCTTTGTTGTTGAAACAGGTCTTCCTCAGTCAAAGGACAAAGTCAGAATAAGGAAAAAAGGTGGAGTCTTTCATCATTTGGAAAACAGAACTGTTCTTGACCAATGAAAAGTGTTATTTTCAAGTCACATGATCCGGGCTTTCATCATTTGGAAACCAAAACTGATCTGCACCAATGAAAAGTGTTATTTTCAGATCACATGACCCGACGCGCTTACGCTACGCGCCCCGGGGCGCGCCCGTAGTCGCGCTCCGGGGCGCGCCCGGGGGTGCGTAGCGTAAGCGTGTCAGGATGTTGCGCGATCGTATGTGCTCGCGTGCTTCCGGGTGCGCTTACGCAGTGCGTCATATGACGCATCACGCGGTTACGCAAAACGTCACGATGTTGTTTTCGTTCGCGAGAATAGCGCTAACGGGACGCTCCCCGGTACGCGCCCCGGGGCGCACCGTAACATTGCGCTTACCCGTGCGTTCACCGGTACGCGCCCCGGGAGCGCCCCAGGGCAAAAAAAAACCAAAAAACATAATTATACAATATAAAATTCGTTATAATTTTTTTTACTTTTAATACCTATAGAGATTTGCTATTAAAAAACCATTGAAATTCACTGAAAAACCATAGGTTTCACACCAGTTATAGTTCGGAATTAGCATTTAAAAAAACCTACTAAATTCACTGAAAAAACCATAGGTTTCGCACCAGTTATAGTTAGCTGGAAATTTTACTCGCATAAAACCATTGAAATTCCCACGTTATAGTTAGTTGGACTCACTATAACTTGCGCGCCTGCAATGCACTGCTGATGACATCACATATTACATCACTCATGACATGGTCAGTGACATCACTCATGACATCACTGATGACACCATCCTTGTGACAGAGTGACAGACCTCCTTTCACTGTAATGTAACCCTTGAAGCACATATTCAATAATAGAAACTAAAATTTTCAAAAAGATGGAGATACCCATACCAGTAACAACAACCAATTCAATAATTCCACCATCTATATACACATCCACTTATTCACCAACAGTTCTATATAGTCACTCATACATATACTCACTCATCATATGTAGTGATACACCTATACATCCTGATACACACCGACAGTCATCTAAAAGATACTCTGACACATACTCACACATGCAAATAAACTATTGAACATCCATTTATTTGCATATACAGCTATACACACACTACCACTTTACTTCTAAGGAAACTAACACGTACTTACTCGCTCAAACAATCACTTATAGAAGCACATACTAATTTAAACAGGAACTCTTAAAATCCCTTACTCTCACATATACTCACTTATATACATCAATATTCACATATATTAGATTAAAACATATGTAGTTACTGATAAAGACACTAGTGAGACAGTCATTCAGTCACTAACACACACATATATACACTCATCCACCCATACAGTCCTGCACATATGCTGTCTTCAAAACACATACAAAGAGAGAGTCAGTGATTCATGCATCTATGTGCTAAGTAATACCCCCACCAAACCATAAAAACACTCATACTGATACTACGAAAAACATCTAATAACCCATATACATACACATGTACCTACTTACCAACCCATGCAGCCACTTATACAGAAAGTGAAACAATAATACATATATTTAAATATTTAAACATTGCTCACTAATTTATTTTTCAGAAACACACATTCACTGGATGGTATCATCAGTGATGTCATGAGTGATGTCACTGACCATGTCATGAGTGATGTAATATGTGATGTCATCAGCAGTGCATTGCAGGCGCGCAAGTTATAGTGAGTCCAACTAACTATAACGTGGGAATTTCAATGGTTTTATGCGAGTAAAATTTCCAGCTAACTATAACTGGTGTGAAACCTATGGTTTTTTCAGTGAATTTAATAGGTTTTTTAAATGCTAATTCCTAACTATAACTGGTGTGAAACCTATGGTTTTTTCAGTGAATATATATATATATATATATATATATATATATATATATATATAGTGACAAAATGCCTCATGCAGTGGAAAAGGCAGGGTCTACTAACAAAGGATTAACTGAATTTTTTGAAAGTGGAATTCCCTGTAATCCCAATTTTGTATTTTATGCCAAAAGTACATAAGAAGATGATCCCCAATTCCTGGTAGGCCCATAAGATCTGCACAGAAAAGCCTACTCGAGAAAATCTCAAAATATCTGGACCACTTCCTTCAGCCGTATGTCTCTGCCTTACCATCATTTGTCAAGGATACTCCTGACTTTTTAAATAAAATCAAGAATGTTGTATGGCAGCCAAACCTTTTGCTAGTTGTTCTGGACATAGAATCATTATACACTAGCACTAACCATGTTGATGGTCTGTCAGCGGTGAAGTATTATTTGTCAGAAAGAGGTATTGGTATGAGGTAACATAACATCATGTTAATAGCGATGATTGAATTGTGTCTTTATAATAATCATTTCCTCTTTGGTTGTGAAGTTTACCAACAGTTGAGGGGTGTGGCAATGGGGGCATGTTTCTCCCCCAGCTATTCATGCCTGCATGTAGGCTGGTGGGAGGAGCATGTCCTCAGGGCCAATTATCAGACAGAATGGGCCAACAATGTGATTTTTTTTGGCGTTACATCGATGATATTTGTATGATATGAAAAGGTAGCAGACAATCAGCTAATGAATTTATTGAGTCCATCAACTGCAATGATTTGAATTTGAAATTCATGGCTAACATTGATGACAAAAGCGTTGAATTTCTTGATATATCTCTATATCTCTATATATGTTTGTTTTTCCTCCTGAGGCGGAAGCCGGGAGGTGTGCTGTGTGCCCTGCTAACTTTGCGTGTGTGACCTCGTATGTTGTGTTTTTTAAATCTGTACTTTTAAAACTCACCTTGCACTTTGCTGAAAATTCGGCAGTTTTAAATTCTTTGCCCCACATTTGGGCGGAGCTCAGCCGAGTCAGGTGCTGAGACCCACGGACCCGGGCGGTGGAATTTTGCAGCGGCCATCTTAGGTGGGAGGCATCACCTTTTGCAGTCTAGTCGCCAGCATATAAGGAGCAAACTAGGGCAGGCACAAGACCTTGCTGTTTGTTTTTCCTCCTGAGGCGGAAGCCGGGAGGTGTGCTGTTTGCCCTGCTAACTTTGTGTGTGTGAACTCGTATGTTGTGTTTTTTAAATCTGTGCTTTTAAAACTCACCTTGCACTTTGCTGAAAATTCGGCATTTTTAAATTCTTTGCCCCGCATTTGGGCGGTGCTCAGCTGAGTCAGGTGCTGAGACCCACGGACCCGGGCGGTGGAATTTTGCAGCGGCCATCTTAGGTGGGAGGCATCACCTTTTGCAGTCTAGTCGCCAGCATAACAGGAGCAAACTAGGGCAGGCGCAAGACCTTGCTGTTTGTTTTTCCCCCTGAGGCGGAAGCCGGGAGGTGTGCTGTGTGCCCTGCTAACTTTGCGTGTGTGACCTCGTATGTTGTGTAAATCTGTGCTTTTAAAACTCACCTTGCACTTTGCTGAAAATTCGGCAGTTTTAAATTCTTTGCCCCGCATTTGGGCGGTGCTCAGCCGAGTCATGTGCTGAGACCCACGGACCCGGGTGGTGGAATTTTGCAGCGGCCATCTTAGGTGGGAGGCATCACCTTTTGCAGTCTAGTCGCCAGCATATAAGGAGCAAACTAGGGCAGGCGCAAGACCTTGCTGTTTGTTTTTCCTCCTGAGGCGGAAGCCGGGAGGTGTGCTGTGTGCCCTGCTAACTTTGGGTGTGTGACCTAGTATGTTGTGTTTTTTAAATCTGTGCTTTTAAAACTCACCTTGCACTTTGCTGGAAATTCGGCAGTTTTAAATTCTTTGCCCCGCTTTTGGGCGGTGCTCAGCCGAGTCAGGTGCTGAGACCCACGGACCCGGGCGGTGGAATTTTGCAGCGGCCATCTTAGGTGGGAGGCCTCACCTTTTGCAGTCTAGTCGCCAGCATATAAGGAGACGACATGCCTCCGCGCAGCGGACGCGATCAGCGGAAGCGCCGCAATAGCGCCGGAGTAGCGCCGGAGTCGCGCCTTAGTCCAGCCCGTCTGTGCCGAGGAAGCGCCAGGGGCCAGGGAGGCTGGTGTCGCATCTACCCATGTCCCAGTAAGTCCCCTCTACTCACTACATGCACTACAAGCACTTAACCCCTGTGGCAGCCTTGTCACCATATGCTCGCACCCGAGAAGCTACTTGATCCCCCTTCCCCTGTCCTGGTCAGACCATATGGCCGTTCCACTTGAATTTACACCCCGACACCTTTCTGTGCCCATACTGGACCCCGCCAAGTGGCAACTGAAAAGGAATTTCAGGGGTGTGAGCAATGAGACACTTGCACCATTGATGTCCAGTCTTAGGTCCCCTCTGATGAGGGACACCGACACAACTGCCCGTGACCTTTTTAAAACAATTGCGAGCGCCGTGGATACTCTGGCCCCGGTCATTACTCTGCCAGGAAACGACCTTCGGCTCCCTGGTACTCAGATTCTCTCAGACTGCTAAGGCAGGGTTGCAGGAGGCAACAGAGACTTTGGAGGTCTCATCTTGATCCGAAGGAAAAAGAAAAACCCAAAAGTCTGCTTAAGGG
Organism: Lissotriton helveticus; assembly: GCF_964261635.1. Lineage (NCBI taxonomy): Eukaryota > Metazoa > Chordata > Amphibia > Caudata > Salamandridae > Lissotriton > Lissotriton helveticus. Next base: position 1,531,094,119 of record NC_136067.1, read on the forward strand.
GTACAAAATTGCAGTTATAGAGGGAAAGAAAGCACACTTTTCTAAGTTGACTGCCTCTCTTAGCTCCCCTAGGGAGCTGTTTAAAATCGTAGACTCCCTGTCCCTCCCCCAGTCACCTGATCCCATAATAGCAACCCAGGATCTGTGTGATCAGATCTCCTCTTTCTTTTTCACTAAGATAATGGATATTCACAATGCTCTAGAAGCCCTCAACTAAGATTTCGACGCTTCACCCCCTCCAGTGTTACCCCCTCTGGAAGGTCAGGTTAAGGGATCTTGCAGTAAGTTCTCTAACTTTTCCCCTCTCACACTTGAACAACTGAGTCAGCTCTTGGATAAGCTTAAATCAGGGTCCCCTCTGGACCCCTGCCCTCTGAAGACTCTTAAAGAGTGCAGGGAGGTAGTGCTGCCTCCCCTCGTTGAGGTGATGAACTTGGCAATCTCCGAAGGTGTTTTCCCTACCCCATGGAAAATGGCAATTGTCAAGCCCCTTCTGAAGAAGGCCTCCTTAGATCCCGGGGTCTTGAAGAATTTTCGCCCCATAGCCCTGCTTCCCGCCCCCGCTAGGATGTTCGAGGCCCATCTCAATCACCATCTGAGTGCCTTCCTGGACAACTTCTGCCTGCTGGATTCCTCTCAGCATGGCCCATAGTACTGAGTCCGCCCTCACAGTGGTTATCAATAACATCCGCGCTAAGGTCGACACTGGTCAGACTACTCTTCTGGTCCTGCTCGACCTTACAGCTGCATTTGATACCCTGTCCACCCTCCATTCTGGCTACCTGCCTCAGTGAGATGGGAGTGGATGGACCTGCACTTACCCTCTTGACATCTTTCCTTAATCAGCGGAAACAAAGGGTGAAGCTGGGTGACTTCCTCTCCCCCGTTAAGCCTGAGCAGTGTGGGGTTCCTCAGGGCTCGTCCTCGAGCCCCACACTTTTTAACATCTATGTGGCCCCACTTGCCAAGCTAGTAAGATCTTTCGGGCTGGAAGTTTTGTCATACGCTGATGACACCCAGATTATGGTCTCCCTCTCCCAATCTGTGAACATCACGGCCCTTAATTTCAGAAACTGCATGGAAGCAGGTGGGTGCTGGATGATTAAGAACTTCCTGAAATTAAATGGGGAGAAAACCAAAGTCCTTATCTTCGGAGGGAAACAGGAGATCTGGTCGATGGACTGGTGGCCTTCTGCTCTCGGAGCCTGCGCGATGCCCTCCCAATCTGCCCACAACCTGGGTGTTATCTCGGACACCACGCTCTCCTTTGACAAGCAAGTCAGCAGGACGGTCTCAACCTGTTGTGGTGCTTTAGGAATCTTGAGAAAAATCACACACTACCTTTCCCTCGAAGCACGTAAACAGGTTACGGTTGCTCTTATCTCCTCAAGGTTGGATTACTGCAACACACTATATTTAGGTATAAACAAAAGGTTGATCCAACGCCTACAAATAGATGCAAAATGTGGCAGCCAGGTTTGTTGTTGATGCCCCTAAACGCTCAGACGTGATTCCCTTGCTCACTTTGCCACTGGAGTCAAGCAAGCCCGGCTGAATACGGCTGTAATGCCAGAAACCGGTCCTGGGAAGCTTGATTCCGGTCAAGGGAAGACATGGCTTGGCAGTTCGGGCTGGACTGTTCCCATGAGGCACAGGGTCAGACTGATTTGCATATGGCCATGTCTGAACTGGGGTGGCGGAGTGGGCTAAAGAACGGTGATGGATCAAACCCAGATCTTTTGACTGGGTGTGAGTGTTTGATTGGTTCTGATGCTCCGTCCATCACCACCCCCTTTTGTACCCCTTTACTTAACAATGGCTCACGAATTAAGGCTCCAGGCGTAATTGGAAATATGTCAAATTAAAGGGAGGCCGCTTTATTCCACGAATTGATCACTTATGTATGTATATCTTTAGTTAACTTCATGGTCGGCCACACCCGCTTCATGTGACGAACAATCTGCTGTCTTGGTACTGAATGATTTGCTTTTAGGCCACTGTCGGGACTTTTACTGGTGCCGACGGATGCCCGCTTCAACATAGTCAGCAGTGGATTCTTGGTTTCCTGTGGCTGTTACATGAATTACACGAATATGGGTGTGTTAGAGTGGCGGAAAACCTGCGCTTTGCTCCACGCAGGGACGAGGCTTACGACTACCCGGGGCCGGAGATGACATTTCTGCAAACACGGAACAGGGCGTGTTTGCAGAAATGTCATCTCCGGCCCCGCCCCCTTCCCTCACCATTGTGCTAACGCGCCCCCTGGCGAGTTAGGGAAATAAATCCCCTTCAATACTGAGGGTCCCTGAGGGCCAACTAGCCCACCAGGTACCTCCAGTATGTGCCAGAGAGCTATATGGCAGAGAGGTGTTCAGAGGACACACCTCTTTTTACACCTCTCTGCAACGCAGCTATGTGGCGCTTACTGGAGGTACCTAGCGGGCTAGTTTGACCCTAGGGACCCTCAGGATTCAAGGGGACTTAATCTCCCAACTTAAAATGGCCACAGGGAGCGTTTACACAGTGGTGTAGGGAGGGGACGGGCCTGAGATACCTGGTGGGCTAGTTGGACCCAAGGGACACTAAGGATTCAAGGGGACTTTATCCCCCTAATTAAAACGGCCACAGGGAGTGTTTGCACACGTCAGCTCAGCCCCCCCTCCCTTCACCAGTGTGCATACGTGCCTTGTCGCGCATTTTAAGAGGAAGTTCTAATCCCCCTGCCCGTTTATGTACTAGCGGCTTACAGAGGAGGTCATTCTAATCACAGGGGTGCCACAACGCATAGTGTTCCCTAGTGTATGTAGGTGTTTTAACTGTATTTGGTGTCTTTTAGCATAGCACTGGCTCTAGGACTGGTTAGTCAGAGTCAGTTACCACCAGTACCCATCTGAAAAAGTTGAGGGTACTGAAAGATTTTGCAACAAGGCCACTTTCTGCTCCTCTGTTTGTTCTTGCTGCACTTTTCTTCGTCTTTGAGGACTTCTGTTGCTTTTTTATGCATTTCTTTTTTCTGTGTGTTTTTTCTTCTTTCTTCACATGTCCTACCTCTGTAGGCATAGTTAGAAACTAGCATTTAAATAACCTTCAGTGTAAAAAACATGGGTTTCAGGCACGTTATAATTACAAATTAGCATTTAAAAAACCTTTGAAATTCACTGAAAAAAACATGGGTTTCAGGCACGTTATAATTAGGAATTAGCATTTAAAAAACCTTAGAAATTCACTGAAAAAACCATAAGTTTTAAGGATGTTATAGTTAGTTGGACATTTCACTCGTACAAAACCATTGAAATTTTCTTGTTATAGTTAGTTCAGCTAACTATAACTCGCGCGCCAGCAATGCACTGCTGATGACGTCACATATTACATCACTCATGACATGGCCAGTGACATCACTCATGACATCACTGATGACATCTCAAATGACATAACTGATGACATCACTGATGACATCATCCTTGTGATAGTGGTAGACCTCCTCTCACCCTAATATAACCTTTGATACACACACTCAAAAATAGAAACTAACATTTTCAAAACAATGGACATGCCAATACCAGTTACAACACACCTATTTAGTAATTCCAATATCTACACACACATCCACTCATTCACCAACAGTCCTATACAGTCACTCATACATGTACTTACTCATCATATGTACTCATAGTAGACCTATACATCCTGTTACGCAATGACACTCATCCATAAAGTTACTCGCACAAATAGTCACACATGCAAACAAAGTATCAAACATCCATTAAATTGCATATACAGTTATACACACACCACCACACTTACTTCTACAGAAACTTACACATACTTACTCTTTTGAACAATCACTTATAGAAACACACACTTATTCATACAGGAACTCTTCCAATCTCTCACTCTCACATATACTCACTTATATACACCAATACTCACATATACTAGTTTAAAATATATGTAGTTACTTGTAAAGACATTATTGAGACAGTAATTTACTCACTAACACACACATACACACACGCATCCACCCATACAATCCTGCACACATACTGTCTTCAACACATACAAATAGTGACTCACTCATTCATGTATGTATGCACTAAGTAATACCCCCCACTGAGCCATACAGACACTCAGACACTCATACTGATACTCGAAAAACTAAGTAATAACCCATATAGACACTCATGTAGCTACTCACCAACCCATGCATCCATTTATACGCAAAGTGAGAGACTGATACAGATATTTATATATTTAAACATTACTCACTAACCCATGTATTCACTAAGATACACTTAATCAGTCAGTTATACAATCAATTTTTCATAGAAAAAATCATCCATTTAGACACTTATATACCCATTATTCTTCCATCGACCTTGCGATATACATATATAAAACATATTTAATTTTCAGAAAAACACACATTCACTCGATGATGTCATCAGTGATGTCATCAGTGATGTCCTTTGAGATGTCAACTATAACGGGGAAATTTCAATGATTTTGTGCGAGTGAAATGTCCAACTAACTAAAACGCCCCAGAAACCTATGGTTTTTTCAGTGAATTTCTAAGGTTTTTTAAATGCTAATTCCGAACTATAACGTGTATATATATATATATATATATATATATATATATATATATATATATATATATATATATATTACCTACTGGCGGTCGCCAGTAGGTATATATAGTTAGGATTTTTTCTCTATGGGTTTTTTGAAAATTCTATGTCTAATAACTTTGGCGTTTGTGGACGGAATTGGCTGAAATTTTCAGGAAAATGGCACATTTTGTTTCTGAGCAGCCCTTGAAAATTTGGGGGGGGTTCGTCAAGGGGGGGCTGAGAAAAAAGGGGGGTCCCAAAACGTGTTTTTAACATTGAGTTTTCCATAGGGCGGTTGGCCTCACTTTTAGCCCGAACGGCTGAATGGATTTGCACGAAACTTGGCAAAATTGTAGGGACTGGTAGCCCGATGTGCCTTTTGTAGGTCTCAATATATGTGCTACAGTGGATTTTGAGAAATTAACGTTTAAAAAAAGATATATATCTGTAACAGCGGACCGGGCAGCGCTCCAGGACGCGTACTTTTCGCGCAACGGAGCTTTGTGAAGCGAAGCTGATTGGTTCTCCGGCGTCTGTCAACATTCCAAACAGTCCGTAGCGGCCGCCATCTTGTCTCTCGGTAGGATCGAGAGACAAGAGGAGGCCAAAGCGAAGGGGCAAATGACCATAAGGGGGAATAGTAGATCCTCGCTGACCCCCTACGTTTGATGTGGAGGTTTTAAAAGGGCCCCGCGGGGCAAAAAAAAAACAAAATAATAATAATCGAACGGCTGAATGGATTTGCACGAAACTTGGCAAAATATTAGGGACTGGTAGCCCGATGTGCCTTTGCTAGGTCTCAATATATGTGCTCCAGTGGATTTTGAGAAATTAACGTTAAAAAAAAGATATATATCTGTAACAGCGCTCCGCTTCGCGTACTTTTCGCGTTATGGAGCTTTGCGAAGCTGATTGGTTCTCCGGCGTCTGTCAACATTCCAAACAGTCCGTAGCGGCCGCCATCTTGTCTCTCGGTAGGATTGAGAGACAAGAGGAGGCCAAAGCGAAGGGGGAAATGACCATAAGGGGGCATAGTAGATCCTTCCTGACCTATTAGGTTTGATGTACCATTTTGCCAAGTTTGGTGTAATTCCGTTCAGCCATTCAGGCTGTAGACGTATGTAAATGTCCTATGGAAAATTGCATGGGGAAAACACATTTGAAAGTGTTGAAATTTAGAACCAATTAAAATGTTACTTTGGTTTTGTATTTGTGTGTGATGAAAGTTAATTGGTTATGTATATATGTCAAATGAGAGGAAACCACAGCCATTTTGTGATACTACTGTCTGAGGTACATTTGTGAGGAATTTTTGGTGGTGAATTTCTGGTGTTTGATTTACACAGTACTAACACTTCTGCTACTTTTAAAAAGGTGAGTTGTTAATTTGTAAGGGGAACTATGTTGTACACTTGAAGATAATTTGAAAAATGTTTTCTGTTATTTATTTGCAGTCCTTCTGTTATACTAAATACTTGATAAAGTTAGTTTTATATTATGTATTACTAAAAACGATAAATGAAAGTGATTATTTTTTTCTGCAATTTACAGCAAGCAATTTCAAAATAAAATGGCTCACAATGAAGAGACCGTGGCAATTTCTTTTGAATTGTCCACTACATTGATTGAAATTGAGAGCACCAATAATGAAATATTGTCACAAGGAGGACATGACTTGTATGATTCCATTAGATTGATTGAAATGGACAGCACCAAGAATGAAATATTGTCACAAGGAGATGACTTGAATGATTCCACTACATTGATTGAAATTGAGAGCACCAATAATGAAATATTGTCACAAGGAGGAGATGACTTGTATGATTCCATTAGATTGATTGAAATGGACAGCACCAATAATGAAATATTGTCACAAGGAGGAGATGACTTGAATGATTCCACTACATTGATTGAAATTGAGAGCACCAATAATGAAATATTGTCACGAGGAGATGACTTGAATGATTCCACTACATTGATTGAAATTGACAGCACCAATAATGAAATATTGTCACAAGGAGGAGATGACTTGAATGATTTCTTTGATCAATCTCTTGATGGCGAATTTATCGAGTGTTTGGAGACCATAGAGTTACAAGAATCATCATTGGAGACTTTTAATGAGGACATTGCTGATGAGGACATGTTACTAGTTCTTTCAAATTTAGAAAATTCTGAAGAATAAATTTATATTTAGAAATCAAAAATTGTTTGAGACATTATTCATTTTTATTTTTAATTTATGAGGTTGTAGCGAAGTGATTGTAGTATAAAATGAGACTTATAGTATAGAGTGCAACATTTTTATGTTACATGGTAAGTTTACTCATATTTACTTCCCTTCTGCCACTATATTATCTCCAATGTGTATTTGACATCTCTTCTTCATCTCCGGCCTCCTTTCTCTCACTGTGTGTCTCCGATGCATCTTATCGCTGCTATTTTGTGTAATTACAGAAGAGAGTAAAATAAAATAGTTCGGAACGTGAAAAGGGGGCAAAGTAGAGTACTCCTCACCCCCTAGGCCTTTTTAGGCGGTCCCAAAAGGATCAGTTTCTGCTTTCCTGAGAGATTATGGTATGAGTTCCATATACCACAATAACTTGCATTACAACATGCAAGATATCTATCTCCTATTACCAACTTTTGGAGATATTCGCGCTAAGCGCGAATATCTCCAAAAAGTAACACCTGCCCTGAGCAGTTCTTAGCCATGTTATCCAATGGGAGGTGGATAACATGGCTAAGAGCATTAGCTCGGTAATGCATGAATATCGCTGAGTTTTTAGCGATATTCATGCATTGCGGCCGTTTATTATCGCATTTGCGATAAACCTTGATAATAGCAAGGTTTATCTTCGATAATTTCTGACGATGCTTAGTGGTAAAAAATTGGTTGGTAAGCATCGTTAGCGATAAATATCGCTTAACTTTGGTAATATGCCCCAACGTCTGTTAACGTTCGATTCGAAGGAAATGAGGAAGTGTTGAAAAACATTGTCTGCGCCATCTTGCCTTTTTTGAAATGCCACACTTTTGTCGTGCACGGCAGCCATTTTAGATGTCTTGACCAGACCCACTCTCTGCACGCTGTCGATTCGTAGCATGGCTCCTCACCCACGCAAGCATCTTCCCTAGGCACTGGTCACCACCGCTCTCTGTCTTATGCATGGGCAATAAACCTCCCCCCATCTGCGCTGCTCTTCCCTGAGAATCACACTCTGTGCCTGCCCGACACCTCCCTTTCGCCCTATTCACTACCGCACCCTCTGACACTCCTCTTTCTCTGTGTCCGATTGTCCAGGCTATCAGCTAGCCCTGCAGATGTAGTTTATGGCCCCAGCTGTAAAGAATCACCCCTCTTCAAAGGAGTTATAGTAGATCAAGGCCCACACCCGATGAGATCCGTCACACCACACGTGTTCCTACTATCTGAAAACCATCCTGTATTGTGATTGGGGAGGGGACCGAGCCTGAAGCGGAAGATTCCAGGAATGACTCTTTGTACATCAAAGTTTTTACAATTATGTGTCACATTAAAAATATATAGCACTCCAACAAAGTAGTAGGAATATAAAACTTTAATAACATATAAATATATACAAGAAAACAAAAACAGTAAAAACATTTAAACAACGAAGAGACCGTGGCAATTTCTTTTGAATTATCCAATAGATTTATTGAAATTGACAGCACCAATAATGAAATATTCTTGTCAGTAGCGGTCTGTTGTGCGAATAGTTCCAAGGCAGCAGAACGCGCTGAAATCTAGATGGCACGAAAGTGATGTCTAGTAAGTTGCCGCCCAGCAAAAAACGGCGTGGGGCGCCGCGGGGGTGAGTGAGTCCAGTAGGCACCACAGCTATTCTTACCGGCATTGCAGAATTACTGCTGGGGACAATGCCTGTGCTGTAGCAGGGTCACAGCAGAAACAAAAAGGATTCTGTTGAAGATGTTGTTGGTTTTCAATTTGAAAACAGTTCTGGTGTCAACTGCTATGCTAATGTAGTGGTTAATGTTTTGTTTTCTCTAGAAAATGTAAAAGAGGGGGAGGCAGTCCAAAGTTCCGTTAAAAGGGCAAAGGAAAGGATCGGTGGTTTGAACTATCAGTCAAAAAGGGGAGGGGGTGCAATAATTTTTCCTACCGGGTCACACTGTGCTTTCACCGGAAGTGAGGTCTGCAGGATTCTAGTAATTCAAAGTGAGGCTGGCGCCAGCATGGGAGCGCCGACGTCCCGCGGATACAGTTTCGTCACTCCACGGGCGATCATGGCAGTCATTCCCCATCGGGGGTCGGAGACTCCCGCGGCTCCTCTAGAATCTTCAAGGTCGTGGAGGACTACGGTGGTGGAGTCAACCAGTGACCGGGCCATTTCTTTATGCTGGGCCCGGTCTTGCCAGGTCGACCGCCATTTTGAGAGTTCGGCAGCTACCGGCGATCGCGGGGTCACATGAGCGGACGGGCTCCACTCTGCCGGGCGAGACGTTGCAGCATGGCCACAGTGGAAGAACCCTTTTCCGGGCGCCTGGAGCGCTGAGGGTGCAGCTGGGAAGCCTCCACCTGGGGAGGCGGGAGAGGCCTGTTCGCACCGTCTCTCCCTCCCAGTGCACCCCACGGCGTCTCGCTTGAGATTTGTTATGGCCGGACCAGGCGATGAGGACGAGGGGGGGGGGGTCGGAGGCATGTGCAAGACATCCCCCCCCCAGTGTTGTCGCAGCCATTATAAAAGAAAGAAGTGTCCCGTCCGTCTTCGGGCCGGGCTTCCGGTGGATGTCGGCCGGACGCCCCTGGCTCTGGCCCCATGAACGGGTTTCTTGGTTTATCGGCTGCAGCCGGATCCCGTCGGCCTCGGCCCCCCGACCGTTGGTGGTCGGACCGGAAGAGCATGTGGCGGGACTACCTGCAACTCTCAAGGGCCACCGCGGCCGGACTGGGAGAGAGAGGGGAGGGTCGAGGAGACATTCCCCCCCCTGCAACTGTTCAGCGTTGTAAAGGCAATCCCCTGGCCGGGTCCCGCTGGCCTCGGCCTCTCCTCCGGCTACACCCTACGTTAGGATCTCCTGGCCGAGGCGTGGCAGCAGGACCTGCCTTATATGGGCTGCTCCCGGCTGGGCGTAGCCGGAACCCTGCCCCACCTTGGAAGTTTCCAGAGTGGGGGTGGATGTTCTACTGACTTGCATTTTCCCTAGTCTATCGATTTTTTTGGCGTGGCAGGCGGTGGGACAGCGAGGGGTGATTTGGTTTCTCTTACTGTTTTTCTGGTCTCTCACCACTGGCATATTTTAACGTTTTCTTGTTTCTAGGACATTAATAGGTTTTATCATTACGTTATGTTATCGTTTCTTTGTTCGTTGTTTAATAAAAGTTCATGTTCATCAGTGGCCTACTGATTTTCGTTTTCCTATTTTTTTCTTTCCAGGTTGTTTCATGGTAAAGTTTCTGTTAACAGGATACAGTGATCACTTCGTTATTATTGCATATGTCCTTTTCACTAGGGGTGCTCTCTGGTCGGGCCAGATGACGTATCTCTAGTAAATGGTCCGGGTGAAAAAGGTGCATCAATCAGTGGGGAGTAGATAGGCATGACAGATTACAACGGGGGAGAAAGGTCCGCATTACGTACCCTTTCACTACTTGCAAAGATTTTCCTACGTTTATTTGCAAACAGGGAATACCTCCAAAAAGAACTAATTCCCAAACAGTCAATGTTCGGACAATCAATCAATCAATGAGGAATGAAATAGGTACGACGTGTTAAAGGCTTGCGTTACCTACCCTTCACTATCTGCAAAGGGAGAGAGAATATTCCTATTCTTCCTCGTTTGCAGGTAGAGAAGATCCTTAAGAGAATTAACTTCGAACAATTCAATGCTCGATTGAAACAATCAACAAGGGGTACTGTGAACACAAATGAACGCCGCTTATATACATACGCATTGCTATTTTCAACAGGTTGTTCCTAATGTTTCTATTTTAGCGAGGTCAAAAAGAGATCCCATTAGTGGCCTACTGATTTTGCTCGATTCCTTTTGTTTTTTTACACGATTTTTCGCTATCTGCAAAGACTAAACAGAGTATTGCGACTCTGTGCTTGTTTGTAAATAGAGAATGAACCAAAGAGAACAATCAATCAAATGGAGAGAGAAGCAGGCACGACGGATTACAAAGGGGGCAAAGGGCTGCGTTAACTACCCTTCACTATCTGCAAAGAGAGAGTACTCCTAATAGAAATGAGGGGTGGGGGGCAGCATTCAAAGCAGATCAGTGTGCATAAACACAAAAATGTTTTTACTTACCACGTACTTGACATTCGACAGCTTATGATATTTGCTATTAAAAAACCATTGAAATTCACTGAAAAAACCATAGGTTATAGACCATATATAGTTAGGAATTAGCATTTACAAAACCTTGAAAATTCACTGAAAAAACCATAGGTTATACACCATATATAGTTAGGAATTAGCATTTAAAAAACCTTATTTTACTCACACAAAGCCATTGAAATTCCATATATAGTTAGTTGCACTAACTATATATAGCGCACCCGCAATCCACTGCTGATCATGTCACATATTACATCATTCATGACATGGTCAGTGACATCACTGATGACATCACTGATGACATCTCAAATGACATCACTGATGAGATCACTGATGACATCATCCAGTGACTGTGTGTTTCTGTAAAGTTTAAATATGTTTTACATATTGAAGAATGAGTAGATGTATAAGTGTCTGGACGAAGGATTTAGTAGGTGCATGACTGAATGTATGAGTGAGTGATTAAATGTGTCTCACTGAGTGCATGGGTTAGTGACTAAACTGTCTTAATTTGTGCATCATTATGTCTGTTGTTCTGTAAACTGCTGCATGTGTTGATCAGTAGCTATATGATTAACTATATTGGTTTTTGATTGATTGTCCAAGTATTTGTATAGGAGACTGAGTGTGTGTGTGGCTGGCTGGGAGGTGTGTGACTCTGTGCAGATCAATGTGTTCTTGTATCAATGATTGTATAAGAAAGTAAGTATGTGTTAGTATATGTTTGAAAATGTAAGGTGCTCTATGTTTAACTGTATAGACAAGAAAATGGAAGTGTGATTGATTCTTTACAGGACTGACTAGGTGTGTGAGTAACTCCATGGATGAGTGGCAGAGTGTAAGTGTCTGTATAGGTGTATGAGTGCATATGATAGTGTTGTAAAGATGAGTGATTGTATGTATGAATGATTGTATGGGTGAATGAGTGAATGTGTGTGTAGACGTAGGAATCAGTGAGTACGTATGTAGTAACTAGTATTGGTGTGTCAATGGTTTCAAAAATTATACTCTGTGTTTAACACTGGGTGAAACAGAGGTTATATTAAAACGTGAGGAGATGCATTGTATTGTCACATGAATGATATCATCAGTGATGTGGTCATTGATGTCAAATGAGATGTCATCAGTGATCTCATCAGTGATGTCATTTGAGATGTCATCAGTGATGTCATCAGTGATGTCACTGACCATGTCATGAATGATGTAATATGTGACATGATCAGCAGTGGATTGCGGGTGCGCGATATATAGTTCGTGCAACTAACTATATATGGAATTTCAATGGTTTTGTGTGAGTAAAATAAGGTTTTTTAAATGCTAATTCCTAACTATATATGGTGTATAACCTATGGTTTTTTCAGTGAATTTTCAAGGTTTTGTAAATGCTAATTCCTAACTATATATGGTCTATAACCTATGGTTTTTTCAGTGAATATATATATATATATATATATATATATATATATATACTTTACTACTGCCCACCCTGAACTCCAAGATACCCTTACTACCCTTTATCTCTAGCCACCCTTAAACTTTATAAATCACCCTTACCACCCATAAACTCTAAAATCACCCTTACCACCCCTAAACTCTAAAATGACCCTTACCACCCATTACAGTAACCACCCCTTAACCCTAAAAATACCCTTACCACCTTTTATCACTACCCACCCCTAAACCCTAAAATGACCCTTACCACCCACTAAACTCTAAATCTACCCTTACCACCCTTTACCACTACCCAACCCTAAACACTAATATACCCCACCTTTTAGCACTACCCCCCCTAAACCCTAAAAGTACCCTTACCACTACCCTTTACCGCTAAGTACATCCTAAAATTATCCTTTACTACCCCTAGACCTGAAGATTACCTTTACCACCCCTAAACCCTAAAATTACCCTTACCACCCTTTATGACTTCTAAACCCTAAAACTCACCTTACCAGTCCTAAACCCTAAGATTACCCTTACCACCATTTACCTCTATTCACCCTAAACCCTAAATATTACCCTTACCACCCTTTACTACTACCCACCCAAAAACCTACAATTCCCCTTCCCAACTCAAAACCATAAAATTACCCTTACCACTACCCATTCCCTAAACCCTGTATACTGCATGGTAAAGTCACTGTTGCTGGTTTCATCTTTGACATAAAAGGTGATGGGAGGATGCTTGCAATAAGTCTAACCAATGGCAATTGCTTGGAGGACCATTCCAACCCATTTTTCTTTTGCCCACCATGCCACCTCTGATTAGACCTACTTATATGCAAATCAATCTTGCTCATGTTCCATTAGGAAAAATCCATCCCAAACTGCCACTTCGAACCGGAACACACGCATCCCAGGACTTGTTTTGCCTGATACAGGCTCTTCAGTCTAGTGTAACTTGGTTCCAGTGGCACAGAGAGCATGGGACCCATGTCTGGGCATACCCATTACCACTTAGGGCGGTACATCAAACACACAAAGTGAGATGGGAGGATGCGTGCTATGAGTCTAACCACTGGAAATCACTAAGGGTAGCATTCTAACTTGTTGTTCTTTTACTTACCATGCTACCTTAGAGAGAACGTAGCTATATTCTAATCAGTCTTGCTCCAGTGGGAACCGACCAGCCCAAACTGCCAAGCCAGGTCCTCTCTGAACTGGTACTCAAGCAACCCAAGACCAGTACTTCCTGGTTGGGGCTCTTCAGTCGGGTGTGGTTTGGTTTCAGTGGCACCACCAACCTGCTGGGCTGAACGATTTCATCGTCCGGGCCACTGAGACACCATGCCTGGCTGAGAACCACTGGTTTCTCAGGAAATGTCCAAGCTTCGCTCATGGACATGCCCTTTGATAGCTCTCACTTCTTCGGTGAGAAGGCTACTCAGCGCTGGAGTTCTTTAAGGATAGTAGAGCTATGGCAAGATCCTTGAGCCTATCCATGACCCATCACCAACCCCAGTCTGCCTTTCCCTCCTTCCATGGCTATGATACGGGCTACCAACTGTGTCCTTTCCCACCCAGCCACCAAGGCCGACCGGGCTCCCAGCCCTTTCATGGCCATGGTTATTGCTCCCACAGATCATGTGGGGCCACCATCCAGATGTTGAACCAGTCCACCACCCCACACCTGACAGCGGATGCCTCCAAACACCTTTAGTTTGCCCTAACACCACCTCGAGGTCCCAGTGGGAGGCAAGATTCCCCTTCACCGGTGTCAGTGGAAGTTGATATCTTCAGACTAGTTGGTTTTCCAAATAATCCAAAAGGGTTACCCTCGTTCTGAAATTCCCTCCTCCCATACCTCCCACTTACGACCGGTTGAGGGAGGAACATCTGTTCTTGCTCCTTCAGGAAGTGTTGGCTTTTTTGGACAAAATGGCCATTGAGAGGGTTTCGGCATCAGAAGTAGGTTGTGGGTTCTATTCCTGCTCATTTCTGGTGTCCAACAGGGACGGAGGCCTTCATCCTATCCTAGACTCATGCCATCTCAACTTCTTCCTGATAAAGGAGTTCAAAATTATCACCATAGCTCCTGTCTGCCCTGGAGATTAGATGGTGATGCTTGACTTGCAGGACGCATATTTCCACATCGCTGTCCTGCTGGCCCACAGTTTACCTGCAGTTCAGGGTTGAGCCTAGAACATTTTCAGTTATCCAAGGCTATTTTATATGCCTGGCAGGCTCTCCAAACATCAACAGCAGACCTAGGGAAGACTTTCAAAGCTTTTATCAGGGAATTCTAGACTGCTAAGCACAACTTGTCAAACCATCTATGACAATGAGAAGCCTTTGCTTCCTCTTAGGTACCAGCATGCCCCAGATACTCTGATACATTTAGGGGAAGGCTTGCATGATGGTACTCCCATCCTCTGCGGGTTGCATGCAGACTCCAAAAGCATGGGCATTGCCTGCAATCAGTTTACCCAAAAAACAGACCCTGCTGGTTGAGGTAACTTTATTGCTCATAACATGATGGATCTATTCGAGGTGGGTCGTGTGTCGTAATAGGATAAAAATCCATAACTATACACAAAGGATTGTGGTCACTCAAACAATGCGTAATTACCTTGAATTCTACAAACACGGGAGAGCGTAGCGACCAAAAGAAAGGCAATGGTGATTGTGTAGTGATTAATTTCAAGAACGCAGCAATCGCCACAAGTTTGTTGTGTGTTTGGATTATCCTATTTCATTGCCGGGGAGCATTCATGCTCATCCCCTCAGCTATGCCTTTTTTACCAACCTCAAAACCTATCCTACGCACTCAATACTTTACCCAGGGCACATAGGACCATTCATTACAATGTTCCAGCTGTGAATCGTTCTTCCCCTCTGGCTGGTATTACAGAAACTGATTGACTTAGGAACTGTAAAACAGGTCTCAAGTCAAGTCAAGTCAAAATTTGTATAGCGCACTACTCACCCAGAGGGTCTCAAGGCGCTTGAGGGAGGGGGGTACGTTACTTATCGAATATCCAAGTTTTTAGTTGTTTTCTGAAGGAGAGGTGGTTCTGTGTAAGTCGGCTTGCATGATGGTACTCCCATCCTCTGCGGGTAGCATGCAGACTCCAAAAGCATGGGCATTGCCTGCAATCAGTTTACCCAAAAAACAGACCCTGCTGGTTGAGGTAACTTTATTGCTCATAACATGATGGATCTATTCGAGGTGGGTCGTGTGTCGTAATAGGATAAAAATCCATAACTATACACAAAGGATTGTGGTCACTCAAACAATGCGTAATTACCTTGAATTCTACAAACACGGGAGAGCGTAGCGACCAAAAGAAAGGCAATGGTGATTGTGTAGTGATTAATTTCAAGGACGCAGCAATCGCCACAAGTTTGTTGTGTGTTTGGATTATCCTATTTCATTGCCGGGGAGCATTCATGCTCATCCCCTCAGCTATGCCTTTTTTACAAACCTCAAAACCTATCCTACGCACTCAATACTTTACCCAGGGCACATAGGACCATTCATTACAATGTTCCAGCTGTGAATCGTTCTTCCCCTCTGGCTGGTATTACAGAAACTGATTGACTTAGGAACTGTAAAACAGGTCTCAAGTCAAGTCAAGTCAAAATTTGTATAGCGCACTACTCACCCAGAGGGTCTCAAGGCGCTTGAGGGAGGGGGGTATGTTACTTATCGAATGTCCAAGTTTTTAGTTGTTTTCTGAAGGAGAGGTGGTTCTGTGTAAGTCGGAGGTGGGTGGGGAGAGAATTCCAGGTTTTGGCCGCTAAGTAGGAGAAGGATCTTCCCCCCATGGTGGATCTTTGGATGCGAGGAATCGCGGCGAGGGCTTGATTGGACGATCGTAGTTGGCGGGTGGGGGCATCACTCACGAGGCCTTTGTGGGAAACGCATCTGAAGGTTCTGTATGCAGTGTTGACCCCATTATTGCAAGGGAGGAAAAAACTGCTGAGGTTTCATAATTCTATCTTGGAGTATTGATGGGGCTAAATCAAAGCTATATATTATGGACTAGTTAAATTTCAACTCGGGTTATGATATAGTGTGCTTTCAGGAAATGTGGACGCGGGAAAATCTTACAATTGTTGGGTTTGCATCTTCCTGCTCTACTGTCGCTAGAAGGGAGAGCAAAAAGAGGGGTGGCAGTACTTATTTCAGTGAAATTAACTAGTGCAAAGGTTGAAGTCATTAAGAGCACTTCATGCTACCAAATGTTGCACTGCAAATGTTCCAGTCGTGTTTTTTTTTTATTGTTAAATTAATAAAATATCTTTGACATCAGACACACAGAGGTTGTGGACCAACTTGTTGATTATTTAACTAAGTTTGTAGAAGATCTTGGCTCTCAAATGTATATTATAAGGTTTGGGGATTAAACATCATGTCATGTAAATTCGCGAATCAAAGGGTACGTGGCTTGTCAAATCTGATACAAGAGAATTAATTACATTTTAGCCATTCCCCTTACTTGGATGCACTTAACAAGGTACTTCTAAGAAATAATTTGGTAATGGCACAGGAAATTGATTCTTCTACTATTCAAATAATACCTCCATATAAAGGCCATGGTTACTGCTGGCACAATTGATTTTATTTTAATATCTAGAGGTTTGTACAAGCCTGCACATTTTCAGTTTCAAGGGACCAGTCTAGATTACTGACAATCTTGCAACCCAGCACCTTATCGGTCCACCTTCCTTTTCTGTTTTTGAATAACACGGGGCAGATTTACAATAAGTGGCGCATCCCTGCATATCAGCAGGGATGCACCACTTAATATGCGCCGTGGCTCCGCCACCATGGATGCGCCGCATTTACAATATGGCGCACCATGGGGCAAAAACGGCACAGATGCGTGTGTTGCATCTGTGCCGTAAAAGCGGCGCATTGCTGGAGTTGCGTCGCAAGCACGACGCAGCTCCAGCAGTGCTCTGGGGGCCCTATTGTTACAATACTGCTTCAATCCTTACGCCTGCTTCAAGCAGGCGCAGGGTTTTGACGCAGCATGGGCCCAAAAGTGACTGAGTGAAATCTTGTAGATTTCACTCAGCCTCTTTAGGAGGCATTCCTGCGCCGGAACGTCCCCCCCTGCGCAGGATCGCCTCCTTCTGGCGCCGGGCTTTACAACGTGACGCATCTCCCAGATGCATCACGTTGTAAGTACCCCGCACCATGGCGCATCTTTTGCGCCTCCGCTGCGACACAAAAGTGACGCAACGGCGGTGTAAAAGGGGAGCAAGGGGCTTGTAAATCTGCTCCCACATTTGTTGTGCCTGCTTCTGAGTGTCACACCCCCAGTCTTGCATTTGTGGGTCGAGATTTATGAAGCCACGCAAGACCGCCATGCATTGGCCCGCATGGCCTAATAAATCTGGAGTGACGCAATGCAGCGCAAATCGCTGCCTTGCATTACTCTGCCCCAGGAAGGCGTTCCAAGGGTGGAGCGTGGGTGTCCCCACACATCCACCAATGGATTTTGGCACCTTCTCAGATTTACCATTAGTGGTAGACCTGGGAATGTGTCACAATGCTACGCCTCTCCAGGGGACACATAATGAGGAGAAATATGTTAATTTCTCCTCGTTTTTTGTCTTTCTATGTGTGCTGTATTTTCCATCACACATAGAAAGAGCAAATTGCCTCTGAGGACTGTTTTTGTGCAGGAAGGTGTGCCTTCTTGCCAAAAAACAATCCTGCCTGCAAAGCAGACACCCTTGCAACATGACGCAAGGGTGCCTACATCAGTGCTAGACAGCCACATGTGCAAGGAAAGGACATGAGTGCGCGTACGATTTTAAATAAGGCGCATTCCTGCCCTTTCCCTTTCATGCAGAGCAGCACGGGTGCTTGCTGCGTTGTGCTGCGCAAACGTGTGATAAATATGGTCTGGATTCTAATAGGTATGCCATCCAAAAAAGTTTGTGGACGCTAAAAATATATTAAATATGAAAGCAACCACATAATGTAGTGTGAGGTTTTCGAACAAACGTGTGAGCCAAAATAAGTCAAAATGATGTTTGCCTCCCCATTATAAGAACTGTACATTTATTTAAAAATCAATGCACTGAAAAAATAAAGGGAAGCTAAGACTGAAGGAGAGCCAATTTAGGCATCAGCATAAAACCTCAAAAGACATGAAATACGCAAATTAGGGTACCGTTTCGACTCTATCACCCACTTCTGTCGTCGCTTGTGAAAAGCTTAAATGGGAAGAGAACTAAACAGGGAGAAGTTGTAATCTGGTCCAGTTTGTTCGATGGTGTGACAGGAGCTGGAGTAAAACAGAATTGAAATGGCAATTGTTTCTTTGTGTGGAAGAGGTATTGTTATTTTTAAAAGGTGTCTGTCACTGGGGACATGACTGGTCAGTTTGTTACGGTCATGCGGTGGTGTTTTATGCTATTTTCTTTATATGCCATTGTACGATAGAATTTTGTTTATGCTCTGGCATTGAGGACCTTTGGTCGGTTTGTTATGGTAATGAGGTGTTATAGCATGACACATCACAAGGCAGTGAATTAATTCTTATATACATTAAAGATACCTTTTTTTATAAGAATACTAGCAGCCCGCCCCGGCGTTGCCCGGGGCAGAAGGGGGCTGGGGGCAGCATTTTCGGCTTTTGTGCAGTACCGGCCGGGCCCCCGCCCGCCCCGACATTGCCTAGGCCGCCTCCCGCCCCCCGCCCGCCTGCCTCGCGCCTCTGCCTTACCTGAGCCGCGCTCCGGACTTCACCGCCACTCCCGGGCCCCCGCCTGCCCCGATGTTGCCTAGACCGCCTCCCGCCTCCCGCCCCCCGCCCCCTGCCACCCGCCCCCTGCCCGCCTGCCTCCCGCCTCTGCCTTACCTGAGCCGCGCTCCAGACTTCACCACCACTCCCGGGCCCCCGCCTGCCCCGACATTGCCCAGACCGCCTCCCGCCTCGCCTTACCTGACGCGCCGCTCCTCCCCGAGGTCCGGACTTCACCGCCACTCCTCGCCGCTCATCACCGCTCCTCCCCGTCTGTCGTCATCACGCACGTCTAGGTCGCGGTCAGCGCTACGTCGCGGCCGGCGCTAGTTTTAGGGGACTACTTTGTTTGTAAATTTTAATTTTTTAATTTACGTTTTATTTTTATTTTATGTCGCCTATGTCCATCTACACACCCTGAGGATTCCAACAATGTATTGGGTGTGTGGATTGGCGCTGTGGTTCCCGAGTTTACCTTGCCAAAAGGTTTCTGTTCTCTCTTTATACTAGTAGTATAGATGACACTGGGAAGACTTTAGTCTTCAGTCTAGTAATTGAGAGTTGTACCACAATTATTCAGGACTCTCCAGGCAGAAGATGAAAAGTAGTGACCCTCTGTTTTGTGCAAGTGGAGATGATTTCTTCTCGTCTCTCAAGACCAGTTTTCAGTGATCTGTGTTATTTGAGGTCAGTGCCCTTTTAATATCACCCATGCTTAGAAACCCGCTGAAAAAAATGAAAGTTGCTTTAACCCCTTAGCTGCGGCGGCTATTCGGCCACAGTGCTAAGGGGATGGGGGGGGCGAGCGGCGCTCCCGTACTCGTGACGGAACCACTCCGTCACGGCCCTCGGGTGAGCTGTGCTTGTGACGGAACCGGTCCGTCACGTCCCCGCCCACCTAATAGAACGCTCAGCGCAGGTGCGGAATTCGCACCACGCAGGCGCGGCGAGCGGGCAGTGGCGGAACCGTTCTGTCACAGCACAGCCCACCCGAGGCTCGTGACGGAACGGTTCTGTCACGAGCACGCAAGGGGTTAAAAGAGTGCTTTAAATTAAACACAAAGAGGCATATTTACAAAGGCATTGCGCCACCGGAGTGTCACTTTTTTCGACGCTCCGGTGGGGAAATGCCCTGCTCCATATTGACAATGCGGCGCTAAGCCACTTTTGCGTGGCTTAACACAGCATTGTAAATATCGTTCCCTTTTACACATTTTATGTCTCAAAGGGGCGTGCAATGGGTGTTGCTGTGGGCGTATCCATGCAACACCCATTGCTTTTTAACACTGTCCCAGATTTACAAGGATGTGAAAATCTGAGGCCCAAACCTATAGCTATTCAAAAGAAGGCACAAGAGTGGCGCAATGAAGAGTAATACTTTTATTTCTCCTTGTGTTCTGCTCTTCATATTGACATTAATGATTGTTTATGTGCAGGAAGGACTCTTTAGCCATCCTGGAAGAAAGCACGCTACAGCCAGAACAGCAGCAAGAAGAGACAGCAATAAAAACTCTGGCACCGCCAACAAACCACCCAAGTTCAGTCATAAGCCTTGTTACATTACCTTCACAAGGCCAACAGCGATGTTTAGATCTACGCCATTTTGAAAAAATGAAGCCCACCATCGGAAGCCATGCGGACATACTGATACGCAGGTCCGACAAAGGTACTTGGAAGGCAAACATTCTTCCGGTATTCAGACAAAATATTGAAATTTTAATATTGACCTACAGAAATATAAAGTTGGAAATATTGCAAGGCAAAAATATTGTCAGCAAGAATATCGTTAACAATAATATTGATTTTAGGGCAGTAATATCGATGTTAGACATGTAGAAAGAGTTAATATAAAAAAAAAAATATCTATGTTAATATCAATGTTAAAAATATTTTTAATATCGATTTTTCAAAATTATTTTTATGTATTTTACTATATATTTTAATTGTATGGGTTATTAAATTTTTTGTATACATATTGTGTTATATTCCTTGATTAAATGTTTTAATTCTCTGTTCTACATCATTTAGAATGCATACTATGAGTTTCCCTGTTGCCTGGAAGAGTGGAATGTTTCTCTGTTGTGAGCTCCAGCTCTGCAGTTAGAGACTGGATGCTGATGAAGAGGGACACTCTGCTAGGCAACATGGAAAATCATAGGATGCATTGTAAATGATGTAGAACAGATAATAAAAACATTTAATCAAGGAATATAACATATTGTTAATATCTTTTAATATAGTTTGTGGATTTTTCATACTTTTTAAATGTAATTTTATAGTTTGTTGTCATTTTTAGTACCGTAGCGGGTTGTGGGGTTTATAGGGCTACAGGGTGGGAAATAAATTAATTATAATGAATTAATCACTTTTAATTAATATTAATTATTTACAAATCAAGGGGAGCAAGATGGCGCCCGTGTGGGACGCAACCCTTCATGTCGCTCCTCCGTCCTAAGTCTCCTGCATTAGGAGGAGCCCTGGCTGGATGCGGCTGGCGCAAATGTGCATAGCTGACAAGGCTGGCTGCTTCAGGCTCTGGCGACTGCATCATTAAGGATGGTTTTCGCGCCCTCTGGGAACCGACGTTGGCTGCTACGTCTTTGAGTCATCTTGGGAATGCCTGGCCATGGAGCAAAGAAAACTGTATCTGTCAACTCGCGGTAGCTGCAGGACCCCCTGCCCCTTTCACTATTCTCAATGATCCTGGTAAGGAGCTTAAGGGGGGAGGAAACCAGAAGGAATCTCTGGCAGGGGCAAGCTAAAGCCTTGTGGAATGGATGGCGGACCAAAGGGAGGCAAATGATCAGGAAAGGCTGGCTTACCTGGAGATTATTTTCAGTTGGAAGTAAACTCCCGGCATTGGTTACCCGAGGGCTGGACCTTAAATCTGGATCTGGTAGTAAGGTGGGGGGTCTGGCTGATTCACTGATGAAAGGCGGTAATTCTGTATCGCCTCCCCCCCCCCCTACGCATCCGAGCAAAGCTGATGGTCGTAATAGTGATGTCTCCCAATCTCTCAAAATCCGACCCCAAAGCAGAAAATCCAGAATGAGTCCAAAGCCTGGGGAGGACAAATTATGCCAGATTTCAGTCTACACACTGACCTCAGATATACCTAGCAGTACAGACTTGGTAATGGGGGACAGTGATCTCACGTTGGATAATTAGAGACTAGCTGAGACACCCTTTTGTGTAGATTCCCAGACTGCAGGTCGAACTCCAGCTGCTAGCAATATGGTAGCACAGGCAGCCAGAATCACTGCGACAGGAGCGCTGAACTGGAATCCTGTGGGGAATGAGCCAATTGTCGCAGCTAAATCCCCTAATATTAGAGATCATTTTTTCTCCTCACCAATGACTCCGATCTCCCTAATCTGGGGAACTCCTCGTCTTCCCCAAGTGATGATTTGGCCTCCTATTCCTCTTCCTGTGATGCCTCCGATAATACTGCATGTCTAACACAGAATAAACTGACCGGGAGGGGTGAGAAGAAAAAAAGGAAAAAATTGAGTGACTGTGCTGAAGACTCCAATAGTAGTAGGAGGGGGGACTCCGTAGAGAACCTACAGTGGCATTACTCTGCAACCCAGTCAGTATTCTCGGCAGATGAACCTGGGAAAATGCCTAAGGATGCTATGGGACCGTTAGGGGGTACGTCTTCAGAGTCTTCCACTGTAGAAGTGTCGCTCGCCGTAATCCTCCAGCCATAAAGCAAATGGAAGACGAAACATGGAGCACAAATCGCCGTGCACAGCTAGCCACAAAAAAATTGAACAGAACTAAAAAGAAAATAAATAGAACATGCTTGGATACTGCTGGAAGAATATGCTTGAGAAATGGACAGAATCCCTTGAGTCTGAAGTTAATGCACTCAAAACTCAGGAATCCTCTCAGGAGACTGCTATGGCAGACGTTTTCTGAAAGCTGGATGGTCAAGAAAACAGGTAGCGATGGAATAACTTGAGATTTTGGGGGATTCGTTAGGGGGTGGAGGGCCGCGATGCAAGATCTTATGTAGTTAAATTATTGAGAGGAAGCCTTTCCTGAAAAAAAAAGTGGAACTGGGATGTAGAAATCTGATATGCGCACAGATTGAAGTAATCTTGCACCAATGAATCCGAGAGACCCAGGGCTATATTGGTGTACTCTGGGAACGTTCTGCTCATCCAGAAATATTTGATTTAGCCCGCCCCAATTCAAAAAGGGAGTTTGAGGGTATTGCATTTTTTGTTAGGCCGTATTTTGCACACGCCACCGTAGAGAGGCTATGGTGGTTGCGACAACTTTTTAACCAGTTTCAGAAATTTGGTGCTGAGGTATACCTTCAAAACCCTGCTCTGCTGAAAGTGGTGTATAAGGGACGCACCAGTAGTTTTACCTCTGAGATTTTGGCCCAGGTATTTCTTAAAGAGATTAGCGGTGCTGGGACATGCGTCTGGAGATAAAAAATAGTTAAATGTCTTCCTTGGCTGACTCCTGGGTGAAGTCGAGGTCTAACCAGTTTAGCTGATTAACTGGGCCGTTCTCTCCTAAGAGCTATGGCGTATATATTGGGTTCCTGTTCTGGGGGGTTTAGGCAGGGGAGTGACGGGGCCTGCTGGCTCTCACAGGGGTCTTCACTCAGACAAGTCACCTGATTGCTCGTATGGTGGTGGTGGAGGGGGGGTTGGCTGCCTGTGGGGGTTCAGTGGTGGTCCCGGGGCAGTTTTGGGAGGCCGCAGGAGGGATTGGGTACTACACAAATAATAGAAAACATGCAGAGATTTGCCAAGAAGAGGGAACAGCGGAAGTCATTGGTTGATCAGTGTTTTGAGAGATTTAGTGGTGATTCTAAGGTGAATTTACAAGCGGGGGGAGACGAGTAAACTAAGAATTGCAACTGTGAATATTTGTAGGCTCAATGGTAAAAAGAAGAGGGCAGAGTAGCTTTTGAGTTACAAGCGCTAGAGGCTGATATTATCTGTCTACAGGAGACACATATCGAATGGTCTCAACTGTCATTGCTAGACACGCTGGGGTACAAAGTGGTTGGTGGTACTCTGCAAGGGACATGTACCTGTGGGGTCGCAAACTTAGTGCGAAGTGCATTAAGGCCTTTCACACAAGTGCGCTCAGACGGCACGGAAGGTGGGTTATCACTGAATTTTGATTTACTACAAGAAGATTCACCCTGTGCACTGCATATGGGTTCATCTCAGATGATCCTAGACTATTTGACTGGCTCTGCAATGAATTGGTACAGTGGACGTTACCTATAATTCTATTTGGGGACCTGAATATTAATCTGCCAACCAGCTGGTCTTGTGAGGAGCATTATAGGTACTGTGTTGCGGACTGGCCGTTGCGGGCACCGGGCAATCCCCCGGTGCGCCGCAAGGGTGGGGGCCGGTTTTGTTACAGGGCCGTTTTTGCAGCATAGCTGCAAAAGCGGCCCTGTAACAAAATCGGCCGAAAACCGGCCCCGCCAAATAGCTCGGTCGCAACCTCAGGGGGCCGTCGAGCACTTTGCCAGGGCCGGATTTGGTTCTCAGTCCGGCCCTGGTGTAAGGAAAACGAAGGTATTTTATTCCCTTAATGGGCTCCGTAAAGACCATGGGTTGACAGATGTTTGGCAGTTAAAGAGACCTAGGGAACAGGGTTACACCTTTTTCTCCTCACCGCATCAGACGCATGCTCGACTAGACTTTTTTCCTCATCCCTCATTCTATTGTACAGGAATGTGACATCAAGCTCTACCCCCGGAACATGTCTGAGGATAACCCCCTTGTGTTGGTGTTAAAGAATGGGAGTTGTACCAGGAAGTGAACTCGACCTTAGAGCAGACATTATTAATTAACGACGATTACCTTTCCCACTTGAGGGAATGGATACCAACATTACTTAGGGAAAATATGGGAAGTGCTACGGTCGAAATTGTGTGGGACACTTTGAAAACAGGGTTCCGAGGGGAGACTCTCCAATTTACGCTAAGTAGGAGAAAAAAAGAAAAGCGAAGAATGCAGGATCTTTATACCACTTGAGCTAAGGAAGAAAGGATATTAATAATCTCCACACAACATAGGAACAATAAGGGGTAGCTTTAGCGGAAGCTGAGATCAATGAGTTAACTACAACAGTAGTAGCAGATAAGTACAGGGTGTGGAGGGAGAAATTCTACGAATGTAGTGAGCAAATTGACATCACTTAGCCACTAGGGTGAGGCAGAAGGGTGGACAAAGTGAAGTCTGAGAAATAAGGGATCCTTCACTGGGTTTGATCTCTGATCCGACAGGAATAAGGATGGCATTCAAAAGATACTACCAATGCTTGTAGTTGTAAACCATTAAGTATGAGGTCGTAGCCATAGATAGTTTTTTAGACGCAGTCCCTTCTACCAGTTTGTGTGGGAAGAAATGTCAGCTGCTGTTTTCAATCTTGCCACAGATAAAGTGGCTGGCATCGATGGTATCCTGGTGGAATTCTATAGGGTATTTGCACCAGAGCTAAAAGATTTCCTCACCAGCCTGTTGCACAAATGTTCAAGGGACCTAGCCCGCCTCCCTCCTGGTCACATGCACAGATTGTTGTCTTCCCCAAGAAAAATATGCTGGCAGTGAAGAATAATCACTTTGATCAAAAGGGACTCCAAAGTATATTTGAAGATTCTGGCCTCTCGCTTATCGCCAATCATTAGCAGGGTAGTATCTGGACGGCAGCATGGTTTTATACCTGGGAGAGACACCACTGATCATATTAGACAGGTAATTTCCATCTTTGATTGCACCCAGATGGACGTAGACCCTATGGTTTTGATCCTGCGGGATGCAGAGAAAGCCTTTGATAGGGTCTCCTGGCAATACCTGTGGGCTGTCATGAAAAGGGTAAACATTGGGCTAGAATTTTTGCAAGCTATGAAGGCATTATATCATCACCCTGAAACCAGGGTGTTTGTGACTGGGGAACTCTCTGAGTACATTTCCAGGAGCCAGGCAGGGGTGTCCCTGGTCACCACTCTTGTTCGCAATATATATAGATCTGTAGGCTCGCACACAACAGCTGTATTCCACCTATTTCCCTTCGAGGATCGGATACCATAACCCTCGCCTATGCAGATGACATAGCTTTAGTAACACCGGATTCAGGTACAGCCCTGATCGAGATAGATAATGAAGCAGACCGTTTTGGGCTTATCTCCAGCTATCAGTTAAATAAGGAAAAAACAGTAATTGTGCTCAACAAAGGAGTGTCCCTCAAAGATGCGCATGTGGCTACAAGAGCAGTATACCTAGGAATAACTGTAGTTTCGGAACTAGAAAACATTGTTAAATAAAATCTTGACCCCCTTTATTGAAACTGTAAAAAGGGACCTGGATAGATTGAATAATTTACATCTATCGTTGTCAGGGAGGTGCAATGTAATCAAAATGATCTTTTTCCTTAAAATTCTTTACTTTTTCTGTGCTATCCCTTTAGAGATCGGAAAGGTATGGTTTAAGAAGCTGGATGAGCTGGTCTCTCGATTTGTCTGGGCATATGCTAAACTTAAAAGGGCTCTAAAATATTGGCCTCACCCTAGGGATAGAGGGGGGTGGAGATAACCAAGCCTAAAACTATACTATTGGGCCACCATGCTTCAAAACTGGTTGGTGTTACTGCAAGAAAAACCCTCGCTTCAAGCTAGGTCTGATTATCTCCCCTCCCCTTTTGAGTTACTGGTAGTTAGGAGACTTGGGACATTTTATTTTAATTATTTTAAGAGAGTGCGTTTTAAGACCTTACGGAATGCCTTTAAAATATAGTCAGCTGTCTTTAAGTTATTGGGCATAGGTAGACAACATTTTTACACTTCAATAGGTAACAATGGGAGTCTACCAGGGATTTTTGCAGACCAATATATTCGACGTTGGGATAAAGTGGGCTTAAATAGGGTAGGTCTCTTTTTCTCCCCTACGGGGGTTACGTCTTTTTAAGAGATTAAGAATGATTTTGCTATTAGTCAGAAAGACTTCTTTAAGTACCTCCAGGTAAGGGACTTCCTAACCCATAAGGGAGGAGGGCCGGCAGGGTTCCAAAGGTGTGACTTGGTGGACCTATTGGTAGATAGTTGTATACCCCCTATTGGAGTTATTTACACCCTCCTCAATAAAATGGTGAAAGGCGATCTTGGCAAATACTCTCAGAAATGGCAGGAGAAATTGGCTATTTCTGAAAGTAGCTTTCTCAAATCCTTTTTGGCTCAAACTGTCTTACTATCCTCAAAGTTGGAAGTGCAGTATTCTAAAACATGTTTTAACCTTTATTACACTCCCAGTAGAATTATCAAATGGGGGAGGGTAAGGGATCACGTTGCCCCAGATATCAACTTAAGGAAGCTGATAATATTATTGTTTGCCACCTGTCATGCATTAACAACAATTAAGGCAGAAATCACCAACATTTTTATTGCGAAATTAAATATGAGGGTTGCCCTGACACCGGCAGTGATACTACTGTGAGTACCAGAGGAGGAGAGGTGTGACAGAAGTAGAGCGCTTTTTTATATCCATGACTATTTTTTGACTATGTATTGCATTGGCTGGACATTAACCCACCCGTTTTCCAGCAGTGGCTAACCTGGGTGCTTGCAGTATGTAATATGGAATAAACAATCTATCTGAGGAAAGGGCTCCGTGGTAAAAAAAAGAGACTGCGGAGGTGGGCGCCGCTTCTGGACTGGAAGGATTTGGGTGATGAGATTACCCGAGGGTGATAGACAGTGGTACACATGATTATAATAGGATGTATACGAGATTTTCACCTTGCACTTTAGTAATGTGATAATGTGACTTTATGGATTTGGTGCTTGTTTTTTATAGCCTTCTTCTGTAACCGCTCATCTATTGACAACTTGTACTGCGGTTATTTTTATGAGATACTAATTAATTTATAATTAATATTGATTATTTAATTGTACCTTTTGTATGTTAATTGTATAATTACATTTGTTTTTTTAAATTCAGTTTTAGCTGTGGGTTGTGTGTTTTGTAGGGGTATAGGGTGGGAAGAAAATAATTTATAATTAATCAGTAATTATTTATTATCATCATTTTTTTAATTAGTGTACATTGTGTAATAATTTAGTTTTGTATAGTTGGTTGTTTTTGTATGAGTAAAGGGTGTGCAGGAAATAAATTATAGTATTTAATTAACGTTTAAACATAAAAATTATTTCATTGATCATTTATTTTGTAAAATGTGTAATTAAGATATTGTTTGTATTATATATTATGGACCTCCTTGTGATGTCAGTCGGGTTGCAACCGACAGGATGTCGGTTGTAGTCTGACCGACATCTACTGCCACAGTTCGACCACTGCATTAGAATGAGGTCGGAGGCAGGGCAGAGGGACCGAATGACACTTCTGACGGGCTCAAGGATCCTGTCCGACCATCAGTCAGAATATAATTCCCTACAGAAAGGGCAGTGTCTGCTCAGGCACTGCCATAGGGATTATGATGTCCCTTTAATACAGCCTTTCAATGGCGGTCTGACCGCCATTGAAAGGCTGTCAGAAACAGACTTTGGTGGCCCCTAGCAGGGCCCATGTTCCTCTGTGACCTCTGCTATGATTCCAAAAAACCAAAAAGGGAAGCACAGAGGTACTGATAGAATCACCCTCCTAGCAGTTTCATATAAACAATAAGCACCACCTCTAACAGCAATTTGGTCTTCTTAGATCTGAATATATTCCCCAAGAATGGAAGATTAATGACAACTACCCATTTTAAAAATACTTCAAAAAACTGTTTATTGATGTATAACAGCTTCCATCCTAAACATCTACGGGACAATCTCCCCTATGGCCAGTTTTTGCGTCTCTGCAGAAACTGCACAGAGATCAATAATTTCAAACTTCAGTCTAAGGACCTAAAAAAGAAATTAGAAGCTAGAATGTACCCAAATAAAATTATTGATCAGGCATACAAACGAGCCAAAAACAACTGCCGAGAGAGTCTTTTGGAAGAAAAAATACCTAAAGAGGAGGAGAAACGACCTATTTGCGTGACCACTTATAACACGAGTTCTAACCAAGTGACAAAGATCATCAACAAAAATTGGAAGATCTTAAACAGTGGTGGCCTGCAAATACCTAAACCAATCTTCTCACATAAAAAGGCACAAAGCATAAGGGATGTTTTAGTCCACACAAGACCGAAATCCAATAACAACAATGGGCAAAATAATCCGGGCTTTGTACATGGCCATCATCCATGTGGAGGTTGTAAAGTCTGTTGTCTAACAAGGACAAGCAACAATCTGACCTTCAACAATGGGACAGTTTGGGAACAAAGGAACTTCAGCAATTGCAACAGTACTAATGTTGTTTACCTAATCACCTGCCCCTGCAAACTTGAATATGTAGGAATGACGAGTAGGGCCGTGAAAATCCGGATAGGTGAGCACAAGAGTACCATAAAATGCAAAAAAACAAGTACAAATCTCACCAACCATTTCTTGGAAAAGAACCATAGACCCGAAGAAATATCTTGGACTGTGATTGAACAAGTGGCGAACGAAAGGTTCCTTTTGGAAAAAGAACAGAGGTGGGTGTTTCGCGTTCAATCGCACAAAACGGGGTTGAACGATGACATACCTTGGGGACAATTGTAATTACAACTACCATGAAGCGTTTGATCACAACAGGCCTCTCATACACTGTAAAATGAGACCATAGGGCCCCATGAACAAATTTGGACTTATGAATAATGCCTGGCAATTATTGAAATGACTCGAGATCCTATGAAAATACTTTGAAACTAACCATCTGAAAAATTTAATATCTCCTGCATACATCTGCGCTCTCCTTAGAATAATTAGTGGAAAGCGTAGAAAGACTTCCGTTTTCACTCCTCACTCTGTGCCGAATACCGGCGGCCATCTTAGGTCAGCGCTCTAGCTCATTTGGTGGGCGTCGACCTAATGCAGCAGGCAACGCGGAAAAGAATGGTTTGTTATAGTTGTACCTCAAATGAGAGACCGACAGTCCGCGGAGCTGCACGGAGGTAGGGATAGAGGCAAACTCACACGCCGGTGATGTAAGTAATAGACTCAGACCTCGAGTCTTTAATAAATGGGTCACAGGGACTCTTTTTTGATATTATAGACACGAGCAGTATTTAACAAATGGGTGCGGCATTATTTATTATTCTTTCAGTCGACCGAGCCAAACAGCCTCCGCCTTCAAGCTCATGGGGTACTGAACATTGAAAACGAAAGTATGTATAATGTTGCCTCTACTGACATTACTATCTTTGTAGATTACCGCTACTTTTTAGAATAACGAAATATAAGGGTCTCATTTCTCCTATCTGTGGGATCGTTTGTGTGAGTGTGTTGAGTTACATTTGTATGGGTGATGACACAATTACGAACCACTTCAGTTGGAGGGTTCCAGATGAAACTTCTGGCATATGCAACCAGTTATGAGAGGTGTATAATGATTACCTTGTTCAAAAGAAGCAAACAAAAGCTTTCAGAAACAAGAGGCGATTCGCTTTATTCACAATGTTACCAGTGTCAGAATAGATCAAGTATAGCAGTATTTTGATCGAAGAAAAACATGAATTTGTTTGTGCTTTCCCCCTCTCTTTTTACCCCTTTTCATTTACAGAGACCAACGGTCATTATTCCTCTTGGTATTCATTGTTAAATACCACGCTTCACTTGGGCCAGCTCATGCCCTGAAGCTCAAATATTCAGCTTATTTTTGCTGTTATATTTGTAGGACAGTAGGCTTATTACTATAGAACCGAGCTATTAGTAGTAGGGACGATTATATGGTCCTGATGAGTAGGCAGTAGGGGACTGCCTACGAAACATGTCGACTAGGTAGCTAGCAATTGCGCTACCTCACACTCCCCTTCTTAATGTTCCCAGCTAGAGAAGCAAATAAAAGATATTTTTCTACTAAGCCAGGGAAATTTTTATTTTTGTATTTTTTGCACTCACTAGTTAGGTCCCTACACTTCACTGATACCCTTACACCAACACATAGCCCTGTCACATCTATAGTGCTCCCGCGTATTTCGTCTGGTCGTAGCACGCCCCGCCCCGTTATAGGGACGGGAAGACCCCTATGATGAAGCATGACACTAAAGGATTTTTTTAGTGTGTGAGGGGTATTTTAACAAGCACATTGTGCTCTCGTCTTTCCACTCCTAAGAGAGAGCCTAATATTTCACAGGATAAAAACCTTTTATAAAAAACAATAAAAATATTTTGCACCTCTTCACATTGATAGAATATTATTGTTTATATGACCTCTGCTATGATGCCTGGGGGCACCTGTGGTGTCCCCCCCCCCAACAATCCATACCCTGCGTGCCAGGCACCACATGGTGACTGGCACACGGTGCATGGATGTTTGAAAACATCCATTTTACCAATGCAGCTTGTGCTGCTGCCCTTTTCCAACCGCAGCACAAGCCACAATGGAAAAATGGATGTTTACGACTGCCTTAGGGTCGGTCACATCCTAATTTGGTGGATGGAATCAATGACTACTAGTCGGCGGTTTCCATTCCGACACGATGCCACGCGTCCGACCGGCATCGTAATGAGTCCCTATGTGTCAGTTGTATTTGAGGAGTTAATTAAATATAATCAATTTGTTATTAGGTAATTATTAATTGATAATTATGTAAATTATTAAATTAACATGTTTTAAAGTATATATATTAGGTGCAGTTTTTTTGTTTTCTAAGGATAAAGGGTGGGAAGGTAATTATGAGGAATTTACTTTTAGGTAATTATTAATATATTTAATTGATAATTATATAAAATGTGTAAATATAATTTAAGAAATATATTTTAGGTGTGTGTTGTGTAGTTCGTATAGGTATAGGATAGGAAGTTACTTAAGGAATAGTTTTTTTTAAATTATTTTGAAAATGTTTTTTTATTATGTTATGTGTTAATTGTGTTGTGTTTTTTATTTAATAAAATATTGTATTTATTTGTTATTATTTTGGGAATATAGTTTGGTATTTCAATTATAATAATATTTGTATTAATGTATAATATGTATTAAAGATTGTAATAAATCTATAACTTGTTTATTTTTTAAATAAAATGTCATTTTGCTAGTTAAATATAAAAACAATTGTCATTTACCAATGTTTTAAGTTTTTTTTTTCCAAGTGAACTACCGTGTATGTAATATTCCAAAGAGTGACTCGAGTGGGAATAGTACATTTTACACCCCCTTAATCGAACATTTTCCCTACTGTTGCATTGATTGGAGAGGGAATAGTAGATTTTCCCCTTCCGCAATCCAACACGTTCCCAACTGTTGCACAGACTGGAGTGGGAATTGTACATTGTACCACTCTGCAATCCAACACTTTCCCTACTGTTGTTATGTCTGGAGTGGGAATAGTAAATTTTACTCCTCCGTTATCCAACACTTTCTCTAATTTTGCACAGATTGGGAATAGTATATTTTACCCATCCGCAATCCTCCACTATCCCTACTGTTGCACTGAGTGGAGTGAAAATACCAAATTTTACCCCTCCGCCATCCAACACTTTCTCTACTGTTGTACTGAATGGAGTGGGGATAGTAAATGTTACCCCAGTGCAATTCAATACTTTCCCTACTGTTGCATTTATTGTAGTGGGAATAGTAATTTCTACTTTTCCTGAGTTTAATTTTTTTTGTACTGTACTGAGTCTGGAAGTTGACCGTTAGGGTCACGAAAAGAAGTCTTATGCTTCCCACTTTAGTATTAAACAACCACCAAGTACAAACAACAGGGGCCTTATTACAGATGGTGCCCTGGGGGCACAATGGGAGTTTGCGCCCGGTTTGCGGACCCCCTGGGCACTTTGATATTATAGAAGGGGGCAAAGATGCGTCCCCTTCTATAATACCGATGGCGCTGGTGCACTTAAAGCGCCAGTGCTATCAACAGAGGATGTTCCTTCAATTGCATAGGGGCCCTATGCGAATGAGGAAATTCCTTGGATTCTGCGCCCGTGCACAATTAGACGCGGGCGCAGAGTCAAAGAAGTCCTCAGGAGGCACACTGACAGTGCGCCATTTAAAAGGTGGTGCCTCCTGACAGCAGCCCTCTGTAGGGGGGAAAGTTGATTCCCTGGATCTCCCAGACATCCCTTGCAGGCGGGTGCATTCACTGTAACTCTTTTATCGTATACCTTAATTCAGCCCCTGTGTCTGAACCACTGGTGTATTGAGAATTGTCCTTGGTGCAGACACGATTTTTAGAAGGACTGCCCTTCCTCGTGGCTAAGTAGGGCTATTGAGGTTTTTTTGTACCTAGAAAGAGTTGTTGCGTAGCACGCATGGCATGGCAACCCGTTGCTGGGTGCAAGTGCATAATAACCCATTGCTGGGTGAGAGAACCTGTACTGGGCTTTGATGCATGGTGACCTGGGAGGATGCAGCACGATGTCAGGCTGGTCCTGCCCCGTCCCATTCTTTTTTCCTTTCAAACAAAAACTATCCCTAGTGCCTAGTTGGCTTTCTGCCTCCTTGTGGATATTTTACACTGTCTTGATGAGCTAAGGGCAATAAAAGTTTTTGAAATAATAACCCATAGAGGGTGTGTCATAACTGCCAGAGCTACCGACTTAGGAGCTGAGGATCCAGTTTCGAGTTGCGTTGTGGGCTCGACATCCTGTGGTTCTGGGCCAATCACTGAATCTCCTGGTGCCAAGGAACAGCACCTAGAGACCCTTAAGGGTGATTAGCTGCACTACACAAATCCGAGTGTTGTTATTTTTTAGCAGCTCAGATGATCTCGATTTTTCATTTGATGGAATCAATTCTGGCAAAAGCCTTTGCAGATTACAGCTTCCTGGCATACCGTTCCACATATGTGCTGCTCATATCATTGTTGAGGGATTCTTGTTCTAAACATTGCATGTGCTCTCTCCATGCAAAGACCATCTGTGTAGCTGTCAAAATGCATGTGTCACTTGCTAAGGGGCAGCTATGTACGTCACCCGTTATCATTTTCTTGGACATACTTCAGATACAGCCCTTGAACTTTATACTTCGGTTGGCCAACGGCTGTACCATGTATGCATGTTTGAAATCTATTTTTAGGTCGGGCCTGGTCAGAGCATAGCTGCTCTGCAAGGCATGCTATATTCAGGGAGGGACTTGAAGTTCTGCCTATATTTTTATTGGCGTTTGTCGTTGTCCACTGCAAACTGTGGCTGTTCATTGGTCAAAAGGCTTAGTAGTCCCTCCTTGTCTCATTTTGTATCCTCCCATGGTGACACCCCCGTTACTTGTGTTGTTACTCAGTAGTCTTTAATTACAGCCTCCGAGCACTATTTTCCCAAATAGTTTTGTCCTGCCTGCTTTTGTAGGCAGGTCAAGCTCACTCCTAATGCTTTTTAAAATATTTTATAGCACTGGCATTTACAATGCAATAGGTCTTGCATTGGCGAGAGTTTAAGCTATTGGCATTGTAGATGACAATGCCTTTTATTTATAAAACAACACATAAATAAAAGGCATTGTCATTTACAATGCCAATAGTTCAAACGCTCGTAAATGCAAGACCTATTGCATTGCCAATGCTTGTTTCAGTTTTCTTTCATAACCACTGTTTTTTGTGATCTGTTCAAATAAGTTAAGAAGCAGGCAGAGTAACGGTGATTACCTTTGAGTTGATTCAAGTATTTTTAATCCGTTCTACCTCGCCGGCACAATATCCACCCATCATTCCCTTCTGGTATATGTAAGTTCACATTTGTTGTTTGGCATGAAAATAATGGGAGATAAGGGTTGGGAGTTGGAAATATGAGCAAACGGGAAGGAGGGGCTCAAGTGATAATAGGCACAAGATACTGGGGATGTGGCTGTAGTGTCACGCTCTAGTCTTCGCGCTGCGACGCGGTGACGTAGAGCGCAGCGGCCATTTTAGGTGACACAGAGAGCGGGGAGCCGAGAACCTTGCAGACGCTTCCCGGCGCTCTCCCCAGTATATAAATAAACATAAAAGTACCGACCTGCAACCTGGGTGTCCTAGAGTATCATTTCTAGGAAAAGGATAACATTACAGGTGTAATAAGATGATCGGTAGCCGAGTTGTGATCATTTAAGAAGGTTTATTGAAGAATAATCAGCTTGAATCATATAGTCATTAAAGCATCATCTAAGGATCATATAAGTATACTCAAGTCTCTCCTAAGCCCCACCAGGAGCAGCTCTCTTGCTACTCAGCCCTCTCTTTCAACTGTCATCCATCCACACACACACATTCCATATTACCTCATTAAAGTTAAATGCTACTCGTTCGCATATGTGCTCATGACTGTCACAAATTTGTTCATACAAATATTATTTTTAATACTGTTCTATGCACGTGCCTGTCATTGATTTGTTTCATACAAATTGCATACATTGCATGTGACTCTGTAGTTTAGTCAGCTACACATTCCTAATTAGTGACGTTGTGCACACGTCACTTTATAGGATTTGTAATTTATTTAAGTACTTTTTAGTGATTTTCTTTTTCGCATATTTTAATTGTTGACTTCTCAGTTTCTTTCACTTTGCTGGTCTGGCCAACTGGCATGTTGTTTGGGTTTCAGTGAATTCTATTTGTTACTTCTGGTGAAATTCCATACGAAAATATGTTTTATCAATCTATTCCTGTTTTATATGTAAAAGGGGGAAGGGGTGGTCGTTATAGATACTTTTATGTATTTATTCATAATTTCTATTCTCCAATGTAAGATCCAATTTTAGAATGACCATTCTCATGTTCTACGCTATTCTTTTGTTTGTTCATTTGTAAGGGGGAAGGTGGTGTGGTATCCTGATTTGGATGCCACGTGCCTTTCTTATTATCCTGTCTTGCTGCTCAGCCCTATCTGGGTGAATGGTGGAATGTTGAGTGTGTGAGGTAATATGGAATGTGTGTGTGTGGATGGATGACAGTTGAAAGAGAGGGCTGAGTAGCAAGACAGGATAATAAGAAAGGCACGTGGCATCCAAATCAGGATACCACAACAGGGGGTGTTTTAATGTCATTACCAATAATGTAAACGTAACTGCCCAAAAAGCATCTTTTAAATTAGCTATTTCAAAGCCTGGCAAGTGAGGGTTTTTATCTAGTTGTAAATTAGGAAAAGCAAGTGCTTAAAGGATGTAAAATAGCTTCAAGGTTAGTTTTCATAGGTATGCTGTTTGGCAAAAAGTTAATTATTTTGGTTGAATAAGTATGGTTACTGTTCTTGAGGCCAAAGAATAAAGAAGGACATGTAAACATCAACAATTTTTGCAGTTAAGCCGAGACCCTCGAGTAACTGCCCGATGAAGTTATTGAGTCAATCCTGCTGGAAGACCTGTAGTAAAAGGTAGCTGACTATACCTCCAGCCAAGCCTCATATGGCCAAATGCAAACATTCGGTAGGGGAATGCAATTTCAGAGCCATATGGTGAGTGAATTGCTGGTCATTTATCCTTCCGCAAGGCACTTAGCAAAAGGACTATTTGGCTCATGTTTCCTGCTTACTAGAGATATGCTGTCCTCCGGTGGTCCAACGGAGGTCAGGTAAGTTACTTCCCGTCTGTCACCACAGTATACAGCTGTAACCTTTTTAACATGATAGCCGTGTGGCCAGTTAGTCCCCTTGAACTAATTTGCCCTATGCAAACTTGTAAGATTCTAAACAGGATTCCAATATTCTGTCAGGACTGGAGGTGAGTATTATGCTTCTCTCTTTTATTCTTTTGAAAAGCAGCCAAGTGCAAACAATTTACACATTCTTTCTGCTTATGTATTTTTGTGCCACCTGTACAGTACACACCTGTCATTTCAGGGATTTCAACCATCCTCATGGAGTAGTGTGGAGGATCTCCATAC
Source organism: Lissotriton helveticus (assembly GCF_964261635.1). Taxonomy (NCBI): domain Eukaryota; kingdom Metazoa; phylum Chordata; class Amphibia; order Caudata; family Salamandridae; genus Lissotriton; species Lissotriton helveticus. The sequence goes on from NC_136067.1 coordinate 1,531,131,122, forward strand.
ATGCAACAAGTACTCTATACTCTCATCCTCTGAGATAGTGCTGATAGGATTACCGGTCAGAATTGTGTAGTGCTGGTATACTACTCTGCTGAGATGGGGTTGCACATGGGCCAGGAAGTCCTCTCTCTCTGTAAGTAGAGTAGGCACCACTTATCTGTTGCCCTACTTATCCCTGTGCCTCTCTGCGTGACTCCATGTTGTGGTGTTGACCCACCCCTACCTGATATTTATGTATTTAAAGGCAGTTGTAAAATTCAATAAGTGGCACTACCATAAGGAGAAACAACATCTACATTTACCAGCGCTGGATATCTCTCCCTGCTCTGCATTCTCTTGGGGGAGTTGTATGTACTAAGGACTGAAAAAGGATTTTTTTAATTGTGTTGTTAATCTTCTAAGGGCATTTTATTGTAATCAAAGCGACTACGTTCAGGTTTTACCTGAGGCGTTTTCAGGGATGGTTCTGCCTGTTAGACAAATGGGGAAACCCAGGGGGATGAAGGTAGTGGCAAATTTGATTGCAAGTGATTTTACAGTGGCGTAGAAGACTCTGCAGAAAGCACTGTTCATGAACTTTCAACCACTACTCCCCTGTATATGCAAGTTGACCAACGCCTTCCTTACATCTTCTGTGGGATGCAAAATCTGATGATCCACTTTTTTTACAACCAGTCAGCCTTTTTGGATAAAACTGATGCCATTCACCGGAGAAGAAGAGGTCGACCTTATAAAACGATCAAGATTAGTTGAATAGTGAGGATCAATTTGCTGAGGGAGAGGAGGACCCCACTTTGTATCAAGAGCATCTCTGCGAATCCAATGAGCTGGAAGACTCCCATGCTAAGCTTCAGAGTTTTAGGCAGCAGCCTGTAGGTCACAAAAGGAAAGAGGAATGCAGTGGCCAAAGATAACTAAAAATACCATGAGGATCCCTCTCCCTCCATAAACCTTACATTACAGGATGGAATTTGAGCCAGATGACCTTTCCAATCATAGGTCCTAAGACAGGATTGTGTCTCTTAAAACAGCTGCATGTGTACAATCTAGATTATGAACATCTTTTGATACAGAAGTGCAAATTGGCTTAGAGTCGAATGTCTCCAGACCAATTATGGAAGGGAAGCAGCTTTTACTCCTGTAGTAGATCCAAAGATGTCTGTTAATGAGCGTATTTATCAGAGACCCAAGAAAAGGTCTCAATACAACCTGGCAGAGTTGCTAGGACATACCTGTGGAACTCATTGGAGCTTCAAATTCAAAGATCTTGCATATGGCTTTTATGGCTTAGGAAAAATGAATAATGACAGACCCAGAAATCTTGGGTATTGGGCTAGTGCAGTATAAGACTACTAGGCAATGTGGACTGTACCATTTCAAAAGCAATGCGTAAAATGGATCTTCATTAAGCTTGATCCAAAATTGGAATATCTAGCTTCCTTCGAATCAGAAACTCTAGCCCAGGGTCTATTGTTTGCAGACCCTTTTGACATATGATTGGGTAGCTTGTGAACACATTTACATCATGTGGTTGCGCCCAGTTGCCCTTAAAAATACATCTTTCAATGGTACCTTTTGGGTAAGGACAGCAGTGAGAGACCATCTCAGCCATTTCATGCAATCAGGCCTCAAGGAGCTACAGTTGTAAGGAGAGAGGCGCCTGATCCATAAGCATTTCACCACATCCATGTTATCCATACACCATAAAAGCATGGTCACTTTAGAGAGAATTCCCACAGAGGCAATTCTTCAACATTGGGTACTGCTGGACAATAAGGGGTACTCTCTGAAGTCTTACAGGACTCTGGATGAGACTTCTGGGCTACATCCCACTTTCGTTTCCCTGCAGTAACAGCAGCTGATCAACGCAGAGATGGTGGAACTTTTAAAATAAACACCAGCCTAGTCTTCCACTTTTCACCCACAGGGGTTTCTGGTCACCAAGAAGGAAAAGGGCTTTTGCCAGTCATCAACGTGAGGAATATAAATCCCTGGATTCATTAACTTCAAGGTAGAAGGCATCCATCTCTTGAGGGTTATCCTCCGCAAAGATGACTGGATGTCTGTTTGAAGTTTAAGGACAGATATCTTGCAATCCGCATTTCCCATGCATTGGAAATACCTGCAGTTCTTCTGTAAACAATGGTAATGAATTCCCTTCCCTCCCTTTGGATGTGTAGCAGCTCCTTGATGTGTGATAAAAGTAATTAAATTCAGTGTTTAAATCTCTGTCAGTGAAAGATTCAGGTTCTTTATCAATATGGACAACATGATTTCCCATGTCCCAGGCCACTCAAGTTATCTCTCGGAAAATCCCCATAATCATAGAACCACTTCAGAAGCTGGGCTTTCTCGTCAGTATCCAATCTTGTTCCTAAGCAACAAATGGACTTTCTGTGTTTCAGGATTTAAAAGTGTCAGACATCAAATCTACCAAGACAGAGCTCCACAAGATTCTTGCCCAATCCTAAGTGTCACTGAGGCAGCTCACAAGGAAAGTAGGCCCCTTATATATAAACTGATTTTTTCAGGTAATCTGCATTACAGAAACCTGCAGAGACTTTCCAAATGGGCTTGTCCTACACAGATATGGTAACATTTTCCAACAAGGCCAGGCAACTGATTCAGTGGTAGCTAGAGTATATTGATTCAAGAAGCAATTTCCAGATCCTTGCTCGACATCATTATCAAGTATGATGCCAGGAGGATAGGTTGTGTGGATGCAGCTCACTGTCCACAGGTGGTTTGTGGTCATCAGAGGATATCCCGTGGAAACTAAGGGACCTATTCGCAAAGGTAAATATGCTTTTATATTTACAAATGCGTATGGTTACTACTATAACTAGGTGTACCTACACTTTTTTGCTATTCGCCATTTCTGAATGTGGATTTACACTTAAGTGTAAACTAGCATGTCTTCACTCCCTCATATCAGGGCATGGAAACTCCTACATCAGGATTTATTAGTGCAAAGTTACTACTAGTACATTTGCACATGTAGGTGAAGACCTCTACTATAATGGTGGAGATCTCCCTTTAGGATAACATTGGAAAAATTCTTAAACTTTATTATTCTTTAAAGAAGTTAAAAAATATTGAATGTAAAATATGAATGTAAATTCATTTAAAATATATATTTGTAAGCTAGAACTAATAAAATAAAATGTTCCAGCACATTAACTCATCAAATTAAATGAGTATTAAATAATTCATTTATAAATATTTTTTTAACAATAATTAAACAATTCCCATCCTCAATTTATTTTAACTTTTAAAGCATTAGGTAATTTTTTTATATTAAAAATGTCAATTATATTAATAGAACCTTACAATAAATTAATAAATTAGTTTTAATATTGCATTTAGCATTAACTTTTAAGCCATTAAAATAATATATAAATATTTTATTTATATATATATATATATATATATATATATATATTCACTGAAAAAAACATAGGTTTCACACCAGTTATAGTTAGGAATTAGCATTTAAAAAACCTATTAAATTCACTGAAAAAACCATAGGTTTCACACCTGTTATAGTTAGCTGGAAGTTTTACTCGCATAAAACCATTGAAATTCCCACGTTATAGTTAGTTGGACTCACTATAACTTGCGCGTGCAATGCACTGCTGATGACATCACATATTACATCACTCATGACATGGTCAGTGACATCACTGATGACACCATCCAGTGAATGTGTGTCTTTTTAAAAAATAAATGTGTGTTATATATGTATATGTAAAAGTTGATGGAAGAATAAATGTTTAAATAAGTGTTTACATGGATGTTTTTTAAAGAAAAAATTGATTGGTTAACTGGTTTATTAAGTGTATCTTAGTGAATACATATATTAGAGAGTAATGTTTAAATATTTAAATATATGTATTAGTGTTTCACTTTGTGTATAAGTGGCTGCATGGGTTGGTGAGTAGCTACATGTGTATGTATATGTGTTATTAGTTGTTTTTCTTAGTATCTGTATGAGTGTTTGTATGGTTTGGTGGGGTTATTACTTAGCACATAGATGCATGAATGACTGACTCTCTCTTTGTATGTGTTTTGAAGACATCATATGTGCAGGACTGTATGGGTGGATGAGTGTATATATGTGTGTGTTAGTGACTGAATGACTGTCTCAATAGTATCTTTATCAGTAACTACATATGTCTTAATCTAATATATGTGAATATTGATGTATATAAGTGAGTATATGTGAGAGTAAGAGATTGTAAGAGTTCCTGTTTAAATAAGTATGTGTTTCTATAAGTGATTGTTTAAGAGAGTAAGTATGTGTAAGGTTCCTTAGAAGTAAGGTGGTAGTGTGTGTATAGCTGTATATGCAAATAAATGGATGTTCAATAGTTTATTTGCATGTGTGAGTATGTGTGAGAGTATCTTTTAGATGACTGTCGGTGTGTAACAGGATGTATAGGTGTATCACTACATATGATGAGTGAGTATACGTATGAGTGATTATATAGAACTCTTGGTGAATGAGTAGATGTGTATATAGATGGTGGAATTATTGAATTGGTTGTTGTAACTGGTATGGGTATCTCAATTTTTCTGAAAATTTTAGTTTCTATTTTTGAATATGTGTTTCAAGGGTTACATTACAGTGAAAGGAGGTCTGTCACAAGGATGGTGTCATCAGTGATGTCATGAGTGATGTCACTGACCATGTCATGAGTGATGTAATATGTGATGTCATCAGCAGTGCATTGCACGCGCAAGTTATAGTGAGTCCAACTAACTATAACGTGGGAATTTCAATGGTTTTATGCGAGTAAAACTTACAGCTAACTAGAACAGGTGTGAAACCTATGGTTTTTTCAGTGAATTTAATAGGTTTTTTAAATGCTAATTCCTAACTATAACTGGTGTGAAACCTATGGTTTTTTCAGTGAATTTCAATGGTTTTTTAATAGCAAATCTCTATAGGTATAAAAAGTAAAACATTTTATAACGAATTTTATATTGTATAATTATGTAATTTTTTTTTTTTTTTTTTTGCCCCGGAGCGTTCCCGGGGCGCGTACCGATGCGCTCACCGGTAAGCGCCGTGCTATGGCGCGCCCCGGGGCGCGTACCGGTGAGCGTCCCGTTAGCGCTATTCCCGCGAACGAAAACAACATCGTGACGTATCGCGTAGCCGCGTCCTATGACGCACTGCGTAAGCGCACCCGGAAACACGCGAGCGCATACGATCGTGCAACATCCTGACGCACTTACGCTACGCGCCCCGGGACGCGTAGCGTAAGCGCGTTGGGTCATGTGATCTGAAAATGACACTTTTCATTGGTGCAGATCAGTTTTGGTTTCCAAATGATGAAAACTCGGATCATGTGACTTGAAAATAACACTTTTCGTTGGTCCAGAACAGTTTTGTTTTCCAAATGATGAAAGCCCCCACCTTTTTTCCTTATTCTGACTTTGTCCTTTGACTGAGGAAGACCTGTTTGGAGATCTGTCTCTAATATTTTCTACTTTAAAATGGCTACAGTAGCAGCAGCAGCTAGAGCATCTGCCCCACCACCACCAAGAGGACCACCACAACATCACATTGGTGGTCAAGAAGAAGAAGAGGAGGAGGAGGACGAGGAGGGGAGAAGGACATTCCTCCCAGAAGACAATACCCCATATAGGCCAAAGGAACATATTGTATGGGAGTTTTTTTCCATCCCAGAGGGCAAGAACAAAGTGAATGCGCCAAAGGTGACTTGCCGAATCTGTGGCATGGAACTTTCAAGGGGGAACCCTAATAGGAAATATTCATTTGGTAATTACACCATGATTAGGCATATGCAGCGCAATCATCCCAACAACTATGCTGCTGCAGAGATGAGATAAATGGCCAGTAACCTTCCCAAATCTTCACCCAGCACCTCCAAAAGAAAGCAACCCACTCCATCGGGACCAGACACAAGGGAGACGATGCCAATCATACAACCACGGTTTGGTGAATTCAGGGTCACTTGTATTTTTTGTGGTAAGACCATCAGCTATGGTGAGCAGAGCGTAAAGCTCATCGTTCTTGCTGGTGACAACCACAATTGCCCCAAAAAACCCTAATTTTTTCCTGATTTTTTTTTTTTTGCTCCAGTTGAGCCGTTTACAATTCCCTGTTTTTTGTTTCTCCCCATAAAAAATACAAAAAAATATAAAAGTGTTCAGAAAAGCCCAAAAAAGTAAAAAATGTTCAAAAAAACAATAAAAAAATATAAAACAACAAAAAGAATTAAAAAAAGTTCTTTTTAGAACTACCTTTAATTTATAAAAATAAACCTATATTTTTAAAGAATCTCTGTCATTCTTTTTTCCTTAGGGTACGCGCACCGGGGCGCGCACCAAAAAAAAGAAAAAAAAAATTAATGAAGGAGTGAGCATGAGGGAAGAACAGAGAGAGAGTAATGTTAAGAGAACGAGAGCTAGAGAGAGCAACACAGAGGGATTGTTTATTACATAGTAAAAAAGGTATAATAGGATGGTATTGAGAAAAGGAAAATGAATAAGGGAGCGAAATTAGGGAAGAGAGACGAAGAAGAGTAAAGTAGAGGTACTGGGAGAATGTGAGTGGGTGTTGAAAGAAAAAGGAAGGACAGTAAAGAATGGGGAAAGAAGGGTAGTGACGGAACCGGGATAAATGAACAACGGTGAGGGAGGGTGAGAAAAGAGCAGTGAGTGTAAGTAAAGAGGGGTGAAAGAGGGTGAACAAACTGAATTAGGGTAAGACATGGGGAGTGACAGACAGAAAAGAGAGAGAGTAAAGGAAACAGTGACTGAAAGGGTCTGAGTGAAACAGGAAAGAAAGGTAAGTAAGGCAGTGTGGGTGACTTATAGGGAGTCAGTGGGTGTAGGTGGGGTGTTGGTGTGTAACGTGTGTGTGTCTGGGTGTGAGTGTGTGGGGTGTTTGGGTATGGGTGGAGGTGTGGGTGTGTAAGATATGTGTGTGGGGGGTGTGAGTGTGGGGGTTATGTGTGTGGGATGTGTGGGTGTGTGTGTGTGAAGAGTGTGTGTGTGGCTGTGTGTGTGTGTGTGTGTGGTGTGTGTGTGGGGTGTATGTCAGAGGTGTGTGTGTGTGTTGGGGGTGAAGTAAATGATTAAGGTAAAGAGAATGAGTGAGGGAGCAAAGGAAGGGAACAGAGGGTAAGGGAAGTAAAGAATGGGGACTGAAAGAAGTTGAATGTGGGAGGGGAAATAGGGAAAGGGTATTAAACATGGAGAATATGAATAAGTGAGGGAAGCAGAGTAAAGAAACAGGAGTGAGGTAGGTTGAGAAAATAGTAGTGAGGTTAAGGCAAAGGGTCATGACAAACTACATTTTTTAGTCACACTTACCATATAATAAATGTAACTTTAATTACATTTTTTAACTACATTTTGTATCTGTAAAGAGAGAAGAAAAAATAAGTTATAATTAGTAAAATATGTATTTAAAATTAAAGATACAAATGAAGAGGTTAAAAATCATAACAGTGTATTTAGAAATAAAGTAAGGTAGAAGGACAAAAAGAAATAGAAGGAGAGCAAATTACTAAGAGTAAGGCATATAGATCCACTTACAGAAAGGAAGAGAAGAAGAGAAAAAGGAACTGAAGGTAAGAAAGATACTAAAAAAATATGAGTTAGCAAAACTAAATCGGGAAACAGGAGTAAGTAAAAAGATAATGACTGAGAGGGAAAGGAGTCTAATAAAGGATGCATTTAGAAGATTGAGGAATGGAAGATAACTGAGTAAGTGAAGGAGAGTCATAGAGTGAAGGGATGAAGGGAGAGAGGATAATATAGAAGGATTGAGGGAAAAGGAGTGAGGAAGTTAGTAGACAGAGAGACTAAGGGAAGGACTGAGTGAAGTGGAGTACAATGAGTGAGGAAAGAAAAATGAGTAAGGGAGCAAAAGAAGGAAAGAGAGGAGAAGAGGACTAAAGCAGTGGTACTGAAAGAAAGTGATTCGGTGATGAAAGTAAAGAGAAGGACACTGAAAGATAGGAAATGAGGGGCAGTATTGGAACCGGACTAAAAGAAATAAGTTGAAGAACAATGAGAGAGGAGCAGTGAAGTTGTTGTAAGAGAAATGATAGAAGGTAGATAAACACAAGTGAACATAACACAAGGAGAGTGAGGGACTGAGGACATAGAGGTAGTGAACGGAAAATAGAGAGAAGAGGTCAAAAGAAAGGAGGAAACAAAGATAAGCGAGGGAGAGTGGGTGATTTATAGTGATAGAGTGCGACAATACTGGTGAGTGAGTAAAGAGGAATTACTAAAAGAGAAAAGGAGGAAAACACGGAAAAGGAAAGTAAAGCAGACAGACTGAAAGCTGAATAGTTATGCAAGGGAGAGAGGGGATGCAGACAGTTGAAATGAGAATGAGGGGTTATGAAGGAAGTGGAGTAAAAGAACGGGGTTGAAAGAGAGTGAAAGAAAGACATTATAAGTGAGTAAAAAGAGCTGAAAGAGGGTGGAAAAAGGAAAGTGAGTGTGAGACAATGGGAATACAATTTAAATTACAGAATACAAACTATAGATTAACTTGTACAACATGTTACATATTTTATTTTTGCTGTTCTCAGAATATATTGAATTTCACTTAAAAAAGTGAGTTCAAACTACTCATCATATGACAGCGGGGAAAAAAAACACAATCAAAAAGATTGTGTTTTAAAAAAAAACATCTAAACTTAAAAATAACAAATGTACACTAATCTTTGATTCACTTACTTTTCCTTTAGGCCAAATAGTATATCATGAAGGTCCTTTTCGTTGGAAAGTACTCTGCTGTTCTCTAAAAATTCCATTTTATCGACTTTCTAGAAGAAAACCTCGAAGAACATCTGAAATATTTTCATTATTTTCATATACTCGTTCTGTTCAGTCATAACTCTTTGCTCATTCCTTCACCATTCCTTAAGGCCAAATAGTGTCAGATGTATCAGTATATTTTCAAATTAATTAAAACAAACTCTAAAATTACAGTTTTTCCGACGTTCTGAAAGAAAGGCTCAAACAACATTTTCACAATATTTAAATTTTCGTAATTCCATCTCTGACTCACTCATGTTCATCATTTCCTATAATACTGATATCACTTACTATGAGATCCACTTACAGTACCTATATGACAACTCAATTTTTTATATTATCTTGATCACTTTTACTCAGAATATAATTTTAAACAGCAAACTAACCTTTATTAACTGCTCCCGTCTTCATAGGCCAATTACCTTTACTTAAATTTTGGTTCCAAAAACACTCTTAGCCAGATGTAGGTAATTTTAATTTACCACCTCTTAAATACCGATTCATACCGAATCGGTATTTAAGAGGTGGTAAAATAGAGGGGGGGAGATGTAGGTATTTCAGATTCGGTAAATACCGAATCGTTAAGATTCGGTATTTACCGATTCTGAAAATACCGATTTGGTATTGCCCATTGATTCCTATGGGCCTTGCAGCCCATAGGAATCAATGGGCAATACCGATTCTGTAATTACAGAATCGGTAAATACCGATTTTAGCAAGGGTGCAGGGGGTGTCACTTTGACACCCTCTGGCACCCCAAAAATAGGCATGTGCGCCATGTGGCACACAGACATGTCCTAAGGGCATGTCTGTGTGTCACATGGCACAGGTGTGCATGCACACATGTGCATGCACACCTGGATTCGGTTTTTTACCACCCAATTGGATTGGGTGGTAAAATACCGATTCTTAAAGCCCTGTGGCACTCTGACATGTGCCAGCTACATCTGCATTTACAGAATCGGTATTTTACCGAGTCTGTATTTACCGATTCAGTAATTTTACCGAATCGGTAAATACAGAATCGGTAAAATACAGATTCTGTAAATGCATGCCCTACATATCAAAATCCAATTACCGGTCGGTAACGGCCGAATTCGGCCGTTACCGACCGGTAATTGGCCACCTACATCTGGCCCTAGGTATGAATTTTTTAAGTCAAAAGGCAAACGTTGTTTGAAAGTCAAATGAGTGTCATTACAGTGGGTCCAACCTTTACGACTTTTTAAATAGCGTGTGTAATGCCCTGATGTTGTTGAAGGACCGTCATGATAAATAATAGCTACAGTTGCAAAGGTTCTTCCTGAAATTGATAACTGAGAAGCCACAAAATTTTTAATAGAGGTTGACAATTTACTTCCATCAGGTCTACATCGTTGGAACATTAAAATCACATATTGACCATAAGTTTGTAAAAATAATGTAGACAGCATTGCAGACTTACATTGGGTACACACCATATTGTGATCAGCTGCTTTAACTAGATTATTAAAAGACACTGATTTGCAGTCTGGCAAAGTCAAATATATAAATCTTTCAGTGTCTATTGTAGTACTACTTGATAAACTACAGTTGTCGCAGTCATGCTGCCATTGATAAGAAAGGCTAAAAAGATTTTTTATATCTACATCTTCATCTTCCAATACATCAAACATATACATTAAAAATTCCTGACAATCCTGCTGAATATTCTGTGAAAATTGATTTTGACCAGAACATATGTCTAGAAGATTTCGAATTTCTGAAACACTTTCTATTTTTGCTCTATCACTGCTACATTTCTCAAACACAGAATTCAATAAACAGCAGAATGTTTGATCCCGATTTTCAACAATCTGTTCTTGTAAATTTTGAAGAAAAAAAACAACATTAACCACTACATTAGCATAGCAGTTGACACCAGAACTGTTTTCAAACTCAAATCCAACAACATCTTCAACAGAATCCTTTTTCTTTCTACTTACAATTAGTTTCATCCAATTTTTTTCTTTTTGCTACTACGTCACTGCAATTATTCTCATTTCTTCTTTTTCGGCCTACCACACGTTTTTCAAACAGAGGATATTGAGGCAAATGTGGAGCATACTCTCTTCTTAACCTATTGTATTCTTTAACACAATCTAGATCAGCACAAATCTTTGTTTCATCACACTCAATCAAGTACAATCCTGATAAAGTTCTGACTCGTGATAATGCCACATATGCCATACCCTCTTTAAACACAGAACTTCCAATGTTCACCAAAGCACTATCTACACTTAAACCTTGAGATTTATGAATTGTCACCGCATATACTAAACAAACAGGAAACTGTTTTCGGCGAACATATAAGTCTTTCACAAGCAAAAATCTAGCTGAACAACGACAAATTTGTTCTATTTCCTCAATGCCATCAAATTGAATTTTTAAAATTTCAATTCCATCTCTATTTTTGTAATTCACAAAACCAACAACATGACCCATTGCTCCATTTACCAGACCTCTTTCAACATTTAAATTCCTTCTCAAAATGATACGACAATTTAAACACACGTTCAGAGTCTTTTCAAAACCAGCAGTTTTAGATATAGTCTTCTCTAATGAATCCAATTTTGATTTCAAATTTTCTGACAAAATAATTGTTGCTCCCATATGCTCTATTTTATCTATAGCTTCCAGTTTCACTATCTCTTCATTTTCTAACTTTAACATTTTGTTGTTGAACATGGAACATTCTTTCAGAGTTGGCATCAAACATATGCCAGATTTCTTCTCGTTAATTTTCTTAAAAATATTCCCTGGAAGAATGTTTTCATTTGGGTACAAATTTGAAATTAATCGTCCATGTAAAGCTTCTTTCCCATGCTGACTTACTTTTCCGATTCTTACATCTTGTAGAATATTTTTATAATCTTCATCCTTTGCCTGCCGCATATTTTGGAGTAGTTCTGCATATTTGAAATGTAACCATATATTAACGTTTCCAATGCGTCCTAGGCATGCGTGACCATTTTAAACACTGGTTGTCCTTTCACTGGAGTCAACTGCAGTAGATCTCCAAAAACAATAATGTGTTTTCCTCCGAATAACACATCATACTCTGTTCTAAGAATTTCTTGCATTCTCAAATGCACAAAAGCAAGCATTAGATTTGAGACCATGCTTACTTCATCAATGATAAGATGTTTCATTTTCTTCAGGACTCTGGAAACTTCGGAACATGCATCTCCACATAGCTTGTGGTATTGCAATTTGTTATCATGCTCCACTGGCAGCATCAGTAAACGATGTAAAGTGATCCCTTTAATATTATGTGCTGCCAGCCCAGTTGGAGCGGTAACAACACAAGACAACGGTGATTCAGTCCTTTTCTGCAGATAAGTTTCAATTGCTTTAATCAGAAAACTTTTTCCAGTTCCCGCTTCTCCACTCACGTACAGTTGGAAAGGCTTAAATGATGTACATGAGCACTCTTTTTTCTCATGACTGAATCCATGTTCAACCTGTTCTGTGACTTCGTCATATATCTGTTTCTGCTCAAGGTTTAGTTGTTTCACCAAATCTTCTAAGTTAACTACATCATCTTGAGCTTGTTCCATAGCTCTTTCCACCTCATCCATGGCAGTGGCAGCTTCATTTTGGATAATTGGTCCTCCTCGTGGATTCTGACTCAATGAAGCAGAACTCTGACTATCTTGAGAACTGTCTCTAGCAATCTCTACAGCAATTGCGGCTTCTTGCTCTATTTCTTCGTTCAACATTTGCAGATAATTTGGAAAAACAGGACATTCTATGGTATCCTTGGTTGCATTAAAAGAATCTTCGTAACAGAGAAAATCTCCAAGTAGCTCCTCTTCTGTACGCCATGGCTTAAAGAGTTGCTAAAGAGCTAAATAGTAAAATTCCCTTTTCTCTGGATTTTCGCAACTCAATTTTCGATGATTAATCAAATGGCCTTTTCTCTGCTTCACTAGACATCCTTCACACCCAATGACAGCATATATTCCATTATTGATATCTTCTCTGATGTTCCTCTTATAAATATATCTTTGCAGAACTTCATAGAGACAAGCGTTCTCAAGGTAAGGACTTCTATTTGGATAGTATGTATCCAACATGTTTGTCTTCAAAATATCTGTACTTTCTGGTTCTTTCTCCGCCAAATACTCAATTTCTTGTACAGATTTCAAAACTCGGTTTCGTGTTGCAGCAAGACCTAGACTCACCCAAATGATGGTTCTAGATTTGGCATATAGACTTGCTGATGACAATCGATCAGAACATTCATATGATCCAATTTCTCGATGTGACAACATCTTCAGACTGTAACTGTATAATTTCTTGCTTAGACTCTTTTCATGTGAAATGTCCTCCCACATTTCCTTCAGTTCTGTCTTTTCTTTTTTTGTGATGTAAGACGTCACATATCGAGCCACAGCAATAGAGTTGTCAGCAACAAACTGAATATCCATGTTAGCATTCCACATGGACAAAATCACTGGGTTGTAGTCGTTGATGTACTTGGACTCTTCGTTTCTTTTTAAATTGTATGTATTTTTTGGTGATTTCCTCGTCACAGTATGTCGCAGAGAAGACATCAAATTATTTACTCTTCCTTTAGAAATCACTGGTCGTGGAAACGCGAAACGACATTTTGTATAGAACTTGTCTTTGTTTCTGAATTTTCGACAACAGTACTTTCCACAACGATGGGATTGAAAGCGTAAAACTTGTTGCCTTAAACTGTTTTCTTCGGTACTTTTCGGAACAGCACATGTTGAATACTCTTCAATGAACCTCATCACTGTCTCATCCAAATCTGTTCCAAATTTGGGTGCATCTTTAATCCACAACAACATATGTATGTGAGGAGCACCTCTCGCTTGATACTCCTTTCTCCAAAAGAAATCCAAAACCTCTCCAAAGGGAGGATTTTTTTTGTTGGTAATAAAAGACATCATAGCTTCAAATCTATGATTGAAATATCTGCATACATTCACTGGATCCGAAGAACACAGTTCTCCAGCAGTTTTGAATTCTATATTTTGTATATTTGCATTTGCCTCTCGTAGAAATTGAAGTAAGTCGTCCCATGCATACTCGGCACAGCTAAGAGTGAGGAACCATGTAGGAGTTCCTAAGTTTCTTAGCATACATTTCAATTCCCCATGACGACGGTACCAATACTCATTTGTACCACGCTGACATGCCATGAGATTGATTAGATGAGATTCCAAAATATTGTCTTGCAGATTGACTTTCTCCATAAAGTCCCTCGCCGAAACATTTTGCAGATGTGCTCCACTTTTCAGTATATGGTTTACTGCATAAGAAAGCCCAGACAAGTCACTTTCATACAGTAGATGAAACAAATACGGAATGCATTGACGAAACCTTGGATCTTCAGCTTATAGTCTTAAAGTTCGATATTCAGATGCAGGAATTTGAAGGGGGTCGATCGTCATATCGTCCACCTCGACCTGTTGGAAATGAATGTGGAAAACAACGAGCTTCCAAACTTTCTTCCCATACACTAATGGGACTTCCTTTTGCTGCTTTCATTTGAAACAAGTCAATTGCATTCCCCATCACTTCTTTGGAATGCAAAGGATGAACAGTATAATGTTCATATATTGCTTCACTTCTAGACACATCTACTTTTTCGATTTGGCCAGCTGAACAATCACTGTCTTCATCTGCAGCTGTTTACTCTGCTTCAACACATTCATGTTTGTAGTACTCATTGTTTTTGACCAAATACAACGTTGCCTTTTTGACTTTCCTAACATCCACTAAATCTTGCCAGATTTTCTTACTCTTTGTCGGAACCCCATTAACTAGAATAACCAGAGGTTCCTCTTCCACTTTCTCTACACCAATGGTATCAATATTTTTCTTGAAATCTAGAGGCAAATAAACAACTCTTCCCTTTAATCCTCTCTGTAAATCTGAAGGAGGCAATTTCCCTATCTTAGGCTCCATGCGAACAATAGCCTGAAAAGGATGGACACATTGAATCAAAATAGACTCATAGGTATTTAAATCCATCAATTCAGGAGGAATGTCTACCAACTCCAGATTATTATGAACAGCTCTAGCAGGCATTCTGTTTTGATTTAATTTATCATAACAATATTTACAAATACGCTGATCAGAACTCAAATCAAAACAATTCTCCACCCACAAATAAGTTGCAAAATCCTTCCACTCATAATTATTTATCTTTTCACTTTTTACGTATAAATCAACTAATCTAGTTTGATGCTTATAATGAGTTCGTCGACAACACACACAAATAAAATTCGGCCTTTCACTTGATTTCACCTTAAACCTGGTAATTTCCTGGTCAAACTTTTCTGTACTTAAAATCTGTACATTGTCTTCCACATAACCTTGAATTTCTGTGTCAATTTCTACACTGTCCTCTTTTTCACAAAAATAACAAATCTCAATTTCTTCACAAATCTTCTTCACATCTAAATCAGTTCCATGCAAAAGAGCACTGTTTAGTTGTTTAAGCTTAAGTGCTGGACTTTTTGCATAATACAACCTTCTCACTAATTTCCTCATTTTGTTATGATGCACTGCTAACACCCTAAAAGGATGAAAAACACTCTGACAGACTTTTCTAGAAAGACAAGCCAGTGAATGCCCTTTTAAACCTGTGTTTTCTCTCACTCTGCAAGGATCTAAGTCTTGCAACATCTTCATTTTCTGTTTTAGACTTTTCTTACTATAGGTACGTAAGAAATTACAAAACAAATCAATTGATTCCTGTCGCACACTACAAATACTACTACACTTCCAAGTGTACACTGGACCCTTAGTACGTCTCCCTAAAACTTCATCAGTTAACACCTCTTCTGGTTCTCTAGGCAAAAGTTTCTCTTTTTCAATCGGACAACCGTCTTTCACCTCATATGCTCGACCACTGGTGTCAACTGCATGCACTACATCATTCTCCTGAAAGTAACTCTCCTCATTAAAAAATGGCTCACAACTTGAACTGTGCATCCATTCTCCTGAAAAAACTTTACAAAAATTAGTCCGATTAATTACTCTTTTCCATCTACTGTTTGATTTGAAAACATCAATTGTCTTAAGTGTCCTAATTCTATTGATTATTAAAATAAATAATTTTTTTTAACTTCAAAAGACTGATCAACAATCTTCTCTACATTTTTCTTTTTCTTATAAAAAGCAGCTCTCTGTTTACCTTTCCTAATGTTTTTTAACAAATTTAAAACCACCCTATTGCGAAACATTCGTTTACGAATGTCTCTAAACTGATTCTGCCTTCTATTCCTATACATATTATTCTCTCCTGCTCCAGTAATAACATTTTTTGAGGGCCTCTCCTTCCTTTTCAAATTTGCTCTCTCCTTCTCTTTTTCTACAATCTGTCCAACATTTTTTTTTGATCTACATATGTTCCGTAAGAAAGACTTAGTTGTCTTACCAGGAGCTTTTTTCCTGTTTTTTGAAGTATTTGTTGTAGAGGAGTGCTGTAATTCCGTTGCTGTTTTTGATTTTTTCCGCTTATCTTTCCTTCTCCTCTGCCTTGAGAGCATATTTCCTGTGGTAAAGAAAAAAATAGCACATTATAGACCACTATTACCAAACAACAAAGCAATGACAAAAAGCAAACGGTCTATTCAGGGTTGCAGATCAGGTGACGATTGTCCAGGGGTGCAGAGGAGGTGAAGCCTGTATTGAAGAGTGTAGTGGAAGAGAGGTCTGTCCACAAGTACAAAGAAGGTGAGACCTGTGTCTAAGAGTGCAGTGGGGGATAGCCTTCATGAAGTCTTGTCCACTGCACTCTTACACACTAACTTCAAAACCTATGCTTCCCAGGAAAGGCCTCTCTTCCACTACAGTCTTGAACACAGGCCTCACCCCCTCTGTACCTCTTGACATGCTTCACCTCATCTGCACAATCTACTTCCTAATCTGACATAACACAGGTGACATTATTGTGAAAAGTTGAAATATATTTATTTAATCATGCAGACACTATTTATTCCTTCTCAAAAATCTAAAAGTCATTGATTTGCCCCAAAATCGTTTTTTAAATAACATTTTAGACACACAGTGCAGGTCCTATGTACAAGCATTCAGTGTCCATGAGTACAGTGGAGAGGACTGACCTCCTCTGACCCTTGGACAAGCCTTACCTCATCTGTGTCCTCTGGACAGGCCTCAATGTATTGAGTATAATTGATGGTAACTGGGTGCAGATGAGGTGACGCATGTCCAAGGGTGTAAATGAGCTGAGGCCTGTCTAAGGATGCAGATTAGTTGAAGTCTATTCAGGGTTGCAGATGAGGTGAGGATTGTCCAGGGGTGTAGAGGAGATGAGGCCTGTATTGAAGAGTGTAGTGGAAGAGAGGTCTGTCCAGGGGTACAAAGAAGGTGAGGCCTGTGTCTAAGACTGCAGTGGGGGGGGATAGGCTTCATGAAGTCTAGTCCACTGCACTCTTAGACACAGGCCTCACCACCTATGCTCCCCAGGAAAGGCCTCTCTCCCACTACAGTCTTGAACACAGGCCTCACCTCATCTGTCCCTCTGGACATGCCTCACCTCATCTGCACAATCTACTTCCTAATCTAAGGTAACACAGGTGACATTATTGTGAAAGGTTCAAATATATTTCTGTAATCATGCAGACACTATTTATTCCTTCTCAAAAATGTAAAAGCCATTCATTTTCCCCAAAATCGTTTTTCACATCACATTTAAGAAACACAGCACAGGTCCTATGTACAAGCATTCCATGTCACTACTGAAACTTCACAATTTCACAAAACACAAATCCCCTATCTTGCAAATATTCATACCAAGAATTATCAAAAAACATGACACAAACCAACAGCAAAGAAGCTCAATGTGCTTCCTAGTATGAGGTAACACAGGTGACATCATTGTAAAATTTTCAAATGTATTTCTTTAATCATGCAGACACTATGTATTCCTTCTAAAAAATGTAAAAGCCATTCATTTTCCCCAGAATCGTTTTTCACATTACATTTAAGAAACACAGCACAGGTCCTATGTACAAGCATTCAATTCAACTACTGAAACCTCACTATTTCACAAAATACAAAACCTCTTTCTTGCAAATGTTGATACCAAGCATTATCAAAAAACATCACACGAACTAATTGCAAAGAAGCTCAATGTGCTTCCTAGTATGAGGTAACACAGGTGACATCATTGTAAAAGGTTCAAATGTATTTCTTTAATCATGCAGACACTATTTATTCCTTCTCAAAAATGTAAAAGCCATTCATTTCCCCAAAATCGTTTTTCACATCACATGTAAGAAACACAGCACAGGTCCTATGTACAAGCATTCCATGTCACTACTAAAACTTCACAATTTTACAAAATACAATTCCTCTATGCAAAGAAACTCAATGTGCTTCCTACACTGAGTTAACACAGGTAACATCATTGTGAAAGGGTTAAATTTATTTCTTTCAGCATGCAGACACTATTTATTCCTTCTCAAAAATGTAAAAGCCATTCATTTCCCCCAAAATCGTTTTTGACATCACATTTAAGAAACACAGCACAGGTCCTATGTACAAGCATTCCATGTCACTACTGAAACTTCACAATTCCTCTATGCAAAGAAACTCAATGTGCTTCCTAATCTGAGGTAACACAGGTGACATGATTGTGAAAGGTTCAAATATATTTATTTAATCATGCAGACACTATTTATTCCTTCTCAAAAAATGTAAAAGCCATTCATTTGCCTCAAAATCGTTTTTTAAATAACATTTAACAAACACAGCACAGGTCCTATGTACAAGCATTCCATGTCACTACTGAAACTTCACAATTTTACAAAATACAATTCCTCTATGCAGCAAAAACTTTTTACCAAGCATTATCAAAAACATGACACAAAGCAACATTAAAAAAAACACATTTTGCTTCCAAATATTCTCCATAGAGTATACAACTCTCTATCTATATTAAATGAATCATTATTCACCTTTACAAATGCTTTGGGAGATTGAGAACAGTGTCAGACACACACACCAATATTTCTTTAGCAGAGCAAAAGGTATGTACTCCAGCCACTGCAACCATGAATGGCACAGAAAACCTCTAATTCTACACACATATTCCTCATGGTAACCAATCAAAACTCTTGCCTCTCTATTTTCAAATCAACACCCTTCCCCCCCCCTCAGCCCTTTCTACAGCCCTTTCTACCTGTTACCATAGCAACTCCCTCCTCACTGAGCTCTCAGGTTTAAAAGTTTATTCTACAATGTTTCAATTCAACTTAGCAAGGATGTTTGACCTCTTAATACCCCAGCTTATCCAGTGCAATGTTTCTTTAAATGACTTTTTCTTAACCATTCAAATTGCTTCTTTCACAAAACAGAACCATGCACCCTAACTTTCATTTTTCAACTATTTGAATCCACCAATCATTGCTTGTGATTCAAGAGCACTGAAACTCCACAGTTTTTTTTGTTGCAAACTCCTACTGTTCAAACTGCCATTTCATTCCCACACTTCATCTGACTGCACCAGAACCTCCTCTTACCATGTATTCTGTCTGGATTATTGGACATGGCTACATCCACTGGGCTCAAAGGTATGCAGCTACCAGAAATTTTCACAACCTTGATTTACCAAATGTGAACATTAAATGGATTGGCCAGAGAGGATTGAGATGTCATCAATTGATACCATTTGTGAAAACCTTTTTGCATCTGCCACACCCTCACCTCATAATTCTGCACTGTGGTGGAAATGACTTAGGCACTTTGACTGGGGTAGGTCTGGAAATGCTTTTAAAGGACACCTTTGAACAATTGATGGCACTTTTTCCTCAAACTGCCTTGGTATTTTCCAATATATGCCAAAGACAGAAATGGAAGTGGTCCAACCAATTTTGTCCACAATTTGAGAAAGCACGGAAACATGTGAATAAATCTGTTTCTGCTTACATGAGAGACTATGGAATGGGTTCAATATACAACAACAACTTGCGTTACAACATGCAAGATATCTACAGAGGAGATGGTGTGCACTTCTCAGATGAGGGGAATAGAATATTCCTCCTGAATTTAAGATTGTGCATTGGAACCTACTTGTAGGTACCTAAATCAGCCCCAGAACCCAAAAGCTCTTTTCAGGGCTACCCTACATCTGATCACTCAAAATGATTATTTTACTCTAACTTTTTTCACTAATTTTCACCAAAGTACACTCCCCGGTACGCTTCCCGGTGCGCGTACCGGGCGCTCACCCCGCGAAAATTTAAAACACATTTTTTTTTGGGGCCTATATGGGCCTCCTAAGCCCCCCTCAGAAAACCTAGGGGGTCAGGAAGTGTCTACCGTGCCCCCTTTTACCCATTCCCAACGTTGTTTGTCCTCCATCTTGTGTCTCAAATCTACCGAAACACAAGATGGAGGACTCCCGTTGCGCTGCCGGTACGCTTACCGGAGGCGCGCACCGGTAAGCGCTCCCAAAATTTTTTAAAAGTTAATTTACATAAAAACCACTGGAGAGACTTTAACCAAATATAGAATAGGCCCTACTACATACCAGTCCCTACCATTTCCCCAAATTTGATGGAATTCCATTGAGCCATTTGGCCTGTAGCCCTGTCTAAATATCCTGAGGTAAATTACATGACAAAAACACATCTGAAGTGTTAGAATTTACAACCAATTAAAATGTTACTTTCAATTTCTAGTATTATTTCCTGACATTTGATTGGTTATGTACATGAATATAAATGAAAAAAGAGGGAAACACAGCCATTTTGACTACAACTACCTGAGGTACATCTTGAAAGGATTTTCACATTTTTTCTTCTTCACCTCTCTCAAAAGTAAGTTGTTAATTTGTAAGGAGCACTTTAAATTAATTAGTAAAAATGTTTTCTGATAGTTATTTATTGTCCCTCTGTTATAGTTATAGCTTGAGATATGCTTCTCTATTATATTTATGGATTAAGTTAGGCTTCTCTAGTATAATTATGATTTTACTTAGGCTTCATCACATGCACTTTTTAATAGTTCTACTTCCTGCCTGATACCATACACTGCCCAAAGATAACTTCACTGTTAAAAACTCAGAAGTACCTGTCTGAACTTAAACCTAACAGTGCCCTATCTCTTCTGATATATTTATTTTTTATGCAATTTACAGCAACAAAATGGAAGGAGAACAAAATAAATTTAATATTTCATTCGAAATTGATCTCGAGAACAACCCAGAGGAAGAGATTGATGATTTAGACTTTTTGGATCAGTCTCTTGATCAAGAGTTTCTTAAATATGTGGAAGAAATGGAATCATGGAATCCAAATGAGGACATTCCTGACGAAATAATGTTGGAAGTGCTATTAAATTTTGAAAAATCAGAGCAATACATTTTTATTTAATAATTAAAAATTGTTCCAGACATTATTCTTTTTTATATGTAATTCATGAAATAGTACCAAAATGAATATAATATAATGTGAGACTTATAGTATACTGTGCAACTTTTTTATGTTACATAGTAATTTTGCTCATAGTTACTTCCTTTCTCCCACTATATAATCTCCAATGTGTATTTGACATCTCTTTTTCATCTCCTGCCTCCATGTTGTTTCTACTTTCCTGACAAACTATGGTATGGATTCCATATACCACAATAACTTCTGTAACAACATGCAAATTATCTACAGAGGAGACAATCTACATTGAATTTAAAACTCTGCATTGGTACCTACATGCTGGTACTTAAATCACCCACACAACAACTCTATTCAGAGCTACCTTACCTCTAAGCACTTTAAATTATTATTTTACTGTTTCACTGGGTTTTCCCCATGTGTGAGGGGGGGGGTGTGTGGGGCATGTGTGGGGTGTGTCTGTGAGGTGTGTGTGTATGGGGGGAGGTGTGTGTGTGGGTTTAGGTGTGTGAGTGTGGGTGGGGGTGTGGGTGTGTAAGGTGTGTGTATTCAGAGCTACCCTACCTCTAAGCACTTTAAATTATTATTTTACTGTTTCACTGGGTTTTCCCCATGTGTGGGGGGGGGAGGAGGTGTGTGTGGGGTGTGTCTGTGAGGTGTGTGTGTGGGGGGGAGGTGTGGGGGTGTGTGTGAGTGTGTGGGGTGTGTGAGTGTGGGTGTGGGTATGGGTGTGTAAGGTGTGTGTGTGGGTGTGGGTGTATGGGGTGTTTGGGTGTGGGTGGATGGGGTGTTTGGGTGTGGGTGGAGGTGTGGGTGTGTGAGGTGTGTGTAGGTGTGTGTGTGGAGTCTGTGCATGTGGATGTGTGTGGGATGTACTTATAGGTACCTAAATCAGCCACAGAACCCAAAAGATCTTTTCTCAGCTACCCTACCTCTGAACACTCAAAATAATTATTTTACATTAACTTTTTTCACCAAAGTACGCTCCCCGGTACGCGTACCGGGTGCTCCCCCCGCGGGGCCCTTTTATGGCCCCCACATCAAACCTAGGGGGTCAGGAGGGGTCTACCCTGCCCCCTTATGGTCATTTCCCCCTTTGTTTTTGCCACCTCTTGTGTCTCGATCCTACCGAGACACAAGATGGCGGCCGCTCCGGACTGTTTCGAATGTTGACAGACACCCGAGAGCCAATCAGCTTTCCGCGCGCGAACTCGCGGTGCGCGCCGGGAGCGGGGCGCGCTTATAGATATATATATATTTTTGAACCTAAATTACTCAAAATCCACTGGATCACATATCTTGAGACATAGCAAAGGCACATCGGGCTACCAGTCCCTACAATTTTGCCAAGTTTCGTGGGAATCCATTCAGCCGTTCGGGCTAAAAGTGAGTCCAACCACCCTATGGAAATTAACATGGGAAAAACACGTTTTGGGACCCCCCTTTTATCTCGGCCCCCACTTGACGAATCCCCCCCAAACTTTCAGGGAAGGAGCGGACCACCGCGAGGCAAAGTTGAGGAACATTACAGGCAGATCCCTTAATCTGCGCCAAAGTTATCCCCAATAGAATGTTGCGGATTCCCTATGGAAAACAATCCTAACTATAACTACCTACTGGCGACCGCCAGTAGGTAATAAATATATATATATTACCTACTGGCGGTCGCCAGTAGGTATATATAGTTAGGATTTTTTCCCTATGGGATTTTTGAAAATTCTATGTCTAATAACTTTGGCGTTTGTGGACGGAATTGGCTGAAATTTTCAGGAAAATGGAACATTTTGTTTCTGAGCAGCCCCTGGAAATTTGGGGGGGGGGGTTCGTCAAGGGGTGGCCGAGAAAAAAGGGGGGTCCCAAAACGTGTTTTTCCCATGTTAATTTCCATAGGGCGGTTGGCCTCATTTTTAGGCCGAACGGCTGAATGGATTTGCACGAAACTTGGCAAAATTGTAGGGACTGTTAGCCCGATGTGCCTTTGCTAGGTCTCAATATATGTGCTCCAGTGGATTTTGAGAAATTAACGTTCAAAAAAAGATATATATCTGTAAGCGCGCTCCGGGCAGCGCTCCGGTTCGCGTACTTGACACGTAACGGAACTTCGCGTAGCGAAGCTGATTGGCTCTCCGGTGTCTGTCAACATTCTAAACAGTCCGGAGCGGCCGCCATCTTGTCTCTCGGTAGGATCGAGAGACAAGAGGAGGCCAAAACAAAGGGGGAAATGACCATAAGGGGGCATAGTAGATCCTCCCTGACCCCTAGGTTTGATGTGGAGGCTTTAAAAGGGCCCCGCAGTGCAAAAAAAAAAAAGATTTTTTTTGTTTTTTTGCGTGGGGAGCGCCCGGTCCGCGAACCGGGAAGCGTTCTGGGGAGCGTACTATAAGGAAAAAAGAATGATAGACTTTTAAAATACTGTATGTTAATTGATTGTTGGTTTTGTTGATTATTTTTTAATTTCTTTATTTTTTAAGCAATTATTTATTATTAGATTGTTTCAAAATTTAATAACATTTCTAACATTTCACTGTCTGAAATGTCGTCATTTTCATTGAACATAGCTTGTAATCTCTGAGTGTGTAAAATGTCCTCATTTTGAAGGAGGTCATCTACTGCTTGCACACATTGCAGTAGTTCTTGGTCCCAAGTTTCATCCATAAATTCTATATAATTTGGATCAATTAATTCTTGGCTGCTCTCTTGCAGGACAATTTGAAATGAAACTTTCTGTTCGCCTTCCATGTTGCCTGAAATTTGGATAAAAAAAATATATATTAGTAGAGATAGGGCACTGTTGGGATTAATTTTAGATAGGCAGTTTTTATCAGTGAATTTATCTTTGGGCAGTGTATAGTATCAGAGTGGAAGTAGGAATATAAAAAAGTGTATGTGATTTAACGTAAGTAAATTCATAATTATACAAGAGAAACCTAACTCCATCCATAACTATAACAGAGAAGTCTATCTAAATCTATAACTACTACAGAGGGATAGTATATAACTATCAGAAAAAGTTTACCATATTAACTGATAGTGCACAATATACTTCAGTTTTTAAAATAACAACTTACCTTTACAAAGAAGTTGAAGTGATTAGTGAAAATCCAATTGAAATGTACACCAGGAAGTAGTAGTCAAAATGGCTGTGTTTCCTTCTCTTCCTTTATATATATTCAGGTATATAACCAATCAAATGTAAGGTAAAAAAAGTAGAAAATGAAAGTAACATTTTCATTGGTTGTTAACACTTCAGATGTGTTTTGTGAAGTAATTTACCTCACGGTATTTAGAGAGGTCTACAGGCTAAATGGCTAAATGGAATTTCAATCAAATTTGTGAAAATGATAGGGATTGGTATGTAGTATGAGCTAATCTATATTTGGTGAAAGTGTCTCCAGTCGTTTTTCTGTAAATTACTTTCCCACCTTTTTTGATGGAGCACCCCGGTACGCGAACTGGCGAGCGCCCCGGTACGCGAACCTGAAGCGTTACGGGAGTCCACCATTTTGTGTTTCGGTCGAATTAAGATACAATCTTAACTAATGTTCAGAATGGGTAGAAGGGGGCACGGTAGACTTATCTTGACCCCCTAGGTTTTCTGAGGGTGGCTGAGGAGGCCCATATGTGCGAGAAAAAAAACATTTTTAAAAAAAAATTCGCGAGGTTAGCTTCCGGTCCGCGTACCGGGTAGCGCCCCGGGGAGCGTACTTTGTTGAAAATTAGTGAAAAAAGTTAGAGAAAAATAATAATTGAAAGTGATCATATGTAGGGTAGCTCTGAGAAGAGCTTTTGGGTTTATGGTACATTTAGGTACTTATAAGTAGGTACCAATGCACAGTCTTAAATTCAGAATGAAAATTCTGTTGCCCTCATCTGAGAAGTGAACTCCATCTCCTCTGTAGATATCTTGCATGTAGTAACGCAAGTTATTGTTGTACACGGAGCCCATTCCATGGTCTCTCATGTAAGTATAAACAGATTTGTTTACATGCTTCCTCGACTTCTCAATTTGTGGACAAAATTGGTTCGAACACCTCCATTTCTGTCTTTGGCATATATTTGAATATACCAAGGCAGTCTGAGGAAAAAGTGCCATTAATTGCTCAAAGGTGTCCTTTAAAAGCATTTCCAGACCTACCCCAGTCAAAGTGCCCAAGTCATTACCTCCACAGTGCACAATTAACAGGTCAGGTTTTGGCAAATGGATAAAGGTTTTCACCAATGGTATCAATTGGTGACATTTTAATCCTCTGTGGCCAAACCACTTAATTTCCACATCTTGTAAATTGAGGTTAGGTAAATTTCTGTTCTCAGCATACCTCTGAGCCCAATAGATGTAACTATGTCCAACAATCCAGACAGAAAACATGGTGAGAGAAGGTTCTGCTGCAGTCAGATGAAGTGTGGCAATGAAATGGCAGTTGAAAAAATAAGAGTTTAAAATGAAAAAAACTGTGGAGTTTCTGTGTTAATGAAGCAGTAACAGTGATAGGTGGATTTTGATTGCTGAAAACAGAAAGTTAGGGTGCGTGGATGAGTTCTTTGAAAGATGTATTTTGAATGGTCAAGAATAAAATCATTAAATGAAAGATTGCACTGGATATGCAGGTGCACTGAGAGTTCAGAGTTCAATTGAAACATTGTTGTGTGAACTTGCAAACACCAGAGGTCTTCCAAGAGGTGGTTGCTATGCAAAAAAGGCAGAGAGGGCAGAGGGGGGAAGGGTTTTGATTTGGAAAAAGTGAGGGAAGAGTTTTGATTGGGTGACATGAGAGATATGTGTGAAGAATTACAGCATTTCTGTGCTTTTGATAGCTGCAGACTCTGGAGTGCATACCTTTTGCTCTGCTAAAGACAAAGTGGTGTGTTTCTGAGACTGTTTTGAAACTCATAAAGTATTTGCTAAGGTGAGAAAAGATTTATTTAATTTAGATAGAGAATAGTGTGCTTTAAGGAGAAAATTATGAAGAAAGTTGTGTTTTTTAAAATGTTGCTTTGCCTCAAGTGTTTTACAAATAGATTTTGTTTCTTTGAGAAATTGTAATTGGAGAAAATGTGAAGTATTAGTACTGACAGGGTGTTTTTGTGCATAGGAGCTGTGCAGTGTTTTCAAATTATGACTTGAAAATCGTTTTTGAGGAAAAGGAATGCTTTTAACATTTATGACAAGGACATAATGGTGTATGCTTCTTTATAAGGCATTTGAGTGTCTCTGATGTTGTTTTTCCATTTTAATGTAAGACCTTTCCCCGTGGTGCAAATTCCTTGTAAATATGCTCCCACCTGTGCTTGGCAAATTTACATTTTGATAGTTTGAGTTACATAGCCATGTTAAAAGTGACCCAAAAATGCTGCAAAGGCAATCAAAAAACGCTTTCATGTGTCTTAAGGACATTTTAAGTCATTTCCCCATGTGCAGTGTTTTCAAATTAAGACTTGAAAATCGTTTTTGAGGAAAAGGAATGCTTTTAACATTTATGACAAGGACATAATGGTGTATGCTTCTTTATAAGGCATTTGAGTGTCTCTGATGTAATTTTTCCATTTTAATGTAAGACCTTTCCCCGTGGTGCAAATTCCTTGTAAATATGCTCCCACCTGTGCTTGGCAAATTTAGATTTTGATTGTTTAAGTTACATAGCCATGTTAAAAGTGACCCAAAAATGCTGCAAAGGCTTTAAAAAAACGCTTTCATGTGTCTTAAGGACATTTTAATTCATTTCCCCATGAATGTAGGTAGGCCTCACCTTAAAGAAACCTCTGGATAGGCCACACCTTATCGTCATCCTGAATTAATCATTTAAAATGCTAGGGACAGATTTATGATAGGTGTATGCCTCTTTTGCGCCACTGTGCGTCACTTTTGTGACGCAGTGGCGGTGCAAAAGATTTGCTATGTGGCGACAAAATTACAAATTGATGCATCTAGGCAGATGTGTCATGCTGTAAAAAAACCGTGCCTCATGAAACCGATGCAGCAGTGATGCAAAAGATGCACCATGTTGCAAGACAGGCCTCACTTCATCTCCAACAAGATAAGAAGCTTAGGGATAGATTTATGATGACTGGTGCATCCCCAGGGATGTGCCAGTCATCCTGCGCCGCTGTTCCGCCACCCATGGTGCGCTGCATTTACAATGCGGCGCACCATGGGGCAAAAACAGCACAGATGCGTGACGCATCTGTGCCGTAAAGGTGGCGCATTGCTGGAGCTGCATCGCAAGTGCCATGCAGCTCCAGCAAGGCTCAGGGGTGCCCCATCTCCATTTAATCTGCAACCCTGAGTAGGCCTCACCTTAAACAAACCTCTGGATAGGCCACACCTTATCGTCATCCTGAATCAATCATTTAACATGTTAGGGACAGATTTATGATAGCCGTGTGCCTCTTTTGTGCCGCTGTGCGTCACTTTTGTGACGCAGCGGCGGTGCAAAAGATTTGCTATGTGGCGACATATTTAAAAATTGATGCATCTAGGCAGATGTGTCATGCTGTAAAGTCCTGTGCCACATGAAACCTGCGTCAGTTTTCATATAGGTGTTTTGTTGCAAGGTATGCATTAATTTGCAAGAAAGCCCTGTAAAACTAACACAGTGAAATTTAGAAGATTTCACTGACTCAGCTTTATAGCATTGCTGAATCAAATCATTACGCCTGTTTGAAACAGGCATAAGGAGTGATGCACCATGCAATGTGTGGCTTGCTCCTGTGCATTGCAGTAGACATGTTGTGCTTACGACGTGATTCCTGCAATGTGCTGCTTTTGCGGCACAGATGCGTGACGCATCTGTGCTGTTTTCACTCAATGGTGCTACACATTGTAAATGCGGCACACCATGGGTGGCAGAGCAGCGGTGCACATTAACTGGTGCATCCCTGGGAATGCGTCAGTTAACATAAATCTGCCTCTTTACATTTAAGTATGAGCAGGGGACACAGAGTTGGTGAGGCTTATCCAAGGTTAAGAAGAGATGAGTCCTGTTCACTGAAAACTTGGACATAGGCCTTACCTCCTCAGCATCGCTGGTCATGGCTAAATAATAGCTGCAAAATGTTACTCTTGTTAAACAATTTTACTATTATAGTCTCTGAGATTTGTGCCTTACTCTGCAACATCTCATTGTTGTTCTCTTTCTTTAAAGATAACGACAACATCAACATGAGCGACAATCAGCAATCAGTTGATCTTGACCTCATAATTGAACTCGTAATTGAAACATCAGTGGAAGTAGATCCCTTGGATGATTTAAATCCTGAGGATGAAGAAGAACATGATGAGGATGCAGATTTGTCAGAATTGTATGACATAGGGTGGGAAGCTGACGTGCTTGAGCCTATGGAACTATAAACATTTATTTTTAAAAATTTATAATAAATGAAAAGTAAAAATGTAAACCGTTTCATTTAAAAATAAAGACACCTTCAAAAACAGGTTATGTGTAGTGTCTTCAATAAAATATTAAAATATGATCATAAAATTAGATCAGATTCACATATAAAACAGCACAGGTAAAATGAATATGAATTCCATTTCTTTTCTGCTATTTCTGTATTCTAAATTTGCCAAGCACTAAAAATGTCAAGTAGTGTGTTAAGTTTTTGATGACTGTTATTGATTTACTGTTTGGTAATAGTGGTTAATAACATTTTTTATTATATTTTACCACAGATTCAACTGCAGATCATTTCAAGATTTCAGCATGCCAACTAAAGAAAGACTTAGAAAGGCTGCAAAACGTCAAAGACAGCAGGTACATGATATAATGCAGCAGTCCTCTAACAAAAAAACTTGTCAAGTCACCAAGAAAGCACCGGGTAAGAGCACAAAAACATTTATAAGAAATATTTGTAGTAAAAAAAATATTACTACAGAAAATGTTTCAGTCCAGAAAAAGAGAAGCATTTTAAACGGAAAGGAAAGGCCAATCAAAAATGTTACTGCTAGAGCAAGAGATAACTCTGTGCATGATAGTAGAAGGAAACAACAGTTTAGGGACATTCGTAAACGAATGTTCCGCAACAGGATAATTGGCAATCTGTTAAAAAATATTAAGAAAGGTCAACAGAAAGTGGTTTTTTATAAGAGAAAAAAAAAAGTTGAGAAAGTTATTGATCAGGCATTTGAAATTAAACGCAAGTTATTTATTTTGATAATCAATAGAATTAGGAAGCTAAACAAGGCAATTTATGATTTCAAAAGAAATAGTAGATGGAAGAGAATAGTTAATCGTAGTAATTTTTGTGAAGTTTTTTCCGGAGAATGGATGCATAGTTCAAGTTGTGAGGCATTTTTTAATGAGGAGAGTTATTTCCAGGATAATGATTTGGTGCATGCAGTTGACACCAGTGGTCGAGCTTATGAAGTGAAAGATGGTTGTCCAGTTGAAAAAAAAAAACTTGTGACAACAGAGACAGAAGAGGTGTTAGGTAATGAGGTTTTAGGAAGACGTCCTAAGGGTCCTGTGTACACCTGGAAGTGTAGTAGTATTTGCAGTGTGCGACAGGATTCCATCAATTTGCTTTGTGATTTTGTACGGACATTTAATAAGAAAAGTTTGAAGCAGAAAATGAAGTTGTTGCAAGAATTAGATCCTTGCAGAGTGAGAGAAGGGACAGGTTTGCATGGTCATTCACTGGCTTGTCTTTCCAGGAGAGTATGCCAGAGTGTTTTTCATCATTTCAGGATGCTAGCAGTGCATCATAATAAAGTGAGGAAATTAGTTAGAATGTTGTATTATGCTAAGAGTCCAGCAATTATGCTTAAACAATTATGCGCTGCTCTTTTGCATGGTTCTGAAATAGATGTGAAGAATATTTGTGCAGAAATTGAGTTTTGTTACTTTGGAAGTAAAGAGGAGAATGTTGAAATTGACCAAGAAGAAGAGGGTAATGTGGAAGATAGTGTACAGGTTTCCAGTACAGATAATTTTCAGAGGGAAATTGCGACGTTTCAGGTGAAATCAAGTGAGAGGCCTAATTTCACTTGTGTGTGTTGTCGACGCACTTATTATAAGAATCAGACTAAGTTAGTGGATTTATATGCAAAAAGTGAAAGGGAAAATAATAGTGAATGGAAGGATTTCACAACATATTTGATGGTAGAAAATTGTTTTGATTTGGGATCGGATCAACGTGTGTGTATTATTGTTGTAGCAAATTAAATCAAAACCAGATGCCTGCTAGAGCAGTGCATAATAATCTGGAATTGGTTGAGATTCCTTCTGAATTGAAGGATTTAAATACTTATGAATCTATTTTGATTCAAAGTATCCATCCCTTTCAGGCTATTGTAAGAATGGAGCCAAAGACAGGGAAATTGCCTCCATCAGATTTACAGAGAGGATTAAAGGGAAGAGTTGTTTATTTGCCTCTAGATTTGAAGAAAAACATTAACACAATTGGAGTAGAAAAAGTGGAAGAGGACCCTCTGGTTATCTTAGTTAATGGGGTTCCGACAAAGAATAAGAAAATATGGCAAGATTTAGTGAATGTTAGGAAAGTCAAAAAGGCAACATTGTACTTGAAAAAAAATAATAAGTACTATAAGAATATATATGTTGCAGAAGAGGAAGTAAGTGAGGAAGAGGATAGCGATTTGTGTGCTGGTCAAATTGAGAAAGTAGAACCCTCTACTAGTGAAGAAATATATGAACATTATAGTGTTCATCCTTTGCATTGCAAGGAAGTCATGGGGAATGCTATTGAGTTGTTTCAAATGAAACAAGCCAAAGGGAGTCCCATTAGTGTTTGGGAGGAAAGTTTGGAAGCTCGGTGTTTCCCACAGCTTTTTCCAACAGGTCAGGGAGGAAGATATGATGAGCGACCTCATCAAATTCCTGCTTCTGAATACCGGACTTTGCGATTGTATGCAGGAGATGCTAGGTTTCGACAATGTATTCCCTATTTGTTTCATCTCCTGTTTGAAAGCGATCTGTCTGGACTGTCATATGCAGTGAACCACATCTTGAAAAGTGGTATACACATGCAAAACATCTCGGCAAGTGACTTTATGGATAAAGTCAATGTCCAAGACAGTATTTTGGATTCTCACCTGATTAATCTCATGGCGTGTCAGCGTGGTACTAATGAGTACTGGTACCGTCGTCATGGTGATTTAAAATGTATGCTGAGGAACTTAGGAACTCCCACATGGTTCCTCACTCTGAGCTGTGCCGAGTATGGCTGGGAAGACTTACTTGAATTTCTACGAGAGGCAAATGGAAACATCGAAAACATCGAATTCAAGACACCCGGAGAACTGTGCTCTTTGGATCCAGTCAATGTATGCCGGTACTTCAATCATAGATTTGAAGGTATGATGTCTTTCATCATGAATAAGAAGAATCCACCTCTTGGAGAGGTGTTGGATTTCTTCTGGAGAAAGGAGTACCAAGCAAGAGGTGCTCCTCACATACATATGCTGTTGTGGATCAAGGATGCACCTAAATTTGGAACAGATCCAGAAGACTCAGTGATGAGTTTCATACAACAGTATTCTACGTGTGCTGTTCCAAACGCAAAGGAGAAGAAAAGCCTAAGAGAAAAAGTTCTACGTTTCCAAAGCCATCGTTGTGGAAAGTACTGTCGTCGTAAATTCCGAAACAAGGACAAGTTCTACACCAAATGTCGTTTCGGCTTTCCACGACCGGTGATTTCTAAAGGAAGAGTAAACAGTTTGATGTCTTCGCTGCGACATAATGTGATGAAGAAATCACCTAAAAACACATACAATTTGAAGAGGAACGAAGAGTCCAAGTACATCAACGACTACAACCCGGTGATTTTGTCCATGTGGAATGCTAACATGGATATACAGTTTGTGGCTGATAACTGTATGGCTGTGGCTCGGTATGTGACATCTTACATCACCAAAAAAGAGAAGACAGAATTGAAGGATATGTGGGAGGACATTTCCCATGAAAAGAGCCTCAGTAAGAAGTTGTACAGTTTCAGTCTGAAGATGTTGTCGCATCGAGAAATCGGAGCTTACGAATGTTCTGACCGGTTGTCTTCAGCAAGTCTCTATGCCAAATCTAGGAGTATCGTTTGGGCGAGTCTTGGTCTTGCTGCAACGCGTAATCGAGTTCTGAAACCTGTGCGGGAAATTGAGTATTTGGCGGAAAAGGAGCCAAACAGTACCGACATTTTGAAGAGCAACATGTTGGATACATATTATCCAAATCGAAGCAGTCACCTCGAGAATGTTTGTCTGTATGAGGTTCTTCAAAATTACATATTCAAGAGGAACATCAAAGAAGATACTGAGAAAGGAGTGTATGCTGTAATTGGAAGTGAGGGATGTCTGGTCAAGCAAAGAAAATGCCACTTGGTAAACCATCGAAAATTGAGTGGCGAATCTCCTGAAAAAAAGGAGTTTTTCTATTTAGCACTTTTGCAACTTTTCAAGCCTTGGCGTGCAGAAGAGGAACTGCTTGGAGATTTCCTCTGTTACGAAGACTCTTTCACTGCCGCCAAGGAGACCATAGAATGTCCTGCTTTTCCCAAATATGTAGAAATGTTGAATGTGGAAATCGAGCAGGAAGCAACGATTGCAGCCGAGATTGCCAGAGACAGTTCTCAGGACAGTCAGAGTTCTGCTTCATTGAGTCAGGATCCACTAGGAGGACCTGTTATCGAAAATGAAGCTGCCACTGCTATGAATGAAGTGGAAAGAGCCATGGCACATGCTCAGGAGGATGCGGTTAACTTAGAAGAGTTGGAAAGACAACTCAACGTTGAGCAGAGGAAAATATATGACGAAGTTACCATGCAAATTGATCATGGATTAAGTCATGAGAAGAAAGAGTGCTCATGTTCGTTGTTGAAGCCTGTCCGACTCTACGTGAGTGGAGAAGCGGGAACTGGAAAAAGTTTCCTTATTAAAGCAATTTCATGTTATTTGCAGGAAAGGACTGAGTCATCGCTGTCTTGTGTTGTCACCGCTCCAACTGGACTGGCAGCACATAACATTAAAGGGATTACTTTACATCGTTTACTGATGCTGCCAGTGGAGCATGACAACAAATTACAATATCACAAGCTATCTGGAGATGCTTGTTGTGAAGTTTCAAGAATCTTGAGGAAAATGAAACTTCTTATCATTGACGAAGTAAGCATGGTTTCCAATGTCATGCTTGCCTTTGTGCATTTGAGAATGCAAGAAGTTCTCAAAACAGAGTATGATGTGTAATTTGGTGGCAAACACATCATTGTTTTCGGAGATCTTCTGCAGCTGACACCAGTGAAAGGGCAACCTGTGTTCAAAATGCTCACGCATGAAGATACCAGGAAGTGCCTAGGGAGCATTGGCAACGTCAATATATGGTTAAACTTCAATTATGCTGAACTGCATGAAAATATGCGTCAGGCGAAGGATGAAGTTTACAAGAATATTCTACAAGATGTTAGAATAGGAAAAGTGACCGAGCATGGGAAAGAAGCTTTACGTGCACAATTACTGTCAAATTTATATCCAGAACAAGATGTTGTGCCTGAGAATATTTTTCAGAAAATTACTGAGAAGAAATCTGGAATATGTTTGATGCCAACTCTTGCAGAATGTGCCATCTTCAACAACAAAATGTTGAATTTAGAAAAGCAAGAGATTGTGAAACTGGAAGCTATTGACAGAATAGAGCATATGGGAGCAACAATTATTTTGTCTGAGAATTTGAAATCAAAATTGGATTCATTAGAGAAGACTATATCTAAAACTGCAGGTTTTGAAAAGAGTCTGAATGTGTGCTTGAACTGCCGTATAATTTTAAGAAGGAATTTACATGTTGAAAGAGGTCTGGTAAATGGATCAATGGGTAATGTTGTTGATTTTGTGAAATACAGAAATAGAGATGGAATTGAATTTTTAAAAATTAAATTTGATGGCATTGAGGAAGTACAGCTAATTGGTCGTTGTTCTGCTAGATTTTTGCTTGTAAAAGACTTATATGTTCGCCGTAAGCAGTTTCCTGTTTGCTTGGCATATGCGGTGACAATCCATAAACCGCAAGGTTTAAGTGTAGACAGTACAGTGGTGAATATTGGCAGTTCTGTGTTCAAGGAGGGTATGGCATATGTGGCATTGTCAAGAGTTAGAACTTTATCGGGATTGTACTTGATTGAGTGTGATGTCACAAACATTTGTGCGGATCTAGATTGTGTTAAGGAATACAATAGGTTGAGAAGAGAGTATGCGCCACATTTGCCTCAATATTCTTTGTTTGAGAAACGTGTGGTAGGCCGGAAACGAAGAAATGTGACCAATACTGGGGAGGTTGTAGCAAAAAGACGAAAAGTCGATGAACCTGAAATTATAAGCAGAAAAAAATGGGATTCTGTTGAAGATGTTGTTGGTTTTCAATTTGAAAACACTTCTGGTGTCAACTGCTATGCTAATGTAGTGGTTAATGTTTTGTTTTCTCTAGAAAATGTAAAAGAAGAGATTGTGGTCAATTCTGATCAAAGATTATGCAGTTTGTTAAATTCTGTGTTAGAGAAATGTAGCACTGATAGAACAAAAATAGAAAGTATGTCTGAAATTCGAAATCTGTTAGACAGATGTTCAGGCCAAACACAATTCTCTCAAAATATTCAGCAAGATTGTCAGGAGTTTTTAATGTATATGCTTGATGTATTGCATGCTGAAGGTGTAGATGTAGATCACCTGTTTGGGCTTTCTTATCAATGGCAGCATGACTGCGAGAACTGTAGGGTATCAAGTACTACTAGTGTAGACTCAGAAAGATTTATATATTTAACTTTGCCAGACAGTAAATCAGTCTCCTTTAATAAGCTAGTAAAAGCAGCTGATCACAACATGGAATGTAGCCAATGTAAATCTGAAATGATTTCAACATTATTTATACGAACATATGGCCAGTATGTCATTTTAATGTTCCAACGATGTAGGCCTGATGGAACAAAATTGACAACTTTAATTAAAAATTTTGTGGCTTCACAGTTGTCAATATCAGGAAGGACTTTTGTAACTGTAGCAATTATATATCATGACGGTCCTTCAATAATATCAGGACATTACACAGCTTATTTAAAGTCTAGAAATGGCTGGTCATTCTGCAACGATTCTGTTTTAATTTTAAAAAAAAAATTGCCGTATGACCTTAAAAATTCTTACCTGGTGTTTTTAAAACCAAAATTTTAGTGAAAGAATCTCGGGATGTGCTCTGAGGAATTTCAAGAAGTTCTAATGGCTCCTACACGATTTGGCCTTGAGGATAAGTGTAGTACAGAGACATAACTTCTTACCATAACACTGGACGTCATGGAAAAATAAGTGCACTTTGAATGAGTTCAGAAAAACTATTTCTTTTTATAAGCTAATTCAAGCAGCCAATCAAAACATGGAGTAGAGGGAATGTAAGTCTGCAATGCTGTCTACTGTTTTATATTGCTTTGTGATTAAAAGTGATGTAGAGAATTAAATAATTGTAGTAGTCATAGAGGTAGTGTAAGTCTGCTTCATAGTACGCAGTATCAGTGTCATAGGAAATGTAGAACATGAGTGAGCAAGAAGGGTAAGATATAGTAGTCCAGGATTGTGAAAATGATCTTCAACATTTTAATTCTGAAAGTTGCGGAAATACAACATGACGGGATTGGCTTACAAGAATTCCAAGAGTTATAAATGGCTCTGACATGATTTGGCCTTGTGGAAACGTGTGGTAGAGAACGAGAAGTCATTTATTGTATGTAACATATTTTTCAAAACGATGGAGGTTTTCTTTCAGAAAGTGGCGGGCTGAAAGTAATAACAGCACAACAGAGTGTAAGCTGTTCATAGGACATCCTTCGACGTCATGGAAAGTAAGTTAACTTTAAAGAGTTCTGAATTCTGATTTGTTATGTTGTATGGGTTTTTTAAACACAATCATTTTGATTGTGTTTTTTTTTTCCCCGCTGTTATATGATGAATACCTTCAAGTCACTGTTTTTAGTGAAATTTGATACATTCTGAGAACAGCAAAAATAAACCATTTAACATGTATAATTAATTCTGTACTGTTTGCATTTATGATGTACATGTAGAACTGTGTAGGAGGCATGGAGAAGGTGAGGCTTCTGTAAGTGTCAAAGTTGTTGCATACAGTGCTCATATTCTACGTAGTCTTTCATATGATAGACTACATTTCCACAATGAGATACCTAAGCAAAGGAAACACAGGTGATATGATTGTGGAATGAGCAAAAAAAATTGCACGTTTTTCCATTATATTACCTGTGTTTTCTAACATTACACATCACATTGTGTAGATGAGGTTTAGGCCTGTTCCTGGAGACAGAGGAGGTCTGACATTTGTTCAAGAGTGCAGTGGACATGACTCACTTCGTTGGTAGGCCTGCACATGTATTATCTCCTCTGTATTCTTCAACAAACCTAAATTTCATCTGCAACTCTGAGTAGGACTTACCTGAAACAAATCTGTGGATAGGTTACACCTTATCGGCATCTTGAAACAATCATTTAAAATGTTAGGGTCAGATTTATGATGGCCGTGCGCCTCTTTTGCTCCGCTGTGGGTCACTTTTGTGTAAAAGATGCACCATGTTGCAAGATAGGTTTCAGTTCATCTCCAGCAAGATACCATCAGTTTAAAATGTATATAATTAGCACTGTGTATGGGGCATGCAGAAGCTGAAGCTTTTGTAAGTGTCAAAGTTGTTGCATGCAGTGCTGCACTTCTGGGTACTGTTTCATATGCTGGACTACATCTGCACTATGAGATACCTAAGCAAAGGCAACACAGGTGATGTGATTGTGAAATGAGGAAAAGAAACTCCACATTTTCAATTACATCACCTGTGTTTCCTAAGTTTACGAATGACATTGTGCAGATGAAGTTTAGGTCTGTCCACGGACACAGAAGAGGTCTGGCCTTTGTTCAAGAGTGAAGTGGACATGACTTACTTCATTGGTAGGCCTTCACATGTATTATCTCCTCTGTATTCTTCAACAAGCATAAATTTGATATGCAATCCTGAGTAGGCCTCACCTTAAACAAACCTCTGGAGAGGCCACACCTTATCGTCATCCTGAATCAATCATTTCAAATGTTAGGGACAGATTTATGATAGGTGTATGCCTCTTTTGCGCCACTGTGCGTCACTTTTGTGATGCAGCGGCGGTGCAAAAGATTTGCTATGAGGCGACAAAATTACAAATTGATGCATCTAGGCAGATGTGTCATGCTGTAAAAAACCCGTGCCACATGAAACCGATGCAGCAGTGATGCAAAAGATGCACCATGTTGCAAGACAGGCCTGACTTCATCTCCAACAAGATAAGAAGCTAAGTCTTCTGTAAATGTCAAAATTGTTGTATATACTGCTCAACTTCTATGTACTCTTTGATATGCTAGACTCCATCTGCACTATGAGATACCTAACCAAAGGCAACACAGGTGATGTGATTGTGAAATGAGGAAAAGAAACTCCACATTTTTCAATTACATCACCAGTGTTTCCTAAGTTTACGAATGACATTGTGCAGATGAACTTTAGGTCTGTCCACGGACACAGAAGAGGTCTGGCCTTTGTTCAAGAGTGAAGTGGACATGACTTACTTCATTGGTAGGCCTTCACATGTATTATGTCCTTTGTTCTCTTCAACAACTCGAAATTTCATTTGGAACCCTGAGTAGGCCTCACCTCAAACAAACCTCTGGATAGGACACATCTTATTGGCATCCTGAAACAATCATTTAAAATGTTAGTGTCTTGCGACACTTTTGTGAGACAACAGCAGTGCAAAAGATGCACCATGTTTTAAGATAGGCCTCACTTCATCTGCATCAAGATACTGTTAGTTTAAAATGTATATCTTTAGGACTGTGTAGGGGGCCTGGAGAAGCAGAAGCTTCTGTAAGTGTCAAAGTTGTTGAAAAACTGTTTGTCCTTCAATCTTTTCCTTTGACTTTTCTAATTTTTAAATACATGTTTTAATATTTTTCAAATGTTTGTTCTCTCTTTCACAGATTGAAAGTATAAAAATAAAAAGTGAGTAAGTTAACGACAATTATAAGGTAAATGTTTTGTACTCTTTTCGTTACTTTTCTATCCCATTCACCTACTATTAGTTCCACAGCTTCATTTCTTTAACCCTCAGTTTCCTGCCTTTGCTACTTTCCTCATTCCTTTCTCTATTACCTACTTACTCAACTCCTTCCACTCTTTTTCTCAGTCCCTCTCTTCTCATAGTTCCTCACTCTTGTTCACTCACTCCGTCTCTATTACTCTTAGTGTCTTTGACTGATCACTCTTTCACTACTTGTTCATAATGCTTTCTCTGTGTAGTTGAAGCACACTAAGGGGCATATTATGAACACAGCCAATAAAATTATTGCTGTTTTTATTGGCAGAAAACTGCTGCAAAAGTGGTTTGAGCGGCAGTTTTCTGCCGCAAAAGCGGCTTTAGCGACACATTTCTGCCGATAAAAGCTGCAAAACTTTTATTGGCTATGTTGATGATATGGCTCTATGTTATTTACATTTCTTTGCTGTTTCAATTAATCTTTTTCTGTTATTTTTTCTTTTCTGTTTTCTGTTTTTTCTCTCTGTTATTCCACATGTTTTAATCTTATTTTGAACATTCACTCACATTCTCCAAGAAACTCTTCTTTGTTATTGTTCTACTCTCTTTTTTTTCTTTCACTTCCTTTTTTATTTTGTTTTTCACAATTATACCCTCTTCCATCTTTTCTTCGGTAAATAGATCTATTAAACAGTATCTCTGGTTTACTCCCTATAGCTGTCTTTCTTTTAACATTACTCTCTGTTTACTTCCCTTATACTAACTCTTCTTTTTTTTTTTTTTTTTGGTTCGCTCCCGGTTCGCGAACCGGGAAGCGAACGGGGAAGCGAACCAAAAGAAATAGAGCTTGCCAGAGTGCTAAACATTCTAGCAATTTTTTTTGAAAGGGGAGGTAGTTCTGAAAATAACTTTTTTTTAAATGTTTTTGTTGTTTTATATTTTTTTTTATTTTTCTGAACATTTTTTGTTTTTTTTGTATTTTTTGAACAGTTTTATGTTTTTTTTGGTTTTTGATGGAGGGGAAACAACAAAAAACAGACATTGGAAAGGGCTCAACAGGAGCAAAAAAAAAAAAATTACTGTCTGCGACGTTTAGGGCAATTGTGATTTTCATAAGCTCGGTTAATTAAGGTAATACTCATATTACCACAAGACAGTAATGCACCACAATACAAGCAGGTAAACTTCATATGGACAAAGTTGTCCTGAATGTTTGGCACGGTTTCCCGTGCCTCTGCTGCTGTCAAAGATATCTGTGATGATGACCTGGCCACAGGAGTTGTTGGGTTGTCCTGCTGGTCACGCATCTCTGCCTGGCTGTAGTTTAATGGATGCCACCTGCTCATATGACGATGCATGGTGTAGTTACCGAAGCTGTATTTTTTTAAGGTGCCTCTAGATAACTTCTCCTTACATATGAGGCAGGTGACATATCTGGCATTTACTTTCTTCTGCCCTTCAGGGATCGAAAAAAACTGCCAAATAAAACTGGTTTTCCGATGAGAAACCCGGGGTTGCTCTTCTAAAAACTGTGGTCCTTCTGTCTCCTCTTCCTCTTGCTCATCCTCTTCCTCCTCTGTGTTGCTGATGAACTGGGGAGGTGGTCCTCTCTTCCCATGAGGAGGTGGAGGTGGTGGTGGGGGTGCACCAGCTGAAGCAACTACTGAAGCCATTGCTGAACTATCAAAAAAGGTCTTCCTCTCACAAAGATGAAAGTCAGAGTGAGGAAAGAAGGAGGGGTTTTCATCATTTGGGAAAAACAATAGTTCTAAACCAATGAAAAGTGTTATTTTTAGGTCACCTGACCTAGCCTTACATCATTATGAAACCAAAAGTGAAATGAACCAATGAAAAGTTTTATTAACAAGTTACATGACCTGTTACGCTTATGTTACGCGCTGCGGAACGCGCCCCGGATCGCTTCCGGGTCGCTGCGCTTCGCGCCTCGGTTCGCGCTCCGGAGCACTTCTGGGTGCGCTAACGCGGCGCGTCATAAGACGCATTACGCGGCAACGCGATACGTCGCGCTTTCGCGACGCGCCCCTGATCGCTTCCGGGGAGCTGCGCTTCGCGTCTCAGTTCGCGTACCGGAGCACTTCCGGGTGCGCTAACGCGGCGCGTCATAAGACGCATTACGCGACAACGTGATACGTCGCGCTTCCGCGACGCGTCACGATGTTTATTTCTAACTGGGCAGTTGCGCAAACGGAACGTTTACCGGTTCGCGGACCGGGTCGCGGCATCAAATTGAGCTAACGGGAAGCTTCCCGGTTCGCGAACCGGGAGCGAAGAAAAAAAAATATTAAAAAAAAAATTATTAATAAACATATAACATATATTTTTGGATTTAAAGAAGAATACATTTTACAGCTACAGATATTAGCTTTTAAAAAACCAATGAAATTCACTGAAAAAACCATAGGTTATAGACCATATATAGTTAGGAATTAGCATTTACAAAACCTTGAAAATTCACTGAAAAAACCATAGGTTATAGACCATATATAGTTAGGAATTAGCATTTAAAAAACCTTATTTTACTCACACAAAACCATTGAAATTCCATATATAGTTAGTTGTACTAACTATATATCGCGCACCCGCAATCCACTGCTGATCATGTCACATATTACATCATTCATGACATGGTCAGTGACATCACTGATGACATCACTGATGACATATCAAATGACATCACTGATGACATCACTGATGACATCTCAAATGACATCTCAAATGACATCACTGATGACATCTCATTTGACATCACTGATGACATCACTGATGACATCACTGATGACATCATGTCATCTCAAATGACATCTCAAATGACATCTCAAATGACATCACTGATGACATCTCATTTGACATCACTGATGACATCACTGATGACATCTCATTTGACATTACTGATCACATCGTTGATGACATCATTCATGTGATATTATGATGAACCTCTTCAGACTCTTATATAATCTTAGATACACTCAGTATAAACATACACTCACAGACTGTCACTCATCCATGGAGTTACTCACACACCTAGTCAGTCATGCATAGAATCAATCACACCTCCATTTCCTCAACTATACAGTTATACACACCTTACTTATTCAAACATATACTAAAACATATTTACTCACTTATAGAATCCTGGATACAAGTTCACAATGATCCATACAGCCACTCACACATTCACTGGCTCTTATGCACAGTTATTTATATATGTCAACTCTCACATGTACTGTATTTTACATATGTACTTACTTTGACATGTAGCACTGAGATATCCATTCACTCACCAATACACTCATGCACACAGTCAACCGCCCATACAGCTGTTTCCACATGCACTTTTGAACCCATACATCTAGTGAATCAACTGCTCACACATCTATGCAGAGAGTCATACACCTCCCAGCCACCCACACACACACTCAGTCTCCCATACAAATGCTTGGGCAACCAATCAATAACCCATATAGTTAATCATATAGCTACTGATCAACACATGCAGCAGTTTACAGAACAACAGACATAATGATGCACAAATTAAGACAGTTTAGTCACTAACCCATGCACTCAGTGAGACACATTTAATCAGTCACTCATAGTCAGTCATGCCCCTACTAAATCCTTCATCAAGACACTTATACATCCACTCATTCTTCAATATGTAAGACATATTTTAACTTTACAGAAAAATACAGTCACTGGATGTTGTCATCAGTGATGTCATCAGTGATGTCACTGACCATGTCATGAATGATGTAATATGTGACATGATCAGCAGTGGATTGCGGGTGCGCGATATATAGTTAGTACAACTAACTATATATGGAATTTCAATGGTTTTGTGTGAGTAAAATAAGGTTTTTTAAATGCTAATTCCTAACTATATATGGTCTATAACCTATGGTTTTTTCAGTGAATTTTCAAGGTTTTGTAAATGCTAATTCCTAACTATATATGGTCTATAACCTATGGTTTTTTCAGTGAATATATATATATATATAT
Source organism: Lissotriton helveticus (assembly GCF_964261635.1). Taxonomy (NCBI): domain Eukaryota; kingdom Metazoa; phylum Chordata; class Amphibia; order Caudata; family Salamandridae; genus Lissotriton; species Lissotriton helveticus. The sequence goes on from NC_136067.1 coordinate 1,531,173,404, forward strand.
ATATATATATATTCTTTTTAAAACAATAAATCTATAATTTCAATGACAAAAGAATAAATTAATGACATTAAGAGTTTTCATACTGAGTGCCCTTTTATTTCCCTGCCTCCTTTGTTTTCTATGGAAGTGCGTAGCAGTACCTAAGAGTGGGCAAGTGTGGTGCTAAAATTACTCTAAGATTATGTTTTGATACAATTATGCCTTTTTAAACACCTGTAGGGTTGTAGTAACTTTAGAAGTGTAGTTTGCAAACAGCAATGGTCTTACTCATTTAAGGGTGTGGTTAATATCATGCCCTTCCTTAAATTTCTATAAAATACTTAAATTTAGTAGTAAGTACTCCCCATTTTCCAGCCACTCTCCTTCCCACATTTGGTAATGAAACGTATACCTATGTGTGTGGAGATTTCTGCCACAGGGACGGACATCTCTGTACAGAAAATATAGGAGAGGCAGAGGCCTCACACTATAGGTTTGTGAATAGTAAGTAGCACTATTACCAGTATAACCTATAGACCAGGTTCAGATCTGGGTGACTAAACAAAAACTAGCAACAATGTCTCAACCGGATTCAATGAGGAAGGCAAATACATATGTATGTACACAACATTACAAAAAGGAAAGAGGGAGAGTCATAGTAGTTTGGCCAAAAGTGCTCATGGCATCATATATTGGAATCCCAGTTTATTTAGAACAGTTATATCAGCACTGTGAGCATAAATTGCGAAGGCAACACAAAGGAACTTGATGCACGTTGTGCTTGTGATAGAAGTGGTGACGGCGCAGGTGACAAGTGTGAGGAAGACAGCGAGAGGCACAAGGTGACAAAGTGACAGGAATTATATACAGAGGATCAGTGGTTCAGCACAAATATTTATTTACAATGATTGAACATGATTTAAAACTTGTAAGAACACAGTTGAAAGTGCGCCATGAGTTGCGCTGATAGGACGGTCGACTTCGTTTCGGTCCTAATTATTCAGGACCATCATCAGGACCGGGTTGCCAAATTGGGAAGTCCTCTTGGTAGGGCAGCTGCGGAAGTCAGAGTAGGTATGCCCAGGGTTAAATCAGGATATCAACATGTGTGGTATACATCTCGGGTTTGGCGCGGCGTTGGTGGCGTCTTAGCGAGGTCAGGGGTAGATAGGACCAAAGGGGCAGAAATACCACCGTGATTGGAGATCACTGGTATGGCGCAGCTTACAGGTGTCTGCTTCGAAGTAACTCAATGTGGGATTGTCCATGCGACCAACAGTGCACTGTAGTCAATCCAAGTGTATCATGGGCAGCGAGATCAAAGCAGGGCCGCCACGTATGTGTGCGGTTTGACAGGTGTCTCGAGACATGATGCACTTGGATTGACTCCAGTTTCCAGAATACTCACACAACACGGTGTGCCCGCCCGTACCTTCGCAACGGATCCGCAACCCGACCCTGCCACAAATGCCATCTAGTACCACACTGTTGGTCGCGTTGGTCTCCAAATTCCTGTTCCTGTCCAGCAGGCTCCTCCCAGTGCTTTGTCCATCTCCTGTTCATTCTGCCTTTGGAGTTTGAGCTGAAAGGATCACTCTTCGTGTCTGCTGCATCATTATCATTTGAGATTTGAGGACTTTCGAATTTGATATTTTACAAGTAAGTTGGCGTTGTTGTTTGTTTGATTGGGGCATTGCAGTTGCTGCAACTACAATTTTGGTACTTATCATTATTTTTATTTTTTTAATTGTTGTGGGTAGCCAATAGGCTCAGAGCTAGTCATGGGTGGGTGCATGATGAAGCAACTGTTTTTTGGTGTGGTGTTGATTAATTTATTTCAAACATCATGTAGGGCATGGATGACATTGGATTGAATCGCAAAATGTGTTTTTTGGGGGTATTTCTGTTTTTGGGTGTCTGTTAAATAAATGCCTTTGTTGTGTGTGGTGTGTTGTTGTGTACCTTGCAGACCTTGTTTAGCCTGGTCGTTTTTGCATTTTATTGCATTAAAAGGCAAAGCAGTGTGGTTTAGCATGCATCCTTTGCCTGGCTATTATGGGCCTTTTGTCAGTCCATGGTTTTCCAGGCCTCCTGCTTGTTGCTTGTGATCTGTGAGTGTCCATGTGACTGGTGGCCATTTCTGGTGGAAGTTATTAGTGTGCTGCTTTTGCCATAAAGGCCGGCATGGTTTTCCTCTTGGCTTACTGCTTCCATCCATCCCCTTTGCCAGCAGCAGCTCCCTGAATGATGTAATGGGCAAATAATGTAATGCCAAACAGGGTCCACTTCCATTACATTTGTATTTGTGTTCTTCTTCTTTTTTCCTAACCATCCTGAGAGTGTAGTGTACACAGTATACCATGAAAGCCCTTGTTGACGAAGTCTCACAAATGGCTACACTATATCTTTAATGTATTTGTTTGTACTAGTAGTAATTGAACCACAACAACAAATGCAACATTTCACTGATGTTCTTCTCCTGGCTTCTTTGCTTTTAGGTGCACAAAAAGACTGAGGAGGAGGTGGCATCATCATCATCACCCGTTGTACTGACAGACAGAAGTCCTGCTGCGCACCACGTCACGTCCACGTGTGACCACAGACATCTCTGAAACTTGTAGACCCGAGTCCTGCTGACATCTGAAGAAGATGGGCCCAAAGAAATGTAACAGGTCCTCCAGTAACAAGAAAGTTATCAGTGAGAAGAAGGAACAAAAAAAGGAAGTGGCACTTACCAAGACTGGTGTGCCGCCCCATGTGTTTTTTGGGAAAATAATATTACGCCTGCAGCAGCATTGTCCGGGGACCAAGCTGGGAGCAGCATCTCCGCATCAACGGGCCAGCCCCACCAACCTAGGCCCAAGCCCAACAGTGTCGCAGAGGTAGCCAGTCTACTATCGAGCAGCAATGTTGAAACCTCATTATCGCAAAGTAGTACACAATCAACGGAGGCAGAAACTCAGCAGAGCAGGCGCAGCAGCAGCGGCAGCACCCGCAAGAGTAGCAGCAGCCACAAGAACAGCAGCAGCCGCATGTACAGCAGCAGCTGCAAGAACAGCCGCAAGAACAGCAGCAAGAACAGCCACAACAACAGCCTACAGTAGTAGTTGTTCCTCCTTTCAGGAAATCGAGCTTCCTGCAGACAAAGTGGAGCAAGCCACAAGACAAGGCTAGTGAAAAGGAAGGTTCCAGAAAGCCTTAGAGTTATGGAGGTAGATGTACAAGAGAGGGATGATGATGATGACGAGCCAGTCATCACGAACATCATTCCTGGCCCAAAGGAGATAGAGACCAACATTATACCCCTATCCAAAAATGACTGCGAGGGAAGTAGCATGGATACCACCAACACAGGTAACACCACCACGACCTCCAGCTTCCATATTTGCATTTGCAAAGGCCTGGCAGGGACCTAGATCCAGCTCAACCACCACCTCAGTAGGTAGTGTAGCTGCACAGAGTCACATTCCAAGCCCACCCTCCAGTTCATCTGATATTGAAAGTGGCACATTCAGCAGCGCCAGAAAGTTCTCCTCCCCAGTTTGGGACTTATTTTCGGTTAGCAGTAAGGAGGAGAACATTGCTTTATGCTCAATTTGCCGACATGCTGTTAGGCGGGGTAAGCTTGGTACAAACTATGGTACCGGAGGCCAAACAAGTCATCTCAAAATACAACACAATATCCAGTGGGAGGCTCATCTACTTAGAAAAAAGTAAAACTCAATCCATTGCTGTTTTTGTGGGTGAAGAATTAGGGGAAGATATGATCGCGGTGGAAGGTGAACAAGAGGGAGACATTTTTAGCCCTCTCCCCAGCAGTGTAGTGGTACCGCCCACATCCTCAGCAACATCTCAGTGGCACCGCAGTAATAGCCATACTCCGAGTTAGACTGAGACACCAAGGCGACCGAGTACTGCAATGAAAAAAAGGGTGTTGTTGAGTTCAAGAAAATAGCTACACCACAAAGGAAAATAATCCAGCCTACCATTGAGAGCATGCTTTGGTTGGAGGGGCAGTACCAATGCAACCACCCAATGGCACGGTTGTACAATGCGAAGCTGGCTAAAATGTTGGCGCTGGACCTTCTTCCCTTTTCATTTGTGGAAGGGGTGGGTTTCCTTGAATTTGTGTCAGCCATCTGCCCTAAATGGAAGGTTCCCAGCTGGTCCTATTTCGCCAGAGTTACTGTTCCAGCACTACATCACGATGTGCTGGAATTGGTTGGACAAGCTTTGCAGCAGAGTGCTTTTCACAGTATCCACCTGACAACAGACATGTGGACCAGTTGCCAAACCACTGATTACATGTGCATCACTGCACACTGGGTCTCTTTTGTGGGGGTTAGAGATAAGCTATCTGAAGTAGGTGCTGTTGACACAGCTGAGATTTCTAATGCTAATCGGAAACATGCAACTGTAGCCATGTTCGCCATGGAGAAATCTCATACTATTGTAAACATTTTGGAAGAGTTTCACAGCAAGGTCTTTGAATAGCTGCGCCCAAGATGGCTTAACATTAGTTTTGTTTCCACAGATAATGGCAGTAATGTACTTAAGGCCATGCCGCTTGGTTCCTATTTCAGGGTCCCGTGTTTGGTGCACTGCATTAACATTATAGTTCAAGACTTTCTGAAAAACAGAATCCATAGTCCGCAACTTACTGACCACCTGCCGAAGAATATGCACTCATTTCAGCCATTATTTTAAAGCTCGTAAGCAGCTGAGGATCATTCAACGTGACTATAGAGTGCCAGTCAAGGCACTCAACCAGGACGTTGCAAAACACGTTGGAACTCAACTTATTACATGCTTGACCGTCTAGGCCCGTGGCTGCACCCCGTGTTGGCGCCGCCTTCGGCAAGGAAGCGGTCGCGGCTCTGGCTATGAGCCCTATGGCCCTTTGCCATGGTTCTGGGTAGGTGAGGGGGTGGAAAAGAAAAAGAAGGGATGAAAAAAGTAAGTAAAAGAAATGAAAAAGCAGGTAATAGAAAAAGAGTGAAAAAGTAGTGAAAAATACACAAAAAGTAGAAAAAACTCAAAATATAGAATCAGGAAAATAGAGCGATAGATAATACATAAAAAAGATTTTTTAAAAGTTTTCAGAAACAAAGGATTGAAAAGATAGAGGGAGGATTGAAAAGCAGGCCCAGAACCATAGCAATAGAGTGAAAAACAAGATGGCGAACACGTAATATGCGTTCCCGAATAGGAAATACTTATCGCGAACGGGCGGGAGCATACACTACGCGTCCTGGAACAGGAAATAAGCATCGCGAGCCGGCGCGAGCATGCAATATGCAACCAGAACAGGAAATAACCATTGCGAGCGGGCGGGACAAGTGAAAAACAAGATGGCCACGCCCATTAGCGACCGCATGGCCAAGTTAGCGATATATTTTCCCACAAGCACGCAAAAACACATCACGAACGGGTGGGACAAGCATCTCTGCGTCTTCGCGGAGATTCTGCCTGCTCAAGGAGATTTGTTACAATTTCACAGAGATTTGCGTAACGCGACTACGCAAATTCCGCCCACCCCTAATATTTTATAAAAATGTTTTGAGGAAGTGTCAACAGTGACTGTAGCCTGCTGGGTAACCGGGATTGTGGCTTAAGCAGGGCTTAATGCTTTTGTTTTCACTAAACCAGGTAAAATATGGCAACAAAATCTGCCTAATTGGGATAAGACTAGTGGAGATAATGGGTGTTGAGGATTGAGGTAGAGAATCCACATTGAAACTAATTGCTAGTATGGCATCTGATGTGGTAATTAAGCATCGAACAAGCAAAATACTCACATTTGGTCTTTGCATAGAAAGCATGTCTTCCATGAATACTTCAATGTTCACAGTATCTAAAGTTGATGGGTCTTGTATATTAGTTCAGAATTACAGAAACCTCAACTCGCATTGTAAAATACTTGCTGCACAAAATACATACAGCACAGAGGTAATAGCCTAGGTATTCAGAAAGAAACATAAAATGGCAACTGGTATCACTGTTGAAGTCCCCTCAAAAAGTACTACATCTGAATCACCATATTTAAATGGCCTTCAGATTTCAGGAGGCCCAGTATGCATTCCTCCACTTAGCCAATGGCTATAAGAACATTGAAACGGCAGGAAAGTGTTTGCTTCCAGGATCATTAAATAACTACTAGGGTACCCATGGGCCTAGGGTCTTATGTTGATGGATTCTACATTTGGAAAATCACTGAGATGAGTTGAAATAAATACACGTCACTATTCTGGTGGAATCTGGGTATAAAATACATATTAAGAAGTCTAGGATTGAGTTTCTGAATGTCCATTTTTTGGGTTCTGAATAAATCAGTAAAGCCAAAGGGCTAGCCCCTGATTTCTGTGAGAAGTGTGAGAACCTTCAGCCTCCACTCCACTTCATGAATTGTAAACCCTTATGGGTGCCTTAAATCTGGGAAGTAATTTATACAGATGGTTAAATACATCTATTCACGATACACTCAGCAAATCTGGGTTCACATATATTTTATAAAATGAGAGACAGACAATTCATATAGACTATACATCTCATATCTACTTAAAAGAGTGCTTTGCACCAGTGAAGAAGAATATTATTGTAAAGTAAGCTGACATAATTAAGTTATAGCCCTACTCCCCCCCCCCCATCACTGATATCACCATTACAGCGGATCAGACTGTGAGGTCCCAGTCGGCAATCCTTCAGGGTTTCAGCTCCTACTATGCAGCCTTATATAAAGCCTCTACCACCTCCAATCTCAAAAAAGTAAGGCACTTCCTGCACCCTCTTCACTTGCCCTCGATCAATGCCCTATTATGCTAGGAGCTTGTCAGCCTCATCACAGTGAGGTAAGCCAAGCAAGCCATACATGACATAGCCCGTAATAAAACCCCAGGCCTTGATGGGATCCCCATTGAATACTATGATAGCTTATTGACCCACCTCACACCCAAATTGGTGGGAATGTATAAGGAAACCCTCACCATGGGAACCCTTCCGCTCTCCTTATGGTAGTCTCCTCTGGTCTCTCGAATAGAACCAGACCGCAATCCTACGTACCTCTCCTCCTTTCGGCCAATAGCACTGCTGGGGGCGAACTATAACATATTAGGCAGAGTCCTATTGGACCGATACTTACAAATACTCCCCAATCTGATACACCCTGATGAGAATGAATTAGTGACAGAGTACATCTCTCAACATCAGACGACTGTTCTACATTATAGACCTGGCCTCGCCGCAGTTTCCACGGGCAGTGAGGCGCATACTAGACTTTGAAAAGGCCCTTGACTCTGTCCTGGGATCATCTCTTTGAGGTCTTGCAGGTAGTGGGCATTGGCTCCTCCAAGCAAATACCAAGTTATTGTACAACAACCCGTTGTCCAGGGTATGCATTGGATGATTAATCTCATCCCCATTTTCAATTGGCAGAGGGATGCACCAAGGCTGCCCCCTCTCTCCCATTCTATTTACCAATGCTGTGGAGCCCCTGGCCCACTGTCAACACAAAGAAGGCCAGCAATGAGGCATCCTTCTGGATGGGGTCACACAGGCAGTGTCACTCTATGCAGATGACTTGCTGTTATATGTTCACGCTTCATGGACATGTCATCCATTCCCCCCACCTTCCAGGACTTTTCATGCGCAAAGGGCCTCCATGTAAACTGGCAGAAGTTGGCGTCTTTCCTTTCTGCCAAGATAAACCCCACCTCTGCGCCCCCCCGGAAGATCCGTATGGGAGATACTTCCCCGACCTAGACAGTGGTGGGTGTTCGCTAATTAGGGATCAGACTCTACCATTCCCAAAGAGATTTGTTTGAAGGCAACCTACAGGGAGCTTCACAGCCCTAAACATGCAGATGCACTTCTGGCAATAACTGCCACTTGCCCTGACAGGCAGGATTCCACTATCAAAAATTATCCTCCTTCCCATTTTTTATATTTTTTATAAACGTCCCGGTATTCCTGCATGGCTGCTTCTTTAAACACCTAGACCAACCCCTGAGCGACTTCTTGTGGGATGGCAGGAGATGACGACTATCCCTTCGTAAACTCCAGCTACCAGTGGGCCAAGGAAGTTGAGCACGTCTTCTTTTGGAAATTTCTACCTAGAGGCACAATTACAATGGGTCTCCCACTGTTTGGCGGGTAAAAACTTGTATGAGATGAGTACAGGGAATGGGTTCCTTCCCCTTCCTGTGCTTCGCCAACTTCTCCATCCTACTGTTCAAACACAACAGTCATGGTCTAGGCACGTCTGGGTCACCCGGAAATGTTTGGCTAGGCCCTTACAGCTAACCAAGCAGACTATCTCATATCCCCTAGGTATCCCTCTCCAGGGCATACAGGAATCTCAGGCCCTTCGCAGCTGAACTATGAGAGTGGTTCTCAGGTTCTATAGTCACAGGTGGTGGCCTCTTCCAGGACTCTCAACTTCTCACATTCGAGCAGGTATGCATTGACTATAATATCCCCCATGGTCAATTCCTAATGCACGGGCAATTGCTAGCGACATTGTACTCTCTTTGGGGAAATACTGTCAAAGACCCACTGACACATACAGCGATCCACACCCTGTACACCATGGGGAAGGGACGACACCTTGGTTTCACAATGCACACATGGAGCACACAGGACTTTCACTAACGCACTTCCGACAGTTATGGGAGGAAGACCTAGGCAGATCTTTACATGACACTGAGTGGGCAAGGGCACCGGAATCCCTATAAATCATACCCAGGAATGCTTCCTTTAAAAATATTCTGTTTATCATTCTCCATAGAGCTTACGTCCTGCCTAATCCTCATATTCCCAACAGCTAATTTGGCCTGCCCCAGGTGTCAGGCCCCTATGGCCGACCTTCAACACATGATCTGATCTTGTTCACACATAGCCTGTTACTGGTGTATCATACATTGCACATTGGCCACTGTTACAGAGCTGACGACACAGAACTCTTGAGAGGCCACGGCCCTCCACATCTTCTCCAGAAGGAAGAACCACAAAGTGAGAGCCTGATTTGCTAACTTAGTTCTCATTCTAGCCAACACAACTCCTCACCATTCATTGGCAGGCTTCTCACCCACCAGCCCTCCCCCAATGGCATGCAGCATTGCTTCACTGGGGCAACACTGAAAGCTCTGCACTACATTGGGAGAAGGCAGGACTTATATGCAAACGCTATATAGCCTCTGCTTAGGACACTATGCTGCAGTAATTTAAAAATCTTACAGCCAACGATCCCCCCTATCCTCGCCTCTTTGACTCTCTGGGTCTAATTTTGTCATCCAGATCAGCCTCGGAGTCCATCACTACCTCATTGCATTTGATTGACAATGCTTCATTCCTCTGGCTCCTGCTCTTTACTGGTTGACCTCTTTACCCTCTCCACTCACACATTTCTCCCTTCATCCCCTCTCCTTCACTCCCCACCCAGCCCTGTTCATCTTACCATATTTCCCCAGAGATTGTTTGGGGGTTAAGCTATTGGGGAACCATTACCCTGCTTCATGAGGACATGACCCTTGCTATGTTCATACAGAGAATGACCAGACTGGTGATGTGTTATACAACCTTAGGCATTATCATCAGGTGACTACGCATGGTTCTAATGAGTCTGCTTCTTCTCCCTTGGCTCAGCTTTACAAAAAGGACTAACCATATCTCCGTCCATCGTGTTGCCTTTGAACTTCATTTGTTTTCTTTTTTTTATCCTTTGTTTTAGGATTCCTTCACGTAATCTCAGATTAAATTCGCTCTTAGTCTCATCTGACCATCAGACGCTCTCTTCATTTTTATGCTTCTTGTTGTCACGGTTATGATTTTAAGTATGCAACAGCCCAATAGAAATCGTTTTAAAAGGAAAAGGAAAAAAAGGAAAAGATCTACTTTCCAAGGCACCAGCGTTCTGATTTTAGGAGTTTCACTAAATTATTTGCGTTCAAAGAAACAGCATAGATTTAAAACACTGGAAATCCAACAGGAACAAAGACTCAATGGAAAAAAATGATTAAGGCTAAACAGCTTTGGGTTGGATAGGTACCCTCTAGAGTCAGCTTCCATTAGTGCATGTGCAGAATATGATAACACATTACAGGGAAGGGGGGTGCAGCAGCATTTTTTGCTGTTAAGATAGCTGTTAAGACAAATTAAGGAACGGCCATTACTAGACTACAAAATAAAATTAACCTAGATCTCACACTAGCAATAAATCACATGAGAATCATGCCCTAGCCTCATGGTTGCGAGCAAAGTATACTTATTTTCTGGTTTCCAATGAAGATTCTACTGTCTCAATCCTGGGAGTGGAAAACCAGCACATTTCCAGTGAAAATGGGTTTAATTAAAGTAGCACATGAAAGCATACCTTCTGCTCATCCTGGAGTTTCAGCAACCATGTTGCTCCCCTATGAGCGATCTTGCTAGCCACGCATGGCTATAGCTACCAGATATGTTTTAAAATGTCAAATTTACCAGCTAATTAAACCATCCACTATATGGTCCCTTTCCTCCAAGTCAACCAATACAAATATGAATTACTGGCAGTCAAATCAGTCTCTCACTTTATCAACAGCTTCCCAATTTATAGAAAGACCTACTTTGCTTTGTAGCAATGGGATGAGTTCACACATTTCACTCAGATCAAGGACTGGCCTTCACTTCCAAAACTAGCAGCGGCTGTAGCAGCAGTGGCAACTGAATTTCCAACTCTATTCAAACCAAAAAAGAATGGTTTAGTAGAAAGGGTGAACAACAAGCCTAAGCATGCATTGGCTTTGAGGGTCTTAAGAGGCATATCTGGGTTACTTAACATACACTGTGCCAAGACAGCTTTAGGTAATCTGCAGAGAAATGTATTGCTAAACTGTACACCTGAAGAAAGGATATGTGGCTTCTCAATCTATGTCCTGAACACCCCTACATGGCTCCAATTCACAAGATTAAGCACAGCTTGATCAGTTGCTGGATTTACAGGAGACTACACAGAGCCTGTCATTGTTTAACTACTAGCTGTATACAAAAGTGCAGAGAGTTTGTGTATGACAGAGTTTCCAAAAGGGAAAGTAACTTGGATAAAAGGCATGCGAGGCAAACTGTGATCTTGCATCCACTGCCTGGGGCTAAGAAGAACAGCCAAGTCTCAATCAACTTTGTGAAACCTAATCATGCTGCTTATTCAACTGCTCAAATCCTTGTGAAACGTTCAACTTGTAGCATGTCTATACCTGGAACTTCCTGAAAACAAATAATAAGAACTGTTGAATTCATACGTCACTGTGGCAGCACCGAACCATGCACATGGCTACCTCCTCCAAATAACAGAGAGCACACAGGCTCTCCTACCTATACCAGCATTGTAACACCATTAGCAACACTCGTACTGGAGATACATTGTTGTGTGAATTTGTTGTGTCCAAAGCTCTTTCTCCTGAGCCTGGGGAGAATCAGTGACCTACAGACTAAGCCACTATCATCTTTCTGCATCACACTATTGGTCCTGAAAGAGGCCCATCTATCAGCACCCACAGAAGACTGTCTTCTTTTAGGCACATACTCGGCAAGTACTCTGACTGCCATAGACGTATTGCTTGATGATGCTCAAAGTGGTAGCCTTTATCCTGTGACTCACAATGATAGAGTAGCTCATCGAAATGACTGCCAGATCTCAAACCAGTTCAAGTTGAACTGTATCCTCTTTCTTTATCACATCTTGTGACAGAGTATATTTCATGTCAGGTTCATAGCGCAACCTCTCCAAAATCGCTTCTTTTGGAGTAAGCTGCAAGAGAGACTGATCAAGTCCCACAAACACATTCTCTCTTACTCTGGATGACATTTCCCTGGGATCTTGCACTAGCAATTGCAACATTAAAACTCAGCATCAGCTTCTGTTAGACCTGGCACCTTGGCGTGGGTCTCCCTGCCACTTTTTGCTGTTGCCTCATGTGTTTTTGCTGGTGCTAGAGGCTTTGGACACTGTGCCACTGCTGTCCAGTGCCACAGTGCAAGAGCTCCCTATTGTAAATTGATGTCTGGATTAGTGATTCCATGATTGGCTGGTTTGGTTTACCTGTTAGACCCCGGTACAGTGCACCAGGAGTGCCCGGGGCAGGTAATCCAAATGCTGCTAGTGGGCTTGCAGCACTGGTTGTGCCACCCACAGAATCAGCCTGTAAAAGTGTGTCTAATGCTTGCCATTGCAGAGCCTGTGTGCAGTCTGGTACTGCCATGCTGACTGGGCTAGTGCACCCACTTGCCAGTCCCTAAACCTTCATTTTTCTTCATATCAGACACCCCTCAGGTATGCCCAAGGGCAGGGTACATTGTAAGTATAAGGTAGGACATGCCCTGGTGTGTGTGGCATGTCCTAATAGTAAATTACAGCCATTTTCGTTTTTCACTATTGCAAGGCTACCTATTCACCATAGGCCAGAATGGGCAGTTTGATCATTACACCTTATAATCCTAACTGACTCAGGGAACTAGGTAGAAATTCGAGTTTAGTATGCCTGAACTAGGAATAATTATACGCATCTTTTAATGAAGTTGGTTTTAACATTCTGTGTTTGAAAATACCACTTTTAGAAAGTAGGTATTTTCTAGTCTAACTATCCAAGCCTGCCTCTGCTAGGTTGTGTATTCCTTGTCCGGAGTTTGAGTGACAGGGGCTGGGGGATTCCAGGAGACAGGGTGAGTTAGCCCAGTGCTGAATAGAGAGATCTGCATCTAGATGGGAGGAAGGAGTTGCACCTGGGACCTGAATAGGGCTGTGCCTTCCCTCCACAATGGTGGCTCCACCTCCTGTGGTGCGTCTGATGTCTCTGCCCTGCACTGTGAAAGGAAAGAAGGAGTCATGTAAACAGAGTGCTCCAGGACTGACCAGAACTGGTTTTCACTAGGCAAAGGCCTCTCTGCCTTCAGAGAACAAAGAGAAACTGTGTATTATAGAGGGGACCCAAACCCCAGAACTTTAGATCACTTTTGGACAACAAGAAGAAACCTTTGCTGAGGAGGGGAACCACAGTAACTGAGGAGAGACTATCCCTAAGCTGAAGTGCTGCTTGGGGGATTGGCCTGCAGTGGTTACCTGACTGCCAAAGAAAGGAGAGGAACTTTGTGTACTTTCATCAACTTGTAAGGATCTCCAAGGGCTTGAGAAAAGAGCTTGCTTCCTACTGAAGTCTCAGGGACAACAGACTTCACCAACCAGCTCCCCAAGAGTTCTTTTGAAGTGACTGCAGTTGTGCGGGACTTTTTGAGGAACTGCGCATCACAAGGAGCTGGAAGTGTGACTCACGAGCAAGAAGCGTGACGCCAAACTGTCGCTGCACAACACGAGAGCGCCTCACATCGCTGGAGAAGAGGATCGACGTCGCAGCAGTCGCTGTCACATCACCGGGAAGCGTGTCGCAGGGCCTGTTGCGGCCCCCAAGAACTGCTGAGTCATTGCAGGGCCCACAAAGCGCCTCGCATCGCCGGAGAAGACGATCGACGATGCCGCAGATGCCGCCGCATCACCGGGAAGCGTGTTGCAAGGCCTGTCGCGACTCGCATCATTGTTGAAGCACCGCGCATTGCTGGAGTAGAGGATCGAAGTCGCAGCAGACTCCACCGCATCACCGGGAAGCGTGTCGCAGGGCTTGTTGTGGTCCACATCGTATCACACCAAGAAGAAGACAACATCTTTATTTCTTTGCACCAAGTCTTCATTGCATCACGGCGTTGCTCTCCACATCGCAGCGGAAGCACAGTAAGAAACCGACGCATCACCTCTCCTCACAGAGAAGAACCGACGCATTGCCGTTCCAACGCAGCAGTAGGGAACCGACGCATCACTGTTCTTGCGTGTAAGGAACCGACACATCACCTTCTCTGCAACACTTTCGTTGGATTGCGTTACGCATTTCAGGTACATTGACTCAAAGTGTCGCAGTTTACATCCAAGAGAGAACTAAGCTAATTCTACCATTTTAAGCACAGTATTGTGGATTTTTGTCGTTTGTGGTCTTGTGTTAAATCTATATAAAATATACCTATTTTTAATATACAACTTGTGTGGTGTCCATATGTAGTGTTGTCACTGAGTTACTATATGTGTTCACAAATTTACACACTGCTTCTGAGATAAGCCTGTCTGCTCGTCCCAAGCTACCAAGGGGGTGAATAGGGGTTATTTTAGGAGTGTACCCCCTTAACCTGACTAGACGCAAGGGCCCCTATTTGTCACAGTTACCTACCTGTGCCAACTAGAGCCCCCCCAAATCCTATCAAACCTATGCATCCTTCCAAGGTGGTAATCCATACTTCAGTACAGACCACTAAAAAGAACTGTACTGCTTTAACAGGTAAAAGACTGGAACTCTGATACTTCCATCTCTACGATGGTAGCCCTTCTTTATATATAGTGGGAACACTGTGTCTCCTTGCACACCACCCTTCAATGCACTGGTTCTGTATTTGAATGTGTTATTTAACTACACATGTTTGCTTCTATGCAAAGGAATTTGAAATTCTGATTCAGACTATGCTGATGAGTCGCATACTCTTCATTTCTTGAATTGCACATAGAGGTTGGTTATGTTGCTTTAGTACAGTCTCCTTGAAAACTATTATGGGTACAGAGATCTTGCCTTCTTTTAGAGGCAAACACTCTTTCCTGCACACATGAGACATTATTTTTTGTAGAGTTTTTTTTATTATTGTGGCATTGCTAGATAAAGGTACTCTGCACATGCCAACGTTAGGCTAAAATCGCACAATATTTTCACAGTTTTGTGGGGTAAATCTCTGGAATCTGTGAGGATTGACTCTGCAACCTAGTGTTCCTACACTTCTCCTGATAACAAAAATGGTACCAAACATGTGTAAGAAAGCTGATCACCTGTGACTGTGAAGAACCCAAAACATGAGTATGAAAAGGTTGGCAAAGGACTTTTTTTTTTATTAATGCCATGTTTTTTGGGATCTGGGTAACTTCCATATTTGGGATTAGAGTCAGCAGCAGCCTGAGACACCTACCATTTTAAAAACTATGAACTAGCTTGTATAGATTCCACCACTATTTCCTACATTTAATTAATTCCATTAAAAAGTCAAACTGTAGTTGAAATACCTATATTTCCTTGAGTTTGTATGATGGACAATTGGAGAATTTGTGGGAAACAGCAAATGTGTTGCTACTCATTGTTCTAACAGCTCGCCCAATAAAAAGCGTTCCCCACTTGTGTGGGGGGGGGCCTATCAGCACAGATAGTAAAGGCTCCAAAACACAAGAAAGAAGAGGAGCTTTGCGAAAGGCTTTTTGGAATCTGGGAAGTGGTCATATATGAGATTGGTATAAGCAGTTCGCAAGGGAAACCTATCAGTCCCAGAGATTCTTGAAAAACTTCCATTCCTATCACATTATAGGTACATTAACGCATGTGAGGGATTCCAGGATCTGGTAGGGCAGGTGTCAAACAGTCTGTCACAGAAATTTGAGGAAAGCTTGTTTTTCCATCCATACTTAGGGCCTGATTTAGATTTTGGTGGATGAGCTACTCTGTCACAACGGTGAGGGATATCCCGTCCACCAAAATATAAATCCCATAGGATATTATGGGAATTAAATTTCGACGGATGGTATATGCGTCACCTTTGTGATGGAGTAACCCGTCTGCCGAAATCAAAATCAGGCAGTTAAACATTTGCAAAGTATTCATGTTTGATTCCTGCCTTTTTCCTCTGAGGACTGCCCTCCTGCTTGAGTCCTGCCTTGTTTCTCGAGGACAGCCCTTTTTCCCCCAGAGGACTGCCCTGCTGCTTGAAACCTGCCCTGCAAGAAGGAATCCTGGACCAACTCCTTTCATCCCATGCTAATCTGAATGAGACCAAGGGTCAGTTGGCTGACGACCTGTTTTCTGCTTCAGGGGCACAACAAGCTGCAGAGGCCTCACTGCAACTGCGCAGCTGAGCTGCTGCACTAGACCTGGACCTGGTGGAGTGAATCCCTGATCCCAAAAAGATACCTCCCCAGGTCCTGGTCTGCTGGCTGGAATAAAAGAGAATTCCTGCTTGCCTAACTGAAGGTTCCATCAAAACAAGTGAGTAGCATCACAAAGCCTTGCAAAGTCTCGCACCACAGCTGAAAGCTTCATCTGAACTGACGCTGAAAGACACAAAACCTCACTGCATACCTGAAAGCTTCATCGGAACTAACGCCTAGTGAGGCAAAGTTCCGCAAAGCTTTGCCGCACATTGTAAACTTAATCAGAACCGAAGCCAAGCAAAACCACGCAGAACATGTACCAAAGACAGTAGGTACAACTCCTAGTCGGCCAAACTTGTTCCTGTGCCCAGCCTGTGCTTCATTGTGTTTGGCCTTAACTTGTTTACTTTGTCCCAGTCCAGCACAACCACATACCCTCAGTTGGTGCTTTCTGCTTCTTGGTGCAATTTGTATCTAAACCTTTAAAAATTCAATGTCTCTAGTTCTACTGATTGAATTTCTGTTGTTCTGGTAATTTACTAAATAAAATATAATCTATTTTTCTAAATTGGTTTGGGATTTTTCTAGTGTTTTCATTTTATTACAGTTTGTGTGCTACATAAATACTTAACACAGTGCCTTTAGGTTACGCATGGCTACTTTAGTACCAAGCTACCGTTAAGCACATGGTAATTTAGTAACTTTTGTGGTTCACTCAGACAAGGATTGTGGTTGTTGCTTGAGCAGAGTTTACAACTCACTCGATCAGTACTGTAATTGCATCTATATAGCGCTTACTACCCTTAAAGAGGTATTGTAGCTCTTTATGTGGGCAGCACACTGCGCTGGAACCCAGTATTAGTGGGTTTTTGTTTGGGCCTATTGGTGGCTATTTGGAGTGGTCTTGAACTCCTAATGAAGCTATACAATGCGTTTACTCTAGTTTTTATGTGGTTGATTACATTAATAGGAGTTAGGTGTGATCTTTAGCAGAAGAAGGAATATGTGAATTCATACATTGGTTGATGATAGTGATAGATAAATTACATGCAATTATGTATTGTTTGGTTGTATGAGAATTACTTTTAAAGGCGAGGCTGTGAACTTTGAAATTAGGTGTGGGAAACTTGTAGAGATACAATTATAGAGATTAATGCAAACATGCAAGTGATTTATTAGGATATACTCGGAGAGAGGAGCCATGCAAAGGATGTAAAGAAAGGAGAGAGTTATTAGAAAGAAAAAGGATAGTCAACAATCTGAAGTTTTAAGTCAAAGCCAGTTTTCATGCATAGTTTTTAGGAATATTGAGCAGACTTCTTGAGATTGCCTGGAACACTGTAGAAAGAAACAACATTATTTCCATGCATTGCAATGTGATTGCATGCCATAAGAACACCAGTGCGCACATGCACCACCATCACCTGTGGGTAAATAGATTTAAAATAAATATGGCTTCATTTTCCCATGAATCAGATGGCAGTTAAATGCACAACAGGAATGTTGTACGTTAAATGTCTGAGCTTGATATGCTCTTCCCCTTTCCTTCTGATGATCAGGATGGGATGAAGAAAAAGAAACAAATTTGAGTAAAGTAATGCTTCACAGGACAGGTAGCAATGGGCTGTCTCCAGTCGGAAGCATCCACAATACAGGCACTATGAAATGTGAGATATTGCACCTGGCTGTCATCCAGCCTTGCTCTATCAATAATCAGACACATCATCATCATAAAATCTTTATTCGGTTGTCCACAGCAACCATAAAATAATATGAAAGATACAGGCATCTGATTAAAACATAGGTGTACAAAACAGATTAGAAAATCCAAAGAACACTAAATCACAATAAAAACACACTATACAGTACGTCAGTAGTTAGTCAATTCTTGAGCACCTGGAAATCCAAGCAGAACGCAAGAAACCGATCAAGGCATATAAAACATGATAATTAGGGAGTATCTGCAAGTACACAAGGGCAGGACATACCTGCGTAAAATGTAAAGTTTTTCACAGAGGAACTAAAAGCAGCTTCCTGGGCCTACTAAAATAGTCACAGAACATAACAAAATGCATAGTGTCCTGCGGAGACCTAATGTCGCAGTTGCAGGGCAACCTGCATCCTGATTGAACCCAGTCACTTGGTGAAGCCAGAAAATAGGATAACTAGCCAAATTGAAACCTTGCTAGTAAAAATCTGTCTTGCCTATAAGTGACTTGCACTAAATAAAGCTTCATGCCCAAGGCAGACGTTAAAAGCATGTGGTCTCTCACAGAGGGTTTCATTAATTCACCCTCTTCACTGGTTAACCGAGGCAACTAAAAAAACAACCCTTTTACCTCCTTTAATTCTCAGGAAGACAGTAGATGGGGTTCAGAAATATATCCGCTCTCCCTATAGCGGTGAACCATGCCTTCACATAGGCTAACCAGGGAATTCTAGGCGCTGCATTAAAGGACAGACAGTCTGACAAAATCAGTCTATTGAGCTCTAAGTCCACCCTTGTCCAGATCTTTATCCAACAAAGTAGAGGACTCCGAGTGACTAAATTGGTTATGTGATCACAGCCTAGCTCTATGTGGACTGAAAAAGCTGGGGTACATTGTGAAAACAGGGCCAGTCACCTTAAGAATTGGTTTTCTACTGTCTGAATTATGCCCATCTTAGCGTGCATACTGAGGTATCAGAGTGTAACTCTTGCATCAAAACCATTATACTAGGATCCACCCCTAGCTCAATTAACAGGGACCATAATTTCTCATGGCTCGCCCTGTCAAAGGCGGATGTGAGGTCCATAAATGCCAGTTGGAGAGATTCTGATCGAGCTACTGTATATTTGTTTGTAACTAACTAAAGATTCAAACACTGGTCAGAAGTGGACCTACTTGTCCTGAAATCATATTGGACATCAGACAAAATGTTATTGTCCACCCATACTAACAATCTGTTAAAGAAAACCCTCCCAAGGACCTTTACTACCGCATCGATGAGGGAAATAGGATGGTAGAACTGGGGGTTGTCTTTATTGCTGTTTTTTTTTAACACAGGGACAATTACACCCCATCACACGCTGCTGCATTCAGAACCTGTGTCAAAACAGGTCCCCAAAAATCTGCATCATCTTCTAACAAGTCCGGAGAGATGAAATCCGGTCCAGTAGTCTTATTTTGTGTGAGTGAGTTAATGCCAACCTTTACTTCATCAAAGGAGAAAGCTAAAGAGCCCACTGCAATATCTACACAAGCCTCTCCCGCCACCCCTAAATTATAAACCCCTTCAAAGTGGTGTACCCATTGGGGCTCAGAGATGTGAGTGCATATTAATAGGCCCAACCCTTCACCAAAACATGGTCTGTTTACCACCCTCCACAAGGGTGATAGGCAAGCGTAAACACTCCCTGCAGGAACTAGCTTGCCTATCACTTGTCAATACGCCTTCCTACAGGCTGCTACCAGGTGCCTGTCTCTTTGGACCTGCTTCAGTGCCACCTTTAACCCCTGCATCGTCTTCACCTGTCAATACAAATCAACAATAAGCCCACTGTTCCACTGCCACAATGATAACCAATCCTCCACTAGCTCTCCCCACCACTGAGGGCAGGGCTGGTGTAAAAAAAAGGTTTTGTAGTCCTCTAAAAAGATGTTCTTTTCCTCCCACGCCACCCCTGAGGCAACAAATGTGAAAAGTTTTGACAAACTCAATCCGGATTGAAGAACTTGGCAGATAACCCATCAATGTTCCAGGACAATATACCTAGTTGGGGAGCAGGCAAAGGTACCACTGAAGGAATGAAAGGGGAGTTGGAAACAAGGCAAAGCAAGGGGGGCTCTGGGGGAGTAGAAGGCAAAAAAGAGAGGGGGACAAGAAATGTGCTCCCAGTCAATCACACTGCTCCAATTATCTGGGGGGGGGGGGGTTGAGATTCATGGGTTGAGGCTGCCGGGCTAGCATACAAAGCCTTCCCTAAGGCCCCTGCATTTGCCACCCCAGTGATGAGAAGGAACAACAGATCTTCTCAGGTTTGTAAAAGAACCTCAAAGGGGGGACTACCATGCCCTGTGGGTCGGAAGGTCTAAATGTAGACGATACAGCTGAAACATGTAACACAACCAGGGGATTGTCAAACTATCACCACACAGCCCCCCCCCATTTCTTACTATCCCTCCCACCCAGCTGACTCTACGAGCCATGATAATTAACCTGGAAATCCCTATGCCAACGTGGAGGTGCGAGTTTAGCCAAAACACTGCCTTGTCTTTTAGCTCTTGAAAGGATTCAAATACAGGACTAGTGCGAGAAGGAACGTTCTCCAAGACCACAACATGTAGCGTTACCTCAGAAAGCTGATTAAGCACATTCCCCTTAAGACCTGGCAGCGAGGAAGTTGGGGCGAGAGAAGAGCCTTCCTCTATATTAAGCACTTGAGTCTGGGGGACTTGAGGTCCTTTTTAAGGTCCCTTGGAGGCTCAGAGGCACTTGCTTTAGTGGTAAGTACACCTTGAGACCCACTGATAATATAGATGTGCCCCCCCTCAACCCCCACCCAGGGGCTGAGACCACAGGGGATGCTGGCTCTGCGACTGCAAAGCACCTCAGGATCAAAGTGAGCCAAAATCTCTGAGACTCGGCACTCCATAGCATTAAGTCTGGACAGAATTGAGTTGAGCATCGAGGTCAACACCGCCTTAAACTGGGAAGCACATCCATGAAGAAGGAGTCTCCCTGTGAGGGACATGGAGGGTTAAGTTCGGCCCATCCATCCCCCTGAGGTCGTGGGCTCATCGGACCCTCAGCACCTACTGGTTTCCTTTGCTTACAGCTGGGGATGATGTGGCAGGAAGATTGTAGAACAAGTAAAAAAGATTCCCTTTGGACACACTGATACCAATTCATTCCATTCAATCATAACCATATCAAACGCATATATTATGTCCTTGGAACACCTCCATAAGGAATGCAATGAAACACAAATAACAAATATATATATATTTAATTAGAATTAAAGATAAAAACACACCATGTTAAACATTTAAATTCAATATGTCATGGAAACATTGCAATAACTCACTCTAATAGTGAGAAAATACAGTACACGATAACCTAAATAAAACAATTCATTAAAAATGAAAAAAACTAAATATTGTATGGAAGGTCAGATAGAAGAGGCAAACCAATTATGCCATTTTGTGGGGTTAATTCGAAATAGCAGTGGACAAGGCACGGGACAATACAATCTGGCCTCTGTGTAACTTGTCCCACTTCAAATTTAACATCAATCTAATGCGTCTGTGCATTTCGGTGGTGCCAACTTGATGATGCCACCTTCTTCAGGACTTGAACAAAATACTATGCCTTCCTTTAAAACTGTTTATCTAGCAAAAACAAACATAAATTCAATTAAAACCCTAATAAAAGCACAATTTAAATATTCATATTCACTTAATCCAGTATGTTGTATCAGAACATATTGACATAATATGTAGTGCCATTAGGAACACATTTCTGCACAAGTCAGACAAAGTGCCCAACAAACATACCTAACCACATGATATATCTATATTAAAACCAGCAGATACAATTTACATATATCTCCTGTAGAGGTGTTCCAATATCTCATAACAATTATCAGCACCACATTCAGTCACGTTGGCATTTCATCCCACACTTAAGTACATTATAGATTGTTCACAACAGACTATTAGGCTATTATATCATTGCCTATATCAGCCTAAAATAGTAGTAAGGTCAACTGGCAATCTTAGTTATAATTGATTACCAGTACAGAGACAAAACCTTGGTTAGGTTTTCACTTGATCATGTATTCTGGCAGATTTAGTTCATCAATGCCTCTGGGTTACGACGGCTACACTTGCCTGTGGGGATACAAAATACCATCTTCAAGATCTTGGACTTCAAAAGATTGGGTTCAAAGCATAGATCACTATACATTGGTCTCACCTCAACGATATCGAAGACACATGTATATGTGACTTTGGGTGGATCTTCTCCAATACCATACGAGAGAGAGACTTACTCAGCCTGAACTATTTAACACTAGGTGAGAAGTCTGAAACAAATACACAACAAGCATTTACAATGCAATAGGTCTCGCAGTTGTTAGAGTTTGAGCTATTGGCATTGTAAATGGCAATGTCTTTTATTTATGTGTTGGTTTTAAAACATAAATAAAAGGCATTGTCATTTACAATGCCAATAGGTTAAACTCTCGCAAATGCGAGACCTATTGCATTGCAAATGCTTTTTTTTATGTAGTTGTCTGTGAAGTTCCACTTGCAAGTCATGGAGCACGCCCAGGTCAAGCAGAATCTGTGGTGTTTCTAGACAACTGAAACAGCCAATTGTTTTATGGCCATTTCTTGCAGGGGCTTCACAAAAAACAACCACGAGGACTGACAGGGGAGACCCCTCAGCAATCCTGCATATTAATGTTTTAGGAGAAAAGATAGTTGCAAAAAAATACTAGGCGTGACCGTCTGGACAAGATTGGACAAAACCAAAGAAAAACAGCAGTCATTTCCACGTTTGGGGTGTCTTTAAAGCCCTGGCCTAGCAACATTTTAACTGCACTCTACATCTGCACTCTAAATCTGCACTCTGCACTCTGAATCTTGAATCTGCACGCTGCACTCACACTCTGAATCTGCACGCTGCACTCACACTCACACTCTGCATTCTGAATCTGCACTCTGAATCTGAATCTGCACTCTGAATCTGCACTCTGAATCTGCACTCTGAATCTGCACTCTGAATCTGCACTCTGAATCTGCACTCACAATCTGCACTCACAATCTGCACTCACAATCTGCACTCACAATCTGCACTCACAATCTGCACTCACAATCTGCACTCACAATCTGCACTCACAATCTGCACTCACAATCTGCACTCACAATCTGCACTCTGAATCTGCACTCTGAATCTGCACTCTGAATCTGCACTCTGAATCTGCACTCTGAATCTGCACTCTGAATCTGCACTCTGAATCTGCACTCTGAATCTGCACTCTGAATCTGCATTCTGAATCTGCACTCTGAATCTGCACTCACACTCTGCACTCACACTCTGCACTCACACTCTGCACTCACACTCTGCACTCACAATCTGCACTCTGAATCTGCACTCTGAATCTGCACTCTGAATCTGCACTCACACTCTGCACTCACACTCTGCACTCTGAATCTGCACTCTGAATCTGCACTCTGAATCTGCACTCTGAATCTGCACTCTGAATCTGCACTCTCAATCTGCACTCTCAATCTGCACTCTCAATCTGCACTCACACTCTGCACTCACACTCTGCACTCACAATCTGCACTCACAATCTGCACTCACAATCTGCACTCACAATCTGCACTCACAATCTGCACTCTGAATCTGCACTCTGAATCTGCACTCTGAATCTGCACTCTGAATCTGCACTCTGAATCTGCACTCTGAATCTGCACTCTGAATCTGCACTCTGAATCTGCACTCACACTCTGCACTCTGAATCTGCACTCTGAATCTGCACTCTGAATCTGCACTCACACTCTGCACTCACACTCTGCACTCACACTCTGCACTCACACTCTGCACTCACACTCTGCACTCACACTCTGCACTCACAATCTGCACTCACAATCTGCACTCACAATCTGCACTCACAATCTGCACTCACAATCTGCACTCTGAATCTGCACTCTGCACTCTGCACTCTGCACTCTACAATCTGCACTCTACAATCTGCACTCTACAATCTGCACTCACAATCTGCACTCTGAATCTGCACTTTGAATCTGCACTCTGAATCTGCACTCTGAATCTGCACTCTGAATCTGCCCTCACAATCTGCACTCACAATCTGCACTCTGAATCTGCACTCTGAATCTGCACTCTGAATCTGCACTCTGAATCTGCACTCTGAATCTGCACTCTGAATCTGCACTCTGAATCTGCACTCTGAATCTGCACTCTGAATCTGCACTCTGAATCTGCACTCACAATCTGCACTCACAATCTGCACTCTGAATCTGCACTCTGAATCTGCACTCACAATCTGCACTCACAATCTGCACTCACAATCTGCACTCACAATCTGCACTCA
Source organism: Lissotriton helveticus (assembly GCF_964261635.1). Classification (NCBI taxonomy): domain Eukaryota; kingdom Metazoa; phylum Chordata; class Amphibia; order Caudata; family Salamandridae; genus Lissotriton; species Lissotriton helveticus. Next base: position 1,531,197,454 of record NC_136067.1, read on the forward strand.
CAATCTGCACTCTGAATCTGCACTCTGAATCTGCACTCACAGTCTGCACTCACAGTCTGCACTCACAATCTGCACTCACAATCTGCACTCACAATCTGCACTCTGAATCTGCACTCTGAATCTGCACTCTGAATCTGCACTCTGCACTCACAATCTGCACTCACAATCTGCACTCACAATCTGCACTCTGAATCTGCACTCTGAATCTGCACTCTGAATCTGCACTCTGAATCTGCACTCTGAATCTGCACTCTCAATCTGCACTCTCAATCTGCACTCACAATCTGCACTCACAATCTGCACTCTCAATCTGCACTCTCTGCACTCTGAAACTGCACTCTGAAACTGCACTCTGTAAGTGTGCTTACCCCTCTTCTAGTGCACTTCCTCAGAGGTAAGAAGCACTATATACATTCAGCTACAATACAATACACGCCTTTCGCAAAATTATTTTCTTCCTTTGGTTGTCTGCCCTGGACTATATATATATATATTACCTACTGGCGGTCGCCAGTAGGTATATATAGTTAGGATTTTTTCTCTATGGGATTTTTGAAAATTCTATGTCTAATAACTTTGGCGTTTGTGGACGGAATTGGCTGAAATTATCAGGAAAATGGAACATGCACTCTGAATCTGCACTCTGAATCTGCACTCACAATCTGCACTCACAATCTGCACTCACAATCTGCACTCTGAATCTGCACTCTGAATCTGCACTCTGAATCTGCACTCTGAATCTGCACTCTGAATCTGCACTCACAATCTGCACTCACAATCTGCACTCACAATCTGCACTCACAATCTGCACTCACAATCTGCACTCACAATCTGCACTCTGAATCTGCACTCTGAATCTGCACTCTGAATCTGCACTCACAGTCTGCACTCACAGTCTGCACTCACAATCTGCACTCACAATCTGCACTCACAATCTGCACTCTGAATCTGCACTCTGAATCTGCACTCTGCACTCACAATCTGCACTCACAATCTGCACTCTGAATCTGCACTCTGAATCTGCACTCTGAATCTGCACTCTGAATCTGCACTCTGAATCTGCACTCACAATCTGCACTCTCAATCTGCACTCTCAATCTGCACTCACAATCTGCACTCTCAATCTGCACTCTCTGCACTCTGAAACTGCACTCTGAAACTGCACTCTGTAAGTGTGCTTACCCCTCTTCTAGTGCACTTCCTCAGAGGTAAGAAGCACTATATACATTCAGCTACAATACAATACACGCCTTTCGCAAAATTATTTTCTTCCTTTGGTTGTCTGCCCTGGACTATATATATATATATTACCTACTGGCGGTCGCCAGTAGGTATATATAGTTAGGATTTTTTCTCTATGGGATTTTTGAAAATTCTATGTCTAATAACTTTGGCGTTTGTGGACGGAATTGGCTGAAATTATCAGGAAAATGGAACATTTTGTTTCTGAGCAGCCCCTGAAAATTTGGGGGGGTTTCGTCAAGGGGGGGCCGAGAAAAAAGGGGGGTCCCAAAACGTGTTTTTAACATTGAGTTTTCCATAGGGCGGTTGGCCTCACTTTTAGCCCGAACGGCTGAATGGATTTGCACGAAACTTGGCAAAATTGTAGGGACTGGTAGCCCGATGTGCCTTTGCTAGGTCTCAATGTATGTGCTCCAGTGGATTTTGAGAAATTAACGTTCAAAAAAAGATATATATCTGTAACAGCGGACCAGGCAGCGCTCCAGTTCGCGTACTTTTCGCGTTACGGAGCTTTGTGAAGCGAAGCTGATTGGTTCTCCGGCGTCTGTAAACATTCCAAACAGTCCGTAGCGGCCGCCATCTTGTCTCTCGGTAGGATCGAGAGACAAGAGGAGGCCAAAGCGAAGGGGCAAATGACCATAAGGGGGCATAGTAGATCCTCCCTGACCCCCTAGGTTTGATGTGGAGGTTTTAAAAGGGCCCCGCGGGGCAAAAAAAAAATAATAATAATCGAACGGCTGAATGGATTTGCACGAAACTTGGCAAAATTGTAGGGACTGGTAGCCCGATGTGCCTTTGCTAGGTCTCAATATATGTGCTCCAGTGGATTTTGAGAAATTAACGTTCAAAACAAAATATATATCTGTAACAGCGCTCCGCTTCGCGTACTTTTCGCGTTACGTAGCTTTGCGAAGCTGATTGGTTCTCCGGCGTCTGTAAACATTCCAAACAGTCCGTAGCGGCCGCCATCTTGTCTCTCGGTAGGATCGAGAGACAAGAGGAGGCCAAAGCGAAGGGGCAAATGACCATAAGGGGGCATAGTAGATCCTCACTGACCTCTTAGGTTTGATGTACCATTTTGCCAAGTTTGGTGTAATTCCGTTCAGCCATTCAGGCTGTAGACGTATCTAAATGTCCTATGGAAAATTGCATGGGGAAAACACATTTGAAAGTGTTGAAATTTAGAACCAATTAAAATGTTACTTTGGTTTTGTATTTGTGTGTGATGAAAGTTAATTGGTTATGTATATATCAAAAATGAGAGGAAACCACAGCCATTTTGTGATACTACTGTCTGAGGTACATTTGTGAGGAATTTTTGGTGCTCAATTTCTGGTGTTTGATTTACACAGTACTAACACTTCTCCTACTTTCAAAAAGGTGAGTTGTTAATTTGTAAGGGGAACTATGTTGTACACTTTAAGATAATTTGAAAAATGTTTTCTGTTATTCATTTACAGTCCTTCTGTTATAAAAAAATACTTGATAAAGTTAGTTTTATATTATGTATTACTAAAAACGATAAATGAAAGTGATTATTTTTTTCTGCAATTTACAGCAAGAAATTTCAAAATAAAATGGATCACAATGAAGAGACCGTGGCAATTTCTTTTGAATTATCCACTACATTTATTGAAATTGACAGCACCAATAATGAAATATTCTCACAAGGAGGAGATGACTTGAATGATTTTTTTGATCAATCTCTTGACGGCGAATTTATCGAATGTTTGGAGACCATAGAGTTACAAGAATCATCATTGCAGACTTTTCATGAGGAGATTTCTGATGAGATGATTGAAGAGGAAATTCCTGATGAGGACATGTTACTAGTTCTTTCAAATTATGAAAATTCTGAAGAATAAATTTATATTTAGAAATCAAAAATTGTTTGAGACATTATTCATTTTTATTTTTAATTTATGAGGTTGTAGCGAAGTGATTGTAGTATAAAAAAAGACTTATAGTAAAGAGTGCAAAAATTGGTTCTTTTTGGAGGGGCAAAAAAAAAAAATAATCGTTTTTTTGGTGGGGTGCGCCCGGTTAGCGTAACGGGAAGTGGACTGGGGAGCGTACTACAAGGAAAGAAGAATGATTGACTTTTAACTTATTGTATGTTTATAGACTTGTTTTTCTGCTGAGTGACGTGTCGGCCTATCTCCACGGGATGCAGTCCCTACCATCTCGGCGTTTAAGCCCAGGGGGACCGGTAGTGTGGGAGAGATAACGGGGCATATTATCAAGGGGGTTTATCTCCGCTTTTTTGGCTTTAAAAGCCAAGAAAGCGGAGATAAAATTATCTCCGTATTACGTAGCTGTCGCTAACACCAGTTAGCGACCGCTAGTAGGAGATAGTGACCATCTTGGGCTCCACTTTGCATGTCAGTGATATTTATCACTAATGACATGCAAAGTGGGCATGCCAAGATGTTAGCGACTGGAAACAGTCGCTAACATCGCTATCTCCTATTACCAACTTTTGGAGATATTCGCGCTAAGCGCGAATATCTCCAAAAAGTAACACCTGTCCTGAGCAGTTCTTAGCCATGTCATCCAATGGGAGGTGGATAACATGGCTAAGAGCATTAGCTCGGTAATGCATGAATATCGCTGACTTTTCAGCGATATTAATGCATTGCGGCCGTTTTTTATGGCATTTGCGATAAACCTTGATAATAGCAAGGTTTATCTGCGATAATTTCTGACGATGCTTAGCGGTAAAAAATTTGTTGCTAAGCATCGTTAGGGATAAATATCGCTTAACTTTGGTAATATGCCCCAACGTCTGTTAACGTTCGATTCGAAGGAAATGAGGAAGTGTTGAAAAACATTGTCTGCGCCATCTTGCCTTTTTTCAAATGCCACACTTTTGTCGTGCACGGCAGCCATTTTAGATGCCTTGACCAGACCCACTCTCTGCACGTGGTCGATCCGTAGCATGGCTCCCCACCCTCGCAAGCATCTTCCCCAGGCACTGGTCACCCCCGCTCTCTGTCTTATGCATGGGCAATAAACCTCCCCCCATCTGCGCTGCTCTTCCCTGAGAATCACACCCTGTGCCCGCCCGACACCTCCCTTTCGCCCTATTCACTACTGCACCCTCTGACACTCCTCTTCCTCTGTGTCCGATTGTCCAGGCCGGTCCCAGGCTATCAGCTAGCCCTGCAGATGTAGTTTATGGCCCCAGCTGTAAAGAATCACCCCTCTTCAAAGGAGTTATAGTAGATCAAGGCCCACACCCGATGAGATCCGTCACACCACACACGTTCCTACTATCTGAAAACCATCCTGTATTGTGATTGGGGAGGGGACCGAGCCTGAAGCGGAAGATTCCAGGGATGACTCTTTGTACATCAAAGTTTTTACAATTATGTGTCACATTAAAAATATATAGCACTCCAACAAAGTAGTAGGAATATAAAACTTTAATAACTTATAAATATATACAACAAAACAAAAACAGTAAAAACATTTAAACAATGAAGAGACCGTGGTAATTTCTTTTGAATTATCCACTACATTTATTGAAATTGACAGCACCAATAATGAAATATTCTCACAAGGAGGAGATGACTTGAATGATTTTTTTGATCAATCTCTTGATGGCGAATTTATCGAATGTTTGGAGACCATAGAGTTACAAGAATCATCATTGCAGACTTTTCATGAGGAGATTCCTGATGAGATGATTGAAGAGGAAATTCCTGATGAGGACATGTTACTAGTTCTTTCAAATTATGAAAATTCAGAAGATGTTGCCTGGGTGCCGCACTGATTTGGGTATCCGGCGTGGGGCGTCCCGGGGGGTGGGTCGTCAGTAGCGGTCTGTTGTGCGAATAGTTCCAAGGCAGCAGAACGCGCTGAAATCTGGATGGCACCAAGGTGATGTCCAGTAAGTTGCCGCCCACCAAATAACGGCGTGGGGCGCCGCGGGGGGGGGGGGGAAGGGAGGCAGTCCAAAGTTCCGTTAAAAGGGCAAAGGAAAGGATCGGTGGTTTGAACCATCAGTCAAAAAGGGGAGGGGGTGCAACAATTTTTCCTACCGGGTCACACTGTGCTTTCACCGGAACTGAGGTCTGCAGGATTCTAGTCATTCAAACTGAGGCTGGCGCCAGCATGGGAGCGCCGACGTCCCGCGGCTACAGTTTCGTCACTCCACGGGCGATCATGGCAGTCATTCCCCATCGGGGGTGTCTGCGGGGGTCGGGGACTCCCGCGGCTCCTCTAGAATCTTCAAGGTCGTGGAGGACTACGGTGGTGGAGTCAACCAGTGACCGGGCCATTTCTTTATGCTGGGCCCGCTCTTGCCAGGTCGACCGCCATTTTGAGAGTTCGGTAGCTACCGGCGATCGCGGGGTCAAATGAGCGGACGGGCTCCACCCTGCCGGGCGAGACGTTGCAGCATCGCCACAGTGGAAGAACCCTTTTCCGGGCACCTGGAGCGCTGAGGGTGCAGCTGGGAAGCCTCCACCTGGGGAGGCGGGAGAGGCCTGTTCGCACCGTCTCTCCCACCCAGTGCACCCCACGGCGTCTCGCTTGACATTTGTTATGGCCGGACCAGGCGATGAGGACGAGGGGGGGGGGGTCGGAGGCATGTGCAAGACATCCCCCCCCAGTGTTGTCGTAGCCATTATAAAAGAAAGAAGAAATGTCCCGTCCGTCTTTGGGCCGGACCTCCGGTGGATGGCGGCCGGACGCCCTTTGCTCTGGCCCCATGAACGGGTTCCTTGGCTCATCCGGTGGGGCAGGCCTTGGCGTGTGGTGCCTCTCCTGGGCCTTTCGTGCAGTGGCCTCTCCACTCCCAGGCCCTCCATGGATGCTGGCCCAGACTGGGAGAGAGAGGGTCTAACCTGCAATTCTCCAGGGTTACCGCCACCGCGGCCGGATCCCGTCGGCCTCGGCCTCTGGTTGATGGTGGCCGGACTGGGAGAGAGAGGGGAGGGTCGAGGACACAGACATTCCCCCCCATGCAACTCTCCAGGGTGGTCGTAGCAATCCCCCTGGACGGGTGCCATTGGCCTCGGCCTTTCCTCCGGCTACACCCTACGTGATGATCTTCTGCCGACGGTTGGCAGCAGGACCCGCCTTATATGTGTTGCTTCCGGCTGGGCGTAGCCGGAAACCTGTTGCACTTTGGAAGTTTCCAGAATGGGGCGGATGTCTGCTGACTTGTATCCTTCCCAGTTTGCCGTTATTTGGTCGTGGCAGGCGGTGGGACAGACACGTTTTGGGGCAGTGAGGGGCGATGAAGCCTCGTTGCCTTGTGACCGTTGCAATGTCACACTTGGTTTCTCTTACTGTTTTCAGGTTTCTTATTACGGGCTTGCTTCTAACGTTTCTTGTTTCTAGGACAATAATAGGTTTTATCATTACGTATTGTTATCGTTTCTTTGTTTGTTATTTAATAAAAAGTTCATCAGTGGCCTACTGATTTTCGTTTTCCTATTCCTTTCTTTCCAGGTTGTTTCATGCTAAAGTTTCTGTTAACAGGATACAGTGATCACTTCGTTATTATTGCATATGTCCTTTTCACTAGGGGTGCTCTCTGGTCGGGCCAGATGGCCTATCTCTAGTAAATGGTCCGGGTGAAACAGGTGCATCAATCAGTGGGGAGTAGATAGGCATGACAGATTACAACGGGGGACAAAGGTCCGCATTACCTACCCTTTCACTACTTGCAAAGATTTTCCTACGTTTATTTGCAAACAGGGAATACCTCCAAAAAGAACCAATTCCCAAACAGTCAATGTTCGGGCAAACAATCAATCAATGAGGAACGAAATAGGCACGATGTGTTAAAGGTTTGCGTTACCTACCCTTCACTATCTGCAAAGGGAGAGAGAATATTCCTATTCTTCCCCGTTTGCAGGCAGAGAAGATCCTTAAGAGAACCAACTTCGAACAATTCAATGCTCGATTCAATCAATCAATCAATGGGGAGAAAAATAGGTATGACGGATTACAATGGGGACAAAAGTCTGCATTTACCTATCCTTCACTATCTGCAAAGACTAAACAGAGTATGGCGATTCTGTGCTTGTTTGCAAATGCTTGGATAACAATCAATCAAATGGAGAGAGAAGCAGGCACGACGGATTACAACGGGGGCAAAGGCCTGCGTTAACTAACCTTCACTATCTGGAAAGAGAGAGTACTCCTAATAGAAATGAGGGGGGGGCAGCATTGAAAGCAGATCAGTGTGCATAAACACAAAAATGTTTTTTCTTACCACGTACTTGACAATCGACAGCTTATGATATTTGCTATTAAAAAACCATTGAAATTCACTGAAAAAACCATAGGTTATAGACCATATATAGTTAGGAATTAGCATTTACAAAACCTTGAAAATTCACTGAAAAAACCATAGGTTATAGACCATATATAGTTAGGAATTAGCATTTAAAAAACCTTATTTTACTCACACAAAACCATTGAAATTCCATATATAGTTAGTAATACTAACTATATATCGCGCACCTGCAATCCACTGCTGATCATGTCACATATTACATCATTCATGCCATGGTCAGTGACATCACTGATGACATCACTGATGACATCTCAAATGACATCACTGATGACATCACTGATGACATCTCAAATGACATCACTGATGACATCACTGATGACATCTCAAATGACATCACTGATGACAACATCCAGTGACTGTGTATTTCTGTAAAGTTAAAATATGTCTTACATATTGAAGAATGAGTGGATGTAGAAGTGTCTGGATGAAGGATTTAGTAGGTGCATGCCTGACTGTATGAGTGAGTGGTTAAATGTGTCTCACTGAGTGCATGGGTTAGTGACGAACTGTCTTAATTTGTGCATCATTATGTTTGTTGTTCTGTAAACTGCTGCATGTGTTGATCAGTAGCTATATGAGTAAGTATATGGGTTATTGATTGGTTGCTCAAGTATTTGTATGGGAGACTGAGTGTGTGTGTGGGTGGCTGGGAGGTGTATGACTCTGTGCATAGATGTGTGAGCAGTTGATTCACTAGATGTATGGGTTCAAAAGTTCATGTGGAAACAGCTGTATGGGTGGTTGACTGTGTGCATGAGTGCATTGGTGAGTGAATGGATATCTCAGTGCTACATGTCAAAGTAAGTACATATGTAAAACACAGTACATGTGAGAATTGGCATATATAAATAACTGTGCATAAGAGTCAGTGAATGTGTGAGTGGCTGTATGGATCATTGTGAACTTGTATCAGGGATTGTAAAAGAGAGTAAATATGTGTTAGTATATGTTTGAATAAGTAAGGTGTGTATAACTGTATAGTTGAGGAAATTGAGGTGTGATTGATTCTTTGCATGACTGACTAGGTGTGTAAGTAACTCCATGGATGAGTGACAGTCTGTGAGTGTCTGTTTACACTGAGTGTATCTAAGGTTATATTAGAGTCTGAAGAGGTTCATCGTATTATCACATGAATGATGTCATCAGTGATGTGATCAGTAATGTCAAATGAGATGTCATCAGTGATGTCATTTGAGATGTCATTTGAGATGTCATCAGTGATGTCATCAGTGATGTCATTTGAGATGTCATCAGTGATGTCATCAGTGATGTCATTTGAGATGTCATCAGTGATGTCATCAGTGATGTCATTTGAGATGTCATCAGTGATGTCATCAGTGATGTCACTGACCATGTCATGAATGATGTAATATGTGACATGATCAGCAGTGGATTGCAGGTGCGCGATATATAGTTAGTACTACTAACTATATATGGAATTTCAATGGTTTTGTGTGAGTAAAATAAGGTTTTTTAAATGCTAATTCCTAACTATATATGGTCTATAACCTATGGTTTTTTCAGTGAATTTTCAAGGTTTTGTAAATGCTAATTCCTAACTATATATGGTCTATAACCTATGGTTTTTTCAGTGAATATAGATATATATATATATACTACGTGTAGAAAACAAAAAAAGCTTAACACAAAAAAGAGACAGGACGCTTTATTACAGTTTTATAAACATCAACTTTATCGACTGTTAACACCTCTCTTGGATCCGAAAAACCCAAACAGGAAATCACGATGATCATCACAAAATATGTAATTGCGCAGACAAAGCTTGAGAATACTTTCATCGTTAATAGCCCATAGCCAACAGCAAGATCTCAAATACTCTGTACCCAACAATACCTAGGGTACACTGCTAGATTGATTTAGTATGGCACTGGAAGGGGAGGTGTGTGTACGAGGCCTATCATACTGTCTTCATAAATGTAAAAAGCCTACCTGTTGTGCTGTTCGGTAACTTTGCCCTACGGCTCCGAGAATATTTGCTGAAAGAACAAGCGGGAGGCGGCTCGGGCGCAGCACGTCTTCCGGAGACGTGCGCGTCCACACAGTTGAGTCGGCTCGTGCACAGGCCAGTAGCGGCTCGTGCACAGCTCTAGACTCCCTTGCCAGTGAACACGGCGACTATAGAACTCGCTGGCGGGAGCGCTTCGCGCTCCAACGCCAGCTCGACCTAAAACGCACGGCTTAGTAATACAGGCCTAATTTAATAAATAGTTCAAAGGAAAAAGGTTCTTATTAAGAAGGATCTCCTCACCTTAGGACAGTCCTATCTCGGACTCATTCACGAGACAGTAATGGAACAGGGGTTAACTTCAATCCGTACGTCACCTGTTAAAGGGACTGCCTGGTTTCTACATTTAAAAATAGGGGAAAAGATGAGACTGTTACCTAAAGGTCACTGATGTACTTGGCTTACAACTCCTAAATACGTGTATTTAAAAATGACTTCATCATTATTATAAACCCCAATTCATTAACTATCTGTGGGCATAGTTTAAGCCCCTGTATTAGGTCCCAATCCATGTGAACTTCTGTACGGATATAGTCAATGGCCACTGGAAAAAGTATATCGGCTAGAGCCCACCGCAAGGTTTTTTCTATAAAGATACTAGCAAGGAAATAAAAAGTGGGGTTTCGGCTCCATAGCTAGGGAACGCAAAGCCTTACAGCAAACTAAGTCGCCGAACGATCTCTCGTAGAAATACCCCTATACATCCCCTCTATTAGTTGGAAACGAAGGACGTAAGGTTGGGACCCGCTTACCTCAGGATTCTGAAAATGTCGAGTGTAGTCCTCCATACACCGCGTCTATATGTCGGTAGTAAAACACCCGTCTTGGAACATCAACGCCCTTAAGTACGTCAGCCGGGGTGGTTACTGGCATGGAAATAAACGATTACACATTCCAAAACCCATGAAAAAGCCAACATTGTCAGCGCCATCTTAGAAGTGCTACATCATAACTTCTCTTACAGAAGGAGTAGTTTCTGTCCTGTAACTCTAGTTCTGTAGTAGGGGTATCTCTGTTATAGTCATAATCTATATATTAATCATAATCTTTTTTCCGGCTCCTGCTAGCAGGACCCTGGAGCATTGAGCTCTCCCTTTTGGGATTTATTTTTGTGATTTCTCACTTTTTCAAGTGTTTTTTGGTACTTTGTTCAAAGTACTTTGGTTAATTCTTCTTTGGTGTGCTTTTGGGGCAGTCTTTTTGTCGAATATGCCTGCATTATTTGACAAATGCCCGGAGTGTTCCAGGAAGAAGGCCAAGACTGACCCACATGAAGTGTGTATCCTCTGCATTCCCTCCTCTCATAACCCTGATGAGTGTGAGATCTGCCAGGGATTCACAACCAGGACCCTGAGAGACAGAAAGAAGATCAGGCTCCAAGGCATGGAGGAAAGAAGACTGCAAGCACGAGGTGGGTCTGGAGGGGCTTCATCTGCCCATGCTGAGGCTTCTGGGGTGCTCCCCAGAGGCAGGAAGTCCAGCAAGCGTCCCCATTCTCCGTCGGCGCCGATTGCACCTACTACGGCGTCGAGAGGGATGACTACAGTCTGTTCCCCATCTCCCCAGGGCTCTGGGTCAAAGCGGCGTCGACATTCGACGTCGAGGGAGCTGAACAGACCGCCGTCTACGTCACCGGTCTGATCAACCTCTCCCTCTGGCAAGGCTCCCTTCCTGTCTCCTTCAAAACTGGGCAGGTCACCCCTCTGCTTAAAAAGCCCACTGCTGATGCGAATGACCTCAACAACTTCCGCCCCATCACTAACCTTCCCTTTCTTGCGAAGATCACAGAAAGATGTGTAGCAAAACAACTCTCTCGTCATATCAAGGACAATGATCTTCTTGACAATTGTCAGTCCGGCTTCATCCAAAACTGCAGCACTGAAACAGCCCTACTGCAAGTGGTTGATGATGCGCTGAGGATACTCGACTCTGGGGGGTCCTGCCTGCTAATTCTCCTTGACCTTTCCGCAGCCTTCGACACTGTTAATCACAACACCCTCCTCAATATTCTTCAACAGAGAATGGGCATGGAGGGCACTGTGCTTAAATGGTTTGCATCCTTCCTCTCTGACAGATCTCAAATGATCAAAATAGCGAACAGTCTTTCTTCTCCTGTGGCGGTGGGTCAAGGTGTTCCATAAGGCTCTATACTTGCACCCACATTGTTCAATCTCTACTTAGAACCACTGGGAAACCTCCTAAGCAAATCCGGGATTCATTATCATCTCTATGCAGACGACACTCAACTCTACCTCAAGGTTGCCTCCACTCATGATCTCTCCATCCTAAGATCTACTCTTGACTCCATTCAAAACTGGATGTCAACTCATCAATTGATTCTGAATCCCTCCAAAACTGAATTCCTCCTCTTCTCCTCCTCACTCTCTACTCCCCCGGTTCAATCATGGATGGATCAGATGAATCTACTAAACAATAAACCCATCATTGTTGACAGCGCAAAATCCCTTGGTGTCATTCTAGACAAAAAACTCAATCTAACTCCCCACATCAATACTACTGCGAAATCTGCTCGCTACCAACTGCGCCTTCTTTGGGTAATCCGTCACTTTTTCCCGGAGCAGGACCTTATAACCCTGGTGCAATCGCTGGTCCTCTCCAGACTAGACTACTGCAATTCTCTTCCTACTGGCCTCCCCAAATCTCACCTGTCCCCACTTAAGTCTGTCTTCCATTCAGCAGCTCGTTTAATTTATGGGGCCAAAAGAAGCGATCACATCACACCGATGTTATCCACCCTCCGCTGGCTTCCCTTCAAGGCTAGAGCTATCTACAAGACCGCTTGTATCACCCACAAAGCCTTGCACTCCTCCTCTCCCCGCTACCTGGCGAATAAACTGAAACTCTCTGGAGGCTCTAGACCTTAACGCAATGCGGAGAATATACTGCTTGAACCTCCCACTTTCAAGAAGGAAAGAACAAGGCCGGACCTTCTCACAAAGTTCGGGGGGCAGATGTTGCACCCCAACCTCTCGTCTTTGAGTTTGGTGGCATGGCTCCTGAGATAGTGCAATATGGCCATCTGAATCTACCAGAAGATTGCATGGACATACTGAAGGAGGCTAAGCGACCTTCCACTAGGACTTCTAATGCTTACAAGTGGAAGAGGTTTTGCATCTGGTGCAAGTCCAAGAACTATGACCCAACGATGTGTAAGGAAGATGTCATCCTTCCATATCTTCTACATCTGGCGCAGTCTGGCCTTAATGTCCATTCCATTAAGGTTCATCTGGCTGCTTTGACTGCCTACAGGAAATGCCCTTCACAGACTTCCTTCTTTCAGATCCCTGTGATCAAAGACTTTTTGGAAGGCTTGAAGAAAGTGTTCCCTCCTGTCCGGCTTCCTTCGCCTTCATGGGAATTGAATGTGGTGCTGTCCAGATTGATGAAGGAGCCTTTTGAACCTATTCATAAGGCTTCGTTGCAGCACCTGTCCTGGAAGGCGGCGTTCCTCGTGGCCCGCAGGGTGAGGGAAATTCAGGCGTTGTGTTGTCAAGAACCTTATACTGTATTTCATGCTGCTAAGGTTGTTATGCGTACTCACCCTAAATTTCTTCCTAAAGTTATATCTGACTTTCATGTTAACCAGACCATAACTTTGCCTATGTTTTTTCAGAATCCTTCCTCTCCAGCGGAAAGGTCCCTGGATGTCAGGAGGATGTTGAAATTTTATCTGGATAAAACCAAGGATATTCGTAGGTCAGACCAATTGTTTATCAATTTTGGCTCAGTCAGGACAGGTCTTGCTACCTCTAAACAGTCCATTTCTAGGTGGATTGTGTCCTGTATACAGTTGTGTTACCAAAAAGCTGGTAAGACCTTAGGGGGTAAGCCTAAGGCTCATTCCACCAGGGGCAAAGCTGCCACGATTGCTTTGTTCCGTAATGTTCCTATTGCAGAAATCTGCAAGGCGGCCACTTGGAAGTCGGTCCATACCTTTGCTAAGCATTACTGTCTGGACACTGATGCCAGGGCAGACGCTCAGGTTGGGCAGGCTTCGCTGCGAAATCTGTTCGCACAGTAGTGGTGTTATTTCTCTTATCTCCACCGCCGCTTTGGTGTGGGGATGGGCTTGCCATTCTATTCACTAGATTATGACTATACACAGAGATCCCCTACTACAGAAGGAGTAGTTTCTGTCCTGTAACTCCAGTTCTGTAGTAGGGGTATCTCTGTTATAGTCATAAGCGCCCGCCCTCCTCCCCGGTGGAGAGAGATATTCATCTAAGGAATGCTACAGGTCTGGCGTGTTACGCCTTCAAAAAGAACTGAAAGTAAAAGGGACCTGCAGTGCATTCTGGGATACTGTGAAGTTCTGGAAGGTTCTCTTAAAGGCACAGTATCCTGTTTTGAGCCACATAATGGCAGCCTATGGGGCTTGTCTGTCCAGGTCTTCCTCTCTATCATTCCAGAGGGTTTTTGCTGTTAAAGCAAGGGAAATCTGGACAGGCTTTGCTGTTTGTGGATTTTTGGTGGATTTTCTAGTTGAAGTACTGGACAGTGTAGCCTGTGGATATAGGCTGCATTATCTGTCTTTAATTCTCTCTTAAGTGTCTGTGCAGTTCTGCATTTTTTTACACCTTAAGAGATTATTTTTGATTGCTCCGGGGTCCACGCACATGGGCGGGACTATTCACTAGATTATGACTATACACAGAGATCCCCTACTACAGAAGAGAGCACATTCACTGTGGTATGCGACCACCCTCAGTTCAAACTTAATGAATATATATGGCCGGGGGTAGAAGACTCTTCGGACCAAACAATAATAAGTGCGGAAACTACACATAGCCCAGGGTATCAGACCCTAATTTTAGGGCTAACTTGCAAAAAAATATGTCACCCGAGCGCTCGAGACACGGAGATTAACGTAATCCCCATGGTTAACTAATCCCAATGGTGGATGCCCGCAAAATGAGCGCCATCTTCCGAAGAGCGGTTAACGATATTACTGAAAGAGTAACTGTAATATCTTAAACACCTAGAGTAATGCTTCAGATTTAATTAAAAGCAAAGTTGCCATAAACTTACAGGAAAAAAGCTTTTGATGTAGAACCTTTCTATCCACTACAGAAACTGTTCTATAGAAAGAGTTTAATGTAGACTAACACTGTTATGGTTCCATAGGTTAAAAGAAGGCACGCACTATTACTTCACACTGGATTATGTAATATTCATTATGGAATATCTAAAGCCGTCTTATCACAGCCACGGCCAGAGCCATTGACGCATACAAAGTAATGAAATGGTCACTGAAAACAAAATAAGTCAAAGGAAAGACAGAACTTTTCATCTGTATTACTGCCTATCCTACAAGTCTCATCCAGTCTTCTTTTGAATTCAAACCATTTTCAATGGTGTTCAAACGTGAAATGTACCATTGTTCACAGTTCTTTCTTTTAATTTCAGTATTTTCTCCACTTGTGTTACCTATAATTCTCTCTATGATATACCATTCAAAATCAGTGAATTTATGTCTCGCTGTTTTGTAATGTTCCACAAGGGAAGCATTTTGTTTATTAGTTTTCAAAGCAGATCTATGTTTGAGCATGCGAAGTCTAAGCTCCCTGCCCGTCTCACCCACGTACCCTAACCCGCATGGGCAGCGCACGAGGTAGACCACATTACTGCTCCTACAGTTACTTATACATCTAGCTGTCATTGTAAAGCCATTGTAGGTAACTGCTTTAGTGACCAAACAATGATCACAGACACTACACGTGCCACACTTGTGGTTGCCCATCATCGCCCTGTCCATTTGTAGTGTTAGATGAGTTTGGGGTCTACTATTTCTGTACGTGTGTACCAGGTTCTTCCTGATGTTGTCGTTCCGTTTGAAGGCAAACAGGGGTTTGGAAAGTTTAATTTCTTGACCTTCATTAAGGATACTCCAGTTGGCATTCACCACATTCTTCACTTTGTTATTAATGCTAGAGAATTGTGTTACAAACACTTGTCCCCCAACTGGTCCATCAGCAAGTCCATAGATGCCCAGGATGTGGGTCAATCGCGCGCGTAGAGTCCGAGTAAATATGGTCAATAAAGCTTAGCATCCCGCTACCAGGTACGCATAAGAAACTAAACAGAGGGTCTGTCCTGCAGAAACATGAGCACTTGCATTTTATAGTGCTTCGAAGCTGCAAGTCTGCGACATAATTAGAACATGTTGTATTTAGAAGACCGACTGAACAGAGTGGATGCCATGCAAATACAAAACACCTTAATCGAAGCTGTTATCAAATGTAACGTAAGTACGATTTACAAATACGCATATCACCTGAGAGGGTATCCTTGTGTTGTGCAGGTGTGTGTGTGTGTGCCTAGCCTTGGCTATGGTAGGTTGGTTAATTGAAACCCCAGGTTTTTAGCTTCTTGTTGAATTCAAGAAAAGAGGAGGCGGCTCTGATGTGGAGTGGGGGGTCATTCCACATTTTAGGAGCAATGTAAGACAATGCTCGTCCTCATCTGGTTCTGTGTATGTGTGGGATGAGAGCGTGTAGTATTCCTGCAGTGCAGTGGTGTCTAGGTGGTTGGTGGAATGAGATGCAACTATTCAGGTAGCTAGGGCCTGAGTTGTGTAGTGCCTTGAATGTGTGTGTGAGGAGTTTGAATTGAAAGTGTTTGTGCATCAGGAGCCAGTGGAGCTCCCTGAGGTGCGGTGTGATGTGAGTTCTGTGTGGCAGGTTGAGGATCAGTTTGACTGCTGGGTTCTTGGTGGTTTGTAGTCATCTAGTGAGTAGCTTGGTCATTAAGGCGAGGAGAGTTTTATCACAGTCCAACTTGGTGGTGACCAGGTCTGAGTGAGATTCTATAGTGTTGCTTTGGAGCCATTTGAAAATCTTCCTAAGCATTTTCAGGGTGTGGAAGCATGATGCAATGAAGGTGTTAACTTGTGCAGCCATGTCCAGTTTGCTGCCGATGATTATTCCAAAATTCCTGGCATCGGTTCAGGTTGTGGATCCGATTTTGGACAGTCAACAATTGGAGTAAAATGGTGAGTGTTTTTGCAGAAATATTCTGTACTTGTTGGTTTTGGGCTTGAGACAAATGGCTTTTATCCAGTTAGCAACTGAGGTCATGCAGGCTGTGAACTTGTTTCTTGTGTTTGGGGTCTTGTCTAAGAGGGAGAGTATGAGTTGCATGTTGTTGGCATAGGAGAGGATAATAAAGTTGTGCACCCGGATGATGTTGGCCAGAGGGATCATGTAAGCATTGAAGAGGGTAAGGCTGAGTGTTAAACCTTGAGGCACTCCGCAGATGAGTTTGCAGGATTCAAGGAGTAAGGTGTCAGGCTGACAGCCTGTGTTATATCCGTTAAATTGAAGCAGATGTAGCAGAGAGTTACAGCCTGATTCATCAACGGGCCGTTTTGCGAGCCCCTAATAGCGATTCATAGCGAATCGCTATTAAGGACTCGCAAAACGGTATTCATGTAGGAATTGCTAAATAAATAGCGATTCCTACACATTCCTTATTTGCGAGTAGCAAATTGCTAATCGCAAATAAGATAGCGATTGAAAGGGTGCCAGGGGTGTCCAAAGGACACCCTGTAGCACCCCTTAAATGTAAATTGAAACAGGTGTTGCGCGCACACATGTCCAAAGGACATGTGTGTGTGCAACATGCAACTTAGAAAAATGCTTTTAAAAGCATTTTTCTAAGTTTTTGCTATTTACCGAGAGGTCTGACCTCTCGGTAAATAGCGGCCCGAAATTGCGAATTAGCAATTTAAAAATGGTTGATGAATTGCATTTAAGGAATCTCAAATAGAGATTCCTTAAATGTAATTCCTCGCAATTTAGCGAATTAGCAATTACCGATTTTTGCATTTGGGATGATGAATCCCAAATGCAAAAATTGCGCTCGCAAAGGGCCAGATTCTCAGAATCTGGCCCTTTGCGAGCGCAATTCGGCTTGATGAATCAGGCTGTATGTCCTTGGATGCAAGTCTCATGCAGGTGCCTGATGAGGATGCGGTGTGAGACTATGTCAAGGAGGTCCAGAAGAAAGAGGGCTGCCATGTCTTCTCTGTCAAGGATCATGCAGATGTCGTCTATGGCGACGATGAGTGCTGTTTCGGTACTATGGTTTGGACCTGACTCTGTACTACATGGTGTTGAGGAGCTAGTGATTGCTGAGGTGGTCGGTGAGGTGTGAGTTGATTAACTTCTTTAAGACTTTTGCTGGGTATGGTAGGAGATGGATAGGTCTGTAGTAGAAAAACATGGCTTGGTCAGCGGATGGTTTTTTGAGGAGGGACATGATGGTGGCATGTTTCCAGGTCTC
This sequence comes from Lissotriton helveticus, assembly GCF_964261635.1. Classification (NCBI taxonomy): domain Eukaryota; kingdom Metazoa; phylum Chordata; class Amphibia; order Caudata; family Salamandridae; genus Lissotriton; species Lissotriton helveticus. The sequence goes on from NC_136067.1 coordinate 1,531,215,339, forward strand.
CAGGAACAGTGCTGAGTTGATGGAGGCATTGAGGATGGATGACAGTGCTTTGCTGATCGGTAGAAGTCCTTTGGTGAGGGAGTGGTATAGACTAGGGTCAGATGGAGCCCCTGATAGCATGTCTTCGTGGAAGTAGAGATTTAGGGCCATATGTATCATCATCACCATTTGCGATTTCTAAATAGCGATTTTTAAGGAATCGCTATTTAGAAATAGCAAAATGGTATGTATGTAGAAATCAGCTTCTTTTTAGCGATTTCTTACAATTCCTTAATTGCGATTAGCAAATTGCTAATCGTAATTAAGGAATAATTTCCCATTCATTTCTATGGGCCAGGAGGCCCATAGGAATGAAGGGGAAATGTGCGATTAGCAATTAGCTAATCGCAAATTGGGAATATTTTCAAGGGTGCAGAGGTGTCCAAAGGACACCCAGCTGCACCCCTGAAAATGACATGTGTGCGCATATGGCGCACATACATGCCCTAAGGGCATGTATGATTAAAAAAGGGGGTGGTGATGGACAGAGTATCTGAGTTAATCAGAACAATCCTACCCAGTCAACAGATCAGGGCTTGATCCATCACCGTTTTTTAGCTCACTGCACCATCCCAGTTCAGAACCTGGCTATATGCAAATTAGTCTGTCCCTGGCCCAGTGCATCATGGGAACAGGGCAGACCAAACTACCAAGCCAATTCTTTACTGGAAAGGAAACAAGCTTCCGGGGACCGGTTTCTGGCATTACAGCCGTCTTCGGCCCGGCTTGCTTGAATCCTGATGGTGCAGTGAGCAAGGGACTCATGTCTGAGCATACCCTTCCACGCTTGTGGTGGCCAAAACGATTCAAAAAGGGGGTGGTGATGGACAGAGTATCTGAGTTAATCAGAACACTCCTACCCAGTCAACAGATCAGGGCTTGATCCATCACCGTTTTTTAGCTCACTGCACCATCCCAGTTCAGAACCTGGCTATATGCAAATTAGTCTGTCCCTGGCCCAGTGCATCATGGGAACAGGGCAGACCAAACTACCAAGCCAATTCTTTACTGGAAAGGAAACAAGCTTCCGGGGACCGGTTTCTGGCATTACAGCCGTCTTCGGCCCGGCTTGCTTGAATCCTGATGGTGCAGTGAGCAAGGGACTCATGTCTGAGCATACCCTTCCACGCTTGTGGTGGCCAAAACGATTCAAAAAGGGGGTGGTGATGGACAGAGTATCTGAGTTAATCAGAACACTCCTACCCAGTCAACAGATCAGGGCTTGATCCATCACCGTTTTTTAGCTCACTGCACCATCCCAGTTCAAAACCTGGCTATATGCAAATTAGTCTGTCCCTGGCCCAGTGCATCATGGGAACAGGGCAGACCAAATTACCAAGCCAATTCTTTACTGGAAAGGAAACAAGCTTCCGGGGACCGGTTTCTGGCATTACAGCCGTCTTCGGCCCGGCTTGCTTGAATCCTGATGGTGCAGTGAGCAAGGGACTCATGTCTGAGCATACCCTTCCACGCTTGTGGTGGCCAAAACGATTCAAAAAGGGGGTGGTGATGGACAGAGTATCTGAGTTAATCAGAACACTCCTACCCAGTCAACAGATCAGGGCTTGATCCATCACCGTTTTTTAGCTCACTGCACCATCCCAGTTCAGAACCTGGCTATATGCAAATTAGTCTATCCCTGGCCCAGTGCATCATGGGAACAGGGCAGACCAAACTACCAAGCCAATTCTTTACTGGAAAGGAAACAAGCTTCCGGGGACCGGTTTCTGGCATTACAGCCGTCTTCGGCCCGGCTTGCTTGAATCCTGATGGTGCAGTGAGCAAGGGACTCATGTCTGAGCATACCCTTTCACGCTTGTGGTGGCCAAAACGATTCAAAAAGGGGGTGGTGATGGACAGAGTATCTGAGTTAATCAGAACACTCCTACCCAGTCAACAGATCAGGGCTTGATCCATCACCGTTTTTTAGCTCACTGCACCATCCCAGTTCAGAACCTGGCTATATGCAAATTAGTCTGTCCCTGGCCCAGTGCATCATGGGAACAGGGCAGACCAAACTACCAAGCCAATTCTTTACTGGAAAGGAAACAAGCTTCCGGGGACCGGTTTCTGGCATTACAGCCGTCTTCGGCCCGGCTTGCTTGAATCCTGATAGTGCAGTGAGCAAGGGACTCATGTCTGAGCATACCCTTCCACGCTTGTGGTGGCCAAAACGATTCAAAAAGGGGGTGGTGATGGACAGAGTATCTGAGTTAATCAGAACACTCCTACCCAGTCAACAGATCAGGGCTTGATCCATCACCGTTTTTTAGCTCACTGCACCATCCCAGTTCAGAACCTGGCTATATGCAAATTAGTCTGTCCCTGGCCCAGTGCATCATGGGAACAGGGCAGACCAAACTACCAAGCCAATTCTTTACTGGAAAGGAAACAAGCTTCCGGGGACCGGTTTCTGGCATTACAGCCGTCTTCGGCCCGGCTTGCTTGAATCCTGATGGTGCAGTGAGCAAGGGACTCATGTCTGAGCATACCCTTCCACGCTTGTGGTGGCCAAAACGATTCAAAAAGGGGGTGGTGATGGACAGAGTATCTGAGTTAATCAGAACACTCCTACCCAGTCAACAGATCAGGGCTTGATCCATCACCGTTTTTTAGCTCACTGCACCATCCCAGTTCAGAACCTGGCTATATGCAAATTAGTCTGTCCCTGGCCCAGTGCATCATGGGAACAGGGCAGACCAAACTACCAAGCCAATTCTTTACTGGAAAGGAAACAAGCTTCCGGGGACCGGTTTCTGGCATTACAGCCGTCTTCGGCCCGGCTTGCTTGAATCCTGATGGTGCAGTGAGCAAGGGACTCATGTCTGAGCATACCCTTCCACGCTTGTGGTGGCCAAAACGATTCAAAAAGGGGGTGGTGATGGACAGAGTATCTGAGTTAATCAGAACACTCCTACCCAGTCAACAGATCAGGGCTTGATCCATCACCGTTTTTTAGCTCACTGCACCATCCCAGTTCAGAACCTGGCTATATGCAAATTAGTCTGTCCCTGGCCCAGTGCATCATGGGAACAGGGCAGACCAAACTACCAAGCCAATTCTTTACTGGAAAGAAAACAAGCTTCCGGGGACCGGTTTCTGGCATTACAGCCGTCTTCGGCCCGGCTTGCTTGAATCCTGATTGTTGTAATGACATGCATTGTAGTGACATGCGTTGTAATGGAGTGCGATGTAAAGGACGTTGTGGTCTAACAGTTGCATTGTAAAAGCAGTGCCATTTAATGACTGCATTGTAATGGATGTTTCCCATGCTTGTGGAGCTACCCATCGCAGGGACAATGGTACTTGTGGTACAAGGACGACATGTTGAGTAAGCAAAACAAAGTAAATAGGCTGACCTCTCTTTGGCGAAACGAAATGACACCCTTCATCATGGTCACCAACATGAGCTTTGAATGCTGCGAGCAAATGAGACAAAGGGCTCTATTGCCTACTATAACTCAAACAAAGTGTATTGATAGACAACTATGGAGAGACTTGAACAGTGTTAGAACGACATCTAAGAAAGACAAAGGGCAAATGAATAAGGAATATCTATGCTCAATGCTACAGGACCTTCATAAAGAACAAAATGAAGATGTAAAGCAGGACATGGTGGAAATGAGCAGAACTTTCACAGAAACACTTACCTCGCTCGAACAAGACGTAGATAACAAAGGCCATAGAGTGATGGACTTGGAGGAGAAAACAGATACTATCCTAACGACTGATCAGACTGTTAATGATAGAATGAAGGCAAGGAAGCCCGTGTATTATTACTATAGGAGGAATGTGAAAATATATAAAACTGGGCATACCAGGAGAATGTCAAACTCTCGAACGTCTGAAAAAAGGAAGAAGGCTTAGATGAACAAGTTACTTACCTTCTGTAACACCTTATCTGGTAGAGACTTTATCTAGCTGCAGGTTTCTTACCTTTGAATTACACCCCCAGGCATCAGACTGGATCCGGAAATCTTTTCTGAGCATTATCCCAGTGTACTACTAACACTACCGTGGATTGGGGGTCTAAAGGGAATATTTATAGACTTAAAGTTGTATGCTCCCTTATAATTACTCAAGAAAACCACTAAATACACCTAAGTCTCTCTTATGTATGCAATGTTAAAGTGAAGCTAAAGGAAAGCCATAGTTACTCTCTCAACTCCCAAAAAAGTGTTAGAACACAGGGGAAGGCATCCCTTAAGGACAAGACCCCTCACTCACCCGAGGGTGACATGCTTCATCATATGGGGCCTCCTTACCAGTGGGGAAGACCTAGTCGCCACTGGGAGCTACTACTTCAGGAATTTTTAAGGAAGGAGCTCAGAGATGTTTTTAGGATTATATGGAGTAGGATGGTAATCCCATATGTGTGCTGTAGGGGTTAAGTGAGGTATATTGCAGCGCTGTGTTAAGGACGGGTGTGAATTAAAACTGCCTAGATAGAACACTAATAAACTTTATTCCCGTGTACTACCTGACAGGATTAAAATGTAACAGCACAGTGGTATGGATTTAAACCACTGTTAGTGATAGGTCAACATGTTTCAGCCTCTTGATCTAACTATAGTATCAGCGGCTTTCGTCAGGACCAGATATTAGTACAATGCTGCTGCAAAATTAGTGGAAAAATATGAAAAGAAAAAGAAAAAGAAATCTTTATATCACCAGTATTCCTGCTCAATTACATTGCTTGTGTCAGGCCATACTCTGGATATCTGTGGAAAAATCAACAAATACAGTTGTCTAGGATTAGGGAGAGGGAGTGTAAGAACGGGCAGTTCAAAAGCAACTCTTTTCAATTCAATTCTAAACAAATGCGTTCCATGCTACATTAACATAGTACTCTTTTGCTATGTCACTTTTGACTGTTGCCATACATCTATATTTATATTTATTGCATAGTGAACTCACCCGCAATTGTTGGATAGCTCAGCCTCACCTCTACCAGACAAGTTGCTCAGGAGGGAGGCCCCGCACTATGGACAAAACAGACACTATAGTGATTACTAACCACTCTGTCTTATTATCTCTCTCGAAACTAGGATGCCTTCCCCTGTGTTCTAACACTTTTTTGGGAGTTGAGACATTATCCCAGTGTGCCAGTACGTGGCATCATTCAGCTTCTTGTGGCATCTCCCGCGCTGGAAGTGTCGTCTGTGGTTCCAATATAGGCACCACCCTGGCGTGCTGGAGTTAGCGACTTTCCACACCAGAAGCACGGAGCCCCCAAGTACACTGACCACTGGTGTGGAAAACTAGGGCCCTCAAAGAGGAAAGCCCTGTCCCTAGAAATCTGTTTGCAGATCGGGGAGGATGGGTGGGTCGGTAAGGAATCTGCAGCTAGATAAAGTCTACCAGATAAGGCGTTACAGAATGTAAGTAACTTGTTCATCCGATTGAGACTTCTAGCCTAAGATTCCTTAACTTTGAATAGATACCAGAGCAATACCTCCTTGGAGGTGGGCCTGCGGACCAATTTTATACGAGGAAGTCCTGCAGGACTGAACGGGCAAAGTGCCCACGGACCTGACTGTACAGTCAGTAGTGTTTGGTAAATGTGTGCAGGGAAGCCCACATTGCTGTCTAGCAGATGTCCAGGGCTGGAACTCCATAAGCTAACACAGTTTTTGCAGCTTTATCTCTGGTGAAATGAGCGTGCACACCCTCAAGGGGTTGCTTTTTAGATAATGCTTAGCAGATTTTGAAACAGAGTATTATCCTTCATGAGATGGTCCTTATCTGTACAGCCCATCCCTTCTTTGCTCCGACATAACCCATGAAGAGTTGGTCATCACCCAGAACTCGTCTGTGTGACCAAGATAGAACAACATTGCTCTTTTTGGGTCCAGATGGTGACGTCGCTCCTCTTCTTTGGAGGGGTGAGGTGTAGCGTAACAAGTAGGCAGTGGTGGAGTGGCCTACATGAAATGGAGTGACCACTTTCGGAAGAAAGGAAGCTCTTGTGGGAAGTAACAGTTCGTCTGGGTAGATGTTAAGATAACAAGTCTTTGATGACATGGCCTGAAGCTCACTGACCCCCTGGGCAGATGCTACTGTCACCAGGATGGCTGTCTTGATGGTAAGGAGCCTGATAGGACATTGGTACAGAGGCTGAAAGGGAGCACACATAAAGAAAGTGGAGATGAGATTGAGGTCCCACTGAGGCATAATAAAGGGTGAAGGTGGAAACAAAGGTTGTAAACCCTTCAGAAACCAATTTACAATAGGGGATTTGAAGAGGGATGGCTGACAGGCAACCACAGAAGAGCTAAAATGGCGGAGATATAGCCCTTCAGAGTGCCCAGAGCAGAGCTCTGCTGGGCAAGGGAAAGGATGAGCAGGAGATCCTGAGAAAGGAGGGCAGAAAGGGGATCCATTTGGTTTTTTGTGTACACCATGCCACAAACTTTCCCCAACTGCAGGTGTATATCGTCTTGGTGGAGGGACGCTTGGCTGCCAAGATCATGTTACAGACTTTGGGAGGAAAGTAGAAAGCTGTAAACTGTCGCCGCTCAATCTCCATGTAAGAAGGCAGTGGACTGACAGGTTTGGGAGGAAAACCCTCACCTGTTGTTGTGACAGTAGACCCACCAGAAGCAGCCTGATCAGAGGATCGATGGTCATGCTCAAAAGCTTGGGATACCAAACTCTTCATGCCCAATCCATAGCCACAAGGATGACTTGGGCCTCGTCATTTCTGATCTTCTTAAGAACTCTTGGCAGAAGTAGTATGGGCAGGAAGGCATACAAGAGTCCTGAGCTCTACTCAAGATGAAAAGCGTCTACAAGCGAAGGCCACCTTGGAAACTCCAACATGCAGAATTGCTGACATTGCTCATTCTCATCGCTGGCGAACAGATCAAACCAAGGCTCTGCCCACTGCTAAAAGAGTCATTGCACCGTCTTAGGATGGAGACGCAATTCGTGATCCGCTAGGCATCTTCAGCTGAGTTTGTCTGCTTTGGCGTTCAGAGACCATGCCAGATGTTAAACTACCAGGGATATGCCCTGCTGTTCCAGCCATGTCCAGAGATACAGGGCCTCTTGACAAAGGGTCCCCAACCCCACACCGCCCTGGTTGTTGCACTAGCACATGGCAGTGGTGTTGTCTGTGAACACCTGCACCAGCCTTCCCTGGATGGAGGTTAGAAAGGCTTTCTATGTCAATCGGATCGCTCGGAGTTCCAACAGGTTTATGTGGAGTCTGGATTCAGCAGGGACCAGAGTCCTCTGATCTACACCTCTCCCAGATGGCCACCCCATCCCAAGAGTGGTGCATCTGTCACTATTGTGAGATCCGGTTGGGGAAGGGAGAGGGGTCCGCTGCTGACCCAATTGCGGTTTGTTAGCCACCACTGCAGATCTTGTGCAGTTCCTACCGAGATCTGGACCATGTTGGAGAGATTCCCCTCACACGGTGCCCTCTGGAACTTCACGTCCCACTGCATAGCGTGCATATGCCAACGGGCATGTGTAACCAGCAGGATGGAGGTGGCCATAAGGCCCAGCAGCCTCAGAGTCAGTCTCACTTAAAACAAGGATAGAGGTTGAAATATCGGTATCATAGCCTGAATATACTGGACTTGATGTTCGGGAGGATAGGCCCGAAACTGCACAGTGCCCAGAACAGCTCAGATGAAAGGGAGCATCTGAGAGTGAATCAGGTGTGACTTCGGCACGTTGATAGTGAACCCCAGTGAATGCAGGAGGTCCGCGGCAGTCTGGAGGTGGGAGACAACAGCCAGTCGTCGAGATAGGAGATGACTGGCACCCCTGATCTCAACCGAGGACTGCAACCACTGCCATCACGCTGGTGAGACCTAAGGGGAGCACAGTGAACTGAAAGTGCTTGTGGTCCGTGAACCGCAGAAAACGCCTGTGGGCAGGCAGGACGGAAAATGGAAATATACATCCTGCAAGTCTAATGCTACTATCCAATCTCTGGGTCAATGGCAGATAGGAGGTGTGCTAGATTGAGCATTTTTAACTTCTCTTTCTTGAAGAAGAAGTTGTTTGAGTGCTGGTCTAGGATAGGACGAAGGCCACTGTTCTTCTTTGGCACCACCAGAAAGTAGCAGGAATAACAACCACAACCCACCTCTGGCATCAGCACTTTCTCTATGGCTCATTTTGATAAAACAACTGTCATTTCCTGTCGGAGAAGAGATAGGAGGTCCTCTGTCAGCCTGTCGAAAGATGGTGGCATGGATGGAGGGTTAGTCTCGAAGGGGAGGGAGTAGCCCCTTCGGACAATCTGCAAAACCCACATGTATGATGTTAAGGACTGCCGGCGGGGCAGGTGATGGCGAATCCTGGCGCCCATGAAAGTAAATTGGTGGACTAGGAAGGTTTGGAGGCTGTAGCTGCTGGGGCAGGGGGGTTGGACTGACCCAACAGCTGGCCACCCGACCCAAGGGGCTGGTAGGAACCGCATCTCTGGCCACGCAGAGGCTGGAGAGCTTGTGCGCCGCAGTGGCTATGTGGGTAAGGACGCAGCTGTATGCCCCTTCCGTGGCCACAAAAGGAGGTTAAGGCAGATTGAGGATGACGAGTGGCCATGGAAAGGCCCAAGGACCTGGCCGTAGCCCTCCTGCCATTAAAGCGCTCCAGCGCATAATCCGCCTTGTATCCGAAGAGATGGTAGCCATCAAAGGGCATTTCCATGAGTGATGTCTGGACATCCCCAGAAAAGCCAGTAGTCCTCAACCAGGCATGGTGTCGCAGCGCCGCTGTCGGCTAAAATGCCTAGTGAGTCTGTGGTGCCTAGTAGTCCACATCTAATGGTGAACTTCCCTGCATCTCTTCCATCGGCAACAGCCTGAAAGAGTACAGCCTGGGCCTCCTCCAGGACCGTTGGCAGCACCTGCACAACTGTATCCCACACAGAGTGAGAATAATGGCCCAAAAGGCATACTGTGTGCACCGACCACAATGCCAGACTGGTGGAACAAAACATTTTATTCCTAAATTGTCCAGCTTCTTGGATTCCCGATCCGGTGGAACAGTTGGGAATGTGCCAGGTATTTAAGTGTGAAGTGGAGGCTTAGACCTCATGCTCTCTGAGGTGGGATTTTGGGTGAGGTAGTTTGGGTCCCTAGAGTGGGGCGGGGGTGGCAGGCAATCATACTATTTGCAGGAGCACCTGTGATGGACTGGGACCAAGTTCCAAACAGGACGTTAATAAGTGCGTCTCTGAAAGAGAGAAGCGGTTCTGATTGGGAAACTTCCAGCTGAAGCACTTCCATCAAGACATTAGTCTTTACTGCCATTGAGAGCAAACTAACGTCCAGGACCTCAGCTGCCCTCCGCACTACCATTGCGAATGAAGCTACCTCCTCCATAGCCACAGTAGGGAAAGAAAGCATGCCAGAATCTGGAGAAGTGTCCGGTCCACCGGCTTCACCCAGATCCTCACACCAGTCCATTGGTTCTTCATAAGGCTGGTATTCTTCAGGGTTCAGTGACCTCTCTCATTCATCTCCAAGTCCCAGCCGTAAGAATTGGGCTCAGGCTCTGGCCCAGATTGCAAAGCTCCAGTCAGTGCTGGCGTCAGACAGTGCTAGCATCGGATGACACCCCTCTAGCTCCGTGTCGGAGTCGGGGATGAGGATGGGGATGGCGCCGCCAGTGGGTGCCAGGAGCATCGGACTCAGGATCAAAAGGAAAGGTTAAGATGGCAAGACCGGCACAATCCAGATCCATTTGTGGATCCCTGGGGCCCGACTGGCGCCGGAACCGCCAGCGTGGATCCAGTTGGGGGCCCCCTGGACCTGCGGGCCCGAAGGCGCGCCGGAGGGGACAGGCGATTCAAATATGAGGCGCACGGCCTCATAAAATTCTTTTAGGTGTGTGGGGGTTGTTTCAGCTCCTGGATACTTGTAAAGGCTCTGAGTCAGCCCAAGCACTGGCTCAACTGCAGAGCCAGGCCTCCAGTGCACATGCACCCTCGTCCCGTTGGCCGACCACCGAGGTAGAGTCGAAGCACACTTCAACAACTTCTTGTTGTGGGAGCAGGACTTACCTGAATGGTTTGATGACTTGGTTTGCGATGACTACTTCGCACTCTGCAACCACTCCCAAGACCTTCCTTTTGACCAGGACCTCAATTGTTGTGGCATCGCACGTCGAGCCGCCAGAAGCTTGAGGGAATGCTTGCTCAAGGTGTTCAGATGCATGCGCGGCAGTCGGAACAGGCCTACCGGTCAAGGTCTCGTTCGAGGCACCAGATACAAACAAGGTGCAGGCCCCTCACTGGCATCTGTTGATGACAGGCGCTGCATAGCTTTAAGCTGGCCTTCTTTAATTACATTTCTGCTACACCATGCGATAAGACCTCAAATATTCTTTATTAAAACTTTGGAAATAGCTTAGCCAAAAAGTGACTAAGGGGTATCTATTCCCAGATCTGCGCTGACTGGCGTGGAAAGAAAATAACTGACGTCAGCCTGCCTGGGTGGCGCCTACATAGGCACCAGGGAAAGTCACTTCCAGCGCAGACCACGCTATGCAGAGTTGAACGTCCACCAGTACCAAAAAAATGTCCTGTTCCAGTCTGATGTCTGGGGGTAATTCATAGGTAAGGAATCTGCAGCTACAAGTCTCTATTAGAAATTACGGAATACGTGCAACAAATTTTCACTCAAATTGTATATATTTAAGAAGGAGAAGTGGTGGGAAGCGAGAGGAGTCAAAGGGTTGGATCTAGGCAGCATGGGGTGTAAAAATAGGCTTAGAGACAATGTTGCTAAATTGTCCTCAAGGAAAGAATAACTGAAAAATGGCCATTATGAATATCAATTTGACACAAAACTGATGCAGTAGGATCTGGTATAATTGACTCCTACCAAAATGAAGCAATTCCGTCAGATAGTAGACAAACTCTTCCAGGGGCGCCTCTTTTCTGTTGGACATTTACCTGCAGTATACAATTTCATGTAGATAGCAATAACCAACACATCAGGAAGAGATGAAAAGCAGGAGCAAACTTACAATGGAGACCATTTCAGATGAAACAACCACAAGAGGAAATGCATGAGTGACTGAGATCCAGTGAAAGGAACAGAGAAATAAATAAAGCCAAAAGTCAACAAGGTGGAGCTAATCTTGAAACAGAGGCAAACTTGTAAAAGGACATAAATATCTGCAAATTAATGCCAGACACTTGAGACACTCTACTTCACTCCACTCCTAAATGGGAGAACAAGTTATTCTGCAAAGGGATTAGCAGGGAACTTGTGAACTAAAGATCTAGACTGGATAATTTCAGCATCTATACATTCACTTAAGATTAGAATAACAAGTGTTCTAGAAAGCAAGAATGGTGATGCACGAGGTATAGAGAAGATACAGGACAGAGCAGTGGGATTAAGAATCAAAAAAGGAAGGCTCTTGATTATTTTATTATATTGCTCTAGCTATGGTTGGTTGATTTTTTGCTATTACTGTGAAGCTGCAGCACAGCTTGGGGGCAGAGGGCAGCAGTTTGTTTAATTGAGGTTTTCCCACCCCACAGGCTATCAATTAGTTGATTTGTAGAGCGCAGCTTGTCACCCGTGAGGGTATCTAGGCACTGGCAGGGTCCGCTATCCACGTGCTTAGCCTAATAGCCAGGGCTTCAGTGCCTTATGGAACTCCAGCAGGGATGAGAAGGTCCGGAGTTGTAAGGGTAGTTCATTCCATGTCTTCGCTGCCAGATAGGAGAAGGGGCATCCTTCACTCCTGCTTTATACGATGCTGCATGACAAATATCATCGCCAACAAGATGTAGGGAAATGTGCCTGAAGCTCAACACAGAAAAGACAGAGGTACTGATCTTCGGCAACAAAAGGTCCCCATGAGATGCCTCCTGGTGGCTCACAGAACTCGTACTACTCCAACCCCAACTGCCCGCGTTAGAAACCTAGGAATCATCCTGGACAACTACATCTCCTTCTCTTGCTTCTTCATCCTTTGCATGTTTCGTAGGAGCTTCAAATTGCTACCCCAGAGCTCAAGTGTGTTGACGTCCGTGTACGGTCGTCTACCTTTTAGCTCCCTCAGATCTACAGCATGAACAACTGTTGGTAGCAGTGTGCTGCATACTAATTTGGGACCATTTTAGATGCTAAAGAGAAGCCACTTTACAGAAAGCAGAGGTGGGAGGGTGGTGAGGAATCTGCGGTTAAGTAGATTAACCACCTGGCAGTGTGTTATGCAAGGTAAGTAACTTGCTTTTAAGATATATATTTCTAACTGGTGATTCCTCACCTTGGAATAGATACCAAAGCAGTAACTCCCTAGGTAGAGGGTCTGTGAAATGGATTCACCAAAAGTCTTGCAGGACCGAGTGAGACGGGCTGTCAAGGCACTAATGCTTCGTGAACATATGCACTGATGACAATGCCACAGCCTGTCAGCTATCAAGAACAAGCACTCCACGTGTCCGCACAGCGGTAGCAGGCTTATCCCTGGGGAAATAGACTCTCTGACTTTCCAGAGCCTGCTCCTTGGCCAGTGCATAGCAGATCTTACAGCAGAGTCTGTCAACCTCGACAGAGTTCTCTTCTGCATTGCCTTCTTTGCTCTGGAAAACCCCGCAAAAAGTGGATTGTTCACTCAATTATTTTTAAATAATTTTTTATTGGCTTTTTCTTTAAGTACATAAACGGTATAATGTGATTGATACAACATAGTACAATCAGTGTACAAAACATATGCTCAATAGAATTGAAAACAAAACCAGTACAGCTCTATGAAATAATGCAGTCCACATGTGTGTGCCACCTATGTATGGAAACAGGAAGAGAAATCAATGGTGACAACAATTGAGGAGGCAAGGAACGTTTCTCTCTTGAGGGCATTCACATTGAAGAAAAAGTCAATATAAAAATAAAGGACATCAAAAGGAGAGAGCAGTTGTGAACAGTACCTGAACTGTGTGAAAAACATAAGGAAGGTAAGAAAGGAGAAAATCTGCAACAATAGATGCACTCGTTTGTGGTGATGAGGTAGCATAACACAAATGTCACAGAGCCAGCAAGGGGTAGTGGGGGTGAATAGAGGAGAGACAAAAAAGAGTGGGGAAGGAGAGGAGAAGGATACGTTCTGCACATATGTTTGGGGGTTGGATGGAGTGGCTGGGATCCCATCGCAGAACTTCTCCTGGAGGGTATCCTGCATCTCTGAGCTGGGGTATTTGTGGAAACCCTTCACCTCTTCTCTGTGCAGCAATGTACTCTCAGCCTGAGCTCATGACACCATAGAAAGTACCCACGCGGAGGCCACAGGTGGATTCGTCGCTTTCCATTTTCGTGTAATGAAGCGTTTCAGCAGGAGGAAAAGGTCAGTGAACTGCATTACCGCTTTGTGCTTTTTTGTGTGCCAGTAAAGTCCCAGAAGGCAGACCTCCTGGGTATAAGGGAGGACAACTCCTGTGCAGGGTGCTAAGTGTGTTGTGATAGCATGCCAGTATGTAGCAAAGTAGGGACAAGACCAGAGCATGTGAGCTATGCCCACACCTAAGGTTATACTGTGGGGCAGGTAGCGTTAGTACAGTGAAAATATCAGTTGATTTTACCGGGAGTCAAGTAAGCTCGATGGAGAATGTAGAATTGGATCCATTTAAAAGGAGCATTATGTGACACCAACGAAGGGTATAACCACATAGCCTGCCAATCACCGTCCGTACAGGCGCGTCCAAGGTCCGTGTCCTAGTGATCGCGCAGTGCGGCAAGGAGCTGTGCTGTGAATATGTGCAGAGCGCTGGCGAACCACTGGGTCTAATGCCCACCCGCACCAAATATGTGTAGGTATTGCATAACTAAATGTTGCGGAGGTTCTTGTTGTACTCACCCCAGGATGAGTTAGAAAATCAATAAAGGAGACATGCAGTAGGAACTGGCTGGTTGGGAGTACAGTGCTAGCCGTTCTTTCATAGTGATCCGTTGTTGTACAGGTCACCCTGTGTAAGCCCGCTGCATGCCACGGTGTTAGTTCTCTGAGGGTGGTAGATATGCGGCCTTGCGGCATGCCAAGCAGTGGCAATGCAGGGGCATACGGTGTGGTCGACTGAGTGAGGAATAGTGCCTTGCGTTAGCACTGATGAGCAACATGTTTAGAGGTGGAGCACTGGCAAGTGGGTGAAATCAGGACAATATACGCTCTAAGACCCAGGAGGGGAGAAGTGAGGCGGTGTCAGTGAGGTTCGTGCCAGCAAATCAGCGTGACACCCACTGAAGTTGGGAAACCAAGTAGTGGTGTTCAAAATTGGGGACATGAAGTCCGACACCATCCGTTGGGAGGCAAAGTTTAAGCAGTACTACTCTGTGACGCGTATTGTGCCATATTAGATCACCCATCATGCACTCCAGGGAGCGGAAAAAAGGGCCAATGTATAAAAAGTGGGAGATTAGTGAAGTAATATAGCAGCCGTGGCAGAACCACCATTTTTGTCAGGGTCACACGTCCCGCTACTGACAGTGGTAGTGATGGCCAAAAGGAAATCTGTGCCCCTATATCCGAGACTGCTCGCGCTAAGTTGCCTTCTAGAAGGTCTTATGGTTTATGATATATGCGGATCCCTAAGTAGCGAAATGTTGCAGTGTGCGATTCAAGTTCAATATCATTTACCTTGTACATGGGGTTCGAAGTGTGTGTATTCAAACGAAAGATGCATGACTTGGTCAAACTAACCCTAAGTCCAAAGATGGTGGCAAAGTCGGGGAGTAGATTTGCAATAATTGGGGGTATTGTTCGAACATCTCTGAGATAGAGGAGCATGTCATCCGCAAAAAGCGAGACAGAATGATTAGCGTCCTCTAAGGGGATCATCCTGAGTTGGCACTGTGCGCGTAGATGGTGTGCAAGGGGTTCGAGTGCCAAAGAGAATAGAAGGGGGGGTAGTGGACGCCCCTTGCAGGTATCGCGTTGTATTGTGATGGGGTCTGAAAAGTGGCAGCCAATTTGTACCCTAGTTTTGGGGTTGGTATATAACAACTTGACCAGTCGTAGGAAGCGTGTTTCAAGTCCCTATCTGTAACACCTCAAATAGAAAGGGCAATTCAAGGGAATCAAACGACTTGTGTAGTTCCAGACCAGGCGCCCCAAGTGGGGATGTCATAGTGGGGCATAAGTGACTACCCCCCAAAAATGTCAGAAGTTCAATTAAGTACTCCTAGTGGGCACAAAGCCATTTTGGTCACAATGGACTAACTGTGGCACCAAAGGGGCCAAGCGGTCAGCCAATATTTTTATAAGTATCTTGTAGTCTGTATTCAACAGTGCAAGTAGTCTGTAAGACTCCAGATTGAGTCTGTTTCTGCCTGTTTTGGGTAATGAGACAAGTAGGGCATTGCTGATTGTGGGTGGTAAGTCTGCTGCGGTAAGAGCAGCATCATACCGTGTTTTTAGGTGGGGCACCAACAGTGGGGCAAACACTTTGTAGAGTTCAGCCGATAGGCTATCTGGCGCCAGGGTTTTACTAGTGGCCAATGCACATTTACTGCTGTATCAGCCAGGCCAGAGGAGTGTTGGGACAGTCAGCATCTGTGCGTGTGCACTTGGTGTATTCTGAATAATTAAGACATCGGAATCGTTCTGGTAGCGCAAGGTGGTCACGCTGGGATTGAAGTAACCACTCTCGGGCAGCGGCAGAAGTGAAGGTTAGTTCCTCAAGGCTCAACCGTTGACCCTCTATACGAGTGCAGACAATGGTGAGGTGGTGGCACATATTGAGTGCATTACCCATGCAGTGTCCCCTAATATATACATTGAATGGTGATGGAAGCACAGAAGGGGGGTTCCTCTAGTGTGGAGGCTTGAAGCCGGCAGGGGGGTATGGGCAGTGGAATGTGTTCCCAGCGAAGTTGCAATTGGAGTGGGTTGTGGTCCAATTGCGGCCGAGGTAGTCGGTATCTGTGACATGTAGGATGATGTCTCGGGTGCAGACAAATCTGTCTATGCAGACATGGAGTTTCTGCGCATGGAGTTATGAGAATATACTTTAGCGTGGGGGTTGCTGTGACGCCAAACTTCTAGGTGTTCCCAATGGTGTAGCCAAGTGAAAAAAAGTGAGTGCATGGGATGTAGCCACCATGCCGGCAAGGGTGGGAAAGAGCAGTCAAGCCACACTTCCAAAACACTGTTGAAACCCCCACCCAACACCCAGGGGATATCGCTCCGGGGGGCTAGGAGTGTGGTTAGGGAGTGGAGAAAAGAGAGCCTGGCTACAGTGGGGGCATAAATCGTCCTGAAGAGTAGTCATGTACCATCCAGGCAGCCTTCCACAAATACATACCGACCCTCCGGGTCAACAACAGTGTGGGTGGCAGTGAAGCTGCCCGTACCCAAATCAATACTACCCAAGCATAGGCAGAGTAGTTGGTAAAGAGCACCTGACCTCGCCACCTGTTCTGTAGTCTGGAATATTCTAAGTTCTAGATATGGAATTCCTGGATGTAAGCTATATGCACCTGCCTGCGCTGGAGGTAAGAATACACTGCATAATGCCGAGAGAGAGTGTAAATTCCTCTCACATTCCATGTGACAATATTTGTGGCAGCCTTGAAGTGAAGAGTGAGAGGGTCCCAGCCTCCCTTGGCATGGACCCATGTGTTTTATAAGGTGCATGCATGAAGAACAAGTGCGTATCATTATAATAAAAATACAGAAACAAAACAACATGGTAACAAACAGAGAACACCACTGAGAGCAGGAGTACAACAGTACCTGCCCAGACCAGTTGAATAAAAGAAAATTGGTATGGAGGGCCGCCGGACTAGAGGGTGGGCAAGAGAGGCAATCTGTTAAGCATCTATTGCTTCCCATAGTGAACAGCGAGTGTGGCGCTGGTCTGGGCAGCCGCCCAGGCCCCCTCAATAGTACAGAAGTTGGGTACACCGGTCACAAGAGGGAGCTACCGGGGTCCGCAAACAGAATACAAGATGGGAAAGAGAAAACAGCTGGGATGGTGCTTCCCCACACACCCAAAACAGATGGTAGTTCAAAGTAAGCTGTCAGAGGAGCAATAAAACAAATGAGAACAAGGCATGGATATGCAGACACACAACTGTTCAGAGGCTATCGTTTGAGGAGTCACCGCCGGCATCCCATCAGTGCTGGGGGAATGATGTCAAATGTGAGAGAGTCAATGTCACCTGAGGATCCAGAATCTTTGTCATTGCGCTGTACCATGGCACAGGATCTCTAAAGGCAGCTGCCACGTGTAGGATAAGTTACTCTAAGTTGGGGGATCTGTGTGACTGAGAGGCCACCAGACCTGCTCATCCGGTGTGTTTCCTGCGCTTAGTCCTCGTCAATGGTAGTTTGTGAGTGTCCAAGGAGGGCCCCACACCAGCCATTCACTGCTGTTCTATCCACGACCAAACATCTGCAGAGTCAGGAAAAAAGAAGTCTGATCATCGAGCTCGACGCGAAGGCATGCAGGGAAGAGTTGTGCGTACTGGCTATGGTGTGTTTCAGAAGCCTGCGTTTCAACTTTAGGAAAGTGTGTCATTGGCACTGGACAGCTAGTGCGTAGCTCGGCAACACAGTCATCCGAACATTGTCAACCCTCTTCCTTCAGGACAACGTTTCCGAATCGGTAGTTCATTAAGAGTGTAACCAGTGGGTTGGATGGGGTGCTTGGTGGGGGCTGCTGTGTGGGGACCCTGTGGGCATGCTCCTCAGAGAAGAACGCAGAGAAAGATCCACGGGGAGAAAGCTGTGAATCTAAGTGTCTATATAAGACTCCACATCATTGCCCTCCGTGCCCTTCAGAAGGCCCATCACCCAAAATTTTGTTCTGCCTATCACCCAAAATTTTGTTCTGCCTGGATCGCCCCTCAGCATCCTCAGTTCGTTCCTCCAAGGTGCGGACCCTGTCCAGTAGGCCGGCGAGGTAGGTCTGCAGGTCCGATGTTTGTGGCTGAAGGATTGCTACTGTTTGTTCCACCGAGTGCACCTTGTCCGATCACTTCCAGTGGTCATCTCATAAGAGCATAAAGTGAGGTCTGTGGCAACACCATCATTTTGTAACCCCACGGAGGTGCATATTCGTTTGATTGCTGCCAGTATGACATGGTCCTAGGTAGTCACAAAAAGCAGGAGAGTCAGAGGAGGCCTGAGCATGCAGGGGAGCCCACTAAAACAGTAGAAGATCCTCAGGAGGACCCACATGCCAAAGGCACAGGAGTCACAAGAGGATTTCGAGCAGCTCACCAAAGCTGAAGGCACACGGTGAGAGGATGTGTTGAGGATACTGATCTTGGAGGGAAGAGGTGCTGGAGGCTGGATCAGCATGTGGCCTGAAAATCTCTGGAGTGCAGAGCCGACAAGCCTTGGCCACGGCAAATCGACATGGTGCACACTTGTTTGGTCCATTGGTTCCAACGAGAGATACTGGCCTCAAAATTGCAGAAAGGACAGGTCAGGCCTCAAGGGATTTGCAGAACCACCTCCACCTGTGATGGTGAACCCCGGGAGGTCCGCAGGACAACAGGAGCAGCATGCCAGACAGCTTTGTTGCGGTGCCTGCAGATGCAGGGGAGTGACACCTTCACTCCACAGGAAATTTCTTCAGGTGTCCTTGATGATAACCGGTCTTTTGAAGAACCTGGAAGAAGCACAGACACAGACGACAAAGAATATTTAAAGAACAGCAAGACCTGGAGCAGCAGGAGTCTTCCTTGGTGCAGTCTGGGTCCAACGAAGTCCAGGTGTCCAGACGATTGAAGAGCTATGTAGTTTCAGGGTTGAGTCCTACCCCATGACGATTCTATAAACCCACCCACAGATAAGCCCTCAAGTATCCTAAGCAAATGGTTGGAAAATCTCCGGAGATCCTCCAAGAGGAGGGGCTGGACAGAGGGGAGGATACTCCCTTGTCCTTTGTCCAGTTTTGCACCAGAGCGGGAGGCAAGGGTTCCCTGAACTGGTTCAAACTGGAGTATCCAAGGAGGGCACCAAATGTGCCCTTCAAAGCAGTTTGGTGGTGCTGGCAAGCACCCCCACCCCATCCCAATACACTAAGTCCTGTCTGAGAGGTGGGCACACCTCCCTGTTACAGGAAACCTATTGTTCTACCCTCCCCTGCTTGAGCTTGGCTCAGCAGCAGGAGGGAAGAATCAGATCTGTGGTCGGCAGCAGTAGCTTGCTTGCAGACCCTGAAAGGCAGCTACCAGGAGTACAGGGGGGTCCCCAAAGGAGCCCCCAGTACATGGAATCATACTTCTGACACTGGAATCTGTGTTGGGGTATGATTCCAAAATATGTGATACCAAACATGACCGGGTTCAATGCAGCCACTATAAAGTTAGACATCTCGTAATGACTAATGTCCACTATTTGTATTAAAATGGCTGACCGCACTTATAAAGCCTAGATAATTGACTCCGGGGTTTGTAGGTGTGTCCTGCTCATGCAGGGTCACCCTCACACTTATAACCGAGCACCCTGCCCTAAGGACTACAGAACCTGCCACAGGGGTGACTTATAGGTTTTAAGTGCAGTGACCTCAGATATAAGGACATTTATATTTGTCATGAGAGGTCTAAGCACCCAACTGACATAGGTTGCAGTGGTAGGCCTGTAGTCACAGTTTAAGTGGATTCCCATGGGTGGCACAATACATGCTGCAGCCCAGGGGAGACCCTGGGTTCTTGGTACCTTAGTACCATATACTAGGGACTTACAAGGGTACACCAGTAGCCAATTGTGGAGGTACCAAAATACTTACCACATCAATTTAGGCTACAAAGCACAGTTGCTGGGGACCTGATTAGCAGGATCCCAGCCGACTAAGTAAAAACCACACTGACACCAGGCAAAAAGTGGGGGTAACCATGCTAGAAGGATCCTTCCTTCCTACAGGGGGGATTCACATTACATCCCTATGGGATAGCAAATCAGTTATATTCATATAAGTAGTGACCTTCCTATATTAAAAACAAGAACTAGCAGGGACTGGTGTGGATCTCTGGGAGAGTAGAAGCCTCTACCAGAGTTCTTACAGGCCCAGTAACAGATCCCAAGGGCAGACTATGCCAGGGGTGGACCCACCGACAGTAACCTGGCTGTGGGCGCCTGCAGTTCCGTGAAGCCTGAAGGCATACAAGAAGGAGCCAGAAGTGCACCAAAAACCTGCAGCCAGCTTTCCTTGAAGGCCTCAATCGCCTGCGGGAGCCACAACAACCTAGGAAATTCGGAGAGCGTCAAGACCGGTGGAGGAAACATTTCAAACACTTTGATAGGGTATGGCTGATGTTGTGACACCCTTGCACTTTCTCTTTACAGTTGGAGTGACGAGATTGGGCTGAGTCCTGTTTCACTTTCTTGTGCTTGCGCTTAGACTTACCGGAGAACATCGAGTCTGAAGTTGAGTAGTAGCAGGAAAGGGTTCGGGACCAGGTCTGTGACATTGATCAGGAGCAGAACTTGGAGTCTCTGCTTCTTTTTGTGTTCAGCAACATACAGATTCACCTCCTGGTCTCACATCGCCTTCAGGTGCATGAAAATACACTTATTGCACAACTTACAGTCATGGGCCAAGCCCAGACAGCAAAGAAACACTTCCATGTGGGTCCGTGGTTGACCTGTGCTTCCTGCAGTCATGGCATGGTTTGAACCCTGTAATTTTGGGTGGGATTGTGTCCATTTCCAGAACCCCTGTAATGTGTTGACCAGGCCCAATTTAGTCCCCAGCCACAAAGGGGTCTTTGGGATCAGTCTTTTTTCCCATCCCATTTCTCGCAGCAGTCTATGCCAGATAGAAACCACTGTGGTAGTCACTAGCAGTATATCAGTCGACAAACTACTGCCATAGAGGACATGGACACAGCCTCTCTTGCCCAACATCATTCAGTACAGTCGGAATGCTGGGTTGTCCGATGGGGCATATTCCCACTCACTGACGACGCTGACCTGGACGGTGTTGTAGTATTCCTTTACATTACGTACTAGTGTGCCCCCTTCATAAACGGAGTGTTGAAAGCGCTATTCGTGGCGAGCCAACCCCCCAGAGAAGGGATCTTTGTCTAGACACTTGAGACACTCTACTTCACTCCACTCCTAAATGGGAGAACAAGTTATTCTACAGAGGGATTAGCAGGGAACTTGTGAACTAAAGATCTAGGCTGGATAATTTCAGCTTCTATACATTCACTTAAGATTAGAATAACAAGTGTTCTAGAAAGCAAGAATGGTGATGCACGAGGTATGGAGAAGATACAGGACAGAGCAGGTGAATTAAGAATCAAAAAAGGAAGGCTCTTGATAATTTTATTATATTGCACTAGCTATGGTTGGTTGATTTGATGCTATTACTGTGAAGCTGCAGCACAGCTTGGAGGCAGAGGGCAGTAGATTGCTTAATTGAGGTGTTCCCACCCCACAGGCTATCAATTAGTTGATTTGTAGAGCGCAGCTTGTCACCCGTGAGGGTATCTAGGCACTGGCAGGGTCCGATATCCACGTGCATAGCCTAATAGCCAGGGTTTCAGTGCCTTATGGAACTCCAGCAGGGATGGGGAGGTCCGGAGTTGTAGGGGAAGTTCATTCCATGTCTTCGCTGCCAGGTAAGAGAAGGGGCATTTCACTCCTGCTTTATACGATGCTGCATGACAAACATCGCAAACAGGATGTAGGACAAGTGCCTGAAGCTCAACACAGAAAAGACAGAGGTACTGTACTTCGGCAACAAAAGGTCTCCCGTGAGATGCCTCCTGGTGGCTAACCGAACTCGTACTACTCCAACCCCAACTGACCACGTTAGAAACCTAGGAATCATCCTGGACAACTACATCTCCTCCTCTTGCTTCTTCATCCTTTGCATGTTTCGTAGGAGCTTCAAATCACTACCCCAGAGCTCAAGTGTGTTGACGTCAGTGTACTGTCTTCTACCTTTTAGCTCCCTCAGATCTACAGCATGAACAACTGTTGGTAGCAGTGTGCTGCATACTAATTTGGGACCATTTTAGATGCTAAAGAGAAGCCACTTTACAGAAAGCAGAGGTGGGAGGGTGGTGAGGAATCTGTGGTTAAGTAGATTAACCACCTGACAGTGTGTTATGCAAGGTAAGTAACTTGCTGTTAAGATAAATACTTCTAACTGCTGATTCCTCACCTTGGAATAGATACCAAAGCAGTAACTCCCTAGGTAGAGGGTCTGTGAAATGGATTCACCAAAGGTCTTGCAGGACCGAGTGAGACGGGCTGTCAAGGCACTAATGCTTCGTGAACATATGCACTGATGCCAATGCCACAGCCTGTCAGCTATCAAGAACAAGCACTCCACGTGTCCACACAGCGGTAGCAGGCTTAGCCCAGGGGAAATAGACTCTCTGACTCTCCAGAGCCTGCTCCTTGGCCAGTGCATAGCAGATCTTACAGCAGAGTCTGTCAACCTCGACAGAGTTCTCTTCTGCATTGCCTTCTTTGCTCTGGAAAACCCCGCAAAAAGTGGATTGTTCACTCAATTATTTTTAAATAATTTTTTATTGGCTTTTTCTTTAAGTACATAAACGGTATAATGTGATTGATACAACATAGTACAATCAGTGTACAAAACATATGCTCAATAGAATTGAAAACTAAACCAGTACAGCTCTATGAAATAATGCAGTCCACATGTGTGTGCCACCTATGTATGGAAACAGGAAGAGAAATCAATGGTGACAACAATTGAGGAGGCAAGGAACGTTTCTCTCTTGAGGGCATTCACATTGAAGAAGAAGTCAATATAAAAATAAAGGACATCAAAAGGAGAAAGCGGTTGTGAACAATAACTGAACTGTGTGAAAAACATAAGGAAGGTAAGAAAGTAGAAAATCTGCAACAGTAGATGCACTCTTTAGGGGTAATGAGGTAGCAGAACACAAATGTCACAGAGCCAGCAAGGGGTAGTGGGGGTGAATAGAGGAGAGACAAAAAAGAGTGGGGAAGGAGAGGAGAAGGATACGTTCTGCACATATGTTTGGGGGTTGGATGGAGTGGCCGGGATCCCATCGCAGAACTTCTCCTGGAGGGTATCCTGCATCTCTGAGCTGGGGTATTTGTGGAGACCCTTCACCTCTTCTCTGTGCAGCAATGTACTCTTAGCCTGAGCTCATGCCACCATAGAAAGTACCCATGCAGAGGCCACAGGTGGAATCGCCGCTTTCCATTTTCGTGTAATGAAGCGTTTCAGCAGGAGGAAAAGGTCAGTGAACTGCATTACCGCTTTGTGCTTTTTTGTGTGCCAGTAAAGTCCCAGAAGGCAGACCTTCCAGGTATAAGGGAGGACAGTTCCTGTGCAGGGTGCTAAGTGTGTTGTGATAGCATGCCAGTATGTAGCAAAGTAGGGACAAGACCAGAGCATGTGAACTATGCCCACACCTAAGGTCATACTGTGGGGGCAGGTAGCGTTAGTACAGTGAAAATATCAGTTGATTTTACCGGGAGGCAAGTAAGCTCGATGGAGAATGTAGGATTGGATCCATTTAAAAGGAGCATTATGTGACACCAAGGAAGGGTATAACAACATAGCCTGCCAATCACCGTCCGCACAGGCGCGTCCAAGCTCCGTGTCCCAGTGATCGCGCAGTGCTGCAAGAAGCAGTGTTGTGAATATGTGCAGAGCGCTGGCAATCCATTGGGTCTAATGTCCACCCGCATCAAATATGTCTAGGTATTGCATAACTAAATGTTGCGGAGGTTCTTGTTGTACTCACCCCAGGATTGAGTTAGAAAATCAATAAAGAAGACATGCAGTAGGAACTGGCTGGTTGGGAGTACAGTGCTAGCCGTTCTTCCATAGTGATCCGTTGTTGTACAGGTCAGCCTGTGTAAGCCCGCCGCATGCCACGGTGTTAGTTCTCTGAGGGTGGTAGATACGTGGCCTTCCGGCATGCCAAGCAGTGGCAATGCAGGGGCATACGGTGTGGTCGACTGAGTGAGGAATAGTGCTTTGCGTTAGCACTGATGAGCAACATGTTTAGAGGTAGAGCACTGGCAAGTGGGTGAAATGAACAAGTTACTTACCTTCGGTAACGCTTTTTCTGGTAGATACAGTATCTGCCTGTGGATTCCTCACCTTGTGAATATCCCCCTTGCGTCAGCAACGTTCGGAATTTTTTCTTTGTAGCACGCCGGCGTGGACGACGTCATAGGAACGCGGCATCGCGTGCGACTCCGTCTGACGTCACCGACCCCTTATTAGGCCTACGTCAGCGTGATGACATCAGTTCTGCCCTTTTTTCCGTGCCTTCGAGGCACACGGACGGACCAATGATAGGAAATATACATATATACAATGTACACAGTACATACAAACCAAAATAGCACACAGTGCATAGCAAAGGTATCAAAACCCAAAATATATACAAACAATAAAACCAGGTATAGCAGAGTGGACGACGGGGAGGCGGGCGGGTCAGTGAGGAATCCACAGGCAGATACTGTATCTACCAGAAAAAGCGTTACCGAAGGTAAGTAACTTGTTCTTCTGATAGATACATCTGCCTTGTGGATTCCTCACCTTGTGAATAGAGTCCCACAGCAGTCCCCACTCCCGGAGGAGGGAGTCCACTCTGCTACACCAGGAAATCTTGGAGGACAGAACGCGCGAAGTGGCCATCCCTCCTCACCTCGGTATCCAAGCAGTAGTGCTTCGCGAAAGTGTGGAGAGAGGCCCAAGTCGCGGCTCTGCAAATATCCTCATCAGGTGCACCTCTAGACAATGCAGAAGTAGCAGCACTTGCTCTGGTAGAATGAGCTCTTATACCCTCAGGAGGGTCCTTACCTGCCAGGGAGTAGCAAATCTTGATGCACAGGATTATCCACCTGGAAAGTGTGCGCTTGTGCACCGCTCTGCCCTTCCGACAGCCAGCAAAACCAACAAACAGCTGGTCATCCATCCGGAAGTCTTTAGTTCTGTCCAGATAAAAAGACACCGCCCTCTTAGGGTCCAGACGGTGCAGTCTCTCTTCCTCCTTGGAAGGGTGAGGGGGAGGAAAGAAGGTAGGAAGGGTAATGGACTGTCCTAGATGGAAGGGAGTTACCACCTTAGGCAGAAATGCAGCCCTGGTCCTAAGAACCATTCGTTCAGCATGAATGGTCAGGAACGGGGGCTTAGAACTAAGAGCTTGAAGCTCACTCACCCTCCTTGCCGAGGTGATTGCTACTAAGAAGACCGTCTTGAAAGACAAAAGCCTCAAGGGACACTTGTGTAAGGGTTCGAAGGGAGAACCCATCAAGAAAGTTAAAACAAGATTTAAGTCCCATTGAGGAACGATAAATGGAGAAGGAGGGAACTTATTAGTGAGGCCCTTCAGAAACCTCAAAACCACTGGAGATTTAAAAAGAGACGGCTGATCCGGCAAGCAAAGAAATGCCGATAACGCCGAAAGGTAACCTTTGATTGTGGCAACAGCAAAACCTTGCTGCGCCAAAGAGAGAGCAAACTGTAAAATATCAGATAAATGAGCCCTCAAAGGATCAACAGCCTTCTCCCTACACCAAACAACAAATTTAGACCATCTATACAAATAGATGAACTTGGTGGAGTCACGCCTGGCCGAAAGAATGACATCCACCACATCGTGAGGGAGAGAAAAAGAGTTCAGGTTGCCCCGTTCAATCTCCAGACATGAAGGTGTAATGTCTGGAGGTGGGGGTGTAGAACCTGCCCCTCCATCTGAGAGAGGAGGTCTGCCCTGAGAGGGAGACGGAGCGGCGGGTGAGAGGAGAGGTGGAGAAGATCTGTATACCACACCCTTCTTGGCCAGTCCGGGGCGACCAATATGACTTGGGCCCGGTCCTGGCGAATCTTCCTCAGAACCCGAGGAATCAAAGGTATGGGAGGAAACGCGTAAAGGAGTTGTCTTCCCCAACTCAACTGAAACGCGTCCCCCAAGGCTCCTTGCATCTGATACTGGAGACTGCAGAATGACAGGCAGTGAGCATTCTCGCGAGTGGCAAACAGGTCCACCTGAGAAGACCCCCACATCTGAAAGATGTCGTGAACCACCTCCGGGTGAAGCCTCCACTCGTGGTCGGCAGAGAACTGCCGACTGAGAACGTCTGCATGAACGTTCAGAACTCCGGCCAGATGATTTGCCATCAGACAAATCCGATGATCCTGAACCCAGGACCAGAGACGCAGAGCCTCTCTGCAGAGACACTGCGACCCTACCCCTCCATGCTTGTTGATGTACCACATCGCGGTCGTGTTGTCCGTCAGGACCTGAACCGACTGACCGCGAAGGGAAGGGAGGAAGGCCTTGAGTGCCAAACGTATCGCCCGCAATTCCAGAAGGTTGATGTGAAGCAACCTTTCCTCTGGAGACCAAAGACCCTTGACCTCCAGGCCTCCCAGATGAGCACTCCACCCGAGAGTAGATGCATCCGTTATTACCATGGCCACCGATTGAGGAAGTTGAAAAGGCTTTCCTTGCGACAGATTGCCTTCCACGCTCCACCAAGACAGATCCGCTGCAGTTTCTCTGGAGATCCTCACTGACTCCCTGAGATCTCCGTTGTGCTGATACCACTGCCTGCGGAGGCACCACTGGAGTACACTCATGTGCCAGCGTGCATGGTTGACCAACAGAATGCAAGAAGCCATCAGACCGAGCAGGCGAAGAACCTTCAGGACTGGAACGACCGCTCCATTGTAGAACAAAGGAATCATTTCCTGTATGCCGCGAATCCTTTGAGGTGGAGGGAATGCACGACATACAGTAGTGTCCAGTACCGCACCTATGAACAGGTTGCGCTGGGAGGGCACCAGGTGAAACTTGGGTACATTTATCGAAAAACCCAACCTGTGTAACAACTGAGTTGTCTCTTACAAATGAAGGAGCAGCTTCTCTGGAGACTCTGCTTTGATGAGCCAGTCGTCCAGATACGGAAATACAGGAATTCCCGACCTTCTGAGATGTGCTGCCACCACTGCCATCACCTTGGTGAAAACTCGAGGCGCAGTAGTAAGTCCAAACGGAAGGACCGCAAACTGGTAGTGTTGCGAACCCATCGTAAAACGGAGATACTTCCTGTGCGACTTCAGGATAGGGATGTGGAAATAAGCATCCTGCAAGTCGATCGACACCATCCAGTCTTCTACCAACAGCGCTTGAAGAACCTGCGCAAGAGTGAGCATCTTGAACTTTTCTTGTTTCAGATACAAGTTCAAGATCCTGAGATCCAGGATTGGCCGAAGCCTGCCATCCAAGTGCCTGAAGCTCAACACAGAAAAGACAGAGGTACTGTACTTCGGCAACAAAAGGTCTCCCGTGAGATGCCTCCTGGTGGCTAACCGAACTCGTACTACTCCAACCCCAACTGACCACGTTAGAAACCTAGGAATCATCCTGGACAACTACATCTCCTCCTCTTGCTTCTTCATCCTTTGCATGTTTCGTAGGAGCTTCAAATCACTACCCCAGAGCTCAAGTGTGTTGACGTCAGTGTACTGTCTTCTACCTTTTAGCTCCCTCAGATCTACAGCATGAACAACTGTTGGTAGCAGTGTGCTGCATACTAATTTGGGACCATTTTAGATGCTAAAGAGAAGCCACTTTACAGAAAGCAGAGGTGGGAGGGTGGTGAGGAATCTGTGGTTAAGTAGATTAACCACCTGACAGTGTGTTATGCAAGGTAAGTAACTTGCTGTTAAGATAAATACTTCTAACTGCTGATTCCTCACCTTGGAATAGATACCAAAGCAGTAACTCCCTAGGTAGAGGGTCTGTGAAATGGATTCACCAAAGGTCTTGCAGGACCGAGTGAGACGGGCTGTCAAGGCACTAATGCTTCGTGAACATATGCACTGATGCCAATGCCACAGCCTGTCAGCTATCAAGAACAAGCACTCCACGTGTCCACACAGCGGTAGCAGGCTTAGCCCAGGGGAAATAGACTCTCTGACTCTCCAGAGCCTGCTCCTTGGCCAGTGCATAGCAGATCTTACAGCAGAGTCTGTCAACCTCGACAGAGTTCTCTTCTGCATTGCCTTCTTTGCTCTGGAAAACCCCGCAAAAAGTGGATTGTTCACTCAATTATTTTTAAATAATTTTTTATTGGCTTTTTCTTTAAGTACATAAACGGTATAATGTGATTGATACAACATAGTACAATCAGTGTACAAAACATATGCTCAATAGAATTGAAAACTAAACCAGTACAGCTCTATGAAATAATGCAGTCCACATGTGTGTGCCACCTATGTATGGAAACAGGAAGAGAAATCAATGGTGACAACAATTGAGGAGGCAAGGAACGTTTCTCTCTTGAGGGCATTCACATTGAAGAAGAAGTCAATATAAAAATAAAGGACATCAAAAGGAGAAAGCGGTTGTGAACAATAACTGAACTGTGTGAAAAACATAAGGAAGGTAAGAAAGTAGAAAATCTGCAACAGTAGATGCACTCTTTAGGGGTAATGAGGTAGCAGAACACAAATGTCACAGAGCCAGCAAGGGGTAGTGGGGGTGAATAGAGGAGAGACAAAAAAGAGTGGGGAAGGAGAGGAGAAGGATACGTTCTGCACATATGTTTGGGGGTTGGATGGAGTGGCCGGGATCCCATCGCAGAACTTCTCCTGGAGGGTATCCTGCATCTCTGAGCTGGGGTATTTGTGGAGACCCTTCACCTCTTCTCTGTGCAGCAATGTACTCTTAGCCTGAGCTCATGCCACCATAGAAAGTACCCATGCAGAGGCCACAGGTGGATTCGCCGCTTTCCATTTTCGTGTAATGAAGCGTTTCAGCAGGAGGAAAAGGTCAGTGAACTGCATTACCGCTTTGTGCTTTTTTGTGTGCCAGTAAAGTCCCAGAAGGCAGACCTTCCAGGTATAAGGGAGGACAGTTCCTGTGCAGGGTGCTAAGTGTGTTGTGATAGCATGCCAGTATGTAGCAAAGTAGGGACAAGACCAGAGCATGTGAACTATGCCCACACCTAAGGTCATACTGTGGGGGCAGGTAGCGTTAGTACAGTGAAAATATCAGTTGATTTTACCGGGAGGCAAGTAAGCTCGATGGAGAATGTAGGATTGGATCCATTTAAAAGGAGCATTATGTGACACCAAGGAAGGGTATAACAACATAGCCTGCCAATCACCGTCCGCACAGGCGCGTCCAAGCTCCGTGTCCCAGTGATCGCGCAGTGCTGCAAGAAGCAGTGTTGTGAATATGTGCAGAGCGCTGGCAATCCATTGGGTCTAATGTCCACCCGCATCAAATATGTCTAGGTATTGCATAACTAAATGTTGCGGAGGTTCTTGTTGTACTCACCCCAGGATTGAGTTAGAAAATCAATAAAGAAGACATGCAGTAGGAACTGGCTGGTTGGGAGTACAGTGCTAGCCGTTCTTCCATAGTGATCCGTTGTTGTACAGGTCAGCCTGTGTAAGCCCGCCGCATGCCACGGTGTTAGTTCTCTGAGGGTGGTAGATACGTGGCCTTCCGGCATGCCAAGCAGTGGCAATGCAGGGGCATACGGTGTGGTCGACTGAGTGAGGAATAGTGCTTTGCGTTAGCACTGATGAGCAACATGTTTAGAGGTAGAGCACTGGCAAGTGGGTGAAATGAACAAGTTACTTACCTTCGGTAACGCTTTTTCTGGTAGATACAGTATCTGCCTGTGGATTCCTCACCTTGTGAATATCCCCCTTGCGTCAGCAACGTTCGGAATTTTTTCTTTGTAGCACGCCGGCGTGGACGACGTCATAGGAACGCGGCATCGCGTGCGACTCCGTCTGACGTCACCGACCCCTTATTAGGCCTACGTCAGCGTGATGACATCAGTTCTGCCCTTTTTTCCGTGCCTTCGAGGCACACGGACGGACCAATGATAGGAAATATACATATATACAATGTACACAGTACATACAAACCAAAATAGCACACAGTGCATAGCAAAGGTATCAAAACCCAAAATATATACAAACAATAAAACCAGGTATAGCAGAGTGGACGACGGGGAGGCGGGCGGGTCAGTGAGGAATCCACAGGCAGATACTGTATCTACCAGAAAAAGCGTTACCGAAGGTAAGTAACTTGTTCTTCTGATAGATACATCTGCCTTGTGGATTCCTCACCTTGTGAATAGAGTCCCACAGCAGTCCCCACTCCCGGAGGAGGGAGTCCACTCTGCTACACCAGGAAATCTTGGAGGACAGAACGCGCGAAGTGGCCATCCCTCCTCACCTCGGTATCCAAGCAGTAGTGCTTCGCGAAAGTGTGGAGAGAGGCCCAAGTCGCGGCTCTGCAAATATCCTCATCAGGTGCACCTCTAGACAATGCAGAAGTAGCAGCACTTGCTCTGGTAGAATGAGCTCTTATACCCTCAGGAGGGTCCTTACCTGCCAGGGAGTAGCAAATCTTGATGCACAGGATTATCCACCTGGAAAGTGTGCGCTTGTGCACCGCTCTGCCCTTCCGACAGCCAGCAAAACCAACAAACAGCTGGTCATCCATCCGGAAGTCTTTAGTTCTGTCCAGATAAAAAGACACCGCCCTCTTAGGGTCCAGACGGTGCAGTCTCTCTTCCTCCTTGGAAGGGTGAGGGGGAGGAAAGAAGGTAGGAAGGGTAATGGACTGTCCTAGATGGAAGGGAGTTACCACCTTAGGCAGAAATGCAGCCCTGGTCCTAAGAACCATTCGTTCAGCATGAATGGTCAGGAACGGGGGCTTAGAACTAAGAGCTTGAAGCTCACTCACCCTCCTTGCCGAGGTGATTGCTACTAAGAAGACCGTCTTGAAAGACAAAAGCCTCAAGGGACACTTGTGTAAGGGTTCGAAGGGAGAACCCATCAAGAAAGTTAAAACAAGATTTAAGTCCCATTGAGGAACGATAAATGGAGAAGGAGGGAACTTATTAGTGAGGCCCTTCAGAAACCTCAAAACCACTGGAGATTTAAAAAGAGACGGCTGATCCGGCAAGCAAAGAAATGCCGATAACGCCGAAAGGTAACCTTTGATTGTGGCAACAGCAAAACCTTGCTGCGCCAAAGAGAGAGCAAACTGTAAAATATCAGATAAATGAGCCCTCAAAGGATCAACAGCCTTCTCCCTACACCAAACAACAAATTTAGACCATCTATACAAATAGATGGACTTGGTGGAGTCACGCCTGGCCGAAAGAATGACATCCACCACATCGTGAGGGAGAGAAAAAGAGTTCAGGTTGCCCCGTTCAATCTCCAGACATGAAGGTGTAATGTCTGGAGGTGGGGGTGTAGAACCTGCCCCTCCATCTGAGAGAGGAGGTCTGCCCTGAGAGGGAGACGGAGCGGCGGGTGAGAGGAGAGGTGGAGAAGATCTGTATACCACACCCTTCTTGGCCAGTCCGGGGCGACCAATATGACTTGGGCCCGGTCCTGGCGAATCTTCCTCAGAACCCGAGGAATCAAAGGTATGGGAGGAAACGCGTAAAGGAGTTGTCTTCCCCAACTCAACTGAAACGCGTCCCCCAAGGCTCCTTGCATCTGATACTGGAGACTGCAGAATGACAGGCAGTGAGCATTCTCGCGAGTGGCAAACAGGTCCACCTGAGAAGACCCCCACATCTGAAAGATGTCGTGAACCACCTCCGGGTGAAGCCTCCACTCGTGGTCGGCAGAGAACTGCCGACTGAGAACGTCTGCATGAACGTTCAGAACTCCGGCCAGATGATTTGCCATCAGACAAATCCGATGATCCTGAACCCAGGACCAGAGACGCAGAGCCTCTCTGCAGAGACACTGCGACCCTACCCCTCCATGCTTGTTGATGTACCACATCGCGGTCGTGTTGTCCGTCAGGACCTGAACCGACTGACCGCGAAGGGAAGGGAGGAAGGCCTTGAGTGCCAAACGTATCGCCCGCAATTCCAGAAGGTTGATGTGAAGCAACCTTTCCTCTGGAGACCAAAGACCCTTGACCTCCAGGCCTCCCAGATGAGCACTCCACCCGAGAGTAGATGCATCCGTTATTACCATGGCCACCGATTGAGGAAGTTGAAAAGGCTTTCCTTGCGACAGATTGCCTTCCACGCTCCACCAAGACAGATCCGCTGCAGTTTCTCTGGAGATCCTCACTGACTCCCTGAGATCTCCGTTGTGCTGATACCACTGCCTGCGGAGGCACCACTGGAGTACACTCATGTGCCAGCGTGCATGGTTGACCAACAGAATGCAAGAAGCCATCAGACCGAGCAGGCGAAGAACCTTCAGGACTGGAACGACCGCTCCATTGTAGAACAAAGGAATCATTTCCTGTATGCCGCGAATCCTTTGAGGTGGAGGGAATGCACGACATACAGTAGTGTCCAGTACCGCACCTATGAACAGGTTGCGCTGGGAGGGCACCAGGTGAAACTTGGGTACATTTATCGAAAAACCCAACCTGTGTAACAACTGAGTTGTCTCTTACAAATGAAGGAGCAGCTTCTCTGGAGACTCTGCTTTGATGAGCCAGTCGTCCAGATACGGAAATACAGGAATTCCCGACCTCCTGAGATGTGCTGCCACCACTGCCATCACCTTGGTGAAAACTCGAGGCGCAGTAGTAAGTCCAAACGGAAGGACCGCAAACTGGTAGTGTTGCGAACCCATCGTAAAACGGAGATACTTCCTGTGCGACTTCAGGATAGGGATGTGGAAATAAGCATCCTGCAAGTCGATCGACACCATCCAGTCTTCTACCAACAGCGCTTGAAGAACCTGCGCAAGAGTGAGCATCTTGAACTTTTCTTGTTTCAGATACAAGTTCAAGATCCTGAGATCCAGGATTGGCCGAAGCCTGCCATCCTTCTTGGGGTTCAGAAAATACCGAGAGTAGCATCCCTGACCCCTCTCCTGCTCCGGAACCACCTCTATCGCACCCTTTCTGAACAGTGCCAGGACTTCTTCCTGCAGGAGAAGCAGGTGGTCCTCCGAACAATAACCTTGACAAGGAGGGTAATTGGGAGGGAACTCCTGGAAAGGAAGAGCATACCCATTTTCTACGAGATTGAGAACCCAAAGATCTGATGTAATCGATTCCCAATCCCGTAGAAAATTAGTAAGCCGACCCCCTACTGGACCCGCATGATCCGGAATGGCGGATCTAGGGCTGCTTTGCTGTTGCAGGTGGGGGGTGGGTATTAGAGGAGGAAGTAGAGGAGGAAGAGGCTTGACGTCCACGTCCACGACCCTTCTGTCTACCTCTATAAGACTTGTACAGAGGGTTCTGTTGTTGCTGTTGTTGCTGGCCTTGTCTGAATGAACGAAAAGAAGATCTGCCAAAGCCCCTGAACTTCCTGGTGGCTGTACCCTTCGCCTGCAAGCCCAAAGATCTAGCCGTCGCTCGGCTATCTTTGAATCTTTCCAAAGCTGTATCCGCTTTCTTCCCAAAGAGACCAACCCCGTCAAAAGGTAAATCCAAAAGAGTAGCCTGTACATCAGTGGAAAACTCCGAGGACTTTAACCAAGCAGCTCTTCTGGTAGCCACTGAAGAACCCATTATTCTAGCCACAGAGTCTGCAGTGTCCATGCCACTCTGAATAACTTGGCGGGCTGCTGCCTGAGTGTCCAAAACAACTTCATTAAAGTTTTTTCTGTCCTCCTCCGGAAGTTTAGTAGACAATTGTTTGACCGAGTCCATTAGGGCATGCACATATTTACCAAGTAAACAAGTAGCATTTGTTGATTTTAAAGCCATGCTACCTGAAGAGAAGACTTTCTTAGCAGCTTGATCCAATCTTTTGGATTCTTTATCTCCAGGAACTTGGGGGAAAGAGCCTGCTGATCTATTCGCACAAGCAGCCTGTACCACCAGACTCTCCGGTGAAGGTAGAGATGACAAGAACTCAGGATCTCCAGGAGCCACCCTATAACGTCTCACCACCGATCTAGATACTGCAGGTGCAGATAAAGGCTTTTTCCAAACTTCCAGAATTGGCTCGGTCAGAGCTTCAGTGAAAGGTAGAGTTGGTTCAATGACAGAAGAAGGTGAATGTAAAACCTCTGTAAGGATATTAGATTTGAACTCAACTCCTGGTAAAGTTAAGTTCAGTAAATCAGCAGCTTTTCTAATTACCATATGGTAAGGTGTCACATCCCTGGAGGGTGCATCTGAAACCACAGGTAATCCCCATTCAGGAGAAAGTTCAAGACTGCTTGCAGAATGAAGATCTTCAAAATAATCCTCATGTTCTTGAAGTTCGCCTTCCTCCACTTCAGGTTCCATATACCCTTTCTCCTCCAATAGACGTTGGGCTCTACGTCTCGACCACTCCATACGGATCGAAGTCGACGGATCCGGTAACGACTCTGATGGAGTCGGAGCCGGCGTCGACCGAGGAAGTGGAACGATAGGAGGTAGAGAAACAGGAACCGGCGCCGAGCCTCGATCCAAGTTTCGAGGTCGCTCCGGAGTCGGCGAAGCCGTGCGCGGAGTCGATGACCTCGGTGGCGCTGAACCGATGCAAGAAGGAGTCGGCATGAAAGGTAGAAAAGGCGCCGGTGCATAAGCTTGGGGGACACCCAAGTTAAAAAACAAAGGACCCATAGGACCCGCAGGTGCTCCAGTGGGGTACATTGCCCTCGCATATACTCCATACATACCATTTAGGAAATGCGATGGATCCTGACCAGGACCAGGAAAAGAAGGGTAAGAACCCATTGGTGGATTCGTAGGAGGCTGTATTGGATTCGGTTCCTCCTGATCCTTATGGCTTTCCGGTTCATCCTCCGGAGTCGGAGACTGAGGAACTTCCGCGACCTCATCATGTTCCGAAGACTGACCCGAAGCCGGATTCG
Organism: Lissotriton helveticus; assembly: GCF_964261635.1. Taxonomy (NCBI): domain Eukaryota; kingdom Metazoa; phylum Chordata; class Amphibia; order Caudata; family Salamandridae; genus Lissotriton; species Lissotriton helveticus. The sequence continues at coordinate 1,531,250,113 of NC_136067.1, forward strand.
GATCTAGTTCCGGCTCCGGTGTATGTTCTCGAGATTGTACCGGAGTGGTACCACCAGCAGGAGACGGAGATACAAAGTCCTTGTGATGCTTCCGAGAAGACTTCTTCTTAGAGTCCGAAGACCCCGAATGATGGTGAGAACTATGCTTCTTCCTCTTATGTTTTCTCTTCGAGGAACTCGAAGCGTGCCCAAAAGCTGACTTCGACGCCGACTCCGATCTGACTCTCGACCTCGATCGCGACCTCGATTGTGACTTCGATCGCGACCTCGATCGTGACTTCGATCTTGACTTCGGTCTCGATCTGGAGTGTCTCGATCTTGATCTCGAAGATCTACCGGCTTCTTTACCTTTTATCTTGGCTAATAAAAGTTTAGCTTCCCGCTCTCGCAGAGCTTTCGGATTCATCTTTGAGCAGGATCGACAGCCCTTGACGTCATGACCTGATCCTAAACACCATAAGCAATCTTCGTGTGGATCGGTAATCGACATGATCTGGGCACATGAGCCACACTGCTTGAAACCCGTCTTCTTCGACGACATCCTCGACGAAGAACAGAAACAGTAACAGACAAAAAGCAACAAAGTCTCTATCTGTAACCACAGAAGATCCCGAAACCGTTAGCGTCGACGACGCGGAAAAAAGGGAACTGATGTCATCACGCCGACGTAGGCCTAATAAGGGGTCGGTGACGTCAGACGGAGTCGCGCGCGATGCCGCGTTCCTATGACGTCATCCACGCCGGCGTGCTACAAAGAAAAAATTCCGAACGTTGCTGACGCAGGGGGGATATTCACAAGGTGAGGAATCCACAAGGCAGATGTATCTATCAGAAAAGGACAATATACGCTCTAAGACCCAGGAGGGGAGAAGTGAGGCGGTGTCAGTGAGGTTCGTGCCAGCAAATCAGCGTGACACCCACTGAAGTTGGGAAACCAAGTAGTGGTGTTCAAAATTGGGGACATGAAGTCCGCCACCATCCGTTGGGAGGCAAAGCTTAAGCAGTACTACTCTGTGACGCGTATTGTGCCATATTAGATCACCCATCATGCACTCCAGGGAGCGGAAAAAAGGCCAATGTATAAAAAGTGGGAGATTAGTGAAGTAATATAGCAGCCGTGGCAGAACTACCATTTTTGTCAGGGTCACACGTCCCGCTACTGACAGTGGTAGTGATGGCCAAAAGGAAATCTGTGCCCCTATCTCCGAGACTGCTCGCACTAAGTTGCCTTCTAGAAGGTCTTATGGTTTATGTTATATGCGGATCCCTAAGTAGCGAAATGTTGCAGTGTGCCATTCAAGTTCAATATCATTTACCTTGTACATGGGGTTCGAAGTGTGTGTATTCAAACGAAAGATGCATGACTTGGTCAAACTAACCCTAAGTCCAAAGATGGTGGCAAAGTCGGTGAGTAGATTTGCAATAATTGGGGGTATTGTTCTAACATCTCTGAGATAGAGGAGCATGTAATCCGCAAAAAGCGAGACCGAATGATTAGCGTCCTCTAAGGGGATCATCCTGAGTTGGCACTGTGCGCGTAGATGGTGTGCCAGGGGTTCGAGTGCCAAAGAGAATAAAAGGGGGGTAGTGGACGCCCCTTGCAGGTATCGCGTTGTATTGTAATGGGGTCTGAAAAGTGGCAGCCAATTTGTACCCTAGTTTTGGGGTTGGTATATAACAACTTGACCAGTCGGAGGAAGCGTGTTCCAAGTCCCTATCTGTAACACCTCAAATAGAAAGGGCAAATACAAGGGAATCAAATGCCTTGTGTAGTTCCAGACCAGGCACCCCAAGTGGGGATGTCATAGTGGGGCATAAGTGATTACCCCCCAAAAATGTCAGAAGTTTAATTAAGTACTCCTAGTGGGCACAAAGCCATTTTGGTCACAATGGACTAACTGTGACACCAAAGGGGCCAAGCGGTCAGCCAATATTTTTATAAGTATCTTGTAGTCTGTATTCAACAGTGCAAGTTGTCTGTAAGACTCCAGATTGAGTCTGTCTCTGCCTGTTTTGGGTAATGAGACAAGTAGGGCATTGCTGATTGTGGGTGGTAAGTCTGCTGCGGTAAGAGCAGCATCATACCGTGTTTTTAGGTGGGGCACCAACAGAGGGGCAAACACTTTATAGAGTTCATCCGATAGACCATCTGGCACCAGGGTTTTACTAGTGGCCAATACACATTTACTGCTGTATCAGCCAGGCCAAAGGAGTGATGGGACAGTCAGCATCTGTGCGTGTGCACTTGGTGTATTCTGAATAATTAAGACATCAGAATCGTTCTGGTAGCGCAAGGTGGTCACGCTGGGATTGAAGTAACCACTCTCGGGCAGCGGCAGAAGTGAAGGTTAGTTCCTCAAGGCTCAACCGTTGACCCTCTAGACGAGTGCAGACAATGGTGAGGTGGTGGCACATATTGAGTGCATTACCCATGCAGTGTCCCCTAATATATACTTTGAATGGTGATGGAAGCACAGAATGGGGGTTCCTCTAATGTGGAGGCTTGAAGCCGGCAGGGGGGTATGGGCAGTGGAATGTGTTCCCAGCGAAGTTGCAATTGGAGTGGGTTGTGGTCCAAATGTATGCGGCCGAGGTAGTCGGTATCTGTGACATGTGGGATGATGTCTCGGGTGCAGACAAATGTGTCTATGCAGACATGGAGTTACTACGCATGGAGTTGTGAGAATATACTTTAGCGTGGGGGTTACTGTGACGCCAAACTTCTAAGTGTTCCCAATGGTGTAGCCAAGTGAAAAAAAGTGAGTGCATGGGATGTAGCCACCATGCCGGCAAGGGTGGGAAAGAGCAGTCAAGCCCCACTTCCAAAACACTGTTGAAACCCCCACCCACCACCCAGGGGATATCGCTCCAGGGGGCTAGGAGTGTGGTTAGGGAGTGGAGAAAAGAGAGCCTGGCTACAGTGGGGGCATAAATCGCCCTGAAGAGTAGTCATGTACCATCCAGGCAGCCCTCCACAAATACATACCGACCCTCCGGGTCAACATCAGTGTGGGTGGCAGTGAAGCTGCCCGTACCCAAATCAATACTACCCAAGCATAGGCAGAGTAGTTGGTAAAGAACTCCTGACCTCGCCACCTGTTCTGTAGTCTGGAAGATTCTAAGTTCTAGATATGGAATTCCTGGATGTAAGCTATATGCACCTGCCTGCGCTGGAGGTAAGAATACACTGCATAATGCAGAGAGAGAGTGTAAATTCCTCTCACATTCCATGTAACATTATTTGTGGCAGCCTTGAAGTGAAGAGTGAGAGGGTCCCAGCCTCCCTTGGCATGGACCCATGTGTTTTATAAGGTGCATGCATGAAGAACAAGTGCGTATCATTATAATAAAAATACAGAAACAAAACAACATGGTAACAAACAGAGAACACCACTGAGAGCAGGAGTACAACAGTACCTGCCCAGACCAGTTGAATAAAAGAAAATTGGTATGGAGGGCCGCCGGACTAGAGGGTGGGCAAGAGAGGCAAGCTGTTAAACATCTGTTGCTTCCCATAGTGAACAGCGAGTGTGGTGCTGGTCTGGGCAGCCGCCCAGGCCTCCTCAAAAGTACAGAAGTTGGGTACACCGGTCCCAAGAGGGAGCTACCGGGGTCCGCAAACAGAATACAAGAAGGGAAAGAGAAAACAGCTGGGTTGGTGCTTCCCCACACACCCAAAACAGATGGTAGTTCAAAGTAAGCTGTCAGAGTAGCAATAAAACAAATGAGAACAAGGCATGGATATGCAGACACACAACTGTTCAGAGGCTATCGTTTGAGGAGTCACCGCCGGCATCCCATCAGTGCTGGGGGAATGATGTCAAATGTGAGAGAGTCAATGTCACCTGAGGATCCAGAATCTTTGTCATTGCACTGTACCATGGCACAGGACCTCTAAAGTCAGCTGCCACGTGTAGGATAAGTTACTCTAAGTTGGGGGATCTGTGTGACTGAGAGGCCACCAGACCTGCTCATCCGGTGTGTTTCCTGCGCTTAGTACTCGTCAATGGTAGTTTGTGAGTGTCCAAGGAGGGCCCGCACCAGCCATTCAGTGCTGTTCTATCCACGACCAAACATCTGCAGAGTCAGGAAAAAAAGAAGTCTGATCGTCGAGCTCGACGCGAAGGCATGCAGGGAAGAGTAGTGCGTACTGGCTATGGTGTGTTTCAGCAGCCTGCGTTTCAACTCTAGGAATGTGTGTCATTGGCACTGGACAGCTAGTGCGTAGCTCGGGAACACAGTTATCCGAACATTGTCAACCCTCTTCCTTCAGGACAACGTTTCCGAATCGGTAGTTCATTAAGTGTGCAACCAGTGGGTTGGATGGGGTGCCTGGTGGGGGCTGCTGTGTGGGGACCCTGTGGGCATGATCCTCAGAGAAGAACGAAGAGAAAGATCCGCGGGAACAAAGCTGTGAATCTAAGTGTCTATATAAGACTCCACATCATTGCCCTCCGTACCCTTCAGAAGGCCCATCACCCAAAAGTTTGTTCTGCCTATCACCCAAAATTTTGTTCTGCCTGGATCGCCCCTCAGCATCCTCAGTTCGTTCCTCCAAGGTGCGGACCCTGTCCAGTAGGCCGGCGTGGTAGGTCTGCAGGTCCGATGTTTGTGGCTGAAGGATTGCTACTGTTTGTTCCACCGAGTGCACCTTGTCCGATCACTTCCAGTGGTCATCTCATAAGAGCATGAAGTGAGGTTTGTGGCAACACCATCATTTTGTAACCCCACGGAGGTGCATATTCGTTTGATAGCTGCCAGTATGACATGGTCCTAGGTAGTCACAAAAAGCAGGAGAGTCAGAGGAGGTCTGAGCATGCAGGGGAGCCCACTAAAACAGTAGAAGATCCTCAGGAGGACCCACAGGCCAAAGGCACAGGAGTCACAAGAGGACCTTGAGCAGCTCACCAAAGCTGAAGGCACACGGTGAGAGGATGTGTTGAGGACACTGATCTTGGAGGGAAGAGGTGCTGGAGGCTGGATCAGCATGTGGCCCGAAAATCTCTGGAGTGCAGAGCCGACAAGCCTTGGCCACGGCAAGTCGACACGGTGCACACTTGTTTGGTCCATTGGTTCCAACGCGGGATACTGGCCTCAAAATTGCAGAGAGGACAGGTCAGGCCTCAAGGGATTTGCAGAACCACCTCCACCTGTGTCCGCAGGACAACAGGACCAGCATACCAGACAGCTTTGTTGCAGTGCCTGCAGATGCAGGGGAGTGACACCTTCACTCCACAGGAAATTTCTTCAGGTGTCCTTGATGATAACAGGTCTGTTGAAGAACCTGGAAGAAGCACAGACACAGACGACAAAGAAGATTTAAAGAACAGCAAGACCTGGAGCAGCAGGAGTCTTCCTTGGTGCAGTCTCGGTCCAACGAAGTCCAGGTGTCCAGACGATTGAAGAGCTATGTAGTTTCAGGGTTGAGTCCTACCCCATGACGAATCTATAAACCCACCCACAGATAAGCCGTCAAGTACCCTAAGCAAATTGTTGGAAAATCTCCAGAGTTCCTCCCAGAGGAGGGGCAGGACAGAGGGGAGGATACTCCCTTGTCCTTTGTCCAGTTTTGCACCAGAGCGGGAGGCAAGGGTTCCCTGAACTGGTTCAAACTGGAGTATGCAAGGAGGGCACCAAATGTGCCCTTCTAAGCAGTTTGGTGGTGCTGGCAAGCACCCCCACCCCATCCCAATACACTAAGTTCTGCCTGGGAGGTGGGCACACCTCCCTGTTACAGGAAACCTATTGTTCTACCCTCCCCTGCTTGAGCTTGGCTCAGCAGCAGGAGGGAGGAATCAGATCTGTGGTCGGCAGCAGTAGCTTGCTTGCAGACCCTGAAAGGCAGTTACCAGGAGTACAGGGGGGGTCCCCAAAGGAGCCCCCGAGACATGGAATCATATTTCTGACACTGGAATCTGTGTTGGGGTATGATACCAACATGTTTGATACCAAACATGACCGGGTTCAATGCAGCCACTATAAAGTTAGACATCTCGTAATGACTAATGTCCACTATTTGTATTAAAATGGCTGACCACACTTACAAAGCCTAGATAATTGAACCCGGGGTTTGTAGGTGTGTCCTGCTCATGCAGGGTCACCCTCACACTTATAACCGAGCACCCTGCCCTAAGGACTACAGAACCTGCCACAGGGGTGACTTATAGGTTTTAAGTGCAGTGACCTCAGATATAAGGACATTTACATTTGTCATGAGAGGTCTAAGCACCCAACTGACATAGGCTGCAATGGCAGGCCTGTAGTCACAGTTTAAGTGGATTCCCATGGGTGGCACAATACATGCTGCAGCCCAGGGGAGACCCTGAGTGCTTGGTACCTTAGTACCATATACTAAGGACTTACAATGGTACACGAGTAGCCAATTGTGGAGCTACCAAAATACTTACCACATCAATTTAGGGTACAAAGCACAGTTGCTGGGGACCTGATTAGCAGGGTCCCAGCAGACTAAGTAAAAACCACACTGACATCAGGCAAAAAGTGGGGGCAACCATGCTAGAAGGATCCTACCTTCCTACAGGGGGGAATTCACATTACATCCCTATGGGATAGCAAATCAGTTATATTCATATAAATAATGACCTTCCTATATTAAAAACAAGAACTAGCAGGGACTGGTGTGGATCTCTGGGAGAGTAGAAGCCTCTAACAGAGTTCTTACAGGCCCAGTAACAGATCCCAAGGGCAGACTATGCCAGGGGTGGACCCACCGACAGTAACCTGGCTGTGGGCGCCTGCAGTTCTGTGAAGCCTGAAGACATACAAGAAGGAGCCAGAAGTGCACCAAAAACCTGCAGCCAGCTTTTCTTGAAGGCCTCAATCGCCTGCGGGAGCCACAACAACCTATGAAATTCGAGGAGCGTCAAGACCGGTGGAGGAAACATTTCAAAAACTTTGATAGGGTATGGCTGATGTTGTGACACCCTTGCACTTTCTCTTTACAGTCGGAGTGACGTGATTGGGCCGAGTCCTGTTTCACTTTCTTGTGCTTGCGCTTAGACTTACCGGAGAACATCGAGCCTGAAGTTGAGTGGTAGCAGGAAAGGCTTCGGGTCCAGGTCTGTGACATTGATCAGGAGCAGAACTTGGAGTCTCTGCTTCTTTTTGTGTTCAGCAACATACAGCTTCACCTCCTGGTCTCACATCGCCTTCAGGCGCATGAAAATACACTTATTGCATAACTTACAGTCATGGGCCAAGCCCAGACAGTAGAGAAACACTACCATGTGGGTCCGTGGTTGACCTGTGCTTCCTGCAGTCATGGCATGGTTTGAACCCTGTCATTTTGTGTGGGGTTGTGTCCATTTCCTGAACCCCTGTAATGTGTTGACCGGCCCCAATTTAGTCCCCAGCCACAAAGGGGTCTTTGGGATCAGTCTTTTTTCCCATCCCATTTCTCGCAGCAGTCTATGCCAGATAGTAACCACTGTGGTAGTCACTAGCAGTATATCAGTCGACAAACTACTGCCATAGAGGACACAGACACAGCCTCTCTTGCCCAACATCATTCAGTACAGTCGGAATGCTGGGTTGTCCGATGGGGCATTTTCCCACTCACTGACGACGCTGACCTGGACTGTGTCGTAGTATTCCTTTACATTACGTAGTAGCGTGCCCCCTTCATAAACCGAGTGTTGAGAGCGCTATTCGTGGCGAGCCAACCCCCCAGAGAAGGGATCTTCGTCTCCTGTCTAGTGTCTGAAAGAAGGTGGGTAGTATAAGGTACAGGCAGTTTTGAGTTGTGTAGGTGAATCTGGGCAGCACAATCATTTTAAAAAGTGCTGCCCAGCCCATCAGTGAGAGTGGCATGGCACTCCAATGTTTTGTATCTGCCTCTAGTCTGTGAAGTAGCGGTACTAAGTTGTCTGTGTAGGTCTTCTTCTCACTACGGGATATCCACAATCCCAGGTATTTGAAGTGGTTATCTACACATTTTAGGAGCACGAGTATGGAGAGTGGCAGTTCACATCTGCCCAGTTTATGCTTAATGAAGAGTATTCCCCATATGTTTTGAATATCCCGCCCACCCTTGCCAGTGAGAATTCCGTCTCTGAAAGGTAGAGCAAGATATCGTTTGCATACAGTGAAATCCCCTCCTCCCATGTGGGTTCCCATCTCCATCCCCAGATCTGGGCATCTACTCTCGTCTATTCCGCTAGCCCCTCCATAGCCAGTGTGTTAGACCTGGCCCTTTGCATGTTTATCCCCAAACATCTTGCCCTTTGCCTCCTATTTTTCTGACCCTGTTATCGTTGGCTAAAGGACTCTGGGAACTTTACCACTGTTGATCAGTGCTTAAGTGCATCTGCTCTCTGTGTAAATTGTGATTGATTGGTTATCCATGATTACCATATCTGATTTACTGGGAGTTTTCCTGTCTAGTTCCCTGCCTTATCAGGAACTCTCATATACTACAACAAGATATTGACAGGATAGGTCAATAATGATTACTAATGTATGAGCCTAGACAAACAGTTCTAAGTTCATCTGATTTATTTCACATCATTTTTATCTCATTTAGTGCACATGTAAAGAACATTCATAAATGTCATAGGATAGATAACACTTCATTCAATAAACCATACTTATGACACCATCAAAAAAATATATATAGACATTACAACGCAATCACATGTATGATACACATAACAAAAAACATAAACAACACAAAAGTTCTGAGTATCTTTTACATCTCCTTAAAACAGTCAGTCCATACTATACAGATAAATCACAGGCAGATGATCAATAATTCCAAAGGTCCTGCCTGTATGTAGTGCAAAAGGGGTATACAATTCGTATGAGAATTGTCTGATCACTGGGAACAAAATTTCTTTAGACCAATTCCCATCTAACACCCCCAAGAGTCATTCACCTTTGCCTAACTGTCAACGCGTTTCGAACCCAGAGCGGTTCTAGGGTTCTCCTCAGGACTTGGACTGGGAAACAGTAACTGTTGTTATGAGAGCTTCTAACGCTGATGTGTTTGTAGTGTCAGCAGTTGACCTGTTTAATATTCACAGGAGCTGGTATGTATCTATTGTTCCATCCTCACAGCATGGGAATGGCACTGCAATTACGTCGAGTTTGACTCTGTATTTCGTTTTCAATATCTCCTTCTATAACTTGGTATTCGCCCTCATGATGGCTTCTTCTTCCAACTGCAGAGCCTCGTTATCGGGAACTCTCAGCATAGGACTCTTAATTTGGAATCATGCAGCTGCCCCCACTTCAGGAAACCGTTGGCCGTTGCCCATTTTTCTGAAACTCTGAAAGAGAAAGGGCCACTCCAGTGAGTCGCATGCCTTGTTTGCATCTAGTGAGGCCACGGCTAAGGGCTCTTTCAGGTCCTCCGCATCGCCATATTATTGTAAAGGAGTCATAAATTGATCTTCATGGACATGTAGGGCATGAAGCTGTTCTGGTCTGGATGAACCACATCCAATATCACACTGCCCAATCGATTCACTATGGCCTTTGCTAGAATTTTAGTGTCTGTATTAAGGAGCCAGACGGGTAGGTAGTAATCCCAGCTCTCTCCGAGTTTCCCTGCCTTGGGTACGAGTACTATTTTTGCCATGTCCAGATCTGCAGAGAGCATTCCATTATGGTGGGCCTCAGTGAGCATCTTATGTAGTGATGGAACTATCTCGCTGGCCATTCTTTTTTAGGAATTCCGCAGGGAGTCTGTTGGAACTTGGGGTACTCTCCAATTGCAACTGCCTGAGGGCCAGCTGTACCTTCTCTTGCGGGAGGTCAGTCTCTAGTTCCCAGGCTCTGTGCCTTGCCAGCGGTCTGCAGGGGCAGTCTCGGACGAACCCCTGCGAGGCCAGGTCAGGCCACCAGGATTTAGCAGGATAAAAGATTTGCTTATAGTACGTTAAGGCATCCATTATGGCTTTGCTGCCATATACTGGTGAGTCATCTGGGCCTATGAGCATGGTAATGTAGTTCCTTTCTTGATCCCTGGTGCTTGCCTGCCTTATCTCATACTTCGTATATGCGTTTCGGTTGTGTGATGTAGGTGTGCCTAACTGCCTCAGTCACCAATGCTCGGTACTCCTCTGGTTTCTGCAGGCTTTCTGGGTTATTGAAAGGCTGCAAGGGATAGTCTCACTCCAGGTCCAGGAGTTTCTCCTCTATTCGGTCGTGCTGCACTTGTCCCCCACGCAACCTGATATTATCTCTCAGTGTATCATGGCTTTATAGGCCTCCCAGAGTGTGCATGCCTCCCTTACTGTATTGATGTTATCCTCAAAATAGTGTTGGGTGGCCCCCGTACCACCTTCGAGTTGGAGAGGCGCCAGGGAGCCATTCTCCATTCTCCTCTACCCCTTGATTTCCGTGTTTCTTGGCGGATAAGTGGTGAGTGATTGGTGATCCCTTGTGGAAGGTATTCTCCCTCCGTGAATCCATGGAGGGTATTCTGTTATGTAAAAAAAATAATCAATACAGGAGTAGGCGTTGTGTGCCCGAGTACTAGGAGTATCCTCACAGAGGCCGTGCAGTGTTCTCCAAATGTCCCCCATGCCTAATGCTTGTGTGAATGGATACAGTTTTCCTGTGCGGGCAGAAGTTGCCGGCCTGCAGGCGACACGGTCAATCTCTGCATCTAGGGTCATATTGAAGTCTCCACCCGGTATTCAAAGCGCCGGTGGTAGTTCCGTGATTAGGCTGTCTAGCAAGTCCAATGAAGCTAACTTTGACCCTGGTGGGATATAGAGGTTCACCAGCGCTATAGTTTCCACCTCCCATTCTCCCAGTGTTGCCATATTGTGGCCCAGTCTGTCGGCCCATGTTCTGGTAACATGGAAAGGTGTTGATTTCCTAAGCAAGATTGCTACTCCCCTGGAACCCGTGGTGTACCCCGCGTGGCTTACCACAGTGTAGTTTCCTCAGGTCAGGGCTGCGCAGTTAGTGCCTTGCATGTGTGTTTCTTGGAAAAAAATGTCTGTCACATATCTATTGAGTACCTTAGTCGCAAGGCCCCTCTTTATTTTGCTGCCCAGGCTGCTAACACTATGTCAGTAGTTTTAATTTGTGGGTCATCATGTTTGTAGCACTGAGTCCTTTTTTTGTGTTTCTGAGTCCTCCTTCTGGGTCATGTTTACCCCGCCCCAGCATCCTGTGCATTATGTCGTGTGTTGTAACTTATTAACTGATCCCCAACTCCCCACCCACCCTACCTTACTGTGCTCTCGACTTTGAACTTCCCCAATTCATAGAACGTCTGCCAGCTCAAAATAAAGAACTGCTTCCACATTTGTGTTGATCCCTTGCTCAGGATGTTGTCTTTCTGCCGCGGCCCACTATGGCATAGTGCTTAATATTTTGGGCTGTCCTGCGACTAGTGAGCGGATCGCTGCCTTCCTCGTGCTTGCTCCCCAGTCATATGATCTCATCTGCCGTCACTAGTGTGACCTTGGGTGGTTAACCTCATCTCCCTGGTCCCCCAGCTGTACCTCCTCGTCTGTGGTTTCTTGCTCTTGGGTGAGGGCCTACCCTCGGTTTATGGTGTCTACTGAACAATCTCTATGCGTCTCTGCTACCATTTTTGCTCTATCCCGTTTGGTTTGGTCTTTGGTGGGGCCGCCATGGTACGTTTCGGGGGTGTGTGCAGTCACTTGTTTCTGCCAGCGCTCAATAAGTTGCAAGAACCTCTCTTCTGGCAGTGGGTGCCCATGATGTTCCAACCACTCCCATACCTCTGCCGCAGTCGAGAAGAAATGTGCGTTGTCTTTATTGGTTATCCATAGTTTTTCTGGGAATCGTAGGACATATGGGAGGCACAACTGGCGTAAGTGTCGCTTCACCCCAATGAATGTCTCTCTTTGCCTTTGTACCGCAGTGGTATAATCCATGTAGATGTGTACCTGGCTCCCTTCCACCCACCAGGGGCATTCACCCACGCTTTCTGTAAAATGACATCTCTGTCACGGATATAAACAGTCTTGCCAAGGTAACTCGCGGTGGTGCCCCCGGTTGTCGCAGTTATTTTATGTTAATGCTGTTTTCTATAACGCACGTTATCACCTGGGGGCATCTCGGCGCTGTTGAGGAGCATGATAGGGAGGAACAATGGATGTTAATACAGATAGGCTTTTAGTTGTTTTCTGAAATTGCTGTAAATAGGGGTCTCACGGAGAGCTAAAGGTAGCTTACTCCAGTACCTTGGGGCCAGATAAGAGAAGGCTTTGTCCCCGTGCAAGTTTGGCGTATTCGGGGCACACACAAAAGGTCTTGGGTGCTTGATCTGAGATTTCGGGAAGGCACGTAAGTGGTGAGTTTTCTTTGAAGGTAGAGTGGACCTTTGCCCCTCAGAGCATTATAGGAGAGGCAGCAGATTTTAAAGTAGGATCACTTTTTCACAGGTAGCCAGTGCAGTTCCCTCAGCACAGGCGTGGAAGGAGTGCCCGCTGGGCGGTTCAGGATTAGTCTTGCCGCAGTGTTCTGTACCACTGTTGCAGGGTTTCTGTACTCACACAGAACTGTGCACAGAGGAGTGGAACCTCGGCAAATTAGGATGTCCCAAAACTTACCTTAGCAACCAACTCACCCCTTACCTAGCTAGCTACAGTGTCTCATTGGACATATCAAACACCCAATGTTTAGACAAACCAGAACATGAACTTACAGTACCTCAGGGTACGTGGGACTCATGAACACTCTTTCGTTATATTATCATTACAAACCAGAACATGGAGTAAAGAAGACACATGTGCATTTGAAATGTTTATTTACTAATGCCGTCTTCTCAGGCGCAGTATCTTTGATAATACAAGTATACTTATTATCAGTAGCAAAATTATCAGCATAGTTACTAAGACATAAAAAGCGAATGGTGACAGCATGTTAACATGCTATAATGAATAAGAGTTAACAACACTTATATCTCACCCTCCCTATCACATATATTATATTATTATCTAAGAAGGTCTCTTTGGGTTGTTTTAGGGCGGGCCCATACCTTAGTGTCCTAGCATGAAGGAATCACATCAGCATACACCAGCTCTCTCTGCATGTGCACCGCATCAAGTATGTTAACAATTCTCGTGCAAAGCAATATCAATCCCGCCTCAAGCCCAAGTTGGCAAAGCCTGCACTTGTGTTATGACTATGAAGGCGTGGAGATCAGACCTCATAACAATTCCATATCGTGTTGCTCCTGAAACTTCAGCACTCTCCGTGCAGACATGTTTTATTAAACAAAGCAGATATCAGAGCAATAACATATTATTCTCACATTCACCACGGCAAACCACTAGGTTGAAAGCTAAGTCAACAATTAAGGGTCGTGTGCAGAAGTTGCAAGAAAGGAAAAATGGCGTTTAAATCTGAAATGTACCTATGCTAACTTAACACGAAATATGGATATATAGGAGCTATACAACACCCCCCCATGATCCGAGAACGGACTAAATAAGGTAACAGAAGTGCCATCACATGAGAGCAGAATCCTTTCAAAAACGAGCATGAATAAAAATTCAATTATAAAAACTAATGCTAAAAAATAGCCCACAAATATAATGTGGCTCAAGCCAATAGGCAAGCAAAAATAAAATGTCTTGACCAAAAGTCAATAAAATCAAGGAAATGCTATCAATCAGCATGCCAATCTGAGGCAGTGTCTATGATAAGACCGTATACGAAAAGTAAGCTGCAACAGCCTCAAGGAGGAAGTCACTGTCCTCATCCGAAAACAGTTCAGCCATCCAGTTTAAAAGATGAAAGGAACATACGTGATCTTCCAGCACCGGATCCTCTATAACCATCAGAGGACAGCTCGGTGGGTTTTCAAGAAAACTTTGTTCCAAGAAATTTCGCGCTGCCGACAACACATCCCAGGGACCCATTAGTCCATGTGCCACCGCCAAGGCCATAATCCTTTCGTCAGAACAAACCAACTCGTGAGCAATGATAGGACTCATCAGTTGATCAAAATCGACGTCAGAAGATGCTGGTCCGCAGAGACACAAATCAATGGCCCAAAGGAAATCACAGGTCAGGCAGCGAAATACAGGCTGGACACAGGTGAAATAGGAGAACCGAAAAGATAATCCAAACGCCGTGCTTAGAGTCGCCAACGGCAGTGTGCCATAATAATCAAGCATGCGGTTGCGAAACCGCGTCAGTAGTAGCCGTGCGTGGTCTTGCACAGGAAGGGCATCCATATTTAAAAAGGCAGAAAACCACCAAGGCGCCAGCCGCTAATGCAAGCAAAAACGGGAACCCTCCAAATAAGGATGAAAAAATAGAATGGAAGAAAGCAGGGATGACTCCAAAAATCTTCTCAAAGGAAGTCACGAGACCACCGCTAACAACTTTAAAAAAATGTGCTAGGCCCGTTGTGGAGGATGCGTTAAAGATAGAACGGACCATGGCTCCGAAATGCAAGGGCAAATCAGTGTTTAAAAGAGCCTGAACCTCCGTACGGGTGTTAGCAATGTGAAGCACGAAAGTTTCACGGGCCGAGCTCAAGGCCACCTCTTTCTGGGACAATAGAGCTCTTATTCTAGCCATGCCGCTGAATTCTGCTCCCAAGGTCGGTATCTGTGGCCAAATGGAAGACTCCCTATGTTCACGTGTGGGAGGATAAAGAACATTTCTGCAGCAAATAACTCGCTCACTAACTGTTACTATGAAAGCTATACCTTTAATTAAACCACAACAGTTTTCATTATTGAGCATTAAATAACTACCATTCTCTAACAATTTAAACGTGGGGATGATAGCAGGAACTGGCGTGCCCTGTAAAACGCAAGCCATATTCGGTCTGTCCTTATTACATGAACCGTGTAACTGTATGTGTCTGCACATTAAGGAATGATCTGGAGTCTCAGTACACTCATCCCCTGTTAGATAAACTTCTTGGTCATCCTTGAAGCATCTGTATGTGTATGGGAGTGACCAGACCTCATGAAGAAAACCGCTACCTAAGGGTTCAAAACGACCTATTGGCACATATTTCATACAATTTGAAAACTTATATAAAGCAAAAGGCAGCGTTATTAAACCGTGGATAAGCCACGTAGCAGCAGTGGTCTCTGCCACAGAGAAAGGTAAAGATTCCAATCTTTCAATATGGAGCATAGAAAAGGAAGCATCACGCATTGAAAGCAAGCGTTGTTTGTCTGTCAAATTAAACGGTGCAAATAAAGAGGAAACGTTCATGTATCCCCAGGGAACTTTACCCATTTTTAGAGTCTGTAGTGTCCACGCAAACTGCATGATTGAACGTAATTGATTTTGACCATGGTATAATACAGACACTTCATCATGCACAATATCAACAACAGACGACACAATATTATCTAATGTGTAAATTCTAGAGGAAAGCACGTTAATGCTATTGTCAACCACTGCAAGCACTTTTTCAAGATTTGCCTGATCAATGGCCCTAAGGCGTGAAGCAGCCTCAATCTGTGAGAGTTTCCAAATTTCATTGTAAACCCCATATAACCATCTTTTCGACCTGCCACTAGCCGGGCCTTTAATGAAATCATTCAAATCCACGTCTGCATTCGGTTTGGAAAGGTGATATTTAACCGCAGGTAAAGTTGAATGTTTCAGCCAAGCTTGACACAACTTGCCAACAGAGTAAGAGGTGACAGTATGACTCAAATCAAAACGGGGATCAGATCTAACAGTCTTAAAACCGTCAGTTATATTTAAAAATCTTTTTTGGCAAGAATCAGCACTACGGTGCCAAAGCAGCCAACCCTTGGGATTCATACTGGAAATGTTAAAGGAGGAATTCAGAAGCAGAGCCTGTATATCTCTAATGGACAATTTAGTAAAATTACTCCAATTCTCATATTCCTCCAACTCCGGGAAAGACGGGGTGTTTAACCTTTTAGATGTAGCCAATCCAAAGCACGTGGTCTGGGAAATGGTTTCATTCAAAAACCACATATGATTTGGGATGAGACATGCACGGTGCAAAGCCTCAGTGCCTTGTACCTGCCAGGCCCTTGAGCCCCAAACTGATTTAAGGTCTATGGTATCCTTCCATAACTCATACCCTCCAGTAACTAATTCATCCAGGAAGGCCTTTGAATACAACAATTTCGTATTTGTAAGTCGAACCTTGGACAGTGGCTGTTTGTTAAATTTAAAATAAAATGACTCGGGATTGGACTGATTAAAGTCAGTGAAATATGTATATTTCTTAAGAAACGTTTCTGAACTCCCTTGTGTTGGTGCTGGGCAATGTTCCCACTGAGTAAAATTAACCGCATCCCTTCGGGAAGATGACTTGTGTAAGAAGTGATTGCCATAATGTTGGTAACAGAACAATTCACCATAATTAGCAGATTCTAAATATAAATCCTCAGCATCAAAAGCAGCATAATATTTCAAATCAGAAAACAAACTTTCCACTGCATTAACATCCCAATCATCAGAACGAATGTTTTGTTTCACTACATCCCCCATATTAACTCTTAGTACATTAGGGACATTAACGACTTCCGTTGGACCATGAATCTGAAAACGAACTGCATCCCACGCGATTCCATCCAGAACAGGCCACGCTGTGATGTTAACCAAAGTCAAGTCTCTTTTTAATCTGTGTGTAGAATGTGAAGAGGGAAGTGGGGCCAAAGTTCCATTTAAATGAGTAATGCAAGTTCTCTCCTCGACATAGTGTCCATTCATAATCCGAAAAAAATAAAACACAAAACCAATTGACATAAAAAGGTAAACTGAAAAAAGGACCAGCCAAATGTATATCCAAGGAGGTATCAAAAAATGTTTTTTAAACAGGCTGGCATATACTGCAATTTTAGAGGGTTTTTTCGAGGCAAGGGAAGCAGAGTCAAATGAAAATCTGGATTCCGTGGCTAAACGAGCTTGCAGGTCAGGCATGGACAGATCAGTGGGGTATGTATAGTCTGTCTCATCAAGGTTAGTTCCTGGTAAATTATTCAATAATGGACTGGAAACAGCAGGTAAGTCTATGGCCACCTCAGGTCCATCATTAGAAGCAGTGGGCATAATTGAATTTCTCACAATGGAAGGACAGGAAACAGCCGGTGTCATGCTAAGAAGAATCGGCCACTCTGTGTATCTTGACATTGTCAATAGAAATAAACCTGTTTTCCTTACGACCTGGAAGTGGTGGTAAAATGACTGTTCTTGTGCCCTTCACTCCAAGCACTGGGACCGGAGCTCGATAGGAGGGACCAAACTCTTTCTTGTTGTCGATCTTCTCTCGAACCAGTTCTCCAACTTGGGGTAGCCAGCCAACTACCGGGATCTGCAACGCATCATCCGATGTGGAGGGCAAATGTTCCTTTGCAAGAGTGTCTCTCGTCTTTTGTAGATTCTGTAAAACATTGCAATGTTCATCTGCGTCAAAGGCAGTGGCGCGAACCACCGAGTCTAGACCGTCAAGGTCAGGGACGAACATCTTGATGCCAAAGAGCATTTCGTATGGGGTCCGCCCACCCAGAGACCTTCTAGGGAGATTATTAAGAGCACGCTGCACACCATAGAGGTGGGCCAGCCAGTTTCTGCCAGTGCCTATAACTCGGGCTGTCAAAGATTGCTTTAAATCACGGTTCATTCGTTCAACTACACTATTACCCTCGGGTCTGTAGGGTGACGAAAACTTGACTTGGACCCCCATCGAAGTCATGGCATCCTTATACGCCTTAGAGGCGAAAGCCGGACCCTGATCCGAATGGAAGGTACCACAGGCAAAAATCCCTATAAAGATACGCAAATCTCTGATGACAGTCCGGGAATCAGCGCTGCGATGTGGCCATAACCACACAAAGCGTGTGCATGAGTCAACTGCTACTAAGATGTATTTATACGCAGTATCAGATGAAAATGGACCGCAGTGATCTAAATAAACACAGCCTAGTGGTTTATTAGAAATGTACAACTGAGTCTGAGGCGGACGCGTAGCAGTTGAAGGTTTAATCTGCTGGCATATGTCACAAAGGAGGACATAATCACGCGTCTGTTTGTACAGTCCCCGCCACCAGAAACGTTGTTGCAATTGCGTTACAGTGGCTGAGACGCCCGCATGCGCAGACGCCACACCTTCATGAGCCGCTGTAATCAAGTCTGTTCTGCGATCCGAGTTGGGAATCAGCCGTTCCCCAACATCAGGAATTGTCACAAAAGGAACCTTTTCGGGACTTAAGTGGTATTTATACTTCGAAGGGAATCCCGAAGGATGTTTACTTCCCTTCTCAGAGGCAGCAACCGCTGCCAAGATGTCGCTATCAATCTTGGTTTTAGACCTAGTAACTGCTGCAACTAAGTATGTAGATACTGCTGATTTCGCCGCTTCATCAGCAAGCGAGTTGCCAAGAGCGTGTACTCCCACGCGCTGATGACCGAGAGTATGAATCACAAAAACGAGTGGCAACTTAGCCTTAAGCTCTGCCACTCGAACCCAGATCATTTTATGTTTTATTGTGCTACCCTTGGAATCACGAAAGTCATTTTGAATCCAAAAGAACAAGTTTTCATTGTAAGACTGGACACAGTAGTAAGAATCACTTACAATTAGAGTAGTAACACTGGGATCTGCGTACTCCAAAGCTAGTAATAGAGCACGAAGCTCTGCCAATTGTGCGGTGCAATCGCCCAGGGGCAACGTGTGTACCTCCCTGGAAATGAACTCATCATTCAACATAGCACCGACCACAATGGCGCATGCGGAAACGTAGGCATGTTTAGAGCCATGCGCAACCTGCGCCGACCCATCAGTGTAAATGATGCAATGGAAGTCTTCCAAAGGTCGCATCGCCAGAGGAGCAGGATGAACGAATTCATACTGCAAGTACTCCTGTGACCGTAAGGAGGCGTCAAAAATAAACATGACATCTGCGGATGACAATGACGCAGCCCACTGAATCCACCGAGGGTGCAAAGCTTTTGAATTTGGTACACTGGCTTTCGTGACTGCCTCCAAATGAGGACAGGGTGTTACCACTAGCATGCGTTTCCCCTGTGACAGAGCACGTTCTTTTAGAATTGCCATCTGTACAGCAGTTAAAACCTTTTCTATGGTGGGAAACCGCATCTCAGCCGAGGTGTACAAGTGTGACTTGTAAGCAATAGGTACTGTGTCACCTTCATTAAAAGTGAGGTAGGTGAAACCCACCGTCCCAGGAATTATTCTTATTACCAGGTTGGTGTGGTTATCACGAGTCAGTAAATATTTAGAAGCGAGCAGATCAGCCTGCAAAGATTGCAAAATGGCTGAATGCTCAGGCAACCAGGAAAAGGACCCTGAGTCTGCGTTGTCTGCTTCCCCTGTGTCTGTTTTTTAGGCCAATTTTGTTTCTTGGACTTGGGCTGGGCATCTGTCACTGCAGATTGTCCCAGTGGTTGTTTTTTCTCCTTCACTGGAAAATATTTCAGACCTCTACTTGTGCGGCCAATCGTTTTATAAGCGGCCACCACAATCCTTGCTAACTGGCGGGGTTTGTCGGCATCGGGCAGAGCAGCCAAAGCATTCGACACCTGAAAGTTAACTGCATCTCCTTTAACATTGGAGAGAATGAGATCACTTACAATCTCAAATGAACCACACAGGCGCATACCCAATTCAACCGCAGCCTCTGGACCGTGATCATTCTGAACACGTCGAACGATTTCAGGCAGGGCAGTCATAGACGGGGTGCCGAAGCACCTTGTATAAACTGCCGCAAATGTTTTTCCCCAGCTGTCACAGTCAGCAAGTTCAGGAGTAATATCCTTCGGGAGAGTAATCGTCAACATTCTATGTTTATCAGCAGGAGTGGAATTCGGAAAAACCGCTTCCAGTTGATCAAACTTCTCTGCTAGCCAGAATGGGAAGTCATCGTTGTCAACAGGACGCGCACCAAAAACCGAATTTACCATAACAGGATTGAGACGCATTCCGCCTCGTTCCATGGGAGCGATCACACCCACCTGGGGACCACCAGGAAGATGTCGACCGATGTATTGCACTAAAGCACGAATCACGGAAATGGAAACTACATGCAGCCTGCGAATTTCTATCAGGGTACAAGCCCCGTGATTCGGGTGCGGGGTAAAGCCACCCAGCGCAGGCCAATTAGTACCTGGAATCGAGAGTGGACCTAACCTCGCACGGGACAAAGAGTGGGGGAGGGCGCCATCAAACCAAACTCGATGCTGCCAATGATCAATAGGTATTTCCAAAGCTCTGTATGGCGTATATTCAGCCGGGACATCCGAGGCGGTGTAGGAGTGGTACAAACCAGAATTAGCGTCCACAGCCGGAAACGTAACCCAAGAGTAAAACAACTCGTAAGGAAACGCCGGATCTGCACTTACCACGAAAATCACAGCCATCCCATCTACTGGGACCTGGTACGTCTGAAGATGGTTGCGTACCGCTACGCGACTATGCTGCGCAATAGCCACCGCTGCCGCCATCACAGAAATGGAAACAAGAAAACACAAAGAATACTTTGTAGCACAACTGGGTAGTAATTCAAAGAAACCGTTTAAGTAAGAATCAAGCTTGAATAAAGACCTATTTCAAAAAATAGGTAGGTTTCACCAACACCCCGTTTTCCGGAAACGGACGTGAAGGGGTTAAGGCATGAACGATAAACTACTCGAGTGTCATGATATAAGACCACCGAAACCGTTGGGCGCCATGTTGCAGGGTTTCTGTACTCACACAGAACTGTGCACAGAGGAGTGGAACCTCGGCAAATTAGGATGTCCCAAAACTTACCTTAGCAACCAACTCACCCCTTACCTAGCTAGCTACAGTGTCTCATTGGACATATCAAACACCCAATGTTTAGACAAACCAGAACATGAACTTACAGTACCTCAGGGTACGTGGGACTCATGAACACTCTTTCGTTATATTATCATTACAAACCAGAACATGGAGTAAAGAAGACACATGTGCATTTGAAATGTTTATTTACTAATGCCGTCTTCTCAGGCGCAGTATCTTTGATAATACAAGTATACTTATTATCAGTAGCAAAATTATCAGCATAGTTACTAAGACATAAAAAGCGAATGGTGACAGCATGTTAACATGCTATAATGAATAAGAGTTAACAACACTTATATCTCACCCTCCCTATCACATATATTATATTATTATCTAAGAAGGTCTCTTTGGGTTGTTTTAGGGCGGGCCCATACCTTAGTGTCCTAGCATGAAGGAATCACATCAGCATACACCAGCTCTCTCTGCATGTGCACCGCATCAAGTATGTTAACAATTCTCGTGCAAAGCAATATCAATCCCGCCTCAAGCCCAAGTTGGCAAAGCCTGCACTTGTGTTATGACTATGAAGGCGTGGAGATCAGACCTCATAACAATTCCATATCGTGTTGCTCCTGAAACTTCAGCACTCTCCGTGCAGACATGTTTTATTAAACAAAGCAGATATCAGAGCAATAACATATTATTCTCACATTCACCACGGCAAACCACTAGGTTGAAAGCTAAGTCAACAATTAAGGGTCGTGTGCAGAAGTTGCAAGAAAGGAAAAATGGCGTTTAAATCTGAAATGTACCTATGCTAACTTAACACGAAATATGGATATATAGGAGCTATACAACACCACCTGTACCTTAGTAAGCAAAATCTCACCCACTTCGACCAGCAGGACATTCCCATAGTCCAGTCTACTGATCACCATTGCCTGGACAAGGGTTCTGCAGGAGTTAGTGGGGAGGAAGGGAAAGATTCTACGTAGGAGGCGCAGGTTGTAATACCAGGAGCTGGTGTTGGCAGCAATTTAGTCTTTCATAGTTAGGGTATGGTCAAGTTTTATCCCTATGTTTCTTACACTTTGTTTGGGTACGGGAACTTCTCCCAGTTGGTGTGGCCACCACTCATCGACCACAGGGTAGGAGCCTTCCCCATTAGCATGATTTCCATTTTTTCAGGATTCAACTTGAGGCAGTTCTCAGTCATACAGTTGGAGACTGCAAGCATTCTGGCGAGAAACGCATTTTCTCTGGATTTAAATTCGGGCCAACGGTAAACATAAGCTGAGTATCGTCAGCATATGAAATTATCTCAAAGCCATACTGCTCTACAATCTTTGCTAACGGGGCCAAATAAATGTTAAATAACGTCGGGCTTAAACACGATCCCTGGGGTACACCCTTGTCCAGATGTATATTGTTTGAGGAGTAAGGCCCTAGTATAATCGTCTGATGTCTGTCTGATAGGAAATGCTACAGCCACTTTATTGCAGTTCCCAGGATACAGCAGGCCTGCAATCTTTCCATAAGCTTTGGGTGTGAGATGGTGTCAAAGGCCGTGGACAGATCCAATAATATCAGTACGATAGAGCCTCCAGCATCCATCACCTGTCTAAGGGAGTCAGTCACAGCCAAAAGGGCGGTCTCCGTGCTGAAACCCGCTCAGAAGTCCGATTGTGAAGGGTCCGGAATATGGTTGGTTTCAAGATATGACTCCAGCTGCCTATTTATTAGGCTTTCTAATTGCTTACCCAGCAGGGGAAGCAAAGATATTGGGCGATAACTGCTGAGTGCTTGTGGGTCAGATGTAGCTGTTTTCAAAATAGGCCGTACATATGCTTCCTTTCATGCAGTGGGAATAGTTCCTGTTTGTATGGAACAATTGCAAATATTTAGGATCATGGAGGCACAGCATGTGGCTAGAAGAGTCTTCATCTTAGAGGAGCAGGGGTCATGGGGTGAGCCGGATTTTGCTGTGACCAAGGAATTGCGGTCTGCTGAGCACTCTATATGCTTGCTCTACCATGAACCAATGTAATGCCTTCTTTTCTAGCATCACCAATGCCAGACAATCCTCCAGGAATAGCTGCATGCTGGGTCCCTCTGCCCCCTCTTGCAGACAAACCAGGCAGATGTTGTTGCGACGCGATGTCTCCTCTGTGTCGTCCACTCGGTGTATTATTCTCTTTCTCCAGGGCTTGTGTGCGAGCAGAGTGGTCTTGAATGCCTGGCTTCGGTTGTGCCAGATGGGTTTCCACCTCTGTCATCCTCTCTACCAGCTGTTTATGATCAAGTCTTAGCAGTGCTCGATATAGTACAACCTTTTCTATTTGAGTTTTTAGGGTCACCTTGGTGTCCTGTATGACCCCCAATATCGCTGCCATCTGTGCCGCCTGGCCCTGCTTCATTGGCGCCACCATGGGCTGGCACTGCGGCTGAGGTGTATCCATTCCCTGGACCAATCTGTGGATTTCGGTCCATACCATCGTGGAGACATTGGCCCACAGGAACGATTATGGGGCGGGTAGCCTTGAGATACCACCCTAGTCTTTAGAGGTGTTTGGGGCTATGTTTGGCAGTTGGGCCACCTCCTGTCAGTCTGGGTTCCGAGTTAGGCAGCCGCAGGTGTGGAGTCTCTATTCTACCTACCCAGTACACTCCACACTGGTGCTGCTCCCCTCCCGGACGTTTCTACAGCTGCACCCCAGACACGAGCGCCCTCGTGTACCCGTCCCCACCTCCTCCACTTTGCCGGTCTCACTTCCCTGTGCCCCATTTTATTCCACTCTGCGCCGGGGCTTATGGTATTGCTGGCTAAACCCTGGTACCATCCAGGACGTCCTGGGGCTCGTTGTGGTCACCTTTTTTGATGCAGTGGATGAGTCCCCCACCAGCCCCTCACTGTGGGCAAACACCCTGCACCTTTTGCCTCATCAGGGGCCCCACTGGTGTTCTGTGGGCCCCCAATGCTGGAGATGGAATATCTAGGAGCCCTCACAGGGGGAGTTCTCTCCTGGACCCTACACACCTCTGCGCTCCCACCTCCGGGCCCAGTCAGCAACTGTAGTCTTTATGCGGCAGCCTCGATCTTGCCTGCTGCGTCGCCACTTCGGTGGTGGTCTCCAGGCCGTTCGCTGCTAGTCCTCGGAAACCAAGGTCAGCTCTCTGCGCCCTTCACTGTAGGGCTGTCTGTGTGCCTTGTCTGGGGCCCCTCTGTTGTCCTACGGGACTCCTACCCCAGGGGCTGGATGTCTGGAAACTCCAGAGGGGGCTGGGGGGGCATTCCGCATGGGGAGTTTTCCTCTGACCCTCGCACACCTCAGTGCTTTTCACAGCCGGACACAGGTCTGCAGCTGCCATCTTGTTTGCCATGTCGCCACCCCAGCGGCAGTCTCCAGACTGTTCGGCCCATCCACGGTCTTCGCGACCGTCTCTCTGCACCCTTAGTAGGTAGGGGCACACCTGTGCAGTAGAGGGGACCTCCTGGGCTCCATGATAATGTCTATTGCAGGTCGCAGGAGGTTGGCAATCACGCAGCTGACTCCATGCGTCCCAGGGTATGCCCCTATTCCTAGTCTTTCTTGTTCAAATAGGCAGATGGAAGCTTGCGACCCATTATATAATTCACAGTCCCCTTAAGCTAAACCATTTACACTGAACGTAGCCCTTCAATACCAAATTCAGCCACAGTTGCAGCCACTCCCAGCTAGGTAAATGTGAACACATAAGACTCCCATGCCAATGATAACATTAACATCCCTAAAGTCCAATTGAGAGCTGAAGGTTAAATGCCAAAAATAAAGGTGGATAATTAAACTAGTAAAAGATAAAAGTATCATTAGTACTACAAATCTTCCCACTTTGATAAGCCATGAACAGAGGAAGTCCCTCAAAAATAAATCTGTGCCCCAGTTACGGGACACGAAAGGATCCGTTGTTTGACCTAAGAGCATGTTTAGATCAATATGGATAAAATGGACAGTAGGAGAATTGAGACTTTAGACTTAGAAATTGTTCTCAGAGTTGGGTCGTATTTCTTTTTCCTTTCTGAATATCATTAACCTGGACCTGAACTTTTATAGTTTATTTTAGTGAACACTTTTCCTTCCTTTAAATGCTCCTTATTATCAATTCCTTTAATATTCCACTGGTGTGTAATAATGTTATACGTAATTAGTCATGCATTTGTATGTGATTGTTGGTGTTCTAATGCAGCAACGGTTCTGTTTAATTGAACACTGTCTAATAAAACAAAACTTCTTGAATAGAAAACATTAAAAGTACCTCCAAAGATGAAACCCTGTGCATATATCTTGGCTAGAAAACATCAGCACAATCAAAATACCTGTATATTTTTCATATACTCCTAATCAAACCTGATCAGTCCACTTTGGGCAAAATATAAATAACATTACTCAACTTTGTGTGGCAGGGGAAACTGGTGCTGGTGTTCATGATAACCTTGCAAATGACACATAATAGAGGAGTGTGGGATTTCAAGAAGTTAATTGTTACTATAGAGCATCAACATTACAAATGGAAGCGGAACGGTCACACGGTACTCCAGTAGGCAATGGATAGGGCTAGGACAGGAAGCATCCTCTGACATGCCATGTGGCTACCAAATCCATTATGACCGCAAAGATTATACTACTGTGAAATCATATATTTGGAATTCAACTGGAGTAACACCAACCCTGACGACAGTCCCATTTTTATTTACACCTATCTATATTATTGCACCCCTGCTAGTGCAGAAAATGCCTACAAGGCCTGGCTAGCTAGAGAAAGCAGGATGTTATTGACATTTAAGTTAATGGTAAGATAAAGATAAAATCCCCTGAGGATTGCAAGCGAATATTTAAAGTGATTGAGGTAGAATGTTTTAGAGGCCAACAACTTCAATAAGGGGCATCCTATCCACTTATAAACTAGCAGTCCTTAGGCAGTTATCTGGCTTACAGAGACTGCCAAGGAGGGTGGCTGGGACTAAATAGGCGGTATTCAAACTATATGCACTATTTTTAGAAGCTCCTTTACCGCAGGTGGGGTTGTATGAAGAAGTGGTAGAAAATGTAACCAGAGACATTCCAGGTGAAGAATAGTTAGACAACTGGAGAGACATAACCTGTTTCAAAAAGTCTACACTACACAGGGAATGACTGACATTCAGGTATGTGACCCCCGATAGATTAGTTTAATGATACAAGGAAGTGTCTGACCACTGCTGGAGAGTATACAGATTCAGGGGAGACCCTGCCTACATCCGGTGGGACTGTCTGTTAGTGATACATTTGGGTAAATTAGTGCTGGTAGCAATAAGCTGATGGTGCACTTTCTGATCCCAGCTAATTCAAAAATGTTAATTTTGTGTGTTGAGCCAAAGGAGTGGGGTAATGTGGCTTAAAGGAATGGTTGCTGATTTTTTTCAACTCTTGGTGGCAGCAAAAATAGTTTAGAGCATGTATGTGGCAACATAAAATGTCCCAAACTGAACCTATTGGCCCTGATTACGATGTTGGGCGGACTTGCATCAGTTCGACACCATTGGGGTTAAGGGACCACCCGACCATGGGCCGGCGCTTCCACAATCCCAATTAGGATCCAACCGCACATACTGCGTTTGGAAACTTCCATTTTCCAATGGGAGCTTGTGCGGCAGGCTGAAAACGCCTCCAGCACAAGCTCCCATTGAAAAATGGAAGTTTGCAAACATCCCTGTACCGTGTGACAGACACCTTACGGTGCCTCCCACAAAGTGCAGGGATGTGCCCCCAGGGTAGTATGCAGAGGGCCAGGGGGCAAGGGGGCCCTGCTAGGGACTCCCAATGTCACTTTCTAACAGTCTTTCCATTTGGGAAAGGCAAACATGGAATGGGTGTCAGAAACTGACATCATAATCCTGACGGCTGAAAGGTTGTGCTTAAGGGATTATGCTGCCTTTCTGACTGATGTCGGAACCAGGTCAGATTTCCCCACAGGTTTAAAATCCGACTGCCGCCATCCTAATACGTAGTTGTACTTTAAACGTACCATGTCAGAGGTGATGCGCCCGACATCGTTATCGGGCCCATAGTTTAACAAAATAAGTGGGGCACAGTGGCAATGATAAATGAAATAAAATACATAGCAATTTGGCAGGCTCTATTGAATATAGAATCAAGGACCGCATGTACGCACAAGCCAGTGAGGAAGAGTGACCGGAGATTCAGCAAGATGGGCCCATGTTAATCTTTGTATTAGTGAAACAAAACAGTGCTGTGCCCACCTCTGGGTGAATTGTTTTGCTCTATTGAGCTACAAAACTGTAAAAAAAAAAAAAAAAAAAAAAAAAAAAAGGATTTTCTAAAGGAATTTTTTTCACAGAAATATTATTAAGCAACCTCACTTTTTCAAAGCTGGCAAAGCTTTTAATATAGTGACCATCAACAAGAACATTGAAGTGAATGTAATTAAACCATGACTCTATCACAGAACACATTACTGTGGTCTGCTGTATAAAACGCGAATTATTTCTTACCTTTTGCTCCCAAATTTCTTCCAGGGCTGTTTTCAAAGCTTCTGGACAGCATTGCAGTAAATACACAGCTTTCACTGCCAAAGGTGGACCGCAGAATTGTGCAAGCTCAACCAAACAAATGCATCCTTTCTACGGTAATGACATGTTTCACACATATCATCAATAACATTTAACTAGCTTATTGGGGTGTCAAATGCTGCTTCTGGGTTACATGTACTAGTTAAATTTCATATTGGAAAGGTTTTAAATGAAATCGAAACACACTGGCTTCATTTTTCAAGAAGGTTTAGATAAAATATCGGTTTAATTAAACTGAACAAGTCTATGTCCCTTGTCCACATATTATCAAAATTAAAATTTCATTTATTAATCACTTCTTCTTTAAGTTTTTCAGCTAGTTGCCTCCTCTTCTGCAAATGTTTCTTTTCTTCTTCCGTCATTTCCTAAAATAATAACAGACATTTAAATAGGGTAGTGTGAAACATGTGTTACTAACACACAAAAGAACACATTGCCTGCATATTAGGATCCTTGAGTCATTTGGTGAACACATATTGCCACTCTTTCATTTCATATCACATCTCAAGATAGGTTTCCTGTAAATCATTTCATGACTTCATGTTTGCATTCAGTGCAGCAAAGGTTATTAACTAATTCAACAACAAGCAAAAGATTTCCTAGCCACTGTTTTCAATATTAGATTCAGAGCAACAACCAATTTCAACAGTCTAAACAATGTTTTCCTCACTTGCTAACCACAACAGCCATAGGACAACAGGTAATCTCACTGCCATTAGTAGGAGGGAGAGATAAAGTAGCAGTAACCCACGAACCCCACAAGTCAGATGACACATATTGAAAGTAATAGGTGTCATTTCATACATCTAGAGGTCAGGGTTCCTATTTCCTCATGAGATCAACCTTAGCACTCAATTCCTTCCTCTTATTTCTTGCACCATCCAAATCTTGGGATCAGTCTTTTTCTTCCTTGCATATGTAGTAAGCAGTTAACATATATATCCTTTTTACAGACAACCTTCTCCCTTCATTCATTTTGGTCAGCTGCCCCTTCCTCCCTCTTGTGGCCCTTTCTGCGCCTCCCCCCATTGCTTCCTCATTTGATCAATTTTCTCCATTGAAATACACTTCATGGTTTCCTCCAACCTCTTGATGTCAAAGTGTATAATTTCCCTCGTGGTCAGTTTCTACTAGTCATACTTGATCAGTTCTCCATTTACTGTAACCTTTTCCTCTCTTTATGCCAATCAGGGGGCATATCATCAAGGCCATGCGATAATTATCGCTCAGCGCTCTTAGCGCAAGGATAATTATCGCCGGCCAACTCTGAATTTTATTGCGGAGATAGCGTGCTATCAGCAACGGCTTATCTCCAAAGCGATAAAATTCAGAGCGCAAGCTGCCAATTGTGCGATTATCACTGGAAATACAGCGATAATCGCACAAGGTTTGGCAATGTGCGATTGGAAATGTCGCTTAACAACATTTCTCCAGTTATGTCGGGGCAGGAATGCCCACTTTGCATCTCATTAGAGATGCAAAGATGGGCGTTGGGGGAAAGGGCGATAATGCAAGGATTCACGCGATAGCGTGACTTTGCTGATTAGGAGATAAAATGATCGCCGCTTTCCGCACCAAAACAGACGCTAAAGCGCCAATAATTTTATCTCCGGGGCTTGATGATATGCCCCTTAGCCTCTTACTTGTATATCTGGGGATTGTGGACTTAGATGAAAAAGATACCTCATTTATCAACAATATGTGGTGAGGACTGCTCTGGGGGAAAACAACTGTTGTCAGTAATAACCAACGAACAAAAGTAACATAAGATTTGTGTGTACTTTAAAGACAGGGTTCGCTAGATACATGGGTGATTAGCATTTATATAATTTATACAAATGTTTGTATGTGTAGAATGGAAATATAAATGAATGTATTTCACCAATCATCCAAAATGTCAAAGGCTTGGATCATGAGGTGTACTCATTTCATTTACATTCTTTATTCGGATAAAATATACCCATAAAAGTATAGGTAAAAACATAAATTAAAATAACCAAGGACAAGATGAGAGATAAATAAGATAAAACACTCAATGTAAAACAGAGCTATGAAAATACAAGGTGCACATCATACAGTACTCATCGAATTACAGGCTCGAATGGCAGCTTTCAAGAACGCTTCTCCAGAAATAATTAACTCATTATCACCCAGTTTAAGAGGTGTATTAAATCCTTACCTATAATCTATAATAAAACGTCTCTTAAAAACAGGGCATAGGAAAAACTTTGTGTACATCATATAATATCCACCAAAAAATAAAGTACGTATTGACTAGATCTCTTGTCATATGGGCAGGGAGAAGAGGGAGAGAGAAGAGTCAAGGTAGACTTGAAAACCCAGGGGGAAGCATAATGACTACTTAACGGTACGGGCTCTCAGGCGAAACAAAAGACTACGCTCTCACCGACCCACGGATTTATATAGATACCCAGCTATTAAAAAATTATTCTTGGGGTTCAAATTCAGGGCCACACTCAGTTTCTTAGCCTTGTTAGGTAATCTTTTCTCATGATAACACTGCATTAAGCTGCTTGCATCTGCTTTTTTCTTACAGCGTCAAGGCTCTAAGGTCGATCAAATACATGAGCATAACCAGCCATGCACAAGCTAGCTTTTACTCCTGCTAGCCACGGAATATCCATGTCTATATCACAGCTGAGGCAGTCTTCCATGATATCTCTTGTTTTTCAAGACTGCTAGCCAAAAGAAGGGTGGGTGAGTTCTAATACATAGGGTAAGTTCGGTTCGCTGTGGCAAATATATTGAGGCGAGGAGTTGAGGCCCCCCAGAAGCTTCAGACAAAACTTTTGTCTTCAGTCTGTATATTGTGATGATTAGAGTTACCCCAGCCCGCAGCCCCATAAGTTGACACAGGGGTACATGGTGATTTAAAACTTTACAAAATAGGTAAAATAACTCCTTGGTTGCGGTAAACTAAACATTGCATCGATAGACTTTAGAGAATGTATTCCTACAATGGGCAGTGTGATCCACCCAAGAACCATTAGCCTCAAAAACCAATCCCAAATATGAAAAAGTGCTGGTGCATTGTTAACAGTGATTACCAATCGGAAGAGATTTAATTTTGTGCTTCCTTGGTCCACAGGCCATGATATACAATTTGTGCAAAAGTATAGCAAGGCCATAAAATCGACCAATCCCTGTACTAAAATGTGCAAGGCTCTAGGGGTGCGGGCCATCAGCACAGCATCATCAGCATACAATAAACAAGGTAAAATGTAGCCTTTCTTTCTTGGGACATCATGTGTGAAAATTATTAAAAACGGGTGAAGATTATTAATACATAAAATAAAAAGCAATGGCGCTAAAAGACATCCTTGTCTTACCCCTCTAACAATCCTGATGTCTTTTGAAACCCCCTTACCCCTAGTTTAGTCGGATCCTGGCCTTCATGTCTCAGTGAATATAAGCTACAAAATACTTTGTGGCTTCATCCATCCCTATCTCTAAAAGGATTAATCACAGCTTTGATCGGTTAACACAATCAAAAGCCGAGGTCAAATCCATAAAAGCCAAATACATCGGAGAGTGTTGGGCGACGGTATATTTCCCAATGCTTAATTTCTGGTTAGAACACTGTTCTACTATGCCCACTTTATTTCTGAATCCATATTGGCAGGGGTACAAAATGGAATTCTCTGCAGACCAATCTCTGATCTTATTATACAAACACCTGCCCAGGATTTTCAGTGTAGTGTCTATCAGGGAGATTGGCCTGTAACAGCCTGGATTTGAGCTGTCACCCTTTTTAAAAATTGGGACAAAAATGGAGGTTGACCAGGTACTCAGTAGGGGGCGAAGAAGCTAAGTTGTTAAAAACATTAAGCAGAAGCTGCACCCAGAATTCAAGTTTATACTTAATAAGGTCTATTGGTACCCCATCACGGCCAGTGGCCTTGCAGCCCCTACTCTGTTTTATCGTATCTTCCACCTCAATCAGAAACACCACTATCCCCTTAGGGTCAGGTTCTGGCAATATTTCATTATCTAATGAGGTAGCTGCGTATATCATCAAGAAATGCTCCTCCCAGGAATCACTGGTTATATTACAACTACTTGGTGACCGCATCTGTTTCATAGCTCTCATATCCTTAACAGCAGCCCAAAAATGTTTGCTGTTCCTTTTATTAGCCAGATCAGCCAATGATTCCCACTGTTGTTCCAGTACCTCATTCTTCCTCAAGGAGGTGACCACCTTGTATTTTTTTCTTAAAAATGCCACCTCCAGTGGGTTCCTAGGTTTAGACATAAGGGACTGTCGTAGTTGGCAAATTATAGTCAAGCACTGATGGTTAAAATATCTGGGTCTATTAATGATTGGACACCAGGTTTCATTAGCTCCATTTTTATATGGTAACAGAACTGAGAATATGCAGCAACTATTTCTGATCCAGTATTGAGTGTGGTTAAGCAGGTCGTAACCAGTTCAAAGTTCTCCCGAACGACTTGTTGGAATAAGTGGGTTGTCCATAGATGGGTCTAGATTTCTAGTGCCACATTCAGTTCTATATTTGAGCTTAGGGGGGAATTTAAAAACGACTTTAATGGGGTTATGATCCCCATAATGTGTTGGTACCACTTTACCATAAAGTAATAAATCCTCCATGTTAGATGAAATAAAAAAGTAATTAATTAAAGAGGAGCATCCCTACCTCTGTAGGTAGGTAACACTATAGTATTTTCATAATGGGCTGCAATATCCATAACATTACCCAAATCCTAGGATTCCAAATATTCCTGCAGCCCTATTCCCCTAGTACATACACTTGCCAGACTGACACCGCTAAATGAAGGCTCCTACAGGGCCAATTTCGCATTAAAATCGCCTCCAAAACATATAACCACTAGGTTACTATTTTTGCCAAATGAATCTCTTAAGGCAGTGATATAATCAAATAAGATATGGAATTTCGTTTTGGGTGTAGAATGGAAATCATTATTATAAAAATGTATCAAATATAAAATCAGTCCTCTTTTGTACCTTACAAACTGAAAATTATCATTGTTAGTTTCTATGGCCTTGGTACACCCTCCCTGCAGTAATATTCACCCATAAAGCCAAGCCTCCAGAGTCACGACCCATTCTAGATGGAGATGCCAGGGTATTATGGCACTCAAAACCATCAATACATATATCACTAGGTGGCCAGGGTTCCTGGAACATTAAGATATCATATTGCCTAATAAAGTGTACCCATTCGTTTTTTGCAATCTTTGATTTGTAGTCCAGCCACATTCCAGCTGTGTATATTCAGAACATGATCGTCCTGCATGAGAGTACTCTCTGTGCCCTGGTGATCTTCTTTCCGGGGCTCACTCCTTAAACAGGCCCCAGTCAATCTGTGTCTTCAAGGTCACTTAACGCAACAAATCTAGTATATTGTGCAAAGGGAAACAGTCCTGGCAAATCTCCCCTTAAAGGTGGTTTGTAAAAGTAACTTAAAGGGAGAGACCACATTTTTGTATTACTGGAGCCAATGGACTCTTGTTTCAGTATGGCCCTTACTAAAGATGGGCTGTTAAAGTTCATCACTATGCAGTCCCCTTCCGTGTATTTAACTGAGCGGCCGATCCATCCCACCCTTTGTACTATGATGATGTCATTTATATTTGTGATGTTAAAATGTTTGTTTTGTATAACTAGTCAATGCATTTATTGATCAGCTCTTCCCCGGACTCAATATATTGTTCTTTAAGCGGTGGTACTCCTGCCAGGACTGAAACATAAGGACAGGCTGCTGGAGGCAGATCCAATGCATTCTTATTAGGTTTAAGTCAAGTGCTATTTACGGGATGATACACAGCATAAACACTGGGATTTAGGCGTGCATTTTGTGGGTTTGACCAGACAGTTACATAATGAGGTTGACTGCTCTTTGCTACGGGCAAAGGTGTGCTGTAGAGAGGTAATGGAATGCTGGGGACCTGGCTGATGTGTATTGCTGGTAGGGGATGGTTTTGACATGCATAACAATGATCCCCGCAGGCAAGATCCTGAGATGGAAGAACTGGATGTTCACTGAAAAAACCATAGGTTTCACACATGTTATAGTTAGCTGGACATTTCACTCATACAAAACCATTGAAATTACCCCGTTATAGTTAGTTCATCTAACTACAACTAGCGCGCCTGCAATGCACTGCTGATGACGTCACATATTACATCACTCATGACATGGTCAGTGACATCACTCATGACATCTCAAATGACATCACTGATGACATCATCCAGTAAATGTGTGTCTTTCCGAAAAATAAATATTTTTTTTATATGTATATCTAAAGGTCGATGGAAGAATGAATGGGTAAATAAGTGTCTAAATGGATTTTTTTTGGTAAAATTGATTGTATAACTGACTTATTAAGTGTATCTTAGTGAATAGATGTATTAGCGAGTAATGTTTAAATATTTAAATATCTGTATCAGTGTCTCACTTTGTGCATAAGTGGCTGCATGGGTTGGTGAGTAGCTACATGAGTGTATATATGGGTTATTAGTTGTTTTTTGAGTATCAGTATGAGTGTCTGTATGGTTGGGTGGAGGATATAACTTAGCGCACAGATGCATGAATGAGTGACTCACTGTTTACATGTGTTTTGAAGACAGCATGGGTGCAGGACTGTATGGATGGATGATTGTGTGTATGGGTGGGTTAGTGAGTGAATGACTGTCTCAATAGTGTATTCATGAGTAACTACATATGCTTTAAACTAGTAGATGTGAGTATTGATGTATATAAATAAATATATGTGAGAGTGAGAGTTTGGAAGAGTTCCTGTATAAATAAGTATTTGTTTCTATAAGTGATTGTTTAAGAGAGTAAGTATGTGTACGTTTCTGTAGAAGTAAGTGTAGTGGTGTGTGTATAGCTGTATATGCAAGTAAATGGATGTTTGATAGTTTATTTGCATGTGTGAGTATGTGTGTGAGTAACTCTATGGATGAGTATCGGTGTGTAACAGAATGTATAGGAGAATGAGTATATATGATGAGTTAGTACATGTATGAGTGACTATATAGAACTGTTAGTGAATGACTGGACGTGTATGTAGATGTTGGAATTACTGAATAGGTTGTTGTAACTGGTATTGGTATCTCCATTTGTTTGAAAATTTTAGTTTCTATTTTTGAATGTGTGTATCAAAGGTAATAATAGGGTGGGAGGAGGTCTGCCACTCTTTCACAAGGATGATGTCATCAGTGATGTCATTTGAGATGTCATGAGTGATATCATGAGTGATGTCACTGACCATGTCATGAGTGATGTAATATGTGATGTCATCAGCAGTGCATTGCGGGCGCGCGAGTTATAGTTAGCTGAACTAACTATAACGGGGGAATTTCAATGGTTTTGTATGAGTGAAATGTCCAGCTAACTATAACATGTGTGAAACCTATGGTTTTTTCAGTGAATTTCTAAGGTTTTTTAAATGCTAATTTCTAACTATAACGTGACTGAAACCTATGGTTTTTTCAGTGAATTTCAAAGGTTTTGTAAATGATAATTTTTAAATGAATTAATTATTATATTTCTTTCTTTATATACAAATTTCTTACATTTTTATTAAAAATATTTATATTTGTTTTATTATTTAAGTTATATTTCATATTCTTAATGTAAAATAATAACAAAAATACATTAAAAAAACATTTTATTAATTACAATTTTTATTACAATATATTAAAATAAATTCTATATAATTCCTTTTACGAGCACCGTAAGCGCAGCGTAAGAGCTCCGTAAGTGCACCGTAAGCGTACGCAAAGCCATGTGACTTTAAAAGAAGAGATTTGATTGGTTCATAACACTTCCTATTCCAACTGTTGAAAGACCCCTCGGGGAGGGAGCAGAGCTGGACTAGAGTGGGCTTTGCAATTGATGGTTCACGGTACAGACCCAAGCATAACCCAATCCCCGCTCTTGGTAATTTTGTTCACCAGAACAGATTTTCTTGCCTGGACCATGTTGATTGACCACAATGGGGAGTTATACCAAAACACTCTGTAAAATCTCCACATGCGATCTCAGTTAGAGGGGTGGACATTTTCCACCCTGTAGCTGAGGTAAAGATCCAGGCTTTTTCCAATGAGGGGGGGTCCTCTGAGGGATGTACCCAAGTGCAAGCACAGGAACCACTCTATTCAAGCTCTGTCCCTATATTGCAACAGGAGGAGCGTGCTGTACCATCCATCCTGAAGCCTACTACACCTGGGCTGGGTGTTTTGGCAATGCACACTTGCGACACTGTGCCAGCACTAAGTGAAGCTCCCCTCCAACCCCAAGGTTTGGCACTAAGTGAAGTTTCCCCGCAATCCCGAGGATCAGGGCTAGTTATTCTGTCATGGAACGTGGCGGGTATTATGAATAAGGTGGGTACTCCGGAGTGGGAGACCCTGGTCGATGGGAGTGACATCATTCTCCTGCAGGAGACATGGGCAAGGGAACCACACTATAGGAGGGGGTACGATATACACGAAATCCCGGCAAAATGGAATGGTAGGGGGAGACCTTCGGGTGGGTTGGCAATTTGGGTGGCGAGCCACATTGGGTGTCAGGTGGAAAGTATGGATACTCTCTCCCAGGACATCCAGTGTGTTCGCCTCAACTGGCCTGGCAAAGGGTCTTGGGCAATTGTAAATGTCTACTCTCGACCAGTTGCTGTGGGCAATGAATCTCCCACCTTAGTCGAACTCTCATCCTTTCTAGGTCAACTACCTGCCGACCTGAAATTAGTGATGGGAGGGGACTTCAATTGCCATTTTGAACCACTCGAGGGTTTAATGGAGGGACCATTTACAGCTGAGGATGATTACTGGGGAGTTCCCCCCTCCTCCTCGCCCCACCCTAAAGCATGGTCCCCGCTGGCAATACACCTCACCTCCCTTACTTTGAATTTCGCACTGAGGGCGTGCAATGGGCGCACTCCCTCCGATACTCCATCGGTGTGCACATTTAACAGAAAGGGGCACGAGTCCAGGCTGGATTATATCTTTATTGATATATCCTTATGGCCTAAAGTGCAAGACTTCAAAGTGGTATCCAGAACAGACAGTGATCATAATTCTCTCCTCTTGGAAATTCAGCACCCAATCTCCGCTGTAGGGTTGGTAACCACTGACGCCGGAGGTGATCAGGGGGACATACTCCTCACCACAAGCAGACGACGGGTGAAGTGGGGGAAGCTGGTCAATAATGAAAATGCCATGAATAAGTTATATGGTATAGCACTCCCCTTGTTTCAGGAGGTGGATGCTCTCATTAGTCAACCCAGACTCTCTGACTATAATGAGAGACTTTCCGGCATCCATCAGACTCTGGTCAGGGACCTTGCAGATGTCTTTAACCCGGTGGTGCCCGCAAGAAGGAAAGTTACCCGTATTGCGACCTGGTACACCCCTACCTGTAGGAAAATTAAATCCGACCTACTTTCAGCCATCAAAGAAGGTAGTGATAGGGAGAGGGTTGCAACCCTGAGGAGGGAGTACAAGGCAGCAGTGGCCAGCGCTAGGGCAGAGTGGGATTGGAACCACTGGCAGGAACTGTTTGAAGCCCTGAAGTGCAGAGACTCTAGGAAGTTCTGGGCTCTGGTAAATAATGGTACTGGGGTGCTCACGCCTGCGGTGGAGCCTAATATTGCCCCCTCTGTGTGGGAGGCCCACTTCGGAGCATTATACCATGCAACCACATTATGGCCCGATGGGCTGGCGGTGGATTTTCCCTGTCCCTCAGATATGTCCCTGGAATTCTCTCTAGGTGAGGTGAAGACAGCGTTGGAGTGTCTGGCCTTGGGGAAGGCACCGGGGTTGGACAAGCTTCCCGGGGATCTGTTTAGGTACCATCTCGACATCTGGGCCCCTTACCTTCTCATTTTATTTAACGCTATACTAGGAGGTATGGTGGTTCCTTCCTCTTGGTTAGGGGCCGAAATTGTCCCAATCCATAAGAAAGGCTCCCCTCTGAACCCAACTAACTATAGGCCAATTAGTCTTATAGATGTCCCCCAAAAGCTTTTTGCGCGTCTTATTCTGAACCATCTATTAGACTGGGTAGAGGACAATGACATTCTGAGTCCTCTGCAGGCTGGCTTCAGGAAGAACACGTCGACCATGGACCAGATCTTCCGCCTCGTCCTCCTTTATTGGAAGACCGTGATCATCGAGGGGGGAAGACTGTACATGGTCTTCGTGGACCTGAGGTCAGCCTTCGACCTAGTCCCGCGCAGAAAGCTGTGGGAGGTGCTGGAAAAGCTGGGAGTTCCCCCCCAGCTACTTAACATCTTAGTCAGGCTGCATGAGAACAACTATGCGCAGGTCAGGTGTGGGAAAGATGGCAAATTGTCATCAAGGTTCCCCGTCTCTCGAGGGGTGAGGCAGGGTTGTGTCCTGGCACCAACCCTGTTCTGTTTGTACATCAACCATGTCATCTCCCACCTGGAAAATGTAAATAACAACGACGCCCCCTGCCTGGCCGGAAGGAGGGTACCGGCAATTATGTTTGCCGACGATACCCTCCTTCTTTCCAAATCCCCCATGGGGATTCAGAGGATCCTGGATGGATTTGGTCTTTTCTGTGCTCAGCACGGGTTGGAGATAAACACAGAGAAGACAAAGTACATGATTTTTAATCCACCAACTAAAACAAGACCTAATCCTACCCTGGGGACGGCCAGTCTCGAGAGGGTGTCCACCTTCATATATTTGGGGGTAACAATACAGGAACACTTATCTTGGGACCACCAGATAGCACGCTCAAGGGTAAAACTGTCTCAACTGTCTGGTGCAATTCTGAAGGTGGCTAATTCTTCGTCCTTTAAGCCCGTGAGCCCGGCCCTCGAAACCTATAGGTCCCAGGCCAAGGCAGCGGCCACTTATGGCTGTGAACTTTGGGGGCATAAAGCGGCGAGGGATTTGTCTACAGTTGAAAATAGTTTCCTAAGGCGTTTATTGACTCTTCCGCGTGCAACGCCACTTCTGCCCTTGAGAATGGACCTGGGGCTACCCCCTATTGCAGAGGAGCTTGTGTCCAAACCAGTGAAGTTTTGGCACAGGCTTTGGTCTACGAACGAACTGCACCATTATAGGGAGGACCTCACCCATGTCATGAGTCTTAATTGTGGTGGAAAAATTCCTTGGCTTGCCTCTGTGAAAAATCAACTGACTTCAATGAATCTCCGTGACCTTTGGGAGGACCCAGCGCGAGGCTGCCAAGCAATCTCGCGCAAAGCTCTGTCAAAAATTTTTAAGGACAGGTCACTTGCACTTTTGGTAAATGCGCAACACAGTGGCACCCTTACTTTGCGATTTTTAGAATCCAAAAATTCATATATTTTTGAACCTTTTATGGATTTTATTTTTCCCATCCTGGCGAGAAAACTCTTTGTCCAATGGAGGCTTGGCACACTGCCTACTAAAACCTTTACATCCAAGTGGTCTAACACGGCCGATAAATTCTGCCCATGCTGTAAAACCCACTTGGAAGACGATCTTCACATTTTGTTTGTGTGCCTCGCCTACCAAAGGCCTAGGAAACGCTGGATAGCACCACTTTGTAAAAACCTAGGGTTCAGAGAGTATGCACAGGCATATAGGATTCTGAAAACCAGTACCTTGGGTCACATTGTGTTTGCCGTCTCGAAATTTCTTATGGCCACATGGTTGATCAGGAAAAAAAAAGGATCTGCTGAACTCTCTTGAACTTTTAGTGTTTTAATTATCCTCACGCCAGGGATGGAGTTTTAGAATGAGTATTCTTATAATATGTATTTTTCTTAAATATATTGTGTATTTTAATGTATGTGATGTTTTTTACTGTCTCTTTTATGGTCTATATGACCGAAATAAAGAATTTTTGGATTGGATTGGATTGAAAGACCCCTCCCATTTTAATCATTCCACTTTGACTTCCACGGGAGAAGGATCTGTTCTGTAGATCTCTAGCCATTTGGAAGAAGTAACCACCATGACTGCACGGCATGACTCTTCTTCAGAATATTCCTCTAAGGAACATTTTGTACCTGAGGAGCCTCAGAAAAAGCGAAAGGAAGCAATAATCTGGACATTTTTTACATTTCCCCAAGAAGAAAAAAGGTCAATGCTCCGAAGGTGACCTGCAAAATTTGTGAAGTTACTCTTTCAAGAGGTGACCCGACCAAGAAGTACTCTTGCGGCACTGCAAGCATGGTGCGCCATGTCAAGACTCTACATCCAAATAATTACGCTAGAGCTGAAACTAGAAGGTTGCAGGAAGACCAGGGATCTTCTCTTCCCAGTACATCCAGTGAAGCACCACCACCACCACCACCGAGCGGTATGGTTGCAAATATACAACCTGAATTTGGAGACCTGAATATTCGTTGTAAGATTTGCAACGAACTACTGAGCTATGGAGAACAATCCATTGAACTTATTCTCTGCAAGAAAAGGAACCACCGTTGTTCTCGTCAATATTTTTTTTTTTACTGTTTTGTTGATGATCCACACTTTTTTGGGTTCTAGTTTCAGTTTTTTTGTTTAAAAAACAAAACAAAAAAAAAACTTTTTAAAAAAATACAAAAAAAAATAAAAAACTACAAAGACAAAAAAAAACAGTTCTTCTCAGAACTACCTCCACTGGTCAAAGAAAGAGCTATATTTTTATGATAGTGTGTAAAACTTTGTCTGAATGAATGTGTAGTGCATAAATGAATGACTGAATACATTACTAGTGTATGGTGAATGTGAAAGTGCAGGACTATAAGGAAGTGCTACAGCATAAATCTATAAGGTGTTTAACTATAGTATACTGTAGTACCTCTAAAGCACTTCAATGTAACAAATGCATATACATTTTTATAAATCTATGCTTCAATTTGCACTGCTGGTGGAA
Source organism: Lissotriton helveticus (assembly GCF_964261635.1). NCBI lineage: Eukaryota > Metazoa > Chordata > Amphibia > Caudata > Salamandridae > Lissotriton > Lissotriton helveticus. Next base: position 1,531,290,335 of record NC_136067.1, read on the forward strand.
CTGCCTGGGTGAATTGGTATGTGTTAGGAGCGGATTTACAATCCCCTTGTGCCTCTTTTACACATCTGTTGCGTCACTTTTGTGATGCAGCGGTGGTGCAAAAGATGTGCCATGGTGGTATTTACAATGAGATGCATATGAAAGGTGCATCACATTGTAAAGCCCTGCGCCAGAAGGAGGCTTTCCAACGTACAGGGGAGGGTGGAGGTGTTCTGGCGCAAGAACGCCTCCTAAAAGTGACTGAGTGAAATCTATAAGATTTAATTCAGTCACTTTTAGGCTTATGCTGTGTCAATAACCCTGCATCTGCTTGAAACAGGTGTAAGGATTGACACAGAATTCTAAGCATAGGGCCCCAAGAGCATTGCTGGAGCTGCGTTGTGCTTGCAACGCAAGTCAAACAATGCGCCACCTACACACCACAAATACATCACATATCTGTGCCGTTTTTGCCCTATAATACACCACATTGTAAATACAGTGCATCCATTGTGGTGATGTCACAGTGCACAATAACTGGCATATATCTGCGGATGTACCACTTATTGTACATCTGCTGATTACTGTTTGAATGTAGCGAATGGATTACTACACACTGATCAATGAGTCACTACAAAACTATAACAGGAGTGTTTGGTGGAAGTGTAAGAATAAAGACTGGGGAATTGAACATATAAAAGGTAAATTTGCAGGTGCATAGAACAGTGCATGCATAGTCTATAGGAGTTTGAAGCAGTCCATGCTCTAAGGCCCACTTTCACCATGAGTACTTAGGTACTAGCTAAATGATTACAATTCTGCAAGTGTGTGGCTGAATGTATAGCAGCTTTACTTTTACAATAGTGTATATGAAAGCACATACTGCTGTATGGTTCACTACAATACTAAAACAGTAGTGTGAGAGTGTTTAGTGAAAGTGTAATGATACAGACTAGGCAATTAAAGGTATAAAAGGCAAGTTTGCTGGTGTATAAAACAGTGAATGCATAGTCTATAGCGATTTGAACCAGTCTATGCCCTAAGGCCTACTATGGTGCATGACTACTTGGAAACTGACTGAATGTTTACACTTCTACAAAGAGATTGCCTAGCTGAATATATAGCACCTTCACTTTTAGAACAGTACATACATAAGAACATACTGATGTATAACTCACTACAATACTAAAATAGTAGTAGTAAAATGTTTGGAGGAAGTGTCAGGGTAGAGACTGTTCAATTCAAAGATTAAAAGCCAAGTTTCCAGATGTTTAGAAAAGTGCATTTATTATCTGTAGCTCTTTGAAGCAGTCCATGCCCTTAGGCCTACTTTGCTGCATGACTACTTGGATAGTGGCAGAATGATTACACTTCTCCAAGGAGAGTGTAGAGTTGAATGTATAACAGCTACACTTTTTGTACAGTGTATAGACAAGCATATATGGCTCAGTACAATACTGAAACAGTAGTGGCAACATGTTTGGACAGAGTATAAGTCTAGAGACTGGATAATTAAAAGTTTAAAAGACACGTTTTCAGGTTCATAGAAGAGTACATGCATAGTAAACCGGAGTTTGAAGCAGTATATTTGAGTACTGACTGACAAACGCCATTAGCCATCTCCACTGGCTGCCTGTGGCCAGGCGGATTGAGTTCAAGATTCTCTGCATAGCCTTCAAAACCCTGAAATTTGCCTCTCCTGGTATTTTGGCCAATTTGCTTTTAACCTACGTTCCCCCCCGCCAGCTGCGTTCTATGGGACAACACCTTGTGCTGGTTCCCCGGGTTTGGAGGGTTCGCGCCGGAGGTCGCTCTTTCGGGAACAGAGCGGCCATCCTTTGGAACACGCTGCCTGCCCGCATTTGTGGGCTTAACAATTACCTTGAATTTAGGAAAGCCATAAAAACCTTTCTCTTTCCCGCTCTGTAGGCCTTCCCTGGGGCCCCTCTCTGATCCTGTCCACCTCATTGCTGTCAGTGCCAGGACGCCTCTTTGCTGGGGCAGCTGTTGCACTTATAAAACCCATTAATATTAACACTATCAAGGTGCCCTCTGGGTGCATGTATTAATAAATCCAACACTGGAATCAGTTTGGGTTATCAATACAAGATGTTTGATACCAAACATTCCTATCTTCAGAGAATCCATCATGTAGCTGCGTAGCTCATTTTCACCAGTGTCCAGCACATATTTTAAAATGGCTTCCCTGGGGACTGGAATGGAACTGACCGGCACAGGGTCATATCTGCTCAAGCAGGTATACCCTAATATGTAATATTAGCCTTAGGCCTGTCAGGAGTGTCTTATAAATAATACATGCAGTGTTAGGGGAATGGCACACAGGGATGAGTGTTGTTGTGATTTCACTTTTGTCTAAACCAAGACACGCAGCCTGCAATGGCAGCCTTGCATGTGTTTGGTGAGGGGTCCCTTAGGGTGGCACAGTTCGTGCTGCTGCCCTTAGGGACCCTCTTTAGTACCTCAGGCCCTAGGTACAAGGGGTACCATATACTAGGGACTTATGAAGAGTGCTAAAGGTATTGCCAATTGGGGAAACAATTGTGCAGATTTTGGGAAAGAGATCTGGTACTGCGGACCTGGTTAGCAGGAACCCAGTGCACTTCCAGTTGATATCACATCAACTCCCTGCGCTCCACGGAGCCTGTAGACAGCAAATCAACTCCCATCCATTTAGTTCAACAAAATAATAAACACAGGCTGTCAAAACGGGAAAGAAAAAGACTATGGAAGAGTCGGAACAAACATACAATTGAAACCAAAACCTTAAATGATAGTAGCCTCATCATTACCAACTTAGTCCAAGCAAGTGTGCCGTTACATACCTCTGGAGTAAATCTGTCTTCAAGCTCTGCAGCAAAAAGCCCAACTTCCCAGAGAGACTGCCCACTCTCCCACACCAAGCAAGAGGGCACCTTCCAAGACCAACAGCTCCATTCACAGCACCTTTCGCAAGCAACACCTGGATTCAGTCGACCTTTAATAGCCTTGCCTAATCCAGCTACAGAACAACTGGGAACCAAACTTCGCACGACTTTCCCCTTAGTTACCCGCTCGAGTAATCATTCAACAGAGCTGGGTAAGCCCATCCACGTCCAATGTGCAGTTAAAGAACCCGTTTACCAGATTTTTTCAAGCGATCAACAGTTGGCGCCTATGAGCAAAAGTCTCTCCACTTCACCCCCATCAACTAGAAACTGTGATCCGTCTTCCTCATTGGCAGTTGCATGTTCGATGAAGCAAGTTCTGGTCGATAACCCAAAGACATCAAAGCCTTTAATGATCAACGAAGTTCCTGCTCAGCCTCCCTCTAACTCAGGCACCGTACTATTGCTAACTCCAGAGTATGTTTCAAGAGGCCCCCACGACATTTTAAATCGAGGGAACATACTAAGACTTCTCAAATCATTTCCCGACTTGTGTTCCCTGCAGTCCCACGATATAATCTCCATCAAATGTATTCCAACAACTGGTACTAATGCGGGCGATACAACTGAATTAACGCTTGGGTCCTCAACAACTCGAGAACTAGTTCAGTCAAAAGCCGAACAATTCAAAAATTGGGGCATAACAATGTCAATGCTTAGCGCCCCACTTTATCCATCAATTTTGGAAAATAACCAGACCCAGACCCCAAGTGGCAGCTCGCTCCCTTTTTCAGTATTAAAGTCAGCAAGAAGTCGCTCTCCTATAGCAACCCAGGAGTACCCAATAAACCAGCAAAACGCCGAAAATGTCGATTGGTCATGGCTCCCTGGAGCCCTAGTAAGGAGCCGGAATGATTGAAAAACCCCCAACCTCGGTCTGTCAATATGTTCCTGGAACATAAACGGCCTTGGTCACAAAATTCAATCAGCAGCCACCCTTGGTTTTCTAAAGGAATACAATATTATTCTGCTGCAGGAAACCTGGGCAACAGACAGCCTTCCTATTGATGGCTACCTTGAATTTGCATCTCTCGCAACAAGACAATCCAAATTTGGCAGGCCGAGTGGCGGCCTGGCGATTTACGTGTCAACTAAACTTTCCCAATCCATTAAGCAGCAAAAATTTGAGGAAAACTGTCTCTCCGAAATCCTTTTGGGCAATCATGAGATCGACAGCCAGGTCCTCCTTCTGAACGTTTACATATCCCCAGGTAGCATGGAGAAAAAATTAAAACTGGATTGCCTGGCCAATACCGCCTTCAACTTGTTCAGTGAATATGGCAGTATACCAAGCATAATTACAGGAGATTTTAACACCAATCTTCACTGTAACTTCCTCGATGAACCAGAATCAGCCCTCTCTATGGCTCCATTACATCTTGCAACAAAGTCAACTCCCGTAGGAAACAGACCATCAAAACTGGGGGAGTATGCAATTACCCAGTTACACAGCGTGGGCTATATTCTACTGAATGGTCGCTTCCCCACGGATACTCCTCCAGCCTGGATCCGAACCGATGGCCGAATCTTCTCCTTTCTGGATTTTTCCTTAGGTAGCATGGAACTTCTCCCTTTTATTGAGAGCTTTCGTATTGCACCACAAGGCGAGAGCGATCACCGGCCGCAGATTATAACAATTCATGCCTGTAGGAGAGTGGGGTCTGCAATCCCATGGCCACCCCAGATTTTTGCTTTTTGCTTCACTGATTGACGACTTTCCCTGGCTGTGGGCCTGCTAATCAGACCCACAGCCTAGCTGTTCTCTCTCTAAAAATACAACCATGTACCCTAGGTGCATTTACCAATTGGATACTGAGTCACCTTATCAGTCCCTGTACAGTATACCTTAGGTATCCAGGGCATAGGTGTACCCAGGGCCTACCAGGGGCTGAAGCATGTATTATGCCACCCCTGGCTGGCCATCCAAAACTGACACAACTGGCTGCACGACAGCTGGGGCAAGGTGGTGTAATCACCCTTTGCTGTAGATATAGTATACCTATATCTAAACCTAAAATGGACACATATATTCCTATCAGTCACTCCTATGGAAGGCCTTATCAATCCTGAAGGCAGAGTGCTTGGAATTATGTGAGATGGTGCTCTGGCATGAGCTGAGCCCGTTTGCAGCTTGCGGAACCAAGTCCTAATAGCTGTTCCATGATAACGCTATACCATATACTCTTACGTGCATTATAATCCTCGCGGTTAAATGCTAACTCTGGTATAACATTATCAAAACATGTCGAGTAAGGTGTCATACGAATTGGAATACTACCCCCTCGCCAATTCTGGTGACGGGGGTAGCATTCCACCCTTCTAGAGGGACACGACATGTATGTAACTGTGAACCCCGGTTAAAGTTAACTCGAGCCTCAGCATCACAAGATGGATGCTGCCACCACAGACACAAGTCTGACCTCCTGCTGCTGGGAGTCCTTCCAGCGAGGGAGGCTCAGACAAAGGGTTTCCTGCCTTGGGAGGTGCTAGCACCACCCCAGACAGGATTTTGTGTATTAGGTAGGCCAAGGCTGAAAGGAATGAGACATGCCTGGGGCACACAAGGTGCCCTGTGCATACACCGGTTCCAACCAGTTGCTGGGTCACTCCAGCCCCAGCGGGAAACCGGACAAAGGATAGGGGGTGTAACCACCCCCCTTCCTGGTCCCACCCAGGGGAGGGACCTAGTCGTAGTGCAGCCCCCTTTAGCTGAATAAAGGTAGGAGCTGGTCCCATTCCCAGTTAGATTAAATCTTGACAACTTCCACGAAGAAACTCTTGACCTTCGACCTCCTGAACATCAGAAGACTGAAGAATCTCCCCTATGGTCAGGGAGTGACCATCCTGCTTCGCAGGCACCATCAAGCTCCTGTGCGATTTGCTGCAAGTCCTTCCTTCCCGGAATCCGACGACCCAGCTCAACGAGACCCGGACCTCCAGACCCCTCTGACCTCTACCCACATCCACAGCACAGCTGGGACCCGTGGGTGCGACGAGCAACGTGGAGACGGCCATCTTGAAGAAACCTGCCCAGTGCTTCCAGCACGACCACCGAGGGACCCTCGAGTAAGTGCATCGGGGACTGAGAAGCCCCACACCGACACAGCACCTGCATCCAAGACCAGCCCCCCCAGCCTCCACGAGATCTGAGTGGGGCCCTTTTGCCTGGTTGCTGCCTTCCCTGTTGTCTGGTCACTTGCCGGCTGGCTTGTGACCTCTGAGACGACGACCCGAAGATTTCAACACTGCTAGTCTGGTCCCCTAGACTGGCCCTTGCTTCCTTGTGAAAGAGAAGCACCCGGGACCCTCCTGGTCCGCACCAGACGCCATCTTTGTTCCACCGCGTGGCTTGCACTAGCCAAGGCCTGTTGACCAGATCGACGATCCAACACCGCCATCAGCAGCAGACTACGTGGGACAGCTCGTGCCTCCAGCCTGGTCGTAAAGAACAGCTCCTGGTCCGCGCAGCTACAGAGAGAAGCGACCCTTCCTTCCCCTGAACGCGGCGACAGCATCTGGTTCCCTCCTGGTTCCAGCACCGTCACTGGCTAGTGACCAAGACTCTGTCCCCTTCCCTTTCAGGACTTCTCCTTCCTAGTTCCATCCTTGGAACCACCGGACTCCTCCATCTGGCTGCCTGCCAGCAACTCTTTGTTTCAGGCATCACAGGGAGCAACGCAGCGAGCCCGACACCACTTCAGCCCTATGCACCCGCAGCCTGTGGGTTAGGTAACTAAAGCTTCTAGGTGCTGAAGTCAGTGTCCACTATCCTAGTGTCCAGGTCCACTGTTGTTTTCCCTCCATCCAGCCGGGTTTGTCCGGAATCCGTAACTTTGTAAACTGTAGTATCCATAGACGTTGGTACGCATCCCGCGTGAGAGTTTCCACTCTGCACGTGAGTCCCGTGGGCCTCCTGCTCCTTACTTACCTAGTTCGCAGCGTAGGCCCAGCGATCCTCCAGCCTCTGGATCTCCTTACAGTACTTTCCTTCCTCACATTCCATTGTTTTTAGTATATGGTTTGTCGTGCCCCTAAGGCACACGTGTAAAAATTGTGCTAACTCGTATTTCCTTCTTAGTATTGTCATGTGCTTAGTCCTCTGATCTCATAAAGAGTTCAGAGGTGTTGTTATTAATAAATATATTGTTTATTTTCATAACAGCCTGTGTGGTGTCCTTTCATCTGGTATTCAAGGGGTTATATTGTGGTAAAACAGCTGGCTTCACATGCCAAAAGAGTTTAGCCTAAGACTGCTTTGTCCATGCTACCATCAGGATAGCTGGTCTATAAGGTTGACTTACAACCAATCACCATAAGGGTTGTTTGGACTGATACAAGGTGATCACTAGAACTAGTGAGCATCATATATCAGGCCAACTTCTCACATTGGTGTGCAGCGGTTGGGATTTGAGCTTGCTGTTGTTTTTACCAAATATAATCTTGATATATAATTTGAAAGATCACATAAGGTACCATAGGTACATATAACAAGCTTAGAAATACTCTGAGTTCTACTGAACCAGCTGTTGTAGTAGAAAGGGCCTAGCACACCCTGACTACAACTCTTAGCAAGGGATCAGTAGGAAAACCCATAGTGTAGGTAGGTGCATCACTTACACCTCACTAGAAAGCATGTCTACCCATGGAGAATCTTCAGAGACTCCCCTAGTGGTTAGTGACCCTCCACAGGTCCTTTCCAGATATGCAGCTCTCAGTTTCCAGGAGATGAGACAATTGTGTACCTCCAGGAAATTGAAACAGGGTTCTAACCCTACCACTCCTTTTCTGTTAGGTCTCTTAGAGACATATGATGCTAGAAAAGCTTCTCATACAGATGGGAGCATGCCAGCCTTAGAGGGTACCCTTGGTGATCCTGACCTCCCTGAAACTGAGGAAGTAGAGGAGGAGGAGGAGGATGAAGAGGATCTTTCTGGGGATGAGGCAGACAAAGGTCCTGAGCTAGTCAGCAGACTTACTAGGGCCAACTTAGACCTACATAGGGAAGGATCTGGGGGACCCCCAGTACTGACCCTAAGCAGGCCTAACTTTGGAGTTAGAAGAGATAGGTCTCATTCTAGGGACTCCAATAGATCTGTGCACTCTCATGCCTCTTCCCAGAGGAGAATGACTTCTCCCCAGAGGAGAATGACTTCCCCTCAGAGGAGAGAGCATGAAGCAAGGATGAAACAGGCTAATCTGAGGATCCAGAGGGAAGAACTTGCCCTTGCCAAGGAGAAGCTTGCCTTTGCTAGAGAGCAACAGTTGAGTGGGGTAGTCCCCACTGGTGGCAGCAATATCCCTAAGGATAAAGACAGGAGTTTTGATACTAGACACCTGAGTAAAATAGTGCCCCCCTTTAAAAAAGGGGATGACATCCACAAATGGATGACTGCTTTGGAGAGGGCCTGCACTGTCCAGTGCATCCCCCAGAGTCAGTGGGCAGCTATATTGTGGCTCTCCTTTGAAGGTAAAGGTAGAGATAAGCTCCTCACTACTAGACCTGAGGATGCTAACAATTACCAAGTCCTGAAGAATACACTGATTGATGGGTTTGGCTTAACAACTGAACAGTACAGGTTGCTGTTCAGAGACACCCAGAAAATTCAGTCTCAAGATTGGGCTGACTTTGTTGATTGTGCCACTAAGGCTTTTGAAGGCTGGTTACTGGGAAGTAACGTTAATGATTACACAGGATTGTATAATCTAATTATGAGAGAACAAATCTTAAATAATTGTCAAAATCAGTTGTTGCATCAGCACCTTATTGACTCAGATCTGACCTCTCCCCAAGAATTGGGAAAGAAGGCAGACAGATGGGTCAGGACAAGGGTCAAGCAGCAGAACCAGAACCAGGATGGTGGCCAGAAGAAAGCGGACCCCAAGGGTAATGAGAATAAGCAGAATGACCAGAAGTCTTCAACAGGGCCCCAACAATCTAAAGAGGGTGGGTCCCAGAATTCCCAAAAGAAGAAGAATAATGGTCAGAGGAAACCATGGTGCCAATACTGTAAAAGTAATACTCACCAGTTTAGTGAGTGCACCAAGAAAGGCCCAACTCCTACCACTACTGCCCCTAAGGCATCTGCACCCCCTGGTACAGTTAGTAGTGGAAGTAATCCTCCCAAGGCTATAGTGGGGTTAACCCTGGGAACTGAGGCGGGTTCTGACTTAGTCAGGATACCTACTCAGGCTGTTCTTGTTTGTACTGGGGACATGGATATGACCTCTACAATAAGTCCCAGTACTCTGGGCAAGTACAGGCAAACGCCTTTGATCAATGGAAAAATGGCTCAGGCCTACAGGGACACTTGTGCCAGTGTCACTATGGTGACACCAAACTTTGTGGACCCTGAACAGGTAATACTAGGTTCAGACTACCTGGTGACCAATGCTAGCAATGCCACTACCTCCCACAGTATGGCACTTGTTAATTTCTCCTGGGGAGGGGTAAATGGCCTCAAAAGGGTTGTTGCTAGTTCAGACCTCCCAGTGGACTGTCTTTTGGGCAATGATTTGGAATCCTCCTTATGGTCAGATGTGGAGTATAGGACTCATGTGGAAATGTTAGGTTTATCAGCACATGTCCTTGCTGTGACTAGGTCACAGGCCAAGAAATGCCCAGCTGAACTAGTGCTGGATCCTGGAAGAATGGACCAGACACTACCCAAGAGAAAGAGCAGTAGGGGTAAGGTTGACCCTTCCCCCCTGCCTCAGGTGGAGGATCAGCTCTCTCAGGAGACTGACCCCAAGACCCCAGAAGGAACTGTCCTAGAAGAGCTTGAGCCTGAGCAGGTTGAGTTTCTTGGGACAGGGGGACCTTCCAGGGCAGACTTGAGGCAGGCACAGTTAGACTGTTCCTCTCTTGAACCCCTCAGACAGCAGGCTGCTGCTGAGGCTGCAGGGAATGCTACAGGTGCCCATAAGGTATATTGGGACGATGGACTCCTATACTCTGAGGCAAGAGACCCCAAGCCTGGTGCTACCAGGAGGCTGGTCATCCCCTTGTCTCTTAGAGGATTCCTTCTCACCTTAGCCCATGAAATTCCCCTTGCAGGTCACTTAGGCCAGAACAAGACTTGGGACAGGCTTGCCCCACACTTTCACTGGCCTCATATGTCTGAAGACACAAAAGAGTTTTGCCGCTCATGTGTCACCTGCCAAGCCAGTGGCAAATCAGGTGGCACAACAAAGGCCCCCCTTATACCACTACCTGTGGTGGGGGTTCCCTTTGAAAGAGTGGGGATTGCCATTGTTGGACCAATGGACCCCCCAACAGCATCTGGGCACAGATTTATACTGGTGGTAGTGGATCATGCCACCAGGTATCCAGAAGCTATTCCCCTTAGGACCACTACAGCTCCTGTTGTGGCTAGGGCCCTGGTTGGAGTTTTCTCCAGAGTGGGGTTTCCTAGGGAGGTTGTCTCTGACAGAGGTGCAAACTTCATGTCAGGATACTTGACTGCTATGTGGAAGGAGTGTGGTGTAAATTACAAATTCACCACACCCTATCACCCACAATGCAATGGGCTTGTTGAAAGATTCAACAAGACCCTCAAAGGGATGATAAAAGGGTTACCTGAAAAGCTTAGGCGAAGATGGGACATCCTTTTACCCTGCCTTCTGTTTGCTTACAGAGAGGTCCCACAGAAGGGGGTTGGTTACAGCCCTTTTGAGCTTTTGTTTAGACATCCTGTAAAAGGACCCCTATGTCTTGTGAAGGAAGGATGGGAGTTACCTCTCAAAAAGCCTAAACTTGACATAGTGGACTATGTACTTGGTCTCCGCTCCAGGATGGCAGAGTACATGGAGAAGGCATCTAAAAACCTGGAGGCCAGCCAAGAACTTCAAAAAGCTTGGCACGACCAAAAGGCTGTCCTAACTGTTTACCATGCAGGACAGAAGGTGTGGGTGTTGGAGCCAGTGGCCCCAACAGCTCTCCAAGACAAATGGTCTGGACCCCACATCATCATTGAGCAAAAGGGAGAAGTCACCTACTTGGTGGACATGGGAACTCCCAGGAGCCCTCACAGAGTACTTCATGTGAATAGGCTCAAAGCATTTGTTGACAGGGAGAACATGGGCTTGCTCATGGCCACAGATGAGGGGCCGGAGGAAGAGAGTGACCCTCTCCCAGACCTGCTCACTCAGAACCCTGATGATGGGTCAGTAGATGGTGTAGTCCTTTCTGACAGCCTCTCTGAGCATCAACAAAAGGATTGTAAGCAAGTCCTTCAATCCTTCAGACAAATGTTTTCTCCGACCCCCAGTCAGACAAACTGGTGCACACATGAGGTGGACACTGGAGACAGTCTGCGATCAATCAATCAATCATGCCATTTGTATAGCGTACTACTCACCCGGGAGGGTCTCAAGGCGCTTGGGGGGAGGGGTATGCTACTGCTCGAACAGCCAGGTCTTGAGTTGTTTCCTGAAGGTGAGATGGTCCTGGGTCAGCCGAAGGTGGATGGGGAGGGAGTTCCAAGTCTTGGCAGCCAGGTAAGAGAAGGATCTTCCTCCGGCGGTGGCTCTTCGGATGCGTGGTACGGCTGCGAGGGCGAGGCTGGTGGATCGTAGCTGGCGGGTGGGCGTGTAGAAGGTCAGGCGGTCGTTGAGGTACTTGGGGCCCAGGTCGTGGAGAGACTTGTGTGTGTGGGTGAGGAGCCGGAACGTGATCCTCTTGTCGACGGGGAGCCAGTGCAGGTTCCTCAGGTGGCTGGAGATGTGGCTGCATCGGGGGACATCCAGGATGAGTCGGGCGGAGGCGTTCTGGATGCGCTGGAGTCTTTTCTGTAGCTTGGCTGTGGTTCCGGCGTAGAGGGCGTTTCCGTAGTCCAGTCGGCTGGTGACGAGTGCCTGGGTGACAGTCTTCCTGGTCTCGGTCAGGATCCAGCGGAAGATCTTGCGAAGCATACGCAGGGTGTTGAAGCACGATGAGGAGACAGCGTTGACTTGTCTGGTCATCGAGAGGGAGGGGTCCAGGATGAAGCCCAGGTTGCGTGCGTGGTCGGTTGGCTTGGGTGCGGTGCCCAGGGCTGGGGGCCACCAGGAGTCGTCCCAGGCGGAGGGCGAAGATCCCAGGATGAGGACTTCCATCTTGTCCGAGTTCAGTTTCAGGCGGCTGTCCTTCATCCACTCGGCGACGTCTTTCATCCCTTTGTGTAGGCAGGTTCTGGCGGTGTCGGGGTCTCTGGTGAGGGAGAGGATCAGCTGGGTGTCGTCGGCGTAAGAGATGATGTTGAGGTTGTGCTGGCGTGCGATGGCTGCGAGAGGTTTCATGTAGATGTTGAAGAGGGTGGGGCTGAGTGAAGATCCTTGCGGGACGCCGCAGATGACTTCGGTGGCCTCGGAGCGAAACGGGGGGAGGCGGACTCTTTGTGTTCTTCCGGCGAGGAACGAGATGATCCACTCCAGTGCCTTCTCTTGGATACCGATGTTGCTGAGGCGCTGGATTAGGGTGCGGTGGCAGACCGTGTCGAACGCAGCGGAGAGGTCCAGGAGGATGAGGGCCACTGTTTCCCCCTTGTCGAGCAGGGTCCGGATGTCGTCGGTGGCTGCGATGAGGGCGGTCTTGGTGCTGTGGTTGGCTCTGAAGCTTATAAAGAGTAAAATCTACAGGCAAACTGACCACGTCAGGGACTGCATAAAGCAAGAAGTACAAAAGATGTTGGAATTGGAAGTCATTGAACCCTCAGAGAGCCCTTGGGCTAGTCCTGTAGTTCAAGTGCCTAAACCTCACACCCAGGATGGTAAGAGAGAGATGAGGTTTTGCGTAGACTACAGGGGTCTCAATGCTGTCACTAAGACAGATGCCCATCCAATACCTAGGGCAGATGAACTGATAGACAAGGTGGCTTCTGCAACTTTCTTAAGTACATTTGACCTGACAGCTGGTTATTGGCAGATCAGGTTAGCTGAGGATGCCAGAGCCAAAACAGCATTTTCGACCCCTGGAGGTCAGTACCAGTTTGTGGTGATGCCCTTTGGTTTGAAGAATGCACCTGCCACTTTTCAAAGGTTGGTGAACCAAGTTCTCACTGGGTTGGATGACTTTTGTGCAGCATATTTAGATGATATTGCTGTCTTTAGCTCCACCTGGGAGGATCACCTGATCCACCTAAGGAAAGTTTTAGAGGCCCTGCAAAAGGCAGGCCTCACTATCAAGGCTACTAAGTGCCAGATAGGGCAGAGTCAAGTTGTATACTTTGGCCACCTTGTAGGTGGAGGCCAAGTTCAACCTCTGGAGAGCAAGATACAGGCCATAAAGGACTGGGCTCCTCCAACCACCCAGACACAGGTCAGAGCTTTCTTGGACCTGTCTGGTTATTATAGGAAATTTGTCAGAAATTATGGAACCATTGTGACTCCACTTAATGACCTGACAAGTAAAAAAATGCCAAAGAAAGTTCAGTGGACAGTTAGCTGTCAGAAGGCATTCGATGACCTAAAGCAGGCCATGTGCACTGCACCTATTCTCAAGAGTCCAGACTACTCCAAACCTTTCATTGTCCAAACAGATGCTTCTGAGTTGGGTGTGGGAGCTGTTCTATCTCAGCTGAATATTGATGGTCATGACCAGCCCATTGCTTTTATAAGTAGAAGGCTGACCCCTAGTGAGAAACGTTGGTCAGCTATTGAGAGGGAGGCCTTTGCTGTGGTTTGGGCCCTGAAGAAGTTGAGGCCATACTTGTTTGGACCTCACTTCAAGATTCAGACCGACCATAAGCCCCTCTTATGGCTAAATCAAATGAAGGGTGAAAACCCCACACTTCTTAGGTGGTCCATTTCCCTACAGGGGAAGGACTTTACAGTGGAGCACCGCCCAGGGGCTGACCATGGTAATGCAGATGGTCTCTCCAGGTACTTCCACTTAGAACAAGAAGACTCACCTGGTCAAGGTTAGTTTGATGTCCCTAAGTTTGGGGGGGGGGTTATGTAGGAGAGTGGGGTCTGCAATCCCATGGCCACCCCAGATTTTTGCTTTTTGCTTCACTGATTGACGACTTTCCCTGGCTGTGGGCCTGCTAATCAGACCCACAGCCTAGTTGTTCTCTCTAAAAATACAACCATGTACCCTAGGTGCATTTACCAATTGGATACTGAGTCACCTTATCAGTCCCTGTACAGTATACCGTAGGTATCCAGGGCATAGGTGTACCCAGGGCCTACCAGGGGCTGAAGCATGTATTATGCCACCCCTGGCTGGCCAACCAAAACTGACACAACTGGCTGCACGACAGCTGGGGCAAGGTGGTGTAATCACCCTTTGCTGTAGATATAGTATACCTATATCTAAACCTAAAATGGACACATATATTCCTATCAGTCACTCCTATGGAAGGCCTTATCAATCCTGAAGGCAGAGTGCTTGGAATTATGTGAGATGGTGCTCTGGCATGAGCTGAGCCCGTTTGCAGCTTGCGGAACCAAGTCCTAATAGCTGTTCCATGATAACGCTATACCATATACTCTTAAGTGCATTATAATCCTCGCGGTTAAATGCTAACTCTGGTATAACATTATCAAAACATGTCGAGTAAGGTGTCATACGAATTGGAATACTACCCCCTCGCCAATTCTGGCGACGGGGGTAGCATTCCACCCTTCTAGAGGGACACAACATGTATGTAACTGTGAACCCCGGTTAAAGTTAACTCGAGCCTCAGCATCACAAGATGGATGCTGCCACCACAGACACAAGTCTGACCTCCTGCTGCTGGGAGTCCTTCCAGCGAGGGAGGCTCAGACAAAGGGTTTCCTGCCTTGGGAGGTGCTAGCACCACCCCAGACAGGATTTTGTGTATTAGGTAGGCCAAGGCTGAAAGGAATGAGACATGCCTGGGGCACACAAGGTGCCCTGTGCATACACCGGTTCCAACCAGTTGCTGGGTCACTCCAGCCCCAGCTCTGGCGGGAAACCGGACAAAGGATAGGGGGTGTAACCACCCCCCTTCCTGGTCCCACCCAGGGGAGGGACCTAGTCGTAGTGCAGCCCCCTTTAGCTGAATAAAGGTAGGAGCTGGTCCCATTCCCAATTAGATTAAATCTTGACAACTTCCACGAAGAAACTCTTGACCTTCGACCTCCTGAACATCAGAAGACTGAAGAATCTCCCCTATGGTCAGGGAGTGACCATCCTGCTTCGCAGGCACCATCAAGCTCCTGTGCGATTTGCAGCAAGTCATTCCTTCCCGGAATCCGACGACCAAGCTCAACGAGACCCGGACCTCCAGACCCCTCTGACCTCTACCCACATCCAGAGCACAGCTGGGACCCGTGGGTGCGACGAGCAACGTGGAGACGGCCATCTTGACGAAACCTGCCCAGTGATTCCAGCAAGACCACCGAGGGACCCTCGAGTAAGTGCATCGGGGACTGAGAAGCCCCACACCGACACAGCACCTGCATCCAAGACCAGCCCCCCCAGCCTCCACGAGATCTGAGTGGGGCCCTTTTGCCTGGTTGCTGCCTTCCCTGTTGTCTGGTCACTTGCCGGCTGGCTTGTGACCTCTGAGACGACGACCCGAAGATTTCAACACTGCTAGTCTGGTCCCCTAGACTGGCCCTTGCTTCCTTGTGAAAGAGAAGCACCCGGGACCCTCCTGGTCCGCACCAGACGCCATCTTTGTTCCACCGCGTGGCTTGCACTAGCCAAGGCCTGTTGACCAGATCGACGATCCAACACCGCCATCAGTAGCAGACTACGTGGGACAGCTCGTGCCTCCAGCCTGGTCGTAAAGAACAGCTCCTGGTCCGCGCAGCTACAGAGAGAAGCGACCCTTCCTTCCCCTGAACGCGGCGACAGCATCTGGTTCCCTCCTGGTTCCAGCACCGTCACTGGCTCGTGACCAAGACTCTGTCCCCTTCCCTTTCAGGACTTCTCCTTCCTAGTTCCATTCTTGGAACCACCGGACTCCTCCATCTGGCTGCCGGCCAGCAACTCTTTGTTTCAGGCATCACCGGGAGCAACGCAGCAAGCCCGACACCACTTCAGCCCTATGCACCCGCAGCCTGTGGGTTAGGTAACTAAAGCTTCTAGGTGCTGAAGTCAGTGTCCACTATCCTAGTGTCCAGGTCCACTGTTGTTTTCCCTCCATCCAGCCGGGTTCGTCCGGAATCCGTAACTTTGTAAACTGTAGTATCCATAGACGTTGGTACGCATCCCGCGTGAGAGTTTCCACTCTGCACGTGAGTCCCGTGGGCCTCCTGCTCCTTACTTACCTAGTTCGCAGCGTAGGCCCAGCGATCCTCCAGCCTCTGGATCTCCTTACAGTACTTTCCTTCCTTGCATTCCATTGTTTTTAGTATATGGTTTGTCGTGCCCCTAAGGCACACGTGTAAAAATTGTGCTAACTCGTATTTCCTTCTTAGTATTGTCATGTGCTTAGTCCTCTGATCTCATAAAGAGTTCAGAGGTGTTGTTATTAATAAATATATTGTTTATTTTCATAACAGCCTGTGTGGTGTCCTTTCATCTGGTATTCAAGGGGTTATATTGTGGTAAAACAGCTGGCTTCACATGCCAAAAGAGTTTAGCCTAAGACTGCTTTGTCCATGCTACCATTAGGATAGCTGGTTTATAAGGTTGACTTACAACCAATCACCATAAGGGTTGTTTGGACTGATACAAGGTGATCACTAGAACTAGTGAGCATCATATATCAGGCCAACTTCTCACAATGCCAACATCCCGCGCCACCAGGAGCTTGCGCATACACACGTAGCCTGCTACACGTAGCATTTAAAAAGGATGAAATGGTCAGACAACGCGGCACCCTTTTTAATTAAAAAATGTAGAACATTGTTAACCCAACCACTCGCCACTGATTTCTCGCCTGTCTGCACCTGGGCTAGCTTTACTAACCAACTATTGGAAACAGTCCCACTTAAGAAGGGCACTGACCACCTCGAATTTCGACCACACACTTCAACAGCTACAAAAAAGCTAAAGCTATGCAGAAAACGTGCCCTTCGGAAATGCAGGAAGAGACCAGGTAACAAAACCGCTTTTAAAGACTACAAGCAAGCTCAAGCAGCTTTCAAGTTCGCAGCACGTAGGGAAAAACAAGCAGCCACGGATCAATTCTGGGTGAAGCTCCTCTATGAAAGCAAAAATCCAAACTCAAAGAAATTCTTGAGCCTTGTACATAGGGGTCAGCTTGGTGGACGCGGCCATGGTAGTGCAAACATCAGTGCGGATGAATGGTCCCTCTATTTATCATCTCATTTCATGAGTAAGAATAAGAAAGCCGACTGCCCCAACCCTTCTAGCACGCCTAACGCAAAGGTACCAGCCTTGGAGGCTACGAAACCAAAATGGCCGGGCCCCAGCTCTTCATTTATAAGTTCATCACCCGCACCCATAAATGCGGTCCATGTGAATAACATGGTTTCCCTTTCAGAGACGACAGCGACCTCGGAAGAACTAAATCACAAGATTCTATGTTTAATTAAGAAAGCTAGAGCCGATGGTGCACCCGGGCCAAATGGTCTCCCCCAGGCCCTGTTTAAATCGGAAGCTGAATTCTGGTCTGTTCATTTGACCCCCCTGTTTTCTTATTGCAGGTTAAACAACACTGTCCCCGAGTCCTGGAGAGGTGCCATCATTCCTCCTATTTTTAAGGGTGGGAAGAGAAACGACCCCAGCAACTACCGAATGATAGCACTTTTAGACGTTGAGTCTAAATACTACACCAGCATTCTGTTGGACGAGCTACTGGTCGGGACCAAGGAAACAAGGCGCCTCCCCTTCAATCAGACTGGGTTTGCGGCCAACTCTGGTACAACAATTAACCTACTAACCCTATCCGTTTTGATAGAGAAAGCGTCAGTCCAACAAATCCAACTGCACTGCTGCTTTATAGATTTTAAAGCGGCTTTCGACTGAGTGCCCCGGGACCTACTGTGGGAAAAACTAAAGTCTTGGGATGCACCCCGGTCTCTGCTACTTGCGATAGCTCATCTCCATTAAGAAACATGGATTAAAATCAAGCTGGGCGAAGGCTCTCATGTCTCTAGGAAGCTTGAGACGAGAAGCAGGTTAAAACAAGGCTGCTTGCTGGCACCTCTCCTTTTTAACTTATTCATATCGGATCTGTCATAAATTCTCCACAGCGTCAACAGCCACCCGCCCCAACTAGATGGGGTACGTATTTCTAACCTTTTATACGCCGACGATCTGGTGTTGCTTAGTCACACGAAAGTGGGCCTACAGAGGCTACTTGATGAACTGCTCCCCTACACTAAAAGCAACTTCCTAGAGTTGACTCTGTCAAAAACAAAAACAATCTCCTTTGGGAAGCAAAAGAAAAGGTGTGGTGGGTGGTATTTCAACAAGGTAAAAATAGACTCAACAACTCACTATAAATATCTGGGAATATTTCTCGACTCCAGAAGCACAAGTTACTACTTGTGTAACGATATATCTGTAAGAGACATTAGTTAGTGATAGATTCCTTACCTTAGAATATCCCCAGGTGTCACACTGGATCCGGAAATGTTTGCGTAGCAATACCCCTGCGCATCGGTAGGCGTCGTCCGCGTCCGTCGTCGGCGTCGTTAGCGCCGGAATGACGTCGTAGGAGCCCTTAGACGCCGCCCATGCGCGCTGACGTCAGTTCTGATACACAGCTTTTCCGCGCCAGATACGCAGAGTCATGATAGAACCAACACTGGTGCCAAGAAACTAGGGCCCTGAAAGGGGATGACCTTAACCCTAGATATCGGTTCGCAGAACGGGGAGGATGGGTGGGTCGGTAAGGAATCTATCACTAACTAATGTCTCTTACAGATATATCGTTACACAAGTAGTAACTTGTGCATCTGAAAGAGACACGTTAGTGATAGATTCCTTACCTTAGAATAGAAACCCCAGCAATACCAACCCCGGTGGTGGGTCTGCGAACCAATAATCACACCAGAAAGTCCTGGAGGACGGAACGGCCAAAGAAGCCATCCCTCCGGACTTGGCTGTCCAGGCAGTAGTGTCGTGCGAACGTGTGCAACGAGGCCCACGTAGCTGCCTGGCAAATGTCCTGCAAGGGCACTCCCCGGCCCAGGGCAGTTGTAGTCGCCGTGGCCAGAGTGGAATGAGCCCTCAATCCAACAGGGTCTCCTTCTTAGCCATGGAGTAACATGCCTGGATACACAAGATGATCCACCGGGAGATGGTCCGCTTGTGTACCGCCTTCCCCTTCTTAGCACCCACGTAACCAACAAAGAGTTGGTCATCCACCCGGAACTGGCGTGTGCGATCCAAGTAAAATGAGAGCGCACATTTTGGGTCCAGACGGTGGAGCCGCTCTTCCTCTTTAGAGGGATGCGGAGGCGGAAAGAAGGTTGGCAAGGTGATGGACTGCCCGATGTGGAAGGCTGAGACAACCTTGGGCAGGAAAGATGGCTTGGTACGCAACACAACCTTGTCCGGATGGACAGGAAGGAAAGGTGGAGTACAAGAAAGGGCCTGGAGCTCACTCACTCTCCTGGCAGAGGTGATGGCAACCAGGAAAGCAGTCTTCAGAGTCAGAAGGCGAAGAGGACAGTTGTGAAGTGGCTCAAAGGGAGCGCACATCAGGAAAGTAAGAACAAGGTTCAAGTCCCACTGGGGCATCACGAAGGGAACAGGAGGGAACATGTGTGTGATTCCCTTAAGAAATCTATTTACAATAACAGCCTCAAGAAGGCAGAAAGGGCAGAAAGGTAGCCCTTGACAGTGCCCAGAGCAGAGCCCTGCTGGGCAAGAGACAGAAGAAAGAGGAGAACCTCAGAAAGGGGGGCAGAGAGTGGGTCCACAGCCTTTGCTGTGCACCATGCCACAAATCTGTTCCACCTGCAGGCGTATACCGACTTTGTGGAGGGACGCCTGGCTGCCAGAATGACATTACAGACTTCGGGAGGCAAGTCAAATGGCCTCAACTGTCGCCGCTCAATCTCCAAGCTTGTAGGTGGAGACTGGACAGGTTCGGGTGGAGGACCGTCCCCTGCTGCTGCGACAGAAGGTCCTCCCGAAGAGGCAGACGAATCGGGGGATCGACTGACATGCTGAGTAGCTTGGGATACCAGTATCTTCGTGCCCAGTCCGGAGCCACAAGGATAACCTGGGCCCGGTCGCGCCTGATCTTCTTCAGCACTCTGGGCAGAAGTGGTATAGGCGGAAAGGCGTACAATAGACCGCAACTCCACTGGCGACGAAAAGCGTCTCCGAGTGAGCGCCGCCTTGGAAATTCCAACGTGCAGAACTGATGACATTGCGCGTTCTCTTCGGTGGCGAATAGATATAACCAAGGCTCTCCCCACTGCTGAAAGAGGCCTTGCGCCACGTCCGAGCTCAGACGCCATTCGTGATCCATCATGCACCGACGGCTGAGTTCGTCCGCCCTGGCATTCAGAGAACCTGCCAGGTGTTGAACCACCAGGGTCACGCCCTGATGTTCCAGCCACTGCCAGAGGCGCAGAGCCTCCTGGCATAGGGTCCATGACCCCACCCCGCCCTGTTTGTTGCAGTACCACATGGCGGTGGTGTTGTCCGTGAACACCTGCACTACACTCCCCCGGACAGAGGGGAGGAATGCCTTCAGTGCTAGACGAATCGCCCGTAACTCCAACAGGTTGATGTGGAGCCTGGCCTCCGCCGGAGACCAGAGTCCTCTGATCTCCGCCTCTCCCATGTGACCACCCCAGCCCTGGAGGGACGCGTCCGTCACAACTACGTGATCCGGGTGGGGTAGGGAGAGGGATCTGCCACTGACCCAATCGCGGTCCGTGAGCCACCACTGCAACTGTCTTGCAGTGCCCTCCGAGATCAAGACATGGTCTGAAAAGTTGCCCTGATGCTGGGCCCACTGAAACTTCAGGTCCCACTGTAGAGCCCGCATCCGCCACCGGGCGTGACGCACCAGAAGGATGCAGGAGGCCATCAGTCCCAGAAGCCGCAGCGTCAACCTGACCGAGACTCGGGATAAAGGCTGGAAGATTGGAATCAGAGCCTGAATATCCCGAACCCGCTGTTCGGGAGGGAAAACCCGAAACTGCGCCGAGTCCAGAACCGCTCCGATGAAGAGGAGCTTCTGAGAGGGACACAGGTGCGACTTAGGCACATTGATGGAGAACCCCAGCAAGTGCAGGAGGTCGGCCGTAGTCTGGAGGTGGCTGACGACTGTCTGGGGCCAGCCCGCCTTCAACAACCAGTCGTTGAGGTAGGGGAAGACTGACACCCCTAACCTGCGCAGATGAGCTGCGACCACCGCCATCACCTTCGTGAACACCCGTGGGGAGCTGGTAAGGCCGAAGGGGAGCACGGTAAACTGAAAATGCTCGTGGCCTACCGTGAACCACAGGTAACGCCGGTGGGCCGGCAGGACGGGGATGTAAAAATAAGCGTCCTGCAAGTCCAACGCTACCATCCAGTCTCCGGGGTCCAGGGCAGCTAAGACCTGAGCCAAAGTCAGCATCTTGAACTTCTCTTGTCGGAGGAAGCCGTTGACGTTCCGTAGATGCAAGATAGGGCGCAGGCCCCCCTTGCCCTTCTTGGGCACCAGAAAGTAGTGGGAGTAACATCCACACCCTACTTCTGGCCCAGGAACGCGCTCGATGGCCCCCTTGGCCAAGAGGGCCGTGACTTCCTCTTGCAGAAGTTGCAAGTGATCCCCCGACACGCGGTGGAATTGCGGTAGCATGGCTGGAGGGGTCGCCTCGAAGGGGAGGGAGTAGCCCCTTCGGAAGATTTGCAGCACCCACTTGTCCGACGTGACAGTGCGCCAGTGGGAGTGGTGATGGCGAACCCTGCCTCCCACAGGCGTCACATGGGCCCAGAAACTCGGACTAGGAAGGTTTAGAGGCAGGTGCTGCGGAGGGAGGTGTGGACTGGCCTCGCCGCTGACCCCGACCGCCGCCACGGCGGTTTCCACGGCCGCCACCGCGCTGCCGGGTATTCTGCGGTGCGTGGCTGGCAGCACGTGTGGGGACGCCCCTTCCGTGGCCACGAAAGGAGCGAAAGGCACCCGATTGCTGGCGCGTGGCCAAAAGGCCTAAGGACTTGGCCGTAGCCCTGGAGTCCTTAAAGCGCTCCAGCGCATGGTCTGCCTTGTCGCCAAAAAGGCGACGGCCATCGAACGGCATGTCCAGAAGAGTGGCCTGGACATCGGCCGAAAAGTTGGCGGACCTCAACCAGGCGTGGCGTCTAACTGCCACCGTCATTGCCATCGCCCTGCCCAGTGAGTCCGTGGTATCCAGCCCACACCGGATACAGTACCGTGCCGCATCTCGACCCTCCACAAGGGCTTGGGCGAGTTTAGCCCGGAACTCCTCCGGGCATTGTGGCAGCACGTCCGCAACCGTGTCTCACAGGGTGTGGGTGTAGCGGCCCAAGAGACACGCGGTATTGACAGACCGCAGTCCCAAACTCAGGGACGAGAACACCTTCTTTCCGAACTGTTCATATCTCTTGGATTCCCGATCGGGCGGGGCCGTCGGGAATGCGGTCTGGAAAGTGGAGGCCTGGATAACCAGGCTCTCGGGGTGGGATGGGTGGACAAAAAGCAAGGGTCGCCCGGAGCCGGGCGGTAGCGTCTGGCCACGTTCCTATCCACAGGCGGACCTGTGGCGGGCTTGGACCAAGTGCCCACAAGAACGTCACATAAGGCTTCATTAAACGGCAGCAGGGGCTCACTGGAGCTTGCCTGCGGTTTAAGAACCTCAGTGAGGAGATTAGTCCTCACGGCCGCAACGGGGAGCTCAAGGCCCAAGGCCTTGGCTGCCCTCGTTAACACTACGCTATAAGCAGCCCCCTCCTCCGTAGCCACGGTGGGAGGGGAGACAAATCCAGTGTCTGGCGAGGTGTCAATACCACTGGCCTCCCCAAGCTCATATGTCCAGTCCTCTTGAGACTGGCACTCCTGTGCCAGAGGGTCCTCAGACCCCTCCCAATCACCTCCGTCACCAGTCTCCTGTAACCCAGGGTCAACAGACTGGGCCTCCTCATGGAAATAAATATCTCCAAAGGCCGTCTGAAGCGGCGCCCAACGGCGCCGTTCCGGTGCCAGAGTCGGACCGAAGGGAAGATTGGGGACGGCGTCCACAATGGGCGCCGGGGGTGACACACTCGGGGCCGGCGCCGGTGAGGTCGACCAGCGACGACCCGGAATCGGAAGCGGGTTCGGTGAGGTCCTGCGGCGCCGGGACCGAAGTCGCCGGCGGCGCCGGGGCCGAAGCACCCGGCGGCGTCGGGGCCGAAGCGCCCGACCCGCTAGGGCCTCCAGCCGGGACCGCTGGGCCCGAAGGCGCCGCTGGACCCGGCTGAGGAGGGAGGGACCTCATGGCCATGAGGTACCGCTCGACCTCCTCCGGCGTCGCGCCGTGCCCAGGGACCCGAAGGTGTGGGGCAGGCGGCGACGCTTGCGACTCTCTTGGAGCCGCGTGGGCGGTGTCGCCCGAACCCCCGGCCGCATCGTGCGAGCGTTCGGGCGGGTCGGAGGAGCGATGATGCCGCTCCGACCTCTCATGCCTCTTACCTGAGGACTTGGATCCCGACGACCGATGTCCACTCCCGGAGCTGCGGGGACTCCGACTCTGCGACCGGTCCCTCGACCTCCCGTGGGACCGGGACCTGGAATGGCACGGGTCCGACTGCCGGAGCTCGAGCCGCTTGCGGGCCCGCTCCCGCCTAGCCTTCGACGTCAGGGCCCGGCAGTCGGAGCAGGTGCGGTCGTCGTGGTCGAGGCCTAAGCACTTCAGTCACTGGCGATGGGGGTCCGTGACCGACATCAGTCGGTCGCACTTCGAACAGGGCTTGAACCCGGGCATCCCTACCGGCACCGTTGGAGTCGAAGACTCGAGTAGAGAAATGATCAAAAAGTTTAGTCAAAAAAGGACTAGGGTAGAGCTTCTCCGGATCTGCGCTAGCTGGCGCGGAAAAAAGAAGAACTGACGTCAGCGCGCATGGGCGGCGTCTAAGTACTCCGACGACGTCATTCCGGCGCTAACGACGCCGACGACAGACGCGGAGCCGCGGACGACGCCTACCGACGCGCAGGGGTATTGCTACGCAAACATTTCCGGATCCAGTCTGACGCCTGGGGATATTCTAAGGTAAGGAATCTATCACTAACGTGTCTCTTTCAGATGTTCTTTTGTCAAACAGAAAGAAGCACTGAGGACCAAAGCTCTGGCTTTAGAGGTTGTCGCTACGAAACTTTCCAAAAAACTACTTGGCCCCAGCTTAATCCCATTGTTGAAGGTGATGAACGCCAAGATAACCAATTCATTAACGTATGGTCAAGAGATCAGGATGGGCACCACAAATACCCTCTTAAATAAATTAATAACAAACATTTTTAAACGTGCATTTCATCTGCCAAAGTCAGCATCGCCTGCACAAGTTCCACTTGGATTAGGTCTACTCGACCTCCACAGCACAGAGGCTTGTGCATTCATAAAGTTTTGTAATTGACTGCGTCATGCCCGGGAGGCCAGACTCTGGCAAGAAATTCAGAAAAGTCAAGCCAGTAACAAATATCGGCTCCACTTGGAACATAGTTTACAACAACTCGGTGTTGAGGAATTCTGGGGAACAAATCCCTCCCAGTCGGCATTAAAAGTAGTCATTAATAAGAGCGTCAGGCTCTGGTCCTTCCATTCAGACAGGGCAATACTGTCAAAAAGGTAACACGCCTGCGCAGTGATCACAAATTTTAAACCTGGGGTTGTACCCCCCCATTTATCAATCACATTTGCACTTTTTATTTAAAGAAAGTTTTTGGCCCTAAGGATGGGTGAATGGCCTTTTTTAATGAATCTGCCAGAAAGGCGCCGACCAGATAACTACACTCACTGTAGACTGTGTGGCTACCACAGCGAAGAACTGGAACACATAGTTTGTCTATGTCCCGCATTTCTCGATGTCAGACGTTTTTTACTGCGTGAAGAATGGAACAGGTTCGGAATTCGATCATGCCGCCAAGCCATAATAGCAGCTTTAAATCCGAGCAATACGAAGCTGAACATCGGATTAACAAAACTTGTAATGAAGGCGCTAAAACAGTGTGAAGCCATTAATGTTTCCAACCACTCCCCTTCACGGCAGAGCAGCACTCCATCTCTGGGGTCAGCATCTGTTGTTTAACTACCAAAAACCTGCCAACCCTAAGCTGGCCTTCGGTTGGAACATTAACCGCCAAGAAGGTCTCCAAGGTTCCAAAGTACAATGCAAATTTTGGACTTCTGTGTAATTTTATATACTGTTTTTTCTTTTAAAGAATATGCCGCAACTGTTTTTATATTGTAAGGGCTTTTAACCACATAACAACAAAGCCTTTCATTCATAAAAATAAAAAAATAAAAGATATCGCATCAATTACCAGGCAAAAAGTGTGGGTGACCATGTCAAATGTGTGCACTTTCCTACAACTACTATGACCAGGACAAAAGCACTGAATATTGTCTGTCATGTCCGACAATGCCATTTCCATTCCTTACTTGAGAGAAGTGTAAGCATTTGTATCCAAAAGCTTATGGAAATCAGTGTGTCCTTGCAAATGGCTGCTAACCACCCGGTTCCAGAAAATTAATATTCATAGGAAGTCCACTGGTAGCTCCTCTTCAGGTGCTCCATGGCATAGCCTTGCCACCTGTGACCCACAGAGCCACTGCTAAATTCAATTATTACAGTTGTAAGGATTTCATTTAGCAGCGTTCATGCTACAACAACTTCTGCACTTGCATATCAGCTCTCTCTGCCTCTCCACCAGGCTCCTGATGACAGGAGGAATAGGGTGGTAGGGGGGATATCAACAATCCAGCTACACAGTGTTGTTTCAAAACACAACACTTTTTAGATCAATGTTCAACTACGATGCTTTGCAAACACCAATCTTTTTATTTACCATACATACTAAGCATGCCTCAGGCAGCACAGTACATCAACTAAAAGGGGGCTCTCAGGGCGCATATTTGCTCATCCCTGAGGCCAATAAGGAGATACCCAGAGAAGCAGGGGTAGGAACTCTGTCACTGTCCGAGCTTTTAATAGAGCTGTGCTTTCAGTCCTATCCAGAAGCTTGGAGAGGGCTTGAGGTCTCCTCTGAAACTTGCTCTGGTTCTCTCTCTGGCTCCTCGTTAGGAATCATGGCTTGCTGGTTCCAATGTCCAGCACCAGATTCTTGCTCTGCTGGTGCCATGGAGACAGGAAGAAAGGTTAAGAAAAAAACTGTGGTGTTTCACTGTGCATGTTTGAGTGACCGTGTGTTTGAGAGTGATTGAGAGAGAATGAGATTGAGTGAGAGCATGTTAGTTGAATGTGTTTGGAAGTGTCAATGAGAATGAAAGAGTGAGAATCGACGAGTGAGTGAGTATGAATAAGGGAAAGCACTAGAGTAATGCAGTGGGATTGAGTTACAATGAGTGGGAGGGAGTGGGAGTCAGACATGCCTCTAACAATGGTTCAGCAGGTGCAGTTGCTCTATGGTATAGAGGCCTTGGTGCAACTGCACCTATTGCACTATTAAAGTAGAACACCTGTCCCTCAGGAGTTCAAATCAGATCCCCTCTACACTAGTAGATGTGAGTGAGGGTCAGTGATTTTGAATGTGTGAGTTTGTGCAAGTGTGTTTGTGTGTGAGAAACAGTAAGTGTGAGTGTATTGGCACATTTGTGTGTGAGCACACCCAAGGCGATTTTTTAAAACAGGGAGGTGAACCTTGGCAAGTATTATGCCCTTTGAGGAAATTGGTGTATTATATGGTGTGGTTGGGAGACTTCACTGTATAATACACTCACAATACTGACTTGGGCTAAGCAGACTTGTTTGCTAAACTTTAGTTCAACCCTGGGTAGGTGTTGCTTTGAGCAATCAGGCTAAAACAAAGGAACAAATGTAAAGCATTTACATGCATCAAAATATAAAAATAAGAAAGGCACGCAACACAAGAGAAATCCGATGCTCATTTATAAAAACAGATCTTATTTTTAGTAATCTTTAGACACCAAAATGAACAACATCGACCGGACGGTGCCAGATATATAGATTTTTTAGTAAAATCGAAAATCACATTTTGAAGTAAAATCCCAACAAGCATTGGTAAGTATATGTTGTTTCGGTTATTTCGACCCACTTTGGGTGCCAAACGTCGGCAGGGAGGAGGTCAAAAGGGCCATTAAGGAGTTGAGTTGTAGGACAGTTACCTTGTCACCAAAGCAGTCCCAAGACCATTTCCAGGCTGTATTGTCGAACTATGTGAGAGAAATGATGGACAATGACGTGAACTTCTCGATCAGTTTATCTTGTATTAGTTGCAGATGGGTATAGTCTCCTGGGCTTCAGACATGGAACAATATACTTTTCTGAAGCGTTTAGATCTGTGGAAAAACCATCCCCAATCTGCACTCTCTTAATAGGAATTTTTAAACTTTAATCAATCGATCGTTTGTATCTTTGTTTAATGAATTTTAGTAAGATCTTTTTCACATGTAGGTAATGTTGACATCACATTACATTACAAAGTCGTCATTTTCATTCTCCGAAACATGTATTCTGGGTAACAAGCCCAATGCATTTCGGGCGGTGCCCTTCATAGGCACTAATTCCTAAAATATAACAACAAGTATTAAGCGAGAATTCTAAATACCACCAAATGTGTTAGTATGTAGTGTCCATTTCATCAGAATGTGCATTAGCTAATGCTCTCAATAAAGTTTTCATGGAAAGGAACAATCAAAAATGTATTTGAAACCTTTTATCAAACTCCAAAGAATCCATATATGACGGTAAAAGAAAGCAAGTTGGCCACTATGTTAAGGTAACACAACTTGGCAATGTGACGGTTAGAACTGTATTACAAGGGTGAAAGGACCCGAGTCACAGAAAAATAGCAATATGAAAGTGTGAGAAAGTGCCCTCTTTCTGCATGGTTGCCCCCACTTTTTGCTGAACTACTGATGTGCTTTGACTGAGTGTGCCCTGGGCCCCTGCTAATCAGGCACCCAGGGCATATGTTCTTTCCCTAAAACTGCATTCAAACCAAACCCCAAATGGCATCCCTGGCCACAGGTAAATGTGGTTCCAATGGGTCACTGGGACCATCCCTGGGGGAACATCCGTTTTTCCTCTCAACTGAGGAAAAACGGATGTTCCCCCAGGGATGGTCCCAGTGACCCATTGGAACCACATTTACTTGATTTATATGGCGTTTTAGGGGTAATAACGCCTCCTGCGGAGAACCAATAAACATTACTAACAACGAATAACAGTTTAGCTGTGCACCCATCCACATTAATATTTTGCATCCCTGGCCACAGGTCAGCCCCTGGTAAACGGTACCACAGGTACCCAGGGCATTGTAACCATGGAAGGACTCTAAGGGCTGAGGCATTTATTGTGCCACCCTTAGAGGTCCTGTACCTTTACACTCACAGGCAGCGTGTCTTGGTGCAGAACAATGTGAAGAGTCGACATGGCACACAACCCTGTATGACATGCCTACAACCTACTGACCTGGCATAGATCAGTCACCCCTCAAGCTGAATGCACTATACCAGTGGTGAGGGTAAAGGGGCATGAGCCCTGTACCCCTACAGTGTCTAAGTCCATTCTTAGACATTATAACTGCAGTACTGCCATTAAGAGTATATGGTGCTGGGTGTTTCTCAATACGAACTCCACAATACCATAATGGCTACACTGAAAACTGAGAAGTTTGGTATCAAACTTCTCAGCACATTAAACTCACACCGATGTCAGTGTGGGATTTAATGAAAAATGCTCACGGAGGGCATCTTAGAGATGCCCCCTGAGAAACGACCAACCACTAGTGTCCAGGCTGAGTGGCTACTTTAAGCTGCCACCACCAGACATGTTTCTGGACCCCTGGGTCGAGAGCCTGCTGCTCTCAGGGGCCTGAAACAATTCACATCCTGGGACGAGGGTCTAAGCCTCCTCCCCCAGGATGGGCAGGGTCCACGAAGGGGAAGCTTCAAAGGCTTGCCGCCTTTGTGAGCTTCCCCGCCCCACTTGCTGCTTTCAGCAACTGTCCCCACTGGTTCTGACTCCCACTTTGGGCGGAGAAACGACTGGAAAAACAAGTGAGGAAGAGAGGTGTGCCCACCTCTGCCAACTCCACCCCTCAGGTTGGGGAGGCAAAGTGAAGCACAACTCCCAGTCCCTGCCACCAGAAGAAGAAAAGAAAGACTAAACAGCCGTGCTGAAGCTAACAAGAGGATGACGCCCATTGATTTGGCCCCAGCCCTACTGGACTGTCGCCACCTCGAACCTGCTCCAGAGAAATCCCGGTGTATCCTGCAGCCAGCAACCTCGGGAAACCTGGAGGACCTGCGTGCCTTCAATCCCAAAGACTATGTCTCCCTTGAACACCGCATTTTTTCACCCACAGACTCCAGAAGAGGTCTCGCCGGCGATCCAGACCCGAGATCCAGTAATCCCTGACCTGCCTCAAGCCTCCATATGACGCCTGCAGCCTCAAACCGGAAGGTCCCCCCAGCCGTGACCAGGAGCAGGTAGGACGATCCGACTCTAAAAGGCACCCCTGCATCCGACGCCCCACAGCCTTGGGTGGCCCAAACGACGGTGCCTAACCAACCCCCAGCATCCCAACGTACCTCTCCAAGTGGTGGTCGCACCCAGAAGACCTTTGTCCCCGAGCCTGCAGTGTGTTTGCAAACCGGAGAAACCCAATTGAAAGCTACAGGGCACCCTACGCCAAAACCACACTCTGCACCTGGCAGCCCCAGTGCCGCTGAGGGTGCACCTTTTGTGCTGGCTTGAACCCCCATTTGTCCTGCGCTTAAGTCCAGGAGCTTTGCTTCCACAGCCCAGTGGCTCATAAGCAGCCACAAACCAGAGGCCCCCTATCCCCCATTGGATAACATTGGGCCTCAGCACTCTGCACCCGGCCGTCCTAGTGCCACTGCAGGTGTAACAAGAGTGCATCCTTGACCCTGGGGGACCCCTGAGTTTAACCCCAGAATACGAACTCCCACAACAAAGTACTTACCTGTTAACCGATAACACTATTTTCCTCCATAGGATAAAAAAAATTCTGTGAAAAGTTTCTAAGTGTGGAGTTGGAAAATCTAAGAAATCCTGTTACTCACCTGATTACAGGAAATGACTCAGTGCAGTATCCAGGTATACTGCACTGTGTAAGAAAAGTAATCTGCAAAGTAATCTACTGGACATTTTACTAAAAAGCCTATACAAAGTATATGTACTGTATTTCCAAAGCATTGCATTCTCAGTTACAGTACTGTAATCAAAACAACGTGCACATACAATTGCAATCCAAACTGTGTTACAACTGCATTAATACTGTAAAGTATTAATTGCTTACCTGTGCCAGGCTTGCTTGGTTCTAGAAAATAAAAGAATATTTTTTTACAAAAACAATTGGTCTAAAGTTCAGTCTTTGAGTGTGTGAATTCATTTGCTCATTGAGTGTGTACAACAAATGGTTAACACTGTCCTCTGATAAAGCTTTACTGCTCGACCATACTACCACAAATAGAGAATAAGGTGCTATCTACTTTTACCTCTGCCTACTTTTGGGTACCTGTGCACACTATACCTCACTTTGGTATAGTATATACAGAGCCAGCTTCCTACAGAAAGCACTCATAAGAACGTAAAACGAAGGCAGGCGGTTCACCGTATAGCCGATAATACCGGAAGTGAACAGTCGATGCTAATGAGTAAAGTGTAATAGACAAGAATTGAGTGATGTCAAAAGGTGATACCGATAAATCATAACTAGCAAGTGAAACGATTATTACCAAGAAGGTTAAAGGACCCGAGGCATGGGGAAAACCGGGTGAGGATAACGAATCACTCGTGGAACGTGGTAAAAATAGCAAAGCACTAGTTAAAACAAAAACGTAAAAAGCGTAAAAAAGAAGAAAGATAGGTCGGCTTCCGGTGACCAAATATACCCAAAGTGAACACTAGTAATGATATCAATAACTCTCAATCAGCAAGTGAAATATATTGAAGCATAAACAATAAAGAAGTATAAACAAAAAAGAAAGCCTCTCGGAATGTGTTCACATACCTTCCGCTTTGGTTGTAATCGCTTACAGTGTATTGTGAAAGAACTGAATTCTCAATACGTTTTAAGAGTAACCACGTCTTCACGCAATGCACCGTGTGCTGAGCCCGACACAAAAACATAAACATAGAAAGAGGCTAAAGTACTGGTCGATTAGGGAACTTGGTGGAGTGCTATAGGAACATGAGTAAAAACACAGGAATAGCAAAATAACATCTAGAGCTGTTAAAAAATCATAAGCAGTAAATAAAATAAAATTTGAAAAAAGGACAAAGAAATTAAAGTGGAATGAATTGTGATGTGCAGAACAGTCTGACCTGTACTGCCATTTACGCAAGAACGTGCTAGGGAACTGATCAAGGTTATCATACAAAAATAAACTGAAACATCAAATAGGTCGAAGGAGCACAGATCAGCAGAGGAAAACCTCAGTGTGAGAGTACTACTAGCTCAAACAGTTAACAGGATAATGAAATTGCCCAGCACAATTAGTTATCATAAACAACAAGTCATAAAAACCAATTCAAGTCCATCCATTCATTTAGTCCCTTTGGGCTGATTGAATCCAGACGGTTCATCCAACGAATTTCCCTTTGGAGCAAGTGTCTATTGCTGTCCCTTTCTGCTTTGACAGGTACTTGTTCAAATATCGGGTATCTCAACTGGCTGATGTTGTGATTATGAGTGTTAAAATGGACTGCAACCGTAGATTTGGAATTCTCAGTCCGTATATTGCTTTTATGTACAGTTAATCAAATGTTTATTTTCTGTCCAGTCTTTCCCACGTATACCAGTCTACATGGGCATTTCAAAAGATAAATTACATGACTTGTGTCACACGTCGGAGCGGTTTTATTTTTATTTGTGTCCCCTTAGTGGGGTGCATGATGGTTGTGCCTTTAATGATATTGTTACAATTTCCGCAATTTAAACATGGTATAGTATCACTGTAGGTTTGTTTATTGTCTTCACTTGTTTTCCCAAGTAGTTGTTTCAAATGTTTTGTTCTTTGACATGCAAAGAGGTTGGTGTTTGAATATCTCTTTGAAATAATTTTCTGTTTGTAACATCAACCACAATTTGAGAATAATTGTTCTAACTGCTTGGCTTCTAGTAGAGAGCTATGACAAAAATATAGACCTTTTTTCCAGATTTTTTTAGTTTTGCATTATTGTCAAGTAAAGTCTACTTTCTCTATGTCTTAACTTAAAATGTCGTTGGGATATCCTCTATTGTCGAACTGCAAGACTTTAATGGAGTGGTCCTGATGCACGCGATACAGGATGCTGACGATACTGTAAGATAAGGAGGATGCTTTGAGGTCAACAGGGGGCCCCTTGGGCCTACTCTTCGGTCCACAGTCCAGGTGGGGCGACTTTGGCCATAGGGGTTGATGTCCCTGAAAGTCCTCTTTGGTCCAGCAAAAGTCCAGTTGTCACTGACTATTGGTCTCCGGTCACTTCAAAACCAACGGTTCCCTTTAGTGAAGGCTAGTGTCAGTCTTGGGTGACCAAACTGCACTCTGATGACTCTCCAGGTCCAGCAGACTTGGGTGCTACTTTTGAGTGTCAGGACTTGATCTCACTGGTTGCACGTCGATGGTCAGTGGGCGATCAAGTGATTGTGGCTACTGACTGGCCAGGATGGCCTTCTTCTACTTTTGTTGGCCTACTACTGTAACAGGATGTCAATAGGGTATACCGTTCTGATAGCTAATTTTAAGGTCCTATATTAGAGTCCCAGAACGTCGTTTGTCACTAGGAGCGTATTTCGGGATCGCGGATGGAGGGTAGGTTAACAGAACACTATATTGCTGTCAGCAAAATCTCTGAGACTATGACTTCCACGATCAACAAGGGGCCCAAACTTTACTATACGATGGTCACTAGCACTAAGAACCTTCAAATATCCATGTAAGCCTAACACCCTACCTATTCTTATGGTATACTTGGCACAAAGGTGGAGGTCACATATACACCGCAGGATCCCCACTCTCCCCAAGTGAAAATTAGGTATATGCACATATAGGCCCTCAAAAAATGCCACTTGATCATCTTTGACAGTACAGGCATGAAACATGTAGACATTAATCCTGTATCAAATAAAATGTATTTGATCACATTTTTCTTATACAGGAGAAGCTAGAATCATTTTATACCTTAGTTTCCTGCATTGTTTTAGCCTTGACATATATTATTTCACTATAATTCAAACACAACTACGAAGTATCTGTAGTAAAATGTAACCTAGATCTATTTCCAATCTTCCCATACTGGGATACACTAACATTCCCAGCATTCCCTTGGCGAATCAAAAAGATCTCCAGCAAATTGCCCTGTGGGGTCCATTGGGCATTGCAATGGCAGCAAAAGGAGGAGCAGGCCCAATGATGAAGCGTGCCAATTTGGGGTGGGTGAGGGCACTTGCTTCTAAGAGCAGACGCTCCTACTGACCAACAAAGTTCTGGGGCTCTAATATAAGACCTTGAAGTTAGATATCGGAACGATATACTCTATTGTTATTGTTGTACTGCTTAGGAGATGTAAACTGGACCGACCAATTCTCCTAGTCCTTCTATGTTTAAGGGAACAGGAAGTCAGTCACTTAAGTCTTGGAGTTCACCTCTTCTGTCTGGGGCTCAGGAGTGACTTTTCCATGAGCCAGGCACCATCCTCTCTTTGCTAGCCCAAGTATCAGCAGGTGCAGTGCAGCGGTTAGTGCAGCCTCTCTTGCCAGGGACTAGCAGGGCAGTCCGCCTTCGGTTCTCTCGCCAGTGAAGATGTGATCTGATGTCTGGGTGCCGTATATATGCCCAAAGAGTTCTCGGGGGATGCGGCTGTAAATGGGCTTCTAGGACCTTCTCCGCCTGATGATGGCTTACTGCAATTTGTAGCATCTCGCTATCCTAGAGTGCACTAGTCTGCCTATTTCCAGGATGGAAGAACCCCTCTTTCTCTCTATGTGAAGCTTGGTAGCCCACCTAATGCCCTCGAAACTAACGGTTTGGCTTCAGGTCTCCCCTCACCGTCCCCAACGCCAACCTGTTTACATGACCAAAAAAAGCAGCCAACCTTTACCCTTCGAAGGTGGCTTCCCCTTTGAAGCTCGCCTTTTGGGATCAAATCCCATGTGGCATTCTGCCAGAAAAAGAGAACACCTCTTCCAATGGCAGGTCTCTATTGTTACCTCTCCTGTGAGTCGATCATGCCTTTGCCTAGGAAAACCGAAGAATGTTTTGTGGCCAGCGTCTATAAATGGCCACTCAAAAACTTGGGCGACAGAGTGGCAACTTTCTAAAAAGTTACACATCTTTAAAAGTCACATGGAATTCTACTTAAGCATCAAGTGTGGGTTTATTGTAATGATTATTTTGAAATTAGCATAGTTGAGTTATCAGCGTTTAACCCAGTACTTGCCAATGGGGTGACTAGCTTTTCCGCAGTAAAAAACACAATTTGGGGTTTATACTATTATGACATAAAAATACATGTCGTACTTTTTAATATACAGCACCCTGCCTTGCGACTCGATAGGCCTGCTGTGAGGGTGACTAATATAATAAAAAGGGAGGATTGGGCATTGCCATTAGTTTCAAAAGCAAAGTTAAATTAGCAGTTTAAACTGCTCTGCCAGTCTGCATTGGCAAGCTGGCAGAAATATTTTCACTGTGTCACATCTAGAGTGGCACAAGTAAAGTTAAACCAAACTTGCAGCAGCACCCCAACACATTGGGGGTGATCATGAAAATATAAGCATGTTCTTACATGACCCACCACTTTAAGGGATCTCCAGCTGCAACTGCGAAGTCTGGCTATTTACTGGATAAGGTGTGTCGAGATTAAACTTCCTTTGGCAACGTAGTTGCAGTGGCCTTTTTTTAAGAGACTGAAACAATCAAATCATGTAACCACTAGTGTCTTCGGTTTCTTTTTCTTAAATTAATTTCTTCTTTTTCTCAATTTAAGTTTAAATCTCACACCTAAGCTCTAAATTATGTGTTTACCAACTCTTCCAACTCAGGAAAATAACACACTGTGCTACCTATTACTGACTGGCTTCATGGTTAAGATACAAAATTCAGTGACTCGTTCACAGACATCAGGTTTTGATCTTTTAGCCAGGGCCCCCCTTTTTGCCCCTTCACATTGAACTGTGGGTAGTTTCCTTTTCAATCACAATGTAATATTGTTGATGTGCTATTTGTTAGAGAGTAGGTGCATTAGGCGTTATTTTCAAACATTGACTTGCTCATGCTCAGCTTGTGTTATTATCTGCACATTTCGTTCTTAGTTTATACACAGACGTATCAAGAAAAAAACCCATGTGGTCTGAAATAGCCTTTTTTGCTTTGAAAAAGACGTTTTGTATTAAAAACAATTTGGCGGAAAATTCAAAACTGTTTAAAAAACAAAAAAAGATCGCATTGAGATAAACTCATTTGTCTTGAAAAGGCCTGTTTGCTTGACTTTGCAATTTTATAAGAATTTTTGTTTTAGTTTTCGAATATTTTGTTTCCGGTGTTATTAATTAAGGTACCGGTGAGAAAGTTGGGGAAACAGATGCTCCCATTTTCTACAACAGCTGCACTCGATATAGGTAATAAATAGTTTATTTACAGTGATATTTTGTGCAGTCAATTGAATGCTTAAAATTAATTTTGCCAGAGCAATTCACAGGACGTTTCCTCTGAAATTGAACTAAGAAAGGGATCAATGAGATATTCTGAACTCTGCTACATTAGACGTTTGGCATAATGAAAGTACTGGCATATTAAGAGACTTACAGTGATGAGGAAGCTAACCTTATGGAGTCCATTTCTAAACAAGAGCCTATGCATGTCCAAGACTGTGAATATCCAAATCCTTACCCCAGGGACAATGAGAGAGGCTATTAACATAGCGTTGCTAAAGTGAGAATGTTACCTGCAACAACAACAACAAGATGATGGATGGAATGGAAACCCAGTTCACGGGTTCTTGTGTTCCCGTTCAGGGGGGAACGGGCATGACATTTCAAGCAGGACTGTTCCCATTGGAGTAGTGTCAAGACTG
Source organism: Lissotriton helveticus (assembly GCF_964261635.1). Taxonomy (NCBI): domain Eukaryota; kingdom Metazoa; phylum Chordata; class Amphibia; order Caudata; family Salamandridae; genus Lissotriton; species Lissotriton helveticus. The sequence goes on from NC_136067.1 coordinate 1,531,326,353, forward strand.
ATTTGCATATGGCTGGGTCCAAACTGAGATGCCATGGAAGTTACAAACAACGGGGAAAAGGGAGAGGGAGAATTGCACAACAAAGCAACTGGCCGCAGTTCAACCCAATGATGCATGGATACCAACCACCATTCCATCCCCCACCATACCCGATGTACGGTTGGCAACCACCCTTTCAACCCCAACCACCCCCACCCAACAACTACCGGCCTTTTTTATGGAGGGGCGGAAGAGGCAGGGGAAGAAACAGAGGAGGAACGGGAGGAGCACAGGTACACTGGGCACCAGAGGACCCAATCACGAACCACACCAGGAGCAAGAATCAACAAGCGGGACCGAGCAACACTTAGAACTAGTGACCAATTTGGCAACGAGACCCCTTTCGACTACTGAAGCACTAGTCCTGAATAAAGGACTAGGGTTCGTCCCAACACAAAGATTCGATAAATTTAATCTCCACTGTGAATTAGCTGGTTTCTTCAGGAAATTGAAACTAAAAGCCTTCTTTGAAAAAAATGGAGACAAAACTGACAGCAATGAGAATCAAGATCGCAGTGATACCGGATTACGATTGAAGTCGACGTTCATGCCTCCTCCCCACATGACACCGGTTGAACTTTCGGCCTTTGAACAAGCTGTATTTAATGATATCGAAACCTTAGTGCCTAAGGAACCCTTCACCAACCTGACAAAATTGGAAAGGCTCGCTTTGGATGAACTAAAACATTGCGATACCATTACTATTAAACCAGCGGACAAAGGCGGAGGTGTTGTTGTACTGGACACCACTATGTACAGAACTGAATGCCTTCGCTTACTTGGCGATATACAGAACTATCGACAGCTGACCTACGACCCGACTCATGAACTTAAAAATGAAATCAAGTCATTGGTTGATCATGGCGAGGAAAGAGTTTTTATTACCAAACATGAGGCAGACTATCTGTGCAACAATGAAGGGAAGATTCCCTACTTCTACATACTCCCTAAGATGCATAAGAACAAACATCCTCCACCTGGCAGACCCATTGTTTCAGGCATAGGATCTGTCCTGGAACCACTATCAAAATTTTGTGACGTATTTTTAAGGCCTCTAGTCCAAAAAACTCCTACATACTTGAAGGATACCAAAAATGTCCTACAATTACTGAATCAACTGACAATTGACGAGAACACTATACTTGTCAGTCTCGTCATAGAGAGCCTGTATACGAGCATACCTCAGGATGACACTCTGAAGGTACTAGAAAGAGCATTGGAAAAAGAAACTTGGACTTACAGAACTCCAAGGAATTTTATTCTTGAATGCGCAAGGTTGGCACTCAAAAAGAACTATTTTGAGTTCGAGGGTACCCTGTACCTCCAAATAGGTGGGACCTCAATGGGAAGCACATTTACTCCTAGCGTGGCAGGTCTTTATGTGTACCACTTTGAGGAACAATTCATCCTAAGTAACCAGAATCCATTTTCGTCACACATCCTTCTCTGGAAGCGCTATATAGATGATGTCCTAACGATATGGCAAGGGCCAGAAGAAACGCTGCTAGATTTCTTTAAGTGGATCAATACCCTGGACAACAACCTGAAATTTACATACACACAAGACCCCACCACTCTGACCTTTCTCGATTTAACAATCACAAAGGAGGGAAGACACTTGGAAACAAAGACCCACTTTAAGCCTACGGCTAAGAACAATCTTTTACGATTCGAGAGTTTCCATCCCAGACCACTGAGAGAGAATCTGCCCTATGGTCAGTATTTAAGGATCAGGAGGAATTGTAGTAATCTCAGTGACTACCGCGAACAATCAGGAGACCTAACCCACAAACTCCAAGCAAGGGGCTACCCAGACAACATCCTGAACAAATGCCAAAAACGTGCGAGGAACCAGCCGCGAGAAGCACTTCTGGAAGACATTACCAGAGAAAAAACAGACACACCTCTGACATGTGTGACCACCTTTTGCTCCGCGTCTAACCTAATGTCAAAATCTATCAATAAACACTGGAAGATCATTAACACTGGCAATCTGAAATGGGAAAAAACGCTATTTGCCTACAAAAGGGCAAGGAGTATCCGCGACAGTCTGGTGAACACCAGACCTAGGAGACAAGCTGAAGAAGAACCCACAGTGCTCAATTTATGGGGCCTACCTAAGGTTTTGGGTCACTACAAATGCGGGAATTGCAGTGTCTGCCCCCTAACAGAGAACACCAAGACATTACAGCTGGAGGAAGGCAAGATCTGGACCATCAGATCCCACACCAATTGTAATAGCACGCAGGTGGTGTACCTTATTACTTGCCCTTGCAACCTTAGATATGTGGGCATGACCAGTAGGAAGGTCAAACAACGCATATGTGAGCACCGCAGCACGATCCGCTGCCAAAAAACAATGACTAAACTCACAGAACATTTTCTGTCCATGAAACATGGCCCCAATGACTTCAAATGGACCATTATTGAAAAAGTTGAAAAGGAAACCAACCTTTTCGAAAAGGAACAGCGTTGGGTTTATAGATTGGCCACTCACAAACGGGGCCTGAACGATAATATTCCTTGGAATTCAGTAAAAAACTGACCCTTTTAAGGAGGATCTGTGCAATATCCTGTGTACCTTCTATTCTGCTGCATGTTTGTGAGATTTGCCTTTTCTGCAATGCATTTGCGCTATTTTATTCCCGCACATTCGCTTTGTAAGATGTTAGTCACATTCCGGATACCCTTGCATGGTTTCCATCTGCACTCGTCCAAATAGCCATTTGTCACGGGACCACAGAAATAAATAAACAATATCGCTTTAACGCTGTTGACAGCTCCCTGTACGGTAGTACGTGCAGAGACGTCTAACTGTTCAACATCCCCTCCTATTGGCTACTCATTCGCTCACACGCCCTCACGTCCTACCCGTCTAACCACGCCCAACCCGGAAACAACACACACATTTACCTCGCCGACCCGGCAGCCCAGTAACCCTCGGAGCACTCGCGGTGACGGTTTAGGTGCGAACGGCGCCTCACTTTCCTCGTACAAGTAAGATTGTTCCTTTACGGCGTAGCCTCTAACCCCCATGACAAGAGTGGAATTATTTCCAACACTCTGTATTGCTATTATCTACTTAGATCGTAACGAGAACAAACGCCGATCCCGGAGTGGCTCATGGAGCATTGAATATAAAAGCTCCTAGTAAGAGGATCAGCCTGAACCATTGTTCACCACAATCATGCATGCTAATCACTATTAGACACCGTCGCTCCACGTGTGGTCGTTGTGCTAGGTCCAGAATCAGTTTTAATTCACGTATATATGTACTATTATTTCTTTCTGCGCAGTCGCCTTCACTTGCACGACGACTTTGCTGTTTCTCAGCCCCTGAGACACAAACACCCAGTACTTCGCCATTACGTGTCCAGTGTCTTTCCTACAAACAGCACTGACACTAAGTGATTTCAGTATCTTTTGATACATTGGGTGTGCCACCACGTGGTATGTGGCATTATTGGGACTCATCTCACTCGTCCCTCACATCAAGGTTATGATGTATGTTGATGATCATCACCATTCACCGATTGTGTGTTATGTCTGTGTTTTATATATGTATATGTTCGTTATCCACAACCCTTTTTCCCTTATTTCTTTCCACAGGTTTTTTCAACAGACTAAAGAAGAAACCTTTTTTGGAGATTCATTTTGTTTCTCCTACTGCTACCTACGTGGATAGGGTGCGCCTTAGCGTGCGCACACCGTCCCGTAAGTACCCCACGGTCCTGACGAATACCTGTTAATTTGACACATAGGTAGAAACATGTAGACCATTTTATCCGACACGCCAATTAGTTTTCACCGACAGCTCTCCTAATTGGGCAACAGGTGCTTCCTTCTTTTAACCATATCCGCTACACCCCAGAATAAAATACGTAAGTGGGCAGTTCCGGATATTTTTAATAACACTTAGTTTTTCCCTCTCACACATAAAAAACAAAACCAGCTCCACTGTAATCAGGTGTCGCAGCACACCTGGATGGCATTCGGCTGTCCGGGTGGGACCCCGATGATGAAGCATGTCACCAACTAGGTTGGTGAGTGAGGGGTCTTCTTAAGGACAAAGGACGTCCTTCTTTTGGATTGTGGCTAACACACAGACTCGCCTCTATTGAGGCTGAGTGTATCCCCCAGGTGTAACTCCCTTTTTGTTGTTTAATGGTGTGCAAAATAACAATGGACTGGGATGCGGGCGAGTAATTAACAGTTGCTGAGATTAAGTCAAGTATTCCTTCCATCACTTTGTTTTTGTTGCATTTCCTTTATACTTCAGTACGATGCCCTAAGTGGAATGGGATGCCCAGACGTGGGTCCCTTGCACAGTCAATGGAACCAAGCTATACCTGGCTGATGAAATGAATTGAAAAGGATTTACTAAGAGCATACTCCTGACCGCGGGCGTCTTGGTGCTACAAAAGACAGGAAGGTGAAAGTTCTGTTGTCCTCATACTGGGCAATGAACTCCATATGGAGAACGAATCTCCTATCGCTGGACAAAAAGCCAGGTTTTCAGAGATTTTCAGAAAACTGATAGTGAGGGGGCTGATTTGAGTTCCAAGGGTAAGCTATTCCATAGTAGGGTGGTGGAGCAGAAAAAACTTTTCCCACCCCAGGGAGTACTTCTAAAGGGGGGGCACTGCTAGGTTCTTAGCTGAGCCTGACTGAAGGGTCCTACTGGGGATGTACCATCTCAGCTTATCCTTAAAAAGTGATGGGCCTTAGCCTCGCAGAAAATTATAGGCCACACGAAGGGCTTTGAACATAATACGCTGTTTGACTGGCAGCCAGTTAAGTTTCGTTATAGCCCCCCCTCCCCTTTGCTGTTCAAATTTGGAGATATTTCGATGCAATTTGCTGCAGAGTTCTGCAAGGTCTGAAGCTTCTTCAGAGAACCTGCTGATCAGAGAGATAACTACTGTTATCAGGTGCTCAAAAGGAAGACATTTTTAAATTTTCTTAACTAATCTTAGTGAGCAAAAGGAGGCGGGCGTGATCTTGTTAACTTGTTCTTTGAGCTTCAGCTCCTTCTCTAGCAGGATTCCTAAGTTTTGACTTAGCCGCTAGTTTAGGGAGGGATGAGCCTTAACTTGGGCCAAAAAGGTCCTCGGATGCTTGTGTTGAGAATCAGGGTGGACCTGGACTGGCAGTACGGGCTGGACTGTTCCCATTAGAGCAGGGTCAAGAACGATTGGCATATGGCTGGGTCCAAACTGAGGCAGTATAGTGTTCAACATAACGATGGACTGCGATGCAACCCAGAGTGATTACTAGTTGATAAAGATTAACTTATCCATCACTTTTTTCTATAAGAGAATGTTGGCAACAATTGGTATCTCAATGAATGGCACCAATTGGGACAAGTTTATCTTGACAGGCTGTTTAGCATAGGTGCTTGATAATATTTAACAATTTAAAGGTATGCGAATCAACCTGTCTTCTTAGGCTGCAACAATGTGGACCTAGCTACTCCCAAGTGGTACCCCTCTTAAGTTTCAAGATCACTCTCTGGAAGTCCCTTAGTACTCTTTCTATCACACATACAGTCAGAACCGAAAAATAAATATGTTAGGTCTAGGAGAAAATTTATTTTGGAGCATGCAACTCTGCCCACCAGGAGAAGGACAAATTATGTAAACAACGTAAGTCTTTCTGAATATACTTGAACATTTTAAGAAAGTTGGATCTATGTAAAGTGGCAACTGTTTGAGAGATTATATCACTGGTATCTTAGTAAAGTCTATTTTCAGGCAAAAGGAAAGGAACTTTGTAGCTAGACAGACTGTTTTTGAAGCAAGGTAAACTTGTGAATCTCGGATTTATCCCAATTAAACCTTAAAAATTAACACTCTATCATATCTATCAATTTCATGGAATGGGAACACTCCAGATTAGTCAGGGTGAACAGAAAGTCATCTGCAAAAAACCTTTACTGTATTCACGGTCTCTGATTGCTTGCACCAAGGGTATCGATGCCTAAACAGAAAGCAGGAGAGAGAGTGAACGACCCTGCCTAGTTCTCCTCTCTAATAACAGTGGGCCACCAGGACTACATTTAGGTTGATCCTAGCTCTAGGGTCAGAATAGGACACCATCATCACCTTCACAAATCTGGGTCCAAAGCTCTTGAGTAAACTCTCTGTAAGGAAGGACTACTTAACCTGGTCAAATGATTTCTCAGTATGCAGATGCACAAAGTTCAAGGGGGGTTTATATTACCTGACATTGTCCGTGAGGTCCCCCACATTACAAGTGTTATCGTCTGCCTGAATTTTCAGTACACACCCACATTTATCTAAGTTGATTAGTCTGAGAAGAGTTTACAATTTCTAAGTGAGGATTATTGCCCATGGCTTATCATCGGTGTTCAAAAGAACTATGGTTCTTAATGGTGTGCACAGTGTACCTGTTTAGGACTAATGAGACCACGGTGTTTCCTATGGATGGAGTTACCCTGCCCTGGATCACCTGAATAGATCAGATACAAATTCCTGTAGATGGTGATGAGAACCTTTACATAAACTAAGGAAAAACTGCCCGAACCCTCTGCCTAATTTGGCTTCAGTTATTTAACTGCAGCTGAGACCTTGGACCTGATTTAGATCTTGGCAGACGGGTTACTCAGTCACAAAACTGACAGATATCCGGTCTGCCGAAATATAAATCCCATAGGATATAAAGGTATTTATATTTCAGCGGACGGGATATCCGTCACCGTTGTGACGGAGTAACCCATTCACCGAGATCTAAATCAGGGCCCTTGTCTTTTGCAATGAGTTCCTCAGATTTTCAGAGTCTAATTCAGAATGCTTGTGGAAGGTGATATCTTTGAGAAGTCTCAGCAACTTCCTGGACCATCTTTTTGGAAGAATATAGTTTATTTATTTTACTAACGCTCTTTGACTCATTCCCTTCTTTGAACCATGTTTTCCCTTTCTCAATATTAATTGCCTGCACAATTATTTTCTTTGGCTCTCGCCTTTAACTTGAAGGTGAGAAGCCTGCCTGGCTTAGTTGCTCTTCTTGTAATTTTTTTGTGTCGTCCTAAGGGCAACAACCTGTGGTGTTTTATAATACCTCAATTCACTTCCCAGTCCCCCGGCTCAATAGTAATCAAGTTTCCTATGACATTTACAGAACATATGTATAAAATCAGCATCACTGTCGACATCTGGGGCTTCTTCCGTGTTGTAAAGCATATATTTTAAGAAGAATATTTGGAGTATAATAAGGCCTATGTAAAAACCTGAAGTAGGCATATCCAGACGTAGCTTTACCTGTGTCCTCTAATGGTACCTCAGCATTTCATTTTAGTCAATATCAGTAAACTGTTATAAGGCTGACACTGTCCTTCCGTCCTGCTTCAGGACATGCAGAGGCTCAGAAGCTGATGACGTGGTCCAAAAATATTGGAGATCAGGGATGTTCATCACCTCTTACAGCTAATAAAACCTGCAACCTTTGCTGTCACAAATTAAGAACAGTTCTGTGAATGAATGCAAAAAGTTGCTCTTCTGGTGTGTGGACAGAGCGACATCCTGAAACAGAATTTGGCCTCGTAATGTAACCGAATCCAAGTCTCTAACCCTCTTTACAATTTGTTCCTCTACGCTGAATGAGCAAAACATTAATATAAGGTCCCTGGGGCCTTTATGTCCCAAATTGCATACTGTGCACTTTTGGCTATAAGTTTTATTTGCACAGTTATGTCCAGTGCAATCTGGGTGAAGATATATAGATTTGGTGCCCCCTGTACCATCACTCAATCCTCAGATTCATAAGCTGTTCCTCTGAAGTAGGTTCTCTAAATCCTCATATCAGGATAAAGATTTCTGGTGCTACATGATCACACATTTATACAGCATTTTTTGAGGCAGTGTATACCACTTCCTCACTTTCATCCAGCCACTGTCCCAATTCTCTGCTTTCAAATCTCTCAACAACTAACAAAGTTCCACAGAGATGATATGCATTTAAGGTGATATCTTGGTTTCTTTGATCTTAAAATATTGCAGGCACTGGATGGACTATCATCTCCTTCCTGGTCTGATGTACTCAATGTCTGTGCTCTCTGTGGCTGTGGAAGATTTCCCAATCCGTGCTGCACAAAGACTTTAAGGAATGTCTTTTAAAAGCTATTAATTTCCCTAGCATGACACACTTGCTTGCGTAACAGTATTTACTTGCACAGTACCTTACTGAGTACATAGCAGCCCAACAGCAACTCGAGACAGAATGGCGGACTTCACTATGCAGCATTCCTGAGTCTAGCAGGGGACTTATTTGTTAGGATGTTCTTCAGCAGAGTTATAATGAATGGCACATTCAACAGATGACACACCAAATATTATTAATGAACAATGAATGATTTAGGGCCCGATGTAAATGTTGGCTGAGAGGTGTAGGAAGCTGGTCTGTATATACTATACCGAAGTAAGGTTTTGGGCCAGATGTAGGTAATCTCGATTTACCTACTCTTAAATACAGAATCATACCGATTCGGTATTTAAGAGTAGGTAAATGGGATGTAGGTAATTTCTCTTTTTAAATTACGGAATCAGTAAGATTTGGTAATTACCGAATCGGTATTTACCGATTCGGTAATTGCTATTCATTCCTATGGGCCAGGAGTCCCATAGGAATGAATGTCAATTACCGAATCGGTAAATACCGATTCGGTAATTGGGGGAAACATTGAAGGGTGGCAGGGTGTCACTTTGACACCCTGTTGCACCCCTCAATCGTGTATGGGTGCACATGTTGCAGACATACATGCCTAAGGGCATGTATGTCTGCAACATGGCAGCATTTGAAAAGCAAAAACAATGCTTTTTCAAGGCTTTTCATTATTTACCACCAACTTCTAGTTGGTGGTAAATAACGAATTCTTAAAGCCCTGTAGTACTGATTACAGTGCTACCTACATCTCATAATACAGATTCGGTAATTTTACAGAATCAGTAATTTTACCGAATCTGTAAAATTACCGAATCTGTATTTTAGGTGGCCCTACATCTCATTTTCCAAATACCGGTCAGTAACGGCCGAAATTACCGAATTTCGGCCGTTACCGACCTGTATTTGCCTACCTACATCTGGCCCATAGTGTGCACAGAGTCCAGTGGATCCCCAGAGGTATTGCAAAGGCTAAAGTAGATAATACCTTACTCTCTTTTGTGGTAGTGTGGTTGAGCAGGCAGGCTTATCAGAGGGTAGTGTTAAGCATTTGTTGTACACACTCCGACACGAAATGATGTCAAACTCTCAAAGAATGAATCCAGACCAATTGTTTTTATAAAAACTGTTACTTTGTTATTTTTATTACTAGAACCAGGATTTACTCAGTAGCAGGAAGGTGATACTTTCAATACAATGGTACTTTTCAAGATACAGTGTGTGCTGGTTTTGGACATTGACAGCGTACTACCCCGTCCCTATGGTCCCAAAGATACCAGTGTGGATCAGACATGTAGTATTTAGATCCTTTGCAGTTACGAGTATGTGTGCTGGACCTTGATTACTCCCAGTCCCTCTATTTGTTTATGGGCCTATTCAGCAGCCAGCATACCCTCCTGCTCAAAGTGAAAATTGGCTCTTTGGAAGGAATGGTCTAGTTCTGAAATTATTGATGAGAGGTCTTGTCCAAGGGGTGATGAATCCTTCCTAAATTCTTGGAGATGGATTTGTATATCTTGTTAGTAGCTGTGGTTTGAGTGTCTAATAGTTTGTTTGCATACAAATCTCAGATGGGGCCAGAGCTGTTAGAGGTCTCTCTAGTGTCTGCTTTGTGGCTTTGGATCATTTTTTTTTTTAAATGATGTCACTTTTGGTGTCTGCGCCCCATTTCTGATCATTCTGGGTATCGAGAGTGCAGGCCAGGTGGGAGAAAAGCATTGTTGGGTATATAGTGAACGTATAATGTTGTGAAGGATCCCGGACTGTGCTTGGGAAAGTCTCCGCTTGGGCTGGAAGTCGTCTCTCTTGTGTTATTTGGGATGCTGGATCATCTCCTGTGCCTAGTCCCACTCCAGTCTCTAAACCGTAGAGTTGATCAACTCGTGTTGCTAGACAGAAGCTCTCCTGGTGGGTTCCAGATCCTATGGCTTGTGATCCTCACAATGCTCAAAGACACAGTTCAGTTATGTGTAGGGTTGTATGAATATTGAAGACGCAGGTACAGGAGATGCTTGTTCTTTCACGATGTAAGGTAAGCCTCAGTGGTTCTAGGGGGCCCACATCTTGGGGGCCCTTTCCAGAAGCTAGCACGTCTCCCAGTATTGACCTTGAAGATGAGGTTGAGAAATTACCTAAACAATTTGCCAATTGTGTGGCGAGTAGGGGTGCCTGCTCAGGCAATGTGTTCTAGTGTTGCTGCTATGAACAATATCTGATACTATATGGAACTTGCTATGCTGTAAAGTTGATTGCCACTGAGACAATGCTAGTTGGCATTGCGGATTTGATGCTCCCTTGCTTCCTCTTTGAGAAAAAAGCCATGGTACTGACCATGTGTATCTTCAAAACTCAAAACTCTAGATCCCACTAAAAGAAGGAGTTTCCTTGTCAGAAAGTGTGTCTTCAGGTCAAATTTATGTGAAGATGGAAATCTGAGCTACGCCATGTGGGTTTGAGAGAATCTCCTGCCTATGTGCCCCTTTCCTCTACTCTGAAGAGTCAGTGGGAAAAAAAACATCAGAAAGGTAAGTAGAAGGGGTGGCCAACCAAGAGGTTGGGAGCATGTGCACACTGCAGCAAGTTCGAACTGATGATGGTTGAAACAGGATGAGCAAAGGCTGATCAGCCAGCAGTAGGTTTCAGTGTTGAGCCTTATGGAGCTACAGTGACCACAGGTTGACCTTGATATGGGAAACCACCTCTGTCCACAACATCTCTACTCCAGAAACCACTCGAAACACAAGGTTGTCACAGTCTTTTTGCTCAAAGCATGGTCTATAACCTTGCTGATGGCTATTGTGAGAAACTGGGTTGACTGGGTTGTGAGTTCTGGTCAAGTAGCAGCCACAATCCCTTGCAGGGTGACCCACAAAAAGTCACTAAATTAACCTGTGCTTAACACTGGGCAACTTGGCACAACAAGCATTTGCAATGCAATAGGTCTCGCATTAGGAAAGTTTGAGCTATTGGTATTGTAAATGGCAAAGTTTTTATTTATGTTTCTTTTTTTTTAAATAGCTAAATTAATAGCTTCGTCATTTACAATGCCAATAGTTATAACTTTCGCAAATGTGATACCTATAGCATTTGTAATGCAATATGTTTTGTATTTACAAACCGCGAGAGGACAAAAAAAAGCTCCGGACCACCGCCTCCTCCCAGGCCTTCAAAAGGGACCTCAAAGTTCTCCTCCTCCAGAGACACCTCCAAAAGTAATTCACGTCCTCTTGCTATTGTGAGGAAGACTTCCCACTACTGATAATTTCTACTTTCCATGACCATGGAAGTGCCTTCCCAGTGTATGCCTGTGATTGGAGGGTCTGCCTTTTTGCAGTATTTTCCATGTACTGGTGTTCGGTGCCCTTTTGTAACATGCACACACCACTCTGCCCTTGCAACACACAGCTGCTACCTCTCACATGTCTTTACCTTTGATACTTGCACAAGTGCCACCTTGCCCATGTAACGCTTGTTCCTGAGCCTGAGTGTCTAGCACTTATTGCAGGACTATACCTCTAATCATACTCTGTTTTCTCTTATAACTGCACACTTGTCACTTTCATTTCCTCTTGTGCACTTTTGACTACCTCATGTATTTTGGTTGCTCACAATTGTCACTATTACCTTATGTAAGTAACGTATGTTTTTGCAACCTGTTCTTTTGTAATGTTTCTCATTATGTTTCATTTCTGTTCCTGTTGTGAAGCCTCCGACGCCTTCGGGTAAAGTCCGCGCTATATAAAAATGCATAAATATATGAATAAATAAATACCGCCTTCGGGTAAAGTCCGCGCTATATAAAAATGCATAAATACATGAATAAATAAATACCGCCTTCGGGTAAAGTCCGCGCTATATAAAAATGCATAAATAACTAAATAAATAAATACCGCAAATCAAACATCCTCTTCACTCTGCCGGCCTGCGACCAGGAAGTCAGGCAGGCCGGCGCGACAACCGGAAACAGGAAGTAGGAGGGCGGGAGCCTACCCCGCCTCCCACGGAAGAGCCGCGATTGGAGCCGTGTTGGGAGCACCGGAGCAGGCAGGAGCCTACCCTGCGCCCCGGTGCCGAAGGAGGGAAGAAGAGTCCTGCTGCCCAGCTGAGGAGAGGAAGCCGGTGAGTGGGTTGCTGAGCTGCGGGCGGGCGGGGGGAAGCATGTGTGTGCGCGCGCGTGCGGGGGGGGCGGCTGTGTATGTGTGTGTGCGTGCGTGCGTGTGTGTGTGTATGTGTCTTGGAGTGCGTGTGTGTGACTGTGGGGGAGGGGGTGTGTGTGTGTGAGCGAGTGTCTGTCTGCGCGCGCATGTGTACGGCGCGGGACGCGACGTGCGCGTTCGCGCACACGAATCCAGCTTGAAAAGCTCGTACACCCTCTTGTCCTCCTTCCCCCCAGACTGATCGCTATTGGTCTCCAGCTGGACAAATGCATCCTTGCGGATGCATTGCCAGCGAGACCCAAAAAGCAGTCAGGATTAACTAAGAGGTGTAAAGTTTTTATGCAACACACAAACAGTAATAAAGTGAAAACCCAACACATTAAAATTCCTAAACAAATTTGAATAAATAAAAAAAAATTGACACCCAAATGACAAAAATCTAATCACTAGAAACAGAGTTATGAATTTTTAAGTTTAAGGTTTAAAATAACACCTAAAAGATCAGAGTGCCAACCTCAGACATCTTGTCGCGTGAGACCGGGTCAAAGTATAAAGTTAAGGCCAACTGCGATGGAGATAGGTTTTGATAAAAGAAGTGGTTTGGGCCCGGTCAGTCCTTACCTTAGAACTTAGAAACATTTCTTAAGAAAAATGTCTAGGAAGGTAAAGTTCAGTGTGGCAAGGCTGCCCTTGTGGCTCAACAGGAGGCCAGAAAACAAGCCCTTGGAGTCACTTCTGGTAGTCCTAGGTGCAGGTGGAGATGCAGGACTCAACAGCAGGGATGTCCTGTAAGGGTTCAAGGCAGGCTCCAGGCTGCTGGACAGTCCTTCCAGGTACAGCAGCAGTCTGGCAGAGTGCACAGCAGTAGACAGTTCTCTGAGAGTCCTTCTGCTGGTCCAGTTGTGAACTGAAGAGTGGTTCTGAAGGTCTTATTTTTATACCCTTTTGCCCTTCTTCTGGAAGGTGAAAGCAGCTTCTAGAAAGGTTCTTTGAAGTGCATGACATTTCCTGACTCCCCTGCTTTGGCTCCAATCTGGCTGCAGTGTCAATAGAGTGTTGTTAAGCCCTTTGTGTGAAGGCAGAGCACAGGCTATTCCGGTGTAAGTGAGGTTGTGCTCAGCCCCGCCACCCCATCCTGCCAGCAGATGGCTCATTCAGCACACTTAATCCCTCTATTGTGTGACTGTCTGGTAGGAAGTAACAAAGTCTAAATGTCAGTTACACCCAGTCATGTGACCCAGGCCAGGGTACAGGCATAAAAGGGCAGGAAATAGCCAACTTTCTAAAAGTGGGATTTTCAAAATTGTAATGAAAAATCAGACTTTACTTTTAAAGAGGATTTATCATTACAATTCCATAGTTACCAACCATGGCATATCTACCTTCTCCCAATTAGGAATTACAGCGTATTAAATGCAATAAGGAATCGCCAATGTCATTCTATGGGAGAAGTAGGCACCAAGAGGTGAAAAAACTAATTTGAGAGTTTTTCACTACCTAGTCATGTAAAACTCAAATGTACATGTTCCAAACTTTGAATTACACAGCACTCCATCATGCTGCAGTCATGTAAATGGAGCAAGGCATTTCACTGGGTATTTGATTGGCTAATTTGACTATAGTTGCACCTATTCCCTCACATGGCTGCTTATTTATTTATTTTCTTTCTGAATATGAGTATTCACCTTAGACTTAATACATGGTTTAGGCTATGCTTGCATGCTAGTCGAGCACGTCCGTTCCTTCTACTTGCATGATCTAAGAGAACATATGCAAAGCAGGTATAGTGTACTCTTAAACTTCCATCTCACCATTTAGTTTTGAATCAACATTTGAGTAATGTTGTCAAGCAGCCGACCGATGATAGCCATAATCCACAACGTACATAGGTGGGTGTGAGGAAGTCCGGGGAACGGAGGAAGGACTCACCAAAGTGTCGCCATGGGGGGAGTTGCAGAAACCGGTCCAGTACCCAGATCGGGACTTTGCTCAAGGACTACAAAAACCATGCCCCTCTCATGTTTCTTCGCAGAGAGATGCCGATGCTGAAATTACCCCGGAAGCCATCCTGCAGGACTCCGGAAGCATTCTCGACGGCCCAATGAAAGGAGGGCAATTTCAAAGTGAGGGGTCTGAGACGGGTGGCGCGATAGGAACAGAAAGTAGGACGAGCGAGCAGAGGAGAGAAGACAAGGGACCTGAGAGAGAAGACGCGGGACCCGAGAGAGAAGACGCGGGACCCGAGAGAGTAGACGCGGGACCCGAGAGAGAAGACACGGGACCCGAGAGAGAAGACACGGGACCCAAGATACCGGACGCGAGACCATCAGCAAATCGAGAGAAACCGGAGGAGAGCTGGTGCGAATACTGGTGGTGTCCGGAGGATGCTGGGGAGCGGCCGCGAGCCGGTGAGTGACATCGGCTCAGGGGAACCGGGAATTGGGTTGTGGGAAGCGGGTGGGGGTACCGGGCTGGGCTACGGGTAGAAAGTCCTTCGGCATTTCGCCCTAGTTTTTAGAATATCCCGGCCGCAAATTCACGGATACTGTCAGGGACACAAGTATATGATTTTTTTTGCCAAACACCAAACGAATTGTGTATGACAAGTATATTCAGTACTTTCTTTCCCCAAGCACCTCCCTAAAACTCCCTAGGCACTAAATACGTTTCCCTTCCTCATTAATCTCACCTCAGTACGGAAAAGGTCGGTTAACACCAAAGGTGTGGTGAAGGTATAACCTCTAGTACATACCTCAAACCCTTATCTCACGGCTTCCTCCTTTTTCCCTCCTATGAGCCTCCAGGGAGACCACCTCAGCACAGAGGAAGAGGAGCAAGAACCACCATCCCTGTAAGCCCTATCAACCTCAAGTTCATCACAAGATACTTCGGAAGAGGAACCAGAGGAAAAGCCACCTACACACCCCATACCTTCCACTGTTGAAAATAAAAATCCTCCTTTTAGAAAATTCATACAGCCTCCTCACTTGTTTATCAAACCTGCCCCACCACAGTGGGTATACCTAAGGACATGGAGAGTGAGTTTGTTTTCTATATCCTTTGTTATTTAAGGGCAATGGTCCTGAAAAAGATCAGCTGCTCAGGGCCTGAAATCTAGGTCAACATGTGGAAGGCATCTGGTCTGGCTGAACTTTCCCTTTTCCCCACACTCCCACTGCTAGTCTCATAAGGGCTGCAATGTATTACAATTTCTGTAGTCTCTAATATATGTAATCACTATTAAATGCTTATAATGTACGATAAAACAGTCAAGTAAAATGTTAATTTTATATTATATTTAGTAAATCACTGACACAAACAAATTATCGCTCATTTTATCAGGGATATTAGAGTGGACACTATGAACTAGTAACAGCATTAATGAAAAACTATATTGACCTAAAACAGTAACGTAATTGTTAAGCTGGAAGCAATTCTAGATCAGTTGATCATTTTAGCATAACGTCTCTGCATTTGAATAAAATCTCCATACAAAATGATGTATGCTTGTTAATAAGGTGTTGGGAAGAGAATTCAGTATCCGCCTAATCAAAGTGTAATAGTATTTGTCTGCACCTACAATCCTTGCAATAGACAGTTGTTGCACATTAACTGCAACAGAAAATGCGACGCCGAATTTCAATAGAACAAAAAAAAAAAAACTACCAGCTGGTATCTTAATATTTCATATCTACATTGAAATCTCATCTCTTCAGGCATGTGTTACCTACGTGGGTATGGTTATGAACTCTTGAACAATGCCTACCTGTGATCTACAGGACAGGCATTACTTCAGTGGCAAACACACACCTCCTTCACCTTGAAACTTCCCCTGCTACAATCTTCAGAGCAGTACCACTGTTTTAGGTTATTCCTAATTCACTTCATGTTACTGTTCAATATTAATGGCACAACATAAGTGTACAGACCGTACATTTCTGGCTAAAGAACTTAGATGTCACACAAGATGCAAGTGTCGTACAGATGTCCAGTATTTCCTTATAAAATCAAACACCCACTTAATTACACATCACAGATTCTCACAAGCTTCTGTAAGAATTTACAAACAAGCAGTCATTCTTAGTATACACACATGGAATTTACCTTTTTAGAAGATGAGGCTTTTAATTCCTGATCTTCTGAATTTTGTTTCATGGGCTTATTCCTGGGCTCTTTCTTCATAGACATCAGTTTATCACGTTTCTGTTTTAGATATTCAGCTCGTTTTCTTAGTTGTTCCTTTTCAACATGAGTTAAAGACTGAAATTATTTAAATAAAAATGGGTAAATTACACTTAACTCTATTTTTCTATGCCCAACCCCTGTGTTAGTTCTGGCTCTCACCATTTTAAATCTCAAATATATTCCCAGTGTTAGCAGATAGATTATGTGTTTTGCACTTTATAAGCTTCTTAGCCTCTAATCTGTTTTGATAAAAATCAGATAAAGAGATAAAGTATGTTTAGCTACCAATAATAATCACAGTCATCTTTCTGGCCCCCTCCTTTTAAACTGAATATGGGTCTCATAATTTATTTAGTGTTTCATTCATTTTTTGTTTTGTATCAAACCACGTTTCCTTTCAGGCCAATTCGTAGTGCTACATTATCTGGTGCACATGGTCACTAGGCCTCAGTCTGCTGAGCGATTAAACAAAATAGTGTATAACTTAGCACAGTACTGGAAAAGGTCTCAACAGAGCGGTCTGGTGAGATACTATATGAAGGGTCAGGTACCAAGTCTCTTCTTGGATGGTTTGGGCTTTTGGTGACATATTGGCTTTCAGAAAACAGTAGAAGAACTCCTTGGGAGAAACTGCATTTACCATCTTCTTGACAACTGGGAGCCGGAATAAGACCATTAGGCAGGGCTCTTAACACTCCAGAGCTGAAGCCACTGAACATTAATGGCTTTACATCCGGGTTTGTTTTGCATGAACTTGGCTTAATTGAACATATTGGCTTTGCTCAACCAGAGATGTTCAAGATGTATGAAATGAAGACATTGAGGAATGTTAGAGTTGGTGGTTCATGTTGGCAGTATAACAGTGATATTCTAGACTAGAACAGATATGAAGTTCTCCGGCACATCCATGCGCAGAGTATGCAGGTCTTTTATTCCTCATTGTTTACCTAACTACTGTTTCACCATCTTGGGGGTCACTGCATCCCTTCTTCACTAATGCTGAATCCCTATGTTCTCCATCTGTTTCCTAGGGTTCTTTACCAAACTCCTTTCCTCTACACAAATCCTCCTTCTGTGATGGTGACTCTCATACCTCATGGCTTTCTCATACAGAATCTCACTTCATTAAATGGCTCTCAGCCCCCATCTGTTAGTCAAAGACGTCCTAACTCTACTCTCTCATTTATAGGGGTGCCTTGATTTCCTATTTGACTGCTGTCAGTCCTCACTTCTGTCACTAAGACACTGATCTCCTCACGCCATGTAGAAAGAAGTGACTTTTTCCTCCTCCTACAATAGATGCAGTTCTGACAGTTGCATGTGCCCTCATGTATCACTCACCCTATTTGGTTAGCTGGTAATATCTGTGATTCTCCTTCAAGTTGTTAAAAAACACGATGTGCACAGTGTTTTTATTCAATCAGCGTCCATCTAAACGCACCCGATTAAAAAAAATATTAGAGTGGAAAACCTAATGCAGAAGAAAAGGAAAATATTACTTACCCTGTAAGCATCGGTTCGTGGCATGAAGTGCTGAAGATTCACATGCTGTGCATACTCCTGCCATCTAGTGTTGGGCTTGGATGTGTACAACTGTTTTTTTCATGGAAGAAGTCTTTCAAGACACAAGGTATAGTGACTCCTCCTATGACTGGCAATGTGCATGGGTATTGGCTCCATTGCTAGATTTTCTTACATGGCGGGTGAGGATGGAGATTGAACACAGAAATGACAGCAAAAGACATGCAAGTGAATAATGAAAAGAGAAGTAAAGCAAAGCATCTGCAACAACTGAAGGCTTCCTAGGATGCGGGCTCATGTGAATCTACAGCACTACATGCCATGAACAGATGCTTACAATGTAAGTAACAGTTTCCCTTCGTGGCATGTGTAGCTGTAGATATACATGCTGTGCATAGACTGTAAAGAAGTTCCCCCCTAAGCTGTGGTTAGCCGCCAGAGGATATTGCAGAGGATTGAAAAAGTGTAAGTAGTACAGCCTGACCCACTTGAGCTTGTTGATATGCTAGGACAACCACACAGTAGTTATTTGGAAGAATACAGAGTGTGTGTTTCCAAAAATTCATATGCAGTAATTAAATACCAATTAAGCACAACTTAAGGTAACATAGTTACGGAGTATAACACATCTTGCAGAATTACTGAACGTATGAATTTGACATGCTGTACCTTTTATCATAACTATTTTATTGTTGATTATTTCCCATAGTTGGTCATGCATTGCATCATGCAAAGTTTACAGCATTTGTTATTGACATTTTTCGTGTAGTAAATCCAGAACGATGTGATTGGTATTTTTTTCCTTTCTATTTCTTGAATATTTTAACAAGGGTTCTTTTGCATTCTCATAATATTTCAAATGCTCTTCATTCCGATGCAGCCTCAAAATTTCCCATTAATTTAAAAACCAGCCACCACATGTTTCGCCCCCTATATGGTTAGCAAGCCTAGAGATTTTTCAAGGCTGTAGTATTTAAAAAAAATAGTTATGATGCAAAACCTATTCCTTGCGGCATTCAAAATATTGGTCACATAAGATGTGAAGTACAATGCAATCTAGTGATGCACACACCCCACGTTCCCTTTAGCTATAACTTTACATAAATGGAAGTACATTTACTGTGTAGGTATACTATCTATTATACCCTTCTAAAATAGGGTATGTTCTTATATTAAAAACTATGAATTACTGTGCACTGCCACACCTGCAGGTTGTAATGGACAATAAGTACCTTCCAAGAGTTTGTTTTCCTTTAATTTAGTATTATTATGAGTCATTTAATGTTTAATACATTTTCTAGATGGACGTATTCAATTATAGTTAGATATCAAGATGATCATTTATAAGGTAACTAGTTCCCGTATTATTTGTTAGTTATAGGTTTCCTCTGGTGTCCATTTAATTTGATCCGTCAGACATAATGAAATCTACAATAAAATAAAGACAGAAAACAGAAGATAAACAAAGGCCATGTTTTATATTGTAAATATTTTACAAATACGGAAAGAACATATGTTATAGGATCTAATCAGTAAAGAATTAAAATTATTCGTAGACTGTTGCAGATAAGGGTAAGACGAGAAAATAAGTAGTCAGAAAAACAAAAAAACTGAATGTTGAGAATCAGTCTCTGGTGGTAACACAGATTAGGGACTCAGAACCTCTCTGCCTTCGAAATGGCACCTGTTTCGGATGCCGTAGCGCACACGAGAGACAGGACTGCAGAGACCGATCAGCATTAGGGCACCCTTCCTGAGATTTTCATTTGTTTCATTTTTCCGACTTCTTATTTTCTGATCCTACCCTTATCTGCACCAATCTACGAGTAATTTCAATTCACTGTGCTCTGTGGTATCTAGAGGGTAGGCCGACTGAGTTGATTATGTGCCAATGGGTGGCAGAATGGGCGGCTACCCATTTGCCCTCTGCACCAATCTTTTTAGTTTGTCGGGCGGCAGGGCTTACTCAGTACCTTATGCATTTGAGTATTTATGGGTGGTATGAATGACCAGAGAGTCTGCTGGGAGCTGCCGTCTAATGCAAGGCAGGTTTGAGGGCGATGCATTATACTTTTTGACAAATCAGGGTGCGATTACCCTGGTATTAACAGGGTTTTTGCAGACACTCGGAGTAGAATTCAATATACAATTGAGCATGGATAGGTATTGTGTTGACCGCAGAGTGTGTGAGATCGTTTCCACCAAGAAGTCATCCTCCTCTGTGATGATGTTTAAGTCCACCTTGTGGAAGCTGGCCGCCATGTGAATAACCTTATGTCAGGTAGTATCATCTAGCGGAGAAGGCTTGCATGGGCAAAGGTCAGGGTCATTGTTACCAGGGGAAAACATCAATCATCCCAGGGATCATTCTGGGGCTCCGGGTCCGAACAGCCCGTCTGCACCGGTGCTGAGGATCCAAAAGGCATTGAGGGCATGGCCAGTGCCAAGGAAGGCTGAGTATTATGCTGCTGTTTCAATGCAGTAATATGAGTCAGAGTCGGTTTTGAAGTCCTGTGTGGGTGCTGGCCATGGCTGGGATTCAATGGGGGCCCGCAAGGCTGTTGGGCTGGTAGTGGGCGTGACGCAGACCCCCTGAGAGGTGGAGTTCGACCAGTTGTTTTTGGTGGTGGGATACAGTACTCAGATCAACGTCTTAGGGTGGCTCAGTGGAGGAGTGACACATCAGGAGGGTCTTCGGCTGAAGACTCGTCGGAAAGCAGCAACTCTAGCACAAGTAGCTACAGAAGAAAGCAACAAGGAAGAGGAAGGAACCCAGGATGGCAACAACCATGGACACCAGTACCACCAGGACCGAACATGCATTACCCTGGCCAATACCCACCCATGCACCCACCATATGGATACGGCTGGAACATGCCGATTGGACCCCCACCTCCACCCCCCTACAGAAACCAGAACCAGCGGTTTCCTTTTTTAGGGGGAGGCCCACGGGGCCGAGGGAGAAGACGCAGAGGGACCGAGGTACACTGGGGACAAGACCAGTATGAGGGAGCCCTAACGAGGAGCAAATCCAAAGACCAGCAACCAGGCCCCAGCACGAGATGAGCTTGGTCACCAACTTCTCGTCCCACATCCTGACACCAACAGAACAGGCTGTCCTAGAGAAGGGACTTGGGTTCGTGCCTACGGCCAGACGGGACAAATTTCAGCTACATTACGAGCTAGCGGCATTCTTTCGGAAACTGAAACTGAAAGCCTTCTTTGAAAACTCTCCACCTCATCCTACCCCAGAAACAGAAGGGGACACGCAATTCAGAGTCAAATCCACCTTTATGCCGCCCCCCACTGCAATCCCCCCTGAGATAGCAGTATACGAACAAGCGGTATTTAAAGACATCGAAGAGCTCAATGAGGGCCACACCTTCCAGAACACTACTACTGCAGAACGAGCAGCCATACAATCACTCAGATCCAACCACTCTATTGTCATCAAACCTGCCGACAAAGGTGGAGAAATGGTCATCATGAACAAAGAAGACTACCAGCAGGAGTGCATAAGACTTCTCAGTGACACAAAAAACTATGAAAAACTCAACAAAGACCCAAGTGACAATCTAAGATCACGCATCAACCACTTAGTAGAAGAAGCAGAAACCAAGGGACTAATAACACCCGGTGAAGCCAAATTCCTCACCACCACAGCAGGCAAAATTCCCTACTTCTACGTTTTGCCTCAGATTCATAAGAACAAAACACCAGCGCCCGGGCGCCCTATCGTATCCGTCATTGGTTCTCTACTAGAGCCTCTGTCGCGTTACTGTGACTTCTTTCTTCAACCTATGGTTAAAGCCACAAACACCTATCTACAGGACACAAAGGACCGTCTCTCTTTCTCTTAAAGCCTTCGGAGTCATTTTCTTGCAGCAAGGACAGTCCTCGACGTCATGGTCGGAGCTTAAACACCAAACACAGCATTCGTGAGGATCGGTGATAGACATAGTCTTGCCACATTCGCCGCAAGCTTTAAATCCAGTCTTCTTCGACGACATTTCGAAGAATATAAAGATAGACACAATAGTATGATAATAGTAACAAAGTTACTGTAAAGCTACAGTACGATCCCTGAAAACCGTTAGCGTCGACGACGCGGAAAAAAGGGAACTGATGTCATCACGCCGGCGTGGGCCTATTATAGGCGTCGGTGAAGTCAGCGGTGTCGCGTGCGATGCCGTGCCTCTGTGACGTCCGGATCCACGTCGGCGCGAAGCTACAAAAAGAATTTCCGAATGTTGCTGACGCAAGGGGATATTCACAAGGTGAGGAATCCACACGGCAGATGTATCTATCAGAAACCTCCTTTCTTGTAAGCCTCAACGTGGAGAACCTCTACACGAGCCTCCCACAAGATGACACCCTGAGTGTCCTTGAAATAGCCCTGGAGAAAACTGACTGGCAATACCACACATCCACAAAGTTCATCTGGGATTGGGCAGAACTCGCATTAAAAGACAACTTCTTTGAATTCGAGGGCTAACTGTACCTCCAGAAGTACAGCACTTCTATGGGGAGCGTTTTCGCCCCCAGTATAGCAGGCCAATACGTACACCATTTTGAGACCAAATACATCTTTTCAAATGATGTGACACGAATCCCAGAAATAAAATTATATAAACGCTATATAGACGATATCCTACTAGTCTGGGAATGAGACACCGAGTCACTCACAACATTTTGCCAATGGCTCAACACATGCAACCAAAACCTCAAATTCAAGTACAGCTTTGACCCCTGCAAAACTAAGTTTCTGGACCTTGACATTGAGGCTGAGGATGGCCACCTAAAAAGCAAAACTCATTTTAAACCCACCGCACGTAACTCACTGATACACTTCTCCAGCTTCCACCCAAGGCCCCTGAGGGAGAACCTTCCCTACGGACAATACCTGCGATTATGGAGAAACTGCAGCAACTTAACGGATTTTTTAAAAAACAAGCCAACGACCTTAGCAACAAACTCACGGAACGTGGATCCCCGACAAGGCAAAAAAGCGTGCAAGAAACCAAAATCGCAAAGGACTGATCGAGGAACATCCACATGAAGCCACACCCATACCTCTGACGTGTGTCACCACCTTCAACACGGTCTCCAATCAAGTCTCTAACATAATAAATAAGCACTGGAAAATCCTCGGGCGGGAAACCTCAAATGGGACCCTCCCCTTCTTTCCCACAAAAAAGCCAAGTCCATCAAAGATGCCATGGTCTCCATCAGACCTATACCAGCACAGAAACAAGGGAACACAGTCTTGAATGCCTGGGGCCTTCCGAAAGTCACAGGCCACTTTGCATGTGGCAATTGCAGCGTATGCCACCTGACCATAACCACCAACACACTACACCTAGAGCTTGGCAAGACATGGGAGTTGCGCAACCACACTATTGCAACACTGTACATGTGATATACTGCATTATGTGTCCCTGCAACCTAACCTACATCGGGATGACGAACAGAAAAGTGAAGACCCGAATATGTGAGCATCAGAGCACCATACGATGCAAAAAGAACACAACCAAAATGACCAACCATTTCCTAGAAATTGGACACACAACCAATGACATGAGCTGGGTTATCATTGAAGCTCTAGACCCTAACATGCCCAACATTCAACAACTACTACTACTTAAGGAACAAAGATGGATATACCGTCTTTCCAGCCACAAAGTGGGTTTAAACGACAATATCCCTTGGAACAGTTTCAGTAGACAATAAGCAGACAGGAAATTTGAACACAAGCGTAAGCTTCCCTGGCACCCTTCCCCAGATAAGGGCTGCCAAATGACTGACTCCCATACCTGTTGCCCTCGTGAGAATAACTATCTCGAGACTCACATACATAGTGCTACAGTACAAGCACATACCAGCACACGGTCGGGCCACAGTTATCCTAGAGAAAAACCACCTGTCTTCACCCTGTGCGCATATCCAGTGATTTTGACATTCACACACTGTCTACTGTGCACTAAGCAGGCACACTCCAGGCACACTATCCTTTCATTGCCAGTTTGCAATAATAATCCAAACACTTTTTGGTTAGTGTACTGAGCACTGCGTCGGCACACCTTTTTAAGGTCCTTGCCAGTGCACATAATCAGTGACTCGCAGCTCCCAGTACTCTTACCCAGTGATTATAATACTGTTCCGCGTAGTTGCACAATAGCTGATAGAAAACACAAGGCTTACTGTCCCCTTCATTTCGTCTTTTTGCCACCTTGTGATATAATTACCTGATACTGGCCAGTGTATTTACCCCTTCCAACATGGCCGCCTGAATCAACATCAAGAATAAGCCCATTGCACACGCATGCGCACTGCGTCGGCGCACCTGTATAAGGCCCGGGCCAGTGCCCATATTCAGTGTCTCACAGCTCCCAGGACGCATTCCCAGTGATTGCACACTGTTCCGCGCAGTTGCACTATAGCTGATAGAAAACGCAAGGCTTACTGTCCCTTTCATTTCATCTATCTGCCACCTTGCGATATAATTACCTGATACTGGCCTGTGTATTTACCCCTTCCAACAAGGCCGCCTGATTCAACATCAGGAACCAGGCCATTGCACATGCGGACGCATGCACACCAACCGGGAACACTGAGTCACCCTAAGACCCAGAAATGCCTCCTCGCACGTACTGGAGCTATGACACACACTACATAAGCCTACGCATACCGGCACTTCTTGCACCAGCTGGGACCAGGGGGGACCGTAATCAGGTTTACAGCAGAAGACTCTTCTCTACCAAGTAAGGCCTTGTATGCTACCAAACGCTGCATCCTCAGTGAGCCTACCTTTTTTCGATAGGGCTTACCGCTGCGCTGTCACTTTCACTTTCAGATCGGATCCAGGATGAGCCTCTCCCCTCGAGCCCCAATTTCTGTCGTAAAGTCTTAGCATTGTATATATGGGTGCACGTTTTTAACTTTTTGTAACTCGCATATCACACTGCAATTTCCGAGGATTTTTCTCATAACTATGTCCTCATAATCGGGGCCATTTTCTAGGTGCAAAGTACAGCTTCAGTGCATGACAAACCCACAATAATGCGCGCTGTGCGCCCAGGACCACTAGGCACTCACCCCAGTGGCCAACACGCATGATCTAGTGCCACATGCATCATTATATAAAATCTGCATGTATCGCCCGCGCCTTTACCAATGCAGTCATTGCCTACCTAACCACTGGAGCGCAGCTTGAATCACGTTGCTCTGTGTGTTTTTAACCAATGCAGCATGCCTCACAGTATCTACCCATGCCGCGATCTGCATGATCATATTCACTAGTCACTGTAGTGGCCTTCCATGAGGACAACAGCATAAATATGACAAAACCATAAAGATTGCATTTTATGTTGCAAAACCCTATATGTTTTGTCTTGTCTTCTTATTTCCCGTAGGAATTTTTTGCTATTTTAAAGCGTCTGTGAGTATGCCGACATTTTTTACCACACACCTTAGCGCGTGTGTACACATTGGTTTTTCACGTGGCCTCATTCACCTTTCGCCACTCACTTATCACCTTTCTGGGCCTGAAGAAAGCCCAGTTAAACACACAGCGGGGCTGAAACATGTAGACCACTACACATAAGCCAACTTATAGGTAATTACTCCTTAATAGTTGCATCACACATATTTTAACTATATCCTGAGCCGCCAACAATAAAAATAGAGGCAAGGATTCTCAGAGGTATTTTTAACTGTAGGATATCACATCACATCACACTTACGCACCAACACCAGCTCCGCTGTGATCAGGTGTCGTAGCACAACCGGGGGACATTCGGCCGCCCGGTTGGGACCCCAATGATGAAGCATGACACCAACTAGGTTGGTGTGTGAGGGGTCTTTTAACAACACCCAATGGGTCCAAGCTCATGCCACAAACAGTGACTAAAGTAATTACATACACATAGTGGGCCCGTCCACATTGTTTAAGTATAAGTGGCAGTTGATCTTCGACATCGGAGTCCGATGGGGAACTTGGCCCTGGAATGAAGGCTGCTGGTTGATCGGCAGAGGTGGAGGCATGCGTTTCCCCATCGACATCCTTCCCCAAGATGTCAGGGGTATCCTCATCGTGCCGCTGCGGCATCTTGCATCAGGCAAGGCAACGATTGCGTCAGTTCCCGAGGGTCTTCTTTGGACTGAAATGGTAAGCAGGTGGGGCAGGAGGTCTCGTCATGCTCTGGCAACAAGCAGAGGTTACAGAGCGGACAGTGATCTTGCCACGGGTACTTCAGGTGGCACTCTGGACAGTACTGGAAAGGCGTCCTTTCCATTACAGCCTGCACATTCTCAAGGAGGGTGACCAAGGAGACGGCCCAAAGTGGCTGAGGCCCCGAACTAAGCACTGAGGTTATCCCGGGTGTGGAACCGATGGAACCAGGAAGAAGTCAGAAAGACTGCAGAGAACGCCAATTGTTTCGCACCCATGGGAGAGGAAGCACTGGAAGGCCAGACGAGAAATGCCATGCGGCGTCGACTTGGAGTTTTAGAGACACAAGTCCAATCCCGACAGTCGATAAAATGCACATGCACATCACCAGTCAAAAGAGGAGTCACTATACCTTGAGACTTGAAAGGCTTCTTCGAAGAAAAAAAGGTTATACAAGTCTGCGTCCGACACTAGATGGCAGGAGTATGTGTAGCAGATTTATCTACAGCTACACATGCCACAAACAAATAATGACTGAGGTGTATAAGGAAAACATTAAGGATACCCAAATACATGTCATGAGGGAGGTAGAGGTGAACAAGTTACTTACCTTTGGAAATGCCTTATCTGGTAGACACTGTTTAGCTGCAGATTCCCTCCTTAGAATTATCCCCAGGTGTCAGACTGGATACGGAAATTGATTGATGTGCAGTACTCCTGCGCGCCGGAAGGTGGTGTTGTTTGGCTTCGCAGAGTGCCATCTGCGCCGGAAGTGACGTGTGCTATGCCTATGTAGGTGCCACCCTAGCACACTGACAGAATTTATCTTTTGCTACTTTTACCGCCAGAAGCATGGAGCCACTAATAATTTTAACCACTGGTGTGTGAAACTAGATCCCTGAAAAGGGAATAGCCCTGTACCTAGAAATCAGTTTGCAGAGCGGGGAGGATGGGTGGGTCAAAGGAATCTGCAGCAAGATAGAGTACCAGATAAGGTGTTACCGAGGGTAAGTAACGTGCTCATCTGACAGACTTCCAGCCGCAGATTCCTTACCATAGAATAGATACCCAAGCAATACCTCCCTGAAGGTGGGTCTGTGAACATGAATTAGACCAGAACGTTTGGCAGTATCGAATGGGTTGAAGAGCCCATCCAGATGGACCTGACTGTCCAGGCAATAGTGCTTGGTGAATGTATGCAGCGAGGCCTACGTTGATGTCTGGCTTATGTCCAAAACCTTTGCGTGCTAATGCAGTGGTTGCAGCATTTACTCTGGTGGAATGAGAGCGCAACCCTTCAGGGGGCTGCTTTTTGGTCAATGCGCAGCAGATCTTAATGCAGAGTACAGTCCTTCGAGAGATGCTTCGTTTCTGCACAGCCTTCCCTTTCATGGCTCCGATATACCCCACGAAGAGTTGATCATCTACACAGAACGGTTTTGTGGTCATGATAGAACGACAACGCTCTTTTTGGGTCTAGCGGAAGAACCAGTTTGTCTGTGAAGAAAGATACGTATGGAGGCTGAGATGACCGTACCTGAGTTCACTGGTTCTCAGGGCAGATGTAATTGCCACCAGAAAGGCCGTCTTGATGGGAAAAGCCTAAGGGCAGGATTAAAGCTGGTCAAAGGGAGCACACATTAGAAAAGTAAGAACCAAATTAAGATCCCATTGAGGCATAACGGGGGGAGCTGGGGGAAACATCTGTAGAACTTTAAGGAATATATTTACAACAGGGGATTTGAGGAGGGAAGGCTGCTCTGGCAGCCGCAGGAAGGTGTAAATGGCAGATAAGTAACCCTTCAAAGTGTCCAATGCAGAGTTTTACTGGCTCAGTGTATGATTAAACAAAAGTACTTGGGAAATAGGTGCAGATAAAGGGTCAACCTGTTTGGTGGTGCACCATGACACAACCTTGCTCCAACCGTCGGTGACTTTGGGCAGACGGTTGAAATCAATCAACTGTCGCCGCTCAAGTTCCACCCATGAAGTCAGAGCATTGACCGGTTCGAGTGAAGAACCCTCCCCTGCTGCTGCAACAGAAGAAGGGGCAGTCTGATCGGAGGAGCGATGGACATGCTCAACAGTACGGGAAACCAGAATCTCCGAGCCCAGTCCTGAGCCACAAGGGTGACTTGGGCCTGGTCATTCCTGAGATGGGAGATGACCACCTGGGACAAGTCTGCCTAAAACAGCCAGTCGTTGCTATAGGGGAAGACTGGCACCCCTGATTTACGCAGATGAACTGTAACCACCGCCATCACTTTGTTGAACACCAGAGAGGTGCTGATAAGGCCAAAGGGGGGCATGGTGAACTGAAAATGCTTGTGGCCAAATGTGAATCGCAGGTAACGTCTGTGGGAAGACAGGACAGGAATGTGAAAGCATGCGTTCCGGAAGTCCAGTGCTGCCACCCATTCTCCTGGGTCCAGAGCAGACATCACTTGAATGAACGTGAGCATTTTGAATTTCTCTTTTTTCGGGAAAAAATTGAGAGGCCGCAAGTCTAGGATAGGACAAAGGCCTCTGACCTTCTTGATCACCAGAAAGTCACCAGAAAGTAGTGGGAACAATAACCACAAACTAGGTCTGATGCCAGCACCTTCTTGCTCTCTATAGCTTCCTTGGCTGAGAAAGATGCCTCTTCCTGGCAGAGTATAGAGAAGCGGTTCTCCGTCATCTTGTTGCAAGTGAGGGCTAGTAAGTCAGTTGTATCCAAACCACTGCGTATGGCCAACTTAAGTGCATACCTCCCTTTAGCAATAGCTTGGGAAGTATGGCTTAGGCATCTTCCGAGACCATAGGCAGCACCTGCGCCACCAAGTTCTAGAGTGAATAGGAGTATTGGCCCAACATGCACGCAGGGTTCACCGACCGCAGCGCAAGACAGGCGTAAGAAAACATCTTCTTTCCCAAGACATCCAGCCTCTTGGATTCCCTGTCTGGTGGAGAGGTAGTGACTGTTCCAGGATTTACTCAAAGTGGAGGCTTGGACTACCAAGCTCTCCGGGGTGGGGTGCTGGGTGAATACGTTGCAGTCCCCTAGGCAGGGACTATGGCAGCGGGAAATTGTACTATTTAAACAGCCCCTGTGCAGGGCTTGGACCAGACCATGAGTAGGACGTCCTTGAGGGCTTAAATAAATGGGAGAAGTAATTCAGAAGGGGTGACACCCAGCTGAAGCACTTCCGTCATGACATTCGTCTTGACAGCCGTGGAGGGCAACTGAAGGTCTGGGACCTAGGCCTCCCTCCTCACCACCATAGCAAATAAAGCTCCTTCATCCATAGCCACATTAAGAGGAAAGACCAAGCCAGTATCTGGGGAGGTGTCTGGACCACTGGCATCTGCCAAATCCTCACATCAGCTGTACTCAGTGACATCTAGGGGCTGGTATTTATCAGGGTCAGGTGGACCCTCCCAGTTCTCTTCAAGTTCTAGCCCATAGGAATAGGGCACACGCTCCAGCCTGGATGGAATGCGTCCCGTCGGTGCCGGAGTCAGTGTCGACACCGCCAATCTGGCTCCGTGTCAGAAATAAGTATGGGGTCGCCGCTGTCAGTGGGCGCTGGCGTCGCCGGAGAAGTCGGCAGTGTGGCCGGCAACGGGACAGGTCGAGGTGGCTCGGCCAGTGCCACTCCGAATCTATCCATGGGGCCCGTCTGGTGCAGGAGGCGACCCTGCCAGCACAAGACCAGTAGGGGCCTCATAAAATTAATGGAGTTGGGCGGGTACCGCTCCTGGAAACTCGGGGAGGCATAGAGACGGCCAAGGCTCAACTGCAGAGACAGGCCTTGAATGCCAATGTTGTCTCTTCTTGTCGAATGACTTCGACGGATGGGCGAAGCCAGAGATCTCTTCGCCTTATTATTCTTTTTGTGCTTATGGGACTTACACGCACACCTCAACGACTTTGAGCGTGACAATGAGCGCTTGGACTGGGATCGAGATTGTCCCCAGAGTGCTTAAAACCAGTCTTCCAGAATGTCGAAAAAAAGTCTGTAAACAAGCATTTGCAATGCAATAGGTCTCACATTTATGCAGTTTGAGCTATCGGCATTGTAAATGACATGGCCTTTTATTTATGCTTTGAAAATCAAAACATAAATAAAAGGCATTGTCATTTACAATGCCAATAGCTCAAACTGCATAGATGCGAGACCTATTGCATTGCAAATGCTTGTTTTAAGGTGGGCGCTGGGCAGCTCAGACAGTTGGGTGCCTTGCAACACAGACAGCAAGAGGGAGTTAGCAAAAGGCAACACAGACAGTGGGAGGGAGAGGGCAAAGGAAACACAAATAGCGGGAGGGGCAGAGGTAACATGGACAGTGGAAGGAGGCGAAGGTGAACAGCAGCAGCAGGGAGTGACGGAGGATGAAAGGCAACACAGACAGCAGGCAGCAGATGCAACATGGACAGCAGGAGGGAGGAGACAAAGACAACATGGATGAGGGAGGATTGGGCAAAGACAGCAGAGGGAGCGGGAGAGAGGTGGCAAAGGCAATACAAAGACAGGAGGGAGGGAAGGAGGGGTAAAACACAACATGGGCAGCAGGTGCACGAGTGAGGAGAAGAAGCGAAATGGACAGAGAGGGAGCAAATGCAACAGGGGAGGAACAGGAGGATGGTAATGGGAACACAGAGGGGGGAGAAGTATGCGAGGGAGCCAGCTGAAAAGAATGCACTCTGCTAGAGTGCTTGAAAACAAACAAAAAAGTAGTACCTAAAAAAACAGTCTAGAAACAATGCTGTATTTTAAAACAGCAGGTACGTTTAATCAGCCATATTTATAGCCTAAACCTCCCAGTGCAATCGGGACACGAGCCTTCTACAGCTACCACTTAGATCCAGAGCGGCATCGGCCACACAGTCACCTCTGACATAGAAGGGATATATCCACCCCCGTGCTCAGTGGCCCCAGCCCTTGTGACTTCTACAACCGGCGCGCGCCCTAGTGCCTACTCCCATGTGTTCTGTAATTGTGTGATTTGTGTTATGCCCAGGGCCCACAACCCCAAAAGGACGTGAATTTTAAGCACCAACTAGGGCGACAAACCCCCGCTCTGCCATTCACGGCATCTCCGAGCGCATCTCCCTGCATCCTCTCAAAGTGAGATGAGAAGAGCGGGCGACAATAATTAAAAGACAGAACAATAAGGAATTAGCATTTACGGAAGACGTGGAGTCTACGGACTACCTCGCGGGGCACGGCTCCAAGGCAAACGTCCCCCTCAAGGCCCCGCCGCCCGTGCTCAGGATCAAGCGAGGCGCTCTCCGAAGATGTGCGCCAAATGAGGCATCGCGGCGCCTGGCACCGCAGTCCCATAAAGGAATTCGGTGAACTCCGAGCCCTCCTCCAGCGCCAGAACAGTCTGCGAGAGATAAAACAAGAAGACAGGGGGGGGGGGAGTGAAAGCTCGCGCTGTGCCGGGTTCTGTCCCAAAGGGAGACAGGAGGTGGCACGCGAGGACAGGAGATGTGCACGCTGTCCGTACACGTGCACATCTCCTGTCCGCGTGCACATCTCCTGTCCGCGCGTGCCACCTCCTGTCTCCCTTCGCGCACTAAAGCCACAGCAAGAGTCTTCGCTAGTGAAGCAGCTCCGCTGCATTCGTAGCAAGACCTAACAAGCCAGAGCTATTGGCTGTGCCAACGCTTGTTGACTGAAAGACACTAACTTTAGTAAATAAATGACTGGAGGTCGGATGATGTTTCCTTTCCGCCACGTTATCTAGGAGAGTGGAGGTTCCGGCATAAATAGAAGCTCCCTAACTCCAAGGGAAAACACCATCGATTTCACAACCTGAACAGTCATTCCCGTAACGTGAATTGGAAAGATAAGCGCATTAATATGCAAATGAGCAGCAAAAAACTGGCTGCAGTTATGCAATTATTCGCCGAATAGAGGTGACTGGGCTGTACCGCGCTCCGAAGCTCAATAGAAATTGAGTGACAAAAGCAACTTTAGCCGACAGCAGCGCTGCGGTCACTCTTAATCCTGTTATGATAAAAGTCATTTACAACAAGTGAGGCTTCAGCAGTAGTCAGCAAAGATGCTATTTTCAACGGCCAGGCACAACGCATACCCTAGGGCAATGCACTGACCGTATCTGGCCATCAATACAGTTCACCCAGGCCGTACTTACTCTTCCTCGGAACAGCAGCGCCCGCCACCCCCCTCCTGCCCTGCCTCGTGCTTGCAGCCCCGCTGTGCATCGCCTCGTGCCAAGCACTCATAGATCATTGATTCTTTTGGACTTTCTTTCATTCGAACCGTCTATTTTTTCATTCATGCTCGGCAGTCATTTTTCTAAAGCGGCACAGCGAGCAGCTCAAGTTTTATTTTTACATCATTAACCGTCCCCTAATCTAATTATAATTACAGCCGGAAATAGTCGGCGCTGTTATTGTCATGTGGTTTCTTTTGCGTCTTCTGACATTAATTAAAAGGGCTTTCGAAATAAGCTCTTGTCATTGAAAAATATATTTTAATGTAACGTACCAAAATAGGAAAGAAGCTAGGCATGTCTTCATGTAGGTGAACATTCATGAGGGAAGAAAACATTTTCAGTGTTCCAACATTTCAAAAGGACAGGATTATAAGTGACATGAACAACCAAAAACAAAAAAAGCACATTAATTGACAAACTCACCGCCACAGCCCGGCTTGGACAGGAAGCCAGGCAACCTGTGTCGGGACGGGGTCGGGCCGCAAAAAGACAGAAAGCAGACGGGAGCCTACCCCACGCTCCTGTGCCCATGAAGCTAGCCGGAAGTGAGCATGTGAGCTAGCGGGGCTCCCGTGCTCGTGGAGAGCCCCGCTTGCTGCCGACACTGACCCGCTGACGAGGGAGAGAGGGACAACCAGCGTGGTACGCTGATGCAGCGGAGTGATGGAGCCTGTAGCGGAAAGAGCCCGGTGAGTGGGGGGGGAGGGTGTGTGTGTGTGTGCACGCGTGTGCGCGTGTCTGTGTGTGTGCGCGTGTCTGTGTGTGCATGCCTGTGCGCGTGTGTCCGTGTGTGTGCGCGCGTGTGTTTACGGCATGCTGTCCGCGCGCGACCTGATCCGATTCAGTCATGCTGCGCGTGCCCATCTCTTGTCTCCTGGGAAGCAGAGCCGGTGACTATAGGTCTCGCAGGCGAGACAGCGCTTTCGTGCTGTAATCGCCAGGTGCGAGACCTAAAAATGGCTGGGGGTAGATGTTCTCCGGATCTGCACTAACTGGCGTGAAAAGAACTGCTGCCAGTCCGCTGGTGGCGCCTATATAGGCAATGTTCTTGTCACCTCACCTACCGGTGCACAGGAGTACTGCTCACGGAAAAACATTACGTATCCAATCTGACGGCTGGGGATAATCCTAAACTAAGGATTCTACAGCTGGAAGTCTGTATCAGATCAGATGCGTTTGTCAAACTTTAAAACAGGTGAGGTGTGAATTAATTGGAGTTTCCCGTTTCCATTAATTTGCCTCACATATCTGAAGAGATTATTTTCTACGGGCTCCTCTCATTGTTAACCTGGGTTTACTGTTATTGATTAATTGCAGCCCTCAAGCAAAAACGTTTGTAACGTCTAGGTTGCTCTAGCAAAGAAATTAACTTTTAATTTTGTTTTACAGATTTTTTCTGTGGGACCCATTATGAGGGAAACCACACAATACTTTTAATGTGGTTTAGGCCTTAATTGTGCCTAGTGGATAGTTACAAAATTATGCTGAATAAAAGATTTCTTGCTTTAGAGAATTGCCAGGTGAAGGAGCAAACTGGGATGAAGCATACTGGGAGTATTCTGAAATGGGCCAACCTGGAAGCTTTACGAGATAACAAGTAGGGTGCCAACTGGGGTAGGGCACAATGGGCAGTGTACTGGAATATGGGAAACTGGGAAGATATTGGGCTGGACCAAACTGGCAATGGACTGGAATGAAGAAAGTTATGAGTATTGGGGGAAGAGATGTAATCTTGTGGCTAAATTGTGGACCTTGGAACTTCGGTTCTAATCCATTCTTCTGCCCAAATATTGTGTGATTCTTGGGAAAGGCATTTTATTTCATTGTGCATCAAGTTGCAAATATGTGTACTCTAATGCAAGTATATAAAATGCAAATGTACAGTGTGAGCTGTATAGTCCAGTCTCAAATAAAAGTTCCCATTTCATACCATTTCATACCATATAAGATAAAACCAGAAGATTAAATAAAATATTTTTGAAAATGCATGGTGAGGGTATGTACACTGAACCAGAGGAAAGGAATCAAAAACATTTCTTTAGATTTTAATTGGACAAAGGTTAGCCTCTAACCAGCTTGCAATCTACATTTGAATGTGGAAAATGTCTTAAGATTGAAAACGGTGAGGGCCAGCAGTAAAATGTAAATGACTTGAATACACATTGTATTACGTTAATTAGGAATACATTTAGTTTTCAAGTTTAAGACTATAGTTGGTAATAACAGTTACTTACCTGCAACTATAAATCTTTCAAGGCATGGGCTGTAAACATGTAGCTCATATCCAAAACCCCAAACGTTTAAAATTGTGTCTATAACAGGTTTTCAGCTGTACTCATGAAAACATTTTCTATAAATACTTGAATCTGCATCTAGGTACAACTTTGGAACACTTACTGGTAAGTGGTGTATTATATTACAGTTGCAATTTCTTGGATGTACCCCACTACCAGGGGTGTAGGTGGTCAAAAAGGAAGAAAAGGGAAAACAAGATAGAGATTTCTTCAAATCAAAGACCAAGGTGTACAAAAGAGCCATCATGTGTGAACAGTGACTCATAAAAGGTGAGAGAATTTTACCTAGATCAATCACTGCACAGCAAGGTGAGTCACCCCAAAGCTCTGCAAAGACTGAAACAGCAGCAAAAGGGGTGGAGGCAAAACAGAAAGCCTTTCTAATAGGATTGTTCAAATGGAAGGTGAAATGGCTGCTACTAACAGCACACTCCAAACCCTGGAAGGCAGGGAGGGTGCCACAAAGTAGATGTTGAATGGATATGCCTCTTTTAAAGACTGTGCCATCAATAGTATTTCGAGGAGGGACTCATAACTTGAGGTGCCTGACAATCACCGAAAACAAGTGACTTTAGTTATTTCAGACACTCTGAGTTCGGTGTCGGGTGAATCTCTGTCTTGAAATGCGAACTGTGTTGAAAGGGTTGCTTGAATTGAAGGACAGGGTGGAACGACTGAAGATAGGAGCTGGCCTAACGGCTAGGGCGCTCGACCTCGGACCTGCGGATCTGGGTTCGAGTCTCGGTAACAACGCCAAAAAACCTCCTGTGATTCTGGGCAAATCAC
Organism: Lissotriton helveticus; assembly: GCF_964261635.1. Classification (NCBI taxonomy): domain Eukaryota; kingdom Metazoa; phylum Chordata; class Amphibia; order Caudata; family Salamandridae; genus Lissotriton; species Lissotriton helveticus. The sequence continues at coordinate 1,531,361,914 of NC_136067.1, forward strand.
TTAATCTCCCCGTGCCTAAAATGAATGCGTGTCCTCATGTAACGTAACTGGTGCTATGTAAAGCGCTCTGATACCCGATTCAGTTTGGGTCTAGTTCACGCTATATAAAACTCTCTTAAAAAAAAAAAGATACATAAAGTATATTTTGCATGCCCTTGAAAGGCAGGAAAGATGGAGAAGCATCTGGTAGAACAGTCATAATAGTCCTTAATTCCTGTGACTCACGAGATAGAGCGCTGCAAGCAGCCTATTGTAAATTGTGGATAGAACAAAATCGGAGGAGACTGCTTTTTATTCCTGATCTTAGTGCTGACCTCTTGAGTAAACAAGCATTTACAATGCAACGGTCTCGCCTTTGCAAATGTTAGAGCTATTGGCATTGTAAAAGACACACTTTTTATTTATGTGTTGGTTTTGAAAACAGATAAATAAATGGCATTGTCATTTACAATGCCAATAGCTTAATCTCTCGCAAATGCGAGACCTATTGCATTTGCAATGCAATAGGTTGCGTATTTACGCGAGTTTGAGCTATTGACATTGCAAATAACAATGCGTTTTATTTATGTTTCAAAAACTAAAACATAAATAAAAGGTCTCTCACACTGCTGTCTCTCTCACACTGCTGTCCCTCACACTGCTGTCTCTCACACACACTGCTGTTTCTCACACACTGCTGTCTTTCTTACACACAATGCTGTCTTTCTTACACACAATGCTGTCTCTCACACTGCTGTCTCACACTGCAGGTGTGGGATGTGGGTTTCCAGCTTATATCTGGAGGGTGGGCGCTGCTGCGTTTCATGGGTATCTCTTAGACATGCACTCATAGGTAAATGCATGTTCCGTTTTAGCAATTTGAGCAGTCATATAAAAGAAAACACTACACCTACAGGTATATATCAGTGTTAAACAACAAATATATGGTAACATGCCTGTATTAAGAATAGCTTATCCTGTTTTTCAACTCCCCATGAGGTGTATCTGCCCAGCTTTTGCCTGTAATTCATGACAGGCAGCATGGAGAGTCTCTCACAAGAAACACAAGTTTCAATATTTGTCCGCTTTTAAAAATAAATACAGACGGAAAAACATTATTTTCTGTATGTATTTATCGGTTTAAAAAACAATCTGTATTAGTCTGAGCTTCTACTGGTGTTGATGGTTTCATTTGCCTTTGCCTTTTGAATTTTCGTAATTTCAAAGTAGTGGCTCTATCGGTCCATGTATGATTTTTTGTGTGGCAATTCTTCAATAAAAACGATTTAATACTAAAAAACAATCTGTAAAAACTGAAAACTGGGAGCCTTAAATATACATAAATAAAATGAAAAAAACATACTTTAAGAAGCTGTCACTGAAAGAATAGGAACTGTTTTAAGCAGTAGTGAACAATTTGCTCAGTTCTGAGCAGTCACTCGAAGTGAACGGAACCACTTGGAAAAGCTGGCTGACCCACTGCACCAAGCTGTATACTCTGGTGGTCGGAAGCAAAATGTTTATATCAATTCAAGAAACCCGTGGAGGAAATCTGCTGATCAAAAGCCCCTCTTTGTATAAATATTATGTGAGGTGTGTTGGCAAAACAATGGTCTGGCTACACCGCTAAAGCTGTCTCAAAGGCCAGACCTAACAAAAGAAGAAAAAAAAAACAGCTCTAAATTTTAGTACAATTTTGTTAAATCATTCTACTCAATGTGTTATCTACCATATAACAGCAACATACTCACTATAACTGGCCTTGCCTAAAACCTCCATGGCAACTTTAAGAATATCTTACTGGGAGGTTTCCCTGCTGCAGTAAACAGGATCAGCACACCACAACATTGCCATACAAATAGCCAGGTAAATACAAAGGTGTCACGTGTTCATAGGGCAGAAAGGTTAGGTAGACCACTGCCCAGCAGGCTGGTGTTGAATTTTACATTCTCCTACTCTGAATGCACCTCCGCCAAAAGAAGGCAATGCATTACCAAAAATCATATAATCATTCAATACTTATCAATGCTTTCCATTAATGTCCTGAGACAAACCAAATGAGGGATGTCTGAACTTTAAATCGGCAAAAATTAGACTGCCTCCCCTTTGTTCCTCTCTCTCATATGGCGAGCCTCCATTCAATAGGCCCTAGTGAAAAAACAATAATTGAAAGCAGCAGTATTTGTTTGTCAACTTTTTAAACCATTTTGCACAAAACACAGTCATGGGCCATTTAACGGGCTAAACTTATGTCATCTAAGCATCACATTTAGATAAAGCCTTCACTCCGCATCACAGTGCCAGAACAGTGCACATTAGACAACTCCTGTCACCATTATACATACAAAATGGATCCAAGGAAAATAGTTGGCCAAGAAGTTGCCATGTCAATGTCCCACTCAGATAAATCCAAATCCTTATCCTCTCTTAACCTTAGAAAAACATTAAGCAATAGACAACTCCTGACAACATCTTAAGCAAGTGGCTCCAAGCCAGCTAGTTGGCTAACATTTGCCACCTCAACTGCACATCTACATCACACTATTGTTGAAGCTCACTCATCGCCGACATATAGCATACAACCATTGCCCTTCAGTTGTGCAACAAGGCTCCAAGATATATAGCTAGCTCAGCATTTGCCATTGCAACAATACACGTAACCCATCATCAAATAGCATCAGATACTTCTAAATGGCTAAGCTGCAAAATGTCACAACTAACCAGAAGCAAAGCCAGTTCAGAAAAACAAACAGCAACATTAAATAGCGCACACACATCAATTCACATAATTACAGTATTCATAACATGATCTTGAAGCTCACTTCCATTTACAAAGTACAATTACAGACATAAAATGTTAAGACTTCTCAAAACGTTATCACTTTCACCTAACCTAAAACAACAAGCCCAGGGAAAATCACTTTCTTCAACCTTCTTTTTATTTGACAGTTTTTGATCCAACACTGCTAGATCCATAAAAGCAAGAGTCTTTCACAACGAATGAAAATATAGGAATAACTTTCCCAACATTTACGGTGGAAGATGAATTACATATTAAATGAAATAGTGATGCATGTTAGAGGAACTACTAATCTTCACCCTGCCAGTTCCAAAACATTGCTATATGGAAGGAATAACGGGCGCTCCGCATTAAGTTACACAAAAACGCTATTTGTAGAATGCCCTCTGAAATGTACTAGTAGGTTTTCATGGCTTGCTGTTTATCACTGTTATTTCATTTAAGTTCAACGAGCACGACCCTCGGGCAGAAAAGCTTCCGGTACTAGGGTCCTGCAGAGGTAGGATGCGAGCACCCGCAGGGGAATGCTCCGCACCAATGGGTAGAGAGGCCACCCGCACAGGTTGCAAAAATGTTTACAGGGTAGCCCCCTGCCGAGGTCCACGCCCCCGGCCCAAGTTTTATAGAGCTTCTCATGGACCACCGTTCATTTAATGTGTGTGCACAGTCACTCTCAATAAGCACCAGTACTCGCCCCCTTACCGCTCACCTGGGCCGGTATCCCGCAACACTCGCTCCAGCTGCGGGAAGGTGAATTCAGGCAGCTCCAGGAATGAGCAGACCTCCGCGAAATCTGACAAGGAGCCCAGGCAGGTGTCTTCCTCCACGGGCGCCTGCGTTTCCGCCGCTGCCTCTGCGGCCACCATCTTGGACCTGCTGGGGAAGGAGGGGGCGACCAGGCTCGAGCCTCCGGAGGAGCACGCTGCGATCCCACAATGCACCGAAAGAGGCAGAAGCAGCCCAGGTTGCGGTGACGCTCCTCCCCGACTGTCCTCTCGCTCTCCCTCCCCCACTTCCCCCGGGAGCGTTCTAGTCTGGCCTCGTGTGACACGAAAAAACAGTTACTGAAGTTAAACATCGCTCTTCAGACTGTAGCGCGGCCGTACGCGCAGAGATGGGTCCTTGAACGTTCTCCTTCCAGTTAGCCCCATTTCTGTTTCTATGAAGTGGGCGTGTGGTTTTAAAAGGCACTAGAAACTTAAATCACAATTGACCAGTTAGGAGGGGGCTGTGTTAAAACGTGTCATAAGGAAACCCAAGTCATTTTGGTATAATAGCGGCACCCCCTGCATTACTTTGAAAATGTAACATTTTAAAAGTAATGCGCGGGTGCCGCGATCATACTAAAATAAAATAAATTACTCTTCACAGCCCCGTCCCTTTCAGACTAGGTGCACAACTTCCTGCTGGGGTAAAAGGTTCCTTATCTTCTTTATGGGACCATCTGGACCCATAAAGAAGATAAGAAACCTTTTACTTCAGCAGTAAGTCAAGTAACCCAGTCTGAAAAGGACGGGCCTTAGCGAGAAAGGAGAACGTCACTAGGACCTCTTCTCCAATGGCTGGCCACCGTTTAGGACGCCAGCCAATGGAGAAGAGGGGCGGGGCTTAACCCTCGCTAGTGAAGTACACTCTAAAACATAAAATCTCAAGAGCTCGACTGCGCATGTGCGCAGTATGCCATGGGAGACCTAAAAAGGAGCCTTAATGGAAGTTTATATTGGGTTGGTGCAGCACTGACTGAGTGTTAATGCAGTAGACTCCCTGCAGTGCTTTGGTGTGTGTCAAATCTAAAGAAGATGAAACCAAAATCCTCCTTAAGCTTCCGGTAGCAAGACTGCAAAAATAAAACAGCTGCCGCTGACAAATGAAAACAAAAGAAATTAGAGTGCCAATGAAGCTAAACAATGGTAAACAATGGGTGGGTTCAAAGCTCTTTTTAAGTTTCCTTTTCAGAATAAAAAAGATGTTTCAAGTGACAGCACATACTGTCTTAGACAGACCTAAAAAGTAATGTAAATTTAACGCCACTCACTTCTGAGATGATAATTTTCTGAGGATTGGTAGGTGGCAGGCTGGGTTCAGTTTCACTTTCTCACCGTAGGGACATCATCCCATGTACGTACATTAACATTTGCAGGTATCAACCTTGGTTTAGATGCAATAGGCCAATACAATTAAGAGTGCTAGCCTGCATGGGCTCTACACTTCAAAGGCAATAGAAGGAGCAGGACATGCTCCGCTCTTCGCTTCCAGGTTTTCACTCATTGCCCTGTGATCGTACGGAATAGTAATCATTCCAGAACGTCTCCTAAGAACAACCCAGCTGTTCTACAAGTATAGGGCAATTCATTCCTGGTACTCTATTACCATCACACCCGGTCTTTAGGTGCTACCGTGGAAACTACCGCAGCGGTACGCAGGCCCGTCTCCCAATCAATGCTGCTCAAACCACCTTTATACCAATAACCTTGAACGAACCTTAGAAGTTTTCATTCTAAACACCGGAGCACTGCGGGTTTTCATTCCTCACACCCAGCACCAGCCATGAATGGACCCAATTCAGCTTGTTCACATACTGTATGTCTTGAAGATGATCTTGAGTATTTGAGATCGAAATACCATCGACCCCTACAACAGGAACTTCTTACACTCTGAAAAAAAAGAAATCGAGGAGTTCCAACTATTGTTGTCAATGCGATGTCTTTATTTTAATATCACCCTCACTTTTCACGTCACGCTTATTGTCACTTACTTGTGTGAGCACCTGAATACTATTGTTTTGTAAATAAATGACAGTCATAAACTGACCTACATGTCCCTTTGTATATTACTTACCGCTCCCTAAAATTTTAACCTACACCTCAACCCTAAACATAGTGCCCCCACAGGGTCACTTTTGATTGGACCTTTTGGCCACAGCAGAACCATTGTTTTCCTAAAACATTTTACCACCCCAGGTTCACATATTGGGGGTACCCTTGTTTCTCTTTGCTACAACATACAGCACTGCATCAATCAGATTAAGAAACCTGTGAACAGACATTGGAGGATTTTGAAGAGCAATGGCGTGCTCCTCACACATCCTAGGAAGGGCAAGAGTTTAAAGGATGAGCTAGTCCATACTAGACCTAGAACGAAAAAGCCAGAACTGTAAGGACCTTGTGGGGAGAGTGGAGGAGAGGTGGGGTGGGGCGTTATCCAGTAATGGGTAATTTTCCTGGCGGGGGGGCTAGTGTCTGCAGATTCTCCTCAGTAGGTGACCACGTTGGTGGCTAAAAGGGATATTGCCTGCCAGTAGAAATCACCGGATCTCCATTCATTGGTGGAATGGAAGAGGAGTGTGGACTGGTGTGCTCGCCAAGAACGAGGCATGGGGATGTCCACAGAAACATGACAAGATCTGGGGTAAGAGGTGGGAATATCACAGGTTGGGCTGCAGGATTTTAATATTATATGTAAACTGATTAAATGTAAATTGATAAAAACTGATATGAATGTCAGCAGCCCTACATGCCAAGAACAGATGCATACTGGTAAGTAGCATTTTCCGTTCGACGCATGTGGGCTGCTGAAATCATATTTTAGCATAGACTGTATAGCAGTATCTCCTCTAGCGGTGGTCACCTATACCAGCTGCAGCAGTTTGAAAAAGAGTTTTAAGGACAGCCTGGCCTACAGCAGCTTGCTGCTTTGCTTGCACGTCCACACAGTAGTGTTTAGTGAAAGTGTGTATGGTAGACCATATAGCCTCCCTACATATGTCTTCTAGGGGAATATTTCCTAGGAAAGCCATGGATGACCCCATTTTGCGCGTTGAGTGGGCTTTTGGGGGGACTGTTAGAGTGTGCTTAGCCTTTTGATAGCATATTTGAAAGCATATAACTATCCATCTGGCTATTCCTGATTTTGAAATGGGATTACCCTTATGTTGTGGAGAAAAAGCAACAAATAGTTGCTTTGTTTTCCTGAATGATTTAGTTCTGCCAACGTAATTTAGCAGAGCCCTTCTTACATCTAGTGTGTGTAGGGCTCTTTCAATCAATCAATCAATCATAACACTTGTATAGCGCGCTACTCACCCCGGAGGGTCTCTAGGTGCTTGGGGGGAGGGGTCCGCTACTGTTCGAACAGCCAGGTCTTGAGTTGTCTTCTGAAGGCGAGATGGTCCTGGGTCAGTCGAAGGTGGAGGGGGAGGGAGTTCCATGTTTTGGCCGCCAGGTAGGAGAAGGATCTTCCTCCGGCGGTGGCTCTTCGGATGCGTGGAACGGCGGCGAGGGCGTGGCTGGTCGATCGTAGCTGGCGGGTGGGTGTGTAGAAGGTCAGGCGGTCGTTGAGGTACTTGGGGCCCAGGTCGTGGAGAGACTTGTGTGCGTGGGTGAGGAGCCTGAACGTGATCCTCTTGTTGACGGGGAGCCAGTGCAGGTCCCTCAGGTGGCTGGAAATGTGGCAGCGTCGGGGGATGTCCAGGATGAGTCGGGCGGATGCGTTCTGGATGCGTTGGAGTCTTCTCTGTAGCTTGGCTGTGGTTCCGGCGTAGAGGGTGTTTCCGTAGTCCAGTCGGCTGGTGACGAGTGCCTGGGTGACCGTCTTCCTGGTTTCGGTCGGGATCCATCGGAAGATCTTGCGGAGCATGCGTAGGGTGTGGAAGCAAGATGATGAGACGGCGTTGACTTGTCTGGTCATCGAGAGGGAGGAGTCCAGGATGAAGCCCAGGTTGCGTGCGTGGTCTGTTGGTTTGGGAGCAGTGCCCAGGGCGGGGGGCCACCAGGAGTCGTCCCAGGCGGAGGGTGATGGTCCCAGGATGAGGATTTCCGTCTTGTCTGAGTTCAGTTTCAGGCGGCTGGTCTTCATCCATTCGACGACGTCCTTCATCCCTTCGTGTAGGCTGGTTCTGGCGGTGTCGGGGTCCCTGGTGAGGGAGAGGATCAGCTGGGTGTCGTCGGCGTAGGAGATAATGTTGAAGTTGTGTTGGCGTGCGATGGCTGCAAGAGGTCTCATGTAGACGTTGAAGAGGGTGGGGCTGAGTGATAATACTTGTGGTACGCCGCAGATGACTTCAGTGGCCTCGGATCGAAACGGGGGGAGGCGAACTCTCTGTGTTCTTCCGGCGAGGAACGAGACGATCCATTCCAGTGCCTACTCCTGGATGCCGATGTTGCTGAGGCGTTGAACTAGGGTGCGGTGACAGACAGTGTCGAACGCTGCAGAGAGGTCCAGGAGGATGAGTGCCGCTGTTTCCCCGTTGTCGAGCAGGGCTCGGATGTCGTCAGTGGCTGCGATGAGGGCGGTTTCGGTGCCACTGACTGCGGGTTTTGGAAGAAAACTGGCAATTCTATTGACTGATTGATATGGAAAGTGGATATAACTTTTGGCATAAATTTAGGGTTAGTACGAAGCACTACCTTATTGTGGTGTATTTGCATGAAAGGTTCCTGAATGGTTAGTGCCTGTAGCTCACTCACTCGCCTGAGGGAGGTAATGGCAATCAAAAATGCCACCTTCCATGTTAAGAATTGTAATTCACATGAATGGAGTGGTTCGAAGGGAGGCCCCATATGTCTGGTAAGTACTACGTTTAAGTTCCAGACTGGCAAAGGTGGATGCTTTGGAGGGATGATTCTTTTAAGTCCTTCCATAAAAGCTTTGATAGGTGGTATTCTGAACAGGGACACGTGTTGTCTGTTTTGGAGATATGCAGCTATAGCAGCAAGATGTAGCCTTATGGAAGAGTATGCCAGATTGCATCTTTGAAGATGTAACAAGTAACAGATTATGTTTTGGATGGAGGCATCTAATGGATTGAATTGGTTATTACTACAATAAATTACAAATATTTTCCATTTATCTGTGTAGCATGCTCTAGTAGTTGGGCGCCTTGCTTCCTTGATAATGTTCATACAGTCTGGAGGCAAGTTAAGGTATCCAAACTCTAAGACTTCAGGAGCCAGATCGCTAGGTTCATCTGATTGGGATCTGGGTGCCTGATTTCTCCATGGTTCTGAGTTAATAGCTGTGGCGACAGGCGCAGTCTTTGATGGGGAACTACTGAGAGTTCTAGGAGCGTCGTGTACCATGGCTGTCATGCCCATGTGGGAGCAACCAGGATCATTGTGAGTGACTGGTGCCTTACTTTGCGTGCCACTAGTGGAATCAGTGGGGTTGGTGGAAAAGCGTAAGCAAATCTGCCTGACTAGTTCATCCATATCGCATTGCCTTGTGAAAACGGGTGTGGGAACCTGGCAGCAAAGGACTGGCATTTTGAGTTTTCTTTTGTGGCAAACAGATCTATCTCTGGATGCCCCCACTTTTGGAAGAATGGTTGGAGAACTTGAGGGTGAATCTCCCATTCGTGTATCTGTTGGCTGTGTCTGCTTAGTAGATCTGCTATTTGATTGTCTTTTCCTGGTAGGTGTTCTGCGAGGAGAAAAATGTGTTTGGGAATTGCCCACCTCCATATGCTCTGTGCTAGGTGAGACAGCTGCGGAGAGTGTGTCCCTCCTTGTTTCTGGATGTAGTACATGGCTGTCATGTTGTCCGTTCGGATTAACACAGCTTTGTTGTACAAGTATTTCTGGAAGGCTTTCATTGCTAGAAATACTGCTAGCAACTCTAAGTGGTTGATATGCAGTGTCTTTTGCTTGACTGTCCAGAGCCCTTGGACTGTGTATTGAAGTAGGTGGGCTCCCCAACCTGTCAGAGATGCGTCCGCTGTTAATACTACTTGTGGAACTGGCTCTTGGAACAGTCGCCCCTTGGAAAGGTTTTGTGGGTTCCACCACTGCAGAGAGTTGTAAATGCGACTGTCTACCAACACTAGGTCTTTTAGTTGTCCTTGAGCTTGGTTCCACTGCCGTGCTAGGCATTCCTGCAATGGACGCATTTGAAGTCGTGTATGAGGGACAATGAATATGCAGGAGGCCATCATGCCTATAAGCTGCATGAGCACTCGAGCTGGCAAGGAGTGTGGTGGCCAAAATCTTTGAATGAGAGTCTGTATGTTGGCTATCCTAGCTGGATATGGATATGCCTTTGCCACTAAGGTATCTATTGTTGCTCCCATATATTGTTGAATGTGGGAGGGCTGCAGATGTGATTTTGGGTAATTTATGGAAAATCCCAGACTGTGCAGCAGCTGGATTGTCTGAGACATATGGTTTACACACTGTGCGTATGATTTGGCCTTTATGAGCCAATCGTCCAGGTATGGAAACACGTGGATGTGTTGCCTTCAGAGGTGTGCTGCTACTACTGCTAGGCATTGTGTAAAAACCCTTGGTGCTGTAGTTACCCCGAAGGGGAGAACTTTGAATTGGTAATGGTGACCTTCTATTGTGAACCTGAGATATTTCCTGTGAGCTGGATGTATAGGTATGTGAAAATATACATCTTTGAGGTCTAATGTAGCAAGGAAGTCGCCTTGCTGGAGTAACGGGAGTACTTGTTGTAGAGTGATCATATGGAAATGCTCTGAGAGTATGTATTGGTTCAGAGGTCTGAGGTCCAGTATCGATCTGAGGGATCCTGTTCCCTGGTGTTGAAAAGGGACTGGCTCTGTGGCTCCCTTTTCTAGCATGGATGTGACCTCTTGTTGTAACAGCGTGATGTATTCTTTGGACACTGGACGTGTTTGGGTGGCATGTTGGGTGGAGTAGAAATGAGTTCCAGGCAGTAACCATACTGGATAATTTGTCTCACCCACCTGTCTGTGGTAATGGTGTTCCAGACTGGTAGGAATTTTTTTAGTCTGCCTCCGACCGGTGTTGAGTGGTCTGGAGGGAGTGTGAACAAGTCACTGTTTGGTGGCGGTGGAGGCTCTGGTGTTGTTGCCGCCACGTCCTCTGCCCTTGTTATTATTGCCTCTATAACCTCCTCTGTTGGAGCCTTTATTAAAGGTGCTCTGGGTATTACTTTTGAATGTTGAGGAATGTTTAGGATATGTTGCCTCTCCCTGAGCCTCTGAACGAGGAGCGACGAAAGGAACTTCTGGGTTGTTGAAACTGAAGTGCGCCCATAGACTTAGCAGTCTCAGTATCTTTTTTCATCTTTTCTAAGATGGTATCTACTGCAGGGCCAAACAAGAAATCTTGGCTGGTTGAGGATGGTTGATTGCACTTCAATTTTAAAGCCGGAAATGCGTAGCCAAGCATGCCGGCGTAGTAATACGCTAGTGTTGATGGATCTGGCTGCTATGTCAGCTGCGTCAAGTGCACATTTAATGGAAGCGTTTGTGATAAATTTGCCTTCCTGTATCAGGTCGTTTGCTTTAGCTTTAAAAGGTTCTGGCAGGTGTTGTAGTAAACCCTCCAGTTGGTCATTATGTGCTCTATCGTAGCGTGCTAATAGAGCTTGTGTGTTTGCTATCCTCCAGGTATTTGCTGCCTGGGAGGCCACTCTTTTGCCTGAGGCTTCTAATATCTTTGATTCCTTGTCAGGAGGGGGAGCATCTCCTTTTGTTTTTGAATTAGCTCGCTTTCGAGCGTTTGCTACAACCAGTGAGTCTAATGGCAACTGGGACTTAATATAAGAAGGGTCTGTAGGGGCTGATTTATACTTGTTCTCAATTCTGGGATTGAGGACACGTGCTCTGGCTGGGTCTTTAAATATATCTGGCACATGTTTTAGTACACCTTTTAACATAGGAAGTGTATGTACACTTTTTTCTGAAGTAGGAAAAGTGTCAAATAGGAAATCCTCTTCTATTGGGTCAGTGCGCATGTTTACACCATGGTATTTAGCTGCCCTATCCACTAGTTGGTTAAAAACAATGGTGTCGTCAGTAGGTGACGGCTTTGTAGGATATGTAGAGGTGTCTGGGATGAGTTGTGGCTCGTATGTATCATAAGGATCATTCTGGTCATCCCATGTGTTATCCTGTACATACTGATCCTCGGGTTCTACAAAATTATCCTGAGGATCTTTCCCCATGTTTTGTGTCTCATCATAACCTGAAGGTGTAGGAAAGTAAGACACAAAAGGCATGTCAGGAAAGAAAGGAGGAGGAGTAAAAGGCCTTGAAGGAGATGTCCCAAAGTATTTTTTCTTTGGAGGAACATGGGAAGAAGTGTCAGTGTCCAATGGTCTCTTCTTCCTCTGGTAAACTGTTTTGTGTCCTGTTTCAGGGTCTATATACAGTTTAGGTTTTTCTGCGCTCACTGGATCAGGATGGAAAAGTTCTTCCTCAACTGTCCGTGGTTTTGGCGCCGATGGTTTTGGCTTAGTCACTTATTTGTGGTGAGTCTTTGGCTCGAGGGCCTTCGGCTGTGGAGCTTTTTTCGGCTAGACTGCTGTTTTCGGGTCAGTGACCTTTTTCGGTTGGATGACTCTTTTTTGCTCGACGTCTTTTGTTGGCTGTACTGCCTTTTTTGGTTCGGCGACCTTCTTTGGTTCGACGACCTTTTTCGGATCGACCGGTTTCTTCGGTTCGATAACCTTTTTCGGTTCGCCATGTTTTTTGGGCTCGACGACCCCTTTCGGTTCGAGCTTTTTTGTACACTCGACGACGTTCTTCGGGTCGACAGGCTTTTTAGTGTGATCAGTTGTTTGTAGATCAACAGTTTTTTTTCGGCTCAACGGCCTTTTTCGGGTCGACTGTTTTTTTTTGGGATCGACTACCCTTTTTGTTTCAACGCTCTTCTTTGTATCGACAAGCTTTTTCGGCTCGACAACCCTTTTAGGTTCGAAGGCCTTTTTGGGAAGAGTGTTGCTCGGTCCTGGGGTATCAGAAGGCTTGGGTTTGGTCTTCGGAGCCGAGCCGGTGGGCAGGGCCTCTGAAGGAGTTTGTCGATCTCGGCTAAGGCCCTTAGGCGATGCTTCTACCGGAGCCTAGTCTTGAGGTGGAAGCGGGGTTGGGGGCTTGGTACTCACGGTTTGCCTCGGTGTGATCTGGTCATCGGAGTCCGACTGGTCTTCTACGGTGACAATTTCTAGGTCGGAGTCCGCCGCTTCTGGAAGGTCATGTTCGTCATCGAAAATGTTCTCTGGTTCCGGTGCCTGCCGCTGCATCTCTTGTCTAGCGGCCCATCGGTTTCGGATAGTTTTCTTCGACCGGAACTGAGCACAAGCTGGACAGTATTCCTCGTTGTGCTCGGGAGATAAGCACTTTTTGCATACTGTATGTTTATCAGTATGTGGGAATTTGGAGTGACATTGTGGGCACCTTTTAAACGGGGTCCTTTCCATCAGCAGCAGGCCCACGTGGCGTCGAAAAGGCCCAACGGCCCGCGTTGACGACCGGATGGAGATGGAAAGTATTATCGAGTCAAGGGGTACCGAACGAGAACAATACCGTCGAGGTAGAAGGCCTTTTGGCCGTAGAAAGTTGAAAAGTTTTGGTTCCGAAGTTGGAGTTGAGGAATAGCATCCGAACCCAATGGTGGAAAAAAACAATCTCAGGATGGAGAGGATGCCCATGCGCACTGTAGTCCAGGGGAGGAGTCACCTATCTTGTGATTCTTCGAACACTCTTCAAGGACAACATGGTGCAAACATCCGGACCCAACACTAGGCGGCGATCTATGCTAAGATATGAATTCAGCAGCCCACATGCCTCGAACATGTGGTTATTAAAAAAGATTCACATCAGTAACGAAGGACGTACATTTAGACTTAGTAACACCATGGCAGTTGAGATCCCACACTAACCATAACTCCAAAGGTGTGATTTATGTCATCATCTGTCCCTGTGCGTTACAGAATGTAGGCATGACTATGAGAAAAGTCAAAACCACGAAAAGCAAACATAGGAGTACTATGTCCACTAAACTTACAAATCATGTTCTGGAAACCCGCCACTCATAGAATGATATATAGTGAGTGGTTATTGATACACCTTGACTTAATGGAGGCGTGACAGAATGGAGGATGGCTTTGTTAAAAAGGGAACAATGATGGGTTTACACCCTGCAAACTAATGTGGTGGGATTCAATGAAAAGATCTTGTGGCATCAACTTGCCTACTAAATAATATAAAAATAAGAACTTTGAATACTGACCCATGATTTAAAACGGGGGACGGGTTGTATAGGTCCACACGTGACTATAATGACTATAATATGGTCTATAATTCTGAGCTACAAATATTAATGAATACGTTATATAGGTGGTGACCTTTGTGATTGAGGTTCTTTGATCAAGATAAATTCAGTAAATTCACTTATCAATATGGCCATTGTGCTTGTCAGCATAAAAAACAATATTAAAACAATCATATATGACATAGGCAAGATATCCTCCTGCACGGCCTGGGCTTTAAACCCAACTATTAAAATGGCCGCTGTGCGTTCTAATGTACAAAGTGGCACCTACATGATGACGCATGGCGTAGGTGTGTACAGCTACCGATTGGGTTTAAATAGGTAACAAAGGGATGAGAAAGTGATCAGCGGAAGGACACCAAGGCAAATGAGCAGTGTTAGTCCCATGAAGTAGTAAGTGGGGGAATTCCGGAATCAGTCTTTGAGTCTATCTTTCCTAAAGATGGGGTAGTTGGAGCTACGTGGTATCTACCACCAAGGAAAGGAGTTTTTTTTTTACAATTCCTTATTATGGAATACTTGGAGTGATCGGCTCTCCGCATGCTCTGTTTTATTGCAATAATTAATAATGGCTAGCAAGTCATTTTGGCAAAGTAGCCAATATTAGTGGTTAATACAAGCGGATAACTAATTCTCTGTAGAAATGGCAATCCTTCACACAATATACCCTTAACACAGATAATTCTTTTTTGCCAAAAATTGCAACTTGGATGACATGAATCACGGGGACAATGAGTCCATGAGTTGGCAGACCGAGCACAATGTCATATATAAATACCAAGTTGAGTATTCTATATCTTAGCAGCCTTTTTCCATATATTTCTTTAGAGTGTGACAATCGGGTGATGGCTCCTTGGGTTTCCCGGTGCAGATATGTTTCCTCAACTACCGGGTAAGATTCACATGTACACAATATGAGCATGACCACAATTGCAAGAACTGCACGGCATGACAGCATTGTGTAAAATTAAGACCAACCACTTGGGGTAAATACAGTGTGTTTTTGATATTTAGAAAAGTGAGTCAGTCTCTAATATTGCAAGGTGGGACTCAAATAGAATAATAACCCAAAATATTTTCATACATGTGTATCATATATTTGATTTATGTTGGTCTGTATTTGTGTAGTGTTCGCAGTTTATGTGTCTTCTTATTTTAAGTTTTAGTATTGATTTCGTTCTTTGCAGAGCAACAAACTCAGGAGGAAAACATTGTGAGAAATAATTTTAAATCCCTATTAGATACATTTTGCGTAGGGTGTGTATGCAGGGGTTTCTGACACTAATAGGTCACTGATTATCCCACACTGGGCAGCATGGAGAATATGGTTAGCCTTTAAGGACATGGTGCTACTTTAGAGCCAGAGACACTGCATCCTGACGAAGGCCGCTGACTCTTTAGGCATTTTGAAAGATGGCCGAAAGATGTCGACTGAAGTATAGGATGACAGGGTCCTTAATATCCCTTTTATATCATCCTCTTATGTTTTTAATCCTATCAGGGCATCCACTAGATTTGGGATAGCCCTATATGGTTTTAATACTATACTCATCTCAGGTCAGTTTCTGCGGAAGACACACACCACATTGCATGTCCTTTAAAAAAAGAAAATAGCTCCCACACACAGTGGTAGAGCCCACCTTGGACTCAACAGGATCCAGGTTGTGGGGAGCCCAATGATGATACATGCCACATTTTTACATTCACATTCCCAAGAGTTCACTTGGTATGACTAACCATATAGGAGACCATTGAAAAGCCTGGTCTTTTTGATGTGTGTACTGATATAACTGGAGGAAGACGGTCCAGGTATATACCTCTCCTCCTCATTGTTTAAGAGCATTCTTGTATGAGCCTGGAAAAGTGACTTAACTCTGTTGCCTAAGACCAATGAATGTGAATTTGGTATAGCTGTGATTTTCCACCATGCTCTTTCCAAGATGATAATCTGCAATGGCAATCTGTTTTGAAGGATGGAGAGAAGTGAAGCCAAAACCAGTACTTAGAAGCATGTAACAGAAACCAGTCTTTAACAAATCTCAGCAGTGTCACCAGTCACACCCAAAATAAATGTTAACATGTTAAATGCATCCAGCCAGTACTTGCTCCTCCCTCCCAGTCAAGGGGCTGTCCCATGTAAAAAGTGTGGCGTTTGCATCACATGCATGACATCTGTGAAATTTCACATCAACCTATAACCCAGAGGATATTAACCATGTAGAGGTGTAATACATCATTTTGTCTGCTATTGAGGGACGGGATTGTATAGTCCGCGAGTGACAGAACTGCTACTCGTCATCTGAAAGGTTGAACCCTAGGTTAGTGTGCCACTGCACTCTGACCTTATCTAAATGCACCACTCTCTAACTAGCCATTGTAGTGGTGTAAATAAACTAAATGAGCCACTGCACTAATGGAGTGGAAATCAACTGTGTCAGTGCAGTGTGCTGCAGCAGCTCATTTGAAAGGAAGGAAGACATTCTCTAAGCACATTTCTAATCCAGAAATATAGGAATATGTCCAGGGGGCTGGCGGGCCCCAGGTTTTAAAATTAGGACACTGTTATAAACAAACCCTCGGAGAACACATCATCCATTGTCAATAGCCCCAGAAGCTCTAGTTGTGTCTGTGTCGTTTGCTCGGTGGCCAATAGCAGCAGGAGGTTCAATCTTAGATGTAGCTTTGGTGCATAACGCATCATCCAGCCCATCGCAGCTGCAATACAGTGTCGAGCCACACTGTATAAGCCACAAATGCACAAGCTGAGGAGCACAGAGAGTTCAGAAAGACCAAGGGAAATCTTTTTTCTTTCAAATTACAAGGTATAGACATTACTAGAAATAGAAAATGTGAACGCGTAGTATGTTTCCATCTTGAATATCTTGTTTTATCAGAATACTTGAGCACTTTATGAATAAAGATAATGGAAAAACATATGTATGTGAAAGAAATCTGCTTATTATATGACTGCTAGAATTGTTTTGCTGTCACATGTTCTATTTGGTGGAGGTGTTTATTTGCTCTTGTATAAAGCTGGCCTAGCAGGTGACAATCAATTGCATGTACTATCTTCTGAGAGCTTTTAACTTGCATTTGAGTAAATGTGAATTTCAACTTTCCAGACAAGTTTTTCTGAGGTGTGTAGCTCTAGCTTTTCTTCTAAAGAGCTTCAGTAAGCTAAGGAAGAGGCAGTGTCTGTGTATCCATTTTAACTGTACTGGGGCCAAGGTCTCACGAACTGATAGTATTATACTGGTGTATTCTTTAAGGCTGTGACTATGTGCTAGCATGTCTAGTTAGCCTAGTTTTGCTGGCCGTTGACTGTGCAAGGCAGATTGCATGGAGCAAATATGCATTACCCGCAAAGTTAATCAACATCATTTTATCCTACATGCAAACCTTTCTGTTCAGGGAACCAATGTTAAATACATAAGACTATGTAGTTTTGCTACATAGGGTTTGATTTAGAGTTTGGCTGCAGGGCTAGTCAGTCTCACCATGATAGATATACCATTTGCCTTTTTACACGTTGTGAGAAGTTGGCCTGATGTGCAGTGTTCACTATTCTAGTGATCACTATATATCAGTCCAAACAACCCTTATTGATGATTGGTTGTAAGTCAACCTTATAGACCAGCTATCCTAGTAGCATGGATACGAGCAGTCTAAGGCTAAGACTCTAGAGGGCGTGTTAAGCCAGCTGTTTTACCATCACATTACCCCTTGAACACCCAGTGAAAGGACACCACACAAGTGTTATGAAAATAAACAGTGTATTTATTAGAATCACAACAACCCTGTACTCTTTATGAGGACAGGGTGCTAGGCACACAACAAAACTCTTACAAAACTCTTACGAAAATACTTAAGTTAGCACGTTATACACTAATGCCCGAGGGGCACGAAAAACCATATACTTTAAAAGTGGAATGCGAAATTACTAGCAGGTAAGTACAGTACTAATAGGCTTTGGAATCGCTAGGACTTGACTAGGGAATCGTTAGATTACTTCTAGGAGACCTAGGGGACTCGGGTGCAGAGTGTGCACTCTCAAGCGGGATGCGGGACAAAGTCTATGGAAGCTAGTAAAGGCAAAGTTAGTGTTCACGGGCGAACCCGACCTGGTAGGGAGAAAACGACAGTGGATCCTGACCCTAGGATAGTGAGGCTATGCTGGGACACCGAAGTGCCGAAGTTACCTAGCCCAGGGGCTGCAGCTGCATAGGTCTGAAAAGACGTCGGGAATCTCGTTGCCGGACCAGGAGCCTGGAAGAAGGAAGTTGCTGGCAGGCGACCAGTGAAGGAAAGTTCGATGGATCCAAGCCTGGATCAAGGAAGAAGAAAACCTGAAAGCAGAGGGGACCAAGTTCTTGAATCACTAGCCAGTGATTAAGTGGGCACCAGGATGGCACCGGGCGAAGTCACCGCAGTCAGGTGAGTGGGCGCTGCTGGGCTCTGCAGTCTCTCGGACCAGGAGGCGTTGTCGGCGACCAGGATGGAGGTGCGAGCTGTCCCACGAAGGTTCTTGCTGTCGACGTCGCTGGACCCAGGATTGGGCAACAAGTCTTGGCAAATGCAAGGCCCACGCGGTGGACCTAAAATGGCGTCTTAGCCGGACCAGGAGGGTCCAGGGTACTTCTCCGATGGAGGGAAGCAAGGGCCAGTCTGGAGCAACCAGACTAGCAGCAGTGATGTCGTCGGGCGTCGTTCAGAAGGCCACAAGCCAGCGGGCTAGTAGCCAAACAACGCGGTGAGCAGCAAAAAGCAGAAGGGCCCCACGCAGATCGTGGAGATGCTGGGAGGCTGCACTTCGGTGCTGGAGCTGCTCAGGGTCGGGGCTTCTCGGACCCCAAAGCACTCACCAGGAAATTACTCGGCGGGCTTGCTGTGCAGAAGTCGTGCAGTCTTGAAGATGGCCGGTCCCTCGAGGTCTCGTCACACCCACGAATCTCAGCGTGACTGATGATGTAGGTAGAGGTCAGAGGTGCCAGGGAAGCCGGTTCTCGTCGAGCTGGGCAGTCTTGATCCGGAGGAGAGACTTGCAGCAGACCGCAGTGTTCTTTAAGATGGTGCCTGCGGATGCAGGGTGACTACTCCTTAGTCACAAGGGAGAAATCTTAGGAAGAAGTCTTGAGTTCCTTTCGTGGAAAGTAGTTTCAGGATTCAAAGATGATCCGAATTGGAAGGGGGCCAGTTCCTACCTTTATCCTGTAAAAAGGGGCTGGCACGCGACTAAGTCCTGCCCTAGGGGTGGGACTAGGAGGGGGGTGGTTACACCCACTTCCTTGGCGGGCTTTTCCCCAGCACAGGGTCTGGAGTGACCCTGGAACTGGTTCCAGCCAGCCTATGCACAGTGAGCACCGGGGTGCCACGTGCAGTTACCTTCCTCTGAAGCCCTGCCTACCTACAATACACAAACCCTGTCTGGGACGGTGCTGGCACCGCCCCTGGCAGGAAACCCTTTGTCCTTGCCTCCTGCTCTGGGAGGACTCCCAGCAGCAGGAGGGCAGACTTGTGTCTCGGTGGCAGCATCCATTTTGTGGAGCTGAGGCTATGTCTGACTTTAACCGGGGTTAGGGGTTACATACATGTCGTGTCCCTCTAGAAGGGTGGAATGCTAACCCCGTCGCCAGAATTGGCGAGGGGTTAGTATTCCAATTAGTATGACACCTTACTCGACATGTTTTGATAAAGCGATACCAGAGTTGGCATATAACCGCGAGGATTATAATGCACTTAAGAGTATATGGTATGCGATATCATGGAAACGGCTAAGGGATGGATCCCGAAAGCCGCAGACAGGCTCAGCTCATGCCAGGGCACCATCTCACACGATTCCAAGCACTCTGCCTTCAGGATTGTTAAGGCCTGCCATAGGAGTGACTGATAGAGATCTGTGTGTCCATTGTAGGGTTAGATATAGGTATACTATATCTAAAGCAAGGGGTGAGTACACCACCTTGCCCCAGCTGTCGTGCAGCCAGTTGTGTCAGATTTGGATGGCCAGCCAGGGGTGGCATAATACATGCTGCAACCCCTGGTAGGCCCTGGGTACACCTATGCCCTGGGTACCTAAGGTACACTGTACAGGGACTGATAAGGTGACTCAGTATCCAATTTAGATATGTACCTAAGGTACATGGAATCCATTTTACAGAGAGAGCAGTAGGCCTGGGGTCCTGAATAGCAGGGCCCCAGGTCAACTAAGTCAGAAAACCAGCAAAACACCAGGCAAAAAGTTGGGGGCAACCATAGTCAGGGATCTACCTTCCTACACACGTGCATTGGGATGTAATGCACTTGAAACAATGTGAATGGGATATCCATTCATAACATAAAGAGTATGCTGTTCCCCAAGTAAATTGTGGACAAAGTGTAAAACTATCAACACATGGTGGTAGGTGGAATGGTCCTACCTACCACTCTTGACAGGGGCGAGTGCGGTGTCTCGCCAATCCTAGTAGTAACCTGAAAAAGTGGGGTGACATGGAAAGCAGTGTATAGTTATTAGATAAAGATATCCAATAAACAGTACATGTCATCCCACAAGCCTAATAACATTTGTCCCTTCAGTGAGTGCACAGGGGTCATGGTATGCACCCCTATTATAAAAACATATAGTGACAGACAAGGTGACTGAATTAAAACAGAGGCTGGCTAGGAGGGAAAGAGAGACTAATCATGTATATAGGAATAATCCCCAGATAGGGAGCAGTGGTCAACAATCCAACTCACCTATCTGGAGGTAAAAACTCTCTCCAAAGGTCTTGTCAGCCCAGACACCAACGTTGTGGTGTCCTGCAGCGTGGGGGGTGGGGGGGTGGGGGGGAATAAACAAAGTTTCACCCTCAATAACTATTAAAAGTTTCTAGGGGCCATGCCCGGGTATATGTCCCAATGCAGTAGGGAGTCTGCAACCCCCCTGGACACTGGCCTCCCAGGCTTGGAAGTGATGTGGTCTCTGTGCCCCTCCGTGGGGCAGAAGCAGACCGTGGTACCACCGGTGGAGCCAACCCATGCCATTAGGCAGTGGCAGCCTGCTCGGGTTTTCCACCATCCGCTGGTGTACCCACAAAAAGACTCCTCACAAGAACCACGCATGTATCCCAGCCAGGGAGCTGTGTACTATAGTGGTTCTCAATCCGCCCACCATAAGAGGACCCACTCGGTCATAGAGCCGGAGCCGTCTGAGTACGGCCACTGCAATTAACAAGGCACTGACCTGTCCAAATGAGGACGTCCGCCGGAAACCTACCCAGCAGCAAGCCGAACAGCCGGATAATCCCAGGGCCGCCACTCGTGCAGTGTTTTGTAGTCCTGCGCGTCTCCCGCAGCACGGTGCACGGCTGGGCTGGCGTCCCCCCATGTCGCATCACGTGGTGCATTGAGCGCCTGGGCTGACTGCGCTGTGTTCGCTGTCAGAACAGGGCGGCCATCTTAGAGTGTAGGAATGGTCAAAAGAAGTCTATCATAAATATCAAGACCAAGTTGTAGTTGCACGTGTTTCATGAGCTTCATGCACCAGACATGCCCCTTGTCAACAAATCAACAATCGGGGGTTATGCCCAACATTCCGCAGACGTGTAATCTAGAGTAGAGTGTAGGTCGAGTTATGGCTGCACATACTAAATGAGCATGCGGCAATTGCGGAACGTGGCAAGACGACCGTACAACACGATAGTACCGGCGACAAAAGGTTGCACCACCCAAAAGAATCAACTAATAAAAGAAATACATAAAGGACTACGTGCTGTAATACAAAAGAAGATTAAAAGAAATTGAATATCTCTAGTTAAATAAAAGGGATTATTGTCACGAGAATTTTATCAAGATATGTCTTGCCCGGGATAGCAGACTGAAATAAAGATTATTTCCCAAACGACGGCACTTATAAATTAAGGGGTTTGACCATGTACATACTAACAACAGAAAAATTAATACATATTGATAAAGATATGCAGATATCTCTGGAATAAAACACAGACTTGGTGAGATTATACCGCAAGTCATCTTTGATTGCAATTCCAGGTATCCTGTACACACACGCAGAAGTGAAGATAAAACTCTTTCTATCTTTGGTCCTGAGGAAGGTGGTTCTATCCCACCGAAACGCGCGTAGACCTGGCGTGTAACTACACACAAGCAACAACTGTGTTACCTCAACCTTAGGAATTGTTTTTTTGACTGGAAGCAGGCTGGTAGTAGGATGAATGTGAAGTTGTATGATTGTATAAGTATGTCTGAGGATTGATGTGTGCAAATCAGGGTGATGATTTATATATATGTCACAAATGTTTCTGATATAACGCACTGTACTTTTTAAAATTGATTGGATTTATACCATTAATCATGATACTGCTGTACATGGAAGAAATGAGTTAAAAAAGAGAAAAAAGGAAAAAAATATATATCTTTTTATACACTACAAAAAAATAAAAATAAATATAATCATGAAATGAAATTACTGCTTGTGTGATACCTATATTGAATAGAAGGCTAATGGATTAATTTGTTGAGTTCTACCACATGAAAAAGTAAATAGTGACCACAGGGGAATCCTTATATGTTAAGTCCAGCGGGAATCCAAGATATCCGGAGGGGGAGTAGATGCGCGCCGCGCCAGACCCACTCTGTGCGAATTTCGAAGTCTGAACTTTCGCCGAGTACCTCCCGAAAGAGGCCCTGCAGGTATTGGGTTACATCAGCTCTCTCTGCTTTCAATGGGACGCCTCGGACCCGAATGTTATTGCGTCTCGACATGTTCTCTAAGTCTTCGGCGTGCGCTTGCAGGTCCACCTGCTGATCCTTAAGGCGAATGAGTTCTTGTTGGAGCTGTTCAATTTCTTCGCTTCTGGTGTGATCATTGTCCGCCACGGTTGCCACCCGTTCCCCAGACCATCCACTTCACAACGTATCTCCACTTCCCCTGCCACCTCCTGTATGAGCGTGTGAAAGTCCTCGCATAGAGAGTTAAAAAAGGTCTCCAGGAACGCCCAGTGATCTGTACTTCCCCATCCCCGTGGTCCATCTGCTGCTTTGGGGTGGATGGGGAAGGGGGCCCTCTGTCGCCTATTGTGGGGCCTTTGAGAAGCATATCCGTCTTCGTGTGCTCCCCCTTCTTTCTTGTTGTGGCCATGATAGGGCGCTTCCACTTGGGGCTCTGCTAATCACTGGTACCGCGAGAGGACTTATACCTCGGACCCTAGTCCATTGTAGCTGGTATGTTCACCTTACTTCGAATCTGTGTGGGGACCCTGTGCCAACCTCCGTGCCGGTCGTATGTTTACTCTTGGGGGAGCGGGTTCATAGACAATCCAGGGCCCACCGCGCTTCGATTTGCCGGGCGACAGGTAGGTGCAGCTCTGTTGCAGCTGCGTGCTCAAGCTATCTGGTTCGGCCTTCTCTTGTAGTTGGGGCCCGGCTGTCCTGGTGGATTCCCGTAAGATAAGTGCCGCAGGAAGGCACCTGCTGGACCGTATGTTGGCGATGTCAGTGTCTTTTCACCACCCTGGGCCCTGTTGATGGCACCTGTGTTGGGGGTAGCCCTGCCCTCGCTGCACTCCGGTGGGCCTCGCCAGTGCAGGCCTAGTCCTCAACCTATGCACCGTTAGTGCGCTTTGAAACCCAGCTGTTTTCTCTCGCTAGAGCCGCTGTCTCGCACTGCGTGAGGGGACGCTCTAGCCCTTCAGGTGCGCTTGGGTGAGTCTTCAGGGCCCCCCAACCCCCACACTCTGGCGCTCCGGGGCCCGGCTCAGATGTCCCCGGCCTTGTGTCTCTTACTGTGGGCCTGTGGTGTGGCACCAAACCGCTGTTATTAATGGCGCAGGGTCCTCGCTATTACCCACGGGGGGCCCTCCAACCGCCCCTCCCGCTGCTTCGCTAGCACCTTCTGGCGTGGCTCCTGATCTCCCTGCAAATGGGGCGTGCTATACTGTGGCTCCGCCGACGCTGTGCTGGGCGTCCTCCACTGTGCGCTGGTGCCGTCCTCCCCTACTCCTCAGTACCGCGCCGATCCGGGGGAGGGGGGACGGCCTCTGAACCATTCTCACCCGGCTCCTTTGAGTGTCCCGTGGGTTTCCTAGGGTTGCTGCGCAGTCCGTCCCCTGGCGCTCGGCCTAGTACCTTTCCACCGGGCCAGGTCGGAATTACGGCACCCGGAGGTTCTGCGATGGGGGCCTGCCGTACTCGATGCTTCTCTACGGTATCAGCCAAGTCGCGCCCGTGGTCCGGCGTGGAGTTTTTCTGCTGCACTCTTGGGTGGAGCGATGTCCGCACACGCTCTCCCAGGCCCAGCAGCTTCGGCCTCAATTTTGGCGCTGCCAGCCCAGGAGAACCCGGTGGCCCTCCGGCGTGTGAGGCGCGCCCCTCAGGGAGCTCGTCGAAACGCCTCCCCCTCGCCACCGCGACCCACTCACTGTGCTCCGCAATGTAGGTCGAGGGATTGCTGTCAGGGCGCTGGTGTCTCCGCTGATCAGGATGTGAAGGAGACCGTGCTAGCGACTGCTCAGCTTAGGCGCCATTTGACCGAACATGCCCTCAGACCGAGTCACGGTCTGCCAGCGATATGAGGATGCCTTAATCGCTCCCAGTGAAGGCTCTGTGCCCCTTCGTTGTTCCGTGGTCGATTATATGTAATTTTGGGGACTTTGATGCATAAATCGGCCAAAAGAAGGGGTCTGGAGCGAGGAGCCTCGAGGTCCCACATCTGCCTAGGTCGCCATCTTGGCCACGCCCACCCTATGCTTTTTAACACATATATGGCCCCTCTGGCCTTGATTATGGCTCCTTTTGGGATCCACATAGTTATCTACGCTGACGACACCCAACTGGTCGTAGCCTTGAACCAAACCACACAATACTCTACGACCCTGAAGAACAAGTTACTTACCTTCAGTAATTATTTTTCTGGTAGATACAGTATCTGCCTGTGGATTCCTCACCTTGTGAATATCCCCCTTGCGTCAGCAACGTTCGGAATTTTTTCTTTGTAGCACGCCGGCGTGGACGACGTCATAGGAACGCGGCATCGCGCGCGACTCCGTCTGACGTCACCGACCCCTTATTAGGCCTACGTCGGCGTGATGACATCAGTTCCGCCCTTTTTTCCGTGCCTTCGAGGCACACGGACGGACCAATGACAGGAAATATACATATATACAATGTACACAGTACATACAAACCCAAAATAGCACACAGTGCATAGCAAAGGTATCAAAACCTAAAATATATACAAATAGATATACAAATAAAACCAGGTATAGCAGAGTGGACGATGGGGAGGCGGGTGGGTCAGTGAGGAATCCACAGGCAGATACTGTATCTACCAGAAAAAGCGTTACCGAAGGTAAGTAACTTGTTCTTCTAATAGATACATCTGCCTTGTGGATTCCTCACCTTGTGAATAGAGTCCCACAGCAGTCCCCACTCCCGGAGGAGGGTGTCCACACTGCTACACCAGGAAATCTTGGAGGACAGAACGCGCAAAGTGGCCGTCCCTCCTCACCTCGGTATCCAAGCAGTAGTGCTTCGCGAAAGTGTGGAGGGAGGCCCAAGTCGCGGCTCTGGAAATATCTTCAACAGGTACACCTCTAGACAATGCAGAAGTAGCAGACCTTGCCCTGGTAGAATGAGCTCTTATACCCTCAGGAGGGTCCTTACCCGCCAGAGAGTAGCAGATCTTGATGCACAGGATTATCCACCTGGAAAGTGTGTGCTTGTGCATCGCTCTGCCCTTCCGACAGCCAGCAAAACCAACAAACAGCTGGTCGTCCATCCAGAAGTCTTTAGTTCTGTCCAGATAAAAAGACACCGCCCTCTTAGGGTCCAGACGGTGCAGTCTCTCTTCCTCCTTAGAAGGGTGAGGGGGAGGATAGAAGGTAGGAAGGGTAATGGACTGTCCTAGATGGAAGGGAGTTACCACCTTAGGCAGAAAAGCAGCCCTGGTCCTAAGAACCATTCATTCAGCATGAATGGTCAGGAACGGGGGCTTAGAACTAAGAGCTTGAAGCTCACTCACCTTCCTTGCAGAGGTGATTGCTACTAGGAAGACAGTCTTGAAAGACAAAAGCCTCAAGGGACACTTATGTAAAGGTTCAAAGGGAGAACCCATCAAGAAAGTCAAGACAAGATTCAAATCCCACTGAGGCACGATAAACGGAGAAGGAGGTAACTTATTAGTAAGCCCCTTCAGAAACCTCAAAACCACTGGAGATTTAAAAAGAGACGGCTGATCCGGCAAGCAAAGAAATGCCGATAACGCCGAAAGGTAACCTTTGATTGTAGCAACAGCAAATCCTTGCTGCGCCAAAGAAAGAGCAAACTGTAAAATATCAGATAAATGAGCCCTCAAAGGATCAACAGCCTTCTCCCTACACCAAACAACAAATTTAGACCATCTATACGAATAGATGGACTTGGTGGAGTCACGCCTGGCAGAAAGAATGACATCCACCACATCGTGAGGGAGAGAAAAAGAGTTCAGGTTGCCCCGTTCAATCTCCAGGCATGAAGGTGTAATGTCTGGACGTGGGGGTGTAGAACCTGCCCCTCCATCTGAGAGAGGAGGTCTGCCCTGAGAGGGAGACGGAGCGGCGGGTGAGAGGAGAGGTGGAGGTTTGTGTACCACACCCTTCTTGGCCAATCCGGGGCGACCAATATGACTTGGGCCCGGGCCTGGCGAATCTTCCTCAGAACCCGAGGAATCAAGGGTATGGGAGGAAACGCGTAAAGGAGTTGACTTCCCCAACTCAACTGAAACGCGTCCCCCAAAGCTCCTTGCATCGGATACTGGAGACTGCAGAATGACAGGCAGTGAGCATTCTCGTGAGTGGCGAACAGGTCCACCCGAGGAGTTCCCCACATCCGAAAGATGTAACGAACAACCTCTGGATGAAGCCTCCAATCGTGGTCGGCAGAGAACTGCCGACTGAGAACGTCTGCACGAACGTTCAGAACTCCGGCCAGATGATTTGCCATCAGACAAATCTGATGGTCCTGAACCCAGGACCAGAGACGCAGAGCCTCTCTGCAGAGACACTGCGACCCCACTCCTCCCTGTTTGTTGATGTACCACATCGCGGTCGTGTTGTCGGTCAGGACTTGAAACGACTGACCGCGAAGGGAATGGAGGAAGGCCTTGAGCGCCAAACGTATCGCCCGTAACTCTAGAAGGTTGATATGAAGCAACCTTTCCTCTGGAGACCAAAGACCTTTGACCTCCAGGTCTCCCAGATGAGCACCCCACCCGAGAGTGGATGCATCCGTTATCACCGATGGAGGAATTTGAAAAGGCTTTCCTTGCGACAGATTGCCTTCCACGCTCCACCAAGACAGATCCGCTGCAGTTTCTCTGGAGATCCTCACTGACTCCCTGAGATCTCCGTTGTGCTGATACCACTGCCTGCGGAGGCACCACTGGAGTGCCCTCATGTGCCAGCGTGCATGGTTGACCAACAGAATACAAGAAGCCATCAGACCGAGCAGGCGAAGAACCTTCAGGACTGGAACGACTGCTCCACTGTAGAACAAAGTTATCATTTCCTGTATGTCGCGAATCCTTTGAGGTGGAGGGAATGCATGACATACAGTAGTGTCCAGTACCGCACCTATGAACAGGTTGCGCTGGGAGGGCACAAGGTGAGACTTGGGTACATTTATCGAAAAACCCAACCTGTGCAACAACTGAGTTGTCTCTTGCAAATGAAGGAGCACCTTCTCTGGAGACTCTGCTTTGATGAGTCAGTCGTCCAGATACGAAAATACAGGAATTCCCGACCTTCTGAGATGTGCTGCCACCACTGCCATCACCTTGGTGAAAACTCGAGGCGCAGTAGTAAGTCCAAACGGAAGGACAGCAAACTGGTAGTGTTGCGAACCCACCGTAAAACGGAGATACTTCCTGTGCGACTTCAGGATAGGGATGTGGAAATAAGCATCCTGCAAGTCGATCGACACCATCCAGTCTTCTTCCAACAGCGCTTGAAGAACTTGCGCAAGAGTGAGCATATTGAACTTTTCTTGTTTCAGATACAAGTTCATGATCCTGAGATCCAGGATTGGCCGAAGCCTGCCATCCTTCTTGGGGATCAGAAAATACCGGGAGTAGCATCCCTGACCCCTCTCCTGCTCCGGAACCGTCTCTATTGCACCCTTTCTGAACAGTGCCAGGACTTCTTCCTACAAGAGAAGCAGGTGGTCCTCCGAACAATAACCTTGGCAAGGAGGGTAATTGGGAGGGAACTCCTGAAAAGGAAGAGCATACCCATTTTCTACGAGATTGAGAACCCAAAGATCTGATGTAACCGATTCCCAATCCCGTAGAAAATGATTAAGCCGACCCCCTACTGGACCCACATGATCCGGAATGGCGGATCTAGGGCTGCTTTGCTGTTGCAGGTGGGGGGTGGGTATTAGAGGAGGAAGAGGTTTGACGTCCACGTCCACGACCCTTCTGTCTACCTCTATAAGACTTGTACAGAGGGTTCTGTTGTTGCTGCTGTTGCTGGCCTTGTCTGAAGGGACGAAAGGAAGATCTGCCAAAACCCCTGAACTTCCGGGTGGCTGTACCTTTCATCTGCAAGCCCAAAGATCTAGCCGTCGCTCGGCTATCTTTGAACCTTTCCAAAGCCGTATCCGCTTTTTTTCCAAAGAGACCAACTCCGTCAGCCTGTACATCAGCGGAAAACTCTGAGGACTTTAACCAAGCAGCTCTTCTGGTAGCCACTGAAGAACCCATTACTCTAGCCACAGAATCTGCAGTGTCCATGCCACTCTGAATAACTTGGCGGGCTGCTGCCTGAGTGTCTAAAACAACTTCATTAAAGTTTTTTCTGTCCTCCTCTGGAAGTTTAGCAGACAATTGTTTGACCGAGTCCATTAGGGCATGCACATATCTACCAAGTAAACAAGTAGCATTTGTTGATTTTAAGGCCATGCTACCTGAGGAGAAGACCTTCTTAGCGGCTTGATCCAATTTTCTGGAATCTTTATCTCCAGGAACTTGGGGAAAAGAGCCTGCTGATCTATTAGCACAAGCAGCCTGAACCACCAGACTCTCCGGTGAAGGGTGAGATGACAAGAACTCAGGATCTCCAGGAGCCACCCTATAACGTCTCGCCACCGATCTAGACACTGCAGGTGCAGACAAAGGCTTTTTCCAAACTTCCAGATTTGGCTCGGTCAGAGCTTCAGTGAAAGGCAAAGTTGGCTCAATGACAGAAGAAGGTGAATGTAAAACTTCTGTAAGGATATTAGATTTGAACTCAACCGCAAATCAGCAGCTTTTCTAATCACCATATGGTATGGTACCACATCCTTGGAGGGTGCATCTGAAACTACAGGTAAACCCCATCCAGAAGAAAGTTCAAGACTGCTTGCAGAATGAAGATCTTCAAAATAATCATCATGTTCTTGAATCTCGCCTTCCTCCACTTCAGGTTCCATATACTCTTTCTCCTCCAAAAGACGTTGGGCTCTACGTCTCGACCACTCCATACGGATCGAAGTCGACGGATCCGGTAACGACTCCGATGGAGCCGGAGCCGGCATCGACCGAGGAGCTGAAATAACAGGAGGTAGAGAAACAGGAACCGGCGTCGAGCCTCGATCCAAATTTCGAGGTCGCTCCGGAGTCGGCGAAGCCGTGCGCGGAGTCGATGACCTCGGCGGCGCTGAACCGATCCAAGAAGGATATGGAGTCGGCATGAAAGGTAGAAAAGGCGCCGGTGCATAAGCTTGGGGGACACCCAAGTTAAAAGACAAAGGACCCATAGGACCCGCAGGTGCTCCAGTGGGGTACATTGCCCTCGCATATACTCCATACATAGCATTAAAGAAATGCGATGGATCCTGACCAGGCCCAGAAAAAGAAGGGTAAGAACCCATTGGTGGATTCGTAGGAGGCTGTATTGGATTCGGTTCCTCCTGATCCTTATGACTTTCCGGTTCATCCTCCGGAGTCGGAGACTGAGGAACTTCCGCGACCTCATCATGTTCCGAAGACTGACCCGAAGCCGGATTCGGATCCAGTTCCGGCTCCGGTGTATGTTCTCGAGATCGTACCGGAGTGGCACCACCAGCAGGAGACGGAGATACAAAGTCCATGTGATGCTTCCGAGAAGACTTCTTCTTAGAGTCCGAATACCCTGACTGATGGTGAGAACTATGCTTCTTCCTCTTATGTTTTTTTTTTTTTTTTTCGAGGAACTCGAAGCATGCCCAGAAGCTGACTTCGACGCCGACTCTGATCTGACTCTCGACCTCGATTGCGACCTCGATTGTGACTTCGATCGCGACCTCGATCGTGACTTCGATCTTGACTTCGGTCTTGATCTGGAGTGTCTCGATCTTGATCTCGAAGATCTACCGGCTTCTTTACGTTTTATCTTGGCTAATAAAAGTTTAGCTTTCCGCTCTCGCAGAGCCTTCGGATTCATCTTTGAGCAGGATCGACAGCCCATGACGTCATGATCCGATCCTAAACACCATAAGCAATCTTCGTGTGGATCGGTGATCGACATCATCCGGGCACACGAGCCACACTGCTTGAAACCCGTCTTCTTCGACGACATCCTCAACGAAGAACAGAAACAGTAACAGACAAAAAGCAACAAAGTCTCTATCTGTAACCACAGAAGATCCCGAAACCGTTAGCGTCGACGACACGGAAAAAAGGGAACTGATGTCATCACGCCGACGTAGGCCTAATAAGGGGTTGGTGACGTCAGACGGAGTCGCGCGAAATGCCGCGTTCCTATGACGTCATCCACGCCAGTGTGCTACAAAGAAAAAATTCCGAACGTTGCTGACGCAAGGGGGATATTCACAAGGTAAGGAATCCACAAGGCAGATGTATCTATCAGAAGAACAAGTTACTTACCTTCGGTAACGCTTTTTCTGGTGGATACAGTATCTGCCTGTGGATTCCTCACCTTGTGAATATCCCCTTGCGTCAGCAACATTCGGAAATTCTTTTTGTACCTTCGCGCCGACGTCACAGATGCACGGCATCGTGCGCGACTCCGCTGACATCACCGACTCCATAATACGCCCACGTTGGCGTGATGACATCAGTTCCGCCCTTTTTTCCGTGCCTTCGAGGCACAAGGACGGACCGACAACAGTAGATATATACACAGTATACACAGTACACAAATGTTAAGATAACACACATAGTGTGAAACCAATGCAGGAAAGCAATTGAAATAAAACATTTCCTTCGACAATAAAAATATTAACATTACAGTAACTCAGGTATAGAAGAGTGAACAACGGGGAGGCGGGTGGGTCAGTGAGGAATCCACAGGCAGATACTGTATCCACCAGAAAAAGCGTTACCGAAGGTAAGTAACTTGTTCTTCTGATGGATACATCTGCCAGTGGATTTCTCACCTTGTGAATGGAGTCCCACAGCAGTCCCCACTCCCGGAGGAGGGTGTCCACTGTCCTATACCAGAAAATCTTGGAGGACAGAGCGCGCCAATTGGC
The DNA here is from genome assembly GCF_964261635.1 of Lissotriton helveticus. Classification (NCBI taxonomy): domain Eukaryota; kingdom Metazoa; phylum Chordata; class Amphibia; order Caudata; family Salamandridae; genus Lissotriton; species Lissotriton helveticus. Next base: position 1,531,393,213 of record NC_136067.1, read on the forward strand.
CGTCCCTCCTCACCTCCGAATCCAAGCAGTAATGCTTCGGGAAAGTGTGGCGGGAGGCCCAAGTCAGACAAAACAAAAATTCAGGAAGGTCTAAGGGAAATTTTAAAGACCTGCAAGGTGTATTTCCCTTAAAGCTACAAATCAATCACAAAGCACCTCGGGTCTAGGACACAGATCAAGAAGTGAGAAAGGTGAAAGACAATACATGTGTAACGCTAAGACAAAAGCCTCCTAGGTCAGAGAAGAAAGTCTTTTCTGCCAGAACCCATCATTCACCAGAAGTGACTTATCATCATTTGGATCCGGCCTTCTCTTACAAGGCAAACCAGTATAGGCAATTAACTGGGATAGCCTAAAGGATGGCTGATGGCTCCGCATATAACACTCTGAAAACCACAGACATATCTAGATGTTAAGTGAAGAGGGTTATAAAGACAAAAAAGTGCAGCGCGAAATAATAATAAAAAAGGGTGTCTTAAAATTGACTAAAGGAACTCTATCCTAATTTTATTCTCAAAGTGCCCTTGTCATACTTAAAAAGCAGTGTGTAGACACTTGTGATTCTCAAGCTGTCAAACACAGTGATAGGTCGACATGTTTCTGCCCTTGTAAGATCTACTAGTATCTGAGCATTCCTCAGGACCAAGCAAACAAATACAGCTGCTGCTACAATAAAAATGTGTGAAAAAATATATGCAAAAAACACAGTTGATGGACAGAATGTAGAACAATGTCATACATTCACCCCAGTACAAGGATCTGGGCCTAAATCCATCGTTTTTTTGCGCTCCACACCACCCTGGGTTAGACACTGGCTATATGCAAATCAGCTCTGACCCTGTGCCTCATGGGAACAGTCCAGTCCGAACTACCAAGCCATGTCTTTTCCAGACCGGAATCAAGCATCCAAGGACTGGTTTCTGGCTATCAGCCTTCATCAGCCTGGATAGCTTGACTCCAGTGGTGTGGAGAGCCTGGGACTCACGTCTGAGCATACCCAGCCCACTCGGGGTGAAAATTGCAAAAAACAAAGAATGGTGATGGATTAAACTCAGATCAGTTGACTGGGGGTGAGTGTTTGATTTGCTCAAACGCTCCGTCCATCATCCCCTTTTGTATCGCTTTGTTCGCCCTAAGTGTAGCAGGGTATGCTCAGACGTGAGTCCCTTGCTCACTTGGCCACTGGATTCAAGATAGCCTGGCTGATGAGGATTATGAATCCGAAACCGGTCCCAGGATGCTTGTTTCCGGTCCATGGAAGACATGGCTTGGCAGTTCGGGCTGGACTGTTCCCATGAGGCACAGGGTCAGACTGATTTGCATATAGCCATGTCTGAAATGGGGTGGCTGAGTGGGGTAAAGAATGGTGATGGATTAAACTCAGATCAGTTGACTGGGGGTGAGTGTTTGATTTGCTCAAACGCTCCGTCCATCATCCCCTTTTGTATCGCTTTGTTCGCCCTAAGTGTTGCAGGGTATGCTCAGACGTGAGCCCCTTGCTCACTTGGCCACTGGATTCAAGATAGCCTGGCTGATGAGGATTATGAATCCGAAACCGGTCCCAGGATGCTTGTTTCCGGTCCATGGAAGACATGGCTTGGCATTTCGGGCTGGACTGTTCCCATGAGGCACAGGGTCAGACTGATTTGCATATAGCCATGTCTGAAATGGGGTGGCTGAGTGGGCTAAAGAATGGTGATGGATTAAACTCAGATCAGTTGACTGGGGGTGAGTGTTTGATTTGCTCAAACGCTCCGTCCTTCATCCCCTTTTGTATCGCTTTGTTCGCCCTAAGTGTGGCAGGGTATGCTCAGACGTGAGTCCCTTGCTCACTTGGCCACTGGATTCAAGATAGCCTGGCTGATGAGGATTATGAATCCGAAACCGGTCCCAGGATGCTTGTTTCCGGTCCATGGAAGACATGGCTTGGCAGTTCGGGCTGGACTGTTCCCATGAGGCACAGGGTCAGACTGATTTGCATATAGCCATGTCTGAAATGGGGTGGCTGAGTGGGCTAAAGAATGGTGATGGATTAAACTCAGATCAGTTGACTGGGGGTGAGTGTTTGATTTGCTCAAACGCTCCGTCCTTCATCCCCTTTTGTATCGCTTTGTTCGCCCTAAGTGTGGCAGGGTATGCTCAGACGTGAGTCCCTTGCTCACTTGGCCACTGGATTCAAGATAGCCTGGCTGATGAGGATTATGAATCCGAAACCGGTCCCAGGATGCTTGTTTCCGGTCCATGGAAGACATGGCTTGGCAGTTCGGGCTGGACTGTTCCCATGAAGCACAGGGTCAGACTGATTTGCATATAGCCATGTCTGAAATGGGGTGGCTGAGTGGGCTAAAGCATGGTGATGGATTAAACTCAGATCAGTTGACTGGGGGTGAGTGTTTGATTTGCTCAAACGCTCCGTCCATCATCCCCTTTTGTAGCGCTTTGAAAAAATATATGTACAGTGAAAAAGTCACATAGAACATATCATATACTCCACCGGTATTATCCAACTAGGCAGGAGTGGAAGTCATTACCGGGAACCTGGAACAAAAAACAATTGAATGTACATTTAGGGATATTGAAATCCACACTTAACTCACTCGTAATAGATCTGCCTCTCTCTTATTTGGGGGCATATGCAAAACCCAACAGTGGTTCCAACACGGTCTATCGAATAAAGACACTTACCCATAACAATTGGGTGTCACCCTCACCTCTACCTGGTCACTACTCAGGGAAGGGGGCCCCGCTCTGCAACAAATGAAAAACCAGAGTCTATGAACATCCTGTTTCACAGCCGGTATATTTGCTGCATGATTCTTACTCTAGGTATCTCTGACAACAAACACTCTCGGGAATTACAAAGAGCAGTGAAAAATACACTATCACAATCTTCTTCGTATAAAAGCAAAAATAATTACCATGGCAAGAGCGCCATTCACATTCAGTGTGATAAATGTGTGCATCTACTGGAAAAGACATTGATTCTATCTCGGGTTTGAATACACCGGAGACAAAAGGAAACATACTCAGCAGAGCCCTGCTAAATTATTCACTTACATGTTACAAAGACCGAAGAAAACAGGGCCTCGCTTACCTATCCGTCGGTACCCCGGGACGGTCATTGAGTTTGACCGGAGGTACCGACGGCGGCCATCGACATTGTTTATATACAGGATCTGGAGACGCGGCCGCGTTCTCGAGATAGGGGTCCTCGCGGGTTGCCCTCGCGATGTCAGGCTCCCTGCATCGGATACTGGAGGCTGCAGAAAGACGGGCAGTAAGCATTCTCGCGAGTGGCGAACAGGTCCAACTGAGGAGTCCCCCACGTCTCAAAGACGTGACAAACTACCTCTGGATGAAGCCTCCACTCGTGGTCGGCGGAGAACTGCCGACTGAGACTGTCTGCACGAACGTTCAGAAGTCTGGCCAGATGATTTGCCATCAGACAAATCTGATGGTCCTGAACCCAGGACCAGAGAAGCAGAGCCTCTCTGCAAAGACACTGCGACCCCCCTCCTCCCTGCTTGTTGACATACCACATCGCGGTCGTGTTGTCCGTCAGGAACTGAACTGACTGACCGCGAAGGGAAGGGAGGAAGGCCTTGAGTGCCAGACGTATCGCCCGCAACTCCAGAAGGTTGATGTGAAGCAACCTCTCCTCTGGAGACCAAAGACCCTTTATCTCCAAATCCCCCAGATGTGCACCCCACCCTAGAGTGGATGCATCCGTTATCACTGTGGCCACCGATGGAGGTAGTTGAAAAAACTTTCCTTGTGACAGATTGCCTTCCACGCTCCACCGAGACAGATCCGCTGCAGTTTCTCTGGAGATCCTCACTGACTCCCTGAGATCTCCGTTGTGTTGATACCACTGCCTGCGGAGGCACCACTGGAGTGCCCTCATGTGCCAGAGTGCATGGTTGACCAACAGAATGGAAGAAACCATCAGACCGAGCAAGAGAAGGACCTTCAAGACTGGAACGACCGCTCAATTGTAAAATAAAGGAGTCATTTCCTGTACGTCGTGAATCCTTTGAGGAGGAGGGAATGCACGACACACAGTAGTGTCCAGTACGGCACCTATGAACAGGTTGCGCTGGGAGGGCACCAGGTGAGATTTGGGTACATTTATCGAAAAACCCAACCTGTGCAACAACTGAGTTGTCTCTTGCAGATGATGGAGCACTATCTCTGGAGATTCTGCTTTGATCAGCCAATCGTCCAGATACGGGAATACAGGTATCCCTGACCTTCTGAGATGTGCAGCCACCACAGCCATCACCTTGGTGAAAACTCGAGGTGCAGTAGTAAGACCAAACGGAAGGACCGCAAACTGTTAGTGTTGCGATCCAACCGTGAAACGGAGATACTTTCTGTGCGACTTCAGGATTGGGATATGAAAATACGCATCCTGCAAGTCGATTGACACCATCCAGTCTTCTTCCAGCAGCGCTTGAAGAACCTGCACAAGAGTGAGCATCTTGAACTTCTCCTGTTTTAGGTAAAGGTTCAAGATCCTGAGATCAAGGATTGGACGAAGTCTGCCATCCTTCTTGGGGATCAGAAAATACCGGGAGTAGCATCCCTGACCCCTCTCCTGCTCCGGAACCACCTCTATCGCACCTTTTCTGAACAGTGCCAGGACTTCTTCTTGCAGGAGAAGCAAGTGGTCCTCCGAACAATAACCCTGGCAAGGAGGGTAATTTGGGGGAAACTTCCGAAATGGAAGAGCATACCCATTCTCCACGTGATTGGGAACCCAAAGATCTGATGTAATTAATTCCCAATCTCGTAGGAAATGGGTAAGCCGGCCCCCCACTGGGCCCACATGATCCGGAATGGCGGATCTAGGGCTGCTTTGCTGTAGTGGCAGGGGGCTGGGAAGGGGAGGAGGAGGAGGAGGATTGACGACCTCTTGGACGAGCTCTCTGTCTGCCTCTGTACGACTTGTACAGCGTATTTTGCTGCTGCTGTGGCTGCTGCTGAGATGGTTTGTAGGATCGAAAGGAAGACCTGCCAAATCCTCTGAAACGCCTTCCAGTAGTACCCCTGGTCTGAAGACCTAAAGATTTTGCTGTAGCCCTGCTGTCTTTAAAACGTTCTAAAGCAGCGTCAGCCTTCTTGCCAAACAATCCTGACCCATCAAAGGGCAAATCCATCAAGGCAGACTGAACATCTGCAGAGAATTCTGATGACTTTAACCATGCAGCTCTCCTAGTTGCCACCGAAGAGCCCATGACTCTCGCCACCGAATCATCGTGTCCAGCCGACTCTGAATTACTTGCCTCGCAGCAGCCTGAGTGCCCGAAATTACTTCCTGAAAGTCCTTTCTATCCCCTTCAGGAATTTTTGGCACTAACTGCTTCACGGAATCCATCAAGGCATGGATGTATCGTCCCATCAGACAAGTTACATTAGTAGATTTTAACGCCATGCTGGCTGAGGAGAAGACCTTCTTGGCCACCTGATCTTGCTTTCTCGACTCTTTTCCCCCTAGAACCTGCGGAAAAGCACCCGCAGACTTCTTAGAGCAGGCAGCCTGCACAACCAAACTCTCAGGCAGGGGGTGTGTAGACAAAAAGTCCGGGTCTTTAGGCGCCACCCTATATCTCCTAGCAACCGTCCTATCCACACGGCAGGGGCTGTAAGAGGATTCTTCCACACTTCATAAACAGGCTCTGCCAAAGCATCATTGAATGGAAGCATTGGTTCAATCACAGAGGAAGGTGAATGAAGGACCTCCGTAAGAAGATTAGATTTATATTTAGCGGTAGGCAGATCAATATTCAGTAAGTCCACCGCCTTCTTTATAACGACATGGTAAGGAGTCACATCCCTAGAGGGTACATCAGAGACAGAGGCCAGATCCCAATCAGGAGATAGTTCAAGGCCACTAGCCTCCCTCAGATCATCATAAGGATCCTCTGAATCCTGTAGCTCACCTTCCTCCAAGCCTTCATCGCGATACCTCTCCTCCTCCATAAGCCTCTGGGCCTCACGCCTCGATCTCTCCTTCATAAATGAAGCCGACGGATCCATGAACGACTCCACTGGAGTCGGCGCCGGCGTCGAAACCGAAGTCGGACGAGGCATCTTAACCCGAGGTCGAACCGGATTCGGCATCGGAGTCTTGGGTATCGGTGTCGGTGGAATCGGCGTCGAAGGATTCGGGGTCGACGGCTTCGGCGTCGAAGGCTTCGTCGGCGCCGGAAAATGCCAATGCGGTGCTGGAGCCGGCATTAATGGCATAAAGGGCACAGGAGCATAAGCCTGGGGAACACCCAGGTTAAAAGCCAAAGGACCCGCGGGACCAACCGGTGCACCAGAGGGGTACATTGCCCTGGAGTAAATGCCATACATGGCATTCAGGAACTGTGTCGGATCCTGACCTGGAGCCGGAAGGGCTGGGAAAGAGCCCCTGGGTTGCTCTCGAGGGAGCGGTGTCGTCTCGACATCGACCTCCGCTTCAGGTTGTTGGACCAGGGTCGACGGACCCGCAGGCAATGGAACTTCGCCTTCACCAACTTCCTCCACCTCACCTTCATCCTCCTGACCAGAAGGATTGGACGGAACCGGAGATGGATTCACAATCTGCTTCGGCGACCCAGGCGAATCAGCACACGAAGCTTCACCCTCGGAGACCTGTACTTCCGAAGTCGAAGCCACTTCCTTCCGAAGCAGCTTCACCTGCGACTTCGGTCTTTCTCTGAATGATGTCTGCACTCATGGCTTCTCTTCTTGTGCTTCTTCTTCGACGACCTCGAAGCATGAGCAGAAGACGAATCCGAGCGCGACCTCGAACGAGACCTCGACCTCAAACGCCGAGTTCGCGACTTCGAAGTCTTCTTTTCTTTCTTACTTTTCAATTCGCCACAAGGAACTTCGTCTCCCTTTCAAGAAGGGCCTTCGGAGTCATTCTCTTACAAGACGGGCAATCCTCTACGTCATGGTCGGAGCTGAGGCACCAGATGCAGCACTCGTGCGGATCTGTGATGGACATCATCTTATTACATTCTCCGCACGCCAGTCTTCTTTGAAGTCATCACGACAGAAGACGAAGAAGACACCAAAAGAAATACAAGGTAACAGAGATACAATATAGCTACAGACGATCCCTTGAAAACCGTTAGCGTCGACGACGTGGAAAAAAGGGAACTGATGTCATCACGCCGGAATGGGCCTATTATGGTGTCGTGACATCAGCGGAGTCGCGCGCGATGCCGTGCCTCTATGACGTCGACCACGTCCACGTCGGCGCGAAGCTACAAAAAGAATTTCCGAATGTTGCTGACGCAAGGGCATATTCACAAGGTGAGGAATCCACTGGCAGATGTATCTATCAGAAGATGAATAAGCAGGTCGTCACATAGAGGTAACTTCATTTGTGGATGAACATACATGTCTAGCAGTATGGAGACAAATCATCTCTATATGTCAGTTGTATGTCCTGACACCATAAGCCTTTTACCTTTGGTGACATTCTGTAATGACCTCCAGAATTGCAGTCGTACACTTGGAAATCTTTGGCGCAGTCAAGGTAGAATGACAACTCTCTTTTTGGGTCCAGTTGGTAAAGTCGCGCCTCCTTCCTTAGAGGGATGTGGCGGAGTGTAAAAGGAGTGACAACGTTCGCAGAAAGTAAGCTCTAGTGCGAAGATTCAGCTTGTCTGGGTAGTAGTTCAAGTACGGAGGCTTGGATGACAAAACCTGAAACTCACTGACACTCTGGGCTGATGTTATTGCCACCAGGAAGGCCGTTTTGATGGCAAGGAGTCTGTGAGGACAGCTGTACAATGGCTCAAAGGGAGCACACATCAGAAAAGTTAGGGCAAGATTTAAGTCCCACTGAGGCATAATGAAGGGCGAAGGTGGGAACATGTGTAGCAAGCCTTTCAAGAACATTTGTAAGAGGGGATTGGTTGATCAGGGAACCAGAGAAAACCAGAGAAGACAGAAAGGTAACGCTTTAGGGTGCCCTGAGCAGAGCCCATCTGGACAAGACAAAGGATAAAGTGAAGGACCGGAGCGAGGGCAACAGAAAGAGGGTCAACCTGTTTCTTTCCACTCCATGCCACAAACTTGTCTCAATGACAGACGTGTACAGTATTGGTAGAGGGCGCCTGGCTCCTAAGATTACATTGCAAACTTCGGTGGAAGGTCGAAAGCGGTTAACTGTTGCCACTCGATCTCCAAGCATGAAGGCGGAGCGTTGACAGGTACAGGTGTAGAACCCTATCCTGCTGCTGGAACAGAAGATTCTCTAGGAGGGGCAGCCGCATCAGAGGACTGATGGCTGTGCTCAACAGCTTGGGATACCAAACTCTCCGAGCCCAATCCAGAGCAACAAGGATAGGATAGGCCCGAAACTGCCACGAGTGCAGAACATTTCCGATGAAAGGGAGCGCCTGAGAGGAAGTCAGGTGTGACTTTGGCACACTGATAGTGAACCCCAGCGAGTGTAGGAGGTCCACCGTAGTCTGGAGGTGGACCTCGCCTTCAACAGCCAGTTGTCGAGTTAGGGGAAGACTGGCACCCTTGATCTCCGCATACAAGCTGTAACCACCTTGGTGAACAACCGAGGGGCGCTGGCAAGGCCAAAAGTGCATGGCAAACTGAAAGTGCTTGCAAACATACAGAGCACAGCACAAGATAAGTAGACAGCTGATTGATCCCAACCAGCAAAGTTAATTTAATACAAAATTCTGTAATAAGTTCTGTTCAGCATACGATCTTCATGACAGTTGTTCCATATGTACAATATTGATACAGCTACAGCCAACACGAGTTTCGTCGCCGTTCACAACTTTTTCAAGGCTGTTGACAAGATCATACAGTTGTGTTACAATCAGATGGAGAGATATAACGGATTTTCTCTTAAAAATCTTTGCTTGTTATACTTTGACTTCAACTAATGTGCTTGTGCCAAAAGTCCCACATCCCTTTGCATTGGTGATCATGCACAAAAGGAAAAAGAAAAGTGATTGAAAACGAGGGATCTCCTATGGTTTATTGGAAGAGAAGAGAGAAACGTGAAGGAAAAACAAATCAAGATACCCAGTAAGAGCATCCGTTTCAGAGATTCAAGAAAAACAGTATTTTGAAATAGATATTAAGGTCAATGGCTCGAATATCATCTAATTCGATGGATCAGAGCATCTGAATTACAATAGTCCAGAAACGAGATAAAGAGGTCAGATATGGTTTGAAGAGCACATCTATATGTCGATTTTTCCTATTGAAAGTTTAAAAAGAAAAGAAAAAGAGGAAGAATATTTGAAGAATCCAAACGTGATCTAGTGTTGGCCAAAAAAAACACAAGAAAAATATTACAATTGGTAGTGCGCTTTTAGTGTGCGATAATCAAAACCCTGAAACACATAGTACAAGTTTTATCCCCAAATTCCAAGAATTCTAAGGAGCCAACCAACATATTACCGAACTATCCTGAAAAACGCCACAGTTCATAAGTTAAAAGTTAAAATTACACAGTGCCAAGCTAGGTGCACCTTGAATTTATAAAACGTATTGTTGCTAGTCACACACTTACTTCGGATTCACTATTTAGTGCTTTAATCCAGTCGGTTCCTGGAAGATATAAGCCACGATGGCCTCAAAGAACAGATCCCTAAGTATGTGGTACCCAATGAAACGCTGTTAAAGAAAGGAAAAACGATGAAAAACATTGGCACAAGGGCCCTGAACTGGACTTTAGCTAAAGAACTTTACAACCTAAAATAGCCCATACTATCCAGGGCTCTGGGTAGAGTCTATATCGCCAGTTTACCATGTTCAGGTGAAAAAGTAAAAACTAGCTGTGATCACCTCTCTCGAGCATAAAGTAATCATCAAGTAACATTCGATGCGTGTATTTAATAATCTGGCGGCAGGGTACCAAAGTCGTCAAAACTTCAGAATGTCAGTAGTATTCTGACTGCAAAAAGCAAAAAACAAACAAGAAGCGACTAGAAAGTTAAAATGTTGCTTCCTGCTCTGTCGAGTTGCTAGGTCAGACAAGTAAAGACGTATTGGCCGGGTATCCAGCAAATTACTAATTTCGTCCGTCACGTTTACCGGAAAAACAGTGCAGTCCGGTCCTCACCAGCGGTAGAAATCCAAGTGTCGTTCTCCGCGCTGACTCTCTTCGGCAATTTCAAAGCCGCGGAGAGAAGCCGGTGCTTGACGTGCGTGGTCGCGTAAAAAGTCGACATGCACGTCTTGCCTTTCAAAATAGGCGCGGCCATTTTGGTCGTTTTTCATCAGAAGAAACCACGGTAGTTGCGAGCATTGTTAAATTAAAGTCCTAAAATCTTAAAGGCTGCAATAGAAGTATAATTTGCCATCATAAGAAGATCTTTTGGAACAGGCCGCCTGCACCACCAAACTTTCAGGCAGAGGGTGAGTGGATAAAAGTTCTGGGTCATCAGGAGCAGCTCTGTACCTCCTTGCAACAGCCCTAGATACAGCCGGAGCTGATACAGGTTTCTTCCAAACCTCTAAAATCGGTTCTTTGAGGGCATCATTAAAAGGCAGCAATGGTTCAGTCACTGAAGATGGAGAGTGAAGGACCTCCGTGAGAAGATTTGACTTAAACTCAGCAGTAGGTAGAGTAATGTTCAATAAACCTGCAGCTTTCTTTATTACGACATGGTAAGGAACCAAATCTCTAGAGGGTTCATCCGATGCTGAAACTAAATCCCACTCAGGGGACAGTTCAAGGCCACCAGCCACTGAAAGGTCCTCAAAAGGGTCCTCAGACTCCTGCAGCTCACCCTCCTCCAAATTCTCTTCACAATACCTCTCTTCCTCCATCAGCCTCTGGGCTTCACGCCTCGAACTGCGCTTCACATTCGAAGCCGTCGGATCCACTATCGGCGCCGGACGAGGAAGAATCCCACGATGTCGCTCAGGGTTCGGCATCAGGGTTGATGGAATCGGCGTAGAAGGATTCGGCGTCGACGGCTTCGGAGTCGAAGGCCTCGCCGGCGTCGGAAAATGCCAATGCGGCGCCAGAGCCGGCATAAAGGGCGCAGGTGCATAGGTTTGGCGAACACCCAGACCAAACGCCATCCGACCCGTGGGACCAACAGGAGCCCCAGAGGGGTACATAGCCCTGGAATATATACCAAACATTGCATTAAGGAAATGCGTCGGATCCTGACCTGGAGCCGGGAAGGCTGGGTACGAACCCCCAGGCTGCTCTTGAGGGCGTGGAGTCGATACGACGCCGACCTCCTCTTCGGGCTGGTGCACCGGAGTCGACAGACCCTCAGGCAACTGAGCCTCTCCCTCTCCAACCATCTCCCCCTCACCTTCATCCTCCCGATCTGGAGGATGGCATGGAACCGGAGATGGATTCGCCGTCTGCCTCGGAGAACCTGGCGAATTCGCATGCGACGCCTCACCCCCGGCGTCCTGATCTTCCGAAGCCGAAGATACCAACTTCTCAATCAGCTTCACCTGCGACTTCGGCTCGATCCCGAGTCCTTCCTCAAGCGATGTCGGGATTCATGGGACCTCTTCTTATGCTTCTTTTTAGACGATCTCGAACCATGGGCTGAGGACGAGTCTGATCGCGACCTCAAATGAGATCTTGACCTCGAGCGTCGAGTCCGTGACCTCGATTTTTTCTTCTCCTTACTTCCTTTAAGCTTCGCCACAAGAAGCTTAGTTTCTCTATCCCAGAGGGCCTTAGGTGTCATCTTCTTACAAGACTGGCAGTCTTCGACGTCGTGGTCGGAGCTTAAACACCATAAGCAGCATTCATGCGGATCCGTAATGGACATGGTTTTGCCGCATTCCCCACAGGCTTTAAATCCGGTCTTCTTCAAAGACCTGTCGAAAGAGAAGACAATGAAACACGAACAATACAAGGTAACAAAGTTACTGCAAAAGCTACGGACGATCCCTAGAAAACCGTTAGCGTCGACGACGCGGAAAAAAGGGAACTGATGTCATCACGCCGGCGTGGGCCTAATATGGGATCAGTGACGTCAGCGGAGTCGCGCGCGAAGCTACAAAAAGAATTTCCGGATGCTGCTGACGCAGGGGGATATTCACAAGGTGAGGAATCCACAGGCAGATAATGTATCTATCAGAAGCCTCCGTCCTTCTTGGGTAGCAGGAATAACAACCCAACCTACTTCTGGTGTCGGCACCCTCTCTATGGCTCCCTTGGCTAAAAGAACCGTAACTTCCTGAGGAAGCAAGAACAGATAGTCGTCTGTCAGCCTGTCGCAAGTGGGGGGCATGGGTGGATGGGTAGTCCCGATGGGGAGGGAGTAGCTCCTTCGAACAATCCGAAGAACCAGGAGGTCTGATCTTACAGACTTCCAGTGGGGCTGGTGATGGAGTATGCTGCCTCTCACTGGGTGCCCATGATGGTAAGAGGGCAAACTAAAGGGGTTTGGAGGCTGTGGTTTTTTGGGGGGTGTGGTGGACTGGCCCGACGATGCAGCTAGAAGCCCCTTCCGAGGCCACGAAAGGAGCGAAAGGTGGAATGGGATTGGCGAGGGGCCATGGAAAGGCTAAAGGAACTGGTTGTAGCTCTGCTATCCTTGAAGCACTACAGTGCTGAGTCCGCCTTGGCTCTGAAGAGATGGGAGCATTCAAAGGGCATGTCATTAAGCAACACTTGGACATCTCCGGAAAAGCCAGTTGTTCTCAGCCAGGCGTGGCACCGAAAAACTATTGATTAAGAAACCGCTCTACCCAGTGATTCAATCATGTCCTGCCCATATTGAATTATGAACTTCGCTACATCCCTCCCGTCAGAAATACCTTGGGAGAGTATGGCCTGCGCCTCCTTGGGGACCATGGGCAGCACCTGCGCAACCGAATACCACAGGACATGGGAGTTATGCCCCAAAAGCCACACAGTATTCACGGAGCGCAGTACCAGGCTTGTGTAAGAAAACATTTTCTTTCCTAAGATGTCCAGCCTCTTGAATCACCTATCCAGTGGAGTGGTAGGGAATATGCCAGAATTTACATAACAGGTGGAGGTTTGGACCACCAAACTCCCTGGGATAGGGTGTTGTGTGAGGAGTTGGGGTCCCCTGGGGCAGGGAGGTGGCAACAGGCAATCGTCCAGTTCACCGGAGCACCTGTGCAGGGTTTGGACCAATTCCCAAGCAGGATGTCCATGAGGGATTCATTAAATGGGACAAGCGGTTCTGAGGCGGTCACTCCTAGCTAAAGTACTATGTCAAGACGGTAGTCTTGACTGCTATTGAGGGTAGGCTCAGGTCCAGGACCTCGGCCGCCCTTCTCACCACCATAACAAAAGAAGAGCCCCCCTCCATAACCATGGCAGAGGGAGAGAGCATGCCAGCATCTGGAGAGGTGTTCAATCCACAGGTGTTCGCCAATTCCTCATACCAGTCCATGCTGGGGTCTAGGCGATGGTATTCTTCAGGGTCTAGTGACCCCTCCAATCCACCCTGAGTGCTAGCCCATAAGAATAGAGCTCGGGCTCCGGTCTGGAAGGCATGGCTCTAGTCAGCGCCCGAGTTGATGTCACTTTGTGTCAGAGTCAGGATAAGAATGAGGAGGGCGCTGCAGGCAGCTTCGGCATCAGGACCTTCATCTGCTCTGATCCAGATCTGTCCGTGGATCCAAGGGGCCCGAAAGCAGCCGGGGACAGAACTGCAAGCGGAGAACCAGTGGGTGTCCCTCCTGAGCCGGTGGGGCCAAATGAGTACTAGTGGGAACGGGCCACCCAAATATGAGGAGCATTGCCTTAAAGCACTCGCTAGGTTGGGCGGGGGTTGCTCTGGCTCCCGGAAACTTGGGTAGGCATCTTATGCTTGTGAGACTCTTCTTATGCTTGTGAGACTTACACAAAGACAACTTGGAGTGCGACAAGGATCTTGGGCTCTACGCCCGATTCCCGGAATTTACTCTTGACCAGGATCGAGACCATTGCAGCGTCGCTCAGCGGGTCGCAAGGAAATTGTTGGAGCACTCCGTCAAGGACTTAGCATGCATGACAAAGCAGTCGACACGACAATCAAGGCGGATCTTTGCATGATGGTCATGCTAGAGGCACCAGAGGCAATGGGTCCGTAACTGAGATGTGATGGTGACATGCACCCCAAGGCTAGACTCTGGCCTTCCTAGTTGACATCCTGCCACACGGGGCAAATATTTTTAAAAGATTGACAAAAAGTCAAAAATGTCAGTAAAAAAATTGGATGGGGGTAGATCTCCCTGGATCTGCACTGACTGTCGCGGAAAGATGGGGTGGCACCTATATGGGTGCTGCACATGCTGCTTCTGGCACAACGAACACCATGCGCAGCTGAACAATGCCACCTACCAGCACGCAGGCATACTGCTCACGAAAATGCTCCTTTCTGATGCTTGAGGAAAATTCTAAGGTAAGGAATGTGTGCTAGAAGTCTCTTTCACACTTTTACATTAGCAGCTCTGCCTGCTTTGATATTCTGGTGCATGGCATTGCGCGTCTCTTGTTCTAAATTTCTTGTTTTATTCGGGGGTGCCCGGTCCCACCCTGGACGCCTCCAAGGCAATTTTTGTGGTGAGGCCAACGGGTGGAGACCCAAGGGCCTGCGACATCACTGGCTTTTCGCACATTTCTCAGTGCTGGGCATGAGGCTGCAAACTCTCTTTTCCTACCCCGATCCATAGAAGCACTTCCCTTGCACTCCTGCAGCAGGAAGCAGCCTTTTGTTCTGGGTTCCAGGACACTGCATTTGTTTTGGGGCCTGAGGATGGAGTCCCAGACCCACTTTAAAATTAATACTGCCCCAGGGGATGGGGTCTGTGGGCAGAGAGAGTCGGAGCATGGGGCCTAGTTCATGGAACAATAATTAAATGAATCTTGTGCTGACCGTCCTGGCACTGGCCCACATAAGGGATAATTTTAAAAGTTGCCGTGAAGCGCCACACACTTTTTCTCTTGCGGGTGGGGTGGGGTCAAATGTCAAGATCTTAACAGGTTAAGATCTCCAACCCAGTTAGGCCAATTTCAATGACCTTGGGCTCATTTCACTCCTGGTAGTAAGCTCTAGCCACCAGAAGCTTTTTCATCTGGTTTCACTTTGTTTGCTTCACCACCTTCCTCCCACAGAAATCCAGCTCCTCTCCCAACTGTTCTGCATGCGAAATAAGGGGACCAGCATCACTGGCCCTGGAGAGACTCACTAGTTCTGTGGTCAAATGCAGAGTTCTCAGTTCATTAGGGCATCAGGGGGCTTGTCCTTCCACCTGTCCATGGTGTAGTCACTGTCGCAGTCCAGGTCCAAAGTCTTGCACTCTTGCTGTGGTCAGTTCTCCCCTTTTCCCTGGATTTGGCTCCAGCCTGGCTAGTGAAACAACAGTCTGGTGTTTGGTCTCTTTGTGTGTGCTGGGGAAAGGCCCACTGAAGTGTAATCAGGCCAGGGCCCAACTCCTCCCCGCCATCCTGCCAGGAAGACCTACTCCCTCTACACTCATGCCCCCTTGTGCACTAGTTCCAATACGCATTTCTCAGTGGAAGAGCCAGCCCAGGCTACTAGAAACACCCAGAAACTTTAGGTAGGAAAATGCCAACTTTCTAAAAGTAGAATTTCTGAAATAATAATTTAAAATCTGATGTCACTACTAAAGGGGATTTTAAATTACAATTTAAAAGATTGTAAGAAGTACTTTTTTTGCTGCTACCAATCTGAATTTAGCATTTAATAAATTTAAGAATGTAGTTCAATTATTTCCTATGGCAGCCAGCCTTGCAACAGTGAAAAACATTTTTGGAGGATATTTCACTATTCAATTAATTTCTACATGCCCTACTTTTAAGTAGCTGCACCCAGCCTTCATGGGTAATAATGCCAACTTATGGGTGACATTAATATTTAAAAGAACGGTTTTAGGCTGTCTAAAGGGGTCATTTGGCAGATCATCTGTGCAGTTTAAAACTGTCACAGGTAGGTTACCTGTGTGCAGCTACCAGTCTGCGCACAATTGTAGCCTATTATATGCAGCCTGCACATGTTTATGTACACGTGTTGGCATGTAGCCAGTTCACTTCCCCTACTTAAGTTGCGTTGCAGCAGCCCTATCTATCAAACAAGGCAGACACTGATGGTAAACACACGCAATCCAAATCACCATAACTAGCAGTGAGACTTCACACAGGGAGACTCACCCACAGTAATGGCCCAAAAACCGGGTGATCCAAAGCAAAAAATCCTGGTGTACCAAATGGGCGGAATCCATTTACAACACTCAGAAAAAAACTGCCAGAATCAGTAGGAAACAGGAGGATTCACCGCTTGAATTCCTACTGAAGAAGGCAGGCACTGCTGAGAAAATTGAGATAAAAATAAAGTTAAAACCAATACCTACTGTTAAGAAAAAATAATGTCAATATCCAATAAATGGAAAACATCCAATGAAACATAAACATGCTTTCTAGAGAATTGTTCTTTGATAAATCGAGATGAAAGGGATGACCAATGTATTCAGGAATTCACAGATCTGGAAAACAAACCTGAGAGACTATGCTGGGATTGTGGTGGTCCAATGAAGCCTTGAAGTACTAGCACAGTTTTTCTCTGTGCTAAAACAACAATTTCTTTTCATTTCGTGTGCTTTCAAAAAGGGCGTTTTAAGATTGGGAAAGTAGCTATATGTGTTTTAATCCATTTTTAATTTTACAATAATTTTTCACATTTTCTCTATTTTGTTTCTTAGATAACTAATGTTAAGCAAATGTTGCTATACATAGGTGTTTTTTCAGTGCCTTGCTTTCGTTATAATTGTCAAGATGAAACTTGTTTATTTATTATTTAATCACACAATGGAAAATAATCTACTATATTTCAGAATGCAGATTATGCTGTGTATAAGCAATCTTGTTTAAAAAAGGGAGCGTTGACAACGAATGAAGTAATAAACTGAACTTCGCTTACTGCTTTATCTCCAAAAATCCCAGCTTCTCTTCTTGCTTGTTCTAACCAAGCTTCGGCTGCCTCAGCATTTGTCATTGCCTTTAGTTTTAGGGAAGGTGACTCCATAGGAATATCTAAAACATGGGTTCTTGGCTTCACTGTTCGTAGTATCTCAGCAGGCGTAATGTGATCTCCTATTTGGTAATTGCATATAAAACGAATTACAAAAATGACTGGGCACTCATGGAATAGAATACAATCAATTATCTGTCTTGCCCGCGTGCATTTTAAAGATTATCATTCCACATCTTACACTTTTCAATTCAATTCAATTCAAAGATCTTTATTTGGATACAAGATTATATCCATAAAAGTGCAGTCAAATAATGACATAATAAAAAGTTTCCAATTTAAAAAGGTCCTCCAATAATACAGTACATATTCAAAAGATACAGATGCAAGACAAAATTCATCACGATGTTTGTTTATCAGAGTTAAAATACAATTAAAAGGCGGTAAAAGTAAACAGACTTCAAGAGGTACACATTGAGTTGCGGGCACACACTGCAACGTTCAAAAAGGATAGGACCCGAAAGGTTAGCTCATCATCTTCCAAGGCAATAACCTTACCATAGACTGCCTTATGATCAATCGTAGATATAGCCTTAAAATATGGTATCAAAAACATTTTGGTGTATTTTAAATAGTAACTACTAAAGAATAAAAAATGCAGTATAGATTGTTTGTGTTGGCTATTACAAGGGCATGACAAATGATCAAGGTTAGAGTTGAACCTCACAGAAAAGCAACGCAAAAATTTCATTGTATCAACCCCTCAGCCTAAAAAGCAAACCCCTTTCCCAACGACCAATGGGTTTTAGGAGATAGTTAGATGGAACGTGGGAAATGTTCTCAATAAGCATATATCTAGCAACGGAGGTTTTCCGAATCTCTTTATCATATCTAGATTTTCTATATAATGCGTATAAAGCCTTCTGGAGGGTTTTCTTACTTATACTACCAAAATCAATGGGATTTAAAAATAAATACTCATAGTTCACGCTAGTTAAGCTTTTACGAACAGCGGCTAGACAGGGTATTTGCATAACCCTATCACATTTTAAGCAGTCTGATATAATCTCCCTGGTAAGTTGCGCTACAGGATTCTTCCAGACTGCGAGCCAAAATAGTGCAGTAAGAGCCTTGATATAATCTTTAATGTATGGCAGTTTAAGTTCACTGTGGCATGCGAACTGTGAAGAGGAGATAGGAGCACCCAGGATTTTACGGCAAAATCTGTTCTCTTTCCCCTGGATGCTACCACAGTTAGTAAAGCCCCAGACTTCTGCTCCATAGGTGGCTGTTGGGATGCTTTGGAGTTTAAAGATCTTAACGATTGCTGATACAACCTCCGAATTCCTTGGCTGGGGCAAGCCAAGTATTATATTAGTGGAATTGGAAAACTTTCTCCTGCTGTACGCCACATGGTCAACCCACAGTCCATTAGAAGCACATACCAACCCTAAATAGGGGAAAGTGCAAGTGCTTTGTAAACAGTCTGAGTATAAAACAATTGTTGTGTTAAAATACTTCTTTAACCCACACGCCATTAAAAAGTTTTTTTTTAATTGGTGCATAGGTCTAGACTAGCCATAAAATCAACAAAGCCCTGCACCAAAATGCGTAGAGCTTTTGGGGTGCGGCCCATTCGCACCGCATCGCCAGCATACAGTGGGGGAGGGGGAGTTTATTGCCATTAATGCTAGGGACATCATGGGTGAGTGTTACCAATGTCTTATTCAGATCGTTAATATAAAGGATAAAAAGCAGAGGGGCCAGGACACAACCCTGCCTGACCCCTCTACCGACCTCAATATCTTTCGATATCTCACCGCCCCTACTAATACGCAGCTGGGCGTGCAGGTCTTTATGTAAATACACTACTCGTCCAAGCCATAATTTAAAAGAATAGTCCAAAGCGGTGACCTATTGACAAAGTCGAAGGCCGAGGTAAGATCCATGAAAGCTAGTTATATAGATAATTTTTTAACTATGTTATATTTACCAATAATCAAATTGAGGTTGATGCACTGCTCAACAGTGCCAATATTACTTCTAAACCCCAACTGACAAGGATGTAAAATCTGGTCTTTCTCTGCCCACGACCTAATCTTATTGTACATGACCCTCCCCAAGATTTTCAGAGTGTTGTCGATCAGGGAGATCGGCCTATAACAGCTTGGGTTAGAGAGATCGCCCTTTTTAAAAATCGGCACAATAATACTGGTGGACCATGTGTTAGGTATAGTAGAAACTGTTAAATTATTAAAAACGTTCAGTAATAAGGGAGCCCAAAAATATGTTTTTTTAAAAAGATTTTTAACAACACTTTTTATTGACAAATCACATAGAAGATACAGCTCTCCGCACCCCGGAGGAACTGAGGCAAATACAGTAGATCATGATCAGCGATTCAGTTTACAGTAGCATTTAAACAAGAAAAGGAAACCCCCAACCCCCAGCCCCGTGACCCCCTATCCTGACCCACCCCCTCCCCTACCCATCCCCTGCATGGCGTCTCTCTCGTTCTGCAGCTAGTGTACATACATGTCAGTAGGATTTAAAACATCCCCCTCACGTGCCCATCGCCCCCGCCCCTTCAACATCTCTAGCCGGTGCCAGAGGCTCCAGCCACAGACCCCTGTAGTCCGCCCATCTTTTCCAGATTTTATAATGTTTTGTGGGGCAACCTCTGGCCTCGAATATCGGCCGGTCAAGACCCATACAGAAGTCCAAGCCCTTTTTCCACACAACCACTTTGGGAGCACTGGGATCCTTCCACGCCTGGGCCACGTCCCTTTTCGCCACCGTGAGTCCCAGCAGCAGTAGGTGTCTCTTATAGATGTTATCCCAACCCCTTCAAGGACATGAAGTAGGCCCAGCTGAGGGGTACGGGGGAGGTCTCAGCCCAGCACTTCCGACAAACAGTTCCACACACCCGTCTAAAACCTTGCCAGACCAGCACAATCCCACACTGTGTGTAAGAAATCTCCTAATTCGTGATTACACCTCAGACACGTCGGGGACCCAATCAGACCTGCCCTCCACAGCCGCTCCCTAGTACAATAAGTGCGATGGAGATATTTAAATTGTATAAAGCGCAGGCGCATGGCAATAGCAGCTCCCCTGGGGGATTCAAGGGCTTCTCTCCAGTCTTCCTCCCCAAATTCCCCCACATCTCTCACCCAACGATCACGCAGGGCCTGTAAGTCAGAAGAGCAGTGGATAACTAATGTCTGATAGATTCTGGAGATTTTCTTCTCTCCCAGGTCCCCCATAAACAGCTTCGCCTCTATTGGGCTGAATTCGGGCAGGGTGTCTAATCCCTCCAGTGCGGGTGTGATGGCATGCCTAAATTGTAAGTATCTGAAGAACTGTGTTCGGGGCATACAATACTCCTCGCTAAGTTCCTGAAATGATTTCAGTGTTGTGCCCCTCAAGACATGCCCCAATGTGGATATCCCTATCAGGTCCCATCCCTGAAAGCCCCGCAGTTGTGTTAGTTCCGGTAGTCTGGTTGGTTTTTAATAAGGTCCATGGGTAAACCCTCAGAGCCTGTGGTTTTACAGCCCAGACTCTGTTCGATAGTCTCCTCTACTTCTGACAAATTAATCGAGACCCTACTGATAACTAAATGCTCATCTGGGGCTATAGTTGAGACTGGTGCTGAATAAATCTTAGAAAAATGTGCTTCCCATGTCTCACTGGCAATATTAAAGTTGATTTAAGACAGAGGATGTCCTAAAGACCTCATATCTTTAACAGCCAACCAGAAATCCTTCCCATTTTGTAGAGTAACTGCACGGGCGAGATTGTCCCTACGCTCCCTAACTATTTCCTCCTTTCTAATCAAGATAGCTACTTTATAGCATTGTCTAAGTGTTTTAATAAGGGTTATATCTCTAGGTTTTTTAACAAGTGCCCTTCGAAGAGCTCTATTAGCTGCGGAACAATCAGTATTTAACCAACTAGGGCCGGAATGTGTTTCTTTGATGGGCCTAGATAACAAGGTTTTAACGCCCACACATAGCTACGTAAAAGCAGCGACTACCGCAGAATTATGTTCCCTAAAAGACAGACAGGTATTAATTAATTCCGGATATGTTCTTACCATCTTTTCAAATAAGACTTTATTATCTATACCACGCCAGACCAATCTAAGGTTACCAGTGGAGGGGGACAGATGACTTGCACCACACTCTTTGCCATAGATCGGCCTTGGGGCAAGACTCAGAGTTAAGTTAATGGTGTTATGATCCCCATGGACGGTAGAAACAACCTCAGCTTTTAGCACAACTTTTTCTAACAAAGGGGAGATAAAAATAAAATTGATGGTGGAGGCCGAACCGCTGCCTCTGCACGTAGGGTCTATATGGTTAACTATTTTGGATACTGCAGCAAGCTCCATCACGTCCCAAAAATTATTAGTACTTCTATAATTTAATAGTGGGGCCCCCCTATTACAGAATGGTGCCTTGCTGGTAGGGTGAATAGCAGAATACATGCCGCTAGGTAGCTTAAAAATTAATAAAACAATAAAGTATTGCCTGGAATTTATCCTTTTTGGTGTCAAGCACCCTTGCACTACTGCCTGCTGTGATATTAATCCAAATTGAGAGACCTCCTGCCGGTCGACCAGAATTTGTAATAGGGACAACAGTATTAAAAAATTCAAACCCCTCCAGGAATAAGTCCTGTGTGGCCCATGTCTCCTGAAACATTAAAATATACTGTTTTTGGACTGGCTACAACCAGTCAGGTAAGTTCATTTTAGAAGCAGACCAGCAACACTCCAGCTTAATATTTTCAAACTTGAATCAGCGTCAAGCACAAATGGAGTACCAAGTTCACGAGGTGGGGACACGATTGAAAAGGGAGCTAACTCAGGTAATACTGATGGTGCTAGTGGGGGAGACAGTCAATCCTGACTTTCCAAACCAGACAGTGGCAGTAACCTATAATGTAGTGAGAGGGAGGGGGCGGCAGAGGGAGCATCAGGGAATGTAGCTCCCAAAGAGGGCTTATAAAAATAGCCCAAGGTTAAAGCCCATATGCTAGTAGCAATATTGGAGTGGGCCTCCTGTGCCATTATTATTGATTTAGCCACTGACGGATTACTAAAAGTAATGACTATACAATCCCCCTTGATACTCTTTGAGGACTGCCCCTCCCAACCAACTCTGTGTACCATAATGATGCTATTGGTGAGTAACGCCCTCAACCCTTTGTGTTTGGATAATCAATCAACACTTTTGTTGCGTGGTTGATCCCACGTTTCGACTTGATTTACCTTAAGAGGGGGCACATCCGCCAGGACCACAACGTAAGGGCAGGCTGCCGGGATAAATTTAACACCTCCCTACTACCAGTAGTACTTAACATACGTGTAGTATCAGGACCACCCTCACATAATATGCTACCTCCTGACAGTGGTAATAGGCTGGGACACTTTTTTTACAAATAAACTTTCTACACCACCATTGTTATAGGTGCTATTTTCCGAACTACTACGCTCAAGCGCGAAACACTCCTTAACTTTATTACAAACACCACAAGAATTGGTAGATGGAATGGATTTGGGTATACAGGACAGGGTGTTAGGATTAGAATAATACACATTATTAAAAGGCGCGTTTAGGTCTGTCCTCCCAGGTATAACAAGCTCTGTAGAATTATCCTGGGTGCTTAAGTTTGTACCTAGTGGCTCAGTATGGGCCAGTCGTTCCCTCAAAGTGGCAAAGTGGCTGATGAGTAGATTTTTTACACGCTCAAAGACAGTGTCCACAATACGATTAATCGTGACTTCTCTGTAACTGCAACTCTCAAAGGAAAACAGGCTGATTTCAGTCTGAGTGCTAATAGAACGACAGGGTTCAATACTAGGAGTGTACACAGAAGCAGCAACAGTCTTGGGGGTTGGAGAAGGGCGTATCCATGAGCTCAAAGCAGTACGTGATGTACTAGAGCGGTTAGGTTGCTTCCTCTTAGCGCTAATAATTTTAGCAGGCTTTCTTTTGCGTTTCGTCCCAATGATTACCTTAGGGGCCGCCAAGGGTTCCAGAGAGATCAAGTTTAGTGAAGGAGCATTAATTGTAACACCATTGCTGGGCGCATCAAGGGAAGCCTCAGAATTAATGTTAATGCCGTTGGAAAAAGTAGCATTCAAAGTGGTACCCATCAAGCTACTGGAAGGAGGGGTGCCCCCATGCCGAGGGAGAGACGCCTCTCGGTCAATTCAATCTCATTGGACACAATACTAACAGCCCTTTCCAGCATGCTATCAATGCTTGTAGTGACAGGCCTTAGTGGCGGCTGCTCCCCTCGCTTTCCCATGGTTACGTTGCACCTGTTAAACCAACATATGCGCTCTCACCTCAAAAGTTTGCTGAACACCAGCTAAAGAGGGGTGGCCCAGCCCATGTCTCCTCTGGGCTCTGACGGGCCCACACTCCGCCCGGGCGCGTCCCGTGCTGTGAGAGGTGGGCGGAGCTTAAATCGCGCCCCTGAGCACGAATGCAGCACCACGGTGGCGTCAGGGCAGCTGGGAGATAAAGTTCAGCCGTTCCCCTTATGGCGTTGGCTGCAGGCAGGAGGTAGGAGCTGTTCCCCTCACAGCAGTGATTCCGGTGCTCTCAAGCCTCCAAGCGTCTTACACTTGTCATTATTCAGAGTGGATGTATCCAAAATTAGCTTTAGGAATATGCATGTCATACTGTATTATGTATTACACCTTTGAATAGTACACATATAAATCTGCAAAGTTTTTTATATAGCGCGAACTAGACCCGAACCGAATCAGGTATCAGAGCGCTTTACATAGCACCAGTTACGTTACATGAGGACACACTTTTTTTTTTTTAGGCACGGGGAGATTAAGTGATTTGCCCAGAATCACAGGAGGTTTTTTGGCGTCGTTACCGAGACTCGAAGCCAGATCCCCAGGTCCGAGGTCGAGCGCCTTAGCTACTTACCCAGTATGCATCTGTTCTTGGCATATAAAGGTCTAGATTCATATGCGTTAGCATAGATCGTCATCTGGTGTTGGGCCTGGATGTTTGCACTTTGTTTTTCTTCAAACAAAGTCTTTGTACTCATGAAGTAGGTGACTCATCCTTTCATTGATAGTGTGCATGGGCATCGACTCCATCCCCAGATTGTTTTGCTGTAAAGATGATGATGGCGTTAGTAAGAGTAGAAAGAGATGTCCATGTATAGTGTATCTAAGTAAGATAATAATACAACAGATAAAGGTACCCGGGGAGGCGGGTGGGTGCGTATGACTCTACAGTTTTATATACCAAGAACAGATGCATACAGGGTAAGTAGCATTTTCCGTTCGAGGCATATGAGCTGTAGATCATATGGGTTAGCATAGACTATACAGCAGTTATCTTCCCAGCGATGGCTAACCTGTATCTGTTGCAGTGGTTTGAAATAGCGTTCTTAAAACTACCTGTCCCACACTAGCTTGTTGTTTTGCTATCCCATCTACAAGTAGTAATTTGTGAATGTGTGTGGTGTAGACCATGTTGCACCCTTGCAGATGTCATCTAGGGGTATAGTCCCTAAGAATGCCATAGATGCCCCTAGTTTGCGTGTAGAGTGCGCCCTAGAGGGAATTGTTGATGTGCGTTTAGCTTTAATATAGCATATTTGGATGCACTTAACTATCCACCTTGCAATACCTGCTTTTGATATGGGATTGCCTTTATTCAGAGCCAAAAAAGCAACAAAAAGTTGTTTACTTTTTCGAAAAGATTTAGTTCTTTCAATGTAATATAGTAGTGCTTGTTTAACATCTAATGTGTGAAGAGCACGTTCTGCCACTGAATCTGGTTGAGGACAAAAAACAAGGGTTTCTCAACCGACTGATTGAGATGAAAGGCAGAAACGACATTGGGTAAAAATGTGGGATTAGTCCTAAGAATCACTTTGTTTTGATGAATTTGTAAAAATGGTTCTTGTATGGTTAGCGCATGGAGCGCACCAACTCTTCTACGAGATGTGATGGCTATAAGGAAGGATACTTTCCAAGTGAGAAACTGTAGTTCACATTTGTGTAAAGGCTCACATTTTGGGCCCATGAGTCTTGTAAGGACTATAATTAAGATTCCACACTGGAGAAGGTGGAAGTCTAGGAGGGATGATTCTTTTGAGTCCTTCCATAAAAGCTTTGATAGCGGGTATTCGAAACAAAAACAAGTGTTGTCTGTTTTGTAGGTAAGCCGCTATTGCAGCAAGAAGGATAAGTTACTTACCTGTAATCCTAGTTCTCTTCCAGGGGTATCCTCATCAAAGTCATAAGCACTGAATATTCCCGCCCATGTGCGGGACCCCGGAAACAATATAAAAATATATATGTATAAAACACATATATCTCGCTCCAGATATATGTATGTACATATATCATTTTTCTCACATCAATGCAGCCCCAAAACTGAGGCTAAACAATGCAAACACATATACATGAACCGCAATTAGTAAGGAATCAAAAAACACATTAGGTCAAAAAATCCTTGAACTTTGTGTTTTAATGAGTCAAACCACTCATAAATCCTGAAAATTGCTTATAAATAGACATTTTTAGCCCTCAGGCTGCATTGTAAAACAATATCATAGAAAATGAAACCATTTTCACAATAACTGGCACCGTGCCTTTAAGGCAGCCATGACCCCAGGCTTCCCATCATGCCTCAGGGGTGACAGTTAGGTCAGTTGTTCTTTGCATAACCCTGAAGACAGGGCTCAACCACAAGATTGAAAACAAAACAGTACCAAATCTCATTTACCTGGGGAGGCGGGTGGGTTGCTTATGACTTTGATGAGGATACCCCTGGAAGAGAACTAGGATTACAGGTAAGTAACTTATCCTTCTCTTCCAGGGGATCCTCATCAATAGTCATAAGCACTGAATAGAATAGCAAGCCCATCAACCACCTGCAGGTAAATGAGAAGTACATGACCCAACCAATCATAACAGCCAAAAGAAATTCTAGCTGTTAAACAGATTCCTCAGGGAGGCCTGGCCCACCTGGGTATCTGCTCTCGTGTCAGAATCTAGACAGTAATGTCTGGTAAATGTATGGACAGACCTCCAGGTCGCCGCTTTACAAATCTCAGACATGGGCACATCCTGCAGGTAAGCCGCCGTGGCTGCTCTACCTCTAGTAGAATGCGCCTTAGGGGAACCCCCTAAAGTCTTCTGTGCCAATTGGTAAGCAAGCTTGATACACGAAACGATCCACCTGGAGATAGAACGTTTCGAGGCTGCATGACCAGTCCTGATCGAACCGTAGTTAACAAACAATTGATCAGAATGTCGAATAGACTTGGACCTGTCCAGATAGAACTTTAAAACCCTTTTCAGGTCCAGAGAGTGTAATGCCCTCTCAGCTGGAGTAGAGGGATTAGGAAAGAAAGTGGGTAAAGAGATAGACTGATTGACATGAAAATCTGATACCACTTTAGGCAGGAAAGAAGGATGCGTTCTAAGCACCACTCTGTTCAGATGAAAAACCGTATACGGTTCTTTAGTACATAGGGCCTGAATTTCGCTCACCCTACGGGCTGACGTAATCGCTATAAAAAAGGCCGCTTTCCAGGAAATATGCTGTAAAGAAGCTTTATGAATAGGCTCAAAAGGTGAACCCATCAATTTTGATAGGACTAGGTTCAGCTCCCAAGGCGGAGCAGGAGGCCAAACAGGAGGGTACACTTTCTTTAGGCCCTGCAGGAAATCTTTTACTGCAGGAAGCTGAAAAAAAGAAGTTTGTGAAGGTGATCGCCTATAAGCTGTAATAGCGGCTAAATGCACCTTAATGGAGTTAAACTTCAAACCTGTTTTAGTCAGGTACAACAAGTATGGGAGAACTGCTTC
Source organism: Lissotriton helveticus (assembly GCF_964261635.1). NCBI lineage: Eukaryota > Metazoa > Chordata > Amphibia > Caudata > Salamandridae > Lissotriton > Lissotriton helveticus. Next base: position 1,531,420,042 of record NC_136067.1, read on the forward strand.
TTCCTGACTTTTTACCGGATTGTGACCATTCTGCATGCACCACATATAGAATCTCTTCCACTTGCATGCATACGAATGTCTAGTGGAAGGGCGTCGTGCTTCTTTCAGAATGGCCATGCAGTCCTGTGGCAGCCCTAGATGGCCGTACTGTATGACCTCAGGAGCCAAGCTGCCAAGTTCAGTGACGGAAGGTTGGGATGGTGAATCCTCCCGTTCATCTTCGACAACAGGTCCTGCCTGCATGGAAGCCTCTTGTGAGGAGACACTGATAGGTGAAGTAGGTCTGTGTACCACCATTGTCTCGGCCAGTCTGGGGCAATCAGGATCATCGTTGTGCACGAGTGGTTCAGCTTGCTCACCACCTTCGGGATCAGCGGAAGGGGTGGGAAGGCGTACACAAACTGCCCCGACCAGTCCATTAACAGAGCATTCCCTCTCGTTCCTGGTCGATAGAACCTGGAGGCGAAGCTTGGGCATTTGGTGTTTTCGTCGTCTGCGAAGAGATCTATTGAAGGACGACCCCAAGACTGGAAAATGTCGTCTAGCACTTCGTCGTTGAGAACCCAGTCTTCTCTGTCTTCGAAGTGCCGACTTAGAGCGTCCGCCCTCACGTTCTGCTCTCCTGGGAGGTGGACTGCCTGAACAGACAACTTGCGAGCTAGAAGCCAATGCCAGATGCGCTGCGCTTCCAGAGACAGAGTCCTTGAGCGTGTTCCTCCCTGCTTGTTTAAATAGTACATCGTGGTGGTGTTGTCCGTCTGTACTAGAATCATTTTCTCCTGAAGCGAGGGAAGGAACGCTTTGAGAGCCAGGTGAACCGCTCTCAACTCCAGCAAGTTGATATGATAAGTGCTTTCCTTGGGAGACCACAGACCCTGCACTTGTAGGGGTCCCATGTGCGCTCCCCATCCTTGCAATGATGCATCTGTGATGATCGTTTGTGTTGGAGGCGGTTGATGGAAGAGAACCCCCATCTGCATGTTCTGTCTCTTTGTCCACCACTGGAGGGAAGATTGAGCAACCTCCGACAAAGTGATCCGATCGTCCCACTGATCTGAGTGTTGGTCCCATTTGTCCTCCAGATCCTGCTGAAGAGGACGCATCCGAAGTCTGGCGTTCGGCACTAGGAAGATGCAGGAAGCCATCGACCCCAAGAGCGAGGCTATCTTCCGCACCTTCTGGGACCTGTGGAGAAGAACTTGTTGGCACTTGAGGGCTATCGAAAACTTTCTCTCCTCCGAAGGAAACACTTTTCCTACTTCGGAGTCTAGCAGAGCTCCTAGGAAGTGGATCCTCTGAGTTGGTTGTGATACAGACTTGTTGAAATTGACATGTAGACCTAGACGTTGACAAAGTTCTATGCATGTCTTGAATTGATTCCTTACATTGCCTGGAGTTGGACCTTTCAACAGCCAATCGTCTAAGTATGGGTATACGAAGACTCCCCTGCGGCGTAGAGCTGCCGCCACCACTGCGACACACTTGGTGAACACTCTGGGAGCCGACTTCAACCCAAACGGGAGGACTTTGAACTGGTAGTGAGAGGTCCCCACCCGGAACCGAAGGAATCTTCTGTGATCTTGCCGTATTGGAATATGGAAGTACGCATCTTGAAGGTCCATCGAACACATCCAATCCCCCTGCCTGAGATGTGGATATATCTGATGAAGCGCCAACATGCGAAACTTTTCTTTTCGTACATGCAGATTGAGTGTTCTCAAGTCCAGAATGGGCCTGTATTCTTCCTTCTGGCCCTTTTTTCTGACCAGAAAATACCTCGAGTACACTCCTTTCCCCCTTTGGGACACCGGAACTCTCTCGATGGCTTCTTTCTCGAGGAGTGTAGCTACTTCTGCTTTTAACCTTTGTAGCTGGTGACTTGATGTTGAGATCGGGGAAACGTGCGGAGGTAGACGATGGAAACGAAGACAGTACCCATTCTGCAGCGTAGACAACACCCATTGATCTTTGGTGATGGCCTGCCACTCTGTCCTGTGATGCGCAATGCTTCCCCCCACTGGAGTGGGTAACGGCGCTGGGGGAAGTGAAGACTCATTGCTTCTGCTGCGCTTTATTGAAGTTGTTGCCTTGGCGCTGATTTCCATTTCCCTTGGAATTGCCCTTGCCTTTGTACTGTGTCTTTTGCTGGCCCTGCTGGTTCTGGCCTTTCTGCCATTGAGGGGTTTGAACCCTCTGCTTCGAATAACCCTTGTTGTTCGAACGGAATTTCTTCTTAAATTCCTTTTTCTTCTCGAGTCCCACCGCTTTGAGAGTGTCCAACTCGGTCTTCATCCGCTGCATTTCCTCATCCGCACTTGCTCCAAAGAGAGATGTGCCTGAAAAAGGAAGGTTCAGGATTCTTGCTTGAGCCTCCGGTTTTAATGCTGTGAGGCGTAACCAAGATGTTCTCCTTGCTGTAACTCCGTGCACATAGCCATGTGCCGCCAGAGTTGCCCCATCTGCTGCCGATCCTATAATCTGGTTGGAGACTTGACTGCCCTCCATCAGAACCTCCTCAAAGTCCTTTCTGTCTTCTTCAGGGAGCTTTGCGGTAAATCTCTGAAGTGAGTCCCACAGAGACCTGTCATACCTGCCGAGCAGGGCTTCCGCGTTAGAAACCTTGAGGAAAGAGGCTGAGGTGTTACACACCCTTCTCCCCCATGAGTCCTGCACCTTGCTATCCTTATCCGGAGGTACCGTGGATGAGGAAGCCACCGCATTGGATTTTCTTGCCGCCGTAATGATCACTGAATCTGGCGGGGGATCAGCTTTGAGGAACAGAGGATCCTCTTCCGGAGGACGATACTTTTTGAGAATCCTCGCTGGAACGGACTTCACCGTTGCCGGAGTGAGGAAGACTTCATTCACATGTTCCATTATACCCGGAACCAACGGCAACAACGGTTTGGGTGCTGATCTATGTTGCAGGGTTTCGAATATGACAGTCGTCTTGACTTGTGGAGCTGTCATCGGTACTCCCAGTTTCAGGGCTCCCCTGCCCAAGATATCTTGGAACGAGAAAATATCCTCAGTTGGAGACACTCTTGAGCGTGGACTGTTAGTAAGAGTCGGGGAGTAATCCCTGTGAGATCGTGTTCTCGACGAACTTGAAGAACTACTTGTCCTCCTGGACCTAGTTCTTCTGCTAGAACGCGTCTTGGAACGAGATCTCTCTCTGTGACGAGAATGTCTCTTGCTTGAGTGTTTAGAACGAGACCTTTCTCTGCGAAGAGGTTGGTCTCGATATCGCTTTAGGCGCTTTGCCGTCTCCTTGTCCTTTGCCGAGTGGTGAAGAGGTCTATTCCACCTTGGGGAAAGATGAACAGAAGGAGACTTGTGGATGGGATCCTTCTCAGGTGTACGCGACCGTTGAGGTTGTTCCGTTCGATCCTGTTGCGATCTTGCAGGGGATTCGGACCTCCCCCTATTAGATGCGCCGCCCCGTCCATCCGAGGATCTGCCACTCCGAGATGATGAGGATGATGAGGAAAGACTCACCAGAGATCCAGAGGGAGACCTTGAGCGAGATCTTTCTTCTGCAAGTCTCCGTCTCTTGGCGGGGGGATCCTGCACTGGAGATTGTTCCCCCTCCGCAGCCGATGCTGAACCTGGAGAACCCAACTGTGGCTCTAGGGCATGAGTCTGGACTAACAAGTCACTTCCCTTGTCCCGAACCACCTCCTTTGATTTTGTAGGAGTAACGTTCTTTGTTTGCGAAGAACTTCTCTCCCTGGATCTTTGTTGATCCCTCGACGGTGGTTGTATCGACGCCGAGCGCCGAGCAGGAAGACGCTCCCTCGACGTCGACCGTGATTTCTCCGTCGACCTCGGGTGGCAATGGCTGTCCTTCGACGTTGAAGGCTGTCTGTTCGACGTCGATGGAGGCTGTTTCGACGCCGATCGCCGTTGACTTGATGGCGACTGGGCGTGCCTCGACTCCAAATGCCGCTCCGACGTCGAACGCTCTCGTCCAGGCGTCGACGTTGGCTGCATCGACGTCGACCGATGATGTGTCGACAGAGGCTCCCTCGACGTCGAACGACCATGGCTAGTCGTCGACCGAGGATGGCTCGACGTCGAACGTCGATGGACCGACGTCGACGGAGACTGCCTCGACGTCACAGCATGACGATGCTGTTTCGACGTCACACGGCTCGCCGTCGAGCTCTTCCGCTTCGACGGCGACCTGTCCCTCGACGCTGACTGAAGCGGAGGTACCTTCCATGTAGACGCTGAAGACATCTTCTTCGTCGCCGTCGACTGCTTCTCCAACGCCGATCCCGACGTCGAATGTGAACCAGTCGGGGCTCCTCTCGACGTCGACCGCGTCTTCCGACTTTTCTGCTTCTTGGGAGATCTTCCTCTCTCAGAAAGCCCATAAGCTCTAATCCTCTCTCGATCCTTAAGAGTCCTGGAAGATAAAACCTGGCAGTGTTCACAGGTTTTAGAGGAATGAGAGTCTGGTAGGCACAGGATACAGACTGAATGAGAGTCAGTCTTTGCCTTTTTCCTTCCACATGAAGGACAGTTGTTGAAGAGAGAAGGCATCTTTGACAGGAAAAATACCTTTTTTAAGCACAAAAAGTGTTCAAACAGCACTCTATGTCTAAAAGACGTCGAGTGAAGTCAAAAATTCTAGTAAAAGCTGAATATTTTTTGACAGAAAGTCAAAAAGAAAAGGAGCTGTTTCACCAGGGTCCTGACTGAAGGAGCCGGAAAGAACAACTGACCTAACTGTCACCCCTGAGGCATGATGGGAAGCCTGGGGTCATGGCTGCCTTAAAGGCACGGTGCCAGTTATTGTGAAAATGGTTTCATTTTCTATGATATTGTTTTACAATGCAGCCTGAGGGCTAACAATGTCTATTTATAAGCAATTTTCAGGATTTATGAGTGGTTTGACTCATTAAAACACAAAGTTCAAGGATTTTTTGACCTAATGTGTTTTTTGATTCCTTACTAATTGCAGTTCATGTATATGTGTTTGCATTGTTTAGCCTCAGTTTTGGGGCTGCATTGATGTGAGAAAAATGATATATGTACATACATATATGTGGATGCGAGATATATGTGTTTTATACATATATATTTTTATATTGTTTCCGGGGTCCCGCACATGGGCGGGAATATTCAGTGCTTATGACTATTGATGAGGATCCCCTGGAAGAGAAGTAAATGTATAGATGTATACGCTAAATTAGAGCGATATAGGTGTAACAGGTAGCAAATGATGTTTTGAATTGAAACATCTAGTGGGTTGATTTGATTGTTTGTGCAGTAGATTACAAATCGTTAATAAAGTTCATGCAGTCTGGCAAGAGATTAAGGTAGCCCAACTCTATGATTTCAAGTGCCAGATCGCAAGGTTGCATTGACTGGGATCTGGATATCTCTCTATGGTTCTGAGTGAGAAGCTTGGGGTAGAGGTGTAGTTTTTGATGAGGAACTACTGACAGTTCCAACAGGGTTGTGAACAAGGGTTGTCGAGCCCACGTGGAAGCAACTAGGATCATTGTGAGGAAATGTTGCTTGAGCTTCCGAACCTCTAATGGAATTAGTGGGAGAGGTGGAAAAGTATAAACAAGTGTCCCTGACCAATTCAACCATAGCGCATTGCCTTCGGACAAGGGGTGTGGATACCTGGATGCTAAGTTTGGGTATTTTGCGTTGAGGTTTGTGGCGAACAGATCTATTTCTGGGTAGCCCCACATTTGGAAGAATGGGAGGAGAACTTGAGGATGTAGTTCCCATTTGTGGATCTGCTGTCCTTGATGGCTGAGCAGATCTGTGATCTGGTTGTTTACTCCTGGGAGGTTTCCTGCAAGGAGATACATTTTTTTGAGGTATGGCCCATCTCCATATGCTTTAAGCTAGGTGTGAAAGCTGTAGAGAGTGTCCCCCCATTTTTGTATGTAGTACATTGCTGTCATGTTGTCTGCATGAACTAAGACAGCTTTGCCTACTAGATGCAGTTGAAAAGCTTTCAATGGCAGAAAAATCGCTAGTAGGTGGTTTATGTGGAGTTTTTTCTGTTGTAGGGTCCACATGCCCTGAAGAGTATGTTTTTGAGGATGAGCTCCCCAACCGGTGAGTGATGCATCTGCCGTAAGCACTATCTGTGGAACAGGGTCGAGGAATGGTCGTCCTTTGGAAAGGTTTTTTGTATTCCACCACAGCTGAGAGCGATGGGTGTGGGCGTTCTGTACCAGATCTGTTAACTGAGCCTGGTTCCACTGACGTGCTAAGCATTCCTGTAGAAGACACATTTGAAGTCTTGCGTAAGGGACAATTAGAATGCAAGAAGCCATCATTCCAAGCAACGGCAAGAACACTCGGGCTGGTAGTGAGTGTTGGGACTGAAATTGCGATATCAAATTTAGCATGTTGCGTATCCTGACTAGATTAGGGTATGCAAGAGCTTTGTAAGTGTCTATTGTAGCTCCTAGATACGCTTGCATGTTGGACGGCTGAATGTGACACTTAGCGAGGTTTACAATGAACCCCAAATTGTGAAGCAGCTGAACTGCCTAGTGGGTGTGGATTATGCAGCTGTGTTGGGACTTGACTTTTATTAGCCAGCCATCCAGGTAAGGGAAGAGGTGAATGTGTTGTCTTCTTAAATGAGCTGCGACTACTGCGAGGCACTTGGTGAATTCTCTGGGTGCTGTAGTTACCCTGAAGGGGAGAACTTTGAATTGATAATGGTGTCCGTCCAAAATGAACAGGAGATTTTACAGGGACCTGGGTGAATAGGAATATGGAAGAAGGCGTCCTTTAAATCCATAGTGGATAGAAATTCGCCTTGCTGAAGCAATGGGAGCACCTGTTGAAGTGTGACCATATGGAAGTGGTCTGATTGAATATAGAGAGCCGTCCTTTTTTGGAATTAGAAAGTACAGGGAGTACACTCCTGTCCACTGATGATGCAATGGGACTAGTTCTATAGCATGTTTTTGTAACAGAGAAAGAACTTCATGTTTCAGGAGTGTGGGATGTACTGGTGACATTACACGTTGTTTTGGAAGAATATTTGGGGGAGTGCTGGTAAGTTCCAGGCAGTAACCGAACTGGATAATTTGTCTTACCCACTAGTCTGAGGTGATTGAATGCCAGACAGGTAGGAACTGTGAAAGACGTCCCCCGACAGGAGTGGAATGACTGGGGGTAGTGGAGTGAAGTCACTGTTTGTTGGCAGGGAAAGTGCAGGTTGAGTTACCTCTGCCTCTTCCCTTATTATTATTTCCCCTGTAGTTCCCTCGGAAAAAACCTCTGGCAGAGGGGGATTGGCCCTTGTAAGAGGAAGAGGAATTATCTGTAAGCGTTATTTTTGAGCCTCCCCTATAAAATGAGCGGCAAAAGGTAGAAGGCATTTGTAAAGCCCCCATGGACTATGCAGTTTCCATATCTTTTTTTATCTTTTCTAGGGACGTTTCCACAGCTGTCCCGAAAAGATGTTGTTTACCGAAAGATCGATTAAGTATGGAAGACGGTACCTCCTGCTTGAATAGGGAGATTCGAAGACAAGCGTACCTGCGTACTAGTATAGTGTTAATGGCACAAGATGCTGTGTCTGCCGCATCTAGTGCGCACTTAATGGAAGTACTGGTGATGAGCTTACCTTCCTGAATGAGAAAGTTTTCTTTGATTATGTATACTCTTCTGGCAAGTGTAGCATGAGTTTTTCTAACTCATCATAGTGAGCCCTATCGTAATGTGCTAATAGAGTCTGAGCGTTGGCAATACGCCATTGATTAGCAGCCTGAGACACTATATTTTTGCCTGAGGCATCAATGAGTTTGGATTCCTTGTCAGGAGGAGGAGCGTCACCCGTAGTTTGTGAATTTGCTCTCTTGCGAGCATTGGACACTACCAGAGAGTCTAAGGGCAACTGACCTCTAATGTATGCTGGGTCTGTAGGAGCGGGCTTGTATTTTTTGTCTACTCTAGGTGGGAGTATTCTTGCTCTGACTAGGTCTTTGAATACCTCATCTGCATGCTTTAACAAGCCCTTGAGCATGGGTAGAGTATGAGTAGACCTTTGTGAGGGTGACAGTGTCTCAAGTAAGAAATCCTTGTCTAGAGGGTCTGTATGAAGCTCCACCCCGTGGTATTGGGCAGCCCTGTTAATAAGTTGGACATAGCCGATGTTAAGTGGGGAGGGCCTGGAGGGATACAGGTCGGGGTCGCTATCCTGGTCTGGATCTTTATCATAATTGTCTCAGGGATCAGTGTCCTGTAGGATGTCCTCATCCTGTGGCACTATATGGTCTTCATTCCCATCCGTAAATCTCATAGTCCTCATCCTATGTGTCAGGTGGTAGTCTTTTGATGGTGTAATTATCAAATTTGGGTTAGGAGGAGGAGAGGGAGGTATGTAAGGGGGAGAAGAGTTAATACCCATGTCCTTTTTCTTCAGAGGTTTAGAATGATCCTCTGTGAGATCCAGCTTCCGTTTTTTAGGATCCAAATGTGGCTCTTCGCTGCAAGGTTCTTTGGATGGGGTTGATTTTGGCGTCAAAGATTTAGGCTGAGAGTCTTTAGGCGCTGAGTGCTTTGAGTCCGAGTGCTTTTTAGCAGGTTTAGGCTCTGAACCCTTTGGAATAGTAGGTTTCGGCCCGAAGTTTTCGGCACAGCGGATTTCGGCTCCGAGCTTTTAGGGGTGGATTTGGCTCCTAAGCCGTAGGTTTTGAGGCTTTGGGCTCCAGGTCTTTGTGCTTGGGGAGCTTCAGCTCTGAGGACTTCGTTGTCGGAGGTGTGTTCGGTGCCGGTGTTGTGGAGAACAGAAAAGCCTTCTGTTTGTGTTTCGGTGTTGGTTCGGCACCATAATGGGGCTGGATTGAGCTCGAGCCCGTACCTGAAGTCTTGTCTTTGTGTTTCGTAGCCGATCAGAGGGTGGGGCGTCTGAAACTTTCTCTCGGTGCCGACCTAAGCCCGAGGGCGAAGGTGATACAGGAGCCTTAGATTTGGGTGACTGGGCACATGGGGGTCTGTACTCACTGTATGTTGACCCAGAGTGATGGTAAGTTCTTCTTCCATGTCGAAATCAGCTTCGGACAAGGAGACCAACTCTTCTTCCTCGGCTCTGGTTCTGAATGGTGGGAATCAGAATCTTCGTCGAAGATGTCTGGAACGGAGCCGCTGCCGCGGTGCATCTCGTGGCGTCGAGCCCGACAATCACGAATGGTCTTCTTCGATCGGAATGATCGACAAGCTTCACAGTTCTTTTCTTTGTGTTCCGGGGATAAGCAGTAGTTGCAGACCTCGTGCGAGTCAGTGCGTAGAAACTTAGCACGACATCCAGGACATAGCTTGAATGGAATCCGTTCCATCGACTGCTGGCGTGGTCGGCATGGGTAGGCTGACGGCCCGCCTTGAAGTTTCTGATCAAAGGTTTTCAGATTTTCCATGATGCGCGTCGAATAGGAAACGGTGATCGATAGACAATACCACCGAGGGTAGATGATTCTGCGTCGAAGGGGTTCAGAAACAATACCAAACCGGAGCGCAGCAATACACATCCGAACCCGATGGCGGAAAAAAACAATCTGGGGATGGAGTCGCTGCCCATGCACACTATCACCGAAAGGAAGAGTCACCTACGTTGTGACTACAAAGACTTCTTTGAAGAAAAACAAAGTGCAAACATCCGGGCCCAACACCAGATGGCGATCTATGCTAACACATATGACCTACAGCTCATATGCCTTGAACATAATTTCATATGTGAAAGTCAAAAAGACAAAAAAGTTACTGAAACAACTAGAAAATACAACCCTGTATATCTGTGAATTGGCAACAACTAATGAGGAAGCAAACCTCTCTACACACAACTCGCAATTTAATACTAATAAGCTATTGATTCTAAGGCAGGATCATAGGCTCCTTCCTTTAAATGGAGCAGTGAAACTACTCAACCTCAGAGTGTCCTTCTCTGATTAGCTCCACCGCTTTTTTGCTGCAGAGGCACGCAGATAAGTTATACTCATGAATGCTTGTGAAACATTTGTCTAAAGTGAATTTTGAGAACAGTTGTGATTTAAGTAGTGTCAGACATGTAAGGTTCCACCATGTGGGGTTGTGTTTAGGACACAAGAGGTCATGGCTCTGAGACTGTTCCTGCGGAAGGATGATGGCAGTACATTTCTGACCAGACCCAGGTTTCCTGGGACCACAAAGCAGACGTTTTCGACTTGATCACTTCTGTTTCATTCTCCACATTTCAACATTGATTCATTAAGCTTGTTGCACAACCAACAGTGGCTGGCATTCTGATGGCTCTCCGTGCATTCTGGGTGCAATGGCTGGGTATGGCAAGTAGGCATTGGTTGATGCAGCCATAGGCATGTATCTAAGATTGTGCATGATGTACATACAGGTGCATGAATGGTCTTTGCAACCTTCTTCCATTACCTGCACATTAGTGCCCAAAGACATTGGTATTTTCTAGAAGCAAAACTCTGAAGCAGATTAATTGAGAGGCAGACTTGAGAGCTGTAATGACTTGCCTCCTTCTTCTCCCTCTTAAATAGGTTTATGGCAGAGCATAACAGCTGCAGATAGACCACAGATCTGAGTACTATAGAGACACTTGGCCAGTGAATTTGCAGATTGTGGAGAGGATAGATAGCCTTTTTAAGATATTGTTAGGCATTAATGCTTCATAGCATAGCTATAAATAGTGCCCTACCCACGTGATGTCAGTCTGGAATTATGCCTGCCCAAGACTCTAAGAATTGCAATATCCTAGACGAGGAGGACTGTAGTAATGAACTCCAAAAGGGACATGCTGCATAATGTTTAAGCATGCTCTTGGATCATCTGTGAGAGCAACAGTTGTGTGGGACATCTTAGATGTAAAACCACCCAAGACCAACAAATTACACCCTATATCCTCCTACCCAGCACATCATGTAACACGAGCCAAGTCTGTTTGTATAGGTATTTGAAGTGAGCAAACCTAGTTCGAGAGCAAAGGAGCGCAGACGTCATGGGGAGGTTACAAGAGCCCTCAGTTAAAATTCAGGATCCTTTATAATGAAGAAGGATGTTCATGGATGGGGAATTGTTTTTTGTAACTATGTAATGTTCTCTGAAGAGGAGGGTCTTGAGCTCCTTTCTGAACTGCAGAGGGAATGATGTAGTCCTGATGTTGATTGGGATGTTGTTCCAGATACCAGGAGAAAAGGAGGAGAAGGCTTATCTTCTGGATTTCTTCTTTTTTCCCCCCACACTTTTTGTTTCAGCCTGATGATGTTGTGGTCCTTACCTTTAAATAAACCACAGTCAAATTAATCAGCTGCAGTTTTTTCTAGATCAAACTAAAATTGATGTAGTGTTGTGTCAATGATGAGGCAGTCTTTCCTAGACAAGTGGCCATGGGGGAAACCTGCCAAAGAAAATCCTTTCAGTTGCACGCAATCTGTCATTAACAAGGAGTCGTTGGTAGACAAGCTGTTGTAGAAGAGCTGTCATTGAACAGAAGCTCCCTTTATACACTATACTTCTGAAAAGAGCTATCATTGACATGTAGTTCCTTTCGTAGATGAGTTTGTGTACCTGAGCTGTCATCATTGGAAGGACATCATGGGTGAGCCCTTAATCGAGAGGCTATAGTGGAGTGGAGAGGTGTGGCTCACTGGTTAGAGGCGGCAGACCTGTAAGCAGAGAACGGCCCGGGACCAGGGTTCAATTCCCGACGCGGCAGGGTCTTGGACCAGGGTCAACGGACTCGATAATTCTCGCCTCAGTGCCTACTCTAACCAGGGAACACACTCGGTAACTCTTGGCATTAAGCTTGCCTCATCTCTACAACGGCCCCCCACAGACGCCAGGGATGCCTGGTTTCACCCTGGGGATAACCAGAAAAGGACCATCTCACAGGGAAAACCAGGACGGGTTCCCCAGCGGTCTACAGCGCCAGGACACTCGGGTAGAGTAACAGTGCGCTTTACAAGTATCCCACATAACATAGTGGATGAGGCACCTTAAACAGACCATTCTAGATAATTCATTCACTCGTGGATAGTTCACGGTATTTGAGTTATCGTAGATGAGCTGTTTGTCATGGTCACTGATGAGGAATCTATTTGTGAATGAACAATTATGGATGAGCTACTCTGTAGTAAACTACAATTACTGAACAAGGATGCTCTTCATTGAAATGTCATATGGGAGGCGCCTTTCTTATGAATCATCTTGGGTGAGCCCTTCTTATAAGTCTCATCATGGACATCATTGTGTAGTTGGGCTTTCATGTCGTTGATCAATAATGATAGATAAGACTTTATTGATGAAGGGTTCTGTTGCACACTAGCATTTCAGTCATAGTTGCCCATAGAGGATAAGTGATTTTATAAATTAATCATCTAGTCCTGGAAAGGTGGTCCTGTAGTGGTTTCCAACATAACATTCCCAAAGGATCTTCCCAGGAAAGATGCAGACTCCAGAGACGTCTGACAAAAGGCTGTATCTCTCACAGAAGTACTTCATATGGACAAGAGTAAAATGCACATGGAGAATTGACACACATTGAAGAATGGTAGTAATCGCAAAGGCGCACAGCAAGCTCCAGAAACATTTGAAAATTAAAAATGATTTGCCCTATGTTATTTGCGCTTATTTATTTTTAATTATTCAACTTGTTAAGCACACTGTCACCTTGCAGGTATCCTGGCGCTGAGCAGCTTAAAAGGTAGGAGTGAGTCGGGCCGAGGCAGTCGTCTAATTCTTAGGGAAACAGCCAGGTTTTAACACATTTCCTAAAAGGGAGAAGTTCTCTGATTTGCCTATTCTCCCAGGGGAGTTTGTTTCACAATCTGACTGCTGCCACTCCAAAGGATCTACCTCCTGACCTGACTTTCTTAAAGCTTGGCACCTTCACCAGTCTGGCCGAGGACAAGCGAAGCAGTCTTGATGTAGTGTACCAGTCGAATTTTTATTTTTTTTGAGGCAAGAAGTTTTGAATTATACCGCCTGGGATATCTTCCCACCCAGTGATTCTTTCCTTCTGGTATGGCCAATTATAGTATTTATTTCAGGGATATTTCAGGGAATATATTGTTGCTTAGAGCCAATCTCTCTACTGGTAATAGTTTTAAGAAAGGCCTGCACATTGAGTTCCACCATGCAGTACTCTCCTCAATAACAATACAGAGTAGTTATTGACACAGCAATATCATCAGTGAATTGGAGTTTGTAACCAGTGTCGTTGCTTTCAAACTGGACAAAATCATTGTTAGGTGAGTTGCTCCCTTTTTAAAAACCACAATGCAGCCATTGGTTATCGGTTTAAAGATCTTAGGAAAGTCTGTAGCTTCTAGGTAAGGAGAAAAAAACTTCTGCATAGGGTGTTGTGGCAAGAACATAGCCCCAGTCAATGTTTTTATGTAACTAAATTATGTCTAACACTGCCCTTATGTGCATTAAGTGCCAACATTACAGTAGGGTCAGAGTACACGAGTCGACGGTGTTTCGATATTTACAAAGTCTTACGATCATCATCAGAACATTAAAGATTACACGTCCGAGGATGACATATAATGCACATAAGGACAGAAGTACTGTTTTAAACTGTGACTAGTGCCTGAGGTTTTTTAATCATCTTTTGACAGTTTTGTTGTTTGTTTTTTCATCTACCTATTTGTCTGATACTTGTGCAAATAAATGATTTAAACTGTCTACTGGACAAACATACATACATCATCGCATTCCTATTGTAATATTAGTGTTGAGGGTCTTGATGAGGGACCTTTGTTCCTTTATGGATATAGAACACAGCAGAATGACGAGTGGTTATACAAAGTTTGTTTTTACGGGACGGATCATGCTTGACAGTCCTGTTTCAAAACAATCTAAAACTATTAAAAGCCCAATGCTGGAAAAAGAAAATTACTTATGGGTAACTATATTTCTCCACTGTTGGTGTGTTTCATAGATTCACAGGCAACATTCCTCCCTGAAGAGCTAATTTTGTTTTGAGCAAACTCATGCTCAGGAAATCTGAAGATGATCTCTGGAGTTGAAGTTTCAGTCTAGCCCAATGCACTGGCCTGACAAAAAAAACTATGAGGTGTAAGAGTTACATATGCTGATGTATTAAATATGTCTTTAATAATGCATTTTAACCCCCCAGTTTGTAACCACACTCCTCAGTGAGATCATCATTTAAAATTGCCATCCATAAGGCACAGATCGTTTGAACCTATGACATGCTGTGTTTTGCATCTCCTAAGTCTTTCAGCTTGTACTTGTTCACTTAAGAGAATAGTTGGCCTTCTAGCTTTATATCATTTTTAGAAGCAATAAAGAAGTACTTTGCAATATTCAACCCTTTTATTCTAAGGGTGTCAACAAGATTCCTGCTAAATCAGCAAAGCATTTAATATATTTGCACTTCAGGCCACATTAGTTTTAAGTTGTGGAGATCGTGCACATAACTAGCTTTTGGACTAAACCAGCCTTAGCAGTCGTCAAAAGGGAAATGTACTTGTTTGCCACACTGCAAATTATAAATGCCTCTGGAACACATTGTTAATTGAATTCCTCTACCATGTGTGATGCTTCTTTTGGCCACAAGATCCCCACCACCTACCTGTTGAAGACCTGGATGGCATATGCATGCTACTCTATCCACTGTGGTTTTCTGTAAAATCTGTTTACGTTCTGTTGTTTATGAAGGACGTTAGGACACTGAAATAAGAATAAATGACTTCATCATGATTCTTGTAATTGTAATTCTAGCTTTTCCTTATTTACAGCTCCCCAACATATTATCTCCACTGGTGTTTACTCTGCTACAACATAACATGACCATCAAAATGTGAAGGTGGTTGGTTACGCAAAGGTAGTAGGAGGGGCTTGGCACATGGGGCCAGCACCAGTTTTCAATAAATAGTTTCTCTTTAAGCATTTCTGGGCTCTCCTGAAACAGCAGGTTTCCTAACTAGTTTTGAATATGGGATAGCTTGAACCAAGAGCACCTAGGTCAACATGAAGATTTTTTTTTTAATTGTTATTTTTCTTCTTCTCTCTTAGCTCTCTGTCTGCACCTATGCTGTAACAGATCTCTTTTTCGTTGGAACTTTAGAGTACAATAAACAGATGTGCACCTAGTTACTTTACCCAATGGACTGGCAATTACTATGGCCTTCACCCCACATAGCCCTTGCAAAGGTTTTTCACTCTCCTGAAAAACTAACATTGTCTGGTGAACATAGATTTTCTATACTGAGATATAAGCAAGGCTCCGTCACAGGCTTTCATGGTGTTGCTATACCATTATGCAGCCCAATCATGAACAAGATGCCTCTCTTTAATGTTCTCCACCACTCTCTGCACTTGGACTATGTTATTTCACCAAGATCAAACATGGATGACTCCTTATTGTTTCAGAAACTTACTGTTTCTTTCTGGAGTATTTACATGTTTTATTCTTTCAGCAATTGTGTTTGTGTGTGGAGTAGTGTGGCTCACTGGTTAGAGGCGGCAGACCCGAGAGCAGAGGACGGCCCGGGACCAGGGTTCGATTCCCGACGCGGCAGGTTTCTGGACCAGGGTCAGCGGACTCGATAATTCTCTCGCCTCGGTGCCCACTCTGATCAGCGATCACACTCGGCAACTCTGGGCACTAGCTTGCCTCATCTTCACTAACGGCCCCACCAGACCGCCGGGGATGCCTGGTCTCACCCTGGAGATACCCATTAAGGGACCTTCTCTCAGGGAAGCCAGGAAGGGTTTCGCAGCGGTCGAAGCGCGGAGGTACCCCTTCGGGAGTGATTCCAGCGCTATATAAGCACATAATTAATTAATTAATTAATTACTGAGGGGAATGTCACACAACAGTAGACAGCACCTGGCTCAGGCTTGGCCAAGAGACAGGATAGCTGATGTGTTGTCCACCTCAGCTCTGAACAAGTGTAGAGGAGTGGGGGAGGGCAATTGTGTACTTAAACAAATACAGAAAAAAATTACTAGGGCATCTGGAGCTGCCTTGACACCTTGCTGTTAACTGAGAAATAGGGACTGAGGCAGCTCTCACCTGCTCTGAGCCTCATTTACTGCAATTCCTTTGAGGATATAGGATGACAGAGGCAGGTGACAGTCATTGTGGCATAATATTTTTTGGGGGGAAGACCAACTAGGGTGTGGTGAAACATTTTAATTTCACTGGTGCGGCTGTTATCTGCCAAGTCCTATGAAAATCTCTCATCTTTGCCTTAGGACCGAGAGGGGTTGATGTTGCTAGAGATGGTATTGTTTTTTTAAAGCCACAAAGTCTTACGTAAGGGCTCGGATAATTGCTCTTGGCATCCTTCTTCTTATTTTGGCCAAGGAGCTAAGGGTGGAATAGTACTTGTTGGCCATCTGCTTTGCCCAAGTGTGAGGTAATTCTCAGTCGCCCCATCTTTCCTACCTTGCCCGTAATTTCTAGGCAAAGATCACAAAGACTTCATTGAAATGTGGATGTGGCATGCTGCAAATGTACAGCACTGATCCAATCTCCCTACTGAATGAAATAAGTTACCTGCCGTAAGGAAGCATCCTAAACTTCTTGACTAATTTGTTTGGCAGTTTAGGTCTAGAAGAGGGCTTCTAACCTTCAACTAGGGCATTTTTCTGTACAAAGACATTTGTCAATTATAGCTTGCCTTTTGATGACTGTTTTGAACTTTTTCTGTTGCTTTTGTGTTACACATGATGGCAACCCCTTATTATAATTAATGTAAGTGCTAGTGTTTGTAAACTTCAACGGAGGAGGGCACTTGGAGTAAAACTGGAGTGTACCTACCTATTTTGCTGGATAACAAGGACCTTGCATCATTGGCGATATCTTCTAAGAATTGAGTCATTTCCTGAGATTTGGAAGAAAGAGATGAGTGCCTCCAAGGTTAGCCATTGTGGGGGCAGGGTAGGACAATATATAAACCCATACCTCTTCCTGAGAAGCATCTCTGCATCTAGTACATTCTGTTGCTAATGTGGGTGTAAACCCTATGATACCCATAGCTTGCCTCCTTATATGTAGGACGACCTGCAGGGTCTTTTTTGCTTACAGAGGTCAGCAGAAGGAAAATGTTACTCACCCTGTAAACATTTGTTCATGGCATGTACTACTGTAGATTCACATGCTGTGCATACTCCTGCCATCTAGATTTGGGCTCGGACATGCGTTACTTGTTTTTCTTCGAAGAAGTCTTGGAGTCATGAGGTATAGGGACCACCTAGTGCTGATAATGTGCATGTGCATCAGTTCAATAGTTAGATTATTTTTTTTCCGCTAGACATGTTTCAACTGAGCTCTGGGTCGACGCCTTTAGTCATCGTCTTTGGGCCTGTTTGGTTCCTCTACATCTGCTGGTAAAACAGTTGTTGCAACTACTGCAGTTTGGAGTTGTGGTGCTACCCGTTTGCTCGAAGTCTGGGAACTCTTTGATGTCACGTCTTTGCCTACTCTGTTGTGTTCGGTGCGGAGTAAGTTCCATCCGTGATGGAAAGGACTCCATTTCAAAACTGCCCTCAGCGTGGAGCCAAAAACTCCTGGGCAATCTTCCACTAGGTGTGTCATCTGCCTCTATCCGAACTATAGAGCGTTGCACAAGTCTGAGCTCAACACTAGATGGCATCAGCAGGGGCTCCTCCGCAATGGCGGAGGACTATCCCCCCACCCCACCAGATGCCTTAAAATGTCAGGGAAGGAAAAATTAAATTATAATAAAATGTTTTGTTATCGTTTTATTTTTCCTCTCCCAGACAAGTCTTTGGGGGCAGGGCTAGGGGATGACAGACACTGGAGGGGAAGTGGTATGCCTTGGTATCAGTGCGCATGTGGTTTTGGCCGGCCGGCGTAGGACTGCCAAACCGACATGTGCACTGAAGCTGTCTCCAACCTTAGCTGCATTGCTACGTTCGATACAGCAGGCGGAGCGCAAATCCAGGGTGGTCAGGCCAATCCTGACTCTGCTCTCATGGATGAGAGCACCGTCAAGATTGGCTGAAGAGGACTGGAGAAGAAGAACACAATGCGGCTAGCTGCAGGTCTGTTAAATGTTTGTTTTTTAAAATGTTATTTATTGTTCGTTATTTTCCCGTACCCTCCCAACCCCCCCCACCTCCCTCCCCTCCCCCCCCAGATGAAGAGGACTGGAGCAGAAGAACACAATGCGGCTAGCTGCAGGTCTGTTAAATGATTTTTAAAAAAAATGTATTTGTTGTTCGTCATTCTCCCAAACCCTCCCAAGCACCCCCAACCCCCCCCCCCCGGCCACTCCTCAATGACACCAGCTGCTACTGGATGGCAGAAGAATGCACAGTATGTGTATCTACAGCTACAAATGTCACAAACATTAGTATTTCATACCAAATACAATTTTGAAAGGTATTTAAAATGATATCGCTCATCAAAAGTGTTCAATCATTTAAATGTCAAAGACAAAGTGCTGTGTCTGAAACCCCTACCGAAAACACTAAGGCAGTGAATGTGTCTGGGAGAGAGGCCTTGCCATAACATACTCTGTTTTAAACAGTATTAAAGTTATATTATAATATAATACGGGCGAGCATTCATGTTATAATCTGTCTTCCAAGGGAAACCGAGCAGTCAAGACGAGCAGCCCCTGCAAGAAACAATTTCTCTCTTTCTGTGCTCCCAGGCCCCTTTGCCATTACCTTAAAAATTCTAAGTAGCCATTTACAGCCGCTAGCAGGGTGATTAGTGCCATTGTTTTCTGCACTGATACATTCACACTTTTCTTGATATAGCAACTAGACACTCCACCCTAGCCATATACTTCCCTCTACATCTTCAACTGTTTTATCCATGGTGGTGGTCCTCAGATCCAGGAAGAAGAGAATTTTGTGACCCAGAAAAAAAGACTCTTTTTAATGAAAGCAGCTCTCAAGTTCTCGTTACAGGACTGGTAATACTGATAAAACAGTAACAAACAGAGTATCAAGTGTCTCCATTTAGGCATCCTCAACACCTGGTTAGGTTTTTTTTGTCAGGCTTAAAACGTCGGGGTCCATCCTTCAATTGGGGCCTGCCATCCAATAATCATCAGTTCCCTAGCTAAATTATGGGGGATCATCACAAACCACTGAACTCTTCAACTGTGCTCTTCATTTTAACAGTCACCATAGCAGCAGTTTTGAGTTGTTTTTCCTCCCCAGCATACTTGGAGGTTATGGATTCCATTAAGGTTTCAAATGCTATAATGGTGGATTCAAAATTGGAATCATCACTGCCCTCTAGCCAACAATTTCAATCAAATGGTCTAAGGCTGAGGACCACTCTTAATAGTATAAGCATGGTGGAATAATGTCTCTTACTTATGTTGTATACATGCTTGTGCAGCCAGGAGATTGTACATTTAGCATTCACCTTTGTTGAACACACCCTATGTCTCATAGTTGAAGACAAATTAAAGTTCAGTAAAGATTCCTAAGTGCCAGGTGTGTTGCAAATTAAGGGTGCTGCTCTTACAGCTGCAGATGCAGTCAATAAAAATGGGAACAGGTCTCTTCAATATAGGTGAAGAGCAATGAAACATGCCTGGGGAGCAAGACAAGGAAGAGGAAAGAATGGATAAGACAAGACACATGCAAGCTATTGAAGGCAGGAGGGCAGCAAAAAAATCTCATGGAGGCCAAATCTGAGAGGCTACATGAGATGTCCTAGCAACAGTACATAGAAGCAAACAGAGCAGTCAAATGAATGATAAGAGCAGACAAACGGACGTCCATGGATAACTTTCCCAGCCAAGCAGAGGAGGCAGCCAGTAGAGAAGAACGGGAGAAGGCCTTTATCACAAAGATAGTCATTGATAAATCTGGCTGAGCACAGTTCAAAGAAGTCTTGAACAGACCAGTACCATCAAGCAAAGCGGACAGCCAAGAAGCAGAGACAGACTTGAATGTGAACACCACTCCACCACAGATCTCTGCCATCCAATCTCTCTAGATCCAGAAATATTCCTGGCCAGGACAACCTGAAATTAAAAATGTTCAAGGCAGACCTTGAAACATCAGCCAAGATCCTCCAACCACGGTTTTCATTGATTTTGTAGTAGAAACAAAGTACCAGATGACAGGAACCAAGGCAGCATACTCAAGATTTCATAGAAGGGATAATTAACCAACTGTAAAAGCTGATGCAGAATCACCCTTCTGTCCATGCCAAGTAAAATCCTGGTGGAAATCATTACAAGCACATTTCTGGCATCGTGGGCAAGCAGTTAAGAAAAGAACAGGCCGGGTCAGTAAGGTCAGAAAGTTTGTTGATCAGATCATTACTCTAAGCAACATCATAGAGCAGTGCACGGAGTAGCAAAGAACACCATACACCAACTTAATGATTTTGAGAAAGCCTTTCACAGTATTGCGAGAAAATGCCCCCTTTCTGCATGGTTGCCCCCACTTTTTGCTGAATTGCTGTTGTACTTTGACTGAGTGTGCCCTGGGCTCCTGCTAATTAGGTACCCTGGGCCTATGTTCTTTCCCTAAAACTACATTGAAGCCTAAACCCAATTGGCATCTCTGGCCACAGGTCAGCCCCTGGTAAATGGTACCAAAGGTACCCAGGGCACTGTGACCAGATAAGGCCTCTAAGGGCTGCAGCACTTATTGTGTCACCCTTAGAGGTCCTGTACCCTGACACTCACACACTGCCTTTGCAAGCTGCATGTCTTGGTGTAAAACAAAATGAAGAGTCCACATGGCAAACATCCCTGTGCGCCATGCCTACAACCCACTTCCCTGGCATAGATCAGTCACCCATCTAGCTGGGTGCACTATACCAGTGGTGTGGGTACAGGTGCATGAGCCCTGTACCCCTACAGTGTCTAAGGAACATATGTATGAAAATCCGTATTTGTGATTCTCAAATAGCGATTTTTTTGAGAATCGCTATTTGAGAATTGCAAAGCGGGGTGTATTTAAAAATTCACATTTTTTTGCGATTTCTTAGTATTCCTTAATTGCGATTAGCAAATTGCGAAATCGCAATTAAGGAATACCTTCCCATTCATTCCCAAGGGCCAGGAGGCCCATGGGAATGAATGGGAAGTCATTCTCAATTTGCGATTTGCAATTTGAGAATAGCAAATTGAGAATAATTTCAATGGTACAGGGTGTCATAAGGACACCCTGATGCACCCCTGAAATGAACATGTGTGCGCATAGGGCATGTATGTGCGCCACATGGCACCTTGAAAAATGAAAAAAAGTGCATTTTTGAGAGAAATCGCAAATTACCACCAACTTGAAGTTGGTGGTAATTTGCGATTTCTTAAGGAGAAATCGCACAACTTGGGTGCTTGTTGCATAGCATTTAAGGAATCATACGCAAAATGAAGGAATTGCAAAGTTTGCGATTCCTTAATATTGCAATGCGATTTTCCTTATACATCGCGTTTTGCGAATTTTTAGTCGAAAATGCTGCTTTTTTGTGATTCGCAGCATTTGCGACTAAAAATCAGTTTCATACATATGCCCCAAAGTCCATTGTTAGACATTGTAAGGGCAGTGCTGCCATTAAGAGTATATGGTGCTGAGAGTTTGTCATTACGAACTCCACAGCATCATAATGGCTACACTGAAAACTGAGAAGTTTGCTATCAAACTTCTCAGCACATTAAACCCACACTGATGCCAGTGTGGGATTTAATGCAAAATGCACACAGAGGGCATCTTCAAGATGCCCTCTGAAAACTAACCTACCACTACTGTCCAGGCTGAGTACCTGCTTTCAGCTGCCACCGCCAGACATGTTTCTGGACCCCTGGGTCGAGAGCCTGCTGCTCTCTGGGGCCTGAAACAATGCACCTCCTGGGACAAGGTGCCAAGCATCCTCCCCATGATGGGCAGGGTTCACGAAGGGGAAGCTTCAAAGGCTTGACGCCTTTGTGAGCTTCCCCAGCCCACTTTCTGCTCTCAGCAACTGGTCCCCACTGGTTCTGATTTTGGGCGGGAAAACCGGCGGGAAAACAAGTGAGGAAGAGAGGTGTGTCCACCTCTGCCAACTCCACCCCTCAGATGGGGGAGGCGAGGTGAAGCAGAACTCTCAGTCAACTCCATCTTGAAGATGGGGGGACTCAGCCAACCAGGGACAGGCTCAGGCCCCCTCCCACTGGAGGGTGGCATAATAGGGGGTGTACCCACCCCAGGGAAGGGACCCATTGGTCCCTGCCTTTTACATACCTGTAACGCCCATAAATCTAGTATTCAGGGACACCCCTGAACCTTGCTTCCTCAGACACGAACCTGTAACAAGAAGAAGAAGAAGAAGAAGGAGGACCGACAGCCATGCAGCAACTAACAAGAGGAAGAAGCCCACTGACTTGGCCCCAGCCCTACCGGCCTGTCTCCATCTCGAACCTGATCCTGCGAAGTCCCGGTGTGTCCTGCAGCCAGCAACCTCAAAAACCCCAGAGGACCTGCCTGCCTTCAACTCCAAAGACTGTGTCTCCCGTGAACACCAAATGTGTTCATCTGCAACCTCTGGCCTTGGTCGGAAACCGCAAATCCGCACTACTCTGCACCCGCTGTCTATGGCCTGACTCGAGTGGGCAAACAACACAAGGAGGTCACCCCAGCGAGCCTGACCCGAGATCCAGCGACCCCAGACCTGCCTCAAGCCTTCAGCCGACGCCTGTAGTCTAAATCCAGAAGGCCCCCTAACTGCGGCCAGGAGCTGGTAAGAAGATCCGACCCCAAAAAGAACCCCTGCACTCGATGCCCCACGGCCTTGTGTGCCGAAACCGAGGGTGCTTAACCATCCCCTGGTCGCACCCAGAAGACCTTCGTCTCAGCCTGCAATGCTTTTGCAAATCGGAGGTTCTCCATTGAAAACAACAGGGCGTCTGACATCGAAACAGCACCCTGCACCCGGCCGCCATAGTGCAGCTGAGGGTGCACCTTTGGTGCTAATTTGTTTCCCCATTTGCCCTGAGCTTAAGTCCAGGAGCTTTTCACCCACAACCCAGTGGCCTGCTTGCCAGCAGCCACCAACCGGAGCCCCCTATCCCCCATTGGATAACATTGGGCCTCTGCAATCTACACCCAGCCGCCCTGATGCCGCTGACAGAGTAACAAGAGTGCATCCTTGACCCTGGGGGACCCCCGAGTCTACCCCCAGAACCTCAACTCCCACTACCAAATACTTACCTCAAAACCAATAACACTATTTTCCTCCATAGGATAACACTGACTGTTTTTCTGTGAAACGCTTTTAAGTGTGGAGTTTGAGAAACTAAAGAAATTCTCTAAGATTGCATAATCTAACAAAAATTATTTACTTACCTGTTTTCAGGAAATGTCCCAGAGTAGTATCTAGGTATACTACTCTGTGTAAGCCTAGTAATCTCAAAACTTACTGACCTGCTATTTTACTGAAAAGTCTATACAAGTCTATGTACTGCATTTACTAAGTATGGCATTTCCCTGCATCCATACTGTAAATCAAATCAAAGTGCATATACAATTATCATTCAAACTGTATTTCAATCGCATTACTACTGTAAAGTACTTATTGCTTACCTGTGCCAGGCTTGCATGGTTCTAGAAAACAAAATAACTAAAAGAATATTTTTATACAAAAACAATTGGTCTGAAGTTCAGTCTTTGAGTGTGCGAATTCATTTGCTGACTGAGTGTGTACAACAAATGCTTAACACTGTCCTCTGATACTGCCTTACTGCTCGACCACACTACCACAAATAGAGATTAAGGTTTTATCTAACACTATCTCTGCCTACCTTTGGGGTTCCACTGGACTCTGTGCACACTATACCTCACTTTGGTATAGTATATACAGAGCCAGCTTTCTACAAGTATCCACTGTGACAGCCTCTGGTGGATACTGGACCTATGGCATACTGAAGCAGATAGTTCTCCTCAACAGCTTCTATGAGATTTTTGCCTACAAGGTGGGAGATAGCGAGTATAGCTTTGTGGTCAAGACTGGTGTGAGACAGAGATGCGTGACGTCAACGTTGATCTTCAACTTGGTCATCGGCTGGGTGATGTGCTGGATAACCGAGGCCTAAGCCAGAGGCATCAGATGGACCTTATTCTCTACACTAGAGGACCTTGATTTAGGGGGATGATCCAGACAGACACACACAAAAATAAATCAGAAGTCATGCCACTAAACATCGCAAATCCTTCACGAATTAAGGTGGATAGAGAGGACCTAGCCATGACTGAAAAGTTCACCTACTTAGACAGTACTATGAGACATGATGGAAGGGCAGGCAGTGACAACAAGAGCAGACTGAAGAAAGTCAGAAATGCCTTCAGGATACTGAACAATGTGTAGAGGTCATCTCAGTATAGCACCAACACCACGCTGAGGCTTTCCCAGAGCTGCGTTCTGGTTCACACTCTTGTATGGAACAGAATGCTGGCAGATGGTGAAAAAAGACATCACCAAACTGTCAGCCTACCACACTAGTAACCTGAGAAGAACTTTTTACATTTTCTGGCCAAGAACCATCTCCATCCATGGCCTGCCCATAAGATGCAACCAAGAGAGTATGGATCACGTCATTATGAGAAAAAGGTGGCGATGGATAGGACACATCAGAAGAGAAAAAGACTCCATTACAAGAACAGCTCTCTAGCGGACCCCAGAATGCAAATGGAAGAGAGTTAGGCCAAAGAACACCTGGAGGTGAACTGTGGAAACAGAAATAGAGACCCTGAACCACTACTGGGGCACTGTTCAGAAACTTGCAGAAGACAAATGGAGGTTGTTTGTTGCTGCTACTCCATGGTGTTACTCAAGACCATGACTGAATGTTGTTCCCAGACGGGAGGAAGTACTTCTGCTTTCTACAGCTCCAATTCAGTCATGGGCCATGATTCACTGATTTAGGGATGGATCCTTTTCTTCAAGTGGAAATGCACCCCTCACCTCTCCAAAAAACACTATTTCCTGAGACGCTTGAGGCCAAAAAGAACACAGATTGAGAAAATTCTAAAATCTTTTGCTGTGCCTCAGGTATCACTTCAGTCAGTTGAAAGTATAATCCTAGTTTCTGGTTGCCGGCTCTGCAGTGTATGCTGAAGAGCTGAAGAAAGGTTTGGGGTAATTACGGCCATCCATCATCAAGTCCAGAGTCACCTTCCTCTTTTCCAGGTGGATAATGAATAAGATTCCCAAACCTGTTTAATAGGGATTAACTTTACTTCTCCATATGTGATGTATCATTTGCCAGATAGCCAATGAAATCAGCAGGAAATTTGCCACTGAGAAAAATTGGATCTTTCTTCTATCTGCAGGAAAGATCTTGCAAAAGCAAATGTCAGGAAAACATGCAGGGCTGATGCACAGAGTTCAACAAGAAAAACATATTTTTAGCAGATGTTTTTTTTCAGTATAACCAACATTTATATGATGTGGAATAGATAGGATTGCCACATTCTTTGTGATACCACCAAATGAAAAAGCAGTGGTGAGTACATCAGAGCTGTTGCGAACCCAGGAAAGAAAAAAGTATGAGCTCATCCCTGCCTGAATCAGAAGCTGAACTGAAGCCAAATTAATGTCAAAATCAAGGGTCAATCTGGACATAGGTAGCCGAGGGAAAACATCCTGCAGTCGTATCGACTGGGATGTGAGCACACAGTGATCCTTCTGCATAATGCCCTAAACAGAGATGTATGGTGCCTTGTATTCTGGTGTTTCCAGTGCATTTTCAGGCTAAATTACTGCAAGTGGCAAAATGGCCAATAAGTTACATAACTTCTGTTAGAATGTGTCTGGTGCATACTCAATTTAGCAGCAGATTCCGCAACTCTTGAATATCCATCAAACTCGTCCAGAAAACATTTCCGTTAGCACTTGATTGATTGGAGGGGGCGCTGGCTTTGTTCTGGCACTGGAAGGGGTGTCACAGAGACTACAAGTCACCCCCATGGGAGAGATGATGCAGAAGGTGAACATGAGATCAGATTGTGAACGTACTGCAGCAGCATAAGAAGTGAAATCTTTGTATTGCGGTCCACAGCTATCCATCAAAAAGTAGGTGGAATCAGCAAGGAATCTGCGGGAAGCTAGAGTATCTACCAGAAAGATTGTTACAATAGGTAAGTAGCTTTTTCTGATGGACACTTCTGCTTACAGTTTCCTCTTCAATAGATTCCCAAGCAATACCACCTTGGGAATGGAGGGCCTGGTGGATAATTACAACAGGAAATCCTGCAACACAGAGCTGACAACCTACCCATCCCTCCTTACCTCAGAATCGAGGCAGTAGTTCTTGGTGATGATGAGAAGAGAAGACCAAGGGACTGCTCTGTAGATGTCAAGTACAAGAACTCACTTAGCCAAGGCTGACGCAGGGGAGTTGGGCCTCATGGAGTGAGCACCAATGCCCTCCCGGCCTCCTTCTGGGCCACTGCGTAGCAGATATGTAAAGAAACAGGCTTTTTGTGGGTTCACCCACACTTTTTATCCCCATTTAGTCTACTAGGCACTGGTGTAATGGCTCTGAAATGCTGAACCCTGCTAATCAGAACTCAGTACATATGCTTTGACCCTTCAAATGGTATATGTTTGATTGACATACACTCAGTTGGCATAGCTGAACTTACCTCAAAGTACCTAGTATATGGTATCGGGGCTACCAAGGGGCTGTGAGTTGAAGTGTCTCTTGTGGACTGCAGTACTATTTGTGTCACCACAAGTATGACAAGGTAAAACATGTCTCCCAGACTGCCACTGCAGACTAGTAGAGCAGTTTTGAACTGCTAACTCGACTTTGCCATTTTAATTAATGGCAAAGACCAGTCCTCCCTTTTTAGGTCTCGCCTAGGCAGTGCATTCGCTGTTTCTTCGAGGTATGTCGTATCTACTAAGTGGGCTTACAGGTTGCCCATCGCTTTGATTGCTGCTCTGCGTGTCCTTCGCAAAGGCTTGCTTCTCTGTGGTCAATGTTTGTTATATGTCCTTCCTTTTTGTATGCCGACCCCTCCCAAGGAGCATGGCCCCATTACTTATAGTCTTGCCCTTTAAACATGAATGTTTGCTTAAGCGCACTATTTTTTCTTTTGTTTCTGCTTGTGCGTAGGAAAGTAGCCCTTTTTTACATGGTCACCCTCACGTTTTGCTTGGTATTTGTTATGATTTCAACTGGAAGTCCACTGGGTTCCTGCTAACCATGTCCCCAGTGCCAGATCTTTCCCAAAACTGTGCAATTGTAGCCCAACTGGCAATACCTTTGGCACCCCCTGTAAGTCCCTAGGAAGTGGTACCCTAGTACCTAAACCAAGGAGGCCAAAGAGGCTCCTTAAGGGCCTCAGCACAAATTGGGCCACCCTATAGGACCCCTGACCAAATGCATATAGACTGCCACAGCAGGATGCATGTCTTGGTGCAGAGCAAAGTGAAAAGTCGTCATGGCACACATCTGTGTGTGCCATGCCCACAGAGCCTGCATGAAGTATAGGTAAGTCACCGCTACTGCAGGCCTTCAGCCCTAAGGCAGGGTGCACTATGCCACATGTGAGGGCATAACTGCATGAGCAGATATACCCCTGTACCATCAGCCCTATTGCTGCCAGTACAAATGAACAAGGAAGCCATTTTGAGTATATATGCTGGACACTGGTGAAAACGAGTTCCAAAGCTACATGATGGCTTCACTGAAAATAGGGATGTTTGGTATTAAACATCTGGTATTAATGAACAAACACGGATGCCAGTGTTGAATTTATTAATACATGCACATAGTGGGCATCTTAGAGGTGCCTCTGAAAACCTATCAGTTGCTGGGGGGGGGGGGGATAAAGCCTGCTTAGGTAGAGGTGTGAGAATGACCTGCTGATTAGCATTCCAAGGTAGAGGAGCTTCAAAGACCACCACCCTTGATATGCAAGTCTGGCTTCCCTCACAGGAGAGGAAACCGACCCCATTGTCCAGAGCCCTTTTGGCACCTGAAGAAACGGGAAAATTAGCTAGTCTGGGAGGCGTGCGCACCATTAGGCTAGTGCCACCCTAAAGGTGGGCTACCTGAAGTGGACATGACTTTTCAGAGTTTGCCATCTTGATGATGACAAACTTAGGAATTCTGGGACAGGGTTATGCCCACTTCCTACTGGAAGTGGTCATATAGGGGGCGTTGTGTCCCCAAGGGAAGGTACTCTATGCTCCCCTAATGCCCCTAAATTCAGTATTTAGGTGAGTCCCTGGCACCAGAGAATACGATTTGGCCGCCCAGAAAGAAGAAGATGGACGTGAAGCGTTGCAAAGAGCAAGAACAGAAGACCCAGCAACTGACATGGCGCAAAGCCTGCCAGCCTGCCTGCCGACTTCGACAATTGCCCCAAAAGACCACTTGTCCTGCATCTGCTGTGTCTCCAAAGCCTGGGAGATCCTCCAGCACTTCTACCAGGATCCAGGAACTCCCGTCGGACAGCGGAACTGTTCCCTGCATCCTGCAGGTTCCAAAGACTGAGCTGTGAGGCTCCAAAACTGCGGAAATTCAATGCCGAAAAGCACCACTGCATCGAGCCACCTAGCCCGAGCTGAAGTAGGCCAACTGTGTCAACGTGGTCCCCACACCCTCCAGACTTGAAGCCCACCTTCAGTTTACACGCTGTGGACTTCTCAACACCGCCTGCAGCCTCTGTTACAGGCCCCCCTCTACTGCAACGGCTTATGGTGACAAAGAGCCAAAACCTAAGGACACCTCTGTACCCATTGCCCCTGGGCCATGGAGAAGAGGACCAAGCATCAAGAGGTCTGAGCTTTCCCATTGGTTTCCATTGGGCACCCGACGCTGTGTTGCACCCCTGCACCCAGCCGCCCTAGTGCCTCTGGTTCTTTCTTTCTGGTGCTGCCTTGGACCTTGCCCTACACTTACCTCAAGTCCAGGAGATTGATCTCGTAAGTTGCTGTACTCTACCTGAATGCCAGGCTTGTTTTTCCTCTCATAGAATAACATTGTAGATTCTAAAAATTGTGTTAAGAGTCGATTATTTAAACACAAAAGTATTTCTCTTCAAAAACGTACCTGATCGAATAAATCTGGGCGCATAACTATAAATATATAAAAATATGTGTTATTTTCATAAATTGATGTGTATTTTCTTATTGAGTGGTGTGCATCATTTATTGATTATTGATTATTGTGTGCATTTGCAGATGTCTAACACTCTTCTCTGATAAGCCTAAGACTGCTCGACCACACTACCCCCTATAAGAGCACCTTGGGGTTGCTATAGCAAGCCTCTGTCCACTCATAAGTGAGCCCCAGGACTCTTAGCACGATATATCTCATTTTGATATATCATATAAAGAGCCACCTTACTACACCATGTTTTCGGAATATCAGTTTTACTTCCTGTGTGGTCTTGTTTGCTTTTTGATCCAAATGCGTTTACACAACGGGCGTTCAGCAAGGATTGCTGTAGTGCTAATAAATGTAAATGTAAAAAGCTTTGTGAAATTGCATCGAAGACACTTGCTGAACAAAACTTGTTCACTTGACGAGTGCTGTTTGACAAATTATTTCTTTTCTTACTGTCAGTGTTTTCGGGCTGTAGGCATTTCTTTTTGTGTTGTGTTGTCTTTTGTAAATCATGTTCTTATTTAGTCAGATTTGTTGTGCATTCAAAGACCGAGATCAAATGTCAGACTCTGTTTTCCGAGGGAGCCTTTTCCGTCCCCTTCGCATCTTGACCTCTCCCCCCACCACCTTTCTCATCGCTGCTTGCCCCCTCCATACAAGTATTTTATTTCTGCAAATGTTGGTAAATGCATCTTGATCACCTTCCTTTTAGTGTTTTATACTGCACCTCGATTATGTTTGGAGCTTTATTTATTTTTTTCTTACTCGAACACAGGGCAGCATAGGCGCCTCGGGTACCAGGAAGGGCTGTTTTACAGCAGGAGCACACTGCTTGTGTAGTTTCTTTTTTTTTTCTTACCATTCCATTTCTTCCCGTTGTACAGCACCTTCCCCCTTCTGCTCTGTTGCTTGTTTTGCTTGTGCTGTATCTGCTGCTCAATGAATGCATATAACCCATTCCAGCCTGGGAGGTGAGTTCCTCCCAATTACAGAGCCAAACAAGACTCTTGTTCCCTGTGGTGGGCAGCGATGGAACATTTGTTTTACCTTGTTTATAGCGAGTGGTTATTTTCCCTATACCTTCCTGCCCGCCCTTTGACAAGACGCTGGGGTGCATTCTAATTTGGAAACAGTCTTAATTAAATGTTTTTTGTGCCTCAACTGCTGACCTTCCCTGTCACTGCTGGCAGCACGTCTCACCACAAAGGAGTGAGACCTATATTTACAGAAGAACAAAAGATTTCCAAGAGGGTCTTGCAAGTATGTTTATCCTTGATGAGTGCCTTACAGACCCCTTAAAGCTCCCCTTCTAAGCCATTCCCCTGCTGAGACTGCATGTAACCAATAGTCTCTTATTTGTTCCACTAACAAAGGAGCGCACACAGTTTTAACAGTTGTGACACAGATATGTACATCAGCTGTACTTTCTCATCGGGGAAAACAAACCCTTTCAAGGTCACCAGTGCTAGATTTTTAGTTGATTTCTCCTTTTAGCAACAAGCACTCTTCCTTTACATACATTTGTTACCCCTGACAGTCAGCTGAGCACTACAGTCTGAAATGAACAAGTTACTTACCTTCGGTAACGCTTTTTCTGGTAGATACAATATCTGCCTGTGGATTCCTCACCTTGTGAATATCCCCTTGCGTCAGCAACATTCGGAAATTCTTTTTGTAGCCTCGCGCGACGTGGACTCGGACGTTATAGAGACACGACATCGCTCGCTACTCCGCTGACGTCACCGACGCCTATAACAGGCCCACGCAGGCGTGATGACATCAGTTCCGCCCTTTTTTCCGTGCCATCGAGGCACACGGACGGACCAATGAAAGTAGAAAGGTATACAGTATACACAGTACACAATAGCAAGGGCAAAACACACAGTGTAAAGCAAATGCAGGAAAGCAATAGAAACATTTCCATGACAGCAAAATATATATACATTACATTACAGTAACTCTGGTATAGAAGAGTGGACAACGGGGAGGCGGGTGGGTCAGTGAGGAATCCACAGGCAGATATTGTATCTACCAGAAAAAGCGTTACCGAAGGTAAGTAACTTGTTCTTCTGATGTGAATAGAATCCCACAGCAGTCCCCACTCCCAGAGGAGGGTGTCCACTCCTCTAAACCAGGAAATCCTGAAGGACAGAACGCGCAAAGTGGCCGTCCCGCCTCACTTCGGAATCCAAGCAGTAATGCTTCGCGAAAGTGTGGAGGGAAGACCAAGTTGCCGCTCTACAAATATTCTCAACAGGCACACCTCTAGCCAATGCTGAGGTCGAAGATTTAGCTCTAGTTGAATGAGCTCTTATACCCTCTGGAGGTTCCTTACCGGCCAAAGAGTAGCAGATCTTAATGCAGAGGACGATCCATCTCGACAAGGTTCTTTTATGGACCGCTCTTCCTTTCTTACAGCCAGCAAACCCAATGAAGAGCTGGTCATCCAAACGAAAGTCTTTAGATCTGTCCAAGTAAAAAGACACCGCCCATTTGGGGTCCAGACGGTGTAGTCTCTCTTCCTCCTTAGAAGGGTGAGGGGGAGGATAGAAGGTAGGTAGGGTAATGGACTGTCCTAAATGGAAAGGAGTTACCACCTTAGGCAGAAAAGCAGCCCTGGTCCTAAGAACCATTCGATCAGCATGAATGGTCAAGAAAGGGGGCTTGAAACTAAGAGCTTGAAGCTCACTTACCCTCCTTGCCGAGGTTATTGCAACGAGGAAGACCGTTTTAAGAGTAAGAAGTCTCATGGGACATTTGTGAAGAGGCTCAAAGGGAGCACCCATCAGAAAAGTCAACACAAGATTTAAGTCCCACTGAGGCACAATAAAAGGAGTAGGAGGGAACTTATTTGTGAGGCCCTTCAAAAACCTTAAAACTACAGGAGACTTAAAAAGAGATGGCTGGTCAGGCAAGCAGAGAAACGCCGACAGCGCTGAAAGATAGCCCTTCACTGTGGCAACAGCAAGCCCCTGCTGCGCCAGAGAAAGGGCAAACTGGAGAACATCAGATAAATGGGCTCTCAAAGGGTCAATAGACTTTTCCCCACACCACATGACAAATTTTGACCATCTATAAGAATAAATGGACTTAGTGGAGTCACGCCTGGCTGACAAGATGACATCCACAACGTCAGGCGGGAGGGAAAAGGAATTCAGGTTGCCCCGTTCAATCTCCAGGCATGAAGGTATAATGTCT
This sequence comes from Lissotriton helveticus, assembly GCF_964261635.1. Taxonomy (NCBI): domain Eukaryota; kingdom Metazoa; phylum Chordata; class Amphibia; order Caudata; family Salamandridae; genus Lissotriton; species Lissotriton helveticus. The sequence goes on from NC_136067.1 coordinate 1,531,452,306, forward strand.
GGAGGTGGGGGTGTAGAACCTGCCCCTCCATCTGAGAGAGGAGGTCTGCCCTGAGAGGGAGACGGAGCGGCGGGTGAGAGGAGAGGTGGAGAAGATCTGTATACCACACCCTTCTTGGCCAGTCCGGGGCGACCAATATGACTTGGGCCCGGTCTTGACGAATCTTCCTCAGAACCCGAGGAATCAAAGGTATGGGAGGAAACGCGTAAAGGAGTTGATTTCTCCAACTCAACTGAAACGCGTCCCCCAAGGCTCCTTGCATCGGATACTGGAGACTGCAGAATGACGGGCAGTGAGCATTCTCGCGAGTGGCGAACAGGTTCACCCGAGGAGTCCCTCCACATCCGAAAGATGTCGTGAACTACCTCTGGGTGAAGCCTCCACTCGTGGTCGGCAGAGAACTGCCGACTGAGACTGTCTGCACGAACGTTCAGAACCCCGGCCAGATGATTTGCCATCAGACAAATCTGATGGTCCTGAACCCAGGACCAGAGGCGCAGAGCCTCTCTGCAGAGACACTGCGACCCCACTCCCCCCTGCTTGTTGATGTACCACATCGCGGTCGTGTTGTCCGTCAGGACTTGAACCGAACGACCGCGAAGGGAAGGGAGGAAGGCCTTGAGCGCCAAACGTATCGCCCGCAATTCTAAAAGGTTGATGTGAAGCAACCTTTCCTCTGGAGACCAAAGACCCTTGACCTCCAGATCCCCCAGATGAGCACCCCACCCTAGAGTGGATGCATCCGTTATCACTGTGGCCACCGGAGGAGGCAGCTGAAAAGGCTTCCCCTGAGACAGGTTGCCTTCCACGCCCCACCAAGACAGATCCGCCGCAGCTTCTCTGGAGATCCTCACTGACTCCCTGAGATCTCCGTTGTGCTGATACCACTGCCTGCGGAGGCACCACTGGAGCGCCCTCATGTGCCAGCGTGCATGGTTGACCAACAGAATGCATGAAGCCATCAGACCGAGCGAGCGAAGGACCTTCAGGACTGGAACGACCGCTCCATTGTAAAATAAAGGAATCATTTCCTGTATGTCGTGAATCCTTTGAAGGGGGGGAATGCACGACATACAGTTGTGTCCAGTACAGCACCTATGAACAGGTTGCGCTGGGAGGGCACCAGGTGAGACTTCGGTACATTTATCGAAAAATCCAACCTGTACAACAACTGGGTTGTCTCCTGCAGATGATGGAGCACTCTCTCTGACGACTCTGCCTTGATCAGCCAGTCGTCCAAATAAGGGAATACAGGAATCCCTGATCTTCTGAGATGCGCCGCCACCACTGCCATCACCTTGGTGAAGACTCGAGGTGCTGTAGTAAGACCAAACGGAAGGACCGCAAACTGATAGTGTTGCGATCCCACCGTAAAACGGAGATACTTCTTGTGCGACTTCAGGATTGGAATATGAAAATACGCATCCTGCAAGTCGAGCGACACCATCCAGTCTTCTTCCAGCAGAGCCTGAAGAACCTGAGCAAGGGTGAGCATCTTGAATTTCTCCTGCTTTAGATAAAAATTAAAGATCCTGAGATCCAGGATTGGACGAAGCCTGCCATCCTTCTTGGGTATCAGGAAATACCGGGAGTAGCATCCCTGACCCCTTTCCTGCTCCGGAACCACCTCTATCGCACCTTTTCTCAATAAAGTTTGAACTTCCTCCTGAAGGAGTAACAGGTGTTCCTCTGAGCAATATCCCTGACAAGGAGGGTAATTTGGAGGGAATTCCCGAAAGGGAAGGGCATACCCATTTTCTCCGAGATTGAGAACCCAAAGATCTGATGTAACCGATTCCCAATCCCGTAGAAAGTGGGTAAGCCGACCCCCCACCGGACCCACATGATCCTGAATGGCGGATCTAGGGCTGCTTTTCCGTGGCTGGGGGGTTGGAGGAGGTGGAGGAGGAAGAGGCTTGACGTCCTCGAGGACGTGCTCTCTGCTTTCCCCTGTATGACCTATACAAGGTATTTTGCTGCTGCTGCTGTTGTTGCTGCTGACCTTGTCTATAAGAACGAAAGGAAGAGCGACCAAACCCTCTGAATTTCCTGGTTGTAGAACCTCTGATCTGAAGGCCAAGAGATCTAGCGGTTGCTCTGCTATCCGTGAATCTCTCTAAGGCCGTGTCTGCTTTCTTTCCAAAAAGTCCTTCACCATCGAAAGGCAAATCCAATAAAGCAGACTGCACATCAGCTGAAAAATCAGATGACTTCAACCAAGCCGAACGCCTTGTGGCAACCGCTGTGCCCATGATTCTTGCAACCGAATCAGCAGTATCGAGGCCGCTTTGTATGACCTGACGGGCTGCCGCTTGAGAGTCAGATAAAACTTCCTCAAAGTCTTTCCTGCTATCCTCCGGAACCTTAGGGATCAATGAACGCATAGAGTCCATAGGAGCATGTACATATCTACCCATAAGGCAAGTGGCATTAGATGATTTTAATGCCATACTAGCAGAAGAAAAAGACTTTTTGGCGACTCGATCCTGTTTCCTGGCCTCTTTGTTGCCAGGCACCTGCGGAAAAGCACCAACCGACTTCTTAGAACAAGCAGCCTGAATCACCAAGCTCTCAGGAGAAGGGTGAGATGACAAGAAGGCAGGATCTTCAGGAGCCACCCTATACCTCCTAGTCACACTTTTTGAAACTGCAGGAGCAGAAAAAGGTTTCTTCCATACTTCCATAATGGGCTCTGTTAAAGCATCATTAAATGGTAGTAAAGGTTCCACCGCTGAGTTCGGAGAATGAAGAACCTCAGTCAGTAAATTTGACTTAAATTCGACAGTAGGTAAAGTCAAACCTAAAAGTCCTGCTGCCTTCTTCATAACAACGTGGTATGGCGGAACATCTCTAGAGGGTGTATCAGACCCCGAAGGTAAAGCCCATTCTGGAGAAAATTCAAGACCACTCGCCTCTGCCAGGTCCTCGAAATCATTCCCATCCAGCTCACCTTCTTCCAAGTCTGAATGAGACTCACAAAATCTCTGTTCATCTAGGAGACGTTGAGCCTCTCTCCTAGACCTCAGTTTAACTCGAAGTGCAGCCGGATCCAATGTCGAATCCGACGGCGCCGGAGCCGACGCCGGAATCGAATCCGAAGGCCTGGAAGGATGTTCCATAGACCTGCTTGGAGCCGGCGACGCCGGAGCCGGAGTCGTCGACTTCGGTCGAGCCGGCGTCGATATCGGTGTCGACCTCGGTGGAGCCTGGTACTGCCACAGCGGGGTCGGGGCTGGCATATATGGCATGAAAGGTGCTGGAGCATATGAGTGAGGTACACCCAAATTAAAAGCCATTGGACCCATGGGACCCGAAGGTGCTCCAGAGGGGTGTCATGATCTCGAGAAAACACCATACATCGCGTTTAGAAACGCAGAAGGGTCCTGACCTGGAGCTGGAAATGGTGGATGATCAGGTTGACCTCGAGGCAGATTAGAATCTGTTAAATTAACAGGATTCGAAGTCTCCTCTTCAACAGGAACTCCATCGACGTCCTCCGGATTCGAAGATGGAGCCGGAGACGGAGCCGGAGCCGGATCCGGAACCGGAGAATGGACTATCGACTCCGAAGGTGAGGCCTCACCTTCCTGATCCGATACTTGTGGAGGAATTACCTTCGACTTCATTTTCTTTGGAGACTTCGATCTTGAGCCAGACCTATCATCCGAATGACGTCGGGACTCATGTCTCCTCTTTTTATGTTTTCTACGAGAGCCGGAAGCATGATCAGATGAAGACTTCGAGACCGACGCCTCACGAGATCTCGACCTGGACCTCGACTTCGATCTCTTCGAGTGTTTTGAAGATCTTCTAACTTTACTCGCCTTCAGTTTAGCCACAAGAGGTTTTGACTCCCTTTCTCGTAGAGCCTTTGGATTCATTTTCTGACACGACGAACACCCATCCACGTCGTGGTCAGAGCTTAGACACCAAATACAGTCTTGATGTGGGTCCGTAACGGACATAATCTTCCCACATTCTCTACAAGGCTTAAAACCTGTTTTCTTTGTCGACATGACAATCGAAGAAAAAAGGCAGAGAATGGAGAATCTAAGAAAAATAGCAACAAAGTCACCAGTAAAGCTACAGAGTATCCCGAAACCGTTAGCGTCAACGACGCGGAAAAAAGGGAACTGATGTCATCACGCCGGCGTGGGCCTGTTATAGGCATCGGTGACGTCAGCGGAGTCGCGAGCGATGTCGTGTCTCTATGACGTCCGAGTCCACGTCGGCGCGAGGCTACAAAAAGAATTTCCGAATGTTGCTGACGCAAGGGGATATTCACAAGGTGAGGAATCCACAAGGCAGATGTATCTATCAGAAATTCCTATTTACTGGTAATGATATGTGCAACTTAATGAAACACGTGTCACTGTTTGTCCAGAGCCTGCCAGCATAATTTTTTTAATTGAAGCAGGCTGCGATTTATTTATGCCATGATGAAATATCGAAAAGTGAAATTCAAATATAGAAAAAAGTAGTATGTGTGTTTAAATGCAATAATATAAATGGCAGTTCCACAGTAGCTCCCTTGTTGTGTTTAAGTGTTACTTTTGTATCAGCAGCACATATGGCATGTAATGGGTCCACACACTATACAATCAATAGGTTACATTTAAATGCAGATTTATTCTGAGTCAATTGCTTAAATTTTATATACAGTTTTTTTTGGTTCAAAATAATCATAAAATATGCAATCTCACGCATCATGAGGATGACGTGCTGCTGTATAAATGGATGAATGTGTTACAGGATTTTGCCAGTCATAGTACATTGTTGCTTTATCGTAAGACTGTCCTCCAGTGGGACATTTTAATATTAACCTAGAATGAATATGCTACTTACCAGTATGCATCTGTTCTTGGCATGTAGGGCTGCTGACATTCATATCTATAGCATAGATCGCCGCCTAGTGTTGGGTCCGGATGATTGCACCTTGTTGTCCTGGAAGAGTCTTCGAAGTATCACGAGATAGGTGGCTCCTCCCCTGGACTACAGTGCGCATGGGCATCGACTCCATCCTAGATTGTTTTTAGCCATTGTGGCAAAGATGGAGTGCAATAGTGTAAACGATGACCATGTGTAAGAGTATGTGTAAGAATAAGAAGTCTGCAACCGCTACGGGCGCCGGGGAGGAGGGCGGGCGATATGAATGTCAGCAGCCCTACATGCCAAGAACAGATGCATACTGGTAAGTAGCATATTCAGTTCGAGGCATGTGGGCTGCTGAATTCATATCTATAGCATAGAATACATAGCAGTCCCCCCACTAACGGCGGCTGCCCGTGCCAGTTGCAGAAGCCTGAAAAAGTGTTTGAAGAACAGCCTGCCCTACAGCTGCCTGCTGCTTGGAATGGACGTCTACACAGTAATGCTTAGTGAACGTATGTGGTGTAGACCATGTGGCTGCTCTACATATGTCTTCCAAAGGAATATTGCCTAGGAACGCCATGGAGGCCCCCAACTTGCGAGTGGAGTGGGCCCTGGGGGGGACCGTTAAAGTGCGCTTAGCCTTGTGATAGCAAATTTGAATGCACTTAACGATCCATCTGGCAATGCCTGCTTTGGAAATGGGGTTGCCTTTGTGCTGGGCTGAGAAGGCAACAAAGAGCTGTTGTGTTTTTCTGAAATCTTTTGTTCTGTCAATATAGTACATCAGCGCTCTTTTGACATCAAGAGTGTGGAGCATTCTTTCGGCGACAGTTTCTGGGTTTGGAAAGAATGCGGGCAGTTCAATGGTTTGATTGATATGAAACTGCGACACCACCTTTGGAAGAAACGTAGGGTTAGTGCGCAGCACAACCCTGTTGGGATGAATTTGAATAAATGGCTCTTGGACAGTGAGCGCCTGCAGCTCACTGACTCGCCGTAGGGAAGTGATGGCAATGAGAAAAGCCACCTTCCATGTCAAGAATTGAATCTCACAGGAATGGAGAGGCTCAAAAGGCGGGCCCATCAACCTGGTGAGGACCACGTTGAGGTTCCACACAGGAGCTGGCGGGGTCCTGGGAGGGATGACGCGCTTCAGCCCTTCTAGGAAGGCCTTAACGGCCGGCACTCTGAAAACAGAGAGATGCTGCCTGTTTTGGAGATAAGCCGCTATGGCGGATAAGTGTATCCGAATGGAAGCATATGCCAGATTGCATTTGTAGAGATGTAACAAATAGCAGATGATATCTGGAATGGATGCATCTAGCGGGTTGATATTGTGGGTAGTACAGTAAATGACAAACCGCTTCCATTTAGCTGCATAGCAAGCCCGGGTAGTGGGCTTTCTAGCCTCCCGGATGATGTCCATGCATTCAGGAGGCAGATTAAGGTAGCCAAACTCTAAGACTTCAGGAGCCAGATCGCCAGGTTGAGCTGTTGCGGATCTGGATGCTGAATGTCGCCACGGTTCTGCGTCAAAAGCCCCGGTGTGAGGCGCAGCCTTTGATGCAGCACCACGGAGAGTTCTAGAAACGTGGTGTACCATGGTTGGCGTGCCCACGTTGGAGCAACCAGGATGAGCGTCATCAAGTGTTGTTTGAGTTTCCTTGCCACCAGTGGGATGAGAGGCGCTGGTGGAAAAGCGTACGCAAATCTGCCTGACCAGTTCATCCATATCGCATTGCCCTGCGACTGTGGGTGAGGGAACCTGGCGGCAAAGCTTTGGCATTTTGCGTTTTCCTTTGTGGCAAACAGGTCTATCTCTGGATGACCCCACTGCTGGAAGTACGGGCGGAGTACTGATGGATGTATCTCCCACTCGTGCATTTGGTGGCTGTACCTGCTGAGCAGATCCGCCATTTGATTGTCTTTGCCCGGGAGGTGTTCCGCCATGAGGAAGATGTTCCTCTGAATGGCCCACTTCCACATGCTCTGAGCCAGATGAGACAACTGTGGAGAGTGTGTACCTCCCTGCCTTTGGATGTAGTACATGGCTGTCATGTTGTCCGTCCGGATCAACACGACTTTGTTGCACAGATGTACTTTGAAGGACTTCAATGCCATGAAGATTGCCATCAGTTCTAGGTAGTTGATGTGCATCTTCTGTTGCTGCGTCGTCCACAGTCCCTGCACTGTGTAGTGGAGCACATGAGCTCCCCACCCTTGGAGAGATGCGTCCGTCGTCAGGATAATCTGTGGCACAGGCTCTTGAAACGGTCGGCCCTTGCAAAGGTTGTGTGGATTCCACCAATGCAGAGAGCTGTATGGCCGACCGGTCACCAACACTAGGTCTTTCAACTGCCCGTGAGCCTGATTCCACTGACGTGCCAAGCACTCTTGGAGCGGACGCATATGGAGCCTTGCGTGTGGGACAATGAAGATGCAGGAGGCCATCATGCCTATCAACTGCATGAACACTCTTGCAGGCAGTGAGTGTTGTGGTCTGAACTGTAGGATTAGCGACTGCATGCTGCTTATCCTCGCCGGGTTCGGCTGAGCCGTAGCCGCCAACGTGTCTATTGTCGCGCCTAAATACTGCCGCACATGTGCTGGCTGAAGGTGCGACTTCGGATAGTTGAGTGAAAACCCCAGACTGTGAAGAAGGTGAATGGTGTGGGACATGTCGGCCGCACACTGCTGGGCCGACTTCGCTTGAACAAGCCAGTCGTCCAGGTAAGGGTAGACATGGATGTTCTGTCTCCTGAGGTGCGCCGCCACTGTCGCCAGACATTTGGTAAATACTCTGGGGGCTGTGGTCACCCCGAAAGGAAGGACTTTGAATTGGTAATGCTTGTTTTGAATGGTGAACCTGAGGTATTTCCTGTGGGAGGGGTGGAGTGGGATGTGAAAATAGGCATCCTTGAGGTCTAAGGTCGCCAGAAAGTCTCCTTTGTTGAGCAGTGGAAGAACCTGTTGCAGTGTTAGCATGTGGAAATGTTCTGAGAGGATGTACCGGTTTAGGGGCCGCAGGTCCAGAATCGGTCGGAGTGTGCCGTCTTTTTTTGGGATTAAGAAGTACAGGGAATATACCCCTGTGCCTTCTTCCTCCACCGGTACGAGCTCTATCGCGCCCTTTTGCAGCATGGCCAGAACCTCCTGCTGCAATAAGTGCAAATGCTCTTGTGACATAGGACGTTGCTTTGGGGGCATGTTGGGTGGAGTGTCTGTCAGCTCTAAACAATAGCCGTACTGGATAAGTTGCTTGACCCACCTGTCCATGGTGATGGAGTGCCACGCTGACAGGAACCGCTGGAGTCTCCCCCCGACAGGTGTTGGGTGGTCGGGGGGCAGTGACAGGGAGTCACTGCTTGTTGGTGGCAGAGGAACGGGAACTGTTGTTGCCTCTGCCTCTGCCCTTTCAGCTGTTGCCCCGGTATCCACCTCTGCCCTGTTTGGGGTAGGATGACTGCGCCCCACTTTTGTTGAACTGCGACTGCTGTGACATTTGGCCTCTGGTAACACCCCGATTGCCTGAGCGACGAAAAGTGTTCCCACGAAACTGCTGCGAATGTAGAGCCCCCATGGACTTGGCAGTCTCAGTATCTTTTTTAATTTTTTCCAGTGTGGTGTCGACTTCAGGACCAAACAGCCTGTCGGGGTTGACTGGTTGGTTGAGGATGGTTGTCTGTATTTCGGGCTTGAACCCGGAAATTCGGAGCCAAGCTTGTCTCCTGAGCATCACGCTAGTATTGATTGCCCTAGCCGCTGTATCAGCAACGTCAAGGGCGCACTTGATAGCAGCATTGGAAATGAGTTTGCCCTCTTGTATAAGCATCTCAGCCCCTTCCTTGTATTGGTCTGGCAGGTGTTGCAACAGGGTCTCTAGGGTGTCATAATGTGCCCTGTCGTATCTGGCCAACAGCGCCTGTGTGTTTGAAATGCGCCAGATGTTGGCCGCCTGTGCTGCTACCCTCTTCCCTGACGCCTCTAGCACTTTTGACTCTTTGTCCGGGGGAGGAGCTTCCCCCGTGGTTTGAGAGTTAGCTCGTTTGCGAGCATTAGAGACCACCAAAGAGTCCAGCGGCAGTTGGCCCCTTATATACGTTGGATCGCCAGGAGCCGGTCTGTATTTTTTCTCAATCCGAGGGTTAACAACCCTAGCTCTCGTGGGTTCCTTAAAAATGTCCGCAGCATGCCTTAGGACCCCCTTTAGCATGGGAAGAGTTTTCACAGTTTTTTCCGCAGTGGAGGAAGTGTCAAAAAGGAAATCAGCTTCCACAGGGTCAGCATGCATATCCACATCATGGTTCTTAGCTGCCCTTTCTATCAAAGCATGAAATGCTGTGGAATCCTCGGTGGGAGACGTCTTGATGATGAACACCTGAGGGTCAAGGGTTGCCTGCTGATCCCCCTGATCACCGGTGTCCACCCACGAGTCCTGTTGCTCATCAGGCTCAGTGTGGGCTGGGAAATTATACTCCTCATCCTGCTGCTCCCCATCGTCTCCATCTGAATAGGTGGGTGATGGCGTTGCCCCCCTTGCAGGGTGCTGAATGCTGGGTTCGACCATCACAGGAGTATCATCTTCAGGCCTTTTGCGTTTCAGGAGAATCTTGAAGGCCTCCAAAGGCTGTGACGCCGTAATCTTCCTCTTCAGAAGCGTTAGCTTCCCGGTATCGGCGTCGATGTACTGCTCCGACTGCTCAGACAAAGAGTGCTGCGGACGCGTGAAACGCCCTGCAGGGGCCGGTTCCGAGGATTTTTGAAGGTTAAAAAGCGGGTTGTGAGCGCTGAGGGCGATGTGCCAGGCGCGCTCCAACCCTCCTCCCGAGACCCATGGTGCTAGTAGCGCCCTGTTTTGAAGTGCTGAGACACCCCTGAATTTTGGGGTTTTTTCCTTAGAATGAGCATCATGCTCTTCTAATTTTAAGCACTTTTTTACTTTTCCTTTTTTCACTTTCACGTCCCCAGGTTAGGGTGGACTATTAGAGTGTCCATACCGCCGGGGTATAGTCCTGAAGAATGCCTTGGTGAATCTATACCACTAGTACGGCAGAAACATGTTGACTGACTAATTTAACTCTGTGGTATTTAGCTGAATTTAACCAAATCCTAACAACCTTGGCACGTAAATTCAGACACATATACCACTTACCTGTGTCTTAGGGATCACACATTAAAAAACTTTTTTTTGATACCCTCCTAGGCACTTTTAATTACTTTTCACTCACGTCACGCCCTCCCCACACGACCAGCTCTGCAGTCTTTCTGGCGTCGTAGCACACCGAAGAGGCACTCGGTCTCTTCGGTGGGGCCCGATGATGAAGCATGACACTGACTAGGTCGGTGTGTGAGGGCTTTCCTACTCAAACAGAGTGAGTTTGTTACTTTTCCATCATTTGCTCCAGATCTGTGGCAGTCCGTTGACTGACCAGACCTCTCTTCTTTTGTTGAAATACATGAAACCGGGGATTAAGAGAGTGTCCTCCATTCTCCCTACCTCTCCCTTTGTTGAAATATACTGCTCTATCTCCTCCATGTTGAAACCACTGCCTGTGGAGGTACCACTGAAGGGTCCTCATGTACCAGAGGGCATGAGTGGCCAAGAATATGCAAGAAGCCAGACGACTAAGCAGGTGTATAACGCACATGACTGGAACACAAGCACCTTCCTGGAAACGCTGCAACAGGGCATGGATGTCCCATATACTCTGCGCAGGTGAAAATGCCAGTGACCAGGTGGGGTTCAGTACTGCCTCAATAAACAGGAGACACTGGGAGGACGCCAAGTGAGATTTTGGCACATTGATGTTGAAGCCCAGGTTCCCAGGTGAGCCAAGGAGATTCTGCTGACTGCAGATATGACCACCATCTCTGGAGACCTGGCTTACAGGGGCCAGTCATCCAGGTAGGGAAAATTGGAATCCCTGACCTTTAGAAATGGGCGGCCACCACTAATGTCACCTTTGTGAAGACCATGGTGTCAATGCTCACCTGAAGTCACAACATTTTCTAAATTCCTGCCCGTCTCTTTCTTAGGCAGCAACAGCAGGGATCAAACTGTGGTTGAGATGTTCTTGAAGTGCACCAAACAAGAGTCGGCCTTTTCTCTGAAGTAATTGGAGCCATGATATTCGCAAACAGGTGACATGCTAATAGCCCTGGCAACTGAGTCTGCACTGTTGAGCCAAAACTGTATAATTTGCCCTAGAAAAACATGACCATCGCGCTGGAGGTCCATAAAGTGCGTCTAAAGTTCACTGGGCAATTTAGGTGCAATGATACATGCCGTGTTTCATAGAGCATAAAACATGCCGGCCTAGGATGCACTTGGTATTTAAGGACTTAAGAGCTAGACTCCCAGCAGCAAAACATTTCTTCGGCCATGCCTAAAGCCTTTTTGATTTCCCATCGGCCGCAGCTGAGGGGAAAGTGCCTGCCGAAAATCAGGAGGAGGAAGAGGCCTGAATGACCGGGCTTTCAGGGAGAAGTTGGGGATCACTGGGTGCTGGTCAGCCTCTCCTGGATATTGTTCTGTTGATGGCCAGAATGCAAGAGGGTTTGGACAAGGTGGCAAAAACTGAATCCTGAGCCTCATTGTAAGGGAAGAAGTGGTTCCATCAAATGCTGCAGAACTTCAGTTAAAATAATGGTACTAGTTTCCTCCGTTGGTAAGAATAAGCTCAATATTTCTACTGCTTTCCTAATGGTAGTATGGTAGGCGGCCAACCCTGGTGGGCTAAGAGTGGGCGGGCCCAAAGGGTCCGGGAACTCCACCTCTGGTGAGGTGTTGAGCACATTGGCCTCTATCTGTCAGCTCAAGAAACCATCCCAGGGGTTTTACGGGGCCTCCAGGGTCATCCTGGTCAGAATCCATGCAAAACAGGTAATTTAAGAAGTTGTCTTCTCCTTACTATGTTGTTCTTCTAGGAGCTATTGTGGCTCTCTCCTTGACCTTTGAACGGGCTCTGCAGCCTGTGAAATCTAAGGAGCTCATTCCAGCTCTGGAGCTACAACAGGATCAGCGTCTGTGGCAGTGAAGACTAGGCTCGAGTCGGTTTCTGCATGATCAGGGCACTATGGGGGTAAAAGACGCAGGCAACAGCGGCATTAAGGGTGCGAATGGTGCAGTGGAAAAACCAATTAGGCAGTAATCCATGAGGTAACCCAAAGGGAACTATGGGGCCCAAAGGAACTCCAGAGGAGACTACCACCTGGATGAACACCGCAAACATAGAGTTCATGAACCGGGTGAAACGATTATCATTAAAGTATCAGGTTTTAAGAAAGGGCAGTGGTGGTAGTTTTTTTTAGCTCTATTAGTACTGGCACAATAGCATCAATAGCCCTTGTTTTGAGGCATTTAAAGGAATGCTACACCATTACACAGTTTATATCTGTTTCAGTTTGTTAATGTTTAGCAGAAAATGTTTAACAAAGGACAGTGAGTGTGAATCGCAAGGATTTTAACATGGGGCCATTGTTAATATCTCAGACAATGGTTACAATGTTAATGTGTAAGCCTTTAATGGAAGGCATGTTGCACGTGAGTTTAAGCATTCCGTACGTTATCACAAAGTGGTGTAGACAATCAATTGAAAGGAACTGGTCAACAATGATCCCCCTTTTTAAGACAAGTTCAACAACATTATTCTATGAGGGCTGGATAAATACGAGATTCTCATGATTGTTAACAACTATATGAATCATTTGCACTTAGACTATTCAAAAATGACCAAAATGAGTAGGCTTCTGGGACTCTTATTGGATCTCAACAGAAATTCAAGTCTTCCGTATATATTGGTGGTTATTAGCACAAACTGCGTGTTGAGGTTTTTCAGACGATCAGCAAAGACATGGGTGAAATAGAGTGGCCAATATAACAATAATTATGACTAGAAAAGCAATGAATAAAAAACAATTGAAAAAAATATATAGAAATCAAATGCTGAAAGGGGAGAATTAAATGATAATTAATTAACTGCGACTGACCTTTCTCTAATTATACCCAGTATCTGTTCACTCATACTGATTCAGCAAGTATCTTTTTTATGCCAGCTTGTACACAACAAGTTACTTACATTCGGTAATGCATTATCTGGTAGAGACTATCTAGCTGCAGATTTCTTACTTTTGAATTTCCCAGGTGTCAGGCTGGATCTAGAAATATTTGCTTTAGCCATACCCCTTGCGCGTGCCGGTCGGGTGGCTCCACTCCACGTGATGTCATCAGCGTCGTTAGCGTTCGTTGTGACGTCGCGGTCACCTATATAGGTGCAACCCAGGCACACGGACGTCAGTACTTTTTTCCACGTCAGAAGCGCAGAGCCACGAAGTAACTGATGTAAATGTGTGCAAAACTAAGGCCCAGAAAAGGGGAGCAACCCTATGCCTAACAAAATCAGTCTGCAACGCAAGGAGGCATGGGTGGGCCTGTAAGGAATCTATGGCTAGATAGAGTCTCTACCAGATAATGCCTTACTGAAGGTAAGTAACTTGTTCATCTGATAGAGACTTCTTGCTGCAGATTTCTTACATTTGAATTAGATACCCAGGCCACACCATCCTGGCTGTGGGTTGCGGATCAATACCTTACACTAGGAATTCCTGCAGGACCGAATGAGCAAAATGCCTGTCCCTGCGGACCAGACTGTCCAGGCAGTAGTGCTTGGCAAACGTGTGCAAAGATGCCCACGTTGCTGCATGACAGAGGTCCAGGACTGGGATACCCCGAGTCAAGACAGTAGTCGCAGCCTTTCCCCTGGTCGAATGGGCCCTTAATCACTCAGGGGGCTGCTCCTTAGCCAGGGCATACAGATCTTAATGCAGAGAACGACCCAGCGAGAGATGGTTCTTTTCTGCACTGTCCACCCCTTCTTAGCTCTCATGTACCCCACAAGAGTTGGTCGTCCACCCGGAACTCGTTTGCGTGGTCAAGGTAGAACGACAATGCTATTATTGGGTCCAGGCGGTGGTGACTATCCTCTTCCTTAGATGGATGCAGGGGAGCAAAAAAGGTGGGCAGCGTGATAGACTGACCCAGATGGAATGGGGTCACCACCTTCGGCAAGAATGAAGCACGGGTGCGAAGCACCACCATGCCTGGAAAAGACATCATATAGGGAGGCGTACAAGATATCGGCTAAAACTCACTCACCCTCTTGATGGTAAGCAGCCGGAGGGGACAGTTGTGTAAGGGCTCTAAGGAAGCACACATAAGGTAAGTGAGGACAAACTTAAGGTCTAACTGTGGCTTAACAAAGGGCTTGGGCGGAAACAGGTGAGCCAGCCCCTTCAAAAACCTATTTAAGATTAGAGACCTAAAGAGAGAGGGTTGGTCTGGCAGCTGCAAAAAAAGTGGATAGGGCAGAAAGATGACCCTCGAGAGTACCCAAAGCAGAGGCAAGGGTTAGAATGAATAGAAGAACAGTTGACAGAGAAGCAGAAAGCAGGTCAATAGACCTTTCTGTACAGTGTAATACAAACATCTGCCAATGGCAGGCGTATACCGTCTTAGTGGAGCCGCCTGGCCACCAAATAACGCTGCATACTTCAGGAGGAAGGTCAAAAGCCATCTACTGCCACTGCACAATTATCCATGCATGGAGGCGCTGAGTCGACAGGTTTGGGTGGAGGACCCTCTGCTGCTGCTGTGACAGAAGATTCTCACGAAGAGGCAGCCTGATCGGAGGATCAATGGCAATTTCAGAAGCTCTTGATACCAGATTCTCCTCGTTCTATCCGGAGCCACAAGAATGACTTGGGGCCCGGTCTCTCCAGATCTTCTTCAGAACCCTGGGCAGGAGTAGTATGGGTGGAAAGGTGTACAGCAGCTGGAGCTCACTGAGCAATAGCCGCCTTGGAAACTCCAGTGTGCAGTATTGCTGACACTGCGTGTTCTTTTCAGAGGTGAACTGATCTAACCACGGATCACTCCAGTGCTGAAAGAGACCTTGCACCACTTCCGACCGGAGACGCCATTCGTGATCCGCTAGGCATTGGCGGCTGAGTTTGTCCGCCCTGGCGTTTAGAGAACCTGACAGGTGTTGAACCACCAGGGCTATGCCCTACTGTTCCAACCCTATCCAGAGACGCAGACCCTACCCGCCCTGCTTGTTGCAGTACCACATGGCGGTGGTGTTGTCCGTGAACACCTGCACTAACTTCCGCTTGACAGAGGGAAGAAATGCCTTCAATGTCAACAGACTCGCTCAAAGCTCCAACCAATTGATGTGGAGCCCCGACTCCACCGGAGACCGGTGTCCCATGATGTCCACTTCTTCCAGATGGGAGCCCCAACAGTGACTTATCTGTCATGACTGTGAGATCTGGTTGGGGAAGGGAGAGGGGTCAGTCGTTGACCCAATTGTGGTTTTTCAACCACCACAGCAGATCTCTTGCAGTTCCTTCAGAGATCTGGACCAAGTAAGTAAGATTTCCAAGATGCTGTGTCCACTAGAACTTCAGGTTCCACTGCAGAGCCCACATACGCCACCTGGCATGCTTTACCAACAGGATGCAGGAGGCCATGAGACCCAACAGCCTCAAAGTCAGTCTCACCGAAATCCAGAATAGAGGTTGATACATCGGAATCATAACCTGAATATCCTGGCATTCTCACTCAGATTGCCAGTTTACCCAACGGATGTACCCGCCCGTTGTTTATATTTGATCCTACCCTCACCTTCCAGGATATTAAACCCGTAAATGCCGGGTTGGAATTATCACCGGCTGGAAAACCTGTCACAAGCACACCGCCCACAGCCCTGAAGAGTCACGAGCAAACGGCTCGCTTGACGAAACACGTGTCGGCTGTTTGTGGTTTTTTGTCTTGATGTCAACCTTCCAGAACAGGAAGGCCTAATACACCCTAAAGAAACATTATATTCGTGTCAACCGTGTCTCATTACCACTGTTTCATGCTTCTTACTCTTCATCTAAAGAAAACCTTTATGATTAACCCTTTATAACGTGTGCACAGGACTTGCCGAAAATGCACTGTGTTCAGAACAGCCCCAATGAAAAGGAGCGTCTGAGAAGGAGTCAGGTGTGACTTCAGCACTTTTATAGAGAACCCCAGGAAATGCAGGAGGTTTGCCGTAGTCCGAAGGTGAGGGACAGCAGCCTGTTGTAATGATTTCCAAGCAGGTTCCGCAGGAGCGTCAGGAATCCGAAGAATATTCCACAGCCTTCCCCTACGGCCTTCCGACTCTATCAAACACTAGAGTAACGAAAGGCTCGCCAGGGGAAAACAGGGAGACAAAACAAGGAAAGGTTGGGGGAAAAACACAAGAGCTTGATGGAAGTCTTCAGAGTGGATGCGTGGCAACTCAGAATGGATACTTGGCAACAGGTGGGCTGTAAAGAAAGGTAAATATACAATCTATCTAGGTTAAACACAATACACAAATACACCCTATCTATATTATGTATATGACTACTACATACCACATTTGTTTTGTCTATGTCGCAGAACTGATATGTGGGATAATGGCAGGAATTCGTCTTGAGCTGTTACAAAGAAAATAACAGTAAGCACTGTCTTCTGACCTTGTACACATAAGTGTTAAATATCTGACTTGTTAAATTCTCACTCTGTATGTGGTAGAAGACTACTGGACAACATCCACTTTTCTGATAACAATGAGCTGATGCCAACACCAATGATTGTTGCATGGAAATCTATGAAACAAAACACACACTCTGGTTTCTATTAGAATCATAACATTAGTCAACATATATGTAGGCAGCGCATAGCGCTGTTACCGTGATTCTAAGTCGTGAAGGCTGAATTCTGCACCCCATTCTGGTCCACGCAAGCACCCCAGAACACATGTGAGGCTTGCCAAGGAATAAGCAAAAACGATGATATGTTCAATGGGGAAATTAGCATACAGTGAAGGATGACATGGAGGGAAATAGATGCCCAGCCGGATGGCGGAGACCAAGCCCGGCCGCCGGGCGGAGCACCTGATTTAAGGAGAAATAAAACAGAGCAGGGAGGGAACCTAACTAACTAGGAGGCCCCAGTGTGCCCAGCCGGACGGCGGAGACAAAGCCCGGCCGCCGGGCGAAGCAACACAGGTAAGGGGGAAGAATGAGTAAGGAGCCCAGCCGGGCGGCGGAGACCAAGCCCGGCCGCCGGGCGAAGTTACGCCGCTGAAGGAGGAGGACTAAGTAGAAGCCCAGCCGGACGGCGGAGACTAAGCCCGGCCGCCGGGCGAAGCAATACAAATGAAGAGGGACAAAAGCTGAGCCCAGCCGGATGGCGGGGCAGAACCCGGCTGCCGGGCGGGACTCCAGGAAGTGGGTAGCGTACTCGTTACCGAACAACAGCACCGAGACACAAGCGGACGTCAGGGACAGAGACATCCGTTAACCTCTGAGACTCAGTGGGGGGAAGGAAGCCGGAGCCCGCACACGAGCGTGAGGGCCGGAAACACTCCCACCGAGGTAACGAAGACGGAATAGCAAAACAGGAAGTCAGGCAAACAGGAACAGGACGGAACACCAGAACCAATGGAGCTAGACGCAAGTACGTAAAGCGTCGCTCCAAGAGTCTTAGTGACTTAAATAGCTGTCTCAATTAAAGGGGCAGTGTGTAGGGAAAACTCGGGGCATGACACCTGTGGCTAGGATGCCTTCAACATCCAGTCATCTAGGTAGGGGAAGACTGACAACCCTAACCTGTGCAAATGACCTGCGTCCACCGCCATCACCTTGGTGAACACTCAAGTGGCACTGGTAAGGCCGAAGAGAAGCACGGTAGACTGAAAGTGCTCGCAGCCAACCTTGAACCGCAAGTAACGTCTGTGGCAAGGCGGGATGGGGATGTGAAAATACGCATCCTGCAGGTCCAAGGTTACCATCCAGTCTTCTTGGTCTTGGTCAAGACCTGAGATAGAATGAGCATCTTGTACATCTCCTTCTTTAGGAAAAGACTGACAGTCCGAAGATCTAAAATAGGGCGCAACCATTTGTTCTTTTTCGGAATCAGAAAGCAGTGGGAATAACAACCACTGCCAACTTCTGAATCTCGGGCCCTCTCTATAGCTCCCTTGGCCAAGAGAGCTGTAACTTCCTCTTGGAGCAATTTAAAATGATCCTCCACCAGCCATTCTTGATTTGGCAGAATGGGAGGTGGAAAAGAAAGGAAAGGCAGAGAATAGCCCTCCTGGGTGATCCCGCATGACCCACTTGTCTGATATTATGGACCTCCAGTGGGGGATATGATGATGTATTCTCCCACCAACTGGAGTGGTGTGGTCTTGCAGAGTCAAACTAGGAGTGCATGGAGGCTGCGGCTGTCGAGGGCAGGGTGGGCGACAACTTCTGGCTTCCATTCCTTGATCGGAATGAACAGCATTCACGTCCCCACACAACTTGGGATGTCTGCGCAGGATGGTGGTTGGGAAATGGCTGACTTGGATGGAAACCGCTACCGTTGCCACGAAAGGGGCAAAAGATAGACTGCCCACAAGGTGTGGAAGAGAGGCCCAAGGATCTGTCCGTAGCTCGAGAGTCTTTGAACCTCACTAGGGCCGAGTCTGCCTTCTCCCCAAAAAGGCGGGTTCCATAAAATGGCAAGTCCATCAAAATTGCCTGGACATCGTCGAGAGGCCAGTTGTCCTAAGCCAGACGTGGCACCTCAAGGACACTGTTGAAAAAAATCGCTCTGCCCAGCGAATCAGTCGTGTCAAGGCCACACTTTATGGTGAATTTTGCGGCATTTCCGGCCTCCTCCAGAACTTGTGGCAGCACTTGCGCAACCAAAGGGAATGGGAGAAACGGCCCAACAAGCATGCGGTATTCACTGACCGCAATGCCAGGGTGGAGGAAGAAAACATCTTTTTCCAAAGTGAATCCAGACTCCTGGATTTCCTATCCAGAGGGGTGGAAGGGAATGCACCCTGGGATGTAGAAGCCTGCACCACAAAGCTTCAAGGGTGCGGTGTTGGCTGAGGAACTTTGGGTCACCCTGAGCCGGCCGATGGTGGCATGCAATTGTCCTATTCACAGAAGCCTCTGTGATAGGGTTGGACCACGTGCCTAGAAGGACACCAGTAAGTGTCTCACTAGGGTCAAAAGGAGTTCAGAGGTGGAAGCCCCAGGCTGAAGCACTTCGTGCAGGAGATTAGTCATGACCTGCATAGAGGGCAACTCTTGTCTGAGGACATTGGCTGCCCTCTTGACCACCATGGCATAAGATGCCCCCTCCTACGTAGCCACCATTGGCCGAGAGAGCATGCCACTATCTGGGAAAGTATCCAGTCCACTGGCCTCCCCATGTTCCCCAATACCAGTCAAACTGCTCTGCAGAAACATCCTGGTTTTCCAAAGGGTCCATAGACCCCTCAGAGTCCTCTCCTGATAATAAAACATCTTCAAAGTGTTCAGGCGTCAACACAGAATCCCTGGGTTCAATCGACATCGGAATCCGTGTCGTCGGGTATAAGGGTGGCACTAAAGGCACCGACTTCGGGTCAGATGGCGAGGGAGGTCACGATGGCTTGACCGGTGCTGTTCCGTACCCAGGATCAGATGCCTGAGGCCCCACCTTCGCTGTGGCAGGAGCTTACGGAGTGGAATCCAATGGGGCCCCTTCCGACCCGCGGGACCCGATGGCTCACCAGAGTGGTCGGCTCGATCAAAAACATGTCGCATGGGCTCGCAAAATACTTTAACCAGTTCGGGCTGGACTGTTCCCATTGGGCGCAGGGTCAAGACTGATTTGCATATGACTGGGTCCAAACTGGAATGACATGGTGAGCAAAAAAACAATGGATTTAGGCCCAGAACTCTGTACTGGGGTGAATGTATGACATTGTTCTGCATTCTGCCCATCAATTGTTCTTTTTGCTCTTGACCACCATGGCACAAGATGCCCCCTCCTCCGTAGCCACCGTTGGCGGAGGGAGCATGCCACTATCTGGGAAAGTATCCAGTCAACTGGCCTCTCCAAGTTCCCCATACCAGTCCATCTGCTCTTTCAAGTGTCAACACAGAATCCCTGAGTTCAATCGACGTCGGAATCCGTGTCATCGGGTATAAGGATGGGTTAGCACCGGTGGCACTAAACGCACCGACTTTGGGTCAGATGGCGGGGAGGTCACGATGGCTCGACCGGTGCTGTTCCAGATCTGGGATCAGATCCCTGAGGCCCCACCTTCGCCCTGGTAGGAGCTAACGGCATATATATAGGTGGAATATACATAGGTGGAAGATCCAATGTTACAGAAATGTTTACATAGTTATATTATTTGTTATACATTTTTTTCTTTTTCAGATTATACATTTTTTAAGGAAATGTACAAATGTATTTAGTTTTAAATGCTGCAGTCTTACAGATGTATATGAAAAGAAAATAAAGCATAAGAGGAGGAAAAGCCATTCATTTATGTATAGGAATGATTTTATATTTCTGTAATCAGGAAATATTTTCAACTAACCAAAACAAGAGAAAAGCTTTTGTTCCCCGTGACGTTAGCATTTCAAAACCAACAAAGGCATCCATGTTCCTGGATCTTAATGTCACTGGTAGAACTAGGAGTTTAACTAGCAACATTGTCGTTGTTGTAGGTGTGTTGTTTAGAAATCCATAGCACATTCATTACCTGCTACTTGAGCGCTGTTTGTATCTTCAAAAGAAACTCTGTTCGAGTCCTGAATAGATTTTTCTGGTGATTCTTCGTGTAGATTTTCTGATGGCTCCAACTGAACACCACATAACTAAAAAAAACAAATGTTTTCATATTTTCTCCTGAATGCATTGCTCTAGTGCAAATCCAGCAGTTTCTTGATTAACTGACTTCAACTGTCAAATTATGCACATTCTTGTTCATAGTTATAAGCCACTAGTGATTCAATGTATTAATTCAGATACAATTAAGATCATAAGCAATCCCTCGTTTCTGTTTGTGCATGTGTTATACGAATTGCAAAAGAGATTAAGCCTTACATTGTTTAGTGCATGTGGGAGGGTGTCTTGGAACCATTTGAGATGTTCCTGGTATATTAATGTAATTTCTAAATCTTCATAATCTCTGTATAGAACTGGTAATGCAGCTGGAGTGTGAAATGCCTGTGAAGTGGCATCAACTGCAGGAATGTGAACCCATAAATAGAATACCTCTGTTTTATATACTTTGTGGGCCTCAACCACAAAGGAACATTCTCCCCCTCAACAGGGATCCCTTGTAGTAACAATAGCACTGTAACATCATACCTGCAATTAACAGCAATGACAGCTGCTAGCTCCATATTTAATAAATGGAATTCAAAGAAAAAAAATACTATAATGGGTTATTCTTTTTAATGATTCAAGTTTGAACAACCGTCAGACTAAAATAGGGTTTCTTATTACGCTGAGGAGGATTAATCCCTATTTAATGAAATAAAAAACATCGCTTCTGGATGCTGCCCTCATCTGTAGAAGGAGGCAGCAGTGAAGCCTCTTCTCAAAAAACCTAACCTGGACCCAAACGGCCATAAAAAACATCTGACCCATCTTTCTCCTCCTATGTCCTGTTAAGATCTTGGAAAAACATCTTAACAAACACTCGATGGCCTATGGGGAAGAGAAGAACTGGTTGGATGTGTCATAGTGCTGATTCCGGAAAGATCACAGAACTGAAGCAGCTTTGGTTGTGGTTATGGATAGTGTTAGAAAGCTTGCAGATGCAGAACAAGGAGCAGCGCTGATCTTGTTGGATCTGTCCATGGCCTTTGACACCATTTCCCCATCTCTGGTGAATGATCGCCTACAGGAACTTAGCGTCTCAGGCAGAGCGCTGAAACTACTGTCCTCTTTCTTTACGGATAGATCTTAGAGGGTTGCAGTGAACCACTATCTATCAGACCCTTTTTTCTGCCGTGTGGGATGCCAGGAGATATCTTTAAGCCCTACGCTTTTCAACTTGAACGTGTCCCACACTTGACAAGATTATTTGTTCATTTGCGCTACAGGTGGTTTCTGACACATATGATACCTAGTTGATTGTGTCAATTTTGAAAGACATGGTAGATACTGAAGCCAGTTTCAATCACTGCATGACAGCAGCAGCTGGATGGAAGGAGAAGAACTACCTGAGGCTCAATGGAGGAAAGCTGGAGGTATTGCTCTTTTCAGCACAAACCTCCATTTGGAATAATAATTGGTGGCCTGAGACTCTGGGGACTATACCTATGCCCAGAGAGGGCTAAGAACCTTGGGGTGATGCTGGACTGTAAGCTCTCATTAGATCTTCAGGCCAACCGCGTTGTGTCTAAAGTATTTCTGGCTGATTAAAATGTTGAGAAAAAGTTTTCCTTTTATCCCCCTTTCAGCACGGAAACAAGTGGCCTTGGCACTAGTCATAACTGACTAATATAATGCCCTATATCTGAGACCAATAACAGCACTCAAGCCAAGTTACAGTTAGTGTAGAATGTGCTGACCAGGCTCAACTTGGCCTCTTTCAGACCTGCCCAGGAGGACTCAAGGATATGTTTCATAGTTACATCCCCTGGAGAACTCTCGGCTCAGCCCACCTTAATTTGGTGACAGTGCCCAGATTTCAGAAGAAGAAATGGGGAGGCAGAGCCTGCTTGGTCGCGGCTGCAAGACTGTGGAACTCGCTGCCAATTCATCTGACAAGGATTAGAGCTCACTCCCCATTTAGCTTCTCATGCTATAGGATATCTCTTAACTCACCATTGGTTTTACTCCACGTGGGCGGTTTCACACTTATGCGACTATAGCGCCTTAACACCATTGGGCATTCATTGCGCTTTATAAATCCCGTTCAAATCAAATCAAATAAGGCGAATAAGGAGACCTTGTGCACATGCAAGGACCCATTAAATAAGTACCTGACCTAGAATGTTTGTGGCACCATGTTCTATGGTTCCTAGAAATTAAGTCGGACTGTGTATCTGGACAACATAAACTTCAGAACATGTTGACCCAGTCAATCATATCATCAGGAAATGTTGGCCTATTCCTAGCCAGCTCACAATGCACCACCTGAACCACAATATCAACTGAAAAAGTATCTATTAACCTTTGCCACTGCCTTCAGTTTGAGCTAAAAAAAGATTTTTATTGAACTCTATATATTATGCAGAAAACTATGAATTATGATGCAAGTGTGATAGATCCAGAATAATGCAGAAACGATTACCGAATCATATAATTGGCATGGAGTAAACATGAAAAAACCTATTTAGAGGTTGCTAAAACAAAGGTCTGGCCTAGTCAGGTTCTTATGTACAAAGCTTTAAGGCTTTAGCAGATCAAGCTGAACAATATTGTAAAGGTCTTGGCCTGCAGCATCTTGGTGAGCCACTGAAAGATCCCAAAGAACAAATAGTAATCAATATCCTAAGTAGAGTATCTAAATAATCCATAATTTGGATAGATTTCTAAAATAAAAAAAGTCAAACTGATGAAAACAGGATGACAAAACTTTATTTATAGAGAAAAGCTCAAATGTTTGTGTGGATAAGTACTGACAGATCTTAAAGGAATGCAGTAATCTTTCTTTGTAATTGATAGCAACATGTTAACATCTGCAGCTTCCAGCACAGCTGAGAACCAAGTAGTTTTATACATTGTTAAAACACAATTGTAGTTGTACCTTTACATTATGAGCACATGTATGTTTCAGACACTTTTAAACTCACTTCTGTTATCTTTTTCCGTAATTGTTCCTGCTTATATTCTTCTTTAGACCGTCTTTATAAAAGGGACAAAAAAAAAACAATATCAAGAAAGATTAACATATTGCAAGAAATGGCAAATTAATGGTTAATCATTTGCAATCCCAATTATTCAATATTAATATGTTTAATAAATTCATAAATGCTTTGCCTACTTGGGGGATCTCAAAACACTTTTTTTCTCAAACAGAACACATTACAA
This sequence comes from Lissotriton helveticus, assembly GCF_964261635.1. Classification (NCBI taxonomy): domain Eukaryota; kingdom Metazoa; phylum Chordata; class Amphibia; order Caudata; family Salamandridae; genus Lissotriton; species Lissotriton helveticus. Next base: position 1,531,476,076 of record NC_136067.1, read on the forward strand.
AAATTTAATTTAAATGCAGATAGCAAACATTTCTTCCCTTTTTTTTCTATTAGCTCCGAACAAAATGAAGAAGCGTTGCAAAAACAATAGGTCTGGCATTTGCTGGCCGTCTTTTGGCTTTGTCAATACTTGTTTTTTTTTTCATTCTTTTTGTAAAATTGTATTCATGGGAGAGCTGATGGGTCTCACAAATTAGAAATATGTTTTTTTGAAAAAGCCCACATTTGCAAAGAGGTCCCCGTTACTGAAGGGAATTACTTTGCGTAAGGATGTGCTTCTTGTGAAAGAGTAGAATGCATTCACAAACAGTGAAGTTAGCGAATGGCTTAAGCGGACTGACCTACTGGGTTTTGTGCTGTGGTGGACAGAGGAAAAATGTGAATGACACAACAACAGGCCAATGGATGGAGAAGGCTGGATGAGAGACCCTACAATTAAGTACGTTAAATACAATTTTAGTAAAATCAAATGGTCTTGGCTAACGTCAGAGCTAAAAATGAACAAAACATGTAAGTGAGCTTGAATGCTCATTTTAAGTAGGATTTAAATAGGCAGCAGGCTCAGAGGAACTTGACACTTTGACTTGAAGGCAGCAGACTGCTTCACAGTCCCAGAATGCAATGCTGTGTCAGTTACCCTCAGTTTATTTTTGTAGGCAAGTTACATGAAATACATTTATAACTACCACCTTATCGGTTCTACTGGATCTATCAGGAACGTGGTTGAGTTGTTTATTACCTTATTGAAGATACCTCTGATGTAACAGATGAACAGTGAAATAAAGGCCTCGCAGCTCAATACTTTATTGGAGACCATAAAATGTATTACTGATAGTGGTTAGTTGGAATAAAGCCATAACACATTTTTAGGTCACACCTATCAGACAGCACAAGTTGGTGAAAAGACCTACTGCAAACTTATAGTTGCTTAGAAACCACCCTTTGCTTACCCTTGGTTGGTTTACTGTTACTCTCATTTGCTTGCTTTTCTTTTGTAAGCTTGTGTGGAATTTCCTTCCTCTTCTCGTGTCTGCTCCTCCCTTGGCGTCTAGACGCACTACTTGTGTTCTTCCAAGCACAACTTTTTTCTTTTGAGTAAAGCACTCCTTAAGAGTACATGTGTTCCCAGCAGTCGCCCACGTGTACTTCTCTCCCCCGGCTAACCTACGTGTTGGTCTCTGCCACCTGTGTGCTTCTGCCTCGCCCTCTCCAAGTTGCATTCGCCCGCGTATACTTCTCCAAAATTTTACTTTCTCGCCTATGTGCATCTCCCCGCCCACCCCACATTGCTCCCTCACGCTTGTTATTTCTCCAGCTTCTACCCTCCCCCCACCTGCACCCTCCACATCCGCAACAAAAAAAAATAAAGAAAAACACTTTATCACTTTTTTTTTTATTAAATAAAAAGCAAAAGGCTTGTGTCATTTTCCTTAAAATTATGCAGCTGCCTCGTCATAGCACCTTTTTAGCTCTCGCCTAGTGAACGCAGCGCATGCGTTGCTTCGCCTGAGCGAGACTCTATTGTTGTCGAATTGGGTTCGGAAGGAAGACAAACCATGTGCGCGCACGGACAGGCAATGTGCACGCGCATGGCGTCTCCTCTTAGCTTTCAGTTCATGTGCGCGCACAGAAAACCTTCCATGACACTGTACTCCTCCTGCGCTGCTTTCTTCAGACATCCAGCCTTCTCCACGTGCAGGCAGGTCAGGGTGACCAGGTTTTGATAACCTAATACCAAGACACGCCACAGACAAAAAGTCAAGACTACTCACAACCAGAGTTCTAAAACTAAATGCAACTCAACACCGGTATCTTCTTTCTTACTTAAGCTGCTTTCTTCTGAGTTGAACAGGAGGGAGAGCTCGGAAGGAAGCGCTTTTGACTTTTTAATTGCAGTTTTATATAGCGCGAACTCGACTCGAAGGTATTGGTGCGCTTTACGTGTTTTTGTTCTTCTTTTCTGTGTCTTAATGGCTTGGCTGTAGAAAAGAGCCGGCTGCTAAATTGAACTAAGCCGCGTGCAGGAAGGCGCGGCCGCTGTCTAAGTGCGCTCAATCACTTCCTTGGATACCAAGCGTTCATCGTAACTGCAGGTGGGAAATCTAACAGAGGGGGTAAATTACACCGCCTGGCTATCTGTTCTAAGAATGGAAGGATTAACCATTTAGGGCCATGAATGTGAGAATTTGGTGGCCTTCTTCATGAGAAGCGCGAGGAGGGTCCTGGATATGGACCTAAGCAAGCCCTACCCAAGACCCCTGGGGTCACCTTGGGTTCTGGATTCTTCAGAATGCCTGTCTGGGTTTCAGAAAAGGGCGACAAGACTGGGACATGCCAAGAACATAGAAGTAGGACTATAATTTTGTAGCGACGATGGGACACCGTGAATTATTTTGACAGGACTCACCAACATATAAAACACATGGCAATGTGTCACTGGGAGGTAATTAAATGCAGCTTTGACTCATTATCATTTGTGCTACTTAAACTGCTTTTTGGTCTGGATTCCTTACCAATCCCGCACAGCTACATAAGGATATTTATCACCTTTTGTGTGTTTCACTTTCACCAAAAATGCCAAATATTTTCCAGGGCAGTCATCGACTATTTGCAGTTCTACTGGTAAACCCGGGACGTTTGCAGCGCTATATACTCCCTGTTCATTGTCCAGGCTCTTACCACCAATGAATGTTGGCGTCACTAGTTCCCACCACTAACATCTCGTCACAAATTGTACGCATTCTTTGGCTTGTGTTTTGGTGTGAGACATGGGGATATGAACTATATGTTGTGATCATTTTTGGGGGGCCAACAAAGGGCAGTGTTGTTTAATTTAACTTAAACGCCAAATGTCGAAACAAGTTCGGATTATCAAGATTGAGAACAGTGGTACAGATTGTTAAGTTTTGGGGCCACTAGTTTTGAGGGACTAGTGCTGTACTTGCCGTTTAAGATCCTATTGTAGGCATTACGTGCATTCCATTCAGCATTTGGCTTTATAATCTTTATGGCACTGCAGCCCGGGGTACCGAGAAAAGGTAGACAGTCACACCTACCCCACAGCCGCGCTTTCCTCGGTGGTGTCAGTGACAAAGGCACAGCAGGGGGAGACACATATGCAGAGGAGAGGCTGGGGGTGCCCAGTCCCGCGAGCCCCCACCTCTATCCCCTCTCAGAGAAAGCTTTGTAAACACAAAGTACTGTGTGATTTGCAGAGCCCCCCAGGGCGCAAACAAAGAGGCAGAAGGGGCCATTTGAAGTGATAAAGTGATAAATATTCAAGGAGAGGCAGGATGAAGCGGAGGGAATAGTTTATAAAGTAGAAACAAAAAGGTTTTATTTAGTAACATCGGTGGCCCCTAGAACTTCAGGGTATCAGTATATAGTTATAATGAAGCATAGAAAGCCAGTTGTCTACAATCACTCCTTTAATTGGCTGAAGACATGAAATTTGAGGCCACAGAAAACAAACATTTGCAATGCAAAAGGTCTCACATTTGCGAGAGTTTGAGCTATTTTTATTGTAAATGACATTGCCTTGTATTTATGTTTTGGTTTTTGAAACATGAGTAAAAGCCATTGTCATTTACAATGCCAATAGGTCAAACTCGCGTAAATGCGAGACCTATTGCATTGCAAATGCTTGTTGAAAATAGTGTTGAATCCGTAGACTAGATGCTTCTTTATGAATGTTAGAAAAGAGACAGCTATGTCTAACAAGCTATCGAGGAGCTCGAAACCTGATTTAGGTGGATTTGCCTTCAATATGGCGTTTGTGTCCAAATCACTGGTTATGGGTTTCTTGATATGTGGAAAATTAGAAGTCGAGCGAAGACCAACGTTTATTTGCCAAGGCAAACATACCCTAGGCGCCATGCATGTATCCATTTTAATCTGAAAACTGTGAATATTTGTCCAGCTTTTATTCTTTTACTTTTTGAAATAGTCTGTGGATCTGTACTTTTATGTGTCAATGGCTTCTGTCCTACTTTTCCCTTGTGGTGCTCCCTCCACCTGCCCTCTAGCCATTCTGAATGGATAGCTTTGTGTACAGAAACAGTAATGCCGGGCGTCAGAAGCAGCTGTTGGACGACTAGATGTACCCGGGGGTGGTGGGCTGTATACTCCGACTAGGGAAGCGCATACTTATTACTTACCGTATTTAAGTTCTGCTGTTTGCCTCCCTGCAAGGATCAGAGAGCACGTCAGGTGTTTATTTATTAATAGAATAGGAGAGGCAATGGGGCCCAAGGGTAAGAGGGTAAAACAGCACCCAAATTAGAGTTATTTTTAGATGCCAAACAAAGGGGCGAGGGAGGCACTTTCCTTTCTCGCGTTAGGCTAACTTTGCATCCTCGCTACACGGCTGCATATTTATTTTTTGCTTCTGCTGCGTGCAGTGGAAAGTGTTATTTATATCTGTGATGCAAGGACCATATTTGTCCACTAGGGGGAGGCAGTGCCTAATTTCTGAACAGAGCGTGGCTGCAGTCTGACTCATGAAAATGAAAGAACGCCGCCTTCTGATTTCAACAAGCAAAACAGAAAGCAGCTCCACATCTGGGCCGGGGAGGAGACCTGGGAGGGCGAGGGCTGCCCGCTCATGCGCTGTACCTGGAACTTTCGCGTGTTCTGTGGCTCCTGCCCAATGGCGGCGCCTGCGGACTTGAAAAGCAGCCGTACTTTAGTGAGTGCTGCGTGGCTCATGCGGCCCAGGGAGGGGGCTGCCAAATCGCCCAAGGAAAAACATAAGGCAGAAGTACGTTGGGAGCCCGCCTTCGTGAATGCCACATGGTGCGGCCAAAGCAGGATTTCAGGCGGGGCTCCTGTGATCAAGACGGAGCCCCGCGTGGTGCTGCAGTAATCTGCTGAAGACACGAGACCAGCGCAAAGTCATCACGTGAGCTAGTAAGTGGGGCATGCTGTACGTTTAGAGCAGAGACAACAAAGAAACAATTAGCCAGGTAGGTTATTTCGCAACCAAGTCTAGTCCCACTTACCAAATTAATCTAAGTGGACACACTTGTGATTTAGTATTTTTACTTATTTTTTTTAGCAGTTCATTTCATAAATGGCTGAAGAAGGGTACAATCAAATAGCAGAAAAATTCACATAAAGTATACACTTTTCAAACATAAAATGTACAATCACCGTGAATGAAACATATTTACAAATATACAATTGATACAAACAAGAACAGTAAAAAACGTGAAATGCCTATTCTCATTAAATGTTCACGGCACCAGTCCTAGTATCTAACCTACAAGCAAGCAGGAAGCTTTTTAAGATGTAATTATTAGCCTGTCCATAGGGGAGGTTATTTCTCAGATTTCTCGGGTGGTAGCTACGGTAATGCAAAGCGTTGTTCTTGTCTGTTTTTTTCAGATACAGACAAGAACAACGCTATGGACAGTTTCTAAGGGTGAGACGGAACTGTTCGAGGGTGGAAGATTTTGAACTACACGGGGAAGCTCTATGCCACGAACTTCAAGAAAGAGGTTACCCACGGAAACTAGTCAGGCACTCAATGAAGAGGGCTCAATGGACACCCAGAGAACACCTGTTACAAAAGAAAGATAAATTGCCTATGGAACGACTGGTATGTGTGTCCACGTTTGGACCTCACACTCAATCTGTCCAGAAAATCATTCGCAATCACTGGCATCTGGTGGAAGATGTCCTTCCAGAAGTCGGCAAACCACTCTTCGCGCTCAAAAAAAACCGGAGCATTGGACAACAAATAGTGTCAACACGCCCGTTGGTGAAAAAGACAGTCCAAAGTACAATTCTTGGGGCAGGGCCAGTAACAGGACATCACAAATGTGGGACCTGCTCAGTTTGCGAGACAACTGAAGAGGGCACATTGTTCAGCGATGGAAAAATCTTTTGGAGACACAATGTGTTCACAAACTGTAAATCAAAATACGTGGTGTATGCCATTAAATGTCCGTGTCAACTGATATACATCGGTAAAACCACGCAGGAGGTACGACAAAGGATCATACAGCATCGCTCCAGGATTAAGAACAAAGTTATGTCGGCCCCCTTGGTGCCACACTACATGGAACAAAAGCATGGCCCGAATGAATTCAAATGGACTGTTCTATCATCGATCAAAATCGCCCAAGGTATAGGAGGGGACCCGGATTTGCAATTATCGCGAAGAGAGGCCCTTCTAATCCTGAAATTTAACACGACCAGTACCGGTCTAAATGAAATGTCGGAGTTGAATAATTTGAGCGAAAGGTAGTGCGTCTGTCTGCAGTTTCCTCCATCTTTCAGACAATTAGCTACAACTTGAGGTTTACATGGACCGTGTGCCTTTACTTGATCCTCCTACACGATCAGCGCTGTCAGATCTAAACTGGGCAACACAAATGAAAAGCAATAGCCCCTGTCTGCCGTAACACGCAATAAACACCTTGCAAATAACTGCGGACTACAAGGACCAGGCGCCCCGGCAGTAGCCACGCGGGTAAGAAGACTAGCGGCCCGCCCGCCCACACAAACTGACGTCAGACGCCGAAGTGCAAGCAGTTCGTGAGACAGAGGCGGTGAACGAACACCCGACCGGCAGGCTCTGGAGAGACATCGCTGATTTATACGCGAGTGACCTCTGTGAGGAGGTATGTGCATTGGACACGTTTAATGCTTGATGCATCAGGTAGCCAGCTTGTCAAGTTCATTAAAATCATTAAAATACTAAAAGTGGTTCTCATCCTTGTTGCAGACATTAAACAAGCGTGAAGACTGAATAATCCTGCCTTGAGGTAGGATCCCTTTAACACCACTTATGTTGTTTTTGCCGCGCTGCCCACTTGAAAGTACTGTAGCTAACTAGGTTGGCGCTGAAACGATTCTTTGTATATTTACAGAATCGCAGTCTCCCTGACAAGAAGGAGAACATTGTCAAACACGCCACAGTTCAGGTACACATTTTGAGATTTCGAGAGGGAGTAAAAGCTTAGAGGAAATCAGCTTCTTACACGATGTCATTTTTTTACACTTTACAGTACAGGACAATTTTTCAGTCCAGGTCCTGAGGAGAACCCCTGAATATCGTGTGGGTTCGAAACGCGTTGGCATGATACTGGAAGAATTTACAGGAAGGGCATATCAGGAGTTCTATTATAGATTAATCTAACCTGATTTTTTGACCCTAGTAAATCGCTGTATTCCAGTATAGGCAAGCCAGCAGGCTAATAATTACATCTTAAAAAGCTTCCTGCTTGCTTGTAGGTTAGATACTAGGACTGGTGCCTTGAACATTTAATGAGAATAGGCATTTCACGTTTTTTACTGTTCTTGTTTGTATCAATTGTATATTTGTAAATATGTTTCATTCACGGTGATTGTACATTTTATGTTTGAAAAGTGTATACTTTATGTGAATTTTTCTGCTATTTGATTGTACCCTTCTTCAGCCATTTATGAAATGAACTGCTAAAAATGAAAAAATAAGTAAAAATACTAAATCACAAGTGTGTCCACTTAGATTAATTTGGTAAGTGGGACTAGACTTGGTTGCGAAATAACCTACCTGGCCAATTGTTTCTTTGTTGTCTCAGTTTGAGTGGTCTAGGCCAGATAGTGTATAGACCCAAGCCTTCTTTGTTTCCCCTGTACGTTTAGAGCACGCATGCGCATTTAAAAAAAAAATAATAATTACATGAGGCTGGTGAGGACCGAAGGGGGACAGGAGATGGGCACATCGCGCTACGTGCGTGTTCATGGGCGCGTTCACGACCTCCATTCGTCCTGCGCGTGCCCATCTCCTGTCTCCCTTCCGAGGCAAGTCAGCAACAATAGATCCCGCTGGCGACAGCGCTTCGCGCTGCGTCGCCAGGTGCGAGACCTAAAAATGACAGCATGATAAAGGAAAGAACCACAGCTCAGCTAAAAATATTTTGGTAAATCATTGACACCCACTTTGGAAGTTCCATCAGCACTATTATTCCTAATTCTAAAGTTTTAAGTTTATTTTATTTATGATTAGGGAACCCCAAAGAGGTCCACATAAAATCCCACACTTACATGTGTATACATGAGATAAGATTCTAATTTGCAATTAAATACTCATAGTAAAATATTCCACCCCAACATGAGATCTGACAATCATAGAAGATATCCATGGTTCTAAAAAACTACCATTTAACAAAATTACAACAAGCAGCAGCATGTTATACAGAATGAAGTATAGAATGTCTTTAATTCCCTCAGTCCAAGAATTTGAGAAATATATATAGAAATAATTCATTTATATACCACAGAATTACAATTAAACAATACCAACGATTAATACATAAAAAGCCAACAAAACGCCCACATAGGGAACCCTATCAACCTTTACAACATACCAACTAATGCACCTTAATATAATTTTAAAAAGCACATAAAAAATAAAAAATTCTATTACAAAATATTTCATTTGGAGGAGCATAAAGGGATTGTAGTACTGCTGATGCTGAGTGGACAGGTAACTGCAAACATATTGGCTTCAGCCATTCCCGTCAGGTATATTAGCAAAGCAGGACAAATATATAAAACATAATTAATATCTTGGAGATCATTTTTACACAGGTTACAGATCGTGATAAACCATACCATTTAGCTAGGAGGAGATTTGGAGGAAGCAGGCCCTGCCTACACAGTACCATCAGCACTAGTATTCCTAATTCTAAAGCCTTACACGTTCACGGAGTGAAAATGGCCATTAAAGCTAACTTTATCAGACCCAAAGTCTCACTATGTCTTAACAAACAGAAATCAAGAGTTCTTAAAATACCAACAAGCTGTCCCACATACTCCAAACATATTGCTTTCATTAGTCGACCTCACTGCTTTTTATATCAATGGATAGGCTTAGACTACAACAAACATTCTACTGACTGCAAAGCAGTTCAGGATTTTATCAGAAAGTGCTAGTGTTTTTGAAACTACTGAAAAAAATGTGTTTACACGTTAGGAGTTCCAATATTAAAACAGACATTCTTGATATGCAAAATACATTACCTAATAGCTTCTGATAGTAATTCCATCTCTTGCTGTTCAAGATCAGTAAGTGCATCAGAACCATTTGTCAAACAATCAGGGAGTACTCCTAAGAAATAAATACAGCAAACTTTTTAGAGAACACATTTTGAGCATTTGAGACTAGTATACCGTTTCCCACCTAAGTGGAATACTGAAATTCCGTATTACAGCTAAAACAGCAATAATCATACTGTATATAATACTCACTTAGATCATGACGAAGGACACAGATCACTAGGCCTTTTTAGCACTCACATTTCCCTGTTTGCTGCACCATCACAACCTCCACTGAGAGCATTATTTAGAGACCCTAAATAGCACATCTTTGTGGTAAACTGATTATTGCACACTTTTCTGTCAGCACACATTCAAAGATTAACAATAAAACTATCATGTGTTTAGCTGTTTTGATGATGCAGTGAAACTTCATCACAGTAAGCAAAAAATGTTTGTCATCAACCCTTGTAAACAGCTGATGGTAGAGTCTTAGAACTGTGCAAGATTGTCATAATGATAATGGTGTCAATGGAAGGTTTTTTATTTTACAGAGTTTTATATAGCGCAACCTTGACCCGAATCGGGTATCAGAGCGCTTTACATAGCACCAGTTCCATTACGAGGACAAATTCATTTTTTGTTGGGCACGAGGAGATTAATTGATTTGCCCAGAATCACAGGATGTTCACCGTCATAGCTGAGACTCGAACCCAGTTCTTAAATGCTTTGTCTTGCTGAAAGATGAAGGATTCAATGCGTACGATCAACCCTATGGGTAGGGTGGATTTGGGACCTCTTTTGGCCACATATGGTACTGCACCCTGCAACATGGCTAGGTAAAAAACATTGCCATTTATAATGCCAATGACTCCAACTTTGCAGGATGCAGTACAATATGTGGCCAAAAGAGGTCCCATGGGACCTCTTTTGACCACATATAGTACAGCACCATGCAACATTGCTAGATAAAAAACATTGGCAGTTCTAATGCCAATCACTCCAACAAATGCAAGACTGATTGCATTTCCTATGCAATAAGTCTCGCATTTGATAAAATAAGGACTGTTGGTGTTGAAAATGACAGTGTTTTTTACTTTTGTTTTTTATACTATTGGCAATAGTGCTAGGCAAATAAAATAACTCCAATTCGAATAAAAAAACAAAAGTAAACTTTCCTCTCGTCTTTTTAATTGGTCCCTGTCCTTTGTACATTTTGGCTTTTCATTGGTCAATGGGCTTAGTAGTCCCTTCTTTGTACCGCCTTGTCTCTTGTAACCCATGAGAACCTCCCCTGTTACATGTGTTGATACTCCCTTGGTTTTAATTACAGCCTCAGAGCACTATTTTCTTAAAGAGCTTCAGGCAGAATACATGTTTGGTACTAAGCAAGGTTGGCAATGGTACTTTACTCACTAGAACATCTCACATTTATATGAGACCTTCTAAAAGTTTCAGTTCATCAGCTCCACACAGAGTAAAACCTAATCTGGAAATAATATAATAATTCTTTTGTCACATTTCAAAACTACTAATTGTATGTATGGACATAGCTATTTGAATGTACTTGTGGTACTTACTGTCTTGCATGCAATGCAATATGGGTAGGGTGGATTTACCATATCTTCTGCAGGGTGCAGTACCATATGTGACCAAAAGAGGTCCCAAGGCCACATATGGTACTGCATCCTGCAACATGGCTAGGTAAAAAACATTGACATTTATAAAGCCAATAACTCCAACTTTATAGGGTGCAGTACCATATGTGGCCAAAAGAGGTCCCATGGGACCTCTTTTTTTGACCACATATGGTACTGCACCCCGCAATATGGCTAGGTAAAAAACATTGGCATTTATAATGCCAATAACTCCAACAAATGCAGGACCGATTGCATTTCCAATGCAACAGGACTTACATTTTGTTTTACTTTTGCTTTTTTATACTGTTGGCAATTGTGCTATGCAAATATAATAACTCCATTACGAATAAATAACAAGAGTAAAAACATTTTTATTTTCAACGGCAACAGCTCCAACTTCAACACATGAAAGACCTATTGCATTGTAAATGTTTGTTGTAATTTGGTGTAAATCTATTCAGTAGTTTTGGATTTATTAAAGAAAAAAGATCCCAATTTTTCCCCTGCAGAATAGGAAAGGTATGGAGAAGCGTGGTATCCAGTACCAACCCTATGAACTGGAGTCATGAGGAGGGTCGCAGGTGAGATTTTGGCTTGTTGACTGAAAAGCCCAGGTCGAAGAGCAGAGCTGCCGTCAACTACAAATAATGCATCACTATCTACAGCAAGCTGGCTTTGATGAGCCAGTCATCCAGGTATGAGAAAATGGGTATGCCTGAACGAAGGAGATGGGCTGCCACCACTGCCATCAGCTTTGTGAAGACTCGAGGTGGCGATGTCAATCCAAATGGTAGAACTGCAAATTAGTAGTTCATAGATCATGCTACAAACTGGAAGTACTTCAGATGGGACCACAGAATAGGAATGTTAAAAATTGCATCCTGCAGGTCCAATAACACAATCCAGTCTCCAAGCCACAATGCCAATAGAACTTGAGCTAGGGAAAGCCTTTTGAACTTCTCCTTTTTTGATGAAGTTCAGGCTCCTGAGGTCTAGAATCGGATGCAGGCCACCGTCCTCCTTAGACACCAGGAAGTAACGTGCGCGGAAACCTTGTCCTCTTTCCGTCTGTGGCACCAACTCCATCACCTCTTTCAGAAGGAGTGCTGCCACTTACTGGTGTAGAATGGCTGAATCATTGGGAGGGGGAGGGGGATGGGGGGGAAGTTTGGAACCTGTAGGAAGAGAAGGGTTTAGCCCTTTTCTATGATCTGAAGGACCCACTAGCCCGAAGTAATGGCCTTCCAGGCCAGAAGAAAATGGGACACCCGCCCTCCCACAGGCTTAGTGTGAGCTTGGAGAAACAAACTAGACCTGCTTTCCTGGAGGTGCAGGGGAGGAGGAAGAGTGTTGCGAAGCAGATCAAGGCCCCATCCACCACCATGGCCCCTGTCCTGACGAATTAGGGAATTAGGTTGCCGCTGTTGCGGCCGGTACAGTTTGGAGCAGAAGGAGGAACCTCTCCCAAAGCCATGAAAGCAGCGGAAGGACCAGAAGGTCTTGACTGGTGGTAAAAGCTGAAGATTCATTGAACGTGCCGTGGTTCTTGACACTTCAAATCTCTCCAGAGCCGAACCAGCTTTGTCACCAAAGAAGCGTACCCCATCAAAAGGATGGCCCATCAAGCATGCCGACAGATTGAGATGGAAGTCACTCTAGCCTGGGCCACAGAGACAGCCGTGTCCAGGCCTGACTTAATGATATGACGGCAATAACCTCCTGAAAGTGCTCCTTCATGTCTAGAGGGATGTGAGGCAGCATCATTTAGGCCATGTCCCATAGTGCTTGAGTATACCAAGCAAGCAGACAGTTCGATTTAAAAAATGGTAAGGCCACGCTCCGAGTCGAGAAAGCTTTGTTGCCCCAAACCCCCAGTCGTCTGTACTCCCTGTCTGATGCCACAGTAGGGAAAGTGTCACCGATTTGCATACCTGAGCGGCTAATTTCAGTATACTTGGGGACCTGAATCTGCATTTGGACAACCCTTAGGATGCTGACATGGGCAACTTTCTGGACGATCTTGCGGCATGTCAGCTAGTTCAACTAGTGCAAGGCCCAACACACTCTGCAGGTCATTTACTGGTTTTTACTAATCTTGCTCACCTGACTGTTCACCCTTCTTCCCCTACGTGCTGATCGGATCATTTTCTGATAACAATGACACTCCCTGGAGTTGTGCCCTTGTGCAGGGCGTCCCAGAAGCGTACACTTAGGCGACCTTGGCATAAACTTAACTTTGCACAATTCCAAGTCCTTCTTTTCACATCTCTGCCAAGTTTTCCAGCCGACCCAGATTCTGCCGATAAATTGTTGTCAGATTGGATTCTTGGTGCCCTCGACCTCCTTATGCCAGCAAAGTGGTGTAAAAGCTGCAGCTGCATATCTAGTCCCTGGTACAACTCTACGCTCACTTCCATGCGCAAAGAGTGCAAGAGGTTGGAGAGAGTATGGAGAAGGGATTATGACCCCAACTTGAAGAGGCCCTATCAAACTGTGATCAAGCAATACCATAGGTCAATACAGTTTGTATGGGCCACTTATTATGAGGAGGAGATTAAGAGCAGTGTGAATCCTTCTAAAAGTATCTTTTCGATACTGAAGGAACTGAAAACCTCCACAGCCCTGACTGCTACGCCGATATCTTTGGACGAGCAATGCAACACTCTAGCCTCCTTTTTTATCGAGAAGGTAGAGAAGATCTATCAATCCTTCCTCCAGGTCGCGTCGGGCTCTGACCCAGTGTCTCGTACCCCTACTCTTTGCACTCTGACCACTCTCCCCGCTATCTCCCAAGAGAAGCTGTCTGTGCTTTGCAGCAAAGTCAAATCCGGTTCCCCCACCGATCCTCTTAAGCCAGCCTACTCGTTGAAAATCCTACCTGTGCTCATCCCTCCACTGAGTCATGTGATCAACCTATCCCTCTCGTCGGCTGCCGTTCCAAGCACCTGGAAACATGCGAGGGTCGTCCCCTTGTTAAAAAAACCCAATCTGGACACTGCCAAACCCGAGAATTTTCGTCCCATCTCCCTCCTGCCCTGGGTCTCTAATATCTCAGAGGCCCACGTCAATACCATCTTGACGGGTTATCTGGAGCATAATAATATACTGGACACAATACGGAGTCTGCTCTTCTTGCTGTCACCGAGCATCTGAGATGGGCCCTAGATGAGGGTCGTACCTCGGCACTGATTTTGATCGACCTCAGTGCCACGTTCGACATGGTCTCCCACCAGATTCTGCTGAGGCGATTGGAGGAGGTGGACATAGTGGGTTTCGCCCTGGAGTGGTTTGACTCTTTTCTTGCCAAGAGGTCCTTCCAGGTAGCCGCCCCTCCCTTTGTCTCCAGAGTTTATGCCACCAAGCATGGGGTACCGCAGGGCTCATCTCTGAGCCCTACCCTCTTCAACCTAGATGTCCAACCACTGGCGACAGTTGCTAAGAACAGAGGGCTAAGGGTAATATCTTATGCAAACGATACTCAGCTGGTAGTCACACTCACCAACGACATTACTTGGGACGCCTGTAAGTTCCGGAGCGATCTTAAAGCTGTTGTGGGGTGGATGACTGCCAACTGTCTCCAGCTCAACGCCAGCAAGTCTGAGATACTGCTGGTAGGGAGAGACTCAGGGCTGTGGAGTGAGCTTTGGTGGCCGGCCTCGTTGGGGCTGGCGCCTGCCTGTAAACAGGTAGTAAAAAACCTGGGGGTTTGGATCGACAATGCTCTTAGCTTCTGCACCTAAATCAAGAAACCGGCCGGGACCAGTTTTGGACTTTTGCGGGGGCACAAACCATTGTTGGGCTTTTTTGATCCCCCAATCAGGCAGGTTATTGTCCAGGCTTTGATTATGTCAAAACTGGACTATGCCAGTTCCCTGTATTTGGGGTCCAACCAGACTGAAATTGTCTATTTGGGGTTCAGAATGCGGCTGCCCGAGCTTTTCTTGGTCTGCCTAGGAGGTGCACCACTTCTAACGCCATCCGTCGCCTCTATTGGCTACCTGTGGCCAAGCGTATAGAATTCAAGGCCCTCTGCATTTCGTTTAAAGTCTTGAATTTTTCTTCTCCTGGTATCCTGGCCAATTTGCACACATTTTATACCCCCCCCCCCCGCCTACTTCGGTCTATGGGACAGAATCTTGTGGCTGTCCCAAGGGTGAGGAGGCTCCGTCCGTGCGTTGGCCTCGAAACTTTGGAACGCGCTCCCTTCTTTCATCCGCAGTATAAAGTCTTATCTGCCTTTTCTTAAAGCTGTCAAAACAATCCTCTTCCCTCCCCTGTAAGTTGCCTTTGGCCACTAGCTGTGCAGTTTTCTGCGTTCAGCGCCGGGACACCACTTTGCTGGGGCAGCTGTGCGCTCTATAAGCCACTACTGTTTAGAAGGTCCGTCAGTGCACTCCTGAGGAATGGTCCCATATGACCCGAAATGCATAGGGTATATGTGGAATTATGAAGTGATATGGATTACAAATGAATAGACTGATATTGATGAAGAATGAAATTGGAAAAGAAATGAAATAAACACTTATATGTTTGAAATGAAATTCTCTATGAATAATTCACTGAGTATAGAAAAAAATTGAGGAAGACCAGATGGTCGAAGAATATTTGTGCACACCTCCGCTAAAGGTGGAACCCTCCACCTTTCCTAGGAAGTGACTATAAGCCACTACAACATAACATGCCTGGATAACCAGGGTTTCCGGTGATGGGTGAGGGGAGTGGTTTGGCAGGTAGACAGGTGCTGAACAATTACGGGCAGGCCACAAGTCTGTCCACTGAAGGCGTAGAATATGTATTCTCCTAAGCTGCCAGCACAGGTGTCAGCAATGCCCCACTGGAGGTTAGAAAGTGTTCTGATATGGTCGAAGAGGGCAAGAGAACACACATTAGAATGTTGTTTTAACTTCTGCCAAAGGCAACTGTAAATTCAAGGCCTTCATTGCATTCAGCATAATTTTGTGGAGTGACACCACCTCCGGTGTTCATGGTCCACTGAGGAACTCAATAGCCGATTCTGGTGAAGTGTCTAGGCCACCAGCAAAGGACAGGCCCTGAAAGTCTTGTAGAGGGTCCTGTGCTTGCTCTTCATAATGTAGGTAGTTTACAGGGTCAGAGTCACTGCCAAAGATTTTGGGAAAGCGCTTTTATCTTCCATGAGCCTCTGTGCCTCCCTGTGGGAGTGAACAATGGCTTCCACGTCGGTCTGCGGTGCCCGTGACTATGTATCGGTATCTGGAGCTGGTGGTGGAGGCGGGACCAGCCATGAAGCCGGGTGTGGCACCGAGAATCAAAGTGCCGGGTCAAAGCATTGTAGTTTAGGCGTCAAATCCGAAGGTGGTTAGCCAATAGGCATCGGTTGGTACTGCAGAAATCTTGGAAGCCTTGGTGGAACAAGCGAGTCAGAAGGGTGTCCGTATGGTGTTGATGCCTTCATGGCATTGAGGAACACCGCCGGAACTGAGGCTGGAGTCGGGAATTTGGGATATTGTGAGGTCGAAGACTCATGCAAAGGAGCCGGCACTGAAGGCTCTGGTCACAGTGGAGGTCTGTCCGGAGTCCTTCCTAATGGAGGAGCAGGGCTGCCGGAGGATCCTCAGTTGATAGCTCGACCAATGAATCTCCTGTGAGAGTCGGAGAACATCTGGGAGACTTACCTTTTGAGTTCTTTTTACATTTTGTGTGGCGTCTCCTTTGCTTGGTGGGCGAGGAAGATGGAAAACAGGAATAGTATAGAGAACATTTCTGACACCAGTGAATGCTCTTGACCCTGGACATAAAGAGCTTGGCCTCCCGCTCCTTGTTGGCCTTAGGGTTCAAGCTGAGGCAGAACAAACAGGATCTGGTGTCATGGTCAGAGCCCAAACACCATAAACAGATAGACTGTGGGTCTGTGATGGACGTGTCCCTCAAAATCCCTACAGGGGTTTATAATCTGATTTTCTGATTTTATGGGGAGGAGACATTGGTATGGCTTTAAAATGTTTTGAATGAGGAAATTCCTCAGAGATTGCAACTTCAGATCCACATTGAAGGTGCATAAATATGGGAATTGATGTCGATGTGCCAGAGCACGCACTTTATGGCCTCAGTGGAGTCGCCTGTTGTCACTTCTGACGCAGAGTGCAGCTCTCTTTACCGGTGCTTTTCTGGATCCAGTCTGACACCTGGTCTACAGGTGAGCAATCTGCAGGTAAAAGTATCTGTCACGAGACTGAGAATGCACAGCCGATTGAGTTACCTTGCTCTCCTATAGATACCGTAACTGACATACTGTCAGTTAACACGCAGGCTGTGGAGGAGCCCTTTAGAAGTTTTAACAGCAACCACGATGGAGACTCCCGCGGGCATGCCCAGTGACGTCAGGCCTATCGGAGGAGACCTGCGTCTGGCAAAGCACGTCGGGCGGATTGAAGAAGCAGAAAGGAGAGGCAGAGAGGGAGAAAGAGCAACGGGAGATGCCCACGCCGGTCGGTGACAGAGTGCTTTGGAAATCCAAGGAAGATGAAGTCGAGAACCCCGTCCTAGAGGAAAGCGAAACGCCAGGAGGCCAATGAGACTAAGCATTGCCCCACCACGCTCCAGGAGGAGGGTAGCTTTACAAGGTACAATCCAGGCTACGGGGACCCTCAGGGCACTGGGTGGAGTAGGGAACGCTGTAACGGGAGGGCACCGTAATGTCGTAACAGCGTCACGCCTGGTGCTGGGAAACTGGTGAAAGCCCCTCACGTCCCATACCCTGTAAAGGAAGGGCTATAATCCCGCCACAGACCCCGGTTTTGTTTGTTGTGTTTCTTGTTTTCTCTCATTTCGTCGAGAGAAACCGCTCAAGACCAGTGAACTCGGGATACCTCGTGGAGAACCTTGGTGTCTACAGGACTGCTCCTCTAACCAGGATTCTTTGGTTATCTCAACTGGCTGTTGCATAAAACAATAAAAGGAGTTACAGTACAGAATAAACGTGTCTCTTTAGTGTCCTTTGCCTTCACAAGAACCCTGCTCAGGAAGATCCTGTGACAGTATCCATCAGAAAGTAGACCTTATATGGCGGATGTTAAGGAGTAACAGGCCAAAGGTTGCACAGGCCTGGTACAATAGAAAAAGTTGAGACAATGTGTCCACTCAAGCCTGATCACCTGGCCGAGATTTTTGTAAACTTTGAGGCAGATTCTGCTTAAACAAGTACTTGCAGAGAAGTCAAAGCAGTAAATTCGGTATCTCAGCAACAGCTTTTGACTCTATGTGAAGCACGTCTACTGTGGAGTCATGTGCTTACTGTTGTAGCTTTGATGGGCTTTCCATTATATAATCTATCACTGTACCAGGCCTTTTTCAATCTTTCTGTTGGGGAATAGCACTGGTCTTGCACATCCACATCAATTGCTGTAGAAGGCTATGAAAGTCCACCTTCCGCCTGAGGTTCAGTGTATTGTTTACAGTAATCATCCTGCTATAACAAGCCCTGCATGTATCGTAAGCATGATTTTTCAGCTTTGCAATGCCTGACACATCTGCCACTTAAAAGTTCTAGAAATCCCTGACAAATAAACTGCACACTCAAAGGGTGGGAGAGATGAGTAGAGGGGACACTTAAATTAGTTATTTTTTTATGTTGGTGAAGTCCAAGCTTTTTTAGACTCATACAATCCGATTTTGCTATACAATAGCATTGAGAAATGAAGGCTGTTGAAGCAATCTCTCTCTTGTCAAAGTACAATGAAGATGAAGAGGAGGGGAGAGGAGTTGGCCTAACGGCTAGGACGGTCGACCTCAAATCTGGGGAACCGTGTTCAAATCTTGGCAAGGACGCGCAACATCCTGTGATTCT
Organism: Lissotriton helveticus; assembly: GCF_964261635.1. Lineage (NCBI taxonomy): Eukaryota > Metazoa > Chordata > Amphibia > Caudata > Salamandridae > Lissotriton > Lissotriton helveticus. Next base: position 1,531,494,567 of record NC_136067.1, read on the forward strand.
GGGCAAATCACTTAATTTCCCAGTGCCTAACTGTTGGAAATGGGATCCCCGGCTGGCCAGGGCTTTCGCCAAAGTCAGTCAGAGACCACCATTCCCAAGTCAGGGCAAGGGAGTTACACGCCAAGATAACCCCTGCTCACCCTCTAGGTAACGTGGCGCGAGCAGCAAGGCTAAACTTGGAGGCGATGTAAGTTAAGTATTTGCGCACGCACCCCAGCAACAACAACCAAAGGCCCACCACAAAGGAAACTCCACACAAGGTTATGTAAAAATAGCCTTTGTATTATAATAAATATACATCAGATAAAACACACATCTTGTTACACTGTGCCAACAGGCACGGGCGGAATTTACACGGGATATTGTACAGGACAGGGCCACTTGGACCACTGTCAGGGGTATCAGCACTTTTAGAACTTTGTAGAAATAAAAATCACTGTAGCACACAATATAAAAATAGAGCACACAACCAGTAATCACTGGTAACAGGACCTCACTAGCACCACCTGTACTAGGGAGAAAACAACCACCTACATATCACAATACCTGTAGGGGTGTAAGAACATAACACATGATGCAATGCATAACATTCATTCAGAGGTGTAAGGAGGGAAAACACATGATGCATCACAATACATTCAGAGGTGTAGCAATAAAACACAGTTGCGCAAAACTCAGAAGTCACCACCTGTGACTGTCCCTGTGTCCCAATGTCAGGGCCTAAACGTAGCAGTTGCCCACAAAGTGATGGGCAACTGGTGCAGGGAAAGTTAGGGCAACGTTGGAGCCTCTCTGGCTCAAGAACCACCACTGTGGAACGGCGGAGCCTCTCTGGGCTCACAAAACGAGTGGCCCTCTCAGAGCCTCTCTGGGCTCTTAAAACGACTGTGGGGGGCAAGAGCCTCTCTGGGCTCAAAAACAAATGACTGCCCCTACGTTGGAGCCCCCCTCCTGGGGACTCGAAGCAAGGAAATGGCCCCAGAGCCCTCGTGGCTCTAGACAAATACTATGCCCCCTGAGCCTTTTTCAGGGCTCCGAACACAAAATGGGGGCGTAGTTGGAGTCCCCCTCCTGGGGACTCAGAGAACTAAGTAGTGCCCACACGAGCCTCTCCTAGGCTCGAAAACTAAGGAAATGCCACCTGGAACCTCGGGGTTCCCAATCACCAATGCCCCCGGGGGAAGGCAACTCTCCAGCAGGAGGGGAGAAGGGGGCCCAGGTCACGGGGGCGGCACCGAAAGCGTGCCCGACACACCCCCCAACCGCCTCACTCAGAGCCCCACTCACCGGTCTCTGGCAGGCGCTCCCCGGGTCTCCAGGCTCCTTCACTCAATCGGCAGCTGCGGGGCTCTCCCCACACCACGGGGGCCCCGCGGCTGGACTGCAGGCTTCTCCTCTCTCTCTCCTGGGCTGGCGGAAGGTCCGGGGCTCTCCCTACACTTGGGAGCCCCGGGCAGGACGATGTGGCTGCTTCCGGCTTCTCTCTTCAGGCAGGTCCCGGGCCGGCAGCCAATCCGAGCGCGGCCCGGGGAACTATATCAACTTCCTGGTGTCTCGCTCGTCCCGCCCCCGGCCTGCCTGACTTCCGGCCGGGCGGCGGCGGCGATCCTGACCAAGAAAAATACCGCAAGGTGCGGGGCAATGCCGGGTGGGCACCGGCTGAAGCACACAGAGCGCTCCCAAGCGCCAAATACGGGCACAGCGCTTCCAGGCGCTACAGGAAAGAAATTAAGCGCTCACAGCGCTAAAAGCAAAATAAAGCGCTTCAAGCGCTATGAGCAAGGAAACGGCGCTCCTAGGCTTTTTAAAGCAAATAAAGCGCTATCAAGCGCCGGGGGCCGAAATCAAGCGCTCCCAAGCGCTAGGAGGAAAATGCAAGCGCTTCCAGGCGCTGGGGGACCCAAAAGCCCAGGGACCAGCACCAAAGCTGCCTAGGCAGGCAGGGGGGAGCAAGGCTGGGCCAGGGGCCAGCTCACTGGCCCTCCAGGCAGGGAGGCAGTCCAAGTGGCGGTTCCTCCTGGCCCCAGCAGCAGCAGCCCCCTCAAGTAGGATCAGGAAAGAACAACCTCTGTGGGGACACAGCCCCATTTGTATACAGTACATTCCTTTGTCTGAAGGTGCAGGGTGGGGGCGGAACCAGTCGCAGCTGGTTCTTGAGTACTCTGTTTACCTCAACCACCCTCTCTATTCACTGGCAGGGCTTGGGTCATTAGACACACCACAGGGGGGCGGAGCCAGCATTGTGTGGGGAAAACCCAGCCCATCCAGGACACAGGTACACTCCTCCCACACATCACTCATGCTAATCTCCCACTCACCACCGGGCAGACCCATCCAGACTTCCTGGAGCCTGGCATGCCAGCCAGCTCCAGCCAATCACGCTCCAGCACCCTCACTGCACACATATCTCAATGTCCAGAAGTAGCACTTCCCTTCTAGACACATACATGCCGCAGACACCATCTCGCAGCATTCACTCTCACGAGTTTGCACATACTAAACTCGAGCCTGCACTCCTCACGCATCAGGAACTACCAGGGACACACACATTCCCATGCATTCCTATGGGAGGGCAGGCCAGCCATGCTACACGCACGCACTTTCACTCTGGGACCCAGGGGAAAGTGCGCAGAGACCCAAAAATCACTGACACAGGGTCACACATAAAGCAAAAAGTTTAGGGGTGAACCTGCCCTGCGGGCCAAGTCCAACACAACCCCCTTCCAGCCAAAACGCAGGGGAGAACAATCACCACCGTGATGGACTTCCCTGCTTGGGGCGATAGAACACGGACGCAGGCCCGCTACTGCCGGGACACCCTCCTGTTCTATGCCACGGTGAACCCCTAGGGTTCCTTCTAAAGCTACTGTAAGGACCAGCTGGGCTACCCCACTGGTACTCCTCAGCTGTCCGCGGCCAGGACCAGGCCCTAGGCCACCCAGGTGCCACTGGTTCCTGCCTACTCACGAAGTGGGGGGTAGTAACCCCAGGCCCATAGTAGTCACTCTCCACTCTTCCTGTCTGCCAGACAGGGCCAGACTGCCACTGGTTCCCCAGCCTAGGGTCTACAACCTCAGGCGGACCAGGAGTCTCAGGGAAGGCTCTCCTCCCCTTACCTCTTCTTTTAGGGTTCCTCCTCCCCGTGCGAGGGGGACACCTAGAACGCCATTCCAACCCAGGGTTTAACCCCTCAGGTTGCACCGGGGTCAGAGGTGGGCTCTCCCACCCTCTGCACCCCCTTCCAGAGGTCTGCCCTCTCCCACCTGGAGAAGTTCCTCTGGAAGAAGAACCGGTCAGGACGCTACTTACAGACGTCCTACCCTTCAGGTCAGGCAGATCCTGAACCTGGCCTTCCAACCTCCGGTCTAAAACCTTTGGTGGAACCATTGCCTGGCACTCCAGGACTTCTGGGGACTCACACACAATCCCCCTGAGGCTAACAAATGACACATCTGTTGTGTGACTGTCTGTCTGGCGCAGATCTCCCGCCCTCTGTCCACCTGACAGTGCGTGACGATCCCCCAGACCAGAAGTGGCGCCACCCGGGTCCCCCCAAGAAGATCTAGCCCAACTGGCTAGTCTCTGGTCCACTGGTGCATCCACTGGGAAACTCATCCCCCAATCACTCCTCACTTCGGACTTCTGTGCCCTCCCAACTGGAGCGACACTGCCGGACTCTAGAACCACAGGAGCTCTGTTTACAGACGCTCCAGGTCCTCCACTCACTAGGAGATCCTCCTCAAATGGACTAACAGGACAGCCTAGATCCCCAACCTGGTGTTCCATAAAGAAACCATCCAAGTCCTGAGGCAGGGCATCGGGCACCTGGGGACCCTCGGTCACCCACTTACTCCTGCTCCACTGAGCCAGGCAGTAAGCCCCTACACCCTCCTCGCTATCCTGGGACCTAGCTGGGCTACACTGAGCCTCTTCCACCACGCTGGGCTGGAAGATCCCTGACCCACTACTTTCGGAGTCACTCACCAATGACTCTAGAGAACCTCTAGCACTTTCCCAGCGCTCTGCTTCCTCAGCAAGCGTGTCTGGATCAGTCAACCCATAGTCCAACAGGTGTTGTCGCAACCCTGGCAAACAACTACTGAGCACCTGCTCTCTGAGAACCAGATCAAACAGTTTGACAAAATCACATTCTGTGTGAACCGATGACCAATCAGACAGTGCATCTTGACATTCATCCACAAACTCTCCCCACGACTGGTGAGACAGTTTCCTACTGCCCCTGAATCTCAACCTATACTCCTCCTCTGGGGAAACAGGTACCATGCTCGGGGAACTGGGAGTGGGACTGTCTATACTAACATTTAAATAGCTGCCACCACTGGACTCAACCCTCCCTGGGGGATCCAGAAAATTATGACTGCGGTCAGGGGATAACCTACACTCTAGGGCTATCTTCTCCCTGGCCAAGGCTCTCTCAGCCTCTGCAATCCGCTCACTCACACCCAGCTGCGCCATCTCTCTGGCATGCTCTAACCTGAGCTTCTCCATGGCCAGCTGGTGCTCCCTCTCTTCTCTCCTATCCACCCACTCCTCTGGGGACAGGGAAAGGGATGGGGTGCTACATCTGACACTAGACCCAGCAAGGGACTCCCTATCTAGGGGGTACTCGCTCTCTGCTGGCGCCCATCCACTGTCAAACTCACTCTCCACATCAGACTCTTCAGGGCTCCCCTCAGACCCACCACCCTCATGGTGTGCGGCCCGGGCCCTCTCCCTCTCACTGTGCTCACGCTCCCAGTCATTCTTCTGCCACAGGATCATGTTATCCCTAAGCTTGGACTGGGTGTCTGACTCACTCACTGGGATGTCTCTCTCCTTACAAAACCGTACCAACTCATGCACACTGTACTTAAACAGGCCACAGAGGTTAAAAGGAGATTCCATCTTGACAGGATGCTCACAGACACGTGCAACACAAGGGACCTAGCAATCTGAAGTAAGAGTACACAATTCCAAAACTTCAACACTCTCCTTATCAAAGAGAACTCACTCATGCGTCCAGAAAAACACACCATTCATCCACACACACCCTCCCCTCGGATCGGTAAGGCAGTTTCTACCACCCCTGACTTCTCAACCTGACCAAAAGCGACACAGGTACCAAACTCTGGAAGCAGGGCGGGGGACAAATGTACTGAACACAATTATCAAATGACACTCTTCAGGAGAAGAAACAATGGAATTTCACCAAAAACAATAATCCCCAAAATGTGGTTATCTAAAAATGTAGAGCTTTGAAGTGCGGCCAGCCGCTACTGTGGTACAACGCAAACACAAATCCTTATCCTCACCGCTTGCCGCCAATGTTGGAAATGGGACCCCAGGCTGGCCAGGGCTTTCGCCAAAGTCAGTCAGAGACCACCACTCCCAAGTCAGGGCAAGGGAGTTACACGCCAAGATAACCCCTGCTCCCCTCTAGGTAACGTGGCGCGAGCAGCAAGGCTAAACTTGGAGGCGATGTAAGTTAAGTATTTGCGCACGCACCCCAGCAACAACAACCAAAGGCCCACCACAAAGGAAACTCCACACAAGGTTATGTAAAAATAGCCTTTGTATTATAATAAATATACATCAGATAAAACACACATCTTGTTACACTGTGCCAACAGGCACGGGCGGAATTTACACGGGATATTGTACAGGACAGGGCCACTTGGACCACTGTCAGGGGTATCAGCACTTTTAGAACTTTGTAGAAATAAAAATCACTGTAGCACACAATATAAAAAGAGAGCACACAACCAGTAATCACTGGTAACAGGACCTCACTAGCACCACCTGTACTAGGGAGAAAACAACCACCTACATATCACAATACCTGTAGGGGTGTAAGAACATAACACATGATGCAATGCATAACATTCATTCAGAGGTGTAAGGAGGGAAAACACATGATGCATCACAATACATTCAGAGGTGTAGCAATAAAACACAGTTGCGCAAAACTCAGAAGTCACCACCTGTGACTGTCCCTGTGTCCCAATGTCAGGGCCTAAACGTAGCAGTTGCCCACAAAGTGCTGGGCAACTGGTGCAGGGAAAGTTAGGGCAACGTTGGAGCCTCTCTGGCTCAAGAACCACCACTGTGGAACGGCGGAGCCTCTCTGGGCTCACAAAACGAGTGGCCCTCTCAGAGCCTCTCTGGGCTCTTAAAACGACTGTGGGGGGCAAGAGCCTCTCTGGGCTCAAAAACAAATGACTGCCCCTACGTTGGAGCCCCCCTCCTGGGGACTCGAAGCAAGGAAATGGCCCCAGAGCCCTCGTGGCTCTAGACAAATACTATGCCCCCTGAGCCTTTTTCAGGGCTCCGAACACAAAATGGGGGCGTAGTTGGAGTCCCCCTCCTGGGGACTCAGAGAACTAAGTAGTGCCCACACGAGCCTCTCCTAGGCTCGAAAACTAAGGAAATGCCACCTGGAACCTTGGGGTTCCCAATCACCAATGCCCCCGGGGGAAGGCAACTCTCCAGCAGGAGGGGAGAAGGGGGCCCAGGTCACGGGGGCGGCACCGAAAGCGTGCCCGACACACCCCCCAACCGCCTCACTCAGAGCCCCACTCACCGGTCTCTGGCAGGCGCTCCCGGGTCTCCAGGCTCCTTCACTCAATCGGCAGCTGCGGGGCTCTCCCCACACCACGGGGGCCCCGCGGCTGGACAGCAGGCTTCTCCTCTCTCTCTCCTGGGCTGGCGGAAGGTCCGTGGCTCTCCCTACACTTGGGAGCCCCGGGCAGGACGATGTGGCTGCTTCCGGCTTCTCTCTTCAGGCAGGTCCCGGGCCGGCAGCCAATCCGAGCGCGGCCCGGGGAACTATATCAACTTCCTGGTGTCTCGCTCGTCCCGCCCCCGGCCTGCCTGACTTCCGGCCGGGCGGCGGCGGCGATCCTGACCAAGAAAAATACCGCAAGGTGCGGGGCAATGCCGGGTGGGCACCGGCTGAAGCACACAGAGCGCTCCCAAGCGCCAAATACGGGCACAGCGCTTCCAGGCGCTACAGGAAAGAAATTAAGCGCTCACAGCGCTAAAAGCAAAATAAAGCGCTCCAAGCGCTATGAGCAAGGAAACGGCGCTCCTAGGCTTTTTAAAGCAAATAAAGCGCTATCAAGCGCCGGGGGCCGAAATCAAGCGCTCCCAAGCGCTAGGAGGAAAATGCAAGCGCTTCCAGGCGCTGGGGGACCCAAAAGCCCAGGGACCAGCACCAAAGCTGCCTAGGCAGGCAGGGGGGAGCAAGGCTGGGCCAGGGGCCAGCTCACTGGCCCTCCAGGCAGGGAGGCAGTCCAAGTGGCGGTTCCTCCTGGCCCCAGCAGCAGCAGCCCCCTCAAGTAGGATCAGGAAAGAACAACCTCTGTGGGGACACAGCCCCATTTTTATACAGTACATTCCTTTGTCTGAAGGTGCAGGGTGGGGGCGGAACCAGTCGCAGCTGGTTCTTGAGTACTCTGTTTACCTCAACCACCCTCTCTATTCACTGGCAGGGCTTGGGTCATTAGACACACCACAGGGGGGCGGAGCCAGCATTGTGTGGGGAAAACCCAGCCCATCCAGGACACAGGTACACTCCTCGCACACATCACTCATGCTAATCTCCCACTCACCACCGGGCAGACCCATCCAGACTTCCTGGAGCCTGGCATGCCAGCCAGCTCCAGCCAATCACGCTCCAGCACCCTCACTGCACACATATCTCAATGTCCAGAAGTAGCACTTCCCTTCTAGACACATACATGCCGCAGACACCATCTCGCAGCATTCACTCTCACGAGTTTACACATACTAAACTCGAGCCTGCACTCCTCACGCATCAGGAACTACCAGGGACACACACATTCCCCATGCATTCCTATGGGAGGGCAGGCCAGCCATGCTACACGCACGCACTTTCACTCTGGGACCCAGGGGAAAGTGCGCAGAGACCCAAAAATCACTGACCCAGGGTCACACATAAAGCAAAAAGTTTAGGGGTGAACCTGCCCTGCGGGCCAAGTCCAACACTAACAAAAATGAATGTGTCCTTATGTAATGCAACTGGTGCGTTGTAATGCGCTCTGATACCCGGTACCCTTGGGTCAAGTTCGCGCTATATAAAACTCTATAAAAAATAAATAAATGATAAAGCGTAATATACAATGATGTTTGTCTAAATGCACTTTGGGCTGCAGGATAATGCAGGGATGAGCCTGATGACAGGTGTAAGGAAAAGCAACTTGCAATTTCACATTCTAACCCTGGCTGGTAGGATTTGCACAGCACATGAACATACAGAATGGTTCAAACAATGAATTCCCCAACAAAATGTAATTAAAAGGTGTGGTAACATAGAAGTGGTGTAACAGGCTGCAACTTCAAACATAAAAATGAATAAGATTCTGTAGTTAAGCTACTAACTCAAAATGAGTTCTCCCTCCTTAATGGAAGAAATGCTTGGACAAGGCAGCAGTGTGCATGGTGGGAGAAAGCAAACAACCTGCCATCACTTGCCAGAAAGTGTGGTATTTACTAAATACAAATACTGTGTCATCAAGGGCAAGATGGAGGTGGCACAAAGTACCCTCACTGAGCATTTTGGGAGACAAAGGGAGTGAAGATTTTTTTGTTTTGGCTTTCCATCCCACCTCACTATTGGACAAGACTGAAATCTGACAGAAGCAAAGCCAACCCTCATTGGCCCTTAGGGTCGCCCCGCCATCCTCAGCAGATTTTCCGCTCGCCAGATATTGGCGGTGTGCAGAAAGCCTGACTTCCACAAATTTGACAAGCTACATGAGCACGCCAGTGGGCCATCCAATCCCTACAATGGTGGCGTGCCTGTCAGGAACCGCGGTAGGGATTAGGAAGGTCCCTCCCCGCCAGCCTTAACATGGTGGTTCACCCGCCATGGAAAGGCTGGCGGGGATGGACTTTGGGGGCCCACAGCGGGCTCCCCTTCACACTGGGCACTTTTCTTTTGGTGGGCCCAGGAGATCCCTGCACCTAGTGACAGGCTCCGAATGGCGCCTGTCACATGGTACAGGGATGTGTTACACGTGCCTTTTTTCCATTGTGGCAGGTGCTGCAGCCAGCAACACCCACCGCAATGGAAAACCTGCACAATGCGACCGCCAGGGTGGGGTCACATTGTAATTTGACCTGTGGGACCCCCTACAATATGTCGGGCGGTACCCTACTCCGTTAGGGTGCGTCAGCCCGCTATCCTAATCAGGCCCATAGTGAGGAAATTGGTGAGAGTCACTACTCCCTATGTGCGTTTTTATGCATGCTCCTTTTACTTTTCGTTGTTCGCAAAGGCTTATCCATTCTTTATCCAGGGACATGTCCATTTATTAACATATACCATGGTGGTGGATATGCATTAAACACTCACCTCTTTGACATACATCTCTGAACCAGATAGACAAAAACTTGCCAAAGAAGGGAAATAAATGGCAGCAAGGCTGTCTTGCTAATAAAAGTTTGAGGACTTTTGTTCAGCAGTTTTGTTCTTCTGTGTGGTCGAAGTTTGTTATGGGAAAACCTATGTCAAACATCATTCTAGTCCCCACCCTACTGGCCACCCCTTCAGAACATTTGCCCCAACTTTGGTACGCTCAAGGTTTACATTTTGAATGCTGTTTGTGCCCAAGTTAGCACAAATTCACAAGGGGAAGGGAAATTATTTAAGTGAACAAAAATTTAATTTTCTATAAGTGAGGGTCAATCTAAACTACAGTGGCATAACAATACCTCTGTAATGTTTAAGAAACTAAGGCCAGATGTAGGTGGCCCATTACCGGTCAGTAAACCCGAAATGCCGTAAATTTCAGGTTTACCGACCGGTATTGAGCCATTTGGCATGTAGGGGAGGACTCAGTAAATAACAAATCGGTATTTACCGATTCAGTATTTACCAAATCGGTAAATGACATGTAGGAAGCACTTTAAAGAGTGCTTCTGTGCTTTAAGGATTTGTTATTTACCACCAACTATTAGTTGGTGGTAAATAACGAATACCTTTGAAAATGCAAATTTGTGCATTTTCAACTGTGCCATGTGACAGACATACATGCCCTTAGGGCATGTATGTGGGCCACATGTGCACACAAGCACTATTCAGGGGTGCAACAGGGTGTCAAAGTGCCACCCTGCCACCCTTGACCCTTTCCCTATTTTACCGAATCGGTATTTACCGATTCGGTAATTGACATTCATTCCTATGGGCCTCCAGGCCCATAGGAATGAATGGCAATTACAGAATTGGTAAATACTGGTTCAGTAAATAACGAATCTTAACAATTCGGTAATTTTTACCGAATAATTACCTACATAGGATTTACCCATTCTAAAATACCGAATCGGTAAAATTCGGTATTTTAGAATCGGTAAATCCTATTTACCTACATCTAGCCCATACTCATTAAAATGAATATTATTTTGTAAAAAAGATATCTTAATAGAAATGGCAATTGAGAAGAAATCCTTTGGGCACTTCATAAGAGGATTTTAAACATACCCATTTGTATTTCTTTCATTGCCATTTTCACAAAACTGCAGAAAAAATGTGTGAGTTTGTTTTCCTTAATGAAAAAACGGAATCCGAGATTGAAGCACAAGCAGGACATTTGTCACTTGACTGCGTTCGTTTTTTGTATTATGTAGTAACCAGTACATTTATTCACTTGACGGTGTTAACTTGTTTTTTAATAGAGAAGTGGCAAACTTTACCTAACTGTTTTATGGTGCTGATGACATTTTAGTTGGATGTCATAAATAGGTTTACCAACATGAAATACATTTCTTAATATGGATATTGAAGGTAAGCTGTATTTTTAGAGTCCAAACAGTAGCATAATTCAAAATATCTACTTTCGAGAAAGCCATAACTAAGGTAAGGGAGCTAGTGATCTAATTGCATTAAAGCTGTCCTTCCTACTACTTCTTTGTTACAGTCTGAACCTCTCTAGTTTACAGTGTGTATTATAGAAATGGTTTTGAATTCTGTTGTATGGCATATCTAAAGAGAAACACTTTATCTTACCATTTCTTTCCTGTATTATTTGGATCGCTTGTAACTGAAGTTCAATATTCTTCTGAACCATCACAGATTTGAATAATTTGAAATCTTCCACTGCCAACACTGGTTGTAGGATATTCTGCAAAGGATAGCATGATGTTAAATGTGATGGATGTGTAAACAAATATAGAAAACAGAAATATGAAAGTATGGGATTTTAACTACTTGTCTGGGTCGATGGTATGGGTCAAGCAAAAAACAGGATGGTACACTGTAATAATTCATAAACGTTTTCGGGCACATATACAAGGGTGTTGTTGTAGGGATTACATTTAGACTCGCTTTTAGTTTTACCTTCTAACTTAGCATATTTTTAAGATTGTGGCTTGAACTTGATTTTCACTAACACAAGAAAATGCCAAATACGCATTTATTTTTGGTAGAAATTGTTGTTCTGTAGCTTGCACTGTTAGTTCCAGGAAAACACATATTAGATAGCGATGTCCTCATTTTATTTTATGTTCGTAGGAGATTACTGTTTTTACCCAGATTAAGTAAAAGATGTTTCCCTGCATCTCTGGCAGAATGAGATAAGGCCGGCGTTTTATTATTTAAACAGCATCTGTTTTGAATTCAGTGAGAGGCACTTCACACCGGAGTTATCATGGAAGCTACTGGGAGCTGTGACTGAGATGCAGCTCCTCAGGCTGTGAAATTCATCCTAAGAAGGAAGAGAGCTGTGCAGGTAGATGTGTGTAAGCTTGCACACTGAGACAGAGTGCATTAGTTAATGCACTAATGCTGGCTTCCTGAGACAATACATCAAGGTATGGGGTTAGACCATTCCAACAGGGTCAGGAGGAAGGGTACTTCCACAACACTCTTGCTAGTGTAGGGATATTAGTGATAGATAGGAGTAACATTGCGAACAATTAATATGGTTGAATTGTTTGTGTTTTTCAACATTCTAGCAATGCTTTTAACAATGATGTGTCTCATCTGTCTAATAATCGCAGTTCGTATTTTATTTACAAGGATTGGATCTTTTGAATTAATACTTGAAAATGTATTACCGTCTTCTTATTGTGAAACTTGGGCATGCAAAAGTCACAAACGAAAGGGTCAGAACTGCTTCCAAGAATTCCTTGGGAATAAGAGTGGTCATGTTTGAGGTTACAAACACCATCTGTAATCTGGAGGTTTAGGAGTTTAGATGTGGTGCTGTGAGCTAGCCAAACCAACAAGAGACTCTGTCCCTATAATATGATGTTTTGTTGATCGAATACACAGTCCTAATAAATTTGTAGGAACTTTATAACAGTGGGGAATTCCTATGAACCAATGTTCGCAACATATTGTTTGGGGTCAATTGTAATTGGGTATTTATAGAGCGCGCGGCTACTCCATAGAGTGTCCCGGCGCTAATAACCACTGAAAACAGGCAGAAAAAAGGACACACAACTCCCAGATTTATGTTACATATCAAAATAGCCAGGTCTTTAGCTTCCTCCTGAACTCGCCTAGGTCAGTTGTCTGTCTAAGGGCAATGGGGAGATCATTCCATAGGCGGGGCGCTAACACTTGAAAAGAGCGGCCACCCCTACGAGAACGGGCAAACCTAGAAATGTACATCAAGTACTGCATCGAAGACCTCAAAGTCCGTTTTGGGGCATAATGCCCTATCCTTTTCCTGAGGTAAAGGGCCCCAGAGTTGTGAAAGGCCTTGAAGGCCAAGATGAGGGCCTTAAACTGGTCCCTCTTACGCACCGAAAGCCAATGGAGCGATTTTAGGTGGGGAGTCATATGATCCCTGGGTGCGGTCATAAGAATAGCTCAGGCCGCCGAATTTTGGATCACCTGGAGGCGGCTTAGAAGGTATTCTGGCAGGCCCAAATAAAGAACATAGGCTTAGTCCAGCCTAGATGAAATAAGGGCCTGAACAACCGTCTTTCTGAGGAAGATCGGCAGCAGGGGGAAAACATTTCTCAACATTTTTAAGAGCCCAAGGCAGGTGCCGGCCACAGTCTGAATTTGGGTCTTCATGGACATGTCCGAATCCTTCATTACTCCAAGATTTTTTACAGAAGTGGCTGAACACTTGGGGGAAGGCATGTCCTGTGGCCACCAGAGTCACCACTCTATACTCCTGTCGGATCCAAAAAAAAGAATCTCCGACTTTTCGGGATTACACTTTAGTTGACTCTCCTGAAGCCAGGAGAAGACCTCCGTTAAAGAGATGTTTATCTCACTACCTTGAAACACGCTGCCCTTCTCACTAGTAAACAGAAGTTGCGTGTCGTCGGCGTGAGACACAATTGTAGCGCCATATTGCTCTGCTAAAAGTGCAAGTGGGGTCATATACATATTAAACAAGGCTGGGCTAAGCACCGAGCCTTGGGGAACACCCACTTCCATAGGGGTGATACGGGCTGAAAACGGAGGGGACCATACAGTTTGCTGGCGGCCACTTAAGAAGGAAGTGTACCATTTGAAAACCGTGCCACCAATCCCACACTCCTGGAGTCTTTCCAGGAGTTGGTCATGGGGCACGGTATCAAAGGCCGCCGACAGATCCAGTAGTACAAGTACTGCGTTCCCCCCACTATCCAAGGTGGTCAAGGACAACAGGTTCTCAACCAATAGGCCCAAATCCCTGAACAATAAACCCTCTTGGCTGCTACTTTACAGTACCACAGGATGCATTCAAATACAGAACCTATTAAATATTATAAAAATGAGTAATGAAAGTAAAAGCTTTCACTATTAGGGTGAGTTCTTTAAGGAAATGCAGCAAGCTCAGCTGACAGTGGTTCGAGTAAAAATTTTAGACCTGGCATCCGTGGCGTGGTTTCCCCCATGTTTTTGCCTCCTGTATTTTTGACTGTGTGCTGGACTTCATTTTTTTCTGGTTTATGTACTCTGGGCACTTTACCACTGCTGATCAGTGCTAAAGTGCAAGTGGTCCCTGCGTAAATTTTGATTGGTTATCCAAGATTGGCATATTTGAGTACTGGTAAGTTCCTAGTAAAGTGCACTATTCGTGCCCTCGGTCTGTAAATCAAATGCTACTAGTGGGCCTGCAGCACGGATTGTGACACCCACATGAGCAACCCTTTAGACTTGTCTCAGGCCAGACATTACAGTGTCTGAGTGCAGTTTTAAACTGCCATGTCGACCAGGCAAGTGCACCCACTTGCTAGGCCCAAACCTTCCCTTTTTAGGTCGAGCCTAGACAGCGCGCAGGGCTGCCCTAGGAGATGACCTTTAGAAATCGGTCAGCTCTTTTCAAGCACTCGTGCTTGTGCAGACATCCACCTTGCGGGAGCGAGGAGCGGCGCGTAGGGGCCATCTGTCTCTAATTAGCATGGCCGCGCTTATTTACATTTCCCTCTCTCGCTGCTTCCACTGGTCTACATGGGAGGCGACAGGCTTAAATCCCTGTGTATTCAATCACAGTTTCCTCGTGGAATTTCCAGTAGCATCCGTGAACTGGTTTGAAATGCTTGTTTTTCTTGTTGTCCCCATGCTAAAACTGGCGTAATAGCGTGACTTTGGGAATTCTGAGGAACAAGTGTAAATCAAGATTATGCTGGCATAGAGGAATTTCGCACAACCCTGATTTTAATTCGGTCTTTCTCCTGAAAATGTTGCCATCTGTAATAAGGGATATGCTTCAAACTTAGCTTGGGTTAAATTAGCAATTTGTGATGTATATTTTTTATAAAATGGGGCATACTGATTAGGTGCTTAGGGCGTGCCATTACTTTCTTTACGTTGTTTCCCTACCTGTCCGTGCACAACCAAATATGCAAACTGTGACGTTAGTTTGAGCATCCGAAGAATTCAGTACTATAGGGTGCCTCATAAGGCATAGCTTTATTTTTGGCCGTTTTCTTAATTTTTGCTATACATTTAAGCAGTTCTGGGATTCACATTGAAGGCATTGGCACGCTGCACGCGGACAGTATTAGGTTTGTGCTATTTAGAGAAAGGCGACGAATCTCTCCCTTTTATAGCATCAATGGTGTATGGATTAATTTGCTTTACACACTCCTGCCATCTAGTGGTTAATCCAGATTTGACTAGTGGCGTGTTTTCAAAAAGTAAGAAGATAACGAGTATTTTCAAAGACAATTGATTTGGTTTCCATTTTGAGTCATGAGTAAACTTGCAGTGAAAAAGCAAAGTAAAATATCCATTTCAGTATACAGTGCATCTGAGCTAAAGATTGTAATGTGTGATGGGTATAGATTGCCTAGGTAAGACACCTACAACAAGCACTATTAAATGAATTTGGTTTCGCCTATATAATGAATAACCTGTTTTTTGTTGTAAATTGTAGTTTGGCGAGTTATAACACCTGAAATATTTAGTGTACGACAGGGAAGATGTGAGTTGCTCTAGCACACACTGAGTCACACGTGAGGCTTTTTATGTAGACCACAGGCAGACATAAGGTGGTCATGGTGTACCAGACTTGAATGCAATAACCTGACTTTGAAATCCTTGCCTGTTAGTGCAGAGACAGTGCACCTGTGAAGCACTGATCACAGCAGGTGATGTGGCACTATTGGCAGAGCTGTCGACCTTGGAACTGGAGGAACGAGGTTTGAGTCTTCGATAGGCAAAACAGCCAGTGGTTCTGGGCAATTCACTTAATCTCCTGTGCCTTAAAAAAAATAAGCATTGGCATAGACAAAAGGTCTCGCTTTTGGGGCATTATAAGTGTTTAGTTATGCAGCACAATATCCTTGGTGCAACAACATTAACTGTTGCATGGCTAAACACTTATAAGGTCCCAAAGGCGAGACCTATTGGCTATGCCAATGCTTGTTATACATGGAAGGCACGCCAAGGTAGGCCTAAGGTACACCCATGAGCAGGGTGCGGTGTATGTTAAAGGTAGGGCATGTGCTGGTGTGTTTAACATGTCCTGATAGTAAAATACTGCCAATTTCGTTCACTATTGCAAGGCCTTTCTCCCCCATGGGTTACCATTGAAGCTGCCTTGTAACATTTTACAAGTGTAACTTTCAATTGGGAAGAGATAGAGATTTGGAGTTTGGACTCCCTGAGCTCAGAATTTAAAAATACATCTTTTAGTGAAGGTGGTTTTTAGATTGTGTATTTAAAAATGCCGCTTTTAGAAAGTGGGTATTTTCTGGTTTAACCATCCTATGTCTCTGCCTGCCTGTGGAATCCAGGTCTGGTTTAAACTGACATTCACCCTAGACAGTCAAACAAAGGAGCTGAGGCGTGTTTTACATATCCTGATGAGCCATCACCAGGCTGATGGGTCTTCCTAGGCTAGAGTGGTGGGAGGAGTTGTCACCAACATCCGAATAGGGCTGCCTGTCCTCTCACAATGCTGTCTTCACCCCCTGGAGTGTGTCTGGAGCCAAGGTTGGGCAAAACAAGAACTAGTGAACAACAAAGACTTTCTTTGAAGTTTGACAACTTTAAAGACCAAAAGGGGTATACGTAATAGACCTAAAACCCCAGACTTTTAGAATACTTCTGGACTAAGAGGTCCCTGCCAAGAAGAAGACCTGGAGAGCTGTCAGGAGGAGTGCTGCTCCTCTGCTGTGTGTTGCGTTGCTGGATTGGCCTGCAGTTGCTGCTTCTGTCTGTAAGCAGTGGAAAGGACTGGACTTTTACTTTACGGTATCCAGCTTAATAGGATTCTCAAAGGGCTTGAAGTAGAGCTTGCCTCCTGTTAAAAAAGTCTCAAGGCCACAAAGACATCACCTGCAGCATCCTTGAACTCCACTGCTGGGAGTTCTGACCTGCCTTGTGGTGCCAATTCCAGTTCTGGACCCTTGGAGGCTGTTCCTGCTTCAAAAACCTACAAGAAAACTGAAAATCAAAGCATCACCCTTCCAGTGCCTATTTTTGCGATGCAGCACTGCTGTGTGGGAAGAATTTCTACACTCTGCCACCGTGCACTTGAAGAAATTGGTGCAGCACCTGCCCGCGGCCCTACAAACCGCCACAGCCCGAGATCAGCGTACCAGTCTCCGAAGTATGAGACCACCGCACTGACTCCGATGCAGGCCCTGCTGTGCGGCTGAAAGAATCAACGCATCGTGGGTCTGTGGCTGAAGAAATCGACGTAGCGCCTGTTTACTGCCACAGCATTAACTTTTAGTGCGTCCGGATTTCCACGCATCGCACCTGTGCTGCAAGTTTTTCCGATGCATCACCTGCAGACCAGAACCACCTTGGAATCAACACCTTGCTTCACCCTACAGTCCGGATTAGATGCAACACTTCTCCTGCATGCAGCAGAACTGACGTATCGCCTCCCGGCGGACTCGGGAACTGACGCATCACTGTGTTTCCTGAAGCTTTCCTCCTCTGCGGCTGTTTTGCCTTGTGAATTTTGATGCATTTGAAGTTACTCTGTGTAAAATCACTGCATAGTTTCCTATGGACAGAATTCCTAAAACTTTTTAAAAGTCATCCTTTGAGTTGTGTATGCTGGATGTTTGTCGATTTGGTCGTGTTTGGTTTAGATTTCTTTTTCTAAACTGGTGTGGTGTCCATTTGTAGTGTTTTCTGAAGCCCCCGGAATTCGAGGCCCTGTGACATAAAATCAAATCAGGTTCCCCAGCTGACCCTATGTCACCTGCCCACTTTTGCCAGTTCCACTCATTGATTTCCCCTGTGTGTTTAGAATTGGCCAATTTGTCTCTGAACTCAGCTTCTGTACCTAGGGTGTGGAAGTACGCCAAAGTCATCCCTTTGATAAAAAAAACCCTCTCTTGATTTGGAAGAACCTGGTAATTATCGCCCTATTTCCCAGCTGCCTTTTTTGAGCAGCTGGACATTTTTGATCCTTCACAGCACGGCCTTCGACCACGGCATAGCACCAAATCGGCGCTGTTGGCAGTGTCGGAATCCATCCGGAGTAGGTTGGACGTGGGAGACTCGGCGGCCTTGGTCCTGTTGGACCTAAGTGCCGCTTTTGATACGGTGTCCTATGAGATTCTTCTTGAACGCCTCCTGGAAGTTGGGATTAGGGATGAGGCTTTAGATTGGATCCGGTCTTTCTTAGAGGAACGGTCCTTCCAGGATGCAGTACCACCTTTTCATTCCCAGGAGTTTGCCCTGGGGGTACCACAGGGCTCCGTCTTAAGCCCACTTTCGTTCAATCTTTATTTGAGACCCCTGGCGAAGGTTGCAAAAGGCAGGGGGTTGTCATATGCAGATGACACCCAATTGGTAATTGCTTTCTCAAAAAACTGTTCAAGGAGGATCTTCTGGACATCTCCGACTGGATGGCGGCAAACTGTGTACAGTTAAATGCCAGCAAATCTGAGATTCTGATGTTCGGCAAGGATCGGGAGCTATGGTCCACCTCAAACCCGCCCCGTTACCTAAGGAGGCTGTGAAGAACTTGAGCACGTGGTTTGATAACGGACTGACGTTTGAGAAACAAACTAAAGCGGTGGCTGCCGTCTGCTTTGGGCTCTTGCGAGGCTTGAGAACCCTGCTCGGTTTTTTCCCTCCCAAAGTTCGCCAAACTATTGTTCAGGCGTCCATTCTTTCCAGGTTAGACTATGGTAATTCTTTATACCTGTGCGCTAATAAAGCCAGCATTAAGTGCCTGCAGAGGGTTCAGAATGCGGCGGTGCGGCTTTTGGTGGCACTACCTAGATCATGCTCGGTGGCGCATGTGCTCCCCAGACTTCACTGGCTGCCTGTCAAACAGCGCATTCTGTTTAAGGTGTTGTGCATTTCACACAAGATTTTGACGCACCAGGCCCCAGTAGGGCTATCTCGTTTGTTGATGCCCTATGTGCCTGGGCGTTCGCTGAGATCTGCCAACCTTGCGCGTGTTTGTGCACCTCGAGTCTGGAGAGCGAGGGCCGGGGGATGCTCTTTTCGCTTTTTGGCGGCAAAACTTTGGAACTCGCTCCCGGCTCATATTAGAGTTATTCCAAACCTTCTGGCGTTCCGGAAGACCATAAAGACCTGGCTTTTCCCTATGTCTGATGTTTAATCACTAGGTTGGTCTCTCATGCTCTTGTCTCTGGTTTCTGGTTGCGCTGGGACGCCTCGTCGCTGAGGGAGCCATGCGCATTACAAATCCTTAAATAAATAAATAAATAAATAAATAAAA
Organism: Lissotriton helveticus; assembly: GCF_964261635.1. Lineage (NCBI taxonomy): Eukaryota > Metazoa > Chordata > Amphibia > Caudata > Salamandridae > Lissotriton > Lissotriton helveticus. The sequence goes on from NC_136067.1 coordinate 1,531,513,694, forward strand.
GGTAGTATTTTCTTGTTTAGTCATACTGGTTTTCCTCTGCTGGGTTTGTGAATTGACTGTCTGGCTTTGGAGTGACAGGGGCTGGGGATGTGCATTCTCTTGGACAGGCACGGGGGGTGGGAGGGGTTGATGTGTGTCCTGCTTCTGTGGAGAAGTGTGGCTCACTGGTTAGAAGCGGCAGCCCGGGACCAGGGTTCAATTCCCGAAGCAGCAGGGTCTTGGGTCAATGTCCGCGGACTCGATAATTCTCGCCTAGGTGCCTACGCTAACCATGGGTCCCACCCTGCAACTCTGAGAAATAGCTTGCTTAATCTCCACAACGGCCCTATCAGCGCTGGGGATGCCTGGCTTCACCTTGGGAGTGCCCAGGATGGACCATCTCACAGGGAAAGCCAGGACGGGTTCCCCAGCGGTATACAGCGCCAGGACGCCCCGAGATGGGGTAACAGTGCGCTTTACAAGTATACGTACATTTACATTTACATTCTGCATTGGGCAGTGAAAGGACTGGACTGAACTTTCTTTACTTGTGCCGAGTATCTCCAAGGGCTTGAAGTAAAGCTTGTCTCCTGTTCTGAAGTCTCAGGGGACTGCAAAGACTTCACCAACCTCTGGTTACCGCTTCTGGAACCGGTGTTTCAGTTGCCACAGAGAAGGGAGAGGCAACCGACTCTGTCGCTGGCTCTGTGTCCTGAAGGCACCGCAGAAGGCACCACTGCATCTCGCACTGCATCCCTGGTCTCACCGTCGACCGCCGCCACCGAGCTGATGTTTGCAACGTGACCTGTGGGCACCGCACTCCGTAACGCCTAGCTTCACTTTTTCGCCCTGGTCTCACCAATGCCGTCGCTGCCTGCTGACTTTGACACTCGTGACCACATTGTGGCTGGGGGACCGCTCGCAGGTTTCAAAACGCATCACCTCATCCCACGCCGCAGTCTGGGCTGACAGGTGCCAGCTGACCGGTTCTGTCGCTTGCACCGTGGCCTGCCAGCACAGCAGTGAGCACCGCCTCACTCCGCATTGTATCCCTGTTCTCACCAATGCCGCTGGACGACCGCCACCGAGCCGCTGCTTACACTGCACCTTGAGGGCACCACAAACGGCACCCCTTCATTGCACATCGCAACCGCGATGGTTGTAACAACCGGCTCACATCAACCTGTCGGCCCCAACGAAAAAGGTACTGTTTACGGGTCTGCCGACACCCCCAACCAACACGGTCAGACGGACCTGTTGGAGTCTGTTGTTTTCAGCATCGCGGTACCCCAGGACGGAGCTACCGACTCGGAAGAACTGTGTGTTTGATATATTTCTGCAATTTTGAAGTATTCTTGCAAAGTGTATATTTTCAAGAACTCTATGTTGAATATTTATTGTTTTGGTCTTGTTTTGGATATATAAAAATACTGGATGTTTTTCTAACCTGGTGAGGTGTCCTTTTGTAGTGTTTTCACTGTATTACTGTTAGTTGTGAGCAAATGCATTACACACTGCCTGTGACATAAGCTTGACTGCTCGTGCCAAGCTACCAAGGGGATGAGCAGGGATTATTTTAGGAGTGTAACTTCCTTATCCTGACTAGGAAGAAGTGTCCCTACTTGAACAAAGGTGCAAGCCATTGCCAACTAGAGACCCCCATTTCTAAAAAGGTGTCTGCCTTCTTTATCCGGAGGCACAGTTATTGGAGCCGATGGGATCTTTGACTTCCTCTGCGCAACCTACGAGATGACCGAATCAGGCTTTGGGTGTCATACAAGACAAGCAGGAGTGATATGCTACAAAACTAAAGGGGCCTAGGGGCTTTTTTCTAGATTTTGTTAACATTATATTACTATTTTAATGTATTGGGGACTTCCATCTCGACCATGGGAAATTATTTAAGCATGTGAATCTTTGAAAGTTCTAATACTGGAGCAATTCAAAAAGCTCATATACTGTGTTCTCTGGCATAATCAGAGAGGATATTATTAAACCACTGATATAATGAAAATAATGCCATGATTTGTTACCTCACTGCATGGCACCAAAAGGGACGAGTGCATCCTTTTGTGTTTTTTACACACGTAGCTTTCTGAAGCATCCCATCCCTTGGACAAGTAGATGGGTAAAGAACTCAGCCGCTAGACTGGTCATGATCCTACCTCACTCAACCCAGATGTCTCTTTCTTTTTGTAGACACTACATTGGCTTCTGATCAGTAAAAGATCCATCTTTTAAACTCTCCGTCTGGTTCACATATCTATCAATTGCATGGGTCCTAAATGTTTCTTAGTAATCCTACCACCCTATACAGCTGCTATGATCCCCTGCTGCTGGTTTCCTGGCCATCATTTATATCCTCTGCAGCAGGTGTGGAGAATGTGCCTTTTCCTATCTTGCTTCTAGGGAATGGAATGAGCTACCCCTTTTATTTACCGTATATGCAATTTTCACCAGTTAAGGAAACAGTTAAAGACGTATTTCACTTCTCAATAAATCTTTCTTGCTTCCTCTGATCTCTGTAGTACAGCACAGTTTTCTTTCCAGGGCAACAGTGCGCTTTACAAGTTTTATAACATAACAAAGTTCCTCACTCCTGATAAATTTCTTTGTCACACTAAAAATAAACTGTTCACTACATTATGTACAGAACCAAATTGGGATATATATTTTTCGCACAGGAACCAAAAGCTTGAATTTGGAAAGGCAGGAATTCCACTCGATGGTGCGAGCAGCACATTTCTGAGACAGACACTCTTGTCCCACCACAATGAACATTGAAAGTAATTTATTTTTAAATAAATTATTTGCAATATAAATTATACTGTTTTCAGTACATTTTATAATTTTTTCAAAATTAATGTATCATGGAGCGCATGCCCTGCTTTTTATTTAGTGTACTTCACTGCACTCTTGCACGATGTACTGTGTCTGCCTTGGTTTCTTCTCAATAAAGGTTTTTGAAAAGAAAAAAAAAACATTGAAAGTGAAGCAGGAAGTCAAATACGCATTAAAGAAAAACTAAGATCAACACACCGAAAGAATAAAGGCTTGCCACAGTCCTGATATTAAACATCCAGGAAACAAATTATATACATAAACAAAACATCAGAAATCATTTGATGTTGAGTTAGTGACATTTTCTCTGCAAGTGCACATAGCTCTCAGGAAGACAGCAGTGAAGATGGTTTAGTAGTTGGTGTGAAATCTTTATTTAGTATCAAGGGAATGATCAAAGAACGCACACAAAGGGTTTCTCAGCACAACAATCTTTACGTTCTGTCTGCTTTGCAATAAAAATCCACAACACTTGCTTTATCTAAAGATAAAGAAATATACAGATGAAGAGGAGCTTTTCACCACATGGCGTGGGAGCCCCGAGGAACAGATGTTCTGCTATCCAATAGTGTCTGTTTCTGAGATAAACAGCCAGCAAATTGTTGTAAATACATTTTTACTTTCAAAGACTGGTTTTGATGTACGTAGCATTAAAGGCATTTTTTAAATAACTCCTGATCCCTGGCATTAGGACTTTCCTCATATTTGTGTCATTTTGATCCATTTTTGTTGGTTATGGAACTTGAACTCTTTTATTTAATAATTGTAATTTTGTTTATTCTGTTATTGTCCCACATGCAATTTTCTGTGAGGAACGTCTTTTTTCTAAACAATTATTGCAGGGATTACTCAAAGAACTTTGTTTATTTATTGGGAACTAGATTATTTGGACTCTGGGGAAGTTCAGTCACAGTTCACATTAGGAATCAAAATACATTCACATGGAAAAGTTGTGTATAAGCAATCAGTCCCTTTGGGTATCTTTATGATAGTCATAGTAGAATACCTAAACTCGGTTGCAAAGTCTGGATATACCCTTATAAAATAAAATGCTGATCCATGTATTACTGTAGGCCTCTCAGTCTAAGGTCTCTCACAATGCACTCCACAACTAATCACTCTGTTCTGATTTAAAGAGCAGGAAATTCAATCGAAACATCTCCACAAGGAAGAAAGGAGAGATTGAGTATGAAGAACGGTTGATTACAGGCAAGTGTTGTTTCTTTCTTTATTTCGGGATGTTGTCATTATTTAGATACGTAAGCAGTACGAACACTACAAGAGAAGAAACCATGCAAGAAATACAGATGAAATGTTCTCAGTATTGTAGCATACTCTTAAAATACATGTGGGCCTGTTATGGAGTTGGAGATCACAAAGTAATTTTTTTAAAGCTTGGATCTCAAAGTAGCTGCCTGGCAGCACCTGATTAGAATATTGGAGCGAGTTATGATGTTTTCTTTGCTAATTATAACTGGTGAATGTCAGTTGATTTGTGTGTTTGAGCCAGAACCATAACTCAGTATCTAATTGCTGTTTTAGTCAATTGTATAATGTTTTCAAAATGTATTTAATTTCCATCCTCTCTTGAGCATGGCCTTCAACCGTGAGTAGCTGGTGTTAGCTGCAGGGCCTCAGCCCATCCAGCTGTCTGTTGCAAACCCTACTTCGACCGTGTGAAGCGCAGTTTAGCTGCAGGTAGCAAACCCCCACTACACACAAAGAAAGGCCTTGTGGGTTTGGTGCAGGGTCTGGCCTGCAGCAGGCAGCAAGGTCCAGCGTTCCACCTGCTTTATTTTTAGGTCTTGCTCGAGACCTATTGCTGTGGAGTTGGCTCTCAAGGGAGACAGACCGGGGCACGCGCGGCGATTCGGACCGTGGACGTGCACGTACAGGCACACGCGCGCACATCTCCTGTCCCGCAGGCAAACCAGCATTGTTTCACTGCTTACAGTGAGACAAGAGATGGCATGCTGTACACACACACACACACAAACACGCACACACACACACACATCCCCTCCCTCTCTGCCCCCCCCTACTTACCGGGCTCTCCGCAGCGGGTCAGTCTCGGCAGCAGGCAGACTCGGAGGTCGGCGTGTGTTCTCCGGCGATTTTCAGCTTACGCCGCTACAGCTGATGTGCACGCTCACGCCACTGCGTCTCGTCTCGTGCGCTCCCACCGCGCTGTTTCGCGATCCTCAGCTTGTTTATCATCCTTCCTCATTCTCCATGGGTTTCATTCGTTTCATTTCTCCTCTTTTCCTTTGCCTTCCTCTCTCTTTTCAGGCCTTCCCTTCCTTCTTTTCTCTGGACTACACCACCAGATTCAACTACTTTCTTGTTAAAAACAAAAACACACGAAGCTGTTACTGTGTTCCTAGCAGGCGCGTGTCCTTACGTTTGATTTTCACGTTCTCGGGCCCTCGGGATAGCGCACGTCGGTCGCCGGTCGCCCATTGGCTGACGGAAGTATCAGCGTCCCCTGCTTGGCTCCGCCCACGTCCTGTGCACGCTGGAGCGGGTGTCCTAGAGTCGCCGCCGCTGCCGGGTGTCGAAGTGTTGCTGTGCCGGGCAGAGCAGCGAAAGCTCCGGGAGAGAGGATGGGGTCTGGGCCCAGGAGGCCGCTCTGACAGCCAGGCAGGGAATAATCGAGCACAGAGGATCGAGGCCGAGGCTTAATTCAGCAGGAGCCACGCCAGCACCATGTCCGGCTCGGAGGTGCCTTCGGACGGGCAGGAACAGGGCGCCCCAACCGAGATCTGATAGTTCACCCCTCGTGTGCAGCGCCCATTGAACACCCCTGTGAATGGACGGGTCACTGCACCCCCTGGATGTATGGGCAGTGTTTACTTCATGGCTAGAGGGGGGGCCTGCTCACTTCCTGGACCCCTTTGGTGCCTCTGCTACCCCCCTGGAGGGAGGGGGCGGCTTTGTTCAATGCTTGCTTGGAGGGGGGCATGTACAGATCCTGTACGTGTACATGTACATGTTGACAGCCCCTGGATTGAGGGTCTCCACTGGCGTGAACGGGGTTGCTCACCTCCTCCATGGAACACTGTTTCTGAGCCCCAAGCATGGGGGAGGGGGGCACATTTTGACCCCTACGCTGCGAGTCGTTGTTGTAGCCTTCCTCAGTCCGTCATTCCTGCAATGTCCCCTACAACCCGTCACACCGGGTGGCATGTTTATTATTGAAGCCCCTAGGTTAGGGAGAGTGTTAGCCCCCGCGGTACCGGGCAGTTTTGGAATTAATTCTCTTGGGTGTGTGGTTGGTTGTAGTTTTTTGGTGTTGCATTTCTCCTTGTTTTATTGGGTGATTGTATACACTGTTTTTTTGTTTTACCCACAGTGCTTTTATTGTTCGCAGCCCTGTGTTGTTTGGTGGGGACGTCCTTACAAGTCTCAAAGTTGGGGGCCCATCTTGCGTATTTATATTATTAGAGGAGTTACCGAGCGCCCTGTTTCCGTGCTATCAAGCCCTTTTATTGCACCTTTTTTGTGAGGGCTTGGTTTTGTTGCCCCAGACTCAGTGTATTTTTGTGCATTGCCTGGATTTTAGTTAAAGAGGTTATTTCATTCCTGCTCCATTGGATGTGTTTTTATTTGTAGGGGGGGTGTACGATGTTGAAGCTGCTGGTTTTCTGAAGTGGGGGTAGTAGTTGTTTTAGGCCTGGTGTCGACACCTTTCAGGCACAGCAGCGTGTATGTCTTCCTGCGCTCTTCATTCTTATGCTTTGACCCCTGTGGCCGAAGACGCTCAGGCTCCATTGTTATCCCTGTGTTTAGACCTCCCTCCTTGCGGGTGTATGTGTGTAGTGAGGGGTACAGAACAGTACCTCTCTGTATTCACATCAGCTCCCCCTTGCCGCCCTTAATTCTTTAAGACCTCAACTCCCGTTGGGTTGCTTAACCGAGACCGGCGTTGTTAATTCCCTATTTGCCATTAGTCGTCTGCTCCTTTGTTGCTTGGAGGTCTTGGTTCCTGCTAATTTTTGCTGCTGTCCTGACCTTGGTTTATTGGGGGAGACCACGCGCTCCATCTGTCTGATGTGTTGGAGAGCTCTTAGCTTCCTTAAGCTTTGCGTGTGTTGGGGAAAGCTTCGCACACCTTTCTATGCCTGATGTGTGCTGGCGGTTTTGCTTTCCACCAAGTCTGCTTTATTTGATCTGTATGTGGTGGAAGGGGTTGCTTGCAAAAGTTGTGTGTGGGGGGAGGGGGTTATTGTAATGTTGTGTGCACTGGGGCAGTGTAGGTAATGTTTTTGTGGTGTATAGGGGCGCTTGTATCCTTTGTTGCACAGCTAGCTCTTAAGTTGGAAGATTTTGTAGTGGTCCTAAATCCATTTCAATGGTTTATAAAGTAACTCTCTACTCGTATGTGTTGAGAAGATCATAGTTTTCTGTTTACCTGTTGTGTTCTTGGAGAAGATCTTAATTTCCTCTGTCAGGGGTGTCCGGGAAGAGATCTTGGTTCCCTTTATAATGGTTGTGTGTGTGTGTGTGGGGGGGGGGGGGTAGCTATTGGCTCCTTTTGCCAGTGTACTAGATGAGATCTTTTTGCTTGGTGGTGTACTGGTGGAGATCTTGGCTTCCTTCCCCATGTGTGTATTTGGAGGTGGGGGTTCTCGTCTCCCACTGCTATGAAGTCTATTGGGGCAGATATCGGCTTTCTCTGCCAGGCAGGTACTGAGTGAGGAGAACTTGACCCCCGGGGCCCATTGGCCTTCTATGCTGGTGGTGTACTGGGGGAGAGCATGGCCTCTTCAGCTGGTGCAGTGTGGGATATGTGGGGCCAACTCTGCTGGGTGGTGTACTCTGGGCCATATTGGCTTTGTCTGCTAGATGATGTACTGTAGGATATGTTCGGTCTCTGGCAGGTGGTAAACTGTGGGATATATTGGCCTTGTCTGCCGGATGGTGTACTGTGGGATATATATTGGCCTCATCTGCTGGATGGTGTGCAGTGGGATATGTTGGGCCTCCTCTACGGGGTGGTATACTGTGGGAGATATTGGCCTCCTCTGTCAGATGGTGTTTTGGGGGAGATATTGGCCTCCTCTACCAGGTGGAGTACTATGGGAGATCTTGGCTTCCTTTATCTGTGTATATTGGAGGGGTGGTCTTGACTCTCAATGCTGTGTGGTTTATTGGAGAAGATAATTTGCCTCTTCCGGGTGGTGTACGTAGATCTTGGTCTCCTGCAGGATGGTGTACTGGGCAGGATCTTGGTCTCCTCTGCTAGGTGGTATACGTGGGGAGAGCATGGCATTTTGTACTCCTGGTGTTTTATGAGCAAGATGCACAGCCTCGCCCTGGGTTCATTGGGAATGCAGAAGGTCTCGCATTTACGAGAGTTTGAGCTATTGGCATTGTAAATGTGTTGTTTTTAAAACAGATAGATAAAAGGCATTGTCATTTTTCAATGCCAATAGCTTAAGCTCTCGCAAAAGCGAGACATATTGGATTGCAAATGCCAGTGCCTGTGTTATAAAAAAAATAAGCGTTAGGGTAGAGCGTGTCCTGCCAGCAACAGCAGGCAGGATAACGCTATTTGAGGAAATAGTGCATTGATACTGTAATTAAAGCCTACAAAGTAACAGTACACCTGCCATGGGAGGTTACAATATGAGAAAAGGCGGTACGAAGAAGGGATTACTAAGTCTAACGAATAGCCACAGTTTACAGTGGCAATGACACAAGCCTATGAAAAATTTGGGTGGACGTTCTAGTCCGTAGCTCAATAGCACATGCGCTGCCCATGCTCGGCATAAAAATGATGGGACAAGTATTTTGTTAAAGTGTTCTGACATGATTGGGACCGGTACGTTCCCTGTGCAGTTGTTCACCTTTTTGTTGGAAAAGTGTGGGGGCATTAGGAACGTGGATGTTTGGATCATCTTTTCTTGTAGTAAGTCAATACACCTTCTTTTTGTTAGTCCCTAGGCATCTTATATTGGTGGAAATGGGAGAAAAAAGAAAGTTCTTTCGATTTCTCTTCCCATCTAGAGAAGCGTCAGGTTGTATATCTCGTTACCCAAGAATTCCACAGCCTGTTCTTTGTAGGGAAAGGAAACGTTGATGCTATTTTCAACTAAGCTACAAATCTGTTGCAGGATTCTTAGGGCCCCTCACTGGGAAAATGCCAGGAGTGGGCCAGAACCCTCAGTGCTTTTGAGACCTCAGGATGCCTCTTAATGCTGGACGACTATTGGCATGCCTATCTGTACTGGGGAAGTGCTGGGTACCCACTAAATCCATGGGAAGTACTCTGACACCTTTTTTTAAACTTTTTATATTTGGAGACTTTGGCACCTCTCGGCGGTTGGACTGTGGATGCTGGGTGGTTGTTGGCCTGTTTTCTTACCATATCTTTTATTTATCATACTTTTTGAGGAGTGTTCCCCCCCTCCCCCTCTTTTGTACTGGGGATTCTGTTAACGTCCTCTCTAGTTTTCCAGTCTATGCTCCCTCTTAGTTTGGGGGTGGTAAACATCAATGCAGTGAATCAGTAATCAGTGCAGTGGGTCAGCCATAGATACTAGAGACTACAGTTACCCCTGTGACCACACATCTGTTGGCCATAAGCCATAAAGATTCTACGTCATCATCGTGGGGTCTGCGTTGTTTGGGTGGGAGAATTCTATGCAGTGGAGTTTGTTTGTTGTGGAGCTGGTTTGCCTGTTTCAAATTCGTTTTTAAACACTTGTAGCCATTGGCTTTTTGAAAGGGATTAATACAAAGAAGCACAGTAATCCTCGCCAAATGTGTTAACCTTTAGAATTCAGAATTTGTTGGTAATGCAAATACTAACTGAAGAAGGGGTGGATCCAGGCGGTGGCTGAGAACCACATCCTGTTTGACAGTGCTGTTGGGGGAGAGGCACTTTCATATACAAAGGAGACTGTTCTGTCCCAGATAAGACTTTTATCCCTGATAAGTCCGTCTCTTCTGTTTTGCGTGTCTTCAGGGGGGGCACGGGGGCTTGTGATGTAACATGGTTATACTCTTTATTCAGCTGCTTCTCTTTATTGTCCTTCCACAGATTAGCCTTGTACGTCTATGAGTATTTGCTGCATGTCGGAGCCCAGAAGTCCGCACAGACGTTCTTGTCAGAGGTAGGTGTCCTCCATTTACTTTGAGCTTTCATTGCAAGTCAGGGGGTATTGCTTGCACCATTGGTCACTTTTGTTTCCTCTTGGGTTTGCATCTGTGCTACTCTGTTTTAGGTGACTTCCATGGCCGTTGAATGAACATGTCAACCCTTCACCTGTTTCTTTTTGTTTTGCAGATCCGGTGGGAGAAAAATATCACGTATGGGGAACCTCCTGGGTTTTTACATTCATGGTGGTGGTAAGTGGCTACTAGTTGGTTCTTTTATAAGACTTGATACTGCAGATCTGCATTTGTAAGCAGTGTATCTAGCAGATGTTACTATTTCCGCCCAATTTATCGTAATGGGTTGCTGTTCTTCAAGTGATGTGAGGCTAAGTCGTCTTTGCGGGGTGTGAACTTGTGAGCTTCTGATCACTGCTTTGGTTGAGTGGCAACTGTTAGCAGCTCATTGGAGTACCCCTTCACCTCTGCACTGCACCATCACTGGCCGAGTTCAGGAAGGGATTAAAAACCTGGCTGTTCAACTGAGACTAGAAGCAAGCGCCTGAAGACCCTCCGGGGTGACAAGCAGTGCTTGATGAATACCACCTGATTGATTGGGATATCTCTTTGGCTATTCAGGGTCACAGATCTGTTCATCATACGTGTTCTGACTTAAACTTGTTTGGCTGCTTTGCTGGAAAACCACATATGACCTGTTTTCTATATTGTGTAATTGAAGGGGATAGTTATGCTCCCTAACTGTGTGTGCAGCTGGTTGTCGTACAGGTGCTGATGCTGCATGCATCACACATCCTAAACAGACCATTTTTTATCGTTTAGGCTAATTGAATGAAGCCCAGGTGGGGTAAACACCATTTTGATCATCAGTGTTGTTTCTGAACCGTTTCGGCCCATTAGAAGGTGTAAAGCTTACAGTTTTGGTTGCGATTGCATAATCTGTACCAGCTGCAGTTCTGTATAGAAAGCTTTTCTGGGGTACATAGGAATACAGTGTATTTGTAGTTACTCTTTTACTTACTGTTATCGTTTGTTAAGCGCTGCAGGTTAATATTTCATGGCCATATGGTATGTGGCTCAGAAATAGTGATTGGTCCATTTCTACTGCTAATGGCTTGACCCATGCCCTCCATTAATTTAATTTTTGAAGTGGTTCATATGAGAGTTTTAGGGGGGGGCGCAGCAGTGGGTTTACACCGGTCCCCAAAGGAGGAGAGGGATGCGACTTGTCATGCAAGAAAGGGCACTCTTCTGCTACCTTTATCTTAGCCTCCACCCAAAGAGCGTACCCTCATCGCCTCTTTTTCCCCCGCACAACCAACCACCTACCAAGGCATTTATCATTTGGCTGTGAAAGACTGCTATTCAGTTGTTGCCCTTTGATCCGAACACTTTTTTATGCAATGCCATTAGGAACTACCTTATTTAAAAAAAAGATATATATACATGCACATGCGTAGGAGATTTCAGCTAGTCACCACCATCCATTGGTTTGTTTTTCTTCAAACCGCTATAGCATGGAGCAGTAAGTCAGCCCACTTCAGTCATTGGCCAACTTCACTGTGACTGATGGCATCTGCTTTTGGACAATAAGCACACTCACACCAAGAGTTTCCTATAATACCAGAGACATTTATGGCAATATGTGCTTTGCGCGACTCAAAAACAATTTTGCTTTCAGTCGGCGTAAAAAAAAAAAAAAATTATACTGGCGAGGGCAGAAAAGATGCTCAGAAATAACTTTTTGCTAAATCCACGATAAAACAAAACCAGCATTGACCAGGCAAAAATATTGTCCGGCAACTTCCGAACTTTTGGCTTTGGAATGCTTGTTTATAAATTACGTGCCTCCACTTTTTATCACCCTATTGTCTAAGTTGAACCTTTATTGGTTAAGTTCCCCTTTTAGCTACCTGGGTGCTACAGGTCAGAGTAGATGAGTTATTTGATTTTAACAAACCATTATGAAAATTTGCGGGGGCAGCTTGCTGTCGTGCTGCAGGACTGGTAAGTATGTAAAGTTATTCAAATTTTACTGTATACCTCCCACCAGTGATCTCAAAGCTGAATTGGATCAGCTTATGCTTTAGAGCAGGGTGCTCCAAAGTCGGTCTTGGAGGGCCGGATCCATGTCGGATTTGAAGATATCTTGTATTTGAAGATATCTGCATTTAGCTAAATGCTAAAGATTTACCCTGGATCCGGCCCTCCAGGACCGACTTTGGAGAACACTGCTTTAGAGACGCTGTTTTAATTGTTTTATTTCAGTTTTTTAGTGCAACAAAGACTGTTGTCATTGGTTCATAATGCTGCCTTAAATTCACCACGGCTTAGAGCAGGCCAGGCTGTTTTATAGTTTTGTCAACTCCGCGAAGCCCCAAGGAGGAGCTGCAATCATTTAATGTGCTGTGTTCCTGCTTTTGCTGATAATTGTTTGCTTTTTTTTTCTGGGCAAGTAATAATTAGTAACGTGATCTCCCCTTTTCTCATTTCTTGCTACAGCGTGTTTTGGGACCTGTACTGTGCAGCCCCAGAAAGGCGAGACACTTGTGAACATTTGAGTGAGGCCAAAGCCTTTCACGATTACGTGAGTAACCATTTTTAATCCTCCTGATAATTATGGGGTTGAGTGGCTCTAGCGTGCCGTGTAGGGCGAGTGCGCAGCCCAGCTGGCAGGCCTTTTACGAGTTATGCCCAGTGTCTTCATCTTGCAACGCAGCCAGTGAGCTTGGGAGCTTTCAAGCTTGCTACTGTTTTGAGAATGGAACATTCTAGATTTTCATTGTAAATAGTGTCCTTGTTTCCATTACCTCCATTGTTATTATTCGTGTGAGATTTTGAGATGACATGAAGTGATTGAATTTAGTCTTGGGCGTGGAAATGCCACCTTTCACTACCACGTTCTGGCATTTGCTCTGACCTTTTCAGATGTCCTGCTTTTGTGAGGTTTCAAGCACACGCTTTTCTGCATGTATGCAGTGTTACTGTCATACTATAGCTCTGTGTTTAACTGTGTGCCTTATTCAGACTTAATTCACTTCACCGAATGCTTGAGGCAAGCAGGCCACTTTTGGGATACATTAGGGTTTCGTGTAACTTACCTCCTTCGCTGCACTCACATTCCCATTGCTGAATGGACCACAGAAGTTGCTTCTGGGATTCTATGGTTTGTTAGCTGGCTGCTTGTTTTATGGGGTGTGCGCTGCACGAAAAGCATGACATAAGGAGACGGATGAAAGAGCGAGTCAGATTAGTCCGTCTCAGCCTTTCATCCCTTTCAGAAGTATCACTCTGTTAGGTATTTTTTATGGGGTGTGCACTATACCGGTGACGACATGATCAAAGCGCTAGGAATGTGTTATAAGGGAGAGCACACCTGCACCCTGTTTCCTTATTCATTCTAATGATTTACCCGGGAACTTCTGAAGCGGGCCTTTCTTGATAACAAGGTCCAGTATTTGCCATGGGATCCAAGTCAGTTTATTTCAAGTTAAGTCCCCAAACCCCAAATGCGTTTATGCAAAGGCTTCTTGGCACACGTTTCACTTTGCCGCTTCCGCGTATGCCCATTAAAGGCAGGAAAGTGAACGCATATTCCCAAAGGAACGTCTGAGACTGCTAGAAAGGAGCGGTCACCATCTATTGTCTTGTACTGCATTGTGCGAGCCATGTTTTGATTTGCCGGGTTACGTTGTCTTAAATTATGCTTGGGTGCACGTGTGTGAGCTGGTAGGTAGTGTTATGCTTATTTAACGCTCAAGTATGGTATGCTTTGCGATGTTATCTTAGTGCTTTGGCTGTGTGTTTGCTGTTGTTAATTATCCTACAATTTATTCTGCTGCCTGTTACTATGTTATGCTAAATTGTGGTTTGTCGTTGTGTTCTCTTTTGCTGTGTTATGCTGTTTTTCTGTGTTACACTGCCCTATATTCTTTTGTTGTGCTTTAGTATGTTATGTGTTGCTGTGTTGTGGTGTTTATGCCATGCGACAGTAGGCCGTTTTGCAGTACTCTGTTCTATGTTATGCATTGCTGCTGTGTTGTGTAGTTCTGAAAATTCTGAACTCGTGAATAAAACTTCGTCGTAGCATGACAATTTTTATATCAAAAGACCGAAAATGGCTAGTACACTATGTACCAGCATTTTCCTCATATTCGAGTGACGATTTCACCTCGAAATCGTCATTTTCGTCTTGAACCCTTGGCTTCCATTTTGTGTACGGCAGCCATTTTGTGGGTTGCCCTGACATAGGCTTATAATACAGCTAAATTCGATATCAAAGGACACGTACACCTTGATTGACTTCTCTGACCTGGGCAAGCTGAAACCTTTGCCTCAGGCCGAACCTGTTTGGTCAGTTCCTCTCCCAGTGGCCGAACGAGATAGCATCAAGGCACAACATGTCATAAACCCTTTTCATCGCACACACACCCTGCCTAATCTTGCTCCCACCTGTCCCTGTTCCTTTCACTCTGACTTGTTTTACGAGGAGGAGGTGCCCGTTTTGATCGGGGGTCCACCGATATCTGATGAAACTGTTGGGCCTTGCCGGGTGATTTATTATGGGCTGGACGAACTGTAATGTGGGCTTGTCATCATGACTCTGCTTTTTCTTTTGTAGTGAAAATATGTGAATGGCCTACTGTAAATTTAAGAATGTTTGCCTGAAGCATAATATTTTGCATAAAAAGAGAAGCCTGGCTTTGTAAGATTGAGCAGTCTCCTGAGAATATACATCCCGTGTTGTTGTACTTCTAGGACCTGTTACTTGGTTGCAGCCAATAAAATCGATCCTTGACTTCACCTAGAAGACTCTGAGTTTCTGTGGTCTAAATCAGGAAAGTACTCGAGGTCTTTGGGTGTGTACCCTGATACCACTGGGTTACCGGTTCTGTTCGGTACTGGTTCTGAAAAACCCAGTACCTCAGTTGGCGCCCAACGCGGGGCAATACCAATGGTACCGGTCCAGCCAGAGGTTCGTGAGGAGCTTCGTGTGAAAATTCTGGAGGAAGGCCAACCACTTCATCGACCCCTGCATGTCGACGTGGTCCGAAAGTCTTTGCTGCGAGGTTCCCCGCTTCCCGACGGCTACAAAGGACTGCTGCCCTGGCTATCGCCCTGATTTGGACCCTTGAAGTTTGGTAGAGCGAAACGATAAGACGAGTCTTCTGGTGACGTCATCGATATTTCAGTTAAGTATAAGTGGAGCGTCTCCCAGTCCTTAGTTGGTTTTAGTTTGGGTATCCCCTTGGGATCACTTTGTTTGGAACTTGCAAGTGCCAAAGCCAAAGGACTCGTGTATTCACGAGAAATATCGTAATCGATAATCCTTTGAAGTTTGAAGCTAGACTAGAGAGTGAAGATGCCTGGTCTTAGCAGACTTGGAAATTTGTTTTGTCTTGGTTGTAATAATAGGGATTCCCGATTGGAGGACTCTTGTCTGGTTCCTCCGATAGGAACTCCAACTTATGAATTGTATGTCAAACATGGAGTAGGCCCCATCACATATAATGAAGTGTGGATCAAATACACCAGAAAAGATGGTGTTTTAAAATGGCCCCAATATGGTAGCTTTGACACGGAAATCTTAGACAATCTCGAAGTTAAACTTTTCAAGAAGAAAGCCCGGCCGGCGATGTTTGACTCTTTCCGCCTATGGCGTAAGGAAGCCAAACAGAAGGAAATTAAATTAGCGAAGAAAAATAAGAGAGAAAGGGGTATTTCGATAATGCAAGCTGCTATGCAGTTTAAAGACAATGCAGAAGAACAGATGAGTGAGCAGTTGCACAGGCAACGTAAAATGGTAATAGATAAATGCTACCCAGCTTTGCCGCCTCTTCAGCAAGATGCAGCAAAAGAGCTTGAAAAAGATCCGTTAATGGCGCATTTGTTAAGTTCGCCACCCCCCTATGCGCAAAATGCTACGGCACCTCCGCAACCTTTAGTTGCGCAACCTGTGATTGCATTGCCTCCTGCTCCTCCACAGCACCCACCAGCTACTCTTCAGCTGGCTCCTGCTCCTCCGGTGCAGCCTCCTCAAGGGCCACCGACTTTTACATCTGCTCCTCCTTTACTTCCTGCAACTTTGACTACTATATCGACTACCACTCCTGGTACTTCTCCTGACACTGCCTCTGCATCTGCCTCGTCTCACCCTGCTTTCCCTCTTGTCTTTTCATCGACTTCTCCTTCTGTTCGTCAGAGAGTGGCTAGTACTGTCGCTAATTTTTTGCATCCTCTCTTTGGTGCAACGAGTGTAACTCCTGACACAGAGCGCAAGCAGTTGCGTAGTCAACTGCCTGATTCTAGGGAGAAGGAAACGTTAAATTATTTGGCACATAAATGGGTTGCTGACCCGGAAAAATATGATTTAGAATGTGTTATGGATGTCTTCACCCAGTGGGAAACATCAAAGCAGAGATACGTTTTTGAGAAAATGTGTGTTTTCCTGTGTGAAGATTTAGAGGAAAATGATTTGGACTCTAATCCTCGTGAGTTGAGCCATGTACGGTTTGAGTTTTCAAAAGGCGCAATTGTGGGTTCAGATGTTAAGAAAGCAGTTGCGACGTTGTTGTCACTTAGGACTGAAGGTGTTTCTAAGTCGTTGTTTGAATCTGATTCTTCTGGTAAAAAGAAGGGAAGACAATATCCCATGAGAGAAGTTCCTCCGGTATGGAAGGAAGAAGTAGCAGCTGGTCATAATAATATTCCCCCAGCTATACCAGCACATTTTCAGCGTGTGTGGGTACATGTTCCTTGGAAGCGAGCTGAAGTTTTGGCCCTTAAACAGACATTGCCTGATCCCCGTAAAAATCCTGCAGGGTATTACAAGGAGTTGTCCCAGACTACTGGGTCATGTCTCATGAATTTAGCGGATATAGACATGTTGTTTGGGAATGTTGTTCCACAGCCTTTGTGGGGAAAGATTCGTCATGCAGATCATGATCAAGAGTTAGGTGACACATGGGCTAATATTGCTGCTGCAGATGACCGACAAGTTGGTGGTGCTAAACCCGAGCCTTTAGTAGCAGACCTGCCTGGTAGGATTATTAATTACATGAAGACTTTAATGCCTGCCATGCGAGTAAATTGGGATAAATTGTCTGCATGTAAGCAGAAGAAAGATGAAACGGTCTCAGATTTCTTCACCAGGTTTGAAGAGACTTTTGTCGACCACAGTGGTCAAGATATGAGCACAGAAGGTGGTCAGCGACTGTTCGTCGATAAATTCGTGCACAATCTGCTTCCAGAGTTGTGCAAAAAGTTGAAAGATTCAGAGAGTTCTTGGGCAGTTTCCTCCTCAGCACAGATATTGGCTACTGCACAATATTACGAAAATCGAGACAAAGATGAGAAAGATAGAGCAGAAAAGAAAACGAAAGAGTTGAAAACGAAGGTTTTGTTACAGCAAGCATGTCCGCCACGTGGTGGTCAAAATAGTGGTGCTCAGAGTAACTATCAGAATAATTATCAGCAGCCTCAACAGTATCAGAGGAACTCGCAAAGAGTCGAGTATACTCAGCCACGTGTCCCTGTAGGCCCCAATCAGTGTTCATATTGTAAGGAAGAGGGTCATTTCAAGTATAGTTGTCCTATTTTATTACAGCGTGCAAATGGTGCTTCTGGTGTAAGAGGTCGAGGTGTTCAACAAGCATCTAGAGGTAGAGGACGTGGAAATTTCCCCCAGAACACACAGTCTCTTCCACCTCAAAATTCGATGAATAGGTTCGATCAGCAGAATAACGCATCTGGTAGGACGGCTCAGTACTACGCTGATGATTACTATGCAGAAGATGAGAATATGGACGGTAATGATTGCTAGGACAGCCATAGACAAAGAGAGGGAGTTGTTTCAGTTCCAGTAGATCAGAGTGGACCATACGTTGAGGTGATTACATCAGGTGTGTCAGAGCCTTTTCTGTTGGATACTGGTGCTACAAAGAGTTCTATTATGCACTCGAAACTCCCTGGCGCACCTTTGTCTGGCGAAACGAATGTATCAGTAGGTTTTTCTGGCGCCCCAGTTAGAAATCCGATTTCTGACCCTTTGTCCCTTTCTGTTGGACCTTGTGAATTCGAAGCACCCCTTATTCTGACAACAGGTTGTGGTGAAAACTTGCTAGGATTAGATTTGCTGAAAAGATTGTATGCAACTTTGTACTGTTCTCCTTCTGGAGTACAACTTACACTGGGTAAGAAAGTGGTTTCTCCAATGTATTTGTCAAGGGATAAACTTCCAACAGAATTGTCATCTCTCCCTAATATTCTTTGGGCTACTGGTCCTAATGATGTGGGTCTTTTAGAAATACCACCATATGTTGTAACATTGAAAGCCAATGTTAAAATGCCACGAATTCCCCAATACAAAATCTCTAGTGAAGGTGAAAAAGCGTTGTTAGTGATCATTTATGATCTGATTGAAAAAGATGTGATTGAAGAGACAAGAGGCAACGTTTGCAATAGTCCTGTTCTGCCTGTTTTGAAACGAACTGACCCTTCTCAGCCACCTGTGTACCGATTTGTGATTGATCTTAGAGAGGTCAATAAAATAGTCGTGCCACAATTTCCAGTTGTTCCTGACATTACTGCCCTATTGACTATGATTCCAGCTTCTGCCACCTGGTTTTCGGTGATTGACTTGAAGAATGCTTTCTTCAGCATCCCGATTGCCGAGGAGAGCAGGGATATTTTTGGCTTCAGTTTAGGAGGACGCAGCTTCCGCTTTAAACGCGCTCCACAGGGCTACTGTGAAAGTCCATCAATATATAGTCAAGCTCTAAAAACACAGCTTGATACGATTGTTTTACCTGATGGCGCTACCCTCATTCAGTATGTAGATGATTTGCTTATTGCTGCAGATACTGAGGAAATCTGTAAAGAAGCCACGTTGTCTTTGTTGCGTCATTTGTGCGACTTGCATCACAAAGTGTCCCTTTCCAAATTGCAATATTGTCGACAAGAAGTGACCTACTTAGGTCATCTCTTATCGAAGGAGGGAAGGAAACTGACCCCAGAAAGAATTCAGGCAATTGGGAAATTGAGTGTGCCAAGAACACAGAGAGAAGTGCGTGCTTTCTTGGGCATTACATCATATTGCAGGAAATGGATACCAAATTTTTCGTTGTTAGCCAAACCTTTGGTGGCATTAATGTGTAAAGATACACCCAATCCCGTTCCTTGGTCTGAAGAGTGTCAGAAAAGTTTTTCTGAATTGCGCAATGCATTATGTTCCGCTCTTGTGTTGGGTACACCCAACTACAGTAAGCCCTTTACATTGTATGTCCATGAGAAAGAGGGTTGTGCATTATCAGTTTTGACTCAGTTGTTTGGAGACAAGCAGCGTCCATGTGCATATTTTTCGTCGACTTTGGATCCGGTAGCTAAAGCATTGCCGAGTTGTTTAAGAGCAACAGCGGCAGCAGCTGTTTCTATTAGACAGTCCGCTGGTCTAGTGATGAATAACATGCTAGTTGTGATGGTTCCACATGCAGTGGACACGTTGTTAAACAGAACCAAGACACAGCACTTAACTAGTGCTCGATTGTCAGGTTACGAATTAACCTTGTTAGCAAGTCATGTGCACATAAAAAGATGCAACACTCTCAACCCAGCTACATTGTTGCCAAGTGTAGAGGAGTTAGATGATTCAGAACAGCATGATTGTTTTCTTAGAACAGAAGAAGAAACGAAAGGGAGAATAGATCTTAGGGACACTCCTCTTGCAAAGTGTGATGGTACCTTATGGGTGGATGGATCATGCTTCAAGCTTCCGAATGGTGACACGACTGCAGCATATGCTGTCACGACTTTGCATACAATTGTTGAAGCTGCACGTATTCCACATAATTCAGCTCAAGCAGCAGAATTGATTGCACTTACAAGAGCATGTGTGTTGTCTAAAGGAATGAAAGTGACTATCTATACCGATAGTCAGTATGCGTTTGGTGTGGCTCACAGTTTTGGACGATTGTGGAAAGAACGTGGATTCCTGACTTCGCATGGAGCTAAGATTCAGCATGGTCAGTTGGTGAATGAGCTTCTTGAATCACTGACCTTGCCTCTGCAAGTGGCGATTGTGAAATGTAGCGCTCACAAGAAGGTGACTAATGATGTTGGTCGTGGAAATGCATTTGCTGACCAAATCGCGAAAGAAACTGCAAGGAATGTGATGAGCCGAATGTATGTTGCAGGCCATTCAAGATGGGTTGGTGATGTTGGATGTGTGAAGACACGATAGAGAGTGTGAAGTCTATTCAAGCTGAGGCTACAGAGAAAGAGTTGAACATGTGGAGAGAAAGTACGGGTAGAATGGATGCAAATGGTTGTTGGGTTGAATTGTCAGAGCATCAGAGATGGTTGTTACCCGATGCGTATGTGCTTGCAGTGGTTACAATGGCTCATGGAATGGCTCATATCAGCGTGAAAGGGATTTGCAAGTTGTTGGCTCCAGTATGGCAAAATTCAGGAATTCCCAAGTGTGCAGAGAATGTGGTCAAGAATTGCATGGTGTGTCTGAAACACAATCCTGGTAGGGGAACCCCAACTCCAGCTGGTCATTTTGCACCTCCTACGTATCCGTTCGAGGTTTTGCAGCTAGATTTCATCCACATGGAGAGGTGCAACAATTTAAAATACGTACTCGTTGTTGTTTGTGCCTTTTCAAGATGGGTGGAAGCCTATCCCCTAAAAGACAACACTGCCTTATCCACAGCTAAAGCCCTTGTGAAAGAGTTCTTCCCCAGGTTCGGAATGCCTAGAATGGTCTGGAGTGACAATGGAAGTGAATTTGTGGGTCGTGTGATGAAGAGAGTATGTGAAGGGCTAGGCATTCAGCAAAAGTTCCACGCTGCAAATCACCCCCAATCAGCTGGATTAGTAGAATGCTACAACGGCACATTGAAACTTAAATTAGCCAAAATTCAAGCGAGCACTGGTCTTAAATGGCCTGATGCTCTACCCTTAGCACTCCTATCCACCAGAATGACTGTGCATTCACGAGTGGGACTTAGTCCCTATGAGATAGTTTTTGGCCACCCGGCCAACATATGGGGAGTGCCAAGGCCCACTAAGTTCAGTGAAATAGAACACCCTGTTTTGCTTGATTATTTGTACGAATTGACGGCTAAATTGCGTGTTTTACACCAACAGGTCCATGACACCCTGCCTCCGGTCTCTGAAACTCCAGGTCATCAGATCGACCCTGGATCCTGGATTCTCGTGAAGAATTTCCAGCGAACCAAGAACGACCAGCCCAGGTGGACCGGACCGCACCTCGTCCTTCTTTCCACGAGATCAGCTGTTCGAGTGGAAGGGAAGAAGCACTGGATCCACGGAGTCCACTGCAAGAGGGTACCTTTACCTCTGCCGTACGACCAGTGGGTCCAGAAGGGTGTCGCCGACTCAGAGACTGAAACTGTGCCACGTTTTCTGCCTTTCAGTGATGCACGAGTAAAAGGAACACTTACTGAACAAGAGAGTGATAAAATTTTGCAACCAGCTGTATCACCATCAGTTCGATTGGACACTACAGAACCTGAACTCCTTTTCCAAGATAATACAATACCAGGAAAACAACGGTATAATCTGAGGCCGAGAAATACGAACTAATAAAAGTTTTTTTTCCTCCAAGTACTATTTTTGAAAGCGCAGCTCTTCCATCTGAGAAACTTGCTTATTTTTGTTTTTCGAACCGCCATCCGGGTTCCGCTGCTAGGGCCGCGATTGCCCAAAGTCTTTGGGGTGCAGCTGACGACGTTAGGTCGACAGTTCTGGTTGGTCTAAGGGAGTTGCCCTGGACTGACATAAGCATTCCTTAGCAGAAACAACCTCCCATCGCGGGCAGCATTTTAGAGAGGATGGAGTTTTTCGAGATGGAGAGATCTGCCAAAACTGTGAACTTTAAAAACCGAATATGTAAAATAATGACAAAGAAAAGCTTTTTGATATTGTGCATTTTCATGTTATTCAGTGTGATGATATTTTTAATAAGTTATGTTTTATTCTCTTTTCGAGTAACATTTGCACCCACTACATCGCCTATACCTCCTCCTTCTACTGTTTCCCCACACTCTTTTCAACCCCTTCCTGAACACGAATCCGCTAGGAGATTAGAGTTTATTAATAACTCCTTTGTTCAGCTTTTGCACCAACACCAACTAGTAATGAACACAACTAACTGTTGGGTGTGTGGTCTTATGCCTCACACAACGGATAAAGGTATCCCTTATCTGGTCCTGCCTTTCAGCCACAATGGTTCTGTGTGGGCATACAGAACAATGTTCATCTATGCACATGAAGTCTACCCCCTACGTTCTGTAACAGACAATCCTAAGAATAGTGCTCTAGTTAAGGGTATAGTAGATATGATAAAGGAAGACATTTCTTATGAGACTATCCCGAGAGATGAAACACTAGTATACGTAGGATGGAACGTGACCGGATATGGAGCTACTCTGAGTGAGAAACAGCAAGCTAAGAGATCTTCCCCGATTTGGATTGCACCCCATCAGGGTCACCTGTGTCTGCAAGGTACTGGCAAGAATCCCAGAGCTCAGCTAGGGAAAAGCATCTGCACTGAAACATATGTTTTTGCATCTCAGACTTCCCCTCCGTTCTTAGCAGCTAAGGGTACCTATTTCATCTGCCATGATAGAGCCTATACATGGTTGCCCCCTGACTTTTCGGGCACATGTTTTGTTTCGTTCCTGCTGCCTCCCACCTACACAGCGGCGGCAGATTACCACAAGACAAGGATAGTTAGAGGTGTCTTCAGCGAAGAAGACACTGCAGGACAAGAATTTGGGGACTTCGTAAAGGGTTTTCTGCCGTTCTGGGGACCCATGGTTAACAGCAGGAACATAAGGCAATTGACAAGGGTGGTTGAATCCACCGTGGTTGAAACTGCCGGTGCCCTTAGTAACTTGACTGCTGAGCTCCAGTCGGATCGTCTTATGACCCTTCAGAACAGGGTCGCATTAGATGTCATACTTGCAGACCGAGGTGGGGTATGTAGATTGATCCAATCGAGTTGCTGTGTTTTCATTCCAGATAACGCTCCAACAGTGTACCAGGCCATCTCTAAACTGCATAAGATTTCCGAATCTATTCATGTGGATAAAGGAGATTGGTCTTTGATGGGATGGTTCTGGGAACTGATATCCGGCTGGGGATGGAAAGTTCTGATGGTCATTGGGATGGTCTTGGCCATTCTTTTCCTGTTCTGTCTGTGCGTACAATGTGCTCCTGCAATATGTGGCCTCTGTGCTACATCATGTGTAAGGAAACCTGTATCAAGAGACGAGCTAAGTACTAGAATGATGTTACAGCAACATCTCAATGACTTTAGGAATATAGACCTGGACTCAGATTAGCATGAGGATAGGTTAATTGCCTATGTAAGGGCAAAAGGAGGGTTTGTAGTTCTGAAAATTCTGAACTCGTGAATAAAACTTCGTCGTAGCATGACGATTTTTATATCAAAAGACCGAAAATGGCTAGTATACTATGTACCAGCATTTTCCTCATATTCGAGTGACGATTTCACCTCGAAATCGTCATTTTCGTCTTGAACCCTTGGCTTCCATTTTGTGTACGGCAGCCATTTTGTGGGTTGCCCTGACATAGGCTTATAATACAGCTAAATTCGATATCAAAGGACACGTACACCTTGATTGACTTTTCTCTGACCTGGGCAAGCTGAAGCCTTTGCCTCAGGCCGAACCTGTTTGGTCAGTTCCTCTCCCAGTGGCCGAACGAGATAGCATCAAGGCACAACATGTCATAAACCCTTTTCATCGCACACACACCCTGCCTAATCTTGCTCCCACCTGTCCCTGTTCCTTTCACTCTGACTTGCTTTACGAGGAGGAGGTGCCCGTTTTGATTGGGGGTCCACCGATATCTGATGAAACTGTTGGGCCTTGCCGGGTGATTTATTATGGGCTGGACGAACTGTAATGTGGGCTTGTCATCATGACTCTGTTTTTTCTTTTGTAGTGAAAATATGTGAATGGCCTACTGTAAATTTAAGAATGTTTGCCTGAAGCATAATATTTTGTATAAAAAGAGAAGCCTGGCTTTGTAAGAATGAGCAGTCTCCTGAGAATATACATCCTGTGTTGTTGTACTTCTAGGACCTGTTACTTGGTTGCAGCCAATAAAATCGATCCTTGACTTCACCTAGAAGACTCTGAGTTTCTGTGGTCTAAATCAGGAAAGTACTCGAGGTCTTTGGGTGTGTACCCTGACACCACTGGGTTACCGGTTCGGTACCGGTTCTGAAAAACCCAGTACCTCAGTTGTATTATGCTTATGTTATATATTGATGTTTTCCCGTAGTACACCATGCCACGTAATGCTATGTTATGCTATGTGCTTATTTAAGCCAGCACTTGTTTGGGCGTACATCCTCACTCCATGTCATCACAGCACTATATGTCCCCAAGCCTGGGCTTTATTTGTACTGAGGGTGCATTCTGGGAGTCATAATTGTGGTCTGCTTCCAATGAACCAATCAGACAAGCGCGCAAGACAGCAAGCATGAGTAAAGGCAGCCCGGGGTGCAAGGTTGTGACACTGTGAGTGACGGGTAGCATACCATACCACCAGACAGGTTTTATAATGTAGTGTTAGGTTACCGGTAGCTTACGGCAGACGTATTTTATGTTCTGATGTATAGGCACGGTCTCTTTTTCGTGATTATTTAACCTGTTACATATTGAAATCAGGAATATGTTACAGTTATTAATTGTGCAGGCAACACCACATGTGTTCAGATTAGCACATTAAAAGCAGATGCGAGGCTGCTGACTTTCAGTGAATTATACAAAAAACCAAAGCACACAGCAGCAGATCAAGGTTTAGCACATCAACTTCTTCTGTTTCCTAAATTCGTGTGGTGCAACCACTCTCACCATCCACTGCCAGGGATGTCCGTCATATAAAAAGTTTTACAAGAAACTTGAGAGGTGCACTCAATTAAGTCAATAGTACAGGAAGTTCATAAATTTTGTGAGTCTTCTGTTCTTTCTTTAATGGGTCAGACTATTGACGATACTCCTGCAGCACCGACATTGAAGGTGCGATTACATTCTGGACCATCGGATTCAGATTATCCATTTCAATGCCTTGATGAAATTCCCGAGGCACTAAAGGGAATGAAATGCGTTGGCTGTGCCTGTGTATCTTAAAAAGAGAAAATAAAGAACCCATTAAAGAAAGAACAGAAGACTCACAAAATTTATGAACTTCCTGTACTATTGACTTCATTGAGTGCACCTCTCAAGTTTCTTGTAAAACTGCCGACTTTCAGTGTTCTACTGCCTAGCGTTTACAGCAAGAATCTGAGAGGATGTGGTCCATCGGCATAAACGCCAGACGCTGCTGCTGGAAACCAGGGTTCGAGCCTCAAGGTTGTGTTCACATCCTGTGACTCTGGGCAAATCACTTAATCTCCCCGTGCCCGAATGTGTAATGTAAATACGGTGCTCGTGTAAAGCGCTCCAACGAGAGAGATTAAGCTATTGGCATTGTAAATGACATCGCCATTTATTTATCTGTTTTCAAAACCAACACATAAATAAAACGTTTGTAATTTACAATGCCAATAGCTCTAACTTTTGCAAAGGCGAGACCGTTGCATTGTAAATGCTTGTTTTATACTTATTATTGCAAAGGCTCATCTGCTGGTAATCATGAACTTAAGCACTGGGAAACTGCTATCCATGTGCTCTGACCTCGAATTGTTTTTAAAACGGCTTAAAACATGACAGACACATTTAACTTTCCTATATGGCCATCGTTTATTCTGCAAAAGTAAAGTTATAAACCACTTATGGACTGCAGCACCCATTGTGCCATCCATTGGAGTGGTAATGAAAATATGCTCATTCTATGTAGCCTGACAACAGCTGCTTGAACTCTGCTACATAGACCTGTCAAATCACCCTTTTGACATGTAGGAAAACTTCATTTTATATATAAAAGAAGTCACACCTTCCTGCTCAAAAGTGAGGGTGTAAAATCTTTAAGAGTGGGACTTGTGTGACAATAGAAATGCAATGTTACCCCGCTGACTAGGTCCAGGGCAACATTGTAACAGGTCAGGTTGTAGATGGAACATAGGAAAAGTATAGATTGTACACTTAAATCCATAACTTTTGAACTGTACCAGCAGCATACTCTATTCAAATGACTTATTTTTACAATTAATAAAAATCCAATCTAATGGTAAAGTTGGATTTGTATTAAATATACAGGATATGTAACATTTAGAAAGTTACCTTTACCCTGCCAGAAGCTGCTGAATACTAATTTGCATTAGTTCTTTAGCAACTGCCCATCCTGCACTTCGTTGAAATTAGGTGTCAAAGAAGTGTGAAAACTGCTCCCAGAGCAGGGGCAATGGCCTGGGATTGGGGAGGTGTCTCTTCCTGTGGCAGGATGACCAGTACTTCATAAGGCACTTCTCTGTCACAAGTAAATGTTAGATGACACCTGGAAAGGCCCCTGCTTTTGTCCTCCAAGTCAGGCAGATTAACCAGTTTTGAGCGACCACAGAGGGGAGGGGTTGCTCATAACCATGGCCACTGTGTGGGCACACAGCCTTTGCACAATGGGAGAAGGGCTTCCTCATCTTTTGAGAGGGAGGGACACTGTGGGATTGTGTGCAGTAGGGCAAACAGGAACTGCTGATAAAGTGTAAAGGGCTGCCTACCCACAGGCTAGTGAACCTGTCAGGTTCTCTCTCCAGGAAATGCACAGGAGCAGAATGATGAACTTTTCCCAATGCCCCTCTCCAACTTCTTCCGTCATCCAATAATATTTAGAGAGACAAGAGAATTCAAAGGGGGGAAGGGGATGGGGAGAGAGAAGAGACAGCCTGATCTATCTTCAGGTTCTTTTTAGTTTCTTCTTGAACTCTATCACCGCAATTTAATATTTTGGTATATTCTTCAATAGAGTGTTGAAGGAAGAACTGTAAGAGAAATTGAATGCAAACAAGCTTTTACACTTCTTTTGTTATTCTCTAGTGTAATTATTTTGAGAGACTATACTAGGAAAAGTTACAGTTCATATGAATACTATGTACATACCCCAATAGACTAGGACTGTTGCCACACTTCCTTTTATCGCTACTTAATGAGAGTTCTTCTAAGTAGTGACATACTGCTTCAGTTAATCTTCCTTATTAACTTAAATATCCGTGCCCTTTTCTTATGATGAGGAAACTTATTTTCACGTACTAAACTTCTTTGCTCTTTTTTTTTAATCCTAGGTGCTTGCGTGTCTTCGCGGTTGGGAGACTGGCGAATGAAGTCAGGATCACTGGACACTGGTATGTTAAATATTGTGTAGTCCGAAGCTGCTGCCTGTCAGTACTAAGGAACATATGCCTTAAAACTATTCTGGTCTTAAAACTATATACACCTAATAAAAGCACTACATATCTTTATCTTTCTCTAAACCTTTACCTCAAGAAGGAAAATGCTAATTACCAGTATGCATCTGTTCTTGGCATGTAGGGCTGCTGACATTCATATCTTAGCATAGTTCGCCGCCTAGTGTTGGGTCCGGATGTTTGCACCTTGTTGTCTTGTAAGAGTCTTCGAAGTATCACGAGATAGGTGACTCCTCCCCTGGACTACAGTGCGCATCGGCATCTTCTCCATCCTCAGATTGTTTTTCGCCATTGTGGCAAAGATGGAGTATAGTAAAGTAAGAGATGACCATGTAAATGTATGTAAAGAAGATAAACATGCAGCTGTGACAGGCACCGGGGAGGAGGGTGGGCGATATGAATTTCAGCAGCCCTACATGCCAAGAACAGATGCATACTGGTAAGTAGCATTTTCCATTCGAGGCATGTGGGCTGCAGAATTCATATCTTAGCATAGACTGTATAGCAGTTTCTCTCTCTAGCGGTGGTCGCCTGTATCAGCTGCAGTGGTTTGAAATAGAGTTTTAAGGACAGCCTGGCCTACAGCAGCTTGTTGTTTGGCTTGCACGTCAACACAGTAGTGTTTTGTGAAAGTGTGTATAGTAGACCATGTAGCTGCCCTACATATGTCTTCTAAGGGAATATTTCCTAGGAAAGCCATGGATGCCCCCATTTTATGCGTTGAGTGTGCTTTAGGGGGAACTGTTAAAGTGCGCTTTGCTTTTGATAGCATATTTGAATGCATTTAACTATCTATCTGGCTATTCCTGCTTTGGAAATGGGATTGCCCTTATGTTGTGGTGAAAAAGCGACAAATAGTTGCTTTGTCTTCCTGAATGATTTTGTTCTGTCAACGTAATATAAGAGACCTCTTCTAACGTCTAGTGTGTGTAGGGCTCTTTCAGCTACAGATTGTGGGTTTTGACAGAAAACTGGCAATTCTATGGACTGATTGATGTGGAAAGAGGATATAACTTTTGGCATAAATTTCGGGTTTGTACGCAGCACTACTTTATTGTGGTGAATTTGCATAAATGGTTCCTGAATGGTTAGTGCCTGTTGCTCACTCACTCGCCTGAGGGAGGTAATAGCAATTAAAAATGCCACCTTCCATGTTAAGAATTGTAGTTCACATGAATGAAGTGGTTCGAAGGGAGGTCCCATGAATCTGGTAAGTACTATGTTTAAGTTCCAGACTGGAGAAGATGGATGCTTTGGAGGGATAATTCTTTTAAGCCCTTCCATAAAAGCTTTGATAGGTGGGATTCTGAATAGGGACAAGTGTTGTCTGTTTTGAAGATATGCTGCTATAGCAGCGAGGTGTAGCCATATGGATGAGTATGCTAGGTTACATCTTTGAAGGTGTAGCAATTAACAGATCACATTTTGGATGGAGGCATCCAATGGATTAATTTGATTATTATTACAGTAAATAACAAATCTTTTCCATTTAGCTGCGTAACATGCTCTGGTAGTGGGACGCCATGCTTCTTTGATAATGTTCATACAATCTGGAGGCAAGTTAAGATATCCGAACTCTAAGACTTCAGGAGCCAGATCGCTAGGTTCATTTGATTGGGATCTGGGTGCCTGATTTCTCCATGGTTCTGCGTTAGCAGTTGTGGCGAGAGGCACAGTCTTTGGTGAGGAACTACTGAGAGTTCTAGGAGCGTTGTGTACATGGCTGTCTTGCCCATGTGGGAGCAACCAGGATCATTGTGAGTGACTGTTGCCTTAGCTTGCGTGCCACTAATGGAATCATTGGGGTTGGTGGAAAAGCGTACGCAAATCTGCCTGACCAGTCATCCATATCGCATTGCCTTGTGACAACGGGTGTGGGAACCTGCTATCTGGTTGTCTGTCCCTGGGAGGTGTTCTGCCAGGAGATAAATGTTTTGAGAAATCGCCCACTTCCATATGCTCTGTACTAGGTGAGATAGTTGCAAAGAATGGGTGCCCCCCTGTTTCTGGATGTAGTACATGGCTGTCATGTTGTCCGTCCGGATCAACACAATCTTGTTGCACAAGTATTTCTGAAAAGCTCTCATTGTCAGGAATATTGCCAGTAAATCTAAGTGGTTTATATGTAGAGCCTTTTGTTTGACTGTCCAGAGACCTTGGACTGTATATTGAAGGAAATGGGCTACCCAACCTGTCAGTGATGCGTCCGCTGTTAATACTACCTGTGGAACCGGCTCTTGGAACAGTCGCCCCTTCGAAAGGTTTTGTGGGTTCCACCACCGCAGAGAGCGGTAAGTGCGACTATCTACCAACACTAGACCTTTTAGTTGTCCTTGAGATTGGTTCCACTGGCATGCTAGGCATTCCAGTAAGGGGCGCATTTGAAGCAGAGTATGAGGGACGATGAATATGTAGGAGGCCATCATGCCTATAAGCTGCATGAACCCTCGAGCTGGCAGGGAGTGTTGTGGCTGGAATTTTTGAATGAGAGATTGTATGTTGGCTATCCTGGCTGGATTTGGATATTAGAAAACAGTTAGAAAGAGGGTCCAAGGGAAAGTTTAATGATCATACACAGTTACATTCCCCAAAATAAACATGTAAAGAACAACAAGTAACTGAGTCTAAACGAGCTATCCAAAGAACAGTGTCTATAAATAAAGACAAATGTGCTTCAAGCACAACAAGATACATCCATGTTATGAAAAGTACGCATCAGTTATCGTCCGGTACCGCCCATGTCATCATATGGGCCCCCTCACTCCAAGGAGAGCATTCCTGCAGCCGCAAGAAAACTATAACGTGAATACCCAAATGTGTAGAAAGTGTATGGCAGGTAACCCTGTAAGGATAACTGAAAAAGCAGTGCGTGAATAATAAGTGTTTTCAAAAGCTTGCTTCGTTTCGAAGACACTATATTTCTACAAACATCTGGGACTAGTATGGGGAGCGTTTTCACCCCCAGTCTAGCGAACCTCTATGTTCACAAATTTGAGCAGGACCACATTCTAACACCGACCAATCCATACAACGCTTCTTTGCGGGTATGGAAGAGATACACTGATGATATTCTGGTGGTGTGGCGGGGCACTTGTGAAGACTTACTACTATTTTATCAGTGGTTAAACACCAGAAACAACTGTTTGCGCTTCACAATTGAACATAGTAAACACAAGCTGGCTTTTCTAGACCTCCTAATAACAACAACACCGACAGGCCTGAGATCAGAGCTATATAGGAAACCCATGGCACGAAATTCCTTGTTACGCTATGATAGCTGTCACCCAAAGGCACTGAGAAACAACTTGCCTTACGGGCAGTTTTTGCATATTCAACGCAACTGTTCTACGAAAGATACTTTTCGTGAACATGCAAAAACATTGGAAAAACAACTCTGCACAAGGAAATATCCCAGTAGGCTAGCGTGTCAAGCCATGAAGAGAGCTTCAAATAACAATAGAGTCTCTACTTGAACCCCCTTCTCCTAAAGATAAAAACCAAAGGATTACATGTGTCAACACCTTCTGTACTCAATCTAATGACATACAGAAAATAATAAGAAAACATTGGATCATCTTAAATACAGGCTCGGATACACTTCCACCTCCACTGTTTGCTTTTAAACGGGGGCCGAACTTGAAAGACAAATTAGTACACACCAGAGCAAGACTAAAATTGCCCGTCCTGTGGGAACACTCTGGGACATGCCAGCTGTCACAGGGCATCATCCTTGTGGCAGCTGTGCAGCGTGTCCTCAGACCTCCAGATCATCCAGTATTGATATTGGCAGTAACCGTCCTTGGGAGCAGAGGCGTTTTACCAACTGTAACAGCCAGAACCTTATCTACTTAATAACCTGCCCATGTCAGCTCAAATATATTGGCATGACGACCAGGAAAATAAAGGTTTGAATATCTGAACACAAGAGCACCATTAGGTGCAAAAAGCAAGCCACGCGCTTAACCAATCACTTTTTGGAAGTTGGCCATGCACCCATTGACTTTACCTGGACGGTTATTGAACAACCTCTAATTCCCGACCACATTGCTGATATCAATAAATATCTGTTCGGTAAAGAACAAAAATGGGTCTACAAAATGAACACGGACAAGGCAGGCCTAAATGAGGATATCCCATGGATGGCCCTATGATAGAGTTCTATTCATATGAGTTGCTAGACTTCACTGATAAATACTACTCATATGAAGGAGGTCTGATGTCAGTGCTTGTATGTGCATTATTTGCAAAATTTGTTTGTGATTTCTTTGCAATTAATAACTATGTTTATCTAGTCTGGTTGTTACTGTCACTTCAGTGGCGTTTACAAGTAGTGTGTAGTGTCGCTGCGTCACAAATTATATTCTAGAAAGGGGAGCTGAATAACGACACTTCTAAATAGGATACGTGATAATAGAATCCAGTGTAGTGTTTACTGCATTACAAATCGTATCTTAATAAAGAAGCTGTTGATGACGGGTTACTGAGTCCCTGAATGAAGCTTTTGTGGCCGCATATCCAGCAGAGCATCACATACTATGACGCATCAATGTTTTAATGTAGCTGCACCTTTTAAACATGATGTGTGACAAAAGCATCTAGTTCACTGCGACATCAATTTAATTGTGTAAATTATGATGCTATAGGTGTACCTCATGAACATTTGTGGTGGCATACTCAGTGGAGCATTGTGTGTTGTACCGCAGTTAGACTCGAACATAATTACTCCTTTCAACACGACGTGCGATTAAAACATATATGACATTGTTCACCGCGCCATCGATCTTGTTTTGCACATTGGCATGTTGGCGTTTGTTTGAGAGGAATAGAATTATACTTTTGATCTGACAAGTGAGGCTCTATATCGCGGGAGGCTCTGGGACTACTTTTCCCATGATCCTCTATGATCACGCATGCAGTAGAGCGTCATACGTCAGGACGTGGCCAGATATGAATACAAATATGGCGACGACCACTGCCGAGGTACCTCCCCGAGACGGCCCAGAGGGACGACCGGAGTACCGACGGGCAGGTGAGTGCAAAAAAAAAACCCTAGCGAAGCCATTTGGGAATTGAGAACTCTACCGATGGTGAGAAATAATATCTCATCGACAGCACGAACAACTGCCGACTTGTGCTCCACACGAGCTGTCATAGTTTTGTTTGAAGGGATTATTTCTCCGGGCGTGAGCATGTGTTTCGGTGTTTGGCCATTCGGGTTATCGGTAACATGTTTAATTGCTCGATTGCGTTGTTGATGAGCACTATGCCCTGCTTAAACACGAACCGTTATTTACATGCCTTTCCGGAGTTTTTGGTATTTCGGTCAGCAGTTCGCACAAAAGAAAGAGCTGGCCTGTCTGTCACCTTTTGATACCTAATGGGAGATCAGCAGTTGCAATTATAAGTAGAACTCGTACGTGACCGTACTAAATCGAGTGCTTCTTACTTTAATAACATCATTAAAGCTAAGGGGGTGCCATTATTTTAATTTTTTTGTTGTTAACTACTATCGGCACTCTTATATGGTCCATTGGGCATATGTATAAGATGGGATAACAGCAGTAGTCTTCTTTAACTCATTGCATCCTCTTTGAACTACCTATGCACTTTCGTCATAACGTGCAATTTAACATAATGTTATCTAATGACCAGTTGTATCGCTCTCCAACATATTCAATCAGATAAAGTGGTGGTATAATTCTGATAACCTTTACCTTTGCCCTCGTTGTCTGTGTGTGTTTTTTTTACATTTATTAGAGCGGTGCTCTATCTACCTGAGCCGCAGCCAGGTGAGGCGTAGTGCCATCCTCCTACTAATCAGGTAAGCGGATGATAGGCTCTTTTTGGAGCCTTAGATGTACATAGCATGACATCATTGAAGTAATTAATACCTCGATTTGGGTGTACTTCACCATTTTGTTTGACACCTAATTATGTTTGTTTTGTGCTGTCCTTGTCTGTGTCTGAAGTTATCACTCTTCTTTTCAGTATCTAGGAGGACCTGTAACTATTAAGGGACGTCCTCGGTATACTTATCTCACGTAAAGTAAAAACTATTTTTTCTCACTTTGAATTTTAAGCAGTAGCGAGATGTGGTCCTGATCAAAGCAGCGGACACCTTGTTGGGTCCATAGACTGCAGAAACATGCCGACCGTTACCATCTGATTAGTAGTTATTTTGTTGAAACCTACTATGTTCCCGCACTGGTTTTTAAACTTTGATGTACCACATCGCGGTCGTGTTGTCCGTCAGGACTTGAACCGACCGACCGCGAAGGGAAGGGAGGAAGGCCTTGAGCGCCAAACGTATCGCCCGCAATTCCAGAAGGTTGATGTGAAACAACCTTTCTTCTGGAGACCAAAAGCCCTTGACCTCCAGGTCTCCCAGATGAGCACCCCACCCGAGAGTGG
This sequence comes from Lissotriton helveticus, assembly GCF_964261635.1. NCBI lineage: Eukaryota > Metazoa > Chordata > Amphibia > Caudata > Salamandridae > Lissotriton > Lissotriton helveticus. The sequence goes on from NC_136067.1 coordinate 1,531,547,439, forward strand.
ATGCATCCGTTATCACTGTGGCCACTGATGGAGGCAGTTGAAAAGGCTTTCCTTGAGACAGATTGACCTCCACGCCCCACCAAGACAGATCCGCTGCAGCTTCTCTGGAGATCCTCACTGACTCCCTGAGATCTCCGATGTGCTGATACCACTGCCTGCGGAGGCACCAATGGAGTGCCCTCATGTGCCAGCGTGCATGACTGACCAACAGAATGCAAGAAGCCACCAGACCAAGCAGACGAAGGACCATCAGGACTGGAACAACCTCTCCATTGAAGAATAAAGGAATCATCTCCTGTATGTCGTGAATCCTTTGAGGTGGAGGGAATGTACGACATGCAGTAGTGTCCAGTACAGCACCTATGAACAGGTTGCGCTGGGAGGGCACCAGGTGAGACTTGGGTACGTTTATCGAAAAACCCAACCTGTGCAACAACTGAGTTGTCTCTTGTAGATGATGGAGCACCTTCTCCGGCGATTCCGCTTTGATCAGCCAATCGTCCAGATAAGGGAACACAGGTATCCCCGATCTTCTGAGATGCGCAGCCACCACTGCCATCACCTTGGTGAAAACTCGAGGCGCAGTAGTAAGTCCAAACGGAAGGACCGCAAACTGGTAATGCTGCGATCCCACCGTAAAACGGAGATACTTTCTGTGCGACTTCAGAATGGGGATGTGAAAATACGCATCCTGCAAGTCGATCGACACCATCCAGTCTTCTTCCATCAGCGCCAGAAGAACCTGACCAAGGGTGAGCATCTTGAACTTCTCCTGTTTGAGATAGAGGTTCAAAATCCTGAGATCCAGGATTGGCCGAAGCCTGCCATCCTTCTTGGGAATCAAGAAATACCGTAGCACCCTTGACCCCTTTCCTGCTCTGGAACCACCTCTATTGCACCCTTTCGGAACAGAGCCAGGACTTCTTCCTGCAGGAGAAGCAGGTGATCCTCTGAACAATAACCCTGGCAAGGAGGGTAATTGGGAGGGAACTCCTGAAAAGGAAGTGCATACCCATTCTCTACGAGATTGAGAACCCAAAGATCTGATGTAACCGATTCCCAATCTCGTAGAAAATGAGTAAGCCGACCCCCTACTGGCCCTACATGATCCAGAATGGTGAATCTAGGGCTGCTTTGCTGATGCGGGTGGGGGTTGGGCATTATTGGAGGAAGTGGAGGAAGAGGAGACTTGACGCCCACGTCCACGACCCTTCTGTCTACCTCTATAGGACTTATATAGAGGGTTCTGCTGTTGCTGCTGTTGTTGTTGGCTTTGTCTGAAGGGACGAAAAGAGGATCTACCAAAGCCTCTAAACTTTCTAGTTGTCGACCCTCTCATCTGGAGACCCAAAGATCTTGCAGTGGCACGGCTATCTTTAAACCTTCCCAAGGCTACATCCGCCTTTTTACCAAAAAGGCCAGTCCCTTCAAAAGGTAAGTCCAGCAACGTAGACTGCACATCCGCAGAGAAATCAGAGGACTTGAACCACGCAGCCCTCCTGGTCGCAACAGAAGAGCCCATAATTCTGGCAACAGAATCAACAGTGTCCATGCCACTCTGAATGACCATGCGTGCAGCAGCCTGAGTGTCAGATACCACCTCATTAAAGTTCTTTCTATCTTCCTCAGGAAGCTTGGGTGATAACTGCTTCACTGAATCCATCAACGCATGCACATACCTTCCTAAAAGGCAAGTAGCATTAGCTGATTTAGGAGCCATGCTCCCTGAAGAGAAAGTCTTCTTTGCAGACTGATCCAATTTTTTTGATTCTTTGTCCACTGGTACCTGAGGGAAAGAGCCAGCAGCCCTGTTAGAACATGCCGCTTGCACCACAAGACTTTCTGGAGAAGGGTGTGAAGAAAGGAACGCAGGGTCATCAGGAGCCACCCTATAGCGCCTTGCAATAGCTCTCGAAACCGCAGGAGCAGACAACGGTCTCTTCCAAATCTCTTTTATTGGATCCGTTAAAGCATCAGTGAACGGCAGTGTAGGTTCAACAATAGAAGAGGGAGAGTGTAAGACTTCAGTAAGGATGTTGGGTTTGTACTCAACTGTGGGCAGCTTCAAGTTGAGAAGATCAGCAGCCTTCCTAATAACAACGTGATAGGGTGCCACATCCCTAGAAGGAGAATCAGAAGCCGAAGGCAGACCCCACTCAGGAGAGAGCTCCAGACCACTAGCATCACGAAGGTCTTCAAAATCATCATCATGATCAGGAAGCTCACCTTCTTCCACATCTGAATCCTCATCTTCCCTTTGTTCAAGAAGACGCTGAGCCCTTCGTCTCGACTACTCTATTCGAATCGAAGTCGACGGAGCCGGATTCGACGTCGAGCGAGGAGTCGGGGCAGCCGAAGGACGAGACTCACGGACAGGTGTGGAACCTCGATCCAAACTACGAGGTCGATCCGGAGTCGGCGAAGCCGCATGCGGAGTCGAAGACCTCGGTGGTGCCGTACCGAGCCAAGGTGTAAGAGGCGCCGGCATAAAAGGCATAAATGGAGCTGGGGCGTACGACTGAGGAATGCCCAAATTGTACGATAATGGACCCATGGGACCAACAGGTGCTCCAGCGGGGTACATCGCCCTGGAATACACTCCAAACATCGCATTGAGAAAATGCGAGGGGTCCTGACCAGGACCAGGAAAGGGAGGGTACGAACCTACCGGATGTCCCAACGGAGGTCGTTCCGACACCTGTTCACTATGACCTTCTGGGTCCACAGGAGTCTCCATCGGAGCCGGAGTCTGAGGAATTACCTCTTCTTCCTCTTCATGTTCCGAAGGATGTAAAGATACCGGATCCGGTTCCGGTTCCGGAGTCGGAGAACCTTCGATTGACAAAGCAGGAGAAGGAGAAACAAAGTCCTTATGGTGTTTGCGAGACTTTTTCTTTGAATCAGAAGATTCCTTCTCTGAATGATGTCTTGAACTGTGCTTCCTCCTCTTGTGCTTTCTCTTCGAGGAGCTCGAAGCGTGACCCGAAGCCGACTTGGATCCAGACCTAGATCTCTCCCTGGACCTCGACTTCGCTCTGGATCTCGACTCCGCTCCGGATCTCGAACCCGCTCTGGATCTCGACGCCGATCTCTACGCCGATCGAGACCTATGCTTCGACTTCGAGCGTCTCGACGTCGACCTCGAAGATCTTCCAGTATCTTGTCCTTTTACCTTCGCGAGAAGTAGCTTTGCTTCACGCTCACGAAGCGCCTTTGGGTTCATTTTAAAACAGGAACTACAGTTCTTAACGTCGTGAACCGAACCAAGACACCACAAACAATCCTTATGTGGGTCAGTGATAGACATCATGCACAAGACCTACATTGTTTAAATCCTGTCTTCCTCGACGACATCCTCTGATGAAGAATTAAGTCGCAAAGGAGAAACAGTGACAATAAAATAACAGCTAGATACTAAGTATCGTAGAAGATCCCGAAAACCGTTAGCGTCGAAGACGCGGAAAAAAGGGAACTGACGTCATCACGCCGGCGTGGGCCTGATAAGGGGTCGGTGACGTCAGACGGAGTCGCGCGCGATGCCGTGCTCCTGTGACGTCGTCCACGTCGGCGTGCTACGAAGAAAATTTCCGAACGTTGCTGACGCAAGGGGGATATTCACAAGGTGAGGAATCCACACGGCAGATGTATCTATCAGAACTGCCATACACTTTCTACACATTTGGGCATTCACGTTATAGTTTTCTTGCGGCTGCAGGAATGCTCTCCTTGGAGTGAGGAGGCCCATATGATGACAAGGGCGGTACTGGACGATAACTGATGGGTACTTTTCATAACATGGAAGTATCTTGTTGTGCTTAAATCACATTTGTCTTTATTTGACACAATACTTAATTCTTTAGTTTTATGTCAGACACTGTTCTTTGGATTTGGATATGCCTGATCCCAGGCATGCCCTCGACTTTGCAAAGAAAATTGACAAATCATCATGCTCCTCACCATCCAGCTCTCAGCCTGCCGAAGCTGATCGCCTTAGTGACAATGATTGACTGGTTGTAATGTCTGGGGTTATTACTCACTAAACGTTGTCTGAAGTTCTGGTTGCTTGGCCACCCTGCTTAACTGCAGGGGTGTCCGCCGAGCCCTGCCATGCCCTACCGGGATAATTACCTATCTTAAGATGGTTTCCCCTCCTCCAAGTTGTGGGTCCCTGGGGTGGAAAGGGGTGGTTCCTCAGCCTGATTGGGGTTTGAAGTGGGTGTGGGGGTGGCGGGTTTTCCGGGTTCTGTTTTGGGGGCGGGAGTGGGTGTTGGGTTTAGGGTCCTCTTGTCGCTGCTGTTTGTTCTGTCGGGTGGGTTAGCTGGGTGGGATTCGAGACACTGAATAGCTTTTGGGATTGGTTTTTGAGCTGCTATCAAGGGAGGGTATGCTGGGTGTGGGGGTTCTGGGACGTTACCTTTCGATTACTCTTTATTGGTTCTCTGAGGTCAGATTGCATCATGGCACTGTGTTTCTTGTTCCCTTCTGCAGCAATTACATGAACAACATTTTCCCCTATCCAAATTGTACTACTCTTCCCTCCTCCCTTTTGTGTGGTTTGCCCAAGGGGTCTCTGTGCATTGGGGGCTTCCTCTACCGCTAGGCCTGCCCAAGCGACCTGCTTCCAATTTATCATACCATTTGCTGGGGGCGTTTATCTTCCGTCCCTGTCGGTGGGAGGTACCGCGCTGCTGCATGCCATCTAGGTCTGCCTGATGGCTTTCCAACTTGCACTGCGCCACATTTCACTCGGGTATAGTACAACATGACTGATACGGTTTGTTGGACATGGAATATACGTGGTCTCAATGATCACTGAAAAACAGGCTCATTCACTCTCACTTGCAGCGACACAGGGTAGACATATGTCTCTTACAGGAGACGCACCTTTTGCCTGGGTCTTCCTCCAGACTCCAGTCGCGCCACTGGGGAGATTCACACTCCTCGTTTTATTACTCTTATGCAAGGGGGGGTCTCCATTCTGATAGTAGGGGTCTCCCCAGGCAGACTATTCAGGCACTCACGGATCCCGATGGTAGATACGTAATTCTGCTTGGCTCCTTGTTGTCTCAACCCATGAAGATCACTGCTGTATACCGCCCCAATTCGGACGATCTCCATTTCTTCAATCACATATGGCATCTTATTTCTTCCTTTGGCCCAGCAGCTATTCTCTGGGGAGGGGGGAGATTTTAATGTTACCCTTTCAGCGGCACTGGACCGCTCTGGTCCTCATTCTTCCCATCCACGCGCTACCGCATCACTTCAGTCCATACTTACTGACAACTCGCTTTATGATGCCTGACGTCATGTGTGGCCTGATGCCTGCAAGGGCACTTGCATCACCAGGGCTCGGGCTGCTGGTCACGCATTGCTCTTTCACTCACCTCCCCGGACGTCCTCACCCGGCTTATCACTGTAACCCATATGGCGGGTACCTTTTCGGATCAAGCACCGGTTCAAATCAGCCTTCGTCTCCCTAACTACCCACAGCGAGCATTCACATGGCGGCTCCCTCTGAACGCGCTCCACGACACAGTCTTTTGCGACGAGATCCAAACAGCAATCCCCAATTATTTTGATCTAAATGTGTGCTCCGTAGAATCTCCTTCCGTTCTCTGGGAAGGCTTCAAAACAGTAATACGAGGCGAGTGCATTTCTAAACAGGCCGGTGTCCTCCATTCTATCCGCACCACTTTGGCAAAGTTGGAAACTGAAATCAGGACTCTGGATGCTGCCCAGGCTGCACGCCCCATGCCCGAGATCCTCGCGCTTTTAAGACGAAAGCACACTGAATTCTCTGAAGAGGCTGATAGAGAACTTGCCTTTCTGGGCAGAGAGGCCCGAGCTCTTTGCTTCGGGGAGGGCGATCTGCCTGGAAAGACCATAGCCAACCTTCTATGCCCTCCTCGTGCTGTGTCATATATATTACGGCTCTCAACAATGGGGGCCCCGCTAGAACCACCTCTCCTGAAGAAATTAAGGCCTGTTTCATGGATTTTTACTCGCAGCTCTATACTGCTGCCCCCCCCCCCCCTCACCCCCTCCCCCGCCTCGCGAGGCCTTTGAACAATATTTCGAGACTATCGCATTGGTATGGCTGCAGGATTATCATCGGAAATTCTTAGAGGAGCCCTTTACTAGGGAGGAAATACTTGCTGCCATCAGCGGCTTGCCTGGTGACAAGGCCCCCGGTCTGGATGGTCTTCTAGCCTCTTTTTATAAAACGTATGTATCGCTTTTAGAACCACATTTGGCTGCTATGTACAACAACTCTTTTGATAATGGCCTCTTTCCTCCGTCCCTCCGTGAGGCAATGATAATGCTGTTACTCAAGCCTGACAAGCCAGCCGACTGTCGCGATTCCTATCGCCCCCTCTCTCTTATTAATATTGACAATAACATCTTCGCTAGAATAATCGCCTCTCGCCGCCTTCTACTCATGCCTCTCATTGCCCTCCCTGACCAGTCTGGTTTTATTCCTGGCCGGGCCAACTTGCACAACCTCCGGACCATATTTTCGGTTCTTCACCAGATCAACCCCAGCCTCCCCGCAGTGGCCGCTCTTCTAGATGCGACTAAGGCGTTCGACACGCTACAATGGCCCTTTTAATTTTTTCTCCTACCACGCGTTGGTTGTAGCACTATGTTTATACAAGATATCTCTTCTATACACCCGCCCCTCGGCTTCTCTCTGAATGAATGGGCAGATATCGGAGCCCATCTGTATTGAACGCGCCACTCAGCAGGGATGTCCTCTGTCACCTATGCTATTCACAATGGCAATGGAGCCTCTTGCGGCCAGACTCCGGCAGCATCACACTCAGAGGGGTATAGGTTTCTCAGCCCGCTCCCTCTTGGTCTCTATGTATGCGGACGACATCATTTTGCATGTTCGCCACCCCCAAGACAATCTTAGCCCTCTTGTACGTGGGATAATACGCTTTGGTGGACTGTCTGTCATACAGGTGAACTGGAGTAAGTCTGTGTTATTCTCCCTTACGGATGCCACCAGACCATTTACAATGGACTTTCCCATTATATGGGCCTCTGGCCCCACCTGCTACCTGGGTATCTGGCTGGGTAGGGACCTGGATGACCTCTGGAGATCTAACTTCGGGCGTGCCGTGGATTGGCTAGAATCCAAAATTCCGAATTGGAGTCTGCTTCCATTGTCTATTGCCGGCCGCATAGCCATTGCTAAGATGGTTTTACCGAAATTCCTTTACCTTTTTTTGAACATCCCTATCCTCCTCACTGCTCATTTCTTTCGCAAACTACGTTCCTCAATCTTCTCACTAGTCTGGGCTGGTAAACAACCTAGAGTTGCGTACAATATCCTCACTCTCCCTATGTCGGTAAGGGGTATGGGTGCTCCTAATTTCAAACTTTACGCCTTATGCTCTCAGGCCAGCTTTCTGCATTTTTGGATTCACCCCTCTCCTTATCAACCACACGTGGCTGTGGAGACTGATATTGCATTCCCCTGGCTGCTGACAATGGCCCTATTTGCCCTGGCGTGACGCCCGCGGGTGGAGGTGGACACGGTTGAGACATTGCATTGGGCCTGGTCCGGTCTGCGCCGAATCTCCAATCTCCCGATGCTGTCGGCAAATGCCATGCCGATTGTGCGTCATCCTGCTTTTCCCCCTCTCCAGCCTTCCGGCATGTCCAAATATGCATCACGTCTGGTCCTGACGACATTGGCAGATTTATATCCCGACAACACATTCTATTCTCTTCCCACCTCTTCTGGTCCACTGGACACACTCTTGTTTTATAAGTTACACGCTATATGCCGGGAGTTACATCCTACATTCCCCCAGCCTCCGCCTACGATGCCAGCCCTCGATTTCATATACACATCCCGGACTCCACACATAATAGTCACTAAATTATATGCCCTCACGTTGTCGTCCACTTCCATCTCCACTGATCGGGCGTGCGTAGCGTGGGGCGTGGACCAGGGCATGGACATCGCCCAGGCCGACTGGCTCTACTGCTGCAATCAGACAAAGAAACTGTCACTCAACTACCAGCTTCGTCTTATTCATTTCAAGTATCTACACAGGCTATACCTCACTCCTGTCCAGCTTCACAAATTAGGACTCCAACCCAGCGATGGTTGCATGCGCTGCGCTGCCCCTGCTGCGGACTTTGCTCATCTAGCATGGCTATGCCCCAAGTTGTCAGAATTTTTGCAGGCAGTATGCGCTGCTATCTCCGAGATTACCTCCGCGATGGTGCAGCCCGATCCTCCGCTGTGTCTGCTAGGCTTTGTAAAATTCTGCCGGATGTTTCTCACCACTTGGTCGCAATGCTCCTAGGCGTGGGGTGGCCATGTGCTGGGGTCGCAGAACGGCTCCTAAATTCGCTCATTGGCTTGAGGACGCCTCCAGATGCCAGACCTTGCTATCGGAATTCTGGGACTTACTACCTGCGAGGTCTCGTCCAAGTGACATATGGGGGCCTTTAGTGACATATATCCATTCCCGAATACCCTCGAGCCGCGATGCCTCTCCCGCGCTTCCTGCGGCACCCAGCCCGCGGTGGCCGCTAGTGCTGGTCAGTGACTGCCTCCCTCTATCCCTCTCCCTCCCCTGTTCGCTGCACGTGCCACCATCACTGCAGTGGTGCCCACACCTCCTCTTGGGAGGGGATACACATGTATTTTGTTGTCACAACAATATCACATGGAATTTGTCATTTGCATTTGGGGAATGTCTTTACATATACAATATTTGACTCGGAATCCACTGTGTAAATTTTGGTCTGATCTGATGCAAACTGTATTCTGACTGTTTTGAACTTGTCAATAAAGGTTTTGAAAATTATATAAAAAAATTAAAAAAGCATGCAGTCGGATGGAGCAGCAGCGCCCTCTGCTGGACAGTGGAAATGACAGCTTGTTCACAGAGATACGCATGGTAATTAAATAGGAGTCATGACAGACAAGTCACTGCTGCAGGGTATCTCGCAATGCCTTTGTTTTGATGTAAGCCACGCCCCCTGCTTCAGTGTACTTACATCCCTTGGCCAGGAATGTCTTTCACGCCTCTTCTCTCTCCTTTACGGTTCTTACCCCTTAAGAATGCTTCTCTTGTGCTTCTCCTGAGATAAATTTTCTCTCTCTTGTTTATTCTGTGCATTCAGTTTAAAACCAGTCTTTCGCGTTGGGTTTACGCATCACAAGGGCTCCTGGAGCACCATTGCCGATTCACAAACAGCAACGCACAGCAGTTTTGTGACTAATACATTTGTTATAAGTGTGGCACTGAGGGGGCTCCTTACGATCCAAGACAGTGCACATTATGCGGCATTCTTGTAAAGTGTGCGCACCCTCGTGCTGCTTCGAAAAACGCTTTTTAATGTTTAGGACTAGTGAACTAAAATATTTAATGACACTGAAACATTCATTCTTTCCATCATGTATGGATTACATTTAGATATGTACATTTTTGAGGCAGGGGGTCCTCCAATAGCGGATCAAGCTGAGATATTGACACGATCCGGGCAAGTTCTGCATCAGATTATCGCCAGTGCGCAGCAATCAGGAGCCGACAGAATCCAGATTACTTTTCTAACGAGCCTGGTGCTGTGTTGTCCGCAGCATCTTTTGAGTAACACTTCATAGAAACGACTTCTCTTTTTAGGTCTAGCCTAGCTGCAGCATGCATGCACTGCTCCACATTGCAAGCCATGCTGTATTAAGGTATGCACTAGCAGCCCCGTCCACTCACTGCCCCTTTTTAGGGCTCACCTGCTGATGCGCTTCTGCGCATAGCTGGCGAAGCTCTATTGTGGCTTAAACAGAGCTTAACCACCACTGGCGATTCCACTGGCGATTCCTTGCAGTGCATGTGCTTTTTAGGTCATTGCGCAAGCACAAGCCCTAAAAAGCGCGTGCACAATGCCATCAGCTGCCTGCCTGGCTGCCTCGCATTACCACATTAAAGGCAGCCCTCCCAGCGCATTTCTCACCCCCTAATTATTCACGGCCGGACGTTTCTTTGAGGTATGCTTCAGGCTTGTTTACATTGTCTACCCCCAGCTGCTGCTCAATTTCTCTTCTCTTCCCTAATGCATCGCTCGCTCTAATCTTGTAACCTCAACCCCTCCACTAAGTTTCGTTTCCTCTCTCTGCCTCGCTCTCCTTGAGTTTCGTTTCTCCAGCTTTCTAAACTCATTGGGATGGGCACTGTTTATTAATGGTCTAAGACATTCCTCCCTGTTATCCGCCTCCAGGCCCCCCCGCCCCATCCTGCACCCATCCTGCACCCATCCTAGCTCTTCGGCCAGCTCCCAGGGTTACAGTGAATGGGCTCAAACTCTCTCACCATTAACCCTTTAATTCCACTTTAAACGTTCCCTTTCGGACTGCAGGTTTCACCCGAGGGCTAGAGCAGGAACATTGCAATTATGTGTGTATTCCTGTTTTAAAAATGTTTTGCTACGTACAGTGGTAAAAATGCTTTTGGTTTTCAGGGACACTTGTGAAGTGTTGGAGGAACGCTCTGTCTCTGTCCTTCGTGCCAGATCCAACTTCCCCTCCCCAAGTACATCTCTTAACCTCTTAGTCTGTAACATAAGGGCCAGGAAAGGGAACTTTCTACTTCTGAACGTAGAGTGCATGTCATTAGGGAGGCGTTTTCAAGGTCTGCATTCAGCAGTGATGTAAAAGCTGTCCTTGAAACCAAAAACCTTGAGAATCCTTTTTTCATGCGCCAATTAGAAATGAATGAACCCCCATTTCAATGGTTAGTTAGCAATGATACCTTTATCGCTGTTCCATCAGATGATGTTTTGTTTTCTGAATTCCAAAAGCTGCATCTTGTTAAATATATGACTTAGTGACTTAAATCTGGCCTGTTGTAAAATTGAGAATTTGTGAGACCAGTACCGCTGAATATGTTCCTATTAAGTGGACACTGACTGCACGTATTTAATATCTGTGGCGCTTCTAAAAGGCTGAGGCTGCCCATGTCGTTTACAGAAATTGCTTCCCGCACTTCACCGCCAGCAAAAGCTACGTACCAATATAATATTTTTCCCTCCTCCTACGTTCTGAGAAAAGTCTCCAAACATCTGGCAGACAAAAATGGAAATAGTAGAAACAAAGCTCAGCCTTGGTGCAAACAGCTGCATACAACAGAATATGAAACTCAAGAATTGAAGCTCTAAAATGTGACCGCAAGAGTGACTAGGTAAGATTACAAGGACACCACCACATCACTCAGGCACACCACCATACAGCTCCACCGATGCACCCACCACACAGCTCCACTGAGGCACCCACCACACAGCTCCACCCACCACACAGCTCCACAGATGCACCCACCACACAGCTCCACCTACACAGCTCCACCGATGCACCCACCACACAGCTCCACCGATGCACCCAGCACACAGCTCCAACGACACAGCTCCACCGATGCACCCACCACACAGCTCCACCCACACAGCTCCACCGATGCACCCACCACACAGTTCCACCGATGCACCCAGCACACAGCTCCAATGACACAGCTCCACCGATGCACCCAGCACACAGCTCCACTGATGCACCCACCACACAGCTCCACCAATGCACCCACCACACAGCTCCACCGATGCTCCAACTAAGCTCCACCAATGCACCCACCACACAGCTCCACCGAGGCACCCACCATACAGCTCCACCGAGGCACCCAACACACAGCTCCACCAAGGCACCCACCACACAGCTCCACCGATGCACCCACCACACAGCTCCACCGATGAACCCACCACACAGCTCCACCGATGCACCCACCACACAGCTCCACCGAGGCACCCAACACACAGCTCCACCAAGGCACCCACCACACAGCTCCACCGATGCACCCACCACACAGTTCCACCGAGGCACCCACCACACAGCTCCACAGATGCACCCACCACACAGCTCCACCGAGGCACCCACCACACAGCTCCACCGAGGCACCCACCACACAGCTCCACAGATGCACCCACCACACAGCTCCACCGAGGCACCCACCACACAGCTCCACCGAGGCACCCACCACCCAGCTCCACCGATGCACCCACCACCCAGCTCCACTGACACAGCTCCACCGATGCACCCACCACACAGCTCCACCGACACAGCTTCACCGATGCACCCATCACAGAGCTCCACCGAGGCACCCACCACACAGCTCCACCGATGCACCCACCACACAGCTCCACCAAGGCACCCACCACACAGCTCCACCGATGCACTCACCACACAGCTCCACCGATGCACTCACCACACAGCTCCACCGAGGCACCCACCACCCAGCTCCACCGATGCACCCACCACCCAGCTCCACCGACACAGCTCCACCGATGCACCCACCACACAGCTCCACCTACACAGCTCCACCGATGCACCCACCACACAGCTCCACCGATGCACCCACCACACAGCTCCACCGAGCGACCCACCACACAGCTCCACCGATGCACCCACCACACAGCTCCACCGATGCACCCACCACACAGCTCCACCGATGCAGCCACCACACAGCTCCACCGATGCACCCACCACCCAGCTCCACCGATGCACCCACCTCCACGACACAGCTCCACCGATGCACCCACCACACAGCTCCACCGATGCACCCACCACACAGCTCCACCGAGACACCCACCATACAGCTCCACCAAGGCACCCACCACCCAGCTCCACCGATGCACCCACCACACAGCTCCGAGGCACCCACCATACAGCTCCACCAAGGCACCCACCACACAGCTCCACCGATGCACCCACCACACAGCTCCACCGAGGCACCCACCACACAGCTCCACCGAGGCACCCACCACACAGCTCCACAGATGCACCCACCACACAGCTCCACCGAAGCACCCACCACACAGCTCCACCGATGCACCCACCACACAGCTTCACCGATGCACCCACCACACAGCTCCGCCGAGGCACCCACCACACAGCTCCACCGAGGCACCCACCACACAGCTCCACTGATGCCCCCACCACCCAGCTCCACCGATGCACCCACCACACAGCTCCACCTACACAGCTCCACCGATGCACCCACCACCCAGCTCCACCGATGCACCCACCACACAGCTCCACCGACACAGCTCCACCGATGCACCCACCACACAGCTCCGCTGATGCACCCACCACACAGCTCCACTGATGCACCCACCACACAGCTCCACCGATGCTCCAACTAAGCTCCACCAATGCACCCACCACACAGCTCCACCAATGCACCCACTAAGCTCCACCAATGCACCCACCACACAGCTTCACCGATGCAACCACCACAGAGCTCCACCGAGGCACCCACCACAGAGCTCCACCGATGCACCCACCACACAGCTCCACCAATGCACCCACCACACAGCTCCACCAATGCACCCACCACACAGCTCCACCAATGCACCCACCACACAGCTCCACCGATGCACCCACCACAGAGCTCCACCGATGCACCCACCACACAGCTCCACCAATGCACCCACCACACAGCTCCACCAATGCACCCACCACACAGCTCCACCTACACAGCTCCACAGATGCACCCACCACACAGCTCCACCGATGCATCCACCACACAGCTCCACCGAGGCACCCACCACACAGCTCCACCGAGGCACCCACCACCCAGCTCCACCGACACAGCTCCACCGATGCACCCACCACCCAGCTCCACCGATGCACCCACCACCCAGCTCCACCGACACAGCTCCACCGATGCACCCAGCTCCACCGATGCACCCACCACCCAGCTCTACCGACACAGCTCCACCGATGCATCCACCACCCAGCTCCACCGATGCACCCACCACCCAGCTCCACCGACACAGCTCCACCGATGCACCCACCACCCAGCTCCACCGATGCACCCACCACACAGCTCTACCGATGCACCCACCACACAGCTCCACCGATGCACCCACCACACAGCTCCATCGAGGCACCCACCACACAGCTCCATCGAGGCACCCACCATACAGCTCCACCAAGGCACCCACCACACAGCTCCACCGATGCACCCACCACACAGCTCCACCGAGGCACCCACCACACAGCTCCACCGACACAGCTCCACCGATGCACCCACCACACAGCTCCACCGAGACACCCACCACACAGCTCCACCGAGGCACCCACCACACAGCTCCACCGAGGCACCCACCACACAGCTCCACGAGGCACCCACCACACAGCTCCACAGATGCACCCACCACACAGCTCCACAGATGCACCCACCACACAGCTCCACCGAAGCACCCACCACACAGCTCCACCGATGCACCCACCACACAGCTCCACTGATGCACCCACCACACAGCTCTGCCGAGGCACCCAATACACAGCTCCACCGATGCACCCACCACACAGCTCCACCGATGCACCCACCACACAGCTTCACCGATGCTCTAACTAAGCTCCACCAATGCACCCACCACACAGCTCCACCAATGCACCCACTAAGCTCCACCGATGCACACACCCGTCAGCGCAACCACAGCATCACTCAGCGCAACCACAGCATCACTCAGCACCACCACAGCATCACTCAGCGCAACCACAGCATCACTCAGCGCAACCACAGCATCACTCAGCGCAACCACAGCATCACTCATCGCAACCACAGCATCACTCAGCGCAACCACAGCATCACTCAGCGCAACCACAGCATCACTCAGCGCAACCACAGCATCACTCAGCGCAACCACAGCATCACTCAGCACCACCACAGCATCACTCAGCACCACCACAGCATCACTCAGCGCAACAACAGCATCACTCAGCGCAACCACAGCATCACTCAGCGCAACCACAGCCTCACTCAGCACCACCACAGCATCACTGGTTCAAATATGTTCTTTCAATGTTTCAAGCTGTTTTCAAGCTTTCTTGCTTTATTACAAATCACAAAAAGATGTTAATATTTCACTTCTGGTCTTGGATTTTCGTCACAATAAAAAACACTGAACATAATCTTCACAAAAGTTATTTACAAAAGTTTAAGCTATTGCCATTACAAATTAAATAAATTATTTAAGTATTAATTATTTAAAAAAATTAAAAGCCATTGTTATTTGTAATATCAATACATCTAAGTCACGTAAATACAAAACATGTTGCATTACAAATGCTATAGGTGTTTGCGAAAGTTCTAACTATTGGCATTGTAAATGATAAAGCTATTAATTTAGCTATTTTAAAAAATAACACATAAATAAAAAAAAATTAATTTATAAGACCAATAGCTCAAACTTTCCTAATGCGAGCCCTATTGCATTTCCAATGCTTGTTGTCATTGGCTTTGTGTCTTTGTCTTTCATGAGGGCTGGATTCCGATTCATTATGAGGCTTGTTAGTCCCTCCTTAGTACAACGTTGTCTCCATTTGTTACCGCCCATAAGGACTGTACTTTCTACTTGGTTTGTTACACGGTCCGCTTTATGTTAGCAGGTGAACATTACTTTGATAATAGACATTGATGGGGACAATGTCGGCTGCTTTTTTTTGTATATGCATGCTGAGCTTGGCAGCTGCTTTAGGGATGGCGCGCTCAGTATAAATGTTTTTTTTTTTAAAAAGCATTGATGTTGAGCGTGGTGCCCGCTTCAGGGATACCGTGCTCGGTTCCAATTTTTTTTCTTTACTTTAATACTTAGCGCGGTGCCCGCTTCAGGGACACCTCGCTCGGTTTCATAATTTTTTTTGTAACTTTAGTAATGAGCACGATGCCCGCTTCAGGGACACTGGGTCTTTCTTTTCTTTTTTTTTTCTTAACTTTAACAATAAGCGTAGCGCCAGCTTCACGGACACCACACTCTTCAATGCAATAGGTGTTGGTTTTGCAAAGGTTTTCGCTGTTGGTATTATAAATGGCAATGTCTTTTAATTTTTTTATAAAAGGCATTGCCATTTACAGTGCCAATAGCTCAAAGACTCGCGATTGCGAGACCTATTGCATTGTAAATGCTTGTTCTAAACTTTTTTGCAGTCTTCATTGCTTCAAACTTGTGAAGAAGACTCTGTGGTATTTGAAGAAGGCTCTGTGGTATTTAAGTTCTTGAGAGATGACCAGCTTCTTAATTGTGCTAACAGCTGTTGCAGCATGTGGAGAAAGCCTACAACCTCAGGTCTATCTCATCTGCAGCTTCAAGTACTTCATTTACTTTCTTCTCTGTATGGGATGTGCAGAATTATTGATTTTGGGCAGAATGAATGCTCTTCCACCCTTGGACATTGTTGCCACTTCCAATACACCATCATCTCAATGTACAAAAGCAGAATATTAGCCTTGACTGGTTGTCACTGCTTCCTGGGTCTTCCAAAATTATTAGGGTAGAGGCGCTTCAAATGCTGCCACTTTCAATACATCTTCATCTCAATGTACAACAGGAGATTATTATCCTTGACAGGTTGTCGCTGCTTCCTGGCTCTGTCCAAAATTATTAAGATAGAGGTGCTCCAAATGTTTCAGAAAGAGGTTTAATGATAAACAACCTGAAACGTCTGTGTTCCTTTGCTTGCTATCTTGCTCTCCTGAGAATGTTATGTTATGTTATTAATTTTTGTATCGCGCACAGCTGCCCCAGCGAAGGGGCGTCCTGGCGCTTGAGCAGGTACTGAATCATAACACAGAACGGAAAGGAAAGCCCTAGAGAGGTACAGAGAACAAAAAGGTCTTGATCGCGCGCCTAAAAACAGTGAGATTATTCAACTCACGGATATGCACCGGGAGAGCGTTCCACAAACCAGCGGCAAGTACTCGAAAGGAGCGACCGCCCATCCTACTGAGTTTGAACCGGGGGCAGACTGCAAGATGTAGGGCCTCCGATCTCAACGACCTCAACGGAGTATAGGGAAGGAGCAAGTTGGCGAGTGCCGGCGGCGAAGAGAACTTCAAGATTTTGAAAGCCAGGCATAGCGACTTGAACTTAATTCTCTGCCTGACCGGCAAACAGTGTAAAGCAGAAATCGTGCTGGACACTGAACAAAATTTAGGGAGGCCAACAATGGCCCGAGCCGCAGCATTCTGCACCCTTTGAAGTCTGAAGAACAGCCTCAAAAAGACAAATAACGTCATTGCCTTCCGCCCAGCGACACAGAAAAATTACTATTATGATGGCAGGAATGTTTATACGGTATTTACATTTCTCCTATTTTGTGCAGTATTTTGGAGGTAATGTAGACAGGAAGGGAAGAAAGACTTCCTCAGAAACTTTCATTGTTATGCGCTCCGTTTCATATTATTTACTTGTTTTATTTTTATTTTATTCACCATAATTATATCTGGAATTGCACTTTTTTTTTAATTCTGCACTGAAACCGGGCTTTCAAATATTAATAAAGCCTTTTAAAACAATAGTATGCCTTACTTACGTGTACACATCCTATGCAGAAAGGATGCGTAATGCACTAAAATAAACTGCATTCCTGGCAGGATAGGAGAGGTGCCTAAAATGTATTATTTCCAGGTAAGTCATGAGAGATGCAAAGGTGGTAGGCTGTGTATCTCCTGCTCAAGTTGGTAAGCTGCTGTTTGCCTGAGGGTCAAGGAGAATTTATTGGGCCGTAGTTACAAGGGAACTTGTGAAAAAGTATCTGTACATTTCAATATTTTATGTTTTATAGGATGTGCTGTATCAGGAATCAAAACAGCGGATCTATGGCGTGACGGATCCACCCATGCCCATTTCCTAGGAACTGCGGATCCTTGAAGACGATTGCAGTGGTTCAATTGATTCATGAGAATTTATTGCTCCACATTCAAATAGTTTTTGACTTCTTTTCACAGATCACTGCACTCCTTGCCATATGAAAGCTCTGAATGATTGAAATGCTAGGTATAAAGCACAAACAGCTGCTTTCAAGGCAGCCTCCCAGTGCTGCCAGAAGTTGAAACAATCCCTCCCACTCCAGCCTAAACATCCCTGAAAAGAACTTCATATCTTTTTTAATTGAACTTCTGAAGGTGTGTCCCTTTGCTCTTCAGGCAGCCAATTCCACAGGATCGCTATCAGAAGGGAGAAAGACTGACCACCCCTCCTGGCCAGCCACACTATAGGAATGAAAAGGAGTCCCTGATTATAGGACCTTATATCTATCTTGGGGAAAATATTTGCTGAATCTCCTGCAAAGGTAAAGAGTCCCCTTTTTGTAGTTGACTCTAAAGGTGATCAACAAGGCCTTAAAAATGACCCTTTTATTCATGGGCAACGAGTGGAGCTTTTTTAGTCCAGGCCATATGAACTGTATTCTTGGGCCATTTAAAATTACAGGTTTTGCAACAGCTGCAGTTTGTTTAGAAACCTTGAGGGACCCATAGGTATAGAGGGTTGGAATAATCCAACCTTGAAGTCACCAGAGCGTGAAAAATAGGCTTCCTTGTGTAGACAGATAAGAATTTTAAAGTATTTTGTAATGACTTGAGTACCCCAAAACAAGTTGTAGTCATTTTCCGGATTTGTGATTTAAAAGAAAGTTATTTTTTTATTTTACTCCACGGTTTCTGACTTCCGATTTATTGGAGTTCAACTTAAGACAGATCTTTTGCATCCAATTTGCTACAGCGTCAAGGTAACACTGGAAACACTCCAACATTGTCTACCTGCTAGAAGGGGCTCGAGTTGAGTGTCAGTAGCATATGATATTATATTAAAACCCTATGGTTTTACAACCTTGGAGAAATATGCCATGTGGATGCTAAACAGAGTGGGATTTAAGGCTGAGCATGAGAAACCCGTCTTAATTCCTTGAAACTCGAGGGGAAGAGGGGAAAAAGGGGAGGTAAATTGCCTGAGCTCTCTTTGAAAGAAAAGATTTTATCCATAGGTTGGTTCCACCCTTCACCCCGACTGCCTCCACACGTTCCAACAGGATAAAATGAGACAGCAAATGAGACTGAAGAGTTTTTATCCATGCGTTATTTTTTGTGGAAACAAAACCTTTTCCTCTTTAAAAATGGCTTCTGGAAAAAAACAATGGGAGATAAGAAATCCAGGGCAAAGAAATGAAGAAGAGAAAGATGTTCCAACAAGAGGATTATAGGTCAATCGTATGGAAAGTTTTCACCATTCTACCGACTGAAATAAAAAAATTGTCAGCCTAGTATGTAAAAAAGACTTTTACGCGCTCAGTGGCTCAGCAGCGATAGCTGAGGAAAATACAGGTTTGTCACGTCAGTGCACAAGCATATTTATGCACGGCATAAACATCAGTTAATTGTAGGAGAAGTGAACATGAAGAGAGACACTGAAGAAGCTAGTATCAGCAGTAACTATGTTGTATGCTGGATATCAGCTGGAGGAAGATATGTTACAGGAGCAACATGGGCAGATGCGGTGGTGAGCAAAATTGTGATGTTCAACTCAAGCAAATCAAAGAGCACCAGAAGATTTGCAAAACAGTTTTTTTCTCTTAAAGTTATCTGTGTTTTTGATTTTCTTTTTAGGTCGAACTTTGATTGACCGGTTATAGCTCTTCTGAGGGGTTTGGCAAACCCACCAATTGCCATCGGTTACTATCTTTGGCATTCAGAAATACTGGCTTGTTATTGGTGCATTTATGTAAATGCCCCTCCTTTGCGTGCTTAGGTCCGTCCCTGACGATTTCACTCAGAGAATGTTTTGTTTAGCCATCACACAGTACAGCGTGTGGTGGCCCTTCCTCCCGTCTGGTTTTTAGAAAGGTGATACCCACGCCATATTTAGACTCCTATCCAGTGTGAACACCCTCCATGCGGATCTTCGTTTGGTCCATGGGTTTGTATTGAAAAGAGGACTTTGCACGCCCCAAGAATGTTCAATCTTCACCTTTCTATCTTGGCGATTTCAAAGGTAGAGTCATTCATTTTCAGCTCATAAGGTGCCTCTAATCCAGTGGTTGCACTCTTTTGGTGTAGCGATTGGAAACAAAGGCACCCATTGATTGTGTGTTTTCTATTTCAGGGCGTGCTTTACTGGAGTTACCTTGGCGCAGATGATGTTTTTATAAAGAGAAGCTTAAAATTTGATCAAACAAGTGAGCGTCTAAAGCGCTTAGAAAGTTGTCTGGAAAACTTGCATAATTTTTAGGGAGAGCACATTCGAAACAGAGCAGGTTTTAAACAAAACGATTATCGCAGAAAAGAGGTACAGATGGGGAATGGCTTCTTAGATATGGGGGTGGGAGTGGCAGCTGGGATCCAGGAGTACGGTGCACCCCCGACCACAGGTGTCAATGAGAATTGAAAACAGGGTGCTGCCTCTTACCTTCACGAAGAGCTCCTCTCGGCACTGCTCATCCGACATGCTGGCCAAAGTGAGGGAAATTGGTGCAGGGTGAGAGGGTCCGTCTAGATTGTCCTCTTCTGACCTACCTGCACCTCTGGGGTGCCCCTGTACCTCAGTGTGTGCTGCAGGCACCTGCAGAGCCTGGTTCCAGTCCCCAGCTATCCAACATTCTTCCAAATACAACAAATGTGAGCAGCGGGATCCTGTGCCCAGGCACACAGGGCAAGACTTCACCACACGCCAAACTGCAGGATCACAGCAAAAGCCCCAGAAATGCTGCTAGCTCCTGCTTCGCCATCTCTGCGCCGTGCCCGGTACTGCTGCAGAGTGAAGAACACTCATGAGCATCAGCATTTGTTCCAGGCTTATGAACGACTTGTGCGAAGGTCTGGGCAAGTTTCCTACAGGTCATTCTTCTCTTCTTTTTCCTTGTAAATGGGAAAGCAAAATCTGAAAAGTTCCACCTATTTGTAAGAGAGGGCCAGTGCTTAAGTTAATAAAATACTGCTCATATCTGGCACTGTGGCAGATATCTCTCTCCTTACAGCCAATGTCCTTTCCCCACCTTGGCATTTAGAAGTGGTCGCCAGTTGCGGGTGAGTCGCAGAGTGGGGGCCTGTTTCCTCAGTAGCACTGCGGTTTAGGGTTGTGCATGATTCAGAATCTTGAGCCTAGGAAAACAGGCAGCGGTATCAAAGTGCTTCAGCTTTAGCTAGCTCCACACTTATTATTTTATCTACAGTCACTGCTTCTAACAATTTCTCGGCTATCTCAAGGCTGAGGCAAAGAAGCTGACGAGCAGCACGAATCAGCAGGTCAGTGGTGAGGGTCAGTGGCCATACTGTAGAGGAGCATGGCAACGCCCACAAGTCGTTAGGCAGCAGCACTCAAGACCCCCACCCTCCCAAGAACTTCACACAAAGAAGCAGTCTAAAATTGTAATTTGTGATAGAAACTATCACAAGTTTGAGAAAAGCACTATAAATGAAGACAAACACAGGAATGCACAAATGTGACAGTCTGATGCCCAAACTAAAAAGCATGCAAAAAGAAACAATTGATGGTTGGAATGCTGGACAATGCAAACATTCACCCCCAGTCACAGAGATCTGGGTTAAATCCATCATTCTTTTACTCACCACACAACGTCAGTTTAGTCCCAGCCATATGCAAATCAGTCTTGACCCTGTTCCTTGTGGCAACAGTCCAGCCCGAACTGCCAAGCCAGGTCTTCCCTGGACCAGTAACAAGCATCCTGGGGCCGGTTTCAGGGCATTACCCTTCATCAGCCAGGCTAGCTTCAATCTAGTGGTGCAGTGAGCACGAGACCCACGTCTGGGCCTACCCTTCTCACTTAGGGCGATATATGCAAAAGAAACAATTGATGGATGGAATGCTGGACAATGCAAACATTCACCTGCAGTCATAAGGATCTGGGTTAAATCTGTCATTCTTTTGCTCACCACACCACCTCAGTTTGGACCCAGCCATATGCAAATCAGTCTTGACCCTGTTCCTTGTGGATTCAAGCTAGCCTGGTTGATGAAGGGTGATGCCCTGAAACGGGTCCCAGGATGCTTGTTTTTGGTCCAGGGAGGACCTGGCTTGGCAGTTCGGGCTGGACTGTTCCAACAAGGAACAGGGTCAAGACTGATTTGCATATGGATGGGTCCATACTGGGGTGGGGTGGTGAGCAAAATAATGATGGATTTAACCCATATCTCTTGACTGGGGCTGAATGTTTTGATTTGTTCTGCATTCCGTCCATCAATTGTTTCTTTTGCAAACTAAAATGCAACCACACCAAATGGTAATGAAGCTAAAATTAAATGAACCCAGACTTTTTCACTGGGAGCTGTTGCACCACAATCCCCCCGCCTTCTGAGGACACACAGAACCCTGTTAATAATGAATATTCAGAATAAGAAGACCTTTTTTCCCCTTAAATATTAATTGTTGTTGTATATCGCACGCCATCATCCAGTGTGTAGTAATTGTATAGCTATTTAATCCCTGGCAGCACAACACCTGGATATTGTATGGCGTAGCTAAACACTTATAAGGTCCCAAAGGCGAGACTGATTGCATTGTAAATGCTTGTTTGTTTTAAAACTAGGAGTTTTTCTTTGCAAAAAATCTAAAACGTACAAAAAGTAGGCCGATAAGAAATAAACGTTCTTATATAGGTTTGTTTTATATGCGCGTGAGAGAAAGGGGATGGCCAACCTCCTCTGCGCTTAGCTTTTGGCCTTGTGCAATAGGTGGCCACCCACTGGCATGACTCAACTGCGTGTGGCCTCCAGGCAATGCCACAACCCCTTGGTGGTGGCCAAGAGCCTTGACTCCATGGAGGTCCTGCAACCAAGTTCCCACGGGTGCCGAACCCCTGCTGCATGGCCTTTGGCCATGTGCAGTGTAGGTTAACCGTAGAGCCTGGTCTCTGTGCCCTGCAAGGTAGAGTTTGGCTGCATGGCAAGCCCTGCACACAGGCCCTGCACACAACTTCCAACTCATCACAGACAGCCAACCCTCATTGCACATCAGACTTGTATCATTCTGCTTGGCCTTTGCCCCAGGGTTTTTAGTTTGTGATTTGTTTTTAAGATTCACCAATCTTAAGTTAGAACCGCAAACCTAGGGCAAAGTTCATTCCAGGTACCATGATCCCAGAACAAGAATCTCTGAAACATGTGGTGCCTTACTTAGATTTATGGCTCCAAATGCATATCCAAAAATCCTCAATATACGATACATTGGTCGGTGAGGCTTGCCCTTGTGTTTTTGGTACCTTGGCAAGAAGCTTGTTCAGGATTTCAGGTACCTTTTCAAGATCCGCCGATTCCATAACTCTCCTATGATGGGCTGGGTCTGCAGTAGCTGTCTCACACTTACAGAACCCAGATACTATTTTAGGAGTTGGGGTTCCAAAAATCCAGAAAAGGACCTGCAGAGCCTACGACTCATTTAACTTGTTTTTAATTGACTCAAGAGGGAGGCTTTGAGAGTCCGCCTATTGTGACTTGTGCCATATATAGCATTTTCATTCAGGGCATGTGGAACATGCTCTGTGTCCTGAAAGGGCTCCCACTCAAATTTGTGTTTCTATGACGGAAGGAAAGGCTCCCTCATCCAATGGTATTCCCTTTATTTTTGGGTTCTTAACTTTGCAAGGACTGACAGATCCCACACGGCCAAGATATACAAAAATCTTAAACCACTCAGTAACTTTTTAAATGTGTATACGTCAAAAAACACCCAATGTATTTACGCCAAACCAACAAAAGCACGCTTTCTGGAGTAAAGGTTTACTTTAATGCCAAGTTTGGTATAAATCCGTTCAATAGTTTGACCTGAAGGTGTCTATTCTATGGTAACTAAAATGGGAAAATACATATTTTTTCACCCCTGTAGGTTTTTATCTCCCGCAAAGATCTGCACGGAAATTGGCACACTTGATTTTAGCTGGCCATGCCAAGTGACTGCCAAATTTGGTGCAACTTCATCCAAGGGGTCAAAAGTTATAGGTAAATTATAACTTGGGTTTTTAATGGAAAGTGCAGCTGCATCATAAGTGCAAAGTGGCTACTACCACAGTATAATTTTAAACATATATGTATATACACGAAAACCCACCTAACTCGCCCACCTAATGTTGTGCTCATGACTTGAGAGATGAACTCACTGGTGACATTACACATCACTTACTTTTGATATTATGGATGACATCTCTATGGATGCACTACGATTTCATTGTCTGAATGTGTGTTGTTATTTAATGATATGCTGATCTGTTCAGTTATTTCTTGCTCTTAATGGCGGGGATTGTTGAACATTTATAAATAGAAAAGCCTATATTCTACAATGACAAAAAAACATGAATTGCAAAGAAACCTAATATATGCTCTTTGCCACTTTACCTGCGAAGTGGGTGACTGTGCAAAAGGAGATGTTATAGCTTGCTGAAACTGTTCTTCACTAATTCCAACATCTATGAGATAACTTTCTAGCAGCTTCTCAACCTAAACAAAGATGACAGTATAATATTTGATTATTACATTAAGATGATACAGTTATAAAACAATCTTCCTTCCAAACTCCATTTTACACAATTTTATACATGCAAACATAAGAAGTAAAAAACTAACAATAGATTTATTATGGACAGGTCCTTATTTGATTTCATAGTCATAATCCATATTTTGTGCATTTTTTATTTGATCGAGTGGCAAAATACATACGTCATAATGTGCTGTATTGCAGAGGTTACACATTTTGGATTATAAAATAAGAGAATAAAAGATAGGCGGCACACGGAGCAGGAGAGGTGTGGTTCATAAGGGTTGTGACCAAATATAAGGAAGAGGTAAAGGCCCAAATTACAAATCAAAAACTCTTACAGGGGGGAATGATGGCACTCATAGCGCCCAGCATATAACAATTTACTGACAAAAGAGAGAGAAGTCTGAGGAATGAGTATTTAAGCGCACAACCTAACAGCTGAACTTATCTCTGTGCCAGGTGCAGCAATAAAATAGTCCGATTCTGGTGAACTGGTGCCAATGATCAAGGCGTACCAGTGTTATAACGCTGTTGGTGCTTTCTTTATGGCTGCTGGAGGTCAGTAGTAAAAGGGAATATGCATATTATCTCACCTCCTTGTCTCAAAATATTACATTTTGAAAGTTCGATATAGAGTTAATAATAAGGGTCATGGAGCTCACTTGCACTAGACACACAAGTATTTTGACTCTAATTTGTAGTGACAAACTGACACAATAAAAAAAGTCTCACCTGATCACGTAATGCATATATTACTTCCTCTATAACCAGCAGATGCGAATTTATCAATTTTATTTTTCATTAGGTCACTTTGTTCTTTCCATACAAACTGTTTTAAAAGATCTTCAAAAATCGCAAAGGAGAAAGAAAAAAGCACCCCAGGGAAGGAGAGTTTGATTGGAAAGCAGGGTTATTTGGAAATAATCTGGAGGACAATAAGGTTGAATCTAGGGACTTTGGGGTGCTGCTCACAATCAACGGTCTTTACCAATGGTTCTTCATTGTTTTATCAGAATCTCTTGATTTAATGGTGAGTTTTAAATAAGCTAAGTGCAGAAACAAAGGGGCCCATGGAAAAGCTCGTTCTCCAGAATCAAGAAAAACATTAATCACACTTAGGCCCTAATTAGGATGTCTGTCGGAGTTGCCTCTGACCGACATCCCTGTGATTTCGAAACCGACCGACCTCTGGCCGGTGGTCTGAAACCGCAATTATGATGCGAGCGTACATAGTGCAGTCGAAGACTCTCATTTCCCTATGGGAGCTTGTGTGGCGGTCGGAGTCCGGCCGCAGCTCACGCTACCATAGAGAAAAGTGAGTCATGGGTAAATGCTTGCACCGTGTGGCAGGCACCAGACGGTGCCTGCCACCCAGTGCATGGATTTACAGAGGGGCACTGAAGAAGGGGGTCCTGATAGTGGCCCCCAAAGTCACTTTCCAACAGGCTTTCCATGTCAGAAAGCCTGACATGGAAAGCCTGTCGGAAACATACATCATAATCCCGATGGCGGAAAGGCATTCCATATGGGATTATGGTGGCGGTTGTGACTGGCCGATGGGCTCCTTGAGCCCTTCGGAAGCCAGTCAGATTGACTGGACGATTTCAAACCTGACCGGTTGGATTTGAAACCTTAGATGTCAGTGGGACTGTGGTCGGAGGATTTCCGACCGACATCCAAATGAGGCCCTTAATGTCTTCCAAGTTCACAAGATGTCCTCATTTTGGAAATGTGATCACTGAGAGCATATGCACAGAAGTAAACTTGAAAGATGTGAATTGGGGTTGGATTCTGGGAAAAATACTTTCATCATATAGCAAAACTAAATACTCCAAAACATCATGACATTGTAATACAGGCTGTAATCAGTCACATCTAACAGTGAAGCTCTACATCGTCCTTCTCTCTAGCGCCCCTTTTCTTCTCACTGTAGTTGAGTTCTGTCTCTAACATTCCCATAGCTATTAAGAGTTGGCAAGATGCACATTAAACACAGCATTTACCTGCTCTTGGTAGTACTGTAGTTCTGGCTGTTTGGCATACAGGGGATGCACTCTGACCCTTACGTTGCTGGTCCTTTCTTCGAGAGGGGATGCACGAGCAGTCTCGTTTAAGTCATGGTTTGTGGAGAGGACTTGCTGGGCAGGTTTATGTGGTCACACCAATCTGCAGAAGTGATGGCAGCCTTCATGGCAGACTGCACACTGTTGATCGGTTGTAGTGGCGGCAGCCTCCAGGAGTTTTCATGTTTACAGGGTGATCCTTGCTTCCCGCCTTGGTGATGAGGCAGCTTTCATTTTCTAGACCACCAGCAGCAGTAATAATATCTCATGCCTGAGGTGGGCTGCAAGGCAACACAGGAATCTTCACTCTGGTGCCACAGTGATACAGTTCATTTGAGAACTGTGCAGAGACCTGGGACCTTTTGCAGCACAGGTTACTCCTGGCTCACTCTCTTTGTTCCTAACCTTCCTCTAGT
Source organism: Lissotriton helveticus (assembly GCF_964261635.1). Classification (NCBI taxonomy): domain Eukaryota; kingdom Metazoa; phylum Chordata; class Amphibia; order Caudata; family Salamandridae; genus Lissotriton; species Lissotriton helveticus. The sequence goes on from NC_136067.1 coordinate 1,531,574,248, forward strand.
TGCTCCACATGCAGGAACACGCTGTGTCTCTTCTGCTGGACAGTTCACCCTCATGCATGGCTAGGAACAGTCTTCCCTTGATCTGCACACAGGCAAGCTTCTAGGCTCTTTCTGCAGATAATCAGATGTTCCAGCAGAAAGTGCAGTCCTTTCACATATGGGAAACAGAGACTATCTGTCAGTTAGACACCATTCCTGGTTATACTGACGCTCTCCGAGTACTCTGTTCTCTCTATTCTTCCTTCCTATGACGACAAGAACTGTGGACTGGAACAAAGTCAGGTGGTTTGGATTCCACTTTTATACACGTTTTGAGACAGGGGACATGGATTCTGAACCAGTTTTTTTTTTTTTTAGGTCTCGCTGGCGTTGCAGCGCGAAGCGCTGCCGCCAACGAGACTTATTGTCACTGTGTTTGCCTCCAAGGGAGACAAACCTGGACACAGACCTGTGCACGAGCCAATTCAAGCCTGTGCACGAGCCGATTCAGGTCTGTGAACGCGCTTCACAGTGAACAGCTTGTGCGCGTTAATTAGGTCTCGCTAGAGACCGTGGACGCGCACCTACAGGCACACACAGGCACACACGCACACAGGCACCCCCCCCACGCACACACACACACACACACACACACACATCCCCTCCCTCTCACACACCCCCACACTCACAGGGCTCTTTGCGTGTCCTCGCAGCAGGCAGACTCGGAGGTCGGCGTGTCTTCTCCGGCAATCTTCAGCGTGCGCCGATGTGCACGCTCACGGCACTGCATCTCGTGCACTCTCACCGCGCCCGGCGTTCCTCACTCAGCTTGTTCTTCTAAAGTACCCAGCACAAACCCTTCCTGAGTGAATAATTTAACAAAGCTATACTAACCGTACTTAAGCCAACTGCTTTACACAACACGGACCAATTGGAATTCCTCAACTCTGTAAAGGCGCCCAGATTGAGAAGAGACTACTTACCTGCCGCCACCGCCGAGAGTCATATCCTGGGTCCTCCAGCTTGCCGCCACCGCCGAGAGTCATTCCGGGCTGCAATTAGGCTCAACAACAGAGGCCAGAGCTGACGCTGAAGCCGCCATTGCCGCCACCGCCGAGAGTCACACTTTGGGCATAGAAACCGCGCCGCCGCTCCGGGAGGGACTACAACTCCCGGCAGGCACTGCGGCGGCGCGCGGAAGTGACGGGAAACGCGCCAGCAGCGCGCACAGAGGGAAATAAAGGGAGGAAGAGACCGGCAGAGCGGGGGAGACTACTTACCTGCCGCCACCGCCGAGAGTCATATCCTGGGTCCTCCAGCTTGCCGCCACCGCCGAGAGTCATTCCGGGCTGCAATTAGGCTCAACAACAGAGGCCAGAGCTGACGCTGAAGCCGCCATTGCCGCCACCGCCGAGAGTCACACTTTGGGCATAGAAACCGCGCCGCCGCTCCGGGAGGGACTACAACTCCCGGCAGGCACTGCGGCGGCGCGCGGAAGTGACGGGAAACGCGCCAGCAGCGCGCACAGAGGGAAATAAAGGGAGGAAGAGACCGGCAGAGCGGGGGAGACTACTTACCTGCCGCCACCGCCGAGAGTCATATCCTGGGTCCTCCAGCTTGCCGCCACCGCCGAGAGTCATTCCGGGCTGCAATTAGGCTCAACAACAGAGGCCAGAGCTGACGCTGAAGCCGCCATTGCCGCCACCGCCGAGAGTCACACTTTGGGCATAGAAGTGACGGGAAACGCGCCAGCAGCGCGCACAGAGGGAAATAAAGGGAGGAAGAGACCCGCGTCGCGGGACGCCCGGGGCGAAGCCCGGGCAAAGGGCGGGCCCTCTACGGCCCTCATCGGCACGAGGAGGCAGGGCAGGGCCAGAAACCCTGCGCGAGGTTTGCGAGGCATTCTACTGCTCAAGTAAGACTGTTCTATTGTAATATATATTTTGTTGTTGCCTGAGGGGTACTGGTTCCCTGTTAGCTACCAGTAGTATGCCCAAAAAGGGTCCAGCACCACTCCCACAGCCTGCTAACACAATGGAAAATTATTTGGTGCAAACAGTGAAAAAAATTAACTTACAGAGGAGAGAATCGCTGGGTCTGAGTCTCTCACCTGACTTACACCGTTTGTCGCCATCTTCATCCCCCTTACCTGAAGATGCAGTGTCCCTTCAGACTTTCTTTGAGGCCTCTTCAAATTGCCCGGTTACACAGGAACCTGGCCCTCCAAATGATAATATGCTGTCTGGTCCCGAGGTCTTTATCGTGGAACATGGAAATAACTCTGACAGTGATATAGAACATGATAATCGTGTTGACCTCACAGATGAAGACATTTCCACCACTGAACAAACTTCACGATTAGCCGTTGTAAAAAATAAAAATCCACCTAGACGGGGGGGATTAAGATCTGGGGCTAGGAGGAAGAGGGTAAACATTCCTAAGGCAAATTCAAAGGAAGCCGAAGGGGGAAGTGCGGAGATTAATGTTTGTTATGATGAAGATTTGTTTGTAAGATTTGCTGACCTAATAGATAGCAAAATCAAATCCATCGTTAAACCGTTACTCTCTAAAATCGATAAATTACAATCTGAAGTCAAAAAGCTGGGAGGGCAGTTGAATAAATTAACAGAGGGAGTTGTTAATGTTACGACGTTGGTAGCAAACCTGGATGAAAATAGCAGAGGAAATGATGATCAGGAGAGGCAGAATACGGATGATGTAACAAATAACCTACCATCTCAGCCACCTGATCCAAAACCTGTTGCTCCCAATACTAATAGAGGGGATGGTCCGCTAACGGTTGAGATACCCCCTGTACATGCTCAGTTAACTGACCCTCTTCAATTTATAGTCGAAGCGTCCCCTGTCGTTTTGGTATTGGCGAACGTTCCACCCTTAGAAGCCGGCACTGAAGAATCCCCTTCCTCTTTGTCTAACAAAGCCTTACAGTGGCTCACTACTAACATCAGGTTAGCTCCAGGGGGGGGTCAATTGCTGGCTCAAGAGATCAAAACTGTTAAAAGGGTGTCATGGCTAGGTAATCGCCCTAAAAAATTTAAGGGGGATTGCGTGGCAGTAAGTTTTTTGCATCCAGGCGTGTTGCCTAACATTCTTATTAACCTACTCCCACCCCAACGTAGGCAGGGTTCTGTTGTACCATTAACATTGAAGTTCTTTTATGGGGAACAGCAGAATGTCACCTACCCTAAAACACCAGCCTTCGGGTGGGATATTAATTCTGACCCAAACTATAGAAGGGGCTGGGAACAACAGCGGAATACTGTAAACCAATCCGCCCCCAGAGTATGTCAGAATCCTTTTGCCCAACCCCTGTTATTGTCTAATCGATTTGCACCCTTATCCTTTCTGGATCATAATGACTGACTCTTGTTAGATCACTCTAGCCAGATAGAGAATAGTGTGTCAGATCATTCTAGCCAGATAGAGAATAGCGTGTCAGCCTTCAGTATACTTACTTGGAATATAGCTGGCATAAAGTCCAAAGTAGGTAATGCACCTTGGTTGGCATTTATAACTAGGTTTGACATCATTGCTTTGCAGGAAACCTGGGACACAAATTCTTGTTTTTCTCCTGATGGTTACAGCTATTTTTGTATCCCTGCCGTGACTAGCACGGCAGGAAGAGCGAGGGGAGGACTGTTAAGCCTCTTCAAATTAGATATCAAAGGTAGCCTTAAGAAAAGGGACTCAGGATCTGAGCAATGTCTTATTGTTGAATTGTCTCGCGTGGAATCTCCTAATATTTTGTTTATTAATTTTTATAACTCCAATGCTGCCGACTGTACAACATATAGCCTTGGTAGATTGGACCATTTTCTGTCAGTCTATAGTGAGGATGTTACAGCATTTGAAATCATTTTTTTGGGGGATTTTAATATACACCCCTGCTCACTCATGTGTGTTTGCGATGACTCAGAATCCCCTCCATATGGCGTATTGGTCCATCTCGAACATAACAGACAGGGGGGCTGTTTAGAAAACTTTCTCGCTAGATGGAACCTTTATGAATCAAGCTGTGGGGAGGGGGGGAATAGGGCCCCTACCTTTAAGGGCTCAGACAATGACTCTGTTATTGATTATATTTTTATTTCTGCATGTTTTTTATCTAAGGTTTTAATGTATAGAACTGTGATTTCTATTTTTAGCGACCATAACCCAGTCTCCTTGGACCTCGTAGTGTCTGATCTTTTGGGGCGCAACCATGGTTCTTGCTATGGGATAAAAAAGCTTAAAGTTAAGGATCAGGGAAGGAAATTGAAATGGGATAGTATAATCCCAGAACCCTTCATTCAAGAAATTCTTTTAGAAGCTGAGGAGGAGGTAGGAGTGTGTCTATCTAGCGACTCTAACGATGGGGAAGTGATCTTTGCATTTAGTAGCATATGTAATAAGATAAATGGCAGGCTTTCTGTGACTAGCAATCCTAAGCCGAAACCTCCTAAAAGATGGTTTGATCATAGTTGCTCGAAAGCACATTCTGCATTGCTTAATGCACTGAAAACCGTTCCAAAAGATCGTGACCTCATTAGCAACAGTAGAGCACTTTATAAAAAGGCCATTGCATTAAGGAAAAAACAGCTTAAAGATGAAGCTTGGACTCAACTCACTGACCAAGCCATTTTAAAAAATAGTGGAGAATTCTGGAGGATTGTCAACCAACCTTTATTCACAGGGGAGGATAACTCCCCCTTAGAAACCAATATTCCTGATGAGGGTTGGATTAAGCATTTTAGAGACATCTATTCAGCTCATAACATTGCTGTTACTAGGGAACAGGAAGATAATACTATTTCACTAGGGAACTATTTGCACTTCGAAGTCTGTGAAGTATTATCTGCAATAGAACGTACCTTAAAGAAAAAGGCACCAGGACCAGATGGCGTTCCTGCTGATGCCTTTAAATGCTTCCCTAACTTCTGGTCAAGATTGCTCTGCAGGGTCTTTAATGCCTTAAACCGTGATAATATTCCCAAGTCATGGAAAACATCAATAATTATTCCTGTTTTTAAAAAAGGAAACAGGCAGGATCCTGCATGTTACAGACCGATTTCGCTGATTGATTCTTCAGTTAAAATTCTTGGGAGAGTCATATTGGTGAAATTGAATGAATGGGCTACTGAGAATGACATCTTGAGCAATGTGCAATATGGGTTCAGATCTAAAAGAAGTACCCTGGATCAGTGTCTTAATCTTCACCTTTTGATCGAGAAATACACCAGGGCCATGGACGGGTCCATGTACCTTGGGTTCATGGACCTTTCCTCGGCGTTCGATATGGTCAATAGATCCAAGCTCTGGTTGAAGTTACTCGATATGGGTCTGGATAGATCCATAGTTAATTTACTAGCTGATTTACACACTGGCCTTACTGCTAAAGTTAGAGTCACAATGAACGGAAGGTGTACAGACGTCTTTGCGTCTGAAAAAGGAGTAAGACAGGGATGTATCCTGGCACCACTGTTATTTTCGCTTTACGTGAATTCGCTGGAGCCAGCCCTTAGGGGCGTCACTAACGACATCCCACGAGCAGGAGAGCAGGGGATACCAGTCCTCCTTTATGCGGATGACGCCGTTCTTCTTGCTCGTACTGGGGTGGGGCTTCAACGACTCCTGGATGCCTTTGAATCTTTTATGGCCTCACTTGACCTGAAAATAAACGCAAAAAAATCACAGGTTATGCTTATGGGGAGGGCCTCTAGGAGACCCTTCCATAAAATTTTCCTTTGTGGGCAGGAAAAGCTAGCACGTGTTTCCTCCTTTCCCTACCTGGGTCTCACCTTTGATGACAATGGTAGCTGGGGCCCTCAAGTTATAAATAGAGCATCAATGTTGGCTAGGACATCTGCTGCCCTCCAAGGGTTTTCTAAAAAACTGGGGGGTAGGCCATTTGCAGCTATCAGCAAAATATATAAAGCTAAATGCATCTCAGTTGCATCATATGGTGGCTCAGTGTGGGGGTATAGGGGTACGGAACCCATACAGACAATGGAAAATACATTTTTCCGATCTGTTTTGGGCGTCCCCCAGTCAACCCCGACCTATTCAGTTCACATGGAATTGGGGGAAGGCTACATTTCAGATCTCATTAGAACAGCTCCTTTAGTTGCTTGGATGAGGTTGTGGCTGAACCCAGAAATTCCTCTTAATCATACCATACTGAGGGACTGTATGAAACTAGATAACGCACATAGGATTAGGTGGTTGATGTACATCAAGGAAAACTTTTTGAAGCTAGGGAGGCCTGAATTTTATACTGCCACTGATTCTCTAACGCTAAAAGATATAGTCTACATTAAAACTGGAATGAAGGAGCTCCTAACCTTGGAGAGGGAAGAAATTGAGTTGAAGAAACCCTGTGTCAGGGCCAGTATATTGTTGGCTATACCCAATGGTCCTGACAATTATCTTAATGTGGTGACCCATCCTTACCACAGGTTTATCTTAACTCGTTTTCGATTTAATTTGATTCATTTTAGCTTGGGGTTTTATCCTGTTTGGAGCAGCCCTGATAAGGCACCACCATGTTCTTGTGATCATTTTTCCGAGCAAAGTACCATGCACTTTATAATGTTTTGTAGCCACTATAATGAAGCTCGGAAAATGTTTCTTGTACCTATACTCAAGGAGGCAGGATTTATTTTGGTTAGACCTGCTCTTATTTACTTACAAATGCTACAAACTCCCAGGATCATGTTTTATGTGGCTAGTTTCCTGGTGAGAGCTATTAGAAGCAGGAATATTAGACTTAAAAATGTGCCTACTTGCCCTTGTAGTATAGATTAACATTTTAGCTAGTATGTTGACCTTTTGGGTCAGCATTCTTAGAACCGAAGTAACATGGTTAGTAGTTGCCTGTTTTAACTATTTTTCATGGGACACCCTTAGCATATTTTTTAATATTTCTTAGTATTTTTGCACTTTTGCACTTTAGCACTATGCACTTTCTACCAGCGAGGCTGATCTTAATATGTAATATTGTGTATGTTGGTCTCATTAATTCGTTGCTGGTTCTTTTTAAACTTGTCATTTTTAAACTGCTTCTTAAATGTTTTTAATGTATGTGTTATTGCTTTATACATTTGTCATTGTCTTTGTATACATTTGTCATTGTCTTTGTATGATATTAAGTTATCGCAATAAAGTATTTGACTGACTGACTGACTGAGAAGAGACCTCAAGCTCGTGAAATAACACACGTAAGCATGTTACCAATGGACGACACGTCTTTTGAAAACATCATCTGAATATACCACTGACCAGGAGGAAATATTGAAACGTAATGCTGCTCTGGAGACAACCATTGGTTGGAAGCAGTGGGTGCCTTTGCGTCCTGCTCTGAGGCCCTTAGTGCTTGCAGGCTTTCCTCGGTGTTTGTGCGTCTGATTTTCCCTGTTGTCAAAGCCCTATTGTCCGATACACACTCGTTTCCTGGTCCAGCTGTGGAGACCCGGAACGGATGCCACTCGCTGAGGTGAAGTCAGCACCGCCACTGGTTCTCTGTGGCTGGTCCTGTGTCGCTGGTGACCTCTCGTGTCCTGCCGCTGGTTCTGCGTGCCTGGTGACCCCGCGTGTCCTGACGCTGGTCCTGCGTGGCTGGTGACCCCTCGTGTCCGGTTGAGCAGCGCGTGCAGAGAGCAGGGCGTTCCCCTCGCTGCAGGCCCACCCTTCCGCCTGCAGCGCCTCTCTGCCCGGGGACAGCAGTGCGCTTGCAGATGGTGCCAGGCCGGCGGTGGTCGTTCTCCCAGCCCTACACGCTTTCCTGAAATGAGGGCCGGCTCGGGGCTGCTTCTTCAAGGGTCTTCAGGACCACCGTACTGATTGTGTCTGACTGACTGACGGGAGCCCAATGGAAGGAAAGAGGAGGATTGCTCACTTCGAGGCAGCACTGCACACTACGCGGCACTAGGAAGGAGTTTTAAAAACCTGGAGGTGAGCTCCCTATTGTTTTTTCTTGTCTCGATTGATTTTTTGTTGTTGTTGTCACCAACACAATATTGATAATTTTAACAGTAGGGGAAGATGATTGGCTGTTTTTCAAACAAGTGCCCATCCGTCCATACCACTCTGTAGTCTAGGCTTGCTTCAGGATGGAAGTTAGATTGAGGTGGTGCTGAAAGGGCTTTCATTTAGTAAAGTCATCATTTAAGGGGAGTTGGTGGATTAAACTGTTCTCTAAGCGCTGCGTTAGCCGCACTCTGGTTTTCTGCTACATTAAATGTCTGCTGACTTTTTTTGTGCAGCCATAACTTAATTTGGGCAGACATAGGTGGGTGCCTAATATGGAATCGTACCATATAATTGTTTCTACTTTAATATTCCCTGTTAAATGTCCTTTCAACTTTGGTACGTCCTTTGTATTTATTTATTTGTAAATATTTCTATCTCCCACAGCTGCTTTGCATAGTCGTAGGCCGCTAAGCGTGCCTCAAGGGGAGGTTGGTGTGATAATGTGAGGGTGAAGCTGTTGATCACCTGAAGCCAGATTATGGAAGCGCCCTGGCGTTTGCGCTTATTTCTTGCTTTGTGTGGGCATTTCCATATTGCAGAAGGGGCTACAGACTCTTGTGCAACCGTGCTATAATACACATTACGCACTGTGAAAGGGGCATTTCCTCATGTGCATGGGGAAAAGGATGCACATTACACCCATAAGCATGGATGTAGCGTAACATTGTATTTACCTACGGGGTGTCGCTTCTTTCTAAAGTCTGGCACATCTGCCTATTAAACAAGCATTTACAATGCAACAGTCTCACCTTCGCAAAAGTTAGAGCTATTGGCATTGTAAATGTCCTACTTTTTAGGTTTCGTGACCTGTCAATGCGCATGCGCATTGAGCGGAGCGAGACTATAGGGGCTTAAACAGACTTTAACTAACTTTCGATTTGATGCTGTGCCCTTGCGCTTTTAGGTCAATGCGCAAGCGCATTGACCTTAAATGCGCGTGCACAGCATCAAATCGTCAGCCATCTGTTGCCCAGCTTGGTGCCGCTACACCCCCTGCGGCATCAAAGGCTTTCACGGCCGGCCGCCCGTGCTTTCAGTTTGCCGCTCCAGCCCCTGCGGCATCAAAGGCTTGCTGCATTGTTTTCATGGCCGGCCTCCGGCCGTGACTTGCATTTCTCCTTCCTTCGTGTCCAGCCCCCCTCCCAGCGCTGCCTTGTTTGTAGAAAGGCATCAAGCCTTCCTTTCACTATTTAGTTAAAGATTATTTCTACTTTCGTTGTGCGGTTCTAATCAGTCAGTTCTCCCCTAGTTTCTGCTGCTTGCCCAGCTTTAGGTAATCACGTTTTATTATGAGATTATAGAATTTACTCCTCTCACACTGAAGGGTGCTTGAGTGAAGTTCCGTAGTGTTACTGAGTAAAGTCTGACTAACTAACGGGTGAGGGTCACGCACTAGTGTCAGCAGGTGTGCACGAGTGGTGTCACCCCTGCTTCAGCCGTAAAATCGCCCCGCAGACTGCTCAAACAAGCATTGAAAATGCAATAGGTCTCACCTTTTATTAAGCGAAAACCATTTAATTTGCTAATGGTATCGTATCGCAAAGCAAATGGCTTTAACTTAATTAAAGGCGAGACCTATTGCATTTTTAATGCTTTTTTTTTACCGTCGTGCTCTCAGCCCCCACCCGACCTTCTGTTCACCACACCCATCCAATTAACAAACCAATAACCCGCCCACAGACAAGACTTACTGGCTTTGCCAATGCTTGTATTTTCCAGCAGTTCAGCCTTATTTCTAGATCAGGCCTTTGTGAAAAGAAACTTTAAAGTTCCAGCCCGCTCCCCTTGTTCAGCTTAAGTCCTCCGGTGTCATGGCTGATTACCTCCTCTTCACAGTGAGTAAGTGTAAACTGATGTTTCCCAAACAGACAGGCGCGTTTGTATGCAGTTACACAATGCAGTAAGAGACATGCTCTGTCACGTTAATGTGTGTAACTTGTGAACTGGTTTGGGAGAGGTGCACATTCTTAAATTCTTCAGATGCGGGAGCCCTTTAATACTCGATTCTACGGCAGCGACATTTTCCGCATAATTATGGATTTGCTGCACTCGACACATAATACATCATCTTTTGAACAGTTTTCAGAGTTTCATTTAAAAAATATATAGTTTTGAGCTTATACGGATAAACAGATAATACAACTCTGCCACACATGTTGCTGGGCAGTGGTAGACCTTTTGGTAAGGTTAACTGGCCGCCTTTCTGTTGCTCATTGCTGTATTTGGGAGTTAAACTGCAACTAATGAGGTTAAACCTTTCCCCAGATAGAGTTAACATGTGCAAACATGTCAACGTGTTCAAGTAAGGCTATAATGCCACAAATGGGCTGCTTAAACTGCATATTTAAACTTTTCTTGCTGCAGAATCCCATTTGCTCAGAGGGTATCAAAAGGCTATGAGGGGTAATCGAAGATTTCAGTAACAACTTTGAGTAATGAGGCTAAAGGATGAGTTTCTTGTAGTGGCCACAGAACACCGAGGTCACATATTTCAACACAGTAGGGGCTATTTTTATCCTTTATAATGCACAGTCACACCAGGGTTGGATTAGGATTAAAAAGCGGTCCGGGCACGCTAAATAAAAGTAGCCAAAATTTGCATATTGCCTTTTTGCAAAACACTGCTTCAGGTGATGTTTTAATTAAAAAAAACAAGGGGGGGGTCTCTTTCAGTGGCATGTTTTCTAAACTTTACTTAGATAAATAAGCATTTAAAAGCAATAGGTATAGCTTTTAATTAAGTTAAAGCCATTTGCTTTGCTATATAATACCATTAGCAAATCAAATGGCTTTAACTTAATAAAAGGCGAGACCTATTGCATTTTCAATGCTTGTTTTAAAGTGTCATTTCCAGGCTGCTCACCAGACACATCCTTTGCAATCAGAGACAGACAAACGGGTAGGCCTCACATAGAAACCTCGTAACCTTGAACTACTGAAACTGCAGTCCTACCACACTCATGCCTATCTGCTACAAAATGGCAGGGCTCAGAATGAATTAGTGGGCAGCCCTTTGTAACATGCCCCTCATAGTATTTCAAAAGGAAGCCATAAGTTCATCCTCCTCAATCTGGTTTCCCACCCTTCAGCCACTGGAATACAGGAAATAAATGTCCACATCTTCTACAAAGAAATGTGTGTTTTTTTTATTCCAAATATCTTTATTGCCATTTCTTGATTTCAGTACAGATACAGTGGAAGTTTCCAAGAAGCAAAAGCAGAACCATGTCTTCATTTTCATTCAGAGACAGTACTAGGTGTGTAACAGTGATATATACGTCAGTATAGTGGTCATCTCAGTTCCCCTTCGTCTCAGACCCTTCCCACCCACCTCTCCCCCTGACTATCATGTGGCCGTAAGGGCCCCTTGTGAGTCTTCTACCAGGAGACCATAGTGATTTATCCACGGTTTCCATATTTTCTGGAACATTTTAGGACAGCCACGAGCCATATATGTTGTCTTCTCCCCTGACATATACATGTCCATTCCCTTCCTCTACTCATCTACTGCAGGCCTCTGTGCCGTTCCCAATGTGCGCGCCAAGTCGCGTTTGGCTATCACTCGTCCAAGGTTAAGTAATGTTAGCTTTGTTTTCGGAGGATCGACTTCTGTGTGAATGCCCAATAAAACAAACTTTGGGTCCAGAGGTATCTTGTCCCCTAGTATATCCTCTAGCTCTGTCAATAGAGCGCCCCAGTATTCCTGTATTTGCTGACACTCCCAGATGGTATGGAAATAAGGCAAAATTCCGGGTTACATGTAAGGCTGTTAGGCACGTTGGCTCTCCCTAATCAATGTAACCGTGCTGTATCATAGTAGATCCTATGTAGTTCATGCAGTTATTACCACTCATGTGGCAATTAAATGTTTTGTGACTCCCTTCCCTCCATAGAGGTAGTGGGTGTGTGGGCGCCTTTCAAATTGTGTCTGTTCCAGTGCATATGTGGGGTGATTGCCCGGGATATGTTCCCAGTCACGTACCACTATCAAGTGAGCGGCCCAATAGTATGCCCTGATGCCTGGCAGGGATATGCCTCCATTGTAATGATTACGCTGCAGCGTTGAAAGCGCCACTCTGGGGGGTTTCCCACCCCATAGGAACGTCCTCAGTGTATCATCAATCTTTACAAAGGCTTCTTCTGGGACCGGCTGATATGTATTTTGAAGGATGTATAAGAATTTAGGAAGTGCTATCATTTTGGGGAGCGCTGCTCTGCCCAATAGCGTCAGTGGCAAAGTCTACCATCTTTCTACGTTAGTGCTAAATTCTTTGAGAACTCTATACTTCACTACCTGAAGCCGGCTCGTGTGTCCAAAGGGTCCCCCACCCTGCCCTGCTGGATAAAGGCAAGATTTCACCCAGTTAATTTTATACCCGGCATGCGTGCCGTAGCACTCAAAGCTATCCAGAATATTTGGATGTGTCTCTCTGGGGTTTGTGACGTACACAAGGATGATATATATATATATATATATATTCATACTCATCGTAGGTTTCATCCTCCTGCCAGATATATATATCTCAGGTCCCATCCCCCTCCCGCCGGAAACCTGTTATGTCCGGATGCGCCCGAATGGCGCATGCAAGAGGCTCCAACACCAGAGCAAAAAGGAGGGGCGACAAAGGGCATCCCTGGAGTTTTTAGCGATTTATTGGGAATTCCCCTGAAGCTACTCCATTGACCCGTACCCTGGTCAGTGGTTGTTCGTATGGAATAGTTATCCATCGCCTAAACATGGGGCTGAATCAGAATTTTTCCAGGGTTGACATAAGAAAATGCCAGTGTACGGTGTCAAATGCTTTCTCCACATCGAGTGATAGTATAAGATGAGGGTCCGCTCCGGTACTCGCTACCTCAAGCCAATTGTGTAGCCTCCGTGAGTTTAGCCTTGTGAACCTCTCTGGCATTAAGCCTGATTGATCCCAATGGATGAGGCTGGATATAACCTCAGTAAGCCTACTAGTTAATATTCTAGCTAATATTTTGGTTTTTATATTGAGAAGAGAGACGGGTCGATATGAGCTACATTTCTGTGGTGGCCTATCTTTCTTGGATATTACCACTATTGTAGCCGATCGGAGATCCTTTGGGAGGCTACCCACCGCCTGCGCTTCTAAAAACAGATTCAGGAGATGAGAACTTAATAGTGCCGCGTTTTTTTTAAAGAGTTTGGGTGGTATTCCATTCGGACCTGGAGCTTTCCCGGTTTTCAACTGACTAATGGTTTCTCTAATGTCCTCGAGTGTGATCTTTTCCCCTAGCATTTGGGCGTCTTCCATTGCTAGTTTGGAGATCTCTATTTTCTCCAGGTAGCTCTCTATTTGTGGCGTTTCCGCCAGGGGACATTTTGCATAAAAGGCCTCATAATACAGAGCGAAGGCATCTGCTATCCCCATGGGGACGTATGTATCTGGCCGTTGTCTGCGTCTATCTGAGTCAACTATCTGCTATCCAATTCTTTTTTACTGAGCCATGCAAGCAGCCTGCCCGTTTTTTTTTGTGTGTTTTTTTTAGCGTTTTATATAGGGCGAACTAGATCAGAGCGCTTTACATGAGCACCAGTTTCGTTACAGGTGAACACATTCATTTTTGTTAGGCACAGGGAGATTAAGTGATTTGCCGAGAATCACAGGATGTTGAGCGTCATTGCCGAGACTCGAACCCGGTTCCCGAGCTTTGAAGTCGACCACTCTAGCCGTAAGGCTACAACCTCTCCTACATGTCCCCGGCATCATACAATAGTAGTACTACCTAACCAGGCAGGGAACGCTGCGCACTGTGCATGAGTGGTCCAGAGAGACCCTAATAAACAAATATCGTGATCAACCAATAATGATATCAACTACATAAGTTTTTCCAAAATGCACTTATTATTCCATGTTATTCATGTCTTCGTGCAATTCATGGTGTATAATGTGCAGACATATATATACATCTGATTCAAACAACAATAAACAAGAAATTATATACAATCATTGGTTCATTGCTTCATGAAACCTGTACAGTCGTGCTACACATAAAACATTTTTTCGCAATTTAATCAAAGATTAATTCATTCTTGACAGCAGAATTAATTAATCTTTGATTAAATAACAATGAAAAATAAGTGCATTTTGGAAAAACTTAAGTAGTTGATATCATTATTGGTGATCACGATATTTGTTTAGTAGGGTCCCTCTGGACCACTCATGCACAGTGCGCAGCGTTCCCTGCCTGGTTAGGCAGTACTACTATTGCATTGATTCCCACACTTGACAGACAGCAAGTGTTACGCTGCGGCACCATTAACAAAACTTGTATATACATTGCCCACATTGACAAGTTGGTCTATATAAGAGTGCGCTTCCAATCCCCTTTATTACTGTTCCGGCGTCATACAGGCACCAGTACATGGCTTGTATCGCATGCTGTGCATTTTTCCTAGCCAAGGCAGAGTATTTCTGTCAGAGAATTTGCCTTCTCCTTAACAGGGAAGGGTCGCTATTTGTGAAGGCCCGCGATTCGATCCAAATGAGCTTAGATTCAATCTCTGCAATCTCCTCAGCTTCTTTCCTTTTCTTATAGGCTATTATGTTCTGATCTCTATCCTGTAAGACCGGTTTATATGCTTCCCATAGTGTGATAGCGGATTCTATGAACCCCATATTTTCTGTGAAGTAAAATTCTGAGTCCACCCTAATTTCTTTAGCAACCTTAGGGTCCTTAAGTTCCCATGCACTGAGTTTCCACCCCGCAGCAGGACGTTTTTTGTCTACACCCACTATGAGCCAAAGAGGTGAGTAGTCCAAAAGGCCACTCGCTAGATATTCTATTTTTTGAACCCCTGTCACCTGCCCAGCTGGGGCTAGAATATAGCCTATCCTTGAAAAGGCTTTGTGAGCACCTGAGTAAAAAGAATAGGCTTTAATCTGGGGATGTTGTCTTCGCCATATATCGGTTTGCGCTAATGTGTCCTTGAAGGGTTTGAGTTGCGTCTTTTTGGGGCCTCCCATGGGGATCGTAGTACGGTCTGACAAAGGGTCTATTACATTATTAAAGTCTCTTCCTATAAGGTGGGTGTTGGAACCCGCCTCTAGGAGAATGTCTGCGTGTTTCTCTAGTGGCTGCTTTTGTAATCTGGGGGCCGCATATACGCTTATAAAAGTGATGTCCCGTCTGTTTTAAATGCCTTTGACCGCCACATACGTTCCTTTGGGGTCTGCCCAGCTGCGTTCAATTCTGAACGGCGGATATTTCCTAATTAGGATGGCTACTCCTATTGCCACGGTGGAGAATCCTGCATGGGCTAGTGTCTTGTACGCCCCTCTACCCAGAAACCCACATTGTGTGCCCTTTAGGTGTGTCTCTTGCAAAAATATTACGCCTCGGCTTCAGTCTCTTAATATACGCTGACACCAGGACTCTTTTCACTTTATTCCCTATCCTGTTTACATTCCATGAAAGGACTATGTGGTGTTGCTATGTGTTGCCATGATGCGATTGTGGGTTGTTTTTCTCACTGCCGAAACTGCCTCCTAGGTCTCTGCTCCTGATGTCCCAAAAATGTGTTGCCTATTCTAATCTGAATACTAACTGTGTGCATTCCCTCACAGCGCCGCCCCCCCCCCCCTCCAACCCTTGACACTCCACCGCGCAACTGACTACCCCTTGGGTCATCATGACCAACTGCGTTGTGTTCGGATTGAATATATCTGTCGCCAACCCTCCCAAAAATACCCTCCTTTGGATGTGTCCCTAATCTCCCGGCTCCCTCGTTGTTGTCTTATGGGACTAACCTAAGCGCCCACTAGACTAGTATCTCTGGCTTGTACTCCCATCCTGTGTCCACGGTTGAGGGAGATGTGAGGGAGACACCCCACTGAAAAATAATCAACACAATAATTCGAACCTGAAATATAACTGTAACAAAATAAAAGGGGGAGAAAAGGAAACGGGGAAAAACAAGTACACTCAGAAAAACACACGGGGAGGAGTAGTCTCCTCGTAAGCTTACTGTCACTGTGGCCCTACGGTGGCCCGGTACTGCTCATTATTCTTCAGTGTTTCTATGTCGGGTCTGAGTGGCTGATTCGATCGCAGGTTCGTCTTCTACAGGTTCCTCGAGGAGATTTATGTTCTGCATCAAGGGGTGGTCACCATCCGAATTGGAAGAAATGTGCGTTCTGTGTAGTGCTGCCTACTAGTCTCTGTGTCCCGGGATGCCCCACTGGGCTTGTCTGTCAGGAATCCGAGGCCTGGGCGTCGATTTGGCAGGTTTCCTACTACGGTATGGCGTTGCTCTGAGTTGCTCACCGGACGTAGTTGTGTTAGTTCTCCATTTTAACCGTTGTGATCTTGGCCTGCTGCTGAGTACTGGAGAGCCTGTTTGGGGGAGTGTTGATAAGTCCCCTTGTGTCTTTTTTGAAGGCCCCTCTTCCAACCACTGCCAAGCCTCTTCTGGGGTTTGGAAGAACAGTGTTTTAGATTGGTAGTTCACTTTGTGTTTTGGCCAGGAAAAGCAACATGTACGTGAGCTGAAGACTCCGTAGCTTTTCTTTTACGGAGTCAAATGGCTTACGTTGTTAAGAAATGAGTTTTATCCATGAGACATCTGTGTCATTTAAAGGGTAAATTGTAAAACAACAGCTGACTGGTCCAAAAAGCCGCCTATTTTATGACGTATCCCTTTATTAGGGAGAATTAGTGACACTAAGAACATACCTATCCTTGAAGCCGAGCCGAGCGAAAATTGTTTTAAAAAACAGGTGTAGAATCTAGTATTAGGGGTTTTTGTCTCGATATATCACAAATCCCTAGGCAAAGGCAAACATCTTTGAAATTATTTTATGTATTCCTTTTGTGCTGATCCCTTTTTAGATTAGAGCAATCTGACTAAGAATTCAATAAGAAATTAAAATCGCCATACAATAGTCTCCCTGGGCAGGTTACAAAGCTCCCATTCTAGATTTGGAGCAGCTTAACACTGTTGCATATCGGATTGTAATATGGAACAAAGTAAAATCTCCGGTCCCGAATCTCTACAGGGAGAATACTACAACATCCTTCTGTTTGATTGATGATTGTCTAACATATCAAAAGTGTGTTTCTATTTATTATTACCACAGTCCCCCTATGAGCTGTGTGGGAAGAATAGACATATTTGTGACCCACCCATGAGTATTATGTATTTTTCCTTTCCCTCTTTAAACTGGGTTTCATATAAAAGAATGATGCTTCGATTAAATTATTCGAGCCAGGCAAATATAGCTTTTTTCTTGTATTTATTGTTTATTTTTTTTTATTGAGCAGAGCATATAGGAAAGACAACTCATGGTTATATCTTATAGAAAAGAAAACGAATAAAAAGAACAACAAGATTAAACTCCTTAAATAAATTTAAAAAGAAATCATCCTTTCACATACCTCATTATTCAGTTTGTTAAGCATAATACAAGAAGTTTATGAACCTGAGTACTAATCTTTAGCCAATTTTTAACCAATCGATAATGCTTATATCATCCATTAACAATGACAATAAACTTAAGTTGCGCAGTCAACAAAATATTTCCAGATCGCGGAAAATGTTCCAACTCGAACCAGTTTATTGTTTATTTTGTTGCCATTGAAGCTGATGACTACTAATTTCTCCATGGTCTAACTGCTACCTTTAGGTGCTGCAGTGCCAAACCACTTTTCTTCCATCTCTTCCATAGATTTTCTACAACTGCTCACTTTAAATGGAGCAGGCAACATATGCCACCTTTTTCTATCTTTTCTACTGCGCATCTAACTCTGCACACACCTAATTTTTACAGGGGTAATCATTTCCTTTTCTATTTTGCCTCCCACCTCACTGCACCACCCTCTGTCCAGCCACCCATTTCTCTACCGTATCCAGCCTTGAGTGTCTCACCTAACCCCACACCCTTCCCTGTTTTGCCCTGTCAGACTGTTCAATGCGATCCTTTTTATTTTTTTATCAACTCTTTATTTGCATACCATAGGTACACATAAAAGCAAAGCTAAAAACACGCTTAAATAAATATAGAGAAATTTATTAAAATGTATGAATAATTTATAGCCCATTATGATAAATCATTATTACATACTTTTTACTTGAAAAAAACGACTAACTTCAGAAATAATCCAACTCAATAACAAACTTCCACATTACTTAATAATTGCAAACATCTCAGGGCCACCTTACACTGATCAAAGTGATAGCTCCTAAAAACGGTAATTATTAGGATTAGAATGTAACCTATAGCATTTGCAAAAAAAGACAATCTGAAGAAGGGTTTGTTCCGAGGCACCATCGCGGGGACACGTGCCCCATGAGGTGAAATTAGAATAACATAAAGGAAACTAGAGCAGGTGGTGGACCTTATTTACTATAAAGCTAAAGAGAAGTGACCGTTCCCATTTCCAAGTTAAATAGGACCCCATGCCCCCAATTTCTTACAGAGCCCAATAACTGAGAACTGTAACCTTGCAACACTGATATCCTTCCCTTAAAAACGATTTTACCACCTATTTATCTACAGATCTTATATGAGCTGGAAAAACCAAATACCTGTGGGAGGCCAAGATCTTTTAGAGATGAGGCAGCATAAGCTTTGAAGATCCCCTATCCTGCTGGAGTCAATTAAATTACCTCTATTATCAGGCCAGCTTTCAGGGTTGGTTAAACCAAAATCCATGATATGATGGGTGCCAGTTTAATGTGATCCTTCAGATAAGGCAAGCCTAGCTCATTATGACAAATTAAATTAGAGCTAACGGGGGGTTGACTCTAAAGTCACTTGTATATACGATTCTCCCCGACCTGTAAGGGAAGAGAACCAGAATAGCCCAAAATCCCTGCATCAGAACAGCAAACAGGGATACACTGAGAATTGCAAATAGTGATAACGCTGCTCCTTATGTTTTGAATGCCGCTGTGCTGCGATAAGAGACCATTGACGTGGAGAAGAAACCCCCAGCAGCTTCTGGGAGAGCTTCAGGATGCCGTGACAGAGTTAGGTGCCATGACGGAGGTAAAGTGCAAATCGGGAACCAGTGGGCTGTTTCGGATGGAAATTAATTTAGAAATTAAAGACTGCTTTACACAGGAGTCTATAGTTGGTAAAGCTACACTATAGGAGGATTTTAAGACGAAATTAGGGGAGTGTTTCTATCATTCATTCAAAATACAAATATTAAAAAGAATACCTAGCCCCCATAAAAGTAATTTCTTTATCCTTCTAACCTGGACAAAAAAGCTGGCTCCTGAATGTAGTTGCTGAAGGTATACCAATTGGTCTACATTGCACAAAATGTTAATGTTTAATTGCATGAATGATCCGCTCTCTTCTAAGTAGCGTATAAAAGCTACAGAAGAAACATAAATGTAAACTGCTTAGTTCTAAGACATTTTTACAGGGACAAGGCGCTTATATCACTGAAAGCAAACAAAAGTAATAGCAGCACTACATTCTATTCACGTAGAGTTAAATGCAGCATATCAAACAGCGATGTTATATAGATCTGATTCTTCACTTATGAACTGCCAGGAGATGAAGATAAAAATAAGAAGATTTTTATCTTCAGCAGAAATTGATAACAACCAGACATTTATGCAGCAGGTTTATGAGAAAGGGAAGGCCATGAGATTTCTTTTAGGTTGGAGCTCAAAGGGGAAAAGGAGTCAAAATTTGATATCTTGAATGAAGGATTCAAACTTGAATCAATTTATGGAAGACACTGAAGGAATTAAAAATGTATTTTTACGATTCTATACAAATTATATCATGAGCCTCAGGTAGGTGGATTAGGTTTCAAGAAGCAGATACATCAGTTTCTCCAGCAGTTATGACTTCCAGCCCTAGCACCATAGCTGCAGCACTTTCAATAAAACCGATATCCGAAACTGAGGTGAAAGAGTTAATAAAACAGCTGACCAGTTGTAAAAATCCATGAGGAAGACTTTTTTTGCTTTAAATTTCAGAAAACATTTACATACTCTCTCATCAAGCCCCCTATCTATTCTTTTCAATTCCATACTGGAAGGTGGACTGGTTTCTGGTTCATTCTGTAAGGGCACGATTGTTGGCTTCTTGAAAATTGGAAAATCACACACAGAGCCCACACCATACAGGCTAATAACACACAATTCAGATTACAATATAATTACAAAACATTTGGTAACCCTCATAAACATTAGTGCTCCTCATCCTATTTCGAAAGACCAAATTAGTTTTAATACTGGTAGGAGCCTAATCGCCAGCACTCACTTCATGTCTAAATTCATTGATGTGGTCACTAAAGAATCAATTCCAGCAGCAGTCATTCTGTAAGACGTACAAAAAACCTTGACCTCCCGAGTTTGACATTTTCCCAATATTCACAACAAAAATCTGTTTCCTCCCCTGCTCACAAGGTCAGTATCCACACTATACCAAGGGACATCCAGACAAGTAAATGTCAATAGTCAATATGCCAGGCAAATATGTCTTCAAAGGGGACCAGTCAGGATTGTCCTTTCCATCTAACCATTGGCTCAATACATTTGTCTGAACAATACTATTTCAACACCCCTTCCTAGGATTCCAAATATAAAACTCTATCCAGCCCTACAAGCAAATAAATTATACACTGCGGTTGGGGGCTAGAAAAATAATTAAACTAAGATGAATGTCTATTATTTAATACAACGTCCTGACATCTGCCATCAATAGTAAAGGAAAATTATTTTTAAAAGACTCGAAAAGAAAATGTAGTGCTCTCTATCCAGAACAATCAGACAATCTATTATTTAGTCATTATAATCCCTTAATGAAAAATACTTTAAATCTTTTTCAGCTATGGTAACCTTGCTCCCATTTCAGTCACTGGATGGATAGCACTAATTTAGATGTAGATTCTACCTATATTTTTATTTTATTTTTTTACTAATTCTTGTAAGTTAGATTCTTCTTTTTTGATAAATTAGAAAGGAAACTGCTTCAAGTGAACGGGAAAGTTTTACAACTATGGGGCCGATTACGAGCTCAGTCGGAAAGCATTCCTATTAAATAGGTCTCGGAATGCTTCCTGGACGACTCGGATTGGGAGAGTCCGACGGAACAATTTGGATGTATCCGGATGCTTCTGGATACGATTCGGTCGGTCACCCATTGACTTTAATGGGAGCCCGTGTTCCAAACGAGAACACAGGCTCCCATTGACAAAAGGGGTGACTGGGAAAAATTGTGCACACTGTGGCGGGAACCCCTTGGTGCCTGACACACTGTGCATGGTTGGAAAGGGGGGTCCCTTGGGTACCCCCATGGCCCTGATTCGGACGGCCCCGCGTGATAGAGGGCCTGCTAAGAGCCCCCAAAGACAGATTCCGGCAGCGATTTTTCCAGAGAAACTGATTCAGAACGGCTGTCCGATTTGGTCATCGAAATCGCTCACTCGGAAACAGAGTCAATAGAGCTGTACGATTCAGCTCAGAAAGAAGCGACCTGTCCGAATGCCTTTCGGAACCGATTCGGACAGTCCTAACAGTTTATGGGCATAGTAATCGGTCATTGGGAAGTATGCACGATTTTGTCTCAAACAAGGGTTGCAAATCTTATTCGGCAAACCTGAATCCGATTCAGAGCCCTTCCAAACGGCATCGTAAGCGACCCCCAAGTGAAAAAGCCAGATTAAGCCTTTATGACTTTCTTCTATATTATATGCATCCTCTGTATTACAGATGTGCCAATTCGCAATGAGATCTTCCTATTTTGATAATTCACTACAAAAAAACATGTTCAGTAAATATGACCCACACAATATACCTTGCTTTATTAAAAGCCATAAGGTTATATACAAGTCTCTAAAGTATACATAAGGCCAAGAGGCAAAAATATTTTACGATTAATGAAATTCCCTTAGTCCATGCAGAAACCCCCCTGTCTGTCTGCCATTATAGAGCATTGGGTTTCATAGAAGAGATTAATAGAAAAAGGACACATCTAGGAATAGCTCAAATCGCGAAAGTGCCAGACTAAAGAATTTTCAAAGGCTTTTTTCTGAGAAATGCTAACAATCTTTATCGTTTTCTATATGTTCAAATAAACTCAATTGAACATGAACTGTCAAAAGAAAGGGTTTCAAGTTTTAGCAACCTAGTAAAAGGGGTGGTTTCTGGAGCTAAAGAAAACTTTTCAGTAAGTTTTTGTATAGGAAACTGTGCCAAAGGCACACTTTATGACTGGTGAGACGTACTGGTTTACCTTTAGATAACACACAGTGGGAAAGCTACTTCTGATTTGCCTACTCAGGAAAGCTACTTCCGATTTGCCTACTCTAGACTGAAAGGGGCAAAATTATATCACATGGCTTTTTTTTTTTTTTAAATGGATGGACGCTTTAATATATATCACACACCATAAGCAAAATGTTTTCCTCAGCAACCACTGCATCTAGAAAGAGATTGGATGAACATGTGTTGGTCTTGCAATGCCTTGGCAGTATTTTGGAACAGAATCTTTGACACAGTTAGAAACATCATTCAAAAGGCTATTCCAGGATTACCAAAAAAGGCACCTGGGGTTTAACAAATTTGTCAGCTTTTGTAGATGACAATGCAAAAATAATTATTGACATTGCTATGCTGTTTGCTTGTTCATTGATAACAACTCACTAGAAATCTCAAGCCAGTCCTAAAATGAATGGGCAACTAAAGTGAGAAAATGATTCAGCATGAATGTTGGCAAAATGCAAGGATGAATAGCCTGCTGACATACTCAAAATGAATGGGGGAGTTGGACTTATAAGAACTGACAAATTAACCACAGACATTTTATGTGTTATAATAAAAGCTTAAAGATGTGTTAGTATGAGGAACATAGTTAAATATGAGGATGCACTGTCACTTTATGTGAATTGGAGATTTTTACACCTGTATACCTAAATGTTGATTGCAGCTCAGGGATTACTGATGAATTTGGTGCCATTCTCTAGTGTATTTGATTATGTTTTGGCATTTTATTGCAAATCTTCAAAAGTACTATACTGCCCTTTGTAGGTCTTGCCTGAGTCAGCGCGCATGCGCTGCTCTGCGAGGCTTCTACGAAAGACTGCACGCAATTGGCCAACGGCGGCTGCATGTCCCGCCTTCTCTCGTTCCTGGCCTAGGGAGCTCAGGTGCGAGCAGCGGCCCCGCACTGTGCCTGCTGCATTCCTTGAATTCTTTGCAGTTGGCGCGCATGCGCACCACTCGCAGGCTTTTTTTTCTTTTCTTCTAGCTCTTTGCAGCTTATGCGCACTACACGACAGGCACTGTGCATCCCTCTCCCACCGTTTTAATGTTAAAAGCAGGGCACGCCACCAGAGACGGGGGAACTCTGCAAAACACTTCATTTGCATGTAGGCCCTGCAGCTTTCAGACTGCATTAGAGGTGCGTTTGGTCACCACAAAGAGGAAATAAGCCTGCCTTTCAAGAAATTTGAGATCATCCGAAAGAATGCGTTTTACAATCTGACATTATGGCAAGCTGGATAAAATGCGTAAGTCGGCCTCTCGCTGCATGTTCTTCGCAGCCAATTCCTGGACACTATTGAGTGCTCTGCGGGGGTGAGGGGGCTCGCTCCCCAGGCTGTGAGAGCAGGATCTTCCTAGTGCCAGCATGTAACCAGACGCAACTTCAGGGCTAGGTCCGCCGTCATCCCAGCTCTCCTCCCTTTTTTACACCTACTTCGCTTCCACCCTCCCCTCAGCTTCCTCCCTCACCTCCTCTGTCCCATTTTTCCTCTCTTCCTGTGCTGACTCAACCCAAAGGTGTTGCAGCTCTTGTGACTGTCCTGCCACACATGTGGAGTGCTACTTGCTCTCTACAAACTCAACCCGAAGGTATTACTGTGCCTTACACTCAGCCTAATCGCTCCACAGGCTATTGTAGCGCTTGTAACCATCCCGGCACACATGAGGAGCGCTGCAGCTCACTCTGCAGGCTTGTATAGCGCAAACTCAACCCGAAGAGTATTACTGTGCCTTACACTCAGCCTAATCGCTCTACAGGCTATTGTAGCGCTTTTAACCATCCGGGCACACATTAGGAACGCTGCAGCTCACACTGCAGGCTCGTACAGCGCAAACTCAACCCAAAGGTATTACTGTGCCTTACACTCAGCCTAATCGCTCTACAGGCTATTGTAGCGCTTTTAACCATCCCGGCACACATTAGGTGCGCTGCAGCTCACTCTGCAGGTTCGTATAGCGCAAACTCAACCCAAAGGTATTACTGTGCCTTACACTCAGCCTAATTGCTCTACAGGCAATTGTAGCACTTTTAACCATCTGGGCACACATTAGGAACGCTGCAGCTCAAACGGCAGGCTCGTATAGCGCAAACTCAACCCAAAGGTATTACTGTGCCTAACACTCGGCCTAATCGCTCTACAGGCTATTGTAGCGCTTTTAACCATCCCGGCACACATTAGGAGCGCTGCAGCTCACTCTGCAGGCTCGTATAGCACAAACTCAACCCAAAGATATTACTGTGCCTTACACTCAGCCTAATCGCTCTACAGGCAATTGTAGCACTTTAAACCATCCAGGCACACATTAGGAGCGCTGCAGCTCAGTCTGCAGGCTTGTATAGCGCAAACTCAACCCAAAGGTATTACTGTGCCTTATACTCAGCCAAATCGCTCTACAGTCTATTGTGGAGCTTTTAACCACCCCGCGCACACACTGCACTGCACAGGCAGGCAGGCACTATGCATCCCCCTCACACCGTTTTAATGTTATAAAGCAGAGCAAGCCACCCAGAGGCGGGGGAACTCTGTGAAACAAGTAATTTGCATGTAGGCTCTGCAGCTTTCAGACTACATTAGAGGTGCGTTTTGTGACAAAGAGAAAATGAGAAATAAGCCTCCCTTTCAAGATATTCAAGATCATCCGAAAGAATGCGTTTTACATTCTGACGTTATGGCAAGCTGGATAAAATGGGCAAGTCGGCCTCTCGCTGCATGTTGTGCGAAGCCAATTCCTGGACACTATTGAGTGCTCTGCGGGGGTGAGGGGGCTCGCTCCCCAGGCTGTGAGAGCAGGATCTTCCTAGTGCCAGCATGTAACCAGACACAGCTGCAGGGCTAGGTCTGCCATCATCCCATCTCTCCTCCCTTCTTTAAAACACCTACTTCGCCTCCACCCTCCCCTCAGCTTCCTCCCCTCGCCTCCTCTGTCCCACTTTTCCTCTCTTCCTGTGCTGACTCAACCCGAAGGTGTTGCAGCGCTTGTGACTGTCCTGCCACACATTTGGAGTGCTACTTGCGCTCTACAAATTCAACCCAAAGGTATTACTGTGCCTTACACTCAGCCTAATCGCTCTACAGTCTATTGTAGTGCTTATAACCGGTCCTCGGAAGCTTGTTTCCGGTGCAGGGAAGGCATGGCTTGGCAGTTCGGGCTGGACTGTTCCCATGAGGCACAGGGTCAGACTGATTTGCATATGGCCATGTCTGAACTGGGGTGGTAGAGTGGGCTAAAGAACGGTGATGGATTATACCCAGATCTGTTGACTGGGTGTGAGTGTTTGATTGGTTCAGATGCTCCGTCCATCACCACCCTCTTTTGTACCACTTTGTTCGCCATAAGTTGGCATGGTATGCTCAGATGTGAGTCCCTTGCTCACTTTGCCACTGGATTCAAGCAAGCCGAGCTGAAGACGGCAGAAATGCCAGAAACCGGTCCTCGGAAGCTTGTTTCCGGTCCAGGGAAGGCATGGCTTGGCAGTTCGGGCTGGACTGTTCCCATGAGGCACAGGGTCAGACTGATTTGCATATGGCCATGTCTGAACTGGGGTGGCAGAGTGGGCTAAAGAACGGTGATGGATTATACCCAGATCTGTTGACTGGGTGTGAGTGTTTGATTGGTTCAGATGCTCCGTCCATCACCACCCCCTTATATAACCATCCCGACACACATTAGGAGCGCTGCAGCTCACTCTGCAGGCTCGTATAGCGCAAACTCAACCCAAAGGTATTACTGTGCCTTACACTCAGCCTAATCGCTCCACAGGCTATTGTAGTGCTTGTTACCATGCCAGCACACCTTAGAAGCTCTGCGGCTCAAGCTGCAGGCTCGTATATAGCGCAAACTTAACACAAAGGTATTACTGTGCCTTACACGCCGTCTAAGCGCTCTACAGGCTATTGTAGAGCTTTAAACCATGCCGGCACACATTAGGAGGGCTACAGCTCACGCTGCCGGCTCGTATAGTGCAAACTCGACCCAAAGGTATTACTGTACCTTACACTCAGCCTAATCGCTCTACAGGCTATTGTAGCGCTTTTAACCATCCCGGCACACATTAGGAGCGCTGCAGCTCACTCTGCAGGCTCGTATAGCGCAAACTCAACCCAAAGGTATTACTGTGCCTTACACTCAGCCTAATCGCTCCACAGGCTATTGTAGTGCTTGTTACCATGCCAGCACACCTTAGAAGCTCTGCGGCTCAAGCTGCAGGCTCGTATATAGCGCAAACTTAACACAAAGGTATTACTGTGCCTTACACGCCGTCTAAGCGCTCTACAGGCTATTGTAGAGCTTTAAACCATGCCGGCACACATTAGGAGGGCTACAGCTCACGCTGCCGGCTCGTATAGCGCAAACTCGACCCAAAGGTATTACTGTACCTTACACTCAGCCTAATCGCTCTACAGGCTATTGTAGCGCTTTTAACCATCCCGGCACACATTAGGAGCGCTGCAGCTCACGCTGCAGGCTCGAATAGCTCTAACTCAATCCAAAGGTATTACTGTGCCTTAAACTCAGCCTAAACGCTCTACAGGCTCTTTTTGCTTCATTTTTTACATGTTTTTCTTCTTTTAACCATATGCAACATGCCATTGCGTGGTAGTTTCGGGACTCTTGTAATGTATGCTAGTCTCTCCCTTTGGACAGATATGCTGTTTAACGTAATGCACAACACCACAACCCAGTCAAAGATCTTGGGATCAGGAGGCACCTCCTGCCCGACTCACTTTATTACACCCTCTAGTATCATCTGAACAGCACTGAACACTCAAATTATTTTCTATTGCAGGATAGTTGTAGAAATGCACGCAGGGTTTTGTGTGTTGTAGTGATTGCAATAATTTTACGAGTTCACATAATATTTGTAAGAAAAGAACAAATCAAAGCTCTTCATTTTTCAACCTGATTACTATTGAAATTGCAAAGCATGGTTTAGTCAGACAACCTTTTGAAAATATTGTTTAGTCCTATACCGTCAAACTACAGAAGTGCAGCTTTAGTAACACAAGCATGTGCAGTGCGATAGTTCTCACATTTGTGAGAGTTTAAGCTATTAGCATTGTAAATGACAATGCCTTTTATTTATGTTTTAAAAACAAACAGATAAATAAAAGACATTGTAATTTACCTATTGCTTGTTAATACATTTGATCAGATAAGGTACTTTTCCATAATTAAAAAAAACATAAAAAGGGATGCAGGAAATACACTTTCACTGTCTGGGAAACTATCCTCATCCATTATCTTGTGCTATGTCAAACCAGGGGCGCCTAAAATGGGTCCTACTCAACAAGTGTGTACACACGTGTGTGTTCTCTCTCCCTCTCATTCTCTCTCTCTCTCTCGTTCCCTCTCTCTCTCTTATTCTCTCTCTCTCTCTCTCACACACACTCTCGCAGACACAGAGAACAAGCATTGGCATAGTCAATAGGTCTCGCCTTTGGGACCTTATAAGTGTTTAGTTATCCGGCACAATATCCTTGGTGCAACAACATCAAGTGTTGCATGGCTAAACACTTATAAGGTTTTTCTTTCTGTTTTTTTCCAAAGTTTTTTTTATTGAGATTCAAAAATAAGAAGAAGATGCAACAATCCCGCACATTGTCCCACACAGGGGATAGCATTTCTTCCACCCCCATGCACCCCTTACACTAGGAGAGTAGTCTTGCCCAGACCCCCAATAGATAGCATAATACTTCTACAGGCAACGTATCTGACCTGCGGGTGGACTCCAGGTGCTCCTTGTGGTTAGCGGGGGGTCAACTACAGTCTGACAACGGCCTCTATGGCAGGTTAGCAGAGATCTATGTGCCCTGGACAGGGGTCTACAGATCCCACCCCGTGCCAGGTCAGACAGCGCCCAGCTGCATGCAAGTACCCCGGGGGGCAATGCCGCGGGAAGAGCTCATGTGAAATGCATGGAAAGAACAACAAAACCCATAACTCCCCCCTCGGCCCTCCCCCTCCCTAGTGGTGGTAGCTACGTCGAAGAACATGAATCAAGGTAGTGGCTATCGAGGTAGGAATGGGGTACCCCAGTATCTCTTTAATTTGGGCAAGAATTTCCTCCCAGTATGGGCGAATGATAGGACAATCCCACCAGATGTGCAGGAAATCTCCCAACAGCTCACAACCCCTTCAGCATTTATCGGAAGTGTTAGGAAATATCTGTCGCAGTTTGACTGGGTGAAGATACCAATCCATCATGGTTTTCATGTGTGCTTCCCTAAGTTCCACGGAGTGGTTGAACTTGGATATGTCTGACCATAGGTGTGACCATTCTGCATCTGTGATGTCCCGTTGAAGGACTCCCTCCCACACGGACATGTAACGGGGTCTGGATGTGGTTGCCGTGGCGAGTAAGAACCCATAAATAAAGGTGATAACACCTTTCATGGAGGAGGTTTTGGTCAGAAAGGCTTCAAACTTTGTGAGGGGGCGTGTGGCTGCATCTCTCACTGGGGGAGACAATGCCCAGTGGAGTAGCTGAGCGTGGTGGTAGCGTTCATTCTCCTGAATCCCATAGTCCCTCTTACAGTTATCGAAGGTGAGTGGGTCAAAGATGTAGAATAGGTGTGTAAGAGCTAGACAACCCCCCTCCCTCCATGCGTCAAAGGGCCCCTCAGATGCTGCTGGGGGAAAAGCAGGATTAAAATGTAGAGGTGTAAAGGGAGAGGGAAATGTAGTTCACCTATCGTCCCCGGAGATAGAGTCCCAAACCCCCAAGGTGGTACGGGTAGGGGTACTGATGTAAGCATTTTGGGGCCTGTCACTCTTGGGCTTCCACACTAGGTCCCAGATAGTCCTCCCTGCAACGCTCCATATGTAGCCAATGTTTTTCCGACTCCTGCTGTGACCATTCCACTAGCACTCGAAGCTGTGCCGCTTTATAGTAGAGATGCATATCGGGTAGCCCCACCCCCATCTGTCTTCAGTCTACGTAGTGCGGCGAAGGAGAAGCGCGCACGACCCCCCTGCCAGATGAAGCGTAGCATCATGGATTTTACTCGCCGGAAAAATTCTCTGTCTAGTTCAATGGGCAGGGCCTGGAACAAGTATAGAAGCTTGGGGAGAAGGGACATCTTGATCGCATGAATGCTCCCTAGCCAAGATATGAACAGTGGCTTCCAGCGGTTCAAGTCGGCCTGAATCTTAGTTAGCAAGGGAGGGAAGTTGGCAGAGTAGAGTTTCCCCAGCGTGGGTGTCAGGTGAACTCCCAGATAAAGAATAGAAGAACTGGCCCATGGAAGGCGTATTAACGTCGCGAGACGGCAGACCTCCGACTGGGGAAGTGTGAGATTAAGGGCGTAGGATTTACCATAGTTGACCTTGAAACCCGACACCGCTTCAAATCGCTCCAGTTCCGTTTGGACGTGGGGGAGAGATCGGGCCGGGTCAGAAAGGGAGAGATGGACATCATCTGCGAAGAGAGTGATTTTGTGCTCTTCCCCAGTGAAGGGTAGGCCGTGGATGTCGGGGTTGGCCCTCACTGCCAGTGCCAGTGGTTCTATGCTTAGAGCGAAAAGTAGAGGCGAAAGAGGACAGCCCTGCCTGGTGCCCCGGGAGTGCGCAAAGGTGGATGCGTGGCCATTCACCGATACTCTGGATCTGGGGGAAAGGTAGTTCGCCCGAATCATCGTCAAGAATTTAGAGGAGAAGCCGAAGGCGGCCAGCGTCTGAAAGAGGAACCCCCAGTCAACCCTGTCAAAACGCCTTTTCGGCGTCAAGCCCCACCAGTACTGCCGGGATTTTGAACTTATTGGACAGGTGTATCACCCGTCTCGTGTTGTCGTGGGTCTGCCGTCCCTTGATGAATCCGGATTGATCCGGATGTATGAGTGCTGGCATCATGTCATTGAGCGGCTGGGCGATGATGGAGGAGTAAAGCTTCGCGTCTAAGTTTAGGAGAGCTATCGGGCTATAGGAGGCGCAGGCACTGGGGTCCTTCCCGGGTTTGTGAATGACCGAGATCAGGGCTTCAGCCATCGTACCTGAGGTCTCGTCCTCATTCGCCATGCTGTTGAATAGGCGGACTAGATACGGGCTGAGTTCCGAGGCGAAGGTTTTATAAAAGATGGCCGTGTATCTATCCGTCCCCGGGGCTTTATGGGGTTTCAAAGCCTTAATAGCTGCCATCACAAGGAGCAGTGAGCGCCTCATTCCACTCCGCTGAAACCTGGGGTATCGGTAACGTTTGCAAGTAGTCTTTCTGCGCATCAGTATCTAGTGATGCCCCTGAATAAAGGGACCGGTAGAAGGAGCCAAAAAGCTCGGCTTTAGTGTCGTCTTGATGTGTCAGCTCGCCCTGCGCGTCCCGAATCCCTCCAATGTATTCCCGTTCTCTCTTGTCCCGAAGTTGCCTGGCTAGATGCTTCCCCACCTTGTTGCCCTGGGAGTAGGACAGTCGCCGTAGTTTTAGCAGAGTGTACTCCGCTCTATTATTATAATGCGCCCTCAGCTTACCCCTGACGGCTGTAAGTTACCGTAGTGCGCGCCTAGAAGGGTTCTCCATGTGCTCTTTCTCCAAAGTGGAGAGTGCCTCCTCCAATTGCTCCCTTTCAAGAGCTCGCTGCTTGTTAAGCGCAGCATTCTGTGCCATGCATTGCCCTCTGATACAAGCTTTAAGAGCATCCCATGTGGTAAAGACTGAGGTATCCCCCGTGTCATTGTGGGCAAGGAACTCTGATATGGCGCCCCTCAGAGTGTTACAGGAGGTTTTATCCCGAACCAAGGATGCCGGGAAGTATCAGCTAGGGCCCGATTTACTCTCCACTGCCCACTGGAGGCCCACCGCGAGCAAGCTATGCTCGGACACCGATAAAGGAAAGATCTTGGCCTCGCGAAGGTCGCCCTGGAGTGATTGACTCAAAAAACAGTGGTCTAGTTGGGAGTATGAGCGGTGAACGTGTGAAAAAAAAGTGTACTCTCTAGATTGGGGGTATAGAAAACGCCATGCGTCAAAAAGGCCCATATCCAAAACCTTCTGCGGCGACTCCGGAGAAAAGGAGCCCATGTCAGATCTGTGAGTGGGAATACTGTCCATGTCCCTCTGCCAGACCAGATTAAAGTCCCCCAAAATAAGCAGAGGCCTGTCCGCAAAGTCCAGGACTTTACCCAATAGAGTGTGGAGGAAGCCATTCTGCCCAGAGTTGGGTGCATACAGTACGACAAAGGTGCCTAATCTACCCCGCAGGAGGCCCTTCACCATGACCCAGCGCCCCTCTCTATCACTTTGTACTCCCGTGGGCTGGAAATGTAAGGTCGAGCGGAACATAAGGGCCACTCCCCTCTGCTTTGTGGAGGTGGACGACCTGTAAATAAGTGGGAATTGTTTGTGCTTAAGGCGGGAGTCGTCCGTTTTAGTCAAATGGGTCTCTTGAAGGTCCACAACATCGAGCTGGTGGTCAATAATATATTTCCAAACCTTCTGGCGCTTCTGGGGGGAGTTCAGTCCCTTAACATTCCAAGTCCCTAGAGTTAGCGGCATCATCTAACGAGTGGGAACCCCTCGGCTCGCTTCGTACCCTCAAGGATTGGACCCCCTGCTACCACCACTGCCCCCCTCTCCCCCCACCTCCTGGCACACCTGTGTTCCCCAACTGTGTCCCCTGGTCCCTGAACCCCCCTCCCCCCCGCCCAACAACCCCCCCCCTCCGCTCCCCAACATGGAATCCCCAATTGCAAACCATAGTCTCGGACCTATCGGAACATAGTTCAGGTTCGTAGAGTTTCATCGTGGAGGAAGACCTGGCAGTGGCAGTCCCGGTGGCTCCCCCGCCCCTCCCCCCTTTCAAGGCAAAATAATACAGGCATCTCCCTTGATCAAGCGTCTCAGGACGGGGCTGCAGTATCCTTGACCACCTCCTGGTCGGCCGCGGCCTGTTCCTGGGCCATCATCACTGGGTCAGGTTTGGGTAGTGGCTTAGAGGGGCGTTGTCGACGTACTCATTGCCATCCCCCTCTGGATCGCTGTGTGGGCTCGTCCTGTGAGCGTCGCGGGGAAGCCTCTCCAGAACCCTCATCTTCTGGCAAATCGATATCCAGTAAAGCGCATGTCTCACTGAGTGATCGGAGTTGGTGCAGAGCCCCCTTCCTTATAAAGATTAAACTAAATGGGTGACTCTAAGAGTAGGGCACTCCATTATCGCGCAGGAATGTTGTGGCCACCTTGAAGGCCCTTCTCTTCTGCAGCGTGATGGCTGATAGGTCTTGAAAGAGGGCTATAGGGCTATCCCGGAAGCGGTGAGGCTGCTTCTGGCGGGCCTCCTTCAAAATCCGCTCTTTCAGGGGGAAGTCCGGGAGATAGACCAGAATGTCCGGTGGTGGGGCAGGCGCCTGCCGCGCTATGCCAACTCTATGCGCGCGGTCAATGCGAATGTCAAACTCCGCTGGTTCCCCGAGGATCTCTTTGAATAAATCTTGCAGGTAGCAAGTGACGCTGTTCCCTTCTGCTTTCAGTGGCACGCCCCTGACCCATATGTTGTTTCTCCGGGAGCAGTTTTTGAGGTCCTCCGCGTGTGCTTGGAGGTCCACTTGTTGCTCCCGGAGGTGGAGG
The DNA here is from genome assembly GCF_964261635.1 of Lissotriton helveticus. Lineage (NCBI taxonomy): Eukaryota > Metazoa > Chordata > Amphibia > Caudata > Salamandridae > Lissotriton > Lissotriton helveticus. The sequence goes on from NC_136067.1 coordinate 1,531,607,067, forward strand.
ACTTCCTGTTGTAGTAGTTCAACCTCCTCGCTGCGGGCGTGGTCCGTGTCTTCCATTGCGGCCACTCGCTCCCCCAGGCCATCGACATCCCTGCGGAGTTTGCGTTGCTCCCCAGCCAGGTCCTGTTTCAGGGCCTGGAAATCGTCCCTCACAGTATTGAAAAGTGACTCGAGGAAGGCTTTTGTGATGGGTGCCTCTTCATCTTCCTGCCGCTGGGCATTGGTGTTTGTTGTGGGTGAGGGAGGTGCCTGTTTTTTCTCCCCTTTGGGGGCGCTCTTGTTGAGCATGTCGGTGACTGTGCGAGTGCCACTGCGCCCTACGTTAGCCATACCGCCGCTGTTTCGCTGACTCCCGAAGGTTGAGGTGGATGGGAAGCGGTAGGTGCACACCACCAGAGCAGCTAAGCTCCCCAAAGGTGTCCAGGCTAGAGAGACTGGTGGCCCCCTGAGATGCTCGAGTTCGGGTCCCCTCGGATCCTGGGTCCCTCCTATCACCTTATGGTGTGGGCGTCTTGGTCAAGCCAGATGAGATTCCGGACCCTGACGGTGTCGTGTGCTAGGTGCGAGTCCTTGGGGTCACTTCGAGCCCCCTCCCGTCAGGCGGTGGTCGGATCCTCCCAGGTCCAGAGCCGGGGCTACAAGGTCAGTTCCTGCAGATTATTTAGGTGGTCACTGGGTGGCAGGGGCGAGATCCCCCGGGTCCAGGTGCACAAGCGTTGCGTGGTCAGTGGTAGAAAGCCTCTTCTCCCGGCATCAGGGCTGAGGGCAGGTCTCCGCCTTTCCAGACCAGGCCCGGAGCCGGGGGCTCGAGTTTGGCAGCTCCCCGCATCATGCGTACAGGCCTCCGATCCTCGGTATACTCAGGGAGGGGGTCAGCTACTCCGCGAGCAGGTAGATGAGTGTCTGGGAACCCGGCTAGGAGTCTCCCCTCTTGGCAGCAGCTACGGGCGGGCCCCCACCTCCTCCCGGACCAGGCCCAAAGCCGGGGCCTCAATTTCGGCGACCACCCGTGTTCCAGCCTCTCACCTCTGTCTCTCGCAGTCGCGTCCCTGGTCAGGCAGCTGATGGTGGAGAGCAGCCACTCCTCCACGAGAGCAGACTATTTGGCCAGGGCGCACAGCAGGGACCCCCGGTTCAGGAGCGCGGCCGCAAGCAAGTTCTCCTCTCGTCCGGACCAGGCCCAAAGCCGGGGCCTCGATTTTGGGGGCGGCTCACCGGGAGTGGCTGGGTCGTCGCTGGTCGTGGTGCCCGGCGGCTTCGCCTGCACGTCGGTGCTCGTCCGCTTATGCTGGGGCTCGTCTCTCGCCGCAGGGCAGTCCACCGAACAGCGCCGGTGATCGGCTGGCCGCTCGTCGTCCGTGAGGCACAGAGGGTCGCTTCAGCTCACAGCCGCCATGTTAGCTCTCTGTCGCACGAGGATCACGGCAGAGGGCCAGGGAGGGATTCCGGCGGCCACACCCGTAACTTTTCTCCGACCAGGAGCGGCGCGCCACAAACACAGCTCAGCGAAACGGGATTCAGTGATTGCAGGGAGATAACCAGCTATTGAGGAGGATATACGCGGTTCAGGGCCAGGGTGCCGGGATGAGCACGTCTTGTCAGGCCGCCATCTTGGCCACGCCCCCCCACTTATAAGGTTTTAAAGGCGAGAACTATTGGCTATGCCAATGCTTGCTGATCATGCCCCTGTCACAGAACCCAGGCGACAGGGAAGAAACAGGAGTTAGAGCCAGCTTTGTGGGCATCTCAAACGGCTGTGCCATTTCAGCATTCCATACATTTTGTGAGTATGCCACCGAATACAATTCTGCAACTTTTTACCTATGTACTGAGTGTCTCAGAACCCAGAGAGCTGCATTGTGCTTTGCAAAAATGCCATAAGGTAATGACAGCAGCCGCCCCGCTGTGGTTTTTTCTCTTTAAATCATGTTCAGAATTATCTTTCAGATGTAATTGCATAAAATAAGTGAACATGCCGGTACATGCAGGAAGCAGAGCAGTCGCCCTATTTTGCTCAGCAGGATGGGATTAAAGAGGCAGCTTACATAGGTGCGCAGGGTGTTAACAGGGCAGTGCAACGGGGTACGGTCCACTGTGGCTAGTCTGGCCAAGCAAAATCCAGGTCATTAGGAACACAGTCTCCGTGCGCCCTTGATGAGGAGTGTGACCCGACCCGGCACAACACTGTTTTTGACTACATACCAGTCGCACTAAAGCTGCCATTTGCTGACTAAATCGGGGTTCCGCATCTGTTTTTTGAGAAAGACACATACAGCATTCATTTTCCCTGCTTTGACATAAAAGTGTTTCGTTTCCAAAAGCCTCTAGTTTTTCTTCGCATGAAGAGCGGGAAGGTGAGTTCGGAGGGAACACGCGCGACAGCTGGTGAGCACTAGTGTGAGAAGAGTGAGAGCTGCGGAGAGGGAAAGGGGCATAGAAAAGTGAGAAACAAAGGAGAGAAGGAGACAGATACGGTGGAGAGCGGGAAACATGACGAGGAAAGATTGGACACGGGGGAATGAGAACAAGCATTGGCCGCGCAGCCGTGAAAGTGACACGGACGCGCAGCCAGTGAAAGTGATCGCGATCAAGAGAAGCGGGAGTTATGTTGTGAAAGACAGATGGCGGATGCGCGCGTGCACACTCACGTGCACACAAGCTTTAGGCCACCAAAAGCCTGTGGCAGCACTTTGGAAACCCATACACTAAATGTCTCGCAGAGCAGTGCATGCGCTAGCTCAGCGAGACCTAAAAAGGTGTGGTCACTCCACAAATTCACGATATGCTGCCATCTCCACTTTATAGGATTAACTCAGGGCAAGGACAGTAGTTCACTGCCCAATATGACGGCATGCTTGGTGCACCCTTCCAGGTCACAGAACAGGTAATGGTCTTCGCATTGTCAGGGACAGGTTAGGACTGATGTGTACACACTAGGTTAGCATGAACTAGGGCCACTATAAAAGTGACACATTGGTTGCCATTCAGGGGACATTAGTGTCCCAACAATTTCCTTAGTTTCATTTGTGAGGGCAGAGCAAGTACAGCAAACAGAATCTAGCTTGATTAATTGGTTGCCTGAAGTGAAACACTGCTATGCGCTGACAGAAAGAGAACATGCTTTACGAGCATAAAAAGCTCAAACCTTCCCAATAAAATGTAATTTTTGTATACTTTTTAGCGAATTTTTTAGACTTGTTTAGTGGTTCAAAATTCAAATCGCAGAACGTGTTTAGGCCAGTGTACCCAGCTCCCAGTAGTGATTTAGTGGGCGCCCACATAAAACAAAAGGTTAAGAACAGCTTACTTATTTAACACACTTGTGGAACCAGTTTGGCTTTAAATATTACGTGGTAAATCAATGTACACACAACCAACCTGTTTCAACCACAGATTATTGCATGTTTAAAACTTAAGGTCTATAGTTCACTCCTATAAACCATATTGAGAGCTACTAGTAGAAATGCAATATAGCAAACGCTTAAAGTGAACACTTATTTCTGCGTAAATTATTTTACAAAAACAGGCAAAAAGGAACATACTAACAAAACTCACCAGCTTTTTATATTCATGATGAATTTCAGTGTAAGATAGCTTGTTTTCGTCTTCGTCATCGAAAACTGGAGAAAGGAAAGCATTTTAACACAACTATAGTGAATTAAAGAACTATACAAATATGTATGTGAGCAATTCTTTTTTCGAGCATCAAAAAAGCTGAATTGACTGAAGGCACATTTTAAAAGTCACTAAGAAAATATTGTAGTTTTTCCACAGTACAGTTTGGAAAACTTTTTTAACACACCCGAATGTCAATTACGTACGAAAGAAGAACATGTTCAGATATACATTGGAGAACGTACATTTGTGCTCATAGTGGAAGAATTGTGTGTAAAAAAAGGCCTTGTACATTTCTGTACTTCAATATACCTGTAATGCAATTTCTTTTTTGTTTTCAAATACGATTGCTAAATATATAAACAAAGGAATACATAAACATTTCCACTATTTGAGTGGTACCAAACACTTCTTTCCAATAATCTTAACTTATTTATTTTAGGCAGAATGATAAAAATGCAACAAATATAATCAATATATGTCAAGGGTCAAGATATAAATTAAACAGGCAATGGATGAATGCATTCACATGTTGTATTATAAGGGCTTTCTTCTTATTTCAGTAAATCAAAAGAATTAACTGGTACATGACTCTTTATATTGTTAAATCGTTCAGAATGTCTACTTGTACTCCGTTGCTTTTCAAAGTTATAAGTATTGAGAACTTCTTCTTACTAAAGAGGCATCTCTTGCTAAGCGGTACTCTTCCAGGTATGTGGAATATGTAAACATGTAATCCACATAGATTTTAAAAAACGATTGTTTGTGTCCCTGCTATAGCCTATAAACATGGATTACGTGTCATATTTAATGCGGACATCGGTGACTATCAAGATTTTTAAAAGTATGTTATCCCAGGGCCTTTCACAAACATATGCATCATGTCTGCTTCTAGTCACTTACATCTGACACAATGTTTGTCTTTCACAAGATATCACTTGCTCAGCTTAGCAGGTGTGATGTAAAATTCAAAAAGATTCTGATAATGCTGAAGTAGATATTTAATGAAAGTACATGGCTTGAGAACCATAGTAAAAGGTTCTATCATCATTTTGTCAGTAATCTCAGTTAACAGCCATTGAGACCACTTCTGTGCCCATAAAGTTAAGTTTTCCTGTGCTTCTTCCAAGAAGATGTGATAAACAGCTACTTGAGGATAAAGGTCCAACAGGGTGGTACATGTCTTAGGATGCAGTAAGTGCCAAGTCCTTATTTTTATCAATCGTAAACAGTATCAGAAAAATGTGGTACATGGAATATTGAATTCTTCTACTACACGAATTTTGGATAGTGAATGGGGTCTGAAAATTGCAACAAGAGTAAATTAGGTGGTGGCTTCAATATTGCTTCTTTAATGACAGTATTCGAAGCGTATTCTTTAACTAATTTGATAATCTTCTGCGTAGTCCTTCCCAGTAGTAAACTTTAAAGTTGGGTATGACCCAAAGCCCGCTGCCAAGTGGTAGTTGTAGAAATCTCAAGGCTCTTCGAAGTTTCTTGTGCACCCACATAAAAAGCAATAATTAGATGCTGTGAAGAATGAATGAGAGCAGTATAATGGTAGTGTTCCATATAGATATAGTACTTTAGGGAGGAGTTTCATTTTAATAACGTTTGCTCTCCGTATCGTAGATCTCAGTTTCCCTTCTTACTTCTTCAGCACCTAAGGAACCCCCCAGTTAACTTTTCGCCTTGGATCTCGTCATAAATGGTAGCAAGTATGAGACCGAAATAGCACCTATTGGGCACAGCATATGTAATGTTCTGCTTCGTGGTACAGACACAAATACACCCTGTGTTGACCATATTCAGTTAGTTTCCTGAAAGGGCACAGAAGTCAGTGGATACTTTTTGGACCACTGGTAATATTTGCTGAGGGTTTAGAGTAGTCAATAAAACGGCACATTGATTTTGAATCTAGGGACTCCGATCCGTTCTGTACCCTGACTGTCTACCAACGATGTAATAAATGGCTCAACATACAGTGCATAAAGACATGTTGAGAGTAGGCATCTTTGTCTGTTACCTCTAGTAACAGAGACATTTTTGGAGTCCAGGCCATTAAATGACACTGTAGCTACAGGCTGTCAGTACATTTTCTGAATAGCCTTTCTAAAAGGTGGAGGGAAACCCGCCTGTTGCATGATCCACTAGAGAAATGGATATTCCACCCTATCAAACTTCTGTTTGGCATATGGAGCTACAAGTGACAGAGGCAGTTGAGCAGTTTCGGCCCAATCAATAAAAATTGCTACAGGTTGGTATGTGCAATGGTATCTCTACCTAAGACAAAGCTGTGTTGCCAGGGGGGGGGGAAATCAAGCAGGTTATTTTTTTTTTCAAGCCAGTCTTTACTAATACTGTTATATATTTTATAGTCAGCAGATAGAAATGATAAAGATATGAGTTGGTAGGATTTTATAAGCTTTGGAGGTTTATCTATTTTTACAAAAGTGATAATACGAGCATGGTTCCAAGAGTCTGGTATAGATCCTCCTTCCCAGATTTATTTGACCATCTGTACAAATATTGGTTTTATTACTGGGTTTAGTATTGGATATATTTCACATGGCATTACGCCGGTGCTGAATTGATAGTGTCGACCAGTTCTTGCACAGAAACAGGAAAAATTTACTCGGACGGATCATGTAGAGAAAGAGTAGGGCATCTAAAAACATTTTACTATTTGTCTGGTGAATCTCAGATCTGGTGTGTTCACAAGCATACAACTGTTTACATAATTCCTGGAATTCTTAAGATGAAAGGGTCAATGAATGGTTGAGTGAAAGGATGATGTGAATGGATGGATGGATGAGTGAAAAAATGGGTGGAGGGAAACTGAATGGATGGATAAAATGAAAGGGTAGGTAAATGGATGAGTGAAAGGATTGATGGATGAGTGAAAGGATGGAGCTTGGGTGTTGCAAACCTCTAACTTTAGCATCTACAGTGGATGTGGAGTTCTTTCTTGAAGGGCCTCTTCTGTCTGCAACTTGGCAGACAAAGGTGAATGAGTGAGTGAAAGAATGGATGTATGTGTGAGTGAAAGGTTGGACGGTGGGTGGATGAGTGAGTGAAAAGGCGGATGTAAGGATGGATGAGTGAAAGAATGGATGAATGAGTGAAAGGTATGGTTGATGGATGGAATAAAGAATGGATGGATGAGTAAAAGGGCGGATGGATGAGAGAAAGGATGGATGATGAATGAGTGAGTGAAAGGATTGATGGCTGACTGAAAGGGGGACTGATGGATGAGGAGAGGATAGATGAACAAGTGAAAGGATGGATAGCTGAGTGAAACGCAGGGTGAATGGATGGGAAGAGGGAAAGGGTGAATGGGTGGACGTGAAAGGATGGATGATGAGTGAAAGAATGACTGGATAAGTGAAAAGGAGTGTGGATGGTAGAATGAGTGAAAGGGAGTGTGGGTGGCTAGATGAGCGAAAGGGAGGGTGGATGGTTGGATAAGTGAAAGAGACAATGGATGGATGAGTGAAAGGGTGGATAGATATTGAGAGAAAGGATGGATGAATGAGTGAGTGAGAGGATGGATGCCTGACTGAAAGGAATGAGGATGAGAGGATGGATGAGTAAACGGATGGATAGCTGAGTGAAAGGTTGGGTGGATGGGTGGATGGGTGGATGGATGGATGGATGGATGGATGGATGGGATGAGGGAGAGGATGGACAGATGGATGGAGTGACAGGATGGAAGGATGAGTGCATGGATGGAGAGATGGATGAGTAAAAAGGTGGATGGATAGATACAAAGATGGATGGATGGATAGGTTTGATGTATAGGTCTGGAGATGGACAAATAGGTTTGGATATGGATTAGCGGACGCACAAAATGGTAAAAGACTGAATCTTAGATAAAAGAATGAATGGATGACAGAATGTAAAGTTGAAATTGTGGATATCATCAGGTAGATGAAAGGGTGAATGGATAGATACTTGGATGGAAGACAGAAGAGAGCTTTTCTGGGGAGAGTTGTGATGAATTGCTGCTTGTCTGGTGCCATAAGAGACTTGGATTGAAGTGGGGGATATTTTAATTTTCTAACTACTCTCTTGAAGATGACAATTACCAAATGCAGGCTACGATGTATGAGAACAGGAAAAACAAGCTATGTTGCATGAATCAGAGCAAAAGGTGGACAAGATGTTATCCGAGAACCCCAAAGAGGGTTACATATGTTGCTGGAAGATGCTGAAAATGTGCATGAAAACATTGGTTAAAGTTCACCTCACTCTAACATTTTCTTTTATTTTCTACAGTTCAAAATATGGGTTACCAAATCTGATAAAAGGGCTGTTCTTCACATCCCTGTACTTTAGAACTCAGGCAACTTGAACACTAGGCAGTTCTGATTTGATGTTAGAGCAACAGGCATGTAGCGCACTGGAGCGGAGGCCAGTTTTCATTCTGATGCATGGCAGTGAGGGGTGTGAAGATGTTGAGTAGGATTCGGTGGGGTAACCAAGCAGTGGCATGGGTTGAATGGTAACAAGTAAGTGGCAATGTTAAGAACAGTGCTAATGAAATACTATCCTGGAAAGTGAATAGGCTGGGAGAAACGATAAAAAGTGAAGGGAGCGTACATGCAGGCTATTTGTAGACACAAGCCTGATGTGGTTTAACTGCATGTAATGCCCAGTAGTATTACCAAATATCACTGTCTGGACATAGCGGTGATTATGTCCCACTCTTCCACACCAGATTCACTACTTGTTAAGGACAGCAGCAACCTTGGAGAGGAAAGCTGAACCCTTTATTGGAGGCAATACAGGAGAGCTGAACTGCAAGGATGGTATGCTAGTGCCTGAGTGGGATAATACGCATTGGCTCAGCGGTTTCTTTCACACTGGATTTGTAATAAAGTAGTTTTTTATCTAAATGGGGGACTGTTGGTGAATCCTACTGTGCTGTGAACTCCACTGTGCTATTTGCCTCTTTTGTGCGATCTGCATGCAAATAGTTTTGCGATCTTCAAAAGAAGGAATCGTGAATTGATGAAAACAGTTGGGACTTGTACTGCTCAATACTGATGGACTAAATACAAGAGACATTTTTGATTGCTGGTACTTTCATATGAGTGGTGTTTGTATTATGTAAATAGGAACTATGCCAGAAATGTAGGAACTGACTTAGTGCACCCGCTTGTATAATCTATGTCTGCTTAAATTTGTGAGTTTAGTGGCAGTTGGATCCTCAAGAGGTGAGCAACGTAAAATTCCACATGTGGAATAAGAGTAGTTGTAAGTCAAGTCATCATACATGTTTAGTAGCCTTCAAAACATTGCAATCAGATTATCCTTCCTGCCTTTGTCTAGCATACTTTAAATACAAAAAAATGATGAACAAGGTAAGAGTGAATGACAATACGCATAAAAAAGGTGCACTTGTCACAATTAGTTTTCAATCTAGTGTGAGAACTACTGTCATATTGGATTAGATTAGATATGCTGTTTAAAGGAATTCAGTAGAATAGGGCACGTCACAACATAAAATCCCTATATGCAGTTATAGTCTCATTTATGTGGTGAACCCCAAGTACTCTGTATATAGACTGATGCATATAACCCGGGAGTTTGGTAGGTTTTCGGGATTTAAAATCAAGTGGTCTAAACCGGTCCTATTCCCATTACATCCTGCATGGCTTGGATTGGCTTCCAATGCCCTTCCCAGACTAAAAATACAAAACTTGACATATCTTGGCTTTCAGGTGACTACAGGTAAGAATGTATTGAACTGAAACGTTCGAAAACACTGACGTTTTTTAAAGCAGTGTGATAGATTGGGGGGGGGGCATTTCCCCTAATGGGAAGGGTGTCATTTTACAAAATATTAATCCTCCCAAGTTTTTTGCATATACTAGAAAATGTCAAATTGGGTGCAGGAAGTCTATTTTAAAAAGAAAGATGAGACACTGCACTCATTTTTGTGGAATGGTGGTGCACCTAGAATATCACTCAAGACTTTCGGAGGGGGGGAGGGGTGGAGGCATAATACTATTGGGTTGAGCAGCTATTATTGGGCCACTCAGATGCTGGAGGTGAACTAGTGGGAGTCTGTGCCATAGCAGGAAACCTTCTTGAGATAAAGAATTGTCATGCATTGAGATAAGGAATTTCCAGCAGCACGGTATGGTAGAAGGGTTTTGCCTTGGCTTCAGCAATATCAGGCTCACTCAGCTCCTCACAGAACCAACACACACAGCACTGGACCCCAACTTCATCAAAAGCGACAGCATCAAATACAACTCCAACACACAGCTCACATGGACCTACCACTCCATCATCCACTTCCAAATCAATATACCTCAAGTCAACACCCCTGCCATTTTCAGCGCTCCAAGCCGCAGCTGGGCCAAAATCACAGATGCAGACTGGCTCAGCGCCCTCAGCACTATTAGCCTAGCCCCACAGACAACTTTGACATGGACATAAACAACTGGATCAAGAACTACGTGGACTCCCTTGCACCCATCAAACCCAACAAGCATAGTAGATCAAACAAGCAGGCCAGCTGATACACAGAAGACCTTCCAGACACCAAATAACACTGTAAACAGCTAGAAAGGAAATGGAGAGCTAGCCGCGACACCACTGACATAACTATATACGAGGCTGTGCTCCGACACGATCACCTGCAAATTAGAGATACCAAAAAAAAGCACTAGTGGACCGCTTTGAAGGAAGCTCCAACAGCTCCAAGGAGATCTTTTCGATCATCAAGGATTGCACCTCATGCCCATTCCATGTCAACAACATTACTGCCTCCCAACAACTCTGTGACAACCTATTTGATTTAACTTCTTCCAAAGCAAAATAGCAAACATCTTCGGCAACTTCACACTCCAACCCAACCCCAGGAAACTCAATACCAACCTACCCACCACCAACCAAGATGGCCACCTGACCAAATCAACAACCCTCACCAGAAACAACACAGCCACAATCATGCAGACCATCCCCTCTGGGTCCTCAAAGGACCCATGCCCCCATCACATCTACAGAGCTATCAACAAAAGCTTGGTCCTGTCACTACCTGGCCTTGACCACTCTAGTATCTAAAACAAACAAATGACCAGATAGGGTATTACATAATTACTATACTTCACCTAGACAATCAGTTCTAAGTACATGTGATTTATTTCACTTGATTTCAAAACGTTTTTCACAATTTTTTGAAAAAACATTTCATCAGGGCCTCTAAATTCTAGGAGGACAATGAGAATATGAATGGTGGTCATGTTGTACATATTTTTGATATTCAAGAGCTTTCACTTTTCTATGTTTTGCTGATTGGTTAGTAATTTATGCTTTTGTATGTATTTAGGTTATACTGAAAGTTTGGTGTGTCTCTCCATGCCATGATGAAATGTTGTTTCAAAAAATTGTGAAAAACGTTTTGAAATCAAGTGAAATAAATCACATGTACTTAGAACTAATTGTCTAGGTGCAGTATGGTAATTCTGTAATACCCTACCGATCATATCTACAACATGGGAACATCACCAATCAGCACCACATCATCAACACCTCCATCACGTCCACCACTTTCCTGGATGAATGGAATCTTGCAGAAAACAACACCCTCCTCGAGAAGCCCACAGCCGGCCTGAATCAACTGAGAAACTTCCGACCGATATCCCTATCCCTAATCTAGCCCAAGTGATGAGAAGGCCTTTAACAAGCAACCCACAACCCACCTGAACTTCACCATCTTCTAGAAAACACACAGTCAGGATTCAGAAAGAACCACAGCACCAAAACAGCACTCATTGCGGCCACCGACAACATTCAAAAACACCCTGAACCGAGGAAAAACAGCAACCCTTTCTGCTCAACCTCCACGCGCCCTTCGACACAGTCTCCCACAACACGCTCATCAGAAAACTTCACCAGATTGGCTTACAAGGACCTGCTCTCACATGAATCTGTACCTCCTCAAGGGAGGAACCCAAAGGGTCAGGCTGCAACTCTTCATATCAGAAACCAAGAAACGGATATGTGTTGTCCCACATTGATCGTCCCTCAACCCACTCTTTTCAACATGTACAAGACACCACTTGGCAACATCATCCGATCCCAAGACATCACCATCATGTCCTACACCAATGACACTCAACCCATCTTCTCCCTGACGGACAAGACAAACACCACAAGAACCAACTTCACCAACTGCATGACCACGGTAGCAGACTGGATGCTCACCAACTGACTGAAACTCAACTCCTACAAAATGGAAGTACTGGCCTTCGGCAACAAGACTTCCCCATGGGATTCCACCTGGTGGCCATCAGAGCAAGAACTAACACCCACACCCGCAGACCATGCAAGAAATCTAAGGATCATCCTAGATAACAAGCTCAACATGATGTCTCAAGTCAATGAAGTGTGCACCTCCTGTTTCCAAATCCTATGCATGTTGCGAAAGATCTTGACTCAGAACACCAGACGGACCAAAGCACAAGCACTCATCACCAGCAGGCTGGACTACGCCAACACTCTCTACACTGGAATCTCCAAACAACTCCTACACAGACTCCAGACCATCCAGAACGCAGCCACAAGACTGATATTTGACCTCTCACGACGCACTACATCAGACTGCAGCTCAGGAAGCTCCACTGGCTCCCGTTTCACATGCACAGAAAATTCAAACTTCTCACACACATACAAAGCTCTATACATCACAGAACTAGAATACCTGAACAGCTGCATACTTTCACCAACCTACCAGACACCTACGCTCTGCCTCACTCTCACACACTTCCCACACCTACAAAAGCAAAACTAGAGATCGCTAATTCTTCTTTATCGCACCCAAGACTTGGAACGACCTCCTTCAACACACCAGACCCACCTCCTCACTTCTTGAGTTCTGCCAGAAGCTGAAGACCTTGCTCTTCATATAAGTACCTTGGGAACAAACACCAAGCCCAAGCGCCTTGATATCCTCTTGGGTATGAGTGCACCATGCAAATCAACATAACACAGTATATCTGATCCAACTCTGATTGGTAAATAAAAATAAGAAAAAAACAGGTTGTTTTGCAGGGGAGTGCATGCGAATTAATCACGCCACTGGCAATCGCTCGGGTCGTATCCCAATCCATCGTTTTTCGCCCGCCATGCCACCTCAGTTAAGACCCAGTCGTAAACAAATCAGTCTTGACCCTGTTTATCATGAGAACAGTCCATCCTCCGCTGAACAGGAACAGAAGCAATCCAGGACAGGTTTTGCCCTTGTAATGGGCTCTTCGGACAGGTACAGTTTGCTTCCAGTGACAAGTGCACGGGACCCACGTCTGGGTAGACCCGTCCCTATACCCGGCCATAACAAGTCCAGTCCTGGATTGCTTGTGTTCCCGTTCAGGGAAGCCCTGGCTGGACCGTTCCCTTGAGCAACAGGGTCAAGACTGATATATGGATATATCTTCACTGTTGTACAGACATCTTGTCCTTTTACTCAAAAGTTGTTATGGATATAGCTTCACTGTAGTCTTCAAATAAAATCAATGTACACTGCATTTTTTTTAACTTACGGCAGTAAAATCGCTCAAAAGTACACTTAAGTATTAACGTCTAAAGAAAGTTCAGAAGCGTCGATTTAAAAAAGTAAGAAACAGAGTACATCTACGCGCTAAAGGAGAGTTGAAATCTATATTGTGGGCGACTTATAAAGATGGAAAGAAAGTTGGTGGGAGCTCATTTGAAATCTTCGACCTCCTTCCTGCGCCAGGGGCAGTTCTGCGAACAATTGTAAATAAAAGAGCATCAGATGTTCAGTGATTGACGAATACGGCCTACTTAGCACCATTGCGGCTCCCCTCACCAGAGGCCCCTCCAAGGGGCGACGCCCTCCGCCCCGCCTCACCTGAGCATCGCTGCTCCAGGAAATCCAGCACTGGCGCGGCCCATAGGGGGCTACGCAGAAATCCGAAGACGCTCTCTATCACCCATTCTTCAATCTCCGCCATGGTGGTTACTCCAAGGACCGGGCGCTGCCCTGCAGCTCGTAAGAGGAGCAGGGGCGGGAGGTAAACAAACCCTACACGCGCATCTGCTCACAACCACTCCAGCCCAATTGGACTGCAAACGCTTGATTGGGTCGCTACGGCAACGGACGTCATCGAAGGGCTCACGCGTCACCGAAACGGTTTATTGGCTGAGAGTGTGCAGACTGCAGAGCATCGAGAATTAACACGGCGCATGCGCGAGCCACCCCTACGGCTACATTATTTCAAGTTTTGATCTGCACGCAGGTTTTGTTTACAGGGGGAGTTTGTGGTGCCTGGACGATATTTGTGTAGTGCATTATTTTACGGCTTAAGGATAGCTGTAACCAGGGTTTGGCGAATCGGCACTGTACGAAGCCCATGGGGCTTGCGAACGCTACTTGTGACTTGTTCACTTCTATTTTAGAATCAGAAAATCTTACAAATCGCAGCAAAAATGGACGCATGGTAACATTGGCTCTAATGTATCCTGACTGTACTGCAGATTGTATGTTAGGACTGGAGGCTGTGGGAGGGAGGGCTTCTGCTCAGCTGTTGGCAAGGGAATGGCGCAACTGTATTTCTTAACGATAGGCATTTATATGTATGAAATTACACTTCTAACCATTTAAGTATATCTTACGAATACGTGTTTATTCGTAACTTAAAGGAATCCGTTTCAATTGCTGTATATTGGCAAACGATTGGGAAACAAACGTGACATTTTGTAAACATATCCCTTAAAGGTTACTTACATACATGACATTGATGGGGGAGCATAACTCACTAAAATATAATATTAGGATATTAATCTCTTTTGTATTTATTTATTTTAAAAAGGTTTATATAGCGCAAACAGGACCTGTGAGGGTATCAGAGCGATTTAGAGATGATCGGAACAAAAAGGAAAACAGGAACTCAAATGACAACATAATCATTTGAGGTAAAAACTGTGTAGGGTCACAAACTGAGGAAGGCAAGTCGACTGCTCGAAGTGACCAATGAATAATAAAAGGATGTCTGTAACGAAAGCATTAACCCAGTGACTTATCATACATAAAAGATGCATCTGTTAACGCTGTGCTTTGCCACAGGCACAGTGACTCTATGCTTTTTATGAGTCAGTCTCTGAGCAGATTTCACACACATTTCTCCAGCAAATGCATTGCTTACTTGAGTTAACTAATCTTTCTATTTTGAAACTTACTGCATATACACAGATGTCTAAAGCAGGTGCATTATCTCCATAAGAAGTCACCATACAGTTGCAGTCTATTTGTGAACAATTAAGTAGGCTAGAATGGCCTTATTTGTATTTCTCATTGTTGCCAATTTCCTCTGGGGCAACATTAAAAAAAAGTGCTCTCATGACACTCCTCTTTCACACCTATTATAGCACAATAGTTTCACTATAGTTCAGATTACTTGTTAGTTACCTGTCATATATTTGGCGCGCAAAAGTGCAATAATATTCCAATTACTGTTGGTAGAAAACAATACATATATATATTTTATTTTTTTAAGGCACACAAACATAGTAACACACTGGCGTTACATTATACATTCAATGACAAATTCCAAAGCCATTCTTTGAATATAACCTTTGCATTTTTGGGCAAACTAGCCACATCTAGAACTACTTATTATAGTACACATGTGCTTACACATAGTCAGTTTGCCGCACATTGATTATAAAGTTAAATACTTTTATTAAGGTAGTAATTGAGCACTATTAAATCCTGGGCTTCTTAACATAGCACTTTAATGCACAAATTCCTCACACTGTGTGTATCAAATTTCACTAAACTTACAGTGAGTGTATAAACTGCAATGCTCACATTTACATTATAAAATAGGATTGTCTCAGCTTTACTTGTCAAACACTTTAATGTGTTTAACACGTATTTATAAATTGGGTGAGTGGAGACGAAGCAAAGTAATGATCAACGAGTACCAGAATGACATGACGCTCACAGTTCACCACACACTGTCCCTGTAACTCTGGTGGCTTCTGTTAAAGCACACACTTTACCAAGACCACAGTGGGAAATGTCCTACTATTCAGGAGCGGTCCCATAGGGGCCTTTGTGTAAGTGCTGTGGTCTTTTTTGGTCTAGTGCGAACAAGCTTGTCCTTCAGATTAGCCGTTCTGTTGTAACCAAACCTTGGTGGGGGTAATGTGAGGTTGCCTGTTAACAGGATTGACCAATGTTTTCCAATGAATTTTTTAAATGGGCTCGTTCTGGCGTAAAGGTCGTGAAGCAAGTCAGCAAATCCAACCTGGGTCTCTCCTGAGGTTCTAATAGGGCCTCCCTGTTGTTATTATGTGCATGTTTTTTTCCATTACTTATTCATCTGACAGGGTAGTGAATGATCTCTAAGTGACCTGCTAGATCATTGGCTTGTTCATTGAAATCACCGATCTCACTGCAATTGGCTGAAATAAGTAGCAAGATCGCAGAACAGAAAGACTACCTCATGAAACAAAAAATAACTAAGCTTCAGAAAGACATTAATAAATTCAGCAAAGAAAAAGTTTAGCCCTACCGTAAACTAGATTTCTAACCCACAATTGATGAAACATCATCAGATGAGAGTCAGACCTCCAGGAAGAGGAACTCCTCCAACAGCAGCAATGCTAGCTCAGACAGTTGGGAGAGTAATGAGGAAAGAAGGGCTTAGAAGTGGGGTTCTCTAGTTGGCAGGGGTAGGTACCTTGTCCAAGTAGGGACGCATCCTTCTAGTCAGGATAAGGGAGTTACACTTTTAAAATAGCCCCTGCTTACCCCCTTGGTAGCTTGGCATGAGCTGTCAGGCTTATTTTATAGGCAGTGTGACCTCGTCAGAGCCGGTCGCTCCACCCGCAGCGTGGCTCCTCCTGAGTGCACCCGGTCTCCCTGCTACCACCGCCCGCTCGCCGCCGCCCCTGAGGCTGTGACTCCTGTGTCTCAGTTTTTCGTTCACTCTCTGTGCCAGCAGTTGTTGTTTTTCTCCCCGTGTGGTGCCCCTGACTAAGTGATTTGTGTCGTTTCCCGCTTTTCCCGCCGTTGCACCCCGCTCCCTGCCGCTGCTCCCCTGCGGCCCCACCCCCTTTTCTCTTGGACCCTCTCCCCTTCCCATTCGCCACCCCGCTCCCGCCTCCAAGCTGCTCCTCCCCCCACTGGACATTTAAGGCGCTTCCACGCTACGGGGAGCGGTGACCTGATCTGACCTCCTCAGAGCCGGTCGCTCCACCCGCCGCGTGGCTCCTCTTGAGTGTGTCGTAATTTGGCAGTACCTGAGTTAGCGTTAAGCTCAGCTACACAAACATTTTTGTTAACTTGACTAAACGTGCGGGGGCCATTTTGTATTCGGTGGCTTCCATTGTGTATGAACATGCGGCCTCGTGGTCAGCGTGCCCTTTCGTCCTTCCTTCATGCCAATGAACCTTTACCCTGCCCAGCAACAGGCTATTTTTAGTAATGGTCAGTCTCGCGCATGCGTACATCTGATCTTTGGACTAGAGAGTGGTCACTCCTTAGGAATGTTCCTCCCAACTGACCAGTGGTATTAAACCCCTCCCACATGCTGGCTGTGTTCCAAAAATGCCCATATATGTACCTAAAACTGTTCTAATGTATACCACCTACCTTTTTATTGCTGTTAAACTGTATAAAAGAGGTCGGGCACCGATGTTCGGTGTGATACTTCTTGCATTGCCGAAGGGTGCTGTAGGAATGTACCACCACCCCATGGGGTCCTAATAAACTTGTCTCTTTGCATTTTCAGTTTCCGTGCCAACTTCTGTTTTATGGTGTCCGAGTGTTTCCGCAAGTATGTAGACCTGATAGAACCCGATACCACAATTGGCGACCACGAAGGGACTCATCGGCGACTCGGATGCCCGAAGGAGAGGTCACGACGAAGGATTGGAAACTCGCTATGGACGCGTACGCTGCCACTGAGTAACCCGAGTCTTGGTACCCACGGTGTTTTTCCTTTCCTTCTGATCTGACCTTCCAGGTGGCGCCGGTCCCCGACTGAGATTCTGATCGTTTGGCTTGTCGTGTAGTGCCTGTTTTGGCTGATTCGGCTACGGAACTTGGCAGTTGGAATCTGGACATTTTTGAAGATATTTGGTAAGCTTATGTTTGGTAAGGTAGTCTATTGACACTTACTGTGGCTTTTTGAATTTGAATTTGAATTCGTATGAGTTAGCTAACGTTTGGACCTATGATTTGAATTATATGTGGAGTGCACCTCACATAGGCAGGCATGTAGGGATATTTCTCTGCTTTTGAATTTGTTTGAACAGCACATTGTGCATAAGTACCCTTAAGTGCCATTTTATGTAATATCGCGTTTTTTCCGTGATATTTTGAACATGCCTGTCCTCAGCACACTCCGAGGAATGTGCTGCTTTGGAAATGGTACCACTTATCGATTAAATGAATCTCAGCCGGCTCCCCCAGAGGGGACTCCTAATCGCGAAATGTACATTAAATTTGGCCTTCCTCCCATAATGTATAGCACGTTATGGCACAAATACACTAAACCTGATCGTGAGTTGCAATGGCCACTACATGGGTCATTCGACTTGCGAAAAGTCTAGTATGTAGAACAGTGTTTGTTTCAGCGCAGGTCTAGACAGGATATGTTTGATTGTGTGCGTATGTGGGAGAAAGCGGTGCGTGAACGAATGAAGCGTGCAGAAGCCTTGGCGGACAAAGAGCAGCGAAAGGCTGCTCGGGATAAAGCTTTACAGCTACAGGAGAAGGAATTGCAGGAACAGAAAGAGAAAGAGAGTCGAGAACGTAACTTGCAGGTTATGGTCAGTTTCCTATTAGACGTCCTCTTTATCCTGTCCTTACTAATGAATTAGATGATTTTTCATTGTTAGATCGTTGCCCGCCTCCGTATGTTCAGCCTACGGCTCCGGATGAGGACTTGGACGAGGATAGCCAGGATAAACAGCGTACCAGGTTACATACCGAACGCATGATGGAATTACGTTCGATTGCTCGTAAACTTAACAGTGATACTATAACTGTGTCAGGGGTTAATGATCTTATGAATCAGTGGTCTGACAAGGAACGGTTGTATTTTTTAAATCATTTTACAGATGAAGTTGTTGAGCGGTTTAGAAAACACTCTCCTGAGTTGGAACCTAAAGATATATCAGTTGGTTGTGAGAATTTTCGTAAAGGTATTTTTGCTCTTTCAGATGCGGACGAATTCTTCCGGCGGTTGGTTCAGTTGCGAGATGAGGCGACACGATTGCGAGCGGCGAACAAGGCATCAGAGCAATCAGCGTCTGGATCGACGGAAAATACCCGAGTGTGCCCTATTTATGGATCAGATAAGAGTGTTGCAATTAATGTTTTGCCTATGCGGGAAGCTGCACCTTTGTATGTCCCTCCTAAAGGGGATGGTACGGATGAGGATAAGACGTCTAAGGATTCAAGGGGCTATTTTATATATAATTGGGTTTATACGCCATGGAATAGAGCAGATGTTATGGCACTTAAGAATGCTTTGCCTGACCCCCGTAAAAATCCAGCAGCTTTCTATGAAGGTGTGGAGGGTGCTATTTCTTCGTGTATTATGACGTTAGTTGATATTGATCTTTTCTTTGGGCTGATATTGCCTCCTGATATGTGGAGGATGATTCGTAAGTTTGACGATCTAACGATATTAGGTGCAGATTGGAAGGACATAGTGAGAGCTGATTCAGATAGGGAACCTGCATGTAAACCGTGTCAGTTGATTTTAGATTTGCCAACAGCTATCTTGAATAAATTAAAAACGCTTGTCCCTCCTAAGAAAATAGATTGGACAGTGTTAGCGTCGTGTAAGCAGAAGTCAGACGAATCGGTTTCTGATTTCTTTTCACGTTTTGAGGAAGCATTCCATGATTACAGTGGTCAATCATTAACAGAGGACACGGGCAGGCACTTATTCGTAGATAAGTATGTGGCTAATCTCCTACCGGAGATTGCAAAACGATTAAAGGCTAGTGAAAGTTCATGGACCACGGCAACGCCCGCCTCCTTATTAACTATGGCTCAGTATTATGAACGTCAGGAACTAGAGGCTAAAGAAAGTAGTGATAAGAAAGCGAAGGACTTAAAGACGAAAGTGATGTTGGCTCAGGTTTGTGCTACGCAATTGAGAGGGAACGATAGGGGTAGCCGAGGATCGTACGTTACGTCTCCCCCTCGTTCCGACATTTCTGAGGATCAGTGTGCATACTGTAAGCAGTTTGGACATTGGCTCGCAGATTGTCCGGTACTTCCTGAACAGCGTAGTCAGAGGGGTTGAGGAAGTGGAAGGTCACGGAATAGTTATTCAGGACCAAGAGGTGGAGCGAATGATCGTGGTAGGTTTGAAGAGAGGGGTCGTGGTCAGGTTGAACATAATACTTTTGATCGGCGGAATCAATACCAGATAGCTGGAGGAGAAAATACTGAGTCTCAGGATAATAATTATGCGTAGGATTGCATAGGATGGGGTGTGGAATCGGTTGAAGTACCAGTCGATCAAAGGGGTCCATATATATCAGCACATGTTTTGGGTTCTACTGATCAGTTTCTGGTCGACACAGGAGCTACTCGAAGTGCTCTGTCTAAACACTTGGTTCCAAGGGCTCCCCTGTCTGGCGAAACGATTACAGCAATAGGGTTCGATGGAACACCTTCACTAAGCCCATTGTCTCAACCCCTTACATTTCATGTTGATAAATTCACTGCCCCATGTCCGTTTTTATTATCTCCAAATACACCAGATAATATTATGGGACTTGATATGCTAAAGCATTTTCGTGCAACAATACGCTGTGCCCCTGAAGGGGTGCGGGTCATTTTGAATTAAAACTACCCAGAAATTGAGAGATCGTGCCTCATGCAAGAGGCCGACGCATTAGCTTTCCTTCCAAGTACGTTATGGGCTACTTCCGATACTGATGTGGGTCAAATGATTATTCCTCCTGTGCGCATTACTGTGAAGGAGGGAGCGGTTTTACCTCGTGTTCCTCAGTACAAGATCTCTAGATAAGGCGAAATAGCCTTGATACATATTGTGAATGACTTGATAACGGCAGGGGTGGTGGAGGAAGTTTCCTATAATGTTTGCAACAGTCCAATTCTTCCGATCCTAAAGAAAGACACAGATACTAAGATCTATCGTTTTATTATTGATTTGAGGGAAATTAATAAGATAGTTGTACCGCAGTATCCAGTAGTATCTGACATTACCACTTTACTTACTTTGGTTCCACCCACGGCCACTACATTTACAGTGATTGATTTGAAAAACGCTTTCTTTTCAATCCCTATTCATCCTGATAGCCGATATTTGTTCGGCTTTACATTAAATAATAAATCTTATAGATTTTGTCGAGTTCCTCAAGGTTACACAGAAAGTCCTAGCATTTACAGTCAGGCTTTGAATAGACAACTTGATTCATTTGATCTGCAGTCTGGGGTGGCACTAATACAATATGTTGATGGCATTCTGCTTGCAGCAGACACACAGGAACAATGTGAGGAGAGTACACTCTCCCTGCTTTCTTTCCTTGCGGAACACAATCACAAGGTTTCGCGGAAGAAGCTACAATATTGTAGACCAAAGGTGACGTATATTGGTCATCTTTTGTCTAAGGAGGGACGTGCATTAACATCAGACCGAATTCAAGCAATCTTAGATACACCAGTCCCTTGCACGCAGAAGGATGTTCGTGCTTTCATAGGTTTGACGTCCTTCTGTAGGCAATGGATACTAGGATTTTCGTACATTGTAAAACCTTTGTTAGCATTGCTGTCCAAAACTGCATCACTCCCCCTCGAATGGACGGACGAATGTCAAAATGCTTTTGAACAACTGAGACAAGCTCTTTGTTCTGCGCCAGTGTTAGGTACACCAGATTATACAAAGCTCTTTACACTGTATGTACATGAGAAGGATGGGTGCGCATTGTCAGTCTTGGTACAGTTACACGGAGATAAACAGAGGCCTTGCGCATACTTTTCAGCGGTACTCGATCCTGTGGCTCGAGGACTGCCTGGATGCCTTCGAGCAGTTGCAGCAGCAGCAGTAGCTATACGGCAGAGTGAGGGAATAGTTTTGTCAAACAAATTGTTGGTGTTAGTTCCCCATGCAGTAGATGCTTTGCTGAACCAAACGAAAACGCAACATCTAACCAGTGCCCGTTTAACAGGATACGAATTAACACTGTTGGCGCCACACATTACATTGAAGAGGTGCGCCACTTTGAATCCCGCTACTTTATTGACATATCCTGTTACTGAGACCCAGGAGGAAGAACAACCACTCCCCCTCGAATGGACGGACGAATGTCAAAATGCTTTTGAACAACTGAGACAAGCTCTTTGTTCTGCGCCAGTGTTAGGTACTCCAGATTATACAAAGCTCTTTACACTGTATGTACATGAGAAGGATGGGTGCGCATTGTCAGTCTTGGTACAGTTACACGGAGATAAACAGAGGCCTTGCGCATACTTTTCAGCGGTACTCGATCCTGTGGCTCGAGGACTGCCTGGATGCCTTCGAGCAGTTGCAGCAGCAGCAGTAGCTATACGGCAAAGTGAGGGAATAGTTTTGTCACACAAATTGTTGGTGTTAGTTCCCCATGCAGTAGATGCTTTGCTGAACCAAACGAAAACGCAACATCTAACCAGTGCCCGTTTAACGGGATACGAATTAACACTGTTGGCACCACACATTACATTGAAGAGGTGCGCCACTTTGAATCCCGCTACTTTATTGCCATATCCTGTTACTGAGACCCAGGAGGAAGAACAACATGATTGTGTTTTTCTGACTGACGAACAAACAAAGGGTCGTGTCGATTTACAGGACACGCCACTTCCTGATGTAGATGGGGAACTGTGGGTTGATGGATCGTGTGTGAGATTGCCAGATGGTACGGCTTCCGCAGCCTATGCGATCACGACACTTAAGACAGTGGTAGAAACAGCACGAATACTTCAAAAATCTGCTCAAGCGGCTGAATTGATAGCCTTAACGAAAGCATGTGAGTTAAGCTCTGGTCTATGTGGGAATATCTATACTGATAGTCGTTACGCCTTTGGAGTAGCGCACGATTTTGGCCTACTCTGGAGGGAACGAGGGTTTATGATCTCACACGGAACACACATCATGTACGGAGAGTTGGTATGCGACCTCCTGAATGCACTATTATGTCCAAAGAAGGTGGCGATAATAAAATGTAGTGCACATAAGAAAGTGACAGACAAAATAGGGCAAGGAAATGCTTTTGCAGACCGCATAGCGAGAGAGACTGCCATGTTGCAAAATGACTCCCCTATGTATGTGGTGAGATCGCAAGCCGAGCGATGGCATGATGCTAGAGAAGAAATTCTAGACATACAAAAGTCAGCATCTAAAGTAGAACTTGCAACATGGGCAACAGAGGGAGTATTGGATGATGAGGGTTGTTGGAGAAGCAAAGACATGGAGAAATGGAAATTGCCTGCTGCTTACTTGCAAGCAATGGTTGAAATGACGCATGGGCTGGCACATATTGGAGCTCTTGCAATCACGAAATTGCTTACACGAGTTTGGGAGCATCCTGAGATTGCCAGCACGGCTAGGAGAGTAGTGCAGACCTGTCTGATATGCCTACAGTACAATCCTGCTAAAGGGACCTCTACTCCTAAAGGAGGGTTTGTTCCACCTACTGCACCATTCGAAGTACTGCAAATGGACTATATCCAACTGGAGCGCTGTAATAACCTCAAGTATGTCCTAGTGGTGGTGTGTGCTTTTAGTAAATGGGTTGAAGCCTACCCCACAAAGGACAATACAGCATTAACAACAGCTAAGGTATTACTAAAAGACTACTTCCCACGTTATGGTGTTTGTAAATTCTTGTGGAATGATAATGGTCCTCATTTTGTTGGGAAGATAGTGGAGCATGTCCTGAAAGGATTGGGAATTAGACAAAAATTCCACGCTGTATTCCACCCGCAGTCAGCAGGTCTAGTAGAAAGGTATAATGCGACTCTGAAGCTGAAGTTAGCAAAGATCGTGGCATCCACGTCTTTGAAATGGCCGGATGCTTTGCCATTGGCATTATTGTCTATTAGATCAGTGCCACACTCTCGAACTGGCCTCACACCCTATGAGGTGGTGTTTGGAAGGCCCATGAATATCTGGGGAGCTCCAAAGCCTCACTTGATACATGATGTGCCTTGTATAATGATGAACGATTATTTGGCACGATTAACAAAGGATTTACTTTCTATTCATCAACAGGTTCGAGAAGCGCTCCCCTACAATTCTATTGGATAGGCTCACAATCTTCGTCCTGGCGACCATGTCATGATCCGGGTGTTTGAGAGATCCAGCAGTTTGGAGCCGAGATGGCGTGGCCCTGAACAAGTGCTGCTGGCAAGGCGAGTGGCTGTGCGAGTCACGAATAAGAAGCGGTGGATACATTCAACGCACTGCCGACGTGTCTCTCCGGATCTGGTGAACCCTGAAGTGCTGTCCGATTACAGAGACATTTTGAATGCGGAGAAAAGCCCAGCTGTTATGCCCAACGAGTCGGAGGGAGCCTTCCCGGACCACGCTATTTCTGGCGGAGTGAAGTACAATCTACGGCCAAGGAAATAATACATTTTTGTATTTTTGTGACTGGTTGGTAACCGTTCCGAGGTTTGTGAAAACGGAAGCCGGGAATATCAAGGGGGGGGATCAGTTCTGTCCAGTGTAGCGACACCCGTCTTGAATCTCAGAGAAGACACCAGCGGCAGCCTCGGTTCTCAGCACCACATTCGTATTTTTAGTTTGGTTTTTGAAACTTTCGTTCTTTGTACCATGGCACCTATGACATTGAGAAATAGAAAATGTTTGGGTGCAGTTCTTTTTGCTACGATTATGGTGGTAATAGCAGTAATAGCTTGGACTATAGAAAGACTGTTTCCTGCACTGGACTATTTACTGCCTACCACTCCAATTCCATCTGAACATTTCCATTTTACTTTGCCCTATCATGAGGAGAGACATAGACAGACTTACTTGAATAACAGTTTCATTCAAATTCTACATCACACACACAATATGACAAATACATCCAACTGTTGGGTTTGTGGGATGTTACCGGGACATCAAAAGAAAGGAGGAACACCTCTTATTCCTCTTCCATTTTCCCACAATGGTTCATGTAATGCTTGGTACACACTTCTCTTTACATTGAGATGGCAAACAAAAGGTGGACTACTTTTTCGATTGAACAAGGTTTGCTATAACGATCGAGATGGCTATCCACAAGCAGAAGGAACTAAATTCGAGTGGGAAGAATATCGACCGGACAAGGTATCTACGCCTCGTATCTTCACCAATCAGAGACTTACAAATATGACCAGTTTACATGTAATTACAGTTATTGATACAAAAGCAGACCTTTGTATTAGGAATAAGGGAACAATTCCGGTGGGGAGAAGTGAATGTAATGTTACTCTTGCCTTTGATACACCCAATGGTGTTTCATTTGTGGCCTCACGAAACACTTACTTTATTTGCGGTAATAAAGGTTATCATCGTCTTCCTCTTGGATGGTTAGGTACATGTTATATATCTTTTGTATTACCCCCTGTGTTTAGTGTCCCACCTATGTACCATAATGATTTTGTATTGTATCATGATTTTATATTGAATAGAGTTAAGAGAACATTGGATATTGATGATATCGACCAAACCGACACCTCACTACAACAATATGTGGATTTTAATTTAGGGTTGTTCTCTTTTGTAGGTGCTGCCCTAAACAGCAGGAAAATTAGACGGTTAACACGTGTTGTGGAGGCAGTTGCTAATGAAACTGCTTCCGCTTTAGGGAATATAACTGAAGAGCTTCAGATTACAAGAATCGTTACGCTTCAGAACCGGATGGTTCTGGACGTAGTGTTAGCTGATCGTGGGGGTGCATGCCGCATCATCGGAAGTAGTTGTTGTGTTTATGTGCCAGATAATTCACCATCTGTGTATGATGCTATCTCTAGGTTGCACAAAACTGCCTCTGAAATTCACACTGACAATGGTACTTGGACTTTTTCTAGCTGGTTTTGGGCTCTGCTTAGTACCTGGGGTTGGAAACTGCTGACTGTTCTATGTGTGATTATCGGGATATTTTTCTTTTGTTGCCTATGTATTCAATGTGGTCCTACTTTATGTACTGTATGTATTACAGCCTGTATCCCATCCAAACGAGCTATTGCTAAAAATGTAGAGATGAGTAATGCTGAAGTCAAGCAAATTATGCTGATCGATATTAATGATGAACATTCGGATTACTTCCATTATGAGGTAGCTTCAGCTAAACGCTAAAAGGGTCGTCTGTCGTAATTTGGCAGTACCCGAGTTAGCGTTAAGCTCAGCTACACGAACATTTTTGTTAACTTGACTAAACGTGCGGGGGCCATTTTGTATTCGGTGGCTTCCATTGTGTATGAACATGCGGCCTCGTGGTCAGCGTGCCCTTTCGTCCTTCCTTCATGCCAATGAACCTTTACCCTGCCCAGCAACAGGCTATTTTTAGTAATGGTCAGTCTCGCGCATGCGTACATCTGATCTTTGGACTAGAGAGTGGTCACTCCTTAGGAATGTTCCTCCCAACTGACCAGTGGTATTAAACCCCTCCCACATGTTGGCTGTGTTCCAAAAATGCCCATATATGTACCTAAAACTGTTCTAATGTATACCACCTACCTTTTTATTACTGTTAAACTGTATAAAAGAGGTCGCGCACCGATGTTCGGTGTGATACTTCTTGCATTGCCGAAGGGTGCTGTAGTAATGTACCACCACCCCATGGGGTCCTAATAAACTTGTCTCTTTGCATTTTCAGTTTCCGTGCCAACTTCTGTTTTATGGTGTCCGAGTGTTTCCGCAAGTATGTAGACCTGATAGAACCCGATACCACACTTGCACCCGGTCTCCCTGCTACCACCGCCCGCTCGCCGCCTTCCCTGAGGCTGAGACTCCTGTGTCTCCGTTTTTCGTTCAATCTCGGTGCCACCAGTTGTTGTTTTCTCCCCGTGTGGTGCCCCTGACTAAGTGATATTTGTCGTTTCCCGCTTTTCCCACCGATGCACCCCGCTGCCCGCACCCTGACGCTGCTCCCCTGCGGCCCGCCCCCTTTTCTCTTGGACCCTCTCCCCTTCCCATTCGCCACCCCACTCCCGCCTCCCAGCTGCTCCTCCCCCCCTCCTCCCTCCCACTCTCCATTTATGGCAGAGTACGCGCATACGCGCAGCGGGCGCGCCGATTGTGCGCCGAAAGCGCGCCAAAGGCAAGCCCGTCTACGCCCGTCCGCGCCTGGACCGCGCCCAGTGCCAGAACCCCTGGTCCTCGACAATGCCAGCGCACCCGACGGACCTACGACGCAGCCACCCTCCACGCACTCAACGCCGGCCGATACGCTGCCTGCTACGAAGCCACCCCGAGGCACACACACGGACTCTTCACCTGCCAAGCCTGAAAATTCACCTGCCTCTGAACTGGCACCGCACCCGCAAAGCCGAGCACCAGCAACAACCACCTCAAGTGCATCCTGCTCAACACCCGCTCCGTCCACAGGCACGCCGTGGAACTCTGGAACCTCCTCGACACCACCTCACCAGACGTCGCCTTCCTCACGGAAACCTGGATGAACGCCTCCTCAGCCCCCGACATCGCCATAGCCATCCCGGACGGCTACAAAATCATCCGGAGGGACCGCGTCAACCAACCCGGAGGAGGCATCGCCATCGTCCACAGAAACACCATCCGCATCACGACCAACTCCGACGACACCCTCAACGCCGCCGAGCACCTTCACTTCCAGATCCACACCGACCCCAAGACCACCCTCAGAGGCACTCTCATCTACAGTCCCCCGGGACCACGCACACAATTCAGCGAAGCCATCGCAGACTTCGTCAGCCCGCACGCCCTCACCTCCTCAGACTACATCCTCCTAGGGGACCTCAACTTCCACCTGGAGAACAACAAGGACAGCAACACCGCCGCCCTGCTGGACAACCTCGCCAACCTCGGACTCAAGCAACTGGTGAACACCCCCACCCACTATGCCGGCCACACGCTTGACCCCATCTTCTCCTCCAGCAAGCACATCTCCTTCAGCCACTCCACCGGACTACACTGGACAGATCACAGCTGCGTCGATTTCAACTTCAGGAGAACCACGACCCACCACCACCCGCAACAAGTTCCCCGCAGAAGCTGGAGCAAGATCACCGCCGACCAGCTCACCACCACCCTCAGCCAGAACCCGCCCACCAACACGACGGACCCCGACGAAGCAGCCCGCAACCTCACACTGTGGCTCACCAACTGCGCCGACGAACTCGCACCACTGAAGAACTCTCCCAGCAGACCTAGCAGCAGGAAAGCCTCGTGGTTTACCACCGACCTCAAAAACTCCAAGAAAACCTGCCGCACCCTCGAGAAAGCCTGGCGCCACGACCAGACAGTAGAACACATGACCGCCCTAAAGAACGCCACCCGCAAACACCATCAGCTGATCCGCACCACCAAGAAGACAGCATTCAAATAAAGACTGGACAACAACACCCACAACAGCAAGGAGCTCTTCAGCATCGTCAAAGAGCTCTCCAATCCCAGCGCCTGCAACACCGACATCACTCCCTCGCAAGACCTCTGCAACGCTCTCGCCTCGTTCTTCCACCGCAAGATCGCCGACATTCACAACAGCTTCGACGCACAAACCACGCACCCTACCGCCGAACCAGCGCCCCCAACCACCACCCTCTGCACCTGGACCCCTGTCAACACCGAAAACACCACCCACGTGATGAACACCATCCACTCCGCCTCCCCCACCGACCCCTGCCCACACCACATCTTCACCAAAGCCGACTACATCATCGCACCCCAAATCCGGAACATCATCAACAGCTCCTTCGCATCCGCCACCTTCCCGGAGAGCTGGAAACATGCCGAGCTGAACGCCCTCCTCAAGAAACCCACCGCGGACCCCACGGACCCGAAGAACTTCCGCCCCATCTCGCTCCTCCCCTTTCCAGCCAAAGTCATCGAGAAGACCGTCAACAGACAACTCTCCGCCTTCCTCGAGACCAACGGATCCCTCGACCCCTCACAGTCCGGCTTCCGAGCAAACCACAGCACCGAGACCGCCCTCATCGCAGCCACCGACGACAGCAGGTCCCTGCTCAACAACGGAGAAACGGCTGCCCTCATCCTCCTGGACCTCTCAGCAGCCTTCGACACCGTCTGCCATCATACCCTGATAAAGCGCCTCAGCAACACAGGAATCCATGGAGCGGCCCTGGAGTGGATCATCTCATTCTTCGCCGGAAGAACCCAGAGAGTCCGCCTCCCCCCGTTCCGATCTGCGGCCACCGAAGTCATCTGCGGCGTCCCGCAAGGATCCTCACTCAGCCCAACCCTCTTCAACGTCTACATGAGCCCTCTCACAGCCATCGCCCGCTGACACAACCTCAACATCATCTCCTATGCCCGTGACACCCAGCTGTTCCTCTCCCTCACCAACGACCCCACCACCGCCAAAGCCAACCTCCAGGATGGAATGAGACACGTCGCAGAATGGATGAAGATCAGCCGTCTGAAACTGAACTCAGACAAGACGGAAGTCCTCATCCTCGGACCATCTCCCACCGCGTGGGACGACTCCTGGTGGCCCCCTGCCCTGGGCAGCGCACCCAAACCAACGGAACACGCATGCAACCTGGGCTTCATCCTGGACTCCTCCCTCACGATGACCAAGCAAGTGAACGCAGTCTCATCATCCTGCTTCAACACCCTGCGCATGCTCCGAAAGATCTTCCGATGGATCCCCACAGAAACCAGGAAGACTGTCACCCAGGCCCTCGTCACCAGCCGTCTGGACTACGGAAACACCCTCTACGCTGGAACCACAGCCAAACTCCAGAAAAAACTCCAGCGCATTTAGAACGCCTCAGCACGACTCATCCTGGACATCCCTCGCCGCAGCCACATCTCAGCCCACCTGAAAGACCTGCACTGGCTCCCCGTCAACAAGAGGATCACGTTCAGACTCCTCACCCACGCACACAAGACTCTCCTCGACATGGGCCCGAAGTACCTCAACAGCCGCCTCTCTTTCTACACACCCACCCGCCAGCCTCGCCCTCGCCTCCGTCCCACAAATTCAGAAGTCCACCGTCAGAGGAAGATCCTTCTCCTACCTGGCAGCCAAGACATGGAACTCCCTCCCCACTCACCTACTGCTGACCCTGGATCACCTCTCCTTCAGCAAACAACTCAAGACCTGGCTGTTCGAGCAATAGCGACCCCCCCCTCAGCGCCTTGAGACCCTTACGGGTGAGTAGCCCGCTATACAAATTCTTGTGATTGATTGATTGATTGATTGTGTAAAGCATTTGCATCTAACCAACAGTAATAGAGTGTAAGCACTACAAAAGGACACCACACCAGTTGAAAAAATATCCAATATTTTTATATACCTAGACAAGACCATAAACAATAAAAATCTACAATACAGTACTTAGAAATCTTCAGTTATCAAAATAAACTTGAAATACAGTTCCTTGAAGTAAATAGATCAGTCTGGGGCAATCACGGCATCACGAACAACAAATCCAAACAGTTCTGGCTGACCGCAGCGTCGCAGGCCAGCTACGTGTCAAGAAGGCCTGCAAAACAGTACCTTTAGAAATGCATGGCGTCGGCGACCTCTAGTTGTGCTCCGAAAGCACGGCGTCTGCAGGCGTCGGTTCTGGAGGTAGGTGCAGGAGTGGTTAGGCCCTTGAAGTCACACGCGTTGCAGATCGAATTGCTCGCTGTTGAAGTCGAGAGCACCGGCATCGGCAGGCGGCGTGTGGTGCCCTCAGGTTGCGGTTCAGGCAGCGGCTCGATGGCGGTCGTCCAGCAGCGCCGGTGAGACCAGGACTGCGGTGCGAAGTGATGCAGTGCTCGTCACGGTGCTGCAGGTCACGGTGCAAGCAGCGTCGTCGTCGTTGCTGAATCTCTATCGTTGGCTGACGAACTGGAGTTGATGGCGCCGGCATCGGTAGGCTAGGGCTGCGGTGCAGGATGAGGGCAGTGCGTTGTGTAACTTAAGAGCGATGCCCTCCAACCACGGTGCAAGCAGGGGCGTCAATGTCAGCGTGAAGTGGCATCATTGGGGATAACAGTGTGACGATGTGAAGCGAGGAGGTGAGGAGTGCGGTGCCCACAGGTCGCGGTGCAAGCAGCGGCTCGGTGGCGGTGGCATTGGTGAGACCAGGGTTGCGGTATGGTGCCCTCTGCGGTACCTTCAGGACACTGAGTCGGCAACGGCTTCCAGTTGGTTTTTCTTATATTGCAGCACAAAACACACAGTCCCCAGTGCTGAGGGCAGAAGAACTTGACGTTTTTGCTGTTTCTGTGACGTCTTGAAAAGGGGGCAATCTCTACCTTGAGCCATTGGAGAAACTCACAAAAAGAGATTGCAGAAAGTTCAAGTCCAGTTCTTTCACTGTCCTAGACAGAAGCAGCCACTGCAGGCCAACACAGCAAAGCACACAGCAAAGTGAGAGTTCCTCCTCACAGCTTCTCCAGCTCTTCTTCTTGGTCCAAAATAGTTCTAAAGCTCTGGGGTCTGTGCCCCAATATTTATACTCCAAATTCCTTTGTCCTCTCAGGCAGAGAGTGTCTGTGCTTCGTCCAAACCAGTTTGGTCTTCTCTGGCCCTGCTTCCCAGCAGGAGGTGGAGACAGATTTGTCCAAGGCAGACAGGGCCTATTCAGGTGCAAGGGAAATCTCCTCCTACCACTCTAAATGCAGACTGGGTCTATTCAGGTGCAAGTGACAACTGCTCCCACTACTCTGAATGCAGCCCAGGTCTATTCAGCCCAGCCCTGACTCATCCAGAGTCTCTGGAGCCACTGCACATCCCTAGCCCCTGTCACTCCACAGCCAGAAAGTCAATACACATCCTAGCAGAGGCACACTGGATGGCTAAGCAAGAAAATACCTATTTTCTAAAATGGTATTTTCAAACACAGAATGTGAAAATCACCCTCATTAAAAGATGCATTTTAACATTCTGAGTTTAGGCCTACTAAACTTTATTTTGCTGTCTGGTCCCAATGGGAAGTTATATTTATAAGATGTAAATTATCACCCATGCTTTCCTATGGGCAGATAGCCTTTCAATAGTAAAAAAAGAAATGCACTGTGATTCATTACCAGGACATGTCACACACATCAATGCATGTCCTACCTTTCACATACACGGCACCCTGCCCACAGGAGTACCTTGGACCTACCTTAGGTGTGACTCACATGTAAGAAAAGGGAAGGTTAGGGCCTGGCAAGTGGGTGCACTTGTCAAGTTGACATGGCAGTTACAAACTGCGCGAGGACCCTGCAGTGGTACGTCTGAGTTACCTTTTCAGGACTACTCATGTGGGTGGCAGAATCAGTGCTGCAGGCCCACTAGTAGCATTTGATACACAAGCCCAGGCACACTCAGTGCACTTTACTAGGGACTGACAATAAATCAAATATGCCAGTCATGGAGATACCAATCCATAACACAATTTACACAGATAGCATATGCATTTTAGCACTGATAAGCAGTGATAAAGTGCCCAGAATCCTAAAACAAACAAAGACAGGTCAGGGAAAAATAGTAGGAGGAAGCAAAAAGTTTGGGGATAACCCTGCAAAAAGGGCCATCTCTAACAACCATTGAGTAGATAACAGTATTGTTAACATCGGTGTCATGTAAATCTTGCAGCCTTGAAAAAGTCCAGTTGGACGAAATATGTGTATGCTGTTTTGGATTGGATGAATACTGTTTCAAATTCTATTTCTGAAGTAAAAACATTGTGGAAGAATTCGACCCTTGTGGATTGGATCTGATCATTTCTTCAGACTTTTATCAAGAATGGACTTTATATCATTGACTGGATTGTGTGTGCTGGAGTAAATTATTTCTCTGTAGATATGGTCCTGCACTTTGGCAACAAGGTGCGGATAATTGGCACCTAAGGTGGCTCGGGGGCAGCACGACAGCACCCCTGTATGCTTGAATATTGAATACTGTGTTATTTTATCTTATCCATGACTTTGTGATAGATGTGCAGCCACTAGCGCATAGTCATCAATGTTGTAACTGTTTCACTGTTGGGGAAACAATTGTACAGTTTTGGGAAATAGATATGGCACTGAGGACCTGGTTAGCAGGAACCCAGTGCACTTCCAGTCGAAATCACATCAAATACCAGGCAAAAAGTGGGGGTAACTGTGTCAAAAAGGGACACTTTCAAACACTAGCTAACATCAAACTATAGCACTTGCTAAGTGTAACCATGTACACCATTGTTAACCTATGGAAGTGACAGCCTTGTCACAATGAAAAATGACATGCAAAACATTACATTATCGTATCATACTTTTAAATGCCACACACTGCCCTATGGAGTTCTACTGCTTACCTTAAGGGTGACTTATAAGTATTAAAAAGGAAGGTTTCACACTAGCTAACATCAAACTATTGCACTTGCTAAGTGTAACAGTGTACAACACCATTGTTAACCTACGGGAGAGACAGCCTTGTCAAAGTGAAAAATTACATGCAAAACATTACATTATCATACCATTCTTTTAAATGCCACACACTGTCCTATGGGCTTCTAGGGCCTACCTTAAGGGAGACTTATAAGTATTAAAAAGGAAGGTTTAGGCCTGGCCAAAGGTTTATTTTGCCAGGTCAGGCACATTTCCTACATACAGCCCTTAAACGGATCCAAATGGTTCATGGTAGCAAGTGGAAAATGTTTAATGTGAGAGTTTTTTTAGTGTGAGAGTCATACTATCAAACCTCAGGAGACCTTTCCTGTGAGGTGCAGCTGCATAGTGGTTGCTTTTCAGGTGTTGCCTTCATTGACGTGAGAGAACTAGTTTTTACAGCTGTTCTGATGCCTTCTTTCTAGAGGAGTTGTGTCACTCTTTGGAGCAGTGAGGGCTGATGGGCACAGACCTTGTTTTAAGTGTAACATTAATTTTGCAGTTAATGTTACAGGCGATGTATAAGCTTAGGGTCTTGACATTGTTTGTGAGTCACAGGATGAAGACTTTCCCATTTATTTTGTACAACAAAATGTGTACTCTGCTTTGTTTGCTGGCAATGGTTTCGGTCAAATTTGATGTGAGTTAGACATCCATGCTTGGATAGTTGTGAGACAGGTCTTCAGCCGCATGATATTTAACCTATCTTAGGTACACATGAGTGCCATCAGTATGTTGGTGCATGTTGACATCCAAGTCTATCAGCAGTGATTCTAGGAGATCTGGGTGTGGAAGAATTGAATGGTGGTTGGGGTGAGACAAGTTTTTGTAAGGAAAATTTCATACAGAATATTGGTGGCAGTGAATCTCTTTGGTGTTATTCACTGCTGATCATGCATTGATGAGCATGAGTCTGGGAGTGATCAGAGTGTATTCCCTGTGTGGTCATGAGTAGGATGTGTTTGAGGTTGTTTTGGTTGTATGATACAGATGTGCTGGTGTGAGGTTTGAATGTTATCTATTGTTCAGAGATAGTTATGATGTGATGTGTTAGTGTGTATGCACATGATTATGAAGAGGAGTACTTGTGGGCACTAAGGGTCAAATGTATCAAAAACTGCTTTTGTGATTCCTAAATAGCGAATTTTACCGATTCGCTATTAAAGAATTGCAAAATGTAATGTATTTAGGATTTGCACAAAAAAATGTGAATCCTACATATTCCTTAACAGCAAATCGCAAATTGCAATTCGCTATTAAGGAATACCTTCCCATTCATTTTTATGGGCCTAGAGGCCCATAGGAATGAATGGGATTGCATGTGCAATTTGCGAGTACCAAATAGGTATGCAATTTCAAGGGTGCAAGGGTGCCAAAAGGACACACTGTAGCACACCTGAAATATGCCTGTGTACAAATGTGGCGCACATACATGCCCTAGAGGCATGTATGTGCACCACATGCCGCTTAGAACAATTTTCGAGTTAATTTGCGTTTAGTTCGAGCCAGGTAGCAAATTTTTCTTGCTTCCTGCATTGCATTTAAGAAATCGCAAATTGTGATTCCCTAAATGCATTTGCAAAATAGGTAATTGCAAAAATTGTGCCTACCTATTTTGCAAATGCCTTTTGGGATGATACATCCCAAAAGGCTATTTCCCATTCCCCAACGGGCCGATTCTGCAAATCGGCCTGTTTGCGAATGGGAAAACACTTGATACATCTGGCCCTAGGAGAATCATTGAATTATGGCTTTTAAGCCCTTATTAGGACCCTACAGAAGGCACCCCCATCTTTCTCCACCCTTTACTTTGGACTCACAGTCCGAGCCAGTAACATGTTACTATAACAAAGGGATGACTCTAATTTGAATATGTTGGGAAATGCAGGTTCGTCGTGCTAATTGAGATCTCTTTGGTTGGCTTCCCTTGTTGTTATTATTATTTAAGATTTGTAGAGCGCATGGCTACCATATAGCTTCCCAGTGTTGAAAGACAGGATGCAGGTTGAGGCAAGGCTAAAGGTAAGGTGACCCTCAGTCTGAACTTGAGAGAACTAAATACCAGTAATTCAAGTATCCAGGATCTCCTTCATTTTAAAAAGCCAAACAAATTATGTGCAGTGCCAATCTGTTCAGCATCTTTGTCTCTTTGTCATTATCAGATACTGCTCCATTGGAGATCATTGCCCCTAACAGACATTATACACTTGTGGATTGCAGTTGTATGGCAGAAGAGTAAAGGTCACTAGGGCAAGCTGAGGTACTCGGATGGGTTTTACGTGGTGTGCGATGGTTGGCTGGGAGTTTCAGAGGGAGATTGATTGTCTATAAGGAGTAGCTGGGGCTTTTTGAAGCTGGATAGGGGACTGGCCAAAAATACAGGAGTACAACGGAAATGGAGAGGATCACTGCCATCAAATCAGTCATAACCAAAAATGAAACCCTAACAAAATCAGACCACATGATATACTTCAGGCAAGAAAAGTCCATAGATAATGGCTGAACTATTGTGCAGTCAGACTTGGAAGTATATAGAAATGAGGCACTAAGATTATTGGGTATAAGAAGAAATAACCCCCATTGTTGACTCATCCACCTAAGGAGCTATACGGGATTACTGGAGGAATATTTTGAAAGGCCCTGTCAGCTAGTTGTAGAGAAAGGAAAGTAGCAGAACTCTTGGTGAAAATCAACCCCAAGACTCTATTTGTTATATATGTTTCCAAACAACCAATACCAGAGACTAGAGGGCGATCCTGTGGGTAATTCTGCTTTTATCGGTCAGTACTGGTGTGGAAAATTTATTTTTTATCTTGACACTCGCTCAGCCATTTTGTACTCTGTGGAAAAGTATGTCTGTTATCTTGCCATTCACTCCACCATTTTGCTCTTCACCCACCCTTCATCACTGACCTTCTCTCTGTATCACAAATGCTCTGTGGCTTCACATCTTGATTCACTTCACCTCTGCACTGCCCTGTTTCTGACCTGACCAACCGCCACCTGCCTGAACTCATGCTAAACCAGTCGAGCAGGACTGTCCGTGCCCTTGTTTGCTACTTACCTGAGAGGGGAGACCTAGGAAAGGGATTATGAACTAGAGATGTACAAGTAGCACCGGTATGCACCAGGGACACATGCCCCCCCAGTGGCACAGTAACATACGGGCCAGCTTTATTAACTGGTATCATGAACCTTCTTCTGCCCTTCCTAGACTGCCCTAA
This sequence comes from Lissotriton helveticus, assembly GCF_964261635.1. NCBI lineage: Eukaryota > Metazoa > Chordata > Amphibia > Caudata > Salamandridae > Lissotriton > Lissotriton helveticus. The sequence goes on from NC_136067.1 coordinate 1,531,643,475, forward strand.
TGAGGGTATTGAAAGGTATTATAATCAAATGTCAGTAGTCATCATTGTAAAAGCTTCTGTCTGTTTGTATGCTTATAGTGCGGAAATCTTTGCTACCATATTTTGATTCTTAGATTCTCTCATAGAATCTAAGGCCAAGCAAATACGCCTTGGCAAAAGCTGTTTGTCAATACATAAAGCTTGGTGTTTTCAATAAAAAGTCAAAATGTAAGACATAGCCTTTATCTAATTTGTCCTCGTCCTAGCTAAATCTACCTCCAGCTGTTCGGCTTCATCTTAATCTGTTCTACTCTTTCATCAAAATCTGCCCTCTCCTCTTCTGCATCTGTGTGCTCAACTCTGCTTCCTTCATTTCTACATCGAAGTCTTAGTCTGAGAAGTGTGATTGCACCACTTCTGCTGGTACTCCTTGTGAATGAATTACCCTTTCCTCTCGCCACCGTTGTTTGACCCTGTAAATTAGGGCATGCATCCTTTCAATGACCCTTCCTGTAAGCAGTAGGCACACTCATTTTGGCATAATCCTCCACTACGTTGCTGCGCCGGATCCAGAGAAGGTTGACCAGCCCCTGTTTGATTGTCCTCCTCCTCTTCTGCATATTTCCCATTAATTTCTGTCTCCCCTACAAAAACTTGTTGCAATAACACTCTATTAGGATTTTCTTTGTTCAATTTTAAATAACTTTAATAATAAGAATACGTCTAATGAGAACAACCCTGTGCAACATGGTCTGTAAAAGACAATGCTAATTGTACATTTTCATGTTAACTGTGTTTTTATAGTGCTTAGCATCTAGGCACTATAATACTGTCTGGGGTCAGAACTCTGGCCCAGAGGGTTGTAGAGATATCTGGTTTTCACTGTTTGTCCTAATTGTATGTGTAATATAACTCTCTTGCGTGTAATAAAGTGCTTTTCTTTTATATAAAGTAAAGCACTGACTGGACATTGAGTTCATCCGCTGGCAGTACAGTGTGCGCTGTATTCTAAATGTCTAACCACACCTCACCTCTTTGAGTAAACCTTGGACTTTCCTGTCTTGCTATCCTAAGAGTCAAAACGAGTAGGGAATTTTCTTGTCATGCTCATGGAGGAGGGGTTTCGGCGTTGCTGTGTGGGATGGGGGGTAGCGGGTTGAGGTTTGTTTCGTGGAATGTTAATGGTCTGGGGATCGTATTAAGCGGAGTGTGGTATTGGAATGTTTACGACGTTTATCTCCAGATATTGTTTTCCTGCAGGAGACTCATTTGGTGGGCAATACTTGTCGTGCGATGAATAGGTGGGGCTATCGCCTTGCCGCACATTCGGGGTTTACCACGGGTTCCAGGGGGGTGGGTATCCTTGTTCGGGCTTCCCTCCCCCTAGCTATTGATGAAGTGATCCTTGATGATCGGGGGCGATATGCTGTCCTCGTGGGTCGTTATGAGGGTCGTACCCTCTCCTTATTTGCTGTTTATGTCCCCCCCGGCCTGCAGACTTCTACCTTTTCCGATTTGGGCCGTGTTTTGTTGGACCTCCCTAATAGTACTCTCTTCATTGCAGGTGACTTTAATTCTGTGTTCTCCGGTCTACACGATCGCCACCCCCCTAGGGACACTCCTTCGGCCCAACAGTGGCTGGGTGGGTTTCTGGACACGTTTGGTTTGGTGGATTGCTGGAGGCTTATGCATCCTACTCAGCTTCAATACACTTTCCACTCTGGGGCCCATGGGAGTTTGTCTAGACTGGATTATTTCCTGATGCCTGCGGCCCAATCGCCGGCGGTGCGTGAGATTAGACACCTCCCCCGGGGCATTTCCGATCATTCTCCGCTCTGGCTCTGTTTTGAGATGGGGGTGGAGGCGGCGGGCCGGGTAGCTCCCATCAACCCATGGTACCTTACCTCCCCCGAGACCCGCAACCTTTTGACTAAGTCTTTGGACGCCTATTTTTTGGACAACGAGGGATCCGTTTCCTCTGCGATATCCCTGTGGGAGGCCTTTAAGACAGTGATTCGTGGACAGGCCCTTTCCCTTATTGTTGAATCCAAGAGGGCGAGGGATCGGGAGGTGGTGGACCTCGAGAGGGAGATTGCTGAAAGGGAGGCTGCCTTAGAGTCGGAAGTCACATCTGATAAACTCCATGCCCTGGGTCTGAAACAATTTGCTTATAAGTCTTTGGTCACGGATGCGGCCAAACAGATGTTCCGGGAGCAACAGGGCCGTCTGTATGATGTGGGGGACAGGGCGGGCAAATTATTGGCGTGGTTGGATAAGAAGGAGAGGGCGAATCGTGTGGTGCCCGTGATTCAATCATCGAATGGTGTGAGAGTGACGAACCCGATTGGAATAGTTGCATGTTTTGCTGAGTATTTTCGTGTGGTTTATACCCCTGTGTCTGGGCGGGATGTTGCTGACTCTCGCCTTCTGTTGCGCGATATAGCTTTGCCCAGTGTCTCCGATTTAGACTGTAAATCGTTGGAGTCCCCTTTTACTACTGACGAGATAGCTACTGCCATTCGCTCACTCCGTTCGGGCAAAGCCTTGGGCCCGAACGGGTTGCCAATTGAACTGTACAAGCTACGTCCTGACAAGGTGGCGCCCTATCTTCGCGACATGCTGTTTCTGTGACGTCTTGAAAAGGGGGCAATCTCTACCTTGAGCCATTGGAGAAACTCACAAAAAGAGATTGCAGAAAGTTCAAGTCCAGTTCTTTCACTGTCCTAGACAGAAGCAGCCACTGCAGGCCAACACAGCAAAGCACACAGCAAAGTGAGAGTTCCTCCTCACAGCTTCTCCAGCTCTTCTTCTTGGTCCAAAATAGTTCTAAAACTCTGGGGTCTGTGCCCCAATATTTATACTCCAAATTCCTTTGTCCTCTCAGGCAGAGAGTGTCTGTGCTTCGTCCAAACCAGTTTGGTCTTCTCTGGCCCTGCTTCCCAGCAGGAGGTGGAGACAGATTTGTCCAAGGCAGACAGGGCCTATTCAGGTGCAAGGGAAATCTCCTCCTACCACTCTAAATGCAGACTGGGTCTATTCAGGTGCAAGTGACAACTGCTCCCACTACTCTGAATGCAGCCCAGGTCTATTCAGCCCAGCCCTGACTCATCCAGAGTCTCTGGAGCCACTGCACATCCCTAGCCCCTGTCACTCCACAGCCAGAAAGTCAATACACATCCTAGCAGAGGCACACTGGATGGCTAAGCAAGAAAATACCTATTTTCTAAAATGGTATTTTCAAACACAGAATGTGAAAATCACCCTCATTAAAAGATGCATTTTAACATTCTGAGTTTAGGCGTACTAAACTTTATTTTGCTGTCTGGTCCCAATGGGAAGTTATATTTATAAGATGTAAATTATCACCCATGCTTTCCTATGGGCGGATAGCCTTTCAATAGTAAAAAAAGAAATGTCTCAGGAGACCTCAGGAGACCTTTCCTGTGAGGTGCAGCTGCATAGTGGTTGCTTTTCAGGTGTTGCCTTCATTGACATGAGAGAACTAGTTTTTACAGCTGTTCTGATGCCTTCTTTCTAGAGGAGTTGTGTCACTCTTTGGAGCAGTGAGGGCTGATGGGCACAGACCTTGTTTTAAGTGTAACTTTAATTTTGCAGTTAATGTTACAGGCGATGTATAAGCTTAGGGTCTTGACATTGTTTGTGAGTCACAGGATGAAGACTTTCCCATTTATTTTGTACAACAAAATGTGTACTCTGCTTTGTTTGCTGGCAATGGTTTCGGTCAAATTTGATGTGAGTTAGACATCCATGCTTGGATAGTTGTGAGACAGGTCTTCAGCCGCATGATATTTAACCTATCTTAGGTACACATGAGTGCCATCAGTATGTTGGTGCATGTTGACATCCAAGTCTATCAGCAGTGATTCTAGGAGATCTGGGTGTGGAAGAATTGAATGGTGGTTGGGGTGAGACAAGTTTTTGTAAGGAAAATTTCATACAGAATATTGGTGGCAGTGAATCTCTTTGGTGTTATTCACTGCTGATCATGCATTGATGAGCATGAGTCTGGGAGTGATCAGAGTGTATTCCCTGTGTGGTCATGAGTAGGATGTGTTTGAGGTTGTTTTGGTTGTATGATACAGATGTGCTGGTGTGAGGTTTGAATGTTATCTATTGTTCAGAGATAGTTATGATGTGATGTGTTAGTGTGTATGCACATGATTATGAAGAGGAGTACTTGTGGGCACTAAGGGTCAAATGTATCAAAAACTGCTTTTGTGATTCCTAAATAGCGAATTTTACCGATTCGCTATTAAAGAATTGCAAAATGTAATGTATTTAGGATTTGCACAAAAAAATGTGAATCCTACATATTCCTTAACAGCAAATCGCAAATTGCAATTCGCTATTAAGGAATACCTTCCCATTCATTTTTATGGGCCTAGAGGCCCATAGGAATGAATGGGATTGCATGTGCAATTTGCGAGTACCAAATAGGTATGCAATTTCAAGGGTGCAAGGGTGCCAAAAGGACACACTGTAGCACACCTGAAATATGCCTGTGTACAAATGTGGCGCACATACATGCCCTAGAGGCATGTATGTGCACCACATGCCGCTTAGAACAATTTTCGAGTTAATTTGCGTTTAGTTCGAGCCAGGTAGCAAATTTTTCTTGCTTCCTGCATTGCATTTAAGAAATCGCAAATTGTGATTCCCTAAATGCATTTGCAAAATAGGTAATTGCAAAAATTGTGCCTACCTATTTTGCAAATGCCTTTTGGGATGATACATCCCAAAAGGCTATTTCCCATTCCCCAACGGGCCGATTCTGCAAATCGGCCTGTTTGCGAATGGGAAAACACTTGATACATCTGGCCCTAAGAGAATCATTGAATTATGGCTTTTAAGCCCTTATTAGGACCCTACAGAAGGCACCCCCATCTTTCTCCACCCTTTACTTTGGACTCACAGTCCGAGCCAGTAACATGTTACTATAACAAAGGGATGACTCTAATTTGAATATGTTGGGAAATGCAGGTTCGTCGTGCTAATTGAGATCTCTTTGGTTGGCTTCCCTTGTTGTTATTATTATTTAAGATTTGTAGAGCGCATGGCTACCATATAGCTTCCCAGTGTTGAAAGACAGGATGCAGGTTGAGGCAAGGCTAAAGGTAAGGTGACCCTCAGTCTGAACTTGAGAGAACTAAATACCAGTAATTCAAGTATCCAGGATCTCCTTCATTTTAAAAAGCCAAACAAATTATGTGCAGTGCCAATCTGTTCAGCATCTTTGTCTCTTTGTCATTATCAGATACTGCTCCATTGGAGATCATTGCCCCTAACAGACATTATACACTTGTGGATTGCAGTTGTATGGCAGAAGAGTAAAGGTCACTAGGGCAAGCTGAGGTACTCGGATGGGTTTTACGTGGTGTGCGATGGTTGGCTGGGAGTTTCAGAGGGAGATTGATTGTCTATAAGGAGTAGCTGGGGCTTTTTGAAGCTGGATAGGGGACTGGCCAAAAATACAGGAGTACAACGGAAATGGAGAGGATCACTGCCATCAAATCAGTCATAACCAAAAATGAAACCCTAACAAAATCAGACCACATGATATACTTCAGGCAAGAAAAGTCCATAGATAATGGCTGAACTATTGTGCAGTCAGACTTGGAAGTATATAGAAATGAGGCACTAAGATTATTGGGTATAAGAAGAAATAACCCCCATTGTTGACTCATCCACCTAAGGAGCTATACGGGATTACTGGAGGAATATTTTGAAAGGCCCTGTCAGCTAGTTGTAGAGAAAGGAAAGTAGCAGAACTCTTGGTGAAAATCAACCCCAAGACTCTATTTGTTATATATGTTTCCAAACAACCAATACCAGAGACTAGAGGGCGATCCTGTGGGTAATTCTGCTTTTATCGGTCAGTACTGGTGTGGAAAATTTATTTTTTATCTTGACACTCGCTCAGCCATTTTGTACTCTGTGGAAAAGTATGTCTGTTATCTTGCCATTCACTCCACCATTTTGCTCTTCACCCACCCTTCATCACTGACCTTCTCTCTGTATCACAAATGCTCTGTGGCTTCACATCTTGATTCACTTCACCTCTGCACTGCCCTGTTTCTGACCTGACCAACCGCCACCTGCCTGAACTCATGCTAAACCAGTCGAGCAGGACTGTCCGTGCCCTTGTTTGCTACTTACCTGAGAGGGGAGACCTAGGAAAGGGATTATGAACTAGAGATGTACAAGTAGCACCGGTATGCACCAGGGACACATGCCCCCCCAGTGGCACAGTAACATACGGGCCAGCTTTATTAACTGGTATCATGAACCTTCTTCTGCCCTTCCTAGACTGCCCTAATGAGGGTATTGAAAGGTATTATAATCAAATGTCAGTAGTCATCATTGTAAAAGCTTCTGTCTGTTTGTATGCTTATAGTGCGGAAATCTTTGCTACCATATTTTGATTCTTAGATTCTCTCATAGAATCTAAGGCCAAGCAAATACGCCTTGGCAAAAGCTGTTTGTCAATACATAAAGCTTGGTGTTTTCAATAAAAAGTCAAAATGTAAGACATAGCCTTTATCTAATTTGTCCTCGTCCTAGCTAAATCTACCTCCAGCTGTTCGGCTTCATCTTAATCTGTTCTACTCTTTCATCAAAATCTGCCCTCTCCTCTTCTGCATCTGTGTGCTCAACTCTGCTTCCTTCATTTCTACATCGAAGTCTTAGTCTGAGAAGTGTGATTGCACCACTTCTGCTGGTACTCCTTGTGAATGAATTACCCTTTCCTCTCGCCACCGTTGTTTGACCCTGTAAATTAGGGCATGCATCCTTTCAATGACCCTTCCTGTAAGCAGTAGGCACACTCATTTTGGCATAATCCTCCACTACGTTGCTGCGCCGGATCCAGAGAAGGTTGACCAGCCCCTGTTTGATTGTCCTCCTCCTCTTCTGCATATTTCCCATTAATTTCTGTCTCCCCTACAAAAACTTGTTGCAATAACACTCTATTAGGATTTTCTTTGTTCAATTTTAAATAACTTTAATAATAAGAATACGTCTAATGAGAACAACCCTGTGCAACATGGTCTGTAAAAGACAATGCTAATTGTACATTTTCATGTTAACTGTGTTTTTATAGTGCTTAGCATCTAGGCACTATAATACTGTCTGGGGTCAGAACTCTGGCCCAGAGGGTTGTAGAGATATCTGGTTTTCACTGTTTGTCCTAATTGTATGTGTAATATAACTCTCTTGCGTGTAATAAAGTGCTTTTCTTTTATATAAAGTAAAGCACTGACTGGACATTGAGTTCATCCGCTGGCAGTACAGTGTGCGCTGTATTCTAAATGTCTAACCACACCTCACCTCTTTGAGTAAACCTTGGACTTTCCTGTCTTGCTATCCTAAGAGTCAAAACGAGTAGGGAATTTTCTTGTCATGCTCATGGAGGAGGGGTTTCGGCGTTGCTGTGTGGGATGGGGGGTAGCGGGTTGAGGTTTGTTTCGTGGAATGTTAATGGTCTGGGGATCGTATTAAGCGGAGTGTGGTATTGGAATGTTTACGACGTTTATCTCCAGATATTGTTTTCCTGCAGGAGACTCATTTGGTGGGCAATACTTGTCGTGCGATGAATAGGTGGGGCTATCGCCTTGCCGCACATTCGGGGTTTACCACGGGTTCCAGGGGGGTGGGTATCCTTGTTCGGGCTTCCCTCCCCCTAGCTATTGATGAAGTGATCCTTGATGATCGGGGGCGATATGCTGTCCTCGTGGGTCGTTATGAGGGTCGTACCCTCTCCTTATTTGCTGTTTATGTCCCCCCCGGCCTGCAGACTTCTACCTTTTCCGATTTGGGCCGTGTTTTGTTGGACCTCCCTAATAGTACTCTCTTCATTGCAGGTGACTTTAATTCTGTGTTCTCCGGTCTACACGATCGCCACCCCCCTAGGGACACTCCTTCGGCCCAACAGTGGCTGGGTGGGTTTCTGGACACGTTTGGTTTGGTGGATTGCTGGAGGCTTATGCATCCTACTCAGCTTCAATACACTTTCCACTCTGGGGCCCATGGGAGTTTGTCTAGACTGGATTATTTCCTGATGCCTGCGGCCCAATCGCCGGCGGTGCGTGAGATTAGACACCTCCCCCGGGGCATTTCCGATCATTCTCCGCTCTGGCTCTGTTTTGAGATGGGGGTGGAGGCGGCGGGCCGGGTAGCTCCCATCAACCCATGGTACCTTACCTCCCCCGAGACCCGCAACCTTTTGACTAAGTCTTTGGACGCCTATTTTTTGGACAACGAGGGATCCGTTTCCTCTGCGATATCCCTGTGGGAGGCCTTTAAGACAGTGATTCGTGGACAGGCCCTTTCCCTTATTGTTGAATCCAAGAGGGCGAGGGATCGGGAGGTGGTGGACCTCGAGAGGGAGATTGCTGAAAGGGAGGCTGCCTTAGAGTCGGAAGTCACATCTGATAAACTCCATGCCCTGGGTCTGAAACAATTTGCTTATAAGTCTTTGGTCACGGATGCGGCCAAACAGATGTTCCGGGAGCAACAGGGCCGTCTGTATGATGTGGGGGACAGGGCGGGCAAATTATTGGCGTGGTTGGATAAGAAGGAGAGGGCGAATCGTGTGGTGCCCGTGATTCAATCATCGAATGGTGTGAGAGTGACGAACCCGATTGGAATAGTTGCATGTTTTGCTGAGTATTTTCGTGTGGTTTATACCCCTGTGTCTGGACGGGATGTTGCTGACTCTCGCCTTCTGTTGCGCGATATAGCTTTGCCCAGTGTCTCCGATTTAGACTGTAAATCGTTGGAGTCCCCTTTTACTACTGACGAGATAGCTACTGCCATTCGCTCACTCCGTTCGGGCAAAGCCTTGGGCCCGAACGGGTTGCCAATTGAACTGTACAAGCTACGTCCTGACAAGGTGGCGCCCTATCTTCGCGACATGTTTTTGGAGTCCCGGGAACGGGGTGTTCTCCCGTATGTTCAGCGTCTGGCTACGATAGTCGTGATTCCCAAGGATGGTAAACCGCGGGACCTTTGTTCGTCTTATAGGCCCATTTCCTTGTTAAACGTTGAGCCCAAGGTCCTGGCTAAGCTCCTGGCGACCCGCCTCTTGACGGTCATTAGTGACTTGGTTCATCCGGATCAATCCGGATTTATCCCACATCGCAACACGGCTCTTAACCTACGTCGTCTCCACGGTGCTGTTGCGAGGGTGGGGCTTCTGACGGAACCGGCCATTTTGGCCTCGTTGGATGCCTCGATGGCTTTTGACACAGTGGAGTGGCCCTATCTTTGGGCTGCTCTTGAAAAATTTGGTTTTGGTCCTGAGTTTATCGGTTGGGTGAAGTTGTTATACGCTGAACCCTTAGCGCAGGTAGTGGTGAACGGTGGAGTTTCTGTCCCCTTCTTCCTTGGTAGGGGGACCCGTCAGGGTTGCCCCTTGTCTCCGTTGCTTTTTGCGCTCGCCCTGGAACCGTTAGCTGCGTGGCTTCGATGGGAGCCTTCACTCAAGGGGATCCGTTGGTCACCGGACTTTGAGGACCGCGTCTCACTTTACGCGGATGACATTCTTCTGTATCTTACTTCCCCGCGTAAATATCTAAATGTTTTATTTGATGTTCTTACCTCGTTTGGAGCTAACTCGGGCCTAGTTATTAATTGGGCTAAGTCCTGCGTGTATGTTCTTTCGGGTGTTTTGCCCCCATTGCCGGACAGATTTCCTATCCAGGTGGTCCAGTCTGGCTTCCAATATTTGGGGATCTTTATTACGCGGGACTCCTCACTCCGATTCGAGCGCAATCTCCTCCCCCCGCTTCTTAGACTGCGACTAGATGTGGCCCGTTGGTGTAAGCTGCCCCTGTCTCCTCTGGGCAGGGCGGCCCTTTTTAAAATGATGTCCTTGCCGCGGTTCCTCTACGCACTTCAGAATTCTTATGACGACGTTCCCGCTACCTATTTCCGAGAGATCGAGAGTCTTCAAAGACAACTGATTTGGGACGGGCGTCCACGTATTGCCCTTGCGAAACTCACCATCCCTTGGTATGACGGGGGCATGGCGCTCCCCGACATCAAGAGATATTACTGGGCTGCCCAGCTGTCAGCCATCAACCACGCGATGTATTCACCGGGTCGGGATCCGGCCTTTGAGATGGATAGACTCCAGCTGCCGGGAGGGGACTTTAATAGAGCGCTTTATTCTAGATCGGCCGGGCGCCATCTTGTGGGCCCGTCCAGGATCGCAGTCACTGTGTGGCGCGCCGCGCATGTGAGTTTGGGCTGGGAGAATCGACTGACACTGGCGACGCCGCTTTATGCCTCTGAACGTTTGGGGTGTCTCTGGTCTACTAAGGGATTCGACCGCTGGGATATGATTGGGATATGTAAGGTGGGTGATGTCTGTGCGAAAGGTAGCGTGAAGTCATTCCAGACCCTTAAGGCAGAATACGACTTGAGTGATAGAGAGTTTTTTCGGTATCTGCAGGTCCGGCATGCCCTGGCCTCAGTTCTAACTCCTGGTGTGACCCTGCCCGAGTCTTCCCCCCTTGAAGATCGTATATTAGATGGACACCTGCCTGATAGTACTATCTCCCTTATTTATAAAAAATTGATTCATAGTCGCGCCGACCTGTTGGTCCGCCTTAGGGAGCTGTGGGTCGGTGACGGATTGGAATTAGATGACGAGGATTGGCAGTCAGCACTCTCTTCTCCTAAAGAGGTCGCCATTCCCGCCCGTCTTCGTTTGGTGCAACTTAAGATCCTCCACCGCGTGTATGTAACTGGCCCGCGCCTGGTTGTAATGGGTTTTTCCCCGGATGGCTTATGTAAGCGTGGCTGTGGGATGAGTGCTACATTTATGCATATACTTTGGGAATGCCCGTTGGTAGCGGCCTACTGGATTGATGTACTTGATGTGATGACTGTCGTGACTGGTGTTGCCCTGCGGCCTGAGGCCCGACGCTGCCTGTTGAACGTGTGGGAACCCACCGATTATTCTGTGGCCCAGACCAGATGGGCAACCTTGGGGTACATGGTCGCGAAGCGGGACATTGCGCAACTCTGGGGCGCATCCAGACCTCCGGACGTTTCGGTGTGGGAGGATAACATGGACTGGTCCATGTTTCGAGAGAAGACCGTCTATGTGGCTAGGGGCAGACCCAGGGCGTGGACTAAAATTTGGGGTCAGTGGAATGCATATCGTGGAGACATTTGTACCCCTCCCTTGGTTGACACATCCAATGTTACCCTGTCTCCCTAGGCTGACGTTCCCGAAATCTTTCATTCTCTTTTTAAGATTTTCCTGTCCTCCCTGCTGCCCCCCCCCCACGGCCTTGCCGAATCTCATTGATTTACCTTTATCTTCCTGATTAGCTGATTAGTGTACTTCCCCTCTGTCATCTGGGCTGACGTGATTGCTACATTCGCCTTGTTTTAGTTTGTTATTTTAATGTTTAAGACAAAAACTGTTGTGTCCTGTCATATGCTTGGTGCAATATTTAATCTGTGATTTGGGCCTGGCCACGGAGATTAATGTTTACTGTATGATACGTGCTTTGCGAATTAGCGGCCAGCCCGTGTGGTTGTAGGCCCATCTCTGTACTTTTTATCTGATTGCTCAATAAAAGTTTTTAACCCAAAAAAAACCAAAAAAAAAAAAAACGAGTAGGGAACACTCCAGTTGATGCAATTGGAGCATAGTGACCCCTGAGTGCCCTGGTCCCCAGAAAGCTTGTTCGGACAGGCTGTGAACGTGGGGCAGAATGCACCTTCACTGAAACAAAGGGCCCAATTGAATGGGCTAGCATTTGCACATATCCCTGTTAGAGCACAATGTTTTGTGCATCCTCTTCAAGGGGCACGTCAGGCTGTTGACTAGCTGGACCTTGTGGTGGTTGACTTGGTAATAGCATTGTCATCTGGGCAGGAATAGTAATAATTTAAAACTCTCATATTACAAATATATTAGTAAAACAAAGCATACTGTAGGAGTGCACTGTCCTTACAGATAGCATATTCTCCATTGAAATGGCCACTAAAGGTTTCCCACTAACGTGTAGTTTTACTGATAAAGATAGACAGTGCACAAACAATGTTTGGAAATCGGCATTCCTCTAGAATACCTAAAAGTTGTACATCACCAAGCAAACCATTCTAATTTGTTCTGATCCTATAAAAATGTATATATATTTTTTTCTCTCAATACCAATTTACAAAAGTGTACCTTCACAATTGGTGAAGCATATTTGAAATGTTTGAACCGTTCACTTATTAGCTATTTCAGTGCTGTGTTGGAGAAAAAGAAAGAAACCTGGCATCTTACAGCCTTTAATTTCACATGTTTTGCACAGTGCAATTGTAATGCAGTTCACTTTACAAAATCCTTTAATTTCAGTCACAGAAAACAAACTCACATTTGACCTCTGTTTCTGAAAGCTGAGCAAATCTTGCAAGAAAACAATATTTAAAAGCATTGTTATTTCTTATTCAGTTTGCTGAGTAAGCAGAACACCTGTTGTCACCTCGCTATGGTAATCCCTAAAATAGCTCGTCCATATTAAATCTTGCTCCACGTTGTGAGTGGACTTTTTTCTTTTTGTCTTTTCAAGCCCTGCTTAAGTGGTGCATGTTCTTCCCATTTTCGAAAGCTTTCCCATTTATCTAACTTCTTTTTCCTTTAAAAAAAACGTAAATACTGTATTTTTGTTAAATTCTAAAGAGCCATCTAGCAGCCACCCAAATCTTCATTGTCCTTTGTATATTTTATACCCCCAAAAAAACTTATTCCAAAGATTCACTCCAAATTTCACCTTCATCCTCCAATTTGAGGTGGGGAGTGGAGAAATTTGTCCAAATACGGACTTCCAAAACAACATAACAATGAGAAATGCATTTCCTTAGTTTACTCATTGCCCCTAAAATTAGAGACCCTCAATGAATGAGAAAACTAATAATCCCAGGCTCCAATCTCCCAAAATCACAAGTGTCTCAGATTTAATCAATTGCACAAGCATGCATTTAGAGCAACCTCACCAAATGAATGTGGGGGCGTCCGTCTTTCCGCACTTTGGACAAACGGATCAATCTGCAATCAACCCTGTTCAGGACCAAAGACAGATGGGGTGGAGCTGTAGGAGGTTGTTGTCCGTAGCGTCGGGGAATTTTTGTTTGTCAGCAGCAAGCAGAGGGGGAGATACGTGATATAGTGGTGGCGGGAGGGGTAGGAGTAATTCGTCCTTATGGGGGTCTGACTGAGCTAAGGGGGTATATCACATAGGATACTAGCCAGAGGCATTTAGCCGGTGTTCTCTATCTAGACAGGCAATTTTTGAAGCCACTTTTTCTTGTTGTAATTCCGCCAATTTTTTTTGTTTCTCTTATTTTCATACTGCCTTCTGGGATCAGGCCTAAGCTCTCTGCTCCCTTTCTATAATTTCCTTCTTCAATAACCCCAATCAATCAAACATGGATTGTCTAGATCTGCACCTATGCGATTGGGCTTCTACTGCCTCTATTTTCTAAGGGTCAAAAGAGCCATATTTTGGCGAGGTATTATCCCTATCCTTTGACATGTATTTGTTCCTTAATGTGCTGTACATTATGGGAGAAATACCGTACTTTATGTATATTTCTTTATTTGGGGTACCCTCTGGGAGAGTCGGCTGACTTTCTTCCAATACCTTTGATCAAGATGTGCAGTAGCAACATCATTGTGCAAATTTACTAAATACGGGCATGCTTTTCTATGTTATCTTACCAAAACGTCTCTACAAGTCTCTAAAGCAGTACAAAAAGTCCACATTACCCGTTTACCTTCACTTTTTGCAAAGAGTGAACAAAGGCCAGATAACCAAAACCAAACAAACAAAAGGTATTGCCAACCGGCAATCCTACCAGAATCCTTTGTCTCGTTCTCCAGGTGGTCTCTTTACTGCAAAGCTCGTCCAAGTCTATCGGGGGCCCAAGTCAGGACCGGCGCCACTTGCGGGGGTCTTCTCAGATGCAATGAAGGTCAGGTAGTGGCTACGAAGACGAGGGTCTCTTTGCGTAGGTATACCCCACCACCGTCCGTTCAAACTTCATTGGGACCCCTCGACCGGGCAGCCGCGTCATTGATGGGCCCCACGTTTAGGCATCAATTGTGGATTTGGGTGGTCTTCCAGGAGACCCCCAAATCCACACTGGATCCGCTCTCTAGAAATGAAGTTTTGTTTTAGGTGATAGTGCGGTTAATAATAGGTCCTATGTCAGGGAGAAGTATGGACATTCCTAAAGGAGCAGATTCTGGTAGCTTTAGACATTGAAATCCTGTACATCAGTATTTACCATCCCCAACTTTTTAGAGTATGCAGAGCATAGTTTCACTGACAACTATTTTAGGCTTGAGGGTGATCCTTACTGGGAGATCTTGGTGACATCCATGGGAGCAGCAGCAGCTCAGAGTATAGCCAATATTTATTTTAGCCAATTTGAACTAGGGATTTGGTACCATGACAGAAATTCATACAAATCAAATATGTTCAGGTGGGGTCACTACAGGGAAACAACTGTTACAATGCATGCGTTACAGAGTTGCTGCAGGGGGTAGAAGGTGTTGGATTTAACTCCAACACCTTCCCTACTGTTGCACACATTGGAGTAGGAATAGTAAATTATACCATTCCAACTTCCAGCGCACCCCGACAGCAAGTCGGTGTAAAGGTATGCGTTGTAACAGCATGCGGGGTAATGGCATGCGTTGTAACGTCATACAACCGTCACTACATTGAAGATGTGCTCTTTATATGGCAAGATAACCTAATTGAACTTGAAGATCTTTTGTACTGGTTAAATGCCCATGATGAAAGTTTAATTGCCCTCACTAACACAGATGTGTGACATGCTTCATCATAGGACTGCTTACAATACACCCCGGCGTATCCACGCAAAGGGTGGAGCAATAGGGTGGGTAAGACAATACAACACAGTGGGCCAGATGTAGGTAGGATTGATTTACCACTTCTTAAATACCGAATTTTACCGATTCGGTATTTAAGAAGTGGTAAATATGAAGGGGGGAGATGTAGGTATTTCCAGATGTGGAAATACCGAATCGTTAAGATTCGGTATTTACCGAATCTGGAAATACCGAATCGGTATTTCCTATTGATTCCTATGGGCTGTGAAGCCCATAGGAATCAATGGGCAATACCGATTATTACAGAATCGGTAAATACCGATTTTAGCAAGGGTGCAGGGGGTGTCACTTTGACACCCTCTGGCACCCCAAAAATAGGCATGTGCGCCATGTGGCACACAGACATGCCCTAGAGGGAATGTCTGTCTGTCACATGGCTAGGTGTGCATGCACACCTGAATTCGGTATTTTAACCCCCTATTGGATTGGGTGTTAAAATACCGAATTTGTAGGGCCTTTGGGACTCTGAAGAGTCCCTCCTACATATGGATTTACAGAATCTGTATATTTACCGATTCGGTAAAATACCGAAGTGGTAAATTTACCGAATCGGTAAATATACCGATTCTGTAAATTCAGACCCACCTACATCTCAAAAGCCAAATACCGGTCGGTAACGGCCGAATTCGGCCGTTACCGACCGGTATTTGGCTACCTACATCTGGCCCAGAGAGAGATAGTTTCTATCACAGTGGCTGGGAACCACAGTAGTGAAAGTGCAGTGGTGTGTGAGTTAAAACTAGCTCAGAAGTTTCGCTGTGCCTAAAACTTTATTCATGGACCATCTGGCCAGGGTTAAAAACGTGAAGGATGGTGGTGATTGGGAGATGCAATGTGCTCCTAACACCCCTCCTTTACTGCCAGTTGGTCAACATGTTTCGGCTGTGATCGTGTGCCCCACATATATAGGGTCTCGCCAACCTTCCTCAGGGCTCTACCTGTCCCAGTGGTTTTATACTCTCACCTCCTGTTGAGATAAGAGGATGCCTAGAAACATGTAGTTCTGTGTTGAGGAATTTCCTCTACATTAGTAGTGGGATCACTAAAAGAGAAGAAGAAGGGAACAACAATGTAATGAGAGTGATAAAGAGAAAAAAACAAGCAGTTAGGAGTACTTTTCTCTACATACTTTACATATTATGTGTATAGTGAACTTATCTACACACACGTATCCGCTAGTGTATCAATCATTCCCCACCAGAGATCTCTTATTAAAATATCAGCGTTTCATACATCATGTTGTTGTTAACATCGCCACAACCACTTCCTGGTAGTGGTCAGGTGCATGCCTACTCGCTAAGTTTCACCCTATTTCAAGTTTGAACTGGCGGTGGGCAACGGGAGACCCCCTCTAGTCACACTCTTTATTGTGGGAGGAAAAAAAGAGATCATATGAAGAGAGGTAATTATGTTAACAATCACCACATGTCAAGTTATGGTACATGAACACAGTCAGGAGAGGCCAAATGGGATAGCCATTGGTTTACCACAGATGCATCTAAAGAACATATAAGGATGCCATTGGTGGCCTAGCGATTCTTGTAGTCATATTAATCAAGATGGCTCTTACGGGGGCTATACGTCACACCTCTTTTTTCCGCGCAGTGTGCTTTACTATGACCGACCCAGGTACCAAGTATCAGATCAACTATTAGGGGGCACAGGCCTAATGCAGTTAGCCTAAGACGCCCTTACCCACAAAGCCGATCACAGTGGACCTTTACAGCTAGCTCTGCATGGCTAAGTAAACCGACAAGGTAAGAAAGAAGTAAATAATAATGGTGTCACAACAGCACCCAACATGACTGCATAACAAAGTCATAGCGGAATGGTAGCCCGAAGGATTGAGAAAATGTGCCCCCAATTCTCTCTCCACTCCTTACTACTCCAAGGTGGGTGCTCCTCTGACAATGCTCACCTCCGTTCGCAGTGAAGGATAGTGGCCGAGGGCTAGCACTATGAGTTTTTATCCATGTTGCTCGGGACACCAGTTTGTTCCGGTCATGTGGCGTGTGAGAGATGCGTGGTGACGTGTAGAGGAGTACAGCCGGCCCTGGTAGCCTCCGACACATGTCATGTGACTATCGTTTAGGGTTGCCATGGAGAAAGCCCATGTAAACATAAAAGAGAGCCAAAATGGGGGCTTATTGTCTTGTAAACGGGGGCGAGCAGCCAAAAGTGAAGACTTGTGATATCAGGATACACGGCCGTCGTGTCCCATTAATAATGAAATCGCCTCGTTCGGGGTAAAGGGACCAATAGTTTTGTATACAGACAAGATGAGAAGGGTGCTCCGTCACTCCTTCCGTACTGGAATGAGAAGGGCTCAAGATCACCTATGCATAATTAATGTGATTACCCTAAATTTGAAGGATATGGCAAAAATGTCTCTTTTTCTTCCCACAATAAAGAGTGTGACTAGAGGGGGTCTCTCCTTGCCCACCGCCAGTTCAAACTCGAAATAGGGTGAAACTCGATCAGTAGACATGCCCCTGACCACTACCGGGTAGTGCTTGTGGCGATTTTAACTACAGAATGATGTATGCAACGCTGATATTTTAATAAGAGATCTCTGGTGGGGAATGATTGATACACTAGAGGATACATGTGTGTAGATAAGTTGACAATACACATAATATGTAAAGTACGAAGAGAAGAATACTCCTAACCGCTTGTTTTCTTCTCTTTCTCTCTCTCATTACATTGTTGTTCTCTTCTTCTTTTCTTTTAGTAATCCCACTACTAATGTAGAGGAAAGTCCTCGACATGGAACTACAAGTTTCTAGGCATCCTCTTAGCTCAACAGGAGGTGAGAGTATAAAACCACTGGGACAGGTAGAGTCCTGAGGAAGGCCAGCGTGACCCAATATATTTGGGGCACACAATCACTGCCGAAACATGTTGAACACCTGACAGTAAGGGAGGGGTGTTAGGAGCATATTGCATCTCCTAGTCACTACCACCCTTCACGTTTTTAACCCTGGTCGGAGGGTCCATGAATACATTTTTAGGGACAACGACACTTCTGAGCTAGTTTTAACTCACACACCACTGCACTTTCACTACCTTCGTTCCCAGCCGCTGTGATAGAAATGATCTCTCTCTGTGTTGGTTGTATTGTCTTCCCCCACCCTATTGCTCCACCATGTGCGTGGCTATGCCGGGGTGTATTGTAAGCAGCTCTATGATGAAGCATGTCACACATCTGTGTGAGTGATGGCAGTATTAGCACACACAGCACGTGCCTTCATGAGAAACAATACATTGTTTAATTACTCCCTACTCCTTCTGGTGGATAAAGTATTGACAGGGGGTTGGGGGTAGGCGAGTCCGTACCCTCACCCCTTCTTTTGTGTATTCTAGAAAATTAATTGGAACATCATCATAGAGTCCTAAAAGGGTCTCTTTTCTTGACTTAAACAATGAAATGCATAAAGACAGAATACGGTCAACTCTACATTCTAATGTAATGGATAAAAATACTCTACTACATTATGATTTATACCATCTCTGGACTCTGCTAGAAAATATTCAGGTTGGCCGATTTATATAATATCTCCAAAATTGTAGTGAGACTGCTCACTTTGTTAAACAGCTAAATATACTTCAGGACTAAATGGCCAGAAGACAGTATCCAGGATGGGTTGCAAAGAATGCATACACATGAGGATTAAATATGCTCAGATCTGCTTTACTAGAGAATAACAAAAGGAGTAATACAGAAAGGAACACTCTGGTAAAAACCTATGACCCTCTAGTTAACCTAATACACAAACTAAGAAGGATTCCTTTGTAAATCTTGGAAGTAACTTGGCTGATTCTGACTTCTCTTTTTTGACATACAAGTGATCATGACCCCTTTTTAAAAAAAATTGATTTAAGTTCTTATATATCATTATTTGGAACCGTGTTCACGAGGTACATTGCTATCACAGTTCTGCTAGAAATCTTTCCCCTAGTTCCAGCTTAAACTAAGGATCTCACCAGAAACACTTTGATTATGGTATTATATTGTTAAAACGAGTCCGGGTTGGTTGCCTCCATCAAAAGATATGTAAAGATATGTACAGACCAGAGGGAAAACAGAAAACCTTTTTTCTGTGAGAGGATGTTGTAAGTAATCAAGCAAAGTAAACTGGAGCTATTTCTAAGCCTACTTCATTTTGATTCAAATATTAACACCAAAATGTGACATGAAGAGTTAAGTTGCCTGGGAATTACAATACAGAGAGAATTCACCTTTACCAAGTAGAAACCCATTTTATCCCTGAATTATGATACAAGAGTGAATTAGTAATAGACAGTGCATTAAAGTTCCTCTTGGTGACTAATGATTTCATCATAGTTGCCTATAATGTGTTGGCTCTCAACTTTGAAAAACTTGGAGGCTTTTTATCTGTACAAAATTGAGCAATAGCCAGACATGTAATTCCCCTAGATAAACAAACCAAAGTTTGCAAAATTATATCCCTGCTCAAAAGTTGATCCTTAATACCAAACAAAGCAGTACGTGCAGTTCTGGAAATTATAGTATGAAGCATATCTTTGTAAATGGAAAATATTAGTCTGCAACATTTATCCGGAGTGGAGCATAAGAGAACATATGTGCTTGATTAACACTAATAATTACTTAACTTCCTGGAGATACAGCACGTTTGATAGAGCATAACTAAAAGGTGGCAGTTATATTTGATGCTAGTAAAATGAATGCAGTCAGTTGCATTTTCCAGTATTCCTCTCCTACTAATAACTTTAGATAAAAACTGGGAATTCACACTAATTGTAGACCCTGGATGGAAAACGGACCCAAGGAGGTGTGCACCAAAAGTTGTACTAATAAGGTTGCAGTTTATACAAAACTCACCCTGGAGGCCAGCAATCAGGGAGATGTGGAAGCCACTCGACAAGTACCTAGACTCTTACGAGCCGCCCCTTGAAACCATTCCGACTCCCTCCCTCCTCCCCCTCGGGGGCAGAGGGCGAGCGAGTTGGAACGCTACCACCAGGGCCGAAGAGGCGTCGGGAGGCTTTACAGGACAACCAATCCTGCCACAAACTAACTAGTGGGGTGTCGGCTTTGTCACATGTCTATAAGTCCAGTTAGGCTCATTGCTACAGAACCTCTTTTGTATCCTCTTTTCACCCCTTTCTTTCCTGCTTCTTTCTTTCTATCATCTTTTGCCTAATTTTCCTGCAAGTCAATGAAGAGGGGATTAGCTAAACATATATTTCAAAGTACCTGTAATCACAATCTACATCTGGCTAACCTCGTAAGAGAAATGCTAATGTATCTGTTTATAAAAAATTAATAAAATACTTTGAAATTAAAAAAAAGCAGAAGGCAAAAGGTCAAGTACTGCAAATGTTTCTATTTAAAAAATCGGATTAGCAAGAAAGTTGTGCATTGAGTATAATCAGAATGTGGGTGCCATAGCGCATCAAAGATGTCATGGGCTTTGTTGCAAGCAAGGAAAATGGCCCATTTGGCTTCTGTTGGGGTCTCAAAATACAGCAATAATCGATGTTCAATGGGCCCCGGTGCCACTTCACCTGTTGCATCATAGGCAACTTCGGCCCAGTGTGGGTGGCAGTTCATTTGTAGGAGCTTGAAAATGTTGTCTTTGCAAGTATGCACTCCAAGAATGTTTTCTATTTGAAAAGGACGATTTTTAGCATGAATTTTGGTTTTAATTCTGTAAGCTGATAGATATTTGTTGTGTTTAAATTAATTGTTCATTCTATCTTCAAAAGGAAAATTGATGTCTGTTTCCTTGTCAATCGAAATCACTCATTACGGACACGGGTGCAGGAGGGAACAGGACACAATGAAAATACATGTTCTAGTAAATTCTGTCTTGCCTACATAATTCATTATGATAACCAGTTAAGTATTTGTAAATAACGACTTTTCTACCTCTACTTTTTTTAAACAACATTTCAGCTATCAATTCTTTTGCACACAAGTGTAAAGAGTGAGTAGATAAGGAAGTATCAGACATTTTTAATAGTTTAAAAACTGATCTAATTTGTAAATATTACAATTGTGTCAACATATAAAGTACTTGATTTTTTACATTAGCCGAATCTTTGAGTTGTCCTAAAATTGCCAAACAAATCTCTTACATACACAATAGAATTGTGTAAGTCTGAATTACTGGCGATTCCAATGGCAGATTAATAATTATTTCTCCAGATGGCCTTTAATATTGTATATCTAGGTGTCTTTAACATTTTTGTGTTTAAACCTTTCTGTATGCCCTCCATGTGTGTACAGTATCTTGAAAAGAGTTCAGTTTGAATTTTACAAAAAATACTTGGTATGGATGTATTTTGTAGCAAAGCTACTTAAAATCATAGGCTGGATGCAGTCAGCCATATATTTGAACTGGGAATTATGGAACCTGCAGGAAGCTAGCAGGAATTGTATACTGTGCAAGTACTGTTTGGGAAATCAGGGCCAGCAAGATCATCATCTTCCAACTTGCTTGATAAATTTCTCTGTACACATCTGGGAATTCTACTATTCCAAATACATTGATTAATATATTTTTGCAATTTGTCAGAAAATCTTCTGGGATCATGAGTAGGAAGATGCTCAAAATAGTATGAATTGTAATTTTATGTAAGAAACTCTACGAACAAGTGCCGCCAGAGAAAGGTGTTGGTTACAGTCTAAAGGTTATTTAATTTCTGCTCAAGCGGTTGTCTTGACATAATAAGTTAAATAAGCAGGCTGATACGGAACATACCTGTTTAGTGCCTTACAAGATCACAAATGATTGTTCAATGGCACTATTAATTAATATTTGAGCATGCGGATCCCCATACAGAATTTACCTGGTTGAGGAAAATTGAATTTTGCCTTGTTATATGTGCCTACGTGTTCCCCATCCTATGTTATATATGCATGATCGATATGCATATATCCCCCTATGATCGATTTAAGACGCAATTATAGTTGTGTCCAACTCTAGTATGCCAGTATCCAGTTCTCGTGAAAGCAACGAGTATTAGGCCTATGTTGCCACGTTTTACATTATGCACGTTAATTCACCGCATTGTCCCCGTTTCTAGGCCTCAAAAGGGCCCGGACACCAGATTCAAGCTCCAGTCTCCTGAACCCACTCCGAGGAGCGATGCAGCCCCTACCTGCATCCCTGACCCTTCACTTACTTCCTGCCGCGCAGCGCGGTGCCCGGCCTGGCTCTGCCTGCCTGTCTGCCAAGAATATGTTATGCCTCCAGTTATCAGTTCAGATCTCCGTCTTCACATTCCTAAGCTAACGAACCGCATAAACAGCTTCAGCTATAGTCTAGTCTTTCTGTCTCCATGCAAGAGAATTACTGTATTAATATTCATAGAAGATTCATAGCACATGCAATACATGTAGAATATATGCATGCACCAGTCTTTGTGTCCAGTAGCCTTTGCCCTGATAACTTTTAGATTCTATCAACATGTACTCCAAACACCAGATACCAGATATGTTATAGGTACATGTCGTCCTGACACCGCAGACTTTAGTCTCCTCTTCTAGTGCAGAAGTCATAGCCCCCAGTTCTCCCCGGTAACACGTCATTGCCCGTTTGCGCGCACCACTAGGTTAAAGGTCCCAGCTGCTCAGGTAGCCCCCTCTATGTATCCGCCCACTTTATGACACTTCTGTGACGTTCACATCACATGTCTACGTGCACGCCCTGTGCACGCCTTCTCTTCACGCTCATGTCTTCTTATCTTACGCTTGTCATAAGTTACGCCTACTGTATGTAATGTAATAGAAATGTCTTACTATATATATGTTGAATTGTGATGAAACGGGTGCAGCTGCCTTCCTTCCTATTTTATTTCAGGCTGTCCCGTTCCAGTCCCTTCCCCTTTGCCTGAATAAAGCCTGTTCAACTCGGATACATCGGATCCTGCCTCTTATTTATTGAGCTATCTGTTATTGTTAATATATTCAAAAATAGTACCGGTAATTAATTATTTATTTACCACATAAATGGCGCCCGAACAGGGACGTGCCCCTTCCTCACGCGCTGGCGATGTACGCAGGTCCCCTGACCCTCTGCAGCCGTGACGGAACTCTACTGCGCACCGGCAGATATTTCTGCTTCAAGTCTCCCTCAGGCCCACGGAGGAGACGGAGACTGCGGTCCGGCATCCAGACGAAGCGGTGTGGAATGCGGTTCGTCCCGACCAGAGCCCAAGCCGAGAGTCAAGGTCCGAAGTATCCGGAGGCCCACCTGTTTCTGAAGTCCGAAGTTCGTAGTCCGACGTCGTAGCAGTCCAGTCCAGTCCGAGGCCTTCCAGTTTCTGCTTCCCGGTGAGTACCGTCGCGGGGGAAGTATCTAGACAGGATCATTAGTTTGTTCCTGGTCCGTTGGGTTTGGGTACACAGATCCAGTCCGAAGTATTCACCTAGGTGGGTACGGTATGACGTGTCTCTTTATGGGACCGGTATGTTCTGTACTGTTTTAGCAGTGCATCCAGTAATTCTAGTAAGTTTCGTTCTCGAGAAATTCATGTGTTCTGTTTTCAGTGTACCAGGTAGTATTTCTGTTCGAACTGTTATTAATGTATTTCTATGTCGTGGTATGAGTGATTTGTTTGCCATATTATTACTGTGATTATTGTGTATTGTGTTCCAAGTGTATTACCGAAATGCCTCTGTTCTCGAAATTACGTCAGTTAAAGACCAGAAAAGGGTTACTCGAAGAAGCAGTTCCTGTCCCTCCTAGGGACAGTCCAGGACATTTTATGTATCACAAGCATGGCTTAGATGCCATAATATATCTAGACTTATGGGCGGACTATACCAAGGAACTAGAAGAGAAATATAGATGGCCCGTATCAGGTACATGGGATGCCGAGTGCATCATGAGAGTAGAAGAAGCATTATGGAAAAAGAAAGCCAGACAGTCCCAGAAAGATGCCATCGAGTTATGGCGCAAAGAATCTCATAAAAGAACCGAAAAAAAATTCAGAAAAACAGAATTAAGTAGGGAATCCTCAGAAAGAGCCCAAGAAAGGGAATTAATAGAAGAAGGTGAACGAGTTAGAGCAGAACAGTCAGACAGACAGAGAAATGCCCTTATTAAAGGTATGTATCCTCTTCTTGCCGAGGGCTTGCCGAAGGCAACCCCGGAAGCACCCTGTAATTTACCGCCACCATTGGTCCCGATTAAGCTACGTCATAAACCGACCGCAGCTGACATATTTCTTTCGTCCTATTTGGACGACACCGTCCCAGCCTATGCAAATCCTGTTCCGCCTGCTCCCGTTAATAATGTAATTCCTGTCCCGCCAACTACTGTTCCCGGGGGTCAAGTTCATATTCCAGCACCCCCGGACCAGCCCACAGTAAATGTACCCGTTTTACCAGTCACTCTGCCAGCCCGTACAGTATTAACTGATGATTCCAGCTCAGGAGGGGCTGAAGGAGGTGCTCCTATCGCCCCGCCTCAAGTTAGACGACTGACGCTGCATGACGTAGCGTTACAGCGTACGCCAAAAGTGGCGACATACACAGATCTCAAGCGACTTCTTACTGACTGTATATATGATCCAGTTCCAGGCGAAGATCACATGATCTTATATTCAGTACGTTTAAGACGGGTGGCCAGCTTTTTGATCACCCTGCCTGATATGAAGGAACATCTAAACAGAATATATCGTTTTATCCGTACAGGAGAGAATCCAGGAAGTAATCACGAAGCTATGTCACAAAGGAAAGCCGAGGTTCAACTTATGATTTTAAAGTTCTTGATTAACTGTTTAATAAGAGAACAAGATTATCCAGATAAAGACCAAGACGAGATGAAAGTCCTGACCAGGTGGAGTGACAATATAGCCGAGGGAAAACACAAGACACAAGGTAGTGTAGAGAGTATGTACAAGAAAATTCGTAAGGAAATAATACGTATACACCAGAAAGAGGAAGCAAAACGAGCAACCGAGAAAGAGAATGACTCTTCCAGTGAAGAGGTAGACAGCGAGAATCCCTCCAGAATAGCGTATGTAGGTAGAACTAGACTTTCCGACCGATATTCACGCCTAGATTACAAGAAAGCTTTTCCTCCTCCAGTACCAGAACAGTGTTCTCTTGAGCAAGTATTCCAAGCCACCGATCACATTCTGAAATTACGAATAGGGTATAGCGAGCTTAGTACAATGCATGAACAAGAACTAGCCCGATCAGCAGTCCGATGGACTAGTGATTCTACCACGTTTCCAGATGAAATAGTGGCCCAAATGTTTCTGAAACTGCCCCCAGCCGAGCAACGTCTGGTGGGCACATATATGATTCAGCACCTCATTACACTGTATGAGGAACAACATTCTGATCCAGGTCCTTTACATGATGTACTGAACGAGTTACTCCAAAACAAATGGAAAGGTCTAGGTACCGATTTAATTAGTGTCATACTAGAACAGCGCCACAAGTACCGAACGTTTCTGAATCCACATTTTGTTCATGTCTCACCCCCAGAAAATAAATCATTCTACATAGACAGACAGAATCCGTTACGAGAAGTACATCCAGTCAAGAAAGAA
Source organism: Lissotriton helveticus (assembly GCF_964261635.1). Lineage (NCBI taxonomy): Eukaryota > Metazoa > Chordata > Amphibia > Caudata > Salamandridae > Lissotriton > Lissotriton helveticus. Next base: position 1,531,668,952 of record NC_136067.1, read on the forward strand.
GATGGTAGTCTAGAACGAGTATTTGTTTACACCCCTATCACGAAAATAGAACTCTTGGAAATTAAAAAGTTAATTCCCTGTCATGATAAAGATCCAGCAGGGTTTCACCGTGAATTAAAGGACATGCTCCGTATGGGAGAATACACGTATCCTGATATCATTAAAATGTTAAAGGTCCTGTTGCCTGCGGGCATATATGAAAAACTCAAAGAAAAAGAATGGGAGGTGGGAGAGAAAAAGATAGATTGGACAGCATTAGAAACTGAAGATAATACACGAGTACCAGGTACCGGTCTTGGGGATAAAGCTAAAGCTTTGCCCGAATTGTTAATACAAGTCTTGCCAAGATTACTAGCCACGAAAAAGGAAGATTGGGATGCCATCTCAGCCTGTAAACAGAAACAAGATGAAGATACTAGTGATTTTTATTCTAGATTTGAGAAATGTTTCATTATTAATAGTGGTCTGAAAACAAGTAGTGAATCGTATCCCCATCTTTTTGTTACCAAACTAGTCGAGAATTCAAGTCCACAAGTTAAAAATAGAGTACTGAAAGTCGAAAGTACCTGGCAAGCTAATACTCCGTCACAAATGCTCCAGATGCTCCAGTATCACCAGAACAGAATCAGGGAAGAGCAGGAACATGAAAAGAGACGTATGAAAGACACGAAAATGAAAGTATTAGTTGCACAATCTGTTCCACAAGACAGTCAGAAGAGGGGTCCGAATCAAGCCAGTCATCCGACAGCTCCCGTTAAAGGGACATGCAATTACTGTAAACAGCCAGGTCATTATATAAACGAATGTGCAGTTCTGAAACACAACATAGCTACTGGTAAGACAAAAGAGAGACCACGTCCGCATAGACAAGAACAAGTTTCACAGACTTCCCAGCCACCGCAGAATGCACAACAGACAGTTACAGTACCGCAGCCTATCGCTGCAACACAACACGTTACACAGCAGATGTACCAGTATGCACAGTCAGAGTATCCAGATTATCAGCCGTATTCATGAAACAGCCTAGAGAGGGAGGTAGGCTTGCCTCTCATCGAGATTCCTGTAGATCAAGAGGGTCCCTATGTACACAGTCAAGTATTAGGGAAAGACAGAAAGTTTCTGATTGATACAGGGGCAAGTAGGACTACCATCAGTCATGACGAGGTTCCAGGGGCTCCGCTCTCAGGCTCTAGAAATGTTTCCCTTGGATTTTCAGGAAAGCCTATTGTTAATGAAATATCGAAACCAGTTACTCTAGAAGTCGGTCCATTGTCCCGAACTACAGACTTGTTACTCACGAAATCATGTCCAGAAAATTTACTAGGCATTAGGACCCTGAAAGAATTAGGAGCAGTAATATGCTGCTCCCCAGAAGGGGTGCGATTGTTCCTGAGAGATTTTAAAGGTCATTATGTATTACGTGATTTTGATCCAAGATTATTGAATGTACCGCAGCATTTATGGGCGCAAGGTCCAACTGATGTAGGTTGTATGCATATCACACCCCATCGTGTTACCCTGAAGCCAGGTGTTGTATTACCACGAATCCGACAGTACAAATTGCCACCTGAGGCTGTAGCAGCCTTATCTAAAATTATTGATGAGCTTATTGTTCAAGGAGTGGTTGTAGAAACTGACTCCAATATATGTAATTCTCCTATCATTCCGATTCTGAAACGTACTGATCCCAATGCACCTCCAGTTTATCGATTAGTGATTGACCTTCGAGAACTTAATAAATGTATCATACCCCAGTACCCAGTGGTTCCAGATATTTCTTCCCTATTGACAGCAATTGATTCTGAAGCTACGTTCTTTACAGTTATCGATCTCAAGAACGCATTCTTTAGTGTCCCCATTCATCCAGACAGCCAGTTCCTTTTCGGATTCTGTTTAAATGGAAAAAGCTATAAATTTACACGAGCTCCTCAAGGTTTCACAGAAAGTCCTAGTATTTATAGTCAAGCACTTAAAAGACAACTAGACAATATTCACATGCCAACTGACACTGCCCTGCTCCAGTATGTCGATGATCTACTGATCACAGCCCGTTCTGAACGTGACTGCGAACGTGCGTCACTTACAGTCTTGTATTTCTTGGCCGAGATGGGGCACAAGGTGTCCCCTTCCAAATTGCAATTCTGTGTCCAGCAAGTGGTCTACTTAGGACACTTACTGTCCAAGAGGGGTAGGCAGTTGACACCTGACCGTATCCAGTTAATAGCACGTCTTCCACAGCCCAAGACACAGAAGGAGGTACGAGCTTTTATCGGCCTCACTTCTTACTGCAGACAATGGATTCCTCAGTATGCATTTCTAGCCAAGCCACTGATACAGTTAACGACACAGGAGGCAGCCGTATCGACTGTCCTCCCTTGGACCCAGGAACATACACTTGTTTTCAATGAGTTAAAGAAAGCTTTATGTAATGCACCTGTTCTAGCAACACCGAACTACAATAAGCCTTTTACACTTTTTGTTACTGAACGTGATGGTACTGCATTATCTGTTCTCACACAAGATCAAGCAGGACAATACAAGCCCTGTGCTTATTTTTCTAGCACATTAGACCCAGTAGCCCAGGCTCTGCCTGCGTGCCTCAAGTCAGTTGCAGCCACAGCACTAGCTATCAGACAAAGTGATTCCATAGTGTTAGGACATTCCCTGACAGTACAAGTTCCACACTCCGTGGAAGTTCTTTTAAACCGAACACAGACCCAGCACTTGACAATTGCACGTTTAACAGGTTATGAACTGACAATGTTTCAGCCACACATAGAAATAAGACGCTGCAACATTTTAAATCCAGCTACATTGTTACCGTCAGTTACTTCAAATCCTGCCACACATGACTGTGTGGAAGTTGTTAACACTACGACAAAGCCAAGACAAGACTTGACAGACATTGCATTACCTAATCCCGACCTGACACTTTATGTGGATGGTTCATGTATGAGAACAAGTACAGGAGAACTAGTAGCCGCGTATGCAGTGACTACTGAAACCGAAGTTATAGAAACACATCGTATTGACACCCTGTCTGCTCAAGCAGCAGAGCTTGTCGCTCTGACCCAAGCCTGCATACGAGCCAAGAACCTGAAAGTTAATATATACACAGATTCACGTTATGCATTCGGAGTCGTACACGACTTTGGAGTGCTCTGGCAAGAAAGAGGCTTTATGACTTCTCATGGAACCAAGATTCAGCATGGCCCCCTCATTCAAGCTCTGTTAGATGCAATACATTTACCGACAGCTATCGCCATCATGAAGTGCAAGGCACATACGAAAGGCACTGACATCATTTCCCAGGGTAACGATCTAGCAGATCGAACAGCCAAGCTTACAGCCCAGACTCCAGACATTCCAGTTAACACGACACCGACACACATTCCAGATCAGACTACTTGTATGACAGTTAAGGACCATACACAAGATGTAATAGATATACAGTTACATGCCACTCCAGATGAAATCAAGAATTGGTCTGAACAAGGAGGGGTCCAGACAGATCAAGGATGGTTGACAAAGGGAAAAGCCACATGGTTTCTCCCCGACTCTATGGTTCAAGTCATTATTAACACCGCACATAGTCCAGCACACTTAGGAGAAAAAGCCATGTTAGACAGTATTCAGAACCTCTGGTTCAACAAGCATTTACGAGCAGCAGCCAAACAGAAAGTGCGTACCTGCATGATCTGTTGTCAGTTCAATCCAGGTAAAGGTGTCCCGGTGGAACAAGGTGGATTCCATCCTCCTGACCACCCTTTTGAAGTCCTCCAGATGGATTATATTCAGATGGAGCGATGTCGAGGTTTCAAGTATGTTCTCGTAGTTGTATGCGCTTTGTCCAGGTGGACAGAAGCATATCCAGTTCCAGATTACACAGCCGCGACCACTGCCAGGCAGTTGGTTCGTGAGTATTTCCCCCGCTATGGATTGCCTAGGGTCGTGTATTCAGATAACGGCCAGCCATTCTCATCCGAGCTCATGAAACAAGTTTCCCTTCTGTTAGGGTACCAGTGGAAGTTCCATTGTGTACGCCATCCTGAAGCAGCCGGTCTCGTAGAGAGACATAACCAGACTCTGAAAATTCGCATCGCCAAAGTATGCGCAGAGAAAGGCGTAGATTGGATGGTCGCCCTGCCAGTCGCCCTTTTTTATATGAGAATGGTCGCTCATTCCCGTTCAGGTCTATCTCCATATGAGATAGTGTTTGGTCGTCCCCCAAATATGTGGGGTACACCTAGACCACGTACAATTACCGATGTTGACAGTAATATGCTGACAGATTATTTGGCCGCCTTGATGTCTGCACTACAATCTTGTCGTTCACAGGTCGCCGCTGCATTTCCAGACAACACCGAAGTGAAACCGCACGAGGTCGTTCCAGGTGACTTCGTCCTTGTGAGAAATTTTGATAGTTCAAATCCGCTGGAGCCCCGTTGGAAGGAGCCCCGCCTTGTTCTTCTCACCACCCGGACAGCAGTGAAAGTCGAAAACAGAAAAGGGTGGCTACACGTGAGCCACGTCAAGAAATTCCATGGACTTAAAGCAAAAACTTTTCTCAAGGACTGCCCAGACACTGAATTTAAACTTCCCTTGTTAGAGAAAACTCCGCAGCAGGAGTATAAAACAAAGTTGAGGTCTAGTAAGTCAGCCAGTTTAATTGTCTAAGTCCCTCTCGGGTGAAACGGTTAGACAGGTTCCTGACATGTATGAGATAGACCCACACAGTGAGAGAGTTAGACAAAACTCTAAGAGATGTATCATTACTCTGTTTTTTCTATTATTTCTGAGTCTTATGGTTACTTGCATAAGTTATGCTTTACATTTATGTTTTCCTATTTCACATGTACATATGTTTTCTAATGTTACAGTAGAGCACACATTTAGTGACCTGCCTCCTCACGAGTTATCATATCGTCTTGCTATGCGTAATAATACTTTTATCCGAATGCTGCACTATTCACACCAGACCAGCAATGCCACTAATTGTTGGGTGTGTGGTCGACTCCCCCCTTTCCAGACATCGAAGGGAGTTCTGCCACTCTTTCCCTATCCATTTTCACACAATGGTTCGTGTGGAGCATGGTCCACGTTAACGTCATCCTCAAATGATATGTCCCTTCTGAATCGAACATGTTTCCTAGACAAGCAAAGTCTTTCCCATAGAACAGGGTTAGATCTAGAAAATGAAGTATATGATTTAGGTAATTATTCCTCGAATTTCATGGTTCTGAATGTTCAGTCCGAGACTACTCCAGATTTGCCTGCTATTTCAGTTCTACCAGTTAAAGGCGAATTATGTGTCAGAAAGAATGGTTCTACACATGTAGGACATAGTGATTGTACTACTATGGTCGAGTATAGTGACAGTGGGAAATCTATTTTCAAAGCCTCACGTCATTCTTATTTTGTGTGTGGTCAGACCGCATATGTACGTCTGCCCCTAGATTGGGATGGAACATGTTATATTGCCTTCCTACTGCCACCAGTTTTCCTAGCCCCATCCGATTATCACAGAAACACACATCTAGTACACGTTAGACATAGAAGGGAGATCGAGTCCCCAATTGTCGATCAAACTGAAACTGCCTTAGAACAATATCAAGACTTCAATAAAGGTTTCTTTTTCTTCATAGGTCCTGTCCAGAATAGTAAATTAATACGTAGGCTAACCAGAACCCTTGAAGCAGTAGTGAATGAGACTACTTCCGCTCTAGGTAACTTAACTTAAGAACAATCTGCTATGGGATTTGTCGTGCTCCAGAATCGTCTCGTCCTTGACGTCATACTGGCCGATAGGGGAGGAGCTTGTAGAGTCATCGGATCTAGTTGCTGCATTTTCATTCCTAATAACGCGCCGTCTGTTTATTCAGCTATAACCAGACTTCATAAAATTGCCCATCAGTTACACCAGAATCCAGGCACCTGGACATGGTCCGGTTGGCTCTGGAGTATAATATCTGCCTGGGGATGGAAAGTATTGTCATTCCTGGGTATAGCAGTAATGATCATATTCAGTTGCTGCCTCTGTTTACAATGTGGCCCTGCGATTTGCGGCTTGTGTGCTACCTCTTGTATTCCTAGTCCTAAGTCCCGTTCCAAGACAATTCGAGACGAGCAAATGATGCTCTATGAACAGATAGATGGAATCATGAAAATTGATGTTTCCTGATGGAAACGTAGGGCACAAGGAGGGAATGAGGAAAATTGAATTTTGCCTTGTTATATGTGCCTACGTGTTCCCCATCCTATGTTATATGTGCATGATCGATATGCATATATCCCCCTATGATCGATTTAAGACGCAATTATAGTTGTGTCCAACTCTAGTATGCCAGTATCCAGTTCTCGTGAAAGCAACGAGTATTAGGCCTATGTTGCCACGTTTTACATTATGCACGTTAATTCACCGCATTGTCCCCGTTTCTAGGCCTCAAAAGGGCCCGGACACCAGATTCAAGCTCCAGTCTCCTGAACCCACTCCGAGGAGCGATGCAGCCCCTACCTGCATCCCTGACCCTTCACTTACTTCCTGCCGCGCAGCGCGGTGCCCGGTCTGGCTCTGCCTGCCTGTCTGCCAAGAATATGTTATGCCTCCAGTTATCAGTTCAGCTCTCCGTCTTCACATTCCTAAGCTAACGAACCGCATAAACAGCTTCAGCTATAGTCTAGTCTTTCTGTCTCCATGCAAGAGAATTACTGTATTAATATTCATAGAAGATTCATAGCACACGCAATACATGTAGAATATATGCATGCACCAGTCTTTGTGTCCAGTAGCCTTTGCCCTGATAACTTTTAGATTCTATCAACATGTACTCCAAACACCAGATACCAGATATGTTATAGGTACATGTCGTCCTGACACCGCAGACTTTAGTCTCCTCTTCTAGTGCAGAAGTCATAGCCCCCAGTTCTCCCCGGTAACACGTCATTGCCCGTTTGCGCGCACCACTAGGTTAAAGGTCCCAGCTGCTCAGGTAGCCCCCTCTATGTATCCGCCCACTTTATGACACTTCTGTGACGTTCACATCACATGTCTACGTGCACGCCCTGTGCACGCCTTCTCTTCACGCCCATGTCTTCTTATCTTACGCTTGTCATAAGTTACGCCTACTGTATGTAATGTAATAGAAATGTCTTACTATATATATGTTGAATTGTGATGAAACGGGTGCAGCTGCCTTCCTTCCTATTTTATTTCAGGCTGTCCCGTTCCAGTCCCTTCCCCTTTGCCTGAATAAAGCCTGTTCAACTCGGATACATCGGATCCTGCCTCTTATTTATTGAGCTATCTGTTATTGTTAATATATTCAAAAATAGTACCGGTAATTAATTATTTATTTACCACATGGTGTGTATAAAATGAGGACGAATCACATTATGTTCCAAAACTGTCTATAGTTGTGATCACTGAAATTTACCAAATGCTTTTTCAAGTATCAACTGGAATAGCAATCAAGGGAATGGATTTGATTGTTGAATAATCAATACAATCCTTGCTGATCTTCTTGTTTTTGTTGCATACTATTGGCCTGGAGTTTTGAATACATTTCATATCATCATTCAATAATGAAAGTGGACAACATGATGCACATTCTGTAGAGTCTTTCTTCGCTGTATACCACATTGCTACCAGCACTTCTTGTTAAGAAATTGGAGAGCCACCAAATGGAAAGCATTCTTGGCATACTGAAATCAAAGACTACTTTTTATATTTTAAAAAGGTCTTCTGTATCTCTCAGTGGGTTTTCTGTCTGGGCCAGCTACCTTGCATTTTTAAGATAATTTATAACAGTTCTTATGATCTCAGTTTTGGTAATCAGCGTTTTGACAGTATTGGTAGGACCAAGTTGCGCCTTTGTTATCAGCCAAAAAGATCTGCACTTTTTCGTTTATAATTAACTTATTGTATAATGTTGCATAATAGTGTTAGAAAGCTTCTTTAATCTGAGTCAAAATCTAGTATTCTGAACCATCTTTTCTAATAAGCTAAATCTGACCCTTAGCAGGTTTGATCTTAGTGTAAGAAGTTATCCCATCTTAAGGACAGATGTGTGTATACTAGACAAGGAGGGAAAATATCTGTAGAACGCACCCTTTAGAACAGGGGTACTCATAGTACGGCCCACAGGCAGCCTGCAGCCCGGCAAGCCTTCCTTAGCGGCCTGCAGACCTTGCAGACATGGTACCTGTGTTTTTGTTTTATTTGAAGTGTCCGCAAACACTGCCGGTTGCAGCAGCGCGACTCTGCTCTGTGGGGGCCGGGAGATTCCTGTAATAGTCAGAGTGGAGCTGCAGGGGCCTAAGAAAAGGTGAAATACAACAAAGCCTCATTAACATGCAAGTGGTCTTTTAAAGACCTGTGAAGTGCTCGGGTGCGGCTGTGTGTGTGCCCGGGAAGCCGTCTCAGCCCTGGCTGACACACATGCAGTTTTTGTTGTTGCTCTAGCCGCCCCCCCCCCACTGACCCCGCCCCCACTGGTGCGGCCCTCGGCCACAAACCATATTGTAAATTTGGCCCCCGAGAGAAAGTTTGTGAGTACCCATGCTTTAGAACATGGGTACTTGCAAACATTTTTCCAGGGGCCACAAAGTAAGATCTATGGTGGGCCTGAGGGCCGCATTGATGCCAGCACAGTGGTAGTGGGGCTTTTTCTTATGCTGTATCTGAGTCGCAATCCCTCTACCGCACCTTGGGGTAAGCCTTCTCTGCCTATCACTATTTTGGGAGAGTCAGGAGCAAGAAGGCAGTAACTTAATTATTGAATTAGATGAAATATAATTGCAAAATGTGAAATGATAAATCTTGGGAATAATCATGGCTTCTCCACTTGACCAAATGGTGTGATCTGAACAAATGGTGTAATCCTAGGCAATTGTCTAATTTCACTTTTCCTTCTTTTTCTGCATTTTGGTATATAAGAGCACCTTGGAATACATGTGATCAAGATATGCACTCTATAAATGGCTCTTGTGTTTGATTTATTAAATTATAACGTTGTCCATATATAATAAAATCCAGAGGGTTCCCTGTGATAACTGACTTGCCTCTTAGTTCAATATTGGCATTGTTGCCAGGTCGGGAGGTGGCAGGACTGTTCCTATGTTCATTTTGAAAACTGACACTTTGAAAAAATCTCAAAGTACTGATATATTCTGATGTACGAATGTGACATGCATGTTATTGAAATACACTTTTTTAAATTTTGAACCGACTTTATTTTTAAACGTTTGTTAAAAGAGGTCTTAAACATGAATGTGTTCCTAAAGTTGAATGGTGCATGACACCTTATTTGCTTCTTTTAATTCAGTTAGTGTAAATAAACGCTTGCCCGTTTAATTAAGAACGTTATGAATGATAGTGCTCTCAGCAGGCCCAGTGTGGTCATTGAGCTTAGGGCTGTGGCAGCTGTGCGCTATATAAAAAAGATTTTTTTTTAACATAACGTGAAGATCAACAGGGCCAAATGGTCCCTTGGCCGTACTTTGAGTATCACCACTTTAGAATCTGCTTCCTGTGTCATGTCATTACCATGTGGACAGTGCAGAGTTCCCAGGGTGGGAATACACCACAGCACAAATTCTGCATTTGGAGCACACAAACTCTGACAGAGAAAATTAATCAGTGAGAAAAAAACTTTGAACAATTCTCCAGTTCACGGAAATTGGATTCACTTTAGATCATGGCCCCTTGCAGGGATTGGCATGCTTGGTCCCAATATTAGGGTATCTAATGAAAAAGCTCTCTATATAGAAACGGACATATTACCTACGAAACACATATAAGTGTAGTGTTGTCACAAGAATAATTTGGAATAGAGCCTTGAAGGATGAAACATGTTGGCTACTGTGGCTACTGTTTTAAGGAGATTATTAAAAGAAAAAGAATATGAATAAAGAACTTTCTTCAAAACATATTCATTGGAGACTGTGAACTACATGAACTGTGTGTGTGGGATGTCATGAGATTTGTGCTGAATCATTATGAATAACAAGTGACACATTCTGTTGAATAAGGGTGCTGAACTATTATATTTGATTTATGCTTTGAAGCCTTTTTCCATTGGAAGTTGAAAAGTGTTGAACTTTCGGTTCTGTGCACCATTTTAGGTGCTCGATAACCTTTCCCACTGCAGTGGTAGGTGCAGTAGCATATCGCCTAAGCCCCTTTTGTATATAATTATTCCAAGATTGAAGTTTGCATGTATAAGAAGATTTCATGGTTTGGCTAAATGTCGGAGGGCAGTGAACAGGCAGCGCTGTGATACAAATAATGGGGCAAGTTGTAATGTAAGAGAACCGCCAACATTCAAGTGACCTTGCTGCATTACCTTTATGTGGAAAGGGCAGTGCTTACTTTGAAGGAGCTGACGAGGGAAAGCTGAGCACTCCGACAGACCCGACTGACGACAAGCACTCCAGGGGACATACCGATGGAGTGTGACCACATGAACGCTTAAATTGAGAGGGGGTCACTGGTACGCCCAGTTGGGGTGATGAAGTGGTAAATACACGCATTATTTTTCTGCAGTGTGGTGAAAACTGACCCTCGCCCTGAAGAAATTGCCATAAAATCCAGTAGGCAATGAAACATGTAGGCCCTCTAGGGAGATAGAAGGCAACAGAGTGTCTTTTTAATGTGAGCAGACCCACAGCACAAAATAAAAGAAGGATTACTAGTGGTTGTTTAGCTCATTCTTAATTTAATGAGGTGGTCCCAAAGCATTAGGTTCCACTTTATTAGTTAGGGGTCAGAAACAGTGAGCACTAGGGAGATTCATCCTAGCACTTACGTCATGACCACATGATCTATCAACTTTCACAATTATTGCACGTTTTCTGTTATGGTTTGGTAGTGCTGATGATGAGAACCTGAGCCCACTGGTGAGAACCAATCAGTGGGTTCCCATGGTGTTACTTCCGTGAGCCACTCCATACCTCTTCACCATTTTTTGTAATCTTTTTTCTCTAATCGTTTCCATACCCTTTCTATTCTTTGTTACACCACTCACTGGGTTGTAAACAGGGGGAGCCGAGATAGATTTTGAAAGAAAACAGAACAGGGATTCTCAGTGAGAGACAGTATATATATAACTGCCAGCACAGCACACAAAATTGTGGGAGCTAAATAGTGATACTTAGAAATCCAAGTTTGACTGTTCTGAGATTAGGATCAGGTCTTATTGTGTTATACTTACTTTGAAGGAACTTGCAGTCTTTTTCTACACCAAGCATCTTATTTATGAGCTATTACGTAAAGGGAAGTGTATTTCAAATTTACTTCAGCATTTATTTGGAACTTCCTGCTTCCTACGGTGGTGAGTGTAAAATGGATTAACTTGTTATTCCTGAATTTCTCCCCGTTAGGTGGTCCAGTGATCTACAGCGTTATTTTAAAAAAAAATTGGGCCTCCGTGACTGCATCTTTGAAAGCGTGTGTCCACTTACTGCGTGTTATCAGTATTCTTTCTTCATTTGGGGAGGACGTCTACTTGACTTTAGAGTGAAGACTATTAGTGGTGTTCTACGAAGCTGCGAGCTGTCTGCGTTGTCGAATCCTTGATATGTGGCAGTGGAAAATACCCTGAGGCTGTTTGTCATTCCAAGTGCTGGTACACGCATTCAAAGGGGAACCACCACTACTTCCCAAAGAAAGGGATGCAATGTGTCGGTTCAGTGGCCATTTCATTAAAATTGAAGGATGAAACATGTTGGCTACTGTGGCTACTGTTTTTAAGGAGATTATTAAAAGAAAAAGAATATTAATAAAGAACTTTCTTCAAAAATATTCATTGGAGACTGTGAACTACATGAACTGTAAGTGTGGGATGTCATGAGATTTGTGCTGAATCATTATGAATAACAAGTGACACATTCTGTTGAATAAAGGTGCTGAACTATTATATTTGATTTATGCTTTGAAGCCTTTTTCCATTGGAAGTTGAAAAGGGTTGAACTTTCGGTTCTGTGCACCATTTTAGGTGCTCGATAACCTTTCCCACTGCAGTGGTAGGTGCAGTAGCATATCGCCTCAGCCCCTTTTGTATATAATTATTCCAAGATTGAAGTTTGCATGTATAAGAAGATTTCATGGTTTTGCTAGTCATGTCGGAGGGCAGTGAACAGGTAGCTCTGTGATACAAATAATGGGGCAAGTTGTAATGTGAGAGAACCGCCAACATTCAAGTGACCTTGCTGCATTATCTTTATGTGGAATGTGCAGTGCTTACTTTGAAGGAGCTGATGAGGGAAAGCTGAGCACTCCGACAGACCCGACTGACGACAAGCACTCCAGGGGACATACCGATGGAGTGTGACCACATGAACGCTTAAATTGAGAGGGGGGTCACTGGTACGCCCAGTTGGGGCGATGAAGTGGTAAATACACGCATGATTTTTCTGCAGAGTGGTGAAAACTGACCCTCGCCCTGAAGAAAGTGCCATAAAATCCAGTAGGCAATGAAACATGTTGGCCCTCCATGGAGATAGAAGGCAACAGAGTGTCTTTTAAATGTGAGCAGACCCACGGCACAAAATAAAAGAAGGATCGCTAGTGGTTGTTTAGCTCATTCTTAATTTAATGAGGTGGTCCCAAAGCATTAGGTTCCACTTTATTAGTTAGGGGTCAGAAACAGTGAGCACTAGGGAGATTCATCCTAGCACTTACGTCACGACCACATGATCTATCAACTTTTACAATTATTACACGTTTTCTGTTATGGTTTGGTAGTGCTGATGATGAGAACCTGAGCCCACTGGTGAGAACCTATCAGTGGGTTCCCATGGTGTTACTTCCGTGAGCCACTCCATACCTCTTCACCATTTTTTGTAATCTTTTTTCTCTAATCTTTTCCATACCCTTTCTATTCTTTGTTACACCACTCACTGGGTTGTAAACAGGGGGAGCCGAGATAGATTTTGAAAGAAAACAGAACAGGGATTCTCAGTGAGAGACAGTATATATATAACTGCCAGCACAGCACACAAAATTGTGGGAGCTAAATAGTGATACTTAGAAATCCAAGTTTGACTGTTCTGAGATTAGGATCAGGTCTTATTGTGTTATACTTACTTTGAAGGAACTTGCAGTCTTTTTCTACACCAAGCATCTTATTTATGAGCTATTACGTAAAGGGAAGTGTATTTCAAATTTACTTCAGCATTTATTTGGAACTTCCTGCTTCCTACCGGTGGTGAGTGTAAAATGGATTAACTTGTTATTCCTGAATTTCTCCCCGTTATGTGGTCCATTGATCTACAGCGTTATTTAAAAAAAAATTTGGGCCTCCATGACTGCATCCTTGAAAGCGTGTGTCCACTTACTGCGTGTTATCAGTATTCTTTCTTCATTTGGGGAGGACGTCTACTTGACTTTAGAGTGAAGACTATTAGTGGTGTTCTACGAAGCTGCAAGCTGTCTGTGTTGTCGAATCCTTGATATGTGGCAGTGGAAAATACCCTGAGGCTGTTTGTCATTCCAAGTGCTGGTACACGCATTCAAAGGGGAACAATCACTACTTCCCAAAGAAAGGGATGCAATGTGATGGTTCAGTGGCCATTTCATTAAAATGGCCACTGAAACATCACATTGCGGCCCTTTTAATCAATTGGAATGGATTATATTGCTTTTTCCAGTTCAGTAAACTCTTATTCAGAGTGTTGGTTCCAGGCGATGCTGGAGGGGGGAGCCCCACGTCGGCGCTTTGGAAACCATTGGAGTGCGATTTTTCATGGTGGACCGTCATATTGGTGAGGTGAGTTTTGGCACATGGTACTACATGAGAAGCCTGGAACATGATCACTTAGTACCCAGATTTGAACTTGGCGAGATAGGCAGTTTACTGGACTAGTGATTTTGCGTCCCAATTCAGGTGAGAGATCGCTCACCGGAGGGGGACTTTGAATGTCTGTTGGTGACTTTCATTCTTGACCAGTCTAAATTTACTGATGAGGTTATGCTGTGCTAAGTATATTTATGACGCTGTTCTCTATCTGCTGACTTGTTTGCTTGTTGTATTTTTAATTCTGATCTCATTCTGCTCCCGGTGTTTCAGTAAGGATTGAAAGGTACCTTGTGTGTAGAAGCCCTGTGTGTGCGTGGTGATGTGTAAGGGTGGAAGGATAATCTGTTCTGGGTAGGTTGAGAGACACCCATTGTGTAAGGGTTGAACGATACCATGTGTGGAGATTCACTGCCAGTGGGGGAGTGTGGCAGGGTTTAAAGATACCCTGTGCTTAGATGCCCTGTGTGTGTGGTGATGTGTAAGTGTGGAAGGATGCCCTGTTCTAAGATGCCCTGTGAGTGTGGCTATGTTTAAGGGTTGAGTGATACCCTGTGCAGAGGTTCCCTGTTTGTGTGGGAATGTCATAGTTTGGAATAGATCCTTTGCTGACATTCCCTGTCAGGATATTCCCTGTTAAGATGTAGTGGTAATGTGTTAAGACCGGCTGGTAATTAACATCCTTCCTATTGGGTTAAGATGATGGGGCAGTTTTTAGTCTAATGTTAAAGGGGTACGTGGTTACACCCCAATGCAGTAGAGGGTAGGTGAAACCCTGGTCCTGTTTAAATGAATGGTAATGCGGGTACGTGGTTACACTCCAATGTAGTAGAGTGTGGAAGAAGCCCTGGTCCACTTTCAGTGTTGTGTTATGGTGGGTAACGGTATGGTCCTGTTAGAGTGTATGTGTTGGGAGGGGAACGGGGATTGTATTAAGTTCTTGGGTTATATGCACTCTTGCATTGTGAATCTGTGGGATGTAATGATTGGCTGTATATTTTACCAAATTACATCCCATTGGAGCATTGAAGTTATTGCAGAAAGTGTTGCTTGTCCTTTTCTGTTTGTTTTGGTGGGGTGGTATTTATAGTTTTGTTGGATATTTTGTCGGAGGGTGTTTTGAAGTTCCTTCATCCTGCTAAATTTCTTGTTTTTGATAGGGGGAGATGTGTTGATTCCTCTTGCTATCTTATACATTCCCCCCACCGCCTTGATGTTCCCTGCTGCTCAGCCAATGAGTGAGGTGATTGTATGGTTGGAATGTTTGCGATTGGAGGAGTGGACAGTTGGATTGAGAAGCGTTGAGCAGCAGGCTGCTGCCCCTGGTGGAGCTTTATCTGATTTACCTTTAACCTGATCTAAACCTAATAAACAGCTATCTTTGGTACCCTACGAGACTACATCATTGATTGTAACAGCAGTAAAGTGAGTATTTATGATGAGCTTTGCAATTTAATTTTGAGAGAGTGCATACTCAGTAATTGCTTTACAGAGTTGCATCAACACCTTATTGACTCCAAGCTCACTTCACACAGGGAGCTTGCGAAGGAAGAGGGTCCCTGGATCAGCAACAGGCTCCAAAGGAATGTACCTAATAGTGATCCCAAGAAGGGTGTTTCAGGTCCCACTCCAGCAAATTGAGGTGGAGTTCCAAGGTAAAGCAGATAAGTCCTAAAAGGGCCACAAACTAATGTGGGAGGAAATGATTCCCATGGGGATGGGTTTCTCATGGGCAGAGTCCCAGAGATCCCTTTTCAAGCCCAAGTGGCATGACTGTTTACAGTTAAGGAACAAGCAGTGGGCTCCTCTGTATACCAAGAGGCCATCTGCTGGTGGGAACTCCATAGGGATGGCCTATGTGACCTTTGGGGGAGTAAATCCCCAGGAGCAGATGGTAGAACATGTCCTAGTATTTCTTAGTTGGGAGGTGAACTCAAATGGTGAGCTTGTGATCTCTAATGGTCGTAGTGGTCACTCCCACCAGATCACACTAAATGAAGTCTCTGTCACTGTTTTGAGAGATAACTGTGCCAGCCAGACCATGGTAGTGGAAAGGCTTGTTTCCCCACAACAGTACCTGCCAGGACGGGTGTGTATGGTAAGTTAGGCCAATGGGCAAAACGTTGTCTGCCCTATAGCCTTGGTGTCCCTGGAATGATGTAGGGAGGTGGCCCAGAGGAGAGACACAGCCAGTCCTCAGATGGCCATTGGCTGCATTCTGCGAAATAAACTAGCACCATCGATACAAGTGCTGTTCCAAATGCTGGGGGTACTACTCTCAAACGGAGCACAGAGGTCCAGATAGGGAGCAAGGAGTAGAAAATGGAGAAAGTCCACAGTGGGAAGACCAGTGAATCAGGGATTGCAGACTCTGACATAAGGGCACCTCAACATTGACTCTGTGGGGCCACTTCTGACCTGGATGTGCTGCCTGTGCTGTTCCAGGGTACACGACACAAGAGACATGCACCAGGCTAAGACCTGCACAACACCGACAGAGTGTGTCATCCTTGAGGGCTGTGGCGGTTTCTACCTGGAAGTTCTGGCTTGCCAAACACCTATTCAGCCACAGGATACATTCCCTAGGCAGGGAGGCCAAGGCCAATCTCAGGATCCTACCCCTGAGATGGCGGGAGAGATAGTGGAAGTACAGTGCCTACCACCTTGGGCTATTAACCCTCACTCTCACTCTGAGGTCAGGGAAACCTCAAGAGCAAGTGGGACACTCCTTACCAGCCCCAAGGCTGGAAGTGATACCTGTTCAAAGCCCCCAGTACCTGTATCTTGCTGTTGTCGTGTTATTTTTTTAATTGAAATCTTTTTAATATCGTAACAGAGCAGATACACAGCTTAAATAGTCATTATTACTTACACAACCAATCACAACCGCCTCCCGCCACAGGGCGTTCCCAATGAGTCTTGCCGGGATATTGTCCTCTTGACCCACAGTCGGCCCAATAGTTCCTTCAAATGGTCTCCAAGTGGGCTATAGATATATATCTCATATTGTATGCTCTTTTAAGTTATGGAACAAAGGAATATTGCAAGCCAAGCTGAAGTTAAAACACAGCATTTCATCATGTCAGCCAAAATGCTACAGGATGCAGCGGCTGAGAAAACGTTTGATAAGCAAACATTGCTGGCAGAGACTGCATCAGACACAAGTATTAGCAGCAATGATATTCACAGTAAACTGCGACTATGGGAAAAACTGAAAAAGACAGAACAGACGAAGTGGTGGGAACACAAATCCCTTATTAAATATCTTGAAGTAGGGCGTATTCCTCAAGGTTTGTGTATCTTATTAGCACCGAGTTTGAGAACCCGAATCATGAAATGCTCCATGTAGAGAGTAATTTTGAGGCTTCCACCAGATTAGTCCTCATCTTGATTAAATACACTGATATTGATAGTACCAAACTACAACAACAGATTGATTATCTATCTATGTGTAGACTTCAATAAAGATCCACAACAAGAGGTCATTTCAAAATTCAAATCCGAAGCAGCGGGGGCGTGGCTACGGCGCCGATCATGAGGGCCGCCTGACGGGGAGCTCTGCCGCGTCGGGACCTCCCTGTTTATTAAAATTGCGCTTCCTGCATGTTTTCTCGCCGAAAATCTGCCTGCATCATCAAAGAAGCATGTCGGGACCCTGGTGGGCCACTTTTCAGGACATAGCGCTCTGCGCTCCTTTATATTTTTGCTGCTGACAGTTCTCCCTCATAGCGTTCGACATTTTAGAGGTCTACCGAGGTCCTTAATAAAATGGACATAAACTTTCATTTTCTCTCTACTATTGAACAACATGTGGCTGGATAATTGCTTCAATGACTGCAGCAAGCTTGATTGTAATGTGTGGACTGTCTACATTTACTATAATGTGAAGCTATGGATATCTCACATGATACTCCTCTCACCTCAGAGTGCCCACCATTTTGTTTTCGTCAAGCTTCTCAGGTGCTTCAATGTTTCACAAGCAAAGGTGTGTTTTGAAAAATTTACCTCACACTTGAAGGTCATATATGGAGTTCCAATAACTTTCCTTGAGGATTTTCCTTGCCATACTTTTAAATACAAAAAAACACAATATGCCTAAACCACTATTTTCTTTCACAAAAACACGATTATTGAAGGTACAGAAAACTGTTTATTGAATTCTGACCAGGTATTTATTTTTATATACCTATGACTTTCTTTTTACTTCAAAGATTTTAAACATTTAAATAGCAAAAGCAGGACAAACTGTACATATATTTACAATCCTGTACATATCAATATCTAAACAATACATGACACAATATATCTACAAAAAATCAAATGGACATCATAACAACAAAACACATACTGAATTGATGTGTACTTAATTTCAATGAATGTAAGACAAAATCAAAAGAAGGAGAAAAGAAAAACAAGAAGGTGTGAAGAATGCAATCAAATTAATACAACTAGTTAATGATGCCTAAGCTAACAAATAGCTTTTATGCGCCAATTAATCCTCCAGATGTGCCTTCAAGTATGCAGGCGCGTTTCGATTACAGGAAACCAGTTCCTGAAATCTCATCAGGGCCTTTTTTTTCTTTTGTCTATATGATGTAAAAACACAAAACAATAAAGTTTTGTATACAAAATATTGATTTCCATTGCAGTTGCACAAAGAGCTATTCAGAGTGTCTCTGACGTTGACTACGTACCAAATTTTCGCTCAGGTCTGTGGAAACTCTCTAATGTTCTATTCGAGAAGTGTTCTTTCTTAAGCAATCGCAAATGTTCAAGAAGTGTACGGAAGGCAGAGCTGTTCACGAGCTGTTCAGAAAAATATGCTGTGTGTGAGTAATCACGATATATACAGTCTCTAGCATTGTTGCAACAGAGGAAACCGCTATGTACCCTACCTTTTATTCATAATTGCCTGATTTCATTAGCTTCCTCGCATTGTCTGTTGTGTTTACTCATCAAGCTCACACTGTCATTATGCCATGTAATGAAATTCTAGACGGGGCTGGAAATATATATGAGAAGGCGTTTAAATACTGCTGTTTTGTCTCTTAGGCAGTTGTCACTCTATTTAGGCTCCGTTGGAGCATTCAAACGCCTACCTGCTCGTCACCCGTGTTTTGTGTGATGTCTTTATACCACACACGATATAAAGCTGTAAAATACAAAAGGGAATCATTGCAATCCCTTTTTTTTTTTCGTGCTAGTCAAACTAATCTTGCCGCGATTGTGGCAAAGCACATACCTTATGTTCGAGTCTTTCTGAAAAATCAAACACGTCCCGGTCGATCTCATCAAAGATGCCCGCTCGTGGTTTGGGCGTGATTTATGTCACAACTCGAAGCTGGGGAGTATGGTACTTGTAGTCACAGGTATCTTTTCAATTGCAAGAAACGATGAGAGTGTGGGATGAAAACTGTATATCTAGAATAACGCCCCAGGCTACTCTTGTTCGTAATCATTCTGCCTAGACACGTATTTTATTTTTTGTTTTCACAGGATGTGTCAGCGCGGTAGCTCAATGCAACGTAGGCCTTATAGGCGGGTTCTATAAAAACTGGCTGATGTCTTATTCTAACACAAGCTTGCGGTCGCTATTTATTCTTTTAGTTTATGGAAGGGCTCGAGCCCAAAGTTTCCAAACTAAAATGAAGGTGGGTGGTCATTGGATACCAAGAAGCTCCAAGTGAGAACCACATTCACAATCTTGCGACTTCAGATAAGTTATTCAAGCCTGTCTGAGAGCTGTTAAATTTTAAAATCAGATAAGCTTCCTTTTGCAGTAGGACTCGTTCTACATCCAGGCCTCGGTTAGTTTGATTAACCACGAACAGGATAGACCATTTGAAATCATGTTCGCCATGACCTTTTTCTACAAAGTGCTCTACCAAGGGTGCTGTCATCACTTTCCTTTTAATACGTGAGCGATGTTAGCTGATTCGCATATTTACTTGTTGGCTTGTTTTGCCAATGTAAATCATCATACACCGACACAATATCCTGTAGATAACGTGCTTGGTCCTGCAGTTTGAAAACTGTGGATGTTGCCACTTTGTCCCTGAATGGCAAAATTCTTTCCCTTCGATTGTGCTGGGACATGCCACACAGTTCCCACATTTATGGTGCCCCTCAATGGGTTTCATGTTCCACTGAGATAACAAGTCATTTTTAGGCTTTGGCAATGTGATGTTCGCTCTGATTAATTGCTGCCCTATACTCTGATTCTTCCTGTAAGCAAATATTGGTTTCGGGAAAGGAGGGTCCAAGCCTTCCAACAAATGCCAGTTTTTTCAACACGGTCTGTCTTATTTTATGTGTATCTGGACAGAAAGTTGTTACACATACTAGTTTGTCGAGTACTGTTCGCTTTTTCACTTGAAGAAGACATTCTCGGGGCGTGAAGCGTGCTCTTTTAAAAGAATGCTTCAACAATTTTTTAGGGTAGCCTCTTTGTTTCATGTCCATACAGAAATTTTGGGTATGAGTGTCGTACTGGCTCAAATCAGAACAATTCCTCCTTATTTGCAGTAGCTGGCCGTAAGGTAGGTTTGCCTTAAGATTTCGCGGGTGTTCACTTCTGTGGTGCAAGATGGTATTCCTATCTGTTGACTTTTTATATAATGATGATTGTAGATGTCCTTGGGCGCATGTCAGTTCAACATCAAGGAATGTCATTCTGGTAGTGCTAAATTCAATAGAAAATTGTATGTCTCTATGGCGAGCATTCAGCCACTCATGGAATGCCAATCGTGTTTTTGTGAAAGAAAATAGTGGTTTAGGCATATTGTGTTTTTTTTGTAGTTATAAAGGGTCCATCCTACTCCACGTCCAAATACGGATCTAACTCCTTTGGGTTACAAAATAATTTTAAATACATCACCCTCACTGGCTCCTGAAATATGTTTTGTTCAGGTTCTTAAAGAAATAGTTTCTCCTTTCATGACATTTTTCGTAGTCTCAAGAGGCTACTCTACGTTATTCTTCATGTGAGGACTGTAAGCTGCGCCTGTTTTGTAGCTTGTGCATTACCTCTTTATATGGGAAGACTGCGTGAACCAACATTAGTCTTTTTGCCTAATAATTACCCCTCTTCGTCAACATCAGTCCCTTCTTCAGCACCCTCATCCCTTATTGAAGAAACGATGGCAGGTATTGCTTCCAACCGTCACTCCTCCTCGCAGTCTACAAAAACCTCACCACCTTCCTCATCTTCTAAACGCCTAAAGCAGGACCCTCTATCTCCTGACAAGTTGTCATCCCCATTTCCCTGGAGATGTTGTTGGAGGAAATGCGCACTCTACTCCCTTTTGTAGAGGAAACCAACAGTAAAATGCAAGTACTGGATGAGAAATGGTCTACGATGGAAAGTAGAGTGTCTTCAGTGGAGCAGCAACTTTCAGTGATACAAGATAACTCTCACAGGCTTTCTTCTTTAGAATGGAAGGTTCCTCATCTTCAACAACATGAAGAGGATTTGGAAAACAGAAATAGGAGGAATAAGCTACGTATTTATGGTCTACCTGAAGCCCTCAATGGTGATGACCCTGTTTCCTTCTTTTCTTCCTTCTTGCAGAAACTCTTGGATATGCCTTCTTCCACTTCTCTTAGTATTCAGAGAGCCCACAGACTGGGTCCTCGTACTTCAAGTTCTACGTCTCCAACCAGGCCAAAGGGAGTCATTATTCTTTTTTTTAAATTCACTGACTTACTTTCAATTCTCTCAGCAGCCAGAGCCAAACACACATATCTTGGCTTGGTCAAAGGGTGTATCTTTATCAAGATGTTTCTAATGCTACAGCAGCCAGAAGAAAGGAGTTCCTTAATCTTCGAGCACCTCTACGATCTCTTGGTGCTCGTTATGGTCTTTTTCATCCCTGCATTTTTAAGGTTACTTACCAGAACAAGACCCGGTTCTTTCAAGATCCTGTGGAATTCAGGAAATGTATCCATTCCCAGACAACAAGTGCTATGGACACTGCTAGTCCTTCCAATGGTTGACTCTCCTGTTCACTTAATGTACTAATTTTTAGTAATTCTCTCTGGTCATGATGTAGTTTTGTCTTTGGATGTTCCTTCTATCGATTCAGTAAAATTCTATTTATAATTCACTTCTTCTAGAAATTGCTCATTCAAAGTAGCATTTGTTGTTCATGCTTGTCATATTTCTTGTCATTTGTTAGCTAGCCATATAACTTTCTACGTATTGTTTTAATGTTAATTGTCTTTTTTGTATATCCCTACAGGTTAGTTTAAGTTTTTTCAACTCGTATGGTTTGTTTCCTTTTTCCTCCTCGTCCTGATGCGGTCCGGACTTCTCAGGTTCGGGTGGTTCGTCTTGTCATGTGTCGTCCTTGCCCAATGTCTTTTCTTTGTTCCCCTCAGGTATGTTATTCTCAGTCATCCTTTTTGGATATGTACTGTCTCTTCTTGCCTTTCTTCTCTCTTTCCTTTTCCCTCTTTTCCTTCTATCTTTCCTTTTCCTAATGGATTCACTCTTCCCTTTTCTTCCAATGCCTGATTCTTCCTACTTTACTCAATATCTTCTTCTTCCTTATTGCTTTTTGTTTCTTCTTCTTCAAATACAAAAAAGATTTTGCTATTTTCTTAACTCTTCTTTATTCTTCATCTTTCTTATTTAACTTCTTTATTTCTCTTATATCACCTTATTTCTTGTATCTATTTCTCGTGAATTTTCAAGTATTCATTGTTTCTTTTTTATGCTCATTTGCATTATTTCTCTTAAAATTATACTGTTGTTATCTGATGTTAATCTTTTTCATTCAGAGTTATTACATTGAATGTAAGAGGTTTTAATAATTCTATAAAGAGGCAGAGAATTCTTCTACATTTAGCCTCATATAAACAGGATTTAGTTCTGTTACAAGAAACCCATTTATCTGCGGCTGAAGCTCTCAAACTTAAGTGTAATTGGGTTGTTTTAGTATTGATTTCTCCTACTAATACAAAAAATAATGGGGTTGTTATTCTATGCCATAAAAAATTGAAATGCACTGTTGTTACACAAGATATTGACTCCGATTGTAGTTGGATTCTATTTAAACTATTAATTAATAATATACATATCACTGTTTTTAATCTTTATGGCCCAACTCAGCCAGATCCAACTTTTTGGCCTACTGTTACAGACAAGTTTTTTCCCAATATTTTTCATAATTGCAGGAGATTGCAATCAAGTTGTATATCCTTTTATTGATCGTAAATCTCAGGTACGTTTTATCTCCCACAAAACTCACAAGCAATTTCTTAACACTATCACACAGACTCAATTGGTCGATGCCTGGAGGCTATGCAATCCAGACCAATCAGAATTTTCCCTTTTCTCCCCTCCACATGGATCCTTATCCCGGATTAATTATATATTTCTTTCTGAACCTTTGGGCCAAAACCTTGTTCCCTCCTCGATTGAGCCCATTTTGATTTCAGATGATGCTCCAGTAATTGCTGACTTTGATTTACTCCCTCCTCACTCTAAAATGTCTAGTTGGAGGTTTAATATTTATGTTTTACAGGATCCAGTCTTTTCCTCTTCTTACACCTCTTTTGCTGAAGAATTCTTCTCCATTAATGAAGATGCATCTAAGTCTCCAGTTTTGGTATGGGATAGTTTTAAAGCTACTGCTCATGGTTTTAGTATAGACTTTGTTTCTAAGAAAAAGAAAATATCCTCCAATAAGCATAAAGCTCTTTTATCTTCCATTAAACAATTAGGGATATAGTTTTTACGTTTTTCCAAACCACTTTTTTGAAAGGGTTATGCCCCAGTTGCATGTCCCAGAGTGCGGATGCCTTGACAGCCCCCAAGGCTGCCTTCAAGTAGGAGCGTGCCTGAGATTCGTCCCTGCTTTGTATGTCTTGCCACAGCATTGCGTTTAAGGTGTCTTTAAAGGCTGAGCGAAGTTTGTGGCAGCAGATAATAAAAGCTCCTTGTCTTGCGAGGGCTTGTTTTTTTAAGCCAAACTCAAGCCTTATTTGGGCAGGCGAGGTGTAGGACGGGAGTGAGAACAGAGTTCTATATGCTTTTACCTGGATGTTGTCTAGGTTCTTGGAGTCTCTTCCTCGTAGTGCCTCGCTACCGTAGGAAATTGAAGGGAGCAATTTAGCCTGGATGACTTTTAAGTATGGTGTTAGAGTCGGTCCCGCTAGTTGGTTTGCTAAGTTTTTCAGTGTGATAGCGATCAAGGCCCCTCTTCTTTTGATTTCCTCCATCTGCCGGGCAAATGAGCCTTCGGTGCCGAAGATAAGTCCCAAGTATTTATATTCGCATGAAGACTCTATTTTTTGGCCCCCCAGAGTACAGGGCTTCTGGTGTTTATTCCTGGTATTGATCGACATCGTACGCGTTTTGCTTAAGTTGATTTTTAAGTTGTTTTCCGTTGCGTAACTGTGCATTTCGATCAGCAGATTCTGGAGGCTGATGTATGTGTGGCTTAGAAGCACCACGTCGTCCGCGTATAAAAGATTGCTTAGGGTTTTTCCTCCCAGCCTTGGAGAGTGGGAGTTGCATGTGTTGAGTTGGCCAGATAAATCTGCCATAAACAGGTTGAACAAGGTCGGGGCCAACACGCACCCTTGTTTTAGCCCTTTGGTCGTACAAACTTTGGAAGACAGATGAGTCCCACTTCCCAGCTTCACCTGCACCCAGGTGTCATGGTGTAGTAACTTCAGCATGTTGAGAAGTGGTTGAGGTATTCCCCATTGTGCAAGTTTCTGCCACAGCATGTCTCTCTCGATGTTATCAAAGGCTGCGGAGAAATCGATGTAGCACAAATGCAACCGCAGTTTTTTTGTTTTAGCTCCGTTAATAATCAGCGAGATTGACAAGATGTTAGTTGTTGTTCCGGTTTTTTTCCGGAAACCCGTCTGGTTCCATGGTATAATCCGCTTTGAGTCCGCCCATGTCATGATCTCCTCCAGGATTGCTCCAGCAAAATATTTCGCCTCGTTGTCAATGAGGGCTATTAATCGGTAGTTGTCGGGGGTCGTTTTGTCTCTCTTTTTGTGTATGGGGACAATCGTCGACCCTCTCCAAGAGTCTGGAATTCTGTTTAGGAGTCTGACTTCTGTGAACAAAGGTTGTAGTATTGTTGCCCATTCTGTGTCTTTCGCCTTGAACAGGGCTGGCGGGATGCCATTAGGACCTGGAGCGCCTTCTTTCCTGCCCTTGCTGATCTGTTTTTTTATTAGGGCTATTTGCTGGGCTACTGATGGTGCCAGAGTGTCGCCGGGTTGGGGTTGATCTCCCCGGTTTTACGGTGTTGACATGGTCATTGCGAGCGCTTGCTCACCATTGGTACTGCTTTGTACCCCTGTCTGTCCCAAGGGATCATTGAAGTGGCTGCCAAGGTAGTTAATCCACTGTTCTTCCCCAATGTGCGAACCGAGGTCCTTATGATCTGGGCGTAAGGTCTTATTTACTGATTGCCAAAAACGGGCATTATTGTTGCTTTTGGAGTCATATAAGAGTTTAGCCCAGCCTTCGCTTTCTGCGTCTTTCTTTATTTCCCATTTTGTATGTTTGAGCTCCGCCCTTTGTTTTTTCAATGTGACTCGGAGTTGTTCATTTTGGGGCGCTGCTCTAAGCCTCCGTAAGGATAAATTTACAGCACTTTTTTGGGAGCGTAATTGTGTTCGTTGACCCTTCTTTATGCTACTTCTGCTATGCTCTGTTTTGTGGTTGTCTTTAGGAGCTGTCTTTCTTGCCAGTTTGTTTACCAGTAAGTATGTGTATTGCTCCCAGTGGGAAATATGCCCAGCTGCGTCTGATGTATCTGTTTTGTATAGTTGGAGTGCAGTTTCAGCCAAGGTGGTTATATTAGTTGGCGAACATTTGATTTTTCTTAGATTGATTGTGTAGATCTCCCCCAGTGTGTTGTCTGGCCTAATTGCCGTTTGCGTCCTTGCTGTCAGATGGCTTTCCTGAGGACGATGATCACTTTCCCCCTGATCCCCCATTCTAAATTCCCGGATGAATGGGAATAGTGCCAGACTGGCAAAAGTGTAGTCCGGGATGGAGCTGGCACTGTGGGAGTAGAAAAAAGCTACTGGGGGGGAGTCCGTCGGAAATCTGCCGTTTAGTGCCCGGAGATTTTGATGTTCTAAATCCTGTAGAAGAGCATTATTTTGGCGCTTTCTCCGGTTTGGAAAGGAGCTTTGAGCTGGTATGCTGTAGATTTTGTTGAGTGAGATGGCATCTTCGCCTTGTGACGAGCCAAGTAGGTTCTGGTTAAAGTCCCCCGACACGAAGAGGAGTGGGTTCTCCAGTTGGGTGGTGTGCTCTGCCAGTTGGTTCAGGATGATCCTTGAGTCTTTGGCTCTGTTTGTAAGTTGAACATATATATTAACAAAGCAGACTTCTTCTTCTTTGGAGCCCAACTGTAACTTGATCTTTACGGATAAGGTTGAAGATGTCGATGAGGCCAGATGAACTGCCGAGGGTATTGTTATGGTGGATACATATGTTGCCAAACCTCCTGACCGATGTACAAATTTGTTGGTTTTGGCCGCGGCTGTTGAGAAGCAAGTGAAACCCGGGATGTGTTTTGTGCTCGAGAGCCAGGTTTCCTGCAGCATTATAATGTCGAATTGTGAGATGTACTTAATGAAGTCCGGGTCATCCATTTTTGAGGCTAGGCCATGTATGTTCCAAGAACAGATGCCAAAGACTGGCGCCCTTCCTCTGGTGTCTTCTCCCAGTTGATGAGGGCGTCATACCTCTTCGGGACATGTGAAAATCGTTCGGGACAGTGTTCCTCTTAGTAGTGGGTGGTTTGAGTCAGTTGCTTTCTTTGTGCATACTTCTGCCCATTCCCCCGAGCTGTTTCCCTTGGAGTTGGCGGTGGGGAATATACAAGGCTGATGGTTCCTTGGGGCTGATTTACGCCACCCTGTTGTGAGCACTGACTCCGAGCCAGTTGTCGTTGTCAGCCTGTCCAGTGGTTGCTGCCAAGCGCTGTTATCCCTTTTTATCGGTGATCTTCCCAGCGCACCCCTTAGTATGCTGCAGGGGTTGGTCTGTTGCATCACTGGTACAGCACTGTTACTTCTGCGGAGTGGCGAAGGGTATGCTGGTCTTTGTAAAGGAACGAGCTTAATACCCCAGTTCTTAAATTAGGCTGCTTCTGATGCAATTAGGTCTACGACATCGCTGGAGGGCCAAGTCGTCCTAGTCGCCTCCTGGCTGGTTGTATTCGGAGCGGGCAAGAATTCAACCAAAAGTAAATCTTTGGAGTTTATGCCCCACAAGGTGGGGACACATTTCATCAATTTGAGAATGTTGCCTCTGTTCAGCACGTCCTGCTGCCCTTTCGATGTATATTCCGGGTGGAAGACAAGGATCTCAGTTAGATGCATTTTGTTACCGACTTCCTTCAATTTTACGTTTGCAGCATGGGCGAGTGCTGCAACGCCAAGATCAGATGGAGTAGTATACGCTACTGGATTTCTGCCGTCACCTGGCGAATTGGAGCTGTGGGTTGGTGCTTTGATTGGTGCTTTGATTTGCGTTGGTTGCTTCAGTGTTGTTTGCATCTCTTGTGGCCAGATTGTCTTTGACTGTTCGGATTGGCTGTCGGTAGAGTGGATAGTTACGGTTGTCGTAAGTGTAGCCCTGGTTTGATCGTCTTGCGATTGGCATGACGTATGGCCTGTTGGTCTTTCCCTAACCCCCTCCCTGATGGTCGGTGGGTTAGGTGTTTTTGTTGCTGCTGAGGTTTGGTGGATCTGGTTGAGGCACTCGGAGGGATTGGCCGTTCGATAAGAGGCTTCCCTGGTAGGCGATGTCAAGGCTGCCAATTGTCGTTCAGTGAGTGGCTCCTGCTTTGCGCGAGACACTATGGACTGTGTGTGCTGGCTAGTGCTTGTCGCAGTTGTTGTGTGTGTATCTAGGAGTCCAGGTAAGTTGGCAGCCGATCGGGCTTGGGGCCCTTGTCCTTCCTGATGCAAAAGGCTGCTAGTTGAGTTTTGCGGCTGGGTTAGTCTGATAGCTGCTGGGGTTTCCCCTGCAGGGAGGTTGCCCGTATTTGAAGGCTCCATTCGTTTCCTGGTAAGGCCAGAGAATATAGGAAAGAGTTTTGTTGAGGTTGGCGACAAATTTTGTTTACGACCTTTTCTTTTTTGTTGTCGTCGTTGTTTTGCATTAAGTTTTTTTGGGGACTCAGATTTCTTCTGGGCAAGTTCCTCGTTCGCAAGGGATTCGTGGTTGATTGAGATTTTGTCATGTGAATTGCTGCTGGTGTTAATTTCTGCGAAGTTAGTGGAGCCCGTTTCTTTGGGGTCTTTGCCTTTGTGAAGCGATTTTATGTCCGCTATTAGATCTGTTAGCATTGAAGGCAGTGTAGCAAGTTTGTCTACTGCCTGATTGCAGTTACAGCTTAAATATGTTTTTGTTTGTGCTCTTTGTATCAGGGTGTTCAGGTTACCTAACTTTTCGTCAATCCCGCAGTAAAGACTGCCAGTGTGTTGAGGAGATTGAGTTGCAGATCCATTTTGTCCGATTGATATTGCATAGCTTCCACAGCTAGCTGGATTGTATTTAGGAGGGAGGTCCAGGCTCCGGTATTGTGGTCTTTTCCCTGGTCTCTGTCGATTGCTCCGATATTGTGAACTTTTTCCTGCTCTCTCTCATTTGCCAGTTGAGAATTCGCAATTGGGGCAGTGTTGATGGTATTCTTGTCAACCAAAGAGGAGTTGAGGGAAAGCAGGTTATTGTAATCTAAGTTGTCTAGGTTGTTGGTTGTTAGCATGTTCTCTCGCCCCTGTGCGTTCTGATAAGATGGTCTGGCCCTTCGTTCGGCATCCCAACTGGAGTTATGCTGGTTGGGCTTGTGTTGGCTGTATTCGGTGCTGAGTGCTGCGCTGCACGGGAGACTTGATGTTGAGGCGTAATTGCTCGGTTCTGTGAGTGGTGAGGAGCCTGTACCAGCCAGGTGGACTTTGGTGAGGATACTGTGGTTGGGGCTCCTGAGGTGTCCGCCCTGGTCTAGTTGAGTATCCTTGGGAGTGGCCAGAGTTTGTGTCTTTACCGCTGTTAGAGGCTGTAGTCCAGGCCCTACTTCGCCCGCACTCAAGCGTCTGTATAGAGGGTCCGGGTTTTTAGGTTTTCCTACTTCTTGTGCCTCTAAGGTGGATTTCAGGTTTGCAATGGTCCCCTCCGATGGTCGTTTTGGAGTACAGCTGGCCAGGTGGGCAGGTGTTGACTGCTGTTTGGAGGTAGAGTCCGGGGACTTCCCAAACACAGGTGAGGTCTCTAGAGGCTCAAATGATGCACTTGCATTTATTGACCTGTGGTTTGGAGTACCGCTTTGATGGAAATCAGCCATGACCGTGAAAGTTCCCTGGGGCAGGGTGCTTTTAGCACGTGTGGTAGTGTCACGCAGTGGTGCACCTTTGCCCAGCAGCGGTAAGGGTGACAATGGGGATTGCAAACCCTGGAGGTGCTTGTTGCTTGAAAAGATGGCTGAGCCTGCGTCCTTTAGGAACTCAAACTTAGTGTAAATTTTAGGCTGGTGGAGCTTTTTCCTATTGAGGGACTCAGTAGCCGGCGACACTTGGAGCAGGTCCTTTGAGTGCCCCTGTTTCGCCACGGTGCTGTCCAGACCCAGTGGTGACTCAATTAGGGAGAGAAGATCCTGCTCCATTCCGAGGGGTGTTGGTCCGTCGGTGGCTGTTTTCTTATTCTTATTCCCCTTTTTTGTCTTTGCTTTGTTTCTTGCTTTGTTGCTTGCTTTGTTACTTGAGGTTAGCTCCGGTGAACCCCTGATCTTTCCAGACCTCATTTTGCTCTCTCAGTCTGCTCTCTGAGACTCTCACCGTGACCCCCTCTGCACTTACTGATCGATCGATGGAGTGATCGGTGATGATTGGTGATAATAGCTGGAGCAGTTCAAGAGTAGGAGGAGTCTGGTGGAGGGTTGCGAAAATATCACTGGGGGCCTAGATCACCTGTGAGCGGAGCGCGCCGGGGGGGGCCCTAGTCAGTCAGACCTGGTCAAACTGCCCATTAGCCAACCCCTGGGGCTCTTACTTCGCGACCGCCTCTATCGGCTGCCGCGCTCACAGCTTCCCCCCTCTTCAGGATCCTTCGGTGCTGTATCAGAGCAGCGCGCAGTCAGTTGCTTGGACAGCTTGGACAGCTTCCTTTCCTCGCCTTGATCCTTGTCCTTGACCTTGCCTTGCCTCTTTTCTGCCAGTTAGTGCCTGAGTTTCCTTGGCAGCTGAAGGGCGCCGCAGCCTCAGTGGCCTCAGCTTTGGCCGCAGCTTTGGTGCACAACACTCATGCCACCCACGGCTCCGGTACAGGTTTAGTCCGGGTCGGTCGGGGTCAGGAGGTTGCGGCGAGTGTGTGAGAGTGCAAGCAAGCAAGCAGGTACAATCACGGTGCTGACAGACAGAAATGTGCGTCAGATCCTGTATGTGGGACTCTTCCCAGATCAAAGGTATAGGTGTATAAGGGTGGGCGCAGACACTGAAAAAACGGACGAGTACAGGTGCAGGCAGATACGGGTTCAGGTTACCTCTGTAATGCCTCCCTGCGTGACTGCCGGTGCGGGCGCGGGACCTTGCTGCCTCTGGTGAGAGTCCGGTGACAGGGAACAGGAAAGGTGCGCGGCCACCGCTGTTGTGCCTCCCCGCAGCGCCCGTGTTTGCCGTGTTAATTCGCGGTTAGGAGCGGTTCTCAGCGGTTTGCAGCTCCCGGCAGCCTTCCCGGCGTCCGAACCGAAATGGTGATCAGCCGTTGCTGGCCGGCGTCTCTGTTAGCTCTCTGGCGCTCTCTGGTGGCTCTCTGCAAAAAATCGGAGACTTTGATTTGGAGAAATGGATGAGAATAATGAACCCCTGATGATAGGTACTTGCCTCTTTCTGCAATTCTCTTGCTTCTTTCTGCACCTAATTTGCTTCTTTCAGCACTTCTCTTGCCTCTTGCTGCACTTCTCTTGCCTCTTTCTGCCCCTCTCTTGCCTATTTCAGCACCTCTGTTGCTTCTTTCTGCACCCCTCTTGCTTCTTTCTGTACCCCTTGCCTCTTTCTACACCCTCTGCCTCTTTCTGCACCTCCCTTGCCTCTTTCTGCACCCCATCCCTCTTTCTGCACCTCTCTTGCCTATTTCTATACCTCTTTTCCCTCTTTCTGCACCTCTCTTGCTTCTTTTTGCAGCCCTGTTTCTGCACATTTCTTTCCTGTTTCTGCAACTCTCTTGCCTCTTTCTGCAGTTCTATTGACTCCTTCTGTACCTCTGTTGCTTCTTTCTGCACTTCTCTTGCCTCTTTCTGTACCCCCTTGCCTCCTTCTGTACCTCTGGTGCTTCTGTCTATACTTCTCCTGCCTCTTTCTGCACCCCTCTTGCCTCCTTCTGCACCTTTATTGTTTATTTCTGCACTGCTCTTGCTTCTTTCTGCACCTCTCTTGCAAATTTCTGCACCCCTCCTGCCTCTTTCTGCACCCCTCATGCCTCCTTCTGCACCTCTGTTGGTTCTTTCTGCACTGCTCTTGCCTTTTACTGCACCTCTTTTGCCTGTTTCTGCTACTCTCTTGCATCTTTCCGAACTTCTCTTTCCTCCTTCTGCACCTCTGTTGCTTCTTTCTGAACTACTATTGCCTCTTTCTGCCCCCTCTTGCTACTTTCTGCACCTCTGTTGCTTCTTTCTGCACCTCTCTTGCTTCATTCTGCACCCCCTAGCCTCTTTCTTCAGCCCTCTTGCCTCTTTCTGCACCCCTCTTGCCTCTTTCTGTACCTATCTTGCCTCCTTCTGCACCTTGCTTGCCTCTTTCTGCACCCCTTGTCCCTCTTTCTTCACCTCTCTTACCTATTTCTATAACCCTCTTCCCTCTTTCTGCACCTTTTTTGGTTTATTTGCACCCATATTCATTCTTTCTGCACATCTCTTGCCTGTTTCTGCGCATCTCTTGCCTCATTCTGCATACCTCTTGCCTCCTTCTGCACCTCTATTGCTTCTTTCGGCACCTCTCTTGCTTCTTTCTGCACCTCGCTTGCAAATGTATCCGTCCCTCTTTGTGTACCTCTCTTGCCTCTTTCTACACCTCTCTTGCCTCTTTCTGCACCCCTCCTGCTTCTTTCTGCACCTTGTTTGCTTCTTTCTGTAATTCTAATGCCTCTTTTTGCATACCTCTTGCCTCCTTCTCCACCTCTGTTGGTTCTTTCTGTACTGTTCTTGCTTCTTTCTACACCTCTCTCACAAATGTCTGCACCCACATGCCTCTTTCTGCACCCCTCTTCCCTCTTACTGTACCTCTCTTGCCTCTGTCTGTACCCCGTTCCCTCTTTTTGCACCTCTTTATACTGTTTCTGCAACTCTCTTGCCTCTTTCTGCACCTCTCTTGCTTCTTTTTTCAACCCTGTTCACTCTTTCCGCACATCTCTTTCCTGTTTCTGCAACTCTCTTGCCCCTTTCTGCAGTTCTATTGCCTCCTTCTGTACCTCTGTTGCTTCTTTCTGCACTTCTCTTGCCTTTTTCTGCACCCCTCTAGCCTCCTTCTGCACCTTTGTTGTTTATTTCTGCACTGCTCTTGCTTCTTTCTGTACCCATCTTGCCTCCTTCTGCACCTCTATTGCTTCTTTCGGCACCTCTCTTGCTTCTTTCTGCACCTCGCTTGCAAATGTATCCGTCCCTCTTTGTGTACCTCTCTTGCCTCTTTCTACACCTCTCTTGCCTCTTTCTGCACCCTCCTGCTTCTTTCTGCACCTTGTTTGCTTCTTTC
The DNA here is from genome assembly GCF_964261635.1 of Lissotriton helveticus. Classification (NCBI taxonomy): domain Eukaryota; kingdom Metazoa; phylum Chordata; class Amphibia; order Caudata; family Salamandridae; genus Lissotriton; species Lissotriton helveticus. The sequence goes on from NC_136067.1 coordinate 1,531,701,477, forward strand.
TGTAATTCTAATGCCTCTTTTTGCATACCTCTTGCCTCCTTCTCCACCTCTGTTGGTTCTTTCTGTACTGTTCTTGCTTCTTTCTACACCTCTCTCACAAATGTCTGCACCCACATGCCTCTTTCTGCACCCCTCTTCCCTCTTACTGTACCTCTCTTGCCGCTGTCTGTACCCCGTTCCCTCTTTTTGCACCTCTTTATACTGTTTCTGCAACTCTCTTGCCTCTTTCTGCACCTCTCTTGCTTCTTTTTTCAACCCTGTTCACTCTTTCCGCACATCTCTTTCCTGTTTCTGCAACTCTCTTGCCCCTTTCTGCAGTTCTATTGCCTCCTTCTGTACCTCTGTTGCTTCTTTCTGCACTTCTCTTGCCTTTTTCTGCACCCCTCTAGCCTCCTTCTGCACCTTTGTTGTTTATTTCTGCACTGCTCTTGCTTCTTTCTGTACCAAGCTTGCAAATATCTGCACCCCTCTTGCCTCTTTCTGCACCCCTCTTGCCTCCTTCTGCACCTCTGTTGCTTCTTTCTGCATGTCTCTTGCCTCTTTCTGCACTCCGCTTGCCTCCTTCTGTACCTCTGTTGCTTCTTTCTGTACTTCTCTTGCCTCTTTCGGGACACCTCTTGCCTCTTTCTGCACCTCTGTTGGTTCTTTCTGCACTGCTCCTCCTTCTTTCTGCACCCCTCTTGCCTCTGTCTGCACCCCTGGTCCCTCTTTCTGCATCCCTCTTGCTTATTTCTGCACGTATCTTGCCTCTTTCTGCACTCCTCTTGCCTCCTTCTGCATACTTCTTGCCTCCTTCTGCACCTCTATTGCTTCTTTCTGCACCTCTAGTGCTTCTTTCTGCACCTCTCTTGCTTCTTTCTGCACCTCGCTTGCAAATGTCTCCGCCCCTCGTGCCTCTTTGTGTACCTCTCTTGCCTCTTTCTGCACCTCTCTTGCCTCTCTATGCACCCCTCCTGCTTCTTTCTGCACCTCGTTTGCTTCATTCTGTACTTCTAATGCCTCTTTTTGCATACCTCTTGCCTCCTTCTGCACCTCTGTTGGTTCTTTCTGTACTGTTCTTGCTTCTTTCTACACCTCTCTTGCAAATTTCTGCACCCACATGCCTCTTTCTGCACCCCTCTTCCCTCTTTCTGTACCTCTCTTGCCTCTGTCTGCACCCCGTTCCCTCTTTTTGCACCTCTTTATCCTGTTTCTGCAACTCTCTTGCCTCTTTCTGTGCCTCTCTTGCTTCTTTTTTCAGCCCTGTTCACTCTTTCCGCACATCTCTTTCCTCTTTCTGCAACTCTCTTGCCTCTTTCTGCAGTTCTATTGCCTCCTTCTGTACCTCTGTTGCTTCTTTCTGAACTTCTCTTGCCTCTTTCTGCACCCCTCGTGCCTCTTTCTGCACCTTTGTTGTTTATTTCTGCACTGCTCTTGCTTCTTTTTGCACCCATCTTACCTCCTTCTGCACCTTTGTTGTTTACTTCTGCACTGCTCTTGCTTCTTTCTGTACCTCTCTTGCAAATGTCTGCACTCCTCTTGCCTCTTTCTGCACCCCTCTTGCCTCCTTCTGCACCTCTGTTGGTTCCTTCTGCACTGCTCTTGCCTTGTACTGCACCTCTTTTGCCTGTTTCTGCAACTCTCTTGCCTCTTTTTGAACTCCTCTTTCCTCCTTCTGCACCTCTGTTGCTTCTTTCTGTACCACTCCTGCCTCTTTCTGCCCCTTCTTGCTACTTTCTGCACCTCTGTTGCTTCTTTCTGCACCTCTCTTGCTTCTTTTTGCACCCCTCTTGCCTCTTTCTCCACCCTCCGTCCCTCTTTCTGCACCTCTCATCTCTTTCTGCAACCCATTCCCTTTTTCTGCACCTCTCTTGTCTGTTTCTGCAACTCTCTAGCCTCTGTATACAGTTCTGTTGCCTCCTTCTGTACCTCTGTTGCTTCTTTCGGCACTTCCCTTGCCTCTTCCTGCACTTCTCTTGTTTCTTTCTTTACCTATGTTGTTTCTATCTGCAACCCTATTGCTTCTTTCTATACCCCTCTCGCCTCTTTCTTCACCTCGCTTGCATCTTTCTGCACCCCTTGTCTCTCTTTCTTTACCTCTCTTACCTATTTCTATACCTCTCTTTGCTCTTTCTGCACCTTTCTTGCTGTATTTGCACCCCTGTTCCCTCTTTCTGCACATCTCTTCCCTGTTTCTGCACATCTCTTGCCTCTTTCTGCAGTTATCTTGCCTCCTTCTGTACCTCTGTTGCTTCTTTCTGCACACCTCTTGCCTCTTTCTGCACTCTTCTTGCCTCCTTCTGTACCTCTGTTGTTTCTTTCTGTACTTCTCTTGCCTCTTTCTGCACACCTCTTGCCTCTTTCTGCACCTCTGTTGGTTCTTTCTACACTGCTCCTGCTTCTTTCTGCACCTCTCTTGCAAATTTCTGCACTCCTCTTGCCTCTTTCTGCACCCCTCTTGCCTCCTTCTGCACCTCTGTTGGTTCCTTCTGCACTGATCTTGCCTTGTACTGCACCTCTTTTGCCTGTTTCTGCAACTCTCTTGCCTCTTTCTGAACTCCTCTTTCCTCCTTCTGCACCTCTGTTGCTTCTTTCTGTACTACTCCTGCCTCTTTCTGCCCCTTCTTGCTACTTTCTGCACCTCTGTTGCTTCTTTCTGCACCTCTCTTGCTTCATTTTGCACCCCTCTTGCCTCTTTCTGCACCCTTCGTCCCTCTTTCTGCACCTCTCATCTCTTTCTGCAACCCATTCCCTTTTTCTGCACCTCTCTTGTCTGTTTCTGCAACTCTCTAGACTCTGTCTACAGTTCTGTTGCTTCCTTCTGTACCTCTGTTGCTTCTTTCGGCACTTCCCTTGCCTCTTCCTGCACTTCTCTTGTTTCTTTCTTTACCTATGTTGTTTCTTTCTGCAACCCTATTGCTTCTTTCTATACCCCTCTCGCCTCTTTCTTCACCTCGCTTGCATCTTTCTGCACCCCTTGTCTCTCTTTCTTTACCTCTCTTATCTATTTCTATACCTCTCTTTGCTCTTTCTGCACCTTTCTTGCTGTATTTGCACCCCTGTTCCCTCTTTCTGCACATCTCTTGCCTGTTTCTGCACATCTCTTGCCTGTTTCTGCACATCTCTTGCCTCTTTCTGCAGTTATATTGCCTCCTTCTGTACCTCTGTTGCTTCTTTCTGCACTCTTCTTGCCTCCTTTTGTACCTCTGTTGTTTCTTTCTGTACTTATCTTGCCTCTTTCTGCACACCTCTTGCCTCTTTCTGCACCTCTGTTGGTTCTTTCTGCACTGCTCCTGCTTCTTTCTGCACCTCTCTTGCAAATTTCTGCACCCCTCTTGCCTCTGTCTGCACCCCTGGTCCCTCTTTCTGCATCCCTCTTGCTTCTTTCTATACCCCTCTTGCTTACTTCTGCACTTATCTTGCCTCTATCTGTACACCTCTTGCCTCCTTCTGCACCTCTATTGCTTCTTTCTGCACTTCTCTTGCGTCTTTCTGCACCTCTCTTGCTTCTTTCTGCACCTCTCTTGCAAATTTCTCTGCCCCCGTGCCTCTTTGTGTACTTCTCTTGCCTCTTTCTGCACCTCTCTTGCCTCTTTCTGCACCCCTCCTGCTTCTTTCTGCACCTCGTTTGCTTCTTTCAGTACTTCTAATGCCTCTTTTTGCATACCTCTTGCCTCCTTCTGCACCTCTATTGCTTCTTTCTGCACCTCTAGTGCTTCTTTCTGCACCTCTCTTGCTTCTTTCTGCACCTCGCTTGCAAATGTCTCCGCCCCTCGTGCCTCTTTGTGTACCTCTCTTGCCTCTTTCTGCACCTCTCTTGCCTCTCTATGCACCCCTCCTGCTTCTTTCTGCACCTCGTTTGCTTCATTCTGTACTTCTAATGCCTCTTTTTGCATACCTCTTGCCTCCTTCTGCACCTCTGTTGGTTCTTTCTGTACTGTTCTTGCTTCTTTCTACACCTCTCTTGCAAATTTCTGCACCCACATGCCTCTTTCTGCACCCCTCTTCCCTCTTTCTGTACCTCTCTTGCCTCTGTCTGCACCCCGTTCCCTCTTTTTGCACCTCTTTATCCTGTTTCTGCAACTCTCTTGCCTCTTTCTGTGCCTCTCTTGCTTCTTTTTTCAGCCCTGTTCACTCTTTCCGCACATCTCTTTCCTCTTTCTGCAACTCTCTTGCCTCTTTCTGCAGTTCTATTGCCTCCTTCTGTACCTCTGTTGCTTCTTTCTGAACTTCTCTTGCCTCTTTCTGCACCCCTCTTGCCTCTTTCTGCACCTTTGTTGTTTATTTCTGCACTGCTCTTGCTTCTTTTTGCACCCATCTTACCTCCTTCTGCACCTTTGTTGTTTACTTCTGCACTGCTCTTGCTTCTTTCTGTACCTCTCTTGCAAATGTCTGCACTCCTCTTGCCTCTTTCTGCACCCCTCTTGCCTCCTTCTGCACCTCTGTTGGTTCCTTCTGCACTGCTCTTGCCTTGTACTGCACCTCTTTTGCCTGTTTCTGCAACTCTCTTGCCTCTTTTGGAACTCCTCTTTCCTCCTTCTGCACCTCTGTTGCTTCTTTCTGTACCACTCCTGCCTCTTTCTGCCCCTTCTTGCTACTTTCTGCACCTCTGTTGCTTCTTTCTGCACCTCTCTTGCTTCTTTTTGCACCCCTCTTGCCTCTTTCTGCATCCTCCGTCCCTCTTTCTGCACCTCTCATCTCTTTCTGCAACCCATTCCCTTTTTCTGCACCTCTCTTGTCTGTTTCTGCAACTCTCTAGCCTCTGTATACAGTTCTGTTGCCTCCTTCTGTACCTCTGTTGCTTCTTTCGGCACTTCCCTTGCCTCTTCCTGCACTTCTCTTGTTTCTTTCTTTACCTATGTTGTTTCTATCTGCAACCCTATTGCTTCTTTCTATACCCCTCTCGCCTCTTTCTTCACCTCGCTTGCATCTTTCTGCACCCCTTGTCTCTCTTTCTTTACCTCTCTTACCTATTTCTATACCTCTCTTTGCTCTTTCTGCACCTTTCTTGCTGTATTTGCACCCCTGTTCCCTCTTTCTGCACATCTCTTGCCTGTTTCTGCACATCTCTTCCCTGTTTCTGCACATCTCTTGCCTCTTTCTGCAGTTATCTTGCCTCCTTCTGTACCTCTGTTGCTTCTTTCTGCACGTCTCTTGCCTCTTTCTGCACTCTTCTTGCCTCCTTCTGTACCTCTGTTGTTTCTTTCTGTACTTCTCTTGCCTCTTTCTGCACACCTCTTGCCTCTTTCTGCACCTCTGTTGGTTCTTTCTACACTGCTCCTGCTTCTTTCTGCACCTCTCTTGCAAATTTCTGCACTCCTCTTGCCTCTTTCTGCACCCCTCTTGCCTCCTTCTGCACCTCTGTTGGTTCCTTCTGCACTGATCTTGCCTTGTACTGCACCTCTTTTGCCTGTTTCTGCAACTCTCTTGCCTCTTTCTGAACTCCTCTTTCCTCCTTCTGCACCTCTGTTGCTTCTTTCTGTACTACTCCTGCCTCTTTCTGCCCCTTCTTGCTACTTTCTGCACCTCTGTTGCTTCTTTCTGCACCTCTCTTGCTTCATTTTGCACCCCTCTTGCCTCTTTCTGCACCCTTCGTCCCTCTTTCTGCACCTCTCATCTCTTTCTGCAACCCATTCCCTTTTTCTGCACCTCTCTTGTCTGTTTCTGCAACTCTCTAGACTCTGTCTACAGTTCTGTTGCTTCCTTCTGTACCTCTGTTGCTTCTTTCGGCACTTCCCTTGCCTCTTCCTGCACTTCTCTTGTTTCTTTCTTTACCTATGTTGTTTCTTTCTGCAACCCTATTGCTTCTTTCTATACCCCTCTCGCCTCTTTCTTCACCTCGCTTGCATCTTTCTGCACCCCTTGTCTCTCTTTCTTTACCTCTCTTATCTATTTCTATACCTCTCTTTGCTCTTTCTGCACCTTTCTTGCTGTATTTGCACCCCTGTTCCCTCTTTCTGCACATCTCTTGCCTGTTTCTGCACATCTCTTGCCTGTTTCTGCACATCTCTTGCCTCTTTCTGCAGTTATATTGCCTCCTTCTGTACCTCTGTTGCTTCTTTCTGCACTCTTCTTGCCTCCTTTTGTACCTCTGTTGTTTCTTTCTGTACTTATCTTGCCTCTTTCTGCACACCTCTTGCCTCTTTCTGCACCTCTGTTGGTTCTTTCTGCACTGCTCCTGCTTCTTTCTGCACCTCTCTTGCAAATTTCTGCACCCCTCTTGCCTCTGTCTGCACCCCTGGTCCCTCTTTCTGCATCCCTCTTGCTTCTTTCTATACCCCTCTTGCTTACTTCCGCACTTATCTTGCCTCTATCTGTACACCTCTTGCCTCCTTCTGCACCTCTATTGCTTCTTTCTGCACTTCTCTTGCGTCTTTCTGCACCTCTCTTGCTTCTTTCTGCACCTCTCTTGCAAATTTCTCTGCCCCCGTGCCTCTTTGTGTACTTCTCTTGCCTCTTTCTGCACCTCTCTTGCCTCTTTCTGCACCCCTCCTGCTTCTTTCTGCACCTCGTTTGCTTCTTTCAGTACTTCTAATGCCTCTTTTTGCATACCTCTTGCCTCCTTCTGCACCTCTGTTGGTTCTTTCTCTACTGTTCTTGCTTCTTTTTGCACTTCTCTTGCAAATTTCTGTACCCTCTTGCCTCTTTCTGCACTCCTCTTCCCTCTTTCTGTACCTCTCTTGCCTCTGTCTGCACCCCCGTATCCTCTTTTTGCACCTCACTATCCTGTTTCTGCAACTCTCTTGCCTCTTTCTGCACTTTTCCTGCCTCTTTTTGCACACCTGTTGCTTCTTTTTGTACTTTTCTTGCCTCTTTCTGTGCCCCTCTTGCCTCTTCCTTCCCCTCTGTTGCTTGTTTCTGTACTTCTCTTGCTTCTTCCTGTACCTCTCTTGCTTCTTTACACACCCCTCTTGCCTCTTTCTACATCCTTCTTCCCTCTTTGTGCACATCTCTTTCCTTTTTCTGTACCTCTCTTGCCTCTTTCAGCACTTCTCGTGCCTCCTATGCTTCTTTCTACACTTCTATTACCTCTTTCTGCACCCATCTTGCTTCTTTCTGAACCTCTGTTGCAAGTTTCTGCACCCTTCTTTCCTCTTTCTGCACAACTCTTGCCTGTTTCTGCACATCTCTTGCCTCTTTCTGCAGTTCTCTTGCCTCCTTCTGTACCTCTGTTGCTTCTTTCTGCACATCTCTTGCCTCTTTCTGCACTCCTCTCGCATCATTAAGTACCTCTGTTGTTTCTTTCTGTACTTCTCTTGCCACTTTCTGCACACCTCTTGCCTCTTTCTGCACCTCGGTTGGTTCTTTCTGCACTGCTCCTGCTTCTTTCTGCACCTCTCTTGCAAATTTCTGCACCCCTCTTGCCTCTATCTGCATCCTTGGTCCATCTTTCTGCATCCCTCTAACTTCTTTCTACACCCCTCTTGCTTATTTCTGCACTTATCTTGTCTCTATCTGTATTCCCCTGGTCCCTCTTTCTGCATCCCTCTTGCTTATTTCTGTACGTATCTTGCCTCTTTCTGCACACCTCTTGCCTCATTCTGCATACCTCTTGCCTCCTTCTGCACCTCTATTGCTTCTTTCTGCACCTCTATTGCTTCTTTCTGCACCACTCCTGCTTCTTTCTGCACCTCGTTTGCTTCTTTCTGTACTTCTATTGCCTCTTTTTGCATACCTCTTGCCTCCTTCTGCATCTCTGTTGGTTCTTTCTCTACTGTTCTTGCTTCTTTCTGCACCTCTCTTGCAAATTTCTGCACCCTCTTGCCTCTTTCTGCACTCCTCTTCCCTCTTTCTGTACCTCTCTTACCTCTGTCTGCACCCCGTTTCCTCTTTTTGCACCTCTTTATCCTGTTTCTGCAACTCTCTTGCCTCTTTCTGCACTTTTCTTGTCTCTTTTTGCACATCTGTTGCTTCTTTTTGTACTTTTCTTGCCTCTTTCTGTGCCCCTCTTGCCACTTTCTGCCCCTCCGTTGCTTGTTTCTGTACTTCTCTTGCTTCTTCTTGTACGTCTCTTGCTTCTTTATGCACCCCTCTTGCCTCTTTCTACATCCTTCTTCCCTCTTTGTGCACCTCTCTTTCCTTTTTCTGTACCTCTCTTGCCTCTTTCAGCACTTCTCGTGCCTCCTATGCTTCTTTCTGCACTTCTAGTGCCTCTTTCTGCACCCCTCTTGCTTCTTTCTGCACCTCCGTTGCAAATGTCTGCACCCTTCTTGCCTTTTTCTACACAACTCTTGCCTGTTTCTGCACATCTCTTGCCTGTTTCTGCAGTTCTCTTGCCTCCTTCTGTACCTCTGTTGCTTCTTTCTGCACGTCTCTTGCCTCTTTCTGCACTCCTCTTGCCTCCTTCTGTACCTCTGTTGCTTCTTTATGTACTTCTCTTGCCTCTTTCTGCACACCTCTTGCTTCTTTCTGCACCTCTGTTGCTTCTTTCTGCACTGCTCCTGCTTCTTTCTGCAGTTATCTTGCCTCCTTCTGTACCTCTGTTGCTTCTTTCTGCACTCTTCTTGCCTCCTTCTGTACCTCTGTTGTTTCTTTCTGTACTTCTCTTGCCTCTTTCTGCACACCTCTTGCCTCTTTCTGCACCTCTGTTGGTTCTTTCTGCACTGCTCCTGCTTCTTTCTGCACCTCTCTTGCAAATTTCTGCACCCCTCTTGCCTCTGTCTGCACCCCTGGTCCCTCTTTCTGCATCCCTCTTGCTTCTTTCTATACCCCTCTTGCTTACTTCCGCACTTATCGTGCCTCTATCTGTACACCTCTTGCCTCCTTCTGCACCTCTATTGCTTCTTTCTGCACTTCTCTTGCGTCTTTCTGCACCTCTCTTGCTTCTTTCTGCACCTCTCTTGCAAATTTCTCTGCCCCCTGTGCCTCTTTGTGTACTTCTCTTGCCTCTTTCTGCACCTCTCTTGCCTCTTTCTGCACCCCTCCTGCTTCTTTCTGCACCTCGTTTGCTTCTTTCAGTACTTCTATTGCCTCTTTTTGCATACCTCTTGCCTCCTTCTGCACCTCTGTTGGTTCTTTCTCTACTGTTCTTGCTTCTTTTTGCACTTCTCTTGCAAATTTCTGCACCCTCTTGCCTCTTTCTGCACTCCTCTTCCCTCTTTCTGTACCTCTCTTGCCTCTGTCTGCACCCCGTATCCTCTTTTTGCACCTCTTTATCCTGTTTCTGCAACTCTCTTGCCTCTTTCTGCACTTTTCCTGCCTCTTTTTGCACACCTGTTGCTTCTTTTTGTACTTTTCTTGCCTCTTTCTGTGCCCCTCTTGCCTCTTTCTTCCCCTCTGTTGCTTGTTTCTGTACTTCTCTTGCTTCTTCCTGTACCTCTCTTGCTTCTTTACACACCCCTCTTGCCTCTTCCTACATCCTTCTTCCCTCTTTGTGCACATCTCTTTCCTTTTTATGTACCTCTCTTGCCTCTTTCAGCACTTCTCGTGCCTCCTATGCTTCTTTCTACACTTCTATTACCTCTTTCTGCACCCATCTTGCTTCTTTCTGAACCTCTGCTGCAAATTTCTGCACCCTTCTTTCCTCTTTCTGCACAACTCTTGCCTGTTTCTGCACATCTCTTGCCTCTTTCTGCAGTTCTCTTGCCTCCTTCTGTACCTCTGTTGCTTCTTTCTGCACGTCTCTTGCCTCTTTCTGCACTCCTCTTGCATCCTTAAGTACCTCTGTTGTTTCTTTCTGTACTTCTCTTGCCTCTTTCTGCACACCTCTTGCCTCTTTCTGCACCTCTGTTGGTTCTTTTTGCACTGCTCCTGCTTCTTTCTGCACCTCTCTTGCAAATTTCTGCACCCCTCTTGCCTCTATCTGCATCCTTGGTCCATCTTTCTGCATCCCTCTAGCTTCTTTCTACACCCCTCTTGCTTATTTCTGCACTTATCTTGTCTCTATCTGTAGTCCCCTGGTCCCTCTTTCTGCATCCCTCTTGCTTATTTCTGTACGGATCTTGCCTCTTTCTGCACACCTCTTGCCTCATTCTGCATACCTCTTGCCTCCTTCTGCACCTCTATTGCTTCTTTCTGCACCTCTATTGCTTTTTTCTGCACCCCTCCTGCTTCTTTCTGCACCTTGTTTGCTTCTTTCTGTACTTCTATTGCCTCTTTTTGCATACCTCTTGCCTCCTTCTGCATCTCTGTTGGTTCTTTCTGTACTGTTCTTGCTTCTTTCTGCACCTCTCTTGCAAATTTCTGCACCCTCTTGCCTCTTTCTGCACTCCTCTTCCCTCTTTCTGTACCTCTCTTACCTCTGTCTGTACCCTGTTTCGTCTTTTTGCACCTCTTTATCCTGTTTCTGCAACTCTCTTGCCTCTTTCTGCACTTTTCTTGTCTCTTTTTGCACATCTGTTGCTTCTTTTTGTACTTTTCTTGCCTCTTTCTGTGCCCCTCTTGCCACTTTCTGCCCCTCCGTTGCTTGTTTCTGTACTTCTCTTGCTTCTTCTTGTACCTCTCTTGCTTCTTTATGCACCCCTCTTGCCTCTTTCTACATCCTTCTTCCCTCTTTGTGCACCTCCCTTTCCTTTTCTGTACCTCTCTTGCCTCTTTCAGCACTTCTCGTGCCTCCTATGCTTCTTTCTGCACTTCTAGTGCCTCTTTCTGCACCCCTCTTGCTTCTTTCTGCACCTCTGTTGCAAATGTCTGCACCCTTCTTGCCTTTTTCTACACAACTCTTGCCTGTTTCTGCACATCTCTTGCCTGTTTCTGCAGTTCTCTTGCCTCCTTCTGTACCTCTGTTGATTCTTTCTGCACGTCTCTTGCCTCTTTCTGCACTCCTCTTGCCTCCTTCTGTACCTCTGTTGCTTCTTTCTGTACTTCTCTTGCCTCTTTCTGCACACCTCTTGCTTCTTTCTGCACCTCTGTTGGTTCTTTCTGCACTGCTCCTGCTTCTTTCTGCACCTTTCTTGCAAATTTCTGCACCTTCTTGCCTCTTTCTGCACTCCTCTTCCCGTACCTCTCGTGCCTCTGTCTGCACCCCCGTTTCCTCTTTTTGCACCTCTTTATCCCGTTTCTGCAACTCTCTTGCCTCTTTCTGCACTTTTCTTGCCTCTTTTCGCACATCTGTTGCTTCTTTTTGTACTTTTCTTGCCTCTTTCTGTGCCCCTCTTGCCTCTTTCTGCCCCTCTGTTGCTTGTTTCTGTACTTCTCTTGCTTCTTCCTGTACCTCTCTTGCTTCTTTACGCACCCCTCTTGCCTCTTTCTACACCCTTCTTCCCTCTTTGTGCAGCTCTCCTTTTTCTGTACCTCTCTTGCCTCTTTCAGCACTTCTCGTGCCTCCTATGCTTCTTTCTGCACTTCTATTGCCTCTTTCTGCACCCCTCTTGCTTCTTTCTGCACCTCTGTTGCAAATGTCTGTACCCTTTTTGCCTCTTTCTGCACAACTCCTGCCTGTTTCTGCACATCTCTTGCCTCTTTCTGCAGTTCTCTTGCCTCCTTCTGTACAACTGTTGCTTCTTTCTGCACTCCTCTTGCCTCCTTCTGTACCTCTGTTGCTTCTTTCTTTACTTCTCTTGCCTCTTTCTGCACACCTATTGCCTCTTTCTGCACCACTGTTGGTTCTTTCTGCACTGCTCCTGCTTCTTTCTACACCTCTCTTGCAAATTGCTGCACCCCTCTTGCCTCTGTCTGCACCCCTGGTCCCTCGTTCTGCATCCCTCTTGCTTCTTTCGACACCTCTCTTGCTTATTTCTATACTTATCTTGCCTCTTTCTGTATACCTCTTGCCTCTTTCTGCACCTCTGTTGGTTCTTTCTGCACTGCTCCTGCTTCTTTCTGCACCTCCCTTGCAAATTGCTGCACCCCTCTTGCCTCTGTCTGCACCCCTGGTCCCTCGTTCTGCACTCCTCTTGCATCCTTCTGTACCTCTGTTGCTTCTTTCTGTACTTCTCTTGCCTCTTTCTGCACACCTCTTGCCTCTTTCTGCACCTCTGTTGGTTCTTTCTGCACTGCTCCTGCTTCTTTCTGCACCTCTCTTGCAAATTTCTGCACCTTCTTGCCTCTTTCTGCACTCCTCTTCCCGTACCTCTCTTGCCTCTGTCTGCACCCCCGTTTGCTCTTTTTGCACCTCTTTATCCTGTTTCTGCAACTCTCTTGCCTCTTTCTGCACTTTTCTTGCCTCTTTTCGCACATCTGTTGCTTCTTTTTGTACTTTTCGTGCCTCTTTCTGTGCCCCTCTTGCCTCTTTCTGCCCCTCTGTTGCTTGTTTCTGTACTTCTCTTGCTTCTTCCTGTACCTCTCTTGCTTCTTTATGCACCCCTCTTGCCTCTTTCTACACCCTTCTTCCCTCTTTGTGCAGCTCTCTTTCCTTTTTCTGTACCTCTCTTGCCTCTTTCAGCACTTCTCGAGCCTCCTATGCTTCTTTCTGCACTTCTATTGCCTCTTTCTGCACCCCTCTTGCTTCTTTCTGCACCTCTGTTGCAAATGTCTGTACCCTTTTTGCCTCTTTCTGCACAACTCCTGCCTGTTTCTGCACATCTCTTGCCTCTTTCTGCAGTTCTCTTGCCTCGTTCTGTACAACTGTTGCTTCTTTCTGCACGTCTCTTGCCTCTTTCTGTACTCCTCTTGCCTCCTTCTGTTCCTCTGTTGCTTCTTTCTGTACTTCTCTTGCCTCTTTCTGCACACCTCTTGCCTCATTCCGCACCACTGTTGGTTCTTTCTGCACTGCTCCTGCTTCTTTCTACACCTCTCTTGCAAATTGCTGCACCCCTCTTACCTCTGTCTGCACCCCTGGTCCCTCGTTCTGCATCCCTCTTGCTTCTTTCGACACCTCTCTTGCTTATTTCTATACTTATCTTGCCTCTTTCTGTATACCTCTTGCCTCTTTCTGCACCTCTGTTGGATCTTTCTGCACTGCTCCTGCTTCTTTCTGCACCTCTCTTGCAATTTGCTGAATCCCTCTTGCCTCTGTCTGCACCCCTGGTCCCTCGTTCTGCACTCCTCTTGCCTCCTTCTGTACCTCTGTTGCTTCTTTCTGTACTTCTCTTGCCTCTTTCTGCACACCTCTTGCCTCTTTCTGCACCTCTGTTGGTTCTTTCTGCACTGCTCCTGCTTCTTTCTGCACCTCTCTTGCAAATTTCTGTACCTTCTTGCCTCTTTCTGCACTCCTCTTCCCGTACCTCTCTTGCCTCTGTCTGCACCCCCGTTTGCTGTTTTTGCACCTCTTTATCCTGTTTCTGCAACTCTCTTGCCTATTTTTGCACTTTTCTTGCCTCTTTTCGCACATCTGTTGCTTCTTTTTGTACTGTTCGTGCCTCTTTCTGTGCCCCTCTTGCCTCTTTCTGCCCCTCTGTTGCTTGTTTCTGTACTTCTCTTGCTTCTTCCTGTACCTCTCTTGCTTCTTTATGCACCCCTCTTGCCTCTTTATACACCCTTCTTCCCTCTTTGTGCAGCTCTCTTTCCTTTTTCTGTACCTCTCTTGCCTCTTTCAGCACTTCTCGTGCCTCCTATGCTTCTTTCTGCACTTCTATTGCCTCTTTCTGCACCCCTCTTGCTTCTTTCTGCACCTCTGTTGCAAATGTCTGTGCCCTTTTTGCCTCTTTCTGCACAACTCCTGCCTGTTTCTGCACATCTCTTGCCTCTTTCTGCAGTTCTCTTGCCTCCTTCTGTACAACTGTTGCTTCTTTCTGCACGTCTCTTGCTTCTTTCTGTACTCCTCTTGCCTCCTTCTGTTCCTATGTTGCTTCTTTCTGTACTTCTCTTGCCTCTTTCTGCACACCTCTTGCCTCATTCTGCACCACTGTTGGTTCTTTCTGCACTGCTCCTGCTTCTTTCTACACCTCTCTTGCAAATTGCTGCATCCCTATTGCCTCTGTCTGTACCCCTGGTCCCTCGTTCTGCATCCCTCTTGCTTCTTTTGACACCCCTCTTGCTTATTTCTATACTTATCTTGCCTCTTGCTGTATACCTCTTGCCTCCTTCTGCACCTCAAATGCTTCTTTCTGCTCATCTCTTGCTGCTTTCTGCACCTCTCTTGCATCTTTCTGCACGTCTCTTGGAAATTTCTCTGCCCCTCATGCCTCTTTGTGTACCTCTCTTGCCTCTTTCTGCACCTCTCTTGCCTCTTTCTGTACCACTCCTGCTTCTTTCTGCACCTTGTTTGCTTCTTTCTGTACTTCTATTGCTTCTTTTTGCATACCTCTTGCCTCCTTCTGCACCTCTGTTGGTTATTTCTGTACTGTTCTTGCTTCTTTCTGCACCTCTCTTGCATATTTCTGCACCCTCTTGCCTCTTTCTGCACTCCTCTTCCCTCTTTCTGTAGCTCTCTTGCCTCTGTCTGCACCCCCGTTCCCTCTTTTTGCACCTCTTTATCCTGTTTCTGCAACTCTCTTGCCTCTTTCTGCACTTTTCGTGCCTCTTTTTGCACATCTGTTGCTTCTTTTTGTACTTTTCTTGCCTCTTTCTGTGCCCCTCTTGCCTCTTTCTGCCCCTCTGTAGCTTGTTTCTGTATTTCTCTTGCTTCTTTCTGTACCTCTCTTGCTTCTTTACGTACCCCTCTTGCTTCTTTCTACACCCTTCTTCCCTCTTTGTGCACCTCTCTTTCCTTTTTCTGTACCTCTCTTGCCTCTTTCAGCATCGCTCTTGCCTCTTTTGCTACTTTCTGCACTTTTCTTGCCTCTTTCTGCACCCCTCTTGCTTATTTCTGCACCTCTGTTGCAAATGTCTGCACCCTTCTGGCCTCTTTCTGCACAACTCTTGCCTCTTTCTGCACCTCTGTTGGTTCTTTCTGTACTGCTCTTTCCTTTTTCTGTACCACTTTTCCCTGTTTCTGCATCCCTCTTGCCTCTTTCTGTACTTTTCTTGCCTCCTTCTGCATCGCTGTTGCTTCTTTCTGCACTACTCTTGCCTCTTTCTGCAACCCTCTTGCCTCTTTCTGCACCTCTGTTGCTACTTCCTGCATCTCTCTTGCTTCATTCTGCAACTCTCTTGCCTCTTTCTGCACTTCTCTTGCCTCCTTCTGCACCTCTGTTGCTTCTTTCTGCACTACTCTTGCCTCTTTCTGCAACCCTCTTGCCTCTTTCTGCACATCTGTTGCTTCTTTCTGCACCTCTCTTGCTTCATTCTGCAACTCTCTTGCCTCTTTTTGCACTTCTCTTATCTCCTTCTACACCTCTGTTGCTTCTTTCCGCACTACTCTTTCTTCATTCTGTGCCCCTCTTGCCTCTTTCTGTACCATTCGCCCTTCCTGCACCTCTCTTGTTTCTTTCTGCACCCCTGTTCACTTTTTCTGTACCTCACTTTCCTGTTTCTGCAACTCTTTAGCCTCTTTCTGCAGTTCTCTTGCCTCCTTCTGCACCTCTGTTGCTTCTTTCTGCACTTCCCTTGCCACTTCCTGCACCCCTCTTGTCTGTTTCTGCACCTCCGTTGGTTCTCTCTGCACTGCTCTTACTTCTTTCTGTACCTCTCTTACAAGTTTCTATACCCCTCTTGCCTCTTATTCCACTCCTCTATCCTCCTATCCTCCTTCTGCACCTCAGTTGTTTTTGTTCTGCACTGGTCTTGCTTCTTTCTGCACCTCTCTTGCTTCTTCCTGCACCTCTCTTGCTAATTTCTCTACCCCCGTGCCTCTTTGTGTACTTCTCTTGCCTCTTTCTGCACCTCTCTTGCCTCTTTATGCACCCCTCCTGCTTCTTTCTGCACCTCGTTTGCTTCTTTCAGTACTTCTATTGCCTCTTTTTGCATACCTCTTGCCTCCTTCTGCACCTCTGTTGGTTCTTTCTCTACTGTTCTTGCTTCTTTTTGCACTTCTCTTGCAAATGTCTGCACCCTCTTGCCTCTTTCTGCACTCCTCTTCCCTCTTTCTGTACCTCTCTTGCCTCTGTCTGCACCCCCGTATCCTCTTTTTGCACCTCTTTATCCTGTTTCTGCAACTCTCTTGCCTCTTTCTGCACTTTTCCTGCCTCTTTTTGCACACCTGTTGCTTCTTTTTGTACTTTTCTTGCCTCTTTCTGTGCCCCTCTTGCCTCTTTCTTCCCCTCTGTTGCTTGTGTCTGTACTTCTCTTGCTTCTTCCTGTACCTCTCTTGCTTCTTTACACACCCCTCTTGCCTCTTTCTACATCCTTCTTCCCTCTTTGTGCACATCTCTTTCCTTTTTCTGTACCTCTCTTGCCTCTTTCAGCACTTCTCGTGCCTCCTATGCTTCTTTCTACACTTCTATTACCTCTTTCTGCACCCATCTTGCTTCTTTCTGAACCTCTGTTGCAAATTTCTGCACCCTTCTTTCCTCTTTCTGCACAACTCTTGCCTGTTTCTGCACATCTCTTGCCTCTATCGCCCAATCTCCCTGCTTCCTTGGATGAGCAAATTGCTGGAGAGGCACGTCAATACCATCTTAGTAAACTACCTAGAGGCCAACAATCTGCTGTGCGTGTCTCAGACGGGGTTCCGTCCTCAGCATGGAACTGAAACTGCTGTGTTGGCGGTGATGGAGGAGGCAAGAGCAGTGTTGGACCGGGGAGGAAAAGCGGCCATCATTCTACTCGATCTCAGTGCCGCGTCGACACGGTCCACCATGCCACATTACATCGATTGGATGGCTTGGGCGTGTCGGGCGCGGCCCTGAAATGGCTGACCTCCTTCCTGGACAAGCGATACTTCCAGGTGTTTGAAGGCGAGACAGTTTCCTCCAAACATCCACTTACCTGTGGGGTTCCTCAGGGCTCCTCCCTAAGCCCCACCCTTTTTAATGTTTATATGCGACCTCTAGAAAAGATAGTTCTTCCCTTTGGTGTGCATATTGTCACCTACGCCGACGATACCCAGCTGGTGGTCTCTCTGGACCACTCTGAGGGGTCGTCTAACACCTTAGGCCCCTGTCTAGAAGCCGTCTCTAAGTGGATGCAATCTTCATGTCTTAGACTTAACGGGGAGAAGATGGAGGTTATGCTGCTGGGCAACCCTTCCCCGTCCGCCCTTACATCCATCTGGCCCACATGTCTCGGCCCTCCCCCCCCTCCCAACCCTCAGATAAAGAGCCTCGGAATCTGGCTTGATAAAGCGCTTGACTTTTCGGTCCAAGCCACAAAAACCGCTTCTACATGTATGGGACTAATGAAAATGCTTCGTAAAGTGTTTCCTTTACTTCCATTCCAGGCGAGGAGGGTCATGGTTCAGGCCCTGATACTCTCCCGCCTGGATTATGGAAATGCCCTATATATGGGGGTCCCGGCAGGAGTGACCAATAGGCTTCAAGTCACGCAAAACTGTGCGGCCCGACTACTGTATAACATTCCACGCTGGCAATCAGCCAAGAAAGCTCTAAAAGAACTTCATTGGCTCCCAGTAGTGGCCAGAACGCAGTTTAAGGCCATGTGCATTCTGCACAAATCCTTCCATCGTACTGGTCCTGCCATCCTGCTTCCTATAGTGGTGCCCTACGTTCCATCTAGAGCCTTGCGCTCTAGCGCATTGCTTCTTTCTGTACTTCTATTGCCTCTTTTTGCATACCTCCTGCCTCCTTCTGCATCTCTGTTGGTTCTTTCTCTACTGTTCTTGCTTCTTTCTGCACCTCTCTTGCAAATTTCTGCACCCTCTTGCCTCTTTCTGCACTCCTCTTCCCTCTTTCTGTACCTCTCTTACCTCTGTCTGTACCCCGTTTCCTCTTTTTGCACCTCTTTATCCTGTTTCTGCAACTCTCTTGCCTCTTTCTGCACTTTTCTTGTCTCTTTTTGCACATCCGTTGCTTTTTTTTGTACTTTTCTTGCCTCTTTCTGTGCCCCTCTTGCCACTTTCTGCCCCTCCGTTGCTTGTTTCTGTACTTCTCTTGCTTCTTCTTGTACCTCTCTTGCTTCTTTATGCACCCCTCTTGCCTCTTTCTACATCCTTCTTCCCTCTTTGTGCACCTCTCTTTCCTTTTTCTGTACCTCTCTTGCCTCTTTCAGCACTTTTCGTGCCTCCTATGCTTCTTTCTGCACTTCTAGTGCCTCTTTCTGCACCCCTCTTGCTTCTTTCTGCACCTCTGTTGCAAATGTCTGCACCCTTCTTGCCTTTTTCTACACAACTCTTGCCTGTTTCTGCACATCTCCTGCCTCTTTCTGCAGTTCTCTTGCCTCCTTCTGTACCTCTGTTGCTTCTTTCTGCACGTCTCTTGCCTCTTTCTGCACTCCTCTTGCCTCCTTCTGTACCTCTGTTGCTTCTTTCTGTACTTCTCTTGCCTCTTTCTCACACTTCTTGCTTCTTTCTGCACCTCTGTTGGTTCTTTCTGCACTGCTCCTGCTTCTTTCTGCACCTTTCTTGCAAATTTCTGCACCTTCTTGCCTCTTTCTGCACTCCTCATCCCGTACCTCTCTTGCCTCTGTCTGCACCCCCGTTTCCTCTTTTTGCACCTCTTTATCCCGTTTCTGCAACTCTCTTGCCTCTTTCTGCACTTTTCTTGCCTCTTTTCGCACATCTGTTGCTTCTTTTTGTACTTTTCGTGCCTCTTTCTGTGCCCCTCTTGCCTCTTTCTGCCCCTCTGTTGCTTGTTTCTGTACTTCTCTTGCTTCTCCCTGTGCCTCTCTTGCTTCTTTACGCATGCACCCCTCTTGCCTCTTTCTGTACCCTTCTTTCCTCTTTGTGCAGCTCTCTTTCCTTTTTCTGTACCTCTCTTGCCTCTTTCAGCACTTCTCGTGCCTCCTATGCTTCTTTCTGCACTTCTATTGCCTCTTTCTGCACCCCTCTTGCTTCTTTCTGCACCTCTGTTGCAAATGTCTGTACCCTTTTTGCCTCTTTCTGTACAACTCCTGCCTGTTCCTGCACATCTCTTGCCTCTTTCTGCAGTTCTCTTGCCTCCTTCTGTACAACTGTTGCTTTTTTCTGCACTCCTCTTGCCTCCTTCTGTACCTTTGTTGCTTCTTTCTGTACTTCTCTTGTCTCTTTCTGCACACCTCTTGCCTCTTTCTGCATCACTGTTGGTTCTTTCTGCACTGCTCCTGCTTCTTTCTACGCCTCTCTTGCAAATTGCTGCACCCCTCTTGCCCCTGTATGCACCCCTGGTCCCTCGTTCTGCATCCCTCTTGCTTCTTTCGACACCTCTCTTGCTTATTTCTATACTTATCTTGCCTCCTTCTGTACCTCTGTTGCTTTTTTCTGTACTTCTCTTGCCTCTTTCTGCACACCTCTTGCCTCTTTCTGCACCTCTGTTGGTTCTTTCTGCACTGCTCCTGCTTCTTTCTGTACCTCTCTTGCAAATTTCTGCACCTTCTTGCCTCTTTCTGCACTCCTCTTCCCGTACCTCTCTTGCCTCTGTCTGCACGCCTGTTTGCTCTTTTTGCACCTCTTTATCCTGTTTCTGCAACTCTCTTGCCTCTTTCTGCACTTTTCTTGCCTCTTTTCGCACATCTGTTGCTTCTTTTTGTACTTTTCGTGCTTCTTTCTGTGCCCCTCTTGCCTCTTTCTACCCCTCTGTTGCTTGTTTCTGTACTTCTCTTGCTTCTTCCTGTACCTCTCTTGCTTCTTTGTGCACCCCTCTTGCCTCTTTCTACACCCTTCTTCCCTCTTTGTACAGCTCTCTTTCCTTGTTCTGTACCTCTCTTGCCTCTTTCAGCACTTTTCGTGCCTCCTATGCTTCTTTCTGCACTTCTATTGCCTCTTTCTGCACCCCTCTTGCTTCTTTCTGCACCTCTGTTGCAAATGTCTGTACCCTTTTTCCCTCTTTCTGCACAACTCCTGCCTGTTTCTGCACATCTCTTGCCTCTTTCTGCAGTTCTCTTGCCTCCTTCTGTACAACTGTTGCTTCTTTCTGCACGTCTCTTGCCTCTTTCTGTACTCCTCTTGCCTCCTTCTGTTCCTCTGTTGCTTCTTCCTGTACTTCTCTTGCCTCTTTCTGCACACCTCTTGCCTCATTCTGCACCACTGTTGGTTCTTTCTGCACTGCTCCTGCTTCTTTCTACACCTCTCTTGCAAATTGCTGCACCCCTCTTGCCTCTGTCTGCACCCCTGGTCCCTCGTTCTGCATCCCTCTTGCTTCTTTCGACACCCCTCTTGCTTATTTCTATACTTATCTTGCCTCTTTCTGTATACCTCTTGCCTCCTTCTGCACCTCAAATGCTTCTTTCTGCACTTCTCTTGCTGCTTTCTGCACCCCTCTTGCATCTTTCTGCACATCTCTTGGAAATTTCTCTGCCCCTCATGCCTCTCTGTGTACCTCTCTTGCCTCTTTCTGCACCTCTCTTGCCCCTTTCTGCACCCCTCCTGCTTCTTTCTGCACCTTGTTTGCTTCTTTCTGTACTTCTATTGCTTCTTTTTGCATACCTCTTGCCTTCTTCTGCACCTCTGTTGGTTATTTCTGTACTGTTCTTGCTTCTTTCTGCACCTCTCTGGCATATTTCTGCACCCTCTTGCCTCTTTCTGCACTCCTCTTCCCTCTTTCTGTAGCTCTCTTGCCTCTGTCTGCACCCCCGTACCCTCTTTTTATACCTCTTTATCCTGTTTCTGCAACTCTCTTGCCTTTTTCTGCACTTTTCTTGCCTCTTTTTGCACATCTGTTGCTTCTTTTTGTAATTTTCTTGCCTCTTTCTGTGCCCCTCTTGCCTCTTTCTGCCCCTCTGTAGCTTGTTTCTGTATTTCTCTTGCTTCTTTCTGTACCTCTCTTGCTTCTTTACGTACCCCTCTTGCTTCTTTCTACACCCTTCTTCCCTCTTTGTGCACCTCTCTATCCTTTTTCTGTACCTCTCTTGCCTCTTTCAGCATCGCTCTTGCCTCTTTTGCTACTTTCTGCACTTTTCTTGCCTCTTTCTGCACCCCTCTTGCTTCTTTCTGCACCTCTGTTGCAAATGTCTGCACCCTTCTGGCCTCTTTCTGCACAACTCTTGCCTCTTTCTGCACCTCTGTTGGTTCTTTCTGTACTGCTCTTGCCTTTTTCTGTACCACTTTTCCCTGTTTCTGCAACCCTCTTGCCTCTTTCTGTACTTTTCTTGCCTCCTTCTGCATCGCTGTTGCTTCTTTCTGCACTACTCTTGCCTCTTTCTGCAACCCTCTTGCCTCTTTCTGCACCTCTTTTGCTACTTTCTGCATCTCTCTTGCTCCATTCTGCAACTCTCTTGCCTCTTTCTGCACTTCTCTTGCCTCCTTCTGCACCTCTGTTACTTCTTTCTGCACTACTCTTGCCTCTTTCTGCAACCCTCTTGCCTCTTTCTGCACATCTGTTGCTTCTTTCTGCACCTCTCTTGCTTCATTCTGCAACTCTCTTGCCTCTTTTTGCACTTCTCTTATCTCCTTCTACACCTCTGTTGCTTCTTTCCGCACTACTCTTTCTTCATTCTGTGCCCCTCTTGCCTCTTTCTGTACCATTCGCCCTTTCTGCACCTCTCTTGTTTCTTTCTGCACCCCTGTTCCCTTTTTCTGTACCTCACTTTCCTGTTTCTGCAACTCTTTAGCCTCTTTCTGCAGTTCTCTTGCCTCCTTCTACACCTCTGTTGCTTCTTTCTGCACTTCCCTTGCCACTTCCTGCACCCCTCTTGTCTGTTTCTGCACCTCCGTTGGTTCTCTCTGCACTGCTCTTACTTCTTTCTGTACCTCTCTTACAAGTTTCTATACCCCTCTTGCATCTTATTCCACTCCTCTTTCCTCCTTCTGCACCTCAGTTGTTTTTGTTCTGCGCTGCTCTTGCTTCTTTCTGCATCTCCTTTTCCTATTTCTGCAATTCTCTTGCCTCTTTTTGCACTTCTCTTGCCTCCTTCTGCCCCTCTGTTGCTTCTTTCTGCACTTCTCGTTTCTTTCTGCACCTCTCTTGCTTCATTTTACCCCCCTCTTGCCTGTTTCTGCACCGATCTTGCCTGTTTCTGCAACTCTTTTGCCTCCTTCTGCAGTTCTCTTGCCTCCTTCTGCACCTCTGTTTCTTCTTTATGGACTTCTCTTGCCTCTTTCTGTACCCTACTTGCCTCTTTCTGCAAGTCTGTTGGTTCTTTCTGCACCACACTTGCTTCTTTCTGAACCTCTCTTGCAAATGTCTTCAGCCCTCTTTATAACCTCTCCTGCCCCTGTCTGCACCCCTCTTGTCTCTTTCTCCACCTCTTTTGCTTCTTTCTGCACCCCTCTTGCCTCTTCCTGCACCTTCCTAGGTTCTTTCTGCACTTCTCTTTCTTCTTTCTGTACCTCTCTTGCAAATGTAGCTCCCCCCTTGCCTCTTTCTGCACCTCTCTTGTCTCTGCACCCATGTTTCCTATTTCTGCACCTCTTTTGCCTGTTTCTTCAACTCTCTTGCTTCTTTCTGAACTTCTTTTGCCTCTTTCTGTACTCAAATGGGAAGTGCAAGCTATTAGGTTTAAAGGTCTGCATGCCTTTGTGCCTGAGGTATATGTCTTCTTGTACATGTATTCCTACATGTGTACAGCATCTGAAGATGGTAGCTTTAACCCCTCCCACGCTCATGACGAGCTCAGCTCGTCATGAGCCACGGTTCTCGTGTGCTCATGATGAGCTGAGCTCGTCATGACCGATAGAACGCTCACACGCAGGGCTAATTCCCCTGCTGTGCTGGGCGTTCTAAGGAATGGGTGTGGTCATGACGAACTCAGCTCGTCATGAGCACACGAGAAACGTGGCTCATGATGAGCTGAGCTCGTCTAGAGCACCGGGGAGCTGTGCACGCCCCCCTCCCTCCAGCACAGAGGGGGAATCACCCCGCAGCGAAAGGGTTAAAAGTGGGTAGATTCTCCTATAGGTGGTCAAATATTCTCAGTTCTGCTCTTTCATTTGGTTGCACAGGCAGGCATGTCTTATATATAGGTGTTATAGAGACCCTCAAATATACTATTGTATTCCTATGTGCCCTGTATTATGAGCAGAAAGAAATACATACACCTTTTTGAATACAAATTTACAGGGTATGCTGTTTGAAACACAGTTATTCAAGTATTTGTATGTTTATTTTGTAACATGTCACTAGGTAAAAGCAGAGACACACGCATGCATACCTTCACAAACTTGGTGAGATTTACAACAGTGATATGGTTAGGATTGCTGTTTTACATTTGATAGGCCTAACATTTTGAGCAGTCAATGAATAGTGAACCTTCAAGAGAAAAGTGAGGTTTAAGACATCTTGGGAGAAGGATTAGTGATTAGGCTATTTTATATGAGTCTGTGGAAAGGTACAGTCGCAGTAGGCCTCTTTCTGCACCTCTGTTGCTTCTTTCTGTACTTATCTTGCCTCTTTCTGCACCTTTCCTCCTCTTTCTGGACTTCTGCTGCCTCTTCTGCATTTTTCTTGCTTCTTTCTGAACCTTTTTTCCTCTTTCTGCACCTCTCTTGCATCTTTCTGCACCTCTCTTGCATCTTTCTGCACTTATCTTGCTTCTTTCTGCGCCTTTCTTCCTCTTTCTGTACATGTCCTACCTATGTAGGCATAGTTAGAAAATATCATTTAAATACCTTAGAAATTCACTGAAAAAAACACAGGTTTCAGCGACGTTATAGTTAGGAATTAGCATTGAAAAAACCTTAGATATTCACTGAAAACACCACAGTTTTCAGGGACGTTATAGTTAGGTTGACATTTCACTCATACAAAACCAGAGAAATTCAGCTATTATAGTTAGCTGGGCTAAATTGAACTCGCGCCCCTGCAATGCACTGCTGATGACGTTACACATTGCATCACTCATGACATGATCTGTGATATCACTCCTGATCACTCATGATATCACTCATGGCCTCATCCTCTTAATATCTGATGCACCTCCTCACACCCAAATATAACCTTTCATACACTCACTCTAAAATAAAGACTACCATTTTTGAAACCATAGACACACAATACCAGTTAGTACATTCCCACTCACTGATTCATAGGTCTACACACACATCCATCCACTCACCCATACAGTTACTCATACATGCAGTCACTCATTAATAAAGCCACTGATATATGCACTCATACAGACACTCACACACTGCCACTCACCCATAGAGTTACTCATACATCTAGTCAGTCACCCAAAGAATCAATCACACTGCCATTTACTCACCTATACAGTTATACACACTCCACCTCACTTATTCATACAGAAAGTAACACATACCTATTCTCTTCTACAATCACTGACACAAGCACAAACTCATCCATACAGCCACTCTCACAATCACTCACCCATATAGTTACTTATATACTCCAACACTCACATATACTACCTTTTACATATGTAGTTGCTCACACATATACCACTGAGACATCCATTCACTCACCAACAGCCATACACACACTCACTCACCCATACAGCCCCTCGCAGATGCACTCATGAACCCATACACCCAGTGAAGCACCCACTCACATTTAGATAAGATACAGAGTGTACCAAAGTGCAATGCTTTGTAAAAGCTGCCCTCACCCACAATGAATTGTGGCATGTATCATCATAGGGCTGCTGCGACACCTCTGCGTCGACCAGTGCTAGAGGTGGAGCAACAGGGTAGGGAAGACAATACAAACACAGAGAAAAATAAAAGGATCCCAAAAATTATAATGAGTGCAGGTTTAAAGTCTAAAAATAACCAAGGGATAGCCTCATAATAATTTTATTCCTGGACTCCCTTAATTAGGTTTAAAAAGGTATCTCCCTAACTAAGGATGGTAGTGATGTAAGTGTATTTAAGCACCCCTCCGTTCTGCATTATGGTCAACATGTTTCAGCCAGATTGGGTTACTCTCCCAGCTTTTGTCAGAACTGTCGGATCCCTGTACTCAATCCCCTTCTGTTTATATACGAATTGTATATCTAATTACTCCACCTGTTATTTTTAAGTATGATGTGTTCCGGACTCATACTCCTGATAGGAGAGAGTTTCTCTTAATGTGCTACCTGAACTGGCATGAGGGGAGAGAGCGACCCCCTGTAGTCACACATTCGTCAAGGGTGGTGCACCTCCACCCAGTCTTCCCTACAGGTGCCGTATAGGATTGATCAGTCGCCCATGCATTCACTAAGACACGTTTAATCACTCACTTATACAGTCACATACCCACTAAATCATCCATTCAGACACTCATACACCCATCCATCCTTCAATACACCTTGGCGTATATATATATATATATATATATATATATATATATATATATATATATTACCTACTGGCGGTCGCCAGTAGGTATATATAGTTAGGATTTTTTCTCTATGGGATTTTTGAAAATTCTATGTCTAATAACTTTGGCGTTTGTGGATGGAATTGGCTGAAATTTTCAGGAAAATGGCACATTTTGTTTCTGAGCAGCCCTTGAAAATTTGGGGGGGGGGTTTGTCAAGGGGGGGCCGAGAAAAAAGGGGGGTCCCAAAACGTGTTTTTAACATTGAGTTTTCCATAGGGCGGTTGGCCTCACTTTTAGCCCGAAGGGCTGAATGGATTTGCACGAAACTTGGCAAAATTGTAGGGACTGGTAGCCTGATGTGCCTTTTGTAGGTCTCAATATATGTGCTTCAGTGGATTTTGAGAAATTAACGTTCAAAAAAAGATATATATCCGTAACAGCGCTCCGCTTCGGAGCTTTGCGAAGCTGATTGGTTCTCCGTCGTCTGTAAACATTCCAAACAGTCCGTAGCGGCCGCCATCTTGTCTCTCGGTAGGATCGAGAGACAAGAGGAGGCCAAAGCGAAGGGGCAAATGACCATAAGGGGGCATAGTAGATTCTCGCTGACCCCCTAGGTTTGATGTGGAGGTTTTAAAAGGGCCCCGCGGGGCAAAAAAATAATAAATAATAATAATCGAACGGCTGAATGGATTTGCACGAAACTTGGCAAAATTGTAGGGACTGGTAGCCCGATGTGCCTTTGCTAGGTCTCAATATATGTGCTCCAGTGGATTTTGAGAAATTAACGTTCAAAAAAAGATATATATCCGTAACAGCGCTCCGCTTCGGAGCTTTGCGAAGCTGATTGGTTCTTCGGCGTCTGTAAACATTCCAAACAGTCCGTAGCGGCCGCCATCTTGTCTCTCGGTAGGATCGAGAGACAAGAGGAGGCCAAAGCGAAGGGGCAAATGACCATAAGGGGGCATAGTAGGTCGTCCCTGACCCCCTAGGTTTGATGTGGAGGCTTTAAAAGGGTCTCGCAGGGCAAAAAAAAAAAATATTGTTTTTTTAGTTTTTTTGCGTGGAGTGCGCCCGGTTCGCGAACCGGGAAGCATTCTGGGGAGCGTACTTTCTTGAAAATTAGTGAAAAAAGTTAGAGTAAAATAATAATTGTGAGTGATCAGATGTAGGGTAGCTCTGAGAAGAGCTTTTGGGTTTATGGTACATTTAGGTACTTATAAGTAGGTACCAATGCACAGTCTTAAATTCAAAATGAAAACTCTGTTGCCCTCATCTGAGAAGTGAACTCCATCTCCTCTGTAGATATCTTGCATGTAGTAACGCAAGTTATTGTTGTACAGGGAGCCCATTCCATGGTCTCTCATGTAAGCTGAAACAGATTTGTTTACATGCTTCCTCGACTTCTCAATTTGTGGACAAAATTGGTTTGACCACCTCCATTTCTGTCTTTGGCATATATTTGAATATACCAAGGCAGTCTGAGGAAAAAGTGCCATCAATTGCTCAAAGGTGTCCTTTAAAAGCATTTCCAGACCTACCCCAGTCAAAGTGCCCAAATCATTACCTCCACAGTGCACAATTAACAGGTCAGGTTTTGGCAAATGCATAAAGGTTTTCACCAATGGTATCAATTGGTGACATTTTAATCCTCTGTGGCCAAACCACTTAATTTCCACATCTTGTAAATTGAGGTTAGGTAAATTCCTGTTCTCAGCATACCTCTGAGCCCAATAGATGTAACTATGTCCAACAATCCAGACAGAAAACATGGTGAGAGAAGGTTCTCCTGCAGTCAGATGAAGTGTGGCAATGAAATGGCAGTTGAAAAAATGAGAGTTTAAAATGAAAAAAACTGTGGAGTTTCTGTGTTAATGAAGCAGTAACAGTGATTGGTGGATTTTGATTGCTGAAAACAGAAAGTTAGGGTGCATGGATGAGTTGTTTGAAAGATGTATTTTGAGTGGTGAAGAAAAAATCATTAAATGAAAGAATGCAGTGGATATG
Source organism: Lissotriton helveticus (assembly GCF_964261635.1). Classification (NCBI taxonomy): domain Eukaryota; kingdom Metazoa; phylum Chordata; class Amphibia; order Caudata; family Salamandridae; genus Lissotriton; species Lissotriton helveticus. The sequence goes on from NC_136067.1 coordinate 1,531,728,449, forward strand.
AGGTGCACTGAGAGTTCAGAGTTCAATTGCAACATTGTTGTGTGAACTTGCAAACACCAGAGGTCTTCCAAGACGTGGTTGCCATGCAGAAAAGGCATGAAATGGCAGAGGGGGGAAGGGTTTTCATTTGAAAAAAAGTGAGGGAAGAGTTTTGATTGGGTGACATGAGAGATATGTGTGAAGAATTACAGCATTTCTGTGCTTTTGATAGATGCAGACTCTGGAGTGCATACCTTTTGCTCTGCTGAAGACAAATTGGTGTGTTTCTGAGACTGTTTTGAAACTCAAAGTATTTGCTAAGGTGAGAAAAGATTTCTTTAATTTAGATAGAAAATAGTGTGCTTTAAGGAGAAAATTATGAAGAAAGTTGTGTTTTTCAAATGTTGCTTTGTCTCAAGTGTTTTACAAATAGATTTTGTTTCTTTGAGAAATTGTAATTGGAGAAAATGTGAAGTATTAGTACTGACAGGGTTTTTATGTGCATAGGAGCTGTGGAGTGTTTTCAAATTATGACTTGTAAATCGTTTTTGAGAAAAAGCAATGGTTTTAATATTGATGACAAGGACATAATGGTGTCTGCTTCTTTATAAGGTAATTGAGAGTCTCTGATGTTATTTTTCCCATTTCAATGTAAGAAGTTTGTCTGGAGCAAATTGCTTGTAAATATGCTCCCACCTGTGCATGGCAAATTTAGATTTTGAATGTTTGCGTTACATAGGCATGTTAAAGGTGACTGAAACATGCTGCAAAGGCAATCAAAAAACGCTTTTATGTGTCTTAAGGACATTTTAAGTCATTTCCCCATGTGCAGTGTTTTCAAATTATGAGTTGAAAATCGTTTTTGAGGTAAAGGAATGTTTTCAAAATTTATGTGCGCCATATGCCCCCAAATTTCTTTTTCAGGGGTGCAGCAGGGTGTTCTTGAGACATCCCTGCACCCTCGGAAAAATTCGTAATTTGCGATGAGGTAATTGCTAATCGCAAATTGCACCTTCATTCCTATGGGCCTCCTGCTGCATGGAAATGAATGGGTAATTTGTAATTAGCAAATAGCTCATCGCAAACTAGGAATGGTAAAGAATCGCTACTTATTCCTTAAAGTTCGCTATTTAGGAAATGCAAAAAACTTTGATGATACATATGGCGGTTCATCTCTAACAAGATAAGAAGCATAGGGATAGATTTATGATGACTGGCGCATCACCAGGGATGTGTTAGTCATTCTGTGCCGCTGTTCCGTCACCTATGGTGTGCTGCATTTACAATGCGGCGCATCATGGGGCAAAAACAGCACAGATGCGTGACGTATCTGTGCCGTAAAGGTGGCGCATTGCTGGAGTTGTATCGCAAGTGTGATGAAGCTCCAGCAAGGCTCAGGGGTGTCCCTGTCGCAGGGTTTCTGTTCTCAGACAGAACTGTGGACAGAGGATTGGAACCTCGGCGAATTAGGGTGCCCCAAAACTCACCTTAGTAATCAAAATCCCCTTAGCAAGCTAGGTACAGTGTCACATTGGATATAACAAACTCTCAATGTTTAGACAATCCAGAATATGAACTTATAGTATCTCAGGATACGTGGAACTCATGAACAGTCGGTCGTTATATATTTCTTAGAAACCAGAACATGGAGTTAAGAAGAACACATGTGTATTTGAAATGTTTATTTACTAATGCCGTCTTCTCAGGCGTAGTATCTTAGATAATAGAAGTACACATATTATCAGTAGCAAAATTACCAGCATAGTTACTAGTACATAAAAAGCGAACGGTGACAGTATGTTAACATGCTGTAAATGAATAAGAGTTAGCAACACTTATAAGCAGCCGCGGGCCGTGGAGGGAGTTACGGTGGGGCAGGGAGGCGGGGAGGGGGAGGGGCAGGGTGGAGAGGGCTCCACCCTGCCCCTCCCCCTCCCCGCCTCCCTGCCTCACCGTAACTCCCTCCACGGCCCGCGGCTGCTTATATCTGACCCTCCCTAATACACATATTATATTATTTGCTAAGAAGGTCTCTTTGTGTTGGTTTAGGGCGTGCCCATACTTTAGTGTCTTAGATTTGAAGGAATCACATCAGCATACACCAGCTCTCTCTTCACGTGAACCGCATCAAGTGTTGTGTATGTGTGTTCGGCAAAGCAATATAAAACCCGCCTCATGCCCAGAATTGGCAGAAGCTGCACTTATGTTATGAGTATGAAGTCGTGGAGATCAGACCTCATAACAATTCTGTATCGTGTTGTTCTTGAAACTTCAGCAGTCGCTGTACAGATATAGTTTAACAAGCAAAGCAGATAGTAGAGCAATAACATATTATTCTCATGTAAACCACGATGAACTACTAGGTTGAAAGCTAAAGCAACAACTAAGTGTCGTGTGCAGAAGTTGCAAAAAAGGAAAAATGGCGTTTAAACCGGTAATGAGCCCATGCTAACTTAACACGGTGTAAAGATATCCAGGATCTAGATGACACTTCCCCATGATCCGGAAACGAACTGAATAAGATAATAGAAGTGGCATCTCATGAGAGCAGATTGCAACTTTATATGTGGACGGTCCGCAAGGTAAAACATTAAAAACTAGGAAAATTTAATGCTAAAGAAAAATAAAACAGCCAACTACTTTATCGAGGCTTAAGCCAATAGGCAAGCTAAATAATAAAAACTTGACAAATAAGTCAATGAATTGTCAATGAAATGCTAGTACTCAGCATATCAAACATGAAAAAGGTCTATGACATAACTGTGTATGCAAAATAAGCTGCAACAGCCTCCAATAGGAAGTCACCGTCTTCATCCGAAAAGAGTTCAGCCATCCAATTTAAAAGCGGAAAAGAACATACGTGCTCTCCCAGCACCGGATCCTCTATCACCATCAGAGGACAGCTCGGTGGGTTTTCAAGAAAGCTCTGTTCCAAGAAAGACTGTGTTGCCGCCAGTAAATTCCAGGGACCAATTAGTCCATGCATCAATGCCACAGCCATAATCCTTTCGCCAGGACAAACCAACTCGTGAGTAATGATAGGAGTCATCAGCTGATTAAAGTCGACGTCAGGAGAAACCGGTCCCCAGAGACACAAATCAATGGCCCAATCGAAATCACAGGTCAGGCAGTGAAATACAGGCTGGACACAGGTGAAGTAGGAGAATCGAAAAGATAATCCATATGCCGTGCTTAATATCGCCAACGGCATTGTGCCATAATATTCAAGCATGCGATTGCGGAACAGCGTCAGCAGCTGCAGGGCGGGAGCTTGCACAGGAGGGACATCCATATTTAAAAATGTAAAAAAGCACAAGAGCGTCCGCTGGTAATGCAAGTAAAAATGGGAATCCACCAAGCACAGTGGAAAAAATAGAATGAAAGAAAGCAGGGATGACTCCAAAGATTTTCTCAAATGAAGTCACGAGACCACTGGTAACAACTTTAAAAAAGTGCGCCAGGCCCTTTGTGGAGGACGCGTTAAAGATAGTCCGAACCATCTTGTTGAAATGGAAAGGCAAATCTGTATTTAAAAGGGTCTGCACCTCTGTACGGGTGTTCGCTATGTGAAGCACGAAAGTTTCACGGGCCGAACTCAAGGCCACCTCTCTCTGAGACAAAAGAGCTCTTATTCTTGCCATGCCGTTGAAATCTGTTCCCAAGGTTGGTATTTGTGGCCAGATTGAAAACTCCCTATGTTCATGTGTGGGAGGAAATAGAACATTTCTGCAGCAAATAACCCGTTCACTTACTGTTACGATAAAAGGAATACTTTTAATTAACCCAGAACAATCTTCATTATTGAGCATCAAATAACTACCATTTTCCAACAACTTGAACGTGGGGATGATAGCAGGAACTGGCGTGCCTTGCAACACGCAAGCCATATTTGGTCGGTGTTTGTTGCATGAACCGTGTAACTGTATGTGCCTACACATTAGTGAATGATCTGGCGTCTCAGTGCATTCCTCTCCATTCAGATAAACTTCTTGATCATCTTTGAAACATCTGTATGTGTATGGAAGCGACCAGACCTCATGAAGAAAACCACTACCTAAAGGTGCATAACGACCTATTGGTATATATTTCATACAATTTGAAAACTTATATAAAGCAAAAGGCAGCGTTATTAAACCGTGGATAAGGCACGTTGCCAAAGCAGCCAACCTTTTGGATTTATACTGGAAATGTTAAAGGAAGAATTATGGAGTAGGGCCTGTAAATCTTTAATGGACAACCGAGTAAAATTACTCCAACCATCATATTCCTCTAACTCCGGGATAGTAGGGGTGTTTAATTTTTTAGAAGTAGCCAATCCAAAGCATTTGGTCTGGGAAATTGTTTCATTCACAAACAACATATGATTTGGGATGAGATATGCACGGTGCAAAGCCTCAGTGCCTTTTACCTGCCAGGTTCGTGAACCCCAAACTGATGTAGATCCTGGATATCTTTACACTGTGTTAAGTTAGCATGGGCTCATTATTGGTTTAAACGCCATTTTTCCTTTTTTGCAACTTCTGCACACGACACTTAGTTGTTGCTTTAGCTTTCACCCTACCTGCGTCAAGATCTATGCCTGCTTCAAGCAGGCGCAGGGTTTTGATGCAGCTTTGTCCTATCTGATTGTAAATGCGGCAGACTGTGGGTGGTAGAGCAGCGGTGCACGTTAACTGGTGCATCTCTGGGGATGTGCTAGTTAATATAAATCTGCCCCTTTCCATACATACTGAGCATGTCATGAATGATGTAATATGTGACATCATCAGCAGTGGATTACGGGTAATAGTATCTCTAGTTTACTCCCCTATAGCTGTCTTTCTTTTAACATAACTGTCTGTTTCCTTCCCTTATACTTACTGTTTTTTTGGTTCGCTTCCGGTTCGCGTACCGGCGAGCGAACTGGGAAGCGAACTAAGAGAAATAGAGGTTGGCACAGTTCCAAATATTGTACCAATTTTTTAATACCGGGGAGGTAGTTCTGAAAAGAACTTTTTTTTATTGTTTTTGTTGTTTTATATTTTTTTAATGATTTTTCTGAACATTTTTTTACTTTTTTTGAATTTTTCTGAACAGTTTTATATTTTTTTTGTTTTTTTTTTGGAGGGGGCAACGAAAACGATTCATTGTAAAGGGCTCAACAGGAGCAACAAAAAAAAAAAAGAATTTATTGTTTGGGGCGTTTCGGACAAACATGAGCATGATTGTCAATAGCTCTGTTGATCAGAGTGATGCTACTTTCTCCGTAGCAAATGAATCCACTGCAATGTACGCAGACTTGTTTTACTTCACGAAATCTCGTTTGTATATTTTGCACCATCTCCCTGCCCTCTGGTCCCGTTACTTCCGGTACAACAGATCTTCTGGCCATAATAGGGAGATTATCTAGGTCGTTACGAAACTGTGCAGCACTGTAGTTGTTAGGATGCCACCTAGTCATATGGCGATGCATTGTGTAGTTTCCGAAACTGTATTTTTTGTCGGTCCCTCTGGACAGTCTATCTTGACATATAAGGCAAGTTACGTATCTTGCATTTACTTTTTTCTGACCTTTGGGAATTTTAAAAAATTGCCAAATGAAGTTTTCTTTCCGGTGAGACGTCCTGGGCTCCTCAGGCAAAAAGTGCCTCTCTTCGTGCTCTTCGTCCTGTTCCTCTTCTTCCTCTTCTTGCTGAATTATAACTTCAGCAGGTGGTCCACTCTTCCTTGGATGTGGTGGAGGTGGTGGGGAAGCACCAGCTGAAGCTACTAAAGAAGCCATTGCTCACTGGTAACAAAGGGTCTTTCTCTCACAATGATGAAAGTCAGAGTGAGGAAAGAAGGAGGGATTTTCATCATTTGGGAAAAACAATAGTTCTCAACCAATGAAAAGTGTTCATTTTAGATTATATGACCTAGTCTTACATCATTAGGAAACCAAAAGTGAAATGAACCAATGAAAAGTGTTATTACCAAGTCACATGACCTGCTGTGTTTACGTTACGCGCTTTGCAGGGCCTCACGGTTTGCTTCCAGAAACCTGCGCTTTGCGCCTCGCTTCGCGTACCAGTTCGCTAACGTAGCACGTCATATGACGTATCACGCGACAACGCGAAACGTCATGTGGACGGGAGGCGTCACGATGTTGTTTTCTAACGCGGCAGTTGCGGTAAAGAAACGTTTACCGGCTCGCGGTCTATTTCGCGGCATCAAGGTCAGCTAACGGGAAGTTTCCCGATTCGCGAAGCGGGAACGAAGAAAAAAAAAATTAACATTTTTTTTTATTAATAAACATATAAAATATATTTTTGGATTTAAAGAAGAATACATTTTACAGCTACAGATATTAGCTGTTAAAAAACCAATGAAATTCACTGAAAAAACCATAGGTTATAGACCATATATAGTTAGGAATTAGCATTTAGAAAACTTTATTTTACTCACACAAAACCATTGAAATTCCATATATAGTTAGTTGCACTAACTATATATTGCGCACCCGCAATCCACTGCTGATGATGTCACATATTACATCATTCATGACATGGTCAGTGACATCACTGATGACATCTCAAATGACATCACTGATGACATCACTGATGACATCTCAAATGACATCACTGATGATATCTCATTTGACATCAATGGTCACATCAATGATGATATCATTAATGTGACAATACAATGCATCTCCTCACACTTTAATATAACCTCTGTTACACCCAGTGTTAAATACAGAGTATAATTTTTGAAACCATTGACACACCAATACTAGTTACTACATACGCACTCACTGATTCCTACGTCTACACACACATTCACTCATTCACCCATACAATCATTCATACATACAATCACTCATCTTTACAACACTATCATATGCACTCATACACCTATACAGACACTCACACTCTGCCACTCATCCATGGAGTTACTCACACACCTAGTCAGTCCTGTAAAGAATCAATCACACTTCCATTTTCTAATCTACACAGTTAAACATAGAGTACCTTACATTTTCAAACATATACTAACACATACTTACTCTCTTATAGAATCACTGATACAAGTACACATTGATCTGCACAGAGTCACACACCTCCCAGCCAGCCATACACACACTCAGTCTCCCATACAAATACTTGTGCAACCAATCAATAACCCATATAGCTACTTATATAGCTACTGATCAACACATGCAGCAGCTTGCACAACAACAGACATACTGATGCACACTTTCAGACAGTTTAGTCACTAACCCGTGCATTTAGTAAGACGCATTTAATCACTCACTCATACAGTCAATCACGCACCTACTAAAACCTTCATTCAGACACTTATACATCCACTCATTCTTCAATATGTAAAACATATTTAAACTTTACAGAAACACATAATCACTGGATGTTGTCATCAGTGATGTCATTTGAGATGTCATCAGTGATGTCATCAGTGATGTCACTGACCATGTCATGAATGATGTAATATGTGACATCATCAGCAGTGGATTGCGGGTGCGCAATATATAGTTAGTGCAACTAACTATATATGGAATTTCAATGGTTTTGTGTGAGTAAAATAAGGTTTTCTAAATGCTAATTCCTAACTATATATGGTCTATAACCTATGGTCTTTTCAGTGAATATATATATATATATATATATATATATATATATATATATATATATATATATATATATATATTCACTGAAAAAACCATAGGTTTTACACACGTTATAGTTAGGAAGTAGCATTTACAAAACCTATGAAATTCACTGAAAAAACCATAGGTTTGACACCAGTTATAGTTAGCTGGAAATTTTACTGATATAAAACCAATGAAATTCCATGTTATAGTTAGTTGGACTCACTATAACTTGCGCGTGTAATGCACTGCTGATGACGTCACATATTACATCACTCATGACATCACTCATGACACCATCCTTGTGACACAGTGACAGACCTCCTTTCACTGTAATCTAACCCTTGAAACGCATATTCAAAAATAGAAACTAAAATTTTCAAAAAAATGGAGATACCCATACCAGTTACAACAACCAATTCAATAATTCCACCATCTATATACACATGCACTAATTCACCTACAGTTCTATATAGTCACTCATACATATATTCACTAATCATATGTAGTGATACACCTACACATCCTGTTACACACCGACAGTCATCCAAAAGTTATTCACACACATACTCACACATGCAAATAAACTATTGAACATCCATTTATTTGCATAAACAGCTATACACACACTACCACTTTACTTCTAAGGAAACTTACACATACTTACTCTCTTAAAAAATCACTTATAGAAACACATACTAATTTAAACAGGAACTCTTACAATCCCTCACTCTCACATATAGTCACTTATATACATCAATATTCACATATACTACATTAAAACATATGTAGTTACTGATAAAGACACTAATAAGACAGTCATTCACTCACTAACACAGACATATGCACACTAATCCACCCATACAGTCCTGCACATATGCTGTCTTCAAAACACATACAAACAGAGACTCAGTCATTCTTGCATCTATGTAGTAAGTAATACCCCCACCAAACCATGCAAACACTCATACTGATACTAAGAAAAACATCTAATAACTTATATACATACACATGTACCTACTCATCAACCCATGCAGCCACTTATACACAAAGTGAAACACTAATACATATATTTAAATATTTAAGCATTACTCAGTAATATATGTATTCACTAAGATATTCAATAATATATACATATATAACACATATTTATTTTTCAGAAAGACACACATTCACTGGATGGTGTCATCAGTGATGTCATGAGTGATGTAATATGTGACGTCATCAGCAGTGCATTACACGCGCAAGTTATAGTGAGTCCAACTAACTATAACGTGGAATTTCATTGGTTTTATATCAGTAAAATTTCCAGCTAACTATAACTGGTGTCAAACCTATGGTTTTTTCATTGAATTTCATAGGTTTTGTAAATGCTACTTCCTAACTATAACGTGTGTAAAACCTATGGTTTTTTCAGTGAATATATATATATATCTATATATATATTACCTACTGGCGGTCGCCAGTAGGTATATATAGTTAGGATTTTTTCTCTATGGGATTTTTGAAAATTCTATGTCTAATAACTTTGGCGTTTGTGGACGGAATTGGCTGAAATTTTCAGGAAAATGGCACATTTTGTTTCTGAGCAGCCTTTGAAAATTTGGGGGGGGTTCGTCAAGGGGGGGCCGAGAAAAAAGGGGGGTCCCAAAACGCGTTTTTCCCATGTTAATTTCCATAGGGCGGTTGGCCTCACTTTTAGCCCGAACGGCTGAATGGATTTGCACGAAACTTGGCAAAATTGTAGGGACTGGTAGCCCGATGTGCCTTTTGTAGGTCTCAATATATGTGCTCCAGTGGATTTTGAGAAATTAACGTTTAAAAAAAGATATATATCTGTAAGCGCGGACCGGGCAGCGGCCTAGGACGCGTACTTTTCGCGCAACGGAGCTTTGTGAAGCGAAGCTGATTGGTTCTCCGGCGTCTGTCAACATTCCAAACAGTCCGTAGTGGCCGCAAACAGTCCGTAGTGGCCGCCATCTTGTCTCTCGGTAGGATCGAGAGACAAGAGGAGGCCAAAGCGAAGGGGCAAATGACCATAAGGGGGAATAGTAGATCCTCGCTGACCCCCTAGGTTTGATGTGGAGGTTTTAAAAGGGCCCCGCGGGGCAAAAAAAAAAAAATATAATAATAATCTTACGGCTGAATGGATTTGCACGAAACTTGGCAAAATTGTAGGGACTGGTAGCCCGATGTGCCTTTGCTAGGTCTCAATATATGTGCTTCAGTGGATTTTGAGAAATTAACGTTCAAAAAAAGATATATATCTGTAACAGCGGACCGCTTCGCGTACTTTTCGCGTTACGGAGCTTTGCGAAGCGAAGCTGATTGGCTCTCCGGTGTCTGTAAACATTCCAAACAGTCCGTAGCGGCCGCCATCTTGTCTCTCGGTAGGATCGAGAGACAAGAGGAGGCCAAAGCGAAGGGGCAAATGACCATAAGGGGGCATAGTAGATCCTCGCTGATCCCCTAGGTTTGATGTGGAGGTTTTAAAAGGGCCCCGCGGGGCAAAAAAAATAAATAATAATAATAATCGAACGGCTGAATGGATTTGCACGAAACTTGGTAAAATATTAGGGACTGGTAGCCCGATGTGCCTTTGCTAGGTCTCAATATATGTGCTTCAGTGCATTTTGAGAAATTAACGTTCAAAAACAAGATATATATCTGTAACAGCGCTCCGCTTCGCGGAGATAAAATTATATCTGTATTACGTAGCTGTTGCTAGCACCAGTTAGCGACGGCTAGTAGGAGATAGCGACCATCTTGGGCCCCACTTTGCATGTGAGTGATATTTATCACTAATGACATGCAAAGTGGGCATGCCAAGATGTTAGCGACTGGAAACAGTCGCTAACATCGCTATCTCCTATTATCAACTTTTGGAAATATTCGAGATAAGCGCGAATATCTCCAAAAAGTAACAGCTGCCCTGAGCAGTTCTTAGCCATGTTATCCAATGGGAGGTGGATAACATGGCTAAGAGCATTAGCTCGGTAATGCATGAATATCGCGGAGTTTTCAGCGATATTAATGCATTGCGCTCGTTTTTTATCGTATTTGCGATAAACCTTGATAATAGCAAGGTTTATCTGCGATAATTTCTGACGGTAAAAAAATCTTTGCAATGCATCGTTAGGGATAAATATCGCTTAACTTTGGTAATATGCCCCAACGTCTGTTAACGTTCGATTCGAAGGAAATCAGGAATTGTTGAAAAACATTGTGTGCGCCATCTTGTCTTTTTTCAAATGCCACACTTTTGTCGTGCACGGCAGCCATTTTAGATGCCTTGACCAGATCCACTCTGTGCACGCTGTCGATCCTTAGCATGGCTCCCCACCCTCGCAAGCATCTCCCCCAGGCAGTGGTCACCCCCGCTCTCTGTTTTATGCATGGGTAATAAACCTCCCCCCATCTGCGCTGTTCTTCCCTGAGAATCACACCCTGTGCCCGCCCGACACCTCCCTTTCGCCCTATTCACTACCGCACCCTCTGACACTCCTTTTCCTCTGTGTCCGATTGTCCAGGCCGGTCCTAGGCTATCAGCTAGCCCTGCAGATGTAGTTTATAGCCACAGCTGTAAAGAATCACCCGTCTTCAAAGGAGTTATAGTAGATCAAGGCCCACACTCGATGAGATCCGTCACAGCAGAAGCGTTGCTATTATCTGAAAACCATCCTGTATTGTGATTGGGGAGGGGACCGAGCGTGAAGCGGAAGATTCCAGGGATGACTCTTTGTACATCAAAGTTTTTACAATTATGTGTCACATTAAAAATATATAGCACTCCGACAAAGTAGTAAGATTATAAAACTTTAATAATTTATAAATATATGCAAGAAAACAAAAATAGTAATAACATATAAACATTTTTAGAGAAAAACAACGAAGTAGCGGTCGGCTGTGCGAATAGTCCCAACGCAGCACAACGTCCAGATTTCCGGCGTGGGGCGTCGCGGGGGGTGGGTGATCAGTAGCAAACTGTTGTGCGAATAGTTCCAAGGCAGCAGAACGCGCCGAAATCTAGATGACACAAAAGTGATGTCTAGTAAGTTGCCACCCAGCAAATAACGGCGTGGGGCGTCGCGGGGGGTGGGTCATCAGTAGCAAACTGTTGTGCGAATAGTTCCAAGGCAGCAGAACGATGGCACCAAGGTGATGTCCAGTAAGTTGCCGCACTGGTTTTGGTATCCTACAATGCTGCTCCGAATAACGGCGTGGAGCGCCCCGGGGGAGGCGGCGTGAACGGGCCTCTCCAGGTGGAGTCTCGTCTGTTGTAGTGGGGCGCCCCTTTACCGTTTCAGTTGCCATTCCGTCCGCTTTTGGTCCACTGTGTCAAAATCCGCCATTCAGCTGAGTTGCGCCCACTCTTGCGGTGCAGCGATAGGCGGCTGTCACAGGACTCTCAAAATGGCGGCAGGCTGTTTCCTTTTTGGGCCTGGTCCACTGAAATGGCCCTGGGACACCTTGGAAATCGGACGCTTGTCTGCTAGGTCTTGGACCCCATTCTCGAAAGCGTCCCCTCCGCCTTGAGAATTCATCAAAAGTTTTGGGGGCCCCGACTCCTGCAGGCTTCTGGTGGGGAGCGGCTGCCATGATTGCTCGCGGAATGACCACGACGGAGCTACGAGATGGTGGTGCTCTCATGGTGACGCCAGCTTCAGTCTGAAACATCCAGAAACAAGGTGGGGCTTTCATCGTTTGGGGAAAAAAAAAAGTTTTCATCCAATGAAAAGTGTTGTTTTTAGGTCATATGATCAAGCCTTCCATCATTAGGAAACCAAAAGTAAAATGAACCAATGAAAAGTTTTATAAACAAGTCACATGACCTGTTATGCGGCATAGGGTATAAAATGCGGAGAAAATACGTTGGCACGTGAGGCGGCGTCAGTAGCGGACCGATGTGCGAATAGGCCGAAGGCAACACAACGCGCCAAGATCCGGATGGCATCGAGGTGGTGTCATAGTTGAGAGTTCTGAGCAGCGGTTGTAACACTGTCTGAAGCTTATTTGCAGCTGCTGCAGCTTCACTACGCGCCAAGATCCGGATGGCACCGAGGTGGTGTGTAGGAAGTTGCCGCACTGGTGTGGCCATCCTACAATGCTGAAAGTCGGCGTGGGGCGCCCCGTTGGCCTGTGAGTTTGCGTCAGTAGCGGACCGATGTGCGAATAGGCCGAAGGCAGCACAACGCGCCAAGATCCGGATGGCACCGAGGTGGTGTCTAGTAAGTTGTCGCACTTCTGTGGCCATCCTACAATGTTGAAAGTCGGCGTGGGGCGCCCCGTTGGCCTGTGAGATGGTGTCAGTAGCGGACTGATGTGTGAATGGGGCCAAAGGCAGCGCAACAATATTTTCTACTATATTTCCGGTGTAGAAGAGACCACAAGGCGCTGAGATGCCAAGATCCGGATGGCACCGAGGTGGTGTGTAGCAAGTTGCCGCACTGGTGTGGCCATCCTACAATGCTGAAAGTCGGCGTGGGGCGCCCCGTTGGCCTGTGAGATGGCGTCAGTAGCGGACCGATGTGCGAATAGGCCGAAGGCAGCACAACAATATTTTCTGACTGACACCACAAGGCGCTGAGATGCCAAGATCCGGATGGCACCGAGGTGATGTCTAAGTTGCGGACTGATGTGCGAATGGGGCCAAAGGCAGCGTAACAATATTTTTTGTATGGAAGATACCACTAGGCGTTGAGATGCCAAGATTCGGATGGCACTGAGGTGATGTCTAGCAAGTTGGTGTGGTCATCCTACAATGCTGAAACTCGGCGTGGGTCACCCCATTAGCCTGTGAGATGGCGTCAGTAGCGGACCGATGTGCGAATAGGCCGAAGGCAGCACAACGCGCCAAGATCCGGATGTCACCGTGGTGGTTTCATAGTTGAGAGGCACTTCATCTGCAGTGGGGCGCCGAGATCCGGATGGCACCGAGGTGATGTCTAGCAAGTTGCTGTACTGGTGTGGTCATCCTACAATGCTGAAACTCGGCGTGGGTCGCCCCATTAGCCTGTGAGATGGCGTCAGTAGCGGACCGATGTGCGAATAGGCCGAAGGCAGCACAACGCGCCAAGATCCGGATGTCACCGTGGTGGTTTCATAGTTGAGAGGCACTTCATCTGCAGTGGGCGCCGAGATCCGGATGGCACCGAGGTGATGTCTAGCAAGTTGCTGTACTGGTGTGGTCATCCTACAATGCTGAAACTCGGCGTGGGTCGCCCCATTAGCCTGTGAGATGGCGTCAGTAGCGGACCGATGTGCGAATAGGCCGAAGGCAGCACAACGCGCCAAGATCCGGATGTCACCGTGGTGGTTTCATAGTTGAGAGGCACTTCATCTGCAGTGGGGCGCCGAGATCCGGATGGCACCGAGGTGATGTCTAGCAAGTTGCTGTACTTGTGTGGTCATCCTACAATGCTGAAACTCGGCGTGGGTCGCCCCATTAGCCTGTGAGATAGCTGTTCTTTGGATTTGGGCCTGGCTCGTCTGCTGTAGTGGGGCGCCCCTTTACCGTTTCAGTTGCCATTCAGCTGAGTTTCGGCTGCTCTTGATGCTACAGCGACAGGCGGCTGCAACAGGACTCTCAAAATGGCGGCCTGTTCTTTGGATTTGGGCCTGGTCCACTAAAATGGCCCTGGGACACCTTAGAACTCGGACGCTCGATTTTTTTTTCCTTTCCTGTACATGCAAAAAAAGGTAAATGCCCGGTACGTTACACGCTTCATCTGCCACGATGAACTCTCCAGAGGAACCGAAAAAAAATATAGTTGTGGTAACTATACCATGCATCGTCATATGGAGAGGTGGCACCAATTAATTATAGTGCTGCATAAAAGAGAGATTTGGAGGAGAACCCCTGACCTGCTAGTACATTCATCAAAGAAGTGGCACTGAGAGCTTCAGAGGCAAGGGAAACGGTCCCAAATTTTTAGAAGAACTTTGGAAAGATTAAAATGACATGTTTAGATTGTGGCAAATTAATTTCATGTGGACAGATGAGTGTTACTCTAATAAATACAGCATATGAACATCATCATAGTCGATGGTTGGTAGAGACATTTTGACTATATCCTGGACCTGCCCGTCCTCGCCCAAAATGGCGCCGGAATAAATGGGACTCGTAACTCCTTGTTGTGTACTGGTTGCAGAACCTTGAAATCACGAGATACGTATGCAGTTTTGAAGCACATGGCGGGCGGGGACGAGAATTGATTGAATATTTCGACATCCCTATTGATATTAAGTTCTGATGTGTTATTGATTACTGTACTGTTGAAAGTTCGAATTAACGTCACCCATGGTACTTGCCCGCAAATGTATATCTAGATAATTTTATTGTAACTGGCCCTGTCGTATTTTAATTATAAAATGTACGTCCACCGATTCCGTAACTGTTAGACACCTTAGTTCTTGCAACCTAATGGCCCGCCCGTTACGTTCCTCTACAGTGTAAATGTCTACTCATCACATACGATTACAGTTTGCTCCGTGGCCGGCCCACGTGGTTATAGGCTCGTATTTGTATAATGAAATTTTCACAATAAAGGTTTTTAAAAGAAAACATGGTAGTAGTATATACATTGGTAAAGTTTGTAATAATAGTCACTGTTTTAGAATCATTAAAAGGCAAGTGAAATAAAGCAGACCAATTACATGAAGGGTAAAAGGTATAATACGAAGGAACGCAGTAAAGATAAATGGTCAAGGGCTGTTGTGTTTTCTATTCCTGCAACATAAAGTGATCGATAAGAATCTCATATTCAGGCGTATCGGCGACTAAGACAGCAGGTCGACCCTCTTTTGCTCAACGGCTCCATCATGGGACGAAGAAACGCTCTTTTTCTCGAAAAAAGAATATATTTTACTTGCAGGACAGTTGTAAAATTTCCGGGAAAGTACATTAGTCTGGAACATTATAACATATATTTAAGAAAAAATAATGTTCGGAAGTAATGAAAAGCGTAATTTTTAGGTCATATGACCAAGCCTTTCATCATTACAATAAGAAAAGTAAAATGAACCAATGAAAAGTTTTATTAACAAGTCACATGACTTGTTATGCTTACGTTACGCGCTGCGCGCCCCGGATGACTTCCGGATGCGCTAACGCGGCGCGTCATATGACGCATTACGCGACAACGCAGGTCCAGAATATAGTCAAAATGTCTCCACCAACCAGCGGTCGGAGCACAACCCCTTTCAGCAGGCTAAATAGTTCTGTTAAATGACAACAGAAGGGACAGGCAACAAGAACCATCAGTCAAAGAGGGGAGGGCTAGTTCTTCTCTACCGGGTTACATTGGGGCGCTACCGGAACTGATCGAATTGGTAGTCTACAGTGTTTCTGGATGTTTCAGACTGAAGCTGGGGTTAGCATGAGAGCAGCATCATTTCGTAGCTCCGTCGTGGCCATTCCGCAACCAATCATGGCAGCCGCTCTTTATCGTTATTTTGGGCGGGGTGGGTGGCGGAGCCGAGCTGTTTTGCAGCCATCATTGTGTGGAGTTCAGTTCATCTCACTAGTTTTGTATTTGTCATGAGGGGTTGTTCCTAATGTTTCTATTTTAGCGAGGTCAAAAAGAGATCCCATTAGTGGCCTACTGATTTTGCTCGATTCCTTTTCTTTTTTTTACACGATTTTTCGTTATCTGCAAAGACTAAACAGAGTATTGCGACTCTGTGTTTGTTTGTAAATAGAGAATGAACCAAAGAGAACTAATTCTAAAACAGTAAATATTTGGATAACAATCAATCAAATGGAGAGAGAAGCAGGCACGACGGATTACAACGGGGGCAAAGGCCTGCGTTAACTACCTTTCACTATCTGCAAAGAGAGAGTACTCCTAATAGAAATGAGGGGGGGGGGCACCATTCAAAGCAGATCAGTGTGCATAAACACGAAAATGTTTTCACTTACCACGTACTTGACATTCGACAGCTTATGATATTTGCTATTAAAAAACCATTGAAATTCACTGAAAAAACCATAGGTTATAGACCATATATAGTTAGGAATTAGCATTTACAAAACCTTGAAAATTCACTGAAAAAACCATAGGTTATAGACCATATATAGTTAGGAATTAGCATTTAAAAAACCTTATTTTACTCACACAAAACCATTGAAATTCCATATATAGTTAGTTGCACTAACTATATATTGCGCACCCGCAATCCACTGCTGATCATGTCACATATTACATCATTCATGACATGGTCAGTGACATCACTGATGACATCACTGATGACATCTCAAATGACATCACTGATGACATCACTGATGACATCTCATTTGACATCAATGACCACATCACTGATGATATTATTCATGTGACAATACAATGCATCTCTTCACATTTTAATATAACCTCTGTTTCACCCAGTGTTAAAAACAGAGTATAATTTTTGAAACCATTGACACACCAATACTAGTTACTACATACGTACTCACTGATTCCTACGTCTACACACACATTCACTCATTCACCCATACAATCATTCATACATACAATCACTCATGTTTACAACACAATCATATGCACTCATACACCTATACAGACACTCACACTCTGCCACTCATCCATGGAGTTACTCACACACCTAGTCAGTCCTGTAAAGAATCAATCACACTTCCATTTTCTACTCTATACAGTTAAACATAGAGCACCTTACGTTTTCAACCATATACTAACACATACTTACTCTCTTATACAATCATTGATACAAGTACACATTGATCTGTACAGAGTCACACACCTCCCATCCAGCCACACACACACTCAGTCTCCCATGCAAATACTTGGGCAATCAATCAATAACCCATATAGTTACTCATATAGCTACTGATCAACACATGCAGCAGTTTACAGAACAACAGACATAATGATGCACAAATTAAGACAGTTTAGTCACTAACCCATGCACTCAGTGAGACACATTTAATCACTCACTCATACATTCAGTCATGCACCTACTAAATCCTTCGTCCAGACACTTATACATCCACTCATTCTTCAATATGTAAGACATATTTTAACTTTACAGAAACATAGTCACTGGATGTTGTCATCAGTGATGTCATCAGTGATGTCATTTGAGATGTCATCAGTGATGTCATCAGTGATGTCACTGACCATGTCATGAATGATGTAATATGTGACATGATCAGCAGTGGATTGCGGGTGCGCAATATATAGTTAGTGCAACTAACTATATATGGAATTTCAATGGTTTTGTGTGAGTAAAATAAGGTTTTTTAAATGCTAATTCCTAACTATATATGGTCTATAACCTATGGTTTTTTCAGTGAATATATATATATATAAAATTTCTATGGCAAAATGAAATCCCTCATTTTGTTCCTTTTCAAATTAAATGTATTAAGTGTTACCACTTTATTCCAATCAAGATGACCTCAGGTGTGCCATACTTTTGTCATAAGTAAGACTGTTAGCGTTCTAGTTGTTCTTTAGAACTTTCTGGGACATTCTGTCATTGGACTATAGTTGGGCTACATCTGGCTGATATTTGGGCTACATTTGGGCTCTTTTGTCTCTGGTGGCCATCTTGGGAGACTGCATATCAGAATTTTTTTAATGAAATATAAGAGGATTTGAGAAGTCACTCAAAATGTGCCCTAATTTTTCTTTCTTCA
This sequence comes from Lissotriton helveticus, assembly GCF_964261635.1. Classification (NCBI taxonomy): domain Eukaryota; kingdom Metazoa; phylum Chordata; class Amphibia; order Caudata; family Salamandridae; genus Lissotriton; species Lissotriton helveticus. The sequence goes on from NC_136067.1 coordinate 1,531,746,709, forward strand.
GCACTAATCATAATTCCTATGGCAAAATGAACCCCCTCATTTTGTTACTTTGCAAATTAAATGTTTTAAGTGTTAACACTTTATTCCAATCAAGATGACTTCAGGTGTGCCATACGTTTGTCATAAGTAAGACTGTTAGCGCTCTAGTTGTTCTTTAGAACACTCTGGGACATTCTGTCATTGGGCTATAGTTGGGCTACATCTGGCTGATATTTGGGCTACATTTGTTTTTTTTTGCCTCTGGTGGCCATCTTTGGGCTACATTGGGCTACATTTGGGCTCTAACATATATATAGCCCAATGTAGCCCAATATATATTTTTTCAAAGTTAATTTTCTCAGCAACTACTGAACAGATTTACACCATTCAAAGAAAAGCGTAATCTGCGAGCCGGACTCTACCTTTCTACCAAATTTCTTATAAATCCATTCAGCCGTTCGAGCTGTAGCCGTGTCTAAACGTCCTATGGAAAATAACATGGGGAAAACACGTTTTGGGACCCCCCTTTTATCTCGGCCCCCACTTGACGAATCCCCCCCCAACTGTCAGGGAAGGAGCGGAGCGGAGCAGGCCATCTTCTTTGAGAAATTCGCAAAGATTCGTCCACCGGCGCCAAAGTTATTCTCAATAGAATGTTGCAGATTTCCCATGTAAACTAGGTCCTAACTACTGTCATTGGGCTATAGTTGGGCTACATCTGGCTGATATTTGGGCTACATTTGGGCTCTTTTGTCTCTGGTGGCCATCTTGGGAGACTGCATATCAGAATTTTTTTAATGAAATATAAGAGGATTTGAGAAGTCACTCAAAATGTGCCCTAATTTTTCTTTCTTCAGCACTAATCATAATTTCTATGGCAAAATGAACCCCCTCATTTTGTTCCTTTGCAAATTAAATGTTTTAAGTGTTAACACTTTATTCCAATCAAGATGACTTCAGGTGTGCCATACTTTTGTCATAAGTAAGACTGTTAGCGCTCTAGTTGTTCTTTAGAACACTCTGGGACATTCTGCCATTGGGCTATAGTTGGGCTACATCTGGCTGATATTTGGGCTACATTTGTTTTTTTTTGTCTCTGGTGGCCATCTTTGGGCTACATTGGGCTACATTGGGCTACATTTGGGCTCTAACATATATATAGCCCAATGTAGCCCAATATATATTTTTTCAAAGTTAATTTTCTCAGCAACTACTGAACAGATTTACACCATTCAAAGAAAAGCGTAATCTGCGAGCCGGACTCTACCTTTCTACCAAATTTCTTATAAATCCATTCAGCCGTTCGAGCTGTAGCCGTGTCTAAACGTACTATGGAAAATAACATGGGGAAAACACGTTTTTGGACCCCCCTTTTATCTCAGCCCCCACTTGACAAATCCCCCCCAAACTTTCAGGGAAGGAGCGGAGCGGAGCAGGCCATCTTCTTTGAGAAATTCGCAAAGATTCGTCCACCGGCGCCAAAGTTAATCTCAATAGAATGTTGCGGATTTCCTATGGAAACTAGGTCCTAACTATAACTACCTACTGGCGGCCGCCAGTAGGTAATATATATATATATATATATATATATATATATATATATATATATATATATATATATATTTATATATATATATATATATATATATATATATATATATATATATATATTACCTACTGGCGGTCGCCAGTAGGTAGTTATAGTTAGGATCGTTTTCCATAGGAAATCCGCAACAATATATTGGGAATAACTTTGGCGCCAAATGAGGGATCTGCCTGTAATTTTCCTTAACTTTGCCTCGCTGCGCTCCGCTCCTTCCCTGAAAGTTTCGGGGGGATCCGTCAAGCAGGGGCCGAGATAAAAGGGGGGTCCCAAAATGTGTTTTCCCCATGTTAATTTCCATAGGGCGGTTGGACTCACTTTTAGCCCGAACGGCTGAATGGATTTCCACCAAACTTGGCAAAATTGTAGGGACTGGTACCCCAATGTGCCTTTGCTATGTCTCAAGATATATGCTCCAGTGGTTTTTACGAAAATTAACTTTGAAAAAATATATATTGGGCTACATTGGGCTATATATATGTTAGAGCCCAAATGTAGCCCAATGTAGCCCAATGTAGCCCAAAGATGGCCACCAGAGACAAAAAAAACAAATGTAGCCCAAATATCAGCCAGATGTAGCCCAATGACAGAATGTCCCAGAGTGTTCTAAAGAACAACTAGAGCGCTAACAGTCTTACTTATGACAAAAGTATGGCACACCTGAAGTCATCTTGATTGGAATAAAGTGTTAACACTTAAAACATTTAATTTGCAAAGGAACAAAATGAGGGGGTTCATTTTGCCATAGAAATTATGATTAGTGCTGAAGAAAGAAAAATTAGGGCACATTTTGAGTGACTTCTCAAATCCTCTTATAATTCATTAAAAAAATTCTGATATGCAGTCTCCCAAGATGGCCACCAGAGACAAAAGAGCCCAAATGTAGCGCAAATATCAGCCAGATGTAGCCCAACTATAGGCCAATGACAGAATGTCCCAGAGTGTTCTAAAGAACAACTAGAACGCTAACAGTCTTACTTATGACAAAAGTATGGCACACCTGAAGTCATCTTGATTGGAATAAAGTGGTAACACTGACTTAATACATTTAATTTGAAAAGGAACAAAATGAGGGGTTTCATTTTGCCATAGAAATTTTATATATATATATATTCACTGAAAAAACCTTAGGTTATAGACCATATATAGTTAGGAATTAGCATTTACAAAACCTTGAAAATTCACTGAAAAAAACATAGGTTATAGACCATATATAGTTAGGAATTAGCATTTAAAAAACCTTTTTTTTACTCACACAAAACCATTGAAATTCCATATATAGTTAGTTGTACTAACTATATATCACGCACCCGCAATCCACTGCTGATCATGTCACATATTACATCATTCATGACATGGTCAGTGACATCACTGATGACATCACTGATGACATCTCAAATGACATCACTGATGACATCACTGATGACAACATCCAGTGACTGTATGTTTCTGTAAAGTTAAAATATGTCTTACATATTGAAGAATGAGTGGATGTATAAGTGTCTGGATGAAGGATTTAGTAGGTGCATGACTGACTGTATGAGTGAGTGATTAAATGTGTCTCACTGAGTGCATGGGTTAGTGACTAAACTGTCTTAATTTGTGCATCATTATGTCTGTTGTTCTGTAAACTGCTGCATGTGTTGATCAGTTGCTATATGAGTAACTATATGGGTTATTGATTGGTTGCCCAAGTATTTGTATGGGAGACTGAGTGTGTGTGTGGGTGGCTGGGAGGTGTATGACTCGGTGCATAGATGTGTGAGCAGTTGATTCACTAGATGTATGGGTTCAAAAGTGCATGTGGAAACAGCTGTATGGGCGGTTGACTGTGTGCATGAGTGTATTGGTGAGTGAATGGATATCTCAGTGCTACATGTCAAAGTAAGTACATATGTAAAACACAGTACATGTGAGAGTTGACATATATAAATAACTGTGCAAAAGAGCCAGTGAATGTGTGAGTGGCTGTATGGATCATTGTGAACTTGTATCAGGGATGGTATAAGAGAGTAAATATGTGTTAGTATATGTTTGAATAAGTAAGGTGTGTATAACTGTATAGTTGAGGAAATGGAGGTGTGATTGATTCTTTGCATGACTGACTAGGTGTGTGAGTAACTCCATGGATGAGTGACAGTCTGTGAGTGTCTGTTTGCACTGAGTGTATCTAAGGTTATATTAGAGTCTGAAGAGGTTCATCATATTATCACATGAATGATGTCATCAGTGATGTGATCAGTAATGTCAAATGAGATGTCATCAGTGATGTCATCAGTGATGTGATCAGTAATGTCAAATGAGATGTCATCAGTGATGTCATTTGAGATGTCATCAGTGATGTCATCAGTGATGTCTTTTGAGATGTGATCAGTGATGTCATCAGTGATGTCATCGGTGATGTCATTTGAGATGTCATCAATGATGTCATCAGTGATGTCATCAGAGATATCATCAATGATGTCATTTGAGATGTCATCAGTGATGTCATCAGTGATGTCATTTGAGATGTCATCAGTGATGTCATCAGTGATGTCATTTGAGATGTCATCAGTGATGTCATCAGTGATGTCACTGACCATGTCATGAATGATGTAATATGTGACATGATCAGCAGTGGATTGCGGGTGCGCGATATATAGTTAGTACAACTAACTATATATGGAATTTCAATGGTTTTGTGTGAGTAAAAAAAAGGTTTTTTAAATGCTAATTCCTAACTATATATGGTCTATAACCTATGGTTTTTTCAGTGAATTTTCAAGGTTTTGTAAATGCTAATTCCTAACTATATATGGTCTATAACCTATGGTTTTTTCAGTGAATTTCATTGGTTTTTTAAAAGCTAATATCTATAGCTGTAAAATGTATTCTTCTTTAAATCCAAAAATATATTTTATATGTTTATGAATAATTTTTTTTTAATACTTTTTTTTTGTTCGCTCTCGGTTCGCGAACCGGGAAGCTTCCCGTTAGCTCATCTTGATGCCGCGACCCAGTCCGCGAACCGGTAAACGTTCCGTTAGCGCAACTGCCGCGTTAGAAATCAACATCGTGACGCGTCGCGGAAGCGCGACGTATCACGTTGTCGCGTAATGCGTCTTATGACGCGCCGCGTTAGCGCACCCGGAAGTGCTCCGGTACGCGAACTGAGACGCAAAGCGCAGCTCCCCGGAAGCGATCCGCGTCGCGTCGCGAAAGCGCGATGTATCGCGTTGCCGCGTAATGCGTCTTATGACGCGCCGCGTTAGTGCACCCGGAAGCGCTCCGGAGCGCGAACCGAGGCGCGAAGCGCAGCGACCCGGAAGCTATCCGGGGCGCGTTCCGCAGCGCGTAACTTAAGCGTAAGAGGTCATGTGACTTGTTAATAAAACTTTTCATTGGTTCATTTCACTTTTGGTTTCATAATGATGTAAGGCTAGGTCAGGTGACCTAAAAATAACACTTTTCATTGGTTTAGAACTATTGTTTTTCCCAAATGATGAAAACCCCTCCTTCTTTCCTCACTCTGACTTTCATCTTTGTGAGAGGAAGACCTTTTTGGATAGTTCAGCAATGGCTTCATTAGTTGCTTCAGCTGGTGCACCCCCACCACCACCTCCACCTCCTCATGGGAAGAGAGGACCACCTCCCCAGTTCATCAGCAACACAGAGGAGGAAGAGGATGAACTAGAGGAAGAGGAGACAGAAGGACCACAGTTCTTACAAGAGGTGCCCCGGGTTTCCCATCGGAAAGGCAGTTTCATTTGGCAGTTTTTTTAAATCCCTCGAGGGCAGAAGAAAGTAAATGCTAGGTATGTCACCTGCCTCATTTGTAAAGACCGATTATCTAGAGGCACTGACAAAAAGTATAGCTACGGAAACTATACAATGCATCGTCACATGACCAGGTGGCATCCATTGAACTACAGCCAGGCGGAGATACGTGACATGCAAGATAACCCAACAACAACTCCTGTGGCCAGGTCAACATCACTGATATCGTTGACAGGAGCAGAGGCACGGGAAACCGTGCCAAACATACAGGAGAACTTTGCTCATATGAAATTTACTTGTATGTATTGCGGTGCATTGCTGTCATGTGGTAACATGAGCATTACGTTAATCAACTTAGCTTATGTAAATCACAATTGCCCTAACCGCCCCAGACAGTAATTTTTTTTTTGCTCCTGTTGAGCCCTTTTCAATGCCTGTTTTTTGTTGTTTCCCCTCCATCAAAAACAAAAAAAAACATAAAACTGTTCAAAAAAATAAAAATAAAAAATAAAATATATAAAACAACAAAAACATTAAAAAAAAAGTTCTTTTCAGAACTACCTCCCCTTTCAAAAAAAAATTGCTAGAATGTTTAGCACTCTGGCAAGTTCTATTTCTTTTAGTTCGCTTCCCCGTTCGCTTCCCGGTTCGCGAACCGGGAGTAAGTATAAGGGAAGTAAACAGAGAGTAATGTTAAAAGAAAGACAGCTATAGGGAGTAAACCAGAGATACTGTTTAATAGATCTATTTACCGAAGAAAAGATGGAAGAGGGTATAATTGTGAAAAACAAAATAGATAAGGAAGTGAAAGAAAAAAAAGAGAGTAGAACAATAACAAAGAAGAGTTTCTTGGAGAATGTGAGTGAATGTTCAAAATCAGATTAAAACATGTGGAATAACAGAGAGAAAAAACAGAAAACGGAAAAGAAAAAATAACAGAAAAAGATTAATTGAAACAGCAAAGAAATGTAAATAACATAGAGCCATATCATCAACATAGGCAATAAAAGTTTTGCAGCTTTTATCGGCAGAAATGTGTCGCTAAAGCCGCTTTTGTGGCGGAAAACTGCCGCTAAAACCACTTTTGCAACAGTTTTCTGCCAATAAAAACAGCAATAATTTTATTGGCTGTGTTCATAATATGCCCCTTAGTGTGCTTCAACTACACAGAAGAAGCATAATGAACAAGTAGTGAAAGAATGATCAGTCAAAGACACTAAGAGTAATAGAGACGGAGTGAGTGAACAAGAGTGAGGAACTATGAGAAGAGAGGGACTGAGAAAAGGAGTGGAAGGAGTAGAGTAAGTAGGTAATAGAGAAAAGAATGAGGGAAGTAGCAAAGGCAGGAAACTGAGGGTTAAAGAAATGAAGCTGTCGAACTACTAGTAGGTGAATCTGATAGAAATGTAACGAAAAGAGTACAAAACATTTACCTTATAATTGTCGTTAACTTACTCACTTTTTGTTTTTATACTTTCAATCTGTGAAACAGAGAACAAACATTTGAAAAATATTAAAACATGTATTTAAAATTAGAAAAGACAAGGGAAAAGATTGAAGGACAAACAGTTTTTCAACAACTTTGACACTTACAGAAGCTTCTGCTTCTCCAGGCCCCCTACACAGTCCTAAAGATATACATTTTAAACTAACAGTATCTTGATGCAGATGAAGTGAGGCCTATCTTGGAACATGGTGCATCTTTTGCACTGCTGTTGTCTCACAAAAGTGACGCAATGGCAGCGCAAAAGAGGTGCACAATCATCATAAAACTGTTCCTAACATTTTAAATGATTGTTTCAGGATGGCAATAAGGTGTGTCCTATCCAGACGTTTGTTTGAGGTGAGGCCTACTCAGGGTTCCAAATGAAATTTCGAGTGTTGAAGAGAACAGAGGACATAATACATGTGAAGGCCTACCAATGAAGTAAGTCATGTCCACTTCACTCTTGAACAAAGGCCAGACCTCTTCTGTGTCCGTGGACAGACCTAAACTTCATCTGCACAATGTCATTCGTAAACTTAGGAAACACAGGTGATGTAATTGAAAAATGTGGAGTTTCTTTTCCTCATTTCACAATCACATCACCTGTGTTGCCTTTGGTTAGGTATCTCATAGTGCAGATGGAGTCTAGCATATCAAAGAGTACATAGAAGTTGAGCAGTATATACAACAATTTTGACATTTACAGAAGACTTAGCTTCTTATCTTGTTGGAGATGAAATGAGGCCTGTCTTGCAACATGGTGCATCTTTTGCATCACTGCTGCATCGGTTTCATGTGGCACGGGTTTTTTACAGCATGACACATCTGCCTAGATGCATCAATTTGTAATTTTGTCGCCTCATAGCAAATCTTTTGCACCGCCGCTGCATCACAAAAGTGACGCACAGTGGCGCAAAAGAGGCATACACCTATCATAAATCTGTCCCTAACATTTGAAATGATTGATTCAGGATGACGATAAGGTGTGGCCTCTCCAGAGGTTTGTTTAAGGTGAGGCCTACTCAGGATTGCATATCAAATTTATGCTTGTTGAAGAATACAGAGGAGATAATACATGTGAAGGCCTACCAATGAAGTAAGTCATGTCCACTTCACTCTTGAACAAAGGCCAGACCTCTTCTGTGTCCGTGGACAGACCTAAAATTCATCTGCACAATGTCATTCATAAACTTAGGAAACACAGGTGATGTAATTGAAAAATGTGGAGTTTCTTTTCCTCATTTCACAATCACATCACCTGTGTTGCCTAGGCTTAGGTATCTCATAGTGCAGATGTAGTGCAGCATATTAAACAGTACCCAGAAGTGCAGCACTGCATGCAACAACTTTGACACTTACAAAAGCTTCAGCTTCTGCATGCCCCCTACACAGTGCTAATTATATACATTTTAAACTGATGGTATCTTGCTGGAGATGAACTGAAACCTATCTTGCAACATGGTGCATCTTTTACACAAAAGTGACCCACAATGGAGCAAAAGAGGCGCGCGGCCACCATAAATCTGACCCTAACATTTTAAATGATTGTTTCAAGATGCCAATAAGGTGTAACCTATCCACAGATTTGTTTCAGGTAAGTCCTACTCAGGGTTGCAGATGGAATTTAGGTTTGTTGAAGAATACAGAGGAGATAATACATGTGGAGGCCTACCAACGAAGTGAGTCATGTCCACTGCACTCTTGAACAAATGTCAGACCTCCTCTGTCTCCAGGAACAGGCCTAAACCTCATCTACACAATGTGATGTGTAATGTTAGGAAACACAGGTAATATAATTGAAAAACGTGCAATTTTTTTTTGCTCATTCCACAATCATATCACCTGTGTTTCCTTTGCTTAGGTATCTCATTGTGGAAATGTAGTCTATCATATGAAAGACTACGTAGAATATGAGCACTGTATGCAACAACTTTGACACTTACATAAGCCTCTCCTTCTCCATGCCTCCTACACAGTTCTAAATGTACATCATAAATGCAAACAGTACAGAATTAATTATACATGTTAAATTGTTTATTTTTGCTGTTCTCAGAATGTATCAAATTTCACTAAAAACAGTGACTTGAAGGTATTCATCATATAACAGCGGGGAAAAAAAACACAATCAAAATGATTGTGTTTAAAAAACCCATACAACATAACAAATCAGAATTCCGAACTCCTTAAAGTTAACTTACTTTCCATGACGTCGAAGGATGTCCTATGAACAGCTTACACTCTGTTGTGCTGTTATTACTTTCAGACCGCCACTTTCTGAAAGAAAACCTCCATCGTTTTGAAAAACATGTTACATACAATAAATGACTTCTTGCTCTCTACCACACGTTTCCACAAGGCCAAATCATGTCAGAGCCATTTATAACTCTTAGAATTCTTGTAAGCCAATCCCGTCATGTTGTATTTCCGCAACTTTCACAATTAAAATGTTGAAGATCATTTTCACAATCCTGGACTAGTAAGATCTTCCCCTTCTTGCTCAGTCATGTTCTACATTTCCTATGACACTGATACTGCTTACTATGAAGCAGACTTACACTATCTCTATGACTACTACAATTATTTAATTCTCTACATCACTTTTAATCACAAAGCAATATAAAACAGTAGACAGCATTGCAGACTTACATTCCCTCTACTCCATGTTTTGATTGGCTGCTTCAATTTGCTTATAAAAAGAAACAGTTTTTATGAATTCATTCAAAGAGCAATTATTTCTCCATGACGTCCAGTGTTATGGTAAGAAGTTATGTCTCTGTACTACACTTATCCTCAAGGCCAAATCGTGTAGGAGCCATTAGAACTTCTTGAAATTCCTCAGAGCACATCCCGAGATTCTTTCCCTAAAATTTTGGTTTTAAAAACACCAGGTAAGAGTTTTTAAGGTCATACGGCAATTTTTTTTTGAAAATTAAAACAGAATCATTGCAGAATGACCAGCTATTTCTAGACTTTAAATAAGCTGTGTAATGTCCTGATGTTATTGAAGGACCGTCATGATATATAATTGCTGCAGTTACAAAAGTCCTTCCTGATATTGACAACTGTGAAGCCACAAAATTTTTAATTAAAGTTGTCAATTTTGTTCCATCAGGCCTACATCGTTGGAACATTAAAATAACATACTGGCCATATGTTCGTATAAATAATGTGGACATCATTTCAGATTTACATTGGCTACACTCCATGTTGTGATCAGCTGCTTTTACTAGTTTATTAAAAGAGCCTGATTTACTGTCTGGCAAAGTTAAATATATAAATCTTTCTGAGTCTACACTAGTAGTACTTGATACCCTACAGTTCTCGCAGTCATGCTGCCATTGATAAGAAAGCCCAAATAGGTGATCTACATCTACACCTTCAGCATGCGATACATCAAGCATATACATTAAAAACTCCTGACAATCTTGCTGAATATTTTGAGAGAATTGTGTTTGGCCTGAACATCTGTCTAACAGATTTCGAATTTCAGACACACTTTCTATTTTTGTTCTATCAGTGCTACATTTCTCTAACACAGAATTTAACAAACTGCAAAACCTTTGATCAGAATTGACCACAATCTCTTCTTTTACATTTTCTAGAGAAAACAAAACATTAACCACTACATTAGCATAGCAGTTGACACCAGAACTGTTTTCAAATTAAAAACCAACAACATCTTCAACAGAATCCTTTTTGTTTCTGCTTATAATTTCAGGTTCATCGACTTTTCGTCTTTTTGCTACAACCTCCCCAGTATTGGTCACATTTCTTCGTTTCCGGCCTACCACACGTTTCTCAAACAAAGGATATTGAGGCAAATGTGGCGCATACTCTCTTCTTAACCTATTGTATTCCTTAACACAATCTAGATCTGCACAAATGTTTGTGACATCACACTCAATCAAGTACAATCCCGATAAAGTTCTAACTCGTGACAATGCCACATATGCCATACCCTCCTTGAACACAGAACTGCCAATATTCACCAATGCACTGTCTACACTTAAACCTTGCGATTTATGGATTGTCACCGCATATGCCAAGCAAACAGGAAACTGCTTACGGCGAACATATAAGTCTTTTACAAGCAAAAATCTAGCAGAACAACGACCAATTAGCTGTACTTCCTCAATGCCATCAAATTTAATTTTTAAAAATTCAATTCCATCTCTATTTCTGTATTTTACAAAATCAACAACATTACCCATTGATCCATTTACCAGACCTCTTTCAACATGTAAATTCCTTCTTAAAATTATACGGCAGTTCAAGCACACATTCAGAGTCTTTTCAAAACCTGCAGTTTTAGATATAGTCTTCTCTAATGAATCCAATTTTGTTTTCAAATTCTCAGACAAAATAATTGTTGATCCCATATGCTCTACTCTGTCAATAGCTTCCAGTTTCACAATCTCTTGCTTTTCTAAATGCAACATTTTGTTGTTGAATTTGGCACATTCTGCAAGAGTTGGCATCAAACATATTCCAGATTTCTTCTCAGTAATTTTCAGAAAAATATTCTCAGGCACAACATCTTGTTCTGGATATAAATTTGACAGTAATCGTGCATGTAAAGCTTCTTTCCCATGCTCGGTCACTTTTCCAATTCTAACATCTTGTAGAATAGTCTTGTAAACTTCATCCTTCGCCTGACGCATATTTTCATGCAGTTCAGCATAATTGAAGTTTAACCATATATTGACGTTGCCAATGCTCCCTAGGCACTTCCTGGTATCTTCATGCGTGAGCATTTTGAACACAGGTTGCCCTTTCACTGGTGTCAGCTGCAGAAGATCTCCGAAAACAATGATGTGTTTGCCACCAAATAACACATCATACTCTGTTTTGAGAACTTCTTGCATTCTCAAATGCACAAAGGCAAGCATGACATTGGAAACCATGCTTACTTCGTCAATGATAAGAAGTTTCATTTTCCTCAAGATTCTTGAAACTTCACAACAAGCATCTCCAGATAGCTTGTGATATTGTAATTTGTTGTCATGCTCCACTGGCAGCATCAGTACACGATGTAAAGTAATCCCTTTAATGTTATGTGCTGCCAGTCCAGTTGGAGCAGTGACAACACAAGACAGCGATGACTCTGTCCTTTCCTGCAAATAACATGAAATTGCTTTAATAAGGAAACTTTTTCCAGTTCCCGCTTCTCCACTCACGTACAGTCGGACAGGCTTCAACGACGTACATGAGCACTCTTTCTTGTCATGACTTAATCCATGATCAATTTGCATGGTAACTTCGTCATATATTTTCCTCTGCTCAACGTTGAGTTGTCTTTCCAACTCTTCTAAGTTAACCGCATCCTCCTGAGCATGTGCCATGGCTCTTTCCACTTCATTCATAGCAGTGGCAGCTTCATTTTCGATAACAGGTCCTCCTAGTGGATCCTGACTCAATGAAGCAGAACTCTGACTGTCCTGAGAACTGTCTCTGGCAATCTCGGCTGCAATCGTTGCTTCCTGCTCAATTTCCGCATTCAACATTTCTACATATTTGGGAAAAGCAGGACATTCTATGGTCTCCTTGGCAGCATTGAAAGAGTCTTCGTAACAGAGGAAATCTCCAAGCAGTTCCTCTTCTGCACGCCAAGGCTTGAAAAGTTGCAAAAGTGCTAAATAGAAAAACTCGTTTTTTTTCAGGAGATTCGCCACTCAATTTTCGATGGTTTACCAAGTGGCATTTTCTTTGCTTGACCAGACATCCCTCACTTCCTATTACAGCATACACTCCTTTCTCAGTATCTTCTTTGATGTTCCTCTTGAATATGTAATTTTGAAGAACCTCATACAGACAAACATTCTCGAGGTGACTGCTTCGATTTGGATAATATGTATCCAACATGTTGGTCTTCAAAATGTCGGTACTGTTTGGCTCCTTTTCCGCCAAATACTCAATTTCCCGCACAGGTTTCAGAACTCGATTACGCGTTGCAGCAAGACCAAGACTCGCCCAAACGATACTCCTGGACTTGGCATAGAGACTTGCTGAAGACAACCGGTCAGAACATTCGTAAGCTCCGATTTCTCGATGCGACAACATCTTCAGACTGAAACTGTACAACTTCTTACTGAGGCTCTTTTCATGGGAAATGTCCTCCCACATATCCTTCAATTCTGTCTTCTCTTTTTTGGTGATGTAAGATGTCACATACCGAGCCACAGCCATACAGTTATCAGCCACAAACTGTATATCCATGTTAGCATTCCACATGGACAAAATCACCGGGTTGTAGTCGTTAATGTACTTGGACTCTTCGTTCCTCTTCAAATTGTATGTGTTTTTAGGTGATTTCTTCATCACATTATGTCGCAGCGAAGACATCAAACTGTTTACTCTTCCTTTAGAAATCACCGGTCGTGGAAAGCCGAAACGACATTTGGTGTAGAACTTGTCCTTGTTTCGGAATTTACGACGACAGTACTTTCCACATCGATGGCTTTGGAAACGTAGAACTTTTTCTCTTAGGCTTTTCTTCTCCTTTGCGTTTGGAACAGCACACGTAGAATACTGTTGTATGAAACTCATCACTGAGTCTTCTGGATCCGTTCCAAATTTAGGTGCATCCTTGATCCACAGCAGCATATGTATATGAGGAGCACCTCTTGCTTGGTACTCCTTTCTCCAGAAGAAATCCAACACCTCTCCAAGAGGTGGATTCTTCTTATTCATGATGAAAGACATCATAGCTTCAAATCTATGATTGAAGTACCGGCATACATTGACTGGATCCAAAGAGCACAGTTCTCCGGGTGTCTTGAATTCGATGTTTTCGATGTTTCCATTTGCCTCTCGTAGAAATTCAAGTAAGTCTTCCCAGCCATACTCGGCACAGCTCAGAGTGAGGAACCATGTGGGAGTTCCTAAGTTCCTCAGCATACATTTTAAATCACCATGACGACGGTACCAGTACTCATTAGTACCACGCTGACACGCCATGAGATTAATCAGGTGAGAATCCAAAATACTGTCTTGGACATTGACTTTATCCATAAAGTCACTTGCCGAGATGTTTTGCATGTGTATACCACTTTTCAAGATGTGGTTCACTGCATATGACAGTCCAGACAGATCGCTTTCAAACAGGAGATGAAACAAATAGGGAATGCATTGTCGAAACCTAGCATCTCCTGCATACAATCGCAAAGTCCGGTATTCAGAAGCAGGAATTTGATGAGGTCGCTCATCATATCTTCCTCCCTGACCTGTTGGAAAAAGCTGTGGGAAACACCGAGCTTCCAAACTTTCCTCCCAAACACTAATGGGACTCCCTTTGGCTTGTTTCATTTGAAACAACTCAATAGCATTCCCCATGACTTCCTTGGAATGCAAAGGATGAACACTATAATGTTCATATATTTCTTCACTAGTACAGGGTTCTACTTTCTCAATTTGACCAGCACACAAATCGCTATCCTCTTCCTCACTTACTTCCTCTTCTGCAACATATACATTCTTATAGTATTTATTATTTTTTTTCAAATACAATGTTGCCTTTTTAACTTTCCTAACATCCACTAAATCTTGCCATATTTTCTTATTCTTTGTCGGAACCCCATTAACTAAGATAACCAGAGGTTCCTCTTCCACTTTTTCTACTCCAATTGTGTTAATGTTTTTCTTCAAATCTAGAGGCAAATAAACAACTCTTCCCTTTAATCCTCTCTGTAAATCTGATGGAGGCAATTTCCCTGTCTTTGGCTCCATTCTTACAATAGCCTGAAAGGGATGGATACTTTGAATCAAAATAGATTCATAAGTATTTAAATCCTTCAATTCAGAAGGAATCTCAACCAATTCCAGATTATTATGAACTGCTCTAGCAGGCATCTGGTTTTGATTTAATTTGTTACAACAATAAGTACACACACGTTGATCCAATCCCAAATCAAAACAATTTTCTACCATCAAGTATGTTGTGAAATCCTTCCATTCACTATTATTTTCCCTTTCACTTTTTGCATATAAATCCACTAACTTAGTCTGATTCTTATAATAAGTGCGTCGACAACACACACAAGTGAAATTTGGCCTCTCACTTGATTTCACCTCAAACGTCGCAATTTCCCTCTGGAAATTATCTGTACTGGAAACCTGTACACTATCTTCCACATTACCCGCTTCTTCTTGGTCAATTTCAACATTCTCCTCTTTACTTCCAAAGTAACAAAACTCAATTTCTTCACACATATTCTTCACATCTATTTCAGAACCATGCAAAAGAGCAGCGCATAATTGTTTAAGCATAACTGCTGGACTCTTAGCATAATACAACATTCTAACTAATTTCCTCACTTTATTATGATGCACTGCTAGCATCCTGAAATGATGAAAAACACTCTGGCATACTCTCCTGGAAAGACAAGCCAGTGAATGACCATGCAAACCTGTCACTTCTCTCACTCTGCAAGGATCTAATTCTTGCAACAACTTCATTTTCTGCTTCAAACTTTTCTTATTAAATGACCGTACAAAATCACAAAGCAAATTGATGGAATCCTGTCGCACACTGCAAATACTGCAAATACTACTACACTTCCAGGTGTACACAGGATTCTTAGGACGTCTTCCTAAAACCTCATTACCTAACACCTCTTCTATCTCTGTTGTCACAAGTTTTTCTTTTTCAACTGGACAACCATCTTTCACTTCATAAGCTCGACCACTGGTGTCAACTGCATGCACCAAATCATTATCCTGGAAATAACTCTCCTCATTAAAAAATGCCTCACAGCTTGAACTATGCATCCATTCTCCAGAAAAAACTTCACAAAAATTACTATTCTCTTCCATCTACTATTTCTTTTGAAATCATAAATTGCCTTGTTTAGCTTCCTAATTCTATTGATTATCAAAATAAATAACTTACGTTTAATTTCAAATGCCTGATCAATAACTTTCTCAACTATTTATTTTCTCTTATAAAAAACCACTTTCTGTTGACCTTTCTTAATATTTTTTAACAAATTGCCAATTATCCTGTTGCGGAACATTCGTTTAAGAATGTCCCTAAACTGTTGTTTCCTTCTACTATCATGCACAGAGTTATCTCTTGCTCTAGCAGTAACATTTTTCATTGGCCTTTCCTTTCCGTTTGAATTGCTTTTCTTTTTCTGGACTGAAACATTTTCTGTAGTAATATTTTTTTTACTACAGATATTTCTTATGAATGTTTTTGTACTCTTACCCGGTGCTTTCTTGGTGACTTGACAAATCTTTTTGTTAGAGGACTGCTGCTTTTTTTCATTGACCTGCTGTCTTTGACGTTTTGCAACCTTTCTCAGTCTTTCTTTGGTTGGCATGCTGAAATCTTGAAATGATCTGCAGTTGAATCTGTGGTAAAATATAATAAAAAATGTTATTAACCACTATTACCCAACAGTAAATCAATAACAGTAATCAAAAACTTAAAACACTACTTGACATTTTTACATAGAAGATTTTTTAGTGCTTGGCAAATTTAGAATACAGAAATAGCAGAAAAGAAATGGAATTTATATTCATTTTACCTGTGCTGTTTTATATGTGAATCTGATCTAATTTTATGAGCATATTTTATTATTTTATTGAAGACACTACACATAACCTGTTTTTGAAGGTGTCTTTATTTTTAAATTAAACGGTTTACATTTTTACTTTTTATTTATTATAAATTTTTTAAAATAAATGTTTATAGTACCATAGGCTCAAGCACGTCAGCTTCCCATCCTATGTCATACAATTCTGACAAATCTGCATCCTCATCACGTTCTTCTTCATCCTCAGGATTTAAATCATCCAAGGGATCAACATCCACTGATGTTTCAATTACGAGTTCAATGATGAGGTCGAAATCAACTGATTGCTGATTGTCGCTCATGTTGATGTTGTCTTTATCTTTAAAGAAAGATAACAACAATGAGATGTTGCAGAGTAAGAGACAAATCTCAGAGATTATAATAGTAAAATTGTTTAACAAGAGTAACATTTTGCAGCTATTATTTAGCCATGTCCAGCGATGCTGAGGAGGTGAAGCCTATGTCCAATTTATCAGTGAACAGGACTCATCTCTTCTTAACCTTGGATAAGCCTCACCGACTCTGTGTCCCCTGCACATATTTAAATATAAAGGGGCAGATTTATGTTAACTGGCACATCCCCATGGATGCACCAGTTAACGTGCACCGCTGCTCTGCCACCCATGGTGTGCCGCATTTACAATCAGATAGGACAAAGCTGCGTCAAAACCCTGCACCTGCTTGAAGCAGGCATAGGTCTTGACGCAGCATTGTGGAGATAGGGCACCCCTGAGCCTTGCTGGAGCTGCATCGCACTTGCGATACAACCCCAGCAATGCGCCACCTTTACGGCACAGATGCGTCACGCATCTGTGCCGTTTTTGCCCCCATGGTGCGCCGCATTGTAAATGCAGCACACCATGGGTGGCGGAACAGCGGCGCAGGATGACTGGCACATCCCTGGTGATGCGCCAGTCATCATAAATCTATCCCTAAGCTTCTTATCTTGTTAGAGATGAACCGCCATATGTATCATCAAACTATTTTGCATTTCCTAAATAGCGAATTTTAAGGAATAAATAGCGATTCTTTACCATTTCTAATTTGCGATGAGCAAATTGCTAATTGCAAATTACCCATTCATTTCCATGGGCCAGGAGGCCCATAGGAATGAAGGTGCAATTTGCGATTAGCAATTAGCTCATCGCAAATTAGGAATTTTTCCAAGGGTGCAGGGGTGTCTCAAGAACACCCTGCTGCACCCCTGAAAAAGAAATTTGGGGGCATATGGCGCACATACATGCCCTAAGGGCATGTATGGGCGTCATATGGCACCTTTTGTTTTTTGGAAAAAAAGCTTTTTGAAAAGAATTCGCAAATTACCACCAACTAGAAGTTGGTGGTAATTTGCAAATCCTTAATGGCATTTTTTGCATATTTTTTGTTTGATACATTGCATTTAAGGAATCGCAAAATTTGCAAATCCTTAAGTGCAATCGCAAAATAAGGAATAGCAAATTTTGCTATTCCTTATTTTGCATCAAACTTGTTTGATACATACCATTTGTCTAATTAGCATTCGCAAAGGCCGAAATTCGCAGAATTTCGGACTTTGCGAATGCTAATTAGCTTGATACATATGGCCCCAAGTGAGGCCTGTCTTGCAACATGGTGCATCTTTTGCATCACTGCTGCATCGGTTTCATGTGGCACGGTTTTTTTACAGCATGACACATCTGCCTAAATGCATCAATTTGTAATTTTGTCGCCTCATAGCAAATCTTTTGCACCGCCGCTGCATCACAAAAGTGACGCACAGTGGCGCAAAAGAGGCATACACCTATCATAAATCTGTCCCTAGCATTTTAAATGATTAATTCAGGATGACGATAAGGTGTGGCCTATCCAGAGGTTTGTTTAAGGTGAGGCCTACTCAGGATTGCAGATCAAAGTTACGCTTGATGAAGAATACAGAGGAGATAATACATGTAAAGGCCTACCAATGAAGTAAGTGATGTCCACTTCATTGCGCCAGTCATCATAAATCTATCCCTAAGCTTCTTATCTTGTTAGAGATGAACCGCCATATGTATCATCAAACTATTTTGCATTTCCTAAATAGCGAATTTTAAGGAATAAATAGCGATTCTTTACCATTCCTAATTTGCGATGAGCAAATTGCTAATTGCAAATTACCCATTCATTTCCATGGGCCAGGAGGCCCATAGGAATGAAGGTGCAATTTGCGATTGGCAATTAGCTCATCGCAAATTAGGAATTTTTCCAAGGGTGCAGGGGTGTCTCAAGAACACCCTGCTGCACCCCTGAAAAAGAAATTTGGGGGCATATGGCGCACATACATTTTAAAAACATTCCTTTACCTCAAAAACGATTTTCAAGTCATAATTTGAAAACACTGCCCACGGGGAAATGACTTAAAATGTCTTTAAGACACATGAAAGTGTTTTTTTAAAGCCTTTGCAACTTTTTTGGGTCACTTTTAACATGGCTATGTAACTCAAACAGTCAAAATCTAAATTTACCATGCACAGGTGGGAGCATATTTACAAGCAATTTGCTCCACAGGGAAAGGTCTTACATTAAAATGGGAAAAATAACATCAGAGACACTCAATTGCCTTATAAAGAAGCATACACCATTATGTCCTTGTCATAAATTTTAAAACCATTCCTTTTCCTCAAAAACGATTTTCAAGTCATAAATTGAAAACACTCCACAGCTCCTATGCACAAAAAAACCCTGTCAGTACTAATACTTCACATTTTCTCCAATTACAATTTCTCAAAGAAACAAAATCTATTTGTAAAACACTTGAGACAAAGCAACATTTGAAAAACACAACTTTCTTCATAATTTTCTCCTTAAAGCACACTATTCTCTATCTAAATTAAAGAAATCTTTTCTCACCTTAGCAAATACTTTATGAGTTTCAAAACAGTCTCAGAAACACACCAATTTGTCTTCAGCAGAGCAAAAGGTATGCACTCCAGAGTCTGCAGCTATCAAAAGCACAGAAATGCTGTAATTCTTCACACATATCTCTCATGTCACCCAATCAAAACTCTTCCCTCACTTTTTTCAAATCAAAACCCTTCCCCCCTCTGCCCTCTCTGCCTTTTTTGCATAGCAACCACCTCTTGGAAGACCTCTGGTGTTTGCAAGTTCACACAACAATGTTTCAATTGAACTCTGAACTCTCAGTGCACCTGCATATCCAGTGCATTCTTTCATTTAATGATTTTTTCTTGACCATTCAAAATACATCTTTCAAAGAACTCATCCATGCACCCTAACTTTCTGTTTTCAGCAATCAAAATCCACCAATCACTGTTACTGCTTCATTAACACAGAAACTCCACAGTTTTTTTCATTTTAAACTCTTATTTTTTCAAGTGCCATTTCATTGCCACACTTCATCTGACTGCAGCAGAACCTCCTCTCACCATGTTTTCTGTCTGGATTGTTGGACATAGTTACATCTATTGGGCTCAGAGGTATGCTGAGAACAGAAATTTACCTAACCTCAATTTACAAGATGTGGAAATTAAGTGGTTTGGCCACAGAGGATTAAAATGTCACCAATTGATACCATTGGTGAAAACCTTTATGCATTTGCCAAAACCTGACCTGTTAATTGTGCACTGTGGAGGTAATGATTTGGGCACTTTGACTGGGGTAGGTCTGGAAATGCTTTTAAAGGACACCTTTGAGCAATTGATGGCACTTTTTCCTCAAACTGCCTTGGTATATTCAAATATATTCCAAAGACAGAAATGGAGGTGGTCAAACCAATTTTGTCCACAAATTGAGAAGTCGAGGAAGCATGTAAACAAATCTGTTTCAGCTTACATGAGAGACCATGGAATGGGCTCCATGTACAACAATAACTTGCGTTACTACATGCAAGATATCTACAGAGGAGATGGAGTTCACTTCTCAGATGAGGGCAACAGAGTTTTCATTCTGAATTTAAGACTGTGCATTGGTACCTACTTATAAGTACCTAAATGTACCATAAACCCAAAAGCTCTTCTCAGAGCTACCCTACATCTGATCACTCACAATTATTATTTTTCTCTAACTTTTTTCACTAATTTTCAACAAAGTACGCTCCCCGGGGCGCTACCCGGTACGCGAACCGGAAGCTAACCTCGCGAAATTATTAAAAAAAATGTTTTTTTTTCGCACATATAAGCCTCCTCAGCCACCCTCAGAAAACCTAGGGGGTCAAGATAAGTCTACCGTGCCCCCTTCTACCCATTCTGAACATTATTTGCCCTCCATCTTGTATCTTAAGTCGACCGAAACACAAAATGGTGGACTCCCGTAACGCTTCAGGTTCGCGTACCGGGGCGCTCGCCAGTTCGCGTACCGGGGCGCTCCCCGGGAAGCGCACCATCAAAAAAGGTGGGAAAGTAATTTACAGAAAAACGACTGGAGACACTCTCACCAAATATAGATTAGCTCATACTACATACCAATCCCTATCATTTTCACAAATTTGATTGAAATTCCATTTAGCCATTTAGCCTGTAGACCTCTCTAAATACCGTGAGGTAAATTACTTCTCAAAACACATCTGAAGTGTTGGAATTGACAACCAATGAAAATGTTACTTTCATTTTCTACTTTTATTACCTGACATTTGATTGGTTATATACCTGAATATATATAAAGGAAGAGAAGGAAACACAGCCATTTTGACTACTACTTCCTGGTGTACATTTCAATTGGATTTTCACTAATCACTTCAACTTCTTTGTAAAGGTAAGTTGTTATTTTTAAAACTGAAGTATATTGTGCACCAAAACTTAATATGGTAAACTTTTTCTGATAGTTATATACTATCCCTCCTGTAGTAGTTATAGATTTAGATAGACTTCTCTGTTATAGTTATGGATGGAGTTAGGTTTCTCTTGTATAATTATGAAATTACTTACGTTAAATCACATACACTTTTTTATATTCCTACTTCCACTCTGATACTATACACTGCCCAAAGATAAATTCACTGATAAAAACTGATCAAAGTTTTTGAGATGTCATCAGTGATGTCATCAGTGATGTCATTTGAGATGTCATCAGTGATGTCATCAGTGATGTCACTGACCATGTCATGAATGATGTAATATGTGACATCATCAGCAGTGGATTGCGGGTGCGCGATATATAGTTAGTGCAACTAACTATATATGGAATTTCATTGGTTTTATGTCAATAAAATGTCCAGCTAACTATATATGGTCTCTAACCTATGGTTTTTTCAGTGAATTTTCAAGGTTTTGTAAATGCAAATTCCTAACTATATATGGTCTATAACCTATGTTTTTTTCAGTGAATTTCATTGGTTTTTTAAAAGCTAATATCTATAGCTGTAAAATATATTCTTTATTACGTGACGTATCACGTAGCCACGTGAGACGCCTCATGACGCGTCGCATAACCGTGACGTATCGGCTCTGCAGCGCAAACAAAACCCGTAACGTAAGCGTGCCGGAGCACGCTTACAGATATAAATATTTTTTTTAACCTTAATTAGACAAAATCCACACGTGCACATATCTTGAGGCCTTGCAAAGGCACATCAAACAAACAGTCCCTACAATTTTGCCAAGTTTGCTGGAAATCTATTCCCTTAATTTTTTTTTTACTGTTTCTCTTGGTTTTCCCCTTGTTACGCTTACCGGGACGCTACCCGGTACGCGAACCGGACGCTCCAAAAACACAAGATGGCGGACTCCCGTTACGCTGCCGGTTAGCTGCCCGGTTCGCGTACCGGGAAGCGCCTCTACCGCGAAAAATCGCGGGGGACTTTAATATCCCCCTCATCAATCCTAGGGGGTCAGGAGGGGTTTACCTTGCCCCCTTTCCTTCATTTACCCCTTCTTTTTTCACCACATCTTGTCTCTCGAACCTACCGACAGACAAGATGGCGGCCGCTCCGGACTGTTTACAATGTTGACAGCTACACTGCCGGTTACCTGCCCGGTTAGCTGCCCGGTTAGCTGCCCGGTTAGCTGCCCGGTGAGCTGCCCGGTTCGCGTACCGGGACGCGCCTCTACGGCGTAAAATCGCAAAAAAAAATTTGTTTTTATTTTTTGCCCCGCGGGGCACTTTAATATCCCCCTCATCAATCCTAGGGGGTCAGGAGTGGTCTACCTTGCCCCCTTTCCTTCATTTCCCCCTTCGTTTTTCACCACATCTTGTCTCTCGATCGTACCGAGAGACAAGATGGCGGCCGCTCCGGACTGTTTAGAATGTTGACAGACACCGGAGAGCCAATCAGCTTCGCTTCGCGAAGTTCCGTTACGCGTCAGGTACGCGAACCGGGGCGCTAACCGGAGCGCTGTCACAGATATATATATTTTTGTAAACGTTAATTTCTCAAAATCCACTGGAGCACATATATTGAGACATAGCAAAGGCACGTCGGGCAAACCATATCTACAATTTTGCCAAGTTTCATGTAAATCTATTCAGCCGTTCGAGCTAAAAGTGAGTCCAACCGCCCTATGGAAAAATGAATGGGAAAAACGCGTTTTGGGACCCCCCTTTTTTCTCAGTCCCCCCTTGATGAAACCCCCCAAAACTTTCAGGGGCTGCTCAGAAACAAAATGTGCCATTGGCCTGAAAATTTCAGCCAATTCCGTCCACAAACGCCAAAGTTATTAGACATAGAATTTTCAGAAATCCCATAGAGAAAAAATCCTAACTATATATACCCACTGGCTATCGCCAGTAGGTAATATACATATATAAACATATATAATCTGCATATCTATATAAATATAAATGCATGCATACATATACATATATGCATACATATGCATGTTATTTACATGAAAGTTTTAAAAACACTAATAAAAGCAAAGCTAAAAAGCCGCCTCATTACAAACAGAATGGCTTTAACTTAAACAAGGGCGAGATCTATTGCATTTTCAATGCTTGTTTACTTTGGTTCTATCAAGAAGGCATTCAGATGTGTCACACATTTGCCATAAATTCTGAATGTTAGCACTCTAGTTGCTCATTAGATCACTGTAGTAAAGCTAGTGCTCACCAGGGAAGTCTGCTGCTAATCATGGTTTGCAGCCATTTTCCCGCATTTTTTATCCCGCAGACTTTCAGTCCGCATACCATTATCCCGCAAGGTCATTGACCTCGCATACCATTATCCCGCATTTTTTCAAAACGCATGTGCATTTATCGCACATGCCTTTACAAAGAATTACGTTTTAAAGGCATGTATGGTAAATGCATTTGCGTTGTGAAAACCACGATGACGAGAGAGGTAAGTGGGTTTGTGTTAATTTTTTCGTGGGTTAGTGATTGTGTAGTGTAGTGTTGTGTTAGTGTAGTGTAGAGTTGTGGTGGTTGTTTAGTGTAGGGTCATGCTGGGGGTAGTGTTTTAGGGTTTAGGGTTGTGTTGTAGTGTTTGCGTAGTGTAGGGTCATGCTGGGGGTAGTGTTTTAGGGTTTAGGGTAGTGTTGTAGTGTTTGCGTAGTGTAGGGTCATGCTGGGGGTAGTGTTTTAGGGTTTAGGGTTGTGTTGTAGTGTTTGCGTAGTGTAGGGTCATGCTGGGGCTAGTGTTTTAGGGTTTAGGGTAGTGTTGTAGTGTTTGCGTAGTGTAGGTTCATGCTGGGCATAGTGTTTTAGGGTTTAGGATAGTGTTGTAGTGTTTGCGTAGTGTAGGGTCATGCTGGGGGTAGTGTTTTAGGGTTTTGGGTAGTGTTGTAGTGTTTGCGTAGTGTAGGGTCATGCTGGGGTGTAGTATTTTAGGGTTTAGGGTAGTGTTGTAGTGTTTGCGTAGTGTAGGGTCATGCTGGGGGTAGTGTTTTAGGGTTTTGGGTAGTGTTGTAGTGTTTGCGTAGTGTAGGGTCATGCTGGGGGTAGTGTTTTAGGGTTTTGGGTAGTGTTGTAGTGTTTGCGTAGTGTAGGGTCATGCTGGGGTGTAGTGTTTTAGGGTTTTGGGTAGTGTTGTAGTGTTTGCGTAGTGTAGGGTCATGCTGGGGGTAGTGTTTTAGGGTTTTGGGTAGTGTTGTAGTGTTTGCGTAGTGTAGGGTCATGCTGGGGTAGTGTTTTAGGGTTTTGGGTAGTGTTGTAGTGTTTGCGTAGTGTAGGGTCATGCTGGGGGTAGTGTTTTAGGGTTTTGGGTAGTGTTGTAGAGTTTGCGTAGTGTAGGGTCATGCTGGGGGTAGTGTTTTAGGGTTTAGGGTAGTGTTGTAGTGTTTGCGTAGTGTGGGGTCATGCTGGGGGTAGTGTTTTAGGGTTTAGGGTAGTGTTGTAGTGTTTGCGTAGTGTAGGGTCATGCTGGGGGTAGTGTTTTAGGGTTTAGGGTAGTGTTGTAGTGTTTGCGTAGTGTAGGGTCATGCTGGGGGTAGTGTTTTAGGGTTTAGGGTAGTGTTGTAGTGTTTGCGTAGTGTAGGGTCATGCTGGGGTGTAGTGTTTTAGGGTTTTGGTAGTGTTGTAGTGTTTGCGTAGTGTAGGGTCATGCTGGGGGTAGTGTTTTAGGATTTAGGGTAGTGTTGTAGTGTTTGCGTAGTGTAGGGTCATGCTGGGGTGTAGTGTTTTAGGGTTTTGGGTAGTGTTGTAGTGTTTGTGTAGTGTAGGGTCATGCTGGGGGTAGTGTTTTAGGGTTTAGGGTAGTGTTGTAGTGTTTGCGTAGTGTAGGGTCATGCTGGGGGTAGTGTTTTAGGGTTTAGGGTTGTGTTGTAGTGTTTGCGTAGTGTAGGGTCATGCTGGGGGTATTGTTTTAGGGTTTAGGGTTGTGTTGTAGTGTTTGCGTAGTGTAGGGTCATGCTGGGGGTAGTGTTTTAGGGTTTAGGGTAGTGTTGTAGTGTTTGCGTAGTGTAGGTTCATGCTGGGGTGTAGTGTTTTAGGGTTTTGGGTAGTGGTGTAGTGTTTGCGTAGTGTAGGGTCATGCTGGGGGTAGTGTTTTAGGGTTTAGGGTAGTGTTGTAGTGTTTGTGTAGTGTAGGGTCATGCTGGGGGTAGTGTTTTAGGGTTTAGGGTAGTGTTGTACTGTTTGTGTAGTGTAGGGTCATGCTGGGGGTAGTGTTTTAGGGTTTAGGGTAGTTTAGTTGTTTAGTGTATGCTAAAGGCATATTCGTTCTAAAAGTTTTCGTTATTTTAATTTGCGGCCTAATAGTACATGCGGGATTTTTTTTGTGGACTGATGGTATGCGGGATTTCGTCATATATTCGCTAATCATACTTTCTATGGCAAAATTAACCCCCTCATTTTGTTCCTTTTTAAATTAAATGTTTTAAGAGTTACCACTTTATTCCAATCAAGATGGCTTCAGGTGTGCCATACCTTTGTAATAAGTAGGACTGTTAGCACTCTAGTTGTTCTTTAGAACACTCTGGGACATTCTGTCATTGGGCTATAGTTGGGCTACATCTGGCTGATATTTGGGCTACATTTGTTTTTTTTGTCTCTGGTGGCCATCTTTGGGCTACATTGGGCTACATTGGGCTACATTGGGCTACATTGGGCTACATTTGGGCTCCAACATATATATAGCCCAATGTAGCCCAATATATATTTTTCAAAGTTAATTTTCGTAAAAACCACTGGAGCCTATATCTTGAGACATAGCAAAGGCACATCGGGCTACCAGTCCCTACAATTTTGCCAAGTTTGGTGTAGATCCATTCAGCCGTTCAGGCTAAAAGTGAGGCCAACCGCCCTATGGAAAATTGCATGGGAAAAACACGTTTTGGGACCCCCCTTTTTTCTCGGCCCCCCCCTTGACGAAACCCCCCCAAATTTTCAGGGGCTGCTCAGAAACAAAATGTTCCATTTTCCTGAAAATTTCAGCCAATTCTGTCCTCAAACGCCAAAGTTATTCGACATAGAATTTTCAAAAATCCCATAGGAAAAAAATCCTAACTATATATACTACTGGCTATCGCCAGTAGGTAATATATATATACATATATATATATATATATATATATATATATATATATATATATATATATATATATATATATATATATATATATATTCACTGAAAAAAACATAGGTTTCACACCAGTTATAGTTAGGAATTAGCATTTAAAAAACCTATTAGATTCACTGAAAAAACCATAGGTTTCACACCAGTTATAGTTAGGTGGAAATTTTACTCGCATAAAACCATTGAAATTCCCACGTTATAGTTAGTTGGACTCACTATAACTTGCGCGTGCAATGCACTGCTGATGACGTCACATATTACATCACTCATGACATGGTCAGTGACATCACTCATGACATCACTGATGACATCTCAAATGACATCACTGATGACAACATCCTTGTGACAAAGTGGCAGACCTCCTATCAGCATAAAATAACCTTTGACACACACATTCACTGATAACTGCCAAATTGAAGAATTGTTTTTTTGGCCGTAGGTTTTCTAAATAGATTCACCTCTAAAGTATTATTCTTTCCATTGATTTCGATGTCAAGGAACTCGACTTTCTCATTACTATATGGATGAGTATTAGTGTGTAACAGGATGTATAGGTGTATGAGTACATATGATGAGTAAGTACATGCATGAGTGACTATATAGAACTGTTGGTGAATGAGTGGATGTGTATGTAGATGTTGGAATTACCTAATAAGTTGTTGTAATTGGTATTGGTTTCTCCTTTTTTAAGAAAATGTTAGTTTCTAATTTGGAATGTGTGTGTCAAAGGTTATTTTATGCTGATAGGAGGTCTGCCACTTTGTCACAAGGATGTTGTCATCAGTGATGTCATTTGAGATGTCATCAGTGATGTCATGAGTGATGTCACTGACCATGTCATGAGTGATGTAATATGTGACGTCATCAGCAGTGCATTGCACGCGCAAGTTATAGTGAGTCCAACTAACTATAAGGTGGGAATTTCAATGGTTTTATGCGAGTAAAATTTCCACCTAACTATAACTGGTGTGAAACCTATGGTTTTTTCAGTGAATATATATATATATATATCATTCTTAAACTTTTTAGAAACACTCAGTCACTGGATGATGTCATCAGTGATGTCATTTGAGATGTCATCAGTGATGTCACTGACCATGTCATGAGTGATGTAATATGTGACATCATCAGCAGTGCATTTTGGGGGCGTGAGTTATAGTTAGCCCAGCTAACTATAACGGCTGAATTTCTCTGGTTTTGTACGAGTGAAATGTCAGCCTAACTATAACGTCCCTGAAACCTGTGGTTTTTTCAGTGAAAATATATATGTGTGTGTGTTTATGGTGCTTCAGGGATTTATGAAGTTGGTGTTATCTGAACAATGCGGTACGCCGTCTTCCCAGAGCCCTCAGTCACCATTGCGATGATGCTGGATGATTCATTCTTCCTAGATCTCTTACACTGCTTCATTCCAAAACTACATTGAACTACTCCCGACCGATTTGCTTCAACACCAGCGGTGTGACGGCTTGCACACCCTACACTGTCGAGTCTTGCTCTCGAGCTATCGGGCCCCCAGGGTGCACTGGATTTGTCTCTCTTGTATGTCTTTCCCTGCCTTCCATTTACCCACTCCCAAGGCAGCTTGTGGGTTGACCTTTCCTGGAAACCCCTTTAGGCAGCAATCAATCTGTCTTGTGTATATAGTGTCCTGATAATGACCTCAAGTCAATGAAGGTTGAAATGCTTTTGAAAAATGTCAGCTTACTTACGGATCACTGAATTTTGCATGATCCTGCAGAATATAACATTTAATAATTTGATTTTCATGCATATTATCTAAGGACTAATGACAAAACTCTGTTCGCTGTTCTTTAATTTTTCTTTGTGTGTTTCACCTGCTCCTTTCACAACCCTCTCACAAAAACTATTCGTTCACCATGCACTTAATACACATTGCTTAAAGTCTAGCTGCCTCGCCAATATTTGTTTGAAAAATTACTTTTGAAAATATATTCACACAAATACAAATTCTGGTGCCATTTATGTAATTGAGTTACTATAATTCGAATGTATTGTTACCCTGTGAGACATTTATGTCTATAATAGAGGCAGGCCCTGGAGGATGTGGTCTCTAGGGCCAAACAAACAGCTCCAGTGAGACTGTGAAGGCTTGGTGAGTGAAGCCACATGGCCCTCCTTGCCTTTTTTATTAGTTTGGCCCTGTAGGTTGGGATCCCCGGAGCCTAATAAGGCTTGAGGTGGGGGGATGCATGTCCCCCTCCCCTTAGGTTTTGGCCCCAAGGATGTGGTCTCCGGAACACAAAGAGTCTTTGGGAGGGAGCTGGTGCAGCCCCCTCCCTTTTTTTAATTGTATTTGGTTTCAGAGGATGTGTCCTTTTTCTCCTGAGGCCTATTAAGGTTTAGTTGCATTTGGCCACAGGGGGGTAGGGTTTCAGGGGTCTTTTAATATTCAGGATTGGGGCCCCCTTTGCCTTTTTTTGGCACTGGCCTGGGAAATGGGGTCCCGGCCAATTGTTGGCCAGGGAGGAGCTGCATGCCCCCTCTCCTTAGTTTATATGTTTTGGCCCCAGTGGATGGGGTCCACAGAGCCCGAAGGCCAACTGCAGTGCCTGGTGTGAGGTTGGCAGCTTGTTAGGGGGTTGGCCACAGGGCCTGGTGGCCGGCCGAACCCTGTGACGAAACCCCGCTATGCACAGCCAAAGGCTGTAGGCAGTATTGAGTTTGCTGCCTGTGAGGAGTTGTAAGCAGGGCCTGGCTGCAACACAGGTCCTGTGGATAACACCATGCTACGCATGACCGAAGGCAGTGTGCAGCGTAGGATTGGCAGCCTCCAGTTGGCTGCCTTGGAGGAGATGGTAGCCAGGCCTTGCAGCAAACCAAATGCCATGCACAATGAAAGACCTTGGGGTTGGCTGCCTCCAAGTAAGCTGACAACAGGCCCTGGCCGCAGTCCAAGCCCTGTGGCCAATCACCCACTACGCATAGCCAAAGACTGTGGAGAGCGTGGGGTTTGCTACCTGCGGAGAGTTGGAAGCAGGGCTTGGCTGCAGCCAAATGCCTTGCGCAGTGTGGGATTGGCTGCCTCTGGCAGGTTTGCCATGTACAACTCCCGGCTGTGCACACCCTTTGTTATATTTAGGTGTAATAAAAAGATCTGTTTTTGTTTTTAAAAAAACTTAGAAATTCACTGAGCAAACCAAAGATTGAAGTGGCATTATAATTAGGTGAATATGTCACTTACACCATCAACGTTTTAAACAAAAAAACACTGAAAGTCACCAGTTATAGTTAGTAGAGCTAACTATAACTTGTGTCACTGCCATGCCTTGCTTATTACCTCACGTACTACATCACTCATGACATGTTCTATGACGTCACTGATGACATCTGAAATCACATCCTTTGGGGCGTGCGGACCCTCTCCCTCTCCCTCTCCCCTGAGTCTTATTAGGCCCTAGAGCCCCCATATTTAAAAGGGGAGAGTAGCCACACAACCCACCTTACATAGCCTATTTTGTTCTTAGGGACCCTATCCCCAATGGCCCAAATCAGTTATAGGTGGATGCCCCAGTGCCCACCAGGGGCACCCACCAAGCATGTTAGGGGCTGCGGTGGGAGCTCAAGGGCCCTGCAG
Source organism: Lissotriton helveticus (assembly GCF_964261635.1). Classification (NCBI taxonomy): domain Eukaryota; kingdom Metazoa; phylum Chordata; class Amphibia; order Caudata; family Salamandridae; genus Lissotriton; species Lissotriton helveticus. The sequence continues at coordinate 1,531,776,631 of NC_136067.1, forward strand.
CCCCAGTCGGCTCCCTGCATAGTGCAGGAGCTGGCATCCCTCCGGGCGGGGGTAATATGTTGTTCTGTTTCCCTGCTCGCATCAGTGTGGGCGGGGAAACAGATAAAGCGTCTACTCTCAGCATTTTTCAAGCTCCCGTCTGCTGGGAGCAGATTTTGTGTTTGCTCCTGTTTGGCCAGAGATTTGAAAATGCTCCCACCAGGCAGGAGCAAACAAACTTTTCCCTACCTGCGCTGGTGCACACAGGAAAACCACTGTGTCCCAGTGGTGGGCTCTCCAGGACACAGCAAGTGAGCTGGCCCCGGGGATGGGGTCCCCAGGGACATTAAAGGGTCAAGGGGGACTTGGGGGATGGGGCCCGCAGGTCCTTCTTAAGGCTCCCTCGCTTTTTAAATATATGGGGCCTCAGGGAATTGGGTTCCCATGGCTGAATATGGCTCGGAATGAAGGGCAGTGTGCCCCCTCCACTAAATAATTAAATTCAAGCCCTGGGGATAAGGCCCCTGGGGCCCTATTAGGCTCGGTGAGGGGGTCCACATGGCCCCCTCCCAAACAAAAACATGTGTCACCTCCATTGGTCTAGACCCACCCCCTTGGGGTTTTAAAAATGAGCGCAGGAGCCCATGCTTTTTTTTGGTTATTATATTTTGCCGGAGGTCAGACCTCTCGGTAAATAGCAAAAACTCAGAAAAATGCTTTTAAAAGCATTTTTCTAAGTTGCATGTTGCACACACACATGTCCTTTGGACATGTGTGTGCGCAACACCTGTTCAATTGTGCATTTTAGGGGTGCTACAGGGTGTCCTTTGGACACCCCTGGCACCCTTAAAATCGCTATCTGATTTGCGAGTAGCAAATTGCTACTCGCAAATGAGGGATACTCCCCATTCATTCCTATGGGCCTTTTGGCCCATAGGAATGAATGGGGAGTTATTCCTTTTTTTGCGAGTAGCAAATTGCTACTCGCAAATAGAGAACATGTAGGAATCGCTATTTATTTAGCAATTCCTACATGAATGCCGTTTTGCGTGTCCTCAATAGCGAGTCGCTATGATTCGCTATTAGGGCCACGCAAAACGGCCCGTACATGAATCAGGCTGTAAGTGTCTGATTTATAATTTGTCCGATGGAGTAATCTCTGTTGGCATGGTGAAGGACTTAACGTCCACCAGGTTGAAACTACTCTACCTCCAAATTTAGAAATGACCACCAAGCTGGCAGTTATTTCCAAACCATTGGCAGAAACCGTTACGGTGGTTCTTGTCAATGCTTTTTGAAGTTTGGTGCACTTATCTGTCAACACGATGTAGTCATACATCAAACTGTTTTATTTTCTATTTTCAAAAATAAAATCCCAGAGCAGGATTTTCTTTTTGAAAATACAAACTAAAACGCTCCCATTGCCATGGGATTTATCCCTCATGGTGAGGGAAGCACTTAGCAATTTCTACTGTCCATAACTGACAGGGTTTTCCTGGTGATGATGGGCAGTAAAAACTGACCTCTAAAGCTGCCCATTTAAATTAGGTAGGCAGAATTAGCGGTCTCTCTCCATCAGCCCTTTCTCTGCACGACCTTTGGAATGGTTTAATCACTGTGGAGATGGAATAGTCTCCACCATGATTAAACCAAAGGTCTGCCCATATATAACAATGGCAAGTGGACCACAGCCTTGGTGGTATGGATACTCCTTTGCGGTTGCAACAGAGTATTCATCCCGCCAAGATCCAAATCAGGCTCTAAGCAAACAAGTCAGCAATTCACCTGAAAGATGACTCGGGGATTATGAGGAATATTGGGAAGGCATACCATTGAAGGTGCCATCATTCCACGAGAAAAGCTTTGGTCACCCAGGGTTTTGAGTATTCACAAAGGCATTTAGCTTCTTGTATAGCTGAGAGGAAAAGAGGTGCACTTCCAAAGAATCCAAGAAGCTGCTGCTTGCCTATGATGTCTGGTGGTTCCGCATCAAGTTGTTGGCATCACTTAGATTCCTCAAATAACAATGCACATGAATATGTGAGAGGCCGGAAAGGAACTGAGCATGCCTCTTCAGACAACAAATTTAAAAGTTAAGGAGGGTAAGCACTTTGACCTGGTTCCCTTCATTTTGAAATGGTGGGAAAGGACCAAGTTCAAGTTTATTTCTAAAGTGCATAGCTAAATAAAACCATTATAACTCCAAAACATTAAAACAATAATACAAATATCAATATACAGTGAATATGCACTACAGCCATAATCAAGTGCATAGTAAATACTAATTCATTTGAGCTGCGCAAATGGCTCGAGAGGTGCAACACCTCTGTCAGTCTCCAGGTGTCATATGGGTGAGGTGTGGCAGCTGCTGTACACATTTTGCTAGGTGCCTTTGATTTTGATAGCCAAAGACATTATGACAGTGCCTCAAGGAGCCTTCATTTCCCCAATATGGCCTCTATTCTTGCTGCAAATAAAAAATCCCTCAAAGCCCCAATTTGTGAAGGGATTTCAAGTAGATGTTTGGGTGCAGACCTTTGATCTTATGTTATACCAGGAAATACACTTAGAAAGCCTCCTGATATTGGAACTGGTATGATGAAGTATTTTCTGACCAGCCCAGTCGCTTCTTGATCCATCAAAGTATTTTATTTAGAGTGAAAAAGGTAGCACAGGCGCCTGGAGTTTTTTAAGAGAAGTTTGGAGGCCTTTGGATCGTCAACCAGCTTTTCTCAAACTGAGATAAAGACCCGGACACACCCACCTGGGGCATGTGACAAGGACACAGAGGGATTAAGCAACTTAGTCCCAGTTTAGGCAGGGAGTGTTATGTTTCTAATCTTGAAGACACATTAGATACCTCTTCTTCTAAAGACTCTCTTGATGAATTGAAGTTGCTGGTCCTCCTCCCTCAAAATAGCAGCTACAATTAGGTTACCTCCTCCTAGGGAACCACACTCGCCAGCCACTGGAGGGTCCAAAAACACACGTCCAACAGAATATGTGCCTTATGGTTGACCTAGTCTTGTCGACAGAAGTGATGGACATACTTGGATATTTTTTAAGGCGTTGCCCTTCAAAGAAGAGGCTGTTGAAGGAGTTCAGGTATGTTCATTGAGACATTGCACTTTTGCTCTCCATTGTCAGAAAAAACTGATCTGTGGTTATCCGTGGTAATGGTGGAATTGGTATCCCACACACCACACATTGCCCGTGTGGTCCAATCACTAGGCAAAACAGTATCTAGCACATCAAGGGGAAGAAGAGCTTTGCTCATGCATGTCAATCTGCCTCCACTTCCATTATCATATTTAAATCTCATCAAGCATGCATTGATCCTGGTGCGTGATAGGTTTCTATTACATGCATCATTTGTTGTGCCATAAAATATAGGGATTTTCGTCTACTACCTAGAGGAAATTCAGATTTTGTTTTATAAGACAAGGTATTCCTCCCTCACCACCCTTTCAGGAAATACTCCTTGAACGGTGCATATTATGTGGCGTTGTTTTTGCTGTCTTAGCAGATAATGTAAGATAAAGTGGCTACGCAGGATCGGAAACGGTGTAAACCTCAAGAACATATTGGGCAATGTGTCCCAGCATGTACCAGTTTTGACAGCAAATAATTCACTATAGTCATCTAAATAACTCTCCCGTCAAAAAGGGACTCAAGCCTTTAAGTTTGGTTGCAAAACATGACGATTTATTAAATTATTAAAGCGTTATATAGAATGCACAAATATTGCTCAAAATGAATAGTAAATCAATATAGGAAATTAGCATTAGGCTCAATTCAGATGCAGCAAAGAGTCTGACATAAAGTTAAGTCTCAGAGCAAAAATATTCTAATTCTGAATCAAGAGAGAGACTGACGAGAATCTGCTCTTTAAGCCGGGGCAACCAGACTTAAAAGGTGTCTCAAAGTCCTGAATAGCAAAATACACAGTTAAAATTGCATTGTCAGCAGGGAGTGATCCTGTCATTTAACAGATTGACATATCACAACACAAAATATAATGCATCATCATCTAACACTATCCCAACACCACTCCCTAATTGAATATTAATACAACCTCTTTGACCTAATGTGATCAGATGTGTCAGTACAAATCTAGTTACACTCAAAACAATGACAGCCTCATATAATGAATAGGCTTACAGTATCACAGGCAGGAACAGTTTTGAATGTAGCAAAACACTTCCTCAAACGTTCTTTGAGGGCAGCAGGCCAACAAAGAGCATTTCATGGTCCATGTTTGGTAATGTACGATGTGAGGAGAAATGAAAACACAAACACACATTTTGGCTGCACCTTGGAGGTTAGGTCAAAGTCAAAAGTCAAAAAGATTTTATTTGTATTGGTACTCAACAGAGGACCACAAATATAACATTGAACACCAACAAAACACAAAAGAAATTTTACATCATTAATCAGTATAAAAACAACAAAGATTTAAAACATGTATAAAAATTATAGCATACAAGTTCGTTCGGAGGCTGTTTACACACCGTTAATAGTTCTTTTACCTTTGTGATCCTGCAATTGCGATATATAGGGTTAATATACATAGCACGAGCTACTATTACGTTAGAATTAGGGCAAACAAATAATAAATGCTCAATGGTCTGGTCACCCCCTTGACAAAAAGAACAGAGTGACGATTCTCCAGATAACCATCTCGATTTAAAAGATTGCACAGGCAATATACCTAATCTTAACATTGAGATCGCCCTCCTCGCACTATGCGTAAGGGAGAACCCGATGTACGGCTGGATATGTTTATACTCCAGTAAGACTGTAAAAGATTTATAGGTAGATAATTTTTCGCTGTGTGCCAGATCGAGGTCATAACTCAGTTTTGGGGTAAAACATTTGAGAAAGAGTTTCAATTGAGATACAGACCAGGTGAGTAGAATGTCTGGACAAATTTTGGCCATTCGAAATGCAGCAGTCATGTTCCCTAGAAAAGTTTGCTTAGCAGCTTCTGAGTCAAAAGTTTCATTTTTCAACAGGAATCTTAGCGTACCCTCCTTTGCGTGAAGGAGGTTATATGCCCACTGTTAGACCTGTCTGGTTTTTTTTGCGTAGTCCCTCCAATTTATTATTTATTTTGTCCCCTTTCTGCCCCTCATACCCTTAATAATTTTTGTGTCCACTAGCTTTTTCTAGGTGTTGGTCAAGGGGATAGGTGTTCTTTCCCCCCCTCATAGTTTTTCACCTCGGGCCCAGAGGCCTGTTCTGACAGGAAAAGTTGGAACCACAAAATGGTGGCTTCCAACTGCCCTAACTGCCACACCCAGAACTTGCCCATAGACTAGTATAGGGCGTTCCAGAACCTTCTGGTCCATTCTGGACCACTGAGGGACAGCCTATATAAGGCGGAATGCGGGGCAGCCATTTTGTCTACCTGAGAGAGTCAGCTGGAGGACAGGCTGTAATTAAGGGTGGGAAGAGGCTAGACATAGGGTTGACCTCCTGGACTGGGAAGCTGCCTTACTGGTCCACCACACTATCCCCCTTTGGGTTACTTGTCCTGACCCCGCTGTTGAGGGTTACTGGAGACCCTGGGCGCCTAGCTTGCCCCTTGTCCAAATCATACAGGGGAAGTCTTCAGGAGAAGGAGACTGCGGCGCTGCGGAGCGCAGTCCTCTGCCCAGTAAAGGAACTAAAGGAAAGTGATCCCCAGGATATTATTACAGGGGTTGGAGGGATTGTGAGCTGGTGAGGAGTCTATCGCCACACATTACAGGTTATTCCCCCCTTTTCCCTGTACCTGGGCTGCCTTTGCTCAAGTGAACTCCCTGTGACTGACGTAGGGCTGGGAGCGTGCCCTCCTCGAGGCGCTTTGTGGGGCGCTGGCGGCGTGATCAGGCCGCCTGTGTGCCTGTGGTAGCAGTGGGCGCTGGAGTGAAGGATCGTTTCCGGCGCTGTGTCCTGTCAGCGCTAACCCGGCATAGGAGTGAGTGATCCGGTGTTTGGGGGCGGAGCCGGAGGAAGCCGAACCGAGCAGACTCCAGTTGAAGCCGCTGCTCGCTCGCGCATGCCCGGTCGCGCCGCTTCTCAACAGGAAGGCGGAGGCGGGACCAGGCGGGAAGGCGCCGAGAGCAGAGCAGAGGCTTAGGCGTGTGGTATCGTCTTCCCCCGCTCGAGCGCCTCACGAAGGAGCTGGCGCGAGCGGGAGGGGGGACGGAGGAACCCGGCAGCCTGCAGTAAACAGAGATCTCTTTTCCCCGCTCGAGCGCTACCAGAGGAGCCGGCGCGAGCGGGAGAGAGGAGAGAGGTGCCCCGGGAGGCTGGTGAGCCTTCTCAGCGCTTGGCCCCCCCCTGTTCCCTGTCAAGCGGATACCCCCACTCACTGGCACCTCAAGAACCTGATCACAAGTAAGGAGAGTTACACGAGGGCAGGGGAGCAAGACTTCACAAGTAGGGGAATAAAGAGTCCCTTCCAGAGGGTGGAGCGCCTTGGTTATTGCCTGAGGGGCCTATATGAAACGTTGCTCTGCTTGGAATAGCACCTTTACAGTTGTCAGCAGTGAGGAGTCCCCTTTGCTGGAGGAGTATAGACTCTTCTACAAGAAAACTACTGCTCTTTGTTGAAAGCGATGCTCAAACCTGTAGGGAACTAACCTAGCTTAGTCATTGCTCGTTTCTCCAACAGTGTCACGTGATGAGGAGAGTAGCTTGTGGGAGACAAGTATAGTACACTGTATAGTGACAATTTCTAATCAAATTCTGGAGTCTGAGTGGATGCACTATTGATGTTGATTATTGATTTAAGTAAGCCAATCTGAAAGTTTTATCACTGATTTCATGACTAAAGTAATGTACTGTTGAACCTAGATGATTAATTGCTCAGTAGTTTAAAAGTATTCTTGCTATATCCCAAACAAACTGAAGTGTAATTAGTTGTGAACTCTGAAAGTAAAAGTGCAAAGATATTATTTTTATAAACCAGTACTTATTTTCATAACAAATTGGTGTAGTGTCCTTTTTAAGTGTTATTGTGTGGATTTACTGCTGGGTGGTCTGTAACCTTCACACTTGTGCCTCTAGAATTGCTTGTCTTACCCCTAGGCCAGGCTACCCTAGGTGACCTGACATCCCAGGTTCCAACACCCACCTAATAACGTTAGCCACGGCCGTGGCATAAGAACTTGTTATGGAAAATTCTAATCTTAGCACTTGGACTGGTATAGAAGCTGAGACCTTCATAATTCTTTTCAGGATTTTTCCTTCTTTGCGATCCATGTAACCCCACTGCTTTATAGGGATATATTCCGTCGCATAAGTTAGGACAGCTGGAATTTTTACTCTGTATATTTTTAACATTGAGGAAAAGTGCCTGCTACCAGTGGCACTATAAAGTCTAGAGAGTGCTCCAGCGTGTAGATCGGATTTCTTTATTAAATTATCTATATGTTTTGTATTTTTTAAGTTCTTTGAAAGAGTCCTGCCAAGATATATATATATTCGTCTACTTCATCTACCTTTTCTCCACCTAGCCTCCAATTATATTTAGTACTTGATTTCCTCCCAGAAAAGGCTACAACTTTTGTTTTCTTTATATTTGGGATTAGAAAGTTATCCTTTGAGTATTTATACAGGATGTCTAGTAGCATTTGCAGTCCAAAGGGGGTAAGATCAAACATTACTATATCATCAGCGTAAAGTAACGCATGTATACTTTGTTTGTTGATTTTAGGAGGCAAACTCGAGCCCTGTTGTAACTGATGTGGTAAGTCACTGAGATATAGAGAAAATAGCATTGTGGCTAATAGACATCCTTGCTTAAGACCGTTGGCTGTTTTTATTATTTTCGTTAATCCTTTTTCACCCCCCATTTGTACTTGACACCAAATTTTGGTGTGAAGGCTTATTATTACCTGTAGCAATTGTTCAGAAATGCCGAAACTCCTTAATTTGTTCCATAGTGTAGGTCTATCGACACGATCAAATGCAGTAGAGTAATCGATGAATGCTGCATAAACAGTTTGAGTTTTCCGAGTTACATATTTATCAAGGATAACCTGGATGATTGCTATGTTATCCGTAACAGAGTGCTTAGGTCTAAAGCCAGCTTGGAACATAGGTATTAGACCCAGCGAAAATGCCCAATTTTTCAGATGTTGTAATACCTCCGCAGCGAAAACTTTTCCGGTAGCGTCCATCAATGCTATTTGACGATAATTTCCCGCTACTATTTTGCTCCCTTTTTTATGTATGGGGATGATGATACTCCCCTGCCAAGATTTTGGTACTTGTCCAGTATTCAAAATGTGGTTAAAAAGTGGTGTTAGCATAAGACTCCATTCCTTGGGGTCTGCCTGTAGAACCTTAATTGAAATTTGGTCAGGACCGGAGGCACCAGTGCTTCTGGCCTTTCGAATATGTGCCTCTACCATAATTGCCGAGGTTTTTAAGATGGATGATTTTTGCTTTTCCTTGATAATTTCTGCTCTGTTTTCAATTAATTTAGCCGTATTTGCTTTATAAAGATCGGTCAAATAGATTTCCCAGTCTTTAGGCGGAACCGGTATAGCTTGTAGTTTCTTTTTTGTTCCGGTTAATTTGGCTATTAGAGACCAATATTTCCTCTGGTTATATTCTTTTGTAGCTATTTGTATTTCAACCCAATTGCGGTCTTGAAAGGTTTTTTCCTGACTTAATTTCTCTCTTCTCAGCTGATTTTTCAATTTATTTATTTCTTTATTTCTTGAAGGAGAGGAGTTTGTATATTGAGCGCGTATCAATTTATTAAGTTTTTTCCTTATTAATGAATTCTGAGTTTTTTTGATAATATTTTTCTGCGTTTTGTTTCCTATAGTATCCTGATGTAACTTATTTAATAGTGCCTCTTTGAGTTCCTTGATTATGTATTCAAAATTCGCTATAGGGTCATCAGAATAAGTTTTCCTTAGTAATTGCGTATATTTAATCAAAGCTGTTATTTTGTCCATAAGTGGTGAGTTCCAGAAGATGCGTCTCTGTTCAATATTTATCAAGGTTGTATTTCTGTAAAGGATGATCTGTCCTGCACCAGTATGGTGAACTGACCAGCAAGTAATTAGTTGCATCAATGCATGATCGCTATCTGCTGTAAAATTGGTATGCAACGACATAACTGTTTCATATAAATCCCTACCACAGATGATATAGTCTATAATAGACGAGGTCCCATTTCCCCATCTAGTATATGATGCCGGGATATCTCCTTCAACGTTACCATTCAGGATTACCCCATTTATGTTAGGCAGCGCTGATAGCAATACTTTACCTCTTTTATCTGAGCGAATAGCTTTGGGGAATTGAGGAGTTGAAATGTCCAGAATTTCCTCATCATATATACTTTCCCACTTTCTTATTTCGAAGTTTGAAATTTTTCCGTTAAAGTCACCCATTATCATATAAGACAGGAAAAGTTGGTCCTCTATTATTTGCGTGATAGTTTCCATGATAGTTGCAAATAAGGTATCTTGCTTTTTTCCAGGGGGGGGCGTATATATTGAAGAGCAGAATTGCGTTTTGTGAGGCAGTATTTTGAGTGTTTAAAAAGAACTTAATACATTGTAAATTGTCAAGGTTAGTCTCGATTATCTCCTGAGCCCACATATATTCTTCCCTCATTAGAATAGCCAGACCTCCCTTAGCATGGCCCGATTAGTTGCTTTAGCTGGTATATCATAGACATAGTAGCCATTCTGGGTGAAAGGTTCTATTGCCCAAGTTTCTTGCAGAGTCAGGATATCAGGCTGGTTATTTAAAGCTTCGGTCATTTTGTTTTTGGTTCTCCCAGCCATGTTCCACGATGTGATCTTTATTCCATTGTTAAACAGGATATTTCAGGCGAGTGGAAATTTTATTGCTATTCAGTGTCTCCGATATCCAAGACCAGGACTTTCCAGTGTCAGTGGCTTTCTTCTCACTTGACTCTAGATACCAGACTGCCCTTTCTCCATGGTTTACTTGAATTTTCAAAGTATCCTCCCCTGGGTACATACCTCTTGAGTTACTTGATCCCAAATCTTCTAGCACGGAGGGAATTCTAAGAGAATTTTTTGGTTGCTCACTAAAGATTGATCGCGTATGATCCTTGAATATTTTGTAGATTTTGTTTTCTTTAGGCTCAGATTTTTCTATTACATCGTATCCGAATTTATGTAATATCTCTTTTTCGTTAAGAATGATCCCTGGCAGGACAGATGACCAAAAGGAAACCAGTGCAATTTTGTTGTAATCTTTTTTGGGAAAAGTCACTAAATCTATTTCATTACTGGTCAGTGATTGAAGAGGCCATATATGTTGCAGTAGATTGAGTATCCTACCTCTGTTAAGTGGAACATTATCTGTAGGAAAAAGTTCTTCGAATTGAAGTAGTTTAGATTGTGTCTTCTCACCGCGTTGGGAATACCTCTCATCACCTCCTCCAACCCTTATATTTTCGTGTGCTGGCTTTGTAAATGTCCTTTCTGGAAAGTATTCATCTGCCCTTGGATTCAATATTTGCATTTTCTCTATAATATTTCCTTTAGTGAGTTCCACTTTATTCGTGGTGTATGGCTTTATAATTTCTTCTTTTTGTTCCTCTTGATCTTTTTGAGGTGTAATTAATTTTTGAAATTTTAATTTGCGGGTTTTCTTTTTGTGAATCCTTCTTAGTGGTTTTTTTCTCCTCTTTTTTTGTCTTTCTTGCTTAGTTTCCATATTTTTATTAATTGTTTCTCCTTTTACAGTTTCAGATATGTTTTTAATACTAGTGTCCTGATCGTCTTTGACAGAATCTTTATCATACATATCCGTTTTTTTCAATTTTCTGAGAAAATTGAAAATTGTTTTACGTTTTTTTGAGGTTTTCTCTGAATAATTTTTTTAAGGAGTAGAGTGTAGATTCATTTTGAGTTTCAGATTTTTCCCTTTTTTCTGCTTCTATTAGTGCTTTATCTGATGTTTGAGTACTAAAATCACGTTTTGTTTGTTTCTGGACATTTTCCACTTGCTTTGTATTATTGCTTAATTGATTTTCCATTGCTTTAAAAGACTCTTTTTTCCTTTTCTCTTCTACTAGGAACTTTAGTATACCTATTTGGACATCTAAAGTTTGGTCTGAATTTTCTAAAATATTTCCTAGAAAGGAGAGAACCGATTCTAATATTTCTTGTAGCGAAAATAGAGCCTTTGATATTGGTGTTGTGGATTTAGCAAAATTATTATTTTCATATAAGAGAGGATCCAGAAGAGAGTCAATTTCCATAAATTGTTCTGATGTTTTTTTTAAAGAATTTTTAGGTAACTTTAGTTCTGAATTGTATTCTGCTGACTTCAAATTTTCTGCACTTAGATCCTCTGGCTTGTGAGGACTCCCAGTACCTCTTATAGGGGTTGAGGATTTTAGGAGAGTTGCCTTATGGTCCATTAGTTCTAAATCGTGTAAGGAATAGTTGAACTTGTTGATAGGAACCATATCGCTTAAGTTATGAGTCAAATGAGATGTCACTGATAGACGTGTTTGATCCCCATTACTTAAGTGTGAATTAGGTTTAATTTCTATTTCCGGCAAATTCGTGTCAGGTTCCTTTTTAGACGGTATAGCAGAGAAGTAATTACTAATTGCCGGAGTTGAAGTAATTCGGCCGTGTTTTATTGCTTGATCTGTAGATTTCCTAACAGCATCCTCAGTGCCCATCCGCTTCATGAATATTGTGCGCGAACGTAATTTTTTATATCCCATTTCGCTTTCCTATTGTTAACGTATTAAAGTTATTAGTACTGAATATCCCAATGAGTCACGTTCTTGTCGCTGTGAACGAGTATGTGCGAATCTCTGTCAGCCCCACCTTAGCAGCAGTTATTTAGTTGGACACGTACCTTGATTATATTTCTGTGAATGTCCTCTTTACAAGGATGCACTATAGATGGAACTTTTAGACACAGGAGTTAGTAGGGTGGCCCGTCCCATCCTCGTTCGTCCCCGGACGGCCACAGACGGCCCGCCCTTTGCCCGGGCTTAGCCCCGGGTGTTCCCGCGCGCTCCCGCGCAGCATAGCTTCGACGTATTTATGGTAGAGATGCAATTGAGGTGGGCGGGGCGGTCAGGGAGAGCGGGCCAGGTCACACGGCCAGTGGAAGAACCGGGACTCCTGGGAAAGCGAGTCCCGGTTTCCACGCTCGCAGCCCTGCCCTGTCGCACACCCCTCTGTCACCACAACGAACAGGCGCTCAGTCATTAGAGCGAAGCGGGACCCGCGGAGCGGGTTCCGCGAGATGTAGGAGTGAAAAAGTAGGTTAGGTCTAATTTGGGTCTAATTTACTCAATCACAGGAAAATACAGTTTTGCTAAGTGCATTGCTTCAGTTCAAAAACGAACATAATCATAAGGTTCGGCACGTATCAAAATCAGCTCTTTCAGTCTCGCCTCTGATTAATCAATCATCAAACTTCTACTAATGTTAATTTATAACACAATTTCTATCATCTTCAGCTTCTTGTGGTTTGATTCTTCTAAAAACCTTCATCTCATCATATACACAAGTCTTTATATCTTCCATCACCTCCATTTTAACATGTATCCTTTCCATACCTTTGTAGACGATGCTGGTACCCGCTTTGCTCACCCGCAGTTTGAACCCCTTTTAACTCAAATTACCTCAAGAGAGTTTAGTAAAAGAATAAAATGAATTTTGCATAAAGAAATATTATTAGTTATTGGTGTTAGTATTTTCCTAAAAACACTTCCACCAATACCATCGAACCATTCACTAACTTTGCAAAACCCTTTCTAATCTCACTAAACACACTAACCGATTTCCACAACCGATGCTCTTCAAGGTCTTTAGCTAATGTAAAATATTAGCAATGTTAACAATGTAGTCCTTAATAAACGTTCTATTAGGGATGACGGTGCAACATTGTAGAACCCTCAAGACACTGCAGACTATGCATTCTGACGTGATAATATTATCTAATGCTACATAGTTTTGCATAATCATCCCATGCATATCTATAAGTTCCTCATTTATTTTAGTCAGTGCTCTCATAATATTAGAAGCCAAGCGATCAATTAGAGTAGACAATTCTCCAATTTTCACATAATTCAAATCCACATCAATGGGAGGACTCAAAACACCAAATACACCCATCAACACCTGTAGAAAGTCAAGTATGAATCTTTTAAGATCTACATCACTCCTTTCTTTCATCTCATTCACATGATATACGAGCAGAAAAAAATTATGCAAAATAGCAGCTTTCCACCCAATTACATGTAAAATTAAAATAAGCAGTCTTACCACAAACATAATACATTTCTCTCAGAATTGGCTCTTCACCAATCAAAAACTCATCATCAACTACATACCTCATATTACATTAACTCTTATCCACAAATTTTTCTGACTCAGCTCCTGGGATTTCTCACCCACCGTACACGTTACTCTTTTCTTTTCTTGTTCCACTTGCAGCATGGGATGCATTCTTGAATATCTAAATTCTTCTTTAGCCTTTTCCTCCAATCAATCTCTCTCACCTCTTCCTATTTTCTACAAATTCTCACGTTTCTCTCATTATTCTCCTTTATGAGTTCATCCTCCACATCTCACAGTTTATACTCAAGGTTGCCGTTAATCCTATCAAGATCCGCCAAAAGCGCTTTTCTCAACCTGTAACTACTATACAAAATAAAACCCTTCCTTCCCCCGAAAGACCTTCAACAGGCCACTCAAGCACTGGTGCTCTCCAGAATTGACTATGGAATCGCAACCCTGACCAGGACAGCAAAATCACACCTAGACCCCCTGAAAACAACCTTCAATGCTGCAGCAAGAATGGTCACAGGAACTAAGAAATTTGAGAACATCTCTCCCGGACTCATGGAACTTAAATGGCTCCCAATGGAATTACGAGCCAGCTTCAGAACGGCCTGCCTCACGCATAAAGCCCTACACACAGGCAAATCAGAAAACCTGGACGCCAAACTCAAAATCAATCAATCAATCAATCATAGGATTTATAGAGCGCGCTACTCACCCGTGAGGGTCTCAAGGCGCTGAAGGGGGGGGGGGGAGCTGCTACTGTACGAGAGCCAGGTTTTGCTGCTGCTACTGCTCGAAGAGCCAGGTCTTGAGGTGTTTTCTGAAGGTGAGATGGTCCTAGGTCGTTCGTAGGTGTGTGGGGAGGGAGTTCCATGTTTTGGATGCTAGGTAGGAGAATGATCTTCCTCCGGTGGTGGTTCTGTGAATCCGTGGGATGGTGGCGAGGGCGAGGCTGGAGGAGCGGAGTTGGCGTGCGGGAGTGTAGAACGAGAGGCGGTTGTTGAGGTATCCGGGGCCTATGTCATGGAGTGCTTTGTGTGCGTGGGTGAGGAGCCTGAACGTGCTCCTCAAAAGAGCCGGCCAGTCCAGGAACCTCAGGAGTTCCAACACTCTACTATTCATCCCACTGAAAACTCGGAAGCATAAAACCACAACTAAATCTTTCGCTGGAAATGCCCCAAAAATCTGGAACTTCACCCCCCCACATCAGAACGACCCCTTTATTCCCTAAATTCAAGAACCTACTCAAAGCCCTCTTCCAAGATCGCTCTCGAGCGAAACGATAAGAGCACAGGATACACCTGAAACGGTTCGACACCTTACCGCAACTTCGCATTTGTTTTGGAACAGTTGTCACAGAACTAGAAAACGTCGGGGTTACCCGCCTTGCTTGAACAAAGATGCTCTTTTTTCTTGGAAGCTCACCCTGCTCACTCCTAGCACCTTAGCTTCTTTGTCTGAAATCCTCACAGCCCGAACCCTCATGTTCTACCACAATACCTGTATTATATATATGCCTATAATGCTCATAATTGTCCATGCTGTGTATTGTTTATATGCCAATAATGTTCATAATTGTACATGCTGTGAAGCGCTCTGATACCCTCGGGTCCAGCTAGCGCTATACAAAACTCCTAAATAAATAAATAAATGATTAGAAATAGATCTTAAACCCTCAGTTTAAGGAAGAGCTTCCAAGAAAATGTTGCAGTCTGCAGGAGCGGCCCATGCAGGTAAGACAGGTGGGGCAGGGTGAAGGGGTGACTCGAGAGATGACGACGAGGGAAAATTAATTATTTATTTAATTTCCCCTCGTCTTCATATGCCGAGTTGCGCCACCCTGCCCCACTGCTCTTACCTGCACTGGCCACTCCTGGTAGTCTGTAAGCAAGGCACTAGAAATTCTTGAATTAAGAAAACAATAACAAACACATTGCAAGACAGAGAATAGGTCAGGGAGAGTTGCAAATAGGTTAAACTCTCTGACACTGAAGTTGGAACGAATGTACAAAAGCAGCAGTTTTAAACTTTCATAATGTTTGCATATTCTGACAATAACACAAAGTAGACATTTTCTTTGAAGTTGCCTGAAAACGACCCACTATGTTCTAACTTTCTGACTGTTATAACATATGATCATTGGTTAACTTTTTTCTGTCAATTGTGGGAGAATCATATCTGTGAGAAATTGGGTTGGCCTTTGACTGGGGTGTGAGCCCTGGTCAAGCAACAGCCACAATCCCTTACAGAGTGAACCACCAAAAAGTAACTAACTTAACCTATGCTTAACCCATGGGTGGCTTGGCACAAAAAAGCAGGTTGGCTGAACTTGGAGGCAATGTGTAAAGTATTTATGCAGTACACAACCAGTAATTAAGTGAAAACACAGCACAAGAAAAATCCCAAACCAATTTAGAAAAATAGATTACATTTTAATTAATTATTTTACACCAACACGGCAAAAATCCAATAAGTAGAATCGGAGATATTGATTTTAAAAGTTTTAAGTGAAAATAACACCAAAAAGTCCAAAGCCACAACAAGTTATATCTGGTTGCGCTGGACCAGGACAAAGACAAAAGTTCAGGCTGACTGTGAAGGAGCACGGGCTGGCTACTGGGACCAAGCTTGGTCTGCTGAACAAAAGTACCTTAATCCTAGTTGTGTCAAGAATTCTGTCGACTGTGAAGATGCTGGGTGCACTCAAGGCGATGCGTCAGTGCCGATCCATGCCATTGCGGCGATGCACTGATCCTAATATGCAAATCGCTGGCAGTGCGTTGGCTCCGATAAGTGGGGTGCTGCAATGTGGAGGTTCAGTGTTGTCATCAAGGCTGTCGTCGATGGGTATACGAGGACCTTGCTCCGGAAAGAGAGTTGTGCAGTGGTAGTTCTGAAGATGACGCATCTACTTCGATCCACGCAGCAGCAGTGATGTGCCAGTTCTGATCTGCGCAACAGTGGCGATGCGTTGGTGCTGACCCACACAGTGATGTCAATGTTCAGATTCTGATCTCCGCAGCGACGATGATCCTTTGGTTCTGCTGGAACAACACCTTAGACCCACTGCCAAGGAGGGTCCAGGACTGGGGTGGCACCACCTGGCAGAGCAGACTCAAAGAAGCAGAGTCCAAGTGCAGAAGCAGGTTGGTTGGAAGTCCTTTATTTCCTAAGACTTCAGATCAGGAGGCCAGCCAACTAGCCCAAGGTGTCACTATGGGTTCTATGGTCAAGCGATACAGGTCCAGTCCTTCTCACCCAGGCAAGGTGAGGCAGCAGGTCAGCACAGCAAGGCAGCAGTTCTACCAAAGTAGCAGTCTAGCAGAGGAGCAGTCCACCAGCAACAAAACAGTCCTTCTTCCTGGCAGAGTATCCACGGGTCCAGACGTAGACTGAAGTGGTAAGGTCTGAGGTCCAGTTCATATTTGAGTGGTGGTTTTGTAGTGGTGGGGGACTTCAAAGACAGACCTTTCCAAAGTGCACAGAGGTCCTCCCTTCCTGCCCTGGCTCCAGACTCACTACAAAGGTGTATGCAGTCCTTTGTGTGTGGACAGGACACAGCCTATTCAGGTTTAAGTGAGGGTGTGCCCAGCTCCCCCCTCCCATCCTGCCAGGTTGGCCCATCAAGTCACACCTAAGCTCCCATTGTATGTGGCTGTCAAGGGGGAATACAAAAAGCCCAGCTGTCACCCAACCCAGACGTGCAGTCAGGGACAGGCTACAGGTACACAGGGCTAAGAGCAGGAAACTGCTGACTTTCTAAAAGCGCATTGAACAAGGGGTTAGGCCTATTTATTGTCAATAAGGCTAGGCCACTATTAGATGCAAAACATACAAAAGACCATTAATGACATTAATTAATGCCACAATGACTTTTCATTCATGGTCACGAAAATCATTTAACGTGATCGCATTTTATTCTATTTTTTCACTTTTCATCAATATGCAATTTTTCAACACAGCATACCATAAACATTGGAACAAAAGACCAAGATGTACAAGGCAATTAACATAAATAATTGAAAGCCCAAATGACTGATGGAGAGCTTATGTCACGCACAACAAAACATTAAATAGTGAAAATTAACAGAAAAACATTTTATGAACGAAAATTTGACGACAAACAACTATAAATTGGTGATAGAAAATTACGTCCCAGTCCTTAATTTTGAAACCAAGAGGGGCAAGCATTTGGGTATCACATTACTACAGACTCCTTAAGTGAACCATAGCCAGGGGTTGAGATATCACTTCAGGCCACAGATAGGGACCAAGGTTGTGTATTTCCAATTAAGGAATTTACACCTCATGGACTCAGGTAAGCCTTTGATCATGCCCTTTTGGGTCTTGTTAAATCTTTCAACAAACCCATTGGTTTATGGAAGATTGGATGTTGACAACTTGTAAGCAGCTCAACACTCCTTTCACATTGACTACATATATGCAACATAAAGTTGGTCCCTATCAGACATCACTTTTTGGGGAAACCTACTGTGGTAAAAATCCCCATCAGAGCCCTAGCCACTGCAGTTGCAGTTGCAGTCCTCAGAGGTATAGCCTATGAGTATCTTGTGGCATGGTCCACCAAGACCAGGATAAACCTGCTGCCAGAAGTGGTCTGATGATCCAAGGGCCCCACGATGTTGATGCCTATCATTTCAAAGGGTGCACCAACAGCAGGCAAGGGATTCAGGGGAGCTGTCAGCTTCTGAGATAAAAACACGTATTTTGGGTACATTCTTGAGACATTGTTTCAAATCAAGAAATTCTTTCTCACATGCATTGTTCCATATGAATTCTGTTCTGGATTTGATCAGTGTTCTCAAATGAAATGTTCTTTTGAAAAATTCCTTATAAACTAGCTATCCAATTCTACCATTCCGAGGAATGAGCGAAGCTCATCTTTATTACATTGTGTTGCCAGGTTTATTATAGAAATTCACTTAGTCTTCTTTGGGTTTGATACATTTGCTTGAAATGTTGTGCCCCAGGTAAGTTAGTTCTTTGCAGGCAATTTTACAGTGTTATGCCCTCACAGTGAGACCAAATGCTTTGATGTTTTCAACCTTTTCAACTCTTTCCTGGTGTTCAGTGTTGTTTGCCCCCAAACCAATATGTTGTTTTGATAATAAAAGACCCATGGGATGTCTTTGACCATTGATGACATGGCTCTCTGGAATACGCAGGAATGCATTTGTGTTAGAAATGGGGGACTCTAGTTGCCAATGGTTTGCACCTTTGTCCAAGTAGGGACCCTTGTTTCTAGTCAGGGTAAGAAAGTTACACCCTTAGACAACACCTGCTCACCCCCTTCATAGCTTGGCACAAGCAGACAGGTTTATCTCAGAGGCAGTGTGTAAAGCATGTGTGCATACATACAGTAATACAGTAAAAACACTACAAATGGACACCACACCAGTTTTGGGAAATAAGTAATCTTTATCTAACCCAAACATGACCAAAACAACAAAAATCCTAATTACATATATTCAGATATCACCAAACATAAAGCTTGTAGCAACAAATAACTCCACCGTGAGCTATTATGATGTTGTGATAGGTGAAAATCTCAAAGTACGGCGCCGACGGCAAGGTGCGCGGCATCTCTCCTGGAGTCACACAGACCCCCAAAGAACAGTACCTTGACAAATGATGAAAACAAATACATAGCATGGCATCTGGGTGATGACGCTTCGTTGGTGCCGGGCGGTGGTGGTTCATGACTGTGATGCAGGGGAGGAGAGGTGTCATTTCCTTACTGTTGCATGGCAGGTGTTGTTTCGACGGTGTGGGGTCAATGGATTCGGGAGGTCACCCATGTTGAGTATCGTCTCTGTGATGATGAAGCACTGGTGTCAGTGAAATCGGGGCTGTGGTGCGAGTCGGGGTAGTGCGTCGTGAGTATCACAAGCGGTGCCCTCAGCTCCAGTGCAGGCAGAGGCCTCAATGACAGCTTCGCAGTCGATATGGTGCGGCGTTGGCCGCATTAGTGCTGGGGTGCAAGTCAGGCGGTTTGTTGTGCACTCCACGAGCAGTGCCCAGTGCTTCGTTGCAGGTTGCGGCATCACTCACTGGCGTCAGTATTTCTATTTTCCTCTGTGTCAGCTGAAACAGCAGTTCCAGGTGCATGAGGACAGAGGAAATGATGTATTTGTGTCACTGAGACTTCAGAACAGGAGGCAAGCTGAACATCAAACCCTTGGAGATATTCTTCAAGCAGGATACACAGCACACAGCAACATCTTGTCCCTCAAGTTGGCAGAAACAGCCACTGCAGGCCAACCCTATGTAGCACACAGCAAAGGGGCAGTACTTCCCCTTCAGTTTTCCCAGCTCTTCTCCTTGGTAGAGGTTACTCTTGAGTCCAGAAGTAATCTAAAGTCCTAGGCTCTTGGCCCCAATATTTATACTCAATTTCTATTTGTTCTCTTGTGGCAGAGAGGCTCTTTCTCAGTCCAAACTAGTTATGTCCTCTCTGGTCCAGCATTGTGGCAGGAGGTGGAGACAGAATTGTGTAAGGCAGACCATGCCTATTCAGGTGCAAGGACATCTCCTTCCCCTACTCTAAATGCAGCCCAGGTCTATTCAGCTCAGCCCTGACTCATATAGTAAAGGTAGGACACACCACAACCCCCAGTGGCTGTCTAAAGAGAATGCATATCCCCAGCCCCTGTCACTCCAAAGCCAGACAGTCAATCCAGCAGAGGCACCCAGGATTGCTAAGCAAGAAAATACCCACTTTCTAAAAGTGGGATTTTCAAACACACAATATAAAAATCATCTTTAACCAAAAGATGCATTCTTATGTTCTGAGTTCAGGCATACTAAACTCCATCTTTCCATCTTGTCCCAATGGGAAGTTATACTTATAAAATGGTATATAAATAAAATCCCATTTAATCCTATGGAACCGATAGCCTTTCCATAGTGAAAAACAAATTACACTGTAGGTCACTATCAGGACGTGTCACACAAACCAGTACATGTCCTACCTTTCACATACATTGCATCCTGCCAACAGGGTTACCTTGGGCCTACCTTAGGGGTGACTCTCATGTAATAAAAGGGAAGCCCAGGTCTACATGACAGTAAAAACTGTGCACCGACGTGCAGTGGCAGGTCTTAGATCCCTTTGAAAGGCTACTTCTGTGAGTGGTACAATCAGTGCTGCAGGCCCACTAGCAGCATTTGACTTACAGGCCCTGGGCACACACAGTGCACGGTACTAGGGACTTAGTAGTAAGTCAGACCAGCCAATCATGGAAACACCAATCCATATGCACAATTTACATCGGGAGCACTTGTACTTTGGCACTGATCAGCAGTGGCAAAGTGCCCAAAGCATCCAGACCAGCAAAAACGAAACCCGCCAGAAAATGCAGGAGGCAGAGACAAAAAGACAGGGGAAAACCATGCCGGGGATGCCGGGTCTAACAGTTTGAATTTGTATGCTCCTAGAGGCATAATGAAGGTGGTCAGATTTGTGAGTCGGGTGAAGTCTGATCTGATAATACACTGATATCAAGTCAAGAGTTGAAAACACTTTGGCGCCTTTTAAAGCTGTAAACATTTCTGCAATGGTAGGTAGTGGAAATCTGTCCACCACCACTTCTTTGTTTAGCGCCCTTAAGTCAACACACCATCTCGCCTTATTGTCAGGTTTGCGTGCTACAACAATAGGGGCAAGCTACTCTGTTGCTTCAACTGGTTCGATTACTTTTTGATTACATAGTTTTTCCAACTCCTCCTTCATGGCGTCTTGAATGTTCACTTATAGATGTCGGACTTTGGAAACAACAGGGTTTGCATTTAATTTCAGTTTTATTTTGAGGATGTAAGATTTGAGAGATCCTAGCTCTCCTGTGAATACCTCAGGGAATTCGCTTACAAAACAGTTGTCTTGGACAGGTTGGACAAATATTTGTGGCAAAGCATTTGGATCCAAAACTATTCCTAGTATTTTCTGAACTGGTCAGCTTAGGATATTGTCACCTTTTTCCGCCACACATAATTTGGTACAGGTTTCGCTTCCACCGTACTGAATTTTTCCACAAAAGTATACCCATATATTGTTAGGTTGCCCACCATATCCACCATGTTGTATATCCACATATAATAACTTCAGCCTGGTCACAAATTTGCTTTTGAAGACTTGGTCAGAAATAATTGTTAACACTGACCATGAATCAAACATTGCTTCAACATATGTTTCATCTATTTTTATGATGTCTTTAAGATTACCCTCACCAGGCTCACTCATTTGCAAGACAATTTCATCACATATTTCTGAAACGTTTGAGTAGTTATATTTCGTCTCATTTTTCTTGGTTCTACAACATGCCACAAAGTGTCCCTTTTTACCATACCTTTTACATATTGCTTTCCACGCTGGACATTCCCTCCAGTTTGCCAAGTGACCTAACATACCACACCGTAAGCACTGCCCTTTAAAGGTTTGATCAATGTCCCTAAAGGTCTCTTTCTTATTCTTCCTAACAACATTAACTTCCCCTTTAATGTCTGGTGTAATGTTTTTTATCCCAACTTTTAGTTCCTTGACACAGGACAGCATATGTTTCGCTTGCTTGGACACTATTAGTACCTCATTAAGGACGGGGTCATCCTTGAGCCACAGCTCTTCATGCACTCTATGTTGCAAGTTAATAGAAACTTATCACAAATTTGCTCATCAGCAGAGGCTTCAAATTTACACTTTGCTGCCAGTCTTCGGTAGCTTGTATCCTTTCTGGTGAAGAATTGGCTTGGTAGTTTGGTCTGCCCTGTTCCCATGATGCACTGGGCCAGGGACAGACTAATTTGCATATAGCCAGGTTCTGAGCTGGGATGGGGCAGTGAGCTAAATAACGGTGATGGATCAAACCCTGATCTTTGGACTGGGTAAGAGTGGTCTGCTTAATTCAGACACTCTGTTCATCACCACCCCCTTTTCTGAATCGTTTTTGGCCACTATAGGTGTGGCAGGGTATACTCAGACATGAGTCCCTTGCTCACTGCTCCATCAGGATTCAAGCAAGCCGGGCCGACGAGGCTGAAATGCCAGAAACCGGTCCCCGGTAGCTTGTATCCTTTCTGGTGAAGAATTGGCTTGGTAGTTTGGTCTGCCCTGTTCCCATGATGCACTGGGCCAGGGACAGACTAATTTGCATATAGCCAGGTTCTGAGCTGGGATGGGGCAGTGAGCTAAATAACGGTGATGGATCAAACCCTGATCTTTGGACTGGGTAAGAGTGGTCTGCTTAATTCAGACACTCTGTTCATCACCACCCCCTTTTCTGAATCGTTTTTGGCCACTATAGGTGTGGCAGGGTATACTCAGACATGAGTCCCTTGCTCACTGCTCCATCAGGATTCAAGCAAGCCGGGCCGACGAGGCTGAAATGCCAGAAACCGGTCCCCGGTAGCTTGTATCCTTTCTGGTGAAGAATTGGCTTGGTAGTTTGGTCTGCCCTGTTCCCATGATGCACTGGGCCAGGGACAGACTAATTTGCATATAGCCAGGTTCTGAGCTGGGATGGGGCAGTGAGCTAAATAACGGTGATGGATCAAACCCTGATCTTTGGACTGGGTAAGAGTGGTCTGCTTAATTCAGACACTCTGTTCATCACCACCCCCTTTTCTGAATCGTTTTTGGCCACTATAGGTGTGGCAGGGTATACTCAGACATGAGGCCCTTGCTCACTGCTCCATCAGGATTCAAGCAAGCCGGGCCGACGAGGCTGAAATGCCAGAAACCGGTCCCCGGTAGCTTGTATCCTTTCTGGTGAAGAATTGGCTTGGTAGTTTTGTCTGCCCTGTTCCCATGATGCACTGGGCCAGGGACAGACTAATTTGCATATAGCCAGGTTCTGAGCTGGGATGGGGCAGTGAGCTAAATAACGGTGATGGATCAAACCCTGATCTTTGGACTGGGTAAGAGTGGTCTGCTTAATTCAGACACTCTGTTCATCACCACCCCCTTTTCTGAATCGTTTTTGGCCACTATAGGTGTGGCAGGGTATACTCAGACATGAGTCCCTTGCTCACTGCTCCATCAGGATTCAAGCAAGCCGGGCCGACGAGGCTGAAATGCCAGAAACCGGTCCCCGGTAGCTTGTATCCTTTCTGGTGAAGAATTGGCTTGGTAGTTTGGTCTGCCCTGTTCCCATGATGCACTGGGCCAGGGACAGACTAATTTGCATATAGCCAGGTTCTGAGCTGGGATGGGGCAGTGAGCTAAATAACGGTGATGGATCAAACCCTGATCTTTGGACTGGGTAAGAGTGGTCTGCTTAATTCAGACACTCTGTTCATCACCACCCCCTTTTCTGAATCGTTTTTGGCCACTATAGGTGTGGCAGGGTATACTCAGACATGAGTCCCTTGCTCACTGCTCCATCAGGATTCAAGCAAGCCGGGCCGACGAGGCTGAAATGCCAGAAACCGGTCCCCGGTAGCTTGTATCCTTTCTGGTGAAGAATTGGCTTGGTAGTTTGGTCTGCCCTGTTCCCATGATGCATTGGGCCAGGGACAGACTAATTTGCATATAGCCAGGTTCTGAGCTGGGATGGGGCAGTGAGCTAAATAACGGTGATGGATCAAACCCTGATCTTTGGACTGGGTAAGAGTGGTCTGCTTAATTCAGACACTCTGTTCATCACCACCCCCTTTTCTGAATCGTTTTTGGCCACTATAGGTGTGGCAGGGTATACTCAGACATGAGTCCCTTGCTCACTGCTCCATCAGGATTCAAGCAAGCCGGGCCGACGAGGCTGAAATGCCAGAAACCGGTCTCCGGTAGCTTGTATCCTTTCTGGTGAAGAATTGGCTTGGTAGTTTGGTCTGCCCTGTTCCCATGATGCACTGGGCCAGGGACAGACTAATTTGCATATAGCCAGGTTCTGAGCTGGGATGGGGCAGTGAGCTAAATAACGGTGATGGATCAAACCCTGATCTTTGGACTGGGTAAGAGTGGTCTGCTTAATTCAGACACTCTGTTCATCACCACCCCCTTTTCTGAATAGTCTTCTGAGTTGAGACACACATTCTTCTATACTTGCATCCCCTCTCTGACACCTCTTACCAAAATGGCACTTCTCTAGAAAGACGCTTATTCTAGGAAGAAAGAACTTGTCTAATTTCTTTATACATATTTTATATAGGTATCCAAGTCATCTGCTTCTTCAGTAGGCAAAAACGTTTTTTTTCATTTACTCCATAACATAGGTGGTTCCCCTGGCATGTTCATAAAAAATGGAGGTGGTGTTATGTTTTGAATAGTGGCAATGTTCTGGAAAAGGAGTTGCTAAGTGTTTAAAATGAAGTTGAAATGCTCATTTGACAAAATCGAAAGTAACTTGTTACATTATAACTAAGATGTGCATGCCACTTAACTGTAAAACATAACCTTAAAATCCTATGTAATTATGAGCAGAATTAATTACACTTTGACGATGTATAACATTCACCATTGCAATAGTATTACAGCTGAACATTCACCAGGATGATATTTACAGATGATATTTCCAATTACAATGTATCATTAACAACTGTGATAGATGTTATGGATCCCTGGTCCTTTAAGCATGATCCACAGATTCTGTGATTGAGGCTGAAGAAAAGTGTGTGGACACTGTTCATTAAATATGATCCAAAATACTTTAATGTTAATTTAGTTTGGCAAAAATGTAATTTTATTGTGCTTTTTGATGGATCCAATTGGTGGTTCTTTGAGATAGTACATTTCTGTTTTATTCCCTTTCTTTTCTTTTTTTTCTTTTAGAGACGCTCCAGTCGAGAGAGAAACAGGAAACTTTACATGGTATCTGATTGCCCGTCTTGGGATCAAACCTGAATGGAGTTGAGTGTTTTGTTTTGTGTTAAGTTCATTTTATTTGCCACCACTTGACTTTCTTATAGATGAACTTGGCCAGACTTTAGGCTTTGTTGTAATGCCACACTCTGCCCGAGGAGGATGAAGGAATTTGTCTAAGGTATTGTGGACATTCTAAGTGGTGGGCAACGGCTCTAGCAGTCATCCTGAACGCTGTGGCAAATGTGAGGTTAAGGGACACAAAGGGAACTAAATTTTGAACACTGTTATATAGATTTTATTACAATTCAAAAGTGACTTAGGCGGTCTGCTGACACTGAGAGGTGCTGTCCAGTTGCCACAGGTTCTATTGGAGTATGATGTCTTGTATAGTGAGGCACTGGTCCCCAAATATAGAGCAGCTAGGGGATCGGTTGTACCCCAATAGTACAGGGCATTCCTCCTAAACCTGGTTCATTACATTCCCTTGACTATGCATCTGGGCAGACCAAGTCATGGGATAGATTAGCCTGCCACTTCTGCTGACCCAAGATGCCCGAAAAATTAAAGGAGCTCTGTTGCTCTGGCTCCACCTGTCAAGTCAGTGGCAAGACAGAGGAAAACACAATGCTTTCTTAATTGCCCTACCTGTGGTTGGGACACCCTTTGAGAGGGTGGGGATTCACATTGTTGGTCTCCTAGACCCTCCAACTGCTTCTGGCAATGGGTTCATGCATATTGTAGTGGACCATGCCACAAGATACCCAGAGCCAATACTCCTCAGGCCAGTGACTTCGCCTACTGTGGCCAGACCCTTACTTGGTGTCTTCACCAGAGTGGGGTTTCCTAAGGTTGTGGTATTTGATAGGGTCTCAAACATCATACTTGAATGCTATGTAGTATGAAGGCAGGGAAACATATGTTTTTCACCCTTATCACCCCCAGACCAATGGTTTAGTTGAAAGATTTAACAAACCCATGAAAGGCACGATTATGGGTTAGCCAGATTAACTCTGAAAAAATTGGGATGTCCTACTGCCATGCCTGTTGTTTGCCAAGAAGGAAGTACCCCAAACAGGAGTTGGCTTCAACCCATTGGAACTTTTGTTTGGGCACACTGTGAGAGGCCCCTTGATACTGGTGGGAGAAGGTAGGGAGAGACCTCCTAGAAAGCCAATGAGGAACATTGGGGACTATGTACTGGATCTGTGGTCACACATGGTAAAGTATATGAAGAAGGCAAACAAGAATTTGGAGGCCAGCCAGGCACTTATGAAGCACTGGTATGACTCGATGGCTTCCTTGTTTGAAAGCCAGTCAGATCATAAGGTGTTGGTGTTTGAGCCTGTGGCTCTCCAGGCCATCCAGGACAAGTGGACTGGGTCCTATCAGATACTGGAGAAGAAGCGGAAGGTAGCCTACGTGGTAGACATGGGCATCCCCAAACGCCCTCATAGGGCGTTTGGGAATGCCCATGTAAACAGGCTACAACTCCACCATGATGGGCTGACATTACAATACTCATATTGACAGATGAAGGATAAAAAGAGGCCACCCCAGATCACCTGTTACATAATTTGAAGGATGGCTAAGCGGAAAGGGTAGTGCTCTCTCCCACACTGCCAGAGCAATAGCAGAGGGACAGTCAAAACCTGTTAAGAACCTTTGCTGGTTTATAATCTTGAACAGATGAAAGTTTACCTGTCAAAAGCAAAGCCTACTGGTTGTCTGACCAGGTAAAGGCAAGCATCAAACCTGAGGTTGCTAAGATGCTGGAATTGGGGTGATTGTGCCCTTCAGTGGTCTTTGGTGCAGCCCAATGATGCTGGTAACTAAACCAAACCAAAAAGGGGGGAACTAGACCAAAGATTCTGTGTGTACTACTGGGAACTCAATGCAGTAACCAAAATTGATGCTCATCCCATTCCAAGAGCTGATGAGCTCCTAGATAAACTTGTTGCTGCCACATACTTGAGCACATTTGATATTACCTCAGGGTAACGCCAGATTGTCCTAATAGAAGGAGCCAATGAGAGGTATGCATTCTCCATTTCAGAGGGTGACTTTCACTTTAAGGTGATGCCCTTTGGTTCAAGGAATATCCTTACCACCTTTCAAAGGTTGATGGGCAGAGTTCTGTCTGGTCTGGAAGTATTTAATGCAGCTTATCTGGATGATATTGCTGTATTTAGCGCCACCTGTCAGGATCGCCACACCCACCTAAATGCACTCCTGTTGGCCCTACAGCAGGCAGGCCTGACTAGTAAGGCAATATGCATTAAAGTGGTCCCAGTGTATTAGCGACTTTCTCATAGAAGGGAAAAACACAAATAAAGAAAATATTTAACAGTTTCAAAATGAAGGCAGAAACAGTACATTTCGACCAATGTTATTTAATCACATTGGGAATAAGCTTTTCATGTAGATAGAAATTCATGGGAAAATAACCTAAAAGGGTATCAAATTCACATGAGTGGTGCCCAGAGAAGGGTGAGGGAGTGTAAGATGGTAAGTGATGGGAGAGAACGTTTGGTGGTTGTGACACAATATCACAAACAGTTCAGGTATATGTTGATTATATACCGAATAGCCAAAATCAAAACATTATACACATATTTGCCATATAACACATGAGCTCACAGTTTATTTATCACTGTCGATATACCTGAACTGTTTGTGATATTGTGTCACCACCACCAAACTTTCTCTCCCATCACTTACCATCTTACACTCCCTCCCCCTTCCCTGGGCACCACTCAAGTGAATTTGATACCCTTTTAGGTTGCTTTCCCATGAATTTCTATCTACATGAAAATCTTATTCCCAATGTGATTAAATGATATTAGTCGAAATGTACTGTTTTTGTCTTCATTTTGAAACTGTTGAATATTTTCTTTATTTGTGTTTTTCCCTTCTATGAGAAAGTCGCTAATACACTGGGACCACTTTAATGCATATCGTCTAGTACCCAGGTCCCAGTGATTCCGGGTTTACCCTTCTCTTGTAATTACTATAGAGCAGGTGCATGCCTGCAAGGTATTGTTTGTGATACAATACACCTCTACTCAAGATGGTAGAGAGTGAGACTCTTTCTTATACGGAGGAGTACATTAACCAGCCACTACTTGACCCAGTCAACCAATTCCTTTCCTCCGACACACCGAACATTGACTTCACATTGAACGACAAAACTAGTAAACTTGAACGGTTGGAGAAAAAACGTATCCGCACAAGACTATACGGCCGGAGCACAGTCAAAATATCGACTTCAAAATATCGACTGGACATAATATCGAGTTTTAAATATCGACTGGACAAAATATCGACTGGACAGAATATAGACAGCAAAAATATTGTTTTTAAGGTAAGTAAAGTAATATAGACTGTTAAAAATATAGACAGTTAACATATCAAAGTATATAATATAGGTTATTAAAATTATCTAGTTTTTAATAATATTGAATTTTTTATAGTGTTTTTTATGTTATTATATGTGTGAAAAGTGTGTATTTATGTTATATATAATAATAATTAATGAAATTTGTATTTTTTAATTTTTGCGTTATTTAATTCTGTAGCGGGTTGTAGGTTTATAGGGGAATAGGGTGGGAAGTAATTTAATAATAATTAATTAAATATGTACATTTATTTATTGTTATACATTTTTAATTATTTGTTAATTAATTTTTATTTGGTAATTAATTAAAATTTAATTGACAATTAATTTAAATTAATTGATTAATTGTTAATTATGTTAATTTTTCTAATTTATTTTCTGTAGCGGGTTGTGGGTTTATAGGGGAATTGGGTGGGAAGTAATTTATTTTTAATTAATTAAATATGCAAACATATTTATTGGTATTGTTGTAGAATTAATTGTTAATTAAATATGTTATGGGTAATTAATTAAATTAGAATTGCTAATTATTTTTATTTAATTGATTAATTGCTAATTATGTCAATTTAATAATTAATTTTCTGTAGTGGGTTGTGGGTTTATAGGGGAATAGGATGGGAAGTAATGTATTTATAAATAATTAAATAAATCAAATTCAATTTATTGAATTTAATTTGAATTTATTGTAAATTAATTTTTAAATTTAAATTTATTATTTGTTAATTTGTAATTAATTTGTATTAATAGTTAAATAATTGTAATAATTAATATTAATTTGTAATTTTAATTGATTAATTATTATATTATATTAAATTCGTAATTACTTTTAATTAATTTTTGACCCTACGCTATCCAACGCTTTCCCTACTGTTGCACCCACTGGAGTGGGAATAGTAAATTTTACCTCTACGCTACCCAATGCTTTCCCTACTGTTGCACTCACTGGAGTGGGAATAGTAATTTTAACCCCTACGCTATCCAACATTTTCCCTACTGTTGCACCCACTGGAGTGGGAATAGTAATTTAAACCCCTACGCTATCCAACGCTTTTCCTACTGTTGCACTCTTTGGAGTGGGAATAGTAATTTTTACCCCTACGCTATCCAACGCTTTCCCTACTGTTGCACCCACTGGAGGGGGAATAGTAATTTTTACCCCTACGCTATCCAACGCTTTCCCTACTGTTGCACCCACTGGAGTGGGAATAGTAATGTTTACCCCTACGCTATCCAATGCTTTCCCTACTGTTGCACCTACTGGAGTGGGAATAGTAATTTTTACCTCTACGCTATCCAATGCTTTCCCTACTGCTGTACTCTTTGGAGTGGGAATAGTAATTTAAACCCCTACGCTATCCAACGCTTTCCCTACTGTTACACTCTTTGGAGTGGGAATAGTAATTTAAACCCCTACTCTATCCAACGCTTTCCCTACTGTTGCACCCACTGGAGTGGGAATAGTAATTTTTACCCCTATACACTCTAACGCTTTCCCTACTGTTGCACTCTTTGGAGTGGGAATAGTAATTTTAACCCCTACGCTATCCAACGCTTTCCCTACTGTTGCACCCACTGGAGTGGAAATAGTAAGTTTTTACCCTTACGCTATCCAACGCTTTCCCTACTGTTGCACCCACTGGAGTGGGAATAGTCATTTTTACCCCTAAGCTATCCAACGCTTTCCCTACTGTTGCACTCTTTGCAGTGGGAATAGTAATTTTAACCCCTACGCTATCCAACGCTTTCCCTACTGTTGCACCCACTGGAGTGGAAATAGTAATTTTTACCTCTACGCAATCCAACGCTTTCCCTACTGTTGCACCCACTGGAGTGGGAATAGTATTTTTTACCCCTACGCTATCCAACGCTTTCCTCACTGTTGCACCCACTGGATTGGGAATAGTATTTTTTACATTTTGTTATTGTACATTAATAATATTGGATATTATTTAATTATATTATGTTAATATATATATATATATGTTTTAACAAATATGATTGTTAGATTTTTTTATAACTTTAATTAAATATTTAATTATTATAATTTAATTTAAGTATTTTTAAGTATATTTTAGTAATTAATTTTAAATTTGAATTTAATTTAACACTGTTTTTAATAAAGTCGATATTTTTTACAACTATATTTTTGTAAACGATATTTTGTACTCGATATTTTTGTACTTACCTGTTTGTACATACAAACTCAATATTTTGTCTGTAGATATTTTTTCCTCGATATTTTGGGTAGTCGATATTTTGTCAGTCGATATTATTTCAGTGATCCTATACGGCCATTTTGTGGAAAAGTAAATTTTGCCATGTTCTGTGTCCCTACGCGTCCTCCATCATATGTTATCTGCGCATGATTAATATGCATATGTATTCCCCATGTTCGATTAAAGACGCAATTACAGTTGTGTCCACCTCTAGTATGTCAGTTTCCAGTTCTCATGAATACTACGAATATCAGGCCTATGTAAAGTTACGTTGCCACGTTTCTCAGTGCGCACGTTATTCCATTGTAAAGTCCCTGTTTCTAGGCCTCAAAAGGGCCCGGACACCAGATTCAGCTCCTGTCTCCTGAAGCCCTCGCTGAGGAGCGATACAGCCCCCACCTGTATCCTCGACCCTTCACTTACTTCCTGCCTCACAGTGCCCGGCTCAGCCTGGCTCTGCCTCTGAGTCTGCCAAGAGTATGTTATGATTCCAGTTATCAGTTCAGTCCTCCTTCTCTGCATTCCTAAAGCTACTGAATCGCATCAATAGTTTCCGTCATTGTCTAGCCTTTACGTCTCCACGTTAGAGAAATACTGCATTTAACGGTCATTTAATATTCTTCATCACGCACTACATGTAGAATAATGCATGCACCATTCTTAGAGTCTGTTAGCCTTTACCCCGATAACTTTTGGATTCTATCAACATGTTCTCTAAACATCAGATACTAGATACTGCTTAGGTACATGTCGCCCTGACTCTCCAGACTTCAGTCTCTGCTCCTAGCACAGAGTTCGTAGCCCCCAGCTTCTCCTAGTAACACGTCATTGCCAGTTTGCGCGCACCATTAGGTCAGAGGTCCCGGCTCCTTAGGTAGCCCCCTCCATGTTTCCGCCCCATTTATGACATATTCTGTTACGTTTGCATCACATGTCTATGTATACGCCTCTGTTACACCTACTTTCACCCTTATCTTTCGCGACTGCTATTGACCACACCCACTGCTACGCCTATTACAATGTAATGCTATGTGTTTGCGTTATGTATATATGCTCATGTACTGTTATTAAAAAGTTACTCCTGGTCCTTGTCCCGATTCTGCCCCAGGCAGCGCTGTCATCCTGTTCCCGTGCAGGTTGTCCTGTTCCTGTCCTTTATGCTGTAATAAACCTGCAAAACTCCTACTACCTCGAATCTTGACTCTTATTTATTGAGCTATCTGTTATTCATTTATTCATCCAAAAATAGAGGTATTATTTATTTATTTACCACATAATGGCGCCCGAATAGGGACTTGCCCTTTCCCCACGCGCCGGTGAAGCCACACCGGCCCCCTGACCCTCTGCAGCCGTGACGGAACCATACCGTGCACGTGCAGATATTTCTGCTTCAAGTATCCCTCAGGCCCACGGAGGAGACGGAGGTGGCGGTCCAGCATCCAGACGAGGCGGTGGAGGAACGCGGCGAGTCCCGACCAGAGCCCAAGCCGAGAGTCCAAGGTCCGAGGTATCCGGAGGCCCACCCGTAACAGAAGTCCGAAGTTCGTCCGTCCGGCGTCGAAGCAGTCCAGTCCCGTCCGAGGCCTTCCGTTCTTGCTGCCCGGTGAGTACCGTTGCTGAGGTAGTATCTAGACAGGGTCAATCTAATTGACTCTGGTCCGTGGGTTGGTGGTTCACAGACCCACAAACGAAGTGTTCACTTCGGTGGATGCGGGTCCTGACGTGTCTCTGTATGAGACCGGTAAGTTTCGTACTGTTTCAGCAGTGCATCTAGTTTCTGTTCTAGTCAGTTCTGTTCTCGAGAAAATTCATGTATTCTGTTTCCCGTATTCCAGGTAGTATTCTGTTCGAACTGTTATTCTGAATGTTATTTATGTATTTTAATGTCGTGGTATGAGTGCGAAGTAATTATCGTGTTTATTGTGTATTGTGTTGTGTCCAGGTTATAGATCAGTCATGCCGCTCTTTTCAAAACTGCGTCAGTTAAAAACCAGAAAAGGTCTGCTAGAAGCAGCAGTTCCTGTCCCGCCTAGGGACAGTCCAGGTCATTTTATGTATCAGAAGCATGGCATAAGCGCCATATTGTATCTAGATTTATGGGTAGAGTATACCAAACAGTTAGAGGAAAAGTATAGATGGCCCGTATCGGGTACATGGGATGCCGAGTGCATCATGCGAGTAGAAGAAGCATTATGGAAAAAGAAAGCCAGACAGTCACAGAAAGATGCCATCGAGTTATGGCGCAAAGAATCTCATAAAAGAACCGAAAAAGAAATCAGAAAGTCAGAACTAAGTAGAGAATCCTTGGAACGAGCCCAGGAAAGGGAACTAATCGAGATAGGTGAACGAGTTAAAACAGAACAGTCAGACAGACAGAGGCATGCCCTCATCAAGGGTATGTATCCTCTTCTTGCCGAGGGCTTGCCAAAAGCAACCCCGGAGGCATCCAGTAATTTCCCGCCACCATTAGTTCCGACTAAGCTACGTCACAAACCGACCGCAGCTGATATTTTCATCTCGTCCTATTTGGACGACACAGTCCCAGAATATGCAAATCCTGTTCCTGCTCCGCCAGTCCCTGTAAATCAGGCACTTCCCGCTCCTCCAGACACCGGAGTACCTGTTACGGTACCCCCGGTCCAGCCCGCCATACAAGTCCAGCCTACATTTCCATTTCCCACTCTGCCAGGACGAAGAGCATCAGTAGACGACTCTAGTTTAGGGGCCGCAGGGGGAGGTACTCCAGGAACCCCGCCGCCACACAAGCGTTTAACGTTAGCCGAATTACATGCACAAGCGTCACAGCGTACGCCCAGGTATCAGTCTGTTGCAGAAATAAGAAAAGCCCTTACCGAATGTGGCTATGATCCAGTCCCAGGCGAGGATAGTATGGTTTTATATTCATTACGCGTAAGAAAGGTGACCGAGTATCTAGTCACCCTACCAGATATGAAAGAAGATCTAGACAGAATATATTGTTTCATCCGTATAGGGAATGATCCAGAAAGTATTAGTGACGTCATGTGCCAAAGAAAAGCTGAAGTCCAGCTCATGCTATTAAAGTTTCTGATTAATTGTCTAATAAGGGAACAAGATTATCCGACCAAAGATCAAGCCGAAATGAAAGTCCTGACAAGGTGGAGTGATAATATAGCCGAGGGTAAGCATAGAACCATCAGTAGTATAGAGAGTATGTATAAGAAGATTCGTAAAGAAATAATAAGGATACACGAACAACGTAAAGCAGCACAAGTAAGCGAGAAAGAAAGTAACTCTGATACTGAAGAGGTAGAGGACGAGAATCCCGACAGAATAGCGTATGTAGGAAAATCTAGATTTCCAGATCGCCATTTACGTCTAGAACACAAGCCAGTTT
The DNA here is from genome assembly GCF_964261635.1 of Lissotriton helveticus. Classification (NCBI taxonomy): domain Eukaryota; kingdom Metazoa; phylum Chordata; class Amphibia; order Caudata; family Salamandridae; genus Lissotriton; species Lissotriton helveticus. Next base: position 1,531,810,715 of record NC_136067.1, read on the forward strand.
TTCACCATCCAGCACCAGAACAAGGTTCTCTAGAACAAGTATTCCAAGCTACCGATCACATTCTGAAATTACGAATCGGTTATAGCGAGTTAAGTACTATGCATGAACAAGAACTAGTCCGATCAGCAGTCCGATGGACTACTGATTCTACCACTTTTCCAGACGAAATAGTGGCACAAATGTTTCTGAAATTGCCCCCAGCCGAGCAGCGACTGGTGGGTATGTATATGATCCAGCACCTCATTACATTGTATGAGGGTCAACATTCTGATCCAGGTCCGTTACATGATGTCCTGAACGAGTTACTCCAGTATAGATGGAAAGGTTTAGGTACCGATTTAATTAGTGTCATTTTAGAACAGCGCCACAAATACAGAACGTTTCTGAACCCACATTTTGTTCATGTCTCACCCCCAGAAAGTAAACCCTTTTACATAGACAGACAGAATCCATTACGAGAAGTACATCCAGTTAAGACAGACGGTGGTGAAATGCAACGAGTGTTTGTTTACACCCCTATCACAAAGATGGAACTCTTAGAGATGAAAAAGTTAATTACCTGTCATGATAAAGATCCAGCAGGGTTCCACCGAGAATTAAAAGACATGCTCCGTATGGGAGAATACACGTATCCAGATATCATTAAAATGTTAAAAGTCTTGTTGCCCGCAGGGGTATATGAGAAACTCAAGGAAAAAGAATGGGAGGTGGGAGAGAAAAAGATCGATTGGGCAGTTCTAGAAGCCGAAGATAAGGCACGAGTACCAGGTACCGGTCTTGGAGATAAATGTAAAGAATTACCAGAATTATTAATACAAGTTTTACCCAGATTATTGACAACTAGAAAGGAAGACTGGGATGCAATCTCAGCCTGTAAACAGAAACAAGACGAAGATATTAGTGATTTTTATTCTAGATTCGAGAAATGTTTTAGTATCAACAGTGGCCTCAAGACAAGTAGCGAATCATACCCTCATCTTTTTGTTACTAAATTAGTCGAGAATTCAAGTCCACAAGTTAAGAATCGAGTTTTGAAAGTCGAAAGTACCTGGCAAGCTAATACCCCGTCCCAGATGTTACAGATGCTTCAATATCACCAGAATAGAATCAGAGAAGAGCAAGATCACGAGAGAAAACGTATGAAAGACACGAAAATGAAAGTACTAGTTGCACAATCTGTTCCTCAAGACAGTCAGAAGAGGGGTCCGAATCAAGCCAGTCATCCTGCAGCTCCCGTTAAAGGGAACTGCAATTATTGTAAACAGCCAGGTCATTTTATAAACGAGTGTGCAGTTCTGAAACACAATATAGCTACCGGTAAGACTAAAGAAAGACCACGTCCGCCGAGACAAGAACAAGTTACACACACTCCTCAGTCACAAAATGCACCACAGACAGTTACAGCACCGCAGCCTATCGCTGCAACACAGCATGTTACACAGCAGATGTACCAGTATGCACAGTCTGAGTATCCAGAGTATCAGCCATATTCATGAAACAGCCTAGAGAGGGAGGTAGGCTTGCCTCTCATCGAGATACCTGTAGATCAAGAAGGTCCCTATGTTCACAGTCAAGTATTAGGGAAAGACAGAAAGTTTTTGATCGATACAGGGGCAAGTAGGACCACTATAAGTCACGCCGAAGTTCCAGGGGCTCCGCTCTCAGTCTCAAGAAATGTTTCCCTTGGATTTTCAGGAAAACCTATCGTAAATGAGATATCAAAGCCAGTTACTCTAGAAGTAGGTCCATTGTCCCGCACCACTGATCTGTTACTTACTAAGTCATGTCCAGAAAATCTATTAGGCATTAAGACACTGAAAGAATTAGGTGCAGTTATATGCTGTTCCCCAGAGGGAATACGATTGTTCCTACGTGACTTCAAGGGTCACTATGTATTACGAGATTTTGATCCCAGATTGTCTAATGTTCCGCAGCATCTATGGGCGCAAGGTCCAACTGATGTTGGTTATATGCAAATCACACCCCATCGTGTGACTCTCAAGCCAGGTGTAGTGTTACCACGAATCAGACAGTACAGATTGCCACCTGAGGCTGTAGCAGCCTTATCCAAAATTATTGACGAGCTCATGGCTCAAGGAGTAGTTGTAGAAACTGACTCCAATGTATGCAATTCTCCGATCATTCCAGTCATGAAACGTACTGATCCAAATGCACCTCCAGTATATCGATTAGTGATTGATCTCCGAGAACTTAATAAATGTATTATTCCCCAGTACCCAGTTGTCCCAGATATCTCTTCCCTGTTGACAGCCATTGATTCTGAAGCCTCATTTTTTTCAGTCATAGACCTCAAGAACGCGTTTTTCAGTGTTCCCATTCATCCAGACAGCCAGTTTCTTTTCGGATTTTGTTTAAATGGAAGGAGCTATATGTTCACACGCGCTCCTCAAGGTTTCACAGAAAGTCCTAGTATTTACAGTCAAGCACTCAAGAGACAACTAGACAACATTCACATGCCAACTGACACTGCCCTGCTCCAGTATGTCGATGATCTACTGATCACAGCCCGTTCTGAACGTGCTTGCGAGCGAGCATCCCTTACAGTCTTGTATTTCCTAGCCGAGATGGGACACAAGGTGTCCCCTTCGAAGCTTCAATTCTGTGTCCAGCAAGTGGTCTACTTAGGACACTTACTGTCCAAGAGGGGTAGGCAGTTGACACCAGACCGTATCCAGTTAATAGCGAGTCTTCCTCAGCCCAAGACCCAGAAGGAGGTACGTGCTTTTATCGGCCTTACTTCTTATTGCAGACAATGGATTCCTCAGTATGCATTTCTAGCTAAACCACTGACACAGTTAACGACACAGGAGGCAGCCGTATCGACTGTCCTCCCTTGGACATCTGAACATACACTTAGTTTCAATGAGTTAAAGAAAGCCCTATGTCAAGCTCCAGTTCTAGCAACACCGAACTACAGTAAGCCTTTTACACTTTTCGTCACTGAACGTGAAGGTACAGCATTATCTGTTCTCACACAAGATCAAGCAGGACAATACAAGCCCTGTGCTTATTTTTCGAGCACATTAGATCCTGTAGCCCAGGCTCTGCCTGCGTGCCTTAAGTCAGTTGCAGCCACAGCACTTGCTATCAGACAAAGTGATTCCATAGTATTAGGACATTCCTTGACAGTACAAGTTCCACACTCCGTGGAAGTTCTTTTAAACCGAACACAAACTCAGCACTTGACAATTGCACGTTTAACAGGTTATGAATTGACACTGTTCCAGCCACACATAGAAATCAGACGCTGCAACGTTTTAAATCCTGCTACATTGTTACCATCAGTTACTTCGAATCCTGCCACACACGACTGTGTGGAAGTAGTTAACATTATGACCAAGCCAAGACAAGATCTGACAGATATTCCATTACCGGATCCCGACCTGACACTTTATGTGGATGGTTCATGTATGAGAACAAGTACAGGAGAACTAGTAGCCGCGTATGCAGTGACTACCGACACCGAAGTTATAGAGACACACCGCATTGACACCCTGTCTGCTCAAGCAGCAGAGCTAGTTGCTCTGACACAAGCCTGCATTCACGCCAAGAACCTGAAAGTTAATGTTTACACAGATTCACGCTACGCATTTGGAGTCGTACACGACTTCGGAGTGCTCTGGCAGGAGAGAGGTTTCATGACTTCTCATGGAACCAAGATTCAGCATGGTCTCCTTATTCAAGCTCTGTTAGATGCAATACATTTACCGACATCCATTGCTATCATGAAATGCAAAGCACATACGAAAGTTACTGACATTATTTCCCAGGGTAATGATCTAGCAGATCGCACAGCCAAGCTTACAGCTCAGACTCCAGACACTACAGTTAATCCGACACAGACACACACTCCAGATCTGACTACATGTATGACAGTTAAGGACCCTACTCAAGATGTCATAGATATCCAGTTACATGCTACTCCCGATGAAATCAAGAAATGGTCCGAACAAGGAGGGGTCCAGACAGATCAGGGATGGTTAACAAAAGGTAAAGCCACATGGTTTCTCCCCGACTCCATGGTTCAAGTCATTATTAATACCGCACATAGTCCAGCACATTTAGGAGAAAAAGCTATGTTAGACAGTATCCAGAATATTTGGTTCAACAAGCATTTACGAGCTGCAGCCAAGCAGAAAGTCCGTACCTGTATGATATGTTGTCAGTTTAATCCAGGTAAAAGTGTCCCGGTGGAACAAGGTGGTTTCCAGCCCCCTGACCACCCTTTTGAAGTCCTCCAGATGGATTATATTCAGATGGAGCGATGTCGAGGTTTCAAGTATGTCCTTGTAGTTGTATGCGCTTTGTCCAGGTGGACAGAAGCATATCCAGTCCCAGATTATACAGCCGCGACCACTGCCAAGCAGTTGGTTCGTGAGTTCTTCCCCCGCTATGGACTCCCTAGAGTCGTGTATTCTGATAACGGCCAGCCATTCTCATCTGAGTTGATGAAACATGTTTCCCTGTTGTTAGGGTACCAGTGGAAGTTCCATTGTGTACGCCATCCTGAAGCAGCCGGTCTCGTAGAGAGACATAATCAGACCCTGAAAATTCGAATTGCAAAGGTTTGTCAAGAGAAAGGTGTGGACTGGCTAGTAGCTCTGCCAGTCGCTCTGTTCTATATGCGCATGGTCGCACATTCCAGATCAGGTCTGTCCCCGTATGAGGTCGTTTTCGGCCGCCCCCCTAACATGTGGGGTACTCCTAGACCCCGAAGTATTACCGATGTTTCAAGTAATATGCTGACAGATTACCTAGCTTCCTTGATGTCTGCCCTCAACTCTTGTCATTCACAGGTTGCTGCCGCATTTCCAGACAATACCGAGGTGGCACCGCATGAAATCGTTCCAGGATGCATGGTCCTAGTGCGAAATTTCGATCGCTCAAGTCCGCTGGAGCCTCGCTGGAAGGAGCCCCGACAGGTCCTCCTTGCCACCCGTACAGCCGTGAAGTTGGAGGGACGCAAAGGCTGGGTGCATCTTTCGCATATCAAGAAATTTTATGGATTGAAGCCAGTCTCAAAGAACATTTCCCAGGATTCAAAGGACTGCCAAAGTACTATTCTTAAGGACTGTCCCGCAAAAGACATTGCTACGAACCCTTCCCTGTTAGAGAAAACACCGCAACAGGAGTATAAACTCAAGTTAAGGTCTAGTAAAATAAGTCAGCCAGTTTGATTGTCTAAGTCCTCCCCTAGGTGAAACGGTTAGACCGGTTTCTGACATGTATAAAATAGACCCCCATAGTGAGAGAGTTAGTCAAAACTCAATCCGATGTATCGTTTTCCTATGTTTCATATTATTTCTCAGTATTATGATTTCCTGCACCAGTTATGCATTTTACCTGTATTTTCCAGTTTCTCATGTAAATAAGTCTTCCAATGCTACAGTAGAGCACACGTTTAGTGATCTACCTCCTCATGAACTCTCTTACCGCCTCGCTATGCGTAACAATTCCTTCATCCGCATGTTACATTATTCACACCAGACCAGCAATGCCACTAATTGTTGGGTGTGTGGTCGACTCCCCCCTTTCCAGACCCCGAAGGGAGTTCTGCCACTCTTTCCTTATCCATTTTCACATAATGGTTCGTGTGGAGCATGGTCCACGTTAACGTCATCCTCAACAGATATGTCTTTTCTTAACAGTACATGTTTCCCAGACAAGCAAGGTCTTCCCCACAGAACAGGGTTAGATCTAGAAAACGAAGTTTACAACTTAGGTAACTATTCTTCGAATTTCATGGTCCTGAATGTTCAGTCTGATTCCACTTCAGACTTACCTGCTATTTCAGTACTACCAGTCAAAGGCGAATTATGTGTTAGAAATAATGGTTCCGTACATGTAGGACATAGCGATTGTACTACTATTGTCAAATATAGTGACAGTGGGAAATCTATTTTCAAAGCTTCACGTCATTCTTATTTTGTTTGTGGTCAGACCGCATATGTTCGTCTGCCCCTCGATTGGGAGGGAACCTGTTATATTGCCTTCCTACTGCCACCTGTTTTCCTAGCCCCATCTGATTATCATAGAAACACACATCTAGTACACATTAGACATAGAAGGGAGTCCCCCATTGTCGATTATACTGAAACTGCTCTAGAACAGTATACAGATTTCAATAGAGGTTTCTTCTTCTTTATAGGACCTATCCAGAATAGTAAGCTAATTCGTAGGTTAACCAGAACCCTTGAAGCAGTAGTTAATGAGACTGCCTCTGCTCTAGGTAACTTAACTGAAGAGCAATCTGCTATGAGATTTGTCGTTTTACAGAATCGTCTCGTCCTTGACGTCATATTGGCCGATAGGGGCGGGGCCTGTAGAGTCATCGGATCTAGTTGCTGCATTTTCATTCCAAATAACGCGCCGTCTGTTTATTCAGCTATAACCAGACTCCATAAAATTGCCCATCTGTTACACCAAGACCCAGGCGCCTGGACATGGTCCGGTTGGTTCTGGAATATAATTTCCGCATGGGGATGGAAAGTCTTGTCCTTTCTAGGTATTGCAGTAGCGATCATATTCAGTTGCTGCCTCTGTATACAATGTGGCCCTGCGATTTGCGGCATTTGTGCTACCTCTTGTATTCCTAGTCCCAAGCCCCGTTCTAAAACACGTTCCAGGATAATTCGAGACGAGCAAATGATACTGTATGAAATGATAGATGGTATCATGAATATTGATGTTTCCTGATGGAAACGTAGTGACAAGGAGGGAATGTGGAAAAGTAAATTTTGCCATGTTCTGTGTCCCTACGCGTCCTCCATCATATGTTATCTGCGCATGATTAATATGCATATGTATTCCCCATGTTCGATTAAAGACGCAATTACAGTTGTGTCCACCTCTAGTATGTCAGTTTCCAGTTCTCATGAATACTACGAATATCAGGCCTATGTAAAGTTACGTTGCCACGTTTCTCAGTGCGCACGTTATTCCATTGTAAAGTCCCTGTTTCTAGGCCTCAAAAGGGCCCGGACACCAGATTCAGCTCCTGTCTCCTGAAGCCCTCGCTGAGGAGCGATACAGCCCCCACCTGTATCCTCGACCCTTCACTTACTTCCTGCCTCACAGTGCCCGGCTCAGCCTGGCTCTGCCTCTGAGTCTGCCAAGAGTATGTTATGATTCCAGTTATCAGTTCAGTCCTCCTTCTCTGCATTCCTAAAGCTACTGAATCGCATCAATAGTTTCCGTCATTGTCTAGCCTTTACGTCTCCACGTTAGAGAAATACTGCATTTAACGGTCATTTAATATTCTTCATCACGCACTACATGTAGAATAATGCATGCACCATTCTTAGAGTCTGTTAGCCTTTACCCCGATAACTTTTGGATTCTATCAACATGTTCTCTAAACATCAGATACTAGATACTGCTTAGGTACATGTCGCCCTGACTCTCCAGACTTCAGTCTCTGCTCCTAGCATAGAGTTCGTAGCCCCCAGCTTCTCCTAGTAACACGTCATTGCCAGTTTGCGCGCACCATTAGGTCAGAGGTCCCGGCTCCTTAGGTAGCCCCCTCCATGTTTCCGCCCCATTTATGACATATTCTGTTACGTTTGCATCACATGTCTATGTATACGCCTCTGTTACACCTACTTTCACCCTTATCTTTCGCGACTGCTATTGACCACACCCACTGCTACGCCTATTACAATGTAATGCTATGTGTTTGCGTTATGTATATATGCTCATGTACTGTTATTAAAAAGTTACTCCTGGTCCTTGTCCCGATTCTGCCCCAGGCAGCGCTGTCATCCTGTTCCCGTGCAGGTTGTCCTGTTCCTGTCCTTTATGCTGTAATAAACCTGCAAAACTCCTACTACCTCGAATCTTGACTCTTATTTATTGAGCTATCTGTTATTCATTTATTCATCCAAAAATAGAGGTATTATTTATTTATTTACCACAATACTTACTTTGTAAGCAAATGCTTACAAAGTACCAACATGCCAATATTATCCCCGTGGGACTACAGATCAAGAATGAACCGGCTATCTTCGTTGATGTCCCAAAATTGAAGGAAGGGTTCAGTTTTGTGGTGAACAACGCGTCTCGCCACTGGATGGTCCTAGGGGTTGAGACAGCGGCAGAACAAGTCCAATCATTGACCTGTGAGCTCCCGGCACTAAGACAAGAAAATGCAGGAGATACCGCACTATTGAACGCCAAAGAGGCACTTGAAAATTTAGGAAAAAGCTTGAAGGATTTTGAGACTACAACCCAGAATAAGAAGTTGGACAAACTATCCAACGATATACGCTTTTATGACAAAAAGATTACGTATCCGTACATCAACGAGGATTACTATAAGCAGGAAACCCAAGGGAGATACACCGGAAGAGGCAGAGGAGGCATCAGGGGCAGAATAAATTACACCACTTTTTCGGATTCATCTGCAAGTACGGACAGCGACACTGACCAACAAACCACAGGCGCAAGCTACGACGGATACCGTAACAATTGGTACCCACCCCAAAGTTATCCGCCTTTTTTAGGCGAGGGACAATGGAGACCACCAAGAGGAAGAGTTACGAATTGGCAGAGGGGCCCACCGAGGGGCCAACAGTCGAACTACCAGCGAGGACGGGGTGCGGGACCCAAGCAGGTGCACTTCCAGCCAGAGAGCCATGGGGAAATTTCGACCCACCGGAAGGTCTACAGATGGTAGGCCCTGAAAATAATACAATGCTGTGCCAAAACAACAATCCAGTGGTAAATATCTCATCATATCAGTTAAGTGAGGATGAACAGAAAGTATTATCTAAAGGACTAGCTTTTGTGCCTACTAATCAGTTGAATGCCTTCAACATCAAAACGGAACTGTATGCTTTCTTCCGAAAGATCCGCCTAAGGTACTTCTTTAGCAATACGGATACTGACCGTAAGAAGTCACTCACTGGACTAAGGGTTCCATCAACATTCTTTCCACCTACTTATGCCAAGTCCAACACTATATTGGCGTATAAGAGCATGGTTGCAAAAGATGTTTTCAAATCACTTGACACATATAAATACACTGCCCAGAACATCACCAAACCAGAGAAGGCAGCACTTGTTAGTCATAAGAATAACAAAGACATTGTGATAAAATCAGCAGACAAGGGCGGAGCCATTGTGGTCCAGGATACACCAGCCTATAAGCTAGAAATCCAAAGACAACTGCAGGATGGCATCACTTATGCCCAACTACGAACTGACCCCTCAAAGGATTTGGGCACTGAAATCCTGAATCTTAATTCTGAGGCTTTAGAACTGGATTTTCTGAGCAAATTGGAGTTTGAACTACAGTGGGGAGACTGCATTAGTAAATAGCACATTACAACAGAATACTTGAATCAATTACACCCACGTTTACCCACGATCTACACTTTACCAAGGATCCACAAGGATATGTCCAACCCCCGGTAGGCCCATAGTGTCTGGCTGTGGGTCTCTGTTGGAACCTCTCTGCAAATACATTGATTTCTTTCTCAAGCCTATAGCAGAGAGTACAACGGCATACCTAAAGGACACAATGCAAGCTGTAACACTGATCGATGAACGTCCATATAATCCAGCCCAACAACTGCTAGATCCAGCACTGGATGTCATAACGAAATATCTTGACAGGCGCCCAGCACCCGTGGAAGTGCCCACTAAGTTCATCATTGACTTGCTAACAATAGCAATGAAGAAGAATTTCTTCTTCTTTCAAGGTCACTACTATGTTCAGACTGAGGGTGTGGCGATGGGGGCAGCCTTCGCCCCAGATCTGGCCATTATTTATATAGACCATTTTGAACAATCTTTCATTTTCTCCAACAAACCACACCAACAGAGGATAGATCTATGGAGAAGATACATCGATGATATCTTGATGATATGGACTGGAAACTAAATCAAACTCGGTCTCTTCTACGATTGGCTTAATCAATGTGACCCAGACATCAAATTTACAAAGCAGGCAGACCCAGCTGAAATCGCATTTCTTGACATTAAGATCTGTTATGATAACAATGAACTGTACACTACCATCTACCGTAAACCTACGGAACGCAATTCGCTATTGAGGTACAACAGACATCACCCGAGGGCACTGCGAGACAATCTCCCGGTTGGCCAATTTTTGCGGATTAGGAGGAATTGCTCCAAAAAAACAGACTACATGGAAGAATCGGATATTCTAGGTGCCAGACTCATGGCCAGGGGTTACCCGAGAAGAATGATCTGGAGAGCGCAGAAGAGGGCGTGGTTCAGCCCGCGAGATGATCTACTAACCCCGAGAAATAGACAAGATCCTTCTGTGAAGAGGCTAATCTGTGTGTCTACTTTTTCAACAAAGAGCAATGCAATAAAAAAAAGAGATCAACATACATTGGTGTCTGATGGCTGATGACATCAAACAACCAGAGCTACCTATGCATGCTTTCCGAAAAGCCAAAATCATCAAAGACCACGTGGTTCACTCATTCATAGCTACAGAAAAGAATCCCACTATCCAGTCCATGTGGAATCTGCCACCAATAAAAGGCCACCACAAATGAGGTCAATGTAAGGCATGTTCAACCACGGCACACCTTCACACATAACCAGCATACGATTGATTTACAGGGATACACCAACTGTAATTCTTTAAACATGATCTACGGAATTGTTTGCCCATGTGGCCTACTGTACGTGGGCCAAACCCAGCAGAAGGTCAAGATGAGGATACTTCAGCAGCAAAGCAGGATACGATGCCAGGTGCAGGGAGCGGATCACTGATATAATATCGAATACACAAATATAGAATTACCAAAATATCGAAGAAAAAATATAGAATGCAAAAATATCGAATTCCTATCTACAAACAGGTAAGTGCAAAAATATTGAATCAAAAATATAGTTTTAAAAAATATAGTTAGTTAAAATATCAATTTTTTTTAAATGTCTTAAAAGTAATTTAAAATGAATGAAATAATAAATATAATTACCTAAAACATACTTAAAAATACTTAAATAACCTTAAAATGATTAAATAACTAATTTAAGTTATAAAAAAACATACAATTTTATTTTTTAATACATATATATATATTAACATAATATCAATAAAAAATATACAATATTTTTACCGTAGGATAACGGGATGGTAACATTTACTATTACCACTCCAGTGAGTGCAACAGTAGGGAAAGCGTTGGATAGCGGGAGGGTAAAAATTACTATTCCCACTCCAGAGAGTGCAACTGTAGGGAAAGCGTTGGATAGCGTAGGGGTAAAAATTACTATTCCCACTCCAGAGAGTGCAACAGTAGGGAAAGCGTTGGATAGCGTAGGGGGTATAATTACTAGTCCACTCCAGTGAGTGCAATAGTAGGGAAAGCGTTGGATAGCGTAGGGGTAAAAATTACTATTCCCACTCCAGTGAGTGCAACAGTAGGGAAAGCGTTGGATAGCGGGAGGGTACAAATTATTTTTCCCACTCCAGTGAGTGCAACAGTAGGGAAAACGTTGGATAGCGTAGGGGTAAAAATTACTATTCCCAATCTAGTGAATTCAACAGTAGGGAAAGTAATGATTTAATATATCAATAAAAATAAATTAAATATCAATACCAAGAAAACATTAATTAGAATTAATTGCCAATTTAATATTATGTAATAATGATTCAATTATAAGTACAAATAAATATTAGTTATTACAATTAATTACCTATTCATAATTAATTAACAACTCATTAATTTACAATAACAACAACTAATTAATAATACAAATGAATACCAATTATTAAAATTAATTACCTATTGATAATTAATTAACAACTAATACATTTTCAATAACAAAAACTAATTAATAATAAAAATGAATAGCAATTAATAATTAAATAACAGTAAATTAATTATCAATACACAAAAAATATTTTTAAGATGTAATTAATTACAATTAAATTACTTCCCACCCTATTCCCCTATAAACCCACAATCCGCTACAGAAAATAAATTAATACAATTATCGTAATTATCAATTAATAAATTAATAAAAATTAATTACCAATGAATAGAAATTAATTACCAATTAACAATTAATAAAAATCAATATCAATAAATAAATAAAAATGATTTACTTAATTACAATTAAATTACTTCACACCCTATTCCCCTATAAACCCACAACCCGCCACAGAAAATAAATTAATACAACTAACATAATTATCAATTAATCAATTCATAAAAATGAATTACCAATTAAAAACTAATTAACAATTAATTCAAAATGAATACCAATAAATAAATAAAAATATTTAATGAAGTACAATTAAATTACTTCCCACCCTATTCCCCTATAAACCCACTACCTGCTACAAAATTAAATTACACAAAAATTAAATAACATAAAATGCATTACTTAAAATAAATTACAAAAATAATATACACTTTTCACACATATACCAACATACAAAACACTTCAAAAAATTCGATATTATCAAAAATTCAATATATTTTATTACCTATATTATATACTTCGATATTTTGACTTTCTATATTTAAAAAATTCGATATTATATTACTTGCCTTCAATTCGATATTTTTAACCACTATATTCTGTCCATTCGATATTTTGTCCAATCTATATTTTGACTTCGATATTTTGGTCATTCTATATTTTGAGTTCGATATTCTGTGTAGTTACCGAAGGGAGCGCCCCTTGTCGAACATTTTGTCAATCAATGTCACACACCAGACCAAATGAAATGGCTTGTTCTAGAAAAAGCAGAGCTGGGTCCGAGAGGAGGTGACATCGGCTCCATTTTGAATGTAAGAGAATCCAAATGGATGATAAGATTGGACTCCATCACTAATGAGCTCAATGAACAGGATACCAGTAATGCCCAACTGGCATGTCTGAGTTTACGATAGACTCCTCAGACATTGATGTTGGTTCCCCCAGAGTTTTCCTCTATCCCCTTGTGGTGCCTACAATTGTACTATAAGACTACCATGCAAGCTCTGTAATAATTGGTCATTTGTGTTTTTTTGCATACATATGTAATTCTCTGTACATTTCTTAAATTGTCATCTCTGCGCAACATGTTGGCTATCTGTCTCAACAGGTTTATGCCTATTCATAGACTGAAGACTCTTGTTTTGTTTACAAAAAATTGTTTTTATTATCTCCTTTGAGCAGTAACACCACTGGTTTGTAATATATGAACAATGATATGTATGACCCCGGCTCACAGGACAATAGACGAGTGTTCCTTTTTATGATAGGAAATGGTGTGTCACCTTTGAAATGTTACTTAATGCATAAGGTGATAACTCATGCCTCAATATCATCTATATACCAGTTTGTTCCTCTGCGATGCCCCTTGTTACCTTAACGTAATACATTGCTTGGGATCTCTGCACCGGTACTACCAATGGAGTCTTTGTATAGATTAACTTATGTACCTTAATGTATATTTCCGCCCCACTTTTTTATGGTATATATTAATATCATTACTGTTATGCCGATCCTTAATTGATTTGTCCAACCGATATAATTGGCCCTCATGCTATGGCATATATTAATATCATTGCTGTTATGCCGATTCTTTATTGATTTCCCCACCAATGTAATTGGCCCTCGCTCTTCGAGGGTTTAGTCTTTTCTCACTTTTGATGCATTCCTGTTGTGTCACGCATAGTGCTCGCATGCACGCCTGCAGCGTAGCTCTCCCAGTATATTTATCAGTAGTATGCCGAGCACTGGCTGTTTCCAGAGACGCTGTCCAGTTGCCGATCGGGTAAGCCTTTACTGCCGCTGTGCTTCTTTGCTTGAGAACAGCGTCACTAAACCTCTCGGACACGAAGGTGCCATAGGTCTAGGCACTATCACGCTAGTACCTTACGTTATATTCCATTTCTTGACCGATGTGTTTCATTCCTCAACCAGGTTCACAAGGGCATATTAACCGCTATATCTGTTGATTTTCTAAACCTTTTTTAAATCATCCGCTTCCTGTCAACCGAGTCACTCGGCATTCCGCTATGTTGGTTCCTTTGTTGAACCGCTTCTTTAAATCACCCGCCCGTGTTTTATTTATCATTCACTTGAGCAACCAACCACGGCGATGAGCCCAAATTTCAATTACCTTGCGAGACCAACCCTCCACTATTTTCTTAAATATACCGGTCATGACACCACGAGTTTCTTGTGTGCCAGCTTTATTTAATTTTATTGCCACACAGTCCGCTCTATGTGAGCTGATTAACAGACCCATATGCGCCCATCGGTGGTGTAACGGAAGGCGATATTGCACTCGTATGTTTCATGATAGTTTATTCTGATGCCTCCTCCTTTCATGCACCTGTGACGCTTGAACCATTTTCAATCACCACCATTTTAAATCACCACCGCGAGTGTGTTAGCTTCCAAGCACTCACCATTTTCCGTTTATGACGTGGTCTTCTGAGCTGGTTTTTCCTTTCTGTTCCTTCTCAGATTCATTCCGTGTACTTCCTATGATTGACTCAGGATTGTATTTCATTTACACTGACTCTTCGGGACTAATTTGCCCAAGTGAGAATGATTCTCATAACAAGAATGCAACTGTGCACACCACAGTCGCACATTCAGTAATTGCACAGTGGTCCTATTAATGCGGAGATTTACCTTTGATTTTTTGCCAAGTTATTTTGGCTAATGGTCACCTTTATTACACAGGTGACGCCTCACTCCTACCGATACACTGTACTTTGGAGAGCCTTGGAGCCCCTGTTTCTCCACGATTGGACTGTGAGAGAAACACCCTCTCCTCCCCGCTGCAACACTTATGGTAATGTGGATTAACCCTGCCCAGACCGCTGGGACTTCATTTTAGTTTTTTTAGTTTCTAGTCAGGTTCTGATACACCGTCCTCTTTTTTTTTTTTTTTTAGGTGTCCCCAGCTCCTACCACTTCACTCTTGTCCTGATGAAGACCCCACTAGTAACGTTCAAGATACCTACAGAAAAGGGGTCGAAACACCTGCCAATACCTGGTTGACAGTGATAAATAAACTGTGACCTCATGTGTTATATGGCAATTATGTGTATAATGTTTTGATTTTGGCTATTTGGTATATAATCAACATATACCTGAACTGTTTGTGATATTGTGTCACCACCAACAAACTTTCTCTCCCATCACTTACCATCTTACACTTCCTCCCCTTCTCTGGGCACCACTCATGTGAATTTGATACCCTTTTAGGTTGTTTTCCCATGAATTTCTATCTACATGAAAAGCTTATTCTCAATGTGATTAAATGACATTGGTCGAAATTTACTGTTTTTGCCTAAATTTTGAAACTGTTGAATATTTTCTTTATTTGTGTTTTTCCCTTCTATGAGAAAGTCGCTAATACACTGGGACCACTTTAATGTATATCGTTTAGTACTGAGGTCCCAGTGATTCCGGGTTTACCCTTTTCTTGTGATGACTATTAAGGCAAGCACATGCCAAATAAGACATGGGATCGTAATGTATCTAGGTTACCTTGCAGCTGGGGGGGATGTACAGAATCTTCAACCCAGGATCTAGACATTTCTGGTTTGGGAACCTCCCAAAACTTAAATCCAGAGCAGAGCCTTTCTTGGTCTGACTGGGTACTACAGGAGATATGTAAGTTTATGGTTCTATTGTTACACCCTTGAGAGAACTTACATCAAAGAAACAGCCCAAAAAAAGCTATTTGGACTGAAGTGTGTCAGTGGCATTTGACACCATTCCACTGTCCTAAAAGAAGCAACATGCACAGCACCTGTCCTAAAAGCAACTGACTATAGCAGAGAGTTAATTTTCCAGACCTATGCTTCGGAACATGGAATTGGGTCAGATCAATAATGAGGGCCTGGATCAGGCAGTTGACTTTATTAGTATGGGACTCCTCTCCAGAAACCAGTGTTGGAGTGCCATTGAGAGGAAGACTTTGCTGTGGTTTGGCACCTGAAGAAGTTGAGACCCTACCTCTTTGGAACTCACTTCAGATTTCAAACTGACAACCTGCCTCTCAGGTAGTTTATGCAGATGAGAGGGGAAACCTCAAACAGCTGAGGTGGTCCATCTCCCTTCAGGTTACGGACTGTACAGTGGAGCACAGACCATGAAGTGACCATACCAATGCAGAGGGCCTTTCGAGGTTTTTCCACTTAGATGAAGAGAACTATCCAAGTGTAGATTAGTTGCTTATCACCTTTTAATGAGATGGGGGACATGTATTGAAAGGAATCTTTTTGCATGATCACCCCCCATATTTTTATATTAATGCTACTGTTTCTTTTTACTCTGAAGTGTGCTGGGACCCTCAAAGTGTGTGGCTATTACTCGATTGCCATATTTAACATACCTATAAGTCCCTAATATATGGTACAAGGTATACCCCGAGCCAATAAGTTCAATTTCACTATTGAACTGCATCACTTAATTGTGTCACCACTGCAGTGACAACATGGCTCTAGGTCTGCCACTGCAGCCTAGTCAAGATTTTTAACTGTCAACCCAACATGGCAAAATAAGTAATTTTTCCAAAGCAAAGCTTCTTTTTTAATATATGTACATTGCTACTAGGGAAGGCTTTAGTAGCTGATAAGGCAGGATGCAAAATATTACAAAGTGCATTTTCCATAGATATTTGACACGTCATGATAGTGAAAGCTCACAATTGTCGGTTTCATTGTAGCAAGGCTGGTAGTCCCACTAGGTAACATGGGGTTAACATAAAGACACCCTTTGGTTTCGCTTTCTTTTGGCAGCAGGACTGGGTAGGGGATTTCTGAGGCAAACTGAAAAAGGACCTGAGAAAATAAAATGGATATTGGGATTTCACAAGGATAAAAATGGCGGTGAAGTTCAGACGAACTGAATGGCACATAAAAGGTAAAACAATAGTGGATGAAGTTGGGGAAGTGGCAACAGGGAATCTGTGTTCGAGCCAAGAATGATGGGATGAATAGTTTAGATGTGGCAAAAGGGGAGTGCCCAGAGGGATAGGGTTGGGATAGTTTGGGCTGTTCAATGTTAGGTTCTAGGATAGAGCATTTTGGTGTGAACGACCTTGGCTGGCATTGTAACAACTGAAAAGGTTTTGGTAGTTATTCTGGATCACAATTCAACAATTCAAATTCTCAGTTGTCATTTTGGACAACACTGCATAAAACAAAATAAATTATAACAAAAGAAAACAGAAATAGACATGTTATACAGGGTGTCTCTAAAAGGGACTGCTTCTGGCTAGACGTGTGTAGATCATCTAATACATTCTGAATGTTAAACGGTGGTCAGTTTTGCTTTCCATTTTAAAAAAAACACAATGTGTCTATGGCAGTAAGGTAAATAAAACATTATGAATCCGGAAACTTGTCAGAAACTGCAGTGGAGAGAAGTAACTTCATCCTGTTGAAATCAATGGATATGCTGTGCAGGGTAATGGCACCAAATTTCATAATAATCTGGGGGCATATTTCCTCCTATTTGTATTGCTTCCTCTCAGTTACTTGCTCATTTTAGAACACTCCCTTATCTTCCTCATAAATTATATGATATCAGTAGTAATAAGTACTTTATTGTATTAATCAATTGATTGCAATAAAAGTGTGATCGTAACACATATCTTTTAAAATCATCTGTGGTTTTGAATTTCAGTATTTAAAACTTACAATCAAGACTTGCAACAATCAGATTCTGTACAGCAATAAAAGGAATACAATTCAGGTAAAATGCACTTCATTTTTTTTCTACAATAATTGACATAATTTACTTAGCCATTTATCAATGTATTTTTTATCTTTAGCTCAGCCTGTAATTTCATTGATGTATTAAGGTGTTAATGTGCAAAATACACAAGCGTATGTAGTTCATTATATTTGTGCAGTTGGTTTCTTTATCTTGCAAGGAAGATCCAATACTCTGCTAAATATAATATGTGATGTTCAAACATCTGCCTCTATGTTACAAATTTCTTTAGCACAACCTATTGCATCACTAATGTGATACAGTGCTGATGTGCCAGGTGTGAAAGCGCATGCAGTTCTTTTACATTTATTCACCTATTTTTATTTCTAAAAGGAGGTTTGATACTTTGTTGAATAAAACCTGTGTTTTTCACCCATCTGTTTCTGTATTATGTTCTTCTTTTGCTCAGTCGATTACTTTCTGTAAAGTACTAAAGTGCCAATTACAATATGCAAGGTACATCATGTTCATTATATTTATTCAGCTTGATTTATTATCTCTTAAAGGACGGTCCAATACTCTGTTGATAAATCTGTATACGGACATTTACGCAGATAATGCTTTATAAGCCTGATCCAAACATTTTATCATCATTGTTATTTTGCTGTCTTTTCTGAGCCTAACACAGTATCTGATCAGTGGCAGCTCGCACAGGTAACGCTGTGGGGCGGTGAGGCGGGGCAGGGTGGGTCTGGGAGAGTAGTGGAGTGTGACATATGACAGGAAAGTGGAGAGTAAATAAATAAATAAAAGCACTTACTTTGCACACTCAGCATCGTCGAGTCGGCGATGTTGCGAGCGCAAAGTAAGTGCTTTTATTTATTTATTTCTTTATTCTCCACTTTCCCCTCATATGTCACACTACACTACCCCCAGCAGGCCCAACCCCGCCTCACAGCCCCACAGCTCTACCTGTGCGAGCTGCCACTGTATATGACAGCCTCAGCAGTTGTTCTTATTTTATCATTTTCAAACAAGGAATTTAAATATATCTTTCGTATAGATAACAGTTTCCGGCAGACACATATTAGGAGATGCAACAGTAGTTCCACAAAGCTGGCAAGTTGGACTGCCTCTAAGAGCTGGGTTCCATTTTCATTCAAACTCCCAGATCGGTATATATAAAAGTCTGAATCTTAAGAATTTCCTTTTTATATGGCAGCTAGATTTAGGCCTAAATATTCTTGAACCTGCGCAATGTAAGTATCAATTACTAAATCAGCATGGTTGTATTTTTCAGCTTGTAACTGATCTAAGGCTCACTGCCTGGTAGTGAGCGTATAGCCTAAAAGGTATCACTATGAGATTCCATTTGCGGGAGCCAAACTCCAAAAATCATCTGAACCCAAATATTTGGATACCCCTTGAAAATATACCTAAGTAATTCAACTCCATCATCTCCAGTTGATTTAGTGATTGTGGACTGTACCCCTCATCAGAGTAACACAATTTAAATGAGTTAAACTGGAATAAATATTGGGAAAGTAAAAAACTGAGTTCTAGGCAAAACATAGGACAAATAGATGAATTGTAATACAGGAAATTTTAAATGTGGTACAGAGAAAAGATAGATGAAATGCCATAAAGGCTCAAAATACAGAATTACAAATAGATGCAAAATCATAGAACACATCAATCCCTGGTTAAACGAATCTAAGTAAGAATTCTAAGTATTAGACTCATAAAAAGTACAGACACATAACATAGAGAGTCCTAATGACAGCTGCAAAATCCAACAGAAACCCAAAGCAACATCAAAACCTAAGTACAGACTAAACTTGAACCTCTAAAGTCCAAGATCTTTTGTACACAAATCACACTTTCTAAAAATAGTATGATCATGCTTAGAACCTCATTGGCAAATCAGAAACATCTGCTTCTTTTCTACTAGCATTAACACTGACCTATCTTCCATCTTCTCCCTCAGCAACCACCCTCTAGAGATGATCAATACAAAATGAAACATCCCTCTAAAAACGGCTCATAGAATCTACACATCCACGCTAACACTTCCAGTAGACGGCCGTAAAAATGATACTTTGGGTGTGAGAACTGGACCTTGAAATGTAGTCTCTTAGTCAAGTCATCAAAGATTTTCTCTCATCGGTCATATGGACCTTTTCTAGTCGACTTGAAGCTTTGAAAAGAGTGACTCCACAATCAGGACCAGCAATCACTAATTATGGTTAAGAAGGTTTATTTTGGATTCCCAATCAATCCAGTATATATGCAGACCGGGAATAAGTTCAACACATGCCGGAATACCAAAGGTAAACTATAGTATGTCAGTAGGTTAAGGCGCAACAGTATAAATGCAGATTAAAGCAAACAGATGTCCCATAAAGAAACTTTGAAAAGGATGTTTCCCTCTACTAACATGGACTAGATAAAAGGTAATCTAGTAAAATACCTCAATCTGCAATTTAGGACAAAAAGGGAAGGAAGGTGTCAGCATGATCAGACTTTATTAGAAGACTAAAGGAAAAGGAAATCAGCGTTTAGCCTAAAGCTTCCCACTTGCTAGAATATTGCATTCAGAAAGGTCTGTACCTCTCCAAGTGTGAAAGGAATCTGCTGTGCTCTACCTACAATTGTGAAAACACCTATTGAAAATGAACTAGAAATTCAGAACATTCTTAGCTCGCTCTCACCACCAGGGACCAATCAGGTCACTGCTTGAATGTATCTGCTACATCAGTTCAGGTTCACACCATCTCGAACTGCAACTTCGGTTCCCAACCTCGAACATTTTGCCATCTAGGTACACAACAAACAGAAAGCCTCTTTCGATCATTGTTTCTCCATGTTTGCTACCAAAGTTTCTTATGAGGGCGCTCTATCAGTCTTCTAATGCAGATAATGAGCCTTTCTCTAGATAATAAATATCATGATAATAAACCTACTAAGGGAAAGAGAAAACCTGCTGGCAAAGCAAAATACTTTTCAACTGAGGCCTGTGATCAGGCTAACTTCAGTTAAGCACTTTATTGTGCACTTCGAATAACTTTTAGGAATAAATGTAAAACGTGAGTAAATGAGTACATGTTTACATCCGCAAATGTCACTTTCAAAATAAATGCCATATAAGTTGAAATGGGAATTACATCTCTTTATGTTTAAACTGAACATTAGTGCACACACGTAAATATCTCGTTTCTACAATGAATAAGTTTCAGTAATAAGTCTAAATGTGTCACACATATTAATAAAGTTAAGGAAAACAGTGAATATAATGTCAAGTACACGTTTATGGTGTGCACGTCTGTGACGAATGAGGGTGGAGTAAAATCACGCTACTCCAGGTACATGATGGAAGCTTCATTCACAGTACAGGCTGTCTAATAGTATTCTACATCACTATTACATTTACGCCATTCACTTGATGTGCCGCGGAGACAAGGGGGCGATGGCTTTGCAGCAGGATTCTGACTGGGAGGGGGGAGGGGGGAGGAGCAGGAGCAGTTTGAATAGAACATCAGAAACTACTTCATTTTAGAAATAATGGTGTCTTGCTCTAAAATGTGACATAACTTTTCATCTCATTAGCTACCCTTCTAAATGACATAAGTAACTCATCTCAGATCCAACACACATTAGTTCATTGGTTACGATTCTTTACATTATAAAAAATACTAATTATGAGAAACTATTTTCACACTCACATTTTTCATATTTTTGAAAACGCTACTTACTGCACAATTATACTAAGTTTGCAATAGTCTTCCTGATGTCCCCATTGTCTACGTTTACGTTACCCACGTCAAGTAGTGTTATAGCTTTCCTCTTTGAGTCCTTAATTACGAGGCACGAGCAGTGCCATTGTTGTTTCATTTTGTTTATTGTTACATTTTACACAGGGCTCGAGTCGGGGTACCACGCGGGTGGACGGCGTCCCCCCACTTATTTTAAGGGGTCTTACCGGGTGGACGCCGTCCCCCCTGCGCAAAAGCTGGCCTTTAAATTATAGCGTTATTCCCAGGGCACAAGTCCTAGATAAAGAAGTGGGGGGACGCTCACAGACAGGAAGTGACGTCACGACCGGAAGTGACGTCACAAAAGGAAAAAACCCTAGAGGTGGGGGGACGCTCAAATACGTGAAGTGACGGCCCGACCGGAAGTGACGTCACGAAAAGGAAAAAACCCTACAAGTGGTGGGACGCTCAAATACGTAATAGCGCTCACATACTCCATTAACGCAGCAGCGCCGATAAGATCGCAGAGTTATTAGGACAGGGGGCTGGGGTGCTTGTCTGGCAGTCCTGGCTCCTTCCTATTCATTGTATTAAACAACGCGCCTAACGGAGGCAAGAGCAGGGCTCGAGTCGGGAATAACACAATAATTTAAAGCCCAGCTTTTGCGCAGGGGGGACGGCGTCCACCTGACCGGAAGTGACATCACAAAAAGGAACAAAAACGAAGTGGGGGGACGCTCAAATACGTGATAGCGCTCACATATCCCATTAACGCAGCAGCGCCGATAAGATCGCAGAGTTATTAGGACAGGGGGCTGGGGTGCTTGTCTGGCAGTCCTGGCTCCTTCCTATTCATTGTATTAAACAGCATGTCTAACGGAGGCTAGAGCAGGGCTCGAGTCGGGACAAGCACCCCAGCCCCCTGTCCTAATAAACTCTGCGATCTTATCGGCGCTGCTGCGTTAATGGAGTATGTGAGCGCTATCACGTATTTGAGCGTCCCCCCACTTCGTTATTTTTCCTTTTCGTGATGTCACTTCTGGTCAGGTGGACGCCGTCCCCCCTGCGCAAAAGCTGGGCTTTAAATTATAGTGTTATTCCCGACTCGAGCCCTGCTCTTGCCTCCATTAGGCGCGCTGTTTAATACAATGAATAGGAAGGAGCTAGGACTGCCAGACAAGCACCCCAGCCCCCTGTCCTAATAACTCTGCGATCTTATCGGCGCTGCTGCGTTAATGGAGTATGTGAGCGCTATTACGTATTTGAGCGTCCCCCCACTTGTAGGGTTTTTTCCTTTTCGTGACGTCACTTCCGGTCGTGCCGTCACTTCACATATTTGAGCGTCCCCCACCTCTAGGGGTTTTTCCTTTCGTGACGTCACTTCCGGTCGTGACGTCACTTCCTGTCTGTGAGCGTCCCCCCACTTCTTTATTTAGGACTTGTGCCCTGATTTTACATGTATGTATGCCTATAAACAGCAATCAAAAGAAAAACTTAACAATAACAAGAGAAACTCTGTGTTATAAAACAGGCAAATAACCTAGAAATAAGGACAGGTTCAGACGACCAGCCACTGTTTAAGCCCTTGAGCTCCATGTCGTGCCCAACAGGCTAAATCCAATCCACAATTCAGATCGCAATTCCCCTCGACACTTACCACGGTCTTCTTCTGCATCAATTGAACACTCGGTACACTTAAAAGATGAGGCCTGGAGGCAGACGTTAAAATCTAGTTTCACTTTTTACCACTAGATGGCAATAAAGCAATACTATTAGCCAGACGTTCGTTCAGGGAAAAACTGGAATATCTCGTTTCATGGATACATGACTATTACTTTCGCTGTCTTTTTCAGGCGTGTATTACCGACACACATCTTGAAGGAAGCGTTTCACACTGAGCTTTGAAATCGAGGTTTATTTTGGGAATAAGAAATCCACGCATTGAAAGTATATCACGTTTTTAAAACACAATATTTAACCTTAATATGCTACATCAATAGAAACCAATTTTAAGCTGCTCAGCTTTCATCCCATTGACTTTTCAGTGATTGTTTTATTTACACCCACAAAGGAAGCCTTTACTTTTTTCGAAAAACAATACAACTCTAAAAAGTACGTGATTGTTTTGGTTTGTTCTGACTCCTTTAGCTGTCAGTTAGGCTATTGTATTCACAAAATGACACATATACAAATAATGATACAATAATACACAGTGGGTTTTGGATCAACCCCCTACGGCCTTTGCTCAGTTGGAGAGTCATTCGCAGCTTGGATCAACCCACAGAAGAACAATCATGTAGTGAGCCACCTGAACTCATCCTGGTAGCTCACTTCTTCGGATGTACAGGTTTCACATCCTCTGGCCAGCAGGGCCGGACGGATGTATGACATTACAACGCATACTTTTACCACGCATGCCTTTACAACGCGGTATTTACAACGCATGCCTTTACAACGCATAGCGCTTTGGGGTGCTGGATAGTGAATAGTTTAATTTACTATTCCAACTCCAGTCCCCGTGGATAGTAGGGAAGGTGTTGGATAGTAAATTAAATCTATTCCCTATCCTAGAGCGCCCCCCAGCGCAATGCGTTGTAATGGTTTGCGTTGTAAAAGTTGCGTCCTAAAGGCACTGCGTGGTAAAAGTCGCGTTGTAAAGGATGTTTCCCGGGCCGGACTGGCCGTAGCGGGCACCGGGCGTTTCCCCGGTGGACCAGAAGAGTGAGGGAAGGTTTTGGACCCCAGAAGGCAGGTTTTGCTACAGGTGGCCGCTTTTATTGCACTGCTGCAATATCGGCCGCTTACAACAAAAGCGGCAGCTGTACTTCCCACTCGCACTCCCCCACCCCCGCCGGTCGAGCTGATTGTCAGGGCTGGTTTCAGTTCCCAGGCGTAGCCAGAGGCTATATAATAAAGGGTCGTAAACCTGTACTGTTACTGTGTGGGTTGTCATTATTAATGAGAGAGTGCCTTCATTGTTTTAATATCTGAAACCGAATAAAGATTATTTGAATTGAATTGACTGCCTTTCTATAGGCTGCAGGTGTGACTAGGTCACCCCTGCACAATACATAGAGTGAAGCTAAGGGTCAGCCCCCTACAGCCATTGCAAGTGTTGCCAGTGTCATTTACGTTTTTGACCTGCCTTAATGACAGCCATTCGGTGTTTGGAGTATCAGACACGTTGACTGACGGCACTTTTACTTGTTTACGTAGAAATGTACAATAGTAGGGGTGAGCATCATGAGGCGAAGAGTCCCGCTCCAGAAACAACACCTTGTGCCCCCTCACACACACAGACACAGAGGAGGAATCCGTCTTTTTGTCGCACCCAGGCCTGGCTGGATATACGACATCCACGAACAGCATTGTGGTGCCTTCTTGGACCTCCCATGCACCTGTAGTTTGTATTTTATATATATATATATATATATATGATGGATGTACCAGCGAGCAGTAACAGGAGAAATCCTGTGGGCTGTGCAAGTCCCAAACAGGCGCTCTTCTAGGTCCAGGCTCCATTGAAGAACTATTTCCTCAGGGCCAGATGTAGGTAAATGCATGTTTGCGATTCCTTAACAGCGATTTTTAGGGAATCGCTATTAAGGAATCACAAAATGCCATGTAGGTAGGAATCACAATATTTTTTGCAATTCCTTAATATTCCTTAATTGTGAACCGCAAATTGCGATTCGCAATTAAGGAATTCCTTCCCATTCATTTCTATGGGCCAAGAGGCCCATAGGAATGAATAGGAACTGCTCCAGCAATTTGCGAGTCACCAAGAGGCACTCGCAAATTGCGCGCGCAATTTCAAGGGTGCCAGGGTTCCAAAAGGACACCCTGTTGCACCCCTTGAAATGTGTATGTGTGCACATATGGCACACATACATGCCCTAAGGGCATGAATGTGTGCCACATGGCACTAAAAAAAAAGCAAAAAAGTGCTTTTTTAAAGGAAATCGCTAACTACCACCAACTTGAAGTTGGTGGTAATAAGCGATTCCTTAAGGCTAAAGTGCACTTTCTTTTGTGCTACTTACATTGCATTTAAGGAATAGCAATTTGCGATTCCTTAAATACAAGAGTAAAATAAGGAATCACAATTTTGCAATTCCTTATTTTGCTAGTAGGTTTCAACTTACCTACATTGCTCGCTGTCAAATAGCCATCGCAAACGCGAATTTCAGCGTTAGCGCTTGCTATTTGGCCACCTACATGTTGCCCTTAATGTTTTAAGATTGTCAAAGTTACAGAGCAGTAATCAATATATATTTGTAGGAAGTAAAGTTGTAATGATTCCTAGATCGGTCTTTCTATTGTGACTTCAGTATCTCTTAAGCAGTGGCAGGGCTCAATCACACTTGCCATTTGCTTCCAGGGCTTAACCTATTTCCATGCTATGGACCCAGACGTGTACACTCAATAACTCCATGCTGTATATGGCTATGGTGTTTATAAGTGATGTCATCAATTATGCTATTTAACATGTCATTACTTATGGTATATGTGAGGTCATAAGCAGCCCATTGTGAGGGTGCACGTTATAGTAAGCTCAGCAAAATATAACTTGAGAATTTTTGTGTTTTTTTTGTTTTTCAAATGTTAGTCTTTATCTTTTTTCAACACCTAAGTATAATATATTTTTGTTCTTTTTTTTCCATTGAGTTTCTAGGATTTTTTTGTTTAACTTAAGCTAATATCTTATTACTATACTTAACTATAATGTCTCTTTAACCTTTGTTTTTTTCAGTAAATTTCTGGATTCTTTTATTTTATTCAGTCAACTCTCCTGCTGTGCACAGCCTTTGGGTGTGTGCAGTGTCAGTTGGCCACATAGTATTACCTCTAGCCAACCTGACATGGGTGACCAACACCCCACTGGGCGTGGTCTTCGACTGAGTGCAATGGTGGGTTGGCTGCAGGGCCTGGCCAAATTTTTAAGTGAAAAACTTGAAATATTCAGGTTTTTATCATACTTGGTAAATATCTCACCCTGGGGTAATTGCATTTACTGGGTAAGTTATATACATCAAGCCCTTGCTTTCCTCTCACAATCAAGGACATAATAATATTGATCGTATTTGGCAATTTCAGAGCTAGCTTTAAGCAAATGTGGAACATATTTCAGCAGGCAATATTTATTCAGTAGGTACATCTCAATCATGTCCAGAATCTGGAACAACATCCACACCAACATCTGAACTGTGCAAATCCTTTTACAACTCAGAAACAAATTGAAAAAACCTCTCTTCAAGGAGTTTTACCACCCTACACAATAGGATCATACTTCTTATGTCTCATAGTAAACAATCTTAAAATCATATTGTTGGGCCTTTGTACTCCTATCAGTGCTCTACAACCACGGCCGGAGGTCGGTGTAACTGCAGGGCGGTGACGTAGGGAGGGGGAGGGGAAGGGTGGGGTGTTGTAATGTATGGATTACGGACTTTAACAGGTAAGTAAACATATAAATAAATAAAACGAATTTCGTTGTGTGCACTGCATCACCAAATGCGATGCAGTGCGCGCAACAAAATTCGTTTTATTTATTTATATGTTTACTTACCTGGTAAAGTCCGTAATCCATACATTACAACCCCCCCCTGCCTTCCCCATTTCAATAAAAAAATATGTGCCTCTGAAAATTGCAAATAAACGTGCAAGCATGTAATTATGTACCTTAATTCTTCATGGTAGCTTGGATTTGCAGATAATGGATTCTGACTAGTCGTTAGTAGGCTCTGACATTTCTTTTTTCAGACGATCATGTATGCAGAAATTACTCCTGTTCATAGACTGGCAGCAGTGGCAGATAGAAATATGTAGACAGCTTTCTTACCCAGTAGATGTGAAGAATGCTCCAGATGCTCTAAGTAGTTTGTAAAGGTTTATTCGTACGGTGAGGAGAGAAAGCAAGTTAATCCTAACAGGTGCCCAGAGGTAACTGCCTGTCCTGGAATCACCAAAGGATTCGGGTTCCATGACAGAGCAGTGTTCTAAGCACGCATCACCACACATCTCCCTTTTTCCAAAGAAAAAACAAATCAAACAGAGAATAAGAAATAGGAGTAATGCAATGAACAATAATAGACATGGAAGTAGAAGTAAAGTGTTAACAATGAAAACAAGAAGAACAATATACTCTCCTCCCCTCTAAAAGGGAAAAAAGAAATTAATCACAAATAAAGTCTTGAAACTTGCTGGGGGTAAACTTGATGCGGACGCTTCTCCTCAAAGTTTCATGTGAAATACCCTTATCCGCTTGTATGAATTGGTGATCGAAAGGGTTAAAAGCATTTTGACCATTAATGTTCATACCAGCACTAGTATCAAGTGATAGACGAGAAATATTCCACCAATATCCATCTGAAAGTTTTGCAGCATTTTTCATGAGATCCAACATTTGTAAAGGTGCTTTAAATTTAGAAAAACCTTTCCCATCAAGACATGAATTTTTAACACGAACCCAGTCACCTAACTTCAACCTGCTGCATTTTGAGTTCTCAAAAATTCTTTTTGCACTTGAGGCATGCGAATTGGATTCAGCTATATTCCATGATTCATTAATATTCACATTTTTGTCAAAGCTTTTGGTCATCCAAAAAGGCATAAATCAGTTGTTGCTTTTCTTCCTCGCGTTAATTTGAAAGGAGTTTTTGTTGTAACACTGTGAGGTGTCGTTCTGTAACTCCAAATCAACTCCTTTAAAGCAGTTTCAACATTCATGTTACACTTTAAAGTAGATTGGATACATTCAACTAAAATTCTGTTGAAGCATTCTACTTTACTATTACTTTGGGGGTTATATAAAGGTGTTTTAATATGTTTGATATTTCATTTTCTAGAAAAGATTTCATTTCAAGAGAAATAAATTGGACGCCATTATCGGTCAGAATTTCACCTGGAATACCTTCTCTTGCGAATACATCTTGGAAAAAATTGGAAAAAATTGATAACATGTTTTTGTAGTGGGCTCCATCACTCCTCCATCACTCCTCTAACTTCTACCCATCTAGATAAATGGTCAATCAAAACAATAAAATATCTCATATAGTTGGGTAGGACATGGTAGGACATGGTAGGGTCGTAAAAAGTCCACTCCAACACGTTGCCAAGCTCTTTCTGGACAAATGGTGGGAAACTCAGCCACCCCTTCAGTTTTTAAAACCGTGTTACTGGCTTTACAGTTTCCACAATCACGTACATACAAATCTATTTCATGGTCCATTTTAGGCCACCAAAAGTTTTCTCTTACCTTTCTTTTGGTGGAAGTGGAACCCAAATGACCAGAGTGAGCTAATTTAATAATACGTTTGTGGAAACAAGTTGGAGGAATAAGTTTATCACCACACATTAGTTTACTACACTGAAGATAATTCGTCAGATACTTTCCAAAAAGCTTGAAATTTATCAGGTAAACTTCTTTCTTTCGGCCAACCAGAAGTAACCGTTTTTAATGACATCCCTTAGTACAGTATTATTGTATAATTCTAGTATCCAAACATTCTCTTCTTTACAAATGCTTGAATCGCCAATGTAGGCAATAAAGCATTCTTCAATCTCTGACTCCCAATCATTCATCACAGTCTCCAATTGGGAGTCTAGAAAGACAGTCTGCTCTAGAGTTTTTTTCCACCTGGAATGTATTCTATAGAGAAAGAAGCAAACTTTTGTTATACCAGTATTTTTCAAAAATATCATTGGAGATAGTCGTTATGCGTGCACCAGTATCAACTAAAAGTTGTATAGCATGACCTTCAATAGAAACATTAAGGTTTGGATCAATTACTAAGTCTTCATGTTTCGGTTAACACATCTAACACCTAAAAGTAATTCTTGGTTACTCTCAGGATTTTCTTCATCAAAATTATTGCCAAAATCATTTAACACACAATGAACATTAGTAGGCTGGCCTGCTCTGCACATTTTTAGAAAATGGCCTATCTTACCACATTTCTTACATTGTTGACCAAGAGCAGGGCAATATCTGAAAGAAGGAACATGTGAAGGTGAACCACATCTGTAACAAAATACTTTCTGGAACTGCTGAACAGAGAAATTTGGCTTGTTAAATTTTCTAGGTTAAATTTTTTTTGTAAAATTAGGTTTGTTGACAACTGCGCCAGGAATTGTGGATTTTACTAAAGATTCTTCAAGTAACTTTGCATCGATGGAGGAACCCTCAATGCTTTTAGCTATATCTATAGCTTTATCTAAAGTCGGATTTTTACATGCAAGAAACCTTTGCTGTATATTCTTAGAGTAGCATCTAGCTACTAATTGGTCACGTATTAGTTCCACAGTGAAGTTGTCAAATTCACACTTAGATGCTAACATTTTCAGTGCAGTGACATAAGTGTCTATACTTTCGTTAGGCTGTTGTGTTCTTGTAAAGAATTTGCACCTATGTACAACCATATTTTTTGTCTTCGAAAAATATTTATCTAGTTGAGCAATTGCAGTCTCAAATTCATCCAAATCTTCATCCTCTGCAGGGACATGTTCAGATAGATGATCATAGATATTTTGGCCTTCGACTCCCAAATGATAGTACATGAGACTTTTCCGTCTTTCTGGTCTGAACTTTTGTGCGTCAATAGCACCTAGATATGCTTTAAAAAATCTTAGCCATAAGTTCCACTCTAAAGGTGGTTCTCCAGGATCTTGTAGGAATGGTGCTGGTGCCTGAATGCTCTGCATGTTGGTTTGGATGTAAATGAAGAGAAGAAGGAAGAGAATTTTTTTAAGTGCACAAATCGCTGTCATTTGCACAAGTGACTTTCTTGAAAGAGCGTGCAAATCGCTGTTGTAGAATTTTTTTTTTTTTTTTTAAACTAATATTGTTGATGTAAGGAAAATGAAGCGTGCATATCGCTGTAATTTGCACCATAAAAAAAATTCTTGATAAAACGTACAAATCGATGTTGTGAAATTAAATTTATAGTTCTTGTATTTATATATAATGTTTACTCTCTTCTTAGCACTCTCTTTTTTTTCAGTGTGACTTGCAAAGCGTGCAAATCGCTGTTGAGAAATATCATTTGAAATCCCAATTGTGAAGCAAAGTCTTCTGTCTATTTCAGGTTGAGATGCAGCTGGAAACTAAAGTGAGAGTCCTTTTTCTATTTTGGTGTCAAATAATATCCCACGATGCAGTGCAGTAGGATGAGAGGGCAGGCTGCAATGAGAAAGAGTCTCATCTTATATCAGGTGAGATCGGGACAATATTAAACTGAATTGTTCAGCGCAACGAGCCAGGAGAAATAGCTGGCTTCCGCGCGTTTCAACTTGTTTCCCTTCACTTTGCTGACGCTGTACAGCTATATGCAGAACATTTAAGCCACTTCTGCGTGCTACGCGGCTTCATACAGCTTGGTTTCAAGAGCGTGCGCAGGATTGTTTCATTGGTGGTTAAACTGTAATCTGCACTAATTCAAAACTTCATGTGTGGGCAAAGATCCACCAAAGATCCACCAACTGATTACGTTTAGTTGAACTGGAGCAGAGATCACGCCCTTGAGGTCGCTGGCCATGTGAGCCCCATGTGTAGATCGTACAGCTTAATTACACGAGCGCGCACAGGATTCCAATAAAACGATCCTGTCTCGCGCTGCTGAACTCGTGTTAATTTAATAAGACTAATAAAAGGCGAGGGAACAAAATAACAAATCTCACCTTGCAGGCAGCTTGACGAATATTCAAAAATCTCACCGAGTCTCTAGCCCCTGTTCAACGTTTCCGTGAATCTGGATGGCAGTGGAGATGGCTGCCTAACCGGGAGCTCCGTAGACCAGGAGAGCGAATCCACTCTATTCCCGGCGATTCCCCGCTATTTTCATCTTGGACCCACCGAATCCTGAATCCCTGTGATGCGTGGCCCCCTCTGGTATCCTGGACAGTGGGATTAACGCATTTTATGCGGAGATATTTGCGGCCTCGCACTGCGCACATGATACCATCGCGGAGGAGCTAAAATGGCGCCGCTCAGTCACCGCGACCCTGCCTGATGCCGAGAAGCGCCAACAGCGTCAAGCACCAACGACCAGCCCTACTAAGGCTCATGAGCGCGAGCGGAGATCCTGAGCTGCACTCAGAAGCCCCTACAAGGTGAGAGTCCCACTCTTACCTGCAGTCGCAGTACCGATAACGTCCCGCTCTGCCTGACCTCAAGATGGCGGCGGCTGGGACACGCAAAACAGCGCGATACCAGGCATGAGCACCACAACGCGAGGAGAGAATACTGCTGCCTGCCGCAAATGAGTACAGGAGGCGGTTCCCTGCTCAAGCTCACCCCTTAATCACCAGGCATCTTAAAGCTCTAACAATTCTAACAACTGGGTGATGCCCTTCGGGGGATAAAGACATACTGCCAACTTTCGCCCACACGCCTGCCAACCGTCCGGATTGCCGCCATCATACCATGAGCACTCCCTACCTGCTGTCGACCAGAGGCTTCCCGCTGGAATTGCGACTGCCATCGCACTACAGCTACACTACAGCTGCCTCCTGCTGCCCATACGCCTTCGCGTTTGCCACCCACATACTGCCTGCACACTACAAACGCGGTGACAAGATCCCCATTCTCAGGATCATCTAAGGTGCCACGTGGCCTGCCAGGGCTCCACGCTGCTCTCCCACTCGCTGCCAACCGGAGTTTTACACTTATCAGTGGCTGAAAGCGACCAGAAATCACCACCGCAGGAGCGTCTTCCTTACACTAGCCACTCCCACAGCGGGTCTCCAGGCACCATTCCACCCTTTCGCACTACGAATATCCCCACTCTTCTACGATGGCGGAAAGAGAGGGCAGAGGTAATAACAAAAAGGTGCGGTCAGACCCATTGATCTCGGACTCTCCCATGAAAGCCAGAGCAGACATGGCGGCCACCATGGAGATGATTCTTAAGAAACTGGCAGATGTCCATGATCTGGCCAAATCCACCAAGACTAATACAGACTCCATGCAGCTCGAATTCACAGCGATTAGAGCAGACATGAGTGCGATGAATAAAAGTTTAGGCATGGAAGACCTAACACATCAATCGTCAAAGGCGATACAGCGTCTGGAGAACACCACCGACGCTCTCAGACGACACAATGCCGATTTGGAAGATCGAAACAGAAGGGGGAACATTCGCATTTTTGGTGTGCCGGAGCACTCTGAAAAGGACGCGGAGTCATGTGTGGCTTTCTTAGAGTCATGGATACCTATGGTCACCAAGATCGAATTCCCACACGGCTTCGAACTAGACAGAGCGCATAGGATCCCCACCTTCATCGACAAACAGAAGAAAGGACCACAACCGATGATCTGCAAACCACTCAGGTTCCAACATGTTGAGCTGATCCTCCAGTTTGCAAGAAAGAGTCACTACATCTCATGGGAAGGGCAACGGATCATATTTACGCAAGACTTTTCCAAAGACACGGTTGAATTACGAAAAGGTTTCCTCCAACTGCGAGACAGACTCAGGGCAAAGAACATTTCCTTCTCCTTTGCAGGCCCTTCCAGATTCAAAATCATGGTAAATGGCCGCCCTCGATTCTATACGGAACAGAGAGACCTAGCGTGTCATCTAGAAGACTGCCCTTCACAGGAGATGGACCAATCGAGCGGTTTCTCCAACAAAAGGAAAACGACGACTCACACCTCCCAGGGCACTGACCAAACTGATCCCTAACATCCTGACCTAACTTGCTCGTGAACTGATCACTCACGTTGTGCATGACTCTAAGAGGATCCCGTCCTGAGATGATGGTCACGGCGACTCAGACTCCCGATCCGACTATCTTGGACTTCCTGTATCGTGAGTGCTACACTGGGCCCGATTGAGACATATTATTATTTTGCGGATGGGGATCTGGTTTTCTAGTCCTACTCTTGTTCTATATTTGCTGCCCCGTACTACCTTCCTACTGCCTAAATTGGGAGGGCCCCTTGCCGTACACAATTCACCAGTTGGGACTTTGTTACCGGGGGCGCCATGGTAACGGTTGTGTTAAAATGTTAACAATCTATATATAATGCAAAACCTATAGAGTATATCTGTAAGATGTTTGATACCGCTGACCCTGATTATGATGCGGGTTTATGGCCGTCTGGAACCATTGCTAAACACCCTGTTGGTAGTTACTGGCTTGGTCGCTTATTAGAACTTATTGCTCTGCTCAGGCCTAACATACGGTCTATCATGCTCTTCTTACTTGACTTATTATTGACCTAACTGAATTATCGCTGTGGCTGTTAATACGTTTTAATATTCCTGTTCTACCTAGCAACGGTACTGCTGTCGTACTCCCTACGTATGTATCTGGGGGGAGGGAGGGGAGGGAGGGAGGGTGGGAGAGAACGGGGGGAGTTGGGGGGAGGAGGGAGAGGGGGAGAGAGGGGGAGGGGATAATAAGGGAGTTAACTTGAATTGAACTTGTTTATGTTTCCTTCTGTTACGCCTTTTACTTTAATTTTCACTTTTCACTTGAAGTTGCAGCACCTCACACCGAGATTAGCTTACCTATCACACTCAATACCATGGGCCCTTGGTTGGTTCATTTCCTCAGTCCCTGTAGGCGGACCCTAATAATTCACTCGACAGACACTATTTGCCGGATCCTTCATTTAACGACACTGACACACCCCGATGTCTAGCACTAAATCCTTATCAGAAAACCTCAACATAGTCTCCCTGAACACTAAGGACCAGATGTAGGTAATTCCGATTTACCTACTCTTAAATACCAAATCATACCGAATCGGTATTTAAGAGTAGGTAAATAGGAAGCAGGCAGATGTAGGTAATCTTGATTCTGCAATTACCGAATCGGTAAGATTCGGTATTTACCGATTCTGTAAATACCGAATCGGTATTTCCCATTGATTCATATGGGCCTTGAAGCCCATAGGAATCAATGGGAAATACCGATTCGGTATTTACAGATTGGGTAAATACCGAATCCTGCCAGAGGGAACGGGGTGTCACTTTGACACCCTGTAGCACCCCAATTGCAGGCGTGTGTGCCATCTGGCACACATACATGCCCTAAGGGCATGTCTGTGTGTCACATGGCATAGGTGTACATGCACAGATGTGCATGTACACTGGATCGGTATTTTACCAACCAATAGGATTGGGTGGTAAAATAAGAACTCCTAAGGGCCTGTGGCACTGCAAACTGTGCCACCTACATATGGATTTACAGAATCGGTATATTTACCGATTCGGAAAAATACCAAAGTGGTAAATTTACCGAATCGGTAAATATACCGATTCTTTAAAATCCGAGCCACCTACATGTCAAAAGCCAAATACCGGTCGGTAACGGCCGGATTCGGCCGTTACTGACCGGTATTTGGCTACCTACATCTGGCCCTAAGGGGCTTAATCACCCGATAAAGAGACGGAAAGTGTTTGAATATCTTGCTAAGTCATAAGGAGATATTCTCTTACTTCAAGAAACCAAGCTGTCAGAAGAGGACTCATGCTTCATTAACTCACACTGGACGTCACACATATTATGCTCCCCGCGGTACACAAAAAAGGTGGAGTGATCACTTTGATCGCGAAAAAATCCAACCTATCGGTTGTCTCGCACACACAAGACACAGAAGGCAGACTGTTAGTAACACACCTCCAAAGAGACGATGACCCTATACATGTGGTGAATATCTATGGCCCCAATTCAGATGAACCAGAATTTTGGGACTCAGTCTCCCGATCTATTGAAAATGTCCCACAAGACGACCTTCTAGTTGTGGGGGGTGACTTTAACCTCCCTCTTGATCCAATACTAGACAGACAGTCTAAGTGCGCATTCCACCCTTCCCGCTCCCATGAGGCCCTTCTACGCCTCTGCGACTGTTACTTATTAAAAGACTCCTGGCGCCTTCAAAACCCCGACGGAAGGGATTACACCTTTTATTCCGCCCCACACAACTCGCACTCACAAATCGAATTTATCCTAATCTCAAGCTCTTTTACCCACCTGATTGAGGAAACGGATATAGCCCCTAAACTAGTATCTGATCATGCCTGTATCCAAACCAAACTTGCTGGTTCCGCTCGATCCTTCCTCCTAGAAGATGGCGTTTCAACAAGGAAATCCTCGCCGAGCCCGCTAATAAAAAACAGATAGCAAACGCCATAGAGGAATACATCTTAATGAATGACCTGCCTGATACCGCACCTAATACCCTATGGGACGCGCTTAAAGCCACGATCCGGGGTGTCATCATTAACATCAGAGCCAAAACTAACAAGGCATTAAATAAAGACTTAGAACAACTTGAACAGGAGATTGGAAACTTAGAGACCATCCACAAATCCAACCCCGACGACACAAAAACCCTTGACCTTTTAGTCAAAAAGAAGTACGAGTACAATACCATCACTAGTAAAAGAGCTGGAGTCTGGATCAATAGGTTCAAGGCCCTAAAGTTATGTGAATGGAACAAGGCAGGCAAACTACTCGCTTCCTATCTTAAACATAAACAGAAGCTAGCTACTATAACCTCCATAAAAGACTCCGCAAACAATACCCACTCTAACCAGACCAAAATCCTAAAGACATTCAAGTCGTTTTACGAGGTCCTCTACAAGAACGATCTGTCTCTCGACAAGGATGCCTGCGCCAAATACCTAGAATCCTTAAAGTTGCCCAAACTATCAGAGGAAGATAAGGCCCAGATAGGGTTCCCCATCACAACCACAGAGATCTCAGCATCTATCAAAACACTTAAAAACAATAAGGCCCCTGTACCTGACGGGTTTTCTGCGGCCTTCTAGAAGGCCTTTGACAAACAACTCTCCCCCACCCTCCAAACACTCTTCAACTCAGCCGCGACTAGTGGTAGCATATCCCCTTCAATGAGTGAACCCACCATCATAGTGATCCCCAAAGATGGCAAAGACCGTCTCTTAACCAAGAATTACCGTCCCATTTCACTGATAAACCTTGATTGTAAGATCTATGCCAAAATTCTAGCAAATAGACTAAACACCTTACTCCCCAAACTGATCAGCACCTCGCAGGTAGGATTCCTAAAGCACCGGATGTCGAATGATAATACCAGGCTCATGTGCCACATCCTAGAAAAAGCCAAAGAATCCCCCACCCCACTGGTTGCCATAACTTTGGACGCCGAAAAGGCCTTTGACAAGGTCTCTTGGTCTTTTTTGCAGCACTGCATGCAATCCTTCAACCTCGGCCACTCATTTATCAAAATGGTAATGGCCCTGTATTCCTCCCCGTCAGCTAGTATAGCCATCAACGGCACCCTCTCCAGCCCTTTTCGCCTTCACCAAGGCTCTAGACAGGGTTGCCCGCTCTCCCCTGCACTGTTCCTCCTGACTGACATCAAACGCAACGAAGAAATAGCGGGTGTAACATTTGGGGAAACTCAAGTAAAATTAGCGGCCTACGCAGACGACATTTTAATTGCAACGGAAGACCCTGAAAACTCCAGCAAAGGACTCATGACCTCAATTGATAGATATTCAGCCCTATCTGGATACAAATTGAATAGGGACAAATCCGTAGTCAAGCCCCTAAATGTGCATACCACCAGGGACGTCCTAGGTGACTCCGGCCTGACATGGCAAAATGACGTTATTAAATACTTGCGAATAGAGTTTACTGACACCCTGCTTGGTACGGTTCGTCACAATGAGTCCACTACCCTAGCCAAAATTAAACGACTCCTTGACGGATGGTCCCCCCGCTTTATCACCTGGTGGGGCCGGGTGGAAACCATCAAAATGATGATCTCCCCCTTAGTCACCTATCTCATTACCATGATACCCCTCACACTTTCCAAGGACTTCCACCAAAAACTGGACAGACTGATTACCTCCTTCCTATGGCAAGGAAGAAAGCCAGAATCACTCTATAAAAACTACGCCTAGACAAGGCTCTAGGTGGGGTTAATTTGGCAGATTATAAGTTATGTCAAACCGCCTTCCTTGCCAGGCAGGGATCACATTGGTTGACGCAGCAACTAGGATACACCCCGGTGTGGCTTTCAGTGGAAAAATCCCTCCTCCAAGGCCTTGACCCCTCTTCCCTCCTCACCATCACACTACGCCCCTCCCTTTGCTCAGGCCCCATCTTTAAGAACACAAAGGCAGCCCTCCTACAGGTGAGCAAACACCTACCACACCGGTTTAAAAACTCTAAATGGCAATCACTTTGGCACAATCGCACCTTGACATATAAAAGGAAGCCGCTGCACAACGACACCTGGGTGGCAAAAGGAATACTCTTTCCTCACCAACTCTTTAACGATTCTACACCGCTCTCCTTTGCTGAGCTACGGGATAGATATAAACTTCAAGACATAGAGTTCTACAACTTCTTAAACGTCAAAGTGGCAATAACCAAAGCAAAACTTGGGAACAACACTCCATCCCTCCCTGGCTTAATGACTAAGCTCAATAAACTTAGCCACCAGGTCTCGAGAATCTACAAGCTAATGCGGCCACAGCACTCCACCCTCACTGACTCTTTACAACTCTTCTGGGAGTCCTACTCCTCTACACCAACCTCGGAAATGGAGTGGGCCAGAACATGGGAATCCACCACACGCCACTAAGTTAGCCCTACTCTTTCCCAAACTAAATTCTGGCTCCTCCATAAAGCCTTCTGGACCCCTAAGAGGCTCTTTCTACACAACATTAGGGATGACGACACCTGCTGGAATTGCTTAACGGAGGGAAGGGATCTCGAACACTTAGATTTAAATGCATTTGTGTCACAAGCTATTGGGATAGAATTTTTAATTTCATTACCAAGGTGCTCAATATTTCCCTACCGCGGGAATTTTCAACCCTTGTGTTGGGCTTTACCAAAGCCGACATGCTCAATGACAACGATAAAGCCTTACTCGATCTACTATTAACTGCGGCTGTTAAGATTATCCTGAACATCCTGGCTTAACTGGATCTCCAATCTCAGAGGAGCCGATAACATATCTCTCACGACTACCCCCTGGCGCCCCCCACACAGAAAAATCTGGTCCTCCCTAGACGATTATTTTAACCTACACAAACCCCCATGATTACCTGTACGGCCTATAAGCCTCCTCTCCAACAACCACACTCACCGAGAGATAATATATACAGACCCCATGTATAGGCCACAGCGCCTAATTACAGTCTCCTTCCCATTCTATTGGTCTGCTGCTTCTGCTATTGCTATTGGTATTAACTTGTATTTGCTTTTAGGTATTCTGTTTACTTCAACGAAGATGATGTAACGTAACCTATATACTTCATGATTTGTACTTTCATATGATTTTCTTTATGTATTCTTTTGTACCTTTATGATTCTGTATGTATCGTATTGTTCCTCATATACTGAAACTCCCAATAAAACTTTTGTGAAATGAAAAAAAAATGATGAGAGAGTCTCATCCTCTTCGGGCAAAGGGCACAACACATTTGCTTCAGTTTCAATTTTAATAGCATTTCCTCATTCATTTCACTTACAAGAGAACTGATTGCTATAGCACTGCTGATAGGGATATTGAGTGGCTTCCGTGTTCTGTTATGGACTGCTAAGAGTTATAAGCAGTATACTGACACATTATACCAGGAAACAATTGCAAATGACAGTATGGCACAGCATTCCACAGGGACAGCGGTAAAGGATGTTTTTGGGGGGGGGAATGTATCTTGAAGTATCTCGTTCACAGTGTATTGCTCAGGAGTGTCTAACATTCACAAGGGCTGGGCTCACACCATGTTTTCTGGCTTACCGCTGACCAAGAAAACAATATCCTTTTATGTTAATTGCATGCAAATGTATCCTAAATAAATATTCAAAAAAATCTGATGTGGATGTCTCTTGATAACAATGATGTTACATGTTACATACCTGCCTATATTATATACTTATCAAGCAGAGACCACATTAGACAGAACTCCTAACACAATTCCAATAAAGCCATGATATACCATTTTATTAGTATTACTGTGGTCAACTATTAGAGTGCCAAATACATATCCCTTCCTGAAAATCAATAGGTATAACAACTGGTAAATTTAAGAAGCACCTGGCAAATTCCCCTTGTATCAACCGTGGGTAGGGACACAAAGTTTTCACTGGAAGTGCTAATTTAAGGCATGATCTGTGCCAAAGTCTGGTGCTGCTGGTAACTTAAATAGTTGAAGAGCTAGAGCGGTGACAAGTTATAACTGTAGACAGTTGTTGACATTTGTCCCTGGAACTCCATAGACATATTCTGTTTTGGATGAAATGTTGGCACATTTGTTGACTTCCCTAAGGTAACTTCATAGTGAATACAGGAGGATCTGTTTTATAATACAGTGGTAAAAGGTGTGTGCACTAAGAGCTGTCACCAAGGACACAGAATAGAGCAACCACTAATGTTTTGTGGTACTTAGAATATTCATCTTTGGCTCTGTAAAAGCGATGCTGCCATTTAATCTGAGACTCCTGTCAGAATAGAATACTGATAACACAACATCAAAAGCTGAATCAGACTCCAGTCTAAGATGGGGGCCACAAAAAAGTGTATAAATGCAACCAGCACTCCTGATCGTACTGCAGAGCTGTGCAATTGGCAAAATTTGGTCCAAACAAATGCCTCAGAAACACAACATAGCATTTCCTCAGACTGAAAGTGTGGATAGGATGCTTCTAAAATTAAGATATCCAATGCCTCAAAATGTATTGCACTTGATTTAGCAACAGGCATGCAAAACCCTAGCCAAGTGGATATAGTGGAAAGCAAGGAAAGTGTACAAAACAATTCTAGTTGGTATAAGGTCTAGTATTTGTTTTAAATGGGCACAAGAATCCTAGGGAAATGTTTTTGGAGAATGCATACATCATAAATATTTGTGTGAAAAAGTAACGAGTTTAGGGCAAAACCTACAAAAGCACCAATTCGGCCTATGTAACCATAAAATGCTTATTTCTATGTACTAATCCCATTTTAGTAGTTTTCTGACTCCTAAATAGGGATTCTGGATTGATACAGATTCAGTAACGGAAAAGTGCATTTTATAGATACCCCTTCCAAATACAGAATCGGTATCTTATGTTTTACGACCAAAATCTGGTTGCTAAATATTGAAAATTTACCAACTCCTAAAAGGAGGTGGTTATGCATTTGTAAAAGGAAAGGGGTCACTTGGGATGCCCTTCCCCTTTGCAAACGTTTAAAAAAAAGTTTGCTGAAGAGTTGGCAGCAGTCCAAAGTACCACTGCCAACTCCTACACAAACTTTTCAAAAATACTTTTTCCTTCAAGGAAAACAGACTGCATCTTATAAAAAGTTTGAATTGTTTATAAGAAATCACAGAATTCATGGCCTACTGACTCCAGTAGGCCACCATCCCTCTGATGACCTCTAGTAAGAGTGAGTTGCAATTTGAGACCTACTTCATGAATATTAATGGTATAAGCCGAATTGGAACCCACTCCGAATCAGAATTTTCTGAGCTTGACCTATTTGTACGTAGGTTGGTTCAGGAAATTATTTACTTGTCACAAATCTACTGGTTGCAAATTTTGACCAGTATTTTGCGAGCAGCAAATAGTACATCTGGTCAATAATCCCCAGCATGTAAATTATGCCATTGGCATATAATAAAATAATTTGAAAATGAGTTTACTGATACGTGGGCTGAATTTTATTCTTACTGTTTTTAAGGACATTATGAAGGGAGTGCGTGGTTTTTAGAGGCTGTGCACATCTATTTGTCTGATGAAGTCAAATATTGTATCTATTTTAATTGATTTCCATGTTGGCATTGTTCTTGTCTCTCCATTTGAATTTGAATTACAACAGAAGTTATAACTTTGAAAGAATGTAAATAATCTCCTTTGTCTCAAATATTAGAGTTATTTCATATACTGGTTATATGAAATACAACATTGAAATGGAATCTAATTACTGACAGCATATTCCCTGTAGCCTTTTCCAAGCATGCTGTTATCAGATGTGCCACCCAACTCTCAGAGACTAAGAAAATAATTCAACAAGGCTCAGAACTGTCAAAGCAAATACTGAAACAACGCTTACCATTTTCTGGTAGAGAAGGAAAACTCTTGACTCCGCTTTAGTGACCTGTAATATCTAGTCTAAAAGTTTAAATACAGGTTCAGCTGCTTCAGATAACATTTGATGGCAAGTATCTGTTTTCTGAAAATTCTGATCAATATTTACATGAGCCTTAAATAAAAAAAAAGTGCGACAGCCCCAGTATAACTCTGTCCGAAATATTTTTTTTCTATTTATCGTTGGGTGACTCAATGCCCTGGAGGGTGAATGAATGCATTTAAGGTATATGCAAGAAAACTGTAACCACGCCGAATAATTGCTATCTGATAGATCAGAATAGCAATGCCATTAACACGTGTTGTAAGCATTTTCACATTGTTCGTTATTGACTGCACCTGACATGTAGTAGGTCAGAAGTTTTGGCATCCAAAGAGTGCGCTTAAGCTTTAGACTCGTTTTTGTCAGTGAAATATTGGGGATTCAAAATTCATTCTTTTCCAGATATATGGGTGCCTTGTTTGGTCCACATCTATTAATACATTTGGGATAC
The DNA here is from genome assembly GCF_964261635.1 of Lissotriton helveticus. Lineage (NCBI taxonomy): Eukaryota > Metazoa > Chordata > Amphibia > Caudata > Salamandridae > Lissotriton > Lissotriton helveticus. The sequence goes on from NC_136067.1 coordinate 1,531,852,725, forward strand.
CTTTTTGGGAGTGAGAATGCTCTGGGCCATTCCTTCCAATTTAATGTTGGTCAATAGACCTTGATAGTGGCCTGAGAGGAAAAGGGGTTAACAACAATTTCAACCTCCAAGTACAGTGTGATCAATAAGAACACACAATACATGTCTTGGGGTGCTTCTCCTCCTGTGCAAATGCTTTTAGAGTTTGGGAGGGGGCTGGCAGGAAGTCTCTGTTTGTCCTATCAAATAGCGACACATCACTTCACTGCCCCTGCTCCCTCCTTCCTGCCCAGGCCTGTGGGTTGGTTCAAGATCGTGCTGTCCAAGGGTCTCCTGCCACATCGTCTCTGTAAGCCCTTTTCTCTTTACTGCCTTCTCCCTTGTGCAGCCTGGTGCCTGGCACCCGGTGACAGCTGCTGATGGCTGAGTCTGTAGCTCCACCTAGCTTCTCTTCTTTGGAGAGGAGGCCTTCGCTCTTGGAATAAAGGTCATTAATCCAGCCTGCTGGGGTCAGCCCCCAGCCAAGCCCTGGTTATGAGCTGACTCAGAGAAATACAACATTTCTGGTTCACCCAAAAGCAGTACAAATATGACATTGGACTCTGCAGAATACTTCTTCTCACATAGGTTACAGTGGACTTTGGTTCGTTTCTGGAATTTGTAGGCCCTAGGAAATTAAAACTAGCCCATGTGCTCTCTATCCTTATGAGAGATTAATGGAATAAACACTGTAAAGCACACTGACTTTCCTTGGCATGTTCCTTCCCACTGTATAAAGCCTATTCCCTAGCAACTCCCAATTCTGCATAAATTCTGCCACACCATTCACTTTTTATCTGCTCCTGGGCTGCGCACACCAGGAACCTTCCCTACACAGCCCGTACACATGTGCACACGCATGTACATATGTGTCTGCATGTAACCTTACCGGTGCCCCTTACTCCAGCTGCTGCGCAGCGGCCTAGACAAGCTAGGGGGACACCAGAAAAATCCACATGTAGTCTCTTTCATCATGAGTTCACTGTGGGTGTGTCCCAACTTATGAGGCTCCCCCACAGTAAAAGCTCAACAAATAGGTGCTCAAAAAGCGAAAAATCCAGGCAGCTCAAAGTGTCAGAACCATCTTCTAACACACGCCACGCCCAGCTGATTCCTACATGGAAGAAATAGCCACTCTACATGGGTATTCTTCCCGTAGTCAGTGATAACTAGTTATAAGGGGTTCTGACCATACCCCCTTTACTTACCAGTTATTCGCTTAGACCACCTACTCCTCCCATCCATGAAATCTCCACCCATGATAGGGATCCCAGACTACCCTAAGAACCCTCCCGGCACTAGGTTAGATACCTCTAGGTCACTCATGGTCTACATGGACTCAGACTAACTAGGCCCACCTTTGCCCTTGGGCATGCAACACTATGCCTACCACTTCTCTGGACAAGGGTAAAGTGCCTCAGCACCGATGCGGTCTTCTGGGACAGGTCTTCTCCCATCCCCGGGGTCACTAGCTGGTCTCCCTTCGGGAGTTTGTTCCAACCAGTACCCTCTCTCCATTTGGTCCTTGCACCCCAAAGATGCAACCTCTCTGGACCCTCACCCTCAGCCTGCCGCTGGGGTCATTCAGATGCCACCACCCTTTTGGGATGACTGCCTTCCCTAAAGAAAGCACAGCCATTAGTACTTTCCCCACACAGAAAATCACCCTTGGCCACTGGCATGGCTCCCTGATGGGACATCAGACCGGCTTCACCACCTCACTGGCAGTACCAGGGAGGAACACTGAGGGTGCCTCATCAGACATCCTACAGCTCATTCCCCCTGTCAGTAGTTCCACACAGAAACTACCCTGGGAACCTAGACCCCTTCCTTGTTCCCCGCTGTGAGAACAGGGGCTATACACCCTTCCCTCCGAGAGGCGCGCTGTCCTCCCGGAGTGCCCTTAGAAAGCCTGTGGGCCCAGAGGTAGCTACATCCAGGCCCACCTGTCATAGCTCTCCCCGGTCTCCCTGCAGTGCCTTGGGAGACCGTCCAGGGACCCACGTGATCCCCGGATTGCCTGCACCACCCCTTCTGAAGAGCAGGGTTCCTTCACTTAAAATAGGCCCCACCTGCCTTCAGGGTAGTACTACCACACTCAGCCAGGGACCCTAAAGATCCCGGATAGGCCTGCACCACCTCTTCGAGAAACACAGGGTCCCTTCACTTAAGATGGGCCCCACCTGTGTTCAGGGTGGTACTACCTTGCAGAAGTACACCTCCTGCTGCGAGCGATTGGGACACACCCATGCTCCTGGGTCCAAGTCCCACAGGACCTACCTGACTGGTCACCGGCTAGGCATCGCCCCAGCCACCACTTCAGGTTCACAACACCAGCTCCAGAATGACATCCTGTTGCTTCCTTGGGTAACCGCCTACCCGACACTGACACCTCAGGGTCCACCACGAACCCTTCACCTGGAATCTAGGGAGCACATCACCCCCACTCAGATCTCCACTGGGTTAGTTACCTAGCCCACCTAGTGTACCTAGGGGCTACCACTTCACATCCTAGCTCAAGAGCTACCCCCCTTTGGGGCCACACACTACCATGGGCCACTACTGGGTTGCTCACCTCCCCACCAGTTAACCTGGGGGGTCTGCGGGACACCCAACTCTATCACACCCTCCTCCCACCGTGGGAAATGTTTCTCGGGGTCCCCCATCATGGGAACTCCTGGGGTGTTACTACCCGGGGTAAAGAAACCTCCTGCCCCACCCTTCCAGTGGCTTTGGCCTTCGCCAATGACATGAAAACTTACAGCGGGGGAAGGATATCTGGGCACCCTCTGTGGAAACCCTCCCTGCCCTTAAAAAGCGCAGGAATCTCCCAGGATCCCTTCCTCTCCTGTGTGCCACAAAGTCAATCCACCCCTACACCCCCATCTGTAATGTAGGTATGTGTTGCTGTCCCTCTTGAGGAGCCACCCTCCTTATGCAGGTGTAGTGCATGTAGTGTTAGGGTTCAATGGTGTACAATATGGCTTAGAACATTTGTATGCAATCATCTCCTGGAAAGCTCCATCCGCTAGCACATCATAATCAACTTAACTCAGTCATATCAATACAGTTTACATTTAAACCATAATATCTTCACATGACATATATGAGTGCGGGGCTTTCTTTTCCCATACTTATAGTTCACATAACCAAAACTTTAAACCCTTCTCAGAGCCTTGCGCTCTTCCATTTGCTCATTACTGCATAGGTAATGTGTGGCAAAACTGGGCTTATCAAATGCTATAAATGTGTACCAGAATGGAATACTATGTTTCCCGCCGCTGCCACCAATGTTGGAAAACGAGGCCGTATCTGTGAGGCCTGCACAAATAACATGTCTACATTTGTCCTTCACTTGGAACCAAACACCCAATTGTAGGACCTGACTCTCAGAGGGTAGCGTTGCAGAGCAGTCTGAGGCTTACTCAAGGGAGGTGGTGTGGGCTAGTAAATGCCATTACCAGTGCGTGGCAAAAACACTCAATAATTGATTGTCCAGTCTGTGCTTTGCTTTATAAAAGTAAGAGTACATTTATTAAACACATGCACTATTCACTACTATGCACCAATTTACAAATATACAGAAGCTGTTGGAATTACTTTGTGACATTGCATAACATCTCCACCCCTCCCACAGGGGGTGAGGGGTCTAGTACCACCACTCCCATGTATGCACATGATCTTGCCCCCAAATGTAGTTGTTTGAACATAACCTGGAACAAGGGCCCTGCGCACTGGCATCATCCCAGCAGCGACCCACCTCATTACCTCAACAAGCATTTAAAATAGGTACACCTGCCCTGGTGACACACAACCCTGACTGAGCATTATCTACGGACCATGAAGTATACATCTCTACATATTAAGGGCAAACAGTCTGGGTTCTTCACCTAACCTCTGCTGCAAGAATACATGTTTAAGCATCACTTTAGAATGACAGTACTCATCACATTTGTGGATCATTAGAATGCATTGCAATTACAGCCCCTAAAGGCATCACAGATGGAAACACAGGATTAGGCATATACAGCCAGACACCCTAGCAGGCATGTCTGGCAACAGAACCCCACAGGAGATCAAATTCACGAAGTGTAAATTGAACTTTAACAGTGATCTTAAAATTCCAAGCACTCATTCTCCCTGTTATGCGTAAGAAAGTGTGTCCATTCAGTGAATGAATATCTCCGTCAGGGCACTCTTGCTCGCTTCAACCTCCTGAGTGTTATCTCTTCTCCTCCTTCACTTAGGTCTGAATCCTCTACATCCTCTGGGATATCCGGGAGATCATTTCTCCTTGCGGGAACAGTCTCCCTCTCTTCTGCCTTCTCAGCCAATGTTCTACTGCTGCCCCTCGCGGTTCTTTAGCACTAGGTCCTTCATCAGGCTCTGAGTCTATCTCTGTTATGACCACTGGACTAGCCTCTCCTTTACCAATTTCGTCATCCAACTTTCCAGAACTCTCCTCAGCCCAAATTAAGTGCTATTTCAGTTTCTGACTCTTCCCCTACAGCTGGACTAACCTGCTCCTGTAAAGGTTTGGCCACAAGGGAAAAGTTGGGAATCCACTGACGACAGTAGCCCACCATTCCCAAAAACATTGTGACTTATTTCTGTGTTGTTGGCAGATTCATTTGCATGATTGCTGAAATTCTCATGATACCCTTCTTGGACCTTTCTCGATATGATGACCAAACTATAGGACTTCTCTCAAACAGTGTTCCAACTTATTCGGGGACACCTTTTGTCCTTTCTCAGCCAAGTGGTTTAGTAATATAATAGTGCCAGCTTTACATGCTTCATGAGTATTTGAAGCAACAAGCAGGTCATCAATATATTGGACCAAGACAGAGTTACAAGGCATAATGAGAGACTCCAAAGTCTTCTTAAGGATCTGGTTAAAAATTGAAGGGTTCTCCATATACCCTTTTGGGACTCTGCACCATGCCAAAACACGGTTCCTGAGCCTGAATACAAAGAGGAACTGACGGTTCTCATGAAAGGGTATGGGGAATGTCGGGCACAAATCAATAACAGTAAACCACTCAGCCTCAAAAGGCATTTGAAACAATATTACAGCAGGATACGGTACCACGAGACAATAAGGAATGTTATTTTGTTTCGGAGTTTTATATAGCACAAACTTGACCCAAAGGTATCAGGTATCAGCGCAATTTACATGAGCACCACTTATGTTACACAAGGGCAAATTCATTTTTGTTAGGCATGGGGAGATCAAGTGATTTTCCCGGAATCACAGGAAGTTGAGCGTCATTGCTGAGACTCGAACCCGGTTCCCTAGATTTGAGATTTACCGCCTTAGCCGTTAGGCCACATCCTCTCCCCTAATTGATTTTGTAATGATCCTGCACTATACCATACTTACCGCTAGGCTTCTGCAGGCCCATAATGGGTGAGTTACATGGACTCCCAATGATCTCCTTAAGTATACCTTGTTGAATCACTGACTCGATCACTGGGGTTATTTCAGCAATCATTTCAGGGGTTAAATTATACTGGGGTGTTCAGGGATATTCCACATTCGGCTTTATATGTATATGGACAGGCTCAACTTCTTTAATAAGTCTCATTTCCTTTCCTGAAAAATCCCAAACTTCTGGTCTCACTGAATCTCTGAGATATAAAGGGAAGTCTTCTGTCATCATCATTGGATACATTCCAATATTTAGATTCTGATTTGCCAACTTAAAGGCAATGTCCTCATCATGAGTTTGTAAATGTATTCTTTTTTGGGTCCAATATATGGTGCAGTTCAGTTTGCACATCAAATCGCGTACTAATAAACTCACAGGACATTAATCACAAACTACAAATTGATGACTATCAGAAAAACTTCCTATTTTTACAGGGACATCCTCTGCAATGGGGTTCTTCATTTGTTGATTAGCAACTCCAACAACTTGGATAGTTATTACCGAGAGGGGTGGGCTTGGTACTTCCACTGATCTCACAGTAGAACAGGTAACACCAGTATCAACCAAAAATGGTACATCATAGCCATTTACCTCAGCATTTATAAATGGGCCGCTCTAGTCTACCTCCAAGACTGTGCCAAGCATGCAATCTTCCTCCCTCCTCAGACACTGTCAATGTGATGCTATTAGGAACAGTATGTTGACCATTGACTCCATTTTGTGTAACTGACTCTATTACTGTGCTCTCCACCAGTTGCAAGGTGGGGAGGGGATGTTTTTACTCTTTACCTATTTTTGCTCTTCACTGTGCAAAGTAAGCTGGAACATGTGTGGGATACACGCTTGGTAGCTTTCACAGGGTTGAGATTGTTTTTGACAGAGAAAAGTGTGGAATGTACAGCTCTGTCTCTACGCACCAGGCCGGCCAACCTCCTGCTCTACACTCAGCCCGTCTGGCCTGGGTAACAATGAACCAGCTGTGCTCTCTTGCCTCTTAGGCCCTTGCAACCTTAGCCCCCTTTTGGGAGCTCTCAGACTTGCCTGTAAGTCTCCTTGTACAGCTTGTCTTTAGGGGACCCCTTCCCTGTAGTGCAGCAGCTACCGACTCCATCAACTCCCTGGTCCCAGCAGAATTTGGGATGCACCCGATAAACTGTTGGTAGAACATTGGACCTTGGCTTCCTGCTTCTACAAACCCGGAAGGTGAATCCCTACAACTGTCTGTGCTGTGTGTTTTACCTACCAGCTTTTTCCTCCCATAGGATTGCATGGTGCATAATTGTCATAACCTTGAACTCATTGCTTATCTTTGAAAATTCATAAGAAGTACAGTACTTACCTTTGAACATAGTTCTTGGTTCGAAAATATATATATGAAAAGAAGTGTTATTTTTTTTAAATGGTCTCGGATTTATTCTTTGAGTGTGTCTCTCATTTATTGCCTCTGTAAGTACAACAAATGCGTAGAGATCAGAAATGCAAAGCTCAGCTGGCATGCCTGTTGGAGTAGAACAACAAAAAACAAAGTTAGTTATACCCTGTGAGGGCAGACGGCAGTTTTCAGGTCCTGGAGCGTTGTGCGGTGAAAGAGACCTCTTCGCCACTCTGCTGCCACTTTTGAAGGAGCGTGGTCCGGCACCAACCGGTTCCCAGGCAACCCGGAAGCGTTTAACCGATTTCGGGTTGCCTGTTGGCTAATGCCTGCGTGTCATGTAGGCTGGTGCTGGCGGCATCATACAGCACCGCCCCAGCCCCGCTGGCAGCAGGCAGCGGCATCCCACCATTGGCGCGTCGCCCCCTAGTCAGGGTCGCCTTGGCAATCACAACAACTACATCTCTTGGGGTGCCTGTGCGACCAGGCTGCTTAGGAGTACCCCATTCAAATGCTCATGTTGTGTCTGGTGGCGATCTAACCAACTCTCATTCTCCCCCCCCCCCCCCCCCCGCCCCAGTCTGTACCCGATCCCTTTCAATCAGGGCTTTCCCAAAAGGTGCATTCCTTGAGGTGTGAAGTACTAGCCTCTTTAAATGAAAAGGTTTCCTTATGCCCTGACTCTTTCTTTCAACTCTCTCTCTGTAGACTGATTAACCCTTCCAGGGCATTCTTACCCCAGGCAAACCCGCTCATGCTCATTGCATCACACCTACTCTGTGTTCATTGACATCCAAAGAATGACCTCTGCCATCCTAGTGCTATGGTAAACTAACAGTTAGTTATCCCTGCTCCACTAAAAGGTGTTGACACTGCCCATTTAAGTAGACCAAATGGAACATTGCACACCGAGTACACTTATCCTTGGAACAATACCATAGGCCATTGAATCTACATTAACTCATAAAGTGCTCCTCAGACTTGCAAGTACACCCTTTACGTTTAAGGAGCGTGCAAAAACATTTTACAAAATAGCATCCAATTGTTGAATACATTTTGAGCAACGTGTCAATCGATCAGTCTCAGCCTTTTAAGTTTTTGATGAAGGTCCTCTAACTTTGAAATGCTGGTCAAAGTTCAACTATTCATTAAAATGCACTGGACTGAAGAAATTATTTGGAGACCCCACATAATTTGTTTTGTTCACTGACTGACAGTGCTGGCAGGGTCGTCCAAGTGAGGGCCACTTTGAGCTATAGAAACTAATGCCCCTTTATCGCTGCAAAATAATTGCCCCGGTATCCTGCTCAGTGTGTTTGTTGTCATGTCTAAGAATTGCAAGGTTGAAATGCACGTGCAATACACATCTTTGCAGTAATTGCCCCACATAGTAATTGGGCAATTTGCAAATGGTTGCTTGGGTCCCAGAAACTTCCTGAATGAACCTGAACACACATCTTTGGACAGTGCCCTGCATTCCAAAGGTTGCTGTTTGCCCACCTGAAACACACACAGCACGATTCAAGAGCGGCTCGGCCTGGAGAAAGGCAAGGCAGCTGGCCCGAAAATAAGCCAGGAAGCACGCCCTGCTCTTCGTCGGCCATATCTGCATCTCAAGGAGAACCCCGGCTCCTTGAAGAGCCAGGCTGTGTTTGTCTTAAACCCCAGGGAGCTGATGGGGTGAAAATGTGTGGATTGTCAGCTCTATTCATGGCAGGCTGTAAAACACCACGGGCTGTGAGAACTGTATGACACTGGGGGGCGCGAGGCTATGTAAACACAGATTGGATACAGCCCTTCTGACAATGCGAAGGGCCGGTCTTAGATCATTCTGGAAGGTACACAAACAGTGACGGATTAGGCGATATGTGTCAGTGTCATGCTGGTTTCTGTTAAAGAGGGCGCATGCGTTTTATAACCAGTTCACCATTACCTGATAAGAAAAAAGGCGAAAAAGAAGCCGGCTGGTAAGAAATATAAATTTACATTGTAAAAATCTATTTACGGTTTTGTTTGGGAAGTAAAGTTCCCTTCAATGTCCCGTCATGTAAAGCAGTAATGTTGTGGTAAGGAAATGTTGCTTCAGAGGTGACTGCTGTGAATCCTTTTCAGACCAATACCATAAACTTCATTAGCGCTTTCCTGTCTGAAAATATTTAAAACGTGACATTTAGAAAAAAAATAAAAACGTTACATTGAAAAAAAGAATAACCGACATTAATTGGTATGGCAGTAAGAAAAAATGCCAATTTTGTGATTATTCTTACACCTGCCAGCAAGCACATTGCTCTAGAAATTAATATTAGCAAAAATATTAAAGCCCGGAAAACTCAACAGTGCACACAAAACGGTTCTGAGTTTCTCCCTTAAGGTAGATGCCATTAAGAAGCAAGAAACAGTGCACAATCGTTATCCTGTCCCATTGCAGACTGGTTATGTTACATGGGCTGTGCCAAAACTAGTCCTGGCCCCTTGACATACTGCTGTAAAAAATAGTTGTCTAAAGATTTTCATTTTTGACGTGTTTTTGTATCATTAGAGAAGTAATTTAGCTTGGATAGACATTGCTAATCCGGGCCAAATTTTTCTTGACGACATTTTTAACAAGCGTTTGAAAGAGTTAGAGGTATTAGTATTGTAAATGACAATGTGTTTTATCTGTGTTTTGTAGTGGATTAGATGTATATGGTTTGGAGTGGAATTATGTGGGTTAAATTGGAACTGTTAGTTGTGGAACAGTGTGGGGGTGGAATTGTGTGGTGTATAGTGTATTTGTGCTTTAGAATTATGTGATATGGTGAATAGATAGATGTGGTAGCTGCATAGAATAGATGGAAAGAAAGATAGAGAGGGATGGTTAGTTTGTACTCGAAGTGGCGAATGAAGTCTAGATAAAGGAGCAGAAAGAGTGTGTGAGAAAAAGAGATTGAAGGGAAGAGCAGGCCACAGACGCATGAATAGGGAGCACCTGTGTATGTTGAAGAAAGCTTAAGAAGAGAAGAAGAGTGTAGGTTTGAGGCACGGAAATGTTGATACGGCACTGAAAAGAAATTGTGATTGAAGACCTGAAGTGAACTATTATTAGAGTGGTGGGAAGAGTGCGTGAGAGAGCGAGATAGGTGTGAGAGATAGTGTACGAAAGAGGGAGAGAGATGGATGTGTATGAGGGGCACCCAGAGAGTGGGCAGGCAAGTGGCGGAATTTGCACAGTGCGAGGTGGTAGAGGAAGGTGGTATATTTAACCAGGTAGTATAGAGAGGAGACAGGGAGTGTGAGAGAGGGAGGAGAGGGGTTAGTGGAATTGCAAGATGAGAGGGGCTAGTGGCAGTGTGAGGGAGAGGGAGAGATGATAGGGGTAGGGGTGTGTGGGGGAGAGATGATAGGGTTGGTGGAATTGCGAGGTTGAGATGTGTTGTTTTGGAATTGTTTGTTGTGGAATTGTGTGGTGTGGGATTGTGTGGTGTACAGTTGTGTAGTGGAAATATGTGTCATGATGTGCTTTAGAAGTGTGAGGATAGTAATTAAATGGTATGATCTGTAGTGGAATTATGTATAGTGTGAATTTGTGTATCAAACATTACAGGGATAGGAGTTGGTGGGGGTTCAACTTTAAAAGTTTGAAAGTCATTTGATACACAGCTATGTCTGGGCAGAAAGGGTCCTTGGCACATCCCAGAATATTTCTACTACCAGTTAACCCTCGTTATCTTTGTACTTCATGTCAGCAGCCAAGAAGGACTTCTGCAATGCAAGAGTTGTATGGGGAACTGCAGTTGGGCCAAAGCCCCATTTTGAAGGTAAAGGGGAGATAGAGATGGGCGGTGAGGTGGTGATAAAAGAGCATGCCAGAAGAACACAGACATGGGGTGAAGGAGAAGAAAGGAAGGGAAAAGAAAGGAAGGAAAAAGGGAGAGTGTGGATATTGGGTCAACGAAAAAAAGACAGAAATGAAACAAAAGGAACAGAAAATTAGATAAAAGAAGGGCACATCTAAGAGCACAAAAGATAGAAGGGCCGTGAGAGGCACAAAAAGCTGCAAGTCTACAAACTTCCTCCGTTAATATGAGATGCTCCATATTGGGGTGCTCGAATTGATCCTGCATGGCATAGGTTTTACTTTTTGGAATCACATCGTCGAATGCATTTACATTGTTGAATAACAATCTAAAAACAGATCAGCTCGAAAGAACTGGCGTCTTGGGGCACGTATTTAAAATAATGTGTGGTATACCGCTTCAAAGTCCACAGCAAGCTGGAATCCTAAAGAAACAGATTCATCTGCAAGTCTATAAAAGTTACTTCATGAAAGAAGCTCATGAGGATGCGAAACATGGTCTGGGGACACTCAGAAACCGCTAATGTAAATTAACATTACAACCCTTTATAGAGTATACAATATTACTTTTTCCAGCATGACCAATGAAAATATGGCAAAGATTTCCTTGTACTGGACTTCAAACACCGCTATCCAGATGACCCCCAGTTATTAGCTTTATGCCTGCAAAGTAAAGAAAGTAAGTAAAGTGCACAGGACAAATATCCGGGCCTGTGGTGGGAGTAGGGTGCAGCCGCTCATTCCCAGCCAATTAATCACTTAGGGAGCAGCTGTCAAGGAACCCCCGGGAAGCTACCGGTACCAGACCCTATCTGGGCACAGGTAGAGCTGCAGGGTGCCGAAACGGAGACTGGCACCGACAGCTCACACTCCAGCATGCCTTGCCCTTTAGGTATATTGTGCCCCCAGAGAAGCCCTCTTCCCACCCCTTCTACACTCTAAACAAGCTGCCCCAGTCACAAGGAATGATCTGTTAACCATATCTGTGTAGGATCTCACAAATCAATATCCTGAAGAAGTCAGAACTCAGTCATGTATTCTGAAGACCAAAACAAAGCCACTAGACCACATCCTTGAATTAAAGAACTGCACTATTCCCATTACTTGGCAGTATTAGAAAAGTATTATTACTAAATGCGCTCCTCCCGCCTTTCCAGAATGTGAACCCCAGGTTGCATGGCGCCTGCAGATAATGCGCTCTGTTACCCTGTGTAATTTATTCTGAGGCAATGCGCAATTGCTCAGATATTGAAAGATTCCGACACGACTTGAAATAAAATAGTATAAAAGTGCACGCTTGTGTCTGTCGTAATTGCACGCATCCTCCCCCTCGTTTAGTGAATTATGCTCCCCGTTCCTGCTAATTACATCTTCAGCAATGAAGGGCAAAAGTTACAGCTGCATCCTATGGTATTGATTTATAGACGGCACAAGGGAAATGGCAGATAGTGCAATACGACCACACAATGAGAAGGATCGTCAGAGCGCGCCTGTGACATGGTTAATTCTTGCATTGAGCAAAGGTGCAACTGGGACGAGGCGCATTTGCAAAAAAAGGGGCGCAGTTGCTATTGTTTGAAGCCTGCAGCACTGCCAAAAAAACATTTTCTAAATTAAATTGAAAAGAAAAGCTCGTGGCCGCTATTATTTAAAGCGTGCCGTGCTGACAAACAAAAACATTCTACAAATCAAAAGGTGCAAGGCGGGTGAACCACACATTTTGAAAATATCACCCGCGGCCGCCATTGCTACTACTGCGCTGGGAAAAAAATACATATAATATTGTACAAATATAGGGCCTGATTAGGATAGCGGACGGACTTGAGTCTGTCTGCAACCCCTGAGGAGGAGGGAACGTCCGCAGGGGCTGCGGCGTTCCCTCCAAACAGATTAGGATGTGACCGCCAGGGTGGCGGTCACATCCTCTATCTTTAACATTGCGGCGGGTGCAGCTTCAAGCTGCACCCGCCGCAAGGTTCAAAATGCATGCATCGCATTTGCATGCACAAAGCGGCAGGCACCGCGCTGTGCCTGCTGCTTTGTGCACGCAAATGCAGGGGGGTACCATAGGTACCCTCTATGTGCACCCCCCACACCCCCTTCACCCAGGGGGCCCGTAACGGGCCCCTGAAGTGAAAGTCCGTATGCTTTCCCACGGCGGAAAAGCCGCCGCGGAAAAGCATGTCTTTCCCACAATCCTAATATGGCTGGCGGTGTCTGATAGACACCGCCACCATATCAGAGTTTTTCCGCTGCGGTTGTAATGCGACCGTGGCGGAAAGCGGCAGACGGAATTCCAGACCCACCAGCCATCCTAATATGGCGGTGGGTCTTTGGAGGCTCCGCAGCGGTTTTTCCGCATCCTCCAGGCCAGCGGTGGCTTCCGCTGGCCTGGAGGATGCGGAAAAACCGCAATCATAATCGGCCCCTAAGTTGGGCGAGCCACGCACACCAAAAGGACAGTTATGTGGCTGCCATTGTTAAAGTCCAACCATAGGTTGCTGCCCTGTAAAAAAGAAAAAAAAAGATGGGGAGTAACAACACATGTATCAGGGGATGTCCTCATGTGAGGTTACAAGAAGAGAAAAGGCGGTACTAAAGAGGGACTACTAAGCCTATTGACTAATGAAAAGCCACCATTTACAAAGGACAGTGGCAGGAGCCAATTGAAAAGATGGGAGGAAAGCCAGCGGAGCTTCATGACCATATCCTCAATACAGTATGTCTCGAAGAGACAGCGCATGCACTGGCTAGACGAGACCTAAAAATGTTGGTGTTAAAACATAGGTTTTAGGGGTCAAGAAGTCTTAGAGACAGAAAATAACTCCTCAGAGCAACCCTTCTGCCATTTTCCAAAAAGGCGGCTCTATAATGAAGTGTTTGAGCAATTATATTGGTACTTTATTTTAATTTTGTTTTTGTTTCAGTTTTAAAAATTATTCAAATTTATAAACATGAGTGAAGCAGGTGGTAGCAGAGGATCTTTACCTCCTGACAAAGTGTTGCTAAATACAAAACTGAGGACTCTTTCAACATAGAAAAATGCTTTTTATGCAAACTAATCCAGAAAAAAAGCTAACATCAATTGCGGCTGGACAGAAGAGAGTTCGTGATACTGAAGAAATACGGCAAGTCGAAGTTCACAAAAGATTGAAACTGATGGGGGAAGACGATGAAATATTTTATCATTGTAACAACAAGTGCTACAAGTCGTAAACAAAGGAAAAAAAACGTGGAAAAAATTAGTCGAAAAATAGCAGAAACTAGTGAATCACAACAGGAATCTGAGTCTCCGGAGAAAGCGATTACAACCAAACCCAATGCCCATCCACTTAGAAGTTCAATGGCTACCACTCGTCCACCTCCAATAACTGATCAGAAAGCAGAGGATCCTCAATGTGTTGTCTGTGGTTTAGCAAGAACAAGGACCAAAGGAAGTGATAAAAAAACAAAGTACAGAGTATGTGAGTTTGAAAGTGCAAACATGGTTTTATCTGCAGCCAGTTTCTTCTAAGATGAAGTTTTCAGCCGAGTACCTGATCTAAACTGTGAGGTCAATGTATTTGCAGTGGAATTGTGGGCCCACCCAAATTGCATGCATGCATACATTAAAAAATATGAATGTACAATGAGCTCCCAGCAGCAAGGTAACTGCCAGCCTTCATTTAAGTTTGCACTCTTTGAAAAAGCAAATTACGTTGTAAAGCCCCTCTTGAGTGCTGGCTATGGGTTCACACTTAGTGAATTGAGAGAAATAATGGTCAACATTGTTGAAACTGCATTGATCCATAATAATGAAATTAAGATTTTTCTGGTGAGAATGTACAATGACTGAATTTGTTTTTGCCAGTCTAACAAAAAAAACGCACCACTTATAGTGTTCTCAGCTTATTTGACTCCTGAAGTTCTGCTGGCAAAATAGAATTACAGGATGAAGTAAAATCAGCAGGAACTATTTTAAGAAACATCCTGAAAGATTTAGATTTTGGACTTAATGACAAGTTTAGTGATCCCAGAGTTCCGCAAATCATGGGAGTCAACAAGAATGCCTGATGATGGCTTAACATTTTTTACATCATTGTTTAACCCGTTGGCCGCGGGGGTCATTCCCCCGTGGTGCTGGGGGCGGGGGGGCACGCTCAGCGCCCCGGTGCCGTGACGAGCTCAGCTCGTCATGAGCAACGGTGGCCGTGTGCTCATGACGAGCTGAGCTCGTCACGGCCACACCCGTTTCCGTGGAAGCTGAGCTCGTCATGAGCATGGGAGGGGTTAATATCAGCAAAGCAAAACAAAAGTTCTTGAGTTTGGAACAGAAGCCAACAACATTGATGATGGCTTCAAAGTTATAAGTGTAGAAGTGGAAGACAATCCCATGAACTGACAGGCTTATGCTGTGCAAATACACTGTCTTTTCCAATTATATTTTATAAATTACATCTCGGCAAAAAGAAAACTCTGTTACACATGATGACTGCCACGCCGTGCAAAAGTATAGAGCTAATCATTCCAATGAATAGGATTGGTGTATCAACAAGTTATGATGACATAGTATGGAGCAGTAACTTGTTAGCAGCTCATGCTGTAAAATCCTGTGACTCTGACAGCACACCACTTCCAAGTCACTTTACCAAGAAAGGATTTACAATTGCTGCTCTTGATAATATTGATTTTGAAGACAGCTCTTCTTTGTCTGGAACATCCAGCACACAATACTGCCATGGTGCTTTTTCAAGACAGTACTAATTAATAGCAGCTGGAAAACAAGCTGTATCAGCTGTAGGCATAAACAAACAAAGCCGCACATATATAACCCAACTGTCTTGCCAACGTGTGCAAAGTCACTACAGCCATCAACACGGCCTAGCTACAAGAAAGTTTCAAAGTGGCTGAGGACTTGGATCTTCTTCTACCCGATGCTGCGGTCTGCAAAGCTGGTTTAACTGAATTTATCAAATCACTTATTCGGTGCAGGCTGAAGGATGAAGAAAAGCCAGTTCCTCCATGGTTGAAATTCATGATCTGATCTCCCAGAATACCATCCCACTGAAGAAGTTTTTTTTTTTACCAGTAATACAATCTCCAGTTACAACCTACTCAACGGTATACACAGCTCTAAAAACTTTACAAAATGTGTGTGCTCAGCTGGATGACAAGCCTATTCTGCCAATTGTCTGCGAATAAGGTGTTTTCCTTATTGTAGCTGACATTTGTATGAGCAATCTAGTAGAATTTGATGATATTTATCCAATTCTGGCCTCTTTCCACGTGAAAAAAAGTTGCATTGCGGTCTGTAGGAAGTTATCTCAGTTGATGTGGTATAGACAATACACTTGTTGAGACTGAAATCTTTGGAAGCAAAACTGTCCAGTCAGTATTGAGCAGAACTCTTTATGTTTGTTCGTCACAAGGTATGCTCATCAAATCTGAGACTATAGAAACATTGCATTGGAATGCTTTCTGGAACACAAATAATAAATTACGTTTTGCATATCTTATCTCAGAAGTGAGCAAGGAACAGGGTGTCCTTCTTTCAAAACGACACAATGCAAAGCCAGGCAAAGTTGAATACACTCTGTTCAAAATCAGATAACCTGAAAAACAAGTTCATACAGTTTGTCAAAGAATGTGAAGAAAAATCTGAACTTTGCAAGTACTGGGGAAATGTTTTACACATGATAGCTCTAATGAAATACTTGGTACATGCTGATTGAGAAGATGATTGGGAGCTGCACGTAAAGACTGAGGAGTCACTTATTACTCTATATCGCAAATTCGATTGCATAAAATATCTGAGATATGGGTCCTGGTATTTAGAAACAGTGAAGAAGCTAGAGGTGGAAAAACCATACATCTACAGAAAATTCATCCAAAGATATTTTGTGGTGAAAGACAGAGAGGGAAGATTCAATGCTGTGGCTACAAATGTGAAACTGGAATAGACAAGCCAGAGATATAGAAAACTTCCAAGGGAAATGTTGGTCTGGTACAAACAGTGAATATGCTGCGTAACGGCAGCTTGTTTACCATGAAGTCTTTTCTATTTGCAATATTTTTAGAGAGATGACAAATTCACAATTAATGGACCATCGTGAAAATGTTCCTCGCCATGAACTTATGGGAAAGAGAGGGGAATATTTGAATAAACAGGTTGACAGACTTCCTCGTTTCATGCAGCAGCAAGGAAACCCCTTCGAAATGAAAGGCTCTGTGCAACTATACAACTAGGTGACTAAACAATATGTGGATAACTATATAAAGACACGTCTACTAGCTTTCTTGGAACATGGATCGAAATTATACGCAGAACTGAAGCAGGAGAGATTTGTATTGAAAGAGAAAAAGCAGTTTGATATAATCCCTTTAGCTAAACTTCCACGTTAAAATTGCCATAGTAAGAGTTTCGTCCAACCAACCACTACAAAACAGTTTATAAAAAAACAACTTTGCCAAGCACATAGAGAGATGGATATAGCAAAAGAATAAGGTGAATTTATCAAGGACATTCTGATGCATGATCTTCTTCCAACAAACACATTATTTGATGGAGATGATGCGACCGAACCAGTGAAGCACAAACTTGTACAAGAGCTAAAAAAAAACTTTCACCTGAAGAATTTCAATTTGAAAAGGTGTCCATATTGAAAACTTGTTGTTGTGGACTATGTGTCACAATTGTGAATGGTCAAGATTTCATCCATTTAAAACTTCGGAGAGGGCGTTCAGACTGTCCTACACATATCAAAGTCAGTGTGCACCTTGCAAGAACTGCACAAAGTCTTTGACATTTCTCTTGAACTATCTGTTAAAGAATACCACAATGAAGGGAGAGTCGTGTTCAGTAAACAGTGTGTGCAAATGCAAATTAGTTCCCAACTGATTCAATCAAAAAGACAGATTTCCTTGAGTCCACAGGTCCACAATTTATTGCACGTCACTTTAGGAAAGTGTTTCCACAACGATTATAACAGTTTATCAATATTAATTGACAAGTTTGTAGCAGTTCATCAACAGAAGTTTCTAATAAATTCAGACAATACGTTTCGTCCACTGTAGGACGTCATCAGGGCTATAGTTCAGTGTTCTTTCTGTGTAACTTCTACCTATCACGCAAAAGACTCTTTTTATGATTTTTCTTCTAAAATAATGGTTTCCAAAATGTCACGAGCACCGTATTTCATTAGGTCATCCGTACCTATCAATTTCCCAATCAGTAATTTTCACATATATCCGTGTCCAAATTCACCAACGATTTCCCTGTAGTCTTGTAAAGACATCCTACTTATTAACCGTCCAATCCCTTCAATTAATGCTCCATTCAGCTAAGACGACCTCATTCCACGCAGCAGGCCCAATAAATCCTGCTGTCCATAAGCAAACATGCCCTTCATGTTTAAGAACATTTGTTTTGATTCTCAAGATCATTACCTTATTAACGAGTGTGAATCTTGTTCAGTAGAAATTCTATGCATGTTTTCTCCAGCTCATTTTCATATTCACAAGTGTGATTCTTGTTCTATAAGTAGTTCCATGATTGTTTAGGTGATTGAAAACCTAGTCATAGAAAGTCCTAAACCGAATTCTGCCGCTTATGCCTTTGAGCAGTTGATACTGAAGTGAAGTATTATCGCCACAATATAGCGGATCTAAGAAAGGTCAACTAAGAGTATGATTGTCTGAATAAACGCAAGCCACAAAGCTCTTAAGCTAGTTCCTGATAGAAGGACAGAATCTGATGTCCTAGTTTACGTCTTTGTGCAAAGGAAAGTGCGTGTATTTTTGTTTGTGAGTAACTTTTCCTTTTCAGATCTCCTTCCCAGCTGTTCCCTTCCTAATTCCCTTCCCCCCCCCGCTTAATCACTTCAATACTCTGTGTAATCATTACAATCAGAGTTGGAGGTATTGAGAGGTGGGCCCTTTATGTCATCACTCCAGACCCTGAGGAAGAAGCAACCTGACAGTCAGGCATCCTAATTTACAGATCCCCAGGTCCTGCGGGCCAGTTCCTTGACTCTATAAGTAATGCTGTTTCTTCCCTGGCCATAAATGTTAAACATTGTCTAGTTTTAGGTGATTTTAATATTCACATGGATAACTCCACTGAACAGGAGGCTAGTAGGCTATGCGTCTCACTAGCACTTTTTAAAATGACACCATCCGTCCACTTAGCAACGCACGAGAAAAGACATATTCTGCATCGGATTTTCTCTCTAGACACACTAGCGACTTCAACCCCGGTCCCGCTAGTGTCGTCCGACCACACCATGATCGATGTTATGATTGGAAAGGTGCCTGACCCCAGCAACGCTCAGGGAATACCACCCTCACGCAGTTTCAGACCTTTTCATCAAATCACAGCAGAGGCTCTTTTTTTTTTGCAGAGTTTTATATAGCGCGAACTAGACTCGAACCGAATCAGGTATCACAGCGCTTTACATAGCACCAGTTACGTTACATGAGGACACACTTTCATTTTAGGCACGGGGAGATTAAGTGATTTGCCCAGAATCACAGGAGGTTTTTGGCGTCGTTACCGAGACTCGAACCCAGATCCCCAGGTCCGAGGTCGAGCGCCTTAGGCCCTCAGTAAACACCCAATCCCCTTTCTTGGCAAGGTGGAGGAGGATGCAGAAGGTTTAGACAATTGGCTCAAATTGCGAGCTGACGAGCTCACTCCTCCCTCTGAGCGTCCCCCCAAGGTCTTGTGTGCCTCTGCACCGTGGTTTATAGTTGCTCGAAGGAATAGCAGGAGTGTCTGCAAATGCCTGGAGAGAGCCTTGTGTAAATATTTTGACGTCTCTGATAAAATAACATAAATTGTCATTAAAGGTGCATTATAAGAAAGTTTTAGAAGAGAAAAAAAAATGTCTTGCCTCTAAAATAGCTGAGTCTGCCAATCATAGCAAAGAATTTTTCAAAACTGTTAAGGAGTTTCTGACTACTAATGCAGTGGCAACGCCATTTATGCCAACTGAGGCATGGACGAGCAATCTAGCCTCCTATTTCCATGAGAAGATAATAACAATCCAAGATACTTTCTCTTTGCTGCCTAGGACCAGGAGGTGAAATTCAAACGTTTTTTTACCCCACCTATGCAGCCACGGAGCTTGCTATTTTTGCAGTTACCCCCCATATCTCTGGACAACTCATTGGAAATTATGAAGGCCCTTAAATCGGGCTCTCCATCCGACCCCTTCCCAGCCAACACTCTGGTGTCACTAGCCGAGGTAAGAAACCCCGCACTAAATCGGATTCTCAACACATCCCTGGAGTCCGGGCTTGTTCCAGATAGGTGGTAGAATGCTAAAATACTTCCGCTGCTAAAAAAAACAAGAGCAGACCCTGAGGCAGCCTCTAATTACAGGCCAATATCCTTGCTCCCCCTTTTCTCAAAGGGTCTGGAAAAATATGTCAATGGGGTCATTACCACCTATGCTGAAGTCAATCATGTTTTCAACGAGAGTCAGTCCGGCTTCAGGTCTAATTTTAGCACTGAAACCGCGCTCCTTGAGGTCTTGGAGGCCATCAAAGAGACCTTAGAGCGGGGAGGGAAGGCCGTGCTGATACTCTTGGATTTATCAGCGGCCTTTGATACCGTGCCCCAAGACCTGTACCTTCAGAGGCTTCAAGAATGTGGCTGTGGGGGCACGGTACTCCGATGGTTTGCTTTGTTTTTGGATAATCGCCAGCAAACGGTTTGGTCCCCTCCATTCGCAGCACCCATCCACCCCTAAAGGTGGGTGTCCTGCAGGGCTCAATCCTTAGTCCCACACTTTTTAAACTTTATATGTTCCCCTTGGCGCATGTGGCCGAAGCCCACGGACCGAAAATTGTATCTTATGCGGATGACACGCTACTGCTTTTCACCTGTGACAAAAAGTCAGACTCTAGAGGTGAGGCGATGAATGCCTTCCTCTCTGAGGTGTTTTCCTGGTTCCAGCTACACCAACTTAAGTGTAATCCCAATAAATCAGAGAGGATACTTTTCAATCTCCCATTAGACAACATGTGGCGAAATTGGTGGCCACAGGACATGTCCCCCCCAGCACCTCGGTCAAGACTGTGAAAAATTTGGGAGTCAGAATGGAGGATAATCTATCCTTGAACTCCCAAGTACAAACCGGGGTGGGCTCATGTTTTGGAGTGCTTATAATGCTTGGACAGTTCCTGCCCCTTCTGCCGTTAACACATAGACAAACGATGGTCCAGATGTTGGTCCTATCTAGATTGGACTACGCCTACAGCCTTTACCTGGGAATCCCAGAATACTTGTTAACATGCCTACAGGTGGTCCAGAATGCTTTGGCAAGGGCTGTCTATTTGCTAGGGCCCAGAACTAGGATGTCTATCTACTTGAAAACCATGCATTGGCTACCTATCTGCAAGAGGATTATGTTTAAAGCCATGGTTCTAACTTTTAACACTTTCGGTGCTCATGACGAGTTCAGCTCGTCATGAGGCACAGTGGCGCTGTGCTCATGATGAGCTGTGCTCGTCATAACCGCCGTGGAATGCCCACGCAGAGATAATTCCCCTCCTGTGCGGGGCGTTCCATTAAGTGGGCGGAGTCGTGACGAGCTCAGCTCGTCATGAGCACAGTGCCACCGTGCAGCAAGACGAGCCGAGCTCGTCACAAGCGCCGCGCGCCCCCCCTCCCTCCCGCGCCGCGGGGCAATTAGCTCCACGGCAAAGGGGCTAAATCTCTCCATGGGGTGGGGGCCCCCTATCTCAGGAAGAGAATCCAATTCTACTCCCCGCTTCGTGCTCTGAGGTTGGCTGCACTTCAGTTAACGTGCATCCCTAAATCCTCTTATGCCCGAATTGGAGGCCGCTCCTTCCAGGTACAAGCAGCAAGACTCTGGAATAGTCTCCCCCCCAGCACTCAGACAGACCCATGATCTTCTCCCTTTTAGAAAGTCATTGAAGACCTGGCTTTATCAGCAATAGTGTGATTTCTGCATGATAGCGCCCAAGGTTAGCCCCTCCTAGTATTTGTAGTGCCGGGACACTCAGTTGAGTAGCCACGGGCTTTATAAGTCCCTGATAACATTAACATTAACATTAACATACACAAATGCTAATAAAGTTGTATAAAATTTGCTTTATTGGGCAGCCAGGATAGTTTGCTGTAATTGCAAACACAACAGTGATGGACAGAATGTGGATCAATGTCACACATGCAACCCAGTCAAAAGATCTGGGCCCAAATCCATCGTTTTTCCACTCCACACCACCCTGGGTTAGACAATGGCGATATGCAAATCAGCGCTGACCCTGTGCCCCATGGGAACAGTCCAGTCCGAACTACAAAAGCCATGTCCTTCCCAGAACGGAAGCAAGCATCCGAGGACCGGCCCGGTTTCGAGGTAACACCTCTCATCAGCCCGGCTAGCTTGACTCCAGTGGTGTGGAGTGCCTGGGACTCACGTCTGAGCATCCCCAGTACACTTAGAGCGGTAATTGCAAACACAACAGTGATGGACAGAATGTGGATCAATGTCACACATTCACCCCAGTCAAAAGATCTGGGCCCAAATCCATCGTTTTTCCACTCCACACCACCCTGGGTTAGACAATGGCGATATGCAAATCAGCGCTGACCCTGTGCCCCATGGGAACAGTCCAGTCCGAACTACAAAAGCCATGTCCTTCCCAGAACGGAAGCAAGCATCCGAGCACCGGCCCGGTTTCGAGGTAACACCTCTCATCAGCCCGGCTAGCTTGACTCCAGTGGTGTGGAGTGCCTGGGACTCACGTCTGAGCCTCCCCAGTACACTTAGAGCGGTAATTGCAAACACAACAGTGATGGACAGAATGTGGATCAATGTCACACATTCACCCCAGTCAAAAGATCTGGGCCCAAATCCATCGTTTTTCCACTCCACACCACCCTGGGTTAGACAATGGCGATATGCAAATCAGCGCTGACCCTGTGCCCCATGGGAACAGTCCAGTCCGAACTACAAAAGCCATGTCCTTCCCAGAACGGAAGCAAGCATCCGAGGACCGGCCCGGTTTCGAGGTAACACCTCTCATCAGCCCGGCTAGCTTGACTCCAGTGGTGTGGAGTGCCTGGGACTCACGTCTGAGCATCCCCAGTACACTTAGAGCGGTAATTGCAAACACAACAGTGATGGACAGAATGTGGATCAATGTCACACATTCACCCCAGTCAAAGGATCTGGGCCCAAATCCATCGTTTTTCCACTCCACACCACCCTGGGTTAGACAATGGCGATATGCAAATCAGCGCTGACCCTGTGCCCCATGGGAACAGTCCAGTTCGAACTACAAAAGCCATGTCCTTCCCAGAACGGAAGCAAGCATCCGAGGACCTGCCCGGTTTCGAGGTAACACCTCTCATCAGCCCGGCTAGCTTGACTCCAGTGGTGTGGAGTGCCTGGGACTCACGTCTGAGCATCCCCAGTACACTTAGAGCGGTAATTGCAAACACAACAGTGATGGACAGAATATGGATCAAAATCACACATTCACCCCAGTCAAAAGATCTGGGCCCAAATCCATCGTTTTTCCACTCCACACCACCCTGGGTTAGACAATGGCGATATGCAAATCAGCGCTGACCCTGTGCCCCATGGGAACAGTCCAGTCCGAACTACAAAAGCCATGTCCTTCCCAGAACGGAAGCAAGCATCCGAGGACCGGCCCGGTTTCGAGGTAACACCTCTCATCAGCCCGGCTAGCTTGACTCCAGTGGTGTGGAGTGCCTGGGACTCACGTCTGAGCATCCCCAGTACACTTAGAGCGGTAATTGCAAACACAACAGTGATGGACAGAATGTGGATCAATGTCACACATTCACCCCAGTCAAAGGATCTGGGCCCAAATCCATCGTTTTTCCACTCCACACCACCCTGGGTTAGACAATGGCGATATGCAAATCAGCGCTGACCCTGTGCCCCATGGGAACAGTCCAGTCCGAACTACAAAAGCCATGTCCTTCCCAGAGCGGAAGCAAGCATCCGAGGACCGGCCCGGTTTCGAGGTAACACCTCTCATCAGCCCGGCTAGCTTGACTCCAGTGGTGTGGAGTGCCTGGCACTCACGTCTGAGCATCCCCAGTACACTTAGAGCAGTAATTGCAAACACAACAGTGATGGACAGAATGTGGATCAATGTCACACATTCACCCCAGTCAAAAGATCTGGGCCAAAATCCATCGTTTATCCACTCCACACCACTCTGGGTTAGACAATGGTGATATGCAAATCAGCGCTGACCCTGTGCCCCATGGGAACAGTCCAGTCCGAACTACAAAAGCCATGTCCTTCCCAGAACGGAAGCAAGCATCCGAGGACCAGCCCGGTTTCGAGGTAACACCTCTCATCAGCCCGGCTAGCTTGACTCCAGTGGTGTGGAGTGCCTGGGACTCACGTCTGAGCATCCCCAGTACACTTAGAGCGGTAATTGCAAACACAACAGTGATGGACAGAATGTGGATCAATGTCACACATTCACCCCAGTCAAAGGATCTGGGCCCAAATCCATCGTTTTTCCACTCCACACCACCCTGGGTTAGACAATGGCGATATGCAAATCAGCGCTGACCCTGTGCCCCATGGGAACAGTCCAGTACGAACTACAAAAGCCATGTCCTTCCCAGAGCGGAAGCAAGCATCCGAGGACCGGCCCGGTTTCGAGGTAACACCTCTCATCAGCCCGGCTAGCTTGACTCCAGTGGTGTGGAGTGCCTGGGACCACGTCTGAGCATCCCCAGTACACTTAGAGCGGTAATTGCAAACACAACAGTGATGGACAGAATGTGGTTCAATGTCACACATTCACCCCAGTCAAAAGATCTGGGCCCAAATCCATTGTTTTTCCACTCCACACCACCCTGGGTTAGACAATGGCGATATGCAAATCAGCGCTGACCCTGTGCCCCATGGGAACAGTCCAGTCCGAACTACAAAAGCCATGTCCTTCCCAGAGCGGAAGCAAGCATCCGAGGACCGGCCCGGTTTCGAGGTAACACCTCTCATCAGCCCGGCTAGCTTGACTCCAGTGGTGTGGAGTGCCTGGCACTCACGTCTGAGCATCCCCAGTACACTTAGAGCGGTAATTGCAAACACAACAGTGATGGACAGAATGTGGATCAATGTCACACATTCAACCCAGTCAAAAGATCTGGGCCAAAATCCATCGTTTATCCACTCCACACCACTCTGGGTTAGACAATGGCGATATGCAAATCAGCGCTGACCCTGTGCCCCATGGGAACAGTCCAGTCCGAACTACAAAAGTCATGTCCTTCCCAGAACGGAAGCAAGCATCCGAGGACCGGCCCGGTTTCGAGGTAACACCTCTCATCAGCCCGGCTAGCTTGACTCCAGTGGTGTGGAGTGCCTGGGACTCACGTCTGAGCATCCCCAGTACACTTAGAGCGGTAATTGCAAACACAACAGTGATGGACAGAATGTGGATCAATGTCACACATTCACCCCAGTCAAAGGATCTGGGCCCAAATCCATCGTTTTTCCACTCCACACCACCCTGGGTTAGACAATGGCGATATGCAAATCAGCGCTGACCCTGTGCCCCATGGGAACAGTCCAGTCCGAACTACAAAAGCCATGTCCTTCCCAGAGCGGAAGCAAGCATCCGAGGACCGGCCCGGTTTCGAGGTAACACCTCTCATCAGCCCGGCTAGCTTGACTCCAGTGGTGTGGAGTGCCTGGCACTCACGTCTGAGCATCCCCAGTACACTTAGAGCAGTAATTGCAAACACAACAGTGATGGACAGAATGTGGATCAATGTCACACATTCACCCCAGTCAAAAGATCTGGGCCAAAATCCATCGTTTATCCACTCCACACCACTCTGGGTTAGACAATGGTGATATGCAAATCAGCGCTGACCCTGTGCCCCATGGGAACAGTCCAGTCCGAACTACAAAAGCCATGTCCTTCCCAGAACGGAAGCAAGCATCCGAGGACCGGCCCGGTTTCGAGGTAACACCTCTCATCAGCCCGGCTAGCTTGACTCCAGTGGTGTGGAGTGCCTGGGACTCACGTCTGAGCATCCCCAGTACACTTAGAGCGGTAATTGCAAACACAACAGTGATGGACAGAATGTGGATCAATGTCACACATTCACCCCAGTCAAAGGATCTGGGCCCAAATCCATCGTTTTTCCACTCCACACCACCCTGGGTTAGACAATGGCGATATGCAAATCAGCGCTGACCCTGTGCCCCATGGGAACAGTCCAGTACGAACTACAAAAGCCATGTCCTTCCCAGAGCGGAAGCAAGCATCCGAGGACCGGCCCGGTTTCGAGGTAACACCTCTCATCAGCCCGGCTAGCTTGACTCCAGTGGTGTGGAGTGCCTGGGACTCACGTCTGAGCATCCCCAGTACACTTAGAGCGGTAATTGCAAACACAACAGTGATGGACAGAATGTGGTTCAATGTCACACATTCACCCCAGTCAAAAGATCTGGGCCCAAATCCATTGTTTTTCCACTCCACACCACCCTGGGTTAGACAATGGCGATATGCAAATCAGCGCTGACCCTGTGCCCCATGGAAACAGTCCAGTCCGAACTACAAAAGCCATGTCCTTCCCAGAGCGGAAGCAAGCATCCGAGGACCGGCCCGGTTTCGAGGTAACACCTCTCATCAGCCCGGCTAGCTTGACTCCAGTGGTGTGGAGTGCCTGGCACTCACGTCTGAGCATCCCCAGTACACTTAGAGCGGTAATTGCAAACACAACAGTGATGGACAGAATGTGGATCAATGTCACACATTCACCCCAGTCAAAAGATCTGGGCCAAAATCCATCGTTTATCCACTCCACACCACTCTGGGTTAGACAATGGCGATATGCAAATCAGCGCTGACCCTGTGCCCCATGGGAACAGTCCAGTCCGAACTACAAAAGTCATGTCCTTCCCAGAACGGAAGCAAGCATCCGAGGACCGGCCCGGTTTCGAGGTAACACCTCTCATCAGCCCGGCTAGCTTGACTCCAGTGGTGTGGAGTGCCTGGGACTCACGTCTGAGCATCCCCAGTACACTTAGAGCGGTAATTGCAAACACAACAGTGATGGACAGAATGTGGATCAATGTCACACATTCACCCCAGTCAAAGGATCTGGGCCCAAATCCATCGTTTTTCCACTCCACACCACCCTGGGTTAGACAATGGCGATATGCAAATCAGCGCTGACCCTGTGCCCCATGGGAACAGTCCAGTCCGAACTACAAAAGCCATGTCCTTCCCAGAGGGGAAGCAAGCATCCGAGGACCGGCCCGGTTTCGAGGTAACACCTCTCATCAGCCCGGCTAGCTTGACTCCAGTGGTGTGGAGTGCCTGGCACTCACGTCTGAGCATCCCCAGTACACTTAGAGCGGTAATTGCAAACACAACAGTGATGGACAGAATGTGGATCAATGTCACACATTCACCCCAGTCAAAAGATCTGGGCCAAAATCCATCGTTTATCCACTCCACACCACCCTGGGTTAGACAATGGCGATATGCAAATCAGCGCTGACCCTGTGCCCCATGGGAACAGTCCAGTCCGAACTACAAAAGTCATGTCCTTCCCAGAACGGAAGCAAGCATCCGAGGACCGGCCCGGTTTCGAGGTAACACCTCTCATCAGCCCGGCTAGCTTGACTCCAGTGGTGTGGAGTGCCTGGGACTCACGTCTGAGCATCCCCAGTACACTTAGAGCGGTAATTGCAAACACAACAGTGATGGACAGAATGTGGATCAATGTCACACATTCACCCCAGTCAAAGGATCTGGGCCCAAATCCATCGTTTTTCCACTCCACACCACCCTGGGTTAGACAATGGCGATATGCAAATCAGCGCTGACCCTGTGCCCCATGGGAACAGTCCAGTCCGAACTACAAAAGCCATGTCCTTCCCAGAGCGGAAGCAAGCATCCGAGGACCGGCCCGGTTTCGAGGTAACACCTCTCATCAGCCCGGCTAGCTTGACTCCAGTGGTGTGGAGTGCCTGGCACTCACGTCTGAGCATCCCCAGTACAGTTAGAGCGGTAATTGCAAACACAACAGTGATGGACAGAATGTGGATCAATGTCACACATTCACCCCAGTCAAAAGATCTGGGCCAAAATCCATCGTTTATCCACTCCACACCACTCTGGGTTAGACAATGGCGATATGCAAATCAGCGCGGACCCTGTGCCCCATGGGAACAGTCCAGTCCGAACTACAAAAGCCATGTCCTTCCCAGAACGGAAGCAAGCATCCGAGGACCGGCCCGGTTTCGAGGTAACACCTCTCATCAGCCCGGCTAGCTTGACTCCAGTGGTGTGGAGTGCCTGGGACTCACGTCTGAGCATCCCCAGTACACTTAGAGCGGTAATTGCAAACACAACAGTGATGGACAGAATGTGGATCAATGTCACACATTCACCCCAGTCAAAGGATCTGGGCCCAAATCCATCGTTTTTCCACTCCACACCACCCTGGGTTAGACAATGGCGATATGCAAATCAGCGCTGACCCTGTGCCCCATGGGAACAGTCCAGTCCGAACTACAAAAGCCATGTCCTTCCCAGAGCGGAAGCAAGCATCCGAGGACCGGCCCGGTTTCGAGGTAACACCTCTCATCAGCCCGGCTAGCTTGACTCCAGTGGTGTGGAGTGCCTGGGACTCACGTCTGAGCATCCCCAGTACACTTAGAGCGGTAATTGCAAACACAACAGTGATGGACAGAATGTGGTTCAATGTCACACATTCACCCCAGTCAAAAGATCTGGGCCCAAATCCATTGTTTTTCCACTCCACACCACCCTGGGTTAGACAATGGCGATATGCAAATCAGCGCTGACCCTGTGCCCCATGGGAACAGTCCAGTCCGAACTACAAAATCCATGTCCTTCCCAGAACGGAAGCAAGCATCCGAGGACCGGCCCGGTTTAGAGGTAACACCTCTCATCAGCCCGGCTAGCTTGACTCCAGTGGTGTGGAGTGCCTGGGACTCACGTCTGAGCATCCCCAGTACACTTAGAGCGGTAATTGCAAACACAACAGTGATGGACAGAATGTGGATCAATGTCACACATTCACCTCAGTCAAAAGATCTGGGCCCAAATCCATCGTTTTTCCACTCCACACCACCCTGGGTTAGACAATGGCGATATGCAAATCAGCGCTGACCCTGTGCCCCATGGGAAAAGTCCAGTCCGAACTACAAAAGCCATGTCCTTCCCAGAACGGAAGCAAGCATCCGAGGACCGGCCCGGTTTCGAGGTAACACCTCTCATCAGCCCGGCTAGCTTGACTCCAGTGGTGTGGAGTGCCTGGGACTCACGTCTAAGCATCCCCAGTACACTTAGAGCGGTAATTGCAAAGACAACAGTGATGGACAGAATGTGGATCAATGTCACACATTCACCCCAATCAAAAGATCTGGGCCCAAATCCATCGTTTTTCCACTCCACACCACCCTGGGTTAGACAATGGCGATATGCAAATCAGCGCTGACCCTGTGCCCCATGGGAACAGTCCAGTCCGAACTACAAAAGCCATGTCCTTCCCAGAACGGAAGCGAGCATCCGAGGACCGGCCCGGTTTCGAGGTAACACCTCTCATCAGCCCGGCTAGCTTGACTCCAGTGGTGTGGAGTGCCTGGGACTCACGTTTGAGCATCCCCAGTACACTTAGAGCGGTAATTGCAAACACAACAGTGATGGACAGAATGTGGATCAATGTCACACATTCACCCCAGTCAAAGGATCTGGGCCCAAATCCATCGTTTTTCCACTCCACACCACCCTGGGTTAGACAATGGCGATATGCAAATCAGCGCTGACCCTGTGCCCCATGGGAACAGTCCAGTCTGAACTACAAAAGCCATGTCCTTCCCAGAACGGAAGCAAGCATCCGAGGACCGGCCCAGTTTCGAGGTAACACCTCTCATCAGCCCGGCTAGCTTGACTCCAGTGGTGTGGAGTGCCTGGGACTCACGTCTGAGCATCCCCAGTACACTTAGAGCGGTAATTGCAAACACAACAGTGATGGACAGAATGTGGATCAATGTCACACATTCACCCCAGTCAAAAGATCTGGGCCCAAATCCATCGTTTTTCCACTCCACACCACCCTGGGTTAGACAATGGCGATATGCAAATCTGCGCTGACCCTGTGCCCCATGGGAACAGTCCAGTCCGAACTACAAAAGCCATGTCCTTCCCAGAACGGAAGCAAGCATCCGAGGACCGGCCCGGTTTCGAGGTAACACCTCTCATCAGCCCGGCTAGCTTGACTCCAGTTCGGACTGGACTGTTCCCATGGGGCACAGGGTCAGCGCTGATTTGCATATTGCCATTGTCTAACCCAGGGTGGTGTGGAGTGGAAAAACGATGGATTTGGGCCCAGATCTTTGGACTGGGGTGAATGTGTGACATTGATCCACATTCTGTCCATCATTGTTGTGTTTGCAGGTACCGCTCTAAGTGTACTGGGGATGCTCAGACGTGAGTCCCAGGCACTCCACACCACTGAAATCAAGCTAGCCGGGCTGATGAGAGGTGTTACCTCGAAACCGGGCCGGTCCTCGGATGCTTGTTTCCGTTCTGGGAAGGACATGGCTTTTGTAGTTCGGACTGGACTGTTCCCATGGGGCACAGGGTCAGCGCTGATTTGCATATTGCCATTGTCTAACCCAGGGTGGTGTGGAGTGGAAAAACGATGGATTTGGGCCCAGATCTTTGGACTGGGGTGAATGTGTGACATTGATCCACATTCTGTCCATCACTGTTGTGTTTGCAATTACCGCTCTAAGTGTACTGGGGATGCTCAGACGTGAGTCCCAGGCACTCCACACCACTGGAGTCAAGCTAGCCGGGCTGATGAGAGGTGTTACCTCGAAACCGGGCCGGTCCTCGGATGCTTGCTTCCGTTCTGGGAAGGACATGGCTTTTGTAGTTCGGACTGGACTGTTCCCATGGGGCACAGGGTCAGCGCTGATTTGCATATTGCCATTGTCTAACCCAGGGTGGTGTGGAGTGGAAAAACGATGGATTTGGGCCCAGATCTTTGGACTGGGGTGAATGTGTGACATTGATCCACATTCTGTCCATCATTGTTGTGTTTGCAGGTACCGCTCTAAGTGTACTGGGGATGCTCAGACGTGAGTCCCAGGCACTCCACACCACTGGAATCAAGCTAGCCGGGCTGATGAGAGGTGTTACCTCGAAACCGGGCCGGTCCTCGGATGCTTGTTTCCGTTCTGGGAAGGACATGGCTTTTGTAGTTCGGACTGGACTGTTCCCATGGGGCACAGGGTCAGCGCTGATTTGCATATTGCCATTGTCTAACCCAGGGTGGTGTGGAGTGGAAAAACGATGGATTTGGGCCCAGATCTTTGGACTGGGCTGAATGTGTGACATTGATCCACATTCTGTCCATCATTGTTGTGTTTGCAGGATAGTTTGCTGTGCACATTAATATGACCCTGCCCTCATTTTCTTCAGCTTAACCTTTTAACTTTTGAAGACTACTGGTCCTGTACCAGGCCTACCAATAACCATTTCCTATTTGGCCTGGCGGACTTCCTTAACACTGATTTGCTGGTCTAGTTTAAGAAGGTATTGGTCTGATAAGTGTAGCAATGGAGTTGCAGATTCCAAGTGTACTGGCAATGTATGACTGCTTCAGTGTTTTTGTTTTCTGCTGACAGGTTTTAAGGAGGGGGAATCACTGCTTCTCAATGACAATGGCCTGCAGGAATCCAGAACTTCTTGTTAAGATATTTCAATGTCCCACCATAAAGAGCCTTATAATTGATGCGTGCCAGTTTGAAGGTATACTTTCCATTAAGGGGAAGCCAGTGCTGTGATATTAGCATTGAGGAGATTTAGTATTTTTTTCTTAGTGCAGAAACCAATGTGACAGCAGCAAGTAGGGTAGCAATGAGGGAGGCCAGGTGACTTTTTGGAATTCTCATTAGTAACGAGTGCCCATAATCCAGTCTTGATAGAACTAGTGCCTTGAAGACCTGTTTACCATTGCGAATTGGCAGGAGCTGTTTTGTGCCTTCTAATATCTTAGGATTACACAATTTAGTCCTGTTCTTTCATTGAGTATTTTTAGCAGCGAGGGGTGGTTCACTGTGTCAAAGGCCACTGACAGGTTCTGGTTGAGTAAGAGGCATGATTCTCCTTCATCCAGAATTTGAAAGGTGTGTCTACTATTTTTAGAGTTGCTGCTGCAGTACTACATCTAAGGTGCAACTGAAATTCATTTTTTTTCTTGAAAGAAGTCTTTGAATTGAAACTCCAAGATTCTTTCTAACAATTTGGCCATTAACTGTACGTTAGAAACTCAGAGGAAGTTACTTGGTTTCTCTGTATCCCATCTCTGTTCTAAGGGAGAAGTGTAACCTGACCTATTTTATGTAGTATTGCACTGTTGCTTGAGATGATTGTGCAATAATGAAATTCGGTCAGTGTTGTAGCTTTGAACTGTTGGGCCTCATAAATTATTTTAATTGATTCAACTTAATTCCGTATCCCTAATAACCTCAGCTACCATACCAGACACTTAGGTCCTCCGATGGATCTTGTTTTGTGCTGAAAGGGATGGGAATATTAAGAGGTTGAGCAATTATCATACAAGGACCTGAAGTAGATAAATGCTAACATTCAATATCAGAAATAGTTTCCTTAAAAACCCACCCTAAACCCCTTGACCATTAAATACATTTGTGTAAGCCACAACAAATAAATGAAACAGAATCAGCAGAGAATTTAAAATATAATATTTAGTTTTAAGGAACGAAGGATTAATAAGCAGTCTTAATTTCAAATTTGATCAGATTTAATAAGCATTTGCATATATGCGAGATTCAATATTAGGAGATCTATCTTCCTCAGCCTAGGCAGATTTAGGGGCATATGTATGAAACTGATTTTTAGTCGCACACGCTGCAAATCGCAAAAAAGCAGCGTTTGCGACAAAAAATTTGCAACACGCGATGTATAACGAAAATCGCATCGCAATATTAAGGAATCGCAAAATTTGTGATTCCTTAACTTTGCGTAAGCATTTAAGGAATCGCAAATTGCGATTCCTTAAATGCTATGTATCAAGCACCCAATTTGTGCGATTTCTTCTTAAAAAATCACAAATTACCACCAACTTCAAGTTGGTGGTAATTTGCGATTTCTGTCAATAATGCACTTTTTGGCATGTTTCAAAGTGCCATGTGTCGCATATACATGCGCTTAGGGCATGTATGTGCGCCATATGCGCACACATGCTCATTTCAGGGGTGCATCAGGGTGTCCTTATGACACCCTTGCATACTTGAAATTATTATCGCAAATTGAGAAGGATTTCCCATTCATTCCTAAGGGCCTCCTGGCCCATAGGAATGAATGGGAAGGTATTCCTTAATTGCGATTTCGCAATTTGCTAATCGCAATTAAGGAATACTAAGAAATCGCTAAATATTTGCGATTTTTTGAATACATCCCGTTTTGCAATTCTCAAATAGCGATTCCCAAAAAATCGCTATTTGAGAATCGCAAACACGGATGTTGATACATATGCCCCTATATCCTAAGGAGACCAATTAAAGAGGACACCAGTCGAATCTCATACCAAACCAGTAGGAAAGTTCAGCAATTTCCAAATTACCAGTTCCAGTTCATAGACATATTTATCTGTTTCCGTCAGCACTGCAGCATCAATGCTACAGCCACTCCATTAGGGACCCTTTGAGCCAAAAAGGTTCAACTAGGATAGCATCCCAGCCGGCAGTAAACGCAGTATTTCATCACAGTTCGCATTGTAATGGAAGTCCCAAATCGTCAGTCTCTGTACTACAAGATGGGTAAAAGGGAGATACCCCAGTTAAAAATGTAGACAATTATATTCCATCGGTTCTAGGTTTACACCCCTTGACATCACCAAATTTGTCATACCATTGTTTCCCATTGGTCACTCTCGATAGGATGAGATGATGTATTAAGTAAAAGTATACAAATCCAGAAGAATTAAGTAATCCATTACTCGCAATTTCCATAGGACCACTGTAGTTTTGTCGTATGAACGTTTGTTGCATTTAGAAAGTAGGCAACTTCATGCTCGCATCTCTTGACAGTCCATTCTCAAGCACTGCTCTAGGAAGTAACACTTTTGTTGCACGTATAGTCAAGTAAGCTACAAATATGAAAGTGGCAATTCAGTGTTAGAACACAAATGGAAACCACGAAAAGTTTCCATGGGCTTCAGACTATTCAGTTCATGAGCTCATACTAGGAGAGGAAGCAAAGTTGAGGCCTTCATGAAATACAGCTTATACATGATGAATTTATGCTAAAATATTAATCTTGCAATACACAGAACAATGCATTAATTTCCGATGTAAACATAACAATATAATTTTAGTATGTATTGCAATTAATTTGTATAAGTATAAGGTACTCATAAAAAAGTGTAAGTCACTATCACTTCACGTAAAATCCCACAAATCTTTTTCTGCACGTTATATGTCGTTTTCAACAATCCAAGTTTAAGAAAGCACATCACTGATAAGATTTCCGAAATAAACCATGATACATGTACATGTAACAGCTACTTTCCTGGTCATTGTCAGTTCTCACTTTACACATTCTATTATTATTATCTATTTTCCTAACACATGAAACAGCTTTTTTTCTAGTGTCAAGGAAAGCTTTATTCGGCTGCTGTATAAAACAGTTATAAAAGCACATAACTTAAAAACACAGCATATTATCTACAAATATAAAAAACACAATGGAGTCAAATTTTACAATACTATTCCAATAAATCGATACTTTTCCTAATGTGAAATGCAGCTTTTAAGAGCTGGGCTACCCTTGTAGTGTAGTTCCTATATTCCCAATAGGCTCTGTGCATTGGAATAATATAAACATCAGTGTAGACGTAGGACTGAGGTCGACTAGGTCTCTACTGACTATATTAGACTTAATTAGTTTTGCCAGCTAGCTCAGAGGTCACTAGAAACTTTCTCGAATAAACAAGGAGGAGTTTAACTTCCCTGGATAGACAAGAAGGGATTAGCTTCTGACAACCATAAACATGACAACTTTGCTCCCTCAGAATAAGAGTGTATCTCTAGAGTTGTGTGAAAACAATAGACA
The DNA here is from genome assembly GCF_964261635.1 of Lissotriton helveticus. Taxonomy (NCBI): domain Eukaryota; kingdom Metazoa; phylum Chordata; class Amphibia; order Caudata; family Salamandridae; genus Lissotriton; species Lissotriton helveticus. The sequence goes on from NC_136067.1 coordinate 1,531,887,514, forward strand.
CCTATTTTACTCAGTCAATCGTGCATACTTAGTTTCACCAGAGTGCAGAGAAATAGAGAGACGGGCGTTTTCAATAAAAGGTGTTATTTATTGAGCAGTCTTCTTTCTCATGCAAGAGAAATGAATTGCCACAATTGCAATACTTATAGTAAAGTAAAATGCGTACAGTAAAAGGAGCATTATAAAATAATACTGTAAAAGCATTGATATGGTTTCTTAGCCATATGATACTTAAAAATAGATAAAATATATACATACATAAATACATTGACTAACGTACTTAACTGGTGCTTCTAATCTACGCCTACCCCGGTGTACCTGACCTAAGCCTAATACGTGGGAAGGAGTAAGTAAGTTGCAGTTTAAGTTAAGTTGGTTTTGCCAAGAATCTGAGTCAAGAATTCTCTTTAAGGGTTTAGTCAGCTCCGTACCTGGGTAATAGAAAGCAGGAGGTCTGGTATCTCTCTCTCAGGACTCGATATCCCAGCAACCCGCAAGGGCAGCTGAAAACACCGGAGCTGGATTTTCTCGGCTGGAGAAAAAGACAGCGTCTTTCTCAGTGCGTCAAAGGGGAGGGGCGGTGTCCGTGGGCTCTCGCATCAGCTGGGCTCTCGGGCAAGTAGATAGCCGCTCTGCTCCAAACCACCGTGTGTTTGCTTAAGGCAACGTTGGTATATTTATACCTGAAAGGTGCCGGGTTTGACGTAAGGTTGGACATAAGACGTCAATAAAGATGTCACTAAGAACTGGCCGTTCTTTCAGTGTTCGAAGGAGTTCTAGGACAAATCAAAACAGAAGCATGGGGATTTCCCAGGTTGCTGGAGGTTTGTTTTGTTTAAAGAACTTGTTGTACTCTCTAGGAGCCTGGAGAAGTAGCCTTGCTTAATTTGGACTGCATGGGCTACGACTAAATATGGATATGATTCTTATGCCTTTATAAGGATATTATTTATTATAACCACATAAGGGCATAAATCAGGAATATTGATGTAGGGTCCTAGATAGAAATACAACACCCACTCCACGATCTAATGTCCCTCATTACTAAAACTAAGCAATAGTAAACATATAATGGTGCATGTGTTTTCCAACCCACCCCAAATTACATAATTCGCATTTGAAATGGTATATGGTAAATACACGAAAATGAGTATTGGTACTGTACGCTTTTCAAGCAGTGGTATCATTCAGTTAAAAATGCATATATATATTAGCTGAATGAATTGCGAAAATTACACATGAAATGGCTCTTAATACAGAAGAGGCGGTCGAGACCATTCCATCACATATTAATACAAATGCTGTACATGTGCTAGAGGCTGAGGTAAAATATTGTCTCTACAGTTCCTAAATTAGAAGCTCTGTTCTCTAAGAATAGTTCTACTCTAAGCAGAGTGCGCTGTGCCAGAAAAAGGTAAATATTTTGAAAGGGAAAAAAATAATAATTTCGCTTTCAGGGGAAAAAAATAGTTCCAAATGTTTTCAGTAGCTTTTGTTTATCAAAGCTGAAGGCCAAATTTAGAGTTCAGGGAACGCCGTGTGCTCGTTGCTTTAAAAAGTTATTCTTTTTGTTCAGGGGAGAACATCATTTCAGACAGACTCGCAAAAAATTGGTCTACGACATCAGGTGAAAGTTCGACCAAGTTTGAAAATGCCGAAACAGTGCAGTCGTGAGAATGATTGCTATCATCGATGTCAGGATCAGCAATGCTCACTGAAGGTTGTACCTGTGTGATGCTGCTCTCATCTCGTACTCCACTGCCACATACTCGTAGTGGTGAAGTCTCAACGAATGCCGTCATCAGAATGGGTAGCCGCTGGGGACAACAAGATGCATGAGCCGTTACAGGACCTAGCAAGGTATCTGTATCCATTGGTACTGCTGATGGTAGTGTAAGACAGACGTCCAATACGCATTCTTCTCCGCATAGCATACATCGAAGCACAGGTAAGATGCAATTTTGCCAGATAGGTCTGAATGAAAGAAACCAGGTCATATTCAGATCTCTTAGCCGGGCTAATCCGAGGACTTTAGTTATGCGGTCCCGATAGAGTATAGCTAGGATCGTTTCTTCCATCGTTGCAGGAGTCTTGTCTGTGGCTTGGCTTGCCATATCGGAGCAGAAGAATCAAAAATAAAATTCCTGCTACGAGTCCCAAAAGTAGAGGTAGGCCGCCAAAGACAGAATGGACAAAATTGGGAAAGATGCCCAGAACTGTTTCAAAGGGTGTTAACAGTCCCCAAAAAATTGTCTTAAATACATGTGCGATGCCACTGGTTTCTGACATGTTTAAGATTCGGCTCAACATTACTACGAAATGCACGGGGCAATTTGTTGATAAAAGGGTATGTATCTCTGCTGCTGTCCTTGCGACTTGCAGATCCTACGTTTCTTTAGACGAGGTCAAAGGCACAGTTGTCTGTAAAAGAATAGACTTCATTCTGCTTAAAGTATCAATTTGAATAGAAGAGATATTCAAACGAGACCATATTGCCGCCTCCATATCTGGATTGCTGTTTGGATACAATACTTGCATACAGCAAGTGACCATGGAACTAACGCTGACGAGATAGGCTTTCCCTGGCACCATGCCACAACAGCTGTGGTCATTTATTAGAATATAGCTCCCGTTAGAGAGCTGTCTAAAGAATGGCTCTATCTGTGTTGCAGGAGTGCCGTGCAGGTGACATGAAAGGTGATTCGAAGACCCTTCGCAGGCTCCATGCAAGTTAATACCTTGACACAGAAGTGTACCGCTTAGTGATTGTTTACAATTTTTACCACTAAGAAATACATTAATTTTCTTTTCACTGTAACATATGTGTGTATAAGGTAATTTCCATGTTGACTTGATGTACCCTTTACCCAACCTTTCATACTGGCCCGCTGGTATATATTATTGGCAGTATTTAAATTGGAAAGTTGTTATCGGAATTGTGATTATTCCCTGTATTATCCATTCAATGACAGGTCTTTCTGACATTGTCAATTGTAATCTCTCAAGTTTTTCAATGCTCCGAATCGTATAGTCTGCTCCTTTTTGTGCCAAACTGATTTGTTTATCAGTAAGGTTAAAGATGGAAAATGATGACGTTACGTTGATTAAGCGCCATGGCACGTAACCTGAACGCAGATTTAGCAACGTCCAGCGAAGCTGTACAATAGAACGTAATTGGGACTGACCATTTTGTAACATTAGTAAGTCTTGCTCTATTATATCAATAGCAGATGATACAATACTGTCCAGTGAATATATTCTGGAGGACAGAGTCGTTAACCCATTGTCCACAACAGAAAGTGATTTTTCCAAATTAATACGATCAATTTCTCGTATTTTTTCTGCTGTTTAATTTGTATTACTTTCCAAGCTTCGTCGTACGCAGCGTATATACCGGCGCTATGAAACGTTTTTGACGCTGTTTGCGTGGTCCCAGTATGAAATCACGCAAGTCAGCACCGTCTTTAAGTAAAGTCAAGTGTTGCTTAATTTCAGCCAGTGTGGATTTCTGTAGCCATTCGAGGCATAGTTTCCCTACACTGTATGTTGTAACTCTCCCTGGATGTTGTCTCTGGGAGTATCTTGGGTCTGGACTGTTCATTTTGAACCCCTGTGTTTTGTTCAGGAATCTATCTTGACAGTTATTTGTGTCTTTGGGCCAGATCAACCATTTTTTCCAATCAGGATGTGTTCTGTTTTGGTGTAAAATATGGGATACGTCTATCTCCACATCTGTAGTGCTATTACTATCAGGTATGGGCTTTGGAATAGACGGTTTGTTTAAGTCTTTAATCTTGGCTAGGGCAAGACAGGTTGTCTGTTGAATGGTGTCATTCAAGAATATTATTTGTTCTGGGATCATGCAGGCTCTAAATAATGCTTCTAGGCCTTGTACCTGCCATTCTTTTGTACCCCAGATGTTTTTTGTTTCAATGTTGTTTTTCCAAAATTCAAAACCAAATGTAATCATTTTTTCATAAAATGTTTCAGAATAGATCAATTTAGTATTTGTCAGCATTGTTTTCATTCCTGTCTTATTTAACATTTTAAAATAAAATGTTTCTGCATCACTTGTGTTAAACCCTGAGAAGTATGGGAATTTCTCATAAAATGTTTTCGAGCTTCTTCTAGGTGGCGTCGCACAATGTTCCCATTAGTTATAATTAAAAACATTTCTAGGTTGAGCAGATTTATGCAAAAAGTGATGTCCAAAGTGATTATAACAGTACATTTCTTCATAATTTGATGAACCCTGTAAGTAATCATGTTCTGTAAATGTTGCTGACATTACTAAATCTGACATCATATTGTTAATATTTTCAAAGTCCCAATCATCAGAGAAAGTACTTGGTTTTACAAAGTCACTTAATGAAACCTTGAACTGATGTAGATATTTCAAGAGCTCAATCGGGCCAAAAATGTCAAATTCAGTTCTGACCCATGCTACCCCGCCGGGTATTGGATTGGCTGTGACGTTCACTGATGATAGTTCTCTTTTCTCGATGTGAGATGACTTGTGAGGCTTTAGGACCAAGTTGATGTTCTGACTTGCTGTGTCCATTGTACTGTATTTTCCTTCAATGAATTTTCCCAAACAAAGAACCATGATGAGCCAAAGCAGGAGGAAAAGTACACCTAGCACAATCCAAAATTCAATCCATGGAGAAATCAGATATGTTTCTTTGAGTTGATGAAAGAGTTCTGTTACTTTTTCTTTGAAAGTTTTTGTTGCTGGCGTTTCTTCAGAAAAGTCATCGAAATTGATGAAGTAGCCAGATGCAGTTCTGTCAATTGTTGGAATTGCTTCCGGATTTTCATTTGCTTTTGGATTTTTCTTTGTTTCATTAGCATAGTCCGAGGCTACATCATTGTAGACTGGTGTTTCTTGACGAACTGTTGCAATTTGGGTTTCAAGAGGCATAAGTTCCATGGCATTGTTGGATAGTCCTTTTTTATTCACTGCAGGTTTATCAAATGTGATTAGTCTCTCAGTTTGAACCTCTTGGATTGTAACAAATTCTGGTATTCTGCTATTTCTTGGGAGTCCACCGGGCCTACTACTTATTATTGGCCACATGTTTGTGGTTTTACCAGGTCGATGGATACAACTCGGTTCTCCTTTTTACCAGCAAGGGGCGGTAGTACAACTGATCTTGTTCCGCTGACAGCTAAGACAGGTACTGCTTTTCTGTAAGAAGGCCCAAATTCCTTCTTCACCGCGATCTTTTCTCTGACCAGATCCCCAATCTTTGGAATCCAGACAGGTCTTGCTGGGACAGGTGGTTTTTCTTCAGTGGCTGTTGGCTGTTGCTTTAACTTTATGTTGCTCAGGTTTCATCTTGTTTCATTTAATTCCTGTAAAACAGCCAAACGGTCTTTGATATCAAAGCATTTTTCTTCTACCACTGAAGTTTGACTATCAAGGTCCTGAATGTGCATTCTAGTACCGAACAATAGTTTGTACGGACTGAGACCTTTTAGAGAATTTCTTGGCAGATTATTAAGACTACGTTGGACACTTGTTAAATGTTGGACCCACCCAGCACCCGAACCTAATACCCTCGCCGTTATAGATTGCTTTATGTCCCGGTTTTTTCTTTCCACTACCGCATTTCCCTCAGGATGGAAGGGACAAGAGTACCGCAATGCAATGCCCATGCTGGCCATGGCCTCCTTGTAAGCCCTAGAGCTAAACGCAGGACCCTGGTCAGAATGTAGCATGCCAATTGCGTATGTGCCGATAAAGACTCGCAAATCTCTTATAACATTTCTGGCGTCAGCCGAGCGCTGGTGTCTGCATTTTAAGTGAATCTAGTCTTACATATTAATGGGACGCGTTTCTCCTGCTGGATTTTTGCGTATAGATAGCCTCATGCCTTCTAATAGAGGTATCCTGGCACTAGTCTGGTCCGGTTCGCGACTGCGATCGCTGTTGCAGTTTGGACAGCTCTTTGCAAATTTGTAATGTTGCAGGCTCATCCCTGGCCACCAGTATTCCGATTGTAATACTTTTAGAGATTCCTTGATCTCTCGATGCCTTAGACCCAATCCCATATGTGCGTCTGCTATTAAAAAGACTCTCCTGTTCGTGTTTGGAATTACTCTATCCCCCACTCCAGGGATTTTTGCAAAAGGAACGGAGTTTGCATCAATTATGTATGTATTACTGAGTGGATAATTCAGAGGTAATGCTGCATAGTCGCCTTTTAAAGACGCTTTTACCGCCAGCATTGTTTCTCCGTCTATGTATTTTTCTGAACGCTTTTTTGTCGCTACGGAAGCCGGTTGAACCGCTTCCGCTGTGGCTCTGTGAGCCAATGAATTCCCTGCAACGTGAACGCCATCACGTTGATGACTCAGTGTATGTATCCCGTGAGTCTTTTGTAGTTCTTTCTGTAAAAGAACTACTTGTTCCCAGAGCTTTTTATGCTTTATTGTGGCACCTGTGTCATCTTTGTAATCGTTTTGAACCCAGTTCTGCAAGTCATTATTGTAAGATTTGACACAGTAAAGCGAATCGCACACTATTAGTGTGGGGAATTCGCGATCTGCAATATCAAGCGCCATCTTAAATGCTAGTAGTTCAGTTCGTTGAGCCGAACAATCTTTTACAGATTGAGTTATAGAGACAAGTGGTCTCAATTTTCCTTCGTGCCAACGGCATTTAACAACCGCGCACACAGCACTGTAAGCTTGTTTACCCCCCACTGCGGGTTGTGCTGATCCGTCTGTATATATTATACAGGCTTAATTTTTCAGAGGCAGAATTTCGATTGGCAGAGGATATTCTTCTTCATGTTCTAGATTTTCTAGTTTTTTCATTTTCGGGTCAAAATAGTATTTCACGTCTTCTGCAGCAAGAGAATTTTCCCATTGTATCCATTTTGGATCTAATGCCACAGCAGTCAAATTGCGTGGGCTTGTTAATGCCTCAAGGGCTGATTCTGCTGTTAAAACAGTTATTCTTCTGCCTTGGGCTTGGGCTCTTTCTTTTGCTACAGCAGTTTGAACCGCTATTAGAATTTTTTCAGTAGAACTGAATTTGATTTCAGCTTGTGTGTACAAGTGTGATTTGTAAGCTATTGGTACCGTTTCTCCCTCATTAGAGGTCAGGTACGTGAATCCGCATCTTCCTGGGATGACTCGGATTACAAGGTTGCGTGTTTTCGCGAGTTTACAATTTTGTTTTTGCTAACATGTCTGTTTGCAATGATCTTAAAATTTCTGTGTGTTTCTGAGTCCAATTGATTGGTTTGAAATCAGGTATTATTAATTCATAGAGAGGTTTAACCCTCTCTGCATAATTTAGAATGTATGTTCTTCCGAAATTCAGGAAACCTAGTATTGATTGTAAGTTCTTCAGCGTTTTAGGTGCTTGGAGTACAGCACACTTCTCTAAGAAGTTGTCTGCTAGGCTTTTGCCTTCACTTGATAATTCATATCCTAAAAACAGGACAGTTAGATGGGCAATTCTTGACTTTTTAAAGTTGAATTTGTAATCCTCAGCTGCGAAACCAAGTAGTATGGTGTTCACTCTTTTCAAGTGAGTCTCCAGGTCATCATCTCTGAGATAGATGTCATCGACATAGGATAATGCTTCATCATCATATATTTGTAGTAACTCTGTTACTCTTGCTGAGAATAATCCTGGGCTATTCTTGAATCACTGTGGGAGTCGACAGAAGTGTTTTTGCGACCCCATTATTGAGAACGCGGTCAAATACCTGCTCTCAGGTGCAATGTTTTGACAAAAGAATCCATTAGAGATGTCTAATGTTGTTTTATATTTTTTGCGCACGATGTTATTCATTAGTGCTGCACTGTGTGAGTTTTGTACTGCAAATGTTTTGCAACATGAGTTAAGGTGTCTGTAGTCCAAAACTAGACGATATGAATCGTCTGGCTTGGAGACAGGAAACAAAGGATTGTTCATTTGTGAGGTGCATGTTTCAATCACCCCCTGATATTCAAGTTGATCTAAGATCTCCCTTACTTGCTTTTTAGCTTCCTGTTTAACCGGGTAATGCCTTATGCAGTGGGTTGACATTTTAACTGGATTTTGTGAGGAAGAGAGTCCTCATCCCATCCTACATGATTTTTATATAATGCAGGAGCTTGAGCCACTGCCCATTTTCTTGCTAATGTATATGAATTGGAATATGATTTGAGAAGGCAGGCATAATCATTTCTTCGCCATGAGGGCACTCCCTGACAAACTCTGGTGGCCAGTCTTTCTCAGCTAAAATGATGTCATAGCCTTTCGAAAGGTTATCCCAAAAGAGACCCCTTACTTTCCTAGTCTTGTCGCCCTCTATACGCAGTGTTATTTCGTATATTTTATGGGGTTTGCTAACTCTGGTATCTGCAGTTTCCACCTGAATGTATTCATTCGTGTCCACTGTCTCCAGAAGATTCATCAGGATCTTGCGAGCTATGGTCACTTCTGCTGCGCTGTCTAGCATTTTCTGAGCCCACTCTCCGTTTTTCAGTTGTGTCCTCAGTATCCTCGGCATGTTTTATTATTTTAATGCTGGCTACCTTCTTTCTTGGAAATTGTAATTTTTTACTTTGATGAGCAGGTTCTTTGTCTTTGGACTTGACGTGCTCTTCCTTGTGTTCTGACCGTCCTCTTCTTTACGATTTCTGTGAGGAAGTCTGAAAAGATCGAGAGGGACATATATCAATATCTTGATATCTATCAGGTTTTTTCAGATTATCCCTATTTCTAAGGTTGTATCTTTTCTCAGAGGGCTCCCTCTGGGAGACTTGTGTCCCTGGTCCGGAGATCTTTCTCTCCGTTGAGGAGACCTTCCTCTGGACTGGAATCGTTTTTCTTTGGGAGTGGATTGTTTATTTCCATCCCAGCTCTTTTTTGGAGTATTTAGATTATTTTTAATAAAGGTTTTTCAGGATTTTCAGTTAGTTTGGGTTTTACTGGTTTCCCACCCAAACTATCTCTTCCTAGTTCTTCATAGGATTTTTCTATGATTCTGGCAAGTTCAAAAGGTTGTTCTGCTATATCTGTTTCTTTCAATTTCTGGCGGATCGCCACAGATGCTGCTTCTCCTTTTATGTTGGCTAATAATATAGCCGAGACCTGCTTGAAGTCTTTCAGTAATTTCATACCCAGAGTTAAAGCAGGTTCTGGACCATATTCATTTTGAATCTGTCTTAGCACATCTGGTATAACCACCATGGACGGAACACCATGTGTTTTTGTGTAAATGGAAGCAAAGACTGTGCCCCAAGTGTCACAGTCCTCCACATGTGGTGCGATCCCCATTGGAAGACAGATAGTAAGAATTCCGTGTTTCTCAGTAGGTGTAGTATCAGGAAATACTGCCTCTATTTGAGTAATTTTTTGTGCTAACCAAAATGGAATTTGTTCCCGTTTTGCGGGTGTTTTACCAAGACATGATTGTATGTTCTGTGGTGTAATTTTGTTTGTGTTCCCCTGATGAGGGGTCAGCTGTGGAATGTTAATTGCTGGTTGGACTGTTGAAGTCCGCATTACATATTGGACCAATTGTCTGTGTATTTTAATTAACAGTTTTAGTTGAGCTAAGAGCTCTCGGTCTGACATTTTTTCAATGTCTGGATGTGGTGTGTAGCTGGCTAGAACCGGCCACGTTGTTCCTGGTCTATCTAGTGGACTGAGCCTGGTGATGTGATTTTTATGTTTTAGGGCGCCTTTAAACCAGAGCAGGTGCTCTTGGTAATTTAGTGGCATTTCAACCTCCTCGAAAGGAGTGTATTCATCCGGAGGTTCCTCTATTTTGTAATAGTGGAATTCTTTTGTTACAGCGTTTGCTGCTGGAAAGTGTATCCATGAATAGAATACCTCTGTCTGCCGATATTCATGGGTCTCTACCACGAATATGACTGTACCACCTCGTGATGTCAGTCCATTTTCTATAAGTTTAATAGTTATAGTTTTTCTCACATTTACCGGAATGATTATAGCATTCGGGTCATTGTCTTGGAGACTTGTGTCATCCACTAGGAGTTGAGCTGCTATTCTAGCTGTCTCCCTTTCGTCTTCACTTTCCGTCATTTTTACTTACAGAAAGTTTTTTTGTTGCAGGTCAAGTTTCAAGGAAACAAAGATTAGGTGCACAATATTTTGGAACACTGTATCGTTCAACGTTGACTAAACCAAAAACTATACATAGGAATCTCTTCCTACTAAGTTCCGGCGGATTTTAACCTTTTACCCACTCCAGATATCTTTTGGAGTGTTTACGGGAAAAAGGGTCTGTGTGAAAAAGCACGACTGAATTACTCTAGTGTCTTGCGTTAGATTATCGCCTTACCAGGTCTGGTATCTCTCTCTCTCAGGACTCGATATCCCAGCAACCCGCAAGGGCTGCTGAAAACACCGGAGCTGGATTTTCTCGGCTGGAGAAAAAGACAGCGTCTTTCTCAGTGCGTCAAAGGGGAGGGGCGGCGTCTGTGGGCTCTCGCATCAGCTGGGCTTTCGGGCAAGTAGATAGCCGCTCTGCTCCAAACCACCGTGTGTTTGCTTAAGGCAACGTTGGTATATTTATACCTGAAAGGTGCCGGGTTTGACGTAAGGTTGGACATAAGACGTCAATAAAGATGTCACTAAGAACTGGCCGTTCTTTCAGTGTTCGCAGGAGTTCTAGGACAAATCAAAACAGAAGCATGGGGATTTCCCAGGTTGCTGGAGGTTTGTTTTGTTTAAAGAACTCGTTGTACTCTCTAGGAGCCTGGGGAAGTAGCCTTGCTTAATTTGGACTGCATGGGCTATGACCAAATATGGATATGATTCTTATGCCTTTATAAGGATATTATTTATTATAACCACATAAGGGCATAAATCAGGAATATTGAATTAGGGTCCTAGATAGAAATACAACACCCTCCATGCTATATGCTCATTCTCTAGCAATTGGAGCTGGAGCAATTCTTCTCGGCACCGCCTAAGCCCAATTTTTCTCAAAACGGGTATAATCCAAACTTTCCTATGCTCATGATAAAATTTACAAAACAGGACTAAGCCAGAGGTCTTCAAACTTTTTTTAGTTTGAGCCCCCCCAGCTGAATTTATTTAGATGTCGGGCTCCCCCACCACTTGATAAAAAATTCTGGAACCTGGTATTCTACAAAATCGACCGCCATCCGCATTTCCCAGTTCATATCTGGCTCATAATGTTAAACACAGTAAGAGTGTTTAGAAAACTGCAGGTTTGCGAGTTGGTGCGGTGAAATGACAGAGGCTTACTACACAGTCCAAAACTACACTTTTCAAGATAAAATGTGTGCAAATTGTTACGGGTTCTCCACTTAATTCTTGCAAAGCCTCCTCAAAGAAACTTCTGTGGTCAATAAAATGAGTACCATTCAAAGACCATGCTCTCCACTGAGAAGCACTGTCCAATGGCATTAAAAAAAAAACAATTTCAACTCTGGCCATCCTAAGCAGCACTGCCCCATTCTCACCTCCCAGAAAAAACTCCCCGTTCCTGTACTGCCCATCCTATCACAGCTTCTCTTTCCATGAAAAAAAGCGGTTGACTCCCTCTGCCAGGCATTGAGATAAGCAGTCGATTTGATACACAGGTTGCAACAGGTGTCTTCCCTGGCAGACGTTTTAAGACATAGGCAACGTGGGCTCTGGCCCAGGGCCCCAGCCTTTAAGGGGGACCCCTGATAGAGCCAGCTCTGTTCTGGAGAGAGTCTTAACCTGACTATCTTGAATCATTCTTAAAGAGCTTGTTTTAAATAGCATTTTCCTTTAATTTGTTTTTACTGTGGTGATGTGTGTGAGTCTACTAAAGGCATTTTGCAGACAAATGTGTTTAAGTTTCATGCAACACCCATAAAAAAAGTTTATTTTAGAACAAAACAGCACTGCACACACAAGAAATGGGAGGGTGTCACAGAGATTATTTGCAGTAATATTAGTGAGCTGCCACTGTGTTACAATATTGAATACAGAGTGGGCTAAAGAACGGTGATGGATTAAACCCAGATCGGTTTACTGGGTGTGAGTGTTTGATTGGTTCAGATGCTCCGTCCATCACCACCCCCTTTTGTACCACTTTGTTCACCATAAGTTGGCAGGGTATGCTCAGACGTGAGTCCTTTGCTCACTTTGCCACTGGATTCAAGCAAGCCGGGCTGAAGACGGCTGAAATGCCAGAAACCGGTCCTCGGAAGCTTGTTCCCGGTCCAGGGAAGGCATGGCTTGGCAGTTCGGGCTGGACTGTTCCCATGAGGCACAGGGTCAGACTGATTTGCATATGGCCATGTCTGAACTGGGGTGGCAGAGTGGGCTAAAGAACGGTGATGGATTAAACCCAGATCTGTTGACTGGGTGTGAGTGTTTGATTGGTTCAGATGCTCCGTCCATCACCACCCCTTTTTGTACCACTTTGTTCGCCATAAGTTGGCAGGGTATTCTCAGACGTGAGCCCTTGCTCACTTTGCCACTGGATTCAAGCAAGCGGGGCTGAAGACGGCTGAAATGCCAGAAACCGGTCCAATGAAGCTTGTTTCCGGTCCAGGGAAGGCATGACTTGGCAGTTCGGGCTGGACTGTTCCCATGTGGCACAGGGTCAGACTGATTTGCATATGGCCATGTCTGAACTGAGGTGGCAGAGTAGGCTAAAGAACGGTGATGGATTAAACCCAGATCTGTTGACTGGGTGTGAGTGTTTGGTTGGTTCAGATACTCCGTCCATCACCACCCCCTTTTGTACCACTTTGTTCGCCATAAGTTGGCAGGGTATGCTCAGACGTGAGTCCCTTGCTCACTTTGCCACTGGATTCAAGCAAGCCGGGCTGAAGACGGCTGAAATGCCAGAAACCGGTCCTCGAAAGCTTGTTTCTGGTCCAGGGAAGGCATGGCTTGGCAGTTCGGGCTGGACTGTTCCCATGCGGCACAGGGTCAAACTGATTTGCATATGGCCATGTCTGAACTGGGGTGGCAGAGTGGGCTAAAGAACGGTGATGGATTAAACCCAGATCTGTTGACTGGGTGTGAGTGTTTAATTGGTTCAGATGCTCCGTCCATCACCACCCCCTTTTGTACCACTTTATAAATAATGCCCAGTCTTAACCTGGTAAGGAAAAATCTATCAAAGGTTCCAGGTACATGATTTCTCACAGTTATTTTAGTTGCAGATTCTTTGTGTAATCTTTTAGCTTCTAAGAACTGCATGCCCTCATTTTTTAGTGTCTTTCTTGTAATAATCATCATTGGCGAAGGGGTGGTAAAGTATTCGAGTTGGCCCATTTCATTCATAAAGTCGTATACGTATTTAATCCAGGGGATTCTAAAGGCCCCATCCAGCTTTAAGATATCTTTTAAAATCTCTCTGTTCAGCTCCGTCTGATCCTTACACCAGACTCTATGCCACAAGAAGATTGGCTCCAGTTTTGCCAGGTCTGCTATATGATGGAGAGCCAACTCCTTGTGACAGATAAAAGTAGAAGTACTGTGGGGGGACAGAGAGGATGTACCTTATAAAGACATTTTCAATCTTTTGCAAAGGGTTGATATCAACAAAGCCCTACACCCAGGCTCCATAAATAGCCAAAGAAACACACTTGACTTTATATATGTGTAACAGTTCTAAAGGCGGTTTCCTATCTAACTTCTTTGCGAAGTTTGATAGTGTCGCAATTCATCTAGCAAAGGCTTTTTTTCCAGATATGGCGGGGGCCCAGGGATCTTAATAGTTAAAAAATACACCTAGGTATGACATTTTTTTTGTGGATGCTAAATTTTTCCCATCAATGAACATTTTGCGGGTCTTCTGTGACCCTTGCTTGCACTTCATGACATACGTCTTGGTTATATTAGTTTGAAGACCAAGGTCACCCATTAATGTGCTAAGAATGTCCAGGGCTCTCTGGAGGCCGTTTTAAGTACGAGCCATCAATACGGCATCGTCCGCATAAAGAAGCGCGGGAATCGATCGGCCACCCACTTGAGGAAAGTCTTTGCCCTGAGACAACAATGCACCTTCAAGCCTGTTTATGTAAAGATTAAAGAGGAAGGGGGCCAGCACACAACCATGTTTGACCCCTCTCCTGATTGGGAAAGCTTTAGTGCAGTCTCCCTTCTGGTCAAAACGAACGCTCGCTGATGCGTCAGTATACAGTTGACGTAGGTCAACCCCCACCCCTTCAAGGACCTCCCACAGCCTATTGTGGTTTACTGAATCGAAGACCGCGGTGAGGTCGACGAAGACCAGATAAAGGCTGCCCTTTTTTGCTCTTGTATACTTGCCTATTATTAAAGTGAAATTTAAGAACTGCTCAATAGTGCCCAGGCCATCAAAGAACTCGTACTGTAGATCTGATAAGATCTTCTTTTCCTCTGCCCAATCTGCTAATTGCTCCAAGATAACCCTCCCCAGTACCTTAACCGTAGAATCTAGCAGGCAGATAGGTCGATAACAACCTGGATCTTCACGATTACCCTTTTTAAAAATTGGTATGATTATAGATCTTGCCCATGTGGGGGGAAGAGTTGACCTTATACTGGCATTAAAGACCTGAGTTAATATGGGCCCACACAAGGTGACATTATGTTTGTACAGGTCATCTGGTGCCCCATCGGGCCCTGGTGCTTTTCCGCCTGCACTTTGCTCCAGAGCCCTGGTTACCTCCTCCAAGGTGATTTCTAGGTCAATATTTTCCCAGTCATTTCAAATCCGAAGTTCCGGGTAGTTGCCTAAGCCCCCTGGTCATTGTATAGTTTGGAAAAATGGGCAATCCATTCTTCTTCCGTAATCGCGATCTCCACTGAGGCACCACTGCTGGGGGCTAAGAAAGGGGTTCTCACTATCTTCCAAAAGGTTGTACTGTCTTTCAGCTCTGTCGCATTGTGTCAGGAGTCCCATGCCTCATTACAGAGGGATTGTTTTCTTTCTTTAATAGCCCTCCTGTAATCTAATCTAGCTTGTGGGATGCTGGGCAGCGATCTTGGCTTAGTATGCAGTACCTTTTTTAGGTTGGAGTATACCCTAGAACACCTCGAATTAAACCATCCGTGGTGTTTCGCCCTATTTTTGAGCTGTACTGTCATTAGGTTTCTAACTACCCTAGTAATTTCTACAGAGCAGTTCACTATTGTTATATCCTGGGTGACATCACTTAGGCAAGTTTCTATCTCTACCCTACACTTCTCTAAAACATTTCTAGTTAGCAGATCTGGATCAACCTTAGACCACTTTAGTGAGAGTCCGTTTACTGATTTCACTTCTACTGTTCCCTGCATGCGGGTATTTAAGTTGTGCTTATTCTGAATAGGGCGACATCACCGACCGCACTGGATAGTATTAAATGGGCACGTGTAGCTGAAATCAATGTAAAATCAATTGTGGTGGCATATCCTCTTCCATTAGAGGTGGGCAGAAAACCCACTGGGGGGTTTGAGATCTCATTAACAAATGCCAGATCTAATTTAGAGATGAGTTCATTAAATATGTCCCCTGTCTTGGAGTGAGTGAAGTGTGTACGACTATCCTCATTGTTATAGTACCACACAATCTATTATCTGCATTGTTGCATAATCCACAGTTAAAATCACCCATCAGTAGGGTCATTATGTCTCTGCTTTTCCCATCAGAGATTTTAGTTATTGTGGCCAGTATACCTTTTACTACTGTTTCAAGATCATTATACTTGGTGTTGTTATAGAAGTTAATCAGGAGAATACAGTGAGTTGCAATAGGGTCTAACTCAACCACGTGAAAATGATTACCCCCCTGGTGAAAGGTGATCTTAGTTATAGGCAGCTTATTTGAGATATATGTTGCGATCCCTCCGTTGGGCCTCCCTCCCAGGCCTCTCACTGCCGGGGTATTAAATGTCTTATAGCCATTTAAGTGTATTGGCTCAGTTGCCCAAGTCTCCTTCAGACGTAGGATTTCTATATTCTCCACAAAGGCTTCGCAAACTGGGTTCTGGACTTTAGGGTGTAGCCCTGCGGTGTTCCAAGACACCGCTGTGCAGATTGTGGGATCTGGTGTTGCCAGGGGCGTATTACAAGGCAGCCCTACTACATTAAGGGGGTCCACCACTGTACAGATTGTGGGGTCTGGTGTTGCCAGGGGAGTATTGATTTATTCTTACATAGAGATGTTACTATATTATCGTTAATTAATCACATTTATCTAGGCATAAGAACTCTCATCACTAAAATGTCAAGTTTCACATTAACTGATTGACTGTTAAGTGTTACCAGAAACATACTTCTAACATTTATGCATGCTTTTGCAATGCAGTATCTAAATCAAGTCTTCACTGGTGAAATTCTTAAAAACATAGAGTCTAATATTCATTTTGTCGTTGCATGTATATTATAACCTGGTCAGGTTATAAATCATTTCTGTGTAAAATTTGTCGTAATTAGGTAAATGATAACTTGTGAATTTTTACAACCACATCTGTCTTCTGCATTAAACAGTTTATAATCCATTTTCAATTGATAAATCATACTTACTCAATAAACTTACTAGGCAGACTTCTATAGGTGGGAGCTGGGCATGATTGTGTCACATAAGGGAATGATTTATTCCTTGGGAAATTCAGATGGGAGCAGAGTTGTTGGGCCAAAGTGTGGTGACCATTTGGCTGCCGAGTCATCGGTTCCTGGGCTGCGGAGTCTGTTGCTCAAATATGAATTTTACCATGACAAAACAAAAGACAAGTGGCATTTGACAACAGTTGGTTTATTTAAACACTTCAGCCGGGATTGCAGTTACAGAAGCGGGTCTGAGGACTGTCTCAAAGTGCATTCAGTCTGAACAGGGTTGTACATTTCTTTGGGTATCATAAAGTACTAGATCTTTTTTTGGTCAAAGAATGCGGGCCCTGTCCGTGGAGTTATAAATAAGTCTCCTGATTCAAATGCAGGAGGGACTAGACCTTGCATGGCACAACGTGGGCCAGTGGGTTACGTGTCCAGATGTCCGGCATGAGGGGCGCGTGATCACTGCGTGTACCGTGCGTGCTATGTCTTGATTGGCTATTTGGTCCTAACTTAATGTGATATCTGACTTTATGGTGTTTTGGGAATGTGCGCACCCCTTTGGCCATGTGTGCTTTATTGGGGCCAATCTCCCTGGACCTTGTGGTGTTGCTGCGCTTACCTGGGGGATGGACCTGAGTTTCCTTCCATTTGTCTGCCAGCTACGTACCACCCCACCTGCGACCTGTCAATCAGTAACCTTAGGCCTAGGTCGCAGAGTCTGGCTGGCCACGTATTTCTGAGTCGGGTTGATGGAGAGTTCATGACGGGAGAATTTGGTGATAGTGATGCGATTTCATTCTTATGTACAAATATTGTATTATAGATATTATTATCGATTCAATCAATATTAACATTCCCTCCTCTACATTATCTAACCCATGCTTCATGATTCATTATTGGGGACTTGTTATTCTTCAGTTTTGACTATTACTACTTCCCTAGTTACTTCCATTCTTCCTAATTTGAGGACAGCGTTTTTAAAGCAGGAAACCTCCAATTGCAGGAAACCGCACAAAAACAATAAAAATATGAAAATGGGCAACATTGATGTGCACAGATCGGTCAGCCACCAAAGCAGCCAGGAGAACCAATTCAGGCGCCACTCCTGCTTAGGGGCACCTCCCTCTTCACTCATATCTGTTTGTAAATGGTGCAATGCTTGGACTGTAAGAGTCAGAGTCCTGTTATCCAGGTAATTGCATGTGATAAACATGCAGCAGGATGCACCGATCATGGGACGCAACCCTCCCTCCATTGCCGTCATTAAGTTTAACACATGTCGATATTGCATCAGCAAGAGATGGATGGCTTTCAGTTCTTCCTTGATAGGATTAAGGCAGAGCTCAGTGCTGTTCATCACCTTGAGCATCTCCCACCTGGTTATTTGTAATCAGTGGGTGTTCACTTTCATCTGCATGGTGAAGAAGGGGACGGACCCACCACCGTTTACTGTGAATCAGATAAAAGTCTTAATTCTTCTGGAAGGTCCTTATACTGAGCCCAGCCAAAATATTCAGCAGTTCTTTTTTCTCGTGCCGGATTCAACAAAGTCATCTTTTTCTTTAGCGGATGTTGGTTCAACTCTGACAGTTCTTCTCAGGGAGTGACCAGGGTCAGGGTGTGTATAGTGATGAGGGATGAGAGGCCACACCATCCGCGGATGAGCCAAGTGTAGGTGAACTCGCTGCATTGCCAGTAACTATCCATCAGCGTGAAGGTGCACCATTGCATTTCCGAATGTACAGTACTGTGCCACAGTTTTCATTTGTTGCTAGTGGAATGGTTCCTTTACTTCTGAAACACAAGGAATACAGTGTACGTTTCCATACAATTAGGGATTGTCCTTTCCCTTCTAACCATGTATATCTATTCACCTCAGTAGCCCGGATTTATTGACATGGGATACCTATGCTGTTGTTTAACCCTCCCCTACGGGACTTGTTTCCCTTTGTATCATCGAGGTGGATGGCCCTACACTGGAACTCCATGTCTGGGGTCCATTTGTTATTAAAGAAGATAGCCACCTTGGGACCACAGATGGAAGCGGCAACGGACGTGTTTGTGCATTGGTGTGGTGGTTTTGTTACCTCCAAGAATCTCTTCTCTGGAAAGTCTTAGGGTCAAACAGTACCCTCCCCTATGGTGCCTCTCCTGCGCATCCTATCTAGCTCGGTTTGAATATTGCTAGGGTTAGAGAAAAGGTACACTGCTGTGGGATTTGTCTCATATAGGATTCATTTCTACTCTATGGGGTTCTATTTTCTTGGGTTGTATTTTGGCCCTAATCCTACTTAAGTATAGGTGGAAAAGGCATTTTGCTTTTTTGGGGGCTACGTCTTGGGACAAGTAAAATCTGTCTGTGCCTACTGCATGTGGTATCAGTGACCAGACGTAACATGACCTGGCTGATGTCTTGGAGCCCAGGGTGGTCATGTGCTGAGACCATGTGTTGCGTAAGAGGGCACTTTTGTAGTGCGTGTGGCATGCTATTTTTGGGTTTGGTGTGATTATAAGTGATGAGGGAGAGGTAACTATGCAATTGCTGTGATAGCTTCGAGGTGGACTCCATTTGACTAGATAGGTTGTTGGCGATGAATGGGTGCAACAGCACCCATAATAAACAGAACAAGGTACATGGACGTACAATAACACATAACTTATTAAACATTGCAGGTCTTGGGATGAATCCAGGGGAGATGTCAGTAATACACTGGTAATTGGCAGTGTCTTTAGTTAATAAAGTTTGAGGAAATAAGTTCACAGTACAGTTTGTAGTTCTTAATTTTTACACTGTAGATCCTGTTGGGGTGGTGATGTGGCCACTGAAAAGGTGGTGCACTTGGATATTCAATTGCCGACCTGTTGAATAAGAGCTGCGTTCAATGGTTAGTTAAGAAAACGGTGTATTATTACAGGTGACATTGTCAATCCTTTTCTTCGGAGAACCTGTGCTTTTCTGTAAGGGTATATTCTCCTTTCACGCCATTCACACAAGTTTAGTGAGGCACCAGAAGGGGGCCCCAGTCAGAGTATTTATTTTAAATGGGTTTATGTGAAAGAGTGGGACACATTCATTTTACGAGGTGATCTTCGTTAGCAAGTGGATGGTCTCAGATATTAGCTAGCACACTGTGGGCGATGCCAGCCCTCCAATGTCGCATCTCTCCTAGTGAGTGCATGGGATGCTTATCGGTGCGTCTGTGTCTTTTGACCTAGACATGTGTGGGGTGATATACAAAGAGGGGGGTGTCCCAATTGAATGCTGTTGGTGATCGCAATGTGCCCTGAGGTCATGTGTATACCCCTCTTGTTCCCAGCATGTGGGATGCAACGTGGCCCTCATGGCGCCAGGTGTCTTGCCTACGCCCTTTTTCTGGAGATTTCTTTTGTGCTAGTTTGGGCTTCTTTTATAGGTCTTTTGGGTGCCTCCCTAGATCTCACATGTCTTATTTTTTATGAAAGCGGAGGTGGTCGTAGCTGTTCTATGGCCCTATGTACCCCTGCTTTGCGATGTTTGAGGCTGGGCCCACTGTTTTTTATAGGTGGTGTATATAAGGCCTTGTGTGTTGGATTATTACCAGGCCTAATATAGAGGTGAGCGCATTCTGTGTTCTACTCTTGTGCGGAGGTGTAATGAACTCTGCGGAGCCCCTTCTTTCAGGTGCCCCCCCTCCCTCCTTTGGACCATGCCTTTTCCTTTTACACCTGATCTTCCTGGCTGTGGCTAAGGTCTTCTAAACTGCGTCACTATTCTGTTGTTGTTTTGAAAGGGCATGACCCGGCGAACAGGCTTTGGATGCTTGAAAAATTTGAGGGAAGAGAAGAGAAAAGTGCTGCATGGGGAGTTCGGGGTTATAGGCCAAGAATTCACAGAAACTTGCCAAATGATGGTGATGGACTGGTATAGCTAGTTTTTCTGGTGAATCTTCCCTTTTGACTGACTTAGTGGCATGAAACTCTTTGCAACTTGTCGGATCTTGTGTAGTTGAGGTTATGGGGTCTTCACTATCCCAAACTTATGAGAAACTTGGCTCCTAACACTGGCCATGTGTATTTTAATGGGATCAATCTCCCTGGACCACTGTGGTGTTGCTGCACTTATCTAGGGGATGGATCGGAGTTTCTTGTTTGTGTGTTTGTCTGCAGGCTGCGTGCCACCCCACCTATGACCTGTCAATCAGTAACCTTAGGCCTAGGTCGCAGAGCCTGCCTGGCCATGTATTTCTGATTGATGCAGAGTTCATGATGGGAGAACTTGATAATATTGATGCGATTTTGTTCTTATGTATGAACAATTTATTATAAACATTAGCATTGATTCTATCACTATTAACACTATGTATGAACAGTGATGCATTTTATAAGGCCAGTAACCTGTTTGGTTGGTGACACAGTGACAGTCAATTTTAAATTAGGAGCTTTTTTCCCTCCCTTCCCTTCCATAAAGTAAATAATCATGTTTTTGTCACTAATGTTGGGGGGGAGGGGGGGCGGTTATTGGAGTGGTTTTAGTCAGTTTGTTTTTAGGGGAATGTTGTATTCAGTTGTCGCTTGGAGCAGGTGCAGTCGGTGGGCAATTTTCAGTTGCCATGGTTACACATTAATATGATGGCTGTGAAAATAGGGGAAGCCGGACAATGGGGAGGGTAATAAAGTTATTCAAAGGATAAGTTAAGAGTCAGGATACTTAGATATTTAGCTGCTCATAGATGCAGTTTAAAGTGTTTATCAAAGTAAAGGTTGACCGTTCAATGGCAGGGTAGGAGTTACAGTTGCAAGATAAGAATGTTAAGGAGGGCGGGACATTTAGTGGTTGGGGGTAGGGGAATTAGGTGAAACACTGTATAGTGAGGTCTAGTTGTGTGAGGCTAAGGCCTAGGGTGATTTTATGAGATGTGCACCTGTCTTCAATAAAGCGGCGTTTTTTACACAAAAAGTGATTATGTGGTATGTGCTGCCCCTTTTGTTCAACATGATGTATGTGTGGTTTACATGATGCTCAAGTTATGTTGCTGTTTGAAATATCACAGTTTCAAGAAATTATCTTGTAGAGCAGCATGTCAGTGAAATATTTTTGAGTCACTCGCTAAAACTAAAGTTGTTAGATATTATAAGGAGTCGTGAGTTGCTCAAGTTTCACATGGTGTGCCCCCCTGTATTCATAAACCCCCAGTTCCTGCACAGCATGGACTTAACAGTCCATGACAAGCAGGAACTTACTTTGCTTATTCCCATTGCAATGCCTTTCTAGTGGGCGGTCGGTGAACAAGTTTGGTGGTGTGGTCGCAGGATGTTGGCTTGGCGGCCCACTCTCACACCGCCAAACTCGTAATCAGGCCCTATAACATAACAATTGGGCCTGTATTCTTAATCCGCCCATGGTAGTGCCCTGCATGTGTCCGGGCCCTGCAAGTTATGATTGTCTCCATTGAAGAAATGGCCAATGTTTTCGATTTCGTCCCCTTTTATTGAATAATTTTAGGAAAAATCGATTTGTAATTTTAAATGAATTTGAAGAGGTACAACCTTAATATCATTGCAAAAACATCATTGGACACACATGGCGTGTCAAAAATGTTGTGATATCAAGAATATTGTAGGGTACATTATTACAGGTATGAATATAGTTTTTAAGTGTTTAATTAATTTTTTTAAATAAACTTGTATATAACATTGTTGTTTTAAATAATTAATTTGTTATATTTTAGTTACAAGTTATTAATATTTTACTGTTAATGATTTGAAATTATTTTTTAGTATACCTTATTTTTGCTTTGGTGATATATTTGAAGAGCTTTTTAATTTAATTGTATTTATTTATTTATTGGTAAGTTAATAGGTTTGTAGGGGAGTAGGGTGGGAAGTGTTCCTAACATATATTTTATAATTGTTTATGAAAAGGTGAATTTATTTTATACATTTTTCTTTGTTAAACCAGTTATTAATTATGTAAATTATTTTATTTATATACTACTAACTTACCCGAAGAAAGGAAATTCAAGGAAACTCGTTATGATAACATTCAATTTACATTGTGTCATTTTTATTGAAACTTATTCATTTTAATATGGAAAACATTTCAAAGTGTTGTTTTAATTCTATTTATTTATTCGAGTGCTTGTGGATACACGATTTTTTGTTTTTTCGTCTGTTGCGTACATCAGTATTCGAAAGATTATGAGGGCCCTGGGGGGCGCTATTTAAAAAAAATTATGCCAGATCCTTCGCGGGAGTGTACTCAACAACTTCCCAACGTTTCCTGGTGATCGGATGAATGCTGTTTTAATTCTATTTATTTATTCGAGTGTTTGTGGATAAACGATTTTTTGTTTTTCCGTCTGGTGCGTACATCAGTATTCGAAAGATTATGAGGGCACTGGGGGACCGATATTTAAAAAGAAATTATGCCACAAACCTTTGTGGGAGTGTGCTCAACAACTTGCCAAAGTTTCCTGGTGATCGGATGAATGCTGTTTTAATTCTATTTATTTATTCGAGTGCTTGTGGATACACGATTTTTTGTTTTTCCGTCTTGTGCGTACATCAGTATTCGAAAGATTATGAGGGCCCTGGAGGGCTGATATTTTAAAAACATTTATGCCAGAAACCTTTGCGGGAGTGTACTTAACAACTTCCAAAAGTTTCATGGTGATCGGATGAATGGTGTTTTAATTCTATTTATTTATTCGAGTGCTTGTTGATACATGATTTGTTGTTTTTCCGTCTGGTGCGTACATCAGTATTCGAAAGATTATGAGGGCCCTGGAGGGCCGATATTTTAAAAACAATTATGCCAAAAACCTTTGCGGGAGTGTACTCAACAACTTCCCAAAGTTTCATGGCGATCGGATGAATGGTGTAGTAATGCATATAGGGCAAACAGATAGACAGACAGACATACATACATTCGTTTTTATATATATAGATGTAATACATTATTTTATAATAAACTAGCAGCCCGCCCCAGCGTTGCCTGGGGGCAATGAGGCTTCAGGGCCAACCGCCCGCCCAGGCCCCCGCCCGCCCCGACATTGTCCGTGCATGCCCATGCACGGACACGGACCAGGACCCCCTCCTGCCCCCCTCCCGCCCCGACTCACTCCCGCTCATCACTCCCGCTCATGTAATAGTAATAGTAGTATAGTAGTAAGAGTAGTATAGATTACACCAGCGCGGGACTATTTTTCCTTCGTGTGCCAAAATCACCATAAAATCATGTTTATCGGCAAAATATCCATTCTCATTATCTCCTCTCTGAAGGTATTGCCCAATTTGTATGTTACTACCCTCTTCACAGCATAAACTGCAGATAGAGGAATCGTGGCGTCTTTATACACTAAACAAATCACGGAACTACAGAATGACGTCATGCCGTCATCTTCTGTAGTCCCGATACCTGGCCATGTGTTCAAAATGCAGCGTTGTTACTAAACTCATACTCCAAGCCCATCTTTAGGGAGAGTATATTTCAGATCTCGTTATTGCTCATTGCCCTGTGTATATATCGCCTCCTAAAATGCCACATAAATCACGGGAGGAAGAAACATTGCATCTTCATGTGATACGCCGTTCTCAGAACTACAGAGTGACGTAATACCGTCTGCTACTGTAGTTCTGATAATCATGGCATGCTCAAATCATCACGGCATGCTCAAATCACTGAGAACCTTTAAATTCTACCAGCGAAACTATACTGGTGTATGAACTACACCTTTTGTGAAGTCGGCATGCTCAAATCATCACGGCATGCTCAACTACACCTTTTGTCAACTCACGCATGTCGCGTCGCTGTCATCACGCACGTCGCGTCGCGGCCAGCGCTAGGTCACGGGCGGCGCTACTTTCAGGGGACTACTTTGTTTTCAAACTTAATTTTTTTAATTTACTTTTTTTTTAAATTTATATAGCCTATGTCCATCTACACACCCTGACATTTTCATAGATGTATCGGATGTGTAGATTGGCGCTGTGGTTCCCGAGTTTACCTTGCCAAAAGGTGCAAGTTCTCTCTTTATAATAGTAGTATAGATTATTAATAGTTTCAACTGTTAATTGGTTGATTCAATTATTGATTATATAAATTATGTAATTGTTATTATACTTTTTACATTCATTATTTGTATTATGATTTAGTAATTTTGTATGATTATATTTTTATAATATTTTTTTATTACAATTAATATTAATGTGTACTATTATTTTTTCCAGTATTATTTGTATTTGGTTTTAAGGATGTTGGATGTTTTAGGGTAGTACAGTGGAATGGGATTAGAATATATGTATTTTTAAATGTTTTTAATTGGGGAATCCTTTAAATATTCTTCTATTTATAATTGTAGTTTCTAATTCTACCATACTATAATTATTCATATAAAATATTCACTGTTATAACTCTTATATTTATTATATAGTTGGAATATATTTTATATTTCTTTTTTATCTATATATTTTTTTATGTTTTGTAAAGTTAATGAACTATTACAATTTTAAAATGTGGTATGCTCTCCTATTTAATAATTATATTTTGGTCCACCATATGTTTTATATAAAAAAAACTTGGCGCGTGCTGTAGAGCTGCCGGTAAGCCGTGTAAACCGGACCGGCAAAGCTCCGGCGCTGCGTGGGAGCCTGACCCCGTTATGGCGGTGTCTGACTCTAGGGCTGCAGATGAATCTTGCTGGCATTAAGAGACTGAGAGGGGCAAAGGGCACACGGTGTGGGACCTTGGAGGAGGTGGTGAATTCCCCTTGTGTTTGGTCTCCCCCCCTCCCCCTCCCCCGCCGACCATAGCACAGAACGGCCTGAGACGGGTCCCAGCCCGGGGGAGGTGTGTAATGGCCGGGGAAACCCGGAAGGCCGCAAATGAGCTGAGCCCACAGGAGGTGACTGCTGGGCCTATGGCTGCAACTCTGGAGGTGCCCACTGAAGGGGTCTTAAAATATTGCAGCACTGCTGGGGCCCACTTTGCCGAGGACTGGTGGGATCCTGCTGGAGGAAGGATCCACGGTGGCCTGGATGTGGCCACAGATGGTGGGGCTCGGCCTGGGCCACTGAGGGAGCTATCATTTTTGAAACAAGGACCGTGGGCGTATCCCCCAGCTCCAGGAGAGTGGTCTGGGTGAAGCCACTGTGGCATGGCAGGCCCCAACAGAGATGCCCAGGGGGATACCATAGCATAAAGAACAGGCCGTGGATCACCCTGATCCAGCAGTGCTGGCCCATCGGCCCCAGAGATGAATGAAAAGGGAAACAGAGGCAAGAAACCACACTCCCGCCCTTAAAGCCACAGGTAAAAGGGGGAAAAAAGCATTGAGCGGGTACGGCGGTGCCAACGGGGCCTGGCTCGCGGAGTGGCTCCACTAGCTACATGTGCCTCTCCCCATGACAGCGAGACGTGGCCCCAATATGTGCAAAGACAAGCCACCACAAGGAGGGCAGTCCAGTAAAATTGTGCAGGATACCATTACTCGAACTGGGCTGGTGGAGAATCCCAGGCGGGATACGGAGGAGGCGGCTAGCCACTATACTGTGGTGCAAGACAAAATGGACATATTAACAGCCATCAAAGGCTCCAGAGTGGCCCTAGAAAACAAAATGGATACCATGGCGATGGACATTACGCATCTACGCCTGGATCTGCGAAAAGTGGCACACAGAGTCACCAACACTGAAGATGAGGTGATATCACTGCTGGAGGAGGTCCAGTGACTTCGTACAGCTGTTTCCATGCTACAGACCCAGGCCAGCCGCACAGAGGACATAGTAGAAGATGTGGGGGGACGCTCATGGGGGAATAACCTAAGGCTCGTGTGTTTCCAGAAAAAGCAGAGGGTCCAGTGGTGGAGCTATTTTTGGAAGTTGAATCACCACAGCCCTAGTCAATATCAGACTTTCCAAATTCTTTGCCATAGCAAGAGACCATCACGCCCTTGGGCGCAAGGTGACCGGGGCGGAAAAGCGGCAGACGGTGTTTCCGTCCGCCGCGGTCCCCCCGCCATAGTAATATGGCGGGGGAAATGGGGGGCGGGCGGGCAAGGATGTCGGGCAGATCGCCACCACCCGTATGGCGGTGGCGATCTGCCCGACATCAAAATGGACCTCAAAGTCTCTTTTTATGAGACACCACAGGACGTGATATACAGGATGGAGTTGAACAGAACCAAGGTTGGCGAGAACAGCGGTCACGTCAACAAAGATGCCGTGGGAAACATCGAGATGGAGCGGAACAGAGAACCCCTTCCCAGGAGACTCCTTGGTCGGGTAGAATCCAGATGGCACCCAACGGACAGAATCGGCGGCCATACAGCTCCAGAATCAATTTTTCCCTCTCTGTCTGGTGCAAGAAACTCAATCGCAGGCAGATGGAACCCCGGAATGATGCGGTGCACTGGAGAGTTAAGCTGATGGAGGTAGGTTCAAGATGTGGGTCACACACCACCGAGGACACTGTGAGTGAGAATTTGGCGGGGTGAATGGGTGTTTGTCATCAAGAACTATACAGATGGCGCCTGGTTCACTGAGAGGTACAGGGGTTTGGGGGGAGGAGGGCACTCATTGATTATGTACATTACATGGCTGCTATGCTGTTTGACTTCGTCACAAAGACTGATTAGGGCTTCCCAGCCACCTATCCACGTGAAGGGCCTAGCAGGGCTGTAAAGTCTAGCGGGGTATGGCAGGTCACGGTGGTTTGGCCTTACCGTAAATGTTACTTACACAAATTATATTTGAATTAAAGTTGGGATTTAATTTACTTTTATATTGCCTCAGCTGGGCTTGCATTAGGCTGTTGAGGTAAACGGGGATACGGGATGGGGAGGATGAGAAGGGTGGGGTGCAGCCCCAAGTCCTTAGACCTTTCTTTTTTTAGGTACAAAAGGGATGGAGAGCTAATGCCTATGGGAGGGGGAGGAAAATGTTGGAAGTCTTGTTGTATTCGGGTTATGTTCAAAACCAGCAGTCAAATCCGCAATGTTAACAACCAGCGAAAGGTTTGTAGGGATAATGTAGTAAGGGTCCGTATTCGGCTAGAATCCTCTATGAACAGCAGCTTGATCATCATGGTGATTCCAGTGCAAAAATGGAGAAGGGAAATACATATACGTTTATGACATGGAATGTCCGGGGCCTGAATAATTTTGTCAAGCGCAACCGCGTTTTAGCTTTCCTGAAATACTATAAAATTTCAAGCTTTCTGGCAGGAAACGCATCTCTGGTGTGCCTGTCTTAACGAGGCTTAACGACGCTGGAGGGGCCAAATATACCGACATCGTAAGCGGGATTTGCTAGGGGTACAATGGTATGGGTTGCTCCAGGGGTCCCCTTTAAAATGTTGCAAACCAAACTAGATCCTCATGGTGGAAGATGACTTAGATGGTCATAATATGTGTCTACTTAACATAAATGCCCCAAATAACGAGGAGGGGGAATTCCTGGGGTCAGCTCTCAGTCAGGTCCAATTTAATCCTGATTTCGAACTACAGATAGCGGGTGATTACAATTGTGCTCTTAACGGCATCATAGACAGATTCTCAATGAGAACAAACGCCAAACCCAAGGCCAGAGCGGCTATCAGGCAACTGCAATCCAATTATGGTCTGGTAGACATTTGGAGACACCAACACCCACATCAGAAAGCCTATAACTGCCATACACTGGCAACAAATACATATAGCAGACTCAATTACTTTTTCATGCAGGCAGAAATCATACATAGAGTAGGTGAAACACAATATCTAGCCTGCTACCTGTCCGACCACGCCCTCTTGCCGATAGATTACTCCCTGAACAGACCTGTTTCAAGATAGCACTATTAAGGATTAACCGAGAGCCAGTCGGAACCGATTCAGAAGGACCGTGAGGTTTACAATCAGACTGCGAATATCGTAATTGATCGGGCGGAAGGTAAACTGACCTAGTCGCCCGGAAGGGTTCCGACGCGGTCTAGGACATAACGACTGTCGAGCGGAGGCTTTCCACCTGACATCGTAATGAGCCCCTTATTTGTAATGTTTGCTTTGTACCTACAAATGTTTCTTCACAAAATATTTCCATGTATGACATGAATGTAAACAAACTGCTTTTGTACCCTATACGTGTGCAATGATCGCCAGTTTTTCTCAAGTACATTTTTTCACGCATGGCGCATGGGAAACAGAAACACTTTTACAACATGTGAGATAGTAAAGACAACTATGTTTTTTGGTTAATGAGTAGAGGAGAAAATCTTCGCACAGGGAGCTGATCCTGATATCAGCTAGATGCTCCAGGCATCTGTGGGCTGCACAGACAAGGCCTGCGTTTAGCGAGCACAGCTATGCCGCTTATGCTACACTTTTCCTTACAGCAGACTCGAATTCAGGTTTATTCACGATATGGTATGTTAATTTTATAATTTTTTAGTTGTGTGTCTTTACTGATAGTATAAGTACTATAGCAAAAATCAGGTTACATGTATTCTGCACAAAGGTAGTGCTTGATAAAGATCTGTAGATACCAGATTACCTAAGTGTACTGCCTCGCAGGCTGATGAAGGGGAACCCACTTACAAATTTCCTTCTGGGTGTCTGGCATGTCTGACTACATCTCTCCAGGATGACACTACTTACTGTATGGCTAGTGAGTGGACCAGTGACGCTCCTGCCAGGTTCCTCTGCACTGTACAGACATTAGGCTAAAACTACCAAATTTGGGAGCCAGGAGAAATCTATTGAGTGTGACCAAAGCCTTGGCATGTAACCGGCCTTTGCCAAACACTCAGAAAAACAATGGTTAGTCATAGCACTAGATGCGGGAAAAGCTTTTACTAGACAATACTAGAATACATTTTCATGGTTTGAACGTTGTGATTAAAGTATTATGGGCATAGTTTAATATTTCTAATCAAAGCCCTACAACAAAATGAAGATGCACACTATTCAATGGATGACTTTCTCCCCTTTTACATTCTCTTCAGAGGCATTCATTATCTTACCCTTTATCACCCTTATTCTAATGGACTCTGAGCACATAATCTAAAAAGATTTAAATTTGGAGACAGAACCTTCTGTAATCTCCTGCAGTTTCTGGCAAGAAATTTGATCCGAACCCTCTAACAATTGGCCCCATCTATGAATTCCTTTTTTGTTTCTTGGAACTGCAAGAGGGTCTTGTAGACAGGCTGGTGTTCCAGGTGATCTCCAGATTGGGGCATAGTAGCTGTATTACGGGATTTGTAGTATACCCCTGATTTGCAACCATACTTTACATGCTACTTGGAGAATTTTTAATCTCACCTTTTAAACAATTTCAAGTCTCTGAATTAAAAAAGAAAAAAGCTGGATTGATCCGGAGAGCTGAAAGCGAGAGCTTGGAAAAGTGGTGAAAATTCTGAGGTATCTTTTAACAGCTGCCTGAGCATTTTTAGATGAAAGGCTCTCTGATATTGGAGGAGATCTGGACTTGCTATGCCCCCATTTTCCTATTTTTCCCTAAACCTCTGCCATGCTATTCTAGGTCTTTTCTACCCCCACATAAAACTGGAAAAGAGACCTTGCACTTTCTTTATCCATTCCTTCTTAAACTCTAATGGAATTGAGTTAAATAGGAAGGTATATTTAGGAAAAATTGCCATTTTTCGAAGATTAGACTTGCCTAGGAAAGATAGAGGTAAAGATTCCCACTGTTGTAATTGTTTCTTAACTTTAGAGGTGACTTTGTCAAAATTTGCTTTTGCTAATAAATCGAGTTTCTGAACCACTTCAATCCCTAGGTACCTGATATTTCGTCTAACTAAGTCACTCCTATAGTTTGTATTCCATTGCATAATCTCTGTCTTTGCTGGGTTGACAGCATAACCAGATATTTTACCAAAGCTCTCTAGTATTTCCCATATGGCTGCGATTGACAAATGTAGCTGCCTGGTAAAGATCATCAGGTCATCTGCGTAAAGCCCAATTTTCTTTTCCCACCCATTACAGGAGAATGGTATGATATTCCTGCATGACCTTAGTTTAATAGCGAGTGGCTCAACATACAAGTCAAATAATAGGGGAGAAAGAGGAGAACCTTGTCTGATGCCCCTAACTATTTTAACTTGTTTAGATAAGTTGCCATTCACTAAGACTCGAGCGGATGGTTTTTTATAGAGAGCCTTGATTGCAGAAACAAAAGTATGACCCAAATTAAAACGCTGAATCACCTCTTGAAGAAAGGGCCAGCTGATCCTGTCAAACACGTTAGCAGCATCACATGTCATCACAGTAAGTGGGCTGGCACTTTCCATTGCTAGGTCAATTGTGCCTATTAGTTTGTGGGTCAAGTCATGTCAGTTGCTACCCTTCATAAAACCCTTCTGATCGCTGTATATCAAAACGCAGACCATCCAATCCGACCTTTGGTAATTATCTGTATATATAATTTCTAATCTCTGTTAAGAAGGGAGACCGGCCTAGACGTTTCACGTACCTTTGGATTTTTATTGGGTTTTAGCAAGATGATTAGTGTGGCTAGGTCCCAGGGTGGAGGGAGCTCTTGTTTTAATATATAGGCCGAGTTAAAAAGATTAAGCAAGATAGGAGCCAGCTCTTCTTTCAGATGGGAATACATTTCATTTGGGAGGGCATCAGGCCCTGCAGCCTTGCCTTTCTTTAAGCTTTTTATTGCACTATAGGCTTCTTCTATTGTGAAGGGAGCAGATAGTTCTTCTCTAACTTCATCACTGTGGAGTGGGAGATTCAAATCCCAAAAAAGGCTGCTATATGGTCCTTATCCAGGTCTACATCTTCTGTGTAGAGTTCTTGAAAAAATTGGACAAATGCATGTTCGTTCTCCCCATCGTCAGTGATGCTATTGCCGGTAGATTGACATTTTAGTTCTTTAATAGAATTTCTGGCCTGGTTGGCTTTAACCTTCCATGCCAAAAGTTTGCTACATCCTTCCCCGTATTCGTAATTAACAAGATTACTTGCTTCCCATTTTTCTTTCACCTTAATTTCCAAATCATCGGCTGAATTCGCTTTTGCTTTTGCTAACTCCGTTTCACGACCTGAGTTATTAGATGGGTTTAAAGTGCATCCTATATTTCCTTGTATTTTAAGTGAATCTTCTACAGACTTAATCTTATTCTTAACCCTTTTATTATGTGACTCGTTAATACTGACTAATATACCTCTAAGATAGGCTTTGTATGTGTCCTGTACCTTATTTAAGGAGGCTGAGTCAAAGTTAAAATGTAAAAACTCTTTCGTTGAGTTTTTCAATTTGTCAATTATTGAAGCATCTAAAAGTAGAGATCGGTTCAAAGTCCAGCGCCGTTCAGCAGCCTTATCTTTTTCTAAAAAATGGAGTGAAACTGCTGAATGATCAGATAGATATATTTTTTTTTTAAATCTGTTTATTTGGAAGCATTGCTTAGAAAGTACATGGTGCAGTCACAATACAGCGGTACAGTACAATGATTTCTTTTCAAGAAAAACAGAACTAGAGTGTACAACAGATCAAACAATAGCCGCATATTAAACAGATGTTGTCAATGATTCAATAAACATCCACCTACACAAAGCCAGACCGGTGAAGTAAAGGCTGCTTGATAACATTGCAATAGTAGTATGTTGTGTAATTAGTCAGAGGTTTGTTCCATTTGAGACCACAGATATTCCCTAAAGGGGGCCCAGATGTCCTTGGGTTTGGATTTTGATGGCAACTCTTCGGCGTACAGTTCCAGCTGTTCTTGGCAGTAGGCCATGTCCTTGAGCCACAGTTGTACATTAGGTTTTAGCTTACCGTCCCATGTGAATAGAATGTGTCTTTTGGCCAGCAACAAAGCCACCCTCACAAAACGACCTTCTGAGAGACTTACATTGGGGGCTATAGGGAAGAAGTCATTCAAGCGGCGTACATGGCACAGCCTGACCGGTCATCTTGTTCAAAAAGGCGTTGACCTGCTCCCAGTACCTGTATTCAGCTCCACAATGCCATGCTAATGCAAGAAGTCTACCTCAATATATCCACAACTCCTACAATTGGAAGAGTCGCGGAGACCCAATTTGTGTAATTTCTGAGGGGAGTTATAGACCTGGTGCATGCACTTGAGGTGAATAATGCGAAGGTTGTTATTCGAGGTCAGTCTACCCGTCAGAGTGCAGATTTGTACCCATGTAGCCTCAGTTATCGTAGTGGCCTGAATCGAGTTCCAGCGAGCCAGACTCTTATCAGGGCCCAACGGTGTGTCTGTTTGTATCGCTTTGTATAATCTAGTAATCAGTTTCTTCCTATTGGGAGCAGTTATCACCAACTGTAGGGCCTGAGACACGTGTGGCTCGATAGGAAATGTGGTGTAATGTGCTTTCATCGATTGGCGCAAGCAAAATCTAGTGAAGTGAAAGAGTGGCGTGGGGTGCTCCACATATGCGAAGAGAGTGTGGTGTAAGCCTGGCCATAGTTTTCCCTAACGACAACTTCCGGGTCACGGTGTACCCACACCCCAAGGTACTTCACGGGCTCGGTCGTCCATAAAAGGGGATATTCTAGTTGCGGGGAGGCGGTAACTTGTGTCAGGGGGATGATAGTGGATTTTTCCCAATTGATTTGGAAGCCCGATAAGAGTCCAAATTTGATATACTCACGAATCAACGGGGAAAGATACAAAGTGGGCACACGGGCATAAAGGACCATGTCGTCGGCATAGAGAGAGACCACCACTGGTCTGTTGTGAAAGGAGAGGGCTGCTGCCCTGTGCCCCTGTCTGATTCTGCATGCTAAGGGTTCTAGGATGAGGGCGAAAAGGAGAGGGGACAGGGGGCAGCCCTGTCGGGTGCCTCTCTGCACAGGAAAGGGATCCGAGATGACCCCACCAACTCTCACTCTCGCCAAGACATCAGTGTACAGTATTTGAACCCACCTAATATATACTGGGGGTAAGCCCATACGGCGCAGCATGAAAAAGAGACAACGTCATTCTATGGAATCGAAGGCTTTCGCCGCATCAAGCAGCACAGCGACCGCAGGCAAGTCAGGATCCAACACATGAAGCATGGCGAACAGAGTGCGGAGGGTTGAGGGAGGTGGAGCACTCGGGAATAAACCCCAACTGATCGGGGAGCACCAGAAGGGGCATTAGGGGCTGCAACCGGGTGGCCAACACTTTTGCAAGGATTTTGGCATTTAGATTTATTAACGAAAGAGGGCGATATGAGTGGCAGCTCTCTTTGGGTTTATCGCGCTTTAAAAGTGTAATGATAAGGGCTTGACGGAGGGTGGGGGGAAGGCATCCAGTATCATGAGCCTCAGCATATAGTTCCAATAGATGTGGCACAAGAATGTCTGCATAATGCTTGTAGAATTCCGCAGTCAGGCTGTCAGGCCCTGGGGCCTTATTATTAGGAAGAGACAGTATGGCTTCTCTGATATACTTATCATCTATAGGCTCCTCGAGATATTTCCTGTGGCCATCCGATAACCACCCAATGGCCGTGTCTAGGAGGTAGTCCGACATGGCGTCAATACTCCATGCTCCCTCTGGTGGAGTACAGCGACTCATAGAATTGTTTGAACTGCTCTATAATGGCCTTGTGGGTATGATGCGATGCACCAGTGCCATCTACGATGTGATCTATGGGGGAATATGCCGCCCTTCGCTGTAGTTTGTCTGCTAGGGCCCTACCCGGCCTACCACCCTCTCCATAGGCACGAGCAACATGACGCTTGGATAAGTATTTGATTTCTGTCTCCGCTAGCGTATTATATTCTTCAGTCAATTCCCGAATCTGGGCGAGTGTGTCTACACTAGGGTCCTGACTATACAGTGCCTCCAAATCTCTTAATTGACCCTCCAACGCAGACAGCCTCCCTCGAAGATCCCTGAGTATTCCCGCTGATGTCCCGATACAAACCCCACGAATCGTTGCCTTAAAGGCCTCCCACAGTGTGACCTGACTACTCACTGAGCCCGAGTTTAAGTCAAAGAATTGCACAATGTTGGACCGTATAGTGTCGGTAAAGACTGGATCGAGTAGTGATATTGCCCTGGAGCGCCATGTGAAGGGTCGGTGTGGGGAGTCAGGCATCGTGAGTTCAACAGTTACGGGGCTGTGATCAGAGATGGTCCGGGGTAGGATGTCTGCCTTTGTCACCCAGGAATCAGCGGTTTCGCTAAGAGTCAATAATCCAGGCGGGACCAGCTGTTGAATGCCGGTGTGATATGTGTGTCAGCTAATACATCTCTGTGTCTTAGTCTCTTTGAGTCCACCAACCCCAGTTCCTCCATTGCTCCTCGAATACAATGAGCCACTTTGACCATAAGGGCCCCATGTGGGTCTGATTTATCAAGCGCTG
This sequence comes from Lissotriton helveticus, assembly GCF_964261635.1. Lineage (NCBI taxonomy): Eukaryota > Metazoa > Chordata > Amphibia > Caudata > Salamandridae > Lissotriton > Lissotriton helveticus. The sequence goes on from NC_136067.1 coordinate 1,531,922,336, forward strand.
GGTTCAGTTGAGTATTAAGGTCACCACCCCAAAGTATAATGGATTCAGGCCATGCCCGCACACATCTAGCAGATGATGAAAGGGAGTAGCATCATCTACTACAGGACCATAAGTATTCACAATGGTGACTAATCTCGTTCCCAGTTTACCCTGCACTGCGGCCCATCGGCCCTAGGCATCCGTACTAGTGTGTATGCCCTGATAGGGCACCCCCTTCTTGATAAGGATAAGCACCCCCCTGGCATATGATGAAAACGATGCACCTAGTTTAAAGGCAGCCCATCTTCCTGGTATTTTACCCTCTGATTGTTTACTGAGATGAGTCTCCTGTAACAGGGCAATGCCTACATTATGCCTGTCTAGGTGTGCAAGGACTTGTCCTGTTTTCTTTGGTGTGTTCAAACCTCGGATGTTCCAAGATATACATTTATTTACATTACTACACATTTGCAAAAAACAGTCTTATAATAGTAACGATCTGTATGCAGACATGCACGTGGCTCAGTTCTGTAAGAAAACTATTCTCGTCATAGATGTCACAAGTAAAGCGACAGCGGCATTGAACAACAAAACATCCCCTCCCGCCGCCCACCCACTTCAGCTGCTCCAATTTGCCAAAGGTTCCATCCTCCCATACCCAACACTCCGCATCAGCAACGCAGGGAAAAACAATCGGTCTAGTGACCTCTGGGTCGCGCCCAAGCACAGTAAAATGAGAAAAAACAAAGAGTGGGGAACACCTATGGGGGAACGTGGCAGCGCGGGGTACCTCCCCAACATACAGGGAGGGGCCGCAAAAGGTTATTGTTACCTCCAACTGGAGCTCACCATATAAGAACAGAAGAAATTTGGTAGGAGCCCAGCGCCAAGCTCATGATACATGAGCAAGTCGGACAGAGAAATAGGGTGCACCCTTAGCTTGAAGATGATAGGAGCGGTGTTACCCAGCAATGGGGATCTACCGCATGGTGCCTGTTATCTTAATCAAGCGGAACCTTGGCTGCCCCGTAGAGAGGTATGGAGCCCTCCCGCTGCCCGAACCATGATGCTGTTGGGGCCTGTGAGTCATAAAACCATAACAATCGCCCAGCAGACAGTACAAACGCGGGGTTCGTATCACAGGCTAACAATAAACAGGGGAGAAAGAGAATTGAAACATAATGACAACAGTATCATCGTCAGGTGCTTCAATCGTCCACATCTGACATGTGCGTTGGGGAGTTTTTGCGGCGGCGGAGCGACTTTGCATGGTCCATCGCCAGCTTGGGATAGGTGAAGATCTTCGCAGCAGACGCTTCTCCAATGCGAAGTCGTGCAGGATAAAGCATGGCGTATGGAACGTGTTCCTGTAGCAGCAATTTCTTCACTCCCAGAAATTCTTTCCTGGCCGCTTGGACAGCGGCGTCAAAATACGGGAAAAATGTGAGCACGTTACCTTGATAGTTGACGGTGCCTTGTTGGCAAGTGCCACGTAGGATCGTGTCGCGGTCCCTGAAATGTAATAGTTGTGCAATAATCGGCCTCGCCGGGACTCCGGGCGGGGGACGCGCCGCAAGAGAGCGGTGCGCACGCTCCACCGCAAACATGGCCGACAGACTATCCTCTCCGCAAATCTCCCACAAGAGTGTTTCCACGTAATCTTCAAGTCTGCCCACATTCGTGGACTCCGGAAGGCCCAGTATGCGCACATCATTGCGCCGTGAGCGCGCTTCTATGTCCTCATTCTTGGCTTGTATCACGGACAATAGTTTGAACATGTCCGTCGTCTTGGAGGCGACCTTTTGTAACCCATCCTCGGCGTCTGAAATACGCTGCTCCGCCTCCCCCAGTCTCGCGGCCTGCTTATCCAACATGGAGGAGAAGTGGTCCATCCTCCCGTTTAACGCCTCTATTTTACTATCTATAGCCTGCAGGCTGGCTTGTATGGCTGCCAACGACTTCTCCAGTGCTGAGGGCGGCGGAGCGGCCGGATCCAGCTCGGAGTCTGACAGTGCATTTTGTGATGTCTTGGCGCTCTTGCGGAGCTCAAAAGTTAGTCGAGGTTGGGATTTGTCTGGCTTACCCATAGTGTCCGGTTACTGGGAGGAGGGAGCGATAACCCGGTTTGTCTCAGGTATGCGTGCTCTCCGACAGGGATGGATTTCCTGTGATTGAGCAGAAGCAGGTACACACTTCCCACGGTGCAGGCAAAATGGCGCTGGGGTGCCAGGTAATTCACAATGAGCGCTCCACCACAGACGCACAACGCACACCAACTAGGTTGTCGCGTGGCTATTATGTCAATGTCCGCAGTGTAGGAAGCAGAGCGAGTGAAGACGTGCGGAAAAGGAGCTCACTTCAAAGATGTCCCCAGCGCTGCCATTAGCTAATTCCACTGCAGAGACAGCCCTTTATATGATGTCGGGTGCGCACAGTAAAAGATGCGAGCCGCCCATCCCCCGTCGTGAGCGTGGAGCCAGGGTCGCACTGTCCAGTAAGCAGTCTTTAGAGGGGGGGCAGGGGCGACCAGCAGGGAGCAGAGAAACCTCCCGCCTCCGCTTTCAGCGACTTCAATCACGCTCGCGGCCTACCTTCGCCCCTGGAGCCGTGGCCTCGATTTACTGTCCCTCCCGGGTCGCGGCAGGGGCGGCCCGGCGGTCGCACGCTGGGAGAAAAAGACTCACCACAGGTCCGGCAGGGCATTGGCGCCCCACTCCGCCGCTCACCACAGCCTCGCCAATCACTTCAGCAGCGTGGCGCTGTGTAGTTCGGGCGCAGGATTCTTCTCGCCACCTCAACTTTGTCTCCACTGATACTCGCGGCCGCCATTAACGTGCGGCCCGCACCTCCTTGGGATGTGCTCTCGTGAAGTCAGGCACTCCGCCGCACACGGGACCCAGCTCCGGAATCTTCTCAGTGGCGATTAGGCTCCTGGGCAACATTAAGGTGCAGATGGCCCGGTCAGAGGAGGAAAGTTTAAAGAATTTGTTTTGCTGCCGGCAGAGCTACACTAAAGAGCGGCCATTTTGCCGGACGCTAAGTCACGCTCCCCAATGATCAGATAGATGCTCCAGAATATGAGCAAAACTCTTAATATGATTACTGATGGCAGCTGCTACCAAGAAAAAGCCTATCCTCAGTCGGTGACCATGTTTTTTATTGTAAAAAGTGTATTTACCTGGTTTACCCCCTCTTTACGCCCTTAAGGGTTCAAATATCAACAGGACCCAAATGCTGGATCATTTGTCTTAGGGCCGCTCTCATTTTAGGGACAGTGACAGCCACCCTCTTAGATGTTGTATCCTGAGCAAGGTCAATTACTACGTTAACCCCCCCCCCATGATGATAGGTTCATTGAACTCGATTAAATGTAAAAATAGTGTATTTAGGGGAGTGGAATCATCCAGGTTTCGACCGTAATATCCAACGAATGCAAGCCAAATATCCTGGATCCTTGCCTTTGCAATTACCCATCGACCTAATGGATCTACCAAAGTTTCACCTAAAATACTTTGGAAAGATGTTTTAACCAAGAATGCCATCCCTTTTACTGTGACTGCTTGAGTGGTGCATATGCAATGCATGGTTGCTTTTTAAGATTTCCACCCATTCTTCTTTTAAAAGATGGGATTCTTAAATAAAAGTAACATCTGAATCACACAACTTCAAATACTCCAGTATCCTTATTTAGGCCTTCCATTGAGTGAAATTACTTTCCCACCATTTTCTAGGTAACTCAGGCATTTAAAAGGCAAAAGCAGCCATAACACAAATAATCTAACTGCACAATTAAAAAAGAATGACATTAAAGGACTTTTTTTTATTTTCTCCCACATACTCCCCCACCTTTTGTGAATCTTTTTTTTTTAATTTTCCTATATTTACATTTTGTGCCCGTGAACTTCCCGATCCCTCCCTGAGGAACCCTTCCTAACAACTAAAGGTATACTATAGACACCTCATTATAAACTCTCCTACATCCTGATGGTCGAGTTATTAGTGCTGTTAAACCGTTTGTGCTTTAATCTGCTCTATAAAAATGTTCACATCGTTTGGATCCCAGAAATTATGCATCTTATTATTCCTCATGACCCTTAGGGATGCAGGGAACTGAATATTTGAAGTGGTGCCAAGATCTCTTAATTCCTGAATATATTTACCAAGCTCCCACTGCCTGTCGAGGGTTGTACTGTATATGCCAGACCTGATACGGAAAGACCAATCGTTTTTCCTGTATGAACCAGCTTTTAATGCCCCAGTGAGGATGCTGTCTTTTAATTAGTAAGTTTTGAAATGTATCAACTGCTAAGTTGTGTCAAAACTTTAAAAAAAAGTGGAAAGGGAAATACGTTTTTTTAATCAAAAATAGTCTTGTGCCCACTGGGTTAAAATTAAGTTTCAATATGGTACTGGATGTTGATACAGCCTCATGAAGAATCACAACCCTGGTTTAAAGTGACTTGGAGGAAGGAGCTGCCCAAATACGATCTTGATACATTATGGCAAGTATCTCTATCTTTCTTATGGCATAGTGTGAAGTCTGTACCTCTAAGAAAAAAACACTTATTTACCATCCATAAGGCATACTGGACCCCCGAAGGCTCACAAAAATGAGTTTACAAGCTGTGAAGAAGTGCCCAAAGGGCGGAGAAATTAATGCAGATGAAAAGCACATGCTCTGGCGATGTCCTTCCATCCAAGTCTTCTGGAAGAAAGTGGGCACACCGTTGCCAGGTATTGTGGGGCATGAAATTAAGGTGAGTTTAGCACTGGTGATTTTTGGGGTAATTCCGTACGAAGACTCCACAACTATTTTATCTAAACAAGACAAACCCCTTATTTTTATGTTAATTCTTCTGGCGCGTAGAGAGTTGTGCGTTAAATGGATTTTACCTGTTTCTCCTCTTGAATGCGAATGGCTCAATTCAATACATAGAATAGCAAAAATGGATTGGACAACTTATAGCACGAAAATAACAAAATTCTTGAATTTGAGGGATAATTGGTGTAAGATTACACCTCCTTAAGAGGAAACTTTATTATTAACCTATCTTAGTTTCTCATTTTTGTCTTTTTTTCTTCTTTGTCTTTTTTCCCCCGTTTATTATTTTCTTAAAGAAATATTATTTAGTCCTATGATTAAGAATCAGTATTACAGGTTGCCTGGGATTACCCAGGAGTGGCCAAGATGGATTGGCAGTCCTGGGAAGGTAAATCCATAAGCACCTGTTGTTTTGGAAGAAAAGGAAAGGCGGCTAGGCCAAGAGGGAGCCCGAGATGTAACACATCTCCTCCTTAAAGGAGTGCTCGGACACCCTACATATTGCATGCCCAAAAAAAAGCTGGAATTCCATTTTATCCCCAAACTTTAACTCTTTTGACAAATGAGTACACAAAAAAAATCTAAAAAGATTAACTATCAGATTTTGCCATTGACATATTTCTTACTTTATCTGAAACGTATCGTTTTCTTGGATTCTATCATTTGTATCCTCCTTAATAATCAAATTTCAGAAGGACAAAAACTGTATTTTTGAAATGTATGCTTTTATATGTAAATTGTACGGCAGCAGATATTTCTGAATCATACTGATCATGGAAACCAAAAAATTATATAATGTTCGTATTCTGGTAATGAAGTGTGGAATTTCCATTCACAATAGGTGGTCGCAAATTGTGCACCAACTTTTTGCCAATGGAAAACAATATTGCAAATCGATTTATGTACTAATAGGGCAGTTTACAAAATTACAAATTGTAGTGGTTCGCAATACAAGCTATACCATCAATATTTATGAGGTAGGTCACATATTGCAGCTCACCATGATTGGATGCCATCACAGGGATGATGGCTTGCCGGGAACAGGAGGCTACCACACCTGTGATTGCTTTTTAGGAATCAATCATTTTTATTGAGCAGTATAACATCCCATAACACAGCTCAACTGCCTACATCCGCTGGCCGGCAGAGCAAGGTCTATTAAATTGGAACATAGCATTCGGGCCTACACCCCGGAGGGCGAACCCGTGAAGGAGAATGCAATGCCATGAAGAGCAGCCAGTACAATTACCAATCTACTGCAATCAATTATAGGAACTAGAACAACAAGGACAAAAAGAAATCCCCCTCTCCCCACCCCCACACCTCCCCCCGCCTCCCACCACCCTCCTCGGCATCAGTCCCATCTACCCCCTTATACTCCGTGCAGCGCCCTCCCCCTAGCACCACCTAGACCACTCAAGTCTTCTTGGCGGGACCCCAAGGCTCCAAGGGAATGAGTTGAAGAATCTGCAAATATTTTGGACACGTTACCTCCCGCAGATCCCTGGATAGAAGATGGAGGAAAGGGCCCTACAATTCCGCATAATCTGTCCCTTCCCGTGCATAAACAGCGATAACCGCTCCATAGCTAAAAGATGCCCCAGCCATCGGACCCAGTCCCTCGGGTCAGGAGCATCAGGGGACCCCCATTGCGCGAGGATGACTAAGCGCGCCGCTAACAAGGCCAAAGCAATCTGTCTAACCCTCAGCGAGCGCAAGGGAAATACCTTTGCATGAGGAACCCTAATCGTACATGTTCAGGAGCTCGAGGGAACATGATATGAAACGCCTCATCTAGGTCATCAAGGACCGCTTGCAAGTACCGCTCTAGCTGTGGGCAATGCCACAGTAAGTGCGTCAAGGTGCCCGGGGAACCACATCCCCGCCAACATAGGCCTGAGTGTTTCTGATCCGAAGTCTTAATACGAGCTGGAGTATAATACCAATAGGTAATCGCCTTATAGGCGGACTCTGTGCCTGCAACATTGGTAGTGATGTGGTGCGCGCAGTAGAACACCTGCTCGCACTCTTTACGTGACAGCGGGCACCCCAGTTCTGTCTTCCAATGAGCCTGCGCTTTTCTGCGTAAAGCTTTGGGGCGCGCTATGATCATGGCATACAGATCAGATATAAGTTTGCGGTCATCTTTCTTGCAGACCACCCACCTTTCAAAGACTGTCAGCGGGCGGGGCATAGCAGCAACATTAGTGGGTTGAGTGATCCAATGCGCTTCTTGCAAATAAGGAAATGCGTTGGACTCCAAGAGAGAGAAATAGTCTCGGCGGAGCAAAGGGAACGGGATTAAGCCATCAAGATCGAAGAGGGAGCCCACTCTCTTACAAACCTTCCTCCCTCCAGCGCTGAAAGATCGGGGACGCCCAGCCCGGCAGGAAGTCTGGATTGTCTACAATGGGCGTCATAGGAGACGGGAAAGTAGTCCAACTTTTACGCTGTGCCAATAGGTCCCACACCTTCATAGTTGGAGCCGTCACAGGGGAAGAGTAAAGACCCCACGCTCTATGCTTCAGAGGGAGCCACAACTCGTGCCAGATATTGCGCCCCGCCACCGTCTGGTCCATGAAGTTCCAGTGCTTACTGGACCATGGCCTGTTCCATTTGAGGATGAATCGCAGGCAGGCCGCCTGGAAGTAGGATTTTAGAAAGGGAAAACCCAACCCGCCGCCGGACTTAGGGGCCGTTATCAGCGATAAAGCAAGCCGTGGACGTTTATGATTCCATAAGAACTTATTAATAAGCCCTTGCAACTTCTGGATGGAACCTGGCGGAGGGCTCAGCGGGAGCATCTGAAAGAGGTATAAGATGCGTGGTAGCACCGTCATTTTAACTGCAGCCAGTCTACTGAACCAGGCCACATGGAGACGGGACAGTCGGATAGCTAGTTGGCGGTTTGGTCCACTAATAGCTTGTAATTGATGGAAGCTGTCTGTGCTATAGAGGGGGCAAGGCGGATACCCAAGTAGGGGATGTCGGAGAGAACCGACTGAAAGGCAAAATCCTGCTGCAGATCCAGCACTTCAGCTGCAGGGACCGACACATTAAGTATCAGCGATTTGGAAAAGTTAACTTTAAATCCCGCAACGCTACTAAATTCGTGCAGTTCTGTCGACAGGTGCCGCAAGGAGGAGTGGGGTTGTTTAAGCGAGAGAATCACGTCGTCTGCGTACAAGCTGATTTTGTGAGTGTCCGCGCCAAACCAGATGCCCGCAATACCCCCGTTGGACCGCACCCGCTGAGCAAAGGGCTCCATATAGAGTGCAAAAAGCAGTGGGGACAAGGGGCACCCCTGCCTCGTTCCTCCAGTGATAGGGAAAAGAGTAGACCTTCACCCATTCACCCGGACCGCCGCCTTCGGAGCTGCATACAGACAGTGGACCCATCGCACGAAGTTATCCCCCAGACTAAAGGCTTTCAATACAGCAAACAAATATGTCCAATCTACACGGTCGAAGGCCTTCTCTGCATCTATGCATAAGAAGAGGGCCTGCGCACGAGAACGGTGAATTAAGTCCATGAGGTGCAGAAGTCTCTTAGTATTGCCCCCCCCGGTTGTGTCGGAATAAAACCCGCCTGGTCCGGATCAATAATGCCGTCCATCAACGGGCTGAGGCGTGCGGCTAAAATGCTGGTGAAGAGCTTGGTGACAACGTTAAGGAGTGAGATCGAGCGATATGATCCACACTCCGTAGGGTCCTTCCCGGGCTTGGGAATGACCGTGATAGCGGCCTCCGACATGGAGGGAGTCACCTCCCCTACCTCTAGGACCGAATTAAAATGGCGCGTTAAAAAGGGAGCCAGCTCCACACAAAACGTCTTATAAAAGATGTCCGAAAAGCCATCCGGCCCTCGAGATTTGGCCAGTTTCACCCGCGCAATCGCAGAGATGACCTCCTCCATACGTATCTCAGCAACCAGAGCCTCTGCTGAGAACTGAAAGAGAGGCGTAATGCCGCATGATGCCAAATAAGCCGCAACTCGCTCGGGGTCCGAGGATTCCCCTTGATATAAGGTTTGGTAAAACCGACGGAAGGAGTCTACAATAAGGGAATCGGTAGTATGTTCCACTGCTTGAGAGTCCCTAATGGACAGGACTGCTGACCGCTGCGCTCGTGCCCTCAACCTGTGCGCCAACATCCGGCCCCCCTTGTCCCCGCTAAGATAAAACTTGTGGCGCAAGCGCAAAAGGGCATATTCCGCTCGATCCAGATCAAGGTGTTTCAGCATGCGTCTTTTTGTTTCCAACTCCCTCCATACGCGTGGAGCCCCTGTCCTCTTATGTATCACCTCCAGGTCACCCACCTCCTTCTCCAGCTCAGCGGGTTTCTCCCTAGGCAGCCGGGCATATGTCGCAGACAACGCAATAAACTCTCCCCGAACTACCAGCTTGAGGGACTCTCAAACGGACCCAAAGGACATACCACCCCTATCGTTGGTAGCGAAATACTGGGTGATAGCGTCCCTAATGCGAATGACTGCAGACTCCGAGCTGAGGAGGGAATCTCGAAGACGTCAGCCAGATGATGGCGGCCGCGGCCCCCTACAAGTAAGTTGAACAGAAATAAGGGCGTGGTCTGACAGAGAGCGCTGGGCGATAGCGCCCTCGGTCAAATGGGGCAGGAGAGAAGTCGTAGCCAAAAAGTGATCTAAGCGCGCATACGTTTTATGAGCTGAGGAGTAATATGTATAATCTCGCTCTAGGGGGTGCTGAGTACGCCATACATCATGTAACCCCCCGTCTTGCAACCATTGCTTCCCTCCCTGCGAGAGGGCCCCCGCTTGGTGTGAACTCGCAGCAGTTCTATCCAGCCACAAGTCTATCACTACATTCAGGTCCCCCCCACCAACACAAACGCATCTGGCGAAGCGAGCACTTCGGAGAGAGCCGCCTTTAAGAAGGGCTCTTGGCTCTCGGCGCTCGCTTGGTGCATACAATGAGCCCACTGTCAAATGTGTGTTCCCCCATTGAACCCGGATCGCCAGGAATCGTCCTCTAATATCAACCACTTGGGATATATTCTTACAGTGAGCCCTAGCACTGAAAAGGATAGCCACCCCATGCTTCTTCGCCGGGCCTGAGGACCATAACTGCACGGGGAAGCGCCTGTCTTTCATCCTCCTGTAGAAAATAGAAACCTTCTCAGGGGTCCCACTGATACTTGGTACTTTTAAACCAACAAAGAAGAAATTGGCACAGAAGCTGAAACATAAAAGTAACTTCTTTATTAAGCTCAAATGAGTGAGACTACGTCACACAGAAGCCTTAGCAACTGAATGAGACAGTCTGAGGAGAACAGAAAACAGAGGCCTTATATATGCTTAGGGTTACATAGTCATCATAAGAACAAGGGGCAGTCCTGGCTCATGTAAGCATGCAAAATGACTAAGATGGGCATACAAGATCTGCTTGCTCAACAAAGTGGGAGGAGAGTTACTACTCCATACAGCAGCAAAAATAGCCTTACAGTTATACTAGAGAAGCAGGTGCATTCTACTAGCTAGGCCCTTCTGGGCATGTGCGAAGGTGGAAGATGCTAAATATAGTTCGTTTCTAGGCAGATTACAAGAGCAGTCAACACTGAGGGGGGACAGAGCACATGGCGACCACGTGGCAGCACATGGCAAACAAAATGGCTACCAGAAATACAAAATGGCTTTCAGCTCATGCTAACAAATCCCTCCAATATTTAACAGATAGTCCTTTTAGCATGAGCTAAAGACATTCCTATGATCCAGTAGGAACATAGAAAATATTTGCACATTAATTTTCATAAATTTATCAATATCCTAATTCATTGCTAGGTGGGCATTTTCCATTATAAACATTTAATTAAGTGGGTATATATAAGCATAAGCAGGAATACAAAGGGAACAAAGCATCGGGTCATAATTAACATTCAGATAGCAGGAGAAAGTAATGACCACTATTACAAATAGAATTATCATTTTTCTAGTCCTAAGCAAAAGCAAATCCTAAAATCATCTAGTAAACATTTTCAGGGCTCCTATGCATTTCAGTGACTATTCATTTTACATTTTCAGAATAGCTAACAGCACATATATAATAAAAACATTTTCCAATTGACTTTTACATTTTCCTTTTATGAGGGATAGAACATCAATCGTATCTGGGACCAGGAGGACCACACAGGGCCATAGGAATTAGAACGAAGAGATGCAAAGGGCTGCTCCTCCTCAAAAATGGGACGACTAAAGGGGTACATTATTGACAAAAAGAAGAAGTCCTTGGGGAAATTGAAGCTGATGTACAACCAACCAGAGGGGTTGTGTCTGTTTGAGCCTCACAGGCAGGCTCTTGTTGTTTCCACAGTGGAACTGCACAACTCGCAACTCAAGAATCACTGCCCAGTTTGAAGGAAAAAGTCTCTTCTTTCAGGATAGGGCAGTCACCCACCAGGCAAATGCTCTTATCGATCCTGTCCAGTGTCTCAGGGAGTGCACCAGTTTTCTTCACTTCAATCTAACAGGCACCGGAGACACAGCACCTGTACCCTAATCTCAAGTCCTTCCCTAACTCCTGTATTGCTCTGCTGGTGCACTGCTCAACTGCTCATTCGTTGGGGCTACACATTGCATCCAGTGTACCCAGGTATCTCTTGACCAACAAACAAAGGAGCAAACTTGCATTCACTTTAGGACCAGGATTCAGAGGCCTGATGCTAGGATCTCTATTTGCTCGTGTTTGCCTCACTGAGAAAATTGCCACCCGTGACACGCCTGCTATATTATTCAAATCGACTTGCGACGAAAGCTTTATGTATACCAGCACGATACCTGATTAAAAAGAAACTTTGTGAAGACTTTATCACCAGTGCATTGAAACCTGAATGAAATCAGAGAAACAATCAGGAAATACCTCCTTCCCACTGTTTGAAGTTTCAGCTAAGAGTTCGAAATCTGGAGCTCTAAAACTGCCTTGCAAGGGTCATTATTTTAATGCAGATTTTGCCGTCCTCAAGATGGTTGTAAGGATTTGTTCGATACAAGACTGAAACGTCGACTGACAATCCAACTCCCTATGTATCAATGTACAACTAGTGACTGTATTCTATAGTTTAAGTTCGGTCACTTCTTTCATTTTATGAGGAGAGGATTTTTACTTTTGAAATTGAGGTGGTAATTAGTTGTACCCTTTTTCATTCGTGTGCATTTGATATCAACCGTAGTGTTGAATGTATCCTGATAATAGTGAATATTTAAACAAGTTGATATATATTTTTCTAAAGGTACCCCGTGTTTTTCATCTTTGTTGTGTCTTGAACAGAATCTCTTGTGCATTAATGCTTTAAACTATGATAAATACGTAGAAGCCCACGGTTTTGATTGGTTTTCTGCCTGTGGATTAAAATAATCAAGATTCCTCCATTTAAACAAAATCCCTTATAGGCAACTTTACTTGATACTGTTAGGATCTCTGAAGCAACCCTTGTTTCAAAAGGGGTCACCTCAAGTAAGGCCTCCTCGCCATTCTGGTCGGTCTGTGACTCTCAGCTGGGCATGATCCACGATTTCTCCTTTCTGATTTGTGACCCCGTCTTTCGCCCAACACCGTGGCAGGGGTACACACTTGATCACAGGGCTTCCGCCTTCACTGAGGTCCTATTAGCCAGCAATGCCTGTGCTGGTTACCTTCACTTTGGTTTCAAGCTGGACTGATGCTGACACTGACTCTCCAGGTGAATCCGATGTCCGGGCCCCTCTGGCAATGGTTGTAAGGCAGCAAATATCTATTGGTGGACAGAACAAAAGGTCTTTAGACAAGGCACAGAAACAGTCTATCAACAGAGAGGATAGTGTTAGAATACTTCCTAGTCTTGGGATGCCCCATATATTAGCAAGGCACCCAAGAACCACTTTCATCTATCTATGAGAGAGAAAAAAAACAACAGCCTAGACCTTTTGGCAAGTATAAAAGGAACTCTTTGGTGAACTGACAAGAACAGTAAACATCATCCAATCCCAAGCAGCCAAGGAAGTCTGTATTTATTTACTAAATTCGGAGGAAAAAGAGAAAAACAACACAGACATACTCTAAATCCTTACATTGGTGTATTCCTGTGTACTAATCTGAAAACCCTCAAAAAAGGAAATGTTCTACACTTTTGCTCATAAATTTTACAATACTTGTACATGACTGCAGACACTTCTAAAATGATTCTTCGTAATAAAAGCACCTACATTGTATGTTTTAGGACCATGCTCTCATGTTATAGGAGCAGCAGGAAATCTAAAACTGCTAATTTAACAGGGTTCATATCTATAAAACAACATTTTCTTCAAAATAGTTTTTGCTAAGGATCACATGGGCATCTTCCCTGCGTTCTACTTTTCATGATCCAAACTATGCAACATCAGCTCTAATAAGGACTGTCAGTTTATTTACACAGACCAGCTAATAAAAAACTAGAAATGCCCTTGCAAAACTATGTAGCATGGAAAAACATACAATAATGGTGTTATCACCTAAGAATTTTAGAACAAAAACTACCCACATCTAGCTACCCCTAAAGGTCAAATAAGGGAACAACAATCTAGACTATTTATCCTGTCATTTCATCAAACAGGATGGGCAGTAACATAACATATATTTATTCATTTTATTAATGCTAACAATGTTTAAAAAAGTATTACTGAATAGCCATAAATGTCTCATTGCTATTTCACAGACAATTCAGACAGGCTAAAAAAATTTGAGAAAAGGAGAGCGCAACATACATATTACCTAGCCTTAATTTGTAGAGGAGCTAGCCTCCTTCCCCCTTTTGACAGTAGAAAACCTGAAACAGGTTTCCCTTCTGTCAACACTATCAACCCCTGTTTGTAGCAACTGGCCATAAACAAAGTTATAGGAGGTACATAGCACTTTTGAGGAGGTAAAGAATATGAATACCCAAACCCCAATCATTTTAGCAAATGTACAAGTGAAACATGAGGGCGAATGAATTCAAACTAAATCCCATTGGCTCAGCCCTAGTAAGCACCAAACTAAAAGCATTAGTGCTGTATATATGGCCAAGCTCACATATACAATTGTATTGTGGTATATTCATATGAGTGCATAAAACTTGCTTTTGCCAACAAAAAAAATAGGCACAACTCCTCCTTCTTTCCCTGCGCTGCCATCTTGTCTTTCAAAAAGTTTCAGATGTCAAAATGTCGAAGCAAAACTTGCTCTGGTAGCTCTGCCAGGCTTCTAAATATAGAACTGACTTTTAACTCTTCCCAGCTGTACTATTCTGTGTGCAAAGTTTCCATGCAGCTTTCCCTATTTAAAGTCACCCTGAAAACAGAAAGCTGACCCATTCCCTTGTTTGTCAGTTTAATAACTTCTGCTGGTTTTTTATACATATCTTCAATTATAAGCAGTGTGCAGTAGATTTGTCTAACAATATAGAAGTCAGCTATTTGTATTATACCTAAATGTATGCATTTACTGAGGCCTAAGGCACTTTAAAAGCTGCTCTGAATGAAAAAAAATGCTGTTTAAATAGCGAATTTTGCCCAATTTCGACTTTGGTATTTGGGCACTTAAAAATGAATATCCTATAATTTACTTGCATAATAGTCATCCTCAAAATATTCTCTAGATAGCCCAGGAGTGAGAAATCAGAAATAATCATATATACCGTTATAAAAATGAGTTTTTTACGTCTGCGCAGAGGGAAAATCCATATGCAAATATCCTCATTATGCGGTATAACACAACTTAAATTTAATTTTAATGCTAGGAGGTCACAGTATGAGTATTAAGCTTTATAATTATAAAAAAACTAAATTAAAAGCACTTTAAAAAAATGTTTTTTTCATAATTAATAAAAAAAATATTTTTTTAATAAAACCAATCATTTTGATAATTCCACATAGGAAAAGCAAGCTTCATTCATTGCCTATCATATTTAGATGCATTCATTCACAAGCCTAAGCACAGAAGCCTAACTTGAAACATGACACATTTTTGCGCCACTTTTTAAAAGGACAATTATTTAACATCAGAACCACGAATATGCTTATAAAAAAGGCTGTAAAAAAGGAAATCCTTACGTTAAATGTTTTCCTGTTATCCAAAATAATGAACCTGATTTTTGTAACTTTTTAAAACAGCAGTCTGAAATGCAGGATTTTACCCCGTGTTTAACTGACAAAATCCTGGCTGAGTCAACATTCCTGTCTCTCCGTGGCCTACAATCAAAACAACAGCTGCTGCTAAGCGGGCAGTTAAAACACAGCTGAAGAAAGCTTTTTTTCAGTGTTGAAACGTAATCACGTGGCAGTCTATTTAAAACTGAGGCATTTCAATGCATGTTCTATAATATGTGTTTAGTTCAGCAAAATCCAATTTATTCAGATGATGTGTTTGCCTGTTAATATCTAATACAATGTATCTAAGGAAAATGCTTTATAATTGTTTATTTATTACAAAACACATAATTTCGTTTTTGAGGCCTATTTTATTCCTATTGAATGTGAATTCTAATTTTATCTTTTAACCTCTTCCATGCTCATGACAAGCTCAGCTCGTCATGAGGCACGGTTGAGCTGCACTCATGACGAGCTGAGCTCGTCACAGCCGTTGGAACGTTCGCACGCGGGGATAATTACCCCGCTGTGCTGAACGTTCGAAAAACGGGTGTGGTTGTGACGAGCTCCGCTCGTCATGAGTGCAGCTGCACTGTGCCTCATGACGAGCCGAGCTCGTCACAAGCACAGCGGTGCCGCGCGCGGCCCCCTCCCCCCACAGAGGGGGGAAAATCCCCTGCAGAGAAGGGGTTAGGCATTAGCAGTTTGTACATGTGCATAGTTGCTTACTCTATCATTTAAATAGTAACATATAATTATTTAGCATATCATATGGTTCATTTCTGGATTTTTATTTAGTATTAATTAAATGACATTTTGCATAACAGACTGATGACAGCAAGAAAACACAGACACACATTGAGCTCATTCCAGACATACACAGCGCGCTCAAGAGCCATTATTTCACAAATAGTGCAATCGCTATTTACTCACAGAAGTTGCAATGTAAAACCACGACCACACAGACATCCAAACACATGATTAACCCACAGATCAACACTTAAGACAGAAACAAAGGACAGCCCACAGACTGTACTTAAACCAAAACATTTGTAAATACTAGTTGTAAGTCATATTTACAAGAAGCGCTTCTCAATAGTATTCCAAAAGACTGCAAAAAAACAGCCCAACAAACTGTTTTATTTCCAAGGAGCCAAAATACACTCAATTCACTAGCTTTGAGTGGCAGAACACCAAAAGATCACTCTGCATATCTCCATTTATAAATGTGCGCAGAAAAGGATCCTTGTTTGTATTCTGTCCATATTTTAATTCCCTGGGGATAGGTCACCAAGGAAGAAATATGTTTTTATACCTAAACCTATCTAGCTATTCCCTCAAGGGAGCCAGTTAATTTAATTCATATCTCACTATGGTACCTTCAAAAAGCATCACATTCTTTGATGTATGCTTGAAACAGGCATGCCAAAAACATTGCAGAATATGCAAATATTATACCCAAAGTATCGCTTAAGATACTCTTCGTACGTTGCGCCGTTCAAACTAATTCAAACAGAGAAAAATCTCCTCATTACTTGCCTACACAAATTGCAATTCGTATATCTATCCCATACAAATCCAAAGTTCGCCAACACAAATTCCAAAATTCCAAAGCCACAGTAAGTGTTACTTAACTACCTTACCAATCCAAGGCATCAAACCAACAGCAAGCGCCGCAGAACAACGCTTACCAAACAAATGGTTGTCCAAATTCTAACTGTCAAGTTCTGAATGACCCAACAGTCTTTTTAGAATACTCACGCCAAAAAGGTTCTCAGTCAGGAGTGACATCAGGTGGAGGATCAAAATCAGGAAGATCAGAAATATACTGGGCTGCAGAGACAGAGAATCCCCAGAATCTCCGTGCACAGAGGACCTCCTTAGTAGAGTCCTGTCCTCCTCAGTAGATTTCTGCCTCCTGACAAGATCACTCACTTAGATAGCCACTTCTCTGATGAGGTCCACGTTGGAGCGCCATTTTTAGAAAATAGAAACCTTCTCAGCGGTCCCACTGATACTTGGTCCTTTTAAACCAACAAAGAAGAAATTGGCGCAGAAGCTGAAATATAAAAATAACATCTTTATTAAGCTCAAATGAGTGAGACTACGTCACACAGAAGCCTTAGCAACTGAATGAGGCAGTCTGAGGAGTACAGAAAACAGTGGCCTTATATATGCTTAGGGTTACATAGTCATCATAAGACCAAGGGGCAGTCCTGGCTCATGTAAGCAGGCAAAATGACTAAGATGGGCATACAAGATCTGCTTGCTCAACAAAGTGAGAGGAGAGTTACTACTCCATACAGCAGCAAGAATAGCCTGACGGTTATACTAGAGAAGCAGGTGCATTCTACTAGCTAGGCCCTTCTGGGCATGTGCGAAGGTGGAAGATGCTAAATATAGTTAGTTTCTAGGCAGATTACAAGAGCAGTCAACACTGAGGGAGGACAGAGTACATGGCGAGCACGTGGCAGCACATGGAAAACAAAATGGCTGCCAGAAATACAAAATGGCTTTCAGCTCATGCTAACAAATCCCTCCAATATGTAACACTCCTAGTGTTTTGGAGCGGAGGTGAGTCTCCTGTAACAGACACACTTCACCATCTGCATTCTCCAACAGAGACAGGATGGCTGCGCACTTAACAGGGTTATTTAGGCCCCGCACATTCACGCTAACAATTTTCAAATCTCTACCCATAGTCTTTCCAAGAGGGACGAAAGCACTAGCCTGCGCATCAAAGACAGGGTCACCGGAGGACATAGCGGAAGCACATACCCACCCCAACCTACACCTAACCCCCCAGAGAATTGATGCAGAGCCTCAAAAACAACCCCTTCCCCAAAACCCATCTCCAACCTCCCCAAAACAGGATTGAACCCAAAAAAGTCTTATGAGGTAACCAATGTTCGTCAGAAATATCACTCTGGATGGGGAACATGCGCCATTATGAACCTCACCCAACCCTGATACAGGGCACCACCCCCCACTAAGGACAAAAAGGAGAGCGGGTGTCACAGTCTTAACCCCCCTGGCCTCCCTCCGCCACCGCCATGCAACCCAGCCTGTGCCAAGCAAACAGCGTTCAAGGAGCACTCTCACTGTCGGTTACCAATGACTGACGCCTCTCTCTCCAAGAGACTCGTAGAAGGGTCCGGCTTCCCCAATGGAGGTGACCTCCCCACTCTCTGCCATTCCGTGGAGCGCCTGCGTCGCCGAGCGGGTGATTCGGTTGATCCAGCTGGTGCAGTAGACCTCTCCAAGCCCAACGCCTCAAAAGCTGCATCCAAAGAGCGAAGCCTTGTTCCCGCAGGTAGGTGGTGATCGGCTTGAAACTGCGATGCTTGATGAGAGTTGAGGCCACCAAATCTTGAAAAAGGGTAGGCTGGTGACCACGGAATTGCACCGAGGGAAGTGCTTGCGCCTTGAGTAGAATCTGCTCCTTAATCTGGAATTCGTGGACGCAGACTAAAATGTCTGGTGGAGGAGCCTTGACACCCCTCGGCAAGCCCACACGGTGCACCCGGTCCAGTTGAAGGTTGAAGTTGTCCCCCTCATCCAGGATCTGTCTAAACAACGCCGTCACATACTCCCGCAGGTTATCCCCTTCTCCTTTCCAGGGGACCGCTCGGATCCTGATGTTCCTCCGCAAGCGGTTTTCTAGGTCTTCGGTGTGCGCCTGCAAGTCCAGATTCTGTTCCGTCAGGTGGAGGACATCCTGCTGGAGCTGATGGATCTCCTCGTTAGAGCCCAGATCATGCTCCTCCAGGGTCGTCACTCTCTCATCAATGGCGTTGACGTCTCTTCGCATCTCTCGGACATCTAAGGAAAGCTGGGAACGGAGTTCCAGGATGTCTTCCTTGATGGCAGCAAAGAGCTCCAGCATAAAGGCTTTAGTCACAGGCGCATCAACATCCTCAGGCTGCGCAGACTGGGTATCCGATTGCGAGGCTGGCCGGCTCGCCAGCTTTTGTACTGAGTCCGTCAGGGGCTTATCTTTCTTGCCCCTGGTAGCAGACATAGTGGTGTCGATAGGGGCCCAGCGGGGCACAAACAGGCTCCAGCAGCCCCGCACCTCCCCGTTCAGCCCAGACCCGGGCCGCCGCTGAAAAACGCCGCCCGCCAATACGCGGGCCAATGGCGAGCCCTCTGCTATCCAACAAGCTCTCCAGGACCTCCAACCGCAGAAGTCCGCCCGATACAAGGCTTCCGCAGCCGTCGCCCGCGCACTTCTCTGCTGCCCAGGTGGCTGTGTCCACCGTCCTACCAGGGCCTCCGCAGGCACCACAAAGGTCTGTACAGGACGTAGGCTAGTAGGGCAGGGGGGCTTCTTTAGACAAGGAGGCAGCCTGGGCCTAGGCCCCCCAAACTCCACCAAAGCCGCAACCCAGGCCGACAGTCACCAGGCCGCACACCACTCCTCCACTCTGCCCACAGGCCCACTCGCGTGCTACTCTGGAGGCCTGTCCGGGCTCTCTCCCCCTCGCCGTGCCCAAAGTGGCAGCCGCAATCAGCCCGCCATGCACTCCCGTCCTCTGTAGGTTGTGAAAGGCCAAGCAGGGGGCACTAAAACAAGAAGTCTCCGCCCACCGAAATGCCGGCCGATATGAGGCCCCACACCAGCCCCGCGGCGGCCGCTCCTCGGGCACCCCCACTAGCAGGAGAGAAGGGCCCCACCACTGCACCGCCCGCCGATCCGCGGGACAAAACAAAGCGCTGCAGGACCCCAGACCGGCAGGATTCACTATGCAGCAAAGGTTACCGCAGCGCACCGAGGCCCATCACCTCGAGCCCCTGCATGAGCCTCGCGCCGTCCACCGGACCGTGGACCGAAGCACAAGCCCCTCCGCTCCTCACCTCTAGCCAGCAGGGGGGAAGGCTCCCGCCACCGCGCCGCCCGCCGATCCGCGGGCCGGAACAAGGCACCGCCGGGGCCCCAAGGCAGCAGGATCCAGCTAGCTTACTGCAGCGTAGACCAGCGGGCAGTAATGTCCGGGGGGGGGGGGACAGCACCTGTCACCAATATCGTGGCCCACCGCTGAGGGCACCTGTGCGGGGCCCCACGCCATCCGCCAGACAGCAGACCGACCCTCAAGCCTCCGGCCAGCCGCCCCTCTACTTCTCACCTCCAGTGCCAGGCAACCACCGTCCGAGGCGCTCGACTGCCGGAACCACAGCAGGAGCTCACACGCAGCGTCAGCCTCCCCGGGGCCAGACCTCAGCGCGACATGGGGGCCGGCGCCTCTCCGGGCCCAACAGCGCCTGCCTCACTCTGCTGCAAATGCCGTCCACACATAGGCTCCGTTTCTCGCACCATGAGGCGGGCCGGGCCTAGGGGACGTCAGGGCCGCACCGCTGCAAAGAGTCCAATCTCCCCCTCTCGGCTGAAAAAAAAAGGCACCGCCGGGACCAGGACAGCGAGAGGACTCAAGAGCACTTCGTCAGCGGCGTGGATGGGCACCAGGTAGGGCGATATACATCGCTAGATGCCAGGCGTCGTCGGAGGGACTAAGAAGCACGTCCTACTCCGCTGCCATCTTGGCCATGCCCCTCCGCCACCATCTTGGCCACGCCCCCACCGCCATCTTGGCCACGCCTCTGTGATTGCTTTTTAAAGAAAAGAAAACTTTTTAAAAATGTATCCTGGTTTCTTTAAAAGGTTTCTGGCTGCATTTAAAAGAAAAGTTTGTTTTTTCTAACTTTGTTGCCTTGATCACTGCCTACTCACCAACAAATTTCTCTTAGTTAAAGAAAGTGTAAGGTGTTCTAAGAGGACCCTTTCTATTTTTCGAATGTATTACCACCCCAACTCGGGTGTCTGTAACTTTTCAATATTGTGCATTCAGAGTTTAGAGGTAAAACACTGATACACACCGTAATGATTCACTATTTGGAAGGGATGTCCAAAACACACCCTTTCCAAATAGGGATTCTTTATGCCTTTCTAAATCCAATTTGTGAGTCAGTAACATTTTTCTGAATGGCAAAATGGTTTTAGAATATTTAGAAAGCCGTTTTTCAATCACAAACCATGTGACTTACCGAATTGCAGGTTTTGGACCAACAAAATGGATTTGTACCTCAGGTCCCTTGTTATTAAGGAACCTACAAGAAAACCTGCAATAAACTCAGGTTTCATACTTTGGTTCCACCCTACAATGATAAATAACCTTCCGTTATACTGCTATACTCAAGTAGACACAATAAAACTGCTGATTTTGACCATTAATTTTTATCTCCTAACTTTAATTCTAACACTGCCACCAGCCCTACCAAATATAAGTATTGAAATTCTAATATTGTAAGGCTGATAAGGAACACCAAGTACTGGTGTTATAGTAGAATGTGAAACACCTAGAGAAGGTGAAATTTGATTACAGCAAAATGTATTACAAGACCCTTTAGTTTTAAATAGCTACTTATTTAGAACAGCTAAAAAAAACATTTAAAATGTATTAACAAGGGTCAATATTGAATTCTCTCCTGAATCTGTGCCACCAATTGCAGTAGAGCCCTAGAAAATTACCCTGTGCTTTTTTAAACAAAGGAAGTTATTTTCACATCTTTCAAGAAACATCCCCTATTGTGAGAAAGAGGTTTAGCATCTCAGTTTGGCTGAAGAAAAAGATTAAGCTCTACAAATATCAACTGTGTCATTCTTAAACTCTTCAGACCTTTGCTGAACTCCTGGTTTGTTGATTGACAACATTTCTTATAACTATGGGGGTCATTACGATGGTGGTGAACCCACCATCAACAGGTTGTCGCTGAGGGGTTCACCTCCGTCATGAGGCCATTTCCCGCCGCCCATATTTTGATGGCGGGTGGTGTGTTGGCGGGCGGAAATCCCAACCGCCACAGGTCCAACAGTAGCAATCATTCCGATTGCCTGTTGGACCGCTCCGCATCCCCAGAATGGTGGTGGTGCCTACCAGGCACCCCTGTAGGGATTAGGATGGTCCATCCTCGCCAGCTAGGGATGGACTTTGGGGGCCCTTACGGGCCCCCCTTAAGCAGGGGCACTCCGGTTTTGCCCCACTACATTTCCCTGCACCATGTGGCAGGCACTGCATATTGCCTGCCATGTAGTGCAGGGAAATGCAGAATGTGCTTTGTTTCCATTGCGGTGGGTGCTGCATCCAGCAGCACCCACCACAATGTAAAAAATGGCACTTGTGGCCGCCATGGTGTCGGCTGCATTGTAATCCCACCTGTGGGACCGCCACCTTATAGGCGGGCAGTCCCCTTCCCTGAGACTATGGAGGATAGACAGAAGTCCATCCGCCATCGTAATCAGGCCCCATAAATTGGAAAAGGGTAACCTCTGGCACATATGCATTCTATGCTAAAATCTATAATGCTGTGAAGAGCAAGGTAAATGGAGGTGCCAAATCCAAAACTGAACTGAGAAGGAGAAATTTATTGACATTCTTGTGGTCTTCTGAAAAATTATGTACAGGTGGCTTAAAATGCAACATTAGTGTTATTTGTGTTCAAAAGGTGTACCACGTCCTGCAACTATTCTCTAACTGCTCTCTTAAAGAAATGCTTTGGCTTGCTCAGAAACAACTTCTTTAAAAAAAAATCTCATTATCAAAAAGTAAAAAATTACTCAGATTGAAAAAACTGATTGGGGATATGTTCAGTAAGAGCAGTGGAATTGTCACACTGGCTCAACTGTCCACAGCAATTTTTGGGACAGAAAGATCCTCTGCATGGTAAAGATGTGTACCCCTGCCTTGAGTGCCCAAATGTACTTTTGTCCGGATCCCTAATGCTGATTTTTTTGTGATAGATGACCATGAATCATGCGTGGGTGCCATGACATGGGCCTGCCTCGTGGAATGTGGTCTTTTTGGACCGGGCGGGGTGCCCAAAGTGCTACTCTCATAGTGGTTGCATGCTACTGCTTTCACTAGGAGTTAAGCAGCACGAGCGCTGTGATGGTAGCATACCATGTAGTAATCAGTAGTTGTAAACAGGGCCCTTTTACCCTGTGTCACTGTACTGAGGCCTACAAGCTCACTCACCTTTTTAAAAGTTCTGCAACTGTATGCTTAACTCAGCATTGGCCTACATTAGGTAAGTTGTGGAGTGCTTCACTTCGCAGGAGTAGTAACTCTGAGTTAGTTGTATGTGTGCCTGGGAAGGGTACAGTACAAGGATGGAACAGTACTGTGCAGTAAATGTGTTATTAGTAGGACATGTACTTGGTGTATTTATGCCTAGGAGGAATACATCACGAGAGAGGTAGTGCTGCATGGTGCACATGTGTATGTGTGCTGGCACAGAGTATGATATGAAGGGTGGAGTGTTGTGCAGTGCGCACATGGTAAGTGTGTTTGCTGGCAGTGCTTGTGTTTAAAAATAACACACCCTGGTTAAACATAGAAAAGCTTCAGTGCAGAACAGTACACCAGATGGAGTGTGTGTAATAGTGCATGTAAGGTGTTAGACCTGTCAGCCTTATGGGGGTCTTTCCCAAAATGGTATGTCTTCTTAATTCCATTTTGGTGCTGAAATATGTTTTTGTTAGCTTCAGGGCTCTATACACTTTCCCTTTGCTAACCAGTGCTAAAGAGCTTGTGCTCAGTCCCCTAAACATGGTTTGATTGGCATACACCTAATTGTCATATTTATTTATTACTTATAAGTCCCCTGTAGAGTGATATATCATATACTCAGATCCTGATTATTAAATGCTACCAGTGGGCCTGCAGCACTTATTGTGCCACCCATTTCAGTGGCACCTTAAAACATGCCCATACCTGTCATTCTAGCCTGAATGCAGTTTTAAACAGTGATGTCGACTTGGTATTAAAGCCCCCTTGCCAAGCCTTAAACTCCCCTTTATTACATATGTCACCCTTAAGGTAGGACCTAGGTCGCTCATAGGGCAGAGTGCTGTGTAATTAAAAGGTTGGACATGTACTATTACGTTTTACAAGTCCTGGTAGTGAAAAACACCTACATTTGTTTTTCACTACTGTGAAGCCTACCCCTCCCTTTAGGATATCATGGGGGATTCATTATTACATTTAATAGGCTGTAATTGGGAGCAGGTAGCTATATCAAGTTTGGTATCTATGAAATTGTAATGATAAACATTATTTAATAGTAAAGTCAGATTTTTCATTATAATTTTGAAAATGCCACTTTTAGAAAGTTGACTTTTTCCTGCCCTAAGCCCTTTGTGCTGGCAGTCTGTCTTGAGTCACATGAGTGGGTGTAGCTGGCAGTTAGACTTTGCACATTCCTCCTAGACAGGCACACAAGTCTGGGATTAGGTGTGCCTAAATGGGCCATCTGCTGGCCATCTGATGGGGGAGCTGAACCCAACCTCACTTGCAATTGAAGGCCTGTGCTCTGCCGGCACAAAAAGAACCGAACAAACCCACATTGCCAATGCAGCCAGCTTGGTGCCACGGCAGGGGAGGCAGGAAATTCCATGCACTTCAAAGAACCTCTCTAAAAGCTTCTCCCATCTCCCAGAGGAAAGACACCAGGGCATAAAAATAGGTTCTTGAGGCCAACTCTTCAGAACATTTCTGGACCTGTGATTACTCTGGCAGGAAGAAGGACTGCTGTGCTTCTGGGAGGACTGCCACTTTGCTAGATTTCTGCTCTGGAGGACTGCTGGCCTGCTGAATTGCTGCCCTATTGCCCTGCTATTCTGCTGCCTTCTGCCTGGGTACAAAGACTGTACCTTCATCTGTCCCAGGTCTTTTAGTGTGACTCACAATGGCTAATTTGCTGTCTTCTTGTTCAGAGCTACAGGTACACCGAAAACTTCCTCCATCTTGAACCTGCAACCTGACCCAGTCTGAGTGAATCCTGGACCCTTGGAAAGAGTGCCAAAGTTGCCCAGATGTCCGAATCCCCAAACTGAGAACTTAGAAAGTTTTTGGCCAAAAACTGCTCTGAAAACCAGGAGGAGTCTGGAACCAACCTGCTCGTCTATCCGCCGGAGGTGTATCGCTGGTCAGATTGACTTCCCTGGTTCTATCTCTATGTTCTTCTCTGCAGCTATAAATCCTTTTCAGAAACCTGAGAAGAGATGCTCAGGCAGGTGTACAATAAAAATCTCACTGTCATTTAAAAGAAATTGAGAATATTTTAATGTATGAAAAGACACTAAAATGACAAAATCCAATTAGGGGAACAGGAGATATGAATTCTAACGTTTTTAATAAAAATAGTGCCCAAAAGTGCAAAGTGTCAACCGGGACAACTGTTCCTGCTAGACAGGGACAAGGGTAAGGTTTAAGGCCAACCATGATGATGCTTAGGTCAGATACACAATTCTGATTTGCCTGTGACAGAAAGTTACCTTCACACTTTGAACATTTCAGAGAAGGGAGTGTCTTCAGAGGGACATGGGTGCAGGCTGGATCTGAAATTGGGCCTGTCGACAATGGGTTGACAATGGATGCGGTCTCAATGAAGCCGGTAATGAAGGCAGGAAAAGTTCAGAGCGAGAAAAGTCCAGCGTTCCCACCCAGGAAGTCATTGACATTGATCGGATGACATTGATCGGATGCTCCTCGATGTCGGGCTCCGTGAAGCTTTCTACTTTCGGACTTAGGACATTATTATGATCTTGGCAGATGTGATACTCTGGCACAAATGTGATGTATATCGCATCCGCGATATTACAAGTTCCATAGGACATAATGGAACTTTTAATATGGTGGATGGGATATCTGTCACATTTGTGACAAAGTATCCCATCCGCCAAGATTGTAATCAGGCCCTTAAACTCTTTTCTGGAAGTTGGATTCCATCAGCAAATCAAAGCTGCAAGCTGTAGCCGAGGAGGGTTTGACATCATTGGATGATGGTCGGTGTTGGACAAGCTGAAACAAACTTACTGCTGTGGAGAGGAATGTAGCAGGAGCAATGGCAAAGTGAGGCCCACTGGCGATGCACCCTCATCTATCAACTGAAAGGTTGGTACTAGCCCCATGACATTTCTCCAGGTAAAAAGTTAGCAAAACGTTTTAAAATCCATTTCCATGTTTATGCAGGAGGAGTACACTCTGCCACCAGCCAAGCTCTGCAAGATATCAGGAACAGCACTTGGGGTTCAGGACACACTGCAACAGAATCCACCAGCATGGTCCAGGGCAGGCTCATTTGAAACTGATCATCTGGCCTCTTCCAGGAAAGTGGGATTCTTTCAGCCTCTTGTGTCCCTGTAGCTTGATAGGAGGTCAGCCAACTGACCCTTGGAGTCATCTCGTTTGTCCTGGGTACACGTGGGGGCAGGGCCAGCGTTTAGGGTTCTCCTTACAGGTCTCAAAAGGTCTGGTAGTATTTGAAAGAGGGAGCCAAGGTGTACTAGATTTATTTATAGGACTAGCCTATGGTTAGGGATGACTCCTGGCTTCCTAACCAATAAAGAAAAACGTTCCCAGGGGTAACCCTACCCACTTTTGCAACAGGTCCTGTGTGTCCTGCTCCAAATAATCCAACAGTGGCCCTCTCTACCTAAATCCAACATGGAAAAATCTTTCTTGAGCTGTGAAAGCTCCTGTGCCCATCATAGAAGTGTGGCTAGGGAAATGAGCAACCCCTCCTCTGTGGTCACTCAAGAATGTTTCTGGGGGCAGCTCCTTTCCTACTGTGATTGGCACCTGGCTAGAAGGACTATAAATGGGGCAGGCCCATGTGTTAGCTGCATCTGCCCGTGAAAGGGTAAGCATGTTTTGAAGGTAACAAAACACGCCCACTCATTAATTCCCCAGCACTGCGGCAAAATTTGTGCCGCGGTTAATTAAGTCCCTGATGGGCATCTTGTCAGAGTATCAGAACACCTCCCCACACCAAAGGCCTTTGTCTCAGCTCTGGTGTGCAAGTCCGCTCCTCAACAGGGAGCTATGCAGCTCCTGGGAGGCAGCTAGAAGCTCATGCAAATGAGGTTCTAGAGCTTCAGGCAGGAAAAAAGTGACTTCTAAAAGTACCTTATGTGAAATATTTAGCTCAAATCTGATTTTACAAATGAAATGGTGTAGTGAAGTAAATGAAGATCAGATGTTAAGAAGGATAAAACCCCCCACCAGGAGCTGTCTCCTTACAGCTCAGTCCCAAGCTCCCAACTGAACTCACAGAGCTAGGAACCCAACATTCTAATGTGTCATCATGGATACCAACATTCCACATGGTGACAGCAGAGGACGAGCAAGAAGGATGAGTAGCAATCACTACAAATGGGTTTGTAATAAATACTTTAAAAAGTCAAACAATTACATTTTTAACTGGTTCCTAGTCGTAGATTATCTTTTAACTTTAATAATGTACCTCAATCAATGGTAGCCTAACAGAAAATATAAAGATAACCAGAGGAACGAGACAGGGTTGTCCACTCTCCCCTTTACTATTCAATTTATATATCGAACCACTGGCAAATAAGCTAAGAAACAACAATAAAATTACCTCATTCAAACATGGCACATGGGAGAAAAAAATCGCTCTTTATGCGGACGACCTAATGATTTTTACCGAGGATTATCCAAAAGCCAAGGCAAGTATCGAGAAAACTTTAAAGACATTCGGAAAAATCTCAGGATACCTGGTGAATCAGATGAAGACAGAGGTCATGACATGGAACACGACCTTTCAAAGCAATTCTATAAAAAACGAAATAAGGTATTTAGGAATTTTAATAAATCATGATATAGAAAAGATTGCAAACAGAAACTTAAATAAAGTTGCCGGAGAGGTAAGGAAATTGCTTGAGACATGGACCTCTCTACCGTTGAGCTTGATTGGGAGATCGAATATAATCAAGATGACTGTCTTACCAAAGTTCACCTTCTTATTTAACGCGATACCGATGGAATTTGGAAAGACTGAACTAGCTCGAGCACAGAGAAACATAACGAGCTTTATATGGGCAGCAAAAGGATCAAGGATTGCATGGAAAAAGATCAGGAGGAGTAAGAAAGATGGTGGGTTGGCCAGCCCGGACTTGGTGGAGTACTGCAGGGCTTTTCAATTTAAAAATACTAAAGTATTACTAAAAAGCCATGAATACTACCCTGCTTATTTTAAAGTAATCACAAAATCAGAGGATCATGCGTTGTTCAAGTTTGGACACCCCAAATACTTCAAAAAAATAAAGCTCAAGATATTAAGGGATGCTGCAAAGATGTGGACACAAATTAGAGGCATTCTACAAATATCGTACTATAGCAAATGGGCTCCTATCTGGGATTCTCCGGGAACCCCAGAATGCTTAAAAGACACTCTCGCATTGGCATTAAAAAGAGCAGACATCAAATATTGGGGACAAATACTAAATGGTCCAAATTTAAAAACATGGTCAGAACTGCAAGAAATGACTAACAATACTCTATCTAAATTTAAATATTATCAGATGCTAAGCTGGTCCAGAACATTGCCCAGTATAAACGGTAACGAAAAACTGGAAGATGACATGATCAAAACAATGCGATTACCAAAAGAAGTAGCAAAGTGGTACTGGGCTCTGATAAAGCCCAATGATGTCAACGTCAGCATGGAAACCCAAATATGGGGGAAAGACATTGTAATTTTGGATTTGGACCTAATTTGGGAAAAATCAGTAGATAAATGCTGGTCCAACCTGAAATCCGCGGCTCTGAAGAGAAATCATTTTTACACAATCCATAGGGCGTACTGGACACCAAAAAAACTCTCCACATTTAAAAATGCTGGAATAAAGAAATGTCCTAAATGTGGAGAGGAAAAATCAGATGACATCCACATGTTTAAAACCTGCCCTCAATTGAAAGAGTTTTGGGATCAAGTCGGTAAGACCCTGAGCACTATCCTGTCCAAACAACTAACTGTGAGTATTACTCTTATTCTATTTGGGATATTAGACTCAGGTAATGAAGGGGGGCTTACTAAGGAACAGGAGAATCTCCTCTTTGTGTTAATAGTCCTTGCAAGGAGAGAGATTTGTATCAAGTGGATAGGACCCTCTTGCCCAACTCACGCAGAATGGCTAAACTCGGCAATAAGAATCAACAATCTTGATAAGTTAAGAAATGTAAGCAAAAGATTTAAGTTTTGGGATAGTTTTGAAACCTTCTTAAATCCCAATTAAACATCAAACTTAAGTCCTATGATTAATGCGATTTATCTTCTGGTGGACAAGTATGGTACTTGTCAAGGTGGCTAACCCCCCTCGATCTAAGCCAGAAGATTCGATATGTAACGAGTAAAGGAAACTCCTCAAACAAACAAGAGGTCAAAACTCCCCAGCCAAGAGAGACCAAGGGGCAGTGCCGGAAAAGAGCAAAGAGGCAGACACCTGACACTCGGTAATCATACAGTAATCGCAAGATGAGGATTAAAAGAAAAAAAAAATAATGTACCTCAATGCTTTCCTATGGAACAGCTAACCCCGCTAGGGTGAAAATTGTTTTAGGGCATTTTTACTGAAAGGACATGTTTAACATTAAACTTTTACATGCCCTACTTTTAAATACCAATCTCCCTGTCTCATGGGCATTTATTTAGGGGATGAATTATTAACATTTAAAATGAGGGTTTGAGCCTGTCAAAAGGGGTGATTTTGGCATGTTGAATTTGTAGTTTTTAAACTGCACAGACAGGCTATATTGGTAGGCCTGTAGGGTATGCAATGTTTACGACGCAACCTTTACAACCCCGTTCCATTACGACGCGGTCATAACAACGAAAGTTGTTACAACGAATTGCGCTGGGGGGCGCTCAAGGATAGTAAATCATTTAATTTACTATTCCAACACCTTCCCTACTATCCACGGGGACTGGTGTTGGAATAGTAAATTATTTTTTTTAAATTTGCGCCCCCCCAACGCAAGTCGTTGTAACGACTTGCGTTGTTACAACCGCGTTGTAATGGAACGCGTTGTAAAAGTGTGCGTCGTAATGACGTACATCCGGCCTGTAGTACTGTTTTGCACTGTCACTCTAGTGGGTGCATAATGAGTGCACTAGTGAAATTGAACTTACAGGCCCTGGTTACACTTTGCAGCACATACTAGGGACTTATAGACAAATTAAATATACGAATTTGGAGTATAGCCAATTTCAGCATGTGTTATGGGTCAGAGCGCATGCACTAGTGCCTGGTTAGTGGAGTCCAGTGAAGAGAGTCAAAAAACCAGCAGCATCAGACTAGAAAAAATGGCGGTGATCAAGCAAAGAGAGGAATTTTCTCTGCAGGCCTGTAATAACTGGGAAGGTGAGGTCAAAAGAAAATGTCTTCAGTATGTGGTTCAGATCATCCCGGTAAATTCCCTCTTGAAAGAAAGAGTTGAGGATGTTTTAGCTAAGTTGCGGGAAAAGTTACAAAAAGTCAGCAGCTCCTGAGAATTGCCAGGATAAAAGGATTAGAAGGAGGAGACATATTTCTAGTATGAGAAAATATCTATTGAGATGAAGCTCTGAAGAGATGGAGTCAAATTGTTTATGAGCTCTTCCAGACTGGAGACACACAGTTTCCTCCATTGCTAGTTCAAAGAATCAGGAGTACTTTTGGCCAGTTATATTTTTTTTGGCAGTATTCGATAAGGGGATCTCATCAGGGTCACTCCAGTGGAGTAGGGATGGCTGAGGTACCTTGACAGAAAGTAACAAGCATTTGCAATACAATAGGTCTTGCATTTGGAGAGTTAGAGCTACTGGCTTTGTAAATGATGTTTTTAATGTATGTATTTTTGTTTGGAGTGCAGTGGATGTCTGTGGTGTAGAGTGGAATTATGTGGGTTGAATTGGAATTGTTAGTTGTGGAATTGTATGGGTTGGAATTGTGTGGTGTATTTGTGTAGTGGAAGTATGTGGTATGGTGAATAGATAGGGGTGAGAGCTACACAGAATAGATAGATAGGAAGATAGAGAAGGATAGGTACTTTGTGCTCGAAGCGGTGAATGAGCTCTAGATAGAGGAGCAGAAAGAGGATGTGAGGAAGAGAGAAAGAAGGGGAGAGCAGGCTCTAGACGCATGAAGAGGGAGCTTTTGTTTACACAGACAGGGCCGGCTCTAGGGAGGTGCGATCGGTGCCACTGCACTGGGCGCTGACTTGGGGTAGGGGAGTCATGTTTATTGTTTAAGAAGCACCAGATGCCACGTTCCTTGCCCCAGCAATTTTCAAGCATCAATAAAAATGTCACAATAATTGCGGTGATTAATGTTTTTCCTGTAGACAGACCTGAGCATTGTCTAGTAGAGAATGTTTTGAATCATCATAGCGCAGAGGGTTAATATGCCTGTTGCAAAGAACGTGTCCCATTCAGATCACAAAATGCATACACTATAAATAGGTCAATGGCCTATTGCTTTGTCAGAGAGATCCTTTTGTTACCTGCAGTTTAAAAGTTACAATCCTCATATAGAGCAGTGAGCTGTTAACTGTCCTCAAAGAGCTGCATGCAAACTGCAAGGATATATTACAGCTACATGTTTTTTTGCCCAGTCTTTCCTTATCCTAATATTGCGAAAAGTGTTCATTTGGGTAGAATCAATTCTTATTATTAAAGAAAACTCCTAAATGGGGTGTTACATATTAAATGCTGAATGTGTGCTTTTGCAGACCAAGGACTCTCAACCTATACTGCCTACTAGTATGGATGACGTCACTCCTACACCTTGTAGGCCTCTGTCTTGTGTAACATTTACTATACACTGATTTACACACGTATGATTGTGTCTGTGCAATGTATGTGTGATGTAAAGTGTTCTGACACCTTGCACCGGTATGAGTGTGTGAGAAAGTGCCATCTTTCTTGCATGATATGCCTCCAC
Organism: Lissotriton helveticus; assembly: GCF_964261635.1. NCBI lineage: Eukaryota > Metazoa > Chordata > Amphibia > Caudata > Salamandridae > Lissotriton > Lissotriton helveticus. The sequence goes on from NC_136067.1 coordinate 1,531,954,027, forward strand.
TTTTTGCTGAATTGCTGATGTGCTTTGACTGAGTGTGCCCTGGGCTCCTGCCAATCAGGTGCCCAGGGTCTGTGTTTTTCCCTAAAAACTGTATTGAAGCTGAAACCCAATTGGCATCTCTGACCACATGTCAGCCTCTGGAAAATGGTACCCTTGGGACCCACGGCATTGTGACCAGGTAAGACCCCCAAAGGGCTGCAGCACCTATTGTGCCACCCTAAGGGGCCCTGCACCCTGACACCCACACACTGCCTTTGCAGACTGACAGTCCTGGTGCAGAACTAAACAGAGAGTCGACATGGTACACATCCCTGTGTGCCATGCCCACAAACCCACTTACCTGGCATACATCAGTCACCTCTCTAGCTGGATGCCCTATGCCAGTGGTGTGGGCACAGGTGCATGAGCCATTAAGAGTATATGTTGCTGGGAGGTTGTTATTACGAACTCCACAGCACCATAATGGCCACACTGAAGACTGACACGTTTGATATCAAACTTCTCAGCACAATAAACCCACACTGATGCCAGTGTGGGATTTAATGTAAAATGAACTGCATAGGGCATCTTAGAGATGCCCCCTGCAACCTAACCTACAATCCACGTCTTGACTGAGGGGCTGCCTAGGCTGCCACACAGCAGACATGTTGCTGCACCCCTGGGTGGAGAGCCCCCCACTCTCCTTGGCCTGCAACAATGCACATACTGGGCGAGGTGCTAGGTCTCCTCGCCCAGGATGGGCAGGGGGAAGCTTCAAAGGCATACCGCCTTTCTGAGCTTCTCCAGACCACTTGCTGTATTCAGCAACTGGCCACACCGGTTCTGACCCCCACTCTGGCAGGAAGACTGGCGGGAAACCCTAGGGGTGTGACAGCCTGTGCCAACTCCACCCCTCAGGTGGGAGAGGTGAGGTGAAGCACAACTCCGGGCTCTGGCCAATCCTGAGGATGGGGAGCCCTGCCCAATCATAGATAGGCTACTGCCCCCCTCCCACAGGAGAGGAGCAGGATAGGGGGTGTACTCACCCCAGGACAGGGACCTATTGATTCCTGCCCTTCCCCTACTTGTAACACCCCTAAATTGCTTGAATCCAGTTGCAAAGTGAGCAAGGGACTCATGTCTGAGCATACCCTGCCAACTTATGGCGAACAAAGCGGTACAAAAGGGGGTGGTGATGGACGGAGCATCTGAACCAATCAAACACTCACACCCAGTCAACAGATCCGGGTTTAATCCATCATCGTTCTTCAGCCCACTCTGCCACCCCAGTTCAGACATGGCCATATGCGAATCAGTCTGACCCTGTGCCTCATGGGAACAGTCAGCCCGAACTGCCAAGCCATGCCTTCCCTGGACCGGAATTAAGCTTCCTAGGACCGGTTTCTGGCATTTTAGCTGTCTTCAGCCAGTCTTGCTTGAATCCAGTGGCAAAGTGAGCAAGGGATCACGTCTGAGCATACCCTGCCAACTTGTGGCGAACAAAGCGGCTTTTAGCCCAGCACAAACCCTAAAAAGTAATTTTAACCGTACTTACCACTAACCTGAATTTTCTTCCATAGGAAACTATTGACTGTTTTCTGTGAAATTTCTTCTAAGTGTCGATTTTTGCAAACTACAAATATTCTTATTTATTTATTTTATTTTATTTTCGAAATTTTATTGCGCGGCAAATACCCGGAGGTGTCTCGGCGCATTTGATACTTTATGGAACAGAAACTAGCTGGAAGAGTTATTGATCAAATAGCCAGGTTTTCAAAGATCTACGGAAGGCCATGAGTGTGGGACAGATTTTAATGGCTGTGGGCAGAGAGTTTCAGAGTCTAGGAGTTGCCACCAAAAAGCGTCTGTCTCCCCAGGTAGATGTTCTAGTACGGGGGACGGGAAGTGCGAAGGTGGAGGCTGATTGCAACAGTCTCTTGGGGGCATAGATCCTGAAAGCATCTCTGAGGAAGCGAGGCCCATTCTCATGTATGGCCTTATAGGCAATGCAAAGTGCCTTGAATTTAATTCTGCTTCTGACTCGTAGCCAGTGCAGCTGTCGTATGGCCAGGGAGGTTGCGTGACATTTAGGGATACCAAGAAGGACCCTTGCTGCCGCATTTTGAACCGACTACAGTTTATTTAAGATTTGTTCTTGTGCGTTAAGAAAAAGGGCATTGCTATAATCCATTTTGGAGAAGACCAAGGTGGTCACCAATGTTTTCCCTGCTGAGGCCGGGAGATAAGGTAGTAATTTTTTAATTTTCCTCAGCATGAAAAGAGCGGCTGAGACCACCGAGTTGACATGATGTTTAAAGGATAGCTTGTTATCAAAAACAACTCCTAGGTTCCTGACCTTGGCAACCGGGACAGGGGGAGAACCCATTTGCTTTGGCCACCAAATGGGAGACCAGTCCGGAGAAAGGTTGCCAAAGGTCATCACCTCGGTCTTATCCGAGTTAAGTTTCAAGCAGTTCCCCGACATCCAGGAGCAGATGGCAAGCATCCCCTCCTGGAATCTTGAGGCAACTGCTGGGCCATCCTTATGTACAGCCAACACCAGCTGTGTGTCGTCTGCATAAGTGGTTAGAGACAGCCCATGCGCCTTTATGACCCTCGCCAGATCCGCTACATATATATTAAATAATGTAGGGCTTAGCGATGAGCCTTGGGGCACACCGCAGGGTAAAGTGAAAAAGGGTGAGTAGAATTCCCCCAGTCTGACTGCCTGCGTACGGTTGGCCAGGAAAGATGTGAGAAGGTCTTTGGCCAGATGGTTGACCCCCAAGGATGCGACACGGTCGATCAATATAGAGTGATCGACCGTGTCGAAACCGGCAGACAGATCTTTAAAAATCGTACCAACTACCAAAATGTAATTACTTACCTGTTTATAGATAGAAGCCCCAGTGCTGAATCTAGGAGTCCAGTACTGGATTACAAAAGTAACGTGAACATACTTTACCTGCAAATTGAATTTCCTTCCATAATAACATTGGTAATTTCAACTGAAAAAGTTTCTGTCAACTTTTAAAATACAATAATATTCCTTAAAAATCACTACTGTAACCAAAACGCTTTTACTTAACTGTTTACAGGGCATGTCCCTGGACTGAATCTAGGATCCAGTCTTGAGGTTAGAAAAGTAATCTACAAAGTAACTAATTGCATATAACTAGAAATTCCCATTGAGCTCAATGTTGCATTGTGTTTGAAATTGTGTTGCCTATTGCAACAAACTGTAACTATTGCATTCAAAATGTCTATTGCCTATTTGAAAAGTATTTAACTAAAGCAACTCATCCTGAGAAAGTATATTTTGATACCTTTTTGGTTCTAAAATAAAACAACTATATCTTTTGATACAGAACAATTGGCCTAGAATTCAGCTCTTGAGTGTGTGAGACCATTTGTTGACTGAGTGTGTACAACAAATGCTTTACACTGTCCTCTGATACTGCCTTACTGCTTGGCCAAGCTACCACTTTAGAGAGTAAGGTTATATCTAACTTTAACCTCTGCCAAACCTCTGGGGACTGGGGTCTCTATACACACTGTACCTTTCTTTGGTCCAGTGTATATAGAGCCACTTTCCTACAGAGTGGCTCTATAAAACTAAATGAATTAAGAGACAGTGGTTATGGAGACTTTGGGGCATTGTCAAATTGTGGTAGTGAGGGAATCCGTGGCAAGGTGGTCATTGGGGAGGTGGGGCGCCAACAAACATTGTCGCACAGGGCGCCACCAGTACTAAAGCTGGCCCTGTACAAAGAAATCACTCTAAGAAGAGGAGAAGAGCGTGAGTTTGCGGGACGGAAATCTTGAAAAGGCATGCGGAAGAAATTGTGTTTGAAGACCTGAAAGGAACTATATTATTATTATTTAGCTTATAAAGCGCCTGGTTACTTCAACTGGAGTGTACCCGCGCTAGAACACCACCAGTCCCTGACCCCAACCAGTCCTGAAAGAATTTCGGATGAGCACATCCACAGATCCAAAGGCAGGTCATTCCATGCTTTAGCCGCCCAGAGGCCAAAAGACCGCCCTCCAGCTCGGGCCTTACGTACCCTGGGCACAATCACTTTGGCTGTGCCCAATGATCTCAGGTTACGAGCGGGTTGAGGGAGCAAAAATGTTGGCCCCTTTTGATGGAAAATCTGGTGTCCAAAGCATGGGCCTTAAAAGTCACTCTAGCTTGTAGGGGAGCCAATGGAGTTTCTTCAAGGCTCCCCCCACTGAAGCTCGCCTAGGAATTTTCAGAATCAGCCATGCTGCTGCATTCTGAACTTTCTGAATCATATACAGGTTCTTGGCCGTCACCCCTAAATAAAGAATGTTACAATAATCAAGGCGTGATGTAACAAGAGCCTGTACAATGGTTTGTCTCGCATCAATAGGAAGAAGGTCTAAGATATGCGCGAGGTGGATAGAGTGCTTGAGAGAGTGAGAGAGTGGCGTGAGAGAGAGAGGGATGAGTGGGAGGGGAATCCGGAGGGGTTTGGAGGCGAGAGATGGACCAGTGCACAGTGTCGGGAGTTATAGGAAGGTAGTATGTGTAAGCAGGCAGTATAGAGGGGAGAGAAGGAGTGTGAGGGAGGGATGAGAGGATCGCAATGGAATTGTGAGATAAGAGGGGGTATTGGTAGTGTGAGGGAGAAATGAGAGCGGCAGTGGGTGTGTGGAGGACAGGTGACAGGATTGGTGAAAGAGGAAAGTAGAAATGTCTTTTTTTATTCTTTGTTGAATATTGTGTTGTGAAATTGTGTGGTGTGGTGTGTAGTTGTGTAGGGGAAATATGTAGCATGGTGTGCTGTGGAATTATGTGGATAGTAATGAAATAGCATTCCTTGTCATGGAAATAAGTAGAATGAGATTGTGTGTTATGGACTAAATTATGTGGACTGGTGTTTTGGAGTGGTGCAGGGTAGAAAGCAGATGTGCATGGTAGAGAGGAGAGGTGCAGGGTAGAGTGCAGATGTGTAGAACGTAGTGGGGTGGGGTGCAGTGAAGCAGAATAAACTAGAGTGGCGTAAAGTAGAGTGATGCGGAGTAGAGTGGCAAAGAGTGCAGAAGAGTGGCGTAGAGTTGAGTGCAGTGGCAAGAGTGCAGTGGCGCAGAATGCATCGGCCCAGAGTACAGTGGCGCAGAGGCACAGAGTACAGTGTGCAGTGGCACAGAGTGCAATGGAGCAGTGTGCATAAAATATTAGGATAGAATGTACTGGCAGAGTAGAGTGGTGCACAGTAGATTAGAGTGGCATACAGTAGAGAGAGGGTATTCAGGCGCTGAGGTGGTCTGATTTACCAGAAAAGCAGGAGGTTCCCGGCTGGCTTGACTTCACATCAATCAATCAATCAAACCATTTATATAGCGCACTACCCACCCGGAGGGTCTCAAGGCGCTTGGGGGAGGGAGGTCCGCTACTGCTCGAACAGCCAGGTCTTGAGCTGCTTCCTGAAGGCAAGGTAGTCTTGGGTCAGGCGGAGGTGGGTCGGGAGGGAGTTCCAGGTCTTGGCGGCCAGGTAGGAGAAGGATCTTCCTCCTGTGGTGGCTCTTCGGATGCGGGGGACGGCGGCGAGGGCGTGGCTGGTCGATCGAAGCTGGCGAGTGGGAGTGTAGAAGTTGAGGCGGCTGTTGAGGTATCTTGGGCCTTGGTTGTGTAGGGCTTTGTGTGCGTGGGTGAGGAGACGGAAGGTGATTCTCTTGTTGACCGGGAGCCAGTGCAGGTCTCTCAGGTGTTTGGAGATGTGGCTGTGTCAGGGGATGTCGAGGATGAGTCTTGTTGAGGCGTTCTGGATACGCTGGAGTCTCTTCTGGAGCTTGGCGGTGGTTCCGGTGTAGAGGGCGTTGCCGTAGTCCAGTCGGCTGGTGACGAGGGCCTGGGTGACCCTCTTCCTGGTCTCGGTGGGAATCCACCGGAAGATCTTACGTAGCATACGTAGGATGTTGAAGCAGGACGAGGAAACGGCGTTGACTTGTCTGGTCATGGAGAGGGAGGAGTCCAGGATGAAGCCCAGGTTGCGTGCGTGGTCTGTTGGTTTGGGTGCGCTGCCCAGGGCGGGGGGCCACCAGGAGTCGTCCCAGGCGGAGGGCGAGGAGCCCAGGATGAGAGCTTCCGTCTTGTCTGAGTTCAGTTTCAGGCGGCTGTTCATCATCCACTCGGCAACGTCTTTCATCCCTTCGTGTAGGTTGGCTCTGGCGGTGGCGGGGTCGTTGGTGAGGGAGAGGATCAGCTGGGTGTCGTCGGCGTAGGAGATGATGTTGAGGTTGCGTTGGCGTGCGATGGCCGCAAGGGGGCTCATTCACATGGCTGCCTATTGACTTATCAAAGTGCAGCCAGCACTAGGTCAAAAAGCTCAATAACTTCCCTTTTTTCCCTTCTTTGAAAAAGCTTTTGTGCTGAGGAGTTCTGTGTGCGGTGCTCCCTCTGTGTCAGGATTTGTAAGCTTTTCGCTCACCTATTGTTTGTTTTCTTCTTTACTAAGCACCTGTATGACTTATAATGTAGTTGCAGTTTACTTTTAGTTTCACATTTACAGCCATTTCTTGTCAGCTTGAACTTAAGCCATAAGGCCACTGGAGATGAACTTCAGAGAGAGTTAGTTCATGCATGAGGGAAGCCCCAGCTGTGCCTTGCTGACACACTTGCGAGTGAAATGCCAGTTTTGTGAGCGCGCAAGGTTCTGGAAATTCACCAATAAAACTCTGGGTTCCCTATAATTAAATATAAGATTATATTCAAGAGGACCACAGGTTTATTACTTAAAGAGGCCCGCGAACCACTTTGTTGGAGAAATGTCCATTTGTAAAACCAATTGCCTAACTATAAAGAAATAAAATGTTTATATTTCAACTTCAAAATGTGACTTTGGACTGTTCCTTTTCAAATGTTTATAACACTGGATGGAAGTTAACGTCAACCATGAAAGGATGCACAGTTGCAGACCACATCATTGTACACTCACTGCTCTATTCACGGTAAATATCTAATGAGAGGCACTAATGTATGCCTAGCAATAAAATGCTCAGTATAAAAAACGTGAAAGTGTACGCAAAAAAAAACAGAAACGCAAATTGAATGTTCCAATACACATGCTCACAGAAACAGTACTATGTATGGTGACACATAAGTGTGCACCAGGGTTGGACTGGGACAGAGAATAATATGTCAGCGCATTTAGAAATAATATCATTATTCATCACATTAATTTTAATGGGGTTTATGGAAAGTGACAAACTGACTTGGCTGACGATCCGTTTACAGCACAAAATGAGCCAGAAACTAGCTGAAAGCGATTACATTTGCTTACAATTTCTGTTATTTTTAATGTTCTGCAGAAATTTTCGAACGACCTAATATCATAGTTTATATTGTTCTCATGGATATAAAATGCCAATAAACTGTACCGAACAAAAGAAAGAAGAGATAACTAAAAATGTAACATAAATGCTGTTTTCTTATTATTCTTGTACTTGAGTCCTGTCACTCCAATGAAAAATGAGGGGGCATTTCCGGATTAAAAGCAGTGGAAAAATAAAATAATTCCAGACAATCACTTTAAACACAGCAAATGAATGTGTAAATAGAATTGTACGTTGGTATCTGTGGAATCCCTCAGCACATGGGGGATTCGCACCATAAAGGCACACGGATATGGATGCCTACTTGTGCCCCAGGGGCACCGGAGACCAGGGGCACCGGAGAGTACACAATGAGCACAGGAGCCCGCAAGGAGGTCCTTGGTTGTGCCCTGAGGGAAAAATGCAGTGCAAGCTCGATCTGAGCGTGAAACTGACCCAGGCACACCCAGCATGAGTTGCAGCAGAGCACTTCGGAAACTCAAGGGTGCGACATACCTCAATGGAACGAAGAAACCACAGCAAAATAAACAAATTAGGCAAGCGACCCAAGTGAAAAACACATGTTCCCGCCATTGCCCCCCATTCAAAGAGACTACCCTCGCTGCTTGCGTCAAGTCCTCTTCGCTCAATGCAGTTGCAACCCTCCAGTTGTACTTGTTCTCAGCTTAGAGTCGGTAAGCAGCGGACTCTGCACTCCGGGCACAGGGAACACCAGAACAGGTTAATTGTTTTTACCAGAGCAGCAGGAGCAAAAGAGATGTGTGTGTTGTAAACATGGTGCATCTTTGTGCAATGAGCTTTCGTGCAGTTGTGGGGGTCCAGTGCACTGGCAACGTATTCGGAACGTTCATTGAGGTGGCGCAGTTCCTCCTTCTCCTGCAGTCTAGAAAGGCGCAAGGGACTGAGAGAGGTTCCTGTTGTGCTGCCTCTACTCGAGATCGAGCACTGACGTAGAAATGGCCAAGTTGCCGGAAAGAGTCTATAGAGGTAACAGAGGGGAAGGGTCTTGGGAAATAAACAGCCCAGCCAGCGCCCGCTCTGAATCTCCCTATGTGATACTCGCCTGGGGAGGGAGTAAGCAGCGCTGAAGCTGCATTAAGTAACACAAGAAGGAAAGTAAAAGAAAAGAAGTGCCTGAACTAACAGATAAGCTCGCCAATGGAAGGCCACTGAGTAGTGAAGCGCTCCTCCGTGGGCAGTAACTAAATAGAGAAAGGAGGGATGAAGAGAGGCAACGAACCAGTAGACACCAAGATATTTTGAAGAGCAATCGAAGTAGAAAATAGAAAGCAAAGGCTGAGTTAAACCTGAATACAACAGGTCTCGAAGAAACAGCGCAAGCGCTGTCTAGGCTTGACCTAAATAAGGGGGTACCTAGTAGAATATGTCAGCCTGGGGACTAGAGGTTGAAAGCTTCCATAGTGTGGGGGATACATTTTGAAGTGCCACAATCAGAAAAGTTGAGCCAGATATTGAAGTAGCCAAGGATGATCAAGAAAGGATGAGCCGGAAGTCAGAGAAGGGCTCCGTGAAGGTAGTGTGAGAAGACAATGAACATTGGTAGGAATTTGCATCTCCTAAAAAAGAATTCACATTCGAGAGTTGCTATGACAGTGAATTTTGTACATACAGTGAGGATTTGTGGACAGTAGTAAGGAAACTAGTCTGCCTAAGGGACCTGTTCTTAATGAAATTATCAAAGCTCTTGGGTTCCAATATCAGCTGTGCCGTCCCAAAACCAGCTTTTGTTGAGTCCCTGCTAGATTAAATTCCTGTTACCATGTTAGATTTGCTAGTTTCCTAGCTGACTGTCTGGCCTAGTGGATACACTGGTTTGATGTGTGGCCTGTAACTTGATTTTTAAGTTTTCTATTTCAAGTCTAGAGTACGAAGAAGCTGAAAGGTTCTGGATACATAGGGAATCTGAGACCTGCTTTCCTTTCTTCTAGAGCAGGGGTCTTCATGCTGGGGGGCGGTGATCCCAGGGGCGGTTCCAGGTTCTGACTTAACCCCTTGGCCGTGGCAGTAATTCCGCCGCGGCGCTGGGGGGAGGGGGACCGCGCGGTGCCGACATGCTGGTGACGGAACCACTCCATCACCAGCCACGGGTGGGCTGTGCTAGTGACGGAGTGGTTCCGTCAAGGCCCCACCCGCCTAATAGAACGCGCCGCGCAGGCGCAAACTCAATGCCGCGCAGGCGCGGCTGCCGCGCCGTGACGGAACCACTCCGTCATTAGCACAGCCCACCCATGGCTGGTGACGGAGTGGTTCCATCACCATCATAGAAGGGGTTAAAAAAGCATTATGGTCAGTAATGGGCCATCACTAACATCTTTTGTCATTTCTATCCTAGCTGGGAATATGTGTCAAAAGGGAAGGGACTCAATATATTCTTCAAATCACCCAGTCACACACTGTGGTTACTTAGATACAATTTAATATAATAATCGTGAAAAATTCTGATGGGGGGCCGATGATTTTTTTTCTCCAGTGGAGGGGCGCGGCATCAACAAGTTTGAAATCCACTGTTCTTGAGAGTCCCATACTCTCGTAGTTTATACTTCTACTGGGGCACAAAGGGCCATTTTCTCGCTTTTCTTAAGGCCCATGGTACTTTGATAGTCACTGCTCCCCTTATCTCGTTGCTTACATGGTTTAGTCTTTTACAGTGGATATTGCTGAGTTGACCTGCATGGGTAAATAAAAAGAGGAGGCCAACGGTTTGCATAAGGAACGATAGCATTTGGAACTGCAGATCTGCAAACAGCAACATGCAAAACCAGGGAAAGGCCACCTTAACCTGTTTGCTCTTTTTTATTGCAGGTGTTTAGAAGATGCTTTCTTTTTTCATCATAGGATAAAGTATTTAAATGTGCGATTTTTTATGTGGGGCAATCCTTACTGCTCGGGTGAACTGCTGTTTGCCCATGTGAATGGGAGGTCAGATACGCAACGTCCGAGCCATTGCTTGGAAATAGCGCCTTTATTTCGCCTCAAACTTCGGGTACACAGACCCAGCTCTGCGGCCTTTCAGATTCATTCGCAGGTAAACACCCGGTGACAGGCAGCAAACCTGCAACCAACCCCAGTTGTCACAGCTGTGCCACATAATGCGGCCCCCAAACTCCAATCCCGCTCAGGAATGTTTGCTGTCACCGCAGGCTCTGGGCAGCAAATATTTTCCGTGGGGTTCCGAGCAGAAAGGTCTCAGGGTCTCTTCACACGGATCGGTAACACCACGGGCGAGGAAGAGCCTTGCCGTGAGGCCGAAGGCTCAGGGAGGCCACTTCAAATACATCCGGCCTCCGCTAGATCCGTTTGGAGTGATTGAGAAATTACTTATAATAGCTGTGAGTGACGGTGGAAAAGAACCGCCGATTCATGCCCCATGCATACAATTCATTAACAAGACCCTCTTTTCCACCTATAGAGGTTCCAAGTGTTTTATTTGTTCCGCTATATATATATTTATATATATATATATATATATATATATATATATATATATATATATATATATATATATATATATATATATTATCACCCGATATACCTTCAACACCAGTAATGATATTACGTCCTCTGTCCTTAAATCACGCCTGTCATTAGGTTTACCTCCATTCACAAGCATTATCTTTATTCACGGTCAGACACTGCTGTCATCGTGTTTTACTTCAAGAATGAATGTTAAATATTGATTTCTAGGACCCAGGTTTAACATTTGGTCCTTTTCTCACTTCCTTCGTCTATATTTTATACAGGTGGCGTTCATTGAACAAGGTCTCATCAAAGGTCTTGCGCAGTCGACAAAAGAGCCTTTCTTTGCCCAGAGGTCGCATCCGGTTTACTGCTTTAGTGAGCCAGACAGGAAACGCATTTAGTCCCCCACACCAGGAGTTCACCAGACGCCATGCTGCTTTGACTTGTTTTGTGGTGAATGCGCCCTCCTAAATAGTGGCAAAAGAACAACTGTAGATTTTTAAGTGTAAATGAAAAAGCCAGCTCTAATTTCATAGCAGGGCAACATTTTCAGATATGGAAGTGGAATTAAGCGCAATACCCCTCTGACGTGAAGTCTCTTTTATGCTTCTGTATTTTAGTTGGGATTCTACTTGTTAGATCATGCATTGATTCTACTGAAAGTTTGTAATATTTGTTAGTGTTTATATTTCCTATGCAGTGCTTTAAACGGATAACGGAATGTTTAGGTACTCACTTGCTCACTAGCCAAGTTGCATTAGTAGAACTAGCACTAGGACCCCAATAAAATAGAGCTGCGGTCTGCCTGTGGTAAAGCAGGCCCATGGCTGGTGTGAATTGAAATTATGTATCTCCTCCTTGGCACTTGGGCAGCATTTATTTTATTGACGGCCATTTTGTTATTCCCTGTTGGTGGCAGTCATAGCCAGCTGACGAGAATTGCAGTGCCATAGCACCGTCACCGAGCAGAGACCCGGCAATCCAGCATGGTACAAATCAAAAAAATCATAAGTGTATTTAAAAATATTGGAAGTTCACATTGTGAATCATTCTGGCAAATTTTCACTACTTTTAATGCAGAACCATTTACGAATGAAACTGGTTACATTCCTCTGAGTTAATTGTCTTCAGTACCTTCTAATGTGGAAAGATGTGAAGTTTCGTTGTGTTCGACATAGATCCACAAATCACACACAAGGGTATTTTTCATGGGGCTAAACCATTTGAAAGGGGGACTTCTCTCTTGAGAAGGCATGGTGCCTCTGAACATACTTAAGTGGGATTTACACTCTGTCTCATAACCGTGCACTGGAAAACATCTTTCATCATCACTCAAACACACCGAGACATAGTAATATTGTGCACAAAATAACTTTTTACCCGACACAGCCAATATGGACTTAAAATAGTGTATTAAATTTAAAGTTGTCCCTTATTAGTGACCATTATTCACATTACTCGGAAAGCAAAATTGCAAGGGTAAAGTGTTGTGTTTCTATCTAGGACCCTAATTCGATATTCCCGATTTATGCCCTTATATGGCTATAATAAATAATATCCTTATAAAGGCATAAGAATCATATCCATATTTAGGGGTCAATTAGGATGGCGGACGGAAGGACAACCGCCGTCCTGGAGTAGGCGGAAAAAGCCTTTTTTCTGTCCGCCTGCCGCGGACACTCCGTCCGCCATATTAGGATGGGAAACACTGTCAAATTTCCATACGCGGCGGAAGAGCACGCACCGCCGCGGAAGTACACCCGACTCCGCGGCGGACGCACCCAATCCAGACACACCGCCGTACGGAATGACGTCTCCGACCGTCCTCCAAATCACGATGGCGGAAATCACACATAAAATCGCTGCGGAAAAACAACCTGCCTGAACACGGCGGAATCACCACAGCAGAGATACACACCACAAGCAGATCGCCGTCATGGACCCAGCGCTACACGCATTTCCAATACTCTTCGTGCTCCACCACCAGCAAGTCATGGACCATCATCGACAACGACGCAGGTACGCCAACCCACCAATTGCAGTCGGAAGGGGAGTAACTGCCAGGGCTGTGACGTTGGAAGGGGGAGTGTCATGTTTGAGAAACTACATTGACGATCGCACCAATATATCCACAATTGAAGTACACAACCAGGAATGACAACGACAAATCACAAAATATGATTTACTAGCTTTATTTAACATAATAGGTGTATAATCGCAGAGTATTCAAGAGCATGGGCACTGGTTACAACAGAGCAGGTACATCACTGGCAGCACATTAGAGGGCATAATGCAGTATCAGAACAGCAATAGGGCATTGTGGCCAACAGAGCAGGAACAACACTGGCAGCACGTGAGAGGGGATAAGTGCATCAACAGTCCATTGCCCAGAACAGGTATATCATTGGCAGCACGTGAGAGGGGCTAAGTGCATCAACAGTCCATTGCCCAGAACAGGTACATCACTGGCAGCAAGTGAGAGGGGCTAAGTGCATCAACAGTCCATTGCACAGAACAGGTACATCACTGGCAGCACATGAGAGGGCATAATGCAGTATCAGAACAGCAACAGGGCATTGTGGCCAACCGAGCAGGTACATCACTGGCAGCACGTGAGAGGGCATAATGCAGTATCACAACAGCAACAGGGCATTGTGGCCAACAGAGCAGGTACATCATTAGCAGCACATGAGAGGGCATAATGCAGTATCACAACAGCAACAGGGCATTGTGGCCAACAGAGCAGGTACATCACTGGCAGCACGTGAGAGGAGCTAAGTGCATCAACAGTCCATTGCACAGAACAGGTACATCATTGGCAGCACATGAGAGGGGCTAAGTGCATCAACAGTCCATTGCACAGAACCGGTACATCACTGGCAGCACATGAGAGGGCATAATGCAGTATCAGAACAGCAACAGGGCATTGTGGCCAACAGAGCAGGTACATCATTGGCAGCACATGAGAGGGCAGAATGCAGTATCAGAACAGCAATAGGGCATTGTGGCCAACAGAGCAGGAACAACACTGGCAGCACGTGAGAGGAGCTAAGTGCATCAACAGTCCATTGCACAGAACAGGTACATCATTGGCAGCACGTGAGAGGGGCTAAGTGCATCAACAGTCCATTGCACAGAACAGGTACATCATTGGCAGCACATGAGAGGGCAGAATGTAGTATCACAACAGCAACAGGGCATTGTGGCCAACAGAGCAGGAACAACACTGGCAGCACATGAGAGGGGCCAAGTGCATCAACAGTCCACTGCCCAGAACAGGTACATCATTGGCAGCACATGAGAGGGGCTACGTGCATTAACAGTCCATTGCACAGAACAGGTACATCACTGGCAGCATATGAGAGGGCATAATGCAGTATCAGAACAGCAACAGGGCATTGTGGCCAACAGAGCAGGAACAACACTGGCAGCACGTGAGAGGGGCCAAGTGCATCAACAGTCCACTGCCCAGAACAGGTACATCATTGGCAGCACATGAGAGGGGCTACGTGCATTAACAGTCCATTGCACAGAACAGGTACATCACTGGCAGCATATGAGAGGGCATAATGCAGTATCAGAACAGCAACAGGGCATTGTGGCCAACAGAGCAGGTACATCACTGGCAGCACGTGAGAGGGGCTAAGTGCATCAACAGTCCATTGCACAGAACAGGTACATCATTGGTAGCACATGAGAGGGGCTAAGTGCATCAACAGTCCATTGCACAGAACAGGTACATCACTGGCAGCACATGAGAGGGCATAATGCAGTATCAGAAAAGCAACAGGGCATTGTGGCCAACAGAGCAGGTACATCATTGGCAGCACATGAGAGGGCATAATGCAGTATCACAACAGCAAAAGGGCATTGTGGCCAACACAGCAGGTACATCACTGGCAGCACGTGAGAGGGGCTAAGTGCATCAACAGTCCATTGCACAGAACAGGTACATCATTGGCAGCACGTGAGAGGGGCGAAGTGCATCAACAGTCCATTGCACAGAACAGGTACATCATTGGCAGCACATGAGAGGGCAGAATGCAGTATCACAACAGCAACAGGGCATTGTGGCCAACAGAGCAGGTACATCACTGGCTACCCAAGTACGTGTGTCAAGCGACCCGTCCCAAGGACAATAATAATGTCAGGGTGGTTACATTCGTCTATCTACACACAAAGTAAAATGACATGTGAGTGATGGCAACTAAACCTCACACCACAGAATCTGGTGGAGTGCTTGAACTACTCGCCTCGGACACACTTCCAGCACCAGAAACAGGAGTGTGAGACACAGCCACCGATCTACTGACTGACACATGAGCCATAGACCCAGACACACCGCCAGCACCAGCAACAGGAGTGTGAGACACAGCCACCGATCTACTGAGTGACACATGAGCCATAGACCCAGACACACTGCCAGCACCAGCACCAGGAGTGTGAGACACAGCCACCGATCTACTGACTGACACATGAGCCATAGACCCAGACACACTGCCAGCACCAGCACCAGGAGTTTGAGACATAGCCACAGCTGTAGTGACTGACACATGAGCCATAGACCCAGACACACCGCCAGCACCAAAAACAGGAGTGTGAGACACAGCCACCGATCTACTGACTGACACATGAGCCATAGACCCAGACACACTGCCAGCACCAGCAACAGGAGTGTGAGACACAGCCACAGCTGTAGTGACTGACACATGAGCCCTAGACCCAGACACATCGCCAGCACCAGAAACAGGAGTGTGAGACACAGCCACAGATCTACTGACTGACACATGAGCCATAGACCCAGACACACTGCCAGGACATGTCCCTGTACAGTGACCAACAAATACCATGCCTGCATCTGACACATGAGAGTGGCGGACACACACAGTGCCAGTACCTGCAACAGGAGAGGGCACAACTGACACAGTGCTTCTACATGATGCATGACAGCGTACAATAGACACAGTGCCGCTATCTTACACATGAGAGTGATCTGCAGCTGACCCACTAGGACCACTGAAATGATGAGCCATAGGGCTGTATGGGCCAGGAGGCAGGGTGGCCCTGAGAGCTGGGGAAAGTTGTACTGGAGCGACATTGAGGTGGTCAGGTGTCACTGGTGTGTGCCTTCGTTTCTTTGTGAAATGTAGGGGCACCCCAGACATGACTGGACTGGTAAGTGGAGTGGCATCATCAGACATCAAAGGTGGATCATGTGCTTGTGGTGGTCTGCTCTCTGGGGACGTGCTGGACCCTGCCTGTCGTTTGCTGTGGGCCTGCCTTCTGCCCTCTGCATCATGTGTAATGGGGAATGCCACAACAGTGTAGTCCTTCCTCTGCTTCTGCGGGGCGTGGATGGGAGTAGAGGTATGGGGGGACTCCACCGCTGACACATGTGTTGTACGTTCCTTAAACATCAACCTCAGTGCAGCCAGGGGTGATGTATGCCTGTCCCTGATGGTGCTCGTGTCCATGGGAGAACCCTTGGCCATGGGATGTGCCTTGGACGTAGGAGGTGTCCTGTCTCTGGAATGTCCCTGATCCCTGGGCGGTGCCCTGTCCCTGGGTGCAGACTTGTCCATTGTAGTGTCCCTCTCCTTGGAAGCGACCTTGCCCATGGGAGCAGTGCTTAATTTGTAAAATATGAAGTCCAGGTGCTCAAATGTTTGTTAGAGGCCTCACCTACTTTCCCCCGGCTCCACCCACTTCCTCCACTGGCTCCCACAAATAATCATACGTATGTAAATCAGCAAATAGGAAATGTTACATAAGACAGGCCCAGAGGACTACAAGGTGTTGGAGTGACATGTCATCCGTATGGGTAGGCAGTAGATATTTAAGACTGCTTGGTCTGGCGTAGCACAACCTCTAAATTGAAAATGGGACACCATAATTGGGGGTTGTCTTTAATAATAAAACTTGATTTCTACCAAAATTAACCCTTTTTGCAACATTAATCTATGCTCTAACCTATATTTTGCACTGTGCATGCAGTTCTTTGACAAAAGTTAATAATTCACTGTTCTAAGTTAGGATTTTTAACATATAAACAGTAACAAAAGGATGTCTCTTAGAAAAACTCTGACCTATTTACATTATGTGCACTTTTGATTTGCATGGTACACATTCTTTACAACAGGCATATGAACCCTCTGCGCTACCTACTGATGAGTCAAAACCTCTATTAGACACATCTCCCATCGCTCTCCATGGCATGAAGAACATTAATCATGGAGTTATCTTGACATCTTTATTGTTGATTGGAAATTGCTGGAGGCAAGGATCTGAAACACTGCGCTCCCTGAAGCCAGCACCCAGTTTGGTATACCGGTCGACTTACCCTAGAGCCCGCAATGAAACCAATTAAATACTGGGGTCACAGTGTTACCTCACCTTGGCACAGAGAGGGTGCAACACTGCCAGTAAACCCAAATTCACCTCTGCAGCATGCACTGCATGTGTAGATTGTGTTGTGGAAGGACTTTAACGAAGACAAGGGAAGAAATACAATGAAAACATGCTCACAGCGTTTTGCTGAAACCAGCAGCATTCACAGGGACTCCTACAGAGATTGGTTTGGCTGCTGGCACAACACGTGTTTCGACCTACATCATACATGAAAAAAGTAAATACAGAGTGAATTCTGTATGGGGTGTGCGCCACTGCCAGTGTCAGCAAACAAATACAGCTGAGCTATGGGGTGTGTGTCATGCTCTCACTATGGAGGTTCCATGTGCTCACTACAATGTAAAGCATCACTCTACTACCAGGGGTGAAGAATGCACTCTGTACCCAAAGCAACCACACCACTGCACAAATAACCTGGGCCACGAGGCTTGATGAGGTCGAAAATAAACTTTCAACCGGAGCACTGGGAAGAATAGGTATTAAAATACCAAAACCAATGTCTATGCGAAAGAGATATAAACCACGGAAAAACAGCATTTCATGCAAGATAACGATGTCTACGATGAGACAGAAAAGGGTTAAGGCTGGCAATAAGACAAGGCCCTGTCCTGCAGCCACTAGGCCCAGAGCATTCCACATGGTGCCGGCAGTATGATTGCTCGGACTCGAAGTCTAACAAACGGTGACTGTCACACCCGCTCAATAAAAAATCAGCGTTTGTGTGGGTACTTACTGCTGGCACTGCCTTTATTAAGCCGGCTGCTGCACACACAATGCTGCACGACACTGGCGTCTTCAAAAACTACAATACATCCTGCTGAACTGGCGGAGACTCGCGCAGTGCGTGGGTGCAGACGTCGCAATTTTGGAAAAAAAGGTTACGCACACGCACGGACGCACGCTGCTGCCGCTCCTACCCCACAGAACCAAATCCTGTCCAATGAGTGGCCCGCCCACCGGCGACAGTGAACTGAAGGCAACCACGAATATGGATTTAGTATCGGCTCAGCACTGCAGCACTTTTCACCAGGGACTCACTCGGGAGACTGTGATAGAGAGTAAACTTCACCGCAGTGAGTCAAACATATAATGTGACATATCACGAGCAGTTGAGTCCTTCATGTGAGTTGACAGTGACCCTCAGTGTAGACCCGGCCCTGAAAAATAAGTGCCGGTGCTAAGCACCGGAAAGCACCGGCACAAATTAAGCACTGCATGGGAGTGTCCCTGCTCTTGATAGGTGCCCTTTCGTTTGTAGTGTCC
Source organism: Lissotriton helveticus (assembly GCF_964261635.1). Lineage (NCBI taxonomy): Eukaryota > Metazoa > Chordata > Amphibia > Caudata > Salamandridae > Lissotriton > Lissotriton helveticus. Next base: position 1,531,972,519 of record NC_136067.1, read on the forward strand.
TTGTCCTTGGGAGTGTCCCTGCTCTTGGGAGGTGCCCTTTCCTTTGTAGTGTCCTTGTCCTTGGGAGTGTCCCTGCTCTTGGGAGGTGCCCTTTCCTTTGTAGTGTCCTTGTCCTTTGGAGTGTCCCTGCTCTTGGGAGGTGACCTTTCCTTTGTAGTGTCCTTGTCCTTGGGAGTGCCCCTGCTCTTGGGAGGTGCCCTTTCCTTTGTAGTGTCCTTGTCCTTGAGAGTGTCCCTGGACTTGGGATGTGCCATTGCCTTGGGAGTTCCTTTTGTGGGGGATGCCTGTGTAGCATGTGAAGCCATTTCCCCCAACACCCCTTGATGATGCTGTGTGTTAACTTCAGTGTAGCTCACGTCGTCTTCGGTGAAAGATATCCCAGTCCTAGGGGATGGTGTCTGTGCCCTCCGTGCCCTGCCTTGCTGCCTGTGGCTGCTCCTAGTGAAATAACCTGAATAAGAGGCCTGGTCTGATAATTCACTCTCCTCAGAAACATCAAGTGGTGTGGATGGTGGTACAGAAGTAGCACCCTGTCTATGCGACTGTACAATGGCTGAAGACACAGTGTTTGCCAATGACTGAACTGTTCTGTGGAGACTAGCAACATCGCCATGCATCCCCTCCATGAATGCCACCAACTGCCCCAACTTCCTATCGTGGTCTTGGAATGCATTGATCATGTTGGTCTGCCCTACACAAAGCTGTTGCAGCAGATCTACTGCCTCAGCACAAAGTGCCCTTTCTGTCACAGGGGCAGGCTCCGCGGTGCCTGCACCGAAGGCAACTCTGCTCCCCCTCCTCTGGCGAGCACGAGCAGTACATGTTGCAGTGGGTGGCAGTGTGGGCCCTGTGTGCTGTGTCCCGACTGAAGGTGTCGATTGCCTACTCCCTGTCTGTGACAACAGTAATGACTCACCAACACTGTTTGATGATGAGGAAGATGGTGTTTCCACTTGTGATTCCTCTGGTACGGTTCTGTCCCCCTCTCCATGGCTGCCCTCTTCAGTGTCAGTCTGCGTGTGTGTCATTTCGGATCCGGATGCATTGCCACCACTCATCTCCGTAGTCTGTGGGTCCGTGCCACCTCCCAAATTAATCCGTAGTTTCACACGAGCGTTCGGCGTCCAACTCAGAGCGGTGTCTACACGCTCAGTTCAGGCTGAACTGAGCGTGTAGACGGATTAATTTGTGAGTCACGTACTTTTGAAACTGAATGGGCTGAATTAAGTGCAGGTTATTAAACCACGATACAACTTCACAGCTGATTTACGTAAGGGCTGGCTTGCCGGTAAATCATTGGACCAAAACTCCAATTCCTATGAAAATCAAGTATGCAGAGAATCTAAGCCTGCAGTATCTGGAAGAATAAAAATACCAGTCCCGCCTTATTCAAAAGGTATTATTTCACGTGTTCGTGGAATAGGAGTAAAGATATTACCGTCCCGCTCTCCACTACCACTGGGGCTTGTGCTGCTCTTTTGGTTGCCCAAACTCGTAGTCCTGATGAAGACTCGCATGGCCACGGTCTAAATTACCTAAAGGCCCCAAGACGAGTCGAAACGTCGACGCTTTATTTTGTCCTGGATGGTGTTACACATTTCTAGTGCAATATAAGTTTGGAAGCAATGTCTCCATGTAAAGTAAACTGTGTTTAGAATTCATAATACACGCCAGGACGTTGAACAAGTGTACATTGTACAAATTTACTGCCTGTATATATAAAATTGTAAATATCATTCTATGCTCTTTCTCTCCTTTTCTATTAAGCACCTTAAATGTCAATTTTCTTGCACATTTCTCTTTGGGCAACAAAAACGCTTTTATATTGAGATAGCTATGAATGCAATGAATTAAAATTGCCCTAGTATTTTGAATTATCGCTGTTGCTGTTTTGCTTTTTTGCTCTTGTATATAACAATAGCATTGAATGAGTTGGACTGATCAGTTGGACATGTCCCATGACTAAGAGAAAGCTTGAATAACTATCGGTCACCCACCGCCAGCACCCATTGGTGGGTGACCGGCCTGGACCGGCAGTGGGTGACCGGCCACCACCCGGCGGTGGGTGACCGGGTGCTGCATTGTGACTGTAAGGGGGTGTATCAACTGCCATTTCGTATTGCATATTCTAAAGTATGTGTTGGGCTGCACCGCCCACGCGGAATGCGTGCACTGCCATAGTGACGCCACTGACTGTTCATTCTCAAATGATGCACCGTCGCGGTAGTCCGCACATGCGTCATGAGGGGTGTGGCCGTGATGGTACTTGTCCATACAGCATATGTCATACACAATTACATGAACAACGATCATCTTCTGTGTAGGTGGAAGGCGTCCACACATGGCATATGTACACACACTGCATGTCTCCGCACACATGTAATGTTGACAGTTGTACATGTGTGTTAGGACATGTACAGAATGCTGCAACTATCATGGTGTCAAGTCAATGGCCCGTGGCCACTTGTGCATTTCATATCCACTTTTTCTCATGTGTAGTCATACTATTGACCTTGCCAGTGGTTAACTATGGCTATTGATGTGCACCCAAGTTGCAACACATGTGCATGGCGACGTGTTAACGTCTTGGTTTTGCTTACACACGTTCTAATTCATACACATCTACACAGTACTTCAAGGGTGTCTAACCACATTCAGAAGCTGTTGTGAGTATGTGCTTGTCATGTGAGGATGCCCAGCATTGTAGGTGGGGTTATTGGTGCATGAAGACAAGGAGGGTGTGTTCCATGTTCGTATTGTGTGTGCATGTGCATGTGTGTCTGTGGTGACGCTTGTCCACATTTGGGTCCTCAGTGATGTGTTGTTGCCACTTCTTTAGACATGTGTGCACGTTACATTGGACATGTTTGCACACCTGATGTTGTGTGTGGCACAACATTTGTTTTTTATTTATCTGTATTGCATTAAATATTGGTCACATGACACATATGAGCATTGTCGGAAACATGTCTTATTTGTATTGTGTTTGGCAACATGTGATAGTGTGGAACAGCTATGCGTTGTTGGTCAATTGACATCTGCTCCCATCTACTCCCACACAGGAGGGCTCCAAATGTGCATCGACCATACACTGTGCTGGAGGACATGGTTGATGAGGAGGTGACCCGCAAATTCCGGCTTGATTGACGTAGATTGCTGGAGCTTGTAGCCCAATTGTCACCTCATCTGCAGCCACGCAGAACATATCCTGGATCTACTACACCCACAGCAAAGGTGATGGCGGCACTTCACTTCTTTGCAACTGGCACCTTCCAGTACACAGTTGGACATGCCGGGGGGATGTCACAATCCATGTTCAGCATGGTACTGCGGGATGTTCTGAATGCCATGATGCTTTACAAGGATGAGTACATCCATTTTCCACGTCCGGCAGAGTTGGCAGCAGTCAAAGGGGACTTCTATGCCCTGGCACAGATACCACACGTAGTGGGTTCCATTGATGGCACACATATCGGTCTCATTCCACCCCAAGCACGTGAGCCTGTATATCGCAATAGAAAGCACTACCATTCGATGAACGTGCAGGTGGTGTGCCTGGCTGACAAAATCATCTCACATGTGTGTGCCAGATTTCCAGGCTCTGCACATGACTCACACATCCTGCGGAGCAGCATTGTCCCCCAACTGATGGCTAATCTGCGTCCAGAACGTGCGTGGCATGTAGGTGAGTATGCTGTGAGGACAGTTGTGTTGTATGTGTGGAATGGTGTACCCACCAATCCTGGTAATGATATTAGTGTCTGTCATTCCCCCACATAGGTGACTCTGCATACCCAAACCGACCGTGGCTGCTGAGTCCCATACGTAATCCTACTACACCTGGCGAAATGTGTTATAATGATGCCCATGGGAGGACACGTCGAGTGGTGGAACGTACTTTTGGACTGCTGAAGTCTAGGTTTCGCTGCCTGGATAGAACCGGAGGGGCCCTACCATACTCACCAGGCAAAGTATGCAGAATCGTGATTGCCTGCTGCATGCTCCACAACCTGGCCTTGCGCAATAACATTGAACTGATCATGGACCCTGAAGACCAACAGGTTGCTCGGCCTCCCATCCCACCCATGTCGACTGATGAGGATAGTGGTGAGGAAGAAGGTGTGGACCAGAGGCGTCAGCTCATTGATCGCTATTTCCCTTGAATGTGAGTAACTACCGCTTGTGCAGCCAGACAATGCGTGATGTATGTTTGCTGGTGGAGTGTGGATGTGGTGTGTCTATGATTCCTGTTCTGGTATGTTCTGTTTGCAAATGTGTGTGGTACATGGTGTACATGCAATGCTCCCTGATATGTGTCCTGTGATCAACTTAATTGGTGATGAGTGTGGTTTGTGGGATGTTGCAGTACAGTGTGTTGTGATGGGTGTGAATCACTTTCCTGACCTGTGTTTGTTGTTCTCTCATTATTCCCTAGGTCACTCCCACAGAGGCATGATTCTCAACAACATTGATCCCTGCACCTGGTAACGTTACATTCTAAGACAATCATGTGATTAAAACATGGAGGCCACACATCATTGAGTGTTTACGTGATGTTAATTTACAGGTTGAGGATTGATGTTGGTGCATATTTACAAAGAAGTGTTGGGGGGAGTGAGAGTTGAAGGTCATGGCAGATGAAAACACAGTGGGGACACCACAATGTGTGATGTCCAGCTAGTCCAACAGACGTGTGGCAATGCTTGGCATTGTGGGACAGGATAGTTTGCAGGGTGAATGGCAGGCTCAGACAAGGGTGAAGTCATTGGCGGCCCCTCTTAGAGCGGGTAGATGGGGCATTACCACTGCTCTCACCGGGATCCAGCCTCGGACGGCCCCTCCATCTTGGAGCCGGAGCGGAGACAGCTGTGGGGGCAGGTTGGTCAGGGGCCACCTCCCTGTCCGTGGGCTCAGGTGTGGGTGGCAGTGGTGTTGGTGACCGGTCCCGCTGGGCACTTGGGTGAGGGGGCGGTGGTGTGGCGTAGGATAGCCAGTCCCTCCACAGAGCAGTTTGCTGGCCCATGAGGTCCACAATTTGGCCTATGCGGGTATCAATGGACCGCAACAGATGACTGCTCTCTTGTGAGTCTTGGTGAGCCCGATCAGACTGTGCCTGCGACCGCTCATAGGAGGCATTGACTCTGGTGATGGCTTCCAGGGTTTCGGCGCCAGGATGGGGTGGGTGTCCTTCCCCACCTCGCCGGACAACTGCACTCCTGGTTGTGAGCTGTGCCCTCACCTGTGTCCTCTCACGTCCACTCTCCCTGCTTGCCTGGGATGTTGATGGCCCATCATCGGCCGATGGGTCAGGCAGGGTGGCACAGGCAGGAGTGGTGGTGGTGGTGGTGGCTGCATAGCTCACAATGGCAGGTGTTGGTGTGGTGACACAGGCCGAGGTGGTGGAGGCAGTGATGTCCTGGGTGCCTGATGGCCCTGGAAGTCTGCTTGGCCCCGCATCGTCCTCTGCACCTGAGCTGGCAATGGGCTCGTCCCCAGAGAGTCCGTGCTGTGAGGGGGGCGACTGGTGCTGGCGGTTGCTGCTTTCGCCAGTCAAGTTGCGATCACCTGAGGGACAAGATTATCATGATCAATGCTGTGGACATGACATGTTTTTGGTACTTCACTACCAAAAAACACACACTGGGGGTCTATAACAGAGCCTGATGTACTCTCAGTTATCAATAAAAACCTTACTAACTAAATGAGAAGGTTTTTTTATATACTTTGTAATTAGCCAGTAAATTACCAACCAATAGCCCATGTAGGGGAATTCACTACAAATGTCGAGTAGACCCATACAAAGAGGAAATGGATGTCCATCAATGTCAGATGTAGATCATATATTCTCATTTGGTCATCCACGTTGGGATGGTGTCGTCCCATGATCATTGAGACTAATCAATCCCATGTGAGTGTCTAGATCTTATCTCAAAATGTAGTGAAGACCTTCTGAGCTGAAAACAAGATGAAATCATGTGCAGTGCAAAAAATATAATGTGGTGAATTAAAAAAGGATAGGAGATCAATACACAATTTTAATATCACTTGATCACTTCCTGTTTTTGGTACTAACATTGCAAATCAATAACCTCTCTCACACACCCCACCCACCACCATCCTCCCTGTGGACATGGGGGCCTGTTGGGAGTTGTAGTGCTGGTCTCTCACACACCCCACCCACCAGCACCCTCCCTGTGGACATAGTGGCCTGTGGACATGGGGGCCTGTTGGGAGTTGTAGTGCTGGTCTCTCACACACCCCACCCACCACCACCCTCCCTGTGGACATGGGGGCCTGTTGGGAGTTGTTGTGCTGGTCTCTCATACACACCCCACACCTGTCTCACACCCCCACCCACCACCACCCTCCCTGTGGACATGGGGGCCTGTTGGGAGTTGTAGTGCTGGTCTCTCACACCCCCCACCCACCACCACCCTCCCTGTGGACATGAGGGCCTGTTGGGAGTTGTAGTGCTGGTCTCTCACACCCCCCACCCACCACCACCCTCCCTGTGGACATGGGGGCCTATTGGGAGTTGTTGTGCTGGTCTCTCACACCCCCACACACCTCTCTCACACCCCCCACCCACCACCACCCTCCCTGTGGACATGGGGGCCTGTTGGGAGTTGTAGTGCTGGTCTCTCACACCCCCCACCCTCCACCACCCTCCCTGTGGACATGGGGGCCTGTTGGGAGCTGTAGTGCTGGTCTCTCACACCCCTACACACCTCTCTCACACCCCCCACCCACCACCACCCTCCCTGTGGACATGGGGGCCTGTTGGGAGTTGTAGTGCTGGTCTCTCATACCCCCCACCCACCACCACCCTCCCTGTGAACATGGGGGCCTGTTGAGAGTTGTAGTGCTGGTCTCTCACACCCCCCACACACCTCTCTCACACCCCCCACCCACCACCACCCTCCCTGTAGACATGGGGGCCTGTTGGGAGTTGTAGTGCTGGTCTCTCACACCCCCCACCCACCACCACCCTCCCTGTGGACATGGGGGCCTGTTGGGAGTTGTAGTGCTGGTCTCTCACACCCCCCACCCACCACCACCCTCCCTGTGGACATGGGGCCTGTTGGGAGTTGTAGTGCTGGTCTCTCACACCCCCCACACACCTCTCTCACACACCCCACCCACCACCACCCTCCCTGTGGACATGGGGGCCTGTTGGGAGTTGTAGTGCTGGTCTCTCACCCCCCCACACACCTCTCTCACCCCCCCACCCGCCACCACCCTCCCTGTGGACATGGGGGCCTGTTGGGAGTTGTAGTGCTGGTCTCCCCCCCCACCCACCACCACCCTCCCTGTGGACATGGGGGCCTGTTGGGAGTTGTAGTGCTGGTCTCTCACCCCCCCCACCCACCACCACCCTCCCTGTGGACATGGGGGCCTGTTGGGAGTTGTAGTGCTGGTCTCTCACCCCCCCCCACCCACCACCACCCTCCCTGTGGAGATGGGGGCCTGTTGGGAGTTGTAGTGCTGGTCTCTCACACCCCCCACCCACCACCACCCTCCCTGTGGACATGGGGGCCTGTTGGGAGTTGTAGTGCTGGTCTCTCACACCCCCCACCCACCACCACCCTCCCTGTGGACATGGGGGCCTGTTGGGAGTTGTGGTGCTGGCAGCTTAGACAACATGCAAGGCTGGAAAGGTAGGAGGCAACATTTGTGTTTGGTCCGGGTGGGTGCATTTGAGCCCAGGACTTCACATTTGGGTGACTATGTGGCACACATGCATGGATTAGCCAGGGAGATGTGTGTTGGCAGTTGTGCAAGGCAGACCATGTCAGTGTGATAGTGGTGATTGGTTTGTACATACCAGCCTCTAATCCCTCCTCGATTCCTTCCAGGCTCTCAGGGTGCAGTATGCCCAGCACCTTCTCCTCCCATTCTGCATATGGTAAGGGCTCCGGGGGAGTGCCGCCGCCAGTGTGGTGTGCCCGCAGGTGGTTCTTCGCCCTGATTCCCTTGTCTTGAGGTCGTGCCACCGCCTCTGGATGTCGTGTTTGGTGTGTGGCACGGTCCCTGACGCATTGACTCTGGTCACTATCCTGTCCCACCTGTTGTTTTTGGTTGCCACGGTGGTCTGCTGGACTAGGGTGCCGAAGAGATGTGGTTCGACACAGATGATTTCATCCACCATGACTTTCAACTCACTGTCTGTGAACTTGGGATTTTTCTTTGGTGCCATGGTGTGTGATGTGCAAGGTGTTGGTGGGGTGTGGTGGGAAGTGCAGGTGTGTAGGGATGGTGTTATGGGTGTTTGTGTGGTGGGTGTGTTTGTGTGCAGGTTGTATGTGTGTTTTTGTGTGTCTGCTGTTCGTCGTAATCTGGCTCTTGCTTGCAGCTATGCTGTGATGCAAAGGATTGTGGTTGTGGGAGGGATCCATTTTATACTCTGTGTGGTGGTTGTGTCCCAATGGTTGTTGGCAGTCAGGTGTTCTGTGGGTGTGTTGACTGGGGTACCTTTTTCGGTGCTTGGGGGGTGTCATTGTGGTGTGTAGTTGCTGTGGGTGGGTGTTTCAGGTGGGTGGGTTTACTGTTTAGTGTGTTTTGTATTTACTTTCGTCAGCCATTTTGTAATCGGTTTGACGGAAGGAATGGTGTTCGTGTGGTCCTTCCGTAGTCATGGTCCGTTTTCAGAAGTATTGTTTCCGCGGCGGTGAGTTCCGTTGGAATGGCGGCGTTATCCTAATCGCGCTGACGGACCCTCCGTAGGCACAGCGGCGGTTGGGCCTGTTCCCACGGTCATGTTCGTCCGCGGGGGTGGGTGTTCTTTTGGTTCCGTCTTCCGCGGACGGTGTTTGATGTGTTCCGTCCGCCGCGGACGGTGTTTGCTGTGATCCGTCCGCCGCGGTCGGAGTTTCTTGGCATAAATATCCTATTCGCAACCGCGGATTTTCCGCGGTGCGGTCGGGAGTGATTTTGCCGCGACCATGGCGGACGGTACCCGTTTCCGTCCGCCATCCTAATGAGCCCCTAAGTAATAGCCCATGCAGTCTAAATACGGCAAGGCTACTCCCCTAAACTCCTAGAACTACAACGCGTTCTTTAAACAAACCAAGCCTCCAGCAGCCCGGGAAATCCCCCTGCTCTTGTTTTGATTTGCACAAGAACTCCTAAAGTCAGAAAGAACTGTTAGTTCTTGGTGACGTCTTATGTCCAACCTTACGTCAAACCCGGCACCTTTCAGGTATAAATATACCAACGTTGCCTTAAGCAAACACACGGTGGTTTGGAGCAGAGCGGCTATCTACTTGCCCGGAAGCCCAGCTGATGCGAGGAGCCGAAGGAAGCCGCCCCTCCCTTTTGACGCACTGAGGAAGACGCTGTCTTTTTCTCCAGCCGAGAAAATCCAGCTCCGGTGTTTTCAGCCACCCTTGCGGGTTGCTGGGATATCGAGTCCTGAGAGAGAGATACAAGACCTCCTTCATTCTAAGAACCAAGGTACGGAGCTGACTAAACCCTTAAGAGAATTCTTGATTCAGATCCTTGGCAAAAACCTAACTTAACTTAAACTACAACTTACTTACTCCTTCCCACATATTAGGCTTAGGTCATGTACACCGGGGTAGGCGTAGATTAGAAGCACCAGTTGAGTACGTTAGTCAATGTTTTTATGTATGTATATATTTTATCCATTTTAAAGTATCATATGGCTAAGAAACCATATCAATGCTTTTACAGTATTATTTCATAATACTCCTTTTACTGTACGCACTTTACTTCATGATAAGTATTGCAATTGTGGCAATTCATTTCTCTTGCATCAATAAATAACACCTTTTATTGAAAACGCCCGTCTCTCTATTTCTCTGCACTCTGGTGAAACTAAGTACGCACGATTGACTAAGTGAAATAACTTTCTATTGTTTTCACACGACTCTAGAGATACACTCTTTATTCTGAGGGAGCAAAGTTGTCATGTTATATGGTTGTCAGAAGCTAATTCCTATTTGTCTATCCAGGGAAGTTAAACTCCTCCTTGTATATTCAAGAAAGTTTCTAGTGACCTCTGAGCTAGCTGGCAAAACTAATTAAGTCTAATATAGTCAGTAGAGACCTAGTCGACCTCAGTCCTACGTCTACACTGCTGTTTATATTATTCCAATGCGCAGAGTCTATTGGGAATATAGGAACTACACTACATGGCGCCCAACGTTTGGTAAGGCGATAATCTAACACAAGACATTAAAGTAACTCAGTCGTGCTTTTCACACAGACCCTTTTTTCCCGTAAAAACTCCAAAAGACGTCTGGAGTGGGTAAAAGGTTAAAATCCGCCGGAACTTAGTAGGAAGAGATTCCTATGTATAGTTTTTGGTTTAGTCAACGTTGAAGGATACAGTGTTCCAAAATATTGTGCACCTAATCTTTGTTTCCTTGAAACTTGCTCTGCAACAAAAAACTTTCTGTTAGTAAAAATGACGGAAAGTGACGAAGAAAGGGATAGAGCTAGAACAGCAGCTCAACTCCTAGCGGAAGTCTCCAAGATGAAGACCCGAATGCTATAATCATTCCGGTAAATGTAAGAAGAACTATAACTAAAAATCTTATAGAAAATGGAGTATCATCACGAGGTGGTACAGTCATATTCGTGGTAGAGGCCCATGAATATCGGCAGACAGAGGTATTCTATTCATGGATACATTTTCCAGCAGCACATGCTGTAACACACGAAATCCACTATTACAAAATAGGGGAGCCTCCGGATGAATACGCTCCTTTCGAGGCCGTTGAAATCCCACTAACTTACCAAGAGCACCTGCTCTGGTTTAATGGCGCCCTAAAACATCAAAATCACATCAGCAGGCTCGGTCCACTAGGTAGACCAAGAGCCACGTGGCCGGTTCTAGCCAGCTACACACCACATCCAGACAATGAAACAATGTCAAACCAGGAACTTTTAGCTCAGCTAAAATTGCTAATTAAAATACATAGACAATTGGTCCAATATGTAATGCGGACTTCCAACAGTCCAACCAGCAATAACAATTCCACAGACCACCCCTCACCAGGGGAACACAAATAAAATAACACCACAGAATATACAATCAGCCATTGGCAAAATACCCGCAAAACGGGAACAAATTCCATTCTGGTTAGCACAAAAAATCACTCAAATAGAGGCAGTATTTCCTGATACTACACCTACTGAGAAACACGGGATTCTGACTATCTGTCTTCCGATGGGGATCTCACCAAATGTGGATGACTGTGACACTTGGGGCACAGTCTTTGCTTCGATATACACAAAAACACATGGTGTTCCGTCTATGGCGGTAATACCAGATGTGCTAAGACAGATTCAAAATGAATACAGTCCAGAACCTGCTTTAACTCTGGGTATGAAATTACTGAAAGACTTCAAACAGGTCTCGGCTATATTATTAGCCAACATAAAAGGAGAAGCAGCATCTGTGGCGATCCACCAGAAATTGAAAGAAACAGATATAGCAGAACAACCTTTTGAACTTGCCAGAATCATAGAAAAATCCTATGAAGAACTAGGCAGAGATAGTTTGGGTGGGAAACCAGTAAAACCCCAACTAATGGAAAATCCTGAAAAAACATTTATTAAAAATAATCTAAACACTCCAAAAAAGAGTTGGGATGGAAATGAACAATCCACTCCCAGAGAAAAACGATTCCAGTCCAGAGGAAGGTCTTCTCAACGGAGAGATAGATCTCCAGAACGAGGTGGCAAGTCTCCCCAGAGGGAGCCCTCTGAGAAAAGATAGGGATAAATTGAGAAAACCTGATAGATATCCAATATTGATACACGTCCCTCTCGATCTTTTCAGACTTCCTCACAGAAATCGGAAAGAAGAGGACGGTCAGAACACAAGGAAGAGCACCTCAAGTCCAAAGACAAGGAACCTGCTCATCAAAGTAAAAAATTACACTTTCCAAGAAAGAAGGTAGCCAGTATTAAAATAATAAAACATGCCGAGGATACAACTGAAAAACGGAGAGTGGGCCCAGACAATGCTAGACAGCGCAGCAGAAGTGACCATAGCTCGCAAGATCCTGATGAATCTTCTGGAGACAGTGGACACGAATGAATACATTCAAGTGGAAACTGCAGACACCAGAGTTAGCAAACCCCATAAATTATACGAAATAACATTACGTATAGAGGGGGACAAGACTAGGAAAGTAAGTGGTCTCTTTTGGGATAACCTTTCGAAAGGCTATGACATCCTGTTAGCTGAGAAAGACTGGCCACCAGAGTTTGTCAGGGAGTGCCCTCATGGCGAAGAAATGATTATGCCTGCCTTCTCAAATCACATTCCAATTCATAAAAAATACATATTAGCAAGAAAATGGGCAGTAGCCCAAGCTCCTGCATTATATAAAAATCATGTAGGATGGGATGAGGATTCTCCTCACCATAAAATCCAGTTAAAAATCAACCCACTGCACAAAGGCAGTATCCTGTTAAGCAAGAAGCTAAAAAGCAAGTCAGGGAGATCTTAGATCAACTTGAATATCAGGGGGTGATTGAAACATGCACCTCACAAATGAACAATCCTTTGTTTCCTTTCTCCAAGCCAGACGATTCATATTGCCTAGTTTTGGACTACAGACACCTAAACTCCTGCTGCAAAACATTTGCAGTACAAAACTCACACAGTGCAGCACTAATGAATAACATCGTGCACAAAAAATATAAAACGACATTAGACATCTCTAATGGATTCTTTTGTCAAAACATTGCACCTGAAAGCAGGTATTTGACCGCTTTCTCAGTAATAGGGTCGCAAAAACACTTCTGTCGACTCTCACAGGGATTCAAGAATAGCCCAGGATTATTCTCAGCAAGAGTAACAGAGTTACTCCAAATATATGACGATGAGGCATTGTCTTATGTCGATGACATCTATCTCACAGATGATGACCTGGAGACACACTTGAAAAGAGTGAGCACCATAATACTTGGGTTCGCAGCTGAGGGTTACAAATTCAACTTTAAAAAGTCAAGAATTGCCCATCTAACTGTCCTGTTTTTAGGATATGAATTATCAAGTGAAGGCAAAAGCCTAGCAGACAATTTCTTAGAGAAGTGTGCTGTACTCCAAGTACCTAAAACGCTGAAGAATTTACAATCAATACTAGGTTTCCTGAATTTCGGAAGAACATACATTCTAAATTATGCAGAGAGGGTTAAATCTCTCTATGAATTAATAAAACCTGATTTCACACCAATAAATTGGACTCAGAAACACACAGACATTTTAGATTAGAAGCACCAGTTGAGTACGTTAGTCAATGTTTTTATGTATGTATATATTTTATCCATTTTAAAGTATCATATGGCTAAGAATCCATATCAATGCTTTTACAGTATTATTTCATAATACTCCTTTTACTGTACGCACTTTACTTCATGATAAGTATTGCATTTGTGGCAATTCATTTCTCTTGCATGAGAAAGGAGACTGCTCAATAAATAACACCTTTTATTGAAAACGCCTCTCTCTATTTATCTGCACTCTGGTGAAACTAAGTACGCACGATTGACTGAGTGAAATAACTGTCTATTGTTTTCACACGACTCTAGAGATACACTCTTTATTCTGAGGGAGCAAAGTTGTCATGTTATATGGTTGTCAGAAGCTAATCCCTTCTTGTCTATCCAGGGAAGTTAAACTCCTCCTTGTTTATTCGAGAAAGTTTTTAGTGACCTCTGAGCTAGCTGGCAAAACTAATTAAGTCTAATATAGTCAGTAGAGACCTAGTCGACCTCAGTCCTACGTCTACACTGCTGTTTATATTATTCCAATGCGCAGAGCCTTTTGGGAATATAGGAACTACACTACAAAAGTCCTACAATTAGGGTTCATCCGGTCACACTTGTCTCCAACGTAACATTAACATCATGATGATCATAGGTAGGTGGTCGCTTTTTCTTAGCCCAAAATGTTCTACCTTCCGACATTCCCCATCTTGACTTGATCCATTAGTAATGAGTTCCCTGACCCTCCATGCTTCTCTCCTCCAGTGGGTCACATGCTTACCCTTAGCCTCTGCCCTGGAGAGATGGTAGAGAAGATGCAACCAGTTCTTAGTGACACTGGTGCTGCTAGATGACTTGACTGCTAATCACCTCTCCAAAACTTTTTTTGCTTGCATTTAATAGGCTTATTTTGAACTTAGGGCCTGAAGTACAAATACTTTTTTCATCTGCAAGAGGTCTGATTTGCGCAATTAGACAGTTTTCAACCACAAAAAGGGTTTTTGATATGTACAAACCAAAAATTGTGACTCTGTAACGAATGTATGACTTTACAACGCAAACATTTAGAGCACATTTTTTACATCGCAACATCCTTTACAACGCCTGTTTTTACAACGCATGCCTTCACAACGCATTTTTAGAAACTACATTTACAATGCATTCCATTATAAAGCATACCATTACAACCCAAACCATTACAACGCATATTACTTTTAGGCCCCTAGTAGGGTAAGTGTTAGATAGTGTAGGGGTGAAAAATACTATTACCACTCCAAGGAGCGCAACAGTAGTGTAAGTGTTGGAAAGTGTAGGGGTTATAAATTACTATTCCCACTCCAGTGAGTGCAACAGCAGGGTAAGTGTTGGAGAGTGTAGGGGTAAAAATTACTATTTCCCATTACTTACCTTATAATGCGTTGTAATGGCATGCGTTGTCGTGATATGAGTTGTAATGACATGAGTTGTGACATGAGATGTAATGGTATGCGTTGTAATGGCATGCGATTTAAAGGATGTTCCGTTGTAATCACTGCGTTGTAAAAGTAGTGCGTTATAATGACAAATTCCCATCCAAATATGGTAAAAAGGAAGACCACAGGGATAAAGAGGGATCCCCCAAGAGACTACCTGGCACCACCCTTGACTCTTGTTTGGTGCGTGCCGCAAGAGCCCTAGATTATGAGATAACACTTGCACAATGACGCCTTTGAATGGACAGAGGAGAAATCCACTCATATGCAGACATGAATCCCTCTCAAGTCCCTGAAGCCGTGCAAAGTGATTTGATCCATCAAGAGGGGGTTGCCACTGAGGACCTGATAATAGCCCAAAAGGCCCCAACTTCTCCCAATCTCTCATCAAAAACCACAAATGGGCCTCCAACAAAGAGGAAAAAGAAAACAAAACATAACGGTCCAAATCAAATGGCATGCACTAGATCAAAGCTGACCCTAAACATCTGCCAACGGAGAGAGGAAGGGAAAGCGTTGGATAGAGTAGGGGTAAAAATTACTATTCCCACTCCAGAGAGTGCAACAGTAGGGAAAACGTTGGATAGCGTAGGGGTAAACATTACTATTCCCACTCCAGAGAGTGCAACAGTAGGGAAAGCGTTGGATAGCGTAGGGGTAAAAATTACTATTCCCACTCCAGTGAGTGCAACAGTAGGGAAAGCGTTGGATAGCATAGGGGTACATTTTACTATTCCCACTCTAGTGAAAATAAATTAATATAATTCACATAATTATCAATTAATCAATTAATAAAACTTAATTACCAATTAAGAATTAATTAATTAACAATTAAAAATCAATTAACAATTTATTAAAAATAAATACCAATAAATAAATTAACATATTTAATTAATTATAATTAAATTACTTCCTACCCTATTCCCCTATAAACCCACAACCCGCTACAGAAAATAAATTAATAATTTTCACATAATTATGAATTAATCAATTAATGAAAATTAATTACCAATTAAAAATGAATTTCCAATTTATTCAAAATAAATACCAATAAATAATTGTACATATTTAAATAATTATAATTAAATTACTTCCCACCCTATTCCCCTATAAACCCACAACCCGCTACAGAAAATAAATTAATATTATTCACATAATTATCAATTAATAAAAATTAATTATCAATTAAGAATTAATTAATTACCAACTAAAAATGAATTAACTATTTATTCAAAATAAATACCAATAAATTAATTAACATATTTAATTAATTATAATTAAATTATTTCCCACCCTATTCCCCTATAAACCCACAACTCGCTACAGAATTAAATTACGCAAAAATTAAATAACATAAAATGAATTACTTAAAATAAATTACAAAAAATATACACTTTTCACACATATACTAACATACAAAACACTTAAAAAAAAATTATATTATTAAAAATTCGATATTTTTAATAACCTATATTATGTACTTCGATAGTTTGACTTTCTATATTTTTAAAATCGATATTACATTACTTACCTTAAAAACGATATTTTTGATGTCTATATTCTGTCCATTCGATATTTTGTCCATTCTATATTTTGGAGTTGATATTAGTGTTACTCGATATTTTGGACTCAACATTTTGACCATATATTCCTAAGCAATCTGGGATGCGATGATTTAACCATTATGTCTATTTTCCTACATCTTCTAAGACAATTAAGAGCCAATTTATATGACAAAGAGTAAGCATGACCCCTAGACGCAGGGATATGCCCCGGTTTAATGGGAACTGCATACAGGCAAAGTCTGCCTTAGTTGCAGCAGTAAAGGGTGGGAGCAGTGCTCAGATAGCGGAGAGAAGAAGAGTTTACAACAAGGCACAGACAGAGGCTAAGAAAAACTAGGAGGAATTACATTTTCGTCCTTGACACAGAGGCATCAAGAAAGAAAAATAGCAACTCTTCTGGCATTTATTGACAGGGGCAGTGCACACAGTAACAAAAAAGGATTTTTTTAAATCCAACCACTTGTCTGGGAGGAGCACTGCACACAGTTGTGTGGTATGGAGGGCAGCAACAAGGACTTTGAGATCCCAAGGGAAGACAAAAGTTCGAACTTAGAGTTAGTTGTAGAAGAAGTAGTCACCATTACTCTAGAAGAAACTGTAACAGCAATTAATAACCTTGGGAAGAGTAAAGCTCCAGGTTTAGACAAGATACCGGGGGATCCTTATCGTTCAGAACCCACCATATGAGGTCCTATACTTCACTTGATTTTTAATGCAGTAACACGCGGTGGGGAAATTCCAAGTACTTGGAAGGGCGCCAAAATCATCCAGATTTTTTAAAAGGGGGAAAAAGGCGATCCTTCCAATTACAGACCTATTAGCCTTTTAGATACGGCTCAGTAAGTCTTCATCAAATTGATTCTGAACTACCTAAATATTTGGATTGAGGATAATAACATACTGTTTCACCTACAAGCTGGCTTTAGGGAATTCACTAGCACCCTAGATCAGATATTCCGTCTCTTACTGAATACCTGGAAAGAAGTTATTGTTAGAAAGGGCCACCTATATGTAGTGTTCGTAGATCTTAACCCCTTCCATGCTCATGACGGAACCATTCTGTCATGAGTCACGGTTGGGCTGTGCTGATGACGGAATAGTTCCTTCAAGACCACGCCCGCGATTGGAATGTCCAGCACAGGGCTGGAATTCCTGCCGCACGCAAGCAGTTAAGCAAGCATTTGACTCCATAAATTGCAATAAATTTTGGTTCGCCATCCGGGATCTTGGTCTGCCAAAAGGGCTGCTTCAACTTATTGTACGTATGCACCAGGATAATTATGCCCAGGTCCGATGGAACCGACGTTGCAAACTCACTGGGAAGATAGGAGTGCACGAAAAAGTACAAGGGTGTGTTTTAGCCCCAACCCTATTTACCTTATACATACATGGGCTGAATAAAGCTTTGTACAACTGCTGGGGTGACCCTCCAAAGTTTTCAGGTAGACAAATTCCATCACTCCTGTTCGCAGATGATACACTACTGATTGCAAAAACACCAATGGGTATCCAAAATATACTGAACAGGTTTGAAACAGCCTGCAATGACTTTGGTCTAGAGATAAATTGCTCAAAGACCATATTCATGGCTTTTAACCCATCGCGAATTTTGAAGGAAAATTTGTCTGGGCTCAACCATGCTTGAACAAGTTAAGGTCTTCGACTACCTAGGTGTTAGACTGAATAGAAATCTGAGCTGGACAAACCAAATTGAAAAGAGTACTATCACATTACAGTATGTTGACTCAGCAGTGGTCAAAAAATTAAATTACTGCTCCATTTTTCCAGCCTTTGAAATACAACGAGCTAGAGGTTTGGGGGCAGCACTTTATGAGGCAAAACTGTGGGGTCTGGACTAGACAAAGAGTTTGGAGCTGGCAGAAAACAAGTTTATAAGTACCTATTAAACCTGCCAAATAGCACTCCACTTCTACCGATTCGGTTAGATCTTGGCTTAAGAAGTGTCAAACATATAGCAGAGTTGAAATCTCTATTGTTTTGGGTCAGAGTATGGTCCAGCAAAACACCGATCCTAGTAAAAGAGGCTGTAGAACAAGTACAAAACCTAGATAGAGGAATAGGATGGGTGAAGTGGTTCAGAGGGGCAAGGAACTGGTTAATGAGATTAGGACAGAAGACCCCATATCCCTGACAAAAGATGCCGTACCTATTTTAAAAGCGAAGTTCTGGGCTTATATCTAGGACTCATGCTACGTTGCCACAGCGCAGGGTTCCCTTACCTTAAGATTTTTAGAGTTTAAAAGTATTTTTTATCTGAGTCAGTAATGGATAAAATGGAACCTCCAAATGCACGTGCACTTTACCTACAATTTAAGTACGGAACGTTACCGCTGAACAACATTAGAAGCAGTTGGACACAGGCAACTGTAATTCTGACATGCCCTGCAAGTACTCTTAGCCCTAAATCATTAGACCATTATATATTTTTTGTCCCTACTACGCACAGATCAGGAAAAAGTGGCTTATACCCTCATGCTGTTTTTTTTCCGTTTGGGCGACCACAGATGCACTCTGAGTTTTTAGATCAGATTTAACAAAATGGCTAGTATTTGCCATATCACAGTATCTGCTTCATACCTGCCGTATTAGTTCCAAGTTACTAACTGTCAAGTAAAGTAGAGTACAAAATAGGCTAAGACATAGGGGCCTATTAGGATAGCGGACGGAAACGGGTTCCGTCCGCCATGGTGGCGGCAAAAATACTCCCGACCGCACCGCGGATAATTCGCGGTTGCGATTAGGATATATCTGTCATCACACACCGACCGCGGGGACGGATCACACCAAAGACCGCCGTAAGCGGACGGTACCACAGAAACACCCTCCGCTGCGGACGCATTGACCGTGGAAACAGGCCCAACCGCCGCCAGACCTGCGGAGGGTCCAGCCGCACGATTAGGATAACCCCACCATCCCAACGGAACTCACCACCTTCCTCGACCGCCGCGGAAAAAAAGCATCGACAAACGGAGTATGACTGCGGAAGGACCAAACGAACATCACCCCTCCCGTCAAACCGATTAAAAAATGGCGGACGGAAGTAAATAGAAAACACCAAAAACAGGACACACACCCACCTGAAACACCCACCCCCAACAACTACACGCCCCAATGACACCCCCCCGGCACAAACATGAGCACCCAAGTCACCACACCCACAGAACACCTGACTGGCAACAACCATTGGGACACAACCACCACAAAGAGTATAACATGAATCCCTCCCATTACCACAACACTTTGCATCACAGCACAGCTGGAACAAAGAGGCAAAATAGCACAAACTTCAAACACACACAAACACACATACAACCTGCACACCAACCACACAAACCCCCACAACACCATCCCTACATACCACACACCTGCACACCCCACCCCACCAACACCTTGCACATCACACACCATGGCACCCAAGAAAAACCCCAAGTTCACAGAGAGTGAGTTGAAGGTCATGGTGGATAAAATCATCCGTGTCGGACCACATCTGTTCGGTACCCTAGTCCAGCAGACCACCTTGGCAACTAAAACCACCATGTGGGACAGGATAGTGACCAGAGTGAATGCTTCAGGGACCGTGCCACGCACCAAACATGAGATCCAGAGGCAGTGGCACGACCTCAAGGCAAGGGTGAAAGGCATCAGGGCCAAGAACCACCTGCGGGCACAACACACTGGCGGCGGCACTTCCCCGGAGCCTATACCATTTGCCGAATGGGAGGAGAAGGTGCTGGGCATACTGCACCCTGAGAGCCTGGAAGGAATCAAAGAGGGACTTGAGGCTGGTAAGTACAAACCAATGACCACTATCACACTGTCATGGTCTGCCTTGCACAACTGCCAAGACACATCTCCCAGGCACAAATCCATGCATGTGGGCCACACAGTCACCCAAATGAGAAGTCCTGGGCTCAAATGCACCCACCATGACCAACCACAAATGTTGCCTCCTACGTTCACAGGATTGCATTTTGTCAAAGCAGCCAACACCACAACTCCCAACAGGCCCACATGTCTACAGGGAGGGTGGGGGTGGGTGGGTGAGAGTCCAGCACTACAACTCCCAACAGGCCCACATGTCCACAGGGAGGGTGGGGGTGGGTCCGGCACTACAACTCCCAACAGGCCCACATGTCTACAGGGAGGGTGGGGGTGGGTGGGTGAGAGTCCAGCACTACAACTCCCAACAGGCCCACAAGTCCACAGGGAGGGTGGGGGTGGGTCCAGGACTACAACTCCCAACAGGCCCACATGTCCACAGGGAGGGTGGGGGTGGGTCCAGCCCTACAACTCCCAACAGGCCCACATGTCTACATGGAGGGTGGGGGTGGGTGGGTGAGAGTCCAGCACTACAACTCCCAACAGGCCCACATGTCCACAGGGAGGGTGGGGGTGGGTGGGTGAGAGTCCAGCACTACAACTCCCAACTGGCCCACATGTCCACAGGAAGGGTGGGGTGGGTGGGGGTGGGTCCAGCACTACAACTCCCAACAGGCCCACATGTCCACAGGGAAGGTGGGGGTGGGTGGGTGAGAGTCCAGCACTACAACTCCCAACTGGCCCACATGTCCACAGGAAGGGTGGGGTGGGTGGGGGTGGGTCCAGCACTACAACTCCCAACAGGCCCACATGTCCACAGGGAGAGTGGGTGTGGGTGGGGGTGGGTCCAGCACTACAACTCCCAACAGCCCCACATGTCCACAGGGAGGGTGGGGGTGGGTGGGTGAGAGTCCAGCACTACAACTCCCAACAGGCCCACATGTCCACAGGGAGGGTGGGGGTGGGTCCAGCACTACAACTCCCAACAGGCCCACATGTCTACAGAGAGGGTGGGGGTGGGTGGGTGAGAGTCCAGCACTACAACTCCCAACAGGCCCACATGTCCACAGGGAGGGTGGGGGTGGGTGTCTGTGGGTCCAGCACTACAACTCTCAACAGGCCCACATGTCCACAGGGAGGGTGGGGGTGGGTGGGGGTGGGTCCAGCACTGCAACTCCCAACAGGCCCACATGTCCACAGGGAGGGTGGGTCCAGCACTACACCTCCCAACAGGCCCCCATGTCCCATCCCAGAGCAAGATGGAGTTCGCCCACCATTTGCTGACCAGTGCATCTCCCCCTTCAAACCTACAGGTAGCTAGCCATCTTCGAAGGGGCACTCACTATCCAATAGCAAGACCGGACCACACATATACAAGTATTGTCTCCCCACCTCCACACCACCATAATGCCCAGTACTGTCTACCACACCAACATGATGACACCAACAACCATGTCCTGATTCGCTAGAAATTTGTAATGTAACAACAACAAACCTGTCATGTCCACAGCATTGATTCTTAAATTCTTGTCCCTCAGGTGATCGCAACTTGACAGGCGAAACAAGGAACCGCCAGCACCAGTCGCCCCCCTCACAGCCAGGACTCTCCGGTGAAGATTCCATGGACATCTCGGGTGCAGAGGAAGATGCTGGCCCAAGAACACTCCCAGGGCCACCAGGCTCCGAGGACATCCCTGCCTCCACCACCTTGGCCAGTGTAACAACACCAACACCTGCCATTGTGAGCTGTGCAGCTACCACCACCACCACCACCACTCCTGCCAGTGCCACCCTGCCTGACCCATCGTCCGATGATGGGCCATCAACATCTCAGGCTATCAGGGAGACTGGACGGGGGAGGACACAGGTGAGGCCACAGCTCACAAACAGGAGTGCAGGTGCAAGGCGAGGTCGGGAACAAGACCCAGCCCATCCTGGGACCGAGACCCTGGATGCCATTGCCAGAGTGGAAGCCACCTACGAGCGGTCGCAGGCACTGGCGGATCGGGCACACCAAGACTCGCTACAGACCTGCCAGCTGTTGCGGTCCATGGACACCCACATGGGACAAATTGTTGACCTCATGGGGCAGCAAACAGCTCTTTGAAGGGAATGGTTATCCCGCGCCACACCACCTCCCCCTCCCCCAAGTGGCTAGCGGGACAGGGCACCAACACCACCGCCACCATCACCTGAGGCCACTGACAGGGAGGTGGTCCCTGAACAACCTGCCCCCACAGCTGGCTCTGCTCTGGCTCCAAGACGGAGCGGCCATCTGAGGCTGGATCCAGCAGAGAGCAGTGGCAATGCACCATCCACCCGCTCGAAGAGGGGCCGCCACTGACTTCCCCCTTCCTTGAGCCTGGCATTCACTCTGCGAACTATCTTGCCCCACAATGCCAAGCATTGGCACACGTCTGTTGGACTAGGTGTACATCTCACAATGTGGTATCCCCACGGTGTTGTCATCTGACATGACCTTCAACTCACACTTCCCCCCAACACCTATTTGTAAATATGCACTAACAGTAATACACACCCTGTAAATAAGCACCACGGAAACACTCAAGGCTGTGTGACCTCCATGTTTTAAATGCAGGTTTGTCTTAGTAGTTGTCATTACCAGGTGCAGGGATCAATGTTCTTCAGAATCATGGCTCTGTGGGAGTGACCTAGGGATAATGAGAGAACAACAAGCACAGGTCAGGAAACTGAATCACACCCATCACACCACACCGTACTGCAACATCCCACAAACCACACTCATCACTAATTAAGCGGATCACAGGACACACATCAGGGAGCATTGCATGTACACCATCTCACACACCCATTAGCGAACAGAACTTACCAGAACAGGCAGCATTCACACACCACATCCACACATCTCCAGCAAACATACATCACGCATTGAACAGCAGCACAAGAGGTAGTTACTCATATTCAAGGAAAGTAGCGAGCAATGAGCTGACGCCTCTGGTCCA
Organism: Lissotriton helveticus; assembly: GCF_964261635.1. NCBI lineage: Eukaryota > Metazoa > Chordata > Amphibia > Caudata > Salamandridae > Lissotriton > Lissotriton helveticus. Next base: position 1,531,995,625 of record NC_136067.1, read on the forward strand.
CACCTTCTTCCTCCCCACTATCTTCATCACTGGACATGGGTGGGATGGGAGGCGGAGCAACCTGAAGGTCTGCAGGGTCCAAGATCAGTTCAATGTTCTCGTGTAAGGCCAGGTTGTGGAGCATGCAGCAGGCAAACACTATTTTGCATACTTTGCCGGGTGAGTATGGTAGGGCCCCTCCGGTTTTATCCAGGCAGCGAAACCTAGACTTTAGCAGTCCAAATGTACGTTCCACCACCCGACGTGTCTTCCCAAGGGCCTCATTATATCGCATTTCACCTGGGGTAGTAGGATTCCGTAGGGGGCTTAGCAGCCACGGCGGTTTGGGTACACAGAGTCGCCTAGGTGGGGGGATGACAGACACATACATCATTACCAGTATTGGTGGGAACAGCATGGCACACATACAACACAGTAGTCATCATAGCACACTCACCTACAAGCCACGCACGTTCTTGATGCAGATTAGCCATCAGTTGGGGGGCAATGCTGCTCCACAGGATGTGGGAGTCATGTGCGGACCCAGGAAATCGGGCACACACGTGGGAGATGATGTTGTCAGCCAGGCACACCACTTTCACATTGATAGAATGGTAGTGCCTCCGATTGCGATAGACGGGTCCACGTGCCTGGGGTGGAATCAGACCAATATGTGTGCCATCAATGGCACCCACTACGTGTGGAATCTGGGCCAGGGCATAGAAGTCACCTTTCACTGCAGCCAGCTCTGCCGGACGTGGGAAATGGATGTAATCATCCTTGTAATGCATCATGGCTTGCAGCACATCCCGCAGTACCATGCTGAACATGGATTGGGACATCCCCCCGGCATGACCAACTGTGTACTGGAAAGTGCCTGTCGCGAAGAAGTGAAGTGCCGCCATCACCTTTGCTGTGGGTGTAATTGCTCCTGGATATGGCCTGCGTGGCTGCAGATGAGGTGCCAATTGGGCTACAAGGTCCTGCAATGCCTGTCGGTCAAGCCAGAATTTGCGGATTACCTCCTCTTGAACCATGTCCTCCAGCACAGTGTATGGTCGATGCACATTTGGAGCCCTCCTGTGTGGGAGTAGATGGGAGCAGATGTCAATTGACCAACACCGCACAGCTGTGCCACACTATCACATCTTGACCAACACAATACAAATAATACATGTTGCAGACACGGATTGTATGTGTGACGTGACCGAAATATAAGGCACTACAGCTAACTACACACACAATGTTAACCCACAAATAACATCCTGTGTGCAAACATGTCCAATGGTACGTGCACACATGTTGAAAGAACAGCCAACATCATATGACAGAGGGCCAATGTGTGGACAAGCGTCCCCACAGACACACATGGACGTGCACACACAACACGAACATGGAACACACCCTCCTTGTCTTCATGCACCCATGACCCCACCTACAATGCTGTGCATCCTCACATGACAGGCATGGGCATACAACAGGCGACACACAGACGCATACACAGAATGCATGTATACCCCATCATTGCTACTTGCACACACAAACCACACACTCACAACAGCTTCAAAATGTGGGTACACAGGCTTGATGTACTGTGTAGATGTGTACAATTAGAAACGTGTGAGCTCAAAACCAAGACGCCACCACATAGCCATGCACATCTGATGCAACTTGGGCTCACATCACTGGCCTTTGTTCACCACTGGCAAGGTCAATAGTATGACCACACATGCAACTAATGGACATAAATGAGACACGTGGACACGGGCCATTGACATGACATTATGATTCTTGACGCATTCCGGACATTGCCTGACACACATGTACACCTATAAACATTCCATGTGTGTGGAGACATGCAGTGTGTGTACACACAGCATCCGGGTACGCCTTCCGCCAACACAGAAGATGATCCTTGATACTGCAATTGGGCGTACATTTGATGCATGGTGAAGGACCATCACGGTCACACACCGCCAACCGCATGTGCGCACTACCGCGATGGTGCATCTTTTGAAAATCATCACTCACTGGCATTGCAATGGCGGAGCATGCATTCCGCGGGGGAGGGGCAGGCTAACACATACATTTGAATGTGCAAGTGGAAATGGCAGTTGGTATTCCCCCTTTCAGTCACATAGCAGCACCCACTGCAGACCGCCGGGTGCGGGCGGTCACCCACCGCCAGGTGCAGGCGGTGGGTGACCGCCCTGTGTATTGATGTTACCCTGGCATGGATGGCCATGGTCGGTCACCCACCGCCGGGTGCGGGCAGTCACCCACCACCGGGTGCGGGCGTTGAGTGACCGCCCTTTGTATTGATGTTACCCTGGCATGGATGGCAATGGCCGATCACCCACCGCTGGGTGCGGGCGGTGGGTGACCGCCCGCACCCAGCGGTGGGTGACCAGCCATGGCCGGCGGTGGGTGACCGGCCATGGTGGGCGGTGGGTGACCGGCCATGGCCATCCATGCCAGGGTAACATCAATACACAGGGCGGTCACCCACCGCCTGCACCCGGCGGTGAGTTACCGCCCACACCCCGCACCCAGCGGTGGGTGGCCGGCCATGGCCATACATGCCAGGGTAACATCAATACACAGGGCGGTCATCCACTGCCCGCACCTGGCAGTGGGTGACCGGCCATGGCCAGCGGTGGGTGACCGGCCATGGCCATCCATGCCAGGGTAACATCAATACACAGGGTGGTCACCCACCCCCCGCACCCAGCGGTGGGTGACCGCACCGCCCGCACGCGGCAGTGAGTGACCGCCCGCACCCGGTGGTGGGTGACCGGCCATGGATGGCGGTGGGTGACCGGCCATGGCTGGCGGTGGGTGACCAGACATGGCCGGCGGTGGGTGACCGGCCATGGCCGGTGGTGGGTGACCGGCTATGGCCACCCATGCCAGGGTAACATCAATAAACAGGGCGGTCAACCACCGCCCACACCCGGCGGTGGGTGACCGGCCATGGCCGGCGGTGGGTGACCGGCCATGGCCATCCATGCCAGGGTAACATCAATACACAGGGCAGTCACCCACTGCCCGCACCCGGCGGTGGGTGACCGCCCGCACCCGGCTGTGGGTGACCGCCCGCATCCGGCAGTGGGTGACTGCCCACACCCAGCGGTGGGTGACCGGCCATGGCCGGTGGTGGGTGACCGGCCATGGCCATCCATGTCAGGGTAACATCAATACACAGGGCGGTCACCCACTGCCCGCAACCGGCGGTGGGTAACCGGCCATGGCCGGCGGTGGGTGACCGGCCATGGCCATCCATGCCAGGGTAACATAAATTTACAGGGTGGTCACCCACCGTCCGCACCTGGCGGTGGGTGACCACCCGCACCCGGCGGTCTGCGGTGGGTGCTGCTATGTGACTGAAAGCGGGGGTACCAACCGCCATTTCCACTTGCACATTCAAATGTATGTGTTGGCCTGCCCCGCCCCAGCGGAATGCGTGCTCGGCCATTGCAATGCCAGTGGGTGATGAGTTTTAAAAGATGCACCATCACGGTAGCGCGCACATGCTGTTGGCAGGGTGTGACCGTGATGGTCCTTGCACATGCAGCCAATGGAAACAGATAACGCGGGGCACGTAAGCGATTTCAAAAATAGCGGAAGCCGTGTACCGCCACAGCAGGGCCAGTCATTGGCTCATTTTGCATGAGGCAGCCAGGGAAAACCAATTGCTGCAGACGTGGCCCACTGATATCAGCTCAGGGCGTGAATCTCAGCAGCGCACATCCACTGCTTCCAGCCACTGCTGCCTGCACCCATCACCTCTACCTGCTGCTGCTGAGCACTCCACCAACTGCTGCCTGCACCCATCACCTCTGCCTGCTGCTGCTGAGCACTCCAACAACTGCTGCTGTTGTGCCACAGTCCTAGACCTTGCCATGCAGAGGGTTCGAGAGATCCGGTCTTGTCCCTTCACCGCAGTGGAGCTGGAGGTCCTTGTGGATGGTGTTCTCTGACCCTATGAACAGCTCTACGGTGCCCCCGGACAGGTGGTAAGTGCAGTGGGGGACATGTTGGTGTGTATGAGGTGGTCAATGACTCCTGGCTTCTGCAATCTTGGCGGTGTGCTGTGGGACCTTCACATGTGTTGTACTGTGCATGGCTGCTGAAAGATACATGTTGCTCCTACCTGTGTAAATGGCCAACTGTCCACTGACTTGCCCCCTCTTGTCTCCCATCATGGTAGGTCAAGCTGCACCTTCGCAAGGCCGTATGGAGGACCATAGCACGTGATGTACGGGCAGTGGGGGTGTGCAATAGGCGACACACACACTGCCACAAGCGCTGGGACGACATCTACAGGCTCAGCAAGGATGTGGCAGAGATGACACCGGGGCTGATTCCAAGATCATCTCGGCTTGCATGACGTACCATGACCCCTCTAATGCTCCGTATCATAGCTGTGACGCATCCTGACCTGTCCGCCCGGTTGAGAGGGGAGCAGCAGCAAACTAGCGGTAAGCAGACTGAATGTGTTTGTGACTTGTGAGTTCATGCATGTATTGCTGCTCAGACACAGTAGTGACATCCGTGGTGGGTATGTTGTGCTGCTATTGCATGTTGGTGCCATTAGCAGAGTGAGCGTTAGTATCCATGTCAACCAGGTGGACATACCAGTTGCATTGTAGTGCAGGGCCCCAGGACATGCCGTTGAGGTCTGTGGTCCCATGGTATCACATGTGTGGTGGTCTGCATGCACTTGCCCTGTTTGTTTGATATACATGTTTCACAGGCACCCCCGGTTCTTTGACATGAGGATGTGCAGGATGGGTGCTACATGTTGGTCAGCAGTCAAGGAAGTATTGAATTTGTAATTTGCAGTATGTGAGTGTGGCACTTAGGTATACCTCTTTTCTTTCTCTTTCAGCTTTGGCCGAGGGCACTGACCCACAAACGAGGGAGCTCAGTGGTGCCAATGCATCCGGATCGGAGATCACACACACGCAGACTGAGACTGAAGAGAGCTGCCCCGGAGAGGGGGACAGAACTGTCCCTGAGGACTCACATGTGGAGACACCATCGTCCTCATCTTCAGACAGTGGTGGTGAGTCAGCATTGTTGGTAGACACAGGGAGTGGGCAATCTACACCTTCAGTCGGTGCACAGCACACAGGGCCCACACTGCCACCAACTGCAACAAGTACTGCTCGTACTCGCCAGAGTAGGGGGAGCAGAGTGGCCTTCGGTGCAGGCACCACTGCCTCTGCCCCTGTGACACAAAGTGCCCTTTGTGCTGAGGCAGTTGATCTGCTGCGACAGCTGTGTGTAGGGCAGACCAACATGATCAATGCATTCCTAGACCACGATAGAAAGTTGGGGCAGGTGGTAGCATTCATGGAGGGGATGCATGGCGATGTTGCTGGTCTCCACAGAACAGTTCAGTCATTATCCAACACAGTGTCTGCAGCCATTCAACAGTCGCATGGACAAGGTTCTACTTCAGTTCCCCCAGCCACACCACTTGATGTCTCAGGGGAGAGTGACATTTCTGACCAGGCCTCATTTTCTGGGTATTGCACTAGAAGCAGGCAGAGGCAGCAAGGCAGGGCACGGAGGCAACAGACACCATCCCCTAGGACAGGGAAATCTTTCACAGAAGACGACATCAGTTACCCTGGAGTTGACACACAGGATCCTCAAGGGGTGTTGGGGGACATGGATTCACATGAAACACAGGCATCCCCCTCAAAAGGTAATCCCAAGGCAAGGGCACCTCCCAAGGACAGGGACACTACAAAGGACAAGGCACCTCCCAAGGACAGGGACACTCCCAAGGACAGGGCACCTCCCAAGGACAGGGACACTCCCAAGGACAAGGACACTACAAAGGACAGAGCACCTCCCAAGGACAGGGACACTCCCAAGGACAGGGCCCCTCCCAAGGCCAGGGATACTCCCAAGGACAAGGACACTACAAAGGACAGGGCACCTCCCAAGGACAGGGACACTCCCAAGGACAGGGCACCTCCCAAGGCCAGGGACACTCCCAAGGACAAGGACACTACAAAGGACAGGGCACCTCCCAAGGACTTGGACACTCCCAAGGACAGAGTCACTCCCAAGGACAGGGCACCTCCCAAGGCCAGGGACACTCCCAAGGACAAGGACACTACAAAGGACAGGGCACCTCCCAAGGCCAGGGACACTCCCAAGGACAGGGACACTCCCAAGGACAGGGCACCTCCCAAGGCCAGGGACACTCCCAAGGACAGGCCACCTCCCAAGGACAGGGACACTCCCAAGCACAGGGCACCTCCCAAGGACAGGGACACTCCCAAGGACAGGGCTCCTCCCAAGGACAGGGACACTCCCAAGGACAGGGCACCTCCCAAGGCCAGGGACACTACCAAGGACAGGGACACTACAAAGGACAGGGCAACTCCCAGGGACAGAGCACCGCCCACGGAAGAGGCACATTCCATGGACAGGACACCTACCAGGGCCAAGGCTTCTCCCATTCACAGGACATCCACCAAGGGCTGGCATACATCACCCCTGCATCCCCTGAAGCTGGTGTTGGTGAAGGAACGTACACCACATAGGTCAGAAGTGGAGTGCCCCCATACCTCTACTCCCATCCACACCCCGGTGAAGCAGAGGAAGGAGTACACTGTTGTTGCATCCCCCATTACACATGATACAGAGGGAAGAAGGCAGGGCCAGAGCAAGCGTCAAGCAGGGTCCAGCACATCCCCAGAGAGCAGACCCCCACCAGCACATGATCCACCTTTGATGGGTGATGTTTCAGATGAGCCCGCACCACTTACCAGTCCAGTCATGTCCAGGGTGCCCTTACATATCCCCAAGAAACGGAGACACACACCAGTGACACCTGACCACCCCAATGTCGCTCCAGTACAGCTGTCCCTTGCTCCCAGAGCCACCCTGCCTCCTGGCCCATACAGCCCTGTGGCTCATCATTTCAGTGGTCCTTGTGGGTCAGCTGCAGTTCACTCTCATGTGTCAGATAGTGGCACTGTGTCTGTTGTTCGCTGTCATGCCTCATGTAGTAGCACTGTGTCAGTTGTGCCCTCCTCTGTTTCAGGTACTGCCACTGTGGGTGTACGCCACTCTCATGTCTCAGATAATGGCATGGTATTTGTTGGTCACTGTACAGGGACATGTCCTGGCAGTGTGTCTAGGTCTATGGCTCATGTAAAAGGTCCACCTCCGTGCAAGTATCTTGACAAGTGGAGGACGAGCCCACCTCGGTGCAAAACCAGCACCACCTCTTCCTTCCCTCCCTTTTTGATTTCCTTAATCTATGGCTCATGTGTCAGTCACTAGAGCTGTGGCTGTGTCTCACACCCCTGTATCTGGTGCTGGCAGTGTTTCTGGGTCTATGGCTCATGTGTCAGTCACTAGAGCTGTGGCTGTGTCTCACACTCCTGTTTCTGGTGCTGGCAGTGTGTCTGGGTCTATGGCTCATGTGTCAGTCACTAGAGCTGTGGCTGTGTCTCACACTCCTGTTTCTGGTGCTGGCAGTGTGTCTGGGTCTATGTCTCATGTGTCAGTCACTACATCTGTGGCTGTGTCTCACACTCCTGTTTCTGGTGCTGGCAGTGTGTCTGGGTCTATTGCTCATGTGTCAGTCACTAGAGCTGTGGCTGTGTCTCACGCTCCTGTTTCTGGTGCTGGCAGTGTCTCTGGGTCTATGGCTCATGTGTCAGTCACTAGAGCTGTGGCTGTGTCTCACACTCCTGTATCAGATCCTGCCACTGTGTCCGAAGCTACTGGGTCAGTCAGTCCAGCTGATTCTGTGCTGTGAGGTGCAGTTCCCATCACTCACATGTCATTGTACTTGGTGTCTGGATTGTCCATTGTAACCACACTTGCATTATTAATGTCCATGGGACGGGGCGCATGACACACATCCTTGTGCTGCCCCAGATATACCTATTCTGTGCCATGGACTGTTGATGCCCTTAGCTCCTCTCATGTGCTGCCTCAGATGTACCTGTTCTGTGCCATGGGCTGTTGATGCTCGTTGCCCCTCTCATGTGCTGCCTCTCATGTACCTGCTCTGTTGTAAACACTACCCTGTTGCTGTTAGGATGCTGCATTGGGCCCTCATGTGCTGCCTCAGATGTACCTGCTCTGTTGTAAACACTGCCCTGTTGCTGTTAGGATGCTGCATTGTGCCCTCATGTGCTGCCTCAGATGTACCTGCTCTGTTCTATCCAGTGCCCATGCTCCTGGCTAATCTAGGATTCAACCCCTATTATGTGCAATAAAGCAAGTTAATCGTGTGTAGTGGTTTCTCTTTGTCATTCCTGGTTGTCTCCTTGCATTGTTGATATACTGGTGCTATCGTAAATGCTGTTTCCCCAACATGCCCCTCCCCCTCCCCACATCACGGCCCCGGCAAGTACTCCCCTTCCGACAGCATATGGTGTTTTTGTGTCACCTGCGCGTCGTCGGTCACGGTACATGACTTGCTGGTGGTGGAGCACGAAGAGTATCGGAAATGCGTGTAGAGCTGGGTCCAAGACGGCGATCTGCCTGTGGTGGGTATCTCTGCAATGTGTTGTCTCTCCGCTGTGGTGAATCCGCCGTGTGCAGGCTGGTGGTTTTTCCGCTGCGATTTGCTGTGTCTTTTCCGCCATCGTGATTTAGAGGACGGTCGGAGACGTCATTCCGTACGGCGGTGTCTCTGGATTGGTTACGTCCACCGCGGGGTCGGTTGTATTTACGCGGCGGTGCATGTTCTTCCGCGGCGTACGTTCATTTGACAGTGCTTCCCATCCTAATATGGCGGACGGACTGGCCGCGGCTGGCGGACTGAAAAAAATGCATTTTGCGCCTACTCCAGGCCGGCGGTCGTCCTTCCGTCCGCCATCGTAACAAACAACACACTGACTCTCTGAATAATATTTCATTGTTTTTTTAATGTCAATTGATCATATGTTTTTACTAAGGTTTAAGTATTTGTAATTTTTATAATTTATTATGTCATGATTATTTATATTCCATTGTATATTGCATTTTACAAGAAAGATTGTTGTTTATGAGCTTGTGAATGATCTACATATTTGATTGAATTAACTTAAAGTTAAACTTAAAAAATGGAAGTTGAGGTTAATCTATCCGTTCTATGATTATTTGACAGACAGCATCCCACTATGCTTTAAAGAAGAGATTTCTTGCATTTTCCCAATTAGTGGTAATTAATTGTATAGCAATGATGAATACAAAGTCTACTAATTTTCATTTAACATGGCAGTATGACCATACATCATGTGTACTTCCCAAAAAGATACAACTAATAGAGAAAGTTCACGCATGTTAGTAATCTCATCCAAGACATTTAACCAAAATCTTTTAAATGATGGACATTTAATAAACTTATGCATTATATACCCTTTGTGATCACCACAAGATCAGCATTCTTTATGACTTAAAACTTTCCTTTTACCTAACTCAATGGGAGTGAAAAATAATTACATTGATCAAACACAATCTAAATTTCAACCCTCCTGATGCTCAGTTTTCAATGTATATCTAGTTCCAAGGGCGATTTAAGAAATGTATAATGGGTGGATGCTCTTCCTTCCATTAAATGTTGCATTTGAACTTTAGGTACAGTATCAATATTTGTATTTAAAAAAACTATACATAACCAATACTCATTTTATAGACACTATACGTTTGTCATATTGAGTTTTAAAAGCACCTGGTAGAGAGTGCAAATATAGTAACTCCTGAACAGTAATGATTTTATTATCTTTTACTAACTGATAAATGCAACCGATACATCTGTGCTTCCACGTCTTCCAGTACACTACTTTATTATTAGCCTTTACCAATTTATTATACAGTGGTAAGGCTGTAATAAATTGTTGCTGCAGGAAGGAAATTCAGTAACAAAAGGATTAACTAAAGAACAAGAAAGTTAAATCAAGGCAGACAACAACAACCATGGTATCTTTGTCATTTAAACACTTTCATTAAAAGGAAAAAGGCCTAAACAAGATTGTTACATGGTTTGCCAAATTCCAGCTTTCTCTTCAGTGTTCATCGAATATCTGACCCAAATGTGTCTTATGCCAAAAGCCAAGAGTTGCTTAACATTACCTAGAAAATTAAATCCAGCATTTAGATTTGGCTTACTATCTTTTTCCAAATAAATAGTAGTTGCCTTTTTCTTCCAGATGGATCTAGATCACACACCATCAGTTTCCTTAAGCTAATCTTTTGAAATTGTAGCTGGCAACACTGTGCACAAAAATCACTTTCCACCCAGCCTTGTCTACCAGGCCACCTGTGGGGAGGGTGTGGATAGGACACTACCCCACTATCCTCATCACTGGACATGGGTGGGATGGGAGGCGGAGCAACCTGTGGGTCTGCAGGGTCCAAGATCAGTTCAATGTTCTCGCGTAAGGCCAGGTTGTGGAGCATGCAGCAGGCAATCACTATTTTGCATACTTTGCCGGGTGAGTATGGTAGGGCCCCTCCGGTTTTATCCAGGCAGGGAAACCTAGACTTTAGCAGTCCAAATGTACGTTCCACCACCCGATGTGTCTTCCCAAGGACCTCATTATATCGCATTTCACCTGGGGTAGTAGGATTCCATAGGGGGCTTAGCAGCCACGGCGGTTTGGGTACACAGAGTCGCCTAGGTGGGGGGATGACAGACACATACATCATTACCAGTATTGGTGGGAACAGCATGGCACACATACAACACAGTAGTCATCATAGCACACTCACCTACAAGCCACGCACGTTCTTGACGCAGATTAGCCATCAGTTGGGGGGCAATGCTGCTCCGCAGGATGTGGGAGTCATGTGCGGACCCAGGAAATCGGGCACACACGTGGGAGATGATGTTGTCAGCCAGGCACACCACTTGCACATTGATAGAATGGTAGTGCTTCCGATTGCGATAGATGGGTCCACGTGCCTGGGGTGGAATCAGACCAATATGTGTGCCATCAATGGCACCCACTACGTGTGGAATCTGGGCCAGGGCGTAGAAGTCACCTTTCACTGCAGCCAGCTCTGCCGGACGTGGGAAATGGATGTAATCATCCTTGTAATGCATCCTGGCTTGCAGCACATCCCGCAGTACCATGCTGAACATGGATTGGGACATCCCCCCGGCATGACCAACTGTGTACTGGAAAGTGCCTGTCGCGAAGAAGTGAAGTGCCGCCATCACCTTTGCTGTGGGTGTAATTGCTCCTGGATATGGCCTGCGTGGCTGCAGATGAGGTGCCAATTGGGCTACAAGGTCCTGCAATGCCCGTCGGTCAAGCCAAAATTTGCGGATTACCTCCTCTTGAACCATGTCCTCCAGCACAGTGTATGGTCGATGCACATTTGGAGCCCTCCTGTGTGGGAGTAGATGGGAGCAGATGTCAATTGACCAACACCGCACAGCTGTGCCACACTATCACATCTTGACCAACACAATACAAATAATACATGTTGCAGACACGGATTGTATGTGTGACGTGACCGAAATATAAGGCACTACAGCTAACTACACACACAATGTTTACCCACAAACAACATCCTGTGTGCAAACATGTCCAATGGTACGTGCACACATGTTGAAAGAACAGCCAACATCACATGACAGAGGGCCCATGTGTGGACAAGCGTCCCCACAGACACACATGGACGTGCACACACAACACGAACGTGGAACACATCCTCCTTGTCTTCATGCACCCATGACCCCACCTACAATGCTGTGCATCCTCACATGACAGGCATGGGCATACAACAGGCGACACACAGACGCATACACAGAATGCATGTATACCCCCATCATTGCTACTTGCACACACAAACCACACACTCACGGCAGCTTCAAAATGTGGGTACACAGGCTTGATGTACTGTGTTGATGTGTACAATTAGAAACGTGTGAGCTCAAAACCAAGACGCCACCACATAGCCATGCACATCTGACGCAACTTGGGCTCACATCACTGACCTTTGTTCACCACTGGCAAGGTCAATAGTATGACCACACATGCAACTAATGGACATAAATGAGACACGTGGACACGGGCCATTGACATGACATTATGATTCTTGACGCATTCCGGACAAGGCCTGACACACATGTACACCTATAAACATTCCATGTGTGTGGAGACATGCAGTGTGTGTACACACGGCATCCGGGTATGCCTTCCGCCAACACAGAAGATGATCCTTGATACTGCAATTGGGCGTAACATTTGATGCATGGTGAAGGACCATCACGGTCACACACCGCCAATCGCATGTGCGCACTACCGCGATGGTGCATCTTTTGAAAATCATCACTCACTGGCATTGCAATGGCGGAGCACGCATTCCGCGGGGGCGGGGCAGGCTAACACATACATTTGAATGTGCAAGTGGAAATGGCAGTTGGTATTCCCCCTTTCAGTCACATAGCAGCACCCACCGCAGACCGCCGGGTGCGGGCGGTCACCCACCGCCGGGTGCAGGCGGTGGGTGACTGCCCTGTGTATTGATGTTACCCTGGCATGGATGGCCATGGCAGGTCACCCACTGCCGGCCATGGCCGGTCACCCACCGCCGGCCATGGCCGGTTACCCACCGCCGGGTGCGGGTCGTCACCCACCGCCGGGTGCGGGCAGTGGGTGACCGCCCTGTGTATTGATGTTACCCTGGCATCGATCGCCATGGCCGGTCACCCACCGCCGGCCATGGCCGGTCACCCACCGCCGGGTGCAGCCGGTCACCCACCGCCGGGTGCGGGCAGTCACCCACCGCCGGGTGCGGGCAGTCACCCACCGCCGGGTGCGGGCGGTGGGTGACTGCCCTGTGTATTGATGTTACCCTGGCATGGATGGCCATGGCCGGTCACCCACCGCTGGGTGACCGCCCGCACCCAGCGGTGTGTGACTGGCCATGGCCGGCAGTGGGTGACCGGCCATGGCCATCCATGCCAGGGTAACATCAATACACAGGCCGTCACCCACTGCCTGCACCCGGCGGTGGGTGACCGCCCACACCTGGCGGTGGGTGACCACCCGCACCCGGCGGTGGGTGGCCGGCCATGGCCATCCATGCCAGGGTAACATCAATACACAGGGCGGTCACCCACCGCCCGCACCTGGCAGTGGGTGACCGGCCATGGCCAGCGGTGGGTGACCGGCCATGGCCATCCATGCCAGGGTAACATCAATACACATGGTGGTTACCCACTGCCCGCACCCGGCGGTGGGTGACCGCACTGCCCGCACCCAGCGGTGAGTGACCGCCCGCACCCGGTGATGGGTGACCGGCGATGGCTGGCGGTGGGTGACCGGACATGGCCGGCGGTGGGTGACCGGTCATGGCCACCCAGGCAAGGGTAACATCAATAAACAGGGCGGTCACCCACCGCCCACACCCGGCGGTGGGTGACCGGCCATGCCATGGCCATCCATGCCAGGGTAACATCAATACACAGGGCAGTCACCCACCGCCCGCACCCGGTGGTGGGTGACCGCCCACACCCGGCTGTGGGTGACTGCCCACACCCGGCTGTGGGTGACCGGCTGCACCCAGCGGTGGGTGACCGGCCATGGCCGGCGGTGGGTGACCGGCCATGGCCGGCGGTGGGTGACCGGCCATGGCCATCGATGCCAGGGTAACATCAATACACAGGGCGGTCACCCACTGCCCGCACCCGGTGGTGGGTGACGGCCCGCACCCGGCGGTGGATAACCGGCCTTGGCCGGCGGTGGATGACCAGCCATGGCCGGCGGTGGGTGACCGGCCATGGCCATCCATGCCAGGGTAACATCAATACACAGGGCGGTCACCCACCGCCCGCACCTGGTGGTGGGTGACCACCCGCACCCAGCCTTCTGCGGTGGGTGCTGCTATGTGACTGAAAGGGGGGGTACCAACCACCATTCCCACTTGCACATTCAAATGTATGTGTTGGCCTGCCCCGCCCCGGCAGAATGCGTGCTCGGCCATTGCAATGCCAGTGGGTGATGAGTTTCAAAAGATGCACCATCGCGGTAGCGCGCACATGCTGTTGGCGGGGTGTGACCGTGATGGTCCTTGCACATGCAGCCAATGGAAACAGATAACGCGGGGCACAAAAGTGATTTCAAAAATAGCGGAAGCCATGCACCGCCACAGCAGGGCCAGTCATTGGCTCATTTTGCATGAGGCAGCCCGGGAAAACCAATTGCTGCAGACGTGGCCCACTGATATCAGCTCAGGGCCCTATAAATGTGTGAATTTCAGCAGCGCACATCCACTGCTTCCAGCCACTGCTGCCTGCACCCACAACCTCTACCTGCTGCTGCTGAGCACTCCATCAACTGCTGCCTGAACCCATCACCTCTACCTGCTGCTGCTGAGCACTCCACCAACTGCTGCCTGCACCCATCACCTCTACCTGCTGCTGCTGAACACTCCACCAACTGCTGCCTGCACCCATCCCCTCTGCCTGCTGCTGCTGAGCACTCCAACAACTGCTGCTGTTGTGCCACAGTCCTGGACCTTGCCATGCAGAGAGTTCGAGAGATCCGGTCTCGTCCCTTCACCGCAGCGGAGCTGGAGGTCCTTGCGGACGGTGTGCTGCGCCCCTATGAACGGCTCTACGGTGCCCCCGGACAGGTGGTAAGTGCAGTGGGGGACATGTTGGTGTGTATGAGGTGGTCAATGACTTCTGGCTTCTGCAATCTTGGCGGTGTGCTGTGGGACCTTCACATGTGTTGTACTGTGCATGGCTGCTGAAAGATACATGTTGCTCCTATCTGTGTAAATGGCCAACTGTCCACTGACTTGCCCCCTCTAGTCTCCCATCATGGTAGGTCAAGCTGCACCTTCGCAAGGCCGTATGGAGGACCATAGCACGTGATGTACGGGCAGTGGGGGTGTGCAATAGGCGACACACACACTGCCACAAGCGCTGGGACGACATCTACAGGCTCAGCAAGAATGTGGCGGAGATGACACTGGGGCTGATTCCAAGATCATCCCAGCTTGCATGACGTACCATGACCCCTCTAATGCTCTGTATCATAGCTGTGACGCATCCTGACCTGTCCGCCCGGTTGAGAGGGGAGCAGCAGCAAACTAGCGGTAAGCAGACTGAATGTGTTTGTGACTTGTGAGTTCATGCATGTATTGCTGCTCAGACACAGTAGTGACATCCGTGGTGGGTATGTTGTGCTGCTATTGCATGTTGGTGCCATTAGCAGAGTGAGTGTTAGTATCCATGTCAACCAGGTGGACATACCAGTTGCATTGTAGTGCAGGGTCCCAGGACATGCCGTTGAGGTCTGTGGTCCCGTGGTATCACATGTGTGTTGGTCTGCATGCATTTGCCCTGTTTGTTTGATATACATGTTTCACAGGCACCCCCGGTTCTTTGACATGAGGATGTGCAGGATGGGTGCTACATGTTGGTCAGCAGTCAAGGAAGTGTTGAATTTGTAATTTGCAGTATGTGAGTGAGGCACTTAGGTATACCTCTTTTCTCTCTCTTTCAGCTTTGGCCGAGGGCACTGACCCACAAACGAGGGAGCTCAGTGGTGCCAATGCATCCGGATCGGAGATCACACACACGCAGACTGAGACTGAAGAGAGCAGCCCCGCAGAGGGGGACAGAACTGTCCCTGAGGACTCACATGTGGAGACACCATCGTCCTCATCTTCAGACAGTGGTGGTGAGTCAGCATTGTTGGTAGACACAGGGAGTGGGCAATCTACACCTTCAGTTGGTACACAGCACACAGAGCCCACACTGCCACCAACTGCAACAAGTACTGCTCGTGCTCGCCAGAGTAGGGGGAGCAGAGTGGCCTTCGGTGCAGGCACCGCTGCCCCTGCCCCTGCCCCTGTGACACAAAGTGCCCTTTGTGCTGAGGCGGTTGATCTGCTGCAACAGCTGTGTGTAGGGCAGACCAACATTATCAATGCATTCCTAGACCACGATAGAAAGTTGGGGCAGGTGGTAGCATTCATGCAGGGGGTGCATAGCGATGTTGCTGGTCTCCACAGAACAGTTCAGTCATTATCCAACACAGTGTCTGCAGCCATTCAACAGTCGCATGGACAAGGTTCTACTTCAGTTCCCCCAGCCACACCACTTGATGTCTCAGGGGAGAGTGACATTTCTGACCAGGCCTCATTTTCTGGGTATTGCACTAGAAGCAGGCAGAGGCAGCAAGGCAGGGCACGGAGGCAGCATACACCATCCCTAGGACAGGGAAATCTTTCACAGAAGACGACATCAGCTACCATGGAGTTGACACACAGGATCCTCAAGGGGTGTTGGGGGACAGGGATTCACATGAAACGCAGGCATCCCCCTCAAAAGGTACTCCCAAGGCAAGGGCACCTCCCAAGGACAGGGACACTACAAAGGACAAGGCACCTCCCAAGGACAGGGACACTCCCAAGGACAGGGCACCTCCCAAGGCCAGGGATACTCCCAAGGACAAGGACACTACAAAGGACAGGGCACCTCCCAAGGACAGGGACACTCCCAAGGACATGGCACCTCCCAAGGCCAGGGATACTCCCAAGGACAAGGACACTACAAAGGACAGGGCACCTCCCAAGGACTTGGACACTCCCAAGGACAGAGTCACTCCCAAGGACAGGACACCTCCCAAGGCCAGGGACACTCCCAAGGACAAGGACACTACAAAGGACAGGGCACCTCCCAAGGCCAGGGACACTCCCAAGGACAGAGACACTCCCAAGGACAGTGCACCTCCCAAGGCAAGGGACACTCCCAAGGACAGGCCACCTCCCAAGGACAGGGACACTCCCAAGGACAGGGCACCTCCCAAGGACAGGGACACTCCCAAGGACAGGGCACCTCCCAAGGACAGGGACACTCCCAAGGACAGGGCACCTCCCAAGGCCAGGGACACTCCCAAGGACAGGGACACTACAAAGGACAGGGCAACTCCCAGGGACAGAGCACCGCCCACGGAAGAGGCACATTCCAAGGACAGGACACCTCCCAGGGCCAAGGCTTCTCCCATTCACTGGACATCCACCAAGGGCAGGCATACATCACCCCTGCGTCCCCTGAAGCTGGTGTTGGTGAAGGAACGTACACCACATAGGTCAGAGGTGGAGTGCCCCATACCTCTACTCCCATCCACACCCCGGTGAAGCAGAGGAAGGAGTACACTGTTGTTGCATCCCCCATTACACATGATACAGAGGGCAGAAGGCAGGGCCAGAGCAAGCGTCAAGCAGGGTCCAGCACATCCCCAGAGAACAGACCCCCACCAGCACATGATCCACCTTTGATGGGTGATGTTTCAGATGAGCCCGCACCACTTACCAGTCCAGTCATGTCCAGGGTGCCCTTACATATCCCTAAGAAACGAAGACACACACCAGTGACACCTGACCACCCCAATGTCGCTCCAGTACAGCTGTCCCTAGCTCCCAGAGCCACCCTGCCTCCTGTCCCATACAGCCCTGTGGCTCATCATTTCAGTGGTCCTTGTGGGTCAGCTGCAGTTCACTCTCATGTGTCAGATAGTGGCACTGTGTCTGTTGTGCCCTCCCCTGTTTCAGGTACTGCCACTGTGTGTGTCCGCCACTCTCATGTCTCAGATAATGGCATGGTATTTGTTGGTCACTGTACAGGGACATGTACTGGCAGTGTGTCTGGGTCTATGGCTCATGTGTCAGTCACTAGAGCTGTGGCTGTGTCTCACACTCCTGTATCTGGTGCTGGCAGTGTTTCTGGGTCTATGGCTCATGTGTCAGTCACTAGAGCTGCGGCTGTGTCTCACACTCCTGTTTCTGGTGCTGGCAGTGTGTCTGGGTCTATGGCTCATGTGTCAGTCACTAGAGCTGTGGCTGTGTCTCACACTCCTGTTTCTGGTGCTGGCAGTGTGTCTGGGTCTATGACTCATGTGTCAGTCACTACATCTGTGGCTCTGTCTCACACTCCTGTTTCTGGTGCTGGCAGTGTGTCTGGGTCTATGGCTCATGTGTCAGTCACTAGAGCTGTGGCTATGTCTCACACTCCTGTTTCTGGTGCTGGCAGTGTCTCTGGGTCTATGGCTCATGTGTCAGTCACTAGAGCTGTGGCTGTGTCTCACACTTCTGTTTCTGGGTGCTGGCAGTGTGTCTGGGTCTATGGCTCATGTGTCAGTCACTAGAGCTGTGGCTGTGTCTCACACTCCTATTTCAGATCCTGCCACTGTGTCCGAAGCTACTGGGTCAGTCAGTCCAGCTGATTCTGTGCTGTGAGGTGCAGTTCCCATCACTCACATGTCATTGTACTTGGTGTCTGGATTGTCCATTGTAACCACACTTAAAATTATTAATGTCGATGGGACAGGGCGCTTGACACGTCCTTGTGCTACCTCAGATATACCTATTCTGTGCCATGGACTGTTGATGCACTTAGCCCCTCTCATGTGCTGCCTCAGATGTACCTGTTCTGTGCCATGGACTGTTGATGCTCGTTGCCCCTCTCATGTGCTGCCTCTGATGTACCTGCTCTGTTGTAAACAATGCCCTGTTACTGTTAGGATGCTGCATTGTGCCCTCATGTGCTGCCTCAGATGTACCTGCTCTGTTCTATCCAGTGCCCATGCTCCTGGCTAATCTAGGATTCAACCCCTATTATGTGCAATAAAGCAAGTTAATCGTGTGTAGTGGTTTCTCTTTGTCATTCCTGGTTGTCTCCTTGCATTGTTGATATATTGGTGCTATCGTAAATGCTGTTTCCCCAACATGCCCCTCCCCCTCCCCACGTCACGGCCCCGGCAGGTACTCCCCTTCCGACAGCAATTGGTGGTTTTGTGTCACCTGCGTCGTCGTCGGCGACGGTACATGACTTGCTGGTGGTGGAGCATGAAGAGTATCGGAAATGCGTGTAGAGCTGGGTCCATGACGGCGATCTGCCTGTGGTGGGTATCTCTGCAATGTGTTGTCTCTCCGCTGTGGTGAATCTGCCGTGTTCAGGCTGGTGGTTTTTCCACTGCGATTTGCTGTGTCTTTTCCGCCATCGTGATTTAGAGGACGGTCGGAGACGTCATTCCGTACGGCGGTGTCTCTGGATTGGTTACGTCCACCGCGGGGTCGGTTGTATTTACGCGGCAGTGTATGTTCTTCCGCGGCGTACGGACATTTGACAGTGCTTTCCATCCTAATATGGCGGACGGACTGGCCGCGGCTGGCGGACTGAAAAAAAGGCATTTTCCGCCTACTCCAGACCGGCGGTCGTCCTTCCGTCCGCCATCGTAATCGACCCCATAGTTGGGAAACAACACACTGACTCTCTCAATAATATTTCATTGTGTTTTTAATGTCAATTGATCATATGTTTTTACTAAGGTTTAAGTATTTTTAATTTTTATAATTTATTATGTCATGATTATTTATATTCCATTGTATATTGCATTTTACAAGAAAGATTGTTGTTTATGAGCTTGTGAATGATCTACATATTTGATTGAATTAACTTAAAGTTAAACTTAAAAAATGGAAGTTGAGGTTAATCTATCCGTTCTATGATTATTTGACAGACAGCATCCCACTATGCTTTAAAGAAGAGATTTCTTGCATTTTCCCAATTAGTGGTAATTAATCGTATAGCAATGATGAATAAAAAGTCTACTAATTTTCATTTAACATGGCAGTATGACCATACATCATGTGTACTTCCCAAAAAGATACAACCAATATAGAAAGTTCACGCATGTTAGTAATCTCATCCAAGACATTTAACCAAAATCTTTTAAATGATGGACATTTAATAAACTTATGCATTATATACCCTTTGTGATCACCACAAGATCAGCATTCTTTATGACTTAAAACTTTCCTTTTACCTAACTCAATGGGAGTGAAAAATAATTACATTGATCAAACACAATCTAAATTTCCACCCTCCTGATGCTCAGTTTTCAATGTACATCTAGTTCCAAGGGCGATTTAAGAAATGTATAATGGGTGGATGCTCTTCCTTCCATTAAATGTTGCATTTGAACTTTAGGTACAGCATCAATATTTGTATTAAAAAAACTATACATAACCAATACTCATTTTATAGACACTATACGTTTGTCATATTGAGTTTTAAAAGCACCTGGTAGAGAGTGCAAATATAGTAACTCCTGAACAGTAATGATTTTATTATCTTTTACTAACTGATAAATGCAACCGATACATCTGTGCTTCCACGTCTTCCAGTACACTACTTTATTATTAGCCTTTACCAATTTATTATACAGTGGTAAGGCTGTAATAAATTGTTGCTGCAGGAAGGAGATTCAGTAACAAAAGGATTAACTAAAGAACAAGAAAGTTGAATCAAGGCAGACAACAACAACCATGGTATCTTTGTGATTTAAACACTTTCATTAAAAGGAAAAAGGCCTAAACAAGATTGTTACATGGTTTGCCAAATTCCAGCTTTCTCTTCAGTGTTCATCGAATATCTGACCCAAATGTGTCTTATGCCAAAAGCCAAGAGTTGCTTAACATTACCTAGAAAATTAAATCCTGCATTTAGATTTGGCTTACTCTCCTTTTCCAAGTAAATAGTAGTTCCCTTTTTCTTCCAGATGGATCTAGATAACACCCCATCAGTTTCCTAAGCTAATCTTTTGAAATTGATGCTGGCAACACTGTGCACAAAAATCCCTTTCAACCCAGCCTTGTCTACCAAGCCACCTGTGGGGAGGGTGTGGATAGGACACTACCTATTGAAGTGAGTCAGCTACTCCTTTTCCTCCCTGCCCAGAAAGACCCATCAGAATCCAGATGAATGCAGATGAGTGCTCAGAATGCAGATGAGCCTCACCTTCCTGTGTTTGTGGCTGTCGGGGGGATGCACAATGTGTAGCTGTCACTCAGCCCAGACGTGTATTGGAGACAGACTGCAGGCACACATAGAAAAGTTTAGAGCAGAGAAATGTACACTTTATAAAAGTGGCTTTTCTTAAATAGTAATGTCAAATCCAATGTTATGACTAAAGATGATTTATCTCTATTGCCCGACTATTGCACTGACCACTTCCTTCAGACTTATGCTTCCATTTAAGTTATTAGACGCCTCGTCCTCAATTCTCAAGGCTGCATATTGCTCTAGCCATGCTTGAATTGAGCTATCCTGCGGAGATAAATCTTCTTTGTACACCTGCTCAAAATGATTAAAAATGCTTCCTCAATGTCAGAAACATTTTCTGAAATCTCACCCATTTTACCGGACAAGAGTCCTCTAATCCTGTTCCTAGATTGCTCTTTTTTTGTTTTCCAGGCTAGAAGCTTCCCGCTAGCTTCCCCGTATTCAAAATGAGCAAGAGAGCTGGCCTGCCAACGTTTCCTAAGTCTGGCATCGAGCACCTCTTCTAGTTGAGATTTACATATTGAAAGCTCCTGCCGGATACTCGATTCAAAGGAATGATTCTGAGCTAAAAGATCAGCTTTTAACTTATCAATTTTTGCCTCTATTTCAGATACCTTAGCCCTAAACTTTTTTTGCCTCGTAGATTGAATGGCAAAAATCACCCCCCTTAAATAAGCTTTATAAGAATCCCAAACAATTTCAATTGGAGCGGTTCCTAGATTTAACTCAAAGAACCTCTCTGAGTCCTCTAACAGTTTTTTTACCACATCATCCTCGAGCAGGATGCTTCGATCCAGAGTCCACCTCTTGATACTTTGCTGGCCAGAAAGGTTTAAGACTAAAGAGACTGCCAAATGATCTGAGAGATGGCCACCTAGATGCTTAACCTCATTGACAATCCCCCATAGCTCCTCTGCAACCAAGAAAACGTCTAGCTTCTTATTATGGAAAGTATATTCCTTTTTGCCCCCCCCCATTTTTTTCTCCAAATATCTGTCCAACCCAACTGATGCATAGCATTAACAAAGAGAGATCTTGTTTTGTAATTATATATGGATCTATCCTTATATGTTTTATCAATTTGGGGATCGAGGACTAAATTAAAATCTCCCGCTAGGATCAGAGGATATTTAAAGTCTAAAAGTTCTTCCATCATTTCTCTAAGCGGGAGGGGATCGTCCAAATTTGGTCCATAATACCCTGCAACTGTAAATTTGTATGAATGATACTTGATCCTTGCTATGGCCCATCTGCCCTTCTTATCAGCTCTGGACTCTTCTAATACAAATGCTGGATTCGTTTTAACCAAAATGGCGACGCCTCTTATAGTTAGTTGCTGAGAGGTGCATACCACTTCCTGAATCAATTTTTCGTGTTGCAAACCTCCCTCAGCTCTTTCTCTGTAAAGTGGGTCTCTTGGAGAATACAAATCTGCTCAGGCGCGTCTTTCAGGTACTGAAATATCCTCTCCCTTCTATGGTTTACCCTCAGACCATTTAGATTCCATGTTAAGACCTTCAGGTATATATCCTGAGCTTGCCTGTACTGTGACACTGCTTCCTTAATGGATGGTATGTTCGATTGAATAAACAAAATTGGCGAATCAGAATTTTTTTTCATTTTTTACCCACATGCTCCCCACCCAGTGCCCAGCTTCCATCCTCCACCTTTCCCACCCCGTCCACTGCCCCTCCCTAGTGCTCCCCTGGAGAACCCAGGATCCTAGCGCCAGCTATTGCTCCAGTCCTCCACATGCTCTTCTCTTTTATCTTCGAGGAAGGAGGGAATATCCCTCCATCATGGAATGAAGCAACTGTAGTCCTTATTCTTAAACTATCTAAACCAGCAGCGCAATGTGATTCTTACAGGCCAATCTCTCTGCTGAATCTTGACTATAAGATCTTTGCCAAGATCTTAGCAGAGAGATTAAATGCTGTTGCTGGTAATCTATTGCACTGTGATCAGAAGGGATTTGTGAAAGGAAGGTCTATTCAGAACTTGACTCAAGCACTGGTGGGAGCAATTGATTTAGCATCTCTTTATAAGTTGCCTATGGCTATTATTACACTTGACGCCACTAAGGCGTTTGATCGTGTAAATTGGGCTTATTTAGCCAGAGTATTGGAGAGATGTAATCTGGGTAAAACATTTTGTAGAGTCATCTCCTCGTTTTATCAACATCCCATAGCCAGAGTATTGGTCAATGGTAGCCTTTCTGCACCCATAACTATTAAAAGAGGGACAAGACAGGGATGCCCCCTCTCGCCCCTGCTTTTTAACTTATATATTGAGTCTTTGGCGGAGAAAATCAGGCAAGACATCAACATCGCGGCCTTCAAATTTAGAAATTGGGAAAAAAATGTCTCACCTTATGCAGACGATATGTTGATTTATACTTCGGATCCAATACAAGCAATCCCGTTAATCTATAGTGCAGCTACCCAGTTTGGTCAGATCTCTGGCTATCAGATTAACCAGTCAAAATCGGAATGTATGGTTTGGAATTTAGAAGTACATTTCCCTATTTTAAAACAAGAGATGAGATATCTAGGAATCCAAATTACTCAGAATATTGAACAATTAACGGACAGAAATCTTGATAAAGTAAACAAAGAAATTGTTGATTCTTTAAAGGGCTGGTCTCTTCTTCCTCTCACACTAATTGGAAGAGTAAATATTATAAAAATGATGCTTCTGCGAAAATTAATATTTCTATTTCAGAATATCCCTCTAGTATTCAAGGAAGATAAGCCAAGAATAATTCAAGCTAAATTCAATTCTTTTGTATGGGCCTCAAAGGGTATCAGGATTTCATGGAGGAAACTGCGGAGGAAAAAAAGCAAAGGTGGTTTGTGTGCCCCAGACCTAAAGCTTTACACGTGGACTTTGCTACTTAAGGCAGGGATAATGCCTTTCAACACCCCAGATGGATTGGAAGCAGGCACAATGTTTAAGGAAATGTTGTCAGAAATTCAAGGGTGATCAGATGGTTTCTTATATAAGTATGGGTGATAGAGCAAGATTTCGCATCGCGACTTGCTCGAGTCAAGAACCTCGAAAATCTATTATAATCTCGTAACTTCAAGTGTTTGTTTTACTAATTTTATGTATTTTGAATGTGCGAGGGTATCATAGAGATGCTGGCTTATGTGTTTTACTAATACGATTAATTCTTGTTCCTAACATGGCCGCTGCTTGACTTTCCTCTTCTGCGCATGCGTCAGTCACACTCACGTGACTACACGTAGAGATAGTTTTGGAGGGAAAGGGTGCGCATGCGTAATAGCCACAAGATGGCATTTCCCTGTATTAACGTGGTGAAGCTTGTGCTGTTGCTCTCGTGTCGTTATATATTGCACTAATATCTAAATTGCATAGTATATTTTTATGATGATAAACGTGAAGTACGAAAATATGACATATAATGCCTTCGTTTATTTCCATGTACTAATTTGTTTTCGCTTACTTTTCATGTATCCTCGGCACTGATGGGTGATGGGGCTGGGGAGTCCATCTTGGAGGGCACTACTGCGCCGAATCAGTCGATGGTGCGGTGGCATTGAAACCAAGCCAAAGAAGGTTGATGCCAGAGCATGCATGGGAAGATGCACCTTCACCCAGCGAGAAAGCCTAACTTGTACCCTATTTGAATGCATTGTATTTATTTCCATTGTATTCCCTGCGACTTCTCGTGGGAACCCAAAATCTTGCTAGGCGGCACCTTAGGATGCAAAGTAGGCCTTAGAATAGTCTGTTCTGATTGGTGTGTTAACCAAATCCTACCTTAGGACCAATCCAAATTGGGGATTCTGACACTTTGCAACATTTGGGGGGTGATACCCTGTCCCAAAACAGTATATCTAGCCTAGGTTTAGGTAGAGAAATTGTCCGACTTGTCTGAATAGCTGACCTGTCACTGACCCAACGCACTCAATAGGTGACTTGGTACAGAGGTGCTGCGGAGCTCTCTGTCCGAAATCTGACCATAGACTCTGAAGGTTTTACTAAACCTTAAGTGCTGGCGGAGCACTTTTGCTGGGAGTTCGCTGACCCAATCGGGGTTCTGATCGATAGCTGCAGAGAGGGTGGAGCGCAGGCGTTGATTCCGAACTGCGGGTGCTGGTCGTGTCCTGGTGGTCCTGTCCTGATCCTAATCTGGGTTTCCTGTCCTGTCCTGGGGTGTCCCTACTGCACCTGCTGTCCCATTGATGACTGCTATTCCTTGGGGTATTTCCTGTCCTTAACTGACCCGTGGCCAGGGTTGGTTTTCACACCAGTCTAGGTAAATATCGCTCTGAGTTCTTAAACTGCACCTTTCTATTTTTCTGGCTTTGCTTCAATAAAGACATACCCTTTGCATATGTTAATTTTCCATGTTTTTCTCTGCAAATCATTGCATCTCATTGAAGTCATTTACAGTTTGCATTTCATAGCATGTTCCTATGTTCCCCTGCTTTGTTAGTATAAATCTTTCCATACTGTTCATGAATTAAATATGTTTTACAAATTTCTCTTAAATACTGAATCGAAGTAATAACGTTAGAATTATAGCGTGTTGCAAATTTTCTACCCTTCCATAGATGTATAGGTTTCCCTAGTGTCTTTTCTCTCGAAATATGACCCAATGATAAAATCCTAATACGTGCATAAAATTCCTAGCATTTAGTACCCTCCCTCGAATTTCATTTCCGTTATTTTGGGATTTTCCCTCATTATAGGGTTAGATGGTTACCTGTATACTCTTCCTATATGGTTATGTGCTCTTCGTTATTCTGATTATAGATTGCCTCGTTACTATAAACTGTATGATTGCAGAATCTGAAATCTAAGATAAACTTTTAAAACTTCTCAGTTGTCCGTGGTCATTTCATGAAATAAAGTACAAAAAAGTTGGGGTTTGTATCTTGCTGCCTTTCCTTTTACAGCTAGCTCCCTGACCCATCGTGGTCATAAATACCCATAACAGTGGATGGTAAGTTGGGTACACTGGAAATAATCGAAAGGGAACTCACAATTATTGGTAGTAGATTGTGTGGTCATCTGATCAATGTATATGATAAAGTAAAGTATATGGGCCCGAAGCCAGAAGTGGCGAAATTATTGGTTGGGTGACCCGCGATCTCTAGCAGTAATTTTCTTGTAGCATCGGGGATGGTTAGGGAATAGTTAAAGGTTAGGTAGGACTAGTTAGTTTAACTAAGTCGGATGCTGCTATAAGAATAGACGTTTCAAGAGAATTGATCACTCGCTTGAAAATCGTTTACTTTGAAAAATTATGAAATGTTTTAAAATTGTTATTCTTGTTATTATACTGTTATATGTATTAATCCATTCGTACGTAAAACGTCTTGTATGTTGTTAAGGAATCCCCGGGGAATTGAATAGCGAGTGGTGAATAGAATCCACTTGCTATGAGGTCACTGGCTTTTAAGGAAAGTTGGTGCAGGTTAGGCAGAACTGGAAGCACTAACTAGGGTTTTTTCTGGATGTATGATTGAATAAATGTTAGTAACGAGGTTCATTGGCAAAATTCCTACTGTGGCATAACCTAGTGAGGGTCACACCGGAAGAGTAGCAGGTTCATCGGAGCTTGAGTGAAAGCAAAAGGGCTCGCTGGTGAAACTTTAGACTTGGATATATCCCGGAAAGGTGGATGAGTCTAGGGAAGTAGCAGGTGCCCCAATGCTAGTGTGAAGGGTAGGCAGAAGAGATCTACTCGTAGTGAGTGAAAAGTAAATGGAAGTAGTTTACTTGCAGCGAAACTAATTCTTTCCTGTCTAGACACTTGAGCACAGTGGCGAATGTGTATTCGTTGTTAAATAACCAAGCACTAAGCACTTTAGAAAGAAAGAAAGTTTCCGTTACCTTGTGAAGGAGGGAGTCAGTCGCGAAGCTGCTCTGACGTCACTCCGTGCCGCGCTGGGATTGGTAGACACAGCGGGTTGGTAGCGGAGCTGGAATTGTAAAGGAGGGGCAAGCGCCGGAGCGTGGGAACTGTCTCGCGAAAGGGCCGCGCACCCATTGGTCGAGATTATTTGAACTCGTGCATTTCATTGGTCGCACGAAAATAATAGACGCACTTGGATTGGAAGTGGTTTTGTAAACAAAGTCACTCGTAAAAATCGTATGTGGCATTCGTATAGACCGCATACCAGACCTGATCCACGGCATATGGGATTTGAGAACGATCAGTGGAAAGGAGTTAAAAACGACATTATGTACGGAAATAAGAGAAAAGTGTCTCTTGTAAACAAAGTGAAAAATTATTTCAAAAAGGACAAGCCGATTAAAACTAGAGAAGGTGTTGTCATACCGCAACCCAACACTCCCGCATCTTTCATGATGTTCGATAAAGGGTACAACACATGTGTATGGTTGGAGAATTGGGTGGAATACACGAAGGATGACGGAGTATTGGCTTTTCCGTTAGAGGGTACCTTTAACAGTAGGATTCTATTCAATCTTAGAACCCGAATGAATGACTTACATCCCAGACCTAGGTTAACGCAGTATGAAGCACTAGAGGAATGGGAAATTGAGGCTTTTGAAAGGGATAAGCCCCGAATGGATAAAGGGTTAACTAAATTTTATCCAAAAATGAAGCAGGAAGCCCGAGCCAAAAAGATGAAACAGTGGAGACAGAATATGATTGTAGAAGGATTGTTTCCCATGATGCCAGCAGATGATCCTTCTGGGGGAAAGAAACGGTTGGAAAAATCTAAACATTGGGTACCCATCGCAGAGTCGGATGATGAATTATTAGATGACATATGTATGAGAAGTCCGCCTCCTTATAATGAAGGACACCGACCTTCAAGTGCGGGAGATATTTCCCGGAGACCTCCACCACAAGAAGAGATCAGGTCCGCAAGTGTAGGAGGGGGGTACCAAATTCCTCCCTATACTGAGAATTTAGGACCAGTGGACACCAGAAACATTTACCCCAGAATGTCAGCTAGTGGGGAGACAGGATATTCCCGTGAAGGAGATTTTTCTTCTCGACCTCCCTACGGAGGCGAGATGAGACCCTCAAGTTCAGGAATGCCGTTATTACAGCCACAGTATGAGGAAGAACGAAGATCCCTAGGTACAGGAAGTTTGTTCCCAAGACCAAATTATGGTGAAGGACCTAGTGAGACTCATCCCACTGACCCGAGTTATGCTCCCACTCTGACCCCACAGGTGTTACATGACAAATCAGTAGAGAGATTGCTGGAAGAAAAGGAGCGAGAAATTCTTGCAAAACAAAGGGCTGAAATAATTCAGAAAATCTCCCAGTTAAATACCAGTCCTGAAGCATTGACAATCCCAGTAACAATCGGACCCGTGGTTCCATTGTACGGGGATCGGCATGAAAGTCCAAAACCTCCTGTCATTACTCCCGTCATAGCACAGCCCAGACCAGAGCCCTTAATTGTAGATGAACAGACGAGTGAGTGTGAATCTGAAGTCTCACTGATGGATCTGCCCATTAGAAATACAGGGAAAAGAATGCAGAAAAGACATAATCCTTTCAATGCGAGGGAGATTCAAATGGAATCGACTTCAGGTACTAGAAGTGTCACTTTGGTTACACCTGAAGAAATTGAAAGATGGAGTCAAGAATTGGAGAAGCAAACTTCGCAAACGAAACCTTTAGACCTCTACAAACTGAGAGTAGAAATAGAAAAATTAATGGCAGGAAACGTAGGATTAGACAGATTAAATACCTACTCTGAAGAAGAGCTGTTGTTTATGTGCAAAAGTCTTACCCGCAATGTCCGAGTACTTCATGAAAAATTGACAGATACTGCTGCTAGTATGGGAATAGACATTTCAAAATCGAAACCCTTGCAGAAACCATACCGAGCAGAATTTTCAGACAGAGATTTGGAAAACCTGAATGTGTCAGGGAAAAAGGCGCAGGTCAAGGAACTATTGACAGTGTTACAGAAATGGGGAGATGTAGAAAGGTGGAAAGCCAGGTGGGCTCGAAAGAAAGATGAGGCCAGGTCTAAGCAAGTAACTCCCGAATTTGTCCTAAAGGAAGCAGACAAACCAGAACAGTTATGCCCTATGCGCGAAGTGCCAGGTGGAAAGTATGTACACGTTCCATGGTCCTGACAGGATATTGTGTCCTTTACCAATGACTTCCCAAAATTACGAGAAAAGCCAGTCGATTGGTACCGGCAGGTAGAAAGATTCGTAAAAGTGCAGAAATGCCTATGGAAAGACCTGGATGGGTTCTTCGACATAGTGGTCCCTGTAGATCTGTGGACTGAGTGTAAAATAGCCATAGCCTGGCCTACTGAGGAATACCCAAGAGATGAAAAAACAGGGGAGCCATCGAAGGAAGTGATGAGGAAGTATGAACAAGTAATTCAACATTTGAAATTAAAAGTGCCTGCAAAGGAAACTGATTGGACCAAGATAGATAGAACCACGCAAGAAAGGGACGAGACAGTGCACTCCTTTTATGAAAGGCTGTTGCAGGTATTTAAAACATACAGTGGTATAGATAACATCGAGATGAAGGACATGACCCACTTCATTTACAGGTTTGTAAACGGTTTAAGACCCGAAATTTGTCAGTGGATAAAGGATAATAAAATCTGTTGGCATACCAAAAAGATGGATGAGGTCCTACGGTACGCAAAGTACTGTGAGGACGAAATGGCAGAAAAGAAAAAGGCCCTGAAGGAGAAGGTGATGTGGGCTCAAGTAAAGCTCGCAGAACAGCAGGAAAAGCAATTGAATAAGTTAAACAAAACTACTCAGAACCAAGGCCCTGGGGGTGGGGGTGGAGGAAAACCTAGAGCTAAAATTAGTAGAGAGGAAGCGAAAAAGAAATTTCCCTGCCACCAGTGCGGAGAAATTGGACATTGGAGAGACGAGTGTCCCTATTTGCAGTCTGATAATGCCCAAACATCTGATTTAATTCCACAGACGCAGAATGAAAAACAAAGAAAGACCCAGCAGCAGGTAAAAACGATTCAAGTGCCCCGAGCGCCAAAACCTATATTTAAAGGGAAGTCACCACAGGGTGATGATGTAGAAATCTGGGGAGGCAATGAGGATAGAAATACAGCAACTTCGCAGTATTTGTTGAACGACACCTTTTTCTGTGATGACCAATACTGACGGGGCCTGAGAGGGGAGGACGAGGAGTGCGTACTTGGCGCCTCTTTGCCGGTAGACCAGTCAGGGCCATACATTGAAGGAAAGGTTGATGGAAATGATGTCACCTTTCTATTGGACACTGGTGCTACCCGTTCTACTGTGAGAACAGTGGACGTTCCAAACCTACCCCTCTCGGGAGAAGCAATCCAAGTAGTAGGAGTATCTAATCAATTAATTAGTACACCTGTTACCGAGCCCATGGAGATCTCAATTGGAAACTTTAAACAAATGCACAGATTTGTTGTCTGCGATACCAGTCCGGTAAATTTACTGGGACGTGATTTGCTGTGCAAAATGAATTGTACCATCTTTTGCACACCAAAGGGCGTCGAAATTCAAACCCCAGATGAAGACGGTATCTACAAGCTAATGTTAATTAGACCTGACTCAGAAATAAAACGAATGACTATACAGGACTTACCTGAAGAACTCCAGTAGACAGTGAAACAAGAAGTGTGGGACTTTACAGGAAAAGATGTGGGATTAATGAAAAACATAGACCCCATACAAATAGCTATGAGGGAAAATGCAGTATACCCCAATACCAAGCCTTACAGAATGAGTGCAGAAGTGAGAGCAGGTGTTGCCATTGAAATACAGAAATTGCTAGAAGCAAACATCATACAGGAAGTAATGAGTAGCCCGTGCAACTCACCCATTATGGGCATCAAAAAGCCTAATGGCAAGTACAGAGTAGTGCAGGACCTGAGAAAGGTAAACAAGATAGTGGTCCCTTGCTGCCCTATTGTCCCGAACCCAGCAGTGATTCTGTATCAGATCCCCTGGGATGCTGAATGGTTCACTGTGATAGACCTATGTCATGCTTTCTTTTCGATCCCATTGCATCCAGATAGCAAATTTATTTTCTCATTTGCTTTCAACAGTAACGTGTATGTCTGGAACAGGGTCCCCCAGGGGTACACAGAAAGCCCCTCTATCTTTAATCAGATCTTGAAAAAATGCCTTGAAACTTTAGTCTTACCTGGAAAATCTGTTTTGGTACAGTACATTGACGACCTATTGGTGGCGTCTAAAAGCCATAGGGATTGCGTGGTTGACACCATTGCCCTACTGAATCACCTGAGTGAAAAGGGACATAAAGTGGCCCCTGAGAAATTACAGTTCTGTTCAAAATCAGTGAAATATCTGGGACACCAGATAGAAAAAGGTATCAGAAAAGTCACATCAGAGAGAGTCAGAATAATTCAAAATATGCAGTTACCCCGTACTCAGAAAGAAATCAGAATGTTCCTCGGAGTTGTAGGTTACTGCAGGCAATGGATTGTGGGATTCGCAGTCCTTGCAAAGCCTTTGATACAAATGACAAAGAAAGGAGCAAAGGACCCAGTTGAATGGAATGACGAGAGCTTAACAGCTTTCACACAGTTGCGAAATTGCCTGTGTACAGCCCCTGCTCTGGGAATGCCTGACTACTCCAAGGAGTTTGGCTTATTCTGTGACACTCGTGACAATTGTGCATTGTCAGTCCTGACCCAGGAGCATGGTTTGACCAGAATGCCTGTGGCATATTTTTCTGCCACTTTGGATCCAGTGGCTGCTGGACTACCTGGATGTCTAAAAGCAGTAGCTGCAACTTGCACCAGTTTAGAACAAAGTAAGTCTATTATTATGGGACATCCTGTAACTGTATATGTTCCACATGCAGTTGTGATCCTATTGACTCGTACAAAAACTCAGTATCTCACCCC
The DNA here is from genome assembly GCF_964261635.1 of Lissotriton helveticus. NCBI lineage: Eukaryota > Metazoa > Chordata > Amphibia > Caudata > Salamandridae > Lissotriton > Lissotriton helveticus. The sequence goes on from NC_136067.1 coordinate 1,532,027,308, forward strand.
TAGTCGGCTGACTAAATATGAGAGGATTCTCATGGGTGCCGCAAATATAGTCATTACCCGATGTAACATTTTAAACCCTGCCACTCTACTCCCTGACTCAATGGTAATGGAAGATAAGGGAGATAATGAGCATGACTGCATTGACCTGACAGAGTTCAGTACAAAACATCGCCCAGACATTAAAGAAACTCCTTTGCCTGTACATGATGAGGAATGGTTTGTGGATGGTTCATGCCTAAGGCATGAACTAGGAGGCCTAAGTGCTGCCTATGCTGTGGTCACGTTAAACAAAATTGAAGAAGCATCTTATCTATTTGGAGTAAAGTCTGCACAAGTAGCGGAATTGATCGCCCTGATAAGAGCTTGCAAATTGGGAAAAGACAAAAAAGTAACAGTGTATACTGATAGTCAGTACTGTTACGGGGTTGTGCATGACTTTGGCCAATTATGGCTACAAAGAGAATTCCTGACTTCTTCAGGTACCCCCATTCGGAATGGAAAAGTTGTCCAAGACCTTTTAGAGGCAATCCAATTACCAAAAGAATTGGCAGTGGTCAAATGTGTTGCTCATAAGAAGGGCCTTGACCCTGTATCTTTGGGAAATGATTTTGCTGATCGGGTGGCAAAACAATGTGCTATGGAACAAATGAGAATAAATCCCAGGCGGGGTGGGGTTGGAAACAGCTGCCAACTTAAAATGTTTGAAGAAGTGCCTACATGGGATGAAGTGAGAGAATGGCAGCATGTGACGCCCTGGGAAGAGAAAGAGAAATGGAAAGAACAAGGTTGTAAACCGAGACGTGAGGATGGTGTCATTGTGGGCCCAAATGGTATGCCTGTGTTACCCAGACACCTGCTTGCCCCAATGGCTCGATTGATACATGAGGGATCACACATTGGGAGGGACGCCATGGTTCTGGTATTTCAACAGACTTGGTACAACAAGAAATTCAGGAAGGTAGCAGAATCTCTCTGCCAGAGGTGCTTGACCTGTCAGCAGTTCAACGCTGGCAAAAGAACAGTAGTTGAACTGATGAAAATTGGGAGATCAGGGGGTCCCTTTGTGAGAATACAAATTGATTTCATTACCATGCCTCGTTGTGAGGAAAAAAGGTATGTCCTTGTCATTGTCTGCCTATTTTCAAAGTGGGTGGAAGCTTACCCTGCCACACAGAATGACGCCATAACAGTAGCTAAGCTCCTACTAAAAGAATTGATACCTAGATTCGGGGTTCCAGTCTTTATTGACTCAGATAGAGGCGGACATTTTCAGAATGAAATTTTGGCCCAGCTTTGCAAAGCATTCGGGATCACACAAAAGCTGCACTGTGCATATCATCCAGAGGCTTCTGGAGTGGTAGAACAAATAAATGGCACTATAAAAAATAGATTGGCAAAAATGTGTGATTCTACTGGCTTGAACTGGATAAATGCCTTGCCTCTTGTTCTGATGGGACTCAGAAGCATTCCAGATCGAAGAACAGGCCTGAGCCCCCATGAGATATTGATGGGAAGAGTGATGAGACAAGCGTGGGTACCAGGATACAAACTGTTAAGCATTTCTGATGATTTGGTACTTGAATACTGCAAGCAACTGGGTGACCAAGTGCGTTCTATCTCTCGCCAGATTGGGGCAGACGCCGTCGCCAACCCGACAACCCCAGTTCACAAATTGGTTCCTGGTGACTGGGTTAAGATAAAGAAGCATACTCGTTCAAGTTGCCTTGAGCCAAGGTGGGGAAAAAAGCGCCAAGTAATCCTGGTAACAACGACCGCTGTGAAGTGTGCAGGCGTGCCCAAGTGCATCCATGCCAGCCATACCCAGAAGGTGATACCCGACGAGGAACCTGGAGCCGAAGGTTGTCCAGCTGAGGGGTCTACAGACGTTGGTCCTGAAGTAGCTGATATCAGACGGCCGAGCACCAGTCCCGTTGAGGGTCCTGTAGGCGTTGGTCCAGAGGTAGCCGATGACGTATGGCCAAGCACCAGTACTGCCGAGGATCCCACAGATGTTGGTCCAAAAGTAGCTGATGACGAGCTGCAGAGGATTTGGCCAGAGGATTGGATACCCATAATCGACCTTCCTGGAGACCCACTCAGAACAAGAGAGCGAATAAGAGAAGACAGAGAGTGGAATAGAGAGGTCGAGCAAGGCACAGGCGAAGACCCTCAGATCATTGAGATTCACATCAAATCTGAGGACGAAGAAGAAGGTCAGACAGGGACAGAACAAGTGATCGATACTCCTCCACTGACTCCTGATATCGAAAAGGGACAGACTAGACATAGTGTAATAGTTCGAGCAGAAGAAAATCAAGGGATCGAAGTGCTCGAGCAGGATCAGGCAGAACTAGGAGAACATGTTCAGGACATAGAAACAGAGACATTTGAAAGCGAAACGCAAAATATACCTGAACAAGGCCAGCTTAGTAACCAGGCAGAAGAAATAGATACAAGACCTGGGACTAGTCAGACAGAAAAGGAGAAGGCAGAAATTGAAGTGCCCCAAACAAGTGAAAATAAAAGGACATTAGAAGAAAGCCAAATAACAGTGCCAGCTAAAAGACTCAAGAAAAAGAAGCACATTGAGCCAAGGTATATTAAGAGACTAAAATTAAGAATAAAAACAGTCCAAGAGAAACTTGCAGACATAAGAAGAAGTCCCCGAATTGCAGAAATACCTGAAGATAGCTCCAAGAGAAGGAGTGAAAGAATAAAAAGGCAAAATGAAAAATGCAAGGATCCGGAGTGGACCTACTTAATCTTGGAAAACTTTGAGGATCTTGATATTACTGACGAAAGTGACGGAGAACAGATTACTGATTACTCTGCAGAGGAAGAGGAAGAACAGCCGTGAAATTGCTCAGCAATAAAAATACCTGGGAAAAACTCCAAAGAGGGGTTGAAATTTCCTTCTGAGCCAAAATGTCTGATTCAAACGTGAGTGGTAGACCTAGCCGCAGTTGTTGAAAAACATGCTGCAAGGTGTGTATATGTAGTATAGTTATAGTAATATTAATTTGGATAGGATTAACAGTTTTCATTCCTTTTATGGTAAGCAAAAATGCTAATATTGACCCTAACCAGACTACCGACACTGAAGAACTGACAACACGAAGTGTAGAAAGACGTGAAAAAGCACTCAGACAGACAAAACGAGACTTAGAAGCATCAGATGAGGAAGGACTACATTACCACGGAGTTAGAAACCAGACACACTTAAATGTTTTCGCAAACCTGTTAGTGCATTATGTAGAAACTATGGAAATAGAAGATTGCTATGTCTGCATGAAGCTACCTACTTCTGTGGCTGAAGGCGTGACATATCATCACCTACCTCTGACCTATGGAATCTCCTGTAGTATTTTAGCAAGCTTATTTTACAAAAGAGGACCGTTACAGTACTATTACTCTAACAATGACATGATCTTTTCTGAACTTCCTATACGTGGAAATCTGAATCCTGTACATACCAAAAGTGACGTTACACGTTATATGGGAGAATACTTTCTGACTATAGGTACAATAGATTTAAATGAAGCACACAGAGACAACTTGACCTGTTCATTACATGAACAAGAAAATATATTTTTGAACATGGCAGAGAAGAGAAGGGAGAGTTTCCAAAGGAAGGCAAATGACAAAAGGCAGAAAACACCTAAATGGGCTGAGAACATGGAAAGCACCTCAAATGGCGGGGCAGGGCCTGCTTTGTTGCTGGATTTCGAGAAGAAAGGGAAACTCTGTCTTCATCGTGAGAAGACTGATTATTATAATAACATTTTCATTGGTTCCAGTCAATGTGAGCACAATTACAAGGTAATTGGAGGTTGGGGATTCAAAAATGGGTCAGAGCCTGTGTTTCCTGGAATTTATTATATATGTGGAGACAAGGCTTATTTCAAATTGCCGGATCACTGGTATGGAAGCTGCTACTTTGGCATTGTTTTCCCGAGAATATACCATGTGAATGAAATTGCTGGAAGCAGTGAAAACACTAATGGCTTAGTGCGTAGCAAAAGAGAAAGCGTAGGTGAAATAATGGGTAGTATTTTTAGTGCACTGATACCTGGAGTGGGAGTGGTTCTGAACACTCACAGAATTTGCAAATTGTCCACAATAGTGGATGTGTTGTCTACTGACACAGCTCATGGATTTCTGCTGGTCAATACCGAAATGGTTGCGATCAGATCAATGGTTTTGCAGAACAGACTTGCTCTTGACACCTTATTAGCAAAAGAGGGCGGAGTCTGCCGGATGCTGAAGGCGCAACATTGTTGCACTTACATTCCGGACAAAAGCGTACAGCTCAAAAGATATGTGAAAAACATTACTAATTTGGAAAAGGAACTCAAACCACTCGAGGTTGACAGTGCCTGGAAGAGACTAGTTGATGGTCTCTCCAATGTAGGTCATTGGTTTGCTAGTTTAGGTAAAAGCTTATTACTTAAGGTACTGATGCCAATTGGAGTGATAGGTCTTATCCTATTTCTCATATTCGTCTGTTGCAAATGTCGCAAACACACAAAGAAATACCAAGTGAATACGAGAGGAGTGAAACGGAGTGCGGATGAGCTTGAATTGGAAGAAATGAATAATCAGATTTATAAAAAGGTGAAAAATTCTCACCCTACCAAAAATGAGAAAGAGAAACTGAATCGCCTGTTGGAAGAGATAGAAATGTACAAGGTGTGAAAGAAAGTTGGCATCTGGTTCCATTTTTTGTGATGATAGTAAATATCATCAAAGAGGGGATTGATAGAGCAAGATTTCGCATCGCGACTTGCTCGAGTCAAGAACCTCGAAAATCTTTTATAATCTCGTAACTTCAAGTGTTTGTTTTACTAATTTAATGTATTTTGAATGTGCGTGGGTATCATAGAGATGCTTGCTTATGTGTTTTACTAATACGATTAATTCTTGTTCCTAACATGGCCGCTGCTTGACTTTCCTCTTCTGCGCATGCGTCAGTCACACTCACGTGACTACACGTAGAGATAGTTTTGGAGGGAAGGGGTGCGCATGCGTAATAGCCACAAGATGGCATTTCCCTGTATTAACGTGGTGAAGCTTGTGCTGTTGCTCTCGTGTCGTTATATATTGCACTAATATCTAAATTGCATAGTATATTTTTATGATGATAAACGTGAAGTACGAAAATATGACATATAATGCCTTCGTTTATTTCCATGTACTAATTTGTTTTCGCTTACTTTTCATGTGTCCTCGGCACTGATGGGTGATGGGGCTGGGGAGTCCATCTTGGAGGGCACTACTGCGCCGAATCAGTCGATGGTGCGGTGGCATTGAAACCAAGCCAAAGAAGGTTGATGCCAGAGCATGCATGGGAAGATGCACCTTCACCCAGCGAGAAAGCCTAACTTGTACCCTATTTGAATACATTGTATTTCTTTCCATTGTATTCCCTGCGACTTCTCGTGGGAACCCAAAATCTTGCTAGGCGGCACCTTAGGATGCAAAGTAGGCCTTAGAATAGTCTGTTCTGATTGGTGTGTTAACCAAATCCTACCTTAGGACCAATCCAAATTGGGGATTCTGACACTTTGCAACATTTGGGGGGTGGTACCCTGTCCCAAAACAGTATATCTAGCCTAGGTTTAGGTAGAGAAATTGTCCGACTTGTCTGAATAGCTGACCTGCCACTGACCCAACGCACTCAATAGGTGACTTGATACAGAGGTGCTGCGGAGCTCTCTGTCCGAAATCTGACCATAGACTCTGAAGGTTTTACTAAACCTTAAGTGCTGGCGGAGCACTTTTGCTGGGAGTTCGCTGACCCAATCGGGGTTCTGATCGATAGCTGCAGAGAGGGTGGAGCGCAGGCGTTGCTTATGAACTGCGGGTGCTGGTCGTGTCCTGGTGGTCCTGTCCTGATCCTAATCTGGGTTTCCTGTCCTGTCCTGGGGTGTCCCTACTGCACCTGCTGTCCCATTGATGACTGCTATTCCTTGGGGTATTTCCTGTCCTTAACTGACCCGTGGCCAGGGTTGGTTTTCACACCAGTCTAGGTAAATATCGCTCTGAGTTCTTAAACTGCACCTTTCTATTTTTCTGTCTTTGCTTCAATAAAGACATACCCTTTGCATATGTTAATTTTCCATGTTTTTCTCTGCAAATCATTGCATCTCATTGAAGTCATTTACAGTTTGCATTTCATAGCATGTTCCTATGTTCCCCTGCTTTGTTAGTATAAATCTTTCCATACTGTTCATGAATTAAATATGTTTTACAAATTTCTCTTAAATACTGAATCGAAGTAATAACGTTAGAATTATAGCGTGTTGCAAATTTTCTACCCTTCCATAGATGTATAGGTTTCCCTAGTGTCTTTTCTCTCGAAATATGACCCAATGATAAAATCCTAATACGTGCATAAAATTCCTAGCATTTAGTACCCTCCCTCGAATTTCATTTCCGTTATTTTGGGATTTTCCCTCATTATAGGGTTAGATGGTTACCTGTATACTCTTCCTATATGGTTATGTGCTCTTCGTTATTCTGATTATAGATTGCCTCATTACTATAAACTGTATGATTGCAGAATCTGAAATCTAAGATAAACTTTTAAAACTTCTCAGTTGTCCGTGGTCATTTCATGAAATAAAGTACAAAAAAGTTGGGGTTTGTATCTTGCTGCCTTTCCTTTTACAGCTAGCTCCCTGACCCATCGTGGTCATAGGTACCCATAACAGTGGATGGTAAGTTGGGTACACTGGAAATAATAGAAAGGGAACTCACAATTATTGGTAGTAGATTGTGTGGTCATCTGATCAATGTATATGATAAAGTAAAGTATATGGGCCCGAAGCCAGAAGTGGCGAAATTATTGGTTGGGTGACCCGCGATCTCTAGCATGGGGATCTGTGCTTCTTTGAAAAGGTTCGATTGAAGTTGCTGAGCGATATAGCTTTTACATGGGCAAGAGTAAGGAATTGCATATTATACAGCCATGGCTCCTATTTGGGAGTCCCTGGGTTCTCCAGAGTGGACCAAGGATATTCTCGCAAAACCTTTGTTGGCTGCTGACATAAAATACTGGTTCCAGCTAATGCTCGAGGATACGCTCTTATCCTGGGATGATATCTCTATCCTGACTAACAACAACTTATCTAAGTTCAAATACCTCCAAATAAAGAGCTGGAGTCAGGCTGTGGGATGGGAAGTGGGAATAACAAATGTCTTGGAGAATCTGCTTCAGGGAAAGAGCAGGAAGATAAAGACAGCAACTTTGTATTGGACTATCCTGGAAGCAGAGGACGGTGACTTCACCTTGCCAGTCCACCTATGGGGATACCACATTTCGGACGCAGATCTAGAGGACCTATGGCAAGTATCCTTTGACTTACTACACACTACAGTATCTCCCGCCAATTTAAAACGCAATCATTTCTTCTCTCTCCACAGAGTTTACTGGTCCCTGCTAAGCTTTCTAAATTCTCAAAGGGTACTACCCCCTGCTGTTCAAAGTGCAAGCAGGAAAAAGCAGATGATCTTCATATGTTTTTAACATGCCCTGCCTTGTATAATTTCTGGCGGGTGGTATCTGAAGGTATGAAAAATGTGTTTCATTTTAATATACAGGTTAGTATAGCACTAATATTTTTTGGTATTTTTTCTAATTATGAATCACTCTCTCTAGATGTTAACAAGCTGTCGTTGTACTTAATTATACTCGCACGCAGAGAAATTTGTAAATCCTGGTTAAAAGATACCGCACCCACTTATCTAGACTGGATTAATGCAATCAAACATACATTGAATTTAGACAGGGCACATTGGAAAAAGAAAAAAACACTTTTGGATTCCTTGCATTGCCTGGTTGGATAAGCTTTAAAACAAGGTCCAATGATTATGCCTTTTTGCAGAATAAAATACCCTAGGATCAGTATCATGGCTGGCAAGTTAGATTAACTGAACTGACCTTTTCTTTATCAGGGTATCTGCAAAAAGCGCTTCCAATAAGATCTTCGGAGTTCATAACATTACAGGGGTTCATCTGCTGCGTAGTGGATGGTAGTGATTGAATATACTCCGAGAATATCTTTTGGCATATAAGGACTAAAAAAAAAAAAAAAGAAAAAAGAAAAGATGATTTATCATTACCATCCGAAAGATATGAAAGATGATTTAGCTATTTCTTTTTAATCAGGAATTACAGCTTATAACTGGTTTAAGGAATTCTCAATGCTAGCTGATGAGAGTGGAGTATGCCTCTGTTAGACTTGGCTCTGTGGCCGTGGGTCTCCCTTCCATTTTTTGCTGTTGCTTCATGTGTTTTGCTGGTTATAGATGCTTTGGGCACAGTGCCACTGCTATTCAGTGCCACACTGCACGTGCTCCCTATGATAAATTGATGTATGGATTAGTGATTCCATGATTGGCTGGTTTGGTTTACTTGTCAGACCCTAGTACAGTGCACTGAGTGTGCCCAGGGCTTGTAAACCAAATGCTGCTGGTGGGCTTGCAGCACTGTTTGTGCCACCCACAGAAGCAGCCTGTAAAAGTGTGTCTCAGGTCTGCCACTGCAGAGTCTGTGTGCAGTCTGGTACTGGCATGCTGATTGGGCAAGTGCACCCACTTGCCAGTCCCTAAACTTTCCCTTTTCTGCATATTAGTTACTCCTATGGTAGGCCCAAAGGCAGGGTGCATTGTAGGTAAAATGTAGGACATGCCCTGATGTGTGTGGCATGTCCTAATAGTGAATTACAGCCGTTTTTCACTATTGCAAGGCTACCTGTTCCCCATAGGCCAGAATGGGCAGCTTGATTATTATATCCGATAATCCTAACTGACTCAGGGAACTAGGTAGAAATTTGAGTTTAGTATGCCTGAACTCAGAATGACAAAATACATCTTTAAGGGCCAGATGTAGGAAGGCAAATACTGGTCGGTAACGGCCGATTTCGGCCGTTACCGACCGGTATTTGGAGTTTGGGATGTAGGGGCATGTGAAAATACAGATTCGGTACTTTTACCGAATCGGTAAAATACCGATTCGGTTTAATTACCGATTCTATATTTTGACATGTAGGTACCACTGTAATCAGTGCTACAGGGGTTTAAGAATTCTTAATTTACCACCAACTAGAAGTTGGTGGTAAATTATGAAAACCCTTTAAAAAGCATTTCTTTTGCTTTTTAAACAGTGCCATGTTGCAGACATACATGCCCTAAGGGCATGTATGTCTGCAACATGTGCACCCATGCACAATTGAGGGGTGTAACAGGGTGTCAAAGTGCCACCCTGCCACCCTTCAATGTTTCCCCCAATTACCGAATCGGTATTTACCGATTCTGTAATTGACATTCATTCCTATGGGCCTCCAGGCCCATAGGAATGAATAGCAATTACCGAATCGGTACATACCGATTCGGATTCGGTAATCAAATCGGTAAAATTACCTACATCCCGATTGCCAGTTCTTAAATACCGAATCGGTATGATTCGGTATTTAAGAATCGGTAATCTGGGATTACCTACATCTGGCCCTTAGTGCAGTTGGTTTTTATCATTCTGTGTTTGAAAATACGACTTTTAGAAAGTAGATATTTTCTTACCTAACTATCCAAGCCTGCCTCTGATAGGTTGTGTATTCCTTGTCTGGAGTTTGAGTGACAGGGACTGGGGGATTCCAGGAGACAGGGCGAGGCAGCACAGGGCTGAATAGAGAGATCTGCATGTAGATGGGCGGGAGGAGTTGCACCTGGGACCTGAATAGGGCTGTGCCTTACCTCCACAATGCTTGCTCCACCTCCTGTGGTGTGTCTGATGTCCCTGGCCTGCCCTGTGAAAGGAAAGAAGGAATATTGTCAACAAAGTGCTCCAGTACTGAACAGAACTGGTTTGGACTAGGCAAAGGCCTCTCTGCCTTCAGAAAACAAAGGGAAAATGAGTATAAAAGAGGGGACCCAAACCCCAGAACTTTAGATCACTTTTGGGAAACAAGAAAAACCTTTGCTAAGGAGAGGAACCAGAGAAACTGAGGAGGACACTATCCCTAAGTTGAATGCTGTTTGGGGGATTGGCCTGTAGTGGTTGCCTGACTGCCAAAGAAAGGAGAAAGGACTTTATGTTACTTTCAAATCAACTTGTAAAGAATCTCCAAGGGCTTGAGATAGAGCTTGCCTCCTGCTGAAGTCTCAGGGACAACAGACTTCACCAACCAGCTCCCCAAGAGTTATTTTGAAGTGCCTGCTGTTGTGCTGGGCCTTCTGAGGGTCTGCATGTTGCAAGGAGCTGGAATCGCGACTCACGAAGAAGAACCATGTCACCGCTGCTGCCGCTGTCGTTTCGCAATGCAGAAGTGCCTCGCATTTCCAGAGAAGAGTGTTGCCATCGCAGCAGACGCCGTCGCATCATCGGAGAAGCGTGGCGCCGCCACAGCCGCTGTCGTCACATCACTGAAGAAGGGTGTTGCCACTGGTGCCGTTGTTTGGCAATGCAGAAGCGCCTCACATCGCCAGAGAAGAGTGTCGCCGTAGCAGCAGACGCTGTTGCATCACCGGAAAAGCGCGTAACAGGGCTTGTCACAGCTCAGAAGAATTGTTGAGCCACCGCACGGCCATCGGGCGTGCATGCATCGTGTCACATCAAGAAGAAGACGCCATTTTGTTTCATTGTACCGGATCTTCATCGCATCACGGCGCTGCTGGTCGCAACGCTATGGAAGTGCAGTAAGAAACCGACGCATTACCTCCCCAAGCGGAGAAGAACCAACGCATCCCCTACGCAGCAGTAGGGACCTGACGCATCACCGTTCTTGCGTGTAAGGAACCGACGCATCACCTTCTCTGCAACACTTTTGTTGTATAGCGTTACGCATCCAAAGGTAAATTAAACTCAAAGTGTTGCATTTTACATCTAAAGAGGACTAAGCTATTTCTACCATTTTTAAAGTACAGTATTGTGGATTTTTGTCATTTGTGGTCTTGTGTTAAGTCTATATAAAAATACTTATTTTTATACTACAACTTGTGTGGTGTCCATCTGTAGTGTTGTCACTGGCTTACTGTATGTGTTCACAAATGCTTTACACATGGCCTGTGAGATAAGCCTGTCTGCTCATGCCAAGCTACCAAGGGGGTGAGCAGGGGTTATTTTAGGAGTGTACCCCCTTACCCTGACTAGACTCAAGGGTCCCTATTTGTACAAAGGTACCTACCTCTGCCAACTAGACACCCCCAAATCTAACAGCCTCACAGTGGTGAAAACAAATGTATCTGTTTGTCACTACAAGAACATATAAAACTTAAAAGTACATGTCCTACCTTTTTCTTACTAGACAAGAGAGAGGGGCCTCACAAATCAAGGGGATAGAGCACCGTATTAACAGTAAGATCAATTCTCCCCTTGAGGAAGCAAATACGAAAACCACCTATTTATCTTCAAAGAGTCATTCCACAGTCTTCACTCCTACCAGAAAGATCTGCATCAGTAATGGATGAATGGATACATTAGAAGGCTCGAGGATATTGAGACAATGGGAGCCATTAGGATGTCCGCCCGCCACCCTACCGGAGCTGGGACCGACCGCCTGTGGTGTGGCGGTCCCGCCCCACGATTAGGATGCCACTGCCACCGTGGTGCTCACAGTACCGCCCCCACAATGCTGGGAATGCACTGCGTGCATTGTCATGCACAAGGTAATAGGCACCGCGAGGTGCCTGTCACCATGTCCATGACAATGTAGGGCGGTACCATAGGTACCCTTATGTGCATCCCCCACCCCCTAGAGTCCCAGGGGGCCTGCAACGGGCCCCGGTAAGGAAACTCTGCGTGCCTCATTGCCGCCACGGAAAGGCATGTTTCCGCCCCCATTCTAATATGGCTGCCGGTGTCAAGCAGACATCGCCAACCTATTAAACGCTTTTCCGCCCAGTTGACTTGTCGACCAGGCGGAAAAGTGGCGGACAGTCTTCCCAACTGCCGCGGTACCCCCGCCATACTAATGTGGTGGGGGTAAATGGGTGGCGTGCGGGGATGCATGTATGGCGGATCGCCACTGCCATGTAGGCGGTGGTGATCCACCCTACATCCTAATAATCCCCAATGACTCCAACAATATACAAAGAACAGGGTGGCCATGAAAATTGATATGGCTCAATTTTAAGTCAGATTTTAGTTTTGGGGAGCATAAGATCCACATAAGATATTGAGGGGGAGCAAGTTTCCTCGACACACAAATTGGGACGAGGTTATATATTGCGCATAGCACAGCACAAGCTTTCCTAATAAAGACAAGAGCCTTAAGATATTTAAAAGAGTGATTGCATTGCACAACTTTGTGCATACACTCCAGGTTTCCTACAAATAACAAGCAGGGAAACCGGGGAAAGAAAACACCCTTGGCACCAGGACCAGAATGAGAAGACTGGGCAGAGGAAGTTTTATTTTATTGAATGTTTTTTTAAATTACCTTTTGTGAAATCTTGTAGGAGATTGTATTTTTTGTCTTTGTCCTAAAGAAGGTGGCAACCTATAAAACTACACCAAAATGCATTGACGTAAATCATTTAATGCAGGATCTGCTTGACATTGTGATATGATAAAGAAATACCTTTGTGAAAATACCACGTATTATATATTTTTTTGATCAAGAGAGTATCAGCACCACTTGAATAGCTTTATGTGTAGTGTCTTGTGTTTTCTCCCTTTTGTCCTTTTCAAATTTAATTTTGTGATTTTGTTTGTTTCTAACTGCTATTAAATTTTTGCGCCGTATTTTGAGGGAGGGGGTCAATACCTGCATAGTGAAAACTCAATAGAGTGGGGCCCTTCCTGTCTGTAATTTTATTCTTTTGAAAACAAAATGATGACGTGTGGAATTTTCACTGTCTAATGATATATATGATATTTTTTTTACTTCTGTGTAGGAATTTATTAGAAACTAAAACTCTGAGCAAACGTGACATTGACTTGGTACAGATTTATGGATGTAGATCTTTCTGGTATAAGAGAACTGTTTGAAGATAAATAGGTGGTTTTTGTATTTGCTTCTTCAAGGGAAGAATTGATTTTACTGCCTTTTACTGTCACAGCACCCTGCCCTTAGAGCTACCTATGTGTAATAAATGGTGGGTTTAAGGCTTGGCAAGTGGTTTTAAATGCCAAGTCCAAGTGACAGTAAAATGCAGGCACAGGCCTTACAATGGCAGACCTGAGACAGGTTTGAAAGGCTAATTGAGTGAGGGCACAATCAGTGCCGCAGGCCCACTAGCAGCATTTAGATTATAGGCCCTAGGTATATGGTATACCACTTCACAAGAGTCTTATACGTCAAGTAAATATGCCAATCGGTATATACCAATGTCACCATGTTTAGGGGAGAAGCACATGCACTCTAGCGCTGGTTAGTAGTGGTAAAGAGCACAGAGTCCTAAGGCCAACACAAAGGTACTGCAAAAAGTGGAGGTAAGCAGGCAAAAAGTTGAGGAAAGATGACAGGTCTAACAAGGCGCAAAGTGCACAGAGTGTTAATGCCAGGAATACTATAGCGTCTGGCAAATGGTGAAAAAATTCAGCGTGACTACACAGAAAAGGTTGATTTCCTACACTAAGAAAACCAAGGGAAAATGTTCTGGGACCTGTCCAATAACGTAGTAGAGCTGGAAATCCGGCACCATCAAATCAACTTTGTCTGAAGGTTTCAAAAGTGAATCCTAGCATACACAGGACTTCCCCCGGCTCAGATCAGTTTGACACAAACACATCTCAGTCAATAAAAACATGTAGGGTAACTTAAGTGGAGTATTCATAGCAGATACAGAAATTAAGGGAATTCCACCATATTCATAAGAGAAACCCATTTCCATGGTTTAGTCTACAGCTTTAACGAGTTTTCCAAGCCCTGTAGTACTTTCCCATAAATATCTTTAATTAACGCATCAACATTACAGCTGATAGCTATCTTTAGTATCAAACACTTTAGGTGGACTGAGTTATGCCTACCAGGGATGAAGCCCTTGAGATAAGAGTCTCCAGCCCCTGCGTAACCAATAATTAGCTGTCATTTAGTCATAGGAATGATATCATGTATATGGCATTATATATGCATCTACTCTGGGGGGGGCATTTTTCCTAGTTAGTTAAAACTAGGACTGGGTGGTACATTCCGTTCCGCTCGCGGAATTTGCGGAACTTGGGTAATTTCGCGTTCCGCGGAGAATGCGAAATTGCCAAAAATTCCAAAATCCGCTGCTTTGCCGAATTTTTTGCTTGTATGGGCTTTCAAAATGTGTGTTCGCAAGATATTTCTCCCTGAGCAGGCAAACAGCTTTCGCGAACAGGAAAAAAGCATCGGGAATGCGCAGAACAAGCAATTCTGCGTGTTTGCTGAGCTTTTGCGTGCTCGCGGAGATTTTTTACCATTTCCCAGAGCTTTGCGTAGTGCGACTTCGCAAATTCAGCCCACCCCTAGTTAAAACCAGGGGCAAAGAGCAATGGGAGAGTGGGGAAGTGAGTTGCCAGGTAGCAGTATGCAGCTGCAAGTCAATAGTTCAAAAAGTAAAATATTGTAAAAAAGAAAACAACAGAGCAGCAGTGATGGCTAGTGGTACTGTGCTGAGAACAATGGGGAGAGAGATAGATTCGTATATGGAAGCCATGCTCTCCCATGAAGTTGGAAAAGACAATATCGAAAATGTGTTCCCTCAGGTTGGCAGTAGAAAGATACAACTCATTAAATCAAAAGATAGTATTTATTGTCAGGTCATTGTTAATGGACAGCTAAAGCTCTCTTGAAAGATGAACGAAATGTGTTATTGTATTAATTAACAAAAATTGTTACAAAAAGTTTTCTATAAAATATCCACAAAGCTTGCTTGCTACAGTAGCCATCAGTGACTGCTACAAATTTGATGTACTACTTCCGGTAAAACAAATCCTGGAAATACAGATCATAGATAATAAAAACACTAAAACCCATGTATCAATTATGAAAAGAAAAGAGAATAAAAGGTACAAAATTGGCACGTACAGCATTTTTTTTTAAACAAGGGACTTTCCCCTGTGTAGAAACTTCATGAAACAGGCAAAATCAAATAAAATTTCCAGATAGAGAGGCATTCAAGGACCTATTTTGGAACAGAGACTCCAATAAAATGCAGAATACATAAATCATGTTATAACATGCAAATCAGAGTCTAGGCAAGCCCAAAGTGCAGTCGTGAAGTTCTAAAGTGCAATGTGCGTTACTCAAACGTTCTTTAACTTTGTGTACAAATTTGGTGAACCTAGACAGTTCCATCGGCTAAAGCTCTTTGTATTATCTAAACTAATTATGGCTATGTTTGGCTTGAGTCCTCAAGCTTCATATTAGTCCAGTGGCCAAATGGCCATTTAAAGTGAACTGACTTACATTATTGGGAGCAAGTGACATCCAGGGATAAGGATAGATCTCTTTGCTAAAGTGGTCGCATGGATGAATGACAATTGCCAAAGTTCCAGCTCATGTTTTTTTTCTTGTTACAAATCATGAAGAAGGTCCTGCCTTTTCTCCCAGTTCATATGCACTTTAGCATTTTCCGATTTATAGTTGACTCTAACCTAGATTATTCAAATGACCTCTATCTGGTCTTTCCGCATCTACTCCTCTCTCACTGAGCTGGACATAATGCCACAGATAGGTTGCTATTTACACATCCTGATTCTGCTCCAATCTCTAAGCACTTTAAAAAAAGCTCAATTGGCTCCATTGCCTCCCTTTTCATAGTGACCAATGCTTAAAAGTGTATGTCTTCTCTTTAAAGCACTTTACCATAAAATGCCATCTTTTCTTCAACAGATGTTCACCCAATGAATCACTGACATAATATCAACGTCAAAAATATCGGAGGTGGACTATCGACATCAAAAATATCAAAGTCCTATCTACATTAAGGTAAGTACAAAAATATCGAAAAAAATATATAGTTGTAAAAAATATTAATGTAAAAAATATAGTTTTTTAATGTTTAAAAATAATATAAAATTAAATAAATAATACATATAATTAAAATAAACATAGTTAAAAAAATATGTAGAATTATAAGTAATACATTTAGGGGCGATTTCGATTTCGGTCGGAAGTGCTCCGAACGATGGTCAGAGCCCTTCCGACCGAACCGGAACGTGTTGCACGAACCGAGCCATTCTGATGGGCTTGGTCAGAAAGAAATCCGACTTGGATTTCTGGATTGTGGACGACAGGTAGCCTGTCCGCCATCCGGAAATCCCTCTGTATTCCCCCAGCCGCCTCTTTGCGACCGAGGGAGTACGATGGCAGTTTTTCACTGCCTTTTCGTGCCGTTTTTTCCGGCACGAAAAGGCAGTCGGAAACTGTCTTTGGGGACCCCCAGCAGGGCCCCCTTGGGTGCGAGGCTGCCGAATGGCGGCCTAGGGGCACCTATGGTGCCCCTCTGTGGATCCCTGCACCCGGTGTCAGACACCTTGGGGTGCCGGCCACAGGGTGCAGTGATGAACTGCACCCCTGCCTTTCACATTGCAAGCATGCTTTCCGCTCGGAATGCATGCTTGCATTGTGAAGTATACGTAGGGCCGCAACCGACGACAGCAGGTCGGTCAGTTACGGCTCCTGACAGATGTCGGACGGACTCAGGTCCGTCCGACATCGGAATCGGCCCCATAATGTAAAACAAATTAACATATACATATAAAATATGATATTCGAAGAAAACCTCTGCGATTGCTGCAGAAATGACGAGCCTCTCCGGTTTGTAGTTGTGAATTTTGCGGATTTATTCAGCAGACAAACAATATATAAAATATAATATATATACTTACTTGAAAATATTTACAATTATTTACTCTAAATTATAAATACATACATACACATACAACAATAATATAAATACAAATATCAAAACTATATATAACAGATTTTAAAAATTAATTTTAAATAAATTAGACTCTACATTAACTAAAGCAATAAATATTGGATAGCTTAGGGTTAACAATCACTATTCCATCCCCAGAGGGTGCAACAGTAGGGAAAGTGTTGGATAGCGTTTGGGCTAAAATTACTATTCCAACTTCAGAGAGTGCAAAAGTAGGGAAAGTGTTGGATAGCGTAGGGGTAAAAATTACTATTCCAACTCCAGAGGGTGCAACAGTAGGGAAAGTGTTGGATAGCGTAGGTGTTAAAATTAGTATTCCAACTCCAGAGGGGGCAACAGTAGGGAAAGTGTTGGATAGCGTAGGGGTAAAAATTACTATTCCTACTCCAGAGGGTGCAACAGTAGGGAAAGTGTTGGATAGCGTAGGGGTAAAAATTATTATTCCAACTCCAGAGGGTGCAACAGTTGGGAAAGTGTTGGATAGTGTAGGGGTTAAAATTACTATTCCAACTCCAGAGGGTGCAACAGTAGGGAAAGTGTTGGATAGCATAGGGGGCAAAACAACTTACAAATTAATTAACAATACCAATAAATAATTATTTAAAAACAAATACCACTTAATAATTACTTAACAATTAAAATAAATACAATTAAATAATAATTATAAAAAAATCATATCAAATTATAAAAAAATCAAAAATTCAAAACCAAAAAACAATAATTATTAAAAAGCATTTAGCAATTAATAATTAACAATAAATTATTGATAAATACCAATACATTATAAAAAATA
Organism: Lissotriton helveticus; assembly: GCF_964261635.1. Classification (NCBI taxonomy): domain Eukaryota; kingdom Metazoa; phylum Chordata; class Amphibia; order Caudata; family Salamandridae; genus Lissotriton; species Lissotriton helveticus. The sequence continues at coordinate 1,532,044,955 of NC_136067.1, forward strand.
AAATGTAATTACCAATTAATAAACAATTATTTAAAAAAATAAAGTAATTAGTAAAAATGTATTGCCAATTAATAATTGATTAACAACTATTTAATTATCAATACTCAACACTAAATTTAAAAAAAGAATTACAATTAAATTACTTACCACCCTATTACCCTATAACCTCACAACACACTTCAATAATAAATGAATACTCTTCATATAATTACCAATTAACCAATAAAAAAAATTAATTACCAATTAATAAAATTAATTACCAATTAATAATTATTTAACATAAAAATATTTATCAATATCAATAAATAAAAATTACATATTTACTTATCTACAATTAAATTACTTCCCACCCTATTCCCCTATAAACCCACAACACGCCACGGAACTAAAACGCGAAATGTATTTAAAAATATTCAATAATTCCTAAAAAATATTTAATTAATTTAGTATAATTAAATTACTTCCCTCCCTAATCCCCTATGAACCCACAACCCGATACGGTACTAAAACGCATAATTTACTTAATTAAAATATTACTAACTTAAAAAATTTAATACATTTTTTTTTAACTAGTACAATAATTAACAAAAATTATAAAAATAAAAATATAAAATAAAATACATAACACTAATATTAATATCGATATTAGTAACATCGATATTTTTGCTATCGATATTACTAACTTCAATATTAACAAAAACGATATTTCTTACCTTCAGGTCGATATTCTAGTTGTAGATATTCTTGATTTCGATATTCTGTCCCTCCGAAATTTTGGACTCAATATTATTGCCTGTTGAAATAAAAAAAAACTCAATATTTAGACTGTTTACCTCACCCAATATGTTCCTCCTTGGTCTATATCTTCTGCCCAGTCTTTTCTGCTTTGTACATTGAGGATAAAAAAATCTCACCAAGTTATCCATGTGTTTTTAGATAAAGCAGGCTCTCTCTGGAATTCCAGGCCATTTGAGTTCACACAACGTTACGCATTACTACTTTTTACAGTATTTTCAGGAAGGCCTTAAGAAATTGGCTCTTTGAGAGTTAAGTGCTCTCATTTTCCTAGCTTTGTTTCTAGTGACTGGAGTGCATCCTGGCTCTTACAATAGAGACTTCACTGAGCTCAAACTGTAGCGGAGTTCCTGCTAATCAGTTCAATAAGTTGTACCTCGCGTATAATGTCTCTGTTCTGAATGTAGGTATTTATACTTGGAATTACATTTATACAGTGTCCTAGTCCTGGCACCCACTGGATAACAGTGAAAGATAACAATCAGGAAAATTATTTTTTGTCGATTTATAGCAAACAGTATATGGTGACCGAGATCGTGAATAAGGTACCGCCTTTCCTAACTGCCCTTGACTCTGACAGAAATATAAGAGTGAGAAGAGATGACGCTTGTGCAGCCACTTTACACCTGTAACAATAATGTAGCAGAATACCAACTGATCATACTCTTTGTGGACAACTTTGAATATAATACAAAAAGCCGTTGGTTTGTCTTAGTATATTTGTATGGAGTACTTGTGTCCTAGCTATTTGGGCTTCAAATAACAAGTGAACTGTCCAATTTAGCTAAAGCAACTATCTGAAAGTTACTAAGGGGCCCATTAGGATGGCAGGCCCGACGTAAAACGGGACCGCCCGCCATAAAGGCGGCGGTCCCATGGGGGCCATTAGTATGCGCCCGCCACACTGGCGGGCGCATCCCGCATTTTTAACATAGCGGCAGGTGGTGCTTGCAGCACCGCCCGCCGCAATGCTAAAAATGCAAATTGTGCACTTCAATGCACAACGTGACAGGCACCGCGTGGGGCCTGCCACGTTGTACAGTGAAGTGCAGGGGGTACCATAGGTACCCCCAAGGGTACCCCGCACCCCCAGAGTCCCGGGGGGCCCGCAACGGGCCCCCACAAGACATTCCTGCATGCCTTTCCATGGCAGCATTGCTGCCACGGAAAAGCATGTCCCCGCACACACCCCAATATGGATGGTGGTGTCTAACAGACACTGCCACCATATGAAACCCTTTTCCACCCAGTCAACTCCTTGACTGGGCAGAAAAGCGGCAGACGGTCTTTCCGTCCGCCGTGGTCCCCCCGCCATAGTAATATGGCGGGGGGAAATGGGTGGCGGGCGGGGAAGGATGTCGGGTGGATCGCCACTGCCCGCATGGGGTGGAGATCCGCCCGACTTCCTAATGGGGCCCCAAGTTGTTTGTGAACACATTCAGGGCTACAGTACTACTTGTTACTCTATCTGTTTATTTTAACACAGGGGGAAATGTACAATTTGATTAAATGGAGACTGCACAAAGAACACACTGTGTAGGCAACCCTTGCTCTCCAAATTGGTTGTTCAGATGGACTTAGGTTTCTTGCATTGCTATTTGAGTTTACCAGTCTCATATAAAAGATCACTTGAAATCCATGCATCACAAGAAACATGCTTCATAGTTGCGTTTAGATATCTTATTTGTCAATGTGGGTAGGTGCAGTAACTGTTAGCATACACCACATTTATGGAGATTTACCTTTGTCAAAAAGGACAACAAAACATATTCTAAAAAAGTATGCTAAATTGGTTGGCTCTTTTTTTCTTCTTGTGTTCACTTGCTACTACACTACCAAGAGTTGGTGCCTTTTGGCAATCTTGCACCAGTCCCGGTGGGATAGCAGATGATGCGTGTGCACATCCTGGCAGAGAAGCAGCTGATGCTACATTTGATCTGATCATGGTTCAGCTGGCAGCTTATTTAGCAGTAACCTTGCAAATGGCCTAGCTACTTACTGATAATATTCAGTACTCATTGTCCGAATCTTCCTTGTCACAGTCCTTACTTCGTGACCAATTTTTCCTGTCCACAGGCATTTTTTACCTATTCCAGCTGCACAATAACACCACAATAATATGGCTTCCATTTATCTACTGAGCCCACAAGCCTAGAAAATGAGGACACCAGCCTATTCACTACCTCCTCTTGCAAGTGAATCTTTGGTTGGGGGTGGAAGAGGGTTAACTAGAACTGTGAGGAGGAAGAAGAGGGTTCATAATAATGAATATTATTGGAAAGTAACCAGGACCAATGCCTCCTTGTCTATCATCTTTGTCCTAGTCCTTATTTTGCGAAAGTACTCAAGCAGAAGAAAACAAAGGTAACCAGAATTCAATCACCCAAGAGATCAAAATAATGCAAACACCCAGTGAACTTTGTATACTCTTGATATAGCAATTCCTTACATCTTAGCTGAATCAGCACATGAACAGTAAAAGCAGAAGGAAACCCACCTTCAATCTGAAGATGAGAATGTGCCATGAAAGGTGTGGTGACAACCAACTGTCAGCAAAACCAATGTCTCTTATTGATATCTCTTTGAATGTTGCTCTTGAGATGAACATATCTCTTGTCAAATTACCTTGAACTAGCCCAGGAAGATTAATGAAAAGAGGGAAGAGTCTGGGGAAGGAAATAAAGTCTTGACTGGTAGACTACTTTGTATGAAAAGAATCAAAGAAAAGGGCCAGAGCATAAAAGGTAACCTAGCTTCCCAATACTTCTCCCAGAATAAACTGCCACAGGAAAAAACCTTACTTGACAAGAATATAGTCCAAAGTCTCTATTGGCCTAACATGGTGGGGAATGAAGGGCCCATAGAACCAATGGAAGGCTCCAGGAATGGACTGGTGAAGGAAAGACAGGTCTCTGCAGAAGAAATCTATGCAAAAGGCCTGAGGCCAAGTCAAAAACAGATTGCATTTATGCATCCCTGAAAGCCTGAATAGTTTTTTTTTTGGTTTTTTTTGGGGTTTAAATCTGCTTTATTGAAATAAACAAGGTATGGTACACAGCTTGGATCGCCTACAACCCGGAGGCCGGCAGCAGGAAAAGATGAACAGTACACAGCCTAGAAGCCGGCATCCCGGGGGCCCGGCGGCACATTACAGACTTATATGACGCTGGTGCCGCGTCCGGTGGTGTAGGACATGTTAGGATGAGCAGCAGTCGAACAGATTCTTTGAGCGAGAGAAAAGTCTCACTTTCTTTTTTGTAGCTTGTAGAACAGGAACCAAAACATCCCAACCAGGTAACAACTAAGAGGTAGTGCATGACCGTGTAGTAGTGATGAGTGATAGTGGTGTATTATGGTAGTCCGGGCAGGTAGCGGCGTGTGGGAGAAACTATGTCCAGAACCTTCGTCCCAATGCTGTAGAAGTCAGTAGAGTTTCACTTCAAGAAAGCGCAGGGTGCCTCGGGATATCGCCCGCCAGAGGTGTGAAATCGTGTCGCGAGTGCAAGAGAGGGTGTACATGCTCAGAGAGGAGGAGGGGTCAGATCGATCGAGGCAGGGCAGCCCATATCACCAGGATGTCCGCGGGGGGCAGGAGGGCACACACAGAGAGGGAGGGCTGAAAGCCACTTTGGGAGTTATAGGTTAAGTTCTGGGAGAGAGTTCAGGGTTCCGTGGAGTGACAGGTAAGGCGTCCGATTGCGCATCGCCGTCTGAGCGCCTGAGAAGGTAGTGCACCAGAGGATCCCAGATGTCCCTAGGCCGACATGAGGGAGGCAGCAGCTCAGCAAAGGTGGCATGCTGATCTTGGCAATATGTCAAGTCCGCAAGCCAGTCCTTGAACTTAGGCGCCCTGCCCCTGCTCCAGCGGCACGCAACACGCCGCTTGGCCAAGAGCAGAGCAGTGTCAACAAATTTTCTGCAGTCTCTAGGCAATTGCATCGTGTAACCGAGGATGGCTATCAGAGGGTCCGCAGGGATCTCCTCCCCCACCATCTCCGCAAGGGCCTCCATCACCTGCCGCCAGTAGCAGGCAATCTGGGGGCAGGCCCATGCCAGGTGAAGAAAATCAGCATGGTCGGCGCGACAACGCTCACAGCGATCATTATCAGCCAACCCGAACCTATGCTTCCGGACCGGCGTGTAATATATCCTCTGAAGGAATTTGTAATGAATAATTTTCAATCTGCAGCTGGCAGAGATGCGGGAAGTCAGTGTACAGCAGTGTTTCCACTGGTCATCTGAGAGTTCGACGGCAAGTTCAGCGGACCAGTGTAGCCGGGCAGCGGAGACCTGCTCTGGAGCAGCAGCGCGGAATTGGCGGTAGAGCCCAGAGACCAAGTGAGTCCCGTTTTGCGATCCCAAAAGGAAGTGCAGCGGCGACAGGAGCTCAGGCTCATCAGGGTAGTCGGGCAGGATATCACGCATCCCCGTGCGTAGCCGAATATAGTAAAAGAGTTCAAGGGGAGTAGGCTTATGCGTTTTAAAAAATAGGTCAGCGGACTTGAAACGATGCTCATGAAACAGGTCACCCCAGCAGGTGACAAGTAGTTTATCGCAGAGTTGTCGGAATCCCAGTTCTGATAACAAGGAAAGTTGTGGATGATAGGCGAGCGGTAGTTTGGGAGAGTAGGGCAGCGGGCATGACAGTCTCCTAGCGATACGGCGCCATGCATCTAAAGTGCAGGAGACCGAGGTATTCGATGTCGTGATGGATGTCTCAGGACAGTGTAGCAGGCCGTTGAGCGGAAGTGGGTGCACAATCCAGTCCTCCACCGCTACATGCGGCATGAAGGGAGTAGGAGCTATCCAGTGGTAGGCAAAATGTGCCTGCGCACACTGATAGTATGTTTCGAAATCAGGGATATCGAAACCTCCTTGGTCGTAGGGAAGGGTCAGTGTCGACCACTTTAAGCGGGGAGAGTTGCCACCCCAGAACAGCCTGCGCAGTTCCGAGCGGAGTGTCTTGAAGAAAAAGGCACCAGGGTAGTAGGGGATATTAAGAAAAAGGTACAGTAAGCGGGGCAATATCACCATTTTTATGAGTGAAGCTCTCCCAGCCATGGAGAGCGGTAGCGTGATCCATCTATCGACGGAAGCAGTCAACCTGGTTATGGCTACCCCATAATTGGATCGTAGCGTCTCGTCCTTATCCCGAGAAATACGGATTCCCAAATAGCGAAGATCATCGCGGCACCATACCAACGGGTAATCAAGAGGGAAGGCGTGTACCGCATCTGTAAGAGGAAAGAATTGCGACTTGGCCCAATTGATGTGAACACCTGACACCCCTCCGTAGAGGACGAACTCCCGAAGCAGGGGATTGAGATGCATGTCAGGGTATTTGACGTACAGTGTGATATCGTCCGCATAGAGAGATACATGAATTTGCCGCTGCAAGCATCGTACTGCTCCCGCTCGGTGTAGTTGACGTAAGCGACAGGCAAGTGGTTCGACCGCAAGGGCAAATAACAGAGGAGAGAGCGGGCATCCCTGACGGGTGCCTCTCGTGATTGTGATAGGTTGCGACAACCGTCCATTAATTAGCACCCTCGCCGTGGGGTCCGTGTATAAGAGGCGAACCCAGGCCAGGAACACTTTAGGGAATCCCATGCTAGCTAGGACCGAGAAGAGGTAGGGCCACTCGACAGAGTCGAACGCCTTGGTGGCGTCTAGGAACACAGCCGCCACTGGGACGTCAGGGTGGATCGTGCAGAGCAGGGAGAAGAGGGTGCGAAGGTTATGGGACGTGGATCTGCCCGCAACGAAGCCAGATTGATCAGGCAGAACAAGTCTGGTCATTAGCAGCGAAAGCCGTGTGGCCAGAATCTTGGCGAGGATTTTAACATCGCAGTTTAGGAGGGAGAGTGGACGGTAAGAGTCACAGGAGGAGGGGTCTTTATCCGGCTTCAAGAGAGAGGTGATAACTACTTCACGCATAGAGCCGGGAAGTATCCCATCAGCGAGCGACTCGGTAAAGACCTCGCGGAGCACGGGCGCCATGATGTCGATATAGGCTTTGTAGAACTCGGCTGGTATGCCGTCGAGCCCCGGAGCTTTACCATTTTTGAGGGACATAATGGCCTCGCGAACCTCGTCCAATTCAAAAGGTGCTGCAAGAAATTCCCTGTCGCCATCGCTGAGCCAGCAGAGCGCCACGGCATTGGGATATTCAGCGAATGGCACGTCCATCTCTGCCGTGGACGTATAAAGTGAAGAGTAATGCGTCGTGAAGGCGGAGAGTATCGCATCCGATTCTCTGATAGTGGCGCCGGATTCATCGGTAAGCTCTAGTATAGTATTTTGTACCCGTGCTGGACGCGTGATCGCAGCTAGCACTTTACCAGGCCTATCCCCCTCGCAGTATTTCCGGGCGACCCAGTGCTTGCCCCGATACTTCGCTTCACTGGCCGCCTCCTCCTCATATTTGGACAGAGTCTCTCTGAAAGTCGCATGCAGTCGTGGGTCAGTGTCTAACGTCATGCGGAGTTCCAGATCCCGCAGGTCCCTTTCCAGTGTGGTGATGGTGTGTAGGATATCACGCAGTACCCCGTGACCTTTTGAGATGCAGAAACCCCTGATAGTGACCTTGAAGGCCTCCCATACGTGTTCGACTGATTCCACCGAACCCTTATTCCTAGGAAAGAAATCCTCAATCTCCTCACCCAACTCAGTGCGAAATAGGTTGTCGAGGAGCACATCGGGACGCAGTCTCCACTGCGGCCGCGGACTGTCCCACCCAGGAGTACGGAACTGCAACTTGACAGGGCTGTGATCAGAATAGGTTCGAGGCAGATGGTCCACCCCCAACAACTCTATAGCAATGTCCCTGCTAACCAGAAAGTAATCTAAGCGCGCCCACGTCCCAGTATGAGATGTGAAGTGTGTACCCTCCCGTCCAAGGGGATGCAGGTGTCGCCAGGCACCCAATAGTCCACCCTCCTCCACAACCCCCTTCAATGCCTCCCGGGCCCCGGGCTTGTAGGAGCTAACTCCATCCGCTCTGTCTAGGGGGGGCGCCAGCGCCAAGTTAAAATCACGACCCCAGATGACGTGTCGCGCCCCAACAGCCACAATCTTACCCCACAATGTGGAAAAAAAGGCAGGTGAGTCAACATTCGGTGCATACATTGATACAAACAGATAGACGTCATGGCCCACCCTACCCCACAACAAAGCATAACGGCCCTCTCCGTCCATCTCCTTCCCAAATCGGTGAAAAGGCACTCCACGGGCAATTAGCACTGCCACACCCCTTGCATAAGTCGAGTAGGAGGAAAAAACACGAGCACCAGCCCACTTTGACGCAAAAGAGGCAGTACCTCGCATAGGCAGATGTGTCTCCTGCAGCATGGCAACCTGCACATGATGTCTATCCAGGTAGGCAATAACATTTCTACATTTTTTAGCATTGTTCAATCCTCGGACATTCCATGATAAGCATGTCAAACGCGCCGTCGCAGTCAAAGCAGCCATGGACATAGCAACAGTAGAAGTGAGAGCGCCCGAGGGGGCCACAGCATGACACCACACCTACCCCACCAGCACCAAGACATACACCAGGTGAGCAAATATATACATAGTCTAAGCACAGTTAACCTCGTGAAATCTAACCCCCCCCACCCACCCCAGCATCCCAATCATGCCAGTAGCCATGGACCCCACCCACGGAGCCCCCCCCTCCCCCGCCCTCCCAACCCTTGCAGCGCAAACAGCATAAAACCCAACAAGGCAGTGGGGAACACCCGACAGGGGTACAACATAGAGCGCGTGCTGCCACTATCCGGTCCGTAGCTCCAGAACCATACCGCCCTCGGTGGAGACTAGGGCCGAGAAAGTGGTCCTTGGTGTACGTTACCACTGGGGTGTAGGGTCCACACAGGTCCATCGCTCACGTATCATCCCAGCTATTAAAGTCTGAGCCACTGCTAGCAGGCAGGTCGGTGCAGTGCATATGCAACTCAAAGCATGTAGGGATAGTTAGTCATCGTGGTGCACCGGATGCAGGTCAGCATTCTCCAGTTCGTCCACAGATACATGTTCGTCCCTGTGTGCCCTTCGGATCATCTTCAGGAAGTCCTCAGCTTTTTGCGGGTTGGTGAAAAAGCGTTGCTTGCCCTGATGGGTGACTCGGAGCTTTGCAGGATACAAGAGGGCATAGTCTATTTGGGCCTCCCGCAGTTTTTTCTTCACTGGAAGGAACTTGCGCCGTTCATCCTGAACCATCGGCGTAAAGTCGGGGTAGATGGAGAAAGTGATCCCGTCATACTGCAGTGATCTTTGAGTCCGAGCAGCTCTGAGGACTGTATCTCGATCGCGATAGTTCAGGAGACGAGCAATAATAGGTCTCGGTGGCAAACCAGGCTGGGGCACAGGTGCCAGGGAGCGGTGGGCCCTCTCCACAATGAACTGAGGCAAGAAAGCCTCCTCTCCGATCGAGCCTCTAAGCAATTTCTCCACGTATAGTTCCATCCTACCCGTGGCTGTGGATTCCGGCACATTTGTAATGCGAATGTTGTTCCGGCGGCTGCGTGCTTCTAAGTCCTCGTTCTTTGCTGCTATGACGCGGAGTAGATTGTCCATTCTGGCCAGCTGCGTCGTATGGGTCGTAGTCACATCAGTGTTGTCGGAAATCCGCTGCTCCGCAGTCGTAATACGCTCTTCATGGCGGTCGACTTTGTGGACTAGGGCGTCCAGGCGAGCCGTGACCCCATCCACCTTCTCCACAACGGTGGCGAAGCCTTGACGCATCTCCTGTATCAGGTTGGTAAGGTCCACAGCAGGGGCCGGAGGCAGGGAGGGCTGCGGAGACGGCGCGCTGGGCCCCGGATTCATCTGTGTCGATGTGGCGCTTTTGCGAGCGCTGTCGAAGCTCAGCTTGGGCTGGCGAGTCTCGGGCCGCCCCATGGCAGTGTCTGGAGGCGAGCGATGGGCCAAGATGAGGGATGGCAGTGCAATTTAACTCAGGTTCAGGCCTCGCAGGAAAGATGCAGGCGGCAGGAGGATCACAGGCTTGGTATGCCCCAATATACAGCAGTAGGGGCGTCGTCCAGGAAAAGCGCTATGCAGCTCCCAAGCACTAAGAGGTAGCAGGTGAATGTCCAACCAGAGGCACGTAGTCACAGCAGTGGGCACTTGCAGCACATAGCCGGCTGGGGGAAAGGCCAGGGCTCCGATAGCATCAGCGGGCAGCAGGGGCCAAGCCAGAAGGGCAGAACGCGGCAATCAGCAGCAAGGTATTGTGTCTTACAGGATGGCACTGCACAGAGGAGTAGCCACACAGCGTCCGCACTGCCAACAGTATCTCCGGCACCCCACGCGACGCAGTAGGCCGCAGGTGAGTGAGGCGGGACGTGGCAGGGGCACTTCGCGCAAGGGGGCCGGCCCGACCCCCGGTCAGCAGGTCCAGAGGTCCGCGCTGTACAGGCTGGGAACAGCGGCAATGCGGGAGACAGGGGCGACAATCCTAGGGGGTCGCAGCTCCACCCGCCACGCGAGGAGCGTCCCCCCCAGCGCCAGCAAGGTGAGTCTGTGAAGGCTGGGGGAGGGGGGGGGGCCCAAGGCGAGGTCCTCAGCAATCGCCTACCTGCGTGGCAGCCCCCGCACACCGTCCCGGAAGTATCCCGAGTGAAGAGTCTCGATGCGGCCTTAGGTCCTCGTGGCAGTCCCCGGGGTCGCGTGGTCGCAGTGGCCGGGTGCCTGCTCTCTGCAGCTCCAAAGCCCAAGCCGGGCAGATTTCAGCAGCCCGTAGCTCCGGCCCCAGAGCCCGCAGCGGCTCCAAACTTGGAACGAGTATAGAGCTCGATGTTTGAACGTGGAATCCGGTCTTCCGAGGGTGATTCAGCACCCCGTGGCGCAGGATCTAGGAAGGATCTATAACCAAGGAGCGGGAGCTGCAAGTCTAGGCAGCCATTCCGCAAGCGCGCCCTCTAGCGCCCCCCTGAAAGCTTGAATAGTTGCCCCTTTCTACATCTTTCCATACATGTGCCAAGACTTTGCTCATCACGCAATGAAGAGGAAGAGACTCTGGTCCTTTTTATATATATGTATTCCAAAATAATCATCTTCCTCCAAGGTGGAGGTCTGCTCTGGAAAAGACAAATTTTCTTTTAGAGTTTTGCTTCCTGGGTGAAATGTTCTCTGATTTCAACTTCTTCCTGCTACTCCAAATCATCAACCTAGACAGGAACCCATCTAGGCACTCTGTCTTGAAAAGCAGCAGACACTATAGGGCCCATTAGGATGGCGGGCGGATTGCCTCAGCCAGGCTGGCGGTAGCCACCGCCGGCCTGGTGGGGTCAATCCACCCGCCATCCTAACCAGAATGACCCCTGCCATATTAGCATGGCTGGGGGGTCCACGGCGGACGGAAAGACCATCAGCCGCTTTTCCGCCCCGGTCGGCGACAAGGTGTAATATGGTTCAGAAAAGGTGGTGGTGATGAACAGAGTGTCTGAATTAAGCAGACCACTCTTACCCAGTCCAAAGATCAGGGCTTGATCCATCACCGTTATTTAGCTCACTGCCCCATCCCAGCTCAGAACCTGGCTATATGCAAATTAGTCTGTCCCTGGCCCAGTGCATCATGGGAACAGGGCAGACCAAACTACCAAGCCAATTCTTCACCAGAAAGGAGACAAGCTACCGGGGACCGGTTTCTGGCATTTCAGCCTCGTCGGCCCGGCTTGCTTGAATCCTGATGGAGCAGTGAGCAAGGGACTCATGTCTGAGTATACCCTGCCACACCTATAGTGGCCAAAAACGATTCAGAAAAGGGGATGGTGATGAACAGCGTGGAAGGGTATACTCAGATGTGAGTCCCTTGCTCATTGCACCATCAGGATTCAAGCAAGCCGGGCCGACGACGCCTGAAATGGCAGAAACCGGTCCCCGGAAGCTTGTTTCCTTCCCAGTACAAGAATTGGCTTGGTAGTTTGGTTTGCCCTGTTCCCATCATGCACTGGGACAGGTACAGACTAATTTGCATATAGCCAAGTTCTGAGCTGGGATGGTGCAGTGAGCTAAAAAACGGTGATGGATCAAGCCCTGATCTTTGGACTGGGTAAGAGTGGTCTGCTTAATTCAGGCACTCTGTTCATCACCACCCCCTTTTCTGAATCATTTTGTCCACCATAAGCGTGGAAGGGTATACTCAGATGTGAGTCCCTTGCTCATTGCACCATCAGGATTCAAGCAAGCCGGGACGACGACGCCTGAAATGGCAGAAACCGGTCCCCGGAAGCTTGTTTCCTTCCCAGTACAAGAATTGGCTTGGTAGTTTGGTTTGCCCTGTTCCCATCATGCACTGGGACAGGAACAGACTAATTTGCATATAGCCAAGTTCTGAGCTGGGATGGTGCAGTGAGCTAAAAAACGGTGATGGATCAAGCCCTGATCTTTGGACAGGGTAAGAGTGGTCTGCTTAATTCAGGCACTCTGTTCATCACCACCCCCTTTTCTGAATCATTTTGTCCACCATAAGCGTGGAAGGGTATACTCAGATGTGAGTCCCTTGCTCATTGCACCATCAGGATTCAAGCAAGCCGGGCCGACGACGCCTGAAATGGCAGAAACCGGTCCCCGGAAGCTTGTTTCCTTCCCAGTACAAGAATTGGCTTGGTAGTTTGGTTTGCCCTGTTCCCATCATGCACTGGGACAGGAACAGACTAATTTGCATATAGCCAAGTTCTGAGCTGGGATGGTGCAGTGAGCTAAAAAATGGTGATGGATCAAGCCCTGATCTTTGGACTGGGTAAGAGTGGTCTGCTTAATTCAGGCACTCTGTTCATCACCACCCCCTTTTCTGAATCAAGGTGTAATATGGTGGCGGTGTCTTTTAGACACCGCCAGCCATATTACAATGTGCTGCTACAGATGCCTTTCCGTGGCGGCTATGCTGCCACGGAAAGGTAGGTGGGCTTCACTTTGGGGGCCCCCTGTGGGCCCCCGGAGTGAAGGCGAGGTGGGGGGTGCACACGGGGGGTATCTGTGGTACCCCCCAGCATTTGCATACAGAAAGCGGCAGGCACCGCGCGGTGCCTGCCGCTTTGTGTATTCAAATGCATACATTAATTTTTAGCATTGTGGCGGGCGGTGCTGAGAGCACCGCCCGCCACAATGTTAAAAATGCAGGATGCACCCGCCACCGTGGCGGGCGCATCCTAATACCCACCACGGGATCCCCGCCCTTATGGCGGGCGGTCCCTTCCCCCGATGGGATAGCGGGCGGACTAAGTCTGCCCGTCATCCTAATGACCCCCTAAGGATTTTGATATCCCCCAAAGGATGAACGTTTTAATTGGTTCTTTAGGAAAATGCCTCTTCAGCAGTAGATTATTAATGTGCATCAATATGCCTGCATTTTCTTGCAGCTTTTCTAGGTTGTTCCAAGATTCTGCAGTCTATGTATACATAATACCAAGCCTTTGAACCCTGCACAAGTAAAATGACAAGTAAAATGCTTCTCGCTTTATTCTATTGCAAGGGAGTGAAGTATCACGTCCACGTGAAGTCTTGCAATACTGCCACCATTCAAGAATCAGGCTCCAGCGGTGACCACACCAGCATAAAATGTGGCATGAATTACCCAGACCCAACCAACTCAGCTGCTCAGTGAAATTATAGAATCAAAAACTAAGTCCAGGCGGTGAACGCACTCCCTGTTACGCGGAGCTCGCTGAGTTATGAAAAACTCAGCTCAGTAGAGTTTTTTCCTCTCTTACGTCCGTCAAGTTGGCGAGCACAAGTGAAAAAAATCCACCTCCCGGCGGGATTTTTCCTTGTTCGCGATCGTCATCATCAAGTTGACAAAGTGCAAACGTGGAAAATCAACCTCCCTGCAAGATTTCCCAATGCGGGTGGTCAGATTTCTCATTGCGAGTGGTCTCATATGCTTGCGATCGCTCGCGTTGAGAAACCGTCTGTTCGCTTTGACAAAGCTGCCGCTCGCGTAAAAATATACTCCAGTAGCAGAAAGGAAGCAGAGCCCACTTGCGCTGTGCATGGTGCCCATTTGTGTTGATTGCACAGTGCAGACAAGCACCTGGCGCTGAAAATCACTGCGAACGGCATTTATTTAACGCACTCCGCTGCTTTCGGAACTCCGTGAACTTCGCTCAGGCTTACTACAAACAGCTAGAGCAGGTTAAATCAAGTTGCGCCAGCCTCCACTACACCAGCATGCATCCCTAGGGTAAATTCCAGGTGGAATATGGAAATGGAACAGTGACATTTAAATTTGATCCAAAAGAGAAGTTGTAATTAAAGCATTTTTCTGTGTTCAAGGTCCAAGCAGGGCTGAAACACATGTGGCAAAATCACTGATTTTGTGAGAAGCAACAAATATTGAATTGGGTCAAATTCGGTCTGAGATGCAATTCTTCGTTACATAGTGACGGAGTGTGGAGATATTGACTGCGGCTTGGTCTTGCCGTTGGGATCGCACCACCAAAAAAAGAGCACCCTATCGCTGAAAGCATATCAGCAAGGAAACATTGTTAAAACTGGCGTGGGCTGCTGCTGCCGACCAAATGGTGGTCTTTGGTTGGTCTTATTTGACAGTAAGAAGAATCGGAATGATTTGAAGGATGATTAACAATGAGGATTGCAAAAATATGAAGGCCCACTGGAGGGCTGCAAATGTTAAAGAAGCACAATACCACAAGAGAAAGGAATATCAGTGACCAAAGTGATTTGCATGCATGGATGATTTGAGAACTATGGAAATGGAACAGTGAAATTTGGTCCAAAAGAGAAGTAGGACTTCAAGCATTTTCATGTGATCAATGTCCAAGTAGGATTGAAACGCATTGGGGCAAAATCACTGGTGTTGTGAGAAGGAATAAATATTGAATTGGCTCAAATCTGGAATGTAACCCAATTCTTTGTTACATAGTGACGGAGTGCGGAGATGTTACATGGGGCTCGATGATATGACAATGATATGAACCGTGCCGTGTGAAAAAATACCAAGAGTGAAACGAGTGAAGACAAGGTGACAGCAACAATAAGCCAAATCATGCTCGAAGTAAACACAGGTAAACTTACAACAGTGGTGTCAAGACTAAGTCCATCTGAAATGCAGTAGAACGTATGGGTTAGTGCTCACATTAACTAAGTGAAAGCCAGTGAAGCCCATGCAACGTGTAGATCCACTTACGTGGTGAGACGAAAAAGCGCGTCTCCAATGGGTGTCTCGTAACAAATTATGGACAGCGAGCAAAACGCAGGCTATTGTCGATGCGAAGCATCTGCGTAAAAGCATAGACCATCAGAAGTCTATCAAGGATCCACGACGGTTAGTTATGTCGGTACGCTAGCACAAAGGCTGTACTTACATAAATCAGCGGACACGATGGCCAAACGGTACCGTTTGGACATCGTGTCCGCTGATTTTATTGGTATTTTTTCACACAGCACGGTTCATATCATTGTCTTGCATGGAGTCACCATTCTTTATCAGTCACGTGTTTATGAATATAGCTGTTGATGGTGTTTACATCAGCTAGTACTCTTCCATTATGCCAGCGCTTGGTACCGTATTCACGACTTCCAAAGTTACAGAGATCATCACCGTCACAAATTTCTTTAGGCACTGAAATGCATGTTTACTCATTGAAGATATGAACATCGTTATAACGTCTATAGATCTGAACATTTGTGAATATGAGAAAAATTGAGTTTATGACTAGCGCATATTGTTTGGTTTCATCCACAGATGAGTCCCCTGAAGAAGGGCACTTAGTTGCCCGAAATGCATCGGGAATGTTTTAAGTTGAATGATAATAGCATTTTTGTGAAAAGAAACCACATCTGAGACTGTTTATCTGATTGGAGAAAGAAAAAGGCAAAAGAAAACACACTTTATTAAAGTTTATTCAAACTACATCCTGTTTGGATTGATACTATCATTGGATTTGAACATAGTATGCCTTTTTTGGCCAGACGGCTGTGCACTGAGGGACAACCCCTAGTTAGGAGATGCTTTTTTGGTCCAGGGCAAAGTGCACAGCGATTAAATGAGAAGCTGCATAGGCCAGAGTCCAACACAGCAGAGCAACAGAGCCAGTGGGCATGGCAAAGTGCAGAGTCAGGACATGAGAAGCTGCACAGGCAAGGGCAGAACAGCAGTGAATGACAAGGCCAGTGGGCAGGGCAAAGTGCAGAGTCAGTACATGAGAAGCTGCACAGGCAACGGCAGAACAGCAGTGAATGACAAGGTCAGTGGGCATGGCAAAGTGCAGAGTCAGGACATGAGAAGCTGCACAGGCAGGGGCAGAACAGCAGTGAATGACAAGGCCAGTGAGCATGACAAAGTGCAGAGTCAGTACATGAGAAGCTGCACAGGGAATACTCCAACACAGCAGTGAATGACAAGGCCAGTGGGCAGGGCAAAGTGCAGAGTCAGTACATGAGAAGCTGCACAGGGAATACTCCAACACAGCAGTGAATGACAAGGCCAGTGGGCATGGCAGAGTGCAGAGTCAGGACATGAGAAGCTGCACAGGCAAGGGCAGAACAGCAGTGAATGACAAGGCCAGTGGGCATGGCAAAGTGCTGAGTCGGGACATGAGAAGCTGCAAAGGGAATACTCCCGAACAGCAGTGAATGACAAGGCCACTGGGCATGGCAAAGTGCAGAGTCAGGACATGAGAAGCTGCACAGGCAAGGGCATAACAGCAGTGAATGGCAAGGCCAGTGGGCATGGCAAAGTGCAGAGTCAGGACATGAGAAGCTGCATAGGCAAGGGCAGAACAGCAGTGAAAAACAAGGCCAGTGGGCATGGCAAAGTGCAGAGTCAGGACACGAGAAGCTGCACAGGAAGTGTGTCAGACTGTACCCTTCCATGGGCAGCACCACTTGACTGGGGAGAGAGAGGCTCATGTGAGGTAGGGCTATCAGTGGCTTGGCAAGCCGGAGGGCTGTGTGAACCAGGTGGTGTAGTGGCACATGGAGGTGGAGTCATGCAGGCCTGTGACACAGTGTGTGTGGGTGATGTATGACGGGTGCCTTTCCACTTCTTGGGGATTCGAAATGGCTTCCCTGTACTGGGATTAACGGAAAGTGGTGTGGACACAACAGGCATACACACCAACAAATCTGCATCAGGTGCAGACACTGGCACTCTCTTTGGGGACGTGCTGGATCCTGCGGCACGCTTCGTCTGACTGCGCCTCTAGCCCTCCTTCCCCTGTTTGCCAGGTGTACCCCCTACAGTGCCCTCCTTCCCCAGCTTCACAGGGCTTGGAATGGGTGTCGAGGTTGTGGAGTAATGCACCTCTGAGCCCTTCCCAGGTGTACCCTTGCCATGAACCAACTCCTCAGTGGGCACTGAAACTGCATGCTTCCCTTTGTGTGATGCTTTAGGGACAGGAGAGTTCTTAGCTGGGGATGCCTCTGAGGCATGTGAGCCAGAGATCTGCTTCTTAGCTTTTTGGGCCTTGCTTTTGACAGACAGGTTTTTATCTTTGCATTCTGGGATGGCTTTGCTCTTCTGTGGGGATGGTGTCTGCGGGCGGGACCGCTTGGGTTCTTTTTGCTGTGTGCTCCGTGTGCTATATGTGACTGTGACTGTGATGTATGTGATCCGTGGTCACTATCATCAGACGTGGCCACTACCTGGGAGGTGGACAAAGGCCCTGGAGCAGGAATGGGAGTAAGTGCCTGTTGAAGGCCAGACGTCACTGTGGTGGACAAGGCCTGGACAGTACGGTGCAGCCCACCCACGTCGGAATGTATGCTGTGCGGTAGAAGATGATGGCGAGTCTCCATTACCTGTGCCCTCAAACATGGATGCATCTCCACTGGCATCAGATGATGTGGTACTTTGCGTCTCATGCTGGGATTCCTACTTGAATGCGGCTGGCGGCTTTTGCAGTTTTGTGAATCCCGGCTACATCGATACGTCTCGACATCATCAAGAATGTCATATTGAAGATAATGGCATCCACGCATCAGGTTGTCCACTACTAAACGTGTAGAAGATCCCTCAAAAAATACTCTGTTAAAGCTCCTCCAACATAAGAAGACAAATAATAAGATAATCGTCGGGACGCTGCCAGCCAGTAGTATATAGACGTAGACACGCCTACACACCGAACGCCACGAAAAAGATACACTGATACCGATTGTGGATACCTTAGAATATATCAAGAGAAAGAATACAGCGCTTCAGTGATTAGAATGAAATTATGAAATCCATTGACTAATATCACATGTTGTTAATAGTGTTTTTTTGCAAATGACGGTCTACCTGATGAAGGCAGTGGCCGAAACGCGTGTAGTGTTCCAACCCACCGCATTGCCAACTTCGATAGTCCTCTATACCAACTAGTCATTTGAGGGTTCCCTTTTTTTGTTTGTCTCTTCTGTTTTATGAATGTTATTGAATATATTTATTGTAAATGACAAGAAAAATCTGAACTAACCATATATCAAAAGAGAAAAAATACAATAAAAATAAAATGAAAATAGAAAATTTAAAAAAAAGTGTTGTTATAATTTTGTCATAATTTCATTATTCACTGGTATTTTTTCATATGATTAATTGCACTTTATTGATATAGGAAATGGCAGTCGATAAATAGTCTGTTTGCTACAGTTCTCTTTTCCAAAGGTCATGCTGGGATTCCTCCTGCAGGCTCCGGTCACCCTCTGAGGCGCTGGTGACATCTGTGTCACTAGGCTCCTGTGCAGCTGTAGTGCTACTCTCACCACCACTGGTGTCCGGCTCCTGTCCCTCTGTGACCACTGGTAAATCTGCATGAGAGAGAGATGCAGGGTCAGGTCAGTGGCAGCAACAGAACACACCTATGCAATCAATGCAGTGCATAAGAGGACCATATTGACATGTTGCACCCCACACTCTGCAATCCACTTGCAGACACTGACTACATAGACCTCAAAAGTGCATGTAACCCTGATTCTCTGTCATGACTGAGCTATGTCATGGTCACACAGCACAACACCCTGCCTGTGGCGGAAGTCTACTAGACACACAACTACCTCTGCGCACACCTAGGGATATGATGTGGGCACACCCCTTGTTGCCACAGACAGACCTGGAGGGAACAGGAGGGGACAACACAGAGACCTATTATGACATGACAGTTCACAATGGCAAATAGCCCATGCCAAACAACATGTTGTGCTCTAGGGCCCAAAGACTAGTGCACCCTGTTGTCAGATGTGTAGGCCTCAACATTCATGGTGCATGCAATGTACGCATAGATGAAGTCACACTCAGATTGGGAATACTGCTGTCCACTCTCAATTCGAATCCCCATACTAACCCAATGCTGAATGACCATGAAGAGCATAGCACAGACGGCAATAGGAATGCACAGCAGTGAGGATCACCTTAGTAAGAACAGCTTGTGCAAATGCATGACACTGGCACCCATCCAGAGCCCACTTACATGACACTACAGTGCACCACTAGACAAACATCACATAGGCCACTGCTGGCACAGGCCCTGTACACATCCATCCGCTCCCAGCCAAAGTCACCATCCCCAAATACTCACCGGTGCCTTGCTGCTGATGCTCCTTCAGACGTGCATCCAGCTCAGGATGATCCAGGATGATCCAGCCAAGATACGGCCCATCAGTGGTGTCATGCTGCACCGTGCCAAATGCCCTGTGCGAGGGAGCAGCCCCAAGGTCATCTCTGCCACGTTCTTTGCCAGCCGGCTGGTGTCATCCCACCTCTTGTGGCAGTGGGTGCGCCATCAATTTGATTCCCCCATAGCTCTTACCTTTGCTGCAATGGCCCTCCACACGGCCTTACGCTGGTGTACCTTGAGCTGCAGACATGGGGGACAAGAGGGGGAAATGATCAGTGACACAGTGTCATGTACCAACATCGATCAGTACAGTAGCAAGATACAGACTCATTAGCAAATCTATTCTCTGTCCATCCCACCCTGGGGTACATCTCACATGGGCACTCTACATGGGCTGAGCTGATGGGATTGTATGCATTTCTGAGGGCGTCCATGCACATCTCACACACAGGCAGGATGACAGCACTGAACCCCCTATTTGGCTTGCACACATCTCCAGTCCTATGCATGTCTGGTCACAACATACATCACATATGGACCTGTGTCTGTGGGAAGACTCACTGTGTGCAAGACTGTGCAGCACTCAATGCCCATGCCCTGTGAATATACCAGTATGTCATGTGTGTGGCATTGAGGAACACAGACTCAAAAACAAAACATGGATCTGAACAAGTGTGGTCGTGTGCAATTATACAGGGCTGAGATGGTGCATAGTCTGATTTGACTGTGAAAAAACAATAGTAAGGACACAGTAAGTGCAAAGGGATGATCATGTCTTGGTGGGTGGGCACTGTGCAGGGCATCTGGGCTCATACTGAGATGCACAACAGGGGCACACATAGCCATTCAGCCAAGCAATCACTGTCCTGGAACCTGCATGGCCAACATACTGTGTCACTCTATGGCTGACAATGCAACACACTTCACTGAGACCTACAACTGCAGGCAGGGAAACCTCTGACATTGGGACACACACTCCTTCCCCCTGGAGACAGCATGGCACAACCCCACATCCTCAGGCATATACTGCACCAGTACAACCATTTCTGTGACCCCCTGCCCTACACCTCCACTTTTGATGACTTACAACGACATTTTGTGCACCATACAGCCTTGCTTACTGGGGGAGCACCTCGTCCACCAGGACATCCAGCTCCTCACTCGTGAATGGACTGGCACGGATCTTCTCTGTCCTTGCCATCCCTGTGGACATGGAACACCTGTTATGGAATTGGGTGGTGTGGGGTCTCAGGCAGCAGTCCCTGGAGGCAGCAGCAGATGAGGGGTCTCAGGCAGCAGGCACTGTGAGCAGTGGAAATGTAAGGCTCCCTCCCACACATATATAGCCCCATGGGGTCGTTTCAAAGGTGACAAGCTGCAACAATTGATTGTCCAGGACTGCCTCATTTAAAAGCATCCAATGTCCGCCTCTGCGGTGGCGGAGCACGCTTACCGCGATTTTCAAAATTGCATCATGCCACCGCAATCATCGTTCCCATTGGCTCTAGGGCATGCTCCATGGTGGTGATGCACCGCAGGGGGCCGGTGAGCACTACCGCATTGGTGCATCTTTCAAAGCATCCAATGTCCGCCTCCGCGGTGGCGGAGCACGCCTACCCCGATTTTCTGAATTGCATCATGCCACCGCAATCATCGTTCCCATTGGCTCTAGGGCATGCTCCATGGTGGTGATGCACCGCAGGGGCCCGTTGTGCGCTACCACGATGGTCCATCTTTCAAAAGCATCCAATGTCCGCCTCCGCGGTGGCGGAGTACGCCTACCGCGATTTTCAAAATGTAATCATGCCACCGCAATCATTGTTCCCATTGGCTCTAGGGCATGCTCCATGGCGGTGACAAATCACCGGTGCCAGGGGGTAGGTCCTGTGTTTTGGGTGGCAGAGCATGCCAACCGACATCTTCCCATGTCTCCATGCCAATGACTACCGCACTTGTGTGAATGGGGGGTGCTGGTGAGACACCGCCGGGGCCAGGTGGTAGCTACCACGATTTGGGGCCCATACAATGGCAATGCCCATCAGGAACACTTCAACAGTGCACAGTGGCCAGATGGTGAAGGGCACATCATCGTGCATACAATGCAAATGTTCTATTGACTCCACAGGTGCCTACATGTGCCATGTGTGACGTACATTGGTCTATAGCCCCAACACGTCACAAATGCATTAGATGGTTGATGAGGCAGGACAGTGTTGTAGTGGACTCTACAATGTAGTTACTTACTTGTGAAATTCTGTCTGCTCATACACGCAATTGTCAGTTCACCGCCAACTGTGGTCATTGTGTTGTGGAGGTGTGCCAAGTCTGAATTATGCATTAAGGTGTGACAGGTACAGTAGATGAGTATGAGACAGTGGTGTTGATTTGTCACACATTGGCAGGATGCCACTCTCCCAGGCGTGAACATGTAAAATGTGGCCATTAAACTATGTGCATTCACATTGATCTATGTGGTGTTTGAGGCACTTCTGTTTTGTAAATAGAGAGGTGTGCCCTCTGTGTGGCTCAAACGTCCACCTATGTAACCTGGTGTGTCACTCATTTATCAAGTCAGTCATTGTTTTTTATGTGTTATCCTGAACGGGATATGCTGTGGCTATCTCATGATGTGTGTCATTGACATGTGTCCACTTTCATCTCAACTAGGAGGAGGCCTAATCTGATACGTCACTTGACACTGCTGGAGGACATGGAGGATGTGGCGATCATTTGCAAATTCCGCCTAGATAGAGCCACCCTGAAGACCCTTTGTGATCTTTTGGAGCCCCACCTGCAACCTTGCCGCACATACCCAACAGCTTTCACCCCAACTTACAAAGTGATGGCAATCCTCCATTTTTTTGCCACTGGATCGTTCCAGGAGACTGTGGCCAGTGCTGCAGGGATGTTCAGTATGGTGCTGCGGGATGTTCTGTCCGCCATGATGATCTACAAGGCAAATATATACATTTCCCCAGGGGTGCTGAATTGGCAGGTGTGAAGGGAGACTTCTATCCCCTTGGGCATATCCCCCATGTTGTTGGAGCCATAGATTGCTCACATGTCTGTCTTGTGCCACTACAAGCAAGTGAGTGCATTTTTCGTAATCGTAAACATTACCACTCGATCAGTGTGCAGGTGGTGTGCCTGGCAGATATGACCATCTCGCTTGTGTGTGCCAGATTCCCCGGGTCTGCCCATGACTCCTACGTGCTGAGGAACAGCATAGTGCACCAGCTGATGGCTAATCTGCTTCCCCAGCGTGCTTGGATTGTGGGTGAGTATGCCTAGTCTTATGGCGTGCTGGGTGTGTGACCTGCTGCCCTGTACCTGTGCAACATTGCAATGTGTGTTTGTCATTCCTAGGTGACTCTGCATATCCCAGCTGTCCATGGCGGCTGAGCCCACTGCGTAATCCCAGGACCCCGGCTGATGTCCGATACAATGAGGCCCATGGCAGGACGCGTCACGTGGTGGAACGTACGTTTGGCCTGCTCAAATCACGTTTCCGCTGCCTTGATAAAACCGAAGGTGCACTGGCATACTCGCCTGGGAAGGTGTGTAAGATGTTAGTGGCATGCTGCATGCTCCACAACCTGGCCATTCACAAGCAGATTCCCCTGCTCCTGGATGATGATGAGGACCCAAGGCCACCGCCTGCACAAGAACCTGAGTCCAGTGATGAGGACAGTGGAGAGGAGGAAGGTGGTGACATGCGTCAACAGCGCATCACCCGCTACTACACTTGAAGGTGGGTGACGTAGTACAACATGTATATTGTGTGGTGAGATTGCTGTTGTTGTGAAGGGCTATGTGCAAATGGCGCAGACAACCAGATGTAAAGTCACCTGTGTGTGTACATGTGACAGTGACATGTCATCTGTAAACATATACGGGACGTGTTTGCTGACACTTGTTGACCATTGTGTTGTCTGCATATTGGCTTATGTAGATGGTTGGTGTAGTGTAATGTCTGTGATGCCACACTCACACCAGTGAATGTTGTTCTGTTGTGTTTCCCTAGGTGCCTCAAAATTGAACATGCCTACATACAGTGCATCTTTCAGACATATTATGGACATTTGGAAGACTGTACATCTTGCACTAAAGACAAAGCTGACACAATAAGAGTGTGTAAGGTATTTTATTTACAAAGTTGACATGTGAGGGGGTGGGCAAATGTACATAAAGGTGGTGATGGAGCAGTGAGTTGACATTCATGGTAAATGAGATGAAATAGTAGACACCACATCGACGTGGTGACCCAGTCCAACAGACAGGTGCCATTCACAAGGCAGTGTGGGGAAGGACAGTCCAAACAGTCAATGCAGTGGGGAAGAGGAATGCCATCAGGGCTGGCTCAGTGACTGGCGTTTGGCTGGTGCTTTGCCTCCAGAGACTCCCAGGTTCTTCTTTGGACGACACCTTGGTCGCTTGGCTGGGGTGGGCCCTGCTGTGGTGCCAGCGGCGTCTGAGGACTCACCCCTCTCTGTGGCCGCAGGGGAGGATGGTGAACTGTCATCCTGCAGCACAACAGAAGGGGTTGGAGGTGTTGTTTGGGACACAGCCCTGTCCCTCAGTAACGCCACTTGCTGGCCCATGAGGTCCACCATTTGTCCAATGCGGGTGCCGATGGACCTCATCAGCAGGATGAGCTCGCGTAAGAGTTCATCAGACCGGCCACTTTGTCCCTGGACCTGTTCGTAGGCCCCAATGACTCTGGTGAAGTGGTCCAGGGATGAGGTCCCAGCCTCCTGATGTCTAGAGGTGACTCTGGCCCTCCCACCTGCCCTGCTGCCACAGGCCTGTTGCCTCGCCACTGTGGGTCCCCGCACACTCTCCCTGCCGTCCACGGTTGTTGGGATGGGTTGGTCATCCCCTGGGACAGGGAGAGTGTTGCAGGTGGCATTGGTGGTGGTGGTGGGGGTGGACGTACAGGCCGTAACAGCAGGAGTCTGCTGTGAAGTTGGTGTTGCAGAAGACGTGGTGGTGGGGAAGATGGGGTCCTGGGACCTGTTGCTCCCTGGCACATCCGAGAGTCCATTTACCAGAGGTGGAGACTGGCTCTGCTGGTCGTTGGTGTTGTCCTCAGTAGTGACTTCTTGGTCACCTGTGGATAAGATGTGGAATGGTCAGTGTTGTGCACTCAGCAACAATTCTGTTAGCGGTGTGTCATCCAGTGTCTGTACACTACACAATTGACTGATCTTCACATCGTTTTATATGTGCACTACTGTGCCTCCTAACATTTTGCAGAGGTACATACATTACTTGTACATGTTGTCAGGTATCACTGCATACCATGCAAATCGTGCTATGATCATGTTCACAGGGACCTGTTGCCATGTAGGGACCAGCACAAATTATTTCCATGGTTCTCTCATTGTTGATTCGTCTGAATGTGCAAACGTCACATTTGGCGAGGGACTGGCCATTGTATTGTACTGCCTGACTTTGTCCTGTAATGTACATTTTTGGATTTATAAGCACACACATGCTTTCTGTAGTCTTGAATTGTCCTTGCTGATTGGGCAACATGGCAGTGCACTCATCAGTGTGTGCTGTGCATGGTTGTGCACAGTCTTCTTTGTGCATGTGCATTGGTGTGTGACTCTTTGGTAGCTGTGACAGTTCCCTTTGCTTACCTGTGTGCACACTGTGCGTGTCATGCGGGGTCGGTGTGCATACTTGTGCAATGAGGGGGCTGGTGTTGCCATATGGCACCATTTCAATCATAAATATAACTAACAAAACGGTATTGGAGGGCTAAAGGGACATTTTAAAGACCAGTCTAAGTTCTATCCCCTTAAAGGAACAACATGAACAACAAACAAACTTAGAGGTCTAAATCAGAAACCTGATCTGAATATCTTTCAAAATAACTTCATGTCTAGAAAAGTACATCAAGATAAAGAAGTGGCTAACAACTATGAACAACAGACCAGATCGCCAAAAAATGGGCCACCTGTAATTGCTGATCAAAACCCATTAGGGATTCCCATCAATGACTTGTATAGATCAATGTTTTCATTTGGTAATCCTGCCAGGGTATTCTGTCTCTTGATCATTGAGACATACGGCATACCCCCATCATTGGCATGGGGTAATGACCTACAATCACTAGATTAGACCAAATGATGATGATCTGATGGGAGAGTGCAGTGCAAAAAATATAAAGATGAATGTGATAGTTAAAACAGGATAGGGAGCTTAAACAAAAATTACTTTATTGGGCAAAAGCCCCTTCCTTGTTAAAAGCAAGAACAGTGCAACAATAATATCGCAGTTTAAACAAATAGCTGCGAGAGGACGAACATGTTTCAGCCTATTAAGGGAAGGGACCCTAGGCTTTCGTCAGGGCCTCTGTTCTCAAAGGATGCTACTGCCAATTAAGTGATGAACGTGTGAAAAAAATTATTGTAAAAAACACACAAGTGAATTAACAACAGTAAAGGATATATTTCTCCTACATCTGTTTCAATTCCCCCTTGGCACCTGGTGTGATCTATAACAACAAGAACACATATGGACCCCTATTAGGTTCAAAGGTCTGTTAAAAACAATAATCTATTCAATAGTAATCAAGATTTTTCAAGTACTCACCCAGTGTGCCCGGGGAAAGGACCTCACCTCTTCCTGGACCTGGCTCAGGTAATGTGAGACCCCGCTCTGTAAGGACAAGACAACCCCTACACTTAGTACAGACAGAGCGAGCCCTTTTCACCCTGCTCTGTCTATTAATAATGCCTGGGGTACAACAATGTGTCTTGCGCTTGGAGCCAGACTTCCTGGTATAAACTTATCACCCAAGGAAGTCCTCACACCCACATCCAACTCTCTAACTTAAACTTTACAAAAAAATTCTTTGTGTTTTTGTAGTTTTGATAAACTCAAAAACTAATGACCAAGACCACCAAAAACTGTCCTCTATTCGAGGCTAACAGACAAAGGAGTCTATTCTTTTAAAGAGAAAGCCATGAGGTGGTTGGCTTGGTTATCGCTATTTGATAATAAACTATTAACAACAACCAAATCCTGATAAAACAAATAACAAAACAGCCCAGACTGATCTACAGCCTACCTGTCCGTCGTTGTCCCAAACGATGCCTGAGTCAGGGGGAGGCATTGAGCTGTTCGAAGAAGCCTCTATTTCATTCGTTGAGGCAGTCTCTCGCAAGCCAATCAGCTTGATAAATCCTTTAACTCAAAAGATGTTCTTGGCCCATAATATTACAAACCCGGTCGAAAAATCAGATTGCGTTTACTGAGATGTAATTGTTTAAGCAAACAGTATTTCCCGATCACATCTCAACTCGCGTACTCTCGCCGGATTTTGAACGGACTACTGGATGATGTCACCAAACCAGGAAAGAGTAGTTCTAGCCAAACACAGCTTAACTCGCGTCCTCTCGTGAGCTTTGGAGACGAACTACAAAATGATGTCCACAACCAAAAGTTCCATGGCCAATGTCTATAGTACGATTGCGTTTAAACATTGTGTTCGAAATATCAAACAGAGAAGGGGGACATTTCGTAAGCTCTACAAGTGGGGGAGAGATGTCTCTAGACTAACAAAACATTTTTTACAACACAACCACAGTGAAACGGACTTTACGTGGGTTGTTCTTGAGAAACCGTTTATTCCTTCACACATGAGTGATATATCAAAATTCTTATTTCATAAGGAACAGAAATGGGTTTTCAAGTTACACACTGACAGGGTTGGGCTCAATGATGACATTCCGTGGTTCAATTTACAATGATCATGACCACCTTGTCAGGAAGATGGGATCCCACTCTCTGTCGCTCTGAACAGGTTGATAGAGCTAATTTATCATTCTCAGATACCTGTAAGACCACCATATCAAGTGTCTTCATAGTGTTCAGAAGATACAAGAGTCGACAGGTGTTGAATGCATGTAGTTGAGCTATTATTTGTCAACCTACAGCCGTCAATCGAGTGACATCACTCTGTAGTCTGTTCTTTGTCACGTAAGATCTCGGGTCTGTACCATCCTTGATACTACCCAATACCAACTTGTAGAGCTTACGAAATGGGCTAAGATACATACAGCTTTCAAGAACATCTTTTGAGTTAAAGGGTTTAGCGAGCTGATTGGCTTGCGAGAGACTGCCTCAACTAATGAAATAGAGGCTTCTTCGAACAGCTCAATGCCTCCCCATGACTCAGGCATCGCTTGGGACAACGACGGACAGGTAGGCTGTAGATCAGTCTGGGCTGTTTTGTTATTTGTTTTATCAGGATTTGGTTGTTGTTAATAGTTTATTATCAAATAGCGATAACCAAGCCAACCACCTCATGGCTATCTCTTTAAAAGAATAGACTCCTTTGTCTGTTAGCCTCGAATAGGGGACAGTTTTTGGCGGTCTTGGTCATTAGTTTTTGAGTTTATCAAAACTACAAACACACAAAGTTTTTTTTGTAAAGTTTAAGTTAGAGAGTTGGATGTGGGTGCGAGGACTTCCTTGGGTGATAGGTTTATACCAGGAAGTCTGGCTCCAAGCGCAAGACACATTGTTGTACCCCAGGCATTATTAATAGACAGAGCAGGGTGAAAAGGCTCGCTCTGTCTGTACTAAGTGTAGGGGTTGTCTTGTCCTTACAGAGTGGGGTCTCACATTACCTGAGCCAGGTCCAGGAAGAGGTGAGGTCCTTTCCCCGGGCACACTGGGTGAGTACTTGAAAAATCTTGATTACTATTGAATAGAGTATTGTTTTTAACAGACCTTTGAACCTAATAGGGGTCCATATGTGTTCTTGTTGTTATAGATCACACCAGGTGCCAAGGAGGAATTGAAACAGATGTAGGAAAAATATATCCTTTACTGTTGTTAATTCACTTGTGTGTTTTTTACAATAATTTTTTTCACACGTTCATCACTTAATTGGCAGTAGCATCCTTTGAGAACAGAGGCCCTGACGAAAGCCTAGGGTCCCTTCCCTTAATAGGCTGAAACATGTTGGTCCTCTCGCAGCTATTTGTTTAAACTGCGATATTATTGTTGCACTGTTCTTGCTTTTAACAAGGAAGGGGCTTTTGCCCAATAAAGTAATTTTTGTTAAAGCTCCCTATCCTGTTTTAACTATCACATTCATCTTTATATTTTTTGCACTGCACTCTCCCATCAGATCATCATCATTTGGTCTAATCTAGTGATTGTAGGTCATTACCCCATGCCAATGATGGGGGTATGCCGTATGTCTCAATGATCAAGAGACAGAATACCCTGGCAGGATTACCAAATGAAAAAATTTGATCTATGCAAGTCATTGATGGGAATCCCTAATGGGTTTTGATCAGCAATTACAGGTGGCCCATTTTTTGGCGATCTGGTCTGTTGTTCATAGTTGTTAGCCACTTCTTTATCTTGATGTACTTTTCTAGACATGAAGGTATTTTGAAAGATATTCAGATCAGGTTTCTGATTTAGACCTCTAAGTTTGTTTGTTGTTCACCATTTCAATCATGACACCCGGAGGGAGAGTGGCAGCCATCATCAAGCTTTCAACTAGATTCTCCGTCCTTACCATACCCTCTATTCCTCAGGTTGACTGCTTAGCACTTAGACTGCAATCCTCAGTGTCACCCCTTATCTGCGTCTTAGTCTATCGCCCTCCTCAATCCATGCCTGATTTTCCGACTATGTTCGGAGACTTACTGTCCCAGGTAATTATCAACAATTCTAAAATCCTGGTCCTTGGAGACTTTAACTACTGGCCCCTGGATGAGAAGGAGAGTGCTTGCTCTGCGGCCTTCTCTGACTTGTTAAATGGCCTGAATTGTTGCCAACATATCAATACAGCCACGCACACGAAGGGCCACATACTGGACCAGGTCTGGACCTCCAACTTAGAGATCTCGGCCCCCCCTCATACTGCCATGTGCATGGTCTGATCACTCCCTTATCTCTTTTTCCCTCAAAGCCCCTACCTGCCCCAGTAGGCCTCTGGAGGCGAACTTTTCAGCCCGGAACTGGAATAAAGCTGACATTAGCCAATTCATCAACTTACTCAGCACTTCCCTTCCCCCTGAATCCGACTCAAACGACACTCAAGCCTCTGACCTAACCCGCTGGCTCGAACGGGCCAGCGACGTGGTTGCCCCCCTCAAACGGGTCAAACTTAGGCGCCTTCATGACGCTCAGAAATGGTTTACCGAGGACCTGAAAGCGTTAAAGCTCGGACTTAGACAAGCCGAGCGCCGCTGGCGTACAAATTATGCCCCTGAAGCTAGGCTAGAGTTCCTAACCCTACTTAAAGGGTACAAGTCCTCCATTGTGCTAGCCAAAACTCTGTACTTTTCCAACAAAATCGTGGAGTCAGCGAATAAAGCTAAAGACATCTTCTCGATAGTGGAGGAGTTATCTCACCCTGACAGGGTCTCCATCAAACCCCTCCCTTCACAGGGGCTCCGTGATTCTCTCAACGACTTCTTTGTTGAGAAGATTGAAAAAATCAAAAGCAGCATCTCGGTGCCGCCCTTAGCTGACTCTTCTGGGTCCCTCACTAACCCCCTTGCTGACCCTCCCAACCCCCACTCTCTCACTCAGATTCCCCTCATCCTGGAGGCAGACTTCTCCGTCCTCCTAAGCAAAGTCACCTCAGGGTCTCCCACTGATTGTTGTCCCCCCAAGGTCCTATGCGAGGCCTTCACTGCCTGTCCAGCCCCCCCCTGGCACTCCTGAACAAATCCCTCACTCTTGGCCTAGTCCCTAGTACTTTTAAGGCAGCCGAGGTAGTTCCTATTTTAAAGAAACCTACAGCCGATCCCACGATCATGAGCAACTTCCGTCCCATCTCCCTCCTTCCCTACCTCAGTAAGGTACTCGAGTCCCACGTTACCAACATCTTGAGCTCGTTTGTTGAGCAGTCTCATTTTCTTGACTCTCAACAGGCCGGGTTTAGACCCGCCCACTCTACAGAGATGGTCATACTCTCTGTCATGGAAGAACTGCGCAGGGGGGCCTAGGCCCTAGTGCTCCTGGATCTGTCGGCCGCCTTTGACACGGTCGACCATGCCATCCTGGCCGACCGTGTCAGACAGCCTGGGATCGGGGGCACGGCCCTGGACTGGGTCCGCTCGTTTCTCACCAACCGCCAACAAGCGGTCCGACTATCCCAGTTCTCTGCGGACAGGGTGGGGCTGATCTGCGGCGTGCCGCAGGGCTCTTCTCTGTCCCCGCTCCTTTTTAACTTGTACCTTACCCCCCTGATTAGATCTCTCCGAGACAGGAATGTCACCGCGTTCAATTATGCGGATGACATTCAGCTAGTCTTTAACATCAACCCCTCAGACCAGTCAGTCTCAGACTTTCAAGCCACCCTTTGCCACATCAGCAACTGGATGGGGGCAAACCATCTGAAACTCAACCCCGACAAGACCGAATTGGTTCTTGCCGGAGGGCCTTCCAATCCCTGGAATTCCAACTTCTGGCCCGCTAGCTTGGGCCCCCCCCCATCCAGTTGACTCTGCCAAAAGTCTGGGGGTTATCATCAGCAAAGATCTTTCGATGATACCCCAGATAAATGCCACTGTCTCTTCCTGCTTTTTCCAACTGCGAAAATTCTGGAAAATCGCACGCTTTCTGACCACCGAAGCTCTTACCCTGGCCCTCTTGGCGTTAGTCGTCTCCAGAATTGACTACGCCAACTCCTTGTATATAGGCATCCCTGATTATCAACTTAAACGTCTGCAGCTTGTCCAGAACCAGGCGGCACGCCTCATTTTCCACCAACCAAGGCGCCACCACATCCGCCCCCTGCTAAAATCTTTGCACTGGCTCCCTGTTTCTGAACGCTGCAAATTCAAGTTGGGATGCCTTGTCTTTAAATCTCTGGCCGGCCTAGGTCCTACTTTCATCTCCTCCCTCATTCACCCCTATGCCCCCTCCCGTAATCTTCGCTCAGCTCATTCGGCTCTACTCAAAGTCCCTAGAATCAAGCGCAAGAAATGGGGAGGCTTAAGATTCTCATTCCTCGCTCCATCCTTCTGGAATGCCCTCCCACTGGACATAAGGCTGGCTTCGCCCTATACCCACTTCAGATCCCTCCTTAAGACTTATCTGTTTCGCATTGCTCACAATTAAACTGTTTTCTTTTCCCCGGCCCCTTCTTTTTCCCCTTTCTCTCTTTTCCTTGTTATGGCTATGATCTCCCTGCCCTGTCCTGGCAGCTGCCTATTGTCCTTTTGTTCTAGCGCCAAGAAACTGTATAGTGTATGCTGCGCTTTATAAATGCCTTTCACATCACATCACATCACATCACATCACATGACAAATGTGTGGGTGCACGTACATGCTACCTACCTGGCAATGGCTCCTAACTGCTTCTGGGTGGTGGTGGGGAGTGCTACATCATTGTAGGCTGTGGGACAGGGTGCATGGTGGGAGTAGTGGTACAGGTCTCCCTCCCCCAAACAGCCAGAACAGGGAAGATGGCTACCTACCTGTTAGGTGAAGGTGAACAATGCAATGGCTTCCAACTGCTTCTGGGTGGTGTGGGGGAGGCCTCCATCCTGCTGGGCTGTGGGCCAGGGGGCATGGTGGGAGTTGTGGGACAGGCCTTCCTCCCCAAACAAGCCTCCCAAGCAAGATGGCTGCCTACCTGTTAGGTGAAGGTAAACAATGTAATGGCGTCTAACTGCTTCTGGGTGGTATGGCGGGAGGGCTCCATCATGCTGGGGTATAGGCCAGGGGGCATGGTGGGAGTAGTGGGACAGGAGTCCCACGCCCAAACAGCCAGAACAGGGAAGATGGCTACCTAGCTGGAAGTTTGTTTTGTGTACTGCAATGGCTTCCAAGTGCTTGTGGGTAGGGGAGGGCTCCAATCCTGATCAGGTGTGGGACAGGGGGCAAAGTGGGAGTAGTGATACAGGCCTCCCACCCCCAACAGCCAGAACAGGGAAGATGGCTACCTAGCTGTAAGATTGTTTGGTGTACTGCAATGGCTTCCAAGTGCTTGTGGGTGGGGGAGGGCTCCATCCTGCTCAGGTGTGGGACAGGGAGCATGGTGGGAGTAGTGGTACAGGCCTCCCTCCCTAAACAGGCCTCCCAAGCAAGATGGCTACCTACCTGTTAGGTGAAGGTGTACAATGCAATGGCTCCTAACTGCTTCTGGGTGGTGGGGGGAGTGCCTCATCATGGTATGCTGTGGGACAGGGGGCATGGTGGGAGTAGTAGTGCAGGCTGCCTGTGGTCATGCTCCCATGGTAATATTGCTAGCTACGTTTAGGGCAAATGGGAGTGAGTGATTGTTGGATCTGTGAGACAGGTTTTTGTGGGTGTGTGGTGCAGATATATGGAATTTGTCTGGGGTGGTATGTGTTTTTGTTTATGCAAGACAGTACATATCAGTGTGTTGGTTAACATTTGTTTGTACTTACCAGCCTCCGCCCCCCCCGGATACTCCTGTGAGACTCTCGGGATGTAGTATGGCAAGCAACTTCTCCTCCCATGGTGTGAATGTTTTCTGTGGGATGGGAGGGCCACTGCCAGTCCGGTTAGCCAGCCCCCAGTCCTTGCTCCTCCTCTCTTTGACAACCCTCTTGAGATCATGCCACCGCTTCATGATCTCCTTCTTGGATCGCGGGGTGTTCCCTACTGCATTGACCCTTTGGACTATCCTTTGCCACATTTGAGTCCTCGTGGCTAATGGTGTCTGTTGGACCAGGCTACCAAACAGTTGTGGTTCCACTCTGAATATCTCATTTACCATGACTGTCAACTCACTCTCTGTGAAGTTGGCCATTTTTTGTGTGGACATGATGTGTGGTGTGCAAAGTGTTTGTGGGTGCAGGGGTGTGGGTGGTGGGTGTGGTGTTTGTGTGTGAGGTGTGTTATGTGCTGGGGGAATGTTGGTGCTGGTGTGATGGTGGTGGTGGGTATACGACGTTTACGACGCAACCATTACAACTCCGTTCCATTACGACACGGTCATAACAACGAAAGTTGTTACAACGAATTGCGCTGGGGGGCGCTCAAGGATAGTAAATCATTTAATTTACTATCCCAACACCTTCCCTACTATCCACGGGGACTGGTGTTGGAATAGTAAATTTAAAAATTTTAATTTGTGCCCCCCCAACGCAAGTCGTTGTAACGACTTGCGTTGTTACAACCGCGTTGTAATGGAACTCGTTGTAAAAGTGTGTGTCGTAATGACGTACATCCGTGGTGGTGGTGGTGTTGAGTGTGCTTTGTTCTTTTGCCTCTCTTGTCAGGTCTGGTGGGTGCCCTTCTCTTCAGGAGTGTTGCAAAGGTTTGTGGTCAGTGAACGGGCTGGTTTTATACTCAGCTATGTGGGTGTGTCAAAATGGTGTTTTGCTGTCAAGTGTGTTGTGGGAGTTGTCCTGGGAATTGTATGTTTCAGTTTGGCTTTTATTTGTTTAATTGGGATGTGTTTTGTGTATTTGGGGGGTATAGCTACTTTGATTTGGGCATTGTTTGGCATAATTGTGGGTTTTTTGCAACGTCCGCCATGTTTTCTATGGTTCGTCTGCAGCGGTGGCTATGCTGCAGCTCTTCCGCTGGCTCTCCCATTCTTTCCAGTGTGCGACCGCGGCAGTCGGAAACAGCGAACCGTACCACGGGACCATCGGGGATTTCCTAATATCCTGGGCGGTGTCTCCGTTATGCTTGCCGCGGGCTGTAGATTTTCCGCTGCAATTCCGACCGCCGCGGTCAGATTTTGGACATCACCACCCGCGATCGGCGTTTTTTATTTGCCCCCTACCGCCGCGGTCGGTCATTTTTGACGGTTGATCCTAATTTGACCGCTGGTTTATCCACGATCCAGGCGGACGGTTGTTTTCCGCTTCCATGGCGGTCGGGGTGGTTTTCCGACCGCCATCCTAATGGGCCCTTAAGCCTCATTATAAACACTTGGGCTTATTACGATGCTGGTCGGACACGGAATAGAAACTAGTTGTCGGCGGTTTCAGCCAGAAAATTAGGATGCGACCACCCATGAAGTGGTCAGAAACATCAATTTTTCCATTGCAGCTAGTGCTACGGGTGGAAAAAGGCTGAAGCACAAGATGCATTGGTAAAATGGATGTTTTCAAACATCCATGCACCTTGTGCCAGGCACCATGTGGTGCCTGGCACGCAGGGTATGGATGTTTGGTGGCACCATCTCCTAGGAGCCCCAAAGTCCATTTCCGACATCCTTTCAATGGCGGTCAGACCGTCATTGAAAGGCTGTCTGAAAGGGACTTAGTAATCCCTATGAAGGTACCTGAGCAGGCACCGGCCTTATTGTAGGGTATTGCATTCCAACCGACGGTCGGACAGGCTCATTGAGTCTGTCAGAAGCGTTGGTCGGTCCCTCCGCCCTGTCTCCGACTGCCCTGCATCTTAATACGGCAGTCGGACTGCGGCAGCAAATGTCGGTCATCCTGCAACCTATGACCTGTCGTTTGCGATCTGACCAACATCCTAATGGGGATAAATGAAAAAGTGTATTTGCAACATTGGAAAATCAGTATCTGGCATCTTAGATTGAGGTACTCTGCTTAGTACAAGCAGCGATCTATTGCTCCTAAAGCATGCCATTTTCATTGTACCTTCGATGATTGTTTCTGAAGTTAGGAAAAAAGAAAAAAAATCTAAACATGTTAAAAAAGGATATAGAATTTTGAAAATCCAAGAAACTGACAGTTATTTTTAAGAATAATCAGTTCATTCTTATAATGATTTCCTGCAGTAGTATTTTCATGTGACACTGTTAATTTTAGTCATAACGTAGTCTTATGTAAGTTGACACATAGCATTTCTGTTCCAGTGCCTGGACATCAAGCACAGTGAACTTTGGTCACCCGCTTGCAGGCAGCTTTGGTTAGATACCTCAGTTGTCATGCTACTGCGCTTTGCATTCATTTATTTAAAAAACAATTACGGAGGTATTAAAAGCAAATATTGGCTTGTGGCCTCCGGCGCAGAAAATAGTATTTAATTACAAGATGGACTCCTGGATGGTCCCAGAAAGAGGAAAGGTAAATATTATTGTGCTCATATATAACCGGAAGTGTCAGTGAGCCATCGAGGTCTGTTTTGTATTTTAGAAGGCAATTTTAGACAGATATTTCATTCAGGCCAGAAATAACTCAACGGGACTAATTCGCAGAGATAGCAGAAATGAATGTAACACAAACAATCCCTGCGCATTTGCATAATTCTCCCAAAAACAACCCTAAACCTCCACCCCAAAAAACCGAAGTCCCCCACTAATGAAAAGGACACGAACATGAATAAATAGACCGCATTTAAAGACAAAGGGACACTGCCACATCATTAATAATTAGATTAAGTGTACATGGTACCCATGCTCTCCCAAAGGAACTTCAGGAAGTTAGAGCGAACAAATAATTGATTGCTGTCCCTGTCCTCACCATGTCTTAATGAAACTAATTTTAGTAGTCATTTAGGGCCTTTTTTAATCCAAAAAGTGTATTAAGCTACCAGCAGTTGCCTACAAAATGACTTTAATCTGTGTAAGGCTATCATACTTTTCCAATAATACATTCTAGTCAATAGGATAAAGCTGACATAAGCAAAATGTGGTTGTGTAAAAGGCTGTATGAAACAAGATCAAGCTAGAGTTAGCAATCACTTAGCATGTAAAAAACACATATTGTGGTCTTTGGGGTGCCAATACTCAAATGTCACAGAGAATTGATATGTAACTGTCTGTACTTTTCGACCCCTCTGCATGGCTGATGTAAGGGCGCCTTCTTGACTAAAACCTTAACCTAAAAATTAACAATAATTGCTGGTGATGTATCTACAAACATTGAGTCTGTAGATATGGTGATCGTAGGAAGAGGGAAAGTGTTAGTGGTTGGATGACTGACGGCATTGAGAACTAGGTATTCTATGGTAAGTCATGTGAGACCCATCAAGTTTGCAAATGCCCTGCATTGCTGATTTTCATGAGGAGTCAGGCACGTGCCACGTTCAAGAATATTCAGAGGCTGCTCAAGCAGATACAGTAACCTGCAGGCACTGCACTGTCAGTGTGTGGGGGATCAATCAACAGAATATTGTATAATGGACTTTATGAAGGCATAAGAGTACTTAAGTAATTGGGTTCCACGGCAGATGGGTCATGACTACGTCCTTTATGTTGACACAAATCGAATCTGCATGTGGTGCAAACAATGCCAGGGCATCCTTGGAATATTTATGTATTTATTTACAGTTTTGTAAAGTTAGAAACACAACAGGTTGGGCAGCGGGGCACTTTACAGTACAGAAAGAGGTAGTGTCCAGAAATATAGAGCTGTCAGAAAACACCCATGGACCTGCTGGAGATATACATAAGTCTTGGTGCAAATATTGCTAGAAAAGACAAAGCATCTTAGGAACTAAATGGAAAATGAGATAAAAACGTGTAATCAAGTGGACGTAGATGTGAGAAGGTTACACTATTTGTATATGGTAATAGGATATTTCCATTGATAAGATATTGATGTAGGACATAGCTTAGTCTTTTAATGATGTAAGGACTATTCACTGAAGGATTTGGTGTTGAAACAGCACATTTTGAGTTCTTATTTGAAAACATGTAGGATGTGTTGGTCCTTATCTCCGGACCCATGAAATTTGAGACTTTCTGAGCGGTCTCTGAAAAATACTTTAAAAATATTTTAGCCTTTCGTGAAAGAGGGATTTTCAGCACTACGTATACAGCTGTGGCCTCCTGATTTACTCATTTGGATAGCTTGGTAGTTCATTGTCCCAGTACTGATCGAGTTATTTCTTATGCAGAGCTGTTGGAAGATTTCTATGGGAACTGATGTGAGACAAGTTAGCAGTCGAGAGTTGTGTTCTGATCTTTTGGTTCCAGATACTAGAGATGCTGTGGAGTAGGGCAGTTTTTTAGGTCTCGCCTGGCATTGCTGGGCGAGAGATATTGCAGATGAGTAAATTTGAGAAGGGGACTTGAAGTCCCGCCCCTCATTTCCATTGGCTGGCGTCACCGTTTATGCTAAACAGTGGCCTGCCATTGGAAATGGGGTTTTGTAGCCGCTGCCCTTTCTCCTTTTCGTCCGTCGGATCCGGACAGGGCGTCTGCTTTGCTGCTGTCACAAAGCAATTTCTTATCTTTATGGGGGCCAGCTGTTTTCACTCAGCCCCGTGTTTTTAGGGCTCGGGCCTACACCTCCACGAAGTGGGGGGTGGAGCTTCCGAGCTCTTATGTGTTAAAAAAAAAAAAGAATTCAGAAAGGGGTCCTGCTGGCACATTCTTTAGTGCGCGCCGCGTTTTTTCTGGCATCTGCCTAGTGATTCGTCTTCGCTGTGCTGTCTATTTAGTAGCCTTGACGTGATAGGCTATATGTAATTTACGCGCGGCCGATTTGGCATATTGTGTGCGGTTTCGCGTACGGCAGACTTATTAATCTTAATTAGGAGCTGTCAGAGTGCCCGTGTAGTGCAATCCAGATGGTGCAAGCGCGTTCACCATTGCATTGCATGTATCATGCGCGCGTTTAACATTTACCTTTCGCGCACGGCAGTCCATTCATTTTAATTAGGAGCTGTCAGAGTGCCACGTTCACGCGGAGATAATGGAAAGAAGTTTCCTGTAGCTTCAAGGGCAGTCACAGTATTTTTTAAGATACCTCGCATACAAGCACCATTGCCTCGCCAATCCGCGTGTCTTCTAAAATAAAACTGCGCAGTCTTTCAATATTTCTGAAAAGATATTTCTGTTGTTGCACGAACATTTGCCTCTTCTCTGCGAGGAGTCATTTCCGTAGCTGTTTTCTCCTCCCTTCAATATGTTAGAGTTTAACAGAGATTTTCGCAATAAACAAAAACATTTATGTATATTGCGGCGTGTTTTATTTGCCATCACCTTGAGTTGATTTTTACGTACGTATTTCACACACACACAGTAGTGAGGGCAGAGTAGTGAGGGCAGAGTGTAGAGTAGTGAGGTCAGAGTAGTGAGGGCAGAGTAAGGAGGGCAGAGTAGGGAGGGCAGAGTAGGGAGGGCAGAGTCGTGAGGGCAGAGTAGTGAGGGCAGAGTGCAGAGTAGTGAGGGCAGAGTAGTGAGGGCAGAGTAGGGAGGGCAGAGTAGTGAGGGCAGAGTAGTGAGGGCAGAGTAGTGAGGGCAGAGTAGTGAGTGCAGAGTAGGGAGTGCAGAGTAGGGAGTGCAGAGTAGGGAGTGCAGAGTAGGGAGTGCAGAGTAGTGAGTGCAGAGTAGTGAGGGCAGAGTAGTGAGTAGTGAGTAGAGTAGTGAGTAGTGAGTAGAGTAGTGAGTAGAGTAGTGAGTAGAGTAGTGAGTAGTGAGTAGAGTAGTGAGTAGTGAGTAGAGTAGTGAGTAGAAAGTAGTGAGTAGAGTAGTGAGTAGAGAAGTGAGTAGTGAGTAGAGTAGTGAGTTGAGTAGTGAGTGCAGAGTAGTGAGTAGTGAGTAGAGTAGTGAGTAGTGAGTAGAGTAGTGAGTAGTGAGTAGAGTAGTGAGTAGAGTAGTGAGTAGAGTAGTGAGTAGAGTAGTGAGTAGTGAGTAGTGAGTAGAGTAGTGAGTAGAGTAGTGAGTAGAGTAGTGAGTAGTGAGTAGTGAGTAGAGTAGTGAGTAGAGTAGTGAGTAGAGTGTAGTGTAGTTCCTATTATCCCAATAGGCTCTGCGCATTGGAATAATATCTTCAATAGTATAGACCTAGGGCAGAGGTTAACTAGGTCTTCTACCGACGATATTAGACTTAAAGTTTTGTGTTTGCCAGCTAGCTCAGAGTTCACTAGAAACTTTCTCGAATAGGCAAGGAGGATTTTAACCTCCCTGGATAGACAAGAAGGGATTTAGTTTCTGACAACCATAGAACATGACAACTTTTCTCTCCCCTAATCAAGAGTGTATCTCTAGAGTCGTGTGAAAACAAAAGACAACTTATTTTACTCAGTCAGTTCAGTGCATTCTTAGTTTCACCAGATTGTAGAGAAAAGGAAAAGACGGGCGTGTTCAATAAAAGATGTTATTTATTGATCAGTCTCCTTTCTCATACAAGAGAAATGAATCGCTATTATTGTAATACTTATAGTTAAGTAAAGTGCATACAGTAAAGACAGAATTATAAAATAATACTGTAAAAGCATTGATATGGTTTCTAAGCCATATGATACTTTAAAATGGATAAAATAGATACATACATATATACATTTGACTAATCATACTCAACTGGTGCTTCTAACCACGCCTACCCCAGTGTACCTGACCTAAGCCTAATACGTGGGCGGGAGTAGATAAGTAGCAGTTTAAGTTAAGTTTGTTTGCCAAGGGACTGATTCGAGAATTCTCTGCAAGGGGTTATTCAGTTCCGTACCTGAGATCTAGAATGATGGAGGGCTGGTATCTCTTATCCCAGGTCTTGATATTCCAGCTGCCTGCGAGGGCTGCTTGGAAGCGCCGGAGCTGGATTTCTCAGCAGGAGAAAGGCAGCGTCTCGTTCTCAGCACGTCAGGAAGGCGGGGCAGCGCCTGTGGGCTTCGCTCTCTGCTGGGCTCCTCGGCACGTCTCGCTGCTCCAATCTCGTCACCACCGCATGTGTTTGCTTAAGGCAATGTCGGTAATATTTATACCTGAAAGGTGCCGAGATTGACGTAAGGATGGACATATATACGTCAATAAGGATGTCATATGAACGGGCTCGTTCGCACATTCTTTTGCTGAAGTTCTCTGTGAAATCAAAACAATGGCTATGGTAATTTCCCAGGTCGCTGTAGGTTTGATTTGTTATCAGGGGCTGGAGGAATATCGCTTGTCTAATTAGATGGCATGCGTTATGACCTAATCAGATAACGCGCTTCTGTGCCGTGGTGTGGCTTAATCAGATAACGTTTTTTGCACCGTTGGCTGGCTGCTAGTTAATTATTAACCAGACCAGGGTCAGGAATAGGGGAATCGATACAGTACCTATAGGAATACATCACACCCACTCCACGTAGACTATGTCCATATTTACAAATCTAGGCATAGTGAAACCAGTAGCGTTTGTGTATATCGTACCACCCCAAAATACATTCATATGTATCCTGAAAAATTGGAACTACGAAATATACGAAACACAATCACATGTACTATCACATGTACTATATGCACAAGCAGTCTAATAATGCTAAACATATAACGCATATTTTTAAATTTTTCATGAAAAAATGCGAAAAATACACATGAAATGGCTCTTAATACAGAAAAAAGGTGCGAGACCATTTCATCACAATCATAAAGTTATGTATAATAGTGCTAGAGGATAGCGAATGTCTCGTGACTACCTAAAAAAGAAATTTAGTTCTCTAAGAATAATGTCTACCTTAAGCAGGAGATAAGTGTCCCAAAAAATCGTAAATATTTTTGAATTGGGGAAGAGAAAAAAAAAAAACTCTTGCAGTCTGAAAAAATGATGAGAATTTTTTTTTTCATATCGCTTTTTTAGAAGTTGAAGGCCAAATTCAGCATGTAGGGAACTCCGAGTGCTAGTTTGCTCAAAGTTATTCCTGCTGCTCTGGTGAAAACATCATATCATTTAGACTGTTGAAAAAACTGTCAACAGCTTCTTGCGTAAGTTCCACTAATTCGGAAAAAGTTGTTACCATGCATTCATGAGCCTGAGCATGATTGCCTCCATTGATGTTTTGATCAGCATAGCTGACTGAAGGTCGTACCTGATTGATGCTGCTTTCATCTTGTGCTTCACTACCCCTCAATCGTAGTGGTGAAGTCTCCACGAATGCCGTCATCAGGATTGGTAGCCGCTGGGGACAGCACAATGCATGAGCCGTTACCGGACCCAACAAGGTATCTGCGTCCATTGGCACATCCGATAGTAGTGCCAGACAGGTGTCCAACACGCATTCTTCGCCGCATAGCAAGCACCTTAATACAGGCATAATACAACTTTGCCACATTGGTCTAAATGAAAGAGACCAAGTCATGTTCAGGTCTCTAAGCCGGGATAGTCCAAGGATTTTAGTTACCCGGTCCCGGTAGCCAATGGCTAGGATAATTTCTTCCCTTGTCGCAGGTGTTTTGTCTGTGACATGGTTTGCCATAGCGAAATAACAGGATCAAAAATAGAATACCCGCTACTAGTCCCAAAAGGAGTGGAAGTCCGCCAAAAATGGAATGGACAAAGTCTGGAAAAATACCCAAGATGGCTTTGAATGGAGTTAAAGCACCCGAAAACACTGCTTTAAATACACTGGAGACACCAGTGGTATCAGAAATATTTATGATTTCGTTCAGTATTTCTGCGAAATGTATGGGGGAATTAGTTGATAATAATGAATGAATCTCTTCTGTTGTCCTTGCAACTTGGAGATCATACGGTTCTTTTGATGATGTGAGCCTGGTCGGCGTCTGTAGGAGCACAGTCTTCATTCTGCTTACAGTATCTATTCGAAGAGAAGCAATTTTCAAATCGGGCCATAACCTTGCCTCCCTGTCTGGAGAATCGTTCGGGAACAATACTCGTTCACAGCACATGACCTTCCTAGTCACGGTTATGAGATAAGGTTTTCCGGGCAGCAAACTACAACATCTGCGATCTACTATTAGAATGTAACTCCTGTTCGAGAGTCTCCTAAAGAATGGTTCTATTTGTGTTGCAGGTGTGCCTAGCTGGTAACATGAAAGGTTATTTGAAGTCCCTTCACAGGCTCCATGCAAGCTAATACCCTGACACAGAAGTGTACCGCTTAGTGATTTTGCACAACTATTGCCACTGAGAAACACTTTCTGGCCTTTATTACTGACACATTCGTGTGTATAGTGCAAGTTCCATATTGACTTAATGTACCCTTTACCCAACCTTTCATACTGGCCTGCCTGTATATATTTTTGGCAGAATTGAAACTGGAAAGTAGTTATCGGAATATTTATTATTCCATGTATTATCCATTCAATGACAGGTCGTTCTGACATTGTCAATGGTAATCTCTCAAGTCTTTCAATGCTCAGAATTGTATAGTCAGCACCCTTCTGCGCCAAACTGATTTGTTTATCAGTAAGGTTAAAGATATTAAATAATGACGTTGTGTTGATTAAACGCC
This sequence comes from Lissotriton helveticus, assembly GCF_964261635.1. Taxonomy (NCBI): domain Eukaryota; kingdom Metazoa; phylum Chordata; class Amphibia; order Caudata; family Salamandridae; genus Lissotriton; species Lissotriton helveticus. The sequence goes on from NC_136067.1 coordinate 1,532,087,377, forward strand.
AAGGCACATAGCCAGAACGCAGATTTTGTAACGTCCAGCCAAGCTGTACAATAGAACGCAATTGGGACTGACCGTGTTGTAACATCAGTAAGTCTTGCGATATTATATCGATTGCTGAAGACACAATGCTGTCCAGAGAATATATTCTGGAGGACAGAGTCATTAACCCATTGTCCACCACAGAAAGTGATTTTTCCAAATGAATACGGTCAATTTCCCGTATTTTTCTGCTGTCTCAATTTGAGTTACTTTCCAAACTTCGTTATAAGCTGCATATATAGAGGCCGCTATGAAACGTTTTTGACGCTGTTTGCGTGGTCCCAATATGAAATCACGCAAGTCAGCACCTTCTGTAAGTAAAGTTAGGTGTTGCTTAATTTCAGCCAGTGTGGACGTTTGTAGCCATTGAAGGCAGAGCTTGCCCACGCTGTAGGTGGTTACTATCCCTGGATGTTGTCTTTCGGAATATCTAGGGTCTGGCCTAGTCAATGTGAACCCCTGTTTTTTGTTCAGGAATCTGTCTTGACAGTTATTTGTATCTGTGGGCCAGATCAACCATTTTTTCCATTCAGGATGTGTTCTGTTTTGGTTTAATATATGGTTTACGTCTATCTCATCATCTATAGAGCTATTACTGTTCACTGTTGGCTTTGGAATAGACGGTTTGTTCAAATCTTTGATTTTGGCTAAGCCAAGACAGGTAGTTTGTTGAATAGTGTCATTCAAGAATATAATTTGTTCTGGGATCATGCAGGCTCTAAACAATGATTCTATACCTTGTACTTGCCAATCTCTTGTACCCCAAACAGTTTTGCTTCAATATTATTGTTCCAGAAATCAAACCCAAATGTATTCATTTGTTCAAAGAATGAATCGGAATATATCAATTTTGTGTTTGTAAGCATGGTCTTCATACCTGTCTTATTTGACAATTTGAAATAAAATGTTTCTGCATTACTTGTGTTAAACCCTGAAAAGTATGAATATTTATCATAAAATGTTTTCGAGCTATCTTTTGGAGGAGTAGCACAATGTTCCCATTGGTTATAATTTAAAACATTTCTAGGTTGTGCAGATTTATGTAGATAATGGTTACCATAGTGGTTGTAGCAGAACATCTGATCATAATTAGACGAACCCTGCAAATAATCATGTTCTGTAAATTTAGCAGACATCACAAGATCAGACATCATATCATTAATACTTTCAAAGTCCCAATCATCAGCAAATGAGCTCGGTTTTACAAAGTCACTCAATGAGATCTTGAATTGGTGTGGATACTTCAGGATTTCAACCGGACCATAGATTTCATAATCAGTTTTGTCCCATGCTACACCGCCTGGTATAGGATTGGCTGTGAAGTTCACTGAAGAAAGTTCTCTTTTCTCGATGTGTGAAGATGTGTGTGGTTTAAGGACCAAGTTGATTTTCTGGCTTGCTGTGTCCATTTTAGCATATTTTCCTTCAATGAAATGTCCCAAACATAGTACCATGATGAGCCAAAGAATGAGGATAAATGCACCTAAGGCCACCCAAAATTCAATCCATGGAGAAATCAGATAGGTTTCTTTCAGCTGTTGAAAAAGTTCCTTAGTTTTGTCTTTAAAAGTTTTTGTTGATGGCTGTTTCTTTGCTTCACTCAAGTTTTCAGATGAATCATCGAAGTTGATGAAGTAGCCGGATGCTGTTCTGTCAATTGTTCCAATTGCTTTTGGATTTTGCTTTGTTTCATTAGCAAAGTCTGCAGTTACATCATCATAGGTTGTTGTTTCTTGATGAAAAGCTTTGATTTGGGTTTTAAGAGGTTCAAGTTCCATTGCTTTGTTGCATAGTCCTTGTTGATTCACTGTAGATTTTCCAAATGTGATCAGTCTTCCAGTTTGAGCCTCTGTATTCGTAGCAAACATTGGTGTTCTGCTACTTCTTGGGAGTCCACTTGGCCTACTGTTTGTTATCGGCCACATGATTGTGGTTTAACCAGGTCGATGGATATGACTCTGTTCTCCTTTTTACCAGCAAGGGGCGGTAGTACTACTGATCTTGTCCCGTTGACAGACAAGACAGGAACTGCTTTTCTGTAAGAAGGCCCAAATTCCTTCTTTACCGCGATCTTCTCTCTGACTAGATCCCCGACTTTAGGAATCCAGACAGGCCTTGCTGGGACAGGTGGTTTCTCTTCAGTGGTTGTTGGCTGTTGTTTCAACTTTATGTTGCTCAGGTCTTTTCTTGTTTCATTTAAGTCCTGCAAAATAGCCAAACGATCTTTGATATCAAAGCTTTTGTCTTTAACCACTGAAGTCTGACTATCAAGATCTTGGATCATCATTCTAGTCCCGAACAATAGTTCGTACGGACTGAACCCTTTCAGAGAATTCCTTGGCAGGTTATTTAGACTACGTTGGACACTTATTAAATGTTTGACCCACCCAGCTCCCGAACCTAATACCTTTGCTGTTATAGATTGCTTTATGTCACGGTTTTTTCTTTCTACGATTCCGTTTCCCTCAGGATGAAATGGACAAGAATACCGCAATGCAATGCCCATGCTGGTCATGGCCTCCTTATAAGCTCGAGAGCTAAATGCAGGACCCTGATCAGAATGTAGCATGCCAATTGCGTATGTGCCGATAAAGACTCGCAAATCTTTTATAACAGTTCTGGCGTCAGCCGATCGCTGGGGCCACAACCATATGAATCTCGTGCATGAATCCACTGCGACCAAGATATATTTATAGTTACCATCCCTTTGTAAGGGACCACAGTGGTCTAGGTAAACGCAGGCTAATGGTTTATCTGAGATTAGAAGGTGCTTCTGTGCTGGTCGTTTCACTGTTGATACTTTCATTCTTTGACATATTTCACATTCTAGAACATAGTTCCTTGTTTGTCTTCTCATTTGTGGCCACCAGTATCTCTGTTTTAATAATGATACTGTGGCTGAAACGCCAGCATGTACAGAAGCAAGCCCTTCTTGTGCCGCTATGATGAGTCCTAACCTATGTTCCATGTTTGGAATTGCCCTATCCCCCACTCCAGGGATTCGAGCAAACGGAACATTATTTGCATCAGTTATGTATGAGTACTTTACTGGAAAGCCTTTCGGGAGTGTTTCTATCGCATCTTTTACTGTAGCACTGACAGCCTGTAATATTTCGCTGTCTATTTTTGTTTTTGACCGAGTGATGGCAGCTACGGAAGCCGTTTGCACAGCTGCCTTCGCGGCCTCATCAGCCAATGAATTCCCTTCAATGTGAACGCCATCACGTTGATGACTCAGTGTATGTATCACGTGAGTCTTATGTAGTTCCTTTTGCAAAAGAACTACTTGTTCCCAAAGCATTTTATGCTTGATTGTGCCACCTTTTGCAGCTTTAAAACCGTTCTGAACCCAGATCTGCAAGTATTCATTGTAAGATTGGATGCAATAATATGAATCGCACACTATGAGTGTGGGGAATTCGCGATCTGTATTTTCAAGCGCCATCTTGAATGCTAGTAGTTCAGCTCGCTGAGCTGTACAATCTCCTAGAGATTGCGTTTTAGTGACCACTGGTTTAAATTTTCCTTCGTGCCAGCGACCTTTTACAATTGCGCACGCAGCACTGTAAGCTTGCTTACCCCCCACTGCGGGTTGTGCTGATCCGTCTGTATATATTATACAGCCGTAATGTTCTAAAGGCTGAATCTCGGTCGGCGGAGGACATTCGAATTCATATTGGAGAAACTCTTGTGTTTTTAAGTTGGGATCAAATTCGTATGCCACGTCTGTTGCAGCAAGAGAATTAGCCCATTGTATCCATCTTGGATGGAGTGCTTTAGCATTCGGAATGCTTGCCTTTGTTACCGCCTCCAGGGCTGGTATCGGTGTCACGATGATTATTCGTTTACCTTGTGCTAGGGCTCGTTCTTTTGCTACTGCAGTCTGTACCGCGGTTAGAATTTTTTCCGTTGGGCTAAATTTCATTTCAGCTTTTGTGTACAAGTGTGATTTGTATGCTATTGGTACCTTCTCTCCCTCATTAGAGGTCAGGTATGTGAATCCGCATCTTCCTGGGATGACTCAAATCACAAGGTTGCGTGTGTTGTCACGTGTTTGTAATTTTGTTTTAATTAACATATCTGTTTGTAAAGATCTCAAAATTTCTGTGTGTTTTTGAGTCCAGTTGATTCTTTTAAAATCTGGTTTTATTAGATCATAGAGAGGTTTAATTCTTTCTGCATAATTTATAATGTAAGTTCTTCCGAAATTTAGGAAGCCTAAAATTGATTGCAAGTTTTTCAGTGTTCTAGCTGCTTGGATTACAGCACATTTCTCTAGGAAATTGTCAGCCAGGCTTTTCTTCAATGTCTGGATGTGGTGTGTATCCAGCTAGGACCGGCCACGTTGCTCCTGGTCTAACTAGTGGACCGAGCCTGGTGATGTGATTGTTATGTTTTAGGGCGCCATGAAACAAGAGCAGGTGCTCTTGGAATTTGAGTGGTATTTCCACCTCCTCGAAAGGAGTGTACTCATTAGGAGGTTCCTCTATTTTTTAATAGTGGAAGTCCTTTGTTACAGCGTTTGCTGCTGGAAAGTTTATCCATGAATAGAATACCTCTGTCTGCCGATATTCGTGTGCCTCAATTACGAATATGACTGTACCACCTCTTGGTGTCAGTCCATTTTCTATAAGTTTTAGGGTTATAGATTTCCTTATGTTGACCGGGATGAGTATTGCATCCGGGTCATTTTCCAGCAGAGTATTGTCTGCTACTAGGAGTTCAGCTGCTAGTCTAACTGTCTCCCTTTCTTCTTCACTTTCTGTCATTTTACTGACAGGAAGGTTATTCTGTTTGTTTGCAGATCAGGTTTCTATGGAAACAAAGATTAGATGCACAATATTTTGGAACAGTGTATCCTTCAACGTTGAATAAACTAAGAACCATACATAGGAGTCTCCTCCTGCGAGGTTTGGCGGATATGACCTTTCACCCACTCCAGACGTCTTTGGAGTATTATGGGAAAAAAGGGGTTCTGTGTGAAAAAGCACGACTGAGTTATTCTAATGTCTTGTGTTAGTTTTATCGCCTATCCAAACGTTGGGCGCCATGTAGTGTAGTTCCTATTATCCCAATAGGCTCTGCGCATTGGAATAATATCTTCAATAGTATAGACCTAGGGCAGAGGTTAACTAGGTCTTCTACCGACGATATTAGACTTAAAGTTTTGTGTTTGCCAGCTAGCTCAGAGTTCACTAGAAACTTTCTCGAATAGGCAAGGAGGATTTTAACCTCCCTGGATAGACAAGAGGGGATTTAGTTTCTGACAACCATAGAACATGACAACTTTGCTCTCCCCTAATCAAGAGTGTATCTCTAGAGTCGTGTGAAAACAAAAGACAACTTATTTTACTCAGTCAGTTCAGTGCATTCTTAGTTTCACCAGATTGTAGAGAAAAGGAAAAGACAGGCGTGTTCAATAAAATATGTTATTTATTGATCAGTCTCCTTTCTCATACAAGAGAAATGAATCGCTATTATTGTAATACTTATAGTTAAGTAAAGTGCATACAGTAAAGACAGAATTATAAAATAATACTGTAAAAGCATTGATATGGTTTCTAAGCCATATGATACTTTAAAATGGATAAAATAGATACATACATATATACATTTGACTAATCATACTCAACTGGTGCTTCTAACCACGCCTACCCCAGTGTACCTGACCTAAGCCTAATACGTGGGCGGGAGTAGATAAGTAGCAGGTTAAGTTAAGTTTGTTTGCCAAGGGACTGATTCGAGAATTCTCTGCAAGGGGTTATTCAGTTCTGTACCTGAGATCTAGAATGATGGAGGGCTGGTATCTCTTATCCCAGGTCTTGATATTCCAGCTGCCTGCGAGGGCTGCTTGGAAGCGCCGGAGCTGGATTTCTCAGCAGGAGAAAGGCAGCGTCTCGTTCTCAGCGCGTCAGGAAGGCGGGGCAGCGCCTGTGGGCTTCGCTCTCTGCTGGGCTCCTCGGCACGTCTCGCTGCTCCAATCTCGTCACCACCGCATGTGTTTGCTTAAGGCAATGTCGGTAATATTTATACCTGAAAGGTGCCGAGATTGACGTAAGGATGGACATATATACGTCAATAAGGATGTCATATGAACGGGCTCGTTCGCACATTCTTTTGCTGAAGTTCTCTGTGAAATCAAAACAATGGCTATGGGAATTTCCCAAGTCGCTGTAGGTTTGATTTGTTTTGAGAACTCCGTATGCCTTATCAGGGGCTGGAGGAATATCGCTTGTCTAATTAGATGGCATGCGTTATGACCTAATCAGATAACGCGCTTCTGTGCCGTGGTGTGGCTTAATCAGATAACGGTTTTTGCACCGTTGGCTGGCTGCTAGTTAACTATTAACCAGACCAGGGTCAGGAATAGGGGAATCGATACAGTACCTATAGGAATACATCACAAGAGTAGTGAGTAGAGTAGTGAGTAGTGAGTAGAGTAGTGAGTAGTGGGTAGAGTAGTGTTTAGAGTAGTGAGTAGAGTAGTGAGTAGAGTAGTGAGTAGAGTAGTGAGGGCAGAGTAGTGAGTAGAGTAGTGAGTAGTGAGTAGAGTAGTGAGTAGTGAGGTGAGTAGAGTAGTGAGTAAAGTAGTGAGTGCAGAGTAGTGAGTAGTGAGTAGAGTAGTGAGTAGAAAGTAGTGAGTAGAGTAGTGAGTAGTGAGTAGAGTAGTGAGTGGAGAGTAGTGAGTAGAGTAGTGAGTAGTGAGTAGAGTAGTGAGTGGAGAGTAGTGAGTAGAGTAGTGAGTAGTGAGCAGAGTAGTGAGTAGTGAGTGCAGAGTAGTGAGTAGTGAGTAGAGTAGTGAGTAGAGTAGTGAGTAGTGAGTAGAGTAGTGAGTAGTGAGTAGAGTAGTGAGTAGTGAGTAGTGAGTAGAGTAGTGAGTCGAGTAGTGAGTAGTGAGTGCAGAGTAGTGAGTAGTGAGTAGAGTAGTGAGTATTGAGTGCAGAGTAGTGAGTAGAATAGTGAGTAGTGAGTAGAGTAGTGAGTAGTGAGTAGAGTAGTGAGTAGTGAGTAGTGAGTAGAGTAGTGAGTAGAGTAGTGAGTAGAGTAGTGAGTAGAGTAGTGAGTAGAGTAGTGAGTAGTGAGTGCAGAGTAGTGAGTAGTGAGTAGAGTAGAGTAGAGTAGTGAGGTGAGTAGTGAGTGCAGAGTAGTGAGTAGAGTAGTCAGTAGTGAGTAGAGTAGTGAGGTGAGTAGTGAGGTGAGTAGAGTAGAGTAGTGAGTAAAGTAGTGAGTGCAGAGTAGTGAGTAGAGTAGTGAGTAGTGAGTAGAGTAGTGAGTAGAGTAGTGAGGTGAGTAGAGTAGTGAGTAAAGTAGTGAGTGCAGAGTAGTGAGTAGTGAGTAGATTAGTGAGTAGAAAGTAGTGAGTAGAGTAGTGAGTAGTGAGTAGAGTAGTGAGTGGAGAGTAGTGAGTAGAGTAGTGAGTAGTGAGTAGAGTAGTGAGTGGAGAGTAGTAAGTAGAGTAGTGAGTAGTGAGCAGAGTAGTGAGTAGTGAGTGCAGAGTAGTGAGTAGTGAGTAGAGTAGTGAGTAGAGTAGTGAGTAGTGAGTAGAGTAGTGAGTAGTGAGTAGTGAGTAGAGTAGTGAGTAGTGAGTGCATAGTAGTGAGTAGTGAGTAGAGTAGTGAGTAGTGAGTAGAGTAGTGAGTATTGAGTGGAGAGTAGTGAGTAGAGTAGTGAGTAGTGAGTAGAGTAGTGAGTAGTGAGTAGTGAGTAGAGTAGTGAGTAGAGTAGTGAGTAGAGTAGTGAGTAGAGTAGTGAGTAGTGAGTGCAGAGTAGTGAGTAGAGTAGAGTAGAGTAGTGAGGTGAGTAGTGAGTGCAGAGTAGTGAGTAGAGTAGTCAGTAGTGAGTAGAGTAGTGAGTAGAGTAGTGAGGTGAGTAGAGTAGAGTAGTGAGTAAAGTAGTGAGTGCAGAGTAGGGAGTAGAGTAGTGAGTAGTGAGTAGTGAGTAGTGAGTAGAGTAGTGAGTAGAGTAGTGAGTAGAAAGTAGAGTAGTGAGTGGAGAGTAGTGAGTAGTGAGTAGAGTAGTGAGTAGTGAGCAGAGTAGTGAGTAGTGAGTGCAGAGTAGTGAGTAGTGAGTAGAGTAGTGAGTAGTGAGTAGAGTGGTGAGTAGAGTAGTGAGTAGTGAGTAGAGTAGTGAGTAGAGTAGTGAGTAGTGAGTAGAGTAGTGAGTAGAGTAGTGAGTAGTGAGTAGTGAGTGCAGAGTAGTGAGTAGTGAGTAGAGTAGTGAGCAGAGTAGTGAGTAGAGTAGTGAGTAGTGAGTAGAGTAGTGAGTAGTGAGTAGAGTAGTGAGTAGTGAGTAGAGTAGTGAGTAGAAAGTAGAGTAGTTATTAGTGAGTAGAGTAGTGAGTAGAAAGTAGAGTAGTGAGTAGTGAGTGCAGAGTAGTGAGTAGTGAGTGCAGAGTAGTGAGTAGAGTAGTGAGTAGAGTATTAGAGTAGTGAGTAGAGTAGTGAGTAGTGAGTAGAGTAGTGAGTAGTGAGTGCAGAGTAGTGAGTGCAGAGTAGTGAGTAGAGTAGTGAGTAGAGTAGTGAGTAGAGTAGTGAGTAGTGAGTGCAGAGTAGTGAGTAGAGTAGTGAGTAGAGTAGAGTAGTGAGTAGGACATCACAGGCAGCAGCTGTGCAAACTTCTTACACTCACAAGGAGACCACAGGCAGCAGAGGTGCAAGCTTCTCACACTCATAAGAAGGACATCACAGGCAGTAACGGTGCAATATTCTCACACTCACAAGGAGATCACTGGCATTACACACCACATGAACACACTCCATAACACATAGCAACAATACATTGGCATTTACAATGCCATTAGCTCAAACTCAAATAAATCCGAGCCCGATTGCATTTCTAATGCGTGTTTATTTTTGCATGGCGCTTTCACTTACAGTGAAAGTGAAAGCGCGATGCAAATATAAACAAGCGGCTGAGCGAAATCAGATGGCCAGCGCTTGTTCTTTTCAGTGAATCAGTTTATCTTCATGCCTGACTGCACCTACATTGATAAAGGATGTCAGCCTTCCGTGTACAGTAACTATGGCAGAAAGGGCTCTGTTCTTCATTTTGTGGGATCCCTGATGTCGCACGGCGAGTTGGATCCGGGATCCTTGCAGCGAGCCCCAACTCCCAGCGCTGTCGGCCGCGGAGATCTGATGCGGTTCGCACAATGTAGTTTTCGTCTCAGCTTCTCCACTCACTCAAACTGTGTGACCCTTGAAAAATCAATTCGTTTCTCGTTGTTTTGGTTCCTAAAAAAACAGAACATTACAATCTTCCATAAATGGAAGGAAAGGTGCTCTGACGGTGTCTGAACGGGCGGAATGGATTGCAGCTGTTTCGCTCCGCTGGGCTATTTCTTTACACACTTTGCGCTTACTTTCTGTGTGCTTAAAAACTTGAGTTTTTTCTTGCGGGATCCCTGAATATGTAATCTGTATATTCCTTTGAAGTTCGAAGCTGATGACAGCCTCCTAAAGGGATACATATAAAAGTATTAATTTCCTTACACTTGAGCTCTCTGTAAGCGGGAACGCTGCCCCCACACCTCTAAGTTACTTCTTTATATGATTTTCAGGCGTCGTTCCTGTTCCCATAAGCACCACTTGCCTCCCGCAGAGACCCCCCTATACTATTCCTGCATGTGCCTTTCGTTCTTCTCCCTTTTGGTGTGAATCTGGCTCCCCCGGACCTTATAGTATATTGAATCCTGTATATTTCTTTGTGTTTTCAGTTATTTTCTCTACAGATGAAAAGGTTCCTCCACCAGAGATCCCGGCATACTTCTTTCCTGTGCTTTCTGTTGTTTCTAGCGCTGCTGTTTCAATAGCGGAAGCCACCCCCCTCGGGATCCATGTATATTTGTTCCCGTGTGTACCTTCGTATTTTCATTTCTTATTTCAATAGGTGAACTGGCTCCAGTTCGGGTTCTTGTATATTATCTATTCCTCTGTTATCTTTTGTATTTGCGGTTCTTCTCTTTACAGGTGTAGAGCTGTCTCTGATATGTGTGTGGGAGAGCATGTGTACACTATCCCTGTACATTATCCCCATGTGCGACTTAGTGCACAGTCGTGTTTCTCATACAGCAGTGTAATTCCAATGCAAATCCGTGAGATACGGTCGACTCATGGGCCCCTCTTCAAATTCAGGGAAGGCTTCATTTTGCATAAGGCCACTGAGCATGCCCCTTGCAGTTGCTGCTCAGCCTTGATGCCTCCATCGAGTTCGAATCACAGAGCAGGCAGATCCCCAGAGACTCAGCTGCCGATGCTGACACACTGAGAGCCCGGATCCCGCCCTTGTGTTCACTTTGCGGCAGCTGTCAGTGGGGCCGACGCATTTAAGGCTTATAGCCAGTGCTTTAAATGGGAAAAAATAAGTGCAGGTACTCATTAAAATGAGTTAGAGGTGTGGTAAATGGGCGGGGCTAGGGGCGGGGCTAAGGGCAAGATATGATACATATGACTTCTGTACCAGTTGTAGCATATATCAAAACGCATGAGAAATGCGTTTATATTAACAAATTAGGTTAACTCATTACACAAAATGAAAGCCAAACAGGATGATATTTTAACATTTCCTTGTTTTTTAATATTTGCTTCTTTTAATGCCATATGTTATTTATTGTTCTTTGGCACACTACTATATATTCTCAAGCGTGCACCCACACAGAGAGGGAAACAAGCGGAGATGAACACAAAAGCATTCCACCCATTCCCTTTAAAATATCTCCTGAGAGAGTCCTGATTCTCTCCCTCTTTTTCTCTCTTTTCTCTCACACAAAAATAGGCACACACAGGTCGGCAAGCACATAGGCATATAAATATGTATGTTTAAACGATTATTAAAGTTAACAAGAAATGCACAGGATTTTTGACTGTACACAAATTTGTGTTAAAATTCCATTTCAAAGCCCTTTCTTGATTACAGAACACATCTGGTATTTTTATGTGAAAAAGTGTCAATCCTAACTTCACCCGTCACCTCAGTTCTATACATTCATCACTCCCCCTTCCTTCTATGTTCATCTTAACTTACCCTCAACCAAATCCATTTGCCAGTTGTCCTGGAGCTCATTCCTGGAGTGCTGCAGCGTTCCCTGCTGTTCATTTCTCTATGGGAAAGGCCAGTATTTAATTTGCAAAGAAATAAGTGCCTGGGCTCAAAGTTTTATCTCAGAACCTCTTTTCCAGTGCTGCCGAATGCGAGGTTGACATTTGTTTAATATACCACCTGAAACTCTCGCCCTCTTTATCTCCGTTTTGCAGGTACTTTTCACTCCTACTTTTTCCCTTTGTCTCTATTTTCTTGCTGTTACCTTCTTGCATCTTTACCCATGTTTACCTTTCTCTCTCGTTCTGACACAATCCCTAAAAATAAGTGCTACTGTGCATCACCTTCAAATACCAACTCAAATTAAGCACTGGAGATAGGATTTGTGGTGGTAGTGTGGGCCTAGACGTTGGCTCTCTGGGCCTGTCTTGATTTTTTAATGTTAAAAAAACACGTACGTATTTGTTACCGGAGCTAAGTTGACAATAATTAGTTATTAAAAGGCTTCTCTCTCTTTCTGTTTAGCCGAGCATGTTCAACAAGGCCCGGTACAGGAAGAGGCAGAAACGGGCATTCACTGGCAGCTTCATAGTGAAGTGCATCCCAGCGGTCCCATCGAGCCCAGCTCCGGCAACAAAGTGCCCACGAGGCTGTCCCAGGAATTAGATATATGCAATTGCAGGTCACCACTGCACAAGACGGCGAAGACAAAGAGGTCTAAAGTTAAGGCATAATTTGTAATTGAAAAAAAAGGCACAGTGATATTTATTCATCTACCTACCCTCACCCACTACTTACATTTCTGTAGCACTCATGACAGGCAGTGTCTGAGGGGTGAGAAGAACTGTGGGCTCCGCCCTACTGCCGGCTTAGCTGGGGAGACATAGCCCTAGGCCTCTGTGCAATATTTTATTGCTAGGCGCTAAGCACACAGGCTAGCGTAATGTACATATTTTCGTGCTACCGTAATGTACACATTTTTGTGTGTTTGTCACGTTCCTTCGTCGTCCTGGGCTTGCTGTTTCCAAGCTTGCCTCGCCCCAGATGTCACAAGCCAGCCCCTAGCAATAATTATACCCAATTAGAGGCTCGGGCAGGGTGCAGGCCTTTTGGCGAAAAGGGTAAAAGTGAAAGCAGCTCAGAAGATGATTTAGCAAAATACAGTAAACCAAACCTGCTGCGTGCATTCCTCTTTTAAAAATTATCTGCACCACAGCTCCCTGCATAAAAGACAGCCATAGTGCATGCCCTCGAAAATAAGTGCTGGTGCTGAGCACCGGCAATTACAGGCACAAATTAAGCACTGAATTTACACCCATGGAGCCAGTACCCAGGTCAGTCATGTTGTCATGCAATGGCAGTGATTAGTGTTGGAGGGGCACGCAAAGGAAAGCAGCCTCTGTGCTGGACAAAAAGATGAAAATAAACTGCTTTGGGGAAGGTAGAGGATTGTGTGCCGCTGCCGCTCACTTTAGATGGCCAGTGCATTTCCCTAAATGGGACAGGATTACTGACTGGCAGCCCCAGCCCATTTCACACGCCTGATGGAGGAAGGGGTGGGGGCCTTAACACTTTAAGGCTAATAGCCATTGCGCACCTGATCGACAGTGCAGGGTCTGTCTAGACCCTGTCCTGTTGATCACAGCATGACGCAAGCAAGCCCTCTCGGACCCCTGCAGTCTGGGGCCATTCAAGTGGCCGCTGCTTTAATCTCCAGGAGCGACTCTGCAAAAGGGCACTGAGGGGTTAAGTGACTTGCAATCTCCTCCGAAGCTGAACAGTGTCTGCCCTGAGCTGGAGGACATACCTAACCAGAGCTTGCTGTGCTCTCGATGAGGGTACCGGTACTCTCCCTGATCCAAGAAAAGTGCCGGTACTGAGGGCCTGAAAATTCGGAAGTGCCGGTACTCAGTACCGGTGAGTACCGGCCCATTTAAAGCACTGCTTATAGCCACAGGCACCAATTGGTTGATTCTGGTGGTGGGGGTATTGTATGTGAATGGTAGGGTAGTTGGTTGGCATCGCATTGCCACTATTTCTTTAGCAGAACGAGCGATGCCCGCTGCCCTTCCTACTGACGTTTGACAGCACCTACGAGTAGGGCACGCTCCCTTCCCAGAGAGTACTTGAGTAGGTTTGAAAAGTGTGTGCAGAAAGATAGCTCGATTTCTAGAGCAGGCTCAGGGCTGGCCCTCTTTTATCTCTTTAGTTAAACTCCTGTACTCAGCTCCACGTGCCAGCGTCTTTGTCAATAATCAATTCTCGAAATTTTTCCCCTTATCAAGAGGAACAAGACAAGGTTGCCCTCTTTCCCCTTTATTGTTTATTCTCTGTCTTGAACCATTCCTGATTAGAATCCGCTCAAACCCCCTAATTAATGGGTTCCAATTGTCGTCGATTGAGACGAAAATTTTGGCCTACGCGGATGACATCCTGGTTTACATGGCCAATCCTGTCTCTTCCCTCCCTCCGTTTTTGGCCGAGGTTCGCTTATACTCATCTGTCTCTGGCTATAGGCTTAATCTTTCCAAAACGGAGGTCTTACCCTTAAATTCAACTTGTTACCAATATATGTTTGCTTCCACTGATTTTGCCTGGTGCCCTTCCAAGATCAAATACTTGGGTATTTGGTTTTCCCCTTCGTTGGGTGAAACCCTTAAATTGACCTTTGCCTCCCTTACTCAAAAAATCCAATCCCTCCTTCAATCCTGGTCCCCACTTTTCCTCTCCTGGTGGGGTTGATTAGATACCATTAAAATGATTTCCCCGCATATTTTATACACTGTTTCCATGCTTCCTATGAAGATCCCTAATTTATATTTTAATCGGCTGAACTCTATCTGCTCCAAATTTTTGTGGAATAATAAAAGACCCCGTATTGCTTTACTTATACGCCCCAAATCTGAAGGTGGAGTTCGCTTTCCTGATTTTAAATCATACCACCACGCCTTTCTGATAAAGCAAGCTTTCTCATTGGCCTTTAATTTCCTTGATACCCCTCTGCCCAAGTGGATTCACATTGAACGGTCCTTATTAAAGGATTTTACTTTCCAACAATCTCTTTTTATGTCAAATTGTTCATTTCTGACTAACCACCCTGTACTGAAATATTCACATACTCTGCTACACACTGTATTATCGAAAGGTTTATCTCCCTTGCAATGTTTTCTCTCATCAAGTGTGTGGTACAACAAATATCTTAAGTATAAGGGTAAATCTTTCTATTTCAAGTATTGGAAAGAAAAGGACATTGTATTTGTATATCAATTTTTCTCTGATTCATCCATTATTTCATTTCCTGTAATGCAAACCATGTTTGACCTACCTGTTCACTTTCGTAAAGAATATGACATTATCACTTCTGCCATTTTATCTCACTTATCTACCCTTCCTACTTTTGATTCCCTTCCTTCCCTTACTCCTTCCACTCCTCTATACCCTTTGTTTCCCCAACAAATACCCAAAGCTGCTCTAATTTATAAACTTTTGTTAGATACTATTGTGCCTAGACCTAAAACTCTTACTGAAACTGCTTGGGAAACTGATCTTTCTATCTCATTTTCTGTTGATGTTTGGGATCACCTATGGTGCAAATTGTTTAAGACATCGCTTTCAGCTCGAATTACTCAGTCACTTTTTTTTATCTATCATAGAGCTCTTATCACCCCTGTTAGCATTGCAAAATTCTCTCCCACGTCCTCCCCCCTCTGTTGGTCCTGCGCCTCTCTCCCAGGCACACTTAAGCATCTCCTGTTTGATTGCGCTTCTGTTCTTGCTTTTTGGAACTCAGTTTGGGATTTTTGCATGCGTATTTTTCATCTCCCTGTTCCCTTTTCACTGCTACATGTTTTTTTAGGCTCTCAATCTGATATTTTAGACTTACATTCATATAATGCTAAACTATTTCATCTTTTCATTGCCCTTGCCTTTAAAGTTATTTTGTCCTGTTGGAAGGATAATACTAAACTGTCTGTTCATACATGGTGGAATTTCATATGTGATGAGCATAGAATTGCAATTGCTTCTTCTTCTTCTGTCACCTTAAAAATTAAATCTGATCTTACCTGGCTTCCTTTTTCTAACTACTTATCATCCCCCTCCTCTTCCTAACTTTTCCTTCTTTTCTCCCTCTCTCTTTCTTTTCCTTTTCCCCTCCTACTTCCTTCTGATCCTTTCTTCCTTTCTCACATTATCTGAACCACTTCTCTTCTTCATCTCCCTCTCCTTGTCTTTTCATATTGGTTCTGATTTTTTGTATACTGTTGTATTATGCTGTACTCTTCTTAAACAAAATAAAACTTTATTAAACTGAAAAAAAAGGGCTGGCCCTCTTGATTTGTTTCTCGGCTGAGCAGTGTTGTTTGTATTTATTGTTGGAATTTTTTAAATGACACTGATTTGCAGTCGTGCAGTGACACACCGCGCGCTCCGAAAAATGTGTGGTCTGTACGTGGCTCACGTGGAGCTCCAAGCAGTGGGCACCATAATAAGTTCATGTTTGTTTCTGGAGCGCGTGGAGAAGCTCGCCTGGGGGGCTCGGATCGTTTCTCCGAATTCGCCAGAATCATCCACGTTCTACACCGCCCTTGAAGGGCCAAATTGAGGCCGGAGAACCCCGGGATGAGGGCGTGCTTAGCGGTCCTTAAATATCGAGTTATCGCTGTGCAGGCATCAGTTTGCAGCTTGTTTCCAGGTACCAGAAAGGGCAACTTCTTGACTTTAGATTTTTACAGCATGGTAAATGCCCAGATGCCAGCATTAAACTGGGGCTGTTTGAGTTTGCCATTTAAAATATTGCAAAGTGTAAGTTTCACTACACGAATAAGGCAAGCCGGGCAACGTTATGTATTTCTCTGCGATTTATTGACAGTACAGTTCTGCGAGTTTAATTATATTTAAATTTAAAGCCGCCAGCAACATTATAATGGATATAAATGTATAAAAATGCTTCCCATCCCGAGAAGGACGTCAAAATCGCATTTTACAATCCGGGTTATCGTTTCAATATTGAACAAAAAATCTGCTATGGCACTTTCTGACCTGAAATGGATTGCAGCAAAATATATCCAGAACTTGGCTGGGCACGACTGGATCAAAGAGGGGCAGAAGGGGGGTGTGGACCATGATGGGTGCAAGGGAAGACTGAGGGGAGAGAGGGTACAGGTGGCAGGTTATTGGAAGTAGCTGAAAGTAATGACAGCAGGCACCGGTCTCTTGAGCCTCTGCTCACAACTGATCGGGAGGATTTTTAGATCTTTGTAACAAGTTTACCAGGCAGCTTAAGTTCCTATGCCAGGGCTGAGTATCTGACCCAGCTCTGTGTTTTAACTCTGCATTCTGGGGCTTGTAGTTCGGAATGTTGTGAGGCACAGAAAAGAGTACAAATAATAGAAAGACATTGTCATTTACAACACCATTACTTGATTAATGCTTCACGAAGGGAAAAAATAACAATAACATTTTCAATGCCAATAGCTCAAAACAATGTCACTGCGAGACCTATTGCATTGTAAATGCTTGTCTTTAAAAGACGTATAGTGAATTTCAGGGATACCCGTGAGAAATAAGTCAGTCTTTGAGAGGACAAGCACTTAACACTACTGTTTTAAAGTCTTCATCTGTGCATGGGTTTAATTTCCAGAGGAGTCTGATTTGAAATTGAGCACATCTGGCAAGGGCGTTGATGTAGGCATCCATGTTAGGGTTACTTTGTAGAATGAATCCCAGAGATTTAGTGCCTTTGAAAAATTTTGGTTTTCAGTCAAGCAGAATTATTGCTTCAAACCAGAATTGCACCAGAGTTGTGCAATGAAAAGAAGCTATCAGAAGAAACTCTGTTTTCAGTGGGATCAGTTTTCGATAATGGAAGGACATCCACGACTGAAGATCTGTAAGGATTGCTGCCAGTTCAGGGATTTCTGTTGGGGAAGAGACGTTTATATGAAATTGAGTATCATCAGTGTAGAAATGAAAGATGTTTGACTGTGTCAACAGAGAACTTGAGAGATTCCAAACATAGACTGAAATGGGCTGGAAAGAATATAGGGTATAGTGTGATGTTGACGATGTTCAGTAGGACTGGATAAGGGATTGGATAATTAATTTGCTCAGAATGGTTCTCAAAGTATGAAGAAAGCCAACCCCGGACAGTACAATGTAATATCCATGTACTGCTGGATAACCAAGGCAAACACAGCTGACAAATTGAGGATAAAAAGCAAGGCATGATTCAAATTCATCTAAAATGCTTTGCATGTCATTGTCTATTTTCACTATAACAGTTTCTGTGCTGCATCTATACCTGAAACCTGAATTAAACTTTTTGCAAAAGTTGTTTTAAATAATAGGTTGATTAATTTGCTAGACAGTACACCTTTCGTCTGAAAGTAGGTCGTCTGGATCAACATGGGCATGCTGACAGCTCAACTATTTAAAAAAAATCTAGCACACCTCCTTGACTTGAAGAATTGATTAGGGCTGTGCTGTAAAGAATGAGTGAAGGTCTGCTTTCACCAGACTAGCTGAAATCAAATCCAAGAAGTGCGAGAAGGGTCTGAAATCAGTCTTTTTTTTTTTTTCTTTTTTTTACTGTTTTTTTTTTGTCTAATCATTTTTAATTTTTAATTTTTTTGACAAGCCGTAGGTAAGAAAAATACATTGGTACATTAAATTCTTCATAATTAGACATACATTAACCCAGAAAATTGCAAAATCCAAGAGACAACCCTAGACAATAGAATGCCACAGCAATAACAAGAAAATAACCAGTATTATACTTCAAAATTTAGACCTATTAATATAATACAATAATAATATAAAGAAAGAAATATCATTATCATTACCATACTCAAAATAATAACTCCAAAACATATTAGATAACCCAACATATAAACAGCTGTTGGTTGGGCAGCATCAAGAATAGTATTATTATGTCGTTCATAAAGTGCTAATGCAAGAGAAGAAGGACCAGCGCTAGAGGGTACCATTATGTGCAAAATATAGCCTATATAAAGTGACTAATGCAATAAAGTGCCAATGTATAGTAACACAATAATAATACTATACCGTTCATAAAGTGCTTAAGCAAAGAGTAGAAAGACCGACGCTTAAAATTACTAATATTATTATGTGCAAAATTTTTTTTAGACCTAAATAAAGTGACTAGTGCAATGAAGTGCAATGAAGTGCCAATATCTAATAACACAGATAATAATACATTTCATAATATTAAAAATATGATAACATACAAAAAACAAACTTTCATAATAAAAATGCTTAGCAATTTGATATAGCATGGCAGATGGATACTAATCTTTCCTCAGATGTAGATGTCATACCAACTTACAGATAGCTAAAATATAACAGTCACTTTCCTTTTAATAGTTCAAGCTGGTTAAAATATTTCCAATTCCTTTCAAATCTTGCAACCGCACCCACTCTGCCTGCATAGGCTTTCTCAAAATTATATGTTCTTCTAATTTTATTGACCCACTTAACATGGCAAGGACACACCGTGGATTTCCAATTTTGCAGAATCAGGGACCGTGCCACGGCAGTAGAAACAAAAATAAACAGTTCTTCTGATTCATTGAACATGTTCCTGTCCTTACTAATGCCAAAAAGGGCCACTTCCACTTCTGGAAGAAGAATTTTCCCAGTTGCCATCTCCAAATCTGCGAAAATCTCCCTCCAGAAGGGTTCTAGCTTTGGGCATGAGAAGAAAATATGATGCCACCCACCCTGTCCCCTGGTTTTACATCTAAAACATTTATTCTCGTGTTCAGGGAACATTCTTTGTAGGGCTTGCGGGGTATAATATGCTAACCAGCGACAAAGAAAAGACATTCTTTTATAATTAGCTGCTCGGAGTGCCCTGTTTCCTAAATAACAAATTGTCTCCCAATCTTTGTCTGACAATACACACTGCAATGTGAGACTTATTTTCTCCAAATGTTTGCTTATTATATTAGATGTTCCAGAAGGGGGGGGGGGGTAGCTTTTTATACCAAAATCCTATACCCTTATGTTTCTCCCCATATAACGCTGATAACAAAGCATTGGGTGTTGTATCGAAACTTCCTACAACTTTTCTTATAAAATAACTCAATTGCAAGTATTGAAAAAACATGAGCCGCCTCGGGTGTGATCTATCTCTAACCGTTTGCCAACTGATTATCGAATTTTGAAAGAGAAGATGCCTTATTTCACAGAATTCGGCCGATTCCCATTCTGTCAGATGACTTGAAGAAATCCTAAGACCCATTTTAACACATTCTGAAAGTTTTAAATAAATAGATCCATCTGAGCCATGCTTTTCAAATAGAAGCCGTAATCTTGATGAATACCCCACGAGTGTCTT
Source organism: Lissotriton helveticus (assembly GCF_964261635.1). Lineage (NCBI taxonomy): Eukaryota > Metazoa > Chordata > Amphibia > Caudata > Salamandridae > Lissotriton > Lissotriton helveticus. The sequence continues at coordinate 1,532,106,812 of NC_136067.1, forward strand.
ATATCGTGTTCTTTTTGGAAGTTTTGCAGTTTTTAAGAAAATAAAAATTTGAGAACCCGATTCCTCAAGCATTCTATTTAAAAAAAAATTGTCTCTTGTCTGCCTAGCCTTTCATAATCCCGCCATTATATCGAAAAAAGCTGCCTCGTAATATGTATAAAAATGGGGAAGAGCAAGTCCGCCTTGGTTAACCGGAAGTTGTATTACCGCGAGTTTGACTCTATTGGCCTTTTTGTTCCAAATGAATCTTCTTATCATGGAATCTAATTCATTAAAAAAGGCCAAATTAACTTTAATTGGGATATTACTAAACAAAAATAAAAGCAGAGGTAAGATATTCATCTTTATCAAAGCCACTCTGCCAATCAATGATAAGGGGAGTATATCCCATTGTTCTAAAAGGCTCTTGATTTTATCCCTTGTTTTTATATAATTCAATTGAAAAAGTTCTTGGTAGTCTCTGGTCACATATATCCCTAGATACCTTATTGGGTCCCCCTTTTCTGCTTGAAACTGAACATCTGGCGGAAGGAAGTCTAAATTCGAATTTAAAATAAGAACTTCTGTTTTCTTTTCGTTAATTTTGTAGCCCCCTATCTTCTCATATTCCTTAAGCTCTTTCATAAGATGTAAAATATTTTCTTTATCAGGAGCCATGTAGAGGATAATGTCGTCGGCAAATAATTTTAACTTCGACATTCCAACCATTGGAGAAGATATTGCATCATTATTTCTTATTTTTATTACCAGGGGTTCGATAAAAAAGGTGAATAGCAGGGGGGATAGGGGGCAACCTTGCCTAGTGCCTCGATTTATTTTAATCTTCCCTGCTTGTTTGGCATTTATTATCACCTGGGCTGATGCTCCCTCGTAAATATTTTGTAACATATTAATAATAGGAGCGGGGAATCCAAAATAACTCAAGGAACAAAATAACGTTGACCAGTTAACTAAATCAAATGCTTTTTCTGCATCAATCATAAGAATGCATGCATAAATTGAATTAATATTAAAATAATCTAGAGCCTGTAATAAATATTCTGTGTTGGCAGCCATATAGCGTCCGGCTATAAAGCCCGTTTGATCATGATGTATCACCTCCTGGGCGGCCAACACGAATCTTTGAGCCCAAATTTTCATAAAAACCTTGTAGTCAGAATTTAATAGACTAATTGGTCTATAGGAGTTTACGTCTTCCGGGTTCTTTCCTTTCTTAACAAAACTAATAATTGTGGACTCTTTAAACTCAGAGGAAATCATACCACCTGATCTAATATAATTAAATAAATGTCTGAAATCAGTCTTGTAATTGACTAACTCCAATTGAGTAATCACTTTGAAATCTATCCAGGTCACGCTGGTTTGAAGACTGACACCATAATTTGTTCATTTTTGTAGAAGTGAGAGAGCTATTGACCATTTTTATTTTGATCTCAGAAAAGTGGGGAGAATTCTCAAAGTTTTCCTCAATATTCAGTAGATCGATGGGTGTGTTGTATTTCTAACAATATTAAAGGGCTTGGTAGTGCGATTTTTGGCCACATGGACCTTACTCCTGAAGAATCTAGATTTCTCCTAAAGAATGTGTTTCAAATAGCTTTTGTAGGATTGGTGTAACATGCCCAGCTTCAATTTGGACAGTGTAGGCATCAATTATCATTAAACAGCTAAGAGAGATTCACTCTCTTTTGTAAAGGTCTTTTGAGGGCCTATGAAATTACGTTTTGATTTTAAGGCATTTTAGTTTCATTGCAGCAAGCTCCTACGTAGTTGTCATCCGGGTAGTATTGCAGTGGTCTGTGAGCAACTTATCCTCTTGCTCTAGTTCGGACTGGTTTCATGTAGGTTGGCAAGACAAAATATTCCAGACTCATTGGGTTGAAATCCTGAAAGTCTCTTATACAAATTTTAGGTTGACCCATTGTAAATGTTTTAGAGAAGTTCTGGCATTCAGAAAACAACTTCACATGATAGTCTAATTTGGAGAAATGCCTAAGTGCTGAATTTGATACAACCCCAATCCCAAGTATGCACTATATCAATGTGCCATTACATAGATACTACTACACCAAAATTACCATTACTAAAAGTACAAGTACTGAGTACATTACTTCATTGTATGAGTTAAGTTAATATTTTTGACATATTCTGAATACTCTGGACAAGCGGATAGATCAATGGGAACATGTTTTCGCACTTGCTTGGAAAGGACTCTCTTAATTTAGGAAATAGATTCATGGAGCAGTCCATAAATTATGAGCCAAACAGGTATTGAATTTTCTTTAAATGGGCATACATTTGACGTACGTATAATTATTGGTAACCACAGTGACTAATGGCATGTTCAGTGGCTTGATTTGGACAGCACCCATCTACAGAACTGGTCCTAACGAGCCTCTATCATTCTGTTGCGCTGTCACTGTTAAATATTATTAAAAGGTAGAACTGCGTGCAAGCTGAACACAGTGTCAAAGGTTATGGAAGATCAAACAAAATTAATTTAACACTACCCCCATAATCCAAAATTATTGCATGGTCATCCTAAGCCAAAACTAACCGTGCTGTAGCAGGGGTAAAGGCAGGTTTGAACCAGGCCCAATAAGCTATAACTTTTGATGAAAATAAGACCACTCTGAGTTCATTACTTAATCAAAAGTGATGATGAAACTTGTAGAAGGTCAGCTGGATCAGTTGGAACTGCATTGGATTTTTTAAAAGAGGATTGCCAATAGCCAGGTGTTGTGGATGTTTATTCCAAAGAATTAAACTGTTCTATGAGAACAAGAGAGATAACAAAATTAATAATTCTCAATTTGGAAAGAGTTAGGTAGAAATGGATCTACAAATAAATATGATTTGATCTGTAGGAGTTTCTTCTTATCCTATGAAGAGGCCAATAGATGAACTGTCAACAAAGAACTAGTAGGGGTGAAGTGAGAACAAATGCTGACATATCACAAAACCCTATGAATGTTTTTTTTCTTTCTTTACTAAAGAAGAACTCTGATAGTTTGTCACAAAGGTCCCAAATTGTATACACATATAAAATAAAATCACAGAAATTGAATAAGTAACCAAATAACACACAGAAATGCAATTACAACACTGGAAATCCAAGTTACACACAATACACTGGATCGCAATCTTCTCACCAAAACTAAATCTGTGTTTAAAAAACACTAAAAACAAGAAAGTGCTTGAAAACATACATTACAAACAGAATTATAATGTAGTGGTATTAAGTGTCTCAGACCCTTATTTAGACATGGAACTGGAAATGGAACACATAAATAAATCAGCAGTGTAGGTGGGGCCTACGCTGCCCAATAAGCTTGGCTGCTGGCCTGCTGTAGGTTGGAAAGATATTCTTGCCTTAATGTTTATGGTGAGTGTCTGCTAATCCCTTGGAAAGTGCAAATGAGCGTTATGCAGGGGTGGGGGTCCTAACTACTGATGGAACCTAGAACCCAAAAACCTGGTCAAAAGAAAAAAGTGGGGTAGGACTACAGTTGTTCTTTTAGAGCAGACAACAGATATCCTCCAACTTCTTCCCAACATTCTAAAATTAAAAGATGTGTGTAATCAACTAGGAGTGACCCTAACTACAAATGCACTGTAGAAAATTGCAATTTTCCACTGGCACTTGTTTCAATCTTCTTGATCACTCTTGGAAAACCAATGCACTTCTGCAGCCATTTAAAAAATAAACCGAAAAGAACTTCATTTGCCTTAGTTCACTAAACTTATTTCACATAGTATGCTAGTCGATATCAACCCTTGAAGCAATTACTGTACTCTAAAAGTTACACATTACTGCCACCAGACCGGTCATGTCCAAACAACGTTGAGGGCAATTGCCCCTCAAGATAATAGGGTGTGAGGACGCTAACCTTTGTTAGAGTACACCAAGACAATCCCTAAGGATTACTTTACCTTCAATTTGGGTGGACTCTTGACATTACGGGCACTTCACAATGTGCCACAAAAAGAAGATAACTCAGGGGGAACACTGGGACAAAGGAAAATGTTTTTGGGATGGACCAGCATGCCCTTATAGTTTGCATTCTAAGTGCCGACCTCCCCACTCTGGGTCACCTTTGTCTTTGTAATTAGAGAATATGAGATATATTTTGAGTTCTGCAGAAGAGGTTAAAAGATGGTTGTCATCCAGTATGTCCGATATTCTCCTAGTAGTTCATAGTTTCTTTGGCTGAACTTCTATCTGTTTGACACCAAATGGCCATACTGACTGCAGTCTGTCATTCTAGATGTAACTTAGCATTAACATATACATAACACTCCGTACCTGAAGTATCACAACATACTGATCTTTGCAAAAAGCCTGTTGTGCACTGTGGAAGGCAGTCTTTGCAAGGGTAAAAATTAAAAATGCATTGCATCAAAGTGGCATTGTGAATTACAAATATATATTCAATGCACAGTATTAACATTCAGATGTCTGTGGAAATCACATGGAAAAAGGTGAAGCAAAGGGCGCTCCCCCTGCATTGAGAATCACCTCCCACCCTCCCCTCCCTCCCTCCTTCCTTCCTTCCTTCCTTCCTTCCTTCCTTCCTTCCTTCCTTCCTTCCTTCCTTCCTTCCTTCCTTCCTTCCTTCCTTCCTTCCTTCCTTCCTTCCTTCCTTCTTTCCCTCACTCACTCACTCACTCACTCACTCACTCCCTCCCTCCTTCCCTTCCTCCCTCCCTCCCTCCCTTTCTTTCTCTTTTTCTTTCCCCTTCTTCTTCTTCTTTCTGGCCATCATCTTTCTTTTGTTCTTTCTTTCTTTTCTTCCTCAGCTAACTTTCTTTCTTTCTTCCCCCTTTTTTTTATTCTCACCTTATTTTCCAAAGGAAAAAAGCTGACAACCAATTGCAGACCGGCTAGCTTTTTAAAGTCTATGTTAGGCAAGGTCTTTTGATTTTACAAAAATGATGTCTTTGACAAACTTGCCAATAGGGTCTTTCAACCAGACTTTATCCATTAGTCTGTGGTTATGTCATTCACATTTTTCTTCCATCGACACCAGCATGTAACAAGGGGCAATGTGCCAGCCACCTTCTGCCATTGGCTGAACCTGACTATGAGTTACGGCTTACTGCCCTTTCACAAGGGGCACATCAACACACAAAATAGTTCCCTTCAGTGCCACGGAGTACTATGGCCATGTGTGTTTTTTTTTAGACAAAAACAACATTTTCGGCTTTAGCCAATGTTTTTGTTTATTTTGATCAGGACCCAGCAGCTTCCCAAACATTCAACTGTTCCAAAAAGAATGACAAAACAAAAACAAGAATTGCCAAAAGTTTGGTGGCCAATGCCAGTCCTATTAGCTTTACCAATGCTTGATTTACATTTATACTGCTCTACTTTTAAGGACATTGGTGGTAATAAAGCCATGTTTCGCACTTGAATACAGAGATTCAATTGTGGTCCGATGTGTACTTGTTCACATTCTTATGCAAGCACTTTCCGAGCATTTGAGGAATGCATCCTAACTTTTAAATATTAAAGATGCAGGGTTTCAGTGACTGCTTGTAACTGGCTTGTTTGCAATTCACTAAACTGATACATCCAGCACAGTGCAAAGATGTGGCTGTGTTACATTGCATGTGCTACACAGCGTCTATGATGCAATCCGCCCAGCAATACGCCTGATATCTAATACTGTGGAACCAGCTTTTTGCAGCTTTCTATACTACAGAGAGAAATAGATAACAGCTGTAGCTTGTACTCACTCTGGCCATGATTATGAGGTGGTCGGTATATTTTGATCCTTGCGGTAAACCCCTGATAACGCATAGGTCGGAATTACTACTTGTTAGCTATTTAAGGCATCCGATAATTATCAGATGGGTTAAATAACTCATCCTTCGTTAAAGTTTAGCAGGTCAAAACTTCCAAAATTAAACAAGGGAAAAACATACAATATTTACGGTATCATGCGGATTTGGTGCCTTAAACAGCGAAAACCCACATGCCATCCCCCAGCAACTCATAATAGGTGGTATTTATCGCTCTCGATAAATGACGTTTTGCTTGCTGTCATTATTTATCATGTGTGATAAATACCACCTGTACACGTAATCAGGAAATTAGAGTAAGAATCATTTTGTCCCATTTCCTCGGATGGCATGGTGAGTACAAGAACGATGGATTTAACCCAGATCTATTGACTTGGGATGAATGTTTGATTTGCTCTGCATTCTGTCCATCATCTGTGTGTCTTTTGCTTTTCCTATTTCCTCCTGGCATCTTTTGTATGGTGAGTTGCAAATTGAAGGCACACCTAAAATTGTAGATACAGTCATTAATAAACCCAAGTGTCTCCTTCTTCAAATAACTGTTTTCTCTTTAACACTGCACTGTTAACCTGCTACCTTCGACAACAGTCAATAACAGAACCTGTAACACAACGCCTCGAACCTGTGTGTGCATGGTTGCTTATTTTGACAGGCTGCTGCAGAATTTGTTAGACACGCGAACACACACAGGCATAAACTTGGTTCCGCAGTTAGCAGATTCGTGTTTTTGTTACTCTTTACCCAAACGCGAGTTTTTTTGTCAACGGCTACAATTGCATGCCTTTATTTTGAAAAAGGACATTTCTTTAAAGAAGTCATTCTGCTCTTGCAGTTCCTGGTCAGGTTACAAACTGGTTCTAACATGTTTTCTGAGAGGATTAGTGTAATGGAAGTAATGAGGGTTATAAAGAACAATTAACTTACCTTTTCTCAGAGCACGCCACAGTGTTGCTTGCTTTGATCTTCTATGTAAACTGGCATTAAATACACTTTAGAGCTGTATTTGGAAGGTATTGTTCTGGCTGCTTTTAAGGATTGTGTGTGAGCCAAGCGGTGCTGGCTTGGGCTTCAAAAATGATCCTCTGAAAAAAAGTGGCGCTTTGCCCTTACATGAATCTAATATGTTATCTATTACACGAATATCACCCAACAATGCTCTTTGTGTAATATTCGAAATGTAAAAAAAATCTGGCTGTGGAAAAATGCCGAATAAGAAGAGCCTTCGCTTATGATGCTGTATGGGTGGTGAGGGCCCCGGTTTGCTCTTTCGGCCCTCCCCCACTCAGAAACAGAGGGCATGGGTGTCAAGGGGTGTCATCTTGAGGTGGAGACCCCTACGTGCAATCTGACTGGTGCCCATTAGCACGAGCGTCCCTCAGTGTAAGAGGTCACCCCCGTGGTGCTCATGCTTCCCATCTTGTAGGCCTATTATTTTACAAACTTAGGGCCTTTTTTATGAGGCCTTGCGACACTTTTGCGCCGCCGGAGCGTCACAAAAAAATGACGCACCGGCAGTGAAAAAATGCGCCATGTTGTGCCCTATTTACAAAGTGACGCATCTAGGCAGATGTGTCACTTTGAAACGCCCTGCGCCACATTATACCTGCACCAGGTCTAATGTATGTAGGGTGGGCATTCCCCCGCAGAAAGCCTGGGAGAAGTGGCGCATTGAAATCAATGAGATTTTAGTGCGCCACTTATAGGACGCCATTGCGTCAATGTCTTACGCCTGTCTCGCAGCAGGGGTAAGACTGACCTAGTGCTATATTCATAGCCCTCCCCTTGCATTGCTGGAGTTGCGTCATGCTTCCGTCAACTCCAGCAATGCGTCAGTTTTGCGCCAACGTCAGTAATACAGACGTATCTGTCATTTCTTGCCACGTGATGCATCATACAGTAAACATGACGCATCAATCATGTCGCAAGGAGGGCGCAGTGAAAACTGTTGCATCGCTGTTTTCAGGCAGCGATGCAACAGTTTTCATAAATAAGGCCCTAAATCGTCAGTAGACAATCAATTCCAGGCCCTCTTCCTAGGCACCAGAAGAGTGGTGAAGGTGGACCCCTGTAGACTTTGCCAAGAACCTCTTGATCACACTTCAGGTAGATACAGAACTCCATTTAAATGATGGCATTCTCAGGCAATACAGTCCCCTTGCCCTTTCATTATGGCAATCAGTCCCTTTCATTTATTTAGGCCGTCGATGCAACCCACCTTTATGGTTTAACAGTCTGCAATCTCCTTGGCTATGCACCTCACGGACGTAAGTATTGCTCATGCTGTGCGGGAAGCCCAGTTAAGGTCAACCACCATTGATGGCAGAACTGCTGGTGAAAACTCTGTTCACCTTGCCCTCGTTTGTCAGTATTTTGCCAACAGTCTGATCTCTGGTTGTTCGGTACTGCTGTGTCTTTTGACTGTTACAGGTAGTGTCTGTGGTTCTTGTTCTCTCTAAACTGAACCCCACTTTGTCCAGTGGGGCACTACTCTTGGCAGCCTATTCACAGGGGAAGGGGGCGGAACCAGCTGAATGGGCAGTATGTCTTCTGAGGAGCTTGAGGCCTAATGGCAGGCAATGTAGAAGGCCCTAATGCTGTAGCAAACTTTGGGCCCAGGTTGTAAGTGCCTAGAGGCACCTTGATTTGCAGTAGGAACTATTAGGAAAAAATCTGTCACTCACTTATTGACGCTATACAGAGAAAAAGGTGTGCCCCTTACATATATCTCTGCACACCATTGCCCTTCTCTGTGTTCATGTGGATGGAGAGGCTTCTCATGATTTTTAAAAGCAACTATTTCCCCCATTTAAACTTCATCTAATCGACACTCAAATGTTGCCTCTTGTAACTATTTGCTCTCTTGAGTTTCCCACGGACTGGACTTCACTCCCCCCCCATCCAGTCTTTATTCTTCTCACAACTCTGAGAACTTCGTAACAATCTTTTTAACAAATGTATTTTAAAGTTCTGGATGCAGAGATAGTCGTGTTGTAAAATCGATATTTTAATTAATATATAGTCCCAGGGTAAAAATAAATTATTTATTCCAAAAAACCGGGACATTTTGAGTGTTTTAAGCAATTCGAAAACTAAACAAGCTATTCCAATTTTAAATCAAGACATATCAGTACTAACAATGGAGCTTGAGGACGAAGAAATACAAAACATATTCGATTAACAAATCGCTGTTCATATGTATCTCCCGTTCCCGTCCCCTGGATATTCGTTGGTTAGCAAGCACGCTCTACAAATCCTCATAACATAACATAATAACACTCTTGTCCCTCTTAAGAAGGGCTTAATTTGAGCTGATGGTTGTAGGTGGCGCCCACCAGAACTCATTTTTGGGGATGGCATACATTTTTCCTCCTCAGACTTTCATCCAGAGCATGAGAAAGTGAAACACACAAGAGGGAAAAAAGTGGGTAGAGACACATCGAAATAACAAAGGGAGAAAGTAGGAATGTTAAGAACCTACACGTGTGAGATAAATGGCAGGGAGAGTCTGTGGTGGATTAAAGAAGCATGAGGTGAAATTAAGACTACGCCAGCTGCGGGCTTCTGAGCAAAACTTTGGGCTTGGCACTTATTATTTTTCAAACTAATCACTGCTCTAAAAATATGCAGGAAATGGGGCTGTATTTTTCCACGTTTTATCTCTGACTCCCAACATTAAATTCTCCATTGCACACTTTCGGACCAATTTTTTAAATTGTTTGCGGACCTCAGGAAAATTTAAGTGCACAAAAAGGGTCATCAGCTCCAGTAAATGACAGATCCTGATTCACAGAATCAAGATCTGCAGAATTTTGCAGCAACAGTTTCTGCATACGCTTACAGAAAGTCCACCAGTTGGACATTTTTACTTAAGTTGTACTTGTGTAAGCCACCCATATTCTGGCACTGAGCAGGTGTGTGTGCTTGGCCGTGTCTATGGTAGGTTGGTTAATTGAAAATCCTGGTCTTCAGCCTCTTGCGGATTCACAAAGAGAGAAAGATCCTAAGATTGTTATTGTTATTGTTATTGTTATATTGGATTTATATCGCGCCAATCACCTGCAGGTCTCTAGGCGCTCGGAAATCGATGGAATTTTACAATAACTACATACAACACAGAAAGATAATGCAGCAGCCAACCTACACTGTACCCAAAACCCTTCCAAATAGCAATGTTTTTAAAGATTTCCTAAATCGCAGGAGGTTCACCTCTCTGCGTAGCCCCTCGGGTAGCTTATTCCAAAGTTGAGGGACCAACACAGAGAAGGCTCTCCCTCCCTTGGTTACCAGTTTGTACCGAGGGCAGACCAGTAGCTGAGAATCAGAGGATCTGAGTGTTCTTTTTGGGCTATACACTTTCAGACGATCTCTGATGTAAACAGGTGCATGGCCATAAATTGCCTTATGGGCCGTACATAGGCTCTTAAACTCTACCCTCTCTTTTATAGGGAGCCAATGTAGGCTCTGTAACAAGGGAGAGGCCTTAGTCCTTCTGGGGAGTCTAAGAATCAGTTGCGCCGCATCGTTCATCACGACCTGCAACCTGTTAGTTAAAGTTTTAGGGAGACCTAAGTAAAGAGCATTTCCATAATCTATTCTTGATATAATAGTCGCCGCTACAACTGTTCGCAACATGGACTGAGAGAGAACAGGGGCTAGCTTACGTAACTGCCTGATGATATTCGTGCAGCTTCCAACAACAGAAGAGATTTGACTGCACATAGACAAGTCACAGTCCAGCTTGATCCCCAAGCTCTTTACATTTGCACTCGGCTTTGGAGTGGACCCTAACTCTTGTGGCCAGTAGAGATCGCTCCAAGGTGAGGTGGTAGATGGAATTACCAGTACCTCGGTCTTATCCGGGTTGATCTTTAACAGGTTTCCAGTCATCCACCCAACCGTGTACCTCAAGATGTTCTGCGCTTGGGTCTGTGCGGCCTCGGTGTTATCGATACTCAGCACAAGCTGAGTATCATCTGCGTAGTTGAAGACTCTACAGCCCATACTGGCCAAAGATGCAATCAGAGGTTGAAGGTAGAGGTTGAACAGTAGTGGGGACAATGCGGAGCCCTGAGGCACCCCACACTCTAAAGTCCCCACATCTGAAATCACGTCCCCCAATTGTATCCTCTGTGTCCTTCCCAAAAGGAAGGATTTCAGCCAGTTGAAGGCCACACCCTTGACCCTGAAGTCATCCAGTCTTTCCAGGAGCAGGGCATGGCTGACAGTATCGAACGCCGCTGACAGATCTAAGAGGATCAGGGCGCTCGGTTTCTTAATGTCAGCCATGCCTCTTAATTCATCCAGCACCGAGAGCATCACCAACTCGGTGCTGTGATGTGCTCGAAAACCTGCCTGTCGCTTGTGGAGTAAACAGTAAGACTCCACGTGTCTCCACTTCAGGACGTGCTGTTCTAAGATCTTGGAGAGAAAAGGCAACTGGGTATTGGTCTATAGTTCTTCAAGACCACAGGATCCGCGCCAGGTTTCTTCAGCAAGGGTCTAACTCGCGCTTCCTTGAATTCAGCAGGTAGATACCCCATTTCTAGTGATCTATTGAGGAGAGAAATAATACGTTCCTCCAGAATGGGGCGTGCCACGCGAAATACGCTAGGGGGGCACGGGTCAGCTGGGGAGCCAGATTTAATTCTACCCATCAATTGCTCCAAACTCAGCACATCTATCTCTGGGAACTCCTCAATAATACAGCCAATAGCATTATGGGGGTCAGAGTGTGATACAGGCTCATTCACCGTGTTGCTTTTTATTTCCGAAATAATATTCTCCACCTTTTCTAGGAAGTATCCCTGAAAGGTATTACAACTTATAGTAGTTTCTGAGTTTTCCGTTTTTTTGCTCAGTTCGGATAGAATCTTAAAAGTCTCTTTCTGGACATTCCTAGCCTTCTTTAAACGTGACTCAAAATACTCCACCTTTACTTGTAATATGAGTTTTTTATACGTATGAAGAAAGGCTTTATACTGATCCCTAGCTATGGCATGTTTAGTTATCCTCCAGGATCTCTCCAGAGCCCGAAGTTTCCGTTTATGCTCCCTCAGGAGCGAGGTGAACCATGGAGCTCCTTTGCCTGGTCCTTTAATAAGCTGCGTTCGTTCAGGGGCTATCTGATCGATGGCTTGACACAGGCTCCACGTTAAATCCGTGTATTCCAGGTCCAAGTTGCTTCCGGCACCAAAAGGTCGGGCCACTTCCGGAAATGTCTCAGTCAGGGTTTTTAAATCAACCTCGTTCCATTTACGGATTTTTCTGACTCCCCGCGATGGTTGACTTAAATGACCATCGATATGGACTTCACAGTTCAATAAATAGTGGTCGGTCCATATATATGGTAGAACATCTCTGAGAGTCACATTTGGGTCTGAGGTCCACACAAGATCAAGGGTGTGACCCTTGATATGTGTGGGTACTTCCACAAGTTGTTTAAAACTCAAAGAGGACGTTGTAATATCCAGTAGACGTGTGGCCAAGTCCTTGTCAGGGTTTTCCCAGTGTAGATTAAAATCTCCGGTTACCACAATATTTGTATATCTCGTGCAGAGGTCAGATATAATGGGGGCAAATAAATCATTGAATATTGGGGTGGAATTGGGTGGTCGGTAGACCGACAATACTACCAAACAGGAGTTGTTCAAGGTAATCTTTACCCCTAATAGATCAGATAGATCCACTGTTTCTGATACTAGTCTTCCTACTTCCTAATGTTTGCAATCGCTCCAGTAATAGCGTCCCTATAAGCGCGCTGCGCTCTGCGCTGCTCTTCCCAGTTGTAGAGTCGTTTCCAGTGGCAGGCCACCTAATTTACCCGGTTTAAATACCGGTCTAGCGTCCTTGTGACGACTAGACCGTGCGGAGCTTCTGGCCCATTCACCCCCACCCAAGATGTCCGCCGCAGTGCTACTCGAGGGAGAAAGGGACCCGCACCAAACACGGTGTATTTCAGGCAATTATTGTGCAAGTCAGTGGCCAATTTTAAAAACAAGGTAAAAGATCAAAATTAACACAAATCAAAAGGACAAAACGGGGGTTTTAAAAATGTTTGCAATCGCTCCAGTAATAGCGTCCCTATGAGCGCGCTGCTCTCTGCGCTGCTCTTCCCAGTTGTAGAGTCATTTCCAGATGTGGAGTAGGAGTTTGTTCTATGCTTTACAAGCAATGTAAGATAACGACTGTCCTCATGATCTGGTTCTGTGTGTATGTGGCAGGTGTGTGAGTATGAGTCCTGTGGAGGAGGGGTGTCTGGGTGGTTGATGTAAGGAGATGCAAATGTTCAGGGAGGTGAGACCTCAGTTCTGTCGTGTCCTGAATGTGTGTATGAGGATTTTGAAATGAGCATCTGTGTGTATCGTGTGCCAGTGGAGTGGCTAGAAGGACTACTTAGGGATGAATTAGTAATATTTGAAACAAAGGTTTAGACTGTCAAAAGAGTTTATTTTGAGAGAATGAATTACAGTTTTTAAAAATCTGCTTTACTCAGGTTGCAATGGTAGGCCTGAAGCAAGCCATGTTTGCACAGCCACTCCAGTGGATGGCACAATTGGTGCTGCAGTCCACTGGCCACATTCAATTCACAGGCCTTGGGTTCACCACATTCCACGTTCAAGGGACTTATAGCTAAGCTAACTATTCTAATTAGGGTTATGCCACTTCAACCATGTTAAAAAGGGGTGGACACAGGCACTTTACCACTGCTTAGCAGGAGTAAGGTTTACAGAGTTCTATAGCCAGTAAAAACAGATAAGTCAAAAAATATATAGCTACACCAGTCCTTTTGTATGTAAAGTTACTTATGTGCACCAGATCCTAATTTCCCAGTGTACAAATCAAGCTTGCCGATAGAGTTGCTTTGTGCCTGAAACCAACCCTGTAGTGACACTGAATATGCAATATATTTGCTGGGTATGTAGATCAAGGCACCAACTTGTCAACTGTTTGTCACTTCAGAAATTTACCCTAGGCTTAGATAGTTTCATAAGCAGTAATTGATATGGGCTTCAGGCCTACTTTAAGTCAAATTTCCTGCTAGCCACACTGAATTCAGTTTTGAATGATCTTATACATATTTAGTGATGTATCTTTGTTGTGACATTTGGCACTAGTATATTTATGGACACAATTGTGGGGAAATGCCGCTTTTTGCATGATCACCCTTAATTTTTGTGGACTGATAATGCTGCTTTCTTGACTCTGTGCGCTGGGACTCTGCTAGCCAGGCCACTCTACATGTTGTCTGACTCCTAAAACATGTTGAGATTGGTTATACTCTTAATTGACACATTTAACTTACCTATAAGTCCCTAGTATAAGGTATAAAGTTTACCAAGGGCCAGTAAGTGAAATGTCACTTTTTCTGCAGTATTCATTATGCCGCCCACTAGAGTAACAGTGGAAACATGACCACAGACCTACCATTATAGCCTGGCTGTTGCAGTTTTAAACTGCCGGTTTGATCTGTTAAAATAACCCCTTTCGACAAGCCTAACCCCTGATTTTAAATGTTAAGAAGCCACCCTTAAGTAGGTTTTTTGTTGTTATATAGCAGTGGTAGAAGAACTGCCATGAAAACGTGTTTAAAGTGACCACATAGAAGGGGTTGCTCACTTCTAGGGCCACACCTTGTGGGAGAGGGGGATACCCAAGCTCTGACAAGGAAAACGGGTTCCACCATCTTGGATTTTGGGCAGAGAGGGTGTTAGACCTGTCAGCCTTAGGGTGGTCTTTCTCCAAACGTTTTACAGCCAGCCCCCTTATTTTTTGGAGTTTGTTTTTCTGGTCTTAGGACTCTGGCACATTATCACTGCTAACCAGTGATAAAGTGCTTGTGCTCACTCCCTAAAACGTGATAACATCAGCTTACACCTTATTGGCATATTTATTTTACCTATAAGTCCCTTGTAAAGTGATATACCAAATACCCAGGGCCTGTGAATTAAATGCTACTAGTGTGCCTGCAGCACTTATTGTACCACCCGCTTAAGTACCTACTTAAAATATGTCCAAGGTCTGCCAATGCAGCCTGAATTCAGTTTTAAACTGCCAATTTGTCTTGGTAAAGTAAACCCCTTGCCAAGCCATAAACGTAATCATTTCATATAAGTGATCCCTAAGGTAGGCCCTAGGTAGCTGCTCCCAGCTTTTCTGCAGCAGCAAATATATCTGTTTCAGTGGGATGTTGTGGGGTGGGTGTTTAGGCACATGGAGCCCTTTTCGGCTACATCTTGCAACCTTTCTCAACTGTAGGAATACGATCTCCAAAAAAGTGACTAAATCCTAACATAGAAAGCTTCACTGGGAAAAGGCATCTAAGATATCTGGCTGACAAGTGAGGTTCCGTGGTTTTCGGGACCGGACTCCATTTTGTTTTGCGTTGCTCGAGACGCCATTTTGTGTTGCCCTCACGTAGGCCTAGGTGGTAAAGGGACGAATGAAGTTGCATGGGCCTCGCTGCTCATGTACATATTAACATGGCCCTTTTCGACTTGCGAGTGAACTGGTTTGGTATTGGATAATACGTTGATAGTAATGGTCCCACATGCAGTGGATACGTTGTTGAACAGAACAAAGACACAGCACCTTACTAGTGCACGTCTTTCAGGTTACGAGTTGACTCTGTTAGCTAGTCATGTACACATCAAAAGATGTATTGTGTTGAACCCAGCTACGTTGTTGCCGATCTCCACAGAGTCAGATGTTCAAGAACAGCATGATTGTTTTCTTCGTACAGAGGAAGAAACAAAAGCTAGAGTGGATCTGAAAGATACTCCTCTTGAGAATGTTGATGGTACTTTATGGGTAGATGGTTCGTGTTTCAAGCTTCCTAATGGTGAGACGACTGCTGCATATGCTGTCACAACTTTACATACAGTTGTTGAGACAGCACGCATAGCACAGAATTCTGCGCAAGCAGCAGAGTTGATTGCATTGACACGAGCGTGTGTATTGTCAGAAGGAAAGCGAGTGAATGTTTATACTGATAGCCAGTATGCGTTTGGTGTTGTCCATAGTTTTGGACGTTTGTGGAGAGAGAGAGGATTCCTTACTTCCCATGGCACGAAAATTCAGCATGGGCAGTTAGTGAATGAACTTCTGGAATCTCTTACTCTCCCAAAGCAGATTGCATTTGTGAAGTGTAGTGCGCATAAGAAAGTTGTGGATGATGTAGGTCGAGGGAATGCGTTTGCGGATGAAGTTGCGAAGGAAACGGCGAGAGACCTGATGAGCCGTATGTATGTGGCAGGTCCTGCAGGATGGGTTGTGGAAAGAGGAATGTGTGAAGACACAATAGAAAGTGTGAAGTTGATTCAGGCTGAAGCGACTGAGAAAGAAGTGAGTATGTGGAGAGAGAGTACGGGTATGTTGGATGCAACAGGTTGTTGGGTTGAGTTGTCAGAACACCAGCGATGGTTGTTGCCTGATGCGTATGTGCTTCCAGTGGTTACGATGGCTCATGGAATGGCTCATATTAGTGCAAAAGGGATATGTAAGTTGTTGGCTCCAGTATGGCAGAATGCTGGAATTCCGAAATGTGCTGAGAACGTGGTGAAGCATTGCATGATTTGTCTGAAGTATAATCCTGGCAAGGGAACTCCAACTCCAGCTGGTCATTTTGCTCCTCCGACGTATCCGTTTGAAGTGATACAGTTAGATTACATACACATGGAGAGATGTAACAATCTGAAGTATGTCGTTGTGGTTGTTTGCGCCTTTTCCAGATGGATAGAGGCCTACCCCCTAAAGGATAATACTGCCTTGTCTACAGCCAAAGTTTTTCTTAAAGAGTATTTCCCTAGGTATGGTTTGCAGAGAATTGTATGGTTGGACAATGGGAGTGAATTTGTGGGTCAAGTCATGAAGAAAGTGTGTGTTGGAATAGGGATAAGTCAGAAGTTCCATGCTGCGAATCACCCCAGGTCAGCTGGACTTGTAAATGTTATAATGGCACATTGAAATTGAAAATTGCTAAGATTCAAGCGAGCACTGGTCTTACATGGCCAGATGCCTTGCCGTTGGCTCTTTTGTCAACAAGGACGACTGTGCATTCTCGTGTGGGACTTAGCCCATATGAAATAGTGTTTGGTCGTCCAGCGAATGTTTGGAGTGTGCCCCGTCCCAAAAAGTACAGTGACCTTGAGTACCCTATGTTGGTGGATTACTTACATGACTTGACTGCTAAATTACGTGTTCTTCACCAACAGGTCTATGACAGTTTACCGACAGCTACTACAGATCCAGGCCACGTGATTCGTCCTGGAGATTCGGTCTTGGTAAAGAATTTCCAGCGTACCAAGAATTTGGAACCGAGATGGACTGGTCCCTACTTAGTTCTTCTGGTCACTAGGACTGCTGTTAGAGTAGCTGGTAAAAAGAATTGGGTACATGCCACCCATACTAAGAAAGTCCCGTTACCCTTACCGTATGATCAGTGGGTGAGGGAGGGAATTGCTGGTTCAGATTGTGAAAGGGTTCCAAGATTTGTTCCATTTAGTGATGCACATTTGACATGGACTCAGTCAGAACGTGAGGATGATGATGTTCTGCAAGCTGCTGTGCCTCCGTCCTTGAGAATCGACACAACGAATCCAGAGGTCCTTTTCCGAGACCAGACTGTGCCTGGTAAAGAACGCTACGATGTAAGATCATGAAAGACTGAATAATGGACTAATAAAATTGGATTTTTTTATACAGTGAAATGCACCTTGTCAGATCAAGAGACTTTTTTGCTTTTTTCTTTTTCGAGTCACCATCCGGACTCAGCTGCAGGGTCACGGTATAAGTTCTTAAGGGGTGAGCCGCGTATTGACACAAGGTCTGCGGTTCAGGGTCGTTAGTGCGATCTTGGCGCACACTTAAGTGAAGAGGCAAAATTGCCGTGAGCAGCACGTTAGAGGATGGAGTCTTTTGAGTCCGACAAGGGTGTTAAGAGAGTTGATTTTAGAGCAAAAATGTGTACATTGATCCATAACAAATGTTTTTTGATAATGTGTTTTCTAATGCTCTTGAATATTACGATAGCCTGTGTGGGTTGGGGTTTTTATGCAACACAACAGACGCTTGCATCTACCTCCCAACCTACTCTTTCTTTTCCTACTGTTTCACCACATGAGTTTCATACGTTACCTGAACATGAACAGACACGAAGATCAGAATTTGTGAACAATTCGTTTATACAGATGTTACATCAGCATCAGCTAGTTGTAAATACCACAAATTGTTGGGTGTGTGGTCTTATGCCACATACAACAGATAAGGGAATGCCATACTTGGTTTTGCCTTTTTCGCCTAATGGGTCAGTATGGGCACTCCAGTCGATGTTTATCTATGCGAATGAAGCATCTCCTGTGCGTTCCGTTAAGGATGATTTGAGTAACAATGTTTTGATACGGGGAATAGTCGATATGATTAGAGATATCGACGTGCATAATGCTATCCCTAAAGATGAAGTACGAGCATATGTTGGTTGGAACAAGACAGGATATAAGATTAGTCTGACAGAGAAAGAGAGACAGAAAAGGTCTCCTCCTATTTGGATCATACCACACGAGGTCATCTTTGTCTGCAAGGCAATGGTCAGAATCCGAGAGCTCAGTTTGGTAAGAGTGTGTGTGTTCACACCTATGTTTATACGTCCCAGAAATCTCCACCGTTCGTGCCAGCCAAAGGCACGTATTTTGTTTGTTATGACAGAGCATATACATGGTTGCCATCTGATTTTTCAGGCACATGTTATGTGGCGTTTCTGCTTCCCCCTACATATACGGCTGCTTTCAACTACCATAAGACAAGATTTGGTAGAGGTGTTATTGATGCGGAAGACACTGCTGCACAAGAAGTTGGAGACTTCTTTAAGGG
Organism: Lissotriton helveticus; assembly: GCF_964261635.1. Classification (NCBI taxonomy): domain Eukaryota; kingdom Metazoa; phylum Chordata; class Amphibia; order Caudata; family Salamandridae; genus Lissotriton; species Lissotriton helveticus. Next base: position 1,532,125,481 of record NC_136067.1, read on the forward strand.
TTTCTTGCCCTTTTGGGGTCCTATGGCTAATAGTAGGACTATTCGACAGCTTACGAGAGTGGTCGAGGCCACTATCAATGACACTGCAGGTGCCCTTAGTAATATTACAGCTGAGCTTCAAGCGGATCGCCTTATGACATTGCAGAACCGCTTTGCTTTGGATATTATACTTGCAGATAGAGGTGGGGTATGCAAATTGATCGGATCTAGTTGCTGCGTTTTTATACCAGATAATGCCCCGACAGTGTACCAAGCCATCTTGAGATTACATAAGTCTGCTGAGTCTATACATGTAGACGAAGGGAACTGGTCGTTGATGGGATGATTTTGGGAACTGCTGTCCAAATGGGGATGGAAGATTCTGATGTTCCTTGGTATGACTTTAGGGATCTTTTTCTCGTGTTGCTTATGCATCCAGTGTGGTCCCGCCATTTGGGTCCTTTGTGCTACAATCTGTGTGAGAAGGCCTGTACCAAGAGAAGTGGAAGCTAATAATGTGTGTGTGTGTGTATACTTGTAAAGCGCACTATCACCTGAAAGGTATCTTGGCGCTGTATACCGCTGTGGAACCCTTCCTGGCTTTCCCTGTGAGATGCCCCTTACTGGGCACCTCCAAGGTGAAGCCAGGCATCCTAGCGCTTTCGGGGCCGTTGTGGATGTAAAGCAAGCTATTGCCCAGAGTTGCAGAGTGGGACCCATGATTAGAGTAGGCACCTAGACGAGAATTATCGAGTCCGTGGACATTGAGCCCAAGACCCTGCCGCATCGGGAATTGAACCCTGGTCCCGGGCCAGACCTCTGCCTCAGGGTCTGCCGCTCTAATCGGTGAGCCACACTTCTCCACATAATAAGATGATGTTACAGCAACACCTTGATGATCTGATGAGAATAGATATAGACCTGGTTTCAGATTGACATGAGTTTGGGTCATTGCCTACATAATGGCAAAAGGAGGGTCTGAGGTTCCGTGGTTTTCGGGACCGGACTCCATTTTGTTTTGCGTTGCTCGAGACGCCATTTTGTGTTGCCCTCACGCAGGCCTAGGTGGTAATCGAACGAACGAAGTTGCATGGGCCTCGCTGCTCATGTACATATTAACATGGCCGACTTGCGAGTGAACTGCAAGATGCTGACCCCGTCACCTGAGACTGACCCTTTGCGAAGCCAATTTCTTTAGTAGATCATTGTCTGAGTCTTATAATCAATGTTCAGGATATCGTTAGTTTTAGTTTCTTGCACATATCTTATCCTACTCAACATCTGAATTGCTCCTTTCCTTTACGATTTTTCATTACATGGGTAGTGCTTTCAATTATGGGTTTGTCCAGCTTGTGGTAAACGAATTTGGGACAGTCCTAATAATTAACTTGTGGGTTGGTACGATGTAAAGTGAGCTTTTTGGAATGTAATAATGTATGTAAAATGTACTTGATTGGTCAGAATTTGCCGCAGTGGGTGTGCATTTGTAATGGGTTGAAACTGTGCATAAAAGAAGATGTCTCGCTCTACAAAGATTGAGCAGGTTCCTGAGTTGTACACCGTGTTGTATTGCTTGGTTCACTGTTACTAGCTGCAGCTAATGAATTGATCTCTGATGCCAACCAGAAGTATTCCGTGTCTCTGTAAGTCTAAGACAGGAGAAACTCGAAGACTTCGGCTGTGTCCCTGGCACCGCTGGGTTCTAAGAAAACCCGGTTCTTCACAAGGGACCTTCCGTGGGTGCAACGTTCGAATTTCTCCAGCTTGGAGCTTTCCTACCAAAATTCAATTACTTCACTGTGACGTAATCTGATGGCTGTTTGGCCTCATGGAGCCCTTCTCAGCCACAGACTGTTGCCTTGCCCCACTGAGGATTTTTTACTTCCATTTCAGAATTTAAGGGGCTCATTACGATGCCGGTCGGACACATCCTAGTTGAAGAGGAACCGTCCGACTAGTAGCCAGTGGGTCTACCACTGGTATTACAGTGCGACCATGTGGTGCCTGGCACCCAGTGCATGGATGTTTGGGAGGCCACTACTTGTGCCCCCCTAGGCCCCCAAAGTCTCTTACTGTCTGCCAGTACATGCCGGTCAGCTGAGGGAAATGGACATCATAATGCTGTGCCTGACCCACAGTGCATGGATATTTTGGGGGGGCACCACATGTGCCACCCAGGCCCCATAGCGGAGGCCCTGGGGGCATGGGGGCCCTGCTCAGGTCTCCTAATGTCCCTTTCCACCTGCCTGTACATGACGGTCAGACCGCCATGTACAGGCCAAGGGAAATGGACTTTGTAATCCATAAGGCGGGACTTGAGCAGGCACTGCCCCTGTTGTAGGGATTATGGTCCCAACACGGCCCTGACGGGCTCCTTGAGGCCATCGAAAAAGCAGCGGTCGGTCCTTCCTCATAATAATCATAATTTGGCTGTCCGACCACTTCTGTGGACGTCGGTGGGCCCTCCATCGACAGCCTGTTGGTGGCGGGTCCACCGACATCGGAATAAGGCCTAAATTAGAAGGTGAAGCTTCTGACTGGGATGAACCTGGTTTCTGTATCCACCTGCACCCCATTGGGGTCAGCCTTAAATCTTTTCTAGGTCCTAGTCAAGGTCAACCTTATGACCACAGTTGGCACTTAACCCTCTATGGAGTTATTGTTATTTAAAATGTTATAAATTCATATCTTGGGTTTTGCCTTATTGGATTTTTGTTGTTTTGGTGTCATTTTGTTCATTAAATTACTCTCTACTATGATAAATTGAAGTGGTATTTTATTATGCTGTGTTGCTAACCTTTTAACTGTTTTGATACTTCTAAATGCTTTACACATTTTATTAAGTTACGCCTGTCTGCTCTGTGCCTTAGCTACTAGGGGTTGAGCTCAGGTTTAAATTACTGAACCTTTACTGGACCTAACAAGAATAGTGACAATATTACTGGCGGCGGATTCCCATCACCCATACTATCGATCCACTTTCTCACACAAATGCCACAGTCCATACATTTTGGTTCACTTTTCACTAATTTAAAGCTGCATCGTAAATAATGTTGTATTTTAGTGCTATAAAAAGGAACCTATTATTGTGAGCTATAAAAAATAATTAAATACAAATTAGAGTAACGTACATGCATTCTTATCAAACTCAGTGCACTTTCAATCATTTTCATTTTTTTTACACCATAGGTTTTCCAAAAATAAAATATTTTTCAGTATTTGGGACTCATGTTGTTAAGTTCAAAATTTAATGAAATCGTATTTTCCAAGAGAACCGTTCCAGAAAGGGCTCCCAGTCAGTTTTAGGTCGAGCCTGGGTCGCCCATACTCTGCTCTGCAGCATGCTGTATTGGTGTATGGAATAGAAGCCCCATAGCTTACACTCTCGCAAATGCGAGACCTATTGCATTGTAAATGTTTGTTAATTAAATTGGTATTACTGGTGAAAAATTAGGCTACTAAAAATGTGAGCCGCAGTCAAGAAGTTTTTTCACCCACACAATATTGGCCACATGAACAGCATAAATGTAAACTATAAGCATTTCTTTGCATACCAAAACGAAGGTTTTAAATAGCAGAACGCAGTTGCATCACAGTGTTCTGCTTTTGCAGTGTAATGTCCAACCTTCCTTTATGCTAAATACTTTGAAGAGTATCTCATAAGAAAACGTAAACACAAGGTAGACGATGGACTTGTATTCCATGCTGGACCGAGATCTTCCTAAATAAATTTAAAATCTATTTTTTATTCAGAAAGTGAATTCCCTGGAAGCTTTACTGTTTCACTAAATGTACTAAACGTTACTGATTTAGGGGATCTGGGACACAGTCCAGGAAAGGAGTTCTTGTATGATATATTTCCCTAGCTACATACTAGCCAGTGTTGAAATGCATAATGAGACAACTATGGACAAAAAAATGTTAAAGAATATCCTTTATTATTATTATAAATAGGTACACAAAACACCTTTTATACACAGAAGAAAAAAGTGTGAACTGCAATACACAAATACACAAACTAATTCAGGAACTCTCCTTATCAAGCTAAAAAATCTGAATTTATGCACTACCTATGAAAATTCAGACTTTCGCATGGAATCTCTGCTCTGTAAACTTCTCTCTGCTTAGGCTACCCTTGTTTCAATCGTTTTGCCTCCAGCGATGCTAGTAGACATTATTCTGCCCCGCCCTTTACTGTGTGAAACTTTGTAAACCCCTTAAATGCTCGTGTAATTTTTGCTACTTTTCCAAGTTGCGACCAACAATAGTCACTAAAGTTGAACTCATGACATTCTTTATTCACTCAATTAATGTAAACGATTATTAATTTACAAACCTGTATATTTATTAAAAAGCGATGTTTGATATATTCATTTTGTTGCCAAAATACTCATTGATTTGACTGTGTATTTGGAAATTCATGTATAATGTGGCATGCGTGCCTTCATGTTGCTGAATGCAAATCCAACCACGAAAAGTAAACAAGGCTATATCTCCCTCCATCATTAGGTTCTGTACTTTTCTGCATCCCAATAGTTAGGTTTTTCTTCTAATCTTTCTAAATGCCATGTAGTCTTTCTACGGTATTTTAAAAGGTACATGTAACAATGTCCACCACCGGGACCTGGGGGCAGCCAATCGGAAATCCTAGGATTAGATTTACTCCCCCTAAATTTAGCCAGTCCTCTTCGGCACAGAGCAAGGACCTGTTCATTTTCAATATCGAGGGGCTTCTTCCTTGGACCCTGATGTCTCTCTTCTTCTAGAGCAGTCAGATGTGTTCCCCATTGTTAATGAACTTTCTTTACTCATTATGTTTTGATCTTGTCTGTTGAGGTTTTATACGGTTCTCTGGAAACATGGGGTGGGCGGAGCACACAGTGGAGCAGAGGTCCTACTCCTTGGTCTAGTCTTGAAGACTCTGAGCTATTGCACTCTTTATCACCCTTTCATGACCTGAAACCCCTCAATCGTTTTTCCACTTTGGTTATCTTTTTATCTTTATATGAGTTTAGTATTTATAAATGGGCATTTATAGAGAAGCTGTGTAAAAATGGAAAGGAGACGTTGCACAAAACAGGGGTTTGGGCTAGCAAATAGTTTATCCCACAAAGTATTACATTTATGATTAGTGGGTGCGCAGTCATCTCTCTTGACCTAGCCTTGTCCTTCTGACACATGTTGGTGTCTCTCACCTGCTATTATTCTTGTTAGCTGCTCGTTTTGCCCCTAATTCAGTAACTACTCTTTCTTGCTTTTTGCCTTCTGCTCTATCTGCCTCTTGTCTCTGTTTAATTACTGCATCCTTTGTTCCTCTGAACTGCCCCTTTTTGCATCTTTTGCTCCTCTTACTGCTCCGTTTTGCATCTTGGTCTCTTCTATCAGTTTTTGTCCCCTGACTTGCTCTGCCAATTGCATTTTCCTGCCGGACTTTCCCGCTGTCCCCGCTGGTCTTTCCTGCTCTCCCTGCTGGACTTTCTTGCTCTCCCTGCTCTCCCTGCCGGACTTTCCTATTCTTTCTGGACCCACAGTTCCATCTCCCTTGCTCCTCCCATTCTCCAAGGCCCTACTTAATGAAGGCCGCAGCACGGCTGTGCTTTGGGGGTGCCACAGGAGCTCTGAAGGCATGCCAGAGGCAAGCTTGTCCACTCCTCGACCGCATTGAGCGCCAGGAAGCCTGGTGCAAATTCCTCTTTCAGATACACCATTGACAAACTCTACCTGCTCAACCCTCCCTGGATGCCACCACAAATGCTGCAACTGGACCGCACCTCAATTCACAGTGGGCCCGTTGCCTGCTCGCATTTCCACTTTATCTGACTCCACAAACTAACCCCCACTGCCCACACACACAACCCCCCTCACCAAGTCAGAATTCAAGCCCTGCGCTCACCCACCACCAAACACCCATCCCACAGAACAACACTCACTTACATGCATGTTCTTCAACATATGCTACCTTGGCATGCACTCCACCAAAATTTGGGACCTCATTGACTCCAACCCACCAGAGCTCCTTTTTTCTAAACTTCACATCAGCTGGTACATTGCCACAGCCATCCCTACTGGATACAAAATCCTATAACAGGACTGACGCCATAAATCAGGAGGAGGACTCGCCATCATCCACAGAGACATCATCATGTGTATCTCTCATGCTGATCTAGAGGCCACTTTTGTTGAACGCATGCACTTCAAGCTTCAGACGAGCAGTAAAACCACTATCAAAGGCACCCTCCCCTACCATTTCCTAGGACCTCGCACCCACTTAAGAAACCTCCTCACTGACCTCACTGCACCCCTTGCAGTGGGCATATAAGGTTTCATACTGCTAGGCGACCTCAACTTTCATCTCAACGACCCAACAGACTTGCTTGAAAGTCTATAGAACATCAGTCTCACTCAGCTAATAAAAGTCCCTACCCACATCGCCGGATACAGGCTCTACCCTATCTTCTCCTCCTGCGACAAGGTTAAAGTCAGCCACAACACTCCACTTACATGAAGGAATTACTCTATCATCCCCTTCCACATAATAGGGCCACCAACCACCCCTACTGAGTCTAGCCACACCCTAAACCTCTGCTGGAAGAAAGTTACGGAAACAGAATGGCTCAACGCCCTCCAACTAAACTACCTAGACCCCACCAACGACCTAATCAATGGCACAAACAACTTCAACACTTTGATCACCACCTGCACCAATACCCTGGTGCCCCTGAAAAACACCAAACCCAAAGATCCAAAAAAAAGCTAGCTGGTACAACGCTGACCTCAGAGAATCCAAGAGAGCGTTCAAACTACTTGAACGGAAATGGAGAACCACTTGAGGAACCACTGCAAGAAACAACAACAAGGCAGTACTTAGACACTATAATGATCCATTAAAAGAGACCAAGAAAAAATCTGTGAGAATCGGCTCCAACAACTGTAAATACCTTTTTGACTTTGTCAAGGAATTCACCACCCTAACAGTCACAAACCAAACCATCACCCCTGCACTAGAACTCTGCCACAACTTCTCTGACTTCCACAAACAAATCACAAAGATCTACAGCAACTTCAAACCCTAGCCACCATCCATCGACCATCCCAGCCTGCTAATCTCATAACGAAAGACTATCAACTGACAGCATGGAACCCTCTATCCATGGAGGACACTTCAGAAATAACAAAGACAGTTCATTCAAAGGCTTCTACAGACCCGCCCCACCATATCTACCACCTGAGAAGAGCCACGATCAGCACTGTGCTCACTTCCATCATCAACACCTCCCTTAATACAGCCACCTTCACAGAAAGTTCGAAACAGGCCAAAGTCCCAACCCTTCTCAAAAAACCCTCAGCCGAACCCACAGTACTTACCAACTACCGACCCATCTCGCTGCTCCCCTTCCCAGCCAAAGTCATCGAAAAGAAAACTCTTTGATCACCTAGAATATCACAAATGCCTGGACAACTTGCAAACAAGATTCCGAAACAACCACAGCACCGAAGCAACCCTCATCGCTACCACTGATGAAATACGCACCATCCTCGACTGTGGATAGACCACTGTTTTTGACACCACACAATCATCACCAGAATACACACAGTGGGAATACAAGGACCAGCACTCAAATTGGATAGCTACCTTACACTCCGGAATAGATCAGGCTCCCACCGTTCACATCAGCATGTAGCTGACTCCTCTGGCAAACACCATTAGATCCCTTGGAATCAACATCATCGCCTATGCCAAAAACACCCAGCTAATTTTTTCTCTCTCAGACGACACCATCATCACCAAGACAAACTTCAAACAATGCATGATCAGTGTGGCCAATTGGATGAAAGAAAGCTGCCTCAAAAAGTGATGATCTTCAAGAATAAGAGCTCACCTTGAGACTTAACCTAGCAGCCCACTGATCTTGGACCCTCACCCTCTCCAACCGACCATGATAGGAACCTAGACCTCATCGTGGACACCAACCTCACCATGAAGTCCCAGGTCAACACCATCACCTCCTCATGCTCCCACATTCATCCGCATGTTACATAAAACTTCAAGTGACTCACACTGAACTCTAGATGTACCATCATGCGGGCCCTAATTGCAAGCACATTGGACAACGGCAACGCACCCTACACCGGCACCCTCAATCACCTACTTCAATTCCATCAACACACAAAACTACTTTGCTCAGCATCACTATTACTCTCACACACACCCTGCGGTGAACAGCCATTACAACATGGCTGTTTCACTGCAAGTCATTACATCGCATGCGTTATAACGCATGCGATGTAACAACGCGCAGCTATTGCTACGCATACCATTACATCGCATGCACTTTTACAACACCTTTTTGATGGAATGGCTATCCACATCATTATGAGGAAACTGAGGCTCTTCCGTTTCCTCACAACGACGTGCACTATGCAGGACGTGAAGGAGGATCCAGGACAGAGGAACCACGAGGAGAGAGAGGTAAGTGAGATTGGGCCTGGGGTGTGGGGGGGTTACTTTTGTAGGGTTTAGGGTAGTGTTGGGGGGGTTGTGCGCGGTAGTGTTTAAGTGTAGGGAACGGACTGGGATTTGCCGGAGGTAGTGTTTTAGGGTTTAGGGTAGTGCTGTGGTGTGTGTGTAGTGCATGGTAGTGTTTTAGGGTTTAGGGTAGTGCTGTGGTGTGTGTGTAGTGCAGGGTAGTGTTTTAGGGTTTAGGGTAGTGCCGGGGGTTGTGAAGGGTAGTTTTTAAGTGTAGGGACCGGACTGGGGGGCGGGGGAGAGTCCTGCTGGAGGTAGTGTTTTAGGGTTTAGGGTAGTGTTGCGGGGTCATGCAGGGTAGTGTTTCAGTGAAGGAACCAGACTGGAGAGTGGGGGAAGGTCGTGCTGGAGGAAGTGTTTTAGGGTTTAGAGTAGTGCTGTAGTGTGAGTGTAGTGCAGGGCAGAGTTTTAGGGTTTAGGGTAGTGACGGGAGGTCATGCAGGGTAGTGTTTTAGAGATTGAACCAGACTGGGGGGGCGGGGAGGGTCGTGCTGGAGGTAGTGTTTTAGGGTTTAGGGTAGTGCTGTGGTGTGTGTGTGTAGTGCAGGGTAGTGTTTTTCGGTTTAGGGTACTGTCGGAGGGTTGTGCAGGGTATTGTTTGATTGTAGGGAGCAGACTGGGGTCAGGTGAGGGTCGTGCTTAAGGTAGTGTTTTAGGGTTTTGGGTAGTGCTGTGGTGTGTGTGTAGTGCATGGTAGTGTTTTACGGTTTTGTGTAGTGTCAGGGGATCAGGCAAGGTAGTGTTTGAGTGTAGGGAATAGCCTGGGGGTCGGGGAAGGGTCGTGCTGGGAGTAGTGTTTTAGGGTTGAGGGTAGTGCTGTAGTGTGTGTGTGGTGCAGGGTAGTGGTTTAGGGTAGGGTAGTGTTGGGGTTGTGCAGGGTAGTGTTTGAGTGTATGGAACGGACTGAGGGGGCGGGGGAGTGTTGTGCTGGAGGTAGAGTTTTAGGGTTTAGGGTAGTGCTGTGATGTGTGTGTAGTGCAGGGTAGTGTTTTATGGTTTAGGCTAGTGTCGCAGGGTCATGCAGGGTAGTGTTTCAGTTTTGGGACCGGAATAGGGGGCGGGGGAGGGTTGTTCTGGAGGTAGTGTTTTAGAGTTTAGGGTAGTGCTGTAGTGTCTGTGTAGTGCAGGGTAGTGTCTTAGGGTTTAGGGTAGTGTCGGGAGGTAATGCAGGGTAGTGTTTCAGTGTAGGGACCAGACTGGGGGCGGGCGAGGGTCATGCTGGAGGTAGTGTTTTATGGTTTAGGGTAGTGATGTGGTGTGTGTAGTGCAGGGTAGTGTTTTAGGGTTTAGGGTACTGTCGGGGGTCATGCAGGGTAGTGTTTGAGCATAGGGAGCGGACAGGGGTCAGGGAGGTCGTGCTGGAGGTAGTGTTTTAGGGTTTAGGGTAGTGCTGTGGTGTGTGTGTAGTGCAGGGTAGTGTTTTAGGGTTTAGGGTAGTGTCGGGGTGTCATGCAGGGTAGTGTTTGAGTGTATGGAGCAGACTAGGCATCGGGAGATGGTCGTGCTGGAGGTAATGTTTTAGGGTGTAGGGTAGTGCCAGAGGGCCATGCAGGGTAGTGTTTGAGTGTAGGTAATAGACTGGGGGTAGGGGAAGGGCCTTGCTGGGAGTAGTGTTTTAGGGTTTAAGGTAGGGCTGTGGTGTGTGTGTGGTGCAGGGTAGTGTTTTAGGGTTTAGGGTAGTGTCGGGGGGTTGTGCAGGGTAGTGTTTGAGTGTAGGGACCGGACTGAGGGGGCGGGAGAGGGTCATGCTGGAGGTAGTGGTTTAGGGTTTAGGGTAGTGCTGTGATGTGTGTGTAGTGCAGGGTATTTATTTAGAGTTTAGGGTAGGGTTGCAGGGTCATGCAGGGTAGTGTTTCAGTGTAGGGACCGGAATGGGGGGCGGGGGAGGGGCAGGCTGGAGGTAGTGTTTTAGGGTTTAGGGTAGTGCTGTAGTGTCTATGTAGTGCAGGGCAGTGTTTTAGGGTTTAGGGTAGTGTTGGGAGGTCATGCAAGGTAGTGTTTCAGTGTAAGGATCTGACTGTGGGCGGGGGAGGGCCGGACTGGAGGTAGTGTTTTAAGGTTTAGGGTAGTGATGTGGTGTGTGTGTAGTGCAGGGTAGTGTTTTAGGGTGTCCGGTACTGTCGGGGTCATGCAGGGTAGTGTTTGAGCGTAGGGAGCAGACTGGGATCAGGGGGTCGTGCTGAAGGTAGTGTTTAAGGGTTTAGGGTAGTGCTGTGGTGGGTATGTAGTGCAGGGTAGTGTTTTAGGGTTTAGGGTAGTCTTGGGGGGGTCGTGCAGTGTAGTGTTTGAGTGTAGGGAGCAGACTAGGCGTCGGGGGAGGGTCTTGCTGGAGGTAATGTTTTAGGGTTTAGGGTAGTGCTGTGGTATGTGTGTAGTACAGGGTAGTGTTTTAGGGTTTAGGGTAGTGTTGGGGGTTTATGCAGGGTAGTGTTTACGTGTAGGGAGCGGACTGGGGGTCAGGGGAGGGTCGTGATGGTGGTAATGTTTTAGGGTTTAGGGTACTGCTGTGGGTATGTGTAGTGCAGGGAAGTTTAGGCTTAGGGTAGTGTCAGGGTACGTGCTGTTCAGTCTTAATATATGGAGAGTACTGGGGTCAGGGAGGGTCGTGCAGGGGTACTAAATTAGGGTTTAGGGCAGGGCAGGGGAGTGTCACTTACATTGCATACTTTTACCATGAGTATAGCTTTAGCATGCATGCCTTTGCGTTGTAATGGTATGCGTGGTAAAAGCATATGCGTGGTAAAAGTATGCGATGTAATGGCATATTGTAATTGCAAAGCATAGTAATATCCTTGTTGTAGTGGTACTCGTGGTATTAGTATGCGTTGTAATGAGTCATATTCACACCCTGCATCCACAGAAGCAGAATGGGAGGTTGGTCATTCTCTTACCATGCCACCAAATCCTGGATCGACCTCCCCCAACACAGCAGGGCCTTTTCCTCACTACTTGAATTCTACCTTGAACCTGGCTATTCAATTAGTCTTCTTGCTGGACCATCAAGACGGCCTGTATTCAGGCTCAGCCTCACCACACCCCCTACTCTCACCTGTTCAGCGCCTAGATACTCTCACAGATGACAAGCAGTGCACCATGAACCCCCTTACATTACATGATTTACTGATTTATTTTTGTATTCTTTTTGGAGTGACTCTTTAACATAGCAGTTAGTTACATATAACTGAACATATTGTCTGAGGAGAGGCAACACTGCTAACATATTGCCAGAACAGGCAGTTTTGGCTACGTGTTTGCAACACAGGATATGCACAAGCCTATCTTCAAACAATCGGATTGCTGTTTTGCAATTATGAAAAGAAACATTCTAGTATGACCATGTTAATTAAACTCACATTTTCTAAACAAATTGTGGTTATGAGAATGTAATAAAGGGGAATACATGAGTAAGTGAGGTATGCCATTTGGTGTTCCAGTTATTGTATCTATGAGGCTACTTGCATCTAAGTAAAAGCTTTTAGATTGACTCCCCAATATCATCTTCCACCTTTTAATGTATTAAAAATATATACCTGTTAACCTGACAACAGCACTATCCAACCTTGGCTACACCTTCTATTCCCCTGCCCAAATATTTCAAATCCAACTCACTGAATGTAGAATGCAGCACATGTAGGAGGAAAGAAATGAGCAGAAATAAACATAATTCTCCTCCTTACGCCTCCCCTGTGTCTAACACTAATGGTGAATCTGGGAATGTGCCAAAATTCATGGGTGGATGCATGAGAACACCCACGCTCCACCCGAGAAACTTCTCCCTGGGGCAGAGTAACGCAAGGCAGCTACTTGCGTTACTCCGCATTTACCAAGTGAGGCAGGGCTATACAAGATGGTGTTGCATGGCTTGGTAAATATCATTCTAGGTTTTGCATCGCCCTTGTGTCCCCTTATGTGGAGCAAGGACAAAGCAAACCCATGAGAAATATTGGCTTAAGAGTATAGGCACTTTTCATGAAGGGGAACAAATGTACAAATTCACACCACTATTATAGAGCCTCACTTGTATTCTCCATGCCAGAAGCTCAAGTTGGGAAGGAACCATCAGGAAACACACCAGATTACAATACAGCACCTCTTCCACTTTTATAACTAAACAGTGCTTAATTTGTAAAATATTAAGTGCCAGGGCTCTGACCAGGAGGCCACTGCAGCTTGCACCACCCATCGCCCTTGTCATTGCTGCCAAAACAACTACTAACCATCTCTCTTGCATGTAAATGCAACAGTTAAGATTATTCCAGGTCCCCAATGCTAAAGGAATGCAATTTTTTAATGTATATTGTTTTCCTAAACAACTGTTATACTGCTCATCTCTAAATTACAGGAGCAGCGCCACCATGTGGCAGACTGCCCTAAGTGTGGTGTTGACAATTAGGTGGCAGTGCCAAGCACCGGAAACCAATTAAGTGCCAGTGCTCAGCACCGGAAAGCACCGGATCTAATTGAGCACTGTAATTAAACCATCCATTTAAAAACGTACTAACTATAAAATTAGAAAAAAACAACACAACAGATAACCTATATCCAAAAATCCATGCTACAACACCAGGTTTACATAATTCTTAACCAAGCCCTCTAGAACCATATTAATACGCACCTTCTAAACAAACCCAAACAAACCAATAGAATCATCACTCAACCCCGCATTCCATCCCCTTTGACCTGCTTTCTTCTGACATTAAACTTAGCAAACCATTCTACAATCTACCATTGGTCCGCAGGCACTCTCATCAACTTGCCCTTAACTTCCTACACCTGCAGTCATGCAGGGTGATCATTTCTTCCTTACCAATCCTGATTTTTTTTTCCACACACTGAAAGTATTAGCGTTCACATCTTTATGTATATCATAAACCTTATCTTCACTCTGTGTGCACCCCTAGTCTCCCTAACTGGCATATCTACTTTCTCAGGATTTACCTCTTCAGTAAACACCTAGAATATCCACATCCAACCCAACAAAGATAATTTCTATCGTGGCTACTTTGGGTGTGGTACTCTATACCTACAACATCCAGATCACTGCTTTCATTAGGACCACCTTACACCTGGCGGCTCACTGTACAAATAACCCAAACCAGCTGTTCAACTTTTTCACAAGACAATTGGTGGATATCATTGCACAATCCATAGTGCTGTTTACTGCACACTAAATACTGACAAACTTCTTGGGTCACAAGTTATAACTTATTACTCACACCTTGTGAAAGGGAAACTACCCAGGCAAAGACTTCAATGGAGAACAGCTTTGCTAATTTCTTTTTTGACTCTGCTTTAAACCTGACCTCCATGCAAACTGAGTACTAATCAGTCACTGCAATAACATATTTGTGTTGCTCTGGCAGTACCTGGAAGTGACCTCAGAAAACCACAGAAACTTGATCTAGACATTCTGTTCTGTAATGGCATGCACTAGCATACCTCCCAACATTGCCACATGGTCAGCGACTAGCTGCCGCCTCCCCCCCAATCCGGCACCCAACACCCAGGAACGTGGACACGAGACGTCTTTACTTTTTGGAAGGCGGGCGCTAGTCGCCCGGCCGTATTTATTAAAGTATGAAATTAAAAAAGGTTTTAATTGCATAATCAACAATGAATACAAAAATCAGCAGGACATTTAGTTACAGAATTCTTATCAACAAGTTTGAGAGCCTGACCTTAACAAAACTCTAATACATGTTGTTTCCTAACTTAGACTAAACATCCTAAACTTGATTTTTGTACATTTCTGGCCATATGGCAGGGTCACTACCGGTGTCAGGTCCTACAAGCTGCGCCTCCCCCATAGAAGTGCGCATGCGCAGTGTTACCCCGGGAATTGCCCGGTCTACGCCCTAAACTCCATTTACCCACTAAAGGAGGGCCCTTACTCTGCGCCGGTGGCGTCATGAGTCCACGCGCGCGGGGTGGCTACCAGCCTAAGGAAAGCGTGAACTACTCCTACCCGCGCTCCTTTGCCTATTACCTTGCCCCTGGAGTTCTGGGAGTGGCCCGCAGGCCCCTCCCCCTGGGCGGGAACCTCCATAGGATGATGCCCGCCCCCTCAGACCTCAAATATGTGCTCACCGATAATGACCTTACCGCATGCCCCATACCTAATAAATACGACGACCTATGGGAAAAAATTCTAAAGGACAGCTACACTGGCTCATTAAATAACAGTATCAACGTATAGCTAAAAAGGGAAAAAAGGCCTAAAGACACATGGCATCAAATACAATTCACTTCACACATGTTTCGCTGAATAACAGTATCAACGTATAGCTACAAAGGGAAAAAAGGCCTAAAGACACATGGCATCAAATACAATTCACTTCACACATGTTTCGCTAAAATGGGGAAAAATTCCTAAACAAACGCATCACAAAATACACCAACAGATCCATCTCTACTGTGGACCGTACCTTCGAAACTTACCATTCAACCAGACATAAAACTGCTACAAGACTTTTGTTCCAAGGGATGGTGGGTGGGAAACAAAGAAGCCCCGAACGCGGGGCACAACGTTCAGCGAGGGAGCGTCCAGGGACAAGGGGGTCTCCTGGGCGCTCCCCACCTCTTATTCCCGAGGGGCCGGTCGGCCCCTCCTATCGCCCGCCCCCCCTGACCCGGACCCGCTAAATTGGATCCGGGTCAGGAAGGCCGCCGGCCAATCGGCGGTGGGCCGCACCCCCAGGGCACGCCCCCACCGCCGAAATGACCACAAAGGGGAAAGGGGGGGCGACGGTCGCCGCGCCGCCATGCGTGCGGGGGGGCCGAGGGCCCCCCCTTTTCACATGGTCAGCGACTAGCTGCCGCCTCCCCCCCAATCCGGCACCCAACACCCAGGAACGTGGACACGAGACGTCTTTACTTTTTGGAAGGCGGGCGCTAGTCGCCCGGCCGTATTTATTAAAGTATGAAATTAAAAAAGGTTTTAATTGCATAATCAACAATGAATACAAAAATCAGCAGGACATTTAGTTACAGAATTCTTATCAACAAGTTTGAGAGCCTGACCTTAACAAAACTCTAATACATGTTGTTTCCTAACTTAGACTAAACATCCTAAACTTGATTTTTGTACATTTCTGGCCATATGGCAGGGTCACTACCGGTGTCAGGTCCTACAAGCTGCGCCTCCCCCATAGAAGTGCGCATGCGCAGTGTTACCCCGGGAATTGCCCGGTCTACGCCCTAAACTCCATTTACCCACTAAAGGAGGGCCCTTACTCTGCGCCGGTGGCGTCATGAGTCCACGCGCGCGGGGTGGCTACCAGCCTAAGGAAAGCGTGAACTACTCCTACCCGCGCTCCTTTGCCTATTACCTTGCCCCTGGAGTTCTGGGAGTGGCCCGCAGGCCCCTCCCCCTGGGCGGGAACCTCCATAGGATGATGCCCGCCCCCTCAGACCTCAAATATGTGCTCACCGATAATGACCTTACCGCCACAGGCCAGCATTGTTAACCGACGATCTGGCCTCCCCCCTCTAGCCCCTGCCCAAAGGACACCCTCCTACTTTCAAAACCCTCTAGCCAGGCCCAGATATTGTCAGACCATAGGACATTACCCTCCTCTGTTAAATGAACTCCGTCCTTCAAGTAATACTTGTCGCCCCAGATGCACCCATGAGGTATTGACTGTAACAAGGGGGCTCGAAACAACCTATCCAACCGTGTGTTGATCCTCTTTACCGAGTGATTCAACGCCCTGACCGAATGTCCCCCCCGCCACTGTAGTCGAGGTATGAGTTGTGACCATCCTAGTGTGCAACCGGGGCAGGTCCTAGCCATCCAACCCGCCGTTGAAATAATCTCCTCGATCAGAATGCGCCTACCCAGTGTTGCCAAATCATTCTCCCCAAGGTGAAGTATCACCACTGACGGTGGAGATTGCTGGCGTGCTAAAAGCCCTTGGAAGAATCCCCTAAACTCGTGAAGACACAACCCCCCTCTGCCAAAGAACGTGATGTCCAACCCTAGTTGTGCCGCCCTTTTCCTCTTGTCACCTGACAGAAAGACACATTCTGCTCGCTTCACATATGAATGACCAACAATCCAGACATTGTTCTTCATTATTTCCTGGTCGCCGCTCCGTGCTGATGTATGTTGCCGGTGCCCGACGACAAATTCCTCCCCTGCGTAACAGGTCTGAGAAACTGTAAGAGAGCGGAAAGAGACCAAGCGTGAGTGACATGTAATCATAGCATGTCAATCCGAACATAACGTTTATAGCATTCTGAAGACCATCTCCCAATTGTCTTCACTCTTTCCACTGGGAGGCCCCCCGCCACCGCCTCAGTTGCTGCCCCAATCCTGAAGGAATGAGAGCCAAAATCTTTAGGGTCAAGACCTGCTTTCCTAACCCCCATCTCCAATACTTTCCTGAATTGATACCTGGTCAAGGGGCTCCCGTCGGCGTGACAGAGCAATGCCCTGCCCGCTGAGCCTACCAACAGTCCGTGGAATAATTCTACGTGCCTCACCGGGCAGCACGGGTTGGCGGGGGCCCGTTGCAGAACTATGGTGTGACCCCTAGCCTCCTGGTCGGTTTTTGACTTTTGGATAATCACCCACATGGTGTCCCCCCTTATCGTCACACTAGCCTTTTGCAAGCCGCCCAGTAGGTCAGACTTGGAACCTGCCACAAGTTCGCTAATTCTCAGCGCCCCATAGAATGCCAAAGAGAATGCCGCCTTAAAAAGAAGCACCTCCCACTCCGAGCTACAAACAGTCTCCAGCGTGCCCAGTAAGGCTGTCAGCCGGGCCAACCCAATGGGCTTTCTCTTATCCTTCTGGTGTCCCTGAATACGGCGCCATCCCCTTAAAGCCTTACGTATCATAAAGGTATTAGTGGGATCCCGGAAGCCCCTAGCTTGAGCGAAGAATGACACCGCTGCCCTATGTCTGTTCGCAGCTGCCACCGAGCGCCCCTCCCTATGCATCCATTCTAAATAGGCTGCAAAGCCATCCTCCTCCGCCCAAAGCGCTTCCCACTGTGGCCCCAAAAAAGAACAATAAGACACAAACGCCCCTTCGTAAGCCGTCTTGGTCCTGGGGGCTAGGCTAGCGACCACGAGGTCCTGTAATCTGGGGCACCAATCTGCCAAAGTACTGCTGGGAAGTGTGCTGGCGAGGGGTCTGCTGTGGGAAGATGCTCCCTGAAAACCTGTATTTTGAAGCGAGAGAGGGAGTCAGCTGCATAGTTTAGAACACCAGGGACATGTTTGGCCCTAAAATTAGCATTCAGCTTAAGGCACCGCAGAACAATTTCTTTGACCAGACGAAGTATGAAAGGACACCGCGCCCCCTGCTGGTTGATACATTCTACCACTGTCATGTTATCTGACCAAAACACCACTGATTGGTTACATAGGTGTTCGGGCCAGACCATCAGTGCCACCCATATTGGGAAG
Source organism: Lissotriton helveticus (assembly GCF_964261635.1). Classification (NCBI taxonomy): domain Eukaryota; kingdom Metazoa; phylum Chordata; class Amphibia; order Caudata; family Salamandridae; genus Lissotriton; species Lissotriton helveticus. The sequence goes on from NC_136067.1 coordinate 1,532,143,401, forward strand.
AGTTCAAGGAAGCCAATGTTGCTGGTCAGACCCCATGTCTTCCATTCCTCCGGCCACTGTTGAGCGACCCACCTGTTCCCTAGGATGGCGCCAAAGCCCACACTACCGGCCGCATCAGTCCATAGGCCCAACTCCGCTGATGTTGTGAGCGGGCCGGGCCAGACCACCCTACCGTTAAAATCCTCCAGGAATGCCATCCAAATAAGCATATCCTGGCGAATTTCAGCCGATAGGCGAGTGCGGTGGTGCTTTTCCCTCAGCCCCTTCATCGCGTGAGCGATGGAGCGAGAGAAAGGGCGAGCCATGGGGATGATTCTCAGTGCGAAATTCAATTGGCCTACCACCTCCTGTAGTTGCTGCAGAGTGACCTTCTCCTTGCGGAGGCATAAATGCAGCGCTGACTTGAATTTGTCCACTTTGTCCCTAGGTAATCTAAAACATCCTTCTAGTGAGTCAATCTCAATGCCGAGAAATTCTAAGCAGGTGGTCGGGCCAACTGTCTTCCCGGGCGCAAGCGGGACCCCAAAAGCCCGCATGAGCACACAAAATTCCTGCAATGCCAGTGCACACTCCTGAGACCCCGCTGTACCGAGGAAGAGGAAATCATCTAAATAATGCATGACCCCTTGATGGCCCGTCACTTGTCTCATGGCCCATTCAAGAAAGGAACTAAACATCTCAAAGTAGGCGCAAGATATAGAACAACCCATAGGCATGCATTTGTCCATGTAGAACATATCCCCAAAAGTGAAACCTAACAGATGCTGATCCGCTGGGTGGACTGGAAGGAGGCGAAAGGCTGATTCTATGTCTGATTTCGCCATCAGCGCCCCTGGTCCCGTGGCCTGTAGTAGTTTAACAGCCTGATCAAAAGAGGCGTATTTAACACTACAAATACCCTCGTCAATGGCATCATTAAGTGACGTCCCCCTGGGTGCTGACAGGTTATGGATCAGTCTGAATTGGCCTTTCTCTTTTTTGGGGACAACTCCTAGTGGGGAACACACAAAATTGGGTACTGGTACTTCAGAAAAAGGGCCAGCTATCCTGCCTAATGATAGCTCCTTGTCAATTTTGGCGGCCACCACCGCCGGATTATGCTTGACTGACAATTGGTTTCTACAGAGCGCGCTACCTGTGTATCCCGCGGCCGGGATCCTGAAGCCTTTAGAAAAACCTTCCTGGAGTAGGGTGGCTGATGTGTGGTCCGGGTATCTGTTCAACCATGGAATCATTGCCACCACATCCACTGGAGTGGGGGGGCCTAACCTGTCTATCTTATAGTGGTTTTCCCCTACCCCTCTGACCTGTGTTACCCTGCTTGGACCTACAGGCAGTTTCTGGATGAGAGGGGTGCCCACAGGAGGAACATGCATGTCTAAACTTACACGCGGCCCTTGTGCAGGTGCGCCTATTAAAATCCCAGCACACCCCTTTTTTCTCTGGCCCCCCTGCCCTAAACTTCCCAGGTACCTCACTCGTTTGGGGGGGCCGAAAGGGCTGTTGTGGCCTAGTGAACACCTTGACTGCACTGAACTGAGGGGGAGGTGCGGTATCAGAGAACTGTTTGTGCCACGCCATGGAATCTACTGTGTCCCATGGCAACGATCTATTGAATTCCAATGCCTTCCTGAAATTGACATCATACCCCTTCCATGCCTCCCCAGAATACTGTTCACTCCACCCCACAATCCTGCTTGAGTAGCATGCCAATGCTGCCTGTAAATCTGGAGGACGCTCAGCTTTAATTGCAGTGAATACAGCCCATGCTTTCATCCAGTTGTTTAGAGTTTCCTCAACCCTAAATCTAGTACACTGCGCCCTCCATTCGCTTGGAAGCATCCACTCTTTTAGTGCTTTTGCCTGCTCCATTTCCCTATTATCTAACAACAAAGAATAAATGTACACGTATTTATCCGCCCAAATCATCTCTTTCACGGCTAAAGACACATGCTGAGCTAAATTCTCGCTCCTAGAAGGTAGAACTCCGCCCCCCAAAAGCGGCAATGCCACTTCCTTACCAGGTGCGGGCACCGGGGGTGGCTGCCCTTTAACTCCGTCCGGCTGGGGAACACTTGGACCTGGAAGGGGAGAAGATATTGGCAATGCAACACTGTCGGCGACCGCCGCCGATCTGATTTTTTCCAGAAACTTCGCCGCCTCTGCCGCATGGTCTGCAGAATTCGGGAAAGCTCCCCCTTTTTGGAGCCATGGCATCAAGGCCGTTATCTGTGCTAACAGTTCAGGTGGCGTTGAATCTAAGTCACCTCCCGGGACCACCGGTACCACTGGGGTTATGCCCTGTGGTACTGGCGCGGCTGGCAAGGCGGGTGCCGGGTGTGGCAAGCCTGCGCCTGGGATCGTGGGCACCGGTGGGGGAACAGGCCCAGCGTCTACTGGTTGACCTGTCGGCACCGGCACCACGGGGGCAAGGGGTGTCGGTATAGGTGTATGCGGGGGTGGGACCGCCGCCGGCGGCGCGGCAGGTACTGGTTCAACTGGCCCCGGGATGGGGGCAGCGTCCCTGGGTCTCTTGGACCTACCCTTCCCGTGTGGGGTGACAAAATCCCCCCTTGGCATTGGTGCCACCCTCTTGCGGATAGGCCTACCTGATGGGCCCGGGGCGTCACCATGCCTCTCATTCAACCGTGCTTCCAGCTCATCTACTTTCCCTAGCTGCTGTTTCACTTCTTTCATGTCACGCATCATGGCCCGCATCATAGCCTCCATGTTGGACCCCCTTTTTCCACCCCGTGGACCTGGCATGATGCTACCCCACAAACAACCGCAGCCTACTCTCTTAATCTCCAACAGGTCAACTATGAGTACCTTTCAGATGGAGGGTCACCAGGGGGCTTTCAGCACCAAGCAACGGCGACCGCAACACTAGCGGCTTGTCCGCTTATGTAAGGGGGTGAGTAAACCTAATGTAGACCCACCCGGCGGCCACCAGGAGCGATGAATGCTAGCCCCCCGTACCCCTCTTACCGACCCCTCCTGTGTCCTCGCCGCGATGGTGATCTGCGGTCACAGCCCACACCACGTTGCGTGCCCCGTCTGTTGAAATGTGCCAATAATGTAGTTAAGGTTGCCTGAAATTGAAAACAAGTCTTAATACCGTGTAATAAAGCAGGAACAAGTTGTAGGAAACCCAACTTAAAAACAGGGGACGGTTGAACCCTCCTTTGAACCTCACAATTGCACGTATTCCCCTTAATCGTGCGCTTTTATGCTACTACTTAAACCAAACGTTATTCAATAATTAATACCCCACAGTCTTGAGAAACACTCTAAAATATTGTTGATCAACAATCCACTAACTCATTAAACTCTTAAAGCAAAGAAAACATTTTTAGAAATTCCCCTTGTTTTTATGCAATTTCTGGACTGGCAATTACTGCACAAAAAGGGGTATACAGTAGTGACAAACAATTACATCCATGTACCAGCAGTCTCCCCTCCAGGCGCTGCCCTGGTCGACCCTGCCTCACTTCTTAGCACTGTAACACGGCACTGCCCTGTGGCCATAAACACGAAATTAAAATTGTGCGGAATTGGCCACAACTCTCACAGGTTTCTGGTAAATTTGCTCCCCTGGCCTTATAGTGCCGGTTAAATTGAAGGTGCCTGGAAAAAGAAACGCTCTCAGTTCACCCCTATTGCTCAGCGCTCCTTAGGTAATCCGCTTTTTAATTGCGCGTAATCATAGATCGGCACACTGCGTGGCGCCCTCCCCGTGCACCAGAGAACCACTCCGACCTGACTCGATCTCCAGCAGCAGGCCCGCTGCTCGTCCCTGCCCCCCGCACCAACAAATACCTTGTCCGTCGGGCCAGACCGTCGACGTGCACACTACCAGATGGCGCGCAGCTCGTACTTTGTTGCCGCCCTGCGTCCCTCGCCGACGGTGATCTCCTACCGAGCACAGATCTCGCGACGCGGCTGGCTCCAAGCGGCTGGGCTCCCCCTCCTCCGTAAACCCTTGGGTTCACCTGCAAAAGGAAGGGAAAAGGAACACGAGAAAGAAAGGGAAAAAAGGCCGCCTCGCTTCCCCAGCCGAGTATGCTCCCCAACGCGGTTCCACGCCGTTATCCTCCGGAACCGCTCGATAAATCTGAAAGAAAGGAGCAAAAAATTTACTAAACAAAGAAGCCCCGAACGCGGGGCACAACGTTCAGCGAGGGAGCGTCCAGGGACAAGGGGGTCTCCTGGGCGCTCCCCACCTCTTATTCCCGAGGGGCCGGTCGGCCCCTCCTATCGCCCGCCCCCCCTGACCCGGACCCGCTAAATTGGATCCGGGTCAGGAAGGCCGCCGGCCAATCGGCGGTGGGCCGCACCCCCAGGGCACGCCCCCACCGCCGAAATGACCACAAAGGGGAAAGGGGGGGCGACGGTCGCCGCGCCGCCATGCGTGCGGGGGGGCCGAGGGCCCCCCCTTTTCATAATTGGCCGAACAACAGAATTCAGACCATACATTTCTTGGTGATAAGCATGCCTAAATGACTATCTTCTTACCATCAAAGGAGGGTCATACTTGTCTCCCAGCATCAATGCTCAATTTTCCACTAACAACTATGCAGCCACCTTAAAATAACTTGCTGCACCCTTTGTACCTGGCATTCACCTCACAACCAAAAGCTAGCTTCATTGCCGTAACCTGCATTTTATCCAACACAAATTTCTCATCCAACTCATTGGCCTCCTAAAATTACCAGTTCTACTGCGTTGGCTCCAGTTGATGCAGTGAGACAATCTTTATCTTTTAAGCACATGCAGTTTCGGTAGACAATCAGCCCAAAAGTTTCAACTCGGAGGGGTGTAATTTGTATAACTTTGCAATATAATCTATTTGTTTTTTTCACCGTTGGAAATTTAGAATTTATATTTGGGATTAATGCACAGCACAGCGGCCAAACAAAAATGTTTTAGATTATTTTCTACACCCAGGAGAACATTTTCTTTTTGATAACAGAATGTTGCCACTCATTCACCCACCAAGTATGACAGCTAAAATCAAGCATTTGCTCCTTCTGATACCTGACCTGCCAGAGCACTGGTTCAAAGCTACATGCATGTGCATCAACCATTGCAGAACATACTCAGTTCTGAATGATTGCAGCACTGGGGCATCAAGGAAGTCGTATCTTATGGAGTGACAACACATCACCTTTTCTCCAGCCAGACAATCATTGCTCCTTTCTTTAGTTTCTGTCTAAAACATTCTACCGTTGTCATAAAAGTGATCAAGAAATTGTCCTTCATTATACATATCTTCTTAACCCCAATTTTGGCAGAAATAGCCATTTCTTTCCAAACCTAGATTACAATTTGTGTCAGAGTATTGCACTCCCTTGTTTTCCCAACACACATTTTTCCAGGGTAATCTGATGAATTATGCATAGGGAAGGGTGCTGACAAAAAAAGGATTCCTGTGGCTATTCTCCATTTCTCCAGTAAAACTCACGACGGTGTGCTTATACTGAATCAAGTAGTTAGCATACAGTGTGGGGTGTTACTGATGCAGTTTACTTAGTCTTGGTTCGTTATTTAGGGTGCATTCACAATACAATGAAGTAGATCTAGTTTGGTTCTCACACCACTCTCTATTTCCACATGTCCCAGTTGTTCTACCTCACTCTTTACAAGCACTCAAATGTTCCTCCTTAATGTCATTTGCAATGGCTCAGAATGCCCAGCGCTATGCCTCCGGTCTGCTTCTTATATAAAAGCAATGTCTCTTGCACCTATTTTGTTACATTTAGGTAAAAGGTGATACCTCATAAGGTGTGACAGGACGTTTTCAAATTTGCAATTGGAGGCCAACACTTTCAACGCAGTCATTTTGCTATGTGGAGGTTAATGTGAAGCCTGTGCTCCTGTTTTTCCTCTTTTCTTGTTCTTTTTTTATCTTCTTTATGATATTTTCTTTGGGTTATATGTAGGTTATTTGTTTTGTACATTCCCTAGCAAAATGTCTGCATAAGCTTTAGGGTCACCTGTATACTTGCACAGGTTATTGCATAATGTGTTGCTCTGCCTGTATATTTCTTGGCATTATGTATGTACTTTGCTTCTTAATTTTTCCACACATTTGTATTAAGTGTTGTCTTTCTATGATATACAAATGTGATAGACTTATGGTCTTAGCACATTGGTGTTTGTGTATATAATTTTTATGTGGTTTGGTATTGTGATATGTGTAGGTTTCTTGTCTAAAGTAACTGTTGTAAACTATATTAGTCTTTTGTGTTTTTAGTGGATATTTTATGTATGTCAAAGTGATGTATATTTATATGTTTGTTAAAATTACAGCCCTGAAGAAGTCCAAACCTTTGGACGAAACGCGTCGGCTGTTGCTTCAATGTTTTTATCAAAAATTGAATAAAAGTAGAAGAATGGATATCTTGGACACAGATGTATTTGTTTGCTAAATGTCCTCTGTTCCTTATATTGAGTGGTGCAGCGATGTGTTTGTCTTTTAACTGTTATTATCCTGTATTGGATGGCACCGGGACAGTGGGTGCATTAACAGTGTGCACACGTTAATGGTGGTTGATTTTCACCATATCAATTAATTGTTGGCGATAGTAGATTAGGTGCTGTTCCTATTTCAGGGTTCACTGTCATTCAAGTTCTGACTTCTAATTTGTGTCGGAGTATTGCACTCCCTTGTATTCCCAACACATATTTTCCTAGGGTATGCTGTTGAATTATGCATAGGGAAGAGTGCTGACAAAAAAGGATTCCTGTGACTATTCACCATTTCTCCAGGAAAACTGACGATGGTGTGCTTATACTGAATCCAGTAGTTAGTATACAGTGTTGGGGTGTTACTGATGCAGTTTACTTAGTCTTGGTTCGTTATTTAGGGTGCATTAACAATACAATGAAGTAGCTCTAGTTTGGTTCTCACACCACTCTCTATTGCCACATGTCCCAGTTGTTTTACCTCACTCATTACAAGCACTCAAATGTTCTTCCTTAATGTCATTTGCAATGGCTCAGAATGTCCAGCGCTATGCCCCCGGTCTGCTTCTTATATGAAAGCAATGTCTCTTGTACCTATTTTATTACATTTAGGTAAAAGGTGATACCTCATAAGGTGTGACAGGACGTTTTCAAATTCGCAATTGGAGGCCAACACTTTCAACGCAGTCATGTTGCTATGTGGAGGTTCATGTGAAGCCTGTGCTCCTGTGAAACATATGTGCATTTGCACCCTAATATTGACTGACAGTCAAACTACTTCTGTATCTGTTTCAAATTGGTCTGGCATTAATAAACAACTCATCTTCTTCAGGAACTGTAGGTGGGAGGTCTTTGGCAGGAATATATTTAGGAGTATTTGATTGCCTGATTTAGAGTTCAGTGGCCCCTGTAAATTATCCTATTTCTGGAGAAAACTAAATGTAGAGTAGAATTGTACTAGCTGATTCTATTACACAATACTATCCATATGATGGTGGGAATTCAGCTAGTGAAATCTCCTCTGTATTTAGAGCCCCCCACCAGAAATTGAAGGATTTTCAGTTATCACAGAACTCTAAGTCATGCCCAAAAAGATTCCTTGATCAATGTGCGCAGATTCTCTCCACTTATGTATGGGCATGTGTTTGGTAGAAGCAACAGTGGCATTTTACAGGAAAATTTTTAGCACTTTCAAGAGTCAAGCTGGGATATGTCCGCATACCAACCCTATGTATTCCCTCTCTAAGAGAAATGGATAAATATCTAAATAGATCACATCTTGATAACCGTACACATACAAGATGCAATAGTAAACACATTACCAGATACTTTCTTAGACAAAGAGGGCAAATATTATTCTGGGTCACCAGAGGAAAATCTAGTTGGGACACCAATCAGTAAGCAGATTAACGAGTGGATGCAGTCATTACAAAGTATTTTGAAGTAATCTCTATAGTGCTCATCATTCCTCGTTCTACTTTCTTGCTTTTTACATTGATGTTCTGCTTTGATTTGTTTAATTAAGTGCTGTTTTATTCTGTTGTTTTTGTGAGTTTTTTTCTTGACATGTTTGTCATTTTGATCCTTCTGGCTGCATGAGGCTTGACATATTATTTCTGGTACTTAACTCTTCACCAGATTATTACTTATCTCTGCAGCTAAAACAAATGCCACATGGTGCCATACTTTGTTGGATGGCCTCCAGGCAGGGGCGTATTCAGGCTCCTGTAGCCTCTGTGGTGCTGGGAGGCCCCCAATCCTTCAATGGGCTCACTAACCCATCATGAGGCCCCAGCTAGTGCCAGACCAATGAATAGCTGTGCAGTATGAGATACTTTGGAGACCCTCATTACAATATGATGGGGGGGGGGCCCTTACCATTTCGCGTTACGCTGTTGCCCCCAGGCAGTCACTAGTCTTCTGTTTTGGAATGGTGCAATGATCAACTCAAGTCCAAAAGACTTAGGCAAGGTGTCACGTTAAACAGCATAGGTGAGACTGAAGAGCTACGTGGGACCAAACAAGTGATTGAAAACCTGTAAGAGAGGAAAGATACAGATTGACAACAATGGGATTGGCTGTACTTTTGTGGGATGTCCATTCAAAGCAATCCTGAACATCTATTCTATTAATAAAATAAAACTTTCGGTCCTCAAAAAAGATGAAAGTGTTTGTTGGTGCAAATTGTTACTGGAACAATAAGGGCTCTATTTCCAGAAAAAGAGACTGATACTATCCCAAGTATACAACTTTAGCACATCTGGACTGCTGTGCAAGGCACAGCTTTCTAGGTGTACTTCCGAGAATGTTGTGTGACTTTTAAAAAGGTTTCTATTCACCCTGATTGAACGCTCTGTGACCGAGAAATCTACATAAGGAGACTGTGGCCGTCTGAACATATGTACACTTTTTTACCATTTATTTTCTCCTACGCAGATACCAAATTTGGGAGTGATCCGTTCTCCTTTCCACCATGGAAGAGGAGTTAAGCCAGGCCTGGGTTTGAGTAAATCTCTGACGATTTCCAGGATGGAGGTGATCAGATCAAAGTTTGCGAATGCCCACAAGTGTACATGTTTTTGCATACTTCCAAGGCAATCCATTTCATCAAACACCCCTTTCCCACCTCTTAAGTGGTATTTCCTGGTGTGGAATTCTCTGAACCTTGGTAGAGAAATGTACACTCTTGAAGCCATTTAAGTCTTGGCATGTAATGAATAAGGTAAGGTTAGTTTTTAACTAATGCTTACAACCAAATTTATTTTAAAGAATTTGCCCTTAAATCTATTGATGTGTTTGTACTTCACGTTGAATGAGCTTCCCTGCATGTGTTACTCACAGATCAATTGGCATCTTAAAAGTAACTTCCTATGTTGCCAGTTGCAAAAAAAAAATGAATACATTGGGGGGCATATTCATAAGGAGCTAGCGCCAAATAAACGGCACTTTATCGCAGCCAAGGTCGTGGTAAATTTACCCCACCATTCACAGGATGGTGCTATCAGCCCACAGCACCAGTTTTTCCACGATAATAGCCGTAAAAAACATCGCCACAGAGGACCCCTGTAACTATCGCTAATGAGATGCAGAGTAGGCGTTCCCGTGCACAAAGCCACGACAACACCACACCTCAACATTCACAATGACCTGACAGATCAGCGATAAGAACACAAAACACGCGATAGGGCCAGTAGCAGCAGGAAATTTACACCTGCTCTGACCGGGTGTAAAGTCGGATGGCAGCAGTACCACAATAGGGAGCCCAGCCCAGGGCGTCATCGGAAGGGCAATAGATGCCATGGAGCCACACATCTTGCAGCCCGGACACCCAAGCGGGCCACAACACCCACCCGGCACAACACCCCCCGGACCACCACAGAGGCAGCACAGAAAAAGAAAGCGGCCCCACAGGAAACGCATCTGCCTCACAAGCACAATATCTGACATTGTCACGGTCCACTACAGGCTAAAAGGGACAACCATCCTACACATCCTGGCCATCATCACCCAACAGGCCAATGGCACCAACACAGCGGACAACCAACATCCCACCCCACACCAAGTCGGAGGAGTCTCAGAGCCAGCCACATCCAAGTCCCCCACACCTGTCCTGGACATCACCATCACCCTGGCACCCCAGGCCACGTACAGCCAACACATTGTTCAAGAACCGCTGGAGTCCAAGCAAGGACCATACGCCATACCCGGATGCACGCATGTGTTGAGGGCAATCCACTGCACACGTCCCACCTGTGCCCCCTGGTGACACAGCACACAATTAGCGCAACAGGAAGCACACATCACACATCAATGTGCAAGCAACATCAGAACGCCATGGGACCTACACCAATGTCGCCTCCAAATACACAGCCGGTGTGCACGATCCCTTCACCCTCCGACATTCCATCAGCAACCAGCCTACCAAGGATGGCACCCAGGGAAATGCACAGCTCCTTGGCAAGTTCCCAATTAACACCCCACTCACCTCAACTCCACAACCATGCAATCCACAATTCTGGCAATGGATACATCACAAGTTCACAACCAACATGCACAACAGCATGCCCACCCACCAGACACAATAAAACGACTTACAATGGTAACCTGGGCAAGCCGTGAACATGACCAATCAACGACATGGCACCTCAGTAACACAATAGACAAATGTGGGGAGAGGAGGCAACCAGGCATGTGTGAAGGATGCAGTAGAACCATGATTGGGAAAGTACCCAATGCCAAAAGTGGCGGTGAAGTGCTGGACAGACCGCAATATGCAGAACACATCCATATCCACGGCGACATACACCTCTGGTGTATGGAGTGTAGTGGACAGTGGACGCAACCATATCATCCCAGCCAGTGGGGGTCCTTGCGTAAATTATGCCTGTTACGCCCCTGTAAGCGTGAGCAGAGTGGGATGGGCTGGCATGCGCCAGGCTAGCATAGGGGTGTGAATAAAAAGCACGTAGCCCTGGGCGTGGTCCTCTTCCAGAAAGCCCAATGTCTCTGCTAGGGCGGCGCCTCCCACCCCAACACAAGGCCGACGCCGTTCTCATTAGCGGAGTTGCCTGAGATCTTGTGCGCCTGCCGTATCTCGACCCGCTTGACCACAAACCCGTCAGGGCCGACCATGCGTAGCCAAGCCACACTGATCAGCAGCCGACACCAGCCTGTGTCAAGGAGTGCCCACCACGTGCCAGTATAAGCTCCAAGCCCGAGGCCCGAGACCTGGCCAGCCTTTCAGACCACCGCTGCCCCCGACATTGGCACACATTACTCCTTTCCTGTTGACATATTCTACTGGCGTCCTCTGTGGCCCTGTGGGTCCCATATGTGAAACTGTGTCCTGGCTCATGAATGGCAGTGACCCCAAATCCGGGCCAGCAACCACAGTAACAGACCCCCGATCAGTGAGGTATAGTTCCATATGGGCATCTTGCGACACCTGGTGCCACAAACTGTTCAAAGCCAGACAGCGACATGTGGATGAGAGACCAGGACTACCCTGCGGACCAGTAGCTCTCAGACCCAGCACCTAGTTGCGATTCGCGAATGGCAGAGTACACACCAGTGGACGCATGGAGAGGAGTAAGAGGAAGATGCGGCTCTGTCCGGACGAAAGCCGGGTCACAGTCACGGAGGTGACCGAATATGTGGTGCCACTGAACCTGAACTACGCAGGCCGGTGGGGCCACCAACCTAAAGCGGCGACACTCTGTGAATGACCTGTGCTGACCCACCTACACTGCTCTCGGCCTAGGCTGCGCTCGAGTAGGTCGCAGATCCTAAACTGAACATCGAGTATGCAAAGACAGATTACATATCATTGCACGCAAGGAGAGGCGTAAGAGATTGATGCCTTTCATCTTGGTGGAGAGAAAATGATCATCATCACGGAGGTGTTCGTACACTACCGACAACTTCCCTGGTGTCACTAGCGCTGTGCATCGCGAGCCAACGACACGTGGCTGTGGTCCATTGCTGACCGCTGCCTCTGGCCTATACTGCGTTCCAGTAGGTCACAGAGACATAATTCAGCAATGGCGGAGTTCATATCAGTGTACTGGTATCATCGCAGACTGCATCCCCACTGAGCCCAGTGCCACTAAGTCTGGTCCCCGACATTCATGGACACTCTCTGGTCGAACTTTGGTGACGTCTGAGTCTATGGACTAGGGGACTGTTCTTATCCTCATGTAGCTGATACCGAATTGGTGGTGGCAACGAGGCTGTCGCATTCCACTCCTCCATTCGGCATCTTGCCCTGGAGGACACCTTCCACTGTCCCCTGAAACCCTCCGCAAAAATACATCTCGGACATTGATGGTGACCCGCTCAGGTCGCATGGCCCATCTGACTGCACCACAAGTCACCGTCCCGTGGCTTGGTGCCTGTGCTCAGGCCGGTCGTGGATGCCATCATCGGCCTGATGCCCTGCTCAGCACTCCAGGTGCCAGTGACACAGTGCACCATCCGTTGCTGATTGTGTTTTGTGCTGTGGAGCTGTTGCACAGGTGTGTCACCTCAAACAGTGTGGGGGCCCTGAGACGTTGATGGGGAAGATGATGCAGGTCTAACACTGCATCTGCATCAGGAATATATTGAAGGGACACAATCCGAGACTTTTTCTTCAAATGAGCGCGCTCATCTCTAGTGTCCAAACTCCAGTGCACTGCAACTCATGGACACTACTGTTTGCATGTTGGCTGTCCTCTGGACTTTCTCCGGCTCACTCCATGTTGCTCAGCAGGTGACTCTGTATTGCATGTGCTTTCTATTTCCGTTGCACTTGTGTCCAATGTTCAAGTGGTTGCCAGCACCAGACATTCCATGCAGAATAGCTTACACTCACCCCACACACATCCAGCACAGGTGTCACTGTACATGTGGCCCTGCCAATAAAGGTGCCGGGCACATGTGCCTGTAGCCAGTTCAACATGATATCTGCGTGTCTCCCTGTGGTCTTGTAGTATGCATGTTGGCCCTGGGCCCTATGACATTACATTGTGCTGTGTACATCGGATGCAGACCAATTACCGCAGGCAGTGGTTTTGAGCTTGGAGATGTAGCTTTGTCGTCACCCCCTCAATTCCCAAGGGGAGTGGCCAGGGCCATCGTACACACAGCCAAAATGGGTGTGTGACTGCTATTTGAGCGCCCCTGGGCATGGTTCTGTGCTGTGCATGTGCATCTGCATGTGTCTCTATGGCAGTGTGGGTCTCCTTAGTGGGGTGTGGGTGGGCCCTGAAGGGTGATAGACCCCTAGGTATGTGTCCTTGTTCGCATTCCATGGGTTTGGCCCCCACCCACACCTGTTGGGCCACCTCCTTTTGGAGTGCTGACATATGGCATTGGGGTGCCATGTGTGGGTGAAGTGTTGTGAACCAGCTGTGCTTGCGGGTGCTTCCTGCTGTATGGTCTGTTGCATCCTCGGTGTTCTCCTCTGAGTAGCTTGGCTGGCCAGGTCCTGGTGGGGGGTTGCGTGGGATATCCCTGGGCTGTTGTAGGGCATCGGTGTTGACTGTGTGGTGGTCCTTTCCGGCATCATGGATGTGCTGTGTTCTGTGCTCTGCTGAAGGTGTTGTGTGCCCCTCTGCGATGTGAAGGGGAGGTGCATGTTGACTTTGTGTTGACATATATGTTGGCGCATTGTGCTGGTTTGCCTGCCGGCTGTATGGCAATGTACATTGTGACTGTTTGGGGGATGCTGGATTCTCCTGCGGGTAAGTGTACATTTGGACTACTTGACAGACGTGAGGTCGTACGCCTACATTTCCATTTCACTGTTTCCGGGTCTGTCAGATGTAGTGGGCATGTTTCTGTGCATGTGCGGAGCCAGTTGTGTCCTCTGTTTTGCAGTGTAGGATATGCTTGTTGTGCCACATTGTCGTCAATGTGGGTGTGCTGTTTGTGCTATGTGTTTGTGCTGCATTGTGCCAAGGGGATCTGGAACATGATCCAGGATGTTTGTGGGTGTGCAGTGTATGCCATTGTGCCCATCTCCCCGTTCCCCCAGGCCCTGTTCGTTGCACTCCCTGTTGATGTTGTGTCAGGTCCTCTCGAGCTGTGTCTGTACTCCCCACTCCTTGACTCCTTATACCGTCTCCACACTGATGACTGTGGCCTGGGTTTCCTCCAGCTCCTCCGGTGACGCTGGACTGCCAACTCCTGTTGCCGTTGTTGCCTTCCTGTTGGCAGCGGGTTGGTGCCTGGTTTAGGTAGTCACGTCATGCCATTGCCTATTGGCCTCCTGGATTGGCCTCCTCAGCACTCTGACTGCAATCCAGGTGGTCTGCTAGTGGGTCAGTTGCTGGTAGTGTTCTGTCACCTCCGTGACGATGGTCTTGTTTTCCTGCGGTAAGCACCCCGTCTTCCTCTCCCTCTTCTCCTTGGCCTTCTCCGACCCCATTGTTCCTTGCTGGTAGTCTGTGGGGGTTGTGGGGTTCAAGTTGGCCTCTGCGTTGGATCAGGGTGCATCCATGCTGCTACGTGCTTTGGCTTGTTTCTGGTGTAATTTTTCGGTGTTTTTTTTTGGTGCATTGTCCGACCAGACGTGTGGGATTTGCAGGCCTGTGGCTGGTTTTCGCTACTTTTTGTACCGTGTTTGGCCTCATCGCATATTTTTTTTGCATTCGCGTATCGCATTTTAGCGGCGTGGCTTTGATTTTCACGCTGACATTTGCGGCGTTATCTGGTGTCTTTCGCATGCTACCGCCTCGTTGTGAATTCCACGTTGACACAGGGTTATTTTCCCACAATAGGCTGCGTTGTTCAAAGTTGCGATACGCTACTCTTGCGGTAGTTATCACACCTTCTTGTGAATATACCCCTGGGAGTTTGTAGAGGTGGTCACGTACCTTTTGACTGTGCACTTTATGTTGTTTTTCACAACCATCAGCTGAAATAAGCAGAAATTGACTTTTCCCTTATTCAGAATTTATAGTGTTTCTCGTTCTGAGTACGCTCTTGTACTTTTTTGCCAGTCATGGGTCTGTACATTTGTGGTCTTACATATATGAGCGGCTTTGATAACGAAAAGGAGTATTTATTTGGAGAAAAAAAAATAGCTTATCGTGTTGAGCTCTGGATAGTTACGAGTGAATGGGAATTGTGCTTGTTGAATCTGATTTAACATCGTTTTTGTTTTTCGAATAGAGATGCTGTATCTCAATGTATTATGAAATTATGATAAATGTAATTTTTTAACAAATTATGTTAACTGTGCTTGTAATTTTGTGGTTTTTCATTTAAAAAAAATCATTGTGAAAGTATCTTTAACTATATGTTAAAATGCCTTTTTCAAGTACAATACCCTTAATTTCAAAAACTGTTTGACTCTCAGATCACTTTTATTAAATCTTTTAGTGAAATTGCAGCTTAGCTTAAGATCAAAGTTAAGATCAAAGTTACACTGCATATACTTAAGACACGGTGTTTATTTTATTTGCGCTCATTGTTTTTATGGTGTGTTATTTACTAACTAACTATGCAACTTCGTTTTTAAAACAACCTAAATAATTGATAATCTGGAATTACAAATGAGAAGTCTGAATAAAATGCAAAACAAACATTTGGGCGTATCCTTGTCCCATTTTTTAAAAACAAATGTCAGCTGAAATTGGAAGTAATCAATTATTGCTTATTAAGTGGCACAGTTCATATGTCTACATCACGAAACCGTCTAGATGAACAATAATCTGACTTTCTCATGGTGAATACAAAGTCTTGCAGGTTTATCAATCAATTATATTTAAAGTGGTAGTCAAGCTTTGCAGCCCCAAAGACACTTGCGTGTGTCAATTTAGCTACTTCTTGTGTCACTTTTTCATGAGCATATGCACTCGAATTCTCGGTTTCATTACAAAATTACAAAAGTGTAGATGACACAGGTGTGCTGCCAGATCCTGAAGAGAGGTAAAGAGAACTCTTTTTGTTGGAATCCGCTATTCTTAGAACAAATTATAGTGGCATTGGGTATAATAGGACTATAGATTCACATTCACACAAACACTGTGTGTGTGTGTGTGTGTGTGTGTGTGTGTAGACACACACACGCAAAGAGGGCAACTCTTACTCAGATGCCTACACAACTAAATCACGGACTTACATAATGCACATGGGGAGATGAAACTGGGAGGCAGATTTTTTTAGGTTGTCCGCAGTCCACTACAAAGAATCCAAACTCATGTTTCCTTTATGAAATGCATTTTATTTACTTTGGAGAGCTGTGCTCTCTGTCCTTTCTACCCTTTAATTGATTTGTTAAGTCAGAAGAAAACCTTGAGATGGACTGAGATACGACATCTTCAGCCTAGTTTCTTCATTTTTAGGCTATGCCTTAAGACGCCGTCAGCTGTCTCCATAGCCTCCTATAATTGGAAATAAATTTAAAAAATACATGCATATGTACATACATGGGGACACTTCCGGCCAGACTTCTTCAGAAAATGGTCTGTCCATCTGCCATTCGCATTTTGCTTCTGTCCACCACCACTTACACAATGGGACAGCCCTCTTCAACCAGTGGATTTCTTGTACAGTGAGTGTTCAGTAGTTTTACAGTAAACGTGCATATCCAACTAAAAATGGACACCTCAGTGCTAGGTCGGACAGGCCAATATTCTCTTTGTCACTGCCTTTTCCATTCCATTCTTTCCTTTTTTTAAACAAAATGTATATCCATCTTTGATTTTTTCAAATACGTTTCTAGTTACAGTAATTTCAAACTCATTAGTTAATTTTCTCTGGCAATACGATTTATATTTTCCTGTGATGTGCACTATAACTGAAACTGTTTCTATTTCAGTTCTAAGGACAGCTACCTGCTTGGAAACGCCTAGACAGTTCTATTAAAATTACATGCCGTGGTTACTGTTTTCAATTTATCTTTTTAATACATGCATATGGCTGCTATGCTTAGACCAAGTTTCAAACACAATACCCAAATAGTTGTTCTAGGAGCAGAAGAACATTAGATGAATGAAACCTACATTTGTACATGTTAAAATAAAAAAGGGTATTGTTCTGGTTTGGTTTATGAATGTAATTACATGCTGCTTTTAATTTGATAGGTTGCTAAGAGTTGTATCAAAACTTGTTTTCATCCATAGTCTTCTTTACTACACACACTACCAAATTTGTTATTTGAGTTTTTATGACAGACATTCTACAGCATGGTGTTCAAAATATTGGCAGATTCAGTAACACTTATAGTGTACATGGAATTCGAGAAATATGATTTTGAGATAATCATATTGAGAGGCAAATAGATAAGATAAAAAAGAGTATACATTATACAATTATAAATAAATATTTTAAAAAGTCACTGAACTATATACAGAAAATAAAAATTCATAATAACCAGTACATACACATTGTTTTGCAAACAATGAATACATTTATAAATTTCACAACTGTAAAAAAAGACATTAGAAATAGTTTTAAGCTCCACCTATAGGTAGCCTGAACAGTTCAGACATTAAGGCCCTGATTACGATGGTGGTCGGACGCTTGTCCGACCGCCATCGCTGAGGGTATGGAACTGCCCGACATGTAGTCGGCAGTTCCACCCGCCTAATAACGAAGCTTCTGCCATGTAGGTGGTGGGGAAAAAATCCTTTTTAGGTTTCGCCTGGCGTCGGAGCTCCTAGCTCCGCCCAGGAGAAATCTTATGTCCCTACAGTGTAGGGCTTAGTCCCGCCCTCTGTTCCATTGGCTAGCTCCATAAATGGAGGCTAGCCATTGGAACAGAGATCTGTCCGTCAATTGCGGAGCAGATTCGGGGGCGTTCCGGCCATTTTTACTCATCCTGCCCCTTCTGACTACGTCATGCGGCCGTGGGCGGGGTTTATTTTTTTTTCTCCTCCATGTTTGTTTCGGCCATTCCGCGGCCGACCGCCGCCGGAGGAAGTCCAGGTCCAGGTGAGCGCTGGCCGTTCGCGCCACCCCCCCTCCCACTGTCCGTGCTCCGCCCCCCCTCCCGCTGTCCGTTCCCCCCCCCCCCTCCCGCTGTCCGTGTAGTATCTAACTGGGTGTGCGGTGCTGGGGTTGGGCAGCAGACTCAGATTTTTTTTTGGGGGGTGCTGGCCGTTCCCGCCGCCCCCCGCCCCCCCTCCCACTGTCCGTGCTCCGCCCCCCTCCCGCTGTCCGTCCCCCCCCTCCCGCTGTCCGTGTAGTATCTAACTGGTTGTGCGGTGCTGGGGTTGGGCAGCGGACTCAGATTTTTTTGGGGGGGGGCGCTTATGTCGTTTTGTCACGGCATTGGGCACACTGCCAGTGTGAAATGGTTTCCGAGGGTGTAGAGTGGCTTTCCACTAAACCCGCGCCCCTGCTCTGGGTACGGCGTGGTGGCACAGCTGGCCTTTCCTTTTGGAGACCGCAAAGCGGTGCAAACTTTTCCTCAGGCTACTTCATAAAAACTCCTACAATTAACGGGTCGTTTCCATATTTCACGTGGGAGCCTGTGGGTGATGGTTTTGAATGAGAGCCTTTTCTCCTAAATGGGGTCGTTACACCCACTCGCTTGGCGCTATTGATATGGTTTCCGGATATTGCCCCCCTATGCAGGGTAATCACCTCACCTGCAGCGATGGGCGCAGTTACCCAGCATTCTGTGTGCAGTGCCACTTACTAACTTGCTTCAACCGGATTGGGCACGAGGGGGCATGGTTGGGGAGAGGATAAGTGGACGGTCGAGGCCTAATCATGAAATCCCTGGTCTGGGTGCCGGGGGCGCACTCCCTTCCAGCCCTCGGTGCTCGTGTTTGGGCAGCACCTGCAGGCCGGTGTGCTGCTGCTCAGCGTGAGGTGATTTACTGCGCCGAGTGTTTCTACGTGGGTGCCTCAGCGGGGCAGGCATCTGGTCGCACTGATCCTTCCGGTCTGGGGGAGCAGCATTCCTGCCCCGGGCTGCAGTGGGGACATATCTGGGATGCTTCTCCGGGGACCCGCTGGACATCTCCTTGACCTGACAGGAAAGGGGCGCAGCCCAAGGGGCGGGCTGCAAACTCGGAGCCGTCGGGGCCAAGTGTCACACGGTGGACGGCGAGTCTGCCCACTACGGCCGGGGGGAGGGGTGTCGCACAACAGGTGCGTTCTGCAAGACATAATTTAGTCTATTATATCGGCTTTGATTGCACAGTAAGTGACCCTACCGTGCGCCAGGATACTCCCCTCTTTATGGGGTCTCTGCAATGATTCAATCTCCTACCAGCGTAAGGTGTCGGGACCTGTTACATCACACACTATGAAATGTGCATAAAGTGTTGCAAAAAGCTTGAGCCTAATATATTTCTACCCAAACAATTTTTTTAGCAGCACTTGAATAATGAACGCTTTCTAACCTAGATTACAATTGTAATTTATGTACCGCCAAATAACAAAATGAGCTGTGACAAAAGCAGTAACCCGCTGAACTAAGCACATAAAATGCTGTTCTCTTATTTGCATAGTACCTGTTATTTGCAACTGGCACATTAACCCTCTGAACTACTTTGGATGAGTCGAAACTGCCCATGGACAAACCACCAATCACTCTCCAGCAGGTGCATTAACCACCAGTTTTCTGGGCACTTTTATAGTTGCCTGAAAACTGTGATATACAAGGAACTCTGCAGTGCTCTGCCAGAAAGGAGTGTCCCTCACCCATCAGCCTCCCGGTGAAGCGCTCACTGCGTCCGGCATTGATCCCAGGTCTGCTGGGGCGGACTTGCTGCCGGCCCGCGGTTTTTTCGTGGAGCTCAGAGGTGGTGTATGCATTATGGGACAGCGGCCATTGCTTGCTATTATGCATTGCAAGATTGCGGGAGTGTTCTAATAAAGTCTGGTCTGGTAGCTTACTGGACAGTAGGGACCGATGTTCTGCTGATATCCCGGCTGGTCCAGCCTTTCATCCTTCTGAGGTCCATAAAACGAGTGCTGTTGATTTGGTACATACATCTGTTGTTGGGCGCCAAGATACCCTTGGGTGAACTTGAGCTTTACAAATACACATTACCTTATTAAACGCCGTTGCAGCATAAACAATGGCCCTTTTCACAATTTATTAGATCTTCTATAAATTTCCGTTCATTAGCTCCACATAGAGTACACCCTATTCCGGGATTAATATAATAATTCTTTTGCCACATTTTAAAGCTACTACTTGTATAAATGGACATAGCTATCTGAATGTACTCATGATACTGTACTGCATGCAAAGCATTATGGGTAGGGAGGAGTTCCAATGTTTTTTTTAAAGTTTATGATTTGCAGTACTGCACCTGCCACATCTCGGACTCATATAATACATTTTTTATAAATATCCCATCATCAGCTCCAGAGTACAATCTAATCCGCAGTTGACATCATTATTTTGTTACATTTTAAAGCTACTAATTGCATACATGGACATAGCTATTTGAATGTATTTGTGGTACTGTCTTGCATGCAATGCATTATGGGAGTACCATATGTAACAAAGTTTATGATGCTCACTGGGGACCTCAGTAGCAGACGAGCAGTGCTTGTTCCAGTGTCCAGGCCCACTTCTAACATTGAAAGATAACATGGGGCTTGTGGTTACCAACTCCAGCTGATGGGGGAGCCTGCCCATCTCCGTGGGGGGGTGGGGGCTCCGCCGCCTGTCCATCTCCAGGGGACGGTGTGGTGTTTATGGTGGGCGGCAGGGGCATGTGGGTGGTATAATCCTGCTTTTCGCACTAGCCCCTCACTCGTGTTTCTTTTCTTTCCCTAGGAGCGCTCTGCAGAGATGGCAATAAAGGCTCTGGGTGTGTGTGTGGTAGTAATTGCTGTCTGCTGAGCTCGTCCGTTGGGTTCAATGGGTCTCACATTTGCGAGAGATTAAGCTAATGGCAATGTAAATAACAATGCCATTTATTTATCTGTTTTCAAAACCAACACATAAATACACATTTTGTCATTTACAATGCCAATAGCTCTAACTTTTCCAGAGGCGAAACCATTGCATTGTAAATGCTTGTTCTAATGTGGCTTGTGCTACGGCCCGGAAAAGGGCCTCAGCAAAAGGCGCAATGGAAACATGCATTTTGAAAACATCCATGCACTGTGTGCCAGGAACCATGTGGTGCTTGGCACACAGTGTATTGATGTTTGGGAGGGGGCACCACATTTGCCACCCCTGGTCTCAAAGCAGAGGCCCACAAGGGACGGTGGTCTTGAAAGGGGCCCTCAAAGTCCCTTTCTGACTGCCTTTATACGGTGGTCGGACTGCCATGTAAAGGTAGAGTGAAAAGGGACGTTGTAATCCCTAGGGCAGTGCCTCCGCGGGCACCGCCCCCATTGTACGGATTACGCTCTGACCGATGCGCTGACGGACTCCTTGAGCCGGTCAGTGGCTTCGGTCAGTCCCTCCACCTGTTGCGCTCCAAACGACTGCATCATTATGCAGCAGTTAAACCGCAGCCTTAGATGTCAGACGGACTGCCACCAACGCCCTGTAATAATCGAGCTTTAAGTAAGATCAGCAGACCTTCTACTATAGGTCATATACATCTCAGATGCTGGAGATATCCTTCCAGAAGCTCACACTATCTACACAGTGCTCACAGCATTTGTACTACATTTCCTGAAATAGCAAGACATTTCTAGTAAGAGCTGCAAATTAATATTTTTGCAGGAATTGCCACCAAATTGCGTTTTTTACCTGAGCCTTCGAGAAAGGCAAAATATACAAAATGGTGCAATACTAACAAAATGTACTTTTGAATAGTCTTGTTATATTATTCTATTTGTTGTAAAATGACCATCAATTTAATAAATATCGTGCTCAGTTTATTTAAGGTTGTCAGCTACAGGCAAATGCATCATGTTCAATATTTGTATGGTTGTCATTTATTTGTCTTCCATATTTTATGTCACCATGGTGAAATGGATTTAGAGGGTTCACTTTGAAACGTAATGCATTCCTCTTCTCTGTGTTCTTTAACTAGATATCAGAGCTCCTGGCTTGCAATGAGCCCAGGTATCAAGCAAGTCTTGATTCACTAAACATCTGATAAAATGGAATCAAGCACCAGCACAGAGCATGAAAACAAGGGGCTTTTGTCCTTTGCTCATGCTGAGGCCAGAAGTATTATTTTATCAAATAAAGTGGTGCTCTTTCAAGTGCAAGGCTCAAGTGCTAATATTGACTTGATGATTGTTCTGTTCAAGGCTGCAATGCTCACTCTTAAGGAGAAAAGGTTACGGCAGCATATTATAACCATCTCACTATATTGGAGGTGGACGCTGATCCCAAGGGAAAGGGGTGCGAAAATTGGAGCATCGCTACGTGGCTATTCTGGGAATTAAAGTGAGCATGCACTTTTTTTCTAAAATGTGGAGCTACAGGGGGGAGCCATAAAAACATGTTTGAATACTGCAGTGGAACTCTTTTACGTACTCTTGTATACTCTTTCTCCCCAAAACGTCCAGCTCCATATTAGTAAAACTGTAAAAATCCCAGCCCTTTCTACTTGCACTAAATTATATATGAATAGTCCTATTTTTTTCCCTTTTTAGATGTGTTGGGGCTAATTCACAAAGTCATGTAAGAGTAAATAAAAAGTACTACAGGAGTACTACTTTATAGGCTCCAAAATACCTTGTGAATAAGCTCTAGGGAAATTAATATGCGAAATGCTTATGTAAAATCATAGTTATTTTACATAGCAGTCTTTACCTGCTTCCACAGGGCTCC
This sequence comes from Lissotriton helveticus, assembly GCF_964261635.1. NCBI lineage: Eukaryota > Metazoa > Chordata > Amphibia > Caudata > Salamandridae > Lissotriton > Lissotriton helveticus. The sequence goes on from NC_136067.1 coordinate 1,532,166,067, forward strand.
TTTGGGTGACTGTATATCTCCGCACTGGGATCAAGATGGAAGATTTATCCATGGAATGAGACATTCTACCAGTGTGGGTGGCTTTTGTTTCAAACACTTAGATAATAGGTCTCATTCACAGCCTTTTTCTGTGAGTACTGTGTTTCCAGGCTTGATTCACATACAGCTTGATTCAGTAAACATGTTTTACAACGAAAGCGAAACAACGCATGCCATTACAATGTGGTCATTACAACGACCATGTGGTTACATCGCATTTCGTTACAACGACTTGCTGTAGGGGGCAGAAGGTGTTAGATTTTAAATCCAACACCTTCCCTACTGTTGCACACACTGGAGTTGGAATAGTAAATTATACTATTCCAAACTCCGGTGCCCTCTCTACATCAAGTTGTTGTAATGACTTGCGTTGTATTGGTATGCGTTGTAACAACGCGGTCATTGTATTCACTGCATTGTAATCGCATGTGTTGTAAACGCATGGTTCAATGTGTCCTATTCACTTGATTCATCAAGGTTTTTCTGCAAGTACTTCCTCTTACTCCGGCCGTACATTTGAGTTACGCCTGAATATCCATGCCTGATTCACAAAACATTTTTGGTGTTCTGTTTCCTAGTGTAAGACATGCACCCTCAAGGAAACAGTGAGTTGTAACTTACAATGAATAGCTTGGAGTAAGGCACTCCTACTATTAGAAAATGCTTTGTGAATCAAACGTGGATACTTTGGTGCGACATACTAAACACTTATTCGTAGACAATGGTTTGTTAACCAAGCCTGAATATTTTGGTGCCACTTACAACTAAGACTAGAGTAAGGCACAGCTACTCATAGAAAATTGTTTGTGAATCCAGCCTGGATGGTTTTGGTGTAACTCATTAACACTAGAGTAGAAAATGCTTTGTGAATCAAGCTGGGAAATGTTGGCATAACTCACACCTATACCTGGAGTGAAGCACGCCTACTTCTTTTCTGAGATTAGCTCTGTTTTACACGAAATGTAGATGTGACTTAGTCTTGGATTTCTATTCATGCCTCTGAGTTGCAAAGCTTTTGTTCCTGTTAGTAAGTAAATAAATTCATAGGTAAGCTACTCCAGAAAATGCTATTTGAATTAAGGACCTGGAAATTTAGGAGCAATTCACACTAACAACTGCAAGATACAATTTCTCACAGAAGAAATTTTAGGGATCTGGCTAATATCATTTAGAGAGGCTGTCCAACCGAATGATTTCCCCTTGCAACAATCTTTCCTCACTTCACTGTCCTTCTTCAAGGATCAACTTTGAAGATCCAAAACGTGTTTTAACTTTGCTACATAGGTGACACGCATTTAATGGGTGCATATTTTTCTAGAAAGGGTTATAACTGCTTCCTTCTGTTTTTTGGTATACGTACAGAAGTGCGCGTTCATTCCTTCTTGTCCCAGATGTGCAATGTGTAGGTGCCTTGCATATTTTTTTGTATGAGTGTTTTGTACGCCATTTCTCTCCTTAAGAAACAACCGTAACAATTTGTCATATTTTAGTGCCTCCTCGCTGATTATTGGAAGTGATTTAATAGAAACCTAACAGGTTCACGTTACACTCAATGTGAATCAATTGTCATTTCCTTTAATTCTACTAAAGTCACCTAATATGGAAAGAGCGTGAAGCTGGATAGGTGAGTGGGCATCCGAATATGGTGGATGCAGGTACTGGCCAAAGAATAGAGCAATCTGGGACACCATAGTGAAATGCCAATGCACTTCAAGATGTTGCAGCTGCAGCATTTGATTGGCTATAGGGGTAGAGACACCTTTATAGAATGGCACCACAATAGTTGGCAATGGTGCCTGGGGCCATGTATGAAGCACAGAATGTCGTTGATTTTAGAACAGTATTCAAAGGGTAGATCGGGGTGCTTCCTGTCTTTGCACCAGCATGGGGGCCAGCTTAATTATCCCACAGACTGATAAACCTAGCAGATGAATCTAAGGTAATTTTGAGGAATATAATTTTCACCTTCCCTTCGCTGACCTATTAGTTGTGTCAGCCATCATAGGATTATATGTATATCAAAGGAGCACAGATTAATTACTTACTGTTTTCCGTATGTCTTACTTCATATTTCATGATCAGCCTCATTCATGTCCTTCACTAGCTCAGATTTTGCAGCCTCAGTGACAAAGACTGACAACTGCAAACTACCCTAATATTGTTTTGAAGGGTTTGCATAGTGCTTCACAGTTCTGATGAGGCTGTGAAGCGCTAAGACGTCCATGTTCTTAAGCACGCCTTTCTAAGTTACATTCATGTGTACAATAGGCATGTACTTGGACCAAAACAATTCACCGACTTCGGAATGTACATACATACACTTTGCATACTGCACTAAGCTCAATTCTACACCATCATGCATTCATTGGCCTAGGAAGGCCATTTTGATGGGAACCATGAAGATACATAATGTTACTCACAATGAAAGGTCTGGTTTCACCTTCAGCAAACCGGAGAGCATCATGCAGCTGTCCACTTTAGAAAAATGCATTGCAAGAAATTACAAGAAGAAAGGGAACAGATGGGTATTGGGGATAAAAATCCGAGTTGGGTAATTGGAACATCCCCAAAATGGGAAACATTACGGATGGTAGTGACGTGGCATAAATGTTATGTTATGTTATTCAGTGTTGTATTGTGCTATAATTTATTGTATACAACTGTACTGTAATTTATCCTGGAATCTTTATTATCATTATTATGGATATGCAGCAATGGTCACAGACAGAATGCATTGTGGCTACTATAAAAACGTGACAATAAAGGTTACACTACAAGTGAAAAGTAATATCTACTCAAGTAAAATGTCTTTTAATCTGCAATTCTGTGCAGTTTAATATCTGGAATTCCTCTTTTATGTGAAACCTGTGAGATATGTGGGGGTTGTGATACCCTGACAGTAGGTGACCACAGACGTAGGGCATTAGGACCCTGCGGGTCGCAGGGCAGTGACCAGGTCACTGGACACCACATCCTGTAGGGACAGGAAGAGGACAGTATATCGAGGACCAAGGACGAGGACAGATGTGCCAAGCCATGCTCCCCACTTAGGGAATAAAGAAGAAGTACCTACAGACCTGTGTCCTGTGTTCTTTCTTGAGGACGTGACCCACACCGACATGACATCTGGCGACGAAGACTGACGACCCCACGTGTGAAGCAAGCCGTCCGCCACCCGAAACGGCAAAAGGAAGACGCGAGGAGCTACACGGGAGCCCACCCCGACAGCGTCCACCAACATCCTCAAAGCGCGGTAAGGAGCGCGAGAAGAGAAGCGCTAGTGCCTGAGATTGGAGGCGCGAGGTCCTCGCGCTTGAAAATGAAAGCGCGAGGTCTCGCGAGAGAGACACATCCCGGCGGCCATAACAAGGTCAGGCAAAGGCAGCCAATAGGAGCAGCGCAGCAACGCAGCGGCCATCTTAGGACCAGGCAACGCGAGATTTCACGATCGAAATCTCGGCGGCCATTTTGTGTGGGACACAGACAGGAAACGATCATTAAAAGTGCATGGCGGCCATCTTAAAGACAGGCAATATCGAAGTAAGAGCAGAAATAACAGGAAACAAAGGCAAACAAGCATAAGAGGCACAGCAAAGGGCCTACAGTAACAGAAATAAAAGGGGAAACATAATAGAGAGTGCAAACAAGCGTAAGAGGCACAAAAAGAGCCTACAGTCACAGAAATCAAAGGGGAAACATAAAAGAAAGTACAAGCACAATACAAACACCCCAAACAGCCAGAAGAAAGAAACGAGCATCAAAGAAACAGTAATACAAGATGCCTGATACAAAACAAAGTGCACAGTATCGCAGACCGATGCCATTCAGCGTATCGGAGCCACAAGTGGGAATAAGATGGGAAAAGTGGATTGTGAAGTTCGAGCGATACATGGTAGCAACTGATGTAGTTGAAGATAAAAAGCTAGGATTATTCCTAAATCTGGCTGGAGATGACATAGACGACCTCCTAATAACGCTCCCAGAGAGCGAGAGGAGCACATACAAAGGTCTAATAAAGGGCCTAACGAGCAAATTCGATCCCCAAAGAAACATTGACTTTGAAAGATATAGCTTTAACATAGCTTTTCAGCAGCCGGAGGAGTCAATGGATGACTTCGCAACGAGACTAAGGAAACTAGTAGCACATTGCGAATTTGAGAAGTGCGACAATGAACAAGCGATCTGTCTAAGATTGATAGAAGGCTGTCGTGACACAGACTTTCGTACGAGAATACTGAAAGAACCAACCACACTAGAAAGGATCCTGGATTTAGCGAGAGCAGAGGCACGAGCAATGGCACACGCAAGACAGATGGACCGACGAGAGGAGCAAGTACACAGAATGACAGACAAGAGTAGAACTGGAAGCTGGAAGAAAGGGTCGAAGGACCAGGCAACAAGAAAACAAGAGTCCCAGTGCTACAGGTGCGGCCTGGAATTTCCACATCGAGGAACATGCCCAGCGTTTGGTCAAATATGTCGAAAATGCAATAGAAGTAACCATTTCGCCACCATGTGCCAAGGAATGCAATTCAAAAATGAAAGGGGCAGGCCAGGGAGACAAAGAATACCCACTAACAGACATGTGCGTCACATGGAAGCCACCACAAGGAGCTCATCCCTGGAGTCGGGAGATGAAGACGAAGAAACACCAGAGAGGGTAGAACGTTTGTACCTCATGTCCACAGAGGATGACCACAAGGAAGAACACATCAGACTGGTGGACAAGCAGTCAATAAAGAAGACAGACTGGGTGACCATTGAAGTAGGGCCACACCAAGCTGAATTTGTGGTAGACAGCTGGGCCACATGCAACATCATGTGCGCCACTGAATACGATAAAATGAAGAGAAAGCCACCCCTGCAACCATCAAATGTACGAGTATTCACTTGGGGTGCACAAAATCCAGTGACAAACATGGGAAAGTTCACGGACACCATGACGCACAAGGGTAAGACAGTCACAGAAGAAATTCATGTACTACGAGGAGATATCCCCGCACCATGTCTACTGAGCAATGTCACAGCGAAGATCATGGGCCTATTACAGATGACATACCATGTGTCCGACAAAAGAAACATCCTAGAGGAGTACCCGAATTTAACAAAAGGACTGGGAAAGCTGAAAGGACGACAGATCACCCTACACATAAACGAGTCGGTCAGGCCTGTCGCCCAACACCACAGGAGGGTACCGATTCACCTACAGCCACAGGTAGTAGAGGAAATAAAGGCACTACTAGAGCAAGACATCATAGAGCCGGCGGAGGGGCCCATGCCATGGGTGTCCCCAATAGTTGCCGTACCAAAAAAGGACAGCACACAAATAAGGATATGTGTGGACATGAGAATTCCCAACACTGCCATCAAAAGAGAACGCCATCCTGGGCCACACCTAGATGACATGATTAGCTGCTTGACGGGAATGAGAAGATTTTCCAAGCTAGACCTATGCAAAGGATACCATCAACTAGAACTAGACCAACAGTCAAGGTACATAACGACATTTTCAACACACCTAGGTCTATTTCGCTACAAGCGATTAAGTTTCGGAATATCATCAGCAGCTGAAATCTTCCAAGAAACCATCCAGCAAATAATTAGACCGATAAAAAACAGCTTGAACTACAGCGACGACATCCTGGTGTTTGGCAAGTCAGATGAAGAACATGACAAAGCACTGAGGAAAGTATGCTCACAACTAGAGGAGGTGGGCCTAACTGTCAACGAAAAGAAATGTGAATTGGGAAGAGAGGAGCTGGTGTTCTTTGGACACATATTCTCAAAAAAAGGAATGAGACCAGATCGCAGCAAAGTGGTCACTCTAGAAAAAGCAAAAGAACCTAAAGATGTAGCTGAAGTACGCTCATTCCTCGGCCTTGCCAGCTACTGTGCGAGATACATAAAAGACTTCGCAACAGTAAGCACCCCACTACGAGAACTCACGAAACAAGGCCAAACATTTGAGTGGACTGCAGAGTGCAGCAAAGCATTTGAAGAAATAAGGGCGTCAGTAACGGCAGTGGACCACCTAGCATATTTTGACCCGAACATGTGCACTGAGTTGACAGTGGATGCCAGCCCAGTGGGTCTGGGTGCAATACTGGCACAACACGAGCCGGGACGAGACTCGTCACGACGGATTGTAGCATATGGAAGCAAGAGCCTGTCAGACATTGAAAGAGCATACTCTCAACCAGAAAAAGAGAGTTTGGCAGTAGTAAGGGCATGTGAACATTACCACATGTTCGTCTACGGAAAGCCATTCACAATTGTTACAGATCACCAGGCACTAGTCACCATATATGGAAATCCGAATGCCAAGATACCACCAAGAATTGAGCGATGGGGAATCAGGTTGATGGACTACAACTTCAAAATTGTCCACAAGCCCGGAAAGGAGCACAACCCAGCTGACTACATGTCGAGACACCCATTACCGTATCGAGAAAATGGCACCACCATGGCAGAGGAATACCTCAATTTCATCCTCCAACAAAACACTTCTGCGTCAATAACGATTTCAGAACTAGAGCAAGAAACAAAAAGAGACCCGACAATGCAGGCAATCGGGAATGTGGTGCGACAGCAGAGAGGGAGACACATCAACAACAACACACCCACAGGCGAAGGAGTAACGAAAGAAGAACTACTGGCTTTCAAAAAGATAAGTGAAGAATTATCTAAAACCGAGAACGGGATTTTGATGAGAGGATCAAGAATAGTGATACCTCACAGACTAAGGAAAAGAACAGTTGGACTGGCTCACGAATCGCATCGAGGCATTGTAGCGACAAAGAAGATGTTGAGAGAAAAGGTGTGGTTCCCAGGACTAGACAACATGGTGGAAGAAGAAGTAGCCCGCTGTCATGTCTGTCAAGTGACGGGACCACCCTCCAAACCAGCACCTTTACAAATGTCAGAACTGCCTCCAGCGGTATGGACCGAGTTGGCAGCAGACTTCTATGGACCAATAGAGACGGGAAGATATCTATTAGTAGTCATTGATGAATTCTCAAGATTCCCGATTGTGAGAGAAATACCATCAACATCAGCAAACGCCACATTACCAGCCCTAGACGACATATTTGCCGCCTGGGGATCCCCACAAACGCTAAAGACAGACAATGGACCTCCATTTTCAGGAGAAGAATTCCGTCGATTTATGGAATATCTGGGAATAAAGCATCGGAAAATAACACCCCTGTGGCCGCAGGCCAACGGCATGGCAGAACGATTTATGGGAACTATAAAGAAAGCAGTCCAACGAGCAAAACTGACACAGATATCAATTGGACAAGCATTATGTCAAGTGCTGAGAGATTACAGGAATACCCCTCACAGCTCCACAGGTCGATGTCCAGCAGAACTGTTATTGGGAAGATCAAGCAAAACAAGACTGCCTCAAATAGATGCCAAAGGGAGCACGGATCGAAGTGACATAATGGAAAGAGATCAAGAAACCAAGAGAAAAATGAAAGAATATGCTGACAAGAAAAGACACGCATCTGAACGTCAGTTACAAGAAGGGGACCTGGTGTTGGTGAAGCAGAGACAACAACGGAAGTCAGACAGCCCATTTTCAAAAGATCCGCTAGTAGTGACCAAAGTAAAGGGATCAATGGTGACGGCAGAATCTGACCATCAAATAATAACAAGAAACAGCGCCCACTTCAAGGAACTCTCTCTCTCTCTCTCTCCCCCCTATCTCTACCAGCACAAGAAAACGAAAAGGAGAAGACGATACGGAACATTGATGTTTATGTATGTAACATAAGCTTTGTTTGTGACAAAGGGGGAGATGTGATACCCTGACAGTAGGTGACCACAGACGTAGGGCATTAGGACCCTGCAGGTCGCAGGGCAGTGACCAGGTCACTGGACACCACATCCTGTAGGGACAGGAAGAGGACAGTATATCGAGGACCAAGGACGAGGACAGATGTGTCATGCCATGCTCCCCACTTAGGGAATAAAGAAGAAGTACCTACAGACCTGTGTCCTGTGTTCTTTCTTGAGGACGTGACCCACACCGACATAACAGGGGTGACAAAAAGTGCAAAGATCCTCTGGGACAAGCAGGTTGTCACGAAGTAACTAATACTGGATCAGTGTTATGATTCTCGACGGATATGCAACTCTTTTATAAATACCTTCATGCTTTGGAGTGAAGGAAGACGTGGGTACCACTTGGAGTGCAGGTGAGGATACAGTTTATATCAATGAGTTCATCATGTTGTTCAGCATTTTTGGTGGGAGAGTAGAAGCAGAGATCATCTCTGCACTGTTGCTGTGGGGCTTGTTACCCATTACATATTTTAAGGCTGCTATTTCATGATGGAGGACATGTTTCTGTTGGTTGGTCAACTGGTCCTTCAATGATTTCATTATTTTACTTTTTAAAATGGCTTCAGAGTCTCCGTTCTTATTCCTTTCTTGAGCTTGAATAAAACCTAAAGTTCTCTGGGCAAGTATTGCCACAGTTGCATTGTATTTTCATTATATCTAATAGACTCACATTTCTTAGTGGGGTGTCCCAAGTCCTCATTAAATTAGTATTAGGATTCCATGGGCCAATCCCCATAAGGTCATTAGATTAGTTACCATATTTCATTTATACATAAAGGACACATACAAGTTCATCAGGCATTGGATGACAGTAGCCGTCCTGAAAGTCAAGATGGCGTTATACATGTAAAGAAGGAGTGGAGTAAGTCTAGTCTACGTTCTTGGCAAATGTTTAGCTGAATCCGTCACTCCACCTCCTGGCCGTTTGCATGAATTAAATGAGTCTATACATTTGATCTCAGATCCATACCACACTGAAGCTGTAAGTCATAGTACTACTTTTCACATTTTTCAGCATGTACGAAAAGACTAGAGGAGAACATACTGTTTTTAAACAGTTCTTACATCTGCTGAGCATCTGCGTAAAAGAGGGGCTCACATCTGTGATCTGAAAGGGCCATAATTCCAAATTCAATATCAATTCTCCTCTGGTGAGGCTGACAAATCAAGTGTGCCATTCTGTGCCACATTGCCATGCTCATTGCTGTGTGTGCATCGAGCCTACATTAAGTGAGCTTAGAGCATCAAACTCAGTCCATAAGGTTTACTGACTAGTTCCCAGGTGGCAATGACTGTATGCATACTGCCAGCTTTGGTCTGCTATGGAATGGTGACCCAGTGCTCAAAAGGTTTTCAGAACACTGGACAGCCCCCTACTGCATCGGCAACAACTGTAAGTGGTTGCCAATGCCGGTCTTCAAAATGGTTCAACCTGAACTGTTGAACCAATCATATTGTTCAGATTTAGTACTGGTGTCTGACCTTCTTTAGCAGCTATATAATTCAGACTAATCCTCTTTTTTTTTTACCCCCGACCACTTCATCCTCCTCTCGCTAATATTGTCCTACAGTGATTTATTCTAGGCCATTTCTATCTTTTTAATTCAAAATTGTGTTTACCTCAGGTTTACCCCAATCACTTCCCTTACCACTTTCCACGTCTGTTTTCCTGCTGCCAACCAAATACAAAACAGGTTTAGGCTGCCCAGGCAGCTTTGGTTTTGCTGAAATCTCTTTTGCCTTACTCATGTATTTTGCTTAGTGTGCTTATGTGTCAGAAAACCTTTTGCCCTCCCGTGAGATAAATTAAGAAAATATATGTGAGCATTGTTGAATCGCTTGACACTGACAGGAACACTTTTGGAGAGACAGGTGGTTTGAAATATTATTTTAGACACCTTCATTGGATTTCGTTCTTTGAATTTCTCAAACAGTTGTGAAAATGCTCTTGAATCCCATGCCTTGAGAAGTTTGCAGAGGTTATTTTGCATACCTGCTAAAGTGGATTTATTTGAATTGAAATATGGACTCTTTGGTATCCCCAGGTTCGGACTGGAATGGAAAATAGGCCAAGGCACCAAATTAAAAGCGCCCCGCATTAGCAAATCAGATAGCTAAACAAGTGACTGCATTTGCAAATCCGGACAGTTTTCAACTCGTAAAGACACGCTCTGTATGTGTCTTGCAAAGGTGTGGAAGACTGCAAGCATTTGTGCTTGTTGCAGAAACTGTTTCTGATGCCATCAGGAACATCATCAAAACTGGGCCCATCAGACCATAAAACTGTCCACAAACACCAAAAACGGGCCCAAATACTGACCTGTCAGACCAGCCCCTTGAGATCTGCCTGATTGCCCTATAGGCCAGCCGATCCTGGGTGAATCATCGATGCAGGGACACCGGAGTCAGGATTTTGATGTGGAACTGGAGGTAAACTTGCATGCTCGGACAATGAATCCTTTTCAGCAGCCCCTGAGCTGAAATAATAGGGGCGTGGAAGGGCAGACAAGGGGGAAAAGAGTACCATCATGTCTTATCCTGGGCAAATCCAATAATCTTCATGGGATGTATGACGTCACAACGCATGCTTTTACTCCACATGCCATTACAACGCAGTTTTTACAACGCAAGTCGTTACAACGACTTACGTTGGGGGGCGTTGGATAGTGGGATAGTTTAATTTTCTATTCCAACTCCAGTCCCCGTGTATAGTAGGGAAGGTGTTGGATAGAAAATTAAACTATTCCCTATCCTACAGCGCCCTCCAGCGCAAGTCGTTGTAACGACTTGCGTTGTAATAGCTGCGTCGTAATGGTAGTGCGGAGTAAAAGTTGCGTTGTAAAGGATGTTCCCCATCTTGATGAATAGGTGTCGGTGTAGTATGGGTGTAATATTAAAAGGCATGTTTCTTTAAGTGTAGAGTTTATCTACATTTCCCTCTTAGAAAGTGAATTCGCTTCAAGCTTCTTAGTTTAACACACAAAAATATGTACGGTACTGGCCCGGGGTACTGGGCCACAAAGCTAAGATGGTACCAGCCTTGCAGGACCCTGAGATCCAGCAATGAATTACTTCTTACACCACTTAGAAGCCGCACCACTAGAAATAGAGGAAGGTCCTTCTCCTTTCTTGCACCTGCCTCTTGCAACAAACTGCCCTTAAACTTAGGCACGATCACAGATCACAACTGCTTTCGCAGGAAGTTAAAGACATGGCTGTTCGATAACTAAACAAGCATGCTTTCAGAGCTGTCTGCAAGCGTCATGAGACTTTCAAGTGTTTTGTGCGCTGAATAAATGTCCCTGATTTGATTTGATTATCTATGTAGAGTTTGTCATTGCTTTGTCATTATGTTCAAAACAGTTGAACCCAGATATGTAAACAAAGTGCATCAGGTAGGTCAGCCGAAGTGCTCGAGAGAGAGTCAATGAGAACTCTGGTGGCAGAGGACAAGCTGTGTGGGCAAAAGAGAAGAGAAGGTATCCAGCCCACAAACAGGTGAGACGTCAGCACAACAATGCAATGATACAATGTTTTTGGAATGGTTCAGGGTGGATTTGCATTAAGGAGATTTTGGAATTGGCAAGCCAGTCTTTAGATAAAAAGCAGCTGGCGCCAGCATGCTTCAATCTGAGTGGCAAAGGTACAAGTCAAATATTTGCTGTGCAGGCACTTTTCATTGAAAATTGATTAAACTGTCATCAAAGACAGCTGACAATAGACACACCAATAATGAGCAACAATTCCAACAGAGAACAGAATTCAGCTTTAAAAAGTGTATAGTGGTAAGCTTGACAAGATCAGATGTATGCAACAAACAAAAATCAAGATTTATCACAGATAAGGATAGTTTAAATTTCAGAGAATGGGGTGGTAGGAGAGAACTATTCAAAGAGGTGGTAGGAAAGGAGAGGCTATAAAGTGGGCAAGGTCACACAAAGCATATCTGTTGTAGTCCATTGAAACAGAGGTCACAACATTTCTTAATGTTTTTATAGGCAGCCATTATGTGCTTCATAAATTTATAATGTGTTAAGGGAAATAGGCATTTCAGTTGTCGGGTATGGAGGTTTCAAATGGACCTGATGAGAGAAAGTCTATGGTGTGCAAGTCAGATCCGAGGAGAGAACAATGTCAACGGATGCAAGTCTTCCAAAGCGGTGGTGGAAATGAGTGCGAATATCCCTAAAACAGTGCTGTAGTCAGTGCCTGTTAACACCTTGAATACCTTGTGTGGCTGACACTGTAAGCAAGGCCCAGGAGTTTCAGTGATGGGTCATTGTAGGTTATTTGCACTATACACTGATAGCAAAACCACAGGGATGTGCGGCTGCTGTATATTCTTCAGAGATTTCAACTTACCAATTGATTTCTATGATGTACGCCTGCATTCTTTAGTCATCAAATAATATGGTTATAAATCTACACATTCCAAAGGCAAAAACCTCTATCTAATTCTTTTAGCTTCACCCTCAGCCCATTACTGTGACCCAGTATCATTGAACTGGACAGATCACTTTCCCTCCCCCTTTGCCAGCAAATACACCCAATGAGTTCATCTAACTCATTACTAACTATTATCAACAAATCAACAGAAGCCAAGCGCGGTTCAAGACTGTCAAGAATTGTATCAATTCTCTCTCAGATCTTTCCATTCCTCAATCTGTTAATAAGTGCAACACTGACATACCGGATCAGGAAACTAACCACTTCCCGTGGTCAGCAATAATGCAGGAGCTAGGACATCACAAAACTGGAAATGAAACCATAAATGGAATTAAAAAAAACAGAAGGCAGGTCTTCTCTGTCATTGCTGACCGATATGGAACGGTACAAAAGGGGGTGGTGATGGACGGAGCATCTGAATCAATCAAACACTCACACCCAGTCAAAAGATCTGGGTATAATCCATCACCGCTCTTTAGCCCACTCTGCCACCCCAGTTCAGACATGGCTATATGCAAAACAGTCTGACCCTGTGCCTCATGGGAACAGTCCAGCCCGAACTGCCAAGCCATGCCTTCCCTGGACCGGAAACAAGCTTCCGAGGACCGGTTTCTGGCATTCCAGCCAACTTCAGCCCGGCTTGCTTGAATCCAGTGGCAAAGTGAGCAAGGGACTCACGTCTGAGCATACCCTGCCACACTTATGGCGGCCAAAAGCGGTACAAAAGGGGGTGGTGATGGACGGAGCATCTGAATCAATCAAACACTCACACCCAGTCAAAAGATCTGGGTTTAATCCATCACTGTTCTTTAGCCCACTCTGCCACCCCAGTTCAGACATGGCTATATGCAAAACAGTCTGACCCTGTGCCTCATGGGAACTGTCCAGCCCGAACTGCCAAGCTATGCCTTCCCTGGACCGGAAACAAGCTTCCGAGGACCGGTTTCTGGCATTCCAGCCGTCTTCAGCCCGGCTTGCTTGAATCCAGTGGCAAAGTGAGCAAGGGACTCACGTCTGAGCATACCCTGCCACACTTATGGCGGCCAAAAGCGGTACAAAAGGGGGTGGTGATGGACGGAGCATCTGAATCAATCAAACACTCACACCCAGTCAAAAGATCTGGGTTTAAACCATCACCGTTCTTTAGCCCACTCTGCCACCCCAGTTCAGACTTGGCTATATGCAAAAATAGTCTGACCCTGTGCCTCATGGGAACAGTCCAGCCCAAACTGCCAAGCCATGCCTTCCCTGGACCGGAAACAAGCTTCCGAGGACCGGTTTCTGGCATTCCAGCCGATTTCAGCCCGGCTTGCTTGAATCCAGTGGCAAAGTGAGATAGGGACTCACGTCTGAGCATACCCTGCCACACTTATGGCGGCCAAAAGCGGTACAAAAGGTGTGGGGATGGACGGAGCATCTGAATCAATCAAACACTCACACCCAGTCAAAAGATCTGGGTTTAAACCATCACCGTTCTTTAGCCCACTCTGCCACCCCAGTTCAGACTTGGCTATATGCAAAAATAGTCTGACCCTGTGCCTCATGGGAACAGTCCAGCCCGAACTGCCAAGCCATGCCTTCCCTGGACCGGAAACAAGCTTCCGAGGACCGGTTTCTGGCATTCCAGCCGTCTTCAGCCCGGCTTGCTTGAATCCAGTGGCAAAGTGAGCAAGGGACTTACGTCTGAGCATACCCTGCCATACTTATGGCGGCTAAAAGCGGTACAAAAGGGGGTGGTGATGGACGGAGCATCTGAATCAATCAAACACTCACACCCAGTCAAAAGATCTGGGTTTAATCCATCACCGTTCTTTAGCCCACTCTGCCACCCCAGTTCAGACATGGCTATATGCAAAACAGTCTGACCCTGTGCCTCATGGGAACAGTCCAGCCCGAACTGCCAAGCCATGCCTTCCCTGGACCGGAAACAAGCTTCCGAGGACCGGTTTCCAGTTGCCACTGGATTCAAGCAAGCCGGGCTGAAGACGGCTGGAATGCCAGAAACCGGTCCTCGGAAGCTTGTTTCCGGTCCAGGGCAGGCATGGCTTGGCAGTTCGGGCTGGACTGTTCGCATGAGGCACAGGGTCAGACTGATTTGCATATAGCCATGTCTGAACTGGGGTGGCAGAGTGGGCTAAAGAACGGTGATGGATCAAACCCAGATCTTTTGACTGGGTGTGAGTGTTTCATTGGTTCAGATGCTCCGTCCATCACCACCCCCTTTTGTACGACCGATATGGAACAGCATACTCATCGACATCAGAACCACTCCACACCTCCTGCATGTCAGGAAAAATAAGTTACATCTTCAATAAACACTATACCATCATATAATAGGAATGTGAACTTGCCTATCACCTGTATACTTGTTAAAAAAACGTGAGCGGTATTCTAGTGCATCGTTCACTGTTCAGCATACCCTGCTTTCTAGCCATTTTCGACCTTTTCAAATACCTACACATATGCATACAGGTATACTTACATATATACAACAAAACAAATAATAGGAGGCCTCTGGGCATCCCAATCTCTCGAGCCATGTATGTGTGTCGCTATTTGAATATCTATATTGTCTGATAGTTGGTGCTATAGTGGCCTCAACTGGAGATGGTTCCCCTAGAACAAACACTAGATCAAATGGGATTTAAAAAATATATTTTATGTTGCTTTCTGACACAACAGGGCCACTGGGTCTAGACAAAGAGTAAAAAGTAAATAGGATAAAAGAGTGCTGGAGCATTCCTTGTAAAGGACGATTATTCTCACCCACCCATAGGTGGCATGCTTCATCATTGGGAAACCTCCTCGCATTGCGAACCTAGTCGCAATGCAGGCTACAACCCCCTCTCTGAGAGGGATGAGCTCAGGGATGTTTTCAATGTAACAGAAGAGGTCTCCTAAAACCAAAAGAACAGCAGCAAAGTCCTCTGCATGACATGCAGTAATGATTCCTGTCCCGTGTGCCTGAACTGCATATCCCTGTGATCCAGGTTTTTGATTTTTGGTCAGGTTGGAAGCTAATCCATGTGCACATGACCTACAAATGGACTTTGACAATAATCTGTTCTTCTGGACTTTAGTCTGAACCGAGAGGAGTGCACTACGTGCACTGTTCTAGTGATAGAGGTCTATTTTTCTTGTTGCAGGTTTCGTGCCTGGAGAACAGTGGTGGCAGCATACCATGTTAAGTGAATTACAGTGACTGGCCTGTCAGACGGGAATGCCCACCTCTAGGCCCATACATCTAAAATATTTCGCTGCTCAGAATGAAGCTGGAATCCTGAATGTCAACATCCTGTGTATTGTACATGTGCAAGTGTGCTAGGACTGATAGTGTGCCATGCACGAGTGATACAGGCCTGCAGGTTCCATTTTAGAAGACCACAGCATGGACCAGAGATCAAGAAGGAGGAGAGGTTGCTAACCCCAAAGAGCATATGTGTATTGTTGGCATCTCCTAGATGGAAAGGGGGGCACCAGATGCTAAGGAAAGAGAAAACAGGCTTTCTTTAGAAGTGCCAGGGCCCTTCCTGATACATTGGGCTGCAAATGGCTCTGACTGCTGCTGCCGTTTGTTAGATGGCAGTTCAGGGTGAGGCTTGCAGTATCTGCTGTTAAAGGAAGAAGTCCTTTAAAGGGGCACATATTCTTGTCTCTCTTCCTGTTCTCTATGAGGAGGGGTCATAACGAGCTGTGGGCAAACTTCTCAGACCCCTTTGTACTTCTGTGGAGGACACTCCTCCTGGAGACTGCCCTGTTGGGCAAAGTAGCATTGCAGACAAGGGCCAGATCTGGATTGTTGCCTGGCTATGATACATGAAAGGGAACCAACCAAATGTAATTATTTTATTTTGAAGGTTTTATATAGCGCTAGCTCCACCCGAGGGTATCAGAGCGCTTTACATCAGCAAGGGAAGTACACGATAAAAAACAATCATAGTAGTTGACCACATACGAGTTATACAGGTGTTAAACCAATACAAAATACAGGTAATAATATAAGCAAAACAATAATGATTAAAGGCACATATAGGTAGAGATAAAATAGCAAGTTGCAGGAACCAGAATGAAATTGTATATAGGAACATTTATAGAATGTCATGGAGGATTCAAAGGACATAGTAAGTAGTGGGTGGTAAAGAGAGGGGGAGGGGGAAGGGAGGCGACAAAAGGAAAATGGGAGGGGTGAATGAGGGAAGGGGGAGAAGTCTAAGGAGGGAGGAGGAGAGGTTGTCAGAAAGGAGATCAGGGATTTAGTTTCCCCAGAATGTAGTGAGTAGATGAATTTTAAGGTCTTTTTTGAATCTGGGGTAGGAGGGGTTGCATCAAAGTTCTTTGGGTAGGGCATTCCAAATGGTTGGGGCCTTACCTGAGAAGGAACAGGGTTTTTTAGCAGCTTTTTTGAGTAGGGGGGGATGAGAAGGAGAGTGTTGGAGCTTCTCAGTGTTCGGCCACAGCCAGCTTTTTAAAGTTTATTGGAGAGGTAGAATGGGTCTTCTGGTGAAGGGCTTTGTGAGTAATGCAGGCAATTTTATAGGAGGATCTGCCTTCAATGGGGAGCCACTTTAGGGACTTGAGGGCCGGGGAGATGTGGTCCATGCGTTTACAGTTTATTGTTAACCTGGCGGCAAGGTTGAGAACGGATTTGAAAGGGGCCAGGTGGATTTTGGGGGTGCCAGAGAGAAGGGCATTACCATAGTCTATTTTGGATAGAACAAGAGACTGGATAATTAATTTGAAGTCTTCAGCTGGGATAGAAGGTTTGATTTTTTTTAGATGGCGGAGAGTGAAGAGAGCACTTTTTGTAGAGTTCTTGATGTGGGAATAAAGTGTGAGTTTATTGTTGATAGTGATGCCTAGTGATTTAACCGAATCGGCAAGGGAGAGAGAGCAGTTTAGCGCATTAAGGTCGGCGATCCATGTTTGGATGGGGAGAGGGTTGTTTTTGGGAGAGAAGAGGATGATCTCAGTTTTTTTTAGGGTTGAGTTTCAGATGATTGTTGTGGAACCAGGTTTGGATCTTGGTTAATGCCGAGTTAAGGTGCAGGATATCCGCATGGGAATTAATTTTATAGTACAATTGGGTGTCATCAGCATATAGGTGGTAGTTGATTTTTTCTTGTTTGAGTATCCGGGTAAGGGGTTCCATAAAGAGGTTAAAGAGAGCGGGAGAGAGGATGGATCCTTGAGGAAAGCCAAGGGAGACAGAGGTTGGGCTAGAGAGGCAGTTTAGAATTTTAATTTGTTGGGTTTTATGTTGAAAGTAGGAAGTGAACCAGTTAAGGACAGTGCGTTTAGTAGGGTTGGGTGGTAAACAGTGTCAAATGCCGCGGAAAGGTCAAGAAGGATGAGTAGGTAGGTATCACCCTTATCCAGGGCTAGGAGAATATCATCGACTTTGCTGAGAAGCGCAGTTTCCGTGCTGCACCCTTTGCGGAAGCCAGATTGAAGGGGGTCAATCAGGTTAAACGTATCAATGTGTTTGCCTAGTTGGAGGAGGGCACATTTTTCCAGGGCTTTGGAGAGGAGAGGAAGGTTTGAGATAGGGCGGAGATTATTAGGGTCGTTGGGGTCAGCTTTGGGATTTTTGGGGATGGGAGTGATTTTCCCGAGTTGTAGGGAGATGGGTACAATCCCTGTTGAGAGGGAGGCGTTGATGATGTTGATCCAGACAATGACATGTTTGAGATCTTGGATGGGTGCGGAAGGGAGGGGATCTTTGGTGTGGGAGGAGAGTTTAATTTTGGCTAAAATGTTGATGACCTCCTGCTCTGATACAGGGTGGAAATTATCCCATGAGGCGTTATTTTTAAGAGGAAGGGAGATGGGTTCTGGAAGGGTAAGAGAATGGAGGGGGAGAGGGGTCAGGGAAGTGTTCAAAGGGGGAGGTAAAAGAGGTGCGGGAATCAAGGGTGGTTCAGGGGTGGGCGAGGGTAGAATATTGAGGAAGGAGCGGTCTATTTTTTCGATTTTTTTCATAGAAAAAGTTGGCAATTTCTTTGCATTTGTTAGTGGAGGCAATCAGGTTAAGGGGTGACGGGGCGGTCTGGTTTCTAATAATGTTGAACAGTTCTCTAGGTCTGTTTTTGGCATGTGAGAGTTGGAGTCGAAAGAATGACACTTTCTCTGAAAAGATGTGTTTTTTGTAAGAAGCTCTCGCTGTTCTAAGGAGGGTAAGATGGCATGGGGAGGGGTGTTGTCTCCATGTTCTTTCTGCCAGTCTCTGCGAGCATCTATCTTTATTAAGGTCTAGTGTGAACCAAGATTTAGAGGGGGCATTTTTTAATGGTTTAGTTTTCAAGGGGGTAAGTTGGTCTAACACCTCTGCTACAGTTTTGTTGAAATGCTCCGTGAGGTCATTAGCATTAGAAGTGGGGGGAGGGTGAGACTAAGTTGGGATTGGAGTTGATGTTCCAGTGCGCCAGGAGGGATTTGTTTAAAGTTTCTAACTTCAACTGTAGCTTTATTTATTTTTATAGGGGCAGGAGGGGCAGGGGGAGATATTGTGAACAGAATGAGATGATGGTCAGACCAGTCGATGGGGATGATGTTGGATAGGGATGTCAGATCTGGGTTGGAGATGATTGCGTCTAGGATGGCTCCTTTGGCGTGGGTAGGGGAGAGGCAAAGTTGCTTGAGGTCGCTAATCTCGAGGAGATTATGGACGAGGCTGATTGCCGGGTCCTTAGGTTCGTTCCAGTGGAGGTTGAGATCTCCTAGGAAAAGGTTTTTGGAGCTGGAGAGTAACGATTTAGTGAGGAGGTTGGATAATTCTTCTGCAAAGGGAAGGGGTTCACCCGGGGGATGATAGATGTTATGCATTCGTATAGGGGGGGAGCATTTCATTTTGAGTTTGGCGCCTAAGTATTCAAAGGTTGTGTAGTCAGTGTTACTAATAGGGGAGAGTTGAAATTCTTCTTTAAAAATGATAGCTAGGCCACCCCCAATTTTTTTAGGTCTATCTCTTCTGAGAATAGAGTAGTCGGGGGGGGAAAGAAGGTCGATGATGGGTGTCGAATGGTCTTTGAGCCGGGTTTCAGTAAGGAAGGCGATATCGATATCTTCGTTAAGAATGGTTTCTGAGATATCAGTCACTTGTCGGACAGCTGAACGGCAGTTGACGAGAATGCAGGTCAGGGGTTTGGGTTTGGCGGCAGGGGGGGAGAGTAATTGAATACTAGTGAGTAGGGGGGTCTCGGGGAGCTAGGAGGCTCTGGGATTCTGCTGGTTCCCAAAATAACAGGGATATTGGAGTGAAAGAGGGGAGATACTTTTGGTGGGATGTCGTTTAGGTAGGAGAGGCGGAGGGTAGAGAGGTCAGTGGCTGTGTAGGTGTTACAGGTACGTATGGGTCTGTGAGAGCGGGAGAATGAATGAATGAAATTACACTTGTATAGTGCTATCTACCCAGAGGCCTCGTAGCGCTTATGACTGAAAACGTACTTAGCGCGGGCTTAGGGCAGATTAGCAGGCTCTAGCATACAAGTGAGTTTTCAGGGCTTTCCTGAAGGAGAGATGATTAGTAGTTCCCCGGAGGGGTAAAGGGAGGGTGTTCCAGAGCCTGGCCGCTGTATATGAGAAGGAGCGGCCTCCCCAACGGGTTTTCCTAACTCTAATGGAAGAAGCCAGCTGAAGGGTACAGGAACGAAGGGAGCGGGACGGGACATAGGGAGTGACCAAGGACTGTAAGATTGCAGGGCCGGTGCGATGAAAGGCCTTGTGTAAAATGCACATAGCCTTGAATTGTACTCTAGCCGCGATAGGGAGCCAGTGAAGCTCCCTTAAGGCATTCCTTGCTGACTGCCAGCGAGGAAGATTGTAGAGTAGGCGCGCCGCACTGTTTTGGGTGACTTGGAGCTTCTGGATGACAAAGGAAGGGGCTCCCATAAAGAGGACGTTCCCGTAGTCCAGGCGAGATAGTATAAGGGCCTGGACCAGGATCCTCCTAGCCTGGAATGGAAGCAGGGGGAGCACCTTCCGCAACATCCTCATCAGCCCAAAACAGGTAGCCGCAGTCTTGGTAGCTTGGACCGAGAAGTTCAAGGCTGTATCAAACCAAATCCCCAGGCTTTTTATTTGGGGCTTGGGAACAGGGGGCAGGCCCAAACATGGTGGCCAGATGGATGCAAAGACAGAGGGTGAAGAATTACCCAATAAGATGACATCTGTCTTCTCCCCGTTGAGTTTTAAACAGGAAGATTGCTTCCACCTGGCAACAGCCTCTAGACAGGGGCCTAAGGTGTGGGACGATCCCTCTGCTTGGTCTAGGGAGACTACCAGTTGGGTATCGTCCGCGTAGGTGACAATACGCACACGAAGGGCTGGACTATCCTGTCTAGGGGTTCTATGTAGGCATTAAACAGAGTGGGGCTCAGGGAGGAGCCCTGAGGAACCCCACACCTGAGTGGATGTTTAGGGGACACTGCCTCGGAATGGCATTGTTAACCCATGTTTGGGATCTAAGTGTTTTCGTGGGTTAGCATAAGGGGGGGCAGGAGGGGCGGAAGGTGGGTTTGTAGGAGTTGAATCGATTGAAATCTTTCCTGAGTAGGGTAAGTTCGGTAGCTAGGGTAACAAGATTGTCATCCAAGTTACGAAGTGTCTTGCTGAGGTTAAGAAGGAGGACTGTAAAGGGGATTGGAATGGACAGGAGCACGGCAGGGGAGGGTACGGGAGAGGGTGGCATAGAAGTGTCATTAGAGGAGGTGGGGGCAGGGCATGGACTTAGGGGGTTTTAGTCATTGTGGGCTGGATTGGAGGGGGAGAGGGGTACTGGGGAAGAAGTTCGGTGTAGGGGGTGGACGGTCGTTGTGGTGTGTGGGAATATGGTGGAGTGTATTAGAGGAGAGGTAGGTAGATGAAGTCGGAGTGGGGGTGGGCTAGGAGTTAAGGGGCACAGGGAGTCAAAGCTGGAAGGAGTGTCATAGTGTGGTAGGGTGATTATATGGGAGGTGAGGGGGATTTGGTCGTGGATGGGGGATGGAGCTGGTCTTGGTAGAGGGGAAAGTATTATGGTAGGGGAGAGTTCTAGTATGGGTGCCAGAGTAGTAGTTGCTGTAGGGGTACTGTTTTTAGGGAGATTGTTAGGAGTTGTGGCATTAGATGGGTAAACTGAGGAGTTGGGGGATTGAGGGGGCGTTGGGGGGGAGAAGTTAGTGATAGCTGGTTAGAAAGAATGCTAAAGAGTAGTTCGAAAATTGTGAAAATGGGTTCCAAAGAAGCAGTCCTGGAATACACATCCTCTGTCTGTGAAATTGGTATAAAGATGGGGCCAAAATAAAGGTTGTTGCCTCGTGGCACTATATGCTGAAGGTTGCGCCTGGTGACTGCCATGCTGAAGAACCAGCACCAGCGGGCATGTGGCCATCATGTTCAAGAAGAAGCACCAAATATTCACAGGTGTGCTGGAATGTATCTTGCCCTGAATCAAGAACCCACCAAAGTGCCGGTGTGATTGTGCCATGGGCAGAGAACCTAGTGCTAGCCAGCTAGAAGAGGACCACCAACAGAAGCCTCTACTCTTGCTGTGACTATCCGAGCAGCGCACTGCCCGGTCAGCTGCCCCACTGCTCCTTGGTGGACTGCCCTGTGCCACCTAGAAGCTTCCTGCTACCGATGAGGTCCTGCTGCTTAGAGACACTGAAGT
Source organism: Lissotriton helveticus (assembly GCF_964261635.1). Lineage (NCBI taxonomy): Eukaryota > Metazoa > Chordata > Amphibia > Caudata > Salamandridae > Lissotriton > Lissotriton helveticus. The sequence goes on from NC_136067.1 coordinate 1,532,188,046, forward strand.
GGCTTGACGCTGGTCCTGTTATCTGAGTAAGAGATTGAACAGGCCTAGGCCTGAGAGACTGAGTGCTATGATCAACCTGGGAGCACAAGCTGCACCTATGTACCTTACCTCAAACTCTAAACCTGGAGGGGTCCAGAGAAGGGGTGGGACTCAAGAAGGGACAGATCGAGGGGGAATTGGATTAATGGGCAGAGACCCCTAAAAGCACAAATATTTGTTTCTGTGAATCTGGTATTTGTGCATTATTGAATGTGTAGTGGAATTATATGTTGTCAGTGTTATAAAGTAGTTGTCTTTTCTACAAAAAAAAGCACTGGGTTGGACATTGATCCTAGTACTGCTGGGGGGGGGGGGGGGAATTGATGCCTGAGTACCTCACACTAACCTCCCTGAGAAGCCTGTGACTGCTCTCTATAGCCGCCTTAATATGGTCAAACAATATACATGTGGATGTTAAAAATATTACTTACCAGCTAACATATGATGTAAAACTATCACACATTGTAAAGGAAATCAGGATGGGATTACTACCTAAAGTACTGCACTGTAATGGAATGTGTGATAAAAACTGACATTACTTCAAGCAACAACTAAGTCTAACGTTAAGTCACATTTCTTAGCACATTATAAGCAGCTGAAAATTATATATAAGTTCTTTTGACACCTAGACAAAATGTGTCAAGCTGTCTAGGAGATTTAGTAACTAAAATGTTATTCGAAGACAGCATTATATGGTGGGCTGTCTATCAGTTAAGACTATTGAATAAGTGGCTATTCATCTTTTGATCCCACCTTCATAAACAGGAAGCTCCATTTAATTATAATGTTGACAGAGTCTTTGATAAACTTCTCCATCACATTTAGATGAAAACATAAATTAATGAGAAAAGTTTAAACACCTTCAAATTGAGTGGCTCATGCCAAAATGTAAGGAATAGATTAAATTATATTATGACATTTCCTATTGAAATGAAAGACCTGAATATATCTCTGTTTTGCATACTTGCGGTTACTTTTTGTAGAAGTTAATCAGGATGCTACATGCCATTTAACTGGATTTGAGAATTTTGCAGCTGCTGCAGACTTGCACTTTACTAAGATCTGCACTCTGTTGAATGAGAGAGTAAAATAGCCACTTAAATATCTATAGTGGATAGTTAAAACATGTTGTTGTTTAGCACTATTGTTGCTTAACATTTTCCTCTCTCACTTCCCAGATCTCTCAGACAAAATAAACTCACTATATCTGAGCGTTACTGCAGATAATTACCATATACTGATGAATAAGGATGTGGGGAAACCCAATATACCCTTGGAGGCTTGGGCTGAAATAGTGGTATAGGTAAAGATGCCTGCAAGGGATTTTATTCGGATAATACAGTTTTTCCAATAGTTCCAACTATTCAATGTTGGATACTACAGTAATCTAAGATTCAGACATTAAATTGGGCAATTAGTACATAGATGAATTGATCAAATACAGAGAGCAGACAACGGGAAATCTTTTGGAAAAAAATATTTTCTTTTTATGAAAAATGTATAGGGTACATTCAACAGTACGGTTGATAGCAAATGCAAACAAATGAAAAAAGGTACATCTTAATCACACCTCAATTTCATAAGTACAATCCTCTCCTAATAAAATCACTTGATGTAGATTAATACACAGGGAGTTGGATAATCTAGTCGACGTTTCGGTCTTCTTTCGTGCATATCGTTCATACCATCTTCAGGACAAAATTAATCTGCATTACAACAATGACTCTTGAATTCAATTCAACAGGCCTGTTTTTAAACTGTAAAGCCCAATAGTTATCCAATATAAAATTTCAATGCTAAAAATATCTCAGTGGAGCTTATCTGTTGCTAGGAAAGTTCAAATTAATCTGCTGGATTTGACATGGCAAAGTTCAAGCCTATTTTTGAAAATAGCTCTAGAGTATGGGAGAACAAGGGGTTGTATACCCTTTGCAGCTATAACATTTAATGTAAAGCTTGAGTTATAACATTTAATGTAAAGGTGGAGTGGTGTGGCTCACTGGTTAGAGGCGGCAGACCCGGAAGCAGAGGATGGCCCGGGACCAGGGTCCTATCCCCGACGCGGCAGGGTCGTGGAGCAGGGTCAGCGGACTCGATAATTCTCGCCTCGGTGCCTACTCTAACCAGGGATCACACTCGGCAACTCTGGGCATTAGCTTGCCTCATCTCCACAACGGCCCCCCACATACGCCGGGGATGCCTGGTTTCACCTTGGAGATACCCAGTAGGGACCATCTCACAGGGAAAGCCAGGACGGGTTCCCCGGCGGTCTACAGCACAGAGATACTCCTTCGGGAGTCGATTCTAGCGCTTTAGAAACCCACAATTAATTAATTTTTTGAGTTGAAGTTCTTCTGATGAGCCCTGAGTGCTACAAGAATACCCAAAATTGCAGTTCATTTAGAGCTTTGGATCTAGAACTTTAAAAGCAGGGACATGTATTGATCAGGGCCTCTAACAGTGAAACTGTGCCTGTCAAATAAAACTGGTGATATTAGATTCATAGGAACTGTGAGAACTTGTTAGCATGTTATGAAGATGGCTGAGTGATTTCGAACTTTCACCTGTACTTATTACAAATGTTACTCATTATGTATGCTTTTATATTACATGATTTATTAATTGATTTAACACTCTTTGGAAAGATTTGGAGCATTTTTGAGGTTCATCCTTTTAATATTCGTTATTTGCTAGAGACTAGTTATATGTGTGTCAATGTTTTGAGAAATGTGTATTTTTGTTGAGGGTAAGGGGCTATTATTTAAAATATATTTCATGCAACATGTCTTTTATTAGTCTTGTTTTAAATGCAAAGCAAATTATAAGAAAATTAAAAATGTATTCTAAAATGTCCTTTTCTTTTGTAGTATATTAGCACTATAGCGTGGGTTTCATAAAACATATATAAAGTGTGACATGGAACAGTGTCATTTATGGCCTGATTACGATGGCGGTGTAACCGCCACCGCCAGGTCATCGGCGGCAGTCCCACCACCATCGGCCACTGCAGGACTGCCCACCGCATTAGGATACAGCAGGTAGAGGCATCTGGCGGAAGGACCGTCTGCCTCACATCCAACGGGCTCAAGGAGCCCGTCGGACCATTGGAGGGACTGCGATCCCTACAATAGTGGTGGTGCGTGCTCAGACACCGCCGTAGGGATTACAATATCACTTTCCCCTTACCATTTCATGGCAGTCCGCTTTCAATGAAAAGGCAGGCAGAAAGTGACTTTGAGGGCCTCTAGCGGACCCCCTTTCGCCCGCCCTCAGCTATGGGTTCTGTAGGCACCTATGGTGCCCTCGAAACATCCCTGCACCATGTGGCAGGTACTGCATAGTGCCTCTAACAAGGTGCAGGGATGTTTACAGACATGCCTCTTAGCAGTGAGGCTTGTGCTACAGCCCTTTGTCGGGCTACATTCACAAACCTTAATCAGATGTGAAAAAAGTTAAACAGACATTTTTTTCTTTACTACCATTTCAGGAATCAGACCTCAGTCACAATTGTATGCTCATGAAACAAAATAGTCAGGGAATGATGCTCACTATTTCAACTGAAAAGCTCCATGTATCAAGTGCACCATTCATATTTTTTTACATACAGAACAAGAGTTTAATGGGTCAAAAACAGGCTACTTTTCAGGCTTCTTTTTAAGACATGCTTAAGTAAAATGTCCACCTACTCCTAGTAAAATATGGCCACAAGGACCATTACAGAAGTATCAATTGTGATATCAGTTACATGGTAAGCCCTCTTTAGAAGTGCTGAGTGCTACTGCTATTCCCAGTGTGGATATTGCTTTCTGTGTTGCTCTTTTTGGTGTTTCCACCAGTCTTTACATTGATATAAATGGATATGATATCAGTTTTACACCACTGTGAGCAAAGAGTAGCTTAGCTGTTCGGATCTATACCACATCAGATTAGCTGGTGACTGGTTCAAGAAAGAGATATAGATATATATGATGGGGGTGAATGTTTTGCCGTTGTGCAACATTCAATCCATCAATTGTTGTTTTTGCATTTGTCACCCCGAGTGGGAAGGGTATGCTCAGACGTGAGTCCCGTGCTCTCCATGCCACTGGAATCAAGCTATCCTGGCTGATGACGGCTAATAGCCAGAAACCGGTCCTAGGATGCTTGATTCCGCTCCAAGGAAGACATGGCTTGGCAGTTCGGCTGGACTGTTCCCATGAGACACAGGGTCAAGACTGATTTGCATATGGCCATGTCTGAACTGGGGTGGTGTGGTGAGCAAAATAACAATGGATTAAACCCAGATCTGTGATGGGGGTGAATGTTTTGCCATTGTGCAACATTCCATCCATCAATTGTTTTTTTTGCATTTGTCACCCCGAGTGGGACGGGTGTGCTCAGACATGAGTCCTGTGCTCTCCATGCCACTGGACTCAGGCTATCCTGGCTGATGACGGCTGATAGCCAGAAACAGGTCCTAGGATGCTTGATTCCAGTCCAGGGAAGACATGGCTTGGCAGTTCGGGCTGGACTGTTCCCATGAGGCACAGGGTCAAGACTGATTTGCATATGGCCATGTCTGAATTGGGGTGGTGTGGTGAGCAAAATAGCGATGGATTAAACCCAGATCTGTGACTGGGGGTGAATGTTTTGCCATTGTGCAGCATTCCGTCCATCAATTGTTTTTGCATTTGTCACTCCGAGTGGGACGGGTATGCTCAGACGTGAGTCCTGTGCTCTCCATGCCACTGAAATCAAGCAAATAACGATGGATTAAACCCAGATCTGTGACTGGGGTGAATGTTTTGCCATTGTGCAACATTCCGTCCATCAATTGTTGTTTTTGCATGAAGTACCAGAAAGCATGCTGTAAATTGTTTAGCAAATTGGAAGGTAAGGTCAGGCTTTTGCCCAGCATGTCATATATTGGGCTCAATACTCAGGTGTCTTTTTTTTACTATTATATGAATGAGAGAACACATACTGTCAGGATAACAGTAGCACTAAATGTAAAGCAATTCAAAATACACTTAAATCATAAAATTGATCTACGTTTATTTAGTTTAGCAATGAATGGGCTGAGATTAGCAAAATATTCTAGAGGGGTGTAAAAGAGTTGTATTGGCATCTATGGTAAAATGCAGTAAAATATGTTATCCATGATACAACCATCTATCTAGTGAGCTTGATTTTAAAGCAATGCAAGATACTACAATGAACCGTAAAGTAAAAGATGTGGAGCAGCCATAAAGAGAAAGCAATCAAATAAATCTTGGCTAAGGGAAATTACTGCATTTTTTAAGACATTACAAAAAAAGAATTCCTCGGCAAATGGAATGCTGTTGATCTGGTATATCTTGACTTTAGTAAAGGAAACATTAATTTACTACCTTAGTAGGCGTGAAAAAAACTTGGAAAGCATTCATTTGGACATTGATCATCAACAGTATAGGGCAGTCCAATAATCACCAGTAAGCTGGGTCAGATGCTATAAAGTAGATGTTTCCACAGGAATCATTTATTATACTCTAATTTTTTTAAATAAAAGTATCACACTAATTGTTTAGTCAATGAATAATTGCCCGGAACTTACAATTTACACAATTATACAAAGATTTCATTCACATATATTTATTTAATTAATAACCCATATGTATAACAAAGCCAAAGGGGACAGAAGCCGATACACATAAACATGTATGTATTTAGTTTCTCAGTGTGGGATGGGGGTTTGTTGTGTCAAATCACTGAATTGGAATATTGTCATTTGGGCTCCAGCACATCTTAGATCCAGCGCCAAGAAACCAATCGGTGTAGGTGCGCTCTAGAAGTAATTTTAACATGACATAACAATACCCCTATGTGAAACAAATTCATAAATTCTCTTGTGTGGGCTGCTGATGATCTTTTTGAAAGATGCCATCTTGTTTAATTTTACAGGGGAGTGTTCTTTGACTTTATCAGTGGGTTTGTTACTATGAAATTCTACGTAGCTATCAATCAATCTGAGCTCTGAAATATGGGAAAATTGTGAATACTTCCAATACAACTTGTTCTTATTTGATGCTCTGTGTTAATGTTGCTATAATGGAGATATGATAGCAAAGAAAATTGGAGTCATTAATACACGGAGAGGGTACATGAAACAGATTTGTATCAAATAAAATGGAAGAGTTGTTATGATATATCTACAACAAATGTATTAAATTGTATTCATTGTGTAAATTGTGAGGGTTGGAATATGTTTTTGTGTATATATACAATTAAATGTTTTTCTTACGTGGCTGTTGACTGAAATTCCATATTGTTCTGAGGAGGATCTTGTGTACTTCTGATGCTTGGAAACTGAAACTTCGATCCTAGTTTGGCTATTAATGATTAGAAAGAGAGTAGAATAATGATTAGCTGGATGAAGTAGGATAACCTATTTAGATTGCAGGCCTTTATCACAGACTGTTGGCATAATCTATGTTTGTATTGTATGTAGTATATTTGTTATTTTCCAGTTTTTATATGAATTGGTTTAGGTTGCCTTTGTCTTTATTTATACATATATATTGTTAGTTAAATATATATCTGAATAAAATATTTGTATATTTTTTATAAACTTTAAGTTCCAAGCAGTCATTCCTTGAGTGCTCTAGACATGGTCAGACATTGTCTACTTGAGTACTGTACTGACAGATGGTAATGTTAAATAGAGCACGTTGTGAATAGGTAATGGTTAAAAGTGCTGTAACTTCAGGGACAGGGCTGTGACCAGTTTAAAACCAGAGACTTGCCTGTATAAAGCATATTTTTTACAGAGGTGAAAAGCTTTTTGACCATGTTCTAATTTTCTAATGTGGGGCATTTTATGAACATGTAGTGTGCATTGCAATTTGGAAGAGGGTAAGGTTTCAAACTGTCAACAGTCACCTGATGTGACCATTGAAAAGAGACTTAGGGCCTGATTTCGAGTTTGGTGGATGGGATACTCCATCACAAACGTGACGGATATCCTGTCCTCCAAAATACAAGTTGCATAGAATATAATGGAATTGTAATTTGGTGGACGGGATACCCGTCACGTTTGTGATGTAGTATCCCATCCGCCAAACTTGTAATCAGGCCCTTAAGCTCCTATGGAGTGTAGTACTATTGGCCATTCTTCTGGTGATATATGTTTTAATTGCTCAATAATTGACTATCCAGAAAATCATGTTGTTTATGTCAGACAAGTTCTTGCTGGACAGGAGTCAATTGACGTGTGCGGATCAACAAAAGTTGTAGTTGACCCTGACCATTGGGATCTTGTGGTGGTCGGTCATATTAGCATTGATAGTATGTTCTACAGTTTGACTAACGAAGCACACCAGGTGGTACACTGGGGTAGCAAACCTAATGTATGAGGAACCTATGATCACATTACATTGGACATCCTGGCTGGGACATGGAACGCAACACTTTGTGGACATATATAGTATACTAGCTATTGTGGCAATGGAGAAAATATTATCTACATGGCTCGCTATAAGAAATAATGTACTTATGTACCCCAACAATGGGCCAGATTCACAAACTTTTTACCTTTGAGTTGGTGTAACTTACCCTGATTTACTCCTGAATTTCCAGGAGACTTTCATCACAGCCTCATGGAAAAAAAGCATTTTGAAACCTGTCCGAACCCTGGAGATATACAGTTATATTATGTTCAAAAAGACAATATTTCAATATTATATAAGAGCTTCTCACAGCCTAAATATTTTAACTGAATTTCCAAAGTGTATGACTCATAATGAATTAAACAAATATTTCCTTACCCAGTGACTGTGGACTCTCCAGATAGCTCTTGTTTTAGAAGTAATATTAGCTGACCGCTCTCCCCCCGAGGTGCAGTATTTATTCCATTAATAGATTCTCAGTTGTCCCTTTACTCTCATATCACAGACCTCAAGATTGATTGCTGTTTATTCAGTCAGCTTCTGTATTGTGTACATTCTCTGTGTGTGCTTCATAAGGAGACCACACAGTAGTAGGCCTTTCAGCCTCGGGCTCTAGTACAGTCTCCCTGAGAATTGATGAACACATGTCCTGGTTCAACGGGTTGGATTATTTTTCAGCATTTTGGCTCACAGTAGTGCCTAATGTAATAGAAGTGAGTGTTATGTGTATTGAATGAATGTTCTCTTGCTTGCTAGATGCTGGGTAGACTATTTGGTAATTGGTGTGCCGGTGTGAAGTTGCACAGAAGTGACTTTAGCTGATACGTCATACCACCTTTGCTTACCTATGGTTTAACCTCTCAAAGACCTGTTGAGCTTTCTTTAAAACACATGGCAGGTTCTGGTCTGGGAATAAAAGCGTTTTAGACGTGGGGAGATTATAGTAGAGATGTGGCACCAGAGGGTTGTCAATGGTGTTTGCCAGGCCACTAGTTAATACAGGTTTCTAGCAACCACCTGATATATAGAGCCAACAATTCCTGTTGCAACTAGAAATGAGACGAGATCCTGCCTAGGGCTGGAGATTGTCTGTCTTTTGGATCAAAAGACATGGAGTGTGTAATCTGTACAAAATTATTCTTTTCATGGCAAGATCCCTTTATTCAAACTTCATGCTGCAACTCTTTCTGGTCTATTCTTGGTACTTCCAAACACCTGGCTAAAGATAATGCAGGAGTGTGCCATTTCTCCAGAATTAGGAGCACATTTCCACTAATTCTTCTTTGGCTGTCTGATATTACTGGTGTCGATTGGCCTTGACTTCTCTTCCTTTCTATTCGTTTTTTTCTCCCGTTAAATTATTTGCCCATCAAACAACATTTAATTCATAATCCTTGTCTCCAAAGTGTCAATGGAGGTTGCAAGCTTGATAGATGTCTCTGTGACACATTAACACCTTCAGTTACAGATATACAAATCACAGGCCAGTGATATTTGTGCAGACCTAGCAGAAGCAATAGTGTTGTCAGAAGCTCAGAAAAAAGTCTCACTGGTTCATAACCACCAGGATGGCCCAGTTCTCTACAACATCACAGATCTGGATAACCAGGACAGTGACATGACTCACAGGTGCATGCAACATTAATGACTTGCTGCAAGGAAACACATAGCAAAACAGGAAGACGAAACACGACTCATAGTGGGATGCAACAAGGCCATAGGTAAAAACTTGTGCTTTAAGAGGACACTATCTTCTCTTCTTGATACCATTTGTATTATTGGTGCCATTTTAGTTAGTTTGTCTGTTCTATATTCACAGCCTTGGAATGTAATCATGGCTAAGTCATAGATAATTACCAACAAAAAATCATTGCCTGATGATCCTGAGCATGATGACCTTTGACTTGTAAAGTGTGAGAAGTAGATTTTGAAAAAATATGTGTAACGTGACGACATGGAGCTGGGGAGTGCGAAAGTGGGTGGGCATTTTTGAATATTTTTTTTGTATGTCAGCTTGGGGTGGGTTCCCAAGGGTGTACCCATTTGTTTTATTGTGGAACTTTTTGTTATCAGGTTTAGTTCCTTGCTATTTGCTTTTTCTAGTGGTGTCTGTATACATGCTTATAAGCAAACAGCTTCCGCCACCTCCAATGCTGAAATCAACATAGTTGTTGGACGTGGTTTGATTGCGCTGCCATTTAGGACTTAGGGACTTATTAGGACTTTGGGAGTCCTACAGCAGCACCGCCAATGCGCCGTCCACTGTAGGGGAGCCAAAGCTGTTGTACGCCTGCTCGCCCGATTAGGAGTTCAAGGCGGTTCTGCGGCAGTCAGATGGCGGCTGCTGTTAGGCTTATAGAGGAGCCTAACATGCAGGCTTCTGCCATCAGAGTGCCGACTGCACCTTTTTTGGGGGGGAACTCGACCCGAAGGTATCAGAGCACTTTGCATGAGCCCCAGTTGCGTTACAGACGGTTACCTTCCTACATGGTATGGCATACATGCCACACTGTGCAGGAACAGGGGGTGCAAATCCAGGGGGGCACTACATGTGTCCCCCGCATGCACCCCAAGGCACAGGAGCAGCAGGGGGACCTATTTGGGCCCCCTTTGTTTCCTCTCCACCACCCTTTTCATGGTGAGCTCACCGCCATAAACGAGGCGGTGGAAAGCCAACTTGCAATATGCTCTGCAGTGCTGCAGTGGCACCGCCAGCATATTAGAGCTCCCTGACCGCTGTGCGATCGCAGAAGAATCCTGGATCCCCGGTGGCCACCAGAACTTGAAATACTGCGGGCGGGGCCGCAGTGTGGTGATGGTTGTGTGGAAAAGTAAATTTTGCCATGTTCTGTGTCCCTACGCTTCATCCATCATATGTTATGTGTGCATGACCAATATGCATATGTTATTCCCCATGCCTGATTAATGACGCAATTCCAGTTGTGTCCACCTCTAGTATGCTATTTTCCAGTCCTCGTGAATACTACGAATATTAGGCCTATGTAAAGTAACGTTGCCACGTTTCTTAGTGTGCACGTTATTCCATTATAAAATCCCCGTTTCCAGGCCTCAAAAGGGCCCGGACCACAGATTCAGCTCCTGTCTCCTGAAAGCCTCGCTGAGGAGCGATACAGCCCCCACCTGTATCCTCGACCCTTCACTTACTTCCTGCCTCGCAGTGCCCGGTGTAGCTTGGCTCTGCCTCTGAGTCTGCCAAAAGTATGTTATAGTTCCTGCTATCAGTTCAGTCCTCCTCCTCTGCATTCCTAAGCTACTGAACTGCATCAATAGTTTCCGTCATTGTCTAGCCTTCTCGTCTCCACGTTAGAGAAATACTGTATTTAATGGTCATTTAGTATTCTTCATCACGCACTACATGTAGAATAATGCATGGTCCAGTCTTAGAATCAGGTTAGCCTCTCCCCTCATGACTTCTAGTTTATATCAACATGTTCCCTAAACATTAGATACCAGATAGGGTTTAGGTACATGTCGCTCCGACCCTCCAGACTTTAGTCTCTGCTCCTAGCACAGAGTTCGTAGCCCCCAGCTTCTCCTAGTAACACGTCATTGCCAGTTTTCGCGCACCATTAGGTTAGAGGTCCCGGCTCCTTAGGTAGCCCCCTCCTATGTTTCCGCCCATTCATGACATATTCTGTTACGTTTTGCATCACATGTCTATGTATACGCCCAGTTACACCTCTTTTTACTGTTATCTCTCGCGACTGCTACGCGTCACACCTTCTGCTCCACCCACTGCTACGCCTACTGCAATGTAATGCTATGTGTTTGCGCTATGTATATAAATCAATGTTTTGTTATTGAATGTTAGCGCGCTCATCCCAGACCAAGCCCCGGCAGCTGCTGGGCCCCAGTTGTCCTGCCGGGCCTTATTGTCCTATTCCCATGCAGGTTGTCCTGATCCTGTCCTTATGCTGTAATAAACCTGCAGAAACTCCTACTACCTCGAATCTTGACTCTTATTTTATTGAGCTATCTGTTATGCTATAAGTCTAGTCAAAAATAGGGTATTATTTATTTATTTACCACATAATGGCGCCCGAACAGGGACTTGCCCTTTCCCCACGCGTCGGTGAAGCCACGCCGACCCCCTGACCCTCTGCAGTCGTGACGGAACCATACCGTGCACTGGCAGATATTTCTGCTCCAAGTATCCCTCAGGCCCACGGAGGAGACGGAGGAGGCGGTCCAGCATCCAAACGAGACGGTGGAGGAACGCGGCGAGTCCCGACCAGAGCCCAAGCCGAGAGTCCAAGGTCCGAGGTATCCGGAGGCCCACCCGTAACTGAAGTCCGAAGTCCGAAGTTCGTCGTCGTAGTCCAGTCCCGTCCGAGGCCTTCCGTTCCGTGCTGCCCGGTGAGTACCATTGCTGGGGTAGTGTCTAGACAGGGTCAGTCTAAATTGACTCTGGTCCGTGGGTTGGTGGTACCCAAGCCCACAAACGAAGTGTTCACCTAGGTGGATACGGGTCTTGATGCGTTCCTTTATGGGACCGGTATGTTCCGTACTGTTACAGCAGTGCATCCAGTAACTCTAGTCTGTTCCGTTCTCGAGAATTCTGTTCTGTTTCTGTTTTCAGTATTTTCAGGTAGTATTCTGTTCGAACTGTTATGTTATGATATTGTTTAATGTATTTCCAATGTCGTGGTATGCCTGAATTGTTTTCCCAATTGTTATTGTTTTTCGTGTATTGTATTGTGTTCCGATTCAAGTTTAGAATGCCGCTCTTTTCCAAGTTACGTCAGTTAAAAACTAGAAAGGGTCTGTTAGAGGAAGCAGTTCCTGTCCCGCCTAGGGACAGTCCAGGTCATTTTATGTATCAGAAACATGGCATAAGCGCCATAATGTATCTAGATTTATGGGTAGAGTATACCAAACAGTTAGAAGAAAAGTATAGATGGCCCGTATCGGGTACATGGGATGCCGAATGTATCATGCGAGTAGAAGAAGCATTATGGAAAAAGAAAGCCAGACAGTCACAGAAAGATGCCATCGAGTTATGGCGCAAGGAAGCGCATAAAAGAACGGAAAAGGAAGTCAGAAAGTCAGAGTTAAGTAGAGAATCCCAAGAACGAGCCCAAGAAAGGGAGTTAATCGAGATAGGTGAACAAGTCAAAGCCGAACAGTCAGACAGACAGAGGCATGCCCTCATTAAGGGTATGTATCCTCTTCTTGCCGAGGGCCTGCCAAAAGCGACCCCAGAGGCACCCAGTAATTTCCCGCCACCATTAGTTCCGACCAAGCTACGTCACAAACCGACCGCAGCTGATATTTTTATTTCGTCCTATCTGGACGACACAGTCCCCGAATATGCAAATCCTGTCCGCGCTCCGCCAGTCCCTGTAAACCAGGTAATTCATGTTCCTCCAGACACCGGAGTACCTGTTACGGTACCCCCGGTCCAGCCTACAGTTCCATTTCCCACTCTGCCAGGACGTAGAGCCTCAGTAGACGACTCCAGTCTAGGGGCCGCAGGAGGAGCTACTCCTCAAACCCCGCCGCCACACAAGCGTTTATCAGCACTCGAATTACATGCTCAAGCATCACAGCGTACTCCTAAAAGTAATAAGTCTGTTACAGAAATCAGACAAGCCCTTAACGAATGTGTCTATGATCCAGTCCCAGGCGAATATACTATGGTTTTATATTCCTTACGTGTAAGGAGAGTGACCGAGTATCTAGTCACCTTGCCGAATATGAAAGAAGATCTAGACAGAATATATCGTTTCATCCGTACAGGGGATGATCCAGAAAGTATTGGCGAAATTATGTCTCAAAGGAAAGCCGAGATTCAGCTCATGATATTAAAGTTCCTGATCAATTGTTTAATAAGAGAACAAGATTACCCGTCTAAAGATCCCGCCGAAATGAGAATCCTGACAAGGTGGAGTGATAATATAGCCGAGGGTAAGCACAAGACCATTAGTGCCATGGAAAGTATGTACAAGAAAATTCGTAAAGAAATAATAAGGTTACACGAACAGCGTAAAGCAGCACAAGTAAGCGAGAAAGAAAGTATCTCTGATCCTGAAGAGGAAGAGAACGAGAATCCCGCCAGAATAGCGTATGTAGGAAAATCCAGATTTCCAGATCGCCATTTACGTCTAGAACCCAAGTCTATTTTTCAACATCTAGCACCAGAACAAGGTTCCCTAGAACAAGTATTTCAAGCTACCGATCACATTCTGAAATCACGAGTCGGTTACAGTGAACTAAGTACTATGCATGAACAAGAACTAGCCCGATCAGCAGTCCGATGGATTACTGATTCTACCACTTTTCCAGACGAAATAGTGGCACAAATGTTTCTGAAACTGCCCCCAGCCGAGCAACGACTGGTGGGTATGTATATGATCCAGCACCTCATTACCCTGTATGAGGGTCAACATTCTGATCCAGGCCCGTTACATGATATCCTGAACGAGTTACTCCAGTACAGATGGAGAGGTCTAGGTACCGATTTAATTAGTGTCATTCTAGAACAGCGTCACAAGTATAGAACGTTTTTGAACCCGCATTTTGTTCATGTCTCACCCCCAGAAAATAAATCATTCTACATAGACAGACAGAATCCGTTACGAGAAGTCCACCCAGTCCAAGGGGCGGGTGGCGTAATGCAACGAGTGTTTGTATACACTCCGATTTCAAAGATGGAACTTCTTGAAATGAAGAAATTAATCCCCTGTCATGACAAAGATCCAGCGGGGTTCCATAGAGAATTAAAAGACATGCTCCGTATGGGAGAATACACTTACCCAGATATCATTAAAATGTTAAAGGTCCTGTTACCCGCAGGGGTGTATGAAAAGTTAAAGGAAAAAGAATGGGAGGTGGGAGAGAAAAAGATCGATTGGGCAGCTCTAGAAGCTGAAGACAAGGCACGAGTACCAGGTACCGGTCTTGGAGATAAATGTAAAGATTTACCAGAATTATTGATTCAAGTTTTACCCAGATTATTGACAACTAGGAAAGAAGACTGGGATGCAATCTCAGCCTGTAAACAGAAACAAGATGAAGACATTAGTGATTTTTATTCTAGATTTGAAAAATGTTTCAGTATCAACAGTGGTCTCAAGACAAGTAGTGAGTCATACCCTCATCTTTTCGTCACCAAATTAGTTGAGAATTCAAGTCCGCAAATTAAAAATCGAGTTTTGAAAGTCGAAAGCACCTGGCAAGCAAATACTCCGTCCCAGATGCTCCAGATGCTCCAGTACCACCAGAATAGAATCAGAGAAGAGCAAGAACACGAGAGAAAACGTATGAAAGACACGAAAATGAAAGTGCTAGTTGCACAATCTGTTCCTCAAGACAGTCAGAAGAGGGGTCCGAATCAAGCCAGTCATCCTGCAGCTCCCGTTAAAGGGAACTGCAATTATTGTAAACAGCCAGGTCATTTTATAAACGAGTGTGCAGTTCTGAAACACAACATAGCTACTGGTAAGACTAAAGAAAGACCACGTCCGCCGAGACAAGAACAAGTTTCACAGATTCCTCAGCCACAGAATGCACAACAGACAGTTACAGTACCGCAGCCCATTGCTGCAACACAGCATGTTACATCGCAGATGTACCAGTATGCACAGTCTGAGTATCCAGAGTACCAGTCATATTCATGAAACAGCCTAGAGAGGGAGGTAGGCTTGCCTCTCATCGAGATACCTGTAGATCAAGAAGGTCCCTATGTTCACAGTCAAGTATTGGGGAAAGACAGAAAGTTTTTGATCGATACAGGGGCAAGTAGGACCACAATTAGTCATGCCGAAGTTCCAGGGGCTCCGCTCTCAGGCTCAAGAAATGTTTCCCTTGGATTTTCAGGAAAACCCATCGTTAATGAGATATCTAAGCCAGTTACTCTAGAAGTAGGTCCATTGTCCCGTACTACTGATCTGTTACTTACTAAGTCATGTCCAGAAAATCTATTAGGTATTAAGACACTGAAAGAGTTAGGTGCAGTTATTTGCTGTTCCCCAGAGGGAATACGTCTGTTCCTACGTGACTTTAAGGGTCACTATGTATTACGAGATTTTGATTCAAGATTGTCTAATGTTCCACAGCATTTATGGGCGCAAGGTCCAACTGATGTAGGTTACATGCAAATCACACCCCATCGTGTGACTCTCAAACCAGGTGTAGTGTTACCACGAATCAGACAGTACAGATTGCCACCTGAGGCTGTAGCAGCCTTATCCAAAATTATTGACGAGCTCATGGCTCAAGGAGTAGTTGTAGAAACTGACTCCAATGTATGTAATTCTCCGATCATTCCAGTCATGAAACGTACTGATCCGAATGCACCCCCAGTATATCGATTAGTGATTGATTTACGAGAGCTTAATAAATGTATTATTCCTCAGTACCCAGTTGTCCCAGATATTTCTTCCCTGTTAACAGCCATTGATTCCGAAGCCATGTTTTTCACTGTCATAGACCTCAAGAATGCATTTTTTAGTGTTCCAATTCATCCAGACAGCCAGTTTCTTTTTGGATTTTGTTTAAATGGAAGGAGCTATATGTTTACACGCGCTCCTCAAGGTTTCACAGAAAGCCCTAGTATTTACAGTCAAGCACTCAAGAGACAACTAGACAATATTCACATGCCAACTGACACTGCCCTGCTCCAGTATGTCGATGATCTACTGATCACAGCCCGTTCTGAACGTGCTTGCGAGCGAGCATCCCTTACAGTTCTGTATTTTCTAGCCGAGATGGGGCACAAGGTGTCACCTTCGAAGCTTCAATTCTGTGTCCAGCAAGTGGTATACTTAGGACACTTGCTGTCCAAGAGGGGTAGGCAGTTGACACCAGACCGTATCCAGTTAATAGCGAGTCTTCCCCAGCCCAGAACCCAGAAGGAGGTACGTGCTTTTATCGGCCTTACTTCTTATTGTAGACAATGGATTCCCCAGTATGCATTTCTAGCCAAGCCACTGATACAGTTAACGACACAGGAGGCAGCCGTATCGACTGTCCTCCCTTGGACATCTGAACATACACTTAGTTTTAACGAGTTAAAGAAAGCCCTATGTCAAGCTCCAGTTCTAGCTACACCAAACTACAGTAAGCCTTTTACACTTTTCGTTACAGAACGCAAAGGTACAGCATTATCTGTTCTCACACAAGATCAAGCAGGTCAATACAAGCCCTGTGCTTATTTTTCGAGCACATTAGATCCAGTCGCCCAGGCGTTGCCTGCGTGCCTCAAGTCAGTTGCAGCCACAGCACTAGCTATCAGACAAAGTGATTCTATAGTTTTAGGACACTCCTTGACAGTACAAGTCCCACATTCAGTAGAAGTTCTTTTAAACCGAACACAAACTCAGCACTTGACAATTGCACGTTTAACAGGTTATGAATTGACACTGTTCCAGCCACACATAGAAATTAGACGCTGCAACGTTCTGAATCCTGCTACACTGTTACCATCAGTTAATTCAAATCTAGACCCACATGATTGTGTGGAAGTAGTTAACATTACGACAAAGCCAAGACAAGACCTGACAGACATTCCGTTACCAGATCCCGACCTGACACTTTATGTGGATGGTTCATGTATGAGAACTAGTACAGGAGAACTAGTCGCCGCGTATGCAGTGACTACTGACACTGAAGTTATTGAAACACACCGTATTGATACCCTGTCCGCTCAAGCAGCAGAGCTAGTCGCTCTGACACAAGCCTGTATACATGCCAAGAACCTGAAAGTTAATGTTTACACGGATTCACGTTACGCATTCGGAGTTGTACACGACTTCGGAGTGCTCTGGCAGGAGAGAGGTTTCATGACTTCTCATGGAACCAAGATTCAGCATGGTCTCCTTATTCAAGCCCTGTTAGATGCCATACATTTACCGACATCTATTGCTATCATGAAGTGCAAAGCACATACGAAAGTTACTGACATTATTTCCCAAGGTAATGATCTAGCAGACCGCACAGCCAAGCTTACAGCACAGACTCCAGACATTCCAGTTAATCAGACACATATTCCAGATCTGACTACATGCATGACAGTTAAGGACCCTACTCAAGATGTCATAGATATACAGTTACATGCTACTCCCGATGAAATCAAGAAATGGTCTGTACAAGGAGGGGTTCAGACAGATCAAGGATGGTTAACGAAGGGTAGAGCCACATGGTTTCTCCCCGATTCTATGGTTCAAGTCATTATCAATACCGCACATAGTCCAGCACATTTAGGAGAAAAAGCTATGTTAGACAGTATCCAGAACATTTGGTTCAACAAGCATTTACGAGCTGCAGCCAAGCAGAAAGTCCGTACCTGTATGATATGTTGTCAGTTTAATCCAGGTAAAAGTGTCCCGGTGGAACAAGGTGGTTTCCAGCCCCCTGACCACCCTTTTGAGGTCCTCCAGATGGATTATATTCAGATGGAGCGATGTCGAGGTTTCAAGTATGTCCTTGTAGTAGTATGCGCTTTGTCCAGGTGGACAGAAGCATATCCAGTCCCAGATTACACAGCCGCGA
This sequence comes from Lissotriton helveticus, assembly GCF_964261635.1. Lineage (NCBI taxonomy): Eukaryota > Metazoa > Chordata > Amphibia > Caudata > Salamandridae > Lissotriton > Lissotriton helveticus. The sequence goes on from NC_136067.1 coordinate 1,532,206,000, forward strand.
CCACTGCCAAGCAGTTGGTTCGTGAATTTTTCCCTAGATACGGACTCCCTAGAGTCGTATATTCTGATAACGGTCAGCCATTCTCCTCAGAGTTAATGAAGCACGTTTCCCTTTTGTTAGGGTACCAGTGGAAGTTCCATTGTGTACGCCATCCAGAAGCAGCTGGACTAGTCGAAAGGCATAATCAGACTCTGAAAATCCGCATTGCTAAAGTCTGTAAAGACAAGGGTGTGGACTGGCTAGTAGCTCTGCCAGTCGCTTTATTTTACATGCGTATGGTCGCACATTCCAGATCAGGTCTGTCCCCGTATGAGGTCGTATTCGGCCGCCCCCCTAACATGTGGGGTACTCCTAGACCCCGAAGTATTACCGATGTTTCATGTAATATGCTGACAGATTACCTAGCTTCCTTGATGTCTGCCCTCAACTCATGTCGTTCACAGGTTGCCGCCGCATTTCCAGACAATACCGAGGTGGCACCGCACGAGATTGTTCCAGGCTCCCTTGTGATGATCAGAAATTTTGACAGATCAAGTCCGCTGGAACCACGTTGGAAAGAGCCACGTCAGGTCCTCTTGACCACCCGAACTGCCGTCAAGTTGGAAGGCAGGAAGGGGTGGGTCCACCTTTCTCATGTAAAACTTTTCAAAGGATCGAAACCAGTCTTCAAAAACATTTCCAAGAACATTTCCCAGGATTCGAAAGACTGCCAAAATATTGCTCTTAAGGACTGTCCCGCACAAGACATTATTACAACCCCTCCCTTGTTAGAGAAAACTCCGCAACAGGAGTATAAGTTAAAGCTCAGGTCTAATAAGTCAGCCAGTTTGATTGTATAAGTCCTCCCCTAGGTGAAACGGTTAAATTGTTTCTGACATGTATAAAATAGACCCCCATAGTGAGAGAGTCAGTCAAAGCTCAATCAAATGTATCGTTTTTCTGAGTTTCGTATTATTTCTCAGCATAATGATTTCCTGCACCAGCTACGCACTTTTCCTGTGTTTTCCAGTTCCTCATGCAAATATGTCTGCTAATGCTACAGTAGAGCACACGTTTAGTGATCTGCCTCCTCACGAATATTCATACCGCCTCGCTATGCGTAATAACACATTTATCCGTATGTTACATTATTCACACCAGACCAGCAATGCCACTAATTGTTGGGTGTGTGGTCGACTCCCCCCTTTTCAGACACCGAAGGGAGTTCTGCCACTTTTTCCTTATCCATTCTCACACAATGGTTCGTGTGGAGCATGGTCCACGTTAACGTCATCCTCAACAGATATGTCTTTTCTTAACAGTACATGTTTTCCAGACAAGCAAGGTCTTCCCCACAGAACAGGTTTAGATCTAGAAAATGAAGTTTATAATTTAGGTAATTATTCGTCGAATTTCATGGTCCTGAATGTTCAGTTTGATACTACTCCAGACTTACCTGCTATTTCAGTACTACCTGTCAAAGGCGAATTATGTGTCCGTAGTTATGGTTCTGCACATATAGGTCATAGTGAATGTACTACTGTTATCCAGTATAGTGACAGTGGGAAATCTATTTTCAAAGCTTCACGTCATTCTTATTTTATTTGTGGTCAAACTGCATATGTCCGTCTGCCCCTCGATTGGGAGGGAACCTGTTACATTGCCTTCCTACTGCCACCTGTTTTCCTAGCCCCACCTGACTATCATAGGAATTCCTTCCTAGTACACACTAGACACAAGAGAAATCTCCCGATTGTCGATTATACTGAAACCGCCGCAGAGCAATTCATTGATATTGATAAAGGTGTGTTCCCTTATTTAGGCACAGTTGTAAACAGTAAGCTAATCCGTAGGTTAACAAGAACCCTTGAAGCAGTAGTAGATGAGACTGCCTCCGCTCTAGGTAACTTAACTGAAGAGCAATCCTTTATGAGAATTGTCGTTTTACAGAATCGTCTCGTCCTTGACGTCATACTGGCCGATAGGGGCGGGGCCTGTAGAGTCCTCGGATCCAGTTGTTGCATTTTTATTCCAAATAACGCGCCGTCTGTTTATTCAGCTATAACTAGACTCCATAACATTGCCCATCTGTTACACCAAGATCCAGGCACCTGGACATGGTCCGGTTGGTTCTGGAATGTAATTTCCGCATGGGGATGGAAAGTCCTGTCCTTTCTAGGTATTGCAGTAGCGATCATATTTAGCTGCTGCCTCTGTATACAATGTGGCCCTGCGATTTGCAGCATGTGTGCTACCTCTTGTATTCCTAGTCCCAAGCCCCGTTCTAAATCCCGTTCCAAGACAATTCGAGACGAGCAAATGGTACTGTATGAAATGATAGATGGTATCATGAAAATTGATGTTTCCTGATGGAAACGTAGTGACAAGGAGGGAATGTGGAAAAGTAAATTTTGCCATGTTCTGTGTCCCTACGCTTCATCCATCATATGTTATGTGTGCATGACCAATATGCATATGTTATTCCCCATGCCTGATTAATGACGCAATTCCAGTTGTGTCCACCTCTAGTATGCTATTTTCCAGTCCTCGTGAATACTACGAATATTAGGCCTATGTAAAGTAACGTTGCCACGTTTCTTAGTGTGCACGTTATTCCATTATAAAATCCCCGTTTCCAGGCCTCAAAAGGGCCCGGACCACAGATTCAGCTCCTGTCTCCTGAAAGCCTCGCTGAGGAGCGATACAGCCCCCACCTGTATCCTCGACCCTTCACTTACTTCCTGCCTCGCAGTGCCCGGTGTAGCTTGGCTCTGCCTCTGAGTCTGCCAAAAGTATGTTATAGTTCCTGCTATCAGTTCAGTCCTCCTCCTCTGCATTCCTAAGCTACTGAACTGCATCAATAGTTTCCGTCATTGTCTAGCCTTCTCGTCTCCACGTTAGAGAAATACTGTATTTAATGGTCATTTAGTATTCTTCATCACGCACTACATGTAGAATAATGCATGGTCCAGTCTTAGAATCAGGTTAGCCTCTCCCCTCATGACTTCTAGTTTATATCAACATGTTCCCTAAACATTAGATACCAGATAGGGTTTAGGTACATGTCGCTCCGACCCTCCAGACTTTAGTCTCTGCTCCTAGCACAGAGTTCGTAGCCCCCAGCTTCTCCTAGTAACACGTCATTGCCAGTTTTCGCGCACCATTAGGTTAGAGGTCCCGGCTCCTTAGGTAGCCCCCTCCTATGTTTCCGCCCATTCATGACATATTCTGTTACGTTTTGCATCACATGTCTATGTATACGCCCAGTTACACCTCTTTTTACTGTTATCTCTCGCGACTGCTACGCGTCACACCTTCTGCTCCACCCACTGCTACGCCTACTGCAATGTAATGCTATGTGTTTGCGCTATGTATATAAATCAATGTTTTGTTATTGAATGTTAGCGCGCTCATCCCAGACCAAGCCCCGGCAGCTGCTGGGCCCCAGTTGTCCTGCCGGGCCTTATTGTCCTATTCCCATGCAGGTTGTCCTGATCCTGTCCTTATGCTGTAATAAACCTGCAGAAACTCCTACTACCTCGAATCTTGACTCTTATTTTATTGAGCTATCTGTTATGCTATAAGTCTAGTCAAAAATAGGGTATTATTTATTTATTTACCACAGTTGGACTACCACTGCGAGTACGGCGGTTCTAAGGACCTCAGTACTCATAGCAATGCCCTAAATGATTTCCATGATAATTTAAAACAATAAAGTTCAGCAATAGAAAAATGGACCAGCATTAAAATTACACTGTTTGCTTGACCCTCACTTCGAACTGTCACTGCTTTAGTGCTATGTGCAACAACCTTACTGCTGTATTTAATTTGCACCAAGACAATTAATTCCACCTTGTTTTTAATGTGCTAAACGATTCCTGTTAGCAAAAACACTTTGCTGACTGCATGCTGTAGATTTGTAGGTCAGTCCAGTGCATCGTTAAATGTGTGTTTAATTGCTCCCTTTGCAGTTGACTGTTTTAGAATGGCATATGTTCATTGTTATAACTAATTGAGTGTGAAACGTTTGAGAAACTGAGGCCCATACAAATTGGTGCATTTGTGATCAGATGCATGGCCCTTCATGGGGCACATGAACTTTATACACATGGTCACCTCTAGGACTGAGAGACCTTGATAAAAATAATATTGAAGTATTTCTGGGCCCAGACCCTAAAATGCCACCTACAAGAGTGGATTTGATCACAAAATATTTTGACTATCACTTTACATTTCCTAGGTGGTGATTAAGGACCTTAGGACCGCCAAACACATGGTGGTGGTGCAGCTACCCCACACAAATAGTCCGACCACCCTATTACAAGTAGGGCGATCAGATCACCATGGAACTACTGCTGCCGGCAGGGATCCGCGATCCTTGGTTTTCTTGCAGTGGTCTGAGGACCCTAATATGCTGGTGGTGCCACTGAGGCGCCTCCAAGAATATTAGGTGTTTCCTCACCTCCACAGTTTTCATAGCGGGCCAGCTGCTGCAGGACTGCCCGACCTGGATTACAGTCGGAATTCGGTGGGCTGTCCTAATATGGCTTTGGCGGTGTGGCAGCAGGGCTCTAGCAAGGCGGCTCCCTGCTACTCTGTCAAAGTTTTAATAAGGCCATAAGTCGCTTCTTGGTGCAAAGAACTTTCCCAACTGTATTATGAAATCAGGGTTGTGGAGGTTGTAATGTGTGAGAAGAATGTTTGTGCATTTAGCTGTGTTTCAGCAGAACTGAACATAACAGCTGCTACACAACAAAATGTAATGCAAAAACAGCAGATTAACACAATGCAAAAATGCATTGTGAAAAGTTAACAATAAAAAACAACACACCACCACCACAGCATAATGCCACACAACAAATGTGTACACACTTTCTTGTCACATATTGCAACCTTCAGAATCTATTTTCCAAATGATATAGGAAAAGGTGTTTGCACCAATCACTGCCTTAACTTGTCACCAAGGAATAACTCCAGTTAGAAGGTTTTGTGATCTGGCCTAATACCTATGCCATAGTGTTGATCTATTTGGTGACTTAAATAGTTGAAGTCCTGGAGCAGTCGTATTTTACCATCCTCGGCTGTGGTAAATGATTGTTAAAGGTATTTGCTGCTTTTAGCTACAAATATACTAACATTCAGGTTCATATATAAAGTAAATACATTTTAGAACAATACAATCTACAAATAAACACAATTACACATAATGTATGTATGTGTTGGTGTTTGAAGAGTGCAATCCTAGCTTTACTGCAACAGAGTGCTGAACATTGGCCATGACCCTGGGGAAAAACAGATACTGGGAAAAAGTCAAGGGAAAACTGTTGGGTCAGGACACAACAAGGCACGACAAAATAGAAGAGTTAAAACATAATGCAACACTACAATCACAGTACAGCACAACAACACACTGCAAACTCGCAGCACCAAAAACACAGCAGCACAAAAAAAGAACCCATTACCACCACAATAAAATCCCACCCAACATTCATGTCACACATTACTACCTCCAGAATTCTGTTTCATAATATGGTGCTAAAAGATGTTTGAAAGCACTTTGAAATTACCACCAAGGGCATGAACTCGTGCAAATCAAAAATGCTTTGTGATGCGGACCCAACCCTCTGTGTAAGACACAAGTCACTGCAAAACTGTGGCAGAGACACATCTGAAGGTAGCACTTCCAGTGCTCACTTTATGTGATATTGTTCCACATATCTTTATAATTTTACCAAATTGGTTTCTAAGCCCCCATCTCACGCCCTCCTGATCCATGCCCCAACGCTTTTGTCTGCTTAAAACCACAAACAATGCGAAACAGGCCCTGTCCTGAGTTTTGGCAGAACCAACATAAAGTTTATGCAAGACAAAGACATTTAAGTGTTACCCATCCTGTCCATGAATACACAAAACACAAGAAACCACAAAGCATATACTCTTCAAGTTTCGAACAGCAAATTCAGGTTTTGATATTTCATTGCGTTTTACCTGTGAAGTGCAGCAGCTACTTTGTGGACGCATGACCTGCGATGAGAACAAATGTGAATTAAAAAACATGAATAAATGCATCAGTATTCCAATATCTTTCATTTTTCCAGACAAATCAGACTACGGTGTAGGTTAATAAGACCTTTTTTAAATCGCTTAAACCCGTTTATTGAATGTCCCGTCATTGGAAAAGGGGAATTACAAATTCCTTCTATTTTCATTCCACTATTGACTTGCAGGACTGCACCCAAAGCATTTGTTGATCTCTATTTTTAATAACTCGGTGGCAAATGTCTGGTTCCGGTGTCAACACTAGACACGATGCACCTCTTGTTTACCTAACTAAATCTGCAAGGAGGCAGCAGCGAGGAAGAGCGGGTCATGTGAGCCACTGCAAACAAGCAACAGATGCATTTTATTTATTTTGTTTTCAAGCCTTTTCATAACTTTTCATAAACCCCGCCGCTTACTTTGCTTGTAGGTTACGCGGAGGGGATTTATTTTTACGTTCTTCCTCTTCCGTGAATTAGAAAATCTTCTCCCACCCGAGAGGAAGACAGACAATGGCAGCGAAGAAGCGAATCGCTGTACATCGCCAAGTCTTGTTATTGGAAGACGCTGTTGTTCTACGAATTAGTCCTTAATACTGTGTGTTGCAAGAAAAAGACAGTTGTCAATCCCCCTTAATGCCCCAAGACGAAGGAACTCAATGGTATCGGTGCTCAGGAGGATTTAGAAGGAATGTGACTTTCTAGCGTGCCTCTTAAGAGGTCTTCCAAGCACATGACGGACAAGCTTGACTTCTTATTAAAAAAAATTGGAGACAGGCAGGTCGTTTCTGAGCCAAGCACCGGCTTGTTTTTTCAAGGGTGCGGGTCCATTATCTCGAATTTTCAAGGATTGCGCAGAATTCTATAACACATCAGTTACTTATCATAAAATCCACATCCCACTGGCTTAAAATCTCACCAGCTACCCGAAGGTGTCAGAGAAGGTTTAAGATCATGATTGCTTCCAGCAACACTAAGATGCGCCACACAACTTAATCATAATTTGTTTAGATCCAGTCTTGTAGCATTTTTAAAGCGCTTTCTAATTTCATGTGGGGTGCTGTAGCGCTTACCCACACAGATGGCATGTAGGTTGTGCGATGTTTGGCTGGCATGTAGTTGTTTTTGTTTTGAGCCTATGTAGTGCGTGATGACCACTGAGGTAGCAAGAATGAAAATTCTTATTTCTTTTACTGCTTTTCTTCCATGTCTTAACTCTGTAAATATCAGGTGTTGCTCCTTCCTACCCAGTATCATGATTCTCAATGTATCGACCTGGAAGCCTGAGTTTGCTTTTCAAAGACTGGAAGTCATGACCTGTGGATCATAGCAAGTATCAGCAGGAGGGTTTACTCACTAAGCCACCTTGCTGACTTAGGTGACACATTGACATAATGCTTTGTACTCTTTCCCTCCATCAGAGAAATATGCACTACATCTTGCCTCAATATTCTTTGCATTAAGTTTCATATAGGTCACGTATCTGAACTATTTTTTCTGAGTTTCATCGACCTGCATTACGCACACGAGGATGAAGTGGTTGGTGGTCAGATCAGCCAGTGTTTATGGGCTCAAGGTTTGAAAGATGTCTTGTGAAAACAAGGTTGAGAATGATGCCTTTTGTAAGGTTTATTGTAGCATTGTTCATGGTAATAGGGATGAAAGCAAAGATGAGAGTTAAGAAATGGCAGAATCTGACAGCGTGTTCCACCTGATGTTGCAGTCACCCAGGAAGATTGTGTCCATGAATAAATCACAGCATGGTCTAATAGTTCAGTGATAAAAATGCAATTTTCCTGGAAAGGTACTAGATAATGCTGCGGCTCGTCTTGGGAGTTATGGTGAGCTGTTCTTGAAGAAGTTCTTAAGAAGGAAAAGGCATGGCTGGGTTGAGAGACCTGGCTAAAAGGATTTTGTGAACAATGGCAACCCCCCCTTTATCCCCCAACCCCCCTACCTGAAGATGTCATGGCAGCCCATTCCCATCTGTTGACGGAATAACCTCCTCCAACCATAATATCCATAGGGGTTGAGACGACTGATCTAACTACATATCTTTCTGATTTAGGATACCTAGGCCATGATCATTGATGACAGCTGAAAAATAAATACACAATTTGAGCCTCCATATTTGTAGTCAAGAACGGTGCAATTTACTGAAGTGTAGACATTGTAATTCTGTAGTGGAGGAGGTTGGGTTATGTTTACCTAGGGAAACATACATCACAACGCAACTTTTACGACGCACTACCATTACAACGCAGGATTTACAACGCAAGTCATTACAACGACTTGCGCTGGAGGGCGCTGTAGGATAGGGAATAGTTTAATTTGCTATCCAAAACCTTCCCTACTATCCACGGGGACTGGAGTTGGAATAGTAAATTAAACTATTCCACTATCCAGCACACCCCAACGCAAGTCATTGTAACGACTTGCGTTGTAAAACCTGCGTTGTAAAGGCATGCGTAGTAAAAGCATGCGTTGTGATGACATACATCCGTTTACCTATGTGAGATCGGAAGGGCAAGTCTGCCTTATGGAGGTGTGAGTCTTTCTAGGAGTCTGAATCACTATGAGAAGCATCTGTGTTTCCTGACTAATAAAATTATGATTTGGAGCAGGGGGCGCGTTTTCTAAATGTAGAATTTGCAGAATAAAGACAGAAAAGGTCTATTACTTCTTCACAGCTATGATGAACTTGGTCGATTATGTCTGTCGGATTATTGTAGATGTGAGGTAGACGTGCAGAGGTTTGGTCAACTGGAGACATATGTACCAGTTTGGATTACAAGTGTATCAATTCTTGAGTAATGAAGTCTATATTGCTACTGATAAACTCGGGAATGATAGCCTGTTCTGAGATGCAAGAAATTCGAGTTGAAGTGAATTGAGAGTCAGTCAGTCAGTCAAATAACTTTATTCGGTTTGTTTGTACAAAATCATCAAAGTATACAAAAGATAAAAACATTGACAATTCACAAGATAAAAAATATAAAAACAAGTACATTTTCGAATAGCTTGTTTGAAAGAGGCGATAGAGATGGGCAGTCAAACGTACATCAAAATACATTAAGAGACAGATGTGGTACATAAGGTGCATATTCTACAAGACAATTCATAATACAGTACAAACTATGATAAAAGCTTCAATCGGATTATCCAGAAAACAAATAAAAATCGACTGACAGAAAAAACTACCGGTTCAGATACATCTGTTTTTAAAATTCTGTACACTATCTGATACTGCCTAGCTCTTAAATTGAGGCAGATTGGTTTTATCCACCTCCTGCGTATCTGCTGGTATCTAGGGCAAAAAAATAAAACGTGTTCTTCAGTTTCTCTAACTGTAATGAAGGCAGGACATAAATCCAATACTAGGCCAACCGCGTCCTTGCCAGGAAATTTTAGGAGCAGATTGCCGTATCTGAATCTCAAGTATAAGCTTTTTGCAAGAGGGGGAGAGATTCGGTCCAGAAAGGGTTCAAATTGTATGCATGACTTTACCGCTATGAATTTGAATGTTAACTAGCCGCTACTCAGGTTATTGGTAGAGTTATTGCCACCACCTCCCAAATTCTTGCTTTTAATCTCAATAAGTCATCTCTTGTGACCCTGTCCAGATTTTCCCACAGGTCCCTCATACTTAATGTCTTGCACCAGTCTGCGCTGGTTTACAACCATTACAACACAACTTTTACCACGCAGTGCTGTTACAACGCAGGTTTTACTACACATACCATTACAACGCATTACACTGGGGGGCGCTCTAGGATAGGGAATATGTTTAATTTACTATCCAACACCTTCCCTAGTGTCCACGGGGACTGGAGTTGGAATAGTAAATTAAACTATTCACTATCCAGCACCCCCAAGTGTAATGCGTTGTAATGGTATGCGTAGTAAAACCTGCGTTGTAACAGCATGCGTGGTAAAAGCATGCGTTGTAACGTCATACATTCGTCTGCGATATGTTTAAACCATGGTAAGCTTTTTGCACCGTTAATAATCATAACCTCCGCTAAAGAATTTCGATAATCAATAAGGTGGGGGTTGCACATAGGCGCAGCCAGTAGGTTAAGGGTTTCAGAGCAGCCAAGTCCCCAATTCTCTTCAACCCTAGATCACAGAAAAGGGGAATGAGAGGAGTTGTAATCGGTACCGAAGTGAGAGATCTAACAAAAGTGTTTTCTCAAGTTGTTAACTTATTAACTGCGGTATAGCCCCAAATCTCAGCTCCGTATAGGGCTCCACTTTGGGCTTTTGCATGGTAGATTTCCAGTGCTGGGGATAGGGGTTGAGTGTAAGATTGTTTATAGAATCTTAGCGTAGATTTGGACCTTTGGCATAGGATTAAGTAACTCTTGTTTATTTGATATTCCCAGTTGAGTGACTCACTCAAACCTATGCCTCGATAGTCAAAGTTAAGTTTTTAACCCGCTCCAGGGGCTCATGTGTGATCCTGATCTCCCGAAGGCCACCTCGTATTTTCCCAAACACCATATATTTTGTCTTGGAGGTGTTGAGTTCCAATCTTCGATCTCTACAGAATTCTAAGAATCTATCCAATAATACTTGCAGGCCCATTGGTGTCTTAGATATTAAAAAGGATTCATCTACAAAGAGGAGGATAGGGACTTTTTCCCCGCTCAGGGAAGGAGCATCGTTCCTGCTAACCATTAAATGACTTGCCACATCATCGATGAACAGGGAAAACAGCGTGAGGGTGAGAACGCAACCTTGTCGCACCCCACGCCCTATCGGTATCTTCTCAGTCAGTTCACCTTTTTTCCCCCATATGACTTGGGCATAATTATCCATATGGAGTCATGCTATCACTGTTACCAGATCTGCAGGGGCACCTAGATCTAGCATGATCTTCCACAACAAGTCACGCGGTAGTAAATCAAACGCAGCTCGCAGATCCACAAAAGCTACATAAAGCTTCTGCTTCCTGAGTCGCACATATGTCCAAGTTAATAGAGTGAATCTGAAAGCTTGATCACACTTGCTTATTTTGGAACGAAAGCCCGCCTGGTATGTTGACAGTATCGTATGATCGTCTATCCAGCATTGTAACTTATCCAGGACTTGCCTGGAGAAAATCTTTTGTAAATTGTCTATCAGGCTGATTGGTCTGTAGTTGAGGGGGTGGCAGCATCGCCCTTTTTATAGATGGTAATTATCTCAGCTCCCCTCCATGTTTCTGGAATATCCCCACCAGACAATATACTAATAGACAAAAGATTTATATACAGGGCCATATCATTGGTTCCGATTTATACAGGTCGCCCGGGATCAGATCAGGGCCAGGGGCTTTTCCTGCCTTTAATCTACTAATTGCTAACAGAATGTCTTCTAGGCTGAGGCCAATGCTGGGTTATTAGCATTCACCGCTAAAGTAGTGGTATCTGGGAGGTGGTCGGCCCTATAGGAGTTAGAACTACCTTGCATCTCTGTTCCCGAATATAGTTTTGTAAAGAGGTTCACCCAGGTCTCTGGTTGAATGTGACAGCTAAGAGTAAAAGCATTCTCCTTACTCCCCTTAGAGACAATGTGCCAAAAGAGGCGACTGTCCCTACATTGGGCTGCCAGGACCAGATCTTGCCAATTTCTGTCAGCGGTGTCTCGCTTTGCTTTAATTAGCGTTACTTTGTAGATATTGCAAGCCTGGATTACTTTGGTCCTGGAGTGCACTCTAATTGCTAGTTGCAGTGCCTTCTTGGCTTTCGTACAGTCATTGTTGAACCACTGGTTTTCCCCAATACTAGGAGGCCTTCTACTAGTGCTATTTTTAGTAAAGACAGCCTGTAAATCTTAAAAAATGCATGATGCACCTATACAATATGATTTAATTCCAGGGGTTGTATACTTCTCACACTGCTGCACAGATTTGTTAAAAATAGTTAAAACATTGTATAAATTCCAGTATAATAGCCCTGATCAAGTTGGACTTTAGGCCACGCAACTCTTCTTCGATTATTGATTACGTGCGGCTCCTTGTTTTTAGAAATATGACTTAAAAAGTTCCTATTCAAATCAGTACCCCTCAATTTTAATAATAGTGAATTGTGATCACTATCGTCCCTTTGCTCAATGCTCATATCTTCAACCAGCGACCACACTCTTAAGGGGAACAACCTTTACAACGCAACTTTTACCACGCAGTGCCTTTACGACGCAACTTTTACAACGCAAACCATTACAACGCATTGCGCTGGGGGGGCGCTCTAGGATAGGGAATGTATTTAATATACTATCCAACACCTTCCCTACTATCCACGGGGACTGGAGTTGGAGCATGACGTTCTTTCAGAGTGGTGTTCTCATGTGGAGTTTCCATGAGAGTGGTAATTACGCATAGAGGGGCATATTATTGTTGTTGCATCACAAGGGTGAAGCAACAACAAAGTCAGATTTATCAAGCCACAAAAGGCCACCTTGCATGGCCCTGCATGGCTTGATAGATCTAGAGTAACACAACACAGCGCACATCAATGCATTGAGTTACTCTGTTCTAGGAAGCCATTCCATGGGTGGAGCGTGGGTGTTCCCACGCATCCACCCATGGATTTTGGCGCATTCCCAGATTTTCTATTACTGGTAGACATGGCAATGCATCAAAATGCTATGCCTATCAAGGTGAGGCATAACGAGGAGAAATATGTTTATTTCTCCGCGTTTTTCTTCTTGCTATGTGTGCTGCAGAATGCATCACACATAGAAAGAGGAAAGTGCTTCAGAGGATTGCTTTTGTGCATGAAGGTGACCCTTTCACAAACTCCCATTTCTCAATGGGAGTTTGTGCTGCAGGTGGTTTACGCCCGCCGCACAAGCTCCCATAGAAAAAGGGAGTTTGCGATCGCACCATGTGCAGTCACATTGTAATCAGGTTGGACGGCTCCCTCACCGAAACGGTGTCAGTAGTAAACCCAGGCGGGTTACTCAGCTCCGCCTGCTGAATTTACAGAGTTTTGCCTACTCCGCGTTCCGTTGCAAAGCAAGATTTTAGGCAAAACTCGCCCTGCCAGCCTCCCAAAGTAATTATAATGTAAGAAAAAAAGGCACTTACCTGCCGTGGCTTCCTCCTCCTCGCCATGGCCGATCTCCTTCCTCGTCCTCACCATCCTTCTTCTTTGATGACCCCTAGGTTGTACGCCTTGAGTATGCGCACACGCAAGACATACAACGTAGGGGTTATCTAAGAAGAAGGATGGCGAGGACGAGGAAGGAGAGCGGCCATGGTGAGGAAGAGGCAGCCAATGCAGGTAAGTGCCTTTTTTCACATTATAATTACTTTGGGAGGGTGCGAAGCGAAGTTCCATTGAGTTTTTTTCCAACTCTGTGGAACTCCGCATAGAGGTACTACGCCTGCTCCGCCCGGGCCTGGTCAGCGGTAAGCAACTCCGACTGACATCGTAATCAGGGCCTTAATATCAATAGCTACGATCTCACTGACTGCTGGCCACACCACTCCACAGGTAGAATCCCCTTCCGGTCTGTGTTGGAAGCACTGGAATCATTTTTAAAGAAATCAACCGCAGATAGTCTAAAAGTACGCATTTCCATACTGAGTGAAGATTGCGAGCTCTACAAATGGAAAATAATAAACACAATAAAATTGGATTATGAAGATGATAATGATGGTTATGACAATGATAATTGATGATGATAATAATAATAATAATTGTTATTATTACTGCTGTTGTTGTTACATTAGTCATAATAATGCCACTTCAACTAATAATAATAATAATAATAATAATAAGAATGATAAATGATGAGGATGATAATAATAAGTAGAGGAAGAATATATGAAGACATTGATGTTTTATAATAATGATTAAGTCCTCATTTGATTTAATGACGGTGGAACAGTTCATCTCTGGTGACAAGAGATTGATTCCCGGTTATCCAGCGCAGACATCTTTATCCCTATGTCATTCACAGCATGCCATCCAAAATCAGTAAATTTGACATATAAACGCATGGATATTTAACACACTTCCACTATTTTGCCTTTTTAGATGTATATCAGGTATGGGGTGTCCCATGATTATGAAACTATTTCTTCTTCTGTGTCTCTTATTTTACATTATTTAAAGTGACTTGCCATTACACACTCTGCAGTGATTATGGAAATGTAGGCATGAAACCAAGACATTGATATGTCAATAAAATTATAAAAAGCATTCTGTTCGACATTGGAATGTGGGATGTGGTGGATGGCGACCTCCTCAAGCACCAGCCACAGTTCTTGTCGTGGTGAACCACAAAAGTCATTACACCAACCTTTGCTTAACCCTCATGTAGCTTGGCACAAAAGCAGTTAGTCTTAATTTAGAAGCAGAGTGTACACTATTTATGCAGCACACAAACAGTAATAAAGTGAAAACACAGCACAAGAAAAATCCCACACAATTTAGAAAAATGGAGTAAAATGTAATTAATTATTTGACACCAAACTGACCAAAATCCAATCAGTAAAACCAGAGATTTGCAGCTTCAAAGATTTCAGGTTAGTATAGAAACTAAAAACACAAAATGCCACTTGCGATTATCTAGTCGTGCAAGCCGGGGTGAAAGTCACATATTCAAGCCAACCATGATGCAGCGCGGCCAGATACAGGGACCTGTTTAGTCCTGCTGAAAAATGCACCTTTTGAAAGTCCAGCCTGAAAAGTTCTGGGTGGAGCAGAGAGAGTGTGGCAGATGATTATTGCTGTAGAGCAAAGAGCAGGCTGGGCATTGAGGAAGGTCTTTGCTGTAGCGCGAAGATCCTGTCTGGCATCATGGTTGGTTTTTGCTGGAGCTTCGTGCTGACTTTCACCACGAGCTGTAGATGCTGTAGCGTGAAGTGCAGATCATGCGTTGCCTGTCGTCACTGGCAGTCCCTGTTGGGTGAAGACTGGAGCTGTGCGTTAGCAGTCGGCGCAGTTGGCATGATGTTGGTGCATACGGGCCCCGTCACAAAGAGCCCAAAACTTCATGTTTTCTCCTTTTCTTATAGGAGCAGCTCAGCTGATGCCACACCAAGGAAGCAGTACCTCAGGGGCACCTCTTGGGGATCAAGAACTCACTCCAGCAGAGGCCAGCAGGGTTTCTGGCAGGCGTAGGGAGGTCCAGTACAGAAGATCAGTTGGGCAGTTGCCGAAACGCCTCTGGAGCTTGTTGTGTCCCTTTAACTCAGAAAAAGAGGTCAGTCAGCTGACCGTTGGAGTCACTTCAGGCTGGGAAGGAGGATGCAGGTCCAATCTTCCTTCTCAGACAGCAGTCCAGGCCTCAAGCAGCAGGGAAGTCCTTTGGCAGCAGGGCAGTTCTTCTGTAGTATCCACACACTCAAGAGTGTACTGAAGAAGGATGTATGTCATTACCACGCATGCTTTTACAACGCATGCCTTTACCACGCAACTTTTACAACGCAAGTCGTTACAACGACTTGCGTTGGGGGTGCTGGATGGTGAATAGTTTCATTTACTATTCCAACTCCAGTCCACGTGGATAGTAGGGAAGGTTTTGGATAGTAAATTAACTATTCCCTATCCTAGAGCGCCCCCCAGCGCAAGTCGTTGTAACGACTTTCATTGTAAAAGTTGCGTGGTAAAGGTACAGCGTTGTAAAAGTTGCGTTGTAAATGCTGTTTACCCTGAAGAAAGGATCTGATAATCCCCTTTTTATACCTGGTGCCTACTGTGAAGTGGAAGAAAGTTCTGGCATTTTCTAATATATGAAGCTGCTCTGCATATGGTATACCCACTAGGTGGTTATACCATGCACAAAGTCTAGGGCTTCCCAGAAGTGTACAGGGCTCAATGTAAAGCCCAAAGTGCTCTATTAGTGGCATGTGGGCGAGCAGCCTTAGGCCTAACACAGAGGAGTGTAAGACATTTATTGCACAACAGTGATCAATAGTGGACACACAACCCAAGAAAGAGATCCAGACCAATTTTAGAAACATGTACTTTGTTTCTATTTTATTTTAAGACCAAGATCTTCGCAATAAGATAAGTATGTTTATTAAATACCAATACTTTTCACTTTTAAAAAAATCAAGAGTTAGAAATTTTCAGAACAGTTCAATGTTATCCTAATGAGAAAACAATATTGCGGTTAAACAGGTAAGCATCCAACTTACAATCCAGTCTACAGGCCCAAAGGTTAGCAAGGATCAGATGAGTATCAAAATTGCACCACCAGCGCCACAGAAGCAGGCCGGGTGCAGAGGTCACAGTCCGAATTCTGCCCAATGCTTTTCAATGGAGACTGAGGGTGCCTGGAGCTACTCTGCTTGCAGGTACGTTGAACGGTTTCAAGGACCAAGCTTTGGGGGTTAGGACCAACAATGGGTGTGCCACAAAGCAGCACTAAATGTACACCACCAGCAGCACAGGAGCAGCCGGGTGCAGGGTGAAATTTTGGCATTAGGTGCCCAATGCTTTGCAATGGTGATTATTTTTTGGGCCAACAGGCTGCAGGTGTTGCACCCGAGGTTGCAGGAGGGAGACCAATGACACCAGAGGTAAGTAGAGATGTAGGGGGTCATAGGGCCACCATTAATTCAGCTCACCCGGCCTAAGGGCTGCAGGTGCAGAGGTGCCTTTCAACATCGGAGTCTTCTTACCTGAACCCGTCATAGTCAGGGGAGCCTCTGGCTTCACACTGCAGGTGCTGCTGTGGAGATCAGGAGAGGTCATCCACCACTGGACTCATGGTAAGAATCACTAGGGAGACTTCACTGCACAGGTGAGCCACTCAGACTCTCTCTGTGGGCGCTGGGTGCAGAGTGAACAGGAGATGCTGATCTGCCTGTTATCCAGGGTCTTTGGAGTTTGTTTCTTCTGGACAGGCAGCTGTCCAGGGGCAATTGGAGTCTTTTTCAACGGCAGCAGTCCCCTCACGGTTTTCAGAGGTTGCTGGCTGCAAGACAGGTCACAGGTTCACAGAAGCTGAGGCCAAGGCAGTCGTCGTCTTGAGTCTTCTCTGCAGGGATGTCTTCATGCTTCATAGGTCATCGCAGATCTAGTTTATAGGTCTGGGGGAGCCACCTAAATACTAGATTTAGAGGCGTTTTAGGGGAGGAGCAGGAAGGGCCAATGGGCACCTAACCGGAGGCAACTGTACCCTCTATTGTGCCAGCCTCTTGTGGGAGGGGTAACAGACCTTGCCCTGGTTGGAGGGGTCTCCCTATCTTCAAGATGGTGGAGACTGTAAGATGTACTTCACCTCGCCTCCCCCAACTTATGGGTGAAGTTGGCAGAGGTGGGCACACCTCCTACTCACCTACATTTTCCTGCTGGTTTTCCAGCTGAAAGTGGGGGTGCAAAACAGGGACTTCCATGTGCAGCTAGCAGCAGAGGCTGAGGGTGGCATTGCAAAGGCAGCAGGCCTTTGAAGTTTCCCCTTTTGAGCACTGGCCCATCCTGGGGGAGGTGGTGTGACACCTCTGCCAAGGATGTGCGTTGTTTCTGGTCCCAGGGAGCAGAGGCTCTCTACCCAGGGGTCCAGACACATGTCTGGTGATAGCTGGTTGCCTACAGCCAGTCAGAGACCACAGCAGGTTTGGTAGATTTTCCGGGGGCACCTTTGAGGTGCTCTCTGAGTACATGGTACAATAAAGCACACACTGACATCAGTGTGGATTTATGGAAAGGAGTAGTTTGCTACCAGACACTCCTGTGTTCAGTGAAGCCATCGTGGTGCTGTGAAACTCGAGTTGTCATGTTTCCAGCCCATGGACTCTGTAGACTCGACTACGGCAACGCACTCTATGCCAGAATAAACAAAAACCTCACCCGCAAGCTACAGAACATCCAAAACGCCACCGCAAGACTGGTACTGAACTTGCCAAGATACTGCCACATCTCCCAGCACCTGCGCACATTCCACTGGCTCCCCATCGAAGCTAGAGTCACCTTCAAGATGCTAATCCACGATCACAAGGCCCTCCATGACACCGGACTAGCATACCTGAACAGCCGACTCAAATGCCACGCACCCCAAAGGACCCCTCGATCAGCCCAGCTCTCCTACGCCGTGGTCCGCCGCACCAGAAAGACCAGATTGGGAGGCCACTCCTTCTCCTTCTGCATGGCCAGAGCCTGGAACGACCTTCCGCTCCACCTCAGACAGATAACATTGCTCCCCATCTTCGCAAGAAACCTCAAAACCTGGCTCTTCGACAGACCCCTTCCTTGATGGACTGGAATCTGTGACCCTCCCACCCCCCAGCGCCTTGAGACCCTTACGGGTGAGTATTCACGCTTAACAAACACCTGATTGATTGATATGGATTCCCAGGCACATATAATATTAAGGAATGGACCCTAATATTGTAGGGGCATATATGCTCATGCAGATATGCCCTCATCTGTGGTATAGTGCACCCTGCCTTAGGGCTGTAAGGCCTGCTAGAGGGGTGGCTTACATATACCTCCAGGCAGTGCTGGCTGGCATCGCACCCAGTTAGGGTGCCATGTCGACTTTGTCATTTTTCAACTCACAGGGGCATGCAAGCTGCAAAGGCAGTGGCATGGTCTCAGTGAGTGGGGGTCCCAGTGGACTCTAATCAGGCCCTATACACCCAGGTTACCACTTACCACTTACTAGGGACTTACAGGGGTCAGAAGTACCAATTGTGGATATGTTTTTACGGAAGAAGCACTGGCACAGGGGACCTGGATGGCGCAGACCCTGTGCACTACAGTTAAAACCACATCAGAACCAGGCACATAAATGAGGGCTAACCATGCAAAAAAAATCATTTTCTCAGTCCCCCCTACAGAGATGTCTGGAGTTTTCTCTCTCCCTGCCCTGTTCCTAGCCGGTCTGCAGGCAAATTGGCCTAGTGTGAAGTCCTTTGTGTGTGACTTGAGGCAGTACCTCTAAAGTGCAAGTGTGACAGCTAACAGCTCTGCACCCCCCTCACCAAGTCAGGATATCCCATTCCGCCACCACCCAGACATTGAGTTACTGTCTGGGAGGAATACACAAAGGTCTATTGCCCACTGCACCTAGTCAGGTGACCCAGGAACAGATTGCAGGCACCAAATGGCTAGGAAAAGAAAAAGCCAACTTTCTAAAAGTGCTATTTTCAGAATTCTGAAAAGAGCTATGTCTGTGCCACTAAAGAGGGGTTTAAATTACAATTCTTCAGACATAGTCACCTGCTCCCACACAAAGCTATAACTTATTAAATATTATAAGATAACCCAATGTTATCCTATAGGAGATGTAGGACCTGTAGTAGTGAAAAATTAGTTTTAGAGTTTTTCACTACCAGGACATGTAAAACAAAAAAGAACATGTTCAACTTTTTAAATACAACACACCCTGCCCTATGGGCAGTTTAAAGCTTAACCTAGGGGTGACTTATATGTGTTATAAAGTAAGGTGTAGGCCTGACAAAAGGTTTATTATGCCAGGTCAAAATGGCAGTTTAAAACTGCACACACTGACTGCAATGGCAAGCCTGAGAGATGTTTTAAAGGGCTAGTTGAGTGGGTAGCACACAAAGAACTGCAGGACCACTAGTAGCATTTAATTTACAGGGCCCTGGGTACCTGCAGTACCTGCTTACTAGGGACTTATAAGTAATAACTACACGCAAGTAAGATGTGGCCAGAAGGGAGAGCTGACAGCACCTTTCCCTGTTAAAAGGGGAGTGAGACAGGGATGTGTTCTTGCTCCAACCCTCTTCTCAATTTTCATTAAAGACCTAGCAACCTGGGTCAAGTGTGTTGGTTCTGATGCACCGTCCCTTGCAAACATCAGGGTCCTGGCCCTGATGTTTGACGATGATACGTTACTTATTTCAAAGTCCCCTATGGGTCTGCAAAAAATCTTAGACAGAGTTGATACCTTCTAAACCCTTAGAGGCTTAGATATTAATATATCTAAACTGAAAAATATGGTATTAAACCCCTGCAACACCACACGTCCTCATCCCACCCATAGTGGGTCTCCCTTGGAACGTGTTCGTACATTTGAATATTTGGGAGTTACCCTCACGGAGCACCTTAATTGGTTTCTGCACATAATCAGGAGTAGGCTAAGGTTAGAGCAAACTTCTGGGGAAATCATAAAATTACACATCTCCAACTATTTCTAGGGTTGGAAAGAGTTCTGTAGGAGTAGGTGAAAGCCCACAAATTCACACTTTTGTGGGCGTTCACAACTCTCAAGGCAAGCCATGCCTTGATCCACCCACTACACAACTCTTGCATGAGATTCACTTCAGCCTAACTGTACGCAGTTGTGGCTTGCAATTGCACAGTGGTAAATGAGCTTACAACCACAAGGTGTAAGCCGATGCTTGACAACCATAAACAGCTATATATGAAGCCCTTTTTGGCAGTATACATTTACATTATTTATGGGTAAGAATGGCATTGACCTGGAGTTTCTCCAAATCAGACTCAAAATAGACTAGACTGCAAGAAAATAAACTTTTGCTTTGAAAGCATCGTTTTTTAAAGTAAACAACTTGTAGGGAAATCTATCAATCTGAAACTGGTAAATGGCTGAAATGTTTGAAGACGTTTGAAATACTTAGAAGATTCAATTATAACATAGTTCTTTTAAACCTAGAGCACATAGGGCGTTAATAAATTATTTCATTGTTATATGTAAATGTAAATGTAATTTGCACTTGTATAGCGCCTATCGCCCAGGGGTCTCTAAGCGCTGTACGAATACCGCTGTGGAACCCTTCCTGACCTGTTCCTGTGAGGTGTCCACTCCTGGGCACCCCCAAGGTGAAGCCAGGAATCCTAGCGTTGTTAGGGCCGGTGTGGAGATTAAGCAAGCTATTGCCCAGAGTTGCAGAGTGGAACCCATGATTAGAGTAGGCACCGAGGCGAAAATTATCGGGTCCGAGGACATTGAGCCCAAGACCCTGCCGTGACAGGGAGTGAACCCTGGTCCTGGGCCAGACCTCTGCCTCAGGGTCTGCCGCTCTAATCGGTGAGCCACACTTCTCCACAATGAATCCTACTTTAACATTCCTGTATGTCTTTATACTTTCCAGGCTTCTTTCACAAAATACACTTACTTAGGTCCTGAGTTCTGTGGACAGCTTACTCAATCACAAAACTGATGGATATCCCATCCACCATATTACAAGTGCTTTATATCCAATGGCAGTTGTGCTACGGTGTACTGAATAGCTGTCACATTTGTGATGGAGCAACCTGTCCACCGAGCTTTGAATCAGGCCCGTATTGGTTTTCAGAAGACATGTGGCAATACCATGAATCAGTAACTGAATTCCTCCCACCTCCCATAGTCATGTTACTAGCACAAATGTACCTATAGTTGCAAAACAACTTGAGGAAATAATGTTTCCACCAGCTTTGTCTCGGCCCTATGATGCACAGTTTGCCCTTCATTTCAAATACATTGGTAACGAGGTACTACTGCATCACTTTAAATACCATAAATGTTCTAAAACTGTGCTGAAACACTCACCAGTCATTTAACACTTGTTTTGAACACTTACATGATGACTTGCATGTCCATTTAACAATCTTTTAATTTCAGGTCCTTTTTTCTCTGCTTTCTACCATATCAGTACTTTATTTGATCCAAACTCTATTGCAAGATACACAAAAGCTTTCCATACAGTCAAAGTTCCAAAATGTATGTTCAGTATTTATGTATTTACAGATAGTGTACATATCCCTTTATATCACTGTTTATTCACATTTGATTCAGCGCACGCTGCCAGCTGTTTAATGCTGGCTTCTGCCTCAGTCATAAGGCAGATCAGGTTCCATACACAAAGCTGCACTGAATCCTTGGCATAGGATTCCTCTTCTTTGATTCCCCATGCTGTAGGACTTTCGTAAATCATGTTTTGTTTCCAGAGAATCTGCTATGCCTCTAAAGGTTTACCCGACTTCAGTGGAAATAACTAGCAAACCTTTACCACACTAAAATAATGAACATGTCAGTTCTTAGTAAAAATCGGTTTCTTGTTGATCAGCTCCTTCTGTGTTTGCTTATTTAAATCTGCCAGCCTTTTGGCACTACTTTCTCATCTACCCAAAGCTTTCTTTAAGCGCTTTATGTTGCATAGATCTCAGCACTATATTACAGCCATGTTCAAATAAAGCAACAGTTTTCACACAATCGTTAAGAGTCAAATGTAGTGTTTGTACTTTGCTCCAAATGTTATTTTATATTTTGTTCTAGCTGATCTGTGCAAGCAGATCGCAATGCATTCTTTAGTGAAATATTAGGGAAATATTTAAATCTCTGTGTTCTGCTACAATGACCCACTTGGCAACTGCGACTTTCTGAACTATTCTGATTTTTCCCCCCAGAGTTTTAGGGACTAACTAGTGGACACATTGCCTCTTTTATTTTAGCAAAACGGTGCAGGGGACGCTATTTTCGAATTTAACGGGTGGTTTGAAATGTTACCTGGATTTCTCTCCCCAATTTGCTGAAATACTGGCAATGGAAAATTAGGTCTGGCAACCTGATTACCAGACATTTTTCCCTTCACACATTTACACCCGTGTGTGCCATGGAGGTTACTTAAAAAAATAGAATAACCTATTACTTAACAACAGATTTAACCAAATACAGTAACATTAAATATGCCATAGGAATATACATTAAATATGATAATCCGTTATAATACAACAAAAAAGGATACTACATAGTAGGGAAAAAAGTGCCAATACTGACAAACTATACTCGAGTATTAGATCACGATTTTCCCAAAAGACACATTAATACAATTCCCGGGGAACACAGGGTAGACAAAGAGGAGGAGAAAGACCTTGACAAAAGTATAAACACAATCTGCCTCCTAAAGGTTACAAGTCATTGAAACCAGATCGCGTTTCTTCTTCACAAGATGAATACTGACTTTTCTCATTTTTAGGGTGATATATAGTTTAATTGCATGAAAACACGACTATTTACAATAAAAAGCAATGTGCTCTGTATAAATACACAATACAAATTGTAGAAATTAAAATCTATACTAAAATACAAAATTACAAACCGCATACTTCTATTTCAGGGCTTCGGGACGGTAAATAACTTTCAGGGATGGTACTCTGAGAGAAAGATTTATTCCGTACATTGTGACATTAATTCCGTTCTTCAATTAATTCTTGTTCAATGGTTTCAACAAGAGTTTGGCCTTTTCTACATTGAGATCACAATTCTCAGCTATAAGAGCTTTTTGGAAGCCTTTGGGAGGTGGTGCTGACAATGACATCATGTTTTTAGACGTCTTAGAAGGTTTTACTCTGCCTTGATTGGTTCTTCAAACCTTTTTCTTCCCGGGTATTCACGTTTGGATCTTAAAACTTTACAAAGATTTCCCTTTGAATTAATTATGTCAGTAGAATTTAAATTGATGATATTAACAGTTTTCTTTCTTGTTACAAACCTTCAGCTAGAAGAATTGGAGAATTGGGAGCCTTACTATGCAAACCCCAATGCTTAAGAACTTTGGAAGGTGGTATTTTGTAGAAGAATATCCCTAAGTTTCTTACCAAGGTTAATTCTTTGACTCATAGGGAAGAGAACCTTTTTCTTCCCTCTTTCTATCATAAACCCTCTTCTCAGCATAAAAATATGTTATATACTTTTAGTGTAAACATGCATTATTGGTTTATCTAAACCGTACTAAAGATTTCAGGAAGTCAGATTAGTTATTTATTACCTTTGTTATAGTAACAATGATAAAAAAGTATCTATGATTTCCATAAGCAGACAATAACAACTTTTGATGCAGCGTAGCTGTCTCTTCCTGGAAAAATCTTGGGTAGAACAAACAGGGGTATTGAACCCTCTTGGGCAGAGCTCAAGAAAATCTGCTTAACAGAAATTTGCAGAGCTATCACTTGGGCACACTTTTCAGAAACATAGAATTCAAGACGTGGACATTTTTAATGACGTTTTTAGTCACAAAGATTTTAAATCAATAATGTCATAATGGATGGTTTGGCTCTTTATCTGTATTTTGGCAACCCACCCACTATTAAAAAGATTTTGATGTAAGCTTAATAGTGCCTGTGTTTGTATTTGGAATTTCTTCGACCAACATTGGTTTGGCATTCCTTATTTGTAAGGACTGGGGTGAGGATGCAGTGGATAGGGATGCTGCCCCTTTTACTTACTAGTAATATTCATTATCCTTATTCCTTAACATCCTTGTTATAGTCATCATGTAACCACCCTCCCTCACCTCGAGCTGCTGGCCTCAGTTGGGCTTGGTAGTTCAGAAAGAGAATGGGTAGGCTATACCGTATTCCACCTACCGGGTGGGAGGACCTATAGCATATCTAATCCTACTTCCTGAATGTTAGTATCCTGTCATGAGGTGGGGTGCAACTCATATGTGACGAAGACGTTAAGGACTAAGGATAAGGAAGATTACCAGTAAGTAACCGGGGCAAAAATCAAATTACACCATTCGTGATAGAAAGGTGACAAGGAATCACCAGTGTGCAAAGCAGGAGCATGGCACTTCTGAAACAGTTCAACATTAAAATATTACATCCAAGTAACCTTGCTGAAGACAAAATTAATTACTGATGCTGAGCTGTTAGTATTTTGAGAAGAAAGTTTAGACAAGCATGCCAGGCTGAGGATATCAATAATTTTAGGAAATAAGTAGGTGTTTGTGATATCAAACCAAACAGTAGCTTGAAGTGTCTTCAGCTTGATCTGTTTAAAAATACTAGGACTGGTTGAATTTCAGTAGATAGAAGCTCTTAATGTGCCTCGCTCATCATGCCCACTGTCCTCCTTGGCCTCATGAACTATTCCGTCGCATGCACCTTTGGGCCCCACTTCCCTCCAATGAACATTTATCCTCTCTTCTTCCCCCTCCATGTCACCATTAATCCACCCTTCACAAGGATTGGGATAGGGCGCCCATCTTGGCTGTGACTCCATAAAGACCGCACTCATGCCTTTGGGCCTTGCTGAGCTTTGACACATCGGAACAAAGAGTATCTCCTTGCCTATTAGACAACTGAAGTCCCAGTGCATCAACCCTTACCTGCAACCAGTATCCTGCAGCACCGTTGTCCTTCCTCCCCATGATCGGGATCCCATAACGTCCTCATCTCTGGTGAAGAACAGCATCACAGCCTGCTACAAAGAAAGAAAAGGAAATAGTTACAAGCTTAAAAAATTTACCGCTAGTGGCGTATGACCACATAGCACTCCCGAAGTAAGGAGAAAACAAAATGTAAGTGAACATGCAAATAACCTTTATTTAGCAACACCTGGGAGAAGATGAGAGTAAGAGTGCCATTCTGTCAAAGAACTTTTGGTGCAGGCAACAATTTGAACTCTGAGTTTATATCTGCATTGCTGCAGAGAAGGCAACCTAAAGGCTGAGATAGAAAACCCAAATAGGTACACAAAGGTGGGGGGTGTGGGATTGAATGCATAATTCTATAATGCGTGTCTAATCTGTTCTCCTCCTCAGGTTGTAGGAAAAAACGAACCAGAGCCCAACACTCATCAGCACTCAACTACCTCCCTGTGAAGATAGAACACAGGGAATGGGCCACTAGCCAAGGTAAGACAGATTGATTAAACAAGCGCACACCAAACCAGTGAACAGGGTGGAGGGTGATTAAACACAGGGAATGTTCTGATCTCTACTTATGTTTCTCCTCTGCAGAGGCAACGTCCAGTACTAGTACCAGACACAGCCACCTTACGTTCAGTTAAGCTAACACGGTCTGCAGCCTCCCGACCCCCTACAGTGAGACGACAGCCCTGACAAAGTGTCTTGTTTACCTCTCTCTAACATCCCAAACCCCTTTCCCCTCAGAGAATTTGCCGGTGAACGTGAGTCACAAATCCAGCAACGGGTTGTTTTGCGGTTTGTGTTGCTCACTTGGCATTTTTAGATCGCTTTTTAGGGTGTATAACAAAGTGTATCCTGCCAGTCCTATTGGGTCGGAAGCGCAGGTGTCTTACCACACGATTATGTTAAACTATCCTGGCCATTCTCCCACAGTAAAATTCTCAAGACATAGATTTAGACTGGCAATGTTTCAGGAAACTCTGTTTGATGTGGCTGCACCCCAACTCTCTTGCAGGTTATTGGTTTAATACATGGGTACTCACTAAATTTCTCGTGGGGGCCAAATTTACACTGTGGTTTGTGGCAGAGGGCCGCACCAGTGGGGTCAGTGGGGGAGGGAGGCGGGGATAGAGCAAAAAAAGCTGTGACCATGAGGTTGAACACAGGCCCGTGCAGCGGATGCCTTCGTCTACTGAGCCACCAGACCCGGCATACACACATCTCTCTCTCTCTCTCTCTCTCTCTCTCTCTCTCCACTTCTCTCTGTCTCTCTCTCTCTGTCTCCCTCCCTCTCTCTATCTCTCCCTCTCTCTCTCTCTGTCTTCCTCTGTCTCACCTACTCTGTCTGTCTCCCTCCTTTCCTCTCTCTGTCTCCCTCCCTCCGTCTCCCTCTGTCTGTCTCCATCTATCTGTCTCCCTCCCTCTGTCTGTCTCCGTCTATCTGTCTCCTCCCTCTGTCTCCCTCTAGCTGTCTCCCTCTGTCTGACACCCTCCTCCCTTTGTCTGTCTCCCTATGTTTCCCTCCCTCTGTCTGTCTCCCTCTGTCTCCCTCCCTCCGTCTGTCTCCCTCTGTCTCCCTCCCTCTGTCTCCCTCCCTCTGTCTCTCACTCTGTCTCCCTCTCTCTGTCTCCCTCCTTCTATCTCACTCCCTCTATCTCCCTCGGTCCCCCTCCCTCTGTTTCCCTCCCTTTGTCTCCCTCCCTCTGTCTCCCTCCTTCTATCTCACTCCCTCTATCTCCCTCTGTCTGTCTCCCTCTGTCTGTCTCCCTCCCTCTGTCGCCCTTTCTCTCTGTCTCCCTCTCTCTGTCTCCCTCTGGCTATCTCTGTCTCCCTCCCTCTACCTCCCTCCTTCTATCTCCATCCCTCTGTCTGTCTCCCTTTGTCTGTCTTCTTCCCTTCCCTCTGCCTCCCTTTGTCTCCCTCTCTCTGCCTCCCTCTGTCTCCCTCTTCCTCCCTCTGTCACCCTCTGTCTCCCTCTCTGTCTCCTTCTCACTGTCTCTCTATCTCTGTCTCTGTCTGTCTCGGCCTCTGTCTGTCTTGGCCTCTGTCTGTCTCGGCCTCTGTCTGTCCCTGTCTCTGTCTGACCCTGTCTCTATCTCTGTATGTCTCTGTCTCTATCTCTGTCTGTCTCTGCCTCTATCTGTCTCTGTCTGTCTCTATCTGTCTCTGCCTCTCTTTCTCTGTCTCTCTCTCTCTATCGCTCTCTACCTCTGTCTGTCTCTACCTCTATCTGTCTCTGCCTCTGTCTCTTCCTCTGTCTGTCTCTGCCTCTGTCAGTCTGTCCCTGTCTGCCTCTATCTAGCTCTGTCTGCCCCGCGTCTATCTGTCTCTGCCTCTATCTGTCTCTATCTGTCTCTATCTGTTTCTGTCTCTATCTGTCTCTGCCTCTGTCTGTCTCTGTCTCTATCTGTCAGTCTGTCCCTCAGTCTGTCTCTGTCTATTTCTGTCTGTCTGTTTCCGTCTCTATCTGTCTCTGTCTCTGTGCTTCTGGCAGTGCATACGTACTGTGTCTACGCGTCCCTGTCACCAGCCCAGAGACTGCCCCCTCCACTCCCCTCTCTCCCTGTGTAATGTAAAAGCCAGCTCGGTTTCTCTCTGAATTTGCTTCTTAGCGGAGTTTGTGTCCCACCACTGAGCCTGGGGTCACATCTGTTCATGGCTTTAATTCAGACTCTCACCCGAGCTGTCAGATCAAAGTCCCCCTTTGGCGCCAGTCACCTGAGTACTTCACAGGTCTTTAAAACACCATTTACTTGTTAATAAGGCTTTGTTGTATTTGACCTCTTCTTAGTGCCTCTGCATCTCCACTCTTGACTATCGCTGTAATCGCCCGCCCCCCATAGAGCATCAACTGGCGGTGTTTGCTGACACTATTTAAAAATACAAAAAAAACCACAGGTACGATGTTTGCAAGGTCCGCGGGCCGCAAAGGAAGGCTTGCTGGGCCGGTGACTGCCCTCGGGCCGTACTATGAGTACCCGTGGTTTGATATATCCAGAAGTTAACTTCATTCATTGCACAGGGAATGAATATTAAAATCTGGCAGTCCTCGTTAAATACAATTGTTGAAATCCAAATGTGCTAAAAGGAAGGCATTGGCTATCATAAAATTAGTTGATGATTCAACAGGTGCAAGGCAAACTATCTCTACAGATAGCATGGCTGTTTTTATCTCAAAGCTAACTTGCACTATTGATGCTATCTTTAAAGTACCTAGCTATTTTTTCAGCAAGCACATCGCAATTTGAATATTAAGAAGACTACAAGTCCTGTTATCAGTTCTGATGACGAGCTGCTGATATATTAGCCTGGTCGCAGAATGGTAAGGAGACAAGCACAGGGCTAAATGAAACTAACTGCCTGCTCTTGACCTTGGTCCCCTCTGGCTCGGTGCTAATGGTTGAACGATTCCTGAATTTCTCACTCTACTTTCTTGGCTAGATCAACATAATTCAAATCTGGATATTAAAAAGCATTGTGTATCTACTCTGAGCAATTTGATCTTACATCAACAACTATATTTTGAAATAGTTGTATGGTTGTAAACCAAAGGGTTTCACAGAGCCAATAAATAGCTTTGACTTCAAATCTCAAATGGTGATTTCAAATTAAATTAAAATTGATTTAAATCTTATTTCTGTGCTACTATTGTCAAAATATAAGCCAGACATAGACTCAGTTTCTTTGATCCATAACTATCGCATTACCGTTTAACCACTAGCCTTTCCAGTGTTAGAAAATGGTTTCCACTAACCTGGAATCCAGCAAATCGACTGGAGTGAACAATAAGTCCTCTAGAGCTACTTGATACATTTTTTAGTACAAGTGATTCCAGGGCAATCGTAATTGTAGGGAGAGATTTTAATTGCAAATTCGAACTGGTAGTGGGGTTGGAAACCATTTTTGAAGAGGAGGATATGGCAAATATTGTCCCTTTCCTGGAGGCAGGTCCCACTGTGCCCTGTCAGTGGCACAACTTATTAGATTGGTTTCAGGACAGGGACTTAGGGCCTGCAATGGTAGGTTGTTCTCAGACAGACCGAGTGTTCACACTTTTAATAGGGGATCTACTAAGAGTAGTATTAACTACATACTGGTAACTGCTAATTCCTGGTCCAATATACTCGATTTGAAAGTCGAAATCAGAGATGATAGCGATCACTATCCTCTGCGCTTTACAATAGCAGGATCCCTTTTTGAATCCAGGAATTTGAGAAATAATGTTAGTACTAAAAGTCCAACTCATCCAATAGTCAGTAACAATCGAAGAGCTCTGAAATGGCCATCGATTGTAGGAAATGACAAAGTTATGACAAGGCTCTATAATACTTTTTCAGACGTCATATCTCTTTATATCGAACTATCTACTCTAGAGATTCCTATAGTGCAGATCTATCACAATATGACAGATAAACTGAAATTAATTCTGAGCAAACTCCCCAGAGAAAATGAGGCAGAGGGTGTAGCCATCAACCCGTCAGTTAACCATTGGTATAACAGTGAGTGCCGCAAAACTGGGCAGACCTGATTATCGCAGCCAAAATTAAGGACCATGCGGGTTTCTGGAGATTGTTAGCATAAGATAACAAAACAGGAAGAAACAGCTTGTATCTCTTTCTGGATTCAGGTACAATGGTTAGCCATTTTTAAAAATTGGATTCGGAGATCAGTACCGAACTAACAAGTAATCAGTCCAATAACATAACAAACCCCACAGCAACAACCCAAAAGGGACAAATTGATGCCCCTTACTTAGGTATAGAAGAAACTTTGGCAGCTATTGATGCAGTCAAACTAGGGAAAGCACCAGGCCAAGATAACATTCCTGGTGATTTGCTGAGACATGACAAAGCTGTATGGGGACCCTATATAAATCTTATTGTAATGCTGTGGAGGCAGGGGCCCCTCTACCAGAGTCATGGTAAGGGGCCGAAATAATTCAAATTTTTTAAAAAGCAGATCAACAAGACCCTGCCAATAAGCCTAAATGACACCCCACAAAAGATTTATGCTAAGCAGATTTAATCAAAACGTAATGATTGCATAGAGGGAAATAACATTTTATCACAGTATCAGGCTGGGTTTAGAGCCAGAACCAGTACAATTGACCTGGTTTTCAGACTCCTCTGCATAGGATGGAAATACACAACCTTAAAGAAAGGCCATTTGTACATAGCTTTTATAGACTTGAAGGCTGCCTATGATCTTATTCCCAGAGATTTGCTTTGGAGTTCCCTAAAAAATCAAGGTGTGCCCGAGGATCTCCTTATACAGATAGTGAGACTACACGAAGATAACTTTGCGAAAATTAGAGGGGGGCCCAGGGGAGAACTTACTGAGGCAATCCCCATAAGGAGGGGAGTAAGACAGGGCTGTGTGCTGGCACCCACCCTTTTCTCACTATATGTAAATGATGCTGCAAATCATCTTTTAGGGTGTAGACATGACTCACCAAAGTTAGGAGGGATGCCAGTACCGGCTCTTTTATTTGCTGACGGCACTATTTTATTATAGTAAACCCAGACGGGTCATCAAAATCTTTTGGCTTCATTTAGTGAATGTTGCGACTGAAAGACCTAGAAATAAACCCTAGCAAAACAAAATACACGGCAGTCAAACCTCACAAACGTTTTAAGAAAAACATTACCTACCAAAAACAGAAGCTAGAATATGTGCCACATTTTAATTACCTAGGTATCACTGTAGATACTAAACTGACCTGGTACCCACACCTGCAAAAGAGTAAGGCTATTTTGCTCCAGAACTTTTCACCAAAATTGAAAAAACATCAAAACAGATTCCTAGGCAGCATCCCCCGGCTTTAGAAGGTTACAAATATAGGGCACAATCTGCAACCCTTTATGGTGCAGAACTTTGGGGCGCAACTAGCAGGAACACGTTGTGGGGGAGGAAAACTAGTTTCTCAGGATGTTGCTACGTCTTCCTGTACGTACACCCATGATTCCTCTTACCATAGATCTGAACATAAAGTGCATAGATCATTAGGCTATATTGAGTTTGTTGCTATTGTGGGTGCATTTGTGGACCACCGAAGAACTCACAAGTTATAAAGACGTGTTAAAAGAGATTTTAAGGCTTGATCAGTGTGTCAGCCTCCAGTGGGTCAAGCATGTCTGCACATGGTTTTGCAAACTAGGGTTAAAACATTATTGGGAAGCACCCATCTCTCTGACACGACACCATCTTCAAAAAAGATTTTGAAAACTACATTTTGGGCATTCATGCAAAATAGTAGCTCCCATAGTTCCGATAATATAAGACTGACATTGCAGTTCCTCCTCACAAAACTCCTTCCACTTTCCGAGCAATATTTGGACGAAGTCCATGTGAGTAGTTGGCCTAGTATATGATGTCCACTATTCTAGTGGGCACCTTGCACCAGTCCAAACGACCCTTATTGATGGTAGGTTGTAAAGTCAACCTTATAGAAAGCATTCCTAGTGGTAGCTGTGGAGAGCAGCCTTCAGGCTAAGACTTAGAGGCGAGTTAAGCACGTTGTTTTACCAATTATAATCTCTTGAATGATCAAATGAAAGCACACCACACAAGGTATATATCAAATATATATGTATTTATTCTAAACACAACCCCTCTGGACTCTTTATGAGGTCAGAGGTAAAAGTACAATACCAGGAACTTAATTAGCATACGATAAGTTGCACAGTGTACGTTAGGCCCTAGGGGCCTCACAAACCATATACTAAAATAGTGGTATAAGAACCACGTGTGAGTTGGAAAGCAGGCCTAGGGCCTGTGGAATCACTGGGGCTACCTAGAACCACCAAAGGTTAGGATGTAGGAAGCCCACGGGAGACGCATGCAGTGTCTGAACACAGCTGCGGGTCACCATTGACTTTCTATGGAGAACGAGCAAGTTACAATTTTAAAGATTAAGGAAACTTCTAGGTTAACTACGATGGAACCCTTTTAGACTAGAACACTTCGAGAGTTAAGACCCACGGGAGCACTGGAGTACTCGTGTTACCTCACCCAGGGAAGCCGGGTGTATCGGTGCCTTTTGGTGTCGGGTTTTGTCGTCGATTCCAATGGAGAGCTTCAAAGAAGTGCTGCAGGCGACCAGAGGAAAAATGTCCGGGTGGATCCAAGGGTGGATCGAAGATCTGAAGAACCTTTAAGCAGAAGGGACAGAGTCTGGGTAAATAGCCAGTGACCAGGAAGGTGATGGGAAGATGCCAACCGATGTCGGGTGATTTCAGGTGTAAGAGGGGAAGCTTGTCTCTTCAGCAACGTGATCCAGGAGGTGTCGACGATGGCCAGGAGCTGGATTCGAGTTGTCCCACAAAGGATCTAGTTGTCTGCAGTGTCAGAATCCGGATTGGACCCAGCAAGCCTTGGAAAACGCAATCCACGCAGGATGTTGAGATTGACTTCGGGGAAGACCTGCAAGGTCTGAGGAACTTCTCCTTTGGAGAGGAGTGGGAGCAAGCCTGGGGCAACCAGGAAAGCTTAGTAAATCAAGGATTGGCCTTCGAGGGGGCTCACTAGCCAACGGACTAGGAACCGCAAAGGCTCGTCAAGCTGAAATGAACAAAGGCGGGCCCACGGGAACATTTGTGGAGTGTGGGCCTCTGAGCTTTGGTGGAAAAGGTGCTCGGGGCAGGGGCTTCAAATACCCCAATGCACAACTTCGGGATACCTCGGGAAGTAGGTACAGTTGCAAAAGTGCAGGATGTCCAGGAGTTCCAGTCCCATATCTCTCGTGCCCACTACAATTCTCAGCTTTGCTGGGAGCGCAGGTCAGCATCAGAGATATCTGGAAGTCTGTGTCCTGTATCGTAGATTCTTTGGGATCCGGCGGGTGCCTCAAAAATGCAGACTGCAAAGATGCAGTTGGTGCCTGTTTGGACAGGGTGGTCACTCCTTGACCACAAGGGAGATTTCTTCTGTCTTCCAGTCGATACAGAATGTCGAAGGCCCAGGATATATGTTGCAGAGTTTTGTCCAGGGTAATCTAAAGTCCTAGTGACTGGGTTCCTATTCTTATAGTAAGTTTAGGAGTTGGACTAACTCTAGGGTCCCACCTATGGGAGTACCTGGGGAGGGGGTGGTTACACCCCTTCCCCTTTGTCCAGTTTCGCGCCAGAGCTGGGGTTGAGTGCCCCAGGAACCGGTTTGAATTGGGAAATGCATGGAGCACCTAGTGTGCCCCAGGCAGTGTCTGAAAAGCATTCACTGAATGCAACCCACCCTGCCCCAATACACTAAAGCCTGTCTGGGGAGGTGCCAGCACCTCCCTGGACGGGAAACCTATTGTCCAGGCCTCCCCTGCCTGAGTTTTGTCCAGCAGCAGGAGGGGAGACTCGTGTCTGTGGCAGCAGCATCTATTTTGTGATGCTGAGGCTCTGTTTAACGTTAACCGGGTTTAGCAGTAACTACATGCCTTCTCCCTCTAGAAGGGTGGATTTCTACCCCCGCCGCCAGAACTGGCGGGGGGGGGGTAGTATTCCAAAGTGTTTGACACCTTACACGACATGTTTTGATAAAGCCAAACCAAAGTTAGCTTTAACCACGAGGATTATAATGCACTTAAGAGTATATGGTATGGCTATATCATAGAACAGCTATAAGGAGATGGTTACGAAAGCTGCACACTGGCTCAGCTCATGCTAGGGCACCCTCTCACACAAAACCAAGCACTCTGCCTCCAGGATTGTCAAGGCCTGCCATAGGAGTGACTTATAGGTTAATATGTGTGTGTGTCTCTCTCTCTCTCTCTCTCTCTCTTTTTATATATATATATATATATATATATATATCACGGCTACTTTCCTTTTCGTCTTTACACAAAGAAAACAGCACTCACGGGAGTAGGATCAGCGTTTTTATTTTCGATCCTCTGAGCACCAGACGCGTTTCACTCCTGCCTTTGTCAGTGGATCCTACTCCCGTGAGTGCTGTTTTCTTTGTGTAAAGACGAAAAGGAAAGTAGCCGTGATAATAGCGAGGCACGCCCCTCGCAACACGCACCCGTGCTTGAGTGCATGACTTGGCGTAACGAGGAGCAGCAATATATATATATATATATATATATATATATATATATATATATATATTCCAACGCAGACACCCGTTTGCCTTAAATAAATACCGTTTATGATTGTGGCCACGGCTGCAGTGAGTTTGTTCTCGTTAACTGGTGTCTGCGTTGGAATATTGGGATTGGCATCCTGCCATGTTGCCCGCCGGAAAAGTTGCTTGGTTTTTGCCAAAACCTACGACGTTATATATATATGTATATATATTACCTACTGGCGGTCGCCAGTAGGTATATATAGTTAGGATTTTTTCTCTATGGGTTTTTTGAAAATTCTATGTCTAATAACTTTGGCGTTTGTGGACGGAATTGGCTGAAATTTTCAGGAAAATGGCACATTTTGTTTCTGAGCAGCCCTTGAAAATTTGGGGGGGGTTCGTCAAGGGGGGGCTGAGAAAAAAGGGGGGTCCCAAAACGTGTTTTTAACATTGAGTTTTCCATAGGGCGGTTGGCCTCACTTTTAGCCCGAACGGCTGAATGGATTTGCACGAAACTTGGCAAAATTGTAGGGACTGGTAGCCCGATGTGCCTTTTGTAGGTCTCAATATATGTGCTCCAGTGGATTTTGAGAAATTAACGTTTAAAAAAAGATATATATCTGTAACAGGGGACCGGGCAGCGCTCTGGTTCGCGGACTTTTCGCGCAACGGAGCTTTGTGAAGCGAAGCTGATTGGTTCTCCGGCGTCTGTCAACATTCCAAACAGTCCGTAGCGGCCGCCATCTTGTCTCTCGGTAGGATCGAGAGACAAGAGGAGGCCGAAGCGAAGGGGCAAATGACCATAAGGGGGCATAGTACATTGTCGCTCACCCCCTAGGTTTGATGTGGAGGTTTTAAAAGGGCCCCGCGGGGCAAAAAAAAATAAAAATAATAATAATCGAACAGCTGAATGGATTTGCACGAAACTTGGCAAAATTGTAGGGACTGGTAGCCCGATGTGCCTTTGCTAGATCTCAATATATGTGCTCCAGTGGATTTTGAGAAATTAACGTTCAAAAAAAGGTATATATCTGTAACAGCGCACCGCTTCGCGTACTTTTCGCGTTACGGAGCTTTGCGAAGCGAAGCTGATTGGCTCTCCGGTGTCTGTAAACATTCCAAACAGTCCGTAGCGGCCGCCATCTTGTCTCTCGGTAGGATCGAACAGCTGAATGGATTTGCACGAAACTTGGCAAAATTGTAGGGACTGGTAGCCCGATGTGCCTTTGCTAGGTCTCAATATATGTGCTTCAGTGCATTTTGAGAAATTAACGTTCAGAAACAAGATATATATCTGTAACAGCGCTCCGCTTCGCGGAGATAAAATTATGGGGCCGATTAGGATGGCGGTTTTTCCGCATCCTCCGGGCCGGCGGAAGTGTCCGCCGGCCTGGAGGATGCGGAAAAACCGCGGCGGAGACTCCAAAGACCCACCGCCAAATTAGGATGGCTGGTGGGTCTGATAATCTGTCCGCCGCTTTTCCGCCGCGGTCGGAAGGCGACCGCGGCGGAAAAGCACTAACATGTCTGGTGGTGTCTATCAGACACCGCCAGGCATATTAGGATGTCTGAAAATATATGCTTTTCCGCGGCGGCTTTACCGCCGTGGAAAAGCATACGGACCTTCACTTCGGGGGCCCGTTGCGGGCCCCCTGGGTGAAGGTGGGGTGGGGGGTGCACATGGGGGGTACCTATGGTACCCCCCTGCATTTGCGTGCACAATGCAGCAGGCACCGCGCGGTGCCTGCCGCTTTGTGCACGCAAATGCTGTGCATGGATTTTTTACATTGCGGCGGGTGCAGCTTGAAGCTGCACCCGCCGCAATGTTAGAGATAGAGGATGTGACCGCCACCCTGGCGGTCACATCCTAATTTGATCGGAGGGAACGCCGCAGCCCATGCGGACGTTCCCTCCTCCTCAGGGGTTGCGGACGGACTCAAGTCCGTCCGCGATCCTAATCGACCCCTATATGTGTATTACCTAGCTGTTGCTAACACCAGTTAGCGACGGCTAGTAGAAGATAGCGACCATCTTGGGCCCCACTTTGCATGTGAGTGATATTTATCACTAATGACATGCAAAGTGGGCATGCCAAGATGTTAGCGACTGGAAACAGTCGCTAACATCGCTATCTCCTATTATCAACTTTTGGAAATATTCGAGATAAGGGCGAATATCTCTAAAAGCTACCACCTGCCCTGAGCAGTTCTTAGCCATGTTATCCAATGGGAGGTGGATAACATGGCTAAGAGCATTAGCTCGGTAATGCATGAATATCGCTGAGTTTTCAGCGATATTAATGCATTGCGGTCGTTTTTTATCGTATTTCCGATAAACCTTGATAATAGCAAGGTTTATCTGCGATAATTTCTGACGGTAAAAAAATCGTTGCTAAGCATCGTTAGGGATAAATATCGCTTAACTTTGGTAATATGCCCCAACGTCTGTTAACGTTCGATTCGAAGGAAATCAGGAAGTGTTGAAAAACATTGTCTGCGCCATCTTGTCTTTTTTCAAATGCCACACTTTTGTCGTGCACGGCAGCCATTTTAGATGCCTTGACCAGACCCACTCTGTGCACGCTGTCGATCCTTAGCATGGCTCCCCACCCTCGCAAACATCTCCCCCAGGCAGTGGTCACCCCCGCTCTCTGTCTTATGCATGGGTAATAAACCTCCCCCATCTGCGCTGCTGTTCCCTGAGAATCACACCCTGTGCCCGCCCGACCCCTCCCTTTCGCCCTATTCACTACCGCACCCTCTGACACTCCTTTTCCTCTGTGTCCGATTGTCCAGGCTGGTCCTAGGGTATCAGCTAGCCCTGCAGATGTAGTTTATGGCCACAGCTGTAAAGAATCACCCCTCTTCAAAGGAGTTATAGTAGATCAAGGCCCACACTCGATGAGATCCGTCACAGCAGAAGCGTTGCTATTATCTGAAAACCATCCTGTATTGTGATTGGGGAGGGGACCGAGCCTGAAGCGGAAGATTCCAGGGATGACTGTTTGTACATCAAAGTTTTTACAATTATGTGT
The DNA here is from genome assembly GCF_964261635.1 of Lissotriton helveticus. NCBI lineage: Eukaryota > Metazoa > Chordata > Amphibia > Caudata > Salamandridae > Lissotriton > Lissotriton helveticus. The sequence continues at coordinate 1,532,243,174 of NC_136067.1, forward strand.
CACATTAAAAATATATAGCACTCCGACAAAGTAGTAAGATTATAAAACTTTAATAATTTATAAATATATACAAGAAAACAAAAATAGTAATAACATATAAACATTTTTAGGGAAAAACAACGAAGTAGCAGTCGGCTGTGCGAATAGTCCCAACGCAGCACAACGTCCAGATTTCCGGCGTGGGGCGTCGCGGGGGGTGGGTCATCAGTAGCAAACTGTTGTGCGAATAGTTCCAAGGCAGCAGAACGCGCCGAAATCTAGATGACACGAAAGTGATGTCTAGTAAGTTGCCACCCAGCAAATAACGGCATGGGGCGTCGCGGGGGGTGGGTCATCAGTAGCAAACTGTTGCGCGAATAGTTCCAAGGCAGCAGAACGATGGCACCAAGGTGATGTCCAGTAAGTTGCCGCACTGGTTTTGGTATCCTACAATGCTGCTCCGAATAACGGCGTGGAGCGCCCCGGGGGAGGCGGCGTGAACGGGCCTCTCCAGGTGGCGTCTCGTCTGTTGTAGTGGGGCGTCCCTTTACCGTTTCAGTTGCCATTCCGTCCGTTTTTGGTCCACTGTGTCAAAAGCCGCAATTCAGCTGAGTTGCGCCCACTCTTGCGGTGCAGCGATAGGCGGCTGTCACAGGACTCTCAAAATGGCGGCAGGCTGTTTCCTTTTTGGGCCTGGTCCACTGAAATGGCCCTGGGACACCTTGGAAATCGGACGCTTGTCTGCTAGGTCTTGGACCTCATTCTCGAAAGCGTCCCCTCCGCCTTGAGAATTCATCAAAAGTTTTGGGGGCTCCGACTCCTGCAAGCTTCTGGTGGGGAGCGGCTGCCATGATTGCTCGCGGAATGACCACGACTGAGCTACGAGATGGTGGTGCTTTCATGCTGACGCCAGCTTCAGTCTGAAACATCCAGAAACAAGGTGGGGCTTTCATCGTTTGGGGAAAAAAAAAAGTTTTCATCCTATGAAAAGTGTTGTTTTTAGGTCACATGATCAAGCCTTCCATCATTAGGAAACCAAAAGTAAAATGAACCAATGAAAAGTTTTATAAACAAGTCACATGACCTGTTATGCGGCATAGGGTGTAAAATTAGGAGAAAATACGTTGGCACGTGAGGCGGCGTCAGTAGCGGACCGATGTGCGAATAGGCCGAAGGCAACACAACGCGCCAAGATCCGGATGGCACCGAGGTGGTGTCCAGCAAGTTGCAGCACTGGTGTGGCCATCCTACAATGCTGAAAGTCGGCGTGGGGCGCCCCGTTGGCCTGTGAGTTTGCGTCAGTAGCGGACCGATGTGCGAATAGGCCGAAGGCAGCACAACGCGCCAAGATCCGGATGGCACCGAGGTGGTGTCTAGTAAGTTGCCGCACTGGTGTGGCTATCCAACAATGCTGAAAGTCGGCGTGGGGCGCCCCGTTGGCCTGTGAGTTTGCGTCAGTAGCGGACCGATGTGCGAATAGGCCGAAGGCAGCACAACGCGCCAAGATCCGGATGGCACCGAGGTGGTGTCTAGTAAGTTGCCGCACTGGTGTGGCCATCCAACAATGCTGAAAGTCGGCGTGGGGCGCCCCGTTGGCCTGTGAGTTTGCGTCAGTAGCGGACCGATGTGCGAATAGGCCGAAGGCAGCACAACGCGCCAAGATCCGGATGGCACCGAGGTGGTGTCTAGTAAGTTGCCGCACTGGTGTGGCCATCCTACAATGCTGAAAGTCGGCGTGGGGCGCCCCGTTGGCCTGTGAGTTTGCGTCAGTAGCGGACCGATGTGCGAATAGGTCGAAGGCAGCACAACGCGCCAAGATCCGGATGGCACCGAGGTGGTGTCTAGTAAGTTGCCGCACTGGTGTGGCCATCCTACAATGCTGAAAGTCGGCGTGGGGCGCCCCGTTGGCCTGTGAGATGGCGTCAGTAGCGGACCGATGTGCGAATGGGGCCAAAGGCAGCGCAACAATATTTTCTGATTTGAAGACACCACAAGGCGCTGAGATGCCAAGATCCGGATGGCACCGAGGTGGTGTCTAGCAAGTTGTGGCACTGGTGTGGCCATCGTACAATGGTAAAAGTCGGCGTGGGGCGCCCTGTTGGCCTGTGAGATGGTGTCAGTAGCGGACTGATGTGTGAATGGGGCCAAAGGCAGCGCAACAATATTTTCTACTATATTTTCGGAGTAGAAGACACCACAAGGCGCTGAGATGCCAAGATCCGGATGGCACCGAGGTGATGTGTAAGTTGCGGACGGATGTGCGAATGGGGCCAAAGGCAGCTCAACAATATTTTCTGAAGAGAATACACCACAAGGCGCTGAGATGCCAAGATCCGGATGGCACCGAGGTGATGTCTAAGTTGCGGACCGATGTGCGAATGGGGCCAAAGGTAGCGTAACAAGATTTTCTGTATGGAAGATACCACTAGGCGTTGAGATGCCAAGATTCGGATGGCACCGAGGTGATGTCTAGCAAGTTGTGCCACTGGTGTGGCCATCGTACAATGGTAAAAGTCGGCGTGGGGCGCCCTATTGGCCTGTGAGATGGTGTCAGTAGCGGACTGATGTGCGAATGGGGCCAAAGGCAGCGCAACAATATTTTCTGACTGACACCACAAGGCGCTGAGATGCCAAGATCCGGATGGCATCGAGGTGATGTCTAAGTTGCGGACTGATGTGCGAATGGGGCCAAAGGCAGCGTAACAATATTTTCTGTATGGAAGATACCACTAGGCGTTGAGATGCCAAGATTCGGATGGCACCGAGGTGATGTCTAGCAAGTTGGTGTGGTCATCCTACAATGCTGAAACTCGGCGTGGGTCACCCCATTAGCCTGTGAGATGGCGTCAGTAGCGGACCGATGTGCGAATAGGCCGAAGGCAGCACAACGCGCCAAGATCCGGATGTCACCGTGGTGGTTTCATAGTTGAGAGGCACTTCATCTGCAGTGGGGCGCCGAGATCCGGATGGCACCGAGGTGATGTCTAGCAAGTTGCTGTACTTGTGTGGTCATCCTACAATGCTGAAACTCGGCGTGGGTCGCCCCATTAGCCTGTGAGATGGCTGTTCTTTGGATTTGGGCCTGGTGCACTAAAATGGCCCTGGGACACCTTAGAACTCGGACGCTCGATTTTTTTTTCCTTTCCTGTACATGCAAAAAAAGGTAAATGCCCGGTATGTTACACGCTTCATCTGCCACGATGAACTCTCCAGAGGAACCGAAAAAAAATATAGTTGTGGTAACTATACCATGCATCGTCATATGGAGAGGTGGCACCAATTAATTATAGTGCTGCATAAAAGAGAGATTTGGAGGAGAACCCCTGACCTGCTAGTACATTCATCAAAGAAGTGGCACTGAGAGCTTCAGAGGCAAGGGAAACGGTCCCAAATATTTAGAAGAACTTTGGAAAGATTAAAATGACATGTTTAGATTGTGGTAAATTAATTTCATGTGGGCAGATGAGTGTTACTCTAATAAATACAGCATATGAACATCATCATAGTCGATGGTTGGTAGAGACATTTTGACTATATCCTGGACCTGCCCGTCCTCGCCCAAAATGGCGCCGGAATAAATGGGACTCGTAACTCCTTGTTGTGTACTGGTTGCAGAACCTTGAAATCACGAGATACGTATGCAGTTTTGAAGCACATGGCGGGCGGGGACGAGAATTGATTGAATATTTCGACATCCCTATTGATATTAAGTTCTGATGTGTTATTGATTACTGTACTGTTGAAAATTCGAATTAACGTCACCCATGGTACTTGCCCGCAAATGTATATCTAGATAATTTTATTGTAACTGGCCCTGTCGTATTTTAATTATAAAATGTACGTCCACCGATTCCGTAACTGTTAGACACCTTAGTTTTTGCAACCTAATGGCCCGCCCGTTACGTTCCTCTACAGTGTAAATGTCTATTCATCATATACGATTACAGTTTGCTCCGTGGCAGGCCCACGTGGTTATAGGCTCGTATTTGTATGATGAAATTTTCACAATAAAGGTTTTTAAAAGAAAACATGGTAGTAGTGTATACATTGGTAAAGTTTTTAATAATAGTCACTGTTTTAGAATCATTAAAAGGCAAGTGAAATAAAGCAGACCAATTACATGAAGGGTAAAAGGTATAATACGAAGGAACGCAGTAAAGATAAATGGTCAAGGGCTGTTGTGTTTTCTATTCCTGCAACATAAAGTGATCGATAAGAATCTCATATTCAGGCGTATCGGCGACTAAGACAGCAGGTCGACCCTCTTTTGCTCAACGGCTCCGTCATGGGACGAAGAAACGCTCTTTTTCTCGAAAAAAGAATATATTTTACTTGCAGGACAGTTGTAAAATTTCCGGGAAAGTACATTAGCCTGGAACATTATAACATATATTTAAGAGAAAATAATGTTCGGAAGTAATTAAAAGCGTAATTTTTAGGTGATATGACCAAGGCTTTCATCATTAGAATAAGAAAAGTAAAATGAACCAATGAAAAGTTTTATTAACAAGTCACATGACTTGTTATGCTTACGTTACGCGCTGCGCGCCCCGGATGACTTCCGGATGCGCTAACGCGGCGCGTCATATGACGCATTACGCGACAACGCAGGTCCAGAATATAGTCAAAATGTCTCCACCAACCAGCGGTCGAAACACAACCCCTTTCAGCAGGCTAAATAGTTCTGTTAAATGACAACAGAAAGGACAGGCAACAAGAACCATCAGTCAAAGAGGGGAGGGCTAGTTCTTCTCTACCGGGTTACATTGGGGCGCTACCGGAACTGATCGAATTGGTAGTCTACAGTGTTTCTGGATGTTTCAGACCGAAGCTGGGGTTAGCATGAGAGCAGCACCATTTCGTAGCTCCGTTGTGGCCATTCCGCAACCAATCATGGCAGCCGCTCTTTATCGTTATTTTGGGCGGGGTGGGTGGCGGAGCCGAGCTGTTTTGCAGCCATCATTGTGTGGAGTTCAGTTCATCTCACTAGTTTTGTATTTGTCATGAGGGGTTGTTCCTAATGTTTCTATTTTAGCGAGGTCAAAAAGAGATCCCATTAGTGGCCTACTGATTTTGCTCGATTCCTTTTCTTTTTTTTTACACGATTTTTCGTTATCTGCAAAGACTAAACAGAGTATTGCGACTCTGTGTTTGTTTGTAAATAGAGAATGAACCAAAGAGAACTAATTCTAAAACAGTAAATACTTGGATAACAATCAATCAAATGGAGAGAGAAGCAGGCACGACGGATTACAACGGGGGCAAAGGCCTGCGTTAACTACCTTTCACTATCTGCAAAGAGAGAGTACTCCTAATAGAAATGAGGGGGGGGGGCACCATTCAAAGCAGATCAGTGTGCATAAACACAAAAATGTTTTCACTTACCACGTACTTGACATTCGACAGCTTATGATATTTGCTATTAAAAAACCATTGAAATTCACTGAAAAAACCATAGGTTATAGACCATATATAGTTAGGAATTAGCATTTACAAAACCTTGAAAATTTACTGAAAAAACCATAGGTTATAGACCATATATAGTTAGGAATTAGCATTTAAAAAACCTTATTTTACTCACACAAAACCATTGAAATTCCATATATAGTTAGTTGCACTAACTATATATCGCGCACCCGCAATCCACTGCTGATCATGTCACATATTACATCATTCATGACATGGTCAGTGACATCACTGATGACATCACTGATGACATCTCAAATGACATCACTGATGACATCACTGATGACATCTCATTTGACATCAATGACCACATCACTGATGATATCATTCATGTGACAATACAATGCATCTCCTCACATTTTAATATAACCTCTGTTTCACCCAGTGTTAAATACAGAGTATAATTTTTGAAACCATTGACACACCAATACTAGTTACTACATACGCACTCACTGATTCCTACGTCTACACACACCTTCACTCATTCACCCATACAATCATTCATACATACAATCACTCATCTTTACAACACTATCATATGCACTCATACACCTATACAGACACTCACAGTCTGCCACTCATCCATGGAGTTACTCACACACCTAGTCAGTCCTGTAAAGAATCAATGACACTTCCATTTTCTTGTCTATACAGTTAAACATAGAGCACCTTACATTTTCAAACATATACTAACACATACTTACCTTCTTATACAATCATTGATACAAGTACACATTGATCTGCACAGAGTCATACACCTCCCAGCCAGCCACACACACACTCAGTCTCCCATACAAATACTTGGGCAATCAATCAATAACCCATATAGTTACTCATATAGCTACTGATCAACACATGCAGCAGTTTATAGAACAACAGACATAATGATGCACAAATTAGGACAGTTTAGTCACTAACCCATGCACTCAGTGAGACACATTTAATCACTCAGTCATACAGTCAGTCATGCACCTACTAAATCCTTCGTCCAGACACTTACACATCCACTCATTCTTCAATATGTAAGACATATTTAAACTTTAGAGAAACAAAAAATCACTGGATGTTGTTATCAGTCATGTCATCAGTGATGTCATTTGAGATGTCATCAGTGATGTCATCAGTGATGTCACTGACCATGTCATGAATGATGTAATATGTGACATGATCAGCAGTGGATTGCGGGTGCGCGATATATAGTTAGTGCAACTAACTATATATGGAATTTCAATGGTTTTGTGTGAGTAAAATAAGGTTTTTTAAATGCTAATTCCTAACTATATATGGTCTATAACCTATGGTTTTTTCAGTGAATATATATATATATATATATATATATATATATATATATATATATATATATATATATATATACATATACATATATATATATACATATACATATATATATATATATATATATATATATATATATATATATATATATATATATATATATATATATATATATATATATATATATATATATATATATATATATATATATATATCCAAAAGAAAGGTTGCCCTCGTAAGGAAAAAGCCTTCACTGGTAGGTTTCACTGTCTTTTAATAAAGGTGCAGTCGGCAGAACAGACAGCATGAGTCCATAAATAACACAGCCTGACGCGTTTCGGGTCTCACACACCCTTGGTCACAGGCAAAGTAGGGAGAAACAAACGGGCTGAAAGCAGTTCCTCTTTTAAATTAAATGCATGTCCCGCCCACATGGGCCTCGAAGCATTATGGTATTTCGAGTCCTGCATCATTTCACCACAGTGGGTCAGCCTGTTGTTTCCCCATGTAAGCTGAAATAACATCCAAGTGGATTGGCATCACTCCATCAGTCCGCTTTCTGCCAATATCGAGCTTGAATTAAAGACACCCACCAGTCCGTGCAGACATGAGAATGCAGTCCGCTGGTCCGCGTTTCAGCAGCGAGCAATTTCCACGGCTGGACGAGCCGTAATAAATCCAAAAGAAAGGTTGCCCTCGTAAGGAAAAAGCCTTCACTGGTAGGTTTCACTGTCTTTTAATAAAGGTGCAGTCGGCAGAACAGACAGCATGAGTCCATAAATAACACAGTCTGGTGCTCAGAGGATCGAAAATAAAAACGCTGTGTATATATATATATATATATAGATAGATATATATATCCAACACAAGAGTTGCCTGGGAATGAGAGAGCCCACACAGGGAAGTGCAAGTAAACCACCATTTAATGATTTTTTCTGCAGAGGAGCAAAGCGCTGAGGGGCCACGCTGGTATTCAGTCCTGTAGTTCCGTCCGACGCGTTTCATGCCTAAGAGCATTTCCTCAGGGGCTCACAGGTGCAACAAAGTCTCTGGTTGTCAGCAGTTTGAAAAAGGCACCGTCATAATTAAGTCCCCACCCATGTGGACGTAGCCGTACCAGCGGCATGCTGGATCTTGTGGTGCCAATTGTTCATAACTCAAGTGAGCCGCTGCCACCAGGCTCCCGATATTTGCCAGTCTTACCCAGGTGGGTAGCGATGGCTTGTCTCGCGTCGGTTCGTCTGCAAATCGTGTAAATCCATTGGGACCCACCTGTCCGCACGTCACAGCGTCATTAACGCTGCAACCGGGCTGTAAAATACAGCGGGGCTTCTCTCTCGGTTCAGACTGCACCGTACAAATCCAACACAAGAGTTGCCTGGGAAGGAGAGAGCCCACTCAGGGAAGTGCAAGTAAACCACCATTTAATGAATTTTTCTGCAGAGGAGCAAAGCGCTGAGGGGCCACGCTGGTATTCAGTCCTGTAGTTCCGCCCGACACGTTTCATGCCTAAGAGCATTTCCTCACGGGCTCACAGGTGCAACGAAGTCTCTGGTTGTCAGCAGTTTGAAAAAGGCACCGTCATAATTAAGTCCCCGCCCATGTGGGCATAGCTGCACCAGCGGCATGCTGGATCTTGTGGTGCCAATTGTTCGTAGCTCAAGTGAGCCGCTGCCACCAGGCTCCCGATATTTGCCAGTCTTGCCCAGGTGGGTAGCGATGGCTTGTCTCGCATCGGTTCCTCTGCAAATCGTGTAAATCCATTGGGACCCACCTGTCCGCACGTCACAGTGTCATTAACGCTGCAACCGGGCTTTAAAATACAGCGGGGCTTCTCTCTCGGTTCAGACTGCCCCGTACAAATCCAACACAAGAGTTGCCTGGGAATTAGAGAGCCCACACAGGGAAGTGCAAGTAAACCACCATTTAATGAATTTTTCTGCAGAGGAGCAAAGCGCTGAGGGGCCGCGCTGGTATTCAGTCCTGCAGTTCCGCCCGACGCGTTTCATGCCTAAGAGCATTTCCTCAGGGGCTCACAGGTGCAACGAAGTCTCTGGTTGTCTGCAGTTTGAACAAGCATTTACAATGCAACGGTTTCGCCTTCGGAAAAGTTAGAGCTATTGGCATTGTAAATGACAAACTTTTTATTTATGTGTTGGTTTTGAAAACAGATAAATAAATGGCATTGTCATTTACAATGCCAATAGCTTACTCTGTCGCAAATGCGAGACGTATTGCATTTGCACACACACACACCACACAAGAGCCCCCCACACACACCACACAAGAGCCCCCCACACACACCACACAAGAGCCCCCCACACACACCACACAAGAGCCCTCCCACACACACCACACAAGACCCCACCCACACACACCACACAAGAGCCCCCCCCACACACACACGCAAGAGCCCCACACACACTTGCAACTGCTATTATAATCACATTAAATGCACGATTGTGTGTAACTTTTATGTGTTCATCGTGCAAAACCCTGCTGGCAAGCATTGTGTTGTGCATTAGAGAATGTCATGCAACAGGGTCAGATGCGCCAAATGTACTCGAAAAATTTGGAGAAACAACAGAACGAGTATGGTTTTCCGACAGACAGCAAGATATCTTCAATTAGCTCGAAGTGTATTTGTAACGAAACATCGTGTCAGAGTACAGAAAAACACATTTTATTGCATGTTATTATTCACATTCTGTTGCATGTTGTTATTCACAGCGGATCCAATGCAACAGTCAGCCAAAAGTGTATTTAAAAAAAAATAAACTTGCACAACATCACAATGTAAAAAAAAGCTACACATCTTAAAGGACGGATTCGTTATGCCCTGGATTACAAACAATCTTCTATTAGTAGAGGTCTTGGCGTCTCGTCATTCTGATTTTCTGAAAAGGATATTTGAATTGGGGTATTTAAAGTGCTTTCTCAAGTCTACTGTTAAAAACGGACACCTTAAGAAATTCAGACTAGGCCTGTAGTAAAGCTCCGACTCAAAAATTGCCCGCAAATGGAAAGAAAGAATGTTAATCAAGGTTACCACCGGATCATTTACTGAGTAGACATTCACTCCAGTGGTGCATATGGGTGGCCAAGAATATGACCAGGAAAAGAAACAAGTGGTAGTCAAGAGCAAGAGAGATCCACAGATTTACTGTGATGTTCGACTGTCTGTGGGAGTGAGGTGCTTATAGTTGTGCTTTTGTCAATATGGGCTCAAAAAGCCAGCTGGTATAGTGCTACAGGTCAAAATGCCAAATGTTCTTAAAATGCAATACATGGAGACAGTACAGTCTCTAGAGGTGAATTTTAGGAGGTAGGCCACAGATCAAACTAGCAGGCAATCTACAAAGGATAATTGTAATTACTGCTGCGGTCACATGTAGTTTGTTTATCCTACGGGCCCGGCCCCCTGCTGGCGTCCTGTAGAGAACCTTTGCACTCCTCTTCGTTTCACACTCAGCGTAGCTATTCATCTTTCCTCTCCACGTCTTCCAAAAACGATATTCGCCATGGTTCGGGCACTAATAATCTAATTTTAGTACGGGCTGCCCCGGTTGTTTATCATGTATTGCCTCTTTCAATAAACAGAATCCATCGAACACACTTTCTAGGAAGATATACGTGTCACACGCGCTGCTCAGACACGACAAGGCTGCTGAAGGAGAGGGTGGGGGGGTGTACTCTAAACCCTTACCCTGTAAATTTTCCTCCTGCGACATTGGCCCCTCGGTTTGCGACATGCTGCTGTCCCGTCTAGAGCTCTCTCCTTCGGCAGCTTGTCCTGCTGCTCCTAGCACGACTTCTAAGTTCTTTTTGTGTGTGTCTGTTAACAAAGCTGCCTCTGTTGTTGTTATTGTCTGCACTGCAATTTACTGCTAAAGTGACGCGTGTCCAGGCTGTGACTTGATTGTCTCTTCATGGATTCCGCCTACCCGTGACGCGAAAACAGACGAGCGCAGCATGGCGGATCTGGGCAGTTCAAGGAAATAATGGACCGGATTTCCTGATGTTTGTGACCCGGAGGATAATGCATGGGGGCGTTATACATCAATATATGTCCACAAATAAAAGAGGACTGAAAATTTAACGACGAGTGGACTATTGGAAAGTGTTTATTCGAGCATATTACACAAAATGTAGACACGGAAGCGGGAGGGGGGGCGGGAAAGACACGGACAGCGGGGGGGGGAAATACACTGACAGCGGGAGGGGGGGAAGGAACGCACTCACCTGGACTTCTTCCGGCGGCCGTGGTCGGCATGAAATGAGGAAAACAAACAGCAAAAAAAAAAAAACGGAACTCCGCCCACCGCCCAATGACGATGCGAAAAGGGTGGAGAGGGAAAAACATTGCCGGAACGCCCACCAGTCGCCTCGGGATTTGACGGACGCCTCTGTTTGCCAATGGCTAGCGTCCATTTATGGAGCTAGCCAATAGCAAACAGAGGCGGTGCCGAACATCCATACTGTTTACAAAAGTTTTCGGCCTGGGAGGAGCACTTCGTGCTCCTTTCGCCAGGTCGAAACCTAAAAAGGCACGGTCATAATTAAGTCCCCGCCCATGTGGGCGTAGCCGCACCAGTGGCATGCTGGATCTTGTGGTGCCAATTGTTCGTAACTCAAGTGAGCCGCTGCCACCAGGCTCCCGATATATGCCAGTCTTGCCCAGGTGGGTAGCGATGGCTTGTCTCACGTCGGTTCCTCTGCAAATCGTATAAATCCATTGGGACCCACCTGTCCGCACATCACAGCGTCATTAACGCTGCAACCGGGCTGTAAAATACAGCGGGGCTTCTCTCTCGGTTCAGACTGCACCATACAAATCCAACACAAGAGTTGCCTGGGAATGAGAGAGCCCAAACAGAGAAGTGCAAGTAAACCACCATTTAATGAATTTTTCTGCAGAGGAGCAAAGCGCTGAGGGGCCACGCTGGTATTCAGTCCTGTAGTTCCGCCCGACGCGTTTCATGCCTAAGAGCATTTCCTCAGGGGCTCACAGGTGCAACAAAGTCTCTGGTTGTCAGCAGTTTGAAAAAGGCGCCGTCATAATTAAGTCCCCGCCCATGTGGGCGTAGCCGCACCAGTGGCATTCTGGATCTTGTGGTGCCAATTGTTCATAACTCAAGTGAGCCGCTGCCACCAGGCTCCCGATATATGCCAGTCTTGCCCAGGTGGGTAGCGATGGCTTGTCTCACGTCGGTTCCTCTGCAAATCGTATAAATCCATTGGGACCCACCTGTCCGCACATCACAGCGTCATTAACGCTGCAACCGGGCTGTGAAATACAGCGGGGCTTCTCTCTCGGTTCAGACTGCACCGTACAAATTCAACACAAGAGTTGCCTGGGAATGAGAGAGCCCAAACAGGGAAGTGCAAGTAAACCACCATTTAATGAATTTTTCTCCAGAGGAGCAAAGCGCTGAGGGGCCACGCTGGTATTCAGTCCTGTAGTTCCGCCCGACGCGTTTCATGCCTAAGAGCATTTCCTCAGGGGCTCACAGGTGCAACAAAGTCTCTGGTTGTCAGCAGTTTGAAAAAGGCGCCGTCATAATTAAGTCCCCGCCCATGTGGGCGTAGCCGCACCAGTGGCATTCTGGATCTTGTGGTGCCAATTGTTCGTAACTCAAGTGAGCCGCTGCCACCAGGCTCCCGATATTTGCCAGTCTTGCCCAGGTGGGTAGCGATGGCTTGTCTTGCGACGGTTCCTCTGCACCACAAGATCCAGCATGCCGCTGGTGCGGCTACGCCCACATGGGCGGGGACTTAATTATGGCGGTGCCTTTTTCAAACTGCTGACAACCAGAGACTTCGTTGCACCTGTGAGCCCCTGAGGAAATGCTCTTAGGCATGAAACGCGTCGTTTTCCGTTGTTTTGTGGTTCTCTTCGGTCTTCTCTTCCTTCGACAGTAGTTCTTGCTTTGTGGGTGGAGCCCTGTTGGTTCTGGTTGGTTGGAGCGGTTTGGGTAAATTGCTTGCGTTAGCTTTGTTTAAATAGAGGGCCGTGCTGGGATCTTTGATGAAGGAAAATTTTGTGTAGATTTTTGGTTGAAAGCACGGTTTGCTCCCTGATGGGCTATGTGAGCACTCACGCGCTTTGAAGCCCCCGTGACTGATGTGGAGAGGAGAGATCAGGGAGAGCTCGTCTTCGTTGTCTCTGTTATTTCCCTTGTTCTTCCCGTTCCTGTTTCCTTCGTTACTAACATCCATTAGGTCCCCTTTAGGATTGTTCTTTGCTTTCCTTGATTTTTTGGGGAGGTTCGTCGGTGCCGTGTAGTTCCTTGGCTTCCCGGACCTCATTTCGCAGCTTCTCCTTCCCCCCTTTTTTATGTCCTTTTATGACCTTTGTCTCCTTCGTCTTCACCCACTCCGTTGCCTTTGGTGTTAATAGGGGATATTTTTCCGCTTGTTATCTCTTATAAGTATATATCTTGTGGGATTAAGGAGCTCCCAATGGTTAGGCTTTTTTCCCTTGTGCGTCCCTCTCAGCCCAGCCTAGCTCAGCTGCCCCTGTCTCCTGATTCCGTGAGGGAGAGAAGGGAGAGAGGGTCTAGGGTTTTGCAGCTTTTTACAATTGTGTTTGATGTTGATGGTGGGAGAGATTTTTTTCCGCTAACTGGGGTGGCCACAGAAGGAAAGGAGTAGGGAGGTGCAGGTGCGCAGAAGCACGCTCTCCCCGGCTCTCCCAACTCGCCAGCCGGATCTGTTGCAGTAGTGCAGTGGTGCAGTAAGGTAGGGCAACGGGAGGCTAAGGGGGGCAGAGGCCGTGGGCAGCTCTCCTGCCCGTGCTCGCCTCCTACCGCCTGCCGCTCCCCAGCAGCTCCGAGGCGCCACGCCAAAATACTGTGCAACGGGTGTTGTAGGCTAGGGCTGAGCAGAGCAGAACAGGGGCTGCGGCTGCGGGGAGGGAGCCACAAGCAAACACACCCGCCCGCCCGCGTGCACCGCGCTCACCGTCGCTGCCCTCAGCTCCTCTTGTGGCTCCTCTTGCGGCTCTGAGGCACTGCAGATTCCGGTCAGTGCTCTGGGCTCGGGCTTCAGGCTGGAAGCTCCTCGCGTCCTCGTCCTCGCTTTGGCGCCAGCTCCTAGCGCTCCGTGCAGCTCCCTCCGCTCACTCCACTCACTGCACAGCTCACTGCTCACTTCCGTGCACACTTCAAGTACATGGAATACATTTTATAGAAAAAGCAGATAGACTTGGACCCTGAATAGCAGGATCCCAGTCCAACTAAGTCGAAAACCAGCAAAACACCATGCAAAAAGTTGGGTAACCATATAGACAGATTCCACCTTACCACAGTCCAACCTCAATTGGCAAAATCTTTGTATATGAACTTCTGCTATGGCGTTTTGCAAGTACATTCTAACACAGCAAAATCGGCACGAAATTATGACGATGATAGTGATGTCTACTGCACTTTATGCCAGCGAAACGCAGTACAAAATGATTCTCATGTACTACTCTTCTGTCCAGTATATGTCACCCCAAGGCGAAAATGGATCAAGCCTATTTGCAGGAATTTGGGAACAAAGTCTTGTTCAGATGCAACAAAAATTCTGAAAACAGATACTTCACAGAAAATTGTTTTTAGTGTTAGCAGATATTTATTTACTGTCAACCTATTACGAAAAGAGAAAGGCGTGAAATTTTAATCCTTTCTTAAATGGTTAAGATTTTGAAACCTTAGTGTCAAAATCTTGTGTTCTGCTCAGGTTCCTATATGCACTTTTCTAGTACTTGCACTTTATTCTTCGCCCAGAATTCATATGGAAAGTTCTAAGTTTCTATATGTATTTCCCCAGCATTTGCACTTTATAAATCTCTGCTTAGAATTCTTATTTTTCCAAAGATATGCACTTTTAATGTGGTGACTATTAGGCCTAGCACAAAAAAATATTGTTTTAATTGTATGAATAGTAGGCTTAGCCTTTGTATTATATTTTATTTCATTAATTGAGTAATTGGTCCTATACTACAAAGTTAATATTTTACTCATTTTGACTGCCTCAGGCGAATTATGGATTGATTTATTGTTACTACGCTTATCAAATATGTATGATCTGTTTTATCTTGTATCTTTTATGGGTTTTTAAACCGAATAAAGATGAATGAAAAAAAAAGTCCTCTATTCCCCTAAGTCATAAGGTAAAATCTTTGACCCGAAGGCACTCTCTTGGTGTTTCTCCCTCATGCTCCATTATGGTCGGCCTGAAATCATGCCTAGGTTCCAGACAACTGCAAAGCGCGACTATTTAATAAAGCTTTACTCTTTCTTGGCACTTTCTGCCTAAAAATCTTTAAAAATGTATTTCTGTTCCCCTTATTGAACTTTTGTTGTTTTGGTGTCCTGTTAGTAATGGGATTTTTACTGGGCTGTGTTTTGATTTTGCAACTGTTCTAGTTATTGCTAAATACCTTACCCGTTTTCATAAATTAAGCCTTTATGCTCTGTACCATAGCTTCTTGGTAGAGCTTTCATTATGTGGAGAATCAATGTTTGTCACAAACCATTATTACAGTTGCTCATAAGTACTAACTACAGAAAAGTTCAATGGTCACCAGTGAATCGATATCCTCGGATTAATTACTGGGACTTAGGTTAGGGTCTCTTCCTGCTTGGACTACACCTTTGTAAGGCACAGTCCCTGTATGACATCACTTTAGATGCAATAAACGAGTGCACATTGAACAAACCTTTTTTTACAATTTATGGAGCTCACAAGGCACCTATCTTAAATTGCTTCTTTTTATTAGAACTATTCCAATCTACTATGCTGAACAGAGGTTAAACTTGGTTTTTTCAAGGTCCTGCTTTAGGGCAATATGATCAAGCAAATTGCCCAGATATTCTGTCACTACAGGAGATCACCATAGCCTATGATATCCTGATATGCTGCAATACCAACACTGTCTTAAGGGATGTGTAAAGTAGTCCAATGAAGCGTTCAGTAGGTTGAAGTAGATTTATTCAGGAGTACACATAAAAGACCATCAGCCCAGTCAGAAGCTAACATCCCAACTGCCACAGGTCCCACTCCAGAACAGAACATTCTGTTGTCAAGCAATGCCACATGGAATGCGGGGACACAGCCCAGCAACAGGGAAAGAAAGAAAGAAAGGGCAAAAGGATGTGGAAGCAAAAGGAAAGGGAAATAAGTAAGAGTGGAGAAGCGTGGCTCAGTGGTTAGAGGCGGCAGACCCGGAAGCTGAGATCGGCCGTGGACCAGGGTTCGATTCCCCGCCTCGGCGGGTCTCGGGCTCAAAATTCCACAGACTCGACAATTCTTGCTCCGGTGCCTACTCGACTCATGGGGTCACACTCTGCAACTCTGGGCAATAGCTTGCTTAATCTCCACTACGGCCCCTCGCGGCGGGATGCCTGGCTTTCACCTTGTGGATACCCTGCCGGGGTATCTCACAGGGGAATACCAGGACGGGTTCCCTAAGCAAGCGCCTTGATACCTTCGGGTGATACGTGTGCTATATAAGTCGCAATACATACATACATACATAAGAACAAAACACATCACACTCCCATACAGTTGAACAAGAAGCAAAGTTACTAGAAGTTACTAGAAGCAAAAACACAACTGTCGTAATAATAAAATAATGCAGACAAAGTATAGAACATTTCATAGTCTTGATGCTAGGACAGTCTGAATTTCAACCTCCGGGAACTCCCTAAAACAGACACATCAGAAGCAGGATCATTACACGCAGTGCCAGGACTATCACTCAGCATAGCGTGCCCTGACACACTTGAAGAATCATGACCCCATTCACGTCCACCTTCATTGGAACCAGGCTGCCATTTGACTAACGTGCACATACTTCCTACCTCGTGTGAAAAACTAGGATGCCCTGTATGGCTCTAGAACTCCTAGGACAGGGCAAAATGCCGAAGAGAAAAACTTTCCTAGGCAGTAAATACCGTAAATATTACATTAATTTATGTAACATAATGTGGGGGATGACTCAAGCTCAGTGCAATTAGTCAACAACTGTTTAAAACATATTGATTGTTCTGTCATTAAGGTTTATCTAAAAAATCAAACATAAAAAGACTAAGTTCAGAAACATTTATATATAGGTGCCTATACATCAGTTATAATGTATTAACCATGAGTTACGAGCGGTAAGCACTTTATCCAAAACAATACAATATAGACATATACAATACATAAACAACAGTTATACATAAAATACAATTCTGAGAGAAATTGGTAAAAGAGTAGTTAAAACTAGACAATTGATATATTGTGGCAGGTGATAACAGTTGTTAAAGTTCTCTACGTGCGTTTCGGCACAGGGCGTGCCTTCTTCAGGAGAGCAACGATGGTATATCCTGGGAATGGATCAGAAAAAGATGCTTGTAGAGCCTAGTAAACATAATTCATATGATACAGTATACATATACATGGTTGCACTGAGCTTAAGAAATTGATGAAGTGATGTTAGTCTGCTCAAAACGTTGCCAGGTGAAACGTGGTAGAATGGCCACGTAATTTAAAAGAAGTGAATAGATAAAGGAACTACCACCAAGATAAATCAGTAAAAGGTCGTGAAATGAAGATTTAAATCACCGAAATATAGTGCTAAGATGAAAAGGAACCCAGAAATTGAAGTGAGTGGTTGGCTAGCGATTTCCAATAGGACCCTGAAATATAGAGGACAGAAGAATAAAAAAAAAAACTTACAAAATAGAAAGAGGGTATGTTGGCCTGCAATTCTCACAGGACCAAGCAACGAGGTAAGTACAGGTATTGCTGGGGGAAACCTATTATGGAGAAAACAGTAACATGGACTGAGACTAGGAAACTACAGATGGCAATTGGAGGTCTCTCTTCTTAATGAAGGGTATGTGTAGAAAAATCTGTGTGGCCAACGGTATTGATATTCTATATTCAGTCAAGTTGGACTGCAGAACTCGTTGTTTTACTAGATACAGAATCAATAGAACATAATATGGCCTTAGTTGATATCGCAAATATGTAGCACTATACACGTTGAAAGAGTGGTCTTGGTAGAGCGCTAAAATACTAAACAAAATGCTGGGTGCAAAGGTGTGCTAGACAGTACTAATTGAGGATGTTTCGAAAGGAACAAAAGGGTGCTCTGTCTTGTAGTGATGGGCTGTGGACTCACTGTTAATATCGAAATACTTTGGACAAAGCGTTATGGTGTAAGTGGAGATCCTTTAACCACGCACCCCAAAACATCAATCTTGACACCACCATAACCTACTGGGTTGATGTCCAGAGGAGACAATACAACTTTGTCAAGACCAAAAACAGTATCCCAATTGGCAACACCAACTATGGTGTAGGGTGAACCAGAATCAGCCAAGACAGAAAATTGTTCATCACCAATTAACACCTCACACTCAGGCATGTCTAGTTTATCACCATCCACAACTCCGTCTTCTTTAACACTGAACATAAACGTTTTCTCCTGCTCAATGCAACGTACAGTTTGATTCCTACTACTGCGACAAACACGTATGTAATGACCCCTCTTTCCAGACTTATTACAAATGACAGATCTAGCAAAACAACTGGGACTGTTAGGCAAGTGACTCTCACTTTCACACCTAAAGCATTTAAAACCATTCCTGTTGCTCCTGAACCCAGACTGTTCTAAATCAGAAAACCCGTACTTGGAATTGGTATGTTCTGAATCAGAAGACTTCTTATCTTTCTCATTAGAATACCCCTAGGTTGCCCCTTTGGAATCATCTTTCTTGAAATCATCCTTCTCAAACTCATGAATAGCTTTATCATCCACAGAAATATTACTACTTTTCTCAACTTTCATTTTGTCCACCGACATATTAGTATTTTCCATGCTTTCCACAATAGACAGAGTTTCTTTAAGATCTGGATTCTTAGCAAGGAGCTTCTGTTGAACTTTTACATCATTGGTGCACCTAACAATCTGGTCCCTGACAAGAGAATCAGTGAGTTGCTCAAATTCGCAAGTACAAGCCAATGTCTTCAAAGTAGCCACATAACTACCAATCTTCTCTTGCTTACTCAGGACTCTAGAAAATAATTTGTGACATTCCAAAACCACGTTAATTTTAGACCCAAAAAGTTTTTCAAGTATCATGACAGACATGTCATAAACATTTGCTCACCCTCTCCATACCCCAAACCAATCTCATCCAAATTGTCATAAACATGTCTGCCCTCAACTACCAAGTTATGCAAAAGCGTAGCTTGCTTCCTCAAGGCTGAAAACTTTTCTTCCCAATGGCTAACAAATAAGGGTCAAATAAAGGCTTCCTTCTCTTCCAAGGCAAAATGGGATCACCTACATCTGAGAGAAATTGTGGTGGTTGCGACATGCTTGAAGAAGCCAGTGTGAAAAAAAAAACAGTTTTACTATTTAGATACTGAGGTAATGCAATTTGAAGTGAGGACAATTGCAATTAAAAGAAATACAAACTGGAATTTGCTCCACACAATACAACAGTAACTGTAGGTAATTAAATAAAGATAAAGGAAGGACACATATGTATGATGCGGGGATGTATGACATTACAACGCATGCATTTACATCGCATGCCTTTACAACGCAAGTATTACAACGCAGTCCATTACAACGCATAGTGCTTTGGGGCGCTGGATAGTGAATAGTTTAATTTACTATTCCAACTCCAGTCCCCGTGGACACTAGGGAAGGTTATTGGATAGTAAATTAACCTATTCCCTATCCTAGAGCGCCCCCCAGAGCAATGCGTTGTAATAGTTTGCGTTGTAATGGTTGCGTTGTAAAGGCTCTGCGATGTAAAAGTTGCGTTGTAAGTGTTGTTCACCATGATGCGGCAAATGTAAATGTCATAAATTGGTACCAGCAACTTGTGCAAGCAACTGTGATGCAAAAGTAAAAACACAATGACTAGAACTGTATAATTAACTCTAAGAAAAACTGTAAGATGGTATGCGCATCACCGAACACACACAAATGTGTTGAAAGTCATCCGAACCCGATTTGTGCTCACTGTGCACAAAGGCAGTCTAAAGCCAAATAAAGTGCGTGCATCACTGTAGAAAGAAATTCCTCTTGAGACGTTGTTAGTCTAATCACCAACCTTAAGTATGAGGACAAGTGTGCATATCACTGACACGGTACAGGAACAATATTTGTTTGATCTTCGGTGTGCGCAGTGCGCATGCTCAGTGTGTACAGAAAAGTGTGCGTGTTACCGCGCTTTCCCCTTGATTGAAGTTTCCTCAAAATGCGCATGCTCCGGGCGGACAGAGGATGTGCGTATCACCGCGCGTGCTTCTAAAACAGTCAATCAGCGAACACAGCTTGCGCACACTCCTGTTGTAAGGAACAAGGATTGTGA
Organism: Lissotriton helveticus; assembly: GCF_964261635.1. Taxonomy (NCBI): domain Eukaryota; kingdom Metazoa; phylum Chordata; class Amphibia; order Caudata; family Salamandridae; genus Lissotriton; species Lissotriton helveticus. The sequence goes on from NC_136067.1 coordinate 1,532,263,279, forward strand.
AGGTGTCTGCTGTTGTTTGTAGAGGTCGTGGCCACAGCACACAGAAGGCACCTGAGCAAAGAGAGAAACACTCGCGGGCACAACACTTACAGAAAAGTTGCCTATAAAACAGGCTGAAATGAAGTACGGGCCAGTAATGTGAAGTCAAACAAGCTTGAAGTAACGTCCTACCCAAAGCGAGCAGGAACAGCAACTGACACCAACTAGAATTCAGAATCTTCAGAGCTGAATGACACGCAAGTCATTCTGGCATACTCTGATGATTCTGGCAAGATTATTATACATCTTCCCTCTTCCAAAAAAAACAACATGTAAGAACAAGCAAAGAAATCAATGTAAAACAAAATCATCAAGTCTCACAGGAAGTTTACTAACCCGCAAACTTTTCCTAGCATTGGGTACAACATCAGGAGGCTTACATTTCTCAGACTCATGTGAAACAACAGGAAAGTTAACATGAGTACTAGACAATTTAGGTTTTGTCACAGAAACATTAGGATTTTTTATCAGTGCAATCCCATTAAGGTTCCAAATGTGCCCATCACTTAACTTGACAGAATTTAAGAAAATGTTCTTTACCACATAGGGAGAGGAAGACTTTGAAACACCAGAGGTTCGTTGTGGAAGATGAACTCGTACCCAATCACCCACACGCACACAAGTGTGTGTAACAGTGTGTTTAGAGTCAAAGTAAGCTTTCCTCTTAGCACATTTCTTCTTTTGACTAGCTTGCCAAAAAGCTGACCCAACAGTATCACCCAAATCAAATGAGTTCTCATTATTACGCCTCATCCAAGATTAAGTACTGCACCAAGCACTTTGAGCTGTCATCAGTAACAAGAAAGGAGGGCGCAGAGGTATCAAAACTATGTAAAGCAGGGGTCTCATTTAAACTCTTTTTAATGTCCTCAAATTCCTTTCGGCAACCCTGCGACCAAACAAATCTCACACCCTTTTTGAGGAGGGACCTGAGAGAGTGAGTACGGGAACCAAACTGAGGAACAAATTTGTTATAATATTCTGCCATTCCCAGGAAAGTAATCAATTCATCTCTATTTCCAGGTACAGGAAGAAGGTTAATTGTATTTATTAGCTTCTCGTTAGGCTTCACACCCTCCTTAGACAGTTTGTGACCCAAATAATCAATTTCACCAAGATTGAATTTGCATTTATTCTCACGTAAGGTCAAACCACGTGATTTGAACCGATTTAAAACAGGTCTAAGTCTCTCACCATGAATGTCTTGAGACGGGCCATAAACAAGAACATCATACTGGTAAATGTTTATGCCAGGAAGACCTGTAAAACAACTTCCATTGCCCTTTGAAAGACTGAAGCAGCCAAGTTGAGACCAAAAGGAAGTCTTGTGAATTTAACGGTGCCGAAGGGTGTTATAAAGGCTTTAAGATTTTGTGTTTCAGAGTCAATTTTGATTTGGTGGTATGCGGCCCTGAGATCAAGAGTGGAAAAGACTTCAGCACCGTCCAATTGAGTTAGCATCTCGGCAATATTGGGAAGATGCTATTTATTAGCTATGACTGCACGATTGAAAGAGCGCAAGTCAACACAAAGCCTGACTTCACCTGAGGCCTTACGGGCAAGCACAACAGGGGCTAACCAATCGCTAGCTTCGGTTTTAACAATAATTCCTTTTTTGAGCAATTTCTTTAGTTCTTCTTCTGTAGGACCTCTCAAAGCTGAAGGAACGTTACGTACCTTACAAGTTACAGGAGTGGAATCAGGTCTTAAGATGATTTTGTGAGTGTAAACAGATAAACATCTGAAGCGTTCGCTAAAGACATCTTTGATTTCTGAATGTAAATAGTCTACTTGGACAATTTTGTTAAGATCAGGACCATGAATAGGAGCATGTGATAATGTAACAACATCTTTTGAAGAGTTAAGGTGGTCATCTCTCAACACAATACAAGGATTACAACCAGGAACCAACATGACACCAAGGTCAGCTTGGTGATTCCAACTGATTATACTGTCACCCTTGGAGGAGATGTATATCTTCCCAGCAGTAAATCTCTTTCTAAATTCTATATCACCCTTGAAATAACCAAACAGCTTAATAGGCTGTCCACCATAAGCAAGCGGTCTAATGTCCGGTTTGAAGACTTTCACTTTCCCCAAAATAAATATATCATAGAAGGTTTTGGGAATTAAAGTGATTTTCGCCCCCGAGTCAAAAAAGCATGTTCACTAGTTTACCATTTATCAATACACCATCAACTGGACTGGAAGACTTAATTTGAGAGGATACGATTTGAGAAACTTCAGTTTGAATTTGACCACAATGTAGGTCATCAGAACTAGAATCAGAATTGTTCTGTATCCACACTTCCTTAACACGTTTTTTTTTTTACCCTTTTGTAATCTACAAGCTTTAGTAAAATGACCCACTTTCCTGCAGTTCTGACATTTTGAACTTATGGCAGGGCAGGACTTATCATTGGCTAGGTGACCGGGACTATCGCATCGGAAACATTTCCCTACAAATAGTTTCTTTTGCCAAGAAGATTGAGAATCAATGCGTTTAGAATTGGGTCTCATTGTGTTAAAATCAGAAATTTTTGAAGATTTAGAGTGAGATACCATCTGTACTTTTTCATTTTGAGACAGTGTGACCTCACTTTCTTTCTTTTTTATCACTTCAACACAGGCTAAAGAATGTTCAATTCTCTTAGCAATGGCAATAACTTGATCAAGTTTTGGATCGTCCTTTTGCCACAATTCATCATTCACTTTCTCAATGGAACAGCCAAGCATAAATTGATCACGTACACATTCTTCTAAAGCGCCTTCAAATTTGCAAGTAGAAGCCAGTTTACGTAAATGTGAAACATACATCTCTACAGTCTCTTTAGGCTGTTGTACTCTTTTGCCAAAGTGGTAACGTTCAAGAACTGTACTAACTTTAGGCAAGAAATGTTTATCCAGTTTTTTTAAACAGACCTCAAATTCGTTAAGATTATTAGCTTCAGAGTCATTAAGTACTGGGAGGTGTTCAAAAACTTCTTGCCCCTCAGAGCCTAGGCAGTGTAGTAACAAAGCTGATTTCCTCTCAGTGCTAAGTGATACACCGCAGACTCTAGCGTAGTTGCCAAAAACTTTTTTCCACTTAGACCAGCGTATTGGAGGTTCGCCAGGATTGGAAAGAAAAAAAGGTGGTGGCGTGACGTTCTGCATTCTCCACAACAATTGGGAAGAACTAAAAAAACTTTTAACAAGGTTTGGCTGGTTATGAAGTGAAGAAAGAATGAGCTTGAAGGAGCTGTGCCAGTCAGCGACAAGCAACAAAGTCTCGATAAAATTGTTGAAGCTGTGCTTGTCAGCGAAATAAAATTTTAATCTAAGGGCTGTGCTTGTCAGCGAATTATCAGATGTTGAATGTCTTAAGCTGTGCTTGTCAGTGAGACTAAGTTTGACAAGCAGAAAGTGAAAGTTTCTAAAGAGCTGTCCTTGTCAGTGAATTCTCAGATGCTGAATATTTAAGCTGTGCTTGTCAGCGAGATTAAATTTGACAAGCAATACAAGAATGTTTGCAGAGCTGTATTTGTCAGCAAAAAAAAAAATAATGATTGCTCCACATTGTTTAAGTGAACACGGTAGTAATGTTCTTTAAAACCGAACTAACATGACTTTAATTATATTCTGATCCTTTTAAACAACAAGCAGATGAGAAAGACTTGTTTACGAAATGTAGGCGGCAATAACTTAGAAGATAAAATCAGCAGAAAAAGAGAAAAGCTTCCGCGCTGAGAGGTTGCTTGGCAACAACTATAAGGTGTCAATTGTGTAAACACGCATAGAGTCTCCAGATGAGCAACGTTCGGTTGCCAGGCAGTAAAGAGAAAGACTTCAGGAGCCGGTGATATGCCACACGCTGACGCCTCGCAGGAACATCACGTGATGAATCTTTGCCAAAGAATCTCACGCTGAATCACTGCTACACTACCTCGCGCAGAAAGCTTCGCCGCTTGTGCAGAGTCTTTGAGGAGGTCTCGCCTCGCAGAAGGCTTCGCTGCTATGACTCGCGCTCTGGCCCAAGTAAGAGTTAATTTAAAATGAAATACCAGAGATGTGTGCAAGGGAATCCATAAAATAGCATAGCGCTGTACAGTACCTTAGAGAGATGAAGAATCTTGCCTCTAGGTTAGGGAATCCTCATTGAATGTATTTTACCGCTTGAAGTCTTCATGAAACAGCTTGAAGTTGCTCAAGTGTTAGGACAACATCGCAGGGTTTGTTCCACGATCGTCGACAGTGAAAGGAAGTACTGGCCAGTAATGTGAAGTCAAATAAAGATTTATTTGACAAGATAAAGAAACACGCTTGAAGTAACGTCCTACCCACAGCGAGCAGGAACAGCAACTGACACCAACTAGAAACAGAATCTTCAGAGCTGAATGACACGCTCATCATTATTACATACTCTGAAGATTCTGGCAAGATTATTACACAGGCTCATCACGGAGAGACCTCCAGAGAGGCGCAACGTCATCGGCATTCCATGGTTTCTAGGAGTGAACAACAGAGTCCAGCAAAGCCAAGCCAGTTACTCAAGGCAGTGAGCTACTATTACAGTAGGCCGTGAATTTGAAAAACGCAACAGCAAGGCAAGCAGCAACACCTTGAGGGCAAAAACATCAAAAATGCGCGATGAAAATTCAGTAAAAGAACCAATCCAATCTGAGCAGCACCTGAATCTCCGTAGTCCAAGGAGATTGCAACCAACATTCCACTTCAGCGCTGCAGCAAAGAAATGGGTTCGATGGGGAAGCTGGTGGCCAAAGAATTCCTGTCCCCATGCAGGTACAACTCGTCCCCAGTGTATAGAAGTCAAGTTGAAATAGATTTATTAAGGAATATACATAAAAGACCACCAGCTCAGGCAGCATCTAACATCCCAACTGCCACAGGTCCCACTCCAGAACAGAACATTCTGTTGTCAAGCAATGACACATGGAATGCGGGGACACAGCCCAGCAACAGGGAAGGAAAGAAAGAAAGGGCAAAAGGATGTGGAAACAAAAGGGAAGGGAAATAAGCAAGACCACAACAGGATGCCAAGACAGGAACTGCCCTAGCCCTATGATCAGATCCATAAAACCTCATTCAGTAAGGTTTAACAGTCAAACTGCGCCATTATATAGAAATATAGCAGATAGAAAGGCAGCCATATGCCGGAATGCATGTATCCTTCCGCTGGCTAGAAAGAAAGTTATACATGCATGATGTTAGCAATTGAAAAATTGTATCATTCACAAGAAATGACTGGACTTTGGGAAGGCTTTCTAGAAACATATGCTGAAACAGTAGTGACATAAAGGGCCTTTGGAAGATAGTCATCATGGGGATAGTTGTCCCAAAGGTCAAGCTAATATTGTCCTTGATTACTTTGAAACCTTCATAAAAGACCTGTTTAATGTCAGGAAAGAGCTCCTGCATGAGAATCACAATTTGGCTGACTTTCAGAGCCATAGTTATACCCCAACTATAGTTTTGAGAATACAGAATTCTTCTCACTTATCAACTTGTTTAAGGACTCATTGGCAACAAGCACTGATAGGCTAACAGTGTGGTTTTGAATTCTGTGAGCAAAGCACTCATTCATGAATCACATCTCCCTACAGAATGAGAAATGGGGGTCGAGTCATTTTAGAAAATTACAGCTTACCTGCAATGTTTAGCCTTCATAGCATTGTTTTAATGAAAACTCTCCATAAGCAAATCTGAGAATATGCCAATGATTGAGAGTTAATCCCTAGATTCGAAACTGGGTTCTGAATAGCCTGGCATCTCTACACAAAAGCATGAGAGTTTCAAGCATAGTCATGATATATATCGCCAAAAATATCCCCAATATCCCCACCTTATTTTTCTTTTTCATAAACTTCGAAACAGCTTTTGACGTTATTTACTGATCCCTTCTGTGGCATATGTTTGGCTTACTGATCATAGTCCCACAACTATAAAATGGGACCCAGAGTTTCTTCCAGAGGGTCAAGCAAAACTAAGGATGTCCCCCAATTGTAGTCTATCTATTTGTAGCTGATTTTGACACCATTTTACAATCACTGAAATTATAATCTCAAGTAAAGGGGGGTTCCTACTCTTTATTAATATGGTAACATCATTCTACTAAATTCTACTCATCTAAGCCTACAATATTCTCTTATGGTACTATCCAAGTATTTTTGTATCAAAATAACTCAGAGTCCATCTAATCAAATGAAAGACCGTGTTTTTTTAATTAAAGTAAAGCAACTGAAAATTCTGGTTAGCTAGTGCTACATTTGGACAAGTATATATAACACAAGGGAGAGTTAGGGAAGTTGCACTGACTATGTGAGGTGGGAACTCCTGGTCCCCGGGATTAAATGTAGCAACAAAGGAGGAGTACCCCCTGAGGGAAAGAAATAGAAAAGAATCTCTACTTCTAGAGCATACAGCTCAGGTCAGCACAGTGTGCCCCAACCCATTGCCGGACAGTGCATGTCCTTGAAGAAGACCCCTCACTCACCAACCTAGTTGGTGACATGCTTCATCATCGGGGTCCCACCCCATAGGCCGAGTGCCCATAGGGTGTGCTGCGACACCTGATTACAGTGGAGCGGGTTTCTTTTTTATATGTGCATAAAATACAGTGATAAGTGTATTAAAAAGGGCCAAAGATACTCACTTCAAGACTTTATTCTTGAGTGTTTGAACCCTTATAAAAACAGATGTGGCACCTGTGCCTAACTAGGAAGGCTTTGGTGTCTCAAGAAGTGTGATATGTTTAAAAATAGCGTAGTGTGCTATGTGAATCAAGTGAAGTTAGGTCTACATGTTTCAACCATATAAAAAAAAATTGGTTTTCGTCAGGACCGTGAAGATTGGACGGAGTGGTCCGTACTCTCTAAGGTGCGTCCAGCCCACGTTCAATTTACAGACCCCAAAATGGTGATCTGGTGTGAAAAAGGGTGTATTTTCCTGATTCAGGAGAAAACACTCAAAGCGGAGACTACCGCTTCATAGGCATCGGAGTGTCCAAGACGGCGAAATCCGTTACTTGCGTCTTCTGCTCATCTGGTAGTAAACCTACTTGGTTGTCGCTCACAATGCCCCGTGGCGTGTGAGCGACAACCAAGTAGGTTTACTACCAGATCAAGCCTTGCAGACTGCGCCATTGCGGTGCCGCTGACTGGGTTGGACAACAATTGGCCGCTGGATGGTGACGCAACCCGCCACCCTGGGCTGCCGCAGCGACGTAGACACTGACACAGGGCGACAGCCAGGATAGAGCGGCTAGACTGGACAAAGAGGATTTGGACCTCTGGAGTGCTGTCTGGTTGAGGTGCACGTTGGGCTGACATAGCAGATGAGGAGCTACCGTCATTGCTGGGGAGTCCTGAGGAACGGCCGCTAGAGCATAAAAGCCCTCCTTGCACTGCTGTGTTGTGTGCAGGGTAGCGGAGACTGGCCGAGTGAGGGAATGAGAAGCAAACCTGGTGAATGGAAAGCTCCACATGGAACAGAGCGACGATCGACTGCACTGTGGTGAGAGAGACTGGTAGCAGTGGGTTCATGGTAAGAGGGGTGCTGGAATGGGCAGTAGTGGTCGAGCGGGCCCCCTGGCTGCACCCCAAGGCCCATGTGGGCGAATGCACTGTGGCAAGAATAGAATTGGAACCCAGTGACACATTGTTCTGTGCCTAACTTACGGCAGCTGGTGAAAACTGAGTGGGGTGTCAGTACACCGCTCAGGCAGCGACTAGAGGTGTTTGGAAGGGCGAACCAGTGAGGCGGCAGACCATAAGAAGAGAAGAGAGTGTCAAGGTAGTGAGGATGCTTTTAAGGTAGTTGTTCGGGGCCTATGTATTGCTAAAATGGTTGGGGTGAGGAAGACGCTACTGAATGACCTAGTGGCAGCAGAGAGACGATTGTGTGGTGCTGAGAGAGCCTGACCTGAGGACTTGGGAGCACAGGGAGAGCTCTTAGAGGCTAAGAGGCAGTAGCGGTGCAGGTGGAAAAACTGCGCTCCTTTGACCATAGGTCTTACCAAGCGAGGATGCACGCAGAAGGAGATAAGAAAAGCGCGCTGTTGGGATGGTTGGCTAAACCGAACCCCTGGGGAACACCTATATTGGGACTGGCAGGTTCGACGGGTGATATGGTATATACGCAGCATGGGATAAATCGTTTATTGCTGGATTATTATACCGAACTCTATAGCAGCAAGCTACAACAGGGTGCAGATGCCATAGGGGAGTTCCTCACTGAATTGGCTCTGCCTAGCTTGGAAAAGGGAGCAGGAAGATTTACTGGGGCAGGAGATCATGCTCGAGTTGATTCGGAGCGCGATTAAGCATATGGCACGCAACAAGATGCCTGGTCCATCAGGACCAGGTGGGTTTTATCCCCACAAGGAACACATGCGCTAACGTGCGGCGACTGCTCCGTATCCTGGAGGAGGACCACAGCTCGGCTCCTGCTGCAATAGTTCTTTCGGTCGACATTGAAAAGGCGTTTGATAGCCTGGAATGGCCGTTTCTGTATCAGGTTATGCAAGTGATGGGCCTGGGAGAGGCTTTCATGGGATGGACCCGGATCCTTTATTGTTTAGCGATGGCCCGAGTATGGACGGGGGCGACGGTTTCATTACCCTGTTTAGTGGGGCGGGGCACGAGACAAGGATGTTCACTGTCTCCACTGTTATTTGCTCTTGCGATTGAGCAGCTGTCTGCATGCGCCAGGTCCGGGACGTATTGTGCCGTCCTGGAGCTGCGCGGAGACTTGCAATATATCTCGCTTTAAGCGGATGATCTGCTCATGTTTCTGGCTACCCCAGGCAAGGCCAAGCCAAGGCGCAGGAGACAACTCTCCTGCGCAAGTTTGGTTTGGCATCGGGCCTGCGGGTGAATTGGGCAAAGACTTGCCTGTTCCCCGTGAATCAGGAGGCAGAGAGCCCTAACCAATTGGAAGGAATACGATGGGAGCCTCACTGTTTGCCCTATCTAGGGACTAACATTTATCATAAGCAATATGACCTATTGGAAGGTAATGTGAGCAGAGCGCTGTGAGGGATTAAAGGGAGCATGGCTTTCTGGGGTACATTGCCGCTATTGGTGGCAGGCTGGATAGCACTATTAAAGATGGTGGCACTGCCTCGACTGCTGTATTATTTCAGTACGCTGCCGATTTGGATACCAGGATCGGTGTTCAGAACGCTTTGTTCCTTGATGGGAGGGTTTCTGTGGGGGAGCGGCAGACGGCGAGTGGCCTTGGACACGATGATGCGACCCCGGGGTGAAGGAGGCTGGGCTGTCCCAGATTTCGAACTGTACTACCTGGCAGCCCAGTTGTAGTGGCTCACCCAAGCAGTGGCGAGGGAATTTAGGGCCCCAGAAGGCCCGATGGGTCAATGGATCCCATGCCATGTGTTTTCATTTGTTGTACTTTGTCAGCGGCTGCAGCTAGGCTCGTTAACCCATGAGGAGCGAACTATGAGAATGTGTTGGAACCGGAGCCTGCATAGAGGGGGAGCTATTAGACCATATGCTATGGAGATTCCCTTAGGCATGTGCACAGCCCTTCCGCATGGGGGGACTGGTCCGCGCTATCGGGGTCGGGGTGGGAGGAGCAGGGGTTGCAAGTGATGGGGGACCTGTATGAGGGGGGTATCCTCTTGCCCTATCAGACACTGCAAGATAGATACGACCTACCCAGAGGTGATTACTTACTGCACTCAGCCCTAGTATCAGCAATTCAACGCCATTGGGGAGGGGGGCTGTCGGAACCGCAGACATCTTTAACATGTCAGTATGTCGTGATGACGGCGGGGACCGTCAAAGCTATAACATGCTTGTACAGGCGAATGGTGGGCGAGGGGCTGCCACCGCTGAATCAGTTACGAGGGAAATGGGAAGCAGACCTGGGTAAGGAGATTCCTGAAATGGCATGGTCTAGGATAATGGAGAGAGCGTGGAAGAGCACGCGTAACGCTAGATTTCAGCTCATCCATTTCTATGTGCTACACAGGGCGTACCTAACTCCGGCGAGGATAAATACATATTTCAATGTGGACACAGCCTGATGCCCCCGATGCAACTCAGGAGAGGTGGATTTTATCCATATGATGTGGAGTTGCCCACAGTTAGGAACGTTTTGGGAGGAAGTGGTTGAAGTATTGTGCGGGACGACGGATAGGCAGATAGACCCAGATATAGGAACATGTATATTGCATTGGTTTCCTCATGCAGCTCGGACCAAAGTCACGAGTAAGTTCTTGGACCTGGGGCTCCTGCTAGCCAAAAGAAAATTAATGAGGCATTGGAAGACCAGGCAGGGGCCCAGCATTCAACGCTGGAAGGTGGAACTCACCAATCGGGCAGCCAGTGAGAGTGTGGTTAGATTCCAAAATGCTAGGAGAGCTAACAACGAGAAGGCACTGGACAAGGCTAAAGCGTGGGAGGCCCTGATTGCGTTGCTGCTGTTACCTGAGTCCGATGGGGATTCAATGGATACGCTGATAGGAACTCCCTGACCTGAAGGACTATAATAGGGTTCCTTTTGATTCCAGGGAACACCGATGCGGATGTTTGAATGGCCTAGGTTGAGCACGTATGGTTGGGAGAGGAGAAGAGGTATGCCCCCCTGAATAGCTATGTAATATAGGTAGTTAACCATTCCTGATAATAGAGAACACACCGGTGGAAGGGGTTAGGGAGGGCAAGGGGAGGGAATGACAAATAATTGAGTGAGCGAACAGCTTAATTGACTTGTAAGTTCAGGTGGTACAACCGAAAGAATGAATGAAGGCACTGTTTGCACTAAGATGACAAAGTAATGCATATTAAGCTGTATAATATTGACTAGACACCTGAAGTGTGACAATGTACATGCATCAAGAAATGCGCTCCATGATGCTGGTATGTAACGAAAGGTAGTTGTTTTGTTTGGGGTGAAAAATCAATAAAAATATATCTAAAAGAAACCACCAAAAACACACCCTCTTTGGTGACTTCAACCTACCAGACAACATAATCTCAAAAAAACACATGTGACATAATCCTCAACCTCTTCGACACATTCAACATGGTTCAGCATGCACACAATCAATATATTCCAAAGGTCCCATCTTTAATCTTTAATCTTATTTTCTCAACATCATCAACAATCCAATGCAAGACACCCATTCCCCTAGGCTGGGCTCACCCCTTTGTTATCCCCTATATCCCTTCTAAGAGTCCTACCAACAATCCATCATTAAACCAACCAGCAGCGGCTCCTTCATTATGGCAGGGGAGCGTCACGCCCAGCCAGCACATGCAAAAGTTGAAAATTAAAATTATAATAAAACAGGTTTATTATCATTTTATTTTTCTTCCCAGGGCTGTATTTTGGGGAAGGTTATGTGATGACAGACAGGGAGGAGGCGTGGTGAGCACAAGTTGCAAACTGTGCATGTGGGTTTGACCGGCCATCTTAAGCCAAACCGACAGGCGCACTGAGATATCTCCAACCTGAGCTGCGTTGCCGGGTTGCACACAGCAGGCACAGGCTCCCAGTCTGTTGGAAACAGAGAGAGGATCCAGGAGTCTGGGTATGAATCCCTTAACTTCTCGTCATCGGGTAAAACAGCGGATTTACCCGATGATGAGAAGTGATACCCTACGGTGACCGCTTCTTAAAATTGGTCATCTTCAGATGATGTTTGTCAAATTTTATGAAAATGTATGAAACTGTTCCTGATATACCATCATCTTGGAAAAATACAAATAGCCTTGAGAAAGCCCTGGCTTTACTCGCCACATAGGGCGAAACACGTGTCGGCTGTTTTTTTTTGCTCTTCTTAAAACAATATCTTCAAACTAAAAAATAAAAAATAAAAAATGATTGAGTGAAAATGGATGAAATAAATTGAAAAACGCAAATAAATAGAACTACTTTCACTTCAAACAATTTCATACTGTGATATTTCTACAAAGAAAATATACCCACTGATGGGGGTGAATATAACATTTGGAAAGGAGGATCACATGCTCACAACTTTCTTCTTACAGGCTCCCAGCCTTTCTGGGAGCACAGATCCAGCCCGCTCCGGCCAAACCTAGTGCTTCACACATGCTGGCAGCAGCATGAGAGCAGCATGTGGATTGGCAGTAGGCGAGTCTGGAAGCCTCAGCCTGTGCTGCAGTGGAGCCAGAGGAGCAGAAGAGTTGCGGTGTGGCAGGCTGCAGGTAAGTTCTTTTTTTTTCTTCTTTTTTGACCTGTAATTGTTGTTGTGCCGCCCCCCTCGCTGCTGAACCACTTTTCACTGCCACCCGCCACTACTGAAACCATTAGAGAAGACCAAGCTTTCAGATCATTAAAAATATTCTCTGTATATAACCTAATTTGTGAACTCATCTCTCACTGTAACCATTCCACATTCGACACCAAAACCCTTGAAAACAACTTCAACACTTTTTTGGAATACTATGTGAACACCCATGCCCCAACCTAAACACACAAGCACAAGCCAAGCCTTCGGAACCTTGGTACTCTAAAGGTTTTTCTGACAATAAATAATCCATCCACAGACAAGAAAGAAAATGTCAGAAAAACAGAACTTCTCAGGACTTCGTGATTCTGAAATCACTCTGACCAAGCACAGACAGCTCATCACATCAGCCAAATCAAAAAACTATACTAACACCATCAGCAACAGAACACTTTTCAAGACAATCAAGCACTCCTTAAACCCCCTGCAAGACCCACCTATTCCACACTCCACAGAAAAGTGCAAACCCATCCTTCCCTTTTTCAGTGAAAATAATACAGAAGATTTGACAGCACTTCAACAATGCTAAGCCTGATTCATCTCTTATGCCGACACCTTCCCATAGGATTCCACTACAGCTGTCTTTCAAAGGCACTCTCACTACCAGATCTCACCCAAATACTCAACTCCATCAAAGCAACTTCTTAAGAAAATGTCCCATCCTTGCCCTTCATCAACACTCTCTCGGGATGCGCTCTCTCACTACTACTCACTGTTGCCAATGTGCCCTTTACTCAAAGACTCTTCCAAGAACTCTCAAGACAGGTCAGATCCTCTCACACCTCAAGAAACCTGCACAAGACCCCCAATAACCTGGCAAACTACTGGTTCATCACTCACTTGCAATTCTATTACAGGACCGGAGGCTTCGTATTATGCTTTCTCTTTCATTTATTGCTACATACAGCAGCCAATGAAATTTAGTATTGCATATCAAAAACTACATTTCCCATGATGCAAACAACACATCACATCCTGTCATAGCCCATAAGAGCCAGTCAATACCGGATATCCTCCTCTTTCATTGCTGCTCATGCAGCCAGTTAAGTGCATTTATTCATTATCTTAAGCGTATGCTAATGTGATTGTTGTACGCCGCTTGAGCGTTTATTTTACGCATTGTTGCGTTCATATTGCTGTGCTTTGCATTGTTTGTCTTTGCAGCGAGTCTGTCCTCTGCATTCGGCCAATTGCGACACCCCGCTGTCATTGGGGGTGGGCACACGTCTTGCCGGTGCATCCCTGCGGGGTCAGAGGTATTTGCTGAGCAGCATGAGCATCGCGCTATGGTTTCACACTGCCCGCATCTCTCTCGCTAGGTGGGAGGTGCGCGCAACGCTCTCTCCGCTGTCAGCGGTGTTTCCCAGGCTGATTTACCCGCGTGGCGGGTACTTTACTACAGTGGCCGCTGTAGGCCGATTTAATTGTCAATTATCGCCGGTACCGACCCGCCGACGGCGGGAGTGATATTTGCATGTTTTAGAAGCTCGGAGGCCCCCCTCATTGGCAGTAAGCGCTGGGAGCTATTACTTTTACTTTTTCCTTAGGTTTCGATGTGCCTAGCCCAATTGGGCTGGTTTTTGGTTGGATTGGGCTACGCACATCGCTACTGCCCGATTTTTAGTCGTTTTCTTGCCATTCCAACTAGGATTCTTCCCTGAGAAGAACCCCTATGCCTGGCAGGCAGCAAAAACTCTGGGCCTGGAGGGAGCACACCTCCTGTGCATTTTTTACTGCTCTTTTGCTCCACCTACGCCCTGAGGGCTGCAAGAACTTTGGCTACAGCTTTTGCTGAGGAGCTAGGTACCTGGTGAAATGCTTGTGCTATGGGTTGGCTCCCCCATTTACTCCCCTCAATATATTACCTCATGAGCAGGTCCATTTATAAATTTGGCACCACCATGGAGGATTGGGCTACCTATGAGGAGGATGAAGCTGTTTATGAAGAGGAAGTGATTAATCCTTCCATTGAGGATAATATTGTTGAGGCCCTGGACGACTCGGTCCAGGACTCCGTCAACAAGGCCCTAGAGAAGACAGTTCCGGGAACTGTACAACAAGTGCTGGCAACTGCTTTAAAACGTATCACTAAGCAGTTAGAAAAATGTGATAAGCGCCATGGTTTCACTACGCCTGCAGTCCCTAAGAAGGACGGGGCATCCTCTGGTTCTCAAACTGAATCCTGACCTCATTCCTACACCTTGTCCTCTCTGCCTACTCCTGACTCCAGTAAGTCCTAGGTTTCGGATACTGATACCGATACGCACACTACGTCTACTGACACCCCTGACGAGTCTCCTCCTAGGAAGAAGATTAAGAAGCCCAAGAATGTGGAGCCTTCACAACCTGTGTCCACCCCCTTTACCTTCAACCTGGCTGACATTGTTCATTCGAGATCCTCCGATTGGCTTCCAGCGTTGGAGGTTGCCTCTTATCTACATGACAACCTCCGTAAGAGTTTCGACAAGGAGGTGAGGAATAGACTCTGGTCAGAGTGCCCTAGGTCGGACATCTCCGATAAGGTCGCTGAAACCCCTGACATAGACTGTACAATGTTGACCTTTCTAAAAAAGTTCACCAAAGACCTCAAGAAGGGTATTGATTGTGCCTGGAGGGGGTACCAGGACAAGCTCCTGGACGTGGTGGGGCTCCTAGCAAAAATCTTGGAGATGGCCTTTGAGGCACAGGAATCAGGTGCTGCGATTGACCCGCATGTTTTGGCGGGATGGACCCAGAGGGCGATATGCCTCTTGGGTAATGTCAATTGCGTGATATCCATGGAGCGCCGTAAGTCCTTCCTTATGAGGATGGATTCCAACCTCACTGAGCTGGCAGAGGCGGAACCTGGCCCTCTGGCGGACGGCAACTTATTCGGTGAGCGTTTTGTAAAGGACGTGGCTAAGTACGTGGGCACCTTCACGACTCTCGATAAAGCCCAGTCGGGAATCAAGAGAGTCTTTCAGGATGGGGTTTTTAACAGGGGGGGGGGCGCTTGTTTGGCCACCACTCTTCCCAGGAACCCCAGAGAGGCGACTTTGGCCGAGGAAGAGGCGATTGGGACTCGTGGGGGGAGGTTCTACCCTACCAGGCAACGTTTCAACAAGAGACGTTTCAACAGGGGAGCCTACCGTGGTGGCTTCCAGGCCTCTAAATCTTCAGTTGAGTGCTCCAGACACCCCCCCCACTCCCTTTGGGGGGTCGTATTCGATACTTCTTTCACAATTGGGCTCACTTGTCTCAGGATGCTTGGATTTTAGAAACTGTTCAGGGTTTTCATCTAGATTTCTTTCAGGTCCCCTCTCAGAACAGACGGCCCAGGCAGCTGTCTTTTTCCCAAACAGAATGTGCTATTATAGATTCAGAGATTGAAGAATTGCTGCAGCAACAGCGATAGTACATTTCGACGAGGGCCCTCACAGTTTGTGCAGCAATATTTTTCTGGTTCAGAAGAAAGGCGGAGGTTAAAGGTTGGTACTCAATTTGAAAGATTTCAATCATTACATGGTCTACAAACATTTCAAGATGGAGGGTATCCATCTCTTGGAAGATCTTCTGAAACAGGGGGACAGGATGGTCTGTCTGGATTTGAAGGACGCCTACATATCAGTTCTGACTTTTATTCCACATCGGAGATTTCTGCAATTCCAGTGGAGAGACCGGGGGGACGAATATTTGGGCCTTCCTTTTGGACTTTACTCGGCACCATGGTGTTTCATCAAGGTGTTGAAGCCAGTGGTAGCCTACCTCAAAGAGCAGGGGATTCGCATGATAGTGTTTTTAGACGATATACTGATCATGGCGCAGACGCCGGAGATGGCAGCACAACACCTGCGCATGACCATTGCTACACTGCAAGATCTCGGGTTTGTGGTCAACGAAGCCAAATCGGTGCTGTGCCCATCACAGAAAATAGACTTTCTGGGGTTTGTCATAAATTCTCACACGGCTCAGTTGAGCCTCCCCGTTCCAAATTGCGAGACATACAGAAGGAACTACGCTCTCTGTTGTCCAAACAGACAGTCTCACTGAGAGCCATTGCCAGGTTAGTGGGTCTCCTGGCGTCATCTATTCAGGCGATCTTCCCGGGTCCCCTTCATTATCGAGCCCTTCAGAGATTAAAGATTAAACATCTGCAGAAGGGTCTCTCGTACACGGACCTGGTTCCTCTGTCATCGGAGGTCTTCCAGGAACTTCAGTGGTGGCTAGGCCACATCGAAGCATGGAACGGTTGGGCCATTTTCGCCCCCTTCCAGAAGTTGTCATAGAATCCGACGCCAGCCACTGGGGCTGGGGGGGCGCTGCTGAAATATTTCCACAGGAGGACGATGGTCCCTTCAAGAACTAGATCTCCACATCAATTGCCTAGAGCTGCTCGCCGGGTCATTCGCGATCAGGACTTTGTCACCCAAGAAAGTCTTGTGTTGCATCCTATTAAGGATGGACAACATATCAGCATTTCGCCTCATCAACAAACTGGGAGGCACAAGATCCTCCATGTTAGTAGAGATAGCGAAGGACTTCTGGCACTATTGCCTGTCACCAGATATCGGTCATAGCTGAATATATTCTGGGCCAGTCGAACGTGGTGGCAGACTGGCACTCGCGACATCTCAAGGACTACAGCGACTGGCAGGTCCAACCTCAGGTAGTTCATTGGTTACAAGCGATCTGGGGTCATGCCAGATCGACCTCTGTGCGTCCAGGTTGAATCGGCAAATGTCTCAGTTTTTCAGCTGGATACCGGATCCGTTAGCTCTGCCAATGGATGCCTTCACTGAGGACTGGTCCCAGTCTCTGAATTATGCCTTTCCCTGTTCATATTGATCCCTCGAGTGTATACACAGGTAATGCGACAGAGGGCGGAAGTGATCTTAGTGACTCCCCTCTGGAAGTCGCAGCTTTGGTTCCCGAGTCTTCTGGAGGTGAGCTGCGACTTCCCCAGGAAGATTCCGGAATCCCCGATGATGCTCCAGGGCCTTCACGGAGAGATGCACCTGATGGTGATATCGGGGCAACTATCCCTGATGGCCTGGAGACTTTCCGGCAATGTTGGCAAATACCAGGGTTTTCGGAGCAAGCTTCAGCCTTTATCAATCAAGCTTGGGCTCCATCTACCAGAAAGAGATACACTTCAGCCTGGAAGGGCTGGGTTCGTTGGTGCGTGGAACAACAAGTGGATCCCCTGGGGATGGAATTACCCTGCATTGTGAACTTTTTTTCTCTGAAAGCTTCAGAGGGATTGGCATATTGTTCCGCTAATAATTTCTGTTCTGCTATTTCGGTGGGTCATTCTCAAATTCAGGGTAAACCTGTAGGTATGCATCCGCTCGTCTGTAAGCTTCTGAAAGGTATTAGAGTAGCGAATCTGCCCAAACCTAAGTATACTTCCTTATGTGATGTCTCTCTAGTTCTTTCCCTGTTTAATCTTTGGCCCTAAAATGATGACATGTTGACAAGGAAACAACTTTCGGCCAAGTTGGCTACGCTTTTATGTCTTGCGGCATGTAGACGGTCATCGGATGTTAAAGCTTTGGACATTACAAGTAGAGTATATACTCCGGAAGGAGTCTCCTTTAATATTACTTCCAGGACCAAGACGATGTCTAGAAAGTGCTGATTACCATGCTTTTTCGAGTAATGCTAAGCTTTGTGTAGTGCAATGCCATAAGGCCTATGAGGAGTGTACAAGGTCCATTCAGCCTACAGGTACAGCACAGTTATTGAATGCTTTGCAGAAACCATACAGGCCTGTTACTGCGGCTACTATAGCCAGATGGTTGAAATATGTTTTACAAGAGGTGGGTATTGATACCCAGGTTTTTGGGGTGCACTCTGTTCGTGGCGCCATGGCCTCTAAGTGTTTTATGTTAGGATCTACTGTTCAGGACATTATGCATTCTGCTGATTGGTCCTCAGAATCTACTTTCAAACAGTATTATTATAAACCAGTGGGTGATATTTCCTCTGTAGTGTTTCATCAGCATTAAACTAGCATAATACGAAGCCTCGACACGGAGGCGAGGATTATCCCACCCGGTTAAATTACATGTATTGTAATGATTTTGCCCACCCATGACTTTATGGTCTGTTTAAGCAGAATTTACGGGCTCTATTTCTCCTTCTTCCAGGTTCTGAGAAGAAGATGGACTAAATATGCTTCCTGTTGAGAAGAGGTTTCATTCCAGTTGGCTGTTCTTCCACGTTGGAGGATGTTATTGTTGGACTTAAGTTATTTCATGGACTTACTGTTCGAAGCAAAGAAGGAGGAGGATATCCGGTATTGACTGGCTCTTATGGTCTAAGACAGTTTGTGATGTGTTGTTTGCATCATGGGAAATGTAGTTTTTGATATGCAATACTAAATTTCATTGGCTGCTGTGTGTAGCAATAAATGAAAGAGAAAGCATAATCCTCGCCTCCGTGTCCTTAATAGAATTGAAAATTCTTGGCACGATAGCTAGCTATATTTTTTATTCTTTTGCAATTTCACTGAAAAAGCAGTCTATGTCCAACTCAAAAACTTCATTAATTTGAACCATCTCCTGCACAACTTCGACTCTGGATTCAGATCCCATGAAGCACAGAGATGGCTACATTATACATTGTAGATGATGCCCTGTGACTCAATATGAAGATGACCCCTGCACCCTGATATTGCTGGACGTCTCAGCTGCCTTCAACACACTCAGTCATCGCACCCTCATACCCACTCTGGAGACCTGAATGGAATTCACTGGCATCGTCCTTCACTGCTTGTCCTTTTACCTTTCTAATCAACACAAGTTTGTTCACATGGGGACCTCCAGATCCCAAAGATCCCTTTGACCTGTGGAGTCCCCCAGGGTTCCATACTCTTCGCTGGCATCTTAAACCTCTACATGGAGCTGCTTAGTGCTCTTCTCACAGGTAACAGCATAAAGATTCACAAATAAATTGATGTTACACAACTCATCAAATCATTCCCATCTGGATGGACCTTCATTTGCTCCTAGTGCTGGCCCACACCAACTTTAAAACCATCAAATACAAAACCGTAATTACCAGCAGCACCACTTCATTTGCAGACAAGGGTAAAATATAAGATAGCTAACATAACATACCATACCACATGGCTGGCCCCATTTGAAAGGTGATCCTTCATGAGGTTTTAGTTAAGTAATGTGCCATTCTTAACAGTAACTGTGATCAGAAAGGGCCTTATTATAGATAAGTCATTCTGTTGGAAGGTCAAAAACAAAACTATGGGCCATATGTATCAAGGCAAAATGGGTTCGCAAACGCCGAAATTCGCACAATTCCGGCGTTTGCGAACCCATTTTCGCTAAATGGTATGTATGAAACATTTTTGGTGCAAAATAAGGAATCGCTAAATTTGCCATTCCTTATTTTGCGATTGCATTTAAGGAATTGCAAATTTTGCGATTCCTTAAATGCAATGTATCAAGGAAAAAAACATTCCAAAATGCCATTAAGGATTCGCAAATTACCACCAACTTCTAGTTGGTGGTAAGTTGCGAATTCTTTTAAAAAATCTTTTTTTTTTTAAATCAAAAGGTGCCATGTGACGCTCATACATGCCCTTAGGGCATGTATGTGCGCCATATGCGCACACATGTCATTTTCAGGGGTGCAGCAGGGTGTTCTTGAGACACCCCTGCACCCTTGAAATGATTCTCAATTTGCAATTAGCCAATTGCTAATCGCAAACTGAGAATAATTTCACATTCATTCCTATGGGCCTCCTGGCCCATAGCAATGAATGGGAAATTATTCTTTAATTGCAAATAGCAATTTGCTAATCGCAATTAAGGAATTTTAAGGAATCGCTAAAAACCAGCGATTTTCTTCATACATACCATTTTGCGATTTCTAAATAGCGATTCCTTAAAAATCGCTATTTAGGAATCGCAAAACAGAATGTTGATACATATGGCCCTATATTCCATATAACAGTTAGGCCCCGATTCCAATGTCGGACGGGCCGGAGTCCATCCGACATTGGTTTGGAACTGGAACCGAACAACCTCCTGTTGTCGGTTCTAGCCCAGGAATTAGGATGCGATGAACAATGTTTGGTCGCAATCCTATTCTTTACTATGAGAGCATACATTCTGAATGGAATGCATGCTATCATGGTAAAGAGCAGAGGTGCAGTTCATCCCCGCACCTGGTGGCAGGGACCACAAGGTGCCTGCCACCTGGTGCAGGGATCAACAGGGGGTCCATAGGTGCCCCCTAGCCCGCCGAATGCTTGCACCCATGGGGGCCCTCCTGTGGGCCCCCAAAGACAGATTCCCAATGCCTTTCTGTGTCGGAAAGACCAGCACAGAAAGGCAGTGGGAAGCTGCTATAGTAATCCTTCATCCTGAAAGAGCCAGCTGAGGGATTACACAAGGGCTTCCAAATGGCAGACAGGCTCTCCAAGCCCGTTGAAAACCATTCAGAACTACTGTTTGGAATCGTTTCCAACCGACTCCATCAAAATGGGTCGGTTGGAAATTATTCCAAACAGGAGATTACATTACGGTAAGAATGGCTCTGATCACAATCTGGCCCTAAAATGTGAAACACCCCACTCTTCTATAACAGCATGTTTGGAGTGTTTTATTCTGAAAAAGCATTTTATTTATGTGACTTTTTACGGAGTTTTTATAAATGTCTAAATAGGAAAAAACTTGATGTATTAATGGCTTACACTAATATTTGATTGGGTGCAGTCATTGCTTTTTAAATTTTTATGATTTGTAATTATTCTATGAACTATGGACAATTACTAACTAATGTGTCAATCTTTGAATTACAAAAATATAGACCAGTTCTACCTCTTTTAAAATGTTTTGTAGGCTGGTGGGAAAAATGTCTCTCAAAGTTAATCATTGTGTGGAACTTACTGTGAACTGACATTTTCAGTAGGTGAAAAATTATTTTTGTCATGGCTCAACTATTACCTACACTCTCACCTACATTGAATGGCTGATACCAAGGCTTTATTTGTAATTATCAGTTGTAATGTCTGCAAATTCACCACATTTTTGTACAGATAGTGAGGAGATTAGTTAAGTCTCCACATTGTTAGCTAAAATTATGTAGATATGTATTATTGACCTAATAATGTAACAACATCTCTTTTTTCCATTCCTTTTCAGCAGACTAGGCTGACCAACAAAGAACAGAGAAGGAACAAGTGCAAGAAAATACATCCTCTGCTCAGAGGTGGAGAGGGCTTCTTGGTATGAATAGCGAGGAGGAGGAAGTCACCACCAGCAGTGGTAGAGCGCCATCCCGGAGAGTTATTAGACTGACCCCAGGAGAATCCAGTCGAGGCTGACGAGTCCCCTTGAGGGGGGAGGGAGTGGCGATTTGGGCACCCGTAACCAGGGGAGGAAGTTGTTGGTTTTCCATTTGGCCTTGAGCACAAACAAACTGTGGTGTCTCAACACCATATGGGCCTGCCTGAGCCCCTCCTTAAGTCTTAAGGCTCCCCTTCCATCTGGGTTTCCAGTTGCACCCCATGCACCACCTCCTCCTCCCAGTGATCTCCAGGAGGAGCTAAAGTTGAGGGACACTTCTGCCCGCAACACCCCGACCCCTCTTATGCTGCAAGATCCTTCCCCCCAGTTTCACTGTAATTGGCTGTATTTAAGGAAGTCATGATGTCATTAGTAGAGGCTCAGGGAATGTTCTTTTGACATGTCCTGTACTTAATTGGAGAGGTCTAGATGCTCTGATAGAGGCCTCTGGTCAGTTTTAAAAGGTAACTGGCACCATAATCTCCTTAACTGCAGTGATGATATCTCGTCTGCTTCCACAAACCACCCCACATCCTGTAGTTCTGTTTCCCAGTTCATCTTTCCTCACTGCTTTCCCTGCTACCTCTCATTGTCTTTCATCCTTCGTTCTTTCTTTCTTTTGACAGCCAATTTACATCTGCCTTGGAATAGGATCTCAACAAAGTAATTAATAAAGCTGAGGGCCTGATTCACAAAGGCACACACAAGACCTATCTCTTTATGAGCTAAGACTACTCACTCATAAATATACTACTCATAAATCCCTTTGTAAATAGCAAACAATCGTAAACTTGCACAAAGGTGTATATTTACCTTTGCGAATCAGCCTTTGAGAGTGAGGATGAGCAGTGACTTTTGCCCCTAAACCAGGAAGGTGAATAGGGGGGGAGCGGGGTCTGTCTTTATATTTTTTAAGTCGACTCTTGTTTTCGGACTCTTTATGGGCAATGGACTTTTTTATCCATCGTATATAGACTGGTTCACTTGCTGCTTCCTGACGTGTTTTTTAATATTTGTCTACCCACCTCCAACTTTGCATTTCCCCTTTTGTCTTATACCTACATTTTCTTTCCTTGTGATCCGTTCCTAAAGTCAGTTTTATTTGCCCCACAATATATGCTTTTGTTAGAAAAATGACGTAATATCTAGAAATCTTTTGAACGCTAACAAAAATCTCTTTCTTTCATTAAAATCATATTGTATGATGCATAATGTATGTCAGCCAATAGAAGGGATTTGTGTTTTAGGAGATGCTTTCTGTATCTAAGTGCAATTTTAAAATGATTAACACTTTAAAATGAACAAAGAAGATAACATACATACCACTAGACTATGTGGCCAATGCACCAGAAAACATTCAACACAGATGTGGTTGACACAGGATTGTGGTGTAAAAAGTGCGGACAGTTTTATTGAGAATAATAAATTAACACACTTATTGTGGGTTTTTCTCCTGTAACTCTAAGTATGCAATGCTGGTAGAGAGAGTCTTTGAGACTGGGCTTGTGTTCTGGGGGTTGTGCATGTGGTGGTGCAAGTGGTGCTTGTGGTTCAGGTGGTGCAGGTGTCTATGTACAATCTCCTGAATGTGTTGGCGTGAAGAATGATATTGGCACTTTTTGCCTTTTGTCTCTTCATGGCAAGGCATGGTTTTCTGCACTCTCTTCCCTAAATATTCTTAGATGGTCCTAGTGTGTCTTTACCATGTCTTGGTAACATCTTGCAACATTATTTAAGGCACGGGTCTGCCTGTCAATCATCTGAGGGACCCCCTTAAGTGAGTCTGCAATCTTGTGCAGAGTAGCCGCCATTGCACGAACATCCTGCCACACATTGATTTGTTGGTGGAAAAACTGACCCTCCCAGTTGGTAGCATTAGCCCATGCTAAATCCACATCCCCATATACGTGCCATCTCAAATGTCCAGCCGGTTGATCAGCAGAGAGAGAGGGGGCATCTGGGAGTTTGTGGGATGGAATTCATGAATGACGCATACCTGCTCCTTATTAGGGTTGTAATCTCCCTCAAATGATTGAGTGAAGACCGGAGATGCACCTTCATGGGAGGAGATTGTACAGAGAGACCTGTGATATGAGGGCTATAATGAAGTGATTGCTGCATACACAGATGTAGCATCCATGGCTGCTTGGCTAATAGTTGGGGACTGGAAATCCTCTGAAGGTATTTACGAGGAAATTGCTGCCCAGCCGTGAAGTGACCTTCTTTAAGGATCTATGTGGGGTAGGGTTGCAACAATGCCCTCTTCTTCCTCCAGGCCCTCGTCCTCCTCCTCCTGGACAAACTCCTGCTACTCCCCCTCCACCCCTTACTGGTGAGCAGATATTATTGCTTGGAGGAGGATCAGATTCTCTTCTCAGATTGCCCACTGTCATCTGCTTATAGATGGTTCAGCATCATTGACCGGCTTAATCTCTCTGGTACCTGAAAGGATATTTCAACAAATGAAGAACATACATCCAGTTTCGTTTGAATTCTCAACCCATTACTTTAATTAACATTGTTCGGCAAATAAAGA
The DNA here is from genome assembly GCF_964261635.1 of Lissotriton helveticus. Taxonomy (NCBI): domain Eukaryota; kingdom Metazoa; phylum Chordata; class Amphibia; order Caudata; family Salamandridae; genus Lissotriton; species Lissotriton helveticus. Next base: position 1,532,287,421 of record NC_136067.1, read on the forward strand.
ATAACATTAGTACCTTGTGAGACTAAGACAACGTATGCTATTATGGATTCATCCATGGATTGGCCTAGTATATATCAACAATGCAAACTTGCTGGCTCTAGCCACAGAGAAGACTGTTTTGTAGATTCTCCTGGTGGTCAGCTGGTGAACCTGGGTCATGGTGGATGGTGTTCTCAAAGTATATCCAGAGATTCAGCAGCTATTGAGAGAAGCTGTAGATTAAATTGATATTGTCAATCTATAGAAATCATCATTACCACAAATGCAAATGCATTGTAGAGACATGCTGGAGCTTATCCACCACCATGTGTTTAATCAGTAAACATAAATGTACTAATAAAATGTGAAAATAAAATATTTAGTAAAATGTGAAATTATGAGATGTAGAAGTTAAGATGATAGGTTCCCAGACTTTCATTACAGATGGATGGTAGAGGGTTTGATTGCTGCTGCAGGGATGTCATCTGATGATGTCCAAGATGACGATGTTTTGAAGATTGACTCCAGGAGCTGCATTATGACAGAAGCTGACGGGAGATAAAGACACATATATGAGAGTATGAAGCTGTAAATCAAACAAGATGATGCTAGGTACATGTTTCACTAGTCATTTTGAGAAGCAGACAAACTGATTTTGTGGTAATTTAAACAAGGCCTACCCCTACATTGCCAAATTTCAGGACAAATTTGGATGACATTGACTCTTTTGGTGCGTGCTTCGGCCAATGGCTGACGCACGCACTACCTCCCTGGTGCGGCACACGTATGTTTTCAATTACCAGGGAGGGCGCCCTTAAATCCTCTGGTACGAAGCACCGGAGGTTTCTTTTTTTTGCCTGGGGGAGACGCAGAAGGCTTTCCCCAGCTCTCCTCGACCCCCCCCCACCCATCTGGGGCATCGTGCCGCAAGTCGCTCTGATGTCACAGTTTTCCCCACCGTAGCCGAGGACAGCCGCAGATAAGGCCGCACTTGACTCCAGTGGTGAAAACAGGCCGAAAACAGCCTCCTCAGCATTCCGTGAGGCCTCATTTGAAAGGGGAGAGTCTCCCCTTTCAAACGAGACCTTCCTGAAAGGGTTTCCTTGCTGTGGATTGTGGCTGTGCTGCAATCCACGGCCAGGAAACCCCACTAGACTTTAAGGATGTCCTGGGGGGTCAGCCCTCTTGGGAATAGATAGCTCCCCCCCTTGGGGCATACATTTAAAAATAAGAAAATGTTGTTTTTCCCTGGGTGGGCACAATCTCCCCTGGAGGCGTCAAGGGACAATATGACCACATCCTCCCGTATGTAGGGCTGTCTACCCACGACATTGTTAACTCAGTGAATATTCAGGGCAGTATTACGACCCTGCACAAATCCTGATTGGTCTTCATGGACCAAAGATGGAAGGACCGTAATTAATCGAGATGCAAGAAGTTTGGCCAGTACGTTGGCCTAAACACTGATCAAAGAGATGGGCCTATATGAGCCACAATCAGTTGCCGGTTTACCCGGTGTGCGGATAACTACTATCGAGGCCAGTCTCTGGTCTAAGGGGAGAATACCCCGCTCTAAGCTCTCTTCATACAAGTTTTTCAGATGTAGAGCGACCTTAAGGGCCATTCCTTCAAAGAATTCAATGGGAACTCCATTTGTCCCATGGCCTTCCCAGACTTAATGGCATAAATGGCTTTACAGATTTCTTTCGCTGTTAAGTCTGCGTCTAGGCCATCTTTGTCAGACTCTGATAGCATGGACAGATTAATTTCTTCTAGAAGCTGATGGGAGTCTTCAGGGGTGGACTTAGTCCTAGAGGTATAGACTGCCTCCAGGTGGTTCGCAAATGTTTCTGCTACCTCCCGGGGGTCTGTTATCCATCTACCGACGTCAAGTAAGATTTCAGGGACCCATCTAGCCTCGTGATCCCGCCGTTCAAGCCATGCCAGCATCTTACCGGCCCGTTGCCCAAGCTCGTAAACTCTATGGCGCGTTTGAAGCAATCTCGCTTGGGCCCTTCCTCGCGCCATGGCTTTGTATTCAAGTTGTTTATTCAGTAGTTTACTGGCTGAATCTGCTGTGGGAGAGGCGTTGTGCTCTGACTCCAGGAGGAGCAAATCGCTTTTCAATTGAGTCAGCTGTTCAGTGTGATTTCGGGGATATCCGATCTTTAAGGCCAAGGCGCATACCTTTCATTACCACCTTATAAGCCTGTCTGCCGAGTCAACGGAGCTAACGTTTTCAGTGAAATAATAGTCTATGTGTTCGGCCAGGTCTTCCCTAATGTCTGGAATAGTGAGAAGCCAGGAATTGATGATTATGGGGCCTTGAGTGGATCGTCGGTGAAAAGTAAGTTTGATCTTAAGTGGAGAGTGGTCTGAGATGCCTCTTGGGAGCCCTTGGAGACGCTGGAAGTGACCCATGTCCGTGAGGGATGTGAAGAAGTAATCAATGCGGGACATGCTGTTATGAACATTAGAGTAGTGTGTGAAATGAGTTATGTCAGGGTTCAACAGACACCATAAGTCAACCAGTCCCAGTGCTCGGGTGAATTCACCCGGATAGGAATGATGTCAGGGGATGCTCGTTGAGGGTGTCTGTCAATCACGTCGTCCATCGTCATGTTGAAGTCCCCACCCAATATAAGAGTACCCAGGGGGAAGTTAAATAATAGCTTGCCAAGGTCTTGCAATGCTGTCTGTCCCAACACTGGCAGGAGATAGGCTGAGATATTTAATGGCTTGTCCTCCCAAGCCGCCTCCAAAACCCCAAATCGTCCCTGAGGGTTGGCCCAAGTTCGGGTGGGTACCAGAGCGAATAAGAATACCAGTACCCCTAGATCCCGATGTGAACCCAGCATGAACTATAAGTTTGTAACCCCATCTGTGTAGAGCTTTACAACTGTTACCCACCAGATGTGTCTCTTGTAATAGAACAAGTCTGGTGAGTTTCCTTACGTTGCTACCTAAGCCGTTCACATTCCACGTCATTATGGATAGTTTCAGTTCTTTAACATCTGTCATAATTGGTCAGTAGAGAATCAATCGTGCATTGCTGTGCCAGTACAGATGGCACAGATGTGAGGCGTTTTTCAGAAGAGTAATGTGTGTCCACAATATTAGTGGGATCTCTCCCGACCCATCCCTCAAATCACTTGATAGACCTTGAGTTGTAGCACTTTGGGTTGGTGCCGTCATGCCACCCAAGATGCTCTGTGCAGAAAAAATACTAACTCTCAAAACTCCAACTACCCTCCCATCCTCCTTCTCAACCCCCCTCCCTGCCCCCCTGCCAGTGGAATCTGAACTATCCACTCCCCAACAAGGCGGAGTGCCTGTCGCCCACCCATCCATTTGTGGGGTGCTTGGCTAACCACCTCCTTCCCTGGCCTTAGCAATGCTGTAGTTTCATAGTATAATTAATTATTGTTCAAATCAGCGCAGTCCTTATGCAGGTTTCAATGTAGACTGGAGGCCGTCGGGTGCATGCGCAGAATTGCTTGGCGTCCATCTGATGGATTGGCAACGAGCGCCCAGAAAGTTGTCGCATGAAGGACAGAAATCGCAGAGCTGGTCGAGTCATATTGCAGTAGGGCACGGTACATACAGTAAAGTTCCAGGATCTGACGGCCAAAGTCAGTGTGCCCCATTGGAGTTTCCTTCTGGATTTTGCTCTGTCGTTACGGGAGGGGCCCGTTGGTTGGTGCGTGTGCCCCCATTGTTGCGGCCATCTGATTGCTTCCCCAATCGGTGCCACCCTTTCAGCCAATCCCAGGCTCCCTCCGGGGATAGGAAAAATCAAGTCTTGCCATCTGATTCCACCCGCAGTTTGGCTGGGAAAAGCATGGAATATTTAATGTTTTTATCTCGGAGGGCTTTTTTAACGTCAGTGAAGCTACGCCGTCATGCCTGAAAAGCGACGGTGAAATCTGGAAAAAATGTGATACTTGCTTTGTCAATTTTCACTGGGGGTCTGGTCCTTGGGGTCTGTAGGATGACGTCCCTATCTCGAAAATTAAAAACCCTTGCAATTATGGGCCTTGGGTTAGCCCCAGGTTTTGGGCATCCCCTGGGGACTATGTGGGCCCTTTCGATGGAGAAGTAGCTAGAAAGACGTTTAGGCTGGAGTTTATTGAGTATTAAGTCTTCCACGAGGAGGGCCACGGCTAGCCTCTTCATTTTTTCAGGCACTCCAAGGATACGGATGTTATTACCTCTCGCCCTTCCTTCATAGTCATCCAGGAGCTCCTCCACTTTTTTTTGCTGGGTTTGGAGATGAGCGACTTGTTGCTGAAGGGTAGAGGTGTCGGACATAAGGGCCGTTGGGGCAGTCTCCACGTCTTTGACCCTGGAGTCCATCTTCTTCCGGACGGCTCATAGAAGGGTTACTTCAATGTTAACCGAATAGATCCGAGTTCCTAGAGATGTCCGCACCCCCTCTATGGCCTCCATAACGTCCTCCACGGAGAGAGTCTTAGCCAGAGAGCGAGGTTGCGAGGTTTTTGGAGTCTCCGCCTGTTGCCATCTCGTCGTCCCCTCCCTGTTTATTCCATGCAAAACTTTGCCAGTTGTTTTTGGGCTTGAGATTTAAGTCCTCTATTGGCTACCATTGGTGCCAAAGCAGAGAAAGGTGGGTATAGTTATACGATAAAATGCACCTGTAATGGACGCCGCCTGCGCTGGGAAGAAGGATGTCTTCCCGCTGGCCTGTCGGTGTTCCAGGTGGCTTCACCGGGCCGGAGAAAGTGAGTATGCCGCGATGGCGGATTGGAACCACCGAGATCTGGGACCAGCTGTGCAGGAATTTTGAAAGGAGGCCCTGATACTTCCAACACCAAGGCATCCCAATTGGTGGTCGAGTCAGGACCCAGACAAGGCCACAGAATAGATGGGGGTGCTTCACCCAGCAGCCCCGTGCTGTGCACCTTCGAGCAAAAGTCCAGAGTCCAGCTACCGCTGTAGCTTTTTAGTTAGAGGTCACTTTTTCACCCGCAGTACAAGTGTTTATGAGAGGCCTCTCAGGATAGGCTTCCACTGGGCCGGGCCATTTAGTGTCCCCTAGGTCCTCAGCAATGACGAGCAGGGAGTCTGAGAAAATTATGAGCGATCGTCGTCTCTCACATGCGTGTCTATGCTAAGTAAGGTCGGAGTCTGGAGGAGCGGCCACAAACCAGCCTCGTTACTGGGATAGGCCTTGCGTCTGGGGTTGTGCGTAGTGCCAGCAGTCTCACCAGCCCCCCCTTAGGAATGGGCAATGGAGGGCACACAAGCATCTGTTCACCCCTCTTGGCTCCCCATCAGCTTTCTCTCACCTCAGGCACGGCGAGTCCAGGGGACGCCCTGGGATCTTGCAGGCTCCGTGGGTAGGCTTCAGAGCCGGGGGCCTCGAGTAGGCTGGACCCGGACAGGCTCCTTCGTAGATGGAGTGCAGCTGCGTCACCCCTCCGTTCCCTCTCGCAGCCGCACCTGAGTGGCGCTGCAGCAAAAATGTGTACCGTAGGTCTACTGGGGTGCAACGGACCACGTACTGTTCGCCTCTTTGCCTGGGGCCATGTTGTCTTGATCTTGAGTCCCAAACGGTCGCTTGGCTCGTTCCAGTCCGGGTGCTCTCCTCCAGTCGAGCCTCCCAAATCGGTCCACGGTACCAGACTGGGTTTAGGGAGAGTTCCCCGATGTCATGGGGAAATCTCCAAATTGCCACACGGAGATTATGGAGGATGTTTTGGCGAGGGCTAAGGAGACGCTTCATAAAGCGACCATTCCTGACGGCCGCTAGCCACGCCACCCGTTTGTTTGTATTTTGATGACATTGTAAAGATTGTAATTACTCACACAATCAACTTGCAATACAAATCTATTTGACCATGAGACAGAATAGTTTAAATAAATAGTCAATCTGCTTCTTTCATGTAAGAAAAAATCAATAATTGTTAGTGTATAACATTATAAATGGGATTTGCTGAATGTATGTTTATAACTATTTTTAAGAATCCCATTTTACCTTATATAACACTGGATCTCATCAACATGTAATAGATTGTCACAATAGGTGATCATGTCACTGAATGTTCTGTATAATTGGTTTTGATCCCATAATATGCCACATCATTTGTATTTCCATTTTACATAATTTACGTTTCCTTGTACTATGCTTTACTCAACCCTACCAATATTTGATCCTCAGATGCAGCACAATTCCAGTGGTCCTTCTCTTAACCTGGCATCTGGTACACGACTTCCTCTACCGCAGTGTGGTACGATTGGACATTCATGAAGAACTTCTTTATAATGTTTTCTTCAGTCCATACAATCTTTGTTGAGCACTGCTTCTGAGCACAATCAGAATAGTAGTGACAGATGGGTTAAGAATGTGCATCTCTGATATATTTAGTACTTGTCTTCATTCAGAGTGCTCACACACTAACCATTTCAGTTCCATCTGACATTTTATCGGTATAATCAATAAATTCTCAGGTGAAAGATGGCGATTGATCAACCTTTATCATTATGGAAGGTACTCAAATGCACAGTGACCTTTTCAAACTGAGGGCCTGATTATGATGTTGGTCGGAAACTAAACCTCCTGACTCCTTGTTGGATTCGGTTCTGACCGACTCGCGGTCGGAGGTTCTGAACAAATGATTATGAGGCTTCCGTACACCGTTCGGAATGTCTCCCATTGACCCTAAGCGTGGAAGGGTATACTCAGATGTGAGTCCCTTGCTCATTGCACCATCAGGATTCAAGCAAGCCGGGCCGAAGACGCCTGAAATGGCAGAAACCGGTCCCCGGAAGCTTGTTTCCTTCCCAGTGTAAGAATTGGCTTTTGTAGTCTGGTCTGCCCTGTTCCCATGATGCACTGGGCCAGGGACAGACTAATTTGCATACAGCCAGGTTCTGAAACTGGGATGGTGCAATGAGCTAAAAAACGGTGTTGGATCTAGCCCTGATCTCTTGACTGGGTGAGAGTACTCTGCTTAATTCAGAGACTCTGTCCATCACCACCCCTTGTTGTAAATAATTTTGTCCACCCTAAGCGTGGAAGGGTATACTCAGATGTGATTCCCTTGCTCATTGCACCATCAGGATTCAAGCAAGCCGGGCCGAAGACGCCTGAAATGGCAGAAACCGGTCCCTGGAAGCTTGTTTCCTTCCCAGTGTAATAATTGGCTTTTGTAGTCTGGTCTGCCCTGTTCCCATGATGCACTGGGCCAGGGACAGACTAATTTGCATACAGCCAGGTTCTGAAACTGGGATGGTGCAATGAGCTAAAAAACGGTGTTGGATCTAGCCCTGATCTCTTGACTGGGTGAGAGTACTCTGCTTAATTCAGAGACTCTGTCCATCACCACCCCTTGTTGTAAATAATTTTGTCCACCCTAAGCGTGGAAGGGTATACTCAGATGTGAGTCCCTTGCTCATTGCACCATCAGGATTCAAGCAAGCCGGGCCGAAGACGCCTGAAATGGCAGAAATAGGTCCCCGGAAGCTTGTTTCCTTCCCAGTGTAAGAATTGGCTTTTGTAGTCTGGTCTGCCCTGATCCCATGATGCACTGGGCCAGGGACAGACTAATTTGCATACAGCCAGGTTCTGAAACTGGGATGGTGCAATGAGCTAAAAAACGGTGTTGGATCTAGCCCTGATCTCTTGACTGGGTGAGAGTACTCTGCTTAATTCAGAGACTCTGTCCATCACCACCCCTTGTTGTAAATAATTTTGTCCACCCTAAGCGTGGAAGGGTATACTCAGATGTGAGTCCCTTGCTCATTGCACCATCAGGATTCAAGCAAGCCGGGCCGAAGACGCCTGAAATGGCAGAAACCGGTCCCCGGAAGCTTGTTTCCTTCCCAGTGTAAGAATTGGCTTTTGTAGTCTGGTCTGCCCTGTTCCCATGATGCACTGGGCCAGGGACAGACTAATTTGCATACAGCCAGGTTCTGAAACTGGGATGGTGCAATGAGCTAAAAAACGGTGTTGGATCTAGCCCTGATCTCTTGACTGGGTGAGAGTACTCTGCTTAATTCAGAGACTCTGTCCATCACACCCCTTGTTGTAAATAATTTTGTCCACCCTAAGCGTGGAAGGGTATACTCAGATGTGAGTCCCTTGCTCATTGCACCATCAGGATTCAAGCAAGCCGGGCCGAAGACGCCTGAAATGGCAGAAACCGGTCCCCGGAAGCTTGTTTCCTTCCCAGTGTAAGAATTGGCTTTTGTAGTCTGGTCTGCCCTGTTCCCATGATGCACTGGGCCAGGGACAGACTAATTTGCATACAGCCAGGTTCTGAAACTGGGATGGTGCAATGAGCTAAAAAACGGTGTTGGATCTAGCCCTGATCTCTTGACTTGGTGAGAGTACTCTGCTTAATTCAGAGACTCTGTCCATCACCACCCCTTGTTGTAAATAATTTTGTCCACCCTAAGCGTGGAAGGGTATACTCAGATGTGAGTCCCTTGCTCATTGTACCATCAGGATTCAAGCAAGCCGGGCCGAAGACGCCTGAAATGGCAGAAACCGTTCCCCGGAAGCTTGTTTCCTTCCCAGTGTAAGAATTGGCTTTTGTAGTCTGGTCTGCCCTGTTCCCATGATGCACTGGGCCAGGGACAGACTAATTTGCATACAGCCAGGTTCTGAAACTGGGATGGTGCAATGAGCTAAAAAACGGTGTTGGATCTAGCCCTGATCTCTTGACTGGGTGAGAGTACTCTGCTTAATTCAGAGACTCTGTCCATCACCACCCCTTGTTGTAAATAACGTTGTAAAGCCCTGCGCCACATGTAGGCGTTCCTGCACGGGGGGGGGGTTCTGGAGCAGGAACGCCTCCTAAAAGTGTCTGAGTGAGATTTCACTCAGTCACTTTTACGGCAATGCTGCGTCAAAACCCTGCGCCTGCTTGAAGCAAGCGTAAGGATTGACGCAGCATTGTAAGGATGGGGCACCCCCGAGCATTGTTGGAGCTGCGTCGCGCTTTCGACGCAACTCCAGCAATGCGCCGCCTTTACGGCAGCAGATGTGTCACGCATCTGTCCATTTTTGCACATGGGTGCATCCATGCTGACGGAGCCGTGACATACAATAACTCTTGCTCATTGCACCATCAGGATTCAAGCAAGCTGGGCCGACGAGGCTGAAATGCCAGAAACCGGTCCCCGGTAGCTTGTTTCCTTCCCAGTATAAGAATTGGCTTGGTAGTTTGGTTTGCCCTGTTCCCATCATGCACTGGGACAGGAACAGACTAATTTGCATATAGCCAAGTTCTGAGCTGGGATGGTGCAGTGAGCTAAAAAACGGTGATGGATCAAGCCCTGATCTTTGGACTGGGTAAGAGTGGTCTGCTTAATTCAGGCACTCTGTTCATCACCACCCCCTTTTCTGAATCATACAATAACTGGGGCATCCCTGCTAATACGCAGGTATGCGCCAGTTATTGTAAATCTGCCCCTTTGACTTTAGGGTGGGTTTAATTTAGGAAACTTATTGTTATTGCGGAAATTCCTATTTCAGTATTCTCTTCAGAAAAATGAACCGTTTCTTTCCAAGGGGCTAATGTTTAAGAACCGGAGTACCCACGTGTAACAGACTTGCAATTCGGATGTCCTATCTATGACGCAGTCGCTGAAAGGAGCCAGGGACGTCAGGTGGTTGTTACAGCTGTCGTTTCTCTTCTGCGTGTGCTCATGATGGTCTCCATCGCAATTGTTCCAATGTTTTGTTTTCTGTGCTCCAGCTGTAAAGTAAACGACCGCATAAATGTATTAGCTCAGCTGGAACTGCTGGACGCCGAGCAGTGTCAGGGACAGCGCAGACGTCAGAATGATGTCCGCCTGAACACCGATGAACCTGGGGCTGTGCTACGCCAGCTGAGCTCTGGACGCGGTCCAGTCGTTCCGAAATGTGACCCTCGCTGGTAATGCTGCACATAAAGCGACTACAAACGTAATGATTTCACCAAACACGGTGCTTTATTTACTTTCGTTTTGATTAGTCTCCAAGGTGATTTGGTAGCACAGTTCTTGTTAACGCCGCCATGATGTGAAAGTGCAGGGACATTAATGCAAGCAAGTGGATGTCCTGATATGTCTGCAGTAGGCTTTCATTAATGCCTCTTAAATTAAGGTAGGTGTGTTAACTACTGTGACCTCGTATACCGGAATTCCACATTTTGTGGCAAACACTGTCCTCCTGAAGTTTTCCCCAGGTACATTTTTGGAGATCAAGACTTTTACTGTTAAAAAATGCCCGTAAATAACGGGGCTTGCAGATTTAGCTGCAGTGAGCACCAGAATCTGCATTGTGTGCGCCATTGTTGATGGCAAAACTCAGATTAGGCAATATTTAACATGCCAGATGTTGAAACCGAACCACTCATAATGAGGGCCCTGGAGCATGAATTCAAGGTGAGTTATAATGGAAAATCCTCCACATTCTGAAAGAAGTTCTAAATCTGGTGGACAATCCACTGGCCTTATTTACTCCATTACGGGGTATAATAGTGGAAGACATTTCACCGGAGGAACCCCTCTGGATTTAGCACTTACTCCAGAAATGTTGAGCTTTTCCATTGCCATCCAACTTCAAATCAAGGAGCCTAAAGACCTGTGCTTCTGACCAGGGCCGGACTGGGAACAGCAAACAGCCCTGGCAGATTGCTGCTCAACTGGCCCTGGCGGGGTCTAGCAAAAAGCACAGATCGTGTTTTGGTGACAGGGGGTCGATATTGCAGCATTGCTGCAAAACCAGCCCCCAGTGACAAAACCGGCCTACGGCCACAAAGCTGGCCCCACCCCTCTGGCCAAACGGGGAAATGCCCGGTGCCCGCTACAGCCAGTACAGCCCTATTTCCGACCTTGGAACTGAGAAGCCAAGACTCTAGATCGGAGTCCTGGCCTCAAGTTCTGCCATTCTGTTTAGTTAACAGTTTCCTTAACCCTGCAGTGGGCCCCCTGATGTGAACTAAATAGAGTACAACCGCGCACACTCAATAGAGGGTATAAAGTACGTTTAGGCATTACGAGTCCCAGCATGCATGTAGAAATAACTCACATGAGAGGCCCACCGGAGGACAATGAATTCATTAATTAACAGTGGACATGTGTGTTTTTAAAGCGGTGTGAAAAGGTTATACCCGAGCCTGTGATCAAGGACCAGGAGGGTCTGAAATGAATGCGCCAGGGATGATAATATTCGTGATGTGAATGCCGGTTTTCCAGCCTTGAAAATAAAAGAGCTTTGAAAGTTCATCTGCAAAAGAGTGCATCTTCTTTCTGAGGGCAACTTGGGTACAATATATATATATTGACAAAGGCTGTTTGACACAGCTGAAACACGTCTCTCTTGGTTGCTGGGTCGTGGGAGGCCCATCTCATTAAAAGAAGCCTTATTCCTTGCATTCCTCCTGTGCGTGCTCTTTTCCTTCTGGAGCAGGGGTTTTGTGGAGATATATATATAGTGTGCCCTGGAAAGTCACATGACGAAGATTGAGCACTTGCACATAATTAGAATGTCACCCACCTGTGAACAAGGCGCAAGCCGAAATGCATTGGGTTAAGTTTGCAGCAAAATGAAATAAATACCTGAGCAACTTCAAACCGGGCTTGGCACTCCTTTGTTGTATATATATATATATATATATATATATATAATTTATTTTATTTTTTTCACTGAAAAAAACAAACCAAAGGTTACAGAGATGTTCTAGTTAGGCTGACATTTTACTCGTACAAAACCAGAGAAATTCAGCAGTTATAGTTAGCTGAGCTAACTATAACTTGCGCCCCCGCTATGCACTGCTTATATCCTCACATATTAAATCACTCATGTCATGGTCAGTGACATCACTGATGACATCTCAAATTACATCATCCACAGAATCTCTGACATATCCACTCACACCCCCTTATATACCTTTCATACATCCACTCCAACTTCCACACTACTATTCTCAAACCCATTTACACACTCATACCATTACTTACTCACCCACTCACTTCACTGATTCATAAGTCTACACATACATATCAACTCACTCCCATACAGCCACTCATACACCCACTCACTCACTAATACAGCCACTGACATATCCACTCATACACCCATACAGCCACTCACACAAGTTCGGTCACCCATAGAGCTACTCACACACCTACTTACTCACCCATAGAGTCAATCACACAGCCATTTATTCACTTATTCAGCTACACACACATTCACTTGATCATACAGACACTAATACATATTTACTCACCTATACAGTCACTGACACAAGCACACACTCACCCATGCAGCCACTCTCACACTCACTCACCCATACAGTCACTCATATACTACAAAACTCACCTATACTACCTTTCACATATGCAGTTACTCACCCATATACCGCTGACACATCCACTCTTTCATCAACACAGCCATACACACACTCAGTCACCCATAGAGCCCCTCACTGAGGCACTCACTAACCCATACAGCCACTGACTCACCCACTCACTGACTCATCCATACAGGCAGTCACACACCCCCTCACACACCCACACAGACACTCAGATGCCCCTACAGGTACTCCGACAACCAATCAATCACCCATACAGCCACTCATGTACCCACTCATACAGCCACTTATATGCCAACTATCAGACTGACAAAGACATTCACACAACCAGTCACTCACCCATACATTCACTGAGACACCTAATCACTCACATATACAGTCAGTCATACAACCACTGAATCATCCATACAGGCACTCATACACCCACTTATTCACCAATACACCTTGGTATATATATTTAGCACTCAAACTTTTTAAAAACACCCACAGTCACTGGATGATGTTACCAGTGATGTCATTTGAGATGTCATCAGTGATGTCATGAGTGATGCCACTGACCATGTCATGAGTGATGAAATATGAAAGGTCATAAGCAGTGCATTGCGTGGGCGCAAGTAATAGTTAGCTCAGCTAGCTATAACTTCTGAATTTCTCTGGTTTTGTATGAGTAAAATGTCAATGTTTGAAGCCAGGAGACATTTTACATATAGTTTGAGTCTAACTGTTTAGTAACATATCAATTTAACTTTCCCCTTTGTTGAAATATAAATGATATGCATTCATTCTGCTAGTGCATTGCTCTGTGTAAAGTTAGCATTCACTGCACCACTTTAAGGTTAGCCACCATTTTGAGCCATGATCGAAACGAATTTCTGTCTCACTTTGTCTGCCTCAACAGAAAGCCGATGTAATATTCTTATTTCTGTATTCCTCCAAGGTTGAGCTTTGCTGTGCTAATGAATAGACTGTTTTTGTCATCGCATACCTTTCTCGCTAGATAGGCCTGCTCCCACCCTTACAGCGGCTGGTGCAGGCCTAGTAAAATTGGCTCTGAGATAACATGTACTCCGATCCTGGGATTGCAACTCATCCTTCTGTACCTTCATTTTTCACTAGCTACCAACTGGAAATTTCCAGTCTGGGTGTGTCTTTAGTGATCCTGAAAATGTACATTATACATTGTCATGTTGGTAGAAGTTAGTCCTTCTGCAGCAATTTAAGGAGGCTGGTCAGACCGGACCCCACTCGAGTGTACTTTTAATAAATACATTTGTTTGTATTCTCTACTCTCTGACCGACTCTTCATTTGTGAGGAAGGCTGAGAGGTGGTTGCGAGTGACCCAGGTGATCCTAATCGGGTCATTTCCCTCAGTTGGCACCCGAACAGGGACCCCATTGGGTGGCCCATCCTGGGTGAGGAGGTTGGGGCCACGTCGGGTCAGACGGGAGGACCAAGGATCCCTGCATAAGAGAGTCTTGTACTCACAGCTGTCACATCTGTTTGACCGGGCGGTGCCTCGTCCAGTGGTCATCCCGACTTGGGTCCTGAATAGTGAAAACCTTGGATCTGACCATTTGGTACGAAGAGTCGGCAGTGGAGAATACATTCCTTTGACCTGTGTGCACCAGGTGAGTTTGCTTTGGTTCTTTGTGGATATTGCGCTATTTTGATTTGTTTATGGCACAGTCAGAGGACTGTCTTTGGACACGCGCTTGAATTAAGTTCTTTATGAACATGGTACCACTTTGACTTGTATTTGATGAGGTCTGAGGACCAATTTTGGGTAAAGATATTTGAAAATATCTGCTCGGCATAAATAGTGAACTTGTTTTCTTTGAAAAATGCTGTGCCTTAGCAAAGTGTTTTGTTTGGGTAGTCGTTGTTGTTCTGCTGATGCTCGAATGGAAGAAAGTCAGCCAGCTCCTCCGGAAAGCACCCCAAATTTTGATATGTTTGTAAAACATGGCCTTAGCCCTATTATGTTTAGTACGTTATTGCACAAATATACGAGGGACAATGCCGAGTTGCAGTGGCCATTGACGGGCACTTTTGATGAACAGAAAAATAATTTTCTACAGGATAAATTGTTTGCGAAGAGGAGTAGGCAGTCGATGTTTGATTCACTCAGAATGTGGCAAAAGGAAGCTAAACAGAGATGAATGAAAGCAGAGTAAGAGGCTCTAAAGGGGACAATGCAGACATTGACTCAAAAAGCCATAGCGCATGATAGAGAGAAAATAGAAAAGAGAATAGAGTGTGCCGATAGGAAGTTTAGATTGCAATGTGAAAAGTTTTATGTTGCCCGAGAAGAGAATTATACTTTTGTGGAGGAATTGTTGGATGCCCGACCTCTGCTTCCATGCGCCCTGCAGAGGGTGTACCCCGTACTTCCCCTGCAGCCCAAGCTACCTGGTTCTTCTGTCTCTCTTGTCTCTGTCTCTGTTACTGTTGCTCCGTCTGCCTTGGCCACGACACCTCCTGTCCTTTCTTTGTCATCGCTGTCTGTGGCAACTACAACTGTTAAAACTTTGGCAACACCTGTTGCTTCAGTATCCCTTTCACCAGCTCTTATGCTCACGACCCAGCCAGCAGCGATGTTATTGCCCGGTACCTCTGTTATCACTCCCACTGTTTTACCCTATACCCCGATGTTGCAGAATCTTAAGACACCAGTATGCGTCTCTGAGGATAGGGAGTGTACAAAATTCAAGGACCAGTTAGGGCGGATGTTGAGATGATCTGATGTGGGGGAAGCTGAACAAAGGTGGTGGGTAATCAAGCAGCTCAGTGGGCTCCTAACCCCATTTACAGTGTGGAGGATGTGTGGACTGTGGGAAGAGGGTTCAATGATGTAGCACCCCAAATTACTTACGATATTAGGGATCATGTATATGCTTCTGGTATGGCATCTTGTGAGGTTTTTAGTAATGTAACGACACTGGTCACTTATCGAAATATGCTGCTTGAAAAGAGCCCGAAGACGGTATCCCAGTTTTGGATGAGGGAAGTGCATCCCATATATCACCCTGAGATACCTGAGGTGCGGAATTAGCATGATAATGTTACTAGACCACGGGTCGAGGCCCAGTTTCAAGAACAATGGGTTTATATTCCATGGAAAAGGAGTGAGGTTTTGTCCCTTAAGACCCAGCTCCCTGACCCTAGAAAAAATCCTACTGCATATTAGAAAGAATTGACTGAGGCTGCTTCATCGACAGTGATGACGCTTGTGGGTATTGAAATATTCTTTAGTTTACTGGTGCCCGTTGATATCTGGAGGCAGGTGCTCACACAGTACCACGTTGTGGAATTGGGTGTTACCTGGGATCAGATTAAAGCTTGGGACCAAAAGAGGAAGCCTGGTGAGAAGCCTAAAGCCGAGATACTAGCTTTGCTTGGTTGAATTATTACGTATATGCACTCTCTTATCCCATGAGAAGGGTAGACTGGGACAAGCTAATGGCATGTGGTCAGAAGGAAGATGAGAGTGTGTCTGATTTTTTCACTCGGTTTGAAGGGGTATTTTGGGATTTTAGCAGACAGAATTCGTCTGTGGAGAGAGGCGTCTGACTGTTTGTCAATAGATTTGTTACGAACTTGATTCCTGAGAATGCGACTAGTTTACAGGCTTCGGAGAGTACCTGTACTACTTCCTCCCCTTCTGTAATATTGAGTATGGCGTAGTATTATAAGCATAGGGAGAAGGAGAAGGAGGAAGTTGAGAAAATAAGGAATTGCAGATGAAGGTGTTGTTGCAGCAGGCTTCTACGCGAATTGGTAGAGGACGAGGTGGTTCGGACCGGCAGGTTCCGCGGACCAGCCTGAATGCTACGCCTGTAAGGTGGAATCAGTGTGCGTATTGTAAAGAGAAGGGACATTGGCATAGTGAGTGTCCAGTGTTGCTGCAGAAATTTGTGGCCCCTATAGGACGAGGTTCTCATGGACAGGTCCTTGGAGCAAGTGGCTAGGACAGAGCTCAGCATACTGCAGCCTCACAAGATCGTCTGGGTAGTAACTATTTTGATGACACTACAGGTGGACAGTATTATCACGATGATTATGACATGGACGCGGTGATAGGGATGTCTCACAGCCAGGATAGACAGGGACAGGGTGAGGGACCAGTTCAGATACCTGTAGATCAGCATTGTTCTTATGTTACTGCAGATTTGCATGGCTCAGCTAAGGAATTTTTGGTGGATACAGGTGCTATGAATAGCTCTATTTCCCATTCACTGGTCCCCGGGGCAGCTCTGTCTGGCCAGAAAAATGTTTCTGTATGATTTTTCGGTGTATCGGTAGTAAAGCCCCATTTCCAACCCTCTTACACTGACTATAGGTCCTTTTACTGTGGATTCGCCATTTTTGTTGACATCTAATTGTGGAGAAAATTTGATGGGCTTGGATTTATTAAAGAAGTTGCATGCACCCATTTATTGTTCCCCGCAAGGTGTTTACATGATGATGGACCCGAATGAACTCAGCTCTAAGCAGTGTCTGTACAAAGATGCACCCCTCCCAGCTGAATTTAAGGATGTCCTCAAAAAGCACACAGAGAGGCAACATACATTCTACAAAAATGCTTAAATTCACAGTGGGTAACACAATCCAGTTTCTTCAATGATGTGAGGTATAATTATTTTTGAATCATTCATGGCGTGAGATGATCGAACAAAGCAGTCAAAATACAGCCAACGTGTTCCGCCCCAATGGGGCTTCCTCAGGGCACTAATCCAAATCCACCAATCTTATAGTGATCACTGACGTAACAGGTCACTATATTTTGGACTTTCCACTGATAAGTGATCTCTCACCCGTACCAGTAGTTACCACGGATAGCCCTCAGTTTATCACACACTTTAGGCTGATAGTCCACAGTTGCTTGGGACACATAGAATCCTCAGACTGTGTAACGTACTTCCAGTTTAATTCTCTTGTGATCACTGGATTGTGTTACCCACTGTGCATTTAAGCATTTTTATAACATTTATGTTGCCTCTCCTTGTGCTTTTTGAGTATATTATATTTGTGTGGTCTTGTGGCAGTGGACCAGTGAGGTGGGCAACTTCAACTGAGAAATACATCTATAAATTGTGTATAGCAAGGTGGTGCAACTTTTTTCCCCTTACTGCCTGTTTCTAAGTTTTTGTGAATTTAAGGATGTGCTGCCCCCATTGTGAGCAACGGGTGACACAGACGTAAGACTCTTGCAGATACCCCCAGTTTCTATCAAAGTTAAAGACAATGCCATTTTGCCTTGTGTTCCTCAGTATAAAATACTGCAAGCAGGGGAGCGACCCTTGTTGCAAATTATACAAGATTTGATTTAGTCAAGGGTTGTCGAAGAGACGACTGTGAAAGTGTGTAATAGGCCCATTCTTCCCATTCTTAGGAGGGACCCTTCAGGCTCCTCTGAAGATCATGCAGATGTTTATACTTTTGTGATTGACCCGCGCAAAATTAATAAAATAGTAGTTCCTCAGTTCCCGGTGGTCCCTGATATTACTGCGCTTTTGACAATGATTCCTTCAACTGCTAAATTTGTCTCTGTCATTGATCTAAGAAATGCGTTCTTTAATATCCCGATTGATCCAGAAAGCAGGTACTTGTTCGGTTTTACACTATCTGGCAGAAGCTTTAGATTCTGTCGCACTCCTCAGGGCTATACTGAGAGTCCTAGTATCTATAGCCAAGCTTTAAAAGCCCAATTGGATTCCCTCACACTTCTCTCAGGTAATGTGCTGCTTAAATATGTAGACGACCTTCTCATCGCTTCTGACACTGAACAAGGTTGCAAAGACAGTACCGTTAAATTGTTGCTGCATCTGGCACTGCATGGACATAAAGTGTCCCTTTCCAGATTTCAATATTGTCGACAGGATGTTACCTATTTATGTCACCTACTTTTGAAGGACGGTAGGACATTGACTCCTGAGCACATCAGTACCATTTTTAAAATGCCTATGCGCGCTTTTATTGGCATTACTTCCTATTGTCATCACTTGATCCCTTACTATTTTTTACTAACAAAGCCTTTGCTAGCCTTAACCACTAAAGATGTGCATGAACCCTTTCCTTAGACGCCTGAATGTCAGCAGTTTTTTCAGCAATTAAAAGTCTCGCTTTGGTCTGCACCTATGCTTGGTACACCTGACTATGAGAGGCCGTTCGTGCTGTGCATACATAAGTCGGCTGTTTGTGCATTTTCTGTTTTAACACAGGTGTTTGGAGGTAAGCAACGGCTGTGTGCTTATATTTCTCCTGTTGCAAGAGCCCTCCCAAGCTGTCTAAGAGCGGTTGCGGCTGTGGCTGTCTCTATAAGACAATCGGCTGGGCTCGTACTTGATATTGACCTCACAGTCATGGTGCCCCATCCTGTGGATACCCTTTTGAATAAGACTAAGATGCAGCACCTCACCAGTGCTCGTCTGACTGGTTATGAGCTAACTCTCTTTGCACCACAAGTCACAATCAAAAGCTGTGCCACTCTGACCCCAGCCACGTTGCTACCCCTCCCTTCTGAAAGTGAGGAAATTGATATACATGATTGTATCTTCCCAGCAGAGGAAGAGACGAAAGTACGGGTAGACCTGACTGATGTTTCCTTATCTGACCCCCAAGGGGAACTATATGTCGATGGCTCTTGTTTCAAGTTACCAGATGGCACAACAACAGTTGCATATGCAGTCACAATGCTGCACACGATAGTTGAGACATCACAAGTTCCCTATAAGTTGGCCCAAGCTACAGAGCTCGTTGCCCTTATTCAAGCCTGTGAGTTGAGTGAGGGACTGGCTGTCAATTTCTATACTGACAGTCATACGCCTTAATAATAATAATTCAGAGTCGCCCATAATTTTGGAAGGCTCTGGGCAGAGAGAGGGTTTCTCACTTCCCATGGGATGAGGATCCAGCACAGCCTCCTTATACATAGGCTCTTTTCGGCTTCGACACTGCCCAAGAGATTAGCAATAATAAAGTGTAGCGCACACAGGAAAATTACTGATGATGTAAGTAAGCGGAACATCTTTGCAGACCAGACAGCTAAGGAGACAGCCCAAACAAAGATGAAAAGGATGTTTGTAGTGGGTCCCACTAGGTGGGTGCAGGAGGTCACCATGTTTAAGGATATGCTAGAAAATGTCAAGGAGATACAGAGTTCAGTAACTATTGAGGAATTAGCGATATGGCAGAAAAGCACAGCACATTTGGATGAGGGTGGGTGTTCAACTGATAAGTCAGGGAAACAGAGATGGATGTTACCAGCAGCCTATGTCCTCCCCGTAGTCACCATGGCGCATGGGCCAACTCATTTTAGTGCTAGAGGTATTTGCAAGTTGTTAGACCCTGCATGGCAAAATGATAACATTCCGAAGACAGCTGCTCATTTATATTGCATGGTGTGTATGATGCACAATCCAGGAAAGGGTATCCCTACCCCACCAGGAAATTTTGCACCTCCCACCTTCCCTTTTGAGGTCCTCCAGCTTGATTATATAGAAATAGACCGAGTCAACAATCTGAATTATGTGTTAATGGCTGTCTGTGCATTCAGTAAAGTGGTTGAGGCTTACCCCACCAAGAGAATACAGCCATAGTGACTGCAAAAATTCTCCTGAAGGAGTTATTTTCTGTTTTGGCTTGCCCCGTTTGATTTGAAGTGATAACAGAAGTCACTTCAACGCAAAAGTTATCCAGTTGAACATGCGAAAGACTGCATATCAGACAAAAGTTTCATGCTGCGCATCACCCCCAGTCTGCAGGTTTGGTTGAGAAGTACAATGGTGCTCTCAAGCTGAAATTAGCAAAGATTCTGGAGAGCACAGGGTTGCAGTGGCCAGATGCTTTACCAATAGCCCTTTGGTCCACAAGAACAACAGCCCATTTTAGAACAATACTGTCACCCTACGAGGTCGTGTTTGAGCACCCTGCAAATGTTTGGGGGGTCCCGCGAGCTTGTCCGTTCTCAGAAATGGAATGTCCTCTATTGGTGGACTATTTGTATGAGTTAACTAAAGTCTGTGTTCTATTCACCAATGGATCCAGGACTGCCTCCCACCTGTACACGAGGGGCCAGGCCATGACATTCGGCCTGGGGACTATGTATTAGTCCGGAATTTTCAGAGAAAGAAAAGTCTGGAGCCGAGGTGGAAGGGGCAGGTCCAGGTGCTCCTTGCCACACGCACTGCCATTAAGGTTGCCGGCCAAGAGAACTGAATACACTGCCAGCATTGTTGCAGAGTGCCTCTTCCTTTACCCTATGATCAGATGTTCAGCAAAGGAATCGGGGACTCGGAGAGCGAGCGAGTCCCCCGATTTGTTCCCTTTTCAGATGCCAAGCTCACGTGGACCCAAACAGAGGCTGAGAACGATGAGGTGCTAAATGCAGCAGTGCCCCCGTAGATTAAGTCAATTTCAGACCCCCCTTCTACTGGCCCCTCTGAGTCTGAACCCCTCTTTATTGACCCCTTTGTGCCGGAGTAGCTAGGTACAATGTGTGCCCTCAACAGAGGGTACAGTTCACCAAAGAAGAAGTCAGATTAGTAAGGATGGACTGCGCTAGTCAGGGTGTACCTTGCCTATCGTACCAACAGTAGATTAGGGAGAGGTGAAATTGGTGCATTGTTTGGACATTGGACAGGATCGATTGAACGTGCTTCCTCGGAGGGAGGTACGGTGTTCTGCATGACATGGGATTTCTTCAAGAGCTATTGAACAGCTTCACCACCGGTGCTCAAAAGCACCAACGTTGATGAACAATAAGCGTCTACCAGTGAGGCTCTAACAGACACCAGAATATTTTGCCTTTGCCATTAGTCTTATTGCATTCCCTTTTCTCTGGTTCCGCTATGCATCCATTCGGTCGGACCATTACTGAGGAGGAACAGCCCTCTGCACCTCCGCGCCCAGGGCGGGGTTGGTCCACAAAAAGTAAAATAGTTTTTGCATCCGTAGTTGCTATTGCATTGATATTTGTGTTAGGGATATCTTGGTTTCTAGAGGAAAAGTATCCCGCACGTTGTTTGATTGGGACTACACCCATTCCCCCTGAACACGTTTGTTACTTTGGCCCCTCACAAAGGAGAACATCGAAAAATGTACTCAGACAATGTATTTTTACAAATGTTGCATCAGGCCCATGATACTTTCAATGCTAATAATTGCTGGATCTGTGGACTGCTCTCCTCAGTTACACATAAGAGTGATGTTTTGTGGCTCCTCAGTACGCTAATTTGGGTAACAGTCATACACAGGATAGCATTAGCTAAGTTACAATTGCCCACCACACAGGGAGGACTAGGTGCACCCTCTTTTGAATCGTACTTCCTGGCAACGCAACTGCAGTGACTGTCCTACTGGACGGCAGGCCTACACATGGGTGAGACGCATACAACGACCGTCCAGATTCCCATCCCAGAACCCCGCCTTTTGCTACTACCAGGTACTAAACTGCGGAGCACATATCCGATACAGGTGTCGGTGTCTCACAAATGCATGCAGAGGATACATCGGATGTCGGCAGGGGCACCACTATACTCCCCTCTACTACCACTAGTTGGCTGGCCCAGACGACAGATATACTATTCACCTGGTATGCTCCAAATCTGGACAGAACACTCTCCAAACGAGATAGAGTCCCTGTTCGAGGATGGGCAGCTGAGACCATTTTGCCAAATAATGGATGAATATGATCTCCCCCTGGCCAATTTTTACTTCACAGACATATCATAGAAAGTTATCTGCTATATCTTGATCTGTCGGCAGAAGAGCCAGCAACCTATCTGGTTATTCATACGATCATGCACATGGGGGGCGGGACGACATCTGATCACCTGGCTTTATAAAACCATACAGGAACTCATACACAAACCCCTAGAGGTCCTGCGGGTCACATGGGAGGAGGAGTTAGGACGTCAATTGCACGACCAAGAATGGGAGATGGCCCTCGAATACCCCAAGAAGGTGTCCAGAAATGCACGCTTTAAAAATATCCAATTCTATATCCTACACAGAGCATACCAAACACCTGCGCATCTTTAACAGTTTTACCCAGACACCCAATTCCTATGCCCCAGGTGTCGTTCATCGGATGCCGACTTCCGACACATGTTCTGAAGCGGCCCTACACTACAATCATACTGGAAAATGGTCCACGAGACACTTAGAGATCTCACGGGTCTACCACACATGAACACATGGGAGCCCTGCGTACTAGGAGTCTTCCGGAGACGAAAACACCACAAAGTGTCCATCCACTTAGTTTCACTGGCAACACTACTAGCAAAAAGAGGCATAGCAACTGGCGGTCACCTACGGGTCCCCCGAAAGCGGCATGGGTGGGTGCAGTACGCAAATGGGCAGCAGCGGAGGAGGAAATACTTAGGGACGAGGAGGTAAAAGGGATGCGCAAACCCCCCATATCCATGGAGTGGACCCTATTGTTACATCAATTCAAACATCAGCCAACACGTGACAAATTAGACAACTCCACGCAAGCCCCAGTAGACTTGCAATCACAAGCCCAGACCAAAAACGCACACATCGTCACTCACACAGCAGTAAACACGTAACAACGCACAACAAAGCAATCACATACTACACAAGACAGCTAGACGAGTGATGACGGCTGGACGGATCCCCTGTAGAAGAACTCTGTCATACCTGCCAGCAGGATTATAATAGCCCCGGCACCCCGTCTGTCTCATATGCCCCAAGGTCCCAAGAATATTACCCCAGTTTCACCCCCAGTTCAATGTTGACATTGGTTACTGAAGCGATTGAATTGAGTGCAAGATAGATGTTAACCCAGAGAAATGATGTAATGTCCAATGTCGAATAGCACAGGAAATGAAGCCAATTTTACATGTATTTCAATGCAATGAGTTTCTATTACAAAAATGTTAATAAAAATATTTCAACAAAAAAAAGAGTGATGTTTTGTTGTCGATGCCATTATCCTATCTAGGAAGTTGCGAGCGGTGGTTTGCACTGTTTACTATGGTGCATCATTTTCATTTCTCTGCTATGAATATGACATCTGCTGACTCCTGCACTGTATTAGAATATATACGTTTCCATCAAGGGTTTACTTCCCCGAGGGAAGGAGAACAAGAGACCCCTGGGACATTGTCTCCGACAGCTTTCATGAATGTATATGAGCAGGTAAAGAATACAAATTGGCTTCGAAATGAAATGTTAGATTTCCAAGGGTTCAATGCTACTGAATATTTCAGATCTTCTCAAACACGCAATATTACTAAGGATAAAGCGATGCAAGTTCCAGTAGTCAACACAACAGCTGTTTTTTGTGTTCGGGGAATAGGGAAGGTGAAAGTAGGGGAGAGTAATTGCAATTAAACATATACATTGAGTTCGATTAGTACTCCGCCTTTGCTCCCACCATATAATGTCTATTTTGTTTGTGGATCCCAAGCTTATGTTTGGCTTCCTAGGGGGTGGTCAGGTATATGCTATCTCTCTTTTCTTCTTCACCCATTGTATATAGCACCGTCCAATTACCATAAGGACCATCGATTGAGGTGTAGGAGTGCATTCCTGCCCCGAGTTAGAAGGATTATTAATACACTAGACATAGATCAGACACTTTGCAACATTTCACAGACACCATGAAAGGTATCGTACCCTTGTGGGGCCCCATGTCCAACAGCCTTAATATTCGACAGCTCACAAGAGTAGTAGAAGGGGTCATTAATACGACAGCAGGGATTCTGACAAATATCACAGCTGATCTCCAGGCTACGAGGCTTGTTGCTTTACAAAACCAGATGGTGTTAGACCTCATCCTTGCTGACCACGGAGGGGCCGTTGCATCATTGGCAGTAGCTGTTGTGTATACATCTCAGACCACGCCCCAATATATATGCTGCAATGTAGAATATGCATAGGATTTCATCCGACATACACCAAGAGAATGGTACCTGGACACTCTCTGGGTAGCTCTGTGGCATATTCACATCCTGGGGATGGCAGATCCTTGCTTTTCTAGCGATAGTTGCTGATATTTTCCTCACTTGTTGCCTCTGTATCCAATGTCTCCCAGCCTGTTGCTCTTATTGTATCACACTCCTCACCCCTAAGCAGGAGGCCCCCATCCATGATACTAATGCTGTGATTGTGACTCCAAAAGAGATAAGTAGCTTCATGGAGATAGACAAGGGTATATTTGAAGACTCCGCTTCCTTTAATACTGAATACATGGAATGTTCTGAACTTTGAAGTTTATTTGTTATGTACACGCTATGCTGCACTCTATATTTCATCACCTTAAAATTGTTAGCTTCTAATGAAAGGAGGGTGTGTTGAAATGTAAATGATTTGCATTCATTCTGCTAGTGCATTGCTCTGTGTAAAGTTAACATTCGCAGCACCATTTTAATGTGAACCGCCATTTTGAGCCATGATCGTAACTAATTGCCTAAACATAAAGCAGCTGCGATATTCTTTTTTCTGTATTCCTTCAAGGTTGAGTTTTGCTGTGCTAATGCTAGTTTTTGTCAGTGCATACCTTTCTCACTAGATAGGCCTGCTTCCACCCTTACATCGGTGCAGGCCGAGTTACCTTGGCTCTGAGATAACATGTACCCGGCCCTGGGATTGCAACTCATCCTTCATTGTTCACTAGCTACCAACTGGAAATTTCCAGTCTGGGTGTGTATTTAGTGATCCTGAAATGTACATTATACATTGTCCTGTTGGTAGAAGTCAGTCCCTCTGCAGCAATCTAAGGAGGCTGGTCAGACCGGACTCCACTCAAGTGTACTTTCAATAAATATCTTTGGTTTGTATTCTCTACTGTCTGACCGACTCTTCACTTGTGAGGAAGGCTGAGAGGAGGTCGCGAGTGACCCACTGTGACCCTAATCGGGACACTTCCTTCACCTCTGTATACATTTGTCGAAAAAAGTACATCTGAAATGCATTCTCCTTTTTCGCAGCGATACTGGACAGTTGCAATGACGTCAGTGGTCACGAATATTGCGTGTTTTTAACAAAGTGCAAAACACATAAATAGATATATTTTATTTAAAATATGAGTCTAGCTGTTTAGTAAGATATTTATTTAACTTTCCACATTGTATACATTTGTTGAGAAAAGTGCACCTGAAATGCATTTTCCTTGTTGGGGGTGACACCGGACAGTCATGATGACGTCGGTGGCTGTGAATACCGCATGTTTTTGACAAAGTGTAAAACACATATATAGACATGCTTTTTTTTAAAGTTTGAGCCTAGCTGTTCAGTAAGATATTGATTTAACGTTTCCCTTTGTAAACATTTGTTGAAAATAAGTGCATCTGAAATGCATTTTCCTTGTTCGTGGTGACACCGGAAAGTTGTGATGGCTTCGGTGGCCACGAATTCCACGTGTTTTTAATGGAGTGTTAAACACATATATAGACAAGTTTTATTTAAAGTTTGAGTCTGACTGTTTAGTAAGATATTGATTTAATTTTCCACATTGTATACATTTCTTGAAAAAGGTACTCCTAAAATACATTTTCCATGTTCACGGCGATACTGAAAAGTTGTAATGACATCTGGCGGTCGTGTCATCTCAAATATCGTGTGTGATTGAAATAAACAATTTTGGACACATAACTTGTGTTGCTCAGACCCCCATTTCTCAAAAGTAGCCTCAGAGTACCTCCGACCGGACTCATTATTTTAGCTTTCACATAAACGTTCAGCCCTTGGAACCATTCCCAATCGATAAAATGCTAACTGCAACATTTTGTTCAGGTTGAGCCCAGCCAATCACAGTGTTCTTGTCGGCGCACGCGTTCGCTGCAAAATATCTGCAACCACCTTGAAATAGCTGCGAAATATCCACGGCAAGAGATATTGCTATATGGTTCGGTTATAATTTCTCAAAAATGACTGAATGGAAGGGGCAGGCTAATCAACGACGGGAATGGCCACTTGGTAGCTTAGCTCCGCTGCACCACTCCCAAATTATCCGAATAAACTGAATTCCCCCGGCCGGATTCTTGCCCCGAGAGACTCCTTCCGGGCAGTGCCAGCCAGCGAGGTGTGAGCGAAATTTTGGGGCCGATCGAGGCGTATTTTGGAGAATGCTCCACGCACCAGATTATCAATGCACAACCGAGATGGCGGAGGTGTGGCCAAGCAGCTGGGCGCACTAATTGAGACTGCTGCTGCGGCCTGGCTTCTGTGGAGGCTAAAAATTTAACCGGAGTGTTTCCTGTTGCCGGGATGGCGCCCTACCGCACGGATCCAGTTGTGTGGAGCAATAAATAGCCCAAAGGACACAGAGGGCCACAGAGTAGATGCTGATCAGCGAGGCCCTACAACGCGACCGTGGTCTACACCATCGTGAGTAGAACGCACCTGGGTGGCAGCCGGCCCGCAACCCTGGTGCCTGATTTAATCAGATCCCTCACCCCGCCAAATTGAATTGTGTACTACCCCGGGAAGAGTGGTGGCTGTGGGTGCCAGAGGGCCTGGACCTCCTGGGGTTTGCCTTGGCCGAGTGAGCCGCCCCGGGTATAGCTCTGAGAGACCGGTGTGGGCATTACTGCGTAGCGCTGCTTCCACTTGAGCGCCGAGGTGTTTCGTAGCAGGGGCCAGGTGGGGGATGTGCTTTGGCCAGTGACAACGAAGTCGGAGATAATAGTGCTAGCATACCGCTGGAAGGAAAGGAGTGATCTGCCTCGCTGGCTGTGTGACTAGTGTGCCATCGCAGAATTGTTGGGAATCCTGACCCCTCTGATCGGTGGCCCGGCTGAGTGAAGCACAGCTGGCAGAACGGGTGGCTGAGAAGCCCTGGCAGCTAGACAGATCAGAGGTTTACCCGGTCTCCAGCTGTTTGCCTAATCCTGGGAACGGTTGAGAAAAGGGCAAATCTGGACAGTAGTGGTCATAGTGAAACTGAGCCGGTGTCTTGAGAACAGGGTGCCCCTCGCCAAAACCAACAGGCCAAGTGGAAGTTTCCACTGCAGGTGGCGGGGACTAGCGGTCACAACCCCTCACCGTGTGGTGCACACCGGGAAAACTACAACATGGCGTCTGAACGCAACAACCGGACGGCGACACAGGCCGAGCTAAATAAATTTTGCATGGAACAAGCAACAGAGTGAGGATCGGGGGGAGACGGTAGCCCTGAACAAGGCCATGGAGTCCATGAACAAAGCTATCCTCGAGGCCATCACGACGGTAAGGACCTTCCTCGAGTTGTGGATAGATACAGTGGCAACAGATGTGGCGCTGATTCGGGCAGATATGAAGAAAATGGCGGAGCGATTGGGCACAGTGGAGAGTACCGCCAAGGAACTTATCACAGATACCGCCCTTCTAAAATGACAGGTGTCTGAATTGCGTACCTCTCAGGAGGTAATGGCTCTGCAGCTGGATGATTTTAAAGGAAGAATGAGGCGCAACAACGTCCACATTTTTGCGGGGGCAGGCCGCTGATCTGTTTATAGAGGAACTCGTTCTTACACATTTGCAACCACGAGGACTGTCCAAATGCTTTTATTTGAACGGGCTCACCGGGTGCCAGGGGGTCAGCCAAAGCCGGGCACGCCCCCATGGCCGCTCCTGGCCCGGGTGTTTAATTTCCGAGACCATGATGTCATTCTTCAGACAGTGCAAGCAGCCCCCCACTTAGCTTTGAGAACAGTAAGATCACGTTCTTTCCGGACTTTACTTTGAGGGTACAGAAACAAGGCCGCAGCTTTGGAGGCAAAGCGGGCCCTCCGGGATCAAGAGGTTAAATACTCAATGATGCTCCCTGCCAAGTTGAGGGTGGAAGCCAACGGCAAGCTGTGTTTTTTTACTTGACCGGAGGATGCCTGGGACTGGTTGGAAGGCTGGCACACGGTCGGGAAGAAATCGCAAAAAGTGTCCTCAGCTACTGATGGGGCAGCAGACTGGCGCCAGCAGAGACGCTCTCCTCCACATTCGGACTCCGACTACCAGGGACACACAGGAGGGCGCTGAATTTGAGGTCGGGTAAGGCTACTTCAGATGTGCTCCGGACTATGGGAGCCATCTTGAGAAATTAGTGACATGGCACAAGTACTGTTTTTTTCATTTGAACTTGTTTTAGGTCACGTGGTGTGGCCGGGGGACCAGGAGGTCCCGGGGTCTACCCAAGCATTGGGCCCAAGTTTGATGTGCAGGCCTTGTGCCCTAATGAGTCAATTAATGTCAGGATTGCTGTATGGTGTCTCTCTTTAATTTGGACTAAATTTGCTCTTTTAACTGGGGGACCAAAAATGTACCAGTCACTGTTTGAGAATATCATTATACAGGCGTAGGGTGGACCCCGTGGATCCACCAATTTGTGTTTTACCTCGGGGAATGGTTAGGCCGGGGTGGATTCTGCGTGACATATACTTTTAGGGTTGGGAGTGGGGTTGCTCAGGTTCCCTAAAGTTGTTTTTGGGTGGGCGACAGGCACTCTGCATGTTGGGGTTGGTGGGCGGTTCTAGTCCCATGGTGCAGGGAGGCAGGGAGGTGGGGTGTCTTCAAATGGGATGGAGTGGGTTGGATCTGTTGGGGGTGGGTTGGTTTTGGGTTTTTGCAGTGGACAATGATGATTATTGGAATGTGGGCATTTTATTGGGCATCAAAATCTTTACTATTGGCATGGTGTCACACAGCAAGGGTTCGTTCTGAGGGGTGTCGCTGGGGTGACTGGATGTGACGGCTTACCCAACGTGGCAGTTGCACTGTTTGCATACTTTGATGGCGCCTGATCGAGGACTCAGAGTGTCCACCTGGAACGTAAATGGACTGGGGGACAAAATTAAAAGGGGCATTATTCTACAATATATACATCGACATGCGCTTTACATAATACTGCCACAAGAGACCCATTTGATAGGGAATTCATGCATGGCCCTGAACAGGAAGGGATACCACATGGTGGCTCACTCCAGTTTTACCACAGGATCAAGAGACGTTGGGATTCTCCTACGCAAAGACTGCCCCTATGTGGTGCATAACACCTGGACAGATGCACAGGGCAGGTATGCAGCATGCACAGGTACGTGGGAGGGTAGGATCATTAATGTAGTTTCAGTATATGCTCCGCCAGGATTACAGCGTCTAATATTGAAGGATGTGGGGGCGTTGATATTTGATTTGCCAATGGGATCACTGATAGTGTGGGGTGACTTTAATTTGACTATGGACGGCCTACTCGACCGGCTTCCGCCAAGACATGATCTGACACAAGGCTCACAACTACTCCAAGATTTCACTAATGCCCTGGGGATGGTAGATGTTTGGAGGTGGTCACACCCACACCACACACACTTCACGTTTCAATCAGGAGTATATGGTAGCCAATCACCTATCGACTATCTATTCACTCATGCCCGAGACATAAACGATTTCACTGACTCAACTTGCTTGGCACGAGAAATCATTTTGAATTCATTGTTAATTCATTTTTAATTGATAATTAATTTTTATTATTGATTAATTGATAATTATGTTAATTTAATTAATGTATTTTCCGTAGTGGGTTGTGGGTTTATAGGGGAATAGGGTGGGAAGTAATTTAATTGTAATTAATTAAATCATTTTTATTTATTTATTGGTATTGATTTTGAAATTATTGTTAATTAATTGTTAATTGGTAATTAATTTGTATTAATAGGACAATAATTGTAATAACTAATATTTATTTGTATTTTAATAGACTAATTATTACGTAATTTTAAATTTGTAATTTATTTTAATTAATTTTTTATTGGTATTGATATTTAATTTATTTGTATTAATATATCAAATCTTTACTTTCCCTACTGTTAAACTCACTAGAGTGGGAATAGTAATTTTTACCCCTACGCTATCCAACGCTTTCCCTACTGTTGCACCCTCTGGAGTGGGAATAGTAATTTTTAACCCTACGCTATCCAACGATTTTCCTACTGTTGCACTCTCTGGAGTGGGAATAGTAATTTTTACCCCTACGCTGTCCAACGCTTTCCCTACTGTTGCACTCACTGGAGTGGGAATTGTAATTTTTACCCCTACGCTATCCAAAGCTTTCCCTACTGTTGTACTCACTGGAGTGGGAATAGTAATTCTTACCCCTACGCTATCCAATGTTTACCCTACTGTTGCAGTTGCTGCAGTGGTAATAGTAAATTTTACTCTCCCACTATCCTACAGTAAAAATATTGTATATTTTTAAATAATAATATGTTAATATATAGATATGTGTTAAAAAATCAAATTGTATGTTTATTTTTTTAACTTAAATTAATTCTTTAATAATTTTAAAGTAATTTAAGTATTTTTAAGTATGTTTTAGTTAATTATAGTTATTATTTCATTAATTTTAAATTACTTCTAAGACATTTTAAAAAATTGATATTTTGAGTAACTATATATTTTTTTCTCGATATTTTTGATTCAATAGTTTTGTACTTACCTGTTTGTAGATAGAAGTTTGATATTTTTGCTTTCTATATTTTTACTTCGATATTTTGAGTATTCTATATTTTTGTATTCTATATTTTGTCAGTGATCCCTGCAGTATATTTCCAGTCTTGACTTCACAGATACAACTGCAGCCCGAGAAATCCCACCGGAACAGCTGCAATCCCACCACTAGTTCGCAGAGGCAGACCAGCCTCGCAGAATGCCACTTTCAACTCTCAAGGTGTGTCTCCATAACACTTGGGTGCCGTGCGTGACTTTCCATAATGTAAAGGGCACTCAAGGCCAAGAAGGAGCTCTCGGTGGCAGCAGCCTCCTCCCTAATTAGGCTCCGTATTCACTTTGAATGCCAGTGATAGCTATCCAGCAGTTTCCACATTGGAAAAAGAGACATGCACGGATCGCGACTCTCCATTTTGCCGCAAAACAAAAAATGAAAAACACTGGCGTTCTGCGAGGCTGGTTGTGCTTCTGCCAACAAGCCTCCATGGGCGGGAAACTTGATTTACAACCAGCTTTTAACACCAGGAAACTCTGAAAGCCATTGAATCTTCAGGTAACACCTACAGGAATCCAGTCACAGCTCTGAAGAGAGGCCCTTTGACTAACAAGGGCTTTGAAACGCGTTGGCATCAAATATCTCCAACAGGGGATCAAGTTGTAGAAATAATAAGCAACTGATGAGAATAGGTTATATTCCGTTGCTAAGTACTAAAAATCCCTGTTGGTTGGGGGTGTCCCGAGTTAACATTATTTAGGTCCCCCTTGCTGTATTCAGCCCATGACTGGTAGTCGTTTATAAATGTATATTTGTTAACCCCTTCGGTGCTCATGACGAGCTCAGCTCGTCATGGCATATACCTCTCAGGTGCTCATGACGAGCTCACACCCGTTTTTATTACGGCCCAGCACTGCAGGAGAATCGCTCCAGCAGCCATGAGGTTAATGTCTTTTGAACGTGTAGGTCTTTTAAGTGATGTGGTTCATTCATGTGTGTTTTTGTAAATAGTACAAATTGTGAAGTGTCGCCCTTTGTCTTTCATTGAAGTACTTTTTGTGAACAAAACAAAAATCGTATTTTTCAAAAAATGAAATGATTAAATAATTGGTTCAAAGTATTAATTGTTTTGGTTCGGGACTGTCACATTAGGGACAACACCCAAATGGTCAGCTAGTTTTTCTGTGTATGCATTACTGTGCTCTGAGAAAGCTCCCCGCGAGCTGAACGTGTGCATACCTCCTGTCCTCCGTGTGCGCAGACAGGGAGGGAGAGCGGGAGCGAGTGAGCCGAACTGTATGCGTGCACATCTCCTGTCCTCCGTATGCGCACATCTGCTGTCTTTTATGCTAACGCCGTCAGCCGTACGCGTGCTCATCTCCTGTCTCCGTACGTGTGCACATGTCTTGTCCCCCTTCGGCAAAGAAACCTACAATAGATCTCACCAAGGCGAGCAGCGCATGCGCTGCATTGCTAGGCGACACCTAACGTAAGCGCACATCTGCTGTCTTTTATGCTAACACCGTCAGCCGTACGTGTGCACTTCTCCTGTCTTCCTTACACGTGCACATGTCCTGTCCCCCTTCAGCAAAGAAATCGACAACAATAGATCTCTCCAAGTCGGGCAGCGCATGCGCTGCATCGCTCGGCGAGACCTAAAAAAGATAAAAAGCAAGCCCAGTTGGATGGGGAGAAATAGGGGAAGAAACTGACTAGCTGGGGGAGTGAGGAGAGAGCTGAGGGGGCTGGAAGTGAGAGGGAAGCAGAACACGGGAACAGAGCAAGAAAACTCCTGCACTCCCGTGGCGTGCTGAAAGAAAAAAGAAAAATGCAGTGACAGGACACAACTCGTTCAATTAAAAAAATAGTAAAACATCTATACTTATGGGGAGATGCAAACACAAGAAGATGAAGGAAAGCAATCAGAAAAGTAGCCAAATGTGATAGTCACTTAGCCTCCTCTTCTTCGTATCGTCCCTCTCCCAAGCACCCCTCGCCACTATCACTTAGCTTCCCCCTCTTTGTATCGTCCCTCCCCCAAGCACCCCTCGCCACTTACCATGCTCTACACCCTCCTCGCTTCTTATCTCATACCTACTCAAATACTGTGTTGCTCTCAGTATGGAACCCGCAGGTACACACTCCTACAACATCATTTACCCCTCGAACCTCACTAAAAAATCAGCTAAACGCTTTAAGCACAACTTCATAAAACTGCACCCTGAAACTCTCTTTGCCAATCCCTATTTCTCAACATACAACGGGATTATCACCTCTGATTTCATTTTTCACACTAAGCGAAGAGCCCAATGGCGGAAAGCCTTCCTTACCTCACTCTCGATCTCGTCCTCGAGGAAAACCGCGCATGGTATTGTTCTATGTATCTGCCCCTCAAAGCTCTTCCATGTGACAGCAACTATCACCATACACAATAACCGAATTATCCTCATCCAAGCCACAGACCGCAATATGAATCTCCTAGACAACATCTTCCCCACCATTAAAAACCTTGTGTGTAAACCCCAATTAGTCACCCAATCCTCTCCCAGCGCCAGAACACATTTGGTTACATCACCTACCCAGAATGACAGCCTCCCCCTGCAACCACCCTGTCCACTACCGATATTGGTTTCCTACGACACCTCCACCCAATCTACCCCTCCCGCTAATACAACACAACTCACCCTTCCAATACCACCAAGCTCGCCTTACATCCCTCTACCACCTTTTCCTCTTCCAGCATCAGAGTCTTACGATTCCATCCATTTCTCCCCCTCCGTTATTATACCACACTTCCTTACACCAAAACCACCCAGCACGCCTGACATTCTCACCTCTCATCCATCTAGTCCATCTCTGGCTTCGGAATCTCACAACACCTCCACCCACTTTTCACCCGCCAACAACACATCTCACAACACCTCAACTATCCCACACTTTCTTCCTCCCAGCACGGACAATACAGCATCTGTCCCTCTTACTGATTCTGAACCCCCTCAGCATAAGATCATTGCTCCCCTCCCCCCTAACAGCAGCATCTCTCCCGTTTCGACATCCTGGATTCATAGTGCTACTGCCGTCAAGTATTCACCCATTCACAGCCACCCCCTCCGAGGGCATGGGATATCCCTTATCTCGACACCACAGCACCCCCGCTCCCAACTACCCCTCCCACTCCCACGCAACAGCCAACCATCCCCTCAACTCACCCTGCTACACCCTCCACTCATCCAAGCCCTAGCACTACACTACCTCTAACTATTTCCATACCTGCACCTCTGCAGCCATCCAAATACATAACAAAGCCTCCAAACCTACTCATAACCTCACCTGACCTTAGACTTCAGGAAACAATGTCTGCTCTCCACCAAATCAAAAAGGAACTCCAATCCTTTAAGGAGGTTATATGGAGACAACCTTGGCGTAATATTCCCTTCAGAACATCTAACTCGAACGAGTGCCCACATCACATTACTCGTAGCCCTAAACCCACTCCTCCCATCTGGAAAACAGTTCCCCACCATATTACACCATCTCGCCCAATGCGAAGCATCAATCATCTTACAGAGAGCAATCTGCTAGCTCTCCTTCATTCCTATGTTCCTTCACCCACGACAGGCCCAACTAACACTCAGATGACCATACTCACTATCCCCCTCAATCCATTCAGATCCGCAAGACTCAATAATAGAGGAGTCATCGATAACAACCTCTTAAATGTCCCCCTCACCCAGAACCCCTCCTTTTCCCTCATCACAACCTGTCTTCAATGCACTCTCCTCAACTGCCGATCCGCCCCCAGACATGCTGCGGAGATAGCTGACCTCATCATCTCACAGGAACTAGACCTGTTAATGTTAACCGAAACCTGGCTAACAAAATCCTCCACCCCTCTCATTGACATTCTAGTTCCCCCTAACTACGACATCATCAGACTGGACAGAATCGATAAGATAGGTGGAGGTATCGCTTCTATACATCGTAGCAACATCACTGTTAACAGATCCATATCCCTGGCTTTCCCCTCTTGCGAATACATTTGCCTTGACATTAGCAGCAACGGCAAACCAGTCTGCTCGCTTCACATCATCTATCATCCACCAGGTGACAACATCAGCGTCACCAAACATCTCATGGATATGATTACAACCAACCACGAGAGGCAAAATACCCAAATATTCCTTGGCGATTTCAATCTCCATTGGAATGACAACAACGACACAGTGGTCAACCGCCTCAAAAACTTCCTTGACGATCTAGCCCTTACCCAAATCTGCAATAGCCCTACTCATAATAAAGGCGCAATCTTGGATCGAATAATCTCCAAAAGTGACGTCATCCAGTTGGAGTCGATTCAACCCTGCGACTGGTCGGACCACCATATGATCACCTTCTTAATCAAGGAAACAGTTAAACTCAACTCGGTTCAGTCCACAAAACCTAAGATTTGGAAACGAGACCTGAAAAGACTTAACCCCAACACACTACCCTCCTCAAGCTACAACCTTCTTCGGCCACCTGCTGACACCTCTGATGTCCCGATCTCACTAACCACTACCTCAACTCTATGGCCGAGATAATTAATGAGGTAGCCCCCCTACAACTAAAGAGAGTTTCCACAAAAGACTCCAAGCCCTGGTACACTGACCTCCTTAACGAGGATAGACGGTCTCTTAGAACCTTCAAACGTAATTGGAGATCCGTGCCATCTACTAATTACCTTAAATTAATAAGGAAAAAGAGAAACGCCTATTTCAAAAAGATCAAGCGCACTAAAGCAGACTTCTTTAGCCACCAACTAGACCAAGCTAGAAATCGCCCCCAAAACCTTTTCGAGTTATTCAAAACTCAATCTAAAGAAGCACCCAAATGGCTACTAGATGCAGCCCAACCACATCCCAATTGTGAAGAATTTTCTGCTTTCTTCACTCAGAAGACTGATAACATC
The DNA here is from genome assembly GCF_964261635.1 of Lissotriton helveticus. NCBI lineage: Eukaryota > Metazoa > Chordata > Amphibia > Caudata > Salamandridae > Lissotriton > Lissotriton helveticus. Next base: position 1,532,323,111 of record NC_136067.1, read on the forward strand.
GAACAAGATCTACTAAACGATGTATTTGGTGACGCATTCACCTACCTCCCCTTCACTACCAACTTCCCCACTCCAAATCCCCTCAAAGCTTGACCTTAAGAACTAAGCAACCTGGTCATCCTTCGATACCTACACTGAAGAGGCCTTAGGCAAGATTCTCAATGCCCTAAAGCCTTCCAACCTCCTCATCGATCCACTCCCTGCCAACGCGGTTAAAGACTTAACCCCTTGGCTTCTACCTCTATGGACCAAAATCATCAATAGTTCACTACTGCAAGGCCGCATCCCAGACTCCCTCAAAGTTGGACAGGTTACACCCAGCCTTAAGAAACCAACAGCGGACCCCACGGAACTTAACAACTACGGGCCTATATCCAATATTCCTACCCTGGCCAAATTACTTGAAAAATGTGTTCACCACCAATTGACGAAACACATTGATCACTTTGACCTCCTTAACAACCACCAATCAGGCTTCAGAGCTGGTCATAGCACTGAATCAGCCATGACACACATTATCGACGATGCGCTTCAAATCCTTGACCAGAACGGTTCATGCCTACTCATCCTTCTTGACCTCTCTTCAACCTTTGGTACAGTCAAACATGAGAACCTGCTAGACCTTCTCAAACTTAAAATGAGTCTATCAGGATCAGTGTTAAACTGGCTCACCTCTTTTCTTCATAACCGTACACAAATTTTCTTGGTCAACATCACCCTCTCCAAACCAGTACCGGTAAGGTTGGGAGTCCTGCAAGGCTCTTCACTATCCCCGACTCTGTTCAACCTGTTCATGGAGCCACTCACAGAAATTCTTCAGGCTTCCAACGAGCAATATCATATGTACGCAGATGATACTCAGCTTTATCTTAAGATCAACACCCTAGATGACATTAAACAACTTAACACCACCCTCACGAACACCCAGACGTGGCTGGCAGAAAACCATCTCAAACTAAATGCTCAAAAAAATTAATTCCTACTTATAGCTCCACCCGCCAAAATTCCCGCTATGCAAGACTTGATCCAACATCTTACTGCACTCAACGTTCAACCAACCATTGTTGACTCTGCGAAATCTCTGGGAATAACTCTAGACAGCAATATCACCATGCAGAAACATATTAGCAATGCTGCAAGGGGAGCAAACTTCCAAATCAACACTCTGAGGAAGGTGAAACCCTTCATTCCAGTCAATGACTTCAAGCTGGCTGTATAAGCTCTGGTTATACCTCATGTGGAATATGGAAGTGCCTCTTTATGTGGCCTTCCAAAAGCTTCGACAGCTCTCCTACGAGCCTCTTTAAACGCCTCTGCAAGACTCATCACTGGCTCAAAAAGAAGCTCCCACATCACACCAGACTTAAAATCCTTAAACTGGCTCCCGCTGGAAGCAAGTATCCATCTTAAAATAGCCTGCATGACACATAAGGCCTTACATTACAACGCACCCAGCTACCTCGCAAAGAAATTGACAATCTCTGGTGGGTCAAGGTCCTCAAGGAGTGCAGATAACCTACTACTGAAACCTCAAAGATTCAAAAAGAAGAAAACATATAATCGGACCTTTTCGGGCATGGCGCCAAGGATATGGAATACTCTTCCACCAGAAATCAGACTGAATGCTTCTACTATCTCTTTCAAAAAGGAAGTTAAAGCAATTCTCTTGGCAAAATTCACTTGATTATAATCTAAGATATTCTGAGATTCAATAGTTCCCATGCTAATTTTCCTCTCTGCGTTAAGGATCCAATTTAACATCCTAATTTCATTTTTCTACCCGGGACTTTTTATTAACTATGATGCTCCTGTCATGTACTCTACGCTTTTTCCCCTGTACACGAACTGTTCATGTCATGCGGGATCTTTCCTCCATAGAATTTCCTTTTAATTTGTTATGCTACTCGTGATTTTTCCTTCTTTCATTGTTATGTATAACTAGCCTCGCTGATTGGAAAGCGCTCTGATATCTGCAAGGATCTTGTCCGCGCTATATAAAACCTTCAAAATAAAATAAATAAATAAAATAAACAATATTGATCTGTGGATTAACTCAAGGCCCAAACTAAGCAATTGTATTGTATAAGATAGCTCTTTCAAAAACATGCACTGCTGAACGAATGCCGACGTTGACAAAAGACCAAAATAGCATTCTTGAATTTAGAATAATGTCTTTGGCATAATGAATGCTATGAATTCGTATGAGGAAGGATACAGTTTGACTTTGTGATTTACCACTGCCAGGTTCGATGTTGTAAACACCTTACCAGAGGGCCATAAAAAGTGACACTCATTTAGTCTCCTTATGGGTCATAGCTTTATCTTCACTGCTTTCTTGAAGGATGGTAGGAGTGGAAAGGATCACAGAAGAGATTCCAAAGAATGCCAATAAGAGCTCCTTTACCCTCACCTTCTCTCTCGTGCTTCTTCCTATGTATTTGGGAATGTTGATCTGCAGTGCAATGTTTGATGCAGCATGTAAACACGTGATGAAAAAAGAAACAAAATACCAAACTTAGTGGTAGACATTTAAAGTCCTATGGTGATATCACCATCAATCCAGTTAACAGATATGAATCTCTCCTTTCATAGAACTATCGCCACTTTCACTGTGATCTTTCCTTAGGTCGTCCAGAATATATAATTTGCCACTGTCAAAAGGTTCAGTCCTACACTAAAATGCTTACATTGCTTTCACATACATCTAAGGCTCTGCAGACACCAACGTGGCACTCTAACACACATGAAGAACTCAAACAGGTGTATTAAGTCCACCACACAGAAATCCATCAAAAGATCTGACAGTAGATGACATCACAGGGCAGACACCGCCTGGTACCAATGGCCCATCAGCAGTCGCCTATTTGCAGTTGAGGGGATATGGAAAGCTCAAGAAGGCAAAACTGCAGACAGTAAAAACAGCTCTGAGGGCATGTGTACTTTCTGTTTGTGTTGCTGTCATTCTTACCTCTGAGACTAGGGGTACACAGGGGTGCGTCAATGGTACCAAATAGCAAGACAGGAGAGGCACACGCTACCCTTGGCTATCACAATTCACAGGTTTGCAACAGTGCAAGGTAAATATGTACACTGGCTAATGCAAATGTGCTAACCCATACTTTAAGGAAGCATACCCACCGGTCAGCCATTTTATTTTCTATGACACTCCTACTATGGCGAGCCCAATGCGCTGATGCATCACTGCGCCTGCTCGATGTATTGGCAAACTGCACACCAGCTTTTTACACATGGACTCAGATTTTGCAAATTGACCTATGTACTACTAGTTCAGTTCGCAAAATCATTCCCAGTAGGTCGCAGAACAACCTGTCTAATTAATGTTAATTACGCAAGTTGCACCTTGTGACTAACACATGGATGGTGCCCTGCTCGGGACAGCGGTCCGCCATCCCTGTGTCTGCATTGCCAAATGAGAAAACGACTTTTAAAGCAGCCCGAGTGCTGCATTAAAAAAGTATGTTTTCCATTTGGTAAAAGGTTAGAGAGAGCTGGCATTGGTCCCCTGAGGCTGCCAACAGGCCCCTTTCCCCTGTGCAACCCCATTGTGACCTTCTTCGAGGAATCAGTAACTAGTCAATGTTTTGTGATCGAAATTGCAGTTGCAAACCATTGTCACATACCATACCGAAATGCCCCTTCCGAATTGCGACTCGGCCTGGGCTGCAAAGCCCATCTTACAGGTTGGAAAAATGTTTCTGCCTCGTAAAATAGGTTTATATTGCAAGCATGAATTTTGCAGTCACAAACCTAGTGATTCTGCAAATCAAAGGGCTTGTGATCCCAAAATCCTTTAGTACATCTTGCCCTATGTATTCAAACGACTTACCTTTAAACGCAAGTGTGTGCCTTTCAATTTGTACGACGCTGGGTTTTTATTTAGCAGAGAGCAATAAAGAAAAAAACGCAGACTTCTTAAACAGCCTTGAAAGGACTATTCTGTGCTCATAAAACATATGCAAGAGAATAGATGGGCGTGCTACTTCAGAATTCCTGACCTCCACCTTTCTCAAATAATATAGCTTGCTTACTCTGCAGAAACCATAAATATTAATCAGATCAAACCAAATGTCGTTTGCATTTAAATTCTACCAAGCTATAAATATTAATGTGGAGAATATTTTTATGAGCTCTTTTTGAAGTCTGATGTTTTTTTCCTTCTTTATTTATGACCCTAACATTTTATTATAGGTGTTTTAAATGTTTTAAGCTGGGCCTCAAAAGGGAAAACCTACTCGAGTGGGGAATTTCCATCAAATTGTACATGGTTAGGCGATAGATGGGTATTTCATCCAACAAGTTTTAACATGTGCAAGTGACATGCCAGGCCGGAAGCATCCGTGGAGCTTTGGGTCTGACACTGCTGTGAGGGACAACTGCTTTAGAATTCACTTTTCATAAGAGCTCATGCAAAGAATGCCTAACTGAATACATTTGGGAGCAATATATAAGGTATAAACCACAAACAACTAATAGCACAAAAAATAAACTAAGAAATATACATGACTTTATCCTTTGCTATATTTGAAAGACAAACGAGTCACCATACGGCTGTGTGCCCACAACTTTTTCACCCTATTTATGAGGTGGCTGGGTTTATGTGTAGGGATACTTTGTTGCTGGAAATACCATTTCTGATCGGTATCCACACACACAACTCTGGCTATTATGAGTATTTAACCCAGAATGGGGAATAACACGAAGAGCCTGGATTACCGGGTCCAAATCCAGAAGTGATTACCACGTTACCGTGACCAATCGACTTCTATTTACCACCTGCTTGTAACCTTTTTTTATCTGTATTCTGCTTAAAAGACAACTCGTACGTTTGTTCTTTCATGTCGTTTGCATAATGTGGCAGATCCCCTTGTTAAGGTTTCATTTGTGTGGATGTTTTTAAGCTTTCCCTATTTTTAGTGGCACTTAGGTCTTTGGCACATAAATTTAGGAATGCTTTCTGAAAAGTTCAGTTGCAGTACTATAATACGCCTTAAGGAAATGTAAGAAATAAATCCATGCAAAATTGTAGATCGCATCAATAAAGAAATACTTTTATGAAGTAGTGAATATTAATAGAGCGAAAGGAAGAAAACACATGTTATATTGTATTGTCAATTAGAAGGAAAACCTTGGGAACAATGCCAAATTAAGGGAAAATCCTGAACACTACCCCACTTATTATCTTTAACCCTACAACTTAGTTTAGACAAAAACCTAGCTCAAACCATAGCCCTAAAACGGCCACAAACACAACCTTCATGCCAACCAGAGAATGAGCACTAATCTTAGAACAAAGCTGGTATATAACAGAAGCTGTAGGCTGGCAGCTGGAAGTGTTCCATTCTCCCCCCTACCATGGAAGAGAGTTAGGTGGCCTGGGAAAGTGACCAGATTGTGCTTTCATGCTGGGCCTCATGTGATTTTACCAGAAGGATTTTTAGATGGTAAATTCAGGTGTGGTGTCCCTGCACACATACATTTTAATTTCCAATTGCCAGCAAGATGGCTCAGCTATTTAAAGCACCATGGGTGATTTGAAGAGCATGGCCTTGAACATTGGTAGGACATTTTACCTTTAAGCTTTCTAGGTTAGCAAATAATTAGTAAAAACTGTCATTTACAGAGCTAAGGACACAGAACTGAAATATCAAGTGTTATATTAGGAAAAAATATTGTTATGACTTTTAAAAAAGGTTAGGCACAGAAAGGTTAAGGGCTGAACCCGTAGTGGGGGTCCCTGGACTGCCAGACTGGCGGTCCACCCACCGTATTACAACTACAGAGGTGGGACCGCCACAGGACTGCCGCAACTGCCAGAGATCCCTGATCCTGCGGCAGTGGCACAGTGATGTGAGGCTGCAATATGCTGGTGGTGCTGCTGCGGCACTGCCAAGCATATTATGAGTTTCCTAACTGCGACCCTTTTCATTGCAGCGAGCTTGCCATGAAAGGTTTGGCAGTGAGTAACTAAAGGGGCTATAGAGGCCCCCCTGTTGCCTCTGTGCACAGGAATGCATTGGAGGGGGCACTAAATGTGTTCCCCTGTATTTCTGCACTCCCCCTGTTCCTGCATAGACAGAAAGGCACAACATGGTGCATTTATGTCCGTTCAAGAACTCGCTTTCCAAGGCTCTCCTATGAACCTTAGAAGGGCACCGTCGTGGGACCAACGCCGCAGGATCACCCACCAGGATTACATCTCCTAATCTGGTGGGCGGACTGATTATGAGTTTGGCAATCTTGAAGCTGGGTGCTGGCGTGGCAGTCCGCTCCAAGACCACCAAACTCGTAATCAGGCCCTATGTGATTTTCTCAGAGTTGCGCAATTGTTGTTCAAGTGTAAGAGCTGATCGCAAGAAGCATTGACATAAGGTGGGAAAGTATACTGTTCATCAACTAGAGACACAAGGAAGCAAAAGCATACAGTACAAATGAAGAGAGGTGATGATTAGCAGCAAGTAGGTTCAGTGAACCATGGATAATCTTACATGAAAACCACAAAGTGTATACATTTGCTTTCATCACAGAACCAGATGAAAAGAATTCCCATGAGACTACTAACACAATCAAAACAGTAAAGTCAGTGGGCACGATATAGGTTAAATAAGGTCCAGTATTTCTATACTTGATTTCAAAAGATTCTGCTCTGTCACCGAGCACTGGTATTTCAAGAACCTGGCTGTGTTCCAAAATGGGATCTTCAATAGGTCAGGAGCAGTAAAATATCCCTGCCTCTAGGTGGCATCCAAACACAGTTTCTGAAAGACAGGTATTTTTTACTAACATTTTGCACAAACTTCGCATCACAAAAGTGATGCAAGTTTGCACAAAGTGTTTGTCTTAAAATGCCTCACGGGGCATACCATGGGTGTTGCCATGCAACCACTTATGATTTTTTAAATAAAACCCTATCCACTAAAAAAACAGTAGACAGGGTTTAACATAAAAAAGTAATGCTGTTGTGACATCGGCATTATCGCGGAGAAAGGCTTTCATTTCTCCAATCGTGTCTGACTTTTCATGTGTGCTGCACTGTACAGCACATGCATAGACAGAAAAGTTTGAAGGTTAGTCTAAGCATAGTATTTTGTACTGGATGGGTACCCTTACAGTACAAACCCTGTGCTAGACATGACTCAATATGGTGCAAAGATGTGTGCATGGTGCTGGCAGCCTGATTGTGCTCCAGTGCTGGGGAGAGAGCAGGACAGCACAATATCTTAGTAGATGATAAAGCAGGTGAATCTAGATTTAAATTAATTAACAGACTTGATAATTTGCCTAGACATCAACATAAAGAAACACACAATAGAGTAACACATAAGAAAATGTGCCTTTATTGAACCTGTAAAAACTTTGGTTCAGAGTTAACATATAGCTTGTTTTAGAACATGACACATAGAGAATTGGTGAAGATCGCAATAAGATTTCATTTCTATCCTATTTCCATTGCTAGGCCCAGACTAGGCCTTACTCTTCTTTCTATCTTGTCTTATTTTCTCTTTAATAAACAAATGGCTTTAAAGAAATGCTTAACCATTCCCAAATGTGTTTAATAGATGACCCAAATGTGGCCTGTTTAGACTTGTCATTAATGTAGAATGTGTTGACTTCATAAAATGTATTTCTATTTTCCATACTACATTTCCATTGTATTGAGATAGTTTACCTTTCACATACTCATAAAATGATGAATATTAATAGTATATTAACACAATAATGAATCCATGACCTGAAACCCATGATTTAACCAGGACGTTGCAAATAAAATAGACATTGCTGAAGTTTCTCATGGGAACACAAGGCAAATTAAACAAGAAAACGAATGCCTAGATACTGACTGATACTTTTAAGTAGTACCCTGTCGACATTGTGTGTTTCTCATTGGAAACGAAGGAAGGTGTTGCCAAGAATCGGATGATTTATTTTCATTGGCCTGAGATGATCTAACACCGAAATGGATTGATACATGTGTTTTGTGTTTTATAATAGTGTGTGTTTCCAAGTTAGGAGGCATGTACGTTTTCAGACCAGTCTCTTCAAGCTTTCACTGAGACATTCCTTTAGACTTAGTCTTTCTACTGGGAAACTTACTGTATGCCACTGCTGTTGGCTTTTTGTTACTAGCCATTTTGGCAGTGACATTTCCTGGTTCATTTCTCTTCTCATCCCTTTACAGGTGTAGCTATCACACCACCTGTTGTTTGCATATGGAGTCTTCCTGAACTACTCTTTATGGGGAGTTCGATTTCTTAAAATGCTCTACTGATCTTGCTCTTTTCAAGAACTCTTCATGGGTTCAGCCTAACTGGTTAATCTATAGAGAATAGGAACTAAATTCCTTTATGGAACACACTTGCCACTTGCTGTATTATTTTGACTTAAACTATGACTTTCTTGAAATTTCTGAAGATGGATTTATTTGACTTACAAATTGAATACATATGAGAATACAATCTACTAATATCTTAATGAGAAATAAAGATTTTGAACTGATCCTAAACTCTCATTATTGACTGAACTAATCAACTGAAAGGATGATGTTTGTTAAGATATTTTCAATGTATACTATTTATATATTATAAAACGGTGGCAAAGATTTGTTTGCTTGAAGAAGAACATAGTTCAGAGCTGGAGCCCCCCCTTGTAAGTTACGGATTGAACTGACTAAATTAAATTGACTTCTGCGCCATCAGTAGTAGATATGGAACTTTTCTGCTCTCTTCCTCTCACACAATGCAACAACACAACTGTGATTGCTGCGAGATATTTCAGTAAAAATAACCAGTAGTGCCTGACTACAAGTACAACGTTCCTTAGGACCATGGTACTCATAGTGGCAGTTCAATCACTGCCACACTGTGGGCACGCCCACTGTATTACACGTGTAGCATCGGCCTGCCACGACCGCCAGGGATCCAAGATCCTGCGGCGGTCGCGCAGCAGACAGATGCTAAAATATGCTGGCAGTGCTGCAGCGGCACCACTGAGCACATTTTGAGTTGCCTCTTCATCACCCTTTTCATGGCTCTGATCCCGCCATGAAAAGGGTGGAAGAGAGGCAACTGCCCCCTGCTGCCTCTGGGCCCAGGTAGTGCATGAAGGGGAGCACATGTAGTGCCCTCCTGGATTTGCACCCCCAGTTACTGCACGGTTTGGTATGTATGCCACACCACGCAAGAAGGTGCAATCGGCACTCTAACAGCAGCGGTCTGCATGTTAGGCTCTTCTATGAGCCTGACATATCGCCCTGTCAGCCCACCGCAGCACTGCTTGCCAGACCAGGATTTAACTCCTAATCTGGCGGGCGGCAGTACCATGGCTTTAGTGGTCCTACAGAGGATGGTGCATTTTACCGTCCGCTATAGGACTGCCAAAGTCATAATTAGGCACTTAGGGCCAGATGTAGGTAGGCCAATACCGGTCGGTAACGGTCGAATTGACTGATTTTCGGCCGTTACTGACCGGTATTGGGCATTTGGGATGTAGGGGAGCCAAAAACATCCGAATCGGTAAATTTACCGAATCGGTAAAGTTACCGAATCGGAAAATATACTGATTCGGAAAATATACCGAATCGGTAAAGTTTCCGATTCGGTAAATTTACCGAATCGGATAATATACCGATTCGGTAAATTTACCTATTCGGAAACATTACCGAATCGGTAAATTTACCGATTCGGAAAATAAGAAATGGTAAAAATGAGTTATTGAGATGTAGGAAACCTCTGAAATACCGATTTTGCATGAAATTCGGTATTTAAGAGTCGGTATTTACCATGGATTCAAATCAGGTGGTAAACAGGTGCAGGGTATAAAAAAGGACCCAAAATGCAACATTTTCACCAGAATGGCGGCATTCTATGTCATTGCGAGGCGGCTACGGCTACAGGCAGAAGGCGAGAGGGTCTGGAGGAGGGAGGAGCAGGTGTGGAGGCAGAGGATCACTCTATTCCAGCTAACTGAGCCAGAGATCCTACAAAGGTACAGGTTGGCTCCCCAAACAATCCTGGACCTAATCAGGGACCTTCACCCACTATTGGAACATCCAACCCCAAGGGCACACGCCATCCCACCCCATGTGCAGGTGCTGTGCAGCCTACACCTGCTTGCATCTGGGAGTTACCAGACTGTGGTTGCTGCAGTAGGTGGGGTGTCCCAGAGCTGTCTGTCACGTTTCTTTACAAAATTCCTTGATGCCATGTTGCAGAGAATGCATTTCTACATCAGTTTCCCTGCAATGCATGCAGAACCGCTAAGGACAAAGACAGACTTTTATCAGATGGAGCATTTCCCAAACATAATTGGCTGTATTGATGGTACCCACATACCAATATGCCCACCTGCTGCCACAGAGTACATTTATCGGAACCGGAAGTCCACCCACACCATGATTCCAAGTAAATGATCACTGACCTAGTAGCCAAATACCCCGGGAGTACCCACGACTCCTAGATCTTCCAAAACAGGGGGATCTACGCACGCCTGACAGCGAGGGAATTTGGCGAAGGATACTTGCTAGGTAACACACTGTGTGAAAACTCCCTTGATACGTATTACAGGTGGATGTGTGTGTGTGCATGTGAGTAATGTTTTCTCTCTTGCTATTAGGGGACAGTGCATATGCCCTCCGGTCCTTCATCCTCACTCCCTACCTCAACCCTACAACACCAAGTCAGAGGAGATACAACAGGGCACACAAAACAACCCGAAACATTGTGGAGCGAACCTTTGGCATGTGGAAGAGCAGGTTTCGCTGCCTCCATAAGAGTGGAGGTGCCCGCCAGTACACACCGATCACCTTCTGCAAGATGATTGCAGCCTGTGCAATGCTGTACAACCTTGCGGTCAAGAAGGGCACAGCAGTGGATCTCTCTGATTATGAGGACCATGATGATGAGGAAACAGTGCCTGAACCACACGCATCTGGAGTTGTAACACCAACTGATGGCAGACACAGACGGGATGAGATCACACGCAACTACTTTTAAGTAAATAAAGAGACACAGACAGGTGGAGTATGCACCAACTGTAGTTTAATTTAGTAATGAGGTAGGTCATTTAAGCACAACTGTGCAACAAAAAGTATTTAACTGCAATGATGTCTGTCCTGGTTCACCTCACCAAGAACTGTAAAAGTCATTTCCTTGCTTGCTTCCCTGTAACACCTGTAGGTTGCTCACCCTGCTCACTGTCTTGCTGGCCTGTGTCCTCAGCGTGGCGTCTGCTCCTCCTTGTTTCAGTGACAAGGGTGCTTCCTATGCTGCTCCTGCTAGTGTTCTCCTCACTTACAGGCACATCCAGAGCAACTGTATGTGCAGTTTGGCCATTTAACAGTGCCTCAAGAGCACTGGTCAGTCAGTCAGTCAGTCAAACACTTTTATTCGATTTTTAAAAAATCATAAAAAGACACAGGATACATTTCAAGGGTTACACGTACAGAAAAAGTTAAATAACACAGGGAGAATATTTACATAATATGTACATAGTAATTCATAGTTCATAGCAGCTGAATGTAAAGTGACATGAGCGCAAGCAATTCCTATATACAAAAAATAGATAGATAAAAAGGTTAAAAAATTTCGTTAATAATCAATCCGTTATTACATTTTCTGCGCTTTTTATTGATGCGTACTCCTGCTACTAAAAAACTTGCAACATGAAAGGTGACGTGTGCATTGTGCAAAAGTTGCAGGAATAAGAGCGCTGGCTTCACATGTAAGAAGCGGGCCTCTCTAAGGATGGGGACAAGATATTTCCTTCTAATTTTACCATAGTGATCGCAGAACATAATAAAATGTAAGGTGTCCTGGGGTGAGAAGTTATCACAATCACATGGTTTATTGTTTTCCGGCGTCTCCCATCTATAGTATGAGCCCAATAAAAAGTGAATTAGATTCAACCGAAATCTAATTAAAAGAAAGCGGTGGAAAGAGTTGTTTACAAATATCAGGTAGGGTTCTGGGCCTGGGACGGTTTTCAATCTGAAATTCCTTCTCACTGTAAATTTCATAAGTTCGGTTTCCTCTCGCTCTGAAATAAAAAGGTTCATCAGTGAATCCTTAACTATTTTAACGTCCGCTTTGGTTATGCTCATAGGTGAGTAAAAAAGGTCAATGCGTCCCACCTTTGCTAACATATTTTTTACATACAGCATCCAGGGGATCTTAAGAACTCCATCCAAATTTAAACAATCTTCTAGAATTTTATGATTTAAAGAGATCTCTTCATTTAACCAGGTTTTGAGCCAAATAGTAACCGGGGCAGATTTTATCACATCAGAGACATACCCAACTCCCAGTTCTGAGTGGGTGGAAAAAGTAGGGGTAGACTGGGGAACAGAAAGCAATGATCTTAAAAACCTGTTTTCTGCCCTTTGAATGGGGACAGGCTCTATGTATCCCCAGATTGAAGCCCCGTAATTAGCGATTGCGATGCTCTTGGCATTATATACTTTGAGGATCGCGCTCGTCGGTCTTGAACCCAGTTTTCTGGCAAAATTCAGGATGGCTCCTGTCGATCTGCTTAGTGCATTGGATTTCGCCTTAAGTTGGGGACCCCACGTACCTTTATCGTCAAATAGGACGCCCAAGTAGGTAAAAGAGGGAACCCTCTGGACCTCCTTACCTAGACAAACCATGGTTATTGGTCTCCTCTTTATCCCTTTTATTCCCATGATCATGACGTGAGATTTTTGTGTGTTCACTTTTAGGTCTAGTGAGGTCATGAATTCCCCAAAGGAGGCCAGGAGTTTATTCAGGGCAACACCAGTTCTCGCCAAGAGGACCGCGTCATCCGCGTACAGGAGAACTGGAATGTTAGTGTCTCCTGCACGCGGGACGTCGGCGCCCAAGGCAGAGAGAACCGGCTCGAGGGTGTTTATGTACAAAGTGAATAGGAGCGGGGCAAGAATACATCCCTGCCTCACTCCTCTCTCGGAGCTGAAGGAATTTGTGCACCTACCGTCCCTGGTCACTCTCACTGTGGCCTCCAGCCCCTGGTGTAAGTCAGCCAGAAAGCCCACTAAGGATTTATCAATGCCTATCTCCAGAAGGACCCCCCACAGCCTCGACCTGTTGACCAGATCAAAGGCTGAGGAGAGGTCCATGAAAGCCATATATAACGCTCCTTTTTTGACTATGGTGTATTTGGAGGTTATCAGATACAAGTTTAAGCATTGATCCAATGTGCTTCTTTTGGCCCTGAAGCCATATTGGGCGTTCGAAAGAATTCCCCTGCCCTCCAGCCAGGATGTTAATCTCCCCAAAATGACTCTGCCCAGGATCTTAACAGCAGAGTCAATTAGGGAGATAGGCCTGTAACAGGCAGGGTCATTCTTGAGGCCTTTTTTAAAAATGGGTATGATGATAGAGGTTGCCCAAGACTGTGGTATCACACCTGTTCTGGCTGCATTAAACACATTTCTCAGAACCTTTGACCAGAATGTGGGTGCTGCTTTGTACAGATCGGCCGGGACCCCGTCAGGTCCTGGGGCCTTGTTAATAGATGTCTTATTTATTGCATCCTCTATCTCTTCTATTGTGAAAGCTTCAATTGGGTCAGCATTAGAGTGGTCAGGGCTATCCTGTGATGGACTGGATTCAGTTTGTTTATAAATATTACCAAAGTGGGATAGCCACTGATCGTCAGGGATAACACACTCTGCTGAGTGGCTGTCTCCTTCCGAGAAGTATGAATGATTAATAACTTCCCAGAATTTTGAACTATCCCGAATGACCTCTGGCGATTGAAGGTCCAACCAGGCCTGCTCTTTGATGTCCTTCTTCCTTTTCCAAATTGCCTGTTTATACTCTTTCCTTAGTTGGATGACTTTGGCCTTGTTTCTTGGTGTCTCTTTGAGGGCATATAATAAGTTAGTGTGGGCCCTTGAACAGTTAGAGTCGAACCAGCGTTTAACAATCTGTCTCCCCCTTTTTGGTTTAAGGGTTAAATCCTTACTAATTTTTTGGCATATTATTTCAAAAGCCTGTACGATATTGCTATTGGTAGATAGGGGGTCTAAGCAAACACCGACTTCCCTTTCGGTTTTTGTTAAAACTTCCTGTAAGAAAGCAATTGGTGTCACTTTAGACCATTTCAACTTTCCCCCTTTACATGTTGATGTTAAATTTTTCATCGATTGTACCCCTGGTTCATTAGAATCTTTAAAATCAATAAATCCTACTTGCGATACCACTAATGCCACAGGGTTGTGATCGCTAAAAATAGAGTCCACGACTCTATAACTTAAGATATAATTCAAAATAAAGGATGAAATAAAAATAAAATCTATAATTGAACCTGTGTCATTCCCTTTGTATGTCGTGGGTCTTGGCCCTAGCGGGCAGCAACTAGACTCATATAAGTTATGCATGGCCAAAAAATTCTCCAGGCCCTCCCCTCCTTTTGTGTGTTCAAAGTGTACTGGGTGAGCATTGGGTGGGCCATCCTCATCAATAAACTTACAATTCATACTACAGGGATGAATATTAAAATCTCCTGACAATATAATCTCATAACCATGTTTGCTTAATTTATAGTTTTCCAGAAATTCATCAAGTAGCATCAGAATTTGGTTGTTATGAACAAATTCAGGAGAATTATAAAAGTTAATCAACAGAATAATAAGTGTGTTTGACATTGTTACCTCTACAACCAAGAAATGCGGGGAGCAAGACAATAACTGTTTGGCAATCCCTTTCAAATTAAGTGAAATGAAGGTGGATAAGCCACCTTTTGCTCTACCTGAGGTGCTCGGTGTAGCTAAGATATTAAAATGCATAAATCCATCAATCTCAAATTTGTTATCAATGGCCCATGTTTCTTGTAAGGAGATGATATCAAAAGATGAGATAAAACTTAGCCAGTTTTCATCATCAGCCTTCGATCTTAGTCCTGCAATGTTCCAGCTGAGGATCTTACAGGTCTTCCCATTAAACTCATCAGATGTCTGATTGGTGACACTTGGCTTCTCTAGTCAAACCGAGTCTTCTGTTGTTAACAAAGGGGAGAAACGGTTAGACAAGGGGACACTTTCTCTGTGTGCGTTAGTCAGTTGTGAATTCTTTACGGTGAATCGGGTGGCAAGCTGGTTAATAGGTGCTAAAGGTTTAGCCTTAGGGTGCATTGCAAAGTCGCAGGGTCCTAGGGTTGGGCTAAGTCTGCCCCCAGATGACTTATGTTTAGACAAGATGGTTTTCTTGGCCCCCCTCGGTGGATAAAAATAGCCCAGAGGTAATGGTCTAATGTCATCGTCAATTGTGGGTGAACCATCCCAGAATAGTTTATCAGCCACTCCTTTGTCCGAAAAGTTAAGAACAATACAATCTCCTTTAATGCACTTGCTACCATGTCCAACCCACCCCACCCTTCTGGCCATGATGATGTAAGGAGTAATATCTAAATCGCCGCTTGAATATTGCTTGCACCAACCTTTTGATTTATCTAAGAGATCTGTAATAGACTCTCTCTCCTTGTCGAGCAGTGGTGGAACTCCGCATATAACTGCTACATACGGGGCTGCTTGAGGGGGAAGGTACAGTCTAGCGGTGTTGGTTGTAGTGCGATTGTGCATGTTGTTATGGCTTGTTAGGGAATTTCCCTGAGTGATGATCTGAGGGGTGACACCCGCACTTGGCACAGTATCTAAGGCTAACAAAGCCGATGGTGGTTGGTCAATGGTGTGTGTCGTTTTTGTATTGGCTGGACTAGTTTTGGTTGTAGTACAGTCCATTATTTCAACACTGTCCGGAGTATTGGATGTGGCCTTGATAATAACATTTGACACCTGCTCTTTGGCCCTAAAGTCATTTATAAATGTGTCAATTCTCTCACACCTTTTTAGCAATCCTGCTAGACAGCTATTTAGGCAGTCCACGATGTCTTTCCCAATTTCTTCTAGTATTGGCTCAAGGCGAGCAGTGACCATATCCTCCAGTTTGTCCCCCAATGTTAAACAAATGTCATTAACAAGATCCTGGTGGTTAGAAATGGGGGCGCCTCTCATTCCAGTTTTGCTAGCTTTCTTTTTAGGGCTGTTAGGAGACAGCGGTCGGCCCATCTCCCCGTTATCGGTTTTGTGCTCCACTGAGACTATAGTGTTTGGGTTGTTGACTGGCAAGCCCTCCTCCTGCGTGCTCACCACAATGGGGTGTTGGGAGTGCTCGTGTTCAATGACAGTCGAATTAGAAGCTTTACCCAATTCTAGTTCCTTCTCGGCATTGGCGATTTTTTGATTTAATGCACCAACCGCCGATGTGAGATAAGAGATAATAGTGTCTGCCTTGCGTGGCACTTTAGCTTCCTTGGCCCCCTGACCCTCAGGGCCCCAATGTTTGCGCTTACCCATTTTCGGATCCAAAGGGGGTGGCCTCTTTGGCCCCTGACGGCCACAGACGGCCCGCCCTTGTCCCGGGCTTCTCCCGGCCGCTCCCGCGCGCGACTCGCGGGGCGAGGGGGGTGTCAGCGTTTTGCTGGCGCCTCCTGGCGCTTCTGGCGCGTCACGGGCGCGCTGGCGCCCCAGGGGCTGCTGGGAGGTGTGGTCCGGTGGCTCCGGTTTCCCGCTACCGCCGTTTCCCTCACGGCTTGGCCCGTTGGCCTGGCGAGGCTGATGTAAGTGTTCTGGTGTTCCCCCAGGTCTCGCGGGGGTCAGCGTTTTGCTGGCGCCTCCTGGCGCTTCTGGCGCGTCACGGGCGCGCTGGCGCCCCAGGGGCTGCTGGGAGGTGTGGTCCGGTGGCTCCGGTTTCCCGCTACCGCCGTTTCCCTCACGGCTTGGCCCGTTGGCCTGGCGAGGCTGATGTAAGTGCACTGGTCATCCTGCCCATGCCCCTAGTGACGTCATTGGTGTTTTGGGTCATAGCCTCCTGCATGTTACTGCTTCTCCTGCATGACAGGGATGTGGCAGTGGCCAGGCGGTTGATGGCTTTATTTAGGCCATGACCACGCTGCCTTTCCTTGTGCCTTGCCTCAAAATCAGTGTCTAGTTTGGTGCATAGCAGCTGCACCGAGTTGCCAATTACGCGCATCCTTGCTGACATCTCTTTGTTGACTTGTACCAGCTCACTGATGCCCTTTCCTATTTCTAGTATGTTGCTGTTCAGGGCCCTCATTTGGCGTTGGCATGACTGGATGGCTCTTCCCTGCATCCTCTGTATTTTTACCATGCTCCCCTCCAGACCACGGAACACACTTGGACCCTGAACTGGTGCATCTGCTGGCCTCTCTTGGACTCTCCGGCATCTTGCACCACTATGGGCCACCCCTGCACTGGAGTGCCTTGTACCAGAGCTGACATCTGCAGGCAAGTTGTGTGTTTCGTCCCCCTCACTGTCAGCTGCTGCTGACTCCATTTCTAGGAGTGGGGCCACAACATGCCTCCTGCTGGGTTGTGATGCAGGTGTGGGATCATGCTGTGATGCTGGCATTTCTGGGGATGACAGCAACAGAGGGGATTGAGATCTGTCAGGTGACGCCAGGATATCCTGAGGCATTTCTGTGTCTTGTGCAGGAGGATGGCTACTTGATGCACCTGTGTCCTGTGGTACGGGGTGTGGGTAGTAGGACCTGCTTCCTGACTCTCCTCCCTCTCAGGTGGTGTGCCTTCAGTCTCCTGCGAACGCCTGCGAGACGTTTCACCTGTGGACATATGAGTGTACATTAGCTAGGCGCTACTGTCTCACTGTCACTACAATTAAATATGTATCACATTGGCTTTCTTTTCTATGCAGTCATTTCCTTCACTAGTTGGTTGTTGTGCTGTATGACATTTTATTACATCTCCTGACTACATATCGCATCATGCATTGGCCCTGTATAGTGCTAGCAGTACTGGACTGGGGTTCACTTGCCCACAAAGGGTACAGGTAAGGATGATGGTATGGGGGGGAATGCTGTGTATTTGTCTTACCTTTTTTGCTTGCAGGTCTGGCTGAGCTGTCTACTTCTCCCAGTCCGCAGACGCATTCTGGTTCAATGGTTGAGGCCACCATCTCCTCCAGGTCAGTAAGGGGGGTGCTGGGTTCTTGCCTCCGCCAGTTTTTGATGCCTGCTTGTGATGTTCAGCCATTTTTTTTTGGTTTGGCTCCTGAGGTCATAAAATCGTTTTTTCAGGTCCTCTGTGTCTCTGGTGGTCACCCCAACTGCATTTACTTTGTCCAAAATGTCCAGCCAGATTTTTCTTTTTGCAGATTCTGCCACAGTGATGGACTGTCTGCCAAAAAGTTTG
The DNA here is from genome assembly GCF_964261635.1 of Lissotriton helveticus. Lineage (NCBI taxonomy): Eukaryota > Metazoa > Chordata > Amphibia > Caudata > Salamandridae > Lissotriton > Lissotriton helveticus. Next base: position 1,532,341,352 of record NC_136067.1, read on the forward strand.
TGGTGCACCTTCACCACCTCCTCCACAAGGACCTGCAACTCCATGCGGCTGAATTTGAGTTTCCTCCTCCTCTCAGGCTGCTCTTTTTCCTTGCTGCTTGCCATTTTACACTTTTAAAAGTGCACCAAACCCTTTCTGCTGCTCTGTGCCTCAGCTCAGCTCCAACTGCCTTTCCAGAATCTTCTAATTAGTTGCAGCTGCCTGTGAGGCCACTTCCTGGGAGGGAGGTGGCACCTGATTGGCTGCCTACTTGAGTTTCACTTTTGTTTGATTACCGATTCGATATTTACCGATTCGGTATTCTCCATGCATTCCTATGCGCCAAAAGGCCCATAGGAATGCATGGGGAATACCGATTCGGTAAATACAGAATCGGTAAATACCGATTCGGTAAATACAGAATCGGTAAATACCAATTCGGTATTTTCCGATTGCCCGATACCGAATTTTACCGATTCGGTATTTGTTACCGATTTTTTATCTACATACCATTTACCGATTCTAAAATACCGATTCGGTAAAATTCGGTATTTCAGAATCGGTAAAATCGGATTACCTACATCCGGCCCTTAGACTTTAAGGCAGCTTGACGCTCCATAGTCCCATAAAGTAATACAGTGCAAGTCAGGTCTCTCTTCATTTTGACAGCTAAGCTAGAAGAAACCTGATAACTGCTGTATTGTTATTGATTTTAATATTACTAAGGTGGGGAGGGGTGTGATTCATAAATGGAGGCACTCATGCTGGAGAACTAGGACTTAAGGTAAACAACCTTTCTTCTCCAATCTATTATATTATGATTGGGAAAAAATGCTCTCTGAAAAAAAGTGTTCCCAAATCCTACACATAGGTGAAATTATTTCAGCGATTGTGAAGAAGCCCACTATAAAAACTAGGCTTACAATTAAGTATCTTTGGACATTTATGAACAAATGTCACTGACAACTCAGTGTGCACAATATGATCAGCATGTTCTCTATCTGTTTTTTTGCCATTTAATGTTCTGTGTGATGCCATTTCTAGGTGTCAATGGAGCTAAACTAAATTCTTTGTAACTACTCCACTAGCCCAGATTCCTCCACAGTGTTGATTTCCTTTGTTGTGCCCTGGTGACACCTCAGTACCATCCTGGTGTACTATTTATTGAAGACAACACAACACAGAAAGATTCTTCACTCCTGTTTGCACCACTGTTAAAATTCAGCAAAAAATAACAAAAGTCAACACAGAGCAGCACAAAAACAATACACACCATTACAACCCAATACAATATTAACATTGAAAACACCTCAATAATTAGGAAGTCATTATGATAAACAGATGGTTCAACTATAAGTTCACAATATGTAACTATGCCAATGGTTTACGATCATCTGCTCTCAAAGGCACCATGATTTAGTGAAAAACAAAAGAGATCACGGGCTCCCCCAATGATCGCTTCCATCCAAGCCTCTATTGTGTTTGGTGTCTTCCATGTTCCTCACTGCTGTTAGGTTCAGAACACTATCAAAACTGCTTGTTCTTAGGTGACTTCTGGCATTAGGTACAGCAGGCTGGGTGTTCATTTATTCAGATGGGGCGGAGGATATATGCTGATAATATTGGCAGTTTCTTAATTAAGTGCCCTTGAGGTCTCGCGCTAGAAGCTGCAAGCACTCTGAAAGACTTTATTTGCATGACATTGCATGGAAGAAACATACAAAATTGCTTTGTGCAATAGTGAATTATTACACAGATTTTGAACTGCGGGATTCATCTTCTCATTTTTCCTATGATTTATATTTCTATTTTCTATATATTTTCCCTTAAATAAGTAACAGACAGGAAACAATTTCAAGTTACCATATAAAAAACACATTTTGATTTGTAATTAGTTTGTGCTGTAATTATCAGTGCTAAAATATAGACACTTTTTTTTTCAGTTTCAGACAATGGAGCTGCCAACCATTGCTTATAATCTCCCAGTGCCTCTATTACCCGCACTAACTACCTTTGGTTCACATGCACTTTCCTTACCACATCACAGCAGCACATTTTCATGGTAGAATTATGAACAGTGCCATACTCCCCATTAGGGTTGACTATTTTTCCTGACCAAAATTACTTTTAAAACACTGTTTAGATTTTCTGGTTGGGGTTGCAGCTGCTTCACATGTACTGTAGCATTCTTTCATCACCTTTCGCCTTGCACTGCACAATCTGCACTATTTCCCACGTAGCACAGAGCATATGACAAATGAATATAATGATCTTTTGAATCAAAAGATTTGGTTTTATATTTTTGTAAATTGTGAGTAGACCTGTATACACTTCATTGACGGGAGTATCCCCACCACTAATTGAATCTTGATGAGATAAGTGATACCTACACTACTGTGTTTTTTCACATTATCTTATTCACTCGCTTCAGGACTTGGCCTTTGTGTCTAATAATAATAATAATAATAATAAAAAAAAAATTATAAAGCGCCTGGTTACACTTGGAACAGTGTGTCCCCGCGCTATGGATACAGACCAAGAAAGCTAAAATAACTGTCCAACAGGGAGCACAAAGAGGGCTGGAGTGGAGTTGGACCTAATTATTTAGGGAATAGGTGAGTCTTCAATTTCTGACGAAACCTCACCTCAGATGGTTCCATACGGAGCTCGATCGGAAGTGCATTCCACTGTTTACTGGCCAGGTATCGAAAAGAGCGACCGCCCAGCCGTGTTTTATAAATACGTGGAACCTGGAAGAGCATACTACCTAGGGATCTCAGTAGCCACCTAGGACGATACATGGTCAGTAAATTTTGTAGATAGATAGGTCCATTACCCTGTGCCATGCGCTGGGCCATGCGCATCGTTTTGAACACAATACGTTCCCGAATGGGAAGCCAATGCAAGGTGGCTAGGGCACGACTCCCAGATGACTTCCGGGGAAGATTCAATGCCAACCTGGCGGCCGCATTCTGCACGCAATGAAGTTGTTGCAGACCTTTCTTACACAAACCGATATACAGTGAGTTCCCATAGTCCAGGTGGGAGGTGACAAGGGTATGAATTAGCGTTTTCCTACCAGTAGCGGGGAGTAGGTCCAAGGTTTTTCGCAGACTTTTTAGAATGCCATAGCATTTGCTTGCAACCCCTCTGATATGGTGTTCAAAGGACAGATTGACGTCCAGTCATACTCCCAGGTTTTTCACCTGCTCAGAGTGGTTGGGAGTGGGCCCTAATTCGGGCGGCCACCACCCTGGAGACCATATCGATGGCATTTTACCCATCACTAGAAGCTCGGTTTTGCTCCCATTGAGGCCTAGGGAGTTGTTATTCATCCAGACTGCCAGTTCCCCTAGACAGGCGGAGAAATTAGCCGCTGTCTCTTCCAATGGTTGGGATAGGGTCGCCACCAACTGTGTGTCGTCAGCGTAGGACACTATCTCCACCCCGTAGGCTTCCAGTATCTTGGCCAGGGGTTCCATATAAAGATTTAATAAAGTAGGGCTCAGAATAGAGCCCTGAGGAACCCCTTGCTTTAAGGATCGTACCTCAGATTTAAAGAGGGGACAGTGGACTTGGAACCTTCTATCTGCAAGGAACGAACACAGCCACTCATGAGCCGGCCCTACAATTCCCGCCTCCCTAAGGCGGGCAAGTAGCAGAGGGTGTGAGACGGTGTCGAATGCCGCACTAAGGTCTAGCAGCAGCAGCGCGGCCATCTGCCCCTCATCTACTTTCATCCGAAGCAGTTCTGTGGAAAAAAGTAGAGCCGATTCCGTGGAGTGGTTGGCTCCTAAGCCAGACTGTGAGGGGTGGAGGAGTTGGCATTCCTCCATGAATTTACCTATCTGGGCATTAACAATTTTCTCCACCCCTTTAGCGCAGAAAGGTAAGAGCGAAATGGGGTGAAAATTGTCCAGGTGGGACAGGTTGAGATTGGCCTTTTTTTTAATCGGGATTACCTGATCTGTTTTCCACTCAGGGGGCACATAGTTTGCCTGAAAGGATAGCTCTGCCAAACGTCCTATATGGATTATAAGGAGCTCCAACTGGTCCCTAAAGATCTTAGGTTGAGCCGCATCCATTGGGGAGCCTGACTGGATACTCAGAGCTATCTTCATCAGCTCCGGTTGGTCGGGGACTACAAACTGGTTAAGGCTCTTATCTCCCCTTGGCCTCGTTTCTCCAGCTCGTACAGTATGGATCTCATGAGTTCCCGTTGGGTAGGACCGATATATGGTCTCGACCTTCTGCACAAAGTAGTCCACGAGTGCCTCGCAGACCTCCTTGGAATCCACATCCGGAGCAAGAGTTCTCTTAAGTGAGGTAAGCTCCTTGTATATGGAGAAAAGTTCCTTGGAGGAATTCTCCGCTAGCTCAATTTTGTTATTTAGGAATTCTCTTTTAGTTCTCCTTATCCAGCCATGGTACTCTTTCAGGCTTTTCTTATATTCCAGCATGGCCGTCTCATCATAGTTTTTGCGCCAAGCACGTTCTAAACCTTTGCATATGGACTATCTAACTAGTCAAGACTGCCATTTAGCTACCATTGGTTCTTTTTAAAGAGGGGCTGTCCTTATTTGAAGACAACCATATCTCTAGTTTCACTGACAAAGTGTTAATTTTAACTGTTTTCACACTTTACTCTGAAAAAGTCTAGTTGGATTTTTGTTCATGGAGTAATAATAATATTTATTCGAATGGCAATCACATCCATAAAAAGATACAATAATACAATCATACAATATATTATTCATGGAGTAAACCAGGATCATTTTATACATTTCAAAATTGAACTTGAAAACATTGCATTTATGCATGTGCAGCAAATTGTAAATCTATCACATGCCGCTTGTCCTAATGCAAACATATTCACAGAAAAAACTAAATGCAAGATTTGATACTCAATATTTATTTTTATCTAACACCTAGGACTTGAGGTTTCAGAAGGGAATGCAGTCAAATTGGCCATGTATCTATAGTATCCACTCCTTCATTTATTTACATTTTTATTTTAATTTGTGGGGCAACAGAGTGGTTTTAGTGAAACAGTAATGCATAAAGTCATAGTAAACGAGTAAGGTCCAAAAACGATTGATAGATAAATAATGAAAGCACCAAAAATAGTGTAGTACATACAGATAGCAATAACACAGAAAAACAGTCATGTAATGTACTGAGTATGTACATAACAGTGGCATAGAAACACAATATAATAAGAACAATAAAACAGGGGAGTACATACACTGCTGTAATATTTGTGCAATGCGTAAACTATAGAAATACACATCATTATTAAGCTACACAATCACAGCTAAGGTGCTGTAAGGTGGAACAGGTATTATGGTTGGAAACTATAGTTTTAGAATTCATGGGTACCGTGGATAGGGAAGTTTTCATATCTTAAAATCATAGTGAGTCTATGATTTCAAATCCCAAGCAAAACTATCATATAAACCTGAGCCTTGCATCAGATAAATCTGACATCACTCTAAAACTCTCATTTAGATGTAAACCACACAGCTATATGATTTTTAAAAAAAATCCAAAATTGTTTATCAAGTATACAGAACAGATTTCAAGAGTGAGCACATTTCTACTGAAACGAGATAATAGGTTTTGGTAGATACCCAATAAAATGATTGATGTATAACAGGTTAGGGAAGTCTGGGGATTTGCAAAACAAAAATTAAAAAATGCAGTACATCTTATCCAGTGATAGCGTATGATTTGTCTGCCAATTACTGATCACGCCGTTTGTAATTCTATGCTCTAGCTTGTGAGCACTGACAGCAAAGATGTGTTTACAAAGTCTAGTTAAGTGGTTTGCTCTTTGGCACTTATTACTGCTCTGAGCTCTTTGTCTGTTATAAATGTGTGCCCTACGATGAAGCAAGTAATGGGACAGCTTTGTTGTTATGATTTGTTTGAAACGTCTGCTATTTGCCAGATAGCTTTGATATGAGTTTCTCCTTTGTTCCTTTGCGCGTTGAATGTTTTTACATTAACTTGGCAAGTGTGATGTGTCCTTACTTCATTCTCGAAACCAATTTATACATATTGTAACTGCTTTATCTTGCACCTGTAAAAGTTGTCATTTTTGAACTGTAAATATCACAGCAAGCCTGAACTGGAACCGAAGGGTTTTTGGGGTTATAGTACCGGGTATTGATGTACTATACTCTGAAGTACTTAAGCGAGGAGGCATCATAATAGTGCAATCCTAGTAAAGTGGAATGTTTCTTCATGAGTGAACCCACGCATTGGAACTTTGGAAAGTGTCTTCCACACAGGAACTTTGGGCCAGACGTACAAACCTATTTTGTAGTCACAAACACTGCAATTCACAAAATATGGGGTCGATTAGGATCGCGGACGGACTTGAGTCCGTCCGCGACCCCTGAGGAGGAGGGAACGTCCGCATGGGCTGCGGCGTTCCCTCCGATCTGATTAGGATGTGACCGCCAGGGTGGCGGTCACATCCTCTATCTCTAACATTGCGGCGGGTGCAGCTTCAAGCTGCACCCGCCGCAATGTTAAAAATGCATGCACCGCATTTGCATGCACAAAGCGGCAGGCACCGCCCGGTGCCTGCTGCATTGTGCACGCAAATGCAGGGGGGTACCATAGGTACCCCCCATGTGCACCCCCCACCACCCCTTCACCCAGGGGGCCCGCAACGGGCCCCCGAAGTGACGGTCCGTATGCTTTTTCACGGCGGAAAAGCCGCCGTGGAAAAGCATAGAATTGCAGACATCCTAATATGCCTGGCGGTGTCTGATAGACACCGCCAGCCATGTTAGTGCTTTTCCGCCGTGGTCGCCTTCCGACCGCGGCGGAAAAGCGGCGGACAGATTGTGAGACCCACCAGCCATCCTGATTTGGCGGTGGGTCTTTCAGGCCTCCTCGGCGGATTTCCCGCATACTCCGGGCCGGCGGTGGCTTCCGCCGGCCCGGAGTATGCGGAAAATCCGCCATCATAATGACCCCCTAAGTGCGTTTGCCCCCCAAAATAGGTTTTACTATATACTAACCCCATTTTAGGAGTCAATAAACTGTATTGACTCCTTAAAATGTTATTTAAATGGATACTGATTCGCAATTTGGAGGAAGTGTGTTGTAAATATCTCTTCCAACTTGCGAATTGGTATGAGATGGATCAATGTTTTGTGTTGGGGTGGCAAGTCATTCTCAAAAGGGAAGGGGTACCTAGGGGACCCATTGACTTTGTGAATTTAGATAACTAGTTTGCTGGGTTCAACTCTCAAACAAAATTTTAAAATAAAGTAAACTTAAAAAATAAATGCATCTGTTTTCTTTAAGGGAATGTGTTGCATTTAAAAAAACTGCGGGGCATATTATCAAGGGGGTTTATCTCCGCTTTTTTGGCTTTAAAAGCCAAGAAAGCTGAGATAAAATTATCTCCCTATTACCTAGCTGTCGCTAACACCAGTTAGCGACAGCTAGTAGGAGATAGCGACCATCTTGGGCCCCACTTTGCATGTCAGTGATATTTATCACTAATGACATGTAAAGTGGGCGTGCCAAGATGTTAGCAACTGGAAACAGTCGCTAACAATGCTATCTCCTATTACCAACTTTTGGAGATATTCGCGCTAAGCGCGAATATCTCCAAAAGCTAACACCTGCCCTGAGCAGTTCTTAGCCATGTTATCCAATGGGAGGTGGATAACATGGCTAAGAGCATTAGCTCGGTAATGCATGAATATCGCTGACTTTTCAGCGATATTCATGCATTGCGGACGTTTTTTATCGCATTTGCGATAAACCTTGGTAATACCAAGGTTTATCTGCGATAAAAATCGCTGCAGCTCAGCGGTAAAATTTTGTCTCTAACCAAGCAATAGCGATTATTATCACTATTGCTTGGTAATATGCCCCTGCGTTATTTAAATGAGATCTCATACATGGCGGTCCCCATCAGGCAATCCTCCCTGTTAATAGCTTCCAGTTGCTTTAGGTCACTATTTACAACCTACCTCATTAATATTCATGAGGTAGGTTGGATTGTAGCTAACTCTGAATGGGAATTTAGCAAATTGGCCAATTAGTACTTAGGCCAGTTTACAAAAATTCCACTCTGGTCACAAAAATACTGGTCGCAATTTGTGATTAGTATTTAGCGACCAACGATTTGTATGTCAGGCTCTTTGTCCTTGAATCCTTGCTGCATGTCAGCTTTCCTTCTAAGATATATGCTTACTTTGTTATTATAATTTGAAAGCCTGGTGCTCTTGGAAGTAGTAGCTATAATGTGAATAACAGTGCTGCCCGGTATAATGAAGTACAATTTTTGTTTGCCTTTATTGGGAAGAACTGGGACAGAGGAACAGAAAAGGCTGTTGTCTGGTAGGGGTAAACTTGGAAGAATGTCCTAGTATTCCATGCTCAAATGTTGACTGCAAAAGAGAATATGCAAGACTTGTCACGTAAAACTAATTGATTGAGAAAGTGTGAATATGGGTGACTCAAAATTTGGAATGGTTCACTAAGTGGAAAAACAAAAGCCTTAAGGACAAATGTAGACAAATCCGCACAGTCATTCAATGGACTATACTCAGAACAGAGGTGCATCAAATATTTAATGTACAATACTGAAAGGACAGCCAAACCAAAATATTCAGCTTCTGGAATATTGCTCTAAATATAACAGAGATCTAAGTTATGAGTTGAACCTCTTCTGTAAAGTCTGATTTCATTTGGGACTATGTTGTTTGGACTTTTGTCGAATTATTAAGTGTCAAAGGAAAAAAAGTCCCGAGTAACAAGTGGACATCACAAAAGTATATCCAGATTCAGTATTGCTCCTCAAGGTATCTCACTAAAAACAGCATGCCCATTAAGTAGGCGGGAAAGGCAAAGGTACAAATGCATATAGGGGACAAAAGTTCATCAGTGTGTGGCAGGCTATAAAGATGTCTGAGACATATCACAACAACAAAGAAGAAAATTTTTTAAGCTATAGTCATATTTAGAGCATATAGTGACACATGTTTGGTAAAAGATCTTGTTTCAAAGATATTTTTATTATTATCAAAAACAGTTTGCACAATTAATTGTAATTTATAAACACCATTAAAAACAAGTTAAAATCCCATATTACATATAGGCAATTAGTTACTCATAAATTTTTTTTGATTTTTATGCAACATCATTAAAAAACATAAAGAATCACAAAGGTCGACGCGGCGTTTCGGTTTTTTTCTTTGAACACCTTCTTCAGGACTGATTCTAGACAATTAAGAAACACACAATTACCATACATTGTCACATTACTATATCTTAATCCAATACTATCTGTGATTTACATATTCCCATTGTACATGTAGTCATAGTTGCATCTACTTTTTATCTACATTTCTCTACATTTTGCCCAGACATATTAGCTTTTCTTTTTTTACATTAAAACAATGTTTTTTTCATGGTATCCCATACATATTCCCATTCGGGTTGTCAACATCTAATGACTTGTCGTACAATATTGCAACCTATCCACTTTGTTTGCCTTTCCCTTGGAATTTGCTATTCCACTGCTGTTTAACTCTCTTGTGTGACCCACCTATGAAAGTCAGCCTACCTTGTTCCAGAAAAGTGAAAATGGCTCTGCTGGAGGGTGCTGACTATCCCAGAAAGGAAAAATCACCATCTGCCGTATTCAATTAACAGGTGTATAAGACCTAGATAAAAGACATTTATTTTTAGTCCTTCATTATTTTTTATATTTACTTCAAGTTCTACCTGGCTGTGTATGGTTCCCAGATCAGTTTTCTCATGGTTCCCTACCTTTTTAATTCGGGTATTGGACCAATGTTCATAACATCACCAACTGCCGTATTCAATTAACAGGTGTGAAGAACCTGGATAAAAGACATTTTATATTTATTTTTAGTCCTTTATCACCTCTTATTTCCCCGTTGAGTTCTACCTGGCTGTTTATGATTCCCAGATCTGTTTTGTTATGGTTCCCTACCTTTTTAATTTGGGTACTGGACCAATGTTCATTAGATAGCCATCTCTATTGACAGGCGTGCTTCAGGTCGTATCTCTGGACCTAGGGGCATAGATTTAACCCTTAGTGCTTGTTGTTGTATATAGATTATCCTCCCTCTGTTATCAAAGATGTTAGTGCAATTAACCATATACCTGTTGGTCTGTTCTATTCTTGTTGGAAATTGCTGCCAGGAGGAGCCACCGGTAAATGATTATGAGTAAGGCGATTCTTTCCCTGCAAAAATCAATTAATCGCTCACTTATTAAGTATTTAATGTGCACTATGATCAACTTTGCTTGCATCTCTATCCCTTACCAGATCAATAGGGAATCGAACGCCGCTGTTATCTTGATCTTCTTTGGTATGATCGAAGGACAGCATACACCTTGTCACCTGACTTGAGAATGATCACGTGACTGTGTAGTTATCTGTGAATATACAGTTCAGTTATTGATAATACGTTCTTCCTGCTGTATCCTATGTAGCTACTCTTGATTCTCTCGATTTTTCTTGCATTTTTAGTTCAGTCTCTCACTAAGGTTATCTCTTACTGTTACTCCGCCATCCTTAGTTTAGTCTCTCACAAAGGTAGTCTCCTATTCTTACTCCACCACCCTTAATAACTTAGTGCGCTATACTTCTATATTCTGTTTTATCCACATTCAGGTCTATATCATTATCACAAGGCCAGCCTCTTCAGGACATGTTCACTAAGTTTAGGTTTCATAATTATTGCTCTCCTTATTACCTTTAAAATTAGAGTCGGCCTCCCTGCTCCTTTATCCTGGCAGCGCGTCGCATCCGTCACCTCCGGTAGAATTCCCGAAAATGAAATGAATGATTGCCGCTTCATTTCCTCTTTTTAAATGCATGCCGATTTCTAATTGGGCGCGCTTTTCACTGTCTCTGATAGGCGGAAGACTAAGCTGCGCTAGATACTGTTACTAAGGTGCAGGCGTCACTGTTGTTACTTCCGTATTAACCGCCCATTGGTTAAGGTCATTTCGTCCGACAGCCCGCATTGGTTAAAGAACTCGATGCGTTTCCATGGAGATAAAGTTTGTTCCATGTCCCCGCGTCTTGATTATGGGCGATTTTCGAAGTGCGAGCCCATTGGTTTAGAAAACAATCCGTTTCTATGACGATGTTTACTTTATTTTTCCTCTATGTTTTCGTAGTACGAGCCTGATTCCGGGCGGTTTTCGTAGTACGAGCCCCTTGGTTTGGAAAGCCAATCCGTTTCTCTGACAATGTTTACATTATTTTTAATCTAAGGGTCTGCAACAAATATAAGTCCTTTTGTTACCGCTTATCTTTGGTAACCGCCCTTGAAGATTTTCTGTGGCGCTGCCTACTCCTTTTGTATTCCGACCGCACCTGCTACTTCCATTCTACCGGTACTATGATGTTGCCGCTTCGAAATCTCAAATAGGGGCACTCGTCGCTTTAAACTGTCTTGGCATAATACGACCGTACCACAGCATACATAAATAGTGTATATTAAAGGGGATATGTCATTTCCAATATAATCGCCCTAATTACATAGAGTATGTTTTTCTCTTTCATCATAAGTATTCTAGTCGGATTAACTTTCATAACATCAGAGTTTTTAGTTACTATTCCATATAGGTATTGTATTAGTCTATATTTACCCCGCCAGGGGGTGTATGGTTAGATATCCGATTGGCGTCATTAAATTAGTCAACATAAAAACTCTCAGTGGGGGATTTAATAATCATCTCCTAGTTTCCCATGTTGTGATTATTTTTAAGAATATCATTATGTCCCAGTGAAGATTTCTCAGGGTTCACTCTCTATGTGATTTGTCTATCACTTCCTATCCTACATTTTTTTGTTATTTATTGGACCCTAGTTTCAGATAATAAGTACACCTACATCAGTTTCTATGGTTTCACAGGTTCACTGCTATAAGTGTCTACGATGGAATTCACCTAATGATTTTCTCCCAATCCTCTCTTGAATTGAGTCCACTTCTCACACTATTTAGGGTAGACATATAGAATTGTTCCCTCTTCTTCCTCTTGTCATCACAGTTACCTCCTCTTTTACTTAAAGTTATCCTCTCTAGTCCGCACCATTTCAGATCCTCAATCCTATGACCTGCTATCCTCCAATGTTCAGTGAGGGGTGCTCCAGTTTTCATAGTTCTAAGGGCAGAACGATGTTCATTCAGGCGAAGCCTGATTTCCCTGGATGTCTCACCCACATAGGATTTCTGACAAGGGCATTGGATTAAGTAAATAGCATTTTTAGTCCTGCAGTTGATGAAACTTTTTATATTTACAGATCTTTCATTTGCTACGACTTTACTCCCTTTAATGATGCTTGTACAGTTTACACACCCCCCGCAGGGATGTGTCCCTGTGGGTAGGGGGTTGCCATCAATAGTTGTTTGCAGGGTTTTCGGAGTCTCTCTGTACGTATGAACAAGGGAGTTGCGGATGGTTCTGTTTCTCCTAAATGAGAACATGGGCTTCGGAATGGGTGTGGCTGTTTTATCAGCTATTAAGTGCCAATTTCTATTAATAATGTTCTTCACTTGATGACTCACTTGGGAGAAATTGGTGACAAACATAATGGGTTGTTGATTTTGTTGGCTGTGATCTTTTGGTTTGAAGAGGTTCTCTCTATTGAAATATTTTGCACGTTTGTAGGCGTGCCTTACCATCCTTTTTGGATAGCCTCTCTCGACAAACTTCTCTTTCAGAATTGTTGCATGTCTATCATAATCTGGCATTGAGGTACAATTTCTTCTTAACCGAAGAAATTGTCCAAAGGGGATATTGTCCTTCTGTGATGCAGGGTGGTTACTGTTAAAATGTAGCATGCTATTACTATCAGTGGGCTTGGTGTATAATTCCACAGTTAAATAGCCCCCTGTTTCTTTGATTATGATGTCCAGAAACTCCACACGATTTTTGCTCACGTGTGAAGTGAATTTCAAGTTTACATCACCACAGTTAAGCCAAGTTAAAAAATCATTCAAAGTCTCTATTTCACCGGTCCATATGAAGAATATGTCATCTATATACCGGCCCCATTCCGAGATGTTTTCATAGAATGTGGCCGTAGTATTATAGATGTGCTTATCTTCAAATTTGAAGACGTATAGGCAAGCCAAGCTCGGCGCACAGGTAGCCCCCATGCTGGTCCCCTTTGTTTGTCTGAATAGTTCATCCTTAAACATGAAGATATTGTTTTTAAGGATCAAAGTTATGCAATCTAAAATGAACGTTTGATGATCTGTCATATCATGTTGATTATCACTCAAAATTTCTTCCATAATTTCTATGGTATCATCCTGGGGAATATTAGTGTATAGCGCTTCGATGTCCAAAGTCACTAACACTTGGGTTTCTGGATTAAAGATCAATCCCTCAACCTTCTTGTCCTTGTCAGAAATCCTATGTGGGTGAGACATCCAGGGAAATCAGGCTTCGCCTGAATGAACATCGTTCTGCCCTTAGAACTATGAAAACTGGAGCACCCCTCACTGAACATTGGAGGATAGCAGGTCATAGGATTGAGGATCTGAAATGGTGTGGACTAGAGAGGATAACTTTTTTTTTTTTTTTTTAAGTTTTCAAAAACCTTTATTGCTTGGTACGAAAGTGAACACAGCTGGTGGCCTACAACCTTCCAAGGGCCGGCCGCTCCATAAACTTATGTCAGTTAACACAGCGTCCCGCCAACAACCCCGCAGGGCCGGCCGCAGTTAAATCCTCATGGCTATCATATCAAAGAGAGCACAAATGACTTAAGTGGATACAGCATGGTGAAGTATGCATTATTGTAGTGCTGTGGAGCGCTCCACTTGTCCATAACTGTTAAACCCATAGGAACATTATCAACAATTTCTCATTGTAAGTCGTAAGCTTAGCGATCCTAAATAAGGTAACCATATCAACCTATATACAGAGCACAGCCAGTACAGTGAAATCAGGTCAAGCAGCAAGCGACATCACGCCTCCCGTTCTCGCCAAACACTCAAGCCAAGTTAGACAATGAAAAACCTGTAAGGATAAGGAACCTGTCAGCACCATGCCTCATATCAATGCAGTGCAGTCAATTAACGTGCCTCAGTAGTCCCATTGCTCCCACCAGTGTAGAAGGTAAGTGTGGTAAGGGCCCTCGCAGCCTGTTTCAGTCGGCCTCAGATTCAGACTCCGCTCTAGCAAGCATATAAGCAGTGTATGGTCCCCAAATATCGGTAGGCCGAGAACCAGCCGGCAGTTCTTCGTGGTAACAGAGCAGTTGATCCCGGCAGTACGCCAGGTCCTTCAGCCAGTCTTGCAGGACAGGTGCTCTCCTACCACCCCAACACACTGCAACCCTTCGTTTAGCCATTTGCAGCGACAGGCATACAAGTTTACGCACTCCCCTCGGGACCCCTGATATCAAGCCTAGGAGACACACTCGAGGGGTACAGTCAATCACAACCTCAGCCATAGCAGATACTGTCGCGACCACAGCAGCCCAGAATTCTCCCACCTTAGTGCAACCCCAAGCCAGATGCAGAAAGTCCGCAGGCCCAAGTCCGCAACGCGTACAATTATCGGTTTCACGAAGCCCATACCTGCACAATTGCACCGGAGTATAATAGAGTTGATGCAAATACTTATAATGAATAAGTCGAAAATTGCCATTTGCTGCATAATTACCCGTCATGGAGCAGCACTCCTCCCATTCATCGTCCGTCAATGGGTGCTGTAACACCGCGTCCCATTTACTTTTGGAGCTAGCATCCAACACACCCTCATCTCGCTGCGCAGCTCTATATAACCGAGATACCAGCTTCGTTCTGTCTTTTGCCGAATAAAGGAGTTGCAACCCTTCCAGCACCGGAGGTTCTGCCGGAAAAGACGGATAGTGGCTCCGAAGTGCAGCTCGGAGTCGAATGTATATAAACGTAGCCATACTGGCATTGCCGCCCTTTGCCAAAAAGGCCGCCAATGTGATAAAGGTGCCACCCTGGAATACATCCCCCATGAGGTGCAAACCGGCAGATCTCAGAAGGCGAAGCGCCCCTGTGTCCCCCAGCACTGATATGTGTTCATGCCATGAAAGGGGCATCGCCGGTGCATACAGGGGAAGTCTACCAGCACGCTGACCGAGCGCATTCCAGGCCGCAGCCGTGCTACGTACCGTATCCACGTCGTTCCGTTCATATGCCGTTTGAGAGTTTACTATCATGGCTTGCAGCGGCAGCGGCCCGGACGCCCCGGCCTCCACAGCAACGTGAGGCGTATAGGGCGGAGCTGATATCCAATATGTGGCAAAATGTGCTTGGGCACACAGATAATAAAGATGCATGTCCGGAATTGAGAATCCTCCGAGCTCATATGGTTTCGTCAAAGTAGTCCAGCTCAGGCGTGGCTTCTTGCCCCCCCAGACCAAGCTTATCAGCAAAGAACGAAGCGTGGCGAAAAAATGGCTCTTGAGTGCTAACGGGGCATTTACAAATAGATACAAAAATCTCGGGAGGACTACCATCTTGATCAATGCCACTCGGTCAGCCAGAGACAGTGGTAGTCTTTTCCATCTGTCCACCTGGTCCTCGAGCTTAGAAATCGCCGTGCCATAGTTCACCCGAAGCATTTAATCTGGATCACGGTGTATCCAGATACCAAGATAGCGGACCGGGTCGGTAGCCCATTCTAAGGGGAAGTTGAGCGGGAAGTGCACTGTGCTGTCAGTAAGTGGCATAATAATCGATTTCTCCCAGTTTATGGACAGGCCCGCAAACCACTCAAAGCGAATATATTCTCGTATCAACCCCTCCAGATAAATCTCAGGCTCCCTTACATACAATACCATGTCATCCGCGTACATGGACACAGCCAGCGGTCTCCGATCGAAACACAGGGCAGATTGCGAATGCCGTTGACGCAGGATACACGCTTAGAGAGGATAACTTTAAGTAAAAGAGGAGGTAACTGTGATGACAAGAGGAAGAAGAGGGAACAATTCTATATGTCTACCCTAAATAGTGTGAGAAGTGGACTCAATTCAAGAGAGGATTGGGAGAAAATCATTAGGTGAATTCCATCGTAGACACTTATAGCAGTGAACCTGTGAAACCATAGAAACTGATGTAGGTGTACTTATTATCTGAAACTAGGGTCCAATAAATAACAAAAAAATTTAGGATAGGAAGTGATAGACAAATCACATAGAGAGTGAACCCTGAGAAATCTTCACTGGGACATAATGATATTCTTAAAAATAATCACAACATGGGAAACTAGGAGATGATTATTAAATCCCCCACTGAGAGTTTTTATGTTGACTAATTTAATGACGCCAATCGGATATCTAACCATACACCCCCTGGCGGGGTAAATATAGACTAATACAATACCTATATGGAATAGTAACTAAAAACTCTGATGTTATGAAAGTTAATCCGACTAGAATACTTATGATGAAAGAGAAAAACATACTCTATGTAATTAGGGCGATTATATTGGAAATTACATATCCCCTTTAATATACACTATTTATGTATGCTGTGGTACGGTCGTATTATGCCAAGACAGTTTAAAGCGACGAGTGCCCCTATTTGAGATTTCGAAGCGGCAACATCGTAGTACCGGTAGAATGGAAGTAGCAGGTGCGGTCGGAATACAAAAGGAGTAGGCAGCGCCACAGAAAATCTTCAAGGGCGGTTACCAAAGATAAGCGGTAACAAAAGGACTTATATTTGTTGCAGACCCTTAGATTAAAAATAATGTAAACATTGTCAGAGAAACGGATTGGCTTTCCAAACCAAGGGGCTCGTACTACGAAAACCGCCCGGAATCAGGCTCGTACTACGAAAACATAGAGGAAAAATAAAGTAAACATCGTCATAGAAACGGATTGTTTTCTAAACCAATGGGCTCGCACTTCGAAAATCGCCCATAATCAAGACGCGGGGACATGGAACAAACTTTATCTCCATGGAAACGCATCGAGTTCTTTAACCAATGCGGGCTGTCGGACGAAATGACCTTAACCAATGGGCGGTTAATACGGAAGTAACAACAGTGACGCCTGCACCTTAGTAACAGTATCTAGCGCAGCTTAGTCTTCCGCCTATCAGAGACAGTGAAAAGCGCGCCCAATTAGAAATCGGCATGCATTTAAAAAGAGGAAATGAAGCGGCAATCATTCATTTCATTTTCGGGAATTCTACCGGAGGTGACGGATGCGACGCGCTGCCAGGATAAAGGAGCAGGGAGGCCGACTCTAATTTTAAAGGTAATAAGGAGAGCAATAATTATGAAACCTAAACTTAGTGAACATGTCCTGAAGAGGCTGGCCTTGTGATAATGATATAGACCTGAATGTGGATAAAACAGAAAATAGAAGTATAGCGCACTAAGTTATTAAGGGTGGTGGAGTAAGAATAGGAGACTACCTTTGTGAGAGACTAAACTAAGGATGGCGGAGTAACAGTAAGAGATAACCTTAGTGAGAGACTGAACTAAAAATGCAAGAAAAATCGAGAGAATCAAGAGTAGCTACATAGGATACAGCAGGAAGATCGTATTATCAATAACTGAACTGTATATTCACAGATAACTACACAGTCACGTGATCATTCTCAAGTCAGGTGACAAGGTGTATGCTGTCCTTCGATCATACCAAAGAAGATCAAGATAACAGCGGCGTTCGATTCCCTATTGATCTGGTAAGGGATAGAGATGCAAGCAAAGTTGATCATAGTGCACATTAAATACTTAATAAGTGAGCGATTAATTGATTTTTGCAGGGAAAGAATCGCCTTATTCATAATCATTTACCGGTGGCTCCTCCTGGCAGCAATTTCCAACAAGAATAGAACAGACCAACAGGTATATGGTTAATTGCACTAACATCTTTGATAACAGAGGGAGGATAATCTATATACAACAACAAGCACTAAGGGTTAAATCTATGCCCCTAGGTCCAGAGATACGACCTGAAGCACGCCTGTCAATAGAGATGGCTATCTAATGAACATTGGTCCAGTACCCAAATTAAAAAGGTAGGGAACCATAACAAAACAGATCTGGGAATCATAAACAGCCAGGTAGAACTCAACGGGGAAATAAGAGGTGATAAAGGACTAAAAATAAATATAAAATGTCTTTTATCCAGGTTCTTCACACCTGTTAATTGAATACGGCAGTTGGTGATGTTATGAACATTGGTCCAATACCCGAATTAAAAAGGTAGGGAACCATGACAAAACTGATCTGGGAACCATACACAGCCAGGTAGAACTTGAAGTAAATATAAAAAATGATGAAGGACTAAAAATAAATGTCTTTTATCTAGGTCTTATACACCTGTTAATTGAATACGGCAGATGGTGATTTTTCCTTTCTGGGATAGTCAGCACCCTCCAGCAGAGCCATTTTCACTTTTCTGGAACAAGGTAGGCTGACTTTCATAGGTGGGTCACACAAGAGAGTTAAACAGCAGTGGAATAGCAAATTCCAAGGGAAAGGCAAACAAAGTGGATAGGTTGCAATATTGTACGACAAGTCATTAGATGTTGACAACCCGAATGGGAATATGTATGGGATACCATGAAAAAAACATTGTTTTAATGTAAAAAAAGAAAAGCTAATATGTCTGGGCAAAATGTAGAGAAATGTAGATAAAAAGTAGATGCAACTATGACTACATGTACAATGGGAATATGTAAATCACAGATAGTATTGGATTAAGATATAGTAATGTGACAATGTATGGTAATTGTGTGTTTCTTAATTGTCTAGAATCAGTCCTGAAGAAGTTGTTCAAAGAAAAAAACCGAAACGCCGCGTCGACCTTTGTGATTCTTTATGTTTTTTAATGATGTTGCATAAAAATCAAAAAAAATTTATGAGTAACTAATTGCCTATATGTAATATGGGATTTTAACTTGTTTTTAATGGTGTTTATAAATTACAATTAATTGTGCAAACTGTTTTTGATAATAATAAAAATATCTTTGAAACAAGATCTTTTACCAAACATGTGTCACTATATGCTCTAAATATGACTATAGCTTAAAAAAATTTCTTCTTTGTTGTTGTGATATGTCTCAGACATCTTTATAGCCTGCCACACACTGATGAACTTTTGTCCCCTATATGCATTTGTACCTTTGCCTTTCCCGCCTACTTAATGGGCATGCTGTTTTTAGTGAGATACCTTGAGGAGCAATACTGAATCTGGATATACTTTTGTGATGTCCACTTGTTACTCGGGACTTTTTTTCCTTTGACACTTATCATTTCCCCCCAGTCCCTTATAAGTCTGTGTGGGGTCCTCCTTTCTTTGTTTATAAATTTATACTCAGCTTGTGAGCTGAGGAGGCTTTCAATTACACTGCAAATCAGCAGGGTGGTTTAAAATTAAAATTAAAATCATAATTCCACAACACAATCTTCAGTGTATTCTATAATAATGGAAGGAATAAAAACATACAGCTTTTCCGAAGATCAATTTAATCAACTAATAAATAGCAAATCCCGCAATACCACTACTATCAGGTTAGATAAATCTGACGAAGAACAATGGGAGAAGCTCTGGAATTTAAAGAAGAAAACCGTAAGGGTGGAACTCCATGCAGAGTTCTTAGTTGAGTACTGTAAAAACGGGATCATACCCAAGGGTCTACAGGTGACAAATGAACCCGGGATTTTTATAACAGACAGGAAGTTCATTGAAAAGTGGACACTAGTAGCTAACCGGTGTAGTAGGGATTGGATTCTACTAATAATAGAAACAGCCAATGAATTTCTAGTGATTGAAAGGAAAGAAATAGAAGATCTAGAGAGCCAATTACAACAGAGTACAGCACTAGAGGATGCTAGAGCGAAATTAGAAGAGATCCAAAACGATGTAGCTGGTTATAGCGAATATCTAATTAAAAAGAAAAGTAATAAATTGAAAAAAGATATAGAGAATTACAACCCCGAATTTGTTTATCCCTATCTGCAGAAAGACTTTTATGAGCGTCCCAGGGAACATTTTCAATCCCGGAGACAGTGGCAGAACCAACCCAGAAATCAACCCAGGAAAAGGGTTAGGTTTTTTGATTCATCGTACACAAGTACAGACTCAGAAAGTGAATCAATAAATGAAAAAAGTAAAAACGGGGAAACTAACAAACAACCTCAACCGATTCTGAAAGAAGGTTTGTCTTTTTTAGAAAAACGCAATCAGACATTTGGACAACAACGAGGGAGAGGGAGAGGTCGAACCAACTACAACCATCAATCCCAATATGCACAAGCCCAACACCCTCAACGTCCACGTACCAGAAGCCAGAAACAATGGGACTAATGAAGTCCCAAAAAGGAGCAGTAGTTAACCTTTCCAAACATCAGTTGACCCCTATAGAGACAAAACTTTTTGCAAGAGGTCTAGGATACGCTGTCTGTTCACCTGTAGATAGATATGCCCTCGAAAGGGATCTGCAAAACTTCTTCAGAAAGGTAAGGTTGCAAATCTTTTTTGATGGGAAAGACAAACCCCCTAAAGATAATAAATCAGGTCTAAAAAATAAATCCACTTGGACTCCATCAATTAATACTGTCCATAAAGATGTGGAAGCCTTTGAGAGATCAGTGGATAAAAGTGTAGAGAATCTGATTAAACAAAAAACCTGGACACCTTTTAATTTAACTAAGGAAGAAAAAATAGCACTAGAAGCACTTGAACGTAACGTTCTCTTAACAATAAAACCAGCGGACAAAGGAGGGAGTGTAGTGATTATGGATAGCATAGACTATGACAATAGAATGTTCAAACTTTTAAACAATACGTTACACTATCAAAAATCAAATAGGGAAGAATGGAATACCCTGATGGAAGATATACGAAAAATGCTTACATTAGCAAAGGATGAGGATATTTTATGTGAAGAAGAATGTGCATTCATGTTGAACACAGATCCCCTAATTCCAGCATTATACGGTCTCCCGAAGATCCACAAAGATACTTCAGACCCCCCGATGAGACCCATAGTATCATGCATAGGATCAATTACGGAGCCTTTAAGTAAATATGTGGAAGTCTTCCTACAACCTTTAGTGCAGAAGCAAAAAGCCTACATCAAAGACACGACTTCGATGATTAAGAAGGTTGAGGGATTGATCTTTAATCCAGAAACCCAAGTGTTAGTGACTTTGGACATCGAAGCGCTATACACTAATATTCCCCAGGATGATACCATAGAAATTATGGAAGAAATTTTGAGTGATAATCAACATGATATGACAGATCATCAAACGTTCATTTTAGATTGCATAACTTTGATCCTTAAAAACAATATCTTCATGTTTAAGGATGAACTATTCAGACAAACAAAGGGGACCAGCATGGGGGCTACCTGTGCGCCGAGCTTGGCTTGCCTATACGTCTCCAAATTTGAAGATAAGCACATCTATAATACTACGGCCCCATTCTATGAAAACATCTCGGAATGGGGCCGGTATATAGATGACATATTCTTCATATGGACCGGTGAAATAGAGACTTTGAATGATTTTTTAACTTGGCTTAACTGTGGTGATGTAAACTTGAAATTCACTTCACACGTGAGCAAAAATCGTGTGGAGTTTCTGGACATCATAATCAAAGAAACAGGGGGCTATTTAACTGTGGAATTATACACCAAGCCCACTGATAGTAATAGCATGCTACATTTTAACAGTAACCACCCTGCATCACAGAAGGACAATATCCCCTTTGGACAATTTCTTCGGTTAAGAAGAAATTGTACCTCAATGCCAGATTATGATAGACATGCAACAATTCTGAAAGAGAAGTTTGTCGAGAGAGGCTATCCAAAAAGGATGGTAAGGCACGCCTACAAACGTGCAAAATATTTCAATAGAGAGAACCTCTTCAAACCAAAAGATCACAGCCAACAAAATCAACAACCCATTATGTTTGTCACCAATTTCTCCCAAGTGAGTCATCAAGTGAAGAACATTATTAATAGAAATTGGCACTTAATAGCTGATAAAACAGCCACACCCATTCCGAAGCCCATGTTCTCATTTAGGAGAAACAGAACCATCCGCAACTCCCTTGTTCATACGTACAGAGAGACTCCGAAAACCCTGCAAACAACTATTGATGGCAACCCCCTACCCACAGGGACACATCCCTGCGGGGGGTGTGTAAACTGTACAAGCATCAATAAAGGGAGTAAAGTCGTAGCAAATGAAAGATCTGTAAATATAAAAAGTTTCATCAACTGCAGGACTAAAAATGCTATTTACTTAATCCAATGCCCTCGTCAGAAATCCTATGTGGGTGAGACATCCAGGGAAATCAGGCTTCGCCTGAATGAACATCGTTCTGCCCTTAGAACTATGAAAACTGGAGCACCCCTCACTGAACATTGGAGGATAGCAGGTCATAGGATTGAGGATCTGAAATGGTGTGGACTAGAGAGGATAACTTTAAGTAAAAGAGGAGGTAACTGTGATGACAAGAGGAAGAAGAGGGAACAATTCTATATGTCTACCCTAAATAGTGTGAGAAGTGGACTCAATTCAAGAGAGGATTGGGAGAAAATCATTAGGTGAATTCCATCGTAGACACTTATAGCAGTGAACCTGTGAAACCATAGAAACTGATGTAGGTGTACTTATTATCTGAAACTAGGGTCCAATAAATAACAAAAAAATGTAGGATAGGAAGTGATAGACAAATCACATAGAGAGTGAACCCTGAGAAATCTTCACTGGGACATAATGATATTCTTAAAAATAATCACAACATGGGAAACTAGGAGATGATTATTAAATCCCCCACTGAGAGTTTTTATGTTGACTAATTTAATGACGCCAATCGGATATCTAACCATACACCCCCTGGCGGGGTAAATATAGACTAATACAATACCTATATGGAATAGTAACTAAAAACTCTGATGTTATGAAAGTTAATCCGACTAGAATACTTATGATGAAAGAGAAAAACATACTCTATGTAATTAGGGCGATTATATTGGAAATGACATATCCCCTTTAATATACACTATTTATGTATGCTGTGGTACGGTCGTATTATGCCAAGACAGTTTAAAGCGACGAGTGCCCCTATTTGAGATTTCGAAGCGGCAACATCGTAGTACCGGTAGAATGGAAGTAGCAGGTGCGGTCGGAATACAAAAGGAGTAGGCAGCGCCACAGAAAATCTTCAAGGGCGGTTACCAAAGATAAGCGGTAACAAAAGGACTTATATTTGTTGCAGACCCTTAGATTAAAAATAATGTAAACATTGTCAGAGAAACGGATTGGCTTTCCAAACCAAGGGGCTCGTACTACGAAAACCGCCCGGAATCAGGCTCGTACTACGAAAACATAGAGGAAAAATAAAGTAAACATCGTCATAGAAACGGATTGTTTTCTAAACCAATGGGCTCGCACTTCGAAAATCGCCCATAATCAAGACGCGGGGACATGGAACAAACTTTATCTCCATGGAAACGCATCGAGTTCTTTAACCAATGCGGGCTGTCGGACGAAATGACCTTAACCAATGGGCGGTTAATACGGAAGTAACAACAGTGACGCCTGCACCTTAGTAACAGTATCTAGCGCAGCTTAGTCTTCCGCCTATCAGAGACAGTGAAAAGCGCGCCCAATTAGAAATCGGCATGCATTTAAAAAGAGGAAATGAAGCGGCAATCATTCATTTCATTTTCGGGAATTCTACCGGAGGTGACGGATGCGACGCGCTGCCAGGATAAAGGAGCAGGGAGGCCGACTCTAATTTTAAAGGTAATAAGGAGAGCAATAATTATGAAACCTAAACTTAGTGAACATGTCCTGAAGAGGCTGGCCTTGTGATAATGATATAGACCTGAATGTGGATAAAACAGAAAATAGAAGTATAGCGCACTAAGTTATTAAGGGTGGTGGAGTAAGAATAGGAGACTACCTTTGTGAGAGACTAAACTAAGGATGGCGGAGTAACAGTAAGAGATAACCTTAGTGAGAGACTGAACTAAAAATGCAAGAAAAATCGAGAGAATCAAGAGTAGCTACATAGGATACAGCAGGAAGATCGTATTATCAATAACTGAACTGTATATTCACAGATAACTACACAGTCACGTGATCATTCTCAAGTCAGGTGACAAGGTGTATGCTGTCCTTCGATCATACCAAAGAAGATCAAGATAACAGCGGCGTTCGATTCCCTATTGATCTGGTAAGGGATAGAGATGCAAGCAAAGTTGATCATAGTGCACATTAAATACTTAATAAGTGAGCGATTAATTGATTTTTGCAGGGAAAGAATCGCCTTACTCATAATCATTTACCGGTGGCTCCTCCTGGCAGCAATTTCCAACAAGAATAGAACAGACCAACAGGTATATGGTTAATTGCACTAACATCTTTGATAACAGAGGGAGGATAATCTATATACAACAACAAGCACTAAGGGTTAAATCTATGCCCCTAGGTCCAGAGATACGACCTGAAGCACGCCTGTCAATAGAGATGGCTATCTAATGAACATTGGTCCAGTACCCAAATTAAAAAGGTAGGGAACCATAACAAAACAGATCTGGGAATCATAAACAGCCAGGTAGAACTCAACGGGGAAATAAGAGGTGATAAAGGACTAAAAATAAATATAAAATGTCTTTTATCCAGGTTCTTCACACCTGTTAATTGAATACGGCAGTTGGTGATGTTATGAACATTGGTCCAATACCCGAATTAAAAAGGTAGGGAACCATGAGAAAACTGATCTGGGAACCATACACAGCCAGGTAGAACTTGAAGTAAATATAAAAAATAATGAAGGACTAAAAATAAATGTCTTTTATCTAGGTCTTATACACCTGTTAATTGAATACGGCAGATGGTGATTTTTCCTTTCTGGGATAGTCAGCACCCTCCAGCAGAGCCATTTTCACTTTTCTGGAACAAGGTAGGCTGACTTTCATAGGTGGGTCACACAAGAGAGTTAAACAGCAGTGGAATAGCAAATTCCAAGGGAAAGGCAAACAAAGTGGATAGGTTGCAATATTGTACGACAAGTCATTAGATGTTGACAACCCGAATGGGAATATGTATGGGATACCATGAAAAAAACATTGTTTTAATGTAAAAAAAGAAAAGCTAATATGTCTGGGCAAAATGTAGAGAAATGTAGATAAAAAGTAGATGCAACTATGACTACATGTACAATGGGAATATGTAAATCACAGATAGTATTGGATTAAGATATAGTAATGTGACAATGTATGGTAATTGTGTGTTTCTTAATTGTCTAGAATCAGTCCTGAAGAAGGTGTTCAAAGAAAAAAACCGAAACGCCGCGTCGACCTTTGTGATTCTTTATGTTTTTTAATGATGTTGCATAAAAATCAAAAAAAATTTATGAGTAACTAATTGCCTATATGTAATATGGGATTTTAACTTGTTTTTAATGGTGTTTATAAATTACAATTAATTGTGCAAACTGTTTTTGATAATAATAAAAATATCTTTGAAACAAGATCTTTTACCAAACATGTGTCACTATATGCTCTAAATATGACTATAGCTTAAAAAAATGTCTTCTTTGTTGTTGTGATATGTCTCAGACATCTTTATAGCCTGCCACACACTGATGAACTTTTGTCCCCTATATGCATTTGTACCTTTGCCTTTCCCGCCTACTTAATGGGCATGCTGTTTTTAGTGAGATACCTTGAGGAGCAATACTGAATCTGGATATACTTTTGTGATGTCCACTTGTTACTCGGGACTTTTTTTCCTTTGACACTTATCATTTCCCCCCAGTCCCTTATAAGTCTGTGTGGGGTCCTCCTTTCTTTGTTTATAAATTAGTCGAATTATTAAGGACATATAAAAATGGAATTACCTTTATATTGCTGAGAATTGCAGTTGTTATGTTAATTCGTGATAATGTATTGTATTACTTGTTTGCTGTGCTTCATAAGCCATTCTGGCAAAGCATGATTCTTTTTTAAAGTCAAATAATTAAATAGAAAAGTAAATAAACAAATCCTTGTGGTTCAGAATAAGTATTGGACATCTTATGCTATGGGTTGGTCCAGGTAAGCATTTGTTATTTTGTTGAGGTGAGTGCTGATGTAGACAAGCATTTGAACAAGCAATAATTAAAATATAAAAGAAAAAGGTCGGTTATTTCCACTCCTTACTGCTAGATACACTATGCTGATATGTATTTGTTTACAAGCTGTTTGCTTCATTGCAGACCTCAAGGCTTAAGAAAACCTTGCTCTTTGCCATTTTCCTAAAATCTTTTGTGGCCCAAGGGGATATGGCCAGGGACATTCTTTCTATTAATGGCAAAGAAGAAATATTGCCGCAAACGCAGATGACATTGCCATGTTCTGCTGCACCTTAATCTAGACTTCATGTCTTTGAAGCAGAAGCTCGCTTTTTTGGCTTGGTAACTGGGTATGTGCTCAGTACTAGTAAAGATCAGAACCATGAGTGCTGGGTGTAGTTGTACTAGGGATACTGTAGCATCTCCAAAATAACCATGTTGGATTTCAGAAGGCAGGTGAGCAATAAAGATGTCTTTAGATTTTCTTTTCATCTTGTCACATTTGCTGTGTCTTCAAAGACACCTGCCTTAGCGCCTGGATACCCTCTCGGGTGATTAGTGCGCTAAACAAATCAATATAATATAACATAACATAACATAGCAAAAACAGAGGTCAAATGTCAGTCTATGTCTTCTGATAAATTAGTGCGTATTCTTTTATCATGGAGATGTTATTTTCTTTCAGTGACTGAAAAGGGAAAGGATTTTGTAACATGATCTATGTTAACTATGTGCCAATCTTGATCAGGCCCGGACTGGCCGTTGCGGGCACCGGGCAATCCCCCGGTGCGCCGCAAGGGTGGGGGCCGGTTTTGGACCTGGGGTCCGTTTTTGTTACAGGGCCATTTTTGCAGCATAGCTGCAAAATCGTCCCTGTATCAAAATCGGCCGAACACCGGCCCCGGCAAAGAGCTCGGTTGCACCCCCAGGGGGCTGGCCGAGCACTTTGCCAGGGCCGGTTTTGGTTCTCAGTCCAGCCCTGATCTTGATGGTGTACAAGTAATGAGAAAGGAAAGGATGTAGGACGGTAATTGATTTCTAGCAAACAAATATAAATTAACACTACACATATTTCAAAATGTACCAGCAGTTATTAAGAGACAAATGATGCTCTTTTTACTAATTCCGAAGTGAAAAAATAGATTTTAATGCGCTCAAAACAAATCAAGAAATTTTAATTGGTGATGAATTATTAACTTTGCTGAAAATCCACACATTAGCTATAGTTTGTGCCCTTTATAGTTTTATCAGTAAAACTGCACATCTGTGCAAATTTATTAGCCATGTCAATGGAAAATCTGTTGACCGCGCACTTAGCAAAACGAAAGGGGATGATGGCCATATGCAAATCAGTCTGATCCTGGCCATGTCTGAACTGGGGTGGCGGAGTGAGTTAAAGAATGATGATGGATTAAACCCAGATCAGTTGACTGGGGGTGAGTGCTTGCAATGTTCAAAACTCTGTCCATCATCCCCTTTGGTTTTGCTTTGTTTGCCCTAAGTTGGCAGGGTATGCCCAGACGTGGGTCCCTTGCTCACTTTGCCACTGGATTCAAGATAGCCTGGCTGATGAGGGTTATGAACCCGAAGCCGGTCCCAGGCTGCTTGTTTCCGGTCCAGGGAAGACATGGCTTAGCAGTTCGGCTGGACTGTTCCCATGAGGCACAGGGTCAGGCTGATTTGCATATGGCCATGCCTGAACTGAGGTGGCGGAGTGAACTAAAGAATGATGATGGATTAAACCCAGATCAGTTGACTGGGGGTGAGTGCTTGCAATGTTTAAGACTCCGTCCATCATCCCCTTTGGTTTTGCTTTGTTCGCCTTAAGTTGGCAGGGTATGCCCAGACATGGGTCCCTTGCTCACTCTGCCACTGGATTCAAGATAGCCTGGCTGATGAGGGTATTAACCCAAAACTGGTCCCAGGATGCTTGTTTCCGGTACAGCGAAGATATGGCTTAGCAGTTCGGGCTGGACTGTTCCCATGAGGCACAGGGTCAGACTGATTTGCATATGGCCATGTCTGAACTGAGGTGGTGGAGTGAGCTAAAGAATGATGATGGATTAAACCCAGATCAGTTGACTGGGGGTGAGTGCTTGCAATGTTCAACTCTGTCCATCATCCCCTTTGGTTTTGAACTGTTGTTTCTCATCAAAACTACCAGTAAAACCCTGGCAGTCTCAAAAAAAAAAAAAAAAAATACCCTAATACCTTGTGGGAAATACTTGCATGGTGTAAGAGTCATCAGTTTTTTTGTTTTATAGAAACAAACTCCAGTTTTGGGAATTTATTTTTGTAAAACCAAAAACTTTACTGAGCAGCCTCATGATCTTTGATGGCCACTCAGCAAATGTTTAATGCCTTTAGGGGAGCAGCAGTGGCAGTTGTTCCTATGAAGGCACAGATATCTCCACTATAGTTAGGCATAGATCTCTAATTTTGGTGGGTAGTAATCCGCCAGGGCAGTAGAGAGTACCACCTCTGCTCCCTTGGTAGACAGGCAGCAGGTCGCCCACCAAACTTTAAAGTTCAAGTTCAAGTTCAAGTTCAAGAATTTGTATAGCGCACTACTCACCCAGAGGGTCTCAAGGCGCTTGAGGGAGGGTGGGTGCATTACATATCGAATAGCCAGGTTTTAAGTTGCTTTCTGAAGGAGAGGTGGTTCTGTGTAAGTCGGAGGTGAGTGGGGAGAGAATTCCAGGTTTTGGCTGCTAAGTAGGAGAAGGATCTTCCTCCCATGGTGGATCTGTGAATGCGCGGAATTACGGCGAGGGCTTGATTGGATGATCGTAGTTGGCGGGTGGGTGTGTAGAAGGACAGACGTGTGTTGAGGCATTCGGGTCCTAGGATGTAGAGTGCCTTGTGTGCGTGGGTGAGGAGACGGAACGTTATTCTCTTGTTGACGGGGAGCCAGTGGAGATCTTTCAGGTGATCGGAAATGTGAGCCTGACGGGGAATGTCCAGTATGAGTCTGGCTGAGGCGTTTTGGATGCGTTGGAGTTTTTTCTGTAGTTTGGTTGTGGTCCCGGCGTAAAGGGTATTTCCGTAATCCAGTCGGCTGGTGACCAGTGCGTGGGTGACTGTCTTTCTTGTTTCGGTGGGGATCCAGCGGAAGATTTTTTTGAGCATGCGTAGGACGCTGAAGCATGAAGATGAGACGGCGTTGACTTGTCTGGACATCGAGAGGGAGGAGTCTAGGATGAAGCCAAGATTACGTGCGTGATCTGTAGGTATGGGTGCTGTACCCAGGGCCGGTGGCCACCATGAGTCGTCCCAGGCAGAGGGGGATGATCCTAGGATGAGGACTTCCGTTTTGTCCGAGTTTAGTTTTAAACAGCTGTTCTTCATCCATTCGGCTACTTCTTTCATTCCTTCGTGAAGGTTGGTTTTGGCTGTGTTTGGGTCTTTGGTAAGGGAGAGGATCAGCTGGGTGTCGTCTGCGTAGGAGATGATGTTGAGGTTGTGTTGGCGCGCGATGGATGCGAGGGGACTCATGTATATGTTGAAGAGGGTGGGGCTGAGTGAAGATCCTTGTGGTACACCACAGATGACTTCGGTGGCCTCTGATTTGAATGGGGGGAGGCGGACTCTCTGGGTTCTTCCTGCGAGGAACGAGATGATCAAGTCCAAAGCTTTTCCTTGTATTCCGACGTTGTTGAGGCGTTGAATGAGGGTGCTATGACATACTGTGTCGAAGGCGGCGGAGAGGTCGAGTAGGATTAGGGCAACTGTTTCTCCGTTGTCCAGTAGCGTTCGGATGTCGTCTGTAGCTGCGATGAGGGCGGTTTCGGTGCTGTGTTTGGCACGGAAGCCGGACTGTGAGGGGTCGAGGGAATTGTTGGATTCCAGGAAGGCGGCGAGTTGACTATTGACGGCTTTCTCAATGACTTTGGCAGGGAATGGGAGGAGTGAGATGGGGCGGTAGTTCTTAAGTTCAGAGGGGTCTGCTGTGGGTTTCTTCAGAAGGGCGCTGAGTTCGGCATGTTTCCAGCTTTCCGGGAAGGTAGCGGAGTTGAAGGAACAGTTGATGACATCGCGGAGATGGGGTGCGATGATGGAGTCTGCTTTGTTGAATATGTGGTGGGGACATGGGTCGGTTGGCGATCCTGAGTGAATGGAGTTCATCAGGTGGATGGTGTCCTCAGTGGTGATTGGGTTCCAGGCGAGAAGGTTGTGAGAGTTCTGTTTTGGATCGGAGGTGGGTGGAGTGGGCTGTTCGTCGGATTGGTTTTCAAAGCTGTTATGTATGTCGGCGATTTTGTTGTAGAAGAAAGAGGATAAAGAGTCGCAGAGGTCTTGAGAGGGAGTGATGTCGTTGGTGCCTGCGGTTGGGTTGGTAAATTCTTTGACGATGTTGAATAGTTCCTTGCTGTTGTGGGCGTTGTTGTCGAGTCGATCTTTGAATGCAGATTTTTTGGAGGATCGGATCAATTGGTTGTGTTTGCGGGTGGCCTCCTTGAAGGAGGTCTGGTTGTCAGTGGTAGGGTTTTTTCTCCAGGTTTTCTCGAGATTACGACATAACTTCTTGGATTTCTTAAGGTCATCGTTGAACCATGGGGCCTTTTTGCTACCTTGTTTGATCTTGTGGTTTTTCAAGGGTGCTAATTCGTCTGCGCAGTGGGTGATCCATTGTGTGAGTTTGGTGGCAGCATGGTTTGGGTCCGCTGATATGGCAGGAGGGTTTTGGTTAAGCGATGTGAAGAGTTGGTCGGTGGTGATTTTGTTCCAGTTTCTTCGAGGGATAGGTCGTGGGGGGTTGTGGGTCGTGGGCTTTTTGTAGCTGAAGTGAACGCAGTAGTGGTCCGTCCAATGGAGAGCTGTGGTGTGATCGAAGGAGATGTGTTTGCTGGAGGTGAAGATAGGGTCGAGCGTGTGTCCGGCAAGGTGGGTGGGGGTGTCAACAAGTTGTTTGAGTCCGAGATTAGCTAGGTTGTCCAGAAGGGTGGTGGTGTTGCTGTCATTATTCTTTTCCAGGTGGAAGTTGAGGTCTCCCAGTAGAATGTAGTTCTCGGAGGTGAGGGCATGTGGGCTGATGAAGTCTGTGATGTCTTCGTTGAATTGTGTGCGGGTTCCTGGTGGTCTGTAGATGAGGGTGCCTCTGAGTGTGGTCCTGGGGTCGGTGTGGATCTGGAAGTGGAGGTTTTCGGCGGTCATGAGGTTATCGTCGGAGCTGGTCGTGATTCTGATGGTATTCTTATGGACGATGGCGATGCCTCCTCTTGTTTGATTGGTGCGGTCTTTTTGGATGATCTTGTAAGCGTCCGGGATGGCTATGGCGATGTCGGGTGCTGATGAGGTGGTCATCCAGGTTTCTGTAAGGAAGGCGACGTCCGGCGATGCAGTGTCGAGTAGGTCCCAGAGTTCCGTGGCATGCCTGTGGATCGAGCGGGTGTTCAGCAGGATGCACTTCAGGTGGTTGGAGTTGGAGCTGTGTTTGGAGGTAGTGGTTTTGGTGTGTGTTCTTGTGCAGGTGAACTTGCAGGAGTAGCAGACGAATGGTCCATGGGTGTATCCTGGGGTAGTTGTGCAGCATTGTGGGGTGCGTCCGGGGTTGAGGGCAAGAAGGGAAGCGGCGTCGTACGTTAGGCGGGCGGAGTGGGTCTTGCGGGGGCCAGGGTGTCTGGCGCTGGGCGCGGTCCAGGCGCGGACGGGCGTAGACGGGCTTACCTTTGGCGCACCTTCGGCGCGTCCGCTGCACGTGAACGCTGCGCGCAGAAATGTCTGTCATAAGTGGAGAGTGCAGGGGGCGAGGGGCGAGGGAGTATCAGCTGGGAGGCGGGAGCGGGGGTGGAGATCCGGGCAGGGAGCCACAACAACAACAATAAAAACAAAATGGCAGCAGGCCAAAAACCAAACAGTATTGGGGCGCAAACAGGAATAACGCGGTTCAAATGGCAGTGGCACCGGTACAACCAGGCAGCAATCAGTATTACAGTCAGCGCAGCACTGTTTAAAATCTAATTAAAGTGTACTTTCAATCAAAGTGCTACGAATTAAAAATGCTCATCAGATTCACTAGCTATCAGGCAATCTAGCGCTACAGGGTACTTGCGATACTTCGGACAGGCAGTGGCAGAGGCGAGGTAGAAGACAGCAGTCTAGGAGTCAGGCAGAGCGGGGAGCAGCTTGAGGAGCGACCGCTACTGTAAGGAACATGACGGTCACAGCGCTACAGCGGGTGGAGCGGGGCTTATGGTATTAGTGGGAGGGAGTATCAGCTGGGAGGCGGGAGCGGGGGTGGAGATCCGGGCAGGGAGCCACAACAACAACAATAAAAACAAAATGGCAGCAGGGCAAAAACCAAACAGTATTGGGGCGCAAACAGGAATAACGCGGTGCAAATGGCAGTGGCACCGGTACAATCAGGCAGCAATCAGTATTACAGTCAGCACAGCACTGTTTAAAATCTAATTAAAGCGTACTTTCAATCAAAGTGCTACGAATTAAAAATGCTCATCAGATTCACTAACTATCAGGCAATCTAGCGCTACAGGGTACTTGCGATACTTCGGACAGGCAATGGCAGAGGCGAGGTAGCAGACAGCAGTCTAGGAGTCAGGCAGAGCGGGGAGCAGCGTGAGGAGAGACCGCTACTGTAAGGAACAGGATGGTCACAGCGCTACAGCGGGTGGAGCGGGGCTTCTGGTATTAGTGGGAGGGAGTATCAGCTGGGAGGCGGGAGCGAGGGTGGAGATCCGGGCAGGGAGCCACAACAACAACAATAAAAACAAAATGGCAGCAGGCCAAAAACCAAACAATATTGGGGCGCAAACAGGAATAACGCGGTGCAAATGGCAGTGGCACCGGTACAATCGGGCAGCAATCAGTATTACAGTCAGCGCAACACTGTTTAAAATCTAATTAAAGCGTACTTTCAATCAAAGTGCTACGAATTAAAAATGCTCATCAGATTCACTAACTATCAGGCAATCTAGCGCTACAGGGTACTTGCGATACTTCGGACAGGCAGTGGCAGAGGCGAGGTAGCAGACAGCAGTCTAGGAGTCAGGCAGAGCGGGGAGCAGCGTGAGGAGCGACCGCTACTGTAAGGAACAGGACGGTCACAGCGCTACAGCGGGTGGAGCGGGGCTTATGGTATTAGTGGGAGGGAGTATCAGCTGGGAGGAGGGAGCGGGGGTGGAGATCCGGGCAGGGAGCCACAACAACAACAATAAAAACAAAATGGCAGCAGGCCAAAAACCAAACAGTATTGGGGCGCAAACAGGAATAACGCGGTGCAAATGGCAGTGGCACCGGTACAATCAGGCAGCAATCAGTATTACAGTCAGCGCAGCACTGTTTAAAATCTAATTAAAGCGTACTTTCAATCAAAGTGCTACGAATTAAAAATGCTCATCAGATTCACTAACTATCAGGCAATCTAGCGCTACAGGGTACTTGCGATACTTCGGACAGGCAGTGGCAGAGGCGAGGTAGCAGACAGCAGTCTAGGAGTCAGGCAGAGCGGGGAGCAGCGTGAGGAGCGACCGCTACTGTAAGGAACAGGACGGTCACAGCGCTACAGCGGGTGGAGCGGGGCTTATGGTATTAGTGGGAGGGAGTATCAGCTGGGAGGCGGGAGCGGGGGTGGAGATCCGGGCAGGGAGCCACAACAACAACAATAAAAACAAAATGGCAGCAGGCCAAAAACCAAACAGTATTGGGGCGCAAACAGGAATAACGCGGTGCAAATGGCAGTGGCACCGGTACAATCAGGCAGCAATCAGTATTACAGTCAGCGCAGCACTGTTTAAAATCTAATTAAAGCATACTTTCAATCAAAGTGCTACGAATTAAAAATGCTCATCAGATTCACTAACTATCAAGCAATCTAGCGCTACAGGGTACTTGCGATACTTTGGACAGGCAGTGGCAGAGGCGAGGTAGCAGACAGCAGTCTAGGAGTCAGGCAGAGCGGGGAGCAGCGTGAGGAGCGACCGCTACTGTAAGGAACAGGACGGTCACAGCGCTACAGCGGGTGGAGCGGGGCTTATGGTATTAGTGGGAGGGAGTATCAGCTGGGAGGCGGGAGCGGGGGTGGAGATCCGGGCAGGGAGCCACAACAACAACAATAAAAACAAAATGGCAGCAGGCCAAAAACCAAACAGTATTGGGGCGCAAACAGGAATAACGCGGTGCAAATGGCAGTGGCACCGGTACAATCGGGCAGCAATCAGTATTACAGTCAGCGGAGCACTGTTTAAAATCTAATTAAAGCGTACTTTCAATCAAAGTGCTACGAATTAAAAATGCTCATCAGATTCACTAACTATCAGGCAATCTAGCGCTACAGGGTACTTGCGATACTTCGGACAGGCAGTGGCAGAGGCGAGGTAGCAGACAGCAGTCTAGGAGTCAGGCAGAGCGTGGAGCAGCGTGAGGAGCGACCGCTACTGTAAGGAACAGGACGGTCAAAGTGAGCTCTACATTTCCTTAAGATATAGAGTATTCCTGGATTTTAACTTTTTTGTAGGATGATTATTTGCAAAGATGATGAAGAAATTATTTCCTTAAGAATAATGGAATGAGGAGTAAAGAACAAGGGATCTCTTTTAATGTTTGTTTGTTATGAAGATAAGTGATGAACTGATGGAGGGAGAGCTGAAGATGATCAATTCTTCTTAATTTGCTGGTCATGTTAGGTGTGAACATTAGAGGAGTTTGATTGACGTGATAGGAGAGAAAATTGATTGTTTCTACTATAGGTCTTCTTAGACATAGGTTATGGTTCTTTTGATATGTCATAGATTCTGTTGTGATGAGCAATAATTTAATATATAATATTTGAAACTCAGCAGTCACGTAGGTGCAAAGCAGTTAACAACAGGAAAGCTTCTAGCAGCAATCTTCGTTATGCCTCGTAGCATACTATTTATAGGGCAAATAAAACATCAAACACATTTTCCAATTCAGAATGTTTCTTGCTATGGATGGGCCAATGAATCATTCATTCCGGAATTTATTAATTTTGGCTAGTTGAATTCAAGCAAATAAGTCAATCATTTTCACTACTACAACTAGTACTACTACAATTACCGCTAATACTAATACTGCTGACACTTCTACTGCTGACACTTCTACTGCTGACACTTCTACTGCTGCCACTACTACTACTACCATTGCTACAATTACTACTACTGCTACGACAAATAATTGTGGTAAGAATCATAATATCAATAATAATCCTCTTACTATTGTTGTTATTAGTGATACTTTTATTATTTTTATTATGTTGTTGTTATTATTGTTCTGCACAAGGTGGTACAAATGATGCAATTGATTAGAAATGGAACTATATGTATGTGACACAGGAGGAATTATAAGTTAGTAGAACTATTTCAATACAGTACCACTCATACTTATATTTCATAGGGAAAAGGTAATTTCCTGAATATGGATATCAAGATTTATCTAACGCTGCACAAAAGGGCATCCAAATAATGAACAGAAAATAATTATTCTAAATGTGAGTGGGCCAGAAATACCAATATCTTATGCAGGGGTTGTGCCTGATACCTATGTTCCACGTTTTGTGGTAAAGCCCACAGTTGCAATTTTCCTGTGTGTGTTTGCATGGGAAAAACTGGTTGTTTGGAATTTGGTGCAATAACTCTGGTTCCACACTTGAAAACTCATTCCAAGCAAGAAGTTCGATTAGGTGTTCGAAGAGTGTATGCTTTAGACATAAACATGTACACCCACATATGGAACTTGCAATATTCAAAAACATGCAACTATGTTAGATTTTCATAAGTTTAGGAGGCGGCAGTTGGAAGATGGGTGTTCCTTAAGGTGGGAAAGAAGAGCAGTGGCATTGTGAATGCAGTGAACACGCACAACTCTATACCTTTGTGGGTATTCACAAACCTTTAAAATAGATTTCCAACTTGCACACCTACATTTAGGACCTGATTTTCATGTCGGGCGGAATTCCTTTTGCTCGACACCGACTCGGTCCTGGGACTGGCCGACATCTGGTCGGTGTTCCCGGCTGCCTCATTAGGATACAACTGAACACTGTTCGGTCACATTCCTATATTTCACTATGGGACAATGCATTACGGCCATAAACCAACCGTAAAACACGCTTCCATAGTGAAATGGAAGGTGCAGTTCATCCCTGAACCCTGTGGCAAGCACCTCAAAGTGCCTGCCACAAGCTACAGGGATCAACAGGGGAGGGGCATAGGTGCCCCCTCGGCCTCCAACCGGAGGCCGTGCACCAAAGGGGGCCCTGCTGTGGATCCCCAAACACACTTTCCGACATGGTTTCCATGTAGGACAGACCAGCATGGAAACCATGTCGGAAAGCATGCATTGTAATCTCAAGGGCAGAAAGACCCTCCCTTGAGATTACTAGCCGGCTTTCGACTGGTGGACGGGCTCTCTGAGCCTGTCGGAAGCCAACCGGAATGACCTGCCGGTTCCCTTTCCGAACCGATATCATAATGAGGCAGTCGGAAATGAAACGGAGCGGCCCATTACGATGTGACACTGAAGGTTCCGACCGCAGGTCAGAGCCTTTATGGACCTCATCTTAATCTTCCCCTAATGTCAAAGAAGGCTGGTGTAAACATGCAAATGGGGCATGTTAGATCTGTGTCCTATCTATAAGACTACTGTAGGCATGCAACAGAACTCATGGAAACCTATGATTTGCGTAGATTTCCAAAGGCATTAATGTGAATTTTACATATGGCTTAGAATTCAGAAATCTACACCAATAATATGTGAAATTCTATTAAGCATAGATTATATACGTTTCTCAGATTACTCTGAGAATCAGGATCGAAGCGCTCAATAATGTTCGCAGATTTTTAAAAAAACTTTTAAACTCAATCACTTCAGTAAGGAGGCTCAAGGAATGGAAAAGGTGTCTATAGTTGATAGCCCGCCATAATACGATATTCTCCTCAAGTGCATTGGTGAAATGTACGCCGTAATCACTTATATCATTTTTGAATTTGTATGTGATGATATCAATAAATGCAGGGCATCGACTATGAGTTAAGGTGGAAATGTGTCCTAATGGTTAATTTTTGGCTCACAAATGTAGAAAATGTTTCACGTAACCAAGTTTTGGGGGGAAATTATTTGATCTGCCTGTAACCCAAGGTACCAGCAGCGGCCCGTGCAGGGAAGAGCGTGGGGGCTGTGGGGTTGGGTGGGGGCATTTTCGACAGACGGCGATGAGGGGAAATGATTTATTTATTCAAATTTCCCTCGTGGTCGTCTTTCAATTCCCCCCATCGCCCAACCCGGCCCCACCGCTCTTATCTGCATGGGCCGCTGTTGCCAGGTACTTAACTGCTAAATTGTAAACGAGTATTGAAGACCTATTGTGTCCAATACCTATTACTGAGAGTACGTTTTTGGTCAGCACATTGCTTATCATTAGTTGGCATTCTTGTAAATCTAGTTTGCTTGCTGTTTTATAAATCGGATTTCCTGCTCTGTATTTATTCCTCCTCTCGGGCATTGCTTCGTTATCATCATTCTGTTTAGATGAGTTGTATAGTTCCATTGCTTATATTCAGGCAACTACTTTTCTTAGGGAACTGCATGTGGTGCATTTGTTTTCTTGCTTTCTCTCACCCATCCCTCACCGTATTGCTCTCACAGGCCCCATCTTGTTTGTTGCTTCCCCAGTTCTTCCCCATCATGCTCAGCATTTATTTTTGTTTTTTAAACCCATTCAAGCTCACCTTTTGCTTCAATAGCCTTTCAGAGTTGACTTGCTGTGCCATGTCTCTGCTCCCCTGTCGGGATGTATGTTGTTACAACGCATGCTTTTTCCACGCATGCCTTTACAACACAGGTTTTACAACGCAAGTCGTTACAACGACTTGCGTTGGGGGGCGCTGGATAGTGAATAGTTTAATTTACTATTCCAACTCCAGTCCCCGTGGATAGTAGGGAAGGTTTTGGATAGTAAATTAAACTATTCCCTATCCTACAGCGCCCTCCAGCGCAAGTCGTTGAAACGACTTGCGTTGTAATTCCTGCGTTGTAAAGGTACTGCGTGGAAAAAGTTTTGTTGTAAAGGATGTTTTCCCCCTGTCGCTCTCCCAACTCTACCTGTTTTTTTTTAGATTTTACATTTTTGGGGGAGGTCCTGGCAGGCTCAATGTACCACTGGGCAGCTCCTTTCTCTAAAAAGTGATTTCATGTGTTTTCTTTTATATGTTTTTAATTCACCACTTCAAGATAGGCATCCACCATCTATGAATAGTACATTAATAGTGAAAAAATAGCAGCTGCAGTGCTAGGAAGCATACATGCATATGTGCACTGGTGCATGCACATGTATACGCCATCATGTTTGGGCAGGCTATAAAGATTTCAAAAAGTGCCTTCTGCAGCACCATGACACATATGCACACATTTATGGTTACTCGTGCGCACATTTATTTACAACAAGGGGTGGTGATGGACAGAGTCTCTGAATTAAGCAGAGTACTCTCACCCAGTCAAGAGATCAGGGCTAGATCCAACACCGTTTTTTAGCTCATTGCACCATCCCAGTTTCAGAACCTGGCTGTATGCAAATTAGTCTGTCCCTGGCCCAGTGCATCATGGGAACAGGGCAGACCAGACTACAAAAGCCAATTCTTACACTGGGAAGGAAACAAGCTTCCGGGGACCGGTTTCTGCCATTTCAGGCGCCTTCGGCCCGGCTTGCTTGAATCCTGATGGTGCAATGAGCAAGGGACTCACATCTGAGTATACCCTTCCACGCTTAGGGTGGACAACATTATTTACAACAAGGGGTGGTGATGGACAGAGTCTCTGAATTAAGCAGAGTACTCTCACCCAGTCAAGAGATCAGGGCTAGATCCAACACCGTTTTTTAGCTCATTGCACCATCCCAGTTTCAGAACCTGGCTGTATGCAAATTAGTCTGTCCCTGGCCCAGTGCATCATGGGAACAGGGCAGACCAGACTACAAAAGCCAATTCTTACACTGGGAAGGAAACAAGCTTCCGGGGACCGGTTTCTGCCATTTCAGGCGTCTTCGGCCCGGCTTGCTTGAATCCTGATGGTGCAATGAGCAAGGGACTCACATCTGAGTATACCCTTCCACGCTTAGGGTGGACAAAATTATTTACAACAAGGGGTGGTGATGGACAGAGTCTCTGAATTAAGCAGAGTACTCTCACCCAGTCAAGAGATCAGGGCTAGATCCAACACCGTTTTTTAGCTCATTGCACCATCCCAGTTTCAGAACCTGGCTGTATGCAAATTAGTCTGTCCCTGGCCCAGTGCATCATGGGAACAGGGCAGACCAGACTACAAAAGCCAATTCTTACACTGGGAAGGAAACAAGCTTCCGGGGACCGGTTTCTGCCATTTCAGGCGTCTTCGGCCCGGCTTGCTTGAATCCTGATGGTGCAATGAGCAAGGGACTCACATCTGAGTATACCCTTCCACGCTTAGGGTGGACAAAATTATTTACAACAAGGGGTGGTGATGGACAGAGTCTCTGAATTAAGCAGCGTACTCTCACCCAGTCAAGAGATCAGGGCTAGATCCAACACCGTTTTTTAGCTCATTGCACCATCCCAGTTTCAGAACCTGGCTGTATGCAAATTAGTCTGTCCCTGGCCCAGTGCATCATGGGAACAGGGCAGACCAGACTACAAAAGCCAATTCTTACACTGGGAAGGAAACAAGCTTCCGGGGACCGGTTTCTGCCATTTCAGGCGTCTTCGGCCCGGCTTGCTTGAATCCTGATGGTGCAATGAGCAAGGGACTCACATCTGAGTATACCCTTCCACGCTTAGGGTGGACAAAATTATTTACAACAAGGGGTGGTGATGGACAGAGTCTCTGAATTAAGCAGAGTACTCTCACCCAGTCAAGAGATCAGGGCTAGATCCAACGCCGTTTTTTAGCTCATTGCACCATCCCAGTTTCAGAACCTGGCTGTATGCAAATTAGTCTGTCTCTGGCCCAGTGCATCATGGGAACAGGGCAGGGCAGACCAGACTACAAAAGCCAATTCTTACACTGGGAAGGAAACAAGCTTCCGGGGACCGGTTTCTGCCATTTCAGGCGTCTTCGGCCCGGCTTGCTTGAATCCTGATGGTGCAATGAGCAAGGGACTCACATCTGAGTATACCCTTCCACGCTTAGGGTGGACAAAATTATTTACAACAAGGGGTGGTGATGGACAGAGTCTCGGCTGTAATGCCAGAAACCGGTCCCCGGAAGCTTGTTTCCTTCCCAGTGTAAGAATTGGCTTTTGTAGTTTGGTTTGCCCTGTTCCCATCATGCACTGGGACAGGAACAGACTAATTTGCATACAGCCAGGTTCTGAAACTGGGATGGTGCAATGAGCTAAAAAACGGTGTTGGATCTAGCCCTGATCTCTTGACTGGGTGAGAGTATTCTGCTTAATTCAGAGACTCTGTCCCTCACCACCCCTTGTTGTAAATAATTTTGTCCACCCTAAGAGTGGAAGGGTATACTCAGACATGAGTCCCTTGCTCATTGCACCATCAGGATTCAAGCAAGCCGGGCCGAAGACGGCTGTAATGCCAGAAACCGGTCCCCGGAAGCTTGTTTCCTTCCCAGTGTAAGAATTGGCTTTTGTAGTTTGGTTTGCCCTGTTCCCATCATGCACTGGGACAGGAACAGACTAATTTGCATACAGCCAGGTTCTGAAACTGGGATGGTGCAATGAGCTAAAAAACGGTGTTGGATCTAGCCCTGATCTCTTGACTGGGTGAGAGTATTCTGCTTAATTCAGAGACTCTGTCCCTCACCACCCCTTGTTGTAAATAATTTTGTCCACCCTAAGCGTGGAAGGGTATACTCAGACATGAGTCCCTTGCTCATTGCACCATCAGGATTCAAGCAAGCCGGGCCGAAGACGGCTGTAATGCCAGAAACCGGTCCCCGGAAGCTTGTTTCCTTCCCAGTGTAAGAATTGGCTTTTGTAGTTTGGTTTGCCCTGTTCCCATCATGCACTGGGACAGGAACAGACTAATTTGCATACAGCTAGGTTCTGAAACTGGGATGGTGCAATGAGCTAAAAAACGGTGTTGGATCTAGCCCTGATCTCTTGACTGGGTGAGAGTATTCTGCTTAATTCAGAGACTCTGTCCCTCACCACCCCTTGTTGTAAATACTCGTGCGCACATGTCATTATGCTGGGGCTGGCCAGTTTAATATTTTCTTTTTTTGATGCTATTCAGCATCGACACCAGACAATGAATGGCAAAGCCAAAATATCTTCTAACAGGTTATAAGGGCAAGAATTATTGACTTTACCAGTGCTTATTTTTTATTGGAAATTCAGAGCAAGTATAGAAGTCACTGTCCCTCCAGTTTGATTTTACATATGTATTAACAGACAGTTGGTTTATTGTTTCAAATATTAATAATAGGAAGTATCACATCGAGAACATGAAAGGATTGTTACATTAGAAAAAAACAGAATATAACAATGTCATCCATGTGTCCCTTTGGATGAGTGTAGAAACATAAGTGGTTGAGAACACCCAACTATATATTTTAACATGAAATGCAACTCTTAAAACATTTTCACGCAAATTACTATATGCCCCTTTTAAAACGATTCTAAAACAAATTAATAATGCACATTCGAAATGGCTGAGCACAAAAATACCACATAGGTGAATTATTTTTCATTTGCAATTATGTTTCTAGTGCGTTCTAAAGCATAATAATGTTCCAATTTTTTAACGATGGTGTCCAAATGAATGACTAGTTGTAACAGTATAATGTATGTAATCAGTGACGTTAGAAATGTTCTGGGGACCCTTGCCAGTTACGGAAATGGGCGTTCATGCTCTCCTGTTGGGTAGTAAAGAGAACAGGCATATCTTTATAAGGGTGCGCCCCTACCACTCATTGGCCCCGGTATCACTCCGCCTATTGCTCTATTGTAAAACTACCCCCCCCCCCTGAATGCAACATAGTGTCCAGCTGTACCATAAAAAGCAGTAGTTGTTCCAAAATAGATTTCCTTTTCGCCATATATTTTGCTGAACAAGAAATTAGATGACCTGCTAAGTCAGAGAATAGGAAATGCATGCATTCATGTGTGAATTTACTATGATGACATCAGAGATAACCATACATCAGTCTATACAATCGCCATCTTTCTTGGCTGGCAATGCTTCCTGGTACCTCTTTTTCCAATTTAAATGCGCTTTTGGCTCAAGCAGGCCTCTCGATAAGGACAGTAAGCTGCCTTTTCAAATTCAAATTTCAATTCTTTAAGTAAACACAAGCCTAGATGTGTTTGATTATGGGAGTCACGTTCCTCAGATCTGCTGACCCTGCTTTCAGAGATTAAAACATGAGGTTAACTTGGAGGAGTGATTCAAAATTTCACAGCAAGTCCCCGAGAAAGAAATTCAATGCTAGTCCCCGAGAAAAGCAGCGAGGTTGAAGTGTAGCATGTGTATTAATTTCCTGTTTTTCCCTAGCCCATTACTTCTTGGTACTGCAGATTTTTGTCTCAGTGTAAATGTGAAGTGACATCAGAAAATACTTATAGGCAGGGCCACTGGAATTATGTGGCAGGGGAGCACCAAATTAGGCGGAAGTGTTGCTGAAATTATGCAGAAAGAACAGGCACTTTATGCGGCATAATGTAGCACTTTATTTTATGGTACTTATTCATTATTTTGTGATTTTAACACCTGGTCATACTGTCTGAGCAGAGATTTTACCTCATTAGTATCAGTTTAACAACCAAGAGTGGAAAAAAGCAACTGAAAGATGACCAGCTAGCCATTGTGAAGGGCCTTCAACATCTCACGAACAGACAACGACACATTTTTAGTACATTTTGTTCTATTTGAGCTGTAACCAATTTATTTTTCTGGTTATAACCGGCAGATGATGCAGCAGATGAGGGATTATGAGGCAAGTGCAGCAAAACCATATTATGCGGGAAAAAAAGCTGCAGAATCGCATAATTCCAGTGTCCCTGTTTGTAGGGAATTAATATAATGGGAAAGCAATCTTTATTTTTTAGAACAGTAACCTAAGTCTCCTCGTTAAAAGATACAATAGGGCATGTATTCATAAATTACTGTGTAAATATCCTAGATAATTGATATTTTCAGAAATACATAGATTTTAGTGACATTTATGGGTAACACAGATTGTATTGGTACAATTTTGCACCATGTATGCACTGATATTTGTCGCGACCAATCGTTGCAAAATGTTGTTTTTGCAATTGCCAGTTGGTTAAATGTCGCTTCAGCTCTCGTCAGCTTGAACCACTGTTGGTGCAAAACTGCATCATCTGCAGAGCAAAATATGCAACACTGAAATGGTGCAAAATGGCATTGATGCAACCCATGACATGCTGCCTCTCATAAGATGGTTATGTTATTGTCATTTAATTGACTTTCCTTTGATTGTAGAGGCCAATACTTATCAGTATTTTTTCTTAGGGAGTTTTCAAATACATTTGGTCAGGTGTATTTAGCTGTATTCAGTGCCACTGCAAATGAACGCGGGAAGCGCTTAATTATCTCAGCATATGTGTTTTTAATAATTTTTTTAAAAAAAATGTTTTTATTGAAAACCATATAAAATACATCAATTTAAGTCCAGATATACATCCATTAAAACCCATCATTGACAACTGAAGGGGTAATAAATAGCACTAATTCATCAAGAAGCAACACATCCAGTAATCAATAAGCAGGGGATCTTAAAGAAACATTATTAAGCCGTAAGATAGAAAAAAACGCCTAAAATCTTGAAACTTATGTCCACTGCCTCAGAACAATACCAATTAAGCAAGACATTAAATTTAGAATATATAAAATACATATACATTCATAAATCAAAAACAAAAAAATGTGGCTAAGTCAGATAGAAGTCAAAATACAGTGCCCAGATCTTCTCAAACTTCTTAAGTCCACTAATTCGTGAAGTATAGATTTGTTCACTTCTTTTAACCTGACCCATTTTCCGAACCCATTCATTTTTAGATGGAATTAGATCCATTCGCCATCTTTGAAGTGAAAGTGATCTGGCAACTGCCATTCCAATAGATAATAATTTAATCAACTTTTCAGGTAGCCCAATTAAACCCAATCGTTATCAAACATTCTGTTGCCAGGTTATCAAAAATATCGTTCCAAAATCTCTGGATTGAGGGGCACTGTAATATAATATGAGTCCAATTGGCTGAGAGGTGCATATGGCACCGGAAACACTGCCCAGATTGATTAGGATAAACCTTGGCTACAAAGCAGGGGGTTCTATAAAGTAACCACTTGCTAAAATATAGCATCCTTCGTCAGTTAGCCCCCCTAACTGAAATAAAATTGAGATTATTAATTGTGGACCACATATTTGCAGTAATATCCAGATCTTCATGTTTGCTCC
The DNA here is from genome assembly GCF_964261635.1 of Lissotriton helveticus. Taxonomy (NCBI): domain Eukaryota; kingdom Metazoa; phylum Chordata; class Amphibia; order Caudata; family Salamandridae; genus Lissotriton; species Lissotriton helveticus. Next base: position 1,532,385,825 of record NC_136067.1, read on the forward strand.
GTTTTGTTATGGCCTTGACCTCAAGATCTACCCCTTTAATTGAGGCTAAACACTTTTTCCATTCCCCCGGCTTTTTCACTACTCTATCTTCAAGCAAGTCGAACACCAACTGTTTCTGGCTGATAATCTGGAGCAGATCAAGTTGGCTCAAAAACTTACTGAGAATAATAAATGACCCAAGGAGGAGGAAATCGCCGGGGATTAATTGAGATATTTCACTAATATTCAGCCATCTATCGTTCCTAAGAAAATCGGAGAGTTTGTGAAAGCCAGCCTTGGTCTAATTTTGTCCAATTTTGTGTAATTAAAAACGAATGTCTGATTCCTGCTGACACGAAAAGATCATCTTTTGGGGTTGCAACATTAATAGCTGGAATGCAGTACCTTCTAAAAAAAGCCTGACGTTTATGAAAGAACCAAGTTAAACACTTATATCTTACTAATTTAGGAGATCTAAATATTGATAATGGGCAGTGGATCTGATTTTCTTTACATATTAAATTCATAAAAAAATGAATAAAAAAGACCCTGATATAAACCCTGCTTAAACCTATTCATGTATTGTGCAAAATATGCGAAGTAGTATTCCCTCAAATTGGGGAGGGCTAAGCCGCCATCTTCCAGTTTCTTATATAAAGTGCTAAGTGCAATTCAGGGAACTTTATTAACCCACAAGAACAACGTAAACATTTACTCTAATTTCATAAACAAGGACTGCACCAAAACACAGGAAATTGCTGAAAAAAGGAAATTAAACAGTGGAAGCACTGACATTTTGATCGAGAATGGTTAACGGGAGAGATTTCCATCTCGAAAATAAATCCTGGACGTTTCGTAACAATGGAACAAAATTCAAATCATATAATTCCGAAATTAATGGTGAAAAATAGACATCAAGGTATCTCTTGGGATTAGAGTTTAAGCACGGAAGAATATCGGGGTGTAAATCCCTAGCTGCTCACCCACACAAAATTATTTCAGTTTTCCTGTTATTCATTTTCTAACCACCAAACGACTCATAGAGGTAAAAAATCTGTAAGACTTTTGCCTGCACTTCCTCCTTCGGCTTTATAATAAGCAAGATGTCGTTGGCGTATAATTTAACTTTGCCCGTGGTTGGAAGCGTAGGGCAGATATCCCCATTATTCCTGATTGCTATCGCGAGAGGCTCAATAAAAAAGGCGAATAGCAACGGGGATAACGGACATCCTTGTCTAGTTCCCCTTTTGACTTTTACTTGGCTAACCTCAGTGGCATTATTAATGATATTGGCCTCTGCATTCAAATAATTTCTCAACCAACCCTATAATTTTAGAGGGTATGCCAAATTTTGCTAAAATACAAAAAAAAAGACTCCCAACTCATCAAATCAAATGCCTTCTCGGCGTCTAAAAAAGGTACTAATGCTGGTATCTTCTGGGTCTCAAAAAAGTCTAGTGCCGCCACTAAGAAATGCGTATTGGTTCGAGCTGCCTTCCGGCTATAAACCCATTTTGATCAGGATGGATTAAATATGAGGCGATCCCGTTAAATCGATTAGCTAAAAGTTTGGTGATTAATTTGTAGTCAGAATTTAAAAGCGTAATTGGGCGATATGAATTAGGGTCTTCACGATTTTTTTATTTTTTTTTTTAAACTGACTGCATTCCCTTTTCTAAAAGACAGAGGTATGAGCCCTTCTTCAGAATTGAATTTACCAATAAAAGAAGATAATCAACAATTACACTGGCGAATGTTTTAAAAAACTCGGCAGGGGGGCCATCCCGCCCGCAGGCTTTACCATTCGGGAGATTTTTTTATAACCTCTCCTAGTTCTTCTTTTGTGAATGGTCTCACTATTTTCCGTTGTTCTAAGTCTGTTAAGACAGGTAATTCTTTTTCTTGAAGAAAAACTCCCAGTGATGACATATCAATGGATTGATGTTGGCCATATATCCTCTTATAATGTTGTACCATTATGTCACCTATCGCTCCTGAGTCCTCCAAACGAGAACCAGAAGTGGGGCATCTCAGTGCGACTATTTGGTTACTAGCAGCCCGTTCCCTTGCCTGCCATGCCAGAAATCTACCTGTATAATTGCTTTCCTCATAAATCTTTTGCCTAACATGCTGAAATTGGGATTCACTTTTAGCGTAATATTTTTCAGCCAGGTTCCGCTTAGCCTGTCCCAACTGTTGTCGGTTCACGACCGAGGGGCTAGCGAGGAATCTGTCGAAAGACCTTTGAAGTTTTTGCTCGAATGTTTGCTTCTCCTCCTTCCTATTCCTTGAGTTCTCCGCATCTTTTCCAATAGCTAACCCTCGGAAAAAGGCTTTAAACGTGTCCCAGACCACATGCAGTGGGGCTGAGCCATGATTTCGCTCAAAGTACTCTCTGATTTCTATTTTAATTGAAGACACCCAATTTTCCTCTAATAAGTATTGTCGATTGAACTGCCAACTTTTGGAGGGTTTACTGCATTCACCCAGTTTTAACAATTAAATGATCAGTGCATGGTCCAAGTACCCACTCTGAAGAATTTTCTGCAACCTAAAGACCAAATGCCTGCAAATAAGAAAAAAATCAATACGGGAGAATGTATGGAATCTCCCTGAATAGCAGGTATAAGCAATTTCAGTGGGAAATGCAGCCCGCCATGGGTCAGCTATATCAAGCATTGAGCTATAACTTTGTACAATTTTAAAAGATTTTTGCTTTAACTGTTTTTTTGCCTTAGATGAGGAGTCAATTTTTGGATTCATTAACAAATTATAACCCCCCCACAATTAAATCACCTGATGTTTGGATTAATGATTGAAAAAATTCCTCATATGGGGTGGGATTATCCTCGACTGGGGCATACATACTAGCGAGCATCAAGGATCTATGTCCTAGATTACAGGTGACCCAACACCATCTACCATGTTGGTCACTTGCCGAATTAACTACCACCACCTGAAATTCTTTACTAAGAAAAATCGCCGTCCCCCTATGGGCTGCAGAAGATGAAGAGTAAACCTTATACGCTGACCAGGACTTGAACATTGAAAAATCTGCTATTTTCCCCACTGGTAAATGGGTGTCTTGTAAAAGGATAGCAGAAGGACTCTCTGTCTTAATCCAGGCCTCAATTACCCTCATTTTCTTCTTATTATTGAGGCCATTTACATTAAAAGAAACCACCTTCAGTATTTCCAATTTGCCTTATTTCCAATTTGCCCTTGACAGAAAATGACGCGGTACAAAAGGGGGTGGTGATGGACGGAGCATCTGAACCAATCAAACACTCACACCCAGTCAACAGATCTGGGTTTAATCCATCACCGTTCTTTAGCCCACTCTGCCACCCCAGTTTAGACATGGCAATATGCAAATCAGTCTGACCCTGTGCCTCATGGGAACAGTCCAGCCCGAACTGCCAAGCCATGCCTTCCCTGGACAGGAAACAACCTTCCTAGGACCGGTTTCTGGCATTTCAGCCATCTTCAGCCAGGCTTGCTTGAATCCAGTGGCAAAGTGAGCAAGGGACTCACGTCTGAGCATACCCTGCCAACTTATGGCGAATATATGCAAATCAGTCTGACCCTGTGCCTCATGGGAACAGTCCAGTCCAGTTTCATCACCACCACCCCCTTTTGTACCGCTTGACAGAAAATGAGGCAAGATTCTAGGTACCCTAATAATCTGATAAAGAAAATAGATTTCCCAGTTTGGTGAACACTTTTCTCCATAGGGAAAGCCAAATAGATTGTCAACCCTTCTTCCTTTATAAATAGCGATGGACAGATGAATTGTGACCTAGAATATGGTTTTCGTTTTTTCCCACATGGTCCCTTCCCACCAAGTGTCCCCACCCTCGCCCCATTGTCCCCCTGAGCAGATAGCCGCCCCTGCTCAGAACCAGACAACCTAGCCCACCCACCCTTCTACTGGCACAATGACTTGGTGCCTAGTGCTGCCAGACAGCCCTCTCTGCCCTCCCCTCCCCTTCTTTAATGAAAAAACTTACATTTATCAGTATTAAACATCTAAAAGGCAGATGAGAGAAGAAAAAAAACAATAACAATCCTATATAAACAAGTAGCTCTTTGCCCTTCCAAGAGAGAGAAACCCCACAAACACCTAACTAAAGACTAACATACTGCACTTAGGGTTTATCCATAGAAATCTGTTGCAATAATTCCTGTGCATCTGGAACACTGCAAAAGATGTGAAATCTACCCTTGACTAACACCTTGAGCTTACTCTGCTGAGCTATCATAGCTTGCGGCCCCTGTGCTTTAAACAAATGTATGTAAACAAAACAAAGTGTCCAGGAAGACTAGTAACATGAATTTGATGGGCACCCTGATCCATCAATCAGAGGGCGCCTCAGCATTATTCAGCTCAATTTTTTGATATTTTGTGTAAAGGAACAAATACATTCACTTGTGCACATTGTGAAATGGATAACACATGATTGAGACAAAAGCATACAATATTCTTTTGAACAGTTACTTAAATACAGTCAGTCAGTCAAATTAATCTTTATTTCGGAGATGACCATAAAATATAGTACATATAAAAACTTTGTTAAAAAACATTTTGTAATTACACATACGATATAACAACTCATTACATGAATCACAGGGTTTGTAAAAACAATTTAAAAACAAGTAAAAAGGTTTAAAAGGATAGCTATAGAATTAAAAAGTAGGATTGGGCAAAAGGCTATACAAGGCTATCAGTTTTGTGGCTGGGGGCGTTGGTAGACTTGATGTAAGACCATCGCCTCCGCCACACAGCATGCCAGAAGTGTGATACCGAAAAGACTAATGAGATAGAGGTATCAGATTTCATTACTCTGTAGGCATCCTTGTAATGTGCAAAGCCTAAATTACGGCATGCTTGTACAAGCCAACGTTTCCTGATACATTTGTATGTTGGGCAAAAAAACAGAACATGGATTTCATTTTCATTTGGAGCACCGTAGGTTGGGCATTCAGATGGAGCATTAAGGGACCATTTTGCAGTCACGGCCCTGAGAGGAAGAGTACCAAGTCTAAATTGGACGTAAAGTTTTCTTGCTGCACATGGTTCAATATAGTCCAAAAAGTCCTCAAATGTGTACTCCACTTTGATATCAAAAAATTCTGAAGTCAATCTGCCCGCCCCACTGTTAAATGTGGCAGCCAATCTGTTTGCCCTGTACAGGTTAAACAAATCAGTATGTGACAAGTTAAAAATAGTTTGTTCTGGATTGAGCCAGAGAGCTGGGATACGGAGTATTGCACTCATACCCCCACATGCATCATTCTAGGATTTTGCATTTCTTAAATAGCGAAAATTAAGGAATCGCTATTTAGGAAATGCAAAATCCTATGCATCAAGAAATCCTAAAAGTTTTTAGGGTTTCTTAATTTTCGGAAATTGCGATTCCTTAATTGCGAATCGCAATTAAGAAATGGCATTACATTGATTCCTATGGGCCTAGAGGCCCATAGGAATCAATGCCGTTTTGCATTTTTTTTTTTGCACTCGCAATTTTTTGATGCATTGCAAGGGTGCAGAGGGGGGTCCAAAGGACCCCCCCTGCACCCCTGAAATGTATTTTCAAGTGCATGTTTCACACACACATGTCCTAAGGACATGTGTGTCTGTAACATGCAAGTTTAAAAATGCATTTTTTTGCTTTTTTAAACATTTTCGCAAATTAACACGAGGGTCAACCTCGTGTTAATTTGCACTTCCAATTTCAAAATTCGCTATTTTTTACAAATTGATGCATTGCATTTAAGGAATCGCACAAATGTGATTCCTTAATTGCATTTGCATTTTTAAGAAATGCAAAAAATAGCGAATTGTGTCATGCATCCCAAAAACGTATTTAGGAAGTGCAAACGGCCGAATTTACCAATTCGCACCGTTTGCACTTCCTAAATAGGTTGATGCATGTGCCCCATAGTTTTTATATGAGCGAACCAAGGTATTCTAACAATGCCGGGTAGGCCCAATAGTTGTTTGACTTCATTTTTGTAGCAAGCCAGCTCCGGCGTTGTCCACAGCCTACGCCAATGAAGTAGTGGCCTCAGCGCAACTTCATCTTGTACAGGTCTGATGCCGAGATCCATTCTAAGAGGGATGAAAGGAGTGCTGGCCAGAAGGGCCAATAAGGATCTGAAAAATGAGTTTTCGGCTGTGGTGATGTCCTTAATCTTAGAATGGCCCCATAGTTCGGCCCCATATAAAATTGCACCCCGAGCTTGGGCTCTATAGATTTCCATAATGGGGGCAATAGGTTTTATAGTAGAGGCCTTGTGGGTTTTAAGGATACCGCCACATAGCTGAGTAAGGCGTAATTTTGCCTTAGCTAATTGAGGACGCCAATCCATATTATCCGTTAACCCCTAGATATTCGAAAACGGTTACCCTGTCTAAAGTGACACCATTTAAGCGGGGGTCGGGCGAGAGGAGTTAGGAGGTTTGTAAATCATATATTTGGTCTTTTGTGTGTTGATTTCCAAACCTCTTATCTGACAGAATTCTGAGAAGCTGTCCAGGGCACGTTGAATTCCCATCGGGGACTTTGACAGCAAGAGTGAATCATCCGCAAACATTAACGCCACCACCTGTTCGTTGTTAAGTTTGGGTGCATCAATGTCTTTGGATCCCCTTAAATGGGAGACCAGACCATTTACGTAGAGGGAGAAAAGCGTGGGCGCCAAAACACATCCCTGCCTGACTCCTCTACTAACGGGAAACCTAGACGTCAAGTTACCCAATTTGCCACTCCTGACTTGAGCAAAATGATCTAGATGCAATCTCTGTACGACCCCGAGAAGGGGAGGGGGGAACCCCATTTCTGTAAGTACCGCCCAAAGAGTTTGACGAGGTACCAAATCAAACGCGGCCTTGAGGTCAACAAAAATTAGGTAGAGGCTGCCACCGTCTACCCTCACGGTTTTCCAATAAAGAAGTCATAATCGTAAAAGTTGGTCCACCGTGGAAGTTTTTCCCCTGAAGCCAGCCTGGTATGGGCTGAGTATGTGTTGGTCCTCAATCCATACCTGGTCCCTATCCAAGATGATACGGGAAAAAAGTTTTTTGCTGACATCTATCAAACTAATCGGGCAGTAATTAACTGGAAAGAGTGGGGAGCCCTTTTTGAAGATTGGAATTATTTCGGCGCCAGCCCATGTCTCAGGAATGGGTGCACCGTTAATTATAGCATTAAACAATAACAGAAAGTAAGGGATCCATATTTTGGGTTGGTCCTTATAGAGGTCCCCAGGACTTTTATCTAAACCTGGGGCTTTGCCCATGGGGAGCTTATTTATGGCTAATTCCACCTCAGTGAAAGTTATAGGAGTGATCTCTCCTTTGGGTCATAGGGATCCTGGTGGGAGAAAGTTAGAGGGGCATAAAGGTTCTGATAGTGGTCTATCCACTGATCTGGTGCTATGTTAGGGTCATCTGCCACTAAGCCCCATTTAGTATCTGATCTAACTATTGCCCAGAAATCCCTCATATCCCTTTTATTTAAGGCTTCTTTAATACGTTCCCATTTTGCTAATTCCCAGATTGTTTTGCCTCCCTTATCGCTGCTTTGTAATCAATTCTCCTGAACGCCACCAGTATCCTACTGCCACTTTTTAAAGGCTCCAAAAGTGCAGATTTAGAACCCTTACATTTAGAGTTGAACCATGTTAAGGCCTTCTGTAGTTTTCTTGAGTTAGATACCACAGGATTAAAAAGGTCGGCTAAAGTAGCCACCAGGGTCGTGTGTACCTGGATGAAAGAAATCATCCTCCTTTCTTGGTTCTCAGCAAGGGAAAGAGTGAGGTCTGAGAGTGCTTTACAGATGGCATTATAAGTACATCTCATTTTTCCAGGGATTTACTAATTGTCGGCCATTTTAAACGTCTCCTGTCATTAGTAAGTAAGGGAGGATTGGAAATTGCTTCATTGTATTGGCTACAAACATTGGATAATGGGAGCCTAAAGAGAAGCGTTAAAGCGTTGTGGTCACTGTCATGGCGAACAGAATCCGCAAAGTCTTCGACAAAAGGCCAGGCTCTTGCCTCGACCAAAATGTAGTTGATGCGAGAGGTCTGGCAGGGGCGGTTGTAAGTAGGGCACCCAAGTAAGTCTGACTGTGCACGGCCATTGCAAGCTCTTAAAGAATGTGCGAGAGTTAGGGAGTTGATTTGAATTACAAGAGGGGTCCATGCCTTAATCGGTGGAGTTGAAAGATCTGGGATGGACCACTGATCATCCTCCTCTCTAGAGATACTCTCAATAATACCAGGTAATGGTTCGAACTGACAGTTGAAATCACCATCCACAATCAACGAACACTTTCCCGCTAGGGTGTATATAAAATCATCCAGAGCTGCCACTGTAGGCGATTCACTCCCTAGTCTACTAGGGTGGGAGTAGACATTGACAAGGATCAGGGTAAAATCATTAGGGAACAATAATGATAGGCATTGTAAATCTATTGTGGGGGTGGTAATTTGGGAGACTACGCAGCCCAAGTGGGACGCAATAAAGATGGTTAGGCCCCCGAATGGTCTCTCTCTAGAGCCAATAAGGGCTAGATTGTTGACCGCGTGAAACCCCAACACCTATTGGCTCATCAATCCTTGGATGAGCACTATGAGCACTATGATTGGAGGGATGGCTATCAATTTGTTGTTCATGGAGCTTGTAGGGGGCGAGTAGTAGTTATGTGGGTGGTACTGGGATTATTGTTCTGCTGTGATGCTTTTGACAATGGTTTGGTCATAATAGGATTAGAACTTCTGTCAACATTCCCTAGCCCAGCCCCGGGGCATAACAATGCTGAACGATTTTGATCGCTTCCAGTAATAGAGATAGTTTGTGGAGTTGGTGTAGGAAGAGGGCAGTGATGTGTTGTGGCAAAATCTGTAATAAATGTAAGGCTTGGAGCCACCTCCTCTTTTATAATTGCCCTACACTGGATAACTAAATCAGATAATAATGTATCTATCCAGGGTGGATAGGAAGGGTTAGATGAAAGAAGCAGGGGTGTAGTAGTTAGGGGTGGGTTACTACTTGGCTGACTGGAGCTTGTTGTCTGCTTCCCTTTGGCCTTTCTATATCTGGTCCCACCCTTACTCCCTGTTCTTTTTTTCCTCCCAGTAGTTCGACTTATGGCATTGGTTCCTCCCCGTATATCATTAGGATGTTGAGTCAGGTTAGAGGTACTAACTAGGGAGGAAAAGGCCTCACTAGGAGTTGGAATATCATCGAGGGCTGGCTTAATGGGGGGGGGGTAGTAGGTACCAGTAGTGCTAAATCTGGTGTTATAGATAATCGGCGTTCAGTATTCGCTATTTCGGTGTTTACTGCACCAATTGCTTTCTGGAGCATTAGATCTATGTCAGGAACAGGTTTTGTGACAGAGGAGTTAGTTTGGACTTTAGAGGGATTAAGTGCACAAGCTCGCTTCCCTTGAGTACGTTTAGGGGGATTTGGCTGGATCATATTGTGCAGGGAGGATTAGATCAATTTTAGAAAAACAAACAATGTTAAATAATCCCGGGTTTAGGATGTGCAAAAAATTACAATGAAGAATCAACAGTACCTCAGTCCGTTTAAATAGTGTCCCTGCTCCAAATGAAAGAAAGGTGACCCAGCCCAGCCTCTTCCGGGCGATGACGGGCAAGGACGGACCCGCCCGGACGCTGCCCGCGCGCGTTCCGTAAAGCGGGAGGGGCAGGCGGATTTTAAGAGGTGTTGGTCACCTCTTGCTGATGACACTAGATGGCGCCTTGGTAGAGGATGCTGGGAATTGGAGTCCCCGGTTGGGAACTCCGGCCATTTCCCTCACGGCACTTGGGGCAAATAGCTTGTCCCCTGACCCCCACTGGAGCCTCTCAAGAACTGCCGTTCCCCTCACGGCTGGCAAGGTAAATGCTTGTCGGCGTCCCGCGAAGCGGGAGGTGCAGGCGGATTTTAAGAGGTGTTGGTCGCCTCTTGCTGATGACACTAGATGGCGCCTTGGTAGAGGATGCTGGGAATTGTAGTCCCCGGTTGGGAACTCTGGCCGTTTCCCTCACGGCACTTGGGGCGAATAGCTTGTCCCCTGACCCCCACTGCAGCCTCTCAAGAACTGCCGTTCCCCTCACGGATGGCAAGGTAAATGCTTGTCGGCGTCCCGAGAAGCTGGAGATGCAGGCGGATTTTAAGAGGTGTTGGTCGCCTCTTGCTGATGACACTAGATGGCGCCTTGGTAGAGGATGCTGGGAATTTGAGTCCCCGGTTGGGTTCTCCGGACGTTTCCCTCACGGCACTTGGGGCGAATAGCTTGTCCCCTGACCCCCACTGGAGCCTCTCAAGAACTGCCGTTCCCCTCACGGCTGGCAAGGTAAATGCTTGTCGGCTTGTCGGCGTCCCAATATATCCAACACAGAGGGTTTGTGCAATAGTGACAGAGAGACATACAAATAAGAAAATTCATACAGAAATGATGTGAATGCAGTCCTGTTTGACCAGTCCTAATTCTATAAATAAACACTAGGCGGACATTCCCTTTTTATGTGGTTATTATTATACGTCCTGCCTGTAGACCAGAGATGGGGTTACACAAGTTGTTTGGGTGTTGAATGCAGGGGAAAGAAATTAGACTAATTCCCTTATGGCACACCCCTGATTTCTGACAGTGATTTCAACTTTGATTTTACCAGAACCTTTACAATATGAGGAATGCCACCACTCCCAGCAGCTGGCTTTCCACAGTTAAACTAAGGTACATTTAGATATATGAGTACTGACAACATATGCAATCTTTGTGACTGCAAACAGGATTGGGTCTTATAGTAAATTACTGTTTGTTCTTATTATAGTACTGATGGCCAAGTCCAAGTCCTGAGGAGAACCCTACAATCGTGACGGGTTCGAAACGCGTTGACTTCTAAGAGTATGGGGCATTTTACATATAGTGAATTAGTCCAGTGCAGGCAGTCACGGACCCAAGGCTAGCTTCTTTATACTTTAAACAAATGTAGCATTTTAACAAATTCTTTCCGCCTTTTAGCTGCGGAGGCTGACATGTTAAAAAAGATGCGACATAAGGGGAATTCTGCTGAGGAAAACTGCCTTTGTTTAATGGCTTTTGATAAAATCTGCTCCTTAACCCTGAAGCCCCCCGAAGTTAACCAAGATAGTCTGTAGGTATTTAGCATTAGGATGAAGGTGTGCTGGAACGCGGTGGGCTCTCATTATCGTCAGATCACCATTGAATTCTGGGAGGACATTTTTCTTTAGAAAAGAATCAATCCATTGCAGAGTTTGCTGATCCTCAATGCCCTCCGGGATGCCCAAAATGTGTAGATTTGAGTGCCTAGAATGGTTCTCTAACTCCTCCAGCTTGTATTCCAGAGTGGTTCTCTGGGACTGGAAGGTGGTGACTTTGAGATTCACAGATGACATTTGATCCTCCAATTGCGAAATCCTGGTTTCGGCCTCTGACAACTGTACCGGGATCTGAGCCATATTGTTTTTTAATTCACAAATTTCTTCCAGAATCAGATTAAGAAGACTCTTAGCGTCCCATTGCATGGAAAAAGAGCTACTGTCTAGGGGAAGGTTAATCTGATTTACATTAGGCCTGACCTCCGCCTGCAACTCCACTGGATCAACAAGCACAGCTTCCGCTGGTATAGACAAAATAGACTACTCTGTAGCCACCGGAATAGAACACACCTGAGGAAGGAAGGGAGGGATGACTACTAATCTCGGAATTTAAAGTCTCCGGACCTGTGTCTAATGAATTATCGGGCAATAGGAGGTCATTCCCTACCATCTCCTGCTCGGCTTCACCCACAAGCCTCCCCTGCTTGGCTTTAAAGTATATAGGGTACTTTCTGAAATCTGTAGTTTCCCCCACTGCTCCAACAGGTGTCGTATTTTCTTTAGTTGAAGCTGAAGCTGAAGAAATTGGTGAATCTGCCCTTAAAGAAGCCAACCCACTAGGGCTAATGGTAGAGTCCAAATCTGCTGAGGCTGCTTTGTGATGATCTTGTTTAGTGGTCTCAGTACATGCCATCTCAGCAAGTTCACTAGGGAGAACAAGGTCCTTTCTGAAGGTGGCTGCGTAATTAGACTGAGCTGCAGCCTGGCCAACTCGCTTTTTAACCTTTTGGCCCAAATTCGGAGACTCATACTTAGCACTCCCTTTAGCTCCTTTGGTAAGCTTTCGCATAATGTACTGATCACGAAGCCCTTCTACAGATCGCTGTCCTGAATAACTGTCAGTTTTACAAGCGGGACCTCCCCAGCGACCCTCAACCAAGGCGAGCAAGGAGTAAGGACGAGACCTTCACTTACCCGCTCTTGGAGAGAAACCTGAAGTCCTAAAGATGGTCCCCAGTCCTCAAGTCCGGGGCCACAGCAGTCCCAGCGACCATAGAAGCAGACCAGGACCAAATATGTCCTGGCTCTATAGCCCAGCAGGGACTATTTTGCTTGCTTTGCGTTTTCACCAAAACCAGCTCTAGTATAATCCAGTGCGTGCGCGAGGCACCTAGAACAACTTGGCTTGGTTTGCAGTCACAGACTTGTACAGCCCAGAGTCATCCACTTCCAGCTCTGTGTACTAAGTGGAACTGACAGGATAAAGCATTGTCAAGGACAAGTTAGATAAACCTCTATCCTTGTCAGAGAAATCCTGGATGCCACATCTGTGACCCAACCTGCCCACTAATGCGTCCAAAAACAGGCTTCTGTAGCTTCTGCAACTCCGCGGCTCCTCTAAGTGCCTCCACTCAGCGGCTCCGTTGGCGGCAGCTTTGATGGCCTCGCGTGCGGCTCCTCTCAGCTCTTCTTTGGCGTTTGACGTCAAGGGGACGCGAGGGGGAGTGGTAGCGTCCTCTCTCAGCCAATCAGCCGATCAGCATCGACTACCCAGCCTTCAGCACGTGTTTTTGATGATTTATTGTAAGTAACTTAATGTTTTTATATTGGTCAAAGTTAACAAAACTGAAGTGGTCTACTTTCGAGTACCACAGTCAGTGCTAGCAGTTATTGTTGCATTCATAATCACTTTCAATGTACACTTTTACCTGTGATTCATTTGCATTTTTTGCCGACCTTTTGATCAAAAGTAGTGTCTTAGGGCCTTATTATGAGTTTGGCGGTGTTGGAGTGGGATTGCTCCTCTCCTGCACCGCCAAACCCATGTTTGAACTGCTCGCCATATTAGGAGTTTTCTCCTGTCCGGCGGACTGCATTTTGGCATTCTCAAAGCGAATCCTATCAAATAGGCACCACAATGCGAACGTCATAATCAGTACCTCACTGCATGAAGTGCTGCAGTCCATACCGTGCAGGTGCTTTTGTGTATGCACACAGGGAGGATCATGTTGTGCCAACCTGTGTGCATCCACATGGTGTGAGGCACCAGGGAGCCCTGTAGGGCCCCCTTAATTTCCTGGCCGCCACACTTTTCATGGCGGCCGCACCGCCTGAAAAGTGTGGCGGTGAGGAATCTCGTAGTATGCTTGTTGGGGCCACAGCGGCCCTGCCAACGATATTGCGGCCTCAATATCACTTTGCCACTCTGATCCCTGGCTGTTGCGGTGGTCCCAAGGCTGTCGGACCGCCCTGGTCGTAATAGGGCAATTGAAGACCACCACTGCTGTGCTCCCACCAGTCTGGCGGTTCGTGAACTGCCAGACTCATGATAACCCATTCGTTTTGTTGCACTGGAACTCATAAAGGATGTCGTAAATCTTTCGTTGTTTATATGGAGTTTACGTACAAAAACACTCTACGCATAAACTACGAGAGCCTGATTCACACGGTTTTGGTGCACTGAGGAATATTAGTATGCACATAAAAATGGTATAATTCCAGAAATGTCCAAATCCTGATACAGAGAATAAGACTCAGTGAACATTTCCGGAAGCAGATCAGATTTACTCCATTAAACATTCTGCCAGTTTTGTACGCTGCCCATTAGAGTCAATTCAACGGGGATAAAGGGCGCATTCTTAGGTGGTTGGCCACAAAAGCGTTGGAAACACTCACACACTCTTCTTTCAAGGTTGAGAAAGGAATGGGCACACTGATATAATAAAGGGGCTTTTGGGGAAAGGTTTGTTTATGGGCAAAATTAATTCCCCAGGGAAAAAGTAAAAAAATGCACTTTTGCACATTCCTTTCTGGAATATTGCAGCACTCCAGACGCTAATCCTCTAAAGTGCTGATATTAAATGATGAATACTGTAAAAAATCTGCAATTTGAATAATTTCGAAAGCATGCTCATTGAGGTAATGTGCGTTTCTGAAAATGTGTAAATCTACGAAAATCTATGAGGCATACTATTTTCTGTGATTTGCTCAGAATATTTCCAATCCATTAGGCAAAAGAAGACATATTAGATTAATAAAAGCAGGCGCTCACGTCCTTTATTTGTGTTTTTTGTACTGTAGTTTGCAGTATATGTTGCACAAGCACTTTCACCTGCATTTATCTCAGAATTACAGGTGCACCATCGATGTAGGGCCTAGCATGGCTCCTACATGTCTGATGACCTGTCTCCCTTTGTTGGGGTCTACATATTTTACTGATCCACGGCCAGGTTTCTGATTTAGTACGACAAGGTAACAATGGTGCATTAGCCGCTGCTTATCCGAAGGCACCCTCTCCACCCCGACAGTGACAGGATTTGAAGATAACACACAACAACCCACTTTGCTTAGTAAACAATCCCGGCGCACGCGTAGAGGCAAATAAACTGTTTAATATATTGAGGAAGGATCAATTGTGTTGAGATGTTGTGTTTTCCTAGCCAAAACGTTGCTTCTAACAACAGAACAGTCAGTAACGGGAAACATATTTTTATCCATAAACCAGGAAACCCAAGGGTGAGAGTATTCTCAGCAGGCCACCTGATGAAGTATGCGTGAGTTATTAAAAATGAATTTGATTGGGATGGCGCACATAGTCAGGTAGTGCTTAATTTGTGCCAGTGGCTGCAGGTGCTGGGCACTGGAATTCATGTTTGGTGCCCAAGACTTATTTTTCAATCTCAGACGTGTTTTGTCCTGCCTCTGTGTGGGAGTGGGCTATTGGAGATTTCGGACAACTTGAAAGTTACAGTACAGTATTCTATGCACTACAGGCCCCATGTAGCTGACCATGACATGATGAGCCAAGCAGATTGTTTTGGCCTCTGTACGTGAACTGCGACAACTACTTAAAATGAGCACCAATCCCTCACACCAGGGTTTAGACTAACTAGACTGCTTCGTTCACTCTGCTTATTTGATCCATTTATCTCGACCTATTTGCTGCCCCAAAATTATTTTAAACTATTTATACCACTGGAGTACACAAGAGTGCAGGGTGTGGCGCACGGGGCAGAACCCTAGAAAGTACCCCTAAGCAACCCCTATGCAGCCTAAAAATCTGTAATAAGCAGAATAATACAACCTAAAATGAATTAAGTGGAAAATAGGAAAAAGTGGGTGCAAGAAACCTAATCCCTCTCGGCGCCCATTCGCCATGCTTCCATCCACGAAGAGGTGTGCTATCCTGGATAGCAGAGGCAACATGAATATATCCCACCTTTAGATCTGCTGAGCATCTCAGATCCTTTTGGAGCTAATATGGCCGCGATTCCCAATAATGCTTGTGTCACTGCCACTACCCCTGAAACATCTACAATGCACAATAAAAACAGTTCAATGGAAATATAGACACATACAATCAAATAAAGTGTACATTTGTTATTTAATCACAAAGTACCTGCGCATCAGCGCGCACAGCTCATGTTAGCATAATCACATATTAAGTGCCCAAGAAAGGGGAATAGGGAGTGAGAGTGTAAAGTGCTGGGAAGTAGTGCAAGGTTACGTAGTGTAATATTATACAGTTCAAATATCCTTATTACAATCTTGAATAAGGAACCAGCATTAGCAAGAACCAAAGAAAACGCAAATAAATGTACATGAGATTTAGACAACCATGCTTCTATCAAAAGGGCAATACATTTTTCATGCTCGGGGTAGAATCTGGTGGGGGATCTGCTGTCAACGTTTCGACCCCACAACAGGGTAGGAATGTGTAAGCCCTTACAGGAGGGTCTTCCTCAGGACAGGGAAAGAGCTAGGGCACGGTCTATAGAGTAAAGATACAAAAGCCCAAGGGTAGCGCTATGATGTTATTGGAGCTTTTATCGGGGTCGATGACCAAGATATCCAATAAGAATTTTACAATTTGACTGTTATTAAAATTTAAGACTACACAGTCTCCCCCCTTTTCCTTTCTTGCAGGCCCTATCCAGGTAACTCTCCTGGCCATAATCAAGTGGCTTTGTATTGCCCCAAACTCCCGCCCCCCTCAGCTTTTGGTCCACCCAGTGCGTAACTTTAATCATTAGTTGGGCTGTAGATTCTGCCTGGCCCTCCCTCAGTAATGGCACTTTTCCCAGTACCACCACCAGGGGGGCAGCTGCTGGTGGAAGATGCAGGGTTGGGGTCTGGATGCCAGTCCTATTTGTACTTTGGTCAAATCTTTCAATCTTTCTGCCAGCTCCTGTGCTTCCTAGTCTTGGCGGTATTGTGCCCTGCCCAATAGGTGCATTTTAGCAGAGTTGGTCGCTAAAGTTTTGTTTACATCATCCATATTATTTGGGTTGTTAGCACCAGTTGGGCTCAGTGTGCCTTGGGCAAATTCACCGGATGTACCTACTAGGATGTTGGATTCTTCCATATTCTTAGCTATGTTGGAATCAGGAAGAGGTGCCAAGCTTTGGGGTGCAGACTTCTTTCTTTTGGTTAATGTTGAATTCGCAGTGGGCGTCCGTTCGCTCATCTCATGGTTAAAACCTTTAGGGATCTCGACATTGTCATTAACATTTAACAGGGGCGGAGACCTGTTTTTAATTAGTAGTGCCTCTGTAGTGCGAAAATAAATTTGTTTTAGTTTGTGATTCGAGGCTGTTTAATTTGTCTTCTAAGTGGGCCACTCTCGAGATGATTGGATTTAACATGGTAAACATCAAAGTTTCCAACCTCTGCCATGAGGCTTCATCTTGGGGTAGGCAGGCTGCATGGGGGTATCGGAGTTTGATGTATCCGTAGAGTTCAATGCTCCTTTAGTTGTAACATCCCCCCCTTTTTTTGACTGTTTAGCTATTCTTGCAGGTTTAGGTCTCTGTGGACCCTCTTCCTCTTCACGACAGGCTCAGGAATAATTTCCGGGCTTCTAGTTTTAGTGACTCTTGGCACCCTGGTAGATGATCTTTGAGTAGTGCGAATTGGATCTAGATCTGTTGCAGGTTCACAGGATATCTGGCTATGGGCTATATCGGGGCTGTTTCGGCTACTGCAACTGGAGAAATTTCACTCAATAAGTCAATGCTGAGGCCACAATCCTGAGAGGTAAGGGCAGTCACGCCCACTAGAGAAGATCTTTTTTTATCTGAAGGTTCCAGGGACAGTCGACGTTCCGCCCTCACAATCTCATGTTCAAGTACGGAACTGGCCCTAATCAAAAATTGCTCAAGAGTCCCTGCGATACTCCCAGCTGGCTGCACGCCTTTCCCCTTCCCCTCACATTTGCTCATCTTAATGTTTTATAGTTAGGCAGGCGTAAAATTGAACAGGGGCTCTCAGTCATTAACACAGTGGTTCGTGGGGTAAAGAGAATAAGGAGAATAAAGTGAATAAAGCAGCCGTCCACGGTACCTTCTTTTGATGTAGACTTCAGGGGGGCCCCGCCCAGTTTCCTCTGGTCTTTGACCCGTCTGCAAACGCCCGCATAGAGGGTGCAGGCGCCTCCAGGCGCAAGGGCTGCTGGGGCTTGTAGTCCGAACCCCCGTGCGCTGTGCTGTGCTTTTAAGGGTGGTAACGTCCAAGGGGTGAAGAGGGTCCTCCACTGGTGTATTGATGTGCGGGTTTGCTGGGCCCCTCCACTCAGCTCCTCACTGGACTCATGGCGCACGATCAGCTCCTCACCCTGAGTGTAGTAGGGCGGCAGTGCAAACTCCCGCATGCAGACCCCTGCAGGCCCCAGCGTGCTCTGGTAAGGTCCCTCTGCCGGTCCCTCCTGCTCACGGAACCGGATCGGCTCCCCTTGGCCCTGCTTCACTTCTCTCCTCGCCGCCGCCGCAGCAGCTGTCTGTCTGTCCGCGGCTCACCAAGTGTAATCTTCCCGTGTACGACATTTATAGCCACATTTATGGGGTCTCCTGGAATTACGGTACAAAAGGGGGTGGTGATGGACGGAGCATCTGAATCAATCAAACACTCACACCCAGTCAAAAGATCTGGGTTTAATCCATCACCGTTCTTTAGACCACTCTGCCACCCCAGTTCAGACATGGCTATATGCAAATCAGTCTGACCCTGTGCCTCATGGGAACAGTCCTGCAAACCACCAAAATGTGCCCCCTCACTCAATCACTTAAGTGTTTTAGGGACCAAATAAACATGAACTTTAGATTTGGTCCGGTATCTTTATTTATACCTTTTTTTTCTTTACATGATTATTTCAAAAACAATTTTATATGGCGGATGAAGAATACAACACACACAGTGATTAACAATTAACACTAAACTACATTAACACAATACCACTAGCACATTCAAAGAAAATTTCCAATGTAACATCCCACAAATAATACAATG
This sequence comes from Lissotriton helveticus, assembly GCF_964261635.1. NCBI lineage: Eukaryota > Metazoa > Chordata > Amphibia > Caudata > Salamandridae > Lissotriton > Lissotriton helveticus. Next base: position 1,532,404,447 of record NC_136067.1, read on the forward strand.
CTAAATTATAAGCATGACAACTGGACAATTTTGTGCAATTAAATCAACAAATACATGAAAAGAGCCAATTCAATACAAGAGAAAAAACGCAAAGTAAATATATTCTTTGATACACATTCAATGTATATGCTTTACTCTTGTTGGATTGCCGACGCGTTTCAAGTTTGGGCATAGGGTTTCCAAACTATCATCAGGGCTCTTGTAATTTTTCTGTTGGAATGTAAAAAACAAAACGTTTTAATACAACCAAATGGCCTCTTCTTGTGGGAACAGGGAACAGTCCAGCCCGAACTGCCAAGCCATGCCTTCCCTGGACCGGAAACAAGCTTCCGAGGACCGGTTTCTGGCATCCCAGCCGTCTTCAGCCCGGCTTGCTTGAATCCAGTGGCAAAGTGAGCAAGGGATTACACTATTAGAACCATGCCTAAGCATAAAACTACCTAAGGCATCTTTTGGACACGCAATCATACATCCTACTAAACCTTCCTCTACCAGGAGAACCATCAACTCTGACTGATACCGCTGGTTTGACAGACATCACAAATCAGTGTAGTTACACCTACTGGTAGCCGTAAAAAGTTATATCTGAAGTGGCATAAAAAGGTAAAAGAAATTGCTAGAAAGCCCTACTCAGTAAGAGGGAGTGGGAACCTTGCAGATGGCAAGAACTTCTCTGGACAGTAAGATCAAAAGATCCCTTTACTTTTCGGCACTTCATTTGAATTTGTAGCATCTCAAAGCATTTTTACATTACGATGCTAGAGTCTAGACAGGCAATAGATTCAACTGGTAAATACCACTTGATAAAAATTGGTGAATGCATCTATTCACGTTAAAAGAAATGCTTAGGGAAATTATTAGACAAAAGAGGAGAAAAGCCAGTAGTCCCCAAGAAAAGTTGATTTGTATAAAAGAGAGCCTATGCTATGGGGGTAGATATATAGCTTTTGTGAGCAATGCCACTTTAAGTGCAACCCCTTTATTACCAACCTGGCTTGGAGCAGAAATTGTTCCATTGTAGACCCAGTTTGAAGACCTCTGAACTAGAGTATTATCTGGATGAGGTATAGCCATTGTTGGCCAAGTTTTCTATTTTAATTTTAGGGCTGGTATTGTGCAATCGAATTGTTTAATTAGGGTACTTCATATGGCCACACAAAACAGTGTCACACCTGGGTTGAATATAAGACACACATTGTTTATTTTTCTAATGTATGCTATTCTTAGGCAGTGGCAGCTTGTAGGTAACCTTGGCGAGTTGCAAAGAGGGTGTTAGAAATTTTTAAAAAGACGTTCCTGCTTGTCACCTGTCTCTTCTTTGTCCTCGCTGTTCTGCTGGCACACAGCAGCACCCAGTCTCCCCTAAGCCAATCACGTCGCTGCTTACCATGACAGCAGCCTCGTGATTCATCTGAGTGCTGTGGTTCGGCGCTCAGAAGGTTACCATGAGTGTGCGCATGTTCTCCACCCAGACTGTGCATTACAGTCCGTTGGGGGGCAAGTAAAGAGCGCATGACTGTTTGGTTGGCCCAAGGCGGCCAGCAAAACCGTAATGCGCACTTAATGTGCCGCAAACACTCTTCCTCCCTCAACATCATGGGAGCCCACCCCCACCCTGCCTAACCTGCTTGTAAGATGCAAAAAATGTAATGACAATAACTTCTTTTATTATCATTTTATTTTTACTTTTACACTGCTCCGAGAGCAGTGAGGCAACGTTTCTCCGCCATAGCAGAGGAGCCGCCACTGTTCTTAGGGAAAAATGCCTTTGACCCTTGCTTTGAGATCTGGGCTTCCAGAACATGAGATTGGTGCTGGAACTGGCAAAGACTGACACTTCAATCATTGTGGTGTTTGCAGTGTCGCCTTATCAGCTAGTCGTTTGGACAATTAGGCGTTATTTTGTCCACCCACTATAACGTCATATTACTATTTAATGCATATGACATTTCTTTAATTTGTATTTTAGAAAACGTGTTTCATTGTATTTTAAAGTTTGATTGCTTGCACCCAAAATAAACGTATTAGCTAACTATGTATGATGATCTAGCCAAGACAACGAGCATTGTGGTGTCTGTTATATTTCTGAAGCATAGTGATATTTAACTTGAAAGACAGATTAGCTATCACGTATTAAATGAATGAATATGCTGCCTGCACAGTCTTGAAAAGGGTGGAACAACCAGGAAAATGAACACGACAAATTAATATTGTTTTGTAGTTACACCAGTATTAAATGGCAAACATAAATCCAGGCCACCAAAGAGGGCTGGGAGATAGCTGTTCACAAATTCTTAATGGTGTTCTTTTGCTACCTCAGTGAAAATCAAACTAAAGCCTGCATGGACGTGAACACACAAACTGGGATATATGTATCTGTCTAAGTCTGAAGGTATGGGCTTCTTTGTGTATGTTCCTTAGAAGACACATGTACATTGATTGCAACCACACACATCCCTGGCTCCAAAAAACATACACAGGTCGCTCTCCTACAGAACCAAACATCTATCAATTCCCTACCCTTCCCCCTAACATGCTCACGCACATACATGCACAAGTGGCCCTTAATATCAATAAATCGATGCACACACACCAGTACACAAACATCCATTTACAAATGTGTCCCACTAAATGCATGGAAAAACAGATACACAGAAGATCTCTTTGTGCTTTCGTGTGTGGTGATCTGAGTGTGTTTCTAACACAGGCTGACCACAGCCACTGCTCTTCGGAGCTGTTATCAACGCACACACATCCTTAACAATTCACCCTTCAAACAACATTTTATAAGCATAGACACACATAAGGATTATTAGTCCGTGTGCTTAAAAAACAAATATGATGGCATGAATACAGAAACACAGCTGAGGTGACACACAGGCAATTATGGATGTGTCCAGTTACTATGGGTCATATTAGCAAGAACCTCGTTAAAATTATCGCCGTTTTAGCGGCAGGAAACTGCCACTAAAACGGCGATAATGGGCTTGCTAATATGCGTTATAGAATTCCAATAGAAGCCCAGGTTAGATGTGCAGGACATCTAACCTGGGCTTCTATTGGAATTCTATAATGCATATTGGCAAGCCCATTATCGCCGTTTTAGCTGCAGTTTCCTGACGCTAAAACGGCTATAATTTTAACGAGGTTCTTGCTAATATGCCCCTTTGTTCGATCAGTGGGGAAACCTGTATTACAGCCCAATTCTCCAAGCTCCTTCTGCCTTAACTAAATTGTGCATTTCCTCAAATCTAATCTTCAGGCAGGATTGAGGAAATGAGCACACCTACAAGTTAAAAATATTCATGTACAAAGCTGAGGAATTGTACTTACTTGTAAATAAAAACACAATATTTAATCTTTATATTGGACCAAGGGGCATATTATCAAGACAGGCGATAAAATTATCGCCGCTTTAGCGGTAGAAAACTGACGCTAAAACGGCAATAATGGGCTTGATAATATGCTCTATGGAATTCCAATTGAAGCCCATGTTAGATGTCCTTCACATAATTTTATTGCCTGTCCTTGATAATATGCCCTTTAGTTTTAAAGCAGTAGCCAAACTGTTTCAAGTTTTGTGACCGACTTGTGGTCCAACACTAGGGGCTGGCTGTTTCATGATAGGCTATCCTGGTGCAGCGTAGAGCGAGCGCCTTCTTTATGTGACTTCAGGACTTAAAGTTAATTCATTGAACTCGTTAGTGCTTTACTTTCAGACAGCCCACCAGAGAAACATAAAAAGGCAATCCTTGCTCACTATTTTCTAGTAGTACTATCTGAAAATAAAGCACTAACTCAGATAAGTAGCTGGATAAATAAGTTCTGTTTATGCACTGCAGTCACTGAAAGCAAGCGCTCAGCTCAGTGCTTAGCCAGCAAAGTCCATCACTTGCCATATTTTGATACTGTTTTTTTCACTGCACCAGCACAGAGTGCACTGGGCATTTTTGAGCGCAGACATTTACTCGAAATATATCCAAGTTAATGCTTTGTTCGCTGTCAGTAGAGCTCAAAAACAAAGGGCAGTATTTGCCTCAGTGTTTTTCCGAGCTCAGAAGAACGGTTCACTGACACAACATCGATGTCATAAATATCGATGTACAAAATATTAATGAAAAAATATAGACTACAAAAATATCGACTCCTACACTTAAACAGGTAAGTACAAAAATATCCACTAAAAAATATCGATGTAAGACATTTATATGTATAAAATATCGATTTTTATATAAATATAAAAAAATATATATTAAATATTAAAATTCATTTTAACAAAATAAAATACATTTAATATACGTTTTAACAAAATATAACAAATAAACTTAATAACAAAAGGCAAACACAAACATAATTATTTATACATATATATGTAGTTTTAAACAATTAATGAACAATTCGTTTTTGATTTCTGTTAAAAATGTAAAATTATATAAACAATATAAATATTTATCAATAATTTAAAATATAAAAAAACAAATTCTATAATATATTAAAACATTAAACTATTAACAAATATTTAAACTTAAGTTTCACATTATGGTCAGTGCAACTGTAGGGAAAGTGTTGGATAGCAGAGGGGTAAAAATTACTATTCCCACTTCAGTTAGTGCAACAGTAGGGTAAGTGCTGGATAGCGGAGTAATTCAATTTACTATTCCAACTCCAGTGAGTGCAACAGACGGGAAAGTGTTGGATAGCGGAGGGGTAAAAATTACTATTCCTACTCCAATTAGGGCAACTGTAGGGAAAGTGTTGGATAGCGGAGGGGTAAAATTTACTATTCCGACTCCACTGAATGCAACAGTAGGGAAAATGTTGGATAGTGAAGGGGTATACATTACTATTCCAACTCCAGTGAGTACAACAGTAGGGAAAGTGTTGGATAGTGGAGGGGTAAAAATTACTATTCCTACACCAGTGAGTGCAACAGAAGGGCGAGTTTTCGATAGCGGAGTATTTACATTTACTAACTGTAGGGAATGTGTTGGATTGCAGTGGGATAAAAATTACTATTCCCACTCCAGTAAGTGCAATAGTAGGGAAAGTGTTGGATAGCGGAGGGGTAAAAATTACTATTCCCACTCCAGTGAGTACAACAGTAGGGTAAGTGTTGAATAGCGGAATAATTACATTTACTATTCCAACTCCAGTGAATGCAACAGTAGGGAAAGTGTAGTGTAGCGGAGGGGCAAAAAGTACTATTTACACTCCAGAGAGTTAAAACTTACCATTCCCACTCCACTGAGTGCAACAGTAGGATAAGTGATGGATAGTGGAGGGTTTACATTTACTATTCCAACTCCAGTGGGTGCAACAGTAGGGAAAGTGTTGGGTTGTGGAGGGATAAAAATGACTATTGCCACTCCAGTAAGTGCAATAGTGGGGAAAGTGTTGTATAGTGGAGGGGTAAAAATTACTATTCCCACTCCAATGAGTACAACAGTAGGGTAAGTGTTGAATAGCAGAATAATTTAATTTGCTACTCCAACTCCAGTGAATGCAACAGTACGGAAAGTGTTGGATAGCGGAGGGGTAAGAATTACTATTCCCACTCCAGTGAGTGCAACAGTAGAGAAAGTGTTGGATAGCGGAGGAGCAAAAATTACTATTCCCACTCTAGTGAGTTCAACAGTAAGCAAAGTGTTGGATAGCAGAGGGGTAAAAAATACTCTTCCCACTCCAATGAGTGCAATAGTAGAGAAAGTGTTGGATAGCAAAGAATTTACTATTCATACTCCAACAGTTAAGAAAAATATATACATATATTAAAAATCAAAAATATATAAAAATTAAAAATTAAAAACAAATATATTAAATATGTAAAGAGAACACATATTATTATAGTAATTACATATAACAAATACCTACACAGATTATATCAAATTAAATAATAAATACATTTTTAAAAAAAATTGTTTTAAACTAGTAAATATTTACAAACAAAAAACATTATTTAACCTGTTAATCGCTGCTGTTTTTTCGCGGCAGTGGGCTGTTTTAAAGAGCGGGAAGTGCTGCATCGGCCGTTGAACGTGCGCAGCACCAGCCAGGTAGTGCTACCAACGTTCAACGGCCGACGGCAGCACTCAACGGGTTAATACAGAAATGTATTTATTTTATTTCCTATCCTATTACATCACACCGCTAACAACACACTTCTACATTATAAAAACAAATATACTTCCATATTTAACATAATTAATTAAAAAATATTATTAATTAATAAAAACTAATGAATATTAATTAACTACACACATTTTAACACTATAATGCCCACAACACACTCCTAAATTAAACTAAAAATAATAAAATAATAAAAAACAATTTAAACTTATTTTTAACAACTAATTATAAAGTAATTAAAATTAATTTAATACCTATCCTTTACCCCTTTGAAAGTAAAAGCAACACAAAAAAACAATTACCCAAAATAAATATCAAATAATTAACATTAATTAACAACTATTTATTAATTAATTAAACACGTTCTACTGCCCACCCTTTACCCCTGTAAACCCCAAAACACACACCTAAAAATAAATACACTATTACCACATTTAATTACAAATTGATTAATTGTTATCAATTATCAACCAATTATTAATAATAAATTACTTTACACATTTAGCACTATAACACCTCAATTAAATAAATATTAATAAATGAAAAATAATCAATTAATTTAAAATAATTAAATTACTTCCCACCCTATTCCCCTATAAACCCACAACCCGCTACAAAACGCAAAAATCAAATAGAAAAAAGCAATGACTTCTAATAATCTAACACATATATTAAAAATAAAAACAATTCTTATACAAGAAACATACATCACATTTAAAATATATGCTAAAATACATAAAATTAATTTGAAAAATCAAAATTTTTGCAAAGGATATTAAACACTTCAATATTTTTAAAATCGATCTTACTTACCTTAAAAAGATATACTTGACAACGATATTCTTGCTGTCGATATTTCTGAATCAGGATATTTATGACTCGATATTTGTGCAGCTTGATATTAAAAACTCAATATTATGTCTGCACACCCAGAAGAATATGAATTGACTTGGAGATATTTCAAGGTAAAGTATGCAGTGAAGATGCCAAAAAGAAGCAAAGGTGCAGCACTGAAAACAACATCTTCATATGGCCCCTGTTAATTAACTTTACTTAACTAGTAGGTGTGTAGGAATATATGTTCATGGTTTTGGACAAAATAATGCACATAATACTAACAATCTCTTAGAGTGTTTATTGCGACCGGGCTGGCCACCCCAGCAGCCGCGGCCCGTGGAGGGAGTTACGGTGGGGCAGGGAGGCGGGGAGGGGGAGGGGCAGGGTGGAGGGTTCTAAAAACCGGCATATGGATAATTGCAGGTAAGTACACAATTTAATTAATAAAACAAAATTCGTAGCGCGCACAGCATCGCATTTTGCCATGCTGTGCGCGCTACGAATTTCGTTTTATTAATTAAATTGTGTACTTACCTGCAATTATCCATATGCCGGTTTTTAGAACCCTCCGCCCTGCCCCTCCCCCTCCCCGCCTGCCTGCCCCACCGTAACTCCCTCCACAGGCCACGGCTGCACCCCAGATCACTGTCATGTAACGAAAGCCAGTAAGATCCGCAGAAGCATTGTCAGAAGTTTATAAAAGTATTAAAATGTACAAAAAAATATTCACAAAGGGTATTCATTTTTTACAAATGATAAGAGCCTTTTTAAGAAATGGGGGAAGTGTGGGTGGAAGTTCAAGGTCTGATTTGTTGTTTTCGAACAAAATATCAAGCCATATACTAAAGTAAATACACCATGGTACACATAATTTATACTCGTTTAAAGAACAAAAACATAAAAATGCAACACCAGTGAAACAGTTGTGGACATAAATGCAGAAATTAAAAGATACAAACAATGTCTCATCTCATGATAGTATCATCATCTCATACCAGATCACCCAGTACCTGAAAAATTCAATATGCGTCTATAGATATACAAACTCAATTACAAGCAGTGTGATTATCTCTAGTGTAAAAACGTTTAGCAAAACTCTGAGTGCACCAGATCCATTCTAAACCATATGATCCTAGGTGCAGCCAGCTTTGAACAAGACACAACACATCACCTCTGAAAGATTCTTTAGTTAGTGAAGGCAACACTTCAACTCCTGGCTACTCTGAGGTCCTTAGCTGGCAGGGGTATGCTCCCTGTCCAAGCAGGGACCACAATCATAGTCAGGGTAAGCTAGACACACAAAATTATAACCTGTGATAACCCTCTGGTAACTTGACACAGAGCAGTCAGGTTTATCTAAAGATGCAATGTGTAAAGTATTTGTGCAACACAAACACAAGTAGTAACACAAAGAAAAAATACAAAAATACTCCAAACAGGTTTATATAAATAGAGAATATTTTTAGGAGTAAAGCAAGACCAAAATGCCAAAAATCCAATTAGTAGAACATGAGTTATGAATTTTTAAAGAATAAACCAAAAATAGTGCTTTGAAGTCAATGACTTGAGGTTACACTACAGCGAGGTAAATCCAAGTTCAGGCCGACTGTGATGGAGGGCAGGCTGGCTACCGGACACCAACAGGCCCTTCTGAGAAAGCACCTTGGATGGAGCAAAGCATCTACGTAGAAGGTAAGATGAGTTGGTTCCTAGTCATGCAGTCCAGTCTATGCATCTGGCTTTGTAGATGATTCCTGAACATTGTCGAATATCTTTGTGATGGAGCGATGTGTTGTCGTTGAGCCTCTCAGTCAGGTTCTGCTTAGTTGTTGAACCTCCTTACCATAAGGCAGGCAATGCGTCATCGTTGAGCCTTGCAGACGGCTTTGCGGCATTGTCAGACCACACAGAGAAGATGTCGGAGTGGCACTGCATTGACGTCATAGGCAAAGGTCTTTCTTTGGTCCAGGTGTTCTTCCAGGGAAATCTTGTGAGCCAGCTCCAGTAGGAAGGCCCTGTAGCATTGGGGTACCACCAGCGCCTTTATTGTCCCACACACAGGAGCCTTAGTCTGCCTGTAAAGAAGATTGTCCTCCCAGTAAATGTGATAACTTCCGAATACATCACTTGATGCTAGGGCTTTAGCCTATTTCTTCATGCTTTCAAGGGTTGGACACTCCCTTTGTGCCCTACAAAACTCCTCCTTGGTGGTTCCTCCTACTACATGCCATCCAGCAAGTGTAGGCAGGTCACCAATGGAAGTAGTGCCCTTCTCAGTGGGCTTTGGGGCGGCCACCGCAGGTGCCTCATCCACCTCACTGGGAAGATACTCCGGGACTAGTTTTACATGCCATCAGCCTTTCCTCTTGTAAGTAACTGGATAGCCATTGTTCCAGGATCCAGCCCTTTTTGACTCACATCCTGGCCAGCCATGGACCTTGTCGTTTCACAGATCCAACTAAATACCCCCAACATCTTCACATGAGCCTTGAATACCACTTATTTCCAGATAGTGTGCTCAATATAATTACCCAACAAACAGTCCACAGGCATTGCAGGATTCACAGCAACCTTCAGAAGACCTGAAGCCCTCCCCCCATCTCAAATGGAACAAGGACCAATGGATAGTGACCCTCTGTTTTGTCAGCCACCACAAATTGGTGGAATGCATTGGAAGCACCTGCTCTGGGGACACCAGCTGACTCCTTACCATAGTCATGCTGGCTCCTGTATCCCTCAGAGCCTCAACACCTTGCGCATTGATGGTGACCCTTTGTCCATACTTAGTAGTATTTGAGGGGACATGGATCTTAGGAACCATCTCACTGTCATCCAGGGACACTAGGGTTATCCAACTAAACTCACCCCTCTTTCTTCTGGTGGGAACCCTGACAACCCTTTTGAGAGTTCCCCCCAGATGCCTTCTTGGACACTCTGGTGCTGACCCAGATGTCCGCCTCCTGAGCAAGCTTCCTAGGCTCAGTAAGCTTGCTATCAAATAGGTGTTGGTGCAGCTCTGGAAAACAAATATCAAGCATGCGCTCCATTAAAATGAAGTTATACAGCCCTGAATAATGCTCAAACTTGCTGCCCTCACCCATCCCTTCAGTGAATTGGTGGCATAATCCAAGACGTCCACCCATGTTTGTAATGTGATGATATGACTGTCCCTGAATCTAAGCCTATACGTTTCAGGAGTCAGTCCAAACTTGGTGAGTAGGATGGCCTTCATTGCAGTGTAGCTTGTCTGTTCCTCAACCTCTGGTATAGGGAATGTGTACCTCCACACAGTGGGCATATACCTCCATAACCTACCCCCCCCCAGAACTCCTCTGGGACCTGGTGCACTCTCAGAGCAACTTCATAGTCTGTAAATCATTTGTCTATGTTATCCCTCACCCCACATAACTAGGCACCATATCTTTGTTGATGCTGACTCTGGACTCACCAGTGGACACTGCGGGTATGCTGCCACCATTGCTGTTGCTGGACCCCACTTGTAGGGGTCTAAAATCCAGCTCCATGAGGTTGAGGTCATGGGTCAGTTTACGCTCCTCCATGGACAGCCTCTTTCTTCTCAAGCCTGCTCCAACTTGACAAGCTTTAATTTCTTTCCTCCTTCCTGTGTGCCAGTTCCTCTGGGGGCCGGTTCCTTTAGGAACCACTGCTCTCTGGTCTGGGAACCACTACTGTGTTTTGCAAGTTGATCGCCTCTTCAACAGACAGTCCCAAATCCACACTGGAATCCAGATTCAAGTCATCCTCCTCCTCTGGGATTTCCTGCTCCACCTCCCCTGGGTTGGCATCCCCTGTCATCTGGGTCTCTGCCCAGGCTCTGAAGGCTTCCTGCAAATTCACCTTTCTGGCTGAACCCTTTGCAGACACTTGAAAGTCCCCACAGAAATCCTTCAGCTGTTGCACAGTGTATGTCTCTAGCCTAGCCAACTCAAAATCATTTACTGCAGGTGCTCCTTCTTCAGAGGTGACATGGTTTTAGCAGAAAAATCAAAAAGCCTATTAGGGAGAATTGAAAAAGGCTTGAATTGGTCTTAAGTATAGAATTGTAGTGAACACTGAATTACTATACAGCACTGCACAAACACAAGTGCTATCCCACCGCTGCCACCAATATTAGAAATTGGGTCTCTAGTTGGCAGACGTATGCATCCTGTCCAAGTAGGGACCACAGTCCTAGTCAGGGTAAGCTTGATACACATTAGAAGATTACCTGTGTTCACCCTCTGGTAGCTTGCTACAGAGCAATCAGGCTTATCTGAAGAAGAGATGGATAAAGATTTGTGCAACACACACACAGTAACACAATGCAAACACCACAAACATACTTAAGCCAAGCATAGAAAAATAGATAATATTTTTTATGTGTAAAACAAGGCCAAAACATCAAAAATCCAATTAGTAGAAGCAGAGTTATGAATTTTTAAAGAATAAACCAAAAATTGTGCTTACAAGTCAAGAGTTAAGTGATTACTTGAGGTCGCACTAAACCTGGGTAAATCAAAAGTTCAGGCCAACCTCGATGGAGGGCAGGCCGGCTACAGGACATGCGCAGGTCCCACTGAGAAAGTACCTTGGATGGAGCAAAGAGTCTATGTTGAGAGTATGAAGGTTTGGTTCCAAATAACACAGTCGGGTCGATGGCTTGTTGGCAGGCCTAGCCAACGGATCCTGTGTCATCATTGAACACCTTTGTGATGGAAGTAATGCTTCGTTGTCAAGCCTTGCAGTCAGGTTCCACGTCGTCGTCGAACCTTCTTAAAATGAAGGCAATGCGTTGCTGTCGTACCTCGCAGTTTAGCTTTGCATTGTTGTCAGACTGTGCAGAGATGCCATCTGAGTGACACTGCTTCGACATCAAAGGAGATGCATTAGTTGAGATTGCCACAAAGGTGACGATGCGTCAGTTTTGAAGCAAAACAGTTGCAGAACCCATTTCTGAGGCCCTGGACAGGAGGGGCATCTCAGGCACGGGAGAACTCACAGATAGCAGAGCACAGCAGCAGGGTTGCAGGAAGTCTTTGGTGCCCTGAGAATTCAGCACACGGGGCAAGCCAGCAAGCCCTTGGAGTCACTCGGGGTTCAGGTGAGATGAGTCCAGTCCTTGCCCTCAGCAGGGCGGAGATCAGCAGGTAACTGGGCAGTTCAGCAAAGCAGAGAAGCAGTTCCTTCAGAACAGTCAGTCAACAGCCGTGGCCGGTAGTAGGTGTAACTGCAGGGCGGTGACGTGCGGAGGGGGGGGGGCAGGGTGGGGGGTAGTAATGTATGGATTATGGACATTAACAGGTAAGTAAACATATAAATAAATAAAACAAATTTCGTTGCGTGCACTGCATCACCAAATGCGATACAGTGCGCGCAACGAAATTCGTTTTATTTATTTATATGTTTACTTACCTGTTAAAGTCCGTAATCCATACATTACTACCCCCCACCCTGCCCCTCCCCCTCCCCATGTCACCGCCCTGCAGTTACACCTACTACCGGCCGTGGCTGTCAGTCAAGTGCGGTGGCAATCCTTGTAGCACAACTGTTCTCTATTGAACCTTTGGTTCTTGGATATGATTTTAACATGTTTTTATGATATTGATATGAGTATATAATTGTCAAGCTTGTAATAAATTATATATTTTTATAAAAAATGTTTTTGGTTTTGATATATTTTGCGTTTACCTTGTTGATTCCATTTCTGACATTGTGGCACTATGTGTTTTCCTTGAGCTTTGACAACATCCCAATATCACCGTACCATTAGATCCTGTGTATGTACTCTGTGTTAGGGACATTGTTGCTTTACAATCCTTGTAGCACAGCATTCTTTAGTCCTGGCTGAGTTCTCCACAGGTCCAGTAGTGTTCTGTCTTGGCAGGGTCAGACCCCAGTACTTATGCCTAAATGTCCCTTTGTAGTTGGGGTTACTTCAAAGCAAACCCTTGAAGTGCACAGGTCCCATTGCATTCCAGTCCTGTCTGTCAGTCTGGGGGGGTGGGGGGGTGTAATCAGACCTTTGGTGGGACCCCATAGGACACTGCCTATCAGATGTGTCAGCTCCCCCTCCCCTCTTTCTGCCTAGGAGAGCTATCGAAATGTAGATGAATGCAGATGAGTACTCTGTCTCACTACCCTGCCTGTGTTTGTGGCTGTCTAGAGGGAATACACAAAGTGTAGCTGTCACCCACCCAAATGTGTATTGGAGAAAGGCTGTAGGGCAAACTGAGAAGTAAGAGCAGAGAAATGTCCACTTTCTAAAAGTGGGATTCCAAAACAGTAATGTTAAATCCAACTTTACCAGTAAAGAGGATTTATCATTACCATTCTAAAGGTCTGAAACGTGATGCAGTTACTCCTTTCTAATCAGGCATTACAGCTTTAAAGTGTTTTAAGGAATTCCCAATGGTAGCTTATGAGAGGAGTAGGCCTCACATTAGTGAAAAACGAGACTACCTTAGGGGTGGCTTATGTGTAATAAAAGAGGAGTTAAAGACTTAGCAAGTGGTTTTAAATGCTAAGTTGAAGTAGAAGTAAACTGCACACTGAGCCCTTGTAATGGCAGGCCTGAGAAAGGTTTGAACTGCTTCTTGTGTGGGTGGCACAATCAATGCTGCAGCCCACTAGTAGCATTTAGATTACAGGCCCTAGGTATATGCTAGACCACTTTATAAGGGACTTATAAGTAAACTAAATATGCCAATCGGGTATACACCAATGTCATCATGTTTAGGGAATAATCACACACTCTTTAGCACTGCTCATCAGTGGTAAAGTGATCAGAAACCTACGGCCAACAAAAGGATATAGCAAAAAGTGGAGGTAAGCAGGCATACCGGTTGCGGGAAGACTACCTTAAGGATTTTCCACATCATATTTCCTAGAAAATGCCCTCCCTGCAGGGCTACCCCAAACTTTATGCTTCCACGACCACTTTTTACTACCTCATTTTTGTTGGATTTGGGACTCTGAGCACTTTACCACTGCTAACCAGTGCTAAAGTTAATGCGTTGTCTCCAGTAAACATGGTAATATTGGCTCATGCCCAATTGGCATATCTGATTTAGTAAAGTGAACTACATGTGCCAAGGGCCTGTAAATTAAATGTTACTTGTGGGCCTGCAGCACTGCTTGTGCCATCCACTTAATTAGCCCTCTAACCTTGTCTCAGCCTGCCAATGCAGTGCTTGTGTGTACAGTTTGCGCTGGCATGTCGACCTGGCAAAACAACTCTGACACCTAAATAGGCTGTGTCCTGTTCCCACACGAAGGACTGCATAACCCCTTGTAGTGAGTCTGGGGCCAGGGCAGGTAGGGAGGACCTCTGTGCACTTGAAAGCCCTGTCTTTGAAGTCTCCCTCACTTCAAAGGCCCAACTGCGTATAAGTGCTAGACCTCTGACACCATGACTTCAGTACACTTCTGGACTTGTGAAGAATCTGCCAGGAAGAGGGACTGCTATGCTGCTGAAGGACGCCACTCTACTGGATTGTTACTTTAATGGGCTCCTGCATGGCTGTGCTATCCTGCTTGTGCAAAACAGGTGCGTGGCATGGCGCACCTCTCCGTCGCACTGCTGAATGTAGGAATTTTTCCTCACAGTGTATCATTCTTAAAAGTGTTTGATTCCTAATTAGGGCTATTTCATTTGTTCACATGCTTTTGTTGATAATGATTAGTTTTAACACTTAGGCAGGACGAGCTGCTTAGGAACCACAAGTGTGTTGCATGGATTTAATGGGGATATTCACAGCAATGTATTTTTCTTGGCATTTTATATGTTATGATAATGTTATGGGAAGGCGTTCACCTACGACTGTTTGGTAGACGCTTTTGCGTACATTTTTGTGAGAACGGGTTTGATTTACAATGTCACTTTAAATTTTAAACTTTGCTCTGAAAGGGGAGGTTGCGGGGTCAGAGCCTACTGCGAACTGATCGAGCACACGTGTGAGTGTTTATAACTAGAACGGCCTGTGATGCAGACACAAATAACGTTTGAGTTAGTTTAATGCAAACGCGCATGAAGGTAGAAGACTGAAAACGAGGCTCCAAAGGTATTTCACCGAGGGGTGTACTTGATGCGATTTGGGAATGTTCATTTCAATAACTAAATGGGTCATTATCTGAAGGCACTCGGGAATATCGCTAGAGGATGAGGGGGTGCAGTACGGCAGTTTGCTTATGAGTTAACATCACGGGTGGGGTTACATATGTGATTATGTTTTTGTTTGGAATCGGTGTGTGTTACTACACTGTCTGAAGGGGTCGTCACTGTAGCCTTGGGTGGTTGCCGTGAAAGGTTTATGTGTAACTCTGGGATAGAGGGGGAGGTAAGGTTATTTTGGTTTACAGGATTCAGTTTCTATAACGTTAAGTGAAACTCATACTGCATAGTCGGTTCAGCAACTCTTTATTCTGTTTCCGCAACCCCTGACGAAGAGCCTATCGGCTCGAAATGCATTGGGTGAACAACATGAGCCACTTCTTTGTGAATGTTTTATATACACGTGCATCTTGAAAAGTCTGGATGGACATCAGGAGGCATTTGAAAATGTTAAATTAAGCACCTACGTGGAATGATGCTGTCTCTGCAAGTGATTACAAATCAGCGATTAACTTTGGAATTAAATACGGGAAGAATATTGGTGTACTTTTGATAAACCTGGACTACTTATTAAGAATGATACACTGTGAGGAAAAATTCCTACATTCAGCAGTGCGACGGAGAGGTGCGCCATGCCGCACACCGGTTTCGCACATTCTGTATTGCACTGCGATTTGGGACAGTTCGCAGAATCCGACTACGCACGCAACAAAGAGGCACAGGTCAATATAACTATGAATACTCGAAAGGGAAGGAGTGCATACTTACATCTTTTCTCTTGCTGTGCTATCCTGCTGCCTGCTGTTCTTCTTCTTGGGTGAGGATTGGACCTACATCACTTGAACCCAGAGTGACTTCAGAGTGCAGAACTAGAATATTGACGGGAAAATATCGACATACAGAAATATCGAGGTAAGAATATCGTTTGTATTAAATATCGATGTAATTTATATCGATGTAAAAAATATTGTTTTTCCAGAAGTACAAGAATATCGACAGTTTTAAATATCGATGTCGAAAATATCATTGTAAGTAATATTGTTGTAAATAATATCGATTTAATGATTATAATGTAAATTAAAATTTAGGGCTATATGTAGGTAGCTTAATACCGGTCGGTAACGGACGAAATTCGGTAAAGTAGCCATTACGGACCGGTATTTAGGCATTTGAGATGTAGCAGGACAAAAATAAGGATTCGGTAATTATGAATCGGTAAATACCGATTCATCATTACCGAATTCTAAATTACCGAATCGGTAATTACCGAATTCTTATTTACCGATTCGGTAAATAAGAAACGGTAAAAACAAGAAAAGATATCTAGGTAAATTCTGTAATACCGAATTTCATGAAATTCGGTATTTAAGAGTCGGTAATTAACACTGACTTGAAGCAGGTGGTAATCAGCCACATTGTATATAAGCAATCCCAAAATGCAACAATGTGATCACTATGGCGGCTTTCTATGTGATTGCAAGGCGGCTACGTCTACAGGCAGCAGGAGTGAGGATCTGGAGATGGGAGGGGCGCATTTACAGACAGCGCATCACACTCTTCCAACAAACTGAGGCAGATATCCATGAAAGGTACAGGCTACAACCCCACCCCATCCTTGACTTGATAAGGGACCTGCACCCACTCCTGGAGCACACAACACCAAGGGCGCATGTCATACCACCACATGTGCAAATGCTCTGTAGCCTACATCTACTTGCATCTGGCAGTTACCAGGGGGGAATAGCTGGGGCAGGCGGGGTGTCTCAGAGTTGCCTGTCCCGTTTCTTTAGAAAGTTCCTGGATGCCATGATGCAGAGAATGCACCACTACATAAGCTTCCCAAACACACAGGCAGAACTGCAGAAAACCAAGACAGACTTTTACCAGATGGCACAGTTCCCGCACTTCTTGATGGGACACACATTCCAATCTGCCCACCTGCAGCCACTGAGTACATCTACAGGAACAGAAAGTCCACCCACTCCATAAATGTGCAGGTAATCTGTGACGCTGGCAACATAATTACTGACATTGTGGTCAAATTTCCTGGGAGCACCCACGACTCGTACATCTTCCAGAACAGTGGGATCTACAAACACCTGGCTGCTGGACAATTTGGGGAAGGATACCTGCTAGGTAAATCACTGTGACACACCCTGATAGATACTGCAGCTGTATGTGTTTTGGTGTATGTAACTAATGGTACTCTCTTTCCCACCTAGGTGATAGTACTTATGCTGTGCCGTCCTTTGTCCTCACTCACCACCTAAACCCATCAACCCCGAGTGAGAGATGTTATCAATGTGGCACACAAATCAACATGCAATGTTGTGGAGCGCACCTTTGAACTATTGAAAAGCAGGTTCCGCTGCCTCCACAAAAGCGGAGGAGGCGCACGTCAGTATACACCCATCATCTGCTGTTAAATCATTGCAACCTGTGCTATGTTGCACAACCTTGCCACAAAGAAAGGTACAGAAGTTACAATAATTTTATCTTGAGGACAATGATGATGAACTTGCACAGCCAGAGCCCTATGCAGTAGGAGTAGCGCCAGCACAGATGGGAGACTAAGACGGGCAGAGATCACACGCAACTATTTTTAAGTAAGTAAGGAGACGCAGCCTGTTGTTCTATGTAGGTGACATAGTTTTAATATGTGGGCACTATGCCACAACACAAACAGCCAAACTTCCTAGTGCAATTCTTGTCATCCCTTGAGGGAAATAATGGGTTACGTCACCCAATTCAGTTGTGAACGTGCGGGCTGCATCAGCGTCTGCTGCCACGCACAACAGTGCCATCAGCTGGCTTTCCTCACAGGCTGTGGATCCAGTGCCAGCCTCAAGCCGTCTGCTGCTCCTCCGGATGTCTGTTACGGGGGGGTAATGCTGCTCCGACTGGCTGTCTCCTCGCTGTCTCCAGCTTCCACAGCACCAGTAGTGGCAGACTGTGTTGTCAGTAGCACTTCAAGTGCACTGGTTACCCTTACCAGCCCCCTTGAGACATCAGTGCTGCAGTGTGCCAGCCCCTCCTGCATTGCCATGGAGCGCCTGCAGAGCAGAGATGTGACAGTTGCTAGGCGGTTCACTGCCCTTGTATGTCGTTCCAACTTCTGCCTCTCCCTGCGCCGTGTTTGTCTGTCCTCATCCATCTTGCTGCACAGCAGCATTACTGACTGGGACATGTCCCGCATGCCCTCAGCCATCTCCCTCATTCCCTCAGCCATTGAGGTAATGCCCTTATCAATGTTGCCCATGTTCTTATTTAGGAGCTTCATTTGGCGTTGCACTGACTGTATAACCTTTCCTTGTAGGCGCTGCACCTTTACCATGGTCGCCTCCAGCCCTCCGAAGACACCATTGCTCTCACCCTGTGGAGGTGGACTGCTCTCATGAGCCCTGCGGCGACGTCTGGCACCTGTGTGTGCTCCCTCAGCAGTGGACAGCAAACTAGCATTGCTGCCATCCAGTGGCACAGTAGATGTCTCCCCCCCTAGGGTCTTTGGAGGAGGACTCATACTCCGGCAGTCTGACAGCTACACGCCTCCTAGGTCGGACCACTGCAGGCGATGTTGATGCTGGTGAGGCTGGTTGTGGTGGCAAAGCTGGCTGTGGTGGTGAGACTGGCTGTGGTGGTGAAGCAGGCTGTGGTGGTGAAGCAGGCTGTGGTGGTGTTGTGTGCCCTGCACTCGTACTGGCCTTCTCAGTCATGTCCTTTCGCGGTGCCCTCTCTCCCTTGTCTTGAGCTGTCCTGCGCGATGTCTTGCCTGTGGACAGAAATTGTACATTAGCTCAGTGTTCATTCTGCCCTGCATTGCAATAATAAAATTACATTTCTGCCACACTATCTCACTGTCCTCTGCTTGCTTATCGCTGATGTATCTCACATGCCTTGTTGTTTAGTGCAATTCCTGTCATGATAGGGGTTTCACTGACTACATCTCCCATAATGCATTTCTGGTCTGGACAAAAACCTGTACTGGAGAGGGATTTACATAGCCCAATTGGGGATTTGGGATGGGGGAAGTGGGGTGCACAATGCTGTGCATGCTTCTTACCTTGTTTGGAAGCAGCTCTAGTAGCTCTGGCAGAGCTGTCTGCATCTCCAATTCCACAGACACTTTCCGGCTCTATTGTGGACTCCACGAGTTTCTCAAGTTCCGCCAGGGCAGGTACCCTGTTTCTCCCTCCTCCTGTCAGGTTGGCTTGTTTTTTTAGATCAGCCATCTTCTTTTTGTGATGATTCTGATATCGTACCACCGCTTTTTGAGCACATCAATGTCCGGGGGGGTCACTCCAATGGCATTCACCTGGGACTGGATGCCAAGCCAGATTTTTCTTTTGTCAGACTCTGGAACTTGAAGGGACTGCTTTCCAAAAAGCTTGGTGTGCTGCTTCACTACCTCCTCCACAAGGACCTGCAGTTCCTTAGGACTAAATTTAAGATTCCTTTTCCTTCCCCCTCCTTCTCTTTCTGTGTCCTGGCTGGCCATTGTGATAGATTTGCAGGAGCAGTTCAGGCAGTGGCTCTGTTGCTCTCCTCTGCACTCCCAGCCTCTCCAAAGGTTCTGATTGTGTGCAGCTTCCTGGGTGTGGCCACTTCCTGGTTGGGAGGGGTGGTGGTGGTTGCACAGAATTGGCTGATTCCTCAATTGCTGTGATTTTGAATTACCGATTCAGTATTTACCGATTCGGCAATATTTACCGATTCGGTATTTACCGATTTGGAAAAAACGATTGGTATTGTTGAATCGGTAAATATTTACCAAATTTTTCTGCTTCTGTAATATTTACCAAATTATTACGTACATAGGAAATACCGATTCCTAAATACCGATTCGGTAAAATTCGGTATTTAGGAATCAGTATTTCTAAATTACCTACATATGGCCCTTAGTGTTTTAGTAATTTTAAGTATTTTTTTGGGAGTTTAGTATTTTTTTGTAACTAATAAATAGGATTTATATATTTTTTTAATTTTCTGTTATCATTTTAGGAGCGGGATGTTGGGTTTATAGGGGCTAAGGGTGGGGAGTAATTTAAAAATGTTGTTTTTAAAATTAAAAATGTTTTAATTTTGTATATATTTTAGGAGTGGGATGTTGGGTTTATAGGGGATAAGGGTGGGGAGTAATTTAAAAATGTTGTGTTATAATTTAAATTTAATAATTTATAATATATGTGAAAAAATTGAAATTAGAAATGTAATATTTCAATTAGTAATTAAAAAAAATTCCAATGTGAAATGATATTTTGTTAAAAGTATATTGTGAAAATTATTTAATGATATAAATGTTGAATATTTGTTTAATTTAAAATATTGAATGTGAAAAAATTTAATATTATTTAAATTTTAATTTAAGAAATATGAATCAAAATTTGAGAAATGTTTGTATTTTTATTATACCTTTATTGAATTTAATGTAAATTCGAATTTGAACAAAATTTTAATGTAAATTTCGAAATTTATAAAGATTTTAAAATATGGAAAATATATTTAGTACTTTTTTACAATTATTACATTATATTACATTTTTTATAAAAAACAGTAAAATGTTTTGTGACTTTTTTTAGACTTAATTTAAAAATGTAAAAAGTTACATAAATGTAATTTGTAAATTAAAATTTTAAGGTTATTTATTTATCTGTGCAGTAATTAAAAGGGGGACATTATTTATTTATTGTTTATAGTTTCTATAATTTTGTTGTTAATGAAGTCTCATATTATGGTTTGGAATACAGCACTTTGTCAGAGTTTTATTGGATTTGGAGTTAGAATAGTAAAATATTTTGGTTTACTATCCAACATTTTACCAGAGTTTTATTGAATTTGGAGTTAGAATAGTAAATTATTATGGTTTACTATCCACCATTTTCCCAGAGTTGTATTGGATTTGGAGTTAGAATAGTAAATTATTATGGTTTACTATCCATCATTTTTCCAGAGTTGTATTGGATTTGGAGTTACAATAGTAAATTATTATGGTTTACTATCCAGCATTTTCCAAGAGTTTATTTGGATTTGGAGTTAGAATAGTAAATTATTATGGTTTACTATCCAGCACTTTCCCAGAGTTTATTGGATTTGGAGTTAGAATAGTAAATTATTTAGGTTTACTATCCAGCATTTTCCCAGAGTTTATTTGGATTTGGAGTTAGAATAGTAAATTATTATGGTCTACTATCCAGCATTTTCCCAGAGTTTTATTGAATTTGGAGTTAGAATAGTAAATTATTATGCTTTACTATCCAGCATTTTCCCAGATTTTTATTGGATTTGGAGTTAGAATAGTAAATTATTTTGGTTTACTATCCAGCATTTTCCCAGAGTTTTATTGGATTTGGAGTTAGAATAGTAAATTATTATGGTTTACTATCCAGCATTTTCCCAGAGTTTTGTTGGATTTGGAGTCAGAATAGTAAATTCTTTTGGTTCACTATCCAGCATTTTCCCAGAGTTTATTTGGATTTGGAGTTAGAATAGTAAATTATTATGGTTTACTATCCAGCATTTGACCTGACTTTATTTTGATTTGTAGTTAGGATACTCAAAAATTATATTTATTTTACATTTACAAATTATTATAATCTTGTAAGAAAGTACACCTTGTTTTGTTTATTAATATTTTATTACATAATTGTATTATGTTTTTTCATATATGTTCTGCAAATAGAATAGTAAATTATTATGGTTTACTATCCAGCATTTTCCCAAAGTTTTATTGAATTTGGAGTTAGAATAGTAAATTATTATGCTTTACTATCCTGCATTTTCCCAGATTTTTATTTGGATTTGGAGTTAGAATAGTAAATTATTATGGTTTACTATCCAGCATTTTCCCAGAGTTTATTGGATTTGGAGTTAGAATAGTAAATTATTTAGGTTTACTATCCAGCATTTTCCCAGAGTTTATTTGGATTTGGAGTTAGAATAGTAAATTATTTAGGTTTACTATCCAGCATTTTCCCAGAGTTTTATTGAATTTGGAGTTAGAATAGTAAATTATTATGCTTTACTATCCAGCATTTTCCCTGATTTTTATTGGATTTGGAGTTAGAATAGTAAATTATTTTGGTTTACTATCCAGCATTTTCCCAGAGTTTATTTGGATTTGGAGTTAGAATAGTAAATTATTATGGTTTACTATCCAGCATTTGACCTGACTTTATTTTGATTTGGAGTTAGGATACTCAAAAATTATATTTATTTTACATTTACAAATTATTATAATCTTGTAAGAAAGTACACCTTGTTTTGTTTATTAATATTGCATTACATAATTGTAACATGTTGTTTCATATATGTTCTGCAAATTATTTTTTTAGAATTATGTATACATGTATTGCATAATTATACAACATTTTAAATTTTTTCGATAAAAAAATGGTAAGGCAAAATCATATAATTTTTACATTAATATACAGGATCATTTGTATTGTTGTATATTACTTTTATTTACACATCAACATATTTGTTATTAACTTGTTTTCACAATTTTATATTACCTGTTAGAATAGTTGAGACAGTGGTATGTTAATCATTGTAAATTGTTTTACATAATGCTTTTATTATTTAGCATATTATATTTTCTTTTTATTAAATAAAATGTAATATGTTAAATAATTTATAAATGTTGCATATTTATATTGACACAAGTACATATATATTTTGGTACATTTGTACATTATCTGGTAATTACAAGTCAATGTAATAAACATACATTTTAATAAACATTAATAATTACATGACAGTTGTTTTTTATGTAATTAATAATGTATATTTTACAATTTGTAATGTGTATATCAATTATTATTTTTACAAAATATATATATACATTTTTAATACATTGTTTTTTTTATTTAGCATATTATTATGTAATTTTATAAAATATATTTTAATATGTTAAATAATTTGAAAACGTTTAAAATAATATTTAGAAAAATACATATGTTTTTTAGACCATTTGTGTAATATTTTCAAATTATAAGTGTATGTAAAAAACATTTTTTAATATACATTAATTTTTATATTATAATTTTTTATAATATAATAATTATTGTATGTTTACCATTTTTTATGTTGAGATTAAACATTTTGAAAGAAATATTTATATACATTTGTACATTTATATAACCAATTTTAGATTTTTTTTTAGACATTTTCCATGTATTCTTATGGGGAGTTAGTCCTAGTTTAGCCATTTTATCTTCCATTACTCACTTTTTACCTATCTTCTTCATTGTTTGGGTCATTTACGAAGACGGAACCTCGTGTTTGGGAGCTGCTTCGTCAGCCTTCCTGTAAGTTAACTTGTATTTACTTTTAAGTTTGTTTAAAGGTATTTTTAACTTGTTAGTCATGTTAATTTAGTTGTTAAAGTATTATTCATAGATTTTTAGGATAATTATGTGTTATTTACGTAAGTTCGTTATTTCATATGTTATTTTCTATCGATTGTTATTAGAATGCTATGTTGTTTAAATAATACTTTGTATATGTGTTTTTATATGTATTATATGTTGTTATTTCTATTTGTGGGTTTCTATATTTTTTTTGGGTGGGTGATGTTTAATTCTATTTACAGGTTCGGACTTCGGTGAACATATGGATTTGTAAATGCGTTTTTTTTTAAAGAAAGCAAATTGTTATTTCTTTTTTTAAAACAAGTTGTTCTACAATTCCTTTTTGAACGGGTTATTAAAAAAAATGGTGTAACATATTTACGAGATTTTTTTTATCGGGATCAATGGACTTTTTTACATACAGTTGTATTTTTTCATTTTGTGGGCTATTTTTGCACTACATGGGTCGCATTTCGTTTGGATTTGTCTTTTTTTCTATCTATTTTGAAGGTATTCTACAGCTACACAACTGTAAGTAATTTTTTATATTAATGAGGGTGGGAATGTCTATTTTTGATTTTTATTTTTTATTAGTTAAATTATGTCATATGATTTGGAGTTTTATAGTAACGTTTATGACCTTATTTAACTAATAGAAAATAATATAATGTGTGTATTTGATATGTTTTTAAATGTAGATGTTTTGATTATATTATAGAATAGATTTTGCTATCAGATCGATGTATTCCAGATGTTAGGATACATTCTTGTTTTTGTTGGAGGTATTCATACATATTTCTGGTTTGTTTACTTAGTTTTAGTCCTATTTTGCTCAGAGATTGTTCTATTCTGAGCTTTTGGTAACTTTGTTCTTTTTTAATTACTTGTATGAGTTTATGGAGTGTTGGTTGTCCTCTCCCTATTGTGGCCTGGAAGGCATCATGCCGTCCTTCTACCGAGTTGTTAGTTTAAGCTTTTTGTGCGATAGTGCTGCTGTAGTTCTATATAGGTGGCATTGTTTTTATTTGGAAGTAAAGCATAAATAAATGGTTTAGGACATACCTTAAAAGTTCCATCCATCATCCATGTTTCACACCATTTTAATGTTTGCAAGTTATTATTTGTTGCAAAAATAAGAATTCTTTTATCTTTACTGTTGTTGTCATATATTAGGAATTTGTCCTCTTTGTGGGTAACAGTATATTCAGGCAATATATCTATTTCTTCAAAGGTTTTGGTGGTGGGTGGAGTTGGGTCAGAAGCTCTTTTTGTTTTAGCAATTAATCTTTTCAGGTTGGGAATTACTTCTTTCTTAAAAAGTGTGATGGAGGAGATGAGCCTGGTTTCAGGAGGAAATGAGTTCCAGATTCTGGGTGCCATTCCCGAGAAGGAGCGTTTATAAGTTTTTTCCTTCCGGAATCTTCGAGGTTTTAGCAGAAGATTGTTTGTGCCTCTAGTGATTCTAGAGCCGCCAGAGATTGACAGCTTCTGAGTGAGGTATCCGGGAGAGCTCAGGTGTACAGCCTTGTGTGTCATGCAGGCGATTTTCAGGTGTATTCTGGCTTCAAAAGGCAGCCAATTCAAGGATTTCAAGTCAGGGGAGATATGCGAGTGTTTTTTTGACCCAGTGATGAGTCTCGCTGCAGCGTTTAGAGAAGCTCTTAGGGGTGCAGTAGTGGTTAACGGGAGACCGCAGAGGGCGATGCTGCCGTATTCAATTCGCGGGATTACTAGTGCTTGTACTGCAGTTTGAAAGTCTTTGGCTGGTAGGAAGGGTTTAAGTTTCCTCAGGGTATTGATTTGGAAGTTCGCACCCTTAGTAGCCTTGCTGATGTGATGCTGCATGTTGAGATTGGAGTCGAGAGTTATGCCTAGGGATTTTGCTGAATCCACTATGGTGGGTTGGACATTGAGTGCAGTTAGCTGTTTAAGCCAGGTTTGAGTGGTAGAGATCTTCGCGGGAGGTGAGATCAGAAGGAATTCTGTTTTCAGAGCATTGAGTTTGAGGTGATTTTCAGCAAGCCAGGATTGGGTGCTTCTGATCGTTGAGTTCAGGAGTAAAATGTCATTAGGGGATTGTAATTTGAGATATAGTTGGGTGTCATCTGCGTACATGTGAAAAAGTACATTGGATGCCTGTAGCAAGGAGGTGAGCGGTTCCATAACTAGGTTGAACAAAGTTGCCCTCTGCCCCACTCGTTGTTGTGCCCTTGTGCCCCTTGTCCCACTCGTTTCTGTGCCATTCTGCCCTCTGCCCCACTCGTTGTGGTGCCCTTGTGCCCCTTGCCCCACTCGTTTTTGTGCCATTCTGCCCTCTGCCCCAATCGTTGTTGTGCCCTTGTGCCCCTTGCCCCACTCGTTTTTGTGCCATTCTGCCCTCTGCCCCACTCGTTGTTGTGCCCTTGTGCCCCTTGCCCCACTCGTTTTTGTGCCATTCTGCCCTCTTCCCCACTCGTTGTTGTTCCCTTGTGCCCCTTGCCCCACTCTTTTTTATGCTATTCTGCCCTCTGCCCCACTCGTTGCTGTGCCCTTCTGCCCTCTGCCCCACTCTGTGACCTTCTGCCCTCTGCCCCACTCCTGTTTTATTTTAGAATGGCGCCGGCAAGCTGCCAGCGCCATTCTAAAATAGTTACTAAGTTAGCTTCATCAGGAAGCACTAATAGATAAAATAAAGCAGGTGCTCGAGCACCTGCATTTTATCTATTAGTGCTTCCTGTTGAAGCTAACTTAGTAACTATTTTAGAATGGTGCTGGCAGCTTGCCCGCGCCGTTCTAAAATAGTTACAAGCTTGAAGCTTGAACTTTTGCCCCCCGGATCCGTTCCGCTCGCGGATTCGCGGATTTTCGGCAAATTCGCGGGAATTCGCGGATCGCAAATTTGCCGAAAATCTGCGAGCGGAACGGATTTTGCGCCTATGCTTAATGCTAATCTTTTTCTGGTAATTGCAAACACAACAGTGATGGACAGAATGTGGATCAATGTCACACATTCACCCCAGTCCAAAGATCTGGGCCCAAATCCATCGTTTTTCCACTCCACACCACCCTGGGTTAGACAATGGCGATATGCAAATCAGCGCTGACCCTGTGCCCCATGGGAACAGTCCAGTCCGAACTACAAAAGCCATGTCCTTCCCAGAACGGAAACAAGCATCCGAGGACCGGCCCGGTTTCGAGGTAACACCTCTCATCAGCCCGGCTAGCTTGACTCCCGTGGTGTGGAGTGCCTGGGACTCACGTCTGAGCATCCCCAGTACACTTAGAGCGGTAATTGCAAACACAACAGTGATGGACAGAATGTGGATCAATGTCACACATTAACCCCAGTCCAAAGATCTGGGCCCAAATCCATCGTTTTTCCACTCCACACCACCCTGGGTTAGACAATGGCGATATGCAAATCAGCGCTGACCCTGTGCCCCATGGGAACAGTCCAGTCCGAACTACAAAAGCCATGTCCTTCCCAGAACGGAAACAAGCATCCGAGGACCGGCCCGGTTTCGAGGTAACACCTCTCATCAGCCCGGCTAGCTTGACTCCAGTGGTGTGGAGTGCCTGGGACTCACGTCTGAGCATCCCCAGTACACTTAGAGCGGTAATTGCAAACACAACAGTGATGGACAGAATGTGGATCAATGTCACACATTCACCCCAGTCCAAAGATCTGGGCCCAAATCCATCGTTTTTCCACTCCACACCACCCTGGGTTAGACAATGGCGATATGCAAATCAGCGCTGACCCTGTGCCCCATGGGAACAGTCCAGTCCGAACTACAAAAGCCATGTCCTTCCCAGAACGGAAACAAGCATCCGAGGACCGGCCCGGTTTCGAGGTAACACCTCTCATCAGCCCGGCTAGCTTGACTCCAGTGGTGTGGAGTGCCTGGGACTCACATCTGAGCATCCCCAGTACACTTAGAGCGGTAATTGCAAACACAACAGTGATGGACAGAATGTGGATCAATGTCACACATTCACCCCAGTCCAAAGATCTGGGCCCAAATCCATCGTTTTTCCACTCCACACCACCCTGGGTTAGACAATGGCGATATGCAAATCAGCGCTGACCCTGTGCCCCATGGGAACAGTCCAGTCCGAACTACAAAAGCCATGTCCTTCCCAGAACGGAAACAAGCATCCGAGGACCGGCCCGGTTTCGAGGTAACACCTCTCATCAGCCCGGCTAGCTTGACTCCAGTGGTGTGGAGTGCCTGGGACTCACGTCTGACCATCCCCAGTACACTTAGAGCGGTAATTGCAAACACAACAGTGATGGACAGAATGTGGATCAATGTCACACATTCACCCCAGTCCAAAGATCTGGGCCCAAATCCATCGTTTTCCACTCCACACCACCCTGGGTTAGACAATGGCGATATGCAAATCAGCGCTGACCCTGTGCCCCATGGGAACAGTCCAGTCCGAACTACAAAAGCCATGTCCTTCCCAGAACGGAAACAAGCGTCCGAGGACCGGCCCGGTTTCGAGGTAACACCTCTCAGCAGCCCGGCTAGCTTGACTCCAGTGGTGTGGAGTGCCTGGGACTCACGTCTGAGCATCCCCAGTACACTTAGAGCGGTAATTGCAAACACAACAGTGATGGACAGAATGTGGATCAATGTCACACATTCACCCCAGTCCAAAGATCTGGGCCCAAATCCATCGTTTTTCCACTCCACACCACCCTGGGTTAGACAATGGCGATATGCAAATCAGCGCTGACCCTGTGCCCCATGGGAACAGTCCAGTCCGAACTACAAAAGCCATGTCCTTCCCAGAACGGAAACAAGCATCCGAGGACCGGCCCGGTTTCGAGGTAACACCTCTCATCAGCCCGGCTAGCTTGACTCCAGTGGTGTGGAGTGCCTGGGACTCACGTCTGAACATCCCCAGTACACTTAGAGCGGTAATTGCAAACACAACAGTGATGGACAGAATGTGGATCAATGTCACACATTCACCCCAGTCCAAAGATCTGGGCCCAAATCCATCGTTTTTCCACTCCACACCACCCTGGGTTAGACAATGGCGATATGCAAATCAGCGCTGACCCTGTGCCCCATGGGAACAGTCCAGTCCGAACTACAAAAGCCATGTCCTTCCCAGAACGGAAACAAGCATCCGAGGACCGGCCCGGTTTCGAGGTAACACCTCTCATCAGCCCGGCTAGCTTGACTCCAGTGGTATGGAGTGCCTGGGACTCACGTCTGAGCATCCCCAGTACACTTAGAGCGGTAATTGCAAACACAACAGTGATGGACAGAATGTGGATCAATGTCACACATTCACCCCAGTCCAAAGATCTGGGCCCAAATCCATCGTTTTTCCACTCCACACCACCCTGGGTTAGACAATGGCGATATGCAAATCAGCGCTGACCCTGTGCCCCATGGGAACAGTCCAGTCCGAACTACAAAAGCCATGTCCTTCCCAGAACGGAAACAAGCATCCAAGGACCGGCCCGGTTTCGAGGTAACACCTCTCATCAGCCCGGCTAGCTTGACTCCAGTGGTGTGGAGTGCCTGGGACTCACGTCTGAGCATCCCCAGTACACTTAGAGCGGTAATTGCAAACACAACAGTGATGGACAGAATGTGGATCAATGTCACACATTCACCCCAGTCCAAAGATCTGGGCCCAAATCCATCGTTTTTCCACTCCACACCACCCTGGGTTAGACAATGGCGATATGCAAATCAGCGCTGACCCTGTGCCCCATGGGAACAGTCCAGTCCGAACTACAAAAGCCATGTCCTTCCCAGAACGGAAACAAGCATCCGAGGACCGGACCGGTTTCGAGGTAACACCTCTCATCAGCCCGGCTAGCTTGACTCCAGTGGTGTGGAGTGCCTGGGACTCACGTCTGAGCATCCCCAGTACACTTAGAGCGGTAATTGCAAACACAACAGTGATGGACAGAATGTGGATCCATGTCACACATTCACCCCAGTCCAAAGATCTGGGCCCAAATCCATCGTTTTTCCACTCCACACCACCCTGGGTTAGACAATGGCGATATGCAAATCTGCGCTGACCCTGTGCCCCATGGGAACAGTCCAGTCCGAACTACAAAAGCCATGTCCTTCCCAGAACGGAAACAAGCATCCGAGGACCGGCCCGGTTTCGAAGTAACACCTCTCATCAGCCCGGCTAGCTTGACTCCAGTGGTGTGGAGTGCCTGGGACTCACGTCTGAGCATCCCCAGTACACTTAGAGCGGTAATTGCAAACACAACAGTGATGGACAGAATGTGGATCAATGTCACACATTCACCCCAGTCCAAAGATCTGGGCCCAAATCCATCGTTTTTCCACTCCACACCACCCTGGGTTAGACAATGGCGATATGCAAATCAGCGCTGACCCTGTGCCCCATGGGAACAGTCCAGTCCGAACTACAAAATCCATGTCCTTCCCAGAACGGAAACAAGCATCCGAGGACCGGCCCGGTTTCGAGGTAACACCTCTCATCAGCCCGGCTAGCTTGATTCCAGTGGTGTGGAGTGCCTGGGACTCACGTCTGAGCATCCCCAGTACACTTAGAGCGGTAATTGCAAACACAACAGTGATGGACAGAATGTGGATCAATGTCACACATTCACCCCAGTCCAAAGATCTGGGCCCAAATCCATCGTTTTTCCACTCCACACCACCCTGGGTTAGACAATGGCGATATGCAAATCAGCGCTGACCCTGTGCCCCATGGGAACAGTCCAGTCCGAACTACAAAAGCCTGGTCCTTCCCAGAACGGAAACAAGCATCCGAGGACCGGCCCGGTTTCGAGGTAACACCTCTCATCAGCCCGGCTAGCTTGACTCCAGTGGTGTGGAGTGTCTGGGACTCACGTCTGAGCATCCCCAGTACACTTAGAGCGGTAATTGCAAACACAACAGTGATGGACAGAATGTGGATCAATGTCACACATTCACCCCAGTCCAAAGATCTGGGCCCAAATCCATTGTTTTTCCACTCCACACCACCCTGGGTTAGACAATGGCGATATGCAAATCAGCGCTGACCCTGTGCCCCATGGGAACAGTCCAGTCCGAACTACAAAAGCCATGTCCTTCCCAGAACGGAAACAAGCATCCGAGGACCGGCCCGGTTTCGAGGTAACACCTCTCATCAGCCCGGCTAGCTTGACTCCAGTGGTGTGGAGTGCCTGGGACTCACGTCTGAGCATCCCCAGTACACTTAGAGCGGTAATTGCAAACACAACAGTGATGGACAGAATGTGGATCAATGTCACACATTCACCCCAGTCCAAAGATCTGGGCCCAAATCCATCGTTTTTCCACTCCACACCACCCTGGGTTAGACAATGGCGATATGCAAATCATCGCTGACCCTGTGCCCCATGGGAACAGTCCAGTCCGAACTACAAAAGCCATGTCCTTCCCAGAACGGAAACAAGCATCCGAGGACCACCCCGTTTTCGAGGTAACACCTCTCACCAGCCCAGCTAGCTTGACTCCAGTGGTGTGGAGTGCCTGGGACTCACGTCTGAGCATCCCCAGTACACTTAGAGCGGTAATTGCAAACACAACAGTGATGGACAGAATGTGGATCAATGTCACACATTCACCCCAGTCCAAAGATCTGGGCCCAAATCCATCGTTTTTCCACTCCACACCACCCTGGGTTAGACAATGGCGATATGCAAATCAGCGCTGACCCTGTGCCCCATGGGAACAGTCCAGTCCGAACTACAAAAGCCATGTCCTTCCCAGAACGGAAACAAGAATCCGAGGACCGGCCCGGTTTCGAGGTAACACCTCTCATCAGCCCGGCTAGCTTGACTCCAGTGGTGTGGAGTGCCTGGGACTCACGTCTGAGCATCCCCAGTACACTTAGAGCGGTAATTGCAAACACAACAGTGATGGACAGAATGAGGATCAATGTCACACATTCACCCCAGTCCAAAGATCTGGGCCCAAATCCATCGTTTTTCCACTCCACACCACCCTGGGTTAGACAATGGCGATATGCAAATCAGCGCTGACCCTGTGCCCCATGGGAACAGTCCAGTCCGAACTACAAAAGCCATGTCCTTCCCAGAACGGAAACAAGCATCCGAGGACCGGCCCGGTTTCGAGGTAACACCTCTCATCAGCCCAGCTAGCTTGACTCCAGTGGTGTGGAGTGCCTGGGACTCACGTCTGAGCATCCCCAGTACACTTAGAGCCGTAATTGCAAACACAACAGTGATGGACAGAATGTGGATCAATGTCACACATTCACCCCAGTCCAAAGATCTGGGCCCAAATCCATCGTTTTTCCACTCCACACCACCCTGGGTTAGACAATGGCGATATGCAAATCAGCGCTGACCCTGTGCCCCATGGGAACAGTCCAGTCCGAACTACAAAAGCCATGTCCTTCCCAGAACGGAAACAAGCATCCGAGGACCGGCCCGGTTTCGAGGTAACACCTCTCATCAGCCCGGCTAGCTTGACTCCAGTGGTGTGGAGTGCCTGGGACTCACGTCTGAGCATCCCCAGTACACTTAGAGCGGTAATTGCAAACACAACAGTGATGGACAGAATGTGGATCAATGTCACACATTCACCCCAGTCCAAAGATCTGGGCCCAAATCCATCGTTTTTCCACTCCACACCACCCTGGGTTAGACAATGGCGATATGCAAATCAGCGCTGACCCTGTGCCCCATGTGAACAGTCCAGTCCGAACTACAAAAGCCATGTCCTTCCCAGAACGGAAACAAGCATCCGAGGACCGGCCCGGTTTCGAGGTAACACCTCTCATCAGCCCGGCTAGCTTGACTCCAGTGGTGTGGAGTGCCTGGGACTCACGTCTGAGCATCCCCAGTACACTTAGAGCGGTAATTGCAAACACAACAGTGATGGACAGAATGTGGATCAATGTCACACATTCACCCCAGTCCAAAGATCTGGGCCCAAATCCATTGTTTTTCCACTCCAAACCACCCTGGGTTAGACAATGGCGATATGCAAATCAGCGCTGACCCTGTGCCCCATGGGAACAGTCCAGTCCGAACTACAAAAGCCATGTCCTTCCCAGAACGGAAACAAGCATCCGAGGACCGGCCCGGTTTCGAGGTAACACCTCTCATCAGCCCGGCTAGCTTGACTCCAGTGGTGTGGAGTGCCTAGGACACACGTCTGAGCATCCCCAGTACACTTAGAGCGGTAATTGCAAACACAACAGTGATGGACAGAATGTGGATCAATGTCACACATTCACCCCAGTCCAAAGATCTGGGCCCAAATCCATCGTTTTTCCACTCCACACCACCCTGGGTTAGACAATGGCGATATGCAAATCAGCGCTGACCCTGTGCCCCATGGGAACAGTCCAGTCCGAACTACAAAAGCCATGTCCTTCCCAGAACGGAAACAAGCATCCGAGGACCGGCCCGGTTTCGAGATAACACCTCTCATCAGCCCGGCTAGCTTGACTCCAGTGGTGTGGAGTGCCTGGGACTCACGTCTGAGCATCCCCAGTACACTTAGAGCGGTAATTGCAAACACAACAGTGATGGACAGAATGTGGATCAATGTCACACATTCACCCCAGTCCAAAGATCTGGGCCCAAATCCATCGTTTTTCCACTCCACACCACCCTGGGTTAGACAATGGCGATATGCAAATCAGCGCTGACCCTGTGCCCCATGGGAACAGTCCAGTCCGAACTACAAAAGCCATGTCCTTCCCAGAACGGAAACAAGCATCCGAGGACCGGCCCGGTTTCGAGGTAACACCTCTCATCAGCCCGGCTAGCTTGACTCCAGTGGTGTGGAGTGCCTGGGACTCACGTCTGAGCATCCCCAGTACACTTAGAGCGGTAATGTTATGTTATGTTATGTTATGCGTTTTTATTTGGCGCACAGATGCTCCAGCGAAGGAGCGTCCTGGCGCCCAACAAGGTAGCTGCACAAAACAACTAAACAATAAGCAACCAACATAAACAACTAAGGGAATAAAAAGGTTTTCACCGCACGGCGAAAGGAAAACAGATCCCTCATAGCGCGAATCGCCGGGGGCAGGGAGTTCCACAGGACCGCCGCACGCACTCGAAACGAGCGTCCTCCAGCTCGACTCCGCTTGAAGCGCGGCACGACAGCTAGTTCTAGGTCTGCAGATCTTAAGAGTCGAGCTGGGATGTAGTGGGCGAGAAGGGCCATCAGGATCGTTGCTGGGGACCCCTTCAGAATTTTATAGGCGACACAGAGGACCTTAAACTGGATCCGCTGGGCCACCGGGAGCCAATGCAATGACCGCAGGGTATTGGAGGTAGGACAGAATCTTGGGAGGCCTACCACCGCTCTTGCAGCGGCGTTCTGAATCCGTTGTAGGCGCCCAATCTCCGCCTGATTCAGACCAACCAGTAAGGAGCTCGCATAATCCAGCCTTGAGATGACTGTGGCTTGGATCATGAGTTGCCTGGTAGGGGCATCGAAGAATTTAAGCACTGGACGGAGCCCG
The DNA here is from genome assembly GCF_964261635.1 of Lissotriton helveticus. Taxonomy (NCBI): domain Eukaryota; kingdom Metazoa; phylum Chordata; class Amphibia; order Caudata; family Salamandridae; genus Lissotriton; species Lissotriton helveticus. Next base: position 1,532,438,332 of record NC_136067.1, read on the forward strand.
CGCAGGATGCCAAAGCAGCAGGCCGCCGTGCGTTTGGTGTGACACACAAACGTAAGGGAAGGGTCCAGCCAGACCCCGAGGTTCTTAAGCTCGGCGACTGGGATAGGAGCAGGGCCCAAATCCCCCGGCCACCATCTCTCTCCCCAAAGATCCGGCTGTCTGCCAAAAACCATGACCTCGGTCTTACTAGCGTTCAGCTGGAGACAGTTGGACGTCATCCAGCTGGCGACCGCCCGCAGTCCTTGTTGAAACCTGGGGGCATCAACTTCGGCATCCCCGCTGATCGTAACCGCTAGCTGGGTGTCATCGGCATATGACACCATCGTCATACCTCATTGCCTGACAACCTCAGCTAGCGGCCTTACGTACAGATTGAAAAACGTAGGACTCAGCGAGGAGCCTTGGGGAACCCCCAGGTTCAACGGATGGAGTTTGGACTGATAAGGTGGGACGGTCACGCTAAAGGCCCGGTTGGCTAAAAACGACCGGAACCACTGGAGAGCGATGCCGGTCACACCAGCCTCCTCTAGGCGCAGCAGAAGGATTGGGTGCGAGACGGTGTCAAAGGCAGCGCTCAGATCTAATAGCACAAGCGCTGCCATTTGTCCCGCGTCAAGCACGGAGCGAAGATGCTCCACCATATAAAGCAGAGCCGTCTCCGTGCTATGACCAGCCCTAAACCCATTCTGCGTCGTGTCGAGGATATCTGCATGGCGAAGATGTTCCGAGAGGACAGCATTTACGTGTGCCTCCATAACCTTAGCTGGCCACGGCAAGAGTGAAATCGGCCGGTAGCTCTCCGGCTTGCTGCCGTCCAGGCTGGGTTTTTTAAGGATAGGCCGAACCATGGCTTGCTTCCACTTCAGTGGGACCTCGCCCGATGTTAAAGACGAATTGATCAAGGAGCATAGCGGCGAGATATCATGTACCGCTAGGTCCTTGAACACATCTGGGCAAAGTGGATCCTCTGGGGACCCAGACTTCACTTTGCGGGCCAGTGTATCTAGGCTATCAGATGTTAAAATAGGAAAGGAATGCAGTCCCTCAGATGATAAAGGCTTAACAGATGGATTAGCCGAGGGCGTGGCCAAAGGAAAGGCCCGATAGATAGCATTCACCTTTTCCAAAAAAAACTCTGCCAATTTTTCACAATGCTCGACGGAGCTCTGGTGCGTTGTTGTTACCTTTTTGGCAGTAAGGTCTTGTAGTACCTTAAAAATAGCCTTAGATGGGTTCGAGCTAGTCCTGAATTGTGCAGCATAAAATGCGGCACGAGTTCTACATACCGCCCGATGATACACTTTGACAGTAGACAGGTAGAGAACTTTCTTCGTGCTGTTATAGGCTTTACGCCATGCCCGCTCTGCGCGCCTACAGGACACCTTCAGAGCACGCAGTGAGTCGTCATACCAGGGACTGGCTCTACCGGTCCCAGTTTTGCAGCTGACCAAGGGAATAAGAGTGTCCAACGCCCTAGATACCCAATTACAGAACCTGTCATAAGCCTGATCAGGCGACCCCGTGATGACAAATGGGTCAGCCGATAGGAGATGGAAAAAGTCCTCCAGCTTAAGTTTATTCCAGCGTCGTCTTGGAATCGAACACACCACTGGCTTAGGTTGAATAGCCAGAAAAGGGCACTGGATCTGTAGCAGATAGTGGTCAGTCCATGCTAGAGGTGTGTAGCTGGTAATGCAGGCTTCCGTAAGATTGGTAAAAAACGGATCAGGGGTGTGACCCCCTGAGTGGGTGGGCTGTGCCACCAGCTGAATCAGCTGGAGCGCCTCAAGATCTGCCACAAAACTGGACACAGAAGGGCTGGTCAAGTTGTCAAAGTGCAAGTTTAAGTCTCCAATGATGGAGAAATTGGAGCACCCTGTCGCCAGTTCACTAATGGCGTCAGGTAGCGCTGCTCTAAAGGCTACTTCTCTCCCCGGTGGCCGATAGATCAATAGCCCCGACAGGGTGAAGTTAGGTGTAATAGCTACCTTGAACATTGCACTTTCACAACCCGGGATTTTTTGACCCTGCCACGTGCAAGAATAGCAAGATTTAACTGCAAGAGCTATTCCTCCACCTCTAGAAACTCGGTTTAAAGTGAATACCGAGTATTCCGGCGGGAAGGCCAGGTTAACAACGGCCGTATCGGCATCCTGTAGCCAGGTCTCCGTCACACAGAATAGGTCAGGCAACTCCTCATCTAGCAGATCACGAATATCTAGATGGTGCCTAACGAGCGACCTGGCATTAAGATTCCATAAGCTAACATGCGGTTGTAGGCTGATAGGCGCACGGGTGGTCTCCCTGCAGTTCCTACTTACGGGGGCAGACAAGATAAAACATCCGCAGCCACACGAAAACGGCCCACATAGAGGGTCCACCCGCGGCGCAGTACAGGTCGCCCCGGACCGATTAATTGCAACCAGACTGTCTCTGGTGTAACACCGCATGATAGCCAGGAGTACGGCCGGGAGAAGGGCCATAGTCCAGCCACGTCCTGTCGCGGACGGGCGCAGACGGGCAGGACTCTGGCACGACTCCGGCCACGCGAGGACGTGCCCGCTCCGCGATCCCGCTACGGAAGGGAGGAGCATTTAGTAGGCGTCCCCTCGCTCGCACATGCGCAGTCCAGCGCTGGCGTGGTGAAGCTGCCCTGCCCCTCTCTACTATGGCGCCCACCCCAGGAACCAAGCCCGCCAAGCGGCAGTGGGGGACACAGATTACAGTGCGGGTAAGAGGAAAATTAAAAGCCCAGCTATCTAGGCGCAGCACTACTTAACAGCGCTAAATACAATTTTTAAAAAGCGGATAGAACACAGCGCGCTCCTGCTATACAGTGCTTCGCTACCTTGTCAGCCGGAAGACGCCAGGGACTCGCCTTTAGTAGGCGTCCCCTCGCTCGCACATGCGCAGTCCAGCGCTGGCGTGGTGAAGCTGCCCTGCCCCTCTCTACTATGGCGCCCACCCCAGGAACCAAGCCCGCCAAGCGGCAGTGGGGGACACAGATTACAGTGCGGGTAAGAGGAAAATTAAAAGCCCAGCTATCTAGGCGCAGCACTACTTAACAGCGCTAAATACAATTTTTAAAAAGCGGATAGAACACAGCGCGCTCCTGCTATACAGTGCTCCGCTACCTTGTCAGCCGGAAGACGCCAGGGACTCGCCTTTAGTAGGCGTCCCCTCGCTCGCACATGCGCAGTCCAGCGCTGGCGTGGTGAAGCTGCCCTGCCCCTCTCTACTATGGCGCCCACCCCAGGAACCAAGCCCGCCAAGCGGCAGTGGGGGACACAGATTACAGTGCGGGTAAGAGGAAAATTAAAAGCCCAGCTATCTAGGCGCAGCACTACTTAACAGCGCTAAATACAATTTTTAAAAAGCGGATAGAACACAGCGCGCTCCTGCTATACAGCGCTTCGCTACCTTGTCACACAACCTTGTCAATTGCAAACACAACAGTGATGGACAGAATGTGGATCAATGTCACACATTCACCCCAGTCCAAAGATCTGGGCCCAAATCCATCGTTTTTCCACTCCACACCACCCTGGGTTAGACAATGGCGATATGCAAATCAGCGCTGACCCTGTGCCCTATGGGAACAGTCCAGTCCGAACTACAAAAGCCATGTCCTTCCCAGAACGGAAACAAGCATCCGAGGACCGGCCCGGTTTCGAGGTAACACCTCTCATCAGCCCGGCTAGCTTGACTCCAGTGGTGTGGAGTGCCTGGGACTCACGGCTGAGCATCCCCAGTACACTTAGAGCGGTAATTGCAAACACAACAGTGATGGACAGAATGTGGATCAATGTCACACATTCACCCCAGTCCAAAGATCTGGGCCCAAATCCATCGTTTTTCCACTCCACACCACCCTGGGTTAGACAATGGCGATATGCAAATCAGCGCTGACCCTGTGCCCCATGGGAACAGTCCAGTCCGAACTACAAAAGCCATGTCCTTCCCAGAACGGAAACAAGCATCCGAGGACCGGCCCGGTTTCGAGGTAACACCTCTCATCAGCCCGGCTAGCTTGACTCCAGTGGTGTGAAGTGCCTGGGACTCACATCTGAGCATCCCCAGTACACTTAGAGCGGTAACTGCAAACACAACAGTGATGGACAGAATGTGGATCAATGTCACACATTCACCCCAGTCCAAAGATCTGGGCCCAAATCCATCATTTTTCCACTCCACACCACCCTGGGTTAGACAATGGCGATATGCAAATCAGCGCTAACCCTGTGCCCCATGGGAACAGTCCAGTCCGAACTACAAAAGCCATGTCCTTCCCAGAACGGAAACAAGCATCCGAGGACCGGCCCGGTTTCGAGGTAACACCTCTCATCAGCCCGGCTAGCTTGACTCCAGTGGTGTGGAGTGCCTGGGACTCACGTCTGAGCATCCCCAGTACACTTAGAGCGGTAATTGCAAACACAACAGTGATGGACAGAATGTGGATCAATGTCACACATTCACCCCAGTCCAAAGATCTGGGCCCAAATCCATCGTTTTTCCACTCCACTCCACCCTGGGTTAGACAATGGCAATATGCAAATCAGCGCTGACCCTGTGCCCCATGGGAACAGTCCAGTCCGAACTACAAAAGCCATGTCCTTCCCAGAACGGAAACAAGCATCCGAGGACCGGCCCGGTTTCGAGGTAACACCTCTCATCAGCCCGGCTAGCTTGACTCCAGTGGTGTGGAGTGCCTGGGACTCACGTCTGAGCATCCCCAGTAAACTTAGAGCGGTAATTGCAAACACAACAGTGATGGACAGAATATGGATCAATGTCACACGTTCACCCCAGTCCAAAGATCTGGGCCCAAATCCATCGTTTTTCCACTCCACACCACCCTGGGTTAGACAATGGCGATATGCAAATCAGCGCTGACCCTGTGCCCCATGGGAACAGTCCAGTCCAAACTACAAAAGCCATGTCCTTCCCAGAACGGAAACAAGCATCCGAGGACCGGCCCAGTTTCGAGGTAACACCTCTCATCAGCCCGGCTAGCTTGACTCCAGTGGTGTGGAGTGCCTGGGACTCACGTCTGAGCATCCCCATTACACTTAGACCGGTAATTGCAAACACAACAGTGATGGACAGAATGTGGATCAATGTCACACATTCACCCCAGTCCAAAGATCTGGGCCCAAATCCATCGTTTTTTCCCTCCACACCACCCTGGGTTAGACAATGGCGATATGCAAATCAGCGCTGACCCTGTGCCCCATGGGAACAGTCCAGTCCGAACTACAAAAGCCATGTCCTTCCCAGAACGGAAACAAGCATCCGAGGACCAGCCCGGTTTCGAGGTAACACCTCTCATCAGCTCGGCTAGCTTGACTCCAGTGGTGTGGAGTGCCTGGGACTCACGTCTGAGCATCCCCAGTACACTTAGAGCGGTAATTGCAAACACAACAGTGATGGACAGAATGTGGATCAATGTCACACATTCACCCCAGTCCAAAGATCTGGGCCCAAATCCATTGTTTTTCCACTCCACACCACCCTGGGTTAGACAATGGCGATATGCAAATCAGCGCTGACCCTGTGCCCCATGGGAACAGTCCAGTCCGAACTACAAAAGCCATGTCCTTCCCAGAACGGAAACACGCATCCAAGGACCGGACCGGTTTCGAGGTAACACCTCTCATCAGCCCGGCTAGCTTGACTCCAGTGGTGTGGAGTGCCTGGGACTCACGTCTGAGCATCCCCAGTACACTTAGAGCGGTAATTGCAAACACAACAGTGATGGACAGAATGTGGATCAATGTCACACATTCACCCCAGTCCAAAGATCTGGGCCGAAATCCATCGTTTTTTCACTCCACACCACCCTGGGTTAGACAATGGCGATATGCAAATCAGTGCTGACCCTGTGCCCCATGGGAACAGTCCAGTCCGAACTACAAAAGCCATGTCCTTCCCAGAACGGAAACAAGCATCCGGGCCGGTCCTCGGATGCTTGTTTCCGTTCTGGGAAGGACATGGCTTTTGTAGTTCGGACTTGACTGTTCCCATGGGGCACAGGGTCAGCGCTGATTTGCATATCGCCATTGTCTAACCCAGGGTGGTGTGGAGTGGAAAAACGATGGATTTGGGCCCAGATCTTTGGACTGGGGTGAATGTGTGACATTGATCCACATTCTGTCCATCACTGTTGTGTTTGCAGTTACCGCTCTAAGTGTACTGGGGATGCTCAGACGTGAGTCCCAGGCACTCCACACCACTGGAATCAAGCTAGCCGGTCTGATGAGAGGTGTTACCTCGAAACCGGGCCGGTCCTCGGATGCTTGTTTCCGTTCTGGGAAGGACATGGCTTTTGTAGTTCGGACTGGACTGTTCACATGGGGCACAGGGTCAGCGCTGATTTGCACATCGCCATTGTCTAACCCAGGGTGGTGTGGAGTGGAAAAACGATGGATTTGGGCCCAGATCTTTGGACTGGGGTGAATGTGTGACATTGATCCACATTCTGTCCATCACTGTTGTGTTTGCAGTTACCGCTCTAAGTGTACTGGGGATGCTCAGACATGAGTCCCAGGCACTCCACACCACTGGAATCAAGCTAGCCGGTCTGATGAGAGGTGTTACCTCGAAACCGGGCCGGTCCTCGGATGCTTGTTTCCGTTCTGGGAAGGACATGGCTTTTGTAGTTCGGACTGGACTGTTCCCATGGGGCACAGGGTCAGCGCTGATTTGCATATCGCCATTGTCTAACCCAGGGTGGTGTGGAGTGGAAAAACGATGGATTTGGGCCCAGATCTTTGGACTGGGGTGAATGTGTGACATTGATCCACATTCTGTCCATCACTGTTGTATTTGCAGTTACCGCTCTAAGTGTACTGGGGATGCTCAGACGTGAGTCCCAGGCACTCCACACCACTGGAATCAAGCTAGCCGGTCTGATGAGAGGTGTTACCTCGAAACCGGGCCGGTCCTCGGATGCTTGTTTCTGTTCTGGGAAGGACATGGCTTTTGTAGTTCGGACTGGACTGTTCCCATGGGGCACAGGGTCAGCGCTGATTTGCATATTGCCATTGTCTAACCCAGTGTGGTGTGGAGTGGAAAAACGATGGATTTGGGCCCAGATCTTTGGACTGGGGTGAATGTGTGACATTGATCCACATTCTGTCCATCACTGTTGTGTTTGCAGTTACCGCTCTAAGTGTACTGGGGATGCTCAGACGTGAGTCCCAGGCACTCCACACCACTGGAATCAAGCTAGCCGGTCTGATGAGAGGTGTTACCTCGAAACCGGGCCGGTCCTCGGATGCTTGTTTCCGTTCTGGGAAGGACATGGCTTTTGTAGTTCGGACTGGACTGTTCCCATGGGGCACAGGGTCAGCGCTGATTTGCATATTGCCATTGTCTAACCCAGGGTGGTGTGGAGTGGAAAAACGATGGATTTGGGCCCAGATCTTTGGACTGGGGTGAATGTGTGGCATTGATCCACATTCTGTCCATCACTGTTGTGTTTGCAATCTTTTTCTGGTGGCACTGGAGCAGGAGTTCTAACAAAAACAATCAAGAAACAATTGATATCTCTATGAACACAGATGACATTCTAATATTTTTGCAGAAACAGAGAAGCCTATTAAACAGTTTAACACTTGATTCCTTTGCTTTCATGAAAGCATCAGTAACATCATGGAATCATTTTGGGCACGATTTTATTTTGTCGATCTTTCTAAAATTGTAGGGATGAATTGCCCCTTTGAAATAGCTCTAGATAAAAAAAACATATATATGGGAAAATATACCTAAAATATTAATCTGAAACATTTAGTTAGGCAGTCAAGTACCACTGTATATGTTCGAAGCAGAGGACCAGATGAAAACAACTCTGCATACTCCACTTATCACATCTGCAGTAAGATATTCAGGGGAACAAATTATCAAGAATTTAGAAGATGGACGAAGAGCATCAATGAAAATACCCGTATAGTTCAGAAGGGGACAGGAGTACTTACTACCCAGCACTGCCATGACTGACAAAAGATTGCTCAGGACTTAAAGCATTTACATAGATCTTCATGAAGTGTCTACATGTACCCTATAATGTTGGCATAGGCTCTTATCAGATGCAAAATTCTATTTGAACATGAACATGTGAGAATTTGATCATAATGGCGAAGTGTTAGAAGAAGCAAAAACCTGTGAATACATGTACATTACATCTTCCATAGCAACACCCCAGAACCAAACAACACAAAACATACAACTCCAAATTAACTACCTTTATGTACTAAAGTGAATGTAAAACATAAAAATACAATGGTGGTCTTTGCCAGAAGCTACCTAAAAGATTAAACCACCAAAATGAACATTCTGTATGGCACAAATAGTTCACAGTATTAAAGAATGCATACCAACTCAGACACTCCCACTCACAGACCCTCTCAGACACTCATGCACCCACTCAAAGACCCACTCAGACACCCATACTGCCACTCACATACCCACTCAGGCACTGATACAGCCACTGACACACTACCTTACACACCCATACAGTTACTTGTTACTTACACATTCAATTCTATTTTAGTATTCTAGATGACAGTGCAAAACATTTGCTTGTGTTTTCTTTAATACTTTATAAGTTTATTCCCCTTCATGAATATTAAAGTAGTCACATGTACTATTGTAATATCACTTATGTGAGGTGTATCACATACACACATACAAAAACTCACAAACACAAACAGATCTATATACAAGAACATAAAACACGTAGTCAGCTCTTTGTTTTAGAAGATCGAGTGGTTCTAAAATGAACTGTTATTTTGGGGGGCAAATTTTTTAAACACATTCATTTTTTTGTTGTTTTTTTTTCTCAAAATAAGAAAGGAGATGATAGAAAGGCGTATGGAAAAGCAACACGCTTCAGAGACCAGAAAAGATAAAGATAAACTGGGATCAAAAAACAAAAATAACAATGGTGCCTGTTGAATGCATCAATGTACGCAGCCATCAACTTAGTATTTAGTCACACAGGCATGTGGCATTTTATGTAGTGTCTAATGATAGATTTCACATTTTCACACTCAGAAGGAACGGTGACCATGTCACCTGCAGAAGGTTGTGCCACTGCTGTTGAGGTTGGTGGTTCTGCATCTTGTGACTTCTCCTGCATTCGATGGTTGTATGTCCTCTCATGTATAGTCTGCTGGTGCTTCCCGATGGAACTGGTCCCATGTGAATATTTCTTTGCAGTGCCACGGGACAGCTGCTCCCCACAGATATTGCACTGCACAAATCATTCAGTCACCTTTTTCTCACCCGATGAAATGGTGTAGTACTTCCACACTAAACTCTATTTCTTCACCAGTGGCACATCTTCATCTTCTTCATGAAAAACTGAAAGATCTTCATCCCCTAATGCTGCAGCCATTGCACCGTATGTTCTTCCTTTTCACAGTCCACAAGCACAAATGTAGGTTCTCAATTGTTCTTTATGCAGACGCAAAAGAGAAATAACTAAGTCGGGATGCTGTTTTATTTGAACATGGGTGTATACACTTCCCTATCTATCCAATAAGGAGCTGAGGTTTGGGTTTGTCATCAGGTGGACTTGTGAATCTAGACCAAAGATTTGCAACTTCACGAAAGTCGTTTATTAAAGACACGGGTGATTTCCTTTTGAAAATGAATAATGTGGTATGGACAGATGATCTTTATTTAATAATGCTTGATATAGAAGCTTTGTATACAAGCATTGATCATGCACAAGGACTTGAGGCCGTTAAACATTTTTTGGCCAGCAGACCCATTGAATACTATGGAAACAGTAAAGTTATTGTTGAGCTCATTGATTGGTGTCTCAACAATAACTTCTTTCTTTTTAATAATGTGCTCTATAAACAACTAAGAGGAGTAGCTATGGGGGCATATTTCTCCCCCAGCTATGCATGTTTACATGTAGGCTGGTGGGAGGAGCAGGTCCTCAGGCGTAGGCACAAGGCACCTTTTGATAAACACGTTGCGACTTATTTTAGATACATCGATGATGTGTTTATACTGTGGCGAGGAAATTTATCTGAGGCGGAAGAATTCATAACAGACATCAATAATAATTCTATGAATTTGACCTTCACCTCACAGATTCATAAAACACAAATAGAATTTTTGGAGGCTTCATGTCAGAGATGGTAAGCTTGAAAGTACACTTTTTAGAAAGCCCACGGCTGGGAACATTACGTTACATGCCAATAGTTCCCATCCCAAGCATCTAATAGCGAGCATACCATATGGCGAAATTCTAAGACTGAAGCGTATCTGCAGCAACGATGATGATTTTATTAGGTGCCAGGAAGATATGCGAAGAAGATTGAGTGTGAGAGGGTATAGCGAAAAAGCCATTGAGAAGGCTATTAAAAAAGCCAACAAACGTCCAAGAGATAGCCTCTTTAAGAATGATGACATAGAAAGGGTTAACGCTACTAATCAAAATGATAACCCCAGACTCATCACCACCTTTTCTAGGCAAGAAAGAAAGATTAGAGCTATCGTCCAGAAACATTGGCCAATAGTTTTAACAGACAGTACTTTACAAGATTGGCTGGGTCCATCACCCATCATAACCTTTAGGAAAGGTAGATCGATGGGTATAGATCTTGATAAGAATTCTCCAGAAACCAAAAAAGTGGTAACATGGCTGCAACCTATTAGAGGTTTCAGGAGATGCACAACGTGTCGGGCCTGTAAATTTAGCTGTAACAAAACGTCTTACTGTACCCCCTTTGATGCATCCCCTGTCCCCATTAAATGCAGTTACAACTGCAAAACGAAATATACTGTTTATGTTCTGACGTGCACCTGTGGCTTCAACTACGTTGGAAGTACTATGCTGCAGGTGCACGTCAGAATATTACAGCATATAGGAGCCATCATGCATAATGACCCGGCGTACCCTGTGGCACGCCATTTTTATAAATGCCACGACAAGGATATCAACTGCCTTTCTTATTATGTTATCAGTGCCGTACCCAAACCTAAAAGGGGTGGCAACAGGGAACGGCAGTTAAGACAGTTAGGAACCAGGTTTATCCTTGAACTTGATAGTAAGTGGCCACAGGGGCTTAATAATACAAAGGATATGTACAACTTTCTGTAAATACGCCAATCACAGGATGGTTACATATGAATTTGTAAATAATCAGTGTTGCTTAAAGAAGAGTTGTTATTAACAACAACAGAAATAACCTATGATATTTGCCGACTCTTAATTAATGAATTTTTTCTATGACCGGTTGTTGATATTAGTGATGTTTTTAGCAAACTTTTAACCATTTTTATATATTTTTTATGGTATTTTTTCCGGTTGGAAATTTTTACTGTTGAGAAGATGGAATGCATGTTTGCTATTTAATATAATTGTATTAACTCTGGTCTTATTGTATATATTACTGCACTTTATATTTCAAACTTGCTGGTTTTTGCACAAATTGAATTGCACTTTATAATGGTATTTGCACTTATAAGATCTCTAGCACTTGGACACTTTATTTCGCAACATTCTTCAGAGTTATCCTGAAAGACATTATGCTATTCGAAAGCATATACCTGTGATAAAAAACAGAATGCACAATTTTACCAAAGGATTTTTCCTATGGATTTATCCAGTTATAAGAAGAATCGTAATATGGTTTATTCTGTTTATTTTTGTATTTAAACATTAATATCTGCTTTGGTTTAATTTAGCTTTGCTAAATTGCACTGATGTTTTTAACAAGCAATATAACATGCATTGTGTATAGCAAAGACTTGGCCAAACAATTCAGGAATGAAATTGTTAGCCATACCTATGGTCATGTGACCGAAACGAGTGTGAAGGGGTGTACACGAAACACGCATATAAAAAATAGAATGGCGCAGTACCAAGCTGTGTGTGATCAAGGGCTTTGGTAGCCCGAAACGCGTCGTTGCAGGCTGTGTTTTAAATAAAGAAACTTCGCCTGAAGAGCTATGGTGGTCTGAGGCTCCTTCTTCCCCGCCAGCAATTGTGGGTTGGAAGTGGTCGGAGCTACGTGCTGCATATATATATATATATATATATATATATATATATGTTCTCACTAATGTTATTAATGTTACTAATTAATTAACTAACATACACAGACATATACAGTTAAAATTTTAATTTTCTATTTTTTACGAATCCGCGAATCGATGTTTGCAAATTTGTTCTGAACACGTGATCGGAGTTAAAAACCATAGAGTTCTTGCAGTCATGACTTTCTTTTTTGTACCATGGAGGGTCCATGGAACTGTAAAATAATGTTTTTAAAAACTTGTTTCATTACACTTACAAGACCATTAAATATTTTACATTAAGTAAATGTGCAATTTCTTACTTTTAAAATGTATATAAAGTATATATTTGTTTTATTCTAGCATTCAAATAAATGTACTACAAAAATAAAAATGAAAATAAAATTGTAGTACATTTTGTACTACAACACACCTTGAAATTCACTGAAAAAGCCCAAACATTATAGGGGCATCATAGTTTGAAAATAAAATCTTAAAAAACCTTTAAAAATTACAGGAAAACCAAAGGTTATAGGGATGTTATAGTCAGGAAATATAATTTAAAAGAACAAAAAAATTAACTAAAAAAGTTACAAGGGCATTTTACTTAGAAAATAGAATTGTAAAACCATAGAAATTGAGTGATGTCCTATGTGAAATCATAAGCAATACATGGCAGGGGCCATAGTTAGCGCTGCTAAGTATAACTGCTGAATTTCTGTTTTTTTAGTTCAAAGCTTTAATGTCACTGAGAAATTTGACTATTATGTTACTTTAAACTTTGATTTTTCCTGTGAATTTCTAAGATTTTTTTTAAACAAAAAATACGTCTTTTCACTACAGCTAATTGTAACGCTACTTTAACCTTCATTTTTTTCAGTGAATTCCTAGGTTTTCTTTAAAGTAAAGTAATACTTAATTACCATATGTAAAGGTAAAAACCCACCGCACACGGCCTTTGCCCATGCACGGCTGGGGGTTGACTGCAGGGCCTACAGCTAACCCCCCCCATGCTAACACCTCTCTCTAATGGATGACAGGAGTGCGTAGTTGGGTGTGAGCAGGGACTGGCCATTCTGCTAAGCCCTCTCTCTGCATGACAGACGTGCGCATAGCAGGTTTTGGAGAGAGATTGACCTCTCTGTGCAGACCTCTTTTTGGATAACAGGTGTGCGTAGTAGGGTGTGTGCATGGACTGGCCTCTCCTTCACGACCTCTCTCTCATACATCAGGTGTTCATAGTAGGTTGTTTGGATGGACTGGCATCTCCTTTGAGACCTCTATATCTCAGATGACGAGTGTTCATAATAGGGTGTATGAAATGCAACTGGCATCTCCTATTAGACCTCGCTCTCCGATGACGGGTGTGCTTAGTAGGGTGTGTGGTTGGACTGGCCTCTTCTGTGAGACCGCTCACTCAAATGATGAGTGTGTGTAGAAGTGCATGGGGAGGGGCTGGTCTTTCCTTTATGACCGCTCTCTCAGATGATGGCTTTGTGTATTAGGGTGTGTGGATAGACTAGCCTCTCCTTTGAGACCTCTCTCTCGGATGACGGGTGTGTCTAACAGGGAGTGGGCAGGGACTGGCTTCTCCTTTCAGACCCCTCTCTCAGATGACGGGTGTGCATAATAGGGTGTGGGGAGGGACTAGCCTTGCCACTGAGACCTCTCTTTTAGATGACAGGTGATCATAGTAGGATGCAGAGAAGGACTGGGCTCTCCTTTCAGATCCCTCTCTCAGATGACGGGTGTGCATAATAGGGTGTGGGGAGGGACTAGCCTCTCCACTGAGACCTCTCTTTTGGATGACAGGTGTGCATAGTAGAGTGTGTGAAGGGACTGGCCTCTCTACACTTTGCTCTGTTTCTTAGTAAGAATGCATCAAAACAGCGTCCACTGTATTTGCTCCAATGGCTATTACACAAAAATGGAACAAAAGAGAATTAATTGGTGTCAATATTTTGTTTTTCTTAAACTTTCCTCAACATAATTTATCTCACTTGATATTTTCCATAATTGTCACGTACTGTTTCTCGGAGGGTTGTGACAATTTGAAATGTGGTTCCACTTTTGAATTTACTGTGACCACCTCACTCCAGGTCATTATGGACACTGTCCCCAGTCCTGAACTTTTCACCTGCAAATCATTGATTTCAGAAGCAAAACAAGACTAGAATACTCCGATGTCACTCAGCTATTCGGACTGAAGCAGTGCGCTCTATGACCTGGAGTGACGTGGACACCCTACTTGAAATGTAATGACACACTGTGTTAGTGTTAAAAAACAGGACCTCGGCCAAATGCTACAAAGTGTCCCAACTTAGAACCATGAAACAACAGGGCATGTACCAATATATCTACTAAAGGTTAAAGATGAAGATGTGAATTTGCAGCACATAGTACAAAGTTAGCCCCTTAAATAGAATGCCCAGGTGTCCCGGGTTAAAAAAAAAATCAGTATTTGCCAAGGTAAATTTAGCACCATTCCCGTTTTTCCTGTATGGCTGATTGAAGGCATAGAGAGGCGTGTTTTAATGTCTTCCACTGTAAATTACTTTAAACAATCTATCTCACAAAGCAATTTAAACAGTAAAAATGCTACTTTTGTTTATAAAAATTGAATTTAATTTTCACTTAGAGCCCCATTATTATTGGTTTCTTGGTTCGAGAACCTGTCAATTAAGTCATACGTGCTCCCTGGATAAAGTTACAGGGGATAAGGTGTGGCCTAACGGCCAGAGCTGTCATCTATGCACCTGTGACCTGATAGACCACCAGGCTGGAGTCTTGGCATCGGCTCAACATTCTGTGATTCAGGGCAAATCACTTAATTTCCCTGTTCTGATAAAAAAATAATACAAAAACGAATCTGGCCCTGTGTAACGTAGTCTGCTGCTTCCTTAAAGTGATATAACGTCCTTGGGGGAAAAAGTAGTGCTATTTCTTCGTACCCGTTTTGGGGAATTTTAAATCTACCCTTATTGAACATTGCGATTATCTCCTCGGGTTCCCTGTACATTGCCCGGGGGGGCTCTTTTCAGCAGGAGTTGTCCTTTCAAACAGTCAGTGGGTGGTGGATTTCCGCGTGCGCGCCTGCGAGGTAACAACAGAGGGCGCTGTCCCACTAGTTTTCACACCTACATATGGGGCACCTTCTGTACACTGCACAGAATACAGAGTACCGCCCAGCCCCTGCTTTCTAGCTACCGCTGACCTTGAGATGTTTACTTTCTGCTCATACACACTCTCAGACCCCAGCCCCTCCGGCAGAGAAGAGGACGGCTGAGAGGGCGTTTCTCATCCGCAGATCTGGAAGGGAATTGTTAATTTTACAAAAAAATCTCCTTTTCTGTATAAAACGTGTGACGTGTCACTCTTTTAGAAGGATTTTCTGTCTGGTTCAGCACTACCCTCCCCACTAGGGTCGGTGCTTGATCGAAGTTGAAGCTGTCCTTGAATTTCGGTGAGAAACTACACTATACCCAAAATGGCACACAAACAGGAACCAATCACAAAATAATAAGACAGTGTGAAATGTGCACATAGCTTCGTAATAAAATGTTTTAAAAAATCATACTTCAGAGAAAATGTAATAAAGGGGGGCGTCACTGATTTGTACGTTTAAAATACAAATAAAAAATGATATTTTTAGCAATAGGACACAATTGCCAGTGTAATTCATAGCATTGCGGAACGTCTTTGTACGCGGGTCGACAAGTAAATAGCGGAATACGTTGCCGCTTGAAATGAAATAATGTATCGTATAATTTTCGTTTTTTTTTCTTCTGTTGTAAATATATACCTTTGTTTTGAAGGGCGCGTTTACATATGCGAATCTGTACACATCCATACTCACGCAGTAGGTTTAAATATATTAGGTGCGCGTTTGCCACAAACACACACACAACAGACGTTAAATTGCGCTAAATATGTGTATTTTGTGCCCGCGTGTTTGTGTTTGTTCATCAGAAACATGGTGAATGACAACTGCAAATGAACAATGTTAGCCTGGAAATAGATTATATCCACTTCAAAGAATTGCCGTATTTTCCTAGGTTGCGATTTATTGACCATGGCTGAGAAGATCCGTTAAATCTGTGATGATCAAACACGTTAAATAAACTTTACTTTGTTTAATATCTCAAACAGCAAACGCGCCCTCCAGAATAAATATGTGTCGCAGCGAGTGCTGCTGGGGTTAGTAGAGGGGAGAGAGAGAGCGAGGGAGCGGAGGCAGACGGAGCAGCCGGGCCCGAGGCGTGGGGAGTCTGTCAGCGGCTGCCAGGCGCAACCTGGCCTTCGTGGGTCTGTCCGTCCGAACCCCACGAGCGTGGAAAAAGGGAAACAAGCCGCAAATGGACTGAAGGAAAAAGGGGGGGAGGGATGGAGGAAGGGGGGGGGGAGATGAGGAGGGAAGGAGGAAGGAAGGAAGTGTCTCGATTTCTAGTGAACACCTTCGTTTTTTGTTCTTTTTTTGGTATTTTTGCGCTTCTTTCTCTGCCTCTTTAGTCAGTACGTGGGTTCTAAAGTTTAAAAAGCATTGGAAAGCGATAGTCGGTGTTTCCTCCTCGATGGTGTGTGTATTTTTCTTAGTTTCCAAATGTCTTGGGGCTCTGGAGTGAGCAACCTTGGGGTGTGCGGTGCCCCACTGTACGTTTTTACCAGGGCGACAAAAACACTGCGTTTCCGGGCTCTTCTTCAAGGGACGCACCTGTCTGGATCTTGGCGTGAGATGCTTAGGAGAGTTTTCGAGCCCCTCGGACACTCCGCGTCCAGCTTTCTTTCGGAGACACTCATTAAATAAAATGAGGGCAGCCATCTTCTCAAAATGTCTGAAGCTGCCCTTGAGAGTTCGACAGACAGTGGCAATATCTGAGAGGCCGCGAGGCAAACTGGGCGTAGAAGGGTGTGCAGGTCGCCGGGTGCATCAGTATATACTCGTACCCCAGGGGTCTGACCACATATACCGCTCGAGGGGGCATTAAAAGTTTGAGTAGCAGCGGTTACTGTCAAGGGCCTCGAGGCAGAGGACACTGTTATCAGCTATGGGTGTCGCTCTCAAAGCTCTGAGTAACCTCATGTGCTCTTAGGGCTCTGAGCACCAACAGGAACTCGTAGGCTCCCTGAAGGCTATGAGTACCAGTAGGTACCCTCAGGGTTCGGTGTACTTACAGGGATTCACATGGTTCTACCAGAACTTCTCAAGGCCTCAGGTGCCATCTGGTGTTTTCGACACTATGGGCACTACCAGGTACGCTCATGCCTCTGAGTAGCCTCATATGCTCTCAGGGTTCTGAGTACCAGCAGGTACCCCTAGGGAGCTGAGAACCAACATAAACTCGTGGGCTCTAGGAAGGCCATGGGCACCAGCAGGCACCCCCAGGGATCTGACTACTTACAGCGCAGCAGGCACCCTCAGGGATCTGAGTACTTACAGGGCAGCAGACACCCTCAGGGACCTGAGTACTTACAGCGCAGCAGGCACCCTCAGGGATATGTGTACTTACAGGGCAGCAGGCACCCTCAGGGATCTGACTACTTAAAGGGCAGCAGGCACACCCAGGGATCTGACCACTTACAGGGCAGCAGGCACCCTCAGGGTTCTGAGTACTTACAGGGCAGCAGGTACTCTCAGAGATCTGAGTACTTACAGGGCAGCAGGGACCCTCAGGGATCTGACTACTTACAGGGCAGCAGGCACCCTCGGGGATCTGACTACTTATAGGGCAGCAGGCACCCTCGGGGATCTGACTACTTACAGGGCAGCAGGGACCCTCAGGGATCTGACTACTTACAGGGCAGCAGGCACCCTCAGGGATCTGACTACTTATAGGGCAGCAGGGACCCTCAGGGATCTGACTACTTACAGGGCAGCTGGGACCCTCAGGGATCTGACTACTTACAGGGCAGCAGGAACCCTCACAGATCTGACTACTTACAGGGCAGCAGGGAGGGACCCTCAGGGATCTGACTACTTACAGGGCAGCAGGGACCCTCAGGGATCTGACTACTTACAGGGCAGCAGGGACCCTCGGGGATCTGACTACTTATAGGGCAGCAGGGACCCTCAGGGATCTGACTACTTATAGGGCAGCAGGCACCCTCGGGGATCTGACTACTTACAGGGCAGCAGGGACCCTCGGGGATCTGACTACTTATAGGGCAGCAGGGACCCTCAGGGATCTGACTACTTATAGGGCAGCAGGCACCCTCGGGGATCTGACTACTTATAGGGCAGCAGGCACCCTCAGGGATCTGACTACTTATAGGGTAGCAGGCACCCTCGGGGATCTGACTACTCATAGGGCAGCAGGCACCCTCAGGGATCTGAGTACTTACAGGGACTCTCAATGTTCTAAGTAGTACCAGACCCTCTCAAGGCTTCAGGTGCCATCAGGTGTTTTCGAGAATATGGGCACTAACAGGTACTCTCAAGGCTCTGAGTACCATTGAGTACTGTAAAAGGTTCTGAGTACCAACCGGTAGCATAGTGGCTCTAGATACCAACATTTTAAAACGTGTCCGAGCATCGGGACGTTCTGTATAAGCCTCTCAAGACGGGCAGGTGCACTCAAGGCTCCGAGTATCAGAAGGTACTGCCAATGGTCTAGTCAGTACAAAGGGCTCTGAGAACCTGAAGGCTCTCAGTAAGAATGGGTAGTCTCGTTGCTAAGTACTCTCTAAGCGCCATTAGACATTGCAAAAGACTGCAATTCAACAAATACTCCAAAGGCTTTGTGAATCAACGGTTACTGCAAAAGCCTGTATCAACAAGTACTTACAAGGCTTTCAGTATCCGCACGTACTGCAAAAGCCTGTTAGTGTCAACAGGTACTTACGAGGCTTTGAGTATCAGTAGGTACTGCAAAGGCCTGTGAGTATTAACAAATATACTCCAGGCTTTGAGTATCAGCAGGTACTGCGAAAGTCTGTGAATACCAACAAGTACTACGAGGCTATGAGTATCAGCAGGTACTGCAAAGGTCTGTGAGTATTAATGGACAAATATACTCCAGGCTTTGAGTAGCAGCAGATACGGCAAAATCCTGTGAGTATCAACAAGCGCCCACAAGGCTTCGAGTGCCAGGCACTAGCGAGGACCGAGTACTACCAGCTGCTGCCAATTGACTGTTAGCTAGTGGTCCCTTCAGTGGCCTAAGCCGTGCAAAGGATTATTTGTACAGTTAGTTATCCTCAAGGTTTTTAGTAACCATAGGTACTGTGGAGGCTGCTTGTTCTAGAAGGTACTGTCTATGTTGTTAGTTCTAGATGATGTTGCTAAGACTGTGAGTACCAGCATTACCGATGGATCGAGTATCAACAGGCACTGTCAAAAACATCTAAGTACAGGTACATATTAAAGGGCATGGGTCAGCTGAGAGTAACCATGTATTGAGCCCCATGAGAATTATTAATACACGGGGTATTAGCAGGTCCTGAGTATCAGAAGGTACTGTCAAAAGGCGATAATAACCAGCAGGTACTGCCATGAATTTGAGCACCAGAGTAGGAGGGGCAGTTGGTTCTATCCAATGCTGTAAGAACCTGCAGGTAGTGCCACGTATACCAGTGTCTGAGAGTCCGTTGGGACTGTGATGTGCTTTCAGTACCGAGAGGTATTATTATGAATGATGTTGCCATTTGACAATGTTGTTCAGGGCACAAGTCCTAAAAAAATAAGTGGGGGGACGCTTCAAGTTAGGTGATGTCCCCGGAAGTGACGTCACAACAGGAAGTGACACCACGAAATGTGCCGGTCTCCGTCTGAAATGCGTGAATACATACAATAAACAAGTAGAGGTATAATACTGCAATAAGTGTCAGTCACTCAAAACACAAGAACACACTATACACAGGACCCATTCTTCAGATTACAGGGTTATTACAGATTCGGGCGTAGGCACTACGGGCATATGTCGGTGTCCCTGAAAGTGACATGCTCGGCGTGTTTACAGCGCAGCTCTTGAAGCCTTGGTGCCTCTGCGCCTCGGCTGTGCTCTGAGAAAGGCTGGCAAGGGGAGGGTGGAAGGGGAGATTAGTCTGAGGCTCGGGTGCATTTAAAAGGCTATAATTCACGCGCAGGTGCAGTCTCGGGTACCGGCTCCATCATTTGGGCAGGGGGGACGGCGTCCACCCGGTAAAAGCCCGGTAAAATAAGTAGGGGGACGCCGTCCACCCGCGTGGTACCCCGACTCAAGCCCTGATGTTGTTACATTTAGGTGTGGAATACCTGCTCTCCTCAGCAGTGTTGGGAATCCTGTTTTGCAGCACCTGGACGGAAGAACTGCTTTTTTCCCCCCAAGAAACAGTTTTGAGGCCCGTTAAAACGAAGGAAACGATTTTTTTGGTTCACTTTCCCCTCTAAAGTCACCGCACACAGCGCACCCCCGCCCTCGCACACTTAGGGCCAAGAGATAACACGAAATCAGGCCATAGGCCAGGCCCGGCCCCTCCCCCTCCCGGGTCGAACAATAGGGGTCGGCGCTGAGTGGGCGCCCTGCGCGGCCCCTTTCCACGGCGCGCGGCAGGTGTACAATGGGGGCTGCCGGGACGGGCCCGTCTCGCGCCTAGGTGCGAGCTGATTATTCAAATGCGCGGCCCAGCGCGCTCGGGGGATTGGCCCTGGGCTCCTCGCGCTCGGCCGCATATAATCGCACGCCGCCGACGTCACGGCGGCACTTGTTATCGCTGCGCCCTCCCCTCGCAGGCAGCAGCGGCGGCGGCGGCAGCAGCGGGCTGCGTGTGTGCACAGCAGCAGCAGCAGCAGCCGGCGCCCGGGGGCAGCACCAGCAGCAAGCAGCAGCTTCCTGGCCGCCCCGAGAGGGAGGGAGGGAGCCGGGGCAGAGGGAGGGAGAGTTCACTCCTCTTTTTTTTGGCGTCCTCTCGCTCCTGCCTGGCTTTGCGGTGGCTGTTAAATTTTAAACTGCCATGCACTCGGCGCCCAGTATGCTAGGAGCCGTGAAGATGGAAGGACACGAGCACAACGACTGGAGCAGCTACTACGCCGAGCCCGAGGTGAGGGGGGACCCCGGTTTCGGTTCTTTTTTTGCGTGTGTGTGACCGCGGAGTGGTGTGTGGATCCGCGCTCTCCCCGCCGGCTCCCAAAACCGGTCTCGCTTTATACCACCCCGTGTTAGCTTTGAGATAATATTAACTTTGCGATCAAATATTGACTTGTAGGAACTCCAAATCCTCGCCTCGATGACTGAGGCTCTCTCTCGCGCACACACACCGCTGTCTCAACAAAGTTGTGTGTTTTAGCATCGGGCTGAGGGTGGATAGAGGGGAGGAGGGGGGCTAATATTTTATACACACACATGCACTTTTATTTGTGAAAGATGACTTTTTGTTTACAGATCTGGCCCGGGGCGGGCGCAGGGAGGGGTTCCCTTTCCTCTGCCCCCCGGTGTGTAGACGGAAGGTGCTTTCCTGTCAGTGGACTTTCTTTCCGGATAGGTTTCGCTCCACACTCATGAGTCACTTTTTTCTTTTTTTCTTCACTTTTTGTGGACCTGCCCAGCTTACAGGTCAGGGTACTGTTTTTCGGCTCAATGCCAGTATACAGCTTTAGAGCCGATTAAAAAAAAAATTCTTATTTTGATTCCTCACGTTATCAAAATGGGAGGGTATGATTATGACTCAAGTGTACACAAAAATCAATAGTGGTCGGACACAAGCTGGCGCTGCCACCCAGAGCGGGGGGGGGGGGGGGGGGGGGCGACTTCTACACGGTCTGTTGGACTCTTATGTTTTTTTCTTCATTTTTCCCCCTTTCAATATTGTAAACTTAGACCGAAAATAAATACAACTCGTACACTTCCCTTAACTACTGGCTTTGAAACTCCACTGCCTCGGTGGAGTGCAGAAGAAATTAACTTAAACAATTGTACGTTCAGAATTCCCTGAAGACATTATGGCTCACCATACGAGGTCTCTTGAGGAGCGCGTAACTCATGCCAGGGACCCTGGTGCCCATCCCTCTGTGTTTGATGCCAGCCCCCTGCCCCCCTTAATGCCAGTAAGTGTGCATGTTGTACCCGCATCCGTAATAGCAGTAACTTTTTACTTGGTAATAACAGAATCCGTGCCCGGTGCCGTGCCACTCTTGCCACCCCCGGTTCACCCTTAATGCCAACAAAGATTCTCAGTGTGACAGTACCACGTCCCACCTGTTTGTGTCTGTTTGACTCGTGCCAGCATGTTAATGCCAGAAGTATTGAGCACAGTGCCAATTCACTGGGCACTCTTAATCCCAGTATCTATGTATTTGTTGTAAAATGTTTTTTATGTATTTTTTTATTTTCAATTCTTGACTTAAACGTCTATGTACAGACACATCAGTGCATATCAAATCACATCTACGGAATAATTAGCCATTTAATACCAGTGTCGTTAAGAATTTGCCAAAGCTGTCATAAAAAAACAGATAATCAAAACGCACAGTGCAGTAGCGAGTTATGATAACTTTGAATATTCCGCGAATTAACCCTCACTAGAGACAATCATTGGAGCAAGGTCGGCATTAATATGTTCTTGTAGCCTCTCTGTGTCCATTTCGAGCCGTATGCAATCCCTTCACCCCCTCCCAGCCGATACCATGCCACCACCCTGGCCCTAATATACTTCCGAGTGTAAGTACCAGCAATCTCTTTGGCAGCACCTGTGTACCAGGTGGCAGCGCCGTTACTGCCAGTACACACCATTATTATGCATGTGCCCATGTACCCAGTGGCAGCGCCGTTACTGCCAAAACTAACTTGCCCTTTGCCATCAATATTAATGCATGTGGCCGTTACTGCCAGTACCCACACTTGCCCTTTGCCATCCTAATTAACGCTGGCTCCCATGCACCTGGTGACAGTACCTTTGGGATCAGTGCTCTTGCACCTTTCTTCATTGTCCTTAAAGCCGATAGACACGTAGGTAACGTCATTACCCCAAATGCCAGTTCTTGGTGCCATGACAGTAGTACCCGTACCCCTTGTGTGAGTCCCTTGTGCCAGGACCTTTGCTCGTAGTGCCCATGTCCCCCGTGCCATCAGTCTTAATGCCCGTCTTGTAAAACAGAAACTAGTAAAAGAAATGTAATGAACAATCAAACGTATGTTTCCAGGGCCCTAATGCCTGTGCCCGTGTACCCTGTGCAGATTCCATCAATGCCCGTACTTTATGCCAGGACCCTAAAGTGCCACTACCCATGTACTTTGTTCAGTACCCCAATGCCAGTACCTTATGCCAGCACCCTAATGCGACTATCCCTGTAGCATGTGCAGTTAATGTTGGTGCCAGGGCTTGTGCCACGACCCTAACGTCAGTGCCCGCGTAACTTGTGCAATTACCCATAATGCCAGTACCTGCAAAATAAAAATAAATATAATACATTATAAAAATATCTTGTGCCAGGACCCATAATTCCAGTACCGTGTTCCCTGAGCAGTCATCCATATTGCAAGTTCTGTGTGCCAGGACCTTGAATGTCACTGGTCGTGTACCATGTTCAGTTACCCTTAATATGATGAGAATTAAAATATAATAAATGATGGTATTTCTTATGTCAGGGCCTTTAACGTATGTACCCGCGTTCCTTGTACAGTTACACTTTATCTCAGTGCCTTGCAATGTAAAAATAATTAAAATAAAATTATTTCTTATGTCAGGGGCGTTTATCTTGTAATACAAAAACAATTAAACTATAATACATTATATTATTTCTTATGCCAGGACCTTTAAAGTAAGTAACCGCGTACCTCGTGCAGTTTGACTTCATGCCTGTTCCTTGTAATATAAAAAGAATTAAAATATAACAGATATATGATATCTTATGTCAGGACCTTCGATGTCAGCACCCGGGTACCTTGTCTGGCTACTTAATGCTGTACCTTGTAATATAAAAATAATACAAAATAAAATAAATAGGACCTTTAATATCAGTACCCATGTACCTTGTGCGGCTACTTAATGTCCTTACTTTCAATATAAAAATAATTAAAATATAATAAATAAAATATCTGATGGCATGACCTGTAATTTCGGCGCCGGTGAATTGTGTGCAGTTACTCCTAATGGTTGTACCTTGCCCAGGCGCCCTGGTGTCATTAACCGTGTACCTTGTACAGTTACTTATTGCTGGTACCTTGCCATATAAAAATAATTAAAATATAATGAATTACAAAATATATTTCATGCAAGGACTGTTCATGTCAGTTACTGTCATTGCTTGTGGAATCACAGTTAATGTCGTTATCTCGGTCAAGGACCCCTATGTCAGTAACCGTGCACCTTGCGCAATTAATTAATGACAGTTCTTTGTACAATTAAAAGAATCAAAATATAATAAAATGTCTTATGTCAGGATATTTAAAGTCAGTAACCGTGTGCCTTTTAATGCAGTACCTTGCAATATATAAAAAATAAAAATATAATAAACATGAACATAAATAGATCTTGTTCCAGGCCCTTACATGTCAGCAGCCGTACACCCTTTGCAGGTGCCCTGAATGTCCGCGGCCTGGGTATGACCCTGTTTCCAGGACCCTTGTACTTTGTGCCAGCACCCGCGAGGGCAGTGATGACACACATACACTCTCACACACTCTCTCACACACACACACACACACACTTTGTGACTGCCGATTTCAGCCTATGTTGTGTCCTCACCACCACAGACCTCCTTCTAACCACCTGCCCTCTCTTCCTTGCAGACCTACTCCTCCGTGGGCAACATGAACGCCGGCCTGAGCATGAACAGCATGAACACCTACATGAGCATGTCCGCCATGAGCTCGGGCGCCAACATGTCCGCCGCCCCCATGAACATGTCCTACGTCAACACGGCCATGAGCCCCTCGCTGGCCGGCATGTCCCCGGGCACCATGGCCAGCATGGGCGCCGCCGGCATGGGCAGCCACCTGAGCCCCAGCCTGAGCCCCATGAGCGCCCAGGCGGGGGCCCCCATGAACGGCCTGGGGGGGCCCTACGCCAACATGAACTCCATGAGCCCCCTGTACGGCCAGGCGGCCATCAACCGCTCCCGGGACCCCAAGACCTACCGGCGCAGCTACACGCACGCCAAGCCGCCCTACTCGTACATCTCGCTCATCACCATGGCCATCCAGCAGTCGCCCAACAAGATGCTGACGCTGAGCGAGATCTACCAGTGGATCATGGACCTCTTCCCCTTCTACCGGCAGAACCAGCAGCGCTGGCAGAACTCCATCCGCCACTCGCTCTCCTTCAACGACTGCTTCCTGAAGGTGCCGCGCTCCCCCGACAAGCCGGGCAAGGGCTCCTTCTGGACGCTGCACCCGGACTCGGGCAACATGTTCGAGAACGGCTGCTACCTGCGGCGGCAGAAGCGCTTCAAGTGCGACCGGCAGCACCAGCAGCAGGGCCTGGCCAAGGAGGGCAGCGCCAAGAAGGAGGGCCTGCTGGGCGCCGGGGCCGGCAGCGGCTCGGAGAGCAACGCGGGCAACGAGTCTCCGCACTCCAGCGCCTCGCCCTGCCTGGTGGAGCAGAAGCGCTCGCTGGCGGAGCTGAAGGGCGGCCTGAGCCCGGAGCACGGCGCCTCCCCGGGCGCACAGGCGCAGCAACAGCAGCAGCAGCACCTGCTCTCGCACCACCCGGGCCTGTCGCACGAGGCCCAGGCGCACCTCAAGGCCGAGCACCACTACTCCTTCAACCACCCCTTCTCCATCAACAACCTCATGTCCTCGGAGCAGCAGCACCACCACCACCACGCGCATCACGCGCACCACCCGCACCACAAAATGGACCTCAAGGCCTACGAGCAGGTCATGCACTACTCGGGCTACGGCTCGCCCATGGCCGGGGGGCTGCCCATGGGCGCAGTAACGAACAAAAGCGGCCTGGACCCCTCCTCCCTGGTCGGCGACCCTTCCTACTACCAAGGTGTTTATTCAAGGCCCATCATGAACTCTTCCTAAACCCTCCAGGGTCCGCGAACAATTTTTGCAATTCCTGTACATATTTCTAAAAAACTCAAGTCTCGTGTTTTATCCGGACCCCACCTCAGAAGCCGTCCGGACCTTTTTAATAGATGTCAAGCTCGTTATGCTATGTTTTCCACTTGTTATACTTTTTTTGTTTTTGTTGCAGGGAGTATATTTTTGTGAAAGTACTGAACAGCCATTATCTGTGTGAAACCTGTAGTTTCTACCAAGGACCAAAATCGTGAAATATTCTTGTTGTAAAAAGTCGGAAATTATATTTGTTGTAATAATTGACCATTTTTGATGTGACGAGAGAGTAAAAACATGCCTGGAACTCATAATTTATGGTTTCTCTATGCTTAATTTATGGACTATGAGATGTATGCTCTGATAGCCGATGGGCAGATTTCTACAATCTCTATTAAAGTGTTTTTTGGCACATTCTTCTCCTGAATCTAGCTTCTCTGTATTTTCATTCTCCATGTAGCGAGGAGGCAGATTAAGGCGCTCCAATGTCGCTGCTTCTCTCCAAAGACAGGTACAAATAACAAGGGCTCCATAAAAGCGCTTTGACATCTCGCCTTTAATTAACCGTAATAAGGGGATTTAGGCAATCCTATTACGGGTAATGCGCGTTTCCCACGTTGTAATTCCCGCCCCGTTGTCCTGCGAAGACAGTTGGAAAGAATGTTTCGTCTTTCATGGGGTTTGTGGCTTCGGTGCGCTTTCTTTCCAAGTGATGCTTAAGTAATCCTGTAAAGTCATAGCCGGGGGAGGGGAGCAGGAGAGGGGACCTACCTCAGCCACAGGCACCTGTCGCTCAGAGACACGGCTCTGTTTCTGGTTGTTGACACTTTTGGGCATTTTATTTCCAAAAGATGCTTCAGTCAATAGAGCCACCGGCGAGGGGGCGGAAAGGACATGCCACACACGAATAGGCCTTGCACAGATAGAAGGGATAAAGGTGCCCTGCCACAGGGGCATGAGTTAAAGGTGCCCTGCCACAGGCACAAGTGTTAGAGATGTCCTGCCACAGGCGCATGGGTAGAAGGTGCCCTGCCACATTCGCATGGGTTAAGGTGTCCTGGCATGAGTTAAAGGTGTCCTACCACAGGCACAAGGGTTAGAAATGTCCTGCTACAGGCGCAATGGTTAGAGGTGTTCTGCCAGGGGCGCAATGGTTAGACGTGTCCTGTCACAGGCCCATGGGTTAGAGGTGTCTTGCCACAGGGACAAGGGTTAGAGGTGTCCTGACACAGGAGCAAAGGTTAGAGATGTGCTGCCACAGGAGCCCGGTTTAGAGGTGTCCTGCTACAGGCACAAAGGTTAGAGGTGTCCTGTCACAGGCGTAAGGGTTGGAGGTGTCCTGTCACAGGCGTAAGGGTTAGAGGTGTCCTGTCACAGGCACAAAGGTTAGAGGTGTCCTGCCACAGGCTGCCAGAGTTTGAGGTGCCCTGCCACAGGTGCAAAGGTTAGCGGTGTCCTGCCATAGGCGCAAGGTTTAGAAGTGTCCTGTCACAGGCGCAAGGGTCAGAGGTGTCCTGTCACAGGCGCAAAGGTTAGAGATGTCCTGCCGCAGGCTGCAAGGGTTAAAGGTGTCCAGCCCCAGGCGCAAAGGTTAGCTGTGTCCTGCCACAGGCGCAAGGATTAGAAGTGTCCTGTCACAGACCCAAAGGTTAGAGGTGTCCTGCCACAGGCTGCAAGGGTTAGAGGTGTCCAGCCACAGGCGAAAAGGTTAGAGATGTCCTGCCACAGGCGCAAGGATTAGAGATGTCCTGACACAGGCACAAAGGTTAGAGATGTCCTGTCACAGGTGCAAGGGTTAGAGGTGTCCTGCCACAGGCGCAAGGATTAGAGGTGTCCTGTCACAGGCGCACAGGTGAGAGATGTCCTGCCACAGGCGCAAAGGTTAGAGGTGTCCTGCCACAGGAGCAAGGATTAGAGGTGTCCTGCCACAGGCGCAAAAGTTAGAGATGTCCCGCCACAGGCGCAAAAGTTATAGATGTCCCGCCACAGGCGCAAGGATTAGAGGTGTCCTGTCACAGGCGCAAAGGTGAGAGATGTCCTGCCACAGGCGCAAAGGATAGAGGTGTCCTGCCACAGGAGCAAGGATTAGAGGTGTCCAGCCACAGGCGCAAAAGTTAGAGATGTCCCGCCACAGGCGCAAGGATTAGAGATGTCCTGCCACAGGCGCAAAGGTTAGAGATGTCCTGCCACAGGCGCAAGGATTAGAGATGTCCTGCCACAGGCGCAAAGGTTAGAGATGTCCTGCCACAGGCGCAAGGATTAGAGATGTCCTGCCACAGGCGCAAAGGTTAGAGACGTCCTGCCACAGGCGCAAGGATTAGAGATGTCCTGCCACAGGCGCAAAGGTTAGAGATGTCCTGCCACAGGCGCAAGGATTAGAGATGTCCTGCCACAGGCGCAAGGATTAGAGATGTCCTGCCACAGGCGCAAGGATTAGAGGTGTCCCGTCACCGGCGCAAAGGTTACAGATGTCATGTAACAGGGGAAAGGTTAGATGTGTCCCCTTAAAGGAGCAGCGGCTAGAGGTGTCCTGGCACATACCAAGGGGTAGAGGTGTGTCCTGCCACCATGGCCTAGAGGTGACCCGCCGCAAGCGCAGACACCTCCCTGACCCTGTGACACACACGGCCCTACACCGAGGCCAGAGAGCTAACTTTGAGGCGCCGGCACAGGGCGTCCTTCCTGCTGTCGCCGGCACAAGGTCGTCTCTTCAAGGTCTTATTCCAGCCTTTTATTGCCCGTGTCGAGGTGTGTTAGAGGGTTGGAGGGGAGACCCGGACACCCTTTACCACGCAGTGCATTCCGTGTGCAGGAGGCGCTCAGGACAATCATTACCCGCCTCCAGGAGAGCGCCAAATAAAACCGGAATCCCCGACTTTCACATCGGCCATAAAAGACACATTTCTTCCTTGACGCGGATATACGATACCACGGGCTTCCCGCACAAGCTGTCTACGTAGGATGCTTTACATGCAAATATTTGCCATGTCAATTTATGTCACAAAAGTCAGTCAGTTGGCACCCCATAAAAGACGCTGTTCAATGTTTACATTCACCTGTACAACGTAAGTAATTGAAATTCCCACATGCAGACAGATACACGTATCCTGCTCGAAGTGCGCATACACAGACAGACCCAAACTGAGGCACGCATTTATATAACGCGTCAATACTCATACGTGTTAATATATGTATATACATTGTAGTGTATAATGGCGGACGACGATGTAATAACCTGTGCCCTAGGTCGGAAATAGGTAGCATCATGTTTACCTTTAAGTACGTATAGGTTTATATTCTCTTTAAATATGTATATATCTAGATATTTTTATGTGTGTGCCTTTATTCTATATGAACGACACACGCACACTATCCCGAGCGCACAAACGTGCACGGAGTTCCAGAAAAGTGTAATGCTTTAAAGATTAGCAAATTGTCGTATTGTCTGAGTTTCATGCTGCGCTCTCCACTAACCGTGCCTAGCCCCCAAGCGAACAGGTAACCTATCACATGCAAATGAGACACACGTAGAAATACCTGGTTACTGGAAGGATGGATGGGTGGTACTGAAATCTAACTTTTGAAAATACGTTTGCCTCTAGTGTTTAAAACTCTGAATACGTGTACAGCTTGTCTTTCCGACCATCATTTCTGTGTTTAGGTGATTACACTAAAAAAGTGGAAACTATGTTTGAAACATATTAAAATGTACATTTTGCATATTAATAGCCACGGATGTAAAGATGGGCTTCCTTGGTCATTTGAAAACAAAAGTTACATCCTTTAGTATATATTTATGTATCAAGGCCAATATATTTATTGAATGCATATAAACATATTCCCATGTAGGATATTTATAAGACAGTCGTAATTTCCAAAACCAAGATAGCCATGACCTCAAATATTCCAATCCTTTATTTATGCTATCTGTAATGTATATATTTTTTGTAAGGATCTAACCAGCCTAACTTACTCACGCCCCCTACACCCACTCACGGGCGCATGTACGCACGGAGGCACGCACGGACGCAAACACAGACGCGCGAGCGTGCGCGACCTTACACATACACACGTCGGAAAGCAAGTTAACCCCGAGAAGGCATTATTGGTCCACAGTGTACATTCAATTCAGAGTGATATCGTTTTTCATACAGCGCATTGTTAATGCGGTATTTCAGAATTGCACACTACACCAGGTTTAATATTTATTATACTATACTAATATCGAAATACTCTATATTATACCATAGCGCAAAAAGAACACTCCAGTAAGAATATTGTTTAATTTGCTAATATATATATATAATATAGATAGATAGATATACACTATAGCACAGAATAACAGACTCCAGAATATATATTATATGCTGATAAATATACTATATATTATATTATAGCACCCAATTGCCCACTCCAGCAAATATTTTATATATTATACTATAATATATATATATATAATTCTGTACTACTATATATATATATAGTAGTACAGAATAGCACACTCCAGCATATATATAATGCATTATACTATTATGTATACTGTATCTTATACTATTTTTCTAGGCTTCCTGTTCTTTGAATTCTAGCATTCTCAGGAGTGATGTAACACCAGTGAATTGTGGAATATAACATCATTCAAACCGGTGAGATTGGGGTGTGACGGCTACAGACATAAACAGAGGACGCACTAGTGCGTGTGCTCCCCCTCAGACCCGCGTTCTCACACCTTCTCGGGCCCGTGGAGCCTCCGGGGGCCATTGTGAGGCTTTTAATGAAGTTGTTGTTTTGCAGCACACAGCATGGGTGTTCCTTCCCACATAATAGACTCGCGCAGACAATGCGGGAGCCTTGTAAACACGAGGACCTGACAGCTCCCAGCCCCTGCGCCTCAGGAGGTCCCCGACTCTGAGAGGGTCGCCTCCATCACTGCACCCCGCTCCGCGTGCCCCCTCGCGTCCGAGGGGTGCTGCCCCTCACACATGGAGGGCAGAGCCCAGCCTGGCCGGGGTCTGAGCCAACAGCGCGCCCGGGACACACACGATGCGTGCGGCGTGAAGCGCGCGCTCATTACCACATAAAGGACCCCCGTGTGGAGGGCGGCGGGGGCTGGTGCGGGCACACAATGCCCTGGCACAGCAGTGCCCTAACCTGCTCCGGTCCCTAACAGGGACCCATTGTGCCCGAACAGGGATAAACTACTCACCAGCTCTGCCCCTCCCCTCTCAGCTGATAAGAAGCAGCCCCCACATGAGGGGCGGATGGCACCGGCTGTCTTCCAGGAGGCGGCCTCAACCCACCTTAACTCCCATCTGACCCCCTCCCTGGAATTACAGTCAGATCAAGCTTAGAGGCCTGATTCACAGAGGTTTTCTGTGAGCGTGACTTGGTACAGACGTAAGTGTGACTTCCACTTGAAGTTTCAGGAGTCAGACACATTTCCATCGCAAGAAAGCAGTGTGAAGCGGGTCAATTTTGAGGGAGTCGCGGATATAGCCCATTGCACATTTAAATATCAACCCCATCACAATGACGAGTCCCAGACGCGGCAAAACTTGGCTCTGAGTGTTGGACATCTGTGGAAAAAGACACACCTTTGCCCTGCATTCAGAATATCACGCTCGCTAGGGAAACTGTGGGAACACCGTGGCCTCAGCCAGACGTGTTCATACACAGCAAACTCAACCAGGCTTAACCATGCTATATTTATTAACCAAAGTGGGGAATAGCTGGATGTGTAAGTGACCCAAAAGAGGTGCACATTTGAATATTCACAGTTTGTGCACCAGCCTTGGCGTGGGGTGGTGTCCCTGAAATGGGCAGGCGAGTGTGTATTGTGTAAAGAGATGAAATGAAATGAAAAATTGCATTTGTATAGCGCATAACTGCCCTAGGGCCTCGCACTGGACCTGCTTTTCAGCAGCAGGTCCAGTACATCGCACGAATGACCCCAGATAGGGCAATCACCGGCTGTGGTTGTAAAATGGCTTTTAGAGTTCCTTGCCTGTGGGCTCGTAGTCAGTGTGACATGAGCTTTCTTCCTTTTTATACCGATGTCCAATCTTATAACGCGCAGTCTTTATTTCAGTTTACATTTATTATTTAAAACTTTATATTTCAGTACAAGACTTAAGAAGTCAATCTAACAGAAAACACTTTCTCTATAGTACGTATTTATTCATTTTTCGTCGCTCTGAGTTGTAAATACTGGCGAACGTGAAACTTTCCCATGTTGTTATGTTAATTCAAAAGTTCCCCGTGCTCTGACAGAGGTGCGAAATCCCTCAGTAAACGGCTGCACGTAGAGCGGGCAGCGTCATTTTTTCATGGGCGTAGAGAACTTCATCTGAAATTTCTAACTTGTCATTTCCCTCGTTTTATTACTGACAGTTCAAATCATGATTAATTGGCCATTTGTACATTTCCCGCGTTGCTATTGTTAAAGTTAACAAGTCGCATCATATCGGTGACCAACAACTAGAACGAAACTAGTCGGTGATTGTTGAAAGACTTTGAGGGCTACCTGATGGATGCTGCATTAAGAGGGGGGTCATTCCCTAAGGCCAGCTGTGTGGTGCCGAAAGGGTCACAGTTATGCACATTTCTCACTTGAGAAGAGGGACAGCCCTCCCCCACCAGCGCCACCGCCTCGTGTAGCTCCTAAGTGCCCCTTCTCTCGGGCTTCAGCGAGCATGATCGGTGAACAAATACGAGCCTGTAAACAAACACAAAACACACGATCCAAATTCCAGGAGGGTAAACTTTCAACACCACGTCACCCTCAGCAAACTGACACAGATATTATATTACTTTCTCTTCTGCCCACCCCAGGCATTATGCTCAACTGAATTTGGTAAGGCTGGTCGATATCTTCGGGAAATATTCATTTTTTTCCCTTTGTAGACGGAGTGCTAGTGAAATCTTTACTTTGTGCTAAAGTCAACATCTGCCGAGCCCGGGCTCAGATAAATACAGCGGAGCCTCCTGCTCCGGGCAGAGGCTTCCCAGCCGGGCTGTCACCGCCTTCGGAGGGCTGCGCAGGTAGGGCCGCTCCGAGCATCCATCGTCTGAGGCTACCGACCGGTCATAGCGCGTCCACCGCAAACGGCGCTGTGCGTAACGACAGGCGCTAATGGGTGAAACACCATGACGCGTAATTGTACTGGGCACGGAAGGATAAGGGGTTAACCGGGGTTCGAACTGGGCGTAACCGTTTACGCGCAAATCTGTTTTTTTTTTGCGTAAATAGCCTAGTGGGTTTTAAGTATTCCTGTTTTTAGCCATGGATATACACGAAAGGTTACTTACAAAGTAGACTATTTGTTTAATCACCCTTTTATTTTTTAAATGAACATCTTTGAGCCAGTAGTGCCGGCTCCTGACTCTGCTAGGATGTAGTCTAGGTCGGAATATATATTATTATTATTATTATTGTATGATAATAAACGATACTAGTATCAATAATATTGATTGGAATTGTTAAGGGTGCAATTATTTTTCATTATTTAATACTTTCAATAGCCTTATTTTTAGCATTAGTGTTGTCATGGTTACTATTTTTATTAGCTTTACTCATAACGACATCATAACAACCGTGGACAGCTGCGAAGCTCGTCGTCTGATTCCTACAAACAGCAGCCCCCCTACATTCTAGGCCTCTCAGCAGCGACGGAGCTGTCGAAGCAGCACTTACCTCCTGAGTTTCTGACCAGCGCTTCTGGCACATTCCATTTTCACGGGGGGCACGTGTTTTCTAGCAAAGGAAGTCTCGTCAGGATACACTTATTGGTACGTTTTCATCTGCCAAAGTTGATAAGAGAGGGGGGGTGCACGTGGCGCAGTACACCCTGGAGCGGGTGTGCAAGCAAGGGGAGGGAAGCATTCAAAACGTTGTCAAGCATTTGTATATATCTGTAGGAAAACATCATTTATGTATGTTCATACAATTTATTTTTGCTGTTTTATATAGCCACGAAGTGGACCGGAGGGTAGTGCAGCGCTTTACATGAACGCCAGTTATTTACATAAGGACACATTGATTTGTTTTTTTTGTAAGCCACTGGGAGATGAAGTGATCAGTCCAGAATCAAAAGCTGTTGGGCGACGCTGAAGCTCGAACCTGGTTTCCTAGCTCCAAAGTAGACATCTCTGACCTTCAGGCAGCCTGGTTTTGTATCAGTTGAACTCTCTCTCCCTCTGGCACACCCTGCACGCAAACACACAATACATACACGTACGTATTTTAGAAGGACGATCAGTGGGATTTAATTTGACCCAGCAAAGGTAAATCTATCAAATAAAAGCCAAACCCACGGAGCTGTAATGAGAGCCTTGGAGAAGCGAGGCGCGAGGTGGCAGGCCGTGTGACGCACAGCTGGCTCGCTCTGCCCGGAGCAGACTGCCCTGTCTGATGGCGATGACCAGAGCCTGTTTGCAGAACAGGGACTGTGCTCCAGGTGTGGCTAAACCAAGAAACAGGGTCAGGAGTATAATAAATCAGCTAAATACTGGGTGCATTCATCCACTGCGTGGATGAGCACAGACGGACACACTGACATCTACACACAGTCCCCACCAATGCATAAACACATACAGAAAGACACACAAACACAACTAACTACACACGTACGCACATGGATGCACGTATTCTCCTGCACACACTCATAGACATACACACTCTTATGCAGATACACAAAATCTTACTTACATATTCCTGCTTACCTGCCAACCTGCACCATTTTTCCATCCAAATTTTGGTTGGCTACAGGAGCTAGTGACAAATCTTTAAAAAAATATTTAGCACTGTAACACATATCTGTCTGTTTAAACTTTTATTTTATCTGCCTGCCCCATTCCTACAAATATATGAATGGTTGTGGCTATTGCACACAATGCAGTGGTGTAGAAACCCGTGTTTCCCATGGGCCCATAAAGTATTAGCAATATTTTACGGACCCCAGTGAAGTTTGGTTTTTGCATCACAAGGATGGACTCAAACTATGTTGCTCAGCTTGTTCTTGTCCCCAGTATACTTAATATTCCATTTGTGAAAGGTAAACACAACATAGACATTTTAATTGTTTTAAACACATTTTACGCTCTTTAACTACAGGATTATTTTTCTGGTGTTTTAGCTACAGACAATAAAAAACTATGGTCTAGTATTTCACTTAATGCTTACAAATAATATTTCCCTGTTTGAAACAAATGAGTAACATCTGTAATTTCACCTTGTATTGCTAGCCCCAAGTTTGCGCGAGTGTTCAAACCATTGGTCTTTCAGCCCCTGCTTGTCAGTACGTATACTATCTCTCTCTCACACATATATATGTACACAGAAACACCCCCCCCCCCACACACACACACACCAAGAAGGGCAGACGTATGCATCGCTCTTTGTAGTTGCAGGTATACCAAAGTAAGCTGTATTTGTATATATTTATATCTATATAGCTAACGTTATTTTACTTCATTTATGCTATTTGTACTAAGCACTCACCAAAGAGGGTATATATGATCGTGCCAATATATATTATTGTTTTGCTCTACATATATATAGTTCCATATATTTTTGATTGGTATAAATACACCTATCTCTCTCCCATATATGTATACATACACACACACATAAAATATTTCAATTACATGGGCCGCATTAACAGTCCATGCGCTCCCATTAATGCCCTTGGCAGGCCAGTCCTCCTGGCTCAGCCTGTCAGCCTCGCCTGACGAGCTCTGTTTTTCCAGGACACGGCGGAATCTGCGCAGCGCACACAGAAAGGCTAATCGTTTTTAAATAATTAATACCCTTCCATTCCGCTAGTAATGCGGCTCCTCGGATCTGTTCAATTACTTGTGCCTAAAAGAGTGTCTGCCCACGTCCTCCATCCGGGAGCCCTCGATGGGGGAGTCGCCTCGCCGAGCCCACTCCAGCGCTGAATGAGATGCGTGGCCTTTGCTGTCCGGGTTCAGAGGCGCCGCTTCCTGAGCGGAGGCGCACTTCCCCGGGCCCGCTCCCCGCATCTAATCTTGAAAAAGAGCAATTTACACGCCTGATCTATATCGTTTTAATTATCTCCCCCCTTCACAATAAAACGCCTGACATCCTCGGAAGACGATCGTGCAGTGAGCGCAGCCCTAAGGCCAATTAAAGGTGTCTCACTGTCTACCATTTTTACTATGCTAAATAGTGCACCTACATGGAATGGATGAGTTAAAAAAATGTATAGGTTTAGGTTCACACCGGGATCATTCACATCGTTTTTTATTTCATATAATCCACAACAGGCAGGGTGTTAAAGTGAGCGGTAACGATGGAAGGCTTTTTCTGGAAAAGCTATTTGTCGATAACATAAAAATAAAGAAAACACTACGGGGCTTATTTACAAGCCCCTTGCGTCACCGGTGCCTTACATTTAACATGGGAAAAGGTGACCCAAAGGAGGCGTAAGGGGCTTGTAAATAAGCTCCTTCATATTTAGTCTCGACACCAAAGTCAACAGCAATTCGAACTTTACTTATTTGGGTCAGGCTAAGGAAGAAACACGAGCGTCCAATAGCGGGCCGCCTTCTGGTGCCCACTTCCGGCATGTGACAGTATTTGCTTGGAGAGTATCCCCGGGCCACGCCCCCGCTTGCAACGGGGCCGTTGGCTTCACCTCTGTGGAGCTGCAAGCCGGGCATCAATCGGGGTCACCCCGATAACAACAAGGTCGAAACGGCACTCCGACTGCCCCCCGAAATCTGACTGACTCCCAAATAAACAGGCCTCTGACGTCAGCACAGAATGAGACGCCTCTCGCGTAGCGCTCTGGTTACGTCACACGCAAACGCTGCGCAATCGTTATGGCAACAGGACCAGCAAAATAGTCCCCCTTACACTTCAGACGTTGATGTATTTACTTTATTTTCAGTATGTTCCAGAACACAGGCGTAGACGCCTCCTTTCCCACTGCTCTTCTAAGGGTAGAACACGGGGCGACCCCTTTTGACTATATCAACTTTCATCACTTCTTGCCTGGTAGTAGCACGGGACCTTTACATTTGTACTTGTATCATTGTGTAGCTAACTAGTAAGATAGGTACACGCATTGGGGCTGGGTCAGGCTGTGGGGCGATGGACACATAGCTCTCATTTACACCTGCTGACACCACTGTTCTTACATAATTTGTATCTTTCAGTAAATAAGTTGTAAACCACATTTATTTTCACTGCCATGGGCATATAAATAGAAAATAACATTCATGTAATACATGCTCGAAATAGAAAGTGTTATTTAGTAACATTATTTTCATTGGAGGATATCTGTTTATTTCTACAATGTAACAGTCAAATTCCAGTTTACCCCATCGCACTACCGCAAAACTGATACAATAATAACACTGTATACTGCTTCACAGATTGCATGTAAATATTGTGAGCCACATAGCCTCTTCAGTGTGGTTTTGCCTTGCTGTATAAATGTAACCCCTTGCTCTCTGGTTTTGGTTAAACACTTTGTTAAGAGACATATACATGAAAAAATGCCATGGCATAAATCTTACATGCGGATGCATATATCTGATTTTTATTTACCATTGGAACTTTGAAATAAGGGTTTAACCATCACAGTCATAGCCCTCAGACCCCTTTGCAGAGCTTTACTGTTGCCAGTGTTACTAGAATTATGTGACAAGGTTAATTACACTATGCAGCAAGTTTGTCTAAATTATGCAGAGACAAATTCAAAATCTACAGCATATTTTTGGGCAGTATTATTTTCAGCTCTTTTACAGAGAAGCTATCATTGTCCAATTTGCTAATTTTGTGGAAATTGTTTTGCAAATGCTGCAAATCCATAATTACGCAGAAAACATTGTAGGCAAAGAATTGCTCAAAACAACTGGGCCGCATCATTATCCATTTTTTACTTATGAAAGGTAAACAAAACCTACACATTCTAATTCTATTGAGTGTCCAATAGTAGCTGCACTTTGGAGGAAACAGATTTTTCAAGCTAAATACCCTCAAATAAATATGTAGTATGAAAATATATACCAGGTGATATGTAATATGGGCCTATATTGCCATCGAAGACTGGTGGTTTATGATGTTACCAGAACCCCTCCATGGCAATACTGGATCATATTACACAGTCACACATTTTGCCTCATGTATTCTCTCTCCCCCACAATGTGGAATGGAAAGGTGAGCTAAGAGCTCATGTGAAGAGTGCTTCTTAAAGATTCTCCCTTAGGTAAACCTTAGGGTAGGCTGCTCTGAAAGGGGGCCCATGATACGGACCATGCCGGCCCAAGTAATCTGCACAGGCCTCTCCAGAAGCAATGGGGTAAGGCGATTTAATACAACCCCCTCCCCCGAAAATGTGGTTAGGGGTCCCTTAGTACCCCACATCTCACAGATATTAATTAGCCCTGAAGGGTCCTTCCCTTGCAGGGACTGCAGGGTGCTACTTTAAACCCCTGTTGAAAGGTACAACAAGTTATGTATTGGTACGCCCTTCAGACCCGTCCCCATATATATATATATATATATATATATATATATATATATAGTCCTTCAAAAGTCTGTGCTTGTGCCCAAGGGACTAAGAACCCTGCTCAATATGGCAGCCAGACTGCAGAATATCATTTTATAACGTTCCAGACGGAAGAATTCTCCCCAAAAGATGCTCTGGTACAAGGTTGTGCGGAGCGGCGGCGGCGGCCATGTTTGGAACACCCAAGTAGAGGTGTCTCCCGGGAGACAGATGAGGACCGATTTTACAAGCTGTAATTCTGCCTGAGCCTATTGCCGACACAGAACCTCCCGATTTAACCCCCCACTTCTTTAGAAAACGGGCTTAATCCTACATCGCAGCAGCAGAAGACTCTGCTCTCCCCCTTCCCCCTCCTTCTCCTCATCCCGCTTCCACAGCACCCCAGAAACAGGTGTGGTGCGTTTTAAAGTGCGTCGCCCTGCTTCCACCGTCCCTCCTGAGCAATCCCAGCCGCCGTACCCGCTCTCCAGGAAGCGCCGCAGGCCGGAACAGCCGATGATTTATTGCCCACTGCCATGTTATTTACTCCTCTGATTCAGAGGCCATTTCTCTAAAATATGGTTTCTTGAAAGGAGTGGGCAATTCAGACGGTGTTTGCTTTTCCATTTTGCGTCTCTCATGCAGGCAGGCAGTTCTTCAAATGCTGGAGGCTTCAGTTTTTTATGCTGCGTAGGCCCCAGGGAGACCTACCGAGGCAGAGACGTGTTGGTTTCTCACTATTTTTTTATTGAACTAATTGGAAAAAACACGCAGAGATGGTACAATGCATGTCCTAGAACAGACCTACACGAGCCCAGCTGTTCTTGCCACATTTTCCTCCCACCCATTTATTTACTCGTTTTCGTGTGTCACCTTGTGGTTACTTTGTAGTAATGAGAGTAAACGGGAATTAGGAGCATTAGCAAAGAGAAGAGTCCAACTGGATTTAGGGTAACCAGATTTTCAAGACCAAATATGGGAACGGTCCACCGACACAGAAGTAGGACTATAATCATAGCCCTCTCCACCATAAACTACAATAACACAGAAAGGTAGAGACATTGTTTTATACATGTGATTTCTATACTCATATAATACCCTTTGCCCAAAATTAGACAGGTGATTTTCTGGCAATCACAAAGGACATTAAATGCAAATGTTCTGCTATATATTACATTTCCACATCCAGGCATAACAACATGGCGAGGACTGATCAAGTCAACTCAGGGTTGAGGTTGTTAACGTTGGCCACGGGGAACTGCTGAAATGGTGGTGCCAGTGAACTAAAGTGCTCCAGACAAATGCCTTCTAGTGGTAGTTTCTATCATCACAACAGGTCACAAAAGAACTAATTGCATTTTTTTTAAATGGCATATGCCACCAAGTGGATGCGCACTAAGGCATGCTGTGTGTCATGGTATAAATCAAGCTCAGTTGCTTCCCTAGTCAGAACCAAGTTGCAAGGATGGATCAGTTGTTTTGGGTAAAGAGGCGGCCAGTGAATGAAATGAGGGAGCCAGCCAGATGCCCAATCCAGCAGCTGTTATTGAGCCGGAACAAGGATCTGGTCTGGACCCAGTGAAATATGCTAAATTTGTCTTTGTGTAATTTTCCACCACGGGTCACATTCAGCACCACCTGCACATTGTCTGCTTTCCATTCTGTGCAGCAATCTGCAAGTGATGAGGGTGCTTTCTTTTTTTCAGTTCCAGCAGGGCCCAAAACCAAGTCTGAATTTAAGGGTCATCAACCCTCCTTTTGTTTGAGTATGATACCGGCTGGGAGCTATTTGGAGTCTCTCACCTAGATGCCAATGCAATAGAGGGAAACAAAGGCACACAGCTTGTAATCACGTCACAAATACTTAAGAGAAACATTGGAAACAATTTTTTTACAATGTCCAACATCTGTATATAAGTAACATATATGCACTGTAAGAATGTCAGGTGTATCAGTAATTACACAAATAACAATTTAAATAGCAGTTACTCGTTATTTACTTATTTCATTAATACTGCTACTCATACCAATGTAGGTTGCCAGAGTGCTTAACATCATACACACACATTATATACTGATCATAAATAATAAAAAATCAATGTGCATGATGTGTTACATAAGACAATGAGGGTTACAAGGTGTGGGAGTCATATATCTTTCATACAGGTAGGCTTTATTTGATAAGAGTGCAAGGTCGAGCCGGGATCTAAATCTTAACTCAGTGTTTTTGGGTGTCTGAAGTAATAAGACTTTATTAGTGCCCAAAGGAGTCCTTTTTGGCAGCCTTCTAATGACATATTGAGAAAAAAATAATAATGTTCTAAACCCATGCCTTTCAGTTTGCATATGACTCCTTGATGTTTTCTCATAGCTCGCTGTGCTATGTCAGAAGTATTGCAATTTATGATCTGCAAGGAACAAAGGGATCTCTGTGTCAAAAGCAGTAATCCACTTTTCTAGCTAGATAGATTACAACCTGCTTGTGTGTTTTGCAAGAGACATATAACTTTTGTATTCTATCTCATGATAAAATTGTGACTAGAGAAAACACAGATCTCTCTAACAACTACATTAGCCAACAAAGTTATCTTACTATTATTATTATCCCCTGAAATGTGCTAGGCTTCCAAATATCTCTGCAGCAGGTGCCTTAACCCAATAAGATATTCTAAAATGAAGCCATTATGACCAATTACCCCAGAACAGATTTAATGTCACGTTTGTCCTTGAAGACAACTTCTTGTGGCATTGATTTCCAACAATAAATGTATAAGTTGACTGTCAGACTCTACTTTACAGGACCCTGTCCTTTGTGACACCACCTTTTCATAGAAATGCATTGAACCCCAATTTATGGGTTCTCAGAGAATTTGTTTTCCATTTCCATCATTGGAGATGCGGTCTTTCGAGTGAGCTGATAGCATTATCACAAGAGAGTGTCAGATGTATGAGTAACACTTAAAATACAGAGTGCTAGTTCAAATGACCCACTCTCAAAACAAACTGTGAGATGTGTTTTAGTTGGAGAAAATCATCTGGTCATTGGGACATATGCCCAAAAATCCGGGACGTCTGCCACTCTAATTGGATTGCAACATGGGGAGTAGCGCACTTAGGCCAGACTGGGCTGAGAGATGGCATTGGTTGAAAGCTAAAAGCTGGTGGTGTACTTCTGGCCAGTCAAAGGTGTTCTGGTGCAGTGGGCTACAATTCCACTGCATCTGAGTGCATTAGGACCCGAACCCCCCAGCAATGTCCCCGCCTCCCCCTGACTCACATGCAAGCCCACGTACAAATCACCAAAGAGATTTTGCGTGGGTATAAAAACGGCCATGTTTAATCACAAACAATCCATAAACATGACAAGCAAATAACATGCATAAATGATAATTCAAATTCACATTTTTAATAATGACTTTTATGATTAATCTGATCCTCATGCCCCCAGCACCAAGGGGGCCCTCTGACTCGCATCTCGCAACTGAGCATCCTACACCAGGTGCCGTGCACCTGCCCCTTAGAGTGGTGGGCCCCAACCTCTGATCCTTGTCCGCCATTACCAGGGCCCACCCTTCGACCACCAGGCTGCCCAGGGACCCAGGAGGCTCGAAATCTGTCGACCTAGCCTCCCCAGCCGGTGGTCACTTCTTCCCAGTGGAGAGCTTACCGTCTCCCCCCTCAGTGCTGGCCTATGGAGTGCGCAAGGCGGACTCCTGTCCATTGTGTTAGTCACTGTTCACTGATCGCAGGTCTCTTTACCGCCACAAGGGTGGCCAAGGCCCACAGGTCTGCCACCCTCCCCACCTGCGTTCAGAATAGACAAACAAACTTCCTTGATAAAAGTGTCCGTGCCCAAGTCCGACAGATGCTCCCCATCGTGGTGATATGTAGCGTCCCTTGAAATCATCCTGTGCTGGACACGACACCAGCGGTAATATCCGACCTGTCATAAACATGCCAAGGCACTTCGAATTCATTATTTATAGTTATCAACACCCTTTTATTATTGATTTTCAAATCTTCTTCAGCCGGATATATAATCTTCCAGGACTAAGGGGCCATTCCAGCTCACATCTAGCACGCAGAGCATCCACGCAAGGTGCCACCCACCTGCGCACATGAGGAGTGGGCCCCAAACCTCTGATCCTTGTCTGTCCTCTCCAGGGACCCACCCTCAAAACCCCCCGGCTGACCAGGGACCCAGGAGGCTCGTAACCCATCGACCTAGCCTCCCCAGCCGGGGCCATAATATCCAGTGGAGAGCTTACCGTCTCCCCCCTCAGTCCTGGCCTAGAGAGTACGCAAGGCGGACTTCCGTCCCTTCTGTTGGTCAAGGTTTTTCAAATGACAGACGGTAATTCTACAAATCAGGTATCCGAAACAATGCTTGATAATTGCATTCCATCATTGTGATACCTTACCTCACTGATAATATTCAGTGTGGAATGTGCCGCGAGCGGCCCTTCTCTGAGCACGACCCGGTCCATTCCCCCTTGAGCCACCTCGCCGAGACATTCCAGGCTCCTGGCCCGCTCTGGGTCCATCTTTGTGATACCTCACCTCACCGGAAACCATGCGGTGCGGAATCTGACGCGAGTGGCCCTTCACTGAGCACAACCCGGCCCATTCTGACTTGGGCCGCCTCCCACGACATTCCAGGCTCTCAGCTCAGGGGCCCTCCGCCCTGCGTGGAATCATGCCTGACCCTGCGAATTCTGCCGAGGGCAAGACCCTTCCCGAGAGAAATGGAAAAGTTAGGCACAGTCATGACCAAGCTGCAAACATCATTTAACCGCCGCCCAGGTTTGATAGGAAGGCGAACCCAGCCACCCACCAGTCTCCCATTGTCCTCCCAGTGTTCGCTGATGAGCCTGCCCTTGCTGCTAAAGCTGTCGCACCAATTCCAACATTAACCAACGGAGGCTGCTGGTTCTTTCGTGCAAGATTTTATAGATCCAACAAATGGAGCACCTGCCGCGGTACAGTTAAACCATCCGGGCAATCAGGGCCCCTCGATGGCCAGTACTATCTTGCGTAACTCAGCATAAGGAATGTACCGCTCCCTCGCAATACTGGTTATAAAGTACATTGTATCAGTTACGAACAGTATTCTAAAGCCTGATATGGTTTCCACGCCATATATTGCTTGAAAAGCATAAGTCACATCCCATGATGAAAGATGGCTAAGAGTGTCCAACTGGGGCTTTTAAATTACGCCTCCCCCCGCTGACCTAAGTCTAGTACGAGGAAAAGGACTGAGAGAGGAGTGGCCTACATTTAGTAGTTCCCTGCCCAGAGCCTATCCAAGAGTCTATCCCAGGATTCTCTATGGGATTAACCAGCTCTGTCTCTTGTATCTCTCTCCCAACACTACTACGTTCCTCCTCCCCAGCGGGGCCCCCTCAGAGATGGGTGGACCTCCACCCCCTTCCACGCCTCCTGGGTCGGTGCCCTCACTAGTGTGCGCCCATGACTTGTGCCCAGTAGCTAGCTAGCAACCGCACTCGCCCGGGAATACCTGTACAACAGCCACCCTCACATTAAACCATCTAGTCCTGTGCACTCCGTCAGACTGTCCCGACTCTGGCTACCCCTGCTTTAACTGCATATTAATAGTCCAAAAGCGTACGATCGTATAACTTAGTGTAGTCAAATGCATCTCTAACAGCATAGCCTACTGCAGGCTGCCCCCTATTTTTGCTGAAATTCCAGCCGAGTAGCGGACCATGGTGAATCCTCATACAGTCTACGGTCCTCTGCTACAACAGTGCAGTGCAGCCTACCCCCTGCTACTACACATCCTCCCATTCAAGCAAACTACACCCTGTTTTGTACTTTGCGTTATAAAAAACAGTGCAAACTGTGCCCTGTTTTAAACTTTGTCCATAACCCATCGCAGATCAGGGAGAAGCCAACTGCTCTGTCACGCCAGTATACTACGGACTACCCCCTGTTATTACTGTGCTACCAGCAGACCTTGGTATAAACACTATGGCCAGACGTACTCTGCCGCATTAGTACAGACTTTGACGTGTAACGTGCCATCGAGGCGATCCACCGAACGAGTCATGCTGTAGCCATACCGTATCTAGGTGGGACATTCCTGGCCGCTTGTCTAATACCCTGCAGCCCCATC
Organism: Lissotriton helveticus; assembly: GCF_964261635.1. Classification (NCBI taxonomy): domain Eukaryota; kingdom Metazoa; phylum Chordata; class Amphibia; order Caudata; family Salamandridae; genus Lissotriton; species Lissotriton helveticus. Next base: position 1,532,482,995 of record NC_136067.1, read on the forward strand.
TTGTGTTAATGTAACATTGACAATACTACTTATGTCGTCGTCGGACGTTACGGGGAATAGGTCAAGCATTGTCGCTATAGCAATCCCGCCTGAGACATTCCCTATGCGGTGGATAGTTCAGAACCCTGGTTACCGAGCGCATGTATGGAGCGCAAAAGAAAAAACACGCGTTTTTGTCAACCAAGCGCACCGTGCCTGATGAACGGACCCCGCTATAAAGGTGAACGCGCCACTGACTACTACTCCCACTGGCCCCCGTGTGCCACGGACTAACTATACCAACGGCGCCATTCCTTACAGCACGCGAGCCCACAGCACCTAGCACTTCCATGATTTTTCCCGATGTAGATAACCTTGTCTTCAGTCTTGGAACTGAGGTGGGCGCTGTTACCTTTATGGTACTTTACCGCCCCCCACAATCCATGCCCTCTTTCCCCGCACTGTTTATTGAGCAGCTTGCTAGCATTGCTACCTCTTCTCCTCGCATAGTTATTGCTGGGGACTTTAATTATTGGTTTCAGCACAGGGACGCTGGCCCCCACGCCCTCGAATTTGTTTGAAGGTCTCTCGAGCCTGAACTTCAGCCAGCTAGTCACCTCCCCCACCCATAGTGGTGGCCATATACTTGATCATATCTGGGTCTATGGGGTGAAGCCCTCCCACCCGCTTATTACACCTTGCGTGTGGTCGGACCACCGCCTTATCGATACCACCATCTCGATGGCTGGTCAGGTCAGGATCCCTTCGCGGGAGGGTGGCATGGCTCGTAAGTGGAAGGCCGTCGACTCTTCCAAACTGTTAACTCATCTGTCTCACACTCGTCCGCCTCCCCCCAATAACCCTGACATCAATGAGCTAGATGGGCAAGTCTCTAACTGGCTCATATCAGCCAGCGATATCTTTGCCCCACTAGTCAAGTTCCCTCGCTCTCGTCATAACCATTCGCATAAATGGTTTACTCCACTCCTCAAAACTTTACAGTTAGAACTTCGTCAATTTGAACGCAGATGGAGAAGAGACTACTGCCCGTCAAGTAGAGATATCTATGTGGCAGCTCGTAATAGGTACAAATCTGCTATCTCTGCAGCCAAGAAAGCCTATGTCTCCGAGCGTATCCTGTCAGCTCCCTGTAAGTCGAAGGAGATCTTTAGAGTTCTGGACGAGTTCACGTCTGACGCCAGAACGCTTTTGTCCCAGGCCCCTACCCAGGAATCTTGCAATGCACTTAGCACCTTTTTTTTACAGAAGATTGTTTTGATTAAGGGCACTATCCCGGTCACTTCATTGGATGCTGTTCCCATCACACCCCCTCATAATGCTTTCTCTATCACCCAGCTTCCCCCACTAGACGCTAGATCTCTAGCCAACCTGGCTGCCCGGATCAAGTCTGGCTCCCCTGACGACCACTGTCCACCTTCCATACTTCGCGACATCTGCCATTCTCTACCCGACTGTATCCTTCCTTTGCTCAATTCTTCTCTTCTTTCCGGGACGGTACCCAGCTCCTTTAAGGAGGCCGTTCTAGTGCCTCTGTTGAAGAAGCCTGGAGCCGACCCTGCCGTCCCGGCAAACTATCGTCCTATCTCTCTCTTACCTTTTTTCTCAAAAATCTTGGAAGCCCATGTCACTGCCTGTCTCTCGGGGTTCATCGAGAGTTCCATCTTTCTCGAGGCCAACCAGGCCGGCTTCCGCCCTGGTCATTCTACGGAGGCTGTGATCCTGGCTGTCCTAGACACCTTGAGAGACGGAGCCGACAAGGGTACCTCCCAGGCCCTGGTTTTACTAGATCTGTCGGCCGCTTTCGACACGGTGGACCATAACATCCTTCTCCACCGTGTCGAACAGGCCGGCATCCAGGGCCTGGCGCTGGCCTGGGTGAAATCTTTCCTTATGGGGAGATCCCAGTCCCTCAGCCTAGGTACATTTAGGGCCCCTAGGGAACATCTGCCTTGTGGGGTCCCTCAGGGCTCCTCTCTATCCCCTCTTCTTTTCAATCTCTATCTTCGCCCTCTTCTCTCTTCTCTGAGGCAGTGGGACGTCCGCGTCTTCAATTACGCGGACGACCTACAACTCATTTTCTCTCTTAACTCTCCCTCTTCTATTCCTACTTTTCAGGCAGTCATGTCCCATATCTTTCAGTGGATGTGTCAGAACCAGCTGAAATTGAACCCCGGTAAGACGGAGCTCCTCCTGCCGGGTAAGAGCGCCGTCCACTGGGGTCCACATTTCTGGCCGACAGAGCTTGGCTCTCCTCCCTCCCCGGTAACCTCGGTGAAAAGCCTCGGGGTCACTATTGACGCTGGGCTCTCTCTGGGGCCGCAGGTGGGGACAGTGGTTTCCTCCTGCATGTTCCAACTGCGCAGGATCAGGAAGGTGGCCTACCTTCTTACTCCCGATGCCTTGCTTCAAGTCATCATGGCCCTTGTTCTCTCCCGCCTGGATTTTTCAAATTCCATCTATCACGGCTTGCCCAAATGCTCCATCAATAGGTTGCAAGTCATTCAAAACCAGGCGGCGAGACTGGCCCTCGGGATTCCGAAGTGGCAGTCCGCCAAACCCCTCCTTATCAAGCTACATTGGCTCCCGGTTAGCCTAAGGGCTGCCTTCAAGGTTGGCTGTCTTATTTTCAAATCTCTCTCTGGTTCCAGTCCCGCCTTTCTGAAATCTCTTATTTGCCCCTACTGTCCCTCACGTAACCTTAGATCACTTCACTTACATCTTCTGGTGGTCCCTCCTTTCAAACTCTGTAGATCTGGGGGTCGAAGATTTGCTTTTCTCGGCCCCAAACTTTGGAACTCTCTTCCCCTCTCAGTTAGGACTTCCGGTACTCTCATTCAATTTCGCAAATCACTAAAAACCTGGCTTTTCCCACAATCCCGCTAAATTCCCTCTGTTTCCTCAGCACCCTTTCAGCGCCATGATACCTCCGGTGACAGTGCGCTATACAAAATCCCCTTAACATAACATAACATATCAAACTGAGGACTATAGCCCCTGACGAGCACCAGACACGCCGGTCTCAGTATTAGTAAATCGTGCTGCAGACACTGTGGCCCAACGCAGTGCATGTCTACCACCCTTCCGAACAATAGCGCGGATAATGCCCTGCGGTCCAGAGATAGAGCGCAAAAACCCACCAAGCGCTAAACGCACAATAAAAAGCTGACAACACCATGTGCTATCGACACCGCCCCCAATGTACTTGCCGTGTTCCACTGGTGTCCCGTGTAGAGCGCCCAACATGCCATGGTGTTGCAAAGCGGTGTCGCCAGTGTGCTCAAGGAGCGAGGAAGAATGTGCTCAGAGCCCGCTCACCCCGGGCGGACCCACTGCTGGGAACTTCACTACGCTATAGTGTTGATACTGAACACTCAAGGCCCAGCCTAGGCACCCACTCCACGAATGGATATCCCCCCCATAAAAAGGCAATGCAACTGGGTTCCCGGTGGGACAACAAGCGGAGAACACCTGCTGGGGACCGAAACTAATGGGCTGCCTTCATTGCAACTTATCGGAAGGGCGGAATCACTATCATCACGATCATAAACTGCCAGCTGATTCATCTCCCGTACAACCCTCCATGTAGGTCTAGCGGCGCCACACAACTGCCGGCTATGTCATCCAAGCTAACCCCCACTTTGCATTGAGTCACCTAGAGGGCCCTACCTCATTCGCAGGCATGGCAGGACCCCCCTCCTGTGCGCCCCTCCGGCAACCGCTACAATGACTTGTCACCATATCATACCACACCGTGGGGAATGCCTAAATTACCTCCAAAACAAGTAATCAGGGTGAAATTGCCCGGCCATCAAGGGAGCTCCGCAAGATGAACATACTGTGATGAAAACCGTGTGCGATCTACTGGTCGCTACTCCCAAGCCTGCCCGGTCGGCTCCACTCTCATCCCTCCAGGGTAGGAAAGACCCACTCCACTTGGCCATTGGCGATTGCACGCAACACACTCCACATCAGGAGTTCTGGTGATAGCAACGTGTCCCCCACCTATATCTTTGTAATCCACACAACAATAGCCGTGCCAGGTGCTAGGCACCATTTCCGTTCAAAGTATTCGTCTGTAGCAATAAATGGCGGGAAGCGCGGCCCTGCTTCCTCTTTTCAACAAATCCCCTAATCGACACGGAGAAAATCTGGCCTCGGTTTCCTCTCTCCCAGACGGAAACGGGCCCCAAGGCAATCCAGCCATGCATCATGCCAAACACGTAAATCTTCAGAGTACAGAAGAAAAATGTCCAACCACACCCACTAGAATGCAGAGGCCTCGGCGCTCAGCGATAATCTCGTCCGGTCGCCGGCCACACAGGAGCCAAGGACGCCGCCTGTGTATTACTAACTTGCTGGACATACACAACAATAGCAACATCATGGAGAATTCCAACCCCTCCCAAATCACTGGCCGCCAAGCTTAAACTTCAACAAGGACCGAAAAACTGTTGCAATGTAAAACATCGTACAAATTCAGATCCGTTCACAGGCATGGGTACTGACACTGGATGTTCATTCCGAGGTGGGATCAATTAACCCGCAAGCTAACTCTCCAGCCCCTGAACCCTGCGCCCCCTAACTCCCACGGTCGGCAGTGAAGCTGCCAGGCGCCCGATGCGCCCAAACAAAGACGCAGGATACTGCAGGCAGCCGCAGGCCCTGGGAAACACCCCCCGCCCCAGCGGCTTCGTACTAACAGCCCCTTACCGCCTCCCACGGCTGCCCGCAGCTCCCCGGGACACCCGACACCTCACCCGCCGATCTGGCTCCCGGCACAAGGTTGCTGCTGCTCTCCGTCGCCACGTGGTCTGACATCGGACCCATCTCCGTCGGTGGACTGCTCTGAGGGACGCCGCTCCCGGCCGTCGCTTGGTCCGAGACCCAGGTCGCCGCTTCGGACCAGGACCCTGTAGTCGAAACAAAGGCCTGGAAACAGACCAGGGGGGTCAGGAGCATCGGTGCGAGGTCCAGGCGACCGGAGTGGCAACAGGAACAGAGACCGAGGCCACAGGGCTTAGCCCCTAAATAGGCCAAAGGTCTCCGCCCTCTCCGGAAGTGCCTACCCCCTTTGACCCGGAAGAGAAAGAAGGGGCAGCCGGTCGCCCATTGGGCGAGCCGGCTGCCCAACCAAGAGAGACGGGAGGCGGGGCCCGGGGAGCCGGGTCCTAAGGGCGTGCGTCATGAATGGCACACTTGGCAGTTTAAGGACAACAGTGGTTCCATAGGATTTCTAGTAACTTTAATTTTTACTCCTGTGGTCTGTTCATACCCATGAAACCTCTGCAATCACATCCATTCTTCCCCAAAGGATATTAATCACTTTGTGTGGAAATGTATCAATGTAAAGAGAGACGCACAATTGAACCATGCATAGTTTTCATATGCAGGATTAACACTTTTTATATTTATAGACTGGTACTCACTTACATTTGCGTTTGATGGGCCATTTGAAACAAACATAGGTGCTGACCTGGTAAGTTGTGACACACAATGTTATGCAATGAACAGTAAGAACTGGGTTCATGGTGCAGACATAGGGAACTTAAAAACACTGCATGAATACAATTCATGTGGTGGCAGCTGTGGGAGCCTTTATATACAGGACCATGGTTGGGCGGTTTCTAATATTCAGTTCAACAAAATGGTTGTTGCCTACATTTCGACCCATATTAAAGTCAGTGGGTCTTATCCAGACAAAACAAGCTCTGTCAGTCCAGCACCCTCTTATACAAGCATTCTGATATAAGTGGTACATATGATAGTGGCGCTGCAAGGACTGTCGTATATTTGATGTAAATAGATAGGGGTAATAATGGACAGATTGCATACTCTGAAAATAAAGAGCCCATGGGGTAGATGGGGATGGATTGTGCCAGAGGTCCAGACTTTGTCCTGGCTGCCCAGGCCCCAGAGTTGGTTTTGGATACACAGGCACAGATATTCACTTTTATAATTTGGTCAGCTTTCCAGTAGTTTAGTGGCAGAAATACTTTGTAAGAATAGAGCAAATGAATGTGTTTTCCAAAAGAAAATGACATGCAACTATTGAGTTGCAAACAGAGATGCTAACTACATAATATAGTAATGTCTTCATTTATAGGTCACAAAGGTTTTTTAAGATCACAAGCTTGGCGATGTGTGATTTTAAACACTTGGGTAAAATAAATAAGACCCAATATGTTTTTCTATGTTTCTCGGTACTGATCTCATCAGAACTGACTGGCTGAACATTAGGAGTGCGGCTACCATATATTTTCAATCACCACCTTTTTTGTGAAGTTTTTCACTTGTATTCCGACCGAAGAGTTCCATCTTCAGGAGTTTCCTAAATCACTAATGGACCAGTTCTGAAGGATCAGGTCATTCCAGAATGTTGCTGTTTGTTCTTCAAGAATTCTTGCTACACGTTTTATCCTCTTGAAGTCTTGGTGTTTAATCAAATTGGAGGTAGTTTCAGGAGTGGCTCTGACTGGGGTGCAGAATCATGTCAGGTTCTGTAAATATTCTTTTTTTTTCTTTTTAAAAATTTCCTTTTATTGATGACAATTCAAATCACTTCAGGTACATTTCACGCATTACTCACAATATCAATCCAACTCATTATCATGCCTTGAAGACAATCCCCAGCTTCAGGTTGCGCAGTAGTTCACATAGCCCTTTAGTATTACTTTTAATCACTGTCAGAATCAGAAAGTTGTGTTTCTTGGGGGGGCTCGCATATGTTCCCTCTAAACGTGTTCCATTTACCCCATACATGTAACCATTTCTTGGGACAGGCATGTGACTCATGTACAGAATTCTCTCTCACCATGCACCAGTCCAAGTCTTTCTTCCATGTGGCTAATGATGGAGAATCGGAAGAGTTCCACAATTGCGCCATATTCTGCTTAGCCACTATCATTCCAAGTATCACCCAGGTCTTCTCTGCCCCAATCAAGTCAGTGGGGTCCCACACGTTTGAAAGACAGAGTTTTATTTCGAGTTCTACTCGTTTCCCCAATACTGCTGTCATACACTGGGTCACCTCTGCCCAATACTGTTGGATATGTGTACACTCCCAGATAGTGTGAATAAAAGTGCCTTCCTGACCGCAACCCCTATTTGCACCCAGGGTCTACTCAGAAGCCCATCTTGACCAGGGTAGCACTCGAGAAGTACACCCTGTGTAAGATTATGGTATACCATTACTAAGACTGGTTACTTACACTCCATGTTTGGGATTGAAATGGAGCGGTATTTTCGGAACTTAGGAGGGCTGAAATTAGAAGCCAGTCAGTGATCTAGAGAGTAAATGTGGCCAAGGCTGATGGCTTTGTTTTCTTCATGTTGAGATGAGGTTGGAGGGTATAGGAGGGTGGGGTCTGCAATCCTATGGTCACCCCAGATTTTTGCTTTTTGCTTCACTGGTTTACGACTTTCCCTGGCTTTGGGCCTGCTAATCAGACCCACAGCCTAGCTGCTCTCTCTCTAAATTGACATCCATGTACTTTAGGTGCATTTACCAATTGGTACTGGGCCACCTTATCAGTCCCTGTACAGTGTACCTTAGGTACTCAGGGCATAGGTGTACCCAGGGCCTACCAGGGGCTGAAGCATGTATTATGCCACCCCTGGCTGGCCATCTAAAACTGACACAACTGGCTGCTAAGACAGCTGGGGCAAGGTGGTGTAATCACCCTTTGCTGTAGATATAGTTACCTATATCTAACCCCAAAATGGACACATATACTCCTATCAGTCACTCCTATGGCAGGCCTTATCAATCCTGAAGGCAGAGTGCTTGGAATTATGTGAGATGGTGCTCTGGCATGAGCTGAGCCCGTCTGCAGCTTGCGGAACCAAGTCCTAATAGCTGTTCCATGATAACGCTATACCATATACTCTTAAGTGCATTATAATCCTCGCGGTTGAATGCTAACTCTGGTATAACATTATCAAAACATGTCGAGTAAGGTGTCATACGAATTGGAATACTACCCCCTCGCCAATTCTGGCGACGGGGGTAGCATTCCACCCTTGTAGAAGGACACGACATGTATGTAACTGTGAACCCCGGTTAAAGTTAACTCGAGCCTTGGCATCACAACATGGATGCTGCCACCACAGACACAAGTCTGACCTCCTGCTGCTGGGAGTCCTTCCAGCGAGGGAGGCTTGGACAAAGGGTTTCCTGCCTTGGGAGGTGCTAGCACCACCCCAGACAGGAGTTTGTGTATTGGGTAGGACAGGCCTGAAAGGAATGAGACATGCCTAGGGCACAGAAGGTGCCCTGTGCATACACCGGTTCAAACCAGTTGCTGGGGCATCCCTGCCCCAGCTCTGGCGCGAAACCGGACAAAGGATAGGGGGTGTAACCACCCCCCTTCCTGGTCCCACCCATAGGAGGGACCTAGTCGCAGTACAGCCCCCTTTAGCAGGATAAAGGTAGGAGCTGGTCCCATTCCAAATTAGATTAATCCTGAACTGAAACTCTACAAGAAGAAACTCTGGACTTCGACTTTCTACAACAGAAGACTGAAGAAATCTCCCTTGTGGGCAAGGAGTGTCCACCCTGCAACTGCAGGCATCATCAAGCGTCCAGCGGCTTCACTTTGTCGTCTTCCCTCGAGGATCCAGACTTCAGAGCCCAATGAGACCCAGATTCCCAGACCTCTCCGACCTCAACTCACATCTGCAGCACAGCTGAGATCCGTGAGTGCGACGAGACACGTGGGACCGGCCATCTTGGAGAAACTGCACTTTGCTTCCAGCACGACTTCCGAGGTAAACTCGACCAAGTGCTTTGAGGATTGAGAAGCCCCAGCCCCGAGCAGCTCCTGTACCAAAGATCAACCCTCCAGCCTCCATGAGATCTGCGTGGGGCCCTTCTGCCTGTTTGCTGCTCGACGCATTGTCTGGTCACTTGCCGGCTGGCTAGAGACCTCCTAGACAACGAACTTTGAAAACTACACTGCTGGTCTGAGTGCTCCAGACTGGCCCTTGCTCCCTTCCAAAAGAGGAGCACCCTGGACCCTCCTGGTCCACTCCAGACGCCGTTTCCCCTCACCGCGTGGGTTGCCTTTGCCAAGGCCTGTTGACTCCAAATCCGGATCTGATACCGCCGACAGCAAGAGCCTGCGTGGGACAGCTCGTGCCTCAATCCTGGTCATCGAAGACACCTCCTGGTCTACGTGGCTGCAGAGACAAGCGTCCACTCTTCACCTGATCGCGACACCGACATCTGGTTCCTTCCTGGTTCCACTCCAGTCACTGGCTAGTGACTGTGAACATTGTCCCCTCTGCTTTCAGGTCTTCAGCATCTCTGATCCACCCTTGGATCACACCGGACATCTTCCTCCTGGTCGCCTGCAGCATCTTTTCTCTCAGGCTCCATTGACTTCAACGCAGAAACCCGACACGACTTCGCACCTCTGCACCCGCAGCCCGTGGGTGAGGTAACAAGAGCATTTTGGTGCTCAAGGGTAGCTTGACTCTCCTAGTGTCTAGATTCACAGTCGTTTTAGTCCTAACCAGTCAGGATTGTCCGTACTCACCTTTTTCTTGAACTGTACTGTCCATAGACGTTGTTACGCATCCCGCGTGTAAGTTCACACTCTGCACCCGCGTCCCGTGGGCCTCCTATTACTTACCTAAAGTTAGGGTAGTGTAGTCCCAACGTTCCTACAGCCTCTGGACAGCTCCATTCTTTCTATCGACTTCCTTATACCATTTACTTAGTATATGGTTTGCCGTGCCCCTAGGGCACCATTGTAATTTTGTGCAACGTATCATATTTTTCCTAAGAGATTGTCATGTGCTTAGCCCTCTGATCTCATAAAGAGTTCAGAGGTGTTTGTTATTAATAAATACATTGTTTATTTTCATAACAACCTGTGTGGTGTCCTTTCATCTGGTATTCAAGGGATTATATTGTGGTAAAACAGCTGGCTTCACATGCCAAAAGAGTTTAGCCTAAGACTGCTTTGTCCATGCTACCATTAGGATAGCTGGTCTATAAGGTTGACTTACAACCAATCACCGTAAGGGTTGTTTGGACTGATACAAGGTGATCACTAGAACTAGTGAGCATCATATATCAGGCCAACTTCTCACATTGGTGTGCAGTGGTTGGGATTTGAGCTTGCTGTTGTTTTTACCAAATATAATCTTGAAATATCATTTGAAAGATCACATAAGGTACCATAGGTACATATAACAAGCTTAGAAATACTCTTAGTTCTACCGAACCAGCTGTTGTATAGAAAGGGCCTAGCACACCCTGACTACAACTCTTAGCAAGGGATCAGTAGGAAAACCCATAGTGTAGGTAGGTGCATCACTTACACCTCACTAGAAAGCATGTCTACCCATGGAGAGACTTCAGAGACTCCCCTAGTGGTTAGTGACCCTCCACAGGTCCTTTCCAGATATGCAGCTCTCAGTTTCCAGGAGATGAGACAATTGTGTACCTCCAGGAAATTGAAACAGGGTTCCAACCCTATCACTCCTTTTCTGTTAGGTCTCTTAGAGACATATGATGCTAGAAAGGCCTCTAACACAGGCCCCTCTAATCCAGATGGGAGCATGCCCCCCTTAGAAGGTGATCCTAACTCCAACCCCCCTGAAACAGAGGATGTAGCTGAGGAGGAAGAGGAAGAGTCATCTGGGGATGAGGCAGACAAAGGTCCAGTAGTAGTCAGCAGACTCACCAGGGCCAACTTAAGCCTACATGAAGGTGGTACTGGGGGAGCCCCAATACCATCCTCAAGCAGGTCTAACCTTGGGAATAGATGAGTTAGATCTCACTCCAGAGGCTCTAACAGATCTATTCACACCCATGTCTCTCAGGCATCTTCTCAGAGAGGGATGACATCCCCTCAGAGAAGAGAGCATGAAGCAAAGAGGAGGGAAGTGAATCTAAGGATTGAAAGCAAAGAACTTGCCCTTGCCAAAGAGAAACTTGCTTTGCCAGAGAGCAACAGTTGAGTGGGGTAGTCCCCACTGGTGGCAGCAATATCCCTAGGGATACAGAAAGGGGTTTTGATACTAGAAACCTGAGTAAAATAGTGCCCTCCTATAAGACAGGAGATGATATCCACAAGTGGATAACTGCTCTGGAGAGGGCCTGCAAAGTACAGCAGGTACCCCAGAGTCAGTGGGCAGCTATATTGTGGCTCTCCTTTGAAGGTAAAGGTAGAGATAAGCTCCTCACTGTTAGAGATGAGGATGCTAATGATTACCAAGTCTTGAAAACTGCACTGATTGATGTGTTTGGCTCAACAACTGAACAGTACAGGTTAATGTTCAGAGACACCCAGAAAACTCAGGCTCAAGATTGGACTGACTTTGTTGATTATGCTACTAAGGCTTTGGAAGGCTGGTTACTGGGTAGTAAAGTTACTGATTACACAGGATTGTATAATCTAATTATGAGAGAGCAAATCTTAAATAATTGTCAGAACCAGTTGTTGCATCAGCACCTGATTGACTCAGATCTGACCTCTCCCCAAGAATTGGGAAAGAAGGCAGACAGATGGGTCAGAACCAGGGTCAAGCAGCAGAACCAGAACCAGGGTGGTGGCCAGAAGAAAGCAGACCAGAAGGGTAATAATGAGAATAAGCAAAATGACCAGAAGTCTTCAACAGGGCCCCAACAATCTAAGGAGGGTGGGTCCCAGAATTCCCAAAAGAAGAAGAATGATGGTCCTAAGAAACCATGGTGCCAATACTGTAAAAGTAAAACTCACTGGTTTAGTGAGTGCACCAAGAAAGGCCAAACTCCTACCAGTACTGTCCCTAAGACACCTGCACCCCCTAGTACAGTTAGTAGTGGTAGTGTACCTCCCAAGGCTATAGTTGGATTAACCCTGGGAACTGAGGTGGGTTCTGACTTAGTCAGAATACCTACTCAGGCAGTTCTTGTTTGTACTGGGGACATGGATATGACCCCTAATGTAAGTCCTGGGCAAATACAGGCAAACACCTTTAATTAATGGAAAAATGGCTCAGGCCTACAGGGACACATGTGCCAGTGTCACTGTGGTGACACCAACATTTGTGGACCCAGACCACATCATGCTAGGTTCAGACTACCTAGTGAACAATGCTAGCAATATCACTACCAATCACAGTGTGGCAGTCGTTAATTTCTCCTGGGGAGGGGTAACTGGCCTCAAAAGGGTTGTAGTTAGTTCAGACCTCCCAGTAGATTGTCTTTTGGGCAATGATTTGGAATCCTCACTGTGGTCAGATGTGGAGTACAGGACTCATGTAGAAATGCTAGGTCTCTCCTCACATGTCCCTGCTGTGACCAGGTCACAGGCCAAGAAATGCCCAGCTGAACAAGTGCTGGATCCTGGAAGAATGGACCAGACACTACCCAAGAGGAAGAACGGTAGGGTCAAGGCAGAGCCTTCCCCCCTGCCTCAGGTTGAGGATCAGCCCTCTCAGGAGGCTGACCCAAAGACCCCAGAAAGAACTGTCCTAGAAGATCTTGAACCTGAACAGGTTGAGTTTCTTGGGACAGGGGGACCTTCCAGGGCAGACTTGAGACAGGCACAGTTAGACTGTTCCTCCCTTGAACCCCTCAGACAGCAAGCTGCTGCTGAGGCTGCAGGGAATGCTACATGTGCCCACAAGGTATATTGGGATGAAGGACTCCTATACTCTGAGGCAAGAGACCCCAAGCCCGGTGCTACCAGGAGGCTGGTCATCCCCTTGTCTCTTAGAGGTTTCCTTCTCACCTTAGCCCATGAGATTCCCCTTGCAGGTCACTTAGGCCAGAACAAGACTTGGGACAGGCTTGCTCCACACTTTCACTGGCCTCATATGTCTGAAGACACCAAAGAGTTTTGCCGCTCATGTGTCACCTGTCAAGCCAGTGGCAAATCAGGTGGCACAACAAAGCCCCTCCTTATACCACTACCTGTGGTGGGGGTACCCTTTGAGAGAGTGGGGATAGACATTGTTGGACCAATGGACCCCCCAACAGCATCTGGGCACAGCTTTATACTGGTGGTAGGGGATCATGCCACCAGGTATCCAGAAGCTATTCCCCTTAGGACCACTACAGCTCCTGTTGTGGCCAGGGCCCTGCTTGGAGTTTTCTCCAGAGTGGGGTTTCCTAAGGAGGTTGTCTCTGACAGAGGTGCAAACGTCATGTCAGGATACTTGACTGCAATGTGGAAGGAGTGTGGTGTAAATTACAAATTTACCACACCCTATCACCCACAGTGCAATGGGCTTGTTGAGAGATTCAACAAGACCCTAAAAGGGATGATAAAAGGGTTACCTGAAAAGCTTAGGCAAAGATGGGACATCCTTCTACCCTGCCTCCTGTTTGCTTACAGAGAGGTCCCACAGAAGGGGGTTGGCTACCGCCCTTTTGAGCTTCTATTTGGGCATCCTGTAAGAGGACCCCTATGTCTTGTAAAGGAAGGATGGGAGTTACCTCTCAAAAAGCCTAAACTTGACATAGTGGACTATGTACTTGGTCTCCGCTCCAGGATGGCAGAGTACATGGAGAAGGCATCCAAAAACCTTGAGGCCAGCCAAGAACTTCAAAAAGCTTGGCATGACCAAAAGGCTGTCCTAACTGTGTATCATGCAAGACAGAAGGTGTGGGTGTTGGAGCCAGTGGCCCCAGCAGCTCTCCAAGACAGATGGTCTGGACCCCATACCATTATTGAGCAAAAGGGAGAGGTCACCTACCTGGTGGACCTTGGAACTCCCAGGAGCCCCCACAGGGTGCTTCATGTTAACAGGCTCAAGGCATTTGTCGACAGGGAAAACATGGGCTTGTTCATGGCAACAGATGAGGGACAGGAGGAAGAGAGTGACCCTCTCCCAGACCTGCTCACTCAGAACCCTGATGATGGGTCAGTTGATGGTGTAGTCTTTTCTGACAGCCTCTCTGAACATCAACAAGAGGATTGCAAACAAGTTCTTCAATCCTTTAGACAAATGTTCTCACTGACACCCAGTCAGACAAACTGGTGCACCCATGAGGTGGACACTGGTGACAGTCTGCCTGTCAAGAGTAAAATCTACAGGCAACCTGACCACGTCAGGGACTGCATAAAGAAAGAAATCCAAAAGATGTTGGAATTGGGAGTCATTGAACCCTCAGAGAGCCCTTGGGCTAGTCCTGTAGTTCTAGTGCCAAAACCTCACACCCAGGGTGGTAAGAGAGAGATGAGGTTTTGTGTAGACTACAGGGGTCTCAATGCTGTCACTAAGACAGATGCCCATCCAATACCTAGGGCAGATGAACTTATAGACAAGTTGGCTTCTGCAACTTTCTTGAGTACATTTGACCTAACAGCTGGTTATTGGCAGATCAGGTTAGCTGAGGATGCCAAGGCCAAAACACCATTTTCTACCCCAGGAGGTCATTACCAATTTGTGGTGATACCCTTTGGTTTGAAATATGCACCTGCCACTTTTCAAAGGTTGGTGAACCAAGTCCTCACTGGGTTGGATGACTTTTGTGCAGCATATCTAGATGATATTGCTGTCTTCAGCTCCACCTGGGAGGATCACCTGATCCACCTGAGGAAAGTTTTGGAGGCCCTGCAAAAGGCAGGCCTCACTATCAAGGCCACCAAGTGCCAGATAGGGCAGAGTCAGGTTGTGTACCTGGGCCACCCTGTAGGTGGAGGCCAGGTTCAACCCTTGGAGAGCAAGATACAGGCCATAAAGGACTGGGCTCCTCCAACCACTCAGACACAGGTCAGAGCTTTCTTGTGCCTGTCTGGTTACTATAGGAAGTTTGTCAAAAATTATGGGTCCATTGTGACACCACTTAATGACTAGACAAGCAAGAAAATGCCAAAGAAAGTTCAGTGGACAGTTGGCTGTCAGAAGGCATTCGATGACCTGAAGCAGGCCATGTGTACTGCACCTATTCTCAAGAGTCCTGACTACTCCAAAACCTTCATTGTCCAAACAGATGCATCTGAGTTGGGTGTGGGAGCTGTTCTATATCAACTGAATATTGATGGTCATGACCAGCCCATTGCTTTTATAAGCAGAAGGCTGACCCCTAGAGAGAAACGTTGGTCAGCTATTGAGAGGGAGGCCTTTGCTGTGGTTTGGGCCCTGAAGAAGTTGAGGGCATACTTGTTTGGAACTCACTTCAAGATTCAGACCGACCATAAGCCCCTCTTATGGCTAAATCAGATGAAGGGTGAAAACCCCAAACTTCTTAGGTGGTCCATTTCCCTACAGGGGATGGACTTTACAGTGGAGCACAGACCAGGGACTGACCATGGCAATGCAGATGGTCTCTCCAGGTATTTCCACTTAGAACAGGAAGACTCACCTGGTCAAGGTTAGTTTAATGTCCCTAAATTTTGGGGGGGGGTTATGTAGGAGAGTGGGGTCTGCAATCCTATAGTCACCCCAGATTTTTGCTTATTGCTTCACTGGTTTACGACTTTCCCTGGCTGTGGGCCTGCAAATCAGACCCACAGCCTAGCTGCTCTCTCTCTAAATTGACATCCATGTACTTTAGGTGCATTTACCAATTGGTACTGGGCCACCTTATCAGTCCCTGTACAGTGTACCTTAGGTACCCAGGGCATAGGTGTACCCAGGGCCTACCAGGGGCTGAAGGATGTATTATGCCACCCCTGGCTGGCCATCTAAAACTGACACAACTGGCTGCTAAGACAGCTGGGGCAAGGTGGTGTAATCACCCTTTGCTGTAGATATAGTTACCTATATATAACCCCAAAATGGACACATATACTCCTATCAGTCACTCCTATGGCAGGCCTTATCAATCCTGAAGGCAGAGTGCTTGGAATTATGTGAGATGGTGCTCTGGCATGAGCTGAGCTCGTCTGCAGCTTGCGGAACCAAGTCCTAATAGCTGTTCCATGATAACGCTATACCATATACTCTTAAGTGCATTATAATCCTCGCGGTTGAATGCTAACTCTGGTATAACATTATCAAAACATGTCGAGTAAGGTGTCATACGAATTGGGATACTACCCCCTCGCCAATTCTGGTGACGGGGGTAGCATTCCACCCTTCTAGAGGGACACGACATGTATGTAACTGTGAACCCCGGTTAAAGTTAACTCGAGCCTTGGCATCACAACATGGATGCTGCCACCACAGACACAAGTCTGACCTCCTGCTGCTGGGAGTCCTTCCAGCGAGGGAGGCTGGGACAAAGGGTTTCCTGCCTTGGGAGGTGCTAGCACCACCCCAGACAGGATTTTGTGTATTGGGTAGGACAGGCCTGAAAGGAATGAGACATGCCTGGGGCACAGAAGGTGCCCTGTGCATACACCGGTTCAAACCAGTTGCTGGGGCATCCCTGCCCCAGCTCTGGCGCGAAACCGGACAAAGGATAGGGGGTGTAACCACCCCCCTTCCTGGTCCCAGCCATAGGGGGGACCTAGTCGCAGTACAGCCCCCTTTAGCAGGATAAAGGTAGGAGCTGGTCCCATTCCAAATTAGATTAATCCTGAACTGAAACTCTTCAAGAAGAAACTCTGGACTTCGACTTTCTACAATAGAAGACTGAGGAAATCTCCCTTGTGGGCAAGGAGTGTCCACCCTGCAACGGCAGGCACCATCAAGCGTCCAGCGGCTTCACTTTGTCGTCTTCCCTCGAGGATCCAGACTTCAGAGCCTGACGAGACTCGGATTCCCAGACCTCTCCGACTTCAACTCACATCTGCAGCACAGCTGAGATCCGTGGGTGCGACGAGACACGTGGGACCGGCCATCTTGGAGAAACTGCACTTCGCTTCCAGCACGACTTCCGAGGTAAACTCGACCAAGTGCTTTGGGGATTGACAAGCCCCAGCCCCGAGCAGCTCCTGCACCGAAGATCAAGCCTCCAGCCTCCACGAGATCTGCGTGGGGCCCTTCTGCCTGTTTGCTGCTCGACGCGTTTTCTGGTCACTTGCCGGCTGGCTAGTGACCTCCTAGACGACGAACTTTGGAAACTACACTGCTGGTCTGGTTACTCCAGACTGGCCCTTGCTCCCTTCCAAAAGAGGAGCACCCTGGACCCTCCTGGTCCACTCCAGACGCCTTATCCCCTCACCGCTTGGGTTGCATTTGCCAAGGCCTGTTGACTCCAAATCCAAATCCGACACCGCCAACAGCGAGAGCTTGCGTGGGACAGCTAGTGCCTCCATCCTGGTCATCGAAGACACCTCCTGGTCCACGTGGCTGCAGAGACAAGCGTCCACTCTTCACCTGATCGCGATGACGACATCTGGTTCCTTCCTGGTTCCACTCCAGTCACTGGCTAGTGACTGTGAACATTGTCCCCTCTGCTTTCAGGTCTTCAGCATCTCTGATCCACCCTTGGATCACACCGGACATCTTCCTCCTGGTCGCCTGCAGCATCTTTTCTTTCAGGCTCCATTGACTTCAACGCTGAAACCTGACACGACTTCGCACCTATGCACCCACAGCCCGTGGGTGAGGTAACAAGAGCATTTCGGTGCTCAAGGGTAGCTTGACTCTCCTAGTGTCTAGATTCACAGTCGTTTTAGTCCTAACCAGTCAGGATTGTCAGTACTCACTTTTTTCTTGAACTGTACTGTCCATAGACGTTGTTACGCATTCCGCGTGTGAGTTCACACTCTGCACCCGCGTCCCGTGGGCCTCCTATTACTTACCTAAAGTTAGGGTACTGTAGTACCAGCGTTCCTACAGCCTCTGGACAGCTCCATTCCTTCTATCGACTTCCTTATACCATTTACTTAGTATATGGTTTCCGTGCCCCTAGGGCACCATTGTAATTTTGTGCAACGTATCGTATTTTTCCTAAGAGATTGTCATGTGCTTAGCCCTCTGATCTCATAAAGAGTTCAGAGGTGTTTGTTATTAATAAATACATTGTTTATTTTCATAACAACCTGTGTGGTGTCCTTTCATCTGGTATTCAAGGGGTTATATTGTGGTAAAACAGCTGGCTTCACATGCCAAAAGAGTTTAGCCTAAGACTGCTTTGTCCATGCTACCATTAGGATAGCTGGGCTACAAGGTTGACTTACAACCAATCACCATAAGGGTTGTTTGGACTGATACAAGGTGATCACTAGAACTAGTGAGCATCATATATCAGGCCAACTTCTCACAGAGGGGATCCTAGATTAACTGGATGATCAAATGCAATAAACTTAGATATATTTCTAGCCAGCATTACAGTATCCGTGTTTGGTCTGTTTACGTAGGGGTGATATATTTTGCAAAAGCATTTGATAATGTTTATTAGACTAACCTGGGCCTTCTCCAGACATAAGATAACCTCTGTGGTGTCTGTGTATATTTTAAAAAGAAAAGTCAAATCAGTACACTATTTTCATAAAGGATGCTAAACTTGTCAACTCAACCAATCATGCTTCTGGAAATAGCCAAGTTTTTCGTGTCTTCCTAACTTAGGAGAGACTGAGCTCCTGAGATGGTCAGGTAGCTTGTTCAACCACTCAGGGCTGCTCACCTGCACTCTATTGTAGCATTTGTATAGTGCTTACTGTCCCTATGTAGGGTGCTGAATTGTTTATCCACATGGACCTCATGCTACACCACGTTGTCTTGTACAGTTTGGTCAGTTCCCCATAGTGTCTCACTGCTCTGGTTTTGGGAGACCATCACCATCTCAGGAACAGTATCAAGCAGAGCTGACATCCTCCTCTCACTGCAAGATGCTTTATGTCAACATACAATATAATTGTAGGAAGATCACTCTCTATATAATGCACCAAAATGGAGTACACTGTGAAGAGAGTCCAGATGGTCTCCTATTGATTTACAGAGGCAAAATTAGATCATACCAAAGCTCTATTTGTGGTATTGTGGGTGAGTAGTTAGGCTTATCAGAAGGTAGTGCTACGCATTTGTTGGACTCAGATAGGCAATAAATGAGACATGCACTCAAAGAATAAATCGAACAACCAATGTAGAAAAAGAACACTTATTTTGATATATATTTTCAAACCAAGAACTGCGCTTAATGGTAAGTGTTGTTTTTCTTATAAATGACCAAAGTTTGGAAAGTAGTTCTCAGTTGTGCGCAATTACGCACAATGGATTCCTATGGGAGGAGAAAGCAGAAATGCATAGAAAATTAGACTGACGGTTCTAGGGGTTCACCTTCTCGTTACAGAGGTTTAGCAAGCTATGTCCTGATGTTCTACCAGTGTTTCATCTGGAGAGTCCCGATTCTGCTGGGAGCAGGCTGCTGATGGTGTTCGTAGCAGCGTGTTTCGAAGAAGGGGGAGCCATGTAGAAACAGGCTGCAGAGGGGGACTTGCAGGCAAGTCCGCAAGCTCCCAAACAGAAGGTCAGGTCTCAAGGCTCTCAGCAACACTGGGGCATCACCAGTTCAGTGTTACCCAGGGTGGGTGGGCTAGGTGCAGAGCAGATAGGTCAGCTCGACTCTGTGCCCAAAGGAGGCCTCGTGGTCAGGTGCAGACAGCTGGCAGGGAGGATTTCAGGACTGCTGGGCCACTCTCTGAGTGTGTCTCAGGGGTGCTGAAGTCCCTCGATGGGTGCTTGCTTCCTGGGCAGTTGGAGTCCCGATTGGCCTCTTTGTGGTCGGTCTTAGTGCAGGGAGTCGGTACCCCGGGGATTGGTGCAGCATCGCTCTGGTTGGTCCTGGTTCTTCCACACTCAAGGGGGACAGAGATCTGACCTTCCAGAGCACCAGTACATCTTCCTGGTTGGTTGCTGTGTCAGTCAGGCCGGGAAGCTGCAAGTCATTGGAACAGACTCTGAGGTTTTCGGTGCCTGCCTGTTCAGTATAGAAAAGAACAATCCAATCTGAGTTATTACCCCTTGCCATTGCCTTTTTTAGTTGTCCCTTATCCATACTTGTTGGGTTGCCTTACTTCTTACATACAGTTAGCCTGTCATTTACCATTTGTATTTATTGCAGTTTTTATTATTGAATAACTTGATAGCAATACAATAACTCTTAAAAGCATAATTTAATTTTGCAGCATAATACCTTTTTTGTGCCTTTTTGTGCGAAACACTGTAATTTTATTAGAGGATAACAACACTCTTTTCTTTTTCCTAGATCATTGTCCACGTCTCTTCTTACGGCATTAATTTCTTCCAGGGTTCCTCATGTAAAACTGATGACTTGTTTTGGCCATGCATAGCATATCCGGCATCCTCAGGACAAATTAAAAGGGTTCTACATTCATAAAATAGAACCTAACCCACTATCTAAAGAATATTCACCGAAGTATTCAGAACCATGATATATTTAAATGTGAGCTATGCAGATGCATACTCATTACATGGCATCTGCTTATCAATAGGACTCTTCTATTGCATTCCTTCCTCCTAAGCACACCAATCACTGATACATGTATACTCTGGAATTATTGCTACTTGAATTGTATCTAATTACTCCCTATTGTTTGTGCTAACCCTTCATTGAGCCTCATACGTGTGATGCAGCGGAAAGGGGCCTTTGGAATTTGTTTTCATCCGGGCCCAATTTTATACTTTGCAAACCCTCTTCTGCAGCATGAGTTAAAACACAAGTTTACCTAAAATTCACTATCTAGATGGTTCTCTTCATCGGATGGACCTTTATTGGGTGGTCTGGGATTGGCAAAATATATGACAGAAATAATCAATCATTTGATAAATCACTGGGCATTAATAATGACAGACTCTGATTACTTATCAATATGCTTTTATCTGATATTATGAATGCTCATCAAGTGCAACACAGCTCGAATCAGATCATCACTCAAAGAAACAGCAGTACAGCAATTCAATTATCATCTCATAACAGTGTAAATGAGAGTGGATAGGAGAAGTGACAAAGAGCATTTGCAATAAATTAAAGCAATTCAGAATATCATACGCACCCTTGGAAATACTATAGCACAAAATGCTTATAGTCTGAAAAGCTATCCTCCCGCTGGAAGGGTAAACTGGGGCACCCTCAAGAAGGTAAGAGGAGTAAAGTCAAAGAGTCAGGATCAGCAGATCAACAAACAGCCAGTAAGGAAAAAGCAACACAGCTCTCTCCTCACATCTCTCTCCAAGCCTGCCTAGCATAACTAACAATTCTAACACTAATAGTTATACCCTAATTCTCCTAAAGATCCATCGATCAAGGAGGCTCAACAACAGCTGAAATATTCAAAGAGAGCACCATCTCTACCACGGCCCCAGAGGTTCATAGGGGCTTACTTGCCAATTCAAAAGCTAATACAATACATCCCGGGGTCACCCATGGTGGGATGGAAAAGGAAAAGACCCCCAGCGAGTGCTTCTTCTCTGTCACAGAGGAGGCCAACTGGTCAGAGGAGGACGACGAGCCACATAGCTCAGATATTGATGGTAGTAATCCGGAAACAGAGAGCGATAGTGAGGCAGGGTTACCATCATCTATCATCAAAAACGTGCCCCCTCAAAGGACCCTACAGCACTAACTTGGGATCACTCTCCTACAACATCCCTTCAAGGGAACGCCTACCCGGCCATGGGCAATATAAGGCATAACGAGACTACGCAGTTGTCAATGATGGCGATGATGGAATCAATTCACCAGGGAATAACTGCACACAGAGAAGAAACCCGGTCAGACAGCCTTAAATCCCAAGCTGCGATTAGAAAGATGAAAGCAGTGGTTAGAAAGCTTTCAAAAGCCTGGGTAAGTGTTGGAGACAGGGTCTCAAATCTAGAGGAGAGGGTAGTCGCCACCGAAGCTGAGGCGGCTGCAGCCACAAACAAAGTGGAAACGTTGGGAGCTCAAGCAATTGACGTCCAGTGGAAGTTGGAGGACCTTGAGAATAGGCAAAGAAGGAACAATCTCAGGGTCCTGGGTATTCCGGAAGGGGCTGAGGGTCAGGATGTTAAAATGTTCATCGTCAAAACATTTGAGAAAGCCTTTCCAGACATCGCCGGTTGGAACTGGACCACTGAGATACAGAGAGCTCATAGGACACCCTTCAGATTGAGAAAAAACGCCAGAGAAGGTGATAAGCCTAGAGCAATCTTAATCTACATAGGCAATTTTCTTCTTCGTCAGTCCATATCAGAGAAAGCCCGGCCAGACTCCAAAAGAACCTTTGAAGGAGGGTCTTTCTTTGTTAGGCCGGATTTCTGCCATTCCACCGTGGAACGTCGATGGAGATTAAGACAATTAATCAAACCTTTCCAGGACAAAAAAGTGCAGGTTTATCTCATCAATCCTGCTCAGTTAAAGATAATTCACCTAGGCAAGACCATATATTTTTCCTCGGAAATTAAGGCTCAGGAGTTTCTAGACTCTCTATAATATGTCACATTACTCAGATCAGCCAACAAAGGCTAAGGTTCTAATTTTTGTCACTGGCTGAAGTCTAAGGTTTAGCTTAGTTTAAGCTCAAATTTTAACCTCACAGAGGAAAGTGTGTCACGTTAGGGAGATTGTGGGTACACATAAGGTCAAGGTCGAAGTTGGATTTATTGATTGCACTGTGTCCGTTGCCGGGTCGCACCCATCACACGCACAGACTCAGTCTGCGCGCTTCACCTGGGAGTGAGTTGGGGTCAGGGGGGCGGGGAGGGGGGGGACTCTTGTGGGAGGGGGGGGAAGGGGGAAAAAGAAACAAAAAGAAAGTTCATGCAATAAATATTTTATTGATATATCTGAGATGTTGAAAGTGGTTATACTTGTCGCCGTTGCTAGTTTCAGGATAAAATGTGACTGGTTAGTATGTTGGCTTGTTTCTCTCCAGGGGTATGTCAAGGATTAAGATAATCAGCCTTAATATAGGAGGACTGAACGATTGGAAAAAGAGGGAAAAGTTTGAGGAGTATATTAAACTAATCAGGGCCGACATTATCTGTGTACAAGAGACTCACCTACCATGGAAAAAGAAACACTGGTTGAATATAAGGGGGTTTGAAATCTTGTCTTGTTCCTCACAGACCTCAACTATAAGGGGGGTAGCCATTATAGGCCGGGTAGGATTGGGGGGGGCTAAAAAATCAAAAGCTGATCCATTGGGAAGATGGGTAATTTGTGAATTGAAACTAGGCATCACTTTATGCTCAGTGTATGGTTCTAATTTGGACGACCCAGGGGTGATGGATTACATCGAACGGGAGCTCACTAACTGGCCATCACCTAGGGTATTTTGTGGTGATCTCAATATTTCAGCCGATTTTACAGGTAACACCCCATATAGTGGCCGTAAGCCCCGAGTATTTAGGGCGGTGTCCTCTATAATCCAGTCCTATGGCCTGAAGGATGTCTGGGGCAACCAAAAGAAAGATGAACCTGGGTTTACATATTTCTCACATCCATTCAATAAATACACAAAATTGGATTATTTTTTAGTATCAGCCACACAACTTAGCAATGTCGAAATTTCAATGCTCCCAAAACTAATATCGGATCACAATCCCCTTGTCTTAAATATGTCTGTTAGCAAACCAAGGGAAAAAATGAGACCATGGTCTTTCGATAGGAAACTTCTAGCGGACAGTAACTATGTAGCACATATAAAGGGGTGGTCCCAATCTTTCTTTGATGCTAATAGATATAGCGCTTCCCGCGGCATGGTCTGGGATAGCTTCAAGGCTGGTTTAAGAGGGGAGACAATTAGCTATTCTGCACGGCTTTGGAAAAAAATGAAGGAAGATAGGGAGTATCACTTGGCTAAATTGGTGAAGGCAGAGGAGCAGCATAGAAGAGACGTATGTCACGGGATCCAGGGGTCTCAGAGCCTAGAAAGCTTAAATACTATAAAAGCAGATATCCAGCGACAATTGGCAAAGAAGGCTGCAGCAGAATATCAGACCCGTAGAGCTGGTATGTATGAAACAGGCGAGAATGCAGGCAGGGCTCTAGCGCTTCGGATAAGACAAGCTACCTCAAAAAATATCATCACTGAAATTAATGAAGGTGAGCAGACCTATAAAAAGCCAACAGAAATTTTAGAGGTTTTTAGGCGATTCTATCAGGTTCTCTATAAGGAGGAGGCAAACATAGCCTACCAGGGCACAAATTGGCAGGATACAGGTATCAATCTGACGTCTAATGAGAGGGAATCCTTAGAACAGGATATTACTATGGAGGAGCTCCTTCAGGCACTAAGAGATCTTTCTGCAGGTAAGGCAGCAGGGCCTGACCTTATACCCCTGGAAGTCTATAAATGCCTGAGGGAAGAAATGGCCCCTCTCCTGCTAGACTTATTTAACGGGGTTATCAATACAGGTACTATACCAGAATCCTGGACTAAAACCAACATTGTGGTCTTTCACAAAAAGGGCAAACCTAAGGAGAGCCCGGGCTCGTATCGGCCTATATCGCTAATAAATAGCGATAACAAACTTTATGCTAAAATACTGGCTTCACGGATGGGGAGGATTATCGCGGGCCTCGTCTCTCCCTGGCAGCATGGCTTTATCCCTGGAAGGGGTACCACCGACCATATTAAAAGAGCCATAACTCTGTTTGATATACATGCTGGGGTAGAGGGGGGGATCGCGATGATCCTCCTCGACGCAGAGAAGGCGTTCGACCGGGTCAGGTGGAGCTTTCTCTGGAAAGTGATGGCCGGCAAAGGATTTGGTCCCCGATTTCTGCAGGCAATCAAGGCCATGTATTACAATCCAATAGCTAGCATTCCGTTAATGGGTGAGGGCTCCAACCTGATCAATATTTCAAGAGGGACGAGACAAGGGTGTCCGTGCTCACCTATCCTATTTGCTCTGTATATTGATCCCCTGATCTGCCACATTAAGAGTAATATCAACATAAAACCAATTATCACCAATGGACTTGAAACCAAAATCCTCGCATACGCGGATGACATAGCTATCACCACTGTTGATCCAGCTAGTGCTATGAGGGAAATAATCAATATCACTTCTGAATTTGGGAGTGCTTCTGGATATAGACTCAATGTGGCAAAAACACAAGTATTATGTTCAAGTAAAACAGTCAAACTGGATGATAGATATGTGGATTCAGTAGTCTATCTGGGAATCACAATTAATGCCCAGACACAGGAAATTATTAAAGATAACTTCTCACCACTACTCATGAAAATGAAACAGGATCTAAAAAGAATTGATACTCTTCATTTATCAATCATAGGCAGGGCCAATGTCATCAAAATGACAATGTTCCCAAAAATCTTATATAAGTTTAGGTCCATCCCCTTTAAAATAGACGATATTTTGATTAGGGAAATGGAGGCAATTTTTATGAATTTTGTTTGGCAGTACGGCAAGGTGAGGAGATCAGTTAAATATATGTCTCTACCCCAGGAACAGGGTGGATTGGGTATACCTAATCTAAAATTATACCACTGGTCTTGTCTCCTCACAGATATGGCTATACTTTTCTTTTCTGCTGACACGATACACTGCCAGCGCGGTATTCCATCCATATACCAGTTAGCATTAGGGAATGAAGTATATGGTGTATTGCTAAGGAACTATGATAAACGTTTCTTTAAGTCCTCAGGGTATAAAATATTGGAAGATATCCGGGCGGTATGGTTGGCAATACAGAAGAACCAGAGCATTCCGAAGTTTAACAAACATACTCCACTTTGGAAATCAGGGCTATTCCCGCACTTAAGCAGAGATGGTTCCTGGAGACATTGGGAAAGACAGGGAATCACCACACTGGGTCAAGTGATGGTAAAGGATGCTCTGAGGCCCCTTGATCTTCTGAAGTCACGATATTCACTTCAAGGCTCCCAAGAGTTTAAATACATACAATTGTCCAACACAATTAAATCCAAAAGACCCACCATAGATATATCAAAAGAATGTACACTCCTAGACTACATGAAGGGAGGCGGTCGTCGTATAAGGAAAATATATGCTCTATTCCTGGGAACGCTGCCAGATGATATGCTTAAGACAGAGGCTACTTGGGTTGGGAAACTGAGTGACCCAGACATCGATTTAGACAGAGCCATTCTTATGGATAAAAGGTTCCTACGATCCTCAAACCTAAGAGCACAGCACTTTAAAACTTTATTTAACCTATATTACACACCGGCAAAACTGCTTGATTGGGGAAAGAGAGCGGATAACAACTGCCCTAGATGCGGTAAGGGCCCTGCTGATCTGCTTCACATGTTTTGTAGCTGTGAGAAACTAGGGCCAATTAAAAACGAAATTGCAAAGTTTTTAGAGGGGCTGCTAGCTGTCAGGATCGACCTATCCCCTACACTTTTAATAATTGGGTATGACGCCAAATTGGTTTTAAGCACAGAGTCTGAGGCACTTGTTTTTATAGCAACAGCTGTTTTTAGAATATTAATTGCTGCTGCATGGAAGGACATTGGGGCTCCAACCTTTCAGATGTGGATCTGTAGGCTGCTTGGGATCCATAACATCGAGTCGGAGTTGTACGCACTGAAGGGAGCAAAATCTAGGGACATGGGACTAAGGATTTGGTCGCCCGTGGCATCATGGAGGCGGTCAAAAACCCTGGGCTTATAGCTTTTTAACACCTATGTAGATATTCCCTCTTGTTCTTAATACATTTTGTTTGTATCTTCTCCTATACTAATGGTTTTAATCTGTTTTAACATCCCTACTACAAGATGAAACTCTATTATGCATATCTAACATCCTGTATGTATATTTATTCGGTATTTCTTTGTCAACGTGTGTTTCCTTGTATGTATCAGATATGCTATTGTCATGAACTTTCAATAAAAAAAATAAATAAAAAAAAATAATAATTCTCCTAAAGATCCAAACCCCCTACGTGTCAAACACTCCATATTCTGCAAACTGATTGGACTCAACCAGGATGTGCCTAATGGTACCACTCTCAATATGCCTAACGTTCAATAGTTCCTTTTTCTTTCAGAAAACTGTCATCATTGTCCTTCAGCCGTAAAAGTTCTTATTCAGTTTCCGCGGCCTCGTGCATTTCTACCTTGCAACATGTTTCAACTCTCGATAGACGGGTCCACAGACTCCGGTCGGCAAGGGAATTCCATTCTTAATCTTTCAAGGCTTTCCCACCAAGCTTTAACCATCATCAGGAACTCGCGAAGGACATATTATTTTCTCCCCTGCCTACATTTTCAGAAAATAAACTAAACCTAAAAAGACTCTTGAGGCCTTCACTGTAGAACAGTAAAATGCACTTTCAGGAAAAACAAACACACATATTAATTATTTTAGGTCAAGAAAAGATTTAATTATTAATTCTCTATTAATGTTCTGCATTATTATCACACTATGTACTTTCATCATTATTTTCTCTAACTATTATTTCTGCCTTAATCATTAGCATTTGCGGCCGACTAGAAATGCACTGGAAATACTGTTTTCTTTCCAGCACGTATTTGTGCAACTTATTCTCCCCATTTTAGTTTAACACTTTTAATTCCACACAATTTTGTTAATATTTAACACA
This sequence comes from Lissotriton helveticus, assembly GCF_964261635.1. Lineage (NCBI taxonomy): Eukaryota > Metazoa > Chordata > Amphibia > Caudata > Salamandridae > Lissotriton > Lissotriton helveticus. The sequence goes on from NC_136067.1 coordinate 1,532,510,365, forward strand.
ATGAGAGGTTTAAACAGAGCCGGTTTTCTTTTCGCAAAGCCCTGCTCACCCGGTTTCTGTCTGTGCATGCAGTGTTGTTCTGGTGGTATAGAGCATGAATGTAGTGAGTACAAGAGATTTGATTTGTAGTTGAGAGAGGTGTGATTGTGTGTAGGGAATGTGCTGAATTAATTTGTTACAATCCTATTACATGTGATTTCCAAATTGTGGATATGGATATGAATTTGTTTTAATTGAGAAGCCATATATTTTTGTATTTGAGAAGATTTCATGCTATGTACAAAATGTAAAGTATGATAAATATAAAAGAAAAAAGAGGAAACAAATGAAATAAAATATGCAATGAGAAATCAATTTTTGTGTCACTCAATGTTCATGATGCCCATTCTCCGAGCTATATCAAGCCAGTATTCAAAGTAATTTAGGTCTAGAGGGAATTCTACTGTTGTAGTTCATATTTTGTTTTTTTCCCCCCCTGTACCCAGACCTCCAGAAATCATAATTGGACAGGGGTGCCTAGATCATCTCAATATCGATTATAGTAATTGGGATTAGATACCTCCCAGCGTTATTTTAATCGGTCAAAACAAAGGTAATGTGGGTGCTGAACACGTGTGTGTGTTCACCATCGCTTTTAGAGTATCAAGAGGCAACGCGTCCTGGTGGCACCGATTTGTTTGTTGGTGTGTGGTTACACACACCAACACACACAATTTCTTACCAGTGGATTGAATAACTTGAACAAACATCTTAATAAACATTCATGTTACACCACTGTTGATGCTCTAGGACTGCCGGGTTGGAATTATTACCGGCTTTCGATTACGTAGTACTACTGAGAAATTTTGCAGATGCTTTATCCTTTCTTTCCTGAAATCCTACTACATATGCTCGTACCCAGCCGGGTTGGAATAATCACCGGCCTTTGGACTTTGCGGAGTTCTCGCAACTTTCTACAGCCCTGAAGAAGTCGTGGGACTACTTTTCCCTGACGAAACACGCGTCGGCTGGTTGCGTTTTCACCACAATAAAAGAATATACAGCATAACTCAAGAACTCTGTACATATGTTTACATCAACTCTTGTATAAACTTGTTTTATCATGTATGTGTGCCCAAGATCTAGCCAAACTGATAAGGGGCTTGTGATGTCTCTACGACTGTACGCAATGTGGTGATGGCATAAGCAGCAGTTGTAGTGCCATTTGGCAATTTGAAACAAGAGACATCTACGTATATTTCCTCTTGTAGGTCAGATAAGGGAACATCAGTCAAGTCTACCCGTCCTTTCACCTCTTCTTCCGTCCGAAAGATACAATCATGTTTCTAATTTTCATCATTTTCAGAAGGGAGGGGTAGTAACGTGGCTGGGTTCAGAGTGGCACATCATTTGATCGTAATATGCTGGGCAAAGAGTGTCAATAAACCTGTCAGATGTGCACTGGTGAGGTGCTGTGTCTTTGTCTAATTCGGAAGTGTATCCATGGCATTGGGTACCATGACCGTGAGGTCAGTATCAATTATGAGTCCAGCCAATTGTCGTATTGAAACAGCCACGGCCGCAACCGCTCTTAGACAGCTCGGGAGGGCTCTTGCGACTGTATCAAGCACATCAGAGAAGTAAGCACACAGCCGTTGCTTATCTCCAAATTTTTGTGTTAGATCAGACAGCGCACAACCAGCCGCTTCATGAACATATAATACAAATGCCTTGCAACAGTTAGATGTGCCAAGCACTGAAGCCGAACAAAGTGCACTTTTTAATTTCACAAAAGACTGCTGACATTCTGGCGTCCAAGGCAGGGATTCATGCACATCTTTAGTAGTCAAAGCAAGCAGGAGTTTGGTTAGTAGGGAATAATTTGGAATCTACTGGCGACAGAAGGAAGTAATGCCAATAAAAGCACGCACATTTTTTTGAGTTTCAGAAATGGGCATTCTAACAATAACACTAATACGCTCCGGAGTTAGCTGCCTACCCTCCTTCGACAGTAAGTGACCTAAATAGGTGACCTTCTGTTGACAATACTGAAATTTGGAAAGGGACACTTTATGTCAATGGTGTGCCAAGTGCAACAACAATTTAACTGTACTGTCCCTACAACCTTGTTCTGTGTCAGAAGAGATGAGAAAGTAATCAACATACTGTAGCAAAACATTACCCGTGGGGAGTGACAAAGAATCCAGCTGACCTTTCAATGCTTGACTATAGATACTCGGACTGTCCAGCCTTGAGGAGCGCGACCAAATCTTCCACAGCTAGGGTGAAGCCAAACAGAAACCTGCTATCAGGTTGAATATGAATACAAAAGAATGCATTTTTCAAGTCAATGACAGAAAATATTTTAGCAGAAGAGGGAATCATTGTCAAAAGCGTGGTGATGTCAGGAACCACCCGGAAACTGGGGAATCACTATTTTATTAACTTCACACAAGTCAATCACAATGTGATAAACATCTGCATGGTCATCAGAGGAACCTGGGGTTGCCCTTTTAAGAATCGGAAGAATAGGCTATTATAAATATTACCAGTTGTCTTCTCAACCACACCTTTCTCAATCAGATCCTGTAACAAGGCCACTCTCCAGCCTGCAGTATTTTATATTGAGGGACACAAGGTAAAATGGCACCATCCTTAACGTGTATCAAAACAGGCGACATCTGCAACAATCCCACGTCTGTGACACCTGTTGCCCACAGAGTGGGTGGCACGTATTTAAACTCAGCAGGAAGGGTTGCTTCTTTGGACAGACACTGCTTAGCGCACACCACATCCGGACCTAATGTCATATAGACACCTTCTGCAGAACAATAAATTGTGGCATGCAACTGTTTAAATAAATCCAAACCCATCAAATTCTCACCACAATTAGATGTCAACAAAATGGTGAATCCAAAGTGAAAGGTCCTCAGGTCAATGCAAGAGGTTTTGAAATGGGGCTTACAACCAGTATACCAGAAAAACCTACCAAAACATTATTATGGCCAGACAGAGCCGCCCCAGGGACCAAAGAGCAAGAAATAGAACTGTTCATTGCACCGGTAACCACCAAAAATTCCTTAGCTGAGCCATGCAAATTTGCAGTAACATAAGGACCGCACTGATCTACAGTTATCAAAACTGGTCCCTCACTCTGTCCCTTGATGGCCTAGCTGTAAGACATTCCTGTCACCTCATCTGTGTCATAACTAGGGATGGGCGGAAGTCGTGTAAGGGACTTACGCGGAGAGGCTCGGAGATTGAACCAATCTCGGTGCCTCTCTGCATATTTCCATTACACGACGCCGGCCGCTGCCCGCCTCCCGCCCGCAATATTAAATTACATTAAAAAGCCTAAAATAAGATTTAAATAAAACCTACCTTATCACGGGCGCATCCTTGTCCATTGCGCCTTCTTCTTGGAACTGCGCATGCGCAGGCTCTCGCGCATGCTCAGTTCCAAGAAGAAGGCGTGATGGACAAGGATGTGCCCACGATAAGGTAAGTTTCATTTAAATCTTATTTTAGGCTTTTTGATGTAATTTAATGCTGCGGGCGGGAGGTGGGTGACCAACTTCTGTTACACCCCAGAGTGTGCAGAGATTTGCCTTCTTTCTCCGCCGTCATTGCAAAAGGCGGAAGGGGCAAATCTCCGCACATTCCGTGGGCGGAACGGAGATGTCCGCCCACCCCTAGTCATAACCATCATGATAATACTGTCCGCTCGAGGGTCATCGAAGTAATTATTATCAGAATGACCCTGCCACAGCATTCTGAACCCTGTTCGCTCCTCCAGCTCCACAACCTCGTCTGCAAGAACCTCATCCTCTAGGGACTGCCACCTTCTTCAACAACACGGAACACTCGCTATGCCAGTGTCCCTCCTCCTTACATTACGCTCACTGATTCAGCCCAACAGGTGTAGTATTCCTGATAGTACGTGGAAGCTGTCGGGCCAAACCATCACGTCTTCTACCATTCCCTCTAGAAGCCTGCTGCAACAACACTTTTATCTTCAAATCCTTGTGCTTCCTCTCCGTCCTCTCCTTATCCTCATTTTCCCTGTGCTCATAATACTGTGCCATATTCAAAATAACAGAAGGAGAAGAGGTGGACCAGGTGCTCTCGGAAGTCTGCAATCGAGTTGCAATCTCGGGAAGCTAATTTGAAACAAATAATCGAACACCACCTTAGATCTACAGTTCCTGCCCCCTATAATCTAGAAGCACACCTTCAAACTGAGTGAAAAATTCAGACACACTCTTATCTTTCTTCTGACGACAAGCTGATAACTTGTCCCAATCAACTTTTCTCAGTGGAATAAGAAAATGCATATACGTTATAATGCGACCTGGTAAAGCAAGTATCTCTGCCCTAGGCTTCTCACCAGGCTTCCTCTCCTGATCCCATACTTTAATTTGATCCCAGGTACCACCCAATTCCGCAACGTGATCTTGTGTGTGCACTTGTCTCCAAATGTCAACTGATACCAACAAACCAAAAAACATTTTAACACCCGCAAGAGTCATTACTGTTGAAGAGGCTGCCTCAGTCAATTCTTTATAGTATGCAGTAGGATTTTTCCTAGGGTCAGGTAACTGATTCTTAAGGGACAACACCTCACTCATTTTCCATGGAGTGTAAACTCACTGCTCTTGGAAACGGGCAGCCTCACCTGGTCTGATAACAGCATTGTGCTGATCCCTTAACTCTAGTATCTCTGGGTGATATATAGGGCGAACCTCCTGCATTGGAAACTGAGATACCTTGGTGGGGCTCTTCTCAAGCAGCCTACCCCGGTAAGCAATCAATGTCGTAACATCACCAAAAACTTGAACGGGCGCCATATCAGTAACATTTACATGATCCTTAATATCATATAGAATTTGCGGTGCTGCATCATTAAAGCACTGCACCAAAAGACCATTCAAAGTAGCCGATATGTGCTTAAGGGCATGCTGCTGTACAAAAGGCTCATAATCCTTCATCACATTCCACACATCCTCCACACTGTAAATAGGATTTCGAGCCCACTGGGCAGTCTGATTAGCCACTACCTTTTACTCTTCATCTCCCAAATCAGATCGCACTAACTTTCGCCCCATGCGTTCCTTAAATTTTGTTCAATCTGGCTCCCCAAGTACTAGTTTCCCACTACTCAGTAATGTCGGGGGATGAAAGAACAAAGGGGGAGTAGCAACAGAAGTAACAGGCACCAACGTTGCTACTGGCTGCGTTGTAGGTGTAAGGGCTGGTGAAGGAGACATTGAAGCAATAGGAGTTGCGGAGTACTAACAGTCATAGTTCCCGCAGATGGCGAGGAGAAAGAAAGGACAGGAGGTGCCATTGCCAAGGCAGTCCGATCAATAGTAACAGGAACAGAAACAGTAGAGACAAAAGAACCGAGTAGCTGGGCCTAAGAGGGAAGAGCGGGATATATCCTCTGCGGGCATATGGGGGTGGGAGTCCAGTATCCAGAAAGCCTTCCACAAAAGTATTGTTTTCTTCTCTGGCTACATACGATTTATCAATTTGTAATCAAAACCTCCTATCTTCATGCTCGATTCCTATCACTTGCTTCTCTCTATCATGTGCTACAGCTTTCTGAGTCAATGTTTGCATTCTCATCTTTTGAGCCTCTTTTCTATGCTCTTCTCCCATAAAAACAAATTTTTTTGTTCATCAAAAGTGCCCCTCAACGGCCACTGCAACTCGGCATTGTCCCTCGTATATTTGTGCCATAGCGTACTAAACATAATAGGGCCAAGGCCATGTTTCACAGACATATCAAAGTTCGGAGGGCCTTCTGGCGGCGCTGGCTGACTTTGTTGCAATCGAGCATCTGCAGAGCAACAAATACAACAAGAAACCAAGAATCTGCTAAATCCAGGCATTTTCAAAAGTGAGCAAAATTCTTTATGTTGCCTGGCAAAGTGTTCGCAAACACTTAGTACCAAAATCGGTCCTCAGATCATTCCAAACACAAACCAAAATGGTAAATCATCCACAAAGAAGCCAAAACAAACTCACCTGATGTATGCAGGTCAAACGAATGTATTCTCCACTGCTGACTCTTTGGACCAAATTACAGATCCAAGGGTTACGCCGTTCAGGACTCCAGTCAGGATGACCACTGGCGAGGCACTGACCGGCAGGACAGAAGGAGCAGCTGTGAGTTCAGGAACTCTCTCGTGCATTAATCCCTAATCCGTCCATCCGACCCAACGATAGCCCCGTCCTCCCAACCCGTCCGCGGGAGGGGATGAGTCAGTCACCCAAAAGAGTTCCTGTTTTGGCGCCAAATCAAGGAAGCGACCCGATTAGGGCCACCCGGGTCACTCGTGACCACCTCTTAGCCTTCCATACAAATGAAGAGTCGGTCAGACAGTGGAGAATACCAACCAAGTATATATTTATTTTGATATGCTCGAGTGAAACCCTGTCTGCCCAGTCACTTAGGGGTGCTGCAGAAAAGACTTAATTCAGCAAACATAGTGATATATTATGTATATTTCAGAACCAAGGAAGACCCGCCCATAATGGAATTTTCCAAGCAGGTGCAGCTAATACAAAGAAGTACAGTAGGATGGGGTTTGATTCTGAGGCCGGGCACACAGTATCTCCTACCCAAGGTCATTCTGTCCGCGCCTGCCGCTAGACTGGTGGGAGAAGACCTCTATCTAGTGGGAAAGCTATGCGCTACTAAGAACAGTGTATTCATTAGCAGAGCAAGGCCTAACCTTGGAGAAATGAAACTTTCCACTGCCTGCTTCTCGAGGAGGGAATGCGCCATTGAGGGCATGAATCAAAATGGCGCTAAACATAAAATGGTGTTGTGAATGCTAACTTATATGGAACAATGCACAAACAAAATAGCAAAACATATTCATTTCATCACCATTTTATTTCTTGTTAGTCTACTCTTCTTTTCATTGGTTACATGACTTTTATCCACATGGTATCTTTTGGAGAAACAATTCCCATATGGCAACACCTATTCCAATGTGCGGGCAACCTATAATAGGCATTCTTACCATACACATAATATATACCTGGAAAAACAGGATCCCTACCACCTTTTATTCCCCAACCCCATGTAATCAGAAAAGTCTGGTCACATTCACTAGAACCTATGGAATATTTATTAAAATCGATCTTCTGCCTAAGCAAGCAACACTTTCCCTTATGATGCCAATCCAGAGTCATTGCAGCATATGTATCACCCTTTTTGTAATTTCCTTCTCTTGAAACCCAAGAAGGTATATGGGATTTTTGTTCAGCAGTCTTTTTCTTGAAATTCTATCTCCAATCTTCCACTAAGTTTATGAAATCAATCTCTTCCTGACGCAAACTACAAGTTAAATTATTACGTTGTGCATACACAGTATCTATTGTTTTAGTAGTATGAAAAAACTCACCAAAATGCTCTGCATTTATGTCACTACCCATCTTATTCATCTTCTTTCTAATAGGCACTTCAGAAAAGACTAAATCATAATTTGAATAATAATTTTCCAAGTTTTCTTTCTCATAGAACAGACTTGTTAGTACACTACACAAAATTCCATACGTTAAAGGTAGGTTATGATCAGCCGCGGCCGCTGCAGGTAAGAGCAGTGGGGAGGTGGGGCCAGGTGAGGGGGCATTTTGAGGGAAATAAATAATTTTCCTTCGTGGTCGTCTCTCAGAATCCCCCCTCACCTGGCCCCACCATTCTTACCTGCAGTGGCCGTGGCTGGTAATGACACAGACCACGGTAATTGCATGCGCACATAATAATCTCTTGCATCCATAGTATCCACATACTTATACAATATTTAGTCAAAACATTTAATGAAAAATCAGTGAGTTATCCAAGTGCAAATTATCACCAGTTAATTTCTTAAAATTAGTCTGTGGATCTTATTTAAGATTTTCCACATCTATTTTCTCACTCACCAAACTATGAGTAATATTATTCTTAGTAGGATACATAAAATAAGGCACAATGACAATTAGTATTGCTCTTGCCATTATCCATAAGAACTAAAATAAAAATGAAAAACAAAAAACAAAAAAGCGAACAAAAAAATGTAAAAATGTATAGTGTATCCAAGCAGTTCTTTAGCCTTCTTGCTTTTCCCCTTTTTTTTCTTTCATAACAACCTTAAACTGAGTTCCAGCTTTAATCTGTACTTTTCAGAACAGTTATTCAATCTTCTGCACCCACATCTTTTTTGACACAGTTCATTTAGGGTGGCTTGTAGCTGTTCTCGTGTCTTACTTCAGCAGTGGCCTTTTCTCTGTCATGCTCTGTAGGTTCAACTGCTTCTTAAACCACTGTGTATGTCCATTCAGGTGCTGCATACTTTTTATTCAGACTTTGCTCTCTTTGTTCTCTGAATTGCATCTTATTCTGTGTCACTCTGCTCTGATTGGTTCGATACTTCAAATATTGTATTTGGAACTTTCTTTTTTAGATTGTATTTTAAAGTTTTCACTCCTTTAGGCCATCTATCTTCTTTTCTTGCTTTTTTCACTTTCAAAAGGTCAACAGATTCAAGACTCGATTCAAAACTTCTTTTGTTCAATTCTTTTTTCTCTTCTTTGCTTGTTTGACCTTGTTCTTGAATCAAACTCTTTTCTGCATCAGTATTGACAACAGTCTCACGAGACCCAGTAGCTGGTGCCTACTTTATTCAATCCTGTTCAGACTTTTCTTGGCTTTCAGTCTGCCCTTGATCTCTTTGATCACTTTCATTTGTATCCTCTTCTGCTCTTTCAAGTGGACTTGGGACTCTTCTTGTGTAACTGGCATGTATCCAGTTGGTAAACCACCACACTTCACTGCTGTCATTGTCACCTCACCAGAACTCAGATGTTTCCCTTCTCAGACTCATCAGAACTAAAGGTAAAGCATCTGGCCATTTAAGTGATGTGGATGCACACACTTTTGAAAGTCTTGACTTAATTGTGCCAACAAGTCACAAACATAAGATGACGATTTGTATCAGATTTCTGCGTACCTTTGTTAATCCAAATTGAAATTTGAGCACAAAATCGTGCAACTTGATCACCATTAGCCAAATAATCATTTCCTGATTTATGTGCTGAACATATCACAACCCCAATTTCTTTGGGCATCTGTAGTGAAAGTAGTAATTCTTTTAAGTAATTTCTGTTTCGAATTGGCGAACCTGATGATGTTAAGAAACCTCGTTGCAACCACAATTGCTCAAAATCAGGAACCACCCAAAAAACCATATTGACTACCAGTAGATATGGTTATTCTCAATTTTTTGCCAATTATGCATGCTCTGGTCAATGCAACCAGCTCAGAAATTTGTGCGGAACTTACTCCTTTTAAGCATGAAGCTTCAAGGACAATAGCCACTGTACAAACTGCATATGAAGCACGCAAAGAACCATTTTCATCTCTCAAGCAGGATCCATCCACAAAAAGTACACAATCCGATTCAGGCAATGGTGTGTCTTTAATATCAGGTCTTGGTTTTGTACAGAGCTCATTCACATTTAGACAGTCAAGATCAGCTTCATCCACAGCTTCCTTACAACTCGGACTCGGTAACAAAGTAGCTGGATTCAAATTCGTGCATCTTGTCACAGTCGCAGTTTCTGCTCCCAGAATTACTCTCTCATACTTTGTCAACCGACTACTTGTAAGGTGCTGTGTTTGAGTTCAAGATTTCAACAGAATGTGGCACATACACTTTCAGTGAGTATCCCATTACAATCGAGTCACTCTGTTTCAAACTCACACAAGTAGCAGCAACTGCTTTCAAACATCCTGGTAATGCTGCAGCCACTGAATCTAGTGTTGCAGAAAAATATGCCACTTGATGACGTGCTGTTCCATGCTTTTGCATTAGAACTAAAAGTGCACAACCATCCCTCTCACGGCACAATAAGGCAAAATCCTTGCTGTAATCCGGCATTCCTAATGCGGGTGCTCAACAAAGGCTGCCTTGCAACTCCATAAATGCTATCATGCTTTCTTCATCAAGTTCAATTGGATCTGTCACATCCTTATGTGTCAATCTCTGTAATGGCTTGACTGTCAGTGAAAACCCACTGATCTATTGTCTACAGTATCCAACCATACCCAAATACATTTGAATTTCTTTCTGTGTTTTGGGTGGATTTATTTGCAAGATCACAATTATATGATCTTGTGACACTTTCCTGACTCCGTTCTCAATCTTATATCCCAGATATAGTACTTCTTTTTGACAGAATTGCAGTTTTGCAGGTGATACTTTATGCCCACTTACTGCCAAATGGTTCGGTAGAGCAATAGTATCTGTCACACATGCTTCTCTTGTTTTGGAGGCAACTAGCAAATCATCTATGCATTGCACCAAAACGGAGTATTCTGGCATTACCAATGAGTCTAAGCATTTCTATAAAATCGGTTTGAAGATTGAAGGTCTCTCTGTATACCCTTGGGGAACTTGGCACCATGCCAAAACAAAGTTCCCGAACCGGAATGCAAACAAATATTGACTATCCAGATACAAAGGTATCTAGAAAAATGCTTGACACAAATCAATCATGGTAAACCACTCCGCATCACATTGTAGCTAGTAAAGAACCACTGCAGGGTTTGGCACTATTGGACAACGGGTATCACTATCCTATTGATCTTCCTTAAATCCTGAACTATCCTATACTTACCGCTCTTTTTTGTAATCCCCATAATAGGTGAATTACAAGTACACCCTAGTATTTCTTTCAAAATGCCTTGTTCAACCATCAATTCAATTACAGGAGTTACTCCTGCAATGGTCTCAGGACTTATTTTGTATTGTGGCGTTTTTGGAAATTCTGCACCCTGTTTGACTGAAATCTAAATAGGATTAACTCCTGTCATTAATCCAATGTCTTTCCCTAATAAATCCCACACATCAGTCAACACAGTGCCTCTCAATTCAACAGGCAAATCCTTTGCTCTAAATAAAGGATACAAATCATTCACCTCTGTCCATTGCCTGCCATAAGCATCTTGAAAACGACATCTTTGTCCTTCATATGAAATGCTATACCATCTGGTGTACAGTAGATGGTCCTGTTCATCTTACACAGCAAATCTCACACACCACAAAACAATGCAAATTTGAAAGTCTCCAATGTTTAACCTTCATTGGTTTTGTCAATGGAGTTCCAATCAATTGATTTGTGGGTTAAAGATTTCCATAGTTCTCACAGCGGAAAGGGTAGCACCAGTGACTACAAGGAATGTAACCACATTTTCTTCAACTTCTCCATCCACAAAAGGACCACACTGATCTACCTCTAGAGATGCGCCAAGCACGCTCTCCTCCTCCCCCCTCAGGCACCGTCATTGAGATGTATATGAATCACTCCCCTGGCACTGCAACCAGTATTGTGAGGCCATTTGCACGTTTTTATTATGATTAGCTGATTCACCACATTCGCACTGGATATTTGCACGTAAGCATTCACAATTTCATTGGGCATCAGACTTGATCTGAACCTGTGTAACGACCTTTTGTGGTTGTCGTAACTGAGTCTTATACATCTCAACCTGCATCTGTTCATTAAAGTCCTGATTCATTTAATTATTTCCCATGAAAGTCCTACACTTGCGTTTCCAATGTCCCAACTTGCCACAAGCATAACAGGGATATTTCTTTTTCATCTCTTCTTTGTTACCTCTACCTCTTACTTGAGTAGAAACACCACTATTTACCATGACAACTCCCATGGTAGGTATTTGACCATTCTGAACATTCTGAGTCTGACCCTTTCCTTGAAAACCTATCTGAGAGAAATCGACAAAATTACCAACTTTCTGTGCAGCTTTCATTTGAGCCCACATTAATTTCTCTTTTATCTTCTTGTGTCTTGATTCAATATCATCACTACAATACTTTGCATACCGGAGTATTTCATCGATAGCCTTGTTCTGCCAACAAATTAAATTGTGCTGAATCATTGTACTAATGTCTGGTCTCAATCCAAACACAAACCTATATACAAAGTGTCCCATATCTTTGTCAGTAATGTTCTCAAAATCAATATACTGTTTAAACACCGGTAGAAGCCTTTCATAATAAGCATGTACTGTTTCATTTGGTTCCTGAGTTGTTCTATCTATTTTAACACAGTCTGTCTCTTTTGGTGAAATCTTTCCCTTCAAATAGGTAATGACCTGATTATATTTGTTCATCACTTCATCTGATGGTGCTCCAGTCTTTGCATTTCTGGGGTATTCTTCTTTTGGCTAGTCTATCGCAATTTTACACTCTTCCCACAAGTCAGCTGGAACCAAAATATCAAACAACCCATCTAAATCTTTCCACAAAACTTTCGAAACCTTTCCAAATCTCTCTACTTGTTTGTACCATTCAACTGGTTTTTCTCTCAATCTGGAAAACTCATTCATGATAGACAGCATATCCTGTCTTGACCAAACAACATGAACATATCCACCTCCTGGTACTTCTCTCATTGGATATATCATTTTAGTTGTTGTTGTCTTTGTACCTGTTCCTGTTGCTCTCACTGGAAACATAGATGAAGCCCCTTGACTTGCCAACATTTCTTCATTCTTTTTAGACCATCTACCTTTTCAATGTTCTAATTCACCCCAACGTCTCAATGTTTTAATCAACTCTTTGATTTGCAATCACTTTCCTGAAGCATTTACATTTTCCAAATCTTTTTCACTAAATCCCAATCTATATGCCTTCTGTAAGGCTTTTGAATTTTCTATGTCAACACGATAAGTCGGTGCCACTTCAGCAAATCTATCATGCAGGCTTTTTTCTCTCAATTTACTATTCTTACATAAAAACAACAACTCCTCTTCTTGATTTTTACTCAATCTCTCTGGACTAATCATACCTAGAATTATTTCTTCTAAATTTGCTTTTAATCTGCTCACATCCAGGCTCATATCACCTCTATTAGATGACCCTATTGAACTTCCTGATGTAGGTGTTATTTCTCTCAAATTCTGGACTAACCTTCTTGGTTCTATTGCACATTATGCTTTGGAGTTTCCACTGCCCTTTCTCAAAAATCAATGTTTATGTCTCTCTTGCACCAACACCAACACTATCACTAGTCCTATTATTATTAACAGACACAGTCGATGCATGCACTTGTGAAATATTCTGGCCTTCACTATACAAAGGAACTATAGGACCAATAGTCACAGGAACTGACAAAGCTTCTGCATTCAAATTCAACTGAGCAATTCTCTTTGCCAGATCATCTTTTACCTGACTCACTGCATTTTAATTCTTCACTTGAGAATACTGAGGAACCTCTACTTGAACCAATGGAAAACTTGGTGTAATCCTTTCTTGTCTTCCTGATATGGCAGAGGTCTATTTAGCAATAATTCATCCAAGAACTCATCATCAATTTCATTTGGATCAGGACACAAACTCTCAACATTCTTCTTTTTCTCTTTACACTTTCCCCCTTCCTGATTCTTCACTATAACAACCGGATATATTTCTTCACCTGCCGCTATGACATCTCTCCTCCACTTCTTCATTTGGGCATTCCATTTAGTCTCTGAGTATCTACTCACAGTATTTCTGTATTTATTCTCAAACCTATCCCTTTCTCTCTTTTAAGCCTCATGTTCCCATTCCCCAAGCGCTTCATACTGCATCGGTCTAGGATGTAGTTTCAGCTCCATCATCTGATATCTCAAATTTTCTAAAATCCTCACATTAAAGGCTCCCAGTTTCTGGAAATGCCATATTCCCATCTCCTTCTGTATATATTTTACCCAATTCCCCAACCATGTACACATGAAATATCCCCATTCTAAGGAAATGAAGGAAGCAGGCATACCCTCAGGCAGAACAGGAATTCCCTCGCTAATAGATATAGGCTCATCCTTTCTAAACAAAGTCTTCAACATTTTCAATAACTTCATGTTATTTTGTTTACTATTCTAAATCAGGAAAACAAAAGAAATTCTTATTTCCACAAACACTATTCGTACATGCTGACCAGTACCAGCGCGACTCACACCAACCAACCAATAATAGCACAGCACTCTCTCGTGACGATTCACACTAGCTGGCTAATGCCAGCACAGCTCTCTGTGACTTCAGTTTAACTCCTGCGACTGACCCTCCCTTTACAAAAATTATCAGCAAAAAAAATAGGAGCATTTCTTAAAACAAATAAGATTAGAACAACATAGAAACAAACCTGCTTGTCTGCTCCACTAAAGAAATAAAGTTTCAATCGCTCTAAGAATACCAGCACTACCAGCAGAATATCGATTAGCGTTATTCTACTCTCTATCAAGTGGAAATTCTCAGGAATTCTTCAGCTGCACTTTCTAAAGGTACCCAAATACATTTTCACTATTCTAACTCCAAAGTTCCCTGTGCAATACTGATAATACGGCTATTACTCAATACTTGCAACAAAAGCAGACAACGCAATACCGCTTAGCGTATGCCACACTAAAACACTGCCCCTTAGGCTATATCATCATCATCCTGGGATCTTAGGCCACTTCAGACTCGTCTCTCTTAAGGTCAACGACGGACCACAACATATAACGGTAATACAAGATATTAATAACCACAATTATTAATTCTGTCCAATAAATTGTTAATTTATTTTCACCAAACCATCAAGTCTGCTATCAAAAACTGATGCAACAGAAAGGGGTCTTTGCCAAAATCTATCATAAGGGCCCACATATATACTTTGCAAACACTCTCCCGCAGCATGAGTTATAACACAAGTTTACCAAAAAATCACTATCTAGATGATCCTTTTCATGGGATGGACCTTTATTGCGTGGTCAGGGATTGGCAACATATATAACAGAATCATAACTTATGAAGACCTAAACAGAAATAATAAATCATTTGATAAATCACTTGGCATTAATAATGACAGACTCTGATTACTTATCAATATGCTTTAATCTGATATTAATGAATGCTCATCAAGTGCAACACAGCCTGAATCATAGATCATCACTCAAAGAAACAGCAATACAGCAATTCAATTATCATCTCATAATAGTGTCAAAGAGAGTGGATAGGAGAAGTGACAAAGAGCATTTGCAATAAATTCATGCAAATGTAGAATATCATACGCACCCTAGGAAATACTATAGCACAACATGTTAATAGTCTGAAAAGCTATCCTCCGACCGGAAGGGTAAGCTGGGGCACCCTCAAGAAGGTAAGAGGAACAAAGTGAAAGAGTCGGGATCAGCAAAACAACGAACAGCCAATAAGGAAACAGCAACACAGCTCTCTCCTCACGTCTCTCCAGGCCTACCTAGCATACTCAACAATTCTAACACTAATAGTTTTACACTAATTCTCCTAAAGATCCAACCCCCCTACGTATCAAACCCTCCAAATTCTACAAACTGATTGGACTCAACTATGGGTTTTCTAATCGTACCACTCTCAATATGCCTAACTTTCAACAGTTTCTTTGTCTTTCAGAAAACTGTCGATATTGTCCTACAGGCGAAGAAGTTCTTATTCAGTTTCTGCAGCCTCCTGCATTTCCACCTTGCAACATGTTTCTACTCTCGAAACAAGTGTCTGCAGACTCCGATCGGCAAGGAAATTCCATTATTAATCTTTCATAACTTTCTCCACCAAGCTTTGACCATCGTCAGGAACTCGAAAAGGACATATTATTTTCTCCCCTGTCTACACTTTCAGAAAATGAACTAAACCTAAAAAGACTCTTGAGGCTTTCACTATAGAACAGTAAATTGTACTTCCAGGAAAAACAAACACACATATTAATTATTTTAGGTCACGAAAAGATTTCATTATTAAATCTCTATCAATGCTCTGCATTATTATTACACTATGTACTTTCATCATTATTTTCTCTAGCTATTATTTCTGCCTTAATTAATAGCATTTGCAGCCTACTAGAAATGCACTGGAAATACTGTTTTCTTTCCATTACGTATTTGTGCAACTTATTCTCCCCGTTTTAGTTTAACACAGTTAATTTCACACAATTTTGTTAATATTTCACACAATGAGAGGTTTAATCAGAGCAGGTTTTATTTTCGCAAAAACCCTGCTCCATCATGTGCATACCAACATCAATTACAGCCATAATATTACAATATTGTGGTGACAAAAGAGGTCAGTTTAGAGATGATTACATGGTTTTTACACAGGTTGGGAGGTAAACCTTCACCACATGGGGTACTGTGGAAAACTGTGCCTCATTATTGGCTAGACTTCTATTAACCAAGCAGTCTCCTTATAACTAGGCGATAGGGAAAACTCCCTCATGGCCAAAATGGGTGACTTTCAGCTTAAAGCTTTTCCTGTGAACACTGTGTACATGTTGTATTAGTCTCTAGGGTTCAGGGCCCACAAAAGACAACAGGTGGAAGTAGGAATTTTCAGCGAAAAAGCAAAGGATGAGTCAAAAAGTTTCTAGGTTACAAGACGTTTGTCCCCGCAGGGAGCTATTTGATAAGCATCTCATTTCAGAAAATCTAAGGTAAATTGAGTCTCCTGAGGGATAAAGTAGCCAAACCCAAGTATGTTAATTTATGTATAAGATTGCTCATGTCCTGGAAGAAAAGGACAGTCTGGAAATACTACCTACTTTAACACTGTGGTCGGAATTGTCTCCAACTTCATTGAAGAGTTTTGTGTGGTACTTCTGGAATCTTTTAGTGTAACATGTTTAGCTATTTCACAACACCACACTTGGAATGTGCAGGAAATATTGTCCTATTCAGGAACAGAGACAGCCCAATCTAATCCATTTAATGTTCCACGGCTCATGAATCTTCACAGATCAATTAATCTTTAGTGGAAACATGATTGTCAGCTGAGGACTTACCCCAAGAATGCCAGATCTTGGAACTTGTTCATTTAATGGATTTATGGTCCATCTGCAATTGTGCAGCAGGTGCCGTGGCACCAAGACGCTAAGGCTTTAGTGTCCCCATGAATCCTGATTTTAGCACTATTTTACTACGCAAACCAAAGTCAGAGGGGCATTTTCCTTGCACTAGGATCAGTGACACAGTTGCTACACCACTGCCAACTGGGCCACCTCCTCCAGGAGAGCCAGAAGAGAAAATGCAAAAATCCTCGCTGAAGGATCATCTTGCTATTGTTGGAACTCTTAGAAGACCATGTCCTTGTAAGTTTCAGATGAGATTCTCAGCATCCTTCATCCTGGCATCATTAAAAACCAAATACAGGGAAAGGAATGGTCCCACAGGAAGCTCGTAGGTAAAATTGTAAGTGACTCAAAGGGGAAAGGGAAAACCTGGATGGGGAAGAAGACACTAAGGGGGATATTTACAAGAAAATGTCAGAGCATGGTGTTACGCCGAAATTGGTAACGCCGTGCTCCGCCATTTTTACAATTTCAAAAATAGGGCGCACCCCTGCATTTAAGTGCAGGCGCTAAAAAGGGCACCCTTGCGCCATGTTGTAAGGGTAAGGGTTGTATCACCATTCTAAGACAAGGTAATACCTGGCCTTAGTTTTTGCCGCTGCGCCAGCCTTGTAAATATGGGGCTGCACCAAAAAGCAATGGGTGTTGCTGTAGTATGCCCACAGCAACACCCATTGCCTGCCTCTGTGCCTCAGCAGAATGCTGCTCTAAAGGGCATATTTACAAGGTGGTGCTAAGACACATTAAGTGGCTTAACGCCACCTTATAAATATCGGGTAGAGAGCAACACCACTGGAGTCTCAGGAAAAGTGATGCTCTTGAAGCGTTAGGGACTTGTAAATATGCCCCTGAGCATCTACAATGCTTTCAGCAACACCAGTACAATTAAACACATGCATGCTTCCACAGTGATGTATCATTCTAATGCTCTCTTTGTCTATGTTTAAAACATTATTTATTTAGCATGAGTTTTTGATAGTTATGCTCCATCAACACATGGATCGTGTTAAAGTTCCCAACGTTAGCCACAGAAAATTAAAAATAAACAAGTCACCAGCAAAAAGGCCTGAGACATGGTTCAAGGGCTACGTAGGTGTGTGGCACAATCAGTGTTGCAGGCCCACTGGTAGCATTTGATTTATAGGCCCTGGTCAGCCGCAGCCGGCAGTGGGAAGAAAGGTAGGGCGGTGATGTGGGGAGGGGCAGGGGCAGGGTGTGGGGTTAGTAATGTATGGATTAAGGAGTTTTACAGGTAAGTAAACATTTAAATAAATTAAACGAATTTTGTTGCGCGCACTGCATCGCATTTTGGGATGCAGTGCACTCAACAAAATTCGTTTTATTTATTTAAATGTTAACTTTCCTGTAAAACTCTGTAATCAAAACATTACTATCCCCCCACCCTGCCCCTCCCTCTCCCCACGTCACCGCCCTGCATTTCCTCCCACTGCCGGCCGTGGCTGGCCCTGGTTACAGGTAGGGCTCTTTACCAGGGACTGTAAACCAAGTATGCCAATCATGGATAAACCAACTGTCATCACATTTTAGGTACAAAGCACATTCACTTTCGCACTGATCAGCAGCGGTACGGTGCTCAGCATCCTTAAGCCATCAAAAACGAAGTCAAAAACATGAGAGCAGGTAGCAAAAGGGCAGGGCAAACCACACCAACAGATGCCAGGTCTAACACCAGCTGAATTGGGACTTCTGACAACTTACAATTAGTGCCTGAGTAGTCAAGTAGAATTAGATCCGCTTCTAGGGTGGGTGTCACTTTGCAGGCAGACACTCCAAACATTAGTAAATCATAATATTAAAATGTAAATTCATATAATGGTTATACTTACAAATATGATTATGATATTCTTGTATGTAAAACATGGTGAAAATGATTATTGCTATGATCTTAAAAATATAACCGCAAAATACATAAAAGTGAATGAAAAAAATAAAACAAGAAATCTACACCATAAACCAAACCCTCCCTATAATCCTACCTAATACTAGTCTACAGACTAAGCCTAAAAATAACCACGTTTGATCAAAAGACTAGCTCTAAAATCCACACTAAGGCTATGCCCCGGTCACAAGACTACTGCTAATCTACGACTTGCACCTAAGCTCAATTTTAGACCCTAAGCATAAGCATACAACAAAAGCATGACTCTAAGACTAAGGCTAAAAACTGATTTGCCAAAATTAAGTCTGGTCTGTTAAGAAGTAACATTCTATTTACACACATTTTTATTTATGGTAATCTGAATACATCAAACATTACTGTGCGTTCAACCTAAATTAGTTCAAAATTAAAATTTCAAGAAAGTGAATTATAAATTGAGGGAGGTTGTAGTCCACCACAATTTATAAACTCACTAACCTGTTAAGGCCAGTCAAAGACTTCATTATTTAAACCTGAGATCAATACCTGGTGGCTATGGCTCAGAGCAGACATGCTTAACTTAGAGAAAATCTGTAAAGCTTTTAGAAAGATAAAAAGAGTTACAATGACAATAAAAATCCCACTCCAGTTTGTATAAATAAAGTAAAATGTAATAAGCAAAATAACATCAAAATTATTTTAAAAAGGCTATACGGGGAACCAGAGATATAAATTTGTAAAGATTTAAGAGACAAAGCACCAAGAAAAAGTAAAGGGCCAATAGAAAGTACTATTTGTGTGTGGCTGGGTCCTAGACACGATTTCAGGCTGACTGAGATGGAGGACAGGTCGGATAAGCCAAGCTGGTACATTCCGGTCAAAGATTTCTGACTCTGAAATGAAAAACAACATCCTTCAGGGGTTCATGTTACAGGCTGTAGCCTAGGAAGTCATCTTGGAGCCAGATGGCCTGTAGATAAACCTCAGAGCAAGAAATGTTCAAATGTCCCACATAGGGAAGTCCCTTCGTCGATCAGATAATTTTTACATCTTTGCCCAGACAAGATTTATTTATTTTTTAGCTCAAACTCCTCTAGCAGGGCAATGCTGCAGGCTCCATTTGAGAAGGTCACACCGAAGTCAGACTGGCTTGATGACAAGGTCAGCTGAGTATTTTTTCGATCGGCAAAAAGCTCTGAGAGGGACCAATTTGATTTTCCTGCCCAACAAAGTCACGCAGTGAGCAAATTGATTTTAGTAGTTGGCCTCGGTCCGCTGAAGGTCTGGGAATTCAAACATTTTTGTATGTGCAAATTCTTGAGAGATTTCAGAAAAAGTCCTTCAAGACATCACTAAGGGTCAGAGGACCTCCGGGACAGCAACTAGGATTCAGAACTCACCTTAGCAGATACCACTAGCAGGGTAAGGTCCTTTTTCAGTTGCAAATGGTCACTAGTCACTCCTGTGTACAGGTGGGAGCAGGTCCAGCCCTTCAGGACTTCTCATACATCTCAAACAAGTGAGGTACTAGATTTATGGATTTCACTGGCCAGTGGATGAGGTGACACTCCCTAACCAATGGGTAAAAAGTTCCTGGTGACAACCCTACCCACTTTAACAGCACATTACCCCAAGCTATCTTAGTGTCCACTAGTTTAGGGGGAATCCAAGATGGCACAGGCCTTCTGCCCTTGGCAGAGGGTTGTGTGCTAGGCAGGAGTGTGTTTAGGGAAATCAGTAGTCCCCTCCACCTAACCTACACTAATCTGGTTCTGGGACCAGCTTTCCATCGCACTGGACTGGTGCCCAATTGGCTACCCACGGCCTAAAGTCAAAGGATTCCCCTTCTTTAGGTTTCCCCTTGCGCTAAAGTATCAGCAGTTCGGGCTGGACTGTTCCTATTGGGCGCAGGGTCAAGACTGATTTGCATATGGCTGGGTTCAAACTGGAATGGCAGGTGGAGCAAAAAATATGGATTTAGGCTCAGATCTCTGTACTGGGGTGAATGTATGACATTGTTCTGAAATCTGTACATCAATTGCTGTTTTTGCATTTGTCACCCCGAGTAGGACGGGTATGCCCAGACTTGGGTCCCATGCTCTCCTTCCCACTGGAGTCAAGCTATCCTGACTGATGAGGGGTGAAACCCCGATACCGATTCTTGGATGCTTGTTTCCAGTCCAGGGAGGACCTAGCCTGCAGTTAGGGCTGAACTGTTCACATTGGGTGCAGGGTCAAGACTGATTTGCATATGGCTGGGTTCAAACTGGAATGGCATGGGGAGCAAAAGAGTGATGGATGTAGGCCCAGATCTCTGTACAGGGGTGAATGTATGACATTGTTCTGCGTTCTGTCCATCAATTGTTGTTTTTGCTAAAGTATGAATGGGCAGGCTTCACCTCTGTCCCTTTCAAGTTAATGACGTCCCCAGCTCATCCTGTAACCAAGCCTAAGCCACAGTCCTGCTCTGGGTGTTTTCCCACCTCAGTAAGGTCAAGCACTGGCAGGGCAGCTGCAGGAAAGGAAAAGGTAAGTTTCCAAAAGTTACTTTTCCTAAATATATATTAACAATCTAAATTTACCATTAGATTGGATGTTTATTAAATATTATCAATTGTGATTACCTATTTTTTCTAGCTGATCCTAAACCTGGAATAGCAGAATTTATATTTTAATCTGTACTGTAGTTTTCTTCCTAGGACAGTCAGAGCCTTTGACATTGGAAATAGCTTTTGAGGGTTTGTCTCTGCAGGGACATAGTAACATTACATTTCTATATGTTCTACTTTTAAATACCATGTACCCAACGTTGTATGCTTCAAGGCCTATATGGGGGCGACTTATTATTATTTAAAAAAAGCTCACCAGTATGACAGATTCCTAGAAGCTGACCACTATGACAGATTCCTAGAAACATAGGGAACTTTTACGTTTAATCCCTGAGACTCAGATCCCCCTTCCCCACCACCCTTCCTACTACAGGCTGGACTTCCTAGCCTTCTATCCCCATACACCATGTTCATATGCCCATAATCCTGCCCACCTTTTTCCCCTGCCAAAAGGTTTATTTTGATAGGTCGGGCAGCAGGTTTAAACTGCAGCAATCAATTTTATGATGATAGGCCTGAAGTCACGTTTTCTGGTGTCGCACCAGTGAATGTCACAATAAATTCTGCCGTGCGTAGTTGACATATTACTTTCCATGCCATGGGAATAGTTTCCACAACATATACTAAAGCCTTACTGGAGAGTTAGATAAGTCAATAAGGGATTATACAAAGTGTACATGTTTTAGGAGTCAGAGCATATACACTGAGCACTAGATAGCAGTGTTCCAGTGTACTAAGTCTGAAAACCTGCACTAGAACTCAGCAAAAAATAGGGCATTTTCTCACTAAAATATTTCAACAGTTTTGGGAGTTTTATTCTAAGCATTTTAGTTGTTCCTGCATTTTCTGCCAAAGGTGCTTTGCTCATTATGCCTACTGGATTTGGAGTGCTTAAAATCGACAGTGACCAAAACAATGTATATACCTGGAAATGTATTGTCTGAGGCATTTTTTAGCAGAATATGTATGCAATTAAAACTCACAACAGTTTTCCTGATATCACTGCTGAATTAGTATACAATATTCTGGGATAGCGTTACATAACTTATGGTCTGTGGCCCCCTCGGGGGTCTGCGAAACCTACCCAGGGGTCCTTGACTACTCAGGAAACTAAACAATAATAGCAGATTGATAAAGTGTGTATAACTAAAGAAGGAAAATAGAAAATGCTATAATGTTCTGTAAATGTGAATGCATTTTAAATTGGGGTCTTCAAATTAACTTGGTATCCTCAGATTGATTCATGGGAACAGTGCAAGTGCATCAAATAGAATATAGCATGGACAATGGGTGGCCTCAATTGAATTTAGGAAAGCTGTATGTAGATTTTTTTTCTGTGTTTTGAATTAAATGAAATATTTAATCATTGTGTATTTCTTTCAAGAATGCTTGTTTCTGTGTATCTTTGTATGTTATTTTGTGGTTTAAATCATCAAAATTGCTTAGGCCCGAGTCCTCGGCTTCAAGTAATGACTCAGTGGGGGTCCTTGGATTCCAGTAAGGATTTAGTGGGGGTCCCAAGATTCCAGGGTCACAGAAATGAAATGGTTAAGAACCACTGTTCTTGGACATAGCATCATAGTAACAGAAAACATTTGCAATAATAAAATCAGGATTCAGGTGTCTACAAAACTGGGGGACTATATTGCGCACCTACTTACACTTTGCATGATTAACGCACCCTGTACATAATAATTCAGAAAGATCTGTATCCTGGAGTGGATGATGCAGATTTTTTTGTTATTTAAGCATTCTTAGGTAGTGCACTTAAACTCCTGGTGTAAGCATACTGTACTCATAAACAACGCAATGCGTAACTTTCCATTTTGAAAGAGTACAATTATTAAATAACCAATCAAAACACACTTATATCCAACTTTGAGGTCATTTTGGAAGCATGATAGGAGATACAGTTACGTAAAGTGAAAAGGTAAGAGAGATTTAGTAGTATCTGGAAAGGGGGTAAGGGGAACAGGAACATGGATAGAGAGAGCCCTCACAATCACAAAATTGATGATATTAGCCCAACCCATCTCCTCTTGAAATTGGAGGATTTTTAATTTGCCACCCAACTTTAAGCCAGGCTCTAAAAGTTAAAAGTGGTATCTCAATCTACCATGCAGCCAGGCTGGTCCCAACAGGCACTGACTGACTGGATCAACTGAACACTAAGGGCCAGGGGCAGGATCCACTAGGCATCCTACAGGATAATCAAGAAATGATAATTGGTCTCACCCACAGATTTGACATGATTCCCTGGGGAAGTAACTCACAATGCATCACAGATCATTTTTTGAGGCTGATGAGCAGCGCCTAAATGCAGCAAAGTAATTTCTCCTCACTCCGTCAGAGTGCAGCCCTTGGGCATCTCGCCTCAAAGTTTGAACCTGCTGGCCCTTTGGATACAAAGCAGAAATGAGTCACCAAATCACTTGAGACAAGCAGGCAGAAGGCTTGCCAGGTCTCTTGCTGCTTGTGTGCAGCTGGTGAGTCAGCACATCTGGCTGGCCACTGGTGATAACTCTTATCCCTTTCGAGTAAGTTGTGTGAGTCACAGAAGTTTGGCAAGGCACACTGACTCTGGTGCTGGAGCCAGTGGAAGAGCTTTCGTGTAGGAGCAATTTCATGGGACAGATACATGACCATCAGCTCGCAAGGCCAAAATAAATCCTGAGTGTGCCCTGCAACAAGCCACATTTATAGGGCTAACATATTTAGTTAATCCGTTAAGAAAGCTTCTTAAAATTAAGGAAGGCATTCACTAAAAAAATTCTTCTCAGGCTACATCCCTCAAGTGGTTAGGTAGTGTGCAAGGTTCATGCCGTAAAGCTGAGTCAGGTGAATATTTAAATACCAGATAGCTAACTGTATTGCCATTGAATTCATGTGTGGGAAGGCATGTATCCTACCGTGCAGAAGAAATTTAAATTTCATTGAAGTGGGAAATGAACATAGCATAGAGAAGAGCATGCAGGCACATCTCACTTACACCTTTATCATAGTGCTAAGGGCACAATGCCGTGTCAACACGTTCTGGAGTTTTGAGAACTAGACACCAACATTCCTTCATTTCTGCATGATGCCAAGCCTGACCACCTTTCTCACACACAGATGCAATCCCAGGTTTGGAAAAGGATAGCATGATGGATTTTAGAATGGGACATAACGAAATTTATAGAAAGTCCACAAGCTAGCCTCGCCATAGGTACCTTGGCTAGGTTATAACAAAGACTTTCTCACATAATCACCATTGGTTTCTTGTAGCAGCCAGCAGTGAATTATTAGTGCAACAGGACCACACAAATACACTAGTCCATTTTCTGATACTCCTACCAAAGGTGTTGAAGTGTATATCTTACGATTTTCTTTAGACAAAGTTTGGACATGGTATCAGTACTAGCTCACAATCCAATTACATAAGGCAGAAACTTAAAAAATGTTTGAAGAACAACACAGCTGCTGGCCAAATATGCAAGGTATTCCTTGTCTGCACCCACTATCTGCCCCCTCCCCATCCTTAACAATAGCCATGTCCCTAACTCCCTAATCCACTTCCTTAACTATAAAAAATAAGATCCTCTGAGAAGCGCTTATTCCACATTTTATTACTGCCCCATGCCTGAACCTCCCTCTCCCCCAAAAACAGTTATTTATGTAAACATTCTCCATGTGTTGCTCTGCTCCTACACTGACCCATTCTCACGTGAGATGCTTTTTATTAACCTTTTACTTGACTTCCCATCTCTCACTCCAACTTATCTAAGCTAGCACTACACTCTGAATCCAATGCTTCTTATTCTCCCGGCACCACTTCCTAAACAATCAAACCCTCAAACCTGAATCATCCTAACCAACCAAGCCCTCGAAACCAGAAGAATGAACTCCCGCTTCTAAAATGCAAACCCTCCAGAGCATCTTCCTAACTATATAATGGCTCTTACCTCGCTCAATGCAACCATGGGAAAGGCTAGGTTGTCTAACTTCCATGTATTGACTGCGTCTTCTCATGGTTACCCAAGACAATCATCATAGACAATTCCATTGTTTCTCACTGTTGCGTTAGACTCCGGCTCTCATCTATCTCTCGTGGTCAACAATTTTATGACATTCTTTCCTTTGAGTATCACTAACTACATCCCATTTTAATGTTTACCCCTCCAACTCCACCTTCCTCTCTGAAATTACCTTGACCACGATATTTGTGACTAAGAAGTCCTTTAACTCCTTCCTTCCCTGGTCATAAAGCAACTCTCCCTAGTTAAACTTCCTATCTTTCCTCGCTCTTTACTATACCCACCTAGTAATGACCCATCCCTACAATCATCTATGTTTCATTGCAGCTGTCGTCTTTACCTGTTTAACACTTTATATATGCTTATCCTTGCTATCTACCCACATATCTTTTTTCCCTCGTCCAAAACCCCATGTTTTATATTTCTGCGAAACAATCTCTTCCCAGTTCATTCAAGATTCCTTGTGGTGCTCTCTACAGAGTCAAAACTATGTGATGCCTATAACAACTTCTCTACCACAAGCATTTAACACCTCACCCCTCTTATCCCGATTTATATACTTCTGGGCCTCTAATCCAGTTTCAACACCACGTTATTAATTCCATCTTGGTCATTACTTAGCCATACACTCCTTGCAAAGCTCCTAGATGTGAGGCAGCTCGTATAACATATCACTCACTGTCATATATGTAGGCGTCCTCTATGCTCAGTCCTAGGCCCATTCCTCTTTTCCCTATCTGCTGCCAAACTGGTTTTCATCATTGCCTCATCTGGGTTCATCTATCACCTCTTCTTGAATGATACCCAAATATATTTTCCTTTAGCAATATCCAAAAGACCAAGGTGAGGACCTCGTTATGCTTTCTCAAAAAATTGAAATCATACTGTGTCTTACTGGTATATGTTGGAGAACCACTAATGATATGTATAACATGATCTGGATTTTCATTACCACCCAAGTCAAAAAAGGGTCCTGCTTATGTGAAGCCAACTCCACAAATTAATTAGCGAAGCCCGCCCCTGCCCTCCACATTGGTGGATACACAACCACTATTTTGCTGGTCTGTCTCTTTTATACGTTCTTAAAGCAATATTAACAGTTTTAGATACTTCCCAATTAGCAACTTCATTTCTTAAAAGTGATATACACATGTGTATTTATAAGAGATTGGATGCTTTTATGTTTGGAGTTAGTTGGTGTTACTTTATGTTAGGTATTATTTACTAAGTGTTGCTTTGGTCATCAGTCTAACCTGCCCACATGAGATTACATCCTAGGCTTTGGCAAGTTCTCCTTTGACTTCAGCAATGACCTTGTGATGGGTGTCCCACAAGCTTCAGACTTCTCTAGGTGCACCCTGCACTTGGTGGCCAGACTCATGTTATCTCACCATTTCTAAGCAACCTCCACTGGCTCCCAATTGAATCTGTATTAAAATTCAAAGTTTGCCATAGTTAATCAATCACTTTTGTTGACTGACTGACTTAATCACCATCTTGGGTGATCCACAAATGCTTAAAAGCAAACATTCTGTGTATCTGGAAAAAATGAGGTTCAAAACTCCCCATGCTCAAAACCTTCCCTTCACATGTCCTGTGGCTGCCTATTGGAACCACTCACCTCAGATCACAACCTATTCTAGTTGCCATCTGGAAGCAGGTAAAACTAAACTTTTCTGCCTCTTCCTGAATTATATGGGTTGTTTGTAATGATGAACCCCTACAAAGCCGTTTCTGATATGTGTCTATACTTCCCCTGTTTGCCACTGGTCACACAGCCTGTGAGTGATTACTTAGTTCTTCAGAAAGATCCCTAATATCCCTGAGTTGCGGGATTGCTATATAAAACTCTTAAATAAAAAGGTAAAACAATGGTTGCGTCTATGTGGCACCTATGCAATTGCCAGATGACTTTAGACTAGTTTACTGAGCTTGAAATCAGGGTATATATACTGCAGATATAGCAAGAGAGTCTGTTTTAAAAGCAGTATTGCCAAAACTAAGTGGGACAATTCACAAAGGAGTGTATGAGCAAGCATGTAGCACACCATGTAGTACTATTTCACTTACTCATAGACGTGTTTGTGGTTTGACCTGATAGTTTGGAATACAGGAGAACATGAAAATGGGTTTCAGGCGGCCAAGAGAGTGACCACTAAATAAGGAAACCACCAAATTAAAAATATTAATTTAGGGTTATCTTAAAGATTATGAGACCAGGTGACAAAGGTAAAAATGAGTACACGTAGTAGTTCTATAGGAGTACTACTTCACAGGGCGTGGCCTGGAAGGCGCGGTGAATGGTGGCTTGACTTTGCTGCTCCCGTCATTTTGAAGCTGGAGAAGGAGGGCTGGCATCTGAGTTCAATAGGGAGTGCGTTCCACAACCTGGGTACATTACCCGAAAAGGATCGGGACGGGGTGGTTTTCTTTTTCAATTTCAGAGGGGTGAGAAGAAGTGAGTTAGAGCTTCTCAGAGTTAGGCTGAGTCGCGCGAGCGCGTCGACAAGATGGCCGCCGCAACTGGAGCTCCGTAACTTCTTCAGCCCAATGAGCTGAATTACGACGAATTTTGTGTCAAGGTTTGCTCAATTTTGCCAGCGCTTGCCTCCTAGGCCGACCCCCTACCTTACCTGTGTTTTTCAGGCGGTTTTCTCATAAGGGGGTCCCTCTGCCTGCTTCCTGGCTCCTCTCCCCTGCCTCTGCTCCAGCGCTGCCGATCTCATCAGCACAGGGGGCGGTGCATTTGCAAAGAAAGGGCCTGGCTTGGGCCTAGCCACTCCCACGTCCCACTTTAACTCTTGCACTGCTTCCTTTTCAAGAGCTTTTGGAGCCTTTTATACCCTTTTCCCTCATATTTATTAAATTTTGAGGTGGATTTTGACTTTTTGCATTTTCCTGACGTAAAAAGTTATTTTTTTCTCCTCAAAATGGAAAACAAAAATATTGCTACTAACAAAAGGAAGCAGCAGGTGTCTCCTCCCCCAAATAAATCTAAGGTAGTTGAAACTTCTGAACCCTCGCGTACTTTGATACTGGAAGAAATTAAAGCGCTGCGCATGAACACTGATACTATTGCAAATGAAGTGAAAAATGTTCGCAAAGATATGGCGTCCATGTCCATGAAAGTCTTTGATAATATTATTAAAATTCAGGACAATAAAACTAAGATCGACGCTTTTACTCCTTTGATGGCTCAGATAGTACCAATGCATAACCAATTACTGGAATTGGAGAACCGTAATAGACAATATAATCTCCGCATTTTCAATTTGCCTGAAGAAGTTGAGGGATCCGATTGTCGCTTGTACTTGGAATCTTTGCTTCCTGGTCTTCTAAATATCAAGTTTCCAGAAAAATTTGAGGTGGATAAAGCGCATAGAATTCCCTCACACAGGAATCCACGCCACACCAAACCCAGGCAAATGATTTTCAAGGTCTTGCGTCACCATCACTTGGTCCTCATAAGGAAAGCTGCCAGAAACATTCCTTCGCTTCTAGTAAATGGTTCCAAAATATTTATCCATCAAGACTTTGCTAAGGAAACGGTTGCTATTCGCAAGGAATTTTCCTCTCTTCGTCCACAATTGAGAAGCCTAGGTTTTAAGTATGGTCTATTTGATCCGTCTACAATGCGAGTCTGGAAAGATACCTTCTCAAAATCTTTTCATCGTCCTGAAGACTTAAGACTTTTTCTGGACCAACAAGCTTCGTCATCAATGGATACTCAAGCTCCTGTTACCTGAATGCATTTAACTTGAGCACTCCTGGCGACTTTTCTTTCTTCATGGGCTCCAACGGTTTCTGGCCATGCTTGTGGAACGGGTGTGCGTCTCTATGTCCTTATTTATGTACCCTGTTTGTAGCTTTTTCCTCCTTTTCTGTTTCTTCCTTTTGTGTCTTTCCTTACTTTTTCTGGCTTTCTATGTAGAGTTACTTATCTTCCTTAGCTGTTCTTCTTCTTCTCTTCCTTTAACTCCTTTCTTCCTCCTCATTTTACCTCTTCATGGCTGATACTCATGATGTTAAAATTGTTTCTCTTAATGTTAAAGGTCTGCGACATCCAGTTAAAAGAACAAAAATTTTAGACTACTTGGGTGCTTCTAAAGCTGACATTTGTTTTATTCAAGAAACACATGTTGATGACAACATTTTACAATATATGAAGAAAAAGTGGGTGGGCAATATTGTTTCGTCGCCTGCCCTTGGTAAGAAAAATGGAGTTGCGATTTTCTTTGCAAAGAGATTGCAATGTCAAATTATTAGTAAATTTATAGATACAGAAGGTAGATTTATTATTGTTAAAGTTAAAATTCATGACTCCACCTTCTTTTTGCTTAATATATATGGCCCCACGGCCGATGACCCATCGTTTTGGTCTAACTTATCTACAGAAGTTCTAAAGTTGGGACAAGTTCCTTTGATTGTTGGAGGGGATTTTAATGTGATCATTGATCCGCTGCTTGATAGACTTTCTACTACCAAGTTTAGACCCCCTAAAGTGTTTCATGCTTTTAAATCCTTCCTTAATACAACCAAACTGGCGGACATATGGAGACTGCACTTTCCCACTGAAAAATGGTTTTCTTTTTTCTCTAATCCCCATAATTCTCATTCAAGGATTGATTATTTTTTGATTTCACCTTCCCTACTTCAGTCAGCTACAAATCCTGTTATAGGTACTATAGACATTTCAGACCATGCTTTAATTTCATTTGTCTTAAATATCTCCTCTACTTTTACTAAACAAAATAGGTGGCGTATGAACTCGAACATTGTCCTTACTGACAAGCATAAACCTAAATTATTGCAAGCTATACAAGACTATTTTATGTTCAACCCTGAAGATACCACATCACTTGTCACCAGATGGGATGCATTTAAGGCATACATTAGAGGTACCACTATTTCTATTATGGCTCATGAGAACAAACAATTTAACGCTAACATTAAACATTTGGAAAAGCAAATTGCTAAAATTGAACGTTTGTTTATCTTTTCTAATGACCTCCAGCACAAACTTACACTTCAAAAACTCCGCTATGAATTTAATGCCATCCTTAGTCGGAGAGCAGGAGTCCAACTTACAAAATCCAATGCTAAATTTCGTTTTAATACCAATAGATCTGGAAAGCTCCTTGCTAACTACCTATGGATTAAAAGAGATAAAACTCAGATTACCTCAATACGAGGATCTCAAGGCCAAGTGGCTATTTCCCATAAAGATATTGTTCAAGAATTTTTAAGTTTTTATTCTACCCTTTATAGTAAACCTGACACCTGCCCTGAATCTTTAATTGATTCTTTTTTAAATAAGTGCAATTTGCCCCATATTTCTTTGTCAGATAGAACAGGTCTAGATTCACCAATTACCTCTGAGGAACTTTTGCTTGCCATCAAATCACTTCCCAAGAATAAATCCCCAGGTCCGGATGGTATCCCAGCAGAATTTTACAAAGAATTTCAATCTCATCTCCTCCCTTATTTGCATACCCTTTTCTCTCATTTTGGCTCCTCTGGTACTATCTCGGGCTCTTTTACAGACGCCTTAATCATTGTTTTGCCCAAACCTGATAAAGATCCTACTTTGGTATCTAATTATCGCCCCATATCCCTAATAAACCAGGATTGTAAACTTTATGCGAAAATCCTTGCTACCAGATTAGCTCCTGTCCTCCATTCCATTATTCACCCAGATCAATCTGGTTTCATGAAAAATAGATATTCTGCTAACAATACTAGAACTCTACTCCACGTTATTGAGCAAAGTTCTCACCTTACTTCTCCTGCGGGAGTGATGGCCTTAGATGCAGAAAAAGCATTTGACAAGATTCACTGGCAATTTTTATTTAAAACTTTATTGTCTTTTGATTTTGGTGCCCCTTTTATTCGTATGATTTCTGCGTTATATTTTGCCCCTACTGCTCGTTTGTTTATTAATGGTCAAATTTCTAGTCAATTTCCTCTCTTTAGAGGTACTAGGCAAGGTTGTCCCCTTTCCCCACTGTTATTTCTCTTAGGTATTGAACCTCTTCTTAATTATATTCGCCTTTGTGATGACATTCAGGGTATTATGATCAATGATGTTACTGTTAAAACTTTAGCTTATGCAGATGATGTTTTGTTATTTATTAATAACCCTCATTCTTCTGTTCCTTCCCTATTAGACATTATTGCTCAATACTCTATGGTTTCAGGTTACAAATTGAATGTAAGCAAGACTGAATTTTTTCCTTTGAATATGTTATGTACATCAGAGATGCTTCCGAATACAGATATTCTTTGGCAATCAACTAAAATTAAGTATTTGGGAATTCTCTTTGCGTCATCACTACCAGCTACATTGAAACTTAACTCTGATTTCATAATTGACTTCATTAAAAACAAAACGTCCAAGTGGTCTGCCCTTTATCTCACTTGGTGGGGAAGAATGGAAGCTATAAAAATGAATATAGCGCCTAAAGTTTTCTATTCTTTAGCTATGATCTCTACCCAATTTCCTCTCAGATTTTATAAAACTGTTGACACTATCTTATCTAAATTCCTTTGGTCTAACAAAGTTCCCCGTATTGCTTATAAGAAGTTAAAAACTCCTAAGTCCCAGGCTGGTTTTTCCCTTCCAGACTTTCACCTTTACCATAAAGCTTTTATCTTAAAACAGAGTGCCCTTTGGTTTAATACTTCGCATATAGTAAAACCTCCAATTTGGTTGAATATTGAAGCATCCATTGTACGGCCCTTTGCTTTACCCTCTTTGTTGTCAATGTCTTCTACAGCGAAGGTTGTTCATCTTTCCTCTATCATTAAGTCCTCCAGATTGATAATTAATGATTTAGATTCTAATTTTGATTTACCCCTACTCTCCACAATTCACTTGTCTTTATGGCACAGTGCACTACTCAAATTGAACAGAAACATTTCCTTCTGGTCCTCTTGGATTTCAAGAGGGATTTTATATCTAAAAGATGTATTTAATGGTAATGCTTTTATTCCTTTTGAAGAGCTACAGTTAAAGTTTGGTATTCCAGCTACTGACCTTTTGAAATATCAATTTTTATGTAACTCAATTTTAGATTCCTTCCCCAATGGTATTCCCTCTTCCACCACAAATGATTTACTAATTTACCTTACAGCTGTAACATCATCCCCAAAAGCTGTCTCTGTTTTTTATAAAAAACTTAACACCTCACGGGGCTCCAATGTTCAGATTATTTCATCGTTCTGGAACACTGAGCTTTCCATCTCCCTGTCAGATGACTCCTGGTCCTCTATATGGCTTAACAGTATCTCTGGCTGGCTCCCAGTGTCTCTTTACCAAACCAATGCTTATATTTTATATAACACTTTGTGGACTCCATCACGTCTATGTCGTGCTAAACTGTTACCTTCTGATGTTTGTTGGCACTGCAATGCTAGCCCTGGCTCACTTCGCCATATGTTATTTGATTGTCCAGTTATTATGAAATTTTGGTTGGAAGTATGGAATGTAATTTTGAAAATGTTACCTTTACAAGATGATATTTCCTTTACTTTGTTGATTTGTAAATCGGTTGCCCTAACTTATCCCCTTACTGAACCAGAGGCAAAATTGTTTAATTTTCTAATCACAGCTGCCTTAAAATCCGTTACTTTCTGTTGGAAGGATGCTTCTTCTCTTTCAGTCCATGCTTGGTGGTCATGGATCACCTTTACGAGAAGAGGCGCGCAGCTATCTCTTAAAGGCGTCAATCATAATTCACAATCATTTCAGTCGTTTTGGTCTCCTATTGATTCAAATGTTTTGCAATGATATTGTTGTATATTTTATTATGTTCTCCTTTTACTTTACATTTTCACTGTAACTCTGTAGTTTATGAATTTATGATCCTATGACATGTTATTTCCCTCCCCTCTCCCCCCCTCTTTTCCTCCTTCTCCTTCCTCTTTGATTGCGATTCATTTTATTATTATATATTATTATAGTGTTTTTTGGTTTAATGCATTTCATATTGTTTATTTGATCATTTCCGCTTGTAACTTCCTTCCTCTTTTTTTGTATTGTACTTTTTCATTTTGTCTTAAAACTTAATAAAATCTTTCTGAACAAGAGAGCTTCTCAGAGTTCTGTCTCTTCTTGCTTTAACGAGTTTGCTGTTCAGGTAGTTGTGGGGATGTGTGTGAACGGTTGTGTGTGCTTTCTACAGCTTAATATCACTTACCAGAAATAATTCAGCTCAGAGCTCTGTGCCTCCAATACGACCGAACGCTGTGCTTTTACTTGACCAGGGATTGTCTTCCTGAAAACATTACCCGCTGGTCCCCAAGTGAGCCCCTATATCAAATATTCCTGTTTTTTGTTGATGCCTCTCCAGTGCGCATCTGCCAGACATATAACACCCCACACAGGGTGCCAATAATAATCTTTTTATGCCTGGAGATCCTCTCTCGTTTTGCCTGACTTCAAAATGGCACCTCCCCATGAGGCTCTTCCCTTCTGATGAAACGTCTGGTGCTATGGTAGTTCAGCAGTTCAGAACACAATATGCACGCCTTCTGAGCAATTCTTGGGCACACTGCACAAAAATATTGTCCCTTTTCAACTAAACCCAGAGTACCTTTTCAACTAAACCCAGAGAACTGTACCTTAGCAACTGAGTAAGAACAGTATGATCAATATAAACAGTAATGATCAGTGGTAACCATTGACGAACAATTCAGTGACTTCTGATGATTACCACTATACCTGCTCCTATGGCACACTGTAGTGATAACCCATTTCACTTGGGCTCTAATAATATTCTGTTCTATTGTACCATTCAGCATATGTCCTGCATTGCGCCATTACTTTGCACTGCATATATTCAACCCTATACTTTAGACAAGCGCAACAACTTCGATCCTTACAGACAGACAACACAACAACTGCCAAATAGAGAGCAACTTGATTCTAATCAACTGGCTAACTGGCTAGCTGACTGTCTAACTGGCTAACACTCCACCCCAAGGGTCCAGAAGGTAAGACTTACTGGGCTCACCTTGACTATTCACCAACATCTCGTCTGCTCCAGACACCACTGTCTCTGGCAAAACGTAACATTAAAAGGCACACAAGATGCTTTGTAGAGGGGCACATAAGTTCCCCGTCTGTTATGTTAGCCTATTTCTCTTTTCAGTCTGGCTTGCTCCGCGAAACATCTTCACAACAGAAAGAACATGGCTAAAAATGAAATCAAACCACGTCACAAAGGTTCTAAAGCAGAACCTCCGCTACCAGATTCGCCTGCCAAAATGAAATCAGAAATTTTAAAACAAGAATCAACCGGTGCACCAATGAATGCTTAAATGTTAAACAGTAGTAAACAGAAATCAAAATCTATTTCAGAAATGTGTTTTCCAAATCTTTTTTATTCACAAATAATTCCGACGTGACATGCTTTATGTAGTGAAGAACAGCCAACACGTTTCGTCCAGTAAATGGACTTCTTCAGTGCATGCGTGAAGTATTCATTCATGTGATAATAATGCAACTCAAATTTCCTTCACCAATCATTGAGAGAAATCATGTAGATTCCCATGGATAAAATTCATGTAAAAAAATCAGGGAGATTATATTCAAAATAAGGTTTATAACCTTATTCGATCCATGTGGAGATACCGGAGAAGTACCCTTGTTACATAAGGCGCTTATTATAGTGTTGTTTTGATGGGTGATTTGCCCTTGGTCTCATTATTTGGGATTTACCTCTAACGTTGTCTTTAATGGATGGATCTCATCATATTAATACCACTATTTTGAATATATTCTCTCTGATTTTTTTACTTGAATTTTATCTAAGGGAGCCTACATGATTTCTCTGTTTACTACTGTTTAATATTTAAGCATTCATTGGTGCACTGGTTGATTCTTGTTTTTAAATTGCATAGTCCTGTTAGGACCGCACCTTGACAGTGGGTGCTCAAACTGTGTGCACATAGCGTACCTAGGATATTTCCTCCATTATAAAAACTTTGGGGATAGCGGGGTAGGTGCACGTCTCGGTAGAGGTTTCACTGTTGTGCTTTGTTATTGCTTTAGGAAATCAGATATATCCAATACGATGGACATGAGCCTGAAGAAACTTACTGAGGTGCATGATCTGGCTAAATCCACCAAGGCAAATGTAGACATTATGCAGCAGTAACTCTGTGCGATCAGGGCAGATATCGGTACTATTAACTCCAATGTTTCCAAGGTAGAATCACTCATCAGCACAATGGAGGACACAGAAGAGGCTTTGAGGAAAGATGTTCAGAAAATACACACCTCAACCAAAGCCCTACAAAAAGGTATGGCAGAGTTGGAAGATAGGAACCATAGGCGAAATCTGCTTATTTTTGGAGTGCCAGACAGAGCATATGATTATTCAAGCTCTTACATTAACTTCCTGGAGAATTGGACCTGCATATGAAAGGCATACCCTTTAAAAAAGACTGAGCTAGAAAGGGCACACCGTGCCCCCTCCTTCAAACCCGTCAAAGAGAACATTACGTGCCAGATCGTCTGCCGTCCTCTAAGATGCCAGCACACCAAACTAATGGCAAGGCGCCAACCGGGACTCGGGCATGCCGCATCTATGGCAGGTGTGCCGGTCCCCGAGGCCCAAAGGGGGGGAGGGGCTGGTGACGGCACCTGTGACGTGTCCGGCGCCAGTCCCGATCTTGATTGCTGGTTGATTGTGTCTGGGGGTGCCCCGGAAGCACTTAAGTGCTTCCGGGGCAGAAGAGGGGGGCCCCATTCGGATCCTGACGGTCACGGGTTATTTTTGCAGCCCCCTTTAAAGGGGGCTGAGAAGCAGCGGGACAGCCTTTTTCCTTTGCGGCTGCACTTATCCTGGTCCCACGTCGTCGGCTGCTGCACCGGCTACGGGCCGGAATTTTCTTCTTTTGCCCACCCACCACCCCTTGAGGCAGCAGATTGATTGGTTGCGGTGTTTGTATCTTGTAACACAAGTAGTCTAAAAGTTTTTTCTTTTGCAGGTGGCCGTCTTTGTCGAAGGAGTCTTTATGGGATATATATTACAAAGATTTTCTCTTACAGGACAGCATTTATGTAGTATTTTATAGTTATGGTATCCTTGGTCTGCGGTAAGGTCATGATTGGCAGGGCATTCTACGGTCCTTAGTAGGCATCACCATTTGTTAATGGGGATGCCTGGGGGGGACAGTGGTCTCATGGAACCCCAGGGGATGTTTAGGGCTGGTAGGCTGGAGGGTGCAAGGGTAGGGAAGTTCCATTTCCAGTGGGCCTTTGGGCCAACCCCCGCACAGGCGCCAAGTTGGCATAACAGCACAGACCCTTGGGGGAAGTATTTGAGGGCATAGGGGGTGCCTGAGGGAGGTAACCTTTCTGGGCAACCATGCCTCCTGTGCAAGGTCCTTTCAGTGGGAGAGGTGTACCTAGCATTTAGCTGGACCAAATGTTGTGGTTCACCAACGACCTCATAAACTCCAAGAAAACCTGCCGCACCCTCGAGAAAGCATGGCGCCACGACCAGACAACAGAAAACATGTCAGCCCTCAAGGATGCCACCCGCAAACACCACCAGCTGATCCGCACCACCAAGAGGACAACATTCAAAAAACGATTGGACAACAACACCCACAACAGCAAGGAACTCTTCAGCATCGTTAAAGAGCTCTGCAACCCCAGCGCCGGAAACAACGACATCACACCCTCGCAAGACCTCTGCGACTCACTCACCTCGTTCTTTCACCGCAAGATCGCCGACATACACAACAGCTTCGGCGCACAGTCCACGCACCCAACCACCAAACCAGCGCCCCCCACCACCACCCTCTGCACCTGGACCCCAGTCAGCACGAAGACACCACCCGCATGATGAACACCACCCACTCCGGCTCCACAACCGACCCCTGTCCACACCACATCTTCAACAAAGCAGACACCATCATCGCACCCCATCTCCGGGACATCATTAACTGCTCCTTCGCATCCGCCACCTTCCCAGAGAGCTGGAAACATGCCGAGCTCAGCGCCCTCCGGAAGAAACCCACCGCGGACCCCACGGTCCTCAAGAACTTCCGCCCCATCTCGCTCCTCCCTTTTCCTGCCAAAGTCATCGAGAAGACCGTCAACAAACAACTCTCCGCCTTCCTCGAAACAAACAGATCCCTCGACTCCTCGCAGTCCGGCTTCCGAGCAAACCACAGCACCGAGACCGCCCTCATCGCAGCTACCGACGACATCAGGTCCCTGCTCAACAAAGGGGAAAAAGCCGTCCTCATCCTCCTAGACTTCTCTGCAGCCTTCGACACCGTATGCCACCGCACCCTAGTACAGAGCCTCAGCAACACCGGAATCCAAGGAACGGCCTTGGAGTGGATCATCTCGTTCCTCGCCGGAAGAACCCAGAGAGTCCGCCTCCCCCTGTTCCGTTCCGCGGCCACCGAAGTCATCTGCGGCGTTCCGCAAGGATCCTCTCTCAGCCCCACCCTCTTCAACGTCTACATGAGCCCCTTGCAGCCATCGCACACCAACACAACCTCAACATCATCTCCTACGCTGACGACACCCAGCTGATACTCTCCCTCACCAACGACCCCACCACCGCCAGAACCAGCCTCCAGGAAGGAATGAAAGACGTTGCGGAATGGATGAAGCTCAGCCGTCTGAAACTGAACTCAGACAAGACGGAAGTCCTCATCCTGGGACCGTCCCCCTCTGCCTGGGACGACTCCTGGTTGCCCCCGGCCCTGGGCTCCACCCCCAAGCCAACGGACCATGCACGCAACCTGGGCTTCATCCTGGACTCCTCGCTCACAATGACCAAACAAGTCAACGCCGTCTCGTCATCCTGTTTCAACACCCTGCGCATGCTCCATAAGATCTTCCGGTGGATCCCCACCGAAACCAGGAAGACGGTCACCCAGGCCCTCGTCACCAGCCGACTCGACTACGGGAACACCCTCTACGCGGGAACCACAGCCAAACTCCAGAAGAGACTCCAGCGCATACAGAACGCTTCTGCACGACTCATCCTGGACATCCCCCGCCACGACCACATCTCTGCCCATCTGAGAGACCTGCACTGGCTCTCCGTCAGCAAGAGGATCACGTTCAGGCTCCTCACCCACGCAAACAAGGCTCTCCACGACACGAACCCCAAATACCTCAACAGCCGCCTCACATTCTACACACTCACGCGCCAGCTTCGATCCGCCAGCCTCGCCCTCGCCTCCGTCCCGCGAATCCGCAGAACGACCACCAGAGGAAGATCCTTCTCCTACCTGGCGGCCAAGACATGGAACTCCCTCCCCACCCACCTTCGGCTGACCCAGGACCATCTCTCCTTCAGGAAGCAACTCAAGCAACCTGGCTGTTCGAGCAGTAGCGTCTCCTCCTCCTCCCAGCGCCTTCAGAGACCCTAGCGGGTTAGTAGAGCGCTTTACAAATGTTGTTGTTGTTGTTGTTGTTGACCAGTCATTACCTTGCCCGTAGGCTCATTTGGGATACGCAGGAAACAGAATGTTCATAATTTAGTTTTAGGTTAGGCGTGGCTATGTATTAGACACTATGTTAAGGTTAGCTTTCCATAAGCAAATGTAAATACATTGCGTGTAGAATTTGATTTGACATACGAAGATTTGGGACTGTTTGGCGGGTTTTCTGAGTATTGTAAATTTGTAAGAATGTATTCAATATGTTTGTCATTTTAATAAAATATGGCGGAGGTTCTTCCGATCACTAACCCAAGCAGTTGTGGTTTCGCCATTTTCTAGGCCTAGGTGGAGAATAGAGGGGTTGGGTCTCCTTGGGTGCTCTCTCTTGGGAGGGGACTCTGCAATACCTGGCCTTATTCTAAGCTACATACGTAAAAACAGCCACATTTTATGGAACGTTAACAAAATTTCCATATAAAGACTACTTCAAGTTGACAGTTGAAACTAGGAAATGTTTCCTAGCCCTTAGACCTAGACTGAAAGCGAACCTTCAATTTTTCTTCACTGGTCCCGCTAAATTTAAAATTTTTGCTGATGGGAAACACCATATTTTTGCCAACTACAGGGATCTACAAACCTTCCTAGGTCACCAGACTGCTATCAGTTTGGAACCTTGCTGCTCTAATCCCATCTCCAGAATTGTCATTCATTATTTTATGTTATGATTTTTACATTTTGAAGTGTGTATGTTGCTTTTTGCTTGTCACTCGGTAACTGGTTTCCCTCATGATTATATTGTGTCTGCCCTTTGTTTTTGTGTGTGTTTCTTTACAATACAGAAGCTGTCATGTTTACTTGTACAGGTGTATAGTACACTTTACCCGCGTATTCAACATGTGTTTTGTACTATTGTACCATGGCACCTTTTTTGTTTCTCTTTTGTCAAAAAAAACAATACAGTCCTTTGAAATTAAAAAGGAAATGTACTTCACATACTCATAAATGCGTTTTATGAAAGGCCCCGCATTGTGTCTACAAGGCAATCGAAGCTTTTACCCAGAAAATGACAGTGTGACCGACTTCGCACCCCAGCTTCAAGGTAAAATGCATATATATGGCTTGAGGCCTCAGCATGCCCTTTTTGGTAAGCACTTGCCAAAAGCACCACGTCACTCAGTCTAGTGGAAGCCCAGTAACAAATAGGTGATTATTTGGACCTAAGTCGCTGACTTCCGGTTAGCTTTTTGCCTTTGCAAATCGTAGCTGAAAGATGTGGGAAATAAAAGTATCCGCTAGCTTTTCCAGGCAACACCCTGCAGAGTTTGTTTTGGAAAGTTGTGCTAGGGAAGACTGAGGCTTAACTCAGTATGACGTCACTCGAACGACTCTGGGTAGCAGAGGCGACTGGCTGATCTGCCGTGGTGGATGACCCGAGCAGACATCCCAGCCCCCGCCATGCTTTGGCTCAGAACATGGCGGCAGCCGGTAGGGACCTGGATGACACAGTAAACACCTGCCCACTGTCATTTTCAGTGAGCTGCAGAAACGGAGACTCACAAACTGCCAACCGAGCCGGGGCCTGCAAACAGTGACGCCTGGACGGGCTCTCTGCGGAGTCATAAAAGACGATTGCAGACCGAAACCTGCAAGTCCAACTAGCGGGGGGGATAACCCTGGGCAGAGAAGGACAATGTGCACCTCGTAAACCTGGGAGCAAGAATAGGTAACTAGCGCCAAATCCTGCTTTACAGCCGGCAGCCGTCTCTTCCCTGCGAGCCCTATAGGCGGCTTCCCTTTCCTATTGTTCCACGGTGGGTGGGGCACAGAAGAACTCGTTTCTAAACAACTGCCGGCTGATTAACTGTTCCTGCGCCATAATAAACTCAAGGGGAAAGGCGCAGAAAGAAGTCTCCTTCTATGAGCTAACGGGACAAGTTCAACCCTTAAACACTCTTGCATATGCTGTTATTCAGGTACACGTTTCGGTGCTGTTTAGTTCACAAAAAATCTTGAGAACCTAGAAACTCTTCATTTCAAAGGAAATGCCAATTACACATGATTCAAAAAGAAAAGTAATCAAATATAAACGAGGTCCAGTAGATTCGAGGTGTGGACATTGGACTACAAATATCAAAGCCAAAAATACAAATGAAATGTATTGGTTTGATAAAATAAAAAAATACCGATTTGAGCAAATAGACCTCGCTAGGGCATAATATCTATTAAACACAGTGTGATC
This sequence comes from Lissotriton helveticus, assembly GCF_964261635.1. Lineage (NCBI taxonomy): Eukaryota > Metazoa > Chordata > Amphibia > Caudata > Salamandridae > Lissotriton > Lissotriton helveticus. Next base: position 1,532,551,417 of record NC_136067.1, read on the forward strand.
ACAAGCATGGCTTCAATGACACCTTCAGGGAGAGATGGCCGGACGTGCACAGTATGTCACTTAAAAGCAAATCTCATGCACGCATCAATTCCATAAATATTCTTAATTGTGTGTGCAGTGACTCGCGCCCCTCCCCCGCCTGCCCCTCATTACTCCCGCACTTTCCACCCACTGGATCCGAGGCGGCTGAGCCGGGCCTCTCTCCGCTGATTTCCTTTCTTCCTCACAATGGCCGCGGCAGGCAATTAAATCCGGCGGCCGATAAGAGCGGGCTGGCGGCTATCGGGGCCGCATCGGGGCCTTATCTCAGGTGTCTAACCTGCCCTTATCGGGCGCGTTTAGGGAGCCGCGCGGTGTAACCCGAGCTTCATTGATTGTTTAAGTGATGCTCGGAGAGGCCGCCCCCACTGTCAACACGCCTCACTCACCGGCCTTCGGCGGCCCGCACCATCGGAGGCGGCCTCTCCGGGAGAAATGCAGGGGCGCTTGTCCACGGCCACGCGTGTGTGTGTGTGGCTCGTCACTGCGTGTTCCTGTTGTCAATGTATGTGCCCGTGATCTGCGTGCATGTGTGTTATTTATGTGTGTAAGTTACACGGGGATATTTGAGTTCCACACATTGGTACAGGAACAGTTGTTATAAGAGACAGCTGAATTGTGATCTGTGTGGAAAGTGTGCTAAGGCGTGACTTTCTGGTGTGTGTGCGGGGGAGGGCTTATAGGAAGTGTATACGTGTATGGTTGATGAGCCTAGGTGTCTGATTTGTCCGGGGGCAAGGGGTGTAATCTGTTTTGACCAGTGTAGATGTGTAAGCATTGTTTCCGGTGCCATCTTCGTGTGACATGTGCTATGTGGTGTCTGGAGCATTTATAATAATGCAGTGATTGAATTTTGATTTGGGTAAATTATGAATAGCCATCTGCGCATGCATGTGGCACATTGTGGGTGTAGGCTCTGTCTGGTTTGGATGTGAATAGTGTGTGTCTGTTCTCGATATGTATGTGTCTGTTGTGATAGTATCCCTCAATTACCTTTTGTTTGTCTCTCCTTGCTTATGTGTGTGAAATGGGTATGAATTGCTGTCATGTTTATACGTGACGTGTCTGTGTCACGTGGAATCTGACCAGTGCTTATGACATATGATGATCTTTCCTTTTTTGTGTGGGGCGTGTTTGTGTAGTAGGCGTGAAACCCGTACACATGTTTGATAAGCCATGGATGTATATGAGATTAGTGAATGTGTTTTATTTGTATACGATTTCTGTAGTTATCATTTCCACCTGTAATATGTGTGTATTTGCTGACATCATGGCTTTATCATCTATTATTACTTTTGTGCGTGATGTGCCGCGAAGTCTCTATGTGATATTTGTTTTATTTGATACCGCGTGCTAAGTATATATGCTCTGTTGTCCTCTTCCTTTTGTATTTGTTTGGCGTATGCGTGTGACTTGTTTGTTTAATACTGCTATGTGTGTAATGTGTTTGTAAAATGTGTATGTGTGTATTCTGTAGTTAGTGAAAACCCGTTAGATATGCATGCCTCTGTTTATGGTGTTTGCGTGTGATCGGCTTGTGTAACGGTGGTGATATGAATCTCTCTGTGATCTGTGGGGGCGCCGTTGGTGCGTGTGGTAAGTTCCGTACCGTGTGTAGCTCTTTCTGCTCATGAAGCAGACAGTGTTTGCAGATGTGGCTGCTCTTTTTATGACCCCTCCCAGCGCTGCCTGCCCTCTTTCCTGGCATCTCACACGTGGGTGCCACCGTGGTCTCCGCGCTTTCCCAGAGCTCTCAGCAATAACAGCCCGGGAAGTCGTTTGGGTGGGCAGAGACGGGTGGGGCTTGGGGAATCGTTTCCATCTTTTGTTTTTTCACACTCACAGATAAATTCAGTCTGATAGCTATGGGTGATAGTAGATTTCAGGCATTTGGCGGGGGTGAGGTGTGTGTGTGTGGTGGGGGGAGGGGAGCGAGGGGGAGGGGAGTGCCTTAAAATAACGGGCCATTGACCCTGCTCAGTGCGTGAGAGATGGTTTGTCGTGTCCAGTCACGTCATACAGTAGTGATGGCACACGCAACGCGTATTGTATAGCACGAGAATCTCAGTTAGTAATCGCCAGGGGCAGGTAATATTTCCTACTTTCGGTAAATCTACAAAAAACGCCGTATAACAATATAAATAATAATTACTTTAAAAAAACATGCGCGGCTTAACAAATGCAGTTAAGCACACCATTTTGCGACTCAGATTTTAAAATATTTTTAAAGGTTTAAGCTATAGTTTCAAACAAACTAATCAAATTTAGAATGACGCAAATAATGCGCACGAGCACGCACACGTGCCCATGCCCTGGTGTCCTTGCCTCCGACCTGTGTCACATTCTGTGGTGCTGGGATAAATGCCTTCTGAACCCTCCTATCATTTTAGTGACAAAAACACGTTTTTGCATTTACACGAAGCTCTATATTTTCAGGCTGAGAATAATGACACATTTGATTCAAAATGTAACTGTATACATTCTATATCGAAATCAGTGAAACTATAGCGTTTTCCAACGAAAGTATTTTCTAAGGCGTGTGATACAACGGTGCTTCACGTAGAAATATGAAATAATATACGCACCGACTACAGCCTTTGGGGAGTCAGGGGCAAGTTTAAGGAAGTTCTTTTTGGACGACGTCTGACGTGTGTTTGTACTGAATATGACCTAAATTACAATTTAAGAACTACTGGGCCTACATTTTAGCAGTTATCTTTTTTCTGCTTCTTTCGTAGGTACGAGTTCCACTGAACGCACCCGGATTACACTGGTCAGAAAACTGACGTAACTTGAACCCAGAAAGTGTCACAGCCTTCAGTACCATCAGAACTGACAACATGCATATTTTTTCACATGTTGACTATAGACACCTAAACTTTTCTTTAAAAGAAAAACACGTACATTGGCATGCATGATGCACGAATAACTTAAACCCATTCAAATAAAAATACAAATTTAAATGCACATGCGTGTTTTTATAGTTGTACGCACATACACCACACTCACACATTTTGATGTATGAAACGATTGATACTTAAATAAGGCAGGGTTCGAATACCGTGGGAATCTCAAACTTTTATTTATTCGTTTTTTTAGCACTACGCCCAGAAATCATGTTTGAATTGCACATGCAAGGATTAGTGAAAACTCTGTCTGCTAACACTGAGTTGTTGAAAACCAAGCCTAGTCTCATCACGTTAGTGGCGAGAGACAGCTGGAATACACCCTGCTCTCCAGAGAGGGTAGCATTGTTGGAGTAAGAAGCATGTTTATAGAAAAATCAATAAATCTATCTATCTATCTATCAATCAATCAATCTATCTATCTATCTATCTATCTATCTATCTATCTATCTATCTATCTATCTATCTATCTATCTATCTATCTATCTATCTACGTTTCGCTGTTTAGTTCGATGTCTGACATCTGTTGGACAGTGTGTCTATTTTACTATCTGTTTGACCTACAGTATGGCAGATCTTGTCGCTTTCCGCCTCCTGGTTGGCCCCCTCGCAACCCTCGCAAAAAATCAAATGAGTCAAACGCCCCTCCGGAGCCCTCGGACCCCCCTGGAAAATCTATGCGCTGCCCGCCCAGAGCCAGGCCACAGACCCCGGAACTGGAAACACCCACTGGAACAAGACCAAGTGTATTATCATTATTATCATTATGGTGATGACGATTACTATTATTATTTATTACTATTATTATTTATTACTATTATTATTTATTACTATTATTATTTATTACTATTATTATTTATTACTATTATTACTATTGTTATTATTACTATTGTTATTATTACTAATCGTATTATTATTATTGTTGTTGTTGTATTTTACTATTACTACGAATAAAAACAACAACATAATTATTATTAGTACTAATAAAAACAACAACAATAATAATAACAATATTAACACAACACCAAAACGAACACTTTCAGCAACGGTCCCAGTAGCCACACTCATACCAACACGTCGACTAATATTCAGAGTGCGTTAATAATAACAGTAACATATTTATTAACGTTAATGGTAACAGCACGTAACCTAACAAAATATCAGCAAGAATAACGATAGCAATAACATCGTCATAATAATAATAAGAGCCACAGTTTCCGCCGATGGGAGGGGGAGGTGGCAGCTCTTTCCCCGGCCGCCATTCCACGGCAGGCTGTCCGCGTGAGCCCCTGACGTCACACACCCGTGGGGTCCGCCGTCTCGCGCCATCACCCCGGGCTGGCCCGGTGCCTCGCGGTGTTTGTGGGAGGACTCGAGCTGCCCGCGCGCTGGTGATTTGCACACGGGTTTGAATGTGGTAACGCGAGCAGGGGCTGCTGCACCGCGCCTGCATTAGCTACTTGCTACACTGCACATTTCCATACCACACACCAGAATATTTGCATTGAACGCCGAATATGAGATGCCGCTGTTCTAAGCCAGCTGTTACCAAAGGCTAAACAGTGCTCGCCACCCCCACCCCCTCACACACACACACACACACACACACTCCCCCACCTTCAAATAACGGAGGATGCTGCCCCTCTCTCTTGTGGGCAGAGGAAAGACCAACACTCGTGCCCACTGGACAGACCCGTCCTGGACCAGAGTTCAGCAGGTACCCACCCACACTCAGGCTTTCACCGATCCAAGGATACACTCATAGGGATACTGAATTTAAAGCCTTCTTTTATCATCGTGTTTTGGGGCCGATGTCTCACGGGGGAAATTGATAGGCTGAATTCAGAATTAGAGGTAGACAACTCGCCATGAACTCATGTCTTCGACTGGTCCAATAATATACGTCAGTAGAAACCCTGTCCCCCCACCCCACCATCATGCACCCGTCTGTGGCATCCTGTGGCACCATCCTCACTGGAATGGGGTGCTGTGCCCCGGACACATCCTACGCATTTCAGATATTCAACCTTTGTTTATTATTAATATTTATTGGTGACACAACATCTGTCCACGTAAAGTATATACTTACATGTGATACCAATGAAGTATGATGCTGTGAGCTAAACAAAAGGAACATTTGCACCCTTAAAGTACTTTTAATTATCAATGTTTATTGTGTGATACACAAACGTCCTTACAATGTACGAAGCCATGTACCATGTAATTACATCATATCCTTTTGAGACAGGCTGAGGTAGAAGAAAATAAACACTGTAATATATTCTTTTTAAAAAGTGGAACTTAGTGCGCGGTTGCTATCTTCATAGTTCGATCCGTTTTACATATTTCTGTGCTCTTGAAACACATAACTAATTTAAGAATATCAACACAACTAAAGCAACGAAAGCGTGTATGCAACATAGGTTGCAGTGTTTCTGTGGCGGAGATGGTGCAGTCTGCGTGATTAAAAGAAAACCACAGTGTGACAAAGTGCAAGGGGAACAGTGTCCCGAGGTGTAACGCCTGTAAGTGTGCAGCATCTGTGTCTATGGCCAGGTACTGCCGAGTCCCTCTCTTCTGGACAGACAACTCCCCTTTCACTTCATCTTTGGGCCCCCTAGGACAGACAGATCCCCCTCCATTTCCCCCCAAGGGAGCAATGGAGACAAAACACCAGGGCTTGGGTTAAGGGTCGTAGAACCCCAGCCGTATTTTATTCATAACAATAACAAAACATTACTTTTTATATTTACACCATTTAACAAAATACGCAGAAAGTCGGTCCATTACAATAATATGTACAGTATGTAATTTGGTTATCCTTAACGTATTTCTATAACAAAGCCATTCCTGTCCTAAGCTAAGTGATCAGCAGCATTATCTTCCTGCGTTTTCCTCTTTGAGCCTATGGCAAGGTCAAAGGCTGGTCCAAGATCAATATCATGCTAGGTCCCACCCTCTTACCGGAGCGACCTTCCACAGGAGGCCCAGTTCGCTGGAGGGTTATCTCACCCCGGGCACCCCCTACACCCTCACCATTATCTACTTAAGGGGCTGTGCAGTTATGTCCAGTTTTCTTGTGCCCTTGCACGTGTGCAGGGGTTGGCCCAAAAGCCTACCGGAAGCGCAACATCCCCACCCCGCGCTCTTCCAGCCTAATGGCTGTAACTGCCCCTGGAGTTCCATGAGAGACCATCTGTCACCCCCTCGGGCGTCCCCATTTGACAATGGTGATGCCTGCTAAGGACCGTAAAAGATGGCCACCAATCATGACCTTACTGCCTGACCAAGGATACTTCTTAACTTTACATAAAGTACGACAAGACGCCGCCATAAAAGAAAATTCGGTTAGTACACTACAGACGGAATCGTTACGATATTCATAACATTTACTACTAGGACTACAAAAACAACTTTTTAACACAACAAAACCTCTGCCTCAGGGGATGGTGGGTGGGGAAAAAGCTCTAAGCAAAAGGTCTCTGTCCGGGAGACCGTTGTGTCCTGCTTGGTCTGTGGAGCTGTGAAGATAGAGGCCGCTCCGCCGCTCCACATCCCCTTTTATTGACCAAATGGACAGGGAGCTGGTTGAAACCGGTTGCATTTTGCCCATGTTGGCCCGGAAGCACTTACTTGCGCGTCCAGGTCATGCCCTAACCAGCAATCAGCGCAGGCGGAGGGAGGGGGCAGCAAGCATCACTTCCTGTGAGCGGTACCCCGCCCCTCGCCTACCTTACACGGAATGTCCAGCACGACCACCATAGCCTGTGGCGTGCCCGAGTCCTGTTCCCGCCTTCGAATATGGCTAGGTACTGCCGAGTCCCTCTCCTCTGAACAGACAATCCCCTTTTACCTCACCCTTTGGGCCCCCTAGGGCAGACAGATCCCCCTCCATTTCCCCCCAAGGCAACAATGGAGACAACACACCAAGGCTTGGGTTAAGGGTCGTAGAACCCTGGCCGTATTTTATTCATAACAATAACAAAACATACGTTTTTACATTTATACCATTTAACAAAATACGCAGAAAGTCCGGTCCATTACATTGATATATACAGTATATCATTTGGCTATCCTTAACATGTTTCTAATACATATCCATTCCTGTCATAAGCTAAGTGATCAGCAACATTATCTTCCTGCGTATCCCTGTTTGAGCCTACGGTAAGGTTAATGACGGGTCCAAAATCAAGATCATTCTAGGTCCCACCCTCCTACTGGAGTAACCTTGCACAGGAGGCCCAGTTCGCCAGAAGGTTATCTTACCCCGGGCACCCCCTACACCCTGAACATTAACTCCATAAGGGGCTGTGCAGTTATGCCCAGTTTTTGTGTGCCCTTTTGCGTGTGAGGGGGTTGGCCCAAAAGCCTACCGGAAGCGGAACTTCCCCTCCCTCGCACCCTTCCAACCTACAGGCTGTAATTGCCCCTGGAGTTCAATGAGAGACCATCTGCCCCCCCCCCTCCCTCGGGCATCCCCATTTGACATGGTGATGCCTGCTAAAGACCTTAAAAGATGCTCACCCATTACCTTACCGCCACAGGCCAGCATAGTTGCCCAACTATCTCGCCCCCGCCTCTATGAGGTCATGCCCTGCTCTGTGTCCCTACTAACCAGGCAAGAAAATTTGCCTGGAATATCTCATTACCTAGCTTGGAGAGATGTACGCCATCATGTAGGAAAAAAGGCTCCTCCCCGGAAGCTCCCATGTGCAATCGTCTGAATCTTCGGGGATCAGAATAGCTTGTCAACACGGTTGTTGATTCTTTTAACTGAATGGTCTAGAGCCCACACAGACTCACTCCCTCTCCACTGAAATCTGGGGACCATATATGACCAGGCCAGCACTGCCTGCAGGTATCTCCTTGCCAGCCAACCCACCTCTGTAATCAGGGTTTCCACTACACCTTTCTTACCGAGGTGCACCAGGTCGTTAACCCCTAGATGCAAGATATACACTGCAGGGGGTACACAAGTCTTGTCTAGCAAGCTTACCAACATATCCCTACGTTTTTCAAGGCGTAAACCTCCTCAGCCATGGTAAGAGACATTGAAACCGGCTTCAAGTGCTCTGTGTGCGTAGTTGCCTGAAAAGAAAAATTGTCTCAACCTGCTCACGTATGAGTGACCAATAATCCACACGAATACCAGTAGAATGTTCCCTGTGGTATTCTAGCTATTTGAACTGTACTCTCACATACACATTCACTCATCCGTGTCCTCATATATACACACAATGCCTTGTTGGTAGTACAAAAAAAATCTCCTTTTTTATAAAAAAAAAATTACACATTAAAAATTACAAATTGCAATTTCAATTTAATTAAAAATACATGCAGTTCCATAGATGAGAGAAGCAAACTTTGATATCCTTATTTAATTCACATATATATTACTTCAAATTATATGCAAAATACAACACATTTCCCTATATACCACGTCATTATTATTGCTTCATCACAATTATAAAAAATAAAATATGTGATTCTAACTATCATAAAAATACACAGCATAAAAACAATATTCAAAGCGAGAAAGTTGTTGACGCAGCGTGGGATAGAATTTGTTTGACACCATCTTCTTCAGGACAGACTCATACATTTTAAAAACAGTATTGTTGAATCTATAATAGGATTGTAGTTCATGTATAATCCTATATCCATTTCTTATTAGTTCAATTACATTTATCTCTTGGGGTTTCTGTTTTCACCTCCTGATATTATTAATTTAATGAAGGAACTAGCAAACCCTATAGTTACAGGATGTCTAGATGTTTCAGGGTTTCATGAAGAGATTTATCAATTTCTCTACCTCAATATCCAGTTTTAGCATATACCTCCTGTTTAGGTTTAAATGATTATTCTTTCTAATAATGTATCCTATAATATCACTGAGGACCACACTTCATCTCACAACGATGTAGGATATTTTTCTGGGATGATGTTTTAAAGTTCTACTCAGAGAACCCCATTCAATAATTAAAATTTGGTGGCAAGAGTATTATCTTAACTTTTTGGAGAATGTCCCGATTGATTCAGATGCTACATTATAATACAGAATCTCCCTCTACATGACTGACCCTGCTGACCACAAGCCCCACTTTATTCTTCGCCTATGTGGTCATGTGTACAGAGAGGGAGCACTTCAAAAATTGTGCTCTGTGATGAATTCTGAGTTTGTAGCCCACACCACCCCAATGACTACAATGAGTGAACATTGGGCTCCTCTGTTTCACTACACTGAGGACTAAATAGATGTGATCCATTCTCAGTTTGGATTTAACAGTAGGGTGACTCCAGGACACCAGAGTTAAAATAGGAGCTAAGTTACCCTTCTTTGCTTTGCACCCATAAACCAATTCCCACACCCTAATAATGATGCAAGTGAAACTCAGGCTGGGAGGTAGGTCAGGAAGTCTTTTTTTTTTTTTTTAAACTTTTTATTGAAAGAAAAAGGAACAAAGTACAAGGCAAAAAGAAACAGTGTATATGGACTTGTGTTCACATAGGAGGACACCTAGGCACGATATTACACAACAGATCAATAATACATATTGTGGGGAGAGGGCCAGCGGGGAAACAAATCAAAGGATAACAAAAAACACACAAGACATGGAATGCCGGATCAGGGGGACAGAGGGACTTCGGGGTTGTCCACAAACGGAGGCGCACATAAATTTCCACAGTACGTGTTCCATTGGCCCCAGATACTATTCCATTTTCTGGGTGTGACCCGCGCCACGTACACAGTCTTCTCTCTGAACATACACCAGTCCATATTCTCCTTCCACACCAATACCGTGGGCGGGCGCTGGGAACCCCACAACTGCGCTACATCTCTTTTGGCAATCATATTCCCCAAGGTCGCCCACTGCGTCTGGGCCACACTATAATCATTCGGCTCCCACACATTCAACAGGCACCGCCTAGCTTCGGGATGCAGCACCACCCCCGTGACTCTACCCATCACAGTATGTACATTCGTCCAGAACTGCACCACCTCCGGACACTCCCAAAGTATGTGGAGGAAAGTACCAAGCATCCCACAACCACGCTTACATAACCTGTCCGAGGAGTAACCCATGCGAATCAAGTGCGGACCAGTGATATATACACAAGGTAAGATCTTGAGCTGAATGAAACGGAGACGGGCAGGGATCGCGACTTCCTTAGGCGAGGATAATGCAGCCTGCCAATCCTCGTCGTCCAGCTCCAAACCATCGCCGGTCCAGACCTCCCTAAGACGCACTAACAGATCCACTCGGGTGTTGATCAACTTGTTATATATCAGGGAAATGGTACTATCGGGGACGTGGCCGTCAAGGAGCCTATCTTCAAGGGGGGAGGACTCGGGGATGACAGTACCTGCAGGGAGAACCGAACTCAAGGCATGGTGAATCTGTGTGTATCGGAAGAATTCCCTGTCACTCAACTCATATTCTGACTGTAGTACCGCAAAGGTCTTGACTTTGCCCTTGACCCAAAGATCGCCCACGCAGCTAATACCAATCATATCCCATTTTTCAAACCCTTTCGTCTTACAGAGACATCCCAACCTTTCAGAAGCATACAAGGGGGTCGCACGAGTCAATCGATCCTCCCAACCCACAGACGCATTCGCCGCATGCCACACTTGGACAGCAACCTTGGTAGGTCCAGATAAATCCTTGCCCGCCGCCTTGGAGTAGAGTGCCCTCCTGTAGTCCCCGCCCGGTAGCAAATACTTATCCATCTCAAACACCGGGTTAGGAGCAGGCGCGTATGTCGCGTGATTGATCGCACTCAGTTGCGAGGACCAATAGTAACTCCTAATATCCGGCAACGCTATACCCCCATCATACCAGGGAAGAGTGAGTTTAGCGAGGGAAATACGCGAACGCCCATCCCAAATTAACCATCTCTGCAGTCTTTCAACCTCCCTAAAGTAGCTCGCCGGAATAATATCGAACGTATTCTGCAGCGCGTACAAAAACCTCGGCAGGGCCATCATTTTAAAAAGGGCAGTGCGCCCGAGCGGCGAAAGCGGCAACCCGCGCCAGAGCTCAACGTCGATTCTCAATCGTTGAAGGGGGGGAGCAGATTATGCGCGTAGCAGGCCGCAGGGTCTAAAGTTATTAAGATCCCCAGGTATTTAAAGCCTGTCGCAGAGATCCGAATGGGGCATCTGCGAGGCAGGGGAGGAGGACCGCCCAAGAGCACGTATACACAGGATTTAGCCCAGTTGATAACAAGGCCCGAATTTTTCCCAAATGAAGTAAGCACATCGAACAAAACATTGAGAGATTTTCGAGGGGACGTAAGGTACAATAAAATATCATCCTCATAAAGCGAGACGCGATCCTCAAAGTCCGGGGACAACTGGATCCCCTTAAGCGAGGGCTCCCAGCACAACCAGGCAGCCAGCGGCTCAAGGGCAAGAGCGAAAAGTAGTGGTGACAACGGGCAGCCCTGTCGCGTGCCCCTCCCGAGAACAAAAGACACTGAGACCCGACCATTCACAACCACCTGCGCCAGGGGCTCCGCATACAAAAGTTTCACCCAGCCGATGAACCCGGGCCGAATCCGAATTTCACAAGAGCGGCCCAGAGATAAGGGCACTCAAGAGTATCAAAGGCCATCGTGGCATCCAAAGAAGCCAAGATGGCCGGCTCATGGAGCGACGCCACCCTCGCGAGAACACCGTGCACGCGCCGCAGGTTAAGCGCCGTATTGCGGTGCGGGATAAAACCGGACTGATCCGGATGGACCAGGTCGCTGATAACATTCGTCAGGCGGTTAGCTAATACCTTAGCCAGAATTTTTGGTTCAGCGTTTAGAAGCGAGATCGGTCTATAAGAAGAACAGCGATCCCGTGGCTTCCCTTCCTTGTGGATCACTACGATAGTAGCAAGACGCTGGTCACGTGTAAGGGAGCCAGAGTCACGGGACTCTAGAAACATATCACGGAGATATGGAGCCAGCGTGTCCGGGCACAGTTTATACAGTTCAATGGGCAGACCATTAGGGCCCAAGGCCTTACCAGAGCTAATTGAACGAATAGCAGTAGCCACCTCATCAGCCGACAGCACCGCGTCCATCAGGTCTCTATCAGCCGCAGACAGGCAGCGCAAAGTAATATTGCGAAGCAACAAATGATAGTCAGCCTCCGGTCTGTCAGAGACCGGAGCATACACGGTTCGGAAGTGTTCCACAAAGCATTCAACAATCGCAACCGGGTCAGTCACGCACACACCATCAAGGTTCTCAATCACAGGGACCACACGACTCGCCCTCTCCTTCTTGTCCAGCCACGCAATCAATTTACCCGCCTTGTCCCCAACATCATATAGTCTGCCCTGCTGTTCCCTGCCTATGGCCTTCGCAGCATCAGTAACCAGGGCCTTATAATCTAATTGTTTGAGGCTGAGGGAATGAAGTTTGGCACGGGACACACCGCGCTCCAAGTCACTCTCCAGTGCGGTTATCTCCGCCTCCAGACGGACCACCTCTTCATGCTTACTTTTCTTGGCGGTGGCGATCAAAGACAGGGCCTGCCCACGTATCACAGTCTTAAACGCCTCCCACAGAGATACAGAAGATGACACAGATCCCAAATTTTCTACAAAATAATGATCAAGGGATTTCACCAATTCAGAACGGGTCTTGGGATTGCGAAGAAACCAGGGGTTGATAGGTGCGACCCGTCCCTCATTACTCATGGTAGTATCCATGCTAAGCCAGACTGGGGAGTGGTCGGATATGCCCCGGAGGAGGACAGCGCTGCCGGCAACAGAATATAGTCGAGTCTGGACATACTGCCATGGGCTCCAGAGTGAAAGGTGTATTGCGCCTGATTCGGGTGCAACAACCTCCAACAGTCCACCAGACCAAGTGTCTCCAGGAACCCACGTAGCCAGGATTGCGACTTGGGGAGGTCCCTGGGGGGGTAGCGATCTACGTCACCGGAGACTTCCGAATTGAAGTCTCCGCCTATCACCAAAATACCCTCAGGGAGCCCCAGCACTACACGCCCAAGATCAGCAAAAGTCGAGGTCTGTAGACCCGGTGGAACATAGACAGTGACAAATGAGACCGTCCGCCCCTCCCACCTACCAGTGAGAGCGGCATAGCGCCCCCTATCATCAAGAAGCACAGCATCAATAGCCAAGGGGAGGGAGGACCTGACGAGGATACCCACACCCCTAGAACCAGAGGTGAAGCCAGAATGTGCCACCAGACGATACACTCTCCGATTCATGGCATGGCACGTGTTCCCAACCAGATGCGTTTCCTGCAACAACACAATATCGGGGGAGAGGCGCCGCAGAAGCTGCAACACTACACCCCGTTTTATCCTGTCTCCCAACGATTGACATTCCAACACATCAGTTTCAACCCACTAACCCCCACCCCAAAAAGATGTGCAGAGCCCACCCCACAACGAACACAATGATCCAATCAAGCAGAAATACGATACGGTGCCTTGAAAAACCCCCACAAACACCCAAGAACCCCCATCCACCCCCAACCCGTTACAACGCCCCCCACTCTGCACGCCTGCGTTAGACTCAAAAGCCACCCCAACTTGCAGTGTGCCTGTCTCCCCATTATTAAACTAGTCTACGAAAAGAAACCCCTGAGGAGGAAAGAGTCCCACTCCCCCCACCACCCCCGGGTACATAGCAATAGGGCACAGTAATAGGAGAAACATCGAACCCAGCTGAATAGTACGTGAATGTTCAGAAATCAGGAAACATAATGTCACTCTCGTTCCGATACGCCGCCCTCGGCTCCACCCGGATGCCCGGTCGAGTCAGTCTGTTTGGGGAGGGTATCCAGCCAGTCACTAACTCCGTCAGGACGATCAAAGAAGAAAGTCCGGTCTCCATATTCGACACGCAGCCTGGTTGGAAAAAGCATTGCGTATTTCAGGCCCAAGTCTCTCAGCCTTCGTTTCACTCCCCGAAACTCCATCCTTTGTCTCTGAACAAGCTGCGTGAAGTCCGGGTAGAAACTCACCGTCGTATTCTCAAATTTGATGGGGCCACGTACTCTCGAGGCCTGAAGGATAGTATCTCTGTCCCTAAAATTGAAGATCCTGGAGATGATAGGTCTCGGCGTGGCTCCCGACTTCGTTTTTCCGCCCGGCACTCGATGGGCACGCTCCACAGCAAAGAATTTACTCAGGCCTGTGGGGGCCAGATGATTCAAGACGATGTCCTCCACGAGCAGATCAGTTGCCGAGGCACCAGAGGACTCAGGAACCCCGACAAGGCGTATGTTGTTGCGCCGGGCCCTATTTTCAAAATCCTCCAGGCGATGGACCATGAGATCGTTAGAGGAGCGCAAACGTCCAACTTCCGTCTGCAGATCAGAGACATCGGTCGTGAGGCTAGAAGTCTTCAGGTCCAGAGACTTGACCCTTTCATTGGTCTTCGACAAATCAGCTCTGATCAAAGTAACATCAACTGCCACAGTGTCTATTTTGTGAGCGAGAGCCTCATATTGCTGACCAATGGAAGTCTGCATGTTGGCAATAGCGCCCATAACGTCCTGCAAGGTCAATTCGGCCATCGTAGGTGGATCGTCAGTGGGGCCCACAGAAGCTCGACTGGCACCACCGGGGGACCCCTTGGGTTGTGTATAGCGATCCATGATGTTGGTTTGAATCGGACCCCCGCGTAGAGGCGTTTCAGTCTTCCGCTTCTCGTTGTCAGGCCTGGTGGTCATGGTGAATGGCGAGCCCCGAGGGGGTCCGCGAGACCTGGTGAAAATGGCCGCTCACCCACCGACCACCGCAAATAACGAAAGTGGGCCGAAAGGACAGAAGCAGCAGCTCGGTCCAACACCCGGACCCTCAGAACAGTTGGTGCATAGTCAGGCAGCAGAGTTAGGCTGGACCCCGATGGAGGAGCGAGGCAATCACGCAGTCGGAGAAGGCAGCGGCTCAAAAACGAAACCGAAAGTCAACTCAGGGCAACAGGGGAAACCCCTCAGGCCGCTGTTGTTCAATTACTCCCCAGCGTCTTGGTGTGCCAACTCCCGGTGTCGCCGTGGGGCGGGCCTCCAAAACTCCGGTCGGCGTATCTGCGGTTCCCGAAGTCCAAATGAAATTATGAAAACAGCTTAGGCATCAGCTGAGGTACATCGGCAAGAACCCGTAGTAAAAATCAGGATATCGTTCAGGATATATGCGGAGGGCAGCGAGGGACTCGGGAGCCTTGTGCCTACGCGGCCATCCTGGATGCGCGCGTAGCTCCTCCCCCACTTTATTTGGGGGCAGGAAGTCTTGTTCAAACTGTGAAAGGAGCGAGTGGGAGTCAAGTCAGGCCACATTGTTAGTGGTGGTAATGTTCAAACTGACCTAAGCTGTACGGAGAATCTGGCCAAGGCTACAAGTGGAATTAAGGCTCAGGCTGTGATGGCGAGATACACATACGTTGTGAGAGAGTTATGTTCAGTTAGGGGCATGAGGTGAGTGTTACCCAAGCTTGGAGCAGGAATTAGAGTCAGTCTGTGAAGGAAGGTGAGCTCAGATTGTAAGGGGAGCCATACACAGCTAGTCAGAGGAGGTATGACAAGCTTGCATAAGGAATCAAGGGCAGGCTGTGAGAGAAGTCACACCAAGGCCGTGAGCAGGAGTTACTTCCTAGCTGTGCCAGGGACATAGGAACAGCCAATCAAGGGAGTCAGGCTCAGGGTGAGAGGAAAGTTAGGCCTGGACTATAAGGGATTTGAGACCCAGGCTGTCAGAGGGAGTCAGAGTGTGAGTGTTAGGTCGAGGCAGTAAATGACATTCAGGTGTCAGTTAAAGTTCCGAAGCAACAACAGCGGACCCCCTTTGCCTCACCTCTTTAGCCAGTTAATAAATGTGTAGTTGCTGTGCAGACCACCCCTACGCCAGCCGTTTAATGGCATCACTGTGCTCCAGATCAGATAGTCAAGTAACAAATTGGCGATGCACAGCTTCAAGAAGTCCACTGAGTCAGTGTAAACAGACAAGTAACCTCTTAATTAGAAAATTGTTTTGCATAAAAGTCAGTTGATTTTTACATAATCCAGGAAAACGCGTTTCATCCCCATAACGGGAACTTCTCCAGGGCAAGTGGAAAAGTGTCCCACATGTGAGTACACCTGAAGAGCAAGTATAACAGCAGCAGTCGCCAGGATGTACGAATGATGAACACGGTAAACCTTTCCAATGAAAAGAAGGCTCCTATCTGAACCTATATATAATCGTCAGTGACCTCAATTCCAGAGCTGGTTACAAGAGGGCGGGGCCCATCCATAGTATGGTGGTCCCACCCAAAGCAATATATAAATAATACAGAGATAAGATCATGGGCTATAACCCGGTCTCCGTCGACTCAATACGCCAGAAGTGTGGCCCAAGAACATCAGAAAAGTGGGACACTTTTCCACTTGCCCTTAAGAAGTTCCCGTTATGGGGATGAAACGCGTTGACTGGATTATGTAAAAATCAACTGACTTTTATGCAAAACAATTTTCGAATAAAGAAGCTACTTGTCTATTTACACTGACTCAGTGGACTTCTTGAAGCTGTGCACCCCCAATTTGTTACTTGACATTCAGCTGTGATCTCTGTTCTGCCAGCAACATCTTTAACCAACTTCAGCAGAAGCACTTGCTTAAAACGTGACCTGTAAGTACATTTGGCAATAAAAAAAGAATTATGTGGTAAAAACAAGGAGGAACTGTGTTAAATTGTTGGTTGTACAAATTACAAACACTCCATAGGTCTTCCCAAGTTGCTTTAATTAGAGAATAAAATATAGACCACCAGCCTGTTCAAGCAGCGAGGTTCAACTGACAATATTTCAACCTTAACACTGATGATGGTACACACATCATTATGTGGTCATCACTGACCTAGGTAAGATTCTGTTTGCCTAGGCTAGGAATGACCTAAACTGCCAGGCATAGCATCACAAAGCCACAATAAACTGCCCATTTCCTCATAATGCAGTGACATAAATTTTAAGAAGCAGAGTATGAAAATGTACCACATTTATGTAAAAAATATTAGTCTAACCTCGTAAAAAGAAGAGTTGGCTTGAGCTGCAAGTGACCGAGGCAAGAACCGTACATAGTATGAGGTTAGGTAGGCCTCAGGGGTCTAATCTGCTGGTCTGTTTGCCATATGACTGAACTAACTCTTGGCAATGTGCACTTGTGGCTGTAGCAGCTTTGTCTACCTCTTAGTTCCACCTCACAACCCCTGAACTGGGTCCCATATAATTTTCAACTGTGTACCTGCATTAACATCCAACATTGCAAGTGATATTGGTTTACATTGTATTGCTTCTAAGCTTTTTCTTGCACCACCCTCTCATGCTGTGATACTCCTGACAGTATCCGCTGCAGCCCTTCCTTCCGTCCCTAACTGTGGTCCTGGCCTGCTCTCCCTGGAAGTCATGTGTTTGCCTTTTCTTTTCCACATTCAACTTACTCTCTTGCCTTCTTCCTAGTCCTGGCATCCAGGCCCTAGTTAAACCCTGCTCACAGGTCACATGCACCACGATTAAGGGTGACTTCCTTTGTTAACTTTCCTGTTTCCATTTGTTATGGCCTTGGTATAGTCCCCATATTTCTTCTCCTCTCAACCTGACCTACCTTTACTGGAACTCAACCTCTTCTGTCTTGGCAAAAGAGGGCTATCTTCCCGGGATTGCACCTCATATGTTGAGCTCTTCAACTCTCTTAACCCCTGTTGATCTTTAGGAAGCTGTGTCTGATGAACCCTAAATACTCTCTTAAGGCTCTGGTAGTTTTTAGGAGACAAGGTCTTCCAGAGTTTGTACCTACATCAATTACAAATGGACACCATAGACTGTGTTCATATTGTAGTGGATTTTAAGAAGCTGCACCTCTGACAGGTTGCAGTGGTTTTGTGAACCAAAGACCCTCAGTACCAGTGACGGTCTTAAGGAAGATATGTATTCCATGATTTGCAACTCTTTCACTCCTTGTTTAAGCCCATGTATTCTGTTTAAACTTTTTTGGCTGTTGCAAAGCTGCATCTTCCATGGGTTAGGCGTCTAGCATGGACCCCATTGACCTCTTGGCTCTAATTTTAGGGACCTGCATTATTTGTGGGTTGCACCTCCTGGGAAGCATCTTGTGATAAAGTCCATGTATTGAAACTCCAAGGTGAACCCCACTGACTTTGTTAAAGCTATGTAGATTTAAAGAACTGTGTATTCAATGGATTCACCTAAAGGATGAACCTTAGAGTCTGCTAAGTTCTAATAGTTAGTAGAAACATCTCCAACAGGTTCCCTACACCAAAATATGTCAATGAGAACTTGGAAGCTCTGCATACCGTCATAATGACCATTAAACGTGATGACATTTCACCGAAATATCTAGGCCCTTTGATTAATTATCTCACTTTCTCTACGGCTTTGAGGTTCCTCTTAAAAACTTCCAACTAGAGTCCTCTCCTCTCATCCCAAACTGTGTAAATGTTTTATTACAGAGGTGTAAAACTGAGGAAATCTCTGTTATTGACTTTTGTATATTTCTTTTAGTCTAATACGTATGCTTTTTGTGTAATGTTAATTTAGGAGAGACTTGATTAGAGCAGAAAATGCAAGTGTGGGAATTATGAAACTGGACATGTGCTGCAGCTACAAGTGCTCTGCTGGCACCATTTATGTTTAGAACCTGGCATGGTTAGAAACTGTATTGACAACACAATCAGTTGGCATCTCAGAGGCCTTTTGCATGCAAGATCAGATCTTTTGTACCATTTCTTATGTAAATGATTGCCCAAGCAACATTTATGTAATAACTGAACTTCCCAGGAGAATTATACATATTATGCATGGAAAAATCTTCACATTTCACCCCACCTTCCTCTGATCCCTTTGCTTCCTTAACTACCCTGTAAGATCTCTTCTCAGCCTCCTTGATCTTGACACACTCCTCATCCAACACAAGGTCAACTCCCCTCATGGAAGAAGAAGGCTAAGACCACATATAACCAGGCACACACTCCTTAGCTTGATATATTATTGCAGGGGACCAAAACTACATCATTTAGTAGTTTTATTACAGTTTGCCCAAAGGACATGATAATCTGTTTGGAAAAGAACCCAGACACCTCTGTAAAGGAGAAAGAGGGGAAACTAGCCAACTAGCCAAAACTTTCTCATAAATTGTTTAGTTCCATGGAACAAAAACTTGGTAGATAGTAGACTTGTGTTATGTGGGTTCATCTATCTTTTAACAATCCATATCTGTTCTACCACAAGCAGTAATGTTGCAGCGAGTGCTTTAAATGGAACTATAACAGTGCAGGTGCTCACTGTTAAGAGTACCTGGTTGCCAGTGAGAATTAAAGACAAACTGCCATTAAATATATTGCAAAACACACAAGATGATGGACGGAATTTTGCACAATGGCAAAACATTCACCCCCAGTCACAGAACTGGGTTTAATCCATCGTTATTTTTCTCACAAGCCACCCCAGTTTAGACATGGCCATATACAAATCAGTCTTGACCCTGTGCCTCATGGGAACAGAGCAGCCCGAACTGCCAAGCCATGTCTTCCCTGGATCGGAATCAAGCATCCTAGGACTGGTTTCTGGCTATCAGCCGTCTTCAGCCAGGATAGCTTGACTCCAGTGGCTTAGTGAGCACGGGACCCACGTCTGGGCATACCCTTCCCACATAGGGTGAACAGCAAAACACACAAGATGATGGACGGAATTTTGCACAATGGCAAAACATTCACCCCCAGTCACAGATCTGGGTTTAATCCATCGGTATTTTGCTCACCAAGCCACCCCAGTTCAGACATGGCCATATGCAAATCAGTCTTGACCCTGTGCCTCATGGGAATAGTCCAGCCCGAACTGCCAAGCCATGTCTTCCCTGGATCGGAATCAAGCATCCTAGGACCGGTTTCTGGCTATCAGCCGTCTTCAGCCAGGATAGCTTGACTCCAGTGGCTTATTGAGTACGGAACCCACGTCTGGGCATACCCTTCCCACATAGGGTGAACAGCAAAACACACAAGATGATGGACGGAATTTTGCACAATGGCAAAACATTCACCCCCAGTCACAGATCTGGGTTTAATCCATCGTTATTTTGCTCACCAAGCCACCCCAGTTCAGACATGGCCATATGCAAATCAGTCTCGACCCTGTGTCTCATGGGAACAGTCCAGCCCGAACTGCCAAGCCATGTCTTCCCTGGATCGGAATCAAGCATCCTAGGACCGGTTTCTGGCTATCAGCCGCCTTCAGCCAGGATAGCTTGACTCCAGTGGCTTAGTGAGCACAGGACCCACGTCTGGGCATACCCTTCCCACATAGGGTGAACAGCAAAACACACAAGATGATGGACGGAATTTTGCACAATGGCAAAACATTCACCCCCAGTCACAGATCTGGGTTTAATCCATCGTTATTTTGCTCACCAAGCCACCCCAGTTCAGACATGGCCATATGCAAATCAGTCTTGACCCTGTGCCTCATGGGAACAGTCCAGCCCGAACTGCCAAGCCATGTCTTCCCTGGATCGGAATCAAGCATCCTAGGACCGGTTTCTGGCTATCAGCCATCTTCAGCCAGGATAGCTTGACTCCAGTGGCTTAGTGAGCACGGGACCCACGTCTGGGCATACCCTTCCCACATAGGGTGAACAGCAAAACACACAAGATGATGGACGGAATTTTGCACAATGGCAAACATTCACCCCCAGTCACAGATCTGGGTTTAATTCATCGTTATTTTGCTCACCAAGCCACCCCAGTTCAGACATGGCCATATGCAAATCAGTCTTGACCATGTGCCTCATGGGAACAGTCCAGCCCGAACTGCCAAGCCATGTCTTCCCTGGATCGGAATCAAGCATCCTAGGACCGGTTTCTGGCTATCAGCCGTCTTCAGCCAGGATAGCTTGACTCCAGTGGCTTAGTGAGCACGGGACCCACATCTGGGTCCCGTCTAAATATATTGCAGCAGAGAAGTGCAGGTACTCTCCCTTTTAAACTAGAGAAGTGCAGGTACTCAGTACCGGACAGTACCTGTCCATTTAAAGCACTGGTTGTAGCATATATAATAGAAAGTACTATATCATGATTACACAGCTTTTTATATAGAACATAACGCAGTGTTCTTGACCTGTGGGGCAGGGACCACTGGGGTCCCGTGAAGCCTACTTAGGGAGCCAATGCCTGATCAGGACATTAAATAACACTAACAGATTAATAAAGTGTATATAAATAAAGAAGCAAAATGGAACATTGATTATTTTCAAATGCTCTGTAAATGTGAAAAAAGTAGTAATTGGAGGCAAAAAAATTAAGTTGGTATCATCAGATTAATTAATGTAAGCATGGCAAGTGCATCAAAGAGAATATAATATAGATGATGGGTGGCCTCAATTGAATTTAGAAAAGCTCAAATCTCCCCATTAAAGTAAACATTTAGATTTGTTTTATGTTTCTTTGTGAATTAAATAAAATGCTTCATCATTTGTATATTTGTTTGTTGAATATATGTTTTTCTATTTGTCTGTATTATTTTGTGGTTCACATCATTGAAATTGCTTAGGCTGTGGTCCCCAGCTTCCAGTAATGACTCAGTAGGGTTTCACAGAAGTCAAAAAGTTAGGAACCACTGGTATAAGGCATACCTATTGAGCACCATAACTCTAATAAAATTGTGTCAGGATGAGTCTAATAACCTTTTATTTTCCTAATGCTCAATCTAGAAGATTAAACAAGCACTGGCCAATCCAACAGGTCTGTCTTAAGGTGCTAGCACACCGTAAGCATAATTTGTGCAGGCCTGAATTTGCATAATTTAGCTCATTGATGCCAGACCTTTTGCGTTTTACAGACCTTTTTTTTTTTTTTGTTGAAAACTTTTTATTGATTTTATAACACAAACACAAACAACTTGCAAGGAAGAAGAAAAAGAGACATCAATATACACAACGTTGCATTACATGGTGCTGGGGCGGGAAGGACAATCCAATGAGCGTTCGTTCCATCGAGAAAGAGTTACACAGTGGGGGGGGGGGCAGAAGAAACAAATTGCAATCAGTATACAATAGTGTGTGGAGGAACCCTCGGGTTACGGGGACATAGGTGCAACATCAGGGTCAGGGAGAGGAGAGGCACATATATCACCACGATAAGTGTTCCACTGAGTCCATATCTTTCCCCATTTCCGGGGGGTACCACGAGAAATATACACAGTTTTTTCTCTGAACATGCACCAGTCCATGTTTTGTTTCCATTTCTGAAGTCTGGGCGGGCCCTGAGCGCCCCACAATTGCGCAATGTCTCTTTTGGCAATCATGTTGCCCAAGGTCACCCACCGAAGCTGCGACACGGAGTAATCATTCAGTTCCCATACGTTCAGCAGGCATCTCCTAGCTTCCGGCATCGATCGCACCCCGGTAACCTCACTCATCACCTCGTGCACACGGGTCCAGAATCGCACTATCTCAGGGCACTCCCAGATGATATGTAAAAAGGTGCCCAGGAGACCACAGCCACGCCGACACAAACCATCCACAGAGAAGCCCATATGCACCAAACGGGGACCAGTGACATACACTCTATGCAGGATTTTAAGTTGCACAAATCTAAGGCGCGCCTGGATGGCCACCTCTTTAGGGGAGGAGATCGCCGCCTGCCAGTCCTCATCGTCCAGCTCCAGCCCATCACCAGTCCAGACCTCTCTAAGTCGAGACAGGAGGTCAGACCTGGAGTTGATTAACTTTTTATAAATAAGCGAAATCGTACTATCAGGAACATGTCCGTCCAGTACCCTGTCCTCAAGCGGGGACGACTCCGGAATCTCCACACCCGAAGGGAAGACCGAGAGCACCGCGTGGCGGATCTGTGCATAGCGAAAGAATTCGCGATTGCTCAAAGCGTACTCGGTTTTCAATTCCTCAAACGTCTTCATTCTCCCCTTAGTCCAAACATCATCAATCCTGCTGATACCAATCAAGTCCCACCTATCAAACCCCCGGGACTGCCAAAGTGAGCCAAGTCTATCAGAGGCGTACAGGGGGGTGGCACGAGTCAATTTATCAGTCCACCCAAGCGCCATGGAAGCATGTCGCCATACCTGGACGGCCGTCCTAGTGGGGCCCGTCACGTTGCGAGGGGTGAGTTTCGAGTAGAGGGCTCTATTGTAGTCGCCCCCCCGGTAACAACCATTTGTCCATCGCGAAGGCCGGATTTGGCAAAGGGCCATACATGCAATGATTTATTGCCCCCAGTTGAGACGCCCAATAATAGCGACGAATATCAGGCAAAGCAATTCCACCGTCGTACCACGGGAGCGACAATTTAGCAATGGCAATCCGGGGCCTACCCCCCCACACCAGTCGTCTCTGTAAACTCTCGACCTCACGGAAATATGTAGCCAGGACAACGTCAAGCGTGTTTTGCAATGCGTAGAGGAATCGGGGCAGTGACATCATCTTAAACAATGCCGCTCTACCCAGGGGAGAGAGAGGAAGTTTCCCCCAGGCGACCACATCCGCCCGAAGGCGCTGAAGAGGGGGCAGTAAATTACGGTCGAACCGCAGTGCAGGGCTCAGCGAGATAAAAATGCCCAGATATTTAAATCCATCTTCCACAATCGCGATAGGACAGCCGCTTGGCAGAAGGGGGGCGGTACCCGACAGGACGTATACACAGGACTTCGACCAGTTGATGACAAGACCTGAGTTTTTGCGGAAGGACGTCAAGACATCAAACAGCACAATGAGGGATTTACGGGGTGATGTAAGATAAAGCAGAATATCATCAGCGTAGAGAGATACACGGTCCTCAAACTCCGAATTCCATCTAATGCCCTTCAGGGACGGTTCCCACCGCAACCAGGCCGCCAGCGGTTCCAAGGCAAGAGCAAACAACAAGGGGGACAGGGGACAGCCCTGTCGCGTCCCTCTGCTCAGTGCAAAGGGCGCAGAGACCCGAACATTGACCACCACCAGGGCCATGGGACCGGCGTAGAGCAATTTGACCCATCGAACGAAGTCCGAACCGAAACCAAACTTAGCAAGAACCGCCCACAAATACGGCCATTCTAATGTATCAAACGCCATCGTAGCGTCCAAGGACGCCAAGATGGCGGGCTCACGCAGCGTCTCAGCCCGTGCCAGAACTCCATGCAACCTTCGGAGGTTAAGCGCCGTGTTACGATGCGGTATAAAGCCGGATTGATCAGGGTGAACCAGGTCCCCAATAACGGACGCCAAACGTGTCGCCAGCAGCTTGGCCAAGATTTTAGGTTCCGCATTAATCAACGAAATGGGTCGAAAAGAGGCGCAGCGATCCCGAGGTTTACCATCCTTGTGGATGACAACAATAGTGGCCAGTCTCTGGTCTGGCGGGAGAAACCCCACCTCCAAAGACTCAAGAAACATAGAGCGCAAATGAGGAGCTAGCGAATCCGGGCACAATTTATATAGCTCAATGGGGAGCCCATTAGGGCCCGAGGCCTTGCCGGATCGGACCGAACGGACAGCAGCGGCAATCTCGTCCAAGTAGGCGGAGCATCCAGAGCATCCCTATCAATATCAGACAATCGGGGAAGTGCAATATCACACAATAACAAGTGGGAGTCCTGCTCCGATCGATCAGACACCTGGGAGTACACCTCGCGGAAATAATCGGCAAAACATGCGACAATATCAACAGGGTCCGTACAACACTCTCCATTCTCCGCAACAATCACAGGGACGACACGACTCGCACTTTCCCTCTTATCCAACCAAGCAAGCAGTTTCCCAGCCTTATCACCCACATCATACAGGCGTCCCTGCTGTTCCCGCCCCATTTCCTTAGCAGCTTCAGTGACCAGAGCTCTGTATTCATGTTGTTTCAACTCCAGTAGATGTAACCCCTCAGCGGTAACCCCAGATTCCAAGCCCTCCTCCAGGGCCGTGACCTCCCCCTCAAGTCGAACCGTCTCAGCACGGTTGGCCAACTTCACGCTACCAATCAATGAGAGGGCATGGCCACAAATGACAGTCTTGTAAGCTTCCCAAAGTACACCAGGGGAGGAAACAGAGCCCACATTTTCCTCAAAATAACAATCGTGTGCTTTAACCAGCTCATCCCTGACCCTGGGGTCCTTCAAATACCAGGGGTTGATCGGGGCCACTCGGCCCGCCGAACCCTGCCGTGCATCAACCACCAGCCAAAGCGGAGAATGGTCCGAGATACCCCGTGCCAGATGTTTAACTTCCCGTATGAGGGATGCATGGGCCGAGGGCAGTAAAACGTGATCTAGCCTCGAGAGACTACCATGAGCACCAGAATGATAGGTATATTGCAACTGTCCCGGGTGAAGCAACCGCCAGCAATCAGTGAGCCCCAACGTCTCCAGGAAGTCGCTCAACCAAGTCTGGGCCCTCGGCAGTTCCCTGGGAGGGTGACGATCATGCATTCCCGAGACCACCGCATTAAAGTCACCCCCAACCAAAAGCAAACCCTCGGGGAGGCCCAGGATAAGTCCACTCAGATCAGCAAAGGTGGTGGCCTGGAGGCCCGGGGGCACGTAGACAGAAATCAGAATAAGAACCTTCCCCTCCCAGCGCCCCACAATGGCGGCATATCGTCCCTTATCATCCAATATGACATCATCAATGGCCAAGGGGAGGGAGGCCCGAACCAGAATGCCCGCCCCCCTAGAGCCCGAAGTGAAACCCGAGTGCGCCACAAGGCGATAACCACGCCTATTCAAAGCGTAGCACTTGTTGCCGAGCAAATGAGTCTCCTGCAGTAAGACAACATCTGGAGTCAAACGTTTCAGCAATTGTAACACCACCCTCCTCTTAATCCCATCCCCCAACCCGTTCACGTTCCAACACAATAACCGAAGTCCCCTACCCCCCATCCCCGTGCCCAGCCCCTCCCCGGCCCCACACCCAGAGCAACTGCAAAAAACAGGAGAGCGCCTTTCCTTCGCCTTGCAAGTAACAAGAAAATTCAAACAAACAACCCAGCCCCCCCAACAATGTCAAAACAACTATACCCCCCACCCCGCACCCCTGCTGAAGACCAAAGAGCCCCATAAACTCGCAGTGTGCCTGTCGCCCAACCACCCAACTAATCTACGAAAAGAAAACCCAGGAGGAGAAAGGACCAGTTCACCCCCCACCCACCCCCAAAAAAGAGACTATTACTTGCAAACATTAAGAACACAGCATAGCACAGTTCAAAGCCAACGGGAAGGGTACGGGGTCAAAGTCAACAGTTACTCTTGCTCCGTCGGGCCACCTTCCGCCCGATCCGACTTGCCAGAGTCCTCAAAAGGTTCATGATCCATTGGCAGCGTGTCAAGCCAGTCACTCACAACCCCAGGATGGTCGAAGAAAAAAGTACGATCCTTATGTACCACCCGCAGACGGGCCGAAAAGAGCATGGCATACTTCATTGACCTTTCCCGGAGTCTCTTCTTGACCCCCTGAAACCCCAGCCTCTGTTTCTGGACCTGTTGTGTAAAGTCCGGATAGAAGCTGACAGTAGAGTTCTCAAAGGCAATGGGACCTGACTGCCGCGAAGCCTGCAGGATAGCGTCTCTGTCCCGGAAATGAAAAATCCTCGCAATGATAGGTCGAGGGTTAGCACCCGATTTAGGTGTGCCGCCGGGGATCCTATGTGCACGTTCGACAGCGAAAAACTTGCTGAGACCCTTGGGTGCCAGGTGATTCAGCACCAGGTCTTCCACCAATAGGTCCGTCGAGGCAGCAGTCGATGATTCCGGGACCCCAATCAGGCGGATGTTATTGCGCCTGGCACGGCTTTCATAGTCCTCTAGGCGCCCAGAGTAATAATCATTGGCTTTCCTCAGATTCCCGACTTCAGCCTGCAAATCAGAGACGTCGGTGACCAGGCTAGAGGTCATAAGATCCAAGAATTTGACCTTTTCGTTTGTCTTCGCCAAGTCCGCCCTGATCAGATTGACGTCAATCGCCACCGTATCCAGTTGAGAGTCAAGGCCTCATATTGTTGCCCCAATGAGGCCTTCATACCAGTGATGGCGCCCATGAGATCTCGCAGCGAGGGCTCGTCCTCAATCGATGAGTCCTCCGGCATTGTCGTCGAGGTTTTAGCTGCTGCTCCCGGCGATCCCTTAGCTTGGGTGTACTGGTCCATAATGTTCGTTTGCAGAGCACTCCCTCGAACGCCTGGTTTAGGCCCGCGCTTCCCACCCTCAGGCTTGGTGGCCATCTTGGATCCTGGACCCGCACGGGTCGCCCGTTGACGGGTAAAAATGGTGACTGCGGTGGCAAATGTAGGACCAAAAGGGCGAAGGTGGTGCCAGTCTCAGATCTGGAAACCGCTACAGATCGGCAGTAGGAACGGAGAGACCAAGGGTGCAGGAGTGTCCGGCCGCCCACGGAGCCGACAAAGTCAGGTTGAGCTCCGGACAGAAATCGAAACCGAAAGCAATCGCCAGCCCACGCAAGTCTGGCAGTCCGTTGTTGTTCACTTACTGAACGGCAAGCGAGACAAGAGAGCGCGGGGCGTCGCCATGGAGCAGGCCTGAAAACTGCGACAGTCTGTAGCTCTGGACCCCGAAGTGCAAAAAAGTTCGTTGAAACAAATAAATGAGCAGTAGAACTGTGCCAATAAACACCCGTCGTCTGAACCAGGATAAAGGACAGGATAGTCGATGGAGGTGGCGAGGGTCCGGGAGCCCTGTGCTCACGCGACCATCTTGGGTGCGCGCAAAGCTCCTCCTCTTACAGACCTTTTTATGTGAAAATAACATGGGTAAAAACAATAGATAAGAGACAGATTGACAAAGTAACAAGGAAGTTCATACAGACAAAAAAAATAATGGGAAATAAACATACATAGAATGCCAAGACACAGAGATCAAACAACAACGGGGAAGACTCACAAGAAAAAAACACTCACAGTACCCTGACTAAAACGTTATAAAAAAGTCCAAAGCGGTGAAAAAATAAACCAAAATGGACTTTCCTCTGTATACAATGCAAACAAAACAAAAATATTGCTTTCTGTATTCTATATATTTGTGAAACAAAGAATTTAATGTGTGATAATTCGGGGTACTTTTGATATGCCAAACACTTTCTCATGCATTGCAGTGCAACCATGTCATAAGGGGACACAATGCTATGCCAAACAGCCAACAGCCGTGGTAACATAGAAATAATCCTTTAGGTGGAACCAAAGCTAATTCTATGTATAATTTTAAGACTTGTCTACAATAGGTCACTGCATTGTCAATCCAGACCAGAACAAGTGGGTTTAATGGATTGAACGGAGGTCTGTTAAATTTCTTTCTTGATTGTCAGGGGAATGGACAACTCCTCCCAGTACTTAGATTTACACATGAAAGGTGTCAGTTGTCTCCGTATACGGATCCCAGTTAGAGTTAGAGGGACAATATCACTAGGATAAAACACCTCCTTAGCAATCTGATTGAAGATGGAGGGTAATGCAAAAGTAGATAAACTAGGCGCCAGGTTCTCCATGACAGCCAGGAATAGAAAAGAGTAAAAAAATGTCTAAAAGAAAATCGAAATGGGAAACCGAGGTGCAAAGGAGACACAATCTGGGACAAAAATAGTGATAAATGGCAGATGTATGCAATGAGAAATAAAGGAACTAAAGCATTGCAACATATTCTTCACTTGTTAATGTCTCCTTTATATATGATTCAAATACAAACTTACTTGAACTTTATCTTTGATTAAGAACCTCAGATGCAATCCTCTGATCAGACCACCATTTTGGATAGGGCTATTTATACGGCTTGATCACAACCCTTTCCACTAACTCAAAACATTGGCTCGGTATACGAAAAAGAAGCAGAGCTTGGACATACTTTGCCAAATGCAGAAATCTGCTAGTGTGTATCTGCTGCCCTCTCTGTCTGATCCTCCCTGTCAGATGCAAAGCAACCTTTTCTGGTGATTTCATCAACGAAAGCATCATCATGGTCCAGGCTAAGCGAATGTCTAACTGAGTGCGATTGCCCGCTACATATCACCTAACTGGTAAATGCAATGTCTTTCTCTGAGCCCTCACAACCTCTGGTAACCTCTCATTGTGGATGTGAAACAGGTGCACCCTTCAATGAGCCAACATATTTCTAAATTATAGATTTCTTTTTTAGTCACATGTGTTCTTTATGGTAATCAGCTACCCCTCACCAGTGCTTCTTTGCTCTTTCCGTTCCTGCACACTCATTACTTCTAACCTCTCCCTGTTCATCCTCCTCAACCATCCTCCACCCTGAAACCTCATGAATGTTAGACATCTCATCACTATAAAAGAACTTAAGAAAATCAGAATTTTGGAATCTAGAATGCAACTCTGTCATAACTTCTCAGCCACAAGATTTATATGATCGAATGGCAGATCACTTTGTTACCAATCAAAAACATTATTATTAATTCTATGAGACAAAAAAAATACAACTCAAAATCTGAACTCCAGCAGAAATGCCCATTCTCTAACTTAATTTTAGCAAATAACCCTTTTAATATTCTAAGACCTGGAGAAAGCTAGCAGGCCAGATGACTTACAAAGAGATTATCCTCACATTTTTAAGACGATGTTACTATCAACTTCAGCTGCAATCCCAGCTGTGAATGTAATCAACAACTCTGTTATGACAGGCACATCTCCAGCAAAACTAAAGACATATATGCTCACCCGGTAATATAAATAGCCTGATCTTGTTGACTTTAACATTGACAAGCCAATCTCAAATGGCACATTCTTCTGAAAACAGCCACCAGACTTCCTGGAAGAAATCTCACTACTTGCTATACAACCAACAAACAGGCTTCCATCCAGGAAGAGCTACTGAATTTGCCCCAATCTCGGTCTTGGATAATGTAAAAACATTGGTTGATCAAAAAGGGGTGGTAGCATTACTACTCCTATTTGGGAATGGTCAACTTCAGTTTTACTGCTGTTGTTACACTCTGCACACTAGGGCACTGTTGTCCAGTGCCAATTGTAAGTGCTGGGACCCCAAAAACATGTAGAAATTGGCTAATTCCTGATTAGTGTACATGAATCTCCTATACATCCATAGTATTTTGTGTAGAAACTTCACTCATGGCATGGAAAGGTAAATGTCATCCAAAAACAGCAGCACATATTGTGCCATCAACTAGCATGAGAAGGAAACCAATGTCTTCAGGCTTACTATTGCAGCCTTACTACTGCAGTTTAATCCACCTGTGCAGCCTGGTATAATAACCATCTTTGACAAGTAAAAAGGGTGGGCGCAAAATCCGTTCCGCTCACGGATTTTGCGGATTTTCGGCAATTTCGCGATCCGCGAATCGCGTGAAATTGCCAAAAAATCGCAAATGCGCTCGCGGGCGGATTTTTTTATGTGCATTTTTTTGCGGTAGAGGGTGACATCTTCGTGGATAAATACATGCAGGCAGGATTCATTCTGGCATGATGCTCCTGTCACAAAAATTAAACCTCAACAGGAAGCACTTACATATATAAATAAAGCAGGTGCACGAGTTGAAGCTCAAATTCAGTCACGCATTATAATCAGCCCACACAACTAGTAAGCACGGTCGAGGCTAGGCACGTGAGGCAGATGTGCTTCCTCCCCATATCTACCGCCTACAATTGGATGTAATCGTTGATGGAGGTCTTTGCATCCACGAGTTTCTCGAGCGCAATCCCTGTGTACTGCTGTGACCAGGAGGCTGCTTCCTTCTCATCTGCTGCTCTGATCGGTCTCTGACCCTTACAAGAGGCATGTGAACTCACATGGAAGCCCCACTTGTTTGGCCCCGCCACACACACACTAGGGTTTCCAATGTTTTCCCGCCCTTTCCTCGGCGCGGTGGCAAAGTTACAGACACACATGTCACAAAAAAATCCGCATGTTCGCGGGAAAATCCGCTAACTCGCTGATTTTTTTGCCATTTCGTGTGAATTCGCAGACCGCGAATCTGCCAAATTCGCCCATACTTAGTAAAAACCTCCCTTTAAATATCAGCAAGTCACCCCGTACAGGCCTTTTAACCCACAAGGTTGCATACTTGGAATTTAAAAGTGGGATATGTAGAACATTAATGTCAACATGTTACTACAGTGACAAGGTCCAAAAAGTTATTTTCACAGTGACAGACTTAGCTGTCCTATCTAGAAAATCAATGTGTAAATTCAAAAACTAATACTACTAATTCAGGAAAATGACTAGCTAGGAAAATAATTAAACTTCTATTTCTAGTTATTTCAAATCCAATTAATGATGTAGTCTGATATTTAATAAATATTGAAGTACTTTTAGAAAGCTACCCTTTACTATCCTTAGGCTTTCAGGAGGCTAATTTGCATTAGTTCTCCAGCTACTCCCAGCCAGGGCTCACCCTTGGATGAGGTGTGAAATTCCTCCCAGGAGTACACATTAGGATGACCATTCATAAGGAGCAGAGGATGCTAGGACAAATCTTGTGAAGGACCCTGCTTTAGTCCTACCAGACATCTGTCTCTGTATCTGTTGCGAGAACATTTCCTGTTCCAAACTGGATTTTAGCACTAGATGTAGGAGGATATTAGGATTACCATAGTACACTCCCCACACACATCTTCAGTCCTCAGAACGCAAATTTAGTATGATTGAAGAGTTTCGCCATCTTGAAAATGCCTTGTCACATGGCATTTGGGCCTGTTTACAGTGAAGCAAGTAGAAACTACTACAAAAGTAGGGATGTGAGTTCCTGGGAACCTTTACTCCATTGGTCAGAGAGGTACTAAGAGTGTCTTATGGTGTTCCCCACCGACAAGCTGGTAAACCCTAGGACCCTCACCCAGCCTTCCTCCGAATACTGCTTGATTTGCAACAGGACACCAAGTGGACTAAACCTGCTGAACTTGGCATCTCTAATCAGTGAGAAGGACCTGAAACAGTTGGACCCCTTACACTTGAAATCCAAGGGCGAAAATACATTTTTGGATCATAAGTATAATCCCCTGGGTGGCTCCAGGATCATAAATAAGCTGGAAAAGACATTTCTGCGAAGAATCTCAGTTGACCGATGGCCACTGTACCTGATCTGGACTTTGCTTTTGCCCTCTGCCTGACACCCCGAGAGCATCTAAATGTGGGAATGTTATACAAGTTTCTGAGTTAGATGCTTCTGAAAGGGCTAAAAACAATAAGCCAAGAACAGCAGTCTTAGTCTTGAGCCTTAAATATGAATATTGTCCTCTTGACTCTTGTAGGGAAGAGCTTCTACTATTAAATATACATGCTTTTCCAAAAGGGTTAACTACACTTTTGGGTTAGATGTATTTTTAATATCACAGGATTTAGTCAAAATTATCTCTTCAAATCTGGTAAATAGTTTATTTGATCAAACACTAATTCCTTTTCAGTGTAACATTGTCTCTTGATCTTCTGCGAATACTAGGCTGGTTTTTAATACATCATTATTATTGGAGGAAGAGTGTGTGTCTACTACTCAGTATTTTAACCAAATAAAAAAAAAATGAATAATGAACTGCTTCCCTTTCTATTGTCTGGGATACATTTAAGGGCACTTATAGGGGGCATGATAATGCATATTCGGCTAAATTATCAAAAGAAATAAAAAGCTTTCTGTTCCTCTTGTCAAAGGGTGGTTGAAAGCACAACTATTAACTTGCAGAGATCGAATTCTCCAGTAGACCTATAAGATTTGGCTAGGTAAAGCAAAAAGTAAGGGGCTGATTCACAAAGTTTTGGAATTCCTAAACTCCGATACATAAGTTTACATTTGTGGAGGCTCTGAAGTCGGAGCGGAGAACTCTGCACAAAAAAATATGATATACCCTTTTTATGCGTGGAGTTCTCTGCCCTGACTGAGGTGCCTCTGCACAGCTCTTTAATCTGTTTCTAAACAGTGGTGGCTCCTCCACAAAGGCGCAGGAGCGTCGCTTTCTGCAGTGTAAAAAGAGGAAAAATAAAATGATAATTATCATTTTAGTTTTCCCCGTTGTATCATGTTTGTGGGGTGGGGCTGCTCTCCCTATGTGAGCATGAGTGCTTGACCGGCCGCCCAAAACAGTGATGCACACATAAACGTGTTCTCCATGCAGTATGCATTACGGCCTGCGTGGATAACATGTCGTTGCTGCCAGCTATATAGAGTATGAGACGAGTGCCGTGATGCACCGAGACATATGACAGAATCATCCTTCTTAACCACCCAGGGTTTTTAACATAAAGAAAGCGTTATTGGCTGTCTTTATTTTGCATCAAAAGAAATTGATAAGCCATCTTTGCTTCATATAAACAGACAGAATTGGACATCAAGCAATTTTGTAGCCAAATAATCTAATATAAAAGGACAGATTAAAAGTCTTTTCATCTCTTCTGCTGATGTGGAATTATGTAGAAGCTAATATACATATCTATTTAACTTCATTTATATTGAAGAGTGATACATCTTATACACTCAAGTGATTTTGTACATTAACTACTAGTGACACCATTCAAGCAAGTTCAGTAACCACTGGTACGGAATCCTGAAGAAAGCCTAGCCGAAACACGTTGGTTTTCAACACATGTTACCAGTCTCTGCATATTTGATTTTTATTGTCTGGTAATTTGCATAATGTAAAGCAGGCAAACACACTGTCAGACTATAAATTATCAACGACATCGAATTACAAATCATGTAAGCTGAAACAGTAAAGGATCATGTTTATTGCATTGAATTTTTGAAGAACAAGCCTATTTACAGTCCAAATCAATTGTATTGACTGTTTGGATACATATGTACATGTGGTTCTATTTACCATTATATCACTTTGATTGCATATCTATTTTCCTATTTGTGATTTCTATATGCAAATTATATCTTTTTACCTTAAAATACAAAAGAGAGCAATATAAAATAAAAATATTTAATGTACACATTTGTTATGATTTTTATAATTGTATAATGTGAATGTTTTTCTAGAGTTTACATGCCCTTCTGCAGTAAATAGCACTATGCCCGATGCATGTTGCTTTTCCAAATAACATGTCCACCCTTCCAGTCCATGGCTGAGAGCCGTGTCACAGCACTCAGACCAACCAAACGCTGCATTGCAGCATTGTGATTGGCTGCAGGGAGTCTGGAAATCCTAGGATCAGTTAGGGGTGACTCAAGATGATGTTGGTGGGGGTTATAGTTTGGCTTCATCAAAATCAAGAATAAACTCCACCATTATTTTGCCAGGAAGAAAGAGCTGCCTAAGTCATTTTCATAAGGCTTTATAAGCAAAGTCAGAGGTGTAGGGTGCTCATCTCATATGGATAAAGTTGAAAAGGAGAGAGTGCTGAGATTGACTTAAAAGTGAATGGAGAGATTTTTCACAATGTAGTTACACACTGTTTACAGCACAAAATTAGAGAAAAGTGGAGTTTTTTTATCGAGATAGCTACTTTATTGCACCCCTAAAC
The DNA here is from genome assembly GCF_964261635.1 of Lissotriton helveticus. Classification (NCBI taxonomy): domain Eukaryota; kingdom Metazoa; phylum Chordata; class Amphibia; order Caudata; family Salamandridae; genus Lissotriton; species Lissotriton helveticus. Next base: position 1,532,585,804 of record NC_136067.1, read on the forward strand.
TCATTAACAAGTGTTATCCATCTTCTGCCAATATTTGTTTGAGATGTCAGTGGACAGCCGGCGATTGGTGGAAAATGATAGCTTCCTGTTCATATCTTAGGAATTAATGAGACCAGCGTTTCCCTTTTTTGGGTGGTGGATGGAATAATATTCTCTGGCCTGATGTTTGTACATCTTATTTTGAAATCTTAGGAACAAGACACTAATCCACCCCAATGAATAAACTATTTCTGTACATGTAAACCTTAAATTGGAAAACAAATACCCTAAAAGTCTGAAGCCTAACAGATTCCCTCAAAGGTGTTGACTAGTGAACATTAACAAACCACCTTAAGAGTTTTTACCATGCAGATATTAGAAAGAGCTATGGGAATCTTTGTAAATTCAGTCCTTTCTAGGAACCTTAAACTACATTACATACCATGCAAACACTCTGGAATGTTTTGCCACGTCTGGGATTCCTACAGAAGATCCAGAGATGTACTTACCCCGCTATGTCTTGTATCTTGGACTATCAATTTCAGTAATGAGATGCCTAAGATGCCTCGGAACACTGTGTGAAGACACCTCCTATGTTTTAAACTATGAAACAGATCTCTCTTGCTCTGAAGGCTCTGTATTGGCCTCCAGTTTCTAGAAGACCTACTTACAAAATAGTCTGTGTCATTCATACAACAATGAACCGAGAAAAACTGCTTCTCCTACAGAAGAGGCTGTAGAAAGATTTTAAGAAAAGGAAACTGCATTCCATTCTAGTTTTCCAACTATACACATCACCTTACAAAAAGAAAACCATTAACATATCCCTTTCAGTTCAAGTCGCTAAATTATGGAATTCACTTCCAGCAAAAAAGATAAGCCATTGTTTATCACCTATATTCACTGTACCCCTTGAACCTACTTGAGACAATAGACCAGCATTATGTTGGTACTCGACTAGCAAGATAGGAACCATCAAAAACAAAAGAAACAGTCCCTATTTCTGAACAATAGGAATACGAAATAGCAAAAGGGTATCTCTTCATGACCCAGAGTGCAATACGGTTGTTAATACTTTTTTCAAAGTCACCCCAGAAATTATGGAAACATTATTTCTTAATTTGACACCCTGCATAACTCTGCATTTCAGAGTATATGAGGTCCTACTAGAATATCCATGACATATAAACATATGAATCTAGGTACCCTCCATGTTGTAATGAAGCTCATGAAGGGCAGATGAGCATAAAATTAAATTAAAACAACAGAACATCTTACTGCTGTCCATTAAAGTAGACCCTGAACCTCAAATAGGGAGTTAGTTAACCAGTAATACTGTTTTGTCTAAATGAGATCCTCTGGTCATTCTCAACCTCAGAGGCTCAGGGATTTGCTAATACTTTGGAAGTGAAATATATATTGTCTGTGGAGTTAATTTCAAGATTGTCTTGAAGGAGACGCCATGCTGTTACACAGAAGGAGCACATGCACTCCAAATTTTGATATTTGACAAGTTACTTTAAAATTTGCCAGACTCAGAAGGATTAATGACGTAAACGTACAAGTCAAGCCCTGAAGAATCCTTGTCGAACGAAACGCGTTGGCTACTGTTCGTGGATGTGGTTTTAAAAGGAAAAAAACAAATAAAGAAACAGTTGTTTCAACAATGCTTTGTTGTGACTCAGTGATAATGGTTATGAATACCGTGTGACATGGAAAACTATGCATTTTATATATATAAATAAAACTACGTCTTCCCTGTTTCCACTGATGGATTTATTTTCCTAGAGGCTGCTGTTTACTGCTGGTTACGAGGCATTTTGAGGTCCCGACCGTTGATTCCGACATATTTTCGGAATCTGGACTGCTTTCTTCATATATATATATATATATATGTCTTACTACACATTATCAATAAATTCTGAATTTGGGTGCTGAACCACTAGCTTGTCAGTTTACTTTGGAAATTGCTTTTTTATTTAAGGAGTTTTATAAAGCGTGAGCTTGACCAAGTATCGGGTATCAACGCGCCTTACATAGCACCAGTTGCGTTACAAGAGGACACATTAATTTTTTGTTAGGCACGGGGAAATGAAGTGATATGCCCAGAACCACAGGATGTTCAGCGTCATTGCCGAGACTTGAACCCGCTTCCCAGATTCGAGGTCGGCCACCCTAGCCATTGGGCCAACTCCTTTACCCTTTCCATTTTGGAGTGTAGAAGGGTTGCATTCCGGGTTCGTTGCACCACCAAGATTAATTTGACTTTTTCAACACTGTGTTGGTAGGTGCGGGACACCAGTGCCTTAACTCCTTCCTTTATATATATATATATATATATATATATATATATATATATATATATATATATATGTATATATATATATATATATATATATATATATTCGAACACTTTCACTCCAGTTTAGGCTGAAAACAGGCCAGCACACAGATCTCCGATTTTAATATTTTATTACAACCCCGTCACCCTTAACAAAAAAAAAAACAAAAAAAAAAAATATATATATATATATATATATATAAAATATATTATTATTCTAATATTGCCAATAGAATGTTGCGGTTTTCCTATGCATTATAGATCCTAACTATAACTACCTACGTTTTAAACAAAAGAGACCTCTGAAATTCACCACAAATAGTTATCTGAAGTAACTGTAACTCGTGCCCTAAAGTAACTATAAGTCATGCCCCGGGTTATAGCAATGTGACATTTTTTAGAAAACTGTGGGGGACTGCCATGGGCACCTACTTTGCCCCGAACTTTGCAAACCTCTTTATGAAGTTGTGTGAGGGACAAATATCCATTACTATGCTTTATTGATGACCTGTTTGATCTGGCAAGGGTCTAAAATGACAGTAAAATAGTTTGTTAAGGAGTTGAACAACAATACTCTGAATCTGCTTTTCACTTATTAAGTCAGTGAAAAGCAGATTGTATTTCTGGATGTACCTACTAAAGTGGATGATAACAGGATAGGGACCAGCCTTTGCTGAAAACCGACAGCTGGAAACAGCCTGTTACATGCTCTCGGTTGCCACCCTGAGATTCTGAAGTGGAGTATCCCTTATGTGGTGCTGCAGAGAACCAAGCAAAATGCAATTGCAACATTGACATCACCTTCTTTGATGAAGCAACAGCTTCTGACTGAGAAATTTTAGGGGGAGAATCCAAGGTGGGTCTTTGACAAGGCAATAGAGAAACTCAAAATGATAAGTAGAGATGAGTTGGTATTTGTCAATACCCTACATTTATCCCCAGAGGAGAATGAAATCAGATTGATCATGACATACAACAAACAATCCATCCAAGCAAGCAGTATTACAATATTTTTAAAATGACTTGGAGTATATTAAAATGTGATCAGACACTTGGTCATGTACTGCCCGATAGACCATGGCTGAATATTAAAAAAGTTGTTCCTTGAGAGACATGTTAATATGCAGTGACATTTCACACAAGCACCTTACACAATACTTTTACCCTTGTGGCAAGTACAAGCTTTGTACGAACAGCAGTAGTTTTAAGATATTGCTGGCCCCTTACTACAGGGAATGCAAAGAAATCTGAGAAGCAGCACGGTGAATCAGGTGAAGAAGAGAATTCTGGAGAATACCAGGTCAATTCATGATCATAACTAACACTACCCCTTGGCAAGGCACTTTGAGCGGGTACACTACAGTGATTGGAATCAACTCAGGTATTATGTCATCGAACAAATTACAAGGAATATCAGGAGTGGCAATAAAGTGCTGCAACTATGACATCCAACTCCTCGCCTCCCATGGCTAGGGGTATTGCTCTGAGCATCGCAGTGTATGCAACGATCCAGGAAACACCCAAAATAAACTTTTTTTTAAAACTACATCCCGGGAAGTGTCCTTCTGCCATGGGGTCAGGGTACCCCTACCTCTCCGCTTATATCAACATTTAATTTTTTATTTAGAACTCAGGGATATGTGTGTGTTAAAAACAGAAATTTACTAAAATTAGTGATGAGTGTTGTCTGGTCATGGGTGATGTAGTATGGGAGTGAATATACCTGCATAGTAGGGGAGCAAATTATAGTGTGCTCAGTAAACTATAATTGGTGATTTTCAGTTGTTTTTGGGAGTTTAAAATTGTAGTTGTAACTGAGATTTTCACCTATCTATATCTTCAGTGACTTTCTAAGGATTTTTTGTAATGTAAAGTAAGATATTATTCCCAGACATAACTATAATGTCACTTTAACCCTTTTGTTTTTTCAGTGTATATATATTTAAGTGGTTATGTATACATATATATCTATATTTATTTATAAACACACATATATTTATTGATATCTTTTTCACCGGAATTATGGTTTACAATTAAAACCGAAAAAAACACTGATATGCCCAAATTATGGTTAAGCCCACAATCCATGACACGTTCGATAGCTGTGCACAAACTAACTCGCATACCAACTGCAATGGTCATAACTTTATCATAAAAATGACAAGAGGAATTTCAAATACTAGAAATAAGCTTACATCTTAAATTGTAAATCAAATTAACCTCATCATTTATAAAGAGATGTAGTATTATTTATGGAATTAAGTATGTGTTATTTATTTTCCTTTTCCGTAATTTATTAGTATAAATATTGTACGGTTGTGAGCATTGTGGTTGGTGAGTTGTGGTTTACATTGCTGTTGCGCAAGTAACAGATTATGGTTCTAACCATAACTTGGGAATTTCTCTGATTTAAAATTTTTAATTTTACACCCTGACTGTTAACTGTGTGTTTTCGGAGCATTTTGAGGTTTTTTAAACATAAAAAACCCAACCATACCTTCACTTTAACCTTTGTTTTTTCAGCAATTGTTTTTTATTTTTTATAATATGCCACATTCAAAAGATCTGTAGACCTAACCATATGCTAGTGGTGAGCCCCCATTGTGCTCTGCCTTCGCCCTGTGCAGGAGGGGTTGGCTTCAGGTCCATGTCCAATTTTCCAATCCTCTGCTGTTGGCCAATTGCCGCTGTGCATGGCCTTTGGCATCCATGAATCAGCAAAGAATTTGGCAAAGATTTAGCATGTTTATCGTTTTATTTTTGCAGGTTTATATAGCACAAACGCAACCAAAAGGTGTTGAAGTGCTTAATATGAGCCAGTTTACATTACACAAGGCTGTCTTCATTTTTTAGGCATGGAAAATGTAAGTGATTTGCACAGAACAACAGGAAGGTGAGCTAAGATTCGAACCTAGTTGCCCAGTTCCAAAGTTGGCACCTCTGGCTGTTATACCACGTCCTCTTCTCCTCATGACCCCATTCTCTTGGTGTGTCAAATTTTATGCAGGTCGATCAAAGGGGAGCACATTTGAATGGAGAAGGTTCCAGAATCTTTCACCTGGGTATAATCTTGGTGTCATATCCTTGCTGTACATGAAATTAGGCATGGCCTTCCAATGCTGACTTTACTGTTGATATATTGAATTTCATTCTCATCCATCAAGGAAGGGTGTTGGGGTCAAAGAAGTGTTTAATTACATATAATGTTGGTTCTGGTTAAAAAATCTGCATGATATTTGATAGGCTGGTAGCAATTTGAGCCCTGTGCAGGAATCTATGTTTCAAGTCTGATGAAGGTTCAAAGTCAATGCAGGTGTCAACATATATTTAAATTTCTAATCTCTGTAGTGCTGTATTATGGCCTGATATGACATTTGGCAGGACCATAGCATGTTTACCTTACCCTTAGTTCTGGGATGGGAAAAATATGTTTTTTTGCTAATAATTTGCTAACGTGCTGCAAGCTGCCAGCTCGAAATGCTCACGATCTTCAAACTTGCATAGTAGTGTTGGTCGTAAGGCCTGGCCTGTAACCTTGCTGTGGCTCTCATTTGTGAACCTTGTTTTAACAAGTTCGCAAAACAAATATTGCTAACAGCTTCTCAAAATGAACAATAGAATCTAAAAGCTTATTTGTCCTATTGTGGCTTTTATTTTTAATAGTGGTCCTGAGGAGAACCTGCTAACTTGGGTTCAAAGACTGTGCATATACGAACAGTCCAGCTATTTCTGTTTTTGACATTTCGTGCCCACTGATACATTACTGTAATGCTAATGTCTTGAAAACTACTGAATGAATTTACTCCAAGTCAAACACTTCCCTGTGTAAATTTTTACTTTCATTCCAAGATTGCTATTATTCCTTTTGGAGATTCTTTCTGTAGCGTATACGTACGTTCCTATAGGAGTTAAAATTAGAACAGCAGCTTTTTTGATCACCAGTTTAAATGTACCCATCCCCTTGATAGGTTTGCATGAAACTCAAAATATCACAAGTAATAAAAGAATTAAAATGGGAAATCGCACTTTTGTTACCTGCTTTCATTGGCCCCTGCTAGATAAATATTCATATGAAATTAAAGATGAAACTTTGACCTAGCTGTATCTACAGAGGTACGCATAAACATTTAAAAGTGCAACAACAATATATAACAACATATTCTAAAAAAAAAACATATATATTGTTCTCCCATTGGTAGTATTACTGCTAATGTGATAAATAATCTGACATATATTATTGTTTACAGCTTTTGTTATAGCATCTGTCACATTGAAGGTGAGGTGATGATCATTGCATTTGATGTGCAAGTTGTGGTTTGTAGGGCTGTTGTATGAGTTATAGTTAGTGGAACTAAAAATAACTTCCACATGTCTGTGTTTTGCCTATTTTAATTCGAAACAGTAACTGCATTTTAACTGTGTTTTTTTCAGCGAGTGTCTTTGTTTTAAACATATGCTAAGATGGTATATTCAAAGTTGCCACTTCTGTTTAGTGAAAGGTAAATCAGAGTTTCCATACAAAAGGCATTTATTCTTTTGCTAGTAACTTTGACACCCTTGGACGAATGTGCACAAAACTTTTAAAAGTTTATCTGAGTTGATTTTGGCATGCTACGTTTTACTCCCGTTTTTCAAGTTGGGGTGAAAATAAAGTAAAACGCACCTGCTCCTACCCTACAATATTTATCGTGCCTTCCCTTACACCATCCCTAACAGTAAACCAAATCTTAATACGATGCCCTAAAGTCAGCCTTATTTAACTCTAATGTTTATACTTCTTCCAGCAACAATTTGTTTCTACTATTGGTAAGAAAATAAATTAGAGGGGTTTGGTTTAGAGTGGGTAGAGTATTTGCAGGACTAATGTTATTTTGCAGCAATGGACGGACTAAGGGGCACATTAGGATCCGCCCACCATCCTCGTGGAAAACGGGACCGCCCGCAACCTGAGCGGCGGTCCCGCCATGCAAATTATGATGCGCCCCCCACACTGGCAGGCGCATCATGCATTTGTAACATTGCGGCGGGCGGTGTTTACACAAGCACCCGCCGCAATGTTACAAATGCATGTTGTGCATTTGCATACACAAAGCGGCAGGCACCGCGTAGTGCCTGCCGCATTGTGTATGCAAATGCAGGGGTGTACCACAGGTACCCCCATGTGCTACCCCCACCTCGCCTTCACCATGGGGGCCTGCAAAGGGCCCCCAAAGTAAAGACCGCATGCAAGCATCGAACCGCCCTCATCCTAATATGGTTGGCGGTGTCTCACAGACACCGCCACCATAGAAAAGCACTTTTTCCGCCGGTCGAATTTGCGACCGGCGGAAATGTGGCGGACGACCCCCCAGCCATCCTAATGTGGCGGGGGTCATTTTATTGAGGATGGCGGGTGGATTGCCCCTGCCGGGCTGGCGGTAGCTAACGCCGGCCCGGCGGGGGCAATCCGCCCGCCATCCTAATGTGCCCCTAAGTATTTGACAGGGTTGACTTAAATGACAAGAAAGGCAATTACGCACCATAATGCAGCACATACTATGGCAGTACAGTTTCACAGTTTTCCAATGTATTATTTTTATGCTGTCTGGGCAAATGCTTCAATTCAGACAACCCTTTTCCAAAGTGCCTACTGCTGTGCAGCATCACATGTGGTGATTTATTTTAGTAACTTTTGACCTAGAAGGATTTAAAAAAACGTTGTGGATGGTGGTGGATTAGGTCAAGTGTGGTAATTATGTAATTATTCGGTAAACACGATGCACCTAAAGTCACTTAATTTCAGTGGCCCTGGGTTGAATTTACAATGTGTGTGACTTTGCTTTCTACAAAATCCTTTTGTGTTCTCTCTTTAGGAACTCAACAGCCCGCAGCTTCCAAAGGCCAGAAGCATACATCCACAGCACAGTGCTAGGCCTAGCTGGAGATAGCCACACAGCAGTGGTTTGAAAAGATGGTCCAAGAAGGGCTGCTGGACAATATTTTAGAAATACTAGAAAACCACGGCTGCTCACCCGATGAGCATTAAACAAAGACTTTCAGTTTTTGAAAATTATTTATTTTAGTTTGAAATGACAGACTACTTTTTTTTTAAACTTATTCTTGAGGGTGGGATTGTGGGAGGGTTGGTGTCTTGTGGATAGTGTGGCTGGGATGTGTTGGGCAAGGGTGTTATTAGTGTGTACTTTGATGGGGTGAGGAGGGAGTTAGTATGGTGTGGATGAGATATTTTGTGGAACTTATTTTAAATAAATATATTGTTTTATATATAATTTTCTATATTGGTATTAGTTCTTTACTTAAAGATACTGTTTGTTAAGCAGTAGCATCCAGGGAGAACTAGGAAAAGTCCATCTAGAGACAAAATCCTTTCACAAAAGAGGTTTCAACATCTTCAACTCTCTATAAGAGCTCTCATTCCTAGCTACCTCCACCCAACTTACAACCAGTGAAGGAAATACAAGTATTCCTATGTCCCAAACTCCCATTCCCCTATTAACCCCCTAACATCTTACTCACTGCTATATATGTGACAGCAGTGGTGTGATGCACGGAACTGAAATGATCAGTATTATCTGTGTACTGGTAACAATCCGATCTCCTCTCAAGTACCCTTAATTAAACAAAGACAAGATAACACATTTTCTTACACTGCTGTCTCCAAACCCCATCTGCTCCTCACCTGGGGTTCCACTGCTGCTGACTCTGATAATGCCTTTAGGTATCTGTACCTGCATGCTTTTAACTCAGAAAGTACATGTGTGGTCAAGTTCAAAGTAGACTTGGACTGGTGTAGAGAAACATTGAGGAGAATTGGATGTAGCATAGAGAAGCTAATAGATTAGTTAAGAGATTAGTCCACACCTGATTGGTGTGGACTGGACATGCCCATTTTAGTCTCAAAAGAGTTGAACCTGGTGAATAAGAAGATATAGATTGGCCGGTCTTGGTAAAATGGTCTGAGAAGAAACAAAGAATTGTAAGACTAGGGAGCATTCACTGTCTTATAGTGCACTTAAGGCCAAGCATGCACCACTCTTAGACGAGTAGAGGAATGATCACCCTAACATTGAAAATAACCTTTTAGTAAGCTTCTCACGTATGCCATATGAACCATTTTGCATTCATTGCTTTTACAAAATGACTTGCTTCTTATTCAGAGTTGTATGTCTCTCTTTTTCAGGATCACAACACACCAATACCTAAAAATTGTTGTTTGACTTTAATGCATCTTTGTGCTTGCTATAAGTTTACCCCAACACAGAAGATATTTCAACTGATCCTATTGCTGTTTATTTCTTTTTCAGAGTGTGGGAACTTTTAAAGGGGATGTTGCCCATGGTAAGCACAGTTGCAACATGCTGGAGCCCCCACAGTGCTCTGCAGACGTTGGTGAAGAGAGTATTTTAGTTCTTCTTTGCCCTAAGTCATGTCATGTTACTTATTTGAGTTGATATTTTCTTCATAATTCAACTCTTAAAAATAGAGACAATAACCACTCAACAGGAAGAACAAGTAGATAACCAATTTTTCTACCACGGTTCCACGGTTCCAGTATAATGGTACAGATGTACTCTTAGAAGGATCATAAGCATGTTATTTGTCTCCTGACGAATACGTGTAAACTGTGACTTGCAGCTTCCTCATTATCAGGCTTAAGTGTTTGTTTCATCTTACACAAGTAGGTTCACAGCAAATGCAACAATGTGATGGCTTAGCTCATGGCAGATTCTTCAAAACATTATAGGGTCCAAGTCCTCAATTGTCAGCATCCAATGACACAGCTTTGGCAGCTGAATTTTCTCTCATTTGCACTACATAGCTATTTATAGACCGCAGGATTTGCAGCATGGCAGTGTTACAACGGATCAGAGCCTTCTGTAAGACGGCTTTTACTGACTCATTATTAGCTTACTGAATGAACGCCTAGTTTTTCCGAACTGTTGAAGAATGGCTAACTATGTGCAACTCCTGCAAGCAATAATTTATGTTATCCTTTTTGAGGGAATCCTGTACAATCAGGTTGATGCAGTGATATAAAGTATTCAGAAGTATCCGCCACCGGCAATGGCTTTAACAATGCTACTGCTATTGTCAGGGGCAGTAAGTCTAATCCTAAAACACCTGATGTCAAGCCATTTGTATGCCTTACAATTTAATTCTTTTAGAATCTTGACATCTGTGTGTGCTTCCTCCTCTGAGAACTTAGCAACATTTGCATGCAGATGAATATCATTAAAAGCAATGTTGGTGACACTGGCAGACAGCTCTAATTGTTCCCCTTGAAGGCGACCCAATATTCTCTGAAGCACATAGAGCTTATAGTTCAAATATTGCTCCATTTTTCTTTTGTGTGATGGATAGTTTGTATAATGCACTTGTTCAGTTATTCAGCAACCATTTCCCCCACTTCTCAGTTGTTAGAACCTTCCATTTGGGACAAAAGGCTCTTTGCAACCCAAATGGACCTGTTTGCACTGAGACTCTGCCACCCGCGATGACGCCAGCATGAAACTCTAGTGAACCTGATTCCTTGTGACGATGGCCAACACGAGATCTGCACTTCACATTACAGCAACAACATGGTGTGATGGCCGCCAACATGAAGCTCCAGCAACAAATGCGTGAAATGGCCAACTGGATCTGTCAGCGATGATGTCTATGATGTCAGGCCTGATCTATGTGCTAAAGCGATGGCCCTGTGAAACGCTCTCCCTTCTCCTCATGGACTCTCCCACCGGGAACAGAACTCTTCCGCTGGACTTTGAGAAGGTAACTTTTTCAGTGGGACTAATCTGGTCTCTATAGGTGGCCCATGCTCCATCGCGGTCAGTCGGAACTTGTAACTTTCCCCAGGTCTAGCATGACCAGATGACTGATTGGCACTTTGTGCTTTTAAGCGCTATAACTACCTAAAACTTTAAAATTGCGTATCTGTGGTTCTTTCTGTTCAGAGTTTTGTCACTCTTATATCATTTGATTCATTAAACTTTACTCCATTGTCCTAAATTTATTTGAGATCTTTCTTGTGTTATATTTTCACTTCATTACTGTTTGAGGGCAGCAACTATTATTTCCTTATTACCTCTATGTTTAACCTGACTGCCTTTCCGCCAGGCTGCCAGAGGTTTAAGCACAGGTTAATTTGGTGACATTTGTGGTTCACCCTGACATGGTTTGTATTTGTTTTTTGAGTAGGTATTTCACTCCCATAAACCGATACCCCACTGTCTTACAAAATGCATTGATATAATCATGCAAAGAGAAAGCCCAGTACCCGTACCTAAAAAGCATTTAAACCTGTTTTGCATTTACTTCAGTTGGATATTTAATTGAGAGTGGGACTCTTTTACCTTATTATGCTGAATTTTACCTATAAAATTTTGAGGTATTTTATATGGGCATCATGGATGTAAAATGTCTATCGCCTTTTTCAGTGCTTATTTGGGCTTGTCTTTAGCCTAGCTTCAAGTCCACTTGGCCGTACACCTACTGAATATTTCAGTTAACTCCAGGTGGCCTCTTCAGGGTAAGCCTAATCTAAAGACAAATAGAGAAGATGGTAGAAGACTTTGTCTTGCAGGTAGGATCCGCTGTTTGATACCAACATTAGCTCGTGTTGCTCTTATGATGCCTTGTCTACCACGTCTTAGACTTCCGCCTACTGGAATCATTATACTTGGATTTTCCTCCAATGTATTTCTCTGTCTCTTATGGGTACCTGCAGAAAAAGCAACATTCAGTGTTTGGAGGAATAACTGCTGGCAATCCTAGAGGAAGTATTTTATCATGACTCTGTTTTCCTTTGAGCATTGAATTGTATGAAAATGCCACAGGTGACAGATTTATAATGGGCTATTATACTTAACAAATTTAACCATGTAGATTAAAAATAGTGCAGTGTTGATCAATTGAGGGATCACTAACATGAACCATGAAGTCTCATCAAAAGAATTTATTTGGAAGTCAAAGAACATTCATTCTGTAGAGGTGGAGTCACAAGCAGAGCTTAACTTTCTCAAAATATTGGTAAAAGCTTTAGTCCTCTTAGCCTCTGATAGAACTGAATAATGCAAAGGTGTACATTCCACTTTTTTTTTAGCATGGTAAGCACATTGTGGAGATATTTCCTTCCTGCCTATCTATACTATTTACAAATATGATAAGTACCCTCGTAATGTTTGATAGACTTTTTTCTGTTGCAGATGAAGATGGCTCTTCTTCCAAGGGATCTCATAAAGACATTGTTGCAAGGTGGCTCACAATCAACATGGGTAGGATGTGAATGGTACAGGTATAGTAGAGGTCCCTCTTTCCATATTTGGTGGCACACATTATGTAACACTCTGAGAATTCATTCAAATGGACAGTTCCCTATAACATGCACATGTTGCTGCTCTAGATATGCAGGCCGATGATGTTGAAAGCATCATTCTCATTATTCTAAGGAGCAATGACATATACCAGAGCATTGTTTTGCAGAAACAATCCCTATCATACGGTTTGAAGGACGGGGAAAATGTTCTCGTTGGCACAAATGAAAGATATGCAATCTTAGCAGACTTTTGAGATGGCAAACTGCTGTCACAAAAACTCCTAATCGACTGACTTTAATATTTTGTATTTCTGGTCCTTTAGATTTTTGAATTTTGTCACATTCCTAAGAGATACTTGAATAAACTATGCCTAAATTGATGCAGGGAAACACCTAATTTCAGAACCATACAAATGGTTACTATAACCGAGCTTTGTACTGCATTCTAGTGAACATGGCCTCACTTCTTTGGAAAATGTGATATTGATTTATCACACTTAGGGCCAGATGTAGGAGCCTAAATACCGGTCGGTAACGGCCGATTTCGGCCGTTACCGACCGGTATTTAAGAATTGGCATGTAGGGGCCCTATTTTACCGATTCGGTAAATTAACCAATTCGGTAAATTTACCGAATCGGTAAAATACCTAATCGGTATTTTTACCGAGTCGGTAACTTTCTGATGTAGGTGGGACTCTTCAGAGTCCCAAAGGCCTTACAGATTCGGTATTTTACCACCCAATCCAATTGGGTGGTAAAATACCGAATCCAGGTGTGCATGCACATGTATGCATGCACACCTATGCCATGTGACAGACAGACATGCCCTTAGGGCATGTCTGTCTGCCACATGGCACACATGCCTGTATTTGGTGTGCTAGAGGGTGTCAAAGTGACACCCCCTGCACCCTTGCAGGAATCGGTATTTACCGATTCGGTAATTACCGAATCGGTATTTCCCATTGATTCCTATGGGCTTCACAGCCCATAGGAATCAATAGGAAATACCGATTCGGTTTTTATCGAATCGGTAAATACCGAATTTTAAAGAATCGGTAATTCAATTACCGATTCTTCCTAAATCTCCCTCCTTCATATTTACCGATTCATAAATACCGAATCGGTAAAATTCGGTATTTATGATTCGGTAAATACGATTTTCCTACATCTGGCCCCTAGACTTTTACTGCAAAATGAAAAGGAAAAACACTACTTCCTCAACAAGGCCAGCAGAGCCATCAGTGTCAGAGCATAACATCCTTCTTACAGTGCTATGAAATGATATGATGGTGGTTCACCTGAATTCTATAGACCACAGAGGTCAACACTGAAATACATTACCACAATAAAATAAGGATTTGTCTTTACTGGTACACGCCATCCAGAGGTTGGGCCACTCTTAGGATGAGGTGGAAAGAGGCCATGTGAAAGACTCTAAAATCTAGATCTAAACTAGAGGATTCTTGTATGAAGGAATCCTTGGGATGTGTTTAAAACTCAGATCCTGGCCTCTCAACTGTTTTGGTCATATGTCGAAAACATACTCCTTAAGTACTAACTCCTTAATTCCATATACTCCCTAAATCCAGTTAGTACAAGGACACTTTTTGATGACGACGTCACACAATGCTTCAGTTCTGGCTTGTACAAGAACATTCTCTGCATCATAGCATGCACACACTCAACTCTCATACAGAAGGTAGATGGAAACCTTAATTAAATGTACTTCTGAAAATTATAATGAAATATTGTTCTGACATAATACTGAAACTAAGTAAAGTCAGAATGACACTGTACCCAATGTGGCCATCAAGCAGTTCACATATGCAGACATTTGGAACACACACCTCAAAAGGATCCCAATATATCATGTGATGTTATGCTGTACCATGCTGTGTCCTGTTATGTTATGTGTTGTGACGAGTGGCAGCTCGTCACGCATTGTTTGCTTCGAGCTGCTCTTGTAATTTTGAGGGGGGTTCACACGCTGCCTCCAACTTGTGCCATTAGCTGCTGTTCTCCGCCATTAGCATCCTTGAGCATGGAACTGGTGGACTAATGCTGGTCGGCTTTGAGAATGGTTGTTTTCCTGGCATTCCCCCTGAGGTTGACTCTTCAGAAATAAACATACCTATTTCTAGCCTGCTGCATTTTGTGGACCTTCTACTCACAGCATTTTGGCAATGATTATGTCAACCTCTGCCCTGGATCCCACTCTGATTGTCTCCTGTATGGCTCTGCCTTTTCATCTGTAAGGAACGTTTACTCTGTCGTTCTTCTGGTGAGTCACACCAAAACACACTAGGACAGGTACAGCCTACAAAGGTTTGTGCTTTACTGTACAAGATACTGTAATTACACTTTATTTTGCAAAGATTGGAGCAAAAGCGTGATGTGTGCACCTGCATCTAAGTAATTCATCGTTTTCCGAATGTTTCATTGTTTCTCACCTATTACAACATTTGCGCATTGGTATTTTCTTTGTGCATTAATTTACAGTGTTGTTACTGAGACTGTCCCTGAGCCGTGAGCCTAGTAGTAATATCACTATTCTCTTCGGATTGTTATTTATTTTTCTTTTCATGTATTGATCATCATGCAAGAAGTGCATCATCTTCCTCCTTTTTGAAGTTGCTAGGTGAACCTGCTATTGTATGGAAAAATTGATACAGGTTGTGTAATATGTATCTCGGTGCTATTAATGCACAAAGTTTTTTTGCGGCAAGGAAAAAATTAATTGAAGAGCACACAGAGGGAAGTCCCCAGATTTTTGAATGTTTAGCTGCATGTGCTCCTCCTCAAGGAGAAGTCCATGATAAATTTCAAAAAGATGTCCAAGGATTAGAGAAGAGATTTGATACTCAGAAGAGTACTGTTGTCAGAGGTTTCAAGTTCTTTTCAAGAGAACACAACCATTATGAGTCAGTGCAATCTTATGTTACAGCATTAAGAATTCTAGCAGCAAACTGTAAATTTGAAAACTTTACTGAACAGCTCATACAAGAACAGTTGGTGGTCAGATGTCAAAACAAGGCCTCCCTGGAGATGTTCCAGTCTTTTAAAAGATTATCTATATCTGAAGCAATTGATGCTGCTTCTATGATAGAGTCTTCACAGGCAGAAGTGATGAATCCGTTCTGATTGCTAAATGTTAACTGCAAGAGGTCAAATCTTAGACTTTCAGGACAAGTTCAAATGATGTCAATGCATTTAACACCGCATTTCATGCATATTTTAATCCTGCAGTTAAGAAGATGTGTAATCTCTGTGGTTCCATTGGTTATTTTGCAAAAGTGTGTATGAAAAAGAAACGTACGTGAATTAAGTAGAAGACTCATCAGAGGAGAATGAATTACAGACTAGTTTGAAAGATTTATTGCTGAATGTAAGCTTGACTGATTTTGAATCTTGTGAGAACCCCACTGCTGACAAAGTCATAGGGGATAGATTTGCTAAATTGTTAATGGATTCAGGAGCCAGGGTGACTATCATCACCCATGATATGTTTGAGCAGTTTTGGAAAGTTTAACTGCTTGAAGATCCTGACATTAGAAAACAATCTTTTCAAGGGTCAAAAATTGATCCAGTTGGATATTTTGTGTTTACAATTAGTTATCAAAATGCATGTTTCATTGGTAAAGTCTACGTTACTTTCAAAGGAAAGAACATATTAGGGTGGGTTCATCTAGCTATGTTAGATAGTGTTGTCCTACCCGGCAAAAGCAAAAACAGTCATGTCTTTTTCTGAACTCTGAACATTTACAGCATCACAAAATGAGTTTTATATCCGAATCCACAACCTGCATTAATCTCATGCATGATACTGCTAATTATGTTGATTTTCTTTTACAGATTTAACAATTAGTTAACAAATATAACATGTTGTTTGAGAATCAGTTAGGTTTGTTAAAAAAATTGAATTGTATGTCAAACTTAGGGAAGATGCCATACATGTAAAACACAAATTGGAGAGTGTTCATTTAAATGTACGAGATCCAAAGCTTTAAAAGAGTTACAAAGACAAGCTATTATTGAACCAGTTGATACCTCACTGTGGCTTTCATCCACTGTTATAGCTAGGAAGAAAAACAAGGAATTCCACATTTGTATTGACCTTAGGTCATTAAAGAAAAAACATATGGGTTGATGCTCACCCCCCCTACCTAAGACTAAAGAATTGATGGAAAAGCTTAATGGCACAAAAAATTTCACCAAACTAGATTTAATGTCTGTTTATCATCTAATTGCTCTTTCTGAGTCTTCCAAGTATTTCACAGCTTTTTCCGCACCAGATGGAGTATTCCAGTTCAGGAGTATGCCATTTGGTTTGCCGTCTGCTGTTTCATTTATTCAAAGGATAATGGATGAAATGTTGGGTGATATGGAGAGAGTAGTCTTTTTTTAAGATGATGTGCTAGTAATATTGACCATGCAGTTGGGTTTGCTCCTAGAGTTTTGGAGGATGCAGAAACATTGTATTCTGTGATCGGAAAATAAATGCTACCCTGTGCTAGGGCTAAACAAAAATTAAGAAATCTGTTATGGGGGAACACATTTCAAACTAAGAACTGAGCATAAGCCTTTATTATGCATATTGCACATCCAGCTCATCATTCTGAAAAACTAACTGGAGTGCTTACTAGGCTTTCTAAAAAATTGCCAGAATGCAACTTTTCTGTAGTTCATATGCCAGGTTTCTGTAACACAAGAGCAGATTTTCTTTCTCGTTTTCACATCTTGGATGAAGATCTGAATGGTGGAAATTATATTGAACAGTGTTTAATGGCTCCAGATGAGTTTGAATATCAGTCATGCATTTCCAAATCTGATTGGATTGCAGCACTGTTATCTGACTTTAAGTTGTGTAAGGTTTCCAAATGTATCATTTATAGTTATAGGCATAAAGAAAGAAATCTTACAGGTGAATTGAAGACTTTTTCTAAAATTTCTCCAGAAATTTCACTTAATGATGCTATTGTTTATAGAGGAGAAAAAATAGATTCTGTGAGAAACAAGTTATTGGATTAATTTCCATTAGGGCATTTAGGAATGACTTTGAACAAAAAATGGCTACTTGAAACTTACTGGTGGCCAAAAATGGATTTTGATATTAAGCAAAAAGTAAAGAATTGTGAAACATGTTTCAGAGCAGATAAGCATTTATCTATTAGAACTTCACCCATGGAAGCTGTAGATTTGCCAGGGAATGCCTGGGACAATGTGCCACTGGTTTTTCAAGGTCCCTTTTCATGTTGCAGTGATAAAAATACCTTGGTTCTCATTGATTATAGGTCTAAATGGATTGAAGTTGAGTTTGTAAGAGCACCTAACACACTCGCTGTGATCAGTTTTCTCAAAAAGATCTTCTCGGGTGAATGTATTCTGAAAGTTTTAGGTACAAATAATTGAGTACAATTTACGTCTTAAACCATGGTTAAGTTTCTTAAAGAAACAGGCAATGAGCATAGACAAACTAGTCTGTATTATCCTCAAGGTAATGAATGGCCTTGTGGGCTATGCAAATAGACTTATTTGTAACACCATTAGATAAGCCTTATCCAGCAATCTACACCCTACAGTGGTTGTTCAAGACATGCAAAATTCCTATAATGCAACACCTCATTCCACAACAGGGATTTCACCTTTTTAAGCACTAACTGGACGTACACCTTTCACTTTGGTGGAACTGCATTGGGTCAAGAAAAATAATATTTCTTACATTTGTCAATCATGTAAGGCAAACGTTAATGAGCTGGTAAAGTGGAAACAACTGCAAATGTGTTCAAGGTACAACTATTTAAAAAGGGTTAATTTGACTGATTATCATATAGTTGATCCTGTAAGAATTAAGATACCCAGGTTAATCAGGAATGGTCATGTGAAATTCAGCAATCCTAAAAGGATCATTGCTGTCTCCAAATCTGAAATTTGTGCAGGGATGGGTAGTGGAACAAATCTTCAATTTCTCCAGTTAACAGTAATGATGTGGGTAATTATGGAAAGAAAAGAGTCGTCAATAAGAAAAAATCTGAAGGGTTTTGGTAATAACATTATTACTTAAACATTCTTTCTCTGATTTTTTCTTTCATTAATATTGTGGTCTCTGTTGGGTCAGTTTGTCTAGTTTCTTTTGTCATAAGCTGTTATTTGATGTTTGCAATTTAAATTTTTTGGTTGCAAAGTATCATTTTATTCCATATTGCATTTTAAAATGTGTTACAAGGTTTGTTATGCATTTAGTTCTTTTGTTAAAAAAGAGGAAGATGTGTCATGGAGTGTGGCAACTTGGCAGGTGTTGCTTGCCTCAAGCTGCTCATGTGATTGTGCTGGTGGATTGCCCACTGCCCCAGCTTGTGCCGATGGCTGGTATTCTTGGCCATTAGAACAGTAGACCAATGAGCTGGAGGATGGACGCTGGGCTGTATTGAGAGTGGTTGTTTTCCTGCCGCTCTAACCGAGGTTATCTCTTCAGGAATAAACTTACATGTTCCAAGCTTTCTTCATTTTGTGAAACTTCTATTCTTTGCATTATGCTATCTTATATTATCTTATTCTATTGGCATTTGTTTAACACATATTCTGCCATTAGCGTGGTCCTATATGCTAAATCCGAGGAACACTGTCAGCGCAGAACTTGTGCTGTTCAATTTTGCATTTGAAAAGAAATCTTCATGCCAGTGACAGTTCTCAAGGAAAACAGCGAGGGAAGTACAGTGCTACCTCTGGTAAATGGGAGTATAACAAATGCCATTTTACATGGAGGTGCAAGTAATGTCACTTCAAGTCACTTTCGTAGAAGTTCAAATGAACACCTAATTCAAGCAATGCCTCCTTGGTGGGCTGTTGAACATGCTGTGACATTTGAGATGAGATTAAAAATCCCATCAGCCTCAACCAGCTTTCAATACAATAAGCTTTAGAGGAGGATACACCCTCACATTCCGGTTTACCTTTTACGAAGTTCTTACGCCATCAGTATCAAGACCTTATTACCATTAAAAAAAAAAACACGTGGATTGTCTTCATACAACATTTCCAAGTGGGACATTTTATGGTTGATTTTGGAATTCTAGTGGAATTTCTGATATCTAAAGGAGGAGAGACATGCAGTAAAATTGCACAATTGCTTTCACCAGATCATTTACAATTGCCTGTATCTTGGATAATGCATGAAAAAATATGTTTTAGGAAAACAGTCAGAAGTATGCTTTTTGAGGATACAACTTATTTGTACTGTGGCTTTGTAGGTGTGAAATGCATTTAAATGCATTTAAAAGATTAGGTTTTTGATATGTGCTGTAGTGCTTGAAATGTGTGGTGTTGGTGATGGGTGTGGTGTGTTCACTGTGAGAGTGATATGTGCGTATTACAATTGGCATGCGTGGTGTATGCATGAGAATTTGTGCATGGTCTGTGTTTGACTTTTGTGATTTACTTTAAGAGGTATTGTCTTTCTGGTATATTTAGTGTGTGAGTCTGGATGTATTTGCACATTTGGAGCATTCGTCTAAACCAGTAAATATTTATATTGCTGGTTGTTAATTCTCTGGAGAGGGAAGTTCAAGCATGCCCCCTCAATACGGTTGAATCCTTAGCACACCAAACATAGTGCTTTTCATAGTACAGAAACACCACCCTCAGGAGTTATCCTTCTCTAGCGAAGTAGAAATCCTTTTCCCACCGTTCCAGTCAGAAGCCATTGAACCAGAGCAATAGTCTACAGTCAGTGTCAAGAATTACTATGTTATGTTACCTGTTTATTTTTGGTAGTTGTTATACCTGTCATCCTTGGTGTGGTCTGTCCTAAACGTTTTTTCCTTCCCCTCTCCTGTATTCTGCATTTTGTTTGTGATGGTATTTGGACTGCACACTTTACCACTGCTAACCAGTGCTTAAGTGCTTGTGCTCTCTCCTAAAACATGGTATAATTGACAAACACTGCATGTACCCAGGGGCTGTACATTACATGCTACTAGTGGGCCAGCAGCACTCATTGTGTCACCCACTTAAGTAGCCCTTTAAAACATGCATTGGGCCAGTAATTGCAGCCTATGGTGCAGTTTCAAAACTGCCAGTTTGACCTGGCAAAATAAACATTTTGTCAGGCCGGAAGCTTCTTTTTTAATACATATAAGTCACCCCTAAGGTAGTCCCTAAAATGCCCATAGGGCAGGGTGTATGGTATTTAAAAAGTAGGACATGTATTTTTAAGTTTTACATTGCCTGGTAGTGAAAAACACCTACATTTGTTTTTCACTACTGCAAGACCTATCTCTCAAATTGGATAACATTGGGTTATTCTATTCCATTTTATAGGTACTAACGTTTGATCTGGGACAGATAGAGATATCAAGTGTGCACTCAAATGAATTGTAGTTTAAAATCATCTTTAATGGTAGAGTTGGATTTTAAGTCATAATTCGGAAAATGGCACTTCAGAAAGTTGGCATTTTCTTGTTCTAAACATTTGGTGGCTGTGCCTTGGATCATATGACTGCGAATAGCTTAGCTGTTGGCCTTTGTGTATTCCTCCCAGACATTGAGACAAAGGGGAGCTGTTCCCTGTCCACTTAAAATTAAAAGGGCTCCCTCCAGCATACTCATAAAGGAACCTGACAACAGTCTTTTGTCACCCAGTCTACTTGGAGCTTTGGCAAGGGAAGGGAAGAACTTTCAATAACCAGATGTGGGAGTAGACTGGATGTCACCCCCAGTTCAAACGTTGGCACTAGGTTTAAATATTGAACCTCTTTAACCACTTTTTCAGTACATTCCTGGGCCTGTGAAAGACTTCAGCAGGAATGCCTTGTACTCCAGAGGTCTCCCCTGCTGCTTGAGGCTGGCTTTGTTCTTTAGAGGACTGCCCTGCTGATTGAGGGCTGCCATTCTGCTTGAAGGAGAGAGGCCCATCTCTGATTGGTAAATTTTTCACCAAAAAGTGCCCTGAGAATCAACAAAATATCGGGACCTAGCTGCCAGCCAATATGCTTAAGGTGCATCGCTGGTCAGCCTGACTTTGGGGTAGCTCCCACAACGTTCTTCCCCGCTGTAGCAAATCCTGTTCAGCAGGACCTCCGAGCAATGGTATCCGGCCTCGTGGTGCCCTCTTCAGCTACGGGTTGCACCTTCGTCCCACAAGAGGTTTTCGACTTCTAAAAAGTTGTTGAAGTCAGAAAGTAAAACTCCTCACCAGGCTTGACAACAAGCTCCCGTTGACAGCGTCGACCTCCTTGGCCTGGAAATCCAGCTTTTCCTGTTCAGAGCATTTCCCACCATCGCTGATTACTTCACCGAGACCTTGTCCAGCGGCTACCCGATGATGCCGACACCTTCTCGGACTGAGCCTGCTGCCATGTCCCACTGAACTCTACCTTCTCCTGGAATTTTTCTTAGAATTTCTTCCAAGTCCAAAGGTAAGCCAAGACCAAGCATAATCGACCTAAAGTAACCGAACTGTACTCTTTGCAGGTGACCTTAACTTTTGACATCGCCTGGTCTCGCAAGACCAAATATACTTGGTTAGTGCTTGATCTTTTAATTGCTATTTTTCACTAAAAAGTTTTAAATATCATAAGGCCAGTTAGTATGGGATTTTTTTGTGTCGTGTTTTCACTTTATCACTGATACAAAAATACTTAACACAGTGCTTCTAACTTAAGTCAGATTGCTTTTGTGCCAAGCTATCATATGGTTAAGCACAGGTTTATTTAGTGACGTTTGGGGTTCACTCTGATAAGGATTGCAGTTGTTGATTTAGTAGGGTTTACAACCCCCTCAACCAACAACCCAATTTGTTACAGAAGTGCACTTCTGCCATTATCTTAGCTTTGCAATGCCAAAAGTGGCCGTAGACGTTCATGAAGGTGGTCATGGATGTCCCTGCCAGCAGTGGCGGCTCCTCCGCTATTTTAGCGGAGCAGTGGCAAAAAAATGAAATGATAATAACATAAGTTATTTCTGTTATTATCATTTTTTGTTTGGCCAGGTTTGGTGGCGCTGGGACTCCTGTGAAGTCCGAAAGGAAGAGTAGTTGCTTCACACAAAAGTGCCCATGACTGCTTGGCCGGCCCTCTGGGGCTGGCCAAGCAGTCCTGTGCACTTTGCATGTTCCCCACCAGGCTGCATAACACAGCCTTGTGGGGAACATGCTCAGCCTCCCATTCCCCATCTGAGCACCGAGCTGCTGCGCTCAGACCAATCACAACACTGCATTGCAGTGTTGTGATTGGCTTAGGGGAAGAAGCCTGTGTTGTTCCTGGATCTGGTGGACAGACGACGATGGAGTAGAGACGGCTTAGGACTCGAGACTCAGTGAGGAGCAGGGCTCGAGTCGGGGTCCCACGCGGGTGGACGGCATCCCCCCACTTATTTTACCGGGAGCTCGATAACTGAAGCAAATGGAGCCACACATTTACTCTTTGGCCTCTCTGGGGCGAGATCGGTGCCCATTCAGAACGCTGCTCGCGTGCTGGCTTCTCTGATGCAATCGCATCTAAGGGGTGAGCGAGGGAAGGCAATGAGTCTGGTGGTGCAAGCCACCTTTCGTGACGTCACTTCCTGTTGTGACGTCAGCGTCCCCCCACTTCTTTTTTTAGGACTGACTTGTGCCCTGGTGAGGAGGTAAGGGTTTTATTATTTATTTTGTAATTCCTCCCCCCTCACGAGTCCACCCGCCCTTCCACTCCCATTTCCTGCCAGCCGCTACTGCCCGCGAGTACCAGGAATACTGACTGACAGTTTCCCCATTCTGTGTTATACAGAGAGGCTGTTTAGACGGTGCTGGAGGTGGCTGGAACATCTCTGCATGCATACTTGGGCAACATATATTAAATCATAACTTTTTATTATCGCTGATGTTTATATTCTCATAATCATTAATTCATGCTTCCGAAATCATCAACATTGTTTAAATATGTAAAATAAACATGACAAACTATAGCTTAAAAATCTAGAATAAAACCTGTAAGCATGGCAGCTGCTACACCGTTTCTTTATTTGTCACTTTACTAGTGTCCGGGTCTGCTGCTCATAAGCTGACTCGCGTGCAAACCAGGCAACATGCACAGAATGCGTGAAAACTGGTCCGTAGATAAATAAAAGAGGAAAAGGACTAGTGCATCACAGTCGAAAGGGCACAGTGTATTCTGAACCTAGAACCCAAGAAAACAGCATCAGTGCCTTTAAAGATCAATTTCGGACACAGCTTTAGAGATGCCATTATTTTACATTGGTGTTAGTAATCATCATGTCACAGTACAAACAAATTCGTAGTAAAAGAGCACGCCTAGTGTCTCGGTGCATTAATATTTTCCAAAAGCCATTCAGATTCCTGTTTCTCTCCACCCGGCCAGCACGAAATTAAATTAGTGGTCCGAATGAAATATAGGGGACAGTTCAAAGAGCTGTATTTCTTAACTCTCCCCTTGGGAGTCGCAATGTTCCCAAGCCAGTTAGCCAGCGACAATGAATGGGGGGCCGAGGTTAATTTAATTTTCTCCCTCCCTGACCGAATAAAGCTACATTGTAAAGTGGAGATTTACTCTCGCCGATTGGATCTTCTTGTTTTGCCATTTGCACCATAAAGGCCCCTGAAAGAGACACCGCATTGTGGTCAACAGGAATGCCTAATGCAGGGACACAGACGGGCCTGGCTGTTCACAAGGCGGAAGATGCTGCTCGGAGACACCTGATTTTTAACCAGCCCGGGAGCCTGCTAAGGGAATGTCATAGGCCCAGATGCATCAAACAAAAATCTGCTCGCAAAGGGGCAGATTCTCAGAATCTGCCCCTTTGCGACCGGTATTTTTGCATTTGAGATGCATCATCCCAAATGCAAAAATCGCAAATTGAGAATTCGCTAAATTGCGATTATTTGCATTTAAGGAATCTCAAATTGAGATTCCTTAAATGCAATGCATGAAAGTTTTAAAAATAGCGAATTCGCCAATAGGGCACGCAAATTACCATGAAGTACAACTTCATGGTAATTTGCAAAAAGTTTGAAAAATGCACTAAAGTGCATTTTTCAAAGTTTCATGTTGCGCACACACATGCCCTAAGGGCATGTGTGTGCGCAACATATGTGCACAGATCAATTTCAGGGGTGCAACAGGGTGTCCTTTGGACACCCCTGCACCCTTGAAATCGCAATATCAATTTGCGATTCGCTATTTGCGATTCGCAAATTGATATTGTCTTCCCATTCATTCGTATGGGCCTCTAGGCCCATTGGAATGAATGGGGAGGTATTCCTTAATTGCGACTCGCAATTTTCGAGTCGCAATTAGGAATTCTAAGAACTCGCTATTTTTTTAGTGATTTCTTGATGCATTCCATTTTGCTATTCCTCAATAGCGAATCGTTTTTTTTCGCTATTAAGGAATCGCAAAATGGGTTGTTGATGCATCTGGGGGATACAGCCTGATTCATCAATCTCCCGTTTTGCGAGCCCCTAATAGCGATTCATAACGAATCGCTATTAAGGACTTGCAAAACGGGATTCATGTAGGAATTGCATAAAGAAATGCCATTCCTACACATTCCTTAATTGCGATTAGCAAATTGCTAATCGCAAATAAGGAATAACTCCCCATTCGTTCCTATGGGCCAAAAGGCCCATAGGAATGAATGGGGAGTATTCCTTATTTGCGATTAGCAATTAGCTAATCGCAAATAAGATAGCGATTTAAAGGGTGCCAGGGGTGTCCAAAGGACACCCTGTAGCACCCCTTAAATGCAAATTGAAACAGGTGTTGCGCACACACATGTCCAAAGGACATGTGTGTGTGCGACATGCAACTTAGAAAAATGCTTTTAAAAGCATTTTTCTAAGTTTTCGCTATTTACCACGAGGTTAGACCTCGCGGTAAATAGCGGGCCGAAATTGCGAATTCGCAATTTTTAAATGGATGATGAATTGCATTTAATGAATCTCAAATAGAGATTCCTTAAATGTAATTCCTCGCAAAATAGCGAAATCGCTATTACCGATTTTTGCATTTGGGATGATGAATCCCAAATGCAAAAATAGCGCTCGCAAAGGGCCAGATTCTCGGAATCTGGCCCTTTGCGAGCCGATTTCTGCTTGATGAATCAGGCTTATACAGCCTGATTCATGTACGGGCCGTTTTGCGTGTCCCTAATAGCGATTAATAGCGACTCGCTATAGAGGAAACGCAAAACGGCATTCATGTACTTTTCGGGGAAAAAATAGCGACTCGCACGCGGGCGCTAAAGCCGTTAGCGACCTACAAAAAACGCAGAAAAATCGCTATTCCCGGCTACCTGCGATCGGGATTGCGACTCGCAATCCCGATCGCACGGGATTGCGACTCGCAATCCCGATCGCACGGGATTGCGAGTCGCAATCCCGTGCGATCGGGAATGCGAGTCGCATTCTCGCGCGATCGGGAAAACGGGAAGACGCATTCCGAGCACCGTGATGACATCACAACCAGGAAGCAGCCAGTTCCCACCCCCAAACACCACAGTGACGCTATCCTTCGAGTGTGCACGTCGGAAAGCAGACGCTAAACCACCGTTAGCGACTCCAGAAACGCCAGAAATAGCGACCGCCATGTCTGAGGAACCTGTCCCTGGCCCCAGCAACAGCGCTGGACGAAAGCGCAAGCTCAAGTTCTCCGAGCAGGAGCTCGAGAACTTGATTGAAGGGGTGGTGGCCAACCATGACAGGCTGTTTGGCCCCAACTCCAGGAAGGTCCCAGAGCAGGAAAAGCGGAGGATCTGGCTGGGGATAGCCTCCAGCGTAAACTCGGTGGGCGTGGCGGACAGGTCGTTGGAGGAGCTGAAGAAGCGCTGGTACGACCTCCGAGGTCGTGCCAAGGAGAGGGTGGCGGAGCGCCTTGGTGAGGCATCGGGCACTGGAGGTGGCGGACCGACTGTCCCACCCAACACACCCCTGGAGGACCAGGTTGAGAACACCTTGGAGAGGGAGGCGTGTGTTGGCGTGACCCCTCTGGACTCCTCCCGCCCCACCCAAGACACCCAAGGTAAGTGGCATGCGACTGCGACCCTGTCCCCTATGACCGTCCCTGACCAAATAGGCTCACTCATTGGCCCTTAGTCATGCCTATGTTGTGCATCAGGAAATGCCCTGAAGCATTGTGGGAGATGTAGTATGTCCACAATGTAGTAGTACCACAATGCGGCCAGAAAGGTTCCAAAGTGCGCACATCCACAGCCATCCAGGGAATGACACCCAGCATGCATGTAACATCTGCACGTCTGACAGTCACATGCACCTAATGAGTATCCACTTACCCTCACAGGTGGCGATGATAGCAGTGACAGCGAGAGGCTGCAGATTGATGAGGAGGCCCAGGAGGAGGAATCACTACCCGAAACCCAGGCACCAGCCCCTGCCGCTGCACCAACACCAGCAGCCAGGCCCCCCACCGTACCTGCTCCTGCATCTGCCGGCCAACCGGCTGCCAAGGCCAGGCCCCCCACCGTACGTGCTCCTACATATGCCGGCCAACCGGCTGCCAAGGCCAGGCCCCCCACCGTACGTGCTCCTACATCTGCCGGCCAACCGGCTGCCAGAGCCAGGCACCCCACCAATGTGCCTCCAGTTCCTGCCGCACCAGCAACACCAGCTGCTACACCACCTGCAGCTCGTGCAACCAGATCTGGGCCTGCCACAGCCGCAACACAGCGGCCGAACAGCAGGAGGGGCAATGGGCATCTCCATGCCTGCATGAGCGTCGAGCGGCGCATGCTCCGAATCCACCAGCGCCAGTCGCAGCAGCAAGGAGCCATCCAGCTCCAGCTGCATAAAATTGGCCGCAATGTGGCGGGAGTTGGAGAGCGGATGGACCGCATGACGGCGGCCATGGACCGCATGACGGCGGCAATGGAGGACAACTCTGCTGCGCTCGTCAAGCACCGCAGTGTTGCAAGCAGGCGCCACCACCAGCTGATGAGCCGGCTGTCGGCCTATAGTAGGTCAAATTATGTGGCAGCAAATGCCACCACCCAGCTGTCGCGGCGCTCTCTCACCCAGCAGCACCAACTGGTCCAGTGCTGCGAGGACATAACCAGGGTGCTGGAGCACCTGACCACCGCCGTGACGGCACTTCATACACCTGTGCTACCGGCCATTGTAGGGGGAGACGATGCCAGTGAGGGTGCCTCCAGCGTGAGCAGCCACTCTGCCACGCAGGTCCCGCCACCTAGGCGCAGCACCAGGGCAACGCCTGGTACAGCTGCCCAGGATGAGGATGAGCCTCACAGGCGCCTGGGCATTACGCGCCGGAGGCGCCAATGACACTGTCTGAGGGACACTGCCACAGGCTGACGCTAAGCCTGCCAAGAACATTCTTCACACTGCAGTATGCAGGAATACTGTAATTTGTAAATAGTTGAAACCATAACCTTTTTCTTGTGAATGGAACAAATACATTTATTTTGCTGCACACATTAGCCTTGTGTAATCATTAAATTTTGCATGCAATTGTGATATGTGGGTTGGGGGAAGAGGGTGGGCTAGAAATTGTTCGCTGTGATGTGGTTGCGACGTCTGTGGCCTTCAGCTGGGTTCTCCCCGCGTGCATGGTGCGCATGTGCTGGTGGCCGGTCGTCCCCCTCAGATTCACTGCCTGAGATGTCAACAGGTATCCGGCGCTTGGTTGCAATGTTATGAAGCATTGCACAGACAGCCACAATGCGGCAGCACGCTGCAGGACTGTAATACATCGCCCCACCTGTCTTGTGCAGAATACGGAACCTGCTCTTGAGCAGGCCGAATGTCCTTTCTATACAGTTCCTTGTCCGGATGTGCGCAACATTGTAGCGCCGTTGCTGAGGTGTGGCAGGGTTGAGGTAAGGGGTCAGGAGGTATTCCCGTAGGGCGTAGCCACTGTCACCTGAATGAGAGGAGCAGATGTTGATTGCCTGTGCAGCGCAGTTACTTCATAGCAATGTGACATGGTCGACAAAGTGTACTTACCAAGTAGGTGTCCTTCCCCAAACTCTCCCCTGAGCAGTCGTGTGTGGAGTCCGCTGTGCCTGAAGATAAAGGAGTCATGGGTACTCCCTGGGTACTGGGCCACAATGTCAGTGATGATGGTCTTGGCATTGCAGACCATCTGTATGTTGAGGGAGTGGTAGGACTTCCTGTTGCTGTACATATACTCCGTGGCAGCTGGTGGGCAGATGGCGACGTGGGTACAGTCTATGCAGCCGAGGACATGGGGAAAATGGGCGACATTGTAAAATTGTAGTTTTGTCAGGTCCAATTCCTGTTGGCTCGTGGGAAATGTGATGTGGCGGTGGAGCTGGCTGAGCATGGCGTCAACAAAAGTGTGGAGGCAGCGTGACATGGTGGGCTGGGATATCCCCCCAGCAGCGGCTACTATGCCCTGGAAACTGCCGGAGGCCAGGAGGTGCAGGCTGCACAATACCTGCACATGTGTGGGCACAGAATTGTTTCGCCTTGTTGGGTGCTGCATGATGGGGTCGAGTTCTTGTATCAGCCAGTTGATCATTTCCCCATTCAGCCTGTATTTAGCATAAATCTGTTCTCTGGTTTGGCCCAGCAAGGTGACCCGCTGCCGGTAAATCCTTTCCTGCCTCATGCGTCTCCTCCGTGCTGCTCGCTGTAGCCTTCGCCGCCTCACCACCATGTACATCCCAGGCATTGTGGAACGCCTAATGCTGCTGCTGAATGTCCTTATGTGTGATTGGTCAGGCCTGGACCTGTTGGTGATTGGCCAACAGTTTTTCAAATTTTACTTAATCATGGCTTTTATGGTTACCACCTGCTTTGAGTTGTCCTTAAATTGCGCCGCGCAAACGTGCGAATTAGCGCTTTTTCGCTATTGTATTTTTTTCATGAATGCCGATTGAGACAATATTGCGTTTCGCTATTCATTTCGCAGATTCCGTGGTTGGTCGCTATTTCCGTATCGCTAATGCTCGACTACCCGGAGTCTGCGACTGTTATAGCGTAATCGCTATTTAAATCGCTATTCTTTTTTTGCGAATTCGCTATTTCGTACTTGAATGCCGATTTCGTGTTTTGCACCCGCAATTGCATTTTCGCAGCCATTGCGGGCGCTATTTCGCTTCATGAATCAGGCTGATAGTCTTTTCAGCGGAATGGGGACAGTCGCAGAAAAGGCACACTAGAATGATAAAATAAACCCTTCACTAATTGTAGTTCAAGTCTGAACCACGAGAGCATCTCTTCCATTCGCACATAGTTGTATCATATGTTAGTTGTATTTACATATAATATTTTCGTTGTGTGTGTTATAAATGTGAAAAACTTTGAAAACGAGTAAATTCTATTTTTCCTGAGAAAGGATAACGTGTACATGTTTTGAGTTATAGAAGACCAAAGAACAGTTGACAGCTAAAGGTACATATGTTAAATAATAGAGGAGAAAAATAAAAAAATAAAGTGTGACATGGACTGTAGTAAAACACATCAACCTAAGTGAATTTAAGGCAGGAAACTTCTCTACAATTAGCAAGGATTCCATGCTTTTTACAATTGATGTCAGTGTTTGATGTAATTTCTGTGCACTTAACTGGATATCACTAGATCATAGTTAACAGTTAACTTGATATCACCTAGATGCTCTCACCCTTTACTAAAGAACAGTTCGTGGAAATTGTAGTCTACTGGCAATTCAACAATTACTATTTGCTGTTCATTGTTCCCAGTGCTTACCTTCAGAATAAATTATATCCAGTTAGCTACCACTGTGAGGGACGTTAATTCAACTATGATTTTTAAACAACCAACCACTAATAATATATACTCGTAAATAACTTGATCCCAAGGACAGAAATAGTTCTACAATGTAGCATTAGCAAGTGTTGGCGAAGCAAATAGTTCTGCCTGGTTAGGCTAGTGTAACAATTGCATTTTTTTTCTACTGGAAACGTGCCACAGAATAAGTTGGGAAAGACAAAATGCTGTGCCTAAACGGGGCAGCCACATGCTTGCAATAAAAAAAAAAGAATACACATAATTTTAATGGAACATTATGAATGCGTCCTAGTAGGTTGGTGTACTTAGAACACATCTAGAAATCCTTTTTGGTTTTAAACAGGAAAATATAAATTTTAGTGACGAAAGAAAAGGCTTTGAATTACCGTAAATTGGAGACATAGTTTAATTCACACAAAGATTACTAAAAAATGTACACACAGTTGCAAATCCAAAAGGTCTTGCCTGTAAACGGCTAAGCTATTGGCTTTGCCAAAATTTGTTTGCATTGTCATTACTGATGGACTTGTCTATCTACTCGGCCGTCCCCCAGATAGCACATAATCTCTGCTATTTGCGCAGTGGCCAGCTAAATAGTACATCATCTCTGCTGTAATGCAGGCCATAGGCACAGAAAAGGTGACTCTCAGCTGGGATTCAGGTCAAATACTTACCAGTGGCTTAGATTAATCCAAGCATTCCATCCATCACTTTTTGTATATTTTAATATGTCTTCCTAAGTGGGACGAGTATGCTCAGTTTTGGGTCCTGTGCACACTTTGTCACTGGAACCAAATTATACCTGTCTGAAGAGATGATATCAAGGGCACAAATGGTCCTGGGTTGCTTGTGTTCTGGTTTTGGAAGGACTTGGCATGGCAGCTCGGGCGGCCCTTGACCCTGTTTTCAGGCCAGGTCGCTCCCCCAACACGGTAGCACACCCTGCTCCTGCCGTGCCCCTGAGCCCTGCTGCCTGCCAGTTTGATCCCTGGTGGCTCAGTAGTGTGTCTCCTTCACTGGTACCTGTTGTTTCTCTGTGCCTCCTCTCCCTAATTTCTGTCTGTCGTTTTGCTGTCTTGATTTCTATCTTTCTTTGCTTTTCCCACTGTTTTATTTCCCGACTTGTATTGCCTTGTCTGTGCCGTTTTTTTACCCGCTGTTGTATCCCATTATTATGTATTGCCTTGTCTGTGCCGCTCATTCCCCTCGCCCCCATCCCGCATCTGCCCCGCATCTGTTTCCCGCCGCTGCCTCCCTTGCGGCCCCGCCCCGAGCCCCGATTCGCTCCTGCTCTCCCCTCCCAGCTGCTCCTCCCTCCCTCAACCCCTTATAGTGCAGGTGCGCCTAAGACAAGCCCGTCTGTGCACGTCCGCACCTGGACCGCGCCCAGCCTCCGCAGGAGCCATACAACCAGGCTGAGCTACGACACCTCCACCCTTCACGCACTCAACACCGGCCGAGCATCCACCTGCTACCGAGCCACCCCAAAACGCACACACGGACCCTTCTCTTGCCGAACGTGCAACTTCACCTGCCTCCGCACCGCCACCCCGCCCCCCGGACCATGCAACAACAGCCACCTCAAGTGCATCTTTCTCAAAACCCGCTCCGTCCACAAACACGCCATCGAACTCTGGGACCTCCTCGACACAACTGCACCGGACGTCGCCTTCCTCACGGAAACCTGGATGTACCGCCTCCTCAGCCCCCGACATCACCATAGCCATCCCGGACGGCTACAAGATGACCCGGAAGGACCGCATCAACCAAACCGGAAGAGGATTCGCCATCATCCACAGGAACTCGATCAGCGTCATGACCAACACCGAGGACCCCCTCCCCTCCGCTGAACATCTACACTTCCAGATCCACACCGACCCCAAGATCACCCTCAGAGGAACCCTCAACTACAGACCTCCGGGACCACGCACACAATTCAGCAAAGCCATCGCCGATTTCATCAGTGCGCATGCCCTCACCTCCGCAGACTACATTCTCCTGGGTGACCTAAACTTCCACCTGGAGACCAACAACAACAAGAACACCAACTCCCTACTTGAAAACCTCGCCAACCTCGGACTCAAGCAACTGGTGACCACCTCCACCCGCCTCGCTGGTCACACGCTGGACCCCATTTTCTCCGCCAGCAACAACATCTCCTTCAGCCAGACCACCGGCCTACACTGGACAGACCACAGCTGCGTCCACTTCACCTTCCAGAAGACCACATCCCACCACTACCCACAATAGATCCCCTGCAGATGCTGGAGCAAAGTCACCACAGACCAGCTGACCACATCACTGTGCCAGAACCCACCAAACGACGCAACTGACGCCAACGCCGCCGCATGCAACCTCACACAGTGGATCAGTGACTGCGTCGACGCCCTCGTACCACTAAAAAAAACCTCCGGCAAGCCCAGCAACAAGAAAGCCACCTGGTTCATTGACGACCTCAAGATCACAAAGAAATCATGCCGAACCCTCGAGAATACCTGGTGCCACGACCAAACAACAGAGAACCTCACAGCTCTCAAGAACGCCACCCGCAAACACCACCAACTGATCCACAACACCAAAAGGACCGCGTTCAAAGAACGCCTAGACAACAACGCGCACACCAGCAAGGAGCTCTTTAGCATCGTGAAAGAACTCTCCAACCCCAGCGCCAACTCCAACGACATCCCACCCTCGCAAGACCTCTGCGACTCCCACGCCACCTACTTCCACCGCAAGATCGCCGACATACACAACAGCTTCGACGCCCAGACCCCACTACCAGGCACCGAGCCAACGCCCCCACCGACTCCCTCAGCACCTGGACTCCTGTCAGCATCAAAGACACCACCCACATCATGAACACCATCCACTCCGGCTCACCATCAGACCCCTGACCTCACCACATATTCAACAAAGCAGACGCCATCATCGCACCCCACCTCCGGAACGCAATGAACAACTCTTTCTTGTCCGCCACCTTCCCAGAGAGCTGGAAGCACGCCGAGATCAACGCCCTACTGAAGAAACCCACAGCGGACCCAAAGGATCTCAAGTACTTCCGGTCCATCTCCCTTCTTCCCTTCCCAGCGAAGGTCATCGAGAAGACCGTCAACAAACAGCTGACCACCTTCCTCGAGGCAAATGGCTCCCTCGACCCTTCCCAGTCCGGCTTCCGAGCCAACCACAGCACCGAGACCGCCCTCATTGCAGCCACCGACGACATCAGGACCATGCTCGACAACGGGGTAAACGCCGCCCTCATCCTTCTAGACCTCTCTGCCACCTTCGATACCATCTGCCAGCAAACTCTAAGATCCCGCCTCCACAACACAGGGATCCAAGGAAAGGCCCTGGAATGGATCACCTCATTTATCTCCGACAGAACCCATAGAGTCCACCTCCCTTCCGGTCCATGGCAACCAAAATCATCTGCGGCGTACCCCAAGGCTCCTCACTCAGCCCGACCCTCTTCAATGTCTACATGAGCTCCCTCGCCGCCATCGTACGCAAACACAAACTCAACATCATCACCTACGCCGACGACACCAAGCTGATCCTCTCCCTCACCAAAGACCCAGCCACCGCCAGAATCAACCTCCAGGAAGGAATGAAAGACATTGCGGAATGGATGAAATACAGCCGCCTAAAGCTAAACTCAGACAAAACGGAGGTCCTCATCCTGTGAACATCACAATCTGCCTGGAATGACTTCTGGTGGCCCCCCGCGCTGGGCACCCCACCGACACCCACGGACCATGTACGCAACCTAGGATTCATCTTGGACTCCTCACTCACCATGTCAAAACAAGTCAACGCCATCTCGTCCTCATGCTTCAACACCCTGCGAATGCTTCGAAAGATCTTCAGGTAGATCCCCACCGAAACGAGAAGGACGGTCACCCAGGCCTTCGTCACCAGCCGGTTGGACTACGGAAATGCCCTATACGCACGAACCAGAGCAAAACTTCAGAACAGACTCCAGCGCATACAGAACGCATCCGCATGCCTCATCCTGGACATCCCCCGACACAGACACATAACCGTCCACCTGAGAGACCGGCACTGGCACCCCGTCAACAAAAGAATCACGTTCAGGCTCCTCACCCACACACACAAAGCACTCCACCACGCCAAACCCGAATACCTCAACAGACGCCTCACGTTCTACACTCCAACCCGCCAGCTCCGCTCCGTCACCCTCGCTGTCATCCCACGGATCCGCAGAACCACCACCGGAGGAAGATCGTTCTCCTACCTGGCCTCCAAGACATGGAACTCCCTCCCCGCCCACCTACGTCTGACCCAGGACCACATCACCTTCAGGAGACACCTCAAGACCTGGCTGTTCGAGCAGTAGCAGAACCGCCCCCTCTCCCCCAAGCACCTTGAGACCCCCACGGGTGAGTAGCACGCTCTATACATTTCTTGATTGATTTATTGATTGATTGACTGTTCCCCTTGGAGCAGGGTCAAGACTTATTTGCCTATAGATGGCTCCAAAGTGAGGTAGCACGGTGTGCAAACAAATGATGGGCTGGGATGTGGCACTGAGTAATTACCAGTGGCTGAGATTAATTAAAGTATGCTATCCATCACTTTTTGTATATTAAAGTTTCTAAGCAGGGCTGCCCTTTTATCTGTGCTTGATGACTGCTCAGGAAGGCTGATGACAGCTAGGAGCTGATATCTAATGTTTCATAGTGTCCTTGGTTTGGATACTTATGCTTGGAGTCAGCACTATTGTCACTGCTGTGAAAGCCATCACCTAGCACACAGGCTGTGTCTGATCTAAGGCCGGATATGATAATTGAAAGAGAATCACTTCAAATCAGTTCTGGAACCTCAATAAAGGATCCACACCCACTGTCAAGAAAATGTGTATTAAAGTGGAACTGTGAAATGATCAATCCATAGGTCACAAGAATGGAGATAGCAACATTTCTCACCAGAATACCCTCGCATGTGATAGTGCACTTTACAAAATCACATAACATAACATTAATCGTCTTGTTATCCCTGTGGGGATAATTCGCTGCACAGTACAAATGTCAATAATAAAAAAATAATAAGTCTTGCAATGTTTGTAATAAATGCAATTAATAGAATGACTCAACTGGGGTCATGTTGCCCTACTGCAGGATTTCTGAGTACACTGTCACTGGGGTGGTCAACTCTTCCTTTTCTATGGGTAACAGCGATTTGGGTATGCCTAGGGGTCCCCTTCATTGCAGTTGAGTCCCTTATTGACAAGGACAGGGAATGCGTTCTTATACAGGGTGACTGGCTGGGCAACCAATAGTGATAGTAAGTTTATATGCCTCAAACTCGGGCCAACACTTGATTATTAACTCCCTTTCTTGTCTTGGATACTGGATGTGACTTTAACTGCTTCCTCGCCCCGACATTGGATAGGTCACATCCCCACTTCCCTGGTACCTCTGTAACATGTAGTGGGAAGTCCCTCACAGGCTGGTTACAGCACTGGTCTCTAGTGGACCTATGGCAAGCTCAACACCGTTCCGACAGAGAATACTCCTTTTTCTCCCTGCCTCAGGACTTACATATTCGCCTCTAATACATAGTATGTTCCACGAACCTCATCACACAGACTACATGCACAACATGAGTGGGCAAGAAATTCTCCGACCACAACCCGTTATATAGGATATTAATTGGGAACCACTGTCAGCGCCAATCACCACCTGGAAACTCCATCCCTTGTGACTGGAAGATGTAGCCTTGGAGAGAGAAAAGGAGGCACATGCTGCCATAATTGACCACTTTAGATGCTTAGACTGGATGTTGTACCAGGGGCGTACACGCCATGAGGCAGTTAAACTGGGCAGACTCCTAGTCAGGTTGGCTTTAACGTGCAACCTGGAAGCTTCAATCCTCATCATATGTATTAAAGATACAGATAGGAAACTACACAACACACAAGGGAAAATAGATGTCACTTTCCATACATAGTATGCTAGCCTGTACTGGGAGGGATCCATTGACCCAGCTCACTGCAGATACCGATCTTGGGAGGTGGTGACTTTACTCAAGATACAGCAGGATTGCAAACAGGCTCTAGAAGTCCCTGCCATGAAACACAACATTAAAGAGGTGATTAGAACGCTTCAGAGGCGCCGCTCTCCCGGTTCGGATAGGCTAACCCTGAAATTCTATGCTGCATATGACACCACCTTGGTACCATGTCTCCTGACGCATAAGAATGTAGCTCCCTCCTGCCCATCCTATGTGAGGCCCTTGAGTTACCCATTCTAAAACCTGGCTTTGACCTGAAACTTACATCTTCCTACCATCCTATCTCTCCCTTATTCAGTGATTACAAAAGCCACAGTAAGATTCTTGCAGTCTGAATCAAGCCTCTTTTACCAACACTGATCCCTACAGACCAAATGGGTTTATCCTGCAGAGTAATACTTCACTGAACATCCCCTGTCTTAATGAGGTCAAGGCGCTAGAGTCCTGAGACTGGCCCAGTGTGGCCTGCCTCTCCCTAGACCTGGAACAGGTCTTTGATTCATTAAATTGGGGACTACATGTACTGGGTGCTTCGCCGGTTTGACTTTGGGCCCAACTGATCTGGTGGATTTGGTTGCTCTATTCAAACCCCACCGCCAGGGTCTGGGCAGGCGTCACATCTTGGAAAACTACTCAGTGGCCAGAGGTACCAGACAGGGTTGCCCCCACTCCCCTCTGCTCTTTGTGCTGGCCTTGGAACCACTGGCTGCCCTCCTATGCACTAGAGGACAAGATTGAGGTATACCTATTAGACTCCAGATGCATGTATTTTGCTATATGCGGAAGATATGATGCTTTATCTCCGTGATGTCTAAGTGAACCTGGATCAATTACAATAAGTTATTTGTCTTTCCATTCAGCGAGCATCTCACTGAGAAGAGTTTACAGCTGGGGTACGAGGGCCCCTCAGTCATTCAAATACTTGGGGATACAGATCTACCATATGGAAGAGGATCTCCTTGAGGGTAATATTGGTAAGGTAATTTATTCCCTCAGAACCCCTGCAGCCACCTTTTGGATCACCTTGCTGTTGTCCATGACAGGATGCATCTCTTTATCCAAAATGATGATCCTGCCTTGATTACTGTACTTCTTCTCCAACCTCCTGATTTTGATCCCCATGCCCACCCTTTAGGATTTAGATTTACTGTTGCTCACACTGATCTGGGGCACTGGACAACATAGGGTGTTGCTGTGTACTTTGCAGATCCCCTGGAACATGGTGGCTCCAAGCTTCACACAATGTTATCTTGCTGCCAAATTTCAATGGGTGATACTCTGTTTAGCTGAACATCACACCGACGAGGTTGGGCTTCTCCAGGCAGCTATCCAACTGGCCTATCTTAATCACATGTCACTCCCTTGCCACCACCCCCGGTTACTTTTGTGGATGGCATGGGACTAAGGTAGGGGGTACCCCGGTCCCAGATTATCTGACCCTGCTCCCTGCTTGTGGCACTGAGGTGGTTCGCAATGGACAACCAAGTTCTTCCTGGCTGGACCCTCGAGGTCTGGAAGATGGCTGGCATTCATACTCTTTATGACCTTTTCACCAGTGAGGCATTGCTGTCCTTTCATGACCTCCAAGATCTCTTTAACCTCCCCAGTGGTGCCTTCTTGACCTATGGGGCACTCAAGGTGACACTGCACAATACTGGGGGATCCAGAGTCCAGAGCCAGTCATAGACCCATTATTACACACTGTGCACTCAGTGGGTCAGGGCAGACAGCTGATGATATGGGTCCATCAGACTTTTGCGAGAATCCCGATGAAGACATTCACAAACATACGATCTGCCTGGGAAGATTAACTGGGACAAGCATTACAGGATCCAAAATGGTTGAAAGCCCAGGAATAGCCCAATAATTAAAAATTGTATTCTGCACAGGGCCTATTTGACCCCCACTGTTGACACCGGATCTATCCTCTAGTCCTAGATGAATGCAATGCACACTTTTTGGATGTGTAGAGTACTGGGGAATTATTGGAACATAGTACTGTCAGATATATCCCAGGCAACAGGAAGAGCTCGACTGGACAAAGTGCAGCAATGCCTCACAACTAAGATGGCAATGTCTCACTTTATGGACCTCACCCTATTCCTAGCAAAATGAACAGTGGTGATGAGGTGAAGGTCACCATATATATCCATCGATAGCACTATGGATGGTGAAGGCAACTAAAAGGGTACAAGCGGAGAGCACTGCTCTCCGTAGGGAGGAGAGGTGTAATCTATGGAACTACCCCCTTGCTTCCCACTGGGATGTGATCCTCCAAGATTTCACACCCCACCCTGACAATGACACCAGACAACCCTAGACACCGTCAGACAATACCAATGTCTGCCCACAGTGATCTGGGCAGACTCATTATGTCAAAATATCTGACACAACCCTGATGTTCCTTCATCAGTCAGACCTATGCATGCCTGCTAAAGGAAGCAACCCTCTCCACATGATGACCTTCTGAGGGACATTCCCTTTTTTTTTAGTGGTCAGTTTTTTGGGGGGAAGGGGAAGGTTATGGATCAGTTAAGTAACAGTTTCTCTTTTTTTGGCTCAACTAAAGAAAAGACAATCTTGGAGAACATCTCAAAACACGAACTCAGCTCATCAAGCTTTGAGATGGGTTGGAAGAACCTTTATGTAGCTTTCCTACATATAGTATTGTAGTGTAGTTCCTATATTCCCAATAGGCTCTGCGCATTGGAATAATATATCCTATAGATGTGACCTAGGACTTAGGTCCACTAGGTCTCTATCGAATATATTAAACTTAATTGTGAGTGCCAGCTAGCTCAGAGGTCACTAGAAATTTTCTCGAAGAAACAAGAAGGGATTCGTTTCTGACAACCTCATAAACATGACAACTTTGTTTCCCAAGAATAAACCGTATCTTCAGAGTCGTGGAAACAATAGATAGATATTTCACTCAGTCAATCGTGCATGCTTCGTTTCATCAGAGGGGCAGAGAAATAGAGAGACAGGTGTTTTCAATAAAAGTATTTATTGACAGTTTTCTTTCTCTTGCAAGTAAAGTGAACTGCTACAATCATAATACTTGTTGCAAAGTATAATGCGTACAGTAAGAAGAGTATTATAAAATAATACTGTAAAAGCATGGTATTGTTTCTAAGCCATAAAATACATACATAAAAAACAAAGCTAAAAGTACTCAACTGGTGCTTCTAAAATACCCCTACCCCAATGTACTTAACCTAAGTCTAGTACGAGGGAAGAAGTACATGAGGTGTAGTATAAGTTTAGTTTCTTTGCCAAGAATCTATCCAAGATTTCTCTTAGGGTCTAATCAGCTCCGTACCTTGGTTTAGAATGAAGGAGGTCTGGTATCTCTGTCTTGGGACTCGATTTCCCAACACCCCGCAAGGGGAGCTTGGAAAAACTGGAGCTGTATTCTCAGCAAGAGAAAGGCAGCCTCTCTGTCAGTGCGACAGCTGGAGGGCCGGCTTCCTTCGGCACTTGCTGTAGGGAGCCTCGTCGGGCAAGTAGATAGTCGAACTGCTCCAAACCACCGTGTGTTTGCTAGGGCAAGTGTGGGCATATTTATACCTTGAAGATGCCTGGTTTGACGTAAATTCGGACATAATAACGTCACCAAAGAATCCCAAGGGAATGGTAGTTCTTTGAAAACGCCAAGATTTCTAGGACAAATCAATATTCAAGAAAGGGGATGTCCCTGACTGCTAAAGCCGAGTTTTCCAAGAAATCGTTGTGGCTTTTTGGAACTAGTGGAAGTAGCCATGCCTGTATTTGTACTGCATGGGCTATGTCTAAATATGGGTATGATTTCTATGCCTATATAAGGGCAAGGTGATTTGTACCTATATAAGGGTATTAATCGGGAAAATTACACTAGGGTCCTAAAATGCTATACAACAGTATTGTTGAATTAATATATACTAAATGTGTCACTCTATATCTTTCTCCATTTGTAATATTGCCTTGAGAGAATTTCAGTAAAAAATATGTAAAAAAAACTTAGAGACAATGTGCAAAGTATTTATGCAGCACACAAACAGTAATTAAGTAAAAACACAACACAAAAAATACCATACCAATTTAGAATATTAGAGTACATTTATTGAATAAAATGACACCAAAACAAATTAAATCCATTAAGTAGAACCAAAGTTATGAACTTTTAAAGCTTTTAGGGAAAAATAGCACCTCAAAGAACAAAGCTCCAAAGACGGGTATCTGTTATGGGTCAAAGTTAAAAGTTAAGGCCAACCTCAGTGGAGCGTGGGTCGGATACAAGGGGTGGATTGGGCCCAGTCTCGGTTTACTTTCGGACTTAGATTAATTTCAGAAACATGTCTGGAGAAGGTAGGGTATCATAGGGGAAAGACACCAGGCTGTATCCAAAAATGAGGCGTAAATGATGTGGAGCCACTGTACAAGTTCTCAGTAAAGTCATCAAAGAGGGTGGGTGTGGGAAAAGCTCTGAGTGGGAGAAGCTGAATTCTCAGGTGAAGGAGATTGAAATCGTTGATGAAGTGCTGGTTGTCGTCGAGCCCGGTGAAGATGTCTACTTTCAGACTTAGAAGTTTTTCTGGAGCTTGGATTCACTCAGCTGGGCAAGACTGCAGGCTCTAGCCAAAGGCGACTCCAAGAGGATGGAAATCCTTTCCTGGAGGTCCTGCTGAAGAGGATTTTCTACTGTGGAGAACAACGTAGCAGGAGCTGTGGTGAAGTCAATCCCAAGGGCGATGCACCTTTGGCTGCTTGGCTTGCGGGTAGCTTGAGGTCTACTGTGGGGTCGCAGAACAGTTTTTGTTGAAAACTTTTTAAGTCCTAAGTTTTGGATTTTGGTAGGAGGAGTTCACATTACACCACATCAAGTTTCCAGGATCTGGGGGGCATCACTTGGGAGCTAGATCTCACTCCAGCAGGAACCAGCAGCAGCAGGCATGTAAGTTGCAGAGTCTCTGGAGCTTGCAGTGTTCCTGTAGTACACATAGGAGGCCAGCCACTTAGCCCTTGGAGTCATTCTGGTGGTCATGGGTTCAAGAAGCAGGTGCATTCTTCCTTTCTCAAGTAGCAGGGCAGTCCTTCCAGAAGCAGGGCGGCAGAGCAGTTCTTTTTCTGAGTCTCCTACAGGTCCAGAAATTATCAGAAGATTGGGTCTGAAGGTCCAATATTTATACCTGGTGCCAGTCTTCTTGTGTGGGGGGACTGCCTGCCCACCTCTGGTTCGGTGTTCCCCGCTCCTGTCAAGGCTAGGAATTACAAAAGGCGGATGTCAGGTTCCTTTGTGTGTGCTAAAGGCAAAGGCCTCTGAAGTGCAACTGCGGCAGGCTACAGCTCTGTCCCCAGCCATCCTGAAAGAATGGCCCATCCTGCCTACATCTAGTACTCTTTGTGTCACTGTCTGGGAGGAATACGCAAACCCCAACAGCAGAGCCACTCACAGTCATTCGGCCCAGGATACTGACAGAAGGCACACATTGTTGGGACAAGAAAATGCCAACTTTCTAAAAGTGGTATCTTCAGAATTGTGAATTAAAATCTAACTTTACCAGTAAAGAAGATTTTGAATTACAATTCATTTCAGCAAAAATAGCATAACTCTAGCTGCTCCCAA
This sequence comes from Lissotriton helveticus, assembly GCF_964261635.1. Classification (NCBI taxonomy): domain Eukaryota; kingdom Metazoa; phylum Chordata; class Amphibia; order Caudata; family Salamandridae; genus Lissotriton; species Lissotriton helveticus. The sequence continues at coordinate 1,532,627,811 of NC_136067.1, forward strand.
CCCAAAGTTAGTACTTATTAAAAGTAATAAGGCAACTCAGTGTTAGTCAATGAGAGAGATAAGCCTTAACAGAGTGAAAAGCAACTCTAGGTGTTTTTCACTGCCAGTTAAACCTAAGTACACATGTCCTTCTTTTGAAATATTATGCACCCTCACCAAGAGCTGTTAGGGTCCACCTTAAGGGTACTTATACATTTAAAAAGGAAGGGTTAGACCTGGCAAAAGACTTATTAAACTAAAATGTATTTTGCCATGGTTGAAATGCAGTTGAAAACTACACTACGGGCTTCAGTGGCAGGCCTGAGACATGATTTAAAGTTCTACTTTAATGAGTCCTGCAGGCCCACTAGTATCATTTAGTTTACAGGACCTGGGTACACATAGTACCATTTATTACGGATGAACACGTAAATTAAATTAGGTCCAGGCCAATTGTACCATTTTTTAAAGAGTGGGCACAAGTACTTTAACAGTGGTTAAGTGCACAGGATCCTGAAGCCAACAAAAACAAATTCAGCAATATAGGAGAAAGAAGGTCATATGGTGTTTCTGGACAAATGGTGGAAGTCAGTATTTGATGAGGACTGGGAATAATGACTATGTCAATATATTCTTAGGCCTCACAGTTTTTTGAGACTTATGAATTGATGTATGGCTCTGGATCAAACTAGACATATAATACAGAATTGAGGGATTTTGGAAGCACTGTTTCCAGATCATCTTTTGTATAGAAGCAAATACCTGTACACATGCCTCCAGCCAAACCAATTTAATGAAAGTGTGGCATAAATTCTGTGATGGCACGCTGGTGGAGATTAGCAAGAGAAACTTCCTTGTGGGTAGCAACATACCTTGCAAAGCTTTCGTTTTGCTTAATTGCACACTACTGTAATTTCAATACTTAAAGATAGGATATGTCAGGCAACGTTGCGGTCTATCAAGGATCTGAAAAAAAAATCTGAGCAGAAGGCAGTTTTCTCTATCAGCAACCTTTCAAAATACAATAAATAGTACTCTTAAAACATGCAGAAACTGAACTTTCCACTCCATCAATAAATACTCTTCCCCTTCCATTATCTTCCGCTTTGCATTACTGCTCCTCAACTGCTAAGTACTTTTCAGCTTGCTGCTGTTAGATGATTTGACAGAGTGAAGAGTAGTTTGAGAAGTGGTTTGTGCCACTATCTGTTATGAGATTGGTCTACCTGTTCACATTTAAGGGAATCTATTGAATGAGTGACCCATATTTATATGTTGGCTGCTAAAAAGGTTTAGATTAAATATTTTTGAAGTCTTCTGTTTGGTAGAAGGAAAGAAAATAAACAAACTTTACTGGTTGGTGAGCGGACTTCAGTGTTGCATGAAACCATATTTTAGTATGGATCTTTTATGGAATTCTGCTGATCTCATTCATGAATGTAAGTTCAGTGGGCTCCACAAGGTTTAATTTTCTCCCTGATGATGACAGGAAAATTAAAGCGGGGTTGAATTGCCATCAGTCATTGGGTTAATAAGGACAAAAAACTTTGCCAAACATCATGTGCATTAATGTATGTATTATTTTTTCAGTAGAATCTTTATTTTTCCTGGATTGATTTTACTTCCTGATAGTGCAAAAATGTCTTATGTTTGAATCTGATTTGAATGAATTAATTGTCTGCCTTTGTTGTCTTATGGATAGTGTTCAAGGATCACTTGATATGGGGAGCTATTGCTATTAGTATTAAAATCTATTTATTTGGTGGATGGTTGAAAGAAATGTGAATGCAGCAGATTGGTTAAATATGGGAATACTTGCAAAGATACTTTCTTGAAATGTCGGTGCTTCAAAATATTAGACTCAGTTGACAGATATATATTGTAATTAATTATCCTACTTTTGAATCCATTCTCACATTCTGAAAAAGCCTGAAACTGGAATCCAGCATCTTAACTTATCAAATGGCAAATATATGGTTGTTTGTGTGATGATATACAGTAATGCTTTTCCTTACATACCTCTAAGATTTCATGCCACAAGCTGAAACTATATGTACACTTTCATATATAGTATTATTCACCATCCCATTTGGATCATTGATTTGAGGGCAATAAAGTGGTATTCATATGTGAACAGTTCCACTCTACCACAACAATGGTCAATCATATCTTAATAAGACATTGCATACAAAACTGTCAGGGGCCAGAGTGTTTAAAATGTACTCCTGACATAAGTTAGAGAAACTTTCAATCAAATCAATAAACATTATGATGATGGTGATGAACATTTGTAAAGCAAAAATGAAAACCCCAGGCCTGTAGTGAAGTGCAGTCGGTACGCTTTCCTCTGTGAACTGGTCCTGAACGATGTGCTGCTCTGAATCTCCTAAACATGAGTTGACTACAGTGTGGGCTCCACCTGGACAGAAGCCTAGCATCTCATAGGGAGGTGCTATGCAAAACACCTGAATAAAGCTGAGAAGGACTACATGTCCTATGGAGTTATATGAGTCTCACAAGAGTTGCAGATGGTGGCAGCCATTTTAAACATGTATATTTTAAACTCATGGACCACAGGGTCCTTGCTAGGCAATCATGATAAGGAATTGCTTTAGCCAGAAATTGTTGTTTAGAATTTGGAATCTTCGTAACCAATTATGTTGAGAACTTGACGAAATATAGATTGCAATTAGTAAAATATTCTTGCATCATACTCGTATAAGGATATAGATTTGTACTTGTTATATTTCTAAGAGCTGTCCATTACGATTATGAACTCGTATTGGCACTTATTAGTTTCTCACTAAGAGACCCCATCAGGATTTTAAGCTCATATTTGCACTTTGCTAATTTTTACAAGTATTCTTACATCAGAATTATTAACTTGTACTGTGAACTCTGCTAGTCAGGAGTATATAAAGTCAGATTTGAGTGTTACTAATTTCCATAAGAGGTCATCCATCAAGATTGGAAACTATTTTACACATGTTTATTCCACAAGGAGACATACATCAGTGTTGAAAATTCAGTATTAATTGCTTTTACAATAGAAGACAGTGAGATCACATCTGACATAAACTATTTATTGCTCTTAAAACAAGTATAACGTTATGGTATTGATTTCAATAAGCACATTATTGTGGAGTTTGTATAGATGAGCCACATGATACTACCACATGATACTAACAAATGGTTTGCTTATTACAGTTCTCAACCATTACATTGGATATACTCAGGAACCACGGGAGGCTATTGCATACTATTGAGGCTAGCTCTTTGAGCAAATAATATATAATAACATAATAGAATAGTTCTCATTTACCATATCCAGTTCGAATATATCATAGGTCAGGAGAAGTATTACGTTGCCCTTCAGAACATAAAGTAGGAAATAGTGTCAGAATGTATATCAGATATATTATCAGAAGGTACTCTTCAATGTTAATACAACAGTCACACTAAAAGTCTTCTCTCGTCTTTAGATATTAACACTCATGCAGAACAAATCAAGCCTGTGCAACTAGGCAGTGTGACTTTAGCCAGTGTCACTGTTTCTCTCGCTTGTCCCAATCCACTTTCCCCTGATCTACTTCTAATCTGCAAACTGTTAGCATAAGGTTAACTGTGGACTTGGAAAAGTTTGAAAGCTCACATAGCCCCCACTGAATCCGGATTATCTGATTACTGAATTGAGACAAGAACCGATTCTAGAGATTTTTTAAATAATATTTTTGGACTATTAACATTCAAGAAAAGATGGTTCTACAGTTCAGAAGCAACATAGAAAAAGGTGCAATTTATGAATACCGTTACTGCCACGAAATTCACAGAAGAATTTACTAACATACAAAGCAAACAGGTGCCAATCGAGTTATAAGTGTTCCAGGGTTGAGGAAAAGAAATGAGAGATGGAAGCAAGTGCTGGAACTGAACTTACCCTACTGCACTTACCTGCACTGGTCCTCCGATCAGAGTGGGGACCCTTTTGGACAAGAACTGCCTGATTCTGACAAAGCTCTTGCCTCTAAACAGTGCCTGCCAGCTTGCCCCGCTCTGGTAACTTCTGCTGTCGCACTTTTTCTCTGCCTGTGCCTTCACTTTTCTGTTTTGTGCTTATGTGTTTACGTTCTACTCCTCTGTTTTTGTGTTTTTCTGCTTTTTTATTTTTGTGCCTTCTGCTCTTCTGTTCTTGTGCTCTATTTATTCTGTTCTCACTCTCTCAAACTATGCCTTCCACTTTCACTCTCCCATGCTCTTTATTTTTCTCTAAGTACTCTTTCAACCTGTCTGCTCTCACCAGGGCTCTCTCACATTTTCACTTTCCTCCTTCTCTGAAATCTCCCCTTGCTGCAGCTTTTGTCAACCTCTTACTTCCTTGCCTCCTGCTCCCGTTGGCTGCGTCCCTGTGCTCCTCCCCTCCCCCTCCCCTACCCACCTCCCAGGACATATTTAATGCAGACCACAAAGGCAAGCTCGCCAGAGCCCCATCTGCCCCCAGCGCCAAGAACACTACCCCGTCAGGCAGCTACAGTGCCACAATCCTTACGAACTCAACCCTGGCCACTGCTCATCATACTGCCACTGCACCACAGCAGAAGCATTCACCTGCTCTGCTTGCCACCACACTTACACCACTGCACCAAACAAACATACACACACCACACGCAACACACCACCCACCCCTCTCAAGTCTAATAAACACTCACACCCACTGGACACATCTATCTCAGGCTACCTACACAATACTCGCCCACTCAGCAGACATGCTACATCCACCTGGGACCTGCTTGAGAACTCCTCATCTGGCCTACTATTCCTGAAGGAAACATTTAAAACTGCAACATTAGCCTCGGACATCACTGCAGCCATCCCTGATGACTACAGGATTGTCATCACTAACCGTTAGGATAGATTGTCTTCATCTACAAAGACTCCTTCGCCTGCACAGCCTCCTCTGAGACCAAGGTGAGCTACATGTAACATCTCACCTTCTAGCTCATGGCCAACTTCACAATCCCTGGCACCCTGATCTCTTGGCCACCACAACCTCAGGCAAGCTTTTCCAACAACTTCATCCTCCTAGGGGATCTAAACAACCACCTGGACAACCTCAACCTACCACAGCATATTAAAGACCAAAGGACACCACTGGTTACACACTGGACCGCTTTTTCACAAACGACGTCAACTACACAGTTGACACATCCACAGTGAACACACTTGGATGGACCATGACTTTGTGAACTTTAAGATCAGAGAACCACATTCCAAGAAAAATGGCACAACATGTACATCCAGCGTCAATATAGGAATGTCAGAGAGGAAAACTGGGCGACTGCCCATTCAGAAAACACACCGGCTCAGATAGGCTCGCGACTGACAGACATCGCAAATTTCAAGAATTGGATCACCACCTGCGCAGACACACTGGCACCCATCAGACTGAAGCAATCAACAAGTTCACAAACCCAGGCTTGCTGGTACACAGAAGAACTTCAGGTGTCTAAAGGTTCTCTCCAAGCAGCTGGAAATAAAATTGAAGCTCAACCGAAACACTATGAACAGAAAATACCACAAGCAAATCAAGAAGAACCTTACAGATCGTATACACTATAGCACCAACAAACGCTAGGAAATCTTCACTCTGGTAAAAGAACTTACAGCACCCACAGCCATCACCAACAACAACACTCCCTCTCACTGTCATGTGCTTCTCATATGGCTAATTGTAATTTTTCTTATGTTAGCCTAACCACGCAAGTTGTAGACTGCTTTGGTTTTGCACATGTTACTGAATATCATGCTTGCCTTTGTGCAGAATTATATTTTCACACTGAACCAGCACATATTTTTGTATTTTATTCGTTTCCTGGGAATTATTCTGTACAGCCTAGGCAAGGTCAAACAACATTACCCCTTGTTATTCTATCTGGTCAGACACTACCACCTACACATAATAACGGAATGCAGCTGATGTTTTTGAACACACATATCTTGTCATATAACTGAGGACAGGGGTTCTGAAAAAACACACACAGATCTAAGGTCCTGAGACAAGAGTGTGGCCTCAGCTGGGATGTAGAACATCCATTTATGCATGCTAAGATATGGGGTCTGCCACTAAACCCATAGACTATATAACCAATTTGCTTCAGTAGTATGGGAGGGGTTAGGCAGGTCTGTCAGATAACATGACAGGGCTTTTCATGGTATACAGTTTATTTACCATGCTGATGATATTATGGTTCTGTATTTGTTTTCTGATTATGGTGCAATTACTGCATCGATTATTTAAATAAACATTTTAAACTTCCTTTGTGTCTTTTCTTATCTTATTGTGGACAAGTACGAGTGAGGGAGTGAAAGGGTGTGTCCTGTTTCTGCGATCCCTGAGAGGCTTGAGAGTGTTGTACTCTGGGGTGCCAGATCACTTGTCTCTGGAAAGGTTAGGACTCGGGCTCATAGATGCTGATATGGTATGGTGACTCAGTCCCCTACATACTGATGTTCTATGGTCCCAAGCATAGTTCAGTTCCTGAACAGAATCCCTGCAACATGGTGCACCAATGTTTGGTCAGGTACCTATTTGTGGGAACCCTGACTAGTGCTTGTGCTGTCCACAATACCTTCGCTCCTTTTGACCGGAGACGTCTGTGGTGTTGGAAATTAATCCTTCACGGTATTTAGGGATAACCTGATTCTGTTTGTTTTTTAAGCTTGAATATTAAAAGGTTTAAGCCCAGTTTGTGTTACACTTTGAATCCATTATCATTTCCCAATTTCCCAATGGCGCAACCTATAGCTATTGCGGCCAAGTGCCGACCAGCAGTATATGAATATTTAACAAAACATGGAGTCCCTAATGCAGGTGTTCCTGTGAACTTTGTAGTAGAAGTGGATTCTGAATACCGCTTTCAAGTTTTTTATTATTAGGTCACATTTCCAGCTGTGATTGCTGACACAAATACTTGTCACAAACTCACTTATACATGCTCCTAATTCAGTTTATTTTTCATTCATTGCTAGCTGGTCCAGCAAGACTTGGCCTGCAAGTGCAAGCAGAGTTACCTGCAGTGCCTGTTTTTTTAGTCCTGTAATTGTTTATTCGGTTATGGACAAAAGACCCACTAATCGTGTTGAAATTCCATTTTGGATTGCCCAAAAAATTGATCACCTCGAAGCTGTTGTCTTGTGGCCCCCTTATGGGGCCACAAGACAAGCACAGAATTTTAACTATATGCTTACCTACTGGGATGGTTCCCACTCTGAGAGACTGTAACACCTGGGGGACAATTTTTGCCACAGTCTATTCTATCTGGCAAGGCACTCACTAGATGGCCGTTTTAACAAACATTCTCAAGCAGACACAGATTGAACATGGGGCAGGAGCTGCCCTAGATTTGGGAATGAAACTAATGGGTAATTTTCTCATAGTCTCCTGAAAATATTCTTTCTAATGTTAAAGGTGAAGCAGCATCTCTGGCTATATGCCAGCGTTTTACAAAGGTGGTGGTAGCCAATCGCGAATGTGAGTTACCTTTTATTATTCCTAATGTTTATACCTCTTAAGGATGCAATAGTTTGAGGATTAGACCTTCAGCACCATCACTTGGGAAGCCTAATACTGACAAGGATGCCAGACCAACCCATGAGTCTGCTAAAAGTCCATGGAATAAATCTAAACAACTACACAAAGGTAAACCTCGGGAAGGTTCTACACTCACGTAGTCCTCTGAGAGTTGGTTTGATTTTCTTGATTACACTAAAATCAAGACTCTGGACAGGTATCAGGCTATTGATAAACATTCTCCTCCTTCCTTTTGGTAATTGTCTGACCAGCAGTACGAGAGAGGAGAGCGATCTGAACGCAGACAGGAATAGTACATGAAACCGAAAAGGGAGACACAACACTCCTCTGATGTTAAGATAAAGAAAGAGGACAAGACTCCTCAATATAAAGCCCCATTTCAGAAAAAGAAAGTAGCAGCTTTGACTACTAAATATGCCACAGACAGTTCAAGTTCAAGAGTTCAAGTTCAAGAATTTATATAGCGCGCTACTCACCCAGAGGGTCTCAAGGCGCTTGAGGAGTGGGTTCATTATTTATCGAATAGCCAGGTTTTAAGTTCTTTTCTGAAGGAGATGTGGTTCTGTGTAAGGCGGAGGTGAGTGGGGAGTGAGTTCCATGTCTTGGCCGCCAAGTAGGAGAAGAATCTGCCTCCCATGGTGGATCTTTGGATACGCGGGACTGAGGCGAGGCCTTGATTGGAGGATCTTAGTTGGCGGGTGGGTGTGTAGAAGGATAGTCGAGTATTGAGGCATTCAGGCCCTAGTTTGTAGAGGGCCTTGTGTGCGTGGGTGAGGAGGCGGAATGTTATTCTCTTGTTGACGGGAAGCCAGTGAAGGTCTTTCAGGTGGCCGGTAATGTGATCTTGGCGAGGGATGTCCAAAATGAGTCTCGCTGATGCGTTTTGGATGCGTTGGAGTTTTTTGTGTAATGTGGCTGTGATTCCGGCGTAGAGGGTGTTTCCGTAGTCTAGTCGACTCGTAACCAGTGCGTGGGTGACTGTCTTTCTTGTCTCGGTGGGGATCCAGTGGAAGATTTTTTTGAGCATACGAAGTACGTAGAAGCCGGAAGATGAGACGGCGTTGACTTGTTTGGTCATCGAGAGTGAGGAGTCTAGGATGAAGCCAAGGTTGCGTGCGTGGTCTGTGGGTATGGGTGCTGAGCCCAGATCCGAAGGCCACCATGAGTCGTCCCAGGCAGAGGGGGATGAGCCTAGGATGAGCACTTCCGTTTTGTCTGAGTTAAGTTTAAGGCGGCTGTTTTTCATCCATGTGGCTACTTCTTTCATGCCTTCGTGAAGATTGGTTTTGGCGGTGTTGGGGTCTTTGGTGAGGGAAAGGATCAGCTGGGTGTCGTCAGCATAGGAGATGATGTTAAGGTTGTGTTGACGCGCGATGGATGCGAGTGGACTCATGTAAACATTGAAGAGGGTGGGACTGAGTGATGATCCTTGTGGTACACCGCAGATGACTTCGGTGGCTTCTGATTTGAATGGGGGAAGTCGGACTCTCTGTGTTCTCCCAGTTAGGAACGAGATGATCCAGTCCAAGGCTTTTACTTTTATGCCGATGTTGCTGAGGCGTTGTATGAGGGTGCTGTGACAGACAGTGTGGAAGGCGGCGGAGAGGTCGAGTAGAATGAGGGCCACAGTGTCTCCGTTGTCCAGTAGTGAGCGGATGTCGTCTGTTGCTGGGATGAGGGCGGTTTCGGTGCTGTGTTTGGCTCGAAAGCCGGATTGTGAGGGATCGAGGGAGTTGTTGGATTCGAGGAAGTCGGCGAGTTGGCTATTGACGGCTTTCTCAATGACTTTGGCCGGGAATGGGAGGAGAGATATGGGGCGGTAGTTTTTAAGTTCCGAGGGGTCTGCTGTGGGTTTCTTCAGGAGGGCGCTGACTTCGGCATGTTTCCAGCTTTCTGGGAAGGTAGCAGAGATGAAGGAGCAATTGATGACATCACGGAGATGGGGTGCGATGATGGAGTCTGCTTTGTTGAAGATGTGGTGGGGACATGGGTCGGTTGGCGAGCCAGAGTGGATGGAATTCATTAGGCGGGTGGTGTCTTCAGTGGTGACTGGGTTCCCGGCGCTGAGGTTGTTAGAGGGCGGTTTGGGTACTGAGGGCGGTGGGGAGGATTGTTCGTTGGAACTGTTTTCGGAGCTGTTATGTATGTCGGCAATTTTGTTGTAGAAGAAGGAGGATAACGAATCGCAGAGGTCTTGGGAGGGAGTGTTGTCGTTTGAGGCTGCGGTGGGGTTGGTGAATTCTTTGACGATGTTGAATAGTTCCCTGCTGTTATGGGCGTTGTTGTCGAGTCGATTCTTGAATGCTGATTTCTTGGTGGATCGAATCAGCTGGTGGTGTTTGCGGGTGGCTGCCTTGAAGGTGGTCATGTTGTCGGTGGTTGGGTTTTTTCTCCATGTTTTCTCGAGGGTACGGCATAGCTTTTTGGATTTCTTAAGGTCATCGTTGAACCAGGGGGCCTTTTTGCTGTCTTGTCTGGTGTGATGGTTTTTTAAGGGGGCTAATTCGTCAGCGCTGTGAGTGATCCATTGTTTGAATTTGATGGCAGCTTGGTTTGGGTCCGATGAGAGGGCGGGTGGGCTTTGGTTTAGCGATATGAGGAGTTTGCCGCTGGAGATTTTGTTCCATTTTCTTCGGGGAATAGGTTGTGGGGGGTTGTGGGTCGAGGTGGTTTTGTAGATGAAGTGAATACAACTGTGGTCCGTACAATGGAGAGCTGTGGTGCGATCGAAGGAGATGTGTTTGCTGGAGGTGAAGATTGGGTCGAGCGTATGTCCGGCGACATGGGTGGGGGTGTCAACAAGTTGTGAGAACAGTGAGAACCCTCCTCCTGAACAGGGGTTGGGCAGTGACTTTTTTCAACAGTGCGGCAGAAGTCGCCATTGTCCGCCGGAATCTCCAGGTGTTTCTGGCAGCGAAAGCAACTGGAACCTTTGTTACAGTTGAAACTGCTGATACAGACGTGGCCCCCTCCGGAAAGATTATATCACCTATATATTCAAATTGAAGGTGAAGTTAACCACACAATTAAAGCAATCTGCTGGGAATATTTAACTTTGTCCTATGACAATCTCGTGGCGGAGGTCGATTGGCCCCCACCATTTGTACTCGCATTCCTCCAAGGAGAGGATGGGATTCTTCCTTCCTTTTCTATCCTTATCCCTAATGAAGGCAAACAAGCTTAGGCAAGTGCATGGGCCTTTGCATTGGCCCTTGCACTTTACAGCAATCATGCAGTCTCAGATAAGGATTCCCCTTACCATATTATACCTATCCGGTCCACCCCACATATGCAGACCCAATATCCTATTTAAAGGGATGCTAAAGCACCCGTTAAGGAAATTCTCACCCAATTGGAATAACAGGAAGTAAGTGTCTCTCAGATGAATAATCCTCTTTTTCATGTTTTAAAACCTGCTCATTCCTATTGCATTGTTTTGGACTATAAACATTTGAATAGCCATACACACACATTTGCACTGCAAAATACACACAGTGTGGCCTCACTAACAATGTAGTCCATACAAAATATAAAACCACACTGGATATTTCCAATGGTTTTTTCAGTCACAATTTGGCTCCTAACAGCTTTCACTGGACCGCTCTTAGCACCCTTGGCTTTCAAATGTGTAACCCACGAATTACTATGAGCTATAAGAATAGCCCAGGAGTTTTTGCAGCACGAATTGTGTTGATTCTTCATGATATTGACCCTAACACCCTGTTCTACGTAGATTATATGTACTTAACCGATGATGAATTAAATCCCCACTTGGCCAGAGTAGATTGCATAATATTGGGATTTTCTGAACTTGGCTACGAGTTCAACTTTAAAAAGTCTAATATATTGCTTTTCTGAGTGTCCTTTTCCTAGAATATGAAATTACACATGAGGGAAAGAGCATTGCCCCTCAATATGTGGAGAAATGTGCATAATTGCAACCTGCAAACACACTCAAAAAGTTGCAGTCCCTGCTAGGATTTCTGAATATTGGCAGGACATACATACCTGAATATGCATAATGCATAAAACCACTTTATGCATTTATATGCCCTGATTTTTCCAAAGCGTGCTGGTCATCAGAATTTACAGATATACTTATATCTTTACAATCTGATTTACTTGAAACACACCACTTGCATTTACTTGCATACACTTGTCAATACCACAAACCTGGTCATTCGAGTTTTACTAGGTGCGATTGGATTTAAATAATAATAATGATAATAATTTGATGATGGTGAAACATTGGCTACAGCATATAAATTGCATTTCTATTCCGGAGCAGACATGCATTTTGCTTCCACTGAAAAAATACTGACTGCTGTGCAGTTGGCCATCCATAAAGTAAAGCCACTTGCTCAAGGGAAATGCATTATTGTTGCTACTGCTGTGCCAGCCTTGGAGGCTGTCACCAAAGCTAGCATCCCTAACTCTAAGGCCCTCCATCCCAGATGTATACAATGGGCAATACATCCATAACAGCTGTTGATATTTGTCTTTGACTCTTCTTTACAGACACAAGAATTTCCATAGTATGAGCATGATTACCCTTTTCCGTCTACTGTCCTGCCTGTTGATCACTATACATATATTATTTACACTGATGGTTCAGCTCAACCTAATATAGGTTCTAATAAACAATATTGAGCTGCATGCACCATGCTTATTGGTGTAATGTTGGATGGTGGTTTGAAATCTCAAACAATTTGCAAACAATCTTTGGGAGACTGCACTGGGCAGTTGGCTGAATTAAAGGCGTTGTTTCTTGCACTTGAAAATACGGATCCCGAACTCCTCACTCTTATTGTGTGTGAATCACAATACTGTGTACAGTCTTTTAATGATAATTTACATTACTGGCAGAGATTCAAAAGTAGTGCAACCAAGCATAAACTGCTCTGGGTTAAAGTGGCGGACCTTAAGAATAGTTTGCCACAAACTCATGTCATACATATACTGGGTCATCAATGTGTGGGAGCACATGCTGTTGGGAATTCTCTGGCTGATGAAGCAGCCAAATCTTCAGTCGCCACAGCTATGATAGCAGCAGTTCCATGCCACAGCTATGGTAGCAGCAGTTCCACGCTCTAAAACCAGCCTAGATCCCAATATCTTGGCTGCTGTGAATGCACTTAAAAACAGGACCCCTTTACCAAAGGGCTTTCCTTCTCAATACTCTTATCATTTAAATGACCAGAATGTTCCTTTTACAACAATTCCTGGGGTTGGCGATCACTTGATTCCCAAGCAAGACCGCATACACGCTTTGGTTGTAGTGGCGCATGAAGGTGTTGCTAACGCACAGGCAGGAGTGGCAGCCATAGTTTTGCTGCTACAGCAACGTTATTGGTGCGAAGGCTTAATTAAACCAGCAAGCCAAAAAATATTTCCTGTGTTGTGACATTTGCCAACAAATTAAAAGCTCCAACGTGGCTCTTCCACCTCAGACACACCTCTTAATTTCCAACAAGCATTTAGGCTGTATTTAGTTGGATCATTGTGGTCCATTGATTTCAGACACCACGTTCAAATTTATTTTGGTTGCAGTTGATTCTTGCTCTAGATTCTTTTGGGTTTGGCCACAGCACTTGGCTGATGTTTGAACTATTATTAGAGACTTGCAAGTCTTTATCAGTACTCATGCATGCTGTGCATTCACTTCTACAGTGTACTGAGATTCAGTGACGTCCCTAGGTGTACATGTGCATTATTCTTCTCCAGATAGGCCCAATGGCAATTCTAATGTGTAAATAATGAACCATGGCTTAAAGCAGTCCTTAACGGTTAGAGTATTAGGTACTGGGCGTGGTTGATTCAACCACCTCTATGGGATTCAACAAGCTCTTAATAACCTCCCTAAAAGTTCTTTGGGTGTGCGGACCATGGATTAAGTACTTTTTTGGCATCAAGATGTATGTTCCAGACCTTGACAGTCCAGACATTGTATGCTTTGTGATGGTCAATCAAGCAAACATGTGCACATGTCTCTTTCGCTGGCTGCAGATGCACAGCCTGAAGTTTCCAGCTGTATTCCAAAAATTGAAGATCTCTTTCAAGAGAAGGTGGCGATTAAAAAGCAGTTCCCCCCATCCTACCGTGCTCCTATGCCAGTCCTCGGTGTACAGGGTACAAGAACTGTGAGCTTGCCACCACTTCCAGGTTCTAGAGACAAACAAACGCTTTGTCTCCATTGAACATGTCAAATTACACCATGTGACCAATACGAAATAGTAGGTCGGGCGTTCGTGCTCCTCCCAAGACATTCCTTTGTAGCCCATGAACACCCTCAATGCTGATACTCCCTGGCTGGTGGAGGGGGGGATTGAACCCTCAACCGACAATACTACCAAAATGATGATTGTTTCTACTACTGCGTCTTCTACAGTGGATGTCAATTTTACTGATCCACTGTTGGTGGATCCACCTTTGTTGGGTATTTTGAGTCTTACTATTGAACGCGGGCCTCCGGTTTTTCAACTAAGTACCTCCGAGTATTACATGGATCAAGATGATTTTTCTTCAGACAGTTTTTCTGATTTGCATCCGCCCCAGCACGGATTTGTGTTTTTATTTCTTGGTTGAAATGCACTTATTTAGTTCTACCTTGGATATATGTCTGGATAATACTCTTTCCTATTTATGTTGATTAGATTTGTGACAGATTTTTCCTGTTACTCAATGGGCGCTACTTCCCTGAACTTTCTGCTACGGAACTGGTTGACAGGGTGTTGTCCCCTCATTCTTCTTCTCATAAACTGAAAAGAAACTTGTCCTCCATCAACATTTCAGCTATTTCAGTGACTGATGGGATTATTTGGGATATGGGGGCAGATGTATCAACATCCAGATTTGCGAATCTCAAATAGCGATTTTTTCGAAATCGCTATTTGAGATTTGAAAATTGGTATGTATGTAGAAAATCGCATCTTTTTTGCGATTTCTTAAAATTCCTTAATTGCGATTAGCAAATTGCAAATCGCAATTAAGGAATAATTTCCCATTCATTTCTATGGGCCAGGAGGCCCATAGGAAAGAATGTGAAGTTATTCTCAATTTGCGATTCGCAATTTGAGAATCGCAAATTGAGAATAATTTCAAGGGTGCAAGGGTGTCATAAGGACACCCTGATGCACCCCTGAAATTCACATGTGTGCGCATATGGCACCTTCACAAATGCAAAAAAGTGCTTTTGTGAAAGAAATCGCAAATTACCACCAACTTCAAGTGGTAATTTGCGATTTCTTAATGAGAAATCGCACAACTTGGGTGCCTCATACATTGCATTTAAGGAATCGCAAAATTTGCGATTCCTTAAATGCAATTGCAAAATAAGGAATCGCAAATTTGTGATTCCTTATTTTGCACTCAAATTTGCTACATACATATCATTTAGCGAAAATGAGTTTGCAAACGCAGAAATTCTGCGAATTTTGGCATTTGCGAACCCATTTGAGCTTCATACATCTGCCCCAAAGTTCCTTTCGATATATTCAGCCCTACGGAGATCCTGCAGATACCATTTGTGTTTAAATATTCTATGGGTGATGTAATATTACCTGGGTTACATTCAGATCTTGAAAATGTAAATTCTAGGTTTACAGAATTGGAATATTATACTGTTTTTGAATTAGAAGACCTATACCTTAATTCTGCTAACAATGCTGATGTATTTTGCTATCACCATTATGGACATCACTTCCTATACAGAGCTAGTAGTCAACGTCCACATTTTAATTATACACAATGGGAAACATTGCCTGACTCCCCACCAGGGAGTTCTAAAACAAATAAAGACACATTCACATATTTTACAGGATATAACACTTCAGATCCCATATCATAATATTTTAAATTGGTCCCTACCCTATACATAAATATATATGCTTACACAGACCAAGCTCATATACACAGCTTGCTGTGTTAACCAGTTTGCTCCTAAAGGCTATGATTACTGGAAACATACAATTGATTTAAAATCCATTTGGGGAACGAAATTCTGACAGGCTCAGGGAACTGATCCCTTATTTCAAGCCTGCTTAATTCCCACATATATGATATTTTTGAATGGCACAGTCTAGCAGACTAAGGAGCAGATTTTCAAGCCCCATGCGTCACTTTTACACTGTCATTGCGTTACTTTTGTGACGCAACAACAGCATAAAAAATGCAGCAAATTTACAACGTGACACATCTAGTGACATGCGTCACGTTGTAAAGCTCTGCGTGACCTTATACCTGCGTCAGGTATAATGTATGCAGGGTAGGCGTTCCCACGCAGGAAAGCCGTGTAAAAGTGACGCAATGAAATCTACAGGATTTTACTGTGTGACTTTTAGGACGCTACTGCATCAAAAGGAGTGATGCAGTGTATTGGATATAGGTCACGACACGCATTGCTGTAGTTGCGTCATGCTTGCAACACGACTCTAGCAATGCGTGAATTTTCCACCAACAGATGCGTCAGAACTTCTGACGCATCTGACAATTCTTGCGCCTTAGTGAGCCGTATTGTAAATACAGCGCATCTATGGTTCCGCAAGGGTTTTTGACTCAGGCGCAGGGAAACTGACGCATCTATATTGATGCATTAGTTTCTTGTAAATCTGCCCCTAAATGTCTGATTTGGCAAAAATTAAAGGAATGACTGCTTCAACAATTTCCTCTATTGCCCGCTTTAATAACTAGCAGAGTTTGACAAACTACACCGAAGAACAAATAGCATGGTGCAGAATGGTACATTTAATTCCATACTTTCAGGACCTAATGGGTGGTTATTTTAGCCAGTAGACACTGACATGCTAGTTTTCTCAATTCTACACCTGGGTTCAAATCAAGCAGCCGCGATCCCCGATACTCACACTCACAACATTCTGTTATTTTAACACATATTCGGTGGGAAAATTGTGTCAACAATGGTTGGAACATTGCACACTATCTGCAGTGACACAACATCTTTCCCTCCTGTCTGAAGATATGGATTTGTCCGATTTTCTTTTGGGTCCCAATCACCATGTTCGAAAAGATGTATTTATGCTACCATAATGAAATTCAGAAAGTATCTCAAATCGAAGCTGCTGTACGTTTAAGACAAATTGACCAAGACAATTTGGATAAAGTGCTTACTGTTGTTGATAATAGTATTAATAAGCTGTCATCTCGTATTTACAATTTAAATAACATTGTGTCATCTGCTAATGATATTATGAAAAGTGATCTGTCAACATAATATCATGGGTAAAGTCAGCTTAGATCTGTCATGCAGTTTAGCAGGACTCTTCAAACACTTAAGAATGGGTGAGTACCATGGTGCTATTGTCGTGTAGTTCCTATAAATCTATATAGGACCTCCGTGTCTAGACAACATACACTGTAGGATTGGTGTACAGACTGATTCTAGACACCCCCACCGGGTATGTTAGCCTGCATTTCAGCTAGCTCACAGTGCCACTAAAACCCCTCTTACCAAGGAGAGAATAGGTCTTGGCAACTATCGAACATGCCAGTCCTGATCCATCAGGATCGTGGAAACAGTGCGATACTTTTCGCTCAGTCACTCATGCTCACTTTGTCTCAGAGAGATACGCAGAATAAACGATGGGGACGTTTTTCAATAAGCATTTATTGAACCAGCGTCATTCTAGTGTAAAATAGGTGTGATGAAACAACCATTAGACAGAAACAGCTATAAATGATTAGAAGCACTAACAGAGTAAAAGGTGGTAGATTTCTACCATCGTACTAAAACAATGAATATAGGCAAGTATATAAAATACATGACAGTAGTAAATGCGTACTCCTACGATGGTACCCTAACTAGATGTACCTAAGTGTACCTACTATGTATGTAGGTGTAGAGCCAAGAATCCCTCTAGGATAAAGTCAACCCCATTACCTAAAGTGAGAAACTGTGGGACCCCGTCTTGGTCTTGAGATGAACACAACGCAAGAGATGTCAGACCACTGTGAGCTGGAGTGTCTGTGTGCAGGAGCCTCCGCGTCTCGCGTCAGTGTGTCAGCATGGAAGTTCTTTTCTCCTCTCTTGCCTCAGCAGTGATGTGGTGTTTATATACCCAATGTGGTACCCCCAGGGAATATACCTTGCTGTGTCATGTCGGACTAGGATGATGGAAAGAATGACCCTTATACATAGTTATTATAAAGGAGATGGTGTCCTGCTGTGTCCTGCTGTTATTCCAAGAATCCTTATGCATAATGAATGAGGCTAGTTTTCAGAGAAAACCCCATGTCATTTAGGCATTACCGTAACTAGGTAAAAGGTCAGTACCAAGAAACGTTTTGTAGTGTAATGGCAGGGGAATTATAGGTGAAAGGTCGGGTTGCTACCTGAGCCTACATTGGGCACCTGTATGAAACATAACATTATCTGAATTCCAATAGTATATTTTTGCCTTTTAATTTAACATGGAAACAACAACTGATGGCAATGAAAGACCCAACCTACACAACGCCACACATAGAAGTTAGAACAACTTCCATTCACTATAGCTGAAACACCTTCAGCTATGTGGTTATATCTTTACCTATTTCAACATTTCAATTCATAGCTTGCATGAAACATTTTGCTATTTGTAGATATGAACTCCTCAGAGGCAGCTGGAGTCATAAGTTATAGTCTCCTCCCTTTCCCTTTCATTGTGAACATGCCAATAAGGACGTTTTCCCTACTGGAAAGGAATGCGACTCTTCTGTCGAACATTCACTTGTTAGTAAACATGTTAAGATCCACAGCGCATGTAAAGCTTCAGCACATAATTTGTCTGGTTATTTAAAAGGAATACCATTTCCCACAAATCATCTGCTTATTATGGTCCTTTCAAATGGAAGTTATTTATTGCTTAGTGATCAAGATTGTTGCAGTATGCAAGCAAGAGTTCCGTATATTTTGTCCGTTTCCAGGCTCATCGCTTGTTGCAACAACGTCTTATTGCCCCCTAAGCATGGGATTGTAGATAGCTTGTTGTGGCCTTCCATTCCAACTCTGAAGGCAGATTCCAACAAGCTAAATAGACTCAAAGCACTACTGTTTCAAAAAGAGGTAGCTCTCAAATCTGCTAGCCAAACCTTCAAATTGCAGGTGGCTAGAACTTCTATAGAAATACAGTCATTGTTTAACACTAATCTTCCCCTGCATTTCGGGGAATTAGTGCATCAAATTTTTAATGATTCTAACATGGCTGGTCTTGCACACTTTTTCAAGTTGTCGTTCCTTCCAGACTTTCTTTGGAATAATACTGGCTTTTATTCATTCCATTTCTTCCAGTGTATTCTGAAGATGTCCCGCTGCTGTTATTCCTCATTTGCAGAATTCTCATCCTATATCTGCTTCTCCACAATTGATGCTCCTTTTGCAGGCCATGTGGAACTACAACTGCTCCAACACTATTCTGAGTTCATGCTTTAGATTTTTGAGATATTTTTTCTACAAAAGCTGGATCTAGATTGGTCCTTAGCATTCCAGCTTTACCTTTGTACAACCGGTGTTCCACTGCCTCTAGAGCCCCTTTGAATGGTCACTGGATAGTTCCTGACTTTGAACACACCAGTTACTATAGACATTGAACTGCTAATAAATACCTTAGCGACCCATTTTCAGGATTGTCCCCTAGGTTTGGAGCTTCTCCACAATGTGAGGTTTGAGCCACTCACCTTTGAGGAAATATGTGCATCGGCACATGGATCACGGAATACAGGTTCTACTAACACGGATGCTGGTTGCCCGGTAACTATCTCAGCACCAGCTGAGACAGTGCATCATATCTGTTCTTTGGAACTCGTGACTTGGGCTGTTAACCAATCATCGTTTGCACAGACGGACTCCTTTACGAAGTCCCTGGCCTTTGAATTTGTGAGTGACACAATGGATTCCTCCGACGCGCAATAATTTGACAATTGTTTTCTAATTTAACTAATTATTTCAGTACAGTTTTTTGGATCAAGCTTTGAGTTTGTTGATCTTTCAATTGCATTTATAGTTTTAGTGTTTTTTCATGCTATTATCCTTACCAAAGGGAGGGTGTTGTGTGTTTCTCATATGGCCCATTGCCGTTTTCCCTATGTTAGCCTAATCATGCATGTTATAGGCTGCTTTGATTTTGAACGTGTTACTAAGTATCACACTTGTCTTTGTGCCACATTATATTTTGACACAGAACCACCACATGTTTTTGTATTTTATTCTTCTCCTAGGATTTATTCTGAACAGCCTAGGCAAGGTCAAACAACATTGCCCCTTGTTATTCTCTCTGGTCAGCAACTAACACCTAGACATAATAAACAAATGTAGCTGCTGTTTTTGAATACACATATTTTGTCATATAACTGAGGACAGGAGTGCTGAAAAAACACACTCAGATCAAAGGTCCTGAAACGAGAGTGCAGAGTCAGCTGGGATGTAAAACTTCTGCCTATTCAGGCTAAGGTATGGTGTCCGTCACTAAACCCAGAGATCCATACTATATAACCAACTTACATCAGAAGTAAGGTAGGGGCTCGGCAGATGTGTCAGAAAACATGACACATCTTTTCGTGGTATACGGTTTAGTAACTATGCTGATTATATTAGGGATATGTATTTGTTTTCTAATTGTGGTGCAATTACCTCATCTTAGAGCATGATTGTTTAAATAAACATTGTAAACTACCTTTGTGTCTCGTTATCTTATTGTGGACAAGTATAAGTGAATGAGCAAAAGGGTGTGTCCTGTTACCGCAATCCCTGAGAGGGTCGAGAGTGTTGTGTTCTGGTGTGCCCAATCACTTGTCTCTCTGGGAAGGTCAGGAGGGCAAGTGAGGCACTATAGCTAGTCGAACTTAGGCTCATTTGGTATATTGACTCAGTCCCCTACATACTGATGTTCCATGGTCCCAAGCATAGCTCTGTTCCTGAGCAGGATCCCTGCAACACCACAAGCTATGTAATCAGCTTTCCAGATACTTTTGACAGCAAAAGCAAGGACATATACTGGAGCTTAAATAACCATCCTGAAACCAGCAATAGAAAGTGAGCACACCTTGACCACCTGGAACTATATCAACATCGCAGAAACAGCAGAAGTAATGATGACCACCCACTCAGGGGCCCGTCTGAAGCCAGCTCCCACCACATTTGCAACAAAGGACTCACCCTCATCAGCAGAATGCTCTCCAAATACTTAATACCTCCACTAGAACTGCTACCTTTCCAATATTATGGAAAATGCGGCTATCAACACGCTGCTGAAGAAACCTACCACATACTCTACCAAGCCCACAAACTACCATCTCAAATCATTCCTGTTGTACCTTGCCAAAATCATGGAAAAGACTCCTCTTGTCTGCAGGATGACCCCTTGCCAGGTCCCACAAATACACAAGACCAGGAGAGAGGCTGGGCATTCTTCTCCATCACACAAAAAAGATGGTTAACCTCCCTCTCCACATAAGAAGCTAAGGAACTCTTCTTCCCTTTTCGAATTTCACAAAAAGTTGAAGGCCTGGCTCTTCAACTAGATTCACGGAGTCCAGCATCACACTTGCTCAGTGCCATGATACCCTCATGGTTGATGGAGCACTCCACAAATACCATACCATAGCATATCAAAGAAACCTGAGTGCTGTCTACCACAAAGGATGCTAGCTACTATACAGCAAGTTATACCATCTTGACCTCAAATAAAATATTATGAAGAACAGGATGGGCTACTGTATCAAAGGTGGCAGAGAAATCTAAATGCATGAGAGAAGCTCATCAATACCTGAGTGAGTGTGAGTACACATACATATGTAAAGTACAGATAAAATATGGATTTAGGATTTTTAATTCTACATCTACGTACACAATCATATTATTCAACATTCAAGAGTGGTAATTATTTTAACACTGCTTTGAATCTATATACTGATTTGATGTACTGTGCTGTAAACAAATTAAGAGAAACTGTTTGCTATTTAATCTGTCTCTTTAGATCTGAGATTGGAAAACAGACAATGTATTAGTAAATACCTGCATGCAGAAAATAGATCTGCCAATAGTAAATTCAATTTTTGATTTGCAAAGTAACAAATATCTTCTGATGGAGTGTGTTGCAATAATTTCTTAGAATTGCTTAAAGATATCTTTAAAGGAAATAAAGCCTCAGGCTATTGAGTAGATAATTCTATTTTCCTAAATCTGATTCTAGGAAACTATGTAGCTCTTTGCAGGATCCTACATTATTTTAAGGTGCCCCTATCACTTATTTATTTGAGGGCACCTTGGCAGGATTTAAAACAAAATGGAGGTGCTCACTGACAGGAATTACAAACTGTAGACCACAAGAAACTTGATTTTGTAATTCAGTAAGTGACCCCACTTTATTTTTAACCCTGCCAAATAAATGACAGCGGCACCTAGGACAATATGAACAATTTTAGGATCTCACACATAGGACATCAAGGAGTAACCTAGCTTGGCAAGGTAGGGCCCGTGCAGAGACAATAGGTCCCAGCATGAGAACTCAATAATGAAGCATGTCACTGGGATTTCCAGGAAGTGAGAGTTCTAATTAAACCACTCAGGAATTCTCCTGAAGAGATAGGTGGTTAAGAGAGATCATATAGATGTAACTCTAGGGGTCCTCCCTCTTTGGTTTACTCTGTACATTTGGGAAGCTGAGGTGACCCTGTTTATCTTCTCATTTCCTTGTTTGGAAAAAAGACAATTCTAGGATACCACATCATTCCTTCAACCATCCCAACCCTCTTGCAGAGCACTGTGGGACAATCCAAGATGGCAACTTCAAGTTTTCTCTGGTAAGTGCCCCTCTCAGGGTTCCTGAGGAGCACTAGGCGGTGGTCTGTGGAAACACATGCCAACACCTGGGAGGGACACACTTCTGACATTAGAGTTTGGGGACCAAACAAAGTATACCCCTATGATGGCCATTTTGATTGCCAAATTTGACCTGACTCCCGAAAATTATCATCAAAGGTTCAGGGATTGCCAAAAAACCTGGGTAGAATAAGTTGATTACTTCAGTAAGGCACTGAATGGCTAGGTGAGGGCTGGCAAGGTTAGTCATTTTAATGACTAGTACCATTTGGTCATGAGAGAGCACATTCTCAGTGCTGTTTTTCGGAGTTGCACCAGCACCCAGTTGACAGTCAGCTGACTGACTCCAGGAAGTTTGGTGAGGAGGCAGACCTCTGGGCTAGTACCAGAGTGTCTAAAAGGGTACCTGAAGGAGACACCTACAAAGGTGGACAGGGTTCCTAACAGAAGAAAGAGGGGGTGAAAAAACTTAAGAACAAGGAATTCTCAAAGGGCCCCCAAATTAATTCCCAAGGGAGTAGTAATAACCAGTCCCAGTCTGGTCCTAAGAAGAAATAGTTCTTTGATCATAAGACAGGGAGGTTTGTACCCCAATGTACAGAGTGCTAAAGATATGGACACAACAAGGGTGACTACAAATCTCCCAAGAGGGCACAGCAGCGCTCGGGGAGGAGGTAATCCCAGTTAATTTTGGGGAACAGACAGGTGACCCTAGTTTCCCTAGGGTATATAGAAATGGTGCAAAAAGCCGACATGCCTTCAAATACTTCAAACTATAAGCAGTGGATCACTATTAATCAGCAATGGGTGGGGGCTCTGCGAGTCACAGGAGCTAGCATGACGGCTATCAAGGGTCAGCTAGTGTCTGCAGAACAGGTCCTACTGAGCACATTCCACCAAGTCGTACTCGCCGAAACTCGCGATAGCCATCTACCGATGGCTCTGCTTCCCTTTGAGTGGGAGGGGGTCTCAGGTTCTCTGAAAGTTGCTGTGAGCCCTGCTGTGCCTGTTGATTGTTTGCTAGGCAACAACCTGGAACACACTACCTAGAGGTGGCTCAAACTCAGGGATCATTTAGAGATGTTGGTATTGCCTGAATGGGTCTGTATGACCACACAAGTCTTGGCTTCCTGGAAATGGAGTCCAGGATGTCTGGAGCCTGGAACAATGGCACAGACATCTGTCAAAGAGAGGGTCAAAGAGCGTAGGAAACTGGTCCCTGAAGTTCCTGCAGTGGAGGTTGGCGGTGTCCTTGAGGAGACGTCTCCAAGCCAGCTGAGGAAGATATTGCCACCCTAGATGACCTACCTAAGCTTGCGAACTGGCAGGTTGAGATTGAGCCACCAGATACAAATTCTGCCAAGAGCAGAAAGAGTTTCTCACTTGTGAGGACTTGAGGTGCCAGGCCTCAGCCCATGCATCAGGCGAAGCCTCTGGGATCGCCTAATCTACTGGGAGAACAATCTCCGTTAAAACGAGCCTAGGGTTCCTGGGACAGCCTGTGTGTTGGTGGTTCCCAGTGTTACCAGATCTTCCTACTGAGTTTTGCTCATAATATACCCCGGGCATGATATTTGGGGCAAGAAAAAACTTTCACTAAACTTGTCCCCCCTGCTATTGGTGCTGAATGAAGACAGCCTCAGATGCATTCTGCAGGCCCTATCCCTCCTGCCAGACCATTAAGAAATCAGGGAAAAAGCACAAAGCTCCCCTGATCCCATTACCATTCGTTGGCACCTTTGTAAGGGTGGGCATCAACATCATTGGATTCTTGGATCCCAGACAGTCCTAGGCACCAGGTTTGTCCTGGTCATGGTGGACCATGCCACCCGCTACCCAGGGGCCATCCCTCTGAGGTCAGTAACTGCGCTTATGTTGGCTAGAGCTCTGATGGGGATCTTTACCCATGTTGGGTTCCCCAAGGAGTTAGTGTCTGACAGAGACACTAACTTTATATCCGCGTACATGAAGTCCATGTGGGATAAGTCTGGTGTAACTTACAAGTTCAGAACACCCTATCCCAAATCAATGGTCTTGTGGAGAGATTCAGCAAGACTTTGATTGGCATGATTTTGGGCCTGCCTGAACCCTTGTGGAGTGGGACGTCCTCTTGCCATGCCTTCTCTTCGCCAATAGGGAAGTGCCACAGAACGGAGTAGAGTTCAACCCCTTCAAACTCCTTTGTGGACATCCTGCTAGGGCACTTCTGAGCCTTCTCAGGGAGGGGTCAGAGTAAGCTCCCAGAAACCCCTCTCCCCCTTAGATGTGGATAGCTACATGCTAGCCCTCCACAACCAAATGCATCACTTCTGGAAAAAGGCAAAAAGTAATCTAGAAGCTAGCCAAGAAGTCATGAAACTATGGCACAACCAGAAGACAAAATACGGTGGAGTTTCAGCCTGGCCAGAAAGTATGGGTCATGGAACCAGCAGAGCCAAGGGCTCTCCAGGACCGCTTGGCTGATCCATATGAGATCAAGGAGTGGAAGGCAAGGTGCAGAAGGGTGAGGCCACCTACCTGGTGGACCTCCAGACCCCTAGGAACGCCCTAAGGGTGCTCCATGTAAACCAACTGAAGTCTCACTTTAAGAGGTCCAAATTGAGCACGCTCCTTGTGACAAATGAGGGAGTGGAAGAGGAGTGTCAACCATTCCCTGACCTCTCTACACAGGACCACGATGGTCAGTTGAGGGTGTCAACCTTTCTACCACACAGTCCCCAGAACAGCAATGTGGCTGTTATCAGTTGCTGGGACAGTTTGCTTCCCTGTTCTCACTCACCCCAGGACTCACACATCTGTACGTCCATGAGGTTGACATGGGAGTCAGTCCCCATGTAAAGAACAAAATTTACAGTTTGTCAGACAGGATGAGAGACAGCATCAAGTAGGAAATCTCCAAGATGTTAGCCTTAGGGTTGATTGAGCCCTCTAAAAGTCCCTTGTCAAGCCCTGTGATGTTGGTACCAAAGGCTGCCCCACTGGGAGCCACACCAGAACTCTGGCTCTGCATGGACTACCAAGGACTCTATTCCATCACCAGGACTGATACACCACATCCTCAACGCTGATGAGGTCTCTGATAGGCTGGATGCTGCCAAATTCCTCAGTACCTTTGATTTCACATCAGGCTACTGGCAGATCACTCTGATTGTGGGTGCCAAAGAGAGGTCAGCATTTTCAAACCCAGTGGGTCATTACCAATTCCGGGTGATGCCATTTAGATTGAAAAATGCCCCTGCTACATTCCAACGGTTGGTTAAGGGTACTGGTTGGTAATGAGGCTTTCTGTGCCACCTACCTAGATGACTTTGCTGTCTATAGGGCCAGATGGAATGAACACCGGCATCGGCTCCACAAGGTGCTACAGGCTCTGCAATAGGCAAAAACAACAACACAAAGAGGAGAAAAAGGGTCATAGGGAACCTTTTGAGACCTGGCTTGAATATATTCCCCAAATCAATTATATATCACAACTAAAGTCTGCACGGGTCTATTGACCTACCTTTTACTTCGGACAGTCGTTATGTTAAAACTGTTGTTGCACTGTTTTTAACCTGGGCATTAGGAGATACCCATTAAAGCTATTTTCTCCTTCTGATCATTATTAATTCACTCTTTTCACTTATGTGCACTGCGTCCATCACTGCTTAAAAAACACCTCTTCACATGTAGTGGATCTAATAGAGCGTTTTATCGCGCAATTAGTATTGGTGAAAAACATCCATTAGCTACCCTTCTTATTGTGAGGGTTGCAGCCCGTGGCGCCACTAGCGTGTCACTTAGAAGAAGATCCAGATTATGAAGCATGTCACTGTGGTGAGTGATGGGAATCCGTCTTCCTGAAAGGATTGCCCAGGTCTGTGTACTGGTCATTCTGAATAGGGTCGCGTTCCGTTAAGCCTAGTGTAGTTCTGAGTTTGAATAGACCCGTGGATACTTTAGTTGTGACCTTCAATAGGCAAGCCTGACCATTAAGGCCAGTAAGTGCCAGATTGGGCAGGGTTCTATAGTATATTTAGGACACCTGGTAGGTGGAGACAAAGTGTATCCCCTTCAGGACAAGTTTGAAACCATCAAGGCCTGGCAAACACCTAAAACTCAAACAGAAGGGAGAGTTTTTCTAGGCCTTATTGGCTATTTCAGGAGATTTGTTAAGGGCTATGGCCCCATTTACTGCCCCCTTAAACAAGCGGACTTCTAAGAAGCAGCCCAAATTGGTGATTTGGACAGAGGGTTGTCAGAAAGCCTTTGACTCTCTCGTAAAAGCCATGTGCACAGGACCTGAACTCAGGGCCCCTGACTTCTCTGAGAAATTAATCGTGCGAACGGTCACTTCAGAGAATAGCATAGGGGCAGTTTTAGCTCCGCAGAACGAGGAAGGCCTAGACCACCAGGTAGCTATTATTAGTAGGAGGTTAATTCCATGGGAACAGAGGTAGAGTGTCATTGAAAGAGAAGCTTTTGCTGTGGTCTGGGCACAGAAGAAGTTAAGACCCTACCTATTTGGGCCTCACTTCCTCGTTCAGATAGACCCCAGGCCCCTCAAATGGCTCATGCAGATTAGAGGTGAAAATTCCAAACAGTTGAGGTGGTCCATCTCCCTACAGGGAATTAACGTTATGGTGGAGCATCACTCAGGGACATACCACACCAATGCTGTTGTTCTCTCCAGATTCTTCTGCCTCAGTGAAGAGAACTCCCAAGGGGTTGGGTAGCTCTACTTACTTTCATCTGGGGGGGACACATGTTAGAACTGACAGCCTTAGGGTGGTCTGCCCCCAACGTTTTGCCTGCCTTTCTCCATTTTTCTGTCCTCATTTTGCTGGCTTTTTGTCTCTGTGCACTTTACCACTGCTAAGCAGTCCTAAAGTGCTTGTGCTCTCTCTGCTAAACATGATAATATTGGCTTAACCCCAAATGGCACATTTAATTTACTTATAAGACCCTAGTAAAGTGCTCTCCATGTGCCCAGGGCCTGTAAATACTAATAGGCATAGAGCACTTATTGTGCCACCCACTTAAGTATGTCTCGAACCATGGTACAGGCCTAGCATATACAGAGCTAATATATGCAGTTTTACACTGCCACTTCGGCCTGGCAATGTAAACCTCTTGCAAGGCCTAAACCTTCTGTATTTTATACTTAGAAGTCACCCCTAAGGTAGGCTCTGTAGGACCCACAGGGCAGGCTGCAATGTATTTGAAAGACATCTCCAACGTGGTCAGCCTAAACTTTTGACTTTGCCCTGGTCCAGCGCGACCAGATTACCCATTTAATCGCTTATTGCTTCTATGCGCTATTTTACATTTATTCCTTAACAATTCATATCTTGACTACTACTTGTTGGATTTTGTCGTTTTGGAGTGTTTTATTTACTAATCTTCATGTTTCTAACCTGGTGTCTTTTTGTGATGTTTTCACTGTATTACTGTTTGAAGTGTTGCACAAATACTTTACACATTGCCTCTTATGTTAAGCCTGACTACTTTGTGCCAAGCTACCAGAGGGTGAGCACAGGATAATTTAGGGTGTGTTGTGACTTGCCCTGACTAGGATTTTGGTTCCTGCTTGGACAGGGTGCATACCTCTGTCAACCAGAAACCCAATTTGTAACACCCACTAATTTTTGAGAAATTATTCCTCATTTTTCCACCACTCCCCTTGGCTGCTTCCATGTTTACTTCTATGTATAATCAAGTATGCAGTATATTCCACCACTGTGGAAGAGATCTATGCACAGTAAAGAAGAATTAGAAGCATAGATCTACGTCCCATAAGTTTGTGAACTTCTATGGCTCAAAGTTTTATGGTATTTATATTTTTGTCATTTCCATCTGTATTTATCCATATTTATTTTTTGCTAATTATATCTGCATTTATCTATATTTATTTTAGGTTTTGTGAAAAAATTAAGCTGAAATGTGTATATGTCTGCTTTTATTTAACTAGTTAATGTGCACTAGTGCCTGAACGCCTGACAGGTTTCAATGATATATACACACTCAGGTGGTAAAATATGCACTTGTAAGAAAATATATACAATTTAGTATCAAGGTTGTGCAAATTTACTGCTGTTTAAGGCTCTTTACTAAAATCCCTATATTTTTTTAACCCCCTTGCCTGTTAATCCACACAGCTATTGGCCTGGCAATTATGATTGACAGCATTTAGAATCGCTCAAAAACAATCCAATTTCCGTTTTTATCCACATTTAAAAATATATACAGACAGGAAAATAAATGGTTTTCTGTCTGTATTTATCTGTAATAATCTGTAAAAATCAGTAAAAACAGAAAACAGGGAGCCTTATACATGAGTTGTACTACTGCATTGCTACTTTACATACTACAAAATGCAGTTTGACAATCAGACTCCAACCATAGCTCAATTAGAACAAGAGATATAGTAGAAACACTACAACCTATAGTGATTACATAGCAGAGGGTCGTATTTAACATGTATATATTTTTCATACTTCTGTATTGGCATAGAAAAAAAGAGTACCTTTTGCTATGTGTATGTTATCAACATCTTTGCAAACTATAAACTTTCTAAAATGGCAGTTTTTTTTCAGAGATTTTTTTTTGTACTGCGGATACTTTTAAACATGAATGAATCCGAAGGTGGATGGCGCACACTTAGATTATTAGCTGTAGTGTTTCACCAAAGTTGGTGCAGGTTAGTGCTGTAAATCTCTAGACATGTGGTTCTGGATATTATAATTCATCAGTAGAGATAAAAAAAAAACTAATTGCATCAGAGGTTGCTGAGAAAGCAGCCACAATCCTCCTAGGTCTCAGTAACTTTCACTGGCACACAGGTGCATCTCCAAAAGCTCGTCAGCTCTATGGCTCAAAGGAGCCTTTTCAAAAGATGGGAGAAGGGGGCACACTGCCTCACCTCCCACCACAGTTCACCCCTTAGCATTATGCTAAATACAGTTCACAGTAATTGCTCACTTGAATATTGGCTGCAGTGTTTCACCAAAGTTGGTGCAGGTCAGTGCTGTAAATCTCTAACCACATGTGTTTCTGGATATTATCTTTCATCAGTAGATATAACAAGAAAATCATCAGGGGTTGCTGAAAGAGCCACCAAAATCGTCTCAGGTCTCAGACAGTACCTCTCACTGGAGCACAGGTGAATGCATCTGAGCTTGGGAAAGTGTAAAGAATGTCATACTGTTCAACCTAAACAATGACCTGAATTTCTCAAACATTCAAGCCAAATGAATACTATTCACCCATAAATTCATGTGATTGAGATTCTTTCTGAAGGCCTTTCCTATTCCAAATGTGTCCACCACAGGAGTGCAACGCCTGATCTTTTTGATATAGCAGTGCTAATATGCATCCAGTTCTCCACTGGGCTGTATTACCATTAATTAATACTACTTGACAATATAGTATTAGGGAGGCATATTTGCGAAGATCCTGTGACCTTGGAGCTTTGTTATTACTTGAATCTCCACATTCATCAAGGTGAGGGACTAGTGTGAGGCATACTTTAGACAATAAGCTTCTCAGAACGACATACATTTCTAAGATAATGCCTGCTTTTGGATTATGAAATCCCTTCCCAGATTTCTGCTCCCCATCAATTATTCCTTTATCTTCTGTGGAGCCAGATATCTGTTACAACTGAAGGGCTGGGCAACAAAGCTCTTCACACTAAACTCATTGCTCAACTACAGCTTTCAGCCACAGCCTTGCACCTTTGGAGAATCTAGGAAACCAAAAAACAGATCAAGTCAAAAGGTCAAAACTTGTGCTGAGATATGGCAACAAATCCACCCCTTGATGACCCAACAGTGGTGCCTACGAATCCAGCTTTGTCCTGCTCAGACCTTTTGGTGCAACAACCAATGGATTCAGTGTGAGCTTGGCAATGACATATCTGACTTTGAGGGACCGTTGGCAGTCTTAAAATTGAATCTTACCCTGTTGCAGGATTTTGACTACCATTTTAGAGACTAACTCCAAAGATTAAAAGTTTGACCACAAGGACCCACTTGGTGTATTTAACTTTCACTTCATTGTGGTCAGCCTTAAATTGTATCCAAGTCCAGGTCAATGGTGCTTTACATTTTCATATCCCCCTTGTTCGCCTTATCCGATTTTCATGATTTGGTGTCTTTCCGCTCCGTAAATGTTTCACTTTATTTCTAATGTAGTTTATTATTGGCGTTAAGATTTATGGCACTGCTTGAACTTAACACACAATTCTCTGATGTTTGCTTAATTGCTTGTTCCATAGATACCGGGCACAATCTGTTTGGCCTAACTAGATGATGTTGGTAGTAGTCATCCTCTCCTACAATCATAACCTAAGTTTTGATCCCTGGTATCTTACAAAAGCCATGAATTTGATTTCCGGGTCTGCACTAATCCATAGTGAGCCCATATTCGTGCGATGCTTTTATTCAGTAGGGCCACCCTTGTGAGCTTTTCAGCATTACAGGAAATTAAAACACAAGAGCCTTGTTTGCTAAAATATTTCTAAATTTGTATTCCTTCTAGACTGCAAACAATACAATGCGGAGTCAACTTAAGAATACACAGGCACATTAGCACTGAAGCTGACTAAAAGCTAGCCTACCCACTTTTGTTGTCCGAAGTGTAGGGACGATCTTCCTTCTTCCTAAGCACTATGAAGAGGAAAGCCTGTTACTGTTGACATCTACTTGTACCTCTTACGAATTGGAGAGCCGCTGATTCGGAGCTGTGAAAGTTTATGACCTACTACTTCACTTTCTACTTCTGTTTCCTTCTTCAATTCCCTTTGGTTTGATCCCTAGATCTCTGAAGTGGCTTTTATTTGGCATGTGTTGCCTAATGAGTCACTAAGTAAATAAATCAATGACAAAAAAGGTGCATATTTCAACAGCAGTGGTCACATGAAGTCGTCCACACAACCAAAGCAACGTGGTCTGAGTCACCTATAGTTAGGGAGGTTCTATACAAACAGCATTTTTGCCAAATTAATTTAATAGTGGCCAGGGAGCGATATCTAATGGTGACCAATTCAGAGATGGAAATATATCCTAGATTTGTGTACCATGTCGACAGTTTTGGTTACGGGAAACTCCAAATTATGTTTTGCAACAATGTCTGTAGCCATTGTTTGCTACAGAAGTGTATTCTTGCAGGTGCTTCCATTCTTGCGGAGAGCTTCACATGTTGGCACTTAGGACATAGACAGCCTTTCACTATGGGGCCAAGGACTGAAGTGTCTCTCACAAGTGAACAGGCTTCCTGAAGCAAAGGGATTGTGTTATGTTATGTGGAGAAGCGTGGCTCAGTGGTTAGAGGCGGCAGACCCGGAAGCTGAGATCGGCCGTGGACCAGGGTTCGATTCCCTGCCTCGGCGGGTCTCGGGCTCAAAATTCCACGGACTCGACAATTCTCGCTCCGGTGCCTACTCGACTCACGGGGTCACACTCTGCGACTCTGGGCAATAGCTTGCTTAATCTCCACTACGGCCCCTCGCGGCGGGATGCCTGGCTTTCACCTTGTGGATACCCTGCCGGGGTATCTCACAGGGGAATACCAGGACGGGTTCCCTAAGCAAGCGCCTTGAGACCCCTGGGTGATTTGTGCGCTATATAAATCGAAATACATTTACATTTACTGCTGCTCAGCCTGGATGTCTGAGTGAGAGAATGTTGGTGAATGGAATGTTCGTGTGTGTGAGTGTCAGTTGGTGATGGGCTGAGCAGCAGTGAGGCTGCTCCGGGTGGGGCTGTCATCTGGTAACATCCTACTTGAATAAAGATACCTGAAGATACTACATGGACCAGTCTACTTCATTTAACTACATTTTGGAGACAATCTGGAAAAGAACCTGCGTGTGTCACTTGATGGACTACTGAAATCTGAAGTCTGAAGAAACTCCAAGGTAATGAACCTCTTGAAACTACAAACTACGGATTTAAAAGCATACAGGCACCCCTGAGAAGTCTCTTTAGGCTTCATAGTAGTAGTTAATTCAACTTGTACACGTAGGTTCTTCCATAATTAGTCGCCAAAATATGTAGTTGTGAAGATGGTCAGTCCAGGTAGTTTTCATGTAGGTTTATTATAAGCAAGATGTTACAAGGTTGAGCCCCACCAGGAGCAGCCTCCCTGCTGCCCAGCCCTTCCTCCAACTGACACTTTCTCTCATCCAACATTCCATAATCAGCTCTCGCACCAACATTCCATTCTACAGACACACAGGCTGAGCAGCAGGTATAACGGATTGAAAGGCAGCTGAAGGGAAAAGGGTATGTCTAAACGGTACACACCCCACTGAACACATGTGGAATTGGACTAAGTACCCTTTGTCTGTTTCTGTATTCAGTGCCTTATATGGGTCTGGTGTGAGCCAGATGGAGACAGAAGAGGCCCTTATTGTCACAAGCGTATATATCTCAGGAGGTTTCTCAGCCTTTCACAGATGTCTCTTAACCATTCACAAATAACCTAACCTACGAGGCATGTGACCATGCATACCATGCATCCTAACTACCTTGCTTTTATATGCCTCAGTTCTTTCTGGTGTTATGCGAGTATAACGAAATGATATGCAACAACTATTCTTTAATAAAAAGGCAGTGTACAAATCACATGTTCCTCTTATAACCACCATCACCACCCCCTTTTGTACCACTTTGTTCGCCATAAGTTGGCATGGTATGCTCAGACGTGAGTCCCTTGCTCACTTTGCCACTGGATTCAAGCAAGCCAGGCTGAAGACGGCTGAAATGCCAGAAACCGGTCCTCGGAAGCTTGTTTCCGGCACAGGGAAGGCATGGCTTGGCAGTTCGAGCTGGACTGTTCCCATGAGGCACAGGGTCAGACTGATTTGCAATTGGCCATGTCTGAACTGGGGTGGCAGAGTTGGCTAAAGAATGGTGATGGATTAAACCCAGATCTGTTGATTGGGTGTGAGTGTTTGATTGGTTCAGATGCTCCGTCCATCACCACCCCCTTTTGTACCACCCTCTTATAATTTAGGCAGATATTTGTTTTATTTTGCAAGCCTGTAATTTCAGTGCATGTCATTTCTGATGATTGGTTTAAAAATGAGTAATTGACTTGATAATGCCTTGATCACCCCATCTAGTGCTGATGCAGCCTTACCATGAAATGAGTACTGTTCATTCTCAGTTTTGTTTTTCTTCATTGGCCTGTTATAAAAACAGTCTCTTAGCTGGCGATAAGGAAAAGAGGACCACACTGCTACAGGGAGCTGAGCCTCCTTGAAAGACAGTCATGCTGATAAGCTTTTAGCCCATGGGATTTGGAGGAAGTAGATGTGAGGATTATGAATTAGATGTGCGGGAATGTCCTACATTTCTCTTGTCAGGTAATGAGTCATCTTTTCATCTCGACTGTTTACACACTGTTGGTGTTTTAAGTATTAATTACCCTGTTCTCATTTGCCTGTGCATTGGGGGTCATGGTGGACCTAATGCTTACAGTATACACCGTGATAGCATTTAATGAACAAATGGTACCACTAAAGGTCTTTGGTGCCTGCACCCTGATTTCAGAAAGGAACAGCTGAGGAAAGGGCCCATACAGAATTCACATCAAAGTATGTCTAGCAGGCTCTACTGCTTCTCTGTACCCTCCTATCCAATGGGTAGAGCGCCAGAGGGGGATTTGTGAGATAACAGTATATTATCTTTGCTCTGCAGGGTGCCTACATCTCCTGCAGACTAAAGGAACTCTACTGTCATTGCCCAAAAAACATTGGGGTACCTGGCACTCCGATGCACGTTGCCAACTCGTCAGTTCCACAAAGGCTCCCATATTCATACCTGCTTAGTTGGTCTATAGAGTTCCCACTTCACTGTCTCCTGGGGGTAATACAATCACTCACATAGCCTGATGTGCATAAAACAACTTTCGCTAACTCCAGTCTTCATCGTGGTCACTGAATAAAATGACTTTCGTCAAAACTACAGTTACAGGAACTAATGATTGTTGGAGATTATTTGCACTCTTATAACACCATGCCAAGGTCGACTGCTCACCCCTTCCGGTTAGGGGATGATCTTTTGCTACTCCCTCTTCTCCAGAAACATGCATTCTTGATCTTCTAGAAGATGGTACTTCACATCCACAGCCTACCATCTCACTTCAAATTACTGACATCATCAAAGCCTTCTTACATTTAAAGTCTTTTGAAAATCAGTCAAGGAATACACCGCCAGATCAGCCTTATCTCTGATCTGTCCCTTACACTTTTTAAATAAAGTATAGCCACTCCTAAGCTCAGCCATACAAACTCTGTAAACAAACACAATGTGAACTCACCAATAAACATAACCACTGTCTCATTTTAAATGCATGATAATTCACACTCGTTCTGTCTCTAAGCATACAGGTGAAGTATTCATCAGATTTTGGAATTGCTGTCACAGGGAGTCCGTTGAGCCGACCTTTTGGATAATTATCTGTCGGATCATATTCCCTTATTGGTCACATTAATTTTAAAGGGTTGCCCTCAACACCTTTATCGCATTTATAGACAAGAATTTTCTACAATATGGAAGTCAATACAGTTGTGATTGCTTTGATCGAGAGCTCAATTGGAAACCAGAGGTTTCTTTGCAAAGCTTTTCATGTCACCATCAGGATAAACTGTATGGCCACTTCTTTATGCTATTAAGATTCTGTTAACAAGAAGAAAAAAGTCGGAGGATCAGTCCAGTGAACTTGATCAACGATTGTTGACTGACAACCCTCACACAAGCAGATAGACAGGAAGTAGTGATTGGGATTCCTATATAAAGTGACCCTCCTTCCACCAGTGCGGTAGCTTTGGGCCTCAGCCACACTGAAGAATGATAAGTCCTCCTCCCCAGGTTGGAGTTAGCCGTCGATGGTCCCAATCGTAGCTACACCTGAGTCTGGGCGTCTCCTTTGCACATCCAACTCGATGTTTGCCCAACACAAAATGGCTCCTCTTCCTCTCTGTCCAACCCATCCTGTTCTTCTCGTCATTGGTGTCGGCTTGCTACTGGGCTGTGACAAGAGCTTTGTGGGTTTGAGCTGCAGCTATTAGTCACCTCACAACCTCACAATAGTATTTGCTATGAATACGGCTCTCTCAAGGCCACAGAATCAGGTGGATGGGACCTGAGGGAAAACGCAAGCCACACACCCAGAACCTTAGACCATGGACTCATGACCAGCAGGCACTTGGCTCATTCTTTCTCTATTGATCCTTTATTGACTTATTCTCTTTTCACAGTGCAACAAATGCTTATTTTTTTATAATGTAAAGCACCCACATATTTCACAGCTCATGAGTGATATTGATAACTGATAAGTAAATAGATAAAAAATATTGATTTTATTATAGTTTACCACCTCTATAGGTTTATACGAATAAATTGTCCTGCCAATATTCCTGGAAGGCTGCACCAAAACAAAATGTAATTGAGAAATAAAATTAGACAACCTAATACGTAAAAAATAAAACGTTTGCCTTATCATTGACATCTCTTTAAGTGTTTTTTTCGGTGATGCATTTTCTTCTGTAATTCAAAGTGGCAAACAATCATAGAGCAGCAGTTGTTCATGGCTCCTGACTTTTATCACTGTTTGCCCTGCTCAGAGGAAAATATAAAGCTGCAGAAAAAAACACTTCTATGTTTGAGATTTTAATTAGTTTCGGTCTTCCTCGGAAGCAAGTTATTGACACGGTTGT
Organism: Lissotriton helveticus; assembly: GCF_964261635.1. Classification (NCBI taxonomy): domain Eukaryota; kingdom Metazoa; phylum Chordata; class Amphibia; order Caudata; family Salamandridae; genus Lissotriton; species Lissotriton helveticus. Next base: position 1,532,663,895 of record NC_136067.1, read on the forward strand.
TTTACTACCTATCTTCTCCACCTGACATCATTTGGAAAAAGTTACTCGTTACAGTGGAAAACCGATACGTGAGCAACAGCACAGATTTCAGATGTTTCCATTTCAGCTTTATTTGACCAGTGCTTGCTGTACCATCGCATGCCGGCCCGAATAATGGCAGATAGCGCAAGCATTGGTGAAAGCCCTTCTTGTTCCCATGGCGCAAACACAGAACAATGAACACACTTCCTGAATTATATGAGAAGACATTTTACACGAAGGTGAATAAAGACACATCACTAGGAAAAATAATTACTATTTTCAAACCAAACTTTATTGATTGAGTGCCTCAAAGCGGAATAGAATAGAAAAACATTCCTGCCTACATGGCAAACCCACCTCTTGGCCAATCCACATGTAAATAGTTGGGGCGATCTTGTCATGTTTGCCTTGGCAGTCCCTTGCCTTATACACTACCTAGGAACCACTCTCTCTGGGTCGGTTCTGATTCAGAGCCCAATCTATGAGCTATAACTCTCTTGGCTAAAAAGCCGATTGCCACCAACGGGTGTGTCGTACACCCTCCTCTTCCAAGCGGCCAAGAAATGCCATCTTAAGGGTGAGTCTGATTGGTTTGCCAAGTGATGTAGCTAACACTGTTTCTATCTGGGACCACTATTTCTGGATTACAGGACATGTCCAAATTACATGGAAGGTGCCCCCTCAGCTGAACAACGGGGGCATGTGGGGTCTGCCCTACGACTCATCTTCCAGAGTTTCTTGGGATCGTAATAAGGTATATGGAAATATTTCAATTGAATGAGGCAAAGGTGAACCGAAATAACTGAGGCCCATATTATCAAGAAAGCGCGATACATTATCGCCGCTTTTATTGGCAGGAAACTGCAGCTAAAGCGGCGATAATGGGCTTGATAATATGCCCTTGTGAACTCCCATAGAAGCCCAGGTTAACACCAGAACCTGGGCTTCTATGGGAATTCACAAGGGCATATTATCAAGCCCATTATCGCCGCTTTAGTGGCAGTTGCCTTCCGATAAAAGCGGCGATAATGTACCACCCTTCCTGATAATATGGCCCTGAGTCTCTTAGAGTCATCACAGCCTTACTTTATTCATCTTAATCCAATGTACCCAGGTCTAACTTCCATCTCTGTGTTAGGGCCACTAGCGGGTCAGGCGTGTTCATCACTATCAGGTGATATAATCGTGATCTGCCCCCACCCTCGCCATAGGTTCTAAACTTAGTTAAGCCTCTAGTGAATTATGTTATGAGATGGACTCAGTGGACAATCCCCCAAAAATGTAAGAGGCTCTTAAATTGCAGAAACTGAAGAAACTGTAACTTGTGTAGGTCAAAGTAATTATTGAGTTTTTTTATGACTTCATGGGCCTTCTAAACCCAACATATCCCAACTGTGAAATGTTTATGAACCATAAACTGTGTAAGAGCTTCAAGTTTATGTTGGGGTCCAGTGATATCCCAAAGACTGAAGTTTTTCCTACCCAGGGTTGGTCTTTTTCCCAAATGAGTTGGTGGCCATTGATGAACAGGAAGAAGGAAGACTTTATTAGGGCAGTCAGTCAGTCAGTAAGAAAACTTTATTTGGTTAGTTACAACCATAAAAGTGTACCCTATACATAAAATACTATTAAAATGTAGCCAGGATCATATTAAAAACATGGTATAAATACATATCATTAAATACACATTTCCTTCATACAAGATACAAATGTCCACCTACGAGTAGTTCGGTTGGGCAGTTTTTTCATCTCCCTCCGATTCTTCAAAAAATATTTTTATTCTGTACACCTTAGGAACACCCTAACCTTATTCATAAATTTCCCAATAGCACAAGCAATGTCTAGGTTCGCCATTTCGACTAGAAGGCTAACAGCTTGCATCCTATTTTTGATCATATATTTTTTAAAAATTGGGGCGCTAGGTGGCGCACTTGTGAATGGACGCCTTTCCGTGAGGCTCCCACATCCTGGCTACATTGATCCTGCAATTATCCTGTTCTCGGCGCTCTACCGGGCTGTAACTTCTCCCATCTGTAAAGGGGGATCCTCTGAAGCTCCGGTACAATTTTGGAGCCGACAGCTGGCGGACTTTGGACGGGAGCGGCTCTTCCGTCACCAGCGGTCTTGACCGGTGGAGGAGACTACGCGGCTGGGCGGCCTGCCTGGCGACGCAAGGCTGGGGATTCCGTGGAAAAGGGCAGGCCCCAATTGGTGCGAAAATCACCTGCAGACAGCGAGGCGACGGAAGCGAGGGATGACTGCTGTGAGCCCTGCGTGAAGCGGTTACCGGCAACGTGAGTGACTGTATGTCTGGCCCTGACAAGATTTGTCCTGCCTGCGCACTGAACGCCTGCAACCCCTGCAACTCTCGCTTCATTGTGGTTACTAGTGAGCGCTACCATGGCCCTGCAGGGACTCGAAAACATGGCGGCTGGCACCGGTGAAAAAAACACTGCGCTGTGAACGGCGAGTCCTAGGGACGGATTACGAGGCTCGCCCATTGTGCTGAGGAGAAGAGGGGATACGCTTGACTGTGTGCTACCACTGTGTGCTAGTGGGGATTCCATTGCCCCCGATTGTTGGCTGAGTAGGTCGTCCTGCCACCTACGAGAGACGAGGAGTTGGGTCCGCCAGAAGGTGACCGGCGCTATCGGCAACGCGGTAAGGAGGAGCTGACAAATTGCTACTGCATAGGGCACCCCCCCATCTTCTACTTTTGGCCTTGATAATAGCGGGAAATACGCTAGCCTGCGATTGGTGCCTACACTCCTTGAGGACTGTGAAACAGTAAAGGTATCGGATCCTACATCTGACAAACCCGGATCTCAACAATAGGAAAAACAGAACAAGGTGGCTGGACAGGATTATTCGTGAAACAGTTCCCCAGACACACAGTCAATCTGTACCATGTGACCCCTGGATTTAATTTTTCAAACAAGTTTTATTTTTATTTTTTACATTTATCAGCAATTTTTGGAACACAAGCACAAACAAAGCCACTGTCAATTCAAAAGGTTCATATATACAGTATCTACAAATGCACACATTTACAAATTTACAACAAAGAATCAAACAAAAAATTGGTTAGACACACCAAAAGACAATCACATATGTATAATAATTCAAATAAATTGCAATTATATACAGTGCAGAGATTAGTCCATAAGCAAACAAACGGGCACCAGTCCTAGAGATTGGAAAAACCAAGTGACAGGCGGGGTTGAGATCGAAAACAAGCCTGCCTGTCAACGAAAGCCTGTGGTGTAATGTTAAATAGGGTTGCGAGGCTAGGATACAGAGTGGTGGTATGATTTACATCCTAGCGGCACCCTTTGTTGTAGCCACAGGGTGGTATTGTCGACGCGTTTCAAACCTAAGTATTCAAGGTTCTCTTCAGGACAGGGACTGGGAAACAGATTCTGCAAAAAAGTACAGAATTTGGTGTCAGACGTACATTAACGTACTGTAGAATGCCTACTCAGACTCCGTGAGAAGTAGAAAATATTTACCTGCACGCGGGCACAAAGATTGCCGTGGCGTAGGTATATCGTGTTCACACCTAGAAGACATATGGAAAGGTGCTCAGTGCACGGGGATTAAAAGGGTCGCACTAGGAAAGGCAAACGGTCTGTCCTAAGTATGAATCATACCTGCAATAGGCGCAGAGCAGGACTTAGGGCGTGGTGTCAGGCTTCAGAAGCTTGCGGGTATCAGGGCGGCTCACATTATTTTTGCGCGTGTAGGTCTAAATGGATGATACAAAATCATGTATGGAATATGTATCTCTCTAGGCATGGGTGCACAGCACAACACCCCCCCAAATCGCCAAAATCGAATTGCGCGAGGTTCCTACCTGGCTATGCAGACCACGGGGAGGGAAGCGGCCGGTCACTGGCCTCAGTTCAGGCCGGCAGTTAAAATTGGCCCGCTGAAAAAAGAGAAACCCTTTGTGAGCGCCAGGGTCAAAAGGCAGCAGCGGAGCTGGTTACAAACCGCTGCGCATAGCAATGCTTACTTTTCTGAATGAAGTAATCAAGCCACAGTAAGGTCCGTGTTCCTCACTCTCTCCCAGGGACAAGCTGTCTGTAGGTGGAGCGCCGGGACACCAGTAGGTATTTTGAATCAAGTTCACAGTAACAGGGGGTGTGGTCAAAAACCGTAGTGAAGCCCCTAAGGAATGCTGGGATCTGTAGTTTTGAGAACACTGAAGACTAGCATGTCGGCTGATATTGTACATGGAAGCCTGCCAAAAGCCTCGCAATTTCATAATTCTACAGGCGTGCAGTTTGTAGATGGGGCGCCTGGACACCAGTAGGTATTTTGGATCCGGTTCACGGTAACAGTGAAGCCCCTGAGGAATGCTGGGATCTGTAGTTTTGAGGAAACTGAAGACTAGCATTTCGGCTGATATTATGCTTGGAGGCCTGCCAGAAGCATCGCCATTTCGTAATTCAACTGCTTGCTCAACTGATTTACATGACATTCCTCCCCGCACGTGGGCATATTTACAAGGTCAATACAATGAGCCACATTTACACAATAGCACTCTATTTCATCATATCCCTTGTTTTCCCCAACGTGATGCATGTACATATACTCATCCAAACGCGACATTCCTCCCCGCGCATGGGCATATTTACAAGGCCACTCTAAAAAAGACATTTTCATCAGTCTAAATGAGCAATATTTACACAATATCACTACACGTCCTCATACACGTTGTTTTCACTACAGTAGTACATGCCAATATACCCATCTAGCACATAAAAATTCTGAATTCATTGTACAGTTCAGAGTTCTGAACAGCAATAATTGCATTGCAACCATAGACACCGCCATGACTCAAAATACAAGGTGACTCAATACTAGACCTTATGCGACTCAATGGATATTGTTAAAAAAGTGAGTAAGAAGTAGAAAATAAGTACACAGCGAAAGTTATGGTAGTGCAGCACAGCCAAACTGGACAACATCAGAGGCGGATTCATAAATTGACAGTTTCAGACATCTCGTTCAATCCAGAATTGGATGTATCGAACTTCAGGATGAGATACGCCTCTTTTTGGGAAAGGCGAAGGTCAGGATCTCCACTGCCACCCCTGATCACCGCCAGGACAGTCCATCTTATATCCTGGCTGGAATGTTTCAGTTGCAAGAAATGAGAGACAAGAGGAGCAGTCAAGATCTTGTTATTGATCCGTGAGCGGTGTTGAATAATTCTTTGGCGGACCTCCTGCGTGGTTTTAACAATGTACAGTTTTTTACACGGACACTGGATGGCATACACAGTGTATTTTGTCTTACAGTTCGTGTGTTCATTGTGTCGCCAGAACTTTTTGCCATCTGTAAACAGGGAACCTTCTATTGTTAGGTTACAGACCGAGCATGTCCCGCACTTCCGATGGCCCAAAACTGGATTGGCTCCAAAATTCGTACCTTGTGAATCCTTTTTTGGAGGAGGGCGGGTCGATGTAATAATTTGGCCAATACTCCTGTTCTTTTTTAAGGCAAAGAGTGGTGTGCCTATATCAGGCATTATTTCCTGCACCAAATGCCAGCTTTTTCTGATTATTTTTTGGAGCTGATTGGTATGGGGACCAAAAGTAGACACACAGACCATCCTTTCCGTCGTCGGTCTCAGTCTCTTCTCAAGAAGATGTTCCCTTGGTGTCCATCTCGCTCTCTTCATAGAGTGTTTTAGGAGCTTGCGGGGGTATCCACGTTCCTGTAATTTCGCAGTCAGTCCTTGTCCATGTAACTCGAACTGTTGAATGGTGGAACAGTTCCGTCTCACCCGGAGATACTGTCCATAGGGGAGATTGTCTCTTAAACTCCGCGGGTGGTAGCTCTTATAATGCAAGGCATTATTCTTGTCAGTTTTCTTCTGGTAAAGTGAGCATGTGAGCACATCATTTCTCACAGATATCTCAACATCAAGAAATGGTAAGGACTTCTCATTGTGCGTCAGGCTGAATTTTATATCTGGACTCCTATTGTTCAACCACACTTGGAACTCCTCAAGTTGTGCCGGTGTCCCGTTCCACACACACCACACGTCGTCTATGAAACGGAGCCATTGGGCGATGTGACCTCTGTATGGGTTGTTGTTCAAAACATATTTCTCTTCGAATTGGCCCATGAACAGAATAGCCATCTCAGGGGCAAATGGACAGCCCATTGCCGAGCCTTTGATCTGTAGGAACATCTCGTCCTCAAAGGTGAAGAAGTTCTTCTTCAAAGCCAAAGTTGCGAAAGAGATGATGAGTTCAGTCGGTACCCTATGTGGACGTGGTCGATTCTCCAGGTATAATTCCATAACGTCCAGGCCATCTTGCTGTGGTATCTGTGTGTACAGGGATGACACATCCATGGTAGCTAGCAATTGGCATGAGGAATCGAATGGCAGCCCTTCCACCTTGTTTATAAAATCCATGGTGTCTCTGAGATAGGATGGTACCTGAACCACAAGGGGTTTCAAGAACACATCCACGAATTTGGAGATGGGTTCAAACACAGAATCACACCCGAAATTGGAAAACTGGTCAACACTGCTAGAGAAGCAGGGATACTGGGACCAAAAGAATCTGAATATCTGGTGAAGCGGTATCCACGGACTCCCCATTTGTACTTTCTCCCGAAAGTACATAAGGACCCCTTGACACCTCCAGGACGCCCGATAGTGTCCGGGTGTGATTCTGTGTTTGAACCCATCTCCAAATTTGTGGATGTGTTCTTGAGGACGAGATGTTCCTACAGATCAAAGGCTCGGCAATGGGCTGTCCATTTGCCCCTGAGATGGCTATTCTGTTCATGGGCCAATTCGAAGAGAAATATGTTTTGAACAACAACCCATACAGAGGTCACATCGCCCAATGGCTCCGTTTCATAGACGACATGTGGTGTGTGTGGAACGGGACACCGGCACAACTTGAGGAGTTCCACGTGTGGTTGAACAATAGGAGTCCAGATATAAAATTCAGCCTGACGCACAATGAGAAGTCCTTACCATTTCTTGATGTTGAGATATCTGTGAGAAATGATGTGCTCACATGCTCACTTTACCAGAAGAAAACTGAAAAGAATAATGCCTTGCATTATAAGAGCTACCACCCGCGGAGTTTAAGAGACAATCTCCCCTATGGACAGTATCTCCGGGTGAGACGGAACTGTTCCACCATTCAACAGTTCGAGTTACATGGACAAGGACTGACTGCGAAATTACAGGAACGTGGATACCCTCGCAAGCTCCTAAAACACTCTATGAAGAGAGCGAGATGGACACCAAGGGAACATCTTCTTGAGAAGAGACTGAGACCGACGACGGAAAGGATGGTCTGTGTGTCTACTTTTGGTCCCCATACCAATCAGCTCCAAAAAATAATCAGAAAAAGCTGGCATTTGGTGCAGGAAATAATGCCTGATATAGGCACACCACTCTTTGCCTTAAAAAAGAACAGGAGTATTGGCCAAATGATTACATCGACCCGCCCTCCTCCAAAAAAGGATTCACAAGGTACGATTTTTGGAGCCAATCCAGTTTTGGGCCATCGGAAGTGCGGGACATGCTCGGTCTGTAACCTAACAATAGAAGGTTCCCTGTTTACAGATGGCAAAAAGTTCTGGCGACACAATAAACACACGAACTGTAAGACAAAATACACTGTGTATGCCATCCAGTGTCCGTGTAAAAAACTGTACATTGGTAAAACCACGCAGGAGGTCCGCCAAAGAATTATTCAACACCGCTCACGGATCAATAACAAGATCTTGACTGCTCCTCTTGTCTCTCATTTCTTGCAACTGAAACATTCCAGCCAGGATATAAGATGGACTGTCCTGGCGGTGATCAGGGGTGGCAGTGGAGATCCTGACCTTTGCCTTTCCCAAAAAGAGGCGTATCTCATCCTGAAGTTCGATACATCCAATTCTGGATTGAACGAGATGTCTGAAACTGTCAATTTATGAATCCGCCTCTGATGTTGTCCAGTTTGGCTGTGCTGCACTACCATAACTTTCGCTGTGTACTTATTTTCTACTTCTTACTCACTTTTTTAACAATATCCATTGAGTCGCATAAGGTCTAGTATTGAGTCACCTTGTATTTTGAGTCATGGCGGTGTCTATGGTTGCAATGCAATTATTGCTGTTCAGAACTCTGAACTGTACAATGAATTCAGAATTTTTATGTGCTAGATGGGTATATTGGCATGTACTACTGTAGAGAAAACAACGTGTATGAGGACGTGTAGTGATATTGTGTAAATATTGCTCATTTAGACTGATGAAAATGTCTTTTTTAGAGTGGCCTTGTAAATATGCCCATGCGCGGGGAGGAATGTCGCGTTTGGATGAGTATATGTACATGCATCACGTTGGGGAAAACAAGGGATATGATGAAATAGAGTGCTATTGTGTAAATGTGGCTCATTGTATTGACCTTGTAAATATGCCCACGTGCGGGGAGGAATGTCATGTAAATCAGTTGAGCAAGCAGTTGAATTACGAAATGGCGATGCTTCTGGCAGGCCTCCAAGCATAATATCAGCCGAAATGCTAGTCTTCAGTTTCCTCAAAACTACAGATCCCAGCATTCCTCAGGGGCTTCACTGTTACTGTGAACCGGATCCAAAATACCTACTGGTGTCCAGGCGCCCCATCTACAAACTGCACGCCTGTAGAATTATGAAATTGCGAGGCTTTTGGCAGGCTTCCATGTACAATATCAGCCGACATGCTAGTCTTCAGTGTTCTCAAAACTACAGATCCCAGCATTCCTTAGGGGCTTCACTCCGGTTTTTGACCACACCCCCTGTTACTGTGAACTTGATTCAAAATACCTACTGGTGTCCCGGCGCTCCACCTACAGACAGCTTGTCCCTGGGAGAGAGTGAGGAACACGGACCTTACTGTGGCTTGATTACTTCATTCAGAAAAGTAAGCATTGCTATGCGCAGCGGTTTGTAACCAGCTCCGCTGCTGCCTTTTGACCCTGGCGCTCACAAAGGGTTTCTCTTTTTTCAGCGGGCCAATTTTAACTGCCGGCCTGAACTGAGGCCAGTGACCGGCCGCTTCCCTCCCCGTGGTCTGCATAGCCAGGTAGGAACCTCGCGCAATTCGATTTTGGCGATTTGGGGGGGTGTTGTGCTGTGCACCCATGCCTAGAGAGATACATATTCCATACATGATTTTGTATCATCCATTTAGACCTACACGCGCAAAAATAATGTGAGCCGCCCTGATACCCGCAAGCTTCTGAAGCCTGACACCACGCCCTAAGTCCTGCTCTGCGCCTATTGCAGGTATGATTCATACTTAGGACAGACCGTTTGCCTTTCCTAGTGCGACCCTTTTAATCCCCGTGCACTGAGCACCTTTCCATATGTCTTCTAGGTGTGAACACGATATACCTACGCCACGGCAATCTTTGTGCCCGCGTGCAGGTAAATATTTTCTACTTCTCACGGAGTCTGAGTAGGCATTCTACAGTACGTTAATGTACGTCTGACACCAAATTCTGTACTTTTTTGCAGAATCTGTTTCCTAGTCCCTGTCCTGAAGAGAACCTTGAATACTTAGGTTCGAAACGCGTCGACAATACCACCCTGTGGCTACAACAAAGGGTGCCGCTAGGATGTAAATCCTACCACCACTCTGTATCCTAGCCTCGCAACCCTATTTAACATTACACCACAGGCTTTCGTTGACAGGCAGGCTTGTTTTCGATCTCAACCCCGCCTGTCACTTGGTTTTTCCAATCTCTAGGACTGGTGCCCGTTTGTTTGCTTATGGACTAATCTCTGCACTGTATATAATTGCAATTTATTTGAATTATTATACATATGTGATTGTCTTTTGGTGTGTCTAACCAATTTTTTGTTTGATTCTTTGTTGTAAATTTGTAAATGTGTGCATTTGTAGATACTGTACACTCCTTGAGGAGGCAGCGTGATGCTACCCTTTGAGTGCACATCAGCGTAGGGACGGACAATTGGCTGCGCTCCTCCAGATTAGGGTGCCATAACGAAGACTGTATACAACTCAGCAACTAGAGTACATGCACCTACTCGTGCTCAGTTGGCGTTGGTGTGGCAATTGTGTTTTCTACCTGGAGGGGGCTCCCGACCACCCTGCTTGAGACTTGGGGACCCTGCGACCTCAGAGTGCAGAACATTTGCTGGTGCACGAGGTGCCTGGTTTGCTGTAGACGGCCGAGGCATTGTCGGGTCTAGGTCTGCTGCGCTGCCTGCGGCTCGGAAGAATCGGCAGAGCCCTGTCCTGGCCTCACATTCGCATTCTACACGGGTCCTGATTCCAGGGGGTGCCTGGTAGTTTAGCGAGATACGCTGGCTGGTGTGGTCCACACACTTGCCATTACGGATTGCTACTGGTGGCGCAGTTCCTTGCATATCGTGTGTGTCGCCCTGACCGGTGGCAAAAATGGGCAGGCCAGATGCGCGACAGCCAAAACTCACTTTTGACGCTACCAAAAAGGGGACTCACACCAGCCCGGAACAACAGAAACAAACTGAGGCCGGTACTTCTGGTGATGGCCAGCCAACCACATCCATGGATGTCCAAGAACTCCTCCGTGAGATGCGCCAAGGATTTGCGACCATAGGTAGACAGGATGTCGTCCCGGATGGATGCTGTTGTCCACAAACTGGATGTGCATGAGGGGAGACGAAAGGAAGCGGAGCAGCGAGTTTCAGATATCGAGGATACATCGACGCAGCACACGACGCGGCTTACTCGGATGGATGACCTACTGCGCACTATAGCTGCCAAGAATGAGGATTTGGAGGCGAGAAGCCGGCGCAATAATATACGCCTAGTGGGTATTCCGGAATCCACCAATGTGGGGAAAATGGAGGAATATGTTGAAAAACTCTTGCTAGCAGCAGTGGGCCCGGAAGCATTCTCACCCCAGTTTATAGTGGAGAGGGCGCATAGATCCCTGGGCCCTGTGCCCAAACCGGGCATGAAGCCGAGACCTATTATTGACCGCTTGCTGAACTATAGAGATAGGGATACTGCCTTGCGTGCGGCTCGAACCTCCAATACGCTCTCCTTTGATGGCAACAATTTTACGATCTACCCAGATTTCACACCCATGGTGCAGGAGGAACGTCGCAAGTTCCTAGATGTCAAAGCGAAACTTCGCAATCTCCAGGTGGATTATGCCCTGCTCTATCCGGCTCGCCTGCGGGTCACTTGTCAAGGGCGTCAGAGGTTTTTCACGAAACCGCAACAAGTAGAAGACTTCATCAAACACTACAAACGTACGGCGCATCAAAATGGGGATGGAGAGGATGAGCAGGACCGGAGACGCGAACATATGGAGGATGATGAACAATGATCTTGCAGCTTTTGAGACTTTGTTGTTTCGATTTGATCCATGTGCGTGAGTACTGCTTCATAGGTCACTCCTTGGCTGTGCTTATGTTCGTTGGTGGGATCTCCTCCTCAAGTTAAGATGGATCTGGGGATTGGCCCGGAGGAAGCTGAGTTCGATTCTGTTCGCTGGGTGCCCCTCCCCCCCCCTCTCCCACTGGCTGGATAGGCTCCGCCTCAGGGAGCTGGTGGAGCAGAGGGGGAAATGTGTGCCACCTGGAATGCTACCTAGAGGGTATTACCCATACAGTTACTGTTGGTATAGGGTATGTTCTCACCCTTGGCTGTTTGGGACGTTGGGGTGGGTAGGGGGGGATGACGAACCTGGCAAGTTGGGGTTGCTTCAGTGGGAGGCGGGGAGGGAATGGGGGAATGCCTGGGGGTTGTGTGAGTTGAATGAGTGCGATCTACACAAGCAAACGGATAAAATGATATACTGGTTTATTGGTGTGGGCAAGAGAGATTGCACCATGCTGTTGATTTGGCTGACACAGGGTACCTTTCAAAGGATGGACACTGCTGACATTAATGGGAATGGAGGGAGTTAACAAATGTACCTTTTTATCTTGGAATGTGCGGGGGCTTAAGGACACGCGTAAATGCAGACAGTTGGTGGCGTACTGGGATAGGCATAACGTGCAGGTGGTTATGCTACAAGAAACTCACAACCCCCCATCAGCCACATCCAATTTCGGTACCAGATGGGCGAGTGTGCGGATTTTCTCGAACTACTCTTCGTACGCCAGGGGTACTGCCATCCTTATACATCGCGCCCTCCCATTTGTGCTGCAGGGTCACCGTATAGATAAGGAGGGGAGATATGTAGTGTTGTGGGGGAGGTTGGGTGGGGAGACACTCACCATTGCCAATTGTTATGCTCCTAATATCGATGACCCCCATTTTTTCACTGCGCTCTGGGGTATGGTGGTGGATGTGGGGTCTGCTCATCTGATTTGGGGTGGAGACTTCAACGTTGCGTTACGCCCAGGGTTGGATAGAGCGGATGGTTGTTCGACCTACCATCCTGGAGCGAGAGATGTCCTTCGGGGGATAGTGGATGATGAGGGATTAGTTGATGGATGGAGACACCTTCACCCTGACCTGCTGGATGGCACACACTTCACTTCATATACGGGAACATGGGCTAGAATTGACTATATTTTTGTGTCGAGAAATCTAGCACCCCATATCCTGACTGCGCAACACCTCCCCAGGACACAATCGGATCACTGCCCGGTTCTACTGACTATAGACATGCCAGGGTTTAGTAAACCACGGCCACCTTGGCGATTGCACCCTAACATTCTACTGGACACGGTTTTCCGGGAGGAACTTAGAGATGATATCGCAGAATTTTTTCCTCGTAACAAGGATACTGTGGATAGTGTGGAAACGGTCTGGGAGGCCTTCAAAGTTACAGTGAGGGGGTGGTGCATTGCTAAAAGCTCTGGGGTACTGAAAACCATACAGCGCACACTCCATAGGATGGAAGAAGAACTGCGGGCTCTGGAGAGAGACATGGTACGGGGAGACACAGGGTCTAAGCAGCAGGAATTCAGGGCCAAATTATCAGAATACGAAGCAGAGGCGCATAGAGAGGCACAGTTTAAGGGTAAGCACTGGAAAGCTCGCGCGTACAATGAGGGAGGGAGACCGGGTAGGGCCCTGTCCATGGCAGTTAGAATAGCACGAGGTTCTAACACTATCCTTGAGTTACAGTTGGCGAATGGGAAGACATGCAAAGACTCAGCTGGTATACTAACCACACTCCAAACACACAATGAGCAACTGTATACATCGCGAGCGACTGGGGACTTTGACCTGGGCGGCTTCCTGAGGGATATCGCACTCTGCTGGATAAGCGATACCCATAGACAGTTTCTAGGAGCTCCGCTCGAACTCGAGGAAGTGCGGGATGCCATAATGTCCTTGAGCAATGGGAAGGCACCTGGTCACGATGGGCTTCCCGCAGAGTTTTATAAATGTTATATTGATGTCATGGCTCCTGTCTTGCGAGAGGTGTTTGAGGATGCCTTAGAAGTAGGCGTGTTGCCGAATTCCATGAGAGAGGTTGTAATTACGTCTTTGCTTAAGCCGGGTAAAGATGCCACACAATGTGACTCGTACCGTCCATTATCGTTATTGAACTGTGATGCCAAAATCCTTGCCAAAGTGCTCGCCACGAGACTCTCTCTGCTCATGACCACGCTCATATTGCCTGATCAATCGGGATTTGTCCCCACGAAATCTACATCGCACAACCTCCGTACTGTTTTCTCCCTAATCCAAACGGTGAACCCTGAGATACCGCTCGCTGCTGTCTTTCTGGACGCATCAAAAGCCTTCAATTCCGTGGAATGGGGTTTTTTATTTACCGTATTGCAGAGGATGGGCTTTCCCCCGATATTTATTGCTTGGGTGCGTTTACTATACACGGCTCCGAAGGCGAGAGTGCTTGCGAACGGCCTCCTGACTGATACTTTTGCAATAACGAGGGGTACTCGCCAGGGGTGCCCCCTCTCCCCTCTACTCTTTGCCATAGTAATAGAGCCGCTGGCCTGTCGCATCCGACAGTTACACAAACCCAGCGCATTTAACTGCTTTCAACGGCAGCTCTCTATTTCGCTATACGCTGACGATGTCACGCTGTACGTCAAGGAGCCCCAGACTACCTTGAACGCATTATTGCGAGAGTTTGTCGCCTTTGGTGCCCTTTCCGGCATCTCCATCAACTGGAGTAAGTCCCAATTTTTCCCCCTAACACCTGCTGTGTCGGAATTCCAGCTCGATTATCCTCTGGAATGGTGCTCTTCGGAGTTGCGATACTTGGGGATACAACTCTCGAGAGATAAGGGAGACACATTGCGACTGAACTATGGGGTGGCTATAACTAAACTGTCGGACTCGGTGACCCGTTGGATCAAACTCCCACTGTCCTTGGCGGCTAGAGTCTCCCTCATAAAAATGGTGGTCTTGCCGCGTTTTCTATATATGTTCCTCAATATACCTTATCACCCGGGTGCTTTTTTTTTCAAAACCCTGCGTTCCGAATTTATACGTCTGGTATGGGGGGGCAAACAGGCGCGTCTTCGATGGGCGGTCATGACACAGCCTTATAATGTGGGAGGTTTCGACATCCCTGATTTTGAAGTTTCTTATTTGAGCGCATAGGCACACTACCTGTATTGCTGGCTGAAACCTACTGCCTTCATGCCGCAGGTTGCAGCGGAAGACTGGATTGCCCACCCACTGCCATTGGACGGAGTGGTTCATGCACCCATATCGGTGTTGGAAATGCAGACAAATACGGTAACTTGTACAATGGATGCATGGCATAGAATAGGGAGACGATTGCAGACCTCGCTACTTTACACGGCTCGACTACCACTGACTTATCACCCGCAAATGGCGCTCCTCCAAGAATTAGGCTTCCGGAACATGTGTCGCCGTTTAGGGATTCGGACCTGGGGCGATCTGTTCCACGACGGGACATTTCGTACTCGGGACAATTTTTTTGGGAATAGTACGCCTACCCCCTTAGAGATATTCTATTTTTTACGGTTGCGAGAGGGCCTGAGAACCTTACTACCCGAATTCCCTCGCGAACCCCCCAGTGTTGCCCCGCTCACTGTTGTGCTCAGTAGCACGGATGGTGCGCATCTAGTGTCAAACATATATAAGAGCCTCCGGAAGGAATTACCGGCTGTGGAGAGCGCGGCTAGGACGCACTGGTCACATGACCTTGGCAGGGAAATCACGGATGACCAGTGGGAATATTGTTGTGCCCTATCGGTTGAGGTGATGTCTAGCTGTCGCTTTAAAATTATCCATTACAAGTTCCTCCATAGGCTGTATTACACTCCAGTCAGAAAGGTCAGGTTCGGATTAGCCGACTCAGATAGATGCGAGAGATGCGGACAGGAAGGGGCGGATTTCCTCCATTTAGCATGGAATTGCCTGCAGGTACAGGAGTATTGGTCGCAAATTAGTGAGAGCATCTCCCTTATGATAGGGATTACATTGGAATTAGATCCGCTACTGTTCCTGCTGGGTTATACTGCACGCATACAGAGGAATGTTAGGAAATACACTAATGTTGCATTGTTATTGGCAAGGAGACATCAGGCATGCAGGTGGGGGCGGGGTCGTGCCCCTAAATTCAAAGACTGGTTACAAGATATGTTATATTGTCAGGTGCAGTATGGAATTTTCTCAGAGCTACTGCCTTTGACCTCTAGGCCGGCTGACATCTGGGGTCCCCTGCAGACATACCTACTTTTAAATGCACCACAAGGGACGGAGGGAACCGACGTTCTTAATGTGACCCCAGCAGTGGACTTGTAATAGATACATGTGCAATACATAGGATCAGGGCGATGGGAGTGAGGAGTCTGATTGCCCCACTGCTGTTAACTTATTGGAGGTGTAGGTTGCCACCAGACTGGCATTTCTGTGAGGCTGCGCGACTCTGCGGGGCTGGCTGAACTGCGAGACCATGACGGATGGCTGCTATAGACTATAATGCTGGTTTACTCTGCTTCTCACCCACACTACTATGTATTAGGACTGTCATGCCGCTGTTTATTGGGGGGTGCGAATACGTCTTGGGTCTGATTATTGTCATCCCACACTCCCTACTGTTATATTGCTCTGTTGACACTTCCATTGATTCACGTATTGTGTCTCCATTTACTACCACCTAAATGCTTGTCCAATGACTGATTGCCCTGTTCTGATGTAGCTCCTGATTTCATGACTTGAAGTTGGCTGTGCCCGAATACTCGCCCTGTGATATTACTATCTTCTTTACCGTTACAGAACTGTATGTGTATCGCTGCCGGCCTCATGTGGTTGTAGGCACACTGCTGTGTATGAAAGCACGAATAATAATAAAAGTTTATAATCCCCCCCAAAAAAAAAAATATATATATTTTTTTAAAATTGGACATAAAATCTCTTTCCAAGAATCAAAAAACTTCGTACAATCTAATAAAATATGCACAATATCGCAATGATTACCTAACGCACAGGTACAGGTACCATTACTATTCAACATAACATTTTTAATCTCAGTATTCCCGTAGCAGGGGTTTATCCCCATTCGCACTATTAGTACCTCCCGTCTTAAGTGCAAGCTCGGCAATCTATCTAAATAGGGGTATCGTTTATTAAATTCCCAAGCCAGAGTCATATGCGACACCGAAACTTTCCGCAAGAGGTACTCTGTATCATTTGTGTGGGAAGTCTCAGCTCCCAGTGTTCTTAATTCTTTCTTAGCTATGCGTGGGTGACTTAGTTGCGGACATAATGTTAAACCCAACTCTCCATATGCTTCTTTTAGTGCGGCTCTTGTCTGTTTTGCCCAGGACAGTTCACTAGTGACAATTTCATTTTTACACCACTGGGAAATTTTTTGGTGCTCTTCAGACCCTAGGCGCTGCCAAAAGCGGATTCGTGCCATACAGGCAGTTACCGCCCAAGAGGTAATTCCCAGCTCAAGTCTTGCAGCTTGTATCATAGAGGATTTTGGCAGTGAGAATACATTTTTTAGGATATTTCCTTCTTCTTTATCCCCGCCTTTTTCACTTCCGCCCCGTACAAAAATTGGGGGGGGGGGGGGACCATTGCTAAATAGGCTTTTATAACCGGCCTATCTGAGTTTTCTCCATAAGCACTGTTAACTCTCTTTAGTCCCTTCACCGAGGCAGATGCCCTCATTTTAAGTGCCTCCAAATGGGTATACCATTTAAGGTTACTCATAAACCAGATTCCTAGGTATCTATATTCATTCACCCTCTCAAGCAGATTTGTGCCTAGACACCAAGGGAACCGGGATTTATTTTTACCGAAGCATAAAATCTTTGTCTTCTCCATGTTCACTATTAGCTTTTTATTTAGGCAATATTCATTGAACATGTTTAGTTTTCTCTGGAGACCTATCTGTGTCAGGTCCATAATCACTAGATCGTCTGCATATAGTAGACACAAGACATGATTACCACCCACTTTTGGGCTAGCCCTTTTTACTTCTCTAAATTTTGCTGGTAAGTCGGTCAAAAATAGGGAAAAAAGCAGAGGGGCATGTACGCATCCCTGACTCAAGCCATTTCCGATCTGGATCCTCCCAGATAGTCCACCCTCCTCGTCCAGGATTATCTGGGCCCAGTTTTCCATGTCGAAGGCTTTTATAATCGCCAGTAGGTCTCCATGTAGATTGTATCCTTCCAGAGTTGACCATAACTGTTCCCTGCTCACAAGGTCACAGGCCGCGCGGAAGTCCACAAAACAGCAGAATAAATTACTCCTCTGTTCTATCGACTTCCGCGCGATGGCCCAAAGAGAAAAACTGTGGTCCATCATCGAGTGCCCTTCTTTGAACCCCCCCTGTTCTGGGGGTACTATCTGGTTATCCTCTGCCCAGTCCTTTAGCAGGCCTAGGATTACTTTGGAGAATACCTTTTCCCCAATATCGAGGAGATTTATTAGGCGGTCATTTTTTGGGGAATTTTCATCACCTTTTTTGTGTATCGGTCTAACAATAGCCCCTTTCCAACTTTCTGGTATTAATCCTGTCTTTAGTATCCCTTGAAACATATTAGAAAAGAACTCAGCCCACCAGTCGGGATTAGTTTTTATAATAATTGCTGGTAGGTTGTCTGGGCCGGCAGCTCGAGTTAAGTTTAGACCAGATATTACTCTCCTAATATGAGCTGGGGTGCAATGTACAAGTATATCCTCCCTGACTTCTGGCCAGAATGTCGGTATTAATTCCCCTTTACTAGGGCATTTGCCATATAGTACCTCCAGGTGGGCTGCCCACTTATCCTCTGGAACGGAGCACTGCAGGGAACCCACAACTTCCCCCGTGCATTCTTTAATCAATTTCCAGAATCCTTTGACATTTTTTTCTTCAATGGTCTTGAGTAAATTAACCCAACATCTTTCCTTAAAGGACCTTTTTTTCTCTAATTGTTGACTTGTATGTTAACCTTGCTTTCTTTAATTCTAGTGATGATATATCATTATAGCTGCGCCTAAGGCCTCTTTCGCTTTTCTTAATAGCAGCCTTAGCATTTCGACATTCATCATCAAACCTGGGTTTGTTGGCTGGAGGTGCGCTGGCTTTACTTTTCAGCCCATGGTTTCCCCGTTTGAATTTTATCCTAAGACACACAACCAGTGGTTTAATTACATCCTCATACCAGGGTAAGGCCTCCCCCAGTAGGGGATTTCTAGCCCAACTACTAACTGGAGAGCTCTCAGTTTCTCTAAATGTTCTTCATTAATCCATGTTATAAGCCGCTTTGGGTATTCAACATCCATTTGTAACACTCTCTGTCTTGGGGGAACCCTGTTTACCTCTAATTCTATCAACAATGGAAAATGGTCGCTACCCAGTAGCTCAAGTACTTCAAAGTGTTTTATTAGATGGAAGCACCATACATGGATAAATGCATAATCTATAGGGCACAATTGCTGCCCTATTTTAAAGGTACGTTTAGCGGGCCGATCTGGTTCTTTCCTTCCGTTAATACAAATCAGGCCCATGGCTCCCAGCAACTGCCCAAGCTTTACGTCTTGGGTGGAGATAACGCAATAGGGGAATTTCGCAAGTTCTATACTATGAGCTTTTAGCACGTCACTCTGCCATGCATCTATTTTTGGGGGATTTAGTCTATGGTTAAAATCACCCAATATTAAGAACACATCTTTAGGGTATAACTCATATAATCCCTCTAAATCCTTCTTTAGACAATCCAACTCCACTTTGTACTCCTTTATTTTCCCTTTCTGAATGTACACATTTATAATGCAGATGCCTTCACCACCCGCGTCATTATTTGTTAACAGTATTCTACTGCCTAATGCCCAGCTGCATCTAAGTTGAAGGGATTGTAGATCTTTCACTATTTTTGTTGGATGTATGACATTACAACGCATGCTTTTACCACGCATGCCGTTACAACGCAGTTTTTACAACGCATGCTGTTACAACGCATAGCGCTTAGGGGTGCTGGATAGTGAATAGTTTAATTTACTATTTCAACTCCAGTCCCCGTGGATAGTAGGGAAGGTGTTGGATAGTAAATTAAATCCATTCCCTATCCTAGAGCACCCCCCAGCGCAATGCGTTGTAATGACATGAGTTGTAATAGTTGCGTCGTAAAGGCACTGCGTGGTAAAAGTTGCGTTGTAAAGGATGTTTCCCTTCTTGTTGATACTAAAGTCATCTGGCCACCTGATGGCCTACATATTTGATTCTTTTTTGCCGGCCTTACATGGTGGGCAAAGCCTTCGGTAACTATGGTATTGTCGCACAGCCACGTCTCCTGCAGACATACAATGTCGGACTTCTCAAGGATATTTTTAAACCCTTCCTCAATCGCTATGCTTTTATATCCATTTACATTCCAGGACAAGATGGATAGGCTGTGCGGCGACCCAGATTCCTAATATTGTTATTATTATTTATTAGGGCAAATTCGACAGCGCTTAGTTTTGCCTCTAGACTTGGCAGAATACCAATACAGGACCTTTTACAAGTTTATCAGGCAAAGAGTATTTCTAAAGTAGTGTGTGGTATGGGGTTTTGTCGCTCAAGGTTGCCTCCAGATTGTGGGAAACTCATTTTTAATACGTCTCCAGTGCATCCCACATAGTGCACCGATTTTTTCATTGCATGAAGACCTAGGGGTGGGCTACGTAACAGATTTAACCATATTTCATCCTCTTTCGTTGTGGTTAGACATTTGGTCAAGACCCACGGCAAAGCTAAACAAGGAGATTTTTAAAGGTTGTATATCCCTGAATAGGTCTTTGCAAATTCCCTGGCTCAGATATATAGAGGATCTTTCCCAGAGTCTAGGAAGGTGTGAGCTATATAGTTCACTGGAGGTAATCATTTGGTCTGATCGAAAGTAGGCCAAATACATTTTGTATCATCTTAGGTGCTCAGGAAAAGAAGAGGGTGCCCTTTTGAAAACTCACATATTTGCCCATCTTTTATTGAAGTCCAGCCCATTTATAGAGAATTATATTATTACGGTAAAAGCACTCATGAGCGATTTCTGCTGACCAGATTTAGGTTTGGTCTTTTACATTTTATGTTGGCTCATCAATGGGTGAAGAACATGGGTTGTCCTTTGAAGCCCTGTGACTTCGACGGACTGTCTCCGCAGGACAATTTTCATTTTTTTATATTTAGTAAATTTTAAGTGGTCCCAAGGAAGGCACTAATTTTTATTAAGGGTGGACTGGAGCTCGCGGAGTTGCACGATGTAGAATTCAGCAGAGTTGCATAAAAATTCTGTGCAATTCCGCATAGTTGCGCGAGTGGGGGAGTTGCTCTATTCGCCTACCTCTGCATATATTGCATTTCCCAGAGGACTCAATGCAGCTCTCTTTCAATGGTTTCCTACATGCAAAATGAGATTAAAGCTTAGCTAAAGCAGAATTTGGATGGTCTTTGTAGAGAGCCCATTAAGTACTGCAATAAGGAAGCAGCCTACAAGCGGATCTTGGAGAGAGGCAAGGGTGCTCAGCTGTTCATCCAGAGCTCCTGTGCTTGTGCAGCGTTGCAGTGAGAGTTACCCCTGCAGACGCATACAAGCATAGAACACTCAAGTGCTTCGATATGTTTCCGGCTGTAGGTTTCTGCTATGGTGGCAAATGGCCCATTTCTGAAGGCAGCAGCAGAGTACAGTGTTCTTTTTCAGTCACCTTATGTCAGCAGTACTTTGAATTGAACTGCAGTGTAAGAGTTTGGGTTGTATGCATGCTGGGACCCTGTGTGTCATGAGCAGTGTTTGTTAGGATCCCATGTGCTGTGTGCAGGTTCATCAAGTGTCCAGTGCACCTCATGTTCCAGAATCCCAGGTTTCCGTCCCGTCCTCCCCGCCCCCACCAGTACACATTGGCCCCACTGTCATCCCCTCTGAACACTTCAAATGCATTTTTGTCACTTCCTACCTATCTGTCAGGTCGATCCAGCTGGTCTGCTTGGCGTTGTGATCAATTTAGCCGTCAAAGTCCCTAGCTTCCTCCCTGCCATCTGGTAATGTCAGCTGTCCATTCCCTTTCCTAGGCCTGATCAAGCTGTGCATACTCCTCCATAAGTACGGAAAGGAAGTGGTGTGGGGGGCCGCTAAGTGAAGTGGACAAAAAAAAAGAAGAATGTAAATCCTTTTGAGGCAAGAAACTAAAAGTCCACTCGGGCTCAGTCCACCATGTCTGCCTGCGTCCTTCCTCCTGGGCTTGGCCAACCCTGCGCTGAGAAAGTCGTCTGCAATTTGGGACTGGGGAGAGCCAATAACCCTGCCTTGCTCCCAAGCAGCCCAGCCAAGGGCTCATTATAAGTTTTAGCTTGTGATTAGCATGGGTCTCATCTCAGGGGCATTCCTGAGTCTTAACCCTGCCCACGATGTCTGCTGCTAGCGCTCCTGCCGGTGACAGGCACAGACCAGGAGAACAAGGGGGTTGGGTGGCCCGGGAACTACGCCTATGGCAGGCTTCTTCTTCCTAAAAAAAAAAGGCGCACACACCTAACGTATCTGGATGTTCTGTTCCTGTTACTAGTAATGAGTTCTTGAAAACTAAAAGTCAGCCATTCCTACAAGCTACAAACTTAAAGTTAGTTAGCGAGCGTTTTGCATAGTGGTGGGTCATGACTCATGCCGGTAAACTCCACTACGTCGCGTAGGTGGTATTTTTGCTAAACTCCACCCTCCAAGCGGAGTGACAAAAACTCAGTGAACTTTGCCGGCAAAGCAGAGTTTACCGCCCACCCTTATTTATCATACCCATTTTAAAAAAATGGACTTTCTTCAAGTGAGTCCTGCTCGTTTGTACCTGCAACTGCTACCTGCTGAAGTCATCTTTTTTATGTGGTATGTTTTCTTAAAGCTGCCATGAGATTGAGGAAAACATGTGATTGATTTTATTCTTGTTGGGTTGTAAGAGTCTGGATATTTATTCATTTTTATTAAAAATATGTATTTTATATGTATAGTCTACAGCCTTTGTTTGTAAATTTCTATGGAATTGCCACTGTACTGTGCTTTTATGGATTTTATGCAGTGAACCAAATAAAGCTTGTTTTGAAATTTGAAACTGAGTGACATTAGGGGACTAGCCAACCAATTGCCCTAGCATAATGATGCTCATTGTGTGGGTTTTCGGAACTGCCCGATACGTTTTAGCACCTTCTGCCAGACTCGTGTTCCTAGATCTGTATAGAAAGTCTGTATGTGGGATCACCATTGTCACTGAAAAACCAGCCGTTAATGACTGTCAAATAAGTGGCCCAGTAATGATATTGAGTATCCGTTGCTCCTAAGCCTCCATCATATGTGTCCAAGGTACACTTCCCTAGTGAAATCCTTCAGTATTTCCCTCATCAAATGAAAGACCAGTATGAGGTCTTATTTTTAAGAAATGCTCCAGTTGGGACCGCCACTCGGAAGTTTCATAGGATGTAGAGCATTCAAGGCATTGCCATAATTTTAAATAGGGCTATCGTGCCCAGAATGGATTAGAGGAGTGACTTCCATCGTCTAGGATCCTGGTTTGCCCTTTCAAAAAAAGAGGTTATTTTACATATTCAATTATCACATGATTGTTTGGGTATGTGGATTCTATAGTATTCAAAGGAGAGTGATGGTACAGTCATCTGGGATAGTCTTCGCTACTCTCTCTCATTCCTCTGAGTGGTACCAAAACATATTTGACCCAGTTGACCTCCAGGCTAGACATCGAACCAAAGACATTCACAATTTGTATAAGTCCATCTCCAGTTTGGAGGGGGTTCTTGTATTGCAATAAGAGCATGTAGTGCAATATGGCTCTCCAGCCTCCCACTCCATCTCAAACTGCTGACCTGACCTCTGGTCACTCCCCACGCCACATGTGCTCCTCCTGGTTGCCCGTGACTGCCCTACTGCTGCTGCTGCCGAGGGCTGGTGTGCCCCTAGTACCTGTTTCGTTGGTACTGTATTGCTGCTCTGTTTCTTCCCCATTCCTGGCTGTTTATTTTTGTTTTATTGTTCCTCTCATTGCTGTTCCTTTTGCGCCCTTGCCCTCTGTGCCCCCGCTCCCCGCTTCCTGCCGCTGCTCCCCTGCGGCCCCGCCCCCTTTTGCCTTCTGTGCCCCATGCCCTCACCCATTGGCCGCCCCACTCCCGCCTCCCAGCTGCTCCTCCTTCCCACTTGGCCTCTTATGGAGGGTGCCGTGCGGCAGTGAGTGTGACCTGACCTCTGGTCACTCCCCATGCCGCACGGCTCCTCCTGGTTGGCTGTGACTGCCCAACTGCTGCTGCTGCCGAGGGCTCGCCGCTGGTGTGTCCCTGGTACCTGTTTCGTTGGTACTGTATTGATGCTCTGTTTTTTCCCCATTTCTGGCTGTTTTATTTTTGTTTTATTGTTCCTTTTGGTACTGTATTGTTGCTCTGTTTCTTTCCCATTCCTGGCTGTTTATTTTTGTTTTAATGTTCCTCTGATTGACGTTCCTTTTGCGCCCTTGCCCTCTGTGCCCTCCCCGCTTCCCGCCGCAGCTCCCCTGCGGCCCCGCCCCTATTGCCTTTTGTGCCCCGTGACCTCGCCCATTGGCCGCCCCCCTCCCGCCTCCCAGCTGCTCTTTCCTCCCACTTCGCCTCTTATGGAGGGCGCCACGCTGAAGCGCAGCGGACGCACGCAGCGGGCGCGCCAAAGGCAAGCCCGTCTGCGCCCGTCCGCGCCTGGACCGCGCCCAGCGCCAGAACCCCTGGACCCCACACCCCCCGCAACACCAGACTGCACTACGGTTCCAGCACCCTCCACGCACTCAACACCGGACGAGACCACCCTGTTGCAGGGTTTCTGTACTCACACAGAACTGTGCACAGAGGAGTGGAACCTCGGCAAATTAGGGTGTCCCAAAACTTACCTTAGCAACCAACTCACCCCTTACCGAGCTAGCTACAGTGTCTCATTGGACATATCAAACTCCCAATGTTTAGACAAACCAGAACATGAACTTACAGTACCTCAGGGTACGTGGAACTCATGAACACTCTTTTGTTATATTATCATTACAAACCAGAACTTGGAGTAAAGAAGACACATGTGCATTTGAAATGTTTATTTACTAATGCCGTCTTCTCAGGCGCAGTATCTTAGATAATACAAGTATACTTATTATCAGTATCAAAATTATCAGCATAGTTACTAAGACATAAAAAGCGAATGGTGACAGCATGTTAACATGCTGTAATGAATAAGAGTTAACAACACTTATATCTCACCCTCCCTAACACATATATTATATTATTAGCTAAGAAGGTCTCTTTGGGTTGTTTTAGGGCGGGCCCATACCTTAGTGTCCTAGCATGAAGGAATCACATCAGCATACACCAGCTCTCTCTGCATGTGCACCGCATCAAGTGTGTTAACAAATCTCGTGCAAAGCAATATCAATCCCGCCTGAAGCCCAAGTTGGCAAAGGCTGCACTTGTGTTATGACTATGAAGGCGTGGAGATCAGACCTCATAACAATTCCATATCGTGTTGCTCCTAAAACTTCAGCACTCTCCGTGCAGACATGGTTTATTAAACAAAACTGATATCAGAGCAATAACATATTATTCTCACATACACCACGGCAAACAACTAGGTTGAAAGCTAAGTCAACAATTAAGGGTCGTGTGCAGAAGTTGCAAGAAAGGAAAAATGGCGTTTAAATCTCAAATGTACCTACGCTAACTTAACACGATATAAGGATATATAGGAGCTATATAACACCCCCCCATGATCCGAGAACGGACTAAATAAGACAACAGAAGTGCCATTACATGAGAGCAGAATCCAACAATAAACGAGCATGAATAAAAATTCAATTAAAAAAAAACTAATACTAAAAAATAGCCCACAAATATAATGTGGCTCAAGCCAATAGGCAAGCAAAAATAACATGTCTTGACCAAAAGTCAATAAAATCAAGGAAATGCTATTATTCAGCACGTCAATTCGAGGCAGTGTTTATGATAAGACTGTATATGAAAAGTAAGCTGCAACAGCCTCCAGGAGGAAGTCACTGTCCTCATCCGAAAACAGTTCAGCCATCCAATTTAAAAGATGAAAGGAACATACGTGATCTCCCAGCACCGGATCCTCTATAACCATCAGAGGACAGCTCGGTGGGTTCTCAAGATAACTTTGTTCCAAGAAATTTCGCGCTGCCGACAACACATCCCAGGGACCCATTAGTCCATGTGCCACCGCCAAGGCCATAATCCTCTCGTCAGAACAAACCAACTCGTGAGCAATGATAGGACTCATCAGTTGATCAAAATCGACGTCAGAAGATAGCGGTCCGCAGAGACACAAATCAATGGCCCAAAGGAAATCACAGGTCAGGCAGCGAAATACAGGCTGGACACAGGTGAAATAGGAGAACCGAAAAGATAATCCAAACGCCGTGCTTAGAGTCGCCAACGGCAGTGTGCCATAATAATCAAGCATGCGGTTGCGAAACCGCGTCAGTAGCAGTTGAGCGTGGTCTTGCACAGGAAGGACATCCATATTTAAAAAGGCAGAAAACCACCAAAGCGCCAGCCGCTAATGCAAGTAAAAACGGGAACCCTCCAAATAAGGATGAAAAAATAGAATGGAAGAAGGCTGGGATGACTCCAAAAATCTTCTCAAAGGAAGTCACGAGACCACCGCTAACAACTTTAAAAAAATGTGCTAGGCCCGTTGTGGAGGATGCGTTAAAGATAGAACGAACCATGGCTCCGAAATGCAAAGGCAAATCAGTATTTAAAAGAGCCTGAACCTCCGTACGCGTGTTAGCAATGTGAAGCACGAACGTTTCACGGGCCGAGCTCAAGGCCACCTCTTTCTGGGACAATAGAGCTCTTATTCTAGCCATGCCGCTGAATTCTGCTCCCAAGGTCGGTATCTGTGGCCAAATGGAAGACTCCCTATGTTCACGTGTGGGAGGATAAAGAACATTTCTGCAGCAAATAACTCGCTCACTTACTGTTACTATGAAAGCTATACCTTTAATTAACCCACAACAGTTTTCATTATTGAGCATTAAATAACTACCATTCTCTAACAATTTAAACGTGGGGATGATAGCAGGAACTGGCGTGCCCTGTAAAACGCAAGCCATATTCGGCCGGTCCTTGTTACATGAACCGTGTAACTGTACGTGTCTGCACATTAAAGAATGATCTGGCGTCTCAGTACACTCATCCCCTGTTAGATAAACCTCCTGTTCATCCTTGAAACATCTGTATGTGTATGGGAGTGACCAGACCTCATGAAGAAAACCGCTACCTAAGGGTTCAAAACGACCTATTGGCACATATTTCATACAATTTGAAAACTTATATAAAGCAAAAGGCAGCGTTATCAAACCGTGGATAAGCCACGTAGCAGCAGTGGCTTCTGCCACAGAAAAAGGTAAAGATTCCAACCTTTCAATATGTAGCATAGAAAAGGAAGCATCACGCATTGAAAGCAAGCGTTGTTTGTCTGTCAAATTAAACGGTGCAAATAAAGAGGAAACGTTCATGTATCCCCAGGGAACTTTACCCATTTTCAGAGTCTGAAGTGTCCATGCAAACTGCATGATTGACCGTAATTGATTTTGACCATGGTATAATACTGACACTTCATCATGCACAATATCAACAACAGACGACACAATGTTATCTAATGTGTAAATTCTAGAGGAAAGCACATTAATGCTATTGTCAACCACTGCAAGCACTTTCTCAAGATTCGCCTGATCAATAGCCCTAAGGCGTGAAGCAGCCTCAATCTGTGAGAGTTTCCAAATTTCATTGTAAACCCCATATAACCACCTTTTCGACCTGCCACTAGCTGGGCCTTTAATGAAATCATTCAAATCCACGTCTGCATTCAGTTTGGAAAGGTGATACTTAACCGCAGGTAAAGTTGAATGTTTCAGCCAAGCTTGACACAACTTGCCCACAGAGTAAGTGGTGACAGTATGACTCAAATCAAAACGGGGATCAGATCTAACAGTCTTAAAACCGTCAGTTATATTTAAAAATCTTTTTTGGCAAGAATCAGCACTACGGTGCCAAAGCAGCCAACCCTTGGGATTCATACTGGAAATGTTAAAGGAGGAATTAAGAAGCAGAGCCTGTATATCTTTAATAGACAATTGAGTAAAATTACTCCAATTCTCATATTCCTCCAACTCCGGGAAAGACGGGGTGTTTAACCTTTTAGATGTAGCCAATCCAAAGCATGTGGCCTGGGAAATGGTTTCATTTAAAAAAAACATATGATTCGGGATGAGACATGCACGGTGCAAAGCCTCAGTGCCTCGTACCTGCCAGGCCCTTGAACCCCAAACCGATTTAAGGTCTATTGTTTCCTTCCATAATTCATAGCCCCCCAGTAACCAATTGATCTAGGAAGGCCTTCGAATACAACAATTTTGTATCGGTAAGCCTAACCTTGGACAGTGGCTGTTTGTGAAATTTAAAATAATAGGACTCGGGATTGGTCTGGTTAAAGTCAGTGAAATAAGTATACATTTTAAGAAACGTTTCCGAACTCCCTTGTGTAGGTGCCGGGCAATGTTCCCACTGAGTAAAATTAACAGCATCCCTTCGGGAAGATGTCTTGTGTAAGAAGTGATTGCCATAATGTTGGTAACAGAACAATTCACCATAATTAGCAGATTCCAAATATAAATCCT
Source organism: Lissotriton helveticus (assembly GCF_964261635.1). NCBI lineage: Eukaryota > Metazoa > Chordata > Amphibia > Caudata > Salamandridae > Lissotriton > Lissotriton helveticus. The sequence goes on from NC_136067.1 coordinate 1,532,692,020, forward strand.
CAGCATCAAAAGCAGCATAGTATATCAAATCAGAAAACAAACTTTCCACAGCATTAACATCCCAATCATCAGAACGAATGTTTTGTTTCACCACATCCCCCATATTAACTCTCAGTACATTAGGAACATTAACGACTTCCGTTGGTCCATGAATCTGAAAACGAACTGCATCCCACGCGATTCCATCCAGAACAGGCCATGCTGTGATGTTAACCAAAGTCAAGTCTCTTTTTAATCTGTGTGTAGAATGTGAAGAGGAAAGTGGGGCCAAAGTTCCATTTAAATGAGTAATGCAAGTTCTCTCCTCGACATAGTGTCCATTCATAATTCGAAAAAAATAAAACACAAAACCAATTGACATAAAAAGGTAAACCGAAAAAAGGACCAGCCAAATGTATATCCACGGAGGTATCAAAAAATGTTTTTTAAACATGCTAGCATAGACCGCAATTTGAGAGGGTTTTTTCGAGGCAAGGGAAGCAGAGTCAAAAGAAAATCTGGATTCCGTGGCTAAACGAGCTTGCAGGTCAGGCATGGACAAATCAGTGGGGTATGTATAGTCTGTCTCATCAATGTTAGTTCCGGGTAAATTATTTAATAAAGGACTGGAAACAGCAGGTAAGTCGATGGCCACTTCAGGTTCAATATTAGAAGCAGTGGGCATAATTGAATTTCTCACAATGGAAGGACAGGAAACAGCTGGTGTCATGCTAAGAAGAATCGGCCACTCTGTGTATCTTGACATTGTCAATAGAAATAAACCTGTTTTCTTTACGACCTGGAAGTGGTGGTAAAATGACTGTTCTTGTGCCCTTCACTCCAAGCACTGGGACTGGAGCTCGATAGGAGGGACCAAACTCTTTCTTGTTGTCGATCTTCTCTCGAACCAGTTCTCCAACTTGGGGTAGCCAGCCAACTACCGGGATCTGCAACGCATCATCCGATGTGGAGGGCAAATGTTCCTTTGCAAGACTGTCTCTGGTCTTTTGTAGATTCTGTAAAACATTGCAATGTTCATCTGCGTCAAAGGAAGTGGCGCGAACCACAGAGTCTAGACCGTCAAGGTCAGGGACGTACATCTTGATGCCAAAGAGCATTTCGTATGGGGTCCGCCCACCCAGAGACCTTCTAGGGAGATTATTAAGAGCACGCTGCACGCCATAGAGGTGAGCCAGCCAGTTTCTGCCAGTGCCTATAACTCGGGCTGTCAAAGATTGCTTTAAATCACGGTTCATTCGTTCAACTACACTATTACCCTCAGGTCTGTAGGGTGACGAAAACTTGACTTGGACCCCCATCGAAGTCATGGCATCCTTATACGCCTTAGAGGCGAAAGCCGGACCCTGATCCGAATGGAAGGTACCACAGGCAAAAATCCCTATAAAGATACGCAAATCTCTAATGACAGTCCGTGAATCAGCGCTGCGATGTGGCCATACCCACACAAAGCGTGTGCATGAGTCAACTGCTACTAAGATGTACTTATATGCAGTATCAGATGAAAAAGGACCGCAGTGATCTAAATAAACACAACCTAGCGGTTTATTAGAAATGTACAACTGAGTCTGTGGCGGACGCGTAGCAGTTGAAGGTTTAATCTGCTGGCATATGTCGCAAAGAAGGACATAATCACGCGTCTGTTTGTACAGTCCCCGCCACCAGAAACGTAGTTGTAATTGAGTTACAGTGGCTGAGACGCCCGCATGCGCAGACGCCACACCTTCATGAGCCGCTGTAATCAAGTCTTCTCTGCGATCCGAGTTGGGAATCAGCCGTTCCCCAACATCAGGAATTGTCACAAAAGGAACCTTTTCGGGACTTAAGTGGTATTTATACTTCGAAGGGAATCCCGCAGGATGTTTACTTCCCTTCTCAGAGGCAGCAATCGCTGCCAAGATGTCGCTATCAATCTTGGTTTTAGACCTAGTAACCGCTGCAACTAAGTATGTAGATACTGCTGATTTCGCTGCTTCATCAGCAAGCGAGTTGCCAACAGCGTGAACTCCTACGCGCTGATGACCGAGAGTATGAATCACATAAACGAGTGGCAACATAGCCTTAAGCTCTGCCACTCGAACCCAGATCATTTTATGTTTTATTGTGCTACCCTTGGAATCATGAAAATCATTTTGAATCCAAAAGAACAAGTTTTCATTGTAAGACTGGACACAGTAGTATGAATCACTTACAATTAGAGTAGTAACACTTGGATCTGCGTACTCCAACGCTAGTAAAAGAGCACGAAGCTCTGCCAATTGTGCGGTGCAGTCTCCCAGGGGCAACGTGTGCACTTCCCTGGAAATGAACTCATCATTCAACATAGCACCGACCACAATGGCGCATGCGGAAACGTAGGCATGTTTAGAGCCATGCGCAACCTGCGCCGACCCATCCGTGTAAATGATGCAATGGAAGTCCTCCAAAGGTCGCATAGCCAGAGGAGCAGGATGAACGAATTCATACTGCAAGTACTCCTGCGACCGTAAGGAAGCGTCAAAAATAAACATGACATCCGTGGATGACAATGACGCAGCCCACTGAATCCACCGAGGGTGCAAAGCCTTTGAATTCGGTACACTGGCTTTCGTGACTGCCTCCAAGTGAGGACAGGGTGTTACCACTAGCATGCGTTTCCCCTGAGACAGTGCTCGTTCCTTTAGAATAGCCATCTGTACAGCAGTTAAAACCTTTTCCACTGTGGGAAACCGCATCTCAGCCGAAGTGTACAAGTGTGACTTGTAAGCAATAGGTACTGTGTCACCTTCATTAAAAGTGAGGTATGTGAAACCCACCGTCCCAGGAATTATTCTTATTACCAGGTTGGTGTGGTTATCACGAGTCAGTAAATATTTAGAAGCGAGCAGATCAGCCTGCAAGGATTGCAAAATGGCTGAATGCTCAGGCAGCCAGCATGATTTTGAGAAAGTAGGTTGTATCAAAGCATACAAAGGCTTGATACGCTGGGCATATTCCGGAATGTAAGTCCTGCCGAAATTTAAAAAGCCCAGCAAAGACTGTAATTTTTTCAGTGTTGTAGGAGCGCGCAATTGTGCGCATTTCTCCAAGAAGTGAGGAGCCAAACCTCTACCTTCATTGTTCAGCTCATAGCCTAGGAACAACACCGTGTGTTCTGCAATGTGCGATTTTGCAAAATTAAATTTGTAACCCATGTCTGCAAAGGTACAAATTATGGAATTCACTCGACACAGATGCATCCAAATTTCGTCGTCTGTGAGATAAATATCATCCACATAAGAACATGCATCCGGATCGATTCCCTCCAATAGTGTGACTATTCTGGAGGTGAAGACCCCTGGACTATTTTTGTAGCCCATTGGGAGTCGCCGGAAGCATTTTTGCACACCAGCGGACGTAAAACTTGTCCATTGGGAGCTAAAGCCATCCAGTCTGTGGGCATAAAAACCATTGGAAATGTCAAGCGTTGTCTTGAAACGCTTACGCACTAGACTATCCACTAGGGCAGAGCCGTGAGTATTCTGTACTGCACAGTTACGGCAATGCGAGTTCAAATGCCGGTAATCCAATACCAAACGATATGATCCGTCAGGTTTGGTCACAGTAAAAAGGGGATTATTCATTGGTGACACACACGTTTCAATAACTCCCTGATATTCCAATTGTTCAAGGATTTCTGCGACGGCCGCTTTAGCTTCACGCCGTATGGGATATTGAGGCTGAGGCTGCGGCTCAGACCGCAAAGGAATTTCGTGGCATGGGGACAATTTGTCCCAACCACATTGGTTGCGGTAGAGAGCCGGTGCAAGAGCCCGAGCCCACTCTTCTGCAAAATGCTGCGCATGCTCAGTTGAGACAGTGTGCGCGAAACTGGGAAGGATTACCTCCTCCCCTCGCGGCGCTGCGAGCACAAAAGGTGGGGGCCAGTCAGCCTCGGAAAGCAAAATGTCGTACGTAGACGAAAGGTTCTCCCAAAATACCCCTCTGACAGTACGCTGTATGTCACCTTCAATTAACAGGACAATTTCAAAAAGTCTTTCAGGGGGAGCTAATCTCGTATCGGCTGTTTCTATTACAACAAAAACTTCAGTCGCTGTCACCCTCAGTAGTGGACGGAGCGCCTCTCTGACTATGGTAATCTCCGCCGCGCTGTCCAGCAAGGTCAGAGCCCACGTCAGATTCCGAAGCCGCGTTCTCACTATCTGTGGCATATCTATGCGCTGTTAAGGCCGCGACTTTCTTCTTCGCAAACTGCGGACGCTTAGGCGTGGAATCCTCCTGCTTCACTGCGCCGTCTGTCTGGCGGGACTGACCACATCCTTGCTGGCCACCACGTCCACGTCCACCCCCTCCTCCACCACCGGTCTTCTGGGCCGATGTTTCCTGAAAGGAACGAGGAGAGCGTTGATCAGAACCCTGAAAACGATCAGGTGATTTAATCATCGCGCGATCGCGCAAATCATAAACTTTGTCTGCCTGAGCAGGAGCTTGTATTGCAGGAACAGAATCCTGAGTTTGCCTAGTCTGCTTCCCCTGTGTCTGTTTTTTAGGCCAATTCTGTTTTTTGAACTTTGGCTGGGCATCTGACACTGCAGATTGCCCCTGAGGTTGTTTTTTCTCCTTCACCGGAAAATATTTCAGACCTCTACTTGTGCGGCCAATTGTCTTATAAGCGGCCACCACAATCTTTGCTAACTGGCGGGGTTTGTCGGCATCGGGCAGAGCAGCCAAAGCATTCGACACCTGAAAGTTAACTGCATCTCCTTTAACATTGGAGAGAATGAGATCACTTACAATCTCAAAAGAACCACACAGGCGCATACCCAATTCAACCGCTGCCTCTGGACCGTGATCATTCTGAACACGTCTAATGATTTCAGGCAGGGCATTCATAGACGGGGTGCCGAAGCACCTCGTATAAACTGCCGCAAAAGTTTTTCCCCAGCTTTCACAGTCAGCAAGTTCAGGAGTAATATCCTTCGGTAGAGTAATCGTTAACATTCTATGTTTATCAGCAGGAGTAGAATTCGGAAAAACCGCCTCTAGTTGATCAAACTTCTCCGCTAGCCAGAATGGGAAGTCATCGTTGTCAACAGGACGCGCACCAAAAACCGAATTAACCATCACTGGATTGAGACGCATTCCGCCTCGATCCAAGGGAACGGCCGCACCCCCCTGGGGACCACCAGGAAGATGTCGACCGATGTATTGCACTAAAGCACGAATCACGGAAATGGAAACAACATGTAACCTGCGAATTTCTGCTAGGGTACAAGCCCCGTGATTCGGGTGCGGGGTAAAGCCACCCAACGCAGGCCAATTTGTACCTGGAATTGAGAGTGGACCTAACCTCGCAGCGGACAAAGAGTGGGGGAGGGCGCCATCAAACCAAACTCGATGCTGCCAATGATCAATAGGTATTTCCAATGCCCTGTACGGCGTATATACAGCCGGGACATCCGAGGCGGTGTAGGAGTGGAACAAACCAGAATTAGCGTCCACAGCCGGAAACGTAACCCAAGAGTAAAACAACTCGTAAGGAAACGCCGGATCTGCACATACCACGAAAATCACAGCCATCCCATCTACTGGGACCTGGTACGTCTGAAGATGGTTGCGTACCGCTACGCGACTATGCTGCGCAATAGCCACCGCCGCCATGACAACACTGGAAACAAGAACACACAAAGAATACTTTGTAGCACAACTGGGTAGTAATTCAAAGAAACCGTTTAAGAAAGAATCAAGCTTGAATAAAGACCTATTTCAAAAAATAGGTAGGTTTCACCGACACCCCGTTTTCCGGAAACGGATGTGAAGGGGTTAAGGCATGAACGATAAACTACTCGAGTGTCATGATATAAGACCACCGAAACCGTTGGGCGCCATGTTGCAGGGTTTCTGTACTCACACAGAACTGTGCACAGAGGAGTGGAACCTCGGCAAATTAGGGTGTCCCAAAACTTACCTTAGCAACCAACTCACCCCTTACCGAGCTAGCTACAGTGTCTCATTGGACATATCAAACTCCCAATGTTTAGACAAACCAGAACATGAACTTACAGTACCTCAGGGTACGTGGAACTCATGAACACTCTTTTGTTATATTATCATTACAAACCAGAACTTGGAGTAAAGAAGACACATGTGCATTTGAAATGTTTATTTACTAATGCCGTCTTCTCAGGCGCAGTATCTTAGATAATACAAGTATACTTATTATCAGTATCAAAATTATCAGCATAGTTACTAAGACATAAAAAGCGAATGGTGACAGCATGTTAACATGCTGTAATGAATAAGAGTTAACAACACTTATATCTCACCCTCCCTAACACATATATTATATTATTAGCTAAGAAGGTCTCTTTGGGTTGTTTTAGGGCGGGCCCATACCTTAGTGTCCTAGCATGAAGGAATCACATCAGCATACACCAGCTCTCTCTACATGTGCACCGCATCAAGTGTGTTAACAAATCTCGTGCAAAGCAATATCAATCCCGCCTGAAGCCCAAGTTGGCAAAGGCTGCACTTGTGTTATGACTATGAAGGCGTGGAGATCAGACCTCATAACAATTCCATATCGTGTTGCTCCTAAAACTTCAGCACTCTCCGTGCAGACATGGTTTATTAAACAAAACTGATATCAGAGCAATAACATATTATTCTCACATACACCACGGCAAACAACTAGGTTGAAAGCTAAGTCAACAATTAAGGGTCGTGTGCAGAAGTTGCAAGAAAGGAAAAATGGCGTTTAAATCTCAAATGTACCTACGCTAACTTAACACGATATAAGGATATATAGGAGCTATATAACAACCCTTGCTACCGGGCCACCCCGAGGCGCACCCAAGGGTCCTTCTCCTGCTGGAGCTGCAGATACACCAGCATCCAGCCCTACAAACCACCAGCCAGCGAACCCAACCACCTCCGCTGCATCCTCCTCAACGCCCGCACCGCTCACAAGCACGCCATCGAACTCTGGGACCTCCTAGACTCCACCGCTCCCGACGTCGCCTTCCTGACGGAGACCTGGCTGAACGCCACCTCAGCACCAGACAACACCATAGCCATCCCACAGGGCTACAAGATCTCCCGCAGAGACCGCACCAACGGAGTTGGAGGGGGAATCGCCATCATCCACAAGGACACCCTCAGAGTCTCAACCAACACCGACGATACCCTCACCACCGCCGAGCACATGCACTTCCAGATCCACACCGACCCCAAAACCACCCTCAGAGGAACTCTCATCTACAGACCACCCGGAGCACGACCACAGTTCTGCGACACCATCGCCGACCTTGTCCGCACCCACACCCTCGCCTCCACAGACTACATCCTCCTTGGGGACCTGAACTTCCACCTCGAGAACAGCAACGACGCCAACTCCACCACCCTGATCGGCAACCTCGCCAACCTCGGACTCAAACAACTCGTAATGACACCCACCCACACCGCTGGACACACGCTGGACCCCATCTTCTCCACAAGCCCCACGTCTCCTTCAACCACACCACCGAACCCCACTGGACCGACCACAGATGCGTCCACTTCACTTTCAAGAAACCCACCACAAACCACCGCACCCAACAGCTACCACGCCGCTGCTGGTGCAAGGTCACCAAGGACCAACGGACTACCACCCTCGCCCTGAGACCACCCGCCGATCCCACCGACCCAGACACTGCCGCGACCAACCTCAAACAATGGATCAATGACTGCGCCAACACTCTCGCCCCTCTCAAGACCTCCACTAGTAACCACACCAACATGAAAGCCACCTGGTTCACCGAAGACCTCCGGACCTCCAAGCGCACCTGTCGGAAGCTGGAGAAGAAATGGCTCCACGACCGAACACCAGACAGCCACACAGCCCACAAAAGTGCCACCCGCAGACACCACCAACTCATCAGGACCGCCAAGAGGACCGCCTTCAAGGACCGGTTAGACAACAACGCACACAACACCAAAGAGCTCTTCAGCATTGTGAAAGAACTCTCCAACCCCTGCTCCAACACCAACGACATCCCACCATCACAAGACCTGTGCGACTCCCTGGCCACTTTCTTCCACCGCAAGATCGCCGACATCCACGACAGCTTCAACTCCGACACCCCCCACACCCACCACCGATGCCACCATCCTTACGATCACCACCCGCACATGCCGCCTGACCGCCTGGTCTCACGTCAGCGACGAAGACACCATGAAAACCATGAACTCCATCCACTCTGGATCCCCATCCAACCCCTGCCCTCACCACGTCTTCAACAAAGGCAGCACAACCATCGCACCCCACCTCCGGAAAACAATCAACAGCTCCTTCAAGACAGCAACCTTCCCGGAAAGCTGGAAGCACGTCGAGATCAACGCCCTTCTGAAGAAACCCAAGGCAGACCCCAAGGACCTCAAGAACTTCCGGCCCATCTCCCTGCTCCCGTTCCCGGCAAAAGTGACAGAGAAGATTGTCAACAAACAGCTGACCCGTTACCTTGAAGACAACAATGTCCTGGACCCATCCCAATCAGGCTTCCGCAGCAACCACAGCACCGAGACCGCTCTCATCACCGCCACCGAGGACATCAGGATCCTGATGGACAAAGGAGAAACAGCCGCCCTCATCCTCCTGGACCTATCAGCTGCCTTCGACAGGGTCTGCCACCGCACCCTATCAGAGCGCCTCGATGACGTCGGAAATCAAGAGAAGGCCCTGGCCTGGACGACATCCTTCCTCTCCGGCAGAACCCAGAGCGTCCGCCTCCCCCTCTTCCGCTCAAGAGCCACCAAGATCATCTGCGGCGTCCCACAGGGATCCTCCCTCAGCCTGACGCTGTTCAATATCTACATGGCTCCACTCGCCCACGTCGCACGACAACACAGCCTCAACATCATCTCCTATGCCGACGACACCCAGCTGATCATATCCCTCACGAAAGACCCCAACACCGCCAAAGCCAACCTCCACAGCGGAATGAAGGCCGTCGCTGACTGGATGAAGGACAGTAGACTGAAGCTGAATTCAGACAAAACGGAGGTCCTCATTCCCATCAGCCTGGGACGACTCCTGGTGGCCCATGTCGCTAGGCACACCCCCAGAACCCACCGACCACGCACGCAACCTGGGCTTCATCCTCGACTCCTCCCTCTCCATGACCAAGCAAGTCAACGCCGTCTCCGCGTCCTGCTTCAACACCCTCCGAATGCTCCGCAGGATTTTCAAGTGGATCCGTCCCGACACGAGAAAAACCGTCACCCAGGCCCTCATCACCAAGAGACTTGACTACGGAAACGCCCTCTACTCAGGAACAACAGCCAAGCTCCTGAGACGACTACAATGAATCCAGAATGCCTCAGCACGACTGATCCTCGACGTCTCCCGGCGCAGCCACATTGCACCCCACCTGAGAGGCCTGCACTGGCTCCCAGTCAACAAGAGGATCACCTTCAAACTCCTCATCCTCGCACACAAAGCGCTACACAACACCAGACCATCATACCTCAACAACCGACTCAGCTTCCACACCCCCACCCGCAACCTCCGCTCTGCCACCCTCGCCCTCGCCACAGTTCCTCGTATCCGGAAAACCACCGCCGGTGGCAGATCCTTCTCCTACCTCGCCGCCAAGACCTGGAACGATCTCCCTGCCAGCCTACAACAGACCCAGGACCTGCTGGCCTTCAGAAGACTTCTCAAGACCTGGCTCTTCGATCAGTAGCAACCCCCCCCCCCCCAGCGCCTTGAGACCCTCACGGGGATGTAGCGCGCTTTATAAATCCATGATTGATTGATTGATTGATTTCAAGGCATCCCTTTGCACCCACTTTGCTAGGGATTTGATTACTAAAGTGAAGAATAGTGGGTAGAGGATGGTAACCCTGCCGAGTCCCGCTAGATAGGAAAGGGATTGGAAAGCACCCCATCGACCTTCACTTGTGCCCAGAGTGAAGAGAATAGGACCTTGACCCATGTAATAAATTTATGACCGAAGTTCATTTGGTGTAGCGCAGGGGTCTCCAACCTTTTCTGTAGTGAGACCTAATTCTGCTCAAGGAAAGTCCTGCCGAGCTAATAGCATATTTTATCACTGTAAAATGCTGATGATATGTATTAACATTACACTATGACCACCCTAAGAAAGATTTATCAAGAGTCACTACCCAAATATTCCAGATGAAGTTATAAGCAGAATGCTAGGAAAACGTTTATCAATATTGAATGCTTATAATCAATTAAATTCAAATCATCACATGCTGTGTGCCACAAAGGGTACTACCACAGCAGTAAGTTTCCCCAACTCAAATTAAATTATCATTCAGCTAACAACTTTAAATGTGTTTTAGAATTGTAAAATGTTGTCTTCATTAGCATATTAGTTTTTAAAAATACACATATTTTTCTATCAAAAACACTTTCCACTTTCCAGCAATCAAACTCAATTTTCCAAAAGTTAAACCTTTTCAGAAAAAGCATAATTTTTTTCTTTAAAAATCAAATCAGTTTTCATTGTTAGAAAATACATAGGGCCAGATGTAGGTAATTTTAATTTACCACCTCTTAAATACCGATTCATACCGAATCGGTATTTAAGAGGTGGTAAAATAGAGGGGGGGAGATGTAGGTATTTCTGAATCGGTAAATACAGAATCGTTAAGATTCGGTATTTACCGATTCTGTAAATACCGATTCGGTATTGCCCATTGATTCCTATGGGCCTTGCAGCCCATAGGAATCAATGGGCAATACCGATTCAGTAATTACAGAATCGGTAAATACTGATTTTAGCAAGGGTGCAGGGGGTGTCACTTTGACACCCTCTGGCACCCCAAAAATAGGCATGTGCGCCATGTGGCACACAGACATGCCCTAAGGGCATGTCTGTGTGCCACATGGCACAGGTGTGCATGCACACATGTGCATGCACACCTGGATTCGGTATTTTACCACCCAATTGGATTGGGTGGCAAAATACCGATTCTTAAAGCCCTGTGGCACTCTGACATGTGCCAGCTACATCTGCATTTACAGAGTCGGTATTTTACCGAGTCTGTATTTACCGAATCGGTAATTTTACCGAATCGGTAAATACAGAATCGGTAAAATACCGATTCTGTAAATGCATGCCCTACATCTCAAAATCCAATTACCGGTCGGTAACGGCCAAATTCGGCCGTTACCGACCGGTAATTGGCCACCTACATCTGGCCCCAAGTCCCTAAACATCAGCTTTTCATTTTCATTGAGTACCGCCATGTAAAAATGCAAGGGATGGACAATTTCTGCTTCAAATACCCAGGAATTGGAATCATAGGCCATGCTTACTCACCATAACACTATTAATCTATCTGTTATGCTAATAATGCCCACCATTAAACCGGGGCTACCACTGTGCCACAGCTGGATGCCCAACATATATCAATTATGGACATTATTATGGGAGAAGCGGTTATCACTATGTCAGGAATGGCTAAAAGCAAGCCAGTCCTGCTCTTAATATGTCAGTGATGGCAGCAAGTATGTTATTACTAGACTTGTATGCCCAAAATAGTCAAGGATGTAATATTATGGCAATGGCACACTTATACCATGAGCGAGCAGAATTGCGTCAGAGATAATACTCTTATGATGTGGACCAGCATACAGATTTGGAAGCCCTTGACACTAGGAGTAGCTTTAAGGAACCAACACTGTTTATTAGGGAAGGACACAATGTCACACTTCCACACAAAAATGAATATGATGCTTCTAATTTTCTCTGCCCTGGATGCATCCTCTCTTCCTTCAGCTCGTTGGTTGATCATGCTCCCAACTAACACATTTTCACTCTAGTTCTTGCAGTCACACACTTTGGTGGGTCAGCCCTGGTTACAGCTCCCACTATTCTTTGATGTCACACACGGTGTGACTGATAGAGCAGGGCATACAACATGGCCAATCTCCTTCTTAGGTAGATTTAAAGTGGATAAAGATGGTTCATGTGACAGACCAATAGGCCAACACCGTAGCCTACACATGCTTCAATACCCTCCGCGTACTTCGCAAGACCTTTAAATGGGTCCCTCCTGAATCCAGGAAGACCGTCACCCATGCACTCATCACCAGCAGGCTGGACTACCAGATTGCCCTCTATGCCGGAATCAACAAATCTCTGCTCCACAAACTCCAGACCGTCCAGAACGCCGCAGCCAGACTCGTCCTGAGCATCCCATGACAAGACCACATCACCCAGCACCTACGGGACATCCTCTGGCTCCCCTTTGAAAAAAAGTGACGTTCAAACTGCTCACACACACCTACAAAGCCCTCCACAACACCGGACCCCAATACCTCAACGAAAGAATCTTCTTCTATGCCTCCAAGAGAAACCTCAGCTCAGCTGACCAGGCCTTGGTCGAAATCACCCGCATCCACATAGCCAGAACAGGAGGCAGATCCTTCTCCTACATCGCGGCCAAGGCCTGGAACAAACTGCCCCTCAGCATCAGACAAAGCCCCACACTGAAATCATTCAGGAAGAGCCTCAAGACCAGGCTTTTTAAATGACCGGAGCTACCCAAATGTCCCACCCCAGCACTTTGAGACCCTCACAGGTGAGTATTGCACTCTATAAATCCCTGATTGATTGAATGATTGATAGGCCAACAGAGTGTGTGTTTGAGTGTTATCAAGAGGTCCTGCCATTGGTTTGACTGTCTATAACTCTCACGGGTAAGGAAACGAGCAGTGCTGCCTTCTTTAATATAAACAGAATTCCTGAGATCAGATTGGTTTGGCTTCTCCTCTGAGAGCTACTTTGAGGGTCCTGCTGAGCTACCAGTAGCTCCCTAGCCACTGGTTGAAGACGCCTGGTGTAGTGCTTGTATGAGAAATTCCCAGTTATTCGAATTTAAAGATTTCTCAAAGTCGAGTAAAAGTAAAGCCAGTGGGTCCCTAAGGGCCGAGATTAATTGAATGCAATCTGGAGACATGAAATACAGTGTCTAGTGCTATAGGCCAGCATTAAGCCATTTTGGTGTTTATGTTCACGTGTTTGAATATTGCGGTAGAAGTCTATTTACCAACACTTTCACCAATATTTTAGTCTCATTATTGACTAGGGATATGAGCTGATATGATCCACACAGGTCTGGTGGTCTCCGAAGTCTATGAATTACAATTATTATGGCTTTGTCAAAGGTGTGCGGCTGATGTCCTTTTTCAACGCCTCATAGTAAAGAGCTAGCAAGTGAGGGGCCATGATTGAAGCAAACATCTAAAGAATTTTACCAGAAAACTATTAGGACCAGATGTCTTCCCTGAGTAGATATCCCCAATGGCTGACCTTTTTTCATTCCCTTATTGGTTGTTTTAGTGATGTTTCCCACCAGGGTGCGGGCGCAACATGGCTAAAGACTGGGTGTATATGTTTTATGTTGCAAAAGTGTCTGTGATTCGCATGCTACTGTTACCTGGTGCCCTCTCATATCCTGTATAGCAGCGGTAATCATAGAGACACAATTTCTCGTAACCAGCCTGTATAATAATTTGACTGTCTTGTTGCCGGCTTCATATAGGCGGCCCAGCGAGGCCAGCCAAAGTTTCTTGACCATGTTTAGCGCACGATCATGAAATTCTGTGCACTTCAACTTCATCTTGTCTAATAAATACGTGGCCCCTAAATCATGTATCTGATTCTCTAGCTGAATAATTCAGACTCGACCTCTTACACCTCCTATCATTGACACATCCTATCTTATGGCCCTGTCCCTAATCACAGCCCTAAACATCTTATATGGGTAGCCCAGGGCTGAACCCAGGTTAAGTTCAACTCATAATTTTGCTTGCATCCTCTCTCAAGGCAGCGGCAAAGTCACCATCAACCAATCACCACACATTTAAGAGCCACATACCCTATGGTCTCTCAGCGTGGTTATAAAAATGTGAGCAAGGGTGGTAAATGCACAACAACCTCTCTTAGTAGGATTGCAACTTCCACCACATTTCAAGCCTCCGTGGTACGAAAGAATAATAACATCTGAAAAAGAGTCATGAGTGGCGGATCTCAATCAATCAGGGGTTTGTATAGCGTGCCTACTCATCTGTGAGAGTCTCAAGGTGCTGAGGGTGGAGGGGGTTTGCTGATCCATCTGGGCCTGGGGTTCAGTTGAAGGGCCAGGTCTTGAGATCCTTCCTGAATTGGGTCAGTGGCGGGGATTGCCTGAGGTGGAGAGGCCGTGTGTTCCAGGTCTTGGAAGCGAGGTAGGAGAATGATCTTCCTCTGGCTCTAGTCTTGTGGATCTGTGGGACGGTGGCCAGGGCCAGTTCAGCAGAGCAGAGCAGAGCTGTCTGGTGGGTACGTGGAATGAGAGGCTGTGGTTCAGATATGCTGGTCCTGCAGTGCGGATGGCTTTGTAGGCATATGTGAGGAGCTTGAAAGTGATTCTTTTGTTGACTGGGAGCTAGTTGAGTTCTCAAAGCTGTATGGCTGTGGCGGCGATGCTGATCTGGCTGCGACATTTTGAAAGTTTTGAACGTTCTGTAGTTTCCTGAGATGTTTATGAGTGATGCCGGCGTAGAGTGCATTGCTATAGTCGAGTCTGCTGCTGATGAGTGCGTGGGTGACCATCTTTCTGGATTCGGTGGGGATCCATCTGAATGTCTTTCAAAGCAGACATAGCATGTGGAAGCATGATGAGGATACAGTGCTGATCTGACGGTTCATTGTGAGCGAGGAGTGCAGTATAATGCCGAGGTTTCATGTGTGATCTGTGGGGTTGGGGGTTCCCAATGCGGTGGGCCACCAGGAGACATCCCAAGCTGATGGGGTGGGTACCAGAATGAGGACTTCGGTCTTGTCAGTGTTGAGTTTTAGGCAACTGTCTTTTATCCAGATGGCAACAGCCTTCATCTCGCTACTTCCGTTGGTTCGTTGGTGAGGGAGAGGACCAGCTGGGTGTTGTCGGTATAGGACACAATGTTGAGTCCGTGGTTCCTGACAATGGCTGCGAAAGGGAGCCATGTAGATGTTGAAGAGGGTGGGGCTCAGGGAGGAGCCCTGGGGCACTCCACAGCTGATCTCTGAGGGTTATGAGAGGAACAAAGGTAGTCTGACTCATTGTGTTCAACCGGTGAGGAAGGAGTGGATCTAGTCCAGGGCCTTGCAGCTGATGCCGGTGTTGCTGAGTCTCGTGATTAGGTAGCAGTGGGAATGGTATCAAAGGCAGCCGAGAAGTTCAGAAGGATGAGGGCTGTGGTTGTGCCCCGGTCGAGGAGGGAGTGGATGTCGTCAGTGGTGGAGAGGAGTGCGGTCTCGGAGCTGTGGTTGCTTCAGAAGCCAAAGTGGGAGATGTCCAGGACATGGGTTGCTTCAATGAACTCAGAGAGTTCAGCATTGATGACCTTCTCAATGATAGAAATAGAAAGGCCTTGTCTTCCTTTTGACAGTCTCCCCAAATATCCGCAAACCCAAGGAGGCCACCCAGTCCAACAGTCTGGATGATCATGGAACAGGTCCTTATGTGGGTGCCGAGTTTCTAGTTTTAAGTTCATGTCCATGTTGAAGTGCTTCTCTATTATGAGGCATATTCTCAAGGAGCTATCGCTGAGTTATTGGCACTGTATCGCAGCCAAATTCACGATAAATTTACCGCCCCATTCACAAGCTGGTGCTAACAGCTCATATCACCAGTTTTCCGGCGATAGCATCCTCAAAAAAGATCGCCATGGATGAACCCGGCAACTATCACTAATGAGATGCAGAGTAGGCGTTCCCGAGCACAAAGCTGCAACAACACCACTCCACAACATTCTCAATGACCAACCAGCTCGGTGATAAGAGCACAAAACAGGCAATAAGGCATGTTAGCAGCAGGAAACTAACACCTGCTCTGACCCAGTGTAAAGTCGGACGACAACCGGCAGCAGCCAAGGGAGCACAGCCCAGAGCCCAACATGAAAAACAACAGATGCCCCCGAGCAACTGAACATGCAGCCCGGAACCCCAATAGGGCCACAACACCCACCGCCACCCCCAACCCCACCCCACCCCCCCTTTGAAAAAAGAGAATTCACAACAATTACACAAAGCCATGAGCCAAACAAATCGCAAGAAGTTCCACAATCACAACACCTAACATACAGGTGTGGCCAGAACAATTGAAATCATACATTCATATCATTTAATCAAAGTAAAACGTTTATTACAGATTTAACAAAAAAGAAAAATCTTGAAGAGGCACGGTGGGTCTTCTCTGGGCATTCTGTAAGTCAATGCCTGCAAGACAGAAATACAGATAAGAAGGTGTCTCATGCGCCCATCAAAGTACAGAGAGAGAGAGAGAGAGAAAGAGAGAGAGAGTGAGGGGGAAAGGGGAGAGAAAGAGAGAGAAAGAGAGGGGGATAGAAAGAGGGGATGAGAAAGAGAGGGAGAGAGAGAGAAAGAAGGAGATGGGGAGAGAGGGGAAGAGAAATAGAGAGAAAGAGAGGGAGAGAGAAAGAGGGAGAGAGAAAGAGAGGGAGAGAGAAAGAGGGAGAGAGAAAGAGAGGGAGAGAGGGAGAGAGAAAGAGAGGGAGAGAGAGAGAGAGGGAGAGAGGGCAAGAGAAAGAGAGAGAAAGAGATGGAGAGAAAGAGGGAGAGAGAAAGAGAGGGAGAGAGAGAGAGAAAGAGGGAGAGAGAGTGCCAACACTGCAGATCTAGGCCTCACTGCTCACCTGCAGCCACCAGTGTGTCTCCAACCATGTGCCAGTACACACTGCAGTCCCCCATGTCCCTCATCTGAAACAGTAGCCAGAGACATGAATGGCAGAGTCCATACAGTAGCACACGCCATCAGCGCTTGCCTGCCCCTACGCACACAGGCTGATGCACCCAAGCCCCTCCCGCCACCCAGCGCAGATTGCCCACCCCTGCCCAACCAGGCCACACTGCTCACCTTCCGCCACTGGTGTGTCTCCAAGAGGGCCCACCACATGCCTGTGGGTGCCCCAAGCACAGGGCCCGCAACCTTGGCACCCTCCACATCAAGCAGGCCCACACTGCGGGCCACCAGGTCAAACACTTGATTCTAGGTCTTGATTTCGCTATGGCAAAGAACATATCAGTGTACCCAGCCTCATTGCAGGCTGCACACCCGCTCAGCCCTTGAGGTGCCACTAACTCTGTGAACCGTGAGGCGATGCCACGTGGCAGTAGGCCCGCAGTGCCCGTCGGCTCAGGCCTATACTGCGGTCCAGCAGGGCTCACAATAATGCCACCATTCCAGACCTCCTGGATGGCGCATCTTCACAGGTTGCACACCCGCTCAGCACTTAAGGTGCCCCTACCTCAGTGCACCGAAAGACACCATCCCGTGGTGGTGTGCCTGTGCCTGCTGCAGTGTACCCGGTGCCACCAAGTCTGTGCCCCGCAAGACATGGACCCTTTATGATTGAGTCCCGTGGTGCGGAAGCCATCATGTCACCCCTGGCACCAGGAAATGTGCTGTGCCCGGGCCCTAAGCCCTAAGGCAGAAATGAAATGCTACATTTGCGGTAGTTATCACACGTTCTTGAGAATATCCCCTTATGAGTTTTTCAATGTGTCCATGAGCGATAAGAGGAGTCGATAATTGCTATTTTTAATTCTAAAGTGCAATAGAATGGATTTAGAACATCAGGTTATTGAAAGTTCCTTTGAAAGCTATGGGGGGGCAGAGTGCCTATGATGGCTCTTATAGACCTTCTGGTACAAAGTTCCAATGTTTATACCTTATTTTAACAATCTAGCTTAAGTGGGTAGAAAGTTCTTATATCGTTATAACGGTTCTGCCTCAGCTACACCGGTCACAAAAAATCCTCTCCATCAATATAGGCTGTCATAGCTATAACTCAGGAAGATGGAATTTAACGTCCAGTATACCATTTGGCAGCAGGCTTTCATAATTTATTAACAGTACACAAATTGGAACATGTCTGACATGGTGGGACAGTGCAGGAGCATGCTTTGTATTTATTATTTCAAAGCCCCTTCACTTCCAGCACATTTATCTTTTTGTTGGTAGACAGATGGGACACCAGTTCTTTCTGTTTGTTTTATTTGAGAGGCATTCACCCATATTGGTCACTAGTTGGCATATGTCTAGGGTTTTCATAGGTTCCTACAGCCATGTACAATACAACTATCACTCAGATCCCTAATGGTCTCCTCTGATGAAGCATTCTGCCCCTAATCTTACTTGCATATCCTGGTGGTATGGGGAGGCTTCAATGAAAATTGCAGCCTGACTTTTCTCTCAAATGCTGCTGCATAGGATCTTACACAATCTCAAATGGACCTCTCATTAGAGCCTGTGTGCACTATTATACTAAAATGCTGAGTGTTGGGCTGTGGCACTGGGCCATCCCATTCCACCCACGGCCTAGGTGGATGAGAGTCTTTGAAGTACTGGTCACCGGCTTCCTCAGTGCTTTACTCAAAACTACAACAACTCTTGTGTCTTCAGCTGTCTGGATAGGTATCTGGGACCTCCTAGGCTGCTCGGAGTAGAATTCTGAGGCCTGCCTCTTTGCTATACATGTGATTTACAGTTTGTTTTTCTGTGTGATGGGTATGGAGCTGTGTAATACCTCCTTTTCACCAGCGTACAAAATTCTAGCAGCAGGCAACACAAATATTCAGAAGACTAAGAACACTGCAAACCAGCATGGCAAAGTTCCCAAATGAACATCTGCTGTACAAGATACAGTCACCATCATGTCCATAAGTCATCCAGGCTCTCTCCACTTCCAGCTCAAGTTCGGCACACCACAGCCTGCCCTCAGTTATTCACAATTTAGCACTGATTCCGGGCTTGTTACAACTGTAATGGAGGGGCATTTCTTGGGGATATCGGTGCGAGGCACAGAGTGACGAGCAGGCATCGCCTCTCATATGGCTTCTATGGCCACACCACTGTTTTCCCAATTTAACTGCAGCACTGCTTGTACAGGAATCCACATAAAAAATGTGTATTGTCTGGGGGTATTCCACTTAGAGTCACAGAGTTTGGCGTTTTCACCCCATGGCACCAAGGACTTAGTCAGTGTGCCAACTCGAATCAAAAATCTAGTTAGACTGTACGCCATGCACACCCACTGAGCAAAACTGAGCAGGAAATGGTTAGCAGTAACCATCAGTCCCATAAAAAAAAAATTAAGGACATCACAGAAATCTCAACCGCCTTTTGTTAATGAGTAACACACTCAAAACAGCATTGAAAAGCAGGATATATATATATTAAAATGTTTATTTTAAAATCCTAACCTAGTGCAACAAATGTGGATGATAACCACAGAATATAAAAAGTAAGGCAGCTAAGTATGTTACGAATAATGAAAATAGGAGGAAGAGTTCTAACATGTTTATTGAAGTCTACATTCCTAACGCCCTCATGCTGCTAATTTTAGGTGCTATGTTACCTTTAGCTGAATCAGTAAATAATACGCCTACTTCTGAGTTTCAGAGATGATGCACACGCAAAAACAACAATTGATGAACGGAATGTTGCACAATGGCAAAACATTCACCCCCATGCTCAGACGTGAGTCCCGTGCCCTCCACGCCACTGGAGTCAAGCTATCCTGGCTGATGACAGCTGATAGCCAGAAACCGGTCCTAGGATGCTTGATTCCGGTCCAGGGAACACAGGGCTTGGCAGTTCGGGCTAGACTGTTTCCATGAGGCACAGGGTCAAGGCTAATTTACATATGGCCATGTCTGAACTGGGATGGCTTGGTGAGCAAAACAATATGGATTTAGGCCCAGATCTCTGTACTGGGGTGAATGTATGACATTGTTCTGCATTCTGTCCATCAACTGTGGTTTTAGAGATGATGCACACATCATACTTGTTTTTAAACAGCAAGAGCTGTTGTTCTGAAATAGCAGACGATCTATTTCAAATCACCTTGGTGAAGTTCTGGAACACAAACAGCAACTCCTGAAGGCCACTTTGCTCATTTTTGCTCTCAGCTAAAGTGGGTGCTGCAAGCTGGTGAAACTCCTCTTTAACTTTTACTCTGATATCTGGATTTCTAAAGGATCTGATCAAGACATTTGTTGAAGAAACCTTACCTTTGTAATCAATTTATTTCATACATTGAAAATAACTATAAAGCTTGCCGACATCTATGGTATTATTAGTTTAGAAAGAGGGCAATTATATAGTCTAGATATATAGAATCCTAGAGACCAGGTGCATGTGATATAAGCATTTCTGTGCATGTAAAACAATTCACATGTTCCATAAAGGAAATATAAGAGTTTATTCTACAGAAATAGAAGATTTTAAACTGATAATATGAAAGAAATAGTCGAAAGGCATAGGGTTTGATTCACAAAATGCACTTTTTAGTGAGTATTTTATAATACTACAAAATGTAATGCAAAGTGCTAGTCACAAAGTATAAGCTTAGTTTACGACTCTGTATTACCGATATTAATATGTATAATGTGCTCAGCCCTGACTTCAGAGTCTCCACACACATAAGTTTATATTTTAGTAGAAAATGTAGGAAGAACTGGCGGGAGTGGGTGGAAAAAGTGGTAGACATACTACAAAAGGGGAAGGCATTAGGAAGGAATAAGAGGGGCATCTGGTGAGTCATGGAAGGGTTTAGAGAGGGGTGTCACCCACCCATGTACAAGCAAACCAATTGCTTTTGGGAAAGGGTGGATACATGTAACATTCTTTTGTAGTAAATATACACTCGAAGAGCCTGATTCACAAAACTAACTTAGACTTTTCAGTAAGTTAATTATTTGGAGTAAGTTTATTACTTTGGTATTCACAAACTTCAAGTGTAAAATTTAAAAAGATGAGGAAGAATGGTGGAAGATATGTCTGAGAAAATGTGAGCTGGGAAATGATCATGGGGTGAACCAGGCTTTACAGTAGTCATAATAAAGGCTAAACTAGTCCCAGTGAGCAATGAAAAATTGGGGAGAGAAGAAGGAGAAGACTAAAGCATAGAGGAAAAAGAAAACGTGATAGTTGGGGGGAGGGAGATGATCTAAAACTTAGACTCTACTGAGAGGAGTATGGAAAGCAAGGAGACTAGAGGGACAAGGAAATAAAGCTGTAGTTCCAATATTGTTCAATGTAGAAATCAGGGAAAAGTTCACAGAATTGTTCAGGTGTGTTAAGCTTGGATTCACTGGATTACTTCCCTAACTGTTTTAGAGAAAAGAAAAGCAGGAAAGTTTAATAGCCTTCTGAAAGGATTTATATGTGGATAGATATGATGCACAGTTCTTAGGAGGCACTTAAAGGCTCCAACTTCTAAAAAGTCTTTCTTGAATAGCAAGCACTTTAGTGCACCTAGGAGATGTTACTGAGCGTGATTAAGGTCTGCAGCATCTATTGCATCCAGTTAATAATATTAGATGTTGTATGATTGATGGAGCCTTCTAGATGGTAGGGAGTCTCAGTGAGATGTAGTGCTAATTCTAGTAGTTTAATGGTAAAATCTTTGAATTTCAAGAGGGCTGGATCAAATCTCTTTTGGTGGCCAAGAGTGATTATCAAGAATTCAGCCTATGATATGGCAAATGTAAAACATTCCCTCATTTGCATGAGACCATTTCCCCACTAAAATGCAGGCAAGCCTCATTTGGAATCATGCCAGTGCACAATTAGCCCTGGTGCAATCCATATTATAAAAGGGATCATGCAAGTATATATGGCCCTTTTTGTAAACAGTAGAGCCTCCGGTCCTAGTCTTTAATGTCAACCCAGGTAGGACACAATTCTATTAAGTCAGGTCATCAGTAACCATGCATATATCTTTGCATCTGTATTTAAAAATAGATTTAGAAGGTATATTGTCAGGTCACCAGCAGCCATGCATTCATCTTTGCAACTGCAATTAAAAAGAGTTTCAGAAGGTCTATTGGGTGGCAAAAAAGGTGTAGGTATGGGGGCTTATCATTTATATTAGGTAATATGGTTAACCAGGAAGGGGGAGTGCTGCAATCAGACAAGGGGGCATATTATCAAGGGCAGAATCGCCTCTTTAGCGGCACTTTTTGCCGCTAAAGCAGCGATTTTCTTCTCGCCCTATTAACAAGGCGGCGCTAACATGCATTAGCGCATGTTAACAGCCTATTTTGTAATGCATCTCATGACAGCGATAGATATCGCTAATGAGATGCAAAGTAGGTGTTCCCTCCTAAGACAATATGTGAAATGCTCGCAAAACCAACATCGCTGTATCAACAACGCTGCCCCTGAACAGCGAAGCGATAACAAAACACGCGCTAAGCCCCCATTATTGCATGATTCCAACGCCTGAAAAAAACCTGACTTAGCAGTATTTCCTATGGGAGGTGGATTGTGTGGTTAGGTACACAGTCCCCTATTAACAAACATTTCATTAGTGCTGTGAAATCATCGAAGGATTTCACATGCTAATGATGATTATCGCAGTCTTTCATGTGATTGTACTTCGCCTGTTAGCAAAGCGTTGCTAAAACGCCGCTAACACAGTGATGTAATTCAGCGATAGAGGGCGATAATGAAAAAAGCGCTTAGAGCGTTTTGCTATATTTATCGCAGTTTGTAGATAATATGCCCCATAGTTTCTTTGAATATCATGGGGCCCAAAATCCTACACAGACATCTGCAGGGCTGGTCTGGAAGCTCTTAAAGACTGAGGGCTTTCCTATTGCCTGCAATGCTGATAGCTGCAATTTCCTCCTCCCATAGACTTCACAAGTTTAACATGAAACACCAGCTTCTCTGACTGATTATGCAGGGGTCTCAGTAGTATGACCTTGTCACACTTGAGCTCCTGATTATTAGTTGAATATACACCCTTTGTCAAATAACATTTCAGGAAAATAGATAGACTATCCATATATTAAGATTTAACAAACCCATTCTGCTTTCTCAATGTGTGAACACATTCTTGGGAATTTTACTCTCTGGTAATATTAGCTAAAACGTCACCCTAAACTCACAACCTTGATACCAGGAAGTTGAAGACTGATTGGTTATATGTTTAGGGTAGATTGCAACAATTTGGCAAATATGTTTCTTGTGGTCAGAATACCCTTTTTGAACAATCAGAAGCTAATATAATGGCCTGCCTTTCCATTCTGTTGAACCCAGGGCAAAAGCTACTGTGCTGGTCCTGATTAACAGTCCTCACAGTTCCTCAGGCCATTACAAGTTTAGCAAAAACATTATTGTTTGAGAAAAAGCTTTTAGATTTCTTTTGACAAAGAAGTTCTGACAACAGGATTGGACAGCAGGGAGCTCTGGAAGGTCTACTTAGAATGCAGATACACCACATCTTCTGCAATCAAAGTTAGCACAATGAGTTAAAGATCTCAGAGAGCAGTTAGAAAGATTTTAGTTAAATATAAAAAAAGCAGATTCAGAGGCCAAGAAATAATAAACCCTTAAGTATTGATTATGAGGTGGGGAATAGAAGGTAGAGTCATGGTCATTCATCACTTTCTGCATGTTGCACATAGGGGCCTTGTACAACTGGTTAGTGGTATCCAAAGTAGAACTAAGACGCCAATTAAATTTCATGTCCTGTATGAAATGAAACTCTGATAAACTAGGCTTGAGTGAATGATATTGCAAAGTCAATGGGTCATGCTAAGTGAGGATGTATTGAAGGCAAAATGGAAACTAGGGGACAAAGTCTTTCCTGGCTTGTCTTCTATACAATATTAAAATATTGTTTGAAAATCATCATCTTCTAAATACAAAGCTGTGTGGAGCCTTGCCACAGGGACATTGAAATATTACATACAATATTTACACACTTTGATCTGAGAATGAGCACCAGTACAGTTAGGCGGGTCACAAAATGAATATGGAGAAATATGATCATAGACAGCTAATGGGTATCAAAATATGGATTCTCCATTCCTGCAGGTTTCTCATGTATGGCAGGAAGCCAGTACTAAAACTAAGCCATGGTTATACAAAACTACTTATGGTTTGTGAAGTCTTGATAGTGTCTGAGCACACAAAAATGTTTGGTCCATTCTCTTGGCCTTCTTACAAAGCCTGGCGTTGCTAAATAGCTATTTCCATACAGAATAGCTGAAAGATTTGAGCAGAATTGTTTGTCAATGGAGTGGCTGGATGTCGGTTAGAGACAAATTGAAGCTCACTTACTTCACTTCAGCAGAAAAATCTCTTTCAGTACAGTTGGTAAAGTCCTGCATTTTTGAGATAATTACAAATATCTTGGATTTTGGCACTTTGGATCCTGTCTATAAGCAAAATATCCATAGATAAATTTGAATTTGGCACTCCAGGACTTCCTTTGGGCCAGCCGGGTGAATAACTTTACCGGCAGCGTGGCATTTTTTAGAAAGAATAACCACTACCAAAATTGTTTAGCCCAGCCGGGTTGGAATTATCACCGGCAGAGCGACTACAAAGACTCTTACTCCATCATACAGCCCTGAAGAAGTCGCAGAATTATTTTCTACATGCAATGAAACACGCTTCGGCTGGTTTCTGTTTTGGCTCAATGAAAACTGAATTAAAGACAAAGCCACACCCTCCCTATATGAATATGGACCATTGTTATAGGGCTTATTCCCTCTCTTAGCAGCACCATATAATCTTTTACCTATGTACATTTGCATAAACCAGCAGAGCGCCTATTTTTCCCTGGCTACTAAAAACCCTATGTTAGAGACCCGATAGACAAAACTGCAACTGCTCTTACATTTCAAACATCTCCCAACATTAATGTTATATCCCCTTTATTACCTCGTGCAACACATCACTAGACCCAACATATCTTTCCCTTCACAAAACAATCTGCAAAACAAAAATCCTAAATACATATATTCATTTATCACATCAAGATGGTTTCTTTGATAGTTTCCTCATCATGGAATCCAATACAAATCTTCACTGTGGTTGATGAAATAGTAAAAATGTCCAGACCCCACACAAACAACATTCACACCAGATCTAAATTTACACTCACGAGTTAGAACTAAATTTATACTCACAAGTTAAACACATTCACTAATTCTGAGTAGTGGTTCTTTTCCATCGAAGTTTTGAAACTCATAGAGTCATGTGAGATCAACAGGGAGTACCAGAATGATTAATTGTCTCTGGAATCAATGTCCCACCTCTGCTTCGATAGTTTTTCCTCGTTCCACCATTTACCATTTTCAAGCATACTGACTCGATCTTTGACTTGTAACCCTCTCTTAATATTAGAAAATTGTAATGACTCTCGGAATTTATGCCAGTTAATTTGATCCTGACCCAATCCTTCTCCTTGAAACATGCATTCTTCCTAAGAGCACTCTCACATTTTTCTGTCATTCAATAATGTTACTGGTCTGACACTGTTAAATAAGACATCTGAGAACTAACCAACCAAGTGGCTGATGTTTGACCTTTTTAACAGCAAAAAAGGAGAAAGCTCAGTGATTGCATTGGAAGTGGTCCGATTTTCCTCAACACGTTCACCACAGATGGCTGTACATTATCCTTTGTGACCCTATTGCAACTTTCCACTAGACCATTGTTCCTAGGGTGATACAATGATGTAGTCACATCCTTAATATCCCAATGGCTAGAAACTTCTCAAATTCCATGGTGGTAAACTGCACCCCATTGTTCATTACCAATTCACCTGGAGCCCCCTCTCATGGGAATAAAGACTGCAGATAATCACAGATTTCACCTGTACTGGCAGATTCCACAAACTCTATTTACAGCCATCGATCAACATAATACACCACCCCTACCCCATAGCTACAACACTCTTCAAAAACATATATCGGACCAATCATATTCATACCCAGTTTCAACCAAGGGTTCTCTGGTACAGGTACAGCTTCAACCGGACTGGGAAAGGCTACCTGGGTCTTATAGCTAACAGCACATGCCACGCAATCCCTCACAAACTGTTCCATGTTTCTATCTATACCTGGACACTAAAACATCTCTATGATTCTCCTTTTCATGGCCCTCATGCCCACATGACCTTCATGTGCCAGCCTGAAAACCTTTCCCGGCATGACTTGTGGAACAACTAAAAAATCTGTCCTTCTAAGAATGCAATCCTTAAAATGTAATTCCAAAAAAAGATATGCTTAAATAAGTTGAAGGATTCACTTGCTCTGACTTTGGGTCACCACTTACTTATACAGCTCACAAACTTCACCAACACCTCATCCCCCAGCACTGCTAACTTCCAATCCTCTTCGTAATTGAACATTTCCTCAATATCAGATGTGAAGGCAATTACGCAAAATTCCTCATTGTCAACCTCATCTACTTTGTTCCCTGCCTTAAGTGGTAGTCTAGACAAAAGATTTGCGAAGACATTCTTCACACCTGTTATATATCCCAAACAGAACTGAAATTCCTGTACTCTATAGTGACACTTAGTAATCCTAGTTGTAGCTGTACTGGCACTTTTGGTAGAAAACAAATTTACCAGAGGTTCATAATCCATCGAATTGTAGACTTAATTTCCACAAAGCATTATAAAGTAGTTTACATCCCATTATTAGCCAGCTCATTCTTGATTAAGCCAAGCTCCTCACCTAACTCCTCATGTCACACAAAGTGTGCATTTTTCTTCATGAGAGGTCTTAAATTATAAATTCTTTCACTACATTTGGGAATAAAGTGTGCATAAAACTCAAGCATTCCAAAAAAGATCGCACCTGATCCTTATTCTCAGGAGCTGGAAACTCCACTATGGCTCCTTTAGTTCTGTTCCTCGAGCTGACAATTTACACTCTAGATAAACCACAAAATCCACTGTAATTCTGAACTTAATAGCATTCAAAGTAATACCTTTTTCCTTCAAGATAGATAATACAGAAGCCAACTTTAACCATATTTCTTCATGATTTGTGTCACTAGAATATTTGATTTACTAATTGAATTAAGAGACAAATAAAACAAGAACTTACTAATCTCTTAATGAGAAATAAAGCTTTGAAACTTGCCTAAAACTCTCATCATTGACTGAACATATTTGTAATTGATGTCAATGATTGATTTGATTTGAGCTGGGTTTTCATTAATAAATGGTGGCAATGATCTGTCACCTCAGAGAAAAATAAAAGATATAGGGCCAGATGTAGGTAATCCCCGATTACCGATTCTTAAATACCGAATCATACCGATTCGGTATTTAATAACTGGCAATTGGGATGTAGGTATATTTACCGAATCAATTACCGAATCGGTAAGATTCGGTAATTACCGAATCGGTATTTACCGATTCGGTAATTGCCATTGATTCCTATGGGCTTTGAGGCCCATAGGAATCAATGTCAATTACCGAATCGGTAAATACCGATTCGGTAAAATTACCGAGTGTACAAAGGGAACAGGTTGTCACTTTGACACCCTGTTGCACCCCTGATTCTGGCTTGTGTGCAATGTGACACACATACATGCCCTTAGGGCATGTATGTGTGCCACATGGCACAGGTGTACATGCACAGATGAGCATGTACACAGGAATTCGTTATTTACCATGAGATAGTATTTCATGGTAAATAACGATTTCTTAAGGGCCTGTGGCACTATTTTAAGTGCCACCTACATCTGGAATTACCGATTCTGTAAATATACTGAGTCGGTATTTTACCGAATCTGTAAATTTACCGAATCGGTAAATTTACAGATTCGGAAAAATTCGGGCCCCCTACATCTCAAAAAACAATTACCGATCGGTAACGGCCAAAATCAGCCGTTACCGACCGGTAATTGGCGACCTACATCTGGCCCATAGTGTAGAGTTGGAGTCCATTCTTGTAAGTAAAAATGTTAAACTGGTACTGGAGATTATAATTGGACTCTTTCTGCGTTATCATGAGCAATAATGCGTTTTAACTTTAACATGTCACTATCTTGGCTCATGTCAGTGACAATTTGTTCTAAAGACCTGGCATCTAGTGTGCTCAATTTTACAATAAAAGTGATGTAGGCATCCATTGTCTGAGATGATGTACAGGGTACTGAAATGGTACTCTTGAAAAATAATCAGCAGGATTCTGATCTTTCCCTGGATGATGAAGAATTGTATAGTTGTATTCTTGCAACCTCATCCCCCAACATTCAATTCAAGGAGGCCTTTTGGTTTTGGGAGTGCCAAATATCTTCAACAGTGCTTGATGATCAGTCACTACTGTGAAAAGGCTTTCTGTACAAGAATACATGGAAATATTCACAAGTCCAGACCTCTGGAAAAATGTCTTTCTTAGGTAGTGAGTAAGCATGTTCTATTGGTGACAGGCATTTGCTGGCTCATGCCACAATACTTTTCCGAGCATTCGGCTGTCTGTTGTGCTGTGCCAGGATTTACCCAACCGAACAGGGCTAGCATCAACTACAACCTCTGTATGAAATATGAGTTCAAAGTAAGCCATTTCATTGGCATTCTCAATAGCTTGTTCGATTTTTTGGAAACTCTGCTCACATTCACGTGACCAATGAAAAGACACATTCTTTTTAGTCAGTTCAGGTAACGGTGCACTGACCGTAGCAAAGTCTTGTATATATCTAGAACAGTAACTGGCCATTTCAAGAAATTATTGTAACAGAGAAATGTCCTGTGGGTGACTTGCAGTAGACAATGCTTCCATTTTAGATGGGTCAGGTTTCAGTCAGGCCCCCATCAGAAAATACATGGCCAAAAAATTTCTAATTTTTCTTGTGAATTTAAATTTGTCAGCATTCAGGGTTAAGCCTACATCGCTCAACAGATGACAACTTGTATAAGAGCTCTGACATACTCTGTGTTGCTTTGAAAACTAATATGTCATTGCTATAGATCAATGCATTTACTACAGGCAGTATGACATGTGGAATGATGTCTTGGAAAAGTTCTGTAGCAGAGGATACACCAAAACTCAATTGGTTCTAGCGAAACAGACCAATATGCATTGAAAGGCAGAAATGTACATGGATTTTTCTTGAAACTCCTGTTGGTGATATCCTTTATTTAAGTTGAGTCGAGAGAAGAAATTCCCACCATTCTGATGAGTTATCATATCAGCAATGTACAAACCTCGATGTCTCTCTCGCTCAATCGACTTGTTGGCCTGAAGCCTGCCAATGCATATGTGTACAGCTCCTTCACTGTCTTTTTAGGCACTACTGAAATAGGAGACACCCATGGCATTGAACCAGTGGAGAATACAATAATGTCATGTATAAGCAATTAATTAAGTTCCTTCTCAAAAGCCTCCTGCATGTGAAATACAATTAGTCTGTTTCTTTGTGCAACAGGATGAACAACTTCAATTATATGTAATTTTACGTTCATTGCTTTGAGTTTTCCTAACTTGTGAAATAATGAAGGAAATTGACATACAATTTCATCAAGGGCGTTCATATTATAGTTCACTGATATCAACCCCGTATCAGCAGCAGTGTTAACACTAAGCAAACAGGCACTTGAGGCTGTTCCTTGAAGTACATGAATAGGTGCTTGTACCACAGCTTTTTATGCTTCATCGCAGCTACTAATGAACATTTACTATTTAAGGAAGCAGCAAATGTCTTTGACTTCGCAAGTTGAGGTAACGGAGAGAACTCTTGACACTTCTCCTTAGACATGATATTTATTGACACAAAAATGTCAATTAAGAATAGTATTGAATACCCACTTATCTTTATATGTGGTGCCTTTTCTTGTGGATTTTTCTTCACTTTGAATTTTTTCTCACATCCGACTAGTCCCACAAGTGCCTGCCTTTCTGAAGTAAATATCGTAATTGGCAAATTTTGATTGTCACTGTCACTAGAAATGGATAACAAGGAACTCTTTGTCGATGATTTAGACAAAGATCGACATTGTTTTTTTTTATATAATTTTATTGATATTGCAAGAAGAACATTTTCATTAAATTTTCATAGTATAACAAATAAATACAAAATAGAAACAGCATAAGCTAACAATTAACATCTAAGACAGAGAGAAACATAATATAATTTCAAAAATATATTATACAGAATATTGACACTGTAGTTAAGCTGGTCTCATCAGATCTTTATAACCTCTATTTCACAATTCAAAAAAAGTTCCCCAAATTTTTTCCCTCCTTGCCAAAGCCTTAGGGCCTCTAAGTCTTGCTAATGAAAGTTCCATTACATTTATTTCGCTTATCAAAATCCACCATTCAGTTATTTTCGGAGGATTTTTGGAAATCCAGCTTCTAGCTATAACTAACCTAGCGCAGGCATATAGTATAGTTAGCAAATCTTTATGCTGGCAACACACATCTTGTATATCTAGTAATATCAAATACGCCGAAAGCAATGGTGTAGCTATTTGCTTTCTGGTCAAAACGTCAGTTATCCCCTTCCAGAATAGGACTAACTCTGGACAGGAGAAAAGCATATGCTCAATGCCTGCTGCTTCCATATCACACATTTTGGACATTTTGTACGATCAGTTGAATGATTTCCTGATGCCCAGCTAGAGATCCTTTGAGGCGTATAGTATAACTGAGTAATAGTTTTATATAGCTGTAGCCTCAGATTAGAAGATTGCACAACCCGGTTTATTTGGCATAGTGAAAGTGAAATCTGTGAGGGATTGATATTTATTCCCAATCTTGTCGACCATTTGGCCGCTATTTTCCCACTATCATCTTGTTTACCTAGACTCAAATATCCATAGCCCATGCTTATAAGCGATTTTGTTTTATCCGAGTATAGACATGCTAACGTATCTGAGTGGGCCACTTCTTCGATTTTCATTTTGCGAAGTAAGAAATCTCGTATTTGAATGTATTTAAAATACATGCCATCATTTAGTTCAAATAGTAGTTTTAATACATCAAAATCTAGAAAGCCACTTGGGCCATATAAATCACCCAAGGAGTTAATACCATGTCCGGCCCACAGAGATTCCCTATCCCGTCTGAAAAAATGCCAGGCAATCCTGGGTTGCCCCATATTCTGAGTTCAGCATTAAAAAAAGAAATCTTATCTATGGTCATAATTTGGTCCCATATTTTCTTAATATGTCTCGCAGTCTTAAATTTTACTCTTTTGAAGTAGTTAGGATCGTTGACACAAAATAAAAATTGATTGCAGTTAGGTCCCAGCATAAACTGATGATAAAATATCGAACTCTCATTTTTCAACAAACTTCGTAAGCAAGAAAAAAAAGTGGCCAAAAAGTATAACCTAAAATCAGGGAACGCTAGACCTCCCTTTTCGATTGATAACTCCAAAAGTTTCATAGATCTACGTGCTTTTTTATAGCCCCACACAAAGCTACTGCATATACCTTCTATTTTCTTTAAAAAAGTCTGTTTGGTTGCAGAGGGATAGTTCTAAATTGATATATTATCTTAGGCAGGATCTTCATTTTTATTAAATTCATACGCCCCACTAAGCTAAGCGGTATTTTGTGCCATTTTCTTAAAGTTAGAGTAATTTCTTTTAACAATGAATCATAATTTAATGCTATTACTCTGTCTACATTGGCTGCTAGCTTAATACCTAAGTACGTCGCACTATGACATAAACCTGAAATCGGCACTGTTGGTTTATAGTTAGCAATAATCTGCGTCTTGCCTACATTTAGTTTATATCCTGCCACGTCTCCAAAATTATCAGCTTCTTTTATTATTTCTGGAATAGCTCTCACTAAGTCAGTTGTATATACCGCTATGTCATCTGCGAAGGCAGTTATTTTTAAACTCTTCCCGCCATGTTCTATTGGGGTGATATTTTCTTGAGCAAGCAGTGCATTTAGGAATGGCTCCAGAGAAAGGGCAAAAAGCAAAGGTGACAGAGGGCAGCCCTGCCTTGTGCCCCTCTCTATCACAAAGTTTGACGACTCAATTCCCCCATAACTGATCTTAGCCATTGGGTTGTCATACAACGAGCGTACCCAATCTAGATATTGTCCCCGGATACCGATCTTCTTCAAAACCTCCCACAAATACTCCCACCCCACTCGGTCAAATGCCTTTTCTGCATCTAACACGACCCTTCCAAGTGGGGTGAGAGTAATTGAGGCTACATTGAATGCAGTAATTGCCATGTTTACGTGGGCCGTGGTGTCTCTCCCCAGCACAATCCCATGCAGTTGAATATTTACTAGATCCGGCATGATAGGGGCTAAAGGATTTGCCAACATTTTTGCAAAATTTTTTGCGTCTGAATTAATTAAAGAGATCGGCCTATAGGAGCCGCATTCCTCTGGAGGTTTATTTTTCCTAAGAAAGAAGACTATTTTGGCTATTTTCCAGGAAGTGGGGGCCGTTCTTGACTCTGTTATGGAGTCTATTACTGTTTCTAAAAGTGGAAGTAATTCTTGTGAGCAGATTTTATACAGCTCCATAGGTAAACAATCCTCACCAGCAGCTTTTCCCAAAGGTAAGGCTAAAATAGCCTTATTTATTTCAGTTAGTATTATTTTGGAACTGAGTTGTGTACCAGCTTCGATATCCCTTTGTGTAGACAAATGTTCATTCAAATATTGATGTATTTTAGCCCTAGTAGGAATGTTATCTGGTGTATATAAGTTTCTATAATATTTAGTAAATTGGTCTAAGATTTGTTCTGACTGATCGCAATTAAGCAAGTCAGAGCCTTTAATTATTTTAATCCTTGTTCTAGCTTTCTTGTCAGCTACCTTATATGCTGGCACTTTGCCAATTCTGTCCCCCCCTTCGTATTGTGCCAATTTGAAGTTGTGAATTTTTACACTATATCTTTCTCTCAGGATCTTTTTAGCAGCTGATTGTAATTTTAGTAACTTGGCTCTTAAATCTTCAATGTCTGTTTTTCCTTGCGAGGTAGACTCTGCTAGTTGCTGTTCCACTGACAAAATATTAGAAGTAGTCAACTTCGTGTCTCTGCGGATTTCAGCGTTTTTCCTTAAAATATATTGCTGAGCAAAGCCCCTTATGCTACACTTACAAGCATCCCAAACTACATTGATCATGGCGGTGTTAATATTCAATTCTATAAATTCATTAATGTGATCTTTTAATAATTGGACAAACTGGACATCTGTGAATAAATACCTTGGAAATGTAAAATGTCGAACTGCCCACCTCTGGTCGCTAATTTTGACTTCTAATAGTATCGGGTTGTGGTCTGATGTGACCCGCGGGCATAGTTCCATATTACAATTATCAGCAATTTGATCCGTTGCCCACACCATATCTATTCGTGAACAAGTTCTATGAGGCGCCGAATAATATGTGTATCCTACTACATTAGGAAACTTTGAACGCCATACATCCTTTAAGTTATGCAATCTACCAAGCTCCAAAATTGCAGCTCTAACCTTGCGCATCCTCCTGGAGGTACCTTGTCCAGTAGAGTCTAATTTATAGTCCATTACACAATTAAAATCCCCCATAACCAATACTTCCCCTTCCCACTCCTGTAAATCTATACTTAGCTCTTTATACAATTTAGGATCATCTATATTAGGCCCATATACCAAACACATAACAAGTCTCTTAAGGCCAAATTGGATTTGTACAATGGCCCATCTACCTCGTGGATCCGATGCGGATTTAATTATTTCAATCCCTAATTGTTTCTGTTTTAAAATCACTACCCCTCTAATAGAAGCTCCCAAAGTTGAGCAGACCACCAGCTCATACCCCATTTGTGACAGCAATTTTCTGTCTTGATAGCCAATATGTGTTTCTGACATGAAAGTGAAATGGGGTTTATACATGTCTATCTCCTCTTGTACCAGTCTCCTCTTCTGTTTGCTATTGAGACCAGCAACATTCCACACAAGAAACCTAATCATAAACATATCTTATATTCATGTTATTCATATTATTAGTTTTTCTCTGTACACCGAATTCTTAAAAAAAATATAGCTTACTTTTGCCAAGATTGACCATTGTTACTTCTTGCAATCATTTTTTTCCCCTTTTTTCAAACCCACCCTTAACTGCAGATCCTCCCACCCTACCCACCCCAGAGTCCCTGAAGGGGGAGCACCCCTCTATAACCTGCTGCCGCTGAAATGGCAGCACAGTGAAGTGGCATACACAAGAGCAACTCCTGCTCTCCTCCAAAGTTAAATCTTTCTTTTGTTAATGAGTAGAAGACAAACAAAAAAGAAAATGCAATAGACAAAAAAAAAAGAGAACCCAGAAATAATGGGTAAAGGATCTTAACATTACATCCCTTTATGCTTTAATTTTTTTATTTAAGTTTTATTATTGATATAGAGCATACTGTATTGAATGAGCTAGAAAAAACTACCTTGCCTGTAGAAATAAACATCTTATACACAGATCTTTCTTCATTTTCCCCTTTCAAGTACTAAATTTTTCTAAAGCCAGGGCCGCCTCAGCTTGATCAACAAAAAAATATGATTGCCCCTTTCTAATCACCTTGAGGCGGGCTGGCTCCTGTAAATAAACCACACATCCAATAGCTTTAAAGGGGTCAATCAACTTGCGAAGCTCCCAGCGTCTGTCCATAGTACCTTTGCTCAAATCTGAGCGTACAAAAAAAGTAATATTATCAATAGTGATCGGGTTGTTAGGTTTAGCTTTAAGAGATACTGCTTGTCACAACAAAAAATTACCAAAATAAATCAGAAAAGGTCGGGGAAATTTGTTATCCTTGTTTTTTTGGATAAGGGGCAGTCTATGGACTCGCTGTAGTTGGGAATCCCAGTCCCAGTCCGTCAAATCACCAAATGCCTTTTGGAATAGGTTGACTACATAGGACCTGGGATCGGCTCCCTCTGCCCCCTCCGGGATCCCAAAGAGTCTAAGATTCTGCCTTCGTGTCCTGTTTTCCATATCCTCCACCTTAGCTTCAAGTTTAGATATTCGTATTGTATGTGAGTCGGTTAGTTTTTTAAATCTAGTAGCCCCTTCTTCCACTTCCACCACTCTTTGTTTTAGTTCTTCCATATCCTGTGCTACCCCGCCTAGTTTTTCACAGACTTCGCCCATAAACGCCTGCAGTTTGGTGTTGTCCTCTCTTAGTTGCAAAAAATGTTGTTGGACTTCTTGTCTTTGGGCCATAAGGGTCTGCATAATCAAATCCATAGAGGAGATACCGGAGTGATCTCCTCTACCTGTTTCCTGTTGTTTAGTTTGTTCCCATATAGAACATGGTGTTGCGCTAGGATCAAGGCTTACAGGGGTTCCAGTCAAAGAGTTGACAGTAGAGAGGCTGCAATCTACATTCGCATTATCCTTGTCTAGTCCAGCTGATGCAGCCCCTACTCTAGTATCCAATGTTGCTTCTATTGATACAGTGTTGAAATTTAGGGTATTCGTTTGTAAACTGGCTGAAGTTTTAGTTGTTAGATCATTAAAATCACCCCCAGAATTGGCAGGATGTTCAGTACTAGTCTTTGTAACAGTATTTAAATCTAGGTCACTGATGTCCGTACTCATATACGGTGTTATTAAATCCATGTTTATTTCAGCTGATTCTGGGGTTGGTAACCCCGATTTTCCTGATCTCAAAGATGTCATGTTAACACCTGGGTTCAAATCAGGCAAATCAACACCAAACAAAGTCGATCTTTGAACCCAGACAAAGATCGACTTTGTTTGGTGTTGAATTGCCTAATTTGGTGTGACCGCTTGACCTTGTCAGAGCACGTTGAACACCACTGAGGTAGCGTTCGGCAATTTTGTCTTCCCACTGTGAAACACTTACTTTTCTCTTAACCTTCCAAATCATCATGAAATGCACTGCTTTAGCACAGTAGATGCATATTTATCTGATTTCTAGTTGAAAGATCAACTGCTGTTGCTATGCCACCTTTGATGCAGATCCTGGACATCAGCAACAATGCCTCATGGTTTCCCAAAACCAGATCAGGTCAAACAATTATAGTGGCAACACAAAATAGCACCCCTAGGTTTAAAATGAGAAAGGAGTGTGGGGGGTCCCTTTTAAAGGACAGTTTCCCTCACCAACCCATAGGTGGCATGCTTCATCATCGGGTAACCTTCTTGCACTGTGAGCCTAGTCGCAGTGCGGACTACAGCCCCATCACTGAGAGGGAGGAGCTCAGGGATGTTTTATGGTTTGCCCAAGAACTGTTCCAAAAAAGATGAGCTGGGCGTTGAGGGAGCGAATAAGAAGGGGGTGTGAAAGTGAGTTAAAACTAGCTCTCTGGTATGTCAGAACAGACTTCAATAGGACTTTCTGAGGTCAGGATTAAAAGAGATGAGCTATGGCAGGAGGATTCAACCTGTCACAGATTCTAACTAGTCAACATGTTTCAGCCATTATACCCTCCGTAGAGGTGTTGTGGCTTTCTTCTTTTTGGATTACAGTAGAGGGAAGTCGCCCCCTGCTGGTCGTTAACCTCCCCCGGTCTCCTTTTTGTGTATTGCAAACATTTATAGTGCCAAGAAGACTGATTGAAAAAATGTATTGTATATGCCAATCTATATAAATATTTTGTAAAACGTTTTAGTTTTTTTATTTAACAGAGGGGAAGATGTAGTGTCTTGCGATTTAGAAATGATGGAACACTTTTGGCTCCCGGTGTACTCCGTAGAATGGTGACACAAGTGTTAAAGTGGAATGCACTAAAGGCTGGTTTAGAATGGGAAGTTCGTGGTTACACGCAGAGAAATAAAGACGTGTATTACTAAGCTCTATGTATGGTGTAGTCCTTTGCAGGTAAAGAGGCTGGGGAGGATGCTACACCCTCCATTCTTAAGAAATAACAAAACAAACCAAACTTCTTTTTCTGTGTAAAT
The DNA here is from genome assembly GCF_964261635.1 of Lissotriton helveticus. Classification (NCBI taxonomy): domain Eukaryota; kingdom Metazoa; phylum Chordata; class Amphibia; order Caudata; family Salamandridae; genus Lissotriton; species Lissotriton helveticus. The sequence continues at coordinate 1,532,728,697 of NC_136067.1, forward strand.
ACCTCCCCCTCTATTGCCTCCAAATACGTCTCAAACCCCTCTTTCCATTGTACCCATTCAACAGGCGGATTCGCAGGTGATGACAAAAAGGTAGAAGGAGGTACACCACTTTGCTGCATTCTGTTGACAAAATGTACCAACCAGCACAGTTGAAAATGTAATACAAAGGTTGGTGATGGGTAAAGAAAGTTGGCAATGCAGTTATGCTTTGTTAACAATGCAGATATCAGTGCCTGGTTTACTGGTGTACGAATCACTGTGAATCGTGGTTCCATGATCAGCACTTTTGTATTAGATTCTCTGGTTTGATCATCACTGCAGTGCTTGCCCACTTGATAAGCATGTTTGTTCAACAGTTAATGGTTTGCAAATCACCACAGTGCTTGGCAGCATAATCAGCCCATTTATTTAACAGGTACTGGTGTGTGAACCACTCTTTTTTTATTGGCCGATTTTGCCCTAAATTAAAATGGAGTCCCTGAAGTCACTGCACAGGCCCAACAGATGTGAAAGCACAAGTTGCGAATGTGCCCAAGCTAAGATGGTGCACATGTTCGTGATGTCACAACGCATGCTTCTGGGACCTAAATGGCAGACGTGGAACAAACTACATTTCACTGAAAACAACACACTAACCGCCTCCTCGCTTCCCTGTCAGGAGGTAGCATGACCACTTGAAGTGCTTCTTCAACCCTCTGCCACACCACAGGTTCAAGGATTGGAATCAGTAGCGGACATGGAGAGCTCGCACAATGCCCAACTGGTCAAAACAGCAACTTACTGTGCCGGATCATGAGACTCAAAACCAGCTCGTAGCCACTGCAAGAATACTCTCCAGAAAAAAGATGCTGACTTGGGAGCATTAATTTATGTAATCTTTACTCCCAAGTTGCAGGATGCAACCAGCAGGGCACAGAAACAATTGCAACTACGGTTAAATTTCAAAAGTCTCCTAACAGTAATGTTCTATTTCCTTTATTACCTTACAGAACACTTTACTAGACCCAACAGATATCACTCTGGGTTAGCAAATCATTTCTTGATTTTTTTTCTGTGCCCACTCTTGCAGAAACAGGGCTACATCTCTCCCTCAGCTTGCCTCTCAACATTATCTTAATGTGGTATGAAATCCATTTAATGAGATTCAAGACAATCCATACCCAACACAATGGCTGTAATTCTGGAATTATTTGGCCATCCACACCATGATGCGCACCGCCATAAAAATGCTGACCTGAAGATATCAGTAGCATATTCCTAGCTTACAATTTTTCGGATTGCTTATGTGTGCCATTTTCATAATTTCTGTGTAATTATGAGTGACATTCAACGACTATGAGTGACATTTTCTCGCCAGCAAATTCACGCAATGAAGACGAAGGAAACACATAAATATTATTAATGGCACTCATTTGAGCAAACAGAAACTCCAAGAAGATCTTAAAACTGCTGTAAAGCAGCTGAAATGGAAGGATTTGAGAAGGTACTAGTGATACTTACTAGTCTGTAGCAAGCAGCACATGATTGGACAGCTGCTGTCGGACATGAATCTGCCGCTGTTTTAAAGCGTGACCCTCTCAACAGGTGGAGCACTACTGAGGGGACGGGCATGGACAAGGTGGGTGCCCCTTGTCTGCCCTGGCAGTGTCAGATGCAAAAGAAAAACAAAGCTGCCGCCCACCACCTCCGTGACTGCTTGAGGCCAAAAATAAACAAATCAAACACTGCAGTGAGTGGGCTCAATTCTTATATCACCCTGATCAGTCATAATGTGCTTGCTAATGAGAGACTTAGAGGCCGTCTCAGCTTGATTGAAGGAACTCCAGCCTACGTGGTGCCTTAGGTGAACTAACTAGCGCTAGATCAACATTAACTCTCTAAACGAACATAGACGCCAGTCTCATCATGACCACTGTGGTACTTTTATGCCTGAAAACGGGTTTGAGGTGAACTCTAAATGAACCTGCAATTACCAGCCTCACTAACATTCACTCTCGCCCATTCCTTCCTCCTGAACTTCATTCCACTCATGCCTACTTAGGGGCATATTATCATGAACGGCGTTAAACATTAGCGCCGGTTTAGCGTCAGAAAACTGCAGCTAAAGCGGCGATAATGGGCTTGATAATATGCCCTGGAGAATTCCAATAGAAGCCCCTTTTCTGGTGTGAACATGGGCTTCTATTATTGGAGTTCTCCAGGGCATATTATCAAGCCATAATCGCCGCTTTAGCAGCAGTTTTCTGCCGCTAAACTGGCGATAATTTTAACACCGTCCTTGATAATATGCCCCTTAGTCTCCTATCCACCCTCTTTTCCCTTCCCTCCCTCCCACATTTCCGTGTTCCCCTTTTCCTCTCGGCTCTTTTGCTCATGCGCCCTTCTTCTCTTTCGATTCACTCTCCTCTATCTCCCTACATCCTTCTGCCACATTGAATGTGTCTGCATCTCTACCTTCTGCTCTCTTAGCATCCCTCACTTGCCATCATCTTGTCTGCCTCACCAACCACTCTCCTGCGATATCTTGCTCTTGGAAAAGTACCTACTCAAAATTTAAATGCAATAAAATCTATTTTGTAAGATTGTATATTTGGTTTCTGTGTAGAATGGCGGCTGCTTCCTGCGCTATTATCTCAGTTCACGCCTCCACTGCATCAGTTCCCTGGGGATATATTTATTGCGCTGAAAAGCCAATATTCAGGTGTGCCTGAGAACGGCCTGGTGCGAGCTCAAGCCATTTGCATTTCACACCTGGAAATGCAGGACTATATGGTCTACTAAGGACCGACTCTCTCCCTTCAAATGCAATATCCTTCTCCTCACCTAAATTTTGCTCTATCTTTATCAAACATCTGCCATCATTTCCTGGCTCTCCCTTTTCTGCCATGTTTTCCCTGTCTCCACTAAGGTCTTCCTTGCTTTTCGCCAGGCACAAGCGCAGGTATTTTCCTTCCTCCCCTTATGCCATGGGTATCCCAATAAAAGTGAAAATGGCTGGGAAGCAGCAAAAGCACCTGAACCGTTCAGGGGATCACAGAGGGTGGACGCTTATTCCATCAATCAACTAACTGCAGTGCAGGAGGCGGCCATATAAACCAGTACTGGCACAGGTGCGGGTCTAAACTCAGTTCTTCATCGTCAGTCAAGTCACAGCTCACAGGCATCTCTTGATTGATGCAGACAAAGTAAGGGGTGGGGAACACGCTTCTTGTCTGTGCAAAGGACTTGGAAGAGTGACATTTAAAACCATGCTATGTTAGATGCTGCCCTGAGCTGATTTGCGTCATTAATCACAGTGCCTGTGTTGATGTCAGAAATACACCTTAATGTGCGTTACTCTAACGCTTAATGCGTGACACTTGGCACGGCTGTTTCTTGGCAACTTGTTGACTCTAATGCTGGTCCCTCTGGTACAATTATGGTGTTCAGGTAGTCGTGGTGCTTCTTTATAACTAATGGGCATTCAGGGTATAATGTCCATTGCATACCACTGGTAAAATGCTTGTCTTTGTATACTTGACAACTTGTGGCATGATGCCCACCTCTGGCAAAATACAGAGGAATTGGCGTTTCCTGATATTTTCCCCCCAAGTCCCTACATGGTAGCAGAGGTACACTTTGTTTACCCCTATAATACAGGGGAATCTTTTCCCCCTGCTTGGCGACCGTCAAGCAATCACATATGATGGCCTCCTGAAGTACATCGATTTCACCTCTCGGTACTGCTGATGAAATCTAAACCAGGACTGTTTATTTAGCAGAATGTCACAATGCTTTTACGTTCTGTCTGTCCTAATTTAAGGTTTCTAATTTTGTGAACATTTGTAAACATGTGCTTAAATTTGGTGTGCCTGCTACACGTCTTCGATCTTAAAAATTACGAGTTGCAATAAGTATTCACATTGGTTTCAATGGGGGTGGTTGCACTCCAACTAAACCCAGAAACCTTAGGTTCTCACATATTTCATCAAGTCTAAGCCTTTTTTTGTATCATATTTCTGCATGCTTAATTTGCCAATATTTTCTATTTGCTGATAATATGTATTCATGAAGTTTGTAATTATTTTGCGTTATTTTCGTGTTCTTAACCACCCTAAAACCACACGTAACCCAATCTTTTTTTAAACAAGTTTACATCTGTTTCCAGTGCGGCAATGGTCATGTAAAAAGTGTGTAAATGCACAACAGGTTCCAACATTTATGGGTGCCTTAAGTATTCCCTCTCTTGATATGCCCTAGCCTTTCCTTTTTTTCCAGGGCAAACGTCTAAACCTATGACTCAAATTAATTCAGCACCCTCATGGTCAGGAAAATCTGAAAACCACAACTTTTTAAATTAAGACACAAATTAATCATTTTGTGCACACACTTGTGCTATGGGTTTTGCAAACTGCCATCTAACCATGTAGGTGAATCCAACATAGTAATCCTTCTCCAGGTTCAAGATGTATTGTAGTAATGCAGATTGTTTATTATATTTAGTACCAACCATTAGCAGAGTGTCTGTACATTTCTTAGATAGAAGCCCATTTAGTCGAAATATGATCACATCACTCCCATCCTGATGTAACTCCATTGCCTCCCATTGCCAGCCCACACTATCTCCAGCACCAGTTGCATAATTTTCAAAACAGTACCACCAAGCACCCCAACTTATCTTCCAGACAGGCTGAGCATCTCTGGTTCTTCTCCGCACACCCAAAGCCAGGACTCCATCAGACTACAGGCTAAGAAGTGTTCGAAAGAAAAAATAAGGTAGTAGGGCTATTTCATCTATGCACCCAGGATCTGAAACACCATCCCCGAATCCATCAGGATCATGCCAACGCCGCTGGAATATAGGGAAGAGTTGAAGGCTCACCTGTTTAAAGAATGCTACATGTAACCAACAATAACCCAGATCCCTCTGCTACCACTCATTGACTGTATGCTTGTCTTTAAGGCTGTAAATCACTTCACTACCTTTTGGCTAGGTTCACTCTATAAATATATCACATACATACACACATACAAAATGTAGACAGCACCACAGATTTCAAAACCTTTAATTATTCTGCCTAAAATGTCTTCAAAAATTGTGGAAGGGTTGCCTGTGGGTTGGTACGGCGTTGGTTACAGTACCAAGATGTGTTGCCGAGCTTCGGTTTCAATGCTGCCTCTGCTAAATGTGTGTGTGAAACATCTCACGAACAGGAAAATCACCGACTCGCGCTAGGTGGATAAAACCAGGAAACAAAGCTGGTATCTGTCTAAGAGTTACTTATTAACCACTTTTCATCTGGCAGGGTCAATATTTCCAGCAAGGAAGTAAACACTTAAGACACGAGGATGCCTGCCTCTTTTCCCCTTATAAAATGATTTCTTTCACAAGACGCTTCTGGCTGAAAAAACAGGGAGAGAATGAAACACTGCAACTTTTATCTCCGCGTTATGCAAAACACATTCATTTCGTCTTTTATCTCCAGGAGGGTGTCTGGTGCCATACATACAGATTGATTCTGTGCAGGTAGATAATGAAAAGTCAAGTGGAAAATTTACGCAATGCCGCCCGCCAGCTTGGTATTCCATTGGTATATAAATTGGATTATTATCGCTAGGGCAGAGGAAAAGAGAGAGCTTGCAAAAAAAATCTATCTTGTGTGAAAGCTCTCTTGAAATCAAGAAATGCTCCCTGTGATTGTGAGCCTAAGTAAAGCTATTATTGAAGAGGCGCCCTCAACTCTCCCACAAATCCGTTCTGTCCCAGTGGAGGAGCCTGCATTCCTTCCAAACATTCAGGATACAGGCACTAGAAACTGAAGCTGAGCGCGAGACAGGGATCATATACAATACAGCAGCATCAGCTGTACCGTATGTGGCATTCACACAGCATCAGAGTGGGTGGCATTTCTGAAAGTCTGATTGGGTAGTACACAACAGCCCAACTGTACTAACAACAAATCTTGTCAATTAGAGCACACCTGCTTTGAGATATTATGGGTGCTCTGATGTCACAGAAAATCCAAACACTTGTTTCTTCTTACCCTGTTGCCATATGCAGTTGGGGTGAAGCAGTGGTCTCCAACGTTTTCAGTAATAAGAGCAGTAGCGGTCGGTGGTGTGAGTAGCTGCCGATCGGTGACGTGGGGAGGGGGAGGGGCAGGATGGGAGGTAGTAATCTATGGATTACGGAGGATTACGGGTAAGTACACATATAAAAAAATAAAACGAATTTCGTTGCGCCCATAGTAGATTACTACCCCCCACCCTGCCCCTCCCCTCGTCACCGCCCGGCAGCGACTCCCACCACTGACCACTACTGGATAAGAGTTACTTAAATTCAAGGAAAATCATCCTGTGCTACTAATATTTGTGCAATACACAAAAGAAACGGTTATGCTGGTGGCCACCCTATGCAAGATTACCAGCCGTAATCACTTCAGTGCAGGATTACCAGCAGTAATTTAAGAAAGGCTTTTTAAGTTTTGAATACCTCTACAAGGGTAATACATAAAGGCCACAGCTGCAATGGCCCTGGCACCAAGGTAATATTATGAGGTATGAATCTCCCAATGCTGGATGATTTATCATTCGTATACCAGCTTTAAATATAGTTAGGGAAGTATGTGTTTTGAAAAAACACACATTTTGATCTTGAATACTCACTTTTCAACTTTGGTGTACATATATTAACTCAATCCATCAAGAAGCTTCTAGTTTAGTAGGCTGGGCTGCACACAGGAGAGCTACTCACAGGTAGATGGAGAGTTAAAAGTAGCTCACAAGCTACTCCTTGGAGAAGTCTGGGTTAAAGAGAATATTCCAACAGTTGGCATGGACGCTTGGCGAGGGCTGGTATAGCTATATTTCAATATACACATGTTAATAACGTGAATATGCTTGTGTGGCCCCCTTAACTTTATCTCACTGGTTCTGTTGACATTTATACTCTGCATACTTGAGGACTACTATTCAGCCACCTGCTGCATGTGCTCTGTACAGTAAGCATGTGTACCAAATAATCTTGATTTAATAAAAATGTGTGCCAAACAATACGTAACCTCTTGAACATTTCTGCACAAAATCGAGAATGCTTCCCTTTATTAATTAGTGTTTACCTGTACTTGCTAAACTAACTCAAAAATAGGCTCGGACTTCATCTTAGCTGCTGAATGCAGCCTTGTTTCCATCTCACATGTGGAAAGGCGAGATTTCACCTCTAGAGTCTGCTTACCATTCTCCAGAATCCCGTCACAGGTCGACTGAACCTTTTTATCTGTCATAGAGTAAATTTAGGCAATCTAGTCACAACTAAATGAATCAATTTCAGAATACCCAATTGCTTTCCCCAATGAACCACTGACTAAAGACTGAATTTAAAGGGTTTATTACATAACCAAAAATAACTGTAGATACAGGCACCTCAGCAAGAGGTTCAGAAGATAAACAGGTACTAATACAAACATAATCCTACGGAAAAGTCTCAAACGACTAATAAAAAGAACGAGAATCAACTCCAGAACCATCAAACTAAACAGGATAGCTATAACTTGAGTTCTGATACTCATCAGGATAAAAGACATAAATTCAGATTAGTCTGTCCCTACTCTATGCTAGATGACATCCCTACTCAACGATAGCCCAACCTAACCAAAGGTGTCAGCCGTGGAGACTTCCTAAGAAGTTCGCCACCTTCTCTCTTAGACTAAAATTTCCATCACTGCTGCTAAACTCCTTGCCCATGCGACCGCTCTCTCTAGCTCCTCAGCCATCTGCTCTGCCTCCACCCTCGGGGCACTGTCCCTAATAAAAAAAACCACAATGTTGTTGACACGCCTATAGGTACGCCCTCTAGAAGGTATTGAGTTCTGTAAAATTCCACATGGCGAGGATTCATCTTTGTCCGTTCAGCCGTCCTTGGGTCTCAGGCTCTTCATCCTTTCAAGTTGCCTCTGTAAATTCCTGGTCTACTCCTCCATGTCTGAGTCTAGAATTCTAACATACTCACACAATGGGCCCTTCTACTCTACTGTCTGCTTGATGAGGCGCCTGCAAAGGAATACACACATAACTCGCAGTCTATGATTATTGCAACATTTCTTAAAGGTCACATCTATCCCTCCTGTCTACAGCTCAATGTTTAAACAAGACATTTCTTAACAGGCCTGCACTGTTTCCATTAACTAGGCCTCTGCTTGTGTTATAGGCCCAACGTTTTACATTAACTTGTTCTCTTAGTTCACTAGACATCAAACCTTAAACAATAAATGCATCTTCTACTTTAAGCAAATCATATATATCTATATGTATGTAATTCGTTACGTTTCAGATAAAGCAGATCTCAAGTTCTATTGCATTGTTAAACACTCGTTGAATTAGGAGAAGGTTTCATTTTAAAAGCATCTATATATGTCAGCAAGCATGGGTTGCACTTTGTAACGTTGGCTCGGCACATTTCTGGTACCAATTCACTTTAGCACTTTTCACATCTTGCATCTAACTATGAATAACAGGCCTCTATATATGCGGGTGCTGACTACTTGTACATATGCTGCACCCCTACAAATTTCACTGTAAATGGCGCTCTCTCAGTTCCCCCCTTTGATGACCCGTGTCATCACCACCCTCACATCATCCTCAGGATAAGAACTGAACTAAACAGAGCTTGTGGCCATTTTTCCTCTCTTGAGCATCTCCAATGCCCTCAAACTGCGGTATTGATTATCTTGCAGTCTTTCCATTCGCATCTCTTGCACTCTCATTGATCTCGCCAATCTATTCGCCTTGTACCACTTGCACAACCTCACTAAACCCCACAAGGCGATCACACATGCCACTGCTATGATAAGGGGTTTCAGTACAAAACCAAGGAAACCCTTTCCTAGGTTGGCAAACCAGCTTCCAACCTTTCCAAATCCCTTACCAACAGTCTCCCATGTATTCTCTTGGGTCAAGTCCTCGATCTCATAATGAATCGCAGTAATGTTGCTTATATAAGTCTCCAGATCCTTAGAGTTGTCTGGTATATAAGTGCAGCATTCCTGAATCTTCAAACGTTTACAGACTCCGTCCTCTTTTGCTAGGAGGACGTCTAGGGCAAGACGGTTCTGTAAAACCATTGTCCTTATCGACAACATCTCACCCTCAACCAACACTAATGACTTGGCTGTATTCATTGACAGTTCATCCACTACAGTTGCTAACCGTCTTATCTTGATGTCATTCAAAATGACTCCTAACATAGGTATCGCTGCTCCAAACACATCTCCAATCACTGCTCCAGCACTCTCCCCCCGCTTTACCCTCCTCTGAGACCCTCCCTCCAAGAGAGCAAAATCCTCAGTATGGTAAATCTTGGGAAAGATAATTGCTAGATAACATGTTCCATACCACTTCTCTGGCAATCTCACATACGCATTCTTTCCACAGACAAAGTATACAGTAGGAATCACTTGCACCACGCTCTTCAAGAAGTCCTTCGTGTAGTACTCTAATGTAAAGGTGTGTTCGCACGTGGTATGCCCCACATACACATTCTCATAATAAGTCTGTGGTCGATGGAGGCACAGCTTCCCTTTCTGTACTTCATCTAAAGCTATTAGACCGTAACTCCCTTTCGACTTGTGCTTCTTCTCTTCTTCGGTCCAATCTACCTTTCTTTGACCTGAATCTCGCAACTGTTTTTGCTTCGTGTACCTATCTTCCACCTGCTCAATGAACTTCTTTTCTACCTCTGACAACGAGCAAGTCAAATTGTGTCGGTGTGCATACGGTGTGTCTAGTTCTAGTGTGGGAATGAAAAAATATCCCAGTCTGTCTTCCGATTTATAATAGTCCCACTTATTCAAATGCTTGTAATTTGGGACTTCTGGTAACACAGCATCATAATTTGAAAAATAATATTCAAAATGATTTCTACCATACAATATGCTAATCAATAAACAACAGGAAATTCCATATGTCAACGGAAGGTGATGATATCTAATACCCTCATCTACTGAGGCTGGCAATTGCATACACACATAGCAGTCTTTCGCATCCATCGCATCAATGTATTCATACAACAGTTTTGCATAAGCGTTCTGTCCAAAATTTCCTTTAGACAGGTCAGTATGTAACCTACGACTTTCTGCAGCCAGTAAGGCCTTCTCTCTTCTTTCTCTTTCTTCCGTCTGGCTAGGGGTGTCAGGTGCATGCGTCCCCTCAGCCTTCTCTACTGTTTCATGTGGTGCAAAAAAGGAAACTGAAACTACTATAACTATAAGGAGAATCACTCCTGCTAAAAGGGTGCCTACTATGCACTTGGCTCTACGATTCGGGTTTCCAGGTGCCATGGTTTCGGCTCAAGCAGTTCGTGCTCGGAAAGCACCCAAGTCTCTTTCTTTGCTATTTGAGTCTCTTGAACCACACCTGCCAACTTGAATATTCTGTTTCAGTTCTTCTTTTTCTTCAATCAACAGACAGCCCTAACCCTTCTCCGTCCTCTGTGGAAAGTCCCTACTTTGTTCTTCTTCCACTCTGCTCTAGGTTAGTTTTAACAGTTATTCACAGCAGTCTTTTCAAAAGTCTTTCAACGCACATTTTTAAAGCTCAAAGTTCTTTTCAAAAGTCCAACGTTCAATTTTACCGCTCTTAATAGTCTATGATTATGCTTGATCCGATTGCCTGCAACACATAATCCAAAAGTTCCATGCGAAGCACAACTACATCATAGGCTGGCATGTCCGGAACGAAGGTAGGAAAAATCAGTCTTTCCAGGAGTAAATCACGTATCTTGCTTAGGAGAGGGGGATTAGGAATGGTGAGTGTCAGGATACCTTCAATTTCAAGTCCAGGTATCAACAGTACCACTTGCAGCTTAACATTGGGGATTGTGCTGGTCACTTCCACTGACCTCACCCTCCCGGACCTCAGTACCCCTGGCATTGGTAATCCTAACATTTGTGAAAGGATAGGTCCACTCTGGAGTGGCATATCTTTGGCACGGCACTCGCACCCTCCTTGACCTTCTCGGTCCACTCTGCGCCGCTCCTTCGTTTTCTCCTTCCAGATCGGACTCTTCGGACACAGCGGCGAGTTCTCTTTCGGAAGCCAATCTCACATTCATTCGCCTCCGCCTTTCGGGCCAATGAGCTTCTGCACCTCTTGCTCGCCGGCCTCTCGTTTGCACACCCTGTTCGTCCTCCCTGTCAGCCTCTTCTGCACTCAGATCACCTTCTCCGCCACTTCCTTCTTCTGGGGCGGATTCAGTGTCACTGTCGTCGTGATCATACACAGCTTGATATGGGGAGTTCCCAACTTCTACCGGCTCCCCCACAGCTTGACTTGTCCCCTCTTCTGGATCCTCTTCGTCGTTATTGTTCTCATCTACAAGAGGAGCTGTTCCTTCTTTAGGTGCTGGAGCTCGTCGGGTGTGAGAAGCATGGACCCAATTCGGCAGTCCGCCACACTTCACAGCAGTAGTGGTCACGAGTATCACCTGGAAAGGTCCTCTCCAGCGTACATCCAAGCAGCTCTTCCTCACGTGCTTCCGTACGAACACCCAATCACCTGGGCACAGGTCGTGACAGAGGTCGCTAGCAGCCGGAACTTCAGCAGCCTGCACCTGAAGGGACACAGAACAGATGACATCAGATAGTCCCCTACAGTAATCAAGAATCAGGTCATCTGAGATATTCAGCAAGGCAGTTGTAGGAATAGATGGCAGTCTCATTGCCCTCCCCATCAGGATCTCGTGAGGTGAGAGCCCTGTCCGCCTATCCGGGGTACTGCGCATACTCATTAATACCAATGGCAGTGCATCGGGCCATTTTAGGGACGTGGATGAGCACACTTTTGCCATTCGGGCCTTCAAGGTCCCATTGATCTGCTCTACTATGCCAGAAGCCTCTGGACGGTAGCTACAATGCAGTCTTTGATCAATGTTCAGAGCAGAGCAAAGCATCTTCACAACTTCGCTATTAAAATGTTTTCCTTGGTCCGATTCCAGAGAGGTCGGAACCCCGAATCGTGGCACCAATTCCCTCAGCAATAGCTTAGCCACTGTGAGTGTATCGCACCTGCGAGTAGGGTATGCCTCAACCCATCTAGAGAACACACACACAATCACCAAGACATACCTAAGGCTATTACACCTCGGCATTTCAATGAAATCTATTTGCATCCTGTAAAAAGGTCCGCCAGACCTTCCAATGTGACTCAGTGTAACTGGTGTTCCTTTCCCAACATTTATCTGTTGACATGTCACACATCTCTGACATACTGCTTCCGCAGCCTGTCTAAATTTGGGATTATACCATGTCTGTCTGAACACACGCAACATCGCATCTCTTCCCAGATGCACAGGACCATGTATCTGTCGTGCCATCGCACTCACCAGCTCATTCGGCAGCACAGCTCTTCCATCTGCTGAAACCCACATGTCCAGATCTCCCTTGACACAACCAGCCGATTCCCACACCTTTTTCTCATAATCTGGCGTCTGTCCTTGCATGTCTCTCAATTCTTCCCAGGTATCTGCCACCTCAAGTATCATGCTTAGCTCAGTTCTCTCCTTTGGCCCCTCGATCGTCTGTTCAGTATATGAATATCCCTGCTCTGCACAGTAACGTGCAACTTCATCAGCATAGCGATTTCCCATAGTCACGAAATCCGTGCCTTTGGTGTGTGCTGTACATTTAACCACTGCTATCGCTGCAGGACCCTGCAAGGCCTCCAGCAATAACCTGACAAATTCGCCATTCCTGATTGGGGAGCCAGATGACGTCATGTAACCCCGCTGAGACCACAACTGACCAAAGTCATGGACCACCCCAAACCCATATTGGCTGTCGGTGTAGATGGTAATCTGAATTCCGTTGGCTGCCAAACAGGCACGCGTCAACGCAATGATCTCAGCCACCTGTGCAGAGTGTACTCCTTCCAGGCAGGCTGCTTCAATTATTCCAGAAATAGTACAAACAGCAAACGCTGCTCTCCACTGACCAGTATTGTCTCTTATGCATGAGCCGTCCACAAAGTAAATTTCATCAGGGTCTGTCAACGGCACATCAACAATATCCGGCCTTGGTTTGGTGCACAGTTCAGTTACATCGAGACAATCATGGTCTTCCCAATCATCGTCTATATCATTTGGTAATGGCAACAAAGTAGCAGGATTCAAGACAGAGCACCTCCCGAGGGTCACATTCTCCGCAGCAAGTATAACCTGCTCATAGTGTGTGAGCCTGTTGTTGGTTAAGTGCTGCGTCCAGGTCCTGGTCATCAATAATTCCACAGAATGAGGTACATGCACTGTCAGTGGATATCCCATTACAATGCTTTCACATCTTTCAATGCTGACACCTGTTGCAGCAACGGATTTGAGACATCCGGGCAACGCTGCGGCTACTGGGTCTAAGGTAGCCGAAAAGTAGGCAACTGGTCTACGGACTCCTCCATGATCCTGCACTAAAACTGCTAAAGCACATCCTTCCCTTTCGCAGCAGAATAATGCAAATGATTTATGGTAATCCGGCATTCCCAGAGCCGGAGCACGGCACAAGTCCTCTCGCAGCTCGAGAAAAGCCATCATACAGTCTGTGTCCCATGGTACCGGATCAATTACATCCTTGTGCGTCAGTTTCTGCAAGGGTTTTGCTTTCAGAGAAAAGTTTGCAATCCATTGTCAGAAGTAGCCAACCATGCCCAAGAACATTCTAACCTCTCTCTGGGTCGAGGGCACAGTCATTCTCATGATCGTTTCTATTCTGTCTGGTGACACTTTCCGCTTTCCCTGCTCTATTCTTAGACCCAGATACTGCACTTCTTGCAGGCAGTACTGTAACTTGCAAGGTGATACCTTGTGCCCATTCTCTCCCAAATGGTTCAACAAGGCTATGGTGTCAATCCTACAAGCGTCTTCGGAGTCTGACGCAACAAGGAGGTCGTCTATGTACTGTACAAGAACTGAGTTCTGTGGCAGTACTAGACTCTCCAAATTCCTTTTCAGCAGCTGATTAAAGATCGATGGGCTCTCTGTATACCCTTGTGGGATACGGCACCATGTTAATACGCGACTCTCTATTTTGAACGCAAAAAGAAATTGGCTTTCCTCATGCAGTGGGATGGAAAAGAAAGCTTGACACAAATCAATCACAGAAAACCACTCAGCTTGGAACGGTATCTGAAACAGTATTACTGCTGGATTCGGTACCACTAGACAACATGGGACAACTATGTTGTTAATTTTTCGTAGATCCTGTACTATCCTGTACTTCCCGCTTGGCTTCTGCAAGCCCATTATCGGAGAGTTACAGGGGCTGCCCATAACCTCCTTCAAGATCCCTTGTCTAATCATGGACTCAATCACGGGTTTTATACCTTCAAGTGTCTCTGGGGTCAGCTTGTACTGTGGCGTTCTAGGGAAGTCAGCGTTTGGTTTTATCTGTATTCTAACAGGCTCCACCCCTTTGATCAGTCCGATCTCTTCCCCCGTAAAGTCCCACACTTCCGGTGCGACTGAGTCTCTCAAATCCCAGGGAAGTTCTTCCACAGTTATGGCAGGGTACAGTTCAATGCACACATGCAAATTTGCAACCTTAAAATCGGCATCATCATCATTAGTCTGCAACTCTACTCCCTTGGGGGTACAATAGATGGTGCAATTCAGCTTACACAAAAGGTCTCTTCCTAGCAGACATACAGGGCTAGAATCACACACCACAAACTGATGTCTATCCCTGAAACTTCCGATCTTTACCGGAACTGGCTCTGTCAGGGGATTTGTTATTCTTCTGTTCGCAACCCCCACTACTTGAATAGTCTGTCCTGAAAGGGGCAAATTAGGGACCACTGCGGACCGCACAGTAGACCTGGAAGCACCAGTATCCACCAAGAAGGTGGTGGGGTGTCCATCTACGTCAGCCTCTACAAAGGGTCCCCTCTGATCTACCTCTAGTACTGCTCCAAGGGTACAGTCTTCCTCCCCATTCAGGCACCGTCCTGACACTGGATCAAAGTAATAATGCTCATCTCCCTCGACTATGAAGGGCATCTGCTTGTAAACCTTGTTCCCTACTGAAATCTTAGGTGGTTGAGGAACCGGAGCCCTAGGGCCCGATGTCCCCCCTTTTGTCATTTGGGGCTTAGTCACTGTCACCTTCCGCCTCGGAGGGGCTTCGACTTCCTCGACTTCCTCCTCCTCCTCCTCCTGCACCTGGTTGTCCGGATTATGGGGGCACTCGCGTTTCCAATGCCCGACCTCGTGACACTGATGGCACTTGGTCGTCTTTTTCAGGGTCGCTATATCTATCCTAGGTCTCGGACCCTCCTCATTGTCTCTTTTCTGTCCCCCTGACTTCCTTCCCAAGGTGCCATTTCCTGATTGGCCCTGTCCTCCTGCTTGCATCTGAACTAGCATCAGTTTGTCCTTAAGCTTCTTCGTTTTCGAATCTATCTCATCACTGCAGTACCTTGCATACCTCAAAATCTTGTCTAAAGGCTTGTTTTGCCAACAGATCAAATGTTACTGTATCATGAGGCAGATATCAGGCCTCAATCCCAGCACAAACTTGGATACAAACTCCCATATCCTTCGGATCCATCACATCTAATCCACTGTACTGTTTAAAAATCAGCAATAGCCTCTTATAGTACTCATGCACCGTCTCTTTTGGTTCCTGCCTAGTCCGATCTATTTTTACCCAATCTATGTCCTGTGGCGGTACTTTAGTCTCCAGCCACGTGAACGCCTGCTCGTACTTTGCCATTACCCTAGGTGACGGCCCGTTTGTGGCTTTATCTCGCTCTGGCTCTGCCTGTGGGCCATTCGACACTGACTTTGCACGCTATCCACAAATCACTTGGAACCACAATGTCAAACAGTGTGTTTAAATCAATCCACAGCACCTTTGAGATTTTAACGAACCTCTCTACCTGCTTGTACCATTCCACTGGGCTCTCTCGCAACTTTGGGAAAGTGTTAGTAAAGGCAGCCAGGTCTCCCCTGCTCCAGGGTACATGTACATATCCCCCATGGGCCACCTCCCGCAAGGGGTACACTTCGGCATGCATCAACCCTCCTCCCGGGGGTGTCCCAATAACACTCCGCCTGACAGTCTTTTTCTTTGACCACCTTTCCTCCCATCTCTCCAAGTTGGACCATGTTCGGATTCCCATGATCAGCTCCCTGATATGGGTCTTTAACCCGATCACCCTCTTTTCTTCCAGGTCTTGATCTGAGTACTGTAACCTATGGCCCCCTTGTAGGGCTTTCGTTTTTGTCAAATCCACCTCATACTTGTTCGCTAATTCTGAGAGTTTCTCATGAGCAGTCCTAGCCTTCCGAGTGACATCCTTTGCCACAAACAATAGCTCATCTGGTTCGTATAATTCAATCCTTTCTAGTGGCAGTGTACCTTCCACAATCTCCTCTACTTCTGACTTTAGTCTCAGCACAACTAACCTTCTTGCCTTTATTGCCGCTCTCAACGTGCCTTGGCTAGAAGTTTCCTTAGAGTCCCTCCCGCTGCCGTTCTGACTCCCTCCCCTGTTCTCTTCAGGTGTGTTAGGAGGAACCCTTCTACCCTCACAGGTCTCGCAGTCCCACTCCTGTCTGCTGTTTCCAGAGATGTGGTGGGACGTCCCCCTACTTCCCACACCTTCTCGTTCCCATTCTTGTCTGCTTTCGCTAGCTGCACAGTGAGAGACCATTCTATTCTCCTCGTTCTCCGACCCAAACACATTCCTCGACCTATCGCTCTGGGTATCCACAACTGCTTCCCATGTTCTCAAATCTGGCCTCAACTCCCTCATCGACTTCGGCCTTGGTCCTCTCAGATCCATCGATCCCCTCCAACCCCCTCTGTCTTCCGAAGGGTCTGTCGATGTTACCAATGGGGTGCTCCGTTCTACAGGTCGAGGTAATGTCTTCCACCCATCTGCCACATGAGTTCTACCATCACTTGCACTTCTCTCACTCCCCATCTGGGGTAAATTATCATGATGTGTCTGTTCTGGATTGTACACTGATACTATAGGACCTATAGTAACCGGTACTGTAAGTGCGTCTGGCAGTTTCTGAGAATGGACACCCTCTTCCACCCGTACCTTCTGTACTGTAAATCTTCCCACTACTCTATTTACCGGTGAGGGTGGAGGTGCCTTTTCTCCCTTATCTGGGGTAAACTTGTCCCCTGAGGTGTCCCATCCGTTCCCCATCGGAACTCCGCCTTCCCCTGTTGGGGCTTCCCAGTGCTATCTCGATTGTTGTGTTCCCTCTAGCTCTGGATTGTATGGGGGTGGCCTTTCTGACAACAGCCTCTCTATCAGGCTGTCCTCTGTCTCGCTGTCTTCATCTTCTGTACTCTTTTTCTTCCCATCCCCTGTACTTTCCAGTAACGGATATAACTTATCTACTGTAATGGTCTGTACCCTCCATCTCTTTTCCATGGCATCCCATCTCGCTTCCTGAACCGCCCTTACCGATCGCTTCACTCTTTCCAGTCTCCTGTCTCTGTTCCTGTCGTGGGCTGCCCTGATCCATGCGTTGAGCGCTTCAAACTGTGTTGGTCTGGGCAAAGGTCGCAGTGCAGCCATAATTGCTTTCAACTGGTATAACACTTCTAGTCTAAACGTTCCATATTTAGGAAAGGTCAATTCTTCATTTCCATCTGTCATCTTACACCAATTATCAAGCCACAATATGGTATGCAACCCAACATTCGTTGCCATGTAATAAGCTGGAGTATCCTCGGGTGGAGCCTCCTCCCCGCCCTGAGGTTCTATCTTGTTTTCTCCTTTGAAACATTTCCGCAATACTTTAAAACATTTCATGATGAAACCCACAACGTTTCCTTGTTTACAACCCTCGTTTACTTCCTGATGACAATCCACCAATCTCAGCGCGGCTTCACGCCGACCGCCCTATCACAGCGCGGCTTCACACCAACCGCCCTATCACAGCGCGGCTTCTTCTGACGTCACTCGCCTCCGTTTCGCAGCAGTTCCCCTCCTTTCTCCGATGTCTCACCGGTCACGCATGCGTCCCAATCACACACTAGAAATGATTACTTCCGATCAAGCAACCACTTCCTTGACTGTACGGCTACAGTCTAACTGTAATTGTCACTTTTCCCGGCAAATGCCTGTCCGCGAGCAAACAGACAATCACCTAAACTGTCTCCGGTAACTTCCGACCAGCGTCCGTTACCCCCACACTCCTTCGGGCGATCAATGGTACCTCATGACCCCCTTTTACAACAGTCGACAATTACTGTGAATGTTCGATACACCCAAACCACTTAAACTCTCCTTGAGCTTAAGATTTTCACTGGTTGCGCGCGCTCACAACCTGATCTCCTTTCACACTACAGGCATTCAACTCCGCAAGACATTACAACACAAGGACACAACATAACACCGCAATCTAGCAACGCATGACCCTTTTCATACTCACTCTCTTCTGACCTGCTGCTTTCCGCCGCACTGTTACTCTCCGTCAGACTCCATGGAACGCCATCCTCCGTCCGTGGCTCTCTGGACACTCTTCATGTTCTTCTCTATGGGCCTCGGGGAAATCTCAACCTACTTCTAGATTACCCTTACTCCAGAAGATAAACCATCCTCTGCTACCAACTGGAAAGGCGGGATTTCACCTCTAGAGTCTGCTTACCATTCTCCAGAATCCCGTCACAGGTCGACTGAACCTTTTTACCTGTCATAGAGTAAATTTAGGCAATCTAGTCACAACTAAATGAATCAATTTCAGAATACCCAATTGCTTTCCCCAATGAACCACTGACTAAAGACTGAATTTAAAGGGTTTATTACATAACCAAAAATAACTGCAGATACAGGCACCTCAGCAAGAGGTTCAGAAGATAAACAGGTACTAATACAAACATAATCCTACGGAAAAGTCTCAAACGACTAATAAAAAGAACTAGAATCAACTCCAGAACCATCAAACTAAACAGGATAGCTATAACTTGAGTTCTGATACTCATCAGGATAAAAGACATAAATTCAGATTAGTCTGTCCCTACTCTATGCTAGATGACATCCCTACTCAACGATAGCCCAACCTAACCAAGGGTGTCAGCCGTGGAGACTTCCTAAGAAGTTCGCCACCTTCTCTCTTAGACTAAAATTTCCATCACTGCTGCTAAACTCCTTGCCCATGCGACCGCTCTCTCTAGCTCCTCAGCCATCTGCTCTGCCTCCACCCTCGGGGCACTGTCCCTAATACAAAACCCCACAATGTTGTTGACACGCCTATAGGTACGCCCTCTAGAAGGTATTGAGTTCTGTAAAATTCCACATGGCGAGGATTCATCTTTGTCCGTTCAGCCGTCCTTGGGTCTCAGGCTCTTCATCCTTTCAAGTTGCCTCTGTAAATTCCTGGTCTACTCCTCCATGTCTGAGTCTAGAATTCTAACATACTCACACAATGGGCCCTTCTACTCTACTATCTGCTTGATGAGGCGCCTGCAAAGGAATACACACATAACTCGCAGTCTATGATTATTGCAACATTTCTTAAAGGTCACATCTATCCCTCCTGTCTACAGCTCAATGTTTAAACAAGACATTTCTTAACAGGCCTGCACTGTTTCCATTAACTAGGCCTCTGCTTGTGTTATAGGCCCAACGTTTTACATTAACTTGTTCTCTTAGTTCACTAGACATCAAACCTTAAACAATAAATGCATCTTCTACTTTAAGCAAATCATATATATCTATATGTATGTAATTCGTTACGTTTCAGATAAAGCAGATCTCAAGTTCTATTGCATTGTTAAACACTCGTTGCATTAGGAGAAGGTTTCATTTTAAAAGCATCTATATATGTCAGCAAGCATGGGTTGCACTTTGTAACGTTGGCTCTGCACATTTCTGGTACCAATTCACTTTAGCACTTTTCACATCTTGCATCTAACTATGATTAACAGGCCTCTATATATGCGAGTGCTGACTACTTGTACATATGCTGCATCCCTACAAATTTCACTGTAAATGGCGCTCTCTCACATGTGCAGAGAATGTGTGAACCGATTAGATTGACATGTTGTTTTTGAAGAACCAGGGAGGACACTTTTCATTACATTTAAGGCTCTTCTTGCTTATGATACATAAAGTATAATAATTTATGAAACTTCCATTGTTTTGTAACTAGAATTGTACTGCTCCTCCGATGACTTTAGTTTAGACTAGGCCTTACAAATATTTAGGTAGGAGTTAGAAATAGAATTGTAGCATTACATGACGTATAATTCTGTATTGTGCTTTGTCAACTCATTGCTACATTTGCTCTTTGTATGCTGACTGTGCGATTTCCCTTGACTTCCTTTGCAAATTAAGAAATAAAAATAGTAAATTTTGGAGGTGAGTGGGCATTTTGAACCACTCTCTCTAGAGACGGAACCCTTGTTGTGGTCTGTCTCACACATTGGATTTACAACATTTCTGCTCTGAATCGTGACTTCATGACATGCTCTTGATGCATTTGATCGAGCCTTTTGCTAATTCCATATGTATTCACATTGACTAGTATCTTTGAATTGCTCTTAATAAACTTTCATGAGTTACATTTATTCCTGACACAGACAGCTTATTTATGAAATGCTATTTGATTCGTTTGTGTCTGGGTGTTGGTAGGGATACTGCCTCATCTACTCTTGATGTTTAATGCCGTCCATGATGCTGTGCAGAAACTTTGTCTGAAAACATCAAACAAAAATAATGTCACATGGCATAACATTGGTTAATCCCAAATGGTTTATTTAACATGTAACTAAATCCACAGTCAATTGACACAAGAGATGCACCAATGCAATGAAAGTTAAATGTCACATGTGGGCTGCAGTGAACATTTTATCCAACTGTATGTGACTGTAAAATGATGTCTTTCGGGTCTGCCAGTGCAGCTCCAGAATCCTGGCAGACAGAAACTGTTTTGAATTGTGCAAAATCTTATTTTTGACATCACCGAAGTCACTCATAATTAATGAGGCCACAAGGTTTGGGTGCCTAATGTTCATATATTTTTTTAAAAATTTTATTTTACAGAGTTTTATATAGCACAAACTTGACCCGAATCGGGTATCAGAGCGCTTTACATAGCACCAGTGGCATTACATGGGTACACATTCGTTATTTTTTGGTTAGGCACAGGGAGATTACATGATTTGCCCAGAATCACAGGATGTTCGGCGTCATTGCCAAGACTCGAACCCAGTTCCCCAGATTCAAGGTCCACTGGCCTAGCCATTAGGCCAACTCCTCTCCCTTAAGTGGGATATGCTTACTATTCAGTTTAGTATTTTTCCTGCAGTGATGGGACACCAAAGTACATTTTACTGAATAGACTAAAGTAGCTGTTACTACAACAAAAATCTGTTATGAAAAAAAAATCTTCTGTAGGTCAGGCTAAGAAAATGCTACAGAGAACATCCGTGCACCATTATGATATTTATAAAAAATGCAATTCAGTAGATTGTTCTGAACTATATTGCAAATTTGATTTTTCAATTACTGGTTTATCTCTTCTTGAGAAGTATGATCTTTAATTTATTTATTTCTGGTGGTCTCTCTCTTCCTTCCAGTGGTAGCATATTAATGAGGTGTGAAAAGCTCTTCCAGGGAGAGCACAATAGGCCTAAGCCTCCTGGCAGGAAGGGTGGGAGCAGTAATAACTGATAACTGAGTATGGATGTGGGTGAGAATAGTAGACAGCAACAGCAGATGACCCTGGCAGGGCACCTGCTGGCTCTTCCATAGTAAAGTTTCTTAAAGGTGCAATAGAGACCTCGAAGCTGTTTCTCTCTGAACAACATGTTTCTCTATTACCAGCAGGGTTAGCGTTGGCTACAAAACCAGCCCGAACCTTTTTAGGGGGTGTCCCTCATTTACCTTGGAAAATCACTGAATGCAGAGCTCTGTAGAGTGGCAAACAGATTCTACAGTTTTAGATGGGCCCAGAAGAGAGGTTTCTGGGACACATTTGCAATAAGGCAAGTGGAAGAACTGCACAAAAGGGAAGGTTGAAATGTGGAAATATATACTCTTCCTCATCGGTCATGCACAAATATTTCTCATGACTCAGGAAAATTGTTGGGAAGGCAATGGGCTCCAATGCTAGTCCAGCACTCACCACCAGGTTGTGAGGTCCTAGACTTATAACAAAACGTTTTGTGGATTCCAGTGCTAATGCCTAAAACTCCCCCTTAGAGAGTTGCCTGGTTCTGAGTTACAGGAGCTCAGAGCACATGCTCTCAATTGGCAGAAAATAGGAGTAAGGGTTAGAGAAACATCAGAGGCATCTTCGGTAGTTCCATACCAGCTTCCCATGCATTGGTGAATTTTTAGACAGACATCTATTTGCACATTTCCTCCCAGTACGGCCATGGTCTCAGTAAAGAAGTGCTGGTAAATGGCCAAGAGTACTGGTAAACCTTTGGCAGCCGAGAGAGCCTGAGAACAGGTAAGCTGATTGAGTCGACGTGCCACAGCAATGAAGCCAGAGGAATATTGAGAGAGGAAGCACAAGTGGAACACGCCAGACAGGTAGGGTCAGAGTGTAAATGATATTGATAGGAAATCAATGAAGGACCACGCCTTTAAACAAACTAGGTAAACACTGTAACCAACTTATAGTAAAATAAAGGCACAACTTAATCCATATAAAATATATTCAAAACACTCTAAAAAAAAATGTAAAAAGTGCATCAAAAAATAAATGCACATTTAAAAAAGTCAACACATAACATTTAAAAAAAACATTGATTGCATTTTTTGAAAAGCAGCATTCACTGTACTTTAAGAACTGTAAAAAAAATGTAACTATAATAATTATTTTTAAATTAAATTGATAAATGAAGAAATAAAAAAATATTTATTAATGTGAAAAAATAAAAAAATTATAATAAAAAGTGTACATATTGTATACAAATAAATAAATATATATTTTAATTTATAAATCACTGATAAAATGTATAACTTTTTTTAATAAAATCTATGGATACAAATATGCAAAGGGAGCATGGTCAAGATGGGGGTCTCCTTGGAGCCCCTTTGTGAAGCTCCCTCACAAGGATACACCAGTGGCTGGCATAACCACAAGAATTCATCTCTTGAGGTGGCTCTCTGTAGGAGTGGAGACACTCCAAGACCCATGAATATGGTCTTGAACCCTTAGGGATCTGTATGGAGGCAAGGGAGAAAGCGTGGCCAGGTACCTATGTCCCACCTCGCATAGCCTGCTTTGTGGGCTGGGAGGAGCTGGATCTAGAGTTTTGGTGGCTGGGCCAAACAGTGGGCCATTGGTGCACTAACAACCGCCCGTCGGGGAGTGGCAAACCAGAGGGAAGCTGTAGGGCCACTGTCACCTGAGCTCCAACCTGTTACTCATCTTAAACAGCACCCAGGCTCCAAGTAGGTTTTGGACAACAGACACTGGCTGCTCAGCATGCTCCGGCCATTTGCCTGCACCTGTCGCAGCCGTTGTCCTGGCAGGGTCCCTGGAGGATAGGGACAAGAAACCTAACAGGGTGGACTTCCACTGAGGCAGGAATGCTGCCACCGACTCGAGACAGCACACTCCTACAAAGGGGTAGTGGTAGTTTAAGTGAGGGCCCTACCCGCTTGAACAATGCGGGGCCTAGGGTATTCTCGCCGCACTGCCCCTGCCTATGCCTGGTGGCATCATGCACTTGGGCAAATGGGGCCAGGTGCTCGAACTGGACCACTGCCCACCTAGGGCCCCAAGGACCCTCAAGATACACAGGGAACCAGGCAGACAATGCCTCGGATGACCACTGACCTGACCCCGTTCACTGAGCATGACGGTCTTTGCAGCGAGTCTTCCATCTCTAGTGACATCATTAGCCCATTGCATGGGCCTGTTGGGAACTTCAGATCAGAGAGGCAAATGGGCCCAGGGGACCCCTGGGGCCACCACGAGCAGGTGGATGACACTGCTGCCTGACCCTGTTAACTTGCTCTGATGCTGGCTGTGGCAGGCCTCGCTGTCTCCGATGGCGAGTGGTGGCTTCCACTGCAGTGGGCAAGGGGCAAATCAACATCAGGATGACACACAACACCTACAGGCGATGAGGTGGCCCATATCCTTAACACACTCTAGCTGGCAGTAGTCACTACACAAGCGATCCTGGTGGGGCTGGTCCTCTGACCCAGGCATCTCAGGTCAGGGCACATGCTCATGTAACAACATGGAAGTACACAGAACCAAGAATAACTCCATGCTGAAAGACCTGCTCATGAAAGCCACCTCCATAAAGCTTGACTCCCCGAAGGACACAACCATCTCGGAACTTCTGCCCACAGCCATGCAGGAGGCGGCTCCCAACCAGGGAGACTCCCTGGGCCCTGTCACCTGACATGTATGGAAGCCCACTTTGACAAGTTTTGAGAGGACATAGCTGCACTTTGAGACAACGTCACCACAGGTATTAAAGACATCAAAAAGTAAGTGGCAGAACTAGGCCAACAGGTGGTGACCCTGGAAAAAGGTGGAGATGCAAGGGAGGAAGATTTGGAGACCTATAGACATGAGCCTATGGGCATGGTTGAACAAAACACGGACCTGCAACTTCACCGTGAAGATCTAGAGAACAGATCTCGCAGCTCCAACATTAGAATTAAAGTGGCCCCTCTCCATGCAGCTTAAGGAGACGTGGACAGCTATGTCATCCGCCTATTCCACCAGGTGCTTCAAGAACTGGCTGAGAAAGAGCTAATTCTCAACCACACCCATGGAGTCGGTCAAGTCTCTACTATGCCTGATCAACCACAAGATGTCATAACTAACTAACACCTAAAGAAAGCCATAATGTCTGCGACAAGAGACCAAGGGCCCATAATGTTGGGCCTATAATGTTTGAAAGCTCGAAACTCTGGCTCTACCAAGACCTCCCCCACATAACAATACAATGATGCTGCCTCTTCAAGGTGGTCACCACCTACATTCGGGAACATTCAATTAAATACAAATGGGTCCACCCTTTCATCTTGATCGTCTGGAACAAAGAAACACAAAGTTTCCGCATGGTAGATGAGGCTAACTCTATCCGTGGGGTGGATGCACTACAGGGAGACTCTGACCACAAAGTACAGCAACAAGCCCCCTCAAAATATAAAGTATCCAGGAACAGAAGGTGGTGCCCCACATGAAGGGGCACCCTCAAACCAACTCAAGATGAAAGATACCCAGATCTCAGAATAGTTCCCACGCACCGGCCTAAAGATACGAACAGCCTGGACTGACTCAGTGACAGAGGGCTTGAGCACTATAGTAGGGTCATCGGTCCCGCTAGGGGGCTGGTGCTGTAGCCATATCTATACCTAATATAGAGCACGATTGAGAAGCCACAAACACACAAAGCTTGCCTTACATCCCACGGTGGCTGCCACTGTGACGCAAACTCTAGACATCCCTGCCGCTCCCATGGAGGCAGTGTTTATTTCTCTCACTCTCTCACCCCAGTTTGTTATTTTCCATGATATTGACTTGGAGTAGACACGCTCCCTCTAAGAAACCGTATACATTGCCTACCCCTTGGGTTACCATGACTCTGATCCTCCCGCCTTCCTTAGATGGTTAGGATACTAAGCCTCAATGGCAGGGCCCTTAACTCTCCCAAACGATTGGTTCTCCTAACCCTCTTAAGGGACCTACAGAAGACAAACCTCCTTAAAAAATACTGGGAAAGGCTCCACTCCCACTGCTTTGATAGACAGTGCTTCTCGTCAGGACCCAGGAAGAAAGTGGGAGTGGCGATACTGCTAGAAAATTATTCACACACAAGCAGAAATACTGGGGCATCTCATCTCCCTTCGTATATTGGTGAACACCTACACCTTCACCCTCGCTGCATTGTATGCCCCCAACAACCACTAAGAAGAATTTGTACATGATGCCTTAGGTCTTGTCATCACTACTCCAGACCCAGAAATTGTGGTGGGGGTGACTTCAATTTCGTCTGTGACAACTCACAAGACAGGTCAGCCCAGAGAATGGACCAATCCAGCGCTTTCATGGGCAATGGGCTACAACTACTTGCAGACATAGACCTGAAAAATGCCTGGAGATATTCTAGGGGATATACTTTCTTCTCATCCTCACACCAGACTTACACCCGAATCAATTAAATTCTGGCTTACCCATGCATTCTTCCCTATGAAGGACAGGTAGATATAGCAGTGGCAGTGCTGTCCGACCACTCCCCTTTCCCACTAGCCTTCCACATACCTGGTTACATGGTCCCACGCCATCCATGGCGACTTAATGAAAAAGTGCTCACCTATGACTTCACTAAAAAAGAGCTACAGGAGGCCATTGTGGTATCTTGACTTGTTACCATGCATCCTCTCCTTGGTAATAAGTTCCCTGCTGCTCACCGTGGGAGTGTGATATCATAGAATATGATGTATGCTTTGGGAGATCAGTTGGAGAGAGTGGGCTGTTTGCAGGAGACTAGTTACCAAGGAGAGTATACATAGCATCCTCGTCGCCAGTGTGGTATTGGAAAATAGAAACTTGTAAACAAGTGGTCATGTAGCCGGTAATGTAGAAAATATGAGGAGAATTTATTGTAAAGGATAAGTCTAAGTTACAGGTAGATATAACTGTAATTGCATAGCCTCACCAGGAACATCCTCCTGCTGCTCAGCCCACTCTCCAACTCATCTCTCAAAGCATACAAAAACATTCTATGACATTATTCTCACACTCTAAGCAGCAGGGAACTGGTTACTAAGGAGAGTATGCATGGCAAAAAGTCAAGATACCACACCCATCCAACACTTTATTCAAAACAATGACACACAAACACCCCCATTCCCCTTGCCTGGGAAAGACTGAAAGTATTAAAGGAAACCTTTCTGGCTATCTCTGTAAAACTTAGTAAGAAGAGATGGGATAAACTGATAGACCCAGAGGCTCCCATGATGGCCTTAGAAGAAACCCATAAACATACCAGAGCCCACAGGGTTTACAGACAGCTGACATTAGCCAGGAAACAGCTTAAAGTGCTGGATTGGGATAGACCAGAGTATGCCTTACTTTAAACTAAACAAAAATAGTATGCTGGGGCAACAAGGCCAGGATGCTACATGCTCACAAATTGAGAGCACAAATTCAAAGGGTTCAGATTTTTTGAAATCCGACTAGCAGATGGCAGCAGAGCGTGCAAAGATGCAGAAATTGCCCAAGCCTTAGAGCAATTTCACATCACTCTCTGTAAAAAGGAGGAGACAAGCCCAGGGATGTCCCAAATGTTTTTATCCTCAATGCCTGCCACTCGACTGCCTAAGAGAAACACGCTCTCGCTTGAGGCAAATATGTGCACAGATAAGGTTCTAGCCACAATATCCAGGCTGCAACCCAGTAGGGCTCTGGGAATTGACAGCCTCTCTCTGTGTTTCTATTAATAATTGGGGCCACAAGTAGCTTCTATCCTTGGCCTTCTGTATAACTCATTTGGACACACTGGCACACTCCCCCCACCATGAGGGAAGCAGTGATTACTGGCATACCCAAACCAGGGAAGGTCCTTGTGCACTGGTCATCTTGTGGCCCAATGTTCGAATTGAATGTTGATGCCAAGCTTCAAGGGAATCCTATCGGCCCGCCTGAATCCCTACATGCAAGAGTTAGTCAACCATGATCAGGCTGGCTTCATCTCAGAAAGAAACTGCAGTGATAACACAAAAAGGCTCCTCCATCTCATGGATAAGGGGGCCCCATCATTCACCCCATGTTGTTCATGTCAATTGACGTCAAAAAGGAATTCTATTGGGTGCACTAGACATTCCTTTGACTGGTAATAGAGAGTACGAGACTCAGACAAGAGTTTCTGGCAAAGGTCTTAAACAGTTGCCCTAACCCGAATGCCTAAATGAGAGTCAATTAAAGCTCCTTCCAGTCCTTTGCAATAGCGAGGGGCACCTGACAGGCCTACCTCCTGTCCCCTATCCTATTTGCACTACATATGGAGTCCTTCACAGAGCGGATAAGGATGAACTCACTGATGAAAGGCATTACCTTCGGTAAACAAGAACATAAAATAGCTCTCTATGACAATGACAAAATGAGCTCTCTGACCCAACCCAATCCTTACTCAGTGCCCTCATAGATGAGCTCAAAGCATTCGGAAGGGTCTCTGAATTCAAAATGAAAATCAAAAAACTCAAGCACTTAATAAAACCATACCACAGATTGATAAGGCCCACCTAGAATGGCAATCCGCATTTCCTTGGGTAAATTAAGGGGTGTCATACTTGGGGCTTACATTATGCTTCTCCCTTAGGGAGACAGCAGAATGCAATTACATATCCCTCCTTGCCACTGCATGCAAAGACCTGCAAAGCTGGAGGGCGGGAAGATTGCAGCAGTGAAAATGACACTGCTACCTAAAATGATAGATGATATGCAGACTCTTCCCTTAAGTCCACACCCAAACCTGCTAAGCAAATTACAGCACATGATAGAGTCCTATATATATATTAGATGGCAGGGAGACCATATATGGTCAGGAAGTGAGCATACCTGTCTGTCGTCAACGGTGGCCTAGTTATTCCTCATCTCACTTACTACTACCTAGTGGCCCCAATTAGATACATGATTGAATGGAACAGGACACTTACAAAAAAACATTGGTGTTTCGTTGACCAATCCATAGCAGAGACACACATCTGGAAAAACCATTGACTCCCCAAAAAGCACTGCCCGACAGGAATATACTTCTCACCTATCACCTGAGCAAAAATGGCAGTGTGCTACAAGATGATAGTGGCGAAAGGGATACCCTATCTGCCCACTCATACCCATCATAGGGAATCCATCATTCCTCCGAATTACATTGGCACAGATTTCCATGTGTGGCAAACTGCCAACTGCACACAAACTGGTGACCTCTATGACCATACTGGAGCACTGGGATTCCGAAAACCCCAGTGCAACTATGGTCTCCCTAACAATGAGTACTGGCAATATGCAGCAATAAAATTCTGGGTATACCACCCAGCAAACGGCCCACTTGCATGTAACTGCTTACACAATTTGAGAAATTGATGTTTACCAAATCAGACGACAAGCACCAACTCTCCGATATATATCAATTCCTGAATACAACCACAGCCAACAGCAAATCCCCACCTGACAGATGGTGGGAGATCGAATTGGAATGCACTTTCACTTCCAAGGATTGGTCTAACATCCTCTATAGATTCCGCACCTCCTCTGTCAGTGCCACCAGGAAAGAATAAATATTGAAAATTACCCATTAGTGGTACTACTCTCCAGCTAGGGTGGCACAATGTAAACCCAATAGCACCGGCATTTTCTAGGGTAACTGTGGCCAAACAGGCACACTCACCCACCTGCTCTGGCACTCCCCCAAGCTTCATCTGCACTGGGAGGAAGTACTCAATGACATTGACAGAATTTTTGCAACCGAAATTCCCTGCTTTCTTAGCTAAACCGTGTTGGGACTTTCAGACTAACTGACCTATTCACTTTACTCCGACAGGGGAAAGGTGATATCATTAGCTCTCTGTGCGGCTTTACAAGTCCTCATATCTAACAGGGGCAAGGATACAATAATAGTTCACTCAAACTAGCTGAACACATTTTGAGACACTGTTTTCATGGAGAAGATCACAGCCTCACTGGGAGGTGCATTGAAATGCTTTGAAAGAATGTGGGGCCATGCATAGAGAATTCCAAGAACTTACATGTCCTATATACCTGAGGGTGCTCAACTGAGAACAAGGACCATGGAACCCATTGAACTGAAACTAACTGTACAGGCCCATACGGTTGTCCAGATCATCTCCAAGACGTTGCAAAGCTTACAAGTTTCTTTTGGTCAGTCATGTCCACTCCCTCACACCCATATGCTGGCACCTGATCCCTCCCAATGGTTGTAGGTAAGCCTGGGCGGTGACCTCAGCTCTGTTCATGGAGATTTTGCACTCCGCTGAGCTCGCATAGCAGAGTTTTTCCTTGCTCGAGCTTGTCAACGGTAAGTTGGCGAGTATGAGCGAGGAAAATCCAATGCTGGACCACTTCCCTGAGAGATTTCTCAATGCGGGTGGTCACGGATGGTCACTACAGCTCGCATTGAGAAACCTTCTGTTCATGTTGAGGAAGCTGCTGCTCAAGTAGAACTTTTATTTGAGCGGCAGTAAAAAGCAATGCCCACTTGCACTGGACAAATACCCGCCACTAACAATCAGTGCGAATGGCGCGAGGTAATCCACTCCATCGCTCGCAGTACTCTGCATAGCTTAGCAGAGTTTTTTTGTCACTTGCAAACTCCATCCAGGCTTAGTTGTAGGTGAGCATATGTGTTACACAATATTTTTATCAAGAGGTTTGAACTATAAAAATATGCAAAAAACAGTCCAGCTATCTATTTCAATGTTTTAAAATCTATGAAATATAACCTCAAAAATGTATTAACAACTATAAATGTAAAACTAAATATTTAAAATGTAACTTTAAATATAAAAATATCTGTTCAACTTTTTCCCCTATAATGCCAACATACCACAATGAAAAAAATTATATTACCTTACATTTTCTTTTGTTAATTTGCTTTTGCATAAACATAAAATCAAATACCAAAAATATAGATAAAAGCAATATAACTGACAGAGATATTTTTACACTGATATATTTAAACAGTGATTTTAAAAACATAATTAAAAAACAATATTTTTACCTGCGATATTCCTGTTGACAATAGTTCATGCATCATGATATTCTTGCAACAATATTCGGGCATCACAATATTAAATACTCAATATTTTGTCCAAGCAACTCAGACAGGTAGATATTTGCATGAATTCTGAAATCAAAGCTAGGGAGCTTTTGAATTCTCGGCTTCGCACATGATGATGTATTCAGATACCTAAACAAAATCTTTACAAGAAAGGGTCCTAAGGAATAAATATTTAAAGACCAGGTAGTGTTCTGTCCCCATACTACAACTGAAAAAACACAAAGAAACTACCGGACTACAAACAATGAGACGAAGGTTGGCAGAAAAGCTGAAAAGTCTGGGTCAAAAAGAATACATATTCACACAGTGAAGAAGAATCCCATCAGCCCACCATGGTGGCAGAACATCATCTTCTGAGATTTGCTGTGGGTTGCACGACTGGTGCAGCCAACAATGATTGATGAAAAGCTGTACTTAATTCATAACCCAGTGATTGATACAGCCACAGCTTAATTTCAGTCAGTGGTGCTGAAGATTTGCAGTGCAGAAATGTGAAAAACAAAAATGTGCAAAAGTTAAAATTGACTACTAAGATACTACAGTAACTTTAATAGACGCTATCCTAGTGTCAAATCTAAAAACAGCGATGAATTGGTCTACATGTTTCAGCCACATGGATATCATTAATCCAGGCTTTCGTCAGGACCAATAAGTTACAACGCTACTGCAAATGTGATGTAAAAACTTGTGCAAAAGCAAATATAACAACTAAACAATTGGTGCGATACACCCTATCATGCCCTGTGAGTCCCAAATGGTGGTCGAATATTACAGGAAACTTGGGGTTCATTCCTAGAAAAACAATTTATAATAGTGAATAGTTTCAAGAGACCGAGGACACATAGCAACACTGTCGCTCTATGTCTCATCTTTTAACAATGGCACTATTGTCCAATTTATCTCTCTATTGCAGCATAAGTGGTAACAAAAAAGGGAATTTGTACACACCCATCTTTGTGTGGGAGTACTCCTCACCTCACCTGGCATCTTCTCAGGGGATGAGGCCCCACTCTGTATTGTGGGTAAACACAAGCGTCACAAACAGAGTGAATATCTCTGTGTGTAAGTTTCCCATCTTTATCATAAAAACCTTGTCGCTTAAAATCCAACTTGACCATGGTCTCTTCATAAGGTCTCTCTGAACTAGATTAACGTAAAACTTGACAAATATCTCTTATGGACTAGATTGTGTGTCCTGTCAAGCCTTCTTATCATTCTGTATGATGCGATGTCGCTGTCTAATGACTTACGCACCCCTGTCATTATTATGGATCGTTATTATCCATTATGACAAGTCTTATAATGTGCAAAAGGCATGCTGCCTATCACTGCCCCCCATCCTATATGTAGTATTAACCAGAGAGACCTTTAGACAAAAAAACAAATGCTCAGCTGTACCTTCCTTAGTTCCCCTTTCAAGCGTTACTATGGCCGTACAGCAATGGGCACAGATAGAGCCTGCAGTAATAATAATAATAATAATAATCCACATTTGTAAAGCGCACAATCACCCGTAAGGGTCTCTAGGCGCTGGGGGCCGTCGGGAAGATTAAGCGAGCTATTGCCCAGAGTCACATGGTGCTGGGCTAACCTGCCGCCGGAGCCGGGGATCGAACCCTGATCCCCAGATTCCAGCGTCAGTCGCCCTGGCCGCGGCGCCACACCTCTACCTTACCTTACAGTAGAAACCACTTTCCTCCTTACCTGTCCGTCGGTACCCCGGGCTTTCCTGAGCCGAAGGGGAGGTAACCGAACGCACAGGGGTGGCCCAATTAAATATCACTTTCTGGAGACAACCATAGGGCAAGCGTGGTCACGCAATGACGCTAGCGCATCCCGAAGTGGCGGTCGTGGCTTGTTGATACAGCATTGCTGCATATCACAAACACTTCCTGGTTTATTCTGCGCATGCGTCGGTGGCATGACGCATTTGCTGGTCACACGGGCCTTGGACTCTTGGGATACGTAGTTCGTAGCTCTAAGTTGTCACATTCGAGATCAAAAATGATGCAGTCCATATCGGAACCAATCATTATTGCAGCTACTATGACTGTGGGAATGACACCAAACATTTGATTAAATCACAACCAACTAACCGTTTGTAAAAACGTGAATTTCCAAAATGTTTGATATTTGACCCGTAAAGTGCTCGAAACTCCGCATCATGTTTTAGGTGTTATAGAGAACTCGAACACACAAAAACCAGCTATATTGTAGTGTGTTTATCTAGGTACCTGAATCGATATTCCTACTCTTTGCCCCTGTCCGGTTACAAATCAATAATATCCCTACCACGGCATAGAAACCCTTTATAATTCAGTCATAGCGCATGCTGTCACATTAAGCAAGCCTATTCCTCCAGCCCCCTAGAAAGCACACCGAGTTCTTAAACAAATCCAAGCCTCCAGCAACCTGGGAAATCCGCGCTGCTTTGTTTTGATTTCGTCCGAGAACTCCTGTAAAGCACTGTAAGAACGACCAGTTCTTAGTGACATCTTTATTGACGTCTTATGTCCAGCCTTACGTCAAACCCGGCACCTTTCAGGTATAAATATACCAACGTTGCCTTAAGCAAACACACGGTGGTAATCCTGGAGCAGAGCAGCTATTTACTTCCGAAGAGCCCAGCTGATGCGAGAGCCCACGGACGCTGCCCCTCCCTTTTGACGCGCTGAGAAAGACGCTGTCTTTTCTCCTGCCGAGAAATCCAGCCTCCGGCGTTTCCAGCCTACCCTTGTGGGTGACTGGCATACCGAGTCCTGAGAGAGAGATACCAGCCCTCCTGCCTTCTAATACCCAGGTACTGAACGGACTAACCCTTACAGAGAATTCTTGAGTCAGATTCTTGGCAAAACAAACTTAACTTAAACTGCTACTTACTTACTCCCTCCCACGTATTAGGCTTAGGTCAGGTACACCGGGGTAGGCGTAGTTAGAAGCACCAGTTGAGTACGATTAGTCAATGTATATATGTATGTATCTATTTTATCCATTTTAAAGTATCATATGGCTAAGAAACCATATCAATGCTTTTACAGTATTATTTTATAATCCTGCTTTTACTGTATGCACTTTACTTAACTATAAGTATTGCAATTGTAGCAATTCATTTCTCTTGTATGAGGAAAGAGACTGCTCAATAAATAACACCTTTTATTGAAAACGCCCGTCTCTCTTTTTCTCTGCAATCTGGTGAAACTAAGTACGCACCTTTGACTGAGTGAAATAGCTGTCTTTTGTTTTCACACGACTCTAGAGATAGACTCTTATTCATGGAGAGCAAAGTTGTCATGTTTTATGGTTGTCAGAAACTAAATCCCTTCTTGTCTATCCAGGGAGGTTAAACTCCTCCTCACTTATTCAAGAAAGTTTCTAGTGAACTCTGAGCTAGCTGGCACAAAACATAAGTCTATTATAGTCAGTAGAGACCTAGTTAACATCAGTCCTACGTCTACACTACTGAAGATATTATTCCAATGCGCAGAGCCTATTGGGACTATAGGAACTACACTACATGGCGCCCAACGTTTGGTAAGGTGATAAATCTAACGCAAGACGTTAGAGTAACTCAGTCGTGCTTTTTCACACAGACCCTTTCTCCCGTAAATACTCCAAAGACGTCTGGAGTGGGTCAAAGGTTAAAAATCCGCCGGAACTTAGTAGGAAGAAATTTCTATGTATAGTTTTTGGTTTATTCAACGTTGAAGGATACAGTGTTCCAAAATATTGTGCACCTAATCTTTGTTTCCTTGAAAACTTGATCTGCAACAAAAAACCTTCCTGTCAGTAAAATGTCAGACGGTGAAGGAGATAGGGAGACAGCTAGAATAGCAGCTCGTCTCCTAGAGGAAGACAATAGTCTCCTGCAGCCCGACCCGGATGCAATACTTATCCCGGTCAACATAAGAAAAACTATAACTCTTAAACTAATAGAAAATGGACTAATATCGAGAGGTGGTACAGTCATATTCGTAATTGAGGCACATGAATATCGGCAGACAGAGGTATTCTATTCATGGATAAACTTTCCAGCAGCAAATGCTGTCACACATGAATTCTACTATTACAAAATAGAGGAACCACCGGATAACTACACTCCTTTCGAGGAGGTGGAAATCCCACTAAAATACCAAGAGCACCTGCTCTGGTTTAAAGGCACCCTAAAACATAATAATCACATCACTAGGCTCGGTCCACTAGGTAGACCAGGAGCAACATGGCCGGTTCTAGCCAGCTACACACCACATCTCGACATCGAAAAAATGTCAGTACCAGAACTTTTAGTACAGTTAAAACAACTGATTAAAATACATAGACAAATAGTCCAATATGTAATGCGGACTTCAACAGTCCAACCAGCTATTAACATTCCACAGCTGACCCCTCATCAGCTGAACACAAACAAAATTACACCACAGAACATACAGTCATGTCTGGGTAAAGTACCCATAAAACGGGAACAAATTCCATTCTGGTTAGCACAAAAAATCACTCAAATAGAGGCAGTATTTCCGGATACTACCCCTACTGAGAAACACAGAATTCTGACTATCTGTTTCCCAATGGGGATCGCACAACATGTGGAGGACTGTGACACTTGGGGCACAGTCTTTGCTTCCATTTACACAAAAACACATGGTGTTCCGTCCATGGCGGTAATACCCGATGTGCTAAGACAGATTCAAAATGAATACGGTCCAGAACCTGCTTTAACTCTGGGTATGAAATTACTGAAAGACTTCAAGCAGGTCTCAGCTTTATTATTATCTAACATAAAAGGAGAAGCAGCATCTGTGGCGATCCGCCAGAAACTGAAAGAAACAGTTATAGCAGAACAGCCATTTGAACTTGCCAGAATCATAGAAAAATCCTATGAAGAGCTAGGAAGAGATAGTTTGGGTGGGAAACCAGTAAAACCCCAAATAAATGAAAATCCTGAAAAGATATTTAGTAAAAATAATCTAAACACTCCAAAAAAGAGCTGGGATGGAAATAATCAATCCACTCCCAAAGAAAAAAGATTCCAGTCCAGAGGAAAGTCTCCTCGGCGGAGAGAAATATCTCCGGACCAAGGACACAAGTCTCCCCAGAGGGAGCCCTCTAAGAAAAGATACAACCTTAGAAATAGGTATAATTTGAAGAAACCTGATAGATATCAAGATATTAATACACGTCCCTCTCGATCTTTTCAGACTTCCTCGCAGAAATCGGAAAGAAGAGGACGGTCAGAACACAGGGAAGAGCACGTCAAGTCCAAAGACAAAGAACCTGCTCATCAAAGTAAAAAACTACAATTTCCAAAAAAGAAGGTAGCCAGCATTACAATAATCAAACATGCCGAGGATCCTGAGGACACAGCTGAAAAACGGAGAGTGGGCTCAGACAATGCTAGACAGCGCAGCAGAAGTGAGAATAGCTCACAAGATCCTGATGAATCATCTGGAGACAGTGGACACGAATGAATACATTCAGGTGGAAACTGCAGATACCAGAGTTATCAAACCTCAAAAAATATACGAAATAACATTACGTATAGAGGGAGATAAGACTAGGAAAATAAGGGGTCTATTTTGGGATAACCTCTCAAAAGGCTATGACATCCTTTTAGCTGAAAAAGACTGGCCACCGGAGTTTGTCAGGGAGTGCCCTCATGGCGAAGAAATGATTATGCCTGCCTTCTCAAATCACATTCCAATTCATAAAAAATATACACTTGCAAGAAAGTGGGCAGTAGCCCAAGCACCTGCATTATATAAAAAACATGTTGGATGGGATGAGGACTCTCCTCCTCACAAAATCCAGTTAAAATGTCAACCAACTGCACAGAGGCAGTACCCAATTAAGCAAGAAGCTAAAAAACAGGTCAGGGAGATCTTAGATCAACTTGAATACCAGGGGGTGATTGAAACTTGCACCTCACAAATGAACAATCCTTTGTTTCCTGTCTCCAAGCCAGACGATTCATATCGCCTAGTTTTGGACTACAGACACCTTAACTCATGTTGCAAAACCTTTGCAGTACAAAACTCACACAGTGCAGCACTAATGAATAACATCGTGCGCAAAAAATACAAAACAACATTAGACATCTCTAATGGATTCTTTTGTCAAAATATAGCACCTAAAAGCAGGTATTTGACCGCTTTCTCAATAATGGGCTCGCAGAAAATTCTGTCGACTCCCACAGGGGTTCAAGAACAGTCCAGGATTATTCTCAGCAAGAGTAACAGAGTTACTACAACTGTATGATGATGAGGCATTATCTTATGTCGATGACATCTATCCAACAGATGATGACTTGGATACTCATATGAAAAGAGTGAACACCATAATACTTGGGTTCGCAGCAGAGGGTTACAAATTCAACTTTAAAAAGTCACGAATTGCCCATCTAACTGTCCTGTTTTTAGGATATGAATTATCAAGTGAAGGCAAAAGCCTGGCAGACAACTTCTTAGAGAAGTGCGCTGTAATCCAAGCACCAAGAACGCTGAAGAACTTACAATCAATTCTAGGTTTCCTGAATTTCGGAAGAACTTACATTCTAAATTATGCAGAGAGGGTAAAACCTCTCTATGAACTAATAAAACCAGATTTTAAAACAATCAATTGGACTCAAAAACACACAGAAATTTTGAGATCATTGCAAACAGACATGTTAGCTAAAACAAAATTGCAAACACGCGATAACACACGCAACCATGTAATCCGAGTGATCCCAGGAAGATGCGGATTCACATACCTAACCTCAAATGAGGGAGAAACGGTACCAATAGCATACAAATCACATTTGTACACAAAAGCGGAAATGAAATTTAGCTCAACAGAAAAAATTCTAACTACAGTTAGAAAGAGCCCTAGCACAAGGTACACGAATAATCATCGTTACACCAGTACCAGCCCTAGAAGCGGTAACAAAGGCAAGCATTCCAAATGCTAAAGCGCTACATCCTAGATGGATCCAATGGGTTAATTCTCTTGCTGCAACAGACGTGGTCTACGAATTTGATCCTAATTTAAAAACACAAGAATTTCTCCAATATGAATTTGAATGTCCTCTGCCGACCGAAATCCTGCCCCTTGAACACTACGGCTGTATAATATATACAGACGGATCAGCACAGCCCGCAGTTGGGGGTAAACAAGCTTACAGTGCTGCGTGCGCGATTGTTAAAGGTCGTTGGCACGAAGGAAAATTTAGACCACTGGTCACTAAAACACAATCTCTAGGAGATTGTACAGCTCAGCGAGCTGAACTACTAGCATATAAGATGGCGCTTGAAAATACTTATCGCGAATTCCCCACACTCATAGTATGCGATTCATATTATTGCGTTCAGTCTTATAATGAGTACTTGCAGAATTGGGTTCTAAATGGTTTCAAAGATGCAAAGGGCGGCACAATCAAGCATAAAACGCTTTGGGAACAAGTAGTTCTCTTACAAAAGGAACTACAAAAGACTCACGTGATACATACACTGAGTCATCAACGTGATGGCGTTCACGTTGCAGGGAATTCATTGGCTGATGAGGCCGCGAAGGCAGCTGTGCAAACAGCTTCTCTAGCTGCTATCACTCAGTCAAAAACAAAAATAGACAGCGAGATATTACAAGCTGTCAGTGCTACATTAAATAATGCGATAAAAACACTCCCGAAAGGCTTTCCAGTAAAGTACTCATACATAACTGATGGGAATAACGTTCCATTTGCTCGAATCCCTGGAGTGGGGGATAGGGCAATTCCAAACATGGAACATAGGTTAGGACTAATTATAGCGGCACACGAAGGGCTTGCCTCTGCACATGCTGGTGTTTCGGCCAAAGTATCATTATTAAAACAGAGATACTGGTGGCCACAAATGAGAAGACAAACTAGGAACTATGTTCTAGATTGTGAAATATACCAAAAAATGAAAGTTTCAACGGTAAAAAGACCAGCACAGGCGCCCCTTCTGATCTCAGATAAACCATTAGCCTGTGTTTACCTGGACCACTGTGGTCCCTTACAAAGGGATGGCAACTATAAATACATCATGGTCGCAGTGGACTCCTGCACGAGATTCATTTGGATGTGGCCCCAGCGCTCGGGTGACGCCAGAACTGTTATAAAAGATTTGCGAGTCTTTATCGGCACATACGCAATTGGCATGCTACACTCTGACGAGGGTCCTGCTTTTAGCTCTCGAGCTTATAAGGAGGCCATGACCAGCATGGGCATTGCATTGCGGTATTCTTGTCCCTTCCATCCTGAGGGAAACGGGCTTGTGGAAAGAAAAAACCGAGACATAAAGCAATCTATAACAGCTAAGGTATTAGGTTCGGGGGTTGGGTGGGTCAAACATTTAATAAGTGTCCAACGTAGTCTTAACAATCTGCCAAGAAATTCTCTAAAAGGTTTCAGTCCGTACGAACTATTGTTCGGGACTAGAATGCATATCCAGGATCTCGATAGTCAGACTTCAGTGGTAGAAAGAAAATGCTTTGATATAAAAGATCGTTTGGCTATTTTACAGGACTTAAATGAAACAAGAAAAGACCTGAGCAACATAAAGTTGAAACAACAGCCAACAGCCACTGAAGAGAAACCACCTGTCCCAGCAAGGCCTGTCTAGATTCCAAAGATTGGGGATCTGGCCAGAGAGAAAATCGCGGTGAAGAAGGAATTTGGGCCTTCTTACAGAAAAGCAGTACCTGTCTTAGCTGTCAACGGAACAAGATCAGTTGTACTACCGCCCCTTGCTGGTAAAAAGGAGAACCGAGTTGTATCCATCGACCTGGTTAAACCACAATCATGTGGCCAATAATAAGTAGTAGGCCAAGTGGTCTCCCAAGAAATAGCAGAACACCAAAGTTTGCTACAAATCAAGAGGTTCAAACTGAGAGACTAATCACATTTGATAAACCTACAGTGAATCAACAAGGACTATGCAACAAAGCCATGTAACTAATGCCTCTTGAAACCCAAATTACAACAAATCGTCAAGAAACACCTGTCTACAACGATGTAGCCACAGACTATGCTAATAAGACAAAGAAAAATCCAGAAGCAATTCCAATAATTGACAGAACTGCATCAGGCTACTTCATCAATTTCGATGACTTTTCTGAGGATCCGAGCGATCCTGAGGAACAGCCAACAACAACAAAAACTTTTAAAGACAAAACTAAAGAACTCTTTCATCAACTACAAGAAACCTATCTGATTTCCCCATGGATTGAATTTTGGGTGGTGCTAGGTGTACTTTTCCTCCTGCTTTGGCTCATCATGGTGCTATGCTTGGGACACTTCATTCAAGGAAAATATGTTACAATGGACACAGCAAGCCAGAATATCAACCTGGTCCTAAAGCCACACAAGTCTTCACACATCGAGAAAAGAGAACTTTCTTCAGTAAACTTCACAGCCAATCCGATACCCGGTGGGGTAGCATGGGACAAAACCGATTACGATATATATGGCCCGGTCGAGCTCTTGAAGTATCCTCATCAATTTCAGGTTTCATTAAGTGACTTTGTAAAACCGAGTACATTCTCTGATGATTGGGATTTTGAAAGTATTAATGATATGATGTCAGACTTAGTTATGTCAGCAAAATTTACAGAACATGATTATTTACAAGGTTCATCGAATTATGATCAGATGTACTGCTACAACCACTATGGTAACCATTATTTGCATAAATCTGCTCAACCTAGAAATGTTTTAAATTATAATCAATGAGAACATTGTGCAACTCCACCAAAAGGTAGTTCAAAAACTTTTTATGAGAAATTCCCATACTTCTCAGGGTTTAACACAAGTGAAGCAGAAACATTTTTCAAACTGTTAAATAAGACAGGAATGAAAACCATGCTGACATATACAAAATTAATCTACTCAGAATATTTTTTTTTTAAAATGAATACATTTGGTTTTGATTTTTGGAAAAATAACATTGAGACAAAAACCATCTGGGGTACTAAAGATTGGGAAGTCCAAGGTATAGAATCATTATTCAGAGCCTGCATGATCCCAGAACAAATTATATTTTTGAATGACACAATTCAACAAACAACCTGTCTTGGCCTAGCCAAAATTAAAGACTTAAACAAACCGTCTATTCCAAAGCCAACACCTGACAGTAATAGCACTACAGAGGTTGAGATAGACGTATCCCATATTTTAAACCAAAACAGAACACATCCTGATTGGAAAAAATGGTTGATCTGGCCCACAGACACAAATAACTGTCAAGATAGATTCCTGAACAAAATTCAGGGGTTCAAATTGACCAGGCCAGACCCTAGATACTCCCAGCGACAACATCCAGGGATAGTAACAACATACAGTGTAGGAAAACTCTGCCTTGAATGGCTACATACATCCACACTGGCAGAAATTAAGCAACACTTAACTTTACTAAAAGAAGGTGCTGACTTGCGTGATTTCATTATGGGACCACGCAAACAGCATCAAAAACGTTTCATAGCGGCCTCTATATATGCAGCTTATAACGAAGTTTGGAAAGAAACTCAAATTGAAACAGCAAAGAAAATACGGGAAATTGACCGTATTAATTTGGAAAAATCACTGTCTGTTGTGGACAATGGGTTAATGACTCTGTCTTCCAGAATATATTCACTGGACAGTATTGTATCATCTGCAATCGATATAATAGAGCAGGACTTACTAATGTTACAACATGGTCAGTCCCAATTGCGTTCTATTGTACAGCTTGGCTGGACGTTACAAAATCTGCGTTCAGGCTACGTGCCTTGGCGTTTAATCAACACAACGTCACTATTCTCTATCTTTAACCTTACTGATATACAAATCAGCTTGGCACAAAAGGAGCAGAATATACAATTCTGAGCATTGAAAAACTTGAGAGATTACCATTGACAATGTCAGAACGACCTGTCATCGAATGGATAATACACGGAATCATAACTATTCCGATAACAACTTTCCAATTTCGATACTGCCAAAAGTATATACAGGCAGGCCAGTATGAAAGGTTGGGTAAAGGATACATTAAGTCATCATGGAAATTACCTTACACACACACATGTTATAGTGAAACGGGACAGAATGTATTTCTTAGTGGTGATAATTGTGAAAAATCACTAAGTGGTATACTTCTGTGTCAGGGTATAAATCTACATGGGGCCTGTGAGGGGACTTCAAATAACCTCTCATGTCACCAGCTTGGCACACCTGCAACTCGAATAGAGCCATTCTTTAGACGGCTTTCAAACGGGAGCTACATTCTAATAGTGGACCACAGATGTTGTGGCTTGGTGCCAGGAAAAGCTTATCTGGTAAGCGTTTCGTCCAGGGTCACTTGCTGTATGCAAGTATTGTATCCAAACGTCACTCCAGACAGGGAGGGAAAAATTTGGCCCAGTTTGAAAATCTCTTCTATTCGAATTGATACTTTAAGCAGAATGAAGTCTGTTCTTCTACAGACCCCAGTGCACTTGACGTCATCAAAAGAAACGTATGATCTCCAAGTTGCAAGGACAACGGCAGAGATACATAACCTTTTATCAACAAATTGCCCCCTACACTTCGCAGAAATGCTAAACGAAATCTTAAACATTTCTGATACGAATGGTATCGCGAGTGTATTTAAGACAATTTTTTCGGGACTGTTGACACCTTTCAAAGCAGTCCTGGGCATCTTTCCTAATTTTGTCCATTCACTCTTTGGCGGCCTTCCACTCCTGTTGGGACTCGTAGCAGGCATTTTATTTTTGATACTCCTGCTTCGTTATGGCAAGCCACACCACAGACAAGACTCCAGCAACAATGGAAGAAACGATCCTAGCTATACGCTATCGGGACCACATAACTAAAGTCCTTGGATTAGCCCGGCTAAGAGATCTGAATATGACTTGGTTTCTTTCATTCAGACCCATCTGGCAGAATTGTATCTTACCTGTGCTAAGATGTATGCTGTGCGGAGAAGAATGCGTGTTAGACGTCTGTCTCACACTACAATCAGAAGTACCATTGGATACAGATACTTTGCTAAGTCCAGTAAAGGCTCATGCATCGTGTTGTCCCCAGCGGTTACCCATCCTGATGACGGCATTCGTTGAGACTTCACCACTGCGATTAAAGGGTAGTGAAGTGCAAGATGAGAGCAGCATCAACCAGGTCCGACCTTCTGTGAGCACTGCTGATCATGTCATCGATGATAGCAATCATTCTCACGACTGCACAGTTGCGGCATTTTCCAACTTGGTCGAACTTTCACCTGAAGCGATAAACTGCTTTTTTGAAAGTCTGTCTGAAATGATGTTCTCCCCGGAACAAAAAGAATAAACTTTTAAGCAAACAAGCACTCAGCGTTCCCTGAACTCTGAATTCGGCCTTCAGCTTTGAAAAACAAAAGCTTCTGAAAATATTTGGAACTGTTTTGACTTCTTCCCTTGAAAAACGAAATTATTTTTCCCCGATTCCAAAATATTTACTTTTTTTGGCACTCACCCTCTGCTTAAAGTAGAACTATTCTTAGAGAATAGAGCTTCTATTTTTAGGAACTCTAGAGACAATATATTACCTCAGCTTTTAGCATATTTACAAATAATTGTATTTATATGTGATGAAATGGTCTCACACTTTCTTTTCTGTATTAAGAGCCATTTCATGTGTAATTTTCGCAAATCATTCATGCTGATATACATATGCATCCTTTTTTTTAATGAATGATTACACTGCTTGAAAGCGTACAGTACCTATACTCATTTTTCGTGTATTTCGCATATGCCATTTCAGATGCAAAAAATGTATTTTGGGGTGGATCGGTATACACATGCACCGTTAGATATGTTTACTATTGCTTAGTTTAGTAATTATGGACATGAATTCGTGGAGTGGGTGTAGTGTGTTTATCTAGGTACCTGAATTGATATTCCTATTCTTTACCCTTGTCCGGTTATAAATCAATAATATCCCTACAACGGCATAGAAACCCTTTATAATTCAGTCATAGCGCATGCTGTCACATTAAGCAAGCCTATTCCTCCAGCCCCCTAGAAAGCACACCGAGTTCTTAAACAAATCCAAGCCTCCAGCAACCTGGGAAATCCCCGCTGCTTTGTTTTGATTTCGTCCGAGAACTCCTGTAAAGCACTGTAAGAACGACCAGTTCTTAGTGACATCTTTATCGACGTCTTATGTCCAGCCTTACGTCAAACCCGGCACCTTTCAGGTATAAATATACCAACGTTGCCTTAAGCAAACACACGGTGGTAATCCTGGAGCAGAGCAGCTATCTACTTCCGAAGAGCCCAGCTGATGCGAGAGCCCACGGACGCTGCCCCTCCCTTTTGACGCGCTGAGAAAGACACTGTCTTTTCTCCTGCCTAGAAATCCAGCCTCCGGCGTTTCCAGCCTACCCTTGCGGGTGACTGGGATACCGAGTCCTGAGAGAGAGATACCAGCCCTCCTGCCTT
Organism: Lissotriton helveticus; assembly: GCF_964261635.1. Lineage (NCBI taxonomy): Eukaryota > Metazoa > Chordata > Amphibia > Caudata > Salamandridae > Lissotriton > Lissotriton helveticus. Next base: position 1,532,772,904 of record NC_136067.1, read on the forward strand.
CTAATACCCAGGTGCTAAACTGACTAAACCCTTACAGAGAATTCTTGAGTCAGATTCTTGGCAAAACAAACTTAACTTAAACTGCTACTTACTTACTCCCTCCCACGTATTAGGCTTAGGTCAGGTACACCGGGGTAGGCGTAGTTAGAAGCACCAGTTGAGTACGATTAGTCAATGTATATATGTATGTATCTATTTTATCCATTTTAAAGTATCATATGGCTAAGAAACCATAACAATACTTTTACAGTTTTATTTTATAATCCTGCTTTTACTGTATGCACTTTACTTAACTATAAGTATTGCCATTGTAGCAATTCATTTCTCTTGTATGAGGAAAGAGACTGCTCAATAAATAACACCTTTTATTGAAAACGCCCGTCTCTCTTTTTCTCTGCAATCTGGTGAAACTAAGTACGCACCTTTGACTGAGTGAAATAGCTGTCTTTTGTTTTCACACGACTCTAGAGATATACTCTTATTCATGGAGAGCAAAGTTGTCATGTTTTATGGTTGTCAGAAACGAAATCCCTTCTTGTCTATCCAGGGAGGTTTAACTCCTCCTCACTTATTCAAGAAAGTTTCTAGTGAACTCTGAGCTAGCTGGCACAAAACATAAGTCTATTATAGTCAGTAGAGACCTAGTTAACCTCAGTCCTACGTCTACACTACTGAAGATATTATTCCAATGCGCAGAGCCTATTGGGACTATAGGAACTACACTACAATATTATAAATACTGGCTATATTATAAATACAGAGGGTCCCTTTAATTTTTATTTACAACACAGACCTAGTAGTCATGTATTCGCATGATGAAGATTACTCATAGAAAACGGACATGTTTAGTAGTACTTGTTCAGTCATTATCCTATAGATATCTCGTTGTCTACGAAAAAGAGTCTGTGTGGTGAGACAAATTGTGACAAATTCCATATATGGGAGAATAGTCAATATGTAGACTCTTTTTCGTAGACAATGATATCATGTGGCTGAAACATGTAGACCTGCCAATTCATCGCTTATGATAGTTATTCTTTCAAACTGTCAGCACATTGTTTTTAGAATTGACACTAGGATAGCGTCTATTAAAGTTACTGTAGTATCTTAGTAGTCAATTTTAACTTTTGCACATTTTTGTTTTTCACATTTCTGCACTGCAAATCTTCAGCACCACTGACTGAAATTAAGCTGTGGCTGTATCAATCACTGGGTTATGAATTAAGTACAGCTTTTCATCAATCATTGTTGGCTGCACCAGTCGTGCAACCCACAGGAAATCCCAGATGATGATGTTCTGCCACCATGGTGGCTGATGGTATTCTTCTTCACTGTGTGAATATATATTTTGACCCAGACATTTCAGCTTTTCTGCCAATGGATGTATTCAGATATACAGCAAAGGAAGCCCCTTGTCAGTGCTGACAATTAGGTACAGCTTAAGCCCAGGAAATGTGACACGTTATAAATTGAGTCAATGGACAATAATTTGAAAAATTAATTTTGAATAGGTAACTCGTGTATAACTGGTGCTAAATGCTTTTTCTTTACATGATCTGATATAGAGGGAAGAGAGAGAGGTGTACTAGTGAGCTTAATGGCTGCAGAGGGCAGCCTAAAGCACAGGAATGTTCCTCAGGGGATAGAGAGGGTTAGGCAAAGAAATGAGAGCTTGAACCTGACTGATGAGCCCCAGTCAAGCCAAAACCGGTCTAGGATGGCTAGTGGAGGATCCGGCGTGGAATTTTAAGCTGGACTGTTCTTATTGGAGTATGGTCAAGACTGATTTGTATTTGGCTGGGCCTAAATTGAGCTACCATGGTGTGCAAAATAATGAAGGGCTGGGATGAGTCCCAGAGTAATTAACAGTGGCTGAGATGAATTCAAGCGTTCCATCCATTGCTTTTTGAATACATCAAAGCGATGCTCTAAGTGCAGCGGCCCAGACATAGGCCCATTCTCACTGCGCCACTGGAACTAAGCTACACCCGACTGACAAGCCCCAATGGAGCATAAATGGTTTTGGGTTGCTTATGTTCTGGTTCAGTGAAGACCTGGCCTGACAGTTCAGGCTGGACTGTTGTTATTGGAGCATGGTCAAGACTGATCTGCACATAGCTGGGTCCGACCTGGGGTAGCATGGTGTGCAAAGTAACAATGGACTGGGGTGCATCCCAAAGTAATTACAAGTGACCGGGAGAAATTCAAGCATTCCATCCATCACTTTTTTGTATACTCAGTATGATGCCCTGAGTGCAATGCGAATGCCCAGATGTGGGTTCATGCTTTCTGTTCACCAGGACCCAAGCTGCACTCGAATGTCAAGCCCCAACCAGGGCAAAACCAGCCTTGGGTTGCTTGTGTTCTGATTCAGGGAGTACATGGACTGTCAGTTCGGGTTGGACTGTTCATATTGGAATGGGGTCAAGACTGATTTGCATATGTTTAGGTGCACACTGAGGTGGAATGGTGTGCAAAATAACTGGGATGCGGCCCCAGGTAATTACCAGGGGCTATGATTAATTCAAGTATTGCAGCCATCACCTTTTTTTATACTTAGTGTAGTTTTAGTGAGGCATTGCTCATTTTGATTCTCTTTGACAAGAGTTCATGTATTTATTGTTTCAGCTGTCAGACTTTCAATCATTAAAATTGCAATTTAAAAACACTGTAAACACAAAACTAATTTCTTTCATGTTCAGTGCAAACAGCGAGGTGGCACGATCAAATTTAGACACAGCTTTCCATTCTAATAAATCAGTCAGCAAATTCATCAAATATGTAAAAGCGCAGGTGCATAGAAACATTAAAAGATATACGATTCAGCCAAAGGCTTGGTATCTACAAAAACATATACAATACTATCATCTAGGCATCATAAAAGCACTTAGACAATATATTAAATACCAATAAAAACCATCAACCACTTTGACAATAGACATTTTGCATTATTTCTCTCATGCACGCCGATGTGGTCCATTTTGTATTAGGACTTGTTATTATTAATTTGAGTATTGCCACATTTGCTGTGGATACTTAATTTCATCAAAGCACGTTGTATTTTTGCACTTACTAATGAATTGTCTCCTGATTCTAACTAACTTTGATATTTTATGTAATGATTAATATGACAACGGAATACATCTAGAAACTGAGAACTGGAAGAAGCACAGCTGTGCACATTTTTCCATAATGGTCTTTGAGTATTTGAGCACCGGATTCTCCTTTCCTGCAAATTGGCTCATCTTAATGTTAATTGAGATGGAGTGTCAACACAGATAGAGTACAAAAAATAATATGCATGCATCTTAGTGTGCAGAAACAGTCATGTATCTTGCAGGTGTATTTTAATGGTGATGAAAGAAGTACTTCAGTGCCCAGCCCCCTCACCCAACACCCCATCCCCCGACGCTCTGCAAAAAGAATAACAGTGTCTTCTAGACTGTCTTGCAAAAATAACTGTTTGTGCCAGAGTTGATGGGGGCACGTGAGCTTGAGGGATTGTGTGTATTTATTTACTTATTTGGAATTTCTATAACGCTTTCAACCAAAGATCTTTATGATAATTAATTAAATCATATAATACATTTCATGGCAAAACAAAAGTCAACGAAAGATAAATCCAGAAGAAAAGAGTGCAAAAAAGGTAGAAAATCAATATGTTTAAGAGAAACATGCCACATTTGTATAAATGAATGTCAAAAGGGAAATGAGTCCAAAGTCAAAGTTATACAACCATGTACGAAATGTAAAGGTAAGCTACAAAATCCTAGTGGCATTCAAAAAGGTCATGGCAAATCAAAACATCCAGGAAGAACCAAGATAATACAAACCATCTCAGGCAGCCATCAATGAGGCCGCATTACCAAAAGAGATTGCAAGATGAAAAAGCCCCCTGATGACTTCCAAATGGTACAAGACCATAGTCCAAGCCTACCAAAGAGAGCCCCTACCCACTCCAGAACCTCAATCCCAAGGGAACAAAGAAGGGGATGGAGCAGCACACTTACCAGGATTCACTGGAGTCAAGAGGAGGGCATGTCATGGCACAGTCTTTGGGTAATGATGATTTTCAGTGACATCTAGGGTAGATTGAAAGGTATGAGGCCTTTGTGCCATGCCCTTGGTGCTGAAAACTGTTTTGACTTTTGCACTGTCTAAATAAACATGGCGGTACAAAAGGGGGTGGTGATGGACGGAGCATCTGAATCAATCAAACACCCACACCCAGTCAAAAGATCTGGTTTTAATCCATCACCGTTCTTTAGCCCACTCTGCCACCCCAGTTCAGACATGGCCATATGCAAATCAGTCTGACCCTGTGCCTCATGGGAACAGTCCAGCCCGAACTGCCAAGCCATGCCTTCCCTGGACCGGAAACAAGCGTCAGAGGACCGGTTTCTGGCATTCCAGCCGTCTTCAGCCTGGCTTGCTTGAATCCAGTGGCAAAGTGAGCAAGGGACTCACGTCTGAGCATACCCTGCCACACTTATGGCGGCCAAAAGCGGTACAAAAGGGGGTGGTGATGGACGGAGCATCTGAATCAATCAAACACTCACACCCAGTCAAAAGATCTGGGTTTAATCCATCACCGTTCTTTAGCCCACTCTGCCCCCCAGTTCAGACATGGCCATATGCAAATCAGTCTGACCCTGTGCCTCATGGGAACAGTCCAGCCCGAACTGCCAAGCCATGCCTTCCCTGGACCAGAAACAAGCTTCCGAGGACCGGTTTCTGGCATTCCAGCCGTCTTCAGCCCGGCTTGCTTGAATCCAGTGGCAAAGTGAGCAAGGGACTCACGTCTGAGCATACCCTGCCACACTTATGGCGGCCAAAAGCGGTACAAAAGGGGGTGGTGATGGACGGAGCATCTGAATCAATCAAACACTCACACCCAGTCAAAAGATCTGGGTTTAATCCATCACCGTTCTTTAGCCCACTCTGCCACCCCAGTTCAGACATGGCCATATGCAAATCAGTCTGACCCTGTGCCTCATGGGAACAGTCCAGCCCGAACTGCCAAGCCATGCCTTCCCTGGACCGGAAACAAGCTTCCGAGGACCGGTTTCTGGCATTCCAGCCGTCTTCAGCCCGGCTTGCTTGAATCCAGTGGCACATTTAGACACAGCTTTCCATTCTAATAAAGCAGTCAGCAAATGCATCAAATATATAAAAGTGCAGGTGCATAGAAACATTAAAAGATATACGATTCAGCCAACGGCTTGGTATCTACAAAAAACATATACAATACTATCATCTAGGCATCATAAAAGCACTTCGACAATATATTAAATACCAATAAAAACAATCAACCACTTTGACAATCTCTCATGCACACCCATGTGGTCCATTTTGTATTAGGTTATTATTAATTTGAGTATTGCCACATTTGCTGTGGATACTTAATTTCATCAAAGCACGTTGTATTTTTGCACTTACTAATGAATTGTCTCCTGGTTCTAACTAACTTTGATATTTTATGTAATGATTAATATGACAACGGAATACATCTAGAAACTGAGAACTGGAAGAAGCACAGCTGTGCACATTTTTCCATAATGGTCTTTGAGTATTTGAGCACCGGATTCTCCTTTCCTGCAAATTGGCTCACCTTAATGTTAATTGAGATGGAGTGTCAACACAGATAGAGTACAAAAAATAATAGGCATGCATCTTAGTGTGCAGAAACAGTCATGTATCTTGCAGGTGTATTTTAATGGTGATGAAAGAAGTACTTCAGTGCCCACCGCCCCCCGCCCCCTCCGACGCTCTGCAAAAGGATAACAGTGTCTTCTAGACTGTCTTGCAAAAATAACTGTTTGTGCCAGAGTTGATGGGGGCACGTGAGCTTGAGGGATTGTGTGTATTTATTTACTTATTTGGAATTTCTATAACGCTTTCAACCAAAGATCTTTATGATAATTAATTAAATCATACAATACATTTCATGGCAAAACAAAAGTCAACGAAAGATAAATCCAGAAGAAAAGAGTGCAAAAAAGGTAGAAAATCAATATGTTTAAGAGAAACATGCCACATTTGTATAAATGAATGCCAAAAAGGAAATGAGTCCAAAGTCAAAGTTATACAACCATGTACAAAATGTAAAGGTAAGCTACAAAATCCTAGTGGCATTCAAAAAGGTCATGGCAAATCAAAACATCCAGGAAGAACCAAGATAATACAAACCATCTCAGGCAGCCATCAATGAGGCCACATTACCAAAAGAGATTGCAAGATGAAAAAGCCCCCTGATGACTTCCAAATGGTACAAGACCATAGTCCAAGCCTACCAAAGAGAGCCCTCTACCCACTCCAGCACCTCAATCCCAAGGGAACAAAGAAGGGGATGGAGCAGCACACTTACCAGGATTCACTGGAGTCAAGAGATGGGCATATCATGGCCCAGTCTTTGGGTAATGATGATTTTCAGTGACATCTAGGGTAGATTGAAAGGTATGAGGCCTTTGTGCCATGCCCTTGGTGCCGAAAACTGTTTTGACTTCTGCACTGCCTAAATAAACATGGCGGCAGATGCAGGTGGTAAAAATGCCACAGTAGGGAATTACGGGTAAGCATGATACAGGTGGCACCTTCTGTATAGAAACAAAAGTGGGGATGCTGAAAAAGTGTAGGGAAAAGTGGGAAGGGGAAGCAAAATCACCTCGGGGCAAACACCCGTGTCTAAAGTGCATCAATGTTGCCACACAGTGAACATTTCCACAAATCATCTAGAACAAATGAGTTGCTATTCCTGCAATTCTCTCTTGCCCAAACAGATAACAACTACTCCCTCAATCTGCTACCTAGCTGCAACAATGGAGATGGGGGCCCAGTGGCAGCATTGAGATACCATATTTGCAGCAGTGTCTATCCACTGCAGACTCTCTCTAAACCCCATCATCATGCGACACACCATCCTCACTCTACAACAGCTGGCACAGTAATTGCTGGGAAAAAGCAGACACCAGTTGATGATGTGCTAGAGGCCACTCCATGCCAGCTTCTTGTGTTATTTTTGTACTTTTATCTTTAAAGGTGCTTGCTTCCATCACCTTATTAAAAATGCCACAGCGGCTTTAACAATACACATTTCTGGACCACTTGAGGGAGGTCAGCATCTCTATGATAGCCATAAACTGGTTCTATTTTTCTCTTCTGTCCAGCCACTTGCTTCTCTCCTCTTCTTCATGACATCATACTTCTGGTGAATATATTAATCCATTTCCTCACCTCCGGTTCCACATTCTACAAGTACCCCTAAAACCCAGATCTTCATCACCCTGCATGGGGATCTGGAGGCCAAGGCACACAATTTCAAGTTCTTCATGTGTGAGTCCACTCATTGTAAGGGGGGGCACTGGCTCAAGATAAACATAGTCAGTAATGAGGTCTTGACTCTTGGCAGAAGTGTAGACCCTGCATTCTGACTGAGTAAGATGGCTACCTACCCTGTGTGAGCATGACAAAAAATTATCCTTGATGGCTCAGGCCATGTCTTCAGCCTTTTTTTTATGTCAGAGTTCTTCAAGTTTGCCTCTACTTACAGACGGCCAGGTTTCAGTCATCAATATCTTAAAAAATAAATACTAGGCTTATGGCAATTCAGTCAGTCTGGGCTATATCTGGGCTTCCTTGCATCCATAATAGGGAAACTTTGCGGCCCGACTTCTCTAGGAAGGAAGTCATTTTGATCATGCTTCGAAGCGGAAACCGTTTTGATCACAGTATGCTCTAGATATGGGTGATATTATAACAAGCCATATCGTTATAGCACATATAAATCAATGACATCATACAAATGTCACTTGTGTATTTATTTACACATTTAGACAAAAACAAAAGTAATTACATTTAAGGGCTGATGATACAGCTTATGTGTTTTAAAAATGACATTTCGTGTTGTATTTAAGGAATATTCAAAAATATATTTTACAGTCAGCTTACTTTGCTGAACAAAGGGGTAGGTGTATTGTGTACCACAGTAGTCTACCATGAGCTGTTTGTATTTAAAATATGGAATTTACATTCAGCTCTGCTACTTCCATGAAGTTGCAATGCTGTGCTAAGGCACTTGTAGTTGTTTAAAAATAGAACGGTCTGAGGTGACATGTGTTGCTCATTCGAATTTCTGAATTTATTAAATTGACGTCATAAATTGTACTGGAAAAAACGCTGCCCTGCAGACATAGAAACAGTCTCAGAGAATCTCAGAAGAGAACCCGGACTACGATGCACTAGTCCACAGAAGAAGTTATCACAGGCGCAGGGCCAGAGTTATAGTGGAAATGTCTCCGGCACTGGGGATATTTCACTTAACCATCCAGAGAGCCAACTACCACATGAAAGAAGGCATGAAGCATTGCAGAGTGCAAATTCCATCCAGTGATATTGAGCGATGAGATACACCTTCAACATTAATAATATTAAGAAGACATTTAAGTGAATGGCTGTAGTGATCATTAACTTTCAACTCAGACCAAAAGAACCGGAAGCAGACTCCACACATATGAGTTTTCTTTCCCTATGCATTGGTGTTAGAAAAACTTTGAACTTAAAAGAGGAAAGACTTCCAGGATGACGGACCACATTCCCACCAACACCAGAACTGATCCAATGCTTCTGCAAGTCAGGGAGACTATGAAGACTCATCTCTTTAAAGGACGCAACCCCACACGTAAGAGTAACACACAGGCAACCAACCTCTCTAAAATGCCCTTAATTGGTATCCCTAGGTCCAGCCATTGTTAGGTGCTATACAGTTTACCAGTTATGTTTATGCAAAACAAATGCTCTTACATTCAAATAAATATATACTGCATTCGGACATTGAAAAATCGAATAGTGCTTATCTTGCAAAGGAACGTAAATTCATGTTGTATCATAACTGATGTGATATTGGAACAGCACACCTGAGTCAGTCGGATATATTTCCCTTATAGTTTGTTATTGCTGGTAGATGGTGTATATATGAGACTGAACACAAGCCATGGTGATTTCCACTGCTTGTACTGAATGGACTTAAATGAAATAATACAATATTGGCTTACTTATTATAGGACCATATTTGAAGACATAAGGGCGAATTAACAATGAGAAATATACATGTGCTCATGTGTAGATATGCTCTATACACCTATGTGTAACAGTCCACTTTCTCGCTATTCACCATTTCTGGGTAGAGAATTACACCTCCAGTTAGACTTACATATGTCCACCCCCTCAGTTGATGGGGCTGTAGCCTCTTACAACAGAATTTAAGAGTGCAAAGTTACTACTAGTAATTTTTTACCTCTTGGTGGAGATCTCTACCACCATGGTAGAGATCTCCCTATGGTAAAGTATTGTAATATGTATTAAAGTTTATCATTTACAAACATTATGTTTTAATGCATAATATAAATGAAAATAATGTAAAATATGTAACCTGGAGCTACTAAAATAAATTGTTACAAAACATTAAAATTCCTAAAATTAAATGTGTATTAAATAATAAAATAATTTGAATATATGGATTTAAATGTATAAAAATGTATTTAAAAACAAATTTAAAACTGCCTGCCATCACTAACATTTTTATTTTTTATTTACATTTTAGTAAATGTGCTTAAAAGTTACCGACTTAATTAATTCAAATACTTTTTGAAATTTTTTTTCTTTTTGTCCTCATTTGCCTTGCCCTCCTCTCAAATAACCGCCAACCACCTAGCGTGTCGCACTCCGAGGTACTCGAGATTTTACCTATCGCCCGCTCGGTGACACGATTTAACAAGATTGGCAGTAGATGGACCTTGAGAAAAGGAGGAGGTGGATAAAAACGGGCCAGCACTTTCTCCATCTAGGTGTACCTGTAGGACCAACGGTGGAACGAAAAAGGAGGGGGGGGCCTGGTCCTTGGAGTAGAAAAGGCATAATCATTGGACCGGGGGAAAAAAAAACAATTTTAAAAACATTTCAAAAGTTTTATTTATTTTTGGGCCATTTGTGATGTAGTTTTAACAGACAGGGTTCAGGGCAAAATAACCAATTATTCCTTATTTATTAGAAATAAATGTTTTTTTCTTGTAATATTATTAGTAATTTTAGTCTTAGTCTAAGTCATTTATATTGGGCAATACACGCCCTTAATTTCTCTTCCAATGTATGAACTAATCAATTTACTTTGAAGCCTACATGCGTTTCTCTTCCAAATTATTCACAAATCAATCTACTTTGAAGCCAACAAGTGTTTCACAACACTTATCTGTTAGGGTAGTCATTCCCTCAGGGCTATACTGCTACAATGATTATGGGCCATATGTATGAAACTTACGTTTTGCGATTCTCAAATAGCGATTTTTAGAGAATTGCTATTTGAGAATCGCAAAATGCTATGTATGTAGGATTTGCAAATAATTTTGCGAATCCTACATATTCCTTAATTGCGAATTGCAATTTGCAATTAAGGAATACCTCCTCTATGGGCCTAGAGGCCCATAGGGATGAATGGGAAGACATTCTCAATTTGCGATTCTCAATTAGAGAATTGCAAATTGAGAATGCAATTTCAAGGGTGCCAGGGTGTCAAAAGAACACCATGTTGCACCCCTGAAATGTGCATGTGTGCCCATGTGTGCCCATGTGGCGCACATACATGCCCTAAGGGCATGTATGTGCGCCACATGGCACTTTGAAAAATGCACTTTTTTGCATTTTTTCAAAGTGTCATGTGGCGCACATACATGCCCAACTTGAAGTTGGTGGTAATTTGCGATTCCTTATGGCCAAATTGCACTTTTTCTGGGCCTCATACATTGCATTTAAGGAATCGCAATTTGCGATTCTTTAAACGCAATCGCAAAATAGGGAATCACAAATTTGCTAATTCTTTATTTTGTGAGGCTGTTTTGATTTGGTATATACCACTTAGCTATTTTGCGATCGCAAATTGCGAATTTCGGCGTTTGCGATTGCAAAATTGCCTTCATACATATGGCCCTATATACTTAAGAGGAAATATTTGACAAGTGAACAATCAATTAAGATTTGGGATATTCATTCAGTGACTCGCTAATCTTTATATTCTATCATTAGAGTGGATCACACAAAATGCTCTCTAAACAGTGTTTTTATATTGTACTAATTCCCACAGTATTCTCAAAATATTGTTGAAGCTCTCACTTAGCAAAGGAGTATCAAATTTAGTTATAGAGTTAAATGATAAATTATAAACTATATTCAAATCTTTTTCAGTATATCTTTTTTGATCCAGACTATTTTTGTGATCTGGTTTCCATTCTCTCTCCATCTGATCTTCCTCTGTTTGATTTCACTGTCACAGCTAAGCTACATTGCAATGTGTCGATGTCAGTTATATTTTCAATTGATTAGCTTCCGCAGACAATTTTTAAGAGCTTAGTCATATTTTTTATTTTAAAAGCAGATTCTGCCTGATCTCTTCTCTCTTGAATCTCTTCCCAGCTTAGATATTGCTTTTCTTTTATTTTGCCTTGCAATCTGTTAAAGTATTGCATCAAGGATCACGTAATTTGTATGTACAAATTCTTCACAATGCAAACCCTCTTGTTTTCAATTTGAGTAATCTCAATCGTTAGCTTCTTGATTATAGTTTCTCCTTGATTAAGAGAATACTTATTAGTTCAAATGATACGTCCTGTTGTTTATTGTGCCACTTCTCACTCATTTCCTCAGACATGCTTCACGCTCAGGGAATTATAAGCGTGTTAGTCCACATGGCATCATCTTCCTGTTAAGGTATTATATTATTGTTTGAGCCCCACCATTTGGAACTTTGTTAATGGGTAATCTCTCCACTTTAATAATAAAATGTTGTCTTTTAAGCCACCCGGCCAAAAAATAATAACAAACAGAAAATGTAATGACATCTTTAAAGACGACTCAAATGGTGGGCTGATACAACCATTTTTTTAAAAAAAATGAATATCACAATTTTTCTTCTATAGATGCAAATAACATAGAAGATAAATCTTCTCTGGTGAAAGTCTAGTGACAAACAAGGATCCAACTCATATCAAATCCCTAGGACAGATGAGTAGGGTCACAGTGCAAAGGGGGTTCATTCTCTGAGTGATTCGAGGCCACATCAATATTTTTTATTGACATCCTCACACCATTAAACATAAGAGGACCGATTGAAAAATATTCAGGACTATATCTTTAACTGAAGTCAACAATGGGGTTTGCAAAAAGCATTACAATTGAAAGATGCAACAGTATAATTTAGTTATATGATGAAACAACAAAAGATTGATTAAAAAAGACCCACAACTACTTAGGGTCTAATTTAGATCTTGGCGGGACTACCGCTGTTCAGCCATGGTGGCAGTCCCATGTACTCCGTCAAGCTGATGGCGATCCGCCTGCCGTATTTAGATGTTGTGGCTTTAGAGAGATGACCACAATGACAGTGGCCTTCTGTGCTGACTAACAGTACTCCATTGCCGTCAGGCTGGTGGGATTGCACCAAGCCGATTTAGATGTTCCTATTTTGCTGGCGGTATCCTGGCAGCAGAGTCCTGATGGAGTGAGGTCATGGGCGTGTGATTGCATGTAAACCAAATGTAGGCAATGTGATATGCCCCTTTGTGTTACTTTTTACATGCCACTCACACAACATTCACACACTGTTGAATGCACACCCAGAGGTACCACTAGCCCAACACCCACAAGGACCACACCAACAATGTCTTTTCTATGTGTCACTAGAGGTGTGTGCAATTTGCCAAGATTAGTAGGAAACTGAACACATCTGTATTACACTTAAGGAAAATATTGTATGTAAGAGCAATGCAGACATACACGACGCTACAGCAATTGTTAGTACACGATCTTTAGGAGAATTGTCAAAGTAGCTTACCGTATATCTCGGCGACAACTGAGTCTATTGGCATCATGGTGGAGTCGTGCAACAAAGGAGGGACTTGGAGGATGTGGTACAAGATGGAACCTGAAGCAGGAAGCATGAAAAAGGTACATTTTTACCTAATTTCCACTGACTCCACCAACTCAAAGTAGGAGGGTTTCCCGCCACAGTTGCCAGGACAGAAATGTACATGATATTCTGGATGGCAAGAATCTGAGCTGTAGTCCAGCCAACTGCAGATTCTGCCTCTACCGCTGTTGATGTGGTTGAGAATTCCCGGTTGAGTCGGCAGGACCGCGGCAGTCTTCTCTCCAGTGACCAGTCAACATCTTAATACGACAGTCATACCATCAAGTTGACAGGTGGAAAAACAGCTGAAAAAGTGACAGCAGAACCAGTTCTGCCAAAATTTAAATCAGGCCCTAAATGCTAAAATGTGGCACATTAAAAGCTTGCTAAAGACTTTTTAATAATTGGAAATTTCTTTTTGAAGCATTGTGTGTATGCTGCATTTTATTATTTTAACAAATATTCAAACTCATAGTCGCTTTAATAGCCCAGTCAAAATTAGCTAAGCGGAAACTATTTTGCTTTAATTAATTTGTGAGATTCTGTGCTGTTGTGGAATATGGCAAGCTTAAAACTAAAAACATGCTGCAGCTTTGCTCATGTGAATCTTGTATTTAAATGGTGATCATTTGGAGAACTATCTGAACTTAGACAATAAGCTGGATTTGTTCAATTATCTAAGGCAAAGGGAAGCTTGGTTGCTAAAGACAACTATTGCCATTTATTGTGTAATAAAGTTTGCCATTTGTGTAATATTACTAGTGAATTTTATAGTGTAATAATGTTTGTCATTAATGTATGATGAATGAACTTTTGCTACTCAAATAGCATTGGTATTTAATACCCAAACCGATTAAAAGCCAAACTGTATAGTAGTAAAATCGTTCCAGTGACATTCTCACTGCTTGTATGGACCACTTCATCTTTCTTCTTCATCTTTCTGCTAACCAATTGATTGCCAAATAATGAAGTAAAAAAAAAATCCTATCAAGAGAAAGAAAACACAATATTGCAACAGAAAAACTGATTTCAGACCACCTGGAAGAACAGGGATCACACTAGGCGAATTCTGAAGATTCCCTCATCTCCCTACAGGAAGACAACTATACAGCACTGATACAAATTGACCTCTCTGCAGTGTACATCATGGTAGATTAATGTAGCTAAATGAAAATATGGAAATATCAATCACTTATCCCTACGGTGGATGCAATATTTCCACCAACGTCACAGCTAGCAACTCACAATCAGTTTATCCAAATAATCTAAGAAATATGTACTGTGTGACATATATCATGTAATTTCCTTTTCACATTAGTGGTTTCTTATCCACATGTGTCCCTCAGCACAAGTAATTAGTCTGTAATTCCAGATCTTTAAAGGCAAAACCTAGATGGCGGAGCTGGGAGCACGTTCAGCATCACTCATTGGCTACATCATACACTTAACTGAATGCAGGAAGACCATAACTGGCTTCGCAGGTTCTGGCATTGTCTAGTACAAATGATGATTTGGTGCTATCCACTTAGCGATTATTCCCGATGACAGGCCCAGTCCCAAAAGGAAAGCCCCTGGGCATGGGCTTCGATTTCGGTGAAACAATTCACTCACATGAGCACACTATTTCATGGTATTAAATCCTCAGAAGGGCCCTCCGGCTCACAAGGGAAGGAAAGAAAGAATTGTTATTAGAGTCCTTCTAATGGCATGTATGCTCATTCACATGGTTTAAATATCAAAAGAGACTGTCCATAAAATAAAAATACATAAACACATGAAAGCCACCAAGGGATCTACAGGCTTCCTGTGGAGTTGAGGACATAATTAAAGAGTCCTAAGCACCATATTGAAATTCTATTTCCATGATCCATCAATATGGATACTAAAAATTGGACAATATATTGCTGACCTGACAACTGAGTTTCAAGCAGCAAAAGGCAAGCACAGATCCCTTTGAATAAGATGTCTGGTATTCTGAAATGCTCTAGGAGCTTCCTGTAGGAAAGTCAAAATAACTATTCTATGGGAAAGTCTTGTGGACCAAGCTGAGCATGCCTTTTGCCAGTAAATGGACCCAGTTGATGGAGTTGTAGAGTAACACCGTAGAAAAAAAGGATCTGGGGTTGCTAGTGCTCCTATTCAGGGTTGACTTGAATTAGCAGTTCAACTGAACAGTTGCTATTGGAGCAGAGCCACGGAAGCTTTGTATCCAAAATCAAAGTGCATTGTTTGTAGTGGCACTAGTAGCAAAATATTGTGGGTCTGAAATGCTGTCCAGAGTAATTACCAGTGCCGAAGACTAATTCAAGTATTCGACCTGTAAGAAATTGGATTATTATTTGGAGTGGGTTACTACCCACCTCAATAAGTAATCACAACTCTTTGTAAGGATGAACTCAAGTCACTAAATTAACCTGAGCTCAACCCCTGGTAGCTATGTAACCGAACAAACAGCCTTAACTTTAGGCAATGTGTAAAACTAAACAGTAATAAAGTCAAAATGCCAAACAAGAAAACTTCCTAACCATATTAGTAAAATAGAGTAAAATATACCAAACAAAATTACACCAAAATGTCAAAAATCCAATAAGGGAAACTAGAGATATGAAGTTATAAGTAGAAATAGTGACAATTATGGTCTACGACCACAGTAGACTGGGACCTATGCCCTTTTTCAGGCTGACCACAATTGAGTCCAGTTGAATACACCAAACAGGTTCATCCTGGTAAAATATGTTACCTTCTGGCTTAGTCTTTGAAGTGCCTACACCACAGGAGTATACTTCTAAAGCCACGTGGACATCAAACGAGCCACCTAGAGACTCACAGAGTGTCAGGTAGAGGCCAACAGCAAAGTCCAGTCCAGGTCCAATTACCGCTGCCCTGCTGAGTACTTCCAGAAAAAGGTCCCCTTGCAGCTTGTCTGCCTGTATCCACACAGGAGGTCAGTCAAATAACCCTTGGAGTCTACTTCTTTGCCCACGGTACAAGGGGGAGCAGGTCCTCTCCTTAGCGCTCATCTCAGGTCACAGAGAGCAGGTTCAGTCCTCTTCTGATTGTCAGCATGTCAAGAATGTGTACTGAAGAAGGTGCCTGGGGTTACCACATTTATGCCTGGCAACAGCTTGTATGTGGGGTAGCTCCTGGGCACATCCTAACAAATGGGGGGAAAGTTCCTAGGGGTCAATCCTACTCACTTTTTCAGTAGTTGCTCTTTGCCTTACTGCAAACAAGCCCAACATGCCATGCATCAGGGCATTTCTAGGATGGTGAAGGTGTTTGGACACACTTAACTTGAGCTCTGAGGGCAAGGTGTGTGTGTGTGTTGAAGTGTCATAGGGAAATCACCATCGTCCTCACAGATCTAACACTAAAATTAAGTTTGAAATAGACACCATATCCATAACAAACTCCAAGACAGAAGTCTGATAGGATGGAAGCAGGATCCTTCAGTAAGCAGACAGGGATCTACAATAGTTATCTTGGAATACTGCTCTCTCTCTTTCAGTCTTCCTTTCAATGTGGCTAAACATATCTCTCAAGCAGGAGTTGACAGTGTGGTGTCACAGGATGCCCACAGCCTCTACTCAGTATTTTCTGTGGAGTTCAGAAAAGTTATCTCTGCCCATTCAAGTCAGCCCATTGTTTGCTCCTACAAGGCATTTCACACCTCATTCATACTAATTCAAGGCTGAGCACAAACTAAGAGAAAGCAGAGGCTTAAGCTAATTAGCCTTCGGACCGCCCAGGAAGGTAAAGTGTGAATTTCTAAAAGTTATGTTTCCTTAATATTTGTTAAAAATATGACCACCATTGAGTTGGATTCTAAATAAATATATAAGACTAGTGGTTTAATTTGTTTTCTAGTTGGTCTCATTCCCAAGATAGTATTAGTATTTTAATATGTACAGGCTCTTTACATTGAACAGCTAGGCGTGCCACAGTGAAAATATCTTTTAGGGCCTTGTCACTGTAGGGGCATGGTAACATTATTTTCTACATCTCCCACTTTTAGATACCATGCACCCTACAAAGCTTACACAGGGGTGACTTACTAATATTTAAAAGGGAGGTTTTTACCTGTCAAAAAGAGTTATGTTAACAGTTCATACTGCTGTTTTTACAGTCAGCAAGACAGTCTAGGCCAGAAGCCATGTTTGTAAAGCCACTATAGTGAATGACATAATAGGTGCCGCAAGCCACAATTGGCATCTAACTTCCAGGCCCTGGGTGCAGTGTCTACACCATATATTGGGGACTTACCGGGAAGTTAAATATGCCAATGTAAGCATTTCTAAAGGAGAGGCACTGGCACTCTACTTCTGGTTAGCAGAAGTAAATTGCACAGACTTCTAAATCCCGTAAAAATGATGGGGTTTATTACAAGCCCCTTGAGCAGCTGGTGTGTCACTTTTTTGTATGCACCGGCGGCACAGTGTGCAGCCATGCAAAGCCACCCTGTGTGGCTTTTCATGACCATGTAAATACAGCCCCTTTTCACGCATCACTTTGCGTGAAAGGGGCGTGCCATAGGTGTTGCTGTGGGTGTTCCCACGCAACACCTATGGATTCTGCCGCAATTCCAGATTTACAATGTTTTATACACCTGGGAATGCGTCAGAATCCTACGACGCCCCAGGGGAGGCGTAAGGAGGTGCAACCAGGAGAAATACTTTTATTTCTTCTCATTGTTTCCACTTTCTATTCATTCTGCAGCACGCATAGATAGAGGAAAGCACCATCAATGATTGTAGTTGTGCAGGAAGGTGTCCCAGTATTCAGACCACTGATTTAGCTTAACTGGATGTGGCTTATCTCTTTAATAAAGAAGCAGTCCTTCCTCCATTTCACAGTGTTCAATGGGGAGAAAGCATGGGATAAATCGTGGGGAGTCCCATATTGGATGTTGCTACCAAGGAAATGGAACAGGAAAGGGATTTTGATCCATAGATTCCAATTCACTCTACCACTCTACCTCCTTCGTCCCTGGAGATTGCAACTAATATGTCACATGTACTTATCAAATCTAAAACAAAGTTCTGTGGGTGGGCGGCTGCATAGTGAACACAGCAATGTCCTCCTTTCGCAATGATTCCATGCGATTGATGTTTTCTGTTCATTTCTGTTTGAAACGTAATCATATACGCAAACACTGCGTATTCTCTGCACACAATTACTCCAGTACTAAAAAGAGCATTAGAAACGCATTTTTAAAGTTTAGATTAGAGCAAGGTTAGTAAAATAGAAGAGAGCAATCGTTGTTTACATAGTGTTGGCCTTTCATAGCTTTGTGCAGTGTTGTGGTGAGAGCGCAGGGTTGGGAGTCAACAAATCCCTGGAAATCCTTTTCTAGGGATTATGCAAAATACCAGGTCCTAACATAAAAAAAATTCATTGCACTTTGCTGATACGTAATGTGCAGTTGGGTTGAGAATAACCAGCAGAACATGCGCGTTATTGGTAAAAGTGTCTTGAGACTTTAAAAAAATAAAAAAAATGCCCCTATGAATATATAAAAAAAAATCCTTTGCTGAAATACATCGATTGTCAGTAAAAGCAGGCGCCCTGTTCACTTTGCAACATCAATGTTTCGCGTTCCTATAAGGTCTGGGGCTTTGAACAGACACACAGGGAATTATTTATAACATTAATACAGCAGCCTGTCATTTGTGGATATACGCATTTTATTGTGTACTTTATAACCCGACTTTTTAAAAATGCTGCGTTCAGTAAGTACACTGTGTGGCTTGCAAATCTCAAGACAGACCACAAACAAACGCTACTGCAATTGTCTACTGAGAAAAACACCTTCACACCCTGAAAACAACATGTTACCGAATTTGAAAAACATTGTAATCTTTTAGTACACACCGAGGAGCATAAAAATTTCGTTTTTTGTCAAAAAAAAGACTAAAATATCTGCTTTATTTTTAGCATGATAAGGCTATTACCCTAGAAATTAGTGCATTAGACCTGATTTGAAACCAAACGTCACTATATTAAAAAGAGACAAAGCTAAAACTGAGCGAGATTCATAATAAAAGCCTATCTAGTCACTGTGAAGAGCCCTTTTTGCCGACATGGCCAGAGTTGTACAGATCAATTAAATAATTATGATAAAAAGAAATGTGAGAATATTCCAATGGTTAGATGGGTAACAAACTCAGATTGAGATAAATGACCGAGTTAGCACTGGCGGGATCAGAGTCTAGGAGACCCGTGGAAGAACATGTGTGTGTTTGCATGGGGGAAGCTATGAAAACAATGGTTCATTTCCTTCTGTTCTGTCTCCTTTGTTGCAGATGCAGAAGGGCCTGGATTATAGAAGATCCCCTTTGTTTTTAGCAAACAGACAGTGGCAATAGCAAGGGAAGTAATGCCCTCCCTAATAGATATGGGTGACCTTGCATCTGTCCAGAGAGGAGTGCCTTTTTTAGGTCGACATTCGAGACCTCTTGTATATACTTTAGTATATACTTATTTGTGTATGTAGTTTGTGGGCTCTGGAAATCAGCCCTAGGACTTGTCTGGTTCCACTTAGGGACTTTTTTTCTGTGAAACTGCCTCTACTTAACTGTCTTGATAGAAAACGACCATCAGAGGTCAGTAAAATTCCAGAATTTCTTTCTGCTGAGGGACTTTCTTTTTTAATTTTTCTGGCAACTGCCTCTATTTAACTTTTTTGATAGAAAACGACCAGCGAGGTCAGTAAAATACCAGAATCACTTTAGCATTCTCTAGATTTCAGTCCACAGATATTGTCTTCCACAAGGAAGAGGGAGAGGGAGAGGTGTGGCGCCGCAGCCAGGGTGACTGACTCCGGAATCTGGGAATCACCTGGGGATCATGGTTCGATCCCCGGGGCCGGCAGCAGATTAGCCCAGCACCATGTGACTCTGGGCAATAGCTTGCTTAATCTTCCCGATTGCCCCCAGCGCCTAGATACCTTAACGGGTGAATGGTAGGCACTTTACAAATGTGGATTATTATTATTATTATTATTATTCCACGAGCACCCGTAGACAATAATATTTTTTTCAAATCTTATATTTTCATTGATATGACCACCGAAGGTCCTGATTTTATATTAAAACAGAGCTTTGGATTATACCATTTCCCGCTGAAAGGCAATATTTCTCTCCATGTGTTGCCGTACCTGGTGTGTCATGCTTTTGGTGCTTACTTTTCCTCCATGTTAACTCTTTCCACGCTATTGACGGAACGGTTCCGTCATGGCTCGCGGGTGAGCTGTGCTCATGATGGAACGGTTCCGTCATGGCCCGCTCGCCGCGCCTGCGCGGCGCTGATTTCGCACTTGCGCGGCGCATTTCATTAAGCGGGCGGGGCCGTGACGGAACCGTTCCATCACAAGCACAGCTCACCCGCGAGCCGTGACGGAACGGTTCTGTCACCCGCGCAGGTCAGCCACGCGCCCCCCCGCGACCGTGAGCGCTGCCGCGGAATAGCTGCCGCAGCGAAGGTGTTAAAGAACAGTAGATGTTTCAGCACCCAGGCTAATATGCTGCTTAGCTAACTGCATATAAGGTCCCAAAGGCGAGACCGATTGCATTGCAAATGCTTGTTAAAAGGGGGCATGGCTGCAAAGGTCTAAAGGTGCCCAAAAGATATGAGCACGGGACAACCTACTCTCTATTGGCACTACTGGAGGTACCTTTTACCCAAGGACTATATGATACAGACTTTTAATATCCGGGCTACTACTGTCCGTCATCATAAAACTGGTATATATCAACCCCAGTATTTATAATTTTATTCTGTTTTGTAAAGTGACTGAATCTAATATCCATTCACTGTTGTTGTGAATCCTTTAATGGTTTCAACTCATTTTTATCTTAAGATGTGAAGGCTTATTTTGTATATATTACTCTGTACCTTTTCTCCTGTATTTTCACTGCCCTTACAACCCCTCCATCTGCACATGTGCAGTATAGGGCACTGGCATACCCGTCTCCATAGCACTTCTTCTCCACATATGTCACATCCTATGCTACTTTTGGGGTTGGAGTCTTGCATTCGAAGGGCCAGGATAACCTGGAAGAAGAGACTGGGTGCTAATTTGCACCAAGGGGCTTCTTAGCACCCTGTTACATATTTTAATTATGAGCTACCTTTTCGATTTCTATTTTAAATTATCAGTGCTGCATTACGATGGCAAAAATAAATGTTTGTGTTTTCTTTGCACTGTCTGCTGCAAAACAAGCAGAGCACAATAGCACACCTTAAAACATGTAACATTTTGCTTAAAAGTATTTATTTATTTATACATTTTTATATAGCGCATACTTTACCCGAAGGTGGCAGAGCATCTTACAATAGAACCAGTTACATTATATAAGACTTACATGGATTACATATAAGATACAAAACAGATACATGAATCTAAACACAAAAAGAAAATGTTACAATGGTGTGCACGAATGATGTGCAACTTAAACTAAAAGTGTAGGTATAATCTACCAGTGTTGGCGGGAGGTGAGCACAAAGAGTATTGGCTGGAAGTGAGTGCAAAGAATATAGACATAACATAGAGATATTATAGCATAGCCTTATGATCTTGACTGGTTGGTTAGTTTGAAAAAACATCCAAACAGCATCCAGGGGCTCCAGCTGCTAGCCCTCTCCCCATGGTCATGCTACATAGGAGGGAGCAAGCCAGGCTGTAGTCAGCGTGCCCCAGGCGGGACAACATTTCCGGTAGTCCTCTGCACTGCATCAGGCTTCAGGGAGGCGCGGCAGTCTGACTTCTGCAACAAGGGTCGGTTGAGCACCGCAGGCTGAACCACAGAGGCTCGCAGTGACAGTCTGCTTACCTCCAATATGGCCGGCCTAGTCTCACCATTCCCATCACAGGCAGGTCTCGCCGTCCTGGAGACTGGAGAGTCAGCAGCAGTCCACCCACGCAGTTGGTCCTGACTCGTGTTCATCCTACAGTGCAAAGAAATTGTACCCTGACAGATGAACTAAGGAAGATTTTTTTTCTTAGCTTGGAACCTCTATGGAATGGGATGTATAAGGACTGTTTAAGTATGAATGTCATGACAAGCAGAGTCTGATTCACAAAGCAATTTCTATGAAAAGCTGTGTCTCAGAGGTGATTTCACTCTGCAATGTCCAGGTCAAATTCATAAATCATTTTCAGTGAGCAGTTTTCAGAAGTAAGACAAACTTAGAGAAACTGTGGGTAAGTAAGTTTAGAACAATGCACACCTGTTTGTATCACTTAACACCTTGCCTGCGCTGAACGTTCCGCGCAAGTGCGGAACGTTCTATTGAGCAGGCGGGGCCGCGATGTTCAACGGATGTGCGCAGCACTACCGAGGTAGTGCACGCGACGTCCGCTGAATGTCGGCAGCAGCGATGGGGTTAAAGTGAGCACTTGGAAATGCTAGCTTAACAAATGCCTCTGCTTCAGTTTTTGGGCTCATTGGTGGCTTAAATTCTTAAACACTGAAATAGATGGCATAGCAGTATTTTACTACCTTGGACAGTGGTAAATGGTTGTTTTTTGCTGGAACTTTAAATGAATGTGCTTCTTTTCGCTGTAACTGTAGCAACGTTTGTTGATATCCTGAAGTAAAAAAACGGAACAAAACCTAATAATGTAACACAAATCAGCACAGCAACAGAGGTAAAACATAGGGCGCAACAAAATAGTCAACAGAGAATGCACCACAGTTGAACACAATGCAATAAAGTAAGACAAAAACACATGAGCATACAAAACAACATAACACATCGTCACCATAACAAAATGCAACACAATAAATATGCAAAACATTCTTGTCACCCACTGCAACCTCCTGAAATCTGCTCCCATGATGGAGGTGTTTCCACCAAGCAATATGTTACTTACCATCAAGAAGATGTAAAAGAACCAGTGAAAAATGTTCTGTGATCCAACCCACCACTCATAGAAATAGCTTGGTGAATTGGGCCCACTGTATTCTGAGCTATAACATTACCAGGCAGTGAGCATGAATTACCAAATCGTCGCTATTCTTGTGTGTAAATTCCATTCCATAAGCTTTAACGGAGAGATAGTTTGTAGGATTTTTTTTCCTTTGGCTTTTTCTTCACAGTTGTTTTGTAAAGCAGGTGTTGGTACATCACACACCTGTTTAATTGTGAGACACAAAAGACAGAAAAAATAAAATTGGCAGAAACTTTTTGACAAATAGAATGTGATAGTTTGGGGTTACCGTTTACAGTCCATCACACATGTTTTTGTTTCAATATCAATTTAACATATTATTTGCATATAGTATGGGTGCAGGGGTTTGACAGGTCAATAAAAATAGTTTCTCTTAGACTAAAGGAAACACAGAATAACAGTGTGAATATTCAATAAAAAATTTGTATAACAAAAAATGAATAAAGGTTTGGAGATTCAATAATAATAGTTTCATTTATGGTATAATATATAGGCACAGTACACATGAGTTGTTTTGGGTTGCAGCAAAATTAGGATTTAGAAATGAATTAAAGAATCAGTGCAAATATAACATACATTTATGAAACTATATAGTTTGAAGATTTGGGTTACAGAAAAAAGCACATATAAACAGAAAGTGATAACACTATATAGTTACAGAGTTTTGGGGTTACTGTGTAGTAGCATCCTAAAGCATAGGAAAGGGGGTAGTGCAAAGGAACATATACGGATAGAAATGATCTGGGCTAGACTTTTGTGCAATATATTGAGCACTTATACTGACCAGGCAGAGACTTATGTGCTTATATATTAAGCACTTCTAAACATTTGCACTTATGTACTATTGATACTATTGCCAGAAATCATTGGAGGTGTAAACAAACCATGGATTTATTCTGAGTTTAAGCATTTGGGTGTGTACTGGGAGGCCATTCCAGATGTAGGAAGCACAATCTGGATAATGTGTTTGTTTAACTAGTAGGGTGACAAGTATGTCTCTGTTTCAGCATCTAAGCATCCTGGATCCCCTCACAGTTTCAGTTTTTGTGTAAGGAATTTGGAATTGCTATGGCAAAGGGGTTTATAGACAAAACACCAACATCAGGTTTGGGATTTAATAAACACCATTGAGCCAGATATATGTTTTCTTGTTGAAACATGGTTGAAACCCCACACAATAACTGCAATTGCAATGGGGATCCCATCCGGATTTAAGATCAAACATTTAGATCGAGAAATTAAAACAGGAGGTGGCCTGGCTATTATACATAAGGACCACATAAAAATCACTATAATTGAACAACATCTACACCCACAGTTAGAAATTATGATTTTTAAAATCATTTTAACTAGCCATATTACCTGGAAAGGTGCTTTGATTTACCGGCCTCCCGGACCTAACCCTAATTTTGCTCTCACCCTCCAGGAAATTTTAGCTCCCCATCTTAAATCCAAAGAAGACTTTATTCTTCTAGGAGATTTTAACACGCACGTAGATCTGCCTACACTGTCTGAATCTACTGCTCTGATCACGGACCTTCGTAACCTAGGCTTAGAACTTCAAAACCATGGACCAACCCATAAAGGAGGACATATGCTTGATCTACTCTTCTGCAATTGCGCCAAAGTAATCTGCTCTCCGGCAAAAGATATATCATGGACAGATCACTCCATGTTGGAATTCCTATTAATGACTCCACCAAGATCTGTTAAAAGTGCTCCCCTCCCCCCTATCTGGCGACGACAATGGCACAAAGTGACTGTTAATAAAGTACAGGAAGTTTGGGCAAGTCCTGACATTCGGGCAACAGACACAGCAGACATGGCACTGGCTAAACTTAATGTCTCTATTAAGCAAGCCATTGATACCATAGCTCCTCTAAAAAGGCATAAGCAGTACCCTGCGTCCAAACAAGAAAATTGGTATACACATGAACTGAGAGCAGGCAAATAAAAATGCAGACGAGCTGAGAAGGCATGGAGGAAAAGGAAAACCAAAGACAGTCGTGTAGTTTTCCTAGATGCACAATCAGAGTATTACAAAAATATTAAGTTAGCTAGGAAACAACACCTAACACAACAGATAGCAGAAGCGGGTAACTGTTCTAAGGAACTCTTTAAAATCCTGCAAAATTTTATTAAACCAACTGCATGTGAGAGCTCTGATGACTTCTCGCAGGTTTTATGCGATGAAGTCTCACTATTCTTTGAGGATAAAATAAATACCATTTATGAAAGAATAGTAGCAGCTAAAAATACCACAGACACGACCAATAAACTTCCTTTTCAGACCCCCCTAATATGCAACAAACCTTCTCTGTTATCCTTCCCTCCAATTGATAATACAGAGCTTCTCTCCCTCTGTAGTCACATTAAATCAGGATCTCCCAGTGACCTCATTCCTGCCAAAATGATTGGCCCTCTGATCTCTCTCCTGGGTCCTCCCATACTGGAGGTGATTAACACCTCCCTTATGAAAGGCCAGGTCCCAGCAGATTGGAAAAAGGCGGTGGTGAACCCGATAAGGAAGAAAGCAGCATCCCCTTGGACGACCTATCTAACTTACGACCTATCTCCCTTCTACCCTATCTGGGAAAGGTTGCGGAAAAGCATGTGAACACCCATCTTTCTCAACATCTTGAAGCGACGGAAGGCCTGGACTATTCACAATCTGGGTTCAGGCCAAACCACAGCACAGAATCTGCTCTTCAAACAGTGACCAATAACATCAAAATGGCACTGGATGATGGCAGCTCTATGATTCTGGTGCTGTTGGATCTTTCCGCCGCTTTTGATACGGTGTCTCTTGTGGTGCTTCTCAACCGCCTAAGGGAGGTAGGCGTGGAGGGAGGGGCTCTGGCGTGGATGGAGAGCTTTCTATCTGGTCGATTCCAAGAAGTGAGGCTGGGCTCCCACAAATCCACCCATAGGGAGCTCAACAGGGGAGTGCCACAAGGGTCTTGTCTGAGCCCTACACTTTTCAACGTGTATGTGGCCCCCCTGGCCAACTTAGCAAGATCCTTCGGTTTCACCCCAGTGTCGTACGCTGACGACACCCAACTCCTTTTTCCCTTTAAAAAACTTACACCTGCAATAAAAAGATCTTTTGCAGATGGCATGAGAGCCATTGCAGAATGGATGTCATCAAACTATCTGCAGTGTAACGTTGGGAAAACCGAGGTCATGCTGTTCGGGCAAGCAGCAACACACTGGTCATCGGACTGGTGGCCCTTGGAGTTAGGCCCTGTCCCTATCCCCAAGAGTACGGTCAGGAACCTGGGCGTGCTACTTGATCAGCAACTTACATTTAAAGATCATGTAAATCAAGTTGCTGGCACCTGTTTTCGGGCTATTGGGATGCTTAGACGAGTCTTCCCCTACTTACCGGATCATCACAGGAAAACGCTTGTGCAGGCTCTTGTCATCAGCAGGGTGGATTACTGTAATGGTTTGCTCCTTGGAGCTAACGAGGAACAACTTAATAAATTACAGGTGATCCAAAATACAGCAGCGAGGATTGTCCTGAATGTTCCACCGAGGACTCCCTCCTGCCCCCTGCTGATTAGACTCCACTGGCTTCCAGTGAGGAAACGAGTCCAGTTTAAAACCTTATGTACCATCCACAAGTGTATGATAGGGGAAGGCCCAAAATACCTGGCTGAAATTTTTCAGCCTTACATCCCCGAGCGTTTCTTACGCTCCAGTAACCGGCAACTGTTGCAGATACCTAGAGTAAAGAAGACCAGACAGGGTGGCCGTGCGCTGGCCCATGCCGGACCAGTACTCTGGAACTCTCTGCCCCTCGAACTAAGATCTCTTAATAGTCACCTGATTTTTCGGAAAACCCTAAAAACCTACCTGTATCCCAGTAACTAATGTATGTCTTGCCTGTATATCACCACTGCAGCACACTTTTCTCAGATCACCCTCCTTGCAGCAATAGCGCGGAGATACCCCTTCGGGGGTCTATTCTGGCGCTCTATAAGAGTATAAAATAAAAAATAAAAGTGGACAGTTTTTAAACATCATCTGGCCTCAAACCATGGCCAATGTAGGGATAATAGAGGAGGAGAGATGTGATCCAGTGTTTAACTTTAACTTACTCTGGGCCCAACAATAGCTTTCTTTATCTACTTAACTTATTCACATCACTTGGTCCTTTGATGAATCTTGCTCATTGCATTGAGGGATAAAGGATCTCAAGGTATCAAAGTTGGTTACCTAATGAGGACCAGGAATTAGTACCAACCTATAAGTTGGTAATCAGGTTCAAACAGATTACTTTCAAGGCCATACTGTAAATATACAAAATGACAACAGGCAGTCCCAGTCTCCTAAAGAAATTTAAATGAGTCAGAATGACACAGACCAGGAGTTCAGCTGCAGCAATACAAAATATTAGCACTAGAACTTGATGTCCCGTAAACAGTTTATGATTGCCTCTGCTATACATTAGGATCCTATATTGTAACACAATTCCTGTGAAAAGACCAGTTAAGAAAATCAAGAGACTCAGATCTTCCAATTTTTCAATTAATGTTTATACATTTAGTACATTGTAGTCAATGCATTAAGAAGTCATTTAGAAATTAGTCAATGAATTCAAATGAATCAGTTACAGGTGTAGTGTAATACTACACATTAATACAGTAATTTAAGGAAAAGTTCTCAAATTCCCTAGTCATAGTTGATCAAGCAAGAGTATCTATATCAGCAAATTCAGAGAGCGATATCTGGGGCAAAAGGGCATTATGGTTCAGCCAAGAGTTCGACGGAAGACTACAAGCCCTGGGATTCTTGCTTCTCAGGGGCAGAAAGAGTCCATCATTTCCCAGCAGTCTTGAGCAAGTCAGCCAGCAAGCCAACCAGCTCAAATCAGCAAAGGGCAAAGCAGGATCAGGAAGCCAGAGAGCCAGTCAATCGCTCAGGAAAGAGACAATGGCATAAGGGGCAAACCAGGGTGATCCTCTCAAGAATGTCAAGCGCAAGAAGCTTCTAAACTTCTCAGTGCAGTTCAGGAACATAGATCAACAGTTTGGATGTAACACACTGTGTCACACCATTGTCGTGCCATTATCCTAGGATGTCAAATGATGTACATTTCTGCTGACAAAGTCTTTGACAAGAAACATTTCAAGATTCTCCCGTATAGATCATGGGAATCGAGTGTTAATCCCAGTCTTCCAGGTTAGCTTACTAAGAATCATTGACTTTCAAAACTTCCTACACCTGCAGTAGCAACAAGTTAGTCCTCAAGTAGGTAGCAACAAGTCAAATACAAGTTGTATCAGTTTTTACTGGTTTTCTGAGAGAAAGTACAAGAAAGTTACATGAACAAACCTGCAAATAAATTCCGTTTTATAGATGTCATGAGGAAGAACAGGCCCTTATGTCAAATAAAATACATTTAAAGCATTATGTTATAAGTAAAGAATGAATATACAGTAAATGAACAAGTATAACATTGTAGTGCATTACTAAGAGCAGTTAACATCAAGAATTATATCAAGTCAATGGTCAATAAAAAGCATGACTCATTATTACATTTGAGAATATCTGTACATGAGAACCAGATCTATACATTAATAAAGCAATATAATTTTAGGAAATTCAAGACATTATATCTATAGCATAATCCTACAAAGCTTTAACTTCCCTGCACTTAGGGTTACAGTCTTGCAAATCTATTTTCACATATTCATTTTCATCTAAGGTTATATAATACACCTTTTAATTATGACTTTCATGTTCATGTTTCTTGTTAATTATTTATTAACTAGAAATGTTTTTAACCATATCAACTAAAGAATGAACAATTTTTACACTGCATCAACCCTCCGTTTGATGGTGAATCAAGTCATCAGAAAAGTCTCAATCATGTATTACAGATCACATTACAGTTATCTTTATCCTTTTGTGACTGCAATCCTGCAGAACTTTCAAATCGTCAGAGTACTGACTCTGTTTTCTAATTCTATATCTGTTCTCTTTCTCTTCAAACCCCTTCTTTCTTACACGTTTTCATACTTTCATTGTTCCAATTATCGACAACTCACAAAACATCAATGATCACCAAGGGTCTCAAGATTTTACCCACTAACCCATTTCCCTTGTTTTCCAACCATTTGCTAGCAGCAGAAAATCCTTTTCTTACTGTTTCCACTGCACCATCAGCTTTCAATGATTTCAGTTCTTTGTCTAAATCAGTAATGTTATTTATGTAACCCTTTCGGTCTTTTTTCCTATCAGGTATACACGTACAACATTCATGAATTTTTAACATCCGGCAGACTATGCCCTCTTTAGCGAGCAGAACGTCTAAAGCAAGGCGATTTTGGGTCATCATAGATCATATGGCTACCATTTCTGTTTCTATAACTGACAATCCTCCAGCAGTACTAAAAGTTCATTTATCTACTACAGCAGAAACATTTCTAATTTTATGAGAATTTAGGGCCTTATTATGATGATGGTTGGACGAGCATCTGACAGCCATCATTGCGGGATGGATAGCAGCCGACATGTAGTCAGCAGTTCCACCCGCCTAATTACGATCCGACTGACATGCATGCAGGCAGGCAGTCGGAAACATTCCGTTTTCTATTGCGGCGTGTGCAGGATCCCAGAAAAGGGCCACAGCACAAGCCACAATAGAAATAGGCATGTTTCAAACATCCATGCACCATGAGCCAGGCACCATGAGGAGCCTGGCTCACGGAGCCAGGGTCCATGGATAATGGGGGGGGGGGCACTTCCGAGCAGTGAAAAAATGAAAAAATTATAATAACGCAGCATTATTATAATTTTATTTTTCCTACTGCGGTGGCTACATTCTTTCCTGGGGGCGGGGCTGGGCCCTGTGATGCCTGAGCAGGGGGAGGAGTGGTGAGACTCCAAGTGTGCATGATATTTTGACCGGCCGTCTCAGGCCACCCAAAACAGTCATGCGCACTTGCCATGTTCTCCGTCCAGGCTGCATTACAGTCTGGGTGGAGAACATGCCCCAGGCTCCCAAGATTGGTCAGGTGCACCCTGGGATCATAGCAGAGGTCAACAAGGGGCAGGGCCCTGCTAAGGGCCCCCAAAGTGCCTTTCTGTCTGCCTGCACATCGGGGTCGTACCACCATGTACAGGCCGAGGGAAATGGACATCGTAATTCCTACAGAGGTACCTGAGCAGGCACCGCCCCAATTGCAGGGGTTACAGTCCAACCACTCCCACCAATTGGCTCAAGAGGAAAAGCAGCAGTCTCTCCCTACACCAATGAGCTCCAACCGCTGAATCATAATCTGGCATTTGGACCACTTCACGGTTGGTGGTGAGACCGCCACCATAATGAGCCTCTTAGCATTACTCCTGCAGAGGAGGTTAATACACAAAAATATCTCCTACAATCTCACCTGCACTAACATCTCTCTGCACTCTCTCATGCAGCTCCCACATGATACATTTTTTGGAAAACTATGCCGATATACAAGATTCTATACTATCCCCCAGGTAATTTATAAAAGGCATTTCTGCAGCAGATGTAGTACATTCCAGGAAACACAGGATCTACTCAGTCAGTCAGTCAATCAGCTTTATTTCGATAAAAGAAATATCTTAAAAGCATTGCAAATAATAGCAAGTAAAAACCATGACATTTAAAATCAATCGGCTAAACAATTAAGATAAAGTGCAT
Organism: Lissotriton helveticus; assembly: GCF_964261635.1. Classification (NCBI taxonomy): domain Eukaryota; kingdom Metazoa; phylum Chordata; class Amphibia; order Caudata; family Salamandridae; genus Lissotriton; species Lissotriton helveticus. The sequence continues at coordinate 1,532,803,489 of NC_136067.1, forward strand.
TCCAATAAATTAGATAAAAAGGTCTAAATACATGACCGCAATTAAACAGTAACTTTTAGCCGTCTAGATCTGATCGACCAAGCCCAGACTAGGTATTTGGACATGCCACAAACATACAGGGGCCGGGTATCAGACATTAAAATACGCAAAGCAACTACATGTTGTCTGGTGCCTAGCTCCCTGCATAAGGGTTTTAGCCACCTAGATCTCGGTACTTTGTGGGCCGGGCATTCAAATAGAAAATGGACAACAGACTCCATTTTTGTGGTACAAAATATACAAAAGGGAGACGTTTTTGCCGGAATATTCCAGCAAGCAGTCAATTCTCTTAATGGTAGTAAGCCCACCCTGAACCTAAAGTACAATGCCCTATCGAAGGGTTTTGAGATCAAGTCCAGGTAGGGTTCACATAAGACCACGTCCTTAATCCTGAGGAACTCGATAGTTGTTCTGCATAGCTTGGGGTTGGAGCTTTGTTTATTGGCTACCCACTGCCAATACATAGTCTTGAGGGCAGCTTTGGGGGGGCACATCTAGATGTCCAAGCATCCCCGAGACCCAAGTCGCCGAGCAAAGTTTTGACATGATTGAGCCACCCAATTTTAGATCAGCCAGGCATCGACCGAATTTCTAACAACCCTTCCGCATAACTAACAAGTTCAGGAACCCTCCATAGGCGAGCCCATAGTAGTAGCGGGCGGAGTTGGGCCTGGTCTTTAATCGAGCGGCAACCCATATCCAGCAACAGGGGCAACATCGTTGTACTCTGTGGGAGGGACATCAAATCCTTCAAAAATGTATTCTCCAATCTAGAGAGATGGTCAATATTGTTTAGGCCCCAGAGTTCTGCCCCGTAAGGTGCTGCACTAACTCCTCTTGCCTTGTAAATGTCTAGCACTGGCGCAATAGGTTTGAATGAGGATGAGCGCCGCTCTTTGAGAAGTACCCCCACCACCCTTTTGTGGCTCAGGAACATTTTCTGGAGGTGAGGGGTCCACTGCATGGAATCAGATAAACGGATGCCCAAATAATCAAATTCCTTAACCCTTTCCAGGGACACACAGTTCAATACTGGCGGTCGGCCAAGCTTCCTGGGAGGATTCAATACCAAGTACTTAGTTTTATCGGTATTGATTTTAAGCCCCCTACTGGTGCAAAAGGACTGGAAATTGTCCAAAAGGCTCTGTAAGCCCATAGGAGTCTTAGATATGAGGAGGGTATCATCGGCAAATAGGAGGGTTGGTATTTTCTTACCCGCCAGGGACGGAGCGTCAGATGGTTCCTTCAGAAGATGCTCCACCACTCCGTTCACATACAATGGGAACAGAGTGGGGGCAAGAACACATCCCTGGCGGACCCCCCTTTTCACTGTGATTTTGGCGGTCTTCTGGCCCTGAGTACCCCACCTTACCTGGGCAAAATCCCCAGTATGCAATTTCACCAGTAGGGACAACATATAAGCAGGGATCCCTAGATCAGAGAGTACCCCCCAAAGGCGATCCTGCGGCACCAGGTCGAAGGCAGTATTTAAGTCAATAAAGGCGAGATAGGGACTGCCTCTGCCTAGAACTACCACCTTCCAGTATATTAGCATCAGTCTAAAAGCCTGCTCGATAGTCCCCGTGCCTGACCTGAAGCCTGCTTGGAATTCCGAAAGGATTTTGTTATCAACCTCCCACTGGAGCACTCTCCCAAGCTCCACCTTTCCAGCTACCTTCTGGGTAGAATCAATTAGGCTTATAGGGCGATAATTGCCTGGGTCGTCCTCCCGACAACCCTTTTTTAAAAATCGGGACGAACTCGGCCCCCTTCCAGGAATCTGGAATTGCCGTAACATAAAGGTTAGCGTTAAGCAAGGATGAGATAAGCCTCCCCCATTCTTTGGAATTAAGGCGAAGCAGATCCCTCGGTATCCCGTCAGGGCCTGCTGCTTTGTTTGGCACTAGGGATTTGATCACCTCTTCCACCTCCCTAACTGTGAAGGGGAGGGCCGTGCTCTCCCCAGAGTGGCCCAAAGGTGGTGGTATAAACAACCCTTGCCCATCAGTTAGATGGGTGGAGTAAAGAAGGGAGAAGTGGTCAAACCACTTTTGCCCAGTGATGTTACACGTAATTAGGGTGCTATCAGGCTTATTCCTAATCCTTACCAAATTCCAAAAGCCACCAGAATCCCTCCCCATACTAGCTGCCTTTAAGTCACACCAAAATTGGTCCTCCTAATCCCTCCTTGCCTCAGTAGTGGAGAGTCTATAATCCTTCCTAGCAGGCCGAATAAGCTCTGGATCTTTCAGTTTAACGGCCTTCACCAGGGCTGTTTTCGACTGCCTGCACTTTTTAGAGAACCAGCCCGCGATGCACTTTGGTTTCTGATGCTCCCTAACAGGGGAATTCCTACATGGGTTTATGAACAGGTTTCCCAGAGCTTTGGTGGTATTGCAAAAGAGCCCAAGGACCTCTGAGGGAACCAAGGTAGAGGTGTCCAGTTTAGTCAGGGTTGCTTCCATCAAGGCTCCTATGTTCTGTATCTTTCCCTCATCCAGGGCCACCGTGCACCATTTAAGACACCTCCCACCTTTAGTTGGACGGACTTCTGAAGTTGTTCTTAATTGAGGTTCATGTGGGCCATTTGTAAGCGACCACAGAGAATCTAGGCTTAAAGATAGCAGATTATGGTCGCTATCCGCTGTAGACAGGACTTCCATGTCATGCAAATAGCTCTAGAGCTTGAAGTCGAGTAAGATGTAATCTATCCTTGATGAGTTGTCTACCCTGTTAAACGTATGGGCGCCTGAGGGGTCCGATGTTGTTCTGCCATTCACTGCCCTTAAGCCAAATTCCAAGGTTAAGGTGTTGAGCTGGATGGACCGCTGGGATCATCTCTTGATAGGCGCGATATTGAGGGCAGGAATGCCCCTTCTTACATACTCATCGGAAATACCCAAAATGTCCTCAGCCGCGAGGGGCTCAAAGGTACAATTGAGATCCCCTGCAACCAGGACATGCAAGCTCTTACTACACTTGCTAAATTCCTCTTCAAGCATAGAGATAGTTGGAGATTGAGAACCACCTTTAGTACCTCTAGCGTAGATGTTAAATATCTCCAAAGTACGCCCTCTCCGTGGTCCCCTGACTGACAACCTTTATATATCAGGGGATTTAGATGCTAGGTGCTTGGTGTGACAGCCCAGGGAAATGCTAATCCCAATAAGGAGGCCTCCTGAGGGATGACCTCTTCCAGAGTGGGCGGGGGTAGCTGGAACGAAATACGTGGTGTAGCCAACCTTGTGGGTGGGCTCTACACTCCAGGTCTCTTGGAAAATGCAGATCCCGAAAGACTCAATAAATAAATTCCAGTCGGGAACATCTAGTTTCCTAGAGATGCCTGCTATATTCCAGCTGAGGATCTTCACAATGTTATTCATATTTACTTCCTCAGAGGAATACAATATGGCAGTCGAACTAGGCCCAACACTAGTCTCATAGGAGATAACCTCCCGCTCCCCAGACCTACAGTTGTTCTCTGGATCCTACAATCCAGAGACAGGATTTAACCGCTCAGGGGCTCCGCCCTTCAGGACCTCAAACACCTTTCTATGGCAGATGAAAAAGCGCCAAGTCACCAGCCATCACCCAACCTGTGTGCCGCTCGACCTCCCCAAGGCATATAGCACAGGGGGTAGTCGTAATCATCTTGGGGAGGGAACATATTGGGCCTCCAGCCCTAGGTTGATGGTTTACATATGGATTGGAAGCGGGGGAAGTTTGGAAATGGCTGAGTTCGTATGTGCCAATTCCTGAATTCCCTGAACTAGGCTGCAGGTTGCAGATGTATCTAGCAACCCTGGCATCCCTGAAGTTAACCAGAATGCAATCTCCTGTCAGGTCCTTAGCCCTGTTCCCAACTCAGTCAACTCTTCTCACATGGAGAACCTGACCATCAAATGAGCTAGGAAGAGGCCTATTTTCATTTAACCAAAACATCGTTTTGTTTTTAAGTTCATCATACGATTCGTGAGTGCCAGGTGTACAGAGAGGAACCCCTCTGAGCACAACTACATATGGCTGACACTCAGGAGGTAGGTTAATATGGGGAAGATCAGTTTAACCTTATTAACAGGAATAGGGATATGAGTTAGCTCAGATTGTTTACCGTTTGGGCCCACGCTTTTTCCCTTAGTAATATTGGGAGCCTTACTCTGGGCAGTCAAACTTTGGGGGTGTGTTTTGGACCCTTTATCCAAGGAAGTAGTTTTACTAGGTCAATCATTGGTATAAATGGATCCACCTTGGATAACAGTGCTAGCACACACTTGAGGCCCTATGGCTTCCTCTGGTACTATTTTCCCCCTATCCTCTGGGGATGTTAAGTCCAACAGAGTATCTTTAGTAATTTCAGAAACCCCCTCCCTAATTTTGGAATGTAATTTAATTAAGGACTTAAGTGAGAAAAAAATATCAAGAGTGGCTTGCTCGAACCGATCAAGCCTCTCAGTCAAGACTTTCACCCTCTCAAGAACAGGGAGTATGAGAGATTTCATCATTTTCTCTATTTGAGCCAAGGGGGGCATCTGGACAGGGGTGGCCAATATGGGAGTAGGTAATGGCTTTTCCCTCACCGGGTTGTTCAGGGTGCATGTCACCTGGGTGTCGGTCAGAAGGGACCCTTGCCTAAAGCCATTAGTGCAGTGGGTTCTAGTCCCCCCCAACCCCGTAGATTTCAGACAACCCTTGGAGCAATTACCCTTGAATTTCTTAGATGGTTTTAAGATGCCAGCCCTTCGATAGTCCATAACTCTTTTCCTTTTGGAAGCTGCTGGTCTGGTTCCTCTAATAATCGCTACCTCTGGTTGCACAGCGGGGGCCTTCGGGGTTATAGAGGTACTAATAAGAACTTGGCCCCTTATAGATGGAGACAGGGCGGGCCCCAGTGTAGGCTGTGTAGTCAGACATATACTACAATTGAGGGCGTTGAGCCTATCCAAACTGGCCCTGATAGCCCCTATTCTTGTCAGATCTGGACCAGGTGAAGACTCGTTAGGCGGCTCATCTGTCTGTACTGGGGATACGGCCAAATCCAAAGGACCTAAGGAGGAGAGCTTATATTGAAGAACCTCATGTGAGAGGCGGCGTTCTGTAATGGCGATTTCTTTTTCAATAACCGAGACAGCTCTAGATATAAACTGGTCCATCGTGCCTATAACAGAACCTCCCCCAGCCCCCTTTCCCTTGCCAGAGCGAGTTGTCATTGGCATGAGCAGACACACTGAGCTTTAGAAGCAGATACCAAAAATTATGGCTAAACTGCGGGATATGTCACAATGCAATAATCAATGGGAATGTATTAGGAGACTCGTTAGGGGGTGGCCCAGCCCAGCCACGGCCAGCCCCGGACGGCCACAGACGGCCCCGCCCTTGTCCCGGGCTTCTACCGCGCGCGTCCCGCGGGACGAGGGACCACCCGGGGCTTTAAGCGCCTCCTGGCGCAAGTCTGGTGATGCTAGCAGCGGCCTCGCCACGCACAGGCCCCTGGAAGATGCAGTCCAGCCCCACAGGGAAGCACAGCAAAGCCTGGCCTGGAGTGCTGACGGAGCACAACCCGGCCAGCAAACGAGGTGGAGAAGGGACCGGCAGGAAAGAAAGCGGAGCACAGCCCGGCCAACTTGAAGCAGGAAACAGTATGAAGTACAGCCCCCACCTTGTCAATGTCACACACAAGGACTTGGCCCCACCCGGGGCTTTAAGCGCCTCCTGGCGCAAGTCTGGTGATGCTCAGCGGCGTCCTCGCCGCGCACAGGCCCCTGCAAGATGCAGTCCAGCCCCACAGGGAAGCACAGCAAAGCCCGGCCTGGAGTGCTGACGGAGCACAACCCGGCCAGCAAACGAGGTGGAGAAGGGACCGGCAGGAAAGAAAGCGGAGCACAGCCCGGCCAACTTGAAGCAGGAAACAGTATGAAGTACAGCCCCCACCTTGTCAATGTCACACACAAGGACTCGGCCCCACCTGGGGCTTTAAGCGCCTCCTGGCGCAAGTCTGGTGATGCTCAGTGACGTCCTCGCCACGCACAGGCCCCTGGAAGATGCAGTCTGGCGCCACAGGGAAGCACAGCAAAGCCCGGCCTGGAGTGCTGACGGAGCACAACCCGGCCAGCAAACGAGGTGGAGAAGGGACCGGCAGGAAAGAAAGCGGAGCACAGCCCGGCCAACTTGAAGCAGGAAACAGTATGAAGTACAGCCCCCACCTTGTCAATGTCACACAGGATCTACTCCACTTACATAGCGTCCCCAATTTCTTTGAATTTCATATGTGTGATCACATTCGCTAGTACGTACAAAATTCACATTAGTACCAGTTATTCTCATGAATATACAAAATGTCCCTTTGTGTTGCAAGTCTAATGATGAAGCAGCCATGATTCATGCTATTCTATGCTCTACTTCATGTAATGCCGATGATGGCACTTTCAAATGAATTGCATCTTTGTTCACACTGTCTTTGCGTCTATTTTCTACTGAATCGATGAATGTATTTGGTACTTCTGTCAAAGCACAGGTTAATTTACATTGATTAGCATGAGCCACATCTAAAGGAAAAGTTGGTCTAAAGAAATATCCAATTGTTTCAGCTTGCTTAGCTTCAGGATGAGGATTTAAATGTTTAGACACAGGTACGGCTGAGAAAACTAATTGATAGTTTGAGTAATAATACTGGAAATGGTCTGTCCCATAAAACAAACTGGTTAATAAGCTACAAGAAACTCCATATGCCAATGGAATGTAGTGATAGGTTAAGCCTTCGGCAACCGAAGTAGGCAACTTTATACACACATAACAGTCTCTCGCATTCATAGTGTCAACATATTCATACAAACGTTTTGCATTTACATTCAATGAATAATCACCTTTTTCGATATCTAAGTGTGGTGTTTCGTCATCTAGAGCAGTTGAAAATTTACTATTGGATGTAGAAGTTTTGGAATGCTGTATATATTTTGAATCTTGAGCTGGTAAATAGGGAGACAAATTCTATAAATAAACTATTTAATATCAATATAACAAAAACTAAAACTCCTGCATATATACATTTGCGTTTAGAAGAGGTTGCAGAGGCAGGCCACATGAGTTCTCAGAAGAAAACTATTTAGCTTTCGAAGATTTGCAGTGAGAATTATTTTGAGCAGTTATGTTATTTTGGCAACACAGCAAAACACAGTTCAAACACCTCATTCAAAGTTCAGAGTGCAACTTAATAAATTCCCAGTTCGAATTCATTGATGATTGCTCCCAGAACCAATTAAATCAGTCAATCCCGTGGCAAAGCAATTTCGAATTTCAGTTCAGCCACAAAGTTCAGTTCAAGAAGGTTCAAATGAACTCGAATTGTTATAGCAAAAGCTATAAAATGCTCTTTCCCAATCATTTGCTGCCAAGTATGTCCATTCCGGAGAAGATTATTTGTTGGATTAATACTTTTGCCCTTTTTGACGTTCTTACTGAGGGGGTCTTCCTCATCACTGTCGCTCTGTTGAGATAAGCCAGACTCTTCAGGAATTGTGAATATTTTCCTAGGTCTTTCTGGTGCTCTGGGTCAATAGTTTCGGGGTACTACTCGCTATAAGCTTGCACTAGGTCGTTCGCTAGGATCTGCGTCACAGGTAGTCAGCTCTACTTGTTGTGAATCTTCTTTACCCACTCTCTTGGACCCCTATCAGACCAAACAAATGCAATCCCAACTGCTTGATGATCCCCAACAGCTTGACTAACTTGTTCCCTCTGTCTCTCTGTAACATCAGCTCATCAGGAACTGGTGTTGTTATATCATCAAGGGGACATGTGACTCTGTGAGTACTGCCAGCATGCACCCAGTTCAGGTGACCTCCACACTTCACTACAGTAGTGGATAGCAAGATCACCTAGTCGGGCCCACGCAACGAGGTTCTTAACACGACTTTCATATGTACTACTTCACCATTGCCCAGTCACCGGGACTGAGGTCATGGCACTTCTCCTATTGTGATGCAGCTACAGCCTTTCCAACCTAATGAGACACAGAGCGTATCACACCAGCCAATCCTTTGCAATAATAAAGTATGATGTCATCTATGATATTTATGAGCGTGTTTGCAGGCACAGTTGGTTGTCTCGTAGCCCTTCCCATGAGGATTTTATGGGGTCACAATCCTGTTCTCCTGTCTGGAGTGGTTCACAAACTCATCACCTCAGAGGCAATGCATCCGGCAACTTCAAAGATGTAGATGTACACACTTTCGCCAATCTGGATTTGAAGGTGCCATTAATCTGTTCTATGAGTCAAGAAGCCTCCGGATGGTAACTGCAATGTAGATTCTGACTCAAATTGCAATGCTGTACTCAAATTCTTCGGGACCTCATTGTTAAAATGAGTTTCTTGGTCTGACTAAAGAGAAGTCAGGAAACCAAACCTTGGAATCAACTCTTTTACCAACAGCTTTGCTACAGTCAGACTGTCATTCCTTCTGGTTGGGTTGGCATCTACCCATCTTAAGAAAATCCAACCAATTACTAAAATGTATCTCAGACCAATATAAATGCATCTCTAGAATTCTAGCTGCATCCTGTTGAAGGGACCACCTGTTTTCCCTATGTGACTTATTACAACAGGTATTATTATTATTTTCATTATTATTCCCACATATTGTTATTGAAACACTACACAACTTTGATATAAAGTTTCTACAGTCAGTCCGAATCTTGAATTAAGCCATGTTTGACTAAAGAAATAAATCATGGCTTCCCTCCTTACATGTGCTGGACCATAATATTGTCTAGTCATTGGTGGCAACAGGCTCTCAGGTAACACAGGTCTACCATCAGTTGAAACCCAAACATCATCTTCCTCCCTTTTGATATATCCAATTCCTATCCATACTTGCTGCTCAGCTTCAGGTACTTCTTCCTGTAATCTTTTAACTCCCTCCCAAGTATCAATAGCAGTCAATAACAGATTGCACTTAGTGACATCTAATATTTCATTTATTGGCTCTCCATTAAAGGTACAACATTTAAGATTCAATACCTCGCAATCTCATCAGTATAATAATTGCCAACTCTAATGTAGTTGGTGCCTTGCCTGTGGGCAACACAGTTGACCACTGCAATTTGTCTAGTCGATTGTAGTAACTGCAGAAGGTTCCTCACACTTTCTCCATTACATATTGACGAACCAGAGGTAGTCATAAACCTTAGCTGTGCCCGCAATTGCCTGAAGTCATGTACGAATCCGTAATGACTATCAGTGAAAGTTGTCACTCTTAGCGTGTCTGAGACACAGCATGCTCTTTTCAAAGCAACCAACTCTGCCACTTGTGCCATATATACTCATTGCAGCCATAAAGCTTCAACCACTCCTGCAACCATACAAACAGCCCAGGCGGCTGTCAGATTTCCTTCATGGTCTCTCAAACACAAACCATCAACAAACAGCACATGATCTTCTTCAGCTAGTGGAACATCTTGTATGTCAGGTCTTGGTTTCGTACATAAGTCAGTCACAATCAGACAGTCATGTTCAATTTCCTCATTCACAGCCTGGTTTCCAGGAAGAGGTATTGGATTAGCGGGATTTAAACTACACCTCTTAGCAGTAGCGGCTGGTGGTGGAAGTGCTGCCAGGCGCTGACGTGGGGAGGGGCAGGGTGGGGGGTAGTAAACTACGGATTATGGGCCATTGGAGGTAAGTAAACATATAAACAAATAAAATTAATTTTGTTGCGTGCCCTGCATCGCATTTGGCGATGCTGCACACACAACAAAATTTGTTCTATTTATTTATATGTTTACTTACTTATAATCACCCATAATCCGTAGTTTCCTACCCCCCACCCTGCCCCTCCCCTGCCCCATGTCAGAGCCCGGCAGCACTCCCACCACGGGCCGCTACTGCCTCTTAGTGATTATGTTTTCTGCACCCAACAATTCGTATTTAGTAAGTCAGCTATTTGTCAAGTGCTGTGTCCAAGTGAGAATAATCTGCACTTCAACTGAATGGGGTACAAACACTGTCAAAAGGTGAACCATGATTATGCTTTCACACTGCTCCAAAGGAACACATGTAGACGCATTCACTTTGAAATATCCAGGCAATGGGTTGGCAACAGGATCAAGTGTATCCGAAAAATAGGGCATAAGCTTCCATGTGCTTCCCTGCATTTGAGTTAACACTGAAAGAGCACAGCCCTCTCTCTCACTGCAAAACAATTTGAAACATTTGCTATAATCAGGCATTCCCAGAGCTGGGGCACGGCAGAGACTTTCTCTCAGCTCTGTAAAAAGACACATGGTGTTGTCATACCAGGGTACAGGATCAGACAAGTCTTTGTGTGCCAACCTCTGAAGAAGCTTTGCTGTCAAAAAAAAGTTTGGAATACATTCTCAGCAATAGACAACAATTCCCAAAAACATACAAAGTTCTTTCTGTGTAGTTGGCGGACTCATGTTTAGAATCGTTGAGGTTCTTTCCGGTAACAGTTTCCTCACTTCTTTCTCAATATGATGTCCTAAATACAGGACTTCTTTCATACAAAACTGCAATTTTTTTAGGACACTTTATGTCCATACTCCGCTAAGTGGTTCAGTAAAGCAATAGTGACATGTTTGCAAGCCTCCTGAGTATTCAACGTAACTAAGTCATCGAAATACTGTACTAAAACTGAGTAGTAGGACAATTTTAAAGACTCTAAAATCTCTTTAAGTATCTGATTAAAGATCGAGGGGCTTTCCGTATAACCTTGCATAATGCCAAGAAACATCTGCCAAAACGGAAAGCGAAGAGATACCGGCTACCCTCATGCAAGGGAATAGAAAAGAAGACTTGAATAAATCAATGACAGAGAACCACTTGGCCTCACATGAAATCTGAAACAGTATCATAGCTTGATTCTGTACCACGGAAGTACAAGGGACCACTATGGTGTCCACCCTCCTCGGATCTTGGACAATCCTGTACTTCCCAGGGTTCCTGCAAACCCACAATGGGTGAATTACAAGAACTGCCCATTACTTGTTTTAGGATTCCTTACTCAATCATTGAGTCAATTACAGAAGTAATTCCAGCAATGGTATCAGGAGTCCAATTTCCCTGTGGGGTTCTTGGAATTTCAGCATTTGGCTTCACAGAGATACAGACTGGTTTTACACCTTTAATAAGTCCAATATATTTTCTTGTAAAATCCCAAACTACAGATGACACTGTACCTCTTATCTTTGTGGACAAATCATCTTTTGTCAAATTTAAAAACAGCGTCTTCATTATTTGGGTGAAACTCAATTCCATTTGAGGTACAATATATGGAACAATTTAGTTTGCATAAAAGGTCTCATCCAAGAATATTAACAGGACTCGAATCACACACCATAAAGCAATGTCGAGCCTCAAAGGACCTTATTTTGAGAGGTAAGGCTTTTGAAACTGGGCTGGTAAATTGCTTGTTGGTAACTCCAACCATTTGGATTTTTTCTCCCGAGAGGGGTAAGTTAGGAACCTCTGCTGTACTCACAGTAGAGCAGGTAGCACCAGTGTCAACAGGAATTATACAGGGCTCCCATTTACCTCACCGTTCACATAGGGACAACTCTGATCTACCGCTAAGCATGCAGTCTTCCTCCCCTCTCAGGCCACGTCATTGTGACAGGTCTGAACTGGAGTCATCTATCTGAATCATGGAGTACTTCTTAGTTGTACCGTGATTCACAAAGGAATTGGTATTTACATTTTGGGTCTGATTTGTATGTATCTCGGGACATATGTTTTTTTGTTGTGGCATCGGGGATTGTGGTGTTTGCACTGTTTGAACATGAGGCACATTTGTATTTTGCATTCTTTGTCTTTTGAGTCTGTTGAGTCTTTTGAGTTTGAACCACATTCTTTCCCTAAGACTATGCACACTCTCCACTCTGATCCTGATCTCCAGCATTATTTGCATTGAACCTACATTTGTGCTTCCAATGGCCTTATTTGCAACAGATGTTACAAGGATTTGTTTTCTTCAAAGTCGACATATCAACACCTGTTCTCGAATCAATTGGCACAACACAACCTCTACCTTGTGACCGAAAACTAAGCTGCTGAATTTCACTAACACCTTGCATTTTCGGAACCTGTTGGTATCCTCCCTGCTGAGGACTCAGGCTTACTCTACAAACAAATTAAGTGCTGCTGAATCATTGCAGATTTCTCAGGTCTTAACCAAACACAAATCCATACACAAAATGTCCCATTTCCTTCTCTGCAAAGTTCTCCATTCCACTGTACTCTTTAAGAGCCTGCAACAATCTTTCATAGTAAGCATGTAATGACTGTTCAAGTTCTTGTGTTGTTCTGTCAATTTTGAGCCAAACAAACTCTTTAGGAGAGATTATAGATACAGAAAGGTAGTCACCTGATTATGTTTCTTCAAAACCACTACTAGGGGTTTAGAGTCCCTGTTGAACTACTTTGTCTACTTTATGGAGGAGATAGATCTCTTTGTGAATGACAACAAATCGTACATGATGGTTGTTGGCCCGCCCTCTACTAAATCGTCACCATTCAAAGTCAGACCTTCACCTGTGCCAAAGACTAGCATGTTTTCTTATCTGGGCTTGTTGTTCGATTCTGCCTTAAGTTGGCGCCCTTTCGTTAACAGGAAGAGGGAGGATTTTGTTAAAGCAAATGCTGCTGTTTTTAACTTTTCACCACGGCTGGGCAGCAGACTCACTCGGGCGATTTTACAGATTTGCAGGGCTAGGTGTATCTCTAAAGTATCATATGGGAGCGATATCTGGTGATACATTAACCTGGATGAGTTGCAAACAGTTGAGAATGCTTTTCTGAAACGCTTTCTGTGTGTTAGACAAAGTGCCCCACATTTGCAGTACAGGAAGAAATGGGAGTGGCCCATCTATTTGATATTTTATCCTTTTGCCCTCTTCCTCCCAGGGTGAGTTTGGTCCCAATCCGAAATACAACTGAGTAAGGATATTATAAATTACTGGCTATCTCTTGATTTCTTTCTTCATATCCCCTGGTTTAAATATATTCAAGACTCCCTCTTGAGCCTACGAATAGTGGAATTATTTATAATCCAGACGGGATTAATAAAAAGGACTATAATCTGGTGAAAAAACCTTTTATTAAAGGGAGATTATCGGCTAGGGAAGAGGGGGCTTTATCGAAATCCAGTGCGCTTGCTGAAAACTTTACCCTCCAATGAGCCCTGCCTCTTGTGTGTTAAAAGTCGGTATGATCGTTTTTTTTATTAATAAGGTTTTGGCTGAATCTATTGCCTTTTTTGATAGCCTACCCTCGATGTGTGAACTTTACATTTGCCATGTTTTGTAACTTTTATACAGTTCCCAAGAAATTATACCTTCTCCCCGTATTGAAAAGGGCACATTTTTCTCAGGTCCACCCTGCCCTTATTTATTTGCAGATGCATTTAAGAGATATCATTCTTAATGTTCTCCGTTTTTAAAACATTGCTGTAAGGTTGAGGGAAAGCAGTGATTACATTTTTGTATGGTATTATTTTTTAAGATTCTGCCTAAACAAGTATTTTTATATTTGGTAGGTTTTTAGGATAGATTTTATTGGATGTGTCATGTTATATCTGTAATGCTTTTATAGTTTTTATTCCTAAAACCGAATAAACCTTATATTGATATTGATTGATTTGTATTTTACCCCATCTGTCTCCATGCCACATGGTCAGATCATTCAGCTGTTTTTTCCCACCTTAGATACTCTGATACACACTACCAACCTTAACCATTTTCTAGTATACAACTAGCTAAGTGCAGTTTTTCGAGCATGAATGACAACATTTTAAGGCCTTTCTTGGATGCTTCCTCATGTAGTGTGTCAGATAATGTCCAGGCTCATGATGACATTCGGAATTCTTGGTTAAAAGATGGACAGTGATTGCCCCAGGGCAGGCCATTGTTTCACACCTCAAAACATTTGGCACCTCAATATTCCACTGCATTGTTTGAGGCTAAACTGGAATTCAAGCTTCCTGGAAAACATATGCATCAAGACTCTCACGTCAAAGCAAAATGAGGTATATGGCCAAACTCAAACACTATAAACCGCAGACTAGGAAGGCTATACCTCAGTTCTATGCCTCACATACAGCAGCAGCCCATGCAGGTAAGAGCGGTGGGGCCAGCTGGGGGGGGGGGGGATTTTGACAGACAAAGAGGAGGGAAATTAATTATTTTTTAATTCCCCCTTGTGGCCGTCTGTCAAATCCCAACCAGGCCCCACCGCCCCACTGCCCAACCACTCTTACCTGCACAGGCTCACATATCCTTTCTAGCATCAATACGTCTCATTTAATGTTCTATATAGTAAGAACATTCTCTTATCCCTCCATTGCTTTTCTTGTATAAATCTCTGACATCCTTCTTTAGAGAGAAAATCCATACCATTTATGAGTCCTTTTCACTCTCCTTTTCTCTGCTACCTGGTACTAAGCCCAACGATTCCAGTCAAATCTTATCCACATTCAGTCTTATCACACCAGATCAATCCATCAAGATTATGACTGCTATCAAATTTGGCTCACCAGATAAGCCAAGTCCTGCACACATTTTCATCTTATTTTAATGACCATTGTTCCAGCAGTTCGTAGGTTGGTGAATTATTCATTCGAGCCAAGCAGCCTTGCTCTTGATTTGGAAATGGAAAAGGGCTTCTAATATTCCACTCTTCAAGTAGCCATTCTTGCATCCCTTGATGCTAGGTAATTATCATCCAATCTTGTAGCTGCCTTTTTGTACCAACTGTAGTCAATCTATCATTAGGAATTAGGATTCATTAGGAATCTATCATGCGATTATGACTATCTGCTTAACTATGCACAAACTGGCTTCCCTCCTTATTCCAAGCTAGAAGCATTTCTTGTGGCTGTTTAGCATGAACGCAAAATGATAATTAATCAGAGCCCAATCAAGTCTCTTATTCTATTAGACCTCTTGGCAGTCTTTAATATTGTATGTTATGCCACACTAGTGGAGTGGTGTAACACAAAATAATCTCCCTGTTAGCACTGGGGGTCGTTAGTTGGCTGAGGTAGGTGCCTTAGGCCAATTAGGGACCCTTGCTTCCACGTCAGGGAAAGGAAGGACACCTTCTCAGATAGCCCCTGCTCTCCCCCTCGGTAGCATGGCACGAGCAGCCAGGATTATCTTCAAGGCAAGTGTGTAAAGTATTTGCAACCACGCTCTCACCAACCCAATGATAACACCACAAATGGACTTCACACGAGTTTCATAAAAACAAGTATAAACTTATATAAAAAGATATACGATGAGACCACACAATATAAATCCAACTTATGAGTATTTGTAATATTCCTCCTGGCCGGTTATTAGGCCAGCCAGCCATTGTAGGTTATGGTGATATTAATGACCAATTCTAGATGATCCAATGCAGTCCTAATGCAATGCTATGCAATCCGTAATGCAAGAATCAGGCACTTTGCAATATAAAAATAATGCAGTTTGTTATGCAACAGTCAAGCAGTTCGTAATGCCAAAATAAGGAAATGCGTAACGCAACAATCAGGCAGTTCGTAATGCAGAAATAATGCAATGCGTAATGCGACAATCAGGTAGTTCGTAATGCAGAACTAATGCAATGCATAATGAAATAATCAAGTCGTTCGTAATGCAGAAGTAATGCAATGCGTAATGCAACAATCAGGTAGTTCGTAATGCAGAACTTATGCAATGCGTAATGCAACAATCAGGTAGTTCGTAATGCAGAACTAATGGAATGCGTAATGCAACAATCAGGTAGTTCGTAATGCAGAAATAATGCAATGGCTAATACACTCCAGCATCGATCACGGTGCTTTAGACGATCTCTACACCACTCGTACTGACTCGCGGTCAGCTTCTGCCAACAGATGCCCCTAACATGGGTATTGTGTAAACCAAAGTTCAGCTCCGCACTCTGACCCCAGTATTGCCACTCCTTGGCAAGTATGGCTGCGATATGAGCCGAAGCAGAGGCTCGTGCTGCAAGAATGGGAGCGGCCGAGAGCGTCTCCCTCCAAGCCCACACTGCCCCAGGCAGAGACACACGTTACCTGGGAGTGCGACCTTGCTCTTCTCTTCCCGCGACTTGGGTCTCCGATGCAACTTTGTGGTTTTCAGGCAGTGGGACTCGGGCCCTCCCCCAGGCAGTGTTGGTTCGAGGTCCCGCTCTGGCAACAGCAGGCTGGGGCTGGTGGCACAGCTCCTCTGGGGATGCCGGTCCAGGCCGCTGGTGATAACGGAGATCTCAGGCTGCAACAAGGCACAGGCATACAGCGTCGCTGAGACTCACTTGAGCTTCAGGTGCACATGATCACAGGGCAATCCTCACGAAGGTCTCAGGCTGCAAGAAGCACATGCACACAGCGTCGCTGAGACTCACTTGAGTTCCGGGTGCACACGATCATAGGGCAATCCTCATGAAGGTCTCAGGCTGAAAGAAGCACACGCACATGCACACAGAGTCGCTGAGACTCACTTGAGTTCCGGGTGCACACGATAACAGGGCATTCCTCACAAAGGTCTCAGGCTGCAAGAAGCACGCGCACACAGCGTCGCTGAGACTCACT
Source organism: Lissotriton helveticus (assembly GCF_964261635.1). NCBI lineage: Eukaryota > Metazoa > Chordata > Amphibia > Caudata > Salamandridae > Lissotriton > Lissotriton helveticus. The sequence goes on from NC_136067.1 coordinate 1,532,820,111, forward strand.
TGGATTCTGGGTGTGCACGATAACAGGACAATCCTCACGAAGGGCTCAGGCTGCACAATGCACACGCACACAGCGTCGCTGAGACTCGCTTGGACTCCAGGTGCCCACGATGACAGAGCAATTCTTACGAGGGTCTCAGGCTGCAAAAAGCACACACACACCGTGTCGCTGAGACACTCCTGGAAACTTTTGTGTTCCTGAGTTTCCACAACAGGGAGCCACCTTTCCTCGGGCCCTTGGGGATATGTTACTTCAGGACACAGCACAGAGCAAAGTCCTTTCAAGTAGGGGGACAGAGCACACAGAAAAGTCCCTTTAGCCTCTCCTTGGTTAAAGCAGCAAACTGCAGGTCTGCCTCAGAAAACCCAGCAAGGGTCAATTCTTTCCTTCAGTCTCTTCAGCTGTTTCTTCCTTGGCAGAGGTTCCTCTTGACATGATGTAGGTCCAATCTTTTTCAGTCTTGATCAATCCAATGCCAACGTTCAGGGGCTTCAGCTCTCATAGTTATACCCCTAAATGTCTTTGAAGTCTTAGTGTTCAGGGGGGGCACTGACCCCTGTCCAAACCAGTTCAGGGTGCCTCCCTACCAGTAACACCTTCTTCCTTTGATAGTGGGGGTCTGGATCCTTAATCACTCAGCAGGAGATGGAGCCATTATTTTATGGCAGCAGCCCAGGCCCTTCACCTCCAGGGTCTACTCCTGCCCATTAAACTCCAGATGCAGGTCAGCCTGTTGCTTTCTCACCTCCTCCCCTGGGTCAAGTCATTCCCCAGATCCTATCACTTTCAGATCCAGACAGTCAATCACAACCAGGCAGAGACACATGGAAATGTTAGAGCACAAAACCCCATCCCCTTCTAAAAGAGTGGTTTCTAAACACACAATGCAAAAACCACCTTCACAAAAAGATGTGCTATTGAATTGTGAGTTCAGGCACACTAAACTTCACCTCTCCATCTTAAGCCTATGGGAAGATAGGCTGGAAAGCATATTACACAGCCTCCCCATTCTTTCCTATGGGCAAGATGGCCTTTCAACAGTGACAAAAGGAAATGGAGGGTATTTCACTGTCAGGACATGGTACACACCCCAGTACATGTCCTACCTTTCGCATACACTGCACCCAGCCCAGGGGGTACCTTGGACCTACCATAGGGGTCTCTGATATGCATAGAAAGGGAAGGGTAAGGCCTGGCTAGTGGGTGCAATTGTCAGGACAACATGGCAGTTTAAGACACTGCGCGCAGGCACTGCAGTGGCAGGTCTGAGTTCTCTCTTTAAGGCTACTTGTGTGGGTGGCACAATTAGTGCTGCAGGCCCACTAGTAGCATTTGCATTACCAGCCCTGGCACACATAGCGCACTTTACTAGTGACTTTACTAGTAAGGCAAACATTCCAATCATGGAAAACCAATGAACATTACATTTTACATAGGGAGCACTTGCACTTTGACACTGATCAGCAGTGGCAAAGTGCCCAAAGCATCTAAGTTGCTCAAACAAAATCCATCACAGCATACAAAATAGAGGCGGTAGAGGCAAAAAGTCAGGGGTAATCACACCAAGAAATGCCAGGTCTAACAGTCCCCCTCCCCCCGTAAAGAGGGGCCAATTAGTCTCCAACTTTTCCCAGATATTCATTGGTCTTGGGCTGAATGGGGGCCATTTGAATGGTTGAGGGACTCATGAAGGATTGTCCCTCCATGCTGTGCACCGCCGGGGCTGCAGTGGCTTGTGTGGGTTTACTTTCATCCACCATTCATCAACTTCAGCTATCACAAAAGTCAATGTCCTGCCTCCTGTTTCAATTTCTGTGTGGTGCTCCTATTTCTGGACATTTACAGTCCCTTAATTTGCTTCCTATGCAAAAATTCATTTTTTGAAATCTCTTTGCATGTGTTTTAAAGCGAATTTATAGCAATGGACTCAAGTTCACCTGCCAACTGCTGCACTGATATCCTCCCATATGCACTATATGTTCCTCATCAGGTTATCAAGTGGCAGATCCTTTGTTTTTCAGGTTGTGGAGGCATAGAATTCCCTGCCTTTCACCTCAGAAAACAAGTGAAATCATGGATTTTTAAGCTATGACTGACTGCATGGTAGGCTCAGGTAGTGTTGGTTACTGATTGCAGGACATCTTTTAGTAATCATGCTTTACAAGTACTCAAAATCAATAAATCAATAAATACATTCTTTGGATCTGTAAATATCCTAACTTTGAGCCCATTTCACACGGCCTTATTCCACTGATAATTGTGACTGGCTACTGGAAATATGAGAGTAAGTTAGGAGTAACCCACGAGCAAGCCACACCTACTCACATGAAAGTGAGAGAATTGGGCTGTGAGAGCTTAGTTCACAAAGACTTTTCAGTTGTAACTTCTGTCTTAATTCTCAATTACACTTGAACATTCAGGTGTGGTTCCGTATGCTGTAGATTTCTAAGACTGATGCATGTTTACATATGTGCGCTTAAATTTCAATGCACAAAAAAAGATAAACTCGCAATTTCAGAATGCAAAAATGTCTACGAGCAAACTTGTGAGTAAGTCAACACAGAGATTTTGTGGACCTATATGTTTGTAAATGTACTTATATAAAAAGAAAGTAACAAGAGACCAAACAAACATTGGAAAGGCCAATTGGTCTGACCTTGAAGCGCTCGTATTTTTTTATTTTATTGCAAGCATATTCGACAAAAATAAAAAGAAGAGAAAAAGAAAACAGGCTGCTGTCTAAGTATATTGGCTCTCTGCCTGCAATAAAAAAATGATTTACAAAATGGCACAGTAAAGTATTGACACAAAAGCCTGGACACTGAAGAACACTTCAATGAAGGCAGACGTGCACATGTGATCAGACACACCGCCGTCAGTCAATGCAAGTGAACCAATGGCTGAAGTGGACTGGCCCTTTGACCCATGCTGTATGCTGTGGTGGGTGGAAGCAAAATGTGAATGACAGTTGGGTGAAAAAATTTATGGAGACGGCTGAACCAAGCCCAACTATGTATGTAGATAAGTACCTATTTTTACTCATAACAGTTTTTTATGGTTACATGAAGCTAGTTGAAAACACATAAGCCGTCTCTAGGCCAGACCTAAAAAACATCCAAAATCCCAAACATTTTAGAAACATATTTAGAGCCAACTGCTTATTTTCAGATAGTTGCTCGTAAACTGCATAATTTTAGTTTTTTATGTTCATCTGTCGATGTGCAGCCAGTATTCTCTAATCATATCCTTTGCCGCAAATAATGGAAACTACTTGTTTGCTTTGCAACAACTGTTGTGCAGTATCCTGCCATGTTTATACAGGGAAATGCAGACATGGGCCACATAACTTTATTCAGGGAGCCAGACTGAATGCCCCATCTGAATGTGGCTTGGCTGCTCCATGCATAATAGCCGTGCTTCTGCACTGTGTGCTCATCATACTAAAGAGGACATTTCTCACAAGGGAAACACTTGGAAAAGGAGAGTATTTAAACAAAAAGCTATTTCATTTGCCTGTAAGTGTCTGTATTCCCTTTGCTATTATAGCTAATGATTGCACATATTATGTTTGGAGAAGCCTCTCCGAGTCCCCCAGCTCGAAATGCCCTTCTGCTTGTTCCGGCAGTAAAGTCATCTATCTGTATGTATCACCAGGTTCACCACGTCCCAGCACTCACATAAGTGTCACGCGAACTTGGCGCTAACTTTTTTGTTTTAATTGCATCATTAATGAAAGCTGTGAGCAGCGGCCGCCAGTCTGGCGCAGCAAATCGGAAAAATTCAAAGGCCCTGTTACTTCCTAGATCGATAACCTTCCGCGCTCGGCATGGCAATGTCGTGGAAGCTGCAGGATAACCGTTCCTTTGTTCACAAAAGGCCTGCTTTGAGTCAGCTCGTAATAATGGAAATAGTCCAGTTCGTGGAAAACCTGTTAACTGCTGAGACGCATCTACCAGTGGAATTTCCTTCGCAGTGCCACTCTTGTGATGGAGAACATTCCTTTGGATTTAATATATTTACTCCTGAACTCGGAAGATTTTCCATTGCTTTCCGTGTTAAATTCAGGCCCTTCAGATCATCACACATTCTGTTCCAGTACGGTAGAGGAAAGGAACCACTTGAAAGTGTACAGTTTTTTTTGTAAACGTTACTTTTTAATAATGTCTCATTATTTCTTGGTATTTGACGAAATCTTGATTCCTAGCTTGCCTTGGCATGATATTATCGTAACCACTCGCGCTGTGGATGTTATATTCCAAAGAGCTCTGTGGTATGACCAGGTAAATGCTCCAGAAATAAATAACCTGACCCCATCACCCCATTGTATCACATGGCTCTTTGGTCTCACCTGTTTTAACTATATGCAGTTGTTCTCCTATCACCGTTGTCTTCTTAAATGCAACTCTTTTCCCAAACTCTTTATCTCCTTTGTGGTCTGTGCCCATGTCAGCCCAGTCTCCTCCATCTCCCCTGTTCCTCCATTTCCCCCGTCCTCCATGTTCCCCATCATGTGTAAAATAAAGAAATCTTATTGTTTGTATTTACCGAGCTCCAGAGTTTCCTTCCATTGAAGTCTACATGCCCTAGCCACAGATTGTGGATTCACACTTGAATGGTACCTGTTACGGACGCTCCACTGGTGTCCAGGGCAGTGCAGTTTTGGCTTGAACCATTTTCTCCGGCTCACGTATACCTTTGTCACCTTCCCACCATTGTCTCATGTCTCCCGGTCTACAATGGCACTATGTGTTCTTTACAATGGCACTATGTGTTCTTTGTAATTATGCAAAACCAAAGGGGGTGATGGATGGAGTGTTCAACATTGCAAGCACTCACCCCCAGTCAACTGATCTGGGTTTAATCCATCATCATTCTTTAGCTCACTCCACCACCCCAGTTCAGGCAAGGCCATTTGCAAATCAGTCTGACCCTGTGCCTCATGGGAACAGTCCAGCCCGAACTGCCAAGCCATGTCTTCCCTGGACAGGAAACAAGCATTCTGGGACCGGTTCTGGCTAATCAGCCGTCATCAGCCAGGATAGCTTGAATCAATGTGGTAAAGTGAGCAAGGGACCCACGTCTGGGCATACCCTGCCAACTTAGGGCGAAGAAAGCAAAACCAAAGGGGATGATGGACGAAGTGTTGCACATTGCAGTTGGCAGGGTATGCCCAGACGTGGGTCCCTTGCTCACTTTGCCACTGGATTCAAGCTAGCCTGGCTGATGACGGCTGATTAGCCAGAAACCGGTCCCAGGATGCTTGTTTCCGGTCCAGGGAAGACATGGCTCGGCAGTTCAGGTTGGACTGTTCCCAAGAGGCAGAGCGTCAGACTGATTTGCATATGGCCGGTATACAACCTTTACAACGAAACTTTTACAACGAACTACCATTACAACGCAAATTTTACAATGCAAACTATTACAACGCATTGCGCTGGGGGGCGCTCTAGGATAGGGAATAGGTTAATTTACTATCCAATAACCTTCCCTAGTGTCCACGGGGACTGGAGTTGGAATAGTAAATTAAACTATTCACTATCCAACACCCAAAAGCACTATGCGTTGTAATGGACTGCGATGTAAAAACCGCGTTTTAAAGGCAGGCATTGTAACAGCCTGCGTTGTAACGTCATACATCCCATATGGCCATGTGTGAACTGGGGTGGCAGAGTGAGCTAAAGAATGATGATGGATTAAACCCAGATCAGTTGACTGGGGGTGAGTGCTTGCAATGTTCAACACTCCGTCCATCATCCCCTTTGGTTTTGCTTCTTTGTAGTTAGGCCACTCTAGTAATTGTCAAATAACAAGTACGGCACCTCCTTTGTTAGTAGTTAATGGTGTCAATGTTCTTCTTTTGCAGATCATGTAAAGCAACACCCTGCTCACCGCATTACAAGCACCAGTCGTGTGAAATGACGACCTCAGGAGCGAATCCATCAGCTGTAGCATGAGAAGGATTAGTTGCCGGTGCAAAGCCCCAGCATGGTAAAAACATTTGCTGACATGATCCCACGTCCAGGGCATGCACCACACACAAACTCTGGACATTTCTCTTCCCAGGTAGGGCTTCTCCAGCTGCCAAATAATTTTTTGGATCCACACCTCTCATTCATATCTACACAAATGAAGACTCACCTGATAGTGCCACCTTTCTCTCCTTTCCAGAAGAGATGCCAGCATGTACTCCCACTTGATGTGTCACCACTTTCTGAAGCTAATTAACTGACTGAGATTGATCGCTTCAGAGAAGCACCTTGCCAAAAACCAACCTGTCAGTAGCAGAGACTGCTAACCAACACACACAGTGCTGCATGCATGATACGGATCCAGCTTGTTATGGTCATCTATTAAGAGAGGCATTTGTCCATGACTGGCAAACCTAGGGCAGATCCAGGATATTGACTGGTTCCCATCAATTTTTGAAACCCTTTTATGGCGGGGTAAAAAAGGCCCAAATGATTGGCTGTCACTTTTGTCTTCATTGTAGGTTGAATGTGTTGAAGAAACCCTCTCCACACTCCAAATCATTCATATATTTTGGTTCTAAGCTACCAAAGATTCATAAAAGAACTGCCCATAATTTAAATAGTTATCAAATCACACCAGTTGAGGTGTGGGGATTTGAAACGTAAAGCAGTGGGCATGTGTAACGAGTGCTTGTGTGAAAAACATGCACACAATACAGCAGACATTGCTGTACTTCATTAGTGGCAGTGTATTGGAGATAGCAAACCCAACAAATTGATGAACGGGGTGCTAAAACGTTTCAACCACTAACCCCCAGTCAAGAAATCTAGGCTTAATCCATTGTTCTTTTGCTTACTATCCCACCCCAGTTTGGACCCAGCTGTATGCAAATAAATCTTTACCCTACTCCTCATGGAAACAGTCCAGCCCAATGCTGTGAGACCAGGTACTACCTGGACCGTAAAAAAAGCATTCTGGGACCAGTTTTGGGGTATCAACCCACCACATCAGCCAGGCTAGCATGAATCCTATGGCACAGCAAGTGAGAGACCCACGTCTGGGCATACCCTAGGCCACTTAGGGCGAACATAGCAAACACAATCTCACTATCTGGAAGGTATACACATAGCCCAACAGCAAAGCCAATGTACAGTCAAGAGATCCAGGACACTGGTAGCAGGCACCAAATTGTTAGGAAAGAAAAAATGCAAACTTTCTAAAAGTGGTTTTTTTAGAATTGTGACTTAAAAACAGACTTTCCCCTTAAATAGGATTTTAAATTACAATTCATTTGTGTCCAAATTTGGCATTCCTAACTGTTCCCAATCAAACGTTAGCACATATGAAATGTGATGTAATTAAATGTGATAACGCAATGTTTTCCAAAGTGAGAGATAGGCCGTGTAGTAGTGGAAAAAGTTTTGGGGAGCTTTTCACTACCAGGACATGTAAAACTTAAACCCACATGTCCTACTTATAAATACAGTGCATACTGCCCTATGTGTTGTTTTGGGCCTAATTTAGGGATGATTTATCTTAAAAGGAAGGTTTATCTCTGGCAAAATAATCATTTTTGCAGGTCCAATCGGCTGTTTAAAACTGCACTACAGGCTTCAATGGCAGACCTGAGACATATATTAAAGTGCTACTTTAGTGGGTGGCACAATGAGTGCTGCAGGCCCACTAGTTGCATTGAATTTACACGCCCTGGGTAAGTGTTGTACCATTAGGAACTTATATATAAAATAAATGTGCCAATTAGAAGTAGGTTAAATTTACCATGTTTTTAGGAGAGAGCACACACACTTTCACAGAACACATTGCATTAACATTTTGACAAAATCCCTACAATTCATACAGCTTTTATTATATTTTCCTGTCCTGGACTGTGTGTTGTACAATGGATATCAGCTGAGTTCAAACGATGGCTCAACTGACCTGTAGGTGCACTGATTTTATTCATTTTTACATTAAATGACTGAATAAATTCATGTTTTCATTGATAGGAGTGTTTTTTTCTGATTCAAAAGTGCCTTGCAATGTGTGTTGACACCATGACTGTGCACAATGGCCAGCTTTGCCGACCGTCTTTATTGCGCCTATACATGTTTGCTGTCATATTTACCCTTTTCACCTTTTGGGCCTACGGCGTAGACGAGGGCTGGATAAGTGTTTGCGATTGCCGGCATTTGGTAAGAAGCGTGGATCATTTGATATGAAACAGTTCTCTTCCTGAATATTGGATAATTTCTGGATGTGCAGTATGATGTGCATTGCTTTCCCTTCACTACACCTTTCAAACTCCTCAGTCTTTGCAGATGTTCATAAATCGGAAATATAAACATGCCAATGACGAAAATCTACATGCATATCACAAGTCCTCTTTGGGTCCTTTCTATACCTCAGATCCAGGGGCATCCAATAATGTAATACTTTATTTCGGCGGCTTTATTGGGGGTAAGAAGTGCGTTTACAAACTACGTGGCTCTAATCGCTAGTTTATACAAACAAAAGAAATACATTTTTGCAGCCGTTTAGCAGCAGCCTCTGTTAAAGTGGCAAATCACGCCGTCGTTATGACATAAAAATTAGTTCTGCATCTACAGAACCGTTCCTCCTATGGACACACGTTTCCTACAAAACGCAAAGTGTAATTCACATACAGGGGCAAATGCATGTATATAGGGAACTTTAGCCTCTGGTCACCCTGTATGAATGTTTACACATATTCTACAACTGTATCCTGTATCAAACATTAGTATTTAATCTAAAAACACATGTAAGAAAGTACCAAACATCTGTAAAAAAAAAGTTAATAAAAAAGAAATCTTTAACAACCCATCTATTCCACAATCTATGTATGACCTCAGCAGATAGATGGCATTCAGGCGGTGGAAGTGAGATGTGGTAGCACTATTTAGCTCCTGGTTATGCTAAATAGTATACTGGAAAGCTGTTCATTGTGAAGATCATATGCTACCGTCAGAGCCTACAGTAATGGTCTGCTTATTTGCTCAGAGAGGAAGTGGAGGCTGAAGTCATTATCATCAGTTTCATCTCAAAGAAGTGAAAGTGATTTTCCATGTTAGACAAACATTTAAAGTACTTTTCAGTGTAAGATAAGGTCAGTGTTACAATGGTGAAGCCACAACAGTTGATATCTGCCACACTGTTTTTCAGATCTGCACTGGCATTGCTGTTTTTATAAAAAGGAAGGGCTTTTCTGTTTTATTGAATATCTCCTCTCTACTTTTAAACGTTGGGATGCATTTCCCCCAGTGCATAATCTGAGCTGGCAGTTACTGGTGGGGCCCGCTGGCACTCATTTTTTGTGTCCAGGACTTATTTTTCATCATTAGACATTGACCGCGAGCAAGAGAGAGAAAAACACACAAAGAAGAAAGAAGTAGGTATAGAAAGATGGAAAAATCGTTGCAAAGGGAGAAAGCAGGAACCTGCATGAGTGAGCTAAAGAAGCAGGGCGTGCTTGGTAATGGGTGGAAGAGACATTAGGTCAATTCAAGGCTATGCAACCTTGGTATTTGGCGCACCGATATTTAAAAATACTGCCAATGGTTATTGATCAGCAGCAGCGGCCCATCGATATGTGCGGAGGGGCAATGCCCCCTCACCTTTTTTGGAGAAGAACAGTTTGTCACGCTGAGCACATGTCAATCTGACTAACACTCTTCTTTTTCAGGTCAGGCAGTCAGGAGTTAGATATATGTTAGATGTACAGGCTCCTGGTAGCCTGTACACATCTTTTGCCAGGCTGAGGATTTCACAGCCCTGTGGGCCTGACCTTCTCAGCCTGGGAAAAGTGCCTCAAGGCCCTCCCCTTCATGATGAGAGGGAGTGTCACTGGTTATCTCAGACCTGGGTGCTTCAGTTTTAAGCCCTGAAGTCCCCAGGGCTCAGTGTCAATCAGTGACACCTTGTCACAGAGTGGAGTGGGGTCAGCAGTCTCAATGACGAGTGAGGGACTGATGCCATCTCTCATTGGTTGATCCAAGGTCGGCAAATTAGAAAAAGCAGCAGTCCCAACCCTCCTTGGACCTCCGAGACTATCCTCACGGGAGCTGCAAGGCAGGTAAGTTATTTATTTTTGAATGTTTGGTGCATGCATGCATGTATAAATGTATGAATTAGTTGTGAGTGGCCTTTTAATAAGATATCTGGATGATATATTTGTATTGCTGCCACCATAGTATGAAGTAAAAGGCATTTTGACTTAGTTTCATTTTTGGATTATTTTAGTTGCAAACCGCAGTGTTCATGTAATCAGGATTCTTAGTGCTGGAACCATAGCTTAAACAAAAAAATAAAGTGTAAGTCTATCACAAACAAAATTGTAATGGAATAGGAATAATGTCAGGGCTTTCCCAAAAGCAGTGTCAAAAGCAATTGATCTTAACTGTAGCATCAACTTGATCCATAGCTTAGGTCCCCGAATCCTTAGGGATCTGCACCATTCTGAGTGCACTTAACTCTCAAGACTAGAATGAGCAAGTGAGACTGAGAATGAAGCAGGTGTCCTAAACTACTATACCAAAAAGGATGTCTGAGGCAGAGTGAAAAAGGCTCTATGCATTAAACAAAATAAATGAAAATTTCATTTTCTGCCTCACCGCCAGCCACTGAAGATCTCTATATACATCAAGTATATGGTGCATGCTTTTTCAAATAACAAATTAATGAAATCTGTACATTCTAAAATTTGTTAAGGACAGAGGACCTGACTATGAGTGGCCTGGAAACTGGCCTGGATTTTCCCCACCCTTTAAGTTACCAATACTAAGGGGTTTGGTACCTCGGTAGTGGTGAACATCCACACAATTATTTGTTAGACCCTGAGAGTCTCTTATGAAATAAAGGATTCTAGGGCAAATGTTGATTCTGAGTGTGATTTCCCTTGTGGTTCCTCATTTTCCCTTAGATGTTCATACTGAAATTTCAGCTGCTGTCAAAACCTCTGTGTGAAAATAAACAGATCCAAGGGAACACCTGATGGTGCAGGTAAGTTCTGTTTCCGGCCCCAGTGGAATTAGGGGCTACTCATAATGACGGCGAAAGTTGGGAATCCATCTGTGAAATTGATGCAGTAACCTAGCTGGAAAGATACTACTGGCCCATGAAGGAAAGAGAGAAGTTAAGGAAGAGTTCCAATGAGTAGATGGAGGGGATAGAAGCTCGCCCATACTACACCCACATTAGGGGAAATACAACAATGAATCAACATTTGATGTGCAGTTCAGCGACAGCTCACATTTCTGAATACTAGAGTTATACACTCAACAAATAAATGTTTTCCAACCTTCAATACCTAGTTTAATTTTGCATCCTACAATACAATACTCCGGAATATCAGCCACAAAACAATTCCCAGTCAATCAAGTGTATTTTTAGATAGACTATTGTGAGTAGAACCTAGCTTATAATGCTGTGTTATCAGATGTTTTGCTTTGAAATATAACATTGTTTTCTGTAATGAGATTGTGAAGGGCATACCTATTATATGTTACAAACTTGTACAAATAGACAAAGAGTAAATATATATTTAAGTTAAATATCAGACTTCGCAGGATAAGAATTTATGAAATTGGGAAATAGTTTTTTAACAACTTATTTACTCTATTCTTGGCTATGTGCATTCCAATTCCAACTACCACTGCCACCTGCTCTTCTTCTAGGCTTTATCAGTGCAACTGCATTGGCCTGAACGCCAATTTCTCTCCTTTAGCTCAACTTTCTGCCCATAACTCTGGATATTTTGGCGTAAATGTCTGTGAGTAAATAGAACAGCACCTCCATTGCAGATTTTGAGCCTACCTTTTTAATAACCCAAAAAATGACCTTCTCCCTTATCACATTAAAAATGAGCCGCATATAATAAAGTGGAGAAGATATTTTTGTACATAATCCCTGCATGTGTTGTCACATGGGTTTAAGCAAATTAATCTCTTTTCTATGTTCCAGTCATCGTTTTTTGTTCTAGGGCTTAGAGCTAGGAAGAGACTGAAAATCCTTCGTTTACAGAAGCAAACTCCAGATATAGAGTAGTTTCCTCTCGCTGAAGTTCCTCAACAATGGAGATGGTATTGTGGAAGAAATTCAGCAGGTCCACTCTTCTCCATATTTAAAGTTTCCTACAGAAATTGAAGGATTATCCAAACTCTAAATGAGGCCCCTGTTGTTTTGACTCCTGCTTAATAGGCCTTAGCCACATGTACTTTGTTTAAACAGACAATATTGCTAATTTTCAAATTGTCTTAAAGGTCCGTTTGGTAAGTCAAATGCTCTTGCACAGTTGCACCAAATGTAGTGACAGAGAATAGTGGTGCCTAACACCTTTTGACCACACTGACATCTCAGGGTTGTTTTTATTATAACTAGAGTACAAGCAACAAATGGAAACTCTAGAAAGTATCCAGCTGTTGTCTTCTAGATCACTGAAACCAAAGCTTGTCTGGAAAGTGGAATGGGTATCAACGTGTAGTGAAGATACAGTTCTGCTTGCACATATGCTATGTTAGCATAAGTGATTTAGTTGCTCAAATGCCATTTTCCCACTTTTGCACACAGCACTACATGCCTCTGTTCTTACGAAGACAAACTGCTTGCTTTCCTTTACATGAGAATGGTCTGTTTTTCACATCTCCAGACTTACACCGTGACCTCAAGTCTGTACAGAGTGTTCAAGGTTAAATAAGGCAGGTGTAGCACATTCTGTCCATGGTTGACTCTAATTAATGTCCACTACTGGTTTTTTATCTGTTTCTCTGGTCTTGGGCTGCACTTTATATCTGCTCTTTTAGCTGCAGAGCCGAGTAATATTTAAAAATTCTTGACAAGCAGAAATTGTTCTACTCTCCATTAGGTGATCTCTCATTTATTTCAACTCAATGATTGTTTCTTACTCTTCTGGAGTAGGCATGTCTCAGTCCTCTGCCAACTGAACAACACATTTCTATCAGTAATGATCTACAAGCCCAAGAACTTGATACTGTATGATGAGAAAATATATTAATTACAGTGTTGGAAGGTACTGGTCTAAGGGAGTTTAGAAAAATCAATAGGTCTGAATTATAGCCCAACAAATAAGCATTGAGGCATTGGCTTGTGTTTCATGTGGCCACACAAAATCTGACTGTTGTAGTATTGCTAGAATCTTAAGTCTTCATATGTTCCACTATGGCAATACCTATCTAAATATCATTCTCAGCTCTCAAAATCAAACTGCAGAAATGTTTAGTAAATTGCGCTTGTCACATGACTGATAAGCAAATTTTAAGGCTTGGAAAAAATATTTTCACAACTACATTCCAGCATCTCAGCAGGCTTTATGTAAAAAGATAAATAGATAGACCATAAATGCATAGGCATCTATTTAGAAAGGTAAGTTACACTTGTGAGTAATTTGCATGTGCAACTTAAGTTTGGCACTTTTGGGTAACTGTACTATTTTTGACTATTCACAAAATCTGAGTGTAAAAGTTATTGAAAAGTGTACACTTACAGGTTTCCACTCCATTAAGGGGGAGGGCTAACTTATGAGTGAAAGTTACTACGAAAAAAACAAAATCAGTAAGTCTAGCACCACACATGGCCAACCACTGGCACTGCAATACATTTCCAAGAAAATAATTAAGATAGGGTCTAAAATATTTAAACGTTTAAATGATTATAATTAACCCCTTAATTGCTGCCGTCGGCCAACGGTCGTCACGGCCACTACCTCCCCAGTGCTGCGCACGACCGTTGGACGTCCATTCAGCACTAGTTCCAATGGACAGCGCAGCACTGGGGAGGTCTATTTACAACGCTTTAAAGGGGTTAATGAAAAAAGTACATTTTTTTTATTTGTTTATAAAATATATTAACAACTCTTGCATTTTACAATTAATTTAAAAATAATTGTTATTAAAAAAATGTCAATTATTTTCACTTAACTCTATACATCACAATTAATATTTATTAATACATAATAAAAACACGTCATTTTTAAATTAAGTTGGGAATTTATTTTTTAACTCAAGCTTGGTAAAAATATGAATGTATTTTATGATATTTACATTAATTTAAGATTCATTAAAAAATATTTATTAGTGCTGTTCCATTTCAGTACCTGTTTTTTTGCCCAGACGTGGGTCCCTTGCTCACTTTGCCACTGGATTCAAACTAGCCTGGCTGATAAGGGGTGTTACCCCGAAACCGGTCCTAGGATGCTTGTTTCCGGGCCAGTGAAGACCTGGCTTGGCAGTTCGGTCTGGCCGTTTCCCATGAGGAACAGGGTCAAGACTGATTTGCATATGGGTGGGTCTGACCTGGGGTGGCAAACTGTGCTAAAGAAATATGATGGATTCAACCCAGATCTGTGACTGGGGGAGTGTCTTAAAAGTTTCCGCGCTCCGTCCATCATCTCCTTGTATTTGCTTTATACGTTACCATGCAGAATTTGTGCCCCCCGGCGGCAGGGATTTCTTTATTGTAGAGAGCGTTTCCATATTTTTTACCAAACAGAGATCTTCACCATGGCTGCGGAGTCTGGTGGTAATCTCCAGTGATCAACTGAAGCTGTATATTCTTGTGGTGAGACTAATGGTCAGTTCTGGTGTTGACTCCTGGATTGCGCTAATCTTTGGCGGTGACTTCCAGTGATTAATCCTGTTGAGTTTTTTTGGCGGAGAGCTCCTCTTTTTCATTCAGACTGCAGTGAGCAAGGGTGACAGAAAATTAATTTCATATTAAAATAGATGTAATTTTTTGTATGCACATATGTACATTATTCTGTTTGTTAGGAGCTTATATGCGATGTTTGCATTCCTCATGTTACATGGTATCTCAAGCAAACAAACATTTTGTGCAATGCTGAAATTGCCAGTTCTATATTTTTCTTAAATTCAGGGATCTGTAGTTTGTGTTTGCAATGGAACACTTCAAGCAGCAGAATTGAATGGAAAACAAAATGACTGAAAAGATTAAACCAACTGCACTCACCAGTCATTGGTCAACTGGGCAAGTCAAATGACATCTCAAAAGTTGTGTCCTGTCAGGTCCCGGTCTATATTCTTCTTTGTGGCCTTCGTTACTATTTCTTTGGAGCAGAGAAAAAAAGCAAGCAAAAGCAGATTCCGATATTTTTTACGGTATACATAATACTGAGGTCTTTTTCTTATATTGAGTGTGCTTAGCTCACTTATTACTGTTATATCCTTGCATTCTAATTTTTGTTTTGTCTTTCCTGTTAACTATTCCGAACTAAAAGTGTCAAAATGTAAAGTGGAAACACACAAGGTGATGTTTTACTTACAGGCGAGAGGTAACTTTAGTTCTCTTACTTGTGTATGGATGAGTTTCTGCAAATGCTTGGATGCCATGTATATCTGAACACCCAGTGAAAACCGAGGTTGTCTGTTTATTGTTTTAGTGTTGCACTTTCAAAGATCACTTTATTTTCTGTTGATCTGTCTACACTATAGTAAAATCTGGGGTCTTTTTATTGGAAAATTCTCTATTTATAAAGAATTTGTGTTGAGAAAAATAAGCTATAGGACAGGGGTCTCCAAACTTTTCAATAGTGAGAGCTACTTCTCACGTGTGAAAAACGCCCCTAGCTACTGCCTAATTTATGAATTAGATAACCATACAAAAAAGATCAAGATACTTAATCTGTGCCCCTAGAGTGCCCATTCCTAATGCAGTAAGTACACTCCATTAATGGCAGAAGATCCATCTGGAACAGATTATGGAGGTGTGGTCTGCAAGAACTAGTGTTGCCATGTACCCTTCTTTGTGAGAGGTGTCTCAGTGATTTTTTGGTCTCTTAGTAATGTAATACATGGGAAGAAACTATCCTCATTATGTGAGCTAGAACCCAAAATTGCCCTAAAATTAGGTCTGGGTGTAAAATTCCGATCCGCTCATGGAATTTGCGGAATTCGGGAACTCCGTATTCCGTGGAAAACAGGGAGTTCCCAATAAATTCCACATTCCGCTTTGAAGCGGAATTTATTTTTGGTTAGCTCGCTTGAGCTGGGTTTTTGCGAGCAATTGCGAGTGCCGGTGAGATTTGCCAACAGCCTGCGAGTGCCAGTGAGGTTTGCCGGCTGCCCGTGAGCACTAGCGAAACTTGCAGGCCACCCGCGAGACTTGCCGACCGTCCACGAGCATTCGCGAGGCTTGCTGTCACTAGCATAGCTTTAGGCCATGCTTGCAACATCCGATTACTTTTTTCTGAAGACAATGAGTTTGAGAGGGTGACCATAACTTCATCCTTGACCAAATTTTCACCTCAATAAGGCACTAATGCTACTAGAAAAGAAGTTTTCAAGTTAATATTCTTCTCCAACAGACCGTTCAAGTTGTTTTTTGGTGCAAGGAGCCTTTTTTTAAATTGTACTTTTTTTCCCAACAAGAAGGAAGTGGCCCAAAAACTCCAACTTCCTGTTCCTATCCTGCAGGCTCCACCTCTTAGTGCTTTGTCCATGTCCCTGTCACTTTTTGTTTGAGCTGGAAGGATCACTCTCTTAGTGTGCTGCGTATATACTACTGAATTCAAGGTCTTTGTTTTGTGATATCACAAGTAAGTTTAAAAACTGTTGTCTATGGGTGTTTGATAGAGGGCATGCACCAGGATTTATTTGTACTTTTATTCGAATTTTAAAATGTATTGTGGTGGGTGGCCTGCAGTCTCAGTAGGGTCCTAGTTATTTTTTGCATAACATGTTTCTTCTTTTGTAAAGGGAAAATGTTGCACAGTTCAGTAAATTTTCTCCATTTTTTAAAATAAATTTGCAATATTCATTTAATTCTCTATGTGGCTTGGTCTTCCAATCTGGCCTTCGAGCCATTAGGCCCAGTACTAGTAATGGGTGCATGAAACAATTGTTTCTATGGAGTCTGTTAAATCGAAACATCATTTAGGGCATGGATGGCATAGATTACATTACATAATGTTTTTTTTTTAAGTATTTCATTTTTTTCTGCATACAGTGTATAGGTGGGGTAATATATATTTGATGCCTTTCGAGGATGTGTGTTGGTGTAAAATGTTATAGCCTCTTTAATTTTCATTTATTTTTAGCATTGCTGAATTAATGCTGTTTTCTCGTGTGTTACAATAGCTCCATTGTCTGGCCTATGTGTGAGTATGTTGGCCATAGGCCACTATTTGTCTTTGTTCCCCATGCCATGTGGCCAGGGGCTATTGTGTATAGTCAGAGTCCATAGGCCTGTGTGTGCTTGTTGATTTCCATGCCTTCTTGCTTGTTGTTTGACCACGTATCAGGTGGCCATTTTGTGTAGGTAGCCAGCCAGTGTGCTTTTGCCATAGGCCTGCATGTGTTCTTTGTTGTTGGCCATGCTTCCTTGCTGGTTGTTGTTGTTTGATCATGTGGTCAGTGGCTATTTTGTATAGTCAGCCAGTGTGCTTTTGCTATAGTCTTGCATGTGTTCTTTTTTGTGGCCAAGCCTCCTTGCTGGTTGTTGTTGTTTCACCATGTGGCTGGTGGCCATTTTGTGTAGCCAGCTAGTGTGCTTTTGCCGTAGGCCTGCATGTGTTCTTTTTTGTGGCCATGCCTCCTTGCTGATTGCTGTTGTTTGACCATGTGGCTGACGGCCATTTTGTGTAGTCGGCCACTGTGCTTTTCCCATAGGCCTGCACGTGTTCTTTGTTGTGAGCCATGCCTCCTTGCTGGTTGTTGTTGTTTGACAATGTGGTCAGCAGCCATTTTGTGTAGGCAGCCAGTGTGCTTTTGCCATAGGCCTTCATGTGTGTTTTGGTGTGGCCATGCCTCCTTGCTGGTTGTTGTTGTTTGGCCATGTGGTGGGCGGCCATTTTGTGTAGCCACTCTTTTTTCCAGTTTTGAAAGAGAGATTGATAGGAGAAAGCTGATCACGGATCAATATCAGGTCTGGAGGGAGCGGACTCAGTGCGCATAACATGCAACAGTCCTTTAATGAAGTAGAAAGAAATCCCTAAAACCGGCGCGCCTGTCCTTAAAATGGCGGCCGCCTAAGACGAATGCCGAAGTAAATGGAAAGCAGAGACAGTGAAGGAGGACCAACAAATCTCTCTTGAGGCAGGGAAAGCTAAAAACAGAGAAGGAGGACTAGCAAGTTTCTCCTGAAACAGGAAAGAAGGAGCCATCCCTGACCCAATTTAACCCGCCAACCCTTAAAGAGAGAGAAAGGAAAAAGGGACTAAGACCGGAGGAGAAAGTAAGACAGGGTGTAGGACTCGGAAGAGCACCCAAATACGGCAGACATCTTGGAATGTAGCCTGTTGCTTAACACAATATGCCAAGAGCATACTCTAAGGTATATTGAGCAAACTAATGGAAATAAAATACAACTGGAAGTTATTATGGAATATCACAATCACCATGACTACTTACTACTAGTACATCAATATTGGTCTACTTACAGAATACTAGTGTCTTAATAGGAAACGAAACGACAAATACTGCTCCTATTAACGTAGGTAAGAGAAAGGCAACACCAACTGGAAGGAATTCACGTAGCCTTCAGAGAATAGCATACTCAAGACAAACGAAGAGGAACCAACATGGACGGAAGTTTTACAGAGTCTAATGGCCAGAATGCCCAGACCATAAAATACCCAACTAACATATCCAAAAATGCAGCAAAAAAATACAAACATAACTTCCTGAGAAGCAACCCAGACATGCTGATATCTGACCCCTACCTTAGCATAGATAGAGGCACTGTTATGAACGATCTGATATTCTTCACGAATAAAACAGCTAAATGGCGCAATGCCTTTACAAGACTGCTTAACACTAAGGCTGTTAAAAATATCCCACATGGAACAAAAATTATGATCGTACCATCAAAAAGATGCAAAGCGGAACTATGCATCACCATATATAAACCGGAATAGTGCTGGTTCAGGCAGCCGACAGCGAGCTAAACAAATTCGACAAGATATTTCCGTCCTTAAAGGAAGCTCTTGAGGGCACAAGAGGTCAACAACACCAGACCACACAAGAAGGCACCTCTGACAATGATAATACTATCCACAGAGATGGCAATCAAATCGGAGGACAACAGATCCAAGCCACAAGGCTAGGAGATAATTTGGATATAGAATTAGAAGTGCAAACATCTGAAAACGAGACAGAAAGGAAAGAGAGGCCCTCAAGATATGCGAAAAGAATAAAGAACCAACCCCTAAGACAAGAACCGTCGCCGCTCTCGAATAAAGAGACGTCATCAGAAGAACAACGGGAGCAAGCCACAAGAACAGGAGACAGAGAAGTGACTAGAGAGACGACATCCAAGAAGAAGTCAGAAAGACCTAAAAAGGTTACAAGACATATAATCAACGAACAAGACCTATCCCTAAGGGAGGAAAAGACATCACCTCCTAAACATGAGCCACGGCACTTAACGCAGACATCTCCTGCGAATGAACACGTCAACGATAGCCAGGAAATTAATAAAGTAGAAGATATCATCGACGACCCCCTACTTCGTTCTGCTACCACACAGGAGAAAGAGAGAACCTCACCCAAAAAGACAAATCCTACATCACAAAATGCCGACAACACAACACATACCACAGCCATTGACAATCCTACCAAAGATAAAAAGAAAGGGGCTGCGGTCAAAAGATCTGTTCAGAAACATAAGAAAGCTAAATGCAAATCCTGGACAGAAAGGCTTCTCACCCCTAAGAGATCTCTTCAAAACCAGATAGACATCAAAAAGATCCAGAATCTAATTGGCAAAATGGCACATGACATACGTAATGCTCGACAAGAAATACTGGAAATGATGGCAGTCACTCAATCCAAGATCTCACACATCCAAAATCTGGTTCACTACGCAAACAGGAGACCCTTGCCCTGCTCCGATCATATGTACAACCTAACTGCAAGAGAGGGGAGAGAAACAATACAGTACTGACCGATCCCAATAGATCAATTAGACGGAATGAAAGAAAAGCCGACCTTAATAATTTACAACAAATTAAGCTAACTGCCGAAATGAATGACCCGAACTCCAGAATCTCAGGCAAACCTATGAAATGCCTTCTACTCAACGTCCGTTCTGCAACCAAACATGCATCAGATATAACAGATCTCATCATCAACAAGGAAATTGATTTAGCCATTCTTACAGAAACATGGCTCTCGGAATCATCATCTCCATACATGGATCTCTTAGTACCACCTCGGTACAACATTATAAGACTGGACAGACCGAAAAAGATAGGAGGTCTGGCCTGCATCTACCGATCGGATATTGAGATCAACCAATTGCATTCCGACCCTATAGAATCGTGCGAATATCTAGGTCTTAATATAAGTTCAACAGACAACCAAAGATGCAACTTACACGCGCTTTACCACCCACCAGGAGATAACGCCAGGTTCATTGATCAGTTAATGGAGATCATAACGGCCAACTCTAACCCTGACAGCAATAACATTTTCCTTGGCGATCTCAATCTACACTGGGATGACTGCAACGCGCTCAAGGGCTTCCTCCTGGAACTAAACCTCACACAAGTATGCACACAACCTACACATGTGAAAGGTGCAACGTTAGACTGGATTATATCTAGAAATGAAGACACATCAATCCTCTCAATTGACCTGTGTGACTGGTCTGACCATCATGCCATAACATTTGTGATTCCCACTTTGAAAAAAAGCAAGACATCTCAACCCACCAGGCACAAAAGATGGATTCGAGAGACTAAAGAGAAGAATATTGAGTTACTAGTACAATGCTGTGAGCGAGACCTACAGCCACCCAGCAACTTGCAGAAGGTAAACGATCTAACAGACCACTACACTACGTCAATAGAGAAAATTTTCAATAACACCATGCCGCTAAAATTGAAAAGAACCACAGAGAAGATAAAAAATCCATGGTTTAATGGACTGCTAAACAAAGAAAGACGAAAACTGAGAATGGCCGAAAGAAAATTGAGACAACACCCATCGTCTCCAGAGTTGAAAGCTCTCAGGAATATCAGGAACCAATATAACAAAAAGGTCATCAACTCCAAAAAAGAATTTATAAGATCAGAACTTGACAATGCCAAAAACAGACCGAGGAAACTATTCGAAATCTTATAGCAACAATCAAATAAAGTAGCAAAATTTGCCCAAGAGAACACAAATATACTACTTGACTGCGAAGAATTCTCATAATTTTTCACAGAGAAGGCCAAAACTCTTGAGAAAGAGCTCAAGAGCGCTGCAGACAACCTACCCTCTCAACCGGTATCGACAAAAGATACCAGCCTGAAAACAAACTGTAAGGAGGCCAAAAATAAGGCACATTGGGACACCTTCGATTTATATGACCAGAATACCGTCGCCAAAACGCTCTCTGATATCAAACCTAACAACCACTATCAAGACCCGCTTCCGGCGAAATGCCTAAAAGAAATCAGTCATGTTGTGGTACCAATCTGGACCAAAATTATAAATGCATCTCTGACACAAGGGATCCTCCCGGAGTGCCTGAAAACAGGACAAGTCGTACCCATACTCAAAAAACCGACAGCGGATGCAACAGATCCGAATAATTTCCATCCAGTGACCAACATCCCTCTACTCGCCAAACTAATTGAGAAATGCGTGCAAGGCCAACTGAGTCAACACATTACCAACTTTTCCCTGCTGGACGATTACCAATCAGGTTTCAGAGCAGGCCATAGTATCGAAACAGCGATCCTCCATATTGTTGACGACGCCCTACATGCTCTAGATCAAAACCAGGCATGCCTACTGATTCTCCTGGACCTATCTTCCGCGTTTGACACTGTAAATCACGAAGCATTACTGACCAGGCTGCAAGAGAGGATGGGAATATCTGGAAATGTGTTGAAATGGTTTGAATCATTCCTGCATAACCGAACACAAAGATTCCTGGTCAACCAAGCACTATCACTACCATGCCCTAACTCTATCGGAGTTCCTCAAGGATCGACCTTATCCCCAGATCTATTTAACTTGTATGTTGAACCTCTTACAGAAATCCTCCGCAATTCACAGATATCCTATCACATGTACCCGGATGACACGCAAATATACATAAAGATTGTGTCCTTGGAAGACATTGAACGAATGAACGAGACATTAAAAATGACATTGGAATGGCTAACAACCAATCATCTGAAGCTGAATGCAAGCAAAACTGAGTTCCTACTAATCGCACCACCAAGAAACCACACAGAAATGAAGGAATGGACCAAGCTGGTGACTGCGCTAAACTGCACCCCAACCCTTGTCAACTCAGCGAAATCGCTAGGAATCACTCTAGATGAGAACCTCGACATGCAAGCCCACATTAAGTCAATGGCTAGAAATGCGCGTTTCCACCTGAACTACCTGAGGAACCTGAAACCTTACATATCAGAGGCGGATCTTAAACTGGCAGTCCAATCTTTAGTTGTTTCAAGAATTGAGTAGGGGTGCTCCACCTTGGCTGGTCTACCAAAATTGTCCACTGCACCGCTAAAAGCATGTCTCAACGCAGCGGCAAGACTTATCACTGGATCGAGGAAATTTGATCATATTTCTCCCCATCTGAAAGCACTAAACTGGCTACCATATGAAGCAAGAATTCAATTAAAAATAGCATGTATCACCCATAAAGCGCTCCACTACAACACCCCCAGCTACCTAGCAGGGAAAATTGAGATATCAGGGGGAAAGAGACCAGCCAGGAGTGCCAAGGAACTGCTGCTGCGACCAGCCTCTTTTCGGAAGAAAAAAACGTACGATCGAGCATTCTCGGGCGCAGCCCCCAGAATCTGGAACTCATTACCTCCAAACATTAGGAAGATTCGGAATACAGGAACATTTAGGAAGGAAGTGAAAAGCATCTTGATGAGTAAATACCTACATAGTGGAGGCTGATGACCTCTGACTGGATATATTGTTCATCCTAATTCACAGCATCAATGTGACTATAAGGGGAAGATGCTGACTCGACCAAAGATAATGCAGAACACTGACTCGGATCAGGACTCTCTCCCGAGACCTAGCTGTATCCTGACTTGTACCTAGTGCTGATACTTATACACATAGGTTATATCCTCCTAGTACATCCTGCTATTATGTATACGCTTATTTACCTAATCTACCTCCGATATGTATTATAACTACCTACCTCATAGTTATTCAACGAGTGACCCATATACAATTTATCCTATTTACTAAGCTAACTCTTTATGTAGACGCCCATGCTATGTAAATTTGTATACACTCCCAACCCACAATGGCATATAAGGTTCTACCTCAGTATTTCACACAAGTATCTACCTCATTTATGGACTATTTTAAAAATGTTACTATCTATGTGAACTATAACCGACCTCATACTGTTAGGCGCTCTGATACCCACGGGTCTTGTTCGTGCTATACAAAACTCTATAATAAATAAATAAATAAATAAATAGAGCTATGCCTTTTTATATTCATTCATTTTGTTTATTTTTCCCTGATATCAGTTTAATATTTTGCTTGAGGATCATTGTATATTTGTATATTTATTAATAGTTATGCATTCATTACAAGCTTTTTGCACTTTTCACCTATACCCCCTTGCCTTCCAATGGGTTTCTCATAGTCCCCTAGCCCACCAGCAATTATTTGTTGTTAATTTATTTTAATTTTTGTAACTTTAAAAAAAATGTAATACCATTTTTGATGTATTTCTATTTACAATAAAAACATTTCTTTTAGGATTTTCCACCATCCAACCTCCAACTACCCACCATAGGTGCACAGCTGCACAATAACATTAATTTTGTAAGGATTATTCACTTTCCCCCTGCACACCCTGCTTGCTATAGGTGCATAACAAACAGCAGCATTATTTTTTTAAGGATTATTCAATTTTCCACGGGACACCCTGTCTCCAATAGGTGCTCAGCACATACAATGATTCATTTTTTAGGAATTATTGAATTTTCCCTTGGACACCCTGACTGCCACATGTTTCTCCCTAAGATGCATGCATGGCACTCAAAGCAAACAGTTAAATTGTTATTCTGATTGGAAATTACATTTTTGGTTCAGGTGGTGTGGTTTGAATTTAAAAAGCACTGTTGTTGTTAATTATTTAGGATAATAAAGATAACATAAGTAACCACACTAAATTATATTATTATATTGTCTGTACTAATTCACACTACAACAAGGCAACATTTCACAAAATATTTTTCTTGCTTGTTTGCTTTTGGGTGCACTAGAGACATCCCCCGCAGTACTGCCAAATAGTCATGTGAGTCTTTTACTCTCTTCGGCTTGTGCAGCTAAGCACCACTGTAAACTGACAGCCTCAAGATGGCCCAAAAGAAATGTGCTGGCAAGAAAGAGCCCAGGGGGAGGAGAAAAACAGCTTCCCACCAGTGGCTTGCCAACACAACATTTTTCTGGTGACGTGTGCCTGCCAGACCCGCGTCTGCGGAGGAACCTGGGAGCAGCACTCCCACATCAATGGCACCCCCCCCCCCAACCTAAGCCCACGACTCTCAGCGAGACAGCCACTGCATTCGTGTCGACACTGATGAGCAGTGACATTGAATTGGATGTGTCTCTTTCCCAATGTAGTACCGAATCTTTTCTGGAAAGAGGACAACAGCAACAGGCAGGATTGGATCTTACTGAAGTAGGAGCAGAAGAGGAGGTTGAGCATCCTGCTGAGCAAGGACCTCCTTTTATAAAAACATTGGCTTCCAGATCTCCGGCAAGAAAAAGGAATGGTACTCCACCATCTTCTTCAAGCCCCCCTTCCGATGATCTGGATATGGATTGAACTCCGGTTTAGTCTGAGACATGCCAGGAGAGGCTCAGGAAAAGGAAAGGATGGAGCCCATCATTGACACACCGCCTACCTCTAGTTCTTTGGGTAATGGCAGTGGCACCAGTGGCTCACTGAAAAGTTACTCTTCCCCAGTTTGAGAGTTCTTTACGGTTAGCAAGCAGGAGGACAACATCACAATATGCTCCATTTGCAATTCTAGTGTTGATCGAAGTAAGCTTGGTACAAACTATGAAACTGGAGGCCAAGCGAGCCATTTGAAAAAGCATCACACACTCCTCTGGGAGGCGCCCCTTAATAAACTTTCTGCATGTGGTAATGGTCAAGATGATGTGGGAGGGGTATCAGCTCTGAGGACTCCGATCAGAGTGGGAGTTGTAGGTGGTGATGAGGAAGAACAGAGTGTCAACTTTATGCAAAGCAGCCCTTTCGCCACCAGCGAACCAGTATCACCCACCTCATTAGCAACTTCTCAATGGCATAAGAGTCAGATGGAGACAACACAGCATACAGTAGTGACTGTTCCAAGATGCGCATTGAGTCTGCCACCTCTTGGTCCTCTCCTGAAGTCTCCGGCATTCATGCACCACTGACCAAAAAAATCCAGGCTACGATTATGAACATGTTTAGGCAGGAGGGGCCTTACAACCGCAACCACCCAACATCACGTTTGTACAATGGCAAGCTGGTTAAAATGTTAGTGCTGGACATACTCCATTTTTCTTTCGTGGAAGGACTGGGTTTTTTAGAGTTTGTGGCAGTAATCTGCACAAAATGGAAGGTTCCCAGCAGGACCTACTTTGCCATAGTGGCTGTTCCAGCACTCCATCATGATGTGGTGGAATTAGTTGGAAAGGTTTTGCAGCAGAGTGCTGTTCATACTATTCACCTGAGGACAGACATATGGATTAGTTGTCAAACCACTGATTATGTGTGTATCACTGCACACTGGATCTCTTTTGTGGGGGTTAGGCAACAACTATTTACAGGTCTCAGTGTTGAAGAAACGTTAAGGACATTTGGCAGAATGCAATAGCAGCTGTGTTCACAATGGAGAACTCCCACACAGCTGCAAACATCTTGGAAGATTTTAACAGCAAGGTGTTTGAATGGCTGCGACCCAGAGTCCTTAGAATTGGATTTGTTGCCATAAATAATGGCAGTAATATAGTTAAGGCCATGGCAGATGGTAACTGTTTGTGGGTCCTGTGATTGGTGCATTGCATCAAACTCATTGTGCAGGACTTTTCTAATAAAAAAAAGTCCTAGTCAGCAACTTACTGGCCATCTGCAAAAGAATCTGCACTCATTTCAGCCATTATTTTAAAGTCTTGAAGCAGGTGAGGATAATTCAGCATGCTAATAGTGTACCAGTTAAAGGTTTTATGCAGGTGGTGCCAACACGCTGGAACTCAACCTACTACATGTTACAACGTCTGTTTGAGCAGTACAAACTGATCAATGATTATGTCATGCAAAGAGGAGGGGATGTAACTAGAAGCTAAAAGCATGACCATTAGGATGGACAAATGAAAACTAGTAAAATGCCTGACAGGGATGCTACGTCCTCTTCAGGTGTTCACACAGGAAGTCAGCAGAGGATAGTATGATGGGTCAAGATATCCCAATGCTGCATCTGCTAAAGGAGCAGTTAAAAAATGTGTCTGACAGTTTCACAGCTATGGGTGATGATTAAGAAGATGGGTACACCTTGATTCTGAGCTTAATCTTTCACTTAAATGAAAATACACGGCTGCAAAGAGACATTGTGTCATCCAAAGAGTATATCTGTGCCACAATACTGGACCCACATTACAAACAAATACTGGCCACTTTCAATCCTCCTTCAGAAGGGGATGTTTCAGAACACAGAGAGTGGATTGTTGAGCAAGCCAGTGTCCTGGAAGAACAGCTGGAACACAGAGTCCCACTCACTGAAAGAGGTTCTGGGTGCCGCCTTCAACTTCCAGACAGGGCAGTCCTGTTGTCTCACAGCTGCCAACACCAGCAACAAGACCACTGGTGGCAACAAAGGCAACAGGAACGCAAGAATTGTCCACAACCTCTGCATTGGCCTGGTTTCAAATGGCAGGGCATAAGTCCAGTGCAGAGGTGAAGACAAAAAAAGTTGACCAAGTGACAGCACCAATGACCATTGAGAGGATGTTAAATGTGTATATGGATGACCAATTAGAGGTCCATGTGGATCAAAACCCCTTGGTGTATTGGTATGCGAAGATGAGCCAATGGCCACAGCTCAGCAGGCTGTCAATAAAGTATCTGGCCTGTCTGGTAGCCAGTGTGTCTGCTGAGCATGTGTACAGTGCAGCTGGTGCAGTTGTCACAGTGAGAAGGACCACTGTCTCATCTCAAAATATGGAGACATTGACCATGATTAAAATGAACTAACATTTTATACCACCAAATTACACTGTTTCTGAAACACCACATGAGGAGGATGAGGGTGATTGATAAGACTCCGATCAGAGTGTGTTAGCTGACCAACTTATGGGCAAACCACCTGAGTTTGAGGGTGAACTCTACTTCTCTGACTGAGTAGGCCACCATAGAACTTTTTGACAAATTGCTTTTAAAAAAAATAAAAAAAATCGAAGCCTTGGGGAACGTTACATTATTTATTTTGTTTGTTTGGGTGTAACTGAGCTACACAACCCCACCATTTTAGGCACATGTATGGCTGGATTGCAGTTTGACCAGTGTGCAGTGAAGAAGCCCCCATTTCCTTCAAGGATATTGGAGGAACAATGCCTGTCTCCATCCCATGCCTATCCTTTTTTCATCCCCTGGCAGGACTGCCCCAGAATATTTGATTCAAAAAGGTTGTGCCAATGTGTGTTGCATGCATCAAAGAGGATCAATAAGTATGCACCACTATGCTTGGACTGGAACAGGTATATATTGCATCAGTGAGTGATTGTGAGTGATGAAGGATTCATGTGGAAGAAGACAGTGAGGGAGGGTGTCCATTTATAACATGTAAGCTTGATTGTGATGATGTGCAAATGTTTGTGGCGTGATGGGTTTGAACATATTTCCTGAAGGTGATGGGCCCTTCCCCTTTCACACTTAGCGTGATTTGCTTGCCGGGTCCACTCTGTTTTCTTTTGTTCTGGTAACTGGTTCACAAATGAATCTTCAAAGACCTTTGTAGACCATTTAATAAACCCAAATCTACACAAAATAAATTCTCAGTTTCTCTTCTTGTTTATCAAAAGCAGAGCACAACAAAGCGATCGCTCTCATTTGGGTCTGGTCTCGGGAGTCGGAACAGAGTTGGACAGATTTGTAATTACTCAGAGTCAAGAGGATAATGGAAGGACTCAGGGTGGGACTACCTCAACAACAGCCAGAAAAAGGAAGTTATCAGGGAAACAACATGATGTGATGATGACTCTAAGAGACTTACTCAACTCTGTGGACTGGTGTGAAATGCTTTCATTTGGGAAATGCAATGCTGCCAAGTGTATGTGCTGGCTCAAATTTGAAACTCGTCTGTTAGTGGTCAGGTGGGGGGCCTGTTGGTTTGCAAGTAACTGGGGACAGACATGTGATGTCATCACATTATGCATGCACTTGGCTATTTGCTAAGATGACAGTTGTGAGATTGATTAGCCTGGTGCATGCAGGCACTTACTTGTGATTGGTTGTAAATTGTTCTCACTTCTGAGTTAATTGATCACACATGATTCCTAAAATAATTGATTGCACCAGACTATACTCTGAGTCTTCTTGGTACACTTAGCTTCTGTTCTGTCCTTCTCCATGACTCTATATTACCCTTTCTGTTTTACAATCCACAGGCCTTCTCTTCTACTGCACAAATAGGTGAAAGTTCCATAATACTTACAGGACTGCTTCAGCCAGGCACCCAGGATTGATGGCCAATCTAAGAAGATGCAGATGTACCACCCAATTTGGCAATACAGTATCATTTTTCTTTTAAGAATCATTTTTTAGAACTGTGTTGGTTTACCTCACTCCTCCATAATTTGCATACTATTTTTCAAATCTGCATGGCAGAACATTAAGATATATGAATACTTTGGGTCTCTGGGGCTGAAGACTGTTTCTATTTGCAATGCATTTAACTGAACTGAGTCATACTCATTCCTTCATTTCCTTCCATGGCACATTGATGATGTGCTGCTCATCGCCCGATGCATATTGTGTCTCTCTGTAGTGTTTGTCATTTTCACACCTTTCCCACCCATTCATCACACCCCTAACCCTCTTGCCCCAGGCTGTGTGATTTATTGAGGTGTGATTTAATTTACACCATAAATAGATCACACACTTGGTGGGGCGGATGTGTTAAAAGCAACACCAACTCACTGTGGGATCTTCTATTAGCTGAGCAATAGCCCACGTGGCATTATTTTATTTTACCCACCCACGTATAAAAGTGATTCATATTTTAGATATAGAAGAACACCATTCATCAACACCATCATCCAAAACTTGTGTTGTGTAAACGCTTCTTAACCCTGTCTATTTCTGACTCTAACTCAACTCCTCCTGACTCGAAGATTTTGTAAGTTTACTACTTTAGTTTTTAAAACTAGCTCCCCATTGCTCAGAAGAAGTTACTATTGGTAGTTTTTGTTTTATCAGGTCTTCTTTGTGTCATGGTGGTAGTCTGGTCTCAGTCTCTCTAAAGGCTTGATGATGATATAGTAAAATAAAACTCACTAACTCTGTGTTTTCTTAGACTCTAGTTGCCTGTAATAGATAATACTTTGATTAATTCAACAATTGGAGTTCATCATGGTGGGAGTGGGACCTCGATGGTGATTCCATTTGCATGCTAGTCTGCCACTACTGCCACCACCATAAGATGGCACTTTGGGAAACCCTGCAGTAAGAACACTGAGAGAGGGAGCAGCCCTCACTTCATCTATTGAGGTAAGAGAACTATAGAGCGTTGTTGTTATTTAGGCAATGGCAATTGCCCCCTAATGGTAAAAATAGTTTCAGAGGGTAGAAGGACTAGGGTACCGTATGTTATAGACTTTCTTAAACAGGTTTCAAAAACAGGCTGCACTAAAAGGCAGCAGTGCAAGTAAAATACCACAACAAAGATGTGCTGCATAAATAAAGTAAAATAAATATTTATATTCATTTTTAACAATAAAACCCAACTCTTCCACCCACAACTGGCCAAAGCCTCTCCTCAAACAAATATACCCGGCCCCAACCAATGTCCAAAATGTCCAACAAAAAAGTCTAATAAACTGTCCTGGTCCCAACTCCCATCATTCCCACCCTCTCCACCCACAAGTCCCTCCCACCAAAACAAATATTAAAAAAGGGCTAAAGAAGAGGGCACAACACTTGGGCCATAAGCTACTTGAACTACCCCTCCATGCCTGTCTGCTTTCAATGCGTGCCAGCCCCAGTATGATGCAGCACGGGAAAGTGCTGCCTGAATACAAGGGGAGGCAGCAGTGGTGCTGTGACGGGCAGCTGCCAGCTTCTGGCTGCGATGGCTTGCTGAGAGGCTTGAGGCCCTGGCGGCTGGCTTGAGTCCTGGGCAGCAACTGCCTCCTAATTCTCCAGGACAACCAGATCCTGAAATTTGGCCCGAATGGTCTCTAGCCACTGCTGTCACAGCCGGGCTGCTATTTTCAGTAGGTTGTCAACCAGCGGAAGTAGCTATATCAAGAAAGAAAAAGGACAAATTATAAACAGTGTTATATGCAAACCACTCATTAAAATAAATATAGTAGCACAGTAGCAGTACATTGCTGGTCCCATATGTCCATTCGAATTTGATGTGATTAGAGTCACAGACAATTTTTACCCACACATGCCTCACATAAGGCTGAAGTTGGTTGAAAGCAATTAAGGCAGAATAACAGCACACCGGATTAAAAAACTGTTAATTTTTTCTTTTAAAGGGTTTCCTAGTAAACAAATAAACAGACACTATGGGGGTCATTAGGAGCCAACAGGCGGGTGCATCCTGCATTCCTGACATTGCGGCGGGCGGGCACTCAGTACCGCCTGCCACAATGCCAGGAACGCATGATGTGCACTTCCATGCAAAACATGGCAGGCACCGCGTGGTGCCTGCCATGTTGTGCATGGAACTGCAGGGGGGTACCATAGGTAGCCCCCATGTGCAACCCCCACTCCCCAGGAGTCCCTGGGAGCCCACAACGGGCCCCCGTAATCAGAATCCGCATGGCTTTCTGTGGCGGCAAAGGCATGTTCCAGCCCACATCCAAATATGGCTGGCGGTGTCTAATAGACACCGCCACCATATTGTCGACCGGGCAGAAAAGCGGCGGACGGTCTTTCCGTCTGCTGCGGACACCCCAGCCAAAGTAATATGGCGGGGGGTTTTTGCTGGAAGGATGGCGAGCGGAACGCCCCCGCTGGACCGGCAGTGGCTACCGCCGGCCCGACGGGGGCGATCCGCCCGCCATCCTAATGGGGTCTTTTGTGTGGGTAAATAAAAATAAATTACCTCTCATTAATGAGTAAGACATTATGCACTATGGAGTACAAGTATTCTTGTGCTAAATTAATGGGGGGATGCTAGCTAGTGTGTCGGTAGTCACTACTTTGCTACTCTGCACTCTGCAGCTGGGGCAGCTTTAATGAACGATCATCTTAACCCAATGGCGCTTCTCTGCCTAATTTATGAATTAGATAACCATACAAAAAAGATCAAGATACTTAATCTCTGCCCCTAGAGTGCCCATTCCTAATGCAGTAAGTACACTCCATTAATGGCAGAAGATCCATCTGGAACAGATTATGGAGGTGTGGTCTGCAAGAACTAGTGTTGCCATGTACCCTTCTTTGTGAGAGGTGTCTCAGTGATTTTTTGGTCTCTTAGTAATGTAATACATGGGAAGAAACTATCCTCATTATGTGAGCTAGAACCCAAAATTGCCCTAAAATTAGGTCTGGGTGTAAAATTCCGATCCGCTCATGGAATTTGCGGAATTCGGGAACTCCGCGTTCCGTGGAAAACAGGGAGTTCCCAATAAATTCCACATTCCGCTTATTTATTTTTGGTTAGCGCGCTTGAGCTGGGTTTTTGCGAGCAATTGCGAGTGCCGGTGAGATTTGCCAACAGCCTGTGAGTGCCAGTGAGGTTTGCCGGCTTCCCGTGAGCACTAGCGAAACTTGCAGGCCACCCGCGAGACTTGCCGACCGTCCACGAGCATTCGCGAGGCTTGCTGTCACCTGCATAGCTTTAGGCCATGCTTGCAACATCCGATTACTTTTTTCTGAAGACAATGAGTTTGAGAGGGTGACCATAACTTCATCCTTGACCACATTTTTACCTCAATAAGGCACTAATTCTACTAGAAAAGAAGTTTTCAAGTTAATATTCTTCTCCAACAGACCGTTCAAGTTGTTTTTTGGTGCAAGGAGCCTTTTTTTAAATTGTACTTTTTTTTCCAACAAGAAGGAAGTGGCCCAAAAACTCCAACTTCCTTTTCCTATCCTGCAGGCTCCACCTCTTAGTGCTTTGTCCATGTCCCTGTCACTTTTTGTTTGAGCTGGAAGGATCACTCTCTTAGTGTGCTGCGTATATACTACTGAATTCAAGGTCTTTGTTTTGTGATATCACAAGTAAGTTTAAAAACTGTTGTCTATGGGTGTTTGATAGAGGGCATGCACCAGGATTTATTTGTACTTTTAATCGAATTTTAAAATGTATTGTGGTGGGTGGCCTGCAGTCTCAGTAGGGTCCTAGTTATTTTTTGCATAACATGTTTCTTCTTTTATAAAGGAAAAATGTTGCACAGTTCAGTACATTTTCTCCATGTTTTTTTAATAAATTTGCAATATTCATTTAATTCTCTATGTGGCTTGGTCTTCCAATCTGGCCTTCGAGCCATTAGGCCCAGTACTAGTAATGGGTGCATGAAACAATTGTTTCTATGGAGTCTGTTAATTTGAAACATCATTTAGGGCATGGATGGCATAGATTACATTACATAATGTTTTTTTTTAAGTATTTCATTTTTTTTCTGCATACAGTGTACAGGTGGGGTAATATATATTTGATGCCTTTCGAGGATGTGTGTTGGTGTAAAATGTTATAGCCTCTTTAATTTTCATTTATTTTTAGCATTGCTGAATTAATGCTGTTTTCTCGTGTGTTACAATAGCTCCATTGTCTGGCCTATGTGTGAGTATGTTGGCCATAGGCCACTATTTGTCTTTGTTCCCCATGCCATGTGGCCAGGGGCTATTGTGTATAGTCAGAGTCCATAGGCCTGTATGTGCTTGTTGATTTCCATGCCTTCTTGCTTGTTGTTTGACCACGTATCAGGTGGCCATTTTGTGTAGGTAGCCAGCCAGTGTGCTTTTGCCATAGGCCTGCATGTGTTCTTTGTTGTTGGCCATGCTTCCTTGCTGGTTGTTGTTGTTTGATCATGTGGTCAGTGGCTATTTTGTATAGTCAGCCAGTGTGCTTTTGCTATAGTCTTGCATGTGTTCTTTTTTGTGGCCAAGCCTCCTTGCTGGTTGTTGTTGTTTCACCATGTGGCTGGTGGCCATTTTGTGTAGCCAGCTAGTGTGCTTTTGCCGTAGGCCTGCATGTGTTCTTTTTTGTGGCCATGCCTCCTTGCTGATTGCTGTTGTTTGACCATGTGGCTGACGGCCATTTTGTGTAGTCGGCCACTGTGCTTTTCCCATAGGCCTGCACGTGTTCTTTGTTGTGAGCCATGCCTCCTTGCTGGTTGTTGTTGTTTGACAATGTGGTCAGCAGCCATTTTGTGTAGGCAGCCAGTGTGCTTTTGCCATAGGCCTTCATGTGTGTTTTGGTGTGGCCATGCCTCCTTGCTGGTTGTTGTTGTTTGGCCATGTGGTGGGCGGCCATTTTGTGTAGCCACTCTTTTTTCCAGTTTTGAAAGAGAGATTGATAGGAGAAAGCTGATCACGGATCAATATCAGGTCTGGAGGGAGCGGACTCAGTGCGCATAACATGCAGCAGTCCTTTAATGAAGTAGAAAGAAATCCCTGAAACCGGCGCTCCTGACCTTAAAATGGCGGCCGCCTAAGACGAATGCCGAAGTAAATGGAAAGCAGAGACAGTGAAGGAGGACCAACAAATCTCTCTTGAGGCAGGGAAAGCTAAAAACAGAGAAGGAGGACTAGCAAGTTTCTCCTGAAGCAGGAAAGAAGGAGCCATCCCTGACCCAATTTAACCCACCAACCCTTAAAGAGAGAGAAAGGAAAAAGGGACACTGGCCCACATGCATCATAGTAGATTGCATTCGCAATCGGTATTTTTCTTAGAAAACGTCCGTTTGCGAATGCAATCTAATAGAGTGAGATGCATCATTCTCTTCTGGTGTTTTCGGTAATTAGGAATTCTTAAATGGAAGTGCGAATTCTAAAACGAATCGCAATGGATGCGAATCGTTTTTCTTTTGGAAAAGTCCCTATGCATCAAAGCCTGGAAGATGCGAATGCTGAAGGAATCGGTGTTTGCATTTCTAAAAATAAGAAGTACTCTGACATGGTGTTATTTATTCGCTGCCATAGGCAATCTCTTGCCGTGTGCGTTTGGGAAGTTGTGAATTAATTTGAAAGTGACAGATTGCAGTTCTCAGTCGAGTAAATGTTGTCACAGGTCATATAAAGGGCTGATTTATTGCGACCTCTGACCTTTTCTGCAAATGATGGCACAAATGTTGTGTTCCCCTAAGAAATCATCAGTTACACAAATATACGTGAATATTGAAATGTATGCATGTGCAAGCTGGTCAAAATCAGTTTAGGAATTTTGTGGATGTTAGAGAAATCTATTTTATTTATATAAGTGTGTTGTTGTCATTTGCAAAGCTGTTTTTTTGCCACATAACTTTGTGTAATGATTTAGGACTCCCATATCAGCCTGCACTACTTTTTTACTACAGACCAGATGATGTGAAGGCCTTCCTGATTGCCAGTTCCACTATATAAGGCAGGGTAGTGGCTGCCTCCACTGTTGCTGTTTTTCAGAGAGCAAACAGGAGCCTTTCAGAATGGCAGCACTTTTCTTCCTTGCGCGCCGCCATAGATTGAGAATAGGTGCAGGTTTGAGGGGAAGGCAGATAGAAGAGAGAATTTTTAGACTTAGGATTACTTTGCTTGGTCAAACAGAAGACCAAATTTATGATAGGTACCGGCTTACTGGTGACTTAATAATTGATTTAATTAATGATTTGGATCCCTTGTTGCAAAGGGAGACTCGCAGGACAAATGCTATTCCTACTCATGTGCAAGTCCTGTGTTGTCTACACCTGTTAGCGTCTGGTTCTTTTCAGGGGGTGGTAGCTATTGCTGGTGGTGTATCCCAGAGCTCTCTGTCCAGATTTTTTAACTCTTTCTTGGATGCTATGTTAAGTAGAATTGGTCATTACATAAAGTTTCCTTCTACTCAACAAGATTTACAGAGAACTAAAGTGGATTTTTATGGAATGGCACAATTTCCACATGTGATTGGATGTGTGGATGGGACTCATGTACCAATTTGTCCTCCATCAGAAAATGAGTACATATACCGTAACAGGAAAAATGTTCATTCTTTGAATATTCAGGTGATATGTAACTCCAAGACCATCATAACTGACATAGTGGCTAGCTACCCAGGGAGTGCCCATGATTCTTACATTTTCAAACATAGTGCAATACATGCCAGACTTCTAGCAGGACAGTTTGGAGATGGTTATTTGCTAGGTAAATGGTTTTATCCATTTCAAAATTAAAACTTGTCCTTCTGTCACACTTACCAAGTAATACATATGTAAAGTACGTGTTGTTTTATTTTGGTTATAGGTGACAGTGCCTATGGAGTCAGGTCATACATATTGACTCCATACCTGAACCCAGCAAGTAGAAAGGAACAACATTACAACCAGTCACATAAGTCAACGCGTAATGTTATTGAGAGAACATTTGGTGTGCTTAAATCAAGATTTCGCATACTACATAAGACTGGTGGTAGTTTGCAGTATAATCCAAAAACATGCTGTAAAATTGTTGCAGTCTGCGCCATGCTGCACAACTTGGCAACTGAGAGAGGCATACCTTTGGAAGAAGAAGACATGTTACCACCAAATGACAATGATCCCCAGCAACCCCCAGCAAGACAACATGGACCAGAGGCTGCAGAAGGACGGATGAGGAGAGCAGAAATTACACAGAATTATTTCTGAAAAGGTAACATGCTTTATTTTCATTTGCTTACAAAGAAAGGAATTATGTACTATGTAACCAAAGACATGTACAGAATATACAAAGTAAATTTATGTCATTTTTCAGGAAAAAAACACCAGGCCTCTGTCTATTCATGAGGACCTTCATTTCAGTCAATGAGTAAATGTGAAAAAAAATTATTCATGAAAAATGCCTTTAACAAATAAGTTGCTTGTACACTACTTTTTACGCCCACGCACACCCAAAGCCTTTGCATTTTTATTTCCTTCATTCATCACCGTGTGGCATCCTTCCTTAGCAAATCTAATACTTCTTCTTGACCCACCAAAGGTCCCTTCTGGTGGATTAACTTTTTTCCCACCCATAGCACTATCATCCTTTGGTTGAGTAATTACAGGTACATTATCACTGTTACAAGCATGCTCTAAGGAAACCTCTCTCTCTATTCCCCTTCTTATTGCCACAAATGAAGCATTAATTTTATCATGTATTTCTGCATTTTGCTTGCAAATTTTGAATAATGAATTGGAAATTCTTGATAACAGTCTGTTCTGGCCATGTAAGGTTGTCTGTTGCCTAAGGTGCCTATGAACACTTTCCTTATGTTGCAATGTCATTACTGTGCAAATAGATTCCAGTGACTTTGCTATACTGTCCATTTTTTCAACAGTAGCCTCTTGGGTATATTTGAAATCATCAGCCATCTTCTTCATAGTGCTGTGCATGCCTGCTATGTTTTTGCACATAAACTTCATGTTTCCTTTTATAATTCTAATGTCTTTTCCTTGCAGACGCTGTATTTTTAATATTTTATCCTCTACAAGACTTCCAGTGGTGGAACCCTCCTCAAACATGGACACTGTTGAGGTCCTTGGACGCCTTCTAAAAAATTGGCTTTGCCTCCTTCGCCTACTAGGCCTGGCATTGTTGGCTGTTGGTGTGGGGTCTGGTCTTGAGACTGCATTTCTTTGAGTACTTTCATCCTCTGATTCAGTTTGCATTAATTGGCGTACTCTATGCATTTCATTTAATGTCTCCTGTGCTGTTGATGTACTTGGCATGTTGGCATCCTCATTTATTTGAATATCTAAGTTAGTGAAATCTCTTAAATCTTGCTCTATCAATTCTTGTAGTAATTCTGTGAAGTAAAAACAGATATTTTGTTTGGAAAGTGCTTTGCTGTGATTAATAAAGAAATTAATTGTACCTCATGGATGTTGTGTAAATCAATTTTGGATATTTACTAACATATCTGTTGTTATGGATTTTTGTATGAGATGTAAAAGTTTTGCATGTCAAGCATTGTTTTTAAAAAACTACATTAACCATGATGCATTACTCTGACCAATCTAAATTCCCTGTCAGAAAGGCAAGTAGGGTTCTAAATGTAATGAACCAAGCATGTCAATGTTGCAACATTCTTCCATCTACTGGCTTCACTATGGTACTTAAAAACTATATCATTCATACACTTACATTATCAAACACATGTTAACTTACCTTCAGAGGGAGTGATGAGGTCTGAAGTGTCTATGTTCATGACACCAACAACTGCCTCAGTCAAAAGTGTCCCTTCCACGAGGTCATCCAAAGGGGTTGTTGGTGTGTCTTTGGGGGGGCCACCTCCAGTTTTGTTTGCTGATTTTATTCTTGCAGCTATCTTCTCCTTAGCGCGACTGCGCAAGTCATACCACCGCTTTTGTAAATTGCAGATTTCCCTGTGAGCCACTCCAACTGCATTCACCTTTGACTGAATGTTGAGCCACATATTCCTTTTTACAGCATCAGGCACTTTGTGAGACAGTTTCCCAAACAACTGTTCATGCCTGTCTGTCACCTCCTCAATCAGAATTTCAAGCTCTTTTTCAGAAAATTTGACTTTCCTTTTCCTGGAGGGCCCCTCTGCCTCTTGATTTTCCATGTCCTTCCTTGTCAAAAACACACACTGCAGCAAAAAACAACCTTCCTCACCAAGCTCTGAGATCAACTGCCAGAGCTACATTCAAAGGGAACATCAGGTGTCCCTGATTGCCTTCTGTGGCTCTCAAGTAATCAGACTGCATCAATTCATCAACTGTGCTGTTTTCGCATTTTGCGAAATCGCAAAATGCGATTTCGTGTTATGCGATTTCGCAAAATGCGGAAAAAAGCGCGAATCGCATTTAATTGCGACATTTTGCGAAACGCAAAAAAAACGCGAAAAAGTTGATGCATACCATTTTGCGATTTCTTATTTGCAATTCCTTAAAAAATGCAAATAAGAAATCGCAATCTCCCACTTTGATGCATGTGGGCCTAAGACCGGAGTAGAAAGTAAGACAGGGTGTAGGACTCGGAAGAGCACCCAAATACGGCAGACATCTTGGAATGTAGCCTGTTGCTTAACACAATATGCCAAGAGCATACTCTAAGGTATATTGAGCAAACTAATGGAAATAAAATACAACTGGAAGTTATTATGGAATATCACAATCACCATGACTACTTACTACTAGTACATCAATATTGGTCTACTTACAGAATACTAGTGTCTTAATAGGAAACGAAACGACAAATACTGCTCCTATTAACGTAGGTAAGAGAAAGGCAACACCAACTGGAAGGAATTCACGTAGCCTTCAGAGAATAGCATACTCAAGACAAACGAAGAGGAACCAACATGGACGGAAGTTTTACAGAGTCTAATGGCCGGAATGCCCAGACCATAAAATACCCAACTAACATATCCAAAAATGCAGCAAAGAAATACAAACATAACTTCCTGAGAAGCAACCCAGACATGCTGATATCTGACCCCTACCTTAGCATAGATAGAGGCACTGTTATGAACGATCTGATATTCTTCACGAATAAAACAGCTAAATGGCGCAATGCCTTTACAAGACTGCTTAACACTAAGGCTGTTAAAAATATCCCACATGGAACAAAAATGATGATCGTACCATCAAAAAGATGCAAAGCGGAACTATGCATCACCATATATAAAACCGGAATAGTGCTGGTTCAGGCAGCCGACAGCGAGCTAAACAAATTCGACAAGATATTTCCGTCCTTAAAGGAAGCTCTTGAGGGCACAAGAGGTCAACAACACCAGACCACACAAGAAGGAACCTCTGACAATGATAATACTATCCACAGAGATGGCAATCAAATCGGAGGACAACAGATCCAAGCCACAAGGCTAGGAGATAATTTGGATATAGAATTAGAAGTGCAAACATCTGAAAACGAGACAGAAAGGAAAGAGAGGCCCTCAAGATATGCGAAAAGAATAAAGAACCAACCCCTAAGACAAGAACCATCGCCGCTCTCGAATAAAGAGACGTCATCAGAAGGTTCAAGATATCAACTAAACCAGACCCCACTAGAAGACAGAATCGACCTAAGAAATGAAGAACAA
Source organism: Lissotriton helveticus (assembly GCF_964261635.1). Taxonomy (NCBI): domain Eukaryota; kingdom Metazoa; phylum Chordata; class Amphibia; order Caudata; family Salamandridae; genus Lissotriton; species Lissotriton helveticus. The sequence continues at coordinate 1,532,859,481 of NC_136067.1, forward strand.
CGGGAGCAAGCCACAAGAACAGGAGACAGAGAAGTGACTAGAGAGACGACATCCAAGAAGAAGTCAGAAAGACCTAAAAAGGTTACAAGACATATAATCTACGAACAAGACCTATCCCTAAGGGAGGAAAAGACATCACCTCCTAAACATGAGCCACGGCACTTAACGCAGACATCTCCTGCGAATGAACACGTCAACGATAGCCAGGAAATTAATAAAGTAGAAGATATCATCGACGACCCCCTACTTCGTTCTGCTACCACACAGGATAAAAAGAGAACCTCACCCAAAAAGACAAATCCTACATCACAAAATGCAGACAACACAACACATACCACAGCCATTGACAATCCTACCAAAGATAAAAAGAAAGGGGATGCGGTCAAAAGATCTGTTCAGAAACATAAGAAAGCTAAATGCAAATCCTGGACAGAAAGGCTTCTCACCCCTAAGAGATCTCTTCAAAACCAGAAAGACATCAAAAAGATCCAGAATCTAATTGGCAAAATGGCACATGACATACGTAATGCTCGACAAGAAATACTGGAAATGATGGCAGTCACTCAATCCAAGATCTCACACATCCAAAATCTGGTTCACTACGCAAACAGGAGACCCTTGCCCTGCTCCGATCATATGAACAACCTAACTGCAAGAGAGGGGAGAGAATCAATACAGTACTGACCGATCCCAATAGATCAATTAGACGGAATGAAAGAAAAGCCGACCTTAATAATTTACAACAAATTAAGCTAACTGCCGAAATGAATGACCCGAACTCCAGAATCTCAGGCAAACCTATGAAATGCCTTCTACTCAACGTCCGTTCTGCAACCAAACATGCATCAGATATAGCATATCTCATCATCAACAAGGAAATTGATTTAGCCATTCTTACAGAAACATGGCTCTCGGAATCATCATCTCCATACATGGATCTCTTAGTACCACCTCGGTACAACATTATAAGACTGGACAGACCGAAAAAGATAGGAGGAGGTCTGGCCTGCATCTACCGATCGGATATTGAGATCAACCAATTGCATTCCGACCCTATAGAATCGTGCGAATATCTAGGTCTTAATATAAGATCAACAGACAACCAAAGATGCAACTTACACGCGCTTTACCACCCACCAGGAGATAACGCCAGGTTCATTGATCAGTTAATGGAGATCATAACGGCCAACTCTAACCCTGACAGCAATAACATTTTCCTTGGCGATCTCAATCTACACTGGGATGACTGCAACGCGCTCAAGGGCTTTTTCCTGGAACTAAACCTCACGCAAGTATGCACACAACCTACACATGTGAAAGGTGCAACGTTAGACTGGATTATATCTAGAAATGAAGACACATCAATCCTCTCAATAGACCTGTGTGACTGGTCTGACCATCATGCCATAACATTTGTGATTCCCACTTTGAAAAAAAGCAAGACATCTCAACCCACCAGGCACAAAAGATGGATTCGAGAGACTAAAGAGAAGAATATTGAGTTACTAGTACAATGCTGTGAGAGAGACCTACAGCCACCCAGCAACTTGCAGAAGGTAAACGATCAAACAGACCACTACACTACGTCAATAGAGAAAATTATCAATAACACCATGCCGCTAAAATTGAAAAGAACCACAGAGAAGATAAAAAATCCATGGTTTAATGGACTGCTAAACGAAGAAAGACGAAAACTGAGAATGGCCGAAAGAAAATGGAGACAACACCCATCGTCTCCAGAGTTGAAAGCTCTCAGGAATATCAGGAACCAATATAACAAAAAGGTCATCAACTCCAAAAAAGAATTTATAAGATCAGAACTTGACAATGCCAAAAACAGACTGAGGAAACTATTCGAAATCTTATAGCAACAATCAAATAAACTAGCAAAATTTGCCCAAGAGAACACAAATATACTACTTGACTGCGAAGAATTCTCATCATTTTTCACAGAGAAGGCCAAAACTCTTGAGAAAGAGCTCAAGAGCGCTGCAGACAACCTACCCTCTCAACCGGTATCGACAAAAGATACCAGCCTGAAAACAAACTGTAAGGAGGCCAAAAATAAGGCACATTGGGACACCTTCAATTTATATGACCAGAATACCGTCGCCAAAACGCTCTCTGATATCAAACCTAACAACCACTATCAAGACCCGCTTCCGGCGAAATGCCTAAAAGAAATCAGTCATGTTGTGGTACCAATCTGGACCAAAATTATAAATGCATCTCTGACACAAGGGATCCTCCCGGAGTGCCTGAAAACAGGACAAGTCGTACCCATACTCAAAAAACCGACAGCGGATGCAACAGATCCGAATAATTTCCGTCCAGTGACCAACATCCCTCTACTCGCCAAACTAATTGAGAAATGCGTGCAAGGCCAACTGAGTCAACACCTTACCAACTTTTCCCTGCTGGACGATTACCAATCAGGTTTCAGAGCAGGCCATAGTACAGAAACAGCGATCCTCCATATCGTTGACGACGCCCTACATGCTCTAGATCAAAACCAGGCATGCCTACTGATTCTCCTGGACCTATCTTCCGCGTTTGACACTGTAAATCACGAAGCATTACTGACCAGGCTGCAAGAGAGGATGGGAATATCTGGAAATGTGTTGAAATGGTTTGAATCATTCCTGCATAACCGAACACAAAGATTCCTGGTCAACCAAGCACTATCACTACCATGCCCTAACTCTATCGGAGTTCCTCAAGGATCGACCTTATCCCCAGATCTATTTAACTTGTATGTTGAACCTCTTACAGAAATCCTCCGCAATTCACAGATATCCTATCACATGTACGCGGATGACACGCAAATATACATAAAGATTGTGTCCTTGGAAGACATTGAACGAATGAACTAGACATTAAAAATGACATTGGAATGGCTAACAACCAATCATCTGAAGCTGAATGCAAGCAAAACTGAGTTCCTACTAATCGCACCACCAAGAAACCACACAGAAATGAAGGAATGGACCAAGCTGGTGACTGCGCTAAACTGCACCCCAACCCTTGTCAACTCAGCGAAATCGCTAGGAATCACTCTAGATGAGAACCTCGACATGCAAGCCCACATTAAGTCAATGGCTAGAAATGCGCGTTTCCACCTGAACTACCTGAGGAACCTGAAACCTTACATATCAGAGGCGGATCTTAAACTGGCAGTCCAATCTTTAGTTGTTTCAAGAATTGAGTATGGGTGCTCCACCTTGGCTGGTCTACCAAAATTGTCCACTGCACCGCTAAAAGCATGTCTCAATGCAGCGGCAAGACTTATCACTGGATCGAGAAAATTTGATCATATTTCTCCCCATCTGAAAGCACTAAACTGGCTACCATATGAAGCAAGAATTCAATAAAAAATAGCATGTATCACCCATAAAGCGCTCCACTACAACACCCCCAGCTACCTAGCAGGGAAAATTGAGATATCAGGGGGAAAGAGACCAGCCAGGAGTGCCAAGGAACTGCTGCTGCGACCAGCCTCTTTTCGGAAGAAAAAAACGTACGATCGAGCATTCTCGGGCGCAGCCCCCAGAATCTGGAACTCATTACCTCCAAACATTAGGAAGATTCGGAATACAGGAACATTTAAGAAGGAAGTGAAAAGCATCTTGATGAGTAAATACCTACATAGTGGAGGCTGATGACCTCTGACGGGATCTATTGTTCATCCTAATTCACAGCATCAATGTGACTATAAGGGGAAGATGCTGACTTGACCAAAGATAATGCAGAACACTGACTCGGATCAGGAGTCTCTCCCGAGACCTAGCTGTATCCTTACTTGTACCTAGTGCTGATACTTATACACATAGGTTATATCCTCCTAGTACATCCTGCTATTATGTATACGCTTATTTACCTAATCTACCTCCGATATGTATTATAACTACCTACCTCATAGTTATTCAACGAGTGACCCATATACAATTTATCCTATTTACTAAGCTAACTCTTTATGTAGACGCCCATGCTATGTAAATTTGTATACACTCCCAACCCACAATGGCATATAAGGTTCTACCTCAGTATTTCACACAAGTATCTACCTCATTTATGGACTATTTTAAAAATGTTACTATCTATGTGAACTATAACCGACCTCATACTGTTAGGCGCTCTGATACCCACGGGTCTTGTTCGCGCTATACAAAACTCTATAATAAATAAATAAATAAATAAATAAAGCTATGCCTTTTTATATTCATTCATTTTGTTTATTTTTCCCTGATATCAGTTTAATATTTTGCTTGAGGATCATTGTATATTTGTATATTTATTAACAGTTATGCATTCATTACAAGCTTTTTGCACTTTTCACCTATACCCCCTTGCCTTCCAATGGGTTTCTCATAGTCCCCTAGCCCACCAGCAATTATTTGTTGTTAATTTAGTTTAATTTTTGTAACTTTAAAAAAAAATGTAATACAATTTTTGATGTATTTCTATTTACAATAAAAACATTTCTTTTAGGATTTTCCACCATCCAACCTCCAACTACCCACCATAGGTGCACAGCTGCACAATAACATTAATTTTGTAAGGATTATTCACTTTCCCCCTGCACACCCTGCTTGCTATAGGTGCATAACAAACAGCAGCATTATTTTTTTAAGGATTATTCAATTTTTCACGGGACACCCTGTCTCCAATAGGTGCTCAGCACATACAATGATTCATTTTTTAGGAATTATTGAATTTTCCCTTGGACACCCTGACTGCCACAGGTTTCTCCCTAAGATGCATGCATGGCACTCAAAGCAAACAGTTAAATTGTTATTCTGATTGGAAATTACATTTTTTGTTCAGGTGGTGTGGTTTGAATTTAAAAAGCACTGTTGTTGTTAATTATTTAGGATAATAAAGATAACATAAGTAACCACACTAAATTATATTATTATATTGTCTGTACTAATTCAAACTACAACAAGGCAACATTTCACAAAATATTTTTCTTGCTTGTTTGCTTTTGGGTGCACTAGAGACATCCCCCGCAGTACTGCCAAATAGTCATGTGAGTCTTTTACTCTCTTCGGCTTGCGCAGCTAAGCACCACTGTAAACTGACAGCCTCAAGATGGCCCCAAAGAAATGTGCTGGCAAGAAAGAGCCCAGGGGGAGGAGAAAAACAGCTTCCCACCAGTGGCTTGCCAACACAACATTTTTCTGGTGACGTGTGCCTGCCAGACCCGCCTCTGCGGAGGAACCTGGGAGCAGCACTCCCACATCAATGGCACCCCCCCCAACCTAAGCCCATGACTCTCAGCGAGACAGCCACTGCATTCGTGTCGACACTGATGAGCAGTGACATTGAATTGGATGTGTCTCTTTCCCAATGTAGTACCGAATCTTTTCTGGAAAGAGGACAACAGCAACAGGCAGGATTGGATCTTACTGAAGTAGGAGCAGAAGAGGAGGTTGAGCATCCTGCTGAGCAAGGACCTCCTTTTATAAAAACATTGGCTTCCAGATCTCCGGCAAGAAAAAGGAATGGTACTCCACCATCTTCTTCAAGCCCCCCTTCCGATGATCTGGATATGGATTGAACTCCGGTTTAGTCTGAGACATGCCAGGAGAGGCTCAGGAAAAGGAAAGGATGGAGCCCATCATTGACACACCGCCTACCTCTAGTTCTTTGGGTAATGGCAGTGGCACCAGTGGCTCACTGAAAAGGTACTCTTCCCCAGTTTGAGAGTTCTTTACGGTTAGCAAGCAGGAGGACAACATCGCAATATGCTCCATTTGCAATACTAGTGTTCATCGAAGTAAGCTTGGTACAAACTATGAAACTGGAGGCCAAGCGAGCCATTTGAAAAAGCATCACACACTCCTCTGGGAGGCGCCCCTTAATAAACTTTCTGCATGTGGTAATGGTCAAGATGATGTGGGAGGGGTATCAGCTCTGAGGACTCCGATCAGAGTGGGAGTTGTAGGTGGTGATGAGGAAGAACAGAGTGTCAACTTTATGCAAAGCAGCCCTTTCACCACAAGCGAACCAGTATCACCCACCTCATTAGCAACTTCTCAATGGCATAAGAGTCAGATGGAGACAACACAGCATACAGTAGTGACTGTTCCAAGATGCGCATTGAGTCTGCCACCTCTTGGTCCTCTCCTGAAGTCTCCGGCATTCATGCACCACTGACCAAAAAAATCCAGGCTACGATTATGTACATGTTTAGGCAGGAGGGGCCTTACAACCGCAACCACCCAACATCACGTTTGTACAATGGCAAGCTGGTTAAAATGTTAGTGCTGGACATACTCCATTTTTCTTTCGTGGAAGGACTGGGTTTTTTAGAGTTTGTGGCAGTAATCTGCCCAAAATGGAAGGTTCCCAGCAGGACCTACTTTGCCATAGTGGCTGTTCCAGCACTCCATCATGATGTGGTGGAATTAGTTGGAAAGGTTTTGCAGCAGAGTGCTGTTCATACTATTCACCTGAGGACAGACATATGGATTAGTTGTCAAACCACTGATTATGTGTGTATCACTGCACACTGGATCTCTTTTGTGGGGGTTAGGCAACAACTATTTACAGGTCTCAGTGTTGAAGAAACGTTAAGGACATTTGGCAGAATGCAATAGCAGCTGTGTTCACAATGGAGAACTCCCACACAGCTGCAAACATCTTGGAAGATTTTAACAGCAAGGTGTTTGAATGGCTGCGACCCAGAGTCCTTAGAATTGGATTTGTTGCCACAAATAATGGCAGTAATATAGTTAAGGCCATGGCAGATGGTAACTGTGTGTGGGTCCTGTGATTGGTGCATTGCATCAAACTCATTGTGCAGGACTTTTCTAAAAAAAAAAAAGTCCTAGTCAGCAACTTACTGGCCATCTGCAAAAGAATCTGCACTCATTTCAGCCATTATTTTAAAGTCTTGAAGCAGGTGAGGATAATTCAGCATGCTAATAGTGTACCAGTAAAAGGTTTTATGCAGGTGGTGCCAACACGCTGGAACTCAACCTACTACATGTTACAACGTCTGTTTGAGCAGTACAAACTGATCAATGATTATGTCATGCAAAGAGGAGGGGATGTAACTAGAAGCTAAAAGCATGACCATTAGGATGGACAAATGAAAACTAGTAAAATGCCTGACAGGGATGCTACGTCCTCTTCAGGTGTTCACACAGGAAGTCAGCAGAGGATAGTATGATGGGTCAAGATATCCCAATGCTGCATCTGCTAAAGGAGCAGTTAAAAATGTGTCTGACAGTTTCACAGCTATGGGTGATGATTAAGAAGATGGGTACACCTTGATTCTGAGCTTAATCTTTCACTTAAATGAAAATACACGGCTGCAAAGAGACATTGTGTCATCCAAAGAGTATATCTGTGCCACAATACTGGACCCACATTACAAACAAATACTGGCCACTTTCAATCCTCCTTCAGAAGGGGATGTTTCAGAACACAGAGATTGGATTGTTGAGCAAGCCAGTGTCCTGGAAGAACAGCTGGAACACAGAGTCCCACTCACTGAAAGAGGTTCTGGGTGCCGCCTTCAACTTCCAGACAGGGCAGTCCTGTTGTCTCACAGCTGCCAACACCAGCAACAAGACCACTGGTGGCAACAAAGGCAACAGGAACGCAAGAATTGTCCACAACCTCTGCATTGGCCTGGTTTCAAATGGCAGGGCATAAGTCCAGTGCAGAGGTGAAGACAAAAAAAGTTGACCAAGTGACAGCACCAATGACCATTGAGAGGATGTTAAATGTGTATATGGATGACCAATTAGAGGTCCATGTGGATCAAAACCCCTTGGTGTATTGGTATGCGAAGATGAGCCAATGGCCACAGCTCAGCAGGCTGGCAATAAAGTATCTGGCCTGTCTGGTAGCCAGTGTGTCTGCTGAGCATGTGTACAGTGCAGCTGGTGCAGTTGTCACAGTGAGAAGGACCACTGTCTCATCTCAAAATATGGAGACATTGACCATGATTAAAATGAACTAACATTTTATACCACCAAATTACACTGTTCGTGAAACACCACATGAGGAGGATGAGGGTGATTGATAAGACTCCGATCAGAGTGTGTTAGCTGACCAACTTCTGGGCGAACCACCTGAGTTTGAGGGTGAACTCTACTTCTCTGACTGAGTAGGCCACCATAGAACTTTTTGACAAATTGCTTTTAAAAAAAATAAAAAAAATAGAAGCCTTGGGGAACGTTACATTATTTATTTTGTTTGTTTGGGTGTAACTGAGCTACACAACCCCACCATTTTAGGCACATGTATGGCTGGATTGCAGTTTGACCAGTGTGCAGTGAAGAAGCCCCCATTTCCTTCAAGGATATTGGAGGAACAATGCCTGTCTCCATCCCATGCCTATCCTTTTTTTATCCCCTGGCAGGACTGCCCCAGAATATTTGATTCAGAAAGGTTGCGCCAATGTGTGTTGCATGCATCAAAGAGGATCAACAAGTATGCACCGCTATGCTTGGACTGGAACAGGTATATATTGCATCAGTGAGTGATTGTGAGTGATGAAGGATTCATGTGGAAGAAGACAGTGAGGGAGGGTGTCCATGTATAACATGTAAGCTTGATTGTGATGATGTGCAAATGTTTGTGGCGTGATGGGTTTGAACATATTTCCTGAAGGTGATGGGCCCTTCCCCTTTCACACTTAGCGTGATTTGCTTGCCGGGTCCACTCTGTTTTCTTTTGTTCTGGTAACTGGTTCACAAATGAATCTTCAAAGACCTTTGTAGACCATTTAATAAACCCAAATCTACACAAAATAAATTCTGTGTTTCTCTTCTTGTTTATCAAAAGCAGAGCACAACAAAGCGATCGCTCTCATTTGGGTCTGGTCTCGGGAGTCGGAACAGAGTTGGACAGATTTGTAATTACTCAGAGTCAAGAGGATAATGGAAGGACTCAGGGTGGGACTACCTCAACAACAGCCAGAAAAAGGAAGTTATCAGGGAAACAACATGATGTGATGATGACTCTAAGAGACTTAATCAACTATGTGGACTGGTGTGAAATGCTTTCATTTGGGAAATGCAATGCTGCCAAGTGTATGTGCTGGCTCAAATTTGAAACTCGTCTGTTAGTGGTCAGGTGGGGGGCCTGTTGGTTTGCAAGTAACTGGAGACAGACATGTGATGTCATCACATTATGCATGCACTTGGCTATTTGCTAAGATGACAGTTGTGAGATTGATTAGCCTGGTGCATGCAGGAACTTACTTGTGATTGGTTGTAAATTGTTCTCACTTCTGAGTTAATTGATCACACATGATTCCTAAAATAATTGATTGCACCAGACTATACTCTGAGTCTTCTTGGTACACTTAGCTTCTGTTCTGTCCTTCTCCATGACTCTATATTACCCTTTCTGTTTTACAATCCACAGGCCTTCTCTTCTACTGCACAAATAGGTGAAAGTTCCATAATACTTACAGGACTGCTTCAGCCAGGCACCCAGGATCGATGGCCAATCTAAGAAGATGCAGATGTATCTCCCAATTTGGCAATACAGTATCATTTTTCTTTTAAGAATCATTTTTTAGAACTGTATTGGTTTACCTCACTCCTCCATAATTTGCATACTATTTTTCAAATCTGCATGGCAGAACATTAAGATATATGAATACTTTGGGTCTCTGGGGCTGAAGGACTGTTTCTATTTGCAATGCATTTAACTGAACTGAGTTATACTCATTCCTTCATTTCCTTCCATGGCACATTGATGATGTGCTGCTCATCGCCCGATGAATATTGTGTCTCTCTGTAGTGTTTGTCATTTTCACACCTTTCCCACCCATTCATCACACCCCTAACCCTCTTGCCCCGGGCTGTGTGATTTATTGAGGTGTGATTTAATTTACACCATAAATAGATCACACACTTGGTGGGGCGGATGTGTTAAAAGCAACACCAACTCACTGTGGGATCTTCTATTAGCTGAGCAATAGCCCACGTGGCATTATTTTATTTTACCCACCCACGTATAAAAGTGATTCATATTTTAGATATAGAAGAACACCATTCATCAACATCATCATCCAAAACTTGTGTTGTGTAAACGCTTCTTAACCCTGTCTATTTCTGACTCTAACTCAACTCCTCCTGACTCGAAGATTTTGTAAGTTTAGTACTTTAGTTTTTAAAACTAGCTCCCCATTGCTCAGAAGAAGTTACTATTGGTAGTTTTTGTTTTATCAGGTCTTCTTTGTGTCATGGTGGTAGTCTGGTCTCAGTCTCTCTAAAGGCTTGATGATGATATAGTAAAATAAAACTCACTAACTCTGTGTTTTCTTAGACTCTAGTTGCCTGTAATAGATAATACTTTGATTAATTCAACAATTGGAGTTCATCATGGTGGGAGTGGGACCTCGATGGTGATTCCATTTGCATGCTAGTCTGCCACTACTGCCACCACCATAAGATGGCACTTTGGGAAACCCTGCAGTAAGAACACTGAGAGAGGGAGCAGCCCTCACTTCATCTATTGAGGTAAGAGAACTATAGAGCGTTGTTGTTATTTAGGCAATGGCAATTGCCCCCTAATGGTAAAAATAGTTTCAGAGGGTAGTAGGACTAGGGTACCGTATGTTATAGACTTTCTTAAACAGGTTTCAAAAACAGGCTGCACTAAAAGGCAGCAGTGCAAGTAAAATACCACAACAAAGATGTGCGGCATAAATAAAGTAAAATAAATATTTATATACGTTTTTAACAATAAAACTCAACTCTTCCACCCACAACTGGCCAAAGCCTCTCCTCAAACAAATATACCCGGCCCCAACCAATGTCCAAAATGTCCAACAAAAAAGTCTAATAAACTGTCCTGGTCCCAACTCCCATCATTCCCACCCTCTCCACCCACAAGTCCCTCCCACCAAAACAAATATTAAAAAAGGGCTAAAGAAGAGGGCACAACACTTGGGCAATAAGCTACTTGAACTACCCCTCCATGCCTGTCTGCTTTCAATGCGTGCCAGCCCCAGTATGATGCAGCACGGGAAAGTGCTGCCTGAATACAAGGGGAGGCAGCAGTGGTGCTGTGACGGGCAGCTGCCAGCTTCTGGCTGCGATGGCTTGCTGAGAGGCTTGAGGCCCTGGCGGTTGGCTTGAGTCCTGGGCAGCAACTGCCTCCTAATTCTCCAGGACAACCAGATCCTGAAATTTGGCCCGAATGGCCTCTAGCCACTGCTGTCACAGCCGGGCTGCTATTTTCAGTAGGTTGTCAATCAGCGGGAGTAGCTATATCAAGAAAGAAAAAGGACAAATTATAAACAGTGTTATATGCAAACCACTCATTAAAAAAATATAGTAGCACAGTAGCAGTACATTGCTGGTCCCATATGTCCATTCGAATTTGATGTGATTAGAGTCACAGACAATTTTTACCCACACATGCCTCACATAAGGCTGAAGTTGGTTGAAAGCAATTAAGGCAGAATAACAGCACACCGGATTAAAAAACTGTTATTTTTTTCTTTTAAAGGGTTTCCTAGTAAACAAATAAACAGACACTATGGGGGTCATTAGGAGCCAACAGGCGGGTGCATCCTGCATTCCTGACATTGCGGCGGGCGGGCACTCAGTACCGCCTGCCACAATGCCAGGAACGCATGATGTGCACTTCCATGCAAAACATGGCAGGCATCGCGTGGTGCCTGCCATGTTGTGCATGGAACTGCAGGGGGGTACCATAGGTAGCCCCCATGTGCACCCCCCACTCCCCAGGAGTCCCTGGGGGCCCACAACGGGCCCCCGTAATCAGAATCCGCATGGCTTTCTGTGGCGGCAAAGGCATGTTCCAGCCCACATCCAAATATGGCTGGCGGTGTCTAATAGACACCGCCACCATATTGTCGACCGGACAGAAAAGCGGCGGACGGTCTTTCCGTCTGCTGCGGACACCCCAGCCAAAGTAATATGGCGGGGGGTTTTTGCTGGAAGGATGGCGAGCGGAACGCCCCCGCTGGTTTAATGGACTGCTAAACGAAGAAAGACGAAAACTGAGAATGGCCGAAAGAAAATGGAGACAACACCCATCGTCTCCAGAGTTGAAAGCTCTCAGGAATATCAGGAACCAATATAACAAAAAGGTCATCAACTCCAAAAAAGAATTTATAAGATCAGAACTTGACAATGCCAAAAACAGACTGAGGAAACTATTCGAAATCTGAATGCAAGCAAAACTGAGTTCCTACTAATCGCACCACCAAGAAACCACACAGAAATGAAGGAATGGACCAAGCTGGTGACTGCGCTAAACTGCACCCCAACCCTTGTCAACTCAGCGAAATCGCTAGGAATCACTCTAGATGAGAACCTCGACATGCAAGCCCACATTAAGTCAATGGCTAGAAATGCGCGTTTCCACCTGAACTACCTGAGGAACCTGAAACCTTACATATCAGAGGCGGATCTTAAACTGGCAGTCCAATCTTTAGTTGTTTCAAGAATTGAGTATGGGTGCTCCACCTTGGCTGGTCTACCAAAATTGTCCACTGCACCGCTAAAAGCATGTCTCAATGCAGCGGCAAGACTTATCACTGGATCGAGAAAATTTGATCATATTTCTCCCCATCTGAAAGCACTAAACTGGCTACCATATGAAGCAAGAATTCAATAAAAAATAGCATGTATCACCCATAAAGCGCTCCACTACAACACCCCCAGCTACCTAGCAGGGAAAATTGAGATATCAGGGGGAAAGAGACCAGCCAGGAGTGCCAAGGAACTGCTGCTGCGACCAGCCTCTTTTCGGAAGAAAAAAACGTACGATCGAGCATTCTCGGGCGCAGCCCCCAGAATCTGGAACTCATTACCTCCAAACATTAGGAAGATTCGGAATACAGGAACATTTAAGAAGGAAGTGAAAAGCATCTTGATGAGTAAATACCTACATAGTGGAGGCTGATGACCTCTGACGGGATCTATTGTTCATCCTAATTCACAGCATCAATGTGACTATAAGGGGAAGATGCTGACTTGACCAAAGATAATGCAGAACACTGACTCGGATCAGGAGTCTCTCCCGAGACCTAGCTGTATCCTTACTTGTACCTAGTGCTGATACTTATACACATAGGTTATATCCTCCTAGTACATCCTGCTATTATGTATACGCTTATTTACCTAATCTACCTCCGATATGTATTATAACTACCTACCTCATAGTTATTCAACGAGTGACCCATATACAATTTATCCTATTTACTAAGCTAACTCTTTATGTAGACGCCCATGCTATGTAAATTTGTATACACTCCCAACCCACAATGGCATATAAGGTTCTACCTCAGTATTTCACACAAGTATCTACCTCATTTATGGACTATTTTAAAAATGTTACTATCTATGTGAACTATAACCGACCTCATACTGTTAGGCGCTCTGATACCCACGGGTCTTGTTCGCGCTATACAAAACTCTATAATAAATAAATAAATAAATAAATAAAGCTATGCCTTTTTATATTCATTCATTTTGTTTATTTTTCCCTGATATCAGTTTAATATTTTGCTTGAGGATCATTGTATATTTGTATATTTATTAACAGTTATGCATTCATTACAAGCTTTTTGCACTTTTCACCTATACCCCCTTGCCTTCCAATGGGTTTCTCATAGTCCCCTAGCCCACCAGCAATTATTTGTTGTTAATTTAGTTTAATTTTTGTAACTTTAAAAAAAAATGTAATACAATTTTTGATGTATTTCTATTTACAATAAAAACATTTCTTTTAGGATTTTCCACCATCCAACCTCCAACTACCCACCATAGGTGCACAGCTGCACAATAACATTAATTTTGTAAGGATTATTCACTTTCCCCCTGCACACCCTGCTTGCTATAGGTGCATAACAAACAGCAGCATTATTTTTTTAAGGATTATTCAATTTTTCACGGGACACCCTGTCTCCAATAGGTGCTCAGCACATACAATGATTCATTTTTTAGGAATTATTGAATTTTCCCTTGGACACCCTGACTGCCACAGGTTTCTCCCTAAGATGCATGCATGGCACTCAAAGCAAACAGTTAAATTGTTATTCTGATTGGAAATTACATTTTTTGTTCAGGTGGTGTGGTTTGAATTTAAAAAGCACTGTTGTTGTTAATTATTTAGGATAATAAAGATAACATAAGTAACCACACTAAATTATATTATTATATTGTCTGTACTAATTCAAACTACAACAAGGCAACATTTCACAAAATATTTTTCTTGCTTGTTTGCTTTTGGGTGCACTAGAGACATCCCCCGCAGTACTGCCAAATAGTCATGTGAGTCTTTTACTCTCTTCGGCTTGCGCAGCTAAGCACCACTGTAAACTGACAGCCTCAAGATGGCCCCAAAGAAATGTGCTGGCAAGAAAGAGCCCAGGGGGAGGAGAAAAACAGCTTCCCACCAGTGGCTTGCCAACACAACATTTTTCTGGTGACGTGTGCCTGCCAGACCCGCCTCTGCGGAGGAACCTGGGAGCAGCACTCCCACATCAATGGCACCCCCCCCAACCTAAGCCCATGACTCTCAGCGAGACAGCCACTGCATTCGTGTCGACACTGATGAGCAGTGACATTGAATTGGATGTGTCTCTTTCCCAATGTAGTACCGAATCTTTTCTGGAAAGAGGACAACAGCAACAGGCAGGATTGGATCTTACTGAAGTAGGAGCAGAAGAGGAGGTTGAGCATCCTGCTGAGCAAGGACCTCCTTTTATAAAAACATTGGCTTCCAGATCTCCGGCAAGAAAAAGGAATGGTACTCCACCATCTTCTTCAAGCCCCCCTTCCGATGATCTGGATATGGATTGAACTCCGGTTTAGTCTGAGACATGCCAGGAGAGGCTCAGGAAAAGGAAAGGATGGAGCCCATCATTGACACACCGCCTACCTCTAGTTCTTTGGGTAATGGCAGTGGCACCAGTGGCTCACTGAAAAGGTACTCTTCCCCAGTTTGAGAGTTCTTTACGGTTAGCAAGCAGGAGGACAACATCGCAATATGCTCCATTTGCAATACTAGTGTTCATCGAAGTAAGCTTGGTACAAACTATGAAACTGGAGGCCAAGCGAGCCATTTGAAAAAGCATCACACACTCCTCTGGGAGGCGCCCCTTAATAAACTTTCTGCATGTGGTAATGGTCAAGATGATGTGGGAGGGGTATCAGCTCTGAGGACTCCGATCAGAGTGGGAGTTGTAGGTGGTGATGAGGAAGAACAGAGTGTCAACTTTATGCAAAGCAGCCCTTTCACCACAAGCGAACCAGTATCACCCACCTCATTAGCAACTTCTCAATGGCATAAGAGTCAGATGGAGACAACACAGCATACAGTAGTGACTGTTCCAAGATGCGCATTGAGTCTGCCACCTCTTGGTCCTCTCCTGAAGTCTCCGGCATTCATGCACCACTGACCAAAAAAATCCAGGCTACGATTATGTACATGTTTAGGCAGGAGGGGCCTTACAACCGCAACCACCCAACATCACGTTTGTACAATGGCAAGCTGGTTAAAATGTTAGTGCTGGACATACTCCATTTTTCTTTCGTGGAAGGACTGGGTTTTTTAGAGTTTGTGGCAGTAATCTGCCCAAAATGGAAGGTTCCCAGCAGGACCTACTTTGCCATAGTGGCTGTTCCAGCACTCCATCATGATGTGGTGGAATTAGTTGGAAAGGTTTTGCAGCAGAGTGCTGTTCATACTATTCACCTGAGGACAGACATATGGATTAGTTGTCAAACCACTGATTATGTGTGTATCACTGCACACTGGATCTCTTTTGTGGGGGTTAGGCAACAACTATTTACAGGTCTCAGTGTTGAAGAAACGTTAAGGACATTTGGCAGAATGCAATAGCAGCTGTGTTCACAATGGAGAACTCCCACACAGCTGCAAACATCTTGGAAGATTTTAACAGCAAGGTGTTTGAATGGCTGCGACCCAGAGTCCTTAGAATTGGATTTGTTGCCACAAATAATGGCAGTAATATAGTTAAGGCCATGGCAGATGGTAACTGTGTGTGGGTCCTGTGATTGGTGCATTGCATCAAACTCATTGTGCAGGACTTTTCTAAAAAAAAAAAAGTCCTAGTCAGCAACTTACTGGCCATCTGCAAAAGAATCTGCACTCATTTCAGCCATTATTTTAAAGTCTTGAAGCAGGTGAGGATAATTCAGCATGCTAATAGTGTACCAGTAAAAGGTTTTATGCAGGTGGTGCCAACACGCTGGAACTCAACCTACTACATGTTACAACGTCTGTTTGAGCAGTACAAACTGATCAATGATTATGTCATGCAAAGAGGAGGGGATGTAACTAGAAGCTAAAAGCATGACCATTAGGATGGACAAATGAAAACTAGTAAAATGCCTGACAGGGATGCTACGTCCTCTTCAGGTGTTCACACAGGAAGTCAGCAGAGGATAGTATGATGGGTCAAGATATCCCAATGCTGCATCTGCTAAAGGAGCAGTTAAAAATGTGTCTGACAGTTTCACAGCTATGGGTGATGATTAAGAAGATGGGTACACCTTGATTCTGAGCTTAATCTTTCACTTAAATGAAAATACACGGCTGCAAAGAGACATTGTGTCATCCAAAGAGTATATCTGTGCCACAATACTGGACCCACATTACAAACAAATACTGGCCACTTTCAATCCTCCTTCAGAAGGGGATGTTTCAGAACACAGAGATTGGATTGTTGAGCAAGCCAGTGTCCTGGAAGAACAGCTGGAACACAGAGTCCCACTCACTGAAAGAGGTTCTGGGTGCCGCCTTCAACTTCCAGACAGGGCAGTCCTGTTGTCTCACAGCTGCCAACACCAGCAACAAGACCACTGGTGGCAACAAAGGCAACAGGAACGCAAGAATTGTCCACAACCTCTGCATTGGCCTGGTTTCAAATGGCAGGGCATAAGTCCAGTGCAGAGGTGAAGACAAAAAAAGTTGACCAAGTGACAGCACCAATGACCATTGAGAGGATGTTAAATGTGTATATGGATGACCAATTAGAGGTCCATGTGGATCAAAACCCCTTGGTGTATTGGTATGCGAAGATGAGCCAATGGCCACAGCTCAGCAGGCTGGCAATAAAGTATCTGGCCTGTCTGGTAGCCAGTGTGTCTGCTGAGCATGTGTACAGTGCAGCTGGTGCAGTTGTCACAGTGAGAAGGACCACTGTCTCATCTCAAAATATGGAGACATTGACCATGATTAAAATGAACTAACATTTTATACCACCAAATTACACTGTTCGTGAAACACCACATGAGGAGGATGAGGGTGATTGATAAGACTCCGATCAGAGTGTGTTAGCTGACCAACTTCTGGGCGAACCACCTGAGTTTGAGGGTGAACTCTACTTCTCTGACTGAGTAGGCCACCATAGAACTTTTTGACAAATTGCTTTTAAAAAAAATAAAAAAAATAGAAGCCTTGGGGAACGTTACATTATTTATTTTGTTTGTTTGGGTGTAACTGAGCTACACAACCCCACCATTTTAGGCACATGTATGGCTGGATTGCAGTTTGACCAGTGTGCAGTGAAGAAGCCCCCATTTCCTTCAAGGATATTGGAGGAACAATGCCTGTCTCCATCCCATGCCTATCCTTTTTTTATCCCCTGGCAGGACTGCCCCAGAATATTTGATTCAGAAAGGTTGCGCCAATGTGTGTTGCATGCATCAAAGAGGATCAACAAGTATGCACCGCTATGCTTGGACTGGAACAGGTATATATTGCATCAGTGAGTGATTGTGAGTGATGAAGGATTCATGTGGAAGAAGACAGTGAGGGAGGGTGTCCATGTATAACATGTAAGCTTGATTGTGATGATGTGCAAATGTTTGTGGCGTGATGGGTTTGAACATATTTCCTGAAGGTGATGGGCCCTTCCCCTTTCACACTTAGCGTGATTTGCTTGCCGGGTCCACTCTGTTTTCTTTTGTTCTGGTAACTGGTTCACAAATGAATCTTCAAAGACCTTTGTAGACCATTTAATAAACCCAAATCTACACAAAATAAATTCTGTGTTTCTCTTCTTGTTTATCAAAAGCAGAGCACAACAAAGCGATCGCTCTCATTTGGGTCTGGTCTCGGGAGTCGGAACAGAGTTGGACAGATTTGTAATTACTCAGAGTCAAGAGGATAATGGAAGGACTCAGGGTGGGACTACCTCAACAACAGCCAGAAAAAGGAAGTTATCAGGGAAACAACATGATGTGATGATGACTCTAAGAGACTTAATCAACTATGTGGACTGGTGTGAAATGCTTTCATTTGGGAAATGCAATGCTGCCAAGTGTATGTGCTGGCTCAAATTTGAAACTCGTCTGTTAGTGGTCAGGTGGGGGGCCTGTTGGTTTGCAAGTAACTGGAGACAGACATGTGATGTCATCACATTATGCATGCACTTGGCTATTTGCTAAGATGACAGTTGTGAGATTGATTAGCCTGGTGCATGCAGGAACTTACTTGTGATTGGTTGTAAATTGTTCTCACTTCTGAGTTAATTGATCACACATGATTCCTAAAATAATTGATTGCACCAGACTATACTCTGAGTCTTCTTGGTACACTTAGCTTCTGTTCTGTCCTTCTCCATGACTCTATATTACCCTTTCTGTTTTACAATCCACAGGCCTTCTCTTCTACTGCACAAATAGGTGAAAGTTCCATAATACTTACAGGACTGCTTCAGCCAGGCACCCAGGATCGATGGCCAATCTAAGAAGATGCAGATGTATCTCCCAATTTGGCAATACAGTATCATTTTTCTTTTAAGAATCATTTTTTAGAACTGTATTGGTTTACCTCACTCCTCCATAATTTGCATACTATTTTTCAAATCTGCATGGCAGAACATTAAGATATATGAATACTTTGGGTCTCTGGGGCTGAAGGACTGTTTCTATTTGCAATGCATTTAACTGAACTGAGTTATACTCATTCCTTCATTTCCTTCCATGGCACATTGATGATGTGCTGCTCATCGCCCGATGAATATTGTGTCTCTCTGTAGTGTTTGTCATTTTCACACCTTTCCCACCCATTCATCACACCCCTAACCCTCTTGCCCCGGGCTGTGTGATTTATTGAGGTGTGATTTAATTTACACCATAAATAGATCACACACTTGGTGGGGCGGATGTGTTAAAAGCAACACCAACTCACTGTGGGATCTTCTATTAGCTGAGCAATAGCCCACGTGGCATTATTTTATTTTACCCACCCACGTATAAAAGTGATTCATATTTTAGATATAGAAGAACACCATTCATCAACATCATCATCCAAAACTTGTGTTGTGTAAACGCTTCTTAACCCTGTCTATTTCTGACTCTAACTCAACTCCTCCTGACTCGAAGATTTTGTAAGTTTAGTACTTTAGTTTTTAAAACTAGCTCCCCATTGCTCAGAAGAAGTTACTATTGGTAGTTTTTGTTTTATCAGGTCTTCTTTGTGTCATGGTGGTAGTCTGGTCTCAGTCTCTCTAAAGGCTTGATGATGATATAGTAAAATAAAACTCACTAACTCTGTGTTTTCTTAGACTCTAGTTGCCTGTAATAGATAATACTTTGATTAATTCAACAATTGGAGTTCATCATGGTGGGAGTGGGACCTCGATGGTGATTCCATTTGCATGCTAGTCTGCCACTACTGCCACCACCATAAGATGGCACTTTGGGAAACCCTGCAGTAAGAACACTGAGAGAGGGAGCAGCCCTCACTTCATCTATTGAGGTAAGAGAACTATAGAGCGTTGTTGTTATTTAGGCAATGGCAATTGCCCCCTAATGGTAAAAATAGTTTCAGAGGGTAGTAGGACTAGGGTACCGTATGTTATAGACTTTCTTAAACAGGTTTCAAAAACAGGCTGCACTAAAAGGCAGCAGTGCAAGTAAAATACCACAACAAAGATGTGCGGCATAAATAAAGTAAAATAAATATTTATATACGTTTTTAACAATAAAACTCAACTCTTCCACCCACAACTGGCCAAAGCCTCTCCTCAAACAAATATACCCGGCCCCAACCAATGTCCAAAATGTCCAACAAAAAAGTCTAATAAACTGTCCTGGTCCCAACTCCCATCATTCCCACCCTCTCCACCCACAAGTCCCTCCCACCAAAACAAATATTAAAAAAGGGCTAAAGAAGAGGGCACAACACTTGGGCAATAAGCTACTTGAACTACCCCTCCATGCCTGTCTGCTTTCAATGCGTGCCAGCCCCAGTATGATGCAGCACGGGAAAGTGCTGCCTGAATACAAGGGGAGGCAGCAGTGGTGCTGTGACGGGCAGCTGCCAGCTTCTGGCTGCGATGGCTTGCTGAGAGGCTTGAGGCCCTGGCGGTTGGCTTGAGTCCTGGGCAGCAACTGCCTCCTAATTCTCCAGGACAACCAGATCCTGAAATTTGGCCCGAATGGCCTCTAGCCACTGCTGTCACAGCCGGGCTGCTATTTTCAGTAGGTTGTCAATCAGCGGGAGTAGCTATATCAAGAAAGAAAAAGGACAAATTATAAACAGTGTTATATGCAAACCACTCATTAAAAAAATATAGTAGCACAGTAGCAGTACATTGCTGGTCCCATATGTCCATTCGAATTTGATGTGATTAGAGTCACAGACAATTTTTACCCACACATGCCTCACATAAGGCTGAAGTTGGTTGAAAGCAATTAAGGCAGAATAACAGCACACCGGATTAAAAAACTGTTATTTTTTTCTTTTAAAGGGTTTCCTAGTAAACAAATAAACAGACACTATGGGGGTCATTAGGAGCCAACAGGCGGGTGCATCCTGCATTCCTGACATTGCGGCGGGCGGGCACTCAGTACCGCCTGCCACAATGCCAGGAACGCATGATGTGCACTTCCATGCAAAACATGGCAGGCATCGCGTGGTGCCTGCCATGTTGTGCATGGAACTGCAGGGGGGTACCATAGGTAGCCCCCATGTGCACCCCCCACTCCCCAGGAGTCCCTGGGGGCCCACAACGGGCCCCCGTAATCAGAATCCGCATGGCTTTCTGTGGCGGCAAAGGCATGTTCCAGCCCACATCCAAATATGGCTGGCGGTGTCTAATAGACACCGCCACCATATTGTCGACCGGACAGAAAAGCGGCGGACGGTCTTTCCGTCTGCTGCGGACACCCCAGCCAAAGTAATATGGCGGGGGGTTTTTGCTGGAAGGATGGCGAGCGGAACGCCCCCGCTGGACCGGCAGTGGCTACCGCCGGCCCGACGGGGGCGATCCGCCCGCCATCCTAATGGGGTCCTTTGTGTGATTAAATAAAAATACATTACCTCTCATTAATGAGTAAGACATTATGCACTATGGAGTACAAGTATTCGTGTGCTAAATTAATGGGGGGATGCTAGCTAGTGTGTCGGTAGTCACTACTTTGCTACTCTGCACTCTGCAGCTGGGGCAGCTTTAATGAACGATCATCTTAACCCAATGGCGCTTCTCTTCTCCAATTTTACTGTGACTCCATGGCAGACGAATTGTAATGATACAACATCACACATGTCAGGTATAAAATGCCGATATCCTTTGCCGTAAAAAGATGCCGTAAAAAGATGATGGAAACAATGCACCGCAGTTTAGGGAAAGGATTTCAAGACAGGGTATATAGATTGTATTTAGCGCATTCATCACAGTCTATCCCATCCCCAAAACTCAAGGCACTTAGTCCCACTTTCCTCCCTGGCCTCGGTTGTATGAGGGAACAATGCAGGTAAAAATATTGCATGCCTTTTCAACGCATTTTTCACCCCACCTTATTTGAGTAGGCGTATGCTTTAAGAAAGTAGACATTTTACCACAGAATACTAGTGGAGTGTCATTGATCATCACCATGTGCCTAAACTTTGGCTAAATCACTCAGTGTAGTTGGCAAATGTTGAATGAGAACAATTTGAACAGGCGTAAATCTGTTATGGAAGCCATGAAATATATTATAAATCACTTGGCCAGAAAAATGTGGCGCATTTTTTGGGCAGACTGGGACAGAACTTAGGAAATAACAAAGGAGTGAATTAGTAGAATAACATGGCTGAATGGGCACTGGGAGGGATGATTGCTTTTGTTACAGAAACCTGGACGGACAATGTGTCCTGACCTGATCTAGTGAAAGCTACTATCTCTGTTAATCACTGAATAGAGCCCAGAGGAAAGGAGGTGGACCAGAGGTTATACACCACAATACAATCACGTCATCTTTTAGCTCACTAGTTAGTGAGGAATGCAAAGCCTTAGAGTTTTTTCTATACCTTACACACCATGACTCTTTCAGAGGCACCTTATCTCTAGGCCCCCAGGCCCTAGAAGACGGTTTGTAATACATTAGAAAAAGGGTTAAACACTATCTCATACACAATTTTGGGTGATTTTAATTCCCATTTGGAGTTAGTCTCTGACCCTGACACCGCCAATCTTCTAGATCTGATGCTGGGCGGAAATCTAGAACAACTGGTAACTGGACCCACCAATCAAGCGGGCCACACTCTTGATGGTATCTTTCCAAACAACCTCCAGCTATCCTGTATGAATCTTCACCCTCTAACTTGGTCCGATCATACGGCAGTACTTTTTAAGCTCATTACACATAACCACTTAGGTATAAACCCCCCCCAAAACATTTCTTGAAACAAGAGCCTGGAAAAGTATAGAAGAGAAGGAGCTACTCAAATTGCTAACTTCAACTAATAACCAGCTTCCCACAGATCTGGACCAAGCAACCAAATCAGACACAAATTCGTTAGAAGAGGCAGGGAATAAGCTAGCCCCCAAAACACGGGTATGCCTCCACAGGCAACGGCCTTCCTCACCTTCATACTCACAGGTGCTCAGGAACCAAAAACTAGTTTGCAAACACCAGGAAAGAAGCTGGAGGAAAGATTATAAAGACGAAGGCAAAAAGGAATACAAACTGAGCCTGGCTCAATAACAAAACAACTGCTACAAAGCACTAAACAAAAATATTTCAATGAAAAAATTCAGGAGGCCAAAACTCGCCCAAAGTGCTGTTTAAAACAGTTAATACTCTAGCCCACCCTAGTTCCCCTTTCACCCCAACAAGTCAAGAATTATGCAATAATGTAGCCAAATTCTTCTTCGATAACGTTAATATCATTTTTCTTACCTTCTCGGACTCCTTAAATAGAAAGCCACCTGACACATCCACTATCCCAATGAAAGAAAGAAATGAACTCAACAGCTCAACCCCCTCACAGAAATGGATACCATTAATCTCCTTGCGAAAGTGAAGTCAAGCTCCCCGCACAATCCTTGCCTGATAGAGATAGCAAAACTAGCGACAAAGATAGTGGTAGGGAAACTTACTTCTATCTTCAACTTATTGTACTCAGAAGGATACTTCCAGAGAGACTGGAAACAGGTTTCCACCTTGCCCCTACTGAAGAAACCTAATTTGGATGCTAAAGATCCAACTAATTTTAGCCTCATCTCCAGACTACCCCATCCAGCTAAAATAATAGAAAGAAATATGAACGCCCAACTTAACCAGTTTCTAAAATTATCTCAGGCTCTGAACCCGACCCAATATGGATTTAGAGAGGGCCACAGCATGGAAACGGCGCTCATCAAGTCCACAGAAGAAATAAGGACTATTCTCGATCAAGGAGGTAAGGCCCCCCTAATTATGCTAGGTCTTTCGGCGGCATTTGATACGGTCCATCACGCCTTACTGGTGGACCGACTAGAAGAGATTGGAGTGAAGGGCTTGGCCCAAAAACTCCTTAAATCCTTTCTCTCAGAAAGAACCCAAACGGTCAATTTGGACAAATTTGAGGCTGAAGCTTTCTCCTTACCCTGTAGAGTCCACAGGCTTCCTCACTAAGTCTGATTCTTTTTAACATTGTTGTGTCCTCCCTGGCTCCCCTTATTGAATCCTTTGGTTTTAATTTGACATCCTACGCAGATGACACCCAAATTGTGGGAGCAGTACGACCTGAGCTGAAAAAGGATACCACATCCAGACTACAAGACTGTAGGAACGCGGTGGGAACTTGGATGGCACAGAATTGTTTAAAGCTAAACTCCAGCAAAACGGAGGTTGTGCTTTCCTGCAACAATCCTATTTTCTGGACTCCAGACTGTTGGCCAAACTCCCTTGGACCTCTGCCCACCCCGACTAGAAAGGTTAAGAACCTGTGAGTATAGATTGATGATACACTCAGTTTCAAGGCCCAGGTGAACTCTGTAGCATCTACTACTTCGTACATTCTTAGATCATGCAAAAAAATGATGCCTTTACTACCTAAAGACGGACAACAGACAGTAGTCACCACATTAGTAATGTCCAGATTGGACTATTGTAATAATCTCTACCTCAAGCTACAAGAAGGAGCAATGAATTAACTACAGATTCTGCAAAATGCAGCGGCCAGACTCCTCACGGCCACTCCGAAGTATGCATCGGTCAAAGCAGAGATCAAAAAACTTCACTGGCTGCCAGTTAGGAAGCACACCCAATTCAAGGCCCTATGCCTGGTATTCAAGATCCTTCAGGGAACAGGGCCAGACTTTTTAAAACAACACTTCCGCTGGTACTCACCTAAAAGGGCACTCCGGTCCTCAGATGCTACATTGGTGATGATGCCTCTAATGAAAAAAAATAACTGGGGCGGTAGAAGTTTCAATACATCTGAGATGCATGACTAATCTGATGGCCTTCAGGAAGGCTTTGAAAATGTGGCTTTTCACAAACTAGGTCGCGCAATACACCAATCGTTTGATCCCCCTCAAGATCTTCACCTTAGCGCCAGGACACCTTTGGGTAGCAGCTGCGCTCTACAAATACAAATAACATTAACATTTACATTGGTAGCACTGGCAAAATGCTATGTGATGGGATGTGATGGGTGAGATACATATCTGCCTTCCTTAACAAATACAGTGAGTCAAAAGAGAGGACAGAAATCCACCCCACTTTGAACCAAAGATTTGGTCAAATCATTCTAAACAAGCGAAGTAAGTGTGCACGCCCCTCTCCAGAAGAACTCCCTTGTTTCTTCATCCAAGCAAATTTCCATTCATTTTTGCATTGTTCTAGTATTTTTCAACCTTTGATACCCACCATTTAAGCTTTACATTCTTTCATCCAGTCTTTTACCATTGGAAATCACCTATCCATATTTATCCATCCATCCATTCATTCACCTATCCACAGCTCTCAACCATCCTTTCTCCAACATACATTTACCTACCAATGCATATTTTTATCCATTCCACCCTTTCATCAATTCCTTTCACTCATTAACCATTTCACCCACCATGGCAGGCATCCTTTCATCCATATATCCTTTCAACCATCCGTCACCCACCCATGCATCCTGTCACCACCTACAGATCTTTCACCTTCACTCATTCACTTTCCCTCACCAAAGCATCCGTTCACTCCTATAACATTACACTCATCCTTTTTCCTCCCATCCTTTTTTCCATTTTCCATCAACCCATTGTTTTTAGCGTTCATTATGAGCTTTTGTCTGCTGAGTTGCAGAAAGAAAGGTCCATTAACTCAACCCCGCTGTAGCTGCTAAAGTGTGGGGTTCACGACACCCTTGGAGTGACTATCAGTATACTCGTAATTGTCAATAAGCAAGCAATGTAACTTACCACCGCTTGTCCCTCTCGCCCCTTCGACAGTCACCGTGTCTGCTCTGCTGGCGCTGGCGGTCTGTGCAGCTAGAAAAAACATTAATATTTTAGATGCCAGATACGTCTCCCCCTATTATTTTTTTTGACAAAATTCAACCACAATACATTTCTACAGTTCGGTTGCAGTACCTTCTTCTATCAAAAATATCTCATTGGGAATTTTGTTTGTTGGGCATGTTTGAACAGCCAGGCAGTCAAGTCAACCAAAAACGTTTTGCAATGAAGTGGCAGAGCTATGATGACTCATGAGTCATTGGCGCTCAAAGAAGGGGAGGAATAATTGGTCAATGAAGGACATATGGTCTTAGTTGGCAATGCAATTGGACTGTCCTCATTCTAGTTTCCAGACAAGCAGCACTGTCATCGAAACTGCTGGCATACTACTACTGTGTAAATGAATACATACACAACAGTGGGGGAGGGGTCTACCCATGATGACCATGGCCACTCTAGTTTTATTGTTTGAGCATGAGCAAGAAAAAGAAAGCCTTCTCTGCGAACATGCGTAGATTAAGAATAGCTTACTTGGGCATGAAACTGCAATCTTCACGGTGGAGTACCGGTGCAAAAATCGGTTGTCTTAGTCTTACAGTACCAGTCCAGAAGATATTTAAGGGAGAGGGAAAGTTTACTGACAAAGCAGAAGAAATTAAGCCACAGACAGACGAGTACAGACAGGAGTCAACTTCAGAAAATTTTAATATAGAAAATAACTAAGATTATGCAAGTAAAAAAATTTAACAAACATAGATAGAAGTAGAACTAAGAGGAGTTTGAAAAAAAAGAATTTGGAGACAGGCACAGTGAAAAAAATGAAAAGGAAAAATGATTCTAAATGTGGAGCGGTAAAAGTTAGGGAAATAATATAATATTAACAGGAGGACTTACTGGGGTGAGCAGGTCCTTTGGCATCAGTGAGGCACTGGTGATAGTGGTGGAGGTGTAACTAACACCTGTCGCGGCACTGGTGGAGGCATCCCCATTTCCCTGACCTGCCTCTGTGCTGTCAGCCCTCTTCTTGCCCCTGGCTGTTGATGTAAGAAATAAAGGAGATAAAATAAGAAAGATTTGTGGTACAATTATTAATCTCCCCAAAAATATTTGAACATGCAAATGCAAACACAATAACATTATACTTTTAAATACCTGACCGCCTGTACTACTACTAGTATTGAGTTGACCTATTCCTAATTTCCTAAACCTAAGCCCTATTCCAAATTTCCTAAACTACATTTTGGAACTACTAATACATTGCAATAAATTATCTTTGCTTCTTTCTCAATCTCAACCCCCTAAAACGGGCCAACTCAATCTCCCTTTTTTTAATGCACAGACGCATACTACACATCACTGGGAGATTGCTTGGCACTGTATGAACTACATTAAGAAAGGCACACAGAATGCAAACTCACTGATATTACTACTACTACCACTAACTATGGGGCCTATTAGGATGGCCGCCACCCCAGAGGTGGAGGGACTATCCGCAGGGGCAGCGGCGGTCCCTCTGTGCGAATTAGGATGTGACCGCCACCCTGGCGGTCACATCCTGTATTATTAACATTGCGGCGGGTGCTGCTTGAAGTGTCACCCGCCGCAATGTTAAAACTACATGCAGTACATTTGCATGCACAAAGCGGAAGGCACCGTGCGGTGCCTGCCGCATCGTACATGCAAATGCAGGGGGGTACCATAGGCGCCCCCATGTGCACCCACCCCACCTTCACCCTGGGGGTCCGCAACGGGCCCCCAAAGAAAAGACCTTATGCCTTTTCGTGGCGCCATTGCCGCCGCGGAAAGGCATGTCCCAGGGCAAATCCTAAGATGGCTGGCGGTGTCTGATAGACACCGCCACCATATTAGAGCTTTTACGCCATGGTCTCGCGGCGGAAAAGCGGCGGACGG
This sequence comes from Lissotriton helveticus, assembly GCF_964261635.1. Taxonomy (NCBI): domain Eukaryota; kingdom Metazoa; phylum Chordata; class Amphibia; order Caudata; family Salamandridae; genus Lissotriton; species Lissotriton helveticus. The sequence continues at coordinate 1,532,887,073 of NC_136067.1, forward strand.
TCTCCCCGTCCGCCGATGACCCCCCAGCCATCCTAATCTGGCGGGGGGTCTGTACACACATCGCAGCGGTGAATCCGCATCCTCCGGGCCGGCGGTGGCTTCCGCCGGCCCGGAGGATGCGGATTCACCGCAATCATATTCGGCCCCTTCGTGACAGGACAGAGGAATCTGCATGAATTCTTAAATGTTCAGTCCAAGCAAGCGCCAATGAGTACGATTAGGTAGGGCTGAGCACCGGAAGGATCACATATTTGTAACGTAAACTTAACTTACCTCTGAGTGTGAGAAGCATGCTATTTGGCAAACAAATATTGGCTTAAAAAGAACACAACAAATAGTTACTCACCGAGCCCCACAACCTCCATGCCCAGCATGTCCTCTTCCCTATCCAGGATGTTGGCCCATCGGTGCGTTAACTGCTACTGGTTGCACTGGACCCCAGAGCTCCGGCGCACACTCACCCACAGCAGCTGTTGCGCCCGGAGGCCGTTTCTGCTGCCAGTCCTGCTGCCTGCTGCCAGTGTGGAGGGAAGGTGGGACCGCACATAAAAAACGAGTGCAGCCACCTCCACCTCTGAGAAAATGGCACGGGATGCACCCTTGGGCGGCGCCGATGACCGCAAGGTGTGCAGCTAACAGCTGCCCTGGCACCGCCACTTCCTTCCTCGCCCTGCTCTGCCATGGCACAGGGGGGCAAACAAAAATAAGAACTAGGAGAAGGAAGAAAGGAAAAAGTAAAGACTGAAAAGGTAACCCCAAAAAAGTAGAAAAAGTCACGAAAATCTCAAAACAAAATGACAAAAATGTAAATTACATAGACACAAAACCACACACTGATACAATAAAGGAAAATGAGGGCTGGAATAGTCAGATGGGGGCGATTTAAAAGATTGTGAGTGGATTACAAACAGACCCCATGCACAGAAAACAAAATTACAGCGCACATGCAAACTGTGTGATGCTGTTCACATGCAATTTCAAGCACAAGAACGTGCTGCGTGTTGCCAAATGTCAATAATGTAGCATGAACTGGTGTGTTGAGCAGCTCCGCCCACTCACAAAATTCCGCTGAGTCGAGAGTAGTTTTTTGGCTGCTCTGCAGAATTCTGCTTAGCAGTATTCCACGAGCTCCGCTCAAGCCTACCTGAAAATTCATTTGTTGATGTCCAGAAACTGGCCCTCCCTTTATGATTTAAGATTAAGAATAGGTATATGCACACTTCACAGTGCTCTACAAGTAAACATACTACTGCCGCCATTCCATTCTAGTAAATATACCTGAGGCAAAGATGAAACACAAATTAATAAATGAGGAGATTGCTTTAGGAAGTTAAGTACCTCTAAGGATGAGGAAGGAAAAAAGAAAGAGAAAAGGAAGTGAAATAAAGGAGAGAGAAAGGAGAGAAATAAAGAACTTGAGGAAGATATACTCAAAGAAAGAAAGAATTATGCATAAAGAAGATGGAAAGAAGGAAAAGAAAGACTGAAGGAGAAGAAAAATAGAGGGACAGACAAAAGATTGAAGAAGACAGCAAGAAGAAAAGATGGAATGTGAAGAAGGCATTAAGAAAGCGAAGGAAGAAAAGAGAGAAATGAAAGAAGGAGACAGCAAGTGGAGAAGGAATGATAGAAAGAAAGCAACACGGGAATGCACAAATGAATGAAGGAAACAAACAAGGAACAAACAAAAGAGAGAAGAAAAAGGAATACTGAAAAAGTAGTAAAATGGAAACAGAACGGAAGGAAAGAAATAAAGTGGACAAGAGAAAGTAAAAATGGACATACAGTAGAAGTGATAGAAGGGAATAAAGGTGAGATGGAAGAAAGGCGAGAACAGAAGAAAAAACAAATAAAGAAAGTCAGCATGAGAGCAAGCAAAAAACAAGAAAGTGTCAGAGAGGGAAAAAAGAGAAAGAAAAAAACTAGAGGAAAAGGATGTAATGAAAGAGACAGAAAAAAAAATGAAAGATGGAGAAAGAAAGCGAGAGAAAGAAAAAGAGAATAACAAAGGAATGATAAACAAGAAGAAAAAGAGATACAGAATGAAAGAAGCAAGAAAAATAAAAGTGAATGAAAAGTAAAAGAATGATAGAAAGAGAGTGAAAACGAAATAGAAAGGAAGAAAGCAAAAGAATGTAAGAGAAAGAACGAAAGAGAAAATTGAATACAGCACAATACTTTTTTCCAACATATTTTACTGCTAGTGACTTTAAAAAATGTTAATTATTTGAAACATTGTCATCACGGATGCCATAATATTTATGTGATGATTTTTAAACAGTGTTCCCTGGTGTTAGGCATGCATTAATTGTATATGTAAGGCTTCTTATCAGCCTCATTTTTTCTATTTAAAGAAAATAAGTGGCTGCATATTGCTCTTGCAGAGTCACCTTAACTGGAGTCACTGATGTATTTCTGAAATGAAGTGTCATTCCATGGGCTACTCAGAGACAGGCTGCTCTAGAAATGAGTGGAAAAGAAACATTCCCCAGCTGTTTAGCGTTTTCCCAACTTGACTATTGTAATACACTCCACACTGGACTTGCTAACAAATTAATATCCTAACACTAAAGAGTCCAGAACCATCCTTCTTGTCTCCTGGTCCGTCTGAAAAGACTTGACATGACCACATCAGACCCGCCTGGAAAGCCCTCCACTGTCTCTCTGTGAAGGATAGAGCACATTTCAAATCTAGTTGCCTCCTTAGTAACGCTTTACAATGGGGTCCTTTAGGATGGCAGACGGATCGCCACTGCCATGCAGGCGGTGGTGATCTGTCCGCCATCCTTGCCCGTCCGCCACCTTTCTTCCCCCCGCCATATTACAATTGCGGGGAGACCGTGGCGGAGGGGAAGACCGTCCGCCGCTTTTCCGCCGCAGTTGCCTTGCGACCGCGGCGGAAAAGGCCTGATATGGTGGCGGTGTCTATCAGACACCGCCAGCCATATTAGGATGGCCTGGGAGGAATGCCTTTGCGTGGCGGCAATGCCGCCACGAAAAGGCATACGGTTCCTGCTTTGGGGGCCCGTTGCGGGCCCCAAGAGTGAAGGAGGGGTGGGGGTGAACATGGGGGGTACCTATGGTACCCCCTGCGTTTCACAGCACAACATGGCAGGCACCGCGCGGTGCCTGTCATGTTGTGCTGTGAAATACACAACAATCATTTTTCAAATTGCGGCGGCCGGTGCTTTAAGCCCCATCCGCCGCAATGTTAAAAATGCGGGATGCACCCACCACTGTGGCGGGTGCATCCTAATTGGGGGCACGGTTCCTCCGCCCTTGTGGCGGACGGTACCTGCCCCCGACAGGATGGCGGACGGACTTTGTCCGTCCGCCATGCTAATGGACCCCATAGTGCCTTAAAACCCTGTTGACATTGTTTACCCATAATCTTCCCTTATCATCCTTCCAGATACTTAAAATCTACCAATGTATACTTTCTATCTACCAACCCACGTTTTTGAAGAAATTCACAAGAAGGTTCTCTCATGTGCAAAGTTCACACTTCTGTCTTTACAAATGGAATCTGCCTTCCAAAATTCAGGTGATTGCTAAAATCCCAGCTCTAAAAGCTGTTTTATGGTAGTCTTGCTTTTATTCTATTTCTTTCCCCTCTGCTGCTGGTTAGATACCTGGAACCAATTTCCACCCCTTCTTCCCGCAGACACTTTATCAGGTTTTTGCCGTCTTTCTTTCAGCATGCCTGGCTGATGTATTAATATTATTGTTAATACCAACCTAACAGATCTCCTGTTATTAGCCAGAACTTAGTCTATTTTCCATCTACGATGTATTTCATCCAAATCACATAATGGTGCTGAAAGCTAATTTGCAATACTTTATAAGTAACCAAAATAAAAAGGAGGTAAACCAAAATAGCATTATAACTAATGTCAGCCAAATGAGACAGGTTGTCGAGGATCACCTTGTGGCCGATGGTGTCAAATCCTACTCAGAGGTCTAATTACATGAAGGTTCAGAGCATGCCTTGGTTCTGGGTTTTGGATAATACTTCCCTGATGTTTAGCAGTGTTGACTCTGTGTCCCTGCGGGGTCTAAACCCAGATTGAAAGTCACGAAGATGGCCATTTGATTCCATATGTATGGAAAGTTAACATAACTACTTTTTCAAGTGCCTTTACAAGCTAAGATGAGACTATACTAGGTCTGTAGTTTTTAAACATTGCCTTCTTAAGCCAACAGTCTCTTACAATTGAGCAGAATTGATTAGTCAGATGAGGAGAGGTAATAGTGAGCTGTTTCAAGAATATCAATATTTTTCTAATATCTTTGGTGAGTGTTGAAACCTCAAATAGATGGCAGATACTACTGGGTGAGTGTCATCAGGGTAAAGTACGATAATAAAGATGCCCTTTCTTAGAACATCAATTAATTTTGTTGACAAAGAAGGCTATGAGGTTGCCACGGAACTCATTTGAGGGCGCCAGAAAGATTGTACTATTCCCTATTGGGGACTAATGAAGGAAAATGATTGGGAGAACAGTTAACATGCTTCATCATCTGCTCCATATTTCTGAGTGCAGTGTTCATATCTGTGGTGTGGCAATCCCACACAAACTAGGGCCAGACTGGAGAAAACACAGGAAAGGCTCTCCTAAATGTCCACGGTAGTCAGCCACAAGCATATGACTTCTGATAGTGCTATACGTGCACTGCTGCTGGCCAGAATCAGATAACCCAAGGTCAAACTCACTGTTTCTACTTATAATTTTATGGGGACATTGACTAAAGAATGAACCAACCACCTCTACAATAGGGAACATGTCACCCACCCCTAAAATGAAGTATCCAATCATCCCAGGTTAAGCCATGTAGTCTATGGGCCAAGCTATACTTTTGTTCCCTCCAATCCAGACTGCAACATCAGGGTGCAATATTTCAAGGGCTATCTCTTTCAGACAGTAGTGACTTTCTATGCTCTTTCAAGCCACCAACAAATATCCCACGTGAAAAGAGATAGAATAAACAAATAATGCTGATTTATTTTTTCACCTCCATTCACTGAGATGTAGTTTTCTTCACCTTACATAATTAAGAATTTCTGGCCTGGTTCTAGGAGAAATGTAGGATGGTGTAGCCTGTGTCACCCACCCATGTGCTCTTTTGTTGTTATATATGTTCTAAAATAGAAGTTGTGACTGCAGCCTTCATTAGAAGATAGAAACCAAGCACATATACTGAATGCAGGGCTACATGGCAGATGCCTAAACATTAGAAATATTTGCAGGGTGTTGTCAGGGTTATGACAAGTAGAGTTGCGCCACTTTTGCCAAAATTTAAATCTAAAGTTTAAACTCTGCCCATCTGAAAAAGACACACCCTTTTGGGAGCACCATTTATATTATAAAGGTAGCTGCACAGATAGACACATAGGTGCACCCCTATCTTTACCTGTGTTTCTACTTAACACTTAAAAACACTGTCTAGCAGTTCTAATGGTGGAGCAGGACATGTAATGGTGCTTCTTTTATTCATCTTGGAAGATTGAAAGGCAGAGTTGGCAGCAGCAGATCTCGAACTTCTCCACTGCCAATTGCTATCAGCTAAACACAATAGGAACATTCGCCACTGAGGTGTCTTACCATCTATATCTGCTGAGCAAATGGTACCTACTCCAAAGTTGACCCGAGTACTTCTTCCGCCTTTTGATGCAAAGCTTCCAATATAGCTCAGGTTGTTAATGAACTTGTTCAAGAGATCTGTGTATAATTTGCTTTGCACAAGTTTGAATAATCACAAAATATCTAAATGAAACGATTCCAAGCACTGCCTGCAATCATGTTATAATCCCAATAAGATGGCACAGTTACCTCAAAGTGTAGAGGTGGGAAAATAGGGCTAAGAGAGATGAAATGTATGGGACAAGATTGAGGCAATAGGGTGTGCTGTGGGTGATATCAATGGGGGTGTGATGTTCGTGTAATTTGCATTTGTTTAATTATATGAAATGTGGGGGAAATTAAGCAAAAAATAAAAATCATCATTTGTCACTATATTTTAGCAAGAAATGCATGCTCACATCCATTTGGACACAAGAATGAATTTCATGGTAACAAAAACATCAAAAAACAAAATCATCCGAAACAGCAGCTGTTCATGCTCTGGTCGTTCACTAAATGTTTGCCATGAATGGCACATAATTATGCGACAACGCATAATAGCGCAATTATAGGAATTTCATGTAACAAGCATAGCACAAAATCTGGAAGAATATACTGGTGTAATGGAAATTTTACCAGGGCATAGACGTTACCTCATCAAAGGCTGCATAGAGTTAGCAATAGCATAGTATGGGAGGAAGAGCAGGGATATTTTAATGTTCTGCCTATTTGATAGGAAAGGAACATAGGGCCATATGTATGAAGTTTCCGATTTGCTTTTTTTTTTATAAAAAAAAAATTTTGGGGGGCACACAGAATACACAGAATATACATACATATATTAAACAAATACTACAAACAAAGAAACAAAAATTCTAAGTAGCATTTAGACATCTCTTTTACTCCCATATAATCTACAAAACATAACAAAAATTGTTAAATCAGTTATGGCTTACATTTAACCTTTCTTTCCATCGATGAACTGGTTCCCATATTTTCCTTCCCAGTCTCCTTGCCCTTTTACCTTTCCTAGCATAAATGCCCTTTTCAAGATTGAACATCCCCAATAACAGAGCAATCCATTGTTGTGTTACTGGAGGTACTATATCCAGCCAGGCTCTGGCAATCAGTAATCTATACACCGCCATTGCTACAAATAAAAATTCACAAAATTCCCCATCAAATCCCCTGACACCTAACATAATTACAGTTGGTGACAAAATCACGTTCAAACCAAGTGTACAGTCCATAAATTCTTCAATACCTTTCAACAATGTTCTTAATTGAGGACATAGTGCAAAAATATGAATACTATCCGCTGCCGGAGTATTGCAGCGGGGACAAGTAGTCCCTGTAGTACCACCCCACTGTGCAATGCGATCCGGTGTATGGTAGAGTTGGTATAGAGTTTTGTAGTGTTGGGATTGGAGCAAAGCAGAGCAGAAAACAGAGCATCCTAGTTCCAATGAGTCTAAGAAATATTGGCTCTGTATCCCCAATTTCCCAGCCCATTTATTTCCATATTTTTCAATATCGTCCTGCTTCAATTCTACTAAGTTAGCATAAAAATGGCGAATAGAACACATCCCTCCTTGTTCTATGGCTTCCATAATATTATTTTTTGCAAATCCTGCCTCGCCTCCTTTTTTCCTATTGAGGAAGCTCCTGATCTGTAGATACTTAAAGAAGCTCTGTCTAGTGATATTACATTTTGCCATCAGATCAGAGAATTGCAACATCTTTTCATCTGGGCCCAGCATATCTCCTATTTTTATAATTCCATTTCTAGCCCACTCTGCCATAGTAGCATCAGCAAAGATTAAGGGTGGGAGAGTCTTATTCCTGTATATTCTGGTGTATCTGTTGTATCTTCCCAACCCACATTTTTTTGCTACAACTGACCAGATGCTATGTGCAGCTAGAACTGTCTTAAAACGAGTGCGTTTATAGTAAGAAAAGTCAGCGCAATTTAAAAAAGCATTCGCAGTATCAGAGCCCAGTACGATGGAATATATCATAGTCGAAAAGGCATTAACATTCAGGTCCGCACCATTAGCTCCAATCAGACCCTGAGTATATTGAAGAGCCGAAGCCCAATAATATAATCTAAAATCTGGAACCCCCCAGCCTCCATTAGCCCTTGGTAAAGTCATAAATTTGTAAGCCCGCCTGGTCTTCCCATATGACCAAATAAATTTATTCAAGATTGACTCAAGCTTATTAAACCAAGAGGACTCAAATATTAGGGGTATTGTTCGGAAAAAATAAAGAAACTTGGGGAGTATAAGCATTTTGATGACATTGGTTCGGCCCACCAGTGTGAGTCTAAGGTTGTTTATCCTGACCAAATCTAAGCTTACTTTCCTCATTAAGGGGGAGATGTTCCGTTCTACCACTGTCTCTAGGTTGGGCGAAATTTCAACACCTAAATAGACTGCTGCAGAAACCACACGTGAGTCGTTGCAACATACCATTGCATTCTTGATTATCTGTGTTTTTGCACTATTAAGCTTATAGCCAGAGATTATACCAAATTTAAGGGCCTCTTGCTCGATTTCTACAATTGCCCTAGATGGATCCGGCGTAATTATAGCCACGTCATCTGCGTATGCCAGCACATTGACTTCTATCTCATTCGAGCAAAAGGGGGAAATACCAGGATTCGTATGTAGGGGTCCATATAGAGTGCAAAGAGGAGGGGAGAACTCGGACAACCTTGCCTTGTCCCTCTTTTTATCTGTACCGCAGCCGTTAGTTCCCGATTAATTTTAATTCTAGCCGTTGGAGCCTTATACAATACCTGAATTGCCCTAATATATCTTTCACCAAAACCATAGTGTCTCATTAACTCCCACAAATACTCCCATGCAACCCTATCAAAAGCCTTTTCGGCATCAAGAAATAAAGCTGCGACAGGGCCGCCCGCAGCCTCCATAGCATCGAAGCAGGTAATCACCGTCCTAACATGTTCCGTAGTACCCTTCCCTGGGATAAAACCATGTTGGGCTGGGGTAACTAATTTCTCAATAATAGTAGTCAACCTTGTTGCCAAGATTTTCGAATACAACTTCACATCCGCATTCATTAGAGCAATAGGTCTATACGACCCAGGGGCTGTGGGAGGTTTACCTTTTTTCAAGATGACTATGATTTCAGCGCCACCCCATGAGTTTGGAATTGAAGCTTCACTCTGAGCTTGAGTGAGCGTATCCAGTAACTCCGACCTGAGAGCCGCAAAAAATGTTTTATAAAATTCCACTGGAATCATATCTGGTCCTGCTGCCTTGGATGAAGGAAGATCTGACAAGGCTAATGTCAATTCTTCTATAGTTATAGTAGAATCTAATTTCCCCTTTTCCTCTTCCTCTAACTCATTAAATTCGATATTACCTAGATAATCTTTGATTTTATCCCTACCCACCTCAGCTTCCCCATCATATAATTCTGAGTAATACCTCCAAAACTCATTTCTTATATCTGCAGGGTCAGAAATCAGATTGCCTGAGCCATCTATCATATTCTTAATATCACCTGCAGTAATTTTCTGTCTCGTTCTGATGGCAAGAATATGCCCCACTCTCTCACTAAACTCGCAAGCTTGTTCTTTCTTTGCCAAGTAATTTGCTGCTGCTTTGTTAGCAATACTTTCAGCCATTTCAGCCTTTTGCACCATCATTTCCAAAATTTGTTGATCCAAGGGGCTGCTAGTCGCAATTAACCTAGCCAGCTCCGCCTCTGCAGATAGGAGAGAGTTAACTTGTTGTTCTACCCTTTCTCTTTCCGTTTTCTGTCTAAAAGTTGTAAAGCTAATCGTCTCACCCCTTATTCCTGCTTTAAAAGCATCCCAAACAATACCACTGCTAGTACTCCCCTTATTAATATACCAAAACTCTCTAACCCACCTTTCCATATGTTTACAGTATCCCTCATCTTTTAACAAAACCCTCTCAAATGTCCACTTGTATACCTTTCTTACTATCCCATTTAAACTAACTATCAAGATTAGGGGATTATGATCTGACACCAAGCGGGGTAGCTTCCTAATCTGTGTCTTAGAGAGCAAGGAGTTGGAGATTAGAAAATAATCCAACCTTACCATTACTCTATGGGGGGCAGAAAAAAAGGTATCACCATCTGTCTGTGGATGAAGATTGGCCCAGACATCCGATAGAGCGTTGTGTGCGGCCATGTCTACTATTGCCCTATGCATTCTCTTCTTACGCCCAATATACCGATGCCCCAGTTGTAGCTCAACACTAGAAGGACGGTTGATGTTAAAATCCCCACAGCAAATAATGGGTTCCACCCAAGTTGACAACTCTTGATCCAGAAAACGAAATATATCAGGATCATCACCCGTTGAGCCATACACAGAAACCAGTGTGAACCTAGCTCCTCTAAAGCCTACTTCTACAATGACCCACCTCCCCCATATGTCCTCTTTACTCCTAAAAACTATACAATCCGTACCTTTCCCTAAAATAGCTACCCCGCGTGTTTTGGAGCCTTGTTTTGTAAGTGCTAATACTTTAAAACCCAGTTGTTCTAACAAATAACCCTTACCTCCCTCCACGTGAGTTTCCTGCAGGCAGATCAAATCTGGATACATTGATTTACAAAACGCTGAGACTCGTAATCTTTTCTGAAGATCGTTAAGGCCACAGACATTCATTGACATAATGCGGCAAGCCATTAAAAAACATCCAGAATTGGTACCAACTCCCTATTCCGTTTCACAAACTTTCCCCTTACTTCCCCCTTCCACCATATGTGTAAGATCTGTAACTGTCTCAACATGTATCTCTGTGTGTGCAATGTGTGCCAATTTCTTCCCCCCTGCTCCCCCCCACCCCCTCCCCAAACCCCCCACACTACCCCTCCCCCACCCTCCCCTACAGGCAAATAGGTCAAACATGACCTATATGTGGACGCCAGGGAAGCAGCAGTCGCCACTCCTCCCCACCCCCGTTCCAACCTCGAAGAGGCCCTTTGTTTATTTCTCCTTGTACCCCAAAACTTCCATCATGTATGCCTTCGCTTTAATTTCAGAAAAAAAAAAATTAAACTGGCCTTTGATCACTATTTTCAATTTAGCGGGGTACAACAAATAAGCCTCTGAACCCAAGGCCTGAATATGCGGAATCAACTGCCTCATCCTCCATCTGCGCTCCACTGTAGCGTGGCAGAAGTCCGGCCTTGCAAAAAAAGTGACATTATTAAATGTACGTCTAGACTCAGGCTTAGCCTTATCCAATATCAGCTGTCGTAGAAGAAAATTCCCCACATAAATTAACAGTGCCCTCGGGCGCCCTACCTGCGCTCCCGCTCCCGCTTGACCCCTTTTGAGTGAGAACGGAAAACGGTGGGCTCTTTGAATTTCAGTTTCCCACTGCCAAGTTGTTAATTCGGGAAAAGCCCCCTTAAGAAGGTTCACAACAAACACTCTGGGATCCTCCCCTTCGAGACCTTCTTCTACGCCTAACAGTCTGATATTATTACGACGCTGTCTATTTTCATAGTCCTCCAGCTTCCAGTTAACGTCTTCTGCCACCTTTTGATGCTCTTGTTTATACATTTTTAAATCTCTCAGCTCTTCCTCTACTTTGCCAGTTCTTTCCTCCACGTGGGTGACTCTCTCCACCATCTCGTCCTGCCTTTTACTTATATTTCTTAGTTTGTACTGAATCTTCCTTGACTCTTGTCTTGCCCTCCTACTTTCACCCCTAGCCTCGGATTGCATTAATTTCAATGTATTAAATAGTAGATCTAGTGTAACCGGAGGCTGAGGTGGCTGTACGGAACCTTGATCGCCAACCAACGTAGCAGGACTGTCTTGCTCCAAAAAGGAAAAGGTGGTAGTAGAGTAGTCCCAAGCTAGTTTTTTAGTAGGGTCGGTGGTGCTACTTGCCGTAGAGGGCTTTATTTTAGAAAGACGTTTCTTCTGCGTGTTTCTCTGAGCAGGGGAACTACTGCCAGTATCCTTACCAGTAGACTCATCCATGCTAATTTCATCTGAAGGCAGGGACTGCGATTGAGATTGAGAGTCTTCATCGACGGAATAGAATTTATCTGTGGAGGCAGTTCCATTACCAATACCCACTTCAGCAGAGGACTCGCCTCCTATTTTATTAATTCCGCTTTCCGTTTCTAAGTCCATGACTTCTGCCCAATCTAGCGCACTAGGTTCAGCACGCAACAGACCGACACCTTCATTATTAGTCATTTGTAAATGAGGTTGCTGCACTGTCTCTGACTCTGACCCCAAAACCGGCATAACAATGCTCCCATTCTCGTCCGGCAACTGAGTACACATGGCACGACTGTCTATTTGATTCACCATCTCATTGCTCACTTTTGATTTATCTGAGATTTTTTAGTGATGACTATCAGACTTGTGCCTTTCATCTGACCCAGCCCGAGGTTCCCCCGAGCCTACCTCCAGGACTTGGTCTCCTCTCCCTACTGCGACCCCAGCCGTAGCAGTTGCGGCAGGCAATGGCTCAGCCGGCTTCCTTGCTGCAGGTCTTTCAGGTTGCCTAGCAACCGCAGCTCCGGCTCCTGCTCCAACATCGGCTCTGAAGTCGGCTCCTGCTCTGGCGTCCGAGGCGGAAATGCTATCACCGCCGCCGTGCATACTCCCCGGTGTCCCGCTGCCTGCAGGTACATTGGCAAAGCTCTCCGTAACGGTGGGTTGGCGCAGGGTACTTTCTTTGGCCTTTGCTTTGTTCCCCGGCTCTTTCATAGAAGCTGTGAGGTCCGGGCCGTTTCTTTTTGTTATTGTCTTCTTGAGGCTAACGGTGCCTTTCTGTGCAGTGCTTACGGCAGTAGTTTTAGGGTCTGCTTTAGTTTTCTCTTTGGAGGCCGAGCCTCTCCGATTTGCAATACGGAATCTGTGATTTTTACCGAATCGCAAATAGTAATGTATCAACATAATCGCAAATATTTAGCGATTCGGATAAAATCGCTAAATATTTGCGAGAAATACAATTGCGATTCCTTAAATGGGAAAAATCGCAAACTTGCGATTCCTTAACGGGAAAAATCGCAAAATTGCGATTTTTCCGAAATCAGCCAATCGCAATCTTGATGCAGTTTGATGACATCACCATCCAGGAAGTGACTGACTACCCATGCTGCAACAGTATTGTTTGTCAGAGAGTGGGAGAGTGAGGATTGCTACTGAGGAGCCATGGCTGAGAGTGGGAACAAGGAATTGCCTGCAACCCAGCAGGAGCAGCAAGAAGGAGAAACTTCTAGAAAGAGAAAGATGACGTTCTCAGAAGCTGAACTGGAGACACTCATTACTGAGATGGTGCCAAACCACGATTTGTTGTTTGGAAAGAGCTCACACAAGGTGCCTGAGGCAAGGAAAAGCCGCATCTGGGCAGGCATACAGGCGAAAGTCAATGCCCTGGGAGTTACACACAGGAGAGTGGAGGTACTGCGCAAGCGCTGGTACGACCTGCGCCAGCGCTCAAAAGAAAAGTTGGCAGCCAGGCTGGAGCAGTCACAGCTCACCGGTGGAGGGACCTCCAATGTACCAGAATCTACACCGCTTGAGGAACTTGTAGAGGGAACACTGGCTCCAGAGAGTGTGGCGGGCGTGTCTGTGCTAGACAGCTCGGACCAACCAGCTTCCAGACCAGGTAAGATGCATACCATCACACCCCAAACCACCCCCACGCCCCTGCAGCAACCTAGGGATTAGGGGAACCACATGTCACGCCAGAGCAAGTACACAGGCAGTCACAGCAATGCATTGTGGGAGATGTAGTCACATGAAAAATAAATGTTGCGAGAAACAGCCACGCTAGGCAATTTTCACATGTGCAGGTCAGGAAAGGGGAATAACAAAAGTAAAGTAAGGGTAAACTGTGAAATATTTTAGTTTCACATTGGAAATTAGTACATTAAATTAATGTGTGCTGTTCTATCCACAGCACCTGCAACTAATAAGCCCACAGGCAGTGGAAGAGACACAGAACCTCCAGACTCTGGAGACGCTGGGCAGGTGCAGGAAACAGATGGGGAGGACAGCCCTGTCATTCCACCAAAGGGACCCAGGAGGAAGATTGTGAGGCCATTGGCAGTCATGGAGGACGATGATGAGGACACCAATAACAATGTGCAGTCCGATGCCATAGGTTCGCAGCAAGAGTCAAGGCCACAACACAGCCAGGGTCCACAGGTCACAGGCCCCGCACGGCCAGCAGCTCCGTTGATCAGCAGGAAGACTCGGTTTTCGCAGGGCTGGAATTACACATGCTCCAGGTGCAGCGCCTACAAGCCAAACACATGAAGGCGATACAGCGTGAGATGAGGGCAGGGCTCAGGGGCATACGGGAAGAAATGAGGGGGTGCTGTGCAAGTGCTTTCTGAGGAGTTGCGTGCCGAACGCGCTACTAGGTGCAAAGAGCTGGGCCACATGGACCGGTACACGCGCGCAATCAACCGCTTGGCCTCAGCAACCAATATTCTGTCCAGGCGCACCATTGAAACACAGCATGAGTTCTCACACGGCATACAGGACATCGCCACTGTCGTTGTGCAGTCCACATCTGCTCTGGATGAACTGCGTGCCCTACGTACCACTGGCCCTGGAGTACTGACTCCAAGTGAGGAGGACTCCCAGTCAGTGCGGAGCTCCACCACCCCACCACCCCACCACCCACCGTAGAGAGGCGCCGTAGTGGCAGGAGCAATAGGCCTGCTACATACCTTTAGAATGTGCAGCCAAATACCAATGATTAGCAGGGGCAAAATATGGACAACTACAGTGTTGACTTTGCAGTCACTCCAGTTACATAGTTGCACTGTGAATTGAACATGTGCATTACATTGGGAGTGTATGTACTTGCCTATGAGGATGTGTGGCATTGTTGCTGTAGCTATTAAAACACACTTGCACAGATTGAAGTTGTCATTGTGTCATTATTACTCACCTAGAAGTAGTTGCGTGTAATCTCATCACGCCTCTGTCGCCCAGCTGCAGCACCAGCTACACCAGCTGCAATGCGTTCAGGTCCAGGCCCCTCCACGTCAGAGGATTCAGATTCGCTCAACTCCACTGGTGTGCCTTTCCCTTTCCTGGTAGCGATATTGTGCAGCATGGCACATGCTACAACAATTTTGCAGCAAGTTTCGGGGCTGTATTGGAGTGCTCCTCCACTATTATGAATGCACCTGAATCTGCTCTTCAATATGCCAAAGGTTCTCTCAATGGTGCCTCTTGTTGAAATGTGTGCCCGGTTGTAGCGCCACTCCCCAGCAGTAGCAGGATTGAGGTAGGTTGTCATGATGAAATCCCGGACTGCATAAGCACTGTCACCTGTGGTTGGAAATGTAAACGGTTAGTCACTGGAATGCACATGCTAGTCAGTTGAAATGTGGCCTATGTATGAGAGCATTTACCTAGTAGGTATCCCTCGCCAAAATCACCTCTTGAGAGTCTACGGTATAGCCCACTGTGACGGAAGATAAACGCGTCATGTGTGCTTCCCGGATACTTTGCCACTATGTCAGTGATGATGTTTTTGGCATCACACACCACCTGTATATTAAGTGAGTGGTAGCATTTCCGGTTCCTGTATACGTACTCATCGTTTGAGGGGGGGGATATTGCAACATGTGTCCCATCGATGCATCCTATGACGTGGGGGAATTGGGCGATGTTGTAAAAGTCCTGCTTGGTCTGTGCTAGTTCCTGTGGGGTGCTGGGGAAGTGTATGTGGTGTTGCATCCTCTGTGTCATGGCATCGAGGAACGTATTTCAGCCTCTCGCAATTTTTGGGAATCGCTATATTAGCGATTCCTTGATTTGCGATCAATTATGCCTTCATACATTGGAAATTGCTAATTTTCAGTCGCAAACGCTATTATTACCGATTCGCAGCGTTTGCGACTGAAAATTAGCTTCATACATATGGCCCATAGTGACTTTAATGGCTTCATTTCCTTGATATTATTACAAACATTGCCTTAAGCAAGCAAAAATGTGTATAGTCTTCAAATTCTCACAGGGCATCTAGAAAGAATGCTTTATAAAGTTCAGAGTTACATTGATTTACAAATTGAGCCACTACTTTTAGTACACAATTCACAAACGGGGCAACTGTTATTTTGCTCTATATGCCTATTTTCTGACCCCCTGGTGACCAACATTAGGCTCAATCAAAATGTATTTTTACCCAATAAAACTCCCACTACATATGAAGTTCAGCTCAAAAGTGACCTAAATCTGTAGCAGTAGGGATTCAATTAAGTCATAAGAGATAATTTATTTTTAGTAATTCAGTAGGTATGCCCTTACTATTTTAGTGGATGCTGCTGCTACATTATTGTTTACTGGAGGGCTGTGGCCCATCAAAATTCATGCAGTTAAAGGCAGGAGTGAATGTGAGGTTCTGTTTTTGGGATCTTACCTTTGACTCTATCCTCATTGTATCTCCGCGGCACTTCATTAAATTTACCAAACACTTACCTTGGATCTTGCACCTTTATTAGCATCAGACAAACACTTGAAAATAACAGATTAGCCAAGAGCAACCAAAACGTGGCAATTTTCAAACACCCATTCACATTTACATAGTTAATTAAGGCTCTGCCAATAGGATTTTCTGATGAAGGCAGAAATATTTTTCTCTGGCAGCAAATCCTTGAGCCAGACTAATAACCCTATACCTGCCACAATGTGGAAGAAAATGGAGTAGGCTAAAAACACATACACCATATATAGTTGTGAGCATTGATGCTCTGAGGTGGAAAACCTAACAGTGTGTATTTTTTAATGGGTGGACATACTCAAACAAGGATGAGTCAATTTTTCTGATTCACGCAGGATGCGTCTAAACTAGCTGTGAAGCATATATCTTAACATGATGCACAGTTGAGTGTGGCTCCTCACTGCCACAGATCTTTTGCTTTTGTTTCTTAGCAAAACCTCCTAAACTACCTTCAGATGGAAAACCGAATCTGCAGCAAACTCTCTAAATCGTAAAGAACAGATATTCATTCATTTCATTTCATAAGGCTTTATTCGGAACAAAAAAATCATGTCCATAAAAGCACACATATAATAAATGCAAAACATACAACATTTACAATACAATTACTTTTTCAGTTCAACGCTCAAGATTTAAAAAAAAAACATATTATACAGGCAGGGACTGAATAAATAGTTAAAAACTCATGCTTTTCCTAACACTAATTGCTTTAAGGAGGAAGGTAGCAGTATAAAAACATACATCGGGGTGGTGCAAACTAAAAAGCAATTTCATAGAATCATGAACTGTTCTAACACCAAACTTGATAAAAATAGGTTTTAAAAAAGTTTTACGAAAATTCCCATACAATTGACACAGCAGGAGAAAGTGCGTGGTGCTTTGTGCAGAAGTATTGTCACATGGACAAGGGCCAACAGGATGCTGGTTCAGCGAAGGGAAGGCAACTAGATTATGCACAGTCCCCATCCTCAACCTTGTTAAGACAAACTGATGGGAAACTCTTGTCACTAGAGTCAAATACGATTGAAAGCCCGCTATGTCATTCAGACTGTTATAAAACACACAGGTGGATAAC
This sequence comes from Lissotriton helveticus, assembly GCF_964261635.1. NCBI lineage: Eukaryota > Metazoa > Chordata > Amphibia > Caudata > Salamandridae > Lissotriton > Lissotriton helveticus. Next base: position 1,532,904,271 of record NC_136067.1, read on the forward strand.
TTTCCATTATTACTTACCCGCCTCTCTAATTTGTGATTAAAAAAGATTTTCTTCATTTCAGACTTAGAAAAGTCTGAAGCCCCATATCGATCCCCAATAATATTAAGGCCATAGATCTCCTGGAAACTGTTGATGATATATTTAATCCACGGGATCTTTAGATGGTAATCAACAGTGAGACAATCATTGATGATAGCTCTGGTTAAGGATGTCTCTTCATTCAGCCAAATTGACCGCCACAACATTAAAGGTCGCAGAAGAATCAAATCAGTTAAATGTTGAATTCCCAGTTCTCTATGGGCTAAGTCGTTGGAGGTAGATTTTGGCAAGCACAAAAGTCTTTTAAGGAAAGCATTTTCCTCCACCTGAAGGCTTCCAACTGGGGCCAGACCCCAGACCCCTGCCCCATACAGGGCTACGGAAAGACATCTAGACTGGAAGATCTTGAGCATGTCTTTTATCCGTTTATTCCCTAGTTTGGTAGCAAAAGTAAACAACCCATTTGCACTTCTCATCATCTTAGTCCTGACATTCTTATGCTCATTAGCCCAGCAACAATTCTTAGAGAAGGTGATCCCTAGGTAGCAGAAATTATCGACTTTTTGGACCCTTTTGCCTTCAATGTAATAAAATTGGGGCTTACTCGCCCGTTGTCCACACTCCATAACATAGGTTTTAGCTTTATTAATCACAAGTTTTCTACTCCTGATAAATTGTGAAAACCCATCCATCAGGCGTTGTAGTCCTATCGGGGTCCTGGACAGCAGCACGGCATCGTCCGCGTAGAGCAGTACGGGGACATTGAATCACCTACTCTCGGGGCATCTGCCACTACTGTCTGTAATATCGAGTCCACCTCATTGATAAAGAGAGTAAAAAGCAGGGGGGCTAAAACACACCCCTGCCTTATACCCCTACCGATCTTAAATTTGGTGGTGCACTCCCCACTGGAACCGTATCGAACGCTAGTACGCAGTTTAACATAGAGTCGGGCCAGAAAGAAGACAATACCCTCGGGTGCCCCCATTTCAATCAGTTTGGCCCAAAGGATTGCGTGGTCCACCATATCGAAGGCGCTGCTCAAATCTGCGAAGCAGAGGTAAATTGGGCCCTTCTTGGCCTGAGTGTATTTCCCAATCAAAAGTTCGAGATTTAAGCATTGCTCAACTGTCCCACGCCCTTTTCTAAATCCAAACTGGCAGTTGGCCAGGATCCTGTTAGTTTCTGCCCATTCTTCCAGTCTAACCATAAGTACCCGGCTCATAATTTTCACCGAGGAATCCAATAAAGATATTGGACGATAATTTTTCACATCCCCGCGGTCGCCTTTTTTAAAGATTGGAATAATAATTGATTCTTCCCAGGTTGGGGGTATCCCATGGCAAACTGCAGCATTAAAAACTTTAACCAGCAGTGGGCCCCAGACCTCAGGGGCTGTCTTATACACATCGATGGGCACCCCATCCGGTCCTTGAGCTTTTCCTCCCTTACTTGAGCTGATACTATTCATAACCTCAGTAATAGTAATGTTCAGAGGGATGGTGGGCCAACCATCCATATTGTTGCCCAAGGCTTTGTCAGAGTCAAAAATATTAGAAAAGTGGGAGATCCATGTTTCCATATTGACCATGGAGGTTAGTTCCGGTACCTTCTCATCTTTGAGGAACGGGCAATTGACAGTAGCCCAAAATAGGGTACAGTTTTTTGATTCTGCAGCCAGAGTCAATTTATCCCAAGCCTCAAGCCGTAACTCGGCCTTCCTTCGCTTTAGTATTATCTTATAATCTGTTCTAAGCTGGGACACCTGACTACCAACTCTAGGTTTAGCTGCCAGAGCCTCTTTGAGCTCTTTGAGTGCAGTGGTACATGCACGATCAAACCATCCCCTGTGTTGGGTGGGCTTAGATCCTGCTGTTTTAGTAAACTTATTGTCAATAATGGTATTGATTCTAGTAAAATATCCGATAAAATCAACAGTGACGTCAGCGTGCTCAAGAATCGCAGTGATTTCTAATAAGCAGCTGCTAATAATTAGATCAGACGTCAGTCCTGCTTTATCCCCTTTCCATCTTAACCTCGTACCGTTCGGTCTATGGGGTTCAATGTTAGCGATTATACCCGAATCCGGTACAGGCTTTCCTTTCCAGAGTGTGACTTCAAGAGTGATACAGTTATGATCGCTGAGCATAATATCCACAACCCTTGGGACCAAACTCCAGGGGATAAGGTTAGAGGACATACATATAAAATCTATAACGGTATTTGCCCCTCTACCTGAAAAAGTCGGGATACTCTCCCCTAAATCGTTCTTCTCATTCTCCAATATTTCCATATCATGTACAGCTAACAGATTATTCAGGGATTCCCCATACATGTTATGTGGAAAATGGAGATCAACATCTCCTACGCGATTGGTAACCCACACGTACTTTGATGAGAGAGGGGGCAAACAACAGTGTTAAAATCTCCTGCCAAAATAAATTCAAAAATAACATTCGAACCATCTATAATATCAGCCAGTGCACTCTCTAAGGCATTAACCACCAAGTGCCTGGTACTGTCGAATATATTATTATAAAAATTGATTAGGAGAATATTTCTTCCTTCATCTTGCGTCAACCATAAAATTTGAGAGTGAACCCCCACTAAGACATGTTTTTTAACAATTATTGGAGTTTTCACAGAAATCAAGACCAAGAGCCCACCCTTAGATCTACCAGAGGTTAATGCTACAGCGGGCAATTGGTAGGAAACAAACCCATTGTAGCCAGTAAAATTTTTGCACCAAGTTTCCTGGAGACATATAATGTCGAATAAACCAACAAATTCTTTCCACCCCAAACAGTCCTCTTTAGACAATAAGCCCGAAATGTTCCAACTGGCAATAAAACATCTTGGGTGTCCGTCGGTAACATCAGTAGTGATAGTGGGGATAATACATTGAGTGTCCGGGATATAGTTAGAATTAGGATGAGTTATACTTAACCTATCAGCTACAAAGCGACCCTCGGTACACTCAATAGATTCACCCACCGCATCACATATCGTACGGCAATCATAATTCTCACTTATAATGTCAGGGAGACCTGTGGCATTTCCATCTCCATCACAGAGAGCCTTTTTTATTTCATACATCGGGGAAACCTGATCAAAGTTCAGTCAATCATTAGAATCTAAGCCACTCAGGGGTTGATATCGATTGGATGTCGCCAGCTCAAAACCACTAGACATACCAAATCCCCATGGTGAAGAAAGCCCGCATGGGAGGAAGATTGTTCAGGTACTTAGCGGCAAATCATTGGAACAAACTTCCGGTGGAGCTACGACTAGAACCGGCTGAAACTAGGTTCCGTGCTAAATTAAAAACATACCTATATGTCAGGTAGAATGCTCGCCCCTCAGTTAAAATTCTAGCTTCCGCCTCTCTCACAATAGCGCGGGGACACGCCGGTGTGCGTAACTCAGCGCTCTACAAATGCCCCTATTATTATTATTTACCAGCAACACAGCCTCTTCTCACCCCAAGGTCAAGTTTGGGCTGGGCAAAAAGGTGTCTATAAAAATACCCCAGAGGTCGGAGTGAGATTCCCTGATCGTTCAGTGGACGGGAAGTAGTTCTAATCAAAGAGGTAGTGGCAAGATGTGGATTTTTAAAATTAACTATTACACAGTCGCCACTAATATCTTTACGTGATTTCCCTATCCATTTAGTTCTAGTGGTGGTTAGAATCTGATCAGACATAGCTACTGGGAAACCACACTCTCTATTCAGGCAACCCACTGTTTTATTCTTCAGTGACTCATATGATTCTGAGTCACCATATAGTCCTGTCTCCCTGACTGGTGGGACGTTAGTCAGAACTGCCACATAAGGAGCGCAGTCTGGGGGAAGATCAGGTTGCGAGTAACCGTATCGCCTTGTCTTTTCTTTGGGAGGACCTGGATTATCCATAGGAGCTAAGGTGATGGAAGTCTTTGAGCACACTGGTGCTATGCTGGATACAGCTTCCATGACTAGGCACGATCCATCCTCCAGTGTCCTTACACTCTCCTTTATAGGACCCTTAGCCATTGAACTAACTTCAGGGCTTACATTAGACCCAGTTTGTAAACTCAAAAGGCCACCCAACCTTAATACTTCCCCCGAGATGGTATTAAGTTTCTCAATTAGGGGTTTAATAATTTTATCAAGCTTTGCATCAATGATGCTAATCAAAAGCTCTAGCTGTTCAGGATCTAATTGTACATTAGAATTATTAAATACAGCTACAGGATCACTTATAACTATGTCCGGTGGAGGTTCCGATCTTTTTTTATTGTGTTTCCCCCCCCCCGTTTAGGGATATTTGCCCTGCCGATATTCTTCCCAGATCTCAGTACCCTATGGGCTCTAGGAGCCGGGGAGTCAGATTCTATACCATCTGGTGGGGGCTCGGGCAAAACCAAATTTGGCTCTAATACAATCGGGATAGCCATAATGGGGGTACAGGAGGAACGGGGTCACAGCTAATATCAACTAAAGAAGTCGACAGGGATATAGGTGATTTGGGTGGACTCACTAGAGGCACAGAAGGTGTTCCACGACCCAATGAAAGCCTTCGTTCCTTATTAATTTTATCTACTACCATGACAAGATAATTATCAAGAGTAGCGAGGGCTGGGCGAGTATTTGCATTGGTGCTTTTAGACATGATAAAATCCCAGTTACTCTCAGTTACACAACAAAAAAAAAGAACAAAAAAAAGAAAAGAAAAAAAATACCGAAAGCCTTAATGAACGTTCTACAATTAAAATATTAAACAAGGTATACAAAGTACAACTGGGCAAGTGCATGAACAGTCTCGATAACCAAAGGCACAGCTGTCTACCTTCAAAGTCCAGCGCTTGTCCCAAAACCAAGATCCGTGGCCCTGCCCTGTCTCAGCCTGCCTCTGACGGCCTCAGACGGCCCGCCCTCTGCCTGGGCTCAGCCCGCGCGCGTCCCGCGGGGCGGGAGGCGTACGATGTACTTATGGCGCCTCCGGGCGCGTGGTCAAGCGACACGCCCTCACTAGGGCTGCTGGTAGTGGTGGTCCGCTGTCCGGGACCGCTACGGGCGCTGGACGGTGAGCAGGTGGGCAGAAGCAATCGCCTGGAGCCGTTTCCCTCACGGCGGCGTCAGGCTCACACAAATGAACAGATATTCACTGTAACTGCATACAGCCAGAGAGAAAATGCAAGAAAGCATAGATTGACAGAAAGAACACAGAATTGTGTGAGATGTCACCTCACTATCTACCAACAATTTGGAATTCGCTATCAATTCATAGGGACATCTGGGCATATTCAATGAACAGGCAAAATGAAAAATTAGAGCAAGAAAGTTTGAATATGTTCCCGACAACTTAGTAGATTGATATTTCCTCTGTTGGGTACTGGAACAAAATTCCATCATTTGCTGGCTTTGAATGGAAAGGGTATTCCACGAGCAAGGTTCAGGTTAATCCATCAGGCATTTTCTGCATGGAGTGCAAGATCTGGGGTGGGTTGAGCAGATTGAACCTCTTTTTCAGATTACTTGAAGTTCCATAAAGTACTATTATACAGACTTAAAGGGCAGACTTAAAATATCTCAACACTCCATAGGAAGCCTCTGGTATTCAATTATTCATCAAGTGCGACTTTAAAGTGAAATACTCCTGGCTGCCCGTATTGTTGCATTTTGGAGCAGTCGAAGATTGTTTTAATATGTTGCTGGGTATTACCAGTCCTTATAGCATGGTAAACAATAATTCCCTAGCCAATGATTGTTCTTTTAATAATATCTCTATGTTGTTCAGGGAAAAATGGACACTAATGACACAGAGGTGTAAGCTAGTTTTTTGAAAATTTTGCAACTTATACTATTGGGCTGGTTACGATATCGGTCAGAGTTTCCTTCTCCCTAGACCGACTTGGAATCAGGACTTACCGACTCGCGGTCAGCAGTTCCTCCCAATTGTTAGGGATGCTTCCGGACACGGTTTGGAAGGACTCCCATTAACTTCAATCCGAGCCTGTGTTCCAACCGACAACACAGGCTCCTATACGGAAAATGGGTGTCTGCAGAAAACCTTTACATTTAAGGCCACTCAAGACATGGAGGGCAGACTGTTTTGAAAGCTACCTGCCTTTACTACAGTCCTGTATTTGTCTCTATGTCAAAAAAGATCGAATGACAAGGGATCCTTCATTATAGTCTTTCTCTAGTTTCTATCACAAATAATGAATAGAAGGTTCTAATAATGGCCCACTTGTCACCCAACCTGCTTTTTAGTCGAAAACAGTAAAAGGACATTATTTAAGGCAAGAGAGCCTTCAGGGTAGCCTGACTTTCATATCTATGAAATCAAATACTTGGTCCTGGCAGCACTTACGAGAGGACGCTTACAAGACATGTTAGACTAGTAGTACAATGAGCGCATAGAGGAGGGAGGAGCAGAGGGAGAAACAAGGGAGTGGTTGATGTGGAGCACACAGGTGAAGGAGGGGCAGATGGGCAAGAGATATGAGAGTGTCATTAGCAGTGGGAATGAGCAATGGACAAGGAAAGGAAGAAGAGACAGGAGGGAGATATGAGATGGGGACAGGCAGTAGGAAACAGGAATGCATAGAAGTAAAAGAGAAGCTTTATTTCAAGTTATGAAAGCTTCTAAGGCTGAACTATGTTTGCCTTCAAGCCAATCCCTGCCATAGTGAAGATGATATTTCAAACTGCTTTCTCTGAGGAAGTTCCATACTCGTTTATCTCTGGCAGACTGGTAATGCTCAAACAGTTGTACTTCATATATATACCAACAGTCAAGTGAATAAATCCACAAACCCAATCTGATCAAATGAGTAGGTGGCGGCATCTAAAACTGTTCAGATGATTGTGTCTATTTATGGACCTATTTGTGATGATCCTACTTGGTATTTAAACTTTTAATTACAATTTTAATTTAGGGGCATTTACGTTACAATAGGGGATTGGAACATTTCACTGCAGGCAACAGATAAAACGAGTCAATTGAGTGCTTCTAGTTTCATAAGGGTTGTAGGGCAATGAACTCAGTTCTCAAGAAAGTATCCCTCCTGCAACCATTAGGCGCTGATTGTCAGCAATCGGCTAATTGGCTGAGGAAAAATTACACCTGAAACTACTTTTACCAACCAGCAAATCTGACTGCGAGATCCACATGTTTGGTCCTTTACAAATATTTTCTGGACACGAAGTGATATTTCGGCATGTGTTTTTTTCACAGACAAATGGTTTGACTATCCTGTGTTTTTGGCCGGAAAAAACACACAAATTGATGGGAAAAATGTGTTAACAGGAAATAACATGAAACAACAGAACGTATGTAACTTTCTGATGGATATCACATACAATCCTAGTGCTATGGATAGCCCACTAATAGGATCCTTGTGATTTTTGAACAGCCAAATCAGCCGAAACTTGGGTTCTGACAGTGAGCTTTACTCTGAACACCATCTGGCAGCCATATTGCAGATTTACAACCTGCTGTAATTAAAAAAAAGCTCCATGCACACCATGAGGCCTGCCAGCTTTCAAGCAATGCCTCAGAGCAACCAAAAATACAAATTTAGCTAGCCTCAATTCCAGATGCTGGCAGAGGATGTGGTCACATAGGAGCCACAGCTAAGAGGCCATTTGGTACTCAAGACCAGTGCCAACACCTGTGTGAAAATCTGGAAGCAAATGATGTAGAACTTCAGCAATGCAAGAGCTAATCAATACAGACTTGGGAGAGTGGACTTTGGGGAGGATATACACCACAGCTTAAGTTTATCCTCTTAGAGGAGCAGGCCCAGAACATTATCAGCTTCACAAGCATTGCGGGAATAAAGAGGAAGTGAAGTTGGAGGGACTGAGGATGCAGGTGGGTGTTAGACACTGCTACAAAATACATGTCCATTCGTTCATGTCATACCGATAGGGCCAAGCCCTGTTCGGATGACCAGAGAGCAGACTGTGGTGCTTGGAGCCTCATGCCCTTTTCTATAATCCAGTAACGTCACACGAATTGTAGCCTTTCCATCACATTAAGTTGCTAATTGTACTGTGGATTAAGTTTTGGAACTTTTATTTTATATTGAGGAGATATTCTGTCGTCGGGGTTCTTAGTTTCTCGTTGAATTGGACTGGTGGACTGACGGAGAATCAATAGGATTGATACTAACATAAGGTCCTATATTCACTGAGCCTTTTAACACAAATAGTACTATGTAGGACCTAATAATTTTTGTAATCGTGGTTCTTAGTTTCCTGTTGAATTGGACTAGTGGGCTGACGGAGAAGGATTGATACTGCCATAAAGCACTATACTTACTGAGCCTTTTAACACAAATAGTACTATGTATGACCTACTATCCTCTGGCATACAGTAACCTCGTATAAATATAATATAGGAACCGTACTTGGATATTTGTGTCCATTGTAGGAACACTAGTCCAACATGGCACCTGTTTAACTATTACTGCTGTTTTCCTACAAGGTGAGTCATGATGTTTGATACCTGATGGTATATAGATGGAGTTTTTGGAACATATTGGATTATATTTATATGGCGTTTTCTTAATTACGACTATTGCGTGCCCACACTGTGGCTGATGTTGTGTAACACCATACACGAAGATGGTATAAAAAAATTGGTTGGTATTCATAGTCAATTTATATTCTTTTTCAAATTGAAGCTCACAGTCGGAGCTAGATATTAAGTGAGGAAGGGACTTCCCAAAGTGTTCAGTCCAATTCAACCTCATATTTTAACGCTGGAGTATACTTCTCCAACATGGCGCTGGCCTGCGACTGACCATGACCGGCTCATAAGAGGCCCATGACGCACAGCACTTTTTCATGACGACATTGAGCATGCGCATTTTAACAAATACCCTATTTAAACCCGGTTGATTATGGCGTCAGTTTTTGACAGTCCGGATGAGGGATTACTGTTGCTGGTGTATAATTTGACTGGGTGAGTGCGATTTGTGCCGCTAATTCTGTACGTGTGGTTTGTTTGTCCATGTGCCGCTTTGAAGGACTCTTCTGCGATTACGAGTTCGGGGCATTATTCTGCTTGGATATATGTATCTTCTCATTGAACATGCATCGTATGTGTTACATCAATTTAAGGCTGATTCACGTCGGCGTATGCTTTCCTTAGAATGCTCCATTATAGATTGTCTTATGGTGAGATGTTATTATACACATTAACATGAGACACTTATTTTGAGATGAAGCGATCTTGGAAGTTGGAGTAACTGTGGGGTTCTTTCTCAAAGTTTGAATTAATATGGCACCAGGAGGATATACACTTACTGTTGGGAATTATAATGTGGACAATTGAAATTATTTGTTTGCCCATGTTATGGGTAAAAATTATTGAAGGGACATTATCTTTCACATTAGGTTATTGGCGCTACATTGGCCACCAGAAATATGGGAGGCTGATAGATATATTATATTTCCTTACTGCGTTACAATTGATGTGGAGGTAAGACGACCTCTAGAGACCCCTGTGGGTAAAATGTGACAGGCCCTTTTAAGTAGATTATGAACTATTCTGCACTTTTTACTAATTGATTTATAAGTATACTGGTTTTCCTTTGGGATGCATGACCTGGGTCTGTGTTTCCCTATTACCCTTAATAAATGGATGGTTGGAATCAGGGAGTTCTTGATGTGAGTATCACACAATGAAAATGTGTGTCCTCCCTTTACTAGGACTTGAGCCACCACTTGGGCCACCACTGCGAATCTATGTGTTTGGACGATTGCGGTACACTACAGAATCTACAAGCACACTATATATATTGCTTGCAGTAAGACACCATCTTGAGAGTTGCAGTGACAATTGTGTGTTTGGGTAGCAAATTTGAATTTTTAACTATGACATGAGTGCCATTATTTATTCTTAACCTCAAGCTAATATTTTTTGTCTTTTTTACTAGATCTTAGGATTGACTATACTTTAAGTCAGTGCCCCTATTACCCCTAAAACAAATGGATGGTTGGAATCAGGGAGTTCTTGAGGTGAGTAGCACGCAATGACAATTTATGTCCTCCCTTTACTAGGACTCGGGCCACCAATGCGAATCTATGAGTTTGGATGGTTGCGGTACACTACAGAACCTACAAGCACACTATATTTATTGCTTGCGGTAAGACGCCATCCCGAGAGTTACTTTGACAATTGTGTGTTTGGGTAGCACATTAGAATCCTTAAATATGACATAGGTGCCATTATTTATTCTTATGCCCCATGTAAACCCCTAGCTAATATCTTATTGTCTTTTTTACCAGATCTTAGGATTGTCATTAATTTGCTTGACCTTGGAGTACATTGACTCAAGTATACAGGCTGAACGGGCCGGGATTAAAATAGTCATGGTGAGACCCATATGTGGGTTTGTGATTTCTCTCTCCCCATTCCCCTCCCTTTCTTCTATTTTCATATTTACTCTTATTATAATTTTATTTGCTGCTTTTGACTTTTCCTCTGTTAAATTTCTTTTTCTTTCTCTTGTGATTCCATTTTTGACTTCCCTTTAATGGGGATGGTTACCATAATGTTTGAGAATAGCTAGATATTGATATGCAGGTTATTAGTACAACAGTCGTATGTCATTTGGGGTCAATTTAGTGCTATTTCTGGATATACGTTTTTTCAATTTAAAATTTGTTCTTATCTTTTCTTTTCTTAGTTCTCTATGTTTTGTTTTCCTCCAGGTTACTATTATTATTTTTCTCTTTTGTGTGCCATATATATAATGTCCCTAAGCTAGATTTATATTGAACTTTCTTCATGTCAGTGTTATTTTAACGAAGTGTACGCAAATTTGAAATCAATCTGTCACCTTGTAATTTTTAAATGTGTACAGCTCTGTTTTGTATTTTAAATGTCTATATTCGTATAGTGTGAAGCTTTCACTGTTTATAGTTTTGTCTTGTAATTTATGGTATTCTTCATACATTTTTTTGAGATATATACATATCCCTATACACATGCAATGTGTAGTTTTAATGTGTGCGGTTCTGTAAATGTCATTGAGTTTGTCTGTATCGTTTACATATATATATATTGTGTATGTGAACATCAGAAAGTGGTTTCAGCACTCCAAAGACAGTAAAAGTTTTTTTTAAATATCACATTCAACTTAAAGATTTTCTATCTTCAGACAATATGCACATAAAGAAAGAAAAAGTCCAAATTTAGTAGATGTGTTTCTTGTTCCAAGATTTTTTTTCTCTATATTATTCACATAACAGAAACTTCTTCCAAAAGTGAAATCATCAAAGACATAGCCAATGCGTTTCGTCTCACTAGGAGACTTCTTCAGGGCTTCAAATCAATAATATATGTCTATAGTCCTCAAGATACGAAATAGTATGGTATTCACAATTGTAGTTAAATGGAACGTTTGTTAGCGTATTCTTATAATCGCAAACTGGCATGATAACCGCACGATGTCCGATCCATTCGAGGGTTGCACCTACAATTAAAATTATTGACACTTTTCCTTTGGTTAGGTGCGGTTTCTATTGGTCCCTGCCCTCTCTTACTCTTGTTTGTTCTTATATTGTGTATGTATTTTTAATGTTTTTGTTAATGTTTTTGTTATGTTATAAGTGTGATTTAGTGTTGTTTTGTCTATATGTTCTTACAGCCCTGATGAAGTTTCAGCTGTGGAATGAAACGCATTGGCTGATGTTAGAACTGGGTGTCTCTAGTTGGCAGAGGTAGGTACCACTGTCCAAATAGGGGCCCTTGCTTCTAGTCAGGGTAAGTAGGAAACCCCTGCTCACCCTCTAGGTAGCTTGGCACGGGCAGTCAAGGCTAACCAAAGGCAATGTGTAAGGTACTTGTACCAACACTCACAGTAACATAGTGAAAACACCACAAACTGACTCCACAACAGTTTAGAAAAATAAAGGTATTTAATCTAAACTACACAAGACCAAAACGACAAAAATCCAACATACACAGTTCAAGAATATGGTTGCAAAAGGGTTCTTAATGTTAGCGATAACTGTATCCACAGTTGCGTCACGTTTTAGCCACAGTCCCTTTGTTAGCGATAAAAAGTTCCAAGCACAGAAGCTGTAGCGGTGAAAAACAAGCGATGCGTTGCTCCTGAGACCCTGGGGAGGCGTTAGCGACAGCCCCGCTGCAGCAGCGGACGTGTTGCGACGAATCCGGTCTGTATGGGGAGGAAGGCCACTTGTATGGATTCCGGTGCATAGGTTCTGTAGGAAGTTTTCTCCCGCAAAGGCACGATGCGACGATTCTCGGGTGTTGTGACGATCTCCGGGGCGACGATGCGCGGTCCAGCGGCGATCTATCTCTCGCAGCTCCTCGTTGCGGTGGCTTTGCGACGATTCTCGCAGCAACGTGATGTGATGGTTTCACCCAGCAGCAGCAGGCTCTACGACGATGTCCGCAGCAGCGGAAATCTTCCCGCTAACGAAGGATGCAGGGTCTTTGGGCAGCGCAGCAGGCGCTGCGACGATCTCGATCTTCATAGCGGCGGGAATTTTCACGCTCGGCCAGGTTTGCGATTTTCCGTAGCAAAGTCTTTAAAAGCGTGATTTCCAGCTCCCCTCCACAGGTACAACTTCCAGAGGCGCCACACATGGGCCAAGCACTCCAGGAAGGACAGAGCTCTCTCAGCAGAGCTCAGGGAAGCTGGAGTGAAGTCCTTTTGTTCCTGGGACTTCAAAAACAGGAAGCCAGCTCTTCTCAGGCCCTTGGAGATTATTTCAAGACAGGGGACACAGCACAACAGCAAGGTCCTTCCCCTCTCCTTGGCAGCAAAGCAACAGCAGGTTAGTACAGCAGAGCAAGAGCAGGACAGTCTTCCTTCTTCAGATTCAGCTTTCTCCTTGGCAGAGGTTCCTTCTTGATTCAGGATGATATAATTTTCTGTTGTCAGGGGTCCTGTACTTATACCCCTAAAAGTCTTTGATCCCTTTGTGCAGGAGGGCTCTGAGCCAGGTCTGAACCAGTTCTCGGTGTTTCTTGAGCACTTTGTTTTCCTGGCTTCCCCTTTCCTTTCAGAGTGAGGGGCAGGGTCGTCAGCCGCCCAGCTGGAGGTGGAGCCAGCATTGTGGAAGGCAGGCACAGCCCTATTCAGGCCCAGGTGCTATCTCCTCCCACCACTCAAGTTGCAAATGCAGTCATTCAGCCTAGGGCTGACTCAGCCAGCCTCCTGGGGAATCCCCAGCCCCTGTCACTCTCAAACCAGACAGTCAATACACAAACAGGCCAAGGCACACAGAAAGATCAGACAAGAGAACAGCAGCTTTCTAAAAGTGCTATTCTCAAACACAGGAGTTAAAAACCACCTTTCATAAAAGATGTGTTATTAAATTCTGAGTTCAGGGATACCAGACTTTCATGTCTTATCTTGCTCCTATGGGAAGATATGCTGGTAGCCACTGTAGCCAGCATCCCCCATGCTAGCCTATGAAGCAAGATAGCCTTGCAGCAGAGAAAAACGAAAATGGCTGTAATCCACTACCAGAGCATGTCACCTGCACAAGTACATGCTCTACCTTTCACATACACTGCACCCTGCCCAAGGGGGTACCTTGGGCCTTCCATATGGGTGACCAATGTGCACAGAAAGGGAAGGGTTAGGCCTGGCCAGTGGGGACACTGACCAGGAGGACATGGCAGTTCACAGACTGCACACAGGCACTGCGATGGAAGGCTTGAGACACCATTTTAGGGCTACTCATGTGGGTGGCACAATCAGTGCTGCAGACCCACTAGTAGCATTTGTCATCACCAGCCCTGGCACACCCAGTGCACTTTACTAGGGACTTCATGGTGACACAAATATGCCAATCATGTATATCCAATCATAGTAACAATTTACACAGGAAGCACTTACACTCTGACACTGATCAGTAGTGGCAGAGTGTCCAAAGCATCTAAACCAGCAACAACAAAATCCAGCACAGCATCAAAAATACAGGAGGTAGAGGCAAAAAGATAGGGGGAAACCACGCCAAGGATGCCAGGTCTAACAGCTGATGTCCAATTTTAAACTTCAACAACAATAAAAGATACTTTGGATATACTTGGAATTTACTGACTTTGTTCTACTGCACCTTCCCTCTTATACAAATTTGCTTATCTGGTTTCCAGTGGAGTGGAAGTGCGGCGAGCTCTGGAAGCAGTTACACATACTTTCTAATTGTTTATCCTCACCTAGGAATTGATGTGCTGAACTGTGGTCAGCCGCATTCTGTCCTTTTTTTGTAATGCACAAAAAACAGGGTACATGATCTTGCCTATTGGCTCTTAGTCATGCAGAAGACTCTCTACTCTACACGCCATACATTGGCCTCTCCCACTCTGGGGTGCTACCCCCATATTGATAGCTAATTCTCAGAGACAATGAAATAAGTAAACATTTGGCACAGGTGCAAGTTCACTAAACAATCGCCATATTGGTAGTTCATAGGTCAGTTTGGATAGTTCTTGCGCCAAAGAGTTCACACTGGTGAAAGGTTAGCTACCTAATGTAGTGTAGTTCCTATCTTCCCAATAGGCTCTGCGCATTGGAATAATACCTACAGCAGTAAGGGCCTAGGCCAGACGTTAACTAGGTCTACTACTGTCGATACTAGACTTAAAGTTTTGGGTTTGCCAGCTTAGCTCAGAGTTCACTAGAAACTTTCTCGAATGTTCAAGGAAGACTTAACTTCCCTGATTAGACAAGAAGGGATTTAGTTTCTGACAACCATAGAACATGACAACTTTGCTCTCCCCTAATCAAGAGTCAATCTCGAGAGTCGTGTGAACAAAAGGCAAATTATTTTACTCAGTCAGTACGTGCATTCTTAGTCTCATCAGAATGTAGAGTAAAGGAAGAGACGGGCGTGTTCAATAAAAAGGTGTTATTTATTGATCAGTCTCTTTTCTCATACAAGAGAAATGGATCGATATTATTGCAATACTTATAGTTAAGTAAAGTGCATACATTAAAAGCAATAGTATAAAATAATACTGTAAAAACATTGATATGGTTTCTAAGCCATAAGATGTTTTAAAATGAATAAAATATATTACATACACATATACATTTGACTAAACGTACTCAACTGGTGTTTCTAGATACGCCTACCCCGTGTACCTGACCTAAGCCTAATACGTGGGCGGGAATAGAAAGTTACAGTTTAAGTTAAGTTTGTTTTTGCCAAGTGAATAACTAAAGAATTCTCTGTGAGGGGTTATTCAGTTCTGTACCTGGAAGTTAGGATGAATGAGGAATGGTATCTCTCTCTCTGGTCTCGATATTCCAGGCGGCCTGCGAGGGCTGCCCAGAAACGCCGGTGCTGGATTCTCGGCAGGAGAAAGCAGCGCGTCTCTCAGCGCGTCAGAAAGGCGGGGCTGCTGCCAGCGGGGTCTGCTCTGCTCTTCGCTTCGGCAAGTATGGCTGCTCCGTCTCGTCACCACGCGTGTGTTTGCATATGGCAAGATCGGTAATATTTATACCTTTAAGGTGCCGAGATTGACGTAAGGATGGACATAGATACGTCAATAAAGATGTCATACGACTTGCTCGTTAGCACATTCTTTTACTAAAGTTCTCGGTGAAATCAAAACAATGGCCGCAGGGTTTCGCCCAGGTTGTCATAGGTTTGATTTGTTATGAGAACTCCGTATGCCTTATCAGGGGCTGGAGGAATATCGCTTGTCTAATTAGATCGCAAGCGTTATGACCTAATCAGATAACACGTTCCTGTGCCGTAGTGTGACTGCGTCAGATAACGGTATCTGCATCATGGGGGTTTTCTGCCTCATGGGCTGACTGCTAGTTAACTTGTTGGTTTGTTTAACTAGAATAGGGTCAGGAATAGGGGGATCCATTCAGGACCTATAGGAATACATGACACCCACTCCACGCTAACTATGGACATATTTACTAATCTAGGCATAGTATAACATAGTACAACATACTATAGAGTAGTGTGTATACCTTACCACCCCAAAAAACATAAATGCATTTTGAAATTTTCAAATATACTGAAAAATTGCAGACATATATATTGTATGCACTCAAGCTGTAGAATAATGCCAAAGTAATCGCATTTGTATACATTATTGCTTGTATGGTATATGAGAATTACACATGAAATGGTTTCTTAAATACAGAAAAAAGTTTCAAGACCATTCCATCACAGAATAAAATATTTATGAACATGCCAGCGGGCAGCTAATGTCTATAAGCTATCTAAAATTTAGAAACCTTAGTTCTCTAAGAATAGTTCTTACTTTAAGCAGAAGATAATGTCCCGAAAAATATGAAAAAATATTTTGGGGCTGCTGAAAAATTGCTGTCCGTGAACTGGAGCGAAATTGTTCATGTGACTTTATTTTTAAAGTTGAAGGCCGAATTCAGGGAACGCCATGTGCGGGCTTGTTCAAAAGTCTCTATTTCTGTTCGGGTGAGAACATCATATCATTTAGGCTTTCGAAAAAACTGTCAACAGCTTCCTGGGAAAGTTCCACTAACTCGGAAATAGGTGTAATCATGCATTCTTGCGCATGATTGTCTCCATTGACATTCTGATTCGCATTGCTGACAGAAGGTCGTACCTGTTCGATGCTGCTTTCATCTTGAACTTCACTACCCATCAATCGTAGGGGTGAAGCTTCCACGAATGCCGTCATCAGGATTGGTAGCCTTTGAGGGCAGCACAAAGCATGAACCTTGATCGGGCTCAACAATGTTTCTGCATCCATCGGCGCATCCGATTGTAGCGTCAGACAGGTGTCTAACACGCATTCTTCTCCGCATAGCAGACACCTCAATACAGGTAAAACACATCTTTGCCACATTGGTCGAAATGATAGAAACCAAGTCATGTTCAGGTCTCTAAGCCGGGAGAGTCCCAGGATTTTTGATATCCGGTCCCGGTATCCAATGGCTAGGATTGTTTCTTCCCTTGTCGCAAGAGTTTTGTCTGTGACATGGGTTGCCATAACGAAAAATAAGGACTAAGAATAGGATTCCTGCAATTAGTCCCAAGATCAGGGGAAGTCCGCCAAAAATCGAATGGACGAAATCTGGAAAAATACCCAGTATGGCTTTGAATGGTGTTAATGCCATCGAAAATACTGTCTTAAATACCTTTGAGACCCCATTGGTATCAGAAATATTTAAGATTTCATTCAGGATTTCCGCGAAATGTACGGGGGAATTAGTTGATAATAATGTATGTATCTCTGCAGTCGTCCTTGCGACTTGTAGATCATACGTTTCTTTTGATGACGAGAGCCTGGTAGGCGTCTGAAGAAGGACTGTTTTCATTCTGCTTAAAGTATCTATTCGAATAGAAGTAATTTTCAAATCGGGCCATGCCCTTGCCTCCCTGTCTGGGAAGGAGCTGGGGAACAACGAGCGTCCACAGCACTTGACCTTCGCAGTCGTAGTTACTAGATAAGGAGTCCCGGGCATAAGACTACAACATCTGCGGTCTACAATAAGAATGTAACTCCCATTATAGAGTCTTTGAAAGAATGGTTCTATTTCTGTTGCAGGTGCGCCTTGCTGGTGACATGAAAGGTTGTATGAATTCCCTTCACAGGCTCCATGCAAACTAATTCCGTTACACAGAAGTGTGCCACTTAGAGACATCGCACAATTGTTGCCACTAAGAAACACTTTCTGTCCTTTATTACTGACACATGCATGTGAATATGGCAGGTTCCATGTTGTTTTAAGGTACCCCTTTCCCAATTTCTCGTAGATGCCAGCCTGTATATATTTTTGGCAGTATTGAAACCTGAAGGTTGAGATTGGAATATTTATTATCCCATGTATTATCCATTCACTGACAGGTCGTTCTGACATTGTCATTGGTAATCTTTCTAGTTTTTCAATGCTCAAGATTGTATAATCAGCACCCTTTTGTGCCATACCGATTTGTCTATCAGTAAGGTTAAAGATTTGGAATAGTGACGTTGTGTTGATTAAACGCCAAGGCACATAGCCTGAACGCAGATTTTGTAACGTCCAGCCAAGCTGTACAATAGAACGCAATTGTGACTGACCGTGTTGTAATAACCGTAAGTCTTGCGATAATATATCGATTGCTGACGACACAATGCTGTCCAAAGAAAAAATTCTGGAGGACAGAGTCATTAACCCATTGTCCACTACAGAAAGTGATTTTTCCAAATTAATACGGTCAATTTCCCGTATTCTCTCTGCTGTTTCAATTTGAGTAACCTTCCAGGCCTCATTGTATGCTGCATATACAGAGGCTGCTATGAAACGCTTTTGACGCTGTTTGCGTGGTCCGAAAGTGAAATCACGCAAGTCAGCACCATCAGTAAGTAAAGTTAGGTGTTGCTTAATTTCTGCCAGTGTGGAAGTTTGTAGCCATTGAAGGCATAATTTGCCCACACTGTAGGTTGTTATTATCCCTGGGTGATGTCTTTGAGGATATCTAGGGTCTGGCCTGGTCATTTTGAACCCCTGTGTTTTGTTCAGGAATCTGTCTTGACAGTTATTAGTATCTTTGGGCCAGATCAACCACTGTTTCCAATTAGGATGTGTTCTGTTTTGGTTTAATATATGGTTTACGTCTATCTCTTCATCTGTATCAGAGTTATTGCTAAACATTGTTGGCTTTGGAATAGACGGTTTATTTAAATCTTTGATTTTGGCTAGGCCAAGACAGGTGGATTGTTGAACAGTGTCATTTAAAAATATCATTTGTTCTGGGATCATGCAGGCTCTAAACAAAGCTTCTATACCCTGTACTTGCCATTCTTTTGTACCCCAAACACTTTTCAATTCAACATTTTTGTCCCAATATTCAAAACCAAAAGTATTCATTTTTTCAAAGAATGAGTCTGAATATAACAATTTTGTGTTGGTTATCATGGTCTTGGTCCCTGTTTTGTTTGACAATTTAAAATAAAATGTTTCAGCATTACTTGTGTTAAAACCTGAAAAATATAAATATTTGCCGTAAACGGTTCTTGAGCTCCCTTTTGGAGGTGTTGCACAATGTTCCCATTGATTATAATTTAAAACATTTCTAGGTTGTGCAGATCTATGTAAAAAGTGGTTACCATAGTGGTTATAGCAATACATACTGTCATAATTTGTAGAACCCTGCAAATAATCATGTTTGGTAAATTTAGCAGACATTACTAAGTCAGACATCATATTATTAATGCTTTCGAAGTCCCAATCATCAGCAAATGAGTTTGGTTTTGCAAAGTCACTCAATGAGATCTTAATTTGGTGTGGATATTTCAGGATCTCGACCGGACCATAAATTTCATAGTCAGTGTTGTCCCAGGCTACCCCACCAGGTATCGGATTGGCTGTGAAGTTGGCTGAAGAAAGTTCTCTTTTCTCGACGTGTGAAGATGTGTGTGGTTTGAGGATCAAGTTGATTTTCTGACTTGCTGTGTCCATTTTTGCATATTTTCCCTCAATGAAGCGTCCCAAAGTTAGTATCATGATGAGCCAAAGTATGAGGATAAATGCACCAAAACCCACCCAAAATTCAATCCATGGGGAAATCAGATATGTTTCTTTCAGTTGTTTCAAAAGTTCCTTAGCTTTGTCTTTAAAGGATTTTGATGATGGCTGTGTCTTTGATTCAGTGAAACCTTCAGAGGAATCATCGAAGTTTATGAAGTAGCCGGATGCAGTTCTGTCAATTGTTCCAATTGGTTCATTGGTTGCATTTTCACTTGGTACTTCATTATAGATTGGTGTGTCTCTGCTAAATGTTTTTATTTGGGTTTTCAGAGGTCTGAGTTCTATTGCATTGCTGCATAGTCCTTGTTGTTCTTCTGTAGGCGTTTCGAATGTGATGAGCCTCTTCGTTAGGACCTCTGTACTGGTAGCAAACCTTGGTGTTCTGCTACTTATTGGGAGTCCACTTGGCCTACTGTTTGTTATCGGCCACATGTTGTGGTTTTACCAGGTCGATGGATACAACTCGGTTCTCCTTTTTACCAGCAAGTGGCGGTAGTACAACTGATCTTGTCCCGTTGACAGACAAGACAGGAACTGCTTTTCTGTAAGAAGGCCCAAATTCCTTCTTTACCGCGATCTTTTCCCTGACTAGATCCCCGACTTTTGGAATCCAGACAGGTCTTGCTGGGACAGGTGGTGGTTCTTCAGTGGTTGTTGGCTGTTGTTTCAACTTTATGTTGCTCAGGTCTTTTCTTGTTTTGTTTAAGTCCTGCAAAATAGCCAAACGGTCTTTGATATCAAAGGCTTTTTCTTTCACCACTGAAGTCTGACTATCAATGTCAGAGATCATCATCCTAGTTCCAAATAATAATTCGTACGCACTGAATCCCTTCAGAAAATTTCTTGGCAAGTTATCGAGACTACGTTGGACACTTATTAGATGTTTGACCCACCCAGCTCCCGAACCTAATACCTTCGCCGTTATAGATTGCTTTATGTCACGGTTTTTTCTTTCAACAATTCCGTTCCCCTCAGGGTGAAATGGACAAGAGTACCGCAATTGCACGCCCATGCTGACCATGGCCTCCTTATAAGCCCGAGAGCTAAAAGCAGGACCATTGTCCGAATGCAGCATGCCAATTGTGTATGTGCCGATAAAGACTCGCAAATCTTTTATAACAGTTCTGGCGTCAGCCGTTCGCTGGGGCCACATCCATATGAATCTTGTGCATGAATCCACTGCGACCAAGATATATTTATAGTTACCATCCCTTTGTAAGGGACCGCAGTGGTCTAGATAAACACATGCTAATGGTTTATCCGAGATTAGAAGGGGCGTCTGAGCTGGACGTCTCACCGTTGATACTTTCATTTTTTGACATATTTCACATTCTAGAACATAGTTCCTTGTTTGTCTTCTCATTTGTGGCCACCAGTATCTCTGTTTTAATAATGATACTGTGGCTGAGACGCCAGCATGTATAGAAGCAAGCCCTTCGTGTGCCGCTATTATTAGTCCTAACCTATGTTCCATGTTTGGAATTGCCCTATCCCCCACTCCAGGGATTCGAGCAAAAGGAACATTGTTTGCATCAGTTATGTATGAGTATTTTACTGGAAAGCCTTTAGGGAGTGGTTCTATCGAATCCTTTTCTGAAGCGCTGACAGCTTGTAATATTTCGCTGTCTATTTTTGTTTTTGACCGGGTGACGGCAGCTACGGAAGCCGTTTGCACAGCTGCCTTCGCGGCCTCATCAGCCAATGAATTCCCTGCAACGTGAACGCCATCACGTTGATGACTCAGTGTATGTATCACGTGAGTCTTTGGTAGTTCTTTTTGTAAAAGAACTACTTGTTCCCAGAGCATTTTATGCTTGATTGTGCCACCTTTCGCATCCTTGAAACCATTCTGAAGCCAGATCTGCAAGTATTCATTGTAAGACTGAACGCAATAATACGAATCGCACACTATGAGTGTGGGGAATTCTCGATCGGTATTTTCAAGCGCCATCTTGAACGCCAGTAGTTCAGCTCGCTGAGCTGTACAATCTCCTAAAGATTGTGTTTTAGTGATTGCTGGTTTAAATTTTCCTTCGTGCCAGCGACCTTTAACGATCGCGCACGCAGCACTGTAAGCTTGCTTACCCCCCACTGCGGGTTGTGCTGATCCATCTGTATATATTATACAGCCGTAGTGGTCTAGAGGCAGAATTTCGGTCGGCGGAGGACATTCAAATTCATATTGGAGAAATTCTTGTGTTTTTAAGTAAGGATCAAATTCGTACGCCACGTCTGTTGCAGCAAGAGAATTAGCCCATTGTATCCATCTCGGATGGAGGGCTTTAGCATTTGGAATGCTTGCCTTTGTTACCGCCTCTAAGGCTGGTATTGGTGTCACGATTATTATTCGTTTACCTTGTGCCAGGGCTCGTTCTTTTGCTATAGCTGTCTGTGTTGCCGTAAGAATTTTGTCAGTTGGGCTAAATTTCATTTCAGCCTTAGTGTACAAGTGTGATTTGAATGCAATTGGTACCTTTTCTCCCTCATTAGAGGTCAGGTATGTGAATCCGCATCTCCCTGGGATGACTCGAATCACAAGATTGCGTGTGTTATCACGTGTTTCTAATTTTGTTTTAATTAGCATGTCTGTTTGTAAGGATCTCAAAATTTCTGTGTGTATTTGAGTCCAATTGGATCTTTTAAAATCTGGTTTAATTAGATCATAAAGGGGTTTTACCCTTTCTGCGTAGTTTGCAATGTATGTTCTTCCGAAATTTAGGAAGCCTAGAATCGACTGTAAGTTTTTTAGTGTTCTAGGTGCTTGGAGTACGGCACATTTCTCTAGGAAATTGTCAGCCAGGCTTTTGCCTTCACTTGATAACTCATATCCTAAGAATAGGACTGTCAGATGGGCAATTCTGGATTTTTTAAAGTTGAATTTGTAACCCTCTGCAGCGAACCCAAGTATTATGGTGTTCACTCTTTTCAAGTGAGTCTCCAAGTCATCATCTGTTAAGTAAATGTCATCGACATAAGATAATGCTTCATCATCATATAGTTGTAGTAATTCTGTTACTCTCGCTGAGAATGCCCCCGGGCTGTTCTTGTACCCCTGGGCTAACCGACAGAATTGTTTTTGAGTGCCATTTACTGAGAATGCAGTTAAATATCTGCTCTCTGGTGCTATGTTTTGACAAAAGAATCCATTGGAGATGTCTAAGGTTGTTTTATATTTTTTGCGCACTATGTTATTCATTAGTGCAGCACTGTGTGAGTTTTGCACTGCAAACGTTTTGCAACATGTGTTAAGGTGTCGGTAATCCAAAACTAGACAATATGAATTGTCTGGTTTGGAGACCGGAAACAAAGGGTTGTTCATTTGTGAGGTGCAAGTTTCAATCACCCCCTGGTATTCTAGCTGATCTAGTATTTCATTTACCTGTTTTTTAGCTTCTTGCTTAATTGGGTACTGCCTTTGTGCAGTAGGTTGTGATTTTAACTGGATTTTGTGAGGAGGGGAGTCCTCATCCCATCCTACATGATTTTTATATAAAGCAGGTGCTAGAGCCACTGCCCACTTTCTGGCAAGTGTGTATTTTTTATGAATTGGAATTAAATTTGAGAAGGCAGGCATAATTACTTCTTCGCCATGAGGGCACTCCCTGACAAACTCTGGTGGCCAGTCTTTTTCAGCTAGAAGGATGTCATAACCCTTGGAGAGGTTATCCCAAAATAGTCCCCTTATTTTCCTAGTCTTATCTCCCTCTATACGTAATGTTATCTCGTATATCTCGTGAGGTTTGCTAACCCTGGTGTCTGCAGTTTCCACTTGAAGATATTCATTCGTGTCCACTGTCTCCAGATGATTCATAAGGACTTTGCGAGCTATGCTCACTTCTGCTGCACTGTCTAGCATTGTCTGAGCCCACTCTCCGTTTTTCAGTTGTGTCCTCAGTATTCTCGGCATTGTTAACTACCTTGATACTGGCTACCTTCTTTTTTGGAAATTGTAATTTCTTTTTTAGCTGAGCAGGTTCCTTGTCTTTGGACTTGGTGTGCTCTTCTCTTTGTTCTGATCGTCCTCTTCTTTCCGATTTCTGAGAGGAAGTCTGAAAAGATTGAGAGGGACGTGTATCAATGTCTTGATATCTATCAGGCTTTTTTATATTATCCCTATTTCTAAGGTTATATCTTTTCCCAGAGGGGTCACTCTGGGGTGACCTGTGTCTTTGGTTCGGAGATTTCTCTCTTCGCCTAGGAGACCTTCCTCTGGACTGGAATTTCTTTTCTTTAGGATTGGATTGTTTGTTTCCATCCCAGTTCTTTTTTGGTGAATTATTATTAAAAAATATTTTTTCTGGACTTTCAGTCAGTTGCGGTTTTACTGGTATTCCACCTAAACTATCTCTGCCTAGTTCCTCATAGGATTTTTCTATGATTCTGGCAATTTCAGCTGGTTGGTCTGCTATATCTGTCTCTTTTAACCTCTGGCGGATCGCTACGTTTGCTGCTTCACCTTTTATGTTGGCAAAATAATATAGCCAAGACCTGCTTGAAGTCTTTTAGTAATTTCATACCAAGAGTTAAAGCAGGCTCTGGACCGTATTCGTCTTGAATTTGTTTTAGCACATCTAGTATCACCGAAATGGATGGAACACCGTGCGTTTTTGTGTAGATGGAAGCAAAGACTGTACCCCAAGTGTCACAGTCCTCAATGTGTGGTGCGATTCCCATAGGAAGACAGATAGTCAGAATCCTGTGTTTTTCTAGCGGCCTCTATTTGGGTAATTTTCTGTGCCAACCAGAATGGTATTTGTTCCCGTTTAGCCGGTACTTTACCTAGGCAGGATTGGATGTTCTGTGGTGTAATTTTATTTGTGTTCCCCTGGTGAGGGGTCAGCTGTGGAAGTTTAATCGCTGGCTGAATTGTTGAAGTCCGCATCACATACTGAACTAATTGTCTATGAATTTTTATTAATTGTTTTAGCTGTGTTAAAAGGTTTGGTGCAGACATCCCATCGATGTCTGGATGTGGTGTGTATCCGGCTAGGACCGGCCACGTTGCTCCTGGTCTACCTAAAGGACCGAGCCTGGTGATGTGATTATTATGTTTTAGGGCGCCATCAAATAAGAGCAAATGCTCTTGGAATTTGAGTGGTACTTCCACCTCCTCGAAAGGAGTGTACTCATTAGGAGGTTCCTCTATTTTGTAATAGTGGAAGTACTTTGTTACAGCATTTGCTGCTGGAAAATGTATCCATGAATAATATACCTCTGTCTGCCGATATTCGTGTGCCTCAATTACGAATATGACTGTACCATCTCTAGGTGTCAGTCCATTTTCTATAAGTTTTAAGGTTATAGATTTCCTTTTGATGACCGGGATGAGTATTATATCCTGGTCTGCTGCCTGCATGGTAGCATCAGCTGCTGCGAGTTCAGTTGCTAATCTAACTGCCTCTCTTTCTTCTTCATTGTCTGACATTTTACTGTCCTGAAGGTTATTTTGTTTGTTTGCAGATCAGGTTTCTTATGGAAACAAAGATTAGATGCACAATATTTTGGAACTGTTTATCCTTCAACGTTGACTATATCAAGAACCATACATAGGAGTTCCCTCCTGCGAGGTCTGGCGGATATAACCTTTCACCCACTCCAGACGTCTTTGGAGTATTTGGGAAAAGGGGTCCGAGTGAGAAAGCACGACTGAGTTACTCTAAATGTCTTACGTTAGTTTTATCGCCCTTTCCAAACGCGTTGGGCGCCATGTAGTGTAGTTCCTATCTTCCCAATAGGCTCTGCGCATTGGAATAATACCTACAGCAGTAAGGGCCTAGGCCAGACGTTAACTAGGTCTACTACTGTCGATACTAGACTTAAAGTTTTGGGTTTGCCAGCTTAGCTCAGAGTTCACTAGAAACTTTCTCGAATGTTCAAGGAAGACTTAACTTCCCTGATTAGACAAGAAGGGATTTAGTTTCTGACAACCATAGAACATGACAACTTTGCTCTCCCCTAATCAAGAGTCAATCTCGAGAGTCGTGTGAACAAAAGGCAAATTATTTTACTCAGTCAGTACGTGCATTCTTAGTCTCATCAGAATGTAGAGAAAAGGAAGAGACGGGCGTGTTCAATAAAAAGGTGTTATTTATTGATCAGTCTCTTTTCTCATACAAGAGAAATGGATCGATATTATTGCAATACTTATAGTTAAGTAAAGTGCATACATTAAAAGCAATAGTATAAAATAATACTGTAAAAACATTGATATGGTTTCTAAGCCATAAGATGTTTTAAAATGAATAAAATATATTACATACACATATACATTTGACTAAACGTACTCAACTGGTGTTTCTAGATACGCCTACCCCGTGTACCTGACCTAAGCCTAATACGTGGGCGGGAATAGAAAGTTACAGTTTAAGTTAAGTTTGTTTTTGCCAAGTGAATAACTAAAGAATTATCTGTGAGGGGTTATTCAGTTCTGTACCTGGAAGTTAGGATGAATGAGGAATGGTATCTCTCTCTCTGGTCTCGATATTCCAGGCGGCCTGCGAGGGCTGCCCAGAAACGCCGGTGCTGGATTCTCGGCAGGAGAAAGCAGCGCGTCTCTCAGCGCGTCAGAAAGGCGGGGCTGCTGCCAGCGGGGTCTGCTCTGCTCTTCGCTTCAGCAAGTATGGTTGCTCCGTCTCGTCACCACGCGTGTGTTTGCGTATGGCAAGATCGGTAATATTTATACCTTTAAGGTGCCGAGATTGACGTAAGGATGGACATAGATACGTCAATAAAGATGTCATACGACTTGCTCGTTAGCACATTCTTTTACTAAAGTTCTCGGTGAAATCAAAACAATGGCCGCAGGGTTTTGCCCAGGTTGTCATAGGTTTGATTTGTTATGAGAACTCCGTATGCCTTATCAGGGGCTGGAGGAATATCGCTTGTCTAATTAGATCGCAAGCGTTATGACCTAATCAGATAACACGTTCCTGTGCCGTAGTGTGACTGCGTCAGATAACGGTATCTGCATCATGGGGGTTTTCTGCCTCATGGGCTGACTGCTAGTTAACTTGTTGGTTTGTTTAACTAGAATAGGGTCAGGAATAGGGGGATCGATTCAGGACCTATAGGAATACATGACACTAACATTACATTATATTTGTATATTCAAGACACAGTCTCATAGCCTTAATAGCTCTGTCCTCGTGTTACCTGCTCCGCAGAGACATGTATAGTACAATGCAGGATGCTGCATTCATCAAGACTGCACTGTTGGTGTCTTCTGGCATGTCATGGCCACGTCAGTTGCCTCTCTGCTCACTCACGACGCAGAGTTGATCAGCATTGCAGGCCTGATTGATGAGTGCTAGAATTCAACAGTTACAGCCTCTCAGATGAGGGGCCAGTCCTCTACTTTGCACAATTATGGTTCTTGGACCATGATAGGCATAGAAGGCTTGACCAGTAAATGCTCATCTTTGGTAGTTGTGGCTTCCAATCCATGAAGCAGGTCTTCTGCTTCAGTGGAAAAAACAGTACCTTGTTGAAAATACCACATGTTTGGCAATGGAAATCCTTAAGGTGGTCTGCAGTAGTGCTGGGTGGCTGATTGTTGCTTGGGCTTTAAGTTCTTCACACAGATTGCTACATGAACCACATTCTGGGAACTGAATGATCCCTCACAACTTACGTCAGTACTGGATGTGCTCCTGACAGCTTCTTCTGGTTGGTCCACACACTGGAAACACAGGTGGGCTTCTCTACCTGAACGCTCTCTCCTCCTGCAGAACAAAGTAATATCTTTGCCTATCTAAGCAGTCAGGCAGGTTTCTAGGTGCTAGGTAGACCCACAGCTTCTCCACCAAGTTGTACATACTTCTCCTCACATCTAAGTGACTGGGTGCCATGTAGACACCAGCTCTGATCTAACAGCAGCCATTTGAGTACTCTGTGCAGCACTCCCTTTCTAAGTCAAGAAGAACTTGGAACTGAAATAAAATGGAGTAGTTTGGATCCCACTTTTATACTCACTTTCCAAAGAGGTGTGTGAATCCACTGTCTAATATCCTAGAACCATTTTGGCATAGTTAGCTTTCAAATGTCATTTTCTAGCTGTAGGATACACAAAGTCTTTGTGCAAGGTTATATCTTTAACCCCTTTGCTGCTTGGCCTCCCCGCCCCTGGAGGGGACTCAGAAATTAGCCAAATTACAGCTACATTTTTTATATTTTTTTAAATGGGGAAAAAGTGCTGCAGAAGAAAGCATTGTTTTTTTCCCTACAAATGGCATCAACAAAGGGTTTGTGGTGCTGAAATCACCATCTTCCCAGCTTTCACGGACAAGCAGACTTTTGTCAGAAAACCCAAAATGTTTACACAGTTTTGCCATTTTACTGGGACATAGCCTATTTTTGCTACTTTCAGTGCTTTAAACTTCCTTTCAGTTAACGGTAGAAATAGGTGTGAAAGCAATAATGGATCCCAGAAAGCTATACATTTCTGAAAAGGAGATACCATTTTGAATTTACAAGGGGACATTTGTGTAGATACTTCAAGGTTTTTTTTACAGAAACTAACAGTGAGAGCCACACAAGTCACCCAATACTGGATTCCCCAGGGTGTCTGCTTTTAAAAGATGTACAGCTGTGCTAAGTTTCCCTTGGTGCCAGCAGAGCTAGAGCTCAAAATCCACATCTAGGTGCACTGCAAAAAAGGGTCAGTTTTCACTGGAAAAATGTGATACGTCCACATTGCATTTTGGCCCGTTTCCTGTCAGAAGGCACTAGGCCTAAACACTGTTGTGGGTAGTAGCTCTGCCCACAAAACTGAGGAACCATTTTTATCGGGTGACTTTGGGTAATGCTCGGTGGGTGGAAGTTTGTGGATCCGCACAGATTCCAGAACTTTCCGTCACAGAAATGTGAAGAAAATGTGTTTTTTTTTTACAATGGTTGAGGTTTGCAAGATATTCTAGGTAACAGAACCTGGTGAGAGCCACACAAGTCACCACATCGTGGATTCCCCTGGGTGTCTGTTTTTCAAAAATGTATAGGTGCTGCCAGTTTTCCGTTGGTGCCGCCAGAGCCAGGGTCCAAAATCCACAGCTAGGCACATTGCAAAAAAGGGTCAGTTTTCACTGTAAAAATATGATGTATCTACGTTATGTTTGGGCCGTTTCCTGTCACGGGTAGTAGACCAGCCCACAAAAAGTGAGGTACCATTTTCATAGGGAGACTTTGGGGAATGCTGGGTGGGTGGACGTTTGTGGATCCACACAGATTTCAGACCTTTCTATCACAGAAATGTGAGGAAAATTTGTTGGTTTTTTTTTTTACAAAGTTTGAGGTTTGCAATGGATTCTGGGTAACAAAATCTAGTGAGCACCACACAAGTCACCACATCCTTGATTCCCTTGGGCGTCTAGTTTTAAAAAATGAATAGGTTTGCTAGGTTTCCTTAGGTGCAGGCTGCGTTAGGACGCAAAATCCACAGTTAGACACATTCCCAAAAAAAGTCAGTGCCGAGTGGGCATTTTGCTGCCCTGGTAAATCGGGAGCTATTGCCCTGATATGTCTCCAAGGGGCATTTTTTGGGGGATGGGGGCATTGGTATTCCCATTCTGAGCTGCTGCCACGTCTTCATATTAAAAAGCCAATAAAATCACTGGCGCCTAGTGGGCTCTCTGCCACCCCAAGGGCAGATCTGGGGCTACTGCCTACTGGGGGGGCAGAAAGACTGTGGACATTTTCTTTGGGGGGTGGGGGCATTGGCATGCCCATTCTGAGCAGCCTCCACCCCTGAACTTTGATGAAAGATTCCCTGGTGCCTAGTGGGCTTTCAATTTATTTTGGGGTGGGGGCATAGGCATGCCCATTCTGGGCAGCCCCCACCCCTATGTATAAAAAAGTAATAATCCCTGGTGCCTAGTAGGCTTGGTAACCCCTCCCCCCCGGGGGCAGATCAGGGGCTAATGCTCCCATCTGCCTCCTGGGGGGTAGAAAGCGGTTTGCCTATTTTTGGGGGACGGGGTGGGGCATTGACATGTCCATTGTGGGCAGCCCTCATCACTGGCCTATAAACAAATAATCCCTGGTGTTGAGGGTGCTTCTGCCCCCCCCACTTGGGGGCAGAAAGACTGGTTATTCCAGAATGTATTGGGTAGAACAAAGGCCCTTGAACAAGGGGCCAATCTGCCCTCCCTGGTGGCTAGTGGGTATATCCCTGCTTGGGAATCACCCTCCCCAAGCAGGGATCTACTATGGAAGGATACCATTGGAAAGGGGAGTTTCTCCCCTTTCCAACGATACCTCTCCCAAGTGTTTCAGTGCTTGGGGCTGAGATAGCCCCACAAGCACAGAAACATTGAAAAGTTTCAGTTTTGTTTTCAATGTAATGACGACAGTGCACCATGCGCCTGATCGTCATTATATTGAAAATAAAAACAGGCCTCTGGAGGTTGGGGAAGCTCTTCCCCGCCTCCTGAGGTCCCCCAAAAACAAGGAAATCCTTCTGCTGTTTGCATCAGAGGGATTTAGAGTGCCTGTGAACCTGACCGAATGGTTTTGTCATGAGCAAAGGAGCACTGGTGCTCATGACGGAACCATTCCGTCATGAGCACAGAAAGGGTTAACAGCAGGCAGTGCTAATGCTGCCTCCAAGCAGAAGTATGCAAACCATGGGAACAATGAAATATAAAGACTGCACCGGGCTCTGACCAGCCTTCCTCACGTAATAAACAGAGACAGATAAAAGGGCAGATCCTACCTAGAATGTTCCTCAACCTTAACAACAGAATGTGCTGACTCACTCTACTCCCTCATAGCATCTACTGAGTGGCAGTGCCCAGGAAAATCAAATCAGCAATTCCCTGCTAAAAAGTCCTAATAAAATGTTTATGGCTAGCTCTATCTCCTTTTTCATTGACGTTAGTGTCTGGGTCTCCATCCTCCAGCTATGGGAATGCAGGTAATACACTTTGACTACCTTGGGAAGCTGTATTTGCCCTCCATTTCATGCCATGCTAAACTAGGGGCAATCCAAAATGGATCCCACTGGTCCCAGCAACCATACTCATAGCTCACATGGAATCTAGCTAAAATATGTTTAGCACACATTCACCATCCATTCATACATTCAACGCACACACTGAATGTCAGAGCAAAGGTTTGGGTGTAACAAGAAAACACAAGTGGCGCCAGTAGAAAAATGTCTGTTCAGGACAATTAATTAACAACAATTGGTATACTGCTCCCACTGCTTCATGGCAACAGTATAGGACATGACCCTTAGTCTATGTCGACAAAAGAGGGCATTCGTGATGTGCCCATCCAGGATACGGAACAGGCTCTGGCCTTTGATGTTACCATGGACAGACCTGACCAGACCTTAGGTGGCCAGGCTAGATTAGCATATTAGCTAGGCCAGTAAAAAGTCAGGACACCAATTAACATGCATTTGGGTACTCAGGGCATGGGCACATGCCCATATACCATACAGGGGGCATCACCACCCCAACACATGGCATGTACCACATATGCCAAGATTGTGTACGGGATTAGGCATTGGATCATATGGCAACAAAATACTGCCTTGCAAGATATCATCCAGGACAAATAGGCTAGGCAGGGCTTATGTGTGACAGTACAAGAAGTTTCTGAGCATGTCATATTTAGGGGTGGGGGTAACTTGTGTAATTTCCTGTAGCATAATTATTAGAAATTACAGCTAAATTAGGTGACATTATGCAAAGTTGAGTGAGGAGCGTAACCCAGAATGTTGCCCAATTTTCTGAGTAAAAAATGTACCCTTGCATCCAAAAGGCCCGGGGATGCATTTTGGTCTAAGAAAATAGTGCTTAATGTAACTGAATACAAATGACAGCAGCAAGTAGCTGTAGAGTTGGTTTTCTTCTTCTAACAGGATGGTACGGGAGCTATGTCCAGCCCCCTCCTGAAGGATAAATGATGCTTACCCTTTTACTGGCAGATGTAGCTCACACTAGGCCTTCCTCCCTTTTTCTTGCTAGACAGCTTGTCTCCAAATCCAGTGTTAGCGATGAGCTGGCCCAGAACTGCTATGGAGTAACCACAAGGAGAGATTGCCCATTTATTTATTTATTTATTTTATTTATTTTCAGAGTTTTATAGAGCGCGGACAAGACCCTTAGGGGTATCAGAGCACTTTACAGTACATGGGAATAGTGTTAACATAAGTCCAAAAAGAGTACATAATGCCAAAGGGCAATCATAGAGCAGGGCAGTAGGAAGAGACCTGAAGAGTGCAGGTAATACAGTCCATGTAAGTAAGTGAAAATAAGAATAACATCTTTAAGAACGACAAATAGGAGCAACAAGGAGATAATAATAACAAACTGAGGACAAATGGTAGCAGCAGCAAGGATACATAGGAAGGCTAGTTTGATACCACGTACGTATGTACATGGTATTAAACAGCCCCCCTAGCTCTCTGTACCCACCCTCTGGGTGGGTACAGAGAGCTCTGACTAGTGGAAGAAACTTTCTGTCATGTTTGATTTAGTTAGAGGGACACTGTGAGATAGATTACAATACATCACTCAGGCAGTGCTGCAAAAGAGGGTACGACTACCCCTGGGAACTTTCACCACATTGGCTAGGGAGTGACAGAAGGTTGGCACTGGGCATAAATGTGGCATCCACAGTACTCTTCTCAGAACACCCCTGGACCTGCGAAAAATCAGAAGGACTGATGCCCTGTTGCCTGAAGAACCTGAAGGAATTTTGGACCTGCTTGCCTTGAACTTAGGACCCCAGAAATGACCATAAGGGTTACCTCCTGTTGAAAAACAGGGACAAATCAAGCATTCAAAGGACCTTTTCCCACAAATGTCCGGCTGACTAGTACCAACTGCCCTTCCCTGGACCTTTTTGCTGACCACTGTGGTCCTATGTTAGGACTAACCCAAAAGTGTTGCCCCCGGCCCTGGACTCTTGACTGGTGTTACAGCATACTCCTCCCGTTACCAAAGTGCAAGAAGTGGGGCTTAGAAACTTCATGCCAACTTTCTGCCTTGAGAACAAACAGAGATCGAGACTGCCGTCAAAAACATAACCATTGATATCAAATTGCTTGTCAGCCTCAGCATTCTCGTTTGGCTAGTTGGAAGAGAAAAGTTTCTAAGTTCCTACATTGATGGCTTCATCAGGACTGACGCAGAGCAGCAACCCATTGAAGTAGAAGTCTTCCTGAGCACAGACTTAGAACTTCATCCACTCTGACATTTACCTCCTTTGTTCACGACTGAACCAGGATGTCTGCACTGCAGCAACTGGCTGTCATCAAGCCCTTCAGATCCAGCTTGCCCCACTGACAACTCGTCGATTACCACTTTTTCTCCATAAACGTTTCTAAGTTCGAAGATAAACTTTCCACCGGAACGAACCTGGTCCCTGTTTTCTTTTTGATATTTTGGTCTCATTTTATCTATTGAAATATTCTCTATTTTTATAAATGGGTTTGCAGTTTTTCTTTTCATTTTAATACTGTTTGACTACTGCAGAAATACTTCTACATCTTTCCTCTGACTGCTTTGCTACCAGAGCGTTAAACTGGCTTATTTAGTTTCACAACAAAATAACGGTTATGGCCTAAATTCGGCCTGCACTCCGTTAGTCCCAGACGTTATCAAATGTGCTCACTCTTTTGGGCCAACTGAAAAAAAATCTATGTATACAACTCCACAGTTTTGAGGAGCACAATAGAACTTTTCAAGAAAAAGTCCAAAGGAATCTTTTTGTAAATCACAGAATTGTATACACTGTTTACACTAAAAGCAAAATAATCCTATTGGTCATATGAAACAGATTATTTTCACCATTCAGACTGTTTTTCATCATCTTTATTCAAGAATTACTCAAGTATCAAGATAAAAACTGGTTGACAAATCCAAGATGAAAACAGCCTACGCGTTTCGTCCATATTCATGGGACTTCTTCAGGGCATCACTCAAAAAACCCTGGAAGTCTTATCTTCAACCGCCAGTTCAGATACTGTAAAATCCTTGTGCACTATTGCAACCTCATATGTCACTTCTGTAGAACCAATGCCTCTTAGGCATACCAACAGCACAATCAGTTTCAAATGTGTTCTCTTGTTCCTTTCCGCTCTTACTTTCTAATCCCCCAATTGGGCAATCAAAAAGAGTTTTTATGTGATCACACAGGAGTCCTCTTTCCATCAAGCAACAAATTCTATTGGCACTTGCCACGTCTTTCTTCGGCCATGGAAACGTTGCTGCGTGAGACTACGGACGGCTGATACTAACGAGGACCAGAAGGCGCTACACAAAAAGTTCTATTGTGTTCCTCAAAACTGTTGAGATGGGTTTATTTAGTGAATTTAGTGGTTCACCCTTATAAGGACTGTGAATATTAATTGAGATGGGTTCTCTCCCTGCTCACCTAGTACTCCAATTTCTTACAAACAGCATAGTAAAATTCATGCACATTGTTCATTTTCAGATTGGGTGGCGCATATATTATCAGATGGGAAGTAAGCATGGGTTAGTCGTCTAGTTTGGTGGGTGTAGGCATTAGGTATTATAAGAGTTTTATTGGGTAGTGAGTAGTGTAAGTGGAGAGGATCAGTAGTTCTAATGTATACAAACAGTACAGGTTGGAGGGTGGTTGAGACATGAAATGGACATTGGATGATAGTACAGTATACTATTCTGGGTTTGTTGGTCGGGATATAAGATGGGAGAGCTAAAGGGTAAGGGGTAAAGGAGAGATTTGTTTCTTTTTGGTAAACATTTGCTGCTGTTTAGAAAATATTAAATATGTGTACAAGTGAGCTAGGAATGACTGCTAGCAAAGTAGTCTTTTATGCCGATGGCATTGTAATACTGCTGTCCCTGGTAAAAAAAGAAAATCTCCCCTAAATGACATACTATGATAATTTCTCCTTGGGTAGTTGTGACATGCATTACTAGCAGTTGCACCTGGTCTCGGATCATATATTTAATTTCTGTCTTGTGCTCTGCGGACATTATGAGCACATGCTTTAGGCAGCAAGAGTACTTAGGTGGCAATTCCTCTTGTGCAAATTGTTGCCACTTATGTCATACTGAACGTTTTAAATTTTCCCTATGCAATTTTAATTCTCAGTCAATCCGGATATCTCTCTGCATGGAACTATTTAACATACAATTTTACTGCTAGTTTTATTCGCATGCAAAGGAATCATACGACTTTACTAAAGGGTAGTTTCAAATGTGATTTCTCTGCTTGTAGAAAGACTACCAACCAAATGAAGCTCAATTTATACCATTTAGAAATTTTACTCTGCCTGACCTGGAGCTATGGTGGCTTGTCTATCCTTCGATAATAGCATCAGATCCTTAACACATATTCAGAAAAATAACTTTGCTTTTTGATCAGATGATGAGAGGAAGAAAGATTGCAGCTGTGGGCCATTACTGGGATGACACATGACTCTCACTGTAGTGGCTCCATCTATTACTATCAGTAAATACACAGGGTTCCAATTTTCAGGTAAACCCAATATTAACTGATAAAGTACTACTTAAGTGAAAATCTGCTTTTTACTAGAAACTACATAAAATGAATTTTGTGGATTTTTAGGCCATGGTAAGGCACTTAATATGCCTATGTGACCATCCCCAAGGTCCCTGGACCTCCCTGTTTAGAAAGCATGGCTCATTTCATATGAGCTCAGCTAACTATTCACTGCATGTCACTGTGTTGGGACCAGCTGGTTTGGAACTAAACTCTGGGTAGTGTTGCAGTCCAGGGCAAGCAGCAACTCTATGATGTGCTCCTTCTTCAGTGAGAGTGGGAGAGTGAGAGATTTGCTTACTGAAAGCTAAAGTGCTGGGCTTGTGACAGTAACTATCCCTGTGCACATGGATGCCTCCAGAATCCATGCCCTGCTATAAAACAGTGATACCACATGCCTTCTATCAGGTTACATTATGGTGGTCTGAAACGAATGACTTGGCACCATTGGTGTGAGTCTCCATTCCACTTGTTTGCTGTTGCCTTATCTGTTTTTGTTGGTCTAGATGCTTTGGGCGCTTTGCAACTACTGTTCAGTGCCAAAGTGCAAGTGCTCCCTATCGTAAAGGGATGTAATGGATTAGTGATTCCATGATTGGTTATTTGATTTACTTGTCAGACCCTAGTACAGTGCACCATGTGTGTCCAGGGCCCGTAAATCAAATGCTGCTGGTGGGCTTGCAGCACTGGTTCTGCCACCCACAGAAGCAGCGTGTAAAATGTGGCTCAGGCCTGCCATCTCAGAGCCTGTGTGCAGTCTGGGACTGCCATGTCAACTTGGCAAGTGCACACACTTGCCAGTCCCTAAACCTTACCTTTTCTACATGTTAGTCACCCCTAAGCAAGGCCCAAGGTACCCCTGTTGGTTAGGGTGCATGGTATGTGAAAAGTAGTACATGCTCTGATGTGTTTAGCATGTCCTGATAATGTATTACTGCCAATTTTGTTTTTCACTATGGCAAGGCTATCTGTTCCCATAGGCCAAAATGGGCAGTTAGTTCATAACATCTTATATATATTTATAACTGACCCAGGGAACAAGATAGGAAAATAAAGTTTAGTATGCCTGAACTCAGAATGTTAAAGTGCCTCTTTTAGTGTGGGTGATTTTAACCATCTGTGTTTGAAAATACCACATTTAGAAACTAGGTATGTTCTTGCCTAACTATCCAGTGTGCCTCTGCTAGGTTT
Organism: Lissotriton helveticus; assembly: GCF_964261635.1. Taxonomy (NCBI): domain Eukaryota; kingdom Metazoa; phylum Chordata; class Amphibia; order Caudata; family Salamandridae; genus Lissotriton; species Lissotriton helveticus. The sequence continues at coordinate 1,532,940,496 of NC_136067.1, forward strand.
GTGTATTGTATGTCTGGCTTGTGAGTGACAGGAGCTGGGAGAGGACTGCGGCTCCAGCAGTCTGATGAGTCAGAACTGGGCTGAATGGGACCGCGGTTGAATTTAGAGTAGGGGGAGATTTCCTTTCACTTGCCTGATCCTACATAGAATAGAGTAGGGGGAGGAGATTTCCTTTCAGCTACCTGGGCCAGGTCTGCTTTCAAAAATGCTGTTTCCACCTCCTGCCAGGAAGCTGCACCAGAGAGGACAGAACTGATTTTGGCTAGGTACAGACACTCTCTGCCTTCAGAGACAAATGATTTGTGTATAAAAAAGGGGGACCCAGACCCCAGAACTTTAGATCACTTCTGGGAATCAAGGCGAACCTTTGCCAAGGAGAAGAACCAAGAAGCTGAAGGAGGAGACTGCCCCTTTGCTGTTTGCTGGTTGGGGTTGGCCTGCAGTTGTTACTTTATAGCCAAGGAAAGGAGAAAATGAACTTTGTGTGTACTTTAATCATCTTGAGGAAGATCTCCAAGGGCTTGAAGCTGAGATTGCCTCCTGTTCTGAAGTCTCAGGGACACAAAGACTTCACCACCAGCTCCCCCTGAATTCCCTTGCTGGGAATTCTACCTGCAGTGAGGTGCCTGCTGTTCGTGGGCCCTCTGAGAGACTACGTGTCGCTGGGAGCTGGAAGTGCAACGCAACGAGGAAGAAGCGGGTCGCAGCCGCAACAGTTGCCATTGCATCACCGACAAAGCGTGGCACCGCCGCAGCTGTTCGCCGCCGCATCACCGGAGAAGCGTCTCGCAGGGCCTGCCGTGGCTCCAAAGTTCATCAATTTTTCTCCACAGCTGTCAGGCGTGCATGCATCGCTTCCAAGTTGTCGCATTGCATGAAGACACCTTTTGTCGCATCCCGCCGGATCATCGCAGCGCGGCGCAATCATGTCGCATCATAACTGGAACGCAGTAAGAAACCAACGCATCACCTCCTCTCTGGTAAGGAACGGACGCATTACCTCCCCTGCACTGCAGTAAGGAACCGACGCATCACCTCCCACGTAGCAAGGAACAGACGCATCACCTTCCCTGCGACTCTTTTCTTTGTTTTGCATGACGCATCCAAGGTACTTTGAGAGTAAAGTGTTGCCTTTACCATCTACATTAAACTAAGCTATTTCTACCATTTTAAAGTCGTATTCTCGATATTGTATTGTTGATTTCTGTCCTTTGGTCTTGTGTTAAGTCTAGTAAAGATTACTTATTTTTCTAATCTGGTGTGGTATCCATTTGTAGTGTTTTCACTTTATTACTGTATGTATTCACAAATGCTTTACACTGCCTCTGAAATAAGCCTGTCTGCTCGTGCAAAGGTAGCAAGGGGTGACCAGGGGTTATCTCGGAGTGTATCCCCCTTATCCTGACTATAAGCAAGGGTCCCTATTTGGACAAAGGTGCAAGCCATTGCCAACTAGAGACCCCTATTTTTAACATTGGTGGTCAGCTGTGAGAATTTGGACTTGCATTTATGTCTTACATACAGTGATTAGTGTACACTACTAGCGAGTGCAGACCATTACGCAACCACATACATTTTGGTAGAGTTTTTCTGGGACTATTTTTTGAGAACTGCCAATACGTATCATGAGTAAACCAGCATCCAATGCATCTATGGATTTAGATTTTGAAGAAGAGAGGATTGATACCTACACTGTGCCACACCTTAAAGCTGTTTTTAGGACATTCAAAATCTCCAGGACAGGCCTCACCAAGAAAGAGGAATACCAAAAGGCGCTGAGGGCCTGGTTGAATCTAGGAATGCCAGTAAGGATCCTGAAGGAGAGAATGTGGATAGGCAGCTGGAGGGGCCATTGGGCCTGACTGGGGGGAAAGCACCTTCCAGAGTGGGCGGCAGTGTTTCTTCTAAGGACCTGTCTCCAGAGGAGCTGGAGGACAGGGAGAGAACCAGGATGCATGAATTGGAGCTCACAAAGCTCAAGCTGGGGAAGGAGGATAAGGAGTTAGCATTTCAGAGAGAGAAATTAGCCCTAGAGGAAGAAAAGATGCGTTTAGAGCATGAAAGAGGGTTGAGGGAGTTTGATCTGAAAGAAAAAAGTTTAGAGATCAGTTCCTCTGGTGGCAGCACACCATCAGTACCTGTGGAAAGTAGAGTTTATATCCCTAAGATGTCATTAAGGAATTTATGAAACATAAGGACATTGGGCAGTGGTTTAAGGCTTATGAGCTAGTCATGATATCCCACAGAGTCCTTGAGAAAGAGTGGGGTTGTGGAGCCACTTTGTCAGTGAAGGGGGGACACCTTGCCCAAGGAGGATCCGACATCCTATGTCCCCATGAAGGAAGCCATAATGACCAGGTATGGGTTGAAATTTAGAAATTGCAGGAAGCTGGATTCTTGAACCTGGGTGGAGTATGTGACTTTCTTTTTAGAGCCCTGGATGGTTGGGTGAAGGGTAGCAAAGTAAATGATTTTAAGAAGCTCTATGATTTGATTGCATGGGAGCACTTGTCCAGTAATTGTTTTCCAGAGCTACGCCAACACTTGATTGACAGTAAGCTGACTGAGCCCAGGAAGCTTGCTGAGGAGGTGGACCGCTGGGTCAGTACTAGGGTCCACAAGGGTCATGTGGGAGACTTCACCAAAGGTGGGCAGGGTCCCCAGCAGAAGAGAGGGGGGGACAAGGGTAAACCGAAGGAGTTCTTAGAAAGGACCCCAAAGTAATTCCAAAGGAACCAAGGGAAGGGTTCCCAGCATCCCACTGAGAAGAAACCACGGGTCCAGCCAGGTAAGCCTGGGCAGAAGGGTCCCAAAATCTGTTTTAGCTGTGGTCAGGAGGGTCACTTCAGGGGAGATCCTAAGTGTCCCAAAACAGTTACCACTGCATCCACTGGTGCACTACCTCGGCAGGTGGCTAGTGTAGCCCTGGGGGATGTTTTGGGTGCTCAAGGTGGGTGGTGTCCCACAGAGATGTCCCTAGTCTTTTTAGGAGACAGTGAGATGGTCCCTAGGACTCATCTACCTGTTAACACTACGAAATACAGGCAGTGGGTGACCATCAATGGCCATAGCGTGGAGGCTCCGAGAGACACCGGAGCCAGTGACAGCTGTCAGTTGTTTGGCTGGTGTGAGAAGAGCAGGTGATCCCCAATGTATTCTACCCTGGAATTGCCGCTGACAATTCAGAGAGCCACTGCAACATGGCTCAGGTTCCCTTTAAGTGGGGGTGGGGTCTCAAGTTCCTTTCAAGTAGCTGTGAGGCCAGCCATGCCTGTTGACTGTCTGCCAGGCATTAATTTGGAGAGCTCCCCTTGGGCAAAGGTGGAGCGGAGGTCTCATTCGGAGATGTTGGGTCTGCCTGAGTGGGCATGTGTGACCACTCAGTCTATGGCAGCCGGTAAGGGTGTACAAGAGGACCTGGAGCCTGAAAGAGTGGCCCAGGTGCCTGCCTTAAAGAGAAGAGGCGGGGGCACAGGAAATGACCCCCAAAGTTCCCACGGCCCAGGAGGAGGCAGACCTTGAGGGGGATGCCCTGGAAACTACAGGGGAACAAGTAGTTGTACTGGGGGGCCTGCCTGAGCTGACCCATTGGCAGCAGGAAGGAGGGTCAGGAAGGAGGAGGACCCTCCTTCCTACTGGGTGTGGCTCATGATGTGCCTTTAGCAGGACATTTGGGGCAAGACAAGACCTTTGAAAGGCTTGTCACCCACTTTCACTGGCCCCAAATGCGCAAGAGTTCAGATACTCATTGCAGGACCTGTCAGAATTGCCAGGCAAGTGGTAAGAGTGGGAGGAAGCACAAGGCTCCTCTCTAACCTTTTCCTTGTGGTCAGCACCCCTTTGCGAGGGTGGGTTTTATGGGGCCTCTGGATCCCAAGACAGCCATGGGCAACAGGTTCATGCTGGTTTTGGTGGACCATGTCCCCCGGTACCCGGAAGCTATCCCTTTCTGGACTGTGATGGCCCCCGTGGTGGGTCGGGTGTTTATGGGGATTTTCTCCCATGTGGGGTTCCCCAGAGAGGTGGGGTCAGACCGTGGTGCTAACTTCAGATCTAAGTATATGAAGTCCCTGTGGCAGGAGTGTGGCGTAACCTATAAGTTCACCACTCCTTACCACCCCCAAAGTAATGGGCTGGTTGAGAGATTCAACCGGACCCTGAAGGGCATGATTATGTGTCTTGAAGAACCCATGAGGCGTAAGTGGGACGTCTTCTTGCCATGCCTTCTGTTTGCTTACAGAAAGGTACCACAGAAGTCCTTAGAGTTCAGTCCCTCTGAACTGCTGTATGGTCACCCTATAAGAGGACCTCTGAGTTTGGTGAAACCAGGCTGGGAGAAAGCTCCCAGTAAACCTGCCCAGCATGTATATAGCTACATGCTGGCCTTCAGAAACCAGACTAGGCACTTGAAGCAACTCGCTCAGGCAAATGTGAAAGCAAGCCAGGAGGAGATGAAACGGTGGTATGATCAGAATGCCACTCTGATCGAATTTCACCCTGGACAAAAGGTTTGGGTAATGGCCCCAGTGGAGCCTTGTGCACTCCAAGATAAGTGGACCGGACCGTTTGAGGTGTTGGAGCACCAGAGTAATGTCACCTACCTGGTGGACTTGGGGTCTCCTAGGAACCCTTTGCGGGTCCTGCATGTTAACCGCCTGAAGCCCCACTTGGGAGAGGTCCGAAGTGGGCATGCTCCTAGCAACAGATACTGAGATGGAAGAGGAGACTGAGCCTCTTCCTGACCTCCTGTCTGCCCAGGAGCAAGATGGGTCTGTGGACGGCGTGAACCTCTCTACTGCCCTGACCCCAGAGCAACAGAATAACTGCCGCCAGCTGTTGGGGCAGTTTTCTGATTTATTCTCCCCGACCCCTGGTGCCACTCAGCGATGTGTCCATTATGTGGACACTTGGGGATAGTCCTCCAGTAAAACATAAGATTTACAGGGTGACTGACAGGGTCTGAGCTTGCATCAAGGAGGAGGTTTCCAAGATGTTAGCACTAGGGGTGATTGAGTCCTCAAACAGACCTTGGGCCAGCCCAGTGGTCTTGGTCCCAAAGCCTGCCGCACCCAGTGCCACACCAGAAATCCGGTTCTGTGCGGACTACCGAGTGCTCAATTCAGTCAGCAGGAATGACGTGCACCCCGTCCCCAGTGCTGATCAGCTCATTGATCGCTTGGGGGCTGCCCGGTACATAAGTACATTTGATTTGATGTCTGGGTACTGGTAGATTGCCTTAACTGTTGGGGCCAGAGACAGGTCAGAATTCTCCACTCCAGATGGACACTACCAATTCTGGGCGATGCCCCTGCCACCTTTCAGAGGTTGGTCAACCAGGTAATGTCTGGGCTGGAGAATTTCAGTGCAGCCTACCTGGATGACATTGCAGTGTTCAGAGCCACTTGGGAGGAACATCTCCACCACCTCTGGGAAGTGTTGAAGGCGCTGCAAAGGGCAGGACTCTGGATCAAGGTGAGTACGTGCCAGATCGGGCAGGGTTCTGTGGTGTACTTGGGATACCAGGTTGGGAGCAGCCAGGTGGCGCCCCTACAGCCCAAGATTGATACCATTCTGGCTTCGGAACCCCCCAAGACCCAAAAAGAGATCAGAGCCTTTTTAGGACCTGCAGGTTATTACAGGAGGTTTGTCAAGTGGTATGGCAATATTGTTGCACCCTTGACAAAGCTGACTTCCAGGAAGCATCCCAAGAAAGTGAACTGGACTGATGCCTGCCAGAACGCTTTTGATACCCTGAAATCTGCCATGTGCACGGTGCCCAACTTCTCCAGGGAATTCATTGTGCAGACAGACGCTTCAGAGCATGGTGTGGGGGCTGTGCTTTCACAGATGAATGAGGAGGGCCTAGACCAACCTGTAGCTTTCATTAGTAGGAGGTTACTTCCTCAAAAACAGACGTGGAGTGCAATTGAGCGTGAGGCATTTGCTGTGGCCTGGGCACTGAAGAAGTTAAGACCATACCTGTTTGGGACTCACTTCCGAGTTCAGACAGACCACAGGCCCCTCAGATGGTTGATACAGATTAGGGGTGAGAATCCAAAGCTGTTGAAGTGGTCCCTTTGCCCACAGGGGATGGATTTTACGGTGGAACACCGCCCTGGTACAGAACACACCAATGCTGATGGTCTGTCCAGATTTTTCCGCCTTAGTGTAAAGAACTCCCAAGAGGGTGGGTGGTTCTCCCCACATTTCAGCTGGAGGGGACACGTGTTAGACTTGGTACCATTGACGTGAGTCTCCCTTCCACTTTTTTGCTATTGCCTCATCTGTTTTTGTTGGTCTAGATGCTTTGGGTGCTTTGCTACTGCTGCTCAGTGCCAAAGTGCAAGTGCTCCCTATTGTAAAGTGATGTCATGGATTAGTGATTCCATGATTGGTTATTTGATTTACTTGTCAGACCCTAGTACAGTACATCATGTGTGCTCAGGGCCTGTAACTCAAATGCTGCCGGTGGGTGTGCAGCACTGGTTCTGCCACCCACAGAAGCAGCTTGTAAAATGTGGCTCAGCCCTGCCATAGCAGAGCCTGTGTGCAGTCTGGGACTGCCATGTCGACTTGGCAAGTGCACACACTTACCAGTCCCTAAACCTTCTCTGTTCTACATGTTAGTCACCCCTAAGGTAGGCCCAAGGGGCCCATATGGGCAGGGTGCATTGTATGTGAAAGGTATGACATGCTTTGATGTGTGTAGCATGTCCTGATAGTGAATTACTGCCAATTTTGTTTTTCACTATGGCAAGGCTATCTATTCCCATGGGCCCGAATGCGCAGTTAGTTTATAGCATCTTATAAATCTAACTGACCCAGGGAACAAGATAGGGAAATAAAGTTTAGTATGCCTGAACTCAGAATGTTAAAGTGTATCTTTTAGTGTGGGTGATGTTAACATTCTGTGTCTGAAAATACCACGTTTAGAAAGTAGTATGTTCTTGCCTACCTATCCAGTGTGCCTCTGCTAGCTAGGTTTGTGTATTGCATGTCTGACTTGTGAGTGACAGGAGCTGGGAGAGGGCTCCGGCTACAGCATCCTGATGAGTCAGGGCTGGGCTGCATGGGACCTGGGTTGAATTTAGAGTAGGGGGGGGAGATTTCCTTTCACTTGCCTGAGCCTACATTGAGTAGACAGTAGGGGGAGGAGATTTCCTTTCAGCTACCTGAGCCTGGTCTGCTTTTGCTGCACCAGAGAGGACAGAACTGATTTTGGCTGGGTAGACACTCTCTGCCTTCAGAGGCAAAGGATGTGTGTGTATAAAAAGGGGGACCCAGAGCCCAGAACTTTGGATCACTTCTGGGAATCAAGACAAACCTTTGCCAAGGATAAGAACCAAGGAAGCTGAAGGAGGAGCCTGTCCCTGTGCTGTTTGCTGGTTGGGGTTGGCCTGCAGTGGTTACTTTATTGTCAAGGAAAGGAGAAAGGGAACTTTGTGTGTTCCTTAATCATCTTGAAGGAGATCTCCAAGGGCTAGAAGCTGAGCTTGCCTCCTGTTCTGAAGTCTAAGGAACAGAAAGACTTCACCACCAGCTCCCCCTGAATTCCCTTGCTGGGAATTCTACCTGCAGTGAACTGACTGCTGTTGTTTGGGCCCTCTGAGAGACTGCGTGTCTCTGGGAGTTGGAAGCACGATGCAACGAGGAAGAAGCGTGTTGCCGCTGCAGCAGTTGCCGTTGCATCGCCGAAGAAGCATACCGCCGCTACAGCTGTTCACTATGGCAGCAGAGTTTGCTGTTGCATCACTGAAGAAGCGTGTCACAGGGCCTGTCGCAGCTCCAAAGTTCATCGATTTCACCGCAGGGCCGTCGGGCATGCACGCATCGCTTCCAAGAGGTCGCATCGCACCGGATCGTTGCATCGCGGCACAATCTTGTCACATCATAACCAGAACACAGTAAGAAACCGGCGCATCACCTCCTCTCCGGTAAGGACCCAATGCATCAACTCCCCTGCGCTGCAGTAAGGAACCGAGGCATCACCTCCCCCGAAGCAAGGAACCAACGCATCACCTTCCCTGTTACCCTTTTGTTTATTTTGCATGACGCATCCAAGGTACTTTGAGAGTAAAGTGTTGCCTTTACCATCTACATTGAACTAAGCTATTTCTTCCATTTTAAAGTCATATTATTGATATTGTATTGTGGATTTTTGTCATTTGGTCTTGTGTTGTCTTCTAAACTTGTGTTGTATCCATTTGTAGTGTTTTCACTGTATTACTGTATGTGTTCACAAATGATTTACACACTGCCTCAGAGATAAGCCTGTCTGCTTGTGCCAAGCTACCAAGGGGGTGAGCAGGGGTTATCTAGGAGTGTATCCCCTTTATCCTGACTAGAAGCAAGGGTCCCTATTTGGACAAAGGTGCAAGCCATTGTCAACTAGAGACCCCCATTTCTAACAATGCCTATATGACAATCATCCCCTGATGCTGTAGAATCATGGGTTAGAGGAATATCTTCAGTACTCCTGTGGAAACCCAGAGGGGGTCCATGTGCGGGTCTGACGAAACTTCGCTGGATTTAAGTGCACACAGTAACATATAATTTATGAGTCAGTGCATGTGCAATAGACAGTTCATCTGAGAAATATGAAGAGGCAACCACTGGGCTGTTTCCTAGTGTGTACTGCAGACAACACAGTTTCAGAAAAACAAGTACATTGACCCGTTCTAAGCCTATGCATCGATATGGGACACACTAATGCTACAGGATCAACAAGTCCAACTTTAATTCCTACTGCCTCTGTGTGAAAATGAAACTTGGACCTTATGGTGCACAAAAAAGGCTTGGCACTTCTCAACATCATCTGTACTATCCACTGCAACCACATTTAATGAAAACATATTGAGCTGTGTTCGTTTGTTCCCACAAGGTAGAAAAGTGACTATAACATTGCAAGCTGCACATATTGAACTGTGCACCTCTCACAAACGCCTGAGAGGGACACTGTCTCTACACTATTTCACATAAACAATAGGTTTTCTGCCTTTTACATAACCACAAAATCCCACATAAATGGGCAAACAATTTACAATAAACGTAATTCATGGTTTATATGACCCAAGGTTTCCTGCAGGTCATGACGTTTTTTGTACTACTTCATCTGGTTCTACATGTAGCAGCACAGTTTGTTGTCACCAAAGTCCCCATAGCTAAGAGTAATAATAAATTATTTTGCAGGCTTTTCCACATGACCACTTAGAGCAGAAATAGGCCCAGATCCGACATTAAAAATAGATTTATTAATTCTCTTATTTTTGGTATTGCAAGGCAAAAAACATGGCAGTGTAACACTAGCTTGCAATACTCAAGCACGCGCAATATACATCTCATATCCTAAGAAAACCTTCATCTAAACATTTGTCTAAAGAACAGAGCAGCAGGAATGCATGTTAAGTACTTAAAATTGACCTTTTATATGCTACAATCAGGTATTAATGAGGTGCATGCATATCTCCATCCATGCACATCCTTGACATGGGGTGGGACAGGATTGCTGGATAGAGGGGCTTGAGTACTGGGAAATTAGGTAGGCTGGAAAGTGAGAGGGTAATGAAAAGTTACTTGAACATTTAAATTTAAGAAAAGGATAAAAATAAGGGGTTAGTAAAAGGAAAAAAGGGAAAAATATTTGACAATATGGTTGAATGAGGAAATTAAGGAAATAAAAGCCAATTAAAAAGTCTACTGTTCATTTTCTTCTGAGTGCCACATGTTATTCTCTTGACCTTTCCTAGAGGGCTATATATTTCTATAGTTATTCCGTTCTTCAATCCCTGGAATTGTCATCGAGAATGCTGTGGCAGTACCCTTTGCCGACCACAATGCTAATAAATGCTTCCTTTTTAGGTTTCGCCTGCTCTGCGCACCTTTTCGGCGCAGGCGAAATCTATTGTTTACAATATGGGCTTCAGGAACGTCCCCCGGCTCCCATTGGCTAGCTCCATAAATGGAGGCTAGCCATTGGGAGCCGGATCTGTCCGTCAAGGCCGGACCAGATTCGGGGGCGTTCCCGCGATTTTTTCGCTCTCCGCCTCTGCGATGTCGTCATCGCGGCGGTGGGCTGAGTTTCGTTTTTTTTTCTTCTGGGTTTGTTTTTGTCATTCCATGTCGACCATGGCCGCCGGAGGAAGCCCAGGTGAGTGCTTGTTTGTATATTTTTTAATCACGAGAGTCCTCTGTACAGCCAATGTATTCCTCTGTGAATAATCTTTCTGCCTCTTAAATACATCTTTCACACCGTCTTTCCTGCCCTCTGCACACACATGGTCAAATACTTTCTGTGTCACGCCGTTCTAATCACCTAGTTGCAGTGAAAAGAAAAGCCCACTGGTTATGTTCGCCAATGTCTCGACGCAGAGAACGGAACGCACCTACACCTACCCTACCGTACCTATACACTACTCAGCAATTTCCTGCCCTCCTCACCCAAGATGGGCGCTGCAACTCTCGCGTGCAGTCCAGGTATTTAATCGCTACCCAAAAGCACATGCCGGGCTCAATCAAGCCATTGCGCGCCGATCAGACGGTCATTGAGCCGCCTTGGACCCCCAGCTTCTAGCACCGTGTGGTATTTACCGCTTATAGGTAAGCGCTGCGGCCACTCACTTAGCGTTTCCACGCGGTCACTTCGCTCCAAAATAATTAATTCCCCCTCCTTTGTTGTTTCCCAGACGGACTAGTTGCACAATAGCATGAATTGCCTAAAGGTTACCCCCGAACTTGCAGAAACGGACTTCTTGCTAATTAGCGCGTCAATATTTATTTAATCAAGGTAAGCCCTCGCACACTCATCGCTGATTTGTTTTAACCAATCTTCACCCACTACAGTGGCCCTAATTACCTCCCTTCAACACCCCCAGAGCTTCATACCCATCCCCGTGGATCCTTTACTTTCTCGGACTCCTTGCTCCTGGACGGAATTGTTCCAAAAAACGCCACCTAAAATCCCGCTGTTGTCTCAGAAACCCGCACCGATCCAGGCTTATAGCACTGAACGCACAAGAAACTCCCTTAACTCTCCTTTGAGGTAAGCCTTCACGCGTTGGCCACCCCATCCATCAATCATTCCCACACTGGTCCAAATCCCCCAACCTTCACTCCGCGCCGCTCAGCCCTCTTAATCTCGGAACCAATTTCTCTTGCATTGACAAGTGAATGACTTACCTTGTTAAATTCCTCACGTGTTTATTAAGCTCCCCCACAACCTTTTTTTTTTTTAAACGGTTGTGTAATTTATGCCCAAGCGCCTTGGCCATGTAGGCGCTGTATTATGGCACCCATAGCCTCCCCAGCCCTGGTTTCAGTCGAGAATAGGCGCCTCTGGTATCACAAACGGATTGGGGTGACGGTTAAAGAGAGCCAATACACAACAGACAGCTCTTTATTATGGGCCCCAATGTTCTGGTGACATCCAGCCATTCAATATGTAGTTGGTTCGTAACCAGCAGCTGCGTATTGCCCAATGACGTCATGCCTTGTTCCTGCTGACGTGATAATAAACCACGACAAGTGGGCTTAACTATCACCAGCACTCCAAAGGGCTTTGTTAACCTTTATAATACATGCATTGCGTGCATTTTTTCAACAGTCGTCCATTTTATTTGCTTTTGAATAGCTCAATCACATCGTTTGAATGGCCTCAAAGCGCTTTATGACCCTAGATGTTTTTGCGATGCTGGGGCTCTCGTTGCGCACAGTATTTTTAACAAAATTATATTTATTTGTGTGTTTTTTTCGAAACTGTGAAATGTGTGCAGAAATGAGCAATATAGAATACTCCGATTATAGTTTATACGATTATAGCTACTGGGCTTCCAAATGGAGTAGAGTTGTAATGGGAAGTATTTGACAAGTCGGAAAAGGATGACCCAGGAAAAATGTTCTTGCTCTTTGTGGCATGATGACACACCAGTCAGTCGTTTCGCATTCGGGCGTGCATAGAAGGCGGCTCTAACCGGCAGATTTCCATGCTGCCAGGACAGCTGGGGAGGTTAATGCACCTGTTGCCCAGACCCGCATAAAAGCAGTAGGGCACGGGTTTCATTCCTGCTAGAAAGCTCAGTGGGCTGCTGTGTCTGCTGCAGACCCGGTGTCTAATTACTACTCCGAGCGCTTGAATCTTAGTAACATAACTCAGGGGGTTGAGTGAATACTACAGAGATATGTTGCTGACTCGCTGGTCACCGGTCAGTATTTAACAACAATAGTGTTACACTAAATATTTAAACGTTGCGGGACACTTTGGCATATGGTGGCGCTTCATAATTGGACAGTGCAAAATATTATTATTCTACTATTGTAAGTTGAAAAGAACTAAATAGGGGTTGCATTTATTTATATAAAATAATATTTGACCGAAAAGCAGCTCACATTTATTTTATATAAATAACACGAGTTATTTTCAAGAAAATACAGGGCTTAGGCAGGCCATACAGCTAAATGTACATTTCTAATACTTGCCAAAGGAATTCCTTTTTCCAGTTCCTTTTTGGTTGCACCATTTGAGTCATGAAAACGTGGATTTCTGTGTGATCATTAAGACGACTGAACACTTAAAAAATAATAACAATTGTATTGTGCCCAGGAAAAGCGCGCGCAGCCTCTCATACATTTTCGGCAATGTATTGTCAGCATACAGTGCAAAAAGAGAATTCTACTAAATATGATAGCCCTCAAGCAAGCGTTTTCCAAGTTTTCGAATCTAGTAGGACTGTGATTGGTGTGTTTGTGCTGAGTGCACTCTGTCTCATGTACAAAACCAGTGTGTATTTTTAATTTTTTGTGTATAGTTTTTTTTATATAGCGCGAACTCGGCCCGAAGGTATCTGGGCGCTTTACACGAGCACCAGGTTGCATCACTAAGGATGCATTCATCCTCCTGCCCTTCCTTTCCACCTCTCTCTTCTGCTCTTTCACCTTCTTGTCCTCCATCTCTCTCTTGTTCGCTCTCCTTCCTGTCCTCTCCTCCTCTAGCCCTCCTTCTCCTTCCTGCCCTCCCTCTCCTACCTGCCGCCCTCTCCTTTCTGCCCTCTCTCACACACTCCTACCTTCCCTCCTGCCCTCCCATTCCTTCTTGCCCTCCCTCTCCTTTCTGCCTCTTTTCCTTCCTGCCCTCCCTCTCTCTCCTGCCCTCTCTTCCTTTTGATCTCTCTTCCTTCTTCCTCCTGCTCTCCTTAACTTCTATATCTATCACTTCTTCTCTTGCACTCAGTCTCCATCTCTCTCCCTCTTGCCCTCACTCTTTATCTTACACTCTCTCCTTCTTGCCCTCTCTCTCCTGTCTTCTCTCACACTCCTGGCTTCACTAACATGCTAACATGCTTTATGAAATAACTTGTATTCTAATTCACTGTGCATCTGCATCTAATTGCATTATAAATGCAATCCATATTTCTGTGTAAAGTAAAACACATCAACGTTTTACACATAATTCAAAGAAGTTAGAAAAGACCATTTGTCAAAAGCAATACCAAAAGCTCAAACTTTAACAAAGGCGAAACCATTGCATTGTAAATGCTTGTTTTCTTTTGTAAAGAGTAGGTTAGACTAACTAAACAATGGCTGGGCCCAGAGTCTGCCACCACTGCTAATTGGATCAAAGAAAGTAATGGAGTCATTTAGAATTCGGCAGAGTGGGATGGACCTCTGTCATAGGTTGGCAGAGCTCCTGCCTGCCAAAGTTGTGTTTCCTCTGCCTTCAGACGGCAAAATACTAAGCTGCGTTTGGAAACCTTTGATTCAAGCCCCATTTGATACAGGGCCCCTGAGTCACAGAAGTGGTGGCCAAGCCCTATTTAGAGAGGGGCCACTGCCACTGATTATACCTGACCCTGACTACCAAACAAGGGTCCTGACACATAGGGAGAAAACTTCCTGCACATCAGGGTCATTGCTATTTTGCATTTCAAAAGTAATCCCCAGTTTGGCGGGGTTTTGCTAAAAAGAAAAACAAATAAAACTGAGCAACCAAATCAGCCTTGGCAGTCTACTCAGCACTGAGCTTTGATGAAACTGTATCCATCACACTGGCAGATATACTTTCACCACAGATATTCTCATCAGACATGTGGAGATCTTTAAATGAGGAGGGAGGTCTTCCAACAGGTGGCGGAGACCAAAGTCTACACTGAGGCTGTTTGTTAAGCTGCCCCTCAGGCCTAACATGACCCACAAGTGCAATGCAAAGTTTCTCATTGCTATTTCACATCCTCATGGGAGGAATGATTATATGTTTTTCCATTTCAGAGTAATCCTCTGGATTATAATTGGTTCCTTTGATCTAGGTAACATTGGCTATACATTTTGCTGTCCTTTCCTATGTTCTCTTTTTGCTAGCAGTTTAACGCAATCACTATCCTAGGTTGTGATTTTTTCCACTTGTGAAAACCTCTTCCTCTAAATTGCCCACGTTTCCTTCAGTTTCTTCAAGCTTGCCTCCCATCTTTTATTCTGATAGTTGTCTCAATCTGCTTCAATTTTCTCTAAGTGAGACATAATTGATTGGGTAATTTGATCATTACTGTCAGTGATGTATTATAAAATATTGATAATGGTGATTAAGAGCCAGTAGCAAAGTGGGTTCTGAGATAATATAGTTTGTATAGGTATAAATCAGGGGTTATGGTCTTCATTGATGATAAGCCGTCATCTATAAATCAGATAGATATATGATAATATAATTAGAAAAAATATGCTTTAGATGGCTTACATAGTGTAAATGATTGCTCTACGGTACAGGGATGATGAATAGGCTCACTTAAGCTATACATATTAATCTCGTAGTTTAAAGCAAAATTCGTCCCCTGGAAGAATAAAGTCCTAGGACATGCTAGTTCTCACTCCCAAACTAAAAAATCCAATATGCCCTCTACTGAAAGCAAGTCTCATGTCTTATATTAATCTTCACTCAGTGGGTGCCCGTTTAAGGGGCCAATTACGATGTCAGTCGGAAAGCATTCCGACCAAATTGGTCTCAGAATGGTTTCTGACCGAATCGGATTCAGGGAGTCCAACCGACCAATTACAATGCCTCCGAATACGATTCGGTCGGACTCCCATTTACTTCAACGGAAACCTGATTTACGACCAAATACACAGGCTCCCATTGAAGAAAGAGGTGGCTGAAGAAAATCCAACTATCGTAATCAGTCGGCAGCCGCGGCCAGTAGTGGGAGTACCGGCTGGGCGGTGACGTGGGGAGGGGGAGGGGCAGGGTGGGGGGTAGTAATGTATGGATTAAGGAGTTTAACAGGTAAGTAAACATTTAAATAAATAAAACGAATTTCGTTGCACGCACTGCATCGCATTTGGTGATGCAGTGCACACAACGAAATTCGTTTTATTTATTTTCATGTTTACTTACCTGTTAATCTCCTTAATCCATACATTACTACCCCCCACCCTGCCCCTCCCCCTCACCACATCACCGCCCAGCCAGTACTCCCACTACCGGCCGCGGCTGTCAGTCGGTCGGAAAGCTTTCTGAATCGGTCAGAAAGATGGGTTCCGAATTGGATTCAGCAGACCCAAATCCAATTCGGAGCCTTTTTGACCGACATCGTAATCGCCCCTATGTCCAGATTGTTTATGTTTGCAGCTAAAACCATTGGTATAGATGGGTTTTATCTTCATCATCCTTTTAACCCCTTAATTGCTGCCGTCGGCCAACGGTCGTCACGGCCACTACCTCCCCAGTGCTGCGCACGACCGTTGGACGTCCATTCAGCACTAGTTCCAATGGACAGCGCAGCACTGGGGAGGTCTATTTACAACGCTTTAAAGGGGTTAAAAGAAGGAATTATATGGTAAAAACAACTTTAATCAGTGTTAGTTGGTGACAACATCCAGCTAAGAAAGCATATAGAACATAGAGTCAATAGTGCAGATGTCCAAATTCCTAAGTACTGTGTCTAATAGAAGTGACACCTAATTTTCCCCTGAAGAATCTCATGCGTGCTACAGAACACTTGCCTTTTGTAGGGACAAAAATGGTTTTTTTAAACTGTCTGCTTGGTGCATAAATAGGCTGGCCACCCCTAGGCGGAGTTTGTAGAGTTCCACAACGTGGAACTACGCATAGTGACCAAAAAACTCTACCGCCCTACGCGGAGTTCTGCAAGCAGCAGAGTGCATTAGTTTGAGCCATTCATGCTGATTTTTAGCACCGGGTGATTGTCCCATAGTGGAAAATCAGTGCAAATGGCACCATGTGAAAAGCAAGGGGGCACTGCTTCTTTCTGCTGCTCAAGTAGATTTCCTATTCGGGCTGCAGCTTCCTCAACGCGTACAGATGTTTTTTTAACGCGAGCACTCGTGACCATCCACACCCGCCCGGACTGAGAAATCTCGCTGGGAGGTGGGGGAGTGTTGGGATTTTCCTCTCTCGCACTTGCCAATTTAATGCTGGCCATCGCCCGTGCGGAAAATACTCTGCTCTGCAAGTTTTTCTGAACATCTTGTAGTGCGGAAAATTCTGTAAACTCAGCAAACGGAGCAGAGTTCACTGCCCAGGCCTAGACACCCCCAGGCAGGTAGAAGCATAAAGACAAACCTAAACACCTAGACAGAGATGGCTAGTGAAATCCAGAAGAAATCCTTTGCCACTATTGTGAGGAGATGCAGGGGTGATGCCAATTAAACAAGGAGGCTTACAAGAGAACTGCAAAACTGGTGTATCGGAACTGGCATTTCAAAAGTATCATTACCTTAATTGGTGTACCTATGTCAATGTAGAGCTCATAGAAGACCTTTACAAGTCAAACCTCCTAAGAAGAATTATACACTAAAAATGTGCCCATCAATAGAAGGACATGGCTGGGCGTCTTGGATAACTTGTTCATTGTCCATGCCTCAAATTTTGAATTGTACTGCTTTACTTTCTCAAAGGAATATTGGCGAGCCAATTTAAAAGAATATTTCGTTATTTGTGGTCAAGATAGCATTGGCATAGACATCAGCTTCATTTTCAGTGCAGAAAATAGAAGGGGGTGTTTCCAATTCATTGTAAGCTACTTATACATACATAGCCTGTAGCTGCACTGCAAGTATTCATTTAAGAAACTGTCTCTGCCACAGTTTTGTTTTTTAAGGGTGTCTTAAATAGTTGAAGAGTTGGAGCAGCGCTATTTCACCACCATAGTGCTGCATGGTTGCTTGTCATGGAAACTAAGACTTGTGCTGCCTTTGGCTTGAAATGTAGAAGCATTTGTTCACATTTGTAAGGTAAACAACAAAAAAGAACACAATATTATACACAAAGCACCATACTAACACAACTTGAACATACAAGCATATAACACAATAAAACAGTCAAAATAAAACACAACACAAAAATCACTTAACATAATAGCACATTGCAATAATGCAGAGCAAAACACATCAGCACAAAATCAGCAGAACTCATCACAACAAAATGGCACACAACAAATATGCACAAACATTATTGCCACACATTCCCAGTAGAGGTGAACAATATCATATAAATGTTTTGCAGTCTGAGTCATTGGCCGCGCCCTACTGACGGAAGAGTCGCTGTGCGTCCGGACGTGCTGACAGGCGAGGCAAGGTGTGGCTTGGAGTGGCGGGCGGAGTTGGACGGAGGCCGCGCGGCAGTGTTGAGCCGAGCCGAGCTGCGCAGGGAGCAGGAAGCAGGGAGCCGTGCCGGTAGTGCATCAGAGCCGGTTTTCTCCCTCGGGCATTGTCGGCATTGGGACCAGGACCTCGGCGGCGGCAGCAGCGGCATACCGGTGAGTCGGCAAAAGGGTGCGAGGGTGAGGAGAGGTGTGAGGGGTGAGGAGAGGTGTGAGGCATGAGGGGCGGCGTAAGGGTCCGTCTCTGCCACTGTTGGTAGTGGGCAGGGGGGACTCGGCTGGCTGGGTGAAAAAGTGTAAGATCTTGACCTCCTACGCTCCTGCCCAGCCCCTGCCCCCCTCCCCCCTCCCCCTGAGTCGCACGGTGTCGCTTGATGCTGCTTGCCTAAAACCCTCCTGTACTCCCAGCGTTTGCCTTCATAAGCCTTGAAGAGCCCAAAAATAAGGACTCATACTGCTTATGCAGGATAGAGTTCTGTTCCTTACCAGGGGCTTGCTCTCCTTTGCGCCGGTTCTCAAGGCCCGTCCACTCTCCCCGCTGGTCTATACCTACCTGCTTAGCTGGTCGGTTGCGTGGGGCGCCCGGCCGCTCTACCCAGCTCTGGGGCTGCTCCCACTGCCCCCCCCCTGAATCCGTTTAGCGACTGCTGGCCCCGCTGCCTGCTCGGGCTGCTAACTGGTTGAGGCGATTTCACCCCACCGCCCCTGTACTTGTGTGACTCCACCAGGTGGGGGCGCCACACCTTGAGGGGGTGACACGGAGGTGAGATCTGACTCCCAGCCTTTGGCTCGAGTGGTGCGGCGAGCAGGCAGCGCGAGCAGGAGAATTGGGGTGGGAAAAGCAAAAGAGCGGGGGTGCCAATATTTAAGATACCGACAAAGCACCGGCACAAAGTAACCGAAGTGCCAAAACGCCACACAAAACGCCACCCATCAACAGACTTGGCAGCTTCGGGAAGATAAACCAAAACCCCAAGACAGCGCAGAACATAAAACCAGCACAATATTACCCAGCCAGAGACATCTGAATCATTAGAGTCATCAGAACCATCAGAGTTTCAAGGCCTATTGCAATCTTTCCAAGACTTCTTACAGATCTGGTAGAGCTACTCCGGCGTTGCTCCTGAAAAGGGTGTCCGCACCAGCTGGCCGCGAACAATTACTCCAATGAATAGAAGCTATGAGATCCGGGAAAGTAAGAAAAACCACAGCGGTACCGAAACGGAGGAAATTAAAACAGTTGGCACCCGACGAGGAGTCCCATCTGGGTAGCCATAAGAGTCCCCGGGCCCGCCAGGACACAGCGAATGCGGCAAAATCGACGCTAAATGGTTATTGCAATCCTAGTTACAACGGCAAGAGCATGGATACGTCAAACACCCTAAAATCCTTGAACCTGTTGGACTACTTCAAAAAAGTCCCAACTATGATTAACATTCTCTTCGTCAGCTGTTGTGCAGCGAGTGCAGATCCTT
This sequence comes from Lissotriton helveticus, assembly GCF_964261635.1. Lineage (NCBI taxonomy): Eukaryota > Metazoa > Chordata > Amphibia > Caudata > Salamandridae > Lissotriton > Lissotriton helveticus. The sequence goes on from NC_136067.1 coordinate 1,532,959,571, forward strand.
CATTTCTATTCCTCTGTTGCTGAGACCTACGCCTCGCGGCCCCCGCTTCGCGGGTGCCGCTCGCAGGCCAGGTCAATTTGCAGTCTTGCGTAGCTGGACCAACACCCTAGTGCGTAGAAGCACCAACGCGGCTTTGTCGAGCCAGCATCTCATCAGAGGACGTGAGGCGGGACTGCGAGGACCAGCAGGCAGCGCGGCGCTGATCGGCCGCAGCTGGTCCTCTTCCCGCCCCTTCACCTGTCCCTTCCATATATTCTGCTGTAACAACGCGCACGCGGGACGCGCGCGGGGCGACTACCGGGGCGAAGACCGGGCAAAGAGCGGGCCGTTTAAGGCCGTTCAAGGACGGCAGAGGACGGCCCTGGCCCAGAACTCTTGTGTCTTCACCCTTGAAAACCACAATACCTAAGATGTCGACCATACGCAACAGAACTCGAAGTTGCGCGAAAAAAGCTACGGCGGTAGCCCAGGTGACTGGTCCTATTGATCTCTTTATTTCACGCGTACATGAGACTATTGACCAAAGTATTGTTTTATTGGAAAAAAGAGTCTCTATGGACCTCGCAAACGCTAGGCGTTCATCCCTGGGCCCTTTGGCAAAGGCTAAATCTCCTGTTTTGCAGAATGTGAATAATTGTTCATTACCCATAACCATGCCTACTAATAATGTTTCGACCGTACCGAATACTGTAGATCTATCGGTTGCCCCATCAGACTCGGACCCGTCTTTTGATGACCTGGAGGTTACACCAGATCTTGAAATCTGTCAGTCACCTGACAAAGTGGAGCCGAGTCTGAGTGGGTATAAGGATGCGGAAACAGTTTCTGTACCCATTGCTCCCCGGGGAAGGGCTCCTAACCCTCATAAGGCCATATTGAAGGGCAAAAGTAAAGCAAAAGCCCCAGCTAGGAATCATAATTTGATCTCCCCTACCCCACAATTGAAATCAGGTATCCCGTGCTGGGTGCAAAACATGGTCATAGACTTAAAACTAGACCTCGAAGCCACTTTAGCAGCTCAAATTAAGCCTTTAATTTCTAAAGTGGATAGGCTTACTTCTCTAATACACTCCAAATGGCCACAAAAAATGCAGGGACAAGGGTCTGTTCAGTTACAAGGGACCATAGAATCAACCCCTGAATGTCTAACGAGCATTCAGCCCCCCAAAGGTGTACCAAATAAGGTTCAAGGTACTGCAGTCCCTGGGAACCCAGTTATACCCCCTACGTCGCAAACAGGGAACACTTCCGTTCAACCAATAACTGTTCAGATTTCAAAGGGGAATACTCCTGTCCAGGCGAATCAACATCCTGTTGTTGCTAATACTGCCACCCCTACTATCCAAGCCAAAGAAGTAGCAGGGAAACCTAATTCAACCTCTGCACCTCCCATTATAAACAAATCAGAAGGGCCCAAACCAAAGCAGACTCGTTTTAGGTCCATAAACCTACCACCAGAGGTTTCCCCTTTTGTAGTCGTGTTGACGGCGGTTCCCCCATTGAAGGAGGGAGTAAAAGAATCGTTTACCGAGCTTAGGAATAAATGTGCTCAATGGCTCCATTTACATAAACCCCTACCTAACAACATGAACGGTGAAATCCTTACCGTGCGTAGAGGGGATTGGGTGGGCAGAAGCAAGAAATCAATAGTAGGGGACGTAATAACTGTTAATTTTAGGGATGTAGGGGCAGCAAGCTACGTATGTAATGCACCCAATAGTGGTCCTGCGACCCAAATTAACCCACTTCCCCTGTCTTATTTCCTATCAAAGCCCGTACGACCTAACCCTCCCTGTCCCACTTTTCAAAGCAATAGTGGACCTGGGTACTTTCCACAGCAACCTGCTAAATCTTGGTTGCAACCACCTTATCCGCCCCCTTTTTTTCCACATCATGTTAATTCACAGCAGCAGCTTCCAAATGCCCCACTTTTTCCTATGCATCAAGTTAAAGCCCACTGGCAACACCCTTTTCATTTTCCGCCACCTTTACCCCAGCCAGCTTACCAATGGCCGCAATCTTTTCAGCCACCTCAATTGGATAAATATCCTTGGCAACAAACGTGGCAGGACCCGCCCCACTCTCAAGACCCCATGTCCTCACAATTCGCCCACCCAAATAGATATGCCGTGCTAGATGAGGTAGACTGACTTAGCTCATCAGAAGCATTGGATCTAAACAACCCTAATTCTGAGATGGAGTGTTCTTCTTTTTCCTCTGTCAAGCCCCCAGTTGTACCCCACGAATCTATTGAATTGTCATCATTAAGACCTTCCCAGCACATAGGCAATCGAGGTAGCCTGGATATATGTACAACTATTGCTAGCCCCAGCCTAAGTCCGGTTACCATCTTTCGGGAAGAGGGTCCTGCTTTATTACCACCAGTAAACCAGCAGGAGTTACCTGTTGCTGGTAATGCTGGGAAACCAGCAGGAATCTCTCTCATTTCCTGGAATATTGCTGGTCTTACTAGTAAATTGGGTACACCCTTTTGGACCAGCTTTTTGGGTGAGGGTTTTGATTTAATTTTATTACAGGAAACTTGGTGTCCAGACCCTATTAATATTGAAGGGTATGCATCTTTCTGTCTCAGAGCAACCAAATCCAGCTCGGGTAGGGCTAAGGGAGGCCTTTTATTGTTAGTGTCAACTAAGCTGTGTGACTGTACGGTCAAATATAGTACAACCGTGGGGACACACAGCCAAGTTATAAGGGTGGAATGCAGAAAGAACATTGATTTAGTTATTGTTAACTTCTATAACAACATTTTTGACGCCACTAGGGGGGATATTTTACTGCCTTTAGAAAAGGAAATCATTAAAGCTCTAGATATCTCGAAAAGAAAGGCTGAGGTGGTATGGGCTGGGGATTTTAATTTGCAGCCTTGCCATCTATCTAACGGGAATATCTGTGGCTTTGATGCAGCATTAAATAGCCATTGGAGAGACCAGGGGGGGAAGGAGGATTCTCCCCATTTCCAACACTGCAGTTATGGTTCCACCCTAAATAATATGCTAGCCATGCTAGATATGACCCTGTTAAACTGCAATGTTAACAATCAGGCAATAACATGCCCCACATTTACGGGCAGAGATGCAGGTTCATTCATTGATCATATTTTGTTGTCTAGCAGTGGAGACTACACTGATTTATATGTGAATGAAGAAAGTCTCAGTGACCATAATAGCCTACGTGTTACCCTCTTGGGGCATGGCACCTCATCAGTTCCAGGTGGTAAATGTACAACCGATATAGTGCCTACCAGACCAAAGGGCCTTAGGGTTAAATGGACTGGTTTAAATTCCAAAGTCAAGCAGAAGGAGGTTGTCACCCTATGCAAGAATCAAATTAGTTATTGTTTGGATGATGACAGTGACTCTGGCTGTTTAATAGAATGTTTTGTATCTTTGAACAACATTATTGAGGGTATCTTCACTAAGACCCCGTCAGCCAACAGTGGTCAAAAGCAGGGGTGGTTTGATAAGACATGTATCGTCGCCCTCCGCAACTTAAAGAATGCGCTAGGCACCAAACCACGTGTTAAGACTGTGATACAACACCTCAGGGCTAGTTACAAATTAGCTATTAATAAAAGGAAAAGGGTATTACAGTCTGAGGCGTGGGACAAGCTGAGGGAGGCTGCCGAGACTAAAAACAGTAAACTCTATTGGGAAACGATTAATAGTCCGTTTCTCAGTAAAGAAAATGTTTCAGAACTGACCTCATATGTGGTATGTAGCGACTGGGTTAATCATTTTTCTAAAATATTTAACCCTGAAGGGCCAACTTCTGAGTTACCATCACCAGATATAAACCCATGGTTGCCCCTTTCATTGGCTATAACATTGGAAGAATGTCAGGAAGCAATTTCTTTAAGTAAAGGAGGCAAGGCACCTGGCCCCGATGGGGTCCCGCTGGATTTATACAAAGATGAAACAGCGTTATGGGCTCCCATTTTGACAAGGATTTTTAATTGTGCGGCTGAAAATGAATTCCCTTCTACCTGGGGTCAATCGATCATCATTCCTTTACATAAGAAGGGCGATAAGTCAGAGGCCTCTAATTATCGCCCAATTTCATTACTGGATGCCTCTGTAAAGGTGATGAGTAGGATTTTGCTGAAGAGGCTTGAAGACTGGGCAACTGATTTTAACATCTTAACTAGAGTCCAATACGGTTTCCGCAAAGGTCTGGGTACACTGGACCAATGCGTAAATCTGGACCTTTTAATCAGTAAATATACTGTGGCTAAAAGTGGCAACCTCTTTTTATGTTTTGCTGATTTGAGCAGCGCTTTCGATTTGGTTAACCATGGTATTCTTTGGGAGGTTCTGCTTGACGCAGGGGCACCAAGGGAAATAGTGTATTTTTTAGCCAGACTATACGAAAAACTTTCATGTAAAGTCCGCTATGGCACCCTTGGCGAATGTACCCCGTTCTTTAGAGTGTCTCGGGGCATACGTCAGGGTTGTGTTTTAGCCCCGCTTTTATTTTCCCTTTTTATTAATGGTGTAGATCGATCCCTGACCGACATCTTAGCAGATGCCCCCCTGATTGGTGGTAAACCTGTTCCACTGTTACTTTATGCGGATGACGCTGTTCTTTTATCTCGAACACAGTTGGGCCTACAGCGCCTAATTGATAATTTCACGCAGTTTATACAAGCTAGGCAGCTTCGTGTGAATAAAACTAAGACATTTGTAATGTCATGTGGTCAGGCAGCTAAGCAGGTAAAGCATACTTTCTTCCTAGATAAGGAAAAGCTGACCTCTGTTAAATCTTTTTGTTATTTGGGAATAACATATAGCAACAGTGGGTCCTGGAATGCGGAATTTGATGCCGTAAAAACAAAAATGTTACGGTCCACTAGTAGCATTTTTCGTTTTGCCTCTAAACTTGGCTCACGAAGTATCTATGATATGACGAACATATACAATGTATGTTGTGTTTCCTCTGCCCTGTATGGGGCAGGGGTGTGGGGTCACTGTGAGGGTATTCTCCTGCAGACGGAGGAAAACAAGTTCTTAAGGAGGCTATTATGTGTTCCCCCTTCCGCCTCCATACAGTTGATCCATGAAGAAGTTGGGATCGAGTACATCTCTGACTTAGCAGCAGTTCGGCCACTTTTATTGTGGCGTTCTATTTGGGCTAAGCCGGAGACTCGATTCACTCAGGATATTATCCTTGACTGTATAGGTTTGGATCATTCCTCACGGGTATTATGGTTAAGATACATCCATCATTGGTATCTACTTCTGTTCAACATTAATGTGTTCCGTGAGCCCGAAAAGGTTGTCTTCATTTCAAAAAAAGAAATTAAGATATCGTTCCTTAATTTTCGTAAGGCTGAGCGAGACAAAGCTGTTGGAAATCTTGCTACTATGAAATTTTACAAAGATTTAAATTTAGCTTCTGGACTACAATCCTATCTTGTATTTGTGACCCGCCCTTCCCATCAGTATGTTTTAACACGGGTCAGATTGGGTATTGTACACCACTTGGTTGCTTTTCCAAACACAAAAACTAGTTCAAACACACCATGTCCGTGTGACGGTACCTCTCGTCAGAGTAGTTGCCATTTTTTACTTTTTTGTAAATTTTATCAGTATTTTAGGCTAAAATACCTTAAACCAATTTTTATCAAATACAACATCTGTACCACACAAACAGCATTGATATTTTTATCTTTACTAGTGAACGAGGAGATTTGTTTCTTCTTGGCCACTTTTATTTTAAAATGTACAGCTGCCAGGAAAAGTATTGTACTATAATGTTGTCTACTGATCTGTCTGTACTTATGCTATACAGCTGCCAGGGTTTATTCATGATGAAATTAATGTTATCATTCCTGTCTGTATACACATGTTTTTATTTCTCTTTGAATTTCATATCAATTTCTGTAATTAAGGTATTTATGCAGTGATCCACAGTATTGAATGATTATTTAACAATTTTAATATACAGTTCCCAGGAAAGGCCTAGTAAGTAATTTCTACTGATTCCCAGTTAGTCCATGTAAGAACGTCGTGTATTTTATAAGAACATGATGACCTATAGAGGCATGATTATTTTTCACTAGCTGCACTTTAGCTTTTTTTCCCTTTTTTAGGAAAGATTATATTATATGGTGATTTTAATATTTCAATTATGTATTTTGCTTGTATGATTTGTATGTACAAATCGAATAAAAGCTTTTGAACTGAACTGATTAACATTCTCCCACATTCTCAGCTCCCGGAGGGAACCAGGCTTGGCGCCTCGGACCAACTAGCCGAAACAAATATGCTCCCTTCACAACCGCTATCCCACAACAGCTGTCAATAAAAACTAAAAATTCGGCCCAACTCCCGGAAGTCTACATTTTTGGATCTGCACTCAACAACCCGACCCCAGCGCGGTCAGGGGGCGTAAGCTTCCAACAAAATCCCTTATTTAACCATCAACCTCAGCCGCAATTAGGGCAGCACTTTTCATCCACTGCTGCGTACAAGCAAGAAGCATGTTTGATGCTATCCCCTCCAGTGAGTCCTTCGCATAACCCAAGCTCCTTCACAGAGCAAACCCAGAGATTAGAAACACCAGCAACATTGTTACGACAAGATCTCGCTGCGTCAAATGAGACTACAACGGTCCCCCATCGTCAACTAACTTTTCCACAAATTCACATGCAAAATACTTACTCTTGCAACAATATCTCACATACTTCTCTTTCATCCCAAACCATAAGTACACCCAAGGATCATCTGGACGCGTCAAGTCCCCAGCATATCGCATTTTCGCCACCAGCAGTAATAGTGACATCCTCACAAAAATCGCCTAAAAAACCAGACCCAAATGACCAGCTTTTAGCGGACCTGTCGTTTTTCTTCAAAAATACTCAAAATTCTCTTAACCATATGTCAAACACAAAGCCTAACCAAGAAGAGCCTATAGCAACTGGCGTCTGGCCTCAACTTCTTCAAACCTTCCAACAAACAGTTAACACTTTAAATTACCACTCGGACAAACTGGATACGCAGGTTGACCTTTTGAACACCTTAGCGTTGTTTACAGCAGGGATCGACAACAAACTGGACAAACCGAACAATTTATTACTAGGAGCGCAATCCTCCGCAAAGCTCATACAGTCGGTCTGTTGCTGCTCCCCTATTATCGACTCACTCTCTTCACTTCCAGCTTTTCTAACCGAGGTTATAAATGAAGTCAAGTTGCTGAAGGGAGGTAACTCACTTACAACTTCCTGCCCCAAACCGCAAAAATCTCCAAACTTGACCCAAGATCCAGCTATCCCCTGGACTACCACAAAAAAAGGCACTTAGCCAAGTGGGGGGTCTGTCCCCCGTCCAAATCAGTCAAGCGAGCAGTTAAAATCCGGCCAACCTCACTCTGTACCAACGGTTTTGGAGCCGTCCAAAGTGACGATCAAAAATGCCCGGTCTCCAAGCAGGCGCACAATCTGCACCGACCACATTGAGGCAGGGCCGTTTGCCAGCTCGGTGTCCTTGGCACCCTCTAACTTGGAAGTGCAGTCAGTTCCTTTACCACTGTGTAGCAAAAGAGAGCACAAACGTCAGCGGAAACATAGAAACAAAACAAGGGCAAAAGCAACAGCTGCCCCCCTGAAATTCTTCCCCCTTTTTGCAACGACAACTAACAAAAAAGCCTTAAGTGAGACTGATGTACCATCGCCCTTAGTAAACCCCAGTGACGCTCAATCAAAAGGGGACTCATCCCCAACTGCCATTCAATTGACCCCGGGCAGTAACCAAGATCCAACTGAGCCAGTTGTGGGAACAGTGACAGAAGAGCCCAGTACTGTCACAGAAAAGCCAAGGTCCAAAACTAACGAACCAAGCTCATTAGGGTCCACAGTGACTTCAGTAAAAACAAAACTAGCCTTAGTTTCAACTTCACCCCGGTCGGACATTCCAATAACTAGAACGAACCTCACAAAACCAATTTATAATCACAAAACAACCTTACCTAAAATAGTCAGTCTTCATGGAAGGTCCCCCAACATCGGCCACAACAGGAGCAGAAACAAGATGCAGGCCCGTCATCCAACAAAACCGATAAGACTGTCCTAAGGTTACGTAGCAAAGAGATTAAAAGTGATTTGCAATACTCCTATATTCTTTTAGCACCTGATTACAAATCAAAAGGTCGACATGATATCCTTAACAGATCGAATATAATAAAACTAGTGGACGGTACCCCGGGGTTTGAAGGCCTGGTATCGGACGATATAGAATCTATCGTATTCCTCCCACCAAGAGGCACACAACCATCTGAGGTAACCTTGGTATCATTCAAGTCGGCCTACTGGGCAGGAGTATTTTTGGATCACAAGGCTACTCTGCGGGATTGGGGCATTCGAGTTTACTCATATTCAACCCCAGGCTACCCCAATGCATTACTAAACCAGCCAACACATCCACAACAGCCGGAACTTTTAGACCTGTGCCCAACACTAGGCCGTATTCAATTTTAAAAAACACGTCAGGCTCAGAAGAACAGAATATAATCTGTCCAATAGTGGTCTCTAATGCCGACATAACTCAAGGCTGGGACTGGCTCCCAGCTATCCTGTCAACCAAAAGATCAGAATGACCACATGAAGTAGAGTTTGTGGACCAAAATCGCAAATCACTGGCAAAGATAAGCCCTCAAGTAGCCACATCAGCAACTGTGCTTAATCCACAAGCAGATTCTACTTTTTTAATGTGCTCCTGGAACATCAGCGGCCTTCAGCAGAAAATTGGGAATCCAGACACCCATTCCTTTATATCCGAGCATGCAGTAATAGCCCTGCAGGAAACATGGGCCACACAAGGCTGCCCTGTCATCGGCTTTATTGAACTATGGAAACCAGCACTCAGGGACAGCCGTTATGGTCACTCAAAAGGTGGCCTGTCAATATATATTTCAAACAACTTAAAAGGCCCAATAACACGACTAAATCTTGATGAAGACTGGCTACTTGGTGTCAAAATCAATTCATGGCGGAAACATCGTTCACTTTTTCTCCTAAATGTGTACATCAATCCAAGTACACGTACAAAAAAAGATCACCTGGTCCGTCTAACGGAGATTATGAGTGACTTAGCCGTGGATCAACCCAATTCAGATTGTATTGTCACGGGGGATTTTAACACCAACCTATTCCAAGGAAAATTAGCGGAAACTGAAGGCCCTTTCCTATTTTCTTTGACTGAGGCCGCAATACAAACTAAACCGCCCAACCAAGCTCACTGCGGCCTGGGTGAACTCTGTGTGATGCGATTTTACAGTGCAGGCTATCTGGTAATGAATGGAAGGTCAGTGGGTGATACCCCTCCAAACTGGTCCTGGACAAATCGCAACAAACAATCCTATTTGGATTACACCATCTGTAACTCAGCCCTTCTCCACTGTCTTGTCAGTTTTGGTATCCACCCTCGAACCGAAAGCGACCATCGGCCCCAGGTCATATCCCGCAACACAAATCCAGCGAACCACAAACCTGCACCTCCAACCTGTAGGGGAACATACACTGAAAATCTAAAGCGCCTCAGATGGAGCGAGGATATTAGTTAGAATATTCTACATGTAAGTGCGGACCTTATAAGAGGTGGAATTGATCAGGATATCTCTCAGATTGCGGCATGGACGATGCTTTGCTCACACCTCATCAATCTTTTTCCAGGAAAACAGCAGGTCCAAAGGGCAATCCTGCCTCGCCAGTTCACACTTTCAATACAGTCAAAGTCACTTAAGAAAGCCAGAAACAATGCCCTTCGGCTACTTGCAAAATCCCAGGGGAATAGTGAGCTCCTAAAACTTTACCAAGCAGCCCAAAAGTCATTCAGGCTAGCGATAACTAAAGACAAACAGACACACGAAAATCAATTTTGGTGTAAATTAGTGTGGGAGAGCAAGAGCCGAAACTCAATAAAATTCTGGGCCCTAATTAACCACTCGAACCCGAGCACATCGAGCTTCGGATCGGCAAACATCCAAGAATCAGACTGAGCAACTTTCCTCACTGACCATTTTAGGTCATCTGAAAATACAGGAGCCACAGGAAGCAGCCCCCCAAGAGAGATTGAGACTGGTCTTAGTAACATGCGGAGCATATCCACTGAGTGCTCATACATCGTCAGCAAGGATCTTCAGATGCCGCAAGAAAGTGTTGCCTCAGCTGTGTCAAAAGCAAGATCAGACGGAGCACCGGGCCCAAATGGTTTACCACAGAGCTTGTTTAAATCTGACATAGCTCTCTGGTCAGGGCAACTAACAAATCTTTTTAATTATGCTTTAAGAACTGCAACAATCCCGGACTCCTGGTGGGGCGCAATAATCCACCCAATCTATAAATCAGGTTCTCGCGCCTCTCCCAACAATTACAGACTCATTGCTCTTTTGGACATTGAGGCTAAACATTATGCAGGTCTCCTCTTGGAGGAGTTGAGGCTATGGGCAAAGGAACATAACCTGATACCAATGAACAAAACAGGTTTTATTGCCAACTCCGGGACTAGGACCAACCTATTAGCATTGTCAACTTTTGTCTACAAAGCACTCTCAACATCTAGGTCAGTGCTTTGCTGCTTTGTCGACTTCAAAGCCGCGTTTGACCGGGTCCCAAGGGCGGCTTTGTGGGAAAAGCTAAGAAAATGGGGGATCCCTGATATACTACTGGAGGCAATCATTCAACTTCACTCTTGTACCTGGGTCCGGGTGAAGCTGGGGTCCGGCACGCATCTCTCGCGTAAAATCATGAAAACTAGAGGTGTGAAGCAGGGATGCCTGCTGGCCCCCCTCCTTTTTAACCTGTTTATAGCGGATTTGTCGATGTCATTAGATGAAATAAATAGTCATCCCCCAAAGGTGGGAGGCACGGCACTAAGTAACCTTTTATATGCCGATGACCTGGTCCTTCTTAGCCTCACAAGGGTCGGGCTGCAAAGGCTCCTTGACAAACTATATAGTTACACGATCACGAACCAACTAGAGGTTAATTTAAAGAAAACCCAAGTTGTCCCCTTTGGAAAGAAACGTCATGTCGGTGGTGGATGGTCATATAATAACACAAGCCTTGTTACAGGTCACTCGTACAAATATCTGGGTGTTCACCTGGACTCTAGGGGTAATCTCATTAAACAGCGTAACAAGATCGCAGTTAAAGCTATGACCCTTGGGGTGTCACTAGCCAAGCTTACGAAAAATCTTTCGGGCCCAACTCTCTCGCCACTTTTAGAAGTCCTGAGAGCAAAAGTTGGCCCTACCCCATCATATGGCATAGAGATATTTAGCGGTAAACTGAACGCTGTCTTAAATCAACACATGACTAAAATCTATAAAAAGGTCCTCCATCTGCCAAATTCCGCCTCTGCAGCCCAGATAAGATTAGAGCTGGGCTTATTAAATTATGAGGCCTCCAACATCGGCGCATATTTAAATCTCTGTCATAAACTGAGACAAGCGGACTTAGGCACACTAGAATCCCTAGTCTGGCTAGAAATCACCCAGAAAAATCCGGGAGGTGCGTTTGGTCGCCTCTTTAAGGATTCTATCCATCAAATGTCGGCGAGTGATCTATGAGCACTTAATCCCAGCCAGACAGCATTCAAAACCGGTATTAAAAAATGTGTGAGAATGAGTTCACTCATTATGGACAAAGCTCTCTTTTCCAAACGCAGTCATGCTTGGGCTCTTGTAAATTCTTACAGACGGTTAGCCCCCGCCATCTACCTGTCTTGCACATACTCACTGTATCTAAAACGCAGCCTTATGGCCATTAGAATGGGTGATTGGCGATTTTTGCAAGATCTGCCCTCTTGGCGACATACTGCGGAAAACCTAACCTGTAGAGGGTGCGGCAAGACAGCTGAAACTCTGTTGCACGTGGTCTGCCTTTGCCCAGCCCTTAATTCCCAACGCAGGTACAAACTCAAAGCTGAATGGAACAGGCTGGGTGTTCGGACTTGTAGGCAAGCCATCATTGCGGCTTTGATCCCTGAAAACACAGATTTAAATATAGGATTAACAATTTTTATTCAGCAAGCATATCGTAACTTTGTGCAAAAGAGGTCCTGCTAATCCTTTCCCCTTATTTTATTGCTCAAATCATTTAATATATTTACTTACATCCCGAAAAGAAAAAAATGAGAAGATGAAACAAAAAGAACATTATTTCTTTTAATTTGACTGACCAACACATTGAGTGGTACTCCTCAGAACACTGGTCTGCCTTTTACATGCACGATACCACTGACTGTCAGTGCAACAAAAATGGGGTGAATAAATTTGCACATTACGCTTTGAATTTTAATATGTGATGGAATTAGGAGGTCCAGGATGCAGAAGATCTCTACTTTTTTATTACAGTTGCCTAACTAAACTCCTTATTTTCGTTTTTATTTTAACAGTTTGTATACAATGTGAATTTTGCAATTTTCTTTTAAAGATATCTGTGTTATATCTAAATAAAGATCTTTACTTACAGATATAAATGTTTTCTGATTAAATTACTCTTTAATAGCAAAATGTTTCTTGCCTCATTTTTTTCACCTAAGAATGCACTTCCCCCCAAAAAAAGGCTTTCGAGATAATGGCAGAATACTGGAATGAGTACAAATTTTTACTTGTCAGAATATTTCCTGTTCTAGTCAGTCTCCACTGTTACCTCACAATAGTTGTATGGCAAGATGCATGCTCCCTAGAAAAAAAAGTTATGGGAAATCATGTAATGCACAATTTCGGGAGATACACAAAATTTGTGAATTTCGTGAATTTGTCGGTGTAACTAAAGATTAATCCAAGCTTAAATGCCTTCCTACGCCTCCTTTCATAATACGGTGGAAAACGATATTTGCACCAAACACTGCCTTAAGTTACAACCAAGGACATGAAACAGTGATAGTCAGAAATATTTTGTGACCAGGTACCATGTTTTTAGCATTGTAATGACTTAATCAATCATTGTGTAATTCTGAAATTTAGACGCTTTTCGTCATGACAATCTGAGTGCCAGACTTTGTAGATATTCCTTTTCTCCGCTAAAATAGAAGAGTAAAACCTACAATCTCATAGAGGCATGACTCTAAAAGTGGAAGAAGTATAACGACTACCTTGATTTTCTCTACAATATACACCCTTCTCAGGAATATTGCAGCTGTCAAAATCAAGAATGGGGGTTATCTTTTGTTTTTATCTAAAAATCATCAACAAGGACCACCAGGTGGAGTTAACACACCAAACCCTATTTTTGCCAATGCTCAATTATATTCACATTAAGCATGCTGTTTTTGGAAGTCTGCAGAGGAGTCGTGTATTCTTGCCAAGTGAATAGGAAATTTTAACTTGAAATGTTGTAAATAGACAGGTAGTAATACACATACACAAATGCACACACCTGCACACAAACAAATATCTACCTATACACATATATGCATACACAAGTCCAGCATGTGCATATACATGCTCATACCTATAGTTTTAAATATAGCACACCCCATGTATTCACACTTCTTAGCAAAAAATGCCTCCATTACACTGATATTAAAAAATTCGCGTTTTCATTGGTACAAGAAATGTGCCATCACTAAGCTTACACTTTCACACACAAAAAAAGCAGTCTAGTGTAAGGGAACAGCTTGAAATCAAAATACAAGAAGAAACATTATCTGTGAGAGTCTTTTTGGACATTTGGTGGCACATCTAACATGCTCCAGCTTAGAGCAATTAATTCAGGGTACTGACATAAACTCTCCAGGTCTTTGACAGCTTGGAGCTGAAATAAAAATGCTAGTTCTCCAGGGAAAACAAGAGGATAGCTGGCTCTTTTCTGGACTGTTTGCTCATAGGCCCAGGGAGCAATCTTCCTTGCAGAATGAAATGCAGGGGCACAAACAATGTACCAGGGAGAGAATAGGAGATGGGAATGAACAGTTTGAACTATTTGCTCAGCAGAAGGGCAGCCACAATGGTCGTCCAATGGCTTTCCCATGCATCAACTGGGGCTTCTTAGGCCCCTTTGTTGTTCGACTTCTCCTTCTTCTGGCCAGATAAGAGCACAGCTGCAGAGATTCAGTCGGAGTAAATGCCTTTAACTCACTCTTTCAACCCCCTTTCTTACATATACTGTATGTACTGAGGTCGCCAATTAATTTAGGCTGTACTGTATCTGCCATAAACAAATCTCTACAGCACCCTTTACACAATTCCAAACGAGATTCGCCTTTCAATATATGAAATTATCTGAAACGAAAAGTTTGCTTTAAAATGAAGGGGGGAATGTTTCCTTTGCTACTGTGTACAAGTTGCCCCCTCCCTTTACCATTCTTTTCTCTGTACTTAAGTTCATGATGCAGAATACAGTATTATTAAAATGGCGACGCAGAACACACAGAATAGATACATTGGTTTCAAACATCTCTTGGTACCACACATTTGCCTTTCCCTAGTGATACAAATAACAGTTGCTGATGCTGTTCAACTGAATTCCACTCATTTGATAAGTCTTCGCAGGATGGAAGGCAGAGTCGGCTCTCTTGTAATTCAGATGCTTAACTTTATGGTAAGCAAGCATCTCTGCAGCAAGCCTGCATCTCACTCGTCTACCTCATTAGCCTGAACAGGAAATCAAACTGAAGAAAACATTCTAGAAGGCCTGCTTGATAAAAGAGGGGCCGGCTGGTAGACAACTCAGAAGCAGTCACGGGTTAAATCTGCGCAAAACATAATCAGTAACAGTGCAATTAGCAATGTCTCATGCATGTGCTTTCGCTGCTACTGATAAACAATTAGAAGATTTTGTTTAAAAAAAACACCCACAATAAAAAATACAGTGTTCTATTTTATTTACGTGGTAATGAACCTGAGCACCAAAATTATGTATGGAATATATTGAACAGTCAGATGTAGGCAGGGGGTAAAATGTGATATTCAAAATGTGCCCCCGCCCCAAGGCGAGAGTGTGCCTTTTAACAGGGCTCAGGTTCGATGTCCATATCACAAGGTTCAGAAAAACATATGTATGTTTGTTGGTATGATCACCTAAGGAAGACACCTATGGAGATGAGGAAACGAGAAAACAAAATTAGGTGGCCGTCTAGGAAAAGTATCACAATTGCACAACAGTATGTTGTTTTTTACTGACATAGCATTCCCTATACCTCTACCTATTTGGACTTTCAAAAGCTTGTTCTAAACATCTGTATCGCTTACTTGCCGCGTCACACTGAACAGAGCAATACAACCTGCTGCGAGTAAAGCACTTGTTTGGCAAAAGTAAAGTCAAGCCACTGCGACATTGAGAGCAGGCCGTTTAACTAGCAGTGCTCCCAAAAATAATATTTTAAATCAAAACGTGAAATTATAAAAAGTTAGGCGCTCTGCACTGGGCAGTGCTTACTTCGCCTCATTTTTGCCTAAAAAGAGGAAGCAGGTTTTTTTGTGATGAAAACGAATAAATATTCCATGGTTTCTAGAAAATCATAACCAAAAATAAATGAAGTCCTCATCATTTCTGAAAGATAAAAATAATAATACCAAAATACTCAGCGTCTTTTAAATGAGAAAAAAACGAAGTTTCTGTTTCAATATTTTACTCGTTTTTTTTTGTTAAAGCCTGCGGTGAACATTTTCGTGCACTTGCATCCGGATTTCTCGTTTTATTGTACTGCGCGACCTGATGATTACATTAGTGCCAAAAATCTGACATGGAAGTTGGCGTGAAACACGCCGCGAGGTCAGACTCTAATACGGGGTTGGGCTGAAAGTCAAAATCTTCACTTTGGTACCGCACTCCGCGGTGCGCATTTCTACTCATTGTGCAACGCCGCATTGTTGGCTTTGGGAACACGAATTCCAACGCTTGATTCCATTGTGATCAGCTTTATTTGGCCTGCGCGGCTTCATGGGGTGAAAGGAAGAAACAGCTTCTAACTCGGCGGAAAATTAATGGTTTACTAAAATCACATTAAACATGCACAGTCAAGGATCGCACACCTGCAGCAAAAACAAAGTTTAGATACTGCTTTCTGGCTGCCAAAACCGCTGAAAACCGTAGCCTGTTTTTTCCCCCGTCCTGCTGGGTGGTCAGGGGAGAGGCTGAAAAGCAAGAGGACTCCTATTGTCCCTGTGCTGTCTTAAGCACTGACCTCACGTGCCTCCGTAGAAGCAAAGCACCTGTTTATCGCTAGTGATCCACTGTGTCTGTGTGCTCAGAGCTGTTCCCCACACAGAGCCGCCGTCATCCTGGTTCACAGGGCTGTGTGGCGGTTCCCGCTGGAATGGCGCCTCCTTTTCGCCGTGCGTGAGTCTCGCGCAGCGGAGACGTTTACATGCGCGCGCGCGCCTCTGACGCCTGTCAACAAAATGCCCTGACATATACTCTTTACCCTGACCGACAGGCATTGAGCTTCGCTGTGTAAACCAAAAGATTCATTAGCAAGTTTGCTGTTGTCTGGTGGAAGTTTTATGTGGGATATAT
Organism: Lissotriton helveticus; assembly: GCF_964261635.1. Taxonomy (NCBI): domain Eukaryota; kingdom Metazoa; phylum Chordata; class Amphibia; order Caudata; family Salamandridae; genus Lissotriton; species Lissotriton helveticus. The sequence continues at coordinate 1,532,976,048 of NC_136067.1, forward strand.
GTTTGCAAGCTGTCTTCCTTTTTATGCTCCCAGTGCATTTTACATTGAGGAGTGCAGAACTCACGTTCTACAGAAAGTGAAGTGATAGTTCTGTTTTTTTCTTCTTTCCTTTCGCTTTTTTTTGTTTTTGTAATGATTGGATTCTGGGTGAACGTTTCATACCCTTTGCCGCCCCAGAGCTAAACGCTGAGAAAGCAAACACAGCTGACAAGCTGAATGAAACTCCAGGGCACCTTTTTGTTCGGCGTGTTGGTGTCCTGCCAAATCCAGATGTGCCTGGAAGCTGCCAGGAGAGAGTGGAGATTCCACAGTGTGTTGCTGTCAGTTCCTCCTTCTGCTGTAGAGTCGAGCAAGGACAAATTGCCCCTCTGAACACAAGCGACCCCCGCCGCAATATGGCAGCCAGACCCTTTGACACCAATTTTCAAGGCCAGCAGAACCCATTACAAAGAACACTTGGTAACTAAACTGCAGTGGAATTCTCAGACTGGCTATATTGGCTCATGTTGGCTCAGTTACACGTCCTTAGTTCCTATTGTAAATCTGAGGAGCACGGCCTGGGAGATATGAAGAGAATCTCAACCTGTGATTGGTCAGAGGCCCAGGCCACTGGAGGCAATATCTGCTAGAGAAAGGCTGTTACCTGGGCAACAAAGCTAGGAGCTTTTGGAAAACATTTTTAAACAGATACTAGTTTTGCTGTTTTCAACGACGTTCATTTAAAGCGGGCCAGGCTAATAATAACACTGGCTGTGCGTTTGCTCTTAACGCACTAATGAAATAAAGTAACTCGTGCCATGTTTTTTATCAACTTATTCCATTCTTTCAGGAGTTTTTAGAGACATGGAGGGTGCAGTGATTAATTGTCCGATTCCAGTACAAATGCTGGTTTGGAGAGTGCCTCACTGCTCTCTCACTGTCTCTGCACCACACTGTAGGGCGAGTTCCTATTCCATGACCTTTAACCCTTCCCACAAGTGGTGTAAAGGCGGGTAAACATTACCAAGCAACCCACCACTTTTTTTACCGCCAAATGTTTTCGCATTTTTTTTACCCCTTTCTGTTTTTCTTTTTACTGAAGAGCTCGAATTGTGATCCCTTTTGTTGGGGCCCCCCTGTGGGGTGCTGGCGCAGCGCGGTGACGCTGCGCTGGACAGAGGGACTCGGACACGTTTGTGCTTTTCCGCGTGGTCCCGGACTGGTTCCGTGACCACGCCCCCTTTATTTTATAGCACGCGCAGACGCCACGTACAACGTCCGCGCTAGCGCACGACTGCATGCGTGAACACTAGACTGCGCAGGGGCAGTCTTAAACATTACACTCCTTTCCACCTTTATTAAAATGAAACAAACTGCAAACTGAGAGTCTGTGGTGGACATGTGAAAACAAACAAAATGGCCGGTAGGCCTGTTACCAGTCTGATGCTCAGGGTCTGCAGTCTCAGCCTACAGCAAAGTCCGCCAGCTGTGATGAGGGGGCTGGGTTCCTTCTTAGCCCATAGCCAGCGGCCTCTCCTCGAAACAGTACTCGCCTCGGGGTGTCAGATCGAGCTGGAGTTGGCGACAGCTCATCCCCGGAGGGATGTTGATTTGCTATGGCGGGCCTCTCTGACTCCGGCGGGTTCGCCCCAGGCTGGTCCGCTGCATCGCTGTGCCCGCTCACCGGGGACCTGGCGCTTGGGGTCGCCGGGCTAGGTGTTGCTCTGTCCGGGTCTCGGCTGGATATGTCATTGGGCGGGACCGAAGCCCGCTTGAAGAAGGACACGTTGCGGGTGACTGTTTCTCCGTCGCGTTGAGCAGTTACCATCGTGCCTGTCCTGCGGGTGACAGTCCAGGGCCTGGGTTCGAACGGGAGTCTGAACTTGCTTCCTGGATATCGGTCTCGCACATATACTCGATCTCTTTCTCCAATGTGTGAGTCCTTGGCTCGGCGTCTGAAACTCGCATACTCGTTCGAGCGCTTTCTGTTGAGCAAAGTCTTCTGAGGGCTTGCTTCCGATGGGGTCCAGGTGTGGTGGTGGGGAATCGTGTCTCGGACAATTCTCCCCATGGCGGCTGGCCCAGGGGCAGCTGTGGTGGTACGGTGGGGTGTCAGCCGGTATTCCCTCAGGAATGTGTAGATGGCTTTCTCCAGGGGTGCTTCCTCCGCATGAGCGATCCGAATCACTTTATTGAGGGTCCTCATGAACCGCTCCACTTCCCCGTTGGCTTGGGGCCATCTGGGGGTGATTTTTTTGTGCTGGATCCCCCACTCTTGGAGATAGTCGGCGAATTCTTGGCTTTGGAATGGTGGTCCGTTGTCGGTCTTGATCAGTTCGAAGATTCCATGAGTGGCGATGAGTTTCTCGAACTTTGCCGTTACTTCCTTGGCTGTGAGTGAAGATATTATCTCCACTTCGGGATATTTGGTCAGGTCATCGATGACGACAAGCATGTACCGTCCATCCGGGAGGTGCCCAAAATCAGCGCTCACTCGCTCCCATGGTCTTTCGGGGTTCTCCTCGGTGATTATCGGTGGTGGTGGTTCGGGTGGACCTGCGGCCTGACACCAGCGGCATTCCTTGACCATCTGCTCAACTCTCGTGTCCAGTTCCGGGAACCACACCTTGGCCCTGAGTCTACTCTTTGTCTTCACCACTCCCTGGTGGCCTCGGTGTGCCAACTCAATTACTTGTCGAGTCAGGCTCGCTGGCATCACGATCCTTGGTCTCCGGAGTACGCAGCCTTGACTGTCCACCGACAGTTCGTCCTTCACCTTGAAGATGGTTTCTAGGGCACGCTTGGCTTCCGGTGTTCTCTGACTCAGCGAGGCCTGGAGTGTTCTCCAGTCGTTGTCTCTCAGGGCAGTTTTCACTAGCTGCAGGACTTCATCTTTTCGGGTTGCGTCCACGATCATGTTGATGTCCATGGGCAGCGGGCGTGACCGTTCTATGATGACTTGTACGTACTCCTCTGTCTCTTCGGCATCCTCTCTCTCTTGGGTGGTTGCCGCCCGGGGGTGCAGGGAGAGGTAGTCGGCCGGGTTGGACGCACCGGGTTTAAATTCCAGCTTGTAATCATACTCTTGGAGTTGTAGAATCCACTTCTCGATTCTCGGGGGAGGCTTGGAGACTGACCCTCGGAACAGTGGAAGTAGAGGTTTGTGATCAGTGGAAACAGTGAACGGATGTCCATAGACATAGACATGGAAGTGCCTGCAGGCCCAGTGGATTGCGATGGCCTCCCTCTCAATCTGTGAGTAGCGTTGTTCTGTTTCCGTGAGAGACCTGCTGGCATAGGCTATGGGCGCCCAGTCTTCACCATTTTGGCTCTGTGTTAGTACTGCTCCAAGTCCGTAGGGACTGGCGTCCACCGCTATGTTCGTTGTTTTGGTAGGGTCGAAGTATGATAGGGTCGTGTTGGCTGACAGGGCCGCCTTGGTGTTCTGAAACGCCAGCTCCTGCTCTTCTCCCCACTGCCATGGGGTGGTGGACTTTGTGAGTTCCCTCAGTGGCCTGGTAAGATTGGAGAGGTCGGGGATGAACCGCCAGCAGAAGTTTACCATCCCGAGGAAACTCCGGACTTCTGATGTGTTGTTCGGCGCGGGGGCTGTTTGCACGTCCTTTACTTTTTCAGGGTCAGGGGCTACTCCCTTGTCGGAGAATGTGTATCCAAAAAAGCTGATAGTGTTCTGCAGGAATTGACATTTCTCTCTGTGTAGGGTAAGACCAGAGTCTTTGATCCTTTGTAGCACGCTTCTGAGCCTCCTGTGGTGCTCTTCCACTGTGTCGGCATATATCAGCAAGTCATCGCTGACGTTTAGGACACCTGTGATCCCGCTCAATACTTCTCGAATCGTGTTTTGGAAGACCTCCGCAGCGCTTGATATTCCAAAATTGAGTCGCCGATAGCGCCGGAGGCCTATGTGAGTGGAGAACGTGGTAATGTACCTGGAGTCCGGGTGCAGAGGTAGTTGGTGATATCCTGATCTCAAGTCCATTTTGGAGAACCATTTCGCTCCATTTAACTCTCCGAGAATGTCGTCTATGGTAGGCGTCAGGTGTCTTTCTCTCCTCACCGCTGCGTTGGGCAAACGCATGTCGACGCAGATGCGGACCTGCCCTGGCTGCTTGGGTTTCCGCGCTACCACAATCGGTGACACCCAGGGGGTGGGCCCGCTGACCTTCTCGATTATCCCCTGTCTTTCAAGGGTCTCCAACTCCTGTTCCACTTTCTTTCTTAGGTGAAATGCTATCCGTCGATGACGGAGGGCTACTGGCTGGATGGATTTGTCAATGTGTAGAGAGACTTCTTTGCCTCGGAGGCATCCAATACCTTTGAAAGCGTCCTCGAATTCTTCCAGGATCGTGTCTAGCTCCTCTTCTAGGACGGCCATGGCGAAGGAAATGAGGTGAAGGTCTTCCGCTGCTTGGCCGCTGAGTAGCATTCCGCTACCTTGTTTGGTCACGTAGATAGTGGACGGCGTCTTCCTTTCCTGGTGCTGTATGTCTGTTTGGAAGCACCCTATTAATGGTATTGGCGTTTTTTGTCCATACGCGAAGACTCGGATCTTGGCTGGTTTCAGGGTTGGCTTGTCTCGCAGTTGGTTGTAGACGTTTGCCGCCATCAGCTCTATTGAGGCCCCTGTGTCAATGGTTGCTCTCACCTCTTGGTTTAATACCTTTATCCTGCACTTAGGGAGTCGCCGTTTTTTCCTCAGTGGCTGATCTATGGCGAAAACATAGTGCACCGGATAGTTGTGAGCGTCATCGTCCATATCTCCGCTCTCAGGGTCTTCCCTTATGGCGTGAGCGGCCTCCGGTTTGGGTTTTGATGATCTGCACACAGATGCGAAATGGTTCATGCGCCCGCATGACCCGCACTTCCTACCCCGTGCCGGGCAGTCTTGTGCTCTATGTGGCGCGCCCCCACAGTACCCGCACTCTTTCCGGCGTTCTGGCGTTCTTCCTCTCCCCGCCGGGCGTTGCTTTGGTCTAACCTAACTCGAGTGAATAACACCCGACCAATGTGCACAGTTGCAAACTCTTTTGAGTTTATTTTCAAATTTTTAAACCTTTATCAAATTCGATTTATATCAACATAACATCTCAATTACAAACATTGAACATAACAGTGTTTGTTATTCAAACATAACAGTTCTTTTTAAGTTCAGAACATTGCAGCGTTTATAACATTACACATCATTTTCACATGAAACAATTAGCATTTTGGGAAGCCCGATGCATTTCGAGCCCTTTGAGGCTCTTCCTCCGGGGCCTGAAATCTAAACAGAATGTAGGAAAACAGCGTTACAATTTAGGGGACCACTGCTGAATTTAAATCAAGAAAAAACGAAAACGAAAATATTGTGCTCCACCACCATCTCCCCGTGTATAAATTGTGTGGGGCTTACCCTCTCCTTCTATGACTGAATGAAGGAACCTGAATAGTGAAAAACGCAACATGAACACTCAAAACCATTGTATCAAAAGACTATTGATTGAACAACCGCAGGTCACGTCTATCTAACAGCTGAACTTACCCTTTTAAAGACGCATCGCCGCAAACTGTTTCTACGAAGGAAAATGAATCACAATCAGTCAACCGGACAACTTACAGCTAAAATGAAACAAACTTCCCGCAACCAATCCTCCAAGCTGCGTACCTGGTGAGAAAACGCTGTCCGCACATAAATCACTCTAGGCTGTTGCCAGACGGTCAGACGGCTATGCCGAAACCTCGCGCTTAAGACTCCACGTCATCTACGCGACTCCCAATGAAAGTCGCAATACTACCTCTCACGTCACTCTAACATCTAGAGCGGGCAGCTCTCTCTACGAGCGGAAATACTTCCTTTACAATACTCCTCTCTCCCAACCACGTGGTGTCGGATTGGCGTAGACAATGACGCTAATCTCAAAACTGAACCTTAGCTCGCTAAAAGGTACACGTCGCGTGTAGAGTGAAAAATAAATAAAAAATGTGACACATGCAGTGAGCAAAATATAAAAGAAAAATTATTTGTAAATAGACCAACAAAGGTCAGTTGAGAGTGATCGTTCTATACATTTGTTTTCCATCAACCGTCAATACAGTGCATAGAACACTTGGTACATAAAACTTTTTACAAAAAGCAAGAGAAATCTATTTTTTCATTTAACCCTTTCGGATCTTGAGTCCCCAATTTTTTTATCCAAAAAATTTCTCTCTGTAACAGGGATCTAGTTAGGTCTGTTCCCTCTACCTTCTCCACCCTTTCAAGGACAGAAAACTGCAGTTGAGCTATGCTGTGTTGAGCCTCCTGCCAGTGCACTGCTAAAGGGCTCTTCAAACTTTTATTTCTAATGGTGCTTTTATGTTCAGAAATCCTGATTTTTATTTTTCGCTCGGTCTTGCCCACATAAAGTTTCCCACATGGACATTTTATGTAGTAGATCAAAACATTCGAGTTGCAATCAGCGTTGAAAAATAATGGGATGTTTTTGCCTGTTTGAGGATGATGTATTGATGTGCCCGTGATGGCATTATTACAGTGGACACAGTTACCACATCTCTTCATTCCCTTGAGAGAAGAGGTTTGTTTTTGTTTGAATTTGGGTGCCAAAAGTTCTTTGAGATTTTTAGACCTCGTGTAGGCAAACATAGGCTTTGATTAAAAAATGCCATTGAAATCCGCTTCGTTTTGCAGAAGTGCCCAGTGTTTATTGACTATATTCTTGATCTTCTGTGAGCTCGTGGAAAATTTCATAACGAAAACTTGTCTCTCCTGTTTCTTTTTCATTTTTTGATGTAACAAGTTTGTTCTATCATACGTTTTCACTCGTTGTCTGGTTTTCTCCAGAATTTCTTTAGGATAACCTCTCTGTTCGTATTTTTTCTGTTGTATGTCTAAATGTTTCTCCAGGTCTGTCTCTTTAGAGCAAATCCTTTTAATCCTCATAAATTGAGAGAGAGGTAGGTTGTCTCTTAAATTCTGTGGGTGAAAACTTTGATATGACAAGGCATTATTTACATCCGTTTCTTTCCGAAACACTTCTGTTTGAATTTCTGAGTCCACTAAAGTGATGGCCACATCTAGAAAGGAGATCTTCTGTTCACTGATATTTGACGTGAACTGAATGTGTTCGTTAAACTGGTCTAGTTGTAACAGTTTTTTTTCCAGTAGAGATTTCTCAGCATTCCATATGACAAAGATGTCATCTATGAATCTGCAGTATAGTACTGCATGTTTATTCCAATCATCATCAGTGTATATGTGATCTGCCTCGAATTTAGCCATAAATGTATTTGCATACGCCGGGGCCCCAGCAAATCCCATAGAGGTCCCTTGTTGCTGTGAAAAGAAACGTTTTTCCCATTGGAAATAACTGTGGTATAGGCAATAATGGAGGATCTCCAAAATGAACACTTTATCAGCCCTGATTGAAGGTTGACTCAGCAAGGCCCATTCTACTGCTTCCAGTCCACCCTGATGGGGAATGGACGTATATAGTGCTTTGACATCTATAGTACAAAGTAGCATTTGCTTGTCTGTTTTTACTGTCTGTAGTTTTAGGAGAAAGTCAGTGGTATCCTTGACATATGAGGGCCATTTTTGAACAAAGGGTTGCAAAAATTTATCGATGTAAATTCCAAGGGGTTCGAAGATGGTACCGCACCCCGTTACTATCGGTCTCATCGGAGGGTTAGTGAGACTCTTATGTATTTTGGGAAGCATATACAATCTTGGTCTTCTCGGATGTTCTGCTGTCAGGAATTGTTTGGTGGATGAGGTAATATGTCCTAGTTCTAATGACTGTTCCAAAATGATGTTCAGGGTTGTTTTTAAGTCATCAATCGGGTCTTTATCCAATGGTAGGTACGTGATTCTATCTGCGACATGTTCTTCCACTTTTTCGATGTAAAACTTTTTGTTCATCACAACTGTGGCTCCCCCCTTATCCGCTTTCTGAATCATAATTGCTGAATTTTCCTGCAAAGATTTCAGGATGTTTCTATCCTGTACAGATAAGTTTTTCTGTCTGCCTCTTGATAGATTGATGTTCTGTATGTCATTGCGTACTGATCGCTCAAATGCTTCAATGATTTTATGAGAAACTCGCGCCTGAAACTTTGACTTGGGGCGGAATTCCAAAAATTCTGCCTCCTCTTTCTGAGAGGTAGCAGGAACAACATTAGTGAAAAAATGCCTCAATTTCAAGACTCTCATGAATTTAAAGAGTGACACTTCACACTCCAGTTGATTCGTATTGTGAGTGGGAACAAACCCTAAACCTATGTTTAGTATCCTGGTTTGGTGGGTTGACAACGTAGTATCTGAAATGTTAACAACCAAATTCACTTCTGGCTCCTTGTTGCTGGTTTTTTTAAAGCTTCGCCTTGTTTTCCTGTGGATTTGGATGGTCCGGGTGGTTGACTTGAATCCGCGGCGTCGGATAAAAAAGAAGTTTGTTTCACTCCAGGAGCATGTGCTCCTCTTTCCTCTGATGGTTTAGAGGCTTCTGATATCTGAGATTGGACAGATGGTCTGCTTGCAGTTAAATCTGAGTCTGACACCGAACTTTCCTCAGAAGATACATTGGTCCTCTTTTTTGGGAAGACTCTTCGCTGGGCATAAACCTCTGCCCATGTGTAAACTTCTTGTAATTTGTAATCCAATGTATCTCTTTTAAACTTTCTCAACTTTCCTTCTTGTATTTCCTTAGTGTGTTTGTCCAACCTTACATTGATTTCCTCCAATGATTTGTCCAAGTCCGCTTTATCCATTCGCTCTTCCAAGTCTCCCTTTATTATTTCAATTTCTTTAGATAAATCGTTGATTGCTTTAGCCAATTCCTCTACTAGGAGCAGAATTAAATCCAGGCTGCATTTATTAAGGATTGAATACCAGCGTTCCATAAAGTCTTTGTTGAGATGAAACCTGAATAACATGGGTTTGATAGACAGCCTCAAACCCCCTCGGCATAGATTATTTATCACAAGCAGTTTAGTGACAGCAAAACTAAGGTGTGCTTCTCCAATCCAAATTTTTTTCATTATCGTTGCTTTGGTCTAACCACATTGATGTGTTCTGCCACGTGAACTTGCTCTGTCTTTACTGGCCTGTGGAGTGCTGCTTCCATGTGCGACGCCCTTGCGTGGGATAATTCTTTCGAACGGCCTAGTTTTAGAATGTCGGCTAGAGGTTTGCCGTCCTCTTGTAGGATCTTCACCCTCAGGTCGGAGGAGTAGCAGTTTTGGATGATCTGGCCGCGGATTTCTTCTTGTTCATCCCGGAACCCGCACGTGCTTGCAAGCTCCTTTAGGCGACCATGGAAGGCATCGAGGGATTCTTCAGCTTCCTGACGCGCTTGCCTGAAAATGAAACGCTCGTAGTCCTTACTCTGCATTGGCTCAAAATGGGCGTTGAGCGCGTTGAGGAGCGTGACATACGTGCGAGGGGTGGCCTCCACCAGAGTTTTGTAGATCCGATAGATATCTTTCCCCTCAGGTGCAAGAGGAGCGCCCTGCGCCGTTCGCGCGCCGTACCTGCTCCTTCCAAGTAGAATTGGAGCCTCTCGACCCAGTCTTTCCAGCGAGGGGCCAGGGATGCTGGGGCCCCATCAACTACGAAAGGCTCGATTGGCGGGATGGACGCCATGATGATGCAATGCGACCAGCCGCCGCTTCACTGGCACGTGGGGGCGAGGGTTGCGAGAATCCTCTTCTTCCCAGGCTTGGATCTCGCGTCAGGCGAGTGATGTAATGGGAGGCTTTAATTCCAGTGGCCAGAAGAGGGCAGTATGCTCGAGCCCTGGCTGCACTGTCTGGGACTGCGCGGGGGAGGGGCCCGTGAGGATAGCTGTGGCCCCTTGTGAAAGCCTGGCGCTGGTACCTCAGTGTGGCCAAGTCCTGTTTCCTTTCTGCGCCAGAGCTGAAAAGCACTTGTGGTCTTCCCTGTCAAGCAGAAAGCAATGAGGCCAGCCTGTGCCGTCGTGGGGATGTAAGGCCGGCAGCTCCGTTCTCGGCAGCCACGTGTGTGGTCTTGGAGGCCGGGGAGCACTTGGGTGTACGAGCGGTGCAGGCGAGGCAGTCGCTCCTCGTGTTGCATGGGCACATCACGCCCTCGTCGCCATTGTTGGGGCCCCCCTGTGGGGTGCTGGCGCAGCGCGGTGACGCTGCGCTGGACAGAGGGACTCGGACACGTTTGTGCTTTTCCGCGTGGTCCCGGACTGGTTCCGTGACCACGCCCCCTTTATTTTATAGCACGCGCGGACGCCACGTACAACGTCCGCGCTAGCGCACGACTGCGTGCGTGAACACTAGACTGCGCAGGGGCAGTCTTAAACATTACACCTTTAGACTCCTCAGATTGCACGGAGGTGTGCAATAACTTCCCGTTAGTTGATGACACTATTTCTAAAGGGAGAGTGAAAGCTGGCCAACGCTTTTAATCAGAAAACGACAGCAAGAGTTAAATAAACGTTACATTTATTTGATTCGGGAACACACCCTCTCCATACTGCACCATCTCATCTCCATTGCACCCTGAGTCTCATGCAAAGACTTCAATTGAAAGTCAATCAAGTGTCAGTTCATAAAGGTATTGTTTTAGATGTGTAAACTATGTAATGTGTAGTTTACGCATTCCTGTGCATAGTTGATGTACTTTCTTTGACTTCCAGGGGGGTGTTACATCCCCCCTAATAACTGTATTTTCTGATAAATAGTTGGGTGCAGGTGCTTTTAGTCGGGTATTGTGAGGTGTCAGTCGGATTTCTTCAGGCATTTTTACATACACACAGACAGTAATGCACACACACTCTCCCTCTCTGTTTAGACAGTACTCAGAATAATACATATTTCACAAACTTGTGTTTTCTCTCTTAGTACTCATTAGGCCCCTCTCATGCACCCTGCTTGTTCTATAATGTATTTTAACATTATATGCAGGCCTGATTGTCCCAAAAATCTGAAGCTCACCCCCCAATCTTACTGACAAAGCTGTCAAAGACATTTGTATATGTATGATTTTCACATGCAGTAGTGGCTAAAGTGCAGTTTATGGAGCCATAGTATATGTGTACATTGTGCATGCAAAACTATGGGGAAATGCTCTATTTCAATATTTATCCACTGTTATTGAATTCTCTGAGATAAATGTTTTCCCACAGGGCATATATACCCACATACATCCTGAAATCAGTGAAGGTGTGGAAAAGTGTACCAATCAGGCTTCTTCACTGATTTCAGGATGAGTTTAGAGTGTACAAATAATGCCCCCTTGAATGACACAAATAAAGCCTCAGCGCCACTTGCCTTCTATCTTTAACATCAGCATCGTGCCAAGGCTAGACTCGATGCTATTAAATTCAGAGCCGTCTAAGCCAACCCATGCTGTGTATTTACGGCTTGTTTCAGCAGGAACACAGACGGTGCTTCTAAGTTAGCTCCCTTGCCCCCATGGCGCTAATTGTGGCAGATGAACTCAGATAAGGACTAACAGAGGCAACCGGAAGTATCGGTATGAGAAATGAAAAGTAAACCAGGCGGCATGGAGAGTTTGTTAGACACTTAAGGCAAATATATAATTTTACTTAAATTCTTAGACATCACATGTCTTTCCATACGGATTCATTAATGAGAAATTAAAGACAGAGAATGACACATTTAGGTACACAAGGTGCTATTTCAAAACAGTTTGCAGTAGCCAAAGAGTGTCTCCTGTTAATGCAAAGTAACTTGTGATTTGTTCCTGCTCATGATTTACTCCCTGAAGAAATGTGAGAAGGTCACAGGTTTTACTCAGGATCCCTTCTTTAAACTCTCTTCAATTATGCTCTGAGGGTGCCAAGAGAGGTATGACTAAGAAGAGACACAATGAGAAGCCAGAAGCAGAGAACTTGTATAAACCGTGAAGCAAATAAAATACAGGTAATGGACATATTTGGCTACTCGTTTTGAAAAGCCATAACGCACAGTTAGGTATGAGACTGTTTCTACATGAAACTTTAAAAAAAGTTTCCCACAGACCTGAAAACTATTTTTGTCACTTTGCTTTTGTGTTTTTAACAGCGTTGAATTTTACATGAGGCCGTGTTTTGTTGCGACTGACACTCTTTTTCCTCAATGAAATACCAGGGGCTGCGCCCCACAGGAAAAATAACATGATAATAACGGTATGTTATTATTATTTTATTTCTCAGTACTACTCTGTAGGGGCGGGCAGATTTGACTGCCCACAGAGCAGTGGGAGGAGTGGTGGGCACTCTCTAAGTGTGCATGACGGTTTGGCCGGCCATCTTGGATTGCCCAAACCGTCATACGCGCTTGGCATGTTTTCCACTGGACTGTGTTGCACAGCCTGGGTGGAGAACATGCCCAGGCTCCCAGTACCCATCTGAGCGCTAAACCACAGCACTCAGGACAATCATGCTGCCGCTATCAGCAGTGTTGCGATTGGTTAGGGGAGGGTAGTCTGGAAGCCTGGGGGCATCTTGTTCCTGCTTCCTACGTTGTCGGAAGAAGAAGGGGACGGAGGAGAAGCGGCGGCCGGCAGGTAAGTTAAAAAGTTATTTTACTTTAAAAAAATTCTATGTTTTTTAATCCCCTACATCTTGCCCCACCACCATTTCCCCATAACAGCAGCTACTGTGAAATATGGTTCAGAATTCAATCCAAGAATGAAGGCAGGGACAAAACTGAGTCCTGTTTTTAAAACTCTCGACTTCACATTAACCTCTTATCTGCTGGGCCTTATCCCCCGAGTGCGGAGCCATTTCATGGCTATTTTGGGTAGTTTGCACTTATAGTGCCATATAATTTATTCCACATAAGCTATCCACGTGCAATTTGCGTCCCTTTTTCCAACAACCTGGGGATTCTAAAGGTACCCATGGTTTGTAGATTTGCCTGGAGGGGACCAAGAAAATAGGAAAAATATAGAAACATTTTGAGTTGTTTTGAGAAAAATAGGGAGAAAGTGCTCCAGATAAATCTTTTTCCATCCATAAAAATGGCATCCACAAACGGTTTGCTATATTAAAGTCACCATCTTCCCAGCTTTCAGTAACATGCAGGGTTGAATCAAAAAATCAAATCCTTTTTTGTGTTCTCAAACTACTTTCAGTTTGTTGTGGAAACAAGTGTGAAACCCATGGGTGATCCAGAAAAGCTATAGATTTCTGAGGAAACAAGTGTGAAACCCATGGGTGATCCAGAAAAGCTATAGATTTCTGAAGAGCCAAAATTCTGAATTCAGCAAGGGTTCATATGTATAGATCCCTCAAGGTTTTCCCAAGGAAAATAACTGTTGAAATAAAGGCATATTGAAAATGAGTAGCGAAAAAACAAGCATTGTTGTCATTTTCATCTATAACGTTTTCTCACGATGGCAGATTTACAAAAGCAACTTACCATTTCGTCCGCTAGACCCATGTGGTTGTGGCCATATAAAGGGTTTGTAGGATCTTTTAGAACCCAAGATATCCAGAGCTGCGCAATATGATGGTTTTTCATTGAGGATTGAGTATAGACCAATTCATGTAGCAAAATAGGGAGAGTCCAAAATGGGTATCTAGGAAATGATGTATTTCTGAAATGGGCGCAAGATATGGAGTTTAGGAGCAGTGGTTATTTGTAAATCTGTGAATTTGTGGGTACCTGTACTACCATATAATTTAGAGTTTATTTTTCTAAATGTCCTCTTTTTTATACACTGTTTTACATTTGAAAGGCACAAATTCAGCAAAATCCAATTGGTAATAACAAATGTTCTACTATTCTATACTCCCACAAGGCTTCCGATAATAATGGTACCTCACTTGTGTAGGTAGGCCTGGTGGCCGTGAAAGGAAATGGTCCAAACCTCAACATGGACATATCACATTTTTTCACCTAAAACTGACCCTTTTCCAATTTGGCAAGCTCTAAATTTTAGACCCCAGATCAGCCGGCACCTTGGGAAATCTAGCCAACCTGTACATTTTTGAAAACTAGACATTGAGGGGTATCCAGGGTGGGCTGATTCGCATGGCTCTCACCACATTTTGTTACTCAGAATCCCTTGCAAACCATCAAACTTTGACTAAAAAACATATCCTCACATTTCTGTGATGGGAAATTCTGGAATCTGTGGGGAGCCACAACCTTCCTTCCGCATTACATTCTCCCAAGTCACTCAATAGAAAATGGTACCTCACTTGTGTGGGTAGACTTGGGGCCAGATGTAGGCAAATCCAATTTACCGACTCATAAATACCGAATTTTACAGATTCGGTATTTATGAATCGGTAAATTGGAAGGAAACAGATGTAGGTAATTTTTAATTTACAATTACCGAATCTGTAAGATTCGGTATTTACAGATTCGGTAAATACCGAAACGGTATTTCCCATTGATTCCTATGGGCTTTGAAGCCCATAGGAATCAATGGGAAATACCGATTCGGTATTTACCGAATCGGTAAATACCGAATCCTGGCAGGGGGAACGGGGTGTCACTTTGACACCCTGTAGCACCCCAAGTGCAGGCTTGTGTGCCATGTGGCACACAGACATGCCCTATGGGCATGTCTGTGTGTCACATGGCATAGGTGTACATGCACAGATGTGCATGTACACCTGAAATCGGTATTTTACCACCCAATAGGATTGGGTGGTAAATACCGACTCCCAAAGGGCCTGTGGCACTCTGTGAAGTGCCACCTACATCTTGAGTTACAGAATCGGTAAATTTACCGATTCGGTATTTTACCGATTCTGTATATTTACCGAATCGGTAAATTTACAGATTCTGTAAATCAGATGCCCCCTACATGCCAAATCCAAAATACCGGTCGGTAACGGCCGAAATCGGCCGTTACAGACCGGTAAATGGCGACCTACATCTGGCTCCTAGTGCCCCAGACAGGAAACGACATAAAACAAAACATGGACGCAGAGCTTTTTTCCCCCCAAAACAGCCTCTTTTTCTCCAATGTGAGTAGCTATAGATTTTGGATCCTAGCTCAATAAGCACCTAGGGAAACCTAGCCAACCTGTACATTTGTGAACACTACACACCTACGGGTATAGAGGTTGGGCTGATTTGTGGGCCTCTTACCACATTGTTTTTAACCAGAATCCCTTGCAAACCTCAAACTTTGATTAAAAAACATATTTTCCTCAAATTTCTGTGATGGAAGCTTCTGGAATCTATGGAGAGCCACAGACTTTCATCCACGTGGCACTTCCCTAAGTCGCCCGATAAATAATATACCGCTTTTGTGTGGTTAGGTTTGGTGACCGTGAGAGAAAACGTCCCAAAACACAACATGGACACATCACACTTTTCCACAGAAAACGGACCCTTTTCCCCCAATGTGTATACCTTTAGATTTGGGGCCCTAGCTTAGTCGCCACCTAAGGAAACCTAGCTAACCTGTAAATGTTTTAACACTAGACACCTAGGGGTAACCAGGATGGGTCTCAGCATGTTTCTTGACCCAGAATTCCTTGCAAACTCAAACTTTGACTAATAAAACACATTTTCCTCATGTTTCTGTGATGGAAAGTTCTGGAATCTGCAGGGAGCCTCAAACTTTCTTCCACTCGGCATTCCCCCAAGTCTCCATATGAAACTGGTATCTCACTTGTTCGGGTAGACCTAGTGCCCACAACAGGAATTAGCCAAAATACAACATGGACGCAGCACAATTTCCCACTGAAAACAGACTATGTTTTTTAAGGTGGATAGCTTTAGATTTTACACCTTAACTCAGTCGCCACCTAGGGAAATCTACAAACCAGCACATTTTAGAAAACTAGATCCCCAGTGAAGTCCTCCAGAGCAGGGTGAAGTGTGCGACTCTCACCAGGGTTTTTCAGCCAGAATCCCCTGCAAAGCCCAAACATTGCCTAAAAACACATTTCCATGCATTTCTGTGAAGAAAACCCCTGGAATCTCCAGGCAGCATTCCCTCAAGTCGCCCAAGAAAAATGGTGCCTCACTTGTGTGTGGGGGGGCCAAGTGGTTGTGACAGAAAAGGGCACCAAACAAAACGTAGACACATCACAAATTTTTCACTGAAAAAATATGTTTTTGGGGAATGTGAGAATCTGTGGATTTTGGAACCAAGGAAAACGTATCAAACAAGCACATTTTTTAAAACTAGACAACTTGGGGAGTCCAGGGTGGGGTGACATGCATGGCTCTCATCAGTTTTGTTACCCAGAATCTCTTGCAAAGCTCAAACTTTGCCTAAAAAACACATTTACTTGCATTTCTGTGAGGGGAGTCCTGGAATCTGCAGGCAGCCACACATTTCTCACCACTCAGCATTCCCCCAAGTTTCCAGAGAAAAAACAGTGCCTCACTTGTGTGGGTAAGCCAAGTGGCCACAACATTAAAGGGCACCAAACGCACTGTAGACACATCACATTTTTGCATTGAAAATCATTGTGTTTTTTGCAATGTGGCTAGCTGTGGACTTTGGGCCCCAGCTCAGCCGGCACATAGGAAAACTTAGCCAACTTAAACATTTTTGAAAACTAGACACATAGGGGTATCGACTTGCATGGGGTTTACCACCTTTTCTGACCCAGAATCTCTTGCAAACCTCAAACATTGACTAAAAAAGACATTTTCCTCACATTACTGTGGAGGAAAGTTCTGGAATCTGCGGGGAGCCACAAGCTTCCTTCCACCCAGCATTCCTCCTAGTCTGTTATTTAAAATGGTACCTCACCTGTGTGGGTAGACCTTGTGCCCGCAACAGCTAACGTCCCAAAATGCAACATGGACGGAGCGCATTTTTCCACTTAAAACCGACCCTTTCTTCCATTGTGGGTAGCTCTAGATTTTGGACCCTAGCTCAGCTTGCACCTCGGGAAACCTAGGCAACCTGTACATTTTTTACCACTAGACACCTAGGCATATCCAGGAGTAACTTTGCCTAAAAACAAATTTTCCTTGCATTTCTATGAGGAAACATCCCGGAATCTTTAGGCACCAACAGATTTCCTCCCACCCAGCGTCCCCCCAAGTCTCTTGAGAAAAAGAGTGCCTCACTTGTGTGGGTGGACCAAGTGTCTTAATAGGAAAGGGCCCAAACCTATTGTGAAGAAATCAAAATTACCTATCACAAAACGGCTGGGTTTTGCAAGGAGCAACTGAGTTTTTTGTGCCGGACTCAGCGGCCACCTAGAAATATCTACCAAACCCAGACATTTCTGAAAACTAGACAACCAGGATAGTCCAGGGAGGTGGGACATGCGTGTATCCTCCAATGCTTTCTTACCCAGAATCCCTTACAAACCTCAAATATAGCTGAAAGTCACATTTTCCGCACTTTTATGTTTGGGAAAGTTGTGGGATTACCAGGCTGGCACAAATTTCCTACCACCCAGAGTTTCCCAAAGTCGCCTGATATAAACGTTATCTCACTTGTGTCGGTGGGCCAAGTGCCCGCAACTGGGAAGGGCCAAAACAAATTGTGAAGACATCAAAATTATCTATCACAAAATAACCTGGTTTTGCAAAGTGGGCACCTGAGTTTTTGGTCCTAGACAAGGTGGATATCTAGTGAAACCTACCAAACCTGGGCATTTCTAAAAACTAGACAATCGGGGGAGTCCTGGGAGGTGTGGCTTGTGTGGATCCCCCATCGCTTTGTTGCCCAGAATCCTCTGAAAACCTAAATTTAGATGAAAAGTCACATTTTCCGCACATTTCTGTGTGGGAAAGTTATGGGATCACCGTGCCAGCACAAATTTCCTACAACCCAGCGTTGCCCCAGGTCTCCCAATAAAAATGCTGACTCACTTGTGTGGGTGGGCCAAGTGCCAGCAACAGGGAAGGGCCCAAAATATATTGTGGAAATATCAAAATTATCTGTCAGAAAATGACCTGATTTTGCAAGGGGGGGGGCTCAGCGGCCATCTAGAGAAACCTTCCAAACCCAGAAATTTCTGAAAACTAGACACCATGGGCAGTCTAGGATGGTGAGTCTTGCGTAGATTTCCTAATGGTTTCTTACCCAGAATCCCATGCAAACCTCTAATTTAGCTAAATAGTTAATTTTCTGCAAACATTTCCTACCACCTGAGTTCTCATAGATCTCTCAAATAAAATTATACTGAAATTTCAGCACAAGCCACTTTATCTGCAACTATGTTGTAGTTAACATTGGGCCCTAGTGAGGCCCTGACATTACAGTTAAAGTGTTTCTTTGGCTGTGGGCTTTTCTTGTACCCAAGGCTTTTTATAACCCTCTGCAGTTTTTTGTTTTAGGTCATTACTACAGGGTTTAGAGTGTAGTCCTTCCCTGTATACACTCTCAAGGTGTACACATAGCCAGTGGAGGTTCACACAGCATGTACAGCTTGATGCCATAGCACCCTCTTTTGAGCTCAATGTCCTTGCCTGAACATCAGCCGACCTTTGAACAGGATCAAGGACTCATTGATGGCTATATTCTTTCCAGTAGTATAGATCTCTGGAAACATGGCAGACAAATGTTCTATGACAGGCCGAATTTTGAACAATCTGTCATGTTCTGGATTGTCCCGGAATAATGCAGGACAATTGTCATTGAAATGTAGCTTGCGCTGCAATAGGAAAACACGATCCCTGCTCATGTATGGTGTGAAGATGGGTAGGACTGCAAGGATGGTTTCTGCATTACCTCATTTTGAGCGAAGCCCCAAAATATCTTTAACTCCTCTAGCGAAGTGGGAGTCCACTGGCATGCCTTAGAGTGGGTCCATGCTCCCTCAGAAATTGTTCGGCACACACATTTGTTTGCTGTACAGAGTGCTCAAGGAAGTTGTTGCAAAGATATCCTGTGCCCTGGGCACCCACATTTAATGCTGACTGGTACTAGTGGTAAAAATGTAAATCCGTATTTGTAAATTGCGGACTACTCACCCTTACGGGTCTCAAGGCGCTGGGGGCCATCATGGAAATTAAGTGAGCTATTGCTCAGAGTTACATGGTGCTGAGCCAAACAGGCGCCGGAGCCAGGGGTCGAACCGTGAACCCTGTACTCGGAAATCAGCTGCCTTGGCCGCTGCACCACACCTCTGACTCTGACTGGCCCTGGGCTCTGCCCAACCAGGCCCAGGGACAGTGCTGTGGTGAAAACACAGTGAAAGAACAGTGAAAAAACAGACACACATTAGGCTACACTACGTGTTAGGGTATCCCTATAATTGGCTTTACCTGCCCTATAAGTCCCTAGTACATAATAGGGCAGGGGGATTAAAACTACCTTTAAGTCCCTAGAATATAATAGGCATGACAGTTTAGAGGCCAGCAGCTCTTTCTGCACTTGCATGTGTGCACTGCTGAGAGCATGAGGGCATTTTAAAAGCCGCTCTGCATTGCAAGACAGATTTTAAATGTAGATTGTGCCCAAACTTGACTTTGGTGGTAGGGGCACTTCAATATTGATAAACTAGGGATAGAGAAATTGCACATTGCACATTTCACTTCCCTCATTGCAGTAAAGTGCTTCCCAAAATCGATTTTTGTGACAGGAGGACTGTGGAGTGAGGGTCTCCATTATTTTTGCATAACTAGGACCCCTAAAGTCTCCCATGGGTGTCCCAGGGTGGAGGTTTGGGGTTGGGGAGGAGGTCATGTAGCTATAAGCAGGGTCATTGGAATTAATTTTTTTATAGGCCCTTTTGTTGGAGAAATTGGACATTTAATTTCCCTCATTGTAGATCCCAAGCCACATAGGTTCACATTGCAATAGTTTATGAACTCATAACATTTGCTAGGGATTACCAAAAATATTATTCAAGGACTTAGGAGAATGGCATTGATACATCTAACAATATGCTATTGATGAATTTATCCTAATTTCTCCAGAAAATAAGTTATCAGACTTTCTTGTCTGTAAGCCAACGTTCAGTCTTCCTGCCCTCTTTCCTGATTGGTCAGAGGTAACATGATTAGCTAGGCTGCTTTGATGAAGTGATAAGTAGCACCCAAGGAGAGATGCTATCTGGTAGGAGAGGGCTCTGCAACACAGGAATTCCAGAGTAGGGGGAAGGGGTAATAAACTATGGAGGCTCAAAGGAGGGTAGGACAGGCAAGGAAAACCAGGCCCATATACCCACTAGCTCACCTGCCCCAACCAGATTGCAGGCTCAAGGAAGAAATTTGGAGATGGCAGAGGAAGGAGAGCTATGAAAATGAGGCCATACTGGATGTTGGTTTAAATAGCAATTGCTCCTCTGCTGAGACGTCAGCTATATTGAATTTTGGTGGCATAGTGCTTTGTGGGAGACCATTATATCACACTTTGGAGGAAGTGGGCATGCCCTGGGGTGTTGCCCTTCAACTTAATCGATGGGAGTGCCCTCTTGCTTGCTTGACCCCAGATACCACTGATTAAGTATCCGTGAGGGGCAGAGCCTCTCAGCTCTGCTGCTTGAAACTGAGAGAAGAAGAAGGATTGCCAAGCTCGAAACTTGATTTGCACCATCAGGACCTGCATTCTGACAGACCGCGGCTGCTGCATTACCTGGAACTACAACCCTTTAAATGTGCCTTGCTTCAAGAGGAATAAGAGTGGACGCCAAGCTAGAAACTTGATTTGTACCATCAGGCCCAACATTCTGACTGACTACACCTGCTGCATTATGTGGAACTACAGCCTTTTGGATGTACCGTGCTTCAGGACAAAGTGGGCTCCCTGCAAGCTACGGGTTAACAGAGCTCACTTGCATCAACTCCACCAAGAGTCCCCTACATGGAGTACATCCAGTGGACTTTTAAGGGTTTTGGCCATGTGCATTGTGGGAATTGTGGTTCCAAATTTTCAAGTACCATCTTGGAGCTTCCAGATCCTTTGGATTTTGTTTTGGACCCTTTGAAGCCTCAAGTGGAACTTCAGGAAGAAGTTCCAGTAGTATGGAATAGTTTGGAGCAACTTTGGGAAAAAACTCCATAAGGTGACTAAGTGCTAGAAAGTGTTTGTTCTTTAAAAATTTATATCACCGGTTCCTTACATTCAATTTTTGTCATTTTGTGGTAATTTTAAAGAGAAATATATTTCCTATTTTTATAAATGTGTGTTGGATTTTTATTGTGTGTTGTGTCCTAATTATTACTGAATTGGTGTTTTTAATTGTTTTACATACCTTTCTCCTAAGTTAAACCTTCCTGCTCCCAGCCACGCTACCCAGGGATGAGCATGTAAATAATGTATTGGGACCTGTACTGAGTCCTTGACTGTGTTAGTGGTCTTATTGCCAGTGGTAGAAGCATATTTACCACTACTAATAAACCACTTTCCAACAGAAGTCAACATCCAAAAAGAGATGGACGTAGTCAATTGGCAAAAAGCTAATCTAACTGATTTTACATCCTGTGTCACCAATGAAAGGCAGAATTTGGGGCTGAACTAAATTGGTGGCTGCCAGGAGAGTACTACATCTGTACTTGCTGCCACATGTGCCTACTGTCTGGGTTGGATCTAACCTACTACTGTAGTCTTGCTGCACAGACTATGCTTGCGTAAGGACAGCACGACTGTCATTGTGTCTCTCAGAATCGCTGGAAGATGAAGCGTCAGATGGGACTCCGCTGACTGAAAAATCACTTCCAGATTCTGCTCCCTTTTCTTCTCCCTCAGATGCTGCCTCAGTATCTGCTTTGTCAGTCTCTGATCCTGCCTCAGAGCTGTTCTCCATAACCCGAGTTAAGGCATGAGCAGTAGTCATCCACCGAGACGCCGCCTCTGCTACTGACTAAAACCATCCTTCTAAAGCGCTATCCTACGTAGAAAGCAGATAGGTTGTTCTGAAACAGTTGGTGGGTGTGTGCATGAATGATGTGTGCAACAGTATATAACAACTAAGTCACTTTACATTGTCTTGTTTCCCAAATTAGCAGGTTCTCCAAAGATACTAAAAGAGACAAAAAATACACAGTATTACTTCATCTTTAGCGCTGGTGGCGCACAGTGTGACAGCCTTTAGCGCTGGTGGTGCACAGTGTGACAAACATTTTTGGCCCCCCGCACCTCCGTCTTGGATGGATTCTCCCACTACCTCCAAGCAAAAGTGCCACTTATCTCTCCATAGCTCTTTTCTCACTTACATTTTCATTGTTGATAATGGCTGGCATTACTAATCCACTCAGCTGTCCACATAAAATACAGATCTGTTCTTTGTAGCAGGCATACTAACCCTCTTAGCTACTTTATGGCATGTCAAAACTGCCAATAGACAACATTCTGATCTCTCTCTCTAGTAAGAACATATTCACAAGAGTTATCTTGACATTTTTATTGCTGCCTGAAATATATTTGATTTCCTCAGTGATGTCATTTGAAAATGTCATCAATGATGTCACTGACCATGTCATGAGTGATTTAATATCTGAGGTCTTAAGCTGTGCACTGCGGGGGCGTAAGTAAAGTTAGCTCAGGTAAGTATAACTGCTGAATTTATATGGTTTTGTACGAGTGAACTCTGAGCCTAACTATAACATCCTTGTAACCTTTGGCTTTTTCAGTGACACTGAAAAACTGAAAGCAGTTTTATTAATTGTTTTAGTATCATTTTATTTTACATGCGTCTGCTTATTCCTGCAGTGGGATGACGCTCTTCCGTTATTTCGGAGGAGTCACCCCTGCCTGGAGATCCACCAATGGTGGAAAATGCCACCAAGTTGGCTAGTCAAATCCCATAATCAGTCAAGGAAATGAAATGGTTCAAAGAGTACATTGATAGCCTTTCCAGGGGCTTAGCTTCAGTAGGGTGTTTGGGTGTTACAGCTCCCTAAAAATGTATTTTGTAGTAAATAGTTGGGTACGGTGCTTTCAGTTGGCTATAGTGATGTGTCTGTCTGATTTTACCATGGATTTTCACTTGCCTACACTGACAAAACACACATGCACAGGCACTCATGCACACACACACACACACTCTCTCTCATCTATGTCTTAAAACTTGGTTAGTTTGAAAAATATTGTGTTAAAAGTATTGTGTTTTAAGTACACCTAACAATCTACAATCCTCTCTCTTTCCACTGCCTCTGAGACTCCCCCCATGTGTCCTGCATCTCATTATGTATTTTAGCAAGTTATGCCAGTGTGGTTGTTAGGAAAGCTGAAGCTTACACCCCATCAACCTTACTGACCAAGCTACGCCCCTGATCCTGTTCCTTTTCGAAGTACAACAAGTAATTTTAGACCTTTTGCAGCAGATAAGAAGGTTAAAGATAGAAAAGAGAGAAGAGAGGCACAGGGTCAGGAAAGAGAGAAACATCAAGAACTGGTTAGACACATTCAGGATCATGGCATATATTATAATAGAGAAATTCCCTCTGGACGCTGGTGCATTATAAGCTTCCACATCAAAAATATTTAAGGCTTGTTAGACCTGACAGCCTTGGAGTGGTCTTCCCCCATCTTTTTGCCTTCCTAACTCCATTTACCTGACCTTGTTTTTGCTGGCTTTAGGACTCTGCACACGTTACCACTGCTAATCAGTGCTAAAGTGCCTCTGCTCTCTCCACTAAACGTGGTAATATTGGTTCATCCACAATTGGCATATTTAATTTCCATTTAAGTCCCTAGTAAAGTAAACTACATGTGCCCAGGGCCTGTAAACTAAATGTGACTGCAGCACTGATTGTGCCACTCTCATGCATAGCCCCTTAATCATGTCTCAGGTCTGCCACTGCAGAGCCTGTGTGTGCAGTTACACACTGCCATGTCAAACTGGCAAGTAAACCATCTTGCTAGGCCTGAGCCTTACCTCTCTATTCATATGTCACCCCTAAGGTAGGCCCCGTATAACTCACAGGGCAGGGTGCAGTATATTTAAAAGGCAGGACATGTACTTTAAATTTTACGTCTTGGTTGTAAAATCTCCCAATTTCATTTATCACTACAGCATGGCCTACCTCTCCTATGGGATAACATTGGGATTTCCTTATTACATCTTTTAAATGTAACTCCCAGTTGAGAAGAAATAGGCTTTTCAAGTTTAGTGTCATTGAACTCACAATTTAAAATCATAACTTATGGTAAAGTTGGATTTTAAATTCCAGTTGCCATTTACTTACTGTAGGTAGTTAGTGCCTTCTGCCGGTCTCTGGAATGCACGTCTCGGGTGGGTGACAGCTTGCTTCCTGCATTTCCTCTAGGCAGTCAGACACAGAGGAAGGGTAGGTGTGCCTGAGTGATCATCTGCCTGCAGATTGGCCATCCTAAGCAGGATGGGAGAAAGGAGCTGACACTTACACCTGAAAGGGCTGTGTCTTGTTCCCACACAAAGGATTGATTACTCCCCTGTTGTGTGTCTGGAGCCAGGGCAGGATGGGAGAGCCTTGGAGCACTTCAAAGATTTCTTTGAAGTCCCCCCACTTCAAAGGCACCACTGGGTATAAAGGCTGGACCTTTGGCACTATCCGATCAGTACTCTTCTGGACCTGTGACCACTCTGCCAGGAAGAAGAGGATCTGCTGTGCTGCTCAAGGACTGCCACTTTGCTGGAACTGCTGTTTGCTGAATTCTTGCCTTGCTGTGTTGCCCTGCTGTCTGCTGCTCTCTCTCTACCTAGGTGAGAAGGACTGGCACTGCATCACTTAAAAACCAGAGTGACTCCAAGGGCTTGCTGACTTGCCTCTTGTTATCTAAGTCTCATGGACACAAATGACACAAATGACTTAAAACACATGACTCAGAACCCTCCTGTTCCAATACTTGGGATCATCTGACTGTGAGTCTGTCCTGCCAAGTGGTGGCATCCAATACCTGGACCCTTGGAAGAGGACCTTGGGGGTTTGCTCAATGCAGCAATACTGTTGCAGCAACTGGACCAGTGCATGGCATTTGGAATCTGCCACGTCGCACTCAAAACCACAGTTTCGGAAGAAACACATTGCCACCACTGCATTGAGTAGATCTATGCATCGCTTCTACATCATAGAGAAACTCGGCACATTGCATTCAGAACCACTACACTTCAGAACCGACACTTTGCTCACGGACTCCACGTATCACCGCAGTTGCATGGAGAAACTCGGTGTAACACCTCAACTGAGTGGGAATCACTGATGCATCTCGCTGTTGAGACAAGGATCAAGGTTCTTTTGCTCAGATGGACTTGCATTGGACCTGTATCTAGCCCGCACTCCAGAGTGGTCGGCCTGAACTCTTGACTTTGTCCTGGTCCAGAGAGAGCAATTAAGACTTTAGGCGCAACTTGCTTCTAAGCGCTATATTATGCATTTAATCTTAAAAAATTAATATCTTGGCTTCTACTTGATGGAGGTTTGTCGTTTTTGTCTTGTTTTGTTTATAAAGTCTTTTTGTGCTGTTTTCACTGTGTTGTAACCCAGGCAACAAGTGCAGGAAATCAAAGGGAGTGGTTGACAGAAAGGACACCACAAAAAAGCTTTGAAGGAAGGGCTGGGCCACACTCTGGATAGGGGCAGCTGGCGGAGGATAGTTCATGGAACATTGAGGCTAGGTCATACTGTGCAAGAAAGCAGTTGCAAGGGACCTGTGGCTAAACCCATTGCCCAAATCAAAAGTGGTACTGTGAGAATTACTGAATGGTTATCAAACGGTGGATGAGGCACAACAATTGATGGCAGATTTTGAAGTAGCCTCCCCAATACCTTAGGAAGGCCCATGAGTAGTGAGAACAAGCAGGAAAACTAAGTTGATGTTAGAGCACCCAGAACTAATGAAGGAGAAAATTGTAGAGGAGCTAAAGATGGACAGGATAGATGAATCAAGCATTTAAGGAAGTTCGGGACAGTGCGAGGCGACCTAATGTGCTACCTGGGGAAAAGTTGGCTCTTCAACTAAGTCATGACTCAATGAATTTTCTCTGCAACAGCTCCCATGGGGCCAACACATTCTCTCTCTGGGACCCATGGCAACGAGACAATGAGCCACACTGCCAAAAGGCACATGAAATCAAGTGAACAATTTAAGCCGGCAACTCTCATCTAGCGGTAAGGTCTATAACAAATCTTAACATTTCTATGAACAAGTTCTCCAAGGGAATGGGCTGGATATTCATCTGCCTTCGACAGCTCAATCTGCCTAGCTACTACTCAGAGACAGGGTACACTTGAATTAGTGTTTTTCTTAGATCATCAGGAGGGGAGAGCTGCCCAGGGGCAGTAAACTTTGAGTAGCATGGAAACAGGGTAAAGGTCAGATTGGTTGAAGAAGACACCCGCAGAAAAATAGAAATGATTCTCTTTGATGCAGTGGGCTTTAGGATGCTGGACAGCTGGGTCTATGAGGTGGTAAACAATGAAGGTGGGGTTTCAGACACGCTGCAGGCATGGCACTTGTGCTCATCTATAGCAAAAGCTGGGCATTTAAGAAAACAATTGGTAGGAAGACTAATGTGAAAGGCATCTCTCTTAAAATCAAGAGACTGATGTTGATTGAGTGTGAAATCTATTGTGTTTTCCAGGTGGGACTGATTGATAATTAAACTGTGGCCTTGTTTTTTAAACAAATGTGTGTTCTATGGGAGCAGGGGTTGGTTGATTCAGAATTGGAGGAGGGCCAGTGCTTAGTCTGTAAAAGAATGAGTGCCGTTCCCAAAACTCTGGTCAGAAGACTGTGGGTCAGTGCAACTGAATGTGAGTGCACGGAACTCCAAGGCTGCAAAGATCTAAATCCACAAATTGCCTTGTTAATCCACCCCAGACACTCCCTGAATGTTTACCTCGGTGTTCCTAGTTTTTTTGCCAAGCCATTTAAAATGACTCCTTTTCAACCATTCCTAAAAATACTAGGGGAGTGTAAAATTTCCCCCAAAATATTCCAGGACTGGAGTTGGAATACAAAATAAACCTCCTGGACTATTTGGGAGAAAGTTGGTCTTCCCGCAAATATTCCAGGACTGAAGTTAGAATAGTAATTTTGACTTAGTGTCCACCATGCCCACTGCTGCCCTGAGAGCGTAGTACAGAGCAAGATGCCCAAGAGTGCCTCAATCTTGCAGGCTCCTACTTTCTACCACTGTGACAATTTTCCGCCTTCCGCTGTCTTTCTGTTTTGTGTGTTTTCTTGCTGTTGCAGTGGTGGTTCCTCCACTATGGCGGAGAAGCGTCCCCCCACTGCTCTTAGAGCAAGTGAAAA
Organism: Lissotriton helveticus; assembly: GCF_964261635.1. Taxonomy (NCBI): domain Eukaryota; kingdom Metazoa; phylum Chordata; class Amphibia; order Caudata; family Salamandridae; genus Lissotriton; species Lissotriton helveticus. The sequence continues at coordinate 1,533,003,121 of NC_136067.1, forward strand.
GGAGAAAAATAAACCGATAATAACAAGATTTTTATCATTTTATTTTTGGTTGCCATGGGCTGGGTTGGGGCGGGCCGTGCTGGTGGCTCAGAGTGGGAGGAGGAGTGGACTGTGCACACTAAGGGCGCATGACTGCTTGGCCTGCAGTTTCCGCCAGCCAAGCAGTCAAGCACACTTTGCATTTTCCCACCAGGCTGTAATGGACAGCCTGGTGGGGAATATGCACAGGCTCCCTATCCTGATCTGAGCACCAACCAATCACAACGTTGCATTGCAGCATTGTAATTTGCTCATGGGAGCCTATGTGCCGGGTGCTTCCTGCAGCTTCTTCCGGACTGAGTCAGGAAGAGCAGAGAAGTGGAGGAGAGACGTGGCCGCCAGAAAAGGTAAGTGTTTATTTTTTATAATTTCAACCCTCTCCCGTCATCCTCACCACCGTTCCCTACCAGCCATCACTGTCCTGTTGTAAATGTCTGAAACAGTAAGTGTCAGTCCTCAAAAATGAGTGCGGGTGGCACCCATCGGCAACCACCAACTCAAATTAAGCACTGAGCAGGGCCTGGCGGCATGGGTAAACGGGCTAAGATGTAGGCACTGTAAAACTATTTACACATACCAGTTATTGTTTGTGGATTCCTTGTAGGGGTAAGTGGAACAACTCTGACTGTCAACCAAGGTGTACTGCGATAAAAGGTTTTGCCATTCTCGCCGTCATTGTTGTCATCTGTGATAGCGTGTCCCCTTCCATTTGCTATACAGCTAAGACACATACTGAGGCTGCTGGGTGAAAGGTTGAACTGATGGCTGCCGCGTTTTCTCATCTAATTTGTACGCTGTGATGACAAAAAGGAACCTTCCTTACCAATAAAGAGGTAAACAGGTAGTAATCCAAAAAGCATAAGTACAACGGGCCTCATTTATGAGAAATTACGCATTGCTGCGTGAAAGCAGCGATGCGTCACTTCTCAGTGCGCACTCCTTGCATCACGATTGATGCGTCATATTTATAATATGATGTATCATGGCGCAGGGAGTTACAGATACGTCAGTATTTCTGACGTATCTGTAGGCGCAAAAGTGACGCATTGCTGGAGTGTGTCACAAAAGTGACGCAACTCCAGCAATGTGTACTTTCACATGGGCAAGTGCCATGTTATTAGTGCCTGCGTCAGTCTTACGCCTGCCATGAAGCAGGCGTAAGATTTTGATGCATTAGCGGCCAAGAAATGGCGCAGTGAAATCTTATAGATTTCACTGCGTCACTTCCATGACCCTTACTTGCGTCTAAACGCCCCCCTTGCATACATTATACCTGGCGCATCTACCTAGATGCGTCACTTTGTAAACATGGCGCAACAAGGCGCATTTTTTACGCCACTGGTGCGTCACAAAAAGTGACGCACCGGCGGCGTAAAAGTGACTCACAGCCTCATAAATGAGGCCCTACGTTTTTATAATGTAAATCTTATAATTAACATAATGCTATAGTGTTACAACAGTTCATACAGTTGCTTCCAGTTGCCTTGAGGGCTGGTGTTGTTACTGCACTTTTAAGCCTAGGAAAGGCAGAACGGGATAAATTGTTTTTTAAAATACAAAATGTCTCAATTGTACTTTTTTTAAGCTAATTACAAACGTTTGTGTGATTTGGAGACTTAATGGTTTCTAGGTAAACGTTCTCCCACCCATCAAAATTCCCCCTGAAATGTTTATATTCACCCCTTCTCCACAGCTAGTCAGCCATATTGTGATGTACCCGATTTCTACAGATGCTCGAGCAGAGGAATTACGTCTCCTTCCCTGTATTTGCGTCAAGTCAACCTTAGGGAAACCCTACACTCCAACCACTCTGTGGAGTGCTCCCTCTGACATCCAGTGACCTCACACAGCATTCTGTCGCCTGCTCCTGTTGCCTGCTCCTTGAACTTTAACCTCTCTACATGAAATACCACCGACCCCTTCTCTTTCTGCCATAGGATGTTTTAGGGTCTGTCATCACTCTTAATTAAATCTCACTTCTCAGTCTAATAGCACAGCCCTAAAAGTGATTCTCTGAAACTGCGTTGTCGCTCGCATGATTAGCCATCATCGGGATTGTGAGATTTTGGAAATAGTCAACTGCATCACTGGGAAGACAAATGAATGAATGAATTCACATAAAACATATAAAGTGCATCTTTCTTTTAAATAGGATCCTGGTGCCTACAAGCCAGGTTTACAAATATCTTTAGAGCTAAGTGACACATTTGTGCACACATACCGTTGTTTAGTAGTTCAAATTCGCAAAACGTGAATTCACATTCATAAATAGATTTACTGACAGCAGGGCAGAATTCTCCATGTGAATTTATCTGCTCATAGCTAGGTGTAAGCTTTCAGGGATGGGGGTTACTTGCCATAGTAGTTGAACACCTACAAACTCGGATCTTCATAGGTATTCACAAACGTTTGTCAGGCACATTTAGGGAACCCCCCAAATTAGTCAAGGGAGCAGGGGGAGATTTCTTTGCATATAAAAATAGGATTAACATGCCCCCCCTAAAAAAAAATGGAATACAAATAAATCTATGCACAACATCTCTGCACTTGTATATTTCCATGTGTGAGAAACGATTGCATATGCAGCAGCAGTGGCAGGTTCTCTATAGTACTTCTATAATTCTTTGAGATTCCTTAGCAGTCGCAAATGTACATTGTAGACGTAAGCATGCAAGTGTACATTTCCAACATTCCAGTCTAGACTTCAGTGACTCTGCAGCAACATTATTATACCTAGTCTTTCATGATATTAACACCATTAACCTTCTACTTGCCTCCTTCAACATACCTGCTCTGGTTTACAGTTCCTTCTAGTTCTCAATGTTTATGTACTTGGACTATTGAGCCTATTTACATATTGAAAATAATCGAACACATATTTATATATTTAGTCCTGTGACATTTCACCCTTGGAACCTGTGTCGATTGCTGAAGGTTGCTAAACGTGTTGAAGGTTAAACAGTTTGTTAACCCTAGAATGTTGCATTTAAAAGAACCTTTGCACAGACGACAATACAAAATGATATATCAATAATTAAATGTGGGAGAGATCCTAGTCCACCCCGAATGATTAAAAAGGCAAGGACGATTTTGCAGTCAAGTGGTGTTTACTTTTGCCTCGCTAGGGATATTAGCAAGGCAAGCAAGGATGTGTCACGCCCCTTTAATAGAACCCATGCAGGTCATTTCTTGTTAGCTTTGGCCTCCACTTTGTAGTATCTGTGGTATTGTGGTTGGTTTGAAATAAAATAGAAAGATGAAAGCTACAGGTTTCTCCTCATGTTCAGGCAAAGGAAGGGACCAATATGTCCATCGCCAAAAACAGGTGCAACCCAAGTGGTGGTTGCCTACTACCAACAGCAATCTAAAATCAGATAAATTAATACAGAAGGCATCTCAAAAAGTACAAAAAAACAAAATACCATTGCTTTTGAGTCAATAAGAATTGGTTTATTTATAACGTAATAATCGCATACAAAGGAAATAAACAAAATCATTTACAATTACATTAAATCGATAACAATAGCTCCATTCAATATGTGAAGTGTTTGCTTCCAATACTGATACTTCCTTTCATAACGTATGTCTTCAGTATAACTTCTGCCAACAGGTGTTTCGCAACCTATGATGCTTTCTCAAGGTTGTAACAATATAAAACAGGCAGCTGCATAATCAAGAATGTAATTGGAAAACAAAATATAATAGGAATAAGCATATTACATAGGGCCCATAATTAAATAGTCCAACAAAATACTGATTAAAGATTGAACCTACATATCTTGAACAGTTATACAAAAGGTTATCATAACGAAAAGTTAGCATTACACATAACAAACTAGCATGAAATACAAACGTTTAGATGTACACACCAATCATCCATGAAGAAGGAAAAGCAAATTTTACAAAAGCAATAGTTAACAATAAGTTTTTCATTTGTATTGCAAATAGAGAGGAAAGAGGGAGACAGCAGGGCCGGCCTTAGGCATGTGCAAGCTGTGCACCTGCACAGGGCCACCAAACCCCAGGGACCGCCACGCCAATATATATCCTTAATATAATAATCCTCTGAAGATGGATACATATTTGCGTGGCGGCCCCAGTGGCAGGGATTTGGCGGCCTCCAGCTCTGTTCCACTTCCAAACACCCTGACCCCCTTCCTGAGCTCCGGGCGGGGGGGGGCGGGGGGGGGGGGGGTGCCACCCCACCCGGTCCCCCTCTTCCGGGGCCCCCTACCTACGCTCCCTGCCCAGGGCCACCATGAGCCTAGAGCCGCCCCTGGAGAGAGGAAAAAGATGACAACATTCAACACAGCCATTCACGGAAAAGACATTTATCTAAGTCGTAAACTGTCACATCTTGTCACCACTTGTAGATCCACAGTGGTAACCACTGCATTCCGTTCGTCACAAAATAATAGCAAAGAGACGCACTTAGTTTGATATACCAACCCCAAAAGTTACGTGTTCACTAGCGCAAATCAAATCAAAATATTACTTACACTCGATCAATAAAAACAACTTTACGTTTAAAAAAAGGACAAACATTAACTAAAAAGATAAGCAAAAATACACTATGATTACTTCTTGACAACGGTTACTTGTTCTCACATCTGTAAATTTACCAATTTGTATCAACCCTGGGTATCCTTTGCACAACTTTCAATGAGTACTAAAACAAAGCAAGTATTGTAAATTCAAAACAAACCTAAAAACCAAAGTCCAAATGTTATCACATTCATCCGAAAATCCCACTATTATTGCAAACACATAAGCGAGTCCCACCATAGTGAGGAACTAACTAATAATATATAGCCAATATTATGTCAATAAGCATTCTCCAATGTGACTTCTAGAAACACATCCTAAAACGAAATAAGGTACGTGCATAAGCAAAAAAAAACAAAAAAGACATACTTTTCCTTTAACATTATGCCATGCCAAACTTTACATACGTATCCAATAGCATATTTTGTCAATGACACATGATAAGGCGCTAGTTTTTTTAATCCCAACTACTAAAATGCCAAACCACCATATCGCACATAACATTAACAAAATCAAAAGAAATGCTTCTTATTTTTATCCCCAAATTATAAAGCAGTAAAGCAACAAACCGAAAAAATAAAAAATATATTGATCAAAATTCTTATGTGTAAAAGAATATGCAATTAAGAGATGCAGAGTGGATATACTAAAATGTAAACTACCGTTCAAAGTCAACATCGAACACCTATCTCCAGTGCAAATGGCCTGCAATCCAACACTTAGGGCTCAATTACAATGGTGGTTGGACGAGCGTCCGACCGCCATCGGAGTGGGATTGGGACTCACTGACAAGTAGTCGTGGTCCCACCTATCAAATTATAATGCAACAGTCTTGTATGCGGTGGGAATCATGGCATTTTCCATTGCGGCATCGGGCCCCAGAACAACCCACAATAGAAAAAAGGGATGTTTTTAAACATCCATGCACCATGTGCCAGGCATCACGTGTTACCTGGCACATGGGGTATGGATATTTGGGGAGCACCACAGGTGCCTTCTGGGGCTCATAGCAGAGACCCACGGGGGCTTTCTAGAGGCCCCCAAAGTCCCTTTCCGAAAGCTTTTCCATGCTGGTTGGGCCGCCATGGAAATGCTGTCGAAAAGGGACACCGTAATCCCTACAGTGGTGACTGCGCACACACCACCCCTATTGTAGAGAATTTGATTTGACTGACGGCGACAGGCTCCTTGAGCCCAACATAAGCGGGCTCCTTGAGCCCATCGGAAGCGCCGGTCGGTCGATCCCTCCGACTGATGCAGTCTGACCAACAGCATCATAATGTGGCAGTTGGACCGCTCTGTTGGATGTCGATCGGACCACTACTGTCAGGGTCAGTCCCACCACCATCCTAATGAGGCCCTATGTGCTAAACCAGTAATCCAATAAAAGTCAAAGCTGCTGACTCTGATAAAAACAAAAAAAAAGTCATTAATTAAAAATCTCACAAACAAAAATATCACGAGACATCCCAAAAAGAAATTCACGCGCAGAGTCAGATAGAAAACGTTAGTTACATCAGATTGTAATCTCATCTACGCAATCAAGGTCAGCTTTGAACACCAATCTCCAGTACATTGAGCTTGCATGCCAATACTTAGTGTTAAACAATTATTCCAATAGAACTCAAAGCTACTAACTCTGTTGTACGCAAAAGACCAAAGACAAAAAATTATGCCAGAAATATTTAACATTAAAACTACCATTATCAACACTTATTTTACCAAACCCAAAAATTAAAATATTTGTCAATCCAAGACCAACTACGAGCACACATTCCCATATATACATGACCTGCATTCAAATACTTAGGGGGTCATTAGAATGGCGGGCGGACTTTGCCCGCCCGCCATCCTGTCGGGGATTGCGACCGCCCACCATAAGGGCGGGGGTTCCGTGGGTGGTATTAGGAAGCGGCCGCCACAGTGGCGGCCGCATCCTGCATTTATAACATTGTGGCGGGCGGTGCTCTCTGCACCGCCCGCCACAAAGCCATAAATGCATGTATGCATTTGTATACACAATGCGGCAGGCACTGCACGGTGCCTACCGCATTGTATATGCAAATGCAGGGGGGTACCTGTGGTACCCCCCGTGTGCAACCCCCACCCCTCCTTCACTTTGGGGGCCCACCGATGAAGACCGCATGCCTTGCCACGGAAAGGCATTGTAAAATGCCGATCATAATATGGCTGGCGGTGTCTGATAGACACCGCTACCATATTATTCCTTTTCCGACCCGGCCGCAAGGCGACCGAGGCGGAAAAGCGGCGGACGGTCTTTCCGTCCGCCGAGGTCCCCCCGCCATACTAATATGGCGGGGGGGAAAACGAGTGAGGATGTCCGGCGGATTGCCCCCGCCAGGCTGGCGGTGGCTACCGCCAGCCTGGCGGAGGCAATCCGCCCGACATCCTAATGGGCCCCTTAGTGTGGACAGGTAAAGCAATATAACATTTTTAAAAAACAGCTTTTATCAATACCTGTGGTCACAAACTAAGCACCCATCCCATTTAGAAAGTTAATATTCCCATTATAGGCCGAATATGATTGATACACATTATGTATTTTAAGTAATATTGATTTATTACAATTATTTTTTAGCTGTGGGTTGCTACGTTTGTAAGGGTATAGGGTGGGAAGTTAATTAGGCAAAAATTAGCTAACAATTAATTATTAATTATTTAATTGAATATATACTACATATCTACTAGATATCAATTGTGTAATAATCATATTTTTAGTTTTATTTTAGGTGTAGGCAGCTGGATTTGTAGGGGCATAGGGTGGGAAGATAATTAAGTAATAATCAATTAACAATTAATTAAACATGTATTATCAATCATTGAATTGATGATTAATTATTTACATCATGTAATATTGATTAATTTTAGTTATATTTTAGTTTTGGGTTGCTAGATTTGTGGGAGTATATGGTGGGAAGTTAATTAAATATTAATTTTAAAATAATTATTATTAAGGTCTAATTAAATATTGGTTTTATTAATAATGATATAAATTGTGTAATTAGATATTGTAGGTATTTTAGGTGTGCCCTGCTGGGTTTGTTGGGTTGTAAGATAGGAAGTTAAGTAATAATTAATTAAAAATAACTATTATTTGTTAATTAATCATATAATGGTTTATCAATTATGTAAATTGTTCGTTATACCTATTTATTTTCTTTCTATTTTAGGTGTGAATTGCTAGGTTTGTATGGGTATAGGGTGGAAAGTTAATCAAGTAATAATTAAATAAGCATTATGTTGTAATTGAAAAATGATTACATTGTTTATACATTTTGTAAATTGGATAATTGTTTACATTTTTTATATATATTTTATGTTCCGTAATAACATTTATATTTAGAGTTTTATATTTTTTCTAAATTAATGGGTTATTCAAGTATGAAATGTTTTTGAAGTGAAGTATTTTACCTACTGTTGCTTACACTGGAGACGGAAATAGTAAATGTATCCCTTCCAAAGTCCAACGCTTTCTCTACTGTTGCACAGACTGGAGTGGGGATAGTAAACTTCACCTGTCCAAAGTCCCACTCTTTCACTACTGTTGCACAGACTAGAGTCGGAATAGTAAATTTAACCCCTCCAAAGTCCAACAATCTCCCTACTGTTGCACAGACTGGAGTGGGAATAGTAAATCTTACCCCTCCGAAGTGCAACACTTTCTCTACTGTTCCACAGACTGGAGTGGGAATATTAAATTGAACTCCTCCGAAATTCAATGTTTTCCCTGCTGTTGCGCTGTTTGTCCTTCATGGACTTAAGCAGCAGTTTTTACCAAGTTAACTGGTCAAAGCTGTGGGATATCTTATCCCATATTAGTATGCCCTATCCATTGGTTGATTTTTTATGGGCCTAGCACAATGGGGTTAGAGCTTTGGTCAGATACGGTCTGTGGGGGAATTAACTGAATCGCTTGAACTCTCCCGAGGTGTCCAACAAGGATGTGCCCTGGCCTCAATTTTATTTTTGTAGTATTTAAATGGTCTTAACTCTTTTTTAATCACCGATTGAAAGGATATGCCTACAGTAAAGTCTGCATCCATTTCGGCCCTTATGGATGCAGATGATGCTGTCCTGCTTTCCCACACTCCCAATGGTCTTAGTGGACTTGTTGATATTTGGTTTATGGGCGGTCTAAAACTCGATACAAATATTTCTAAGACACATTATTTGGTGTGTGGAAGGCAGACCTGCAAAACGAGGCCGATTTCCATCAAGGGTAAAATGTATATATATTTTCTTTTTTTCCAGAGTTTTATATAGCGCAAACTTACCCTGAAGCTATCAGACATCGGAGCGCATTACATGAGCACAGACGGACACATTCATTTTTTTGTTAGGCACAGGGATATTCACAGGATGTTGAGTGTCTTTGCAGAGACTCAAACCTGATTCTCCAGATTTGAGGTCGACCGCCATATGCTAGAAATTATTCTAGCATATGTGGAAGATACAATTAGATTTTGCCCCATTGATCATATGGCTCACAGTATGGAGCAATCAACATACTGCTCTTAATCACGGTGTGATTCAGGATTGCTTACAATGTGAGTATGGTCATAAGATCCTGTGGCTTGTCCATGTAAAGGCAATTAGCTGATCTACTGGGCAGACATGAATTGTATTCCTTTCCTCAAGTGATGAGTAAGGGAGAGCATGGTAAGATTAAGGAGCTATTGGCTTTGTGTGCAATGGAAGCAAGAGAGAGGGTGGTGCTGTGAAAAGTTACACTGAAAGATAACCTGTTTATTAAAAACCAGTGTTTGCCCAAGCCTTGCCTTTCACTTGTGAGGAATCCTTGGGAAAGATCTTTGTTATGGAAATTTCACATAGGCTCAATTAGATGTTATCTTTGCTTCCCAGATGGTCAGTATGATCCAACCGATATGCAGCCCTGCCTCTGTGATAGTATTTCCCCCAATTGCTTAAGCACTCTACCCTGTTCTGTACGTATTATGCACAGTTTTGACATAGATACTTGCTGCCCATTCTTAGAACTTGCAGCTTGAACTAATACAGGCTGGGACTTTTTTATCATCGAACACTAAGGGGGTAATTAGGGTGTCTGGCGGATTGCTGGACCTCAAGGTGATACAAGTCAAGTGAATCAGGTGAATCAGTCTGATAAGAACGAGGCCGAACACATAGTAGATGGTCAGGCCGAGGCGTCAAAAGTATGCCAGGAGCATCCGGGAGCTCACCCGGAAGTTGAAAAAAAATGCAAAGAGAACGAAAAGGACCCGAGTGAATGCTTCTTCTCTGTGTCGGAGGGGGGCGAATGGTCAGAGGAGGAGGATAGCTCCAACCGGGGATCAGATTTGGACTCAGAAAGCGATCATGAGCGGGACTTACCGGTTACGACAGTGAAATCATATAAAGTTCGAGAGTACTCTCAAGGCGAGCTAAGCTGGGACCATTCATCGGCTATGCCCCTGCAGGGTAGTCCGGGGGGAGCGGCGGCCCAGATGTCGCTTCTGGAGACTATCCATAAAGAGATCCTGGCCCACAGGGAGGAAGCCCGGCAGGATAGTCGAAAGTCTAGAGCGGCAGTAAGGAAAGTGCTGGGTGTAGTAAGGAAGTTATCCAAGGCCTGCATTAACTTGGGGGATCGAGTGACTAACCTCGAAGACAGAGTGGTCTCGACAGAGGTGGAGGCCGCAGCGGCAACCAATAAGGTCGAAGCTCAAAGCTCTCAAATAACAGACATCCAGTGGAAGCTGGAGGACATGGAGAATCGGCTTAGGTGCAACAACCTCCGGATCCTTGGGATACCCGAAGAAATTGAAGGGTCCGATACAAGGGCCTATGTCATTAAATTATTCGAGCAAGCATTCCCCGAGCTCTGAAGCTGGGATTGGGCCGCGGAAATTCAACGAGCACACCGCTTCCCGTTCAAAATAAAAAGGGGGGCAAAGGGGGATGATAAACCCAGAGCAATTCTTATCTGTGTGAGTAACTTTTTGCTCAGGCAGGCAATCTCAGAGAAAGCAAGACCAGACGCCAAGAGGAATGTGGACGGGGTATGTTTCTTTGTTCGCCCGGACTTTTGCCACGCCACAGTGGAGAGACGCTGGCGACTCAGACAATTGATTAAACCGTTCACTGAGAAGAAGATGCAAGCTTACCTGATAAACCCGGTGCAACTTAAAATTATCAATGAGGGGAGAAGGATTTATTTCTCATCCGAAATTAAAGCTAAAGAGTTTCTGGACTCTCAAGGGAAGTAAATCAGCAGACTCTGGGTCTTAAGAATGCCGGTTGATCTTGGTAGTAGCCCTGAAGTATAATTATAAGCAAAGGGTCACCGGTTGGCAAGGAATAGCAATGTAGAGGGTGGTAAGGGGAGTCAGGATTGGTAAAGGATTTTTTTTTTTTTGGATGGGCTTCACTGTACTCACTGTGTCCATCACTCGCACAGACCAGGTCTGAGCGCCTCACGAGTAAGGGTGGGGGTGTGTTGGGGTAGGGGGTGGGGGGAAAAAGAAGGGGGCGAGGGGGAGGGATGGTAGGGGAGAAAGTAAAAAAAAATGGAGACAAGGAGTTTTGAAGAAGATAGTATCAGAGCTAGTAGTTTTTTGCAGAAGATAATCATAACCCAGGATTTACAGGGTGAACTTGATCAAAAGTATGGTAAACATAGCAAGCATGGCAAGCATTAATATCTGCTCAGCTAATGTAGGCGCCCTGAATGATTTAAGAAAATGACATAATGTGGAGTATTTTGTAAAGTATAATACCATTGATATCCTCTGTATGCAGGAGACCCATCTCCCTTGGGCTAAACGAAATATGATGAAAATGAGGGGGTATGAAATTTTATCCTGCTCCACACAAACATCAAACATAAGAGGGGTCGCCGTATTGGCTAAACACTATCTGGGGGGGGCTAAAAGACATAAAGCCGATAGCTCCGGTAGATGGGCGATAGTAGAACTCAACCTTGGGTACACTCTTTGTGTGGTCTATGGGTCAAACCAAGACGACCCAGAAGTTTTTGACTTTTTGGAGGGAGAGCTAGCTAATTGGCCAACACTTATAATAGTCTGTGGGGACTTAAATGTATCGGTGGATTGGAACGATCCGGTGGGCTACTCGGGGCGGAAACCAAGGGTGTTCCGAGCCCTAGACTCTCTTTGGAATTCCCATGGGCTTACAGACGTCTGGGGGTATAAGGAGCCCCTCGACCCAGGCTACACCTATTTCTCTTTCCCTAATGCGAAATACACCAAGCTAGATTACTTTTTGATCTCCTCCGTGGAAACGAGTAAGGTTGACATCAGGAAACTCCCTAAATCAATCTCAGACCACAATCCTCTGATTATGACCTGTAAAATACCCAGTATAGAGAGGAAACAAACCAGCTGGTCTTTTGAGCGCAAGTTATTGTTAGATACTAGATTTGTAGAACACCTCAGAAAATGGGCAGAGGAGTTTTATGACGCCAACCGGTATAGCTCATCTAGGAATTTGGTGTGGGAGGCCTTTAAGGCCTCGTTGAGGGGAGAAACAATTAGCTGCTCAGCTAGGCTAAGGAGGGAGGATAGAAGAGAGGTTGAGAAACTGATGGAGGGGCTTGCTATGGCTGAAAAACAACATATTAGGGAAATCAGTTTAGGGCAGGAGGGTCATGGAAGCCTTACAAAAATTATAAATATTAAAGCTAACCTTCAGAAAATAGTTATGGAGAAAGAGGCTAGAAGTTATCAGGAATCAAGGGCTAAACGCTATGAGACAGGGGAGCAGGCAGGAAGAGCTTTGGCCCTGCAGATAAGACAGGAAAGGACAAAAAATCTAATCCCGTGCATACAGGAAGAGGGTATCGAGTTTACAGAGCCTAAAGAGATATTGAGAGTATTTCATGACTTCTATCAAAAACTATACGATGAAGAGGAGCGGACAGGCGAGCAAAGCTCGGGTTATGCGGACCGCGGTCCAAGATTAAATGTGCAGGATCGGGAAGAATTGGAAAAAGATCTACAGATTACAGAGGTAATAAAGGCCCTTCATGAGTTAGCTGCGGGTAAGGCTGCAGGTCCCGATGGGATTCCCCTCGAGGTATATGTGTGCTTAGAAAAACAGATTGCCCCTATCTTGCTTGATCTATTTAACGTGATTTTACACACAGGGAGTGTACCAGAATCTTGGAAAGAGACGAAAATCATTATCTTCCATAAGAAGGGGAAACCCAAGGAATTACCAGGATCATACCGACCCATATCACTCATTAATTCAGATACAAAATTGTATTCAAAGATATGGGCAAGTAGGTTGGGGGGGATCATTGGCCAGCTCGTATCCCCGTGGCAGCATGGGTTTGTGCCAGGGAGGGGCACCACGGACCATATCAGAAGGGCAACAGCTTTGTTTGATGCTCAGGGTGCCGCGGGGGAGGAGATGGCTATGATCCTCCTCGACGCGGAGAAAGCCTTCGACCGCGTGGTCTGGGACTATCTTTGGGGCATTTTGGTAGGCAGAGGGTTCGGTAGCAATTTTCTGAGAGCAGTTAAAGCTATGTACCATAATCCGGTAGCTAAAGTTTCAGTTATTGGGCAACAATCAGACAAAATAACAATTAAGAGGGAGACGCGCCAGGGTTTCCCCTGCTCTCCGATTTTGTTCTCTATGTACATTGACCCCTTTATACAAAGAATCCTGGCCTCACGACAAATAAGCCCGGTGGTGGTTAACGGATTTACCACTAAACTGTTAGCCTATGCAGACGATCTGGCAATAACAACTGTGGACCCCCATCAAGCAATGTCAGATATAGTACAATTGGCTAATGAATTTGGCAGCTGCTCAGAGTATAAGCTGAATGAGGGGAAAACCCAGATCATTTGTACTAAAAACATCAGGAAGAGTGACCAAAGGTTTGTAGAGTGCGCCGTATATCTCGGGGTCAAAATTAATTCATCCGTCGAGAAGATGGTTGAAGAGAACTATCTTCCACTGCTGGGCTCAATTGAAACAGAGCTAAGAAGAATAGATGTGCAGCATTTATCCCTGATAGGTAGGGTGAATGCCCTAAAAATGATCATGTTCCCCAAAATACTATATCTGTTCAGGGCTATTCCCCTATTTTTAGGGGAAACAATGATCAAGAAAATAGAATCCACATTTGTTAGGTTTGTGTGGCAGTATGGTAGAATTAGGCGCTCCATTAACTATCTATCACTACCGGCGGATAGAGGCGGTCTGTCGCTGCCGAACCTAAAATTCTACCATCTGGCATGCCTTCTTACACAAATGAATATATTGTTCCAGTCCGAACCTCTGCCAGCGGTAGGACCCAATGAGGATGAAGATCCCCCCTCCATTTTCAAGCTACTGCAGGGCAGAAAGGCAATTGGATTATTGCAGTGCGAAGTGGAACGGAGATTCTATAGTAGGACAAGATATAAGATTATTGAAGGGGTTTGGGGGGCGTGGAAAATCATTTGTAAAACCTTGGGAATTCCTAAAATAAATGCTAACACCAGCCTGTGGAAATCGAGCCCATTCACTCACCTAGGCCAGAATGAGAATTGCTCTATATGGAGGATACAGGGGATAAGATGTTTGGGTGATATTATGCGGGGCAAGGATATAATCAGCTTCAATGAACTACAGCGGAGGTTTGGGATCCCTGGGAATAATTGGCTGCTATATTGGCAAATCACTCAAACCATATATGCAATAAGACCAAAATTAGTGCTGACACCAGATAGTCAACTGATTGATTATTTAAAAAGAGGGGGAAGGAAGATCGGTACTGCATATAACTTTTTGGTGTCAGGGCTCGCAGATGATTTAGATAAAACTGAGGTGGTGTGGTCACATAAGTTGGGGGACCCGGATGTAGATATAGACCTTGCCCTACTCTTAAGCAATAAAATATTTCGAGCTGGAAATTTGAGGGCCCAACACTACAAGACGGTATTTAACCTTTATTATACACCTGCGAAACTGTATGGATGGGGGCTAAGGGAAGATGATAAGTGTCCAAGATGTAATTCAGGCCCAGCAGATTTGGTGCATATGTTTTATGGTTGCCCCAGTCTGGCCACAATTCGTATTGAGATAACTACGTTTTTGAGGGGGCTGCTAGGTAATAACATCAACCTATCTCCCACCCTGGTCCTTTTAGGATCAGACACCAAACTTAAGGTTGGAAAACATGCACAAGCATTGTTATTTATTGCTGTCGCAGTACTTCGAATGCTGATATCTGCTGGGTGGAAAGATCCTAATGCCCCTACGTTTCAGATGTGGTTGTCAAGGTTGTTGGCTATTCATAATCTGGAAGCATGCCTATATGAATTTAAGGGAAGAAAGAAGCAGGAGTTTGGTAGGAATATATGGGCACCAGTGAAGAACTGGAGGAATTCAGATTCATGACTCATGCTGTGAAGATACATTTATCTTTTATAAACCATGAACGTATGTTATTAACTTTTGTACAGCTCTGATTGATTTTACTGCATACTATGAATATCTATATCTATATTTCTAAATATGTATGGTATTTTTCATGAATAATGACTATTTTATTGCATATTATGAATGTTATATTGATATATGTCTGGATATGTATAACTGCCTTATCTCTTAAATATGATCCAACCGATATGCAGCCCTGCCTCTGTGATAGTATTCCCCCAATTGCTTAAGCACTCTACCCTGTTCTGTACGTATTATGCACAGTTTTGACATAGATACTTGCTGCCCATTCTTAGAACTTGCAGCTTGAACTAATACAGGCTGGGACTTTTTTATCATCGAACACTAAGGGGGTAATTAGGATGTCTGGCGGATTGCCTCCGCCAGGCTGGCGGTGGCAACCGCCAGCCTTGCGGAGGCAATCCCCCAGACATCCTTCCCTGAATTCCCCCCGCCATATTACAATGGCGGGGGGGACCGCAGCGGGAGAAAACACCGCCCACCTGTTTTCTGCCCCGGTCGCCTTGTGACCGGGGCGGAAAATGATTAATATGGTGGCGGTGTCTATTAAACACCGCCAGCCATATTAACATGGGCTGTGTTTCATGCTTTTCCGCGGCGGCAATGCCGCCACGGAAAGGCAGGCGGTATTCACTCTGGGGGCCCACTGAAGGCTCCCAGAGTGAAGCAGAGTGGGGACATGCACACCGGTGGTACTTGTGGTACCCCCCACATTTACATAAACAAAGCGGCAGGCACCGCGCGGTGCCTGCCACTTTGTTTATGTAAATGCTGCAAAGCATTTTTAGTATTGTGGCGGGCGGTGCAGAGAGCACCGCCTGCCACAATACTAAAAATAAAGGATGTGCCCGCCACTGTGGTGGGCACATCCTAATACCCCCCACGGGACCCCCGCTCTTATGGCGGGTGGTCCCATTTACCACGAGGATGGCGGGCGAGCCTGCCATCCTAATGAGGCCCTAAGGGCCTGATCACAATGACTGCTGAACCGCATTCCGCAGCCTGTCGGATGCGGTCGGACCACCAAAGTTCTCATTGGAAGCAGTCGGTCCGACTGTCAGATTATGATGCATCCAGCCTGTACTCTGACCGGCTGCTGACAGACCACTGACTCAGACAGCCTTCCTCCGACCGCTGAGATGACGGTTGGAGAGAAACAGCAGCTATTGGGCAGTAGAGGGAAATCCAACCGCCGTCCGGATTACGATGTGGGTTTCCGACGACCCAACTGTGGCAGTCTAACTGTCTGCCTTGAGCCATCGGAAATGAAGGAAAAGGGATGAATACTCAGCTGATTCCCATTTTCCCTGGTAGTCTTGGGCATGGATCCCTTCCTCCAGATCCCCCCTACTCAACAGCTGCACTCTGAAGTGGACAGTCCTGTGGGCGGTGGAATCCAGGTAAGTGTTCATGTGGATTATATACCTATTGACTGGACTTTGCACAAGTCACCACACTTCAGCAATGGGGTACATGGTGCACAGGGCATGCCCCCGCATATGTCATGCATGTGTGTACAACACCACATGTTTCTTGTGCTTTTAGTACCCACTTACAGCAACATGTCCAGAGAGAAGGCACTGCCAATGATGACACCTCCACGGTTGCAGTGGTGGCATCGCAATACAGTGGGCAGAGCTTTACTGGCCTCAGCAGTTGAATCGGGCTGTGGCTACAGCAGTTGGATGAGCGGTCCGACTGTCATCATATTCAAACCCTAACTGTCCTGGCAGTACGTTCTGCTGCAGGTGCCTTTCTTAAAAATGATCTATATTGGAGGAATACAACAGATTTATGAGCACAGCCTGTTCTTAACATATAATGTGTCTATGAATGTAATTATTTTTAATGTTTTCGTTTTTAGTTGTTATGCTATTATGTGCCATCTTTGTGTGTTTCATATTAATATCTATATTTATTAATGGTGGGATGTTTTCATGCTGCTTTATGATTAGTTGTCAAACAAACATTTAGGCATTAATTAAGAAATAATAACATAGGTATTATTTTGTAATTGAAAATTAATTATTACATTGTTTATGAACTTAGTAAATTGGATGCTTGTTGTCTATTTTTAAAATTGTATATATATATTTCATTTTAAGTATTGTTTATATTTAGAGTTTTATATTTTTTCTAAATTAATGAGTTCATTGATTATATAATGTGTATGAAGTGAAGTTGTTTACCTACTGTTGCTTAGACCGAAGTGGGAATAGTAAATCTTACCCCTCCAAAGTCCAACGCTTTCCCTACTGTTGGACAGACCAGAGTGGGAATAGCAAATTCTAGCCAACTGAAGTTCAATGCTTTCACTATTGTGCACAGCCTGAAGTAGAGAACAATAAATTTAACCCCTTGGAAGCCAAGCACTTTCTCTACTGTTGCACAGACTGGAGTTGGAATAATAAACTTAACATGTCCAAAGTCCAACGCTTTCCGTACTGTTGCACAGACTGGACTGGGAATAGTAAACTCAACCTGTCCAACACTTTTCATACTGTTGCTTAGACTGGAGCGGGAATAGCAAATATAAACCGCACCAAATTCCAACGCTCTCCCTTCTGTTGCACAGACTGGAGTGGGAATAGTAAATCTTACCCCTCTGAGTTCCAATGCTTATCCTACTGTTGCACAGACTGGAGTGTGATTATAATACATTTAACCGTGCCAAAATCCTAAGTTTTCCCTACTGTTGCGCTGTTTGGGGTGGTAATAATATTATTAACCCTTCCTAAGTCCTCAAATTTCCTTACGGTTACATAAATCTATTATTCTCAGACTCCAATACATTTCCTAATATTGGTTAAATATATATGTTTTAATATTTGTTTGCAATTTTAATGTTATAGTATTTGCTTATGGTTTTTTTGTAAATGCATTTTTTTAAATTATTTGTTTGGTCATTCATTTAATGCTTTGGAATTGAAATTGGTAATTTTTTGTGTGTTTTGTGTACTATATATCTATCTATCTATATATATATTTACTGAAAAAAACATAGGTTATTGACCATATATAGTTAGGAATTTGCATTTACAAAACCTTGAAAATTCACTGAAAAAACCATAGGTTAGAGACCATATATAGTTAGCTGGACATTTTATTGACATAAAACCAATGAAATTCCATATATAGTTAGTTGCACTAACTATATATCGCGCACCCGCAATCCACTGCTGATGATGTCACATATTACATCATTCATGACATGGTCAGTGACATCACTGATGACATCACTGATGACATCTCAAATGACATCACTGATGACATCACTGATGACATCTCAAATGACATCACTGATGACATCATCTAGTGTCTGTGTGTTTTTGTAAAGTTTAAATATGTTTTACATATTGAAGAATGAGTGGATGTATGGAAGACTGAGTGTGTGTGTGGCTGGCTGGGAGGTGTGTGACTCTGTGCATATCAATGTGTACTTGTATCAGTGATTGTATAAGAGAGTAAGTATGTGTTAGTATATGTGTGAAAAGTATGGTGTTCTGTGTTTAACTGTATAGATGAGGAAATCGAAGTGTGATTGATTCTTCACAGGACTGACTAGGTGTATGAGTGCATATGATAGTGTTGTAATAATGAGTGACTGTATGTATGAGTGATTGTATGGGTGAATGAGTGAATGTGTGTGTAGACGTAGGAATCAGTGAGTGCGTATGTAGTAACTGGTATTGGTGTGTCATGATGTCATCAGTGATGTCATTTGAGATGTCATCAGTGATGTCATTTGAGATGTCATCAGTGATGTCATCAGTGATGTCACTGAAGTATGGTGTTCTGTGTTTAACTGTATAGATGAGGAAATGGAAGTGTGATTGATTCTTTACAGGACTGACTAGGTCTGTGAGTAACTCCATGGATGAGTGGCAGTGTGTGAGTGTCTGCATAGGTGTATGAGTGCATATGATAGTGTTGTAATAATGAGTGACTGTATGTATGAGTGATTGTATGGGTGAATGAGTGAATGTGTGTGTAGACGTAGGAATCAGTGAGTGCGTATGTAGTAACTGGTATTGGTGTGTCATGATGTCATCAGTGATGTCATTTGAGATGTCATTTGAGATGTCATCAGTGATGTCATCAGTGATGTCACTGACCATGTCATGAATGATGTAATATGTGACATCATCAGCAGTGGATTGCGGGTGCGCGATATATAGTTAGTGCAACTAACTATATATGGAATTTCATTGGTTTTATGTCAATAAAATGTCCAGCTAACTATATATGGTCTCTAACCTATGGTTTTTTCAGTGAATTTTCAAGGTTTTGTAAATGCAAATTCCTAACTATATATGGTCTATAACCTATGTTTTTTTCAGTAAATTTCATTGGTTTTTTAAAAGCTAATATCTATAGCTGTAAAATATATTCTTTATTACGTGACGTATCACGTAGCCACGTGAGACGCCTCATGACGCGTCGCATAACCGTGACGTATCGGCTCTGCAGCGCAAACAAAACCCATAACGTAAGCGTGCCGGAGCACGCTTACAGATATATATATTTTTTTTAACCTTAATTAGACAAAATCCACACGTGCACATATCTTGAGGCCTTTCAAAGGCACATCAAACAAACAGTCCCTACAATTTTGGCAAGTTTGCTGGAAATCTATTCCCTTAATTTTTTTTTTACTGTTTCTCTTGGTTTTCCCCTTGTTACGCTTACCGGGACACTACCCGGTACGCGAACCGGACGCTCCAAAAACACAAGATGGCGGACTCCCGTTACGCTGCCGATTAGCTGCCCGGTTCGCGTACCGGGAAGCGCCTCTACCGCGAAAAATCGCGGGGGACTTTAATATCCCCCTCATCAATCCTAGGGGGTCAGGAGGGGTTTACCTTGCCCCCTTTCCTTCATTTCCCCTTCTTTTTTCACCACATCTTGTCTCTCGATCGTACCGAGAGACAAGATGGCGGCCGCTCCGGACTGTTTAGAATGTTGACAGACACCGGAGAGCCAATCAGCTTCGCTTCGCGAAGTTCCGTTACGCGTCAGGTACGCGAACCGGGGCGCTAACCGGAGCGCTGTCACAGATATATATATTTTTTTAAACGTTAATTTCTCAAAATCCACTGGAGCACATATATTGAGACATAGCAAAGGCACGTCGGGCAAACCATATCTACAATTTTGCCAAGTTTCATGTAAATCTATTCAGCCGTTCGAGCTAAAAGTGAGTCCAACCGCCCTATGGAAAAATGAATGGGAAAAACGCGTTTTGGGACCCCCCTTTTTTCTCGGCCCCCCCCTTGACGAAACCCCCCCAAATTTTCAGGGGCTGCTCAGAAACAAAATGTGCCATTTTCCTGAAAATTTCAGCCAATTCCGTCCACAAACGCCAAAGTTATTAGACATAGAATTTTCAGAAATCCCATAGAGAAAAAATCCTAACTATATATACCCACTGGCTATCGCCAGTAGGTAATATACATATATAAACATATATAATCTGCATATCTATATAAATATAAATGCATGCATACATATACATATATGCATACATATGCATGTTATTTACATGAAAGTTTTAAAAACACTAATAAAAGCAAAGCTAAAAAGCCACCTCATTACAAACAGAATGGCTTTAACTTAAACGAGGGCGAGATCTATTGCATTTTCAATGCTTGTTTACTTTGGTTCTATCAAGAAGGCATTCAGATGTGTCACACATTTGCCATAAATTCTGAATGTTAGCACTCTAGTTGCTCATTAGATCACTGTAGTAAAGCTAGTGCTCACCAGGGAAGTCTGCTGCTAATCATGGTTTGCAGCCATTTTCCCGCATTTTTTATCCCGCAGACTTTCAGTCCGCATACCATTATCCCGCAAGGTCATTGACCTCGCATACCATTATCCCGCATTTTTTCAAAACGCATGTGCATTTATCGCGCATGCCTTTACAAAGAATTACGTTTTAAAGGCATGTATGGTAAATGTATTTGCGTTGTGAAAACCACGATGACGAGAGAGGTAAGTGGGTTTGTGTTAATTTTTTCGTGGGTTAGTGATTGTGTAGTGTAGTGTAGTGTTGTGTAGTGTAGTGTTGTGTTAGTGTAGTGTAGAGTTGTGGTGGTTGTTTAGTGTAGGGTCATGCTGGGGGTAGTGTTTTAGGGTTTAGGGTTGTGTTGTAGTGTTTGCGTAGTGTAGGGTCATGCTGGGGGTAGTGTTTTAGGGTTTAGGGTAGTGTTGTAGTGTTTGCGTAGTGTAGGGTCATGCTGGGGGTAGTGTTTTAGGGTTTAGGGTTGTGTTGTAGTGTTTGCGTAGTGTAGGGTCATGCTGGGGCTAGTGTTTTAGGGTTTAGGGTAGTGTTGTAGTGTTTGCGTAGTGTAGGGTCATGCTGGGCGTAGTGTTTTAGGGTTTAGGATAGTGTTGTAGTGTTTGCGTAGTGTAGGGTCATGCTGGGGGTAGTGTTTTAGGGTTTTGGGTAGTGTTGTAGTGTTTGCGTAGTGTAGGGTCTTGCTGGGGTGTAGTATTTTAGGGTTTAGGGTAGTGTTGTAGTGTTTGCGTAGTGTAGGGTCATGCTGCGGGTAGTGTTTTAGGGTTTTGGGTAGTGTTGTAGTGTTTGCGTAGTGTAGGGTCATGCTGGGGGTAGTGTTTTGGGTAGTGTTGTAGTGTTTGCGTAGTGTAGGGTCATGCTGGGGGTAGTGTTTTAGGGTTTAGGGTAGTGTTGTAGTATTTGCGTAGTGTAGGGTCATGCTGGGGGTAGTGTTTTAGGGTTTAGGGTAGTGTTGTAGTGTTTGCGTAGTGTAGGGTCATGCTGGGGGTAGTGTTTTAGGGTTTAGGGTAGTGTTGTAGTGTTTGCGTAGTGTAGGGTCATGCTGGGGGTAGTGTTTTAGGGTTTAGGATAGTGTTGTAGTGTTTGCGTAGTGTAGGGTCATGCTGGGGGTAGTGTTTTAGGGTTTAGGGTAGTGTTGTAGTGTTTGCGTAGTGTAGGGTCATGCTGGGGTGTAGTGTTTTAGGGTTTTGAGTAGTGTTGTAGTGTTTGCGTAGTGTAGGGTGATGCTGGGGGTAGTGTTTTAGGGTTTAGGGTAGTGTTGTAGTGTTTGCGTAGTGTAGGGTCATGCTGGGGTGTAGTGTTTTAGGGTTTTGAGTAGTGTTGTAGTGTTTGCGTAGTGTAGGGTGATGCTGGGGGTAGTGTTTTAGGGTTTAGGGTAGTGTTGTAGTGTTTGCGTAGTGTAGGGTCATGCTGGGGTGTAGTGTTTTAGGGTTTTGGGTAGTGTTGTAGTGTTTGCGTAGTGTAGGGTCATGCTGGGGGTAGTGTTTTAGGGTTTAGGGTAGTGTTGTAGTGTTTGCGTAGTGTAGGGTCATGCTGGGGGTAGTGTTTTAGGGTTTAGGGTTGTGTTGTAGTGTTTGCGTAGTGTAGGGTCATGCTGGGGGTAGTGTTTTAGGGTTTAGGGTTGTGTTGTAGTGTTTGTGTAGTGTAGGGTCATGCTGGGGGTAGTGTTTTAGGGTTTAGGGTAGTGTTGTAGTGTTTGCGTAGTGTAGGGTCATGCTGGGGTGTAGTGTTTTAGGGTTTTGGGTAGTGTTGTAGTGTTTGCGTAGTGTAGGGTCATGCTGGGGGTAGTGTTTTAGGGTTTAGGGTAGTGTTGTACTGTTTGTGTAGTGTAGGGTCATGCTGGGGGTAGTGTTTTAGGGTTTAGGGTAGTTTAGTTGTTTAGTGTATGCTAAAGGCATATTAGTTCTAAAAGTTTTCGTTATTTTAATTTGCGGCCTAATAGTACATGCGGGAATATTTTTTTGCGGACTGATGGTATGCGGGATTTCGTCATATATTCGCTAATCATACTTTCTATGGCAAAATGAACCCCCTCATTTTGTTCCTTTTTAAATTAAATGTTTTAAGAGTTACCACTTTATTCCAATCAAGATGGCTTCAGGTGTGCCATACCTTTGTAATAAGTAGGACTGTTAGCACTCTAGTTGTTCTTTAGAATACTCTGGGACATTCTGTCATTGGGCTATAGTTGGGCTACATCTGGCTGATATTTGGGCTACATTTGTTTTTTTTGTCTCTGGTGGCCATCTTTGGGCTACATTGGGCTACATTGGGCTACATTGGGCTACATTTGGGCTCCAACATATATATAGCCCAATGTAGCCCAATATATATTTTTCAAAGTTAATTTTCGTAAAAACCACTGGAGCCTACATCTTGAGACATAGCAAAGGCACATCGGGCTACCAGTCCCTACAATTTTGCCAAGTTTGGTGTAAATCCATTCAGCCGTTCAGGCTAAAAGTGAGGCCAACCGCCCTATGGAAAATTGCATGGGAAAAACATGTTTTGGGACCCCCCTTTTTTCTCGGACCCCCCTTGACGAAACCCCCCCAAATTTTCAGGGGCTGCTCAGATACAAAATGTTCCATTTTCCTGAAAATTTCAGCCAATTCTGTCCTCAAACGCCAAAGTTATTCGACATAGAATTTTCAAAAATCCTATAGGAAAAAAATCCTAACTATATATACCTACTGGCTATCGCCAGTAGGTAATATATATATATATATATATATATATATATATCTACATATATATCTATATTCATTGAAAAAACCATTGGTTTCAAACTCGTTATAGTTAGGAATTATCATTTAGAAAACCTTTGAAATTAATTGAAAAAAACATAGGTTTCAGGGGTGTTATAGTTAGCTGGACATTTTACTTGTACAAAACCATAGAAATTCCCCCGTTATGGTTAGTTCAGCTAACTATAACTCACGCGCCCGCAATGCACTGCTGATGACCTCACATATTGCATCACTCATGACATGGTCAGTGACATCACTGATGACATCTCAAATTACATCACTGATGACATCACTGATGACATCATCCAGTGAATGTGTGTTTTTCTGAAAATTAAATATGTTTTATATATGTACATCTCAAGGTCGATGGAAAAATAAATGGGTATATAAGTGTCTAAATGGATGATTTTTTTTAATTGATTGTATAACAGACTGATTAAGTGTATCTTAGTGAATACATGGGTTAGTGAGTAATGTTTAAATATGTAAATATATGTATCAGTTTCTCACTTTGTGTATAAGTGACTGCATGAGTTAGTGAGTAGCTACATGAGTGTCTATATGGGTTAATATTAGTTGTTTCGAGTATGAGTAGGAGTGTCTCAATGGCTGTATGTTTCAGTGGAGGGTATTACTTAGTACATAGATGCATGAATGAGTGCGTCACTGTTTCTATGTGTTAAAGACAGTATGTGTGCTGGACTTCATGGGTGGATGAGTGTATGTATGGGTGTGTTAGTGAGTGAATGGATGTCTCAATAGTGTTTTTATAAGTAACTACATATATTTTAAATTCTATATGTGAGTATTGGTGTATATAAGTGAGTATATGTGAGAGTGAGGGATTGGAACAGTTCCTGTAAGAATAAGTATGTGTTTCTATAAGTCATTGTTTTAAAGAATAAGCATGGGTACGTTTCTGTAGAAGTTATTGTGGTAGTGTGTGTATGACTGTATATGCAAGTAAATTGATGTTTTATTCTTTATTAGCATGAGTTACTATGTGTGTGAGTAACTCTATGGATGATTGGCGGTGTGTAACAAGATGTATTGGTGTATGATTACATATGATGAGTGAGTACATGTATGAGTCACTGTATAGGACTGTTGGTGAATGAGTGGATGTGTATGTGATCTTGAAATTACTGGATTAGTGGGTTGTAAGTGGTATTGGTATGTTCATTGTTTTGAAAATGTAAGTTTCTATTTTTGAGTCTGTGTATCAAAGGTTATATTAGGGTGAGAGGAGATCTGCCACTCTATCACAAGGATGATGTCATCAGTGATGTCATTTGAGATGTCATCAGTGATGTCATGAGTGATGTCACTGACCATGTCATGAGTGATGTAATATGTGACGTCATAAGCAGTGCATTGCGGGTGCACGAGTTATAGTTAACTGAACTAACTATAACAGAGAAATTTCTATGGTTTTGTACAAGTGAAATGTCCAGCTAACTATAACTCCCCTAAAACCCATGTTTTTTTCAATGAATTTATAAGTTTTTTCAAATGATAATACCTAACTATAACCTGCTTGAAACCTATGGTTTTTTCAATGAATTTCTAAGGTTTCTTAAATGATAATTCCTAACTATAACCTGCTTCCAACCTATGGTTTCTTTAATGAATTTCTAAGGTTTTTAAATGATAATTCATAACTATAACCTGCTTGAAACCTATTGTTTTTTCAGTGAATTTCTAAGGTTTTTTTAAATGACAATTCCTAATTATAATGTTCACCACTTCCCCATATTTTCAACAAAAAGCCAAATCTGTAATGCTACCTAAAAAAACAGGCAATAGTTCCACTTAGCACTAACAAATTAACATAAACATTTAACTAGTGTTAGGACGTTGACCATGTACTGCGTGAATTACATCCAACTTATACCCACATTTAAAGAGGAATGTGTGATAGAGGTACTAATTATAAACTTTCGATACCCAACAAAATTACAATACCCAGCTCCACCACCACTACAACCACCCTTCCTGACCTCTTCTCCTCTACTACCTCAGAGGCAGCGTAAAACAGGACAACAGACCTTCCCAAACTAATATATCCCCTCAACAGCACACTAGCTCAATGTTCAGAGATGTGGCAACCAACTATGTATAAGAGAAGGAACTCGCACATCAACAATAATGTACACAATGTCAAGACTACCGGTGAAATGCTATACACAACCCACTATAGAAACAAAAAACTTTTCCGTCTGTAGATATACTATAATACATGTAGTGTACTGCACAGTGGACGCAACCATATTATCTCAGACACTGGGGAATATTTCGATCATGTAGCTGTGTTGTCCCCCCCTCTTGAAATAGAAGCGGAGTGTGCTGGTCCAACGTACGCAACATCAGCGTAAGACTATAAATAATTAACCTACACCTTAGGCGTGGTTCAATTCTGCAAAGAAAAGAGACTCCGCCACAGCGAAGGTTCGCACCCTGCCACGTGGCTGCCGCCATGACCACGTGCCTCCTTGATACAGAACCATTGCGAACTCAGCGCCACAGCACTGCAGATTTATGTCTGAATCGACTACTACCTTCGATCTACACTGAGGGCAGCAGGGTTCACAACTTAAATTCAGCTTTGGATCTACACTATGGACAGCATTGAAGTTAGCCTTGATTTATGTAAGGCAAAGACAATTATACTACATGTCCTCAGACTTGGTTAAAATTAGTGACAACAATTCTTCGTTGATATCTGTGCTGACTACTGCCTTCGATCTAAAGTGCGGTCAGTAGAGTTTACAACTTGATACCAGTGGCGCATGGGCACTACAGACAACATTGAATTCAGTCTCGATTTATTTAGGCCATAGACAATTATACTATGTCCTCAGATTTTGTTAAAGTATGTGACAAAAAAGCATTCCTTGATGTCTGTGTCAACTACTGCCTTCGATCTAAACTGCGGACAACAGGGTTCACAACTTGAATTCAGCTTTGCATCTACACTACGGACACCATTCATGGTAGCCTTGATTTATGTAAGGCAGAGACAATTTTGTTAAATGATACAACAAAAACATTCCTCAATGTCTATGATGAGTACTGCCTTCAAATGTACACTGCGATCAACAGGGTTTACTACTTGATACCAGTAGCGCATAAGCACTACAGACAATATGATTAATTCTCGATTTATTTAAGGCAGAGACAATTGTACTGTGTCCTCAGATTTTGTTAACGTATGTGACAAAAAAGCATTTGTCGATGTTTGTGTCGACTATTGCCTTTGATGTACACTGCGGACAGCAGGATTCACAACTTGAATTCAACTTTGCATCTACACTACAGACAGTAGGGAATT
Source organism: Lissotriton helveticus (assembly GCF_964261635.1). Taxonomy (NCBI): domain Eukaryota; kingdom Metazoa; phylum Chordata; class Amphibia; order Caudata; family Salamandridae; genus Lissotriton; species Lissotriton helveticus. Next base: position 1,533,030,047 of record NC_136067.1, read on the forward strand.
CACCCTTGATTTATTTAATGCAAAGACAATTTTACTGTATGTGTTCATATTTTGTTAAAATAAGAGACAAAAATCATTCGTCCATATCTGTGCTCAGTACTGCCTTCGATCTACAGAGCAGACAGCAGGGTTCACAACTTCAATTCAGCTTTGAATCTATACTATGGACAGCATGAAATTTAGCCTTGATTTATTTAAGGTAGAGATAATTGTACTTTATGTCCTCAGATTTTGTTAAATGATATCACAAAGAGAATTTCTTGATGTTTGTGATGACTACTGCCTTCGATCTACATTATGAGGGCTCACGACTCAGGTGGAATAGCGATTTCACATGACGCATTCCAGTAGGCAAGGACACTGTACCAGTGCGACCCGCCAGAACCACGAATCATCGCAGGGTGCGCACATGCTGAGTTCTTCAGGTACCACTAACTCACTGCACCACCAGTCATCTCCCTGTGGCCTTATTAAGGCAGAATTCACTAGGCAAAAAACATTCCCCCAGATTCATCAAGAACACATTTTGCTATTCCTTAATAGCGAAAAATACCGAATCGCTATTAAGGAATAGCAAAATGCTATTCATCAAGAAATCACTTAAAAATAGCAATTTCTAATAATTCCTTAATTGCGACTCGCAAATTGCGAGTCGCAATTAAGGAATATCCCCCCATTCATTCCTATGGGCCTAGAGGCCCATAGGAATGAATGGGAAGATTATTTCAATTTGCTAATCGCAATTAGCGATTCGTAAATTGAGATTGCGATTTCAAGGGTGCAGGGGTGTCCAAAGGACACCCTGTTGCACCCCTGAAATTGATTTGTGCACATATGTTGCGCACACACATGCCCTTAGGGCATGTAGGTGCGCAACATGAAACTTTGAAAAATGCACTTTAGTGCATTTTTCAAAGTTTTTGCTATTTACCACGTAGTTAGACTTTGCGGTAAATAGCGGCACCAGATTGCGAATTCGCAATTTTAAAATGGTTCATGAATTGCATTTAAGGAATCTCAAATTGAGATTCCTTAAATGCAATTAATCGCAATTTAGCGGTTTTTAGAATTGTGATTTTTGCATTTGGGATGATGAATCCCAAATGCAAAAATAGTGCTCGCAAAGGGCCAGATTATCAGAATCTGGCCCTTTGCGAGCCGATTTTAGTTTGATGAATCTAGCTGTTAGCTCCCACTATGGCCTGCCCAGACCACGCATCATCGCAGGTTATGTAAATGCTCCGTGCCAAAGCTAGTACTAACTCAGTGCACCATAATTCATCGCCACGTGACCATTTTGAATCAGATGTCTTATTTGGAAGAAAACATATCATAGTTTTTGGAGATCTACTGCAACTTACTCCTGTAAAAGGACAATCAGTATTTATAAGAAAACTTGATTTTAAAGACTTTGCTACCAGTGCGTCCTGCTCGGACCACGCATCATCGCAGGTCCCACAGAACCTTGTTGCTTCAGGTGCCACTAACTCTGTTCACCACTTATCATCGCTAGCTGCACACACACTAAATTACCAATACTGTGCAGCTCTACTCAATGCCACGTAGCCCAGGGCTCTTGCTAATCGCTGCCTAGTGCCTACACTGCGATCATCAGAGCTCACAATTAATTAAATACCAAACTAAGTATAACATTTATCAAACCCTATACAATATCCCTTTAGTATGCTTCCTTTAAGAACTTCTTTTATATCACTTATAGATTTAGTTGAATAATAAAATTCACGCTAAATGTGCAAAGGCACACTCAATGATAGTCTACACTGTGGACAGCATAGGTCACAATTTGCTCCTCACTTTTTCTTCCTTGGAAACCTGACTTTCTTTTTTGGAGACAAAAATGTCTACACACTGGAAGAGTCATCTGATTCTGATAATTTTGTTGCTGAAGAATTGATAACCATCCATGATACTTTTTTCCCCACTCAAAGTACATGCAGTCCAGTGTGAAACAGTCAATGCTTTGAGTGCAGCCCGTTCAGATGACGCATCATCGCAGGGTGAGCAAACTCTAAACACCAGACGTACCACTAACTCAGTACACCATAAATAATCGCCACATGCCCTTATTAAGGCAAAATTCAATAGTCAAAAGACATTCTTACCAGTGCGGCCTGCCCGGACCATGTATCATCACAGGTTATGTACACGCTCAGTCCCAAAGGTACTACTAACTCAGTGCACCATAATTCATCGCCACATCGCCGTATTCAGGCAGAATTCAACTGATTCTTCATTCTTCATTCAAATTCAAATTCAAATACTTTATTCGGTTTTCGTAAAGTCGGAAAAACCATAAAAGTTCATATCATAAAAAAACCCCCAATGATTATGTGATAAAAAGTTTAAAAAGTTCTATGTACATAAGCATTACAGCAATGGGTAAAAAAGCAATATTTTCATAAGTTAGAAAGGATATCAGATTATCGGGGCCATTAGATAGAACAAGGAAAAACAGAATATTATGCATGATATTACACGATTCCGGATACATTCTCAACATAACAAATTCATACTATGGTCTAACCTTGCCCTACACCTAAGCGTTGATTTAAAAAATCTGGCTACCTGATATGCTATAAACTCTTCCCCTAGGAATTGCAAACAAGGAAATGCTGGGCGACATCTTCGAAGACCCATTGTATTTAGAATAGGGATTAGCCAGTTATTTCTTTGAACTACATAAAATTTGTAAAACAAAACGACGTAAATGGTGGTTTGGATGGATAAATCATCACAGGGGCAGGGGGATAAACTTCTCGCCCAATCGTTGGTTCGGGGAAAGGTGACAAAGCGATGAAAAGTGTTCATTGTAAACCGTGTTAAAGTAACCTTTCATAGATGGTTAAATTGAAGGTAAGGTATGGCTGAATGAACAAGGTTGTTTGAACCATTAAATAATGTTGTACGCTTTTTTTGTCATCTCGTTGGTCAATCAGAGCTGCTCTAAATGTGTCATACAGATTATTTTGAATGATTTTCTAGACATCTCAGCAATTGCTAGGGGCGTATGGAAGTAGTTTGGCATTCCGAGATCGTACAAACAGTTCTTAATGTAAGCAATCCAGCCTATCTTGTGCGCATTTTCCTATAAAAGACAATCCAGGAGAAGATCTTGACAGAATGTTGTTTTGGTGGATGTCCATATTCGGTTCCACAACAAGAGAGGCTGGATTCTCTCCAAATCAGTCAGGAATGGCAGACCTAGCTCCATATGGCAGGAATAAGTTACAGTGCCCTGTGGCACTGCAAGAAGATATCTAAGAAAATAATTTTACACGTTTTGAATAGAGTCAACCTTCCCATAACCCCAAACTCCCGCCCCATAGATTACATTTTGCCTTATATATGTATATTAGTTCAGTTGGGGACCGCTTCCCTAGTCTGCGCGAAAAACTAATTAGTGCCGCAGTAGTCCTAGTAAACATCAATTTACTAGTATCAATTGCTTGTTTCCAAGATTGCTTGTTGTCTATCACAATCCCTAAGTAGGGGCAGGTATTTGCACTTTCCAGCTTGGTGTTGTCTATAAAAATTGCCTTGGACCTATGTTAGTTACTGCCTAACGTCATGACGTAGGTTTTTTTAATATTGATTTTTAAGTCTAGGTCAGCCATGTATGAATGGTATCTAGCTAAGACACGCTGCAATTCTAATGGGGTATGGGCTAGTAACACTGCGTCGTCCGCGTAAAGCAGCGCAGGTATAGGGCGGTTCTTATTTTGTGGTAGGTCCCGGCACCCATACACCATGGCTCGCTCAAGGCCATTGGTGTAGAGTGTGAAGAGAAAGGGTGCCAGGACACATCCCTGCCTTACTCCCCGCCGTACAGCGAACGGCGCCGTTAGTTGTCCGCCCGTTCCGTACCTCACTCGGGCATTTGCTCCAGAATATAGCGCTCTTATAAAATTTATTATGGATGATTCTACCCCCAATTCCTGCAGAACATACCATAACTTACTGTGACTTACGCAGTCGAACGCTGCTGATAGGTCGACATACGCCAAGTACAATGACCCACCCTTGGCCGATACGTATTTGCCTGCCAAGAGTGTTAAGTTTAGTACCTGTTCTGTAGTACCTAAACCCTCACGAAATCCAAATTGGAGGTCCGATAGAACCTTGCTCTCAATAGCCCAAAGTTGGAGTCGCTCCAAGATGATGCGGCCCGCCACTTTACCTAACGAATCCAACAACGATATTAGGCGATAACAGGAGGGAGATTGCCTGTCTCCCTTTTTAAAAATTGGGACCAAGATGCTGTCAGACCATGTGTTAAGCAATCCCACCATGCAGGACGCTTCCAAGACACGGGTTAGGATGGGTGTCCACAGTTCCAGGTTTTGTTTGTAAAAATCTACAGGGACCCCATCAGGGCCTGGAGCTTTGCTGCTCTTACTTGCAAGTAGCGCTAGCGCTACTTCCACTAGAGTGATATAAAGGTAAATTGGGAAAGAGGATAAATCAGTTTGCACAGCACTTCCCCCATTTTCATTCAACAGGGGAGGATCTTCTTGGGATAAACCGAAAATCGGCGCAAAATGATTAACCCATGAATGTTCATCTATTGCTACATCTATCCTAGGATTATTAATGTTGTCTGATAGGAAGGGAGATTTAGCTGTAGCCCAAAAGGCAGTATTATCCTTTATGGCACGGCTTTTATGGAGTTGTGCCCATAACTCATCTTTCAGTTGCTTTTTCCTTAGTTTTAATGCGTTATTATATTCTCTTCTGAGGTTTGTAATTTCGTTTTTATCCCTGTTTTGTCTATGGAGGGCTATTTTTAATTTAGAGTATGCTTTGGTGCAATTTGCATTAAACCATCCTTTTAGTTTTTCAGTTTTGGTTCTTACATTAGCACTGAGGGCTTCTTTTACTGATTGGGTAATTAACTGAAAGTTTTTCAGGACCACCTGGTGCTCGCTGGTAGGATCCAGACATTTTTCGATAGCGCTAAAAGAATTCTTCACTATCTTCGTTGTGATTAGTGCTGGATCTATTTTTCCCCATTTCAGTGCGAAGCCAATTACTTTATCAAGGGACAGTGTTGCCTGCCCCAAGATATTTAAAGAATTCCCTCTCTCCGCCTTACTTGGCAGAAATAGCGTAACGCTATTGGGATATTGGTCGCTTAATGCGATATTGTGAGTTGCGAAATTACATATTCGAGAAGAGAAGGCAGTGGAAATTAGAATATAGTCGATGATACTGGATACTCCTCACCCATTAAAAGTAGTTGTAAAAGCAATTGGGGGATTCACGAGCTCATTTGCCATTCCCAGCTCAAGGTCAAATATTTTCTCATTTGAACTATTCCCCGTCGGGGTATGGAGAAAATGGGTTAGTCGGATTTGATTTTCGCCCTCTAGACTACATGTTGAACCAGAGCTATGCCCACAGATGTGTTGGTTAAAATCCCGCCCCCCAGACTATAACCAGATCCTTCCTTGTTCATTCATTTTTTATAGAGTGCAGTACCAAACAAAGTAACGTCCCTCAAACCTACACAAAATCACCACGTGGCCTTACTAAGGCAGAATTCACAAGACAAAAAAACATTACTATCAGTACGGCCTGCCCGGACCACACATCATCACAGGCTCCACAGAACCTTGTTGTTTCAGGTACCACTAATTCAGTGCAAACCAAACTAAGTATAACACCTATCAAACCCCATACAATATCCCTTTAGTATGCTTCCTTCAAAAACTTCTATTATATCACTTATAGATTTAGTTGAATAATAAAATTGAGTGCATACATGTTCTATCTTTCACTTCCATCATGATTGCAGGTGATGCACTCCACCCTAAGATCTACACTGTTTGACAGCAGGGTTTACAACTTGAATTCAGCTTTGGATCTACACTACAGACAGCATTAAATTCAGCCTCGATTTATTTAAAGCAGAGACAAAAAATAGTGCTGTTGCACTGCTAGTATGCGCAAGCACCTTCAATCGCTGCATCCTGTGAACTATGGTCACAAAGAATGTAGAAGATTGCGCCAAAATGCATCTCCACCACCGGCAATACCAAGTACATCTGGGGTATCACCTTCAACATCGCCACCAGACACATGTCCCCAATTTGGGAAAGCTAGAATGCACTGCGGGAAGTGGAATTGTTTAATTTGTTATGGGGAGCAATCAGTACTCCTAGTTTGCACACCAATTGATAACCATTGATGCTAGTTTTTCCCCCCTCAAAGTTCATATAGTCCAGTATGCAACAGTGAATGGTTTGAGTGCAGCCCGCTCAGACCACGCATCATCGCAGGGTGAGCACACGCTAAACAGCAGACGTACCACTAACACAGCACACCATAAATAATCGCCACATGCCCTTGTTAAGGCAAAATTCAATAGTCAAAAGACATTCTTACCAGTGCGGTCTGCCTGAACCACGCATCATCCCAGGTTCCACACAAACCGACCCTACCTTAGTGCACCATAATTCATGAACCCTTTACGATAGAATCCTCTGTGTATTATTTCACATATAGTGCTCCTACCTTTGTACAGCAGAAGTCATAAACCGTTTACAATTGAATATCTATGTATGATATAATGATTACTATTCTACTTGTTACCAACAGCAACATAATAAAATGGAGTCGAGCACACGTGCCCGTACACACTTCAACTATCTATTTGTGTCTGTGTATTTATTATGTTTGTAAAATGCTTCTCCTGCGCCCTACCACATTATCTTGTGCTGTAAACAACGTATGCAACCATCTTACCTATGCAGTAACAAAAACTTCGATTATATAACTTTCTCTTGCTCATTCTACAAATACGAACGTACAAAGTGGATCATTATAATACTGCAAAGAAACTATAATCAATTTATAAGTGTGTGCTCTTTTTTGTTTTATTGTTTTTAGCATATTTATATAGCACGAAGTAGACCCAAAAATATATCAGCAATTTACATGAGCACCGTATTTACAATACATTTTCAGGCAGGCGCAGATTACGTCATTACTCTACAATAACAGGATGTGGATGCAACTCTGAGCCTCAAACACGGATTTCCAGCAACAAGTTTGACAGTATACCTAAATGACCACATACGTATATATATTAGCTGCCCATCATGTGTCAAAAACTACATCCGAAAGCTCTCATAGCCCTGCATTACTACAGCTACAACACTCCACTGAATGTACAACAAACATTCATATTCGCGAAAATGCGTCATGTCCACTATCTGTTATGTGTGCAACTATGGATGAATGTAGGATCAGTGATTCCCTGTACCTTCCATGTTGGCCATGTTGTGGGACTTCACAGACATAATGACACATTTACTTGTAAGACGCTGGTGACGGCAGCACTACAACACGGACACCTAAATCACTTGATTTCTCATATAGCTCATGACGGAACCACACCCATAGCTCCGGAATTACGGTTCACAGCCTCGCGCAACACTGCCATATGTTAGTCCAGCCCACTCCGCTTACGCTTCTAGGAAAACAGAGCCCTTTGGAACCCCAGGATTTGGTGCTCCCAGGTAGCTAATTTTTAAACAACCACAGGAGCCCGCGCTTCGTTTTATTTTTATTACAGCGGATCCATGAACCCGGCGCACATTTCTCAGTTAAAAAAAAAGATAATAATAATAATTTTTTGGGCCCTAGGGATCCTTCCGGGACCCCCTAATCAAGTCTAGAGGGTCACAATATTTCTACCCTGCCCCCTTTATACGTTTGGAACACTTGTTCCACTAAATTCTAGATCCTCGCTTCTACCAAGGGACAAAATGGCTGCCAACACTTCCTGGTTTCGAATGTTGACAACCACTTGACAGCCAATTAGCATTCAGCGAGTGACGGTGTGCTTAGTGTACGCGCAAGATACACGGCTCCACCGAGGCCATAGATATATATGTACTTTTAATTGTCATTTTCTCAGGAACTACTGAACAGATTTACAGCATATTAGCAAAAGGCATGAGTCTGAACCAAGGACTACAACTTTGCCAAATTTGGTGTAATTCTGTTCAGCCGTTCGGGCTGTAGCCGTGATGAACGGTACCTATGGAAAATTGCATGGGGAAAACACGTTTTGGGGCCCCCTTTTTTCTCAGTCCCCTCTTCACGAATCACCCCAAGACTTTAATGATAGGAGCGGACCGGAGCACCCCACCAGTTTTTAAAATTTAGCCATAGTTATTCCAAATAGAATGTTGCGGATTTCCTATGGAAAATAGGTCCTACTATAACTACCTACTGGCGACCGCCAGTAGGTAATATATCTCTCTCTCTCTGTATATATATATTATATTATCGAACTCTTGCATACAATGAATGAGTTAGAGGGTGAAATTGGGTTCATTGAGGATCCCTTTATTAATCTGATTAATGATGCTGTCCAATTAGATTTGAGTGGGTTCAGACCCAAATCCCTTTTTTACCTCAAATTAGGAATGGTGCAATTGACATTTTTGAAAAAGGTGTGATACGAGAATTCCTTAGACTCTCTGAGAAAAGATGGTATGGTAAAAAGAACATCACAGAGGAACAAACAGAAGCAATAGAAAATCTGAGAAAAGATCAATCCATAGGGGAAACATCCTTTACAACGCAACTTTTACCACGTAGTGCCTTTACATCGCAACTTTTACAATGCAAACCATTACAACGCATTGCGCTGGGGGGCGCTTTAGGATAGGGAATAGATTTAATTTACTATCCAACACCTTCCCTAGTGTCCACGGGGACTGGAGTTGGAATAGTAAATTAAACTATTCACTATCCAGCACCCCAAAGCGCTATGCGTTGTAACAGCATGCGTTTTAAAAACCGCAATGTAAAAGCATGTGATGTAAAAGCATGCGATGTAAAAGCATGCGTTGTAATGTCATACATCCATCCATAGTGATGAAAAAATCAGACAAAGGGGGGAATATAGTGGTGTTATCAAAGAAGATGTATATAGATGAAGGGATGAAACAGCTTGGTGATGTTCAAAAATAGGAATTAAGCAATAGGTCTAACTATGAAAGATCCATCAAACTATATCAAACACAATTGAGCGAATGGAGGGATAAGGGATTGTTGGAATGTGAGGAATATGATTTCTTGACCTGTAAGTTCCCAAAACTACCAGCCCTTTACCTATTGCCAAAGATACACAAAGACAGTCACAATCCCACAGGGAGACCCATAGTTTCCTCAAGAGGAAGCTGTTTGGAGAATACATCGAGATATGTAGATTTCTTTCTCCAGCTCTTACTGCAAGATCTCCAGTCATTCATTAAATATACAGGAGATTTATTGAGGTGGATTAATAACATTGAATGGAAGGAAGAATACTCGTTACCCTGCCTTGATGTTACCAGCCTTTACACGTGTATCCTACACGACCTGGGATTAAAGGCATGCCATCATTTCCTGAGAAATAAGTCATTGTCATACCAATTTCATACGGAGATGTTATTAGACATAATGCACATTTGTCTGATACAAAAGTTCTTTACATTTGACAATAACATTTACAGATAGACCTTCAGAACAGTGCTGGTGACCTGCTTTGCTCCTAGCTTTGCAGGCCTCTATCTAGAGCACTGGGAAGAGCAAGTTGTGAGCAAAATTGACCTTTTTATTGGAAAGGTTATATCGTGGGTCAGGTACATTGATGATATTTTCTGTATCTTCAACGGCAATGAGAGTGAGGTGAATCCATTAGTCAATACATTGAACAACAACTGTCGAAACCTAAAATTTACGAGTCAATTTGCCAAAAATAAGATTGAATTCTTAGATTTACTGCTGATGGTCAATGGGGACAAGCTTGATAGTTTCCTGTTCCACAAAGAGACAGTGGGCAATAGTCTCTTGCATGCCCGATGTAGGAGAGTTACTTCGAGCAAAACGGAATTGCAGGTCGGAAGAAGGGTTCAGAAACAATGAGATACAAATGATGAAAAGATTTTTACAGAGAGGCTATACCCATTCAATGGTAAAGAAAGCCAGCCTAGAGGCAGAGAAAAGATCTAGAGTTGATTTGTTAACACCAAAAGAAAAGCCCAACAAGAAGTCTGAACAAAAGATCAGGTTTATCACTACCTTTCACAGAAAGGCTAAAGAAGTGAGACGGGATTAGATAAGTTCTGGCAGGTTTCAAAAACAGACATAGATGTGGCTATAAACATAGAGGACGTTGCACAGATCACATATAGGAAAGCAAGATATCTCAAAGATACTTTATGTGTAGAGCCTTAGTCACACCAGCAGCTAAAACATCAGGCATACAAGGGTTTTATGGCTGTGGAAATTGTCAGGCATGCAAATTCAGTAAGAATTGCAAAGAGATTAAATTGACTCCTTACTGTAAACCTTACAAAATTGTTGAACACCTATCATGTAACACAGACCATGTTGTTTATGCCTTAAGGTGCCCATTTGAGATATCATATATTGGTAGCAGAATTCACAAAGCTTAAAAGTGCACTGTGGAACCCCTCTGTGCTATCAATAATGGAGCAAAACAGTACCCAATAGCTAGACACTTTAAAACACACCACAACCAAAATGGTAGTCTTTTGACTTTTTGTGTATTGGATACTATTGGTGTACAAGAACGGGGTGGTGATCTTGTCCAGGACCTAAGGCGTCTGGAATCAAAATTGATAATCCAGTGTCAGACACTAGCGCCTATAGGCCACAATGAAGATGAAGAAATGTCTATTAAAGATGAATATTTAAGGGTGATCTTTGATAAGAAAGTTAGTCAAAAGAAATGTGCCGAAAGCATTGAAATAATCCATCAATTAATAAAAAAAATTTTTTTTATTAATACCACTAGGAAGGATTGCTTTGTTTATATCATGTACCTCACACATCGGTTTTTATTCACTGTGTTGTATGAAGTAATACGTTTTGGTGACCACTAATTGTTTAGTTTTTATGTTTTCTTGCAGACATTGTGATGGCTGCAGTGATGAATGTAAGGCATTGGAGCTACAAATACTATTCCCCTTAAAGGGAATTTTGTGGAATCTCTCTGTCTGATGAATTTAATGTTGATATGCTTACATGGGCTCAATATGGTGGACACTCCTGGTACAGTATTGTTACATCTGACCGACCTTGTGCCCACTAGGATGATTTAGCACCAATATTCTGAATTAGGATCCGGTTTATGGTTATGTTATGTTATGACATATTTATAGTTATGTTATGACATATTTATAGAGAGCGCAGCTACTCAAAAGAGTGTCCCGGCGCTAGCAGATCACACACACATGAAACAGGTAGGGCCGTTCTAGACATACGAAAGGATTATTGCAAAAATAGCCATGTCTTGAGTTGTTTCCTAAAGAGCCAGATGTCAGACAATTCCCTTAAAGTGGTAGGAAGTTTTTTCCATAATTGGGCAACTTGAACTTGAAAGGTCCGGCCACCTTTGCGAGAGCGCGCAAATTTGAGTCTACTCATCAAGTGAAGATTGGATGATCTAAGGACTCTGCCAGGTGTGTAGAAGCTCACTCTTCTCTTGATATAATGAGCACCAGAGCCATGTAGAGCTTTAAAGGCCAGTGTCAGGGCCTTAAACTGAATCCTGCGGCGAATGGGAAGCCAGTGCAAATTCCTCAGATGGGTAGATATGTGAGTCTGGCGACCCAACCTAAGGATGGCTCTGGCTCCCGCATTCTGCACCACCTGGAGTCTATTCAATAGATACTCCAGGAGGCCCAAAATGAGGACATTAGCGTAGTCCAGTCGAGATGTAATGAGAGCCTGGACTACTATCCTTCTGTGGTCAAGAGACAGTAGGGGTAGAAATTTACGGATGGTCTTCAAGGTTCCATAGCATGTCCCTAACACTGATTGAACCTGCTTCTTCATGTCCAGGGAGTCATCGATTTGTACCCAAAGAGTTCTGGCTCCTCCTACCGAGGACTGGGGAGGGGACATATCAGATGGCCACCACTGCCTCCCTTCATCAGGATTAAAAGCCCCAAAGAGAATCACCTCTGATTTTGCTGAATTACACTGCAACTGATTAAAGCTAAACCAGGAAAAGATTTTCTTCAGGCAGTTATTAATTTTCTCACCGTCAAATGCTTCTCCTTTTGTACAGGTGAACAATAGCTGCGTGTCGTCAACATAAGATGTAATCTTGGCTCCAGCCTCTTCAGCCAGAGGAGCAACGGGGGTAGTGTATATATTGAACAGTAAAGGACTAAGCATAGACCCTTGGGGTAACCCCACTTTCATGGGAGGCATACATGAGGAGAAGGGCGGAATTCAGACTTCCTGCCTTCTGTTCTCCAAAAAGGAGGAGAACCACTTCAACACAGTGCCCTCTACTCCGCAATCCTTCAATCTCTGGAGGAGTCTATCATGGGGCACGGTGTCAAATGCGGCTGACAGATCCAGCAGTTTTAAAACTGCTCTTCCGCCAGAGTCAAGGGTCTCTTTTATGGAGTCGGAGATTTCTAGGAGAGCCGTTTCCATGCTAAAATTAGTGCGGATACCAGATTGGCTCCTATGAAAGAGGTTATATGATTCAATATATTCGGTGGTGACTTGATTCACGTATTTTTCAATAGATTTTGCGAAGAAAGGCAGCAGTGAGATGGGTCTGTAATTGGAGGCCTCTAATGGATCTGCTGAGGGTTTTTTCAGCAGTGGTATAATTTTGTCCTGCTTCCAAGTAGAGGGAACTTTCCCGCTGCTTAGAGATAAATTAAGCACTCTGTTAACCTCCATGTTAATAATGTCTGCCACTTTAGACAAAATTTTGGCCAGGCAGGGGTCTGATGGGGAGCCTGTTCTTATACTTTTCATAATCGATAGGGATTGTTCCAGAGTGATCGGAGGAAACTGAAGAAAGGAAGAGTTGCATGCTGGTATCTTAGCCAAAAATTGAGAATTAGTCAGCGTACTAGAAGATGAGTTTAAAAGATTTTGAATACCGGCTATTTTTTTTATAGAAGTACAAGGCTAATTGATGGGTCCACACTTCTGATACTTCGCCTTTGGAGGTGATTGCCGTGGGTGACGTGAACTGTTTTACAATTTTAAAAAATTTGTTGCTCTTGTTGGATGATTCCTCAATCTGTGACGCATAGAACTTTTTTTTTCCTCTAAAATTTTGCAATGATAGAGTTTTAATTCTTTTTTATATAATGCCTTGCAATTAAGACTAACATTCCTCCTCCATGCCCTTTCTAGACGTTTACAGGCGCTTTTGCATTTGCACAAATTTTCATTAAACCAAGGGTCGGATCTATTCATTGTCCGTAGCGGGCATAGGGATTCCGGCGCCAAAAGCTCTGCACCTTGTTTTAATCAAATTTTCCAGGTTCATTGCATCTTCCTCTACATCATTACTTCTGGAGAGGGGTTGAGCCGAAAGCAGTGTATTCAGTGTTCCAGGGAGGTTTTTATGGAAGGGTCTTGATTTAAGTAGGGGATGATTGGTAATAATGGATCCAGCCTTTCTGATTTTGGCAATTTTCAAACTTATTAAGAAGTGATCGCTCCATATTAGCAGAATTGGTTCATCAGTTTGGGCCAGAGTGTTTGAGAAGACTTGGTCCAGTAAGTGTCCTTTCTCATGTGTTATCCGGGATCTTTTTGGCATCTAACATTTTCCTTGTTGTGATATTTTCGTGTCAGATGACTTGGAGTTGCTGGTTTTGCCCACTTGGGCTGAATAGTGTTTACACTCTTGCTGCGGTATCCCTCTCATCTGACGGACCTTGTGCCCACTGAGGTACATAAGCACAAATTATAGGAACCTATTAATTTGTCTAAGTTTCATGGCACTTAGAATTATGAAGTAGCACTTAAATATTTAATATCCCACTGGGGAGGTGCTGACAAAATTATAGTACACACACATGTGTTGCACCCAGTAATAAAAGTTTAAGGGGTATTGTATCCCATTTGTCTATTTCACCATTGAATGTGTACGAGATGGTTTAGACAATAACGTTTATTCAAAACTTTATTCAGTGCCAAGACCTCTGTAAATTACAATTGACTGCCAATATTAATTTTGAATGTTATCATTTAATTCACATTCACAATCGTCACAGTTGGCAAATGTCTTAATGTGTATTACTAAGGATGTACACTGTAATGACAATGATCTAATGATTTTAATGGAGTTAAGTAACTCAATGTAAATCTTGAAGTCTGTTAGTTATGTATATTATTTGGGTCACATGTGTGTTCTATTGAATCACGAACGAGTGCAACACAGTTACTCATGACCAAGCAGTGTAAGCTCTGAAATGCGTAGAGTTGTTGTCAAGCCTGAAATAAATACCGCTTTTGAAAGATTTGTGTCCATGGCATGCTGTCATTTGATAAGGAGAGCAGCGTTTTGGTGCATTGATTGGGACCTGCCATCTCGCCGTGGAACGCCATCGCTCGAGGCTCGGGTAAGGCGACTGCGCTTTGCTTTGCTGTGGGATTTATATATACACACATATCGACCGTGAACTAGCAGCAACGTCCCGTTCCAGGTCACGTCACCGCCGCGGTCAACACATGCGCACAATGCAGAAGGCAGGGCCACTCCAAGGCATGGGCAGGGCACAAAGACCACAGGGAACCACCACCCCCATCCACACATCCACACACCCCATCAAGTTACAGGCCAGGTGCCCATCCTGTGCACCCCCATGCACACCAACAAGCAACAAGCACAGCAACAAGCAAGCACAATACACACCCTGCAACACACAACAAACAACTAGGGAGACAGCCACTGCATGAGTGGCTGACAAGGAACACACAACACCAGTGCCTCACACACTGTAGGCTGCCAATACTTCCCAGCATAAATACACACAAACAAACACACACCCTGGGTGTAGGTACAAACAGAACACACACACAGGGATGCCTGAACAGATGCCTGACCAAAAACAAGACATAACCACCACAGGAACACACACAGAACCACATCAGAAACAGACACACCCTGTCAGCCAAACTGTGGAAGGGCAATGCGAGCACAAACACAACATGAGTGCACAACATCATCACTCAAGAACAAAACACACACAACATAACACAAATCACACAAGAAATGCACCTGCACAAAACCACACTGCCACATCAAACCAACCACACATGCACATGAAAGCAAAAATCAACAAACACCACAGGACATCAGGGGATGTACATCAGTCAATGCCAAGCCCACATACACACAGCACTGTATGCACAACAAGCAGTCTGTGCACACCAAGCACAGCAGCTGCACACAGACATGGCTGATACAACCTCACCACACACACACCACAAATCAGCACAGCACAAATAGAACAGCACACACAGAAAGTGAAACAATACCACATCCAACACACATACATCCAACACAACAACAACAGGATGCACCACTCTGGGATACAAGAGCACAACCATCTACACCAGATCACTGGGCAGCACACACAGCTGAAGTGCACAGGATCAAACATTACTGATAAATAGCACACAAACATCACACATAAACCATTAGGGAAATGTCAAGAGTGGAACATCACTCTAGGCCCAAGAACTGCACCACAAGGCACAGTCTCACAAATGAAGTGATGGTGAGGCACATACACATGTAAACCAAGGGGATAGCTGACATCCAAGTCAACTGACTAGCATGTCAGTAGTAGATATGTAAGGGGTATACTATACTATACTGTACTATACACAAATAGAGGGGGTGCAGACCTACAATGGCTAGGCACAAGTAGCACACATCGGTGATGGCATTGCACCACACACACCATGTGCCTGCAATGCATGACACACACAAACACAATTTTTGAAAAACAGGGGACCCCTACATATACTAAGTTTGCTAGTCGTAGGGAATAATAGACAATTGTGGAAAAAGAGAGAAAACTCTCACTAGCAAACAAAAGGTTAACACCTGCCCATTTATTTATTTAATATCAAAGCGACTGTCTTTAATTAATAAATGATTCAACACCATGTATTAAAATTCAGAAAACTTTGTTTTTATTTTATCTATTCTTTTTTATATAAATGTTTTAAATTATTTTTCATTCCATGTTGTATACTTTGTACAAATATTGACATATTACAGACATAAATATACATACACAAGACAAAAAATGAAATTTAAACTGTGAAGGAAAAGTTTCGGTCGTTGTAGTAATGAAGTAGGCAAAGCGGTGGAATAGAACTACGCGCGTTCCGGCCAGTAGCCTTCGTCAGGTGACCGTCATTCGCAACTAACAAGACATGACATTGTGCAACATAAATCTACAAAAAAAGGAAGGAAACACAAAGAAATATATATATCAGTCGCTATAGAGCTTAATGTATTATATTGCACTCTAAATATAGAAGCTTGTTGGGTCAGTTATCACATTTCTAATACTAACATAATATCTCATAGTTATATACCGGTAAGTAGCAGCACATTACATATTCTGATAAATTCAATAAACAGTTGTGACAGTTGTGATTCCATATTCAATTTATGCATTCTTACATTGGCTACTTTCAATTCATATTATTACATATACTGATCGTTGTACATTGTGCGTGTCTCTACTAAAAGATATATCTTTCCCCCACTAAACAAGTGTACATTGTGCGTGTCTCTACTAAAAGATATATTTTTCTCCCACTTAACAAGAGTTGTTCATCCATGTTATGTACTATGCACATATCATATAAAAAAAAGATCTATGTTCTTTATATGTAAAAGGTAATGAAAAGGGATAGAGGAAAAAACAGTAAAGCATAATGTGATTGGTTTGGTCCTGCAAAATAGATATCATTTATTAATTCGGATGTTTTCAAATATAGTCACCCGAATTTTAAAGAAAATGACATCTCATCAATACTTACTATTTAGATATGTAAGTTGATGTTTCAATTCTTTAAAAAAACAAACTTCTAGTTTTGTATTTCCCCAACTTCGATAGGTTCCGATAAGGGCGCTCGACTTTTTGGTTTGTGGTAAGTGCTCTGAAGGGAAGCTGTGTAAGGAATAAGGAAACTTTTAAGTACCCTTCTGTTTTCTTATTCTGGTCTGCTAAGAAAACACACCATTATGCAAACCCTCGTAGTTAGAAGTAAAGATTATATCTATTATGTATCTATTTTGTGCTTACACATATGGATGAAAAATATGTGTAGTAAAATCTAAGGGCTAATTTGTTATCAAGCAATCGTTAATACTTATCTAGTGAGACTCTCTAAGGTTAAACAAAAGATTATTGTATCCATGTTTCTTGGACACAATGATATATGGAGTCAGAAGCCACTAAAATAGCTTTCTTTGGTAATTTTATTATTGCGTGCAAATCGTTAATGACAACACGATTCAATTCCATAATGCTCTACATATGCATCAAATAGACAAACTTTCTTGTTTTACCAGTTTGATATTATTCTTGTAGTATTTATTGAGAGTTGTTTTCAAAAACGATACAAGAGAAGTGAAGAGCAAAGCCTATCGAGTAAAGTAAGGGAAAAACGATATTATACTTCTAACTACCAACAATTATTAGTGACTATTTAGGATCTCTTGTGGTCTTAATTTACCTTGAGAAATATTATGTCCTGCCAAGCATTTATTCTACGAAGTCGGTAACTCCGTACTGTACGATCATCAGATCTACTTGAACACTTTCAGTATTGTCTCTACGGGTTCAGTCTATGAGAGAACAAAAACGATTGATTGAAAATCCGGTATGTAACATTATTGTATATATATAAGGGGCTTCCAAAATGACATATACACAATCACAATACCTTTTGTTTCTGTTAAAGAGATGTATGAAGCCAACCGGTTTGCTTTTGATAGGGTTATCTATACATCTAAAACGATATGGAAATAAAAAACGCTGTAAACATCACTCCCGCCGTTATGATCTAACACTAAGTGTTATTTACGGGCTCCTAACATGCTGTTTTCCTTCGCGTATCTTTGTGGACGGAGTATGGCCGGAGTATGGCCTCTCACATATAGTGATGATCCTCTGTTTTCAGCCGAGTCTCCGCAGCGAAATAAGCAAAGAGTTTGCCTAAACGTAGGTCTATATATATACAAAATAAAAAGGACCCGCGTTTTTTAGTTGGTTAACTTCAGGTGTTTGGAGTTTGAACGGCGCAGTCTAATGACGTTGTTGTAGCGTCAATGTTTTAACATTGATCGGCATGAAAATAGAGGACGGACTAGGGAAGCACAATTATAAACGTCAGAAAGAGTTGATAATGTGCCCCAATGTAGTATCTTATCGAAGTATTGCCAAAAATGGAAAAATGATGGGTTATGGAATGGTTTATTTGCCGATTGCAAAAACCCATGTTTATCTAATTTTTTGAAGATTCACGTGCTAAAGTTTGAACAATGCTAACGGAAGTAGTTTTTTATTGCGTCACTGTATAGTCCAGAGAATCATAGACATAGAAGGCGGACTAAAGAGGCAAAATTGAATTAGCTTTACACGTGCATACTATGCATCAGTGTGGCCTCATTTCCTTATATTGCAATAGGTCAACAAAATAGAAAAGTGCTCTATAATAGCTTGTTCCCATGGAATTTCCAGGTTCAATCCAGATTTTACAGTGTCTAATGTAAAAATCTAAAAAACTTCTTCTTTTCGTCGGATTTTATCGACACATAGTCCTTCTTTTGGGGTAATTTTCTCCAAAATTACCCATTGGATCTCTTCTGGCTTATGTTCGTGTTCTATGTAATGGGTTACTAATGGCGCATTCATTTTTTTAGTTCGAGCCGCAGACTTATGTTCTGTAACTCTCGTATATATAGAACGAGAGGATTCTCGGACATATCCCAATTTGCATTGGCATAATAACAGATATACAATGTTTTTGGTTTTACAATTCGTCATATAGTTCAATTGTATTGTAATCCCATTATATTGGAACTCCTTTGTTTCCATAGCTTGTGGACAAATTTTCAGATTCCATACTTGTAGTTTCCGATCACCGGGTCCCCGGTGATGGCATTGCTTTGTGTGCTTTTTTTGATAGCTAAAAGCGGTACAAAAGGGGGTGGTAATGGACGGAGCATCTGAATCAATCAAACACTCACACCCAGTCAAAAGATCTGGGTTTAATCCATCACCGTTCTTTAGCCCACTCTGCCACCCCAGTTCCGACATGGCTATATGCAAATCAGTCTGACCCTGTGCCTCATGGGAACAGTCCAGCCCAAACTGCCAAGCCATGTCTTCCCTGGACCGGAAACAAGCTTCCGAGGACTGGTTTCTGGCATTCCAGCTGTCTTCAGCCTGGCTTGCTTGAATCCAGTGGCAAAGTGAGCAAGGGACTCACGTCTAAGCATACCCTGCCACACTTATGGTTGCCAAAAGCATGAATCCGAAACTGGTCCCAGGATGCTTGTTTCCGGTCCATGGAAGACATGGCTTGGCAGTTCGGGCTGGACTGTTCCATGAGGCACAGGGTCAGACTGATTTGCATATAGCCATGTCTGAAATGGGATGGCTGAGTGGGCTAAAGAATGGTGATGGATTAAACCCAGATCAGTTGACTGGGGGTGAGTGTTTGATTTGCTCAAACGCTCCGTCCATCATCCCCTTTTGTATCGCTTTGTTCGCCCTAAGTGTGGCAGGGTATGCTCAGACGTGAGTCCCTTGCTCACTTGGCCACTGGATTCAAGATAGCCTGGCTGATGAGGATTATGAATCCGAAACCAGTCCCAGGATGCTTGTTTCCGGTCCATGGAAGACATGGCTTGGCAGTTCGGGCTGGACTGTTCCCATGAGGCACAGGGTCAGACTGATTTGCATATAGCCATGTCTGAAATGGGGTGGCTGAGTGGGCTAAAGAATGGTGATGGATTAAACCCAGATCAGTTGACCGGGGGTGAGTGTTTGATTTGCTCAAACGTCCGTCCATCATCCCCTTTTGTATCGCTTTGTTCGCCCTAAGTGTGGCAGGGTATGCTCAGACGTGAGTCCCTTGCTCACTTGGCCACTGGATTCAAGATAGCCTGGCTGATGAGGATTATGAATCCGAAACCGGTCCCAGGATGCTTGTTTCCGGTCCATGGAAGACATGGCTTGGCAGTTCGGGCTGGACTGTTCCCATGAGGCACAGGGTCAGACTGATTTGCATATAGCCATGTCTGAAATGGGGTGGCTGAGTGGGCTAAAGAATGGTGATGGATTAAACCCAGATCAGTTGACTGGGGGTGAGTGTTTGATTTGCTCAAACGCTCCGTCCATCATCCCCTTTTGTATCGCTTTGTTCGCCCTAAGTGTGGCAGGGTATGCTCAGACGTGAGTCCCTTGCTCACTTGGCCACTAGATTCAAGATAGCCTGGCTGATGAGGAATATGAATCTGAAACCGGTCCCAGGATGCTTGTTTCCGGTCCATGGAAGACATGGCTTGGCAGTTCGGGCTGGACTGTTCCCATGAGGCACAGGGTCAGACTGATTTGCATATAGCCATGTCTGAAATGGGGTGGCTGAGTGGGCTAAAGAATGGTGATGGATTAAAACCCAGATCAGTTGACTGGGGGTGAGTGTTTGATTTGCTCAAACGCTCCGTCCATCATCCCCTTATGTATC
The DNA here is from genome assembly GCF_964261635.1 of Lissotriton helveticus. NCBI lineage: Eukaryota > Metazoa > Chordata > Amphibia > Caudata > Salamandridae > Lissotriton > Lissotriton helveticus. The sequence goes on from NC_136067.1 coordinate 1,533,050,636, forward strand.
GCTTTGTTCGCCCTAAGTGTGGCAGGGTATGCTCAGACGTGAGTCCCTTGCTCACTTGGCCACTGGATTCAAGATAGCCTGGCTGATGAGGATTATGAATCCGAAACCGGTCCCAGGATGCTTGTTTCCGGTCCATGGAAGACATGGCTTGGCAGTTCGGGCTGGACTGTTCCCATGAGGCACAGGGTCAGACTGATTTGCATATAGCCATGTCTGAAATGGGGTGGCTGAGTGGGCTAAAGAATGGTGATGGATTAAACCCAGATCAGTTGACTGGGGGTGAGTGTTTGATTTGCTCAAACGCTCCGTCCATCATCCCCTTTTGTATCGCTTTGTTCGCCCTAAGTGTGGCAGGGTATGCTCAGACGTGTGTCCCTTGCTCACTTGGCCACTGGATTCAAGATAGCCTGGCTGATGAGGATTATGAATCCGAAACCGGTCCCAGGATGCTTGTTTCCGGTCCATGGAAGACATGGCTTGGCAGTTCGGGCTGGACTGTTCCCATGAGGCACAGGGTCAGACTGATTTGCATATAGCCATGTCTGAAATGGGGTGGCTGAGTGGGCTAAAGAACGGTGATGGATTAAACCCAGATCAGTTGACTGGGCGTGAGTGTTTGATTTGCTCAAACGCTCCGTCCATCATCCCCTTTTGTATCGCTTCTTTGATAGCTGGCATGCGAGATCTTACAACCAGATCTTTTACGTTTTTTTTTTTGCGAAATGCAAAAAGTGGCTTAGGTATTAGTTCTTGACCAGTTTTATTGACATTTAACACATGCCAATTTGAGTATATAATTTGGCGTACCTGGTTATTTAGGAGAGAATGTCTTGTTACAAATACCAGACTGGCATCATGTTTTGTTTTGGTATTTTGTAAGAGATGTTGTCGATCGTAATACCTGGCTCTTTTGCAGGATTCGCGTATTAATCGGTGAGGATATCTTCGCTCTTTGGATTTCTCCTTCATTAGAGTAGCTCTTTCATCATAGTCTATCAATCTAGTACAATTTCTCCGTAGTCTGAGGAATTGACTAAATGGTATTCTGTTTTTCTGTGTTAAAGGATGAAAGCTACTATAATGAAGGAGAGTATTGCGGTCGGTCGGTTTAACAAAAAGGTCCATAATCAATTGACCCTGATCATGTTTAATCATTAGGTCCAGAAATTCAATACAAGTATTGCTTATTTTCTCAGAAAATTTTAGATTAGGATCACCAGCATTAAGCCAAGATATAAATTCTTGTAGAATATCTTCGTTGTCATCCCAAATGAATATAATATCATCGATATATCTCGACCAGTAAAAGATCGATTCAAAGAAAGGAGCTACCTCGTTGAATATATGGCATTCTTCAAAGTATGCTACATAAATATTAGCAATAGTAGGGGCGCAAGATGCGCCCATACTTACTCCCTTTACTTGCCTAAAGAGGCTACCTCTGAATTCAAAAATATTGTCTTCTAAGATAATTTTGAGACAATCCAGCATAAAGTCTATATTGCAGTCAATATCAAATGACTCAATAAACCATTTGGTTGCATCAATGGCCCCTGCACAAGGAATATTAGAGTAAAGGCTTTCAACATCTAATGTTACGATCCACTGTCTATACGCATTGAACGGAGTGCCTTCTAATTGATTGGTAATATGTCTGGTGTCCTGAATATACCCAGGTATTTTCGCAATGTGTGGACGCAAAATTGCGTCCAAATATTTGGATATTGGCTCAGTGATACTACCAATAGTAGTAACGATGGGACGAAAAGGCGGGTCCCATTTATTTTTGTGCACTTTCGGGATGCCATATAGACTAGCCATTTTCGGAAACACAATGCCAGTGAGAAGCAGCAGGGCCACACAGTCTACACAAACACACTCAAGACACGTTGATCATCAAACAAACACAAAAACTGACGGGCAAGTCACACACATTACACACTCAAGTGACAAAAACAACAAGGAAGAGTCACACAGAACTGCATGGACACACCAACACACTGCACAGTGCACAACAGACAACTCACACAAGTGCATATAATCATTTACACAGGGCAGGACAATCCAAACAACAGGCACACAACTCCTGACTGACACATGTGTGTCTATCACAATCCAGGGGCACACACACATCCTCAACCACCACAAAGTCACACCCTTCACACTGCACACCTCTTCACCACCCAAGAGCACACATCTCAGGTAGGCCATGGGACCAGGACTAATGGCCAACACAAAATGACCATACACATACACAGCTGGGCACATATACAGGAATAACACACATACATCATGACATTGCCCAGCTTGCATGATAACATGTGCACAGCATCACACCCTGTGCTGGCAGTGTACCCCAAGCTGACATGGCAACAACGTAGCTAACAACAGCAAACCACTAAAACGAGAACTGCATGACAGGCAAAAGAGGCAACACAGATAACACAAGTATGAGTGTCTGAATGGACTGAAGACCCTGTCACCTCTGTTTCAAAATGTGATGCGTGCAAACAGCTTGTCAGTGTTGAAGTCACACATAGAGCATGGGGCACAGGCAACAAAATGCACACACCAACATAACTTTAATCAGCAAGGTCACTGACAAAACAGACAACAGGAGTAACTGTCTTTATTCGCATATTGCACCGATGTGACAGTACAACAACAGTAGACAAGAGCAAGGCACAAAATGCTGTTCATATGCAATCTCATCTGCACAGGCAAACCCCAAACAGGAAGGCCAGTGTCCATGGCAAAGGTGAGAGTACAACACAGCAGAGCAACAGGGCCAGTGCCCATGGCACAGGTGAGAGTATAACACAGCAGAGCAACAGGGCCAGTGTCCATGGCACAGGAGAGAGTACAACACATCAGAGTAACAGGGCCCGTGTCCATGGCAGGTGGCACAGCAAGTACATGAGAGGCTGCACAGGGAAGACTCCAACACAGCAGAGCAACAGGGCAAGTGTCCATGGCACAGGGGAGAGTACAACACAGCAGAGCAACAGGGCCAGTGCCCATGGCACAGGTGAGAGTACAACACAGCAGAGCAACAGGGCCAGTTTCCATGGCACAGAGGAGACTCCAACACAGCAGAGCAACAGGGCCAGTGTCCATGGCACAGGTGAGAGTGCAACACAGCAGAGCAACAAGGCCAGTGTCCATGGCACAGGGAAGAGTGCAACACAGCAGAGCAACAGGGCCCGTGTCCATGGCAGGTGGCACAGCAAGTACATGAGAGGCTGCACAGGTGAGACTCCAACACAGCAGAGCAACAGGGCCAGTGTCCATGGCACAGGTGATAGTACAACACAGCAGAGCAACAGGGCCAGTGTCCATGGCACAGGTGAGAGTACAACACAGCAGAGCAACAGGGCCAATGTCCATGGCACAGGGGAGACTCCAAAACAACAGCGCAACAGGGCCAGTGTCCATGGCACAGGTGAGAGTACAACACAGCACAGCAACAGGGCAATGTCCATGGCATAGGTGAGAGTACAACACAGCAGAGCAACAGGGCCAGTGTCCATGGAACAGGTGAGAGTGCAACACAGCAGAGCAACAGGGCCAGTGTCCATGGCACAGGTGAGAGTGCAACACAGCAGAGCAACAAGGCCAGTGTCCATGGCACAGGGAAGAGTGCAACACAGCAGAGCAACAGGGCCCGTGTCCATGGCAGGTGGCACAGCAAGTACATGAGAGGCTGCACAGGTGAGACTCCAACACAGCAGAGCAACAGGGCCAGTGTCCATGGCACAGGGGAGAGTGCAACACAGCAGAGCAGCATGGCCATTGTCCATGGCAGGTGGCACAGCAAGTACATGAGAGGCTGCACAGGGGAGACTCCAACACAGCAGAGCAACAGGGCTAGTGTCCATGGCCCAGGCGAGAGTACAACACAGCAGAGCAACAGGGCCAGTGTCCATGGCACAGGTGAGAGTACAACACAGGGGAGCAACAGGGCCAGTGTCCATGGCACAGGTGAGAGTACAACACAGCAAAGCAACAGGGCCAGTGTCCATGGCACAGGGGAGAGTCCAATACAGCAGAGCAACAGGGCCAGTGTCCATGGTACAGGTGAGAGTACAACACAGCAAAGCAACAGGGCCAGTGTCCATGGCACAGGGGAGAGTCCAACACAGCAGAGCAACAGGGCCAGTGTCCATGGCACAGGGGAGACTGCAACACAGCCGTGAATGACAATTTAAGTTGCCAGGAAGAAAGGCGGAGTCAGGACATGAGAAGTTGCACAGTGAGTGTGTTTGACCGTACCCTTCCATGACCAGCAACACACCCAGGTGGTAAACAATGGGAAAGACTAGCACACCTGTATGAGAGACAGGTGTATAAGGGGGACTGGCACTCACATTTGGCTGTCAGGCGGACTCGGAGCTGACTGGGTGTCGGGTACACCAGGACCACTTGACTGGGGAGACAGAGGCCCTGGTGATGTAGGGCTATCAGTGGTCTGGCAAGCTTGAGGGCTGTGTGGAACAGGTGGTTTAGTGGCACGTGGAGGTGGAGTCAAGCAGACCTGTGACACAGTGTGGGTGGAAGAGGTTCGAGGGGTGCCCTTCCACTTCTTGGGAATACGAAATGGCCTCCCTGTCTTGGGGTTAATAGGAACTGGGGATGAGACAACAGGCACTCACACCAACTGTGCTGCATCAGGTGCAGACACTGGCACTCCCTCTGGTGACGTGCTGGATCCTGCCGAACGCTTTGTCTGGCTATACCTTCCCCAGCTTGCCAGGTGTCCCACTTACAGTGCCATCCTTTGCCTCTTTGCCAGGGGTGGCCCCTACAGTGCCCTCCTTTGCCTGTTTGCCAGGGGTGGCCCCTACAGTGCCCTCCTTTGCCTGTTTGCCAGGGGGGCCCCTACAGTGCTCTCCTTTGCCTGTTTGTCAGGGCTAGCCCCTACAGTGTCCTCCTCCACCTGCTTCACTGCGCTTGGAATTGGAGTTGATGTGGTGGGGTGATGTGGCCCTGTGCCCTTCATAGGTGTACCCTTGCCATACAACACCTCCTCAGTGGGCACAGACACTTCACGCCTAGCTCTGTGTGAAGTTTTAGGCACAGGAGAGTCCTTCGCTGGTGATGCCTCTGAGGCATGGGAGCATGATGCCTGCTTCCTTGATTTTCAGCCATGCTCTTCCCTGACGGGCTCTTGTCTTTGCATTCTGGGCTGGCTCTGCTCTTCTGTGGGGATGGCGTTTGTGGGCGGGACCGCTTGGGTTGTGTCTGCTGTGTGCTCCTTGTGCTGTATCGTGTCCGTGACGCATGCGAACCGTGGTCACTGTCATCTGACGTGGCCACTGACTGGGGGGTGGGCAAAGGCACCTGAGCAGGAATGGGAGCATGTGCCTGTTGAAGGGAAGACGTCACTGCAGATGACAAATCCTGGACTGTACGGTATAGCCCACCCACATCAGAGTGTATGCCCTCCATGTAGGCAACCACCTGGCCTAATTTATTGTCATGGTCACTGAAGGCATTGAGCAGGGTGGTCTGGCCCAAACAAAGCTGGCGCAGGAGCTCTACACCCTCTGCACTGAGGGCAGCAGGGGGGCAGGTGCAGGCTCAGGAGTGCCAGGTGTGAATGTAACTCGTCACCTCTTACTGACATGTACACGGGCAGCACCAGATTAAGTTGGTGGGAGGCTGGGCACTGGCCGCTGTATGGTACATGATGTTGCAGACTCCCCATCCCCTGTGCGGGCCAACATGGAAGCATCACCGCTGTCATCAGATGATGTAGTACTCTGTGTCTCAGCCACGGATTCCTCCTGCATACTCCGGTCCCCCTCAGATGCGCTGGTGAGCTCTGTGTCACTGGCCTCTGGTGCAGCTGTGGTGCTACTCTCGCCACCACTGGTTTCTGGATCCCATTCCTCCGTGTCCACTGGCGATTCTGCATGAGAGAGAGGCAGGGTTGTGTTAGTGTCATCATCAGGACAAAGAAATCCGAACAATGCAGTACTGGAAATGCCCAAATCAACATGGTGACCACCACACCCTGCAATCACATTGCAGCAACACACTACATATTCCACAACAGTGACTGTAACCCTGAATATCTGCCATGACTGAGCCATGTTGAGGCCACACAGCACAACACCCTGCCCGTGGGTGAAGTGTACCAGACACACAACTTACCCTGCACACACCTAGGGACATGATGTGGGGACAACACTTATTGCCAGTGACAGACCTTCAGGGAATGGGAGGGGACAACACACACACACCTATTAGGACATGACAGTCCACAATGCCAAGTATGCCATACCAAGCAGCATGTGGTACTCTAGGGCACCTTGTTGTTAGATGTGTGGGCCTCACTGATCATTGTGCATGCAAAGTAGGCATACATGAAGTCACACTCAGATAGTGGAGCCTGCTGTTCACCCCCTAATAGATTCCCCACACCATACCAATGCTGAATGACCATGTAGACCCTAACACATATGGCTATGAGAAAGCAATGCAGGGAGGATCAGCTTTGTAAGGGCAGTGTGGCCCAATGCCTAACACTGGCACACATCCCAGCAGCCACTTAAATGACACAGCACAGCACCACCACACGAACACCACATGGTTCACCGCTGCCACAGGCCCTGTACACATGCTTCCGCTGCCAGCCAAAGTCACCCTCCCCAAATACTCACCGCTGCCTTGCTGGCGATGCTCCTTCAAATGCGCATCCAGCTCCGGATGAGTCACTGCCAATATGCGGACCATCAGTGGTGTTATGTTACGCCGTGCCAAACGCCCAGTGCGCAGTAGCGTCCCCAATGTCATCTCTGCCACAGTCTTTGCCAGCCGGCTGATGTCGTCCCACCTCTTGTGGCAGTGGGTGTGTCGTCGGTTGGATACCCCCAGGGTTCGCACCTTTGCTGCAATGTCCCTCCACACGCCCTTACGCTGGTGTACCTTGAGCTGCAGGTATGGGAGAAAAGAAGGGTAAATGGCCAGTTGCACAGTGTCATGTACCAACATCTATCTGTACAGTAGCAAGGCAAAGACTCAGGACCTATTGTAATCCCCCTCCATCCTAAACTGGGGGACACCTCACAAGGGCACTCTGCATGGGCCAAGTAGATGTGATAGCATGCATACATGAGGGCGTAGAGGGTCCATGATAATCTCACACACATGCAGGATGACTGCACTGAACACCCTCGTTGGCTTGCAGACATCACCAGTCCCATGCATGTCTGCACACTACATGCATCACATTTCTACCTGTGTGTGTGTGTAGAAGCACTGTGTGCATGACTGGGCAGCATTCAATGTACATGTTCTGTGGACATATGTTATGTAATGTGTATGGCCTCGGGACACATGGACTCACCAACAACATAGCCATCTACAGAAGTGTGTTTGTGTGCAAATATACAGGGCAGAGATGGTGCATAGCTACTATTCAGTGTGAATGAACAGGAGCAGGGACCATGTAAGTTCGGTAATGTGTTCTCGTTTGGGTGTGCAGGCACTGGGCCTAATCTTTGGGTTCACACTGAGTCGGACAACAGTGACACACATAAACATTCACCCGAGCAACTCCTGTCCTGGCACCTACATGTCCAACATCCTGTGGATCTTGATGGCTGATAATGGGACACACTCCACTCACACATACAACTTCAGCCAGGGAAAATAGTGGCATTGGGACACACACACTCCCTTGCCCGGGAGACAGCTTGTTTGTCAGTGTATGACACAACCCCACACCCTCAGGCATATCATGCAGCAGCACAACTACATGTCTGATACCCCACCTGCCCAACAGCTTTCTCTACAATGACTTACCACTACATTGGGGCCACCATACAGCCTTGGGTACTGTGCCAGCACCTCGTCCACCAGGACCTCCAGCTCCTTGCTTGTGAATGGACTGGCATGGATCTTTTCTGTCCTTGCCATCCCTGTGGAACTGCCAAGCCATGTCTTTCCTGGACTGGAATCAAGCATCCTAGGACTGGTTTCTGGCTATCAGCCATCTTCAGCCAGGATGGCTTGACTCCAGTGGTGTGGAGAGCATGGGACTCACGTCTGAGCATACCCATCCCACTCGGGGTGACAAATGCAAAAATAACAGTTGATGGACAGAATGCAGAACAATGTCATACATTCACCCCAGTACAGAGATCTGTTATACGCGGACGATCTGGTGCTGATAAGTCGGACGCCAATGGGCCTTCAGCACCTCTTGAACGCAGCCCACGCCTTCTCAGCAAAGAGTGCTCTCAAATAAACTTCAATAAGTCAAAGGTCATGGCTGTGAATTATAGGGAAAAAGGAATCCTTGCTGGTACCTGAATGGAGAAAATCTCGACCGGGTAACCACATACAAGTACCTGGGAGTTATCTTGGACTCAAATAACACGTCTAGGGCACAACTTCACTCCTTACGAGGGAAGGCCATAATGACCTACTTGGCATTAAAATCATTAAAGGCCAAACTTCCCGATCTCACACTCAAAACTTTCCATCTACAGAAGTGTGTTTGTGTGCAAATATACAGGGCAGAGATGGTGCATAGCTACTATTCAGTGTGAATGAACAGGAGCAGGGACCATGTAAGTTCGGTAATGTGTTCTCGTTTGGGTGTGCAGGCACTGGGCCTAATCTTTGGGTTCACACTGAGTCGGACAACAGTGACACACATAAACATTCACCCGAGCAACTCCTGTCCTGGCACCTACATGTCCAACATCCTGTGGATCTTGATGGCTGATAATGGGACACACTCCACTCACACATACAACTTCAGCCAGGGAAAATAGTGGCATTGGGACACACACACTCCCTTGCCCGGGAGACAGCTTGTTTGTCAGTGTATGACACAACCCCACACCCTCAGGCATATCATGCAGCAGCACAACTACATGTCTGATACCCCACCTGCCCAACAGCTTTCTCTACAATGACTTACCACTACATTGGGGCCACCATACAGCCTTGGGTACTGTGCCAGCACCTCGTCCACCAGGACCTCCAGCTCCTTGCTTGTGAATGGACTGGCATGGATCTTTTCTGTCCTTGCCATCCCTGTGGAACTGCCAAGCCATGTCTTTCCTGGACTGGAATCAAGCATCCTAGGACTGGTTTCTGGCTATCAGCCATCTTCAGCCAGGATGGCTTGACTCCAGTGGTGTGGAGAGCATGGGACTGACATCTGAGCATACCCATCCCACTCGGGGTGACAAATGCAAAAATAACAGTTGATGGACAGAATGCAGAACAATGTCATACATTCACCCCAGTACAGAGATCTGTTATACGCGGACGATCTGGTGCTGATAAGTCGGACGCCAATGGGCCTTCAGCACCTCTTGAACGCAGCCCACGCCTTCTCAGCAAAGAATGCCCTCAAATAAACTTCAATAAGTCAAAGGTCATGGCTGTGAATTATAGGAAAAAAGTAATCCTTGCTGGCACCTGAATGGAGAAAAGCTTGACCGGGTAACCACATACAAGTACCTGGGAGTTATCTTGGACTCAAATAACACGTCTAGGGCACAACTTCACTCCTTACGAGGGAAGGCCATATTGACCTACTTGGCATTAAAATCATTAAAGGCCAAACTTCCCGATCTCACACTCAAAACTTTCCTTGAAATCTTGCGTGCAAAACTACAACCGGCTCTTACGTACGGGAGTGAATCACTTCATGGGAAGGGTGCCGCATTGCTGGACACAGTCATAGCCAACTCATATAGGGCTATTTTTAACCTTCCTAAATATGTCTCTCCTGCTCACATTCGACTAGAATTCGGCATCCTCAAACAAACGTTAGAAAGGCAGAGTGCGTACGTAGCCAGCTGGTGCAAGATTCGCACTGCAGAGGCTGGCTCCTTAAACTCTAACGTATGGGAAGAGTTACTTCGGCATCGCAATTCTTTGCCTAGAGACTATCTATTTGAATCACTCGAAGTTCTAGGCTTGATCGATATCTGGGAAACGTCAATAGATCTCTTGTCTTTAAAAAAAAAGTAGCCAAAAAATCAGCACGTATTATTTCAGCGATTGAAGACAAGAAGGACCTAGCAAATAGAGCGCATGGATGGATAACGCTGGGTGATTATGGAAAAATACAGTCACAATCATACCTCAATATTGGCATGAAAATAAAAGTTAAAGAAAAGTTCCTAAAACTACGCCTCGGTGTAATTCCTATACTGCCACACCTTCCTCCCTGGGAGAGAAATAACCCTTCATAACAGTGTCGCCTGTGCAAAATCGGCAAGGAGGACATCGTCCATGTGATTTGCATCTGTCCTAGACTAAGGGACCTGAGGTACAACCTTCTGCGACCATCCTTTAAACTACATGCCGTTCGGACCTGCAGGCAGGTAGTCAAATTGTGCTTCACCACCAGTAATATCAAATTGAATTGCCAGGTCGTGAAGTTCTTCGACTTCACAAGAAAAAGACTTAATAGCGTTTGACGAACATTATAAGGCTCTGAGGATAACCATAAACTGATCTCAACAAATCTCGTATTTTTTATCCAATCCAATTTGATAAGTTTAAGTACAAATGGTTTTTTAAATGTTCTTATTGGTGTTTTTATAATTTTGTAAAGATTTTAAATAATCATGTACAAAATAAATATTACTTACTTACTTACTTACTGGTACATCTTTTGGATACATCATGGACATTTTCAACACTGTAGATAGTGCAGTAAAAAGCAAAGAGCACAAATTCAAGTGTGTAAGGTATTTTATTTACTAAGTTGACATGTGAGGGGTGCGGGCATATTTACATGAAGGTGGTGATGGAGCAGTGAGTTCACAGTCATGGTAGATTAGACACCAGAGTAGGCACCACATGGATGTGGTGACCCAGTCCAACAGACAGGTACCATTCACAAGGCAGTGTGGGGAAGGACAGTCCAAACAGTCAATGCAGTGGGGAAGAGGGTTGCCATCAGGGCTTGCTCCGTGACTGACGTGTGGCTGGTGCTTTGCCTCCAGAGACTACCATGCTCTTCTTTGGACGCCCCCTTGATCGCTTTGGCGGGGGGGGCCTGCTGAATGGCCAGCGGCATCTGAGGACTCACCCCTCTCTGTGGCCGCAGGGGATGATGGTGCACTGTCTTCCTGCAGTACAACAGAGGGGGGCGGAGGTGTTGGTTGGGACGTAGGCCTGTCCCTCAGTAACGCCACTTGCTGGGCCATGAGGTCCACCATTTGTCCTATGCGGGTGCCAATGGACCTCATCATAAGGATGAGCTCACGCAATAGTTCGTCAGACCGGCCACTTTGTCCCTGGACCTGTTCATATGCCCCGATGACTCTGGTGAAGTGGTCCAGGGATGGTGTGCCAACCTCCTGAGGTCTGGGGGTGACCCTGGCCATCTCACCTGCCCTGCTGCCAAGTACCTGTTGCCTCGCCACTGTGGCTCCACGCACACTCTCCCTGCCCTCCACAGTTGTTGTTGTGTCCTGGTCATCCCCTGGGACAGGGAGGGTTCTGCAGATGGTACTGGTGGTGGTGATGGTGGTAGCGGAGGTGGCAGTGACTGCAGGGGTCTGCTGTGCTGTTGTGGTTGCAGCCGACGTGGTGGGGGGCTGGATGGGGGCCTGGGACCTGTTGGGCCCTGACACACCAGATGGGTCGGCCTGAAGATCATCGTCCAAACTATCCTGGGAGTCAACATCCGAGAGTCCATGTACCGGGGGTGGAAACTGGCTCTGCTGGTCATTGTTGTCCTCAGCAGCAAGTTTTTCATCACCTGTGGATTAGATGGTGAATGTTCAGTGTTTCAGTGTTGGGCACTGTGCAAGTATTCTGTAAGCTGCATGTCATCGACTGTCTGTACACTACACAATTGATAGATATTCACTATTATTAATAATGGCAATACTGGGCGTAATTACATGGTGCCGAGGAACATCAATTACTCGTACATGTCATGTATCGATGCATTGCATGCAATTGCTGCTGTGTGTAGTGGTACAGGCCTCCCTCCCCTAAACAGGTCTCTCAGGCAAGATGGCTACCTACCTGTTAGGTGAAGGTGAACAGTGCAATGGCTGACACATGCTCCTGGCTGGGGAGGGATCCATCTTGGTAGGCCAGGAGACAGGGGGCATGGTGGGAGTAGTGGTACAGGCCTCCCTCCCCCAAACAGGCCTCCCAGGCAAGATGGCTACCTACCTGTAGGTAAGGTTGAACAGTGCAATGGCTGACACATGCTCCTGGCTGGGGGAGGGAGTGCTCCATGCTGCTGGGGTGTGGGACAGGGGGCAAGGTGGGAGTAGTGGTACAGGCCTCCCTCCCCCAAACAGGCCTCTCAGGCAAGATGGCTACCTATCTGTTAGGTGAGGGTGTACAGTGCAATGGCTGACATATGCTCCTGGGTGGGAGGGAGTGATCCATGCTGCTGGGGTGTGGGGCAGGGGCATGGTGGGAGTAGTGGTACCGGCCTCCCTCCCCCAAACAGGCCTCTCAGGCAAGATGGCTACCTACCTGTTAGGTGAGGGTGAACAGTGAAATGGCTGACACATGCTCATGGGTGGGGGACAGGTCCATCTTAGTAGGCTCTGGGACAGGGAGCACTGTGGGAGTAGTAGTACAGGCCTCCCACCCACAAACACCCTGCCTGTGAAGATGGCTACCTACCTGTAAGTTTGATGAGTGTGATGCAATGGCTCCCAAGTGCTTCTGGGTGTGATGGAGTACCACATCCTGCTTAGGGGTGGGACAGGGGGCATGGTGGGAGTAGTGGTACAGCCTCTCTCCCCCAAGCAGGCCTCCCAGGCAAGATGGCTACGTTCCTGTTAGGTTAGGGTAAACAGTGCAATGGCTGACACATGCTCCTGGCTTGGGGAGTGCTCCATATTGGTAGGCTGTGGGACAGGGGGCATGGTGGGAATAGTGGTACAGACCTCCCTCTCCCAAACAGGCCTCTCAGGCAAGATGGCTACCTGTCTGTTAGGTGAGGGTGAACAGTGAAATGGCTGACACATGCTCCTTGGTGGGGGAGTTCTCCATCTTGGTAGGCTGTGGGACAGCGGGCATGATGGGAGTAGTGGTACAGGCCTCCCGCCCCCAAACAGGCCACCCAGGCAAGATGGCTTCATACCTGTTAGGTGAGGGTGAACAGTGCAATGGCTGACACATGCTCCTGGCTGGGGGAGGGCTCCATCTTGGTAGGCTATGGGACAGGGGACATGGTGGGAGTAGTGGTACAGGCCTCCCTCCCCCAAACTGGCCTCCCAGGCAAGATGGCTACCTACCTGTTAGATGAGGGTGAACAGTGCAATGGCTGACACATGCTCTTGGCTAGGGAGGGCTTCATCTTGGTAGGCTGTGGGACAGGGGGCATGGTGGGAGTAGTGGTACAGGCCTCCCTCCACCAAACAGGCCTCTCAGGCAAGATGGCTACCTACCTGTTAGGTGAGGGTGAACAGTGCAATGGTGTTTGGGTTGTGCAAGGAAGTACTTATCTGTGTGTTTGTTAACATTAGTTTGTACTTACCAGCCTGCACTCCCCTGGATACTCCTGTGAGACTCTCAGGATGCAGGATGGCAAGCACCTTCTCTTTCCATGGTGTTAATGTTTTCTGTAGGATGGGAGGGCCACTGCCAATCTGGTTAGCCAGCTCCCAGTTCTTGCTCCTCCTCTCTTTGACAACCCTCTTGAGATCATGCCACCACTTCATGATCTCCTTCTTGGATTGCGGGGTGGTCCCTACTGCATTGACCCTTTGGACTATCCTTTCCCACATTTGTGTCCTTGTGGCTAATGGTGTCTGTTGGACCAGGCTACCAAACAGTTGTGGTTCCACTCTCACTATCTCATTGACCATGACTGTCAACTCACTCTCTGTGAATTTGGGCATTTTATGTGCTGCCATGGTGCGTGGTGTATGAAGTGTTTGTGGGTGCAGGGGTGTGTGTGGTGGGTGTGGTGTTGATGTGTGAGGTGTGTTGTGTGGTGGGGGATTGTTGGTGCTGGTGTGATGGTGGTTGTGATGGTGGTAGTGGTGGTGTGTGTGCTGTGCTCTTTTGCCTCTCTTGTCAGATCTGGTGTATGGCCTTCTCTTCTGGAGTGTTGCAAAGGATCGTGGTCTCGGAAGGGGCTGGTTTTATGCTCAGCTGTGTGGGTGTGTCCAAATGGGATTTTGATGTCTGGTGTGTTGTGGGTGTTGTCCATGGAATTGTATCTTTTTTTGGGCATTTTTTTTCATTCTTATGTGTTTTGTGTATTTGTAGGGCATGGCTACTTTACTTTGTGCAAAGTTAGGCATTGTTGCGGTGTTTTGGCATCGTCCGTCATGTTTTTCATGTTCTGTCCACTGCGGTGGCCATGCTGCAGCTCTTCCGCTCCTGTGTGCGACCCTGGCGGTCGGAAACAGCGGATCGTACCGCGGGACCATCGGGGATATCCTAATTTCCCGTGCAGTGTCTCCGCTTTGCTTGCGGCGAGTAGTAGCTTTTCCGCTACGTTTCCGACCGCCGCGGTCGGTTTTTGGATGTCACCGCCCGCGTCGGGCAGTTTCGGTTCGCCTGATACCGCCGTGGTCGGTCTTTTTTGGCGGTTTATCCTAATTTGACCACCGGTTTATCCGCGGTACCAGCGGGCTGTTGTTTCCCGCCTCCATGGCGGTCGGGTGGTTTTCCGCCCGCTATCCTAATGGGGCCCATGATGTTTTGTCAGAGTGCACTATTGCTGGAAACTAATAATGAAATAAATAAAAAAGAAGATGGGTGCTGACACATAGTTCTGCCTCATCGAGCTCTTTATGTGAACCATGTCACAAAAGAGGATGCCTCTACATTCCTTGAGGAAAAAGATTAATTGCTGTGAGGGTTGACTATGCAAGCTGCATCCACTGCACAGCCCCGACTGTCATGATAGATCAGCAGGTTAACCGTGGGGCTCCTGAACAAGTGATAACATGTGAACCATCTGCATCTGAGCCTAATCCCTGTTTAAGCACATAGTGCATTCAGGATGGTACTAGTGTGATCTTGACCATAATGGGAAGGAGAATAGTTAATGCAAAAAAGTGGGTGTAGGGCCAGCCTGTTAGAATGCAACGTATTACAACTTTGCATAACTCACCTCTCAGATTGTGTAGTATTTAGTTGTGCTGTGAGATTAAAGTACTTTCCTTTTTCACAAATTATACCACTGAGCTGGTTATTTTATCATTGTGTCTGCTGGTTGACTGCTGAGTTTTGAGTTCTTGTCCTCCACACTATTGCCCTGAGAAGCCTGAGTGACCCTGCTTTCCTGAGAATCAAGTGTGGAAAGAGCAATACTTTCCAGGTTTGGAGTACTTCAGTCAGACGGACACCAGGATACCACCGGCAAAGTACCTCAACTTACACCTTTGAGGCCCACTAGACCCGGCCTACCCTGTAGCCCCCGGATGGTGTCTGACAATTGGCTTTGTACAAATGGTTATGAAACTAAAAGTTTGTTCATCAGCATCAGTGAATTACCCACTCTCCTCTTCACGCGGCGAAAATTTGATCTAGAGGTACTCTCTGTCTTCTGTGAAAAAGATTTGTAGTATCAGACATAAGTAAGTATCCTTCATTCCCCAAGTAAAGGCAGTTTCTAAATCATCATTTTACCACGTAGGTTAGTAATAGAAATCTTTCCTCCCCTTCACCTCATACAAAAATCTCACTTATCTTGCTAGGGATAATGCCTGGTGTGGAATACTCAAATGGTATCTATACAGTTCTCCCAAACTAATCGCTATCCAACCACTTAAATCTCCAGAACAACGCTGCCTATCTTTTCATACCTCTGAGACAATACAAGTATAGTACACCAGCACTGTGATCGCTCCATTGACTCCCAAGTAGAGAAAGTTCTCATTCAGAGATAATGTGGGGCTTTCTTACAGAAATCTAAACCTGCTAGAATGCCTGGCTTGTGCATTCCTAACCAATTACCATATATAAAGATCCACAGCCTTCCTGGCAGAACTTAATTTTATGAAAGTGCATTCACTGTTGAGGTGGACGCTCTTTCATCACTTGTGACTGCTGAGAGGTCACCATGTTTATTAGACCTGCCAGGTCCTTCCAGCTTGGTGTGGGGACTGAGTGAAAAAACATAGCAACCTAAAACATTTACAGCTAGATTCATGAAAGGAAATTGCGCTCGCAATAGCTGCGAATTCGCAATTCCGCTCGCAATTTGAAGGGAAGGAATTCAAGAAACCCAAACAACCAAAATAGCCAATTCGCAATTGAAATATAGCGAAATCGCTATTAAATTCGCAGAATCCTGGAGGATGGGCATTTGCGATTCGGAAATTGCGAGGAACCATGGATTCTGCGAATTTAATAGCGAATTCGCAAAAAAGCCATTCATGAAAAATCGCTAATTGCGAAAAACGTGAAAATCGCTATTTGCGACGCGCAATTTAAAAAGAACTCAAATCAGGTGGTAACCAGTACTGAAAAAAAAAAATATTCAAAAAACAGTTAGGTCACTCCCAACACGTGCAGGGCTGATCAAACACATTTAAGGACATGCAGCTGGAGCCTGGTGATTCCCACAATGCCTGGACTTTACATGCTGGTGAGGCGGCGTAGGCTGCAGCGAGCTGCACGCAACAGACGGGGGATACAGGAGCGGATATTCCGCCAGCGGGTCACCCTTCTGGGCCAAACCAGGGAGCAAATCTATGCCAAGTACCGCCTGAGTGGGGCCATGATAATCAAGCTCATCCGGGACCTAGACCCCCTGATGCAGCACCCTACAAGGAGGACCAATGCTGTGCCCACACATGTGCAGGTATTGTGCTGCCTGCACCTCCTGGCCTCCGGAAGCTTCCAGGGGATGGTCACAGTTGCAGGGGGGGTTTCCCAGCCCACCATGTCCCGCTGCCTAAGGAGTTTCCTGGAGGCAATGCTGACCCGGCTACACCACTATATATCATTCCCCACCAGCCAACAGGACCTCAATGATACAAAGCCGCAATTTTACAATATAGCTCAATTCCCACACGTCATTGGATATATTGACTGTACGCACGTCCATATTTGCCCACCTGCTGAGACGGAGTACATGTACCGGAAGCGGAAATGCTACCACTCCCTCAACATCCAGATGGTGTGCAATGGCAAAACAATAATCACGGACATTGTGGCACAGTACCCAGGGAGCACACATGACTCCTTCATCTTCAGGCACAGCGGCATCCACACACGACTGGCCAGGGGAGACTTTGGGGAAGGACACCTACTAGGTAAGTACACATGCCCCAAATGTGTACGTTGTGATCATGTAGCTGCGCAGAACAGGCACTCACTCTCTGCTCCTTACATACAGGTGACAGCGGCTATGCTCTCCGTGAGTACCTCCTCACCCCATACCTCAACCCTGCAACTCCACAACAACGGCAATTTAATGCATCACACATTCGCACAAGGAACTGTATTAAGAGGACATTTGACTGTTGAAAAGCAGGTTCCGCATACTGCACAAGACAGGTGGGGCCATGAAATACGATCCTGAGGTCTGCTGCTGCATCGTGGCCGTGTGTGCCATCCTTCACAACATTGCTACCAAGCGCAGGATCCCTGTTGACATCTCTGGCAGTGAGTCAGAAGGGGACAATCGGCCACCTGCACATGTGAGTCACGCACGCGGGGAGAATCCAGCAGAAGGACACAGGCGCCGCAACCAAATCTGCATGAACTATTTCTAGGGCACCCACTCCCCACACCCATTACTCAACTCATGCATGACAACATGAATAATGACATGAGGCACTTTACGTTATTCAGAATTTTAGATTCTGTTACTGCACAATAAACATGGCATTCTGAAAAGTGTGAAAAGATTGACATATTGCGCCATATGTCCAGGTTAGTCTGTATGGCATGCTTGTTGCATCAGCATGTGGCCTCATCATAATGCACAACAGTTCAGTGGCGTCTCCGGGTAGTTGCCCCTGACCTCCTCTCAACGTCCTCCTCCAGATTCTGCCGTGCGGCAGCAGAGGGCCTGCTGCTGCGGCGGGGTGCTACGACCGGTGGTATGGACTGGCTGCTGTGGCTTGATGTTGCCTCACTGTTGTCGTCTGCCCCCCCGCCTGGCCATGGCCAGTGGCCTGCATGCCCTGCATGGCTGTTGCTATGTTCTCCAGGGCTGTTGCGACGTCCTGGCAGCACTGCACCATTTGGACCTGCATGGCCAGGGAGCGTCGCGAGAGCTGGGAGGTGGCGTTCCCAATAATGTGATTTGACCCGCGTGTACGCCGACAGGCGGGTCAATAGTTGGCGGTGTCTGCGGCGATTGACATTCCGTTGCCTGGACATTGCCTGAGTGTTGGCCTCCACAGCTGCTGTCATATGTGCCACATTACGTGCCGTCTTGTCCAGTTAGAGGTGGATGGCGGCTAGGTGTCGGGCCTCAGTCTGGTGCACACTCAGCATCCTGCGCTCAATAGAGAGCCCACCTGCTCGCAAAATTCTGCCACTGCCAGCGCGGGATGTGTTGGTGCACGGCTCCCTGACCAGACCGCTCGTCTGGCTCCTCACAGCCGCAGGGCGGCGGGTTTGTTGGCGACCTGCTACTGGTGTTGCAGGCCCCACTGGTGGCTGTGTGCTGCGTGGTGCTACAGCAGCGCCTGTTGTCACGGGGGTGGCACGGGCCACAGGGGCGGGTGGTGGGATGACCGCTGTTGTGGCAGCTTGCCCTGATGGTCCGGGCTGTGGGGTTTGATGTGTATCCCCCTCCGTGTCCTCCTCAATCACCAGGGCCTCGCTGTCTGTGCTGGGGACATCAGCGCCACCTGTGATGTGAAGTGGATGTTGATTAGTGACATGTTCCGTACACAGTTAGGCTTGCTACATGCATGCAGTCTACAATTCCCTGTCTCGCTGCAGGATTGACTCTCACTGGACATGTCAGGCTCTATGATACAGGATGGTAATTGTGGGCAGACTACATGTCCCACAATGCAATTGCACTAGGAAGCTGTACTTTGGCTGCATGATTGGGGTTTGTAATGGGATGCACTGGAGTCATGGACGATGTTAGGGGACAGGGGGTTGCAGTTGCTTGGCACTTACCTGGTGTGTCTTGGGTGGGTCGGGAGGAGTCAAGCTGGGTCACACCCATGCAGGCCTGTGGGTTGATGGTCTCCTCCACTTGGTCCTCCAGTGGGGTGTTCGGTGGGACAGTGGGCTCCCCTCCACCTGTCGCAAATTGCTCCCCCAGCCTCTCAGCAATCTTTTCTTTTGCCCACCCTCTTAAGTCATACCAGCGCTTTTTCAGCTCGTCCACCGAGCGCTGGGTCACCCCCACGGCGTTCACTTTGGCGCGGATGCGCAGCCATATGCGCCTTTTGTCCGCCTCTGGTACCCTTCGGGAGTCTCTGCCAAATAGGCGGTTGTGATCCTTGGAAACTCCTTCAATTAGGTGTTCGAGCTCCTGCTCAGAAAACTTTATTTTGCGCTTTCTCCCACTGGTGGAAGCTCCTGCTGCATCCTGTGCCATGCTTGCCACTGTGGTGTCTCCTGCTGTAGTCCTGTGGGAATGCTGGAGGGGAGCTCTGCAACTGCTGCCTGTACTTCAGCCTCTCACTGCTGAATGAGGGTGGGAGCTGCCTACTTCCTGGTTGTGATGCCATCACTGTGCTCAGGATGCGACTTCCCGTTTTTGCGATCTCGCAGTTAGCGAGAGCGCTATCTGCGATATCGGTAATTGCGAAATCGCAATTTCAACAGGGGTATCAGCGGAATCTGCAATTTTTTACCGATTTCTGGCTTCTCGCAATCGGCGATTGCGGCCGCTTGCGAATCGCATTTTTAAATCGCAAAACTTCATGAATGCTGTTCTGCGATTTCTAAATTGCGATTCGCATTTTCTCGCAATTTAAAAATCGCAGAATTGGACATTGATGAATCTGGCTGTTAATCAGGTTGCAAATAGAATATGACTGCTGCAGTATAATGTTGTCTCTCTTAAGCATGAGAAATGTCTCATTGACCCTTTTGTTGCAGTAGGAAATTTGTGGCAATGATCATCTTGGTTGATGTGTTGGGAAGTTTAGTGTTGAGCCCGCTTGAGAGAAGTCTTTGAGAGTATATTGAGGGGGACTCTGACGTTTGTTGTCAAAGATTGTACTGAGCGGTCATGTATCTGCTGGAGCCGGTGTACTCTTGGATGGTGGTCTGATCACACACACACATGGGTTGGGGTGGGGGGTGTTATTTCATTGTTATGATAGCTTGTTAAAATGTGGTTCATATGCGAAGGCACTTGCAAAATTTGGTGCACAGTATAGAGACATTGGACACGTACCAAATCCTCGGTTAGCAAGTATTTAGTCTTTTCTAGATTGAGCAAGTTGGCCCATATGAATTTGGGGTTTAGAAGAATAGGGAAGACATCCCCAATGGAGACATATCCGGTGGCTAATTGGTCACATGTTATTGTGCTGTCTACTACTCTCTCTTTCGACAATAGTGTTAGATAATTGTACGCTATATGTGTACTCTTTATCAATTGTATCAACAAAGTATAAAATGTAATAAAAATATTTACAAATAAAAAGTATTTACAAAAATATCTAGACATATTCAAAATATTGCGGCAACAGCTGTGAGAGATTTTATTACAGGCCCAGCTATATATGCAGCATTTTACTGCATGTTCTACATCATACGTAGGCCATCGAAACAGAATCGAAGCAACACTTTTCGTGGTTAAAACAATCTGTTGAAAATGACAGTATTAATATGATAAAATATGTGCAAAAAAAAAATAAAGTCTTTATATAGGATTAGAGTGACTACCATGCAAGATTGTTACAGAAATCATTTTGCAGTATAAAGTTCCTTATGCAAAATCATGGAATAAGTACATCTTAGTGCATGCATCCCTAAACCCTACTTATACTTTTAAAGATCTCTGTAAATTAAAATCTGGATAGCCGCTGAACAAACAAAAAATGATTTTGCTTCCAGAAGTTTGTTCTGTGCCAACTGTGGATGAAGGCTGTCTGATTCTTGGATATGCGCAAATCTACCTTTGGCAGGAGAACCGAGTCAATTATCCGTGGTGACTTGTAGTTAACCTCAACCTATACAAATGAAATAGAAGGCAAAATGTGTTTTAAGGGTGACTCTTTAAAGTTTTGTTTTAACCATGGATTGTTTCCATCCAGCAATATTCTACATGGTGCTTAAAATCAACACAAGAAGGTGGATTTAAATGCACGGTGACAAGACTGGACATGACTTCACATTTGGAGTCTTGGAAGATTAGCTATTACTGCATTGTTAGTTTTCATTCCCCTGCAAGTTCTTTTAAAAATCATGGTGTCACGCTTTACCATGTGCCAAAAACACGCTGTCTTCTATTCATTTCCTTGAAATTCACTGAAATTGGCTATGTGGTTCTGCAATGCATGTGGTGATCACTGAACCAAACGATATTTTATTAATTAACGTTATTGCTCCTTAATCCTGTGAAACTAAGCATAATCATAGAAAAAGTGAAAAAAGTAAGAAGATAAATAAAAGTGGTACCTAAAATGCAATTGAAGATAAAAAGTAAGGACCTGGATCCAAACATACAAGGCCTAGCTAATGAGACATGGGCCTTTCTAATGTTAGACTCGTTTACAAACTTTCTCCACGAGTTATTGTGCAGGAAACAGTAAGTTATTCCAACCTAACAACGATGAACACCCTGAGAAGAACCTGTGCCTCTCAAACACCTTATGCTTGTTGCAGGGATTTTTAAGCGGTATTTCAAATATCTCAATTACTCATCAGGTCTATGTTGATGATGAGTATGTCATTAGCATGTACTCCATTTTCACTAATTGCATTGATGTCCGATTTAATCATGTTCGAGTAAGATAGTGAACGTTGCAGGCAAAACATCTAAGCACCTGCTGTCCTGACCATCGAGAAATAGCTGGCAATGTTGCAAAAACCTTTCAAATCTCATTGAGAAAACAATGTGTATAATAAGAAATCTGTTGTTGCTATTTGTATACATTGCTGAGTTCATGAAAGTTTCTGGGTTGCCTTCAACTATCTCAATTGCCATATCCTTGTTACAAGACACGGCTTGTGTCTGATGAAACCTGAAAAATTGGAAACTCTTTCATTTTCTTGCTGATCTCATTACAGGCTTAACAACTTTTTCAATTTTCTCGTTACCCATTAAATAACGTAAATCAATACTTTCAATTCTGTTTTTACAAAGAGGGAAATTAAGCAAACATCAAATCCAAAATTAGGGAATGTCAATAACAAGGAAATAGAAAATGAAATGGAATATCTTAATACAGATAACATTTCCAGATAAGACACTAGAGGCTGTATTAACAAACGTGCCCTAATGGTGCAACAACCACGAACATCTGCTTTTTGTGCCCCCTGGGCACTTTGGTCTTATAGAAGGGACCTCAATTATTGTGTAGAGCATTCTATAACACAGAAGGTGATAGTGCACATTTTGCGCTGGTGCAATCATAAAGAGGTGTTCCCTCATATGAATGGGGATATAGCCCAATGCAGATGAGGAAACACTTTGCTTCTACTCTTATTACAGATATGGGCACAGTGGCAGAGACTATTAGGAGGTGTGCTTAGCATGCACCACATAAAGGTGAAGCACAGTCAGTGTCCGCCCAAGTGCACCACTTGAAAGGGAGATAAGTAGGTCCAAGGAACCGCAACAGGCATCCCGTGTAGGTGGCTACAGTACCTCACTGCATCCATCTCTGTACCCTTTTGAAGTGCAGACGGATTGCCACCTGTAAAGTGAAAGGCAGGCTGCCACTTCAACAGCCGGTGCGTCTTTCACTAATGCTCTGCCTCCAGAGAAGTAGTGAGTACACAGCTGCAATGGAGAGGGAACACATTAACTTTCATGGTGTACACTGTCCCAGTCTGCGCTTGGCGCAGTCATTTAAAGATGTACTACTGCAGGAACCAAGGTAGTGCACCCTGTTTGTAATGTGGGCCCAATGGACTCTGGAAGCTGGCGGGCCTGATAGCTACGGTACTGGTGCAATGAGGGGCCCAAGATCTGAAGGTAGACTGAGAGGGAAGGAGACCCTGACTCCAAAATGGCGGCCGTCCCTCCCATTTTCAGGTATGGCATGGGGGCACCCCAGAGACACCCTGAGGGGGGGAAGCATTAATAGCAGGGCCACAGGAAGGGTCTTAGCAATCATTGAAAAGGACCCGGTTTTGGAGACCCACAGGGGTTTTCACTCCTTGCCTGACCTTAAGATGGCCGCTAGGGGAGACTTTTCACCACGAGGAGCTCTGAACCTGGAGTCTGTCCCTTCCTCACCTCTCCACTCACCATCTTTGTCCCAGTGGCCAGCTGGAGAACGTTGCGGAAGGCTCTCCCCAGTAACACCAGGACCGATGTCTCTCCTGACCTTACCTCCCTCCTCCCCCTCCTCCCTACCCCTCTTGAGTCTTGACTTTGGATCACTTCCTGTTCCTCTCTCTATCCTGGTGGAACCGGAAACTCGTACATGGCTGATTCCCTTTGGAGCTGCACCGACAGCTATAGGAGAGATTGACCCCGGCACACCGCCATGGCCGTCACCTACCCAGACAGATTTCTGACATTTGTCTCGTTTCTTCCCCGCCGCTGCTTTTGCTCTTCCATTGTTTTCCCGTTGAGACCTAGCTGTTTGGCTGATGTCCGGTGGAGCTACCTGATAGCTAAAAAGGAGATGGACTGTGGACTTCCCCCTCGGTCGTCACCTACCCAGCCGGACTTTGGGCAGACCCTCCTTTGTCTCTCCATTCTATCTAACTCCTACCCCTTTACCTCTCCCCCTTACCCTTCTAAATTCCATTTATTTCGTCTTCTACACTCTTGAAATGTTTTTCTAGTAACTGATGTAATGTGTAACTGGAGTAATTTTATTATTTCTGTGGAACCTTATGTACAGTGCTCTGATACCTCCGGGTCTAGCCAGCGCTATATAAAACTTTTAAAATAAATAAGCATTAGGTTAAGGTGTTGTGCTATGGATAAAACCACAAAGTACATCGTAACACAAATGTTTAAATACGGGGGTCTAGTAATGAGCCATGAGCTATGATTATCCTCACAATAATATTGGCTGCAAAAATCATGGGGTAATTTTTGCCAGTCCTCATAGTGTTAACACCCAGCGGTATCTAGCAGTTGGCTGAATGCTCCTGGAGCAGCGTAATTTTGATCCCATCATAAGATACTGTAGGAGTGCATCATAATCGCGCATTGGCAACACTCGAATATATTCTGTGTGATTAAGGTTATTAAGTAAAGAAGTACTCTACGTGAAACTAAATGAGACTCAAAAACTTTGTGCATAGGAATATGACAACTAAAGGTCTTTGTAACATTTACATATTAATATTTTAGGAGAAGGTAACTTTTAGACGTGTCTGATTGCGAAGTTGGTGAAATAAAGTGAATGTGTGGACTAATATTTAAGCATTTATATGTGTAACAAGAAATTAGATTTATGTTCATGTATAAAGCAATGATATTTTTGGAACCTTTGTAATTTATTCATGCATTAAGAAGTTACATTTGCTATGTGTGTAGACATTTGCATGTATTTCTAACCCTGTACATTATTTAGTTGACATAATTTTTGGGCCTTGAGAATTGTTTCAGTACGACCTCTCGTTTAAAGACTAACATGTAAAACACATTTAACCTTCAATGTAGAGTGAATTTGCTTGTATTTTTGTCTCAACTGCCGGTACAGACACAGCTTTATTAGCTAGAAAAGAAGGGTTTTTGTTTTAGCTGCATAGCAAGGTATAAGAAGATAAATCTTGGCAAGGAGAATTGTGGTAATAAGCAATGAGGCCAGTTCTCAGGGAGGAGGAGAAGAATTGCCAAGGACAAATGAAGTAGCAAGTTATTGATGTGGGAAAGGTGGTGCCAGTAACAAATTTGTGCTGGAATCATGGAAAATTACTGGAGACAAACACATGACTTACCTTGAGTGCAACTAATGTATTTTGCTGCAATGTAGTGAGGGTCAGAGAGACTTCTTAGAATTTCATGAGGTACAGACCTCTGCTTCTGCTGGCTTCATACTACTTGACCCTTGTGTTGGAGTTTCTTCTACTGAAGACTCTGACAGCTGTCACTTTCTAATTTTCATTCTTATTTAATACTTCTTAGTTTAGGGTTGTCCCTACTAAGGCAGTGTAGGGAGAGATAGCATGCTCATGCTTAACTTTGAGAATCATTTGATGCAATGTAATGCCCAATTCTTTTTCCTGATTACTTGCATCGTCATAACAGAATTTATTGTATGCTTCTTGTTATATATGGTAAATCACTTCAGGAGATTTGGATTCATTATGTTTCTTCTGTATTTCTATTTTATGATGCTAAAATTGATTTATATCAATCTATTTTTGAATTGATAATTACACCTTACTACTCTCAGATGTAGCTGTTGCGTAGATTACTATGTGACTAGATTGGTAACAGTGTATTGAATTAAATTTGTGATTGTTTTCTCCCTCTTACCTCTCATGTATCTATAAAGATCATATGGTTGAGTAAGGATGCTTAAGTGGGCCCCAGTGTAAAAGTGTGAACTGATTTACATTTATACCTAGAATGCATGTTACTCTTAACATTGAAATCACTTAGAAGGGCCCATCCCCATTTTAATTCTAAAAATGAGGTGGGGAGTAATGTAATATGTACATAATATAGCACTGTCAAATGTCAACAACCAACGGTGGACCTCTATACCGCACTTGACACTTAAGGTTCGATTATGATGTAGGTCGGAACTCTCTCAAACTGACACCGTCGTGGTCTTGGGCTCGACTGACCTCTGGTCGGCGGTCCAGACAACACAATCACAATGTGACCATGCATTGTGCAGTCGCCTACTCCCATTTCTGAATGGGAGCTTGTGCTGTGGCCATATATATCGGCCATAGCACAAGCTCCCATTAAGAAATGGGAGATTCTGTTAATCCCAGCACAATGTGGCAGGCAACTCAAGGTGCCTGACACATGCTACAGGGGTTAACAGGGGGGGGCACCTCATCATATGCGCCCCCTCGGCCACCAACCGGAGGCTGCAGGGCAAAGGGGGCCCTGCTAGGGGCCGCCAAGCTCGCTTTCCGGCCAGCTTTCCATGTCGGAAAATCCGCTATGTCAGACACCGAGCATCGTAATCCCAATGGCAGAAGCACCGTCCATTGGGATTACGTACCGGTCTCCTTGAACCCGTCAGAACCCAGCCGAAATGCTTGTCCGGTTTCACTTTCAGCCACCTAGATTGAAATTTAGCGGCCGGAAGTGAACCCAACAATGAGGCTCAGAAATCCTCTGACCAGAGGTTAGAGGCTTTCAAACACTCATCATAATAAGTCCCATAGTTCCAAATAATAATGGGTTGGTGCACTTCCGCTCCCATATCAGCCGTTGTATGATATTACTTCATGACTGAGTAAAATTCAAAAACAAGGAACAGCGGTGCACCCACAAGAAAAAGAGTCAATAGGTCTTCAAATGTATTATTAGAAAAAAGTATTTTTTATCTCATTCCACTTTTAAAATGTATAGGGTCCAGCAACAAAAACTACAGCCAATTCATTTAGTTCAGTATTCATTGAACTACATCAAAGCTTTAATGATCTTTGTTCTATATTGGTAACATAGTAAAATGACCACTCCAACTTTGAAATGACAAACATATACTAGATAGGAATAATAGCTTAGAAAAGGAATAGACCATCTCAGTACCTGACTCCCACCATGGTTGAGCGTCTGCATGTGGTGTTCTTCATTGTCAAATACCATAGGATACCCACCATTGTACTGATTTAAAGCAAAAAAACTAAAACACAGATAGATGTGGGTTCTATGACTATAATTCAACGAATGCCAGATTGGTAAGTGATAAGGATGCAGACGGTTTCCAAGAGGTAATGGACGGTAACGCATTCATCCCAAATCTTCATGTGGACTCAAATCTTTGGAGGTGGCAGTAGTGCAAAGCTCTAAGTGAATCCATGCTTTTTTCCTCCACTAGATTTACTTATTTTTGGTTTAATTTGAGTACTAATATTCATTCATAATGTTTTGAATTATTCAATTGATTCATCTTGGGGTGTGAACATTGTGGTCAAGTGGAATGTTCAAAGATCCACTAATTAAGTAGGGGTGTAGGGTAGCTAGCAACTCCAACTGGGGTTTTTACATTAGAGTCATAAATAAATGTAATACTAGCATGATTCCTCATTATTTAGACAATGATTTGATGTCCTTGAATTGTTTTGAAAATCTGCTGCCTTAACCCTTAACTGCTCATTCCCTAAGATTGCAATTCATTTAGAAGAAGAAGGGTTTTAATGTAGCACGGTGTCTTTCCAACAAATAGCTTCAAATATGTTGGATGTGTCTCTTGGAATAAAAAGACAGATTTCTTATTTGGGTGTAAATATTTATGTTTTTACTGTTACAAAGTAATCACTGAGTTGAGAACTTGGACCAGGCAGGAGACAATAAGGCTTACTGCAAAGTGAATATATTCAGACATGATATACATACAAGGATAAATTAGGACTGCATATACTCATCAATTTTTAGTGTTCATAATGTTACATCACTTTACACCGAGCATCTGTGCACTTCTGTAATATCAACTGCCAATAACATAGAATATACGAAAATCACAGACACTGTAACCTCCCACCCCAAGCTAAAGACACAATGATGCGCGGTAGTCATAGGCAGTATGTAAGCTCAAAAGTTACAGAACCTTTGAAGCATTACTTAATGTGGGAATGATCACCAAACTATGGGGCTCATTAGGATGGCGGACCGACCTGCGTCCGCCCGCCACCCTAGAGGAGGAGGGACCATCCGCAGGGGCAGCGGCGGTCCCTCCAGTGCAATTAGGATGTGACCGCCAGCCTGGCGGTCACATCCTCAATATTTAACATTGCGGCGGGTGCTGCTTCAAGCAGCACCCGCCGCAAGGTTAAATATGCATGCTTAGCATTTGCATGCACTAAGTGGCAGGCACCGCGTGGTGCCTGCCGCTTCATGCACGCAAATGCAGGGGGGTACCATAGGTACCCCCCCACTCACCCTGGGGGCCCGCAACGGGCCCCCAAAGAATTCACCATATGCCTTTCCACGGCGGAGAATCCGCCGCGGAAAGGCATCTGTTTTCCGCCATCCTAATATGGCTGGCGGTGTCTGAAAGACACCGCCAGCCATGTTAGAGCTTTTCCGCCGCGGTCGGAAGGCGACCGCAGCGGAAAAGCTGCGGACCGATTTTGAGACCAACCGCCATCCTAATTTGGCGGTGGGTCTTTTGTGACTCCCCAGCGGTTTTCCCGCATCCTCCGGGCCGGCGGTGGCTTCCGCCGGCCCGGAGGATGCGGGAAAACCGCGATCCTAATCGGCCCCTAAGTCTAAGATTTACTATAGTAATGTGCTGTTGTAAATGTGAGACCTACTTTATGACTCAAAATAGTTTTGCCTCAATTGTCTGTGTTACCTGGTGCTAAAGCATGCATTGTGGTTTGACAATATCATAAATGGTCGTTCTTTGGAATTTACAACTTGCACCCTCACCATGCACTGCTTATGACCTCACATATGACATCACTGATGACATGGTCAGTGATATCACTGATGACATCACCCACAGAACCACTCACAGATCCATTCACACTCCCATACAACCTCCCATACACCCACTCCCACACAACCATTTTCATATCAATTCACAGATTCATACAAGCAGACACACACCCATTTACTGATCCATAGAGTCACTCACCCATACAGCCACTCATGCACTCACTCACTCACCAATACAGACACTCACACATCCAATCATAAAGACATACAGACACTTGCACACCCACTTACACACCCTTACAGCCACTCACACACCTACTCAATCACCCATACAGAAACTCACACAGCCACTCTCTCCTCCATGCAGTTACATTTTTTCATTGATGACATTACTGATGACACTTCATCAATGTCAGTTCCCACACACTGGCAGTCCTCTGCCTGAGTAATCCTCCAAGCTGTCGATCTTGTCACCTGCATCATATAAACATCTTAGGTTCCAATGAAATGCACCTTAGCTTCCTCATTGACCAATGCTTTCCTCCCCTTTAATATTGAGTCATCTCCAGATCTACTAGTGCCTTTTCATGGCTTGGACACTGCTGTTATTCAAGCAATAGTCTTTCCCTGCGCACTGTTCAAAATGTCTCCAATAGGATGTCTTCTGACACAACTGTGATTGTATTATGGAATGATGGCAATACTAATATTGTCACATACAAATAATGATACCACAATATCATAGTTCAAAATATCGTGACAAAAATAAACCTGTGTAAAATGGCAAAGTAGCAAACATCTAAAATGTATTAATAAAAATATCAAAATCTAATACTGAGAATAAAAATATATTGTAACACATAATATCGACACTCCTGTATTTATAATTATACATCATAAAAGCATTGACTAACCCCAATATTGACAATAAAAGACATAAATATACATATAAATACAACCTTAAATTCTTCACAAGCACAATTGTAATATAACAATAAACAAATAAAAGCTAAATAGCAACCTGTACATGACATAAAGCAACCAACCAAATCTCACAAACAAAAGGACGTGGCTTAATGGCTAGAGCTGCTGACTTTGAAGCTGGGGGACCAAGTTCGAGTCTGGCGGGAGTCTCAAGCATCCCGTGATTCTGGGCAAATCACTTAATCTCCCTGTGTCCTAAAAATCAATGTCTCCATCAGTAGCGGTCGGCAGTAGGTGTTTCTGTAGGGCGGTGACGTGGGCAGGGGGAGGGGCAGGGTGGGGGGTAGTAATGTATGGATTACGGAGTTTTACAGGTAAGGAAACATTTAAATAAATAAAACGAATTTCGTTGCGCTCACTGCATCACAAAATGCAATACAGTGCGCGCAACGAAATTCATTACAAATCACATACTCCATCCATTTTCTAACTTCACAGACCTGCTACAAAAATTTAAAAAATGCACAAGAAAGACCAAACCAAAGAAGAAAACCAAAAAATAAAGCAACTAACTTGAAAAAAGAAGACTATTTACGTATAATAAGCACAAACAGCTGTAAGAAAATGATTGAAATAATTAGTAATACACACAAAGTAATATAGATAATATTACTTATATCAGAATGCAACATGTCCAAAGAAATACCATGCAATTTCCCAGAAAATGAAAACCCCTGCTAACATTCCTAGGTACACCTACAGCAAAGAGGGAGCAGCAATGCATGTAGCTACAGGAAATGCACTACATACTACTCAGATAGTGGCTGTGGGAAGGCAATTATAGTAAATTTAAAGCAGTAAGCGCCACTGAGTATAATCATACACCAAGGGGCCGATTATGATGCAGCCGTAAAGGCTCCAACCACAGGTCAGAGCCTTCAGGGCCGCATCGTAATGGGTCACTTGGTTTCCATTCCGACTGCCTCATTATGATGGAGGTACTCGGAAAGGAAACCGGCCGGTCAGTCCAGCTGGCTTCCGACGGGCTCGGAGAGTCCGTCCGCCAGTCGGAGGCTGGCTAGTTATCTCAAGGGTGGTCCTTTCCGCCTGTTAGATTACAATGCATAGTTTCTGACATGGTTTCCATGCCGGCCTGTCCGACATGGAAACCATATCAGAATGCATGTTTCGGGGCCCCCCAGCCGGCTGCTTTGGTACACGGCCTGCAGTTGGAGGCTGAGTGGGTACTTATGGTGCTCCCCTGTTAATCCCTGCACCTTGTGTTGCCTGCCACGGGGTGCAGGGATGACCTGTCCCTCCCATTTCGCTATGGGAGCATGCATTCTGGCTGGTTTACAGCCGTAATATATGCTCCCATAGCGAAATATAGGAATGCAACCGAACAGTGTTCGGTCACATCCTAATGAGGCGGTCGGGACCGCTGACCGGGTGTCGGTTGGTTCCAGGACTGAGTCGTTTTTGGTCAGAAGGAATTCCACCTGACATCTAAATCAGACCCCAAATGTGGCAGAAATACAGGTCAAAAATATAATTCAAAACCTCAAAAATAAAACAAAATAAACGTTCCTACTATATGACAATAAAAATAAATGATTTTAATGTTTGCTCCAGAACAAAATCCGTAAACATTAAAACAATGCTCATTATGGTTCATGCCTGGGATCTTTAAAACATGTCTGCCACCTTTCTACCACTTATATCCCATCCTTGAACATCTGCATGACAGTAATATACACTGTTATTTGCTTCACTACCCAATATACAATCAAACACCAGAAAAAGTGGCGCCACAAACAGGCACCGGACAACCAGTCAGCTCTCAAGAACGCCAGCCACAGACACCACCAACTCATTCAAACCGCCAAAAGGACCTCCTACAAGGAACGCAGCAACAACAATGCACACAACAGCAAAGAGCTCTTCAACATTGTGAAGGAACTCGCCAACCCCAGCTCCAGCTCTAACTACATCCCGCAGTCACAAGACCTCTGCAACTCTCTAGCCACCTACTTCCACTGCAAGATCACAGACATCCATGACAGCTTCAACACCCAGTCCCCCCAGACAGCCGCCGACCTCAGACTCACCGCCTTCCAGCCACACTGGCCTCCTGCTCTCCTGGAACCACATCAACAACAACAACACCATTAAAATCATGAACACCATCCACGCCGGTTCATCGTCCGACCCCTGCCCTCACCACATCTTCAACAAAGCGAACTCCATCATCGCACCCCAACTCCGGAAGATCTTCAACCGCTCCTTCAAGACTGGCACCTACCCAGAGAGCTAGAAACACACCGAGATCAACGCCCTACTCAAGAAACCCAAGGCAGACCCAAAGGACCTCAAGAACTTCAGGCCCATCTCCCTGCTTCTGTTCCAAGCAAAAGTCATCAAGAATAATGTCAACAGGTAACTGACCCGCTTCTTCAAAGAGAACAACATCCTCATCCCAATCCGGATTCCGCAGCAACCACAGCACCGACACAGCCCTCATCGCTGCCACCCGCGACACCGGTGATACCACGGCCCTCATCCTCCTTGACCTCTCAGCCGCCTTCGCCCTCCATCTGCCACCACACCCTAGGCACACGCCTCCACAACGCAGGGATCCGCGACAAAGCCCTGGACTGGATCACCTCCTTCCTCACTGGCAGAACCCAGAGAGTCCGCCTCCCTCCATTCCGATCCAAAGCCATCAAGATCACCTGCAGCGTACCCCAAGGATCATCCCACCCTTTTTAACATCTACATTTGGGGAGCTGAATATAGATTGTTAAGAAGAGTGGGGGCATTGCCATTGGTTTGAATGACAAAGTTGAACTAACATTTTAAAACTGGTCTTCCAGACTGCAGTGGTAAGCTGGGAGACATTTTGTACTTTCTCACACGCAGAAAGAAACAATCAATGCCGCAGCTCTGGGTGGACACTCCAACTTACATGCCATGGTCACCCCTGGTACCATATACTAGGGTCCTATAATTAAGTCAGTTTATGCCAATTGGGGAGAGCTAAATTACCATATATTTTGTAAGTTGTTACAACACTGGCACTGAGATCTGGTTAGCAGGACTCAATGCCTTCTTAGGCCTGATTGGTTGGGGTCTTGAAACTATTACATTATGACCCTAGTGGTTGTGCCAACCTGGGACTGCCGACTGGGACTGCCGTCTCCACCAGGGAACATATTATGTGCATTAAAAATAAGGATGCCCATTTATGAGAATGTGGATCATTAGTTGGGGTGGATGGTAATACACCACAAGTAGTAATGTCACTATTCTTGTTAGGTTCAGCAAAGGTTTCAGTAATTTAAACCTGAGCTCAACCTCTGTTGCTATGGCACAGAGCTGACAGGCTTAACGTAAGGAAATGTTTAAAGCATTTAGAAGTAACAAAAGAGTTTAAAAGGTAAAAACCCAACACAATACAAATCCCACTCCAATTTATAAAAGGAGAGAATATTTTGATGAACAAAATGACACCAAAATGTCAAAAATCAAATAAGAGGAACCAGAGATATGAACTTATATAGTTTTACACAAAAATAGTGGCAAAAAGCGCAATATTCCAACTGTAGGCAACTTGTTGCACTGGACCAGGATAAAGGTACAGTTTGAGGTTTACCGTGAAGGAGCATGGGTCATCCTCGAGGCCCTAGTTGGTCCCGGTCAAAGAGTTTCCTTGCAATGTAGACATTTTTCTAGTGGAATGGTGGTTGTTGATGATTTGGTAGCTGAGCAGGCTGCACACTGGATCTGATTAGAGGTTCGATGATCACAGGTTGCTGAAGAGCAGGGCACTCGTGCGGTCATCAACAAAGGCAGGAAAGCTCTGAGTAGGCAAAGTCTGGCACCGGTGCCCAGGAACGTCTCAACATCAATAAGCTTCAGCTTGTCGTTGCTCTTTATGAAGCCCTCTACATTCAGACTTGAAAACTTTTCTAGAAGACAGATTTACTTCACAGGAACAAACCATCAAGTTGAATCTGACTGGTGATTTAACGTTGGTGGCTTTGGCTTGATAGTGTTCCCAGCCTCCCCCCGGGGCTTTGAGGAAAATTTGGCAAAAAGTTTCTAAGTCCCAGCTTTTGCAGTTTGGGTACGAGTAGTACACTCTAACACCAGTCAAAGGTTCCAGGACCTTAGGAACACCACTTGGGGGGTCAGGATTCACTCCAACAGAAGTCACCATCAGGATCCAGGGCAGGTCCAGTTGAAACTGATGAGTTGAGCTCTTCGGGTTCAAGAAAGGGACTTTCTTTCAGCATTTGAGTCCTTGTCGCTTAACAGGAGGTCAGCAAACTGACCCTTGCAGTCCATTTCTTGGTCCTGGGTACAAGTGGAAGCAAGTCCATCCCTTAATGTAATCCTCACAGGTCATAACAGCAGGTGCAGTCCTTTTTCTGTCTTCCACAGGTCCAGCAGTACTCTGAATTGGGTGAAGTGGGGTGCCACATTTATGCCTAGTGCTGGCCTGCGGCCTGTGGCCGGGGAAGATTCCGGACCACTCCCTAACCAATGGGTTAAAATTTCCCTGCAGTGATCCTAACCACTTTTGCAGCACAACCTGTGTGTTTTATGGTTAACTATCCCATGGGTCCCATCTATACCTGAAACCAATACGGCAGAACCTTTCTTCTCCTGTGCAGAGCTCAGGTGCCCCCTCTAGAGGTGTGGCCAGGGATACCAGCAAGCTGTCCCCTGTAGTCACACTATACTGGTTCTGGGGATGTCTCCTCTTTCGCTATGTTTGGTGCCTGGCTGGATAGCAGGATAATAGAGGGGGCAGGCTCAGGAGTGCGCTGCTACTCTCTATGGTAGGGTAGGCATCCTTTGAAGTGAATTAAGTTCCTCAGCACAGCCCAGATGGCCAACCTGTCACGGGAAGGCCAGCCCCTCTCCCTGTGCCTCAGCTCTGAGAAGCTACTCCACACCTAAGTAAGGGATCATTTAGCTCCTGAGCAACAATCAACACTGGCAGAAAGATATGTTTGGCTAGACAAGAAGAATACAACTTTATAGGGTTATAATTTTCAAAATAAATAATATAAAATTTGATGTGGCCATTAGGTTGGATTTTAAATTCATATTCAAATGAATCCTTGAATCATTTTTCTAGTTACTCCCAAAAGGAAGTGATGCATTATACATTGTTATAATGTAATCCCGTGCTTTTCTTTGGGAGAGCCAGCCATGCCGAAGTGAAAAACGACTTTCAATGTTTTTCACTGCCAGGACATATAAAACATAAGATGTACGTGTCCTGCTTTTTAAATACCATGCACCCTGACCTATTGGCATTTATGGTCTACCTTAGGGGTGTCTATCAAGCATTAAAAATGAAGGTTTAGGCTTTTCAAAAGGTTTATTTTGCCAGGGCGAATATGCAGTTTTAAAACTCCATACCCAGTCTGAAAGGGCAGGCCTGGAGACATGATTTGCAATGTCACTGTAGATCTGTGCTGTAGTCCACTAGTGACATTTACCTCAAGGCCCTGGATACACTTTTGTACCTTGCGCTAGGGACTTAGAGGTAATTTAAAGATGCCAGTCAGGAGTATAGCCAAATTCTACATATTTTAGGGCCAGAGCACCTACACTGGAGCCTAGCTAGTAGAGTCCCAGTGCACAAAGTTCAGCAGCATCAGGCCTGAATGGGTGAATATTCAAAAAGAGGCATTTTCGTACACCATTGAACACTTAGAAAAATGCACATATTGTTATTTACGTATGTTTACCGAACCCACTAGACCCATAACAATCCATCTGGCTACATAGACTGCACCTGGTCCAAGTACTTTGGGTTCATTCCATAGCAATGTTAAAACTTTCATCATAAGGTGCCTATCCAATCCAGCCAGCACTAGTGAAATAAAAGGACTTACAAAATGCCATTGCAGGCCCATTAACAAACACTCAACATTGATGCTTTAACAGCCTGAAATAAAGATAAAGGAATTGTTATAGTCCTTTATGTGAACTGTAATAAGGTTTCTCTTTAAATCAGCCGTTATGTTGTCTGAATTTATGTTAACTTTTCGTTCCTCCCTCCTGCCTGTCTATCATTCCCTTTGTGTTACTCATCCTTTCTCCCAAGCTTCCCACCTGAGAGCTTATCAGTGTAGGTGAAGCCAAAACCAGTCCATCATGAAGGCTCTCTTGCCTTCATTGGAGTCCTGTTTTTCTTTCAGTCCATCATGAAGGCTCTCTTACCTTCATTTGAGTCCTGTTTTTCTTTTAGTCCATCATGAAGGCTATCTTGCCTTCATTGGAGTCCTGTTTTTCTTTCAGTCCATCACGAAGGCTCTCTTGCCTTCATTTGAGTCCTGTTTTTCTTTTAGTCCATCATGAAGGCTCTCTTGCCTTCATTGGAGTCCTGTTTTTCTTTCAGTCCATCATGAAGGCTCTCTTGCCTTCATTGGAGTCCTGTTTTTCTTTTAGTCCATCATGAGGCTCTCTTGCCTTCATTGGAGTCCTGTCTTTCTTTCAGTCCATCATGAAGGCTCTCTTGCCTTCATTGGAGTCCTGTCTTTCTTTCAGTCCATCATGAAGGCTCTCTTGCCTTCATTGGAGTCCTGTCTTTCTTTCAGTCCATCATGAAGGCTCTCTTGCCTTCATTGGAGTCCTGTCTTTCTTTCAGTCCATCATGAAGGCTCTCTTGCCTTCATTGGAGTCCTGTTTTTATTTCAGTCCATCATGAAGGCTCTCTTGCCTTCATTGGAGTCTTGTTTTTCTTTCAAGCTATCATGAAGGCTCTCTTGCCTTCATTGGAGTCATGTTTTTCTTTCAGTCCATAATGAAGGCTCTCTTGCCTTCATTGGAGTCATGTTTCTCTTTCTATTTGAAATTAATGTTGCATGGCATTGACAATAGGTTTTAAAATTATGATCAGGTTTGCACTGTATTTCTCAAGGTCTGCCAATTATATGCACTTGAGATTTGTTGATTAGGCTCAAGGCATCAGGATTTATCTGTGCAAGGGTGTAAACAATGAATGACCTCAAACATTCATCTAACTGGTGATAGTGTTAAATAGCACTCATTATCGCACACAGCAGAATAGATTTATTGGAATGACCTATGTAATAGATAAGTGAGGTAAGGGGCAATGAGAACATAATTTGAAAATGAATGTTTTTATTTAGCTCCCTGGTCTTAGGTACTAATGGAGCATGACAACTGAAGTATGTGTATGGATTTAGTTCCAACTTTACAGTCAATGATTCCCATACCTTACAACTTGAACAAAAATCTCACCCTGTGAGGAGGGGGTAGGGCCTTGGAGGGGCAGGGTCTCCTGCCAAGAACTACATAAGAGGCTCTTATGAAATCCACCCCCCCCCCACTCCTCTAAAAAAAAGAAAGACTGCTTAGGCGGGTGCCGATGTTCTGGGATGTTTTCACACCACTTAATGGACGTCTGCAGTTCAAAGCCTTGCAAAACGAGTTGGAAAACCACTATTTACAGTGGTTTTCAGCTAGTTTTCTCTGCCACCAAGTGATATTGGCTCCTCACCGGGAGACCATGTGACGTTAGTCGATATCGTGTGTCACCATGTGAGTTGGCAGGGATGGATTCCAATGTGTCCGTTCTCTGTGTACAAAGTAGTCATGCATTTGAGCATGACGAACAGCAGCTCCTAGCACAGAGGCCAATTTGCAATGTAAGCCACACTTTCGAAAACAGTGTAAAAGGTAGATAAACAAGCTTGTCAAATTGTGCACGTGT
Source organism: Lissotriton helveticus (assembly GCF_964261635.1). Lineage (NCBI taxonomy): Eukaryota > Metazoa > Chordata > Amphibia > Caudata > Salamandridae > Lissotriton > Lissotriton helveticus. Next base: position 1,533,087,919 of record NC_136067.1, read on the forward strand.
TCATGCTTTGTTCAGATAGGGGATGTGGTGCTGAGTACACCCCACATATAAAATATGGAGCACATCCAGACAGTTTGTCAAACCTTTTGATCAGTCTCTTACTCTACACAGCTAGTAGAGCTGCTCCTAAAATTTGTTAGGTTCACCGTTCAATATTATTCTCCTGATTGTGTAATATAAGAAATTTTACATAGAAGTAAAGCTGTATAAAGCAATGCCTAGTTTTGTGCTTGACAAATTAGTTCAACAATATTTCTGGAGGTTACCATAATCAATTCAATAACCTATAAACATTTTCCTTTTTTCAGCAATCATGCACCTCAAGAAAGCTGTAAGGTTATCAAGTAAACTGTATTTTGTTTTACATACTGCCATAGACATTTTCAACGTGTATATTTTGTTTCACTCTTTTCTTCTTTCCTTTTTTCATTCCTCTTTCATTTTTTTCTTTCTTTCATTCCTTCTTTCTTTCCTTTCATTCTTTCAGCTCATCTTTTTTCTTTCATCCCTTCTTTGGTCTAATTTTTCCTTTTTTCATTCATTTTTTCAACCCTTCGTCCACTTTCCTTTTTCTTTCCTGCTTTCTTGCTTTCATTGTTTTCCTTCATTCCTTCCTTATTTTTGTCTTCCTTTCCCTTTTTTTTCATTCCTTACTTCCATCGCTCTTGCTTTCCTTTTTCTTTCATTCCCTCTTTCCTTTCTCTTTCATTCTTTTATTCCTATTTCATTTTCTTACCTTCTTTCATTCCTTCTTTCTTTTTCCTTTCTTTCTTTTCTGCTTTCTTTTTTCTTTCATTCCCTCTTTCTTGCTTTCTTTCTCTTTTGCTTTCTTTATTTCCTTCCTTCTTCCTTTTTCTCTCTTTCACCATCTTTCTCTCCCTCTTCTCTTTTTTCTGGCTTTTTTCTGTCTTCCTTTCTATCTTTCATTTATTCCCTTTTTCTTGCATTCATTCCATATTTCTTGCTGTTATTTCTACTTTTTTGCTTTCCTTATTTTTCCTTCTCCCCTTATTTTCTTAATTCTCTCTTGCCTTTCTTTCTTTCTTTCTTTCTTTCTTTCTTTTTCTTTCTTTCCCTCTCTCTTCCTTTCCTTCTTACATTTCTTCTTTTCTTCTTTTTTGCGCCTCTTCCTTCTTTCCTTTTTCCTTGCTTTCTGTCTTTCTATCCTTCCTTCTTTCTATGTTCATAATCATCTTTTTTCCTTCTTTCTTTCTTTCCTTCAATCTTTCTTTCCTTCTTTCTTGCCTTCCTTATTTCTTACTTGCTGTCTTTCTTTGGATCTTTCTTGCCTGTGTTCTTGCCTTCTTACCTTCTTTCTTTCCATGTTTTGTCTTTTTTTCTTGTCTTCTTGCTAGCCTTTTTTTCTTTTCTTCTTGCCTTCTTTCTTTACTTCTTTCTTTCTTTCTTTCTTTCTTTCTTTCTTTCTTTCTTTCTTTTTTCTTTCTTTCTTTCCTTCCTTTCTTTTTCTTTCCCACCATTTTTCCTTTGTTCTTCCTCAAAGGCTAGAGTATGTCAGCCAATGGCACAACGATTGGTGGTCTGTGTTAGCCAAAACCTTTTGTTTATATCAAAATTATGTGTATGACATAGTTACTTATAGGGGGTTTAGCCACACTTCTTTTATGTGCCTGTGGTTGTGTCATTCACATTTTTCTCCAACCCACTCGTGCATGCATCAAGGGGAAATGTGTCTCCCCACTTCAGCTATTGGCTGGCTTCACTATGAGTTACTGCATGGTTCCTTTTCACAAGAAGCACATCCACACACAAATTAGCTCCCTTCAGTGCCAGGGAGTACTATTAGAATGTATGTTTTTTGGGGACCATAAAACATGTGTGTCTTTGGTCAATGTTTTTTTTAGATTGACAAAATCCCAGCAGCTTCCCAGACAATAACGTTTTGCAAAAGCTGTGACAAAACAAAGCAGAAATTGACAAAAAGCTGGTGGACGATGCCAGACATATTGGCTTTGCCAAAGCTTGCTGTTTGTGCAAATATCGTGGAAATCCCCCCCCCCCGCCCCCCAACAAAAACACCTACACTTTGGTGCTATAATACACGCTGCATGCCAGTAGAGTTAAATCCACAGAAGCAAAAATTTGTGAAGATATTTTGTAATCTCTCCTGTGCTCTGAAACACAGAGAGAAAGCATGAAACATTTTTAAAAGCACTTTCTTTGGCTGTTCAAGAATCACAAATATGATTTTTCAACTAGAATACTGAGAGGGCCGCAGTCCAGCGCTCTTAGCAGTATTTCCTTTCTTTTACTTACCTCTCTCGATGTTTGCGAAAAACTGAGCGATCTAGAAAAGATGTAAGCATTTTTATTTCTTTTAAATTTAAATGTTTTGTTTATTGCCACACAGGGAGCAAAAGCCTTAAATAGAATTTTTTTTTCTTCTTTGTGTACATTCCTAAGGGATTGCCTTGCCATGTAGAGTGAATTCCTGCCACTCTATCTATCACCTTGCTGAAATTGCTAAGAAGGGTAGTTTTGTTTGCCTAAAGGCCGTGGACGTTTTTTTTCTCCTGATGAGGTCTCATATAAAACTCCCGGGCTGGTGCTGCCCCTTGCCCACTCCCTGAGGGCTCTGGGCACATGCCATCCCCTCTTCAGCACGCTCCCTTAATTACCTGCTGAAGAATCATAAATTAAGTCATAGAAGTGTCCCCATTTACTTTCCCAAAAGGCATTATTAAGGACAGTTAGCGAATTCAGAGATGTTACGGAATAACACAACAGTTGAAAACTGTTAATATTCTAGAACTTGCCCATGAAAAACATTTGTTTTCCTTGTCTTTTTTTGCAAAATCGCCTGTTCAAATAAAAAGGGCCAACCAATAATATCGTAGTCAAAATGAAGAAAGTAAACATTTACAAATAGGGGCAGGTTGTGCCAAACACTTAAAACTTCAACAGCAACTGTATAATTCGGATGACCTTCTCTGGTTACCTCAGTAGATAAGCCTTTTTGCATGCTCCAATACATCCAAACCTAACTTCTTACACAATGACTCTGGCACATGAAGGACTCTGCCCTTCCAGCCAAAATCAGGAAGTGATGTCATCATCTCAAAACACCAGGAAGTAAGTGCACCTGAGTTTCTCCCTTCACAAAGGGAACTTGTATACAATAGCGTTTGCACAGTAAATAGGCCATGAATCAGCTTAAGGAGAAACATAAGTATAAACAAATATGAAAAGCTGCTTACCTATCACAGCATTCCTTTTGATCAAACAGACATCTAAATCTGAACCAATGTTTGAGATAAAACACAGCCCACGATTAATGATTGAAAAATCAAATAAAGAGGCAAATACAGATATCAACAGTCCCTGACTGGCTGTTCTTCTCATGCAGAATCAAGATGTGATCAGAAGGTGTAGTCAAAAAACGCATGGCAGTAGCAACCACAAAGGGGACAATTTGAAGATGAGGTAATGCAGTCAATGACAAGGCTAAGACGTGAATTTGCACCCAAGATGAACAAACAAGCATTTACAATGCAACGGTTTTGCATTTGGAAAAGTTAGAGCTATTGGCATTGTAAATGACAAAATTTGTATTTATTTGTTGGTTTTGAAAACAGATAAATAAATGGCATTGTCATTTACATTGCCATTAGCTTAATCTCTCGCAAATGTGAGACCTATTGTACCCTACGGACGAGCTCAGCAGACAGCAATTACTACCACACACCCAGAGCCACACACACACACCCAGAGCCACACACACACACACCCAGAGCCAGCCACACACACACACCCAGAGCCACACACACACACACCCAGAGCCACACACACACACCCAGAGCCACACACACACACACACACACCCAGAGCCACACACACACACCCAGAGCCACACACACACACCCAGAGCCACACGCACACACACACACACACCCAGAGCCACACATACAGAGCCACACACACACACACACACACACCCAGAGCCACACACACCCATCCAGAGCCACACACACCCACCCAGAGCCACACCCACCCACCCAGTGCCACACACACACTCAGGAGAGCAAGCACAGCGAGGGGGCAGGGAAGCAAGCACAGCGAGGGGGCAGGGAAGCAAGCACAGCGAGGGGGCAGGGAAGCAAGCACAGCCAGGTGGCAGGGAAGCAAGAACAGCCATGTTTCCAGTGCTTGGCTATTCTGAACAAACCACACGTGAGGGTGGCAGGGAAGCAAGCACAGCCAGGTTGCAGGGAAGCAAGCACAACCAGGGGAAGGGGAACCAGGGGAAGGGGAACCAGGGGGCGGGGGAGCAAGCACAGCCAGGGGGCGGGGAAGCAAGCACAGCCAGGGGGCAGGGAAGCAAGCACGGGCAGGGAAGCAAGCACAGCCAGGGGGCAGGGAAGCAAGCACAGCCAGGGGGCAGGGAAGCAAGCACAGCCAGGGGGCAGGGAAGAAAGCACAGCCAGGGGGCAGGGACGAAAGCACAGCCAGGGGGCAGGGAAGCAAGCACAGCCATGTTTCCAGTGCTTGGCTATTCTGAACAAACCACACGTGAGGGTGTTACCATCATAAATTGATTACTGCAAATTTCCTCTCATAAATGTATAGCTGCTAGCTCCAGTAATGTGGATGCATATAAATGTTGATATATTTTAAAAGGAAAAATGTATAAAATTAATTTTTAACTGTTTTGAATTATTCCTTGATCAATTCGTACTGTGATAACTACTTTTACTTTTGTGCATTTACTAAATGCGAATAAAGTTATTTGACTGATTGATTGACTCAGTTCGCCATCCCACCTTTGTTCCAGCGTCAGAGAAACACTCGACATTACCTTTAATACGTAGCTCACACCTGTGACACACCTGGCACATTTCCTCCTTGCCTAGTTAAAATGCCCCCTAAACGCCCATAATGCGTCACATGATGTCATGAGGTGAAACTCAGGGCAACATGTTGCACACCCAAGTCTGTTCCATGCCAAACACAGTGATGTCAGCATCATAACCATAACATTTGGTGACATTTGTTCTAATGCCATGCTAGGTACCATGTACACATTTTAATGCACACTGTTCCATGGAGCTGCCAACCACAATGACACGCTCAGCCCATTCCAACTCCTTCGTGCGGGGAGGGCGGGATTAGGAAACCATGAGTCTGGACCTGCGGTGAAATGAATAGGGGTAGGGCAGGTGAACACGGTGTGAAAAGGTAGGTAAATCTCAGCCAAGAGGTTACCTGTAGCGAGTAAATCCGAGGTGGCTGGGCGGCGAATGATTCGATCCAGTCCACATCAAAGGAGGCAGCTGATGCGAAGTGGGACTGCAAAGAGTAATCGTTTTAAGCGACACCCCCACGCCATTCCATTTTGTAGTTAAGAGCACGGAGCTGGAAGTTAAGTGCAGATTGCAAAGTGGCATACTTTTTTCATAGCTGTGCCGGTATTTATAGAAATGCGAACCCCCGAGTAAGCACCGTCATTTTCTTTCTGGCATTGTTTTCTTCTGTTCGCATTCCTATAATTGTTATAGATAGAAGCACATGCGCGCCTTTCAGAACAGATTTAAAAAGATAATGCGCGCCGCATATTTCATGGCAGTAATAAGCAGATTGGTTTGTGTGATTTGTTTCCCTTCAGTGTCTGCAGGCAGCGCGTGGGGCTGGGCAGAGCTCGTGTAAATCACACATGAGGGGGAAACCGGCACTAGATGGGGAGATGAGATAAAGCTGCGGGAAGCAGCAGCTCTGAAAGTGATAGAATCCCAGAAAGTGCTGATAGCCTCCGGCCCCTTTCATGTCAATTGCAGAAGGAACGGGCACGTCTCCCTGTCTGCGGCTTATCCGGAGACAGCTACTGTAAGCCGAGGCGCCCTCCGGCTACGGCCGTCCACGGGCTGGTGCTAGATTGCAGTCTGCCCCTGCCGGGCGCGAGCCGCTCCGCTAGTGTCCTCCAGCATGCGACGCCTGCCATCCCCTCACCAGTCCCGGGATCCTTATCACTACAGACCCCAACCTGATTCATGTCTGCAGGGGAGGGGGGGGTGGTGTCTTTCAAAGCATCCTTCTCGCAGCGCTGCGAGCATACCTGCCCGGAACTTCACGCAGAAAACTATAACTGCTTGCTCCCCCCTCCCTCCCGTGCCAGTGGACAGTGGTTTGTAACATGAAAGCCCGCAGTACACCTTGGCAGGGGCTTTCATCTCGGGAGTTTTATGACACTTGGTAAATGTGCAAAGTTGTTTTAATTAGACTCGGCAGACAGCCCGGGGCAGCGACAGCGCCAGTACCTGCACCATAGGCTCCGCATTAGTGTAATATATATAGGCTATGCTATGGATACTAAACTTGTGTACTGTGGGTTATGCCGAGCAGCTGCTCGAGGCATCCCCTCCATGGCCCCAGATGGGTACAGTATGGACGGAGCCCGAAAGGCCACAGACCGCACAGGGCCGGAGCCTCGACACTGGTTTAACATCTGCCCGACTAGCGGCAGTCTGCACCGCCATTGGATTCGATGGCCATCTTTGTGTATCTTTCTGGATCTTGGGATCCAGGCTGCGCACACCATCGCCATGGCCAACACCGCCACCTGCACCCGCTTCACCGACGAGAACCAGCTCTACGAGGAGATTGGCAAGTAAGAGCAGTGCGATCTGTGTCGCTGGACCTCAGTTGACAGCCCTGCGGAGGGAGATGCCTCACAATGGAGCGTCGCAGGCTGTGCTTCCTACCCCCGAAGTAGCAATAGCAGTGCAAAGATGGTGGGGTGTATCTGCCTCTGGCAGCGCAGGGTCTCCGTGTGTTTGGGTTCGGTGGCGCGCTGTCTAGAATAGGAAGGAGTCGTCTCCTGTCACTGGTGCAGTGACCGCTCGGTGCTCCCGGCCGGCACACATGCTCCGGTTTAGAAAACCGGCCCTCCTGGTGCAGTAGGCGCTCGGTCTGTGTGGGCACAGGCAGCTGCTCACGCGGCGGTGCAGTAGGGTTCCTTCCTGGCCGCTAGCATAGCACTGGCTCTGTCCTGACTGCTGGTACAGCGCGAGCCTGACTTTGAAGACAATGCGGACTATGTGTACGACGTCATGTGGTCAACGGTGCATCCCGGGCTCTTCGCATGCGTGGACGGGGAGCGGGACAGGGGCTGAAATCACTCTCCACCGGGCTACATCTTAAAAGAAATGACCAAAACAAACGTATTAAAAAAAAAAACACCCGCCCACAGCCGCATGACGTTTTAAAAGGGGCGGAAAGGGAAAAAATCGTCAGAACGCCCACCAATCGCCTCGGTAAATGACGGACAGATCTCTCTTCCAATGGCTAGCCTCCATTTATGGAGCTAGCCAATGGAAGAGAGAGGCGGAACTAAGGCCACACTGTTCTAACATAAGATTTCGCCTGCACGACACGCTGCTGCGCAGCTGTTCGCCAGGCGAAACCTAAAAACGGGTAAAGCTTGGTGCGTCATTCTGCATTCTACAGCGAGCTGGCAGGAACCCACCAATACTTCAACGTTTGTTTTGCTGTTCACATCCTTCAAACCTAGGCAGCATGTGTATTTTTTTTCAAAGACTTTGGGTATAACTAAAGCGCTTGACATTGATCATTTCTAAATGTGTGTTGCACTATTTCAAAACATTAAGGCAGTCTTTTAAAGATAAAAAATATGATTTCACTGTCACCTGCCTCTTTTTCATTTCTTTGCTATAACATTTTGTATAGTGTGTACCAATTATCTCATCCTGCGTGACCGTGAGCCCACAATCACGATCCAGGGTAGAATGTAGAGTTTGGGGGATCGAGGGTTCGGGCGGCGGTTGGACCGGGAGCTCGAGCGCTGTGAGAACGCGGCTTGTGTCCCTCCCTTTGTTTATGCTGTTTTACTTAACAAAGTTCTGTTCCACCTAGAACCATGTGTCGGCCTTGTACTAGAGAGGAGCATATTTACAAACCCCTAGCGCCATCAGAGCATCACTTCTTTGACCTTAAGGTGGCCATGTGTGCTGGCCCATGTATATAAGGCCACAGAAAGCCACTTTGCATGGCTTTACAAGGCCTTGTAAATATGGCCCTCTTTCACACAGTACTCTCCGTCAAAGGGGCTTGTCAAGGACGTTGCTATGTGTGTTTCCATGCAATACACATGGCTTTTTGACACTGCACTAGATTTGTAAATATGTGGCAGCGCTAAAAACAAATGCTTTTCCAGGGGAGGCGCTAAAATGGAGCAACGAGGAGAAATACTTTTATTTCTTCTAATTTTTTGCTCTATGTGTGCTGCATTATGCAGCACACATAGAAGGAGCAAAACACCTTTAATGAGTGTGTTTGTGCAGGAAGGTGTCCCTTCCTGCAGAAACACAATCATCCCTGCAACACAGGCATCGTTGCACCATGGTGCAAGGGTGCCTGCATTAGTGCACAGGGGAGAGCACAGGGTTGTGCCATATTCATGTCATACGGTGTATCCCTGCATTTTTTAAATGACGCAGGTAGGCACCGCAAAGCTGTTTGCGGCACCACGGTGCACCATTTCATTGTAAATATGACCCATAGTGTCAAGTATATTGCACTGAATTTAGCTTGCAATTATCCTTATATCACTCATTGCCATTGGCCAGATGCCTGCAGCGGTCAGTCAGGTTGTCTCACTGCGGACCCACACTCAGCACTGTGTTGCGACCTGGCTCTTAGTCCAGTGCGGCACACACTGAATCTGTCCCCCCGGAGGGGCACATAGCCTACCGCAGGAATACTCAATAAAAAAAATTGGCTGCAGACTTCACTGTGCGCACTTGAGCCAATCCGAGAATCTCAGCCTCTATGTACTTATTCTTTCTGCCCAATTGGCTAAAAACAGGCTTAGGATACCATAAAACAGGCCCTCAAACAGTAAAATAAACAAAACAAAAAATCCCATATGCTGACTTGTCAGATCTGCCTTTCAGGCACTGGCTGATTGCCCGATAGGCCAGTCTGTCCCTGGCTGTGGACCACTTCCTTCCCTCACGATGCCAGCAGCCTCTGTAGGTCCAGTTTGGAGGACAGTGAATAGTTCCTTTCTGCCTTGATCACTGATTATGTAACCAATCTCACACTGATGCTCACAACAGTAGCGGCTCCTAGAGGGAGTGCTGTGGGGCGGTGGGGCAGGGCAGGGGAGGGGCAGGGTGGGGGGTAGTAAACTTCGGCATACGGCTGAACGGAGGTAAGTACATAAATAAATAAATAAAATGAATTACATTGTGCGCGCTGCAACGCCAAATGGCTGGCTTTTCTTCTCTTTTCTTTTCTTTTTTCTGTCCTTCTCCCAACGCCTCCCCTCCCAGAGACCCATATGCAGACACAGAAATCAGTTTACATCTATATATGATCTAATCTAAACCTTTACATTTGATAAAAGCACAACAATAGTTAATACACCAACTTTAACGCGTTCCCAAGTGGTTTACCCAACGTAATTTAAATTATATCAAGCTGGAGCCTTATTAATACAATTGGTAACTAGTCCCCACATCTCAAGCCCCTTTTTCTCTGCTTTAACACTCGAACGTAAAAATACTGCTTTCTCCCACTGATAAGTGGCTAAAAGTTTCCCCAACCAGCAATGTACTGAGGGGGGTTCTTTGTCTAGCCATCCAGTAGCTATACAAATCCTAAACACTGCCATCGCAGCAAAAAGCAGAGCCCGCCTTGGAGCAGTCATTTCTTGAATATTTACTCACAATACAATGACTTGCGGAGTGAGAGCTACCTCAAACCCAAACATGTTCTTAATATACTTGCCCACTTCACCCTGCAAGACAGGGCAGGGCAGGTAGCAAACATATGCACACTATCTGCAGCAAGGCAATCGCAGCGAGAACAGTGTCTACCAGCTGATCCTCCCCATTTGGAAATTCTTGCTGGAGTAATATATACATTCAGCCACGTTTTAAAACATTGTACTTGCAGATTGGCTGAACAGACCACAGTCTGACCCATTAATAAAGAATCCTCACACTCCCCTGCCCCTGCATGCAGTAATTCCTGCCAACGATCAGTGTGCTTTATAAGGTCGTCCTTCATTTCATTATTGAGTAATTTATAAAATTTCGAAATCGGTGAGGAAGCCCCTAAAGCAAGCTCCAGTAAGGGGACTTTAAAGCCCGTAATTGCTTTCCTAATTAGGATATCTCTCAATTGTGGAAATTTAAAGAAATATTTATTGCCAATTCCAAATTTCTCCTTGATTACACCAAACGAATGCATATTATTATCCATCATAAGATCACCTATCTGTCTAATGCCCCTAGCTATCATACCTTCTTATAGCCATCCCGGAAAATTTCCGGCAATGAATCGTTGCCCGCTATGGGGGTGCATCTATGTATCCTATTGAGCTTTAGTTTCTTCCTCACTGCCGTCCAGATCTTCAAAGCACCTAGCATGGTTTTAAATTTCACTCTTTTAAAGTAGGCATAATCATTATGTCGCATAAGACAGCCATTGGCCTCTGTCCCCATTATTAAGTTGTATAAAAAGGTATAGGGTGTTTCCTCTAATACATCTCTCTCCTTCCCCAGCAATTCCAGCATATGTTGTAATGCGACAGCCCAATAATATAACTGGAAGTTGGGGACAGACCACCCCCCCTATCTTTAGGCAGACTCATGTATCTAAGTGCTCTGTGAGGGTGTTTCCCCGGTAACAAAAAATTTAGAGATTAAGGGCCAGATGTAGGTAGCCCAATACCTGTCGGAAACGGCTGAAAATAGTGATTTTTGGCCATTTCCGACCGGTATTGGGCTATGGAGATGTAGGGGCTCAAAAAACATACAGAATCGGTAATTTTACCGAATCGGTAATTTTACAGAATCGGTAAAATTACAGATTCGGTAAATTTACCGATTCTGTAAATTTTACCGATTCAGTGAATTTACCAATCGGTAGAATTACCGATTGTGTATTTTCAGATGTAGGTAGCACTTTGAACAGTGCTTCAGGCCTTTCAGGATTCGGTATTTACCATGTAATACAATTGCATGGTAAATACTGAATCCCTGTGTACATGCACATCTGTGCATGTACACCTGTGCCATGTGGCACACAGACATGCCCTAAGGGCATGTATGTGTGCCACATGGCGCACAAGCCAGTTACAGGGGTGCAACAGGATGTCAAAGTGATACCCTGTCCCCCTTTGCAATTCGGTATTTTTACCGATTTGGTAAATACCGATTCAGTATTTGCTATTGAATCCTATGGGCTTCAAGGCCCATAGGATTCAATAGCAAATACCGATTCTTACCGATTCGGTAAAAAATACCGAATTTTTACCTACATCTTATTTACCGATTCATAAATACCGAATCGGTAAAATTCGGTATTTATGAATCGGTAAATGAGATTTACCTACATCTGGCCCTAATTGATTAAAAGCAGAAAAACAGATCTTATTTATTTCCACAGGGATTGCTCTGAAGAAGTATAAAATTCAGGGAAGAAGTAGCATCTTTATAACATTACATCTTCCTAGAAGTGTAAGGTACAGGCAGTTCATTCTGTTGAACTCAGCTCTGGTCCTTTGCAACAGAGGCTCCAGATTAATTTGAACTATCTCATCCACATTAGCGGAGATCTCAATCCCTAAATACCTAGCATTTCCCACTAGTCGTGTATCATTCAGGCGCGCTTTAACATTTTTAACAATCATTGTCTTATTTTTGTTAAGAAAGTACCCTGAGGTTTTGCCAAACTTTTCGGTCTCCCTTTCAACCTCCTCGATAGCCTTTTGTGGATTGGCTGTTTTTAAAGCAAGGTCATCTGTATATGCCAATATCTTCGTATCCCCACCTACACACTGGATAGCTAGTATCCTATTGTTCTGTACAATTTTATGGATTAGAGGATCTATGTACAGTGCAAATAACAACGAGGAGCATGGGCACCCCTGCCGCGTACCACGGGTATTTTTAATTACATCTGATGAAGCATTCATCATAGCTATCGTAGTCACAGGTTCTTCATACATACATTTAACTGCATCAATAAAACCCTTACCAAGGCCTTTCCTCTCCATAATCAGCCATAAAAAGGGCCAGGAGACGCTATCGAACGCTTTTTCTGCGTCAAGTAATATTGCAGCCATAGGGTCTCCTGCCACCTTCACCTAGTCAAAAAGATGATAATTATGCGTTGAATATGCTTGGTTGTCCCCCTACCAGGTACAAACCCGGGTTGGAAAGTAGAGACAAATTTTTGAATAACTGTGGCTAGCCTTTGCTCTAGAATTTTAGAATAAATTTTCACATCACTATTCACCAACGTAATTGGTCGATACGACCCCAATTCTGTGGTAGGTTTGCCTTTTTTTTTTTTAAACTATAATGTTAACGCTTTTCCAGGAGGTGGGGGGCGGCCATATCTAAATGTGCTCTGTGGAATACCTCCACCATAAGTGCGAGAAGCTGGATCTTAAACATTTTTATAGAATTCCCCTGGAATTAGATCACTACTAGTGGCTTTGCCCGATGGAAGGAAGTCGATAGCCTCACTTACTTCGTCCATTGTAATTGGCGCATCTAGGCTAGCTTTCTCCTCAGTAGATAGCTGATCACATATTTGCCCCTTATATAATCTTCCATTCCTGGGCCCCAGCCCGGACATCCTCCGTATATAGGCTTTGGTAAAAATTTTGGTATGCAGCGAGGATAGCACCCGGCTCCCTTATCAAGCCAGCCCCCAGATCTCTAATTTCCCTGACCTGGGTTTGAACTCCCTTGTACGTATAGCCTGCATATGGCCCACTCTCTCACTATTCTTGTAGAGTCTACTTCTTCAGGCCAAATATGTACCAGCTGCTTTGTTAAGCGATATCTCTGCGATAGTGATCTTTAATTGTGCTGGCGCCGAATCGCCCCTTACATTTAATACCTCAATCAACTCATCTTCTACCTTCTCCAGATTCTCATATAATGATTGTAGCAGCATTCTTTCCTTTTTTTGCACCTCCCAGCCATACCTAGAAGTTTCTCCTCTGACCCCTGCCGTCAGTGTGTCCCATACTATGCCTACATTGGTGCTCCCTATATTCTCCTCAATAAAAGCTGGCGATTCTTCTCATGCAGGATGTATTTATTTATTTATGTACTTACCTCTGTTCGGCCGTATGCCGGAGTTTACTACCCCCCACCCTACCCCTCCCCCACCCACCGCCCCACAGCACTCCCTCCAGGAGCCCCTACTGGCTCAAAAGCAATCATAAAATAGTCTCTTCATACCATTTTACACCATTAGCATGTTAACATGCCTCATTTGGTATAGGGTAAACACAAAGGTTGTTTGAGATGATTTTCCGATCACTCATAATATATTTTATATGTTGATTGAGTCATAAGTAATAAATGTCTCGCTGAGGGTAAATCACGGATGTACCCTCATCACATTACGAAAGAATACATTATTTTCAATCCTGAGAAATAACAATTCGTCTCTATTTCAGGTAGGCACTGCGTAGTGATCAGATCACCCCCTTAAATAATGATAATACATTTTTCCATATCTAAAACATTCAACCCATGCATGGTTTTGAAAATATGTTTTAAAAAGCACACTGGAGAGGCATAGCGACCAGAATTATATTTTGAACGATTGTATTGATCATAGCAGTGTTTAGGTGAATCCAGAGGCATCAGTGTTATTTTGGGAAACTTTTAAAGTAGACAGAAATAGTTACCAAACAGAAGCAGGCGAATATTGGGGGCAAGGGGGATGAGGTTTGGCGCAAAAGAGCTCGGCTTGGGAGCGGAAACCCATTTTTGATTCAAATGCCAACCTTGTTTGCTAAAATCTGAAATCCGAATCATCCTCCGTCAAAAAATGTGTAAATCTTCATATTTTATACCCGTGATTTGCATAGATTAATTTATTTTCAAAGATTCAGAAAATGAAAATGACAATGCCATTGAAATGTGCACCAATTGTAAATTTCTAGGAGCATTTAGCTCTCATGGTCCATTATGAATAGTCAAGTGGATCATGGGCATGACAAGCAATTCCACTGGATAACACATGGCAGAAATAGGGAAAAATTCATTTTTGAGGATTTTTTCATTATGGCGAGATTTTTTGTTTCCCAGTGGGGAAACACTCTTTACTGCACCACCGGAAATATCGGTGGCGAACCCATTCATTTCTCCACCTTGAAAGTAGCTTACCTCTGGTCTTTTATATAGTGCCTTTCAGGGTGAGAAAGGAGCTGCAAAACATTGGTGAGTAGCCTAACGTCAGGAGGTTATGGGAGCTTGCCAATTTCGTTCTGGCAAATGACAAAACGATATTCCATTAATTACTCTAGTAAACCATTTACCCCAACGAACAATTCGGCAAGTTGGCCGATTGCCTGCAGGATAAATCCGATTGGTCGGTGGAATGTCAATCAAGCTCAGGGAACTTTTGAGCGCAGATCAGATTTTTGTGCATGGTGATGTAACTTCCATTAGCCTGCTGAAAAAAAAGATCTGGAAACCGCCCAACAAAATGATTTTCTTTATCTATTCACTCAGGCACTTCTCAAGCTGTTTGCATAAAATTACACACATTTTAGCTTGCTCGGCAAAGCAATTGAGGAAAAAGTGCTAAACCAATTGTGGAGATCTAAGTATTTATAACTCTAAATTTGCCACTGAGAACTTAATGTGCATTTACGAACTCATGCGTTTGAGAAAAATGATAGAATAATTGATCTACAGTCTTTTTTTCCTCTTAGAGGCATGTAAGTGTTTTTCTCTAACAGTCGAAATGCTGGGTGGGAGCAGATGGTGAAGGAAGGGTCTGCGATTCATCATCATGATGCAACAAAAGCATCTTCACTTCAGAACTAGTGGATTGTGTAATCCATATTCATGAACAATAAAAGATTGCTTAAATGACTTTATTCAGTGATTAAAATAATGAACATGAGAGTGAAGAGTAAGTTAGCTTGGGGTCTCTGCATTCCATAGGCTCGAGCTGAAAGGCAATTTTCTGCTGAAAACGTAGGTTTACACCTGAAAATTATTCCATTTACAACTGCCAGGAATTCACAGAAGGATTCCTGGCAGGGGTACATTGTAACAATACTGATGATTTATCTGCCATGAGATTACCCTCCCACACACACACACTTTGAGTAGGTGTGGGGAAAGGGATTTTTCTAGGGGTAAATGTTTACTCCATGAAGAAAACAGAAAAGAAAAATAGTGTCATTGCACATTGGGCTGAAATTCCAATGGGTAGAGACATCCACTATTAAGAATCCCACAATGGGGAAAATTCCGGGTAGTGTGCCTGGAAATCTGTGTCTGGAGCAGATTTCAATGTGTAATCAGCCGCAGCCCATGCAGGTAAGAGCGGTGGGGCCGGGTGAGGGGTTTGGGGGGGCGGGGTATTTAAACAGAGTGGGGGGTATTTAAACAGACAACGACGAGGGAAAATTAATTATTCATTTAATTTTCCCTGGTAGTCGTCTGCCGAATCCCCCTCCCCCCAAACCAACCCCACCGCTCTTACCTGCAAGGGCCACACCTGTGTATAATGATGCCAATGTTGGTGAATTTGCTAAATATTTTAATCTGCGCCCTTTCATAGGAGTACTACTTTGGATGCAGATTTAATATTGTTTTGTCAATTCCCCCCCCCCCCCCATAGCTTTCTTCCATCATTCCGTAGTCCAGAGAGGATACAGTAGCTACAATAGTTACATAAAAAGATATAGATATTTGTTTCCTTCTAACACTTCAAAAGTGCTACTTTTCTCAAATAGGATACATAAAATAAAGCACTGAATTACAAATCAGATCTTATTAAGATGAATTTGTATCTGTTGATATGTATTAGTTCAAAGGTGTTTTCATTATATATTTGTAAATCGTCTAATAACCATGGAATCAATCCAGACCGGTTTACAATTGTCAATGAGGCCACTTTTTAAGAGATTAAGTTGTGATATATGAAACCTTGACAAAGCCTGCAGAATCGGGTGAAATGTTTGTATGAGGTCAGTAGTTTGTATCCTATTTTGTAATATGGAATACATATAGATTTACAACATATATACATTATGGAGTCATTGAAATATCTTTCATTTGTTGAAAAGATGTTTGCTAGGGGCAAGGAAATCCTTAGATTATCAGACACTGTGTTGTTTTCCACTGATGAAACTGAGCTAATAATAATACTGCCTTACTGATAATACTTACCAGCTTCCCATGATACTGCTGAGCCACTGATTGAACTGAATCACTAGTATTAATGAATCGTTAATAATACTAAGACACTAGTAATACTGAGCTACTAGTAAGTTGAATACATTATGGTAATGACTCACTAATAGTGGTGAACCATTGGTGATACTGATCCAACATACTCAGTTAGAGGCAATACTGAGCCTCACTCTTAGTGAAGGACCAGAGCACAATACTCGAAAGAGACTTCACTGTGTGACGAGTGAACCTGACCAAGATCTATTCAGTGAATGCTCACTGTGAAGGATCACATTTCAAAGCCCAGCCTGCAGGTCAAGTCAGTTGTGCTGCCACTCCCATAGCAACTGTCTCCTAGACGTTCCTCTATCCTTGCTGCCAATTCTTTAACCTTACAGCCAATTAACTCAGTCAGAAATGTCAAATCTGTGGAAAATGTCCAAAATATATATTTCTGCAGGTGTAAGAAATTGGATGACTGGTTGAGGAGGGTGGGGGGAGAAACCCTACTCAAGCAGGAACGACAGCATCTAGGGGCCAGATGTACGACCATTTTTTGCGGTCGCAGAAGGGTATTCAACCCTTTTGTGACCGCAAAAAAAGTGGTGGTATGTACCAACGCTATTTTGTGACTCATAGACTCGCAAAATAGCGTTTGTGACTCGCTATTAGGAAGGGGCGTGCCAAGGCTGTCCCTTCCTAATAGCGAGTCCAAATGGTATGTACCAATGTTTTGCGACCGCATTTGCAGTTGCAAAACACTCGCAGTTTACCACCTACTTCAAGTAGGTGGTAAACCATTCGCAAACAGGAAGGGGACCCCTTCTCCTTTGTGAATGGGTGCAAAAATATTTGTTAAGAGCAGGCAGTGGTCCCCGGGACCACTGCCTGCCCTTAAAAAATTAAACTGAGAACTATCATTTTTCTTTTTTAAATGCATCCCATTTTCCTTTAAGGAAAATGGGCTGCATAAAAAAATATCGGCTTTATGTAAAAAGCAGTCCCAGACATGGGGGTCTGCTGACCCCAGCAGGCCACCATCCCTGGCAGTGCTAGCCATTCCCAATGGGGTCGCAAATTGCGCTTGCCTCATGAATATTGATGAGGCATGCTATTTGCGACCCCATTGGGAATCTCTAAGTGCCTGTGACACTGTTGTACAATGCATTTTGTGACAGTCAAATCTCTAGTTGCAAAGGGATGCTATTTGCAAGTCGTACATCTGGCCCTAGAATCCTTGTCTGGATGAAGTCACAAGCAAACCCTAAACTCAACCCTTTGGTAGATGGCACTGAGTAGTCAGGCTTAACTTAGAGGCAATATGTAAAGTATAAATGCAGCACTTCAAACAGTAATAACATGTAATATGACGCACGAAAAATCCCACACCAAATTAGAAAAATAGAGTGAAATATTAATAAGCAAAACAAGATCTAACCAACAAAAATCCAATCAGTAGATTTAAGTGAAAAGAGCACCAAAAACAACAAAGTACCAACTGGGAATATTTGGCCATGCTGGACTGGGACAAAGTCATAAGTTCAGGCCGACCCCAGTGGAGTGCGGGCTGGCTACATGTACCAAGTCCACCCGCTGGTTGCAGAGCGTTCCTGAGCCTTGCGCCTAGGAGGCATCATGCAGCAACGATTCCCAGAAGCTACAAACTATGATGCAAGGTCCTGGATTGCCATCGCTGATGCCTTCAACAATGGGCTTGCATGATGCAAAGTCCTGTGTTGAGATGCGTTGTGCACCTGCTGGTTGTTGGGAAGCTGTGGGGCTTGCGATGCGGAGTCCTGCGTCATCATCGAGGATATAATGAACTTAAGCAGACAGATGGGTTGTGAGTTGGTTCCTAAAGCTGAGTAGATTGTCGTTCTGACTAAGGGTTAATGATAAAGTATTCTAAAGTTTCGGGGCAAAATAAGCGAAAGAGTGGCCATAGGCATCTGGCTCTATTTACTCACTGTGTGATATGCAGAGTGGTTTAAAATGAATCCTCTTGCTTATCGACAGCCAATGAAGCATGGCAAGAGTTGAGGGGGCCAGTTGGAATTTTGGGATGGCCAAAAGTATTCGGGTCGCAGCACTCTGTATAACCTGAAGTTTTTTAGTAACAGAGAGTTGGCTACCCAGATAGAGAGAGCTCCTGTAGTTGAGATGGGATAGTATTAAACTGCACCCCCGTTCTACGGGCTGGAGCTGGTAGCCGGATAAGAGTCTTCCTAAGAGCTCTTAAGAGGCCAGAGCAGCTGAATGCCAGTTTTTTGCTTGGGTAACCATAGTAAGTTTACTGTCCATGCATCAAAACTTAAGGTTTGTACCTGCCAGGTCTTTTGCCAGGTCAAAATGGCAGTTTAAAACTGCCCTTACAGGCTGCAATGGCAGGCCTGAGATAGTTTAAAAGGGTTACTTAACTTGGTGGCTCAATCAGTGCTTGAGGCCCACTAGTAGCATTTAATATACAGGTCCTGGGTACATGTAGGTCCACTTTATCAGGGACTTACATGTGAATTAAATTGGGTGTTAGTTAATTTCACCAAGTTTAAAGGAGAGCACACCAGCACTTTAGCACTGGTTAGCAGTGGAACAGTGTACAGAGTCCTAAAAGTCAACAAAAGTGGGTTCAGAAAACAGAAGGGTGAAGGCAAAAAGTTTGGGGATGACCCTAAAGACAGGGCCCGGCCCACCAGCAGGAAGTTCCAAAATTTCAACATCTATGAACTAAGAAATCTGCGTTTTTCTGCTGAAAAACCAGAGCCACTGATTTTGGATGTGCCTAGTAATGAGGAATTGTGATACTCGTTGCCAGTCTTGCAAAATATGGTTTTTTACCACTGCTGTAAAAAATGTCAGGAAAGAGGGCAGCATGCTACTTCATACTTAGTCTTTACAACCATCCTCCATGAAGTAATGTCCATTTTGTTGTGCTTAATCACCAGGGGGTACTTTGTGTACCAATCTCCTTGGGACAGAGTATATCATGTGTGTGTGTGTCTCTGTGTGTATGCTCATGTGTGTGCACTTGTATTGCCTTACATGCTTTCTAGATTGTAGGGTTGCATGACAGTTTGGCCAATCTCATGCTACTGAGAGAACTGAACTGTCAGTAATGCATTGATAATGGTGACTCATAAAGCTATCTCCCCCAAACACAACTCTTTTTCAAGTCTTCCACCATCCTGCCTCAGGCTGGGACAGCATTAACAAATATAATAGACCTTGAGCAAAATGCAAGGTTCAATTTGAAGGCAGGTCCTGTGCACTAATTTCCAAAACAAAGCTGCTTCCTCCTTGATCATATCTGTAAACAAAATGTTTGACTCTAAAATGAATCTATCAGAAATACTAGCATCGGTAACAGCATGCTGATTTAATCGCGGGACAGCAAAACATCTTTCTAACTTACGTAAATGATTAAAACAGGAAGAAATTCGATAGCTTTCCTGGTTTGCAAGTGATGGATCCTTTTCAGATATGAAACCCACATTTTTTGCAATAGGAATGGGTAACGTCCCATCATAGAGGGCCAGATGGTGATGTATCCTAACCAAGAATTGTGGCTCTTTGAGAATTGGATGAACTGTAAGCTGCTCTCTGTGGCAGCAATAATTAGGGCCAACTTGTTGTCATCAGCAGGGCAGACAAATCTCAACCACAAAGAATGGGTCAAGATAACTAAATGAATAGGATGGTGAAAGCACAGATCTCTGGAGAACGTGGCAGGAAGTAGGGAAACGAGGAGAGCAGAAGGGGAAGGAGACAACAGACAGTGAGTAAAGACACAAACCTTTAAATCACCATTCCTGGAATCCTGATCAGGTGCTCAACACCCATAGTGCTTAAAGGGCTTAAGGCTTAAGCCCCCCCCCCTGTTTGTGCCTCAGCCCTGCTGCTGCAGCTTGAGCTGCTGTGGACTCGGCTGGGCAGCATCTGGAGTCGCACTTGTCACTTTCAACCTACACTCACAGTGAACACACTGCACTCACACTGCTCACCATGCACTCATGCCATTCACACTCCTCCTACCCCGCACTCACAGGAGCACACCACTCAGCCTGCATGCATATGACACTCCACTCACTTGTCACTTTCACTGCTCACCTTACACCCACAGCGATCACACTGCACTCACGCTGTTACCCCTCACTCACACAGTTTGTGCTTTTTCACTGGTTCCAGTAGCCCCTGTGTCCGCACTCTGCCTATTCCTTACATTTGTATTTTATTTTTACTGCCACAGTGGGAGATTGCATTTAATGAAAAGGCATCTCAGGAATAGGGATGCCATCTTTACTAGAGAAAAATATCGCCATTTGTTGTAGCTCCAAAGAGTTTGCAAAGGCCTTGCCTTGACACTAAATAGGGCTGTAAATAAAATGGTATGAATTTATTTGTAACATGACTTTTCTGTCTTTGTTACCTTTAATTATCAGTCATGGATCATTAATGCGGACCTAGAACACATTTAAAAGTGCTATTTATATTTGCTTTTTGAAGTATGCACAAATAAGTGCTAAAAATACCATCTTTAGGTGATTTAACTTATTTTTGTACTGGCTGGGACATCAAAATACCAGTGGTGCTTGGCATAAATCTGATCACTTGGCAACCCTAAGTTTTTTGTAGGATCAGCACATTATTTATTTCCTTCAGCCTCCACCCCTGATTGATGCCATATAGCAATAGTTTCACTTATATCTATAACCCTACGCCAGCTCTCAATACAATCCTGAGTTACTACAGGTGTGTGGGAATATATCAGGAAACATCCTTTTTAACGCAACTTTTACCACGCAGTGCCTTTACGACGCAACTATTACAATGCATGTCATTACAACGCATTGCGCTGGGGGGGCGCTCTACAATAGGGAATGGATTTAATTTACTATCCAACACCTTCCCTACTATCCACGGGGACTGGAGTTGGAATAGTAAATTAAACTATTCACTATCCAGCACCCCTTAACGCTATGCATTGTAATAGCATGCGTTGTAAAACCTGCGATGTAAAGTCATGCGTAGTAAAAGCATGCGTTGTAATGTCATACATCCGAATATATCGTACATTCAGACAACACGTTCCTCATTTCCACTGCTCACCCTTCACTTTGATGTTAACCCTGTACTTCACAGAGATACCACTGCACTCACACTACTCACCATGCATTCACTCTATTCACCCTCCTCCTACCATGTAGTTCCACAAGCACACCACTTGCCCTGCATGCACATGATACTTCACTCACTTGAGCACACATGAACACACCACTCACCCTGCATGCACATGACACTCCACTCACTTGTCGCCTTCACTGCTCACCTTACACTCACAGTGATCGCACTGCACTCACGCTGTTAACCCTCACTCACACAGTTTATCCTCTTACCCTGCAGTCCTATGAGTACACTACTAACCCTGCCCTCCCAACAACCACACTGCTATTATCCCCTTTGCCATTGACTCACACTGTTTTCCCTCCAATTATCCTGCGGTCACATGAGCACACTTCTCACATTGCACTCCTGTGACCCTTCACTCGCCTGTCACTCTCACTGCTCACTGCGCAATCTCACTAAAACAAGCACATCACTCAACATGCATTCATTTCTCCCACTCTGCTCTTTCACCAGCACCCAAACTGAAATGTCACATCACTCTACTGGCAGTCACTCCTCTCACCCTCCTCTCACATTGTAACATTGCTCACTGTGCACTCATATAGGCACTCCTGTCAGTCACACAGTTCACCCTTCACTAACATGGGCTCACATGGGCACAGCACTCACCCTGCACTCACACCACACAAACAAGCACAGCACGCACCCTGGAGTCACACCACTCACCCAGCACTTCCTTCCCTAACCCTGCTCTCACAAGGACAAACCTCTCACCATGCATTCTTACAGGCGATGTGTTCATCCTGCCTACATACAGGGACAGTAGTCTACAGGAACTAATAAGGGCATATCACTCAATCTGCACTATCTCTTCTTACCATGCACTCACCACTCACTCTCATAGATCGCACTTCACTCTCGCCGCTCACCCTGCACCACACACAGGCACATCACTCACTCTGCCTTTACACCTCGCACACCACACTGCACTCTCACTGCATGCACTCCTCTCACCCGGCACTCACATGGGCCCTCCTCTCACATTGCATTCATGCAGCTCACCTAAACTGACATTGGCACATTTTTCACCATACACTGGCACACACATGCTTCACTCACTCCCACTATTAACCATCACCCATTACTTACATGAACACACCTCTTATCTGCACAATACAAATTACATAACTCTCATGAATATACAGATATTTCTATAAAGGCACCCACAGAATACCTGCTCTTTACGTAGTTCTAGATGACTACTTAATTCAACCTGCAACAACGGGACTGGTGCAAGAGGGGAGAGTGGATTAAGAATGTGGCATGGTGTAAGGAGGGAGACTAGGGCTGCTGCTTTAGGATATGGTGTTAGATTTAGGATCGTGTGATACCTTCAGGCATTCCTGACTTTCCATTCACCACAATGCTTCATTCCGGGACCTGTAGTTTTTTTTAACATTGCAAGTTGGGTCTCAAAAAGCCCAAAATACAAAGTATCACTGGGGAATATCCAATAAGTCAAGCATTTCATAAGATCAGTTGGATGCTGTGATATTGCATGTTATAACGTGGATTAGTTATTTTCTAATACTGTAGCTGCTTGATCCACAAGTGAAACCAAATATAAGCCCCGTACAGCTATTTTAAGGATGTGTACTTTTCATTCACATCATACTTGTAACAAACATTGACAAGACAATATATTATTATTTTTAAATAGCGTAAAGTGAATATGTTTTTCTTAAGCTTCACTAAAAGGCAAGGCAGGCGTAGCAGAAGCTTCAAGGCAAGCTTTTCTACCACAATAAAAACAGATTGACTAATGGAAGTGTGAATGGCAGTGTGTCTCGGTGTGACAAAGTACAAATGTCCGAAAGAGTTCAAGAGATATAGTGAGAATGTGCGTGAGAGAGAATGTGTGTGTGTCAGTGTATGTGTGTTATGCATGCAAATGTGCTGCTGAACTGGCATTCTGAAAGTTGTTCTTGCCTTATGGACAATGGCACTACTAGAATATGGAAGGGAGGTGTTAATTGTGGTAAACTGCAAGCCCTTACAAGCTTCTATTAAAACACCATGATTTGCTGTGGGGACTTGACTGTCTAACTGAGTAAGCCAATTGCCCAGTCACACCTAGTGGTAGGAAAACAAAACACTCGCCACCACACCTGGCCGAAGACCCTGAGAAGATGCACGTAATTCTTAGCATATGCGGTGGATCCATAGCAAAAGGCTGTAACTGATATTTGAGGTAACTCTCGTCATATGATTTCCTGTACTCATTTTATAAAGGGTGTCAATGGAAAAATGCTGACCAATGTATATCGGAGGAAGTTTTTAGGGGTATCCATGGCTGTGGCTGAAGTATCCATGGTAAATTTCCCGGCACTGTCATATTGAATTTACTCCTTGGCATAAGGGACTCACCCATGAAAAAAATGATGACCTTGATAGAGTGGGAGTAATTGTCTGACTTGAGACATTTGAAGAAAACGAGATCTACTCCTAGGAAAGGTCAGGCTTCCCTGGTGCACCATGAAAGTACTGGAATGTTTCATGTATGCCCATAAGGGTCTGCAGCATTTTAGCAAATATGATCCCAAAAGTTTCAAAATGTTTTTGGGGGAGAAGTCTACTCTTCCTTAACACCTTGCATGTTCATGACGAGCTCAGCTCATCATGAGGCATGGTGCTCTTGTGCTCATGACGAGCTGAACCCGTCATGGGCCGTGGAACGCTCACACGTGGGGATAATTCCCCTGCTGTGCTGAACGTTCCACGAAAACAGGTGTGGCCGTGACGAGCTCAGCTCGTCATGAGCACAGGAGCACTGTGCCTCATGACGAGCTGAGCTCGTCATGAGCAAGGGGGCGCTGTGCGCGCACGCCGCCCCCAGCACAGCGGGGGAATTACCCCCGCAGCGAAGGGGATAAATCATCTACAAGAAATGTGTTAACTTGTTTTGCTTGCTGGAATATGAGGGAGGTATCACACACCACCACTTACATAGATCTTTTTCCTCATATAATGGGTATGAGGTTAGCTCTCACCCCATTTTCTGGAAATGCTTGTCCTGCCCCATTGCTGGGAGCAGGACTGGCTTTATGGTGGTGCAGCAGCACCTGCCATTGACTGTGTTTAAAAAGTTTTTGGGGTTTAAAAGCCCATGAGCTTCTTTGTGCATCAGGTAGTTTTCAGACAAGAATACAAATATCAAGATAACTCTGGTGATTAATGTTCCTACTAGTGAGCATTCAGAATGTTGTCTAGCTGCCCTGTTGGGTCATCTTAAAGTAGCACAGAGTGTTACTGTGCCTACTCCAAAGAAGGTGTACCATGCCGATCACAGAACGGAGTGTGAGTTATCTATGAGTAGCACTATAAAAAGTAGGAGGATATGGGGGAGGAGAGCTCCAAAAAAGACTGTCGTACTGGCCGCCACCAGCGTATGAGCCAGTCCTGGCTGGGAGTCTCAGCCCCCCCCCCCCAAAGTTCGGATCTAGTTGTGCTCCTGATCCTGATTAATGCCTACTAGTCAATATCATTATAGATCATCAAGGACGTCCACCAGGAATACATGAATGTAAATAAAGTAGTCAGTAGTGAATTACATGCAAGAGGAAAAATACATATGATACGGTTTACATGTTATTTCATATTTGAAATAATAATATATATGACATACTTTCTCAAATAGTCTAGTTCCACATTAATAAATAATAAATATTGCGCAAGATTCCAAATACAAATTAACAATGATATTTTTGGAAAGTAGGACGAAGTAGATAGGAAGATGTTAAAGAAGTAAAAGTGAAATCTATTTTCACAACTCAATGTGAACTTTGCTGTTGATTTTGTAAAACGTCTGCCATTGATTGATTGCTGAGAAATCAATAATGCCTCCAGTGCACACTCTGTGTACCTAATTAATGAATTACTTGCTGGCATTAGTTTTAGCAGTTCTACAGATGGCGTGCGGAGTAGGAGGACATCGCTATTCCATTCTTCCTTACACAACCTAAGATTATGTCACATATTAGGTGTTTTCATTGTTTTTTTTTGCCTGATCCTTACCTAATTTTTCTGAAAATCAGTTAAATAGTACAGCAACTGTTAGTTCTAGATTGTGAAGAAAATATATTTTGATAATACTGAAACGGATACGACAATTATTTGTTGTATTGAAGTCTGACTTTTGTTTTTAGAAAAACTGAAAACCAACACACTTCCATTGCATCACATAAAACATTTTTGCAGACTGCTCTTTAAACCCCAGTGAAACCTTCTTTACCCGATTTACTCTGTAGTAAACTCTAGAACTGATGTTAGCATCCAGTTCACCTTACGGTATATATGTTTTTGTATGCAAGGACATACTTTCGTGTACTTTGGTGCTCCATTTTGCACAATAGGTACCCCTGGTTCTACACATTTGATATAATTTAAAACTGCGATTGTAAGAAATATAGAATAGAGTTAAGATACGGCCCAATTCTAAATTAAAGTTACGTTTGTTAGAGATGTATGTCACTTAGTAAATGTTAAACCACCGGCATAAAGTCGGATGGGTAATTTTATTGTGGTCATATTTCCAGAAAAAGAATGCGCAGATTGAATAAAAATAAGACAATGTAGGGTGGCAAAGACAAAAACTTGAACATTTAGTTTATGGTATGATTTGGAACACTGCAATATTCATATATACCCGATAACAGGAAGCAGGAAAAATGAGTATTCTCAAAACATCAATCCAAAGCACACAGGGCAAAATTTTCAAAAAATGCATGCAACAAAACGCAGCCTCCAAAGAGGCCATGCTGCATTGTGTGACAGGGAGGGAGCAGGAGAGCACCATATCTAGAGATTTGGCACCCTCCTCTCCTTTGAAATTAGCAGTGGGAGAGGCACTCCAATATTATACACTAATATTTTCTTTTTAATACTACTTTTCTAAGCGTGCTGCAGGGGAGGACGCAATGCCCATAATGCGTCGTAAACAATAAACATGAAAGAATCAAGCTGATCAGCTTGCCCTCCGCGCACTGTAACTATGACCCGGGTGGGTTTCTAATCAAAACATACAAGTCAATTTGAAAACAATGAACTCAACACAAGTTTTTGTTTCTGTTGACATAAATTATATTTTCAATGATTTTTTTTAAATGAATTTATGACTTTCATTTCAGTTATGAATAAAAATTCATGGAAATCAGATGTTCAATCACATCTATATGTATTTTACATCTTACAATTTTATCGCAATAAGTTCTTGTGCCCAATGCATTTCGGGCCACACGGCCCTTCTTCGGGGGCAGTACCTGTGAAAAAAATATACATTTCGTTTGAAATATTGACAAAATACCGGTCTTACATCATACATTGGTACAGTTGGCCACACGAAAATGCAACCATATCTAGCTTGCGAGAAAGCTATGTAAGTGAATATCTGCGAAGCGTTTTATCTAAATATACACAGAAAACCTAATCATGTTAGCACGTACTCATATTAACGAATGCGAACAACCCATATGACCATTGCAAGCAAAAAATGTACAAAAACTAGTAAAACAAACTTATAAACACCGAGAAGTGTGAAAACTCACTTGTTTAGCACTAAAGTGTGAACTTCAAGGAATTCTACGATGTGGTGTGTTTAACACGTGGACCGTCAAAAACAGGGTGTTTCTCTCACAGCACTGGAAAAATATCAAGAAAGGCTGATTAAAAAACCATTCTTACACGGTGTTTTTTTTCGCTAACTTAAACACCGAACTTAAAAAAACACTCACTGAGAACTAAATGAGAATATCCAAGACTCTACGAGGCTGTGTTCAGATGCTTGTTAACTTCGAAACCGGTTGCTGCACCCAAGCTGTAACGAACAAGAGTAAACCTCCTGAGAACATTTCCCCTTCAACTTCCGCATCATCAACTTAACTCCACATGTTTTTAAACGCATTCAAACGTATGCGCAATGTTTTACACGAAGTGATACCACGATATAACTGAGGCATGTTAGAAAACTAACCTTTAAGAATAACACGAGATGACTGGGAGCTTGGACGGGACTTTATGCTTCTGCCAGTAATCTAAAACGTGGAAACCCACATGCTGTAAACATATGCTCAAAGCACTAACAAGTTACCGACTACATCAAACTACGCTCCTACGGGACACATACCTTGTCAATTCTGCGAAGAACTATTACCACGACAAACCGCTACCGCCATTGTGTTCATCTTACCAATACTGCTAGGCACCATTAAATGACGCGATAGAAGTACTAAAAATAAACGACGGACCACGTTTAAAACCGAAAAAGCGCGATACCTAGTACATGGAGAAAAATAAAAATGGAAGAAACACCATATTGAAACAGGAAAATGTACATGTAGTGTGTCATGATAAATCAAGAACATTCATGATAATACAACATATAACAGAATGTTGCTAACCAAATACATAAATGATCATGTTCTAATTAGTTGATACGTTTATCTTGTTTTCTGTGTCCTTCAGCATGCAGTATTCGTGCAGTATCCTATAAAAAACAAGTTAGATCCACTCTATCATTAATCCCTTTAGGATCTTGCGTTTGTAATCTGCGAATCCAGTAAATTTCCCTCTGTAAGAGAGTCTTAGTGAGACTTTTACCCGGGATCGGGGTTGCCACTTCGAGGATCAGGAATTTGGTTTGCGCTATTGAATGTCTGTGATTCTCCCAATGTACTGCCAGACTACTGTTGGGATTTTTGTTTCTAATGGTGCTTTTATGTTCTGAAATCCGGATTTTAATTTTTCTCTCTGTCTTGCCTA
Organism: Lissotriton helveticus; assembly: GCF_964261635.1. Taxonomy (NCBI): domain Eukaryota; kingdom Metazoa; phylum Chordata; class Amphibia; order Caudata; family Salamandridae; genus Lissotriton; species Lissotriton helveticus. Next base: position 1,533,116,055 of record NC_136067.1, read on the forward strand.
TATACAAGAGTCCGCAGGGACACTTGATCGCATAAATGACATTCATTGAGTTGCAATCTGCATTGGTTCTAATCAAAATGGTTTCTCCTGTGTGTGGATGTTTAACACTGTCAGTCACCATGACATTATTGCAATGTACGCAATTTTGACATTTTTTCATCCCCTTATAAACTTGCTTCGGACTTGTAGGATGGCTCTTCAACATTTCTTTGAGATTTCGTGAACGTTTATAAGCAAAAATCGGCTTATCCAGAAACAAATCTTTGAAATCAGGCTCATTTCTAAGCAGTTCCCAATGTGTGTTTATACTCTTTTTGATCTCATAGGAGCTGGTGGAATATTTAGAAACAAATACCTGGCGGTGTTGCTGTTTTTTGATGTGAGGTTTGAGTAAAGATTCCCGAGGTAGTTTATTGGTTTTATCCTTGGCTGTTTCTAACACATTTGGGGGATATCTCTTGGATACATACTTAGCTGTGATCATACTCAAATTGCTTTGAAGTGTTTCAGCCTGCGAACAAATTCTTTTTGCTCTTAGCATCATGGAGTACGGTAGATTGTTGATCAGATTCCTAGAATGGAAACTATTGTACATCAAGGCAGTGTTTTTGTCAGTCACTTTGTGGAATACTTCAGTATGTATGGTGCTATGCTCTATTTTCACCAAAACGTCCAGAAAAGCAATCTGTTCCCGCTGTATGTTGCTAGTGAATTGAATATTTTCATCATATGTATTCAATTGAGAAATCTTGTTTTGCAATTTGTCTTTGGTGCCTTTCCACATCACGAAGATGTCGTCGATATAACGACAATATAAAAGTATGTTATCTGTCCATTCTGCATCATGCTTGAGAAAGCTGTCTTCATATCTTGCCATGTATGTATTGGCATATGCCGGTGCCCCGGAAAAACCCATAGAGGTACCCTTGTTCTGCAAGAAGAAATCACCATTCCACTTGAAATAACTGTGGTGTAAACAAAAATGCAAAAGTTCTAACAAAAAACTTTTTTCAGCCGGTATCTCCTCCTGTTTCAACAGGGCCCATTCTACTGCCTCTATGCCTTCAGAGTGCGGGATAGAGGTGTAGAGGGCCTTGACATCTAATGTGCAAATCCATACATCTGACGTTATCTGTATGTCCATGAGTTTTCTAAGGAAATGAGTAGTGTCCTTGATATAGGAGTACCAGCTTTGAACAAACGGTTGTAGGAACTGATCCAGATATTGTCCCAAAGGCTCGAAGATGGTGCCACACCCGGTAACTATAGGGCGAAACGGTGGATTTGAAAGATCTTTATGGACTTTAGGTAGCATGTAAATACCTGGTTGTTTTGGAGAAGTAACAGTCAAAAAGGAACGAGTTTTCTTGCTAATCCATTTCATTTCTTCTGCTGTTTCCAAGATACTCTGCAGCGTGATTTGTAATTCTTTAATAGGATCTTGATCCAGTCTTAAGTAAACATTAGTGTCGGATACATGTTCTGTTACTTTTGCATCGTAGAATGTTTGATCCATTACGACGATAGCGCCGCCCTTATCTGCTTGTTGGATATGTATCCTGGAATCTTCCGTCAATTCTTTGAGAATCATTCTATCATGTTTAGAAAAATTGAACCGACAACTTCTCCTGGTATTGATGGTGTGTAAGTCTTTGATTACAAGGTTTTCAAATGCGTCTAGAATTTTGTGAGACGTTGGTGCTTGAAAAGTTGATTTTGCTTTGAATTCCATATATTCTGGTGGATCAATCTCTATGATCGGTTCTGGTAAGGTCAAGAAAAAATACTTAAGGCGCAATATCCTCATGAATTTAAAGAAATCCACTTCCATTTCTAACGAATTTGTTTGGTAGGTGGGTACGAAGTTGAAACCTTTATTGAGAACCCTAGTTTGTTGTGGAGTCAGTTCTTGTGAGGAAATATTGATCACTAAGTTTGTTTTGTGCTCCTCAGATTCGGTTTTACTACCTCCTTTGCCTCTCCTTGTTTTCCTTTTACCTTCCCTGGTGGTTGTGTGGCATCCGCGTCCTGGGCGGAAAAAGACGTTTTGATGAAGAAGCTGTTTCCATAGATGTTACATCCCTGCTGTCAGGGATCTTTTCAACTACCTTAGGTGGTGGTCTGTTGATATGCGTGTCTGCCTCTGAGGCCACGCTCTCTTGTGATGAGGAAGTAGTTGTGCGTTTGGTGAAGATTCGCCTTTGGGCGTACACCTCCGCCCAGGTGTATACTTCATTTAATTTATAATCCAGGGTATCTCGTTTGTACTTCCTGAGTTTCCCTTCCTGGATTTCTTTGGTATGTTTATCCATTCTTAAGTTCATTTCCTCCAAGAATTTTGACCAATCATCAGTGTCCATTCTGGTCTCAAGATCAGTTTCAATGAGTTTGATTTCTTCAGTGATTTCTTTAATAACTACAGATAATTGTTCCACCAACAATAAAATTAAATCCAATGAACACTTGTTCAGCACTGCGTACCAGCGGTCCATAAAGTCTTTATTCATGTGGAACCGAAATAACATGGGTTTTATGGGCATTCTCAGACCTCTTGGGATTCTTTTAGAACGGTGATACTGCACAAGCGTGGATGCATGGAGGCGTTGATTTAAGCGTCTTTTTGTCAGAAATTCAAGTTGTTTCAATTGCTGTGGCAAACTGCTCCCTTGCACAGTGAAAGACCGAATATCAGCGTTAAAAAACATGTGGAGTTAAGTTGATGATGCGGAAGTTGAAGGGGAAATGTTCTCAGGAGGTTTACTCTTATTCGTTACAGCTTGGGTGCAGCAACCGGTTTCGAAGTTAACAAGCATCTGAACACAGCCTCGTAGAGTCTTGGATATTCTCATTTAGTTCTCAGTGAGTGTTTTTTTAAGTTCGGTGTTTAAGTTAGCGAAAAAAAACACCATGTAAGAATGGTTTTTCAATCAGCCTTTCTTGATATTTTTCCAGTGCTGTGAGAGAAACACCCTGTTTTTGACGGTCCACGTGTTAAACACACCACATCGTAGAATTCCTTGAAGTTCACACTTTAGTGCTAAACAAGTGAGTTTTCACACTTCTCGGTGTTTATAAGTTTGTTTTACTAGTTTTTGTACATTTTTTGCTTGCAATGGTCATATGGGTTGTTCGCATTCGTTAATATGAGTACGTGCTAACATGATTAGGTTTTCTGTGTATATTTAGATAAAACGCTTCGCAGATATTCACTTACATAGCTTTCTCGCAAGCTAGATATGGTTGCATTTTCGTGTGGCCAACTGTACCAATGTATGATGTAAGACCGGTATTTTGTCAATATTTCAAACGAAATGTATATTTTTTTCACAGGTACTGCCCCCGAAGAAGGGCCGTGTGGCCCGAAATGCATTGGGCACAAGAACTTATTGCGATAAAATTGTAAGATGTAAAATACATATAGATGTGATTGAACATCTGATTTCCATGAATTTGTATTCATAACTGAAATGAAAGTCATAAATTCATTTAAAAAAAATCATTGAAAATATAATTTATGTCAACAGAAACAAAAACTTGTGTTGAGTTCATTGTTTTCAAATTGACTTGTATGTTTTGATTAGAAACCCACCCGGGTCATAGTTACAGTGCGCGGAGGGCAAGCTGATCAGCTTGATTCTTTCATGTTTATTGTTTACGACGCATTATGGGCATTGCGTCCTCCCCTGCAGCACGCTTAGAAAAGTAGTATTAAAAAGAAAATATTAGTGTATAATATTGGAGTGCCTCTCCCACTACTAATTTCTGTTTTGTTCCCTGTCCACAGGGATTGTGCACCCGTTTAAATATGCAGTTTGACAACATTACAGGTCTCACTGACAACCGAGCTGAAACTCTTGCCTTCACCAATGAACAGGCCTCTGAAATATACTCTTTGATTGATGATATTCGGTCTTTCACTGTGCAAGGGAGCAGTTTGCCACAGCAATTGAAACAACTTGAATTTCTGACAAAAAGACGCTTAAATCAACGCCTCCATGCATCCACGCTTGTGCAGTATCACCGTTCTAAAAGAATCCCAAGAGGTCTGAGAATGCCCATAAAACCCATGTTATTTCGGTTCCACATGAATAAAGACTTTATGGACCGCTGGTACGCAGTGCTGAACAAGTGTTCATTGGATTTAATTTTATTGTTGGTGGAACAATTATCTGTAGTTATTAAAGAAATCACTGAAGAAATCAAACTCATTGAAACTGATCTTGAGACCAGAATGGACACTGATGATTGGTCAAAATTCTTGGAGGAAATGAACTTAAGAATGGATAAACATACCAAAGAAATCCAGGAAGGGAAACTCAGGAAGTACAAACGAGATACCCTGGATTATAAATTAAATGAAGTATACACCTGGGCGGAGGTGTACGCCCAAAGGCGAATCTTCACCAAACGCACAACTACTTCCTCATCACAAGAGAGCGTGGCCTCAGAGGCAGACACGCATATCAACAGACCACCACCTAAGGTAGTTGAAAAGATCCCTGACAGCAGGGATGTAACATCTATGGAAACAGCTTCTTCATCAAAAACGTCTTTTTCCGCCCAGGACGCGGATGCCACACAACCACCAGGGAAGGTAAAAGGAAAACAAGGAGAGGCAAAGGAGGTAGTAAAACCGAATCTGAGGAGCACAAAACAAACTTAGTGATCAATATTTCCTCACAAGAACTGACTCCACAACAAACTAGGGTTCTCAATAAAGGTTTCAACTTCGTACCCACCTACCAAACAAATTCGTTAGAAATGGAAGTGGATTTCTTTAAATTCATGAGGATATTGCGCCTTAAGTATTTTTTCTTGACCTTACCAGAACCGATCATAGAGATTGATCCACCAGAATATATGGAATTCAAAGCAAAATCAACTTTTCAAGCACCAACGTCTCACAAAATTCTAGACGCATTTGAAAACCTTGTAATCAAAGACTTACACACCATCAATACCAGGAGAAGTTGTCGGTTCAATTTTTCTAAACATGATAGAATGATTCTCAAAGAATTGACGGAAGATTCCAGGATACATATCCAACAAGCAGATAAGGGCGGCGCTATCGTCGTAATGGATCAAACATTCTACGATGCAAAAGTAACAGAACATGTATCCGACACTAATGTTTACTTAAGACTGGATCAAGATCCTATTAAAGAATTACAAATCACGCTGCAGAGTATCTTGGAAACAGCAGAAGAAATGAAATGGATTAGCAAGAAAACTCGTTCCTTTTTGACTGTTACTTCTCCAAAACAACCAGGTATTTACATGCTACCTAAAGTCCATAAAGATCTTTCAAATCCACCGTTTCGCCCTATAGTTACCGGGTGTGGCACCATCTTCGAGCCTTTGGGACAATATCTGGATCAGTTCCTACAACCGTTTGTTCAAAGCTGGTACTCCTATATCAAGGACACTACTCATTTCCTTAGAAAACTCATGGACATACAGATAACGTCAGATGTATGGATTTGCACATTAGATGTCAAGGCCCTCTACACCTCTATCCCGCACTCTGAAGGCATAGAGGCAGTAGAATGGGCCCTGTTGAAACAGGAGGAGATACCGGCTGAAAAAAATTTTTTGTTAGAACTTTTGCATTTTTGTTTACACCACAGTTATTTCAAGTGGAATGGTGATTTCTTCTTGCAGAACAAGGGTACCTCTATGGGTTTTTCCGGGGCACCGGCATATGCCAATACATACATGGCAAGATATGAAGACAGCTTTCTCAAGCATGATGCAGAATGGACAGATAACATACTTTTATATTGTCGTTATATCGACGACATCTTCGTGATGTGGAAAGGCACCAAAGACAAATTGCAAAACAAGATTTCTCAATTGAATACATATGATGAAAATATTCAATTCACTAGCAACATACAGCGGGAACAGATTGCTTTTCTGGACGTTTTGGTGAAAATAGAGCATAGCACCATACATACTGAAGTATTCCACAAAGTGACTGACAAAAACACTGCCTTGATGTACAATAGTTTCCATTCTAGGAATCTGATCAACAATCTACCGTACTCCATGATGCTAAGAGCAAAAAGAATTTGTTCGCAGGCTGAAACACTTCAAAGCAATTTGAGTATGATCACAGCTAAGTATGTATCCAAGAGATATCCCCCAAATGTGTTAGAAACAGCCAAGGATAAAACCATTAAACTACCTCGGGAATCTTTACTCAAACCTCACATCAAAAAACAGCAACACCGCCAGGTATTTGTTTCTAAATATTCCACCAGCTCCTATGAGATCAAAAAGAGTATAAACACACATTGGGAACTGCTTAGAAATGAGCCTGATTTCAAAGATTTGTTTCTGGATAAGCCGATTTTTGCTTATAAACGTTCACGAAATCTCAAAGAAATGTTGAAGAGCCATCCTACAAGTCCGAAGCAAGTTTATAAGGGGATGAAAAAATGTCAAAATTGCGTACATTGCAATAATGTCATGGTGACTGACAGTGTTAAACATCCACACACAGGAGAAACCATTTTGATTAGAACCAATGCAGATTGCAACTCAATGAATGTCATTTATGCGATCAAGTGTCCCTGCGGACTCTTGTATATAGGCAAGACAGAGAGAAAAATTAAAATCCGGATTTCGGAACATAAAAGCACCATTAGAAACAAAAATCCCAACAGTAGTCTGGCAGTACATTGGGAGAATCACAGACATTCAATAGCGCAAATCAAATTCCTGATCCTCGAAGTGGCAACCCCGATCCCGGGTAAAAGTCTCACTAAGACTCTCTTACAGAGGGAAATTTACTGGATTCGCAGATTACAAACGCAAGATCCTAAAGGGATTAATGATAGAGTGGATCTAACTTGTTTTTTATAGGATACTGCACGAATACTGCATGCTGAAGGACACAGAAAACAAGATAAATGTATCAACTAATTAGAACATGATCATTTATGTATTTGGTTAGCAACATTCTGTTATATGTTGTATTATCATGAATGTTCTTGATTTATCATGACACACTACATGTACATTTTCCTGTTTCAATATGGTGTTTCTTCCATTTTTATTTTTCTCCATGTACTAGGTATCGCGCTTTTTCGGTTTTAAACGTGGTCCGTCGTTTATTTTTAGTACTTCTATCGCGTCATTTAATGGCGCCTAGCAGTATTGGTAAGATGAACACAATGGCGGTAGCGGTTTGTCGTGGTAATAGTTCTTCGCAGAATTGACAAGGTATGTGTCCCGTAGGAGCGTAGTTTGATGTAGTCGGTAACTTGTTAGTGCTTTGAGCATATGTTTACAGCATGTGGGTTTCCACGTTTTAGATTACTGGCAGAAGCATAAAGTCCCGTCCAAGCTCCCAGTCATCTCGTGTTATTCTTAAAGGTTAGTTTTCTAACATGCCTCAGTTATATCGTGGTATCACTTCGTGTAAAACATTGCGCATACGTTTGAATGCGTTTAAAAACATGTGGAGTTAAGTTGATGATGCGGAAGTTGAAGGGGAAATGTTCTCAGGAGGTTTACTCTTGTTCGTTACAGCTTGGGTGCAGCAACCGGTTTCGAAGTTAACAAGCATCTGAACACAGCCTCGTAGAGTCTTGGATATTCTCATTTAGTTCTCAGTGAGTGTTTTTTTAAGTTCGGTGTTTAAGTTAGCGAAAAAAAACACTGTGTAAGAATGGTTTTTCAATCAGCCTTTCTTGATATTTTTCCAGTGCTGTGAGAGAAACACCCTGTTTTTGACGGTCCACGTGTTAAACACACCACATCGTAGAATTCCTTGAAGTTCACACTTTAGTGCTAAACAAGTGAGTTTTCACACTTCTCGGTGTTTATAAGTTTGTTTTACTAGTTTTTGTACATTTTTTGCTTGCAATGGTCATATGGGTTGTTCGCATTCGTTAATATGAGTACGTGCTAACATGATTAGGTTTTCTGTGTATATTTAGATAAAACGCTTCGCAGATATTCACTTACATAGCTTTCTCGCAAGCTAGATATGGTTGCATTTTCGTGTGGCCAACTGTACCAATGTATGATGTAAGACCGGTATTTTGTCAATATTTCAAACGAAATGTATATTTTTTTCACAGGTACTGCCCCCGAAGAAGGGCCGTGTGGCCCGAAATGCATTGGGCACAAGAACTTATTGCGATAAAATTGTAAGATGTAAAATACATATAGATGTGATTGAACATCTGATTTCCATGAATTTTTATTCATAACTGAAATGAAAGTCATAAATTCATTTAAAAAAAATCATTGAAAATATAATTTATGTCAACAGAAACAAAAACTTGTGTTGAGTTCATTGTTTTCAAATTGACTTGTATGTTTTGATTAGAAACCCACCCGGGTCATAGTTACAGTGCGCGGAGGGCAAGCTGATCAGCTTGATTCTTTCACCCTCCTCTCCTTTGCCTAGTGCCGGTGCTGATTTCAACTGATGTGCACCCCACACACACACCTTAGCGCTATAGCGCTAGGGTGCATGCTTGAGTCTAGCATAGGTTTTGTAGAGGAAGAGTACCATTCCTGTACAAAATACTATGCATAAACATATTCAAACACTTTTACCACTTTGTATGTGTGTTGCACAGTGCAGCAAGCATGCAAAGTAGGAAATGAAAGGAGAAATCAAAACATTTCTCTTCTTAACACCTCCTTTCAGATGGCATTAACATTTGGCTCTAAACCCTGTTTACAATTGTTTGTAGATAGGGTTTTGCATCAAAAGGCATGGGTGGTTTCCTGGGATTGCCCTTGTCCCACCCATGCAACACCCCCTAAATGCTAGGTGATGCAAAGCTATACTTTGCAACGCTTTGCGTTACTTGTAGGGTACTTACCAATGCAAAACAAGTTTTGAGCTGGAAAGTAAATTGGTAAAAAACATTTTGTACTGGTTAGTGTTACTTTAGTGGCAATAGTCCAGTGCAAAATGTTTGAAAATCTACCCGACAGGGATACTCCTCTGTGGGGTTGGTGTAGTAATGTTCTCAACACCTTAGAGGGTGTTAGATTTGGGGGTCTCTGGTTGGTACAGGTAGGTATGTGTTACAAATAGGGACCCTCTCCTCTAGTCAGGATAAGGGGATAATACTCCTAAAATAATCCCTGCTCACCCCCTTGATAGCTTGGCACGAGCAGAAGGGCTTTACTTCAGAGGCGTTGTAAGTTAAGCAGTTGTGACCACATACAGTAACCCAGTGACAACACTACAAATGGACAACACACAGGTTTTATATAAAAAATAAGTAGACTTTATATAGAGTTACCATAAGACCATAAACAACAAAAATACACACTATGATTACTTTAAGATGGTAGATTTAAGCTTAGTTCAGTTCAGTTCTTAGATGCGACACTCTGTGTCAATGTACCTTAGGTTGTGCTGCGCTTCTACAACAAGCAAGGTTGCAGCGATGGGAAATGCGGCAAAGTTCAGATACAAAGAAATAAAAGATCTTCCAGATGCTGCACGCTTCTCGGGGATGCAAGAAGTTCTTGGTTCGATGCGTGGACTGCAGTGGCGACACCCTTACGATGCGAAGAGTAGGAGTCCTGTAAACAAAGTGCTCCAGGACTGTAATTGCCTTCCACAATGCTGGCCGCACCTCCTGTGAGGCGTCTGATGTGCATGCCCTGCACGGTGAAAAGAAAGCTTACCAAGGGGGTGAGCAGGGGTTATTTTTGAAGTGTAATCCCCTTATCCTGACAAGAGGAGAGGTCCCTATTTGTCACATGTACCTACCTGTGCCAACTAGAGACCCCAAATATAACATTTGTTAGTCAGCGGTGAGGATTTGCATTTGTGACTCATGTACAGTGACTGGTGAACACTACTTAGTGAGTGCAGACCATAACGATACCACATACTTTTTGGTAGATTCCTTTTTGGAATTTTGTTCTATTTTTGAAAGATGCCTGACTCAGTCGTAGTAGGTGGAGCAGAAACCATAGCCTCTATTGATTGCGAATGGGAAGAAAAGAAGCTACAAAGCTACAAAGTAAAGCACCAGAAGTATTTTTGCAAGAAATTCAAGGTTTCCACTGTTGGGTGCACCAAGAAAGAGGAACTTTACAAGGCACTGATGGCCTGGGTAGAAGCAAGGAAAACCCCTGAAATTGAGGAGGGGGGTGACCTGGCAATTGTGCAACAAGAAGAGCCATTGGGCTTAGGAGGAAGGAGAATACCTTCCCCTGCAGGTAGCAATGCTTCTAACAAGAGTCTGTCTCCATAAGAGTTGGAGGACAGAGAGAGATCAAGAAGGCATGAAATGGAGATGACCAAGTTCAAGGTGAATAGGCAACTGGAATTAGAAAATAGAAGATTAGATTTTGAGGAAAAGAAAATGCAGTTGAGCATGAAAAAGTTTTGCGGGAGTTGAAGTTTAAAACAAAAAGTTTAGAAGTTACTACCTCTGGTGGCAGCATACCGTCAGTACATACAGAAAGTAGAATGTATATTCCCAAGGATGTGGTGAAGGAGTTTTACAAAAATGGTGATATTGGTCAGTGGTTTAGAGCCTATGAGGTAGCCATGTCTTCACTCCGGGTCCCTGAGAGAGATTGGGGAGCGGGGTTGTGGGGAAGGTTCCTTAGTTAGGGGCAGGATACATTGTTAGACTTGCCTTCTGAAGTCCACACATGAAAGATGCATTGATTTCTAGATATGGTTTGACACCTGAGCTCTATAGGCAAAGGTTCAGGAAATGCAAAAAGCTAGAAAACAGTACTTGGGGTGAATATGTCACTTTCTTTTGCAGAGCATTGGATGGTTGGGTAAAAGGCAGCAAGGTTAATGATTTTCAGGGTCTCTTTTATTTAATTGCATGGGAGCACTTGTCTGATAATTGTTTTCCAGAGCTGCGCCAGCATCTGATAGATAGCAAGCTGACTAACCCTAGGAAGCTTGCTGAGGAGGCAGACCGCTGGGTTGGTATCCGGGTCCTCAAGGGTCATGTGGGAGACTCAGCCAAAGGTGGGCAGGGTCCCCAGCAGAAGAGTGGGGGGGACGAGGGTAAACAGAAGGAGTTCGGCAAAGGGCCCCGAAGTAGTCCCCAAGGGAACCCCGTGAAAGGTTCCCAGCCTCTCCCTGAGAGAAAGCAAGGGGCCCCGATAGGTAGTCCTGTTTCCCAGGGGCCCCTGAAGTGTTACAAGTGTGGCGACCTGGGTCATAAGGCAAATGATACCAGGTGCCGCCTGTTTGGTAAACAAGCACCCACTGGTGCTCTGCCCCGGCAGATGGCTAGTGTAGCCTTGGGGGAGGAGATTGATGTCCAGAATGGGTGGGGTCCCGCATAGATGACCTTAGTCTCTTTAGGAGACAGTGAGATGGTCTCAGAAGCTCAGCTGCCTAGGAACACTGAGAAATATGTGCAGCGAGTGACCGTCAATGGCCAAAAGGTGGAGGCTCTTAGAGATACAGGAGCCAGTGTGACAGCTGTCAGGTGTCACCTGGTGTCTCAAGAGCAGATTGTCCCTCAAGCATTTTGCCGAGTTGTTAATGCCGACAACACAGAGAGTCATTGTCCAATGGCTCAGGTTCCCTTTGAGTGGGGGGGTCTCTGGTACTCTTCAGGTAGCTGTGAGGCCCGCCATGCCTGTTGACTGTTTGTTGGGAAATGATTTGGAGAGCTCCCCTTGGGAAAAGGTTGAGAAAACAACTCACTTGAAGATGGTTGGACTGCCTGACTGGGCGTGCATGACCACCCAGTCATGTCAGCCAGTAGGGGTTCTCAAGAGGACCTGGAGCCTGAGAGGGAGGCCCAGGAACCTGCCGAAGAGAGAAGTGGCGGGGGCGCGGGAAACCGTCCACCGAAGTTCCCACGGCCCAGGAGGAGTTAGACCCCGAGGGGGATGCCCTGGAGCCTACAGGGGAGCAAGTAGCTGAACTGGGGGACCTGCCTGAGCTGACCCATTGGCAGCAAGAAGGAGGCCCCTCGAGGGAGGAATTTTGCAAGGAGCAGAGAGAGTGCCCTTCTCTTGTGGGCTTGCGGCAACAGGCTGCAAGCCAGGCAGCAGGTGATCAGTCAGGGTCACACTTGATGTATTGGGAGAATGGTCTCCTGTATAGTGAGCCTAAGGTTCTTGAACCTGGGTTAGCCCGTGTGCTGGTTGTACCCCAAATGTTCACAGCCTTCCTGCTGGGGCTGGCTCATGATGTGCCATTAGCAGGACATTTGGGGCAGGACAAGACCTTTGAAAGGCTTGCCCCAAATGTGCAAGAGTTCTGATACTCATTGCAGGACTTGTCAGACTTGCTAGGCAAGTGGAAAGAGTGGGAGGAAGCACAAGGCTCCTCTCCAGCCATCCCCTGTGGTCAGTACCCCCTTCGAGCGGGTGGGGATTGACATTGTGGGGCCACTGGACCACAAGACAGACATGGGCAACAGGTTCATCCTGGTCTTGGTGGACCATGCCACCCGGTACCCCGAAGCCATACCGCTGAGGACAGTGACGGCCCCCATGGTGGGACGAGCACTGATGGGAATTTTCTCCCGAGTGGGATTCCCTCACGAGGTAGTGTCTGACCGGGGGACCAACTTCATTTCCAAGTATATGAAGTCCCTGTGGCAGGAGTGTGGTGTAACCTACAAGTTCACTACTCATTACCATCCCCAAGGAAATGGGCTGGTTGAAAGGTTCAACCGGACCCTGAAGGGCATGATAATGGGTCTTGAGGAACCCATGAGGTGTAAGTGAGAAGTCCTCTTACCGTGCCTATTGTTTGCATACCGTGAGGTACCACAGAAATCTCTAGGCTTCAGTCCCGTTGAGCTTCTCTATGGACACCCAGTCAGAAGACCTCTGAGCCTGGTTAAAGAAGGCTGGGAGCAATCTCCCAGGAAACCTCCCCAGGATGTATATAGCTACATGCTGGCCTTCAGGAACCAGACTAGGTGTTTCAGGCAACTCGCTGAGGCGAATCTGGAAGCCAGCCAGGAGGAGATGAAGCGATGGTATGACCAGAATGCCACTCTGGTAGAGCTTCAACCTGGACAGAAAGTGTGGGTCATGGCCCCAGTGGAGCCCTGTGTGCTCCAGGATAAGTGTTCCGGACCATTTGAGCTTGTGGAGCCCAAGAGTCCGGTTACCTACTTGGTGGACTTGTTGTCTCCTAGGAACCCCTTGAGGGTCCCACATGTCAACTGCCCCACTTAGAAAGGTCTGAGGGCATGCTTTTGGCAACAGATGCTGGGACCTCCTGTCAGCCTCAGAGCAAGAGGGGTCAGTGGATGTTGTTAACCTCTCTTCCGCCCTGACCCATGAGCAACAGAATGACTGTCGCCAGTTGCTGGGACAGTTTTCTGATCTGTTCTCTCTGGTTCCTGGTGTCACAGATTGGTGCGTCCATGATGTGGACACAGGAGACAGCTTACCTGTGAAGCATACAACTTACAGGGTAACTGACTGGGTGAGGGCTTGCATCAAAGAAGAGGTCTCAAAGATGCTGGCGCTAGGGGTGATTGAGTCATCTAGCAGTCCTTGGGCCAGCAGGTGGTCTTGGTCCTGAAGGCTGCAACGCGGGGTGCCACACCTGAACTCCGGTTCTGTGTGGACTACAGAGGGCTCAATTCAGTCATGAAGACTGATGTTCACCCCATCCCCAGAGCTGATGAGCTCATTGATCGGCTAGGGGCTGCACGGTACCTCAGCATGTTTGACTTAACGTCTGGGTACTGGCAGATCGCCTTGACCGATGGGGCAAAGGAGAGGGCAGCATTCTCTTATGTGTGTAACATCCTAGGCATTTTGAAAATATAAAACACAGTAACAAGGAACTCAGGGAAAACACTCAGAAATCAAAGAAGATGATAAAAACAATAGCTTTTTAATATATCCTTCATATACAATAAATTATTTCATTAAAAAAGACACATAATAGACATCAATTCAAAATTAAAACTGTTGTTTTGAAAAAACAACCACAGTATACAATTAATGTAATAAAAAAATTAAACAATTGGTGGCATTAAAGTATTCGACGCGCGTTTCGGCGTACACAGGACGCCTTCTTCAGGAGCCACAAATTTTATTCGTTTTCGGAACGGGCAATACAAGCAGTGTTGTACAGACAATTTTTGTAATGTAAAGTCCTATTTCCCAGTAAAACTAGCAAGGGACAGTCACCGTATGTCGGGCAGATAAGCTGATGGACACTTAAGGTGTATTTCATATATAGTATCTTTGGTCTGAACGACGATCATATGATTTCGAACCTTTTTTGCAGTTAGGTGTCAAACTTCCAGATAAGAAGTTCTGAGTTCCAAGTTTAATTATATTGGAACCGATAGTACGGAAGTGCGTACGGTCGAATTAAGAATACTTCTTATCTGGGGTAGTAAATAGTCACAGCGGTACAGAGTACAACAAATCTTGTTAAATTATAGTCAGACGAGTCATACGCAGATGTGTATGATTGAATTACAACGTCTTTTATCCAAACTGATAAACAATAGTGTCAGTACAGGATACGGCGAATGACAGATCGATTGTTAGAAGGCTGGATATGCCAGATATGAGGGACGCAACGAATCGAGATCTCGGCGTCCCTTGTCCGTTATACAAGGTATCGAGGACAGCATTCTCCACACCAGATGGGCATATACAGTTCTGTGTTATGCCCTTTGGGATGAAGAATGCCCCTGCCACCTTTCAGAGGTTGGTCAACCAGGTGTTGGTTGGACCGGATGAGTACAGTGCCGCCTACCTGGATGACATCGCAGTGTTCAGTGCCAGTTGAGAGGTACATCTGCGCCACCTCTGGGAAGTGTTGATGGCACTGCGGAAAGCAGGCCTCACGATTAAGGTGAGTAAGTGCCAGATCGGGCAGGGTTCCATGGTGTACTTGGGACACCAAGTTGGGAGAGGCCAGGTGGCGCCCCTACAACCCAAGATTGAAACCATCCTGGCTTGGGAGCCACCCAAAACCCAGACAGAGGTAAGGGCCTTCTTAGGACTCACAAGGTATTACAGGAGGTTTGTCAAGGGATATGGCAACATTGTTGCACCCTTGACAGAGCTGACTTCCAGGAAGCAGCCCAAGAAGGTGATCTGGACTTACACCTGACAGAAAGGTTTTGAGGCCCTGAAAGCTGCCATGTGCACGACGCCCGTGCTCCTGGCACCCAACTTCTCAAGAGAGTTTATCATCCAAACAGACACACTTCAGAGCATGGTGTGGCAGCTGTCCTGTCACAGATGAATGAGGAGGGTCTAGATCATGGGTACTCACAAACTTTCTCTCAGGGGCCAAATTTACAGTGTGGTTTGTGGCTGAGGGCCGCACCGGTGGGGGCGGGGTCAGTGAGAGAGGGGGCAGGGCTAGAGCAAAAAAAACTGTGACCATGAGGTTGAACACAGGCCCCTGCAGCGGACGTCTTCGTCCACTGACCCACCAGATCCAGCATACACACATATCTCTCTCTCTCTCTCTCTCTCTCTCTCCCTCTCTCTCTCTATCTCCCTCTCTCTCTTCCTCTCCCTCCCTCCCTCTCTCTCTCCCTCCCTCTCCCTCTCTCCGTCTCCCTCCCTCTCTCCGTCTCCCTCCCTCCCACTTTCTCTCCCTCTCTCCATCTCCATCCCTCCCTCCCTCTGTCTCCCTCCCTCTGTCTCCCTCGCGCTGTCTCCCTCCCTCCCTGTCTCCCTCCCTCCCTGTCTCCCTCCCTCCCTGTCTCCCTCCCTCCCTCCCTGTCTCCCTCCTTCCCTCTCTGTCTCCCTCCTTCCCTCTCTGTCTCCCTCCTTCCCTCTCTGTCTCCCTCCCTGTCTCTCTCCCTGTGTCTCCCTGAGATTACTTGTGTGTCACCCCTGAGGCGGAAGCCGGGGGCTGTGAGTGTGTCGACGCTTGATTTGATCTAGCGCTGTGTTGCTTTTTAGCCCTGCAGTAATTTGTGCGCGATCGCCTCCTAATTTTAAAAAGTGGATATTCATTGTATTGTATATTTAAAAACTTTGCTCATCGTCCTGCTCCTACCTCAGCTTCATCCCTCGCTGGGCAGATCTGGTGCTGGGCCGAGCTGAGGGTGTACGCCATTTTGGGAGAAGGCAGGGGCAGCGCTCTAGTCGCGACTGCCTCCCGCCCTCCCGGACTACTTAAACTTCCTAAACACGCTACCACACAGATTACTTGTGTGTCACCCCTGAGGCGGAAGCCGGGGGCTGTGAGTGTGTCGACCCTTGATTTTATCTAGCGCTGTGTTGCTTTTTAGCCCTGCAGTAATTTGTGCGTGATCGCCTCCTAATTTTAAAAAGTGGATATTCATTGTATTGTATATTTAAAAACTTTGCTCATCGTCCTGCTCCTACCTCAGCTTCATCCCTCGCTCGGCAGATCTGGTGCTGGGCCGAGCTGAGGGTGGACGCCATTTTGGGAGAAGGCAGGGGCAGCGCTCTAGTCGCGACTGACTCCCGCCCTCCCGGACTACTTAAACTTCCTAAACACGCTACCACACAGATTACTTGTGTGTCACCCCTGAGGTGGAAGCCGGGGGCTGTGAGTGTGTCGACGCTTGATTTTATCTAGCGCTGTTTTGCTTTTTAGACCTGCAGTAATTTGTGCGCGATCGCCTCCTAATTTTAAAAAGTGGATATTCATTGTATTGTATATTTAAAAACTTTGCTCATCGTCCTGCTCCTACCTCACCTTTATCCCTCGCTCGGCAGATCTGGTGCTGGGCCGAGCTGAGGGTGGACACCATTTTGGGAGAAGGCAGGGGCAGCGCTTTAGTCGCGACTGCCTCCCGCCCTCCTCTCCTCCCATAAAAAGACCACTGCTCCCCGACGGCGCAGCGGACGGACACAGCGGGCGCGCCGGTGGCGCGCCGAAGGCACGCCAAAGGAAAGCCCGTCTGCGCCCGTCCGCGACCGGTCGGGACCCAGGGGCACAAACCATGCCTCTGTCTTAATGTATACCTCTGCACAGCTCCTCTCATATCAGGGTACCTGGCCCCTCTGCCCTCTTACGCTTAAACGCATTCATGTCCTGGACATTGCCGCCCCTTCCCTCCCCTACCCTGCCGTTGCCTCGGCTAGTCAGCAGCTTGCTGCTCCCCCCGTGTATTCTCCCCTCCCCCCCTCCTTCGTCGGCGGCCTCTGCCTACCTTCTAAATACCCGCTCTGCGGGCAGGCATCAGTTGGAACGTTACAATCTCCTCAACACCGAGCCTCCTGACCTCTTGCTTCTGACGGAAACTTGGTTCTCCGCAGATTCTCAGCCTGATGTTCTTTCCGCACTCCTCGATTCGTACTACGCCCTTCGGGCCGATCGTCCTGATGGGAAAGCTGGCGGGGGAGTGGCACTGATCATTCGGTCCACTTTTCAGTTTCAACCCCTGTCCTTCCCTCCCATACCTAAAGTTGACTTCTTAGTGGCCCGCTCGGTGAATCTCTCTGCCCCCTCACCATAGTTCTTTTATATCGCCCTCCTCAAACAGTGCCTCACTTTTTACCTGCTTTGCAAGAACTGCTGGCCACCCTTGTAATCAATAACTCGTCAGTCCTCTTACTGGTCGATTTCAACTATTGGCCCGATGACACCAGGGAAGATCAGGCCTCTAAACACTTCTGACACTCTTCGATTCCTCAACTTTACTCCTCACATCCACGCCCCCCACCCATGTCCACGGTCACATTCTTGACCAGATTTGTTCGGCCAGTCGGGTCATTTCTTCTACCACCATTCTTCCCTGCACTTGGTCTGACCATTCACTTATCTCTTTCTCCATTGACTTGGCAGTTATAGACAAGCCCCCCTGCCCAAGAACGTCCTTGCACGGAATTGGAATCGGGTGGATTTCAATACTCTTCACTCCTCTTTGGCGACCTCCTTCCCGGACCTATCGTCCCTCCCCCTCGACCATCAAGTGGACGCCATCAGCACCTGGCTATCCACTTCCTGCGACCTGGTCGCCCCCCTTAGGACGGTTAAAGCCTGTCGCCCCATGAAGCCAATAAATGGTTTTCTAGCGACCTCAAAGCCCTCAAACTGGCTCTTCGACAGTCAGAGCGTCAATGGAGGCGCAACTATTGCCCCCTCCTGAGGGATCAATATAGGTCTCTCTCAAACAACTACAAGAGAGCTATTATCTCAGCCAAATTAGAATACTTTTCTGGCAAAATCTTGTCAGCGACCAATAAATCTAAGGAGATTTTTCCATCGTCCACAACCTGGCCGCATCCGATAGAGTCAACCCCAACCCTGTCCCTTCCCAAGCCCTCTGTCTTTCCCTCAATGACTATTTCTTTGAGAAGATTCTCAATATCAAACGGAACATCTCCCCACCTTCTTCTACCCTCCCCCCTCCTTCTCTCCCCCCTCTTCTCTCATCTCTTACTCATTTCCCCCCATTCCGAAAGAATCCTTTCTTGCTTTGCTTGGGAAGGTCAAGTCTGGCTCCCCTGCCGACTGTGGGCCAGCCGACATCTTAAGGGAGCTATTTTCTGGCTGCCCTGATCCCCCTTTGTCCCTTCTTAATTCATCTATCTCTCAGGGAATAGTCCCGTCCCAATTTAAATCGGCCATTGTCATCCCCATTTTAAAAAAACCTGGTTCGGATCCAACCCTCCCTGTTAATTTCAGGCCCATCTCCTTGCTCCCCTATTTAGGCAAGATACTAGCGAGCCATATCACCTCCTGCCTGTCGACCTACATTGAGGACAACCACCTCTTGGCTTCCCATCAGGCGGGCTTCCGTCCGGTTCATTCGACCGAAACGGTGGTCCTCTCTGTCCTGGACGAGCTAAAGAGCAAGGCGGATTCCAACTCTCCTCAAGCCTTGGTGCTTCTCGATTTGTCCGCTGCCTTTGACACGGTCGACCATGCCATCCTTCTCGGCCGTGTCAGGGCGGCGGGCATCCAGGGCACCGCTATCTCTTGGCTCGCGTCTTTCCTCCAAGGCCGGTCGCAGGCTGTCCGGCTCTCCGGCTTCTATGCCCCGTTTCGCCCGGTGTCCTGTGGGGTCCCCCAGGGTTCTACCCTCTCCCCTCTTCTTTTTAACCTCTACATTTATCCTCTTATTGTTTCTTTGCTCAAAATGGAGGTCTCCGTGTACAACTACGCTGACGACCTTCAGTTAATTTTTGACCTTTCTTCTTCTACTGATTCCCTTCTTAAATTCCAAACCACACTCGTTTTCATTTCTGACTGGATGAGTCTAAACCACCTCAAACTTAATCCGGACAAAACGGAGCTGGTCCTGACTGGTGGCTCCTCCAGTCCCTGGACTCCTGCCTTTTGGCTTTCCAGCTTTGGGCCCCCCCCCGGTCCCCGCTGCCTCAGTTAGAACCCTTGGCATCAAAATCAGCCAGGACCTCTCCATGCGCCCTCAGATCAGCTCCATTGTCTCATCCTGTTTTCTGTCCCTCCGGATTATCCGTAAGATTTCCCGTTTTTTTTCCCTCGACGCCCTCAAAATTATCATTTTAGCCATGGTTCTCTCTCGTCTGGACTACGGGAATTGCTTGTATGTGGGCATTCCTGCCTACGAGCTGCGGCGTCTCCAGACCATTCAGAATCAGGCTGCTCGCCTTATCCACCGGCTCCCTAAATCTCACCACACTTTTCCCCTTCTTAAGTCCCTTCACTGGCTCCCCATTCTGTACCAAACCCTTTTCAAAATGGGATGCATAGTTTTCATGGCCCGCGCCCGCACTGCCCCTCCTTTCATTAACTCACAATCTTCGCTCCTCTAGCCAGGCTCTTCTTATGGTTCCCCGCTTCCGCAAGTCTAGAGCAGGTGGTACCAGGTTTTCCACTCTTGCCCCTCGCTTTTGGAACAGTCTCCCGCTTACTATCAGATCTATCACTGTTTATCTGCACTTCCGCAAGGCGCTCAAGACCCATCTGTTTGCCCAAGCATTTTCCACTCACTGATCATCGATGTTTCCTTCCGTCACCTGTAATCACCCAGCGCCAGGAAACCGCTTGGTCACAGCGCGTTCTACAAATACTTTCAACTTTCAACTTTCCCTCCCTCTGTCTCCCTCCCTCCCTGTCTCCCTACCTCTGTCTCCCTCCCTCTCTCTCCCTTCTTCCCTGTCTCCCTCCCTCACTGTCTCCTTCCCTCTCTGTCTCCCTCCTTCCCTCTCTGTCTCCCCTTCCCTCTCTGTCTCCCTCCTTCCCTCTCTGTCTCCCTCCTTCCCTCTCTGTCTCCTTCCCTCTCTGTCTCCTTCCCTCTCTGTCTCCCTCCCTCTCTGTCTCCCTCCCTCTCTGTCTCCCTCCCTCTCTGTCTCCCTCCCCCCCTCCATACCTCCATACCTCCCTCCTTCCATACTTCCCTCCCGTCTCCCTCCCGTCTCCCTCCCTCCATACCTCCCTCCCTCCATACCTCCCTCCCCGTCTCCCTCCCTTCCCGTCTCCCTCCCTCCCTCTGTCTCTCTCCCTCCCTCTGTCTCCCTCCATCTCCCTCCCTCCCTCTGTCTCCCTCCCTCCCCGTCTCCCTCCCTCCCTCTGTCTCGCTCCCTCCCCGTCTCCCTCCTTCACACCCTCTGTCTCCCTCCTTCACACCCTCTGTCTCCCTCCCTCTCTCTCTGTCTCCCTCCCTCTCTATCTGTCTCCCTCCCTCTCTCTCTGTCTCCCTCCCTCTCGCTGTCTCCCTCCCTCTCTCCTTCGCCCCCTCCCTCTGTCTCCATCCCTACTTCTGCCTCCCTTCCTTCCCTGACTCTCCCTCTCTCCCTCCCCTGACTCGCCCTCTCCCTCTCTCTCTGTCTCCCTCCCTCCCTCTGTCACCCTCCCTCTCTGTCTCCCTCCCTCTCTGTCTCCCTCCCTCTCTGTCTCCCTCCCTTTTTGTCTCCCTCCCTTGGTCTCCCTCTCCCTCTGTCTCCCTCCTTCACACCCTCTGTCTCCCTCCTTCACACCCTCTGTCTCCCTCCTTCTTACCCTCTGTCTCCCTCCCTCTATCGCTGTCTCCCTCCCTCCCTCTCGCTGTCTCCCTCCCTCTCTCTCGCTGTCTCCCTCCCTCTCTCTCGCTGTCTCCCTCCCTCTCTCCTTCACTCCCTCCCTCTGTCTCCATCCCTACTTCTGCCTCCCTCCCTTCCCTGACTCGCCCTCTCCCTCCCTCCCTTCCTCGCCCTCCCCTGACTCTCCCTCTCTCACTCCCCTAACTCTCTCCCTCCCTTGACTCTCTCCTTCCCTCTCTCGCCCTCTCTCTCCCTCCTTTGCCCTCCCCTGACTCTCTCCCTCTCTCGCCCATCCCTCACTCTCCATCCCTCCCTCGCCCTGCCCTGGCTCTCCCTCTCTCTCCCTCCCTCGCCCTGGCTCTCCCTCCTGCCTGGCTCTCCCTCCCTCTGTCTCTCCCTCCCTCGCCCTCCCCTGACTCTCCCTCCCTGTCTCCCCCTCCCTCACCCTCCCCTGTCTCTCCCTCTCTTTCCCTCCCCTGTCTCTCCCTCTCTCTCCCTCCATAGCCCTCCCCTGACTATCCCTCTCTCTCCTTCCCCTGACTCTCCCTCTCTCTCCCTCCCCTGTCTCTCCCTCCCCTGTCTCTCCCTCTCTCTCCCTCCCCTGTCTCTACCTCCCCTGTCTCTCCCTCCCCTGTCTCTCCCTCCCTGTCTCCCCCTCCCTCACCCTCCCCTGTCTCTCCCTCTCTTTCCCTCCCCTGTCTCTCCCTCTCTCTCCCTCCATAGCCCTCCCCTGACTATCCCTCTCTCTCCTTCCCCTGACTCTCCCTCTCTCTCCCTCCCCTGTCTCTCCCTCCCCTGTCTCTCCCTCTCTCTCCCTCCCCTGTCTCTCCCTCCCCTGTCTCTCCCTCCCCTGTCTCTCCCTCCCCTGTCTCTCCCTCTCTCTCCCTCCCCTGACTTTCCCTCCCTCGCCCTCCCCTTTTCACACTGTTAAAAGTAGGCTGTGAAGGACAGCCCTGCCATCAGCCAGGGGCAAGGAAGCTTATGTATGTGACCACCAGAAACCTGCGTGCCAGGCCAAAGCCCTGAAGGAAATATATGTGTCACATACAGGCGTGCAACACCGATTGAGTTTAAAATCGCCCCCACCCCCTTGTCAGCCCGGGATGAGACAGCTTGCCTGGCGCGCGCACAGCAGTGCCGGAGCATTTCACAGGTCTTTAAAGACCATTAACATTTTAATGAGGCTTTGTTCTGTTTCACCTCTTCTGAGGCCCCTGCAGCTCCACTCTATGACTGGAATCTCTCGACCCCCAGAGAGCAGAGCCTCTCGGAGTCCAGGCTGCTGCAACCGGTGGTGTTTACTGACACTCGAGATTTTTTTTTTTTAAAACTGGTACATGTCTGTAAGGTCCGCGGGCCGCCAAGGAAGGCTTGTCGGGCCGCGGGCGGCCCGCGGGCCGTACTATGAGTACCCCTGGTCTAGATCAACCTGTAGGCTTTATCAGTAGAAGGTTACTTCCACAGGAACAGAGGTGGAGTGCTATTGAGCGTGAGGCATTTGTTGTGGTCTGGGCACTAAGGAACCTGTTTGGGACTCACTTCCGGGTTCAGACAGACCACAAGTCCCTCACATCGTTAATGCAGATGAGGGGGGAGAATCCAAAGCTGCTGAGGTGGTCTATTTCCCTACCGGGTATGGACTTTACGGTGGAACACTGCACTGGTACAGAACACGCCAAAGCTGATGGTCTGTCCAGACTTTCCGCCTTAGTGAAGAGAACTCCCAGGAGTTAGGGTAGTTCTCCCCACTTTTGAGCTGGAGGCGACACGTGTTAGACCTGGCACCATTGGCGTGGGTCTCCCTTCCATTTTTGTTGTTGCCTCATGTATTTTTGTTGGTATTAGATGCTTTGGGCACTGTACCACTGCTATCCAGTGCCACAGTGCAAGTGCTCCCTATTGTGAATTGATGTATTAATCAGTGGTTCCACGTTTGGCTATTTGGTTTGTGGTATATAAATAAATAATACCGGGACTATTTTTGAATTACATTAACAATAACAGATAGCTCAATAAATAAGAGGCAGGATCCGATGTGTCCGAGTCAGAAGGATTTATTCAGGCAAAAAGGGAAGGGACTGGAACGGGACAGCCTGAAATAAAATGAAAAGGAAGGCAGCTGCACCATTTCATCGACAGTGCAGCATATATATAGTACAACATTACATTACATTACATACAGTAGGCGTAACTTGTGACAAGCGTAAGATAAGAAGACATGGGCGTGAAAAGAAGGCGTGCACATAGACATGTGATGTGAACGTCACAGAAGTGTCATGAAATGGGGCGGAAACATGAAGGGGGCTACCTGAGCAGCTGGGACCTTTAACCTAGTGGTGCGCACAAACGGGCAATGACGTATTACCAGGGAGAACTGGGGGCTATGACTTCTGCGCTGGAAGAGGAGACTAAAGTCTGCAGTGTCAGGACGACATGTACTTATATCATATCTGGTATCTGGTGTTTGGAGTACATGTGGATAGAATCTAAAAGTTATCAGGGCAAAGGCTACTTGATACTAAGGCTGGTGCATGCATCTACTCTACATGTATTGCGTGAACTAGGAATTATTCTATGAATATTAATACAGTATTTCTATTACATGGAGACAGGAAGACTAGACCATAGCTGAAACTGTTGATGCGGTTCAGTAGCTTAGGAATGCAGAGAAGGAAAGCTGGACTGATAACTGGAAGCATAACAAAATCTTGGCAGACAGGCAGGCAGAGCCAGGCCGGGCACCGCGCTGCGCGGCGGAAGTAAGTGAGGGGTCAGGGATGCAGGTGGGGGCTGCTTCGCTCCTCGGAGTGGGTTCAGGAGACTGGAGCTTGAATCTGGTGTCCGGGCCCTTTGAGGCCTAGAAAACGGGGACAATTCAATGAAATAACGTGCACACTGTAAAACGTGGCAACATAGGCCTAATACTCGTTGTTTTCACGAGAACTGGATGCTGGCATACTAGAGTTGGACACAACTATAATTGCGTCTTTAATCGATCATAGGGGGATATATGCATATCGATCATGCACATATATCATAGGATGGGGAACACGTAGGCACATATGGCAAGGCAAAATTTACTTTTCCACAGGTTTACTTGTCAGACTCTAGTCTAGTGCACTGAGTGTGCCCAGGGTGTATAAATCCAAATGCTGTAGCACAGGTTGTGCCACCCACAGAAGCAGCCTTGTAAAATGTGTCTAAGGTCTGCCATTGCAGAGCCTGCGTGCAGTCTGGTACTGTTATACTGACTGGGTAAGTGCACTCATTTGGCAGTCCCTAAACCTTCCCATTTCTTCCTATCAGTCACCCTATGGCAGGCTCAAGGGCAGGGTGCATTGCAAGTATAAGGTAGGACAAGCCCTGATGTGTGTGGCCTGCCATAGGGGTGATTGATATGAAGAAAAGGGAAGGTTTAGGGACTGGCAAATGGGTGCACTTGCCCAGTCAGCATGACAGTACCAGACTGCACACAGTCTCTGCAATGGCAGACCTTAGACACATTTTACAAGGCTGCTTCTGTGGGTAGCACAACCCATGCTGCATGCCCACCAGCAGCATTTGGATTTATACGCCCTGGGCATACTCTGTGCACTAGACTAGGGTCTTACAAGTAAACCAAATAGCCAAACATGGAACCACTGATCAATACATCAATTTACAATAGGGAGCACTTGCACTGTGGCACTGGATAGCAGTGGCACAGTGCCCAAAGCAAAAATACATGATGCAATAACAAAAATGGAATGGAGACCCATGCCCATGGTGCCAGGACTAACAGAGAGTATACCGCAGAGATATTAGGTGTTACATGAAACCGCACCAGGAGGCAACTGCCAACCTGGCGAACCCGTTCCAAAGGCAGAACATGAAACACTCAGCATGGAGTGCTCCACCCCTGTCTTAAATCAGTTACTTGACCTCCACAACATCTCCCTTTTCCCAAAACCAATAAAGAACAATGGTTATTGATGAACACAAAACACATATAACATCTCAAAAGAGACAAACTAAATATGAAATTGCATATAATACCATTTGTGAGAAGAAATACACCATATAATTTTCTCCCACCTGTACTTGAGGAAACAAAAATGTTAAGAAACACTGTAACCTTATTGATACCTTAACGGTTTTCTGATGACACGCTTTTAAAGCGTACCATTTCTCGCAGGCACCCTGTCACTTCGATCCAACACTATTTTTCACACGCCTCAACCACATCTCTGTGTCGAACTTTCAACACACTTGAACTATTCCACCACTAATTTCCCTTCACTTTGATGGAATGACCGCTCACAGCCTCGACTTGTACCGGATTCCTGAGTTTAGACCGTCATTTGGGCCCATGAGAAGGATCTTTTATGCAAACCCAATCTCCCTCCATGATGACATTCCAGTGCTTGCTCCCACCATGCTTATCGTCAATATTCTGCTTTGTCTTATTTTGTACCATTTCCACCAAAGGACAAATACACTTATTTATAATACACTCATAAGAATAACTATATTTGTTCTCTTTCAACCATGCAGGAAAAAAACATTGGCAGGCACACAACCGCTCATAATCTCAAGAGGTGTCATGTTTGAAACAGAATTGGGACTAGTCCAAAGAGCAAAAAGAATTTCCTCCACTGCAGTACACACATCAACTCCATTCTGAATAGTGCACTGAATTCATTCTACCAAAATTCTATTAATTTTCTCTACCAAACTATTTGCCTGTGAATTATACAATGCCACCCTTTTGTGCATGATACCCATTTTGTATAAAATCTCCCTCATCTCCCTGGACAAAAATTTAACACCATTATCAGAGACCAGTTCTTATTGTAAGCCTTCCCTCCGAAAAAGGTTGTTGAAGAAAGAAATCGGTTCTTGTACAAATTCTACCTCCCACCACATACTATACTAGTCCACCAGAACTATAGCATATTTGCATTTGGTTGAGAGAGCACCAAAAGGTCCAATGAAATCTACAGCAAATTTGAACCATGGTCTTTCTGGTAGGTCCACAGGAAGTAAAGGTGGAGTGATAGTTTTAAGTGTCTTGTCACTAGTAGCCCAAATGACACAACCTCTGACAGTTTCCACAATTTATTTGCCTATACTGGGCCACCAATACACATCACAAATCCTTCTTTTAGTGACTGTTTGTCCCAAATGGCCTTCCTGGCCAGCTTCAAGTATAAACCTCCTTGGGAAACTGAGGGAATAAACTTATCACCCCTCATAACGAGATCAAGTCTTTACAAAACAATGTGCATAATTTTGTCATGTTCCTGGATATCTCTAGCTGCAACCAAAATGTCATTCTGAAAGACAACTAAACCATTGATGCCCTTCAATATGGACTCCATGAGCCGTTGAAAAATGGAACAGCAAAAGTCAATCTGAAAGGCATCCTTTGAAATTGAAAAGTCCCTATTGATGAGATGAATGCAGTGAGGTGACTGCACAATTTCTCCAGTTCCACTTGATAATAAGAAGATGCCAAATCAATCTTGCTGAACACAGAAGTTCCTCTAAAATAGGACAAGATGTCATCAATACGAGGTTAGGGATGTGAGTCAACCCAAACAGCTTGTTCAGACTACACAGGTCAATGCAAACCCTCAGATACCCAGTTTTCTTCCTTGCAATAACCAAAGGAGAAAGCCATAAGGAGGACTCTATTGGTTCAGTAACTCCTTGGATGCACATTTTTTCCACAATGAGGGCCAAATCTCACTGATGCTAAATGGCACCATCCTATGTTTATGTTTTACAGGGATGGAATCCTCCCAGACTTTAATTTTATGTCTGAATCCCCAGATTTTACCTAACCTTTCATCAAAAACCTTTGGGAATTTCACCATCCACTTATCACTAGTGCCCATACAGCCCTTTTTGATCAACAACACCTGTACTTCTTTACCCGTTCAAAGTCAAACCAAACAAACCTTGTAGATACCACCCTAAAATGTTGAGCCCTTTTTTGTGACGTACACTTAGTTTTCTCTTAAATTGGAGAGTAGATTCAAAATATCCACCTAAATAAATTCTTTTCCCATCAAATGTGATCAGACACCTGTCAGGAGGCAATGAAACGTTGTCATTCCATGTGCTCTTAAACAATTCTTCAGTTATTATGGTAATTTTAGTCCCAGAGTCGACTAACAGTCTCAAATATTTGCCATCCACACAAAAAAAGAATAAGGATCCCTATACTCCTGTTTACTCTCATCACGTATGAACAACACCATGTACCTTGTTCCAGAAACCAGCCCTGCCAATGACAAGAAATTTGTTGTCGACACACAGGCAATTCACTGTGGGTGTTTAGTCCAGGCGTTGCCAAATTGTCGTAATGTTCTCAACACCCTAGAAGGTATAACGTATAGATTTTTATTAGGTGTTACATCAAACAGCACCAGGAGGCAACTGACAATCTGGTGAATGCATTCCAAAGGTAGAACATGTAGCACACTGCATGTAGTGTTACACCACTGTCTTAAATCACTTATTAGATAAACACAGCTGGTTATTCCTTTCTCATCCATTAAACACTTGGGATAGTACCTTTCCCATCCATTAAACACTTGGGATAGTAGCTGGTGAGAAGGAGCTTATAAATGAATTAATAATTTGTATGGTGGACACCATCCAACATGGACCAGGCAAATAAAACGCAATGGGATATTGAAGCCAACATAATTACTGATGGCTACTTTAAATGTAACCAAATAAATTGGACGGCCAACTTTTTATTCAGTTTTTATACATAAATACAATACCTTGTTTTCTGTACAGGCTCATACCACACCTTACTCCTGTTCAAACTTTGTAAATTAGAGCTGTTACAATTTCTCTTTTTAATAATACTAAATTGACCAAACGTAGATAGATGAAAGGCTGAGCTTAGCTAGCTTGGATTCAGACATCAACTCACTGGACCTTCTTGCCAGTTTAATTGCTTGCCCACAAACCTTGAGGGGCCCATAAATTATTGGATTGTAGACAGGCTGATATCATTTTGAATGCCATCTCAAGTATGGTTTACACTACTGAAAACATTAGATAAATTGTTGCACAATTTGATCAAAGCTAAGGACACACAATCACATTGATTTACAAATCAAAATAGATATAGCAAATCTAAGTTAAATATAGAGACATCACATAACTGCTTACATCTCAAATGTTGCCCAGAAAAGTAAATAAAGATCTGAAATAAATACACCCTCGCTATTACTATTTGGTATGATAAATTACTTAAACTTCTTTTAAAGTTTTAATTTATTTTTTCCGCATTCAGTTAATGTTTCCAGTTGGTTCCCTAAGATGAGAGGCTAAGGTAGGTGTTTCTAAATGGCAAAACATAAAATCAAAAATATCAAATTCTCCAAAATGTTCCTGTGTCTTCCTAGGTTTTGTACACACAGTTAATTCCTTTGATTTCAATATTTCTAAAACAGACCCCATTTCCACTCTCTTTAGAAGAAGCTGCATTAACCCCCACTGAAAAGAATCAAAAGCATTCCTTGCAGCTGGGAAGACTGCATGGATCTTGTATCTGAATTAAGCTTGTCTGACTATACACTGTTGATCGACCGGAGACAAATTTCATGTGAACATATAAGACCAGTTCTGGCATGTAAGTTAAGAGTCATTTGGCAAACAGTTTGATTTTATTAAAATCTTAGCATTGGTATAGAGGAATGAATGTGGCCTGTAAGCTGTAAACCAAGTTCAAAAAGAGTTTCTCCCATTCCTCCCTCAGAAACAAGGAATACCACTTCACTCAGTCTACTCATCAAGGATTTGTAAATTTGTAAAATTCAACCTATTCTCCAGGAGTGCAGCCATGCAAACATTTTGAATAGCCTTCTTTATTTCATTCACTGATATAGGCTGCATCAATATTTCCCTATCTGAGGTTTCAGGTCAAATCGCCATCAAACTATCACAGTACTGCAGTACTTGGGTCTCAGAGAAGATTAACTGAGATTAATACAATTTCTTACAGGTATCTCTGACACATTCCAGCAGCCGGAAGTGCTGTGCATCACACAACACTGGATCCCCAAGATAGCTGCCCTATTGAGGCCAATATTCTTAAGGTGTGCCTCACCATCTGATCTGGCTACAGGGTATTTTCCTATGGACTTGACTTTGCACTCTGTCATTAGACTAAATTTCTCCTGCTTGGTATGGATATCTGCAAGCAGCCGAATATTTTCAATGAATACAATGACAGAAAGACCCTGCCACACACACAATACTGGCAAGCCCTATGACCGACTTGATGACATGCTTCAGTGGGACTAACTTTTTGAGCAGGACAGTAATGATGTAATTGAACTCACAAGTAGGTGGGTCCAAGCTGATGATACTCTAAAAAATTGGTACCCGTGGCTTTGAAAATGACATATTTGGAAACAGGTTGACCGTTTTTTTAGGCCTTCAGAGACAGGGTTGCAGAGGAGTGCCTTGGGCAATTCAATGCAAGGCTAGTAGCCTCATTTTGAATATTTTGGAGATGGTCCAGAATTGATACATATCATGCACGGAATAAAGATTTACCATAGTTGGAGTGAATAAGCATGGTACTTTTCACCACCAAAGGTAGGTTGTAGTTATCTTTGCCAAAGGAGCCCTTTGGGTGATGTTCCTAATATGCTTAGGTCTGTTTTCAATATTGTATTGAAATTGCCCCAATTTAAGCATAAATCCCCATAAAATTTCAGGCAGTCACTATTTGGACCATATACCTGTGTGACATGCGACCCCCAGTACTCTCACAAAATGACATATCACTCTTCCAAGCCCTTCACCTCTCCAACAAGGTAAAACATGGTGCCTCTCTTCATCTATATTGCTAATCATCTGGCTTTTGTGTTACATGAGGGCAGAAGCACAATCCATCCTTCCTGTTGGTCTTAGATTTTTCACTATGTTGGGTGAACGCTATCACTTGTAAAAAAGCAACATCTAGTTTATGCCTGTAAAGATAAGTCGCAGCCCCTCTCACTCTGTGCCATAGTTTCAGGGGTAGTGTATATTACTTTTAATACATTCTGTATGGTGTGTATTTTGCATGGGCATGAATGAGAATGTGGTGCTGTGTCATTGTGTCATTACTTGGTTATTGATATTGGAAATCCATTTGTCACATATATAACACTAGGTTGTATTCTCCCTACCCCCATTCACACCGGCCATCCGAACTAACAGTGAAACACCCCCTCCCTGTCAAGGCCAAACTGTAGAAATCAAATACTTTTATCCACAAACAACAAGAATGGATCATGCAATATGTTCAGGAAGCATCTTCTACCACAGAATTGTGGTGGTAGCCGCTTGGGTTTAGTTATATATGGGTTCATTCCGAGCACACCTCTGCAATAGTATATGGTCTGCACAGCATCAGAAGTTCATATAGATCTGCCTAACAATGTACATACAGTCTCAAATGGTGGGCATTGTGTTTATCAAAATGTGAGATTGTGTGGTGCAGCATAATAATGGCTTGTTTCAAATCTGTACAAAAAAATAAGTGATGACACACAACCAAATTGCAAGTGCCTTTCCATCTTCATACCTAGCTCCTGAGCAGCAATAGAAAGTTTCAGTCCTTTTTATCCATAAGGTACACCAGATCTCAATGTTTGTTGAGGAGTGTATGAGCTGCCTGCAGGAACCTAAATATGTGTGTTTTCCCAATGATTCTGAAATGTAGCTTGACTAGGTACAACATAGCATAGGTGAAACTCATCACTTGGAACTTCTTTATGACAGTGGTAAATGATCTGCTAGCCTTTTGGACCTCAATAACGAAGCCTGGGAATAGTGAAACTAAATATTTGGCATAATTTAGGTTCCGCTCATCATGAGCTAATCACTTTTCTTTAAAATTTATTTATTTGGCATCTCATAATTGCGGATACAGACATAAAAAACAACATTTTAATCTTCAATCATATTTAGCAAACACAAAAATAAAACAACAATTATAGTATAAAGCAGATATCAGGAATAAAAAGAAAAAGGCCACAACATTGTTTACATTAGTGGGAAAAGTCTAGTTAACCACGCTGATATTATTACTCCAGTTCTCGATTGGTTTCCAAATCTTAATGCCCCGGGCTTTTGCCCTTACACCTTTACAGGCGAAAATCGCCTTCTCTTGATTAAACATACCTAAGAGTCGGGATAACCAAATCTGGAAATTAGGGGGATCTGTATCTTTCCAACGTGCTGTTAATATTATACGATACATAGCTGTCCCCAAAAAGAGAGATGTTTCTTCCTCGATGGTATGTGACAGTGTATTATCATAACCCAAGATGTAAAGGGTAGGGGATTCGGCCACTAGATGTCCGAACACTTCCTGCCAAAATCCTGTTATCATATTTTTCAAAACTTCTAATTTTTCACATTCATAAAGCATATGAAGCAGGTGTGCCCCAGTTTTTCCACACCTAGGGCATTCCGAGGTAGGTCTTTTCCCCCAAGAGAAGAGTTTAGCGGGGGTAAAATATAAATCATAAAGAGTCTTGTACAACTGTGCTTTCAAATTGGAAGACACAAACAATTTTGTTAACAATGTTAGTGACATATCAATGTCGACATTAGGGTTGTTTAATTTCCTTGACCAGCTCTGCTCGATAGAAGCAACATCATCCCGCTGACTGTCAATTAAGATATCATAGATCGTGCCAATCCTAGTTAGGGGTCTAAATAAACAATCAAATAAAGGGATATTCCCTAATATGATATCAGCACTTTTTAGGTCTAGAATCGTACTAATCTGAATAAATTTGAATACACTATTGCTGGGAATAGAGAATTTAAGTTGCAGCTGTTGAAATCTTTGACCAACAGGAATCAATAAGAAATCACCAAGGGTTAAAACTCCTAGAGTTTCCCATTTCCTAGCAATCACATCATATATTAGTGGTGGTAGTAAGGTGGAGTGCCATAGCGAGGTGTACTTATTATACTTAGGAATACTCAAATGCCTTCGAGTTTTCTTCCAAATACCCCAGGCACTCAATATAGTCTTAAATTTCACTTTCTTGAAATATGAAGGTTCAAGTTGTTTTACTAGTTGGCCATTAGCCTTATCCCCGATAACCAGTTTGAATATTGATGGTATATAATTCTCCCCTGCTTCACTTTCCAAAGATTTTGCACGGAATAATGACAACATCTGCTGGAGCAGAGCTGCCAACATATAGAATCCTAAATTAGGAATTGCGAGCCCCCCTCTTGTAACTGGGAGAGATAGAAAGCGGATAGATCTCCTTATCTTCCCATATCCCCATATGAACTTACTCATCTGGGATTCGAGGGCCTTGATGGTTTTATCATCCACCAATAACGGGATCGCCCGGAACAAGTACAGGACCCTGGGTAGAATATTCATCTTAAGAAAATTGCCTCTTCCAATAATCGAGAGATGTATGCCATCTATCCGTTTAAGATCTGTTTTAATTTTTTGTAGAAGAGGGTCATAATTTATTTTGACGATCTCGTCAATTTTGGGAGATATACGGACTCCCAGATAAACAGCACTTTCTACTCTCCTGGAGTCTATAAATTGAGTATTTTGGGTGCAAATAACCATCGTTTTATCCCTATTTAAGGAATAACCCGAGACTTGGCCAAATGTTTGAGTGATCTGTTCAATTTCAATTATTGCCTCCGTGGGGTGTGATGTTACTACCGCCACATCATCGGCGTAGGCTAATATTTTAGTGTCAAAGGGGCCCAAAGTAATTGGTCTAATTGCCTCAGCATTTAGCAGTTTTAGAATAAGGGGATTAATATAGAGGGCAAAGAGGATCGGAGAACATGGGCATCCTTGCCTTGTCCCCCGAGATATATCAAAAAACAACGACTCCTGACCCATTGCCAAAACTCTAGCCTTCGGTGAGAAATACATTGCTTTTACAGACCTCATAAAACAGGGTCCCATATTATTTTGCTCTAATACTGCCCACAAGAATGCCCATGAGACCCGGTCAAAGGCCTTCTCGGCATCCAGGAGGACCATCGACATCCGGCCCCCCGCGACAGCCATGGCATCAAACAGGGCAATGACACGCCTAGTATGATCCGTAGTGCCCTTGCCCGGGATGAAGCCATGCTGCCACGGAGAGACCAGACGCTCGATAGTCCCCCTGAGCCGATTAGCCAAGATCTTCGAATACACCTTCGAGTCTGAATTTATAAGAGAAATAGGGCGATAGGATGATGCCAATTTAGGAGGTTTATCTTTTTTTGGGAAGACCACAATATTCGTTTCCATCCATGACCTAGGAGGAGTGCCGCTAACTTGGATTCCGATAAATAAGTCGAGGAGTAGAGGGGTTATAATATTACCCAAAATCTTATAAAGCTCGAGTGGGATTTTATCTGGGCCTGCAGCCTTGCCCGGGGCTAGTTCTGCTAGAGCAATTTGTACTTCACTCAAGGTTATATCCCTTTCTAAATCTTGCCTAGTAGCCATATCTACTCCTAGGGTGCTTTCAGACTCGGCTGCCCATCTAACCAATACTTCTTTAATTGCGGTAAAGTTAGAGGAGTCCTCATTTTGATACAGTTTCTCGTAGTACTTTTTAAAGACTTCTAAAATAGTCTCAGGTGTTGTGTATTCTTGACCTTCTGACTCTATACACGTAATTGAGTTGAGAGACTGCTTTTGACAAGTGCTGAGAGCAAGCTGCTTCCCAACCCTCTCTCCTGTTTCATAAATCTTATTACGATGGGATTGATAGGTCTCAGCTGCCCTTTGGGTAAGCTTATTATTTATCCCTGCTTTAAGAATCGCCATTTCTCTCAGGGTTGAGCCCCCCTCTCGGCCCTGAACAATTATGGCAGTATGCTTCTCTTCTATTCTAGATAGCTCTTGAAGCTGTAGTTCGTTTAACCTTACACTCTCTTTCCTCTGCCTAGCTACATAACTAAGTGTCTCGCCCCGTATTGACGCCTTAAAGCAGTCCCACACCGTATTTCTAGATGAACTATAACGATTGCAACCCAGAAATCCTTGAGCCCATCCCTTGATATACTCAATATATTCCCTATTTACAAGCAATTTTCTGTCGAAGGTCCAACTTGAGCGAGGTCTGGCCATATTATCTATACTAACAGAGAGTACTAAGGGATTGTGATCCGCTATAATCTTTGGTAATTTAAAAATTCTTGCCCGACCAGCCC
This sequence comes from Lissotriton helveticus, assembly GCF_964261635.1. Taxonomy (NCBI): domain Eukaryota; kingdom Metazoa; phylum Chordata; class Amphibia; order Caudata; family Salamandridae; genus Lissotriton; species Lissotriton helveticus. The sequence goes on from NC_136067.1 coordinate 1,533,150,159, forward strand.
AATTACTAGACATCCAGATGTAGTCAATACGGACGTACTTGTTGTGAGGATACGAAAAATACGTGTACCCTGGGTCTTGCGGCTGCTTCAAATCCCATATGCCAGCCAAGCCTAAACTTTCCTTATGTTGGGAAACAGCACTATAGACTTTCGGCTTACGGCCAACATATTTATTTCGAGCTTGGTTATGTGCTAGATCCATTTTTGGCAGGGAGATATTAAAGTCTCCACAAAATATAAGTGCTCGAGACCAGGATGAAAGTTTCATCTCGAGTCGGTAAATATAGAAGGGTCATCTTCGTTAGGGGCGTGAATAGAACATATTGTGATTCCGAACTTAAGTTCCACAATGACCCACCTGCCCAGAGAGTCAGCAGCTACACGTATGGCCTCACTCAAAAAAGGCTTAGCAACAATAGCAACCCCTCTAGTCCTAGAGGTATGAGATGTACATACCAGCAGATTGAACCCGGGGACCCTCAATATTCCCCTTTCTGCCCAAGGGATATGAGTCTCTTGGAGACATATTATATCGAATGCGTTCTGGCTAATTATCCCACACATTTGTTCCCTTTTCGCCCTATCATTAAGGCCAGCCACATTCCAGGAGCAGAGTTTTACCCTAGCCATATTGCGATGTATTTATTTTCCAATCCAAATCTGCTATGAAACCAAACTTAACTCTTTATTCTATGTTAACACTGTAGTTTATTTTTCTAAATCTGCTTCTACAATCATGATTGCCATTTTTATACATTTTCTCCCACCTGCAACCCCCCACCCCTTAACCCTTCAACCCCCAACACACCCCCCACCCTCCCTGAAATGAGGCAATTAGACTCCATTGGAGTCTGTGGTGATGGACGTGCATTGTCGCACCAGCGCTCTCAGATTAACCAATAGACCAAAATCACTAAGCCATAAGATGTGAATCATGAACCATAAACCAACAAGAAAAAAGAGGAGTCGTGCACACACTTTTATCCCCCTTTTTTTTCTCCCCTTTTTCCCTTTCCCCAAGACCGTTTCCATCCCTGACTTGAAAAAAGAAATAGAGGAAGTTTTTCAAAGGTTTACACATCTACATATCCTGACCCAAAAAACAGGAGGACGAAATTTTAATCTCATGAAAGGCTATCTAAATACTCTTTTGCCTCAACCTCAGAGGTAAAAAACATTGTCTGATCACCATTAAATACTTTCAAACGAGCTGGATTATTTAAATACGCCTGAAGCTTCTTATCCTGAGAAGGTTTAATGAGTTGCGCAAGCGCCACCTCCGCTCAACTGTTGCGTGACAGAAGTCAGGGCGTACAAAATAGGTTATGTGACCACTAGATTTTTTTGCCTCTGGCCTCGCTTTCTCCCAAACTGCCTGCCTCAGTATAAAGTTGCCAAAGCATACTAATAGAGCTCTTGGATATGCACCGGGTTTCGGGGCACTTCACAAGGTAAAAGGTACTCGGTGTGCACGCTGCACCTCTGGGTCCCAATTCCAGGTTGACAATTCTGGTATGGAGTCTTGAAATAGTTTGACCATAAAGGTGCGAGCGTCGCCCCCCTCCGCTCCTTCAGGAACGCCCAAGACCCGCAGGTTATTTCTACGTAGGCGGTTTTGCATGTCTTCTAGTTTCCACATCACATCAGAGAGCTCTATCTCATGATTGTTAATCTGCTCACGATTTGCGGAAATTTCAGACTCAGTACCCAAAACTCTCGTCTCCATCTCAGTCATTTGTTCATTGAAAGAGCTGATTTTCCTTGAACGTTTGTGAACCACCCCCTGCACCTTCCGTAACTCTGCTTGGGCCTTCCGCCCATCATGAGAAGTCTCTTCTCTATGTGCGGCGATGGCTAGCAACACAGTCTCGATCGTGGGGGCAGACTTATCTAAAGAAGACCCGGATTCCAGCTGCTGGGTTGGTCCATGTAAACTTACTGGAGCTACTGCAGGAAGCATACTACTAGTAGGTGTGTAGTCCCATGCCAACTCAGCAGAGTCACAATGGTTCTTTCTGTGTCTCATTACAGTTTTTTGAACAGTTTTCACCGCCTTAATACTAGTGTCATCGTCACTAGAGTCACTTAGGTGAGAACCTGTATCTGTTGACCAGCCCAGCTCATCCGAGAAGGAATAGAAATCACTTGGGTCCTTTTCCTTATCCTTATCCATGTCTTTATCCTTATCTGAATCGTCATCACTCAGATTACATGGGCCTTCAAGAAATATCGCCTTTTGCTTCAGCTGCAGAGCAGGTGGCACACCCTGATAGTTAAACCGAACCTCGGCCTGGGTTTCCGGGCCCCTAGATGTAGCTGGGACTGGAACTAGCAGTATGCGTTCCAAACTGAGATTTTCAGATCCGTCAGGTATTGTAGTATGTGTATTGTGTGAAGTACTACCAGTTAGTTAGGCTTTGTTTCGATATGGTGCATATCTTAAAAAGCAGTACATATACATAAAAACAATAAAAGCCAATGCATAGATAATAAACATACAATTCATATTGCAAGTGGCATGAATAATTTACATAAAAACAGTCTAAAATACATATTAAACAAGATACAAAAGCCTAGTAGATCTAATGTGCCATGCCCAACCTAGAAATTTCGCCAGTCCACATGCGAACAGGGGCCGCGGGTCCGTTTTTAAAATTCGTAACGCCTCCTTATGGGATCTAGTCCCAAGCTCTCTACAGAGTGGTTTCAACCATCTGCGGCGAGGAACTACATAGGCCGGGCATTCAAACAACAGGTGGGGAACTGACTCTATCCTGTTCACACAGAAGGGGCAGAAGGGAATTGTCTGTGCCGGGACCTTCCACCTGGAAGTCAGATTCCCTACTGGAAGTAAGCCTACCCTAAATTTGAAGTATAGAGCCCTGTCCCAGGGTTTTAAAATAATATCCAAATATGGCTCGCAGAAGTGCACCTCCTTAACCAAAAAGAATTCCACAGTGGTCTTACACAAATTAGCATTACTGTTTCTGCCATCAATCACCCAACTCCAGTATAACTTCTTCAGAGCTGGCTTGGGCGGGGCAGTTCTAGTGTTCCAAGCGTCTTCAAGGCCCAGGTCTATAAGAAGGCGCTTGACTTCCCTTAACCAGCGGACCTTAGACCAGCCAGGCGTTAATAGAACCTCTTTTAATCCCTCTGCATAGCTGGACATTTCAGGGACTCTCCAAATGCGCGCCCACAAAAGAAGGGGACACAACCTCGCCTGGTCACTAATGGGTCGGGTACCCATATCTAGGAGAAGCGGAAGAGTTGGCGTACTGTAGGGGAGGCCCATTAAGTCCTTATGGAATTTGTTTTCGGAGCAAGACAACTGGTCCACATTCTGTACACCCCAGAGTTCTGCCCCATAAAGAGCTGCACTGACACCTCTTGCCCTGTAGATGTCAAGTACCGGTGCAATGGGTTTGAGGGATGAGGCACGCTGTTCGTTAAGGAGGGCCCCCACCACCCTCTTGTGGGTCAGCAGCATCTTTTGGTGATGACATTTCCAACTCATAGAGTCGCAGAGACGAATGCCGAGGTAATCGAACTCCTTGACTCTCTCGAGAGGAACTGATTCTAGGGTAGGTGGTTTGACGGTCTTCTTCGGGGGGTTTAGGACCAGGAACTTAGTCTTCCCTGTGTTTATGACTAGTCCCCTTGAGTCACAGAAGGTCTTAAAACTAGTTAGAAGACTCTGCAGGCCCGCAGGGGTTTTGGAGACCAGGAGGGTATCATCTGCAAATAGGAGGGTAGGTATTCTCCTGCCAGCCAGGGATGGTGCGTCTGCAGGATGTTGCAGCAAGTGCTCCACCACTCCGTTGACATACAATGAAAACAGAGGGGGGGCTAGCACACATCCCTGGTGGACATCTCTATTTACAGGAATTCGTGATGTTTTTTGTCCCTGGTTACCCCACCTGATCTGTGCAAAGTTGTCTGCATGTAACTTTATCAGCATGTTTAATAAGTATGGGGGAATTCCCAGTGCATCAAGCACACTCCAAAGTTGGCTGCGTGGGACCAGGTCAAAGGCAGTCCGTAGATCTATGAATGCAAGGTACAGACTGCCTCTGCCCAGTACAACCACTTTCCACAAAAGCATCATTAACCAGAATGATTGCTCTATAGTCCCCATACCTGATCTGAAGCCAGCCTGGAAGTCTGAAAGAATATGCTTCTCCTCTACCCACTGCAAGACCCTTCCTAAAACCACTTTACCTGCCACCTTCTGTGTGGAATCCAAGAGGCTTATAGGGCGATAGTTAGCAGGGTCGTCCCGACTCCCTTTCTTAAAAGATTGGGACGACCTCTGCACCCTTCCATGAATCCGGGAGAGCCGCACCAGCCAAGCCAGCATTCAGTAAGGAAGCAATGAGTCTCCCCCACTCATCTGGATTAATGCGGAGCAAGTCTCCTGGGAGGCCATCAGGGCCCGCTGCCTTATTGGGGACAAGGCACTTAATCGCCCCCGCCACTTCCTTGGATGTAAACAGGAATTCCTCATTAAGCTCAGTGCAATCTATGGGGTGCTGTTCAATCAGGGTTACCTCAATACCCGGAGCCATTGTGTAGAGCTGGGAGAAGTGGTCAAATCACACGCCCTCCGCTATATTGCATGTTATAAGCGAGTCCACGGGTTTGTCCCTAGCTCTTATTTGGTCCCAAAATCCCTTCGAGTCCTTCCTTGAGCTTGCCACTTTTAGGTCATACCAAAACTGGTTCTCATGCTCGGCCTTGGCCTTAGATAATGCCCTTCTATAATTACTCCTTGCAATGCTAATCAGGCCTCCATCCTTGGCTTTCACCGCCTTGATTAGCTCCCTTTTGGCAACACGACAGGCAGAGGAGAACCAACCCACATTGCCCATGGGTCCACCTCTTGCGTTGCCCCTTGTGCCTACAGGACGAACTAAAAACAATTCACCCAAAGCGTTGGTGCTTTCGGCAAACAGAGCAGGAACCTCATGCGTGCTGAGTGCGAGGGAGTCTAAACGGGGCATGATATTAGACATTATGGATTTTACTTCCAGGATCTTCCCCTCGTTGGCAGCAATGGTGTTCCATTTCAGGCACCTGCCACAGTTAGAAGGGCATACTTCGTGTGTTGTTTTCCATACATGTGGAGTTGGAGCTGGAGTCGCTCCCGCCCAAAAAGGGGACAGGGACAAAGATAAAGGATTGTGGTCGCTGTCAGTGGATGGTAAAACCACCATGTCTATCAAATGGGCCCAAAGTCTATAGTTCAAGAGAATAATGCCAATTCGTGAGGAATGGCCTACTCTGTTAAACGTATGAGCCCCAGTAGGGTCTGAGTTTGATCTGCCGTTGGTTGCCCTAAGGCCATGTTCCGTAAGGGACAGTGTGGCTGTGCCACCCCTTGTTCCTCTGACATAGATATTAAAGACTTCGAGCACCCTCCCCCCACGTGGCCCTCTAACTGATATTCTCTGCAGGTCTGGTGATTTGGTGGCTATAGACCTAATGGAGAAACCCAGGGAAATACTTACCCAGATTAGTAGACCGGCAGAGGAGCGGCCCTTCCCTCCAGGCGATTGTAATGCAGAAACAAAGTAGGTAGTATAACCCACCTTGTGACGTGGTTCCAAGCACCAAGTTTCCTGGAACAAGCAAATCCCGAAAGATTCAACAAATGAATTCCATTCAGGTATGTCAGTATTCCGTGCAAGGCCCGCTATATTCCAACTGACCACCTTCAGGGCTACACCACCAGCTCCTCCCTGCCCTAGCACAAATTCGCTCGCAAGGGGGTCATGCACAGTGCTAGGGGCCTCCTCCGAAATCAAGGATAAAGCTTCCCCCCCAGGGACCTCCAAGGGGGACCGTGCAAGCTCAGGATCTTCAGCACCAGCCACCGATGGGTGACTCACAGACATAGTGGGAACAAAAAGTGTACAAGTAGATGGCCTCACCATTTCCCCTCTAAGGGTTGAGCTGTCACTTAATGACTCCCCAGATGCCTCAACATGCTTCTCCCGTCGGGGGCAACTAGCATGTCAATAGCTATGCCACAACTGGCCCTGCGGCTGGTACGGGCTATTGCAAAAAGGGCTAAATTGGGAGAAGTTACCACGAACCTGCCTGCCACCCCTTTCCTCCCCCACAGATGTTCCAACTGGCCTGGCTAACAGGTTTGGGGGATTAAAGAAGCTGAGGTCACGTGTGCCTATTGCTCCACCACTACCTGGTGAGCTGTACTCCCTGGTAGGAAAGGAACAAACATAACTGGCACCCTTGGGTCCTCAAAATTTACTATGATACAGTCCCCGCTTAAGTTTTTTGGTCTAGTGCAGATCCAGCCAACTCTCCTTACATGAATTACCCGCCCATCCCAGGTATCCGGCAAGGGTCTATTTTCTTTAAGCCAAAACTAGGTCTTATTCAGCAATTCCACAAAAGACTCGTGTTTGCCTGGACTAAGTTCGGGCACCCCAGTCAATACTGCCACAAAAGGCTGGCAGTCGGGAGGTAAGTTAGCATTTGGGAACATCCCCCCCTTAGGGCCCCTGCCTGACTGCAAGGCGTTGGCTTGTACTAGTTTATCTATTTTGGGATTTGTATTATCTGGGGCACTACTGGTGGCTGGAGTGTTAATGCTTGCTCGGCCAGGAGTGCCATTAACCCTGGGACATGCCGTCTTTTTGGCTGGAATAGTATTAGCCTTAGGAATCTTCAAATTAACTGCGGCCTTAAGTGCCAGCGACCCGGGCTTCTTGGCTACCTCTGGGGGAGCCACAGGGTTAGGGGCAAATACAATCACCACCGGCACCACAGGAGCGGGACCGGCTATAGTGCTGGGTATAGAAGTGGAACCTTGTGGGGCTATAAGAGTCTCCCTACTGTCGGGTCCCCCCCGCAGTCCCCCCCTCCCTAATTCTTAACTGTAACTTAATACATGATTTTAGGGAGAAGAAGTTATCTAGGGTTGTCTGCTCTAGTTTGTCCATCCGCTCTGATAGTCCTTGGATTCTCTCTAACACAGGGAGGAGTAGTAGTTTCATAATTTTCTCTATATTTGCGATGGAGAGAGAGTCTGAGGGTGAAGTCCCTACAGAGTCACTAATCTGGTCTGAACAGACAATGGGCACTGGCCCTCCAGATGGGTCCCCCCCCTTCGCTCCCATCAAAGTACTGGTGACTCGTCCCGCTACCTTTTGGGCACCACCTGTCCTAGTACCAAACCCCCGGAGTCTCTTATACGGTTTGACCAATCTACCTTTCCGTGGGCTAGCCACTCTTTTCCGTTTGATTGGAACTGGGTGTATTTGTGCCTGTACTACGAGTGCAGGTAGGAGAGGTATGTCCACATGTGTAGGATTTGTAGCTAGGGACAGTGTAGGGGCAACTGACTCACTAACCAGGGGGTCTGGGGCAGCATTGATCTCAACTAAATGAGCTTCATCCATCAGACTCTCCAACCTATCTATGCTTGCTCTTAGAGCGGTCACCCGGGGGTGATCCAGGGGAGGTGAGGCAGGGATCAATGGGTCGAGAGGGCGCACTGGAGATGGTACCAAAGCTATCGGACCCAGCGATGACTGTTTGTCACCAAGGCGTTCTCGAGAGAGGCGCCGCTCTGTCATGGCGATCTCCTTTTCGATGACAGTAGCCACACGAGTGATAAACTGATCCATGGTGCCGACCATACCCCCCACTTCCCCCCTACCCCCCTTTCTCAGGCTTTTGCCCGATCGAGTTGCCATCGACATGGGGGGGATGGCAGGGTCTGGACACAGTACCTTCAGTGAGAACCTTAGTCCTGGAACGGTAGTGGGCTTACAAGAGTCCTGGGTTCCTTTGCAGCCAGTTGACAGATTTCAAGGGGGGGGGCCCAGCCCAGCCTCAGACAGCCCCGGATGGCCACAGACGGCCCGCCCTTTGCCGGGGCTTCGCCCGGCTCGTCCCGCGCGCGTCCCGCGGTGACGGTGCTGCTTTTATGCCCCTCGTCACCTGGTCCGATCGTTGGTGGAGGGAGGGAGGTGCTACGCCCGTTGCCTTCTGGGCGCTGTAGTTGCACCAAGCCCACAGGTGCGAGCTTTTCCCGCGAAGCGGGAAACGTGAGAGGTGAAGTCTCTGCAAGGCACTAAGAGGTGCGTGGTTCGCCTCTGACACGTAGCCCCCACTGGTATTACTGCTGCCGATTTCAAAAAGTGCTCCTCAAGTGTTCCCGTGGTCCGCGGTGACGGTGCTGCTTTTATGCCCCTCGTCACCTGGTCCGATCGTTGGTGGAGGGAGGGAGGCGCTATGCCCGTTGCCTTCTGGGCGCTGTAGTTGCACCAAGCCCACAGGTGCGAGCGTTTCCCGCGAAGCGGGAAACGCGAGAGGTGAAGTCTCTGCAAGGCACTAAGAGGTGCGTGGTTCGCCTCTGACACGTAGCCCCCACTGGTATTACTGCTGCCGATTTCAAAAAGTGCTCCTCAAGTGTTCCCACGGTCCGCGGTGACGGTGCTGCTTTTATGCCCCTCGTCACCTGGTCCGATCGTTGGTGCAGGGAGGGAGGCGCTATGCCCGTTGCCTTCTGGGCACTGTAGTTGCACCAAGCCCACAGGTGCGAGCGTTTCCCGCGAAGCGGGAAACGCGAGAGGTCAAGTCTCTGCAAGGCACTAAGAGGTGCGTTGTTCGCCTCTGACACGTAGCCCCCACTGGTATTACTGCTGCCGATTTCAAAAAGTGCTCCTCAAGTGTTCCCCAGTGTGAAGTACTTAACCCCCCAAGGTTACCTACGTTGATATCTGCATTCAAAATAAGCGAGGGGGATAAGGTAGGCTGTACGAGCTCTACACCAACCTTCTCAGACCCTTCCAGCAGTACAGTTTGTGCAGTCGATATAATGTTTATACCCCCGGGGTTACCTACAATGGTTCCTGCAGTTACAGTCAACAGGGTAGACAACTGTGAACATGTATCAGCAGAATTGACAAGGTTAGCATTCACCAATATCGAGACTGTTATCAGTGAGTTAGCCTGCCCACTTGCGATAGTCTGCCCATTTGCTCCCGCTGGTGCATCTCTCCTTACACCATCCAAGCTCTCCATATTAGACCTGCTCACCGTATTATCCCGGGCCCCCCCGCCTTCTGCCAGTTCTCCTCTGATTGTAGCAATTTCAATATTGATAGCCGATTCGGATTCTGTAAGCGGCGTCTGAGACGCGTGTTCGGCTCCCGGCTGACTCTGTACGCCCTGACCCGGAAGAAGCTTCCCCGGGATTTTACGGAGGAGCTCTACCACCGAGGGAGCACTCTGGCCGCCTTTTCGAGCGGCACTAGCCTGAGTATTCGACTTGCTGGGCGTCTTCTCCGAGGGTCCCACTAGAACTGGACTCTTCGCCGCACCTCTCATGGACGCCTCAGTATTCTCTCGTAGAGTGAGCTTCGCCGCTCTCGTCTTTGCAGCAGCAGCAGCTGCGGAAGCGCTCTTCGGCGGCATACCCACGGAGCACAAATTCGGCTTCGGCTTTGGCTCGCAATCCTCGGAGCAACGCAGGTGAGACAAGCAACAGTCCTGATGTCTCTTAGTTAGGCGACAGTAATATTGAATAAGGGCAAGTCTGATTGCAGTAGCAAGCGCAGGAATTTGGTTCTTCACACGTGCTGTCTGTTCCTTTAGAAGGTTCTCTGAGACCATTATGCAGTGGGACAAGGCTTCAACACGACATAAGCCGGGCAGGATTTGTAGATCATTTTTCCAATGTTTTCCCTTTTCTCATAAGATAGCCCTACGGTAACAGTCCGTGTAGCACGCACTACCACATCTTAAGGCAGAGTTTCACAACTGAGAGCACTGGACGACCCGCACAGCGGTCTCAAGCGGCCACCATCTTGCCCCCAGCGGAATCACGAGCTAATCACTTTTCAATGCAGCAGTCCTTGTAATGCAAGCAGTGGTATTGACTCAACTGCTCTTTGCACCCTTTCAACAATAAAGACTGATGAGAATTTGGTTCTGTTAAATACTTCAGTGATGACTGTTTCCATAAAGGCTTCCATGTTGTCTGTGTTAATGGTCATTGGCACACCACAATTCTAACATTGTTGCACCTTGTTCAAGCTTTGAGGACTTCATTCTTCAATCAGATGACTTCTAGGACCCTGTCCATCTTGAACCATGCTTCATTATGCACAGTAATGCCATTTCAATGTCAAACATATGGTGTTCTGCCATGTTGAGTCTAGATGCATATTTAGGTGCTCCGACATGCGGTCCTTGCGCCAAGTCAAACACTAGTGCCCTCAATTGTTCTTCAGATAAGTCTCATATCACATAAGATGTATTTGATATCTTGTCCTCTGCAGAGTAAGTGGACCTTTAGTCAGGTCTTTGTCTGTGGTGCAGGCTGTCTGCCTAGTGTTGAACTATAACTTGGGCTGCTTTTTATCTATTTTACGTATGTTGCACACCAAATCGACTATGAGAGAAAAGTAGTGGTGGAACTTTCAATTACAGTAATGTCTAACCCTCACTCTAGGCAAAATCACTTCCTGTGTTTTCTCATCGGAAGGGAAAGGCAGCCTCTGTAGGCTTCAACAGACATTACTGAGGGTTCCACCTCTATCTTATATCACGTTTTCAGCTTTTCTAGGTTTCTTTACCCACAGGTCTTTTCCTGACACACTTGCAGAGTGCAGCTTTCTCTCTCAATATTGTATACAATTGCATACAATTCATTTTCCTGTCTGCAAGGCCTACATTAAGCTGTTTGTCAGTTCCAGCCCAGAGTGGGCTTGCCAAGTATGCTGCTATCACACAGCAGAATTGTACCCAGTCAACGTTTGTCTCAATTGCATGGCATCTACTTATTAGGCTCACATCAGACTCTAGTTTTTCATGCTGTCCAGATTTGCATGCCAGGGTAGCTCTACAATGCCCCTATTGCATTCTGCTATCCCTCACTCCTTACCTGCAGGTGAGGCCAAGCAGTCCACACTGCCTAAGTTTAGTACCATCTACCAGCTAACAGTTAATCCAAGACAAGTGCTCCACTTCAGGCAGTTGCTACCTGACGTGGATCCCAATTATGTCAATCTCACTTAGGTTTCTTCTTCTGCCACTGGAGTCTGCCACCTCAACTCCTCTCATTGGACCGTGCCTTCCAGGCCAGACAGTGTCACTACTCTCTGGTTTGCACAAGCCAGCTGTCCTAATTACTTGCACCTCTTCCAGACACCTTTATATTCCATTGTAGCGGCCCAAATTTTCAGGCTTTCAAACAGTAGTACGTAGAGGACCTTATGGTTTTCCACATCATGGTTCTCTATTGGATGTTGCCTACTGTCAAAAGATTTTGTTACAGCACCGCCATGTTCGAGCTCGGCAAGCTCAGTTCCAGCCCCTTCATCCCACAGCAGGGAGTATGACAGTGATTGCGCTGACTGATTTGTAAAGCTCATTGTTTCTCATGTACTGAAGAAACCGTGCATATGCTTATCTGACCCATTCAACGTTTAGCCTATTTTTCTGCTAACAGTTCTAGCTGTATACTGCAAAATATTTACACCCGCAATTTTATGCCTTCACAATGAACAAAGATTCCATACCTTTGAAGTTGGATTTCTTCCAAACTGTGACATTCTGGTACCCGTCTTGGGTGATTTCAGTTGAGATGGACAACTGGTATTGTGGTCTCACCATCACTGGCCTGCCTAATTTATAGACTGTTTGTAAAACCTGTCATATATAACACCACTGTTGCCCACAGGCAGGATATTAGGGTAGCTGGTGTAATGTTAAAATGGTTTGATTTCTTCTTCTCTGATCAATATCTGGAATCTTATTGCCCCTGTTTTACTCTGCTTTATGGGTGTAAACTTGTGGTGTTATCCATGGTTTCATGTTGTGTTGCACCTCTACCTTGCTTCATTCGTCCCATGGCGTCCTATTTTAAATGTACTTTAATGTAATTAATTTAATGGGATATATTTTAGGTATTTTATATTACACTTTGCCTCAATTTAATTATGTCATCTGACATAGTGACCCATGATGCAATGAAGTGTCCACAATGTAATGGTAAGATGATAAACTTGTGCAACAATACACATACAGATTAAACAGTACGTGAGCAATATCTATTGATCTGTCTGTTCATCAATGTATTATGTTCTCAATACAATCAACTCAAAAATATTGTTGGATAGAATACTGAAGGTCAGCAGTTAATTCTTTAGGTATACGATAATGTTGGTTTTTTAAAACATTAATGTATGTCATATAGTTTTCTTTAATGTAGCTGAATGAAATATTGTTTTGCCTTAATGTGATATATTTCAAATAATATTATTATTATTGGATATGAGCATTATGATATTAGTTTTTTTATTTCTCAAGTTTAATTTATCATATTTACTGTGAAATTTACATTTCTTTAAATATAATTAGTAATTTATTGTTTAGGTAGCAGCTTGTTGGGTTTATAGGGAAATTGGTTGCCATGTTATTTAAAATATTAACATTTGTTTTTTTTATTTTTTATAGTTTTTCATTTTATTTAAATAATTTTTTGGCAATTAATTATGTTAATTCTTTAGTTAGTAATTATTTTAGTATGGTTTGTAATTATTTATTGTATAGGGTGGGAGTAAGTGATTTTAAATATAAATTATAAATATAAATGAATACGTTTATGCTAACTAATTTATTACATGAGAAATAAATATGAAAATTAGTTAATTGATGAATTGTATTTCTTAATTATGTGCTGAAGCGTGCGAAGGAGCAAGCTTGGAGCAGGGCAGGGCTTGCTTCTGGTGACTCTGCAGGTGTGGCTGGACAGTTTGGCTCTTGCGGTCTTCCCTGCCAGCAAAAACCAGCAAGAAGGGGAAAGGAGAAGCAGATGGCCTGGCAAGACAGCGGTGTGGCGATAAGCACAATAGGCTGTGGTATGTCGCGTAGGGCTTGTACCTGCTGGAGGAGTACACGTGCCTTCTGCGTCTAACGCATATCTACTGTGAATCTCTGCTCTCTGCCCCACATTTGGACACTTGCTTGCCCCTTTCCACTGGTTCTCCCGTTACCATCAAGGTGCCCCCTTCTGGGCATCATGTGTTTCTTGTGCTCCCTGAATTTGGTGATTTTTGCAGTACTGGTGGGCGCAGTTTAGTAGTTGCAGCACCACATCTACACCATACTTATCCCTTTGGTCTATTTGCTGCCTGGTGACCTAGGCTCACGGCTATCGTTCAGCACCACTGTAACCCAAAATAATTCGAATGTAGGATGTTACAACGTGATCATGTAGATCGCGGTACATTACATCGCTGTTTTTACAACGCTGTTTTTACAACGCTATTCGTTACAACGACTTGCGCTTTAGGGCACTGGACTTAGGAATAATATGATTTACTATTCCAACTCCAGCCTACGTACAGTAGGGAAGGTGTTGGAATAGTAAATCACACTATGCCTTAGGCTAGAGCGCCCTCCAGTGTAAGTTGCGTTCTAAAAGCAGCGATGTATAGCCCAAGGGTGCTAAGGGGGTCTACAGAAGATCAAAAGCCGAGCAAGCACAACAAGCTGAGCATCAAGATCTTGCAGATGGACATAACATTACCCTCTACCCTTTGGGCACAGGCAGCATGACTTACAACTTTTACAAATCCCACAAATCCACCAGTTGACAAATGCTGACTGTTAGCCGGCTTTGCCAACTACACTCCATTCCTTTTTTTACCTCTGGCAGTATTTGTGTCAGGGATAGATGACAAGCTTGACATGCTTAATAAACTCATTGTGTAAGCCCAGGGGTCACCAACTGTAAATGTTAACTTGGAGTATCCAGAGTTTAGAAAGTGTGCTTGCTCACCAATTCTAAATAAACTCTCTACACTGCCGGAAGTTTCAGCATCTAGTGTTAGAGACCTAAAGACACAAACAATGCAAACATTGACCCCATCCATATGCGGTAATAGTGACGGAGGTGAGGCTGTGGAAGATTCAATAAAAACAGACCTGTATACCTCTCCCCCTTGCCCTGTGCTACTGTAACCTGGTATGCAAAGCACTAAGGTGGAGGGGTATACCAAGGTCCCTAGGGCACAAGTCACACCATAGAATTCTCAGAGCTCTGAATCACAGAAAGGACTTCAATAAACACTGGCCACCTGTTTGTTGCTGTGCACAGCAGAAATACCCACTCAACAAGTTCTTGGGTACATTGCCGGTAATAACAAGAGAACAGACACAACAATTCCAAAAATAGGAACCCCCAAAGCCACAGACAAAATGATGAGCACTGACCTCGATGTACAATGCAGACCTCTTGGAGACACCTGAAACAGTAAGTGCCATTCAATGGTAACCACCAACAAAGCAAGAATGCAAAATACTGCGGAAAGCAAGTAAAAAACAGATTAATATCCAACCAACTGCCACTGGTCACAGATTATCCAATAAAATGTATCCAATCTGTGAAAAAAATAATGTAGTACTCTATGACACATCCTACTTCTCAGGCACAATAGATGAAACCACTCAACAGAGACAAAGTGCCCCCTCCATCATTGGAACCTGCTCACTGCAGGAGGTACAGTTCCAACTAACACAAATTGCCTGCTTACTAACGCTGCGTCCTTCCTAACAAACAGATATCAATTAAATGAGTGGGCAAGGTCTGTGGCCAATGTTACCTCCATGGCTAGGAAGGATAACATGACATCTTTCGTTAGTAATGATAATCATAACCACACACACACCTACAAAGCCCTGCACAAAACCGGACCTCAATACCTCAACAAAAGAATCTCCTCTATGCCCCCAAGAGAAAACTCAGCTCCGCAGACCTAGCCTTGGCCAAAATCCCGACATCCACAGAGCCAGAATGGGAGGTAGATCCTTCTCTTACATCAAGACCTAGAACAAAGTCCCCCTCAGCATCAGAAGAAGCCCCACACTGCAAGAATTCAGGAAAGGCCTCAAGACCCGGCTCTTCGGATGACCAGAGCTGCCTGAAACCCTCCTCCCCCCAGCACCTTGAGACCCTCACAGGTAAGTTGTGCCCTCTACAAATCCATGATTGATTGATTACTAGCCAGGTGGCTCAAAAGACTCCGAAACAAAAGAAGAGTTGGCAGCTTTACTGAAAATCAGCACCTGTTGAAAATCACAGTGTCAGAAGAGAACCGTTTGAAATATACAGGAATTCCATGATTTACAGTGGAAAATAATAATTACAAGCAATTTGAAAAATCATTTCTGGCACTGACCTCCTTACCAGTAAGCCTACCATGTCCAGGCAATCCACTACAAAAGCCCAGCTTAGAATGTTCACAAAATCAACAGAGGAGTTTAGGTATGGACGCACAACTCCCAACTTCAGAGGTACCCTTAATCCATCCCTGGGTGTAGCTTCATCCCAAAGCTCTGACATTAGCTACTAGTCACGAAATAAGATGTTAATCTACCCAGAATGTATATTGAGAGGCCTCCACAATATATTAAACTGGGAAATATCCTGAAGCTGTTGTGTAGGAATCTAGGACCCTAGTGTAATTTTCCAGATTCATGCCCATATATAGGTATAAATTACCCGATCCTTATTTAAGCATAGAAATCATTACCATATTTAGACTGAGCCTATGCAGCCCAAATACGGCATGGCTACTTCCACTAAGTTCCGAGAATCAACAACGATTTCTTAGAAAAACCCGCCTTCAGCAGCTAGGGACTTCCCCTTGCCTGAATACTAATTTGTCTAGGAAATCATGGAGTTTTCAAAGAACTGAGTCTTTGATGATGTTATTATGTCCAATCATATGTCAAACTCGGCACCTTCAAGGTATAAATATGCCTACATTTGCCCAGACGAACACACGGTGGTTTGGAGCAGTTCGACTATCTACTTGCCCGACGCGCCCTGCAGCAGCAAGTGCCGAAGGAAGCCGACCCTCCAGCTGACGCACTGAGAGACGCTGTCTTTTCTCCTGCCGAGAAATCCAGCTCCAGTGTTTCCAGGCTACCCTTGCGGGTTGCTAGGAAATCGAGTCCTTAGAGAGAGATACAAGACCTCCTTCATTCTAAAACCAAGGTACGGAGCTGATTAGACCCTTAGAGAATTCTTGGAATAGATTCTTGGCAAAGAATACTAAAACTTAAGCTACACTTCACTTACTTCTTCCCTTGTACTAGACTTAGGTTAGGTACACCGGGGTAGGCGTATTTTAGAAGCACCAGGTGAGTACTTTTAGTAATTATTTATCACTGTATGTATTTTATGTTTTATATGTTATTTTATATGGCTTAGAAACCATACCATGCTTTTACAGTACTACTTTATAATACTTTTCGTATTATATGCCTTGTACTTTATAACCAGTATTACAATTGTAGCAGTGCATTTCTTATGCTTGAGAAAGAAGACTGTTCAATAAATACTTTTTATTGAAAACGCCCGTCTCTCTATTTCTCAGCATCACTGGTGAAACGAAGCATGCACAATTGACTGAGTAAAATAGCTATCTATTGTTTCCGCGACTCTAGAGATTGATTTCTTATTCTTGGGAAACAAAGTTGTCATGTTTATGCGGTTGTCAGAAACTAAATCCTTCTTGAATTCGAGAGCGTTTCTAGTGACCTCTGAGCTAGCTGGCACTCACAATTAAGTCTAATATATTCTGTAGAGACCTAGTCGACCTCAGTCCTACGTCTAAGCTACAGGATATATTATTCCAATGCGCAGAGCCTATTGGGAATATAGGAACTACACTACAAAGCTACTTGGATGCTACACGACTTTGGCACATTTAACCAGTGCGAACATACAATCTATTGCATTCCTCTCACCTAGAGGTACACCATCAAAGGAATCAACTCTAATACCATGGTCACTTGCTGAACGAGCAAGCCGAATGTGTCAAGAAAAGGATAGCTTCAGGAACTGGGCCATAAATCTAACAAGATATCCAACTGAAGCGTACCCAGTACAGCTCTATAGTCCAGCCTTGACAGCTTGTCAAAATAGAGGTCACTCAAATTAAACCGTCTCAATTTTTAGAAATGCAGCAGGCAGCAGTAACTAGCCCAAAAATACAACAATAAGACTGAAAGGTGCATTAGGGAGGTAACATAGACTGATTCAAATCAACAATTGGAGACAGACTGGTTATGGCTGCAAACTGCCTTAACTAATCAGCAGCCCGTCTGATTCTGAAATTTCCCAAGAGAGCTGCTTCCAAAGCAGCCCTTCAGACTCTTCACTGGCTCCCAGTAAGGAGTAGGGTTGAGTTTAAGGCCCTTTGCACCTGCCATCGCATCCTTACTGGGAAGGCACCAGCACCGCTGCAGAGTCTGGTCACCCGATACGCGCCCACGCGCGCCCTGCGCTCCACCTATGGAGGCCTATTAAAGGTCCCCAGGATAAGAAAGGCTCGTATGGGAGGCAGATCTTTCCGCTACCTGGCGGCGAAAAGCTGGAATGCCTTACCTTTGGACCTTCCCCTGGAGCCATCTGAACTTGGCTTCAGGAAGAAGCTTAAAACCCACCTGTACACACGGTAACCTCTAGACCCTGCGGCCCAGCTTTGCCTACTCCACTTGCCATAGCGGCGGGGACACGCCATCCGTGCGTAACCAGGCGCTTTATAAAACTCCCTTAATAATAATAATAATCGACCAGGAAACTGACTTCCTGCCATGCATATGCCTTGCCTCTCCACGGGTCTGATGATATGCTCATGGAACATACAAGGTTTGAGTAATCTGGCTGATGATGTAGGAGCAGTCACGTACTGGCAACAATGCAATGCAATAATGCTGCAGAAACCTGGAGTACAACTTCAGGTCTCTTGGTTGGCTACTTGGAGTTTCGATCACCCGCACTAAAAACAAATTCAAAAGTCAAACCTAAAGCGGTCTAGCTATTTAGATTGCCTCAGATTTGGATCTTTATATAGAAAAAGTCACTTTACATGAACCCTGGATCATGGCGGTATTGGTTACTAACTGGGAATGTGACCTCATGGCACCCCTCATAATAATGAATATTTCAATTCACCCACTGTTCCATCTAAAACGCGACATTATACAAAAACTGGAGTCAATAATAACTGACTTAAGCCAAACGTATGTTGGGGCACACACGATCTTAAATGGCAACTATAACTCTAACCTATTTACCAACAGTTATGGAGACAAAACTCTATTGTTACAAGATGACCTTTGCAACACCCCTCATCAAATGATACCATTGATTATAGGATATGATCCTTTCAGTGACACGATACTGGTTGTATGCTTGCATGCTGCTCTCAGATCAGTGAATGGAGGTGTAGGATTGGATCAGCCTCCGGCACTGACTCACACTGCTGAAAAATAATGCTCTATTACAGATTATACCTTATGAGCCTTCCCTTGTTTGGATACTTGGAGTCCTTCCAGATAGATGTTTTCCCAGAAAGCGATCACAATCCACAAACTTTCAGCTAAGTAATACAAGTCAGCTATGGAGAAAAGTTAAGTTTCTGTCTCGGTATCACCAGCTACCAGCCCAAAGAGATTAAATTGCAAATGTGCCACAGCAAAGGACTTTGAGGAGCCCTGCCAATTGATAATGAAAAATCTGGCTACAAATGATCTGTGGCCAAGCAAGGTCTAGGAATTTGTAATCAAAAATCTGATTAAGGCGTTTTCATCATATTCACGCAGAGCACATGTTGTTACACGAAACAGAAAACTTTGTCGCAGGCTCCTGCCATCCATAAGGTCCATTAAAAAGGAACTGTGCGGACAGCTTAGTCTTTAAAATCAATCCCACAAAGGCTGGTCAAAGGCTGGTCAAAGGCAAAAATTCACAGCCAATCGGAAGTCATAAAAAGGAAATATGGGCACTCAGATGTGCTGCTCATGACAAGTACTGTACAATACTCCTCACTTGCAAATAAACAAATATAGAAAAAAGTTCTGGGAGATTGTAAATAAACGTTTCTGAGAACACTCTTTGGAAAACTCTGCAACTGAAGCAGTGCACCAATGGGATCAATATATCATCAAGAAACAATGTACCCATGAAAAGGCTTGCCAAAAACCCATTGCAACAGGAATCCCTGGAGTTGAAACCATTGTTGATATGGAATATTTGAAGTCGCGAAGTATAGAACCTTGTGCTTTTCCATTCATGGAATTTGCAGATTACACTAACAAACAGGTTGTTAACATATTCAACAAAGGAAGACAGGCCCCCAGGACCAAATGCCCTACCACAGCCACTGTTTATAAACAACAGGAAATATTGGGCACCCCTATTAACACTTTTATTCAACCACTGCATCTCCAATGAACACATACTGGAAGATATAAAGAAGGAAAAGCCTCACACCCGGGAAACAATCAACAAATTTCCCTGCAGGACAATGAGGCCAAGTACCACGTATGCCTGCTGCCAGGAGAACTTGAGTCGTGGGCAGACAAAAACTGTATTGTCTCCACCATCAAACAGGGTTTAGAAAGGGGTTGTGAACCACTGCAAACCTTTTGACTCTGGCGATTCTTGTTGATAAAATGAATAAATCAAAATCCTTGCTATATCTATGCTTTGTGGATTTTAAAGAGGCCTTTGACTCAGTTCCACAAAACACCCTAAGACAAAATCTAGCAGGAAGGAACATACCACCCCATTTACTGAGAAGCCTAGTCACCTTGTGCTCAAATACTTGGCTCCAAGTAAAATTGGGGAGTGGCACATCCTTGACAAGAAATATACAAACATCAATAGGCTTGAAACAAGGACGTGTCTTAGCCTTACTGCTCTTCAACATATTTCATGGGGAATATCTTGACAACCTTAGACAAAGTGAATGCACACACCCCAAAACTTGTAGACAAGCCAATCTGCTGCCTCCTTTACTCGCATGACACTCCTCTAATATCCAGGACCAAAGAGGGGCTGCAACAGCTTTTGGACAAATTGTGTAAGTATACGAAGTAAAACAGGCTTACCATCAACTCACGAGAAAACAAGGATAATGATAATGGGAAGAAAGAAAAAGAAACCAGGCCAGTGGCATCTGAATGACTTTCACATTGATATCTCTGTGGATTAGAAATATTTGGGTGTGATCATGGACAACCGTGGAACTTTCTCCCCCCATAAGGAGGCCTTAAAGTCAAAAGCAGCCACCCTGCTACATAAGTTCTTAAAGATTTGAAAAATCTCTTTGGTCCTCTCTTGATCCCTTAATGAAAGTGATGCGCTCTAAACTGCTACTCACCATAGCCTATGGATCACAGGGCATGCTTGCAAGTGGTTCAAACCTGCTGGCTAAACTTGTAGAGAGTAACTAGAAAGGTAAACCGGAGGAAAGCCCAGGCTCTTACAGGCCAATATCGTTAATAAATAGCGATAATAAATTATATGCAAAAATCATGGCGACACGATTGGGGAGGATCATTGGGACTCTGGTTTCTCCCTGGCAGCATGGTTTTGTTCCAGGCAGGGGTACGACTGATTACATAAGAAGAGCCATCACAGTGTTTGACATCCATGCTGCTGGGAAGGGGGGGGCCGCAATGGTCCTCCTCGACGCGGAAAAGGCCTTCGACCGTGTCAGGTGGAGTTTTTTGTGGAGAGTGATGGAAGAGAGAGGATTTGGTCCCAGATTCCTACAGGCAATTCAGCCCATGTATTTTAATCCCACTGCAAGTATTCAGCTTATGGGTGAGAGTTCAGGACAGATGCATATAACAAGGGGCACGAGACAAGGGTGTCCGTGCTCACCTATTCTCTTCGCGTTATATATAGACCCTCTAATAACCCTCATAATGAACAATAACAGAATCAAGCCAATCACTATCAATGGATTCCACACTAAAGTCCTTGCATATGCGGACGATCTAGCTATAACCACCACGGACCCTGACAGTGCCATGAGGGAAATAGTCAGTATTACTTCTAACTTTGGGAAATTATCTGGATATCGTTTAAATGTAGCAAAGACACAGGTACTATGTTCTAGAAATATAGTCAAACGTGATGATAGATATGTGGATTCAGTAGTGTACTTAGGTATAATAATTAATGCTCAGCCAAGAGATATTATTAAAGATAACTTTGTACCGCTATTGGTAAAGATGAAACAAGATCTAAAGAGGATAGATACGCTCCGCTTGTCAATAATAGGCAGGGCCAACGTTATCAAAATGACAATGTTCCCGAAAATTTTATACAAATTGAGGTCTATTCCATTTAAGATAGACGATACATTGATCAAGGAAATGGAGGCAATTTTTATGAATTTTGTTTGGCAATATGGTAAAGTGAGGAGATCAAGCAAATTCATGTCTCTTCCCCAGGAAAGGGGTGGGTTGGGAATACCAAATATCAGGTTTTACAACTGGTCTTGTCGGCTTACAGATATGGCTTTACTTTTCTTTCCTGACGACTCTACGCATACTCAGGGAGGTATCCCCTCCATTTTTCAGCTGGCCCTTGGGAGGGAAGCATATGGGGTACTGTTGAGGAAATATGATAAACGCTATTTTAAGGCATCAGGCTATAAAATATTGGAAGATGTCTGGGGGCTATGGTCTTCTGTACAGAAAAATCAGGGCATTCCAAGGTATAATCAATATACTTTACTTTGGAATTCAGGATTATTCCCGCATCTAAGTAGTGATGGTCCCTGGAGACACTGGGAAAAACAGGGAATCACTACATTAGGCCAAGTAATGATAAAGGATGTATGTAGGCCCCTAGAACTTCTGAGGTTACGTTATTCACTTCAAGGGTGCCAAGAGTTCAAGTATATGCAGTTGGTTAATACAATAAAATCAAAAAGACCCTGAATAAATATATCCAAAAGATGCGCATTACTAGATTACATGAAGGGGGGTGGCTGTAAAATCAGGGAAATATACAGGTTATTTCTGGAAGTACTCCCTGATGATATGGTTAAGACAGAGACAGCCTGGGCTTCAAAACTAGGGGATCCAGATATTGATCTGGAAAAAAGCCATTCTAATGGATAAAAGGTTCCTGCGATCCTCAAATTTAAGAGCACAGCATTTTAAGACCCTTTTTAATTTATACTACACACCGGCGAAATTATTTGATTGGGGTAAGAGGGTGGATAACAATTGCCCTAGGTGTGGGAACGGGCCAGCCGATGTTGTACATATGTTTTCTAGCTGTGGAAAATTAGGCCCCATCAAAAAGGAAATTGAAGCATTTTTAGAGGGGCTGCTAGCTGTCAGAATAGACCTATCCCCGACACTTTTAATAATTGGTTGTGATGCTCAATTGGATTTAAGTACAGAGAGTGAGGCGCTCATCTATATATCAGTAGCTGTTTTTAGAATTTTAATTGCTGCTGCTTGGAAGGATGTCGAGGCCCCAACTTTCCAAATGTGGATATGTAGGATGCTAGGGATTCACAACATCGAGTCAGAATTGTATGCCTTAAAGGATTTAAATCTAGGGAAATGGGGACACGGATCTGGGCGCCAGTGGCTACATGGAGGTTGTCAAGATGCGGGGCCTTATAATGTCCTTTATGTCCTTGACCCTGTCACGATCATTACTCTTTTAACCTCTGTTTTGTATATATAACATTCTCTCTTTCTGATATTTTAAGTGCCCTTGCCCTTACCTCATGTATATTTATTCTTATATTTATGTACAGTGTCATGTTTGGTGTATATTATATTGTTGTGAACTTTCAATAAAAAAAAAAAAAAAGAGAGTAACTCTAGAGGGTTTTTTCACTTCCCAAAACACACCTCTCCAATACAAATTCAGCTTGTGTTCAGCCTTTTTTTATCAAATCATTACTTTCGCAAGTTTTTAAAGATCATTTCCAAAGTGGCGCATCAGACATCATGGCTAGCAGATAAACAAAAATTGGCTTCACGGATGCATGACTGCCAGGTCTTCAGCAACTATGTAAAAATGAGACTGCAACCAATCACAAATGTTTGCATGTCAAAACATGTCAAACAAAAATTCATTCAATATAGGTTAGGAGGGCTACCAACCATGGGCTGAAAGAAAAATGTCAACAAACTATGAGGTCCATTAGGATGGCGGACGGACAAAGTCCATCCGCCATCCTGTCGGGGGCCGGTACCGTCCGCCACAAGGGCAGAGGAACCGTGCCCCCAATTAGGAAGCATCCGCCACAGTGGCGGGTGCATCCCGCATTTTTTTACATTGTGGCGGACAGTGCTTGAAGCACCGGCCGCCGCAATGCAAAAAATGCACGTTGTACATTTCAATGCACAACATGACAGGCACCGCGCGGTGCCTGTCATGGTGTACATTTCAATGCTGGGGGGTACCATAGGTACCCCCCCATGTGCACCCCCCACACCGCCCTTCAGCCTGGGGGCCCGCAACATGCCCCCAAAGCAAAGACCGTATGCCTTGCCGCCACGGAAAGGCATTCCTCACAGGCCATCCTAATATGGCTGGCGGTGTCTGATAGACACTGCCACCATATCAGGCCTTTTCGGCCGCAGTCGCAGGCCGACCGTGGCGGAAAAGCGGCGGACGGTCTTCCCCTCCGCCACGGGGTCCCCCGCCATTGTAATATGGCGGGGGGGAGAAAGGTGGCGGACGGGCAGGGATGGCAACGGATCGCCACCGCCTGCATGGCAGTGGCGATCCGTCTGCCATCCTAATGGACCCCTAAGTTGGTTCTGTCTACAGCGAAAACATCGTGAACATTGTCTGCATTTGCCTGGTGTTGTTGCAAGACAAGTAGGCACGTTTAAAAACCTACTTTTAGTCACTGGGCATATGCTCCTGCAGACTCGCTCTAAACAATTGTCTTAAAGCATAGCATCCGATTTTGGCAGGGACATTTGAGAAATTCATGCAAGTATTTGAGAATTCATTGAGCACTGCGGCCCCCTGTGAATGGTATGCTAACTAGGTACCTTAAGACCTAATGTTGGTGGACCTTTTACTGATTCATTAGGAAACTGTGCCAAACCCTAGAGACGATTACTTACAAATTATGTTTGCAGAGATGAATTAGAGCATGACTTGAGGCCCTGTAATGTACTTACCATTCAGAATCATTGCATTGTGATTTATTGGGGTGCCGCTCACGGATTGCTGTTGCCTGCCATTGGACTGCACAATCGTTTTTGCCGCC
The DNA here is from genome assembly GCF_964261635.1 of Lissotriton helveticus. Classification (NCBI taxonomy): domain Eukaryota; kingdom Metazoa; phylum Chordata; class Amphibia; order Caudata; family Salamandridae; genus Lissotriton; species Lissotriton helveticus. The sequence continues at coordinate 1,533,174,263 of NC_136067.1, forward strand.
CTGGTGTGATCTTCGCCTCCTCCCTGAAGCGCTTCTGCTGGTGTGAGCGTATTCCGCAGTCGGCGGAATCTGTCACCGCTCCCAGCTCGAAGCTGTCCCAGGTTGAGGTTTGTGGGGAGTGATTGACGAAGGCAGGGCCGGCCCAAGGCATGTGCAAACTGTGCACCTGCACAGGGCCGCCAAACCCGAGGGGCCGCCACGACGACCGACCGGTCACCAAGCCGAGGATCGGATTCGGATCTAGTATCACTGTGGCGGCCCCCTGGCAGGATTTGGCGGCCTCCGACCGACCGGGCAATGGCTTGGCAGCGACGGCGCGCGTGAGCGCTCGAGTCTTGTTTACATAGTCTAGTCAGTTTGGTTTCACTTAAGTTGCCCAGCAGGCAGCAGCCAGCAGTTGGGTCCCAGGGCCGTCAATCTTACCCTATGACGACGTGACGGCCCTGGGACAGCCCCCGCGCACTGTGCGCAGTGTGCAATTTAGCTACGACGTCACGCTCCGCCCTGCGGCGCCTCACTGTGGGAGAGTGCGTCACTGTGAGCGGTGCGTCGACTCCGACTGAGCTCGTCACGGAGAACAAGAAGTATTGAGAGTATAGAGTGTGTAATAACATGATGCGCAGCGTAGCCGTCAATAGTACTGAATAATGGTATATTGGTTTTTGTCTCTGCGCCAGTGCGCCACATTATGTTCACGACACGAGACACGCGTGTGTAACCATGTGAGGTGGTCGTCCGTCGTGCCTGCCTGCTTTTGAGAAGAGAGAGTAAGACTGTTCTGTGTCATGACTCATGTGTCACCCCAATGGTTGGTTCTGTAAGCCAACCCTAAACAGTTTGTTTCCGATTGTGTTGTCAGTTGTTTTCTTAATGGGGCTCACGTCGTGGCTGAGTCCGGAAAAGCTTCCAGGTGAGTGAGATCAGCGGGTGTAGAAGAACTGCTCCTGGCAGGCGGGGGGTGGCGACGTATGCTGTGTGGGAGTAGGTGTGTTCGGTCAAGCGTCTTTAGCATTCATTGCTAGTCACAGAATGCGTCACTGACTAAAGCCCCACACAGGCCCCAACCACGGCAAACAAAGGGTGCACGTCCTAAACCAAACTGCTCAGAATTCCAAACCGAAATCATAAAAAAGCGGTCTTAATTATTGGCCTTGTCAAGTAGATTAATTTTTTTTAAATACCACGACTAGGCCTCGTTGCTCTTCGCATGATTACACCTCAGTAATTACGGCAGCCATTATTCCGTTTTCCTTCCACCGCCTGCTGTACGGAAAGCCGTACATTGTATCTTTTAGAACATTTGCCGTTCTAAATTGGTATACTTATGGTAAAGAAGTCGGCAATTAGACTAGTATCAAGTCAAAAGAGGAAAAAGTTAGGGGTGTGTGTAGGAAACGGGAAATTACTTCATGTGCTGAAGTGTATTTTTCTCACTGTTCGCTGTATTGGCCAGATTACCTCATTTCGGTATTTAATTTTTTTCATTCCCGGGCTAGGCATAAGGAATATTTTCGTTCCTGGAGTGGGCTGTTGCTCACTGTTAAACTCCCCAGCCCCCGCTTCTCCCCTCTCTGTCTTTAACTTCATCAACTTCCAAACTCTAAAATAACTTCCTTGGTGTATTGTGCTGGGCTTTAATGTCTATTCCGACCTCGCTCCAGCCTGTCTCTGGCTGGCTCACTTTGTACCTCTCAGCCCCTCCCTTTGCCTTCACATGTCTTCGTGTTCCGCTGCTCCCCGCATGGCTGAGCCTTTCATCTAAACCCCGCTCTGTCTCGAGGTTCGTGCCTCTTCTGCCCTTCATCTTCTGCGAGAGCTGGACTGGAGTCTGGAAAGAGGAAAGCCCTGCGCTCACTCGTGGTCCTCCTACCCCGTGCCCTTTCTCCCTGTTCGCCCTATCCAAATTGTTACCAACTTCATTGTTGGCATAACAGGGCCTGACATTTGCTGCACGTTTTACAGCAGGACTGAGGAACAGTAGTGCAGTGCATGACTTCCTTTTTCCAAAGTGCACATTTTATCCACGTTGTCATTAATTGTGTCACTCGAGCTGCTGTTCGACTCGTCTCATTAGCATTCCTATCAGTATGTTTTAGCTGCAAGTCGTTCTCAAAGCAGTACACTGCCCTTGTTGGTCGTTAACGTTCCAGATTGTAAGTGATTACAAAAACAGCTCTTTGCAAATGCAGAGACGAGTCTGCTAACTCACGCAGGTCTCTAATCATGCAACTGCGAAGTGAGAACAAGTATCTGCAAAGGTGATCGAGTGATTACAAGTGAGTTGAACATATTGCTTTGCCTTTCTTTTGCATTTCTTCCGGGGGCCCCCACCTACGCTCCCTGCACAGGGCCACCATGAGCCTAGAGCCGGCCCTGACGAAGGGAACCGACCGGGGGACTGCGAGGCCCAGCATTCCTCAGTCAGCGCAGCTGGTGCCTCTTCCCCGGCGGCCACGCCCCCCGCCTCCAGTCTACTTCACCTTTCGCGACACCCGCTCCGCGGGTGCCGCTCACGGATTGCTGTTGCCTGCCGTTGGACTGCACAATCGTTTCTGCCGCCCTGGTGTGATCTTCACCTCCTCCCTGAAGCGCTTCTGCTGGTGTGAGCGCATTCCGCAGTCGGCGGAATCTGTCACCGCTCCCAGCTCGAAGCTGTCCCAGGTTGAGGTTTGTGGGGAGTGATTGACGAAGGGAACCGACCAGGGGACTGCGAGGCCCAGCATTCCTCAGTCAGCGCAGCTGGTGCCTCTTCCCCCGGCGGCCACGCCCCCCGCCTCCAGTCTACTTCACCTTTCGCGACACCCACTCCGCGGGTGCCGCTCACGGATTGCTGTTGCCTGCCATTGGACTGCACAATCGTTTTTGCCGCCCTGGTGTAATCTTCGCCTCCTCCCTGAAGCCCTTCTGCTGGTGTGAGCGCATTCCGCAGTCGGCGGAATCTGTCACCGCTCCCAGCTCGAAGCTGTCCCAGGGTGAGGTTTGTGGGGAGAGATTGACGAAGGGAACCGACCGGGGGACTGCGAGGCCCAGCATTCCTCAGTCAGCGCAGCTGGTGCCTCTCCCCCCCGCGGCCACGCCTCCTGCCTCCACGTACATTTCCGACGCAAACTCCACCGCGATGCGGGACGCGCGCGGGACGGAGCTCGGGGCGAAGACCGGGCAAAGAGCGGGCCGTTTGAGGCCGTTCGAGATCGGTGGAGACTGGACTGGACTATACCCCTTTGCCCCAACTTTGATATAGCAAATCTACCTGTTAGTGACGCTCGCTGAAGTCAAGGTGCTATGTCCACGCGTGAGTATAGAAGTAGGGCAGCCAAAGGGAAGTTGCAAAATGGGACACTCGATGATTTTATTACCAGGACCAATACCGCCATAGATATGGAGATCAATAAAATGCAGCATAGGGTCTCCATTGAACTTGATGCAGCTAGAAGGTTATCCCAGGAGCTGGCCATGGCCAAAAAATCCTCTTTAGGCCACTTTGCTTTTGCCAAAACACCTGACCGCTCAATGGGACCAGCTCCTATTCTGACGCAGGCAGTTATCCACCAGTCAGCAGTCGCATCCCTTCCAGCATCGATGGCGGGGTCTCCACATGCATCCCCTCCCATCCTTAGTCCATCATTGGGTGGGGCGGCTGGGGCTGAGGCTGGGGCTTAGGGGGCCCCTTTGGAGACGGTACCGATTCTTAAGCGTAAGGTAACGAGCGGGAGGACTTCCCCTACCCCCCAAAAGGGTGCCATCCACAAACGAAAGCGTAATAATACTTCTGCCTATTCTAGGAAAAAGGCTAAGGTTGCAAAGGCTCAGTTACCCTTTCACGCACTATCTCAGGTATCCCACGCACCTCTTCCCATGGGAAATATTTGCCCTCCAGTATTAGAATCTAGTTCAGTAAAAACGGTGGGCAAATATGATGATAATCTCGTAATAGAAAGTGAGAATGGTGGGGCACCACTCTGCACGATAGAAGGAAAGGATGTAGAATTTTTGACGATTGTGTGGGAAACGTTAAAAAAACTTCTAACCCCCCTGGAAGTTAGACTTTCGCGAATAGAAACCCAGTTGCTCAAGTCAGAAAAAAGCCTCTTAAACTTAGCCACCTTGAGCATACCTGAAAAAAAACCATCTAGTTCACCAGTTGCTACTCACACCCCATTAGTACCTGCAGCTATTTCACCAGTAGCTCCGGTGGTCAAACCCATTCCGAAACCCCGGCATAAGGTCACTACAAGCACTTCTGTTAACAGGGTAGCGGAGGGTACAAATCAGCTGCCGGCTCAATCTGCACCAGCCCCGAAAGCCATGACAATCCCGACGGCTAAAGATTACAACACTTACCACTCCACTCCACAGAGAACAAAACCTACTAAAAATCACTATAGGGGCTATGTTGATCTTCCCCCAGATGTAAGACCTTATGTAGTTGTGTTAACGCAGGTGCCGGAAATTCCATACCAACAGCAGGAAGACTTTGGATCATTAAAAAACAAAGTAATCCATTGGCTCAATGTAAACAGGCCATTACCCAATCACCTGAGAAGCAAAATTCTTATGGTGCGACGGGTCCCTTGGATAGGCACCTCGCACAAGTCTATTACAGGTGATTGCGTTATTGTTTCTTTCGAAGACCCCAACACTGCACATCTTATTCACTCATGGAACAACTATGGAGTAAATTCGCTCATAGCATCTAGACCCCTAACTTACTTTTATCCCCCGCGCTCACACTCCAATACGGGGGGCAATTGGAATTGGATCCCGGGGAGAAACGGTGCACAGGGTGTGCTACCCAATTACTGGCAAGATACACACGGTGGGTGGAATGGGGCACCCACTCACAATAGATTTGGGTGCCTTGAGGACGTGGACTGACTCTCCCACAGGGTTACTGACACACCGTCTCTGGCAGACTCACACTGTTCCTTGTCTTACTCTTCACCACGCTCTGCTTCCCCCCTATCACAATATCTCCCTGGAGACGGTAATCAAACCACAGGTGAGACTAGGCACACAGAGGGGGATGTTGTTGAATATTGTGCGGGCGCCACACTAATTGAGCCAACAAATGATAAAATTACCCACATAGATACAGTTGGTCAAAATAGCAAGGATTACTCCCTTCCTGAGGCGCGGTATCCAAAATGTTCGCTGGCATCAGAGGGATTGTCCCCCCACAAGCACAGCCAGTCCAGGACAAGCAGGTGCCTCTCGGTATCTAATGCTATTGATAAGGAGGGGGCCCCCGGCGCAGTTTCCATACTTTCTTGGAATGTTGCCGGGCTGGCCAATAAACTAGATTCCCCAGAGTGGGCGGGATTAATTTAAGAATATGACATATGCCTGTTTCAGGAAACGTGGGCCAGGGAAAAACAGTCCCGCACAGGGTATGCTTCTTTTGAGATTGCGGCAAAATGGGGCGGGAAGGGACGACCGTCTGGTGGCCTGCTGATTTGGGTAGGCTCCCACCTTGGATGCAGGGCAAGAAACCTTGAAACCAACTCAGCGGACTTTCAGTGCGTTGCTCTGGAGTGGGCATCTGGTGTGAGTGTAGCATTGATAAACGTATACTCAAGAGCGGTTGGGATAACAGGCACTTCGGGGACGATCGAGGACTTAGCTTTGTTCCTCGACTCTACCACCCTCTGCCCTTCACTTCTAGTGGGAGGGGACTTTAACATCCAGTATGAGCCCCTCCCGGATCATCTGGAAGGGGTAATTAGTGAAGAGGATGATCTTTGGGAGATACCCACTCTGCCGGGCCCCCCTGTAAAGTCATGGTCACCTCTAGCCACCCAAATAACATCTTTTACTCTTTCCCACTCACTGAGGGCTTGTAATGGGCGGCTTAAGGGAGATATTCCACCTAAGCCCACCTTCAATAGACCAGGGCATGAGTCACGGATAGATTATATCCTGGTTTTAACGAAGGACTGGGCTAAAGTGAGGGACTTCGGGATAGTCACAAGGACTGACAGTGACCACAATGTACTATCACTGAGGTTCGCGGTCCAGGGATTGCCCACTGCTATCGCAGAAGATAATTTGGCTTTCCCTGCTGGTCTAGTCGCAACCAGCAACAGACGTAGAATTAGATGGCCAAAACTCCTGGAGAACCCTAACAATATCCAGAGGCTATATGCGACTGTGGTCCCTGCCCTTGAAAAAGTTGTGGATCTCATCCCTCAGTCACCCACCCCTGCTGAGCTTACTGTGCTTGGGGATATTCACTCTGAGCTTTGTTCTAACCTAGCAGAAGCACTGAACCCTGTGGCCAGGCCGAAAAAGGCCAAAAGGAGAAGATCCTCATGGTTCAATGCTTCTTGCAGGAGAGCAAAGGCCGACCTTTTGGAGTCCCTTAAAATTCGGGAAACGCCTAGTAAGATCAGGGAAAAACGGTTGGCCTATAAGTCCATTCTTCGCAACGCTAAAATGGAATGGGACCAGGATAACTGGTCTGAAATGACGGCTGCCCTTGCACTTCGAGATGCCCGGAAATTCTGGCAAATCGTCAAGCATGGTTCAGTTGAACCTATAGCGGAAGTAGAAGCAAATATTGCATCTGCTGTTTGGGAGGACCACTTTAAAACCCTGTACAGCGTGCCCGATTTGGACCAATTGGGGAACCCACCCGAACTAGCAATGGTCCTATCCACTGAAAGTGTATTCCCCATGGATGGGTTCACTTTGGAGGAACTCACTATGGCGATTATGGGCCTCGCTGCTGAAAAGGCGCCGGGCTTGGACAAGCTCCCAGGTGATCTCTATAGGCATGAAGTTAAGATCTGGGCCCCGTATCTTAGGGTGTTGTTCAATGCGATCCTGAATGGCATGACGATCCCCCCAACTTGGCTGGGGGCAGAAATAGTCCCCATATATAAGAAGGGCTCGCCTCTGCTCCCAGCCAACTACATGCCAATAAGCCTGATTGTCATGATTTGAAACACGAGTGAACTAACCTTTCATAGCAGGATACAGCGGGAGCGATGATGGTGCTTGATTCCGACTACCCCTATGTGCAATACACCGCAGGAGCGATATAAAACGACTCCACCACGGGCATCACACAAGGGGAAGGGGAAAAGTGGAGAAATAAAATATAACGATGCAGCAGTGTAAATCAGCAAGTCTTGATAGACCAAGATGGACGTAATTTCTCTTCCTGATCAGAGACCCTGCATAGAAACAAAGCACACGTCACCACACACCACCTAACAGGTAACAATCAATGTAATGCAATGTGTGAAAGATAACTACACTTACAGTAATCACTGCTGCAGATGGCAGTACTCAAAACGGCACAAAAATAGAAAAATAAAGTAAAGAAAAGAAAAAGCAATTATGGCAGTAAATACCACTCTCTTGGAAACAGAGAACGTATGCTCAATGCACATTCAGAGCCTTCAGATACTACTTATCTTAACCAGTGAGAGTCTCTTGTTTTGCTAGGTCCGCTGATGCAGTCTCCAGTGTAACCGCTACACACTCGTTAACCTCACGAGTTGGAACTATCTAATCCAGCGCGGCATGCGCTATAAAACTAACTACGAAGTCTTGGGATTTCTGCACGACTTAAACAAGTCCACGCGACAGGTTTTTCCACAAGTTCAAGCGTTCCTTTCACGCTTAAAGAAAAGCGCAACTCCTTTAACAGACCGCGCTCACACACACGAAGTCGATCTTCGCGGCTTCAGATCCAGCGCGTCAAGCGCTGCCGCTCTAACAGGGGAAACAGCGAATTCTTCGTGGCATAGATCCAGCGCGTCATGCGCTGCCACTCAAACAAGAGAAACCGCGTTTCCTTTCTCTCAGCTTACCAACACGAGTGTTCTTTCTCCGGACCAGGACTCTCACTTTGAAAACAGGTGACAAGCACCTGAACACAGGAAAAGGAAGGGCTAAATGGCAAAAGAGGAAAATAGAAAAGGGACTCACCTAGCGCCAGGCATTCTGGGATTAGTAGTCCCATAATACTTCATTCATACCGAATCATGACAGAACCCCCTCACAACGACCGACGTCCCGGCGGTCCACCAGGCTTTCCAGGAAAGCGAACATGGAAACGCCGCAAAAGGGCAGGACAATGCAAATTGGACCGGGGTACCCAAGAGCGATCTTCAGGCCCATACCCCTTCCAATCAATCAAATACATCACTCGGCCCCGAACCCTCTTAGAATCAAGAATCGCCCTCACTTCATACTCCAAATCACCCTCCACATCCAAAGGACAAGGTTTCAAGGGTAGGCGAACGCCAGGAGCACACGGCTTCAATAGGGAAACATGGAATACCGGATGTATATGCCACTTAGGAGGAAGAACAAGCTTAACAGCCACAGGATTGATCACACTATGAACAACATAAGGACCCACAAACTTCGGCTGCAATCTGGTATTCCCCCTAAATTTCAAATGCCTCGTGCTCAACCACACCATATCCCCAATTTGATAGGAAGGCTCCTCTCGTCTCTTTGTGTCAGCATAACGCTTGTCCCTATCCCTTGCTTCCCCCAAATGTGTCTTAGCCTCCTTCAACACTGATCTTAAATTGGCATGATGACTTTGTATTGAAGGATGTGAGGAAGTGACAGGATGGGCAAAAGGCAACATATTGGGATGAGAACCCAACAAACAAAAGAAAGGGGAGCACCCTAATGAAGAGTGAGTGGCATTATTATATGCGAATTCGGCAGTCCATAGAAGGGTACTCCATTCAGAACAATGCTGGAGAGTGAAACAACGAAGATATTGTTCAAGGGTCTGATTTAACCTCTCCGTCTTACCATCTGTCTGAGGATGGTAACTCGAAGACAGACGGGCATCAATATTCATACTGGTACACAACTCCTTCCAAAATCGTGACGTAAATTGCGTTCCCCGATCAGTTATCAAAACAGATGGAAGACCGTGTAATCTCACGACATGTTGCAGAAATGACATGGCCAATTCTCCAGATGTAGGCAATGAAGGCAAGGCAACAAAATGTCCCATTTTGGACAAATGATCGACAATGACCAAAATGGCAGTGTTTCCATGGGAAGGGGGCATTTCGACAATAAAATCCATAGAAACAGTATGCCATGGAGAAGGAGGCACTGGTATCGGACGCAACAGACCACTTGGAGATTGATGACTTGACTTGGCTTGGGCACAGATAGCACATCTGGAAACATACTCTAGAGTGTCTTTTCTGATCGAGTTCCACCAAAAAGAGCGAGACATGTTCAGTAAGGTTTTCTGTTGTCCTAAATGTCCCCCTAAGGAAGAATCATGAATCCATTGCAAAGCTTGTAGACGCAAAGGTCCCTCAGGAACATACAACTTATTGTCTTGCAGCAGCAACCCATCCTTCATGCCTCGACGAACAGGATCTACATCCACCCAGGCCTGTGTATCCGGTATATCACATTGGCTCCTCACGTCATCCAGAAAACTCACAGATGTAATAACCGCTGTCAACCCTTCCTGATACATGGCATTACGAAGAATGGATGGCGGCTCCACCTTTTCATCAGGACAACAACCATCTGCAGGATTTGCAGGTCTAGACAAAGCATCAGCCTTACCATTCTGAGGACCTGGACGATACTTAATAATAAAATCGAAGTCCGCAAAAAATAAAGACCATCTGAGTTGGCGAGGTGTCAACGCCTTGGCACTTTTCAGAAAGAGGAGATTACGATGATCCGTATATATTTCCACCGTATGCCTGGCCCCCATTAAGTGATGTCTCCACTCTTCACAGGCTCTTTTGATGGCCAGCAGCTCTTTATCCGTAATGCTGTAATTTATTTCAGACGGAGTCAACTTTTTGGAAAAGAAAGCAACAGGATGGATTTGCCCAGATTCAGGATGTCTCTGAGACAGAACACCCCCTAAAGCATAGTAGGATGCATCCGTTTCCAACATGAATGGTAGATCAGGGTCTGGATGTCGTAAAACAGGAGCACTCGTAAAGCATCTCTTCAATGTCTGAAAGGCAACTTCCGCGGCCTCAGTCCAGCAAAAAGTGACTCCTTTTCGCAACAACAATGTCATTGGTTGAATGATGGAAGAAAATCCCTGTATAAACCTTCTATAAAAGTTAGAGAAGCCCAGAAAGCTCTGCAAGCTCTTCACACTGGTAGGAGACTCCCAATGAATAATTGCATCAGTCTTCTTTTTGTCCATGAATATCCCCCCTGGGCCGATCACATAACCCAGAAACTCCACCTCTGTCGCATGGAACAAACATTTCTCCAATTTCACGAATAATGTATTCGATTGCAATCGTTGCAACACTGCCTCCACATGCTGGACATGTTGGTCGATCGTCTTGGAATATATTAAAATATCATCGATATAGACCATACATGATACGTCCAACAAACCTCTTAAAACCTCATCCATAAAAAACTGGAAGGCGGCAGGGGCATTGCATAGGCCGAAGGGCATCACACAATATTCATATAGGCCGTATTTTGTTCGGAATGCAGTCTTCCACTCATCGCCCCGCTTCACTCTCACCAAGTGGTATGCACCCCGGAGATCCAATTTAGTGAACACTGTGGCTCCCTTCAGCTGGTCCATAAGCACCGGTATCAAAGGCAAGGGATACCTATTCTTTTTTGTGATCCTGTTAATTGCCCTGTAATCAATGCATGCCCGCAAACCGCCTTCCTTTTTCGAAATGAAAAAAAGCGGCGAAGAGGCAGGTGAGGTAGATGGACGAATAAAACCAGCAGCTAGCATTTTCTTCAGATAAGATTGCAAATAAGCATTTTCGGGCTCCGTGAGTGCATATATCCTACTACACGGTATACTTGCACCGGGTTCTAACTCAATTACGCAATCATACTCCCTATGGGGAGGTAATCTACTTGCTTCCTTCTCACAGAACACATCCTAGTAGTCCACGTATTCTTCAGGTAAAGTAGATACAAGACATACGGACTGGACACCACACCCAGAGGCCAGTAACACAGCCGGGTTATCCTCCTTGAAGATATCAGATGCATAATGTGCTCTTGTACAGTGCTCAGCACAGAATATCGAATTCATATTGATCGTTCTAGCAGCCCATTGGACATGTGGATCATGCGTGGTAAGCCAGGGCATTCCCAATATCAACTTGAAATTTGGCGCATCAATAAGATCAAATTGAATCTTCTCAATGTGCGTTGTTCCCATTTTCATCATGAGAGGGTGCGTATGATAGCACACGGGTCCAGATGTCAATGCCGTCCCATCGACTGCCTTAACAGGTTCCGGCTTTAGCTTTCGAATACAAGGAATACCCAACTCATGAGCATATGTTTGATCTATAAAATTCCCTGTGGCTCCACAATCAAGCAGGGCGTGTACCAGTTCATATTTTCCAACAGCCACCTCCAACGTAACACACACATTAATGTGGGCTACTGTATTTTGGATCGTATTAATCAGAAAAGATGAGACATCATTATTCTCCGACCTCAAACAAGGCGTCTCCTTCATGCTTGAGGTATTCAGTTTTCCGCCGGCTCTTCAGCCCACTCCACCACAGGCACCTTTTTCACAACTGGCCTTTCCTTATAGGGGGTCTGGTTTCTCATGGAACAGTTCTGTATGAAATGGCCCGCCTTCCCACAATACATACACAACTTCAGTTGTCTTCTCCTTTGTCGCTCTTCAGCACTGATAGGCCCTCTAAGGCCCCCTGATTGTCTTGAGTCAGTTCCATTCAAATTAGATGAATTGCCTTCTGCCAACACTCTGGGCCTGATATAGGGAATTTTAAATTCACCACGTTGCTTGTCTTCCTTTCTCTCCTGCAACGATGGTCTAACTGCACTGTTAAATCAATAAGCCCCTCACAAGTGACAGGTAAAGGAACTACTGATGCGAGGACATCCTTCAAATCACCACGCAGCCCCTGATAAAATAAGGAGATGCGTTTTTCTTGAGGCCACTCTGTTTCCACTACTAATCTATTGAATTCAGTTATATAAGGCAGTAAATCCTGTGTGCCCTGTTTTAGTGTGATTAGTTCCCTATCCAAAGACAGAGAATAAGCCTTCCTATCAAATAACTTCCTCATTTCATCACAAAATTTTGTAAAGTCAACAAGAATAGGGTCGTTCCTTTCAACTAACGGAAAAGACCATGTAGCCGCATTGCCACCCAAATACGACATTACAAACGCTGTCTTGGACTGATCATCAGGAAAAACTGCCGGCTTACACATAAAGTGCAATCGACACTGCCCCAGAAAGACATTGAACTTTTTTGGATCCCCAAAAAACCTTTCCGGAGGTGAAAGAGGAAGTTGAAGGGGCTGTATGACCTGTATAGTAGAGGAACTAGCACCTCCACCCTGCCCTTGTAATGTTTCCTTAGCAACCGGAGGAGGCAACGTTCCTCCCCTAATGTTATGACCTCCCTGTACACCAACAGGACCACCCCGTGAAAAAACTGCCATTTCTCTACGTACTGTAACCATCTCAGAACGCATAGCAGCGTTCTCTCCTCTCAATGCTTCTACCTCCATTCGTAAGGCAGACAGTGTTTCCAACACTGAAGTTGCTATAGCGTTAGAATCCATCGCTCAGGCCGTATTCAATTCGTGGGCTTGTCACTCTGTCATGATTTGAAACACGAGTGAACTAACCTTTCATAGCAGGATACAGCGGGAGCGATGATGGTGCTTGATTCCGACTACCCCTATGTGCAATACACCGCAGGAGCGATATAAAACGACTCCACCACGGGCATCACACAAGGGGAAGGGGAAAAGTGGAGAAATAAAATATAACGATGCAGCAGTGTAAATCAGCAAGTCTTGATAGACCAAGATGGACGTAATTTCTCTTCCTGATCAGAGACCCTGCATAGAAACAAAGCACACGTCACCACACACCACCTAACAGGTAACAATCAATGTAATGCAATGTGTGAAAGATAACTACACTTACAGTAATCACTGCTGCAGATGGCAGTACTCAAAACGGCACAAAAATAGAAAAATAAAGTAAAGAAAAGAAAAAGCAATTATGGCAGTAAATACCACTCTCTTGGAAACAGAGAACGTATGCTCAATGCACATTCAGAGCCTTCAGATACTACTTATCTTAACCAGTGAGAGTCTCTTGTTTTGCTAGGTCCGCTGATGCAGTCTCCAGTGTAACCGCTACACACTCGTTAACCTCACGAGTTGGAACTATCTAATCCAGCGCGGCATGCGCTATAAAACTAACTACGAAGTCTTGGGATTTCTGCACGACTTAAACAAGTCCACGCGACAGGTTTTTCCACAAGTTCAAGCGTTCCTTTCACGCTTAAAGAAAAGCGCAACTCCTTTAACAGACCGCGCTCACACACACGAAGTCGATCTTCGCGGCTTCAGATCCAGCGCGTCAAGCGCTGCCGCTCTAACAGGGGAAACAGCGAATTCTTCGTGGCATAGATCCAGCGCGTCATGCGCTGCCACTCAAACAAGAGAAACCGCGTTTCCTTTCTCTCAGCTTACCAACACGAGTGTTCTTTCTCCGGACCAGGACTCTCACTTTGAAAACAGGTGACAAGCACCTGAACACAGGAAAAGGAAGGGCTAAATGGCAAAAGAGGAAAATAGAAAAGGGACTCACCTAGCGCCAGGCATTCTGGGATTAGTAGTCCCATAATACTTCATTCATACCGAATCATGACACTGATAGACGTTTCTCAGAAGCTTTTTACCAGGCTACTTCTGGATCGTCTGCCGGAATGGATGACGGAATATGACATTCTGAGTCTATTCCAAGCGGGGTTCAGAAGGAAGGTTTCCACAATAGACCAGGTCTTTCGGCTCGCCCTTATCTTTTGGAAAACGGTACAGTTGGAGGGTGGCAGCCTCTATACTGTATTCGTGGACCTGAGGGCGGCCTTCGATCTGGTTCCCCGCAGAAAACTCTGGGAGGTGCTGGCCAAACTGGGGGTCCCTAAGGGCTTGTTGGAGATGATTATTCGTCTCCATTCTGCCAACTTTGCACAGGTGAGGTGTGGCAAGGAGGGGGCATTGTCGCACAGGTTCCCCGTTGACTGGGGGGTAAGGCAGGGCTGTGTGCTTGCACCCACCCTGTTCTGCCTCTACGTCAACGAGGTTATCTCCCACCTGAATGGGGTTCCTAACTCTGACGCTCCTAAGCTGGCAGGCAGCAGGGTGCCGGCGATTATGTTCGCTGACGACACCCTGCTGCTTTCTAAGTCTCCGATGGGCATCCAGCGTGTTCTTGACGGCTTTGTGGAGTTCTAAGGGGAACATGGTTTAGAAATTAACACCTTAAAGACCAAATTTATGGTTTTCAATCCCCCACCAAAACTCCGCTCTAGCCCCAACATCGGGCAAAGCAGACTCGAAAGGGTGCGAACCTTCGAGTACCTTGGAGTTTTGTTAAATGAGAAAATGTCCTGGTGCACGCACCAAGAGAAAGCACTACTAAAATTGGTTCGGTACTCGGGTGGGATCATGAAGCTCGTGGGAAAAAACAGGTCATCCATCCAACCTGTTGGTCCACCTCTCCAGATCTATAGGGCACAGGCAAGAGGGGCTGCCATGTATGGTTGTGAGCTCTGGGGTCATGCAGTTTCTCCAGACCTGGTGAAAGAGGAGAACAAGTTCATCAGGCGGGTGGTAGCACTTCCCCCCAGTACGCCTCTTGTCCCACTAAGGCTAGACCTGGGGTTGCGACCTCTTGATGAAGAACTGGCATTGCGTCCCTTGGCTTATTGGCGTAGGTTGTGGGCAGTTCTAGAATTGATTAGTTATAGGCAGGGGCTCCAGGAGGTGCTTGCTATGCCTAATGTAGGGAAAATTAAATGGTTTAAATTTATTAAAACTGAGTTGGAGGGTCTAGGCCTCTAGGCTCTTTGGTCTGACCCTTTATCCACTTGCCCATTAATTCCAAAAAAGAGACTGGCAAAGGTTTATTACAACAGTAAATTAGCGGCACTCTGTCGTCGTCAAAACCTTGGGACATTCACGGAGTCATTTTTACGTATCAAGGACATCTACAGCTTTGAACCAGCCTTGGATAAATTATATCCTGTCTTACTCAGGAAACTCTATTTGCAATGGAGGCACGGGACACTACCACTCCGAGCCCTTACCAGTAAGTGGAGCGAACCAGCAGTCAGCCTATGCCCGGCCTGCAGAGTGGCCAATGCATCTGAGCTGCACATAATTTTTTTCTGCCCGGCTTATAACGTGACCCGTAAGAAATGGATTGTTCCTGTATGCAGGAATTTGGGGTTTGCAGAGTGTCTGCAAACAGACCTGTCGGATCACATTGTTTTTGCAGTGGCTAAATACCTAGATGCAAGGTGGTCCCTGAGAAGACAGTGCCTTAAGGCCGGTCTCTGAACCTTACTGTAGTAAAAATGCGATACCTTGTACTAATGAAAAACTCTTATGGACTTTGATGGACCTTCAAATGTTTTAATGTTTTAATGTCTTAACAGTTTTACGAAATGGTTCCTTATATCTTTTATGGTGAAAAATTACCGAAATAAAGATTTATGAAATGAAATGATTTATTTGCCTCATAATAAGACAGGGCCAATGGCTGGGTTTTATCTTCAAATATGACACGAAAGTATGCAATTGAGAAATTTGGTTTTGGTCTGATATTCAGTCATTTTTATGGCATTTTACACACTCTATGCAATTTTTTTTATGCAGCATGTGTCTGGAATGGATATGCATGTTTTAAACAGGTTGAGATCAGTTTTATTTTAGACCTATGGATTGTAAGTGTAAGAGATGTAGCCATTTTGAGGGCACTTTACACACTTTATGCACTTTCGGGAATCAACGCTTTTTATATGAAGCCTGCATCTTGATATCCATGTTTTTACTGGATTGAGACTAGTTTTACTTTAAATTTCTGAATTGTTAGTGTTTTTGTGTAGTTTTAGAAAGTGTACTCAAAGAATCTTGTGGAAGTGGCATGAATACTATGTCACGTCGATTTCTCATAGATGCACCAGAAAATTAACCACAGTAATTTTTATTGCTTGAATCTAATGAATGTTTGTAATGGTTTTTGTTAACCACATAAATAAAGTAAATTGAACTTGAAATTTTTTTTTTTTTACTTAATTGATAATTTGTTGATCAGTTTCTCTTACTACAAAATTTTATGAGAGTTTTATACTAAATATTTGTTTTAACTCGTATTGTTCTATTTAATACTGAATTTAATAGTAATAATGTTTTACTCACATTGTTTTAATTCTTTTTATTTGTTTATGGGTATTTGTTTTGGGTATGGGAACAGTAATTATTTTAAACTTTTTTTACTTTATTTTGTAATGTGAAATTTATATTTGTTTTTTTTAATCATGTAATTACACTTTATTTATCTCAAATGACTATTTCATTCATTTTAAATAGGTTTAAATATTTTATTTTGCCATGTATTCAAAAGTTTTTTTTTAAGTTTAGGAATTTGAATATTTTCTCTAACTCCACTAATGCACAACTCATTCCCTACTATTGCTAAGATTGGAATAGACATAGTAAATCGTAGCCCTCCAAACTCCAGCACTTTCCCTGCTTTTACTTATTTTAGAGTTGGAATAGTAATTGGAACACCTACATCCATTGCCTGGTGTGGTAGTTATGAGGCCAGGAGGAGAGGAGGTGAAGAGAGGATAGAGGTGAATGGGGGAATATAATCCAAATCTACATCAAACATTGTGATTTTTTTTATGGTGGAATGGTACTAGTAAATGTAAACCCCCAAGTCTGACAATTTTCTAATTATCGCTTTGATTAGAGAGGTAATAGTAAATCTAACCCCTCAAAAGTCTAACACTTTCCCTATTTTTTTTAACGTTGGGGTAGGAATATTGAATTTCATCTTTCCAAAGTCCAACACTTTCCCTACCTTCATTAAAATTGGAGTGGCATTAGCAATAAAACACCTATTAAGTACAAAAATTCCCTGCTTTTGCGTACATTTAGTGGGAACAGCAATGAAACAGTCTCAAAGTCCTATACATTCCCTACTATTTATGAAATTAGAGTTGGAAAAATAAATCTAACCCCCCCAAACCCAACGCGTTCCCTGCTTTTGCGGTATTATGAATAGTAAATCTAACCCATTCAAAGACCAACACATTATCTAATGCTGCTTAGATTGAAGTGGAAATAGTATATGTAACCCCTTCAAAGTTCAACACTTTTCTTGAGTTAGAATAGTAAATCTGAAACTTTCAGAGTTCAACACTTTCTCTACTACTGTTTATTTAGGATTTTGTGTATTTATTTTTAATTTTTAAATCAGTAATTAAAATAAATAACTTGTAATTTTTTATTTACATTTTATTTGTATTGATTTTGCATAAATTGTATTGTTTAATTACTTTTAATATAAAATGTGGATATATATTTGTTAATGTTAATATTAAAATGATTGTTTATAATGTTATTTGATGTTTTAAATAGTTTCAATGTTGTTTTTAGATTAAGTATCTATACACATTTAATTTGCATTAAAAATTAAAACTGTTTATTTTTAATTATATTATTATTTTGAACCTTCATATTTGAAATAAATTACATACAAAGGTAAATATATGTATATTTTGATATTTGCCTTTTTTATGATATTTTTTCCACATGAAAATTCTGATAACTCTGTATTTTTGTTCATATTTTGGACACAATATTACTGTGTCACAATATTTTTGTAGATGATAATTTGTCATACAAACATATCTATATCATGAACACATACAAGCAAAGGGAATTACTAAAACTATTTTACGATGATGCATAAATTAAAGGAACTCAAAAAGGCTGCTGAAAGTTAGTAGATGATAACATGGATAGAAGGTTGCAGTGTGAATGAAGGTTGCACTCATATCTTTGTTTGGAGAACTGCTGTCCCCAATCCTAAGTGCTGATTTTGTGCTGGGGAATTTGAGTCTGCATCAACCAGTTAGAATTTATGTTGTGAATTATTAACAAGTAAAAATGTTTTTTCCAATCTCTTCTAGTTCAGATTAGAAAAAACCTTTAATGATTCTGCCCTTTAATCCCTTAATTGTTTGGTATTGAGATTCCTGTTCTCTCCGTCTTCCATCCTATCATGCAAAGTTAAACCTGGAATTCACCAATGCCACCGGAAAAAAGGGCCAAGTGTTATTTTAAAAACCTTCACTCCTCCCTGTTTTTGGACAGTTGGATTTAGGTGTTGTGAAAGTGTGGGTGGGGAACTGTGAGCCTTTATTTTCTCCTTCAATTCCTTACTGCTTCTAATTTCCTCACAGCTTACAATTACTGTATATATTATGACCAGGCCCGACTTTAGTGCTGGTGGTGCCCGGTGGGAAAATCTTTTTTGGCACCTCCCTCACCATGACCCCCTTCTCCAAGGATTCCCTCACCGCCACCCCCAACATTGCCCATAATCTCTCCATAGCTGCTCTCCCACATGTATATCATTTTTATATATCACTACTCATGGTTCACTCACACTCATTTCTATGATCTGCATGGTGCACATTCTTTGCAACAAGCACATTAACCATCTGTGCTACTGCATGGGGAGTCAAAAAGGCTACTAGACAAAACTCCATCTCTCTCCTGCAGGAACATTAATCAGCAGAGCTATCTTGACATTTTTATTGTTGCCCTACAACTGCTGAACACACAAGGAACTCTGCAGCAGGTGCTTTTGAAACCATAAGTTATTTCTAAATACAGTGCCCACTGAGGTCAGCGCCAGCTATGGCTGCACTGGTCGCACTGCCATAAAGCCGGCCCTGAATATGACTTTCATTTAGAGCCAGATTCAGTGGTAAAATTGGGCGCTAGTTGTATATGTACCACTTTATACTGTTGCACCTAAAGTTAGTGTGAGCAAATAGCATCAGTTCTCTGGGTTTCTGTGTTCCATGTTATCACAAATTGGAGCTGGTGATAAAAAGTGAGGACCCATTTTTTTCTGCAGGACTCTAAGAGACTGAATTGGAGTTGGATGGTAATGAGTTTTTTTCACGAAATTCCAAATAGGGAGGAGAATCTGAAGATAGAATTTCCTCACCTACACAATCTCTCTAGAAATCACATGATTTTTTTTAATTGGGACTATAATCCTCTGCAAAAACTTGGTGCCAAAATAGCCCAAATGAGCATTGTACCAGGGAGGTTTTGTGACTGTTTTTACACTGACCCCATAGCATGCTCTACATTATTTTTATTTAACTCACGAGGAGTAACTCTATTTCCTGGCACAGGCATCTACACAATACAGAGATGCAACATTAGTAGTGCTTACAATTATATACCATTGCATGCCAGTTGTCCAATATTTTTTTCAATGCTTGCGTGTTCTGTTCTGATATTTGTGTTCCCGACCCTTACGGGTAAGGTGACCTGCAAATCTGCATGTCTTCTAGCTAATAATTGACTATTACATTTTGGACTGTATCTTGAAAAGTACTTATCTACTTCAGATAAACCATGTTTCTTAAGTATATCAGCCTCAAGAGTGTTGATGAATAATAATGGGTTGATAAAACATTGAATATATAGAAGTCTATTTTAAAATCATTCTTCCTTTGCTCAATATGAGTCAATGTCAACGACTGTTTTAGCACTGCAACCATTTAACTTGTTTGAGGAAATACTAACACCTTACTTGAAATCAAGGAGAAACATGACCAATAACCATTGCTGAAATGTTATAGCTTTGTTCTTAGTCAGAAGGCAGGCTCTAGTTTTTCACAGACCTCAATGTATTATTTTAACTCATGTAAATGTCTTGTTATTAGATTGCTACATTTGAAATTTTTGTTCAGCCATCGAACTGGAGCACCATTCCAAAGTAGTAATAAATAGTTGATCAAAGTAAAAAAATGGTGCCTTAGTAAAGTGTAATTTTAAAATCATTCACCTGATTGATAAAACCTCCAGGCATATGTGAGGGTATGTTTATATTGGTGTACCATTTGGTGTTAGTGGGTCGTAGACTGCCTTGGAATTCCAAGTGGAATTATAAACTACTCAAGCTTTGTTATTGTCTATTTGATGTCCCTCAGAATCCCATGGTGAAAAACATCCATGTTATTCACTGTTACCCATATATAAATCAATGGGTTAAGTTTGGCTCTTACTGAGAACTACTACAGGGAATTCCAGATTCTAAGTCTAGCTGCCCTGCTATGACAATAGCAACAGTGGAAAACAAAAGCTGTTTTCTAGTTCTATTATTTATTAAAGGAATTCCAAGCTGCTTCAACGGGCTTATCAGAGAGAGTGTCAGTGTGGTGCTGTCCGTCAGCTCTGAAAAAGAGCACAGAGCATAGCTTCAGGTCGGAAAGTGTATGGAAGGCACTGAAGGTGTTGGGGGTAGGTGGCATCTACCAGAAATTTGTATACGTTTGTGTGCGGGAGGTATAGATTGAAGAGAAGGTGGTTTGAGTTTTTGGTAGGACACCTTTTAAAAAAAAACAGGTGGGTGGGGGTTCGGCGGTTAATGCATTGCCAGGACACCAGGGCTAAGAATTACAAAGAACTAATACAATGCAGCAAAGCTAGTAGTTGCACTGAGTTGTGTGAAAGAGCGGGAGCAGAACGTTTGTACTGGAAGCACAGCACACAGGCAAAGTGGGAAAAACAACGAGGCACAGGTTTAGGCCTACATCTCTGCCTTCAATTCTTTGTAGATAGGAATTTGCTTTCACACCCATGGGTGGTTGCATTTCAAGGCCTGTTGATGCAAAGTAGTGTAAGGCAGCGCTTTGTGCAGCTTTGTATTACTTTGCTTTGCAATCCAACTCAAATGACAATTTGGGGCCGATTCCGATCCGGTAAAATTCCCGTCCGTACGATTCGCATCCGGAGCTGTCCGCGTACGACTCGTACACACACCGTACGACTCGACGAGTACGATCCGGACCGGGGTATCAGGACGCGACTCGTACGGTCCACGTCAGGTAAGGGCGATTCGTATGGAAAAGCGCACATTCACATACACACCGTACGGGGCATACCCCCCCCGTGATCGCAGGGGTACGCACCGTACCCCTGCGATCATGGGGGGTACGCACCGTACGCCCAGCAGACATGGGGTACGCACCGTACATCCAGTGTACATGGGGTACGGTGAGTACACCCCGTGATCGCAGGGGTACGCACCGTACCCCTGCGATCATGGGGGGTACGCACCGTACACTGGGGGGGGGCGTTTCGTACCTGTTTCGGGACGAACTCTGCTTTTACAGCTGTTTTCAGCTCCCGTAGAAAAAGGGTCGTACGGTGCGTACCCAACACGAATCGTACTTGCCGATTCGGAAATAGCAGCCGCGAACCGTACAGATGTCGCGTACAGCGGGTTTCGAGGGAGATTCGTACGGGGATTTGTTTCGTACGGTCCCTGTACAATTCGTACGGAGTCCAGCTTCTGGTAGGAATCGTACTTCGTCGTACGTACGGGGGACGTTGCAGGGTACGATTCGTACGGGAAAAACGCTCCGAACGGCAATTCGGAGCGCTTTTTACCGGATCGGAATCGACCCTTTTGTGTTGAATTGTAAATCCCACCACAAAACTGTGAATCAGGTTTACATTAAAAAAGTAATGCAAACAAGACACAAAGTGTTTCTCTATCTGGGGCTAAGTACATTATTTTATAATATTTGGGGGAGATAATGCTGAGGGTTGTGAGGAAGGTGTGCAGGATGGGAGAGGCCTTATTGTCCGAGGGTCCTGGGTGTGGGTGGCAGGCAGCAATTTTTACATGAGTTAAGGGGGCTGCAGCAGCTAATGTCATATTGTTTAAGGCTCCCCCATGAGTTTTCTACCCCTATTAAAAGCAGGGACATATGATTTGAGTGGACCATGTATAACAGTAATTTGTATAACAGTGAATATAGGGGATATTTTTCGCCTTTGGGTTTTGAGTGACATCATAGACAACTCTAGCTTTTGCTGTCCATTTTCTGGCCCTCAGAACCCTTTGGTGAAAACGATTCCTAAATGTACTGGTATATTTAATTCTGAATTCTCTATGGTTATTTACAGCCATAAAGATGAGGCGGAAGTGTTGTAATTATTAAAATTGTGCCAAAACATGGTTTATTAAGTATGTGGTCAAGAAAGTCATAAGTGGCAAGAGTGTTTTCTCAATATTGCATAAAGTAAGGATAACACAACAAACTAAAATTATGTATAAAGAGGCTCTGGTGTTTATGACTTCATGTTCATAAGCTGGATAAACCAAAATGTTTCTAAAGGCACAGTTATAAGTTCTGCCTGACAACTAACTTAGAACACAGAGTTTTTAATTAGGTCAGTAGTTCACCTTTATTCTACTTAAGCTGTTCTCAGGAGAGGAGTAATGATGGCAGGTTTCAGAGAAATGGGAACAGTACCTGAAAGGAGGGAGACATTGTTAAGGTTAGTTCTGTCCAGGGGAAGGCAGAGTTGTTTGAAGAATACTGCTGAACATGTGTATAAAGGCCAATTGGATACAGTGCTTTGAGTACCAGTTTTAGGACATCAGACAATTATAGGGGTTTGAATGAGGTGAAGGTGTATAGTAGGTGTGGAGCTGGACTAGGATTATGAAGGGACTCAGTGAAGAACTTGCTGTAGATGAATGTGACCAAAACATTAATTGTCTGGCTGACGCAATGTAGCCATCATATCTTTCTATATGTGTTTCTGAGCAAATCAAGAGCTTCTGAGTACTAGGGGGTCATCCCAGTATATGGTGTAGTACATCTTGAACATGCCTTGAATGTAGACCATTGTCTTTAATAGTTTACAGGCAGAAAATACCTTGAGGCTTTCATATCAAATTGTTTGCAGTGGAATCCCATTGAGTGGGCACAGGAGGAGGTGCCTGTTACTCTTAAGGTGTCCTGCTTCTTACATGAGGTGGCAGGTGCTTTTGTTTCTCTTAGCAGTGATAGTAGCAGTGGTAAAGACTGAGTGGTGTTGATCTCCCCATGTCCGTTCTATTTCTATCAATAATCTCTTGAAAATCAAGTAGCCAATGTACCAGTCTCTAACAGCTCTTCTGCCCAAAGGAGTCAGGTAGTGTGCCAAGAGGGTCTGGCAGTCAAAAGGTGATCGACATTGCACATATATTGCTAAAATTCATGCCATGATTCAGTGGAAATTAGACATGCCTTTGAACTTCAACGAGAAAATTGATATAAGAACGAGCCAGACCAGTGGTAATCACAATGCTTACTTTTGAGCTGACATGGAACTAGACATAAATATGTTATGGTCCCAAGCTCAAAGGTGCTTTCATCTTAATATTATAAATAGTTTATACAGCTGCAAAAGTCAAGACTGGAAATTCCAGCATAACAGCTCTTTTTTTAAACAACTGGACCTGCAGATTGATTCAGAGTTTTTCACTCCGTCGCCCTGAAGGAGTCACCACTCTCCAAAATTAGAGATGTCCGCTGCCCCAAAGGATATCTCTTACATTAGCAAGTATTGCAGTCATGGGAATTCCTGTCAATACATTAAAATGGAACCTGAACGCGAGAATTTCTTTTTAAATTTAAGAAAAGCAATGACACCGTTGCCACAATTGTTTTCTACCATTGCAGGATGGGCCTTTGAATTTTTTAAACTTTTATTTATGGTCATGTTTTGAATGGCACTAAACATAAGTAAAATGTGTCATTTGTTCACCCTCTCTAAATGGGGCAGGTGTGCGAATGGCGCAACCTCCAATTGCCCTTCCTCCATTGGACCATCAGCGGTGTATGTCAGCTTTGGAGATGGTGTAGTCTGTGTTGCTCTCATATTGAAGATCTAGCTGACCAATTGGCAGTGTTAAATAAAGGCACATCCTTTGTTTCTTCGTATCTTACCAGTGCTCTGGTATGTGAAATTTCCTTTTAATACATTTATGAGGACTCTCAGATTGAAACATAGAAGAATCAGAATTTTTGTAATTCAAACCGAGAAGCACCATTTTGCCACCTACAATGCATAAAATGCGGGACACTTTTCAAATATTGGTTAAAAAGGATTTAGGAGAGTTACATTTCAGACCAAACAAAAAACAAAATTTAACTAAAAATGAGAAAAATATTTTTAGACCTCACAGAAAACAAGGAAGTGATAATTCAATCAGGGGACAAAGGTGGTGCTTTAATGATAATAGATGCTGCCTCTTAGTCATCAGTCGAGGAACATGTGAATGACCAATCTATATACATAGCATTGGAACGAGATCCTACTCTCAACGAAGAAAAACGCGAATGGATTAGCTCATCCACCAAATCATTTATAACAATTTCACACCCAAGAAGACTTGAACTTTACATGTTACCGAAAATGCACAAGAACAGTATAGGGCCACCATTTCGTACGATAGTGTCAGGGTGCAAGTCACTATTTGAACCTTTGTGTAAATATTCTGATGTTTTATGCATCCTTTTGTACAAACTTGAAGTACATATATACAAGTTACCATGGATTTTCTTTGAAAGTTGGAAGACCTTTTTCAACGATTGAATATTATTTACATTGATGTGACATCATTATATATTTCTATTCCTCACCAGGAGGGATAAGAAGCAACAGAATGGGCATTATTGAGGCAACCAGAACTGAAAGCACACAAAGTGAACAGCATCCAAGCAATTCCTTGATAGTTGACCACATACATATAGGCTTGGCTGTTGATTTGAAGTAATCACAAGAACATGTGTTTATATATTACTAGCAGCCCGTCCCAACGTTGTCCGGGAGCAAAAGGCTGCTTCAGGGGCCCCCGCCCGCCCTGACGTTAAGGCTGCTTCAGGGCCCCCGCC
Organism: Lissotriton helveticus; assembly: GCF_964261635.1. Classification (NCBI taxonomy): domain Eukaryota; kingdom Metazoa; phylum Chordata; class Amphibia; order Caudata; family Salamandridae; genus Lissotriton; species Lissotriton helveticus. Next base: position 1,533,199,053 of record NC_136067.1, read on the forward strand.
CGCCCTGACGTTAAGGCTGCTTCAGTGCCCCTGCCGGCCCCGACGTTGTCATTGTGTCCCCCGGAGCGCACCTGCGGGTGCTCGCTTCCTCCTGGTGCTCTGTCGGCAGCTTAGACATGGCTCCTGAGCTGCTTTGGCAACAGAAAGTGTAGCGTATCCTCAAGATGTGGGTGGAAGGCAGGCCACTGAATTGCATCACTCGGTAGCCCCTGCCCGCTCCGACGTTGTCATTGTGTCCCCCGGAGCGCACCCGCGGGTGCTCGCTTCCTCCTGGTGCTCTGTCGGCAGCTTAGACATGGCTCCTGAGCTGCTTTGGCAACAGAAAGTGTAGCGTATCCTCAGGATGTGGGTGGAAGTCAGGCAACTGAATTGCATCGCTCGGTAGCCGGATGTACCCAACATAGCATGCAAGGCTTTCACTGCTGTGGTACCCGCAAAGAGGCATGAGCAGTGGGAGTCTTTCTTACCTGCTCCTGAGTTCACCGCTCTGCCGCTCCTCGCCGGTCACCACCGCTCCTCCCCGCTTGTCCGCCACTCCTCACTTCTCCTCCCCGCCTGTCCGCAGCTCCTCCCCGCGCTCATGTCCGCCGCTCTTCCTGTTGCTCCTGAACGCCGCTCCTCCCCGCGCTCCCGAAGTCATCACGCACGTCGCGGCCGGCGCTACTTGCAAGGGACTACTTTTTTATTCCTAAATTTTTTAAAGAACGTATATTTTTTATTTTTATATAGCCTATGTCCTTCGGCTTGCCCTGAGGTTTTCAAAGATGTCCTGGGTGTTTGGATTGGTGGTGTACTTTTCGAGTTTACCTGGCTCAAAGGACACAGTTCTCTCTTTATAATAGTAGTATAGATTATACATTTCTAAAGGACTTTCACAGAACATGGTCTTTAAGGATTCACAGGGTATTTGGAGGCATTGTTGCTGTCACTAAGGGCGGTTTCTCCTGGTCCCACCAGGGGAACAAATCTAGGGCCAGATGTACTACGTGCAAATGTGTGCCTTGCAAATTGCGACTTATTTGTGACTTGCAATTTGCGTGCGCTATTTGGCACGTACAACAGTGGGTTTAACAGTGTTTGCGATTCCCAATGGGGTTGCAAATTGCAAGGCTAATGAATATGAATGAGCCTCCCGCAATTTGCGAGCCCATTGGGAATGACAGACCCTGCCAGGGATGGTGGCCTGCTGGGCTCAGCAGACAACTATGTCTGGGACTGCTTTTAAATAAAGCACTTTTTTTTTCAATGTAGCCCATTTTCCTTAAAGGAAAATCTACTTTTCATTTTTTAAGGGAATGCGGTGGTCCATGGAACCACTGCCTGCCCTTACAAAATATTTTTTGAGACAGTCACAAAGTGGAAGGGGTCCCCAGGAGTCTCCATTCAAATTACAACTGCATCACCACCCTCTTGAAGAGGGTGGTAATTTGCAAGTGTTTTGCAACCGCAATTGCAGTTGCAAAACATTCCTACATGGGGTTGCGGTCGCTACTAGGAAGGTAACGCCCCATCCTAATAACGACTCGCAATTCCTAAATAGTGAGTCGCAAATAATATTTGTGACTTACTATTTAGGAATTGTACATAGCCCTTTCACATTTTGCATGCGCAAACGGGTCGCAAACCTGTTTTCGCATGCAAAATAGGGTCGTACATCTGGCCCCTAGTGAGTTATGTTTACTTTCGGTGTGCGGTGGTCTTTTAGATTGTCTCGTTCTCTATAGTAGTCTAATTTCAGTGTGCAGCATTTTTCAGTAAGCTGTGGCACTCAAAATCTCAATTTTTTTATATTTTTGGTCAGCTTTTTCATCGTTATTCATAAAGGGGTATTGTTTACGATCAAGTACACTTGTACATGCCGGCTCCGTTTGTCAGTTAGCAACATCTCCGCTTCTGATTGGATAGTAAGCAAGGGCAGTCCTATTTCCATTGCCAATAAGGAAGACACAGGTTTCATGAGGGTTATATATATACAAGGTTTGCAGAGATACGTTAATGATACAACTTACGGTTTATCAGAGCTGAGAAAACATGTTGATAACGTCAGACCAGAAGACAGGTATGCAGCCTTGAGATACAAGGTTTTTTCCTTCATGATAGTATTGAGATTACACAGAGGGGTCGATTCCGATCCGGTAAAAAGCGCTCCGAATTGCCGTTCGGAGCGTTTTTCCCGTACGATTCGTACCCTGCAACGTCCCCCGTACGAACGACGAAGTACAATCTGTACCAGGAGCCGTACTCCGTACGAATCGTACAGGGACCGTACGAATAAAACCCCCGTACGGATCTCCCTCGGAACCCGCTTTACGCGACATCTGTACGGTTCGCGGCCAATTTTTCCGAACCGGCAAGTACGATTCGTGTTGGGTACGCACCGTACGACCCTTTTCCTACGGAAGCTGAGAACAGCCGTAAATGCAGAGTTCGCCCCGAAACAGTTACGGAACGCCCCCCCCCAGGTACGGCGCGTACACCCCATGATCGCAGGGGCACACGCCGTACCCCTGTGATCATAGGGCTTACGCGCCGTACACCCAGCGTACATGGGGTACGCACCGTACCCCATGTACGCTGGGTGTACGGTGTGTAACCCATGTACGCTGGGTGTACGGCACGTACCCCCCATGATTGCAGGGGTACGGCGCGTACCCCTGCGATCATGGGGTGTACGCGCCGTACGGTGTGTATGCGATTGTGCGCTTTTCCGTACGAATCGCCCTTACCTGACGTGGACCGTACGACTCGCGTCCTGGTACCCCGGTCCGGATCGTACTCGTCGGGTCGTACGGCGTCTGTACGAGTCGTACGGAAACGGCTCTGGATGCGAGTCGTACGGACGTTGATTTTACCGGATCGGAATCGGCCCCAGAGAAGGTAGAACTTGTGTTTTTGAATTCTCCTTGAATTGAGGCTATACTGATATTTGATCACGATTCTTCACCAGTGCACAGAGATTATATGGAGCGAGGCATGTTTCACAACGTTTTGTTCGAGTACAAGTGAGTTATGTATGATCTTGTAATTTATGTTACTAACTATATAGTTGTATTTGGTGCTCTGTCCCTTTGGACTTTTTGAGCCCCTCTCCTTGTTTTTAAGATTTATGTTACTAAAACATTTGATTTTTCACAGTTCATTTCAGCACTTTCACAAGACGTATTTCCTGATAAGGAAGCATTACATAAGCCCATAAGAGACTTTTCATATTCTCCATACTATAGTTTTCTGACACAATAGCATGTGATGACAAGGTGACACTGTATTTTTTCAGATTACTATTTGGGCACTCGGGTTCTCTCCATTTCTACTTTCTGATCATATTCACTGACATTTGATTACTATCATGCATAATGAATTCAAAATCGGTGTTCGCTAAGCCTATGATTGAATATCAAACTTGGAGTCATTGTATCCATCATCACAAACCTTGCCTAGCAGGGTTTTACTAGATTTCACTCACAGAAAAAGTATTGATGTTACATAGAAAATAATGTATAAATGAGATATGTTAGTTATGAATTTTTCGGATCACTGAAAGAATATCGATGACAAAAATACAGACTTACCAAAATATCGAGTAAAAAATATAGAATGCAAAAATATCGACTCCCTATCTCCAAACAGGTAAGTACAAAAATATCGAATAAAAAATATCGCTGTAAAAAATATAGTTAGTCAAAATATCGAATTTTTTAAATGCCTTAAAAGTAATTGGAAATTAATGAAATAATAAATATAATTAACTTAAACATACTTAAAATACTTAAATAACCTTAACATTAATAAATAATTAATGTAACTTAAAAAAAAAAGAAAAAAAAATAATACATATATATATATATATATATCCAAAACGAAAAGGTTGCCCTTGAGGAAACGCCAACACAGTTGGTGAGTATCTCCATAATTTATTTTAGGCAGCAGGCACAGCATAACATCTCTCTCCCATAAAGAATGCCAAATGCATTTCGGGCTCCCGCCCTTGCTCACTGGCTGTTCACAGAAACATCGGCAGCTGTGTGGACTAAATATCAATACACCCCGCCCCAGTGGGACTTCTTGCCTCAATGCTTGTTGGGTGTTGTAGTCCATAAAAAACCATTGTTGGTGCTGATAGACATTCGTGTAAAGTTCAACTTTTTTCCCCAAGTGGGTTCCATGGGGGAGATGCACCTCAGTACCTGCAAGTGTTCAGTCCCAAAATATCGGATTCACCAACTCCTCATGGCACCCGATTCTTCAAGTGCCAATGGACCGCTAGTCAGGCGGCGGAGCGTTTCCGCGACGAGGCGCGCCGCACTTGTATCCAAAACGAAAAGGTTGCCCTTGAGGAAACGCCAACACAGTTGGTGAGTATCTCCATAATTTATTTTAGGCAGCAGGCACAGCATAACATCTCTCTCCCATAAAGAATGCCAAATGCATTTCGGGCTCCCGCCCTTGCTCACTGGCTGTTCACAGAAACATCGGCAGCTGTGTGGACTAAATATCAATACACCCCGCCCCAGTGGGACTTCTTGCCTCAATGCTTGTTGGGTGTTGTAGTCCATAAAAAACCATTGTTGGTGCTGATAGACATTCGTGTAAAGTTCAACTTTTTTCCCCAAGTGGGTTCCATGGGGGAGATGCACCTCAGTACCTGCAAGTGTTCAGTCCCAAAATATCGGATTCACCAACTCCTCATGGCACCCGATTCTTCAAGTGCCAATGGACCGCTAGTCAGGCGGCGGAGCGTTTCCGCGACGAGGCGCGCCGCACTTGTATCCAAAACGAAAAGGTTGCCCTTGAGGAAACGCCAACACAGTTAGTGAGTATCTCCATAATTTATTTTAGGCAGCAGGCACAGCATAACATCTCTCTCCCATAAAGAATGCCAAATGCATTTCGGGCTCCTGCCCTTGCTCACTGGCTGTTCACAGAAACATCGGCAGCTGTGTGGACTAAATATCAATACACCCCGCCCCAGTGGGACTTCTTGCCTCAATGCTTGTTGGGTGTTGTAGTCCATAAAAAACCATTGTTGGTGCTGATAGACATTCGTGTAAAGTTCAACTTTTTTCCCCAAGTGGGTTCCATGGGGGAGATGCACCTCAGTACCTGCAAGTGTTCAGTCCCAAAATATCGGATTCACCAACTCCTCATGGCACCCGATTCTTCAAGTGCCAATGGACCCGAAATGCATTTGGCATTCTTTATGGGAGAGAGATGTTATGCTGTGCCTGCTGCCTAAAATAAATTATGGAGATACTCACCAACTGTGTTGGCGTTTCCTCAAGGGCAACCTTTTCGTATTGGATATATATATATATATATATATATTCACTGAAAAAACCATAGGTTATAGACCATATATAGTTAGGAATTAGCATTTACAAAACCTTGAAAATTCACTGAAAAAACCATAGGTTATAGACCATATATAGTTAGGAATTAGCATTTACAAAACCTTATTTTACTCACACAAAACCATTGAAATTCCATATATAGTTAGTTGCACTAACTATATATCGCGCACCCGCAATCCACTGCTGATGATGTCACATATTACATCATTCATGACATGGTCAGTGACATCACTGATGACATCACTGTAAATGCTAATTCCTAACTATATATGGTCTATAACCTATGGTTTTTTCAGTGAATTTCATTGGTTTTTTAACAGCTAATATCTGTAGCTGTAAAATGTATTCTTCTTTAAATCCAAAAATATATTTTATATGTTTATGAATAATTTTTTTTTAAAATATTTTTTTTTCTTCGTTCCCGCTTCGCGAATCGGGAAGCTTCCCGTTAGCTGACCTTGATGCCGCGAAATAGACCGCGAGCCGGTAAACGTTTCTTTACCGCAACTGCCGCGTTAGAAAACAACATCGTGACGCCTCCCGTCCGCATGACGTTTCACGTTGTCGCGTGATACGTCATATGACGTGCTACGTTAGCGAACTGGTACGCGAAGCGAGTCGCAAAGCGCAGGTTTCTGGAAGCAAACCGGGAGGCCCTGCAAAGCGCTTAACGTAAACACAGCAGGTCATGTGACTTGGTAATAACACTTTTCATTGGTTCATTTCACTTTTGGTTTCCTAATGATGTAAGACTAGGTCATATAATCTAAAATGAACACTTTTCATTGGTTGAGAACTCTTGTTTTTCCCAAATGATGAAAATCCCTCCTTCTTTCCTCACTCTGACTTTCATCATTGTGAGAGAAAGACCCTTTGTTACCAGTGAGCAATGGCTTCTTTAGTAGCTTCAGCTGGTGCTTCCCCACCACCTCCACCACATCCAAGGAAGAGTGGACCACCTGCTCAAGTTATAATTCAACAAGAAGAGGAAGAAGAGGAACAGGACGACGAGCACGAAGAGAGGCAGTTTTTGCCTGAGGAGCCCAGGACGTCTCACCGGAAAGAAAACTTCATTTGGCAATTTTTTTAAATTCCCAAAGGTCAGAAAAAAGTAAATGCAAGATACGTAACTTGCCTTATATGTCAAGATAGACTGTCCAGAGGGACCGAGAAAAAATACAGTTTCGGAAACTACACAATGCATCGCCATATGACTAGGTGGCATCCTAACAACTACAGTGCTGCACAGTTTCGGAACGACCTAGATAATCTCCCTATTATGGCCAGAAGATCTGTTGTACCGGAAGTAACGGGACCAGAGGGCAGGGAGATGGTGCCAAATATACAAATGAGATTTGGTGAAGTAAAACACGTCTGCGTATATTGCGATGGATTCATTTGCTACGGAGAAAGAAGCATCACTCTGATCAACAGAGCTATTGACTATCATATGCAAGTTTGTACGAAACGCCCAAAATAATAAATACTTTTTTTTTGTTTTGTTGCTCCTGTTGAGCCCTTTACAATGAATCGTTTTCATTGCCCCCTCCAAGAAAACCCCAAAAAAATATAAAACTGTTCAGAAAAATTCAAAAAAAGTAAAAAAATGTTCCGAAAAATAATAAAAAAAATATAAAACAACAAAAACAATAAAAAAAAAAGTTCTTTTCAGAACTACCTCCCCGTTATTAAAAAATTGGTACAATATTTGGAACTGTGCCAACCTCTATTTCTCGTAGTTCGCTTCCCAGTTCGCTCGCCGGTACGCGAACCGGAAGTGAACCAAAAATTTTTTTTTAAAAAAAAGAACAGTAAGTATAAGGGAAGGAAACAGACACTTATGTTAAAAGAAAGACAGCTATAAGGGAGTAAACTAGAGATACTATTACCCGTAATCCACTGCTGATGATGTCACATATTACATCATTCATGACATGCTCAGTGACATCATCAGCAGAGGATTGCGGGTTTTTTGGCAACGTGCCTTATCCACGGTTTAATAACGCTGCCTTTTGCTTTATATAAGTTTTCAAATTGTATGAAATATATACCAATAGGTCGTTATGAACCTTTAGGTAGTGCTTTTCTTCATGAGGTCTGGTCGCTTCCATACACATACAGATGTTTCAAAGATGATCAAGAAGTTTATCTGAATGGAGAGGAATGCACTGAGACGCCAGATCATTCACTAATGTGTAGGCACATACAGTTACACGGTTCATGCAACAAACACCGACCAAATATGGCTTGCGTGTTGCAAGGCACGCCAGTTCCTGCTATCATCCCCACGTTCAAGTTGTTGGAAAATGGTAGTTATTTGATGCTCAATAATGAAGATTGTTCTGGGTTAATTAAAAGTATTCCTTTTATCGTAACAGTAAGTGAACGGGTTATTTGCTGCAGAAATGTTCTATTTCCTCCCACACATGAACATAGGGAGTTTTCAATCTGGCCACAAATACCAACCTTGGGAGCAGATTTCAACGGCATGGCAAGAATAAGAGCTCTTTTGTCTCAGAGAGAGGTGGCCTTGAGTTCGGCCCGTGAAACTTTCGTGCTTCACATAGCGAACACCCGTACAGAGGTGCAGACCCTTTTCAATACAGATTTGCCTTTCCATTTCAGCAAGATGGTTCGGACTATCTTTAACGCGTCCTCCACAAAGGCCCTGGCGCACTTTTTTAAAGTTGTTACCAGTGGTCTCGTGACTTCATTTGAGAAAATCTTTGGAGTCATCCCTGCTTTCTTTCATTCTATTTTTTCCACTCTGCTTCGTGGATTCCCATTTTTACTTGCATTACCAGCGGACGCTCTTGTGCTTTTTTACATTTTTAAATATGGATGTCCCTCCTGTGCAAGCTCCCGCCCTGCAGCTGCTGACACTGTTCCGCAATCGCATGCTAGAATATTATGGCACAATGCCGTTGGCGATATTAAGCACGGCATATGGATTATCTTTTCGATTCTCCTACTTCACCTGTGTCCAGCCTGTATTTCACTGCCTGACCTGTGATTTCGATTGGGCCATTGATTTGTGTCTCTGCGGACCGGTTTCTCCTGACGTCGACTTTAATCAGCTGATGACTCCTATCATTACTCACGAGTTGGTTTGTCCTGGCGAAAGGATTATGGCTGTGGCATTGATGCATGGACTAATTGGTCCCTGGAATTTACTGGCGGCAACACAGTCTTTCTTGGAACAGAGCTTTCTTGAAAACCCACCGAGCTGTCCTCTGATGGTGATAGAGGATCCGGTGCTGGGAGAGCACGTATGTTCTTTTCCGCTTTTAAATTGGATGGCTGAACTCTTTTCGGATGAAGACGGTGACTTCCTATTGGAGGCTGTTGCAGCTTATTTTGCATACACAGTTATGTCATAGACCTTTTTCATGTTTGATATGCTGAGTACTAGCATTTCATTGACAATTCATTGACTTATTTGTCAAGTTTTTATTATTTAGCTTGCCTATTGGCTTAAGACTCGATAAAGTACTTGGCTGTTTTATTTTTCTTTAGCATTAAATTTTCCTAGTTTTTAATGCTTTACCTTGCGGACCGTCCACATATAACCTTGCAATCTGCTCTCATGAGATGGCACTTCTATTATCTTATTCAGTTCGTTTCCGGATCATGGGGAGGTGTCATCTAGGTCCTGGATATCTTTACACCGTGTTAAGTTAGCATGGGCTCATTACCGGTTTAAACGCCATTTTTCCTTTTTTGCAACTTCTGCACACGACACTTAGTTGTTGCTTTAGCTTTCAACCTAGTAGTTCATCGTGGTTTACATGAGAATAATATGTTATTGCTCTACTATCTGCTTTGCTTGTTAAACTATATCTGTACAGCGAGTGCTGAAGTTTCAAGAACAACACGATACAGAATTGTTATGAGGTCTGATCTCCACGACTTCATACTCATAACATAAGTGCAACTTCTGCCAATTCTGGGCATGAGGCGGGTTTTATATTGCTTTGCCGAACACACATACACAACAGTTGATGCGGTTCACATGAAGAGAGAGCTGGTGTATGCTGATGTGATTCCTTCAAATCTAAGACACTAAAGTATGGGCACGCCCTAAACCAACACAAAGAGACCTTCTTAGCAAATAATATAATATGTGTATTAGGGAGGGTGACTCCCTCCACGGCCCGCGGCTGCTTATAAGTGTTGCTAACTCTTATTCATTTACAGCATGTTAACATACTGTCACCATTCGCTTTTTATGTACTAGTAACTATGCTGGTAATTTTGCTACTGATAATATGTGTACTTGTATTATCTAAGATACTACGCCTGAGAAGACGGCATTAGTAAATAAACATTTCAAATACACATGTGTTCTTCTTAACTCCATGTTCTGGTTTCTAAGAAATATATAACGACCGACTGTTCATGAGTTCCACGTATCCTGAGGTACTATAAGTTCATATTCTGGATTGTCTAAACATTGAGAGTTTGTTATATCCAATGTGACACTGTACCTAGCTTGCTAAGGGGTTTTTGATTACTAAGGTGAGTTTTGGGACACCCTAATTCGCCGAGGTTCCAATCCTCTGTCCACAGTTCTGTGTGAGAACAGAAACCCTGCGACAGGGGCACCCCCGACCCTTGCTGGAGCTTCATCACACTTGCGATACAACTCCAGCAATGCGCCACCTTTACGGCACAGATACATCACGCATCTGTGCTGTTTTTGCCCCATGATGCGCCGCATTGTAAATGCAGCACACCATAGGTGACGGAACAGCGGCACAGAATGACTAACACATCCCTGGTGATGCGCCAGTCATCATAAATCTATCCCTATGCTTCTTATCTTGTTAGAGATGAACCGCCATATGTATCATCAAAGTTTTTTGCATTTCCTAAATAGCGAACTTTAAGGAATAAATAGCGATTCTTTACCATTCCTAGTTTGCGATGAGCTATTTGCTAATTACAAATTACCCATTCATTTCCTTCATTTCCATAGGGAGGTTGGACTCACTTTTAGCTCGAACGGCTGAATGGATTTCCACGAAACTTGGCAAAATTGTAGGGACTGGTAGCCCGATGTGCCTTTGCTATGTCTCAAGATATATGCTCCAGTGGTTTTTACGAAAATTAACTTTGAAAAATATATATTGGGCTACATTGGCCTATATATATGTTGGAGCCCAAATGTAGCCCAATGTAGCCCAATGAAGCCCAATGTAGCCCAATGTAGCCCAAAGATGGCCGCCAGAGACAAAAAAAACAAATGTAGCCCAAATATCAGCCAGATGTAGCCCAACTATAGCCCAGTGACAGAATGACCAATCAGCTTCGCAAACCTCCGTTACGCGAAGCGGAGCGCTGTTACAGATATATATCTTTTTTTGAACGTTAATTTCTCAAAATCCACTGGAGCACATATATTGAGACCTAGCAAAGGCACATCGGGCTACCAGTCCCTAATATTTTACCAAGTTTCGTGCAAATCCATTCAGCCGTTCGATTATTATTATTATTTATTTTTTTTGCCCCGCGGGGCCCTTTTAAAACCTCCACATCAAACCTAGGGGGTCAGCGAGGATCTACTATGCCCCCTTATGGTCATTTGCCCCTTCGCTTTGGCCTCCTCTTGTCTCTCGATCCTACCGAGAGACAAGATGGCGGCCGCTACGGACTGTTTGGAATGTTGACAGACGCCGGAGAACCAATCAGCTTCGCTTCACAAAGCTCCGTTGCGCGAAAAGTACGCGTAGCGGAGCGCTGCCCGGTCCGCTGTTACAGATATATATCTTTTTTTAAACGTTAATTTCTCAAAATCCACTGTAGCACATATATTGAGACCTACAAAAGGCACATCGGGCTACCAGTCCCTACAATTTTGCCAAGTTTCGTGCAAATCCATTCAGCCGTTCGGGCTAAAAGTGAGGCCAACCGCCCTATGGAAAACTCAATGTTAAAAACACGTTTTGGGACCCCCTTTTTTCTCGGCCCCCCCTTGACGAAACCCCCCCAAATTTTCAGGTGCTGCTCAGAAACAAAATGTGCCATTTTCCTGAAAATTTCAGCCAATTCCGTCTACAAACGCCAAAGTTATTAGACATAGAATTTTCAAAAAACCATAGATAAAAAATCCTAACAATATATACCTACTGGCGACCGCCAGTAGGTAATATATATATATATATATATATATATATATATATATATATATATATATATATATATATATATATATATATATTACCTACTGGCGATAGCCAGTAGGTATATATAGTTAGGATTTTTTCTCTATGGGATTTCTGAAAATTCTATGTCTAATAACTTTGGCGTTTGTCGACGGAATTGGCTGAAATTTCCAGGACAATGGCACATTTTGTTTCCGAGCAGCCCCTGAAAATTTGGGGGGGTTTCGTCAAGCGGGGGCCGAGAAAAAAGGGGGGTCCCAAAACACGTTTTTTAACATTGAGTTTTCCATAGGGCGGTTGGACTCACTTTTAGCTCGAACGGCTGAATGGATTTCCACAAAACTTGGCAAAATTGTAGGGACTGGTAGCCCGATGTGCCTTTGCTATGTCTCAAGATATATGCTCCAGTGGTTTTTACGAAAATTAACTTTGAAAAATATATATTGGGCTACATTGGGCAATATATATGTTGGAGCCCAATGTAGCCCAAAGTAGCCCAATGTAGCCCAATGTAGCCCAAAGATGGCCACCAGAGACAAAAGAGCCCAAATTTAGCCCAAATATCAGCCAGAAGTAGCCCAACTATAGCCCAGTGACAGAATGTCCCAGAGTGTTCTAAAGAACAACTAGAGCGCTAACAGTCTTACTTATGACAAAAGTATGGCACACCTGAAGTCATCTTGATTGGAATAAAGTGTTAACACTTAAAACATTTAATTTGCAAAGGAACAAAATGAGGGGTTTCATTTTGCCAAAGAGATGTTATATATATATATATATATTCACTGAAAAAACCATAGGTTAGAGACCATATATAGTTAGGAATTAGCATTTAAAAAACCTCGAAAATTCACTGAAAAAACCATAGGTTATAGACCATATATAGTTAGGAATTAGCATTTAAAAAACCTTATTTTACTCACACAAAACCATTGAAATTCCATATATAGTTAGTTGCACTAACTATATATCGCGCACCCGCAATCCACTGCTGATGATGTCACATATTACATCATTCATGACATGGTCAGTGACATCACTGATGACATCACTGATGACATCTCAAATGACATCACTGATGACATCACTGATGACATCTCAAATGACATCACTGATAACATCTCAAATGACATCACTGATGACATCACTGATGACATCTCAAATGACATCACTGATGACATCATCCAGTGACTGTGTGTTTCTGTAAAGTTTAAATATGTTTGATATATTGAAGAATGAGTGGATGTATAAGTGTCTGGATGAAGGATTTAGTAGGTGCGTGACTGACTGTATGAGTGAGTGAATAAATGTGTCGTACTAAATGCATGGGTTAGTGACTAAACTGTCTGAATGTGTGCATCAGTATGTCTGTTGTGATGTAAACTGCTGCATGTGTTGATCATTAGCTATACGAGAGGTTATATGTGTTATTGATTGGTTGCCCAAGTATTTGTATGGGAGATTGAGTTTGTGTGGGGGTGGCTGGGAGGTGTGTGACTCTGTGCATAGATGTGTGAGCAGTTGATTCACTAGGTGTATGAGTTCAAGAGTGCATGTGGAAACAGCTACATGGGCGGTTGACTGTGTGTATGAGTGTATTGATGAGTGAATGGATATCTCAATGCTACATGTCATAGTAAGTACATATGTAAAACACAGTACATGTGAGAGTTGGCATATATAAATAACTGTGCATGAGAGCCACTGAATGTGTGAGTGGCTGTATGGATCATTGTGAACTTCTATCAGGGATTGTATAAGAGAGTAAATATGTGTTAGTATATGTTTGAATAAGTAAGGTGTGTATAACTGTATAGTTGAGGAAATGGAGGTGAGATTGTTTCTTTGCATGACTGACTAGGTGTGTGAGTAACTCCATGGATGAGTGACAGTGTGTGAGTGTCTGTATACACTGAGTGTATCTAAGGTTATATTAGAGTCTGCAGAGGTTTATCGTATTAGCACAAGAATGATGTCAAATGAGATGTCATCAGTGATGTCATCAGTGATGTCATTTGAGATGTCATCAGTGATGTCATCAGTGATGTCACTGACCATGTCATGAATGATGTAATATGTGACATGATCAGCAGTGGATTGCGGGTGCGCGATATATAGTTAGTACAACTAACTATATATGGAATTTCAATGGTTTTGTGTGAGTAAAATAAGGTTTTTTAAATGCTAATCCCTAACTATATATGGTCTATAACCTATGGTTTTTTTAGTGAATTTTCAAGGTTTTGTAAATGCTAATTCCTAACTATATATGGTCTATAACCTATGGTTTTTTCAGTGAATTTCAATGTTTTTTTAATAGCAAATATCAAAACCTTTACAAAGTATTCTTCTTTAAATCGAAAAATATTTTTTACATGTTTTTAATACATTTTTTTTTAAAATTATTTTTATTGTTTCGCTCCCGGTCCGCGAACCGGTTAGCTTCCCGTTAGCTCAATTCGGAGCCGCGACCCGGTCCGCGAACCGGTAAACGTTCCGTTTGCGCAACTGTCGCGTTAGAAAACAACATCGTGACGCGTCGCGTCAGCATGACGTTTCACGTTGTCGCGTGATACGTCATATGACGTGCCACGTTAGCGTACCCGGAAGCGAACCGGTACGCGAAGCGAGGCGCGAAGCGCAGCTTCCCGGAAGCGAACCGGGACGCGGCGCAAAGCGCGTAACGTAAACACAGCAGGTCATGTGACTTGGTAATAACACTTTTCATTGGTTCATTTCACTTTTGGTTTCCTAATGATGTAAGACTAGGTCATGTGATCTAAAATTAACACTTTTCATTGGTTTAGAACTATTGTTTTTCCCAAATGATGAAAACCCCTCCTTCTTTCCTCACTCTGACTTTCATCTTTGTGAGAGAAAGACCCTTTGTTACCAGTGAGCAATGGCTTCATTAGTAGCTTCAGCTGGTGCTTCCCCACCACCTCCACCACATCCAAGGAAGAGAGGACCACCTGCTGAAGTTATAATTCAGCAAGAAGAGGAAGAAGAGGAAGAGGAGGAAGAGCAGGAAGAGAGGCAGCTTTTGCCTGAGGAGCCCAGGAGGTCTCATTGGAAAGAAAACTTTATTTGGCAATTTTTTTAATTTCCCCGGGGCCAGAAAAAAGTCAATGCAAGGTACGTAACTTGCCTTATATGTCAAGATAGACTGTCCAGAGGGACCGAGAAGAAATACAGTTACGGCAACTACACAATGCATCGCCATATGAGTAGGTGGCATCCTAACAACTACAGTGCTGCACAGTTACGTAACGAGCAAGATAATCCCCCTTCTATGGCCAGAAGATCTGTTGTACCGGAAGTGACGGGACCAGAGGGGAGGGAGATGGTCCCAAATATACAAATGAGATTCGGGGAAGTGAAACAAGTCTGCGTACTTTGTAATCAGTTCATTTGCCACAGAGAAAGTAGCATCACATTAATCAACAGAGCTATCGACAATCATGTTTGTCCGAAACGCCCCAGACAATAAATTCATTTTTTTTTGTTGCTCCTGTTGAGCCCTTTACAATGAATCGTTTTCGTTTCCCCCCCCCCAAAAAAACCCCAACAAAATATAAAACCGTTCAGAAAAATACAAAAAAAGTAAAAAAATTCAGAAAAATAATAAAAAAATATAAAACAACAAAAACAATTAAAAAAAAGTTATTTTCAGAACTACCTCCCCGTTATAAAAAAATTGGTAGAATATTTGGAACTCTGCCAACCTCTATTTCTCTTGGTTCGCTTCCCGGTTCGCTCACCGGTACGCGAACCGGGAGCGAACCAAATTTAAAAAAAAAAAAAAAAGAACAGTAAGTATAAGGGAAGGAAACAGACAGTTATGTTAAAAGAAAGACAGCTATAGGGGAGTAAACTAGAGATACTGTTACCCGCAATCCACTGCTGATGATGTCACATATTACATCATTCATGACATGGTCAGTGACATCATCAGCAGAGGATTGCGGGTAACAGTATCCCTAGTTTACTCCCTATAGCTGTCTTTCTTTTAACATGACTGTCTGTTTCTTTCCCTTATACTTACTGTTCTTTTTAAAAAAAAATGTTTTGATCAGTCAGAAACAGTGACAGTAATAGAGATAGAGTGAGTGACCAAGAGTGAAGAAGTATGAGAAGAGAGGGACTAAGAAAAATAGTGGAAGGAGTAGAGTAATTAAGTAATAGAGAAAGGAATGAGGGAAGTAGCAAAGGCAGGAAAGTGATGGTTAAAGAAATGAAGCAGTGGAACTAATAGAAGTTAAATGTGATAGAAATATAACGAAAAGAGTACAAAACATTTACCTTATAATTGTCGTTAAGTTAGTCATTTGTTATTTTTATACTTTCAATCTGTGAAAGAGAGAACAAACATTTGAAAAATATTAAAACATGTTTTTAATAAATTAGAAAAGACAAGGGAAAAGATTGAAGGACAAACAGTTTTTCAACAACTTTGACACTTACAGAAGCCTCTGCTTCTCCATGCCCCTACACAGTCCTAAAAATATACATTTTAAACTAACAGTATCTTGATGCAGATGAAGTGAGTCCTATCTTGCAACATGGTGCATCTTTTGCATCACTGCTGCATCGGTTTCATGTGGCATTGTTTTTTTACAGCATGACACATCTGCCTAGATGCATCAATTTGTAATTTTGTCGCCTCATAGCAAATCTTTTCAACCGCCACTGCGTCACAAAAGTGACGCACAGTGGCGCAAAAGAGGCATACACCTATCATAAATCTGTCCCTAACATGTTAAATGATTGATTCAGGATGACGATAAGGTGTGGCCTATCCAGAGGTTTGTTTAAGGTGAGGCCTACTCAGGGTTGCAGATCAAATTTACACTTGTTGAAGAATACAGAGGAGATAATACATGTGAAGGCCTACTAATGAAGTAAGTCATGTCCACTTCACTCTTGAACAAAGGCCACACCTCTGTTGTGTCCATGGACAGACCTAAACTTCATCTGCACAATGTCATTCGTAAACTTAGGAAACACAGGTGATGAAAGTGTTTTTTTAACGGCTTTGCAGCATTTTTGGGTCACTTTTTAACATGGCTATGTAACTCAAACAATCAAAATCTAAATTTGCCAAGCACAGGTGGGAGCATATTTACAAGGAATTTGCACCACGGGGAAAGGTCTTTTAATTTAAAATGGGAAAAATAACATCAGAGACACTCAAATGCCTTATAAAGAAGCATACACCATTATGTCCTTGTCATAAATTGTAAAAGCATTCCTTTACCTCAAAAACGATTTTCAAGTCATAATTTGAAAACAGTGCACATGGGGAAATGACTTAAAATGTCCTTAAGACACATGAAAGCGTTTTTTGATTGCCTTTGCAGCATGTTTGGTTCACTTTTAACATGGCTATGTAACTCAAACAATCAAAATCTAAATTTGCCATGCACAGGTGGGAGCATATTTACAAGGAATTTGCACCACGGGGAAAGGTCTTTTAATTTAATATGTGAAAAATAACATCAGAGACACTCAAATGCCTTATAAAGAAGCATACACCATTATGTCCTTGTCATAAATTTAAAAAGCATTCCTTTACCTCAAAAACGATTTTCAAGTCATAATTTCAAAACACTGCACATGGGGAAATGACTTAAAATATCCTTAAGACACATGAAAGCGTTTTTTTAAAGCCTTTGCAGCATTTTCGGGTCACTTTTAACATGGCTATGTAACTCAAACAATCAAAATCTAAATTTGCCAAGCACAGGTGGGAGCATATTTACAAGGAATTTGCACCACGGAGAAAGGTCTTTTAATTTAAAATGGGAAAAATAACATCAGAGACACTCAAATGCCTTACAAAGAAGCATACACCATTATGTCCTTGTCATAAATTTTAAAACCATTCCTTTACCTCAAAAACGATTTTCAAGTCATAATTTGAAAACACTGCACATGGGGAAATGACTTAAAATGTCCCTAAGACACATGAAAGCGTTTTTTGATTGCCTTTGCAGCATGTTTGGTTCACTTTTAACATGGCTATGTAACTCAAACAATCAAAATCAAAATTTGCCATGCACAGGTGGGAGCATATTTGCAAGGAATTTGCTCCACGTGGAAAGGTCTTACATTAAAATGGGAAAAATAACATCAGAGACACTCAAATGCCTTATAAAGAAGCATACACCATTATGTCCTTGTCATAAATTTTAAAACCATTCCTTTTCCTCAAAAACGATTTTCAAGTCATAATTTGAAAACACTCCACAGCTCCTATGCACAAAAACACCCTGTCAGTACTAATACTTCACATTTTCTCCAATTACATTTTCTCAAAGAAACAAAATCTATTTGTAAAACACTTGAGACAAAGCAACATTTTAAAAACACAACTTTCTTCATAATTTTCTCCTTAAAGCACACTATTCTCTATCTAAATTAAATAAATCTTTTCTCACCTTAGCAAATACTTTATGAGTTTCAAAACAGTCTCAGAAACACACCAATTTGTCTTCAGCAGAGCAAAAGGTATGCACTCCAGAGTCTGCAGCTATCAAAAGCACAGAAATGCTGTAATTCTTCACACATATCTTTCTTCACACATATCTCTCATGTCACCCAATCAAAACTCTTCCCTCACTTTTTTCAAATCAAAACCCTTCCCCCCTCTGCCCTCTCTGCCTTTTTTGCATAGCAACCACCTCTTGGAAGACCTCTGGTGTTTGCAAGTTCACACAACAATGTTTCAATTGAACTCTGAACTCTCAGTGCACCTGCATATCCAGTGCAATCTTTCATTTAATGATTTTTATGACCATTCAAACTACATCTTTCAAAGAACTCATCCATGCACCCTAACTTTCTGTTTTCAGCAATCAAAATCCACCAATCACTGTTACTGCTTCATTAACACAGAAACTCCACAGTTTTTTTCATTTTAAACTCTTATTTTTTCAACTGCCATTTCATTGCCGCACTTCATCTGACTGCAGCAGAACCTTCTCTCACCATGTTTTCTGTCTGGATTGTTGGACATAGTTACATCTATTGGGCTCAGAGGTATGCTGAGAACAGAAATTTACCTAACCTCAATTTACAAGATGTGGAAATTAAGTGGTTTGGCCACAGAGGATTAAAATGTCACCAATTGATACCATTGGTGAAAACCTTTATGCATTTGCCAAAACCTGACCTGTTAATTGTGCACTGTGGAGGTAATGATTTGGGCACTTTGACTGGGGTAGGTCTGGAAATGCTTTTAAAGGACACCTTTGAGCAATTGATGGCACTTTTTCCTCAAACTGCCTTGGTATATTCAAATATATGCCAAAGACAGAAATGGAGGTGGTCAAACCAATTTTGTCCACAAATTGAGAAGTCGAGGAAGCATGTAAACAAATCTGTTTCAGCTTACATGAGAGACCATGGAATGGGCTCCATGTACAACAATAACTTGCGTTACTACATGCAAGATATCTACAGAGGAGATGGAGTTCACTTCTCAGACGAGGGCAACAGAATTTTCATTCTGAATTTAAGACTGTGCATTGGTACCTACTTATAAGTACCTAAATGTACCATGAACCCAAAAGCTCTTCTCAGAGCTACCCTACATCTGATCACTCACAATTATTATTTTACTCTAACTTTTTTCACAAATTTTCAACAAAGTACGCTCCCCGGGGCGCTACCCGGTACGCGAACCGGAAGCTAACCTCGCGAAATTTAAAAAAAAAATGTTTTTTTTTCGCACATATAAGCCTCCTCAGCCACCCTCAGAAAACCTAGGGGGTCAAGATAAGTCTACCGTGCCCCCTTCTACCCATTCTGAACATTATTTGCCCTCCATCTTGTATCTTAATTCGACCGAAACACAAAATGGTGGACTCCCGTAACGCTTCAGGTTCGCGTACCGGGGCGCTCGCCAGTTCGCGTACTGGGGCGCTCCCCGGGAAGCGCTCCATCAAAAAAAGGTGGGAAAGTAATTTACAGAAAAACGACTGGAGACACTTTCACCAAATATAGATTAGCTCATACTACATACCAATCCCTATCATTTTCACAAATTTGATTGAAATTCCATTTAGCCATTTAGCCTGTAGACCTCTCTAAATACCGTGAGGTAAATTACTTCACAAAACACATCTGAAGTGTTGGAATTGACAACCAATGAAAATGTTACTTTCATTTTCTACTTTTTTTACCTGACATTTGATTGGTTATATACCTGAATATATATAAAGGAAGAGAAGGAAACACAGCCATTTTGACTACTACTTCTTGTTGTACATTTCAATAGGATTTTCACTAATCACTTCAACTTCTTTGTAAAGGTAAGTTGTTATTTTAAAAACTGAAGTATATTGTGCACTATAAGTTAATATGGTAAACTTTTTCTGATAGTTATATACTATCCCTCTGTAGTAGTTATAGATTTAGATAGACTTCTCTGTTATAGTTATGGATGGAGTTAGGTTTCTCTTGTATAATTATGAATTTACTTACGTTAAATCACATACACTTTTTTATATTCCTACTTCCACTCTGATACTATACACTGCCCAAAGATAAATTCACTGATAAAAACTGCCTATCCAAAATTAATCCCAACAGTGCCCTATCTCTACTAATATATATTTTTTTTATCCAAATTTCAGGCAAAATGGAAGGCGAACACAAAGTTTCATTTCAAATTGTCCTGCAAGAGAGCAGCCAAGAATTAATTGATCCAAATTATATAGAATTTATGGATGAAACTTGGGACCAAGAACTACTGCAATGTGTGCAAGCAGTAGATGACCTCCTTCAAAATGAGGACATTTTACACACTCAGAGATTACAAACTATGTTCAATGAAAATAACGACATTTCAGACAGTGAAATGTTAGAAATGTTATTAAATTTTGAAACACAATCACAATAATAAATAATTGCTTAAAAAATAAAAAAATTAAAAAATAATCAACAAAACCAACAATCAATTAACATACAGTATTTGAAAAGTCTATCATTCTTTTTTCCTTATAGTACGCTCCCCAGAACGCTTCCCGGTTCGCGAACCGGGCGCTCCCCACGCAAAAAAACCTTTTTTTTTTTTTTTTTTTTTTGCCCTGCGGGGCCCTTTTAAAGCCTCCACATCAAACCTAGGGGGTCAGGGAGGATCTCCTATGCCCCCTTATGCTCATTTCCCCCTTTGTTTTGGTCTCCTCTTGTCTCTCGATCCTACCGAGAGACAAGATGGCGGCCGCTCCGGACTGTTTGGAATGTTGACAGACGCCGGAGAGCCAATCAGCTTCGCTACGCGAAGTTCCGTTACGCGTCAAGTACGCGAACCGGGGCGCTACCCAGAGCGCGCTTACAGATATATATCTTTTTTTGAACGTTAATTTCTCAAAATCCACCGGAGCACATATATTGAGACCTAGCAAAGGCACATCGGGCTAACAGTCCCTACAATTTTGCCAAGTTTCGTGCAAATCCATTCAGCCGTTCGGGCTAAAAGTGAGGCCAACCGCCCTATGGAAATTAACATTGGAAAAACACGTTTTGGGACCCCCCTTTTTTCTCGGCCCCCCCTTGACGAACCCCCCCCCCAAATTTCCAGGGGCTGCTCAGAAACAAAATGTTCCATTTTCCTGAAAATTTCAGCCAATTCCGTCCACAAACGCCAAAGTTATTAGACATAGAATTTTCAAAAATCCCATAGGGAAAAAATCCTAACTATATATACCTACTGGCGAGCGCCAGTAGGTAATATATATATATATATATATGTATTACCTACTGGCGGTCGCCAGTAGGTAGTTATAGTTAGGATCTACTTTCCATAGGAAATCCGCAACATTCTATTGGGAATAACTTTGGCGCCGGTGGACGAATCTTCGCGAATTTCTCAAAGAAGATGGTCCGCTCCGCTCCGCTCCTGCCCTGAAAGTTTGGGGGGGATTCGTCAAGCGGGGGCTGAGATATTTGGGGGGTCCCAAAACGTGTTTTCCCCATGTTAATTTCCATAGGGCGGTTGGACTCACTTTTAGCCCGAACGGCTGAATGGATTTCCACCAAACTTGGAAAATTGTAGGGACTGGTAGCCCGATGTGCCTTTGCTATGTCTCAAGATAAGTGCTCTAGTGGATTTTGAGTAATTTAGGTTAAAAAAAAGATATATATCTATAAGCGCGCCCCGGTACACGCCCCGAGCGCGCCCCGGTACGCGCCCCGGGCGCGCTCCAGCGCGCTACGCGAGTTCGCGAGCGGAAAGCTGAAGCGACCGCCATCTTGTGTCTCGGTAGGATCGAGACACTAGAGGTGGCAAAAACAAAGGGGGAAATGACCATAAGGGGGAAGAGTAGACCCCCCTGACCCCCTAGGTTTGATTTGGGGGCTATAAAAGACCCCGCGGGGCAAAAAAAAAAAATATTTTTTTTAGATTTGCGCGGGGGGGGGGCACGCCCGGTACGCGCACCGGGGTGCGTACCGTGGAGCGTACCTTGGGGAAAAAAGAATGACAGATTTTTAAAAAATGAAGCCATTTTTTATAAATTGGAGGTAGTTCTAAAAAGAACAGTTTTTTTCTTCTTTTTGTTGTTTTATATTTTTTTAATGTTTTATTGAACATTTTGTACTTTTTTTGGCTTTTATGAACTATTTTATATATTTTTTGATATTTTTATGGGGAGAAACAAAAAACAGGGAATTGTAAACGCCTCAACTGGAGCAAAAAAAAATCAGGAAAAAGTTATGGTTTTTTGGGGCAATTGTGGTTGTCACCAGCAAGGATGATGAGCTTTATGCTCTGCTCACCATAGGTGATGGTCTTACGACAAAAAATACATGTGATCCTGAATTCACCAAACCGTGGTTGTATGCTTGGGATCATCTCTCTTGTCTCTGGTCCCGATGGAGTGGGTTGCTTTCCTTTGGAGGTGCTGGGTGAAGATTGGCGAGGGTTACTGGCCAGTTCTCTCACCTCTGCAGCAGCATAGTTGTTGGGATGCCTGCGCTGCATATGCCGAATCATGGTGTAATTGCCAAATGAATATTTCTTATTAGGGTTCCCCGTTGAAAGTTCAATGCCACAGATTCGGCAAGTCACCTTTGGCGCATTCACTTTTTTCTTGCCCTCTGGGATGGATAAAAACTCCCATACAATGTGCTCCTTTGGCCTATATGGGGTATTGTCTTCTGGCAGGAATGTCCTTCTCCCCTCCTCCTCCTCCTCCTCTTCTTCTTCTTGACCACCAATGTGATGTTGTGGTGGTCCTCTTGGTGGTGGTGGTGGTGGTGGTGGTGCAGATGCTCCAGCTGCTGCTGCTACTGTAGCCATTTTAAAGTACAAAAGATTAGTCACAGATCTCCAAACAGGTCTTCCTCAGTCAAAGGACAAAGTCAGAATAAGGAAAAAAGGTGTGGGCTTTCATCATTTGGAAAAAAAAACTGTCCTGGACCAATGAAAAGTGTTATTTTCAGGTCACATGACCCGACGCGCTTACGCTACGCGCCCAGGGGCGCGTCCGGCGTCGCGACCCGGGGCGCGCCTGGCGGCGCTTACGTTGCGCGATCGTATGCGCTCGGGTGCCTCCGGGTGCGCTTACGCAGTGCGTCATATGACGCATCACGCGGCTACGCGATACGTCACGATGTTGTTATCGTTCGCGGCAATAGCGCTAACGGGACGTTCACCGGTACGCGCCCCGGGGTGCGCCGTAGCACTGCGCTTACCGGTGAGCGCATCGGTACGCGCCCCGGGAGCGCTCCGGGGCAAAAAAAAAACATTAAAAAAATACTATTACATAAATATACAATATAAAATTTGTTATAAAAAATATTACTTTTCATACCTATAGTGATTTGCTATTAAACAATCTTTGAAATTCACTGAAAAAACCATAAGTTTCACATCAGTTATAGTTAGGAATTAGCATTTAAAAAACCTATTAAATTCACCGAAAAAACCATAGGTTTCACACCAGTTATAGTTAGCTGGAATTTTTTTTCGCATAAAACCATTGAAATTCCCACGTTATAGTTAGTTGGACTCACTATAACTTACGCGTGTAATGCACTGCTGATGACGTCACATATTACATCACTCATGACATGGTCAGTGACATCACTCATGACATCACTGATGACAACATCCTTGTGAAAGAGTGACAGACCTCCTTTCACTGTAATGTAACCCTTGAACACATATTCAAAAATAAAAAAATAAAATTTTCAAAAAAATGAAGATACCCATATCAGTTACAACAACCACTTCAGTAATTCCACCATCTATATACACATCTACTCATTCACCAACAGTTGTATGTAGTCACTCATACATGTACTCACTCATCATATGTAGTGATACACCTATACATCCTGTTACACACCGACAGTCATCCAAAAGTTACTCACACACATACTCATACATGCAAATAAACTATTGAACATCCATTTATTTGCATATACAGCTATACACACACTACCACCTTACTTCTAAGAAAACATACACATATTTGCTCTGTTAAACAATCACTTATAGAAGCACATACTTATTTAAACAGGAACTCTTACAATCTCTTACTCTCACATATACTCAATTATATACATCAGCCTTTACATATACTAGATTAAAACATAAGTAGTTACTAATAAAGACACTAGTGAGACAGTCATTCACTCACTAACACACACATATACACACTCATTCACCCATTCACTCCTGCACATATGCTGTCTTCAAAACATAGAAACAGAGAGTCAGTCATTCATGCATGTATGTGCTAAGTAATACCCCCACCAAACCATACAGACACTCATACTGATACTAAAAAAAACATCTAATAACCCATATACATACACATGTAGCTACTCACCAACCTATGCAACCACTTATACACAAAGTGAAACACTAATACATATATTTAAATATTTAAACATTACTCACTAATATATGTATTCACTAAGATACACTTAATAAGCCAGTTAACCAATCAATGTGTTTTTTAAAAACATCCATGTAAACACTTATTTAAACATTTATTCTTCCATCAATTTTTATATATACATATATAAAACATATTTATTTTTCAGAAAGACACAGATTCACTGGATGGTGTCATCAGTGATGTCATGAGTGATGTCACTGACCATGTCATGAGTGATGTAATATGTGACGTCATCAGCAGTGCATTACACGCGTAAGTTATAGTGAGTCAAATTCAAATTCAAATTCAAAGATGCTTTATTCGGTTTGTAAAGAAATACAACCATATAGCAACATACATTTAAAAGAAATTTGACACAATACTAAATTAGGCTATCCAAAAGAAATAAAAAAAAAAAAAAAAAAAATACAATCTTACATAATAGCGCTCATGATAAGACATTTTAGCAGTATCAATAGAGCATAGTCATTGGGTCGTTCAATTATTGGCTTAAGATTTTGGCAATCCTACGACCGTTAATTATGTACAAATATGCAATTTAAAGTGCTAAATATTGTCTCTAGATTTAGTAAATGTGCAAATTGGCAATTCTAAAGTGCATATGCGAATAGCAGCACATAGTCTAACCATTAACTAAAACAATGATAAAATACATGTGATAAGCCAACCCTATGAAAAATATAATAGTAGCAGCAATTAGTCCAACAAACATATGTGTGCAAAATACAAATACGTGATACAGCAGCATCAATTTTAAAGTGCATGGTACATGTAGCAGCTAAAGGAACTCATATAATAATTGATTTTCTTGCAGAGATACATTTTAAAATATAAGTAGCCACATAAAAGCATACATCTGGGGACTCTAGGTTAAACACTAGTGTCATTGCTGTTTGTAGATGATGCGTATTGTATTTTAAAAACATGGGTTTCAAGTAATATTTCCTTAAAAAAGTATAAAAAGTACAAGACAGCATAAAGTGACACGTGCCCTGTTTTGATTTGCCATCACATGGGCATACACAGGTTCCAGGTTTTTTAGGCTCAGGAAAAGCCACCAGATGATGCACAATTCCTAGGCGGAGGCGGGTTAAAACAAATCGATGGGAGGGAATACTAACTGCTACAAAATAAGATTGGAAGCCTACATTCATATTATATTGTTGGTAAAAATTGAATGTACTCTGTTTAGTATATTTTTCCATCCTGGTCTCTTCTGTAAATTTCATAAACGAGACCTTCAGCTCCCGCTTTGATAAAATGGGGTCCATTATTAATTCATTATAAATGTCCAATCCATATAAAGTTTTATACCAGTGATGTATATGCTTCAGCCAGGGAATGTTCGAACGGCGATCAAGTTTAATACAATCTGTTATTACGTCCTGCGTAAACTTGGTTTCCTCTTTCGCCCATATTGAGCGCCACAAGGATAGAGGACGAAGGGCAATTAGATCATTGATATAGTACATATCTAATTCCTTGTGTATTAGCTCCGTTGAAGCCGTAACTGGAACACTGATTAATCTTTTTAAAAACACATTCTCCCTCACCTCGATAGATTTGGTACACTGTGTATCATACCCCCATATTCCAGCTCCGTATATAGCTGAGGAGATGCATCTAGCATTAAAAAGGGTTAACATTTCACGAATTCTGCGATCCCCTAATTTAGCAGCAAATCTAAAAATACAGTTTGTATTCCGGGCCATTTTGAAAAGGACACTATTTTGTTCATTAATCCATTTCCCATTTCCCGAAAAGGTGATTCCTAGATAGCAAAAACTATTAACAGATTCTAGTTTCTCTCCTTCTAGGAAAAAGGATTTATTTTTCCTAATGTTCTTACCACAAACCATAGTAACAGTTTTTCCTTTATTAATTTTCAAGTTTCTGTTTTTAATAAAAATATGGAATTGGTCAATTAATTGTTGTAGTCCATTATGTGTCCTAGAAAGGAGGACCGCGTTGTCCGCGTATAAAAGGACGGGGACGGGGTTACCATTTATAGTTGGAGCATCAGATTTAATCAGTTTTAAAACTGTATCCACATGGTTAATAAAAAGTGAAAATAGTAAAGGGGCAAGTACGCATCCTTGACGGATGCCTCTCTTAACTTCGAAGAAAGGGGTACACTCACCATCTGTTCCAAACCTTACTTTGCTTGATAAATTACTATACAAGCGAGCTAGCAGGTGGACAATTTCAATAGGGGCGCCCATCGATAGTAATATGGGCCAGAGCAGTGCGTGTTCCACCAGATCGAACGCGGAACTCAAGTCGGCAAAGCATAAAAAAAGGTTACCAGATTTGGCTTTAGTATACTTGCCGACTATGAGTTCCAGGTTCACGCACTGCTCCATTGTTCCCAGTCCCCTACGAAACCCATACTGCACTGGGGACAAAATGTTGTTCTCCTCGACCCAGGCTTCCAACCTCACTAATAGGACTCGACTGAGGATTTTAACTGTCGAGTCCAAAAGAGAGATTGGACGATAATTCCTTGCCTCTGACCTGGATCCTTTTTTATAAAGGGGTATAATAATTGATTGACCCCATGTCAGTGGTAGTTTATCTTCCACCGCTGCGTTAAAGTAACGAGTTAGGATTGGGGCCCATAATGTTATTTCATGCTTATAAAAATCCATGGGTACCCCATCGGGCCCGGGTGCTTTACCACCCTTACTATTTTTGATTGCATCTGTCACTTCGTTTAAGGTTAAAAACAAGTGCATTTTCTTCCAGTTAAAACATACGGTAGGCCCATCAAATTTAAGATCCGAATAAAAAATCTCAGAAAAATTTGCAATCCAAGACAGCTGACATGGGAACTGATCTCAGGGGTATTTTCATTCTTTAAGAATGGGCCATTAATCGTTTCCCAAAAAAGTTTATGGTTTTTAGTTACAGCGGCCATATCGAGTTTATTCCAGGCCTCGTCCTGTAGCTCCCTTTTCCTAATTGACAGGGCCAGTTTATAATTAGTACGTTCTTCTCTGACTCTTTCTTTATTTCTAGGTTTAGCATTAAGTACACTTTTTAATTTATTCAGGGTCTCGGCACAATGTTTATCAAACCACACAGTTTTGTTTCTTTTAACACTTCTGTTTCTTCTTAACAGGGAGTTTTCAACTGTGCATGTAATTTTCATAAAATTTGAGAGAACCTCAGGTGCTATCACATTAGGTGCAAGGCAGTATTCAACCTCTCTGGTACATTTACCAAGAATATCCTTTGTTAGTTTATTAGGGTCAATCTTAATCCACTTGATTCTGGTACCATTTGGTCTTTCGGCGGAAATCCCATGAACCGCTTTACTTTTCACAACGCTTTTTTGACCCCAGCCCATTAACTCCACAGAGATGCTGTTGTGATCACTCACAGGCTGCTCTATTACCCAGACATTGGTGAAAATTGAGCCACTGGACACCAAGATATGATCAATATTGGTATGGGCATCTCTCCCCCTAAAAGTTGGACAAATTTCATTATTGTTGTTTTTTGTACAATCGAGCAATTCCAAATTGAACTTGGCTATTAAATTATTCAGTGCGCTGCCATAATTACTATGCGGGAAGTGATTAACATAAATACTGTCACCCTCTTCATAATCCTCGCGGTGACCGCATATCCCCTTCCGGGCATATCTGCAGGCTTGGATGTTAAAGTCGCCTGACCACAGAATTACAAAGTTATTCTTAGAGAGAGTGATTGCAGCTTCAATAGCGCATTCGACATCGGGGACAATCATATCACGTTTAGGGCCCACAATATTATTATAAAAATTTACAACAATTAGATCCCTACCATGACTATGTTTTAGGCGCACAATAGACGCATGCTGACAAACTGTCGAATGCTCCCCAAGAGTAAATTCTGTCAATTTAGTTGAAACCAAAGTCAGCAGACCTCCCTTAGCTCTACCAGCTTTGGAAGCTACTGCTGCCACATTATAGGAGGTGTAACCCTCAACCTCTATTAGTCCAGTATGCCATGTCTCTTGTAGACAAATTATGTCATAACCACATATGATGAAATTGTCCCAAAATGGGGTACATAATTTAGAAGCAATTCCGGCTATATTCCAACTATTAAATACAAGAGAATCAGCATTATTAGTTCCAGTACTTTCGGGGTGATTGGACAAGGTTGAAACCTCAAATATTCCAGGCGAAGTAACATTGACATTATCATTGGTTACAGTTGGTTCGTTATCTACAACATTGCCTATACACAGCATGGTATGTGATGAGATTGATTGTGGTTCAGTTATATTATTTGCACAGCTTTCATCACCGAGCTCTTTCTCCAAAGGTAATGTATCACCTATGACAGTACTTCCAGAACTCAATGTCAAAGACTGATTGCTCAGTCAATCATTCTCCTCAAGTGAGGTGAGCGGCTGGAATCTATTAGAAGTTGGGACCAGGAAGTTATCATACAGGTTAGGTAGTAAGGGGGGACAAATAGGTACAACATTGGGAAAATATAGTGAGTCCAACTAACTATAACGTGGGAATTTCAATGGTTTTATGTGAGTAAAATTTCCAGCTAACTATAACTGGTGTGAAACCTATGGTTTTTTCAGTGAATTTAATAGGTTTTTTAAATGCTAATTCCTTACTATAACTGGTGTGAAACCTATGGTTTTTTCAGTGAATATATATATATATATATATATATATATATATATGTCAGCTCCGACAATCCCTCCCCACAATCCTTGGGAATTAGGAGGCAGCACTCCAAAGATAGATGCAAATCTCTTACCCGGTAGCATCCGGGGACGCGCTACAATTGTTTCCTTCGTGAACCAGCGTCCTTGTAGCTGAAAGAACTGCTCGTATATTCTGCGTTGAATCCACGGTGCAACAGGAATTCAAATATCGGCTTCCCTTGCACCAGCCTGTCGCACTCCAAGGCGGGTGGGGAGGGATTGTCGGAGCTGACATTGTTGTCGGGTGCACCCCCGACTGGCAGGCACCCGCCTTGGAGTGCGACAGGCTGGTGCAAGGGAAGCCGATATATATATATATATATATATATATATATATATATATAAACATAATATTAATAAAAAATATGCAACAGTAGAGAAAACATTGGCTAGCGTAGCAGTAATAATTACTATTCCCACTCCAGAGAGTGCAACAGTAGGGAAAGCGTTGGATAGCGTAGGCATAAAATATACTATTCCCACTCCAGTGAGTGCAACAGTAGGGAAAGCATTGGATAGCGGGAGGGTAAAAATTACTATTCCCACTCCAGTGAGGGCAACAGTAGGGAAAGTGTTGGATAGCGTAGTAGTAAAAATTACTATTCCCACTCCAGTGAGTGCAACAGTAGGGAAAGCGTTGGATAGCGTAGGGGTAAGAATTACTATTCACACTCCAGAGAGTGCAACAGTAGGGAAAGTAAATACTTCATATATGAATAAAAATAAATTAAATATTAATACCAATTACAAATTAATTAAAAGTAAATAACAATTTTATATAATATAATAATTCATCAATTAAAAAGACAAATAAAAATTAATTATTAAACATAATTACCTATTAATACAAATTATTTACCAATTAACAATTAATTAATCAACAATTAAAAAATAATTAAAAATTACAACAAAACAAAACCAATAAATAAATTAAAATATTTAATTAATTACAATTAAATTACTTCCCACCCTATTCCCCTACAAATCCACAACCCGCAACAGAAAATAAATTAATAAAATTAACATAATTATTATTATTATTAGTGTATCTTGTATAGCGCACAGCTACCCCAACGGGGTGTCCCGGCGCTCCAGTGGGTGAAATGACTATAACTCCATGAGTATTAGCAGAAAAGGTATGTTTTTAATGCCTTACGAAAAGGGAGTTCGTCCTGGATCGAATGGATGGCATGCGGAAGTTTATTCCAGTGGGATGCGGCGCATGTTTGGAAAGTTTTTCCTCCTGATCGCACCTTTTTAAATCTCTGGGTGGTGAGGAGATTTTTGGAACTGGATCGCAGGGATCTGATGTTCTTGTAGGGGCGCAGACAGGAAGAAAGATAAGCTGAGCCCTTCCCCTTGATTGCCCTGTGAGCCAGTGTGAGGGCTTTGAATTCAGCCCTTTTCTGTATGGGCAGCCAATGAAGCAAACGCCGATGTGGAGAGATATGCTCTCTGAAGGAAATGCCACATACTATTCGGACTGCCGCATTCTGTACTGTTTGAAGTCGGTGGCAGAGGCCTGCGGCAAGTCCGATATACAGGCCGTTAGCATAGTCCAAGTGAGATGTAATCAAGCTTGGACAATGGTTTTCCTGGTGTTACTGGGTAGGAAATTGATACATTTTTTGAACCAACCTTATTTTTGAGAAACAGGCCGCTGAGACCGTTTCAACTTGGTTGTGGAAGGAGAGGTTGGAGTCCTATCTGATTCCTAGGTTTTTTACAGATTCTTTAGGGGTGAGGGGCATGCTTAGATCGTGCGCCACCACAGATTAGAGTCCAGGGGAGATGATTGATGGAAGAAGAGGACCTCCGTCTTTCCAGCATTGAGTCGGAGACAGTTGTTGTCCATCCAACGTGCGACTTTGCGCAGACAGTCTTTTAGTGGGTCAAATGTAGACTGAGAGAGACTGTCATAAGAAAATAATAGTTGGATATCATCCGCATATGAGGTGGCTTTGATTCCAGACTGAGCAATCAGCTCAGCCAGAGGGGAGAAATAAACATTGAAAAGAAGAGGGCTCAAGGAGGAGCATCGAGGGACTCCCCACTTGAGTGGTCGGCTTTCTGAGGTAAAAGGGGGAGTGAAAACTGCCTGTGTTCGGTTACACAAAAAAGAGGACACATACTTCAAGGCCTGGCCTTTTTTTTTTCTGATTTCTTTTTTTAGCGCGAACTAGACCCGAACCAAATCAGGTAGCAGAGCGCTTTACATATCACCAGTTACGTTACATGAGGACACATTCATTTTAGGCACGGGGAGATTAAGTGATTTGCCCGGAATCGCAGGAGGTTTTGGCGTCGTTACCGAGACTCGAACCCAGATCCCCAGGTCAGAGGTCGAGCGCCCTAGCCGTTAGGCCAACTCCTCTCCCCAAAGGTCTTGGATGCCTTTGGAATGAAGACGATCGAGGAGAACAGGATGAGAGACGGTGTAGAAAGCTGCCGACAAATCCAGCAGCACCAACACTGCCCTCGATCCTGCGTCAAGTTTCCATCGAACAGCGTCGGCCATCTCTATCAGGGCCGATTCCGTGCTGTAGCCTTGTCTAAACCCGTGTTGCGAGTCGTGGAATGACCCATGAGCTTCAAAGAAGTTCGGCAGCTGCTGTTGTACTAATTTTTCAAGTACCTTGGCTGGGGCCGATAACAGGGAAATGGGCCTGTAATTGGCTGGATCGTTAGGGTCCGCGTTTGCCTTTTTAAGGATAGGGACAATACGTGCATGTTTCCACGAGTCTGGGAAAGTACCAGTACTAAGAGAGTCATTCCAAATACTGTTCAATACAGGATTAAGGAGTGGGTCCAGGGCTTTGTATTGTTTGGCCGGCCAGGGGTCGGTTGGCGAGCCAGACCTGCACTTTGATAATTCTGCCAGAGAATGGTCAAGGGAAATTGCTTCAAAGTCTGAGAAGACCTGGGAAGATTCTGGGCAGAGTTTTGGATGAACTGTAAGATTAGCAGTAAGGTCAGTGCTGTTTTTACAGGGAAAGGAATCGTAAATGGTGGCAATTTTTTCCTCAAAGAAGTCTGAGAGGCGGTTGCAGAGGTATTGTGATACCGGGGACTGTTGTTTGAGGGCCAAGGGGTCGGTGAAAGATCTCACAGTGTTAAAAATTTCTCTCGCGGAACCTTGGGCTCTGTTGATTTTTTCCTCTAGGTAAATTCTTTTGTGATCAGTAATCTTTTTTCTATAATTTTTAAGGGCTGATTTATATTTCAATTTGCTATCTGGGGAGTATGATAGTCTCCAACGTCTCTCCAAGAGTTTACAGGCAGACTTACACTTACGGAGTTCATCCGAGTACCAGGGTGAGGAGGGGTTAGAACGGAACGTTTTAATGTGCCTAATGGGAGCAATCGAATCTATAGCAGAGGAGATCCAGCAGTTAAAATTGTTCTGCCTGGAGTCTAGGTCGATGGCCTCCCTGGGGGCGGTGGAGGCCAGGTGTGCTCCAAGGCTATCTGAGGAGATCTTGCTCCAGTTACGACAGAGATTTTGGCTTGTACTCGAGGTCTTACTTGATGGAATAGAGAGATAGAAAAAGGAATAAAGAAATGGTCAGACCAAATGACGGGGTAAGGGTCACCAGTAGTAAGGTCTGCTAGGTTGGAGCATATGAGATCGAGAGTATGACCAGCCTTATGGGTAGGACGGGAGATCAGTAGATTTAAACCACCATCTGAAAGTGTGGAAAGAAAATTAGTACTCGTAGGGTCAGAGGCGTCCTCCACATGGAGATTAAGGTCTCCGAGTAGAGTGAAATTGGCATAGCGGGAGCTAGCCTGGAGGATGTAGTCTAAGAAATCCGGAAGGAAGGAAGCCTTGGATTTAGGGGGGCGATATACTAATATACCTGAGAGGGTTATATTCGCTGCAAGATGGATGCAGAAAGGGAGAGCTTCAATGGATTCTATTTGAGTATAGGGAAAGGGGGAGATAGTCCATAGTGATCTATAAATAATGGCGATGCCTCCGCCGTGGTTGAGGCTTTGTCTGTTAGCACAGAGAATGTTATAGTCACGGGGAATGGCAAGGGACAAGGCGGGATTAGTTTCATCCCCTAACCAAGTTTCCGTTAGAAAGAGGATGTCCCATTTGTTATCTAATAGGGATTGAGCTATATCAAGCGAGTGTTTTACGAGCGAGCGACAATTAATAAGGCCCGCTTTGATGGTGATGTTTTTGCTAGTGGTTGGAGACCGCTTAGGGTTTACTTGGAGGGGGCAGTGAATCATAGAAGTGCTTTCTGCCTGATCGGGATTACAGGGCATACACTGGAAGGTGAGGGTGGTAAGGTCAGAGGGAAAAGAATGCAGAAAGCCACAATGCTGTTGCCTTAAGTTAAGTAAAGTTTTCTTATCATACCTAATAATAGAAGGTATGACAAGGTCGACATAGTGGCTGACCTTGGCCACGTCCTGGTCGCGGACAGGGGCAGACAGGCAGGACTCTGGCACAACTCCGGCGCAGATCCGGCGTGCCCGCTGTACGCGTCTGCTGCGCCGAGACATGCCCTTCCCTTTTTATACTGTCCGCTAGAGTGCGTGTTGACGCTTCCACAAGCAAAGATGGCCGCTATGGAATTCAGCCCACCCGGGACACCGCTATCTCAGCCCTGAGTCGGCTGATGCTGGTCCGGGTCCCCAAAGGGTATTGGAGTTAGTCGGTAAGATGTCGCGCTTCTAAATCAAGCAGGGGGCCACAGGGGACAACAGTGAAACCGCTTTTTAATCAAGCGAGTAGGCAAGAAGTTACACTCAAGGAGATGTCATTAGATGAAAGATACAAGTTTAAAAACAGTGCAAGGTTTCAAAGCAAGAATTGTGCAATAACGTTTAAAAATACAAATCAAAGCAAAGTAACACAACCTCCCGGCTTCCGCCTCAGGAGGGAATCAAACACACGCTAGGATGAGCGCCAGGTTCTGGATGCCCTTTTTATACTGTCCGCTAGAGTGTGTGTTGACGCTTCCCCAAGCAAAGATGGCCGCTATGGAATTCAGCCCGCCCGGGACACCGCTATCTCAGCCCTGAGTCGGCTGATGCTGGTCCGGGTCGCCAAGGGGTGTGGGAGTGAGTCGGTAAGATGTCGCGCTTCTAAATCAAGCAGGGGGCCACAGGGGACAACAGTGAAACCGCTTTTTAATCAAGCGAGTAGGCAAGAAGTTACACTCAAGGAGATGTCATTAGATGAAAGATACGAGTTTAAAAACAGTGCAAGGTTTCAAAGCAAGAATTGTGCAATAACGTTTAAAAATACAAATCAAAGCAAAGTAACACAACCTCCCGGCTTCCGCCTCAGGAGGGAATCAAACACACGCTAGGATGAGCGCCAGGTTCTGGGTGCCCTTTTTATACTGTCTGCTAGAGTGCGTGTTGACGCTTCCCCAAGCAAAGATGGCCGCTATGGAATTCAGCCCGCCCGGGACACCGCTATCTCAGCCCTGAGTCGGCTGATGCTGGTCCGGGTCGCCAAGGGGTGTGGAAGTGAGTCGGTAAGATGTCGCGCTTCTAAATAAAGCAGGGGGCCACAGGGGACAACAGTGAAACCGCTTTTTAATCAAGCGAGTAGGCAAGAAGTTACACTCAAGGAGATGTCATTAGATGAAAGATACCAGTTTAAAAACAGTGCAAGGTTTCAAAGCAAGAATTGGGCAATAACGTTTAAAAATATAAATCAAAGCAAAGTAACACAACCTCCCGGCTTCCGCCTCAGGAGGGTATCAATTAATTAAAATAAATTACTAATTATATTTTATTTAATTACCAATTAAATATTTTAATATCAATTAATTCAAAATAAATACCAATAAATAAATTAACATATTTAAGTAATTATAATTAAATTACTTCCCACCCTATTCCCCTATGAACCCACAACCCGCTACAGAAAATAAATAAATACAATTAACATAATTATCAATTAATCAATTAATTAAAATTAATTACCAATTATATTTTAATTAATTACCAATTAATAATGAATTAACAATTAATTCTAAATAAATACCAATAAATAAATTAACATATTTAATTAATTATAATTAAATTACTCCCCACCCTATTCCTTATAAACCCACAACCTGCTATAGAATTATATTGCGCAAAAATTAAATACCATAAATTTAATTAATTAAAATAAATTATAAAATAAATATACACTTTTCACACATATACTAACATAAAAAAACACTTTAAAAATTGCATATTATTATATAAATAATATTAATTTACTTACCTCAAATTCGATATTTTTGTTGTCTATATTCTGTCTATTCAATATTTTTGTTGTCTATATTCTGTCCATTCTATATTTTTGTTGTCTATATTCTGTCCATTCGATATTTTGTCCATTCTATATTTTGAATTCGATATTAATGCTATTCTATTCGATATTTTTGTAGCCTATATTCTGTCCATTTGATATTGTGTCCATTCTATATTTTTAATTCGATATTAATGTAAATCGATGTTAAAAACTCGATATTTTGAGTGTATACCGAATTTTTCCAACTTGATGCATTATTGTTCTCTTTTGCTTAGATAAGCCCCTCAAGAAGGGATTGAATCCCAAAATGCATTGGGCCCATCGCTTTTTGAATGAAATATAACACAAGAATTCATTGTTGTAATATATAACAATTTTTTTTAAACAAATGTCATCTTAAGTAACAGGATTGGTCTCTGTATTTGGGTAGGAACAAGTATTATTTTTTCGAAATATGACAGAAGATAATATTGTGAAAAATTAAATGAAAGGTATAAAACTGATAAATGAGTTTGAAAGTGGATTAAATTGAAAGATACATTCTTTTAGCAGTGCTTACTGAGTCCAGTATACTGATAGTTTGTTCTGCTGCCATATTGAAGATCTTTCTGACCCTAAATGAGGCAGACGGCCCTTTGGTACAGGAGAACGAGTACTCCATTATCTTTTGTGGTGGAGTACCCTCTCTGCTGCACTTGCAATCAGCCCTAATACACAATGTTATGCAAATCTAGTAAAGATCCAAAGTAATGCATGTCCTAACAGTAATTATTGATGTGGCTTAATTGCTCCAGTTCCATGTGCAAATTACTGCTGTTGATGCTGCTTCACTTAGTAGGTTGGATGAACCTATGGAAGATGGTGAGTTTGTTTTAGTTTGTGAGGAAACCCATTAATGCTCTTGAAGGATCTTTGAGTGAATCAGCTCGAGTCAATTGGATAGTAGAAATAAATTAACCCTTGTTGCTCATTCAGTTTAACTTAATCATTCGAATTCTGGCCCAAATATTCAGAATAGTTACTGAGAGCCTCTGGTGTGGTAACGGAAACTGGTTGAACAAAGTGGCCCTTTGTACTCTTGTGGAGTTAATAAAAACTTAAAGCATCAAAGCTTCTATGAAAGGTTTTGAAGATTTCAGGGTGTAAAGCCACAAAGATGAGACATAGGTGATGTACTGGATAAAAAACCCATGGCTCCGTGTTCAAAGCAGAAAGATTGGGAATATGGGTATGCAAGTGACTAATATTGTATTTCAATATAACATAAAAAATATTTTGATGACAATTTAGAAAGATATAAAATGATGTTCAGATGATCAGGACTGTGCCTCATTTTTTGGGTAGAGTAAACTATTAAATGTTTGTATTGCCCAGCATGCAGGTTCATCCCAAATATTCTTTCATGCACTTACTGAGGATGGGTTTAGCCAAACAGCAGAATATAAAGGAAGTCTTTATCTGGATGACAGAGATTACAGGGTTTAAGACTTTCATTTTCAGTCAAAGCACACGTATATATGTTCACACAAACATTTTCACAAAACATCCCCTATAATAATTACTCTAACTAAATTACACTCAACATACCATGTGCCTAGAACCCCTGAAAGTCCAGTTTTTCTCCATACCCCCAGATAAATGCTATTGCAGTCCCAGTTTTCCCTACGCTTTGACTATGCCAAGCATCATCATCGCATAGGCACCTCCATATCACCCAAGACATCTTGAACTAAAACATCACTTTGTTGGGCTTACCGAGACATGGTTTGATGTCATTTCAAGTACTATCCACGTTGACTTTCTCATTCAAGGCCAAACAGTTGTTATAAAAAGCAGAGAGGGTAAGTGTGTGAGCGGGATAATGCTAACATACACCTCAGAACATACCTGTTTCATAAACTAAGCTCCACATTCTACACCTTTGAGTGCTTTGTTTTCCAATGTAGCATGAATCCTATTAGCTCCTTTATTTCATCTGTGCTATACCAGATATTGAATGCAATGCAGCATCTCTGGATTGAATTGATTCCTTGAACTCTAACAACAGAATTAAAGCCAACAAAACCAAGATCAAGGGCCCTATAACTTGTGAGTGACCAATCCAGACACCAACCCTGCCAGAGACTTCCTCAATGACCAGCAGGCCCTATGGTTCAAACAGGTGGTATATGGCCGAAAGGCACACACTAGACCTCATTTTTATTCATAACCTTGAATCCACAAACATTTTGGTGTAACCAAAGTCTAACCACTCCTTGATCACTATCAAATTCTCAAAGCAGAAATGATTCCCTCTCAATTCCCTATAGACAATTATGTTTAAGAAATGAGGCATTTGAGTCCGTAGCTGCTGCAAAAAAATGCATCAACCTGCGACAAATTCCCACATTTCTTTTCTCAACAACATCTACCTCACTCTGGCTGAAGGATGTAATATCCCTAACCAAATGTTTCTCTTGGTAACTTGCAGAGCTGAAATGTGCCAAGCAAACCCTAAAATAAAAATGGCATAATTCTCAATCTGAAGAAAACAAAAGCCACTGTGAAGCACCAAGAAGAAGCAACCACAAGATGATCAAGAAAGCTAAAAGGTGTGTTTCTTTAAATGCACCCATGAGGTACCCAAACAAACCAATGAAATCTTTCACATCTACCAGGAGTTTTCTAACAATGATGTCTTGATAAGCAACCCACACTTATCTGAGTAACACTGCAAAGACCTGATCTTATTTGAATCCAAAGTTGCGAAATATTTGGATTCCACCCCCAACGACATTTCATACCACTATCCCACCTCTGCTCCTAGTATCCACCTTCACTTCATTCAAAACCCTGGACTTTTCTAATGTCATAAATCTGCCTCTCAAAACCCTGCAAACACAAGGAGATGATGGACGGAGCACTGAAATGTTTCAGACACTCACGCCCAGTAAAAGATCTGGGTTGGATCAATCATCGTTTATTTAGCTCACTACCCCACCCCAGTTCAGGCACAGCCATATGAAAATCAGTCTTGACCCTGTTCCTCATGTCTTCCCTGGACTGAAAACAAGCATCCTGGGACCAGTTTTGGGATAACACCCCTCATCAGCCATGCTAGCTTGAATCCAGTGGCAAAGTGAGCAAGGGACCCACGTCTGGGCATACCCTGGCAACTTAGGACAAACAAAGCAAACAAAAGGAGATGATGGACGGAGCACTGAAACTTTTCAGACACTCATCCCCAGTCACAGATCTGGGTTGAATCCATCATTGTTCTTTAGCTCACTTTGCCACCCCAGTTCAGACCCAGCCAAATGCAAATCAGTCTTCACCATGGGTGTTCAGGAGTATGCATCTGAGGTGGTTCTGTCCTGTCCTGGTGGGCGGATTGGCGGCTCGGGTGCTAGTGAAGCTGCAGTTCCTCCAGGAGAAGGGTCCTTGGGTGCGCTTCCGGGTTGCCAGGAAGCAGGTGTGTGCTCGTCCGGTGTTGAGTGCATGGAGGGTGTTGGCATCATAGCGGAGACGGGTGTTGTGGTGTTCGCGGGGGGCCAGGGGTTCTGGCGCTGGGTGCAGTCCAGGCGCGGAAGGGCGCAGACGAGCTTGCCTTAGGCACCCCCGCTGCGCGCAGCCGCCATAAGAAGGGGAGGTGGGAGGGAGGAGCAGCTGGGAAGAGGGAGTGGACAAATGGGCAAGCAGGGGCGGGCCGCAGGGGACGCAGAAGCAGGAAGAACGGGGGCAGGACGGGCAAGGGAATAGACGGCAAAAGGGGCACAGGGCACAGAATACAAGGGCAAAAGGATGAAAAACGAACAATTAATCAGTGCAGATGCAATGCAGTACAAGCAGGGGGGCAGGGCCACAGGGGACACAGCAGTGGGGAGAAACGGGAGCAGGAGCGGCGAGAGGGACCAGAAGGCAAAAGGGCACGGGGCACAGAACACAAAGGGGAAAAGGATGAAAATCAGAATGGAACAATTAAGAATTACACAGTAAACAATAATACAGTAAACAATAAAGATACAGTGTAAGCAAACCTACGGCCAACCACTGCCACCAGGGATGAGGCGCAGGTGGTAGCCTGCGGGTGGAGGAGGGCCTCTTACTCGGGCAGCGAGCAGGGAACACAGGCACAGTCAGGTGGAGCTGCGCGGGGAGCGACCTGCCTTGAAACAGGGTCAAGGGTCGCTCTCTTCATCGCGCTGCGGCCGCCATAAGAAGGGGAGGTGGGAGGGAGGAGCAGCTGGGAGGAGGGAGTGGACAAATGGGAGAGCGAGGGGGGCCGCAGGGGATGCGGCGGCGGGAAGAATGGGAGCAGGAATGGCGAGGGAACAGAAGGCAAAAGGGGCACAGGGCACAGAATACAAGGGGAAAAGGAGGGAAAACGGAACGGAACAATTAGGAATTACACAGTAAAAAAAAATAATACAGTAAACAATAAAGATACAGTGTAAGCAAACCTACGGCCAACCTCTGGCCACCAAGGATGAGGCACAGGTGGTAGCCTGCGGGTGGAGGAGGGCCTCAAACTCGCGGCAGTGGCAGCAGCAGCGAGCAGGGAACACGGGCACAGTCAGGTGGAGCTGCGCGGCGTGGGGAATGACCTGCCTTGAAACAGGGTCATGGGTCGCTCCTTGATAAATTTAGGTTTGTAAGATGGGGACTCTAAGTGATTGTCAAGAATAGTTAATGTTGGGGTAGCACTATTATACACCGCACCATGGTTGTAGATATTGTAGATATTGATTACGTCCCATCACAAACCTTGATAGATAACTCAAAAAGATAGGGGAGCCCCATGGTCAACTCCTCAATTATTCAATTCAGCAAAATGTTGGCCCTAGTCAAAAGGCCCCTGGATGGTCGGCGAGACAATGATGATAGTGTGTTCACTGAGTAAGTAACAAACCCCGACCTGTGCAACGGCTCTGAGGCACAAGTTTCCTGAAAGAGGCAGAGGCAAAAAGAATCAGTATAATTGCTGCCGTGTGGATCGGCTAGCCAGCTACATATCCCAGCAAGGCTCTAGAAGAGAATATGCAGCAAACTGGTAGATACCAGTTGCTCCATCATGGTTCATGTCAGATGGTCACTGTCTGTGGAAACAGTGTCGGAACTTGAGCTACATCACCAGGTACATTTGGAACAGACAGCAGGAGACCAGGGGCAGTTGTGGTCTGTAGTCAATCAATACCACTCAAGCACCAAATACTCCTGTAATTACCCCAACCCGCTTTACAACCCCCACCCCACCTGGTCCTATTACAAAATGCAAGTTGGATCCCTGTGATAGTAGTGTGGATGTCCTGTGCCTCTATTGCCAATAGACCTTCTAAAATTTCCTCTGAATCCACCGCAACCTCAATAGTATCATGCAGACCCGGCTCATGGCAGTGTCTGCGGACTCTCAAAATGACTTGCATGATGATCAACTTGCACTTACAGCTGCCTCTTAACCAATAAAAAACTTTATTGCATAGCGACTCCCTACTCTCAAAACAACGTCCCCCCAGCTTAGTAACATTAACCAGGTTGAAGTTAGGATGGCCCTCACAGGGTTTGGAATGACTAGGGTACCTGCCAAAAATAACCCCATAGACATCACAGAGCGGTAGGACACCATGTACCCTTTGTAGCAGCTGACGTGGCCCAAGGGCCATAGATCGACTGGAACCTACAAAAATATGATGAGCTGAGTTATTAGAAACGCTTCTAGGAACCTGCCCAACAGATGGCCTGAGTTGGTAGGTGAACAACCTTTACAACGCAACTTTTACCACGCAGTGCCTTTACGACGCAACTTTTACAATGCAAACCATTACAACGCATTGCGCTGGGGGGCCCTCTAGGATGGGGAATAGATTTAATTTACTATCCAACACCTTCACTACTATCCACGGGGACTGGAGTTGGAATAGTAAATTAAACTATTCACTATCCAGCGCCCCAAAGCACTATGCTTTGTAAAGGTATTTCTTAGTAAATACCGCGTTGTAAAGGCATGCGATGTAAAAGCATGCGTTGTAATGTCATACATCCGAGTTGGTATATAGGGTCTGGGTGAGCTAGTATTGATCCACAGATATGTGAAGACTCCCCCAGTGTAATTGTCCAACCGATGCCAGAAGTTGGAGGGTGAAATTGCGGGGAGGAATACGACAAATCTTGCTCCCTTGTTATCCGATAGTCTGTGTTAGGAGCCAAGTAACTGCATCCAGTTTGTATTCTAAAGATTCAACCACCCCTTTTTGACCAGCTACTTCTTGGTGCAGGGCTAGAACAGTCTCATACAGATTAGTTGTTGCATCATGGAACTGGGTAATAATACTATCCTCTTCATCACTACAATCTGGTGGAGTTGGTTTTACCTTCACAGTTCCCAGCAATGGAGTGAAACTATTAGAACAGACCACTGCAGGTTCAAGTGGGAGGTCACACTAAAGGAGCATCAAGTAGTCCCACTCCTTTGGTTACGGGCTGAGAAGACCCACAGCTCTGGGAAGACTTGCTCACACTAATTCAAGCACAAATAGATTTCTTGTAAAAAATATTTGTATTATGTTTTTTAATATCGTTTCGACCTCCTCAATCAAATTGTTAATTTGGCTGAGGGTGCTCGAAACACTTATATTCCTAGTTTACCTATTAAGATGTTTAAGGAGGGGGCAGCATCAGCAGATTTCCGTTTATCCATGATGGAGAATAAGGGAGCCTGGTTTACAGGAAATCCCAGCAACACCCTATTAGAAATTTTGATGTACACAACAAAACATACTGTCCCACAACCCCTCTAGAGAGGGAAAAGTGTGGCATCCTGGCCAATGCTGACTGATGGAACCTCGGGCTGGAATCTGATGATGGCCCAGATTCCAGCTTGTGTTAGTTGGCCCAGGCTTTTCATGTAATGAGCTTTGTTGTAATGTTAAGCTTAATAAAGTTTCCACTTACCTTATGAACTCATGTTAGAATTACCTTGTTTGTACATTCGTTAGAATGTAAGGCAGACGACACTCGATTGGTGGCAGTTGCTACCTGACCGTCGAAGCTGTCGGATGCCAGATTACCTTCGGAATAAATCTCACTTCAAATCTGCTCTTGGTGTACTTGGATTTTCTCTGAAACCCGTCATAACAAGCTTCTTGTTATTCATGCTCAAATAAATACTGTTATTAACTCCTCACACCCTCGTCTTCATCATTAAGAAGAAACATTATAGAAAGGTAACAACACTTTTCTTGAGGCGAAATATAAAACAAATATACCCCCAAGTGTACTCCCAAAGTATGTTTTTAAGTAACAAAACTGAAAATCAAATTACAGCAGTGACAAAATCCTTAGGCAGTATCAGTCAAGTCAAAACCCATGTACGCTAAGCAGCCTACCTGAGACAGGAGCCTGTGGTATTTAAATGCTTGATCCCCCATGGGTCCAGTAGAGAGATAAAGTCTTAGAACATTAATGCAAGACAATAGTGCTTGTGACAGGCACACTGACGTTATAATAGTCCCAGCTGGTAAACAGCCAGCAACTCAACTGGTTTAGAAAAGGTAACCTCAGTCAATTAAAAGAGGTGGTCCACAAGTCCTCCTCATGAAGCAGGAAACTGAAAGACAGAATTCCACTCCACAGACAGGACAACACAAGGACCACAAAAACTAAAAAGACTGCAAGCGCAATAACGATTCAGAAAAGGGGGTGGTGATGAACAAAGTGCCTGAATTAAGCAGACCACTCTTACCCAGTCCAAAGATCAGGGCTTGATCCATCACCGTTTTTTAGCTCACTGCACCATCCCAGCTCAGAACTTGGCTATATGCAAATTAGTCTGATCCTGTCCCAGTGCATGATGGGAACAGGGCAAACCAAACTACCAAGCCAATTCTTATACTGGGAAGGAAACAAGCTTCCGGGGACCGGTTTCTGCCATTTCAGGCGTCGTCGGCCCGGCTTGCTTGAATCCTGATGGTGCAATGAGCAAGGGACTCACATCTGAGTATACCCTTCCACGCTTATGGTGGACAAATTGATTCTGAATCGTTTTTGGCCACTATAGGTGTGGCGGGGTGTACTCAGACATGAGTCCCTTGCTCACTGCTCCATCAGGATTCAAGCAAGCCGGGCCGACGACGGCTGAAATGCCAGAAACCGGTCCCCGTAAGCTTGTCTCCTTTCTGGTGAAGAATTGGCTTGGTAGTTTGGTCTGCCCTGTTCCCATGATGCACTGGGCCAGGGACAGACTAATTTGCATATAGCCAGGTTCTGAGCTGGGATGGGGCAGTGAGCTAAATAACGGTGATGGATCAGGCCCTGATCTTTGGACTGGGTAAGAGTGGTCTGCTTAATTCAGACACTCTGTTCATCACCACCCCCTTTTCTGAATCGTTTTTGGCCACTATAGGTGTGGCGGGGTGTACTCAGACATGAGTCCCTTGCTCACTGCTCCATCAGGATTCAAGCAAGCCGGGCCGACGACGGCTGAAATGCCAGAAACCGGTCCCCGGAAGCTTGTCTCCTTTCTGGTGAAGAATTGGCTTGGTAGTTTGGTCTGCCCTGTTCCCATGATGCACTGGGCCAGGGACAGGCTAATTTGCATATAGCCAGGTTCTGAGCTGGGATGGGGCAGTGAGCTAAATAACGGTGATGGATCAGGCCCTGATCTTTGGACTGGGTAAGAGTGGTCTGCTTAATTCAGACACTCTGTTCATCACCACCCCCTTTTCTGAATCGCAAGCGCAATAACAGCAGCACTTTACCTGCCTCGCAGGGGCAGCAAGACACAATTTAGGACACTCCTTGGATCCTCGGGTCAAGAGGGGGCCTGGCCTCTTCTGGCCGATGATGGAAAACCTTCA
The DNA here is from genome assembly GCF_964261635.1 of Lissotriton helveticus. Classification (NCBI taxonomy): domain Eukaryota; kingdom Metazoa; phylum Chordata; class Amphibia; order Caudata; family Salamandridae; genus Lissotriton; species Lissotriton helveticus. The sequence goes on from NC_136067.1 coordinate 1,533,243,301, forward strand.
GCTATATGTAGCCCGTGTTAGCAGCCAGCCCCTCCTTTCTCAAACCCCTCCTAGGGCTGTGTGATGGTGTGTGGGGCTAGTGGTACCTGCAGCAGAGTGCGCATCCTATGGGCGCGGGGAGCCTTCATTACTATATAGCACGTGTTAGCAGTCAGCCTCTCCTTCCTCAAGCCCCTCCTATGGCTTGCAGCGCTGTGTGGGGCTTGTGGTGCCCCAGCAAAGTGCATGTCCCATGCCCACGGGGAACCTTCAGCACTATATCGCGTGTGTTAGCAGCCAGCCCCTCCTTCCTCAAGCCCCTCCTAGGGCTGTGCGATGGCATGCGGGGGTTGTGGTAGGTGCATGTCCCGCACCAATGGGTAACATTCAACCCAGGGCCGGTTCGAGGATTTGCGAGGCCCTGGGTTAAAAGGGAATGTGCGAGGCCACTCTAATGTAGATAAGTGGCCCCTTGCAAGGAGACCATTCACAGACACTGTGGGAGGCCTATTGTCCAGCATTTTGTCGCCCCCCACAGTTTTAACTTGGAGCCCACAAGCATTTCTCACACCTTCAGTCCAATAGGTGTGGGAATTGCTTGTGGGCTAAAAGTTAAAACTATGGGGGCGCCAAAATGATGGACAATGGGCCTCCCACAGTGTCTGTGAATAGGTCTCCTTTAAATGAAGGGAGCGTCTCCCTCCCTTATGTATCCAGATACCATCCCTGAGAGGCCTGGGAAGGGGGGCCCCTCCATTTCAAAGAAAGGTGACACCTTTCTTTGAAATGGATCGCCAGGGAACCAACAGGACACAACACCAGTGCGTGGCCCCATGCTGGTGGGCTGAGCGCGAGGCCCTAGGCAGCTGCCCACGCTGCCCATGTCTAGCGCCGGCCCTGATTCAACCCAATAGCGTGCATTAACAATCAGCCCCTCGTTCCTCAAGCCCCTCCTAGGGCTGTGCAATGGCCTGTGGGGATTGCGGTTCACTCAGCAGATCATGTGCCCGGCACCACGAGGAACCTTCAGCATCAAAACTCCTAATGCCTTAAACAATTAAATCCCCCCACAAACATATATATGTTTGTGTGTATATATACATTTAAGTGTAGCAACTCTTACCTTTAGTTTAAAATCTCCCGATCTACTGTCTGCAATGCAATGACGCTTGATATAATACCTGTGGAGAAAGTAATCCCACCTGAGAAAAACATCTGCTGTAACAGGCATTATTTTCCGTATTCAGACAATTTAAGCCTATTGCGCTAAAAAAAACATGAATACCAAATGTACAGCATTTTGTCACACAGTCTATCTATAGTTAAAGTCATGGCTTTTTGTGTGAATCATACTTTTTGCTATTGATGCTAGGTATGGTAAAAAAAACACTAGAAATACCTGCTGATGTCTTTTCTGTAACACATGAGAGCTTTCTCACAACAAGTCAATCAGAGCGAAAACACATTCAGCAGTAAAAATGTGTGAAAAGGCAGTTCTGTTTAGCTAAAATGTCGCAGCTTTAACATCCATATAATCGACCTGGCAACTTTGAAAATACATTCTATTAATAGGATTTAGAAGCAAGAACTTATGCATGGGACAGAGATGTCTAACTACAATTTCATCTTCATGAATACTCATTCAAAAAATAGATCTCTTAATTGGTGATAAAAGGCACAACAAGCTAGTGTAATCAGCAGAATAAATCACTCCTACATCACGCTCTGCTGACGGTTTCTTAGAAAGAGTTTTCTTTGCTAAATCAGATTACTCGTTTCATAAAGCAATATGTAAACTTAATTTGGCTTCACTGTGCAGCCATCCCACGCCACAAAGTCCAACACTAAGGCCCTAATTATGAGTCTGGCGGTCCGAGGACCATCAGACTTGCGGGGGCGTGCAGTGGTGGTCCAGCCACTGCCTCACTCGTAATGGGCCTACCGCCTCATTACGAGTTGGGTTGTCGGACTGCCCTGGGACTGCCGCCAAGGAACAGCTGCTCCATGGAGGTGGCAAGGCCACAATATGCGGTCCAGCCAAGCATATTACGAGTTTCCTCACCGCCAGCAGTGTCATGGAGGTTCCTCCTCCATGTACACTGTAGCGGAGAGGAAGCAAAAGGGGCCCTACAGGGCCACCTGTGCCTCGCATGCTTGTGGATACACACAGGGTGGCATAACCTGTGCCCCCTAGAGCATGTACAACAGTTCCTGCACGGCATGGATTTTTGAGTCCATGCCATGCAGGGAACCTTGTGAGGCATTCCCATTGCGGTGCCTTTTTCAAAGCCACCACCCTAGGACCTCCATGCTGTCCGCGCACCAGACCACTCGTAGGTGAGTGACTGGAGTGTCTTATTGGTGTGAGGTCATTGTGGTAGCGTACCGCCTGCCCTCGCACCTCCGAAACTCGTAATTGGGCCCTAAGAATACTACTATGAAGCTTTCCAGCCTGTAATTACCCATCATTGCGATCTTGAAGTTCACCTTTTTAGTGGCCACGAGCATTGAAGGTGGCCTTTGCCCGTCAGTCTCCAGCTCACCAGTCATTACGTGCACAACTTGAGAAATCTCATAGACCTCAGGCCCAAGAAGCATCCTTGATGGTTACTGGAGTGCAACCTTCATTTAAACGAATAATCCCCATTTTTCTCGTTTATGAAATAGCCTCTTTCATTTTGTGTTCTCCCAAACAAATCTGTTCATGGGCATGCTCAGCTTTGTCACATGCCTGGCTACTCTCTGAAATGAACAAGGGCTTAATTATCCCTCGAGGGTCCTTGTCTATGTCCTCGTTTGTTCGTATTTGTTCCTTCTTCTGAGTGGATCATTTATACCTGTGACAGTACCTTATTCACATAACACATAAACAACAGTAAATAAAAACAGGACTTGACACTAATGCACTATTAGAGAGGAGCTGTCAAACGGACATCCTAAATCTCTGTACATCTTTCGATTACTCCCTGTTTGCGAATGTTGACATTGTAAATTGCTTAAGATCAACACTTTTTCTGCTCTTATCAATTTAGATAATTTGTGCATTTTTTTAATGGATCCAATAAATGCTGTTCATACACTTCGTACAGAAAATCCTATTTTTGGACATCGATCGTCCTGACATTTTTGTACTCAAATCTTCCAATATTGTTATTACTGTAAAGGCTTTGTTCAGCATCCTAAAATTGTCCATCCATATGCTTCCTCTACTCCTGTTATTACTTCACCATGTACAGTGCTCTGAAACCGGGGTAGTGTCGGCACTACACAGAGAGCAATACATAAATAAATGAAATAAATATACATGCAGAAAGAGCACTCAGATGTATTTTTGTTTCTCAGATGTATGATTCTTTATAAGTATGAACTCATCCTGCCCTAATGAGCAGCAAACCGCATCATGTGATAATGTTTAGGCCTCGCCCTTTCTAGAGTAATAACGACCAATTTACATGACCCCTAACAGTGTGCGAAATTTACATAATTACATCAAATTTGAGAAAAATGTATACAAAATTATGAATGAATATGTGAAATGTAAAACTAGGATTTGGCACTGTATTTTAGCATTAAATGCGGCATTCTATCTATTTTGGATTCAAGGAGGCGTTTAGCACTAAAAAAGTAACACAAAAAATAAACACAAGTGCACTAAAAAAGTAACACAAAAAAAATAAACACAAGTGCCTCAAACAGCAGCCGCTCGTTGTTTAGATCTGCTATCTTTTTCCAGCTAACTGCGTGTAATTATGCAACGTGACATAAAAGCGTACTTTCAGGAATTTCTCGTAACAAGCATAACACAAATTTAACAAAGTTACTCAAGATTACACCCATGTAATGGTTATTTCACATTGCGCCAGGGACTGACCACATTATCATGCTCTTTCCACCTGAAAAGCCTGTAACACCAACAAAGTAACTAAAAAAAACTTTTAAAATGTATAGCCATTATTTTAAGGCCAGAGCTCTTCTCCACAGATGGCACATCCTCAATGCCTGGCACTATAGACAACATATCAAATGACCAATAGTTAAAACAAATAATAAACAACTCAACTCAAAAACACACCATGACTACTCCAAATGTAAGCCTGCTAAGGTTTCGACTACTGTTTAATGAAAAATGTTTACATAATTCAAAAGACATAACCTCACAGCTAGCTAAGTTTCCCCACTAGAAAGCTTAGAAAGGAACTATGCACTGCATACTAAAAATGTTAAAGGTTACCAAAATAAAACGAAGCAAGAAAAAAAGTAGAAAAACAAAAGGGACAACCAAGAGTGTATGTGGAGGGCAGATTGAATGATTTTTTGCATAAAATATGGTACGGTTCTACTAGAAGAGAACTGACACATCAGAAACTGATATGTCAACCGAGAGGGAACCTGGAGAAATAAATGAGGGCTTCTAATGACTAATTGAAATGGAGTCATTGATGCACCAGAACAAAATCCCTCAAATGATACATTATAAAGATAAACAGAAACACGAAAGGAAGCATAAAAGAGACCAAAAAAGAACCATTAATCAAAATGTATATATGGTATTTATTTAGTGCAAACCTAGCCACAGGGCAGTACAGCACTTTACTTAAAACATATTGGGTGTACATAGAAATATTAGTATTTTAAATACACCAGTATTAGGAAAAGTATACATGTTCACAGTAAGTACAGGACTAGTATAGAAAAGAGGATTGTAGTATTAGTCTGTGAAGTATAGTTTGAAGTGGTGTCTTTTTTTTATCTTTACGGAAGACTTATAGTTCTGGGTTGCATCTGATGTAGTGAGGAATCGAGTTCCACAGCAATGAGAATAAGAAGGCCTGCCTGGATTATTATTTTTTTTTTAATTTGAGGTTTTTTGGGATCACTATGCTTCTATTCCTTGAGATGTGCTGCCCACAAGTGAGTGTCAGTTTCTCCATAAGCTAGGAGTTAGTCTGCCATAGAATGTTTTGTAGGTTTTGCAGGAAAGTTTAAAGTTAGTCCTTGACTTAAAGGGCAGCCAGTGGTGTTATTTTTACTTAGTGCCTGTATAAAGCTTGGTGTCCGCATGTGAAACAATAGACGGTTTGAGAAGGCCCACTGGCACTTCATTACCTTTTTCAAGGTGAGTGGGAATGAAAGAATGAACTGTGTTTGTATGACTGAATGGGGGATCATAGGCGTTAGTTTCCTGAGGAAGTGTAATTGCTAGGAGATACATTTGGTTAATTTGGCAAAGTTTAAATATAGATTGTCTTTAATTATATTTTACAAGAGGATCTATAGATGGGAAAGTGCCAAGCAGATATAACATTTGAGCCATTTTTTTGTTAGTAGGGTGGAGTTAGTGAAGGTGATGGATTTTTTTCTACTGGTGATATAACCAGGCATGCAACAGGACGCCGCGATCAGAGTTTGGTGACGCATTACCCACTGTCAACAAAGCCGATGGACAGTGAGTAGAATGATTGGGGTTGACTCTTGCATTTATCCCCCCTCCTTCTTCCCACGCTACAGAATTTACTCTACCTTGAGAATTCTCCTGTGAAGCTCTCTCCTAGCCCTTTTGCCCAATCCTGATATAGCTGCTGGGACAGGACCTGCATACTTGATCACCTTGTTTGGCTCTACTGAAGAGGAGAGTGAAAGCAAATGGAGATAAGGGACTGCACGGTGAAGCTGGTGGGAAGGTGTGAACTGGTGAGTGGAAACCGCAGTCAAACAGATCTTTTTGAGGTGACAACATGGCCTTAGTTGCACAGAAAGGGAAAATACGGGGAATTCAAAGGAGATTAACCTCAGCTTAATCTGAAAAAAATACCCACATAAAAGCTGGAACACAGAAGGTTGAATTAATTAGATCAAACCTAATTAGAGGAAGAGAACGTATGGAAAACTCTATGAGTTGTGAGGCTAGTTCCCTCTCAAAAAGTTCCCTAATCCCCTTGATGGTATCGAAATGGTCACATTGCCAAATGGGATCTAAACTATAGAGAAGGATGGGAGCGGGTCATGGACCCAGGCATCGTAGGCTTGGAAGCTTCTATAAAGGGGATAAAAGCACCATTGTATCCTCTGTTTACAAAATAACAGAAATCCAGAGAAGAGTGAAATGAACTAGAGGAAAGCAGTCAGACACAAGCAAGACTATAGAAGGGACCATATCTTCAATGTCATTGAGAGCGCCACTAATAGCAAGTGAAGGGCAGAGCCAGATCAGCGTCAGTTCGAGGTTAACCTTAGAACCTTCCCCAGAAGGATTGATGAATTTGCATCTGTGCCCAGCAATGCCTGTATGTGTGAGGCCTTAGAGGCCTGAGGGGAGTCTGTGGGGGCCGAACCAGAATTAAATCAAGTGCACATACGGATCCAAGAGGAACCTCGGGAGAGAGCTAAGTCATTACCAGACCTCATAGAAACAGATCTTCAATGAAATCAGAGATCTAAATGGACACAAAGGGAGGAAATATTTGCGCTCAGTTAACAGCTTGAGAAAATTGAAGAGACCCTGACGCAGTTCCCTGTGATACTCCGGGAAGCCGGGCAAAAAGTTCCAACATTGGAAGATAAGGTCATGGCGCAGGAGAGAGAACTAATGGTGGAAGGAAATTCCGGAGCTATCTAATAAAATCAAAGGTCTGGGGAACCTTAGTCAGCTTCTAATTTATGCTTTCTGGGCAAACCAGAAGGAGAGGAGAGACTCAGAGTGGATCTACCAATGCATTGCAATTGATTGAAAACCTGATTAAGACATATATTTTGCTAGGTTTCGATAAAGAATTGATGATCATACAAGCACACAGAGTAAACGCACAACAAACTTCAAATATGAAATATCCAAGAACCATCCTGGTAAACTTAAACAACTTTAGGATCAAAGAGCAGATCCTTGCAGCTGCACTTAAGGAGAAAGAGTTCTTCATTTCAGAGAGGCCGAAACTTCACATGTTTTCAGATATGTCTGTAACTGTTGCTCAACTAAAGAAGAAGTTTCAAAGCCTTCTGAGTCAATTTAGATTGGGGGCCCAGGCCTCCCTGATTCAACAAAGTTCAAAATCTTGTATAAATGGCAGTTCCACATTTTCTATGACAAAAGAGATGTACAGACAATATGGTCAACAATTCTAAAGTCAGCTGATATTGAAGAACAACGTACTCCACTGGTTAAACCTGTACACTCTTATTCACAATAGAGAGTGAAAGAAGCAGGTCAGTTGCAATCTCCCGGGTACAATTACATCACATATAAGCAATTGCTGTTGTTTGTATATCCCTAGGGATGTTCAGACTGTCAGAAAAAGAAAGAAAGAAGAGTGAAAACAGGCCCGCAGGGGTTCATTGCATCCCTCCAATAAATGTTCGGGTGATAGGGTATCCAAAGATATTGGAGAAGACGCCTCACTCACTTATCATGACATGCTTCATCATAGGCTTCTTTCCACACCCAGGTAAGATGGTACTACCTGGGCGGACTCAACCAAAGCTCAACTAAAGCATAAACTGGCCAAGCAGTAAAGCAGATGAGTGATGTTAAAAATACCTACAAGTATACCCAAACAATACGTTTATTCGGTGGGTACCTGCGGTATGAGGTAAAAGCTTGAAGCAAACGGGCTTTTATCTGATTGATTTTTAGTATGGACTTGGGCTTTGCTAATGAGTTAACTAATAAACCTGTATCTATGCCCCACACTTTTAATGGCAGGGGCTGTTACTCTACTATAGACTATATTCTTATATCGAACAGTCATGCCCACAGATTAAATTCTTTTCATGTGTATGATAACTCACTGAGCGATCGTTTCCCACTATGTCGCTCAGTTTTAATACCATCCACTAAGTCGCATAGTCAAGATACAATAGACCAGGTTTTATCAGACATTTCTGTTAATAAGATAAACGGTTACAGCCTGCGCTGGTCGATGGTGGACCCAGTAGTGATCACCAAAAAAGTGATAGACAAGTGTAGACCAGCTTTCGACACTTGTTTGTGTGAGGTAGTTACTCCAGTTAGTATCCTCTCCTCCTTTCAACTAATATCAGAGGCCGTTAAGACAGACGTTATTTGTCTCATCGAAGAATAAAAGAAAACCCTGTGGATGGTTTGACTCAAAGTGTACGCAGGCCTATTCTAACTTAAAAAAAGTAACTACATAAGACTCCTAAAAAGGGTAATCCTGGACGAGGAGGTTAGCTAAAGTGGGTGGCTGGGCGAGGCAAGATGGCGGCCGTTGCATCAGCTGTGTGAGCTGCCTGTTCCTCGGCTCCTGGTCGGAAAAGGAAAGAGCCGCTGTGTTCACCTAGCGGCTTCCATAACGACTGCTGAATGATCCTGTATCCTGAGTTTGGCGTTTGAAAGCATTATGAAACTTGAATTCTAGCCAACGTGGAGTTTCCTCAGCGCTTCAGCGTTTTGACATTCTATGCTCTTACCTCTAATGCTCCCGGGCTTTCTTCGGGTGCCGGTGTGGTGCTTCCCTCCCCTCTCACCGGGACTGTACTCGAGTGAAGTGGCTAGCGTCCGGACGAATATGCCGCCAAAACCCCGCCTGAAACCCCCGGTCACCAGGAGTGGTAAAACGAAGACTCCCACGCAGCCAGTCAATGCGCACACCGACGATGCCGGAGCTGCGGGTGAGTCGGGGGGACGGGTGCTATGGATAGCTCGCTAGTTCAGCTACAACCTGTTTCAAACCAAAAGAAGGGAGGGGAGCGATCGAACAAGACTCGCAATGTGACCTTTGCAGTGCAAACCCTACCTGCGATGTTTGAGAAGCAGCATCTATAAAATACTTTAACAGAGCGCTCCGAGAGTCTGGTAACAGATGTTATTGTGGCTCCTGTGACTGATACTGGGGGGAACCTTTCGAGTTTGACCGTTCGGGATGAGCATTCTATAGAAACATTGTCTAGTCTGGTTACAGGAACGTTATTGCTAAATCCTGAAAAGACCAATGAAAAAAGACCATCCAGTGGCATTGTGGGAGTTGGAGTACGCTCAGATTCTGGAATAGCTGCTCAGAGCTTTGCTGGTTTGAATCACTCTTCTGAGGTAACAATACTATCTGCACCAAACGAAGCTTCGTGTTTTGACCCTTTAGGTCTTCAAGAAACTGCTGACAGATTTTTCTCAATGTCAGACCATTCATCGAACTAAAATATTGATAAAGATTGGGCAGACTATCCAGGTGATAGTAGTATGGACGATGACTCAAGAATTAGTGAGACTTCTCCTGGATCCGACACAACCGTTAAAAAACAGAGGGTTAGGAGGACTATGGGTACCAGGAATAAATCGCTTCACCCTGGGGGTGTATCCCCTGAAGCTGTATCCCAATCTGGTTTTTTGGAAGAAGAGCATACATGATCCGATGAACATAGCTCTGATCAAGAGGTGACATTAACCATGATTTACAAGACTATGATGGCACATAGAGCTGAAATAAAGATGGAGATTGCCCGTACACAAGCCACGTGCCGTAAGGTTCAGAACGCTGTTAGACGAGTCACAAAACTCTGCACTGATATCTCATCAAGGGTTACCGAAGCAGAGTCTAGAATATCAGTGCTGGAGGACGAGGTCGCTGTACAAAAATTAGAGCTTAGCTCTATCAAAGCCCAACGTGATGATATTAGTTTCAAGCTCACGGAGTTAGAGAACCAGTCAGGTAGGAACAATTTGCGAATTTTGGGGGTCCCTGAAGGTTTGGGGGAATCAGACGTATGCAATTTTGTTTGTGAGCTTTTTCTTGAGGCATTTCCAGAATTAACTTCATGGGATTGGCCATTAGTAATTGAACGGGCGCATCGCTTCACTTTTACAATTAAAAAGGCTAAGCAATCAGAGGCTGATCGACCAAGAGCAATTTTGGTTAGATTCAATAATTTTTTAGCGAGAGAAGCAGTTTTCGGTTACGCTAGGCCAGACAAGAAGAGATCCGCAAAAGGCTGCAGCTTTTTTGTTCGGCCGGATTTTTGTCAAGCCACTGTATCCAAGCGGTGGCATTTACGTCAATTAACCACGGGATTTCAGGAAAAGGGAGCAGTGGTGTATTTACAGAATCTGGCCAAGCTAAAAGTCATCGTCAAAGGGCAAACAAAGTTTTTTTTCCTGAAATTGTGGCAAAAGAATATTTGATGACATTATGAAATTGGATGACGTTGACTATGCCCTTTCTTTTTTTTAGACCTTCTTTTGAGGGGGTCTTTCTGAAATTAATGTTGACAATTATTATCCTTCTTATAGTGCTCATTTTTTTTTTTTTGATGGAGGCCTTGTTGTGGTTCTTTTTTTTTTGGGTGAACACTAAAGTTTGGTTAAAGATGGTCCTAATGAACTGTGATATCTTCTTTTCCGACCAAGAAAGGGGGTGGGGGGGGGGGGGAACTCTGTGTGCCCAGGGACTAATAGTCCTTGTGCCTCATATGGTGGGATGGGTGGGATGGGGGGCTAGGAGGGGGGGTGGGTGGTGATTGTGGTGGGGTGTTGGCGGTGGGGTGGTGTAAATCAGCAGCAGTTATCATTGAGTGGGCATTGGATTGGATTCTTTTTAAGCTATCTTTAAGAGTGCAGTTTTTTGGTACAAATCAAAGGAGGCAAGTTACGTTTATTCTACATTTTATATATAAAAAAGGATAGGAAATTGAAGGTTTGTACGATGAATAATAACGGCCTCAACGACCTTTAAAAAAAGGTAATTCTGTTTTAAATGATTCAGCTATTACAAATAGACATTTTGTGCCTACAAGAGACGCATATTGCTTGGGAGAAGAGGAATTTATTGAAAAATCTGGGTTTAGATCTGGTAGTATGCTCAAAACAGACAGGGATTAAAAGAGGGGTTGCTATTTTTATAAAACAGGGTTTAGGGACGTGTGTCAAAACATCGGCAGATAAATGGGGGAGATGGGGATTGGCAGAGTTGAAGATTGACGAAAACAGGTTCACTATCTGCTCATTGTACAGCCCGTATCTAGATGACTGTGAGTTAATGAATTTTATTAATCTAGAGCTGGCTTCATGGTGTCAACCGATAATTCTTTGCGGGGACTTAAATATCCACATTGATGCTGGGGTCGATATTAGGATAAGTGGGAAATATTCGGGTAAAAAATACCAGACCTATAGAGCTCTCCGTGAAATGATTCTAGGAAATGGGCTTATTGATGTATGGAATACTCTTCGCTCAAATGAACCTGGATATGGGTTCTTTTCTGCCTCACACCAAAAATTTGTTCGTCTGGACTATTTTTTTTATCTTCCAATATTTTATAGAAAAAGCCAATATCGAGATCCTTCCAAAACGTATATCAGATCACAATCCACTAATACTCGAAATTCAACTGCCCTCACCAATAAGGGGTATTACGACCAACTGGTCGTTTCAAAGGAATCGATTACTGGAGGATGATTATCTTCAATACATGGCTAAAACCATTGAGGAGTTTTTTAAGTGTAATAACGATACTGCCTCCGTCCAAATTGTTTAGGACACCTTTAAACAATAATTAGGGGTGAAACCCTTAGTTACTCAAATTTTCAATGAAAAGCTAGACGGAGTAAGTTTAGGGAGGAATCCGATCTTGTAATGAAGGCAGAGATAAAGCTGGCCGAAAATATTAAACTAGGCTGGGGTATTGAAGATGCTCAACATGACTTAACCATTAAACGGGCTACAGCTTATTCCCATATAGCCGATCAGATTGCACTCAAGCATAGACAATACAAGACAGAGTGTTATGAATTAAGCAAGCAAACTCGGAGAGTATTAGCACAAAGGTTAAGGCAGAAGGCAGCTTTTATTGATATTTTAAAAATCTGTGATATGAATGGGGATGTTCAAGAGTCTAAAATAGGGGTATTAAAAGCGTTCCGTTATTTTTACCAATTATTATATAATGAGTCTAGTGACGGCATGGACGCAGAAAAGAATGCTTCAGAATATTTTGAAAATCTTGGTAATGTAGGACTCTCGGAATTACAGAAAACTTTACTAGCTGCCCCTATCTCATGGGAAGAAATTGAAACAGCTATTTTAGGCCTAGCTTTTGGGAAGGCAATGGGACCAGACAATATACCTCTCGAATTCTATCGCACTTTTCGTAGGTTGTTAAAACCTGAGTTGCTAAAAATGTTTCAGCAAGCCTTTTTGGGCCATCCCCCTGAATCATGGTCTCAGGCCACTATAATCATTTTAAAAAAAAGGAAAGGTGGGCACTGAGTTAGGGTCATACAGACCCATTTCTCTCATCACTGCTGACAGCAAGATTTTCTCGAAAATCCTGGCCAACAGATTGAACGATCTTATGCCAACTTTGGTCTCAATAAGGCAGCATGGGTTTATTCAAAATAGGGACACAACGGACCATGTGAAGAGGATTATCTCATTATTAGACTGGGCACAGGCCACAGGATCTCCGGTCACGGTGGCCCTGTTGGATGCTGAAAAAGCATAGTTCAAGTTCAAGTTCAGGGATTTGTATAGCGCACTGCTCACCCAGAGGGTCTCAAGGCGTTTGGGGAAGGGGATCATTATTTGTCGAATATCCAAGTTTTAATATCTTTCCTGAAGGCGATGTGATTTTGAGTAAGGCGGAGGTGAGTGGGGAGTGAGTTCCAGGTCTTGGCGGCAAGGAAGGAGAAGGATCTGCCACCCATGGTGGATTTTCGGATGCGTGGGACTACGGCAAGGGCTTGATTGGACGATCTTAGTTGGCGGGTGGGCTTGTAGAAGGACAGGCGAGTGTTGAGGCATTCGGGACCTAGATTGTAGAGGGCCTTGTGTGCGTGGGTGAGAAGGCGGAATGTAATTCTTTTGTTGACGGGAAGCCAGTGGAGGTCTTTTAGGTGTTCAGTGATGTGCTCTTGGCGAGGGATGTCCAATATGAGTCTCGCTGATGCGTTTTGGATGCGTTGGAGTTTTTTCTGTAATTTTGCTGTGATTCCGGCGTAAAGTGTGTTGCCGTAATCGAGTCGACTTGTGACCAGTGCGTGGGTGACAGTCTTTCTTGTATCCAGGGGGATCCAGCGGAAGATCTTTTTGAGAGTGCGAAGTATGTTGAAGCAAGAGGATGAGACTGCGTTGACTTGCCTGGACATCGAGAGAGAGGAGTCTAGGATGAAGCCAAGGTTACGTGCGTGGTCTGTGGGTGTGGGTGCTGTGCCCAGAGCGGAAGGCCACCAAGAGTCGTCCCAGGCAGTGGGGGAAGATCCTAGGATGAGCACCTCCGTTTTGTCTGAGTTGAGCTTTAGGCGGCTATGATTCATCCATTCGGCTACATCTTTCATGCCTTCGTGAAGATTGGTTTTGGCGGTGTTGGGGTCTTTGGTGAGGGAAAGGATAAGCTGGGTGTCGTCGGCGTAAGAGATGATGTTGAGGTTGTGTTGACGCGCGATGGAAGCGAGTGGACTCATGTAAACGTTGAAGAGGGTGGGACTGAGTGAAGATCCTTGTGGTACGCCACAGATGACTTCGGTGGCTTCAGAGTTGAAAGGGGGAAGTCGGACTCTTTGGGTTCTCCCAGCGAGGAATGAGGTGATCCAGTTCAAGGCTTTTCCTTGTATTCCAATGTTGCTGAGGCGTTGTATAAGGGTACTGTGGCAGACTGTGTCGAAAGCGGCGGAGAGGTCGAGTAGAATGAGAGCCACTGTTTCACCGTTGTCCAGTAGAGTTCGGATGTCGTCAGTAGCTGCAATTAGGGCAGTTTCGGTGCTGTGTTTGGCTCGAAATCCGGATTGGGATGGGTCTAGGGAGTTGTTGGATTCAAGGAAGGCGGCGAGCTGGCTGTTGATGGCTTTCTCGATGACTTTGGCCGGGAATGGGAGGAGGGAGATGGGCCGGTAGTTTTTAAGTTCAGAGGGGTCTGCTGTGGGTTTCTTCAGGAGGGCGCTGAGCTCGGCGTGTTTCCAGCTTTCTGGAAAGGTGGCAGAGTTGAATGAGCAGTTGATGACATCACGGAGATGGGGTGCGATGATGGAGTCTGCTTTGTTGAAGATGTGGTGGGGGCAGGGGTCAGTTGGCGAGCCAGAGTGGATTGAGTTCATTAGGCGGATGGTTTCTTCAGTGGTGATTGGGTTCCAGGCGCTAAGGATGTTAGTTGGCGGGGTTGGATCTGAGGGGGGTGGGGAGGGATGAACGCTGGGAGTGTTCTCGAAGCTGTTGTGGATGTCGGCAATTTTGTTGTAGAAGAAGGAGGATAACGCGTTGCAGAGGTCTTGGGAAGGAGTAATGTCGTTGGATGCTGCGGTGGGGTTGGTGAATTCTTTAACGATGTTGAAGAGTTCCTTGCTGTTGTGAGAGTTGTTGTCGAGACGATCCTTGAATGCTGATTTCTTGGCGGATCGGATCAGTTGGTGGTGTATTCGGGTGGCTGCCTTAAGGGTGGCCATGTTGTCTGTGGTCGGGTTTTTTCTCCATGTTTTCTCCAGGGTGCGGCATAGCTTCTTGGATTTTTTAAGGTCATCGTTGAACCAGGGAGCCTTTTTGTTGGTTGATTTGATCTGGTGTTTTTTCAGGGGTGCTAATTCGTCAGCGCTATGGGTGATCCTTTGCTTGAGATTGGTGGCTGCTTGGTTAGGGTCCAATGAGAGGGTGGGAGGGTTTTGATTGAGTGATGTGAGGAGTTGGTCGGAGGTGATTTTATTCCAGTTTCTCCGAGGAATGGGTTGTGGGCGGTTGTGGTTTAGGGTGGTTTTGTAACTGAAGTTAACACAGCTGTGGTCCGTCCAGTGGAGGGCTGTGGTGTGATTGAAGGAGATGTGCTTGCTGGAGGTGAAGATAGGGTCGAGCGTGTGTCCGGCTGCGTGGGTGGGGGCGTCAACGAGTTGTTTGAGTCCGAGATTGGCCAAGTTGTCCAGAAGGGAGGTGGTGTTGCTGTCGTGTTTGTTTTCAAGGTGGTAGTTGAAGTCGCCTAAAAGAATGTAGTTGTCGGAGGCGAGGGCATGTGGGCTGACGAAGTCCGTGATGTCATCGCTGAATTGAGTGCGGGTGCCTGGGGGCCTGTAGATGAGGGTGCCTCTAAGTGTGGTCCTAGGGTCTGTGTGGATTTGAAAGTGGAGATGTTCTGCGGATGTAAGATTATCATTGGTGCTGGTCGTGACTTTGATGGTGTTCTTATGGACGATGGCGATGCCTCCTCCTGTTTGGTTGGTGCGGTCTTTACGGGTAATCTTGTAGCCGTCCGGTATGGCTATGGCGATGTCGGGTGCTGATGATGTGTTCATCCATGTTTCTGTAAGGAAGGCGATGTCAGGTGAAGCAGTGTCGAGTAGGTCCCAGAGTTCCGTAGCGTGTCTGTGGACCGAGCGGGTGTGGATCAGGATGCACTTCAGGTGGTTAGCGTCGGGGCGGCGTGTGGCGGAGGAGGGTTTGGTGAGGGTCTTGGAGCAATTGAACTTGCAGGAGAGGCAGGTGAATGGACCATGGGTCCGTCCTGGGGTGGGTAAGCAGCATTGTGGTGTGCGTCCGGGGTTGAGGGCGAGGAGAGTTGCGGCATCATATGTGACTCTAGTGGGTTGGGTGCGGCGGGGAACAGGGGGTCTGGCGCTGGGCGCGGTCCAGGCGCGGACGGGCGTAGACGGGCTTACCTTTGGCGCGCCTTCGGCGCGCATGCGGCGCGACCGCTGCGCGCAAAAACATCTGTCATAAATGGTTGGCGGGGGGGGAGGGGCGAGGGAGGGTCAGCAGGGAGGCGGGAGCGTGATTGGAGGGACGGGGCTGGGACTGCACAAACAACAAAATGGCAGCAGCAGTAAACAACGGTGATCAGGGAGAGGTTGGGGCGAGCAGTGAGCACAAAAATAAAATACACAGTAGTGCTATGGTTACAGCGCGTTAGAGCAGAGTGCAGCGCTATGGGATGTGGCAAATGAAATGCGGTAACAGTACAAGTAGCGTCTAGTCACAGGCACAATGCGGTTCTAACAAATGTGGCAAATCAAATTAAGTTACAAAGCACAGGTAGCGTCTAAACACGAGGCACAATGCGGCGCTATGAAATGTGGCGAGATGGAATGCGACACCAAATGTTTGCAAGCAAAGCCCAGGCAGCGTGGAACAAGAAGCGCTACGATACCAGGAGGAAATGCGGGGAGCGGCCGCTTCTGTGCAGGACAGGACGGTCACTGGGTCTCCTGGAGGTTCCTGTGGTCTACGCTGATTTGAAAGGGATTTCCTATAGAAAATCTTAATGCAATACAGGCATTGTATAATCATCCCAAGGCGGTAATTCGTTTAGCCGGCGATGTATCTGATAATCTGCTAATAACAAGGGGGACGAGGCAAGGCTGTCCTTGCTCCCCCTTGTTGTTCGCATTGTACATTGAACCCTTTTTTAATAAACTGGAAAAAGATGTTGGCATTAGTCCGGTGAGGATACACTAGGTTGATTATAAAGTGTTTGCATATGCAGACGATATCGCCATTGTCACTTCAGATATTAAGCGAGCTTTACCTAAAATAATTGAATTGGCTCAGGAGTTTGGGGGGTATTCGGGATATAAATTAAACATTTCAAAAACCCAGCTGATTCACTCGGTAGAGGTCCGTCAAAATGACTTGTTTTTTTCTTCTGATGCCTCCTATCTTGGTATTACAATATCCGCAAAAATAGACGACATAGTACGGCTCAATGTACATCCCATATTAAATTCAGCCAATAGAACTTTGGAGAGACTAAATAATTTACATCATTCTCTATATGGCCGTACTAATGTATTAAAAATGTTAATATTACCGAAATTTTTATATTTGTTTCGTACGATACCCTTGCTTTTTCCATCCGATTTCTTTGCCAAGATAGATAGAATGTCCTCTAGGTTTCTTTGGGGCTATTGTAGATCTAGAAGACATTTGAAATGGTGCACTCTTCCAAGAATTAGAGGCTGGGGGATCCGAACTTTCGGCTGTATTATTGGGCTGCTTTATTGAGACATATGGGTATTTTAATTTTTCAAGATGTTATCTTGGGAGAATCGATTAGCCCTTCAATTTATGAAATGGTATTGGGAAAAGAGGCGAGACAATGTCTTGTAAGAATAATTGAGCCTAGCTCTTATAAAAAACTAAATTTTAAATTATTATAACTGCCTTTCAAATATGGAAGCAATTAAAATAAAGATTCAGTTTCTGTTTTGATTTGAATTATTACACACCTTTAGTGAACTGTCGGATCCTACCCGAGATTTTTAGGGACCAAGTGATGATAAGATGGCACTCTGTAGGAGTCCGTATATTAGGAGATCTATACCAGGGGGATCAGGTTGCCTCTTTTTCTTATCTGCAGCATAAATATAATTTTGCTAGAATAGATTTTTTTAAATATCTCCAAATACGAAGTTTTCTGGATTCTAAAGGTCTTTTAGACCAGCCTTTGATGAACAAAATTGATATACTCTAAACTAGTAGAAGGGAAAAGAGAATCGGCTTAGTGTATCAGGTGATGGTAAATAGGCTTCAAGATAATTTATGTCTATTTGAAAATAAATGGCAAAGGAAACTAGAAATGGAAAAAATAGATATGTCCAGAGCAATTGAATTGTCAAATAACATTCTGTTTAATGGGTCACTTAAAAGTCAACACTTTATGTCCATTTTTGGTTTATATTATACCCCGGCCAAATTAGCAAAATGGAAATCGAAAAATGACGATAGGTGTAACCGATGTGGTTGTATTGCTGCTGATTCTATGCACATGTTTTTTATCTGCCCTAAACTGTCTCAATTTATTATGGATGTTCAACTTTTTTTAAATACTAGCTTGGGGGTACAAGTAGAAATGTCTGCAGAACTGGTAATCTTTGGACTTCAATCAAATCAAGTTGGAATTAGATCAGTAGCAGAAGAAGGATTTTTATTTATTTGTATGTCGGGTTATCGATCTTGTATTACTTCCCGATGGCTTGATTCTGATCCACCGGTTTTTATAAACTGGCAATCGAGATAATTATCTATATATCAATTGGAGATTGCAGTTTATAAATTGAAGGGTCTAAGGAAAAAAACATTTGGTCGAAATGTTTGGGCTCGTATTCTAAAATTGATCTGACTCTTTTTTATGTTTTTCTCTTCTGTTATTGATTGATCATTTTATGAGCCTACAATGATGTTTTTTTTATGTTACTGTACATATTGACTGCTCACTTGGATTCTTGTTTTTTTTAAAGAGAGATGTATTTTCTGTATAACTGTCTGCTGATATGAAATCAATAAAAAAAAGACTCCTAAAAAGGTTGTAAATATAAGAAGGGGAAGAGGGGAATATAGAGTGGCCCTTAGGGAAAGAAAAGCCAGAATAAGAAATGAAGCCTGGGAATCTCTTCATGAAGCCTCTAAAAGGGGAGACAGCACCTTTCCTGAATTCCAGGGAAGGGCCGTCAGTAGAAGTTGCTATATCCGAGAAGTGGTGGATTGACTATTTCTCGGGGGCCCACAATACAGACGGAAATCCTGCCACCCACAGAGCGTTCACAGGAAAACCACTAACAACTTTGAGGCCCAGTATTTCGATCGTCGGCTTACACTGGAGGAGGTAACACCTATGTATTTCTGTGAGTTTGGGGGGAGAAGGCACCGGAACCGGATGGGGTCCCCATAGATCTTTTTAAATCTAATATTGAACTATGAGGGCCAATTATCACTCAGGTCTTAACGGCCAGCTGCCTTGCCCCCTTTCCAATAACCTGGGTTGAATCGACCATCGTTCCAATTTTCAAAAAGGGGGATCATCAGGACCCAAAGTGTTACAACCCCATTTCTTTATTAGATGCATTGACCAAAGTGGCTGGACGTATAATTCGTCTACATGAATGGGCAAAGTGAAACAATGTTCTGTCCGATATTCAATACAGCTTCCGCGAGGGATTGGGGACAGTGGAGCAGAGTTTAAATTTAGCTGATATAGTTGGGAAGTACACACGGGTGAAGAAAGGCAGTTTGTTTTTAGCTTTTGTTGATCTTACTGCCGCTTTTGACTCTGTGAGACATGAGGAGATGTAGGCTATCCTTGAGCAGATAGTGGTGGGTTTACAAATTATCAACTCCCTTAGACGCCTATATTGTGACGTCAAGGCGTGAGTGCGCTTTGAACTGGGTGGAGATCGCACGGTCTCATTCCCCATCAGGAGGGGGTCAGGCAAGAATGTGTCCTGGCCCCTTTTCTTTTTAACATTTACATTAATGGTTTATGCAAGGCACTAGTTAAGGATAACCAAGACTTCCCACAAATAGCTGCACGTCCCATTCCCACACTTCTCTATGCAGATGATGCGGTTTTAATGTACCGCACCCAATTAGGTTTACAACGGGTTTTAGACAGTTTTACTAAATTTATGGGCCACTTGGATCTTCAGGTGAACGCTTCAAAACCATACATAATGAGGTGTGGATTGGGGAGTCACAAGTGCAGGGGTATTTTTTTGGAAGGACAGAAAATAGAACACACTAAAAGTTTTGCATACTTGGGAATACTCTTTGATCATAGTGATTCATGGACACGAGCCATCATGGCAAAAAAACTTGCATTTGCTAGATTAACAATGGCCCTCGCTAATATTGTGAGGAAACTTGTGAGAAGACCGCCATTGGAGTTAATACAGATTTATAAAGCGAAATGCATCTCTGCAGCCATGTATGAAGCGGTGTGTGGGGCTTTGGGGATACACAGCCACTGCAAATGGTGGAAAATATATTTTTGAGATACATTTTAGCTGTTCCCAGTAGCCTATCTGCGTATGTTTGCCACTCGGAACTGGGCCTGCCATATATTTCAGACCTAATAAAAATAGAGCCCATTCTCCTATGGCATAGAATCTGGACAAAACCTGAGACAAAGTTAAATCAGGATATTTTAGCAGATAGTCTAAAACTTGAAGGATCTTTATTGATTCCATGGCTGAGGTTCATTAGAAACTTTATGTCCGATCTCAGTCATTTAGAATATTGTAGTAGCCCGAGAACTATGCAATCGATTATTAAAAAGAAATTAAAAAGAGAGGGTCTCTTGCTTCTGGACTCCATAAGACTAGCAACAGAGTGTTTAAAGCCTACTGTCCAACACAATCAACGGATTTATCTTCTTTTAGTGTTCAGTCCTATTTAATATTTGTACCTGGTGGCTATGACAGGTTTCTACTAACTCGATTTAGGTGTAGTATTTTCCACAGGCTCGTGAGCTTTCCTGGTATGAACGATTGGTCCCAAGTATTAGGACGGTGTCCATGTGATAATTGTTCAGAACAATCGACAATACACGTCCTTCTATTCTGCAGATTTTATAATAACCTAAGGAAAGCCTGGATTGTCCCAATCCTAAAGGAGCCGGGGCTGAGACAATGTCACCCTGCACTACTTGTGCTGCAGCTCCTAGACGATGTACATAGAGTCTGGAGGATAGGCATGTTTTAAAAAAAAAGTTCTTAGCCACAGGAAATCTATAACTTAGAAATTATGGAGACTAGTACAATTGCTTGTATGATAAAACTTTTAACATGAAATCTAACCATGTATTGTATATGAAATGTTACTGTACTTAATGAATGAACTGTTTTTATGTACTTTTATGATTGTCTCAAAAAGCAATCGAATAAAGTATTTTTTAAATTTGAATTTGACTGTGTGATTGTTAATGTCAATTCTAATCTTATTGTCCAACAATTGCTTTTTAATTACCATGTAAATGTCAATATGCACCCTAGCATGTGCCTCTGTCCACTGAATTCTTTGTACCCACTCCAGTATACAGAAACTGTCCCTTTTCCCAAGCGAGGAAGAAGGCATACACTAGGAATGATACTAGAGCGACCTACAGGCGGGATTTCCTCCCACAGAGTGAGGACCAGTCTCCTCTGGCAGAGATCGATTGACTGAGCCAAAATGGCCAAAGAACTCCATAGCCTCATTGACCCTCATTCAGCCTGTCAGACCACTAAGCCCAATGGCTATTTCATGCCAATGCTGCTTTTTCTAAAAACCACCCAGATGCCCAATTACTGGACTCACCCACCATTAGCATAGTTAGCTATGACCAGGGCACAAGTCTTAAAAAAAGAAGTGGGGGGGGACTAACCTAGTTAGGCAGTATGCAAGTGACATCAAGGCCCACGACATCACGGCACATGGCATCATGTGCACGAAAGCACACAAGGCATCACAGGAATTGACATCATAGAAAGTGACATCACAAGCCACGACTTTACAGGAAGTGGCATCATGAGAAGTGACATCAGATCTTAAGCCCTCACATATATGTTTAGCAGGTCTATCATGTGTACATTTAAGCGCATTGCGAGGATAATGACACAGTGAACTATGGAAGATGATATGTGACTTCTATACTTTGTAATCCCCCAGTTTTAAGTAACACATCCTGTACATTCATTTACAAATGTATATAATTTATTGTATAGGTAACATGCACCTCTGATGTAAAGCACTTTGACACCCTGCATTGGGATGAGTAGGGCTCTACAAGAAAAAATAATGGTACTTAAATTATTTCAATGCCTCCTCAGGGGCAGTAAGCTCTATATAAATGCAATTTGTTTTGTGTAAATACCGGGGAAAACCAACACATCTGACATTCTTAGAGTGAATGTATATCTCCTCAACAGGGACTGAACAAAGTGAAAAGCTGCCTCTCTTAAGTATGTGTAAAGTGCTGCTAACAAGGTGTAAGCCTCTGTTTCCCCTCCACTTCATTTGCATCAGGTGTGAGGCTCCTGACTGCTCCCAGCCAAGAGACTCGAACAAAAGGAGGCCTGATGACCCTTCAAATTCGGCCTTTGTTATGGGCCTAGCAGGAGTCTAAAATAAGAAGCCCCTTCCCGCCTGCACGTTGTTGCTTGTTGCAGACAGAAAGCAGACAACTTGCAGGCGCTGCTGAAAGTGTCCTGGTGTTTGGAAATTTCACCGGGACAAGTTCATTACATTATTCAGTGGGTCCCAAATTCTTGGCAGGGGGGACGGCATTCACCCTGTGAAAATAGTGGGTGGATGCAGTCCACCTGCATGTACCCCCGACTCGTGCCCTACCTGTGACCCTTTGGTAGGAGAAAAAAAATACTGGGAAATTGCATACAAGAGGAAATGAGAGATCATTTACTGGTTCTACCCTTTGAAAACCAGCAATGTGAGGCCACCTCCTCAGCATCCCTCGTAGACAATTTGGTTAGCTTTTTAAATTGGAATATTGCAGGGATTAGCTCGAAGGTGGATAATCCAACATGGGGCCACTTTATTGATAAACACCAAATATGCCTCTTTCAAGAGACTTTGGCTCTAGATCCAATTTACAGGTGTGGCTACAAGAGCTTTTGGGTCCCAGCTAGCAGATCAACAGCAGGGCTGCCATCGGGAAGCCTCCTCGCATGAGCAAATGTATCACTCTCCTGCCCAGTCACTGAAATCCAGTTGGGTTTCAGGGACATCTAGGGGCTAGTCTTCTCCCCAGATAAGGGCGCTCACGTTTTGATAATTAACATATATATTAGAGGCATAGAAAAATGCTCTGAATCTCCAATCCTACATGCATTTAACAAAAAACTAGAGTGCTCCCACTACATGATTATTATGGGTGACTAAATCTCTTCTTTGAGCCCAATACTGTAGCACCGGATTTATCATCTGAAGAGGATTAATTCTGGGGCATCCCAGCACTGAAAACGCAATGTTGGAAATTATTATTTAGAGCTGCCCTACAGTGGTTGGATTATACCCTGGCCTATTGGATTGCGAGCCTGCAATGGTCATTTGCCTTCTGATGCCACTCCTGTTCCAAAGTTTAGGTGTGGGTCTTATGCAAGCTACATCGATTTTGTTTTATTGATGTTAGATTATGGAAATACATGGCTCACATGGTGGTGACTGTACGGGGCGAGAGCGATCACAAATCCATAGTACTCCACATCCGCAGGCTTTTAGCATTTGCACCCCCCCACCATCTACTGGAAGATATGACCAGCAGTTAAAGGTCAATAACAGTTCTAGAAATGAGAAATGGTAGGCTATAAACTGTTCCCCAGATGTACGGTCTGAACTGCACTCGATCCTAGCAACACATATGGAGGTCATGTTTGAAAACTGCAGTGACTGTGGAATGGTTATTGAGGAACACGCTAAACCTTTTAATAGACTCAGGGATGTTTTTGTATTTAAATATAACGGCACAGGTAGCAATCACAAAACCAATGGATGGTTTATTGAACCCTGTAGGAAAGCCAAAGATAGTTTACTCAAAGCTATTAACAATTGTAACTGCCAAGAGATCAAGGCACTAAGAGCCATATATAGGTGGGAAATACAAGTTGCAAAAGCCGCCTGGGAAAGCAAGCTCTGGGCTGAGCTACTTAGAACTTCACAGAGTAACGATTAGGAACGTTTTTGGTGGTTAGTAAGCAGTGCTAGCTGGAACTCCCACCCTCTTGTCAGGGTCTCTATACTCCTTTCTGAGTAGACTGCCCCCTTTACTGATACTGAACAGCCTTTAGTAGCATCTGTCCCCCTCTCCTTCAGGGATATGTCCTGTGCTCTCCTAGAGTTCTGATTTAAAGTAACTGCTCTAGCAGTTAATGCTCTTAAACGTGGGAAGGCACTCGTCTTAGATAAAATTCCAGGTGACCTACAAATATTTAACAATAGCTTCTGGGTTCCACATATAAAACTATTACTGATATAATTGTTGCTGGTGCCTTGATTCCATCTATATGGAAGGGGCGGAGATTGTCCCACTTTTCAAAAAAGGGAAACCCGGGCAATACATCTAACTACCGCCCCATCAGCCTCTTGGACAACCCCCAGAAGGTTTTCTGTAAACATATTCTAGATCGACTAGAGGACTGCATAGATGACAAACATAATTTCCAATCTGTAAACAGGATTTAGACCTTTAACTAACCCTGGGTGTAGTTTCCGTAGTAGCGCTACGCATATCTACACAAAGTGTACTTCGCATTACGCACGCTACGTGAACTGCGTAATGTGGTAGGGAAAAGGCTGTTCGCACTGATCGCACAGTACCGGATGCTTGTCCGCACTGTGAAATCATTGCAAACGGCATATTGCACAGTGCAAGCGGTCGTTTTCTGCCGCTCAAGTAGATTTGTACTCGAGCAGCAACTTTCTCAACGTGGACTGGTAGTTTCTCATCGCGAGCGGCCGCAAGCTTACGCGACCACTCGCAATGTGAGAAACCTGACCTCCCTCGGGAGGTTTATTTTCCACACTCGCAATCGGCAACTTGATGTTGCTGATCGCGAACGAGAAAACAGTCTCGCTGGGATGTTGATTTTGCTCGCTCGTGGTCGCCAACTTGACTTTGAGGACTGCGAGCACGCAACAAATGCCAGCTACGCTACGTATCTTTGCACTGTGCTACGTGCAATTCGCATAGTGCGTAGTAGTGCAAACTACACACACTCCACGAGTGTAGCGTAGTACTACGCCCAGGGTTACCTTTAACCAGTTCCATAGATGAAGTCTTTCTTTTTCCACAAACCAAGTGGAATACTGTTGACATAGGTTGCAGTGATCTTTTTGTGGCCTTTGTGGACCTTTGTTCTGCTTTTGACTTAGTCCCAAGGGGCAAATTATGGACCACTCTCCAGGGGATGGAGTCCCATGTAATCTACTAAGAATTAAAATCTGCCTCCATAAAAGGAACTACGCTAGGATCCACTATGGCACCAAGAGTGAACTGAAAGACCCCGTGAGAGTTAGTAAGGGCGTTCGCCAGGGATACATTCTATCCCTAACCTCTTCCTTTTATATATTAATAAATATGTAGGCTATCTAACTGTGCTAATGACTCTCTTTCTCTTGCTTGGCAAAAAATCCCAGCACTTTTTTCTGCAGATGACAGATAAAAGGAGAAAGCTGAAGGGAACGGTCAATCTGTGCAATGAAGTGTTGGAGAGGGTATCTGAGTTTGACTAGCTTGGGGTTAAATTAGCTGACTCTGGATCTTGGACATCGCAGATCCTAAAAAGCTTCCTTGTCACAAGTCATAGAGCAGGGGCCATCGCCGGATGGCAAAAAAAGGCTCAGTGGTTCCCCATTGTCCCGGAGATAGATATTTCCAAAATGCAGATACTAGGAGGGGCACTCTACGGTGCTGAATTGTGGGGCCACTGTCAACTGTCCGAGTTGGGAGTGAAGGAGAACAATTTCTTTAGAGTGATCACAGGATTAGGAAAGGGAACACATTTACTACCTCTGAAACTGGACCTGGGTACTTACTCTGGTGCCGAGTTTGTGGCTATAAGACAACTTCTATATTGGGTCCATATATTGACCACTGGTCCAATCCTACAGAGAAGGTCTTACTGACCCTCCTTCATTGGCTCTGAAGATCAAATGGCTGGGGTATATAAAAAATACATGGATCAAATTTGGCTTAAGGGAGTTCTTGGGCTGGCTCGCCTCCATTCCACCAAATGCTGACCCAATGGTCAAACGCAGATACTGGGAGATGATAGGTACCCAAAATAAAGAGTTAAGTCTAAGAGGAAGCCTCATAAGGAGCTTTCTAATGCACACATCGATGCCTAACCCTGAGGGTTCCTGGATTCCATCCATCCATCACGAACCCGCACTCATTTCCTCCAATTTAGATATGGTATTTTGACAATTGCTGATTTAACTACACAATGAGACTCCTCGACTGGAGCTTCAAGTAGCTCCAGCTTCTGCCCCTCCAAAAATGAAACGAAGGAACATCTTCTCTTTTTCTGCCCAAAGATGCAACCCCTAGACATAGGTGGCTTGTTTCCCTAGGTAGGAATTTATTAATACCCAACCTGGACAGTGCCCTGAGGATCTGTAAGTGTGATTCCTCCGATATGGTTATGACAGCTGTCTGCACATTTATTTTTGCTGCATGGGCGATTAGGCTAAAACTACTAATGAAATTGCTGCAAAACAAGATGTAAATATTGCTTTTTAATTATTTTTTTCTGTACTATTTCTTAGTTTTAATTATTTATGTAACTGATGTTATTGTTTTTAAGGTTTCGTGGAGACAGAGTTCAGTTTCTATGATGCATTTTATGGTCTCTTTTACTTGCACTTTTTATGATGAACTCGTGTTGTGATTTACAATGTTGGTTTTTAATGTTCTTGACAATGAAACTTGTTTTCCAACTGTCAATACATGTTGAAACTTAGGAACTTTGAAGTTGCCTGAGAGTTATCTTTTGACAAAAAACCCACTTGAAATCAAATACACCTAAGTCGTCTATTCCCTCGTGGGTTTCTCTTGCTTGTTTCCAGCAGCAGGGGTGTCATGAAATGGGGAAGTTATTTTCTTTTCAAGAACCTTTAATTGGGTTATCGAGAGTACAAGGAGGGATAGTCAGTATAGCTTCACAGTGCATTCATTTTGTTTACTACTGTGGCCCAATAGAGAATGTGATGCACCCTCTTAATCAAATATATTCAGTTTTGATAGAGGCAAGGGGGCTAATCATCTTGGGGGGGGGACTTTAATTTGCTACAGGATCCTCTGCTTGATGCCTTTTGTAGGGAGAAGGAACAACTTAAGCATAACTGCATCTATGATGGTTCAACTCAGGGAAGAATATGGCTTGGATCCATGGTTTACTGCTAATCCTGATGCTAAACTCTGTACATGCCTTTCTAAACACTTTAAGTCTGCATCACGGATTGATTTTTTCCTAATTTCATCTCCTTAATTCAGATTTGATAAAAAAATTATTGGAAATAGCTTTTCGGACCACTCTGTGGTTTCCTTTAAAGTGGAAACTAGGGCAGCACATATCTGTGACTTTATTGTACCTGTTTACTTTGCACGTGTAATAGCTATGAATGTTAGAATGCATCATTTTATTAATGCAAAAACAACAGTTGATGGACAGAATGCAGAACAATGTCATACATTCACCCCAGTACAGAGATCTGGGCCTAAATCCATCGTTTTTTTGCTCACCATGCCATTCCAATTTGAGCCCAGCCAAATGCAAATCAGTCTTGACCCTGTGCCCCATGGGAACAGTCCAGCCCGAACAGGGTCAAGACTGATTTGCATATGGCCATGTCTGAACTGGGGTGGCGTTGTGAGCAAAATAACAATGGATTAAACCCAGATCTGTGACTGAGGGTGAATGTTTTGCCAATGTGCAACATTCTGTCCATCACCTTGTGTGTTTTGCTGTTCACCCTATGTGGGAAGGGTATGCCCAGACGTGGGTCCCGTGCTCACTGTGCCACTGGAGTCAAG
This sequence comes from Lissotriton helveticus, assembly GCF_964261635.1. Taxonomy (NCBI): domain Eukaryota; kingdom Metazoa; phylum Chordata; class Amphibia; order Caudata; family Salamandridae; genus Lissotriton; species Lissotriton helveticus. The sequence goes on from NC_136067.1 coordinate 1,533,270,499, forward strand.
CTATCCTGGCTGAAGACGTCTGATAGCCAGAAACCGGTCCTAGGATGCTTGATTCCGGTCCAGGGAAGACATGGCTTGGCAGTTCGGTCTGGACTGTTCCCATGAGGCACATGGTCAAGACTGATTTGCATATGGCCATGTCTGAACTGGGGTGGCGTGGTGAGCAAAATAACAATGGATTAAACCCAGATCTGTGACTGGGGGTGAATGTTTTGCCAATGTGTAACATTCCGTCCATCACCTTGTGTGTTTTGCTGCATTATTTTATTAGGCACTAAGCACTTTACTGTTATGCCTTTTTTGCATATGGATAGTGTTCTCTATTTGCTGTGGAGCAATATTTTCTAAAAGATAAGAGTACAGTAGCTTTTATGACTGTTGTCTTTTGATACCTAGCTAACCTGCTATCTTGGGAAAATATATTCTATTCTTTGTACTACACCATGTAAAATTTTTTTATTATACTTTTAATTTATTACCTAATGAAAATATTTAACAAAAAAAGGTTTGGTGGATAAAAAATGAAGACAATCATGTTGTACTTTTTGTGTGTCACTTGAGGCGGTTAATTTGATTAGGTTGTGGTGTTGGATATGTTTTTTTGTTTTTTAGTGAGTATATTTTTCTGAATATTGCATGGGATGTGTAGATCACCCTGAAAAATACTGTTAATGTGGTTAGTTTCCATTACAGTGCTTAGTTCTTCAAATTGTTCAGGAAATACTTGGTTGTGGCCGGAGAAGTATTAAATGGTATGAAAACTGAGCCTTATTGTGCATTAAACATATGGAGATTGTAAGTAGGTTTAAGGAGTGGAACAAGTTGACTCTAAAGCAGAATAATTCCAGTGGTTATTGTTCATGACTGCAGCACCACTTCCATTTATCTCAGATTCTTCTTTCCAGATGATTGATTGAGAGGCATTAATTTCAATATCATGTGATAGAAGAGTGGTCAATGGGACGATCATGGGGACATTTAAATACATTGAGCAACGAATACTGTCAATTGAGGCAGTATCAACAATGAGAAGTTTCGGTAATTAGGACTTATTAGAGTATGAAAAAGGAGTTAGGCATTGTGGAACAGGGAAGTCAGCCACGTGGCCACCAAGACTGTATTGTGATATATGGAGCGAGCAGGACAGTTGCAGGGACCATGGAAGTGATTCAGCAAGCCTAAAACAAACCAGTTTGTTTAACAACAACAAAAAAACAGAACCCCAAGCAGTATTTTTTTTTCTTGGGTTCTCCATGTTGATTAAGAGGTCACAGAAATGTAAGGTGAAAGTGCATGGTGACCTGCGTACCTTTGCACAGTCAGTATATTGACATTGTGAACATCATGACCAGAAAGTACTGTCCTTTTGGAAGTTGAGATTAATACCTCAGATGCAGCAGTTCTACATCAAACATTTGTTTAAATAGTTCTAATTTTGCAGAATGAGCCCAGAAACATAATTATGGTAGGTATGGTAGATTAAATTAACTTTATTAGCTTTCAAAGCAAATCTTTCGCTCTAAAACACGATCAAAAACATACACAATAAGATATTAACATGAAACAGTCATACCAAATATTTAAAACAAGAATCATTTAATGTATAAAAGACAGTATAAAAAAGAAGGCACATACCCAATCTACTCCAAGTTCCCTCAGATCAAAGATGTGATACTGTTATGGTCTTAGGAGGGTAGACCAATACAGTTCTCCAATATGACAGTTCCATGCACTGCTTGTTGTGACTGCTAGTTATTTGAATCATTACACTGCTTAGCATTTTAAAGTCGCATGTGTAATTTCCAAAATACACCTGAAATAATGTCACCGTTCTGGTAACTGAGTATTGGTCACAAAGACTAAACAAAATTGCATTTGATATGTCTTTTACTGTTTTTCTTCTCAACCAAGTAGCAATTATTTTTCCCCAAATCAATTTATATCAGGACAGTTTAAGAAAAAGGCCCTCATTGAAAGGTAGGGCATATACTATTTAGTTCTACATTTCCTGTTAGTGAAAAACTCCTAATTTCATTTTTCACTACTGTGAAGCCTACCCCACACTTAAGTTAACAGTGGAGAATCCTTATTACATCAAAACATCTGTAATTTCCAATTAGGAGCAGGTAGCTATATCATGTTTGGTGTTTTTGGAATTGTAATGAAAACCCCTATTTAATGTTAAAGTTGGGTTTTTGATTACAATTCTTAAAATGGCACTTTTAGGAAATTGGCATTTTTCTTCCCTTGGCCCTTTTGTGCCTGCAGCCTGCCTTGGGTCACATGACTGGGTGCAACTGACAGTTAGACTTCAAATTCCTTCCAGACAGTCACACAATAGAGGGATTTGGAGTGCCTAGATGGGCCATCTGCTGGCAGGATGGGGTGGAACTGAGCCCAGCCCCACTTGTAACTGACTGGGTAGTGCTCTGTCTGCACACAAAGGACCTAACACATCCACATTGTCACTGCAGCCAGCTATGGGCCAGGGCAGGGGAGTTATGAAATTCCATGCACTTCAAAACCACTGTCTAGAAACTTCTCCCACCTTCCAGAAGGAGGGTATCAGGGTATAAAAATATGATCTCAAACACCAACTCTAAAATACACTTCTTGGCCTGTGGATACTGTGCCAGTCAGGAGGACTGCTTTGCTGCTGAAAGTACCTCCACTCTGCTGAACTGTTGACCTGCTGCTGCCTTGCGGAATTGCTGCCTCGCGGAATTGCTGCCTCTATGCCCTGCTGCCCCATACCTGGGGAAGAAGGACTGGACTTGCAATTTGAATCCAGGACTACCAGAGTATCTCCAAAGGGCTAGTTCCCTGGCCTCCTGCTCTGAGCCTCAGGGATGCAAAGGCTCCCTTCACCTTTGACCTACACTGAGACCCAGCCTGAGTGAGTCCTGATCCTCCAAATAGTGAGCCACAGTCCTGGACACTAGGAAGTGGTGCTGAAGGTAACCAGATTGCCAAAATCCAAAAGTGGGGAATTGAACAATTTTTGGCTAAAAACTGCTCTGAGAATCAGGAGGAGACCGGGACCAACATGCTGGCCTATCTGCCAGCGGTGTATCACCGGTCGGACTGACTTCACAGCTTCTTCTACTACATTCTTCTCCACAGCAGTAATTCCTGTTCAATGGTCCTTCACCAAAGAGGTATCAGGCCTCATGGAACTGTCTTTGGCTGCACCCGTCTGCCTCGTCCTGCTGGAGATTTTCAACTTTAATTTCAGAAACTAAGTTTGAATGTAGAAATGTTCCCCACAGCTTCGAACCACGGCTATCCAATGACGATTGTCAGATCTCGACTTGGCCCTCACAAGATTCATCCTGCTCACGTTAAAGGTCCTTTGATTTCAGGTACCACTCCATTCCTGTCCATTTGGACTTGGCGGCAGAGAGTGGCTCAACAGTGGGCCGATGGAATGTAGGTTGGTTCCTGGTTGTGCCGCCCTAGTTCATAGGTCAGCGTTCTAGTGTTCCGCTGACAGTCCGCCATTTCGTGCGCGAGAGTTCTCTGCTCTGCGCACTTCAACTGTCGTTTTGGATTGGAAGGACGCTTTTCCTCAGCGCTTCCTATTTTGAACATTAGATTCGTAATTTGGGCACAGTTACCTGTGCAGGGCTCTTTAGTAATTTCGGAGCCTATTGTTGCACACGAGACAAGACTTTAGAGTTAGAATTTGGTCCGAATGCAAGTCTCGTATTTCCTCAGTTCACGGAGGAGGTAATTCTGTCTCGCTTCTACAGTATAGCTTGGTTCTCAGCAGACTCGTCAAGAAGTCTCCAGCAACCCTCGTTCCTGAAGAGTCCAAGTGCTAGCGGGTCCTGGCAGCAGCTCCGAATTCACCGGCTGAGCAGTAGGATTGTTCCTTGTTGTGTTTTTTCCAGTTGAACTAATATGTGAAACTCTTCCTGCAATAGACTATGTGTACTCTGCCCTAGATAGTCTCTTTAGGGGGCATTCCTATAAATTCACTGAACTACTGGAGTGACTTTAACTTCAGGAACAGTTATTCATTATTCTTCATAGCTTCCTGCAGCGTCCAGCAATCTCTCTGGTTGAGCATAGTAAATGGGGTATTCATTGTATGCATATAATTAATACTGCTGTCTACCTCCATATCTTCATCCTACCAACTGCAACTTCTGGATACTGAACTGTATGCATCGATTAATATAGGAAGCATGTTATATCCTATGAAGAATTAGAGAGCAGCAAATTCCACACTTGATCAAGGTAAAATGAGAAGCTAGTGGGTGACTAGTAGTTTAGGAAGCAATCTTGTGGGAACTGTATTAATGATGTTCTTCATGTTTTAGGTGCGGTTGGGCCATCTTTAGAAGAGTCCTAGGGCACCAGTGTGGCAGTCTCTCTTGTCTATCCACTTCCCCTTTCCCTTCCGTTCCTGGCCTTGGAGAAATCCGGGTCCAGGGAGGTGAGGGAATTAGGAAATACTCAGCTGGGCTTCCCCCTTCAGTCATCTGCTTCCACGGAAAAGCCAAGAATTCAGGTACACTTCTGACAGATTGAAGTGCCCTCTAATTCTCTTCCGTTTGAGCAAAATGGCTGAGGGGTTTGATGTAAAAGCGCTAGCCTCTATTTTGGAAGGGTTGCAGAAACAACTTAGTGAGACTAGGGAAGAGGTTAGAAAATCTAATCAAGAGGCAAGTTTTCTTCTGCAAAGAATTGATCAGATGTCCACAAGTCCTAGTCCTAATTTTGGGGGTTTAAGGGCCCCAGCTTTTGATCCTTCCCCAACTACTTCATCGTCCCTTACCACTCAAGTAGTGCATGCCATGTCCCCCACAATTCCCTTGGCAGCCCCAGAGAGGTTTCAGGGGGACCCCAATAAAGCGCAGATATTCATGACTCAGTGCTCTCTCCATTTTTTATGTAAGCCTATTTTGTTTAAGGAGGATCAATCCAAGGTGGCTTTCATGCTCTCTTACCTGAGTGGAGACGCAGCTTCGTGGTCTATGCCATTGGTCTCCTCTAATGATCCTGTGCTGTACAAGTTTGAAGAGTTCAAGAAAGAATTCTTACGAATTTTCGACAGAAGAACAATATCACAGGCTACAGATAATGAACTATTGGATTTGAAACAGGGCAATCGCGAACTGGTGGCATACCTGGCTCAGTTCAATAAATTAATTGTTGAAACGAATTGGCCTTCAGAAAAAAGAGCAGCAATTTTTTACAGAGGTCTTAAGGATGAGTTAAAGGATGGGTTGTCGCAAATTCCCCAGAGACCCACGGAGGTGTCAGAGCTCATCGACCTTGTGCTTCAAATTGATCAGCGTCAGTCAGAACGACGTAGTGAAAAAAGAAAAGACTTGAAACCATTTCCCCCTAGATTTGATCGTGCTAGAGTTGAACCGGTAAAGCATTCTGAAGGGGTCGTTCCTGAAGAACCCATGCAAATTGGCACAGTTCGTGGACCGCTTTCGAAGGAAGAAAGGGAGAAACGCCAAATGGGAAGGCTCTGTATGTATTGTGGACAGCCTGGTCATTTTGTCAGAGAATGTACCAAGAAACCAAAATCTAAGCAATGGGTAAAAGACAGGCTCCACCAGTAGACGGAGTTGCTCTGGTGGGAGCTCCTTTAGAGTCAACTCCCAAACCTCAATCATTAGCGAACACTCTCCAATCTGCAGCTCCACATCTGATCTTGTCCTGTAAGATTTGCTTCGGGGAGAGACGAGAAGAAGAGGTAGACATCATGTTGGATTCTGGTGCCACAGGAAATTTCTGTGATATCCAGTTCGCAAAAACTATGGGCATAAGATTTGAGAAGAAACCAAGGCCGGAGCCGGTTAGAGCTGTGGATGGTACCAACTTATCATCTGGTCCAATTGTCTTTGACACCGAGGCAATTTTGGTAGTAGGTCCTGGAGAACATCGAAGCAATATTAGTTTCAATTTAATTGATGCGCCTCAATTTCAGATGATTTTGGGATTGCCCTGGCTCACAGAACACAATCCACAGATCGATTGGTCAAGGCGTACTGTGGAAATGAATTCAACCTTCTGTCATGAGCATTGTTTCCGTGAGCAAGTCGAAGAGGTGCAGACCACGTTGTCGTCCAGTTTGGCAGATCAAGTACAGATGATTTGTGCAGTAGAGATTCCTGAGATTCCACAGGAATATCAAGATCTGACAGAGGTGTTTAATGAACAAGAAGCCAGAAAATTACCGCCTCATCGGGACTACGATTGTCGAATCGAGTTGGAGCCTGGAGCACCTTTGCCCTGCAGTCGCATTTATGCTTTGTCTGAGCCAGAGAATTTGCACTTGAAGGAATACATAGAGCAAAGTTTAGCGTGTGGAATTATACGACCCTCCCAGTCTCCAGTGTCATCTCCTCTCTTCTTCATTCCTAAGAAGGATGGTTCTTTGAGAACCTGTATAGATTACAGAGCCTTAAATCTAGTGACAAAAAAGAATCGCTATCCTTTACCTCTCATTTCGGAACTCCTAGATCAGGTCAAGGACGCGTGCATCTATACCAAGTTGGATCTGCGAGGAGCATATCATCTTGTGAGAATGGCGGAAGGAGAGGAGTGGAAGACAGCCTTTCGAACGCGGTTGGGGTTGTTTGAATACCAAGTTATGCCCTTTGGGTTATGTAACGCCCCAGCTGCCTTCCAGCATTTCGTAAATGATGTGCTTCGAGAATTTTCGGATCGATTCGCTGTGGTCTACATCGATGATATCCTCATTTTTTCAAACAGTCTGGAGGAGCATGTTGGTCATGTTAGAGTGATTTTGGAACGATTGTTGGAACATCACCTGTTCGTGAAATTGGAAAAGTGTGTCTTTCATTCTTCTAAGGTGGAGTTCTTAGGATTTATTCTGTCTCCAAAAGGGGTTTATATGGATGACTCCAAGCTACAGGCAATCAAATCTTGGCCAGCTCCCAGATCTGTGAAAGAGATACAAAGTTTTTTGGGATTCGCCAACTTCTATCGGAGGTTCATCCAAAATTTTTCGGAAAAGGTGGGTCCCATTACTCGCCTTTTGAAGAAGGATGCGCGATTTGTTTGGGGCCAAGACTCTGAAGACTCTTTTCAATTGCTAAAAGAAGCGTTTGTATCAGCCCCAGTGTTGCAACACCCGGATTTGAAAGAACCCTTTTACATTGAAGCAGATGCCTCAAATCTGGCCATTGGAGGAATCCTTTCCCAGCGTCATAAACAGACGGGCCAGTTACATCCTGTGGCGTATCATTCGCGGAAATTATCTCCTGCGGAAATCAATTACTCCATTGCGGACAAGGAATTATTGGCCGTTAAGGATGCCTTTCAGGTTTGGAGGCATTATTTACTCGGGGCAAGACATGTGATAACAGTATTCACGAATCACCGCAATCTGCAATTTTTGAAATCAGCTCGTACCCTCACACCTCGTCAACTGCGATGGTCGCTTTTCTTTGCTGATTATGACTTTGTCTTAACCTACAAGCCTGGGTCTGCAAATGGAAAAGCAGACGCTTTGTCCCGTCTCAGTTCGGAAGGAGAGATAGAAAAGGTTTCCGAAGGATATATTATCCCTCAAGAAAGAGTCATAGCAACTGTCACAGAAGATGATCTGGGAAATCTAATCAGGGAAGAATTTCGAGGAGAAAAATTTCGCAATTGGCTGGCAGAAGGTGTGGATCGAGAAGTCCGAGATGGAAAACCTTATATTCAAGGAAAGATGTTTGTGCCTAGTGAGGAACTTCAGGAAAAAGTCATTCGACTTCTACATGATCATCCACTTGCAGGACACAAGGGAGAAGTCAAAACTGTGGAATTGGTGAAGAGGACCTTTTACTGGCCTGGAATGGAAACTCAGGTGAGACAGCACGTAGCCACTTGCGAGCAGTGTGTTAAAGGGAAAAGTTCTAGGCAGTCCCCACAGGGTTTGCTCATGCCTTTGCCATCAGCCCCGTCCCCGTGGCATACTATCCTAATGGATTTTATAGTGGATTTGCCCTCCAGCCAGGGATTTTCTGTGATTTGGGTGGTGGTTGACCAATTTTCTAAGATGAGTCATTTCATTCCACTAAAGACCTTACCTACAGCTCCACAACTAGCCTCCTTATTCATTCAACACATTGTCCGGTTACATGGGATTCCGAAGGTTGTCATTTCTGACCGGGGACCACAGTTTGTTTCTAGATTTTGGAGGTCCTTTTTGAAGGGGTTGGGGGTGGATTCTCGTCTGTCCACCAGTTTCCATCCAGAAACAGATGGACAGACGGAAAGAGTAAATCAGGATTTGGAGCAATATCTTCGTCTGTATTTGATGGATCAGGAAGGGGAATGGCCTTCTTTATTAAGTACAGCGGAGTTTGCATATAATAACTCAATTCATTCAGCAACAGGTTTCTCCCCATTTTTTCTAAATTCTGGTCGACATCCCAACATGCTAGTTGGTCTGGAGGAGGTGGAGGTCCCAGCAGCTGAGGAGGTGATTCAGAATTTGCAGAAGGCTTTTCAGTCTGCATCTCTCAATCTATCCAAGGCAAAATCTGGATACAAGAAACAAGCGGATAAGAAACGAAGGGAAAGTCCAATTTTTAAGGTTGGGGATTTGGTTTGGATTTCAACTAAACACATGAGATTAGTGGGGAATCGAAAATTTCAACCTCGATATGTAGGTCCATTCCCAGTTGAGCGTATGATTAACCCAGTTAGCGTGAGAGTAGCTCTTCCTAACTCTATGAGAATCCATCCTACTTTCCATGTCTCTTTGGTCAAGCCAAGTCCACCCAATTTGAGATGTGAGCCATCTCCAACTTCAGTTCAAGTGGAGTCTGCACAAGAGTTCGAGGTGAAAAGAATTCTGGACTCCAAATTGAAAAGGAACAGACTGTTCTACCTAGTTGATTGGAAAGGTTTTGGCCCTGAGGATCGTTCTTGGGAGCCTAGTTCTAATGTTCACGCTCCCAGATTGGTAGCCGAATTCCACAAGACTTATCCACAGAAGCCTAGAGAGGGGGCTTTAGTGGGGGGTACTGTCAGATCTCGACTTGGCCCTCACAAGATTCATCCTGCTCACGTTAAAGGTCCTTTGATTTCAGGTACCACTCCATTCCTGTCCATTTGGACTTGGCGGCAGAGAGTGGCTCAACAGTGGGCCGATGGAATGTAGGTTGGTTCCTGGTTGTGCCGCCCTAGTTCATAGGTCAGCGTTCTAGTGTTCCGCTGACAGTCCGCCATTTCGTGCGCGAGAGTTCTCTGCTCTGCGCACTTCAACTGTCGTTTTGGATTGGAAGGACGCTTTTCCTCAGCGCTTCCTATTTTGAACATTAGATTCGTAATTTGGGCACAGTTACCTGTGCAGGGCTCTTTAGTAATTTCGGAGCCTATTGTTGCACACGAGACAAGACTTTAGAGTTAGAATTTGGTCCGAGTGCAAGTCTCGTATTTCCTCAGTTCACGGAGGAGGTAATTCTGTCTCGCTTCTACAGTATAGCTTGGTTCTCAGCAGACTCGTCAAGAAGTCTCCAGCAACCCTCGTTCCTGAAGAGTCCAAGTGCTAGCGGGTCCTGGCAGCAGCTCCGAATTCACCGGCTGAGCAGTAGGATTGTTCCTTGTTGTGTTTTTTCCAGTTGAACTAATATGTGAAACTCTTCCTGCAATAGACTATGTGTACTCTGCCCTAGATAGTCTCTTTAGGGGGCATTCCTATAAATTCACTGAACTACTGGAGTGACTTTAACTTCAGGAACAGTTATTCATTATTCTTCATAGCTTCCTGCAGCGTCCAGCAATCTCTCTGGTTGAGCATAGTAAATGGGGTATTCATTGTATGCATATAATTAATACTGCTGTCTACCTCCATATCTTCATCCTACCAACTGCAACTTCTGGATACTGAACTGTATGCATCGATTAATATAGGAAGCATGTTATATCCTATGAAGAATTAGAGAGCAGCAAATTCCACACTTGATCAAGGTAAAATGAGAAGCTAGTGGGTGACTAGTAGTTTAGGAAGCAATCTTGTGGGAACTGTATTAATGATGTTCTTCATGTTTTAGGTGCGGTTGGGCCATCTTTAGAAGAGTCCTAGGGCACCAGTGTGGCAGTCTCTCTTGTCTATCCACTTCCCCTTTCCCTTCCGTTCCTGGCCTTGGAGAAATCCGGGTCCAGGGAGGTGAGGGAATTAGGAAATACTCAGCTGGGCTTCCCCCTTCAGTCATCTGCTTCCACGGAAAAGCCAAGAATTCAGGTACACTTCTGACAACGATGTTCTCCCCTGGTACACAGGGCCGGACTGGGAACCACAACCGGCCCTGGCAAAGTGCTCGGGAGTGTTAGAGGTGCCGCCGAGCAGTTTCCCAGGGCCGGTTTTTGGCCGATTTTGGTACAGGGCCGATTTTGCAGCAAAATCGCCCCCAGATGCCCAAAACCGGCCCCCACCCGTGCGGCGCACCGGGGGATTGCTCGGTGCCCGCTATGGCCAGTCCGGCCCTGCTGGTACACCTCCTTGCCTTGCCCCACTGAACTTTTCCTTCTCAGAAATTCTTCCAAGTCTGAAGGTAAGCGCTGACTGGGTCCAATCCACTTCTTGAATTCAAACAGCGCTCCATCATGGTCTGCCATATTTTTCAAGTTTGACGCGGTCTCCCTCTACTAGATGTCTGCATTTGGCACTTTTATCTTTTAGGTGCTAGATTTCACTAAAAACTTTAAAAATTCATAACTCCAGTGTAATTCCGCACCATACCCGGGCGAGATTTTTAATATGGTGGCAGAGTCTGACCACTAGGGAAATGAGCACAGCATTCTAGCTTCGTGAGAGGACATGACGCAGGGGCAGGAAATTAATGGCTGAGCGGAGGAGGAAAAAAAGAAGTAAGATGGAGGAGGAGTAGAGGAACCAGGAGGAAGTAGCATCGAGCCTGAAGCCAGAGGGAGGGACGTTGATTCTGGAGGAGAGGCTTTGGGACTGAGAGAGCACAAATCTGAAAAAATTGAGAAGTGCACCATATTTACAAGCACGTTGTATTAGCTTAATATAGATCACATAAGAGTGTCAAACTTATAGAGTGCAAATGTATAAGAGTGTTTAGTTAGAATAAGAATACATATATCAGAGTGAAAAACTAATGTAGAGATGTTAGAATGATGTTGAAATTTCATGTTGTGTAACTGTAGTAAGGGAAAATGTAACTCTGCAAACCATAGAAATGTGTAGGCCACATGGCATTACACAAGAAACGTAAGATGCTGTTATACTTTTGCTTAGCATGGATTTTAATGTTGTTGCAATGCAAAGTATTATTAATCATAGAACTGAAATATATGTTTTATAGAAGTGCTTCATTTAATCAATGTGTGTTAGTTAGGATACTGTTTAAACAAAGAAATTAAATGTTTTCAGAGTGCAGAGGCCCGTTTCATGTAATTCTAGTAGGCCTGATTAGATAAAGTCATTTCTTTTGATCTGCATGTGCTCGTTAGAGAAAGGTCAGGCAAAGCACAAAACGCAGAGCCTGTTACATGGTTTACGACTAAGGAGATATGGTGGAGGCCGGAATTTGGGGCCCACAGAGAAAGTGTCTGTTTGCAGGTGCGAGGGGGTCTAATCAGGAAAGTGATGAATAGGCTTTGTTCAGAGAAGCCTGGCACAGGCCTGGAGGAGGCTTCAGGAATTTCCTGGGGGGTACCGTCCAGCCGGAGAGGAGCCTGGGAAGCAAGGTCAACTTTAACGAAGGGTCCAGAGGAGTACCAGCATGGAATTTGCCGCCAGAACCAACCTCACGTGAGAGGCGTCTCCAGGGGCGTTCCTATTGGAAATGTGATTTTGTATTAGGGACAGCACCCCGGGGTGGAGTTAGAGCAGATGGTCTGAGGAGCCTAAGAGAGCGGATGGGTAGGCAGCTAGATTAACTTCAAGAGATCGATACTCAAAGAGACTAAGGGAAGTGAGTGATCTTCTTTGGAAGTCACCACGGCTGACACCTTTTTAGGTTAAGATCTTGCTAAGTAGGGATGTCACTTAGTTCAGTGTAGGGATAGACTAACCTGACTTTTCCTTTCTGTAAATGACTCTCAGGTTGCAACTTGTAGCTATTCTTGCAACCCTTATGATATTCAAACTGCTCCTGATAATATTCTTTTGCAGACTAAGAGCATTTAGAGAATTTCTGTTTATATTGATACCTGTATATCTTTTGAACCTTATTTTGAGATGTTTGTATCTCCAGTTATTTTTGGCTTTACAATAAACTTTTAAACTTTATCCGTAGTTGGTGGTTCTTTAGAGTGGTGTAAGTCTTTAACTGATTGACCTAGTAGTGGATTGCCTTTTACTCAATGACAGGTACCAACGATTTAGTCGACCTGAACTGGGATCTGGAATAATAACAATAGACCAGAAATCCCGCGTTAACAGGACTCCAGAGAGTCCCCTAGCAGAGTGAGAGCAGAAGAAAGAATGGAGCTTGGGAAATTAGCACCAGAAGGCACTGCCACCAAGTCTAACCATCCCAGAGGAGAAAAGGACGGTGTGACTCCCCAGGCCAAGACCCTGGAGGGCTGTGGCTCAAGGCAAGTACCCTTCTTAACCACTTGGATGCTAATGACAAGGGTAACTCGTCATGGAGTTTCCATTGATTTCAATGGAAATTACATTAGCACCCTCGTGGCACCTTAGCATCCAAGTGGTTAAGCCTCTTTACCATGGGGAGCCGGAGGAATGGACACCATTAGGGTTTGGGCACTCACTGGTGTAGTGTGCATATAAGAAGGTGTTGGGAATCCCCTGGTGTTATGTGCATGTCACACAAGTCACCAAGAAGGTTTTTGGTTACTTTGTGGTATAAGAGTGTGCAAAACTGACGGAAGCACGAGAACACCATGGGTGAAGGTGAAGGGTTAAAGTGTACCTTGGGCAAAAACCCAGACACCTGACCTTGTTTTATATTTGTTTGTTCCGAGGGACACATGTCATCCCCATTCTCTTGCTGAGATGAGAAGGAACAGGAAACCAATGACCAGGAGCCAGAGAGAAAGCAGCTACCCCGGTGCACAGTGAGGAAACTGACACAAAAAAACCTGGACATTCTCTTCCTGCTTGTTTTCTCTTACTTTATTAAAGTAAACAGTTATACCACTTACCCTTTGAGAGTCATATATGACCCAGTGACCACATCCGGTTTTACTGATTGGATGTTTGTCGTCTTGGTGTCAAATAATTTACTACAATGTACTCTATTTTTCTATATTGGTGTGGAATTTTTCTTTTGTTGTATTCTCACTTTATTACTGACTGTGTGTGTCAGAACAAGGAAAACAGTAACCTGAATTGTTCCAGGAGTATGCAAGAGCAAAACTGAGGAAACAAATCCCCCTGAAAGCTGGCACCACGCACATTACACCAACAACTGGGTACAGGGATCAGCCCCCAAGGGAAAGGGGGTTAGGATAGAAAAAAAGAAGAGAGTCGTCCAACTTCATCTATGAATTTGGTGGGTGTCGTCTAACTTCCTTGTTCACCAATATCCAAGGTTGCACTGTTAGTGGAGCTGAGGGTCCCTGCTGTTAAGAGTAAGTAAAGGAAAGGTTATACTCCCTAACTATTACCCTGTCCAACCAGGTTCTACTCGTACCTGCCTTCCCCTTTATGCACCTTGTCTTTAAGAGGGATGGAGTGTTGGGGCTCCTAATGACTTCTTCTGTAGTGTTATGTCAGTAAGTAGCATGACTGATAATCATATACCTCCCTCATAAATGAGGATCTGTGGTTTTGTTATTCCCTAAGGACACAAGAAGTACATTTGCCTCAGTGTTAGTTAGCAATACCATACAAGTGTGCGTTCCCTTTTAAACAGTTACCTCTTGTGTGGGCTTTTCACCAGGTCTTGCCAGTTCTTAAAGTTCAGAGGGGCCCTGTGTCTTGAGGGTCCTCTTAGCTCTTCTCTTCTGGCTTAATTGCTGCGGCCTTATCACTGCAAATGTATTTGGTGCTGCTCTAACCTAAATATCTAAACAATAACTCAGCATCCTATTCTCCAAAAAGCATTTTTCCCAGTTGCTGCGCTCTTTTTCCTGGCTAGAGCAAGCTAGCAGTAATTTTACTTACCATGCAAAAAATGTCTGTCTCTTTTGTTTCAAAAAACAGAATTTGGGAAGGGTCAAGGGAATAAATTTAACGACCTACCATTTCATTTCCCTATACACAAACTAATAAACACAAAGAAGTGGAAGGTCGAGTGTGTGTTGCTGTACTCGAGACTTAGAAAAACTGAGAACTGAAAATAGTGAAGAGCATAACAGCTGACTGAGATATTCCCATCAGACCACCCCTTTGGCGGATTTTCATCATATGGGATATTTGTAAGTATATCCAAATAACCGCCCAACCCATCTAAAGATGGTGCGGGTATGGATGCAGGGTCGAAATCTCTAGCCAAGCTGTTACTCAAGAATGGTCATCAGAGTGTGTGGTGCAGTGCTGTGGTGAAAAATTAAAATCAACTACTTAGACATAAATTGTATATTTAATAGAAAATGTCTAAGTGTTAAACTTAAAAGCACGCCTGGTAGTGGATAGATAACTACACTATGGCGCTGTGCTCGAAATTAAGTTGAATGAGGCGCTGCTGCTGGGAAACGTATACAGTGATTGTTTGATCAGGATCTACATGATTTCCAGAATATGACCTCTAGAGAAAGAACCGCTTTGGCGGGTGAGGTGAGGTCTTTTCCCACGCAGAGCGCGGTGAGTACACACTATGAGCTTGATATATGTAAATAAGCATGGTGTTAGAGTAAATATACCCAGTAGTAAGCTAAGTACAATATTTCTTAAGCTTTGTGTTGTCTGTACAGTTTCTTGTGATTTATTGAGTATATTGTAAATAGTGTTCCTTTATCATTCCTTATTAGGTTTGAGAAATAATGTATATCTCTCCTGTGAACATTGGGGCTCCAGGTTCCTGGTAGATGTATGTACTTTCTTTACTATTATGATTTTTGGTTATTTCACCACATTCACGTTTATGTAGCAGCAGTAGCTTACCAACTAGGTCCTGATGAAAGCCAGATAATGTCTAGTTTGGCTGAAACATGTTGACCACCAGCACAGCGCCATAGTGTAGTTATCTATCCACTACCAGGCGTGCTTTTAAGTTTAACACTTAGACATTTTCTATTAAATATACACCTTATGTCTAAGTAGTTGATTTTAAGTTTTTCACCACAGCACTGCACCACACACTCTGATGACCATTCTTGAGTAACAGCTTGGCTAGAGATTTCGACCCTGCATCCATACCCGCACCATCTTTAGATGGGTTGGGCGGTTATTTGGATATACTTACAAATATCCCATATGATGAAAATCCGCCAAAGGGGTGGTCTGATGGGAATATCTCAGTCAGCTGTTATGCTCTTCACTATTTTCTGTCTCTTTTGTTTTCCTTGCAGGTGATCACATTGAGCAGAAAACATTAACTCCAGACATTAGGAAAAAGGTAGATATCACAACAGAGTCTGGTTTGCAGGATCAGGGAAGTGGTGTTAAGCCTTGAAAAAACAAACAGGGCAAACAGACTCTTCTTGGGAAGTCTGTAAGTCAAACAGTTGGCACATGCAGGGGCGCATCTACAACACAAGACCGCACTCTTGATGAATGAATGTTTGAAAGTGAATTTTTAAAGAGGAGCTGCTGCTTCCTAAGAAACATTCTGCCACTATGCCGTCAGTGGAAGTACAACAATATTACACGTCCTGAAACAAAAGTTTTCAACTGGGCCTTAAACAGACTTTCATTAGGGATAGACGGAAGACACCATGTTAGGCATTCTAGAGACTTAGAGCAAAAAAAAGAGAAAGATATGGCACCTGATCTGCCTTTTCACACTTTAGGTACACATAGCAAATTTTGATTGCAGAGAGTAGTGCCCTTGAAGAAAAATATTTTTGAGTCTGTCCTGGATATACCTAGGGCTGCTATGATAAAATGCCCTGTGTGTAACCATAAGTGCTTTAGACTTTATTCTAGACTTGACAGTCAACCAATGAAGTCGTATCCAGCCTTGCTGAATGGAATGCGTTTTTGTAATATTTAGACCAAGGGGAACAGCTGCGTTCTGAACTCACTGATGCCGATTTAAAAGACTACGAGAGGCTCACAGATAAAGTACATGTGCATAATCCAATCTGGCTGTGATTAATGCATGTACAATATCTTTTTGGGTAGCTAAAGGAAGATATTTTATGTACTTCTTAAATATTTTAGAAGAGAAAAACAGGTAGCAGCACCTGAGCCTTGAAAGATAAGGCCTTTTCCAATGGAAACCCATGATTTCTGGCCACTGGTTGGGGGGGGGGGCTTGCCCCAAATCGGTAGGCCAGAGTCTTGTGGCATCAACCGGTGATGACGTGCCAAAAACTACAAATTCTGATTTGGCAGAATGGAACTGTAAACTACTATTGTGCATCCAACCAGCAACAGCAGTAAAACAGCCCTGAAAGCCACCAACCACATTGTCATCAAGCTGTTGGAATGCCAGTACAAACTTTGTGTCATCTGCATATGAAACTATGTTCCAACCCCACTTTTGAGCAATCGTTGCTAGTGGGTCCATATAGATATTAAACATGGTTGGGATTAAGGCTGAGCCCTGTAGGACACCACAGCGTATCTCTTTCAACCAGGAGGTAAAAGGTAATAGAAAAATTGCTTGTTGCCTGTCAGATAGAGAGGATCGAAGCCAATTCCAGGCTCTGCCCATTACCCTTACCTTCACCAGTCTCTGTAAGAGTATTGTATGGGTCACCATATTGAATGTGGGAGACAAATCTAATAGAATGACCAGTGCCTTTCTTCCCGGGTCCAGATTACATCTAATATACTCTATGACCTCCAAAACGGGAGACTCTGTGCTGAAGCTCGCACGGAAGCCGGACTGAGAAGGATGGAGGATGTAGTTACTTTCAATGTGCCTGATAATCTGGCAATTTACCAGAGGTTCCAGCACAGGGAGAAGAGAATAATTCTATAATTACTCAGGACAAGTGAATCAGAGTTGCTTTTCTTCCACAAGCCCGTTTTCCCATATTGTTGGCACTTTGCCCAATTTCCAAGGCTAGATTAAGAAGGACATTAATCTGTGGATTAATGAAGGGGACTGCCTGCAACAACATATAAAAGGACAGACTTCGAGAGGAGATCCAGATTTAACGTTATGGATAATATGCTCAGATGCAGCAAGAGTAATCATTGCAAAGGACTCAAAGCAACAAAACATCCTTTACGAGCAGAGGGTCAACATTTTACCCCAAGGAAGGAAGGTCCTCCGTTTTATCAAAATTTGATCAGATTGTTTCCTCTTTATCTTGAAAATATGTAGATAAGTCTTCTATCATCACCTGAGAATTGGAATTATTTGCTTGTTAGCTTCTGGACGTAGGAACTCTTTGACAATATTGAAAACCATTCACAGAAGCAGCTGTTTGTTTAGCAAAAAAAAATATTTTGCCTTTTTAATATGGCAACCACTCACCGAAGCCAAGTGAGTAGGTAGGGTTTCAAGGGGCTCTAAGAAGGAAGTCCACATTAAAAGGTGAATGGCTGTAGGAAGGAGACCAAAATTAAAAGGGTAATGGCAGTGTAGGGCCTCAGAGCGCTGTATTTCAGGAGCAGGATTATGGAGAGTGGGAGGGTCAAGATAACAGGAGGAACAGGATGGACTGGATCTGGGGTGAAAGGGTTGTATTCAGGCAGCACACACAGCTCAGGCAGAGTGAGACACAATAGTGGGCTGCATAAATACATCACATCTAAGATAAGTCTGACTGACTTTGATGCCAAGCTACCCAGGGTTAAGCACAGGTTAATTTTGTGAGGTTTTGTGGTCCACCCTGCAATGGATTGTGGCTGCTGATTGACCAGGACTCACACCACAGTCACCTAATAACTCAATTTCCCACACCCTGTGACACAGCCAGGAGGCTCTAGGGTTTGGAAGTATGGGTAGGAGGGTGCTTTGCCGGGTGATAGCAGAGGGGCTCTGCAAGATGCATCTGTCAGCAGGACAGGAGGACCAGGAGAGCAGAAAACGTGTTCAGGGAGCCACTAAAAACAGCTCCCTGCAAAGTGCGCCCTTTAAAGGCCAGGAGGCCTGTTAAAAATGCTCCTGGCTGGCTGAGGTAACCACCATGAATAAAACGAGCACCAAGATAATTGACTTCGACCCAAAGGGTCCTGAGTTATGCAGCTGGAATAATTTGGCCTATGAACCCTAAAATGAACAAGAAACTGAGAGTTAGGGCCTCTGCTACTACTTTCTAAAATTACCCCAGTGGTGGGCAAATTCCTGAGAGTGGAGGGGGCAAATTCTCCCTGTGCCCGTGTCTGGGAGGGCAAGTGAGTCAGCCACAAAGTACTGCTCCAGCTGTAGGTGGGAGCAGGATATCAGTTGTTCTCCCAGTGAGAGAAAAAAAATGCTGGTTCCCTATGCCGCACAAAGTAATATGCCAATCAGAAGTCACTGTTTGCATTTGACCAGGACCTAGGCAACATATCATGCTGACCACAATAAAGCAGAGGTCGGTTACACCAAGTTGGTTGTCCCGGTAAAAAGTTTTTTACATAATGACTTAGTCTTTTTATGGAAGTAAAAATCTCAAGTGGGGCTAGGTTGTAGGTTATATCCGATAAAGCCCTCTTGCAGTCGGAAAACATTAAATGAGGCATCTGGAATTAGCAGGAGAAGCTCCAAGGGGGAAAATTCACATTTTGTGCCAGCTAAAGTCCTCTCATCAGCTGGATACTTTTTGCACTCTCATCAGGTGAAAACGTCAACCTTGATTAAGGTCTTATTTAGAGTGGTGGAAAGGATACTGTGTCACAAATTTAGGTGATGTCACATCCACCATATTACAAGTGCATTCAAGCCTTTGGCACTTGTAATATGGCAGATTGCGATATACTCCACATTTTGTTTTTAAACAGATTTTAATGATTTTGAGATAATAATACAGCCCCTGTAGGCAAATACACAAGTAACACACTCATAGGCAGATCCCTGCTCACGTACCCCCAGCCCATCCCACCCCACCATCCTAAATGAGCCATAAACGCAACATCTCTGAGAACATCATCAAGTCCCCCAACCCCTCCCCATCGCGCCTCATTCCATGAAAGTCTGAATCTCGTTTTTCAATACTTGGCGCATATGCTGGACTTGCTTCAACTCAATGCTCCTGTAGTCTGCCCATGCCTGCCACACCTTAGAGTGTTTCTGTGGGCAGTCTTGCATCTTATACACTGCTACCCCCAAGCCCATGCAATGACTCATCCCTTTTTTCCACCCCACCAAGGAAGGGGGGCCGTGACCTTCCACTCACTTGCTATGTCCCATTTGGCCAGGGTCAGTCCCAGAAAAAGTTGCACTTATTTGTAGAGGTTGCCACCCAATGTGTTGTTAATGTGTTGGAGGGTACGGTTAGGATCCATTGGTAAAGTCCTGGCCAAAACCCTGCCCAGGCAGGAAGACACTCTGTGCCAAAATGGATTCAAAGCAGGACATCCCCATACTGTGCATAAATGTTCCGTCTTCACCACTGCATCAGTGGCAGTTTGGGGAAGCAATCACTCCCATCCTTTATAGATGATAGTGAATTTGGTAGACCCTGTGAAAGTACTTAAGCTGGATCAGTCTAAGTACGGCCGCAATCGCCACTGCATTAATTGCCCCCTCGGCCTCAGTACAATCCTCGCCTTCGAGGTACACTCCACATTTGTAATAGAGTATCCCATCTGCCAAACTCTAATAAGGCCCTTCGTCTCTTTTTTCGTGCTCAAAAACTTTCAATTGGACAAGCTTGTGAGCTGTAGTTGAGCAGGTCGTACCAAAGTCAGATACCTTAGGCATGAGGATCTGTTGAAGACTTATTTGGGGTAGCAAAGAATTCACACTGAGACCAACCTGATCTTCCCACGAAGGTTGAGCCTAGGGCGGATACCTTTGGTGGTTGGACCTGGTCATCCAAAGGTCTGGAAGTTGAAAATTGTCCAAATCCCAACTTCCGCTACTTCTAAGGCTCCTAAGAACTCAGGGACAAACTCAGAATACAGGTACCTACTCTAACAGAGGCTACCGGTATAATACAATCCAGGTCCACTTGCCACTGGTCAACTGGACACTCCAGCAAATGGTATCTTGCAGATTTTTATGGTGTCCCTTAACCACACAGGAGGCCAGCCAACTGGTCCATGGAGATCAATTCTTAGTCCTGGGTACAGGTAGTAGTAAGTCCAGCACTTTAGATCGCTACACACATCACAGTCAACAGGCACTGCCCTCTTCTGTTCTGCCACAGGTCCATCCAAAAAATTTTGTTTTGGTAGCTGGGTATGATCTGCTGCTTTTGATTAATTCACTAGTCAGTGGGTGGGGTGACTTCTGGACACTCCATGACCAACGAGCAAAATATTCCCCAGGGCAATCCTTACTACTTTTGCAGCACATCCTTTTTGCCACATTGCAAACTATCCCATAGTGCACCATTCTCAGTAACATCCAACATGGCAATCCTTTATGCACCTGGAAGGCGTTTCTCTCATACCTAGAGGTGTGGCTTGTGTGGTGAGCAGCCCCCTCCCACTCAAAATGGTTCTTGGGACAGCTACCTCCTCCACTGTGCATGAAGCCTGGAGGGCTAAAGTGTATAATGTGATCAAAAGAACTCTCTTCTCCAAGCTTCCCTTATCACTAAACTATGTATGCACAGCTGTTCCCTGGTCACTTTCAAGTTAGTGAAGCTCCTGTATACCCCTAATTGCCCTTGTTAGGTTAAGCTGTGTCACAAACTTCCCCGAAGACATCCTACTAGACCCAAGCTATCTTTTCTACTAAAGTATCTCAAGACTCATTAAAGGCAGCACTGACAGGCCTGCTGCAGGCACGCTAATGTTGGTTAGCCTGCTGGAGCTTTGGTCACGAAAATATGACTTTCTAGAAGTCTGTTTTTCTGTATAGTTATCAAAAACAGCTTCACTCTTTAGCTTGTGTTACAGAAAAGCATAGCACCTATGCAGTGAAATAGCGTATTGGGGCTAGACAGTGCAGGAACATTCCAACCTAATTCCCTACTTTGTGGGTTGCAAGGCTTACAGAGAGATGACTTGCTTAATATTTAAACATAGGCTTCCTACCAGTCTAACTGGGGTTATGTTGACGGATCTGTTGGTAGGTTTAAGCAACAGATGTAGGCTTGAAGCCATGTGTCCCTTGATAGCTCTGTGGATGGTAAAATAAGTGTTGCAGGCCACAGGTGATATTTAACTTTCCGTTCCATTGGTATGGTTCCTGTACCATAGCCTTACTACAAAGTTAAATATGGTAATTGGGGATTGGCCGATTTTACTTTACAATGTTTTAGGGCTCAGAGCAGATACACTGGGGACTGGACTGCAGTAACCTATTTTTCTGAGTTCAAAACCCAGCAGCATCAGTCGACAAAAATCGAGGGAAGAGCACGCAAAAGAGACACTTCCTCAAAAATATCTAAAAAGCATATTCTCTCTTCACCAATGTCAAATGTGAATTTAAGGACATGCTCATTGTTGTTTATGTTACTAAAGTCTTTTTATAACCCAGTGAGCTATTCCAAATTATGAAACAATCATCAATATATTTTAAATATATCGCTAGTTTTTCTAGTTGCATCTCACGGTCCTCTCCCCATACCACCTACTTTGACCACTATTCAATGGTTATCTTTTCAGAACTGGGGATTTTCATTTGTCATACTTTCTTCTCCTTATTTCATCTCACTGTCATCAGCTTGGGTATGTCTTCAATATGGAAGTTCCATCGTATTTGTATTCACTTAGTCCTTGACTTAATTTCTTTCCTTTATTTTTCACAGTTGCATGATATTTTTTTATTTTAATTAAATATTATATCATCCTAAATCTCCTTAATTGTTAATTTCATTTGCTCTCACTCTTTGGAGTGTGTTATAAAATCCCCATCATCCATTTTGGACACTGCATATTGCTTACATTCTTTCTTACGTTGCTTGCATTCTTGTAGCAATCCAGGGCTGGTGTTAGGAGGATTGGACATAATGAAAATTCTTAACTCTCTTGGAACTCTTCCCTATTCTATATATTCTATATTTTTGCAAGGAAAATATGTCCCAGTTTTTGCTGATTTCCTTTTTGCTCAAGTTTTCCAAACTGTTAAATTTATGTTTTGCATCCATTCTGGTAATATCAACGTTATCCAATGCGTACTGCAATTGTTTTGTCCCTGTACTAGTAAACAGTGTAGTTGCTTCCAAAGTCTGTTTCACCATACGATTCCATGTTGTGCTTGTACTGAAACAAAGCACCAACTTGTGCTCTGTGCTTTCCATTGGTGTGATGTTTTATACGCTACATTTTGTTATGTGTTTCATTTGTGCCTTCTCACCCCATCTTAATTATACTACAATATTTCTATTTTCTTTAATTTTGGCTATACTGTTTCAATATGTATACATAATTGCTTTATAGTATGAAGTATTCCATGCAGACTTTCTGTGTAAAATAGATTTGGAAATACTTTTACCCTTAGGAGACTCTTGCAGTGAAAAGATCTGCTGATTCCACTTTTAAATTGCTCAATCACTAGCTTGAGCCTACTTCTATTTGTTCTGCTCCATGAAACAGGACAATGTTGTGTACATCTATCTTCATACAAACAATGGTCCACCTCAGTGCAAGCTTACACTGGTGCTCACAAGAAGATGGCAATTCCACAATAGATTGCTCTCCAAAATTCACAAGCGAGAGGTGGCATTTCAGTAGGCAAAATATCTTAATTTATTTTCTTAATTAAAATACCACATCACCAAACGTTGTAAGCTATCCTGATCATTATCAAAGCTGGTTTGTGTCCTTTTTCTGTTTCCTAATTATAACTACCTAATGGTGATCGTCAATGGGTTGTAATAGGATTGCTTTTCCATACACAAGACATTTTCTGGTTTGCTAATAACGTTGGGGCTGTTTGACAATTCTTCACAAAACTTTCCGCGAAGAAAACAAATTAATTTCAGCTCATTCATGGATAGGTTTGGGTTGTCCCATCAAGATGGGCTGCGAAAAAAAAAAGGGGGGGGGGTCAAAATTTTTTAAACCCTGAAGCAATTTCTATAGACTTCTTCAAGAAGTACTACTGCAAAAACTGCTGAACAGAATTACATCACATTTAGCAGGAAGCTAGATGTTGGTCCGTGGATTGTGCTTTTTGAGATTTGGTGTAAAACTGTTCAGTAGTTTTTGAGAAGCTAAGGTTCAAATAGATCTGTATGTCTGGGTGGTTGGGTATATCTGTATATTTGGCCGGTAGGTTCCGAGGGACACTTGCAGGAGCGCCAATTTATTAAAAGAGAATTCTGATTAGCCTGGGGAGCTTTTTTCCCGGTGCTCCATCTTGCTCCCATGGAAGTCAGAGTCCCACGAGAGTGCACACTCTGATTGGCTACCACCAAAATGAGAAAAATGCATTTAAAAGACACTAGGGACCCTATCTCCCAGGGCTGCTGCTTAAAATACAAGGGTGGGGCCATACAGCTCCCCTCCCTGAGCCTTTAATGGCCCTAGCGACCCTTTCCCCTAGGGCCAGCTCACATATTGTCCTGCAGAGCCCACTCCCAGGACACAGCAGTTTTGCTGCCTTCACTAGCGCATGCAAGGAAACTTGTGTTTGATCCCCCATGGCGGGAGCATTTTTTAATCTCCCACCAAACAGAAGCACACATAAAGTCTGCTCCTAGAAGTAAGGACCTGCTCGGGTAGCGCAGAGTTGCTGTCCCATGGCCGGGCTGACCACAAATATTCAAAGAAAAAGAGTTGCCCCTCGAGTGGAACAGCACTCGCAGGTAGGTAAATCCAAGAACAGGAGCAACTGCCGTAGACACTCTCCTTACAAATCTCGATGTCCGATGTGCCAACAGTAGCGAACCACCAGTCCCAGCATGCAATGTATTCGCTCACCTGAGCGTGATCATCAAAAATGTAAATAATTGGAGGGAATTGACTGTTGCTTCCCAGTCTGCTGTTTGTCACAGGGAGATTGTCCATGAATAAGGCCGTTGGCCCGAAACGTGTCGGACATCGAGATTTGTGAGGAGAGTGTCTGCGGCAGTTGCTCTTATTCTTTGCTTTCCCCTCCTGTGAGTGCTGTTCCACTAGAGGGGCAACTCTTTTTCTTTGAATATTGGTGGATAGCCCGACCATGGGACAGCAACACTGAGCCACCCAAGCAGGTCCGCCATGGCATATTTGGGCTTTGATATGTGGAGCAGGAGGTGCATGACTATGTAGGAGCGACTATGCAGGACATTTAATAACCTTTGAAAGAACTTTGGATTATGTGCCAACAGTAGAGACCCACATGGATAAAGATCAAACTACCAGTCCCAGCATGCAATTTTATCGCTCACCTGAGAGTGATTGTTAAAAATGTAAATAAATGGAGGGAATTCACTGGTTCTTCCCAGTATGCTGTTTGTCACAGGGAGAGTGTTCATGAAGAAGGGCATTGACCCGAAACGCGTCGGACATGGATATTTGTAAGGAGAGTGTCTGCGGCAGTTGCTCCTGTTTTGTGCTTTACCCAGCTGCGAGTGCTGTTGCACTCGAGGGACAACTCTTTTTTTTGAACATGTATATATATATACATTCGTTCATATGTGTAAAATAAAAATTTGGAGCACAAAGTACCCCAATTTTTTGGGCATCTGATATAGGACTTTTAGAATACCTCCTTGAACTAGAGGGAGAAGGCAAACCGGATACACCCCTAGAACCTTTAGCATTATAATTGGAAAAGAACTGGCCATGATAGACACAAAGACAGAAGGGGCACCCCCTTTTCGACCCGAAACAAGATACATTACTCAGATGGCAAAGGACAACATAGATACATTTTCAGAAAAAAAGTTAATGAACTGCGGCACCTAAATCTCCTGTCTAATCAAAAGAGAAGATGCAGAAACAACAAAAAAGACTTTCTTTGCCACGATAGACAAACTTAAGAAATTAGAAAATGTGATAGTGAAACCCTCAGACAAGGGGGTAACATTGTACTGTGGGATAAAGAACTTTACCTGAAAGAACCATATCTGCAATTGAACGATAAAGAATACTGCAAGTGCATCACCATGGAAGAATATATGAAAGTGAAAGATGAGTTTAACAACAGATTAAGCATCTGGAGAGATCCAGAAATTTTAAGCTGGGACGAATACAGCTTTCTGAAACAAGACTACCCCAAACTACCAGTATTTTACTTGAATACTGAAATACATATAAACAGTGTAGCACCACTGGGGAGACTAATTATTTCTGTGCAATATAGTATGTTTGAAAATGTATTAAACTACATTGACTTCTTTCTGAACCCTATTGTAGTTAAACTATCTTCGTACTGAAATTGGAAACCACTATACATAGGAAGCTCACGGCAGGAAACACAATCCCCCATGGCAATAGCTTTCATCCTGCCCCTTTTGCCAAAAGCATCCCCTTCGGGAAGTTCTACAAAGCTAGAAGGGTATGCAGTACTGATGTAGAGTACAGTCAGGTAGAAGCACAAATGACAGCATGCTTCAAGCAGAGGGGATGCTCAGACAATATATTGAAAGCAGCATCTGTAAGAGCAAGGCATTGAAAAGGGAGACTGTCCTTTTCGACCAGAGAAGACCCAAGAACAACCCACGGTTTCAGAAACACAGATTTAACACTACTTATAACTCAGAATATTAAAAGGTCCATCATGCATTACAGAAACACCAGCATTTAATTAGAGAGCACCCAGTTATAGGCCAGACCACATAACTAGTCACTCCAAAATTACTATTAGGAAATCTAAATCATTGAGGGATCATCTAGTCAAAGGTAACTTGTACGCCAGACCAGAGAAAAAAACATAGCATACTACAGAGAAGGCTTCCACAAATGTTCAAAGTGCAAAGCCTGCAAACATGAAGAGGATATGTCCCAGATTCAAGTTTTGTTAAACAAATCCATCAAAATGAGGGGCATTCTAACATGTAAGAGCAACTCTTGTCTATGCACTGAAAAGCCCATGCCCAAAATGTTATGTATGGAGTACCACTACAGAGGCACACAAATGTATACTCCAACACATCTGAGCAATCAACAACAGCTGCCCTTATAGTCTTAGACTTAAGTGCGGCCTTCGATACGGTCTCACACTCTATTCTCTTGGAGAGACTGGAGGCTTTAGGCATTGCTGACACTGCTTTGAAATGGTTATCCTCCTTTCTGAAGGATCAAACTTTTCAGGTCTTTTCACCGAACAACATTCTACTACTCTAACACTGACGCAGTGGTACATGTTGAGCTCTCTGTTGTTTAACATCTACCTACGCCCCTTGATGGATGTGATTGATGAATCTGGCCTCACTGTATTCTCATATGCGGATGATTCTCAGATTATTTTTTCACCATCCGATGCTCGAAACAAAGACCCTGCCCCTCTCAGGCAAGGTTTGACTAATTCCGCACTCTGGATTAACAGAAACACCCTCAAACTCAATAGCGATAACACCGAAGTCCTGATCCTGGGAAATAACCCTGATCTCTGGGGAGTCAGCTATTGGCCTGCCATATTGGGGCCTTTGCCCGTTACGGTGGATAAAGTCAAGAATCTCGGTTTCATTATCAATAGAAATCTCTCCCTGACACCACAGGTCTCTAAGCTTACTGCCTCCTGTTTTTTCCTTCTGAAATTGCCTAAGAAGATACTCTGGCTGATCCCCCTAAATTCACAGAGAACAGAGCTGCAAGCTCTGGTTGCTTCCAGATTGGATTATGAGAATGTTCTTTATCTGGGTGCTGACAAATCCTTGATTTGTCACTTGCAGATCTCCCAAAACGTGGCTACCCACCTTCTCTTGCGGCTGTGGAGATTTTTGTCCATTGCTCCCTTGCAGCAGAGACTGCATTTGGTTGAGAGTTGACAAATGGATTACGTTCAAGGTCAGGATATAATCGAATTGCGTCCGGGTGCCCACCGCCTCGTTTGCCGCCAGAGGACCTTCATCTACGGCATTGCTGGGATTACATCCTGGTATTGTAGAGAATTATTGGATTATACTAAACGCTCACAGAATAGCATTGTGATCAATGACTTTCCTATTTAATTGCTCCTTCCTGAGGCTGATATTGTATGAGACGTCTAGAGCCTACCTTTTATACTTTCTCCTGGATATTTGTCTATTGAGCTGGTCCCAATAGTATATGTCTCTTTATAACCTTGAGTTGACGATTTGAACAAAGGTTCTGCTTGTGTGTCCCACACTCTATATATTTACCGCCCTGATGAAGGTGTAGCCCCCCCTGGGCTTGACACCGAAATGCGCATTGGCATTGAATTACTCTGTGTATTTGGATCTGGCCTCCATCTTTGATTGGGAGGCCACGATTCTAACATCATCTCGCTGTAGGGCTTTTTTGGATTGTTTTAGCAATGTGTATGATTGACGGAATGTTGTTGATTGAGAGTGACGAATGAATGCGTATGCAGCCTTGGAATTTTGAATGAGTGTTATTTGATTGAATGCTGTGTGTGGGACCTATATATATATATGCTTATTATGTATTCTTCATCTATTCATGTTTTTCCCTTTGTGAATTTTGATTCATTATAATGGATTATGAAAATGACAATAATAATAAAAATATAGAATTTTTGTAACAATGTTTATTCTTGGAATTATTATGATTATGTCCTATTGTTAACCCAATGTTGTCTAATATTGTTTGACCCTATTTGGGCTCTCTAAATATCCTACATATAGGCAGGCTGTCCACCCGGTATGCCGGTTCTGACCTATCAGTGAAGATCCAGGCCTTGATGTCTGGTATGGCTAGTCCCCCCTCATTGACTCCTTTTTGTAGTTTATGTAGGGCTCTGCAAGGTGCTCGCCCGTTCCATATAAGTGCCCTCACTTCAAAGTCGATTTTCTGAAAAAATAGCTTTGGTATCTCATATGATGTGTTCTGGATTGTATACAGCAGTTGTGAAAGTGTCATCATCTTGAAGAGCGCACCACGGCCCATTACCTTGAGAGGAAGTGAACGGAAGCGTTTGGCATTTATGGAGAATCTTGCTAGCTGGGTATCTCCATTCCACTGATAAAACACATGAAGATCCCGGGTTATGTGTATCCCCAGATATTTAAAGCAGGACCTTTCTACAGGTATTTTACACCTAGAGGTCAGGTCTGGGGTACCCCCACCAGTGGAAACAGCAACGACTTGTCCCAATTGATGCAGTATCCAGAATAGTCTCCTTATATCCGGAATATTTGCAGTGCTCTGTCCACTGATTGCCTGGGCTTTTCAACATATAATAGTATATCGTTGACATAGAGGGAGATACGTTCCTCCCATTCATCCCCAATGGGGATGCCCCAGATAAGGGGGTCCTGCTGTACCCACGCCGCCACTGGCTCCAGCGCCAAGGCAAACAGAAGCTGGGACATTTGGGCACCCCTGTTCAATCCCCCTCTGTAGCTCAAATTCTCAGGAAGTCGTTGAATTAACTCATACCCGTGCCAGTGGTTTGTGATAGAAGAGCCTCACCCAGCTCACAAAGTTAGGTCTGAGGCCGAACCGGCTTAAGACTGCAAGTAAATACTCCAACTTTACACTGTCAAAGGCCATCTTGGCATCTAACGACAACAGGGCGGCCGGGTTTGTCGCCAAGTTTGCTGTCATATAGAGGAGCTCAAACAGTGACCATAAGTCAAGTCTCTATGGGGCATAAATCCTGCCTGGTCTGGGTGAAGGAGGGAGTTTATGACTTTAGAGATCTGATTCGAGGGTGCCTTAGCCAATACTTTGGCCTCATAATTTAGCAGAGACATGGATCCATGTGATTCACAGAGGGATGGGGACTTGCCTTCTTTAGGTATTACTTTGTTGATCCTGTGGGAGCGCCCCTCCTTCTCTTTTTTCCAGAAACATGTTGTGAAGGTGTTCCGATGTATGATCAAGTGTGCATTTAAATATCTTTCATGATTGTCTCATATTGGTTCTGATCTATGTCATGCTGTTATATTCTGTTGTATTATTTTTTTTTTACGCAAAATAAAAACTTATTAAACTGAAAAAAAAAGTGTGCATTTAAATAGTTCGGTCCCACCGCTTTGCCTGACTGCAACTGGAGGGTTACCTTTATAATTTCCTCCTCAAGCATTGCGCAGTATTCTGTGGTTATGTTTGGCAATTGGATATCTCAGAGAAACTCACTGCAGTCCTCCTCTGACTTCTGATCTGAAGCAGAGTAGAGGGGCTCATAGT
Source organism: Lissotriton helveticus (assembly GCF_964261635.1). Lineage (NCBI taxonomy): Eukaryota > Metazoa > Chordata > Amphibia > Caudata > Salamandridae > Lissotriton > Lissotriton helveticus. Next base: position 1,533,299,837 of record NC_136067.1, read on the forward strand.
ATGAAGTGAATGCTTCTGCTATCTCACTGCTTGTCGCGTGACTCTGGCCCTTTTTTATCTACTATAGGTGGTACCCAATTATGTTTAGTTCTCCTTTTATTCAACCAGGCTAGGATCTTAAATGCCTTATCACCTACCTCGTAAAAGTTGTGTTGCTCTCAAATGCAACCTAGCCTTAACTTCTTCTAAGTCTCTAAGTTCCCTCTGATGCAGTCCTAGCTGGGGTCCGAATTCTGTGTACCTCCCTCTTTTTTCCACCACCTGAGTTTTGATTTTGGAGATGACCTCTTCAAGTGCAAGGCACTGTAGTTCTTTTTCCTTTTTCACCTCCCCTATTGCAGGTTGAGTCTGGCCTCTGATTACCACCTTACTGGCTTCCCAGAGTGTTAGGCCAATGAAACTGAGCCCTTGTTATCTATGAAGAATTGTTCCATCCCTGTTTTAATTTCATTTTGGGGTCTTTAAGATGCCAGGGATCAATTTTTGAGGGCAGCACGTACTCCCGGTGCGGGCCCATCAGCACCACCTCCACCGGAGAGTGATCTGACACCCCTCTTGTTATGTGTGTTGCTTTTTAGAACTCCTCTAAGTTGTGTGTTTGAGTTAATAAGTAGTCCAGTCTGGCGAAACATTTGCGTGAGGTGGCCCTATGTGTTGTATTGCCTGCTATCTGGGTGTTGATGTCTCCATATGTCCCCAAGGCCCATGGTAAGGAGGAATCCCCTCAGCGGTCCAGATCATCTTTCCCCTGGCGAACCCCCAGGACATCTAAGTCAGGCAATACTGTGAAATACTGTGGCTTGCTTAGACCATTGTTGAGGCCATTGACATTCCATGACCATATTTTTATTGATTTCTGGGTGGCCTCAGGGTTCCCCATTATATCTGTTGTGTCTCCCCTCTCCCGTTTCCTCCCAGGTTCCCCCATGCTCCTGCTCGTTTTTGACATCCTAGTGCTTGTATGACGTTTGTGTTCTGTGGTCTGCCCCTAAGAATCTAACTGGTAACTAAAAACTTTGTAACATCTTAATCGTCGCCCCTCAAATAAATCCCCACCCCCTTCCCTGCTACTCTGCTTAATAGGCAGTACATACCCCATCTGGTCACCTTGCAGAGTGCCTGTCGCCCCTTGATAAACTCTTTCAACTTCTGGTGGGGGTTGCTTGGTTACACTCAGGCGGCATTTACGCCCAGCACTTATACCCTGCACTTATATCCAACCCCACATCAGTCATCATTTCGGTGAAGAAGTTACTAAGACCTGTTTCACTGATTGTTGTCCCCTTCCCCTCCCTCCTCATTCAGTTGCATACTACTACTCAATCTTGTTACCATCCATGGTTCTATAGTCCTGGACCATTGGAACTCATGGCTCTTTAAGTGTTTTTCTATTTGTCTTCCTCCTGGACAGCTGTTGCTAGCACACTAGAGTGTTCTTTGGCCAACCGGCCACCATTTCTGTTGTTACTCTCTGGATGCCCTGCTGCAGAGCCTGTGTTCTTTCTGCCATTTTGGCTCTTGGTACGCCATCCCTCCAACCAATTCCACACTCATCTGGGGAGGTGAAATGCCATGATTTGCCTTCTGCCTTAATCCTAAGTTCTGACGGGAACAGCATCATATATTTAAGGTTCCGATCTCAAAGTTCTTTTTTAACCACTTCAAAATTTCTTGTTGTTGTACAAGCAGGGTGAAATCAAGAAAGAAGCAGATCTACGCATTCTGATATTGTACGTTGCCTTTCGTTCTAGCTGCTTGTAATATAACGTTCCGATCAAGGTAGTTACAAATTCTTGCAATAATCGTTCTTGGTGTAGCTCCAGGTCTGTGCGGAGGGATTGGTGCCCTGTGGGCCCTTTCAATGGAGAAGAAGGTGGATAGTCCCCTGGGTTTCAGTGTGTTTAGTATTAGGTCCTCAAGGAACAGGTCCATACTAGGGCCCTCCATCCCCTCCGGAACCACCACTACTCTTATATTGTTTCTCCTTGCTCTCCCTTCCTGGTCCTCAAGCTTAGCCGCCATGGTTGTGGTTTGTTGGGTAAGAGTTTTCACCTGCGATTCTAGCCATTTGATAGTGGCCTGAAGTTGTGCGTGGTGGGTTTCGGTTGCGGTGACTTTTTCTCTTAGTTTAGACATATTTGTTCTGATTAGGTTAACTTCCACGGTCACTGTATCTATTTTTGGTTCCAACATGCCTTTTAGGTCTCTGATGGCTTCCAGGATGGTTCTTAGGGATGGCTTTTCCACCTCCTCTCCCCCGTCAGTCCGAGGGGGTTTTGATATGGTGTGGCTGTCTATTTCATTAGACTGATGTTCGTTGGGCACTTAGGCTTCACCATACTTGCTATTGCGGATTATTCTTTTAGGGTTCAGAGTGGGTGCTGGGGTCAGTCAGGCCAGGTGCCCCAGTTACTGGATGATGTTATTCTCCTCTGGAGCGAGCCGCTGTGGGGTGATATGCCGATTCTTCAACACCCTGGGAGCTCAGCAGGGCTGCTCCCTAGTTGGTACCTTAGATCAAGTTTGCCCCAATATATCTCTCATAATGGCCCTCAGAGAGTTCTGTAAATCATGGCCTTCCTTCCAGTACTGTTTTATGTACCAGCAGGCTATTAGTCGCCCCTGGGGCCCCTTCGTTCCCCTCATTGATCTCTCCCCCCCAGGATATAACTACAGCCCGGGGGGCCCCAAGTGTGTTGTGCCAGTCCAGACTCCTACAGAGGAGGCGCCAGCCTGTTGTTGTCTCTCAGGCCTGGTCCTGCTCACCTTGCTCTGTATACGACACCTTCCTCTCCGGTCTGCTGATCTCGGCTGTGAGATGTCTGTTTCGACCCAGGGCCTCCTTTGCCACTTCATAGTGTGCGGCAGCTGCGGCTGTCGGGACAGAAGGGCTACCCGCCTCGCAAGAGGGATGCTCCTTGCTTCTCCCTCACTGTCTCAGCAAAGCGGTCGGTCTCCGTCCTCCTCAGCTCTGACTTTAGGTGGTTGGCGGAGCAGGTTTTCCTGTGGTTCACCTCCGTCAACTCGATCACGGGAATGGCACCAGCTGGTACGTTCACAAGCCCCACTGCGGTTGGCATCAATACCACTCTCTATCCTGTATCCCACTGCTCAGTCGGCTCCTCAGGAACTCGTCGGGAGGAGCCATTGCTTCTTTCAAGGCTTCACCTTTCAATTGTGTAGTGGAATATGGGGTTATGCTCTGATTGTGCTGGAGCTTAGTTACCGCATGGCCGTCCCTGATCACAGCCAAGCCACGCCCCCCAATATACTGACATTCTTACTTACTCAAATACTCATAAACCTATACAGGGACTGACACAGTCACTCAGATTTGAATTAAAGCCATGAGACAAGCAAGTCTTCCATCCAAACAAGTAGCTGTTTACACGTCTCTCAGGCCTGCTACTAAAGAGCCTGTGTAGTTTTACTGCTATGCTGATTTAACATTTAAAAGTATTTGTCAACTTAAAGTTGTCTTCTACTACATACAGGTAACAATTAAGGTAGGCCTTAAGCATTTGTATAGAAAATTGAATGGTTAAATTATGTGATTTTATAATACATAATAAAAAGCTAAATATATTTATTTGTTTTTTTTTGGGTAGAGTTCTACTTAAAAACAGAGTCTTAAAATGCCAAATAACACAAAAGAAGAAAGAAACAGAGGAAATTAAACTATGTCCTTGCAACACAGAAAGAAAAGGAAAATAATGTGGACAATGGGGTTAAAGAGAAAAGAGCTGCTTGTAGGAAAACCAAGAAGTTTCGTAAAATAATATGTGGAAAGCAACGAATTTAGCTGAACCAAGTTAATAAAATTGGAACTCTCGAATCAGCTACGAAAGGGAAAAAACTAAGTGCCATCAAGATTAATAAATCATATAAGAAATAAGATAGTTTAACAAGGAGACAAAGGGCGTTTAAAGAAATTAGAGTCAGAATGTTCCATAGTAGGGTAACTCAGAATCTCATACATGCTAACAAACAACATTAGAAAAAAACACAGTAAGTCTCCTAGGTCATTGAAACCCTGCCCCCAGAAGAGCGTACCATACTTTTTAAACACTCCGAGCTGGAGCTATCTGTTCTTCTGCTGGATTGCATAGACCCTTGTAATTGGGTCTATGGCAGCACTTTGGCCCTAAAATATGTCAATCGGGCTGCTTTATATTTGATGATGTGAGGACCCATTGATAAAGCCAATAGGCCTGCCAGTTTGACAAAGTCAGAATGCCTGCCTTACTTAAAATGACACCCTTTATATTGTACACCCAACATAGCATTGCATGGTGGCGAGGTGTTGGCTGCAGGGCAAGGCCCTGCTCCCAACCCCAAGCTGAGCATTGTGATGGACGTCTTACTTTACATTAAAAAAACCTGAAATTCACTGATAAAAATAAAGGTTAAAGCGATGTTATAGTTAGGAATTGTAATAATGTCGTACATTATATATTTTCTAAATGTTAGAAATTCCCTAAACAAGCATTTGCAATGCGGTTTGATTAGCTTTATTCGATTTCAAGATAAAATCATAAAAGCAGCAGCAACACATATATATACATCAACACATAAAAATATTTTCATTTCACAAGAAATTAACAAACATTTAAAAAAAAGATTAAATCAAATAGAGGAAATCAGCTAATCACTAGACAGCAAAAAAAGACAATTAAAAAAATAAGGAGGAAGGGGGCTATTCAGTGCAGCACCACTTCTAGCCGGAAGTAAATCTGAGTTACTTAACGGTGCGACGGGACATATAAAGATCTAGGGTAAAAGTCGCTTAGGCTCCAAGTCGATATTGGGCCATCGCCTAGTTGCGGCTGCCAGGATTTGAGGTATGGAACTACATCTTTATTGCTGAATTTTACAAGGACCAAATCGCCCACAGTATTTTTTACAAGAGGTCCTAGCCAGCCCACCCTTCTGACACTTAGTATAGTGCCGTCTATATTAGGGGGCAATGGCCTGTTTTTGGTTAGCCAGAACACTACCTTGTTCTTTAGATCCTGCTGTTTTTCATATTTCCCCTTTGGGAGTTCTGGTATACCTGCAAGGACGGACACAATAGGAGCTGCTTCTGGAGGCAAATGGAGGTGATTAGTTTTACGTGGGATGTTATTGTGACTGGCCACTAATCTATTTTGAGATGGAGTTACTTTATTGTGCCCAACCCTGAGGTTGGAACGCTGTGGTATCATGGCTGCTTTGGAATATTTTAAGATGTTTTTAGGTGGGGCAGCTATTTGTTTACTGATGTTTGTGTTTTGTATAATAGAATCGGGTGATTCTATAGGGGGTGGGCACTGTAGTTGTACTGGTTCTCCAAGGGTTTTTGTAGGTAGTGAATTAGCCTTTATTGCTTCTTCGAGTCCCGTGAGTCTATCCCCTAGGCTAATTATTTTATCAAGCAATGGAGATAAGATAGATTTCATAATTTTTTCAAGTGTGGGCAGTAGGGAATCCTGTACAGGTACTTTCGGAGTATCAGTGCTTGGGGTATTATGCACTGGCCGGTGTAGGATTAATTTTTGTTTCTTGACCTGACTACCCGTTTGGTTAACTTTGTCTCTCTTTCTTTTGGCCGAGGACACCTGGGTAAAGACGGTGGGTAGAGAAGATGATATTGGGTGAGTTGTATCCTGTAAGGTCTGTAATCTCTGAGTTGATTGGGAGGAGCAATTAGGAACAGGACTAGTCATAGCTATGGGGGAAATTGAGACAGTAGTTAACACATTTTCTGTGTTCACAGGAGCATACGAGGCTTTACACATTAGATTGAGTTCTTCCAGTAGTGATATCGCTGGGGCTAAATCAGGAGACTGTGAGGGTGAAGCCTTAATAAGTGAAATGTCCAAGACTAGTGATCGTTCAAGTCTCTCCAATTCACTAGAAATGGGCAATATAGCACTTTTAAGATAATAGTCCATTCTTCCCCTGAGCAGGTCACCCTCAAGGTAGTGTTTCCTAGAGACCCCCTTGCAAGACATAGTGTGACAGCTTGTAACAATCAGAGCACCAACAATATCGGGAGTCGAGCAACAGTGACCCCGAGGGTTAAAACCAAATATAGTCAGTTGGTAAAATACCTTAAGTCAGTGTTCCTCATTTCATGGGATCTGATCGGGAGCAAGGGGGATGATCCGGCCCGGCCTCCTCTGGCCTCGGAGGGCCACAGAGGGCCCGCCCTTTGCCCGGGCTTAGCCCGGCGCCGACCCGCGACGCGGGGGCTGTTGTCCTTTTCAGGCGCCTCCTGGCGCGATGATCCCGTGTCCGGCGAGAAGCGCCGCTGGGGCGTCTGGGGATTGTAGTTCCGACCCCTCGCGCTCCGGCCGCTGATGTGCTTGCGGCGGCGAGGGGGAACTAGCAGGAAGGGATAACCCCCGGTGTAGGTGAGCCCTCTTGTCAGATTACTCCCCCGGTGCAGCTCACAGACCCCCCAATAGGTCTCGCATTAGGAAAGGTTGAGCTATTGGTCTTGTAAATGACAATTTCTTTATTTATGTTTTGGTTTTGAAAATAGCTAAATTAATAGCTTTGTCATTTACAATGCCAATAGTTATAACTTTCGCAAATGTGACACCTATAACCTAGGGTTGCGCTGAGTGATGCTGTGGTGGTGCTGAGTGGTGCTGTGGTGGTGCTGAGTGATGCTGTGGTGGTGCTGAGTGGTGCGGTGGTGGTGCTGAGTGATGCTGTGGTGGTGCTGAGTGGTGCTGTGGTGGTGCTGAGTGATGCTGTGATGGTGCTGAGTGGTGCTGTGGTGGTGCTGAGTGGTGCTGTGGTGGTGCTGAGTGGTGCTGTGGTGGTGCTGAGTGGTGCTGTGGTGGTGCTGAGTGATAATGTGGTGGTGCTGAGTGATAATGTGATAGTGCTGAGTGATAATGTGGTGGTGCTGAGTGGTGCTGTGGTGGGGCTGAGTGGTGCTGTGTTGGTGCTGAGTGGTGCTGTGTTGGTGCTGAGTGGTGCTGTGGTGGTGCTGAGTGATAATGTGGTGGTGCTGAGTGATGCTGGGGTAGCGCTGAGTGGTGCTGTGGTGGTGCCGAGTGATGCTGGGGTGGCGCTGAGCCATGCTGTGGTGGCGCTGAGTGGTGCTGTGGTGGTGCTGAGTGGTGCTGTGGTGGTGCTGAGTGATGCTGGGGTGACGCTGAGTGATGCTGTGATGGTGCTGAGTGGTGCTGAGTGATGCTGTGGTGGTGCTGAGTGATGCTGTGGTGGTGCTGAGTGGTGCTGTGGTGGTGCTGAGTGGTGCTGCTGAGTGATATTGTGGTGGTGCTGTGGTGGTGCTGAGTGGTGCTGTGTTGGTGCTGAGTGGTGCTGAGTGTTAAAGTGGTGGTGCTGAGTGATAATGTGGTGGTGCTGAGTGATGCTGGGGTAGCGCTGAGTGGTGCTGTGGTGGTGCTGAGTGATGCTGGGGTGGCGCTGAGTGATGCTGTGGTGGTGCCGAGTGGTGCTATGGTGGTGCTGAGTGGTGCTGTGGTAGTGCTGAGTGATAATGTGGTGGTGCTGAGTGATGCTGTGGTGGCGCTGAGTGATGCTGGGGTGGCGCTGAGTGATGCTGGGGTGGCGCTGAGTGATGCTGGGGTGGCGCTGAGTGATGCTGGGGTGGCGCTGAGTGATGCTGGGGTGGCGCTGAGTGATGCTGTGGTGGTGCTGAGTGATGCTGTGGTGGTGCTGAGGGATGCTGGGGTGGCGCTGAGTAATGCTGGGGTGGCGCCGGGTGGTGTTGTGGTGGTGCTCAGTGATAATGTGGTGGTGCTGAGTGATAATGTGGTGGCGCTGAGTGATAATGTGGTGGTGCTGAGTGATGCTGGGGTAGCGCTGAGTGATGATGTGGTGATGCAGAGGGCATAAAGGCACAAAACGAGTCTAACAGAGGGCAGAAGGGCAGAAAAACAATGGAAAAACGAGTCTAACAGAGGGCAGAAGGGCACAAAAAACGAGTCTAACAGGGGGCAGAAAGGCACAAAAAATTAATAGCTTTGTCATTGACAATGCAAATAGTTATAACTTTAGCAAATGTGACACCTATAGCATTTGTAATACAATATGTGTTGTATTTACATGGCTTAGATGTATTGCTATTACACATACCAATGGCTTTACATTTCTTTTAATAATTAATACTTAAATAAAAGTTATTGTAATTTATAATAGCAATTGCTTAAACTTTTGTAAATAACTTTTGTGAAGATTATGTTCAGTGTATTTTATTGTGACGAAAATCCAAGAACAGAAGTGAAATATTAACATCTTTTTGTGACATCTGTAATAAAGCTTGAAACATTGAGAGAACATATTTGAACCAGTAGTTGAATGGTTGCACAGATTGATGCAGTGGTGGTGCTGAGTGATGTTGTGGTGGCGACGAGTGATGCTCTGGCGTTCAGTGATGCTGTGGTAGCGCATAGTGATGTTGTGGTGCCCCTGAGTGATGCTGTGGTGGTGCTGAGTGATGCTGTGGTGATGCGATAGATAGAGTGAGTGTGATAGATAGAGTGAGTGCGATAGAGTGGGGGGATAGATAGAGTGAGGGCGATAGATAGATAGAGGGAGGGCGATAGATAGAGGGAGGGCGATAGATAGATTGAGGGCGATAGATAGATTGAGGGCGATAGATAGATTGAGGGCGATATATAGATAGATAGATAGATAGATAGATAGATAGATAGATAGATAGATAGATAGATAGATAGATAGATAGATAGATAGATTGAGGGCGATAGATAGAGTGAGGGCGATAGATAGACAGATAGATAGAGTGAGGGCAATCGATAGATATATAGATAGATAGAGTGATGGCATAGATAGTGAGTGCGATAGATAGACAGATAGGGTGAGGGCGCTAGACAGATAGATAGAATGAGGGCGTTAGATAGATAGAGGGAGATAGATAGACAGATAGATAGATAGATAGATAGATAGATAGATAGATAGATAGATAGATAGATAGATAGATAGATAGAGTTTGATAGATAGAGTGAGTGCGATAGATAGAAAGATTGATAGAGTGAGGGGCGATAGATAGAGTGAGGGTGGTAGATAGATAGATTGATAGAGTGAGGGGTGATAGATAGAGTGAGGGGTGATAGATAGAGTGAGGGGCGATAGAGTGAGGGCGATAGATAGAGTGAGGGCGATAGATAGAGTGAGGGCGATGGATAGATAGATGGATAGATAGATGGATAGATAGATGGATAGATAGATGGATGGATAGATAGATGGATAGATATGATGTGAGGGCGATAGATAGAGTGAGGGCAATAGATAGATAGAAGGCGATAGATAGAGTGAGGGCGATAGATAGATAGATAGGGTGAGGGCGATAGATAGATAGATAGATTGATAGAGTGAGGGCAATAGATAGATAGATAGATCGAGTGAGGGCGATAGATAGAGTGAGGGCAATAGATAGATAGAGAGATAGAGTGAGGGCGATAGATAGATAGATAGATAGATAGATAGAGTGAGGGCAATAGATAGATAGATAGATAGAGTGAGGGCGATAGATAGAGTGAGGACGATAGCTAGATAGATAGATAGATAGATAGATAGATAGATAGATAGATAGATAGATAGATAGATAGATAGATAGAGTGAGGGCGATAGATAGATAGATAGATAGATAGATAGATAGATAGATAGATAGATAGATAGATAGATAGATAGATAGATAGATAGATAGATAGATAGATAGATAGATCGAGTGAGGGCGATAGATAGAGTGAGGGCAATAGATAGTTAGGATAGATAGATAGAGTGAGGGCGATAGATAGATAGAGTGAGGGTGATAGATACAGTGAGTGTGATAGATAGATAGATAGATAGATAGATAGATGGTTGTGTGTGTGGTTGTGGTTGTGTGTGTGGTTGCGTGGTTGTGGTTGTGTGTGTGGTTGTGTGTGTGGTTGTGGTTGTGTGTGTGGTTGTGTGTGTGTGGTTGTGTGTGGGGTTGTGTGTGTGGGGTTGTGTGTGTTATGTTTGGGGCTGTGTTTGGGGTTGTGTGTGGTTGTGTGTTGTGTTTCGGGTTGTGTGTGTGGTTGAGTGTGGTTGTGTGTGGTAGAGTGTGGTTGTGTGTGGTTGTGTGTGTGCTTGTGGTTGTGTGGTTGTGTGTGTGTGGTTGTGTGTTTGTGTGTGTGGTTGTGTGTGTGTAGTTGTGTGTTGGTGTAGTTGTGTGTGTGGGGGTTGTGTGTGTGGGGGGTTGTATCTGTATGGGTTTTGTGTGTTTGGGGTTATGTGTGTGGTTGTGGGGTTGTGTGGGTAGGGGGGATTGTGTGTGGGGGGTTGTTTGTGTGTGTGGGGGTGTGTGGTGGGGGTGTGGTTGTGGTGTGTGTGGGGTGTGGGTGTGTGGGTGGGGGGTTGTGTGTGTGGGGGGTTGTGTGTGTGTGTGTGTGGGTGGGTGGGTGGGGGTTTGTGTGGGGTGTGTGTGTGGTGTTGTGTGTGGTTGAACAGAAATGCTGAATCAGAAGAAAAGGGCAACGTGGCAAAATGGTGGATGACAAGCAGGTCAATGTGAGCAGAAGAGCAAGGGTTTCCTTAGCAATTATGTTTCTTTGAGTTCATCACGCTGTCAGCAGGGACGTGCGTGGCGTCGGATGTATTTTGTTGGAAAAGTGAAAAGAGCAGCAGCAACGGCTTAGCGAGAGAACCAGATATCGCCCCGGGATGCTATTAGGTGGTGCCGGTATGAGATATATGCAGCGAGCGCCCAAGGGTATATTTATTAGTGAGCGAGTAATTGAGAGCGGACACGAAACAGTGACTTCATGGGTTTCATACAAGCAACGTTTTAGAACATGAAAATGGGATTAAAAAAATCGGGAAATGTATTTTCTCCATTGATTTATTTAAAAGCGGAGGCAATTTTGGACAGGGGACAGCATAAATAAAGCAGTTTTGGCTTGAAAAATCGTCAGTCTTCGGGTTGGAGGTAGCAAGCTCATTTTCATTGGTGCTACTCTGAGTACGAGAAAGCAAGCTGTGGACAAATTGGAACGTCCGAGTGAAAGGAGAAGCAAAGTTTGTATTGTAACAATAGTATAAAAGAGTTGCATAGAACGGGTAGGGAAACAGCAAGGAGGCACGTGGCGGTGGGCTTTGAGAGCCCTGCTCCAGGGGTGTACATGCTTCCTAAGGTGAAGTGGCGAGATGAACGCACACAGATCAGAGGCAGGAAGGAGGGTGGGCAGGAAGGAGGGTGTGCAGCAGCCAGGGCGCCTCTCAGAGAAAAGAGGGCCCTTCACAGATGCCGAGGTGCCCCGGGACACCGCAGACAGGTCTGTACTTCAGCCAACACCACAGCGCATCTGGAGCCCGCAACCTTCTCGGCCCAGTGTGACTTCGAGGAATCCAACAAGTGTGAAGGAAAAGTGAAACTACAAGTTCCAGGATGCACACTGTCGCTGCCCAAGACTCCTGGACTGGCTTAAGGTGCGACATGTGACACAGTCGCACTTGGCACGTGGTTGTGGTATGCCATCAGTATTACGACTGAACTGATGTGGTCAGTGGCCATATGGAGGGAGTTCATTTCATCGCACGAAACCCTACTTTCAAAAACTGTTTTTTTAAACAGACAACACTGATTATGCAATGAAGGGAAGTCAAACGAAACATGCACTAGAGCAGGGGTCTTTAAACTGTTGGGGTCTGGCTCCCCTAGGGGGTCTCACGTAATCCTAGAGAGGGCACCAGACTCTGTCCAAAAGCAGCATCATGCTGACAACAGTGCTTTGTTTTTAGTGTGGGAAAAATGAGAGGAACTAAGGTGCTCTGTAAAGGGACATCACTAACCTCTTTTGTGATTTATATCTGTGAAAGCAGGGGAAAAGAGATGTGTAGAGATGAACCGCTGTTCAATACATATAGCAATAAAAACTAAATTTCGGAACATGCTTCTTATAACACGCACATGTTTTCCCTGAAGGAAAGGATTATTTGAAGTAAACCTGAAACTCTTCTATCTTACTCATTAAAAATAAAATGCAGATGTGGAAGCATAGGCACGTAAAAACTGCCTTATCTTAGCCATGAATAATAAAAAAAATCAGCTGCAAAGAAATGTTTGCTGTACGCTGTACAAGACCAGGATGCGGTCCCTTAACCCATGCCACGGACATCCTGTGCTGTGCTCTAATGCCCCCGCTGCTGGTCGCACAGTGCAGTGAACCGTGGCCATACTCGACTCGGCACGTTGCTCTCTCTGCTATCCCCATTTCAGAAAGAGGAGAGGGGCAACGGTGAGATTGGATTTTACCCGCCTATGGGCAGAGGCATCCAGTCCCAAAAGAGCATTTCCAGGAGACAATAGAAACTGCCCAAACAGGCCAAACTCACCACAGCAACCACCGACTGCCGATATGAGAACCTGACGCAGACCCTGGGTCGACCAGAGATGGGGTGCCTGGCGCAACCAAGAACCCCCCCATTGCAGCCCTTGCCATGGCACACCCGGGACAGGGAGATTGGGGGGGGCTTAGTGCACTCACTGTGACAAATGTGGCGTAGCAGCGCACGGTGCATGACCGAAACAGAATCGAGCCTCCCGCCTAGCCGAGACATCAAAGAAAACCCTCCAAATGGAAGGCCAATTTTTTTTTTACGTGAACACTACAAAAACGCGCGCCACCTCGCATAATACTGTTAGTATATGCCGTATTCTACCTAAATAAAACAGCAGAAGCCACACGCGCCGCTAGTGCACGCACAAGCAAGCACTAGAAAAATAAGAGGATAAAATTGGTATAGCCACACTGCAAATTATTTTACAATGCTACAATGTAGTAGTGTTTTCTTTTAAGGTTCTCTTTAATATATTTACTCGTTCATCATGTGCACTTTGCCAATGTAACTAAGAACTGGGCATCTCTCACGTTACAGGGAAGTGGCAAAAAAGGAAGCTACGGACTAACTGAACAAAAGGTTGGCAGAGAAGGATTAGGACAGCAAATCCCAACAAGCTAACAACAAGCATTGGCGCCGCGTGGCAAAAAAAACCAAGTATTGGGCAGGCTGGTGGCCTGAGAAGCGTCCGTGAAGCAGGAGGCGGGGAGCCGAACCCTTTGATGTAGCTCACGGCCTGGCAGCCATGAAAAAAAGCAATTAGGGGGGAGGAGAAGTGAGGCCAGCGTGCACTGCGCACGCTGGGGAAGCCTGTGGGAAGGAGGCTGATGGCTTTGATGTGGGGAAATGCGCGTGCTTGTGTTCACATAATTTCACGTGAACTGTTGAAAATCCGGCTCTTGGTTTGAGAACCTATTTTAGCCACTAAAATTCTCCCCTATCCATTCCTGCGAAATGGGACAGGCTCAACCTAAAAACAAAGTTTCCAGGGACATTGGAATTGAGATATTTAATAATATTTTACTTTATATTTTTTTAAACACCTTATAAATTCAATGATAAAACAAACAAAGGTTAAAGGGACGCTATAGTTAGGTAAAAATGTCAATACAACATATCATTTTAAACAAAGTAAACCATTGCAATTCAGCAGTTATAGTTATATCAAGTAACTATACCTTGTAACCTACTTTAACTATAACTTGCCTTGCACTGCTAATTACCTCACATATTACATCACACCATTAATAACATTAATGCAAGATCTGAAATGACATTGTTGTTGACAAGACTGGGTATGTAAAGGGGAGACTTGATGTGAAAAACAAAATATTCTGATAGTGTTCTATGTGGGATTCCTCCGGCTGAAAACACAATGAAAGAGCACAAGAGGAACACAGATATGCAGTAAAACAAAGTTATTAATGTAAGAGTTAGTAATAGATCATAAAATCATATTCTCAGTGACCTTTCCTAGTGTAAGTGGCACAGATTCTCGCTAGAGTACATTCCATTTTATCCATATTCAGAGAGAGGTTTTAGTTTTTGCCAAACCATAGTTGCCGTGTAGATGCACTGCCTCGTACTGCTTGGCTATTTATTTATCTCAAACCCATTACCTTACCTGAAGAAAAATATTGCAAAAGACTGGGTGATAGTGGATGGGCTGATACAAAGATGCCATGTTTCTACCAGTTTTTAATATTGAGGCTCATGGTACTCGGGTTGCCTCTTGAATCACTGGACAGTTTTAAGTGTTCTGATATTCAGGAACGAGCAAGAGATAGTACATGAATACCATCCTGTCTAAAATGTGCTGCGTTCTTTTTTAACTCATCAGTTTTGTGTCTAATTGCTTTAAAAATCATGTTGGAATTGGCTATATAGCTATAAGCTATTTCTGACATGGTTTCATTTTGTATTTGATACTATAATCACTGGACAGTTTCAAGTGTTCTGATGTTCAGGAAGGAGCAAGAGATAGTACATAAATACCATCCTGTCTAAAATGTGCTGTGTTCTTTTTTAACTCATCAGTTTTGTGTCTAATTGCTTTAAAAATCATGTTGGAATTGGCTATATAGCTATAAGCTATTTCTGACTTGGTTTCATCTTGTATTTGATACTATAATCACTGGACAGTTTTAAGTGTTCTGATGTTCAGGAAGGAGCAAGAGATAGTACATAAATACCATCCTGTCTAAAATGTGCTGTGTTCTTTTTTAACTCATCAGTTTTGTGTCTAATTGCTTTAAAAATAATGTTGGAATTGGCTATATAGCTATAAGCTATTTCTGACATGGTTTCATCTTGTATTCGGTACTGTAAGTTTGCATTTCAAACTGGAAAAAAGAATCAGGTTTTGGTGGTTTTCAAGAGTTTTTGTTACCTGTCTTCACATACAAATACCAGCCAGAATAGTAAGTTACTGCTACTGCTAACCTGATGGCATGCTCTCTCAGTTTTGCACTTGTAAATCAGTCTTACGAATGCAAAAAGTACTGGATTTATGTCTATAAAAGTTTACAAATGGTGGCCATACAGCTATATTTCCTTTTACTCCAGCTTGATGTTTTCCAAAGTTTGCATAACCTTAAACAGGAGGGAAACCCACACAAGGAGTTGGTGTGGGCAAAAATACCTTTTAATTCCCCAAACCTTTCTAGGATTACACCGAAAAGGTGAAACTGCCAAATGTTGTGTGTTTCTAAAATGTGTAAAAATACCCATGCAGGAGTGAATATCTCTGAGAGTAGTTTTACACATTTGTTTGTGAATTGGCCCAGGAAGATTAATCAAACTAATGAAGATTACGGAACAGAGCAATATACACCTGCGTCCATCCTGAAAAACAAGTATTCAACCTATATCATTTGTATGCTAAACCTTACAATTCTGTGTTATTCAATCGATTAATTTAGTTCCAGTTTGCACGCATTGTATCTATTTTTGGCAATTTTGTCCTGAGCACATTTGTTTGCACCCACCAGTTCAAAAAGCATTTAGGCATTGGTTACATGGAGCCAATCCTAATACAATCTTATGCCTGGGGATGATGTTTTAAGTCTCTTCTATTTGCTACAGCTGATTGGTTCAATTTATACATTTTACATATCTGTAAGATGTTAAAAATGTCTAAAGGTCAATGAATAGTCTTTTTAATCATTTCTGGAAATTAACATTTTGTCATTGCACAAAGCATTATTCTTTCAACCATTTTCCATTTTGAAACTTATTTGGTATTAGCCTTACACGTTGTATCACTTCAGTGTCTTTTCTGGCACACTGCTTTTACCACTGCTTGGTATGTTCTCTCTTGTTACCCACAACTTTTGTTTCCCTACTTTTCCTATCTCAGGCATTGATGAGATGTGCAATTTCTGTCACTCCTTTGTCACTAAAACTGCATCCTTTATTTTTGAGGTGTGGGGATGCAAAGTATAATTTAATTGATAAAGTTTCACAAAGTTGGCAGCCCCAATATATCATCAAAGTTGTGAAAATTGCCAACTTTGTAAATCTACCCTTGTAGGAAATCTGCCTTTTCTGTATAATTACCTCAGATTTGTCAGCTCTTGTTGACCGGTATAGTGTTTGATGGTTTTAGAACTCTATGCACTTTACCCCTGCTAACCAGAGGTAACGGGCCTGTGCTCCACCTTTAAACATGATCAAATTGCCATATTCTTAATCAGTATCTTTAATTTACCGATAAGTCCCTAGTATATGGTACACGATTTACCAATGCTCAGGAAGGTAAATGCCACTAATGGGCTACAGCACCTATTGTGCCAATAATTACAGTGGCAGTGTATATATGGCTTCTGGCATTCCTAATATAGAGGTACTGAAGTTGTGTAAAAGGTGTAATTTGACCTGTCAAAATAAAACCTTTGACATGTAAAACATTCCTTTTGAAACATCCCCCCATGTAGGCCTTGCATTCCATAAGTCAGGATGCATGGCATTTAAAAGTAGGACTTACAGTCCTTACAGTCAATAGCACCCACACACTATTTTTACTGTATGAAGGCTGGCTGGCCCATAGGAAAAACCAGAGTACAGATTAAAATCCTAATATGGTGTTTCTGGAATGGGACTAGCTAGAAAAATAAACCATTTTTAATAGTTATTAAAAATCAAATTCAATGGTGAAGTAGTATTTTTAATAAACATTAATAAAAAGTAACTTTTAGAAAGTTACCTTTTCCGTGCCTGAAGTTCATGGAAGCCAATGTGTAGTGGTTCTCAAACTTCTTTGAATCACTGATTATCATTTGAATAGGTGTAAAAAAGATATGAAATGCCTCCCAGGAGCAAACAATAGACTGACCTGAATGGACAGACATTACTCCTCTGACCCTCCCACAATATGCAATGGGGGCTGTGAGTAGTCTTCTTAACATTACAGTGTCAAAGCCTGCTTAACATGATTGCTGGGTTTACATATAACACTTTGGGGCACACTTGTAAGGCAGAGAATCGGATGTCAAGATAATCCCTTGATTTAATTTTATTTCAGTACTCATATCACCAAAGATATACACTGATCAGTGTCTTTGAAGGCTCCATATCAGCAGATGCAAATTATCCAGTGACTCCAACATCTTACTCCATTTATCAGTACAATGACTCATGTTTAGATATTGCATATGAACCAAAAAAGTTGTAATCATTGGAGCAGCACATGAGATCCAGTCATATTCCACCATCTATTAAATGGTAGCCAGAATGTTCCTCTTTGTGAAGTGGGCTTTCCATATCTAGAGAATTTACAGTTCCAACAGACACTAAACAGTCCTCTATTGTTGGGGGATAAACTTCAATCCATCTTTTACACATTTTTGCAAAAGTGTCGGAAATCAACTGCAGAGTCCCCCAAGGATCATTGCTCAGCCCCACACTCTTCAACATCTACATGCCCCCCTCACCGCCATCGTCAGACAGCACAGACTCAGCAAAGTATCCTACACCGACATTACCCAGCTCATTCTCCCCCTCACCAATGACCCCATCAACACCAGGCTCAACTTCCAGGGAGAAATGAAGCACCTCGCATCATGGATGAGCAGAAGCTGCCTGAAGCTCAACTTGGAGAAGACAGAGGTCCTCGCGCTCGGACCCTCCCCCTTTGTATGGTACAACACCTGGTGGGCCACCGCCCTTGGCAGCCCTCCCACCCCCACAGACCATGCCCAAAACCTTGGAATTGTACTCAACCCCTCCCTCTCCAACCCATCAAGTCAACGCCATCGCCTCCAGCTGCTTCAACACCCTCCACATCCTCCGAAAGCTCTTCAAAAGGATCCCCCGGAATCAAGGAAGACCGTCACACATGCACTCATCACCAGTAGATTGGGCCACAGAAATGCCCTCTATGCCGGGATCAGCAAGTCTCTGCTCCACAAAGTCCAGACAATACAGATCACCGCAGCCAGACTCCTCCTAGGCAACCCTCGACACAAACACATCACCCAACACCTGCAAAACCTCCACTGGCTCCCCGTTGAGAAGAGATTCACTTTCAAGATACTCACCCATGCCTACAAATGCCTCCACAACACCGCGCCCCCAATATCTCAACAAGAGAATCTCCTTCCACACGCCCAAGAGAAACCTCTGATCTGCCGACTTCGCAGAAACCATGCGCATGTGGAGAGCCAGAACAGGTGAAAGAGCCTTCTCCTAAATCGCGCCCAGGACCTGGAACGAGCTCATGATCGACATCAGACGCGCCCCCTCCCTGAACATCTTCAGGAAGACACCCAAAACCTGGCTATTCAAATGAACTGAGCTGCCCCCGAGCGCCTGGGGACCCTCATGGGTGAGTAGGGTGCTTATAATTCCCCTGATTGATTGATTGTTATGAGGATGACCTTACTATTTTTATGACTGACACTAAGGAATGCATCAAAAGTGTTCCACACATTCAATCAGAGGTTTCAGACTTTTTACTTCTATTAGGTTGTCAGGTGAATAAGGACAATAGCAAGATAATGACTTGGTGCTCTAATGAGAAAGGTAAAGAAAGAAGGAGAGTATCAGGAATTTGGGTATAACTGCGGTTAAGAACTTGTAAAAAATATCTAACATGAATATGAGCAGGACAATTAAAGGAACTAAAGGTATGATGAGGACGTGGAACAATCTTCCATTGATTGTCTATGTTGGCTATGTTGGTTAAGATGATGATTTCACCAAAATTCACCTTTTTGTTTGATCATATTTCTTAGCCTTTTTGTAAAAATTAACTAAAGAAGATTCATGAGAACATACATAGTTTTATTTGGGGTACAAAGGTGATTAGAACATCATGGAAGAAGCTGAACAGTAAACTAATTAAACATGGTCTAGCATTGCTGGATCTTCAACTATATTGCTGAGCATTCCAGTTAAAGAATTGTAGAATGCTGATAAATTCAATACACTCAACCAAAATTGGTAAGCTTATGGAATGTATGATGAAGGGGTTAACTAATAATGGCTTTCTTTGTAGGTATGGCTCACATAGATTTAAAAAAAAAAGTCAGATTGAAGATACTGCAGCCCAGATTTAGACCGTGGTACAAAGTAGATAATTTCAGCAAATCTCATATTGTATGTTTGCCCCTATTTGGTATTCATCAGGGATCCCAGAGCTCTTAAAGGATGAGCTCTGCATGCCAATTAACAAAGACTGGGTATCAAAAAGAGTTGACCTATTGATGATGGGCTAACCGCTTACCTGGGAAAAATGGGGAGAAAGAGAAGAGAAGACATACTCTAGATTTAACTATATATAAATAAACTTGTGGCTGAAGAAATTGGATTGTACTGAGATTTACAAGGTTTCCAATACAACAGTGCTAAAAAGAAGGAAATAAGTACCTTATACTGACAACTGAAGCTGGTGAAAAAAGTATAAAACAACCTCAGGATATTTAGAAGGAAGGCTTACCTCAGTCAGTGACAGAGAACCATTTCAATTTTCTCTGAAATTACTGTGTGCTATGTGTTAAATGGGCACCACTAAGAAGAAACCTCCTTTTTACTATTAACAGATGCTATTGGATCCCACCAATATTGGCAACATTTTTAAATGATGGGAGAGTAAATGTAGAAGATGCAGCCTACCTGAAGCTAATGTTTTTTATGTTTCTTGAATGTTCCTCAATAATCCTTTCCTGGCAAGATGTAGGTAAGTTATTAACATCTGTGTCTGGCCATGAGATCAAGGTAAGCCTCATTATGGTATTCTTTAGATGGAATAACAATTATGGTATACATGAGAGGATCAGAGAAAACCAAAAAGACAGGAAGTTGTTCTTCTGCTATACTATTGGCAAGCAGAGAAATCTGTAAAAGGCTGCAAAGATTATTCTTGTGTATCCACTTTCTGGTTGCTGAAGGATTCCGTTTTTTTTGCTACCACATTTCATGTGCACTGGGAGTGCACTTGAAATGACGGGAATAGGATGGCAAGACAATTCTTGTTTAGACACATCTGGTTGCTGATGAACCCTGTGTTGTTCTACCAGATTTCTGTTTCTGGGTTTATTGGGGGTACCATGGCTGCCTCAAAATGAATGTTGGTGTTCTGTTATGAGAGGACACTAGGATCACCATATACACACCCATCCCCAAGTTTGGAGTAGATAAAGACTTGTGCCATTTTGAAAGTGCTTGAAAGCGCACAGGGTTGGCCATGGGAACATTTACTCCATTGGTTAGGGCCTGTCCAGGAGTCATTCCCACCCACTAGTTTGTGCCAGGCATAAATCTTTCCTCTCCAGGCACCCTTAGAACACTCCTAGATCTGAGGAAGAACAGAAGAGGACTGGACCTACTGGCTTTGTCCTGCGAGGAGCTTGGGAGGAGCTCTAAAGGGTTGGACCCCCTCCCTCTATCACCCAGGACAAGGAAGTGTGTCTTAAGGCTTACCTCCTGTTCAAGGTAGGAGAGGCCGTTCCCTCAACTGCCCAGCTAACCAGTGGCAACTGGACCTGGACTGGACTCTTATGTTGGCCTCTGCCTGACATTCTATGAGTCTCTAGTGCCTCTCTGCAGGCCCTGTGGCGCTTTAGAAGTGTACTCCTGCAATGGATTGGAACTAAAAGGACTAATGTTATTTGGTAAAATCTTTGACCAGGTCACATTTCCACCATTCCCCATATGGAGAAGCACTGACCAAGATAATACTGATGAATAATTTGTGTTTTGCATCTGATGTATGGGGTGATTCTGTTGCTTACACTCCAACTTATGTGGAAGGGAGAAGGGAAGTGCTATTGATCATATATTAGTATCTGCTCCCTTGATTTCCTCTTTACGTAAATATGAGATTTTGCATGCCCTTTTTAGTGATCATCGGCCTATTAGCCTACTAATTTTCAACCACACATGCCCCGCCTTCTAGATAGACTGCAGCATTAACTTTCTCTCGCAACCAAGGGACCTGTAGAAAATAGAAAAAGGTAAACCCTTCTAAAATTCACTCTGAATTGATTTAATCTGGCCCTGAGGTGTTAGGCATAGCTTAAATGAATGCACTGAACCAGGACATGTAACAAATATATGCATTTCTATTTAGGGGCTGCTAACAGAGGTCAAATCCTTTAGGGACCACCCAGTAGTTTTGTGGTTTCATAAAGATTGTACCAAGGCTCTAAAACTTCTGAAAAAAGTAACTAACAAAGTTCCCCATGATGTTGGGGTGGTGAGAGCAGCAAGGCAAAGTAATTTTGTTGTGCTTGATAAAAGAAAGCAATAGATAAGAACCCAGGCATGGGAAGATCTGGACCAATCTGCCTCCCTCAAAGATAATAAGACCCTTCGGGAGATAGTTAACCACCCTTTTTTCACTGGTAAGACTTCTTCTGGCATTGACTGTCTTATTTTAGAGCAAGACTTGGTCTCTAATTTTTTTAAAATATTTACTGCAGAGATAGGAGGAGTGACCCTGGTGGCTCCATTAGATATTTCAAGATTTGCATTAGTTCAATAACAATTGGGGAAGTTCGAAAAGCTATTGGCAGCTCAATCTCAGGGAAAGCTTCAGGCCTAGACAGGGTTCCAGTTGCGATTTTTAAGTATGATCTAGACCTTTGGGCTCCTTTGCTAACAGATGTTTTTAGAGCTCTAGTTATCAAAGGTCCGTCTGACTCCTGCAAGGAATCAGTGGCAATCCCCATTTACAAGATGGGTGAAAAAAACAAACCGTCTAATTATAGGCCTATTTCCCTCATCGATTTTTCTGCTAAGATATTTGGGAGAGTGATCTTAGAGAAATTGGAAGCCTGAGCAAAAGATGGAGCCTTCTTTGTGGAGGTTCAAGATGGGTGTTAACCAGGGCTCCGCACCTCTGAAAAAGCCTTAATATGTCCCTTATATTAAACAAATATGTCAAGGCCAGGAGAGATGCCATGCATATTGCTTTTTACGGCTATCTCCTAGGCCTTCGATCTACCGGGCCGTGCTGGTGTTCAACCCCCTGTCCTTATTAATGGTTTTGAGAAGAATGCACCAAGACACCACTATGGGGGTCCATTTTACGCGAAACGGGGACCTGACATCTCCACTTCCACTTAATCGGGAAGTCAGATATGGTTGTATTCTGGCCCCCTTTTTATTTTTATTTTACATTAATGCACTGGATGCTTTTTTAAGGTCTTTAACCACTGACATCCCCAAAGTTGGTAACCATTTGGTTCATGTACTTCTTTACATGGATGACGCAGTACTTTAATCGCTCACTGTAAACGGAATGCAACTTTGTTAGATGAGTTTTATACTTTTATGGGTGACCTGAAGCTTGAGGACAATCACAACAAATCTTATATTTTTACTATTGGCTCGAAAAACACCCGCTTTAGAAAGTTTTATGTGGGAGGTATACCAATAAGGAATACTTCAACTTTTAGCTATAGGGCGATTTTATTCTCAAATAATTTGTTGTGGGATAGACTTGTAAATCAACGGTCACAACTCATTGAAGCAGCATGTGAATCACTCTTAAGATTTCCACAGAACTTGTGAGATAAACCCCAGAAAGAAATATTTATGTTATATAAAATAAGTGCCTTTCAGTGGCTACGTACAGAGCGTGAAATGGGCTAGGTTTCCCGAAGATCTAGTGAGGCTAGCTCATATTTGCTATGGGTTTAAATATAGATGTTGCCAGATTTTAAATGTATGCGCAACATTGTTGAAGATTGTTTGAAGCAGAGAATTGGGCCTCTTGGCTATCTGGGTAAATACAGGAAAGATTAATACTCTCACCAAGGGGCAGATTAAATTGAAGTTTCTAGAACGTTAAGAAAACTAAGAATGGAAAAAGCTTTTATTATGATATCAGTCTAAAATCATAACAGAAAGATCCCCGATGCACTGTTTCCTTCCGAGACATGGTTGACACAGGATTCCATTGCAGAATCCTGGCTGGCACTTCCCAATTGGTATACGATGAAACAACTTAATAGACATGGTAACAGAGGTGGTGGCATTGCTTTAATCCCCAAGGAGTCTTATCTGTGTAGCTTTAAGAAAGAGGACATTCCTGAGTGCAACAGCGCGCTATTTAAAATCACTTTAAACAATAATTTGACAGTCTCAGGATTGCTTATTTTTCATCCACCAGGGCCATCCAAAGTCTTCAGGGAAGAATTGGTGAACAAGATCATTCCTTTTGCGAGTAAAGCAGCAAATTTCACCATTGTAGGAGACCTTAACTTACATCTTGAAGACAATTGTAAGACAGGCATTTCGAGTTTTATAGCCGGCTTAAAGGCCTGTAAGCTGATCCAATGTGTCTCTGATACTATTCATATAACGGGGCACTTGTCGGATACTATATTTTCCAAACTAGGCTCCTTAAATGTCGCGTCCCCGATTCCCATAGTGTGGACGTACCATTTCCTTGTCCCATTTCCTTTTTATTGGCTACGTAAGCCAGTCCAGTATCATCTACGGTCAACATTGAAATGACTGTGGTATAAGTTAGGTGCTAACCAACTTACGGATCTATTGCTTAGTCACATACCTCAGCTGCCACTTGATATAGAATCAGCCGATATTCTTTTCCAGAACTGGCTGATCAAAGCCCTTGACAGTTGCATTCCGGCCACACTTAGTCCTAATAAAGAAAGAGGACAGTCTAATCCATGGTTTAACGATTCTTTGATCAAAGCAAAAAAACCTGCAAAAAACTTGAACGAGTTTGGAGGCGTGCCTACAACACAGAAGCCAAAATAAAATATCGAGACTCAATTAAAACTTACCACAAGCTGGTCCGGAAAGCTAGAGCAGAATATATTGCTGGTAAAATAGTGAACAGTATCAATCCTTCTAAAATGATTTTTTCACTTCTTAAGACTATGAAATGCTCTAATTTGAAAGCTGACTCTCCTATCACTTCGAATACTCAGTGTGATGAATAGGCTAAGTATTTTGTGAGTAAGGTAGAGAACATGTATAATGGCTTTCGTTTGGCCACTTCTAGTACCAATATGGTAGATTGGTCTGAGGATAGTGATCCTACCACAAAAAAAACACTGTGCTCCTTTCCCCACCTATCTCTTGTTGAGGCTGAATCTCTCTTCTCGAGAATAGAATCAGCCTCCCAGCTGACCCCTTAAGACCAGCCCAAATTTGCCAATTGCATAACTCTGTTTTACCAGCGGCGAGAGAAATGGTTAATTGATCCTTGTCATCTGCTTCCTTACCTCCGTCTTGGAAGCATGCTAAGGTAATACCACTCTTAAAGCAATCATCTCTAGAACCCTCAGAGCCAGGCAATTACCGCCCCACTTCTCAGCTGCCTTTTTTGGCTAAAACTACGGAATGTTATGTAAACCATATTCTCACTGAGTTTGTAGAGCAAAATGAAATCTTGGACTCCTCTCAAAATGGATTTAGATCTCGCCACAGTACTGAGTCTGCTCTGCTCGCAGTGATTGAAGAAATTCACAGTAGCTTGGATGACAGTAACTCTGCGGCCTTAATTCTTCTTGACTTGAGTACCGCTTTCGATACCGTCTCCCACTAGTTATTGATTTGGCGGTTACAGGGGATTGGGGTTGGAGGTGAGGCCTCATTTGGTTATTTTCTGAAAAGTAGATCCTCCAGATTATGGTGCCACTTTACCACTCCCAGGAGTATGCCATCAGACACGGGGTACCCCAGGGTTCAATATTGAGCCCTATGCTCTATAATATTTATGTACAACCCTTGGATGTGTTAGCTAAAAGAAGAGGGTTGTCGTTGGTGTCTTTTGCCAACAACACCCGATTGGTCATTGTGTTTTCTAAGGAGTGCAGAAATAACCTCTTTAAATTTAAAGAAGACATGCAGGTGATTGCCGAATGGTTGACTACAAACTGCTTGCAGCTTAATGCAAGCAAGTCAGAGATACTTCTGCTTGGGAAAGATAGTGGCATGTGGTCAGAGCAATGGTGGCCAGACAAATTAAAACCTGCACCTCTGCCTAAAGAGGCGGTTAAGAACTTAGGTTTTTGGATTGATAGAGGCTTGTCCTTTGACACTAAATCTAAACTAGTTGCAAGGACTTGTTTTGGACTCCTAAGAGGGCTAAAACCTTTACTAGGGTATTTTGACCATAAAATTCGCCGGACCATCTTACAGGCCACGATCTTGTCCAGTCTAGATTATGGCAACTCCCTCTATTTAGGTGTCAATATATCTTGTATTAAGCGCCTTTAAAGAATTCAAAATGCAGCAGTCTGCACCTTGCTGTCACTCCCAAAGTCATGCTCAGTGTCTAAGTTCCTAACTAGATTGCATTGGTTACCAATAGATGAAAGAATTCAGTTTAAGACACTTTGTGTTGCTCATAAAATCATGACTTAACAAGCACCTCCGGTTCTACCAGTCTTGCTAGTGCCATATATTCCAAGTGGCTCTTTACTCTCATCCAATCTAGGACTCGCATGTACTCCCCGAGTCCGAAGAGCGAGAGCGGGTGGTCGATCTTTTAAAGTTTTGGCAGCTAAACTCTGGGCACTCTCTTCCAGTTTCCATCAGAGGGCTCCAGAATCATCTGGCGTTCCGTAAAGCCCTAAAGACCTGGCTCTTCCCGGCATAACTTTCATCTTTTGTCTGGATAGCTCTCAGTCACTTGTATCTTGGGTAGCGCTGGGGTGCCTCGTTGCTGGGGCAGCTATGCGCTGTATGAATCCAAATCAAAATCAAAGTATATAGCTCTTTCTACATGCACTGGTATAGAGCCTTATATTTAGTGGATCAAAATTCCTCAACATAGATTTTATCTGTCAAGTTTTCGTATGAATATGATTCATAATTTAGGGGTGTTCACGTCCACAGGCTCTCGGCTTGCCTTTCTGTCCCCTTGTTTTTGTGATTGGATTTCTGGTCAATCTACTAAGAACTTTATATTATTTTGCCCACTCCATGCAGCTCATAGATCTTGATTCTTGTGGCAATTTTTAAAGAGAGGGTTTTTAACTCACAATTTGAAGGACTGATTTTCTTGAAGCGCCTAGAATCCCCACTGATTTGCTTCACAGTTTTTTTTTTTTTATTTAGGCTTTGAGTTTGAGAAAGAGGTGTGCACAATAAACTAGATTAGGTGATGTTGAGGTTGTATAATTTGTTTTTTTTTTTAATATTTAGTGGCATTTTTATGGGTGATGTGGGTTTTAAGATGTTATTTGCTATTTAAATTGTTTTTTTAAAATATCTTTTATATTCCTAATGCTTGCCAAATGTACTTCTTCTATGAGCTTTTATGGTTATAAATCAGACCAAATAAAAATCTATTTGATTTAATTTGACCAGGTCGAACCTGGCTGGTGTATCCAACCTGCGCTCTATTGCAGTCAGCATCAAATTGTGCCTAGGTCCCGGTCTACTGCGACCATTGGCTATCATTGACACTTTGTGCTTCCTGGCATTATTCCTACTTAAAGCTTTAACAACTCATAACTCCAGTATCCCTTATTAGAATTTTGCTATTTTGGTATCATTTTGTTTATTTTATTTTTCTAATTGGGTTGAGGTTGTTATTGATCTGCTTTTCTACTTTAATGCTGTTTTGGTACTGCTTAAATACTTCACACATTCCCTCCAGGTTAAGCCTGTCTGATCTATGCCATAGCTGGGGGTTGAGCCCAGGCGTAAATTGAAATTGTGACTATAGTGTTTGACCCTGATAAGGGCTGTGATTACTCCTTGAGGTAGGTAGTCACACACCCCAATTAATAATCACATTTCTTACAACCCCTGAGTGTGAAAATTACCACACACAAAATTCGCTTTTTTGGGAGGGTGTGGTGAGGGTTGTTACCGGTATAGGCGTATAAGATTCTTTCACATGCTTTTACTGTGTTTTTTCTACAACCTTCGTGAACTACATGAACATACGCAACGCTTTGTTAAAAAACAACAAAAGTTTCGGATTGAAATATTTCCAATGTTTGTAGACCCCTTTGCCATCAGCCAGGGCAAACCTCGTACAGTGTAGCGGCCAGTAACTCTCTCGGAAGCAATTAAAATAATGTAAAATGTCAGTTTGTTGCCTTTCTCTGATTACAGAAAACGCCTGCCGAGCTCACTTCACCATTTAAACTTCTAACAAGTTCAATGCTCACAAAAGAAAAGCACAGCGGAATCTACTTTCTCAGCGAAAAAAAGCTGAATGCAGTGCGCAGAAATGAATAGAGCCAGCGTTGGCCAGCACTTTAAGAGGGCCTGAGGCATTTCTGTCATGTCCACTCCTCTGCACAATGGCGAGCGAACATTTAGTAAAGAGTACGCATATTTGTTTTGGTGACCTGACCTCTACTCAAAGCACGTGCTTGGAGGTGGCTGAACCCTGCGTCGCCATATAGGCCTCGCGCTTGAAGCTTGGAGTAAGGGCACGCAGAGGGGACAATTGAGCTGACAGACTTCGGACAGTTAACTTGGAAATGGTTTATGGGGTCTACTCAACAGCAGCTTTTATAACACAGGACAGATGTGAAACAGAGCAGAAACAGCTGCTAGGCTGTAAGCTTCCTTGTCTGTGGAAGCCATAAACGTCTCTGGAACAGGGATAGTGATAAGGAAACGCTACCAGATAAAACAGTGAGGTTTCTGAAACACACTTCCATGGTAGCAGGACAGGAAACGTGTGAGTCTGCAGGGATCTTTAAATCCACGTGTTTAGTAGTATGTCGCCCTGTGGCATTTATATAGTGCTTCATACCCCTGATAGAGTCACGAGGCACTCAGAATTGCATCATGTTGCTGTGCTGCCATCTGATTGCCACAACGTGGTTAGTTCTGTACGGGAGGTGTTGGGTGAAGTCGTGAGGGTGGAGATGTGCTCTCAACATGGTGTAGTGGTATTGCTGCGCATAGGCATAACATATTGAGAAATAAAGTGAGAATCGACGCTGTGGTTAAGGCCTCTTCCTATGGTTTTATTTAGGAACTGCTTACATCAAAGTAGCTGTATACAAGAAGCGGATCAGGTGTTTAATGCTCTCTGAAATTCCAAATATTTGTTAATTCTTCTGGCAAAGGTCGAGTTCAGTATTGATTTTCTAAAATGTACTTTTCAAAAGCCAATGCTCTGCTAATGCAGAACAGATGAACAAGGACAACTTATAAGGGTTACAAATACGATAACTATACATGGTACAACTTCATTTACAAATATGAAAATACATCTATATGAAAAACATAATTTTATTAATTTCAATGCAATTTACAATTTAATATCTCATGTAGATCTGCGGGAAGTATGTGATCTGTGTGACACATTTACAATTAAGGAAAGAAGACAAAACACATTTTTATAGGTTGAGTATTTTAGTTAAGAGGAGCATGAGAAGCAAAGGAACAAAACCTTTCTACAGAAATTGGTTTGGAGACTAGAATGGAAAAAATGAGAAAGGCACCTACGAACAGTGACGGGAGTCAGGAATCGCAAAACTAAATACACGTAACCTAAGACAATACTCAGCCAGGTCTGTCGGGTTTTGATGGCAGGCAGATACGATTCTAGAGCCAGGGGGAAACATCCTTTACAACGCAACTTTTACCACGCAGTGCCTTTACATCGCAACTTTTACAACGCAAACCATTACAACGCATTGCACTGGGGGGCGCTCTAGGAAAGGGAATAGATTTAATTTACTATCCAACACCTTCCCTACTATCCACGGGGACTGGAGTTGGAATAGTAAATTAAACTATTCACTATCCAGCACCCCAAAGCGCTATGCGTTGTAATGGAATGCGTTGTAAAAACTGCGATGTAAAAGCATGCAATGTAAAAGCATGCGTTGTAATGTCATACATCCGAGCCAGGTATTGTGTTTCCTGTACAGGCTGATGTGCGTGTCCTCATCATAAGGGAAGAAGAGGTTGCTGTTGCTGAAAATTGTTAGGTTAGGAGGAGGTAGATAATGAAAGCATCAATATGCCTTATTTTCTGTCAACCTAACCAGAATGTAGTTTTGCAAAAGCATTATTTGTATGTACAAATTAACTATTGGACTTGTTGTTTTCTGTAGGGTCATGCCTAAACTTTTTGCCTCACCCTCCTGTTTGTTTTCTGTACCAATTTTTTGATGGCTTTTAGGACTCTCCACACTTTACCACTGCTTACCAGTGCTAACGTGCTTGTGCTCTCCCCTTAAAACTCGGTAGAATCGGTTTATACGCAATTGGCACATACTTGTAAATCATACACAGAATGAACTGTTTGTGACAAAACATAGTTCAACATTTATTATACACTCATCAGCCACAGAACTAGATTTGTCCTGTACCTTCACCACTATGTCTTAAATAAAACATTTGAATGCAGTGATATGAGTATAATTCATGCCAGTTTATTAATTACAACATAGCATGACAGTAGGGTCAAATGTTCAAGTTTCAATTTTAATGTCCAAAGTCGATGTAATAATGAAGCAGTGGTTGAAGTAAGTCCTTTGCCAAGGTGAGACCCATGCTTCCAGGAGTTCACTCCTTGTAGAGTTTTTTTCAATCAATATCCTAGTGGCAATAATAATGCGTTTCGACCTGTTTGATTTTAGGGTCTCCTCAGGACATGGAGCTGGAGATACTAGTAGACAATAAAAAATGTTTATGACAATGTGCAAAAGTTGTGTGTGATAGATGGATAAATCAATGATTCATAAACGTCTACTGATGACTTAAAAGTAGTCACAGACATCAACTTGTATAAATGGACTGAAAATTTAGCAATAGAAAAATCATACATTTTGAAGTTTTGACATTTCAATGAGACCTACAATGGTTGTATTCAATTGTTGAATTAGAGTTGTCTCTACTCTTGTTAGCATTCTTTACAAATCACCTCCTCAGGGATCAGGATGAATGACTGACAACACAGTCCATTTGAGATAATGCTCAGTGTGGTGATGCTCAAAAAAGGAATTAACAAGTAGGGCTGATGTCACTTTGCGATGAATTTGAGATTTGTGCTGCTTTATTCTTTGTCCGATTTCCTGTTTTTTTTAACCAATATAACGTTTTTTACACAAACACACAATTCCATAGACTGTTTTTTTGTTTTGCAGTTTAAAAATGGTGTATGTATCCATTTAATGTTCTTCAATGTGAATTTAGAGTCTTCAATAGTTTAATAACAGACCACATGTGTACCACATTTATAGTGACCTTGTAAAGGAGGTAAATTCCAATGTTCACTAAATGTGCTTTTCGTCTTTGAATAAGGAGTGTATGCTTTTACCATTTGCTTTTCAATGCTATAATTCTTTGCTTTAAAGCAAAGAAAGGTTTTTACAATGTGCTTTTAAATCTGGATAAAATATGGCAATTTTGATGAATAATCCTTTTGAAGGGATTGGTTTCTGGATAACCTTTTACTTTCTGCTTTGTGGATAGAATTGTAGCATGATGGAAATAATCCTCTTTATTCAAACAATTTTGTCCGATTCTCAAAAATTGCCCATTTGTTTAATTGTACTTTAGGCTACGTGGCATAATGCAGAGTCCTGTTCTTATCAGTTGGTTTTCTGTACAGGTTCATGATTAGTTTCCACTCAGAAACTCTGACCTCTACATCTAAAAATGTGCTGGAGGTATTAATTGTATTCATGTTGAACTTGATATCTGGTGTTCAATGATTCAACCACTGGTAGAACTGATTTAATGTGTTTTTGTTTTCTCTCCATATACAAAAGACATCATCGATAAATCTCACCTGTATTGTTATTTTTTTACTGAAGATGTTTTTGTTGTATATATACTTTTTTTCAAATTGCACCATGAAGAGGATTGCCTTCTCTGGGGCAAAAGAACTTCACATACCAATCCCTGTGATTTAAAAGAAATATTCTTCATAACATGTAAAATAATTTTTCTTTAGTAGTACATGACCAAATCCATAATTAATCCAGTAGGGACCCTCTATGGTCTTTGTCTTTCTTCTAAGTATATCTCAATGACATCCAGCCCATCATCCTGTGGTCAGAGTCGGAAGAAGAGATTTCTGATAAAGTAATGAATTGTTGCTTTGATCTCCCTTGATATTCTGGAAGTGCTCATCGGGCTTCAGGTATTGTATAAAAGTCATATCGTAGATATGGATAGACTATTTCCAAGGTAAAGATCTTCTTGCCTCTTTCAAATTTTGTAGTTTTCTGGTTATTAGTGAAATCCTCGAATCCATTGGTCTCGTTTTCTATCTTTTCCAATAGTGCCTTCCCTTCTGTCAATGTATGACTATCTTTGATCTATCATTCCAATTGAAGGATTAACAGAACACTTCATAACTTTCTCAGAAACCTCTTCTTCTGACTCTACTGGCAAATAAGATCCAGGTGAAGGCACCTCAAATAAAACAAATTCTGCAAAAAAACAACAACCAATTTCTTTAGGCGGAGGCCAACAAAGAGGACAAAGGAGATACAAGCAAGTCAAAGCCAAGGGAGATGTGTACTTGGCCCCAGTTTTACAAGAACCAATGACATCATCCATCAGTAACCTCTCCTCATAAAGAACTAATGAAGTTGCAGATTTGGAAAAAGGATTTTCATATGATACAACAACCTGTACAGACTTCATCCGTCTGAAAACTGAGTCTTGGAGTTCTTCTGAAAAATATGCCTTAAAGTGTTCTTTAGCAACTGTTAGACCCGGGATCCCTGGTTGGCAGAGGTAGGTACCTTAAGACAAAAAAACTCTTGGTTTTAAATAATGTTTGTACAATTGTTTTTGTAATACTGTTTATTGGCACTAGGCACTGTATTAAATATGTAATGTCGTTGCCAAAAAAGTTGTAATGTGATGAGTTGTTGCTAAAACTTAAAAGATCATTCTTCAAGTGACAAACTCTATACAGAAAAAAAAAATCTTTTTATAATAAAAGTAATGGAATCTACAGTTGGAATTAGTGATTCATTTTGAGTTTATGCCTTTGTGGTTCTACTTACATGTGCGGGGTAAGAGTGAAGTAGATTAATTGTGGCTGTAAAGGTGAGTGGTTTATCTTAAATGAAAGAAGTATAACTGATCAGATAGCTGCAATAGATAAATACAAAATTACCCAGGGAACACTTTTATTTTCATAGGGACCCGCATTCCAACATCCGGGAAAGGAAGATCACCTTCTTCAATAGCCCTGCTCGCCCCCTCTGTAGCTTGACATGA
The DNA here is from genome assembly GCF_964261635.1 of Lissotriton helveticus. NCBI lineage: Eukaryota > Metazoa > Chordata > Amphibia > Caudata > Salamandridae > Lissotriton > Lissotriton helveticus. Next base: position 1,533,331,826 of record NC_136067.1, read on the forward strand.
GCAGCCAGGCTTATCTTCAAGGCAAATGTGTAAAGTATTTGCAACAACGCTCACAATAACCCAATGATGACACCACAAATAGACTCCACATGAGTTTTATGAAACAAGTATAAACTTTATATAAAAAGATATACGATAAGACCACACAATATAAATCCAAAATATGAGGTTGTGTACTATTTCTCCTGGCCAGTTGTTAGGCCAGCCAGCCCTTGTAAGTTCTGGCAGCATTAATGAGCATTTCTAAACATTCTCCTGTACCCCTAATATAATTTCATACAGTTCATAATGCCAGAATCAGGCACTTTTGCAATATAAAAATACTGTAAGACGTAACGCAGCAATCAGACACTCTGCAATGAAAATAATGCAATGCGTAAGCAACAATCAGGTCACTTTGCAAGGAAAAATAATGCGATGCGTAAAACAACCACCAGGTATGTCGATATGCAGAAATAAGGCAATGTGTAATACACTAATCAGGCAATTCGTTATGCAAGAACATTGCAATGCACAATACGCTAATCAGGTAGTTCGTTATGCAGAAGCAATGCAATGCGTCATAAGACAATCAGGTAGTTCGTTATGCAGATCAAATGCCAGGCGTCATACACTAATCAGGTGGTTCGTTATGCAGGAATAATGCAATGCGTAATACTCTAATCAGGTACTCCGTGATTCAGAAAGGATGCACGCCTCTCCTACTGACTTACAGTCAGCCTCTCAACAGTTACCCCCAACACAGGTATGATGGAATCAAAAGTGCAGCTCTGCACTCCGGCCCAATGTACTGCCACTCCCTTGACAATAAGTGCCACGATACGAACCAAAGCAGAGGCTTGTGCTGCCAACACGAGAAAGAGGCCGAGAGTGTCTCCCTCCGAGCCCGCACCCCGCCCCAGGAGTCGACACACGTTACCTGGGGGGCGTGAACCCACTCTCCCCTCCTCCTCCAGCGGCTGGGCCTCCAATGCAGCTTTGTGAATTGGAAACGGCGGCTCGGGTCGGCAACTCAGCTCCTTCGGGACTGTCGGTCCGGGCCGCTTCAGTTACGAAGATCTCAGGGTGCCACAAAGCGCATGCACACAGCATTGCTGAGTCTTCCTTAAGCTTCGGGTGCACGATCACTGGGCACTCCACACACAGATCTCAGGCTGCATGAAGATCACGTGCACAGCATCGCTTAGACTCACTTTAACTCCGATGCACACAATAACAAGGCAAATCCTCACGAAGGTCTCCCGGTGCACAACGCACCCACACACAGCGGCGATGAGACTCACTTGGATTCCGGTGCACACAATAACAAGGCAAATCCTCACGAAGGTCTCACGTGCACAACGCAAACAGTGTTGATGAAACTCACTTGGATTCCGGTGCACACGAAAACAAGGCAAACCCTCACGAAGGTCTCACTGTGCACGACGCAAACGCACATAGCGTTGATGAGATACACTTGGATTACGGTGCACACAATCACTGGACAATCCTCACAAAGGGGTGCAGGCTGCACAAAGCACACGCACACCGCTTCGCTGATCCTTGCTTGGACTCCAGGTGCCCACGATCACAGGGCATGCCTTACGAGGGTCTCAGCTGCAACAGGCACACACTCACAGCATCGCTGAGACTCTCATGGAAACTTTTTTGTTCCTGTGTTTCCGAAGAGGGAGCCAGTTCACCTCGGGTCCTTGGGGATAAGTTACTTCAGGACACAGCACAGAGCAAAGTCCTTCAAGCAGGGGGGCACAGCACACAGCAAAGTCCCTTTAGCCTTTCTTTGGTTAAAACAGCAAACTGCAGGCCATCTCCAGAACATACAGCAATAGTCAGTCCTATCCTTCAGTCTATTCAGTTGTTTCTTCATTGGCAAAGGTCCACTTGACCACGAAGTAGCTCTAGTCTTGTTCACACTTGACAAAGCAATTCTCCAAAGTTCAGGGGCCTCACCTCTCATAGTTATACCCCTCAATGGCTTTGAAGTCTTTGTGTTTCAGGGGGCACTGACCACTGTTCAAACCAGTTCTGGGTGCCTCCCTGTCAGTGACACCTTTCTTCCTTAGTTTAGTGGGGGTATGGATTATCAATCTTTCAGCAGGGGATGAGCCAATTGTTTTATAGCAGCAACCCAGGCCTCTTCAGCTCTAGGGGCTTCTCCTCCCCCGACACTCCAGATGCAGGTCAGCCTGTTGCTGTCTCTCCTCCTCCCCTGGGGCAAGACATTCCTCAGACCCTATCGCTTTCAAATCCAGACAGTCAATCCACAGCCAGGCAGAGACACACAGAAATGTTAGAGCACAAAAACTCAGCCACTTCTAAAAGAGTGGCTTCTGAACACACAATGCAAAAATCACCTTCATAAAAAGATGCTCAGCATTAAAGAATTTGAAAATAATAACACAATTGTCATCAAGCCAGCCAACATAGAAGGTCCGACTGTTATCCTCTCAAAAGAAAATGATATTGCAGAAGGATACCAGCAAATTCTTAACTAAGAATTCTACCCGAAGATTCCTTCAGATCATCTAAGGCCATTCAGGTGATATCTTCAAGATTCTATAAGAAGGCTTTGATAATGAGGTGATTGGCCCCAAAGAGCTTGGGCTTTTGAAGAAGAAAAATCCACGCATCCTAGTTATTTACTTTCTCCCAAAAATTCACAAATATGTACAAAATCCCCCTTGAAGACCAATCTTCTCAGGTTGTGATACATTATTGGAACCAATTTAAAAATATGTTGATACCTTTCTACATCCATTTATTCTGAATGTATTATCACACTTAAAAGTCACAACTGATTTAATCACAAAAGTAAAGGATTCTGTATTCAATCTAGGATCACAATGGTAAGTTACCTTGATGTTGTCTCTTTATGTGCACAAATACCTCAGGATGATGGGGTGTATGCCATTGAGATATACTTAAAAACGGTAAACATCCTGAACAACGAATCCGGAACAACGAGTTTCGGAGTTACGCAAGCCAAACAATGACTTGCCTGAACAACGACTCGGTCTTAACCACGCTTGTGCGTGGTTAAGGCTGAAACGGTCTAGTGTTCGGGCAGGACGGAGTTCAGCTTGCGCGTCGGAGGAAGAGGGGCTCATTTTAAGGGGGTGGAGGGGTTTAGGGTTAGATTATAGGGGTAGAGGTGTAAATATTTATTTTAAAGGATTAGGGAATTCATTTATATGGGTATGAGCGCACCAACAGAAGTCACACTGATGACATCATGGTGACAATCATCGCGATAGGATGGCCTGCTGTCATGACAATGCATACCATGGCACCTGTAACTGACATTGGAAATGATATCTCTAGCAGCCCACTGCCAAAGCGTACACATTACTACACTTGAAAGGCAAATGGAGCTTTTGTTGAAGCACTTTTGTTTACGAAGCATGTGTTTCCTGCATCTGCTTTGTATTTTCATGTCACAAGTGTAATTGTGTTTATTTTAGAGTGGGGGGAATTGGTTTAGTGTGTGTGGATGAACGTGTTTTTTTTTAATGAGGGGGAAATAGTTATTAAGGGATGGGGGTTTGGGGTACTAGTAGACAATAATTTTCATTAACACGCATTCCTTTATCACGAAAAATCGTGGTTAATGAATGCATAGTAAAAAAAATCATGGTGTAGGGAAGTCATGGTTCGGGAAGTCGTAGTTACAACATAAAACCCTTAAAAACTAAGACCATACAGGGCCCCTACTGAATTCATTATGAATCTGGCCATATAGCGCTGAAGAAGAACTATTTAACCTCTTCGCTGCAGGGGTAATTCCCCCGCTGTGCTGGGGGGCGGGGGGCGCGCACAGCACTCCCAAGCTCATCACAGCTGCACCCGTTCCCGTAGAACGCTCAGCACAGCAGGGGAATTATCCCCGCATGTGAGCGTTCCACAGCTCATGACGAGCTCAGCTCGTCATGAGCACCGGAGCACCGTGCCTCATGACGAGCTCAGCTCGTCATGAGCATGGAAGGTGCTAAAGAATTTTTATTTAAAATCAAAGGAACTGCAATGGGATGGTGATCCTCTTCATCGCGCAATTTGAAAAAAAGTATATATACAATAAATCCCTTCAGTGAAAAAAAATCACAATGTGGTAAGGATTTATATATGATGTCTTTTGTATATGGACAGGAGATGACAACATGTTAAATCAATTTTACCACTGGTTCAATAATCAAACACTAGATATCAAGTTCAACATGAATAAAAATAAAAGCTCCACCAAAGTTTTAGACGTAGAGGTCAAAGTCTCTGAGCAGGAACTAATCACAAATCTGTACAGAAAACCAGCTGATAAGAGCAGTGCTCTGCATTATGCCACTTACCATCCATGTGGCCTAAAGGAAAATTTTGCATACGGGCAGTTTTTGAGAATCAGACTAAAATGTTAGAACAAAGAGGATTATTTCCCTCATGACACAATCCTATCTACAAAGCTGAAACAAAAAGGTTATCAATGGTATACCGCACGTGAGACCCTGTTAGCAAACGAAGAAAAGAGCAGACAGTAAAGGCTTATTTGTGTATCTACCTTTTGCCCACAAACCAATCACTTCAAAAGGATCATTCATCAAAATTGGCATATTTTATCCAGACTTGACAGCACACCGGACTGTTCCCACAAGGAACAGGGTCAAGACTGGTTTGCATATGGCTGGTTTCAAACTGGGGTGGTGTGGTGAGCAAAAGAATGCTGGATTAAACCCAGATCCTTATGACTGGGGGTGAATGTTTGCATTGTCCAGCATTCCGTCCATCAATTGTTTCTTTTGCATATGTCGCCCTAAGTGGAAAGGGTATGCCCAGATGTGGGTCCTGCGCTCACTACACCACTGGATTCAAGCTAGGCTGGATGATAAAGGGTGATGCACAGAAACCAGTGCCAGGATGCTTATTCCCGGTCCAGGGAGGTCCTGGCTTCACAGTTTGGGCTGGACTGTTCCCACAAGGAACAGGGTCAAGACTGATTGGCATATGGATGGGTCCATGATGGATTAAACCTAGATCCTTGTGACTGGGGTGAATGTTTGCATTGTTCAGAATTCTGTCCATCAATTTTTCTTTTGCTTAAAGAAGAACTATAGCATTGAAAAGCAACTGGTGAAAGCATACAATCCTTCCTCAATGACAAAAAGCACATTACGTGAACATTGGAAATTAGCTCTTTTGCAATGTCACTAAAAATATGGTACATGTGTGGTCTGTGACCAACCCATTGAAGGCTCTCAATTCACACTGGAGAACATTCAATGGATACATACACTATTTTCAAATTGTAAAACAATGATTTTTTTATGTGCAGGTTGGTACACCTTCCTGCACATAAACAACCACAAGAGGTGATTTCCTCATTCTATATGTGCTGAATAATGCAGCACGCATAGAAAGAGAAAAAAAAACGATTCGATATTAGTACAATTCTCCTTGTTTCACCTCCCTACGCCTCCCCTAGGAAGGCGTAGCATTCAGACACATTTCCAGGTTTACGATTTCTCATAAATGTGGAAATGTGTCAGATTCCATGGGAACGCCCAACATGCATGGAATGCCCCTTTCACATAAAGTGCTGCGCGTAAAGGGGTCGTATTTACAAGGACAGGAAAAGCCACGCAGGGTGGCTTTTCGTGTGCTTATAAATATGGGGCAGCAAAATGCGCTGCCCGTGCTTCCCAAAAAGTGATGCACTGGCGGGGCAATGGACTTGTAATTAAGCCACTTTGTGCCTGTTGCCTGTCTCTGGGTCACACGACTGGGTATAGCTGACAGTTGGGCTTTGTGTATTTCTCCTAGCCAGCCCCACACACAATAGAGAGCCTAGGTGTGTGTGGATGGGCCATCACTGGAAGGATCTGAGGGCGGAGCTGGGAACAACCTTCCTTACACTTGAATAGGCTGTGTCCTGCCTCCACACAAAAGGCTGCATACCCCCTGTGGTTAGTCTGTAGGCAGGGAATGCAGAAAACCAGTGCACTTCAAAATGAATCCTCTGGAAGCTTCTCCCACTTTAAAAGAGGCACCTGGTATAAATATTGGACCTCAGACACCAACTCTTCAGTACATCTCTGAACCTGTGGAGGCTCTACTAGGAAGATGGACTGCTGTGCTACTGAAAGCACTGTCACTCTGTTGGACTGCTGCTATTCTGGACTACTGCCTTGCTGGATTGCTGCCTTGCTGGATTGCTGCCCTGGTGCCTGCTGCCCTCCTCCCTGAGTCAGAAAGATTGGACCTGCACCTGAGCCCAGGGCTCCGAGAGTGACTTCAAACGCTAGTCTGCTGCCCTTCTGTTCAGAGCCACAGGGGAATTACAGGCTCCCAACCGCCCAGTTGTGGCTCCTCTGATCATGGACCCTTGGTTTAACCTCAGTGGAGAAGAATGATATTTTTGGGGCTTTTTTATGACTGCCAACTGGCCAGTTGGCACCAAACCCTTCCCACTCGCATTGCCCACCAATGAACAGTTCTGTCAGCCGGGCTCTTCCCACCATAGGAATGAACACTCACGGAGAGTGCTACTGCAAATTTCTGACCAGACCATCTGTGAGGACAACAGGATCTTGGCGGCTACAGCGCTGACTGTACGTGACACCTGACCAGGACTGAGAAGGTAACTTTTCAGCAGGACTAACCTGGGACATGTTTCCTACCCAAGTTCCATCACCATCGGCCTGAACTTGAGACTTACTCTTTGTCTCGCATGACCAGAAAGCTGCGAGTGGCACTTTGGACTTTTTAACACTATTTCCACTTAAACCTTTAAAATTGCACATCTCTGGTTGTAACAATTGGATTTTTATTATTTTGGTCTTGATTTCTTTATAAGATTTCACACTATATTTCTAAAGTGGTATGGGATTTTTCTTGTCTGGTGATTTTGCTCTAAATATTGTTTGAAGAGCTGCATAAATTCTTCACACATTGCCTCTAAGTTAAGCCTGACCGCTCTCTGACAAGCTAACCTAGGGTTAAGTACAGCTTAGTTGGCTCTCTGCTTGTGCCTCACCCTGACATGAAATGTGGTTGCTGCTTGAGTAGGGTTTCACCCGCCCCCACAACTAGTAAACCAATTTCTCATACTCTGTTAATCAGAATATGTGGACAATTACACGTCCAGAGTGAATTTAGTGCAGCGAAAAATTTATCACTTGGGCAGACCATCTGTAATACTAAGCGGTGCGTGCAGAAACACTGATGTAACCTGAAGAAATAGTCACAAAAGAAGGAGGTACCCTATGGTAAGATAGGGACAGGGTAAGTACAGATCAAAAACCAAGGATGTCCCTACTGATAGGCACAGCTATACCAAGACCGTTTCAAGATCCGCATTGGCAGTAAACACATCAACAACATCAGGATTAATGCAAAAAAATGTATACAAAAAAATTTATTATTATAAAGTACATCAGTGAAACACAAAGAATAAATTAAAAATCAAATAGTATCATTAAAATGTCTTCCATTCATTATTACAGTCATGAGTTAAAAACAAGTTTTACGCATAAAAAAATTTCATAATAACAGTTAGAAAACAAGATAGACGCGGCGTTTCGGTGAGTAAACAGACTCCCCCTAAGGTCTAACATTACCTATCTGATAGCTATATTCACAAAGTTCAACCAATTTTCTACAACAGGGCAATATTTCAAACAAGTTTCCTGGAACATTTAGATTTGGTGTTGTGTTAATCCTAAATTCATATACCCTTCCTTATTTAACCTCTTAAATCGATACAAATTCCATTGTCTAAACTTAAGGTGGCAAGAGAGCTTGTGAATGTCAATTCAATATCATTAAAAGATGAGGGAAAAGTAAAATCATCATAATCAGATAGCAAAGGATATCAGTTCTGCTCTAAGTTCCTACATCGTGTTCCCATCTCGTTTCTTTCAGCTTAATTTCTTACTAGAATTCATAGGTTTCTTTAATTAGGGTGGAACTGATAATTGAACTGATAATTTGCCCACTGTCTTTGAATGTATTGGATACCTGAATTAAAAGATCCTTGTAAAGTAACTTGCTGTTAACCATGAGTGATTTGTAGGTAGTTGGCTTTGATTCTGTTTGATGACAAGTAGTTCAGGAAGTGACAACATGTTGGATCTGTTTAGTGGACAAGTGTTCCCCTTTGACCAATATTCAGGTCCTGATCTTTGTTGACATCTATATCATCTGTTGTTTTAAAAGAAAGAATCTTTCTCTGATCAGCTTCTGTTGAATTAAGCAGGTTTAGATATGTATTTAGATAATCTAGTCTTGAAGCTATGATGACATTCTTCTTACAATCATCTTTTTACTGACATCATTACTTACTTTTTTCTCTTTTAGTTTCAAAGGACTGGCGTTATTTGTACCCTGGAAGGCACAGGTGTCTTCCCTTTCAGCATGTGCCTTTTTTTGTTAATATGGCAAATAAACACGTGCATTTGCTGGTAGGTAGTTTAATCTATCCAGGCTTTACATATAAACCTCTGAATTTTCTCTGGACCCTATATTTAGAAAGAATATGATTGGAAGCAAATTAAAGACCCATCGTTTTGTAAACTTCTTTTAATAAAATTCAGTTGTTGTGAGATATATACCGATGAGGCTGTATCATTTGTAGATAGCAATATTGTTGCTACAGTTTTGGTACATGATGTTCCCCAAGCATGTTTAGAGGGATGGTAATTCATGAAATATACTTTTAATAAACCAGACCCATATTTTGGTTCTTATTAACAATTTCTAGGGTTTGCAAAGTTCCCTGCAAAGCCACATGCATTTAAAGAAGGTCACAGAACAAACAAATGAAGATACCTACATTAATGTTGACAGACGAACAAAAGAATTAAGTTTATCCTTAATCAAATTTAATGCATGAATTCCTATTTGTAAGGTATATGATGGATCTAATTCAATATCTGGTGATGAACTTGTCTCCATTCTCCAATGTATCACAAGACATAGGGTATATAGGAGAAAGTCTTAACAAAGACATGAAAAAACACAAGCGCCCTTTTGTGTTAAAGGTGAGCGAAACTTATGATCATTATTATAATTGATTTGTGCATTTCCATCATTCAAATTGTTTGGAGACTTGGCCACTCCACTTTCATTTTATCCCCAAAAGGTTGATTAAACATTATTTTTTAAATGTTTATTTACATAGGGTCAAACCGGCATATCTAATGGTGATGGAGTAGCTGCACTCAATGGAACATCTATTACTGAATTCAATTTTTGGTTATTAACCTTTTTACCACAGTTACCAACTTGAATTTTGCTAATTTACTCCATTCTTCTATGATGGATCTTTCTTCATCGCAAACATCAAGGAAAATTAATAACTTGATTCTGAACGCCCCTTAACAGGATTTTAACATAATATCAGTCAAAAGCTACAATAACAGTATCCACTGGGGCCAGGTACACACTCAGTATCAAATAAATAGCAATGCTTTCATGTATTCAAGGAGGCATGGAGTCACATTGCACCTCGTCCCAAAATAGTTCACAGACCTGCTGCACAGTAACTGGTTTAATTAGGCATGCATACAAACAACAACAAGTCACAGGTGTACAGATGTATTTCACAGCTTTGACTTTCAATTTTACCACTTAGTCAGACAATCCCCAAAACTCTGCTGTATGGTCAACCTCTTGTTAACCTTAGGAGGAATAAGAGAGCACAGTGACAAAACGTAAGAGAAAGAATAGGGCCAAATGGAAGAAAGTCTAGTTTGCAAAGACAGGCGGGAGAGAAATGTTCAGATGTAATTAGGCGTCCCATGCTGGACTCATTGAGGGCCATATATCAGCCTACCGTGACAGCTCACAATGTCTCCAGATTTACAGTCCACAGCAGCAGCCTGCAAGAGCGCTAATCATCAAAGCCCTTCTTATACAATAGCAACAATCACTGACCTCTTAGCACACATGATTTATTTAATAGGATCCTAATGTGTCTAAACCAAACAGAATTGATTGATTCCTGTGGTCTCTCTCCTTCTCTCCTACTGCAGTCGTCTGCAAATTCTGTGGCATCTCAGCAGTATAGAGCATAGGGCACAGAGCACATAGCCATTCAAAACAAGTAACAACATCCACCACCAAATGATCAGTGGGCGAGCACGGCGATCAGCAACTATGGGAGGAGTCATGTATGTACTGCTCAAACAGGTGTTGCATGATGTAGAATCTATATTTCCAATGGGTTGAGGCCTCCTATATGGGGTTTTTTACAAGGACTCTATTAGCATGCTAAGTGATCCTCAGATGCTTACAGGCTTTGAAGGAATGCCTGAAGTGTTTGCAAATCATATTACAGGTGACTAGTGTCTGAGAATTGCACCAATAAATTCAAAGGACCAATGCGCAGGCTGGGGGCTGTGTAGGTCCCAAAGGATAGGGGTCCTAGTGCAATTAACGAAACCCTTTGCAGAAGAATATTCAAAGTCAAAACCATTAAGGTTTATTCATAATTAGGGATCATTATAGAATGCAAACATTTAAATAAGTACCAATGATGCATAAACATAAAGCCAATTGTGAGAGGTTATAATGTAAGGCACTTAGCCATAAATAGCCATGAATAACGAACTAGCATAAATCAACTCAGTTCGACAGTCTATTAATAAAGTCAGATAACAGTCCAACATGGAACTGCAGGATATGAAAGCAAGGAAAGCTCTTTAAGCATAAATCAAACAACAGACTATCAAAGAGTCTGCATTCATAGAAGTGAGCAAAATATCTTACATGAATCTAAAAAAAGTCACAGGAAAGTCTGGCAAACATCCCAGTACTTTCTAAAAGTATATTTCATAATGTAAGAGGAATGAGAAAGAATGTTTCCGACATTCCATGAATTGATATCCTAAGGCTGCACAGGCAAAGATACATGAATTAACTGTTTAACTGTTTAAAACTGTTAAAAACTAAAAAGAGTTATACAGCCACACTAATAAAAGTAAAATAAAATAAATTCTTCTTAAAACTAAAAAAAATCAGTTCTTCCAACAAAAACAAATAGTCTCTCAGATCAGATCAATTTCTCTTTCTCTGGTTCAAGCTGTGACAAATATGTTCATACAGAAGCTGCGTACTTCTAGTGTGGAACTCTTAGTCCTGGCCTCAGGTTTTTTAGAATCTGTTATTCAACTATTTTAGCTGATTTTTCTCCAATGTTCTCCAAACTGTCAACTATTTGCAACATGTTCCTTCTCTCACACCTTCCGACCAATAAGATAGTATCAAGTGTCCATTTTCAGTCAGATTTGTTCCACTTGCCTCATTTTTATCTTCACTTGTTTCATGATTTGTACAAATTGCAACTGTAACAACTTGTTCTGTAATTGGGGTTTTTAGAATTCTAGTTTTTAAAGTTTGATTTTCTTGTTATTCCTATTGTTGTTAAGCTTCTTGTTGTTTTCTTTGTTCTTGTACTCTTTGTTGCTGTTTTCTTTGTCCTTGTACTTTTCGTTCTCCCCACTTCAGATCCACATAGTGAATTTGAGCTTAGCTCTGTGAATTAGTAATTTGTGTCACCACTTTTTCATCTTAAGTCTTCACTCTCTTTGTGTAATATTGCGTGGGTTAAATGCAACAAATCTCCCACCTTCACAACAGTATTCATCACCAAGATCACTTGGTAAGGTCTTTTCCATTGAGGTTCAAAGCACCATTTTCAAACATACTTCTTCACCACATCTTCATCCCCATGTTCTAGGTCATGCAAGGTTCTACACTTTCCCATAGTGAGATATAGAGAATATCAGATCAGTCAAACTCTTGCAGTAATCTAGAACCAGATCATCATTACTATTCACCTGAATGAATACCAATAATCCTCATAGTTTGGCCCATTAAGACTTCATGAGGAGACAAGTCTGTAGGCTTGTTTGGTGTGCTTCTTTAATTCAGTAGAACTACTGGAAGGACATCTGACCATTTCAATTCTGTTGATGTACACACTTTGGCTGACTTTGCTTTCAGGGTACCATTGGCCCCTCTAAAATCCCTCATGTTTTTGGTTGATATCCACAATGGAATACCTGGTCTACCTTTAATGCCATGCAAAGGGCTCTCATGACTTCATTTTTAAAATGTGTCCCCCAATCTGACTCTAAAGAAGTTTGCAAACTGAATCTCGGGATCAGCTCCCTTAGTAAAAGCTTGGCTACAGTGAGAACATCACATCTTCTGTTTGAAAATGCTTCCCCTATCTTCTGAACAAACAAATAACTACTACAATATTTCTTAAACCATTGCACAGACGCATTTCAATGCAATCTAGTTGTAGTCTTGTTAAGGGACCTTCTCATTTCCGCATGTGACTCATGGTCACATTTTGTCCTCTAACCAGTGTTTACCTGTTGACAGGTAACACATTTTTGACATAGTGTCTTCACCACATCCCTGAAATGTGGGTTAAACCAATATTTCTTAATAATTTACAATACACCATCAATTCCCACATGTGCAGGCCTATTAATATATCTTGCCATATGCAACAGTACATCTCTCATGTCACTTGGCATCCAGACCTCACATTTGTCTTTTGAATAAACCCCTTTTTTCCATTTTTATCTTTTATCCCGTGACATTTCTTTTCTACAGTTCTCTCAACTCTTCAAATGATTAACTGATATTGTCTAGAAACTTTTGACATTTACCATTTCACATTCTGATTTTACTTTTGTTCCCAATGTACCAGATGCAAGAGCACAGAAACTCACAGTATCATCTTCAAAATTACTCTCCACTACAACCATGCCATCTCAATTTTTGAGTAAGGCACATTTAACAACAGCAGTCTTCTTTGAGAATTGTAGGCCCTGTAATATAGCCAGAATTTATGGCAAATTAAGAAGTGATGTGCCAGCCGGTGTGAAGAAACCCCTTTTTAACCACAATTGACCAAAACCATGGACCATAGTTTGTAACCCTTAATCCACTGGGTGTGCAGCATGCTCTTGTGATTGCGATCCATTCTGCTACATGTGGTGAAGTTACATTAGACAAGTATAAAACTTCCGCAATATATTCTATTGTACAAACTGCATATGCTGCTCGAAGAATTCCATAAATAGATAAAGAACCATCAACAAATAGAATCAGATCAGCAATTCGATAAGTAAGTCTTGAATATCCGGTCTTGGTTCGGTGCCCAACTCTGTCATATCAATACAATTGTGGTCATTTTCATCAATTTCGTCATTAAGCTCCTCCTTTAGCAGTGACAAAAGTGGTGCAAGATTCAGGGTATTTCAGTGTTTAATTGAAATGTACTCTGCTGTCAGAATAATTTGTTCATATTTAGTTCAGCATCTGTTTGTAATATGCAATTGATCTGTACAAGTCAGCAATTTCTGAGCTGAATGTGAAACCCGCACAATAAGTGTGTGCCCCATCACAATCTTCACACTTTGAACAATTTGCAAAGAAGTCGCTGTTATGCTCTTCATACATCCAGGAAGTGCAGCAGCCACTGCATGTAGTGTAGCAGAACAGCATGCAATAGACCACTTTGTCCCCCATGCTGCTGCATGAGGAATGAAAGTACATACTCTTCTCTTTCATAGTAAAATAAATACAACTCTTTCCAATAATTTGGCATTCCTAGAGATGGGTTGCTATATGAGCTGTAGCTGAGCTCCAGGTAAGGCTTGCATACATTGATCGTCCCAAGGTACTGGGCCCCTCACATCAATGTATTTGGAATCCATTGATGCCAGTAATCAACCATCCCTAGACACATCCTCAGTTCTCTCTGTATTGTTGCTGGATTCATTTTCTGGATTGAAGAAATGCATTCTTGGGGCACCTTCCTTACTTCCTTCTAAATCTTAGTTTCTTTTTTTGTGGTTCAAAATACATCACTTCCTCCAGACAATACTGTTTTTTCATAGGAGTTACTTAATGCCCATTTTTAGCTAAATGATTCAACATGGCAATTGTGTCATGTCTAGGGCCCGCTCTCATTTTGGCTGAGTTACAAGATAAATTTAGACTTCCAGATCCTTCTTTAGAATTTGGAAAAAGATTGATGGACTTTCGTTAAATTCTTGTGAGATTCTACATCAAATGAGTATTCTATTTTGGAATCTGAATGCAAAAACATAATGACTATCCATATGAAGAGCACGTGATAAGAATGCCTCAGAGGGGATCTGAAACAATACTACTGAAGCATTCAGTAAGGGACATCAAGGGACATCGAGCAATCACTATATCATTAATTTTGCATTGGTCGTGTACCATCCTACATTTTCCACTGGGCTTCCTTATTCCCATGATCAGAGAGTTACTTCTTTTAGAATGTCCTGCTCAATCATTTTCTCAATAGATGAATTCCCTCCTCTTCTTGAAGATTACGCTTATATGAAAGAGTGCTGAATACACAGCTTTCATTTTTACAGTGATCTGCCCTAGCTCTGCACCTTTGATCGATTCAATTTCTTTTCCTGAAAAATGCCAAACCTCATTGCTCACAATATCTTTTAAATCTTGAATTAGGTCTTCCTCTTTGAAAACTGAGAACATTTTAACGTTTAAATTTTTACTTCATCTGATTTTTTTTTTTAATGGAATCCTCACACTTTGGGCTCAATTATGATGTAGTGCTTACTTTAGTCTGACGGACACCGTCGCGGGCTTCCGGTTGGCGGTCCTGACAACGCTATTACGATTAACCGCACCATCTAACATTTCTCTATGGGAGCTTGTGTTACGGCCATAAACCTGCCATAACACAAGCTCCCATAGAGAAATGGGAGATTGTGTTAATCCCTGCATCCCTTGGCAGGCACCTCAAGGTGCCTGCCACAAGGTGCAGGGATTAAAAGGGGGACACAGCCCCTAACCGGAGGCTGCATGGAGAAGGATGATCCACAACTTGGTTTCTGACAGGCTTTCCATGTCGGAAAGCCCGGCATGGAAAGCTTGTTGGAAACCGAGCATTGTAATCACGAAGGCAGAAATGCCTACATATGGGATTAAGGGCTGGTCTCCGACTGGTTGAAGGGCTTCTGGAGCCTGTCGGAAGCCAGCTGGAATGATAAGCCTTTTTCAATTCTGACCAACTGTATTGTAATCAGCTAGTCGGAATTGATATCGATGATCTCAGTCGGAAAGCCTCCGATCTAAGGCCGGAGGCTTTCCGATCAAGTGCGCAATAGACCCCTTTGTCTGAATACCAACACCATCCAGGAATTTATGACGTTACAACACATACTTCTACAACGCATACCATTACAATGCATTTTTTACAACGCAAGTACCATTAAAACAAATGTTTTTACAACGCACACCATTATAGCGCAAGTGTATTAAATTCTAAGAAAGTGCTATTACAACGCATTACAATACTCCGCATACCATTACAATGCATATATTTAGATTCAATTATTTAAAAATAATTATTTTGTAACCTAAAACCTGGCACGGGATGCAGGGAAAATAGGGGTTTTGGGTGGGGAAGTGTATTAAAACGGTAAAATGAGCTAAACGTTTTTTTAATACAATTAATCTATTTGAATTAAAAAAATACTCGAGTACTAAATGTAATACTCGAGTATTATAATTAATACTCGGGTATATATATTTTTTAATTAAATTATTAAATCTAACCAAATTTTAATTCCTAAAATACTATATTTCCCAACAAATCGATATTTACAAAAAAATGAAGAAAAAAAACTCCATTAAGAGTAAACAAACGTGAATAAAGGGAGCCACCATTTTAGAAACTCACATACACCACAGTCCTACAACAGTTTCAATAACACTACATGAAACGCAAAGCAAACAAAATGGAGGCGAAATGTCGAACCAAAACAGAATAAACACACATTTTAAAACAATACATTAAAATATACATCCACACATCAAATGAAACTTAACAAAATGTTCATAAAAACGATTACTTTATAAAATTTAATGATGACAGACACTATAAACTATAAATACGGGTGACCCACCATTTTGAACTCAGTGGTCGGATGACTACGAGCGAGAGCAGACGCATTTTACGCCACTGCTAACGTGACTGACACAGAAGTTCTCTCAAAGCACTTACATTCAAATTTAAAGTAAGTAATATAATATATATTTAAAGTAATAGGTATTAAAATCTGCCTAGAAAATATATTAATATAAAGATATAATTTTTACAGTTTGAAATTGTCTTCTAAACGAATTATTTGGAAGAAAAAGGAGCATACATCAAACCATTTAAACAAGTAAGCAGAAAATATTTAAATATCTTTTAAATACTAATAATGTGCAAATAAGCCGTATAAAAAACAGATAAAAATGTAATTTATTCGAGAATTAATATTTATATTAGTATCTTGCAAACATTCCAATAGAAAATTATTGTGTGTTTTAAAAATTTCATACCGTAATTTCTTACTAAATAGTGTGTAGAATTTTACAAGTAATAGATGTAAAAAATATTTCTCATGTGAATTATAGGTCAAAACCTAAAGCATCAAAAGAACACCCAAAGAACAGCTTCCTTAAAAAACACAAACTACTGAAATACATCGATAAAGTAAATTATTCGGTAAGTCCAATTTAACTTATTTGTAGATATTTTAAAAAACTGATTTCTTCAGAGAGATAAGTATTATCATCAAAATGCATATTTTAAATAATATGAAAGTATTTGTGTTGCAGTGTAGTGAAAACTCTCTGTCAATTAAAATCAATAAAGCAAACTAACTATTCTAACATGTTTCTTTACATTCAAAATACATAGGGGATCTATAATGTTGAAATAAACATCCGTATTTTTTTTTACTTAGAAAAAGAAAACAACTGTAATCTTCAAACACAACACCTAAGGAAGAATATCTCATTTTCGACAAAAGTAAAAGAAAAATTATTACCACACAAAGGGTAAGTGACCACATAAACTCACGTATTTTTAAAATTTTTAAATTAAATCATTGTATTTATTTATCAAAGTATGCGTTGTAACGTCATACATTCATCACAATGATTCCCTGTACTTGCTAAGTGTTCTTTTTTAAAAATCATCATGGAAAATAACCTTTTTTTAATTGAAACTTCTATCCCCTTAAAATAGGGTATTTTAAATCAAATTTTAAACAACCTATAACCAACAGAAGAACAGGACCTACAGGCCGAACCCAACAGAATCAATCCGAAAACAACACCCTTCGAAAACTCAACTAAAAACCACATACAAGGTAAACATCTTCAAAACTATTTTCCTATGCTAAATGTACGCAAAGAAGAAATAGGAAATAAACATAAACCATATTAAAGAATGTAAATGCTATGTAAACAATATATACATTTTTCAAACATTAACAACAATTTTTCCCCAATTTTTTTTTCGTTTCAGAACATGTCTCAAGATAAAGCCGCAAAATATATTCAAAGCAGAAAAGGAAACCGTTTGCTACAATATTCAGGTTATATTTACTGCAAGGAAAGAATAAGTGAACCAAGGAGACATTGGAGGTGCGTGGAATATTACCCATCCCATTGCAAAGGCAGAGCGGTTACTCTTGGAGACACCGTTGAAAAAATAACTGAGCATAATCACTCTGCCTCTGCAATGGAGATTGAAGTAAGAGAAACCATCAACGAATTAAAAAATATTGCAAGCACCTCCAATAACTCCTCTGGTTCAATTTTGAGGGAGGTAGCTCAACATGTTCCAGATCACATTGCTAGTAGTATGCCTATAATACCTAATTTGAGACGTATAATTCAACGTAAAAAACAGGCAAACCCTCAAAGAGTTACACCCCAGACATTCAGTGACATTGTCATTCCTCCTGAACTCTCTCTTTCTATTTCTAATGAAACATTTATCCTGCATGATAACCAAAACCCTCAAAAACAAATAATTATTTTTAGCACACCCCGTAACCTTGTTAAGTTAGAAAATAGTGATATTTGGATGATGGATGGAACGCTTAAAAGTACACCCCATCCTTTCACCCAAATATACACTATACATGCTAAAATTAATCAAACAGTAGTACCCTTAGTATACAGTTTGCTGCCTGATAAACAATCCACAACGTACACTGAACTGTTAACAGTGATTAAATCTAAAACATCCAATAAAAGTCCTAGGAAGATAATTATTGATTTTGAATTTGCTATGATAAATGTTATTTCAAAAACGTACACGGATACCCAAATTCAGGGATGTTTTTTCCATTTTTCCCAGGCATTTTGGCGTAAGATACAAAAATCATCCCTAGTTGTGGATTACATATCAGACAGCAAACTGCAATTTGAACTAAAAAAACTAACTGCACATTGCTTTGTCCCTCCTACAAGTGTAGACGAGTACTACACTGCAATTACCGAATCTGAATTTTTTACTACAAATGAAGACAAATTGGCACCCCTGCTAAATTATTTTGAAGACACATGGATTGGTCATCTAAGCAGGTCGGGTCGCAGGAGGAAGCCACGTTTCCATGTGGAGTGGTGGAACTGCTACACGACCTGCTTAGAAGGAGAGGCAAAAACAAACAATGCCATTGAGGGATGGCACAACTCCTTCAACCACACAATTGGCAAAGCTCACCCGAATTTCTATCATTTCTTGGAAATTTTGAGGAAGGAGCAAAGTTTTCATGAAATGAGAATGTCACAATCATTAACAGGTAGTCTGAATCCACGCATCTCTAAAAGAACAAAAGAAATGTCTGAACGACTATTGGCAGTTTTACAACAGTTTTCGTTGTGTGTGGCTTCAGACTACCTAGATAATGTTGCACACATACTACACTACTAATAATCCCTTCTCTTTTACTTTCCTCTTTTGCCCTAAATTACAATATAACACATTTAATTTGGCATTTTAATTGGCTTATTTCCCCCCCCAAAAATTCAAAATCAAAAGTCGGGTCACCTTAACTTTGAAGTCTTCTTTTTTTCTTTCTTCCTTGTCTTTAATATAATCCAATATAATCCAAAGCCATGCTTGTTTTGTATTCCATGTTTCCAAAACCATAACGAAACAACAAGTAAATAAACAATCTTGTTGTTTTTTTTGTAAAAACTAAATGATTTTCCTAAAAAAAGGTATTCCATTTTTGAAGATCGATTTACAACAAAGTTGTCAATGCAAAAACTTTTTCTTCTCCAATTTGAATAAATCTCCAACGCCAAAACCATCGAAAATATATCCATCTTCTTCCTGTTCTTGAAATCCAAACTCCTCAAAAGCCCAAAGATAGATCCATCTTCTTATTTTTCTCCAAATAAGCACTCCTTCAAAAACCATTTCCAGAAAATGTCAATCCATTGAAATTCAAACCAAAAAAAACAATCCAAGGATGTGTTCCATGACTCCTTAAATCCACCGCAATTATCGATCCATTTTCTCCACTGGAAATCCAAACTTCGTAAATCGATCTTCTTCCGATGGAATCCCGAACCAATAAAATCACAAAAATACATTTCAAAACTTTTGTTTAACTACTTTTTTTAATTATTACTGCATACATTGCAAAAAAGTTAAACACACACGTGACCCGACATAGGCATACTCTTTCAAAACTATCTTGAACATGCTGAATATAACCTAAACATCTTTTTTACATATTCTACACCTCCCTATTCTTTCCGTGCAATAAATGTATTTCGCTACATTATGAAATGTAAATAAATACTTTATAAAGTTTCCTACCTGTGCGCAGATCTCCATGCATCAGCTCTCTCCAGCGACGCTCCACAATATGGCTACCTACGCGTTTGAGGTTAACGCGTATACGTCATCAAAAGCTGCAAAAAAAGAAAAAGGACTATTTTTTTTTATTTTACTTCATTTATTAATAAACAATATTATATATTTTTTAAAACATTACTTCCTTTTATTAAAGTTTAAAAAATGTGAAAAAATGACTTTAAATTTACTCTATCTCGAAATAAATATATTTATATTTTTTCAAAAATAAACTGTCGTGTACATATTTTTTTCAAACTTATTTTAAATTTAAACATTTTGTTATAAATTCTATAAAATGTAAACAAATATATGATATTACTCTTACCTTGTCCATACACACTTTTCAATGTTTTACGAACCCAGTCACTCAGTCAGTCAGTCAATCACTTTTATTCGATTTTTGACAATCATAAAAAGACACAGGATACAGTTCAAGAAATACACAAGACAACAAAATAACTACATAATGTATCTACACAATGTATCATACATCAAATCATCAATTTACGTAAGAATTTTAAAATAGTATATACACCGACAGTGACGCCACTCAACGCATTGTGGATGACCCCAAACAACCTGGCTCCTCTGGATCCCACACGCCTGCAGCAACTGTACCAGCTACATCTCAGCCAACCACCGGACCCATTCCCACCACATCCCAGCAGACAGGTCACAGCCCTGCCCATGATCCACAAGAGAGCCAGTCTGAAAATGAGGGACACCCTTTGTCGGGCGCCCCTGAGGTTGCAGATGACCTCCACCCTGGCAGCACTCGGGGGGCCCGTCGATTGGATGTGCCCACAAGCGCAGGCCGTGTTCGTGTGGGTCAGGGTGGTGGGAGTGGCGGAAGGAGGAGGCGTGATTCTGGCCAGTCAGCTGCAGCACCCGGTATGCCTGAACTCGCTAACATCCTGGAGGCATACCGGCGGGACACCAGGGAGATAGGCCAGCTTGCGGAGGCCCTCAACCAGGTGAAAGAACAGCAGGCAGAGCAAATAGCCAGGCAAGACCTACATTATGGACGGGTGGAGGCAAGTCTGGCTCAGCTCTTGATGGTGCATTGGGAAATGAGCCAATCGCTACGTCAGATAGCTGCCAACATGCAGCACCCTCCCTGTGTCACAAGGCCAGCAACATCACGGCAAAGTGTGACACCAGCCACAGGGAGGGAGGAGGAGGAGGAGGAGGTACTCTCTGACGTAGCATCCCATGCATCGTCCAGGCCTGCACCTGAGGGTCCCCCAAGGAAGGTGGGTCGTCCACGGCTAAGACGTTGAGGGGCAGTGGGCCATGCACATCTCCCAGGACACTGGACCTGGCATATTGCCCCTGGGTGCAACAGCATCCCCTATGAGACTCTCCCACATGGACATGCTAGTCACAGTCTGTCCAATGATGCCAAGCACTGTGGCCTGGACTCTGTTGACTGAAACTGTAAGGCATCTCATCTCCGGCAGTGAACTTTGGATTCCACCCCTTTCTGTACAGCACTTATTCACGTTTCCTGTACAAGATCTCCCAATAAATATACTAATCCTCATACGCATGTGGTGAGTTATCTTTGAACCACAGCATAAATTGATATGTGTGTGCAAAGGTATGAAATGCAAGGGTATCCGACAAACAGCAGCCAACCGCACACTTGGATCAGAATCTGAGTTTGGACACACATTGGGGAAAAAATCCTAACAACTAGATACATGGATGGAAAGACATACCTGTGTGGGATAGTAAATGCTGGAGGGGTGTTTGGAGCCCAAAACTGCTATCACAGGCAGGCCCAGGAGAGTCACTTTGAGGTGTACAGATCAGTGTGACAAAAGTAGTTGCCCACGTAGGGAGTACCTACAACTGTGTCCTCAGGTATGTGAACTATCTTCTGCATGACGCAGTACTGTGGATGTGATGAATGGCGCACAGGACAAGGTTGGCAGGACAGACTGTGGGCAATGGGCTGTAGCACTCTACACAAGCACACCTGAATATGTGACCTACCCCTATGTAGCTACAAGTACTATACTACTGTAATGGGAGCAACGCATACAGAACAACTACCCACATCTGACAAATACCTACACCAGAACGGGGAAATCACACCACACCCAAGAGACGTGGTCATGGTTTGTGTCCCCTGTGGCTACTTGACTGACAGTGACAGCTATGTTTTTGCTGCTGTGGCGTTGACAAGGTAACACTGTACAATATTGTGCCTATGGAAGGTGTGTGTGTGCTGTACACGGCACATGACCTGGTGGTACATAGACCCAATGTCATGTGAATCTGCTATAGTCGTGCCAGTATGTGTTGCACACACAGGCATAGCAGCTGCAATGGCTGAGTTAGAAGCATTGTGATAGCAGGAGGGTGAATGTCTGGGGTAGTCTGTGTGTAGGGTGGCAGGAGCATGGTCTATAAATGGATGGAAGGAGGGTCATCCTGTAGGTCTCTGTGTCCCTGGATAATGTGCGCGGCATGGTGGCTGTATATGCAGCAGCAGCAATGAGTGAAGACATGCTGGCAGGAGGGGTGTGACAACTTGCAAAACAAGCACATACCACAAGGGCATTTGCAAGCCACAAAGTGACATGTGTATGTGAAGGCAGGAGTGTCAGCCTCACTCAGGGTCACAGCAAATAAAATGGCACAGTCATCACCAAAGATCACAGCCACTGGATCAGGGCCCTTACGGACAAGTGGGGCACAAGACACACAGCGTCAGCAGGTGTACACTACAGCTAGTGTGTTCAAAGCCAAACAGCAACTACAAAGCCATCTACCTCACACACAACATAGTATTCTAGCCTCCCCCACACCATGCGTGTGGTCACTTTACAGGCAAACACATAACAAGCATAAGCTAACTTCATGCTAAATAGTATACATGCACATTAGAAGGACATGTGCGTTGACATCAAGGCGACACAATTATCTGTAGAAGTCAGACGTCATGCACAACATGATTATTTACATTGTGAGCCCATAGAGCATTATCAAACATACATGAGCATTGGCAAGAACTCCAAATAACACTATTAATGATGTCACCTGTAATGCAGCAGTACTATTGGCTACAAGCCTGTCAAGGACTGGCCGTACCTTACTTCATCAGAGTGGTGTGATGCTCAAAGGGTTCCACCTCCAAATAGCCCCTTGGTCTGAGTACAAACGACAGACACAAAAGGGTGATCAGGCGAGGGAAGGAGAGGATGGGAACTGCTGGGAGGGAGACCTGAAACAGAGGTAAATAACCATTAGGAGTACATTCTCATGTCACTGACACTTCAAAAACATCATTAGCTACACTGTACCAGTCACACCTGTGAAGTTTACTGACTGTAGACAATTTTAGATGAGTAATCATGGTATCACATGAGATCCCTTGCTATGACACAGACACATAAAACCTAGGACAGTCTGTCATCCATTCGAGTCATGTGTAACGCTCTCAAGTGAGCTACCATGCAATGAGATCTATGTTGTTACAAATCATTCACTGGCTCAGATGAGGTTGACCTTACAAACAAATGGAAAAATATGGCAATGCTACTTACGCTAACTGTAATGTCTGCATGTGATTATGGGTACCCATAAGGGCCATGTACCCCAACTTGACTTGACCCACAACAGCTGTAAGTATCACATATGATGACAAAGCTAATGATCTACATGCAATGAAGGCACTCAGTAGCCAGTCTTTTGATATGTCAAGTTTGCATTACTATGCTAAACATGATATGCAGGTTTAAAAAATATAAAGTGCAAGTGATGTTGATCCAAGCCACACAATGAGACCCTAGCATTGCCCAGTAATGCTGCACGGGACTAGAGATTCATGGGAATGACCGCACTCCACTGGTGCTACACAATAAATCACATATGCATCACCCAAACATTGTCATTTCTCATGCTAAACATTCATGGCATCATGTGAATCAAAACAGAACTGCTACTCACTGTGAAGGCTGGTGTAGCTGTATTTTCGAGCTGCACTGCGGTAACGACATGACAGTGACATGATATACTGCAACAAGGGGCAATGCATCCATGTAAACAGAATGACAGGACAGTTATCTCAACATGTGGAACATAGACTGTGCCACACCTATACCACATGGTTTGATGGTAATCAAACGGAACTGGCCCACAAGCTGGAGGAGAGAATCCAGTCACATTCTAATGCACACAGTGAGGCTGCAATCCCCCACAGAGTCCGTGGTTGTGCCCTCTGACACAATGTAAAGCCATGGTATATGCAATGTAGCAGTGTCAATGTCTACACACATAGATGATTTCACCAGAGTCTCTAACTACAACAGATGACAGTCAGATGGGGTTACTATCCTGTCATGGGAGTGGGCATACATGTAATAAGTAAAATTTTGTAGTTGCATGTATCCATGGTCTCACTACATGCACATGAACATGTACCACACGTTTCAAAACATACCAACACTAAACAGCCTCATATGAGTCCTTACCCAAATTGACTTCTCCACATGTCCATGCATGCTCCGTTGATTTGGCAGACGTTGCAATCATGATGAGCAATAGCAGGATGACCACGATGACCCCAACGGACAACAGGCAGGGCGAGCTGTGGATGAGAGTGGCACACAAGGGGTCAAGTTCTGTTTCATGTCATTTTGACAATGTCCTGTTTATTATTCAGATGTTGTAGTACACCTGTACATTCAAAATGCACACATAGCACGTATGTGTGTTGTATTACATCTGCACCTGCGTGACACTGCACAACAAACATCCAAGTGAGCTTGCATACAGTCTGTTGCATACACAGCATGCTACCCATGCAACTCTATTGTAGATGTTTCAGATTACAGCTGCTATGACTCACCATCATGAAAAGAAGTTGCGGATGAGGTGACTCCGGATATCATCTTCACCCTCCTCGTCGCTGGCATCCTGGGCAAGGCCTTCATCCTCAACGGGCGGATGTTCCAGCTCATCAGGATCAAGGTAGAGTGGCACGGCCTTCTCCACTGCCATGTTGTGTAGCATGCAGCACACGGTGAAGATGTCACACACCTTGCGTGGGCTGTATTGGAGGGTTCCGCCTGTTATGTCCAGGCACCTGAACCGGCTCTTCAGGAGTCCAAAAGTTCGCTCGATCACCCGCCTGGTCTTCCCATGAGCATTGTTGTAACGCTGGTCTGCAGCTGTCCTGGGGTTGCGTAGTGGAGTCATTAACCACGGCATGTTTGGATATCCAGCGTCTCCTGCAAATTGACATCATGGAAATGAGTGTGTAATATGATGCAGATCATGAAGTTGTGACATACTGACATACATAGCTGACAGGGTATACTCACCAACAAGACATGCCCGGTGGTTGTGCAGCTGCAGCATCATCTGTGGTACCCTGCTACGCCTCATGATAAAAGCATTGTGGCACGATCCTGGAAAACGTGCACAAACATGTGAGATAATCATGTTGGCAAGACACACCACCAGGGCATTTATCGAGTGGTAGTGTTTCCTGTTGCGATACGCTTGCTCCTGAGCCTGTGGTGGCACTAGAGTAACATGTGTACCATCAATTGCACCAATTACATGTGGCATGCGGCCCAGGGCATAGAATTCCCCCTTGACATCTGTCAACTCTTCTGGAGTAGGGAATGTAATGAATTCATCCAGGTGCAGAAACATAGCTGCCAATACATCACCCAATACCCGGCTAAACATAGTCTGAGACATCCCTCCCACATCAGCTATGGTGAATTGGAACGTACCTGTGGCAAAGAAATGGAGGGCTGCCATCACCTTTACCTTGGGTGTCAGCGTAGTTGGATACCTGTGGCGTGGTTGTAGGTAAGCCTCCAGCCTGTCCGTCAGGTCCTTGATCATCTGTCTGTTGAAGCGATAACGACTGATGCAATTGCGCTCCTTCATGGCTTCCAAGTCAGGCAACGGCCTTTCCAGAGGGGGTGCCCTGCAATACACAATTTATAGAAAATGTCTTCAACGGTCTGACTAAGACAATAACAATGTACATGGCACAAGCAACACTGCTTCAAATAATCTAGACAATTTGGAGTGTGGCGTGGGATACACACTGATGTAACATGTGCCAGCTCCCAGCCACTCCTCCGTGAAAAGTAAAAGACCTGTGGTGTGTGGAATGGATATGACATGCATACAAATGATCAGATGGAAAGGTCTTAGTGAGCATGACAATGTATCATGTCAGTGACACACATCATGTGAATGTGAGTAGCAGCTTGTCTGCACATCCAGACAGCTGACAGCAATACACACACACACACACCACATGTGCCATCATTTGCACAGTTGTGACTTAGTAATGTTGCGGTGTTTACATTCCCTTACTATTACATGACCATCATCATACATCATAAATCTTAGATTTGTGACAAATGGTCTGTGCTGCCAACACACATATGAGTGGGTAATTAACACACAGGGCATGGTGTGTGTACATTAGAGACCAGGTCATCACGCCAAGGACACAACATAGATGCTCCTACAGCACATGTACTGAACTGTATGGACGAGTTACTTACGTTTTGTAACAAGATATCAGTAAGGAACAGTAGTTATTCGCATAATCCCGACTTTGAATACATGACAAGCTTTTGACAAATTTGCCTCCCTGGATGCCATCGATCTGCCCAGTGAGTCGGGGCTATCCAGGCCACACCGGAAAAAAGACAGTGCGGGTGATTGGCATCCTACAAGGGCGTGGCCAAGTATTGCCCGTACCTACAACGCACACTCTGCCAGCAGTTACACAACCATGTCCCACAGAGAGTGTGGGTACCAGACAAAGAGGCATGTGATGTAGGAAGAGCCCACTCCCAGACTCAGGGAGGATGAAGACATGTTTCCGTAGTGCTCATACCTCTTGGATGCCCTCTACAGCGGAGCTAACGGGAATGTGGTCTGTGATTTGGGGGCCTGGATGCCCATGCTCTCTGGGGTGGGGTGGGAGGACAGGGAACATGGTCAGTCCGGGGAGGGGAGTGGGCGTCTGACAACGTGCCTATCTACAGCCAAACATGCAGCGTGCCTGTACATGCTGGCCAATATAGATACAGTACATTCCTGAAGATAGGCCTGCAAAGGCACAGCGGAGCGTGAGTGGAGTTGAAGGACCTAAGTGAGGAGGTTGGTCCTCACGGCAGCAACGGGGAGATGAAGGGGAAAGGCTCTGGCCACCCACGTAAACACTACACTGTACGTTGCCCGCTCATCATGAAACACGTTTGGAGTAGAGACATCACCCGTGTCAGGCTAGGTGACCAGACCACTCGCATCCCCCAGTCCACCTGTCCTGTCATCTTGGGACTGACACTCACGTGCCACTGGGTCTTCATGACCCTTCAAATACCCATTAACACCCATTGTAATGAGCTGTGGCAGGCTCATTGAAGTTTTACTCCCCATGCAGCAATAATAGCGGTGTTCAGCCGCACAGTCTCCACGCTGGAGCCGTACAGTGTGTGGTATTGGGGACAGCACCACCCAAGAACGGCACCAAGGCTGACACCTGGGGGACTGTTGCCAGTGAGGTTGTGAGGTGAACCAGCGAGGACCAGGGTGACCATTCACATCCTGTCTGTCCCAGCGGTTCCGGGACGTATGCACCGCCTGCGTCAGGGACAAAGCGAGTGATGGCGTCAGGGGCAATTCACCAGACGTGCTCGTGCCCCCAGACGGGTCCGCTGGGCCAGGAGCCTACGCGGAGGCCGTTGTTGGGTTGAGGGACATCATGGACATGAGGAAGTGCACTGACTCCTCCTGCTTCACATGCAGGGCAGGGCCCGGAGGTCGTGGTGCAGGCTACGACGGCAGCTAATCTGACAGAGCCGCATGGCCGGTGTCACCCGGATCACATGCAGCATTGCAGTGCATTGTGGGGATTTGGAAGTGCGATGACATATCTTTGACTCATTTGGGATACGTGACGACTCAGCCCTGGAGGACTGATGTGTAATTCAGGGGCTCTGATGTCTCAACACCCAGGCCCAGGCACTCGTCCTACGTCCAGACCATGAGCTATAGTGGTGCAGGGCCAACTGCTGGAGTCTGAGCGGCTTGTGGGTCCAATCACACCTGGATTCATAGGTGTGTTCCCAGCAGTTGGAGCAGCTCTTGTTGTTGTGCTTGACGTGAAAACAGTGGAGGCACCAACGGTGAGGGTCAGTCACCAACTTGAGTCGTTGGCATTCCTAACAGGCTTAGAAACGGACATCCATACTGGCACCGTCCGGAGTCAGACAATCCAAGTGAAATGGTCAGAAGTGAACGTACTATGATTTTGCTTGAAAATTGACTAAGCTTACACTCATACGGGACCAGCGCTTGTGTTGTGAAATAAAGTTCATGACGTGTGCACGCAGAGGTGACGTCTGAGTACTCAGACAACGTCATCACGGCACACACAATGCCAACAACACATGCTGAGCCGCAGGCCTTGCCTACCGACACACAAGTGTAGTGCTGAGCGGTAATTGCCATATCCAGGATGACACTTGGGGATATTCAAAGGTGAGTAATAGGATTGCAGCCCGGTGGCAGAGGGCTCGCGCGCATCTGCTGGAGCGCGATTATTTTATTTCAAACTTTGGTCTCACTGAGCTGATAACTAGCATTTTTACTTGCCTTCCTGTCCCCCCTCCATCCTGCTGACTACGAGCAGCGAAAACGTCTTTTAAAATCTCCTTCAGTGGCCCTGCTGACTACTAGCCGCCACTCTTACCCTAACAGCCTGCCTGAAGCCAGCAATTCGCCGCGGGCTGGCCGGTTAACGGCGACCCCCGGCGACTGTGGGCGCCATTTTGGGTTGGGTAGTCGGCCTGCTTCACCCTAGCCACACACCCCTGATTACATCACTATTTAAGACCCTTCTGTTCCTTGCACCAGCGATAGCTTGCAGCCCGGTGGCAGAGGGCTCGCGCGCATCTGCTGGAGCGCGATTATATTAATTCAAACTTTGGTCTCACTGAGCTGATAACTAGCACTTTTACTTGCCTTCCTGTCCCCCCTCCATCCTGCTGACTACGAGCAGCGAAAACGTCTTTTAAAATCTCCTTCAGTGGCCCTGCTGACTACTAGCTGCCACTCTTACCCTAACAGCCTGCCTGAAGCCAGCAATTCGCCGCGGGCTGGCCGGTTAACGGCGACCCCCGGCGACTGCGGGCGCCATTTTGGGTTGGGTAGTCGGCCTGCTTCACCCTAGCCACACTCCCCTGATTACATCACTATTTAAGACCCTTCTGTTCCTTGCACCAGCGATAGCTTGCAGCCCGGTGGCAGAGGGCTCGCGCGCATCTGCTGGAGCGCGATTATTTTAATTCAAACTTTGGTCTCACTGAGCTGATAACTAGCACTTTTACTTGCCTTCCTGTCCCCCCTCCATCCTGCTGACTACGAGCAGCGAAAACGTCTTTTAAAATCTCCTTCAGTGGCCCTGCTGACTACTAGCCGCCACTCTTACCCTAACAGCCTGCCTGAAGCCAGCAATTCGCCGCGGGCTGGCCGGTTAACGGCGACCCCCGGCGACTGCGGGCGCCATTTTGGGTTGGGTAGTCGGCCTGCTTCACCCTAGCCACACCCCCCTGATTACATCACTATTTAAACTACCATCATGCGTCAGCGCAGCTGACGAGCGCAGCTGGCGCGACGTAGGCTCGCCGGAGTCGCGCCAGAGTTAAGCCCGTCTGCGCCCGTCCGCGGCTTGTCGGGGCCCGGGCTCGGTCGCTATGCCCATTTACCAACTATGTACTCTTCGGCGACCATCCAATCCTTCTGGCACCCCCGCCCCCCCCCACCTTCAGTACTGGAACGCATTGTTTCACTTGGTCTATGCCATTTCCCTCCTTCACCTTTACGGCCCAGCGCGTCATTCCAACAGCCGCTCTACGCCTCTCCTTCCTTCACCAGGTCGCTATCCAGCCCTGGCCACACCTCCCTTTGCACTTCTGACAACCCTAAGTCCCCCACCTCGGCGATCCTTCTTAACACCAGGTCCGCGGTCGGGCACCAACTCGAGCTTTTCCATCTGCTTGACTCTCGCCAACCCGACCTGTTATTCTTCACGGAAACATGGTTCAGGGACGACTCCTTACCAAGTCTTCTGTCCATACTGCCCTCCACTTATTCGGCCATCAGAAAGGATCGCCCCAGGGGGAAGACTAGGGGGGGTGTCGCTCTGATCCCTCGCGCGGACTTTCTTTTCCAAACTCTACCTTCCCCTGCTATTCCGGCTGTGGACTGCCTAGTAGTCCGTTCCACTACTTTCGGGGTCCCACTGACCTGTGTACTGATCTACCGTCCGCCCCAGCTTACCCCTGAATTCTTACCCGCTATCGAGGACCTTCTGGCCACCCTAGTGGTGAATAATTCTGCTATTATACTACTTGGGGATCTGAATTACTGGCCAAATGACCAAGCTGAAGACATAAGATCCAAGGAGTTCACGGCCCTGCTCACCAGCTTAAACTTTCTCCCTCAGCTTAGCACGGCCACTCACATCAAGGGCCATCAACTCGATCAAATTTGGACCTTCAACATCCCCATTAATCCCCCGACTATTTCCCCTTGCTCCTGGTCAGACCACTCCTTTATTTCCTTCACAGGAGACCTCGGACGTCCACCCAAACCCCCCCTGCCCAAAAACATCTGGGCCAGAAAGTGGGATAAGGCTGACCTTCCTGCGGTCTGCTCTTCCCTCGCAGCTTCCAGTCCGGAGCTTAGTGACTTACCCCTTTCCACTCAACTTTCAGCCATTAACAACTGGCTGCTAAAGGCTTGCAACTCCACCGTCCCCCTTAAGAGAGTGGTCATTAAACGTGCCCATGCGGCCAATAGATGGTTTACTCCCTCCCTCAGAGACAAAAAGTTAGCGGCTCGCAGAGCCGAACGTGCGTGGCGACGCACCTACTGCCCTCTCCTCAAGTTCAGCTATTGCTTGGCACTGAAAGATTATAAACGCGACATATTAAAAGCAAAAGCGGACTACTTCTCTGGCAGAATCCTGGCAGCGGAGAACCAATCTAAGGAGATATTCGCCACAGTCCACGAGCTAGCCGCTTCCGACAGGGCAACTCCCAAAATCCCCCCTTCTCAAACACTCTGCAATTCCCTCAATTCCTTTTTTTTTTTAGAAGATTGCCCTCATTAGGGCTAACATCCCCCCCTCACCTCCGGTATCATCCGCTGCTCACATCCCCCCCCCGCCTCAACCTTCACCCAGTTCCCCCCTCTGACTCGAGACACATTGCTCCCCCTACTGGCCCGGGTTAAATCGGGTTCCCCCCAGGACATTGGTCCTGCATTCGTCCTAAAAGAGTTTTTCTCTTACTGTTACTCTCCTCCACTTACTCTCATTAATCACTCCCTAAGCACTGGTACCGTTCCCCTTGCCCACAAGTCGGCAGTCATTATCCCAATATTGAAAAAGGCAGGCACTGATCCTTCTTTGCCTGCTAACTATCGTCCCATTTCTCTCCTCCCTTACCTGGCTAAGGTCTCAGAGGCTTATATTACCAGGTCTCTGAGCTCCTTTGTGGAATCCACGGGTTGCCTAGCTGCTCGTCAGGCGGGCTTCCGCCCACTGCACTCCATCGAGAAGGTGGTTGTATCGGTGATGGATCAACTAAGGGAGGGCATTGACACCTGCCGACCCCAGGCCCTGGTCCTGCTAGATTTGTCCGCCGCATTCGACACGGTGGACCACGACATCTTGTTGACCCGTGTCGAGGCGGCGGGCATAGGGGGCATGGCCCTTGCCTGGCTCCGTTCCTTTCTAACGGACAGGGAGCAGGCCGTCCATCTGGCCAACTTCACCGCCCCACCTCGTAGGGTGACCTGTGGAGTCCCCCAAGGTTCTTCCCTGTCCCCCTTGTTATTTAATTTATACATCTCACCTCTCATTTTTTCTTTACAGCAGATGGAGGTCTCGGTGTTTAACTACGCCGATGACCTCCAACTCATTTTTGACCTCTCCTCTTCCCCTTCCTCTGCCTCAAATTTTCAGAGGGTCATGCTCTTTATCCAAGGTTGGATGAACTGCAACCACCTCAAATTAAACCCTGACAAGACTGAACTAGTCTTGGCGGGGGGTGGTTGCAGTCCTTGGTCCTCTTCCTTCTGGCCCCCATCCCTCGGGCCCCCCCCCTTCCAGTTCCCAAGGTTAAAACCCTAGGCATTTTCATCAACCCCCTGCTCACTCTCCATGCACAGATCAACTCAGTGGTGTCTGCTTGCTTCTTCTCCCTCCGTATTATCCGAAAGGTGTCCCGTTTTTTCACTGCTGCTGCACTCAAACTCATCCTCATGGCCATGGTGCTTTCGCGCCTTGACTATGGGAATGTGATTTATAACGGTGCGCCGGCCTATTTGATCCGCCGGCTCCAACTGATCCAAAATCAGGCGGCCCGCCTGATATATGGACTCCCCAGGTCTAACCATGTAACCCCTCTGTTACAGTCTTTGCATTGGCTTCCAGTGAGGGAGAGGGCGCTCTTTAAGCTGGGCTGCATTACCTACCAGGCCAGGACAGGGACTGCCCCCGCCTTCCTTTGTGAAGCCATCTCTCCCTATCTTCCGACCAGAGCGCTCCGTTCTACCCACCAGGCTCTCTTATCAGTCCCCCGTTTTAAGAAACAAAAGTCCGGGGGGGTCAGATTTGCAGTGCTAGCCCCATCTTTTTGGAATTCACTTCCTCTTACACTAAGGACTTCATCTTCCTATCTGGAATTTCGTAAATTATTAAAGACCTTCCTGTTTTCTAGATCCGCAATAGCCTAGCCCCTTTCTCGCCTCCACTGATTCACAGCTATTTTAGCGCCATGAAACCGGTCCGGTATAAGCGCGCTCTATAAATACATTAAAATTCAAATTCAAAATACTGACCTGTAAATGTCATATGCTAACATCATGCACAATGTCGCACATGGGACACACATGACGTGGTCACACAGGGTCATGCTGAGCGGCTAATAGACCTCTGTGACAGTGGGCATGTTGCTGTCATCATGTGCCAGTTCCCTGTACTAAATGGTGTGGCATTCCAGTGTTGACGTGCATCACAATATGTTGCAGACTTTACTCCGGTGTGAAGTGTTGAATGCATGTGATGCACATGTGAAATATGGTTGATGACATGTCTCGCCAGCTCTTCACACATCAACTGAGTCACAAAGTCACAGTCCCTGTGCTTCTTCTATGTCTGCCACACCTTGGGCATGCTGATGTATGGATGCCATGCTGATGTATGCATGCACATCCTAGACATGAGTGTAGACTACATCCCTGCTATGTGATTTCCTACAGTCACTCTCCCAATGGTGACATGGGGTAGGACAGGGACGCAGCCTACACAATCGTACACTTGAGCATGTCTGACGCACTGTATCCCAATGGTACGTGCATGTGTAGGCCTTGTTACCCTATTGCATTTCAGCCATACGCGAGCCAAGCGTACCCCAATGGTACGTGCGTGTGTACGCCTCATTTCCCTATTGCATTTCAGCCATACGCGAGCCAAGCGTACCCCAATGGTACGTGCGTGTGTACGCCTCGTTTCCCTATTGCATTTCAGCCATACGCGAGCCAAGCGTACCCCAATGGTACGTGCGTGTGTAGGCCTCGTTACCCTATTGCATTTCAGCCATACGCGAGCCAAGCGTACCCCAATGGTACGTGCGTGTGTACGCCTCGTTTCCCTATTGCATTTCAGCCATACGCGAGCCAAGCGTACCCCAATGGTACGTGCGTGTGTAGGCCTCGTTACCCTATTGCATTTCAGCCATACGCGAGCCAAGCGTACCCCAATGGTACGTGCGTGTGTACGCCTCGTTTCCCTATTGCATTTCAGCCATACGCGAGCCAAGCGTACCCCAATGGTACGTGCGTGTGTAGGCCTTGTTTCCCTATTGCATTTCAGCCATACGCGAGCCATGCGTACTCCAATGGTACGTGCGTGTGTAGGCCTCGTTACCCTATTGCATTTCAGCCATACGCGAGCCAAGCGTACCCCAATGGTACGTGCGTGTGTACGCCTCGTTTCCCTATTGAATTTCAGCCATACGCGAGCCATGCGTACCCCAATGGTACGTGCGTGTGTAGGCCTCGTTACCCTATTGCATTTCAGCCATACGCGAGCCAAGCGTACCCCAATGGTACGTGCGTGTGTACGCCTCGTTTCCCTATTGAATTTCAGCCATACGCGAGCCAAGCGTACCCCAATGGTACGTACGTGTGTACGCCTCGTTTCCCTATTGCATTTCAGCCATACGCGAGCCAAGCGTACCCCAATGGTATGTGCGTGTGTACGCCTCGTTTCCCTATTGCATTTCAGCCATACGCGAGCCATGCGTACCCCAAGGGTACGTGCGTGTGTACGCCTCGTTTCCCTATTGCATTTCAGCCATACGCACGAGCCAAGCGTACCCCAATGGTACGTGCGTGTATACGCCTCGTAACACCATTGGATGGGTTGCATACTCAACGGCAATGTCACCGTACTTGTGTGGGTATTTGAATAAATACATAGCCAACATCTAGGGGAACAGTGTACTGATCAAAATGCAACCAGGTTGTCATGGATACAGAGTTTTTTGAGCCTCCTACAGGTGTTGTAGGAAATTCAGTTGGGCAAAAGTATACAATGTTGCAAATGTTGTTGTTCAGCTCAGGCTCAGTTTTCAAACCATGCATATGTGTGTCATGGCCTTATGTGTGATGTGATTGGATGGAACATAGGATGCTAACTATGGTGGCCTATCACACACTACTCCTTGGACTCACAGACCCTCTGCAGCACAGATATAAGGCAGCATGTGGCTGTGGGAGGGCGCTTGCCTGCACAACATTGGTGTGGTAACCACAGCTGCTGTCTCTGAATCCTCTGGACCCTGATTTGCTGAGCATGGAGAGGGCACCTGCATTCACTGATGCTGAGAACAAGGCCCTGCTGGATGCCCTCCTGCCAAACTACAGCAAGCTGTATGGGAGACCAGGGGATCAGGTGAGTGATGTGTGCAATACCTTGGAGTGTGCACCTGTTGTGTGTGTGACATAATGGCCACTGTGTATGTATGGTGTTTAGATGCAATGTTGTTGGGAGTGAATGCCAGGGTGTACAGTGTTGTGTCAAGAGGGTTATTTCTTGTAGTGGGGTGTGTGACAGCGTGTCACGGGCTGCAGTGCATCCAGATGTAGCATACATTGCTCTGTGAGTGCCATGCTCTAAGAGTGTTTAGCGCACGTCATGTCATCTGTAGCCTTTCAATGGCATGTACTGCAGCAGTGTTTGCTCACAGGCCACATACTCCTGGACAATGATGCAAATGTGTGGAGCCTACGATGCCCTGTTGTCATCAAGTATTTTGTGCACATATGTGTGTCTTTTGAACATGGACCAGGTGTACTGACGCTCTTTTACTTTACATTTGTGACAGGTATCTACCTATGAGAAGGGTGAAATCTGGCTGGACATCGCCAGAGCTGTCAGGAGTGAGGGGAGCCTCGCAGGAGGCTCAGAAACATCAAGAAGAGGTGGCAGGACATCCGGTGCTGGACCCGCCGCATCGCCAGAGTCCAGCTGCATCTGGAAGCTCCACGCTGGCATGGCGGCACCCGCCACCTCACCCCCCACATGCTCCGGGTCCTGGAAGTGGTGTTCCCAGACCTCCATAGGCAGTTGCAGGAGGGACAGCAGCAAGCAGGGGGTAGGTACATGTCTGTTTGTTGTCATGTGTGTCACATGCTCCCTGCAGTGCTCCAAGGCATGGTAACACTCCCATAGTTTGAGTGGTGTGGTCAGACAGGCACTCCATGCATTGGCATTAGAATGTCCCAGTTTCTGCAGCTGCTTCTTTAAACTTTTAGCCGTACTACACATTTGCCCTGCGCTTTGGCTGATGTTTGTTTTTCACATGTACTCCTATGGTGCAATGTCTCAGTATGCATCTTCCTTTGCACATCATCATGTTGGAGGTGGGTCTGTGACACCTGTTGGTACATTACATGTAGCACCACATGTGTACTGTGTATGCCATTCTTAATACTTTGGCACGGATCCTGAGTGTCAACATGTGTTTTCTGCATGAGTCAGTCTCAGTGGCCTTTGTCCATGGTACTCTTTCGATTTGTCATGTTTTGGATACAGGTGCACAATGTACATGTGCAATAATTGGGCTCATGCATACTCACACTGGGCAGTGCGTGTGTGCATATTCGCCAAATACTTAGATTGTTGTTTCTAACTAATAATGATGGTCAGCCACACAATGTGGCTTTGGGTGTCAACAGCTGTGATGCCAGTGTGAGGTGATGTTACACTTGATTCATGTCCCAGGATGGCATCACATTTCAGTTCAGGCAGGACTTTTCCCATGTGGCACAAGGTGTAAGCAATTCAAACATGTCCAGGTCTGGGTTTGGGTGGCAGGGTGGGAAAATGAGCTGGGATGCATAATCAGCTATCCTGTTGTCAGGCAGTGGATCATCATTGTGTCTCTCATACTAGTGTTTTCCTTGCCTCTTGCTTGTATCCTACTATACATTGAGCATTGTGTCTCTCACAATTGGCCACAACTAGACTTTGCATTGTGCAGAGTTCTGTGTCATGTGACTCATGATGCATGCCATGTTTAAAAATGAGGCAAAATGTATTGTAGCTTATATGTCTGATGTGTACAGGTGACTGATATGTTTTTGTTGTTCTCCTTGCCCACAGCAGCAGCATCTGAATCTGAAGGAGACACAGGCGCGGACCAGGCAGAGGGACCCAGCGACAGTGCCACATGCTATGAGGAGTCAGAGGGAGGCAGTGGCACGGAGGGTGAGGAGAGTCTGCAGGCCGGACGACATGTGACTGACACATCTTACCATGCCGACAACTCCGAGTCAGACTCTCAGGAGGAGGGGGAATATGCAGCAATGGTCACAGCTTCTTCTTTGGCTGCCCTCCCCTCCTCCAGTACCATCTCCACCCTCCCAGTCGTTAGTGTCCCTAGGGTCCGTGCTAGACCCCGTGTCTCCTTTGTTCCCGGCACCGCAGCCCCTGCCCCTGTGTCCCCTGCTGCCCTCAGTGCTGAGACTGTGGACCTACTCCGGCAGATTGCAGTAGGTCATACATCAATGCTGACTGTCCTCCATGGACATACACAACTGCTTACACAGGTGGTGTCGTTCATGGAGGGCATGTCATCGGCCATGTCTGATCTACGTCGGAGTGTGGCTGCCATG
This sequence comes from Lissotriton helveticus, assembly GCF_964261635.1. Lineage (NCBI taxonomy): Eukaryota > Metazoa > Chordata > Amphibia > Caudata > Salamandridae > Lissotriton > Lissotriton helveticus. The sequence goes on from NC_136067.1 coordinate 1,533,368,784, forward strand.
GAGTCAACACTGACGGCAGCTCTGTACACCCAGCAGCATCTGTCCCCCCCCATCCTTCAGACCCATCCACCTCTGCCTCTCACATACCTTCACAGCATACTCGCACACGCCACAGGTCAGACACACCCAGCGCACACACACAGCATAAGAAGCTCAAAGCTCCACGCACCCATTCTCAAGGGGAAGTAGGCACACACCCAGGAAGAGGGGAGACACCTCACACACGCATCCACACACCCAGTAGAACTGACTCAGAGCCCTGTACCTCCACCCCCAATGTGTCCCCGGGTTCAGGTGGTAGTTTTTCTGCACTGGCTGCGGTGTGCAGCCAGGTTTTTGAATCTACTTTTGGCGATGCCCCAACCAGTGTGGATGAATCCACTACACCTGCACCCACTCCACCTGTCCTTCTCTCTCCTGTCCATGCGGTGCCGGAGGATTCCGCAGATGGTGCCCCTGATAGAGCGCGCGAGGCCACCCGACCAATAGTTTTCGCCGTTTCCGGCTTCAGGGCCCATATACTTTTCAAATCACCATATACATCGATCAGGTGACTTCACGAGCTCTACCAATTTGGTGTGTGTGTGTTCCCTGCTACCAATTCTCAGTGCACCCGACTTACCATCCACCGATGCAGGTGCCTAATGACCACAATGAATCAGGGAGCTAGCTGTAAAAGAAAGGCAGCAAAATACAAACCCAACCAATAACATTCAAAATACTGTGTAAATGACCACGGACAACTGGAAGTTTTAAAATGTTTATCTAAAGTTCAATGTTTTCTTGCATGAGATACAGTAAAATAAGGCAATCAATAACCAAGAAAATGTAAATCACATATGCATAAAGAAATAATGGCAGAGTAATCATCAAAGTACTAATAAAATGTAACGAGAAAAGATACTTATGCAAGTCAGTATTATCTAAAACAGTGATAGACTAAATGTGTGTGATTATAGAAGAACTTATAATGAATAACACGCTTCACTTAAGGTGAAAGGGCCTTTGAACAACCTAGGCAACGAAGTTCTAGACCATATCAGGAAATGACACACTGCTATGCAAAATATAATTTCTAACAAATGAGAAGACATAGAAATAACTTTGCAAAATTTTAAATGACTTTCAATAGTTGCGGAAAGGCATGGAAAATATCACATTTGCAATGTTGAACTTTATTGAAGCAAAAGTTAGAAATTCAGAAGGTGCAAGAATTTCAAGAGATTTCGGAGCAGTATTTACCTAGAAAGGTGTGGAAACCAAACCCTGGCCACGGGTCAGTTAAAGTCAGGAAACCCTCAAGGAAGGATACCCCTCAAAGGACAGCAGGTGCAGAATGGACACCCAGGACAGGACAGGATACCCTCGGAATAAGAGTCAGGACAGGACCTCAGGACAGGACAGCAAACCCTCAGGACAGGACCCTCTTCAGGACAGGACCGGAACCCACAGTTAGGAAGCAACGCCTGCGCTCCACCCGCTCTGCAGATATCGATCAAGACCCCGATTGGGTCAGCGAACTCCCAGCTAAGTGCCTTGCCAGCACTTTAAGGTTCAGTAAAACCTTAGTCTATGGTCAAATTCGGACAGAGTGCTCCGCAGCTCTCTGTATTTTCAGTCACCTATTGAGTGCGTTGGGTCAGTGACAGGTCAGCTAAACCAGACAAGTCGGACGGTTCACTAGGTGAACCCAGGGTAGATATACAGTTTTGGGACAGTGTACCACCCCCCAATGTTGCAAAGTGTCAGAATCCCTCAATTTCGATTGGTCCTAAGGTAGGATTTGGGTAACACACCAATCACAATATGCGATTTTAAGCCTTCATTTACATATTTTGGGACCGCCTAGCATGTTTGGGTTCCCATGAGCTAACAGTAGCACATCTATTACAATGTAACATATAAGAAGCCACATTCGCTGTTCTCGCAGGGCAGAGGTGACTTTCTCAGGAGCATCTCGCCCATCACTGCCAGCTGGCTATGTTCCATCAGCCAAGGTCCCTCGTGCTGCCGAATGTCGCACAGGCGCAGAAGGGACCTCCAATATGGCTCTCCTCTCACTCAGACCCCCATTGCCCGCGGTACATGAAAAGTAAGCGAAAACAAATTAATACATAATAATGTCATTATGAAAACACATCGCAGGGTTTGTACTTTTAACTCATCATCAAGAAATAAACTTATGCAATTTAAATGTTAGCTACATTTAGACGAAATACAAGAGCAGTGGCACGAGCAGTACCACATGATAAGCACAGCTATGAATTACGCATGCGCATAACTTTCCCTCCACTTCTGCAGACGCGTCAGGACACGTGAGTGTGGCTGACGCATGCGCAGTAACTAAAATACAAGCGGCGGCCATTTTTAGAGGACATGGATTAATTTCATTAGAAATACACATAGGCAAGCGTCTCAAACTTTACTCAAACTTAATATAAACGTTAGTAAAACATACACGGGTTACCTTATTACACATAAATGAGGTTCTTGATTTCGGCAAGCCGCAAAATATGCGAAGCTTTGCTTCATCAATCCCCTCTTTGATGATATCTACTATCATCACAAATTATAATGGAACCAGATGCCAACTTTCTTTCACACTTTATAAAGTTCTATTTCTTCCAGCAACCGTTCTAGCTTTTCTCTTTCAGTTTTAGCAGGGTGAGAAGTCTTCACCTTTTTGTATATCTGATCATTCACTTCCTCTAATTCAATCTCATCCACACTTCGTTTCACCCCTCTTGCATTAACCTCGTGCTTTCTGGTGCGCTTGCGGTATTTACAGCATAAGAAAATGGAAAGTATAATAAGACCTATAATACCAATAGGCATCAGAATTTTGAATAATAAGCTTTTACCTATGCCAGCAAGCCAATGACCTACATTTGAGAGACCATCTACCAGTCTCTTCCAGGCACTATCAACCTCGAGTGGTTTGAGTTCCTTTGCCAAATTAGTAATGTTTCTCACATATCTTTTGATCTGTACACTTTTGTCCGGAATATAAGTGCAACAATGTTGCGCCTTCAACATCCGGCAGACTCCGCCCTCTTTCGCTAATAAGGTGTCAAGAGCAAGTCGATTTTGTAAAACCATTGATCTGATCGCAACCATTTCAGTATTGACCAGCAGGAATCCATGAGCTGTTTCAGTAGACAGCACATCTACTATAGTAGACAATTTGCAAATTCTGTGAGTGTTCAGAACCACTCCCACTCCAGGTATCAGTGCACTGAAAATACTACCCATAATTTCACCTATACTTTCTCTTTTACTACGCACTAAGCCATTAGTATCTTCATTGCTTCCAGCTTTCCCATTCACATGGTATATTTTCGGGAAGACAATGCCAAAGTAGCAGCTTCCATACCAGTGATCCGGCAATTTGAAATAAGCCTTGTCCCCACAAATATAATAAATTCCAGGAAACACAGGCTCTGACCCATTTTTGAAACCCCAACCTCCAATTACCTTGTAATTATGTTCGCATTCACTGGAACCAATGAAAACATTATTATAATAGCTAGTCTTCTCGCGGTGAAGACATAGCTTGCCTTTCTTTTCAAAATCCAGCAACAGAGCAGGACCCGCTCCACCAGATGAGGTGCCTTCCATGTTTTCTGCCCATTTTGGCTTTTTCTGACTTTCGTCATTAGCCTTCTTCTGAATTTTAATTCTCCTTTTCTCTGCCATGTTCAGGAACATCTTTTCCTGCTCACGCAAAGAACAAGTCAAGTTATCTCTGTGTGCGTCTGCTATGTCAATGTTCCCTATAGTCAGAAAGTAGTCTCCCATATATCTTATGGTGTCAGTTTTGGTATGTACAGGATTCAAGTTCCCACGTATAGGTAGTTCAGAAAAGATCACGTCATTGTTAGAGTAATAATACTGTAACGGTCCCCTTTTGTAAAATAAACTAGCTAAAATGCTACAGGAAATTCCATAAGTTAATGGCAGATGATGGTATGTCACGCCTTCAGCCACCGAAGTAGGTAGCTTCATGCAGACATAGCAATCCTCAATTTCCATAGTCTCTACATAATGTATTAACAAGTTTGCGAAAACATTTAAATGTGTCCTGTTCTTCATGCCATGATAATGTAGTCCTTTCTCATCTGATGCTTCTAAGTCTCGTTTAGTTTGTCTCAATGCTCTCTCATGTCTTTCTACACTCTGTGTTGTCAGCTCTTCACTGTCAGTATTTACAACTTCAGTAGGGACAATGTTAGTATCTTTACTTACAGCAAAGGGAATGAAAATTGTTAATCCTATCCAGATAACTATCAGTACTACTATACTACATATACACACCTTGCAACACGTCTTAAAACGGCTGCAACTAGGTCTACCATTCACTGTTGAATCAGACATTTTAGCTCAGAAGGAGTCTCTTGAACCCCTCTTTGTTGCTTTACACAATTAGCTTACTTTGTGCAAATTCACGGTGGCTCGTCTTCCTCTTCAGCTGAGTACTCTGGGACAGGTTCTCCGTCACTCACGTCAGTTATATCAAGATCTTCAAGCTCCTCCAAAACCAGTGTCCATTCAGGAGACTTGTACTTTTTGTTTTGTCTTTTTATTCGCTCACTCCTTCTTTTGGAAGAGTCTTCTTCCTGCTCTGCTATTCGAGCACTTCTTCTTGCTTCTGCACGTTTTTCTTCCACTGTCTTTATTCTTAGTCTTAGTCTTTTTACAAACCTAGGCTCAAGGTTGTTTCTTTTCTTTATTCTCTTAGTTGGTACTTGGACTTCACTTTCATTTCTTCTTCTCTTGTTCTCTTTATCTTGTGGTAATTCTTCTCCACTTTCTTCTCCTACTTCCCTTATCTGACTAGTTCCAGGGCTAGCATCAAATTCTTCTGCCTGGTTGCTAATCTGGCCTTGTTCAGGAATATTTTGTTTTTGGCTTTCAATTGTCTCTGTTTCTGTTTCTGTTTCCTGAACCCGTTTTTCTAACTCTATCTGATCCTGTTCAAGCACTTCGATCTCTTGATTTTCTTCTGCTCGAACTATTACTCTATGTCTCGTCTGTCCCTTATCCACATCAGGAGTTAATGGAGGAGTATCGAACACTTGCTCTGTATCCGGCACTTGTTCAATATCAGGTATTTGTTCAGTCTCAGGTACCTGTTCAGTATCGGGTATTTGTTCAGTCTTATTCACTGGATCTGTATCAATCACGTGCTCTGTCCCTGTCTGACCTTCTCCTTCCTCAGTTTTGATTTGGATCTCAAGTGGCTGAGGTTCTTCGCCTGTGCCTTGCTTTTCCTGACTAGTCCACTCTCTACCTTCACTAAGTCGTTCTCTTGTTCTGATAGGATCTTCGGTCAGATCAATCATCGGTATCCATTCTTCTGGCCATATGCTTGGCAGCTCGTCTTCAGCTACTCCTGGCTCAGTTTCCTGGACTTCTTCAGCAGGCTGGTTTCTTGGCAGTTCGCAGTCAACTACTCCTGGGCCAACGTCTGCTGTTCCTGCAACCTGACTGGTGCTGGGCTGCTCGTTGTCAGTTGCTACTGGTCTGGCTTCTTCAGGGTCCTCTGCTGGTTGCCCTGGTTCTTCAAATCCTTTGTCTGGCAATACCTTCTGGGTGTGTCCGGCGTGGATCCACTGGGGAACACCTGCGACTTTCACTGCAGTGGTTGTCACCAGGATTACTTGGCGCTTCTTTCCCCACCTGGGTGCCAGACAGCTTGATCGAGTGTGCTTCTTTATTTTAACCCAGTCTCCTGGAACCAAGTTGTGGAGAGGAGTCGTTGGATTAAGGATGCCGTCGTCTCCAATCTGGCGAGAGATAGAACGCACTTGGTCACCCAATCTTCTGCAGTATTCAAGCACCAAATCATCAGTAATACTCAACAGTTTGCTTCCTGGCACCCATGCTTGTCTCATCACTCTTCCCATAATGATTTCATGGGGACTTAGGCCTGTCTTGCGGTCTGGAACACTTCTCAGTCCCATCAGGACCAGGGGCAGGGCCTTCACCCAGTTCATGCCAGTAGCATCTGTCAGCTTTGCTAGTCTGTTTTTGATAGTTCCATTTACTTGTTCCACTATTCCAGAAGCCTCTGGGTGGTATGCACAATGGAGTTTCTGCCTTATCCCAAAGGCCTTACACAGTTCAGCCATTATTTCATTGTGGAAATGTCCACCTTGGTCTGATTCAATAATGTATGGTATTCCGAACCTAGGTATCAGCTCTCTTAGTAAACACTTTGCTACTGTCAGTGCGTCACTCTTGGGAGTAGGGTAAGCTTCTACCCATTTTGAAAATACACAAACAATGACAAGGACATATCGTTTCCCTTCACAACGGGGCATGGTGATGAAATCAACCTGTATTTTTATAAAGGGGCCCCCTGACCTCCCAATCTTGCTCAGTTCAACCACGGTCCTCTTGCCTGGGTTCATCTGTTGACATGACAGGCACCTCTGGCAGAGGGACTCTGCTACCTTCCTGAATTTCTTGCTGTACCAAGTCTGTTGAAATACCAGAATCATGGCATCCCTACCAATGTGTGATCCTTCATGTATTAATCTTGCCATTGTGCCAAGCAAGTGTCGGGGTAACACAGGCATACCAGTTGGACCTATGATGACACCATCCACACGTCTCGGTCTACATCCATCCTCTTTCCATTTCTCTCTTTCTTGCCAAGGAGCCGACTCCTGCCACTCTCTCACCTCATCCCATGTAGGCACTTCCTCAAACACCTGAAGCTGGCAGCTGGTTCCTGGCCCCCCTCGTTTTGGATTTATAATATATCGATCTTTGGCACACCATTGAGCCACTCGATCAGCATAATCGTTTCCCAGTGATACTCTGTCCATGCTCCTTTGATGAGCAGCACATTTTACCACTGCCAGTTCTTTGGGCAACTGGATGGCCTCTAAAAGGTCATGAACAACCTTTACATTCCGAATGGGAGTACCTGAGGAAGTCATGAATTCCCTCTGCATCCATAATTGGCCAAAGTCATGCACAACGCCATAACAGTACTGACTGTCAGTATACACTGTTATGCGTAAGTCCTTCCCAATTTTGCAAGCCATTATCATGGCTATCAATTCGGCTACTTGTGCAGACTTGATGTTATATAGATAACCTGCTTGTTCAATCTTTTCGAAAGACACTACTGCATAAGCAGCACTCAAGCCTCCTAATTCATGTCTTAGACAGGAACCATCCACAAATAGTTCTTTATCATGCTCCGGCAATGGTACTTCTTTTATGTCTGGGCGTGGCTTGGTACTGAACTCTGTCAGATCAATACAATCATGTTCATCATCATCCCTACCTTCCATTTCTGAGGGGTCAGGAAGTAAGGTGGCAGGGTTCAGAATACCGCACCTAACAATGTTTACATTTGCTGCGCCCACAAGAATCCTCTCGTATTTAGTCAGCCGACTAGGGGTGAGATACTGTGTTTTAGTTCTGGTCAATAGAATTACCACTCCATGTGAAACATAAACAGTCACAGGATGTCCCATGACAATGGACTCACTCTGTTCTAAACTTGCACAGGTAGCAGCTACTGCTTTTAGACAACCTGGTAACCCAGCAGCTACTGGGTCCAGTGTGGCAGAGAAATAGGCCACAGGCCTCCTGGTTGTGCCATGTTCTTGAGTCAGGACTGACAATGCGCAATTATCGCGAGTGTCACAGAAAAGGGCAAACTCTTTTGAATAATCTGGCATTCCCAATGCAGGGGCTGTACACAGACAGTTTTTCAGTCTTGTGAAAGCCATTAGACTTTCATCATCCCACTGTACAACATCTGGCATTCCTCTCGTGGTCATTTTTATCAAGGGCCTGGCTAAGGCTGCAAATCCCAGAATCCACTGCCTGCAGTACCCTAAAACACCCAGGAACATTCTGACTTCCTTTTGAGTACGGGGCAACTGCATCTTTTGAATTATTCTCACTCTTTCTGAAGTGACTTTTCTGACACCCTTTTCTATCTGGTGTCCCAGATATTTCACTGATTTCGCACAGAACTGTAGTTTGTCAGGGGACACTTTATGCCCTTTCTCACACAGGTGATTTAGGAGAGCAATGGTGTCAACTACACAGTCCCTGTGACTTTTAGACGCCAATAGAAGGTCGTCTATGTACTGCACTAATACAGAGTTCCCAGGTAATGTCAAAGTCTCTAGACATTTCTTCAAGATCTGATTAAAGATAGAGGGGCTCTCTGTATACCCTTGAGGGACCCGGTTCCAACAATACACGTGACCCTCGAAGGCAAATGAGAAAAGAAATTTGCTGTCGGGGTGCAGGGGTATCGAAAAGAATGCATGACACAAATCAATCACAGTGAACCACTCAGCATCCCAAGGAATCTGGTACAGAATTACTGCAGGGTTCGGGACAATAGGGCAGCAAGGAACTACAATCTTGTTAACCTTTCTCAGGTCCTGCACTACCCTATACTTGCCACTAGGCTTTTTGATGCCCATAATCGGTGAGTTGCATGGGCTGCTCATCACTTCTTGTATGATGTTTCCTTCCAATAATTTTTGTATCTCCAGAGTGACACCTGCTTTCACTTCAGCATTCATTCGGTAGGGCCTAGTGTTAGGATATACTGCATTGTCTTTGATGGCTATTTGTATGGGGTCCACATCTTTCATCAAACCCACATCTTTTCCAGTGAAATCCCACACTTCTGGTTTTACGGCTTCCTGTAGTTCTTGGGGCAAGTCCTGCAGGGTCAATCTTTTAAGTTCTGAGTCAGGTCTAAGCAACAATAATTTATAAATGCCGTCTTCATCTGGGGTCTGTATTTCGACACCCTTTGGTGTGCAAAAGATGGTACAGTTCATTTTACACAGCAAATCACGTCCCAGTAAATTTACTGGACTGGTGTCACAGACTACAAATCTATGCATCTGTTTAAAATTTCCAATTGAAATCTCCATTGGTTCGGTAACAGGAGTACTAATCAATTGATTAGATACACCTACTACTTGGATGTTTTCTCCCGAGAGGGGCAGGTTTGGAACGTCTACTGTTCTTACAGTAGAACGGGTAGCGCCAGTGTCCAACAGAAAGGTGACATCATTTCCGTCAACCTTTCCTTCAATATATGGTCCAGACTGGTCTACCGGCAAGGAAGCGCCAAGTACGCACTCCTCGTCCTCCCCTCTCAGGCCCCGTCAGTCCTGATCATTACAAAGGAAGGTATCATTCAGCAGATACTGCGAAGTTGCTGTATTTCTGTTCTCCCCGCTTTCCCAAACCTCTATCTCTTCATTTTCTGCCTGTCTTCCCCTGTATACCTGTTTGGGTGCTCGAGGCACCTGAACTGTTTTTACCTGGGGTTGAGTCTTTCTTGGTCTTTCTTTCTGCGTCTGTGGAATTAAATCAGGAGTTGTCTCATTAACATCGACTAATTGGGGACACTCGTTTCGCCAGTGTCCAATTTCGCCGCACTGATGGCAGGGAAATTTTTTCATAGCCTCTTCCCTGCTAAATTTGGGCCGGGGCTTTCCTCCACCCCCTCCCCCAGGACTTTTGTTCTCAGCATTTTTAACCATGTTACTCAATTGTTTTTCCTGCTGTTCTGCGAGCTTCACCTGAGCCCACATAACCTTCTCCTTAAGGGCCTTTTTCTTTTCTGCCATCTCGTCCTCGCAGTACTTAGCGTACCGCAGGACCTCATCCATTTTCTTAGTATGCCAACAGATTTTATTGTCTTTTATCCACTGACAAATTTCAGGTCTTAAACCATTTACAAACCTGTAAATAAAGTGTGTCATATCCTTCAGGTCGATGTTGTCAATACCACTGTATGTTTTAAATACCTGCAATAACCTCTCATAGAAGGAGTGCACTGTTTCGTCCCTTTCCTGTGTTGTTCTATCTATTTTTGTCCAATCAGTTTCCTTGGCGGGCACCTTTTCTTTCAAGTGCTGAATTACCTGCTCATATTTTCGCATGACTTCCTTTGATGGCTCCCCTGTGTCCTTGTCTCTGGGATACTCTTCACTGGGCCAATTTATGTTTATTTTACACTGGGTCCATAAATCTACTGGAACCACAATGTCGAAAAACCCATCCAGGTCTTTCCACAGACATTTCTGTACCTTCACGAACCTCTCCACTTGCCGGTACCAGTCAACTGGTTTCTCTCTTAATTTTGGAAAATCGTTCGTGAAGGACACAATATCCTGCCTAGACCAGGGGACATGCACATATTTCCCTCCTGGAACTTCGCGCATGGGGCATAACTGCTCAGGTTTTTCTACCTCTCTTAAAGCAAACTCGGGAGTCACTTGTCGGGAGCGAACCTCTTCCCTCTTTTTCGCCCACCTGCTTCTCCATTTTTCCACATCTCCCCATTTCTGCAGTACCCCCATTAATTCTTTAATCTGTAGCTTCTTTCCGGCCACATTCAGATGTTCTATATCCTTGTCTGAGAAGTCTGCTCTGTATGGTTTCTGTAAGGGCTTGGATTTTGAGATATCTACCCCCATACTAATTGCTGTTTCGGTCAGTTTTTCGTGGAGCACTCTGGTGTTCCTTGTAAAGCTTTTACATATGAACGACAATTCTTCCTCAGAGTAGGTATTCAATCGATTCAACCCCACATTTCCTGCCATTAATTCTTCTATTTCAACCCTCAGCTTGTAGAGGTCTAAAGGCTTTGTTTGCGGAGTCTGCTTTTCTAATTCACGACTCCAACTCTCAATTTCATCCGGAGTTACCAGAGAGACATTCCTAGTACCTGTTGCTGTCTCTAATTTAATTTCCTTTGCATTAAAAGGGTTATACCTCAGCTGTGTTCCCTTTGCGGTCTGTTTGTTTGGCAATTCCAAGAATGCAACTTCAGACTCGCACTCACTGGACTGATCATCTATGATGATTGGTTCCTGTCTCGGGGTTGCTATGACTGGGGTCATGACTGGAGTAATCGGATTTCCCTGACCATTTCCGTATAACGGGACCACCGGTCCAATAGTTACTGGAATAGTCAATGCCTCAGGACTGGTATTTATCTGAGAAATTTTCTGAATTATTTCTGTTCTTTGTCTAGCTAGAGCCTCTTGCTCCTTTTCCACTAGTACCCTTCTTAGAGTTGTGTCATGTAATATCTGTGGGGTCAATGGAGGAGTAAAACTCGGGGCAGTAGGCGGAGGAGTAAAACTCGGGGCAGTAGGATGCGTTTCACTTGGTCCTCCACCATAATTTGGCTTCGGGAATAAAGTTCCAGTATTAAAGGACCTGCGCTCTTCCCCATATGGAGGTTGAACAAAAGGCAGTCCTGAATTCGATGGTTTCTCTTCGCTTTCATACAAGGGTCTGGGGAAAAAAGTTTTTGTACGTGAATATTTTTCTTCCTGACTTGCGGGCACTTTGGGATATATATCCCTTGTTTCCGCCAGTTCGGGTTTCTCAGGATAGGGTAATACTTGACCACCCCCTCCCAGTCCCAGGGACCTGTCTTCTTCCTTTTGGAAGGGGCGTCGGGGAACATCTCCTACACTGGAAGGTCGGGTTCCCTCATTGTAAGGTGGCGGACTGCTGGTACAGATGTCATCTATTAGTTCATCATCTGAATCCCCTAGGGCCCCCCAATGCTTACATTTTTCAGTACTTTTCCCCCCCGCTGCAGGGTTATGACATGCCGGCATCATGGGAAACAGACCCTCAACAATCATGCTCTGCCTCCACTGTTTCATCCTTTTATCCCTGGACTCCTGTTTCAGCCTGGGGTACCACTTGGTCAAACCCTTGTCCATTCGGGGTCTTTCTCTTTCAAAAGCCTCAATCTCCCATTCCTCTAATGCTTCATACTGCGTTAGTCTCGGTCTGGGATGCAGTTCATTCATTCGGGTTCTTAAATTAAATAAGATCCTACCATTGAAAGTACCATCTAACGGAAAAGCCAATACTCCGTCATCTTTTGTGTACTTCACCCAATTCTCCAGCCACACACAGGTATTGTACCCTCGGTCAAACATCATGAATGAGGCAGGAGTATTGGGTGCTGGGACAAGAACACCTTCCCTTGATTTAATGGGTTTGTCCGTTTTAAAATAATTTTTCACCTTATTTACAAGGGACATTTTTCTCTTGGTTCCGTACATAATATCGTATCTGTTAGCCTTCCACTGATCCCTTTCAAACCCTAGATGCCTTGGATCAGGTCGCGTCTCTGTAGTCCGCGAGTGCCACATACGACTTCTGCGCTAACTTTGTTTACAAACTACCTCCTAATCAGAATGCGCTTCAGAAAATTCGTGCAACCAATGGGTGCGCGACACAAAATAAGCTCTGCCAATGGGTGCGCGGCCCCTTCGTGAGACAGTTCCCACGCTCCGGCGCTCACCCCTCCTTTACAATTTCAGCTCCGCTACCCGCCCGCTGTTTCTACCAATCCCAGCGCGGCACAGAGTGACGTCAGAGGCGCTTCTCGACTGACTCCCTCCCTTCACAAGGTAACGGAAACTTTCTTACTTTTAAAGTGCTCAGTGCTTGGTTATTTTACAACAAATACACATTCGCCACAGTGCTCAAGTGTCTAGACAGAGATAGAATTCTATTACTGCAAGTAAACTACTTCCATTTACTTTTCACTTGCTGCGGGCAGATCTCTTCCGCCTACCCTTCACTCTAGCATCGGTGAACCTGTTATTCCCCTAAACTCATCCACTTCTTTCCGGGATATGTTCCGAGTTTAAGGTTTCTCAGCGGACCCCTCTGCTTTCACGCTAGCTCCGAGGAACCTGCTACTCTTCCGATGTGACCCTTACTAGGTTACGCCACTATGGGAATTTTGCCAATGAACCCCGTTACTGTCATTTATTCACACATGTATTCAGAAAACCCTAGTTAGTGCTTCCCGGTTATCCTAACCTGCACCTAACTTTCCTCGAACCTGTGACCTCAGGACAATGGATTCTATTCACCACTTGCCCTTTCAATTCCCCGGGGAGTTCGGACAACACTTAACAAGTCGATTTACAAATGCATTGATTAGTACATATAACAATATAAGAACAAGAATAATGACAATACAGTAATTCATAAATTTCAGCAGCGTATTCACAAGAGAGTGATCAGTTCCCTCAGAACAGCCGCTCTTGTAGCAGCATTAATATAATAGCAGCTTCCGACTTAACTAGCCTAACTAGTCCCTGCCTTACTCTCAACTAGTCCCTAACCATCCTCTGATCTACCAGAAAAACTGATAGAGCGCGCGAGGCCACCCGACCAATAGTTTTCGCCGTTTCCGGCTTCAGGGCCCATATACTTTTCAAATCACCATATACATCGATCAGGTGACTTCACGAGCTCTACCAATTTGGTGTGTGTGTGTTCCCTGCTACCAATTCTCAGTGCACCCGACTTACCATCCACCGATGCAGGTGCCTAATGACCACAATGAATCAGGGAGCTAGCTGTAAAAGAAAGGCAGCAAAATACAAACCCAACCAATAACATTCAAAATACTGTGTAAATGACCACGGACAACTGGAAGTTTTAAAATGTTTATCTAAAGTTCAATGTTTTCTTGCATGAGATACAGTAAAATAAGGCAATCAATAACCAAGAAAATGTAAATCACATATGCATAAAGAAATAATGGCAGAGTAATCATCAAAGTACTAATAAAATGTAACGAGAAAAGATACTTATGCAAGTCAGTATTATCTAAAACAGTGATAGACTAAATGTGTGTGATTATAGAAGAACTTATAATGAATAACACGCTTCACTTAAGGTGAAAGGGCCTTTGAACAACCTAGGCAACGAAGTTCTAGACCATATCAGGAAATGACACACTGCTATGCAAAATATAATTTCTAACAAATGAGAAGACATAGAAATAACTTTGCAAAATTTTAAATGACTTTCAATAGTTGCGGAAAGGCATGGAAAATATCACATTTGCAATGTTGAACTTTATTGAAGCAAAAGTTAGAAATTCAGAAGGTGCAAGAATTTCAAGAGATTTCGGAGCAGTATTTACCTAGAAAGGTGTGGAAACCAAACCCTGGCCACGGGTCAGTTAAAGTCAGGAAACCCTCAAGGAAGGATACCCCTCAAAGGACAGCAGGTGCAGAATGGACACCCAGGACAGGACAGGATACCCTCGGAATAAGAGTCAGGACAGGACCTCAGGACAGGACAGCAAACCCTCAGGACAGGACCCTCTTCAGGACAGGACCGGAACCCACAGTTAGGAAGCAACGCCTGCGCTCCACCCGCTCTGCAGATATCGATCAAGACCCCGATTGGGTCAGCGAACTCCCAGCTAAGTGCCTTGCCAGCACTTTAAGGTTCAGTAAAACCTTAGTCTATGGTCAAATTCGGACAGAGTGCTCCGCAGCTCTCTGTATTTTCAGTCACCTATTGAGTGCGTTGGGTCAGTGACAGGTCAGCTAAACCAGACAAGTCGGACGGTTCACTAGGTGAACCCAGGGTAGATATACAGTTTTGGGACAGTGTACCACCCCCCAATGTTGCAAAGTGTCAGAATCCCTCAATTTCGATTGGTCCTAAGGTAGGATTTGGGTAACACACCAATCACAATATGCGATTTTAAGCCTTCATTTACATATTTTGGGACCGCCTAGCATGTTTGGGTTCCCATGAGCTAACAGTAGCACATCTATTACAATGTAACATATAAGAAGCCACATTCGCTGTTCTCGCAGGGCAGAGGTGACTTTCTCAGGAGCATCTCGCCCATCACTGCCAGCTGGCTATGTTCCATCAGCCAAGGTCCCTCGTGCTGCCGAATGTCGCACAGGCGCAGAAGGGACCTCCAATATGGCTCTCCTCTCACTCAGACCCCCATTGCCCGCGGTACATGAAAAGTAAGCGAAAACAAATTAATACATAATAATGTCATTATGAAAACACATCGCAGGGTTTGTACTTTTAACTCATCATCAAGAAATAAACTTATGCAATTTAAATGTTAGCTACATTTAGACGAAATACAAGAGCAGTGGCACGAGCAGTACCACATGATAAGCACAGCTATGAATTACGCATGCGCATAACTTTCCCTCCACTTCTGCAGACGCGTCAGGACACGTGAGTGTGGCTGACGCATGCGCAGTAACTAAAATACAAGCGGCGGCCATTTTTAGAGGACATGGATTAATTTCATTAGAAATACACATAGGCAAGCGTCTCAAACTTTACTCAAACTTAATATAAACGTTAGTAAAACATACACGGGTTACCTTATTACACATAAATGAGGTTCTTGATTTCGGCAAGCCGCAAAATATGCGAAGCTTTGCTTCATCACCCCCGTAGTTTCCACAGCGGATTAAACGCCATGTGAAGGCAAGTTTGGGTGTGTGCACACCCATGGAGGCACAGACTGTTGCAGAGACATCTTTGGACTGGCCATTGGCCTTTAATGAGGGAGGACTCTTATTTGCTTTTATATTTTGAACCAGCTGAATAAAGCTATTATTTTCCTTTTCTGAACTTTAGTTTGTGTGAAAATGTCTGTGACTGCTGTGTGCCTGGGAGGTGGTGTGATGTTAAAATATAGGTATGTTGACATGTGTCAATCTCCTGGTGGTAATGTGGTTAAGAATGGTAGGTTTTTGTTGTAATGGCTGGCCACTGTTGGGCAGTGGGGGGGTGTTATACACACACACTCTGATGCTGGGTACTGGTGGGCAGTGGTGGGGGTCTTAGCCACACACACACTCTGATGCTGGGCACTGGTGGGCAGTGGTGGGGGTCTTAGCCACACACACACTCTGATGCTGGGCACTGGTGGGCAGTGGTGGGGGTCTTAGCCACACACACACTCTGATGCTGGGCACTGGTGGGCAGTGGTGGGGGTCTTAGCCACACACACACTCTGATGCTGGGCACTGGTGGGCACTGGTGGGCGTCTTAGCCACACACACACTCTGATGCTGGGCACTGGTGGGCAGTGGTGGGCAGTGGTGGGGGTCTTAGCCACACACACACTCTGATGCTGGGCACTGGTGGGCACTGGTGGGCGTCTTAGCCACACACACACTCTGATGCTGGGCACTGGTGGGCAGTGGTGGGGGTCTTAGCCACACACACACTCTGATGCTGGGCAGTGGTGGGCACTGGTGGGGGTCTCAGCCACACACACACTCTGATGCAGGGCACTGATGTTGTGCGGTGACGTACCGTACCCCGAGGTCGTTGACGTACCGTACCCCAGCTGGATGGCGTACATGCTGCACGTATTACACTGGTGAAGTGCGGTGACGTACTTCGATGACGTAGGTGCGGCACGTCTCCGTATTGCACTGGTGTTGTGCGGTGACGTACCGTACCCCGAAGTTGTTGACGTACCGTACCCCAGCTGGATGGCGTACATGCTGCACGTATTACACTGGTGAAGTGCGGTGACGTACTTCGATGACGTAGGTGCGGCACGTCTCCGTATTGCACTGGTGTTGTGCGGTGACGTACCGTACCCTGAGGTCGTTGACGTACCGTACCCCAGCTGGATGGCGTACATGCTGCACGTATTACACTGGTGAAGTGCGGTGACATACTTCGATGACGTAGGTGCGGCACGTCTCCGTATTGCACTGGTGTTGTGCGGTGACGTACCGTACCCCGAGGTCGTTGACGTACCGTACCCCAGCTGGATGGCGTACATGCTGCACGTATTACACTGGTGAAGTGCGGTGACGTACTTTGATGACGTAGGTGCGGCACGTCTCCGTATTGCACTGGTGTTGTGCGGTGACGTACCGTACTCCGAGGTCGTTGACGTACCGTACCCCAGCTGGATGGCGTACATGCTGCACGTATTACACTGGTGAAGTGCGGTGACGTACTTCGATGACGGAGGTGTGGCACGTCTCCGTATTGCACTGGTGTTGTGCGGTGACGTACCGTACCCCGAGGTCGTTGACGTACCGTACCCCAGCTGGATGGTGTACATGCTGCAAGTATTACACTGGTGAAGTGCGGGAGTGTGTGGACCAACGTACCCAGAGATGACAGTCGTGCAATGGAGATGTGCGCGTGTGGCAACACGTACAGGTATGTTGGACTTCGTTGTACTCACCTTCTGCGCCATCCTCGGTTTCTAAGTACGAGGTTGTGGCCGTACAGGATAGGGATGAGATGGACGATGGCGTTCATGTCCTGCTTGTCGCGTACCGGGGTGCGGTTCGTGCCGGAGTGTGGTTTTACGGTAGTTTTGAGCTCTCGTAGACAAAGAGCCGTACGGAGTGTGTTCTACACGGATCGTACTTCCTGGTTCGGGAGACGCGCTCTTTTTACGGTCGGACGTTGCGTCGAGCGTCAGCCGACTGCAAATCGTATGGACTTTCGATTCGTACGGCGTTTATTACAAGCCGTACGGAGTGACGCTTTAGATTGTGATCGTACTTGCTGATTCGTATGGGGACGCCTACGGGTACGACTCGTACGGGGAAAAACGCTCCGAACCGCAATTCGGAGCGCTTTTTCCCGAATCGGAATCGACCTTAGTGTAGGAGTTTTAAATACTATTCTAAATTCAGTTAAAATTACTATTCTAACTCCAGGGGGGTGTAATACTAGAGTAAGTGCAGGATAGTGTACAGGTTAAAATTACTATTCTAACTCCAGGGGGTGTAATACTAGGGTAAGTGCAGGATAGTGTACAGGTTAAAATTACTATTCTAACTCCAGGGGGGTGTAATACTAGGGTAAGTGCAGGATAGTGTCCAGGTTAAACTTACTATTCAAACTCCAGGGGGGTGTAATACGAGGGTAAGTGCAGGATAGTGTCCAGGTTAAAATTACTATTCTAACTCGAGGGGGGTGTAATACTAGGGTAAGTGCAAGATAGTGTACAGGTTAAAATTACTATTCTAACTCCAGGGGTGTGTAATACTAGGGTAAGTGCAGGATAGTGTACAGGTTAAAATTACTATTCTAACTCCAGGGGGGTGTAATACTAGGGTAAGTGCAGGATAGTATACAGGTTAAAATTACTATTCTAACTCCAGGGGGGTGTAATACTAGGGTAAGTGCAGGATAGTGTACAGGTTAAAATTACTATTCTAACTCCAGGGGGGTGTAATACTAGGGTAAGTGCAGGATAGTGTACAGGTTAAAATTACTATTCTAACTCCAGGGGGTATAATACTAGGGTAAGTGCAGGATAGTGCACATGCTAAAAATATTTTATAATACTAGAGCATTAATTTTTTATTCTAGAGTATTACTTTTTAATACTAGAGTAATATTTTTTAATACTAGAGTAATAATTTTTTTATGAGACAATTAAATATAATAAATATTTTAAAAAATGTTTTACTTACCCAAAAATGTGTTGTAGAAGTATGCGTTGTAATGACATCTGCGTTGTAATGGTATGTGTTGTAATGACATGCTTTGTAAAAGATCCTGCGTTGTAAAAGTTGCGTTGTAAAGGAATTGCATTGTAATAGTTGCATTGTAATGGTTGTAAACCCCATCCAGTGTACAGTGATTTACACAACTGAGTTTAAACAGGAGATCTTGTTATAACAAATTAAATGAACTCTTCTCACTGATTATAAACTCTTGGTCATTTAAGATTGACTAAAGTTTTACTGGGACATTAGCTGATAACCTATTAGGCAGTACTCTGAAAGAGTTATTCAAATGATGGTCATGTGAAATGCCTACAACTTGGAATCCTTTCACAAAGAAGGGTTGGTTGGGAACTTCCATCGGGTTAAATGTGGAGTGGGTAGCACCTACATCAATAAAAATAATACTGGATGATCATTCACTTCTCCTTCCAAAAAAGTACCATTCTGGTCTACATTTAGGCTGCACCAAGCATACAATGCTCTTCCCCGATGAGGCACTGTCATTGTGCTTAACTCAGTTTTGAATAAACTGTGAATATAACTGCAAATCGTGAAAAAATATCATTAATTATTGAAGGTTTTTGCTGAAATCTTAAACTCTGTTGGAAACCCTGCACATTATTTTGTATGGATGTTGCTTGACTAGAGCTGAATGCATATTGCTATTAAACTGTTGGTTGGGTTGGGACAGTTGACTGTATCATCTGATTTTATGCCATCTGATTCA
Source organism: Lissotriton helveticus (assembly GCF_964261635.1). NCBI lineage: Eukaryota > Metazoa > Chordata > Amphibia > Caudata > Salamandridae > Lissotriton > Lissotriton helveticus. Next base: position 1,533,387,837 of record NC_136067.1, read on the forward strand.
TATTCTGTTGTATTTAGGGAACCATTTGTGATTCGTTCTGAAATGTATTTGAATTAAACCTACAATCCCATTTTCGGTGACCATTTTCTCTACAGATATATGGCAAGGGCCGTATCCCATCAGTATAATAGTGACATTTTGAATAGGCATATTATTTGTAAAACCTCTACCTCTGCCATGAGGACCCCAATTTCTTCCTTATTCAGATTGTGCACCATTGCTTTGCACATCAACAAAAGTACCAGTACCAAAAACAAAGCCAGGTGCCTGAAAACCACCTTGAAAACCCTTTTGGAAAATCTTTGGTTTAGTCACAATCAAATTATCTTTTGTGTCGTTCTTTTTAGCATTGCAACAATACTTTGCATAGATTACAATCTCTCATCAACCGATTTGGCCTGTAAAAACATTACTCTTTGATAAGTATGTGAACTAATCTTTGAATGCAATTCCATCACAAAACTGAAATAAATGCAGAAATGTCTTGTTTCATGGGGTCTTCAATGCGACTATGCTGTCTGTAAATCTGCATCCATCTCATAATAGGTGTACACTGCTTCACCTGGATCTTGAATCTCTCTCATGGTCTTTGACTGATTAACTTGCTTCTGGGCAACCGTGGTTTGCTAATGCTTAATAACCGATTATATTATTCCATAATAATTGGAGAAGGCTTGGTGATTTGCCGGGTTGGTGTAAACCAGAGGATGCAGCCCGGTGCCAGTGTGATAGCCATTCCCCACAGGAAAACATTGCACTTTATGATGATTTGTCGTTATTAGAATGAAATTTGTAGGAAGGTTTTAGTCCCCCTATGGAAGGACAAAGGCTTTTTATAGGTTAGACCAGCATTGCTTTATCTCCAGATGTTTAATAGTACCTGGGACATTTTTAATATCGCCAGTTTTCTTGTTGCTGCAGTTCGTCTCAGGAAAAGGAAAAATTCTATGCTAGACCATGTATAAAGCCCTTATTTTTATATATCAAGGACATTTTATAAAATTTGACATATCCTCTTTTAACAATGACGAATTATATTGTTGACGTTGCTGTTTTAATCTTTTTATTCTTTTTTAATCATCGCTCATAAGTATTGACTGATAAGCTGACAGTGGTTTTTTGTATTTTGTGCTTTGTACTTTTATGATTTTAATGAATCGAATAAAGTGGATTGTCTACCTGTGTCTGCCAATTGGAGAAGGCTCATTTTGAGGAGCTTGTATTTGTTGTTCTTCTACAGGCCACTGTACTACACTCAGGACAGAAATATTGTGGCAAAACCATTGGAAATAAAGCATCAAATCTTTCCCAAACACTTTTGAAATGTTCACCATCCTTTCCACCTCTGTATACCACGTCTTGCTCTCCTCTCTGAGCTTTGGGAAACTCTGTAAATGTGTGTAGAAAAGTCCCTGACCAAGGTAAATACACATATGTTTCCACCCTGCACTTCTCTCAATGGAAACTCTTTTTCAACCACCATTTCACATTTAGAATCACTCACACACACATTTTTCTTTGTTTACTATTTTTTGGCACCCCAGGCTTATCAGTGGGTCCATTCCTTCTTTCTGATACTTTGTCAGGTCCTCCCATTTTTTTAGTTTAGTCATATCTAGTAATTATATAAGAGTTTCTTGCAATATTTTAAAATTCTGTTTCATAAATGTGTTTATAGGCAACTCAATCTTATATGACTCATTAATTCTCTTTTGATTTAAATCCAATATTATTCTCTAACCAATTCCTGAACTTTCTCAAAAGCAAGGTGAGCATGTCTTCCTGCTACTGCACCCAATAATTGTGAGGCACTTTTATTATACATTGACATTTTGTCTGTATTATTTCAGTTTCCAAATCTCCTCTGAGTTTCACAGTATCAATCTCCACCACTTTCGACTCGTTATGTCATGTTGTACTAGACACCATCTCATCTTTTCTGATACTCAGCTCTCGTGATCCTAACTCTTCCGCCTGCACTTGAACCTCTTTACACAGAGGTTGGCTCACTAGATCACTTCAATGTTAAGTGTTCATAGGCTGCAATCACTTAGTTGTGATCCCTCTTAAACAGTATTAAGGTTTGCTCCTTAGACATCAGCTAGGTTTATTAGTTTTCATTAAAGATTGTCATGAACAAATGCTTGTATCTTCTTTGGATTATTTGTATGTAGCAATGCTTGTTACCTTTGTATGTAGCAATGCTTGGTACCTTTGTTACCCTTTGAGAAACCAACTACTTGCCTCACGTGAGTAAACCGCTTAACGTCTTAGTAGACTCCACGTGAGGCGCATGCAAATGTTTCTGGGCACGCCGTACTGAAAACTATAAAAGGTGCGCCTTGGAGATTGGCAGCGCTTTGCTTTGCCCGACACGCATCACCAAGAGCGTTGCGGACCAAGTCGAGAAACCAACTGACAGCCGCCTTGCAGTCCTTCGTTGAGAAACAGCTGACAGCCGGCTCTACCTTCATCAGCGAGACCCATCCCTTCAACGATACAATCATCTAGAAGTCGGCGAGTATTCCCCCTTTTCTCCTCCCTTCTCCCGCTCCCTCCCACTTCCTCTTTACCTTGTTCTTGGAACTCCGGACTCTGGTCTTTGTTCCCTGGAGAATCGGAACGTCCTTTCTGTTTCTTCTTGTTCTGATATCAGCCATGACGACTTCCTGCGCGATCTAAAAGACAATAAACAGATTATTGTTACCAGGTAAATATAATACACAAATAAGTGGAACTAATCATAGAGAGAGTATGTTTTCAAAAACTGAGTTTTTTGATATTGCTGTTTCTTCCTCTTTCTTTCGTCTATCTTTACAGAACCCCATTTTGAGGACGCTACGTACAGTTTGAAAGGTAAGAGTTCTTGTGTGGGTGTTAAGTCATTTTCCTGACTAACCTTAACTAACCTGTTCCGTACTTGAAAGTGTTTACAGAGGTTACAGATGTTTTATGTTATTTAAGGTGGTAAAGTCCATCGAATCACCAGAAACTGTAGAAGTGTGAGCATGGGCCTTCAGACATGAGGTATGATACAAAGAAATGAGGAATTGATGTGTGTTGTCTTAATAGATCAAGATTTGCTTCACCGATAGTTGATCAAGGAAGGTCCAGAGCACTTCAGCAAGAGAAACCCATTGGTGTTCCCTAAAGACTAGGGCCCAGTGCTTGTTTGTTTGTTTCTCTCTCCACTTCCCCTCTCCCTTGCGGATCAACAGGTGCACCAAGAGTTCACTTCCTTGTTGGGCTGGTTGGTTCACGGGGGAATTGGGACCTTACAACTTCAAGAAGGAAACAACCGGAACGCCGTGACTGACTGCGCAATATTCAATATACAATCTATTCATGTACTCATCGGCTCCCTCAAAATCATTTTTTTCCATCTCATTTTTGTTCACATTTATGTCATTTCTTGTTATCTTTTTGTCTGATTCATCAGTAGTAAAAGGGAAGCACATAGTTTCCAGCAATTCCTTTCTTAATGCCTTCTGCCGTAAACACAATCCCACATCAATTCAATTCATCCTTATAAATTTGCCCTTTTAACATGTTCTTATGTGCTCTCTTATTCGTCACATAATCCCATTCATTCAAGGCTTCAAACTGTGTAGGTCTAGGGTGCAGCTTCATCTCAAACACGGCATGCCTCAAATTTGCACATAGATCACATACAATCATAATATTTCTTTAACAAAAATTCCCACAGGTTCGGCAATTCACGCAAAACATAACAATGCAATACAGGTTTCGATGTATGTGCAAAACAAAGTAACATTAAAAACAATTGAAGGAGGAAGGTGTCAGTAGTTTGGGTATTAAAAATGAAGTGGAGGTAAAAGAACAGAAGGAAGTTAAAAAGGAAGGTATAAAGGGTAGGGAAAAATGTAGAACACAAGTAGTAAAATTAACAAAAAAGTAATGTAAGAGGGTAAATGACATGTTATTAAAGTAAAGGGGAAGTAAAAGGAAAAAAGGAGCAGGGGAGAGGGCTTACCCTGGGGAAAGCATGGAAGGGGTAGTGAAAGTACTAAATGTACAATTAAAAAGAGAAAGGTGGAAGATTCAAACACGCATGTATTAAAGAAAGAAAAGGGTTAGCAAAAGGTGGATGTTAATGGAAAGAGTGAAAGAGTGTGTAGTACGAGGAAAATGTAGATGGTGTAGTGGGAAGCAGAAAAAGAAAAATGGACTAAAGAAGGAGGGTAAAAAAAGTTTGGTGTGAGAAATTATGTTATTGCTTGAGGTAAGTAAAATTCTACTCTAGCAGCAACCACAGTCGGTGACAGGGTGAACCACAAAAAGTCACTAAATTAACCTTTACCTAATCTGTTGGTAGCTTAGCACAAAAGCAGTCAGGCTTATTTTAGAGGCAATGTGTAAAGAATATGTGCAGCACTGAAGCAGCAATAAAGTAAAAGAATATTACAAGAAAATGCCCACAGAAAGTTAGAAAAATAGAGTAAAATGTAATAAATGATATAATAGCAATACAATAAAAATACAACCAGTAGAACTGGAGATATGCAATTTTAAAGATTTAGGGCCATATGTATCATTGAAATTCGCATTCGCAAAGGCCGAAATTCGCAGAATTTCGGCCTTTGCGAATGCGAATTAGCAAAATGATATGTATGAAGGAAATCCCGATGCAAAATAAGGAATCGCACAATTTGCTATTCCTTATTTTGCGATTGCATTTAAGGAATCGCAAATTTTGCGATTCCTTAAATGCCATGTAAGAAGGCAAAAGAATTTGCTAAATGGCCTTAAGGAATCGCAAATTACCACCAACTTCTAGTTGGTGGTAAGTTGCGAATTCCTTGAAAAATGCACATTTTTGCATTTTTCAAAGTGCCATGTGACGCACATACATGCCCTTAGGGCATGTATGTGCACCACATGTGCACCTATGCTTATTTCAGGGGTGCAACAGGGTGTCCTTTGGACACCCCTGCACCCTTGAAATTATTCTCAATTTGCGATTAGCAAATTGCAAATCGCAAATTGAGAGAAAATTCTCATTCCTTCCTATGGGCCTCCTGGCCCTTAGAAATGAATGGGAAAGTATTCCTTAATTGCGAATTCGCAATTTGCGAATTCGCAATTAAGGAATATCTAGAAATCGCTAAAAAATTGTGTTTTTCGTGATACATACCATTTTGCGATTTCTTAAAAATGGCTATTACAGATTTGCAAAATGGTTCCTTGATACATATAGCTCTAAGTTAAAAGTAGAGTCAAGCAATCAATCAATTTAACTTTATTTTGGTCCTTTATACCATAAAAGCACATAAAAGAAAAAATAAACATTCCCATCATACACTTAGTCGACAGTTAATTTTGACATATTGATTAGGTATTAGAAAGCACAATTTCATTATCCATTCTTGATATACAATTAAAACCAGTTATCCGAATCTATATCTATATCTATACTAATATAATAAAGAGAGAGCCCAAACCTTTGAGGTGGGTAATCTCAGGAACCACAGCACCAATCACAACACCCAATACAGCGTTGGAAAGGGCAGTTGCAGCAGAAGGACATAGGCTATGCAGACGCCCAGCATATACATTTAAAAGGTAAAAGAACCATGTCAGCAAAGTAGTCTGTTGTGGGCGTGTCTGCGTTGTGCTGTGGGCGAGACAAACGCTGGGGGCGTGTGGTACGTTCCACCCTTCATGCCATGTCTCATATTGTGTGCTGTGGGCGTGTGCTGGGGGCGTGGGCGTGTGGGGGCGCGGGATTACGGAGAAAAAAAAGCGAGCGTTGTGCCCAATATTTCATTGTTTTTTCTTCCCAGGTTCTGTACATTCCAGCTCCGGGTGTCCACCCTGCTCCCTTTAAATACCCCTGTACCCCATAATCATAACCCACCCTTACTCCTTAAAATACCCAACACCCTTAAACTCTAACCCATTTTAACCCTATAAATATACCCTGTACCCCCAAAACCCAAACCTATCCCTAAACTCTAAAAATACCCCTGTACCCCAAAACCCAAACCTAGCCCTGAACCCTAAAAATACCCCTGTACCCCTAAACCCAAACCTACCCCTGAACCCTAAAATACCCCTGTACACCTAAACCCAAACCTAGCCCTGAACCCTTAAAATACCCCTGTATCCCAAAACCCAAACCTACCCCTGAACCCTAAAAATACCCCTGTACCACAAAACCCAAACCTAGCCCTGAACCATAAAAATAACCCTGTACCCCAAAACCCAAACCTACCCCTGAATCCTAAAATACCCCTGTACCCCAAATCCCAAACCTTGCCCTGAACCCTAAAAATACCCCTGTACCCCAAAACCCAAACCTAGTCCTGAACCCTTAAAATACCCCTGTACCCCAAAACCCAAACCTACCCCCAAACCCTAAAAATACCCCTATACCCCAAAACCCAAACCTAGCCCTGAACCCTAAAAATACCCCTGTATCCCAAAACCCATACCTATCCCTAAACCCTAAAACTACCCCTGTACCCCATAACTCAAAACTATATCTGAACCCTTAAAATACCCAAACACCCCAAAACATATACCTCAGTACTTCAAAACATATACCCCTATACCCATACTTACCTTATCCAAACATAAAAAAACATGCTTTTACCATTCATGCATTTACAACAAATTTCGTTGTAAATGTATGCATGGTAAAAGCATATAAAATGTAATCCCATGCGTTATAATGCCATTGCGGGGTCATGGTACTTTCGTAATGAAGTATGCGGAGTGATGGTATGCGGAAAGAAAGTTGCGGAATAATGGGTGTTTACCCTCCCCAGTAAGTACATTGGTGGTACGGCAGCCCACATCTCCAGCAACATACATATTTTTTCACCACCGATTTGAAAAATGCACAGGTCTCTCTCATTGATGGCCAGCACCGACATACACTTTTAGACACACCTCCCGCCACAAGTTCTAGAATTGCGAACTTTAGAGCTGGGGAGCTACGTTCGAATCTCGGCATCAGCTCAACATCCTGTGATTCCAGGCAAATCGCTTTGTCTCCCCGTGCCTACCACAAATGAATGTGTTCTTTTGTAATGTAAATTGTGCTCATGCCATGTTGTCGAGTTCGCGCTATATAATATTGCAAGGAAAAATAAAGTAGGGAAACTCGAGTTCACACACTACTGAACGCGCACTCTTAAGTGCGTCAGCAGTGCACTGTGAATCGGAGTGTTTCACAGGCCTGTCACAGATAAGAAATGCTATCAAAACAAATCCTACAAAACAATATAGTACTGGCCGGCAGCAATTCATACCCGGACTACGTCGGGACGGGCTGCTATTAAATATAATAAAAGCATTTTATCACAATAAAAATAGGCAAGTTAAAACCTATTAAAATCTTTCAATCGCACTCTTCATCAAAGTATATGATATCTGGTAACTCCACCAATTACAATTTTTCAAGGTTGAAGAAAAATTAATCACTGGGTTCTTTACACATTTAAAGTGCAAGTGCAAAAAATATGTCAAATATTTACTAGAACTACATAGTACACTATTACAATTTCAAACCAAGTTTGGCTCTAATAATCTTCACATTAAACAAGAATCTAGATACACAAAAAACCACCAGTTGTGTGGTGTCCGTCCTCATTAGACGCTCTGCCTCTCTACAATGCCTAATATTTAAGTTATTACAGAGAGGTATAATCCATTTTTTTCTTGGAGTGTCATATAAAAAGCAGAAAAATAATATGCGTACATCATCTTCCTTGACCTCGACCACATTTTTACAAAACGTACACTTGTCATAATCCTTGTCATCACGATTACTGCCCCATTTGGATTTATTATAATTTGTTTGTAAAACCCCGTATCTAAATTTCAAATACAAGAATTTTGCAATTTGTTGTCACACCTCATCTAGAAATGGTTCAAACTGAGCTATATCTTTAAACAGGAGAAATGATGTTGTCAAAGGACCCAGACTAGAATCATGTAGCAATTTACTGTTGATATAAGCCCAAAAGGATGACTTAACTATCTTGCTTCATGCCATGGTCAACTCTGATGGCTTCTCCCAATAGTGTATTAACCCTATTTTGTCTAACCAAGTTGATGCATGTTGGAACCATGGTATAGCCTTAAAGAGACCCATACTCATTATCTCCTGTAAACCTTTTTTATAATGTAAAAGCTCCATTGTTGACCAAATTCTTACCCAAAATAAGAGGGGACGTAATATAGCGTGATTGTCAGTTCGTTTCAGATTCAAGTCCAATATTACTGCATTCAGCGGGACCCTATTTGGAAGAGACAATAGTTTTCGGAAAAAGTTATTTTCTCCAATTTCAAAATGAAGTTTGCAATAGGGCCCCCATATTTCTGCTCCATACAAGGCAGCTGACTGGGCCTTGAATTAAAAAACCTCAATGGCAGGGGATACAGCCTTAGAGATACTACCCCGTGCTTTTTTATAATGGGAGTACAATTTTGGAGCTAGATTATTCTTTTATTTTTCAAGTGTGGCTTCCAGGTCAGCTTCGTATCTAGTGTGATGCCTAAATAATTAAAACTGTGTAAATAATCTAGTCTTTGGCAATTTAGCTCTAAAGTCTTTTTAAAAGATTTATGGGGATTAATAGACATATATTTAGTCTTGCTGGAATTTATTTCAAGTCCCTTGTTGATACAATATAGCTGAAAGGAATTCAGCAGATTTTGGAGTCCGCTGGAAGTTTGCTAAATCAGAATAGTATCATCTGAAAAAGTAATCCAAGTATTACTTCGCCTCCTAGTTCAGGGGAATCGTTTTTACAACCGTCCAGATAGCGAGGGATGTCTTTTATTTAAAGGCTAAACAGGGTGGGCGCCAATACACAACCTTGACGTACTCCCCGTCTCACAGGTATTTCCTTAGTAAGTTCACCCCTCGGCCCCCATCTCACTTTGGCGTAGTTTCCCTCATGGAGCCTAATTATCTGGATGAGCAGTTCGATTGGCACCCCCAGATCTTTCAAACAACCCCATAACAGGTTCCTGGGTACTAAATCGAACGCGGCCTTCAAGTCTACAAAGGCAATATATAAACTACCTTTCTTAAGTTTATATATTTCCAGCAAAGACACATAAATCTGAAGACTTGATCAATAGTACTAGTCTTTTTCCTGGACCCAGCTTGATATTTTGAGTGTACATCAACCTCTTCAATCCATGCAATTAACCTAAATAAAATGTGCCTAGCAAATATTTTCTGTGGGATACCAATCAAACTAATGGGGCGATAGTTTGCCGGATCGTGCCAATTTCCCTTTTTGAAAATTGTGACTATTTCTGTCCCCTTCCACGTGTTTGGTATTGGTTCAAAATCAGCTATCGCGTTACAGAGGTAATTCATATAAGGTCCCCAAATACTCATGTCATGTTTTAGAAGATCACCCGGGATTTTGTCAGGTCCTGGTGCTTTGCCTGATTTAACTGACCCCAGGACTAATAAAGTGTCACTGAGCGTAAAGTGCAATTTAGCTGCTTTGGCATTATTCTCCATATCTTTTGTTACCACAAAGGCATCACCATTAGTTTCAGAGTAAAGACCAGAAAAGTGTTCCACCCATGTATTTTCATCAAGGAATAAGTCTCTCTGAGTCCTTCCCGACCTATTTCCTTTAGCTATCAGATTCCAAAATCCAGCCTGATCCTTGGCTTTAGCCGCACGAATTGACCAGATTTCATCATCCCATAATCTCTTTGCTTCTTCTAAGGTCTGTTTATAATTATTGTAGTTATATTTTCACTCCTAACGGCCTGAATTAACTCTGCCTTAGCCACTCAACAGTTCCCATTGTACCAGGGATTATCAAAATTGTTCTTATGTGTTGCTCCTACATTCCCCTCTTTGGGCATTTTACTTAACACTGGTCCTAAAGCATTTACCAGCATACCATGCAGGTCCGCCATCTTAGTTTGGCCTGTGGGTTGTTCTATAAAGGGTGTAATAATATCTGCAAAAGTAGAATAGATACTAGCCATCGCTTTGGAGTTCCCTAGGATATATGGCCACTTTACAGCTCGATTGTTTTTACTTAATATTATTTCATCTTCCTTGGTACCAATTTCAATGGAACCAGTTTGAATAGGAAGGAAAAATTCCGGTAATACCGTCAGACTCAAGGGTCGATGATCACTTTCTGTTGTGGCATCGATTTTTAAATCGACCAAGTGGCTCCAGAATCCTAGTGTCACTAGAATGTAATCTATATTTGTTCGAGATCTACCTCTGCTAAAAGTGTGAACATTTGGTCTGTCAGAGGGCAGGCGTCCATTACAAGCTCTCAAACTATGGCCCATTGTAAGCCTAAATAATAGAGTCACAGCAACTGTACACTTCACCTCTTTATCGCTTTCTATCTCGGGGTTATTATACACCATGTTTCAACCACCAATAAATTACCAAATCCCGATACAGGTTCAAAATTACAGTTGAAATCACCTCCAACTATAATATTTGGTCTGCATCCCAATGTATCAAGAAGGAGGTCCAGCTGGGTTATTACTGCCGGCTCACAATGTACAGGGCCAGGTCTATTATAGATATTAAATAGAAATAAGACCTCCCCATTCTTTGCAACTAGTTTCAGTCCCAGTATATCTCGGGACGGTACATTTAATGGAACAATATTAATCTCCATGGAAACCCGTGTCCAGATCACCAAGCCCCCCGAAGGCCTCCCTTTCACTGAATGTTTTAAAGCCAACTCTATGTGGTATTTCTAGAAGCCAAGTCTCCTGTAAGAGTATAATGTCACTAACCTCTATGTATTCATTCCAGGATGTATCGACTATGTTCCTCCTAAAACCTGCAATATTCCACGATGTAACACGTAAATTCGAGGTCTCACTCGAATCCCTAGTCAACACGGGGTCATCTCCAGTAATCCTAATTGTTGTACCTGGATCATTGCTTCCTGTCATGGTGGTTATATTAACCTCTATGTCTGCCACCTGTAATTTCTGAATACCCTCTGCTATCCCTGGAGTTATTGCTTCGTTCGTTTGATCCCTTAATAAATCAGGCTGATAGACCTCCACTACCAATGTCTCTAAGGCAATTCCCCTAGCCTCGAAATCATGGCTAGTCCCTTGATCATCGAGACTGAATGCCACACAATCAATTGTTGTTTGATAACAGTAGCAACTATCTTAAGAGCAGAGGCCCTGATGAAAGCCAAGGGATTTAGTGCCCGTTAGGTAGAAACATGTTGGCCCATCTTGCGATAATTATTTGTTTATATTGTCGCTTGCACTGTTCTAGTTTTTAATTAGGGGATGTGCCCTGCTATGCATTAAAGTTTATTTTTTGAGAACATATTATCCTATTTTAACAAACCACATTTATTTATGTTGCTCTGCATTTTCACAACTTTCACAACCATCATTGATTAGCTATCATAAGGCGAATCATAGATACCTGTGGACCAGATCCAATACTAACAATTGATTGTGTGGCATTCAGTCTCGATGATCAAGGGACTAGCCATTTCCACAAGGTGGACAGCCAGATGATATGACTGATCATTAAGTCCTTGTTTGATGGTAATCCACTATTCTGATGGTATGGATCTTGTCGACCAGTATGTGAATAACATTTATTGTGTGTAGAGTGGTTCACATTTTTCCAGATTGACAGTTGCTCCCTGTTCTAAGGCTGTTCTATGGTAACTTGGGTAGCCTTGGACTTTTCAGTCTTTCAAGACAGCTTAGCCAGATTCGGGCTTTCAGACCCCCTGGTTCCTTTTGTGTTTATTATCAATTTGATTGCCTGGTCTATCATGAGCTGTATCATGATATGACAGACCCCTCTCATTATGTTGTGGTTCAGTACTAACTTGTGTCTCATCTTCTGTTGTTACCACCCTGTCATCACCCATAGGCCTGTTATATGACCTGAGACTATTTCTGGCCACACCACACCTTTGACTAATCTCTGTTTCAACCGGTATTGGCCTATTGGCACACTCGATTGATGGTGGTAGTGGATCGCCATGTGTTCTTTGTGACCCTCTTTTCTTAGCACAGTCACGGGAGGGATAACAGCCATTGCTCAGTAATCCTATGGATTTCTGCAGTTGACCCAACTTCTCTTCCATGGGCTTCAGAACCATGCTAATATGATCCACTAGATCAGATAACATAGCCTCCTTAGCAGACTCAAGAGATCTTTTTACAATACATTCAAAACCCCCATAATAATTACTTAAGTCGGGGTAGATTCGGTCGTCATTGCTCTCTGTCTGTTTACATGCACTTTTCACAGATACCCTTGGTGGATCAGAGCTAGATTTTAATTTCCCTCCTTGCACAGGCCCCCCTACAGTTATAACCCTAGGTTTCCTTACAGCTGGGATAGCTTTCTTTTTTGCACACTTATCATCTCCCTTTTTCCCCAGTCTCGGATTTTGCTTTCTTACTCTAGGTCCCAGTGTCGGACTTGGTGAGCTAATTGTGTCATTTTACCCTGGGGGTGTGGAGATGATGGAGCAGTTAGATGCCAACCCATCCTTTCTACCTGTTTTTATGGATACCAGTGGGAATAAATGCGGAGTGCCTGAGAGCCTAGGTGAGCACATTTGTGTATGCGTTGGTTCGATAGATAATCGCCTTTCAGCCAATTCAATCTCATGGGTTAATAGAGATTCTGCCCTGATGATAAAAGCATCTAGGGTAGCAGGAGGGCCCTTGCGTTTGCTCATGATACAATCAGCACCTCTATACTATATAAACAGAAAATAAGCAAAACACTCTAAGGTTTACAAGGAGTTCAACCAATATGATGATTCAAGCTCACCACACAGCTACTAAGCTACCAATGTCCAATTGTCAGAGGGGTGGCCCAGTCCAGTTTCTGTCGGGCTATGACGGGCATGGACGGGCTCGCCCTTGGCCCGGGCAGCACCCGGGCACTCCCGTGCACGTCCCGCGCTACAGGAGCCCGTGAGCGACTTTAAGCGCTTCCTCGCGCTTCCTCTGTGACGCGATGTCTGGCACCGCAGGGAAGGGTGCTGGGGATTGTAGTTCTATACCCCCGTGTGGACTGCAAATGCCGGGAGCTTGCCGAAGAACAAGTACGTTGCAGTCCCCTTGGACTGTAAAACTCCTGGGCAGTGCTGGGCAGGCAAAAACAGAAGGTGCTTGAGGGACCCGCGCTGCGGGAGCCCGTGAGCGATTTTAAGCGCCTCCTGGCACTTCCTCTGTGACGCGATGTCCGGCGCCGCAGGGGATGGTGATGGAGATTGTAGTTCTTTCCCCCAGTGTGGACTGCAAATGCCGGGAGCCTGCCGAAGAACTATGTTGCTCTGCAATTTCACAACTTTCACAACCATCATTGATTGGCTATCATAAGGCGAATCACAGATACCTGTGGACCAGATCCAATACTAACAATTGATTGTGTGGCATTCAGTCTCGATGATCAAGGGCCTAGCCATTTCCACAAGGTGGACAGCCAGATGATATGACTGATCATTAAGTCCTTGTTTGATGGTAATCCACTATTCTGATGTCGACCAGGCTGGGGAGCCTGTGAGCGACTTTAAGCGCCTCCGGGCGCTTCCTCTGTGACGCGCTGTCTGGCGCCGCAGGGGAGGGTGCAGGGGATTGGTGTTCTTTCCCACCGTGTGGACCGCAAATGCCGGGACCTTGCCAAAGAACAAGTACGTTGCAGTCCCCTTGGACTGTAAAACTCCTTGGCAGTGCTGGGCAGGCAAAAACAGAAGGCGCTTGAGGGACCCGCACTGCGGGAGCCCGTGAGCGACTTTAAGCGCCTCCTGGCGCTTCCTCTGTGACGCGATGTCCGGCACCGCAGGGGAGGGTGATGGGGATTGTAGTTCTTTCCCCCAGTGTGGACTGCAAATGCCGGGAGCCTGCCGAAGAACAAGTACGTTGCAGTGTCCCACACTGAATTGGACCTGCCTGTGCCTTGCTGCTGGAGGGAGTCCTGATACTCCAAGATGTGGTGGCCCAACTGTGGATTCACTCAATACCGAGACAGCATGATGCAACTCAATGTAGCATGATGCAGGACCTTGCATTGCAGCCTCTTGCAGCTCCTAATCAGCAGCCTCACTGGAACCAATGCAGCATGACAACGTTTGTAATGAAGATCTCATATAGCAACATCCGGCAGCTCCTATGCGGTAGCCTCATCAGAACTGACACACTGCAATGCAACTCAAAGCAGCACCTCTCAGCTCCCTCTCGGCAGCCCCAACCGAATCGATGCAACTAGACTCAGGTCCTTGCTTGGCAGTCCAAGTACAACCAAGTACATTGCCCAGTGATCCAAACTCGGTCCTGTAGCTGGCAAGCACTCCATCGCAGTTGTCTTGAACTTATGACTTTGTCCTGTTCAAGCAGTACCAGATAACCTCATTTGGCACTTTGCTCTTTTTGACTCTACCCTCAAGTGTCTTCTGTGTTTGCCTGCCCAGCACTGCCCAGGAGTTTTACCGTCCAAGGGCACTAGAGAAGGAGTTATAAAAAAAATAGAAAGAAGTAGAAGAAGGGAAGAAGTAGGGGAGAGGGTTATAGGATGGAACAAATGTAAATTGGTAGAAGTAGTAAAAGTAAAATAATGCAGGCCTGAGACATGTTTAAAAGGGCTACTTAAGTGGGTGTCACAATTGGTGCAACAGGCCCACTAGCAGCTTTTAATTTGCAGGCCATGTGTACATGTAATACCATTTTACTAGAGATTTACATGTGAAACAAATGTGACAGTTGGGTGTAAGCCAGTTTTACCATGTTGTTTGGAGTGAGCACAAGCACTTTAGCACTTGTAGCAGTGGTAAAGTTCACAGATTCCAAAATGCCAAAAAACATGAGTTCAGTAAAACAGGAGGAGTGAAGGCAAAGCCTTCTTGTGAGAACCAAAAGGAATAAAGCAGGAGGGTGCAAAACATATTGTTATTGAAGAAAAGGAAGGGGATATAAAAGGGGAAGATAGCAGAGGGGGGTCTGAAAGTAATGGGACAGGAGAAAGTAATACGGTAGAAGACATAGGAGATCAGAAGAGGTATGGGTAGTAAAGAGAAGCAGAGGTTAAAAATAGAAAAAAGTAAGAGGGAGAGGTAATGGAGAGTGTTATAGGATGGAGAATATGTGAATATGGTAGAAGAAGAGGCAAAAAAAGGAGTATATCAGAAGGGTACAGGACGTATCGGTGTTAAAGAAGAGCAGAAAAGATGAACGGATGGCAGGGAGGTAACCAGGGAAGGTAACAAGGGGAATGAGTATACGATTGGGAGAATGTGACTGTTGTACAATAAGCAGTAAAAGTAACAAAACAGTGTAAAGTAGGACTATACAAGATGTTTGGGTATTACAAAATGGAAGGGGAGGTGAGTGGGGTAAAAGAGAAAATGCCATTAGAATATGGAGGGCTAAGGGAGAGAGACCCCTTCAAACAATAAAGATATAGGATGACAATATTTCTTCAAAAATGCTTTTTTTTGTCAGCTTATTTTTGTCAGACTGAAGAAACCCATTATTAAGGAAAAGTCATCAAAGAAGGTTCAATAAAAAAATTCAGCAGGACCACTTTATTTAAGTATGTATTTCATCAGAAATCTATAGAACTGCCCCAGCCACCATCTGAGAATTGGTAAGTGACTTCCAGGTCAGAGATGACAGAGCCCTATATAGCAGTGGTTCCTAACCTAGGGTCTGTGGACCCCTAGGTGCCCCCAATGCCTAATCTGAGGTCTGTGACTGTTTAGAAATTTAAACATTAGTATTGATGAAGTATATATAAATAGAAAAAGCAAAACTCAAAATGTTTACATTTCTGTAAATGTGAAGGAATTTGGAATTGGAGGCTGATATGTAAGTTGGTATCCCTAGCTTGATTTGTTGGAGCAGCACAAGTACAGCAAACAGAATGTAGTAAAGACTATGAGTGGCTGTAACAGAAGCTCTGAGAAAAAAAAGAGAGCATGCATTAGGAGCAAGAAAGACAGAGTGATATGCTACGGTTTAGCATATTTCTTTATCTTTAAGAATTAAATGTATTCACATTTGAGGCAAGATGGCGATCTGACGTGGATCGCGGTGGTCACACTCCAGGTTCCCTCCGCTCATGCTATGGAGTTCCTGTTTCCAACCGAAATGCGGGACGTAACCTGCCAGCTTTGAAGACCTGCTAAATATGCTGAATATTTGAGGTATTTTTTGAACTACTAATCCCAACCAGCTTACACAAATCTCGGAACTTATTCTGCTGGCTCATCACAGTAGTGTCAGTCTCACCCCCCTACATGCATCCGGTGGTTGTACTCTACATTTATATTGGCCATGCGGTCTTAAGGCATTCTTTCCTTCTAACGCAACCCCTGCAGCAGTCGCTAAGAACCCCTGCCTGTTGTGTATGCAGGACTTACCGTACAGAAGCAAGTCCGAACTGGACCCCTGCCACAGTTCCAGCCCCAGTATCAGCGTCAGTATCAACTTCTGCAGGGATGGCTCCTAAGGTGGCGGTCCCACCAGCACTTTCTGCAGCCGCCTGTGCAAGGGCCGCTAGACAGAAGCGAGAGAGGCAGCCGAGCGCCGTGGCATGGAGAAGCAGAATGCCATACAGGGAAAAAAATGTTCGTAAGGATCCAACTGGGCCGACGATTGTCGATCTGATGCGGAAGGGTTTGAATTTGCTTCCGGTTCATGAGAAGCAGCGTCAGGGCTCACCCGCAGGCAGCGGTAACAGCCCTGCTCTGAGTGATACTACGGAGAGTTCAATAGCGGCTGGGATTAACAAAGTATTGAGACTGAGTCCGAGCTTGTGCCCCGAATTGAAACTGAAGGAACTCTCGGCGGTGCAGCAGACTTACCGGTACCCGTGTTTACTGAGGTGAGCAAATCGTTGAATAATGTGCCAATGCTGCACACGCAGACCATTATGGCTATCTATGTCAATGGGGGGCCTGAGTTAACCGATGTTAGCCCCAGCTCAAGGGGGGCAGATGAAAGTAACAATCTTGGCAGAGACACTGGCACACTTGATGGAGCAAGCAGCGATCTAGGGCAAGCGCAGCCCCAAGGAAACCCCAGCGTTAATCCCTCTTCGCATGTCCCAGATAATCCCAATACGGGCGCCCGAGCCCCTCCCCTGGGAGAACCAGAGAACAAGCCTTATCTATTGCAGCAGGGGGCTTCTAATTACAAACACTTTCGGATACTTCTGGCCTCCCCATAGACTTTGCCAAGGAGGGCACTACTCTCAGGCAGGGCACAAGTCGTAAAAAAAGAAGTGGGGGGACGCTGTCACCGGAAGTGACGTCGAGACAGGAAGTGACGTCACAAAAGGTGCTGAGCTCCTCGTCCCAGAAAGGCCAACGAGTGAAGTCCAGCTGTTTGGCAGGGGGGACGGTGTCCCCCCGGTAAAATAAGTAGGGGGATGCCGTCCACCCGCGTGGTACCCCGACTCGAGCCCTGCTCTCAGGGTTTTGGAAAAAGATCCTGAGAAAGAGGCCACGGACTTTTTCTCTTTCTCTGACGAGGCTGACCTTGAGGACGATGAATGGGGGGATACATCATATCTCACTAATGAATCTGATAGCCTGTCTGAAGAAAACGATGCGGCAGAAGCCCTTGCCTTGACTGTCAAACCTAGACAAAAAAGCAGGCAGAAAGCAGGCTAGTAAGACTCACGGGGCAGGCCTGGACTGGGACCATTCGAATACTGAGCAAGTAACTCCCGTGGCCCTCCCCTCTTCTGGGGTCACCATTGCCTCCACCTCTGTTTCGGCCCACCATATATAGAAGTGGTCCTACAGGCAATTGCAGCCCATTGGGAAGAGACTTCCCAAGATGGGTGAAGAGCTCAAGCAGCACTACGAAAGGTGCAAGGTGTAGTGAGGAAACTAGTAAAGACCTGTGGATCATTTGGCGACCGTTTAACTGAAGTTGAAACTAGAACTCTAACAAACGAGACTGAAGTGGTCGCTATTAGAGAACGAGTTGAGTCCAACGAAGCGCAAATTGGGGACATTCGATGGAAGCTGGAGGACTTCGAAAATCACCAGCGCAGGGACAACCTGCGCATATTGGGCGTACCCGAAAAAGCCGAGGGGGATGATATTCGCTCCTTTGTTATAAACTTGCTACGCGAATCCCTCCCAGAGTTGTCGAAATGGAATTGGGATGCCGAGATACAGAGGGCACACCGTATGCCTCTCACACTGAGGACCCCCGCGAAACCTGGAGCTTACCCCACGGCTATCCTAGTTTATTTTGGGAACTTCTTGCTCAGACAGGCGGTCTCGGAGAAAGTTAGACCAGAGGCCAAACGTACCCTAAAGGACATCTCCTTTTTTACGAGACCTGATTTTTGCCCCACCACTGTGGAAAGGAGGTGGAGGTTGCGCCAGCTCATTAAACCTTTTCAAGATAAAAAGGCGACGGTTTACCTCAATAATCCTGCACGCCTAAAGGTCATTTATGGGGGTCAGACTAAGTTTTTTGACTCTGAAATTAAGGCCCAAGAATATTTGGACAGCTTAAAATAGCCAAATCTTTGAAAAAACCACTGTATGTAAGCTTAAATAATGTAGGAGTAATTTGAATTGATGGCCCATGTATCTGGCGCAGTGTATGTAGGAATACTCCAGCGTATGCCTAAGCACTGTGTACTGATAAGCTTTTAGGTACTGATAAGCCACATTGCGAATTTCTTTTTTTTTTCTCTAAATAAGGCACTGATAGTACCATTAACGGCACCCTATCATGAGGTTGGCCAGTAATTGATCTCAAGTAGTCTGAAGGATAGCACTGGTGCATTGTTTTCCTCACTCTTTCCTTAAATTGTTTTTTAAAAGCTTTTTGTGGTTCAACAAACGTTAGCAACAAAGAAAACAAAGCTTATGTAGCTGGTCTGGTGTTATAGCCCTGCTCTGTATTTTTTTGTTCTATTTTTTCTTTATTTTTTTTTACTTCTTTCTGTAATAAGTGTTTTCTTTTGTAGCATGTCGGGGGGGCCTGGCTGCTGTGATCACACACGTCGCTCTTAAGACTCTGATGGAGTCTGTCTGTCTCATTTTGGGAGCGGGGGGTGGCCGAGGGGGGGAAGAAGACGGGGAGGGGGAATGTGGGTGGGAGGGGGGAGAAAATACAAAAAAAGAAAATAATTCCAATGCAAAGAAATCTACACTCTATCTACAAGATCATTTTTTTTAAAGGAGACACAAATTCAGTGACAGGAAATAAAGGAACAAAGTACAGCATTCAATGGGGAGGATAACCGTTTGGAGTTGGAACGTTGCTGGGCTCTTAGATAGGGACGAACGGGGTCGGCTTGCCGAAGTAGTTAAGCGGCACTTGCCAGACATTATATGTCTACAAGAAACTCACCTGTCTTGGAACAATAGGAGTTTATTACAAATCCAGGGTTATGATATCCTAGCAATCTCAACACATACAGCTAACACACGGGGTGTTGCCATCCTAGGCAAAAGATATTTAGGCAAGCCAGTGCGGCAGGCCCAGGACCAACATGGTAGATGGGCAATTGTGGAGCTGGCTCTCGGAGCAACTATATGTTCGGTTTATGGCTCTAACCTGGATGACCCATCTGTATTTGAGACATTAGAAATTGATCTAGCAGGATGGCCCAGTCCACTAATCCTTACAGGGGATTTTAATATCTCACTTGGTTCAGACCTCAATAGTATAACCAGCCAAAACTATTCTGGCCGTAAACCAAGGGTATTTAAAGCAGTTAGCTCACTAATAGCTAGCCATAATCTTGTAGATATTTGGTCTATAAAGTGCTCCGAGGACCCAGGATATACATTTTAATCTCACCCTCACAATAAGTACACCAGGATTGATTATATCTTTACTACCAGAAATATCTCAAATAAAGCCGCCATCACAAAGTACCCGAAGTTGATATCAGATCACAATATTTTGGCTCTGACAGTGAATATATCTCCCACAACTCGGAAGACTCGCAACTGGACATTCGATCGGAAGTTGCTGGCCAACAATGATTATATCACTTATATCAGGAGCTGGACTCAGGGGTATTTTGATATAAATCGTTATAGTTCCACCAGAAATACAGTGTGGGACAGCTATAAGGCTGCTCTTAGGGGTGAAACCCTCTGTTATGTAGCTAGAGTTCAGAAGCAGCAGGCCTTCGAGCACTCTAGGAAAATGTCAGAATTAGCTGACCTGGAAACGGCACATACAACAGCAATTGCCGAGAACAGGGCTTTAAATGGGTCTCTTATACTTCGTCAGATTTTAATATGTAAAACAGAGCTTAATAAAGTATTAACGCAAAAATCGGCAGAATCCTATAGATCCCAGCGTAAAAGTCTCTATGAGAATGCCGAAAAAGTGGGGAAACAATTAGCCCTGCGAACTAGACAGCAGGCCTCCCTGAATGCAATCTCCTTAATAAAAGAGAACATCGTAGAATATACCAAAATAGAAGACATACTCAAAGTGTTCCAGGGGTATTATCAGTAGCTATATCAGGAGGACCGGGTTCATAACAGTGAAGAAGTTAAAACATTTCTTAGTAGCTTTCTATCCTGCCCAGACAATAGTCTTGACAGCCTTACTAAGAATGATCTAGAGAGCGAAATTACCATCTCAGAGCTTGAACTCGCTTTATCGGAACTGGCATCCGGGAAAGCGGCCGGCCCCGATAAAATCCCGTTGGAACTGTATAAAATCTTAGGTAATATAATACTCCCATTATTATTAGATCTCTTTCTTGGGATACAATGGAGTGGAAGTACCCCAAAGTCCTGGAAATCTGCCAGTATTATTGTTTTTGCTAAAAAATGGCAAGCCTGTGCTGACTCCACTGCTTCATACCGACCAATTTCTTTAATTAACTCAGATTCTAAACTCTATTCAAAGATTTTGGCCAACCGTCTGAGGAGAATCATCGCAAAACTGGTCAGTCCATGGCAACATGGCTTTATCCCTGAAAAGGGCACCACCGACCATATCCGCGGAGCAATTACAATATTTGACATTATGTCGGTGACAGGGGGCCAAGCTTCAATGATCCTTCTCGATGCCGAGAAGGCATTCGATCAGGTGTCTTGGGAGTATTTGTAGGCCATTCTAGAACACTACAACTTTGGGTCTTTATTTATAAGAGCAATTAAAGCTATGTACTCTAATCCAACAGCGAAATTACATATAATGGGGCAGGAATCAGGCTTGATAAACATTTCAAGAGGAACGAGGCAGGGGTGCCCATGCTCCCCAATTCTCTTTGCTCTATATATCAATCCCCTGATTCAGAAAATTCTCGCTAACCCCAGAATTAATCCGGTAGTGACAGGCACCTTTGAAACCAAAATCCTAGCCTATGCGGATGACGTCACTATTTTAACACCTGACCCTGAGGCAGCCCTAGCCGAGATAGAGGAAACCGCACTTTTATTTGGGTCTTATTCAGGCTATTCCCTAAACAAGGGCAAGACAGTCATTTTATGTACGCAAAACATGCTCTGCTCTGACCCTAGGCGGACTTATAAGGCTACGTATTTAGGAGTGCATATTACTACCGAAACTCAAGACATCATCAAATGCAACTATGAACCCCTTATCGACACAATAAGACAGGACCTATCTAGAGTAACAGTCTCCATCTCTCCATCATAGGAAGGGGGAATTATATTAAAATGACCATCTTTCCCAAAATTTTATATTTATTCCGTGCCATTCCTCTATTAGTAGACAACAAATTTATCAAAATTGTTAACTCCCAGGTTTCCAAATTCATCTGGCAATATGGCAAGATCAGAAGATCATTAAAATATTTGTCCCTGCCCCACAATCGTGGCGGTCTGGCTATCCCTCAATTACTCCTGTACTATTGGGCTGCCTATATGCAGCAATTCGGTCCCATGGTCAGTCCAATACAGGAGGAAGCAGGGGCTGGCATTCCTTCAATATATCAGCTGGCCCTTGGTCCTAAAGCCAGAGGGCTTCTACTGAGACACTATGACCCTGGCTATTAAAAAAAAAGTCAAATTCAAGATTTTTACAGGGGCTTGGAGAGCTTGGTCTAAAATAGTAAAATATTTGCAAATTCCTAAATATAGCCGATATACTCCACTTTGGCAATCGTCTCTCTTTCCGCAAAACATACATGATGGGACCTTTGCTAACTGGAAGAGGTATGGAATCACCTCTCTTTTTGATCTTCTAGGTCCTGAGAAAAAGTTCATTTTAGTCTCCTCCAGACTCAATATTGCATACCTAGCAGCGACTATCTGAAATTTTTTCAAGTGAGGTCAAGCATTAATCACTTGCTTCCCATCATAAATTGGAATAGAATATCCCTTATTGAAGATATCCAGAAATCCTCCTCCAGAATAGGTACATTATATAACACTCTTCTTGCCAACTCGCCAACTCACAAGACGACACTGAACGTACAGAAGAAGCCTAGGCTAGCAAATTAAACAATCCAGATGTGGATGTAGATAAGGTGTTGACAATGGCCTCCCAACTCTTACTTTCTACCAACCTAAGAGCTCAGCTGTATAAAACAGCGTATAATCTTTACTATACCCCCGCCAAATTGCACGCATAGGGGAAAACTGATAGCGACCGCTGTCCCAGGTGTAAAAGTGGACCCGCGACTCTTGTGCATATGTTGTATGAATGTGACAGCTTGGGGCTTTTCAAGAAGATGATTTGGGAGTTCTGGAAGGAGGTGTTCGGACGGGATCTGCCGGAATCTCCCACAATTTTCATGTTGGGATATGATTGCACTCTAAGTCTACACCACAATGAGGAATCAATACTATTTATTGGCACTGCGGTATACCGCATCATTTTGGCCCGTCGCTGGAAAGAGGAAGATCCCCCGAATTTCCAAATGTGGCTTGCTCAGTTTCTGGCAGTCTATAATTATGAATCAGCGATTTATGCTACCAGGGGGCTAAAGTCTAGGATGCGGGGGAAAAGGTTTGGTCTCCCATTACAGCCTGGTTCGCTTTATCCTCTTCTAATTGATATGTAAGGCTCCTCAATGGTTTCCAAGAACTGTGAGCCACGAAAATTTGGTAGCTTTGCTTTATGAATGGCTTATTTAGTGCTAACATTAGCTACCAGTATCTCTTCACTTCTTGTATGTAATTTATTAATATTCATTTGGGTTGGCTTTTTTTTTTTTCCTTTTCTCCTTGATAAAATGTACAATTTGCTTTTCTTGTATGTCTAAAGTATATGGATAAACTGTAATGGAATGGTTTTCATAAAAAATAAAAAATAAAAAAAAGAATTAAAAAATGAATTTAGAAAAGGTCCAGTCTTCCCAATACAGTTTTGATTTTTCCATATTTAATTGTAAATTAAATTTAATATTTCCCTATTTGTTTGTTTGATCTATACTATGTATTTCTGTGAATTGCTCTGCAATTCAAATTGTCGAAATTGTGGCTTCCTGTCCTGCAATAATCACTCATTATGGGTCCCCAGACTCTAATAATGATCCAGTGGGACCCACTGAACTGAAAAGTCAAAGAACCACTGCTACACAGAGTCCGTGGATACTTAAGACCACGTCAGGCAACATCAATTTTTTTTTACTTTTACAGTTTGTTTTATATTTTGCAATCAAAGATCTGTTCCCCACCTTCAGCTTTTTTCTCCAATATCAGTTCCCTCAGTCTCATTTCTCACACTTCTTTTTACTAATCCTTGCATTCATTTTGGGCTGCCCTCGGTATTTAACTCACCTGCTGCTTTTGAACCTGCTCCAGTTATCTCCTGTGATTTGGGGATTAAGATCCTGCTACTGATCTGGTTTCAAATTTCCCCTTTCTGGTGTCGCGACTGTGATTCTATTTTCCAGTGGAGAGGAGTACTATGCATCTTATTTCTTGGGCCAGTTTTCACAATTGCATCAAGTATGTTTACAATATTCACCTGTTAAAAACTTTTTTTGTCATCAGATACTCACTGTCTTCTGTCTCCTCTTGTGGCAGTGAATTGTAGTGTGCCTTTACTACACTCTGCCAGCCTGTTTCTCAAAGTGTCCTGTCCAGGTCTTCTACCCACGTCCTGCTGGAAACAAGTATTATTCTCTGTCTTGCTCTAATCCCTCACCCACTCCTCCCCTTTTTGAGAAACTGGTGCTACCTACTTGCCTAGAGTGTGGTGTAGGGTATAGGACTACTAACAAGATGACAAGGTGGGATTACCTTTGCTATCCTTCGAGCAGCCTTAAAGGGTAGTGACAGTTTGTCAAACCTAATAACGTGGATACTAAATCTAGGTTATTGGGTTAAAATAGGCTGAGTACATCTCAGGCAGAGATAACACATGAAATGGGAATTAACACTACTGCAAGTAATTCAGACGTGGTTGGCAGAAATGCCATACCAAGATTTATTTCCCTTTTACTACAACTTCTGTTGCTACACATAAAAGAGTTTCTGGAGACCCACAGCACAGTACAATCTCCATTTTCTAGGCAAATCACAACAGGTCACAACCGATCAAGCGAAGGTGACATTTATTCTTTCTTATTTGAGCAAAGATGGATTATTGTGGGTAACCCTTTTAATCTTGAACCAAAGTACCTGTTTTTCCTACTTTCAAACATTTGTACAGCAACATTTTGTGAAGCAGACCCATTTTGTGGCTCGTACCGTGCTACTGACACTTTGACCTGGGTTAAGGGATATGATAGCACATATTACTCAGTACCAGCAGTTAGTAGCCAAGGCAGGCTGGACAAATTAATCTGCTGAGGCTACATTTTACCATGCCTATGAGAATAATAAAAGAGGCATTGTCTATGGTGGGTAACTGGCCTACAACATCTGTGGGACTGATAGACTAATCAATTCAAATAAATGCATAGAAAAAACAAGGACGCCAAGAAACATCCTACATTCTTAAAAAAGTATTTGTAAAAAACACTGTGGAAGATGGTGAATGCTCTGTGAAGTTCCCTGAAGAGCCAATGGAAGCTAGTAACAACAAAAAGACTCGCACCTCAGAAGAAAAATAATCAAGACAGTCCCATGGTTTACTGTGGTGGTCGCAGAGCACTTTCTCAAAGAATGTCCTCACTTGGCAAGGAAAATACAGAACCCGACCGCCACCGATGAACTCCAGTAGGGATTCCACCTAGATAAGAGATTCATCCAAAACACTGAAGAAATAGAAAGAGCCCATTTTCAACTTCCAATAAAGATCTTAACACCAATAGGACTCTTGAGTCAGCCTGCACTAAAACACTGTGGAGCATCATGGTGTTTTGTGGATCAGTTGTTTCATGTACTAAACAAAGTCACAATTCAAGAAAGAAAAAGCTCAAATCCAAGGTAGGGATTGATGGCAAAGCTTTGGTGGATGAAAAGCTATATTGGAAAAAAGCTGAATTAATTATGACATTAGAGAATGGGCATGTCCGAAAAATACAATTTGACCACATAGATTCATTATGATTTTAGGTATCAAAGGGCTTTCCAAACAAAGATGAACTGGGAAAAGGAGAACCTTATTTTTACTTCCCAGTGTGATGAACTAAAATGTTTTCCACTGCAACTTATTGTGTGAGGTGTCACAGACCAAATTTCCCTTCAGTGCTTATCCCCGAACATTATCAAGAATTTGAAGGTGTGTTCAGTAAAAAGGGAGCAGATCTGATACTATCACCTCAGCCTTATGACTAAGGCTTCCAGCTTTCAGTTTATACTGATTTTCACAGATAAATACAGACAGAAAACAATCTATTTTCTGTCTGCATTGTATTTTTAAATGTGAAAAAATACCAAAAGGTGTGCTTCCTGTAACTAACTCACCTTGTTGTCCTTCATGAATTCCAGACCAACTGCTAAAGCAGATAGACACCATGAAGATTTAAAAACAGGATCAGATTCCCTTAAATACAGGGATATATTAACATATAATTGTAGATAATGCTAATATTTACCTATCATTGTAGTGTTTTGTTATATTTGGCTGCTTAATTTGCTAAAATTGGACAGGCATCAAAGTGTGGCTGCATCTTTATCAGGTAAATAAATGTGGAAATATACCATTTTACGACTCCATGTATTCTCCCAACATAAAAGAAATATGGATAAATACCAATAAAATGGCCAAAAATAGAAATGTGGATAAATACATATGTAAATGTTAAAGAAATAAATACCATACAACTAGGAGTCTTACTTATCACTGTCTAGTTGATCTTTCCCAGAAACTAAGATCCCTCATGGTCAGATGTATCCTTTGACCACTAAAGAAGATGAGGTGCTCTGTTATTATTTAAGGCAAAATCTGCAGAAGGAGTTCATTTGCCACTCTTATCTTCTTAATACCAGGTGGGAAGTACCATCGATGCACTGACTACAGAGAATCAAATTAAATCATGATATATAGTAGATATCCATTACCACTCATCTATGTCTGTTCAACTAAATTAAATCAGCTGAGATATTCTCTAAGTTGGATTTGAGAGGTGGATGCAAGTTAGTGAGACTCAGACAGGGAGATGAGTGAAAAATTGCCTTTTATACACAATTAGGATTTTTTTTTAATATATAGTCATGCTGTTTGGTCTATGCAACCACTTTCCCCCTGTGATGTTCCAGCAATTTGTTAATGACATTTAAAGAGATATGTTGGATATACATTAACGTTGAGGAGCTACACGCGAGAAATAAACTCAGTCACATGGTGGTTGGTGGAGTTTTAGCAGAACTGTGTGTTCCAAGCAGAACATGGAGTGGGCAAAACTCAGCGAACTCCACCTACACAGCGGAATTATTTGCCCACCACTAGTGCTAACAGGAAAGATGAATGAAGATGGCAAAACTGTTTTGCAATCCCTAAACTAAAGATTTCAAATCTGAACATAGCAGAGTGGTTTGACAGAATCCCACATACCAAACGGTAGAGAAAGGGCTTCTTTGGCACAAGGGAAAGATTTTAATTCCATATCCTCAAATGAAAGAATGTGTCCTAAAATGGAGACAAGAATCCCCTGTGACAGGACACCTAGGGATTCATAAAACATAGGAACTTAACCCATCAATTTTGTTTGCCCTCAAATGAAGGGAGAAATTGAGAAGTTTGCAAAAGAATGTGGCATCTGTGCATGTCAAGGTTCCTGAAGAAAACTAATAGGATTGCTGCAACCCTTACCAACACCTAAACAATGCTGGTCACAAATCTTGAGGGATTATATAATGCATTTACCCCCTCAAGAATGAAAGACAATTTCCTTGGTAGTAGTTGTTTACCTTACAAGACAGGGCATTTTATTTAATTGGAAAAGATTCCCACAGCTCCCACACTTGCATCAGTATTAAAAAAAAACCTCCAGACTACATGAACTCCCATGTTATTGTTACAGACAGAGGGTCTCAATTTACAGCTCTATTGCAGTGATACATTTTATGTACACTAGCTACCACCTCCAGACGGAAAGATTAAATCAAACATTTGAACTATATTTAAGATGTTTTTGTAAAGACTCACTCAGAACAGTGGATGCAATGGATTCCCATTGCTGAATTGTCCAACAATTACACCTTGTCACCTCTATGGGATAGACCCCTTTTTTCTGTTCAACAGGGCTCCATCCCCTTATTTGGCCATCTACTTTCTCCTCCTCTATTATCACTTCTGTTTAATCTCTACTTTAAGCCATACATAAGACACAAGATTCAGCATTAGTTCATTTAAGAAGGTTTAGGGGCCTGATTTAGATATTTATTTGTGGTCTTACATCTTGCCTACCTGGGGGGTACTCCTGTCCTATTGAGATGCTGGCTGGCAATGGAAGGGAAGACCACCATGGTCCTGCCGACTCTGCCAGAATTTTCATACCCACCCCTATTGCGGGGTAGGCTGCAGCAGTCAGCGGTGGGAGTCCATTCAGGATTTTTGCCCTCCAGATTTGTTTCTGGCTACCTTCTAAGGAAATTCTGATGGGAATCCATACTACTTTGGATCGGTGGAAAGGTGGTAAAAGGTGTTCAAACTTACCTTTTCCAGGGGTGCAAGCAGCGATTCTCTTTGGCATTGTCTATGTCCTCCTTGTCCTGCTGAACATATACCATGACTGTTGGCACCCTGTTTTGATGGAATGGAAGGTAGGTGTGAGTGATGTGTGCATGTATGCATTGCATGGTGTGTGTATGTTGGTGGTGTGCAAAGTAGTATGTACACAATATGCCCCCTACACATATCCTAGATACACATAACAACATATTTGTATTAAATGTGAAAAATAAAATGTCACTTACCTGTCTCAACACCACCACAGTCACCACCGTCAGTGCTCTGCCGTCAGGACACCACCAGACCAACTGGAACATCCAAATAGGCTTGGCGAGACCCCGCCATCAGGACAACAATTGAGAGAGGTTCGCTGCAGCGGTCTTCAATAAATCATGTATGCATCTAGGTAAGGCGGGTGCCACACCATCAGGTCAACAGAGTACTTGGCCTCACCACCAAGGCGGACTGGAGGTAAGTGCGGCAAGATCTAAATCAGGCCCTAAGGCTCAAAACAAGAAGTTTGCGGACATTAAACATAATGCAGAACCTATGTTAAGGACAGATTAGAAGGTCTGGTTATCTACCGATTACTTGTCCATTCCAGAGTCCCATCCCAAATGTGCACCAAGTATTGTAGGACCCATTTCCCATAGTCATATTAATAGGAAAACAATTACTTGAATTAAGGCTCCTGAATCAGTGCAGGATATAGCCAGTGGCCCATATTTAAAGAAGAAGGAAGGCTACTTCCTCTATGTGAGAAAGTAGGTTATTAGTTTGAGTGAATGGTAGTCCACCACAAGTAATAATGCCACTAATGTTGTCAGGTCCAGTAAAGTTTCAGTAATTTAAACACAACCTCAATCCTTGGTAACTATGGCACAGAACCTACCGGCCTAACTTAAGAAAATGTGGAAAGCACTTAGAAATACAAAAACAGTTGAAAAGTCAAATACACAACATAATAAAATCTCACAGACAATAGAGAACATTTTAGGTTACATAATGACACCAAAATGACAAAAATCTAATAAGAGGAATCAGAGATATGAATTTTTAAACTTTCATGGAAACTTTCTTCCACCATATACAGGTCCCTAATCAATAATAACGAGATCTTCTGGCCCCTGAGGGAGACATGGGCATGTGACCTGGGTCCCATGGAAAAAGAGTACTGGAGAGAGGCTCTTGCCTCTCCCAGAGAGGCGACATTTGCTTCTCAATACTGCCTCATTCTACTGCGGTACCCACATAGAGGATACCGCACGAGGAAGAGGCTCTGGCGTAGGGGCTGATTGCATCTGCAGCCTTCCTGCAATGCGAGGTGGACAGAGGCAACTTCTTGCACACAGTCTGGAGCTGCCCTGTCCTGGTGCCATTTTGGACGGGAGTTTGTGATTGTCTGGAGGGAGTACTGGAGCAGGTGTTGCCACGGACCCCATGGTGTGCCATGCTTCATATCTCCCATGAGGAACAGGTGCCTGCATGCCCTGCTGTGGCTGGGCCTGGTAATAGCCAAACGGGACCTCATGCAGGCATGGGAAGATGGTATTGCTCCTTCACTGGAGTGGTGGAAGAGTGGGTTGGACCACGGCTTAGGATTGGAATGCCCTATCTACAAATGGCAGGGTTGCTCTCAGAAGCATTATAAAACTTGGGAGAGATGGGCAGCTTTTTGCAGGATACACTTAGAGCTATGTCCCAGACAAACCTTCACTGCATGAAAATACTTTTGGGGTGATGTGGTGATGTGCGATACTACATAATGTGTTTCAACCAAACTTTGGTGTTCTCAGTGGATATTTAGTTTGTGTTTTTGGTTAGACCATCCAAATCAGAAGATACAAACACTGGTACTACTGGTCATGGGGCAATACCTGTCTACTTCCACACTCCATATGTCAGGACTGTCATTGGGGTCAGATGTTGATTATGTTTTTATTTGCTAAGGAACCTAATAAAAAGTCTTGGGGATAAAACTGAGTCGGTTATTGGTGACCTAGGTTAAAAACAACAGTTGCCCACATTATGTAAGCCTCCTAGGAATGTTTCCATGTTCCCAGGACAGGATTTGTACCCAAATGAAATCATGTTTACATAATATAGCATAATCTGGGCATTTACATGGCACATCTGTAATGCAAAAGGCCATTGATTGCCATTCATTACACCCATGTAAATGTAATAATTCGTTTGGGACAGTTTAGTGGATCTGCATGACACTTTAAATACTAGAATGGGGCTACGTTTGCTAACTGTGTGTGCAGTGGAGAGGGGTTGGCAAATAGGAGGTTTGGTGCAGAAGCCTTTGGTCAACTCCCACTGTGCATAGCCACAGGCCATGTGCAGTGGACATTAGACCCATGCTGGGTTGGACAGATGGCCTGGCCAAGGCCAGGACTTACAGTCAACCACTACAGCACACAGAACTAGGCTATGAACTGTAAGACTTGACTATTGAAGCTAGGACAATATACATGACTGCTTGTATCACCCATAAATTCATTCAGACTTCCACCCCTCGATACCTAGCAATCAAACATCTCAAGATATCAGGTGGCTGTCGACCTTCATGAAATGTTGAAAATCTGCTCCTCGAACCTCCAGCTTTCAAAAGGGAAAGATTCGTGGCACAAACCTTGTCAGGTAATGTGACTAGAATTTGGAACTCGCTACCTCCAAACTTTCACACCGCCACCTCTTTCTGGATCTTCAAAACAGACCTTAAACTCTTCTCTTCCAAAGACATTTTTCTCAATAACACTCCTCGCCAAACTCCCCACCAGGCATACGCTCTCACATTTAATGGAATGACCCTGACTGTTACATGACACTCTTGAGAGCTATAACCACCTTTCCTAATTAACTATGTAAATATGTAATATGTATTTGTGTAACCTTAATTGCTTTAACTTTTCTAAATATGTAATCTGTAACGAACATGCAATTTGTAAATACATAGCTCTCACTATGAACAACCGTAGTAGCTATACGTATTGCCATTTACTACCCTGTTACTCTGAATTTCTCATGTAACTTTCTTCGTCTATTGGAAATCACTCTGACACCTCTGGATAATGTCCATGCTATATACAAACGCATAAATAAATAAATTAATTAATTAATTAATTAGGGAAGGCTAACCAATGGATGACTGTATGAGAGGATGGGTGCATATTAAGGACGTAGGCCAGGCCCTGTGGCCAACCACCACTGTACAAAGCATAATGCCATGTGCAATGGGATAGTTGGCTGCAGTTTGGAGGCAGGATCTGACTGTGGTTCTAGTTATACTATCAGACTCTGCTGCACAGCACTGAATGCTGTGTGCAGTTGGTGTTTTTTTGTATGTGAGGTTGAAAGCATGGCCTGAGTGCAGGCAAGGCCTAGTGGTCATCCCCTGCTGTGCGTGGTTGAAGGTTGGGTGTTGGCTGTTGCTGACGATCATTGCATGGAGTGTGGGTTAGATGTAGTAATTCATCCAAAAAGTCAAAACATTCACTGGAAAAAATCTATTCATTTTTTTTTTTTTTTTGCAAGACGTTTAATAATATTTCTTATTGCAGTACATATAGCATAGCCTACAACCCGTAGGGCCGGCTGCAACTTGTGGGTGTCCGCGATGGACCAAGAGGCACAGGTAACAGATAAGCAGTCACACATCGGCCACCTTAAGCCGTAGCTCGTTGGCAGTAACCTTCGCGCCACCGGTGCTCCCATGTACAATATGCTTTCAAATGACGTCTTATTTTATTAAACATAAGAAAACATTTCAACTCTGTAAACTGGACATTGCTCATCGGCGTGTCCCATTTTGTCGGCTGTATCACCAAGGAACATGTCAGCAGCCGTTCGTCCGAAACCTATAATGAATGCATGCTGACCTCCGGTGTTTAGCAATAGTGTGGGTGTATTTGACACTCGTATGTGGTCAACTCTTGCTACGAGGTATTCCGCCCATCAAGGGACAGCGGAGCCTCTCGTTTCATCCCTTCATAGTATAGTGTTTCGCACAGGTGGTGGTGTGTCCTGTCAGTCTGCTGAAGAGACGTGACCCTCATCTGTCCTAATGTCTGATTCTTTGTTCGTGTATGTCTCCAGGCTCATGATCTATATATGAAGGGCAACTATCCAGTACAGTCAAACGGGGGTGAATATACGGGAGTGGAGGGGGAGGTGGGGGGTGGGTGGGGAGGGAGAGTGTGTGCAAGAGAGTGTTGCTGTGAAAGGTGGCCAGGAAGACACGTCAGTGGATCTTTGTGGTGTCACTGCGTTTGCAGGTAGACAGCTATCCAGCCTACAGGTTAGTGTGTCGGACATGTTATGGGCGCAGGCGCCAGTCCCTTCGGGCAGTCGGGGAGGTGGCAACCTCTGTCAATCTAGATACGCCACACATCCAGCGCTCCGAACACGTTTGTACTATAGGGGGTGGGAAAGCTCCTTCCGCGCGCCCATTGTATCCTCATCTGTTCCTTCTGTGTCATTTCGCTCGTGTCGATCCCTATATGTATCCCCTGGTCGCGCCTTCTTTTTGGAGGGAACCCACAAAACCATCCCAGAGCTGCGCGATTGGAACCTGCCTCAAGCCCGCAACCTCCTCCCGATGTAGAGCCACACTTTCTGCCCTAGCCCAATTAGTGAAGGAAGCACACCAGTATTTAGGGAGTGGCGGCTCTCGCTGTTTCCAATGTTTCATGATTAACCGCTTGGCTGTGATGAGGCCTAGGTCCCAGAACCTGGCGTGAGTCTTGTTTGGCTTATTTCTTCTATACAGACCTAGTATGCAGGCCTCCCAAGTGTGTGGTAACCCCGGGCCAGCGCTGTGTGTTAAGAGAGATGTCACCTCCCCCCAATACGTAGCCAGAGAGGGGCAATTCCAGAGCATGTGCAAAATGTCCGCGCCTATCAGGTCGCATCTGGGACAGGCAGCAGTGTCAATCATGAAGTATTTGTTGATCCTGTCTGGGGATAAGTACGCCTGGTGCATTATCTAAAATTGGATGATTCGGAAGCGGGCGCTGCGCGGGATGTTCATAGGGCAAGCTAGGATCATGGTCCATTCCTTTTCCGTCCAGTCCCTCCCTCGGTGTGTGGCCCATTTGTCTCGTATCGGCTGCGTGGATCGTTGTGTGTGCAGGAGGAGGGCCTGTGCCAGCCAGTGTATGATGTGAGTACCGTTGCCCATCACATGCAGATACTGCATTGCATGGTGCAACTGCAGCTCCTCCCGAACATCTCCCCAGGAATCTGTGTATGTCCTCAGAATAGACGCATGTGTCAGGAATTGTCCCGCCGGTAGACCCGTGCCCTCTGCTAGTTCCTCAAATGGGAGCAAAGCCCCGTCTGCGTAAAGGTCGCCTATCGTTTCCACTCCAGCCTCCTTCCAGCTCTCTAGTGTGCGCGTCGTCACTGCTCCACCTCTTCTGGGTGTGCCCAGCAGAGGAACCGCAGGCGCATATGGCTTGGTTTCCCGGGTCAATTTCAAACTGCGGAGGAAGCACGTGCGGGCCACAGCTACATGTAGAGGCAGTGGGCGCGGTCCCTTGGTTAAGGGATGGAACAGCGTGCATATCTGTGTGTGCGTCCACATGTATGTGGAGGTGGCAGTGTCGTCTAAATGTGCATCGCTCAGCCAATGTGTCACCCATTGCAGCTGTGCCGCCAAATATTACAGCTCCATATTAGGAACTGCCAACCCACCCTCCGTTACTGGGGAGTATAGTTTCGTCAGGGCCACTCGGGGGCGTCCCGCGTTCCAGATCAGGTTACGGATCATCGATTCAAGGTCCCGGAAAAACTTCGCGGGGACGTAGAGCGGGGTGTTAGCAAAGTGATAGAGCAGTCTAGGCAATGCTATCATTTTAGTTAAAGCAATCCTGCTCGGTACATTTAGTGGCAGCGTCTTCCAGAAAGCCATCTGGGCTCGTAAAGAGGACATGGCTCGACCCAGGTTCCCCTCCAGTATGTTCTCCACGTCTCTATATATGTGCACTCCAAGGTATTTAAAGGTGGCTGGGTACCAGGTTAGTCTGACTCCACCCAGGCGCACGTCGCACTCCCGCGTGTCTTGGCTAAAGGAGTACACTCCGGACTTCGCCCAATTGACTTTAAGCCCCGATACTGTTTCAAACGTCCGGAAGATATCCGATAGTTCGTCTGGCACTGCTGTGAGGTCTCGTACGTACAGAAGCAAGTCGTCCGCGTACAGCGAAACTATGTGTGTACCATCAGCCAGTGGGATCCCCCAATTCGCCCCCCGTGTATGCAGCAGCGCAGCCAGGGGCTCGATAGCCAGCAAGAAGAGTAGGGGCGACACCCTGCGCACCCGCACTGCCTCTGAGAGCAGATTGCCCATTCGCACTCTGACACTGGGCTGCTTATAGATCAGGTCAACCATCTCCCCGAATGCGTCTCCCAGGCCAAATCTGTCCAGTACTGCTCCCAGATAGGGCCACTCCACCGAATCGAAGGCCTTCTCGAGGTCGAGTACCAGACAACCCGATCTCGGCCAGTGTGTCACGGCGGCGTCCTGTATGCGGAAGAGACGGCGGATATTGCGCGAAGTGCTCCTCGCCGGCACAAAGCCATTTTGGTCAGCATGTACCAGGGCCGGGACCTCCAGAGCTAGGCGTCGGGCCAGCAAAGAGGTGAAGATTTTGTAATCGGTGTTTAGCATAGCCAAAGGTCTGTAGGAACCCATGTTCATTCCGTCCCTACCTGGCTTCAAAAGCGAAACCAGGTTGGCCTCATTCAGCGTGGCTGGAAGCGCCGAGTCTTCTATCGCAGCATTGTACATTTTAAGCAGTTCCGGGATCAGTGCATCTGAACAGGTTTTAAAAAATTCGGCAGGTAGGCCATCCGGACCCGGCGATTTGCCATTGGAGTGGGCGAAGATAGCCTCGCGCATCTCTTCCTGTGTGAAAGGCACCCCCAAATCTCCCTGCTGTGCGTCCGTAAGGGATGGTAGTGG
Source organism: Lissotriton helveticus (assembly GCF_964261635.1). Classification (NCBI taxonomy): domain Eukaryota; kingdom Metazoa; phylum Chordata; class Amphibia; order Caudata; family Salamandridae; genus Lissotriton; species Lissotriton helveticus. Next base: position 1,533,422,818 of record NC_136067.1, read on the forward strand.
GATGTTCTCCAGGTAGGCCGTTATGGCTTCCGACGAGACCCGCAGCTGAGATCTGTATAGGGCTTGGTAATGCTGCACAAAGGCTCCATGTATTGCACTTTGAGTGTACACTACCTCACCCACCGCTGTCCGGATGGCGGATACTGGCTCAGTACGACCCTCCTGTCTGACCAGCCAAGCCAGCAGTCTCCCGGGTTTGTCACTGAACTGGTGCGTTCGTGCCGAGTGGGCTGCGTAGTTAACATTACGCAATCCTTCTAATAGCGCCATGTGTTCCGCACGGGCCTCGCCCAGCCTGTCGTCTGTTCCCCCTATCGCCTCCTGTTCCCAGCGGAGCAAGTCAGTCTCTACCCGGCGCAAGTCTGTCTCTATCTGTGTCTGTATGCCGCCCTGTGTGCCCAGGCAGTGGCCCAGCACCACAACCTTGAAGGCGTCCCACTCGATCTGCAGGGAGGACGACGTGCCCGAATTGTCAGCAAAGTAACCCGCCACGCAGGTCAGCAGGGAATCTCGGAAGGGGGCGTCTAGTGGTAGAGCCGGCTGTAAGCGCCATGTGGGGATGGGCGGGTGTGGGCGCTCCTAAGCTATGTGCAGCGTGTGCGGGTTGTGGTCAGAATGCGTTCTGCCCAGGTACTGCGAATCCGTTATGTGTGGCAACAGTTCCGAAGACACCATGTATCTGTCGAGGCGGACATGCAACGAGTGTGCCCCTGAGTAGTAGGAGAACACTTTAGTGTTAGGGTTATGTGCGCGCCATGCATCCCGTAGGTCCCACTGTGCCGCCCATTGGGTGAGTGCCCATGTGGCTCCCAGGGAGGTGGCATCGGGTCTAGGCGGGGCCGAGCGGTCCAGTGTGGGATCCAGCACCGTGTTGTAGTCCCCTCCCAGGGGACTCCGTGCCAGGGCGCCAGCTTCTCTGAGACGCGTGCCAAGAAGCCCCCCTGGTCCGTGTTCGGAGAGTATATGGATGCTAGTACTATAGGTTGCCCATCAATTCGGCCCCTCACCAACACATATCTGCCCTCCGGGTCAGTTTGGACATCAGTCATTGCAAAGGGGGTACCTGGCTTTACCCATACCAGCGCTCCCCGGGCGAACGAGGAGTACTCAGTAGCATACAGTTGCCCCCTCCACCTACGCCGCAGTGCAACCACCTCTGTCTTGTCTAAGTGTGTTTCCTGCAGGAGTGCAACCTGCACCCGGTGTCTTTTCAAGTATGAGTATATCTGGTATCGGCGCGCTGGAGTGTGCATACCTCTAATATTCCGGGTGCATATTTTGTTTGTCGTCATCATGCCATAGTATGCTCCCCTCCTCCGCCCCCATAAGCATTTGCCCAGCACCCATCCACCTTATTTCCACGTGGAACTCTCCCATGGACACCCCCCCCACCACTCTCATAAACTTCGGGAAGACATCAATAAAGGGGAAAAAAACAATTAGCAGCAAAAACCAACAATGGGGAAACTCCCCTAGAATACCAAAAGGGCAGTAGCGAAACGGGCCACCGTCCATATCCTCAAAAAAAGAGAGGGACAACTTTTCAAGTCTGGGGGGGATCGTGCGCCAATCACGATCCGGACGGTTCAATTAGGTATATGATAAGGAAAATCAGAGCCCTTCCCTGGGCCTTATGCGTTAGTGTACATTTAGCCACAATCAATGCACCAGTTCCCTGCGTCGACAGTCTCATGAGGGGACCCATCCCTTCGGCCAGTCTATTTAGTGGGTGAGCATATGCCTGCCGACCCTCCGTTAATTCAGGGTGGAAAAAGCCATGCGGTAATGGGGGTTACTGCATCCCCCGACCAGTTAGCAAAGCTGGGGAGGGCGGTATCACAAACCCGGGGGGGCGAGGAGGGGCAATCTTGGCAATACTGTTCCACCACCCTCCTGCCTCCTCAAGGGCCATGTGTCTGGGGGAAGTACTCACAGTTTGAAGAACAAGCCAACTACCGCCCAGGCCCTGGGAGCCATTCCGGCAGATGGCCAGGCCAGTGTGCAGCTCGTCCGATCGTCCCTTCGACCATCGCCCCATCCCCGTCGGTGCAACAGGGCAGTCGATCAGTGTGCAAGCGCCATCAGTGAAGCATGTCCGCCGTCTGCGGCGTGACCTCCGGGAGCTCCACAGACACCTGGGAGTCCGGTATCCCATAAATGGCCTCATCATCGCTAGTGTTCATCTGCTGGCCAGGGTCCAGAGCGACCTCCGATCCCGGCGAATTACTCAATTGGGAGATCTTGCGGAGCGCATCCCGTTGTTCCTCGAGCATTTGATCTGCTGGCGGGGAGTGGCGCGATGTTTCCTCCGGGCGCCTATTCTGCTGACCTCTGTTCCCATGGCGGCGTCACGGTCCTCGTGTTCTCGGCCTCGTCCCGTTCCCTGGTACCTGCTGTGGCGTCGTCTCTATGCCGCTGTCCATCCATTCACAGACCTCTTCAGGGGTGTTAAAGAAGTAGGTTTTGTCCCGCGCCACCACTCTTAGCTTGGCAGGAAAGAGGAGGGAGTACTTCAAGCCTGCGTCTCTGAGTCTCCGCTTGGCCTCTAGGAAATCGTGCTGTTGACGTTGCACTTGGACAGTGTAGTCCAGGAAAAACATTATGTTGGCATTGTCTATGCGAACTTCCCCAAGTCGTCGGGTTTCCCGCAGCACAGTGTCTCTGTCCCTATAATTGAGGATCCTGAAAAGGAGTGGCCTAGGGTTCATGCCTGTGGTGCGGGGCCTCGTTGGGACTCTGTGCGCCCTCTCCACTACGAAGTGTGGCGAAAGTGTGTCCTTGGGTAGTAGGTCCCTGAGCCAGTCCTCCACTCGTTGTGCTGGTCGGTTCCCTTCCCAATTTTCCGGGACCCCCACAAGTCTAATGTTATTGCGTCTCGCTCTCCCTTCTGCATCCTCAGCCCTGTCTTCCAAGAAGTCCACTCTATTAAGGAGGTCCTGCACTATTTTGTCCGTCTGAGTGACTTTGGGTTCAAGTTCTTTCATCACCCCTTCCAGTGTCTTGGTCCGGTCGGTTAGCTTCCTGTGGTCGTCTCGCAGGTGGGTGAGGTCAATCGCGACACTGTCAATTTTTGATTCCAGGGAGGTTCTAGTCTGCTGCAGCGACTGTTCCATACGCTCCATAGCCGCGAGCACGCTATCCAGCCTCGCAGTTACCTGATCAGCGGCCATCTTGCTCTGCGATTTGCCTGGTTTTCCTTTCGGCGGGGCTCCCCCTTTCCCAGTACGTGTCCTCACCCCGCCGGACATGTGTGGAGCCTCCCTGCCTGTGTTCCAGAGGGCGCGGGTGAGGGGTGTCCCCGCGGCCAGGCAACGTCACTTAAGCAGTCTGCTGGCTCCCCACGCGCCTCCCTTACCAGGTCGTCCCCGGATTCAAATCAGCAGCTTCCTCCGGCGGCGCACTCGTTGAGGGTCGCCAGCCTGGACCTTGCCTCCCTCTGCCTCAGGTCCGCCACCGCAAAGTCCGAGGGGGGGGCCTGCTGGGCGCTAGCGGCACCAGCCGCCACCCGGCAGCCTCTCTGCGTGGGCCCGGGGGTCCGTCCCAGTCGCTCCGTCAGGCCTTCCCGGGGTTTTCGCCTCCCCTCTCACAGGTGTAAGGGGGGCCAGGCAGGCTCACTTCGTATTCCGGGCCCCCAGCCGTCCAAGGGGTCCCCTAGGTCGGTGGCGCCGCCGGGGGAGGCTGTTCGCTGCAGGGCGGGCGTCGCAGGCAGGGGCCTACTCGGCAATACTGGATTCCACGCCTCCGCATCCCCTCCGCCAGTTGGGAAAGGCACAGTCCTCTCTGGGGGCCACTGGAGGGATCGTCGCAGACCGCGCTGGGTCACCGGTCACCAGCTCGGGGTCGCAGCTCCACCACACACGTCTCCTCTCATCCAAGCAACGGCGACTCACCTCCGGACCCCCAGCAGCGCAGTGGCAGGACGGGTGCGGCGCGGCGTCTATTCCGCCTTCTGGTCAGGCCCCCGGCAGGTGGGCAGCAGCGCGCCGGTTACGTCCCCCGGCAGCTAGGGGTCCTCTGTTTCTTTGCTGCGTTCTCCGGGGGTCCCCCTCTGTCCGGGCCGTCGCCCGATTGTCGGGGCCTACTGGGTAGGCCCGAGCCGCGGCCTCTCGTGGTCTTCCCGCCGGTCCGGGAGGTGCCGGCCCCGCAGGCGGGCCGCAGGAAAGACCGGCGTCAGCCGCGCCGGGTCTCCGCAGTCAAAGTCGGCTCAGGTGCCGATTACCTCTCCATGAGGGTCCGCTTGAAGTTACAGGCGGCTGCGGGCAAATTTGGTGGAGAACTGACCCAGGGAAGGGGAGCTCGGCTCGGAGCTCTACCCTAACGCGTCCTCTGCCATTGCGCGCGTAGCCACGCCCCCTCTGGAAAAAATCTATTCATGCAAAAGTATGGTTATTGTAGCTCCTAACCTGTTAACATGTATTTGTAAAAAGAAAAACTGCCTGCTCCTCCAATGTTTTCTAATACGGGATTTTTTTGTCTCAAATGTAGCACTGCTACTTCTAACGGACATGGGCTGCCATTTAAAACATGTTTTCTGTTTGGATATGCAAAAGCAATGGCGGTGGTCTGCTGTCCCTTGCAAGCCTTCATCCCTTCATTTGCAGCCAAACACAAGGACTATCAAACTGTTGTTTTGCGACCTCTTGTTAATGTGCAATTTGCATACATCCCATTAGAACTCGTCAAATTGCTTTCTCATTCTCAGTCATTGAGCAAACTGCACATACACAGTTTGCGAATGGAAAGAGTGCTCCAGGCCAATAGCCCAGCTGGTCAAAACCCATAAGAAACTAGCACGTTTATATGGCACGGTTAGTGACGGGTACATTTAACTTCCTCAAATGTGAATTGGATGCATTGTGATCAGCATTATGCTTTAGACCAAATTCCTTGAAAGAACATCATCCTCAGGAATGTTTATCCTGCACAAAATGCAGAAATAACCGTCTTTTAAAAAAAATTCAAATTCAAATCTGCGTTCCAATACTGAATCAGTTCATGCCACAAATTAATCTATTCTTGAACAAAAATGTAGCACAAATTATTGGATTAATGAGGAGCCTTACCGGGACACGTTGGAGGGTTGTTGCTGCGGCGGAGCCCGCCGTTTCTTTTGCTTTGCCGGCCACTTCTTGCGGCCCCCGCTTTGCGGGGGCTGCTCATGGGCCATTGAACTTTGCTGTGGTTGCCGGATTCTGCCTGGACCCCAAGGACTGTGGAGCAGCCAGGAATCACCCGCCCTACACTCAGGACAGAGGCGGGACTGCGAGGACCAGCCTGCTCAGCGGCGTTGATCGGCCGCAGCTGGTCCTCTTCCCGCCCCCTCCTTACAAAAAGACCTTGCAGAGAGTGTTCCTTGGAGGAGCCTTACCGGGACACGTTGGAGGGTTGTTGCTGCGGCGCCCGCCGTTTATTTTGCTTTGCCGGCCACTTCGCCACCTCTTGCGGCCCCCGCTTCGCGGGAGCCGCTCGTGGGCCATTGAACTTTGCTGTGGTTGCCGGATTCTGCTTGGACCCCAAGGACTGTGGAGCAGCCAGGAATCACCCGCCCTACACTCAGGACAGAGGCGGGACTGCGAGGACCAGCCTGCTCAGCGGCGTTGATCGGCCGCAGCTGGTCCTCTTCCCGCCCCCTCCTGTGTCTCCTCCTTAACTTTGGGTAACTCCGACACGCACGCGGGACGCGCTCGTGACTAAGCACGGGCTAAGGGCAGGCCCTCTGTGGCCCTCAGAGGCCTGAGGAGGACGGGACGGGGCGACCCCCCTTGGCTCTTTGTTAAGAGAAGGTAACGAAAGACATCTGCTTTCTCCTTGGCTTTCCGCTTACTGACTTTGCCCTTCTCCAAGGACATTTTTCCTTCCAACGCGTACGATTTGTCGATAACTAACTAATATGTTACATTCAAATCACACTATGACTCGCAAGGGGGATAAAACCAATAGTACAACATTGTCCATTGTTAGAGAAGTTGTTAAAGGCATATCCCCTCAGCCTATGCAAACAGCAGACACAGAGCACGTTTTTACATGGTTAGATGATTTAAACAGCCTGTGTAAAACTAAACATGTTTTAGTGGAATCACCGCTTGTCGTCAAAAGCTCCTGCCTATTACCTGATTCTGTTAGCCCCTTGCAACCCCTCCCATTATCCATAAACGTCAATACTGAAAACACCCAAAGGATTGCATCTCCCCAGTTCTTATCTGCTAAAAGGAAACATATTGGGGCTAATCACACTGGGAACCAACCAAAATTCCAAAAATTGTGTTCAAGCCCCACAGTCCCAGTTAGTAATTCTTCCACGACTCCTGAGGCTGCTGAGAAGTTAGTCGTCCTAGCATCTCCTACACAGCTGGATCTATTATCCCTTATTGATCAACTGGTCAGCTCTATTATATCACCACTAATCGAAAAAATAAACACACTTGGGGACAGGCTGACTGGATTGGAGGAAACTATCAAGTCAAACCTGCTAGACAATAAATCCTTTATAACACCTAATTGTTCCCACCCATCAACTACCCCCAAAGACCCCAAGCCAATTACGCAAGACAAAAGGGCTACAACCCAATCAATAGTCGCTAATGCACCAGCCCCAATAGCCCGCAAAACTTCTTCTAAAGTTGTTTTGCTACAGCGAACTGCTCCTGGAGCACAGTATAATAAAGTTACCCCTATCCAACTCCCACCGGAGGCAGCTCCCTTTGTATGTGTCCTCGCGGGAGTACCATCGCTTACAGCTGGGAAAACCGAGAGACAACATGATCTGTTGAACAAGGTCAAATTTTGGCTGTCAAAAAATAGACCCCTGCCACCTAACTTCGAGGGTACAATCATGAGCGTCAGAAGGGTGGGCTGGCTGGGTTCCCTCCCAAAAGACATCGATGGTGACCTTGTACTCGTTAGATTTAGGCAGAGGTACATTGTCCCATATCTGCGTACCTGTCCACCCCAAGATGGAAACGGCCCAATCTCCGTCTGGGATTTGCATGATTTTTACCCTAGAATGCCGTGCATCCCCACATCTAGCCTAAAGGTAGGCTGCAACATGTTAATGGGCAGAGGTCTCCTTGTACCAAGCGGCTGTAGCTTTCCCAGCTATACCAGACAGGAAACACTGCTTTATAGTCTCAAGTATTGGAATCCCTACTAATTACTGTTTGATTTAAGCCCAACCTACGAAAATACACTGTAATTAAGATTATGTGTAATTGTATGTATGTTTTTATCTATTTTAATTGTACGCTTTTATGATTTTAAACCAAAATCGAATAAAGCTATACTGTCTGACTGAAAAGTGCACATTTACTTGTGAAAAAATGCACTTGTTAGATTATCAGTTTGGTGAATAATGCAATCTTTTAGATTTTCTATTTTTTTCGCTATCAGTAAAACGTACGCGCAATAATCGAGGCCGTCTGAAGCGTGAGGGGCCTTTGAACTGCAGGGGCCTGCATTACGCCCCTGCTTCAGAGGGCACAGAAAACCAAACCATGGCGACATTTTTGTACTTTTTTTCCATAGTTATTGGGGCACAATGTTAACACTCGACAAAATTTAAAACATTTACAATCACAGCATGATTTGGATCGTGTTTGCTCTAACAAGATAAACAACATTGCTCCAAATTATGCAACTTACAATAATATGCGCATTTTAATTATTTTACCACACCAAATGTATCATGTGCCACCTAATACGAAATCGATTGTAAGTGAGGGAAGCAATTGCTGACATAACAGCTAAAACAAAAGCGTTCCAATTAGCGCCTTTTAGAAAGGACGGGTGAAAAGAAGCCAGGTGAGTCATTTTGTGAAAGACAGCCCGCTCTACCTTTGCTGCAAGTGTGTGCTTAAGCTGTTAGACCTTCAGGAATGTTTTTCATGAAGGAGTGTAGTGCATTGAAAACATAGAAACCACCTTAATCTCTGCAAGACCAACAAAGATAAGAAATAGCATTAAGTTGGCTGAAATTAGTAAATGGGCCGGCCACACAATGCCCTTGTTACCATTAGCTATGACCGCTGAATGGCACCGGTGAAGTATGCTGGCAATGTTTAACAAACCATCCATCTTTTACCTGTTCCCTCTCAACAGAAACCTTTGTTTGAACCGCGCACCTATTCAGCTGGGCTACTCGCTGTTATCAGGAGGCTTAATCCGCTATTTATCACCATATTAATTTCAAAACCGTGTTTATTATTTAGAGCTCTGTTGTGGAACAGCGCGGCTTGCTCCACCGAGATGTCGGCGAAGACTTATTGTAGTTTGACAGCCGTTTTTTTCATCACGGTATTGATAGTAGGGAGTAAGAATTTGACTTTGGTGTGGCGGTTTCTGACTACGTCACACACGCTGCCCACACGTTTACCTACATCAAAGGAGAAAAGCGGTTGAAGACTTTCCACAGCCGGAAACAAAATGAGGAATGCCCATTTAATATATGAGCATTTAGGACTTACTTGAAAAATGTTTTTATAAGAACCGCCGAGTTTCCTAGATTTAAGCGTGAGAAGCATATTCCATCCAGGTTTTAGCTTTGCATTTTGGGTTCTGCAGTCCTGATTTCAACATGGGCTAAACGGAACTAGAATTCTCAGAATGCAAAGTTATACCCTCGAGTGGATGAGCTATTTACGCATGGAACTGGGAAATTCGAGTCCTTTGAATTTCTTAGTCGACTCTCTTAAGCGACTAGGGTTCAGATAAGCTGAACAGCAAACCAAATGGAACCCCGACACCAAATTTTAGACCTGTTGCAGGTTTGACAGTGGTTTCAATAGCAGATCCAAATTAAGGGCATTGAAATAATGCAAGCGGGACAAGAAAACTTGACCAATGCATGCAATAATTTGTCTTTCAAAAAGTAAATTCAGTATCCTGGTAAGTATTTAGATTGGTTGAAGAGGATGTGGAAACAGGGGAGCTCTTATCTCTCTAGGCCAATACTAGGAAGTCCATTGGGGAGTGCAATGGACATAGGACCTAAGATGGGAGTAGTTCAGTTTTATATCCATTTAGCTTTGGAGGGTTCTTTCCTCACCAAGGAGCCAGAGGCAAAACAAACATGGAAACTGACAGATGTAACAGATTTATCCCACATGGATGCCCACTGAATGACGACTCTGTAGGAGTACAGTATGGGACACAATGTCGAAGGCCCACTAAGATCAAGCAGTACCAAAGCCCTGCGGAAGCTTTAAGCAAGAATCACCCGGATGCCAGCTAAGACCTACAATAAAGAGGTCTTCATGCAATGCTTTGAGCTGAAGCCCACTTGAGTCTTATCTAAAATATTGTTAGCTTTGATAAAGGCCAAGAGTTGAATATTAACTTCCCTTTCTTGAATTTTAGCTGGGAACGGAAGTAAAGAGATAGGCCTGTAATTGACAAACTGCTGAGGTTCTGCAGAAGGTTTTTTTCAGCAGTGGAATTCCTTGTGGCTCCTTCCACACAGAAGAAAAGCTAGCCAGTTGACGGGATGCATTACACTGATTGATAATCAAAGGAGCAAACGTCTCAACAACTGTACGGAAACAGGACGTAGATCAAGGGTCTGGCTGAGAAGCTGGCTTAGTGGAGATAATGTGCTGTGAATGTGCTGGTCCTGCCTCTTGGTACATTTCTCCTTATTTGGTGCAATGCTGTCCAGAGCCTTATTAACCCCGTTATTTAGTATTAAAATGTTCACGGTTATATCTGCACTGGTAAGATCAGGCCACATCAGATTCTTAAAAGCCCCTTCTAAAGTATCTGCTATGACTTTAGATTAAAGGCACACTTATTTTGTAATACTTTTATTAAAAGTTGCATTTGGCGTAGGTGTGTTGGTAACGCATGCGACTCAAGGGTGTTCAGACTAAGGGAAGCTAATAGTTGCTCTTGCATCAATCATATCATTAGAAGTAATTGTCTTAAATTAAGTGTTGCTAAGGAATCTACCAGGCCCCTGATGTCACTGTTACTTGTTGCATCATGCTAAATGTAGAAGTCACTCTGCAGGAATAAAAAATGCTGATTTTACCACACACTGGGCAATGTAATCCAGTATTATGGACCCAAAATCAGAGCTGCCACCAGGTGGTCGATAGACTGACATGCCCAAAACCATTTGCATTTATAAAGAGCATCATACCCATTCTGTGCTGAAGACCATTTTACAAGCAGTAAGCATGCTGCTCCGATCATTGCTATTGGGCGAACAGTGTGTGTTTGTCATCTATCCTATATGGGTAGTGTTACGAAGATGTGAGTGAAGATGTGCTATTATTTTGTATTTCCACTGTGCTTAAGGTGAATTTGTAGTGAAAGGGTTTGTAAATAAGATGCTTTTGCAATAGATGTTAGTGTATGGATTGATAGAATGCGTGAGTGAAGTGTGACCTACGTGAGTGGTATTTTGGTGGGCAAGACTGCTCAAATTATATCGCAAGAACCATGCCGCTGTTCCTATGTAAGTGTGCTACCAGAAGTTCAACGTTTTAATATCAACCTGCCAAAATACTGTGGTAAAAATATTGAATACTAGATCATTGTGAAGGTAAGTATATGTACAGGTAAGTATAGGTTACCATACACGAGGTCACTGGAATCATGCGGCAGGGAAGGGCCAAATTATGTGTTGACCAAACTATGCATCAAAAAAAGGCAAATTATGTGAAGCAACATGGCACATTTTGTGATAGGCTTACTTCATAATTTTGAATTTTTTTACATATATAAAGACTGCCTCGGCTAAGGTTTCACTTCATTTGTACCAGTCTAACATACAAATAAAAAGCACCGGTAAAGTGAACAGTCAGTGGCCTTCCACTGCGTGGCAACACTTGTCACTGAGAGCTTAGTAACTTTTGATCCATTTGAGATAGAAACAATTTTTTTGCTAAAATCTCTATATATACCTTGATGATATATACTTTTTCAAGGTATAAAGATATAGAATTAATGTTAGTACATCTATTTGTATCTATATGTACTTACCTTCACAATATTCTAGTAGTCTCTATTTTCGCCACAATATTTTGGGAGGTTGATATTTCTGTCGTCAACATTCTGATATACATCTCCTATGCATGGGTATAGGTGAAACGTGTGACAATAGACTCTGTTGTGCATGAAGATGTGTATCATTTTTGGAGTGGTGTTGACAGAACCAGTTTGGGCTCCATGCAAGGATATGCTTATTTCTCCAGTCACCCATCCTTCTATGCACCCATGTTCCGATAGTAATTAACCATTGACTGTGATATTATTTGCCACTATACCTAACACTCTGACACAGCACTGATATGTCACCTTAATTACATATTTTCTGAAGTTGATGTACACAAAGCGGACACTGTGTTGTTGATGTACTGTGCATCAAAAACATACCACCATACTGTTTGCTTAAGAATGTCTCATTACTTTGATATGGTTTTTGTCAGCTAAATTGATACAACAACCCTTGATTACCACACTGTGATCAACAGCTCAAATTACATCAGGGTACGTCTTGGCAGCAGTAATTCAGCACTCTTCCATACATAGGTCAGATAAGCCTGTGACCATCTGACATCTTCTACTTTATGTCTTCCTTTGTTTTTTCATTTTCAACATTATTTCACATTTCTTGCCAATGCATATTCTTAGATCCTTTTATCCTCGCGAATAGAATATGCCACATATCTTATGTACATCTATTTGCATAGATATTATTTGTGTAAGCTGTCCATGTTCTCTTGTCCCATACTCACATAACTTAAATTTAATGCTGCTCTTCTTTCATGATGCTGGATGAGCAGACACTACAGCCAATGTCTTAAAGGACACTGGTTCAGCAGCTGACGTTGAGGGGTTGATCTACATAGCAGGCGCATGTGGCAGTAGCAGGTGAGATACCAACATACATCATTTTTAGAGCAAAGCATGGTTCAGCTGTTGTATCATACAGGACCGGATGTATTAAGAAACTGTTTTGTAATTCCAAATCCTTGCGATTTACAATTAGGAAATCGCAAAACGGCATGTATGAAAGTGTGCGGAATACTTTCTACGATTCCTAGTGGGTCGCAATTGACCCACCTCATGAATATTAATGAGGTAGGTCGCAATTTGCAACCCATTAGGAATCGCAAAACTTACAGAGATGGTGGCCTGCTGAGGTCAGCAGACCACCATGTCTGTGATTGCTTTTAAATAAAGCAATCTTTTTTTGAAAAAGCAGCCCGTTTTCCTTAAAGGAAAATGGGATGCTTTACAAAAATGAAAATGAAAAGCTTTCCTTTAATTTTTTAAGACCAGGCAGTGGTCTGTGGGATCACTGCCTAAAAGTTTTTGCATACACTCACAAAGCTTGCAAATGGATCACCACCAACTTGAAGTTAGTGGTAAAATGCGAATGTTTTGAGGCCACATTCAAAGTCACAAAACAATCGTTACGATTCGGTATTTGGAAGGGATGCCCTAAACACGCCCCTTCCAAATACCGTATCGCAAACCCATTTTGCAATTCGGCAACAGGTTACCGAATTGCAAAATAGTGTATGATACATGGGAAAAGCATTTTTTGCATTTGCAAATGGGCCGATACTGTGAATTGGCCTGTTAGCGAACGCAAAAGTGCTTGGTACATGTGGCCCATTGTTAACTGCTTGTACGTATAATTAAGGTAAAGTATAATTTTTAATATACAGCTAATGTGAACCTAGTCTGGTGAGGGTGTTCACATAATCCTAGTTTTCTGACTTATAACTCATTTTATCTTACTCTTGCAGGTCCTGGGGAACAAAAGTCTGGCAGTGATGAAGCACCACCTCCAATAAAGGATGTCAGTCCATTCCAGGAGGCAATCCTATCCTTCTTCCAGCTTCAAGAGTAGGAGAAGGACATTATTGGCCCCACAAAGGAACAAACCTCCAATACCACTTCATAGCTAGCCTGCAGTCTTTCTCAAAGGGATCCCCAGAGAATTGCAATTTGCTAACCGCCAGCAAAACTGCCACAGCGCTTGTCCTGACTATGCAAGACTCCCCTACACATAATTCCTAGCCATACCTCCCAGGTGCCAACCCTCTCCGTGATGAACAACCTGCTGGCCTTGTCAGATGACAACACATGTGGGGCAGAAGAGTTGGCATGGACAAATCCTGTCCTCTGGGAGGATCATTTTTTTGAAATAGCAGTCATCTTTGTGGGACATAGGGGCAACCATGGATGACGTTACGGACCACCAGGAAAGACTCCCTTGGTTGTATGAGAGGTGCAGTTTTGCATTGGAGAAATATCTCTAAGACAAGCCAAAGATCCATCAGTAACATCTATGGTTTTGAACAAAGAGTGTGCAGGCAACATGTGTTGGCCGTGCAGATGATAAAATCCATAACAAACAAGTGCACCTGTCAGTCTGTAGAGCCAAGGAATGCATAGACTCAACTGAAGCACCACAACTAACTGCCAGGTCCACACCACCCACACACCCCAGTAGCAATACACCTACAGTGGCAACAGACCCACCACCTACCCCTACCTCCACATTCACAACCCCAACCTCACCCTCTAATAGCACCAGTTTTGCCTAGCACTGGAGCCACAATATGCGCTCCTCGCAGGAGATGTAGACACCATTGTCCAAACCCCTAACCCTCTCTCCCAACATCTCTCATCACATACCTTTAAGGAACTTTGTATATAGATGACGGCTGCAAGAATTATCCACATGTGAGTGTTTCTGTGCATACTTATGCATACTATTAATGTTAATTATATGTATGAATGTATTGTGCTATAAAGTTGGTATTGGTTGGCATTTCTCAATAATGTAATATAATTGCACACATCAACATGCATAGTCATTCAGTTAATAAAGATTAGCAACACATCCAAGGTACTCATTTTCAATAATGTATTTTATGATATTTTAAACAAAAAGATTACATTTTTCATGTAGGGAACAGTCCTGGGGAATGGTCATGTGAAAGAAAATATTGCCTGAGGTGAGGTTGAAAACAACAACTTTGAGGGGTTGAGCAAATGAAAAAACATGAAGGAAAGTCATGGGCCAAGTCCATGCATATGGGTAAAAGTGATTTAGTGTAACTTAAATTAGAATAGTATAACACTAAAAAGTTCAAAAAGATAGCAGAAATGTTCTAAACTAAAGAAAACGAATAAAGGAAAGTCTAATGCCCAACAGTAATCTAATGACACTACTGTAAACCAGATGAGGTGTCTGCATAGCTGCGCTGGATCGTATCAAAAAGTCCTAGCCACCCCCACCCTCTAATTCGGATACCATAGCGAATTCCACCTCAAATGAAGATAGTTGGCTGTTCATGGCATGGCCTGACACACTCTGAGGAAAGGGTGCAATAGGGGTCGGACCCACTTTGTAATAACGCACTGGGTAAAAAAACAACAGCAGGTGGTGAGAAGTTGGATGGCAGATTAAACAAATCAAAGAGGTCTGGAAGAAACTTTGCTGGCGATCCAGTTGCTCTCGGTTGGCTCTCATTTCTACTGTAATTTCTTTCCTATCCTGAGAGACTGTCAGCTGACCTGTGACTTTGTTCTTCAAGGCCACCTTGAGAGCAGCCAATATGACATATTCAGGGTGCTGTGCAAGGTATGAAAGTTTTGGTGTGTGTTGGGTGAATGCTTCTCTTGGTTGCGTTCCTCCTGGCAAGCAGTTGGAGTAGTAGCGAGAAGTAAAACAGGGGGTTGCCCCACTATTATGGCAGCCTCTCCAGTGATGGAGTGGGTGAGCGCAGGAACACATTTTAGTGGGGTCTCCCCATTGGGCACCAATGCAATGTGTAATTATCTTCAAGGCTAGGCAGAACCTTACCGTTCACCACCTCCTGCTATGTGGTGTCCATTCCTCCCACCCGTCAGTGGGCTTAACAGCACCTGCCTGGAGTCTTTTGGCATTACAGAGAGTTTCCAGGCAGGTGAACTTCCCCTCCTCGTGCTTGTTTCTTCCTCCTCCATGGTGGTATTTAGTTGTCATACTCGCCTAGAGGTGAAGGAGTTTTATAATCTTTGCCCAGTTCGGCTCTCTTTTTGCTTTGTCAGTGCTGTCCACTGAAAAGGTATAGAGATAATATGAGGAAATAAAGAGTGCCTTTGTTAACATTTCATTTATATTCAATTACTTAATAAGTATATTTCAATAGTAAATGAGACAAAAATTGAGATTGTCAAGCACTCTTCTGCCCTTTCTCTTTAACTGTGTTATTTACACGTTCCATTTTAACACTGCTTATTCAAAGGCCAAACTTTTAAACCAATGACCAGGCCTGAGTTGCAAAACTTTATACCAGCCACACAATGCAGGACAACTATCTTAGACCTGAGTCAGGGATGTATGATTGGTTCATGCCAGACTTTCATTTCACTGTCACGCTGAGCACGTCAGACACAAGCTCGTTAGGAGGCTGGCTAACATGGTAATGCTAGAATGACAGAATGGCCTGTTCAGCCTTATTTAGTTTGTTTATGATTAAGGAATGCACAATTGAAGAATACTTTACGTCACCCTATTAACATTTGTCTATATTTCCCATGGCAGACCAACACCATTGTGCATGGGAACCCAGGAAAACTTGTCAATATCCGGTTTTAATCCACTGATGTTAGCAATGAGGAACTTAGATATGAGTGAATTGTAATGCTGTGTTTAATGATAGTTTGAGCAAACATGGTAAACATGGTAGAGTTAGGACATGTGAGGGCACATTATTGTAAATTGGTAAGTATAGTCAGTATTTTATGACAACCACCTTTTGTATCACTAATGTCAATAAACCAGGGATGTGTGTTTCCCAAAATGTAAGATCTGCTTATGCAATAATTTAGACTAGAAAGATCATAAAGGCCCCTCCCCTATAATTAACCTGATTCTCCTGAGCCCTAAAAACGACCCCACCCTTAACACCTTAAACTACCCTGACCCCCAGCCCTGAACCCTAAAACCCTGGCCCCTGCCCTATAATTTCCCTGACTCCCTCCTGAGCCCTAAACACTACTCCCACCCCTAAAACCCTAAACTACTCAGACACCTGCACCCTGAGCCCTAACACCCTGGCCCTTGCCCTAGAAATAACCTGACTCGCCCAAGCCCTAAAAACGACCCCACTACTAAAACCTTAAACTACCCTGACCACTCCCTGCCCTGAGCCCAAAAAACCCTAGCCCCTGCCCTATAATTACTCCAACTCTGGGCCCTTAAAACTACATTCCCCATGAACCTAAAACTACCCGACTCCCCCACCCTGAGCCCCTGCCCTATAATTAACCCAATCCCCCTGAGCCCTAAAAACGTCCCAATCCTTAAAACCTTAAACTACCCTGACCCCTCCTGCGCTGAGCCCTAAAACCCAGCCCCCAGGACAACCCTGATCCACCTCGAGCCCTAAAATCTGCCCCACTCCTTAAACTATACCCGAGGCCCCCAAAACCAGGCCTGACTTACCAGTCTGCATCCTCTCTCGATCCTTCCTCTTCCTGTCCATCCGCCCATCTAGATCGCGTACGCCTTAACCACACGTACGCGTGGTTAAGACGAGCGGGGTCACCTTTGGAGGGAAACAGCACACATGGCTCTGCCCACATTCTTACGGCTGTTTCCCCTAGAGCTGCCCATGGAAGGTTGGCAAGGCTGTTCCCAGGTCTTCCTGTGCAGTGGTATCAGTTGGGTGCTGTTAAGGTGGATGGGAGGATACCCTCAGCTCATCATGTGCCTTCAGGCATGTCCTCCGCGCATTTCCAGCACTCCTTTTTTATGTGCCTGAATAGCCACTACTTTCTAGTGCATGGCAATGTTTTTTCAGCTCTGGGCCTGCGCTCCATGACTTAACTGGTTATTGGGGATATTATATAGTTGAGCATGTTAGAGGGCCACCTCATAAATAATCTTCCATTTTTCCTTAGAAAAGCTGGGGTCCCCCACTTCCTGTTCTGCTCATTTTAAGAAAGAAGGAGGAGAATGGCTTTGTGGTGAAAGGATGTCTCAGGAATGATCTACTTCCTGTGTGTCATTGCCTGTTTGTAGCTCTAGGTGGAGATCTCCAATCCGAGTTCATACATCTCTATAGACATAGCAGAAGCAGAAAAAACAGTTAATTTAACACATTTTTCAACTCCTTTGAAGGACATGCGCAAGTAAATAGGCATGAATGTGAATTGTATGTGAATGATGTTTGTTTCTTTAACATGTGCATGATGAATGAGAACACAATGTGTATGTATAGGACAATGAGGCCTGCTGATTTGGTTGTAACATCATGATGTGGCACCACGACTGTCTCATGAGGGTAAACATGGACTATGTAATTGTT
Organism: Lissotriton helveticus; assembly: GCF_964261635.1. Lineage (NCBI taxonomy): Eukaryota > Metazoa > Chordata > Amphibia > Caudata > Salamandridae > Lissotriton > Lissotriton helveticus. The sequence continues at coordinate 1,533,440,130 of NC_136067.1, forward strand.
CATCATTCACCATTGACTCAACAGGGTTATAGAAGTACTATAGAGACAACCCAGAGCAAAGGGTATTAGGGAATCTGCCATTATAAATGCCTGAGAGGCCCACCAAGGTGTAATAGGAACAAAAACTCATAGGAATGTGGATTATAAATACAGCTATAGAGTATATGTGATAACCCCACCCAGGTGTAGCATGAAATAACCTATAGCAATGGGCAGTATATAACATTCAACGGCACTCAGGAGTAGCCGGTATTATTCTTTAGGAGTGGGATATTATCGATCCCAACAAATAGATACACATTCCTAGTTTACACATCCTTCTCCTTAATCACTTTTTCAATTCCAAAGTGCTATAGTTAAGACTTCCCACCAAAGTGTGTCTTCTATCCAAAGGCACAATTGTATGACACCAAATCTGCTGATCCCGGATGAGGAACGAGTCCCTCAGTGCACTGTGGGAGGAGGAGGGGTCACTGAATAATGCTACAGGTATTTCTAAAGTTCACCCAAGCCTGTTTTCCAAAAAATGTTCATGACTTTCCAGATCTATGAGTTTCATCATACACAATTCTTGCCATTGTTCCACACTATATTTGTCACACAGTAGCCCTCTTTTTAAAGGATTTATTGATAGGTATAATTTTGTCCTGTCATAATGTTGAGTCATCAAAAGTGCATGACAGCCCAAGTGCATTTTGGACATTGTGGTCCTTCGTCAGGAGGATATTACCCTGGGGATTGCTGTGAATGTAGATGAAAAGTAATTAGAATACAATGAGCCAAAATGTCAAAATCATAGAAAAGACCAAAATCAAGAAATACCCAAAACTCTGTAAACATAAACATCACATGTATAAAAAGCATTTATGTTATAGTGACAATGGTTTTAATGAAATACAGCAACTTAGTTTCTTCATTATTATTGAATTGACCATATCCACAATGTGGCCCTTCCACTATTGCAACTCAGTTGAGATAAAATTTAAGTTCAATAAACTCTGAATGCAGAGGTCATCTGGTCATGTTTGTATGTTTAACCATCATTAACGTATATTCAAACTTCTTTTCACAGAACATCATGGCACTAATGTGTGTTACATACTGATGTTTGCACGGCGTAAGGTATACAATACACATAATCATCCAAACTCGCAGGTTGAAAATTGTCACCTACCTCGCTGCTGCAACCTATTTTATAATATTTAATCTATCTCTCATCACTTTAGTATGTTAAAAAAATATATATATCCATGTGAAAGTGACCTGGATGCCTTATTCTTTATCTAAAATATTCCAACAATATCAGTAACTCATGAAGAACACATAAATATGTGTTGGACATCTTTGGAAGTGATGTGTCAGCCAATTTTGGGATTTCATATTAAGGAACTGTATAACTTCCTTTTCATGTGACAACTGCATCAACATCCTTGAGAATTTGACCTTTATATCACTCTACCTCACCACTATTCCAACTTATCACATCAGTATATTAAACAAATGATATTTGGACAAAATTTCAGATTAGAAATAGCGAGTTGTAGAAATATTGGGAAAGAAATATTGTGATTAAAAAATATTGTGATGCAGAAATATCGTTGTCAAGAACATTGATTATTCAGGTAAGTAAGATCGTTGTTGGTGATATCGTTTTCAATAAAATATTGTTGTAAAATGTATCATTTTTTATGATCTTTGTGTGTTAGTTCATATATTATTATTGTTTGTATAATATTTTGAAATGTAGTTTGTAATTTTAAGTGATGTATACGTTATTTATTTATTTGCAAATAGTAATTTATGTTGTCATAGCAGGTTGCTAGGTTTGTAGGGGTATAGGGTGGTAAGCTAATTAATTAAAAATTAATTAACACATTATTAATAAATATGTAAATTGTGTAATCATTATATTTTTAAAGTTATATATAGGATGCAGGCTGTTGGGTTTCTAGGGGTATTGGGTGGGACAATAATTGAGTAATAAATGAATAACAATTAACTATTAATGTATTATTCATTATTTGATTGATTAATACATATGTAAATTGTGTAATAATTATATTTTTAAGTTATCTATTAGGTGCGGGCTGATGGGTATGTAGGGGTATAGGGTGTGATGTTATTAATTCATTAATTCATTGTTGATTAATATTTAATTGATTGACGAGCAGCTCTCCTTTGCACCAACTTGATTGCAGCTGGGGTGCCTCAAAACCTGCTGTAATTTCAGCCTGAAGGGAAGCTACCCTTGTGTGTTTTGTTGGTTATCTCTGGTGCCCAGGAGGTGAGCATTCACAGGCAAGTGGCTGCTGGGAAACATGAGTCCAACAACCGCCTGCAAGAACAACAGTGCACTGGATTCACACCTGAAACGTGTTTGAAATAGCGCTACTTAATTGTGCCAGTGCCCCGCTGCACTGGGAGACGAGCAGCTCTCTTTTGCACAAACTTCATTGTCGCTGGACTCACAGCCTGCCATGATTTCGGCCTGAAGGGAAGCTTCTCTTGTGTGTTTTGCTGGTTATCTTTAGTGCCCAGGGAGTGAGCCATTTCAGGTCAGTGACTGCTGGTGACTACGAGCCCCATGACACCCTGCAGGACCATCACCGGCTGATGCATCAGGCCATACAAAGGTACTGTGTTTATGGGTTTTAACTCAAAGGATAAGGCCCTGGTTAAATCTATTTTGTGTCCTAGACTTAAGACTACCTACAATTATTTTAGTTAAAGTGATTCATTATGTTATCAATGTAGACTTTGAGGTAATTCTTTTTTATCGTGTTTTTTTATATTAATTACTAATCACCTTTAGGATCATCGCTTCCATTTTGTGTAAATCTATTGGGGCACGGGGCAAAGTCTGGGGCAATGGGTAAACGAAAAGCTCAGGACCAGGCCCATGTAACAGCCAAACATTCCAAGCACCAAGCAAATTTGAATATAAATAACCGCAATGAAATTAATCACTTGACAGAAGAGGTGGAGCAGCTGATAGGTCCTGACTGCCCCACAACCGAAACAGTGCAGTCACCCCTAAACCCAAATGCACCCCAAAATCCTTACTCCATCTTGGAGCCATTCTTAAAAGAAGCCAAACGTCAATCAGCAAACTAGGAAACATCTAACAGGTCAAGTGGGTGCTAAACCTGCCACCTTTGACAGGTTTCTAGTGGGACAGGCTGGAACCAAAGCCAAGCCTCCTCTTATTTCACCCAGTGCTAATTTGACCTCTGATCCATCCTCCCCTTCCCCTTTAATCCCTTGCAGTAATCGCTATTCTCCCTTGCTGAGCTCCCACAATCAATATCATCAGGAAAGTCAGTCTCAGAACCTGCTACCAAGAAGCCTACAACAGCTAATCGATGCCGTAATATTGATGACCTTAGGGGATAGATTGGAGACCTTAAAGCAATGGTCCTTAGTTTATCCACCACCCTACAGTGCGTCCTTGCAAGACCTCCTTTATCAATAAACAATCAAGGCCCTGTGCACAAGTTTCTCTAAAATCACAGCAGCAAAATTAAACATCATTGAAGCTCCCAATCAGAAACTCTCCGAGCCTGTCGTAAGCCATTCGGAAATCCTGTTTGGATTAATTTCCGACCGACTCCATCAAAATGGGTCAGTCAGAAATTATCCAAACAGGAGATTAAGATGCCATAGGAACAGCTCCGACCGAGAGTTGGAGCCATTTCCTACGGCATTGTAATTGGCCCTTAGTTAGAATGTAGCAGGCCTTAAGGGGAAGACTGATAATTTGGACTGACTGTATTTTGTGCTAAGGCATGATGTAAATGCCCTGCACGAAACTTGGTTTATGGTCTCATCACATCTGAAAGTTTATGTCACCTTTTCCTGCCCTGCAATTCCATCGCCCGAGGCCGGGCCATGGGAGTGCTAGTTGTATGGGTCATTTTAAGCCTCCAGGTAGAGGTATTACAAGTTAAACCTGTGTCCTCATCACTCTTAGTGCTAAAAAATCACTTTCCTAAATCAGATGATGTTTTTTATTTGATACATTTTAATAATAATAATAATTATGGTAACATTGTTTGTTCACATTATAATGACCTCTTTGATTTTATATCTGATTTACAAGTTAAAGCGGAAAACCGTCATTTGCAATTCTATTTTTTTCTCTGTGGAGATTTTAATGCAACGCTACACAGGACCCTACGGAACAATGACAACTCTATAGATGACTATGCCATCGTCCAGGATGCAAGGGGGATAGAGCTTCTTAATTATCTTGCTGTGCATGACTTTGTTGATTTTACTCGAGGTTCTTGGAGGTGCCAATAGCGTAGTTCCATCTTTTAGATGGGGGTGGGCAGGGCTTCAATAATTGATTAGGTTTGTCAGATCCAATTTTTTTTAATAAATATTTGTATTTGCATTTTCAACCAGTACAAAACAACTAGCATGTCACAAGTAGTCATCCTTGCGCCCGAACACCCCCCGCCCCAACCCACAAGCCACACCATCTTCTTCATGCCATGCACCAGAACGAAACCCGGCCCCTCAGTAAGTGACACTTTTGGTAATCTTCCCCCTCTCCCACTGGCGCTCCCCCAGGATTTAAGACACATGCCCATTAGCCCTCCATCCCTGCACTCATCAAGATTCAAAAGGACATATGTAGTACTAGTCAGCTCCCAGACCCCCATCCAGCCCATGATACTTTCTCCATTTCCCCCATATCTATGGAACTTCCGGGGGCATCCTCTCGCTTGTATGTGACCCTTTCCGCCACCATATTCATGTCTATTCCCCTACTCCATTCTCCTAATTGAGGGGGTAGTGGCACCCCCATGCGTGTGATACGTCTCTTTTCGCCACCACTATTGCCAATAGTGCAAAAATAAGTTGTGGGTGTCCCAGGTCAATATCATTAGCTATCCTCAGCAATACGAATCTAGGCTCTAGAGGAAGTGCTACCTCCAACACCTTACTCAGCTCTCCCAGTACGTGTGTCCAGTATGTGTGGATAACGGGGCAATCCCAGATGAAATGGTAGCCTTTTCCCATGAATCACTGTGTGACCAAGTTTGCTGTGCAAGCAAAACGCGTAACCTGGAATAAAATCAACTACTGGTGTGTGCAGACCTGCGAGTGATCGCTTCATTTGTGTATCAAAGAAATATGTATATATATATATATTCACTGAAAAAACCATAGGTTTCAGACCTTATATAATTAGGAATTAGCATTTAAAAAAACATTTGAAATTCACTGAAAAAAACATAGGTTTCAGGCCTTATATAGTTAGGAATTAGCATTTAAAAAAACCTTTGAAATTCACAGAAAAAAACATAGGTTTCAGGAGTTATATAGTTAGGAATTAGCTTTTATAAAACCTTTGAAATTCACTCAAAAACTATAAGTTTTAGTGGTGTTATAGTTAGCTGGACATTTTACTCATACAAAACCATTGAAATTGCTCCTATATAGTTAGTTGTACTAAGTATATATATCGCGCACCCGCAATCCACTGCTGATGATGTCACATATTAGATCATTCATTACATGGTCAGTGACATCACTGATGACATCTCAAATGACATCACTGATGACATCACTGATGACATCATCCAGTGAATGTGGTTTGCTTCGTTATTTAAATATGCATTATATATATAGCAATTTGCATTGAAGAATGAGTGGATATATAAATAAATATTTGGATGGAGGATTTAGTAGCAGTGTAATTGACTGTTTACTTGACCAATTTATAATGTCTCACTAAATATAGTGGATAGTGACTAAACTGTGTGAATATCTGTATCACTTTGTCAGTTGTTGTGTAAACTGATTCTACAGTTGGTTACTAGCTATGTGAAAGTCTATATTAGTTATTGATTAGTTAACTGAGTATTTGTATGGGAGTGTGAAAGTGTGTGTGGTTCGGTGGAGGGTGTGTGACTGTCCAAAGATGTGTGAATAGTTTATTCAGTAGATATATGAAGTTAAAACTACATGTTCTAACAGTTTGGGTGACGGAATCTCTTTATGGGTGTGGTGATGAGCAAATATATTTCTCAAAGGTACAGGTCCAACAAAATAGAAAAATAAAAGGCAGTGTATGTGTCAGTTGTTGTATATAAATAAGTATACATAAGACACAATGATTGTGTGAGTGACTGTATGGATAACTGTATACTTGTAATAATGATTTTATAATTCACTAAGTATGACTTACTATCTAAATGAATAGAAGAAGTGGTGTTTGTATAAGTGTTTTGCTAAGTAAATATGTAAGTATGATCCATTGTTTGCATAAGTGAGTAGGATGACTTCATATGTGAATAGGATGCGTGCTGTTGTTTAATGTCGATATAGATGTATAAGTATTTTTGATAGTGTTCTATTGTTCATTGACAGCATGTATGAGTGATTCCATAGGTAAGGGATTAGATGTGTGTATACATGTATGAATCACTGAGTGGATTTTTAGATACTTGTATTGCTGTGACAATGGATTTAAATATGATACTCTGTATTTTACAAAGAGTGATGAAAAATTGTAATAGTGTATGAAAAGGTGTATGTGATTGTCACGTGGATGATGTCATCAGTGATGTCATTTGAGATGTCATCAGTGATGTCACTGACCATGTCATGAATGATCTAATATGTGACATCATCAGCAGTGGATTGCGGGTGCGCGATATATACTTAGTACAACTAACTATATAGGAGCAATTTCAATGCTTTTGTATGAGTAAAATGTCCAGCTAACTATAACACCACTAAAACTTATAGTTTTTTGAGTGAATTTCAAAGGTTTTGTAAAAGCTAATTCCTAACTATATAACTCCTGAAACCTATGTTTTTTTCAGTGAATTTCAAAGGTTTTTTTAAATGCTAATTCCTAACTATATAAGGCCTGAAGCCTATGTTTTTTTCAGTGAATTTCAAAGGTTTTTTTAAATGCTAATTCCTAACTATATAAGGTCTGAAACCTATGGTTTTTTCAGTGAATTTCAAAGGTTTTTTAAATGCTAATTCTATTAGCGGATAACGTTTAAATATATTAATATCCTAGTGGGACCACCTGAGCAGCCCTAGGGGGTCAGGTTGTTTCTACCCTGCCCCTTTTTTGTGTTCTACATGTTTGTTTTTCTGCTTTCTTGTGCCTAATTCCTAACTATATAAGGCCTGAAACCTATGTTTTTTTCAGTGAATTTGCAAGGTTTTTTAAATGCTAATTCCTAACTATATAAGGCCTGAAACCTATGTTTTTTTTATTGAATTTGCAAGGTTTTTTAAATGCTAATTCCTAACTATATAAGGCCTGAAACCTATGGTTTTTTCATTGAATTTGCAAGGTTTTTTAAATGCTAATTCCTAACTATATAAGGCCTGAAACCTATGGTTTTTTCAGTGAATTTGCAAGGTTTTTTTAAATGCTAATTCCTAACTATATAAGGCCTGAAACCTATGGTTTTTTTCAGTGAATTTCAAAGGTTTTTTAAATGCTAATTCCTAACTATATAAGGCCTGAAACCTATTTTTTTTCAGTGAATTTCAAAGTTTTTTTTAATGCTAATTCCTAACTATATAAGACCTGAAAGCCCACCAGGAATCTCCAGTATGCACCAGGGGACTGCATTGCAGAGAGGTGTAATTAAGCTACGGCCCTTTTTACACCTCTCTGCAACGCAGCCCCTGTGCATGTTTGAAGAGGGGGAACTCATTCCCCCTGCATACTGGGGGCCCCTGGGGGCCAACTAGCCCACCTGGAACCTCCAGTATGCGCCAGGGGGCTGCATTGCAGAGGTGTAATGAGGCTATGCCCCTTGTTACACCTCTCTGCAACGCAGCCGCCTGGCGCGTTTGCAGAGGGGGAACTAATTCCCCTTGCATAATGGGGGCCCCTGGGGGCCAACTAGCCCACCAGGAGCCTCCAGTATGCCCCAGATGGCTGCATTGCATAGAGGTGTAATGAGGCCACACCCTTTTTTACACCTCTCTGCAACGCAGCCCCCGTGCATGTTTGAAGAGGGGGAACTAATTCCCCTTGCATACTGGGTGTCCCTGGCAGCCATCTTGTGCCTTGTTCGAACCAAGGCACAAGAAAGCAGTGAAACAAAGGTGTGAAACTCGCAAAGGGGCCAGAGTAGAAACACCCTGACCCCCTAGGCCTGCTCAGGGGGTCCCACAAGGACCCCAAGGCATTAAAAAAAGTCACGAGGTACAAAAAAACAATAAAAAAATATAAAACAACAATAAGAATAAAAAAACAGTTCTTTTCAGAGCTACCTCCAATTTATATAAAAATGCTACATTTTTAAAAAACTCTGTCTTTCTTTTTTTCTCCAGGGTACGCGTACCGGTACGTGTACCGATACGTGTACCGGGGCGCGCACCCCCTCAAAAAAATAAAAAAATATAATGAGTGTGTGTGTGAGTGGTGTGTGTGTGTGGGGGGGGGTGGGTGTGGGGTGTGTGTGTGGGGGGTATGTGTGTGGGGTGTGTGTGTAGGATGTGTGGGTGTGTGTGTGGGGTGTGGGTGTGTGTGTGTGGGGGGGTGTGTGTGGGTGTGTGTGGGGGTGAGGAATGTGTGTGTGGGTGTGTGTGTGAGGTGTGTGTGTGGGGTGTGTGTGTGTGTGTGGGGGGGGGTGTGTGTCAGAGGTGTGTGTGGGAGGGGTGAGGTGTGTGTGGGGGATGTGTGGGGTGTGTCTGTGAGGTGTGTGTGTGTGTGTGGGGGGGGAGTGAGGTGTGTGGGTGTGTGGGGTGTGTGGGTGTAGGTGGGGGTGTGGGGGTGTATGGTGTGTGTGTGGGTGTGTGGGGTGTTTGGGTGTGGGTGGAGGTGTGGGTGTATGAGGTATGGTGGGGGGTGTGTGGGGGGGGGTGGGTGTGGGGTGTGTGTGTGTCGGGATATGTGTGTGGGGCACCCCCTCAAAAAAAGAAAAAAAAGAATGAGTGTGTGGTGTGTGTGTGGGGGTGGGTGGGTGTGGGGTGTGTGTGTGGGGGGTATGTGTGTGGGGTGTGTGTGTGTAGGATGTGTGGGTGTGTGTGGGGGGTGTGTGTGTGGGCGTGTGTGTGGGGGGTGTGGGTGCGTGTGTGAGGTGTGTGTCAGAGGTGTGTGTGTGGGGAAGGGGTGAGGTGTGTGTGGGGGATGTGTGGAGTGTGTCTGTGAGGTGTGTGTGTGTGTGTGTCTGAGGGGGGATGAGGTGTATAGGTGTGTGTAGGTGTGTGGGGTATGTGAAACAACAATACGAATAAAAAACAGTTCTTTTCAGAACTACCTCCAATTTATATAAAAATGCTACATTTTTAAAAAACTCTGTCTTTCTTTTTTTCTCCAGGGTACACGTACCGGTACGTGTACCGATACGTGTACCGGGGCGCGCACCCCCTCAAAAAAATAAAAAATAAAATAATGAGTGTGTGTGTGAGTGGTGTGTGTGTGTGGGGGGGTGGGTGTGGGGTGTGTGGGGGGTATGTGTGTGGGGTGTGTGTGTGTAGGATGTGTGGGTGTGTGTGTGGGGTGTGTGTGTGGGTGTGTGTGTGTGGGGGTGTGTGTGGGTGTGTGTGGGGGTGAGGAATGTGTGTGTGGGGGTGGGTGTGTGTGTGATGTATGTGTGTGGGGTGTGTGTGTGTGTGTGGGGGGTGTGTGTCAGAGGTGTGTGTGTGGGGGGGTGAGGTGAGTCTGGGGGATGTGTGGGGTGTGTCTGTGAGGTGTGTGTGTGGGGGGGGGGGGAGTGAGGTGTGTGTGGGTGGGGGTGTGTGGGGTGTGTGGGTGTAGGTGGGGGTGTGGGGGTGTATGGTGTGTGTGTGGGTGTGGGTGTGTGGGGTGTTTGGGTGTGGGTGGAGGTGTGGGTGTATGAGGTACGGTGGGGGGTGTGTGTGGGGTGGGTGGGTGTGGGGTGTGTGTGTGTCGGGGTATGTGTGTGGGGCACCCCCTCAAAAAAAGAAAAAAATAATGAGTGTGTGTGTGTGGGGTGGGGGGTGGGTGTGGGGGTGTGTGTGGGGGGAAATGTGTGTGGGGTGTGTGTGTGTGTAGGATTTGTGGGTGTGTGTGTGGGGTGTGTGTGTGGGTGTGTGTGTGGGGGGGTGTGTGGGTGTGTGTGAGAGGAGTGTGTGTGTGGGTGTGTGTGTGTGTGTGTGAGGTGTGTGTGGTGTGTGTGTGTGTGTGTGTGTGTGAGGTGTGTGTCAGAGGTGTGTGTGTGTGGGGAAGGGGTGAGGTGCGTGTGGGGGATGTGTGGGGTGTGTCTGTGAGGTGTGTGTGTGTGTCTGAGGGGGGATGAGGTGTATAGGTGTGTGTAGGTGTGTGGGGTATGTGGGTGTTGGGTGGGGATGTGGGTGTGTAAGGTGTGTGTGTGGGTGTGGGTGTGTGGGGTGTTTGGGTGTAGGTGGGGGTGTGGGTGTGTGAGGTGTGTTTGGGGTGTGTGTGGGTGTGGGGGGTATGTGTGTAGGATGTGTGTGTATGTGTGGGATGTGTGGGTGTGTCTGTGAGGTGTGCGTGTGTGTGTGTGTGTGGGGGGGGGGAGGTGTGTGTGTGGGATGTGTGAGGTGTGTCTGTGAGGTATCTGTGTGTGCGTGTGTGTGTGTTGGGGGGGTGAGGTGTGTGTGTGAGTGTGTGTGTGTGGGATGTGTGGGTGTGGGTGTGGATGTGGATGTGTAAGGTGTCGGTGTGGGGTGTGGGGTGTTTGGGTGTGGGTGGAGGTGTGCGTGTGTGAGGTGTGTGTGGGGAGTGTGTGGGTGTGGAGGTGTGGGGTTGTGTGCGTGTGGGTGTGTGTGGGACGTACTTGTAGGTACCTAAAACAGCCACAGAACCAAAAGCTATTTTCACAGCTACCCTACCTGTAATCACTCAAAATGATTATTTTACACTATTATTTTCACTATTTTTCACCAAAGTACGCTTCCCGGTACGCTCCCCGGTGCGCGTACCGGGCGCTTCACCCCCCCCCCACCCCCCCCGCGAAAATCGGAATTTTTTTTTTTTTTGTTGTTGTCCCGTGGGACTCTTTTATGGCCCCCACATCAAACCTAGGGGATCAGGGGGGGTGTACCCTGCCCCCTTTTGGTCATTTTCCCCTTTGTTTTTTGCCACCCCTTGTGTCTCGATCCTACCGAGACACAAGATGGCAGCCGCTGCGGACTGTTTCGAATGTTTACAGACACCCGAGAGCCAATCAGCTTTCCGTGCGCAAGTCGCGTGGCACGCCCGGAGCGCTCCCCGGTGCGCGTACCGGGGCGCTGCCATAGATATATACATTTTTTTTAACCTAAATTACTCAAAATCCACTGGAAAACATATCTTGAGACATAGCAAAGGCACATCGGACTACCAGTCCCTACAATTTTGCCAAGTTTGGGGAAAATCCATTCAGCCGTTCGAGCTAAAAGTGCGACCGACCGCCCTATGGAAATTAACATGGGGAAAACACGTTTTGGGACCCCCTTTTATCTCGGCCCCCGCTTGACGAATCCCGCCCAAACTTTCAGCGAAGGACCGGAGCGCCGCGAGGCAAAGTTTCTGAAAAATTCAGGCAGATTCCTCAACCGGCGCCAAAGTTATTCCCAATAGAATGTTGCGATTTCCCTATGGAAATCAATCCTAACTATATATACCTACTGGCGACCGCCAGTAGGTAATATATATATATATATATATATATATATATATATATATATATATATATATATATATATACATATTTGTACATTTCTAAATAAGTTTAAAATTGTGAAAATAAATAAATTATTAGTTTATTAATTATTTTAAAATAAATATGTATGAATTATTATGTCTGTGTGTTTAACTTTTTTAAATTATGTTTATTTATTATATTTTTAGAAATTTATAATAAATCTACTTAGTTTTTTAATATTAATTTGATTATGTAACAAACTTAATATGTATTGTTATTTATATATATAAAATTCGATATTTTGTACAACTAACTAGCAGATGCATCAAAGTTATGTTTTGCGAGTCCTTAATAGCGAATTTTAAGGAATCGCTATTAAAGACTCGCAAAACGGGATGCATGTAGGAATCGCAATGTTATTAGCGATTCCTACAGATTCCTTATTAGCGATTCGGTAATAGCTAATCGCTAATAAGGAATGGCTTTCCCATTCATTCCTATGGGCCTAAAGGCCCATAGGAATGAATGGGAAAGCCATTCCTTATTAGCGATTAGCTGTTACCGAATCGCTAATGTTCCGCTATTTCAAGGGTGCCAGGGTGTCCAAAGGACACCCTGTTACACCCCTGAAATGGACCTGTGCAAAAATGTTACACACACACATGCCCTAAGGGCATGTGTGTGCGCAACATGTAACTTTGAAAAATGCACTAAAGTGCATTTTTCAAAGTTTTAGCAAATTACCATGAAGTTCAACTTCATGGTAATTTGCTCCCCCTATTAGCGAATTCGCTATTTTTTTGGGATTCATGCATTGCATTTAAGGAATCTCATTTTGGGATTCCTTAAATGCAAGTGCAATTTAAGGAATCGCTATTTAGAGATTCCTTAAATTGCGATTTCTGCATTTGGGATGATGCATCCCAAATGCAAAAATATTGGGAGCAAACGGACAGATTCTCAGAATCTGGCCGTTTGCTCCCGGTATTTTCTTTGATGCATCTGCCTGTATATTCTTTACATCAATATTTGTTTCTGCTGTTTAAGTATAGGGAGTCAATATTTTTGCATCAATATTTTTTACTTCTAAATTTTTAACATCGATATTTTGTCAGTGAGCTGATGTGTATACCCAGGCTCTGTATGGTATAATTGGTAGAATGGAATATGACAACGTAGACTTTGGTAATCCCAGTAACGTGCAGCAGTGACATAAGACCCCAAAAATGCCTTCTGATTGCACTAGCAACCATCCTGCTCTATCTTTGGCATAGGCCACCAGGCTTCTGCACAGAGGTGAAGTCCCTCTCATCCCCCCAGTGGCATAGCAAGAGGGGGCGGGAGGCGGTCCACCAAGTTTTGGGGGCAGGGGCAGCAGCGAATGCCCATACTCTTAACTGCGGCCATTGGGGGATGGCAAACACAGGAACCGCCACCCCCCTGCTCTAACCTGCAGCTGTCACAGGCGGCAACCGGCCTGACTGTCACGGGCGGCAAAAGGTCTAGCTACGCCACTGTACCCCACCTTTATTTCATGGGTCATATGATGTATTCAACCTTTAGCCTCTCAATGCAGACACTTTGCATTCACCGTGGACAATTGTAAGACTATCCTCATTAGATATGCTATTTCAGAATGCTGGGGCCCTCTTCATAATTTATGGCAATTTCGTACATTCCTGTCTGACCAGGTGCAATGTGCGTAGCTTATTTAGGAAAAGCTTATTTAAATTGGGGAACACCTTTTCAAAACATGCTCCATCTAATAGGTACTTTCAGTATTAGATTATGGTCTGCTAATCCTGCAAAAGAAACCAGGGAAATTGCTAGTAAAATATTAGGTAATCACCTGGATATATATAGAGTACATTTTATGTTTCAGGGCCATTGGGTGCGGTAAGGATCTTTTACAGTACGCTCCACTGAACAGAAAGAATTGCAAGTCACCTAAGTTGTTATTCCATTTACTTACAGTATATCTAAAAGAGTAACAGACAACAGGACACATTGTATAAGTAACAGGGCAGCGATATTACATATCTAAGGAACAGAAGGCTAGCTCAAAATACTTGTGTCAACATCATATTAGATTAGCACAGTCCCTAAAAGTTACTAAGCCATTCAGTTTTATTTTTTCTTACTAAAACTACAATAGCCCACAAAATAAGACAAAAGCAAATTAATTGGTGAGAAGTACAAGATCACCTGTATATCCGCAGCTACAATCAAGATTACTGAGATGGATAGGGACCTACATATCGTAAATATCCAGACAGCAACAATGGTAACTTAGGAGTCATGGAATCTCTGTATATCCCACACCTCTACTTTGTGGAATATGTTAGGAGTCTAATGTCTATATCCTCTCCAATTTCTTTTGAGTCTGGCTGTGGTTCATCTTCTTCATTATGTACATATATCAGAAATGCTCCTCACAGATCCAAAGATAATCTCTCCCTTCCTTTCATTACCCTAGTCTTTATTATTACAGCTTTATTGGATACCAAATTTACTAGGACTGTGTGCATTTTATTAAAAGCTTGATGGAGAACTCTGTCTCAAATATTGGACAACCACCATTTTGTACAACATCAAATCCAATCTGTAGAATGTAACAGTATATTTTTGTTCACCCACAGAATCAGGCAGATAAGGCACTCCAGTGGATCATAGTGCACATCCCTATTTGTGAAATAATTCTAATATGTGGTCATCTCCTCCAAACTGCTTTCCACATGCCTGCATCACATGAATGAAGTCGGCTTCGAAGTTCCCATATTGAAGACAATGAGGGGACCTCTTTCAACCAGTTATGCAGTGTCTGAGACATGAGATAGCTGCAATGACGTATCCTGAACTGGGTCAGTAAAAAAGTAGATATAACCTGTCAATCCTTTTAAGAACACTAGCCCTTATCACCCATACCTGAAAGCTCTGAATGCTGCGGCTAGACTGGTTTCAGGAACCAAAAGAAACAATCACATCTCACCAACCTTGAAAGCACTGAACTGGTTGCCTTATGAAGCAAGAATACACCTTAAAGTGGCGTGCATGACGCACAAAGCAATTCACAACAATACACCCAGCTACTTGGCGCTAAAGTTGGAAAAATCAGGAGGCTGCAGACAACTACGAAGTGCGAGCACTCTACTTCTGAAACCCCAATCCTTCAGGAAGAAGAGAACAGGCTGTAGAGCTTTCTCAGGGATTGCTCCAAAGATTTGGAACTCTCTACCACCCCGAGTGTGTGGAATTACATCCCTTACAGTAGTCAAAAAGGAAGTAAAAAGTCTATTAATGAACAAATTCATGTCCTAAATCTAAGTATGGGACGTATTTGGCTGCATGTCTTTTATCACATCCCCTGTTGCTCCACAATTGTTTGCTGATTAATGTTTTTCGTGGGATATAGATCTGTGCGTCTGATAGCAAAATGTCTAATGTAAAATGTTCTGCAGATGCTATTGCTCTATTATGACAAATTGACATTTTGTTTGTGTTGACTCCCTCTTCCACTGTTTATTTTTCTATTGTAAAGCGCTCTGATACCCTCGTGGGTCCCGTTCGCGCTATATAAGACTTTATAAATAAAAATTCCCCTGCAGCAACCCATTTCAAGAAAATGTACTTCAAGGAGTCATGGAGCATTGTACTTTTTCTTTGAGCATTGCCCAGACAGACTGTTTGAAGCAGCTGTTTCACCTTTCACTGGAAGACCCTCTTTCAAATAAAGGCTGGACAGCAACCCAGTCTTGATCTGAAAGAGGTGGCAGAGATCTATGTGCAGGCCTGTGCAGCATAGCTGCCCAGATTTCAAATTACTTATCTGTGATATTTCTATGGTTTCAGATTGCGTATGAGTGACATTCTACTGTCAAATATGTGACACTCTGAGGGGCTCTTTCTCATGAGAAAATCAAAGCAATAACCGGTATTTGAGTGCCTTTTCTATGAGTTTTCTGTTATTGCATCCAGACATACCACACAACAATAAATATAAGCCTAATAGAAGCCTGAAATATTGGAGTTGCTAATTTTTGTTAGCATTGTGAGATCGATGAGTTATAACAAGGATTTTGTTGTGAATACATATAATTGAACATGTTTCAATTCTGAGACGACTAGACTGTGGATTGTATATTATGTGGTCTTGAAAAGAAACAACAAAGGGGTCCCTATTTTGAAGACATTGGATTTGTCATAACGATATCGCCTTTAAGTAAACACTTGAACCCTTAGACATTTAAAACCACAATGTTTATTTATTGAAGAGCCAAGAGAGGAGCAGGGAGGCCGTAACACATTGACCGGATTCGGAGAATTAAATACTCCGCATTCCAAAGAGACGAAATGGCCGACTCCATAATTGGAATCGATTTAAAACTGGATCAACTAAATTCGCTTATACGCAGAGCTCAAACAAGCATGAATCAAAATCATGTGCCCGAAGCGAATCCGAGCATGGAACCAACTCTAAACATAACCGTACATCCAAATCAAGGCCAAAAAACTTGTATCTGTGAGCCTCTATTGAATAAACTTGAAACTCTGCCAGAAATAATGTCTACGCTAATAGAAGACCTGAGGGTGAAGACCCAAGCTAGACCACTGAGTCTTAACACCCCCCCCCCCACTCATCCTCGAATCTTGGAAACTCAAAGGCGATCAGAACCATGCCCCAACAGATCATCCCGTCTTATTAACAACTATACCAGTTTAAAACTGGACGATTCACCGTCTAAATTGACACTAAACACTCCTTCTGAACAGCTCTTCTTTGAGCCTCCGGTCTCTGCTGGCAATCTATGTTCACAAACACCGAATGCCACAAAAATAATCATGCACCCCAATACCGAAGCACACCCCTTTACCCTATCAAATCACCATACGCTCACTACCAAGGCCGCCAATGACCAAAAAGCAAGCACTTACCTATCCAGAAAAAATAAGAAGAAATTGAAGAAACTAAACAAAGCAAAAAAAAAGGGCAACGCATTAACACAATGGCTCTGGACAAAAGTGGGCAAGTCCCCAATTGAGCTGATCAATAAGGCAGAAAAAATGGCAGCCTCTCAAAATGAAAAAACTGAAAATTCGGAAACCCTACCGAATTGTGCACAGTCACCAGTAGATCACAAATACCCCGGTAATTGCCCAAAGCAAAATGATGGCCTATCAAAACCCTTTGACAATAGTTCCTTGCTTACAATTGCCACAGTACACAAACCCACTATCAAGGACCAAAGTCCAAAAGAAGGAATAGTGGCGGGCGTCTCCCCATCGCCTTGCCTGGGAGTGGAAAAAAAACAGCTTGAGGTTAACGCAAATGCAGATAGCTCTGACTGTAAAATGCCTAGCCCCCAAGAACCCCCAATGTGCAGCGAGCCTCTAAGAATACCCTGCCCTTTAATAAAGAAACCAAGCTCACAAGCCAACACAGAGCCCCTGGGCACTATCATTAATGCTCCTAGCATCAACCTGGCTTCACTGCTTCAAGACCCTTGTCTTGGCCAACAACAGCATAGAAAAATACTGCTCTATCCGGAGTATGAATCCCAGGGACAATGGGATATCTTAAATAGAGGTAACATCCTCAGACTTTGCCAGCACTTGCCGGGTCTAGAAAGTGTGAACTCAACGGATATTGAGACAGTGTGCTTCATAGACCCTGTCTCAGGACAAAGAAATGAGTCCACACTGGTAACCTTCTTTAATCCAGAACATGGGGCCACGCTAATGAAGAACAAAAAACAATTGAATGAATGGGTATCCAGGCTAGCACTTATATCAACACCAACTACCCGTCCTTTTTAAAAAACCTCTCTGACATAGCTATGTCAGCCAATACCAGACTGGACCAAAAACAAGCAAAGTATAGATCCCAGTCATCCTCGATGCTGCAGGGCTTCCGGCAAGAGCCGAAAACAGTCTCATGGACTGAGAATCCATTGCAAGTAATCGCCTCCACAGCAGGCGGCTCACGAAAATGCATATTAAAATCCCATAAATCGGAAGACTGGTCTTGGCTCTCTCAGGTGTTAGGGTAGTGCACCGATACCTGTGTCTGGCCACAAACCCAACCACGAGACAGTCAACCATTTAAACATATGTTCTTGGAATATTCGGGGCCTCTCACAGGAGAAAACAGAACGATTAATCTCAGGTCCGCTGAAGACCCACGAAATCGTTGCCCTACACGAAACTTGGGCCCTGGAAAATACCACCTGGGAAGACATTACTGTACTAGAATCCACTGCCACTCCTTCTAAGGTGGGCGGCCACGCATCCGGGGGCGTGCTGATTGCTGTGAAGAACTCCTTGACTACGAAGATTGAAATGCTCTATAGCGGGGATGGCGACCATGTCTTTATCAGCTTGGAGATCGAGAGCCAAGCTTAGGGGAAATCAAAGCAAAAAATGATCCTTGGCTGCATCTATTTACATCCAACAAAAACGAGGCGTGAATCCACCTTGAGCAAGTTACTACCAATAATTAACAACCTTGAAGCTCTCTATCCAACTGACCTGTGGCTGATAATGGGTGACTTCAATGCAAACCTAACGGAAATTGACTCTACCCAATCCTCCCAAATAACAACTTTTAACGCAATGTGGGCAATTCCGGAGATAAAATCCCAGTACCAGCGAAAGGACACGAATGGAATACAACTGGCAACAAAACTGAACCATCTCGGCCTGCGCATCCTCAATGGAAGGATGGCTACAGATCAACCAGCCGCCTACTCACACATATCCTCCTCTCGAATGGCCACTCTAGACTACATGTGGATATCGCTAATGGCCTTCCATCTGGTGTTCCAATTCTTGGTAACACCGTCTTCAGACAGCGATCATGCCATTTTAACATGCAGCATTGTCCTCGGGCCAGTACATCGCCCTAACATAAATCCAATAGGGACTGCTTCAGGCCTGCAGAGTGTGAGGAAAATATGATGGTCAGAAAGTAACCAGGATGCAATCGAAATGGAGGTGGAAAAGCTTATGCTCAGAGGTTCCCCTGCCGCTTGCATCCAGGCGACAGCTCCCGCATGGGAAGCTATATTGACCAACTTTAGAGAACTTTTCGCCTCAAAACTGCCAAACAATCGATCTAGGGACATTCCGACTATGACAACTTTGTCAGTTCAACAACAACATACAAGAACTGTCAAGAGTAAACTAAACAAGATACAAAGAAAAACTGCTCATAACGAAAACGATCACAAACTTTTGAAGGAGGATATCATGGCTGCGGGGAAAGCTTATAGGAAGGAACGCTTTGCCCTAAAGAAATTGGAAGAAGACCAGCACTGGGCAACAGCCTTTGAGATTATAAAATCTACAGATCAAAGGAAATTCTGGAATTGGGTTAATAAGGCCAGTCAAACCACCAAACCACCTACCGCAACCAACATCTCTCCGGCGGATTGGGAAACCTACGTTAAAATGCTTTACACAGCTCCAAATGGCCAGATTAGCAACAACCCAGCCTTTCTCGATCAATCAGTCAACCAGGAAGAAACCACCAACCTTGTCAATACACTAACAGTTGACATAACCAGAATAATAAAGAAAATGCGCTCGGGTGGTGCCCCAGGACCTAATGGAATCCCGACCCAAGTATTTAAAACCTCTGCTGGAAAATGGGCCCAGATACTGACACCCCTCTTTGAGGTCGGAATACTGGGTGGCCCCATCGCGGCGTCTTGGCAAGGATCGCTCCTTGTCCCCTTTCAAAAGAAAGGACCGCGCTCCAATCCCGATAACTATCGGATGATAGCTTTCTTAGACGTGGACGGGAAGGCATATGCTAGCATTCTCTTAACAGCACTTACTTTGTGGGCGGAAACCAACAACCTAGTTCCCTTCACTGAAACTGGTTTCCAGAGAGGCTGCCACATTGAAGACAACCTGATATGCATTGCTTATTTGATGGAATCCACCTTAGCCGCAAAAGGTAAAACCGTACATCTCGGTTTTATCGATTTTCGAAAAGCCTTTGACAGCGTAAGTCGGCCAAAATTGTGGGAAAAACTTGCAAGATGGGGTATTCCGCAGTCGCTACTGAAAGCATTAATCGCTCTACATACTGACACCTGGGTCAAAGTGCGAGTCACATCGAGTTGGTCAACCTCCAATAAAATCTACACTACCAGAGGCTTAAAGCAAGGGTGCACCCTTGCACCAATGCTTTTCAACCTGTACCTTGCGGATCTCCCCGAATGGTTGTCATGCATTCGTGCTTTCCCTCCAAGAATAGAGTCAAGAAAGATCCAAACTCTGCAATATGCAGATGACACCATACTGCTAGATCAAACCCAGGTAGGTCTCCAGAGACTGTTCGACTCCCTTGCTCAGTACTGCAATATGAACCTGCTTGAGATAAACGTGACGAAAACTAAAGCAATGATAATAACATCTGGAAAAACCAAAAAGACCACGTGGTTCATTGAAGGGAAAAGACTGGAAACGGTTACTACCTAAAAGTACCTGGGGGTGTGGATCGACCACAAAGGGAGACCCTCTGTGCACACAACCGAAATGCAGGCCGTGGCCCGTAGCCTGGAAGGGGCCTCTATAAGAACGAAAAATGCTTTGCACTCTCAAAATCTAGTACCACTAATAAAACTGATTACCGCAAAATTACTCCCCACTATCTCCTTTGGTGCAATAATATTCAAGGACAAAATGAATAATTGGTTGGACAGAGCACAATCGTCCTGTTATCGTAGGGTTTTTCGGCTGCCAAATTCAACTGCCCATGCCCAAATTCGGAAAGAATTTGGACTGTCCTCCCAGAGATGGATAATGAGTGCACGCTACATTAACTATTTTTTAAAAGCAAAGCACGCTAGCCCCCACTCCTTAAAAAGCGTTCTATGGTTAGTCCTCAGCAACCACAAAACATCGTGGAACAAATATCTGACATCATGTCTAGAATCCCTCAAAGCAAAGGACATATGGTCATCCTCGTTGCCCATTGCGGTGAAAACAAATCTTCTAACCAAACAGGAATTTTTTTTATCAAGCGACCACGATGAGCAACGGGTCGCTCAGCTCTTTCATGGCCCCTGGGTTTCAAAATTATACAACCAGAAAATTCTTCCGCCATATCTGGCAGCTCCTATGAAAGTTCATATAAAACTTCAATTAATGCGATTTCGTTTTGGTTTAATCCCGCTGATGGCATACAAGTTTGGCCAGGGGTACAGGAAAGAGGCATCGTCTCAATGCCGCTTTTGCAAGCAGGAGGAGGAAAACCTTATTCACATACTGTGCATTTGCCAAAAACTCAGAGTCCAAAGAAACTTCTGGTTGCGTCCTATTTGGCTTCTTCTTAACATCAGGACCTGCCAGGAAGCACTAAACGCTTGCATGAGGGGAGACTCGCCGCAGTTGGTGGCCCGTTTTGTTAAGTTCATTTTAGACATTAATTCCCCTAATCTGATTTCTGACCCAGCCTGAGTTTTTCTCATCTCCTGGTGACACTACTGGACGTCTTTTCTAATTTATAATTTCTCTGTTTTTAACTGTTTTGTGTATTTTCTCACCCTTAATACGTAATGGTCAACCTAGTGTGTGTACATTGCAATGATTTTTATTAATTGCGCAATAAAAACGTTACTTTGTATTCCAAAGAGACGGATGAGACCGATGGCAACAATTTATAACGCTACTATCATCAGCATCTTGTCATTTTTGGCTGTGTTTTCCCAGATTTAAGGTAGGCCCAACCCAGGATAAAGAAACGGTGGCTCCCTCTACTCCAACACATAAATTGATTATATTTAAGAATCTCACCTTGCACTAAAATTGAAACTAGTGTGAGGTAATTTCATGACGTGTGGCATTGATTTGAAGACCACCTCTAATTGAACACATAGGATCATACCTTTCTCTCATAAACCTTGAGAGCTTTTTGTCCTGATGAAGGTCCAATAACAAAAAAACGAAACGCTGCGTCAACAACTTTTTAACTTGTTTTTAATATGCTCTTCATGTGATTTTTTAAACACTGTATTGAAATTGGCACTCTAATTATTTCTGAATGTATTATTTGTATATTGAATAAATTGTAATTTTTTTTATATAACAATCATCATTGGATTTTGTGTTTTGTATATGCTACTCATTTGATGGTATCCATAAACATTGTGGTTTTAAATGTCTAACGGTTCAAGTGTTTACTTAAAGGCGATATCGTTATGACAATTCCAATGTCTTCAAAATAGGGACCCCTTTGTTGTTTCTTTTGATGCTTCTCCTTGTCCCGTATTGGATCTATAAGGAGACCTCCCTTATTCCTTTGTATTATTATGTGGTCTTGGCCTGTAGAGTGCCTAAATCACTTCTGCTCTCTTTCAAACACCTTCCATCTTCTGTCTCTTTCTGACCTACTCCATCTACACATCTGATAATCATCTCCTTCCTCTTCACCGGTATCTTATCACTCACTCTTTCTGCATATACCTACTTGCTTTCCACCCATCACCAAGTTCTCTCTCTTCCCCTTATTCCAGCATTTCGTTTGAGTTTGGTGCTACCTGTATTTCAAAGAGTAGTGTACCTCCTTCACACAAAATAGTAATTCCTGTTGGCACACATGTGACAATTGCTTTGTATGCTCAACCGAGAAGCTGCAGTTTGGATGGACATGTAGTCAAACAACTTTATGAGTCAACAAACTGCAATGTGAGAATCCCTTATTGACTTCACTGAAAGTAAAGTAAACAACTTTGCTGGGTCTTGGATGATTTCCATAGCAAAGACGCACCTCTTTCTGACCTGGGCCTGGCTCATAACAACTGCTTGGAGCAACAGAGTTAGCATGCTTGCTGCTATGTTTATCTAAAGACACAGTACTACAGCACATGGCACCACATGGAGGAGCTATAATTAGAATTACTTTCTCATTTTAGTATGGTGATGCAGACACCAGCACTAATATGTGCTAATATAAAACCCTGATGCCTGGTCCTTCGCATGGGTGGTACAGTGAGTGACTTCACCCACCTGTGGGGGATGCCTGAGAGGTCACGAGATTGTTCTTTTCCCTCTTTCTAGTGGTGCTCTCAGGGTGCACTGACTGTGAATCACTTCTATGTGGTAGGCAGTCATTGAGCCTTCTGGCAACTCTTTTTCTCTGCAAGTGCAGTAGTAAAGTATTTCCACATTTGTATAGGGCCACGCCCCCGTTCAAATGAGCATATACACCATTCAAGACTGTGCGAGTGACGGATTTGGGCCAGCATTATCTGTGTTAGAAGTTGGGTTACTGGTTAACTGGGGAGTGAGGCCTGGCCAAGCAGCAACCACAATCCTAAGCAGGGTAAGGCACAAGCAAACCCCCAAATAAACCTGTGCTCACCCCCTGGTAGCTTGGCCCAGATCGCCAGGCTTAGCTAAGAGGCAATTTGTAAAGCATTTGTTCAAGACATCAAACAGTAAAAGAGTGAATACTCCACACAAATGATCCCACACCAGGTTAGAAAATGTAGCTACATTCAACATATTAAACAAGACCAGGACAACTAAAATTCAATCTGTAGAACCAGAGGTATGAATTTTTAAAGACTAAACTGTAAAATAATACCTAAAAGCAGAAAACGACAACTGCAGCTATCTGGTCGCGCAGGACTGGATGAAAGTCAAACATTCAGGCCATCTGCGATGGAGTCCCTGATAAGTCCCACTGAAGGATTACCTTCTCAAGTTTTGTGCCAAGAGTATCGCTCACGTTGAAGTGGGTCTCAGGGATCAAGGAGAACATTGCGGGTTGGTTGGTGTGGCATGAAGAACACGATGGGCATAGCAGATGGATGGGCTGGAGCTTCATGGCGGCGGTCCTCTGTGGGTGATTGATTCTTGCTGTGCAAATAGATGGACTGGTGGTGGCTCATGCTGAATTTTGATTTGAGCGGCGTGGTTCTGGTGTGAACAGGCCTATTAGCAGTTGCGAAGATCCCAAAAGCTTGATTTCAAGAGCCTGTGAGCCACACCAAGCATCCAGGACCTGAGAGGCACCACTTGGGGGTCAGGATCTTGCTGCAGCTGGGTCCAGGAGCTGGTTGAGGAGCCGTTCATGTCTCCGAGACTCAGGCCTGATGCCAGCAGACTCGCCCTTTCAATCATTCTGGGGTCCTGGGTTCAGGATGAAGTTGCAGGTCCACTTCTAATGCAAGCAAGAGGGCAGTAGGCAGAAAGTTAGCGAAGTAGGGCAGCATCTCCTTTAGAACAGCAGCCCAGCAGAGTGGCTGTCAATGTAGAAGTACAGCAGTCCTTCTTCCTGCATCCAAGTGTACTGAAGAGTTGGTGCCCGAGTGTACACAGATGTGTCTTTTAAGTGGGGAGAAGCTTATAGAAGCATGCCTTTGACGTGCACAGATACCCTGCCATCCTGGCCCTGGGTCCAGACTAACTGCAGGGGTTATGCAGCCCTTTCAATTAATCAATTAGAATTTATAAAGCACAGCTAATCACCCAATAGGGTTTCCAGGTGCTTGCAGGTACCCGAGGCCTCTTAGAACAGCCAGATCTTGAGGACCATTCAGAATTCCAGAAGTAAAGTGATGGTCCAGAGGTATGTGGGGAGACTGTTCCAGGTCTTTGCTGCGATGTGGGAGAAAGAGCATTCTTCACATCGGCTTCGGTAGGTGCGAAGAGTATAGGCAAGTGAAAAGGAGGTGGAGATTAGTCTTCTCGACTCTTGGTGGAAGTTCAGGTGGTTATTGATGCAGGCAGGTCCTTGGTTGTGTAGACACATGTGCATGGGTCAGCAGCTTGAATTGACATCTCTTCTGCACAGGGAGCCAGTGGAGTTGCTTGAGGTGGGGTGCGATGTGGGTTTGTTTGGGCAAGGATGAGTCTGGGTGTGGCGTTCTGTATGGTCTGAAGTCCCTGTAGGACGGATGCGACAATTCCTACATAGAGGGCATTGCTGTAGTCCAGTTGGCTGGTGATGAGGGCTTGTGTCACGGTGCGTCTCGTGCATTGGGATGGCCACTTGAAAATTTAATGTAGCATGCTCAGAGTGAGGAAGTAGGTGGAGGAGATGGCATTGATTTGGGATTTCATTGTGAGCTTGTTGTCAGTGGTGATTCAGAGGTTTATGGCGCGGTTGGAGCGAGTGGGTGCGGGTCCTAGGTCTGATGACCACGAGGAGTTGTTCCCTGTGTTGTTGCTGTTGCCAAAGATCAGTACTTCCGTCTTGTCAGTGTGCAGCTGCAGGCAGTTGTTCTTCATCTAGTCGGTGATGTTTGTAATGCATCTGTGGAAGGGGGTTCTGGTGGTGGTGGGGTCATTGGTGAGTGAGAGGATCAGTTGGGCATCATGTGCGTAGGAAATTATTTTGAGACCATGGGATGTAACGATGTTGGCCAGTGGGGCATTTATGCATTGAAAAGCATGGAGCTCAGGGATGAGCCCTGGGAGGACACTGCAAGTGATCTCTTTGGCTTCAGAGGTGAAAGGTGGGAAGTGGATCCGGGTTCTTCCAATGAGGAAGAAGTGAACCATCTGAGCCTGCCACTTTGGATGCTGATGTGCGTATGGGGATCGAGTACGGTGTCGAAGGGTGCAGAGAGGTCGAAGAGAATCAAAGCTGCTGTTTCTCCTCAGGTGAGGAGGGTTCAAATTTGATTGATGGCTGTGGTCAGGACAGTTTCAGTGCTGTGATTGCAGCAGAAGCTGAATTGGGAAGCGTGGAGTAGCTGGTTCTGCTCCAGGTGTGCCATGAGTAGATCAGGATTCGCTTGTTTGGAAATTAGAAACCATTTTAGATGCTAGATGCTTTCATGCCACTCAGACTATACTGAAGCCCAGCTACAGCTACACTGAAGTCTAGGATAATTGAATATTCTGTTTTAATGCTTGCAAAAAACGCGCTGTGTACGTGCTATTGTATGTTGCTTTTATACTTGCACTGATTTTAGCCTGCACCTAATTTAGTAAAAACACTGCTCGGCGACACCTTGTTTCCCGCACTGTTGTTCATGGAGCCATTGCTTTCCAGTCCATCACAGCTTGTGCTGATTGTGCGGAGAAAGCCGTTTGGCCCTACTTCTGACGAAGCGTGGTTAGCGCTCTAGTGTTGTGGTATACGCGGCCATAAAACCGATGCCGGGACGTATGTCAAAGGCAAGCCCGTCTATGCCAGTCCACGCCTCAACGTCGCCAGGAGCCAGGACTCCTGGCCCTTTCAGGATAAAAAATAATACTACCCCCCATCACCACTATTCAGCGGCTACTATACAACAACTGAGAGCACAGAACAAGGCCAGCACACCACTACATCTTTTATGCACCAACCGTTATTCCCATAGCCTAGAGGGCCTGGTGGCCTGTTACAATTATCATTGCCAAAGTAACCATGATTCAGGGAATTTTACGAGGAAGGTACCCAGCCCCAATTCAACCAAGTATGGCCTAAAAAGCTTTCTTTGCAACGTAAGGTCATTAGCCAAGGATGCAACAGAGATATGGGATGTAATCACCTCCCAGTCTCCTGACATTTGTTTTCTGACAGAAACATGGCTAAACCCCTCTAACCTTCCAGCTATCAATCTAGCTATTCCAGATAACTACAAACTAATCAATTTCGATATAGGTTTAAAAATGGGCGGAGGAATTGCCATAGTTTTAAAAACACAATCAATGTGACTGAATTACAACTACCATCACTGACACTATGGATTTAGGTATCTTTAAGATAAGAGTTTCCTCAACTGATAGCGGGAATGGAGCTGATCAATCGCCCCCCTGGGCCCAAGGCCATTTTCAGTCAACACCTGGTGGAACAGATAGCCATGCATGTCTTAGCCTCAAATAAGTTTCTTCTCCTAAGTGACTTTAATTTCCATGGGGCAGAACACTCCAATTTGGAAGTTATGAGGCTATTAACAGACCCAGAAACATTAGGACTCTCCCAAAGATTTAGAGGCCCTACTCATACAGCTGGCCAATCACTTGATCTAATTTTCTCTAACACTGAACGTTTGGCCGGGGGCTCCGCCGAGACCTATACTAGCAAGAGTGCTCAACTGCAGAGATCGTGATTTGATCCTTAAACTGGCACAAGAAAAAGGGGCCATACAGTACAAAAGTAATGACATTGCAATGTACCCATACTTTACACTACAAGTCCAAGCGGCCCGCAGGGAGTTCATGCCTGCAAAGAAGATCTTTCAACAAATCGGAACCAAGTACTTTTTAATCTATCCTGCCAAGTTATGGATTCAAAGCCACAGGAAGCCCACCTTCTTTACTGATGCCAAAGCGGCTTTGGCATATGCGAAGCAAATGGCTAAGGAACAAAAGCAAAAAGCGATGTTGAGTGATTCCCAAGCTGACAACAACGTGAGTGACAATGATTGAGAGTTACGATATTTTACGCTGGATATGCAGATACGTTTTATGTATGATGTATTGTGGTGTTGTTTTTTTTTGATGGCTGCAGTTAAAGTTGGCTCCACGAATATACAAATATGAGACTGCCGTTTTATGTGTATGTTAGCTTCCACTTGCTTCTACGCTGGAACTACTGAGGTTTCTAAAAATAAAAAGCTCCATGATTTGTGGTAACACGTAAGGGGCTCAGCCACCCTGCCATGAGTGCAGGGTAGTCCGCCGGCGGCCTCATGTTCCCCCATGGGATGAATCCCTCAGGGTCACTTCTGTTGAGTATTTGTTTACAGTTGTGGGGGGTTGGAGTGGGACTTTCACAACCTGATTGGTGATTTGTGCGAGAGGGAATGGGGTGGTGGGACAGTTCTGTTTCAGGGACCTGCCAATTTATGTACGACGATGTCAAGGTCAGATGAGGTTGATCCGCACCATGGTGTCCGGTCCTAATTGTCAACACAAGGGGAATGACAAGCTAGTTTATATCAAGACTGCACTGTTTTTGGCCTTAGCACTAGGAGTATGTTTATCACTGAAGGGCTATGAATATATACATTTCCTGCTTTCACTATGACACATCTTACATGTCTCACATGGAATGTTAGGGGTTTAAGTGACCGTAGAAAGACGAGGTCGCTCCAGTCTTATCTTTCAAGACATGGGGTGGACGTCTGCCTACTACAAGAAACTCATCTGACTAAGGCGGTAGTGAGTATGCTTAGACATAATAGATAGGAGGAGGTGGTAAGAGCTGGATACTCAAAGTATTCCAGAGGGGTGGCAGTATTGATACGAAAAGGACTCCAATGGCGGACGCATCACACAATAGTAGATAGGGAAGGAAGATATATCCTGCTGCAATGCACACTATACAACACACCCACGGTGATAATAAATACGCATGGCCCAGACAAGGACTCCCCGGAATTCTTTCAATATATATGGCAGAAGGTACAAGCAAGGATCAACACAACAGTCATATGGGGAGGGGATTTTAATGTGGTACACTCGGATACAGCTGACAGGCAAGGTGCTGCACGTGAGCATCACCCGAAAGCGGCAGCGCTACTGCAAGACATCATAACTGATCTCCACTTAGTGGAGTCATGGAGAGCGTTACACCCATCGCTCAGAGAGGGCACATGTGCAACACATCATCGCAATGCATGGTCAAGGCTGAACTTCTGGGTCGTTTCCAAGGATGTACATACTTGGGTAACAAATGATATGTACCACCCATGCCCTCTTTCTAATCATGCACTTACTCAGTTGACATTTAAAGTGCCAGGCCCATACATGTCACCATTCAGCTGGAGATTCCCATCAGGTGCACTATTAGACCAAGTTTTCCGAGAAGAGCTACGAGAGAAAATAGATGAATATTTCACACTAAATGAGGGCATGGTAGACACTCCTGGTATGTTATGGGAAGCATTTAAAGCTGTGATACGGGTTGATTGCATATCACTTAACACAGGAGTCCTCAGGGACATTTGCAACACATTGAAGCGGCTTGAGGGCGAACTTAGGGAGTTGGAATGATCGCAAACTCAGTCTCCTTCCCCTGACACCATGGCACAGATTAGGACCAAATTGACGGAATTTCAGGCAGAGGCAGAAAGGGAGACGACATACCTACACAAGCACGCCCACGTGTAGTGGTATGGTGAGGGAGATAGAGCCTGGAAAACTCTAGCAGGCCTACTTAGTGTTGAAAGTTGGGCTGAGACCGTCAACATTATCGGCGCCCTCTTGCTCTCCTTAACCTTTTTGTGCGCGTAAAACAACCGCCATTTTGAACACCGTGGCTTCCCCGCTCTCGCCGAGAGCCAGCGCGCCTTTCTCCCCCTCCTAGCTTCGCCGGCATCCCCCGCATACTGACAACCCCCCTGCCTGCACCTGCCGCGAATCGTAAAACCCCTCTTCAGCGCTGCTCTGCCCCAGGCCCTCATCCTGTTCCCAGCGCGACACCTCCCTTCTTCCCTTTCATGATCCCCGGCCCTTAGATGCAAACCCCCTTTTCTCCCCGTGTGCCCGTTTGTCTTCCCCGTTCCCAGGCCGACACCCAGCTCTGCCGATACCATTCCTTGCCCCTCCCCGTACAATAGAAAGCTTCCCCCATCAAAGGATCCCCGGGTTGATCAAAGCCCCCACTCCATGAGATCCGATCAAACCCCCCACATTCCGTGAATCGGCGGAATATCCAGCTGCGCGATACTCATCTCCTGTTGCGACTAGGGTGGGGACTTCAACTGTAAATGTGTGTGGGAACGGGCCCAAAGGGGAGTTCCGGGAATGTCTTTTCCATACATCAAAGCTTTAACATGAATATGTAATCTGCAATAAAGTCATAAAACAGTGTATAAGAGGCCAGGCCTCAGAAATGTAGGTAGAGCACCTCAGAACGATACCTTCTGTCCGTTTCGTTGTGTTCTCCTCCGGAGAGAATAAAACCCTTGTTTCCTGCCTTCCAGTCTCCAGCGCCTGCCTCTTCAATAGTTTAACTTCTTTGTGGGTTCAAGAGGCGACACCGCCGGGCAATACTTAAGGATCTTATATTCTGGTTGGTAGTGTCACCCATTGTTTAACAATTGGCGTCCCAAGCGTGGGGCCCATCAGCGACCCATGGATCCAGTGGGAGAGGTCCTGACGACAAAGTGAACGACTGCAACGATCGGGAACGCGTCTGTCCGATAGACCCTCGTCTGACAGCCGATCATCCGAACTTCACTGGTTCCGAACAGACCTCTCTCGAGTGATCTACGGTCCTGACTGGGAACCATCAGGAGTGCCGCGAGGATAACGGAGAAGAGAGGACGATCGGGCGCTGGATTCGGAAGACAAGAAACTGTCCATGCGGTCCGGGTAAGGTCGTGTAATCACGACAAGTTGCGAAATGATTGCTTGATTGCTTGATTGTTTAAAAATACTAGTATTGCTCCTTTTTATTTATTTGGAGATTCACTGACTGCAAACGGAGAAACAACGGGCTCTCTCTTTGCAAGCAGTGGAGGATAGGTAGGGCAGCAGCCGTGCTTATTTTTTCTCCTCCACTCAATAATTACTTGAAACTGAACTGTTGTTCGCAAAACTATTGTTTCCTGGAGATTCCCTGTCTGCAAACAGGGAAGAGACCACCCTTTTTGCAGACAGTGAAAAGGGTAGGTAACGCAGATCTTTGCGGACCTACTCATTCTCCCCATTGTTATTTATTGGTCTTTTGTTATTTTGATCCATGAGGTATTCACTGCCTGCAAACAACGTAGAATAGAAATATTCTGTCCAGTCTTTGCACCTAGTGATAAGATAGGCAGTGCTGACTTTTTAGTCCCTCGTTACGAGCCGTCATGTCTGTCTTCTCCCCACTGATTAGTAGCCTGTTTAGCCCGGACCGCTTATTAGAGATGGACCATCCAGCCCCACTGGAAGGCACCCCTAATAAGGACATGTTCATGAAGCATGGATTGACCGCTATAGCCTATAGTAAACTATGGCATAAATATACGAAAAAGGGTCAAGAAAGTCAGTGGCCCCTGATAGGATCCTTCGATGATGATAAAATAAAAACGCTAGAAACTGCCCTGGGTAAAAACAAGACAACACCCACTATGCTTGACAGTTTTGGCATGTGGCGAAAAGAAACTGAACAACGTAAAAAGAAAACTGAGAGTAGGTTGGAAAAAGAGCTGCGAAAAGCAGCCCACCTAGCTGCCCAGAACTTAGAAAAAGAGATAAAGGAAAGAGAGAAAGCTAAACAGAAACTAGAAATGGAAACGCCAAGCCAGTGTCCGGTTAGAACTCCCTCCATGCTCTACCCTGATTTACCCTCGAAACAACGAGCCAATGAGGACCTGCTGTTAGGTCCTCCTATCATCTACATGCCCCCTCCATATGCCCCTTCTCAACCCTTGGCGCAGCACGCGCCACCCCCAGGTACAAACGAAGGTACCGCCACAGCGTCGGCCCCAATGGCCTCTGTGCCAGCCGAACCCCTTGTATTAAAACCCGCATCAACAACAACGTTCGACGACCATGAGACTCGAGGGGCTGGCCCTGCAAGAACAAACAGACTAGACAAAGATGAGCGAGCGGGGATCGACAAAATAGCAAGGACACTGGTAGAAAGGAAGGATGATGAAGAGTACATCACAGATATGTTCAGCTCGTATACAGGGAGTCACAGATGACATTTTACCGTACGACTGTGTTATCATGTCTTGAATGCATACGAGGACCGATATCGAGACAAAGGTCCCGAGAGCCTAAGGACTCTGTACCGGAAGGTCGATATCGGGGATGAGGGCGAGTGTGATGTGTCGGACCTCCTTACGGGTACGCTTGAGGTTTTCCGCCACCTCACTGAACGAAAGCCGGGAGCTAAATCCGCAACCTCCGTAGTGACCGAACCACCAACCGAGCAATCTAACACCATGATGCCGATACGAGAGGCTGCCCCTTACTGGGTTCCTCCCCGGGGTACAGGGACTCACGATGATGCAAACAACCAAGATGCGAAGGGAAGGGTAGTGTACAACTGGGTCTACCAGCCATGGGACCGGCAAGAGATACTGACATTCCGGAAATCTCTACCCGACCTACGTAAAAACCCCACTGCCTTCTATACTGAATTGGGTACAGCCCTGGGCTCAACGATTATGACCCTGGCTGACATCGACTTGTTCTTCGGGTTATGTCTACCAGCTGATGTGTGGAAGCAAATCCGGAAAGTCGACCACCTTGAGCTGTTTGGACATACCTGGTCACAACTCAATGACCTGGATAAACAACGGGGACCAGGACAAAAGCCTTTGAAATCCATTCTAGACCTTCCCGATAAAATCGTAGAGAAACTAAAAACCCTGATCCCAGAAAAGAAAGTGGACTGGTCGATAGTAACAGCCTGTCGCCAGAAACCCCAGGAGGATGTATCGGAATACTTCTCCCGGTTTGAAACGGTGTTCTCCGATTACAGCGGCCAGGACACGACCACTGCAACCGGACACCATCTGTTTGTCCAGAATTATGTTAAGGGCCTATCATCGGAAATCTCCCAGAAACTACAGGCCAGCGAGAGTAGTTGGGCAGCCTCCAAACCTACAGCGATTCTCCAAATGGCCCAATATTATGAGCATCAGAAAAATGAAAATGATAGGGCGACAGAGAAAAAGAAGAAGGACTTAAAAGAGAGGGTGATGATTGCCAAACTGCAAGGGGTGACTATAGGACGAGACCAATATCGGGGAAACTACCAGACGAACGTCCCTAAGACTACATTTCCCCAGGACCGCACTCTGACTTCCTACAGTGGACGCACAGACCTTAGAGAAAACCAGTGCGCTTTCTGCAAAGGGACTGGCCATTGGAAATCCCAGTGCCCAGTTCTTCTGGAAATGATCAGAAACAAAGACCCCAGGGATGTAGCAAACGGACCGAGACCTAACGGACAACAACGAGGGCCCCCAAATGATGCGACTAACGACAGATCAAGCAGACCAAATACGTTCGATCGACCCAGGCAGAACCAATATCAACAATCTGACTATGACGACACTCACACCTTCGCATAGGACAGCCAAGGGCGAGGGAGGGATCCAGTCGAGCTCTATGTTGACCAGCAGGGCCCTTATGTCACTGCTAAGGTCCTGGGTACCAAGTCTCCATTTCTGGTAGACACTGGCGCAACACGTAGTGCGTTATCTAAACGACTGATTCCAAGGGCACCCTTGTCTGGCTCACTCATAACATCGACAGGTTTCGATGGAACGCCCTCCACCAACCCTTTGTCTGCCCCGATTCTCTTTGACGTAGAAAACAACACCACCGACACCACGTTCTTGCTTTCCTCCAACAGCCCTGACGCCATTATGGGACTTGACTTACTGAAACACTTCCGAGCGACGATCAGGTGTTCTCAAGATGGAGTTCGAGTGTTTCTTTACGACAACCCCGTTCTGCTTAGACATTGCTCTCCCCGACACATGTTTTCCGTCACCGACGTTGACGCATCCCTGCTTGACACTCTACCTCCGTATCTGTGGGCCAAAGCGGATTCGGACGTAGGACGTATGTTAATTGACCCAGTGCACATTACTGTCCGACCAGACGCAACACTCCCAAAACTCCCACAATATCGGATATCGCCAGAGGGCGAGAAGGCATTGGTAATGATTATCCAGTCACTGATAGACGCGGGAGTGGTAGAGGAAGTGGTTAGCAACATTTGCAACAGCCCTATCTTGCCCATTATCAAGAAGCAGGGAGAGGGAGATGAGAAAGCATACCGTTTTATCATCGACCTCCGAGAGATCAACAAAGTGGTGGTACCCCAGTACCCTGTGGTCTCAGATATCACCACCATCCTGACTTTGATTCCATCCACTGCCACCACCTTTTCCGTCATCGACCTCAAGAACGCATTCTTCTCCATCCCCATCCACCCAGACAGCCGATATCTCTTCGGCTTTACCCTAAAAGCCCGCTCATATAGGTTTTGCCGAGCGCCTCAAGGCTACACGGAAAGCCCTAGCATTTACAGCCAGGCCCTCAAAAGACAACTAGACCAAGTCCAGTTACCCGACGGAGTGGTGTTGGTACAATACGTCGATGACATCCTTTTGGCGGCCGACACCACCCCTCTAGCGGTTGCCGCCACCATTCGACTCTTGCACTTCCTTGCGGAAAATGGCCACAAGGTCTCCAAGAAGAAGTTGCAATTCTGCCTACCCCAGGTCACTTACCTAGGCCACCTTTTGTCACCCCTGATCGAATCCAAACCATTCTAGATACCCCTGTCCCTAAGACCCAGAAGCAGGTTCGCTCCCTATTAGGCCTCACCTCCTTCTGCCGACAATGGTTACCAAACTTCAGCCTCGTTGTAAAACCACTGCTTTCTCTGCTAAACAAAGACATCCCTTTCCCACTCCCTTGGACCCCTGAGTGTCAAACTTCCTTCACAGAACTGCGAGATGCCCTTTGCTCAGCCCCTGTCCTAGGTACCCCTGATTACAAAAAGCCCTTCTCCCTTTACACTCACGAAAGGGAGGGGTGCGCTTTATCTGTCCTGACCCAGGCCATCGGCCCTAAGCAACGACCGTGCGCTTACTTCTCTGCCACTCTTGACCCTGTCGCCAGAGCCTTGCCTGCCTGCCTTCGAGCTGTAGCTGCTGCTGCAATCTCTATCCGACAGAGTGAGGGGATTGTACTCTCGAATTCCCTCACGGTACTGGTACCCCATGCAGTCGACACCCTCCTGAACCAGACCAAGACGCAACATTTGACGAGTGCACGACTGACTGGATACGAACTGACCTTGCTTGCGCCCCATATCACCCTGAAAAGATGCACCACACTGAACCCGGCAACTCTGTTACCCTTGCCAGAGAACGATTCCAATGTGCACCCTGTGCATGACTGCGTGACTCTTACTGACGAACAGACAAAAAGTAGGGTTGATCTCAGAGACACGGCTTTCCCTGACCCCGACGGGGAGCTGTGGGTGGACGGTTCATGCATCAAACTCTCCGATGGTACCACTTCCGCTGCCTATGCAGTCACCACAGCTCGAACTGTAGTAGAAACAGCCCGCATCCCCCAGCGATCTGCCCAGGCAGCGGAACTGATTGCTTTGACGCGAGCCTGCATCCTGGCAACAGGAACCACAGCGAACATTTACACCGACAGCCAGTATGCCTTCGGGGTGGTTCACCATTTTGGGCTCCTCTGGAGGGAGAGAGGATTCTTGACCTCACACGGCACACCCATTTTGCACGGGGATCTAGTCTCCGCCTTAATCGAAGCTGTCCTCCTCCCCAACAAACTTGCCGTTATCAAATGCCAGGCACACAAGAAAGTGACGGACATTATTGGACAGGGAAATGCACTAGCCGACATTACCGCCCGAACGACAGCTGAAAATAGAACGACAACGCGTATGTACGTGACCAGGTCACAAGCAGAAAACTGGACTGACGCCAAGGACACAATTAGAGACATACAAACGGCTAGCACACAACACGAATTGACTGAATGGACACGGGTGGGATTGAAAGACGACGAAGGCTGCTGGCGGACAAAAGACACGAACAGATGGTTGCTACCTGATTCATACTTGATTCCCATATTGACCATGGCACACTCCCCTGCCCACATAGGATCAGCCCCCATGATCGAACTTGTCTCCAGGGTTTGGCACAATGACAAGATCCCAGATTCCGCCAAACGCCTGGTCCAACAATGCTTAATATGCCTGCAACACAACCCCGGGAAAGGAACTGTAGTACCCCGGGGGGGATTTGGGGTCCCAAACCACCCATTTGAAGTCCTGCAGATGGACTACATCCAGCTAGACAGATGCCAAGGCCTGAAATATGTACTCGTCGTGGTGTGCGCATTTAGCAAGTGGGTGGAAGCATATCCAACCCGTGACAACACCGCTATGGCCACTGCAAAGGTTCTGTTAAAGGAGTTTTTCCCCCGTTATGGCCTCTGTCGTGTTTTATGGAGTGATAATGGCCCCCACTTCGTAGCCAAAGTTATCCAGCTCATCCTAAATGGGCTGGGTATTAAACAGAAATTCCACGCAGTCTTCCACCCTCAATCTGCTGGGCTTGTCGAACGACACAATGCCACACTAAAGCTTAAACTGGCCAAAATAGTGGCTACCACGGGCCTGAAATGGCCAGACGCCCTCCCATTGGCATTGCTATCGATGCGCTCTACCCCCACCCGACATCACTTAACCCCTTATGAAGTTGTCTTCGGTCGACCCATGAGCGTCTGGTCTGCCCCGAAACCAACTTCCATTCATGACGTTCCGGACGTCCTAATGTCTGATTATCTGTACAAATTGACTGAAACTTTGTCTGTCCTTCATCAGCAGGTGCAGCAGGCCATCCCCGATGCTTCCAGGGGTCCGGGTCACGCCATCCAGCCGGGGGACTTCGTGCTGATCCGAAATTTTCAGCGATCAAAGAGTTTGGAACCCCGGTGGACGGGCCCCTGGCAAGTGCTGATCACCACTCGGACCGCACTTCGAGTGGAGGGGAAGAAACACTGGCTGCACGCTCATCACTGCAAAAAGGTCTCTCCAGCCCTGGCCACGACAGACACCGTCAACACCCAAGAAGAGCTCCTGAACCAGGACCGACCATCGTTGAACTGCTATCCTGACACAGAGACACTTGAACTTTCAAAACATCCTGACCCCACTGTGCCATCTCGAGAAGGGTATTTCCTGCGTCGAAAGGAGGGAGCTTCGGCTAAGTAGGCCACGGACTAGGTTAAAGGATCTCAGAACGGTGACCCAAACTACCAAAGGTTACCTGGAGAGAAGCTGAAACTAAGTCTGTGGTCCTGCCCACTACCGAGCACCTTGAAAACGAAGATGATGGAAACGCCAGATAAGAAGATGATGGAAGCGCCAAACAAGAAGCCGACGGGGACGGCAGGAAATACCCACTACAGAAATCCGAGAACAGACAGACTCCATAGCTCAAAGACAATTGCACTCTTCATCACAATCCTCTTCTGTTTTCTCCTCATGACCACGCTCTGGATTTTGGAAGAACATGCACCTGCTCACGAAACATTCCTAACCACTGCTCAGCCTACCACCATGAAGGAACATTATCCAATTTCGCTCTCTCCTCAACTAAGAGAGAGGCGAAAGGAGTTTTGGAACAACTCTTTCGTGCAGCTACTTCACCAGCACAATCTTGCCACCAATACCACCAACTGCTGGATCTGTGGGTTGCTACCCCATGCCACTGGACATTCAATACCATTCATCCCTTCACCCTTCTCTGTCCACGGCTCCTGCCTTACTTGGCTGATCCTCCTACAAGAGAGCTATACGGGCAATGCCACCTCCAGCAGAACTGCCACACATTCTTCTCACGGGGCCGGGCGAAACAAGACAAAGACACACTTCTGCCCGCTGACCCCCAGCGACTCGATCCAAATGGACATCCCGGCTAAAGAACGAATCGAAATGCAGGTGTTCAACAATCCAACCAGACCCACCTTCTCCTATCTGCGGAAACGAACGGCTGCCACTCTGACTGTGGCCCTGTCGGTCATCAACGTCACAGGCCACATGTGTGTAGAAGGACTTGGGACACAGCTGGTGGGTCGCAGCGCTTGCCGCTTTACCAGAACTTTGGATTCCACGGATCCACCTTCCTTTGTGTCATCCCCAAACATGTATTTCATCTGCGGCACGAAGGCCTACACCTGGCTCCCCAAAGGCTGGGGGGGCACTTGCTACATCTCCTTCGTCCTTCCTCCGACTTATGTAGCCCCAGCGAATCACCACAGGCAAAAACGAGCCAAAGACATCGAACAAGCCGACTCAACAGGGGCGCAGTTCCTCGATGCTATGAAAGGACTCGTCCCCCTCTGGGGCCCGATGGCAAACAGCCGTGCCATCCGACATTTGACTCAGGCAGTCGAGACAACCATGAACATCACAGCGGGCATCTTTGCCAACAACACTGCCGAGCTCCAAACGGTCCGTTTGGTGGCTCTTCAGAACCGCCTCGTTCTAGATGTGGTTCTGGCGGACCGTGGAGGAGCATGCCGCATTATTGGGTCCAGCTGTTGCACAAACATACCGGACAACTCACCCTCAGTGTACAAAGCCATCGAACATCTTCACAGACTCTCTTCGGAAGTTCACCAAGAGCAAGAAGAATGGTCGCTTGGCGGTTGGTTCTGGGACACCGTCAAAGGCTGGGGCTGGAGACTGCTCACCATTATCCTGATTCCCGTAGTTGTAATATGTGGCCTGTGCTTAGGAATTCAATGTCTGCCACCTATGTGTTCTTTATGTGCGAGTTGTATTTTTCCCAAAACTGTGGACTTTGGAAGCGAACACATGAGAGCATTGTATGATACCGAAGTTAGGAATTTGATGAAAATTGACATTGAGTAAAGCAAGTTGGCTAGATATGTTGAAAAGGGGGGACTGTTGAAAGTTGGGCTGAGACCGTCAACATTATCGGCGCCCTCTTGCTCTCCTTAACCTTTTTGTGCGCGTAGAACAACCGCCATTTTGAACACCGTGGCTTCCCCGCTCTCGCCGAGAGCCAGCGCGCCTTTCTCCCCCTCCTAGCTTCGCCGGCATCCCCCGCATACTGACAACCCCCCTGCCTGCACCTGCCGCGAATCGTAAAACCCCTCTTCAGCGCTGCTCTGCCCCAGGCCCTCATCCTGTTCCCAGCGCGACACCTCCCTTCTTCCCTTTCATGATCCCCGGCCCTTAGATGCAAACCCCCTTTTCTCCCCGTGTGCCCGTTTGTCTTCCCCGTTCCCAGGCCAACACCCAGCTCTGCCGATACCATTCCTTGCCCCTCCCCGTACAATAGAAAGCTTCCCCCATCAAAGGATCCCCGGGTTGATCAAAGCCCCCACTCCATGAGATCCGATCAAACCCCCCACATTCCGTGAATCGGCGGAATATCCAGCTGCGCGATACTCATCTCCTGTTGCGACTAGGGTGGGGACTTCAACTGTAAATGTGTGTGGGAACGGGCCCAAAGGGGAGTTCCGGGAATGTCTTTTCCATACATCAAAGCTTTAACATGAATATGTAATCTGCAATAAAGTCATAAAACAGTGTATAAGAGGCCAGGCCTCAGAAATGTAGGTAGAGCACCTCAGAACGATACCTTCTGTCCGTTTCGTTGTGTTCTCCTCCGGAGAGAATAAAACCCTTGTTTCCTGCCTTCCAGTCTCCAGCGCCTGCCTCTTCAATAGTTTAACTTCTTTGTGGGTTCAAGAGGCGACACCGCCGGGCAATACTTAAGGATCTTATATTCTGGTTGGTAGTGTCACCCATTGTTTAACACTTAGACCACCTAGGGGAGCAGAATATATAACCGAAATGTTAACAATCAATTTGATAACTTTATTTCGGCCAAAGGCCATAAAAGCACAAATAAAATATGTACATACAAGATAAAATACATAGAATACATAAATAGTTAAAAACCTTGGTTAAAAAATTATTAAACAATAAGTTATCAAATGAAGGATGACAGTCAGTTCAATTAATCACATTTTATCACAATTGATCAGAGTAGACCTTCTACGCCACATACCATATAAAAAGCGGGAGACCGAGAACACAATAGGGGGTGAAGTATCGAATCTTAAAATTCTACAAGCCTGAGCACATTGTTTTAAGCCCAAATTTCTACACAGCGGTGCCAGCCAAGATCGCCGTATTGCACTATAGGCAGAGCAGAAGAACAGGACATGGACCGTATCTTCTTTACTGTTGTTGCAAGCTGGGCAGATTCCCTCTTCTCGTCCCGCCCATTTGCAAATCAATGCCCTAATTGGCAAACAGCCGTGTCTTAATTGTGTATATAGTTTTCTTGCAGTGGGAGGCTGTATTAAATCCATGAACTCCTCCCTCCTGGGCGCAAGTTTAACCTGCAGAAATTCTGTAGACAACCTGCTCATAGTTGACAAACAATACATCAAACCTAGATTATACTGTCTCAGGGAGGCCAGCAGCTCAGTTCTCTGCACCGCTGGGCAACTCTCCTCTGGGGTCTCCCATAATTGGGGCAAACCTATTTGGTATGCAACAGCTTTAATATGGGATAACCAAGGTATATTTTTGCTCTTCAGCCGCCCCCAAACTGCGGAGAA
Source organism: Lissotriton helveticus (assembly GCF_964261635.1). Classification (NCBI taxonomy): domain Eukaryota; kingdom Metazoa; phylum Chordata; class Amphibia; order Caudata; family Salamandridae; genus Lissotriton; species Lissotriton helveticus. The sequence continues at coordinate 1,533,479,789 of NC_136067.1, forward strand.
CTCTGCTCTATAATCATCAAGCTCGGGTACTGTCCAGAGCCTTCTCCAATATAGGAGAGGTCGAGCCGCTAACAGTTCTGAAATGGGCTCTAAACCCAGGTCTAGTCTCAAGGGTATGAGCAGAGTGCTCTGGGGGAGGCCAATCAAGTTCCTCATGAAGGCCTGCTCAACCCTCAAGAGGCTTGTTATACGCGTATGACCCCAGAGCTCTGCACCATACATTGCAGCTGGTCTGGCTTGAGCACCGTAGATTTCAAGCGCTGGAGAGACTGGCTTGAAATGGGTTGTACTCTGGAACTTGCGAATACCCCCTACAATCTGCGAAAGCCTCAGGGCGGACTTGGCTACCTGTGGCCCCAGCAGAAATCTTCAGTCAGGGTGACACCCAGATATACAAAGGTTCTCACCCTTTCAAGCGGGGTGCCATTTAGTACAGGGCTAGGGCGGGTGCGTTTCGGGGGACCGAAGATCATAAATTTCGTCTTATCTAGATTAATCTCAAGTCCGCGCGAGGCGCAGAATGATGCGAAACCATCCAGGACCCGCTGGGTGCCTGTTGATGTTCGAGACAACAACAAGGTGTCGTCTGCGAACATCAGAGCAGGCACCTGACCCGACGCCAGCCATGGGGCATCACTATCCCTGACGTTGTCTAGTTCACCCACCAAGCCATTTATATAGAGGCTAAAAAGTGTGGGTGCCAGGGCACAGCCCAGGCGTACGCCTCTAGTTACTGGGAAGCGGGCTGATAATTCCCCGTTCTTCCCACACCTGACCTGGGCATAGTTCCCTGCATGAAAACGCTTCAGGACATCTAACAGATAGGGCGGAAGGTCTAGTTCTTTCAAAACCCTCCATAAACTCTCCCTGGGCACAAGGTCGAAAGCGGCCCGCAGGTCTATGAAGACAAGGTAGAGGCTGCCACCCTCAACACTTACTGTCTTCCAAAAAAGGACCTGCAGTCTAAAAAGTTGGTCCAGGGTCGAGATCCCGGATCTAAAGCCGGCCTGGAGGGTAGTCATTACTTTATGCTCCTCCGCCCATCCTAGTATTCTATCCAGAAGGATCCGGCCCATTAACTTCTGAGTAGTATCCAAGAGGCTAATCGGCCTATAATTTGAGGGGACTAGATGGCAGCCCTTCTTAAAAATAGGGACGATCACAGCCCCCGCCCAGGTATCCGGTAACTTGGCTCCCAAGAGGACCGCATTAAACAATACGGCCAGGTACGGTGCCCACATTTTTGGCTGAGAGCGAAAAAGATCACCTGGTATCCTGTCAAGGCCTGGTGCTTTATTAGGGAGTTGCCTGGTGATCACAAGTTCTACCTCCTTGAGTGAGATACTCACAACACTTCCAGAGGCCACCCTCGCCCCGATCTCCCACTGGTCTGTCTGGTGTCCCAAGCCCGAGGCCCCCAAAATGTTAACAGTAGACAGTGAGTTAGTCAGAATACCACCAGAAATGTTACGTACAATGTCTCGTTATTACAAAACACTATATACTTCTAAATACAACCCTTCTCAGGCTGACATTGTGGACTATTTGGATACGTTGGCCCTGGCCTGGTTCAATGATGGCGCAAGACAATATATGGAGCTGCCTCTCACTGTTGAAGACATCAGGCAAGCAATAAGTAGCATGCCAGCTGGTATGGCTCCGGGAGCAGACGGGCTGACTGCAGCCTTCTACAAAGAGTATGTAGATATCCTCGCCCCCGTCTATTACATATGTATTTAGAGGCGATGGATACAGGCATTCTCCCCCCACATTACGTAAAGCCACAATAATTACTTTGCTGAAACCTGATAAAGATCCCACGGTACCTGATTCATTTTTCCCACTGTCCCTAATCAATTTGGATGCTAAGATTTATGCCAAACTCATTGCAAATGGGTTGCAACCGATGCTCCCGCAGATAGCACTGCCGGACCAATCTAGTTTTATACCGGGTCATTCGACGGCTCATATTCTGAGAACAGTGTTTGGACTCCTCCATTACTTGGCCCCCCATGTGCAGGCAGCTGCTGCTTTGCTAGATGCCACAAAAGCATTTGACTCCTTGGAGCGGAAGTTCTTTTTTGTTTTGCTGCCCCTTATGGGGCTCAGCCCTCTATTTATTAAACAAATTCAACTGATATACACAAATCCGATGGCAAAAGTCAGACTAAACAGACAGATATCGGAACCGTTTGCCGTAACGAGGGGGACAATGCTGGGCTGCCCTCTGTCGCCACTATTGCTCGCAATTTGCGACAGAAGCATTGGCAGCTAGGCTTAGGCAACACCACACACAAAGGAGCATTGGGTTCACATCTAGAGGATTATTGATCTCGATGTATGCCGACGACATGATTGTATACTTGACGAACCCAAAGGATAACTTTGTAGTCATTATGAGAGAATTGATCCGTTATGGTAGGCTCACTGGAATTCAAATAAACTGGTCGAAATCCATAATAGTCTCGCTCACCTATACCATGATGCAGTTTGACATGGAATTCCCTATACAGTGGGTTAACGGAGAAGTGAAGTACCTGGGAATATGGGTCAGCAGGTCTCTGCAGGACATATGGCTAGCGAATTACGGAAGAGTGGGGGATTGGATAGAGTGTAAAGTACAGAGATGGAAATTGCTACCGCTATCATTGATCAGCTGTATAGCCATCATTAATATGGTGATTCTGCCCAAACTGTTGTACCTATTTGTAAATATACCGATGCCGTTGAACACCCACTTTTTCAGAAAACTCTGAAATCATGTTCTTGACTTAGTATGGGCCGGTAAGCAACCCAGAGTCTCGTGGAGACTGTTGACACTGCCCTTTACCCAGGGGGGCCTAGGAACTCCAGATTTTGAGCTATATGCATACAGGGCACAGGCGCAATACCTACACTTCTGGCAGCACCCGACACCCTACCAACCTCATGTAGCAATAGAAATTGATAGAGTGGCTCCCATTCCACTAAATACTGCAGTCTATCAGCCTTATAAAAGACCACAATTGGAAATCAACACCGTTGAAACCACACGTTGGGCATGGATAGGGATTGCGAAAAGGGCTCAACATGAGGAACTGTACGCTACTTCCATGCCACTAGGAGGTAATCCGCTACTATCTCCGTTAATGGACAAAGCGACCACACTGCAGACTAAGGCTCATGCATTGGAGAAGGGTAGCGATTTATACCCATATGGAACATTCCTGACACAACAACAGATGTGTAACACACAACCGCCTATAGCATCAGACATGCTATTATACTACAAGATTAGGGCCGCATGCCGAGCTAGATATGTGTCTTTTCCTCAGGAGCCTCCAGCAAAGCCAGAAAATATACTGTCCAACCCTTCTCCTCGTAAATTAATAACGCGCATTTACAGTATCAACCAAGGCGAGTCACCTATAATAGCTTCCACGGCTAAAGCGGAATGAGAAAGAGACACTAACCTCGTCATCACAGACAAACAGTGGCAATATTGCTGTTCACAATTAGAGAATCTCTCACCTAACTATAGATTTTGGCTAATCCACTTCAACTTCTTACACAGACTATATCGCACACCTTCTCAGCTACAGCACATGGGTATACATCCAGACTCAAGATGCTGGAGATGCGGGGCTCAGAGCGCCACGTTTACACATATATCATGGGAATGTGGACCGATAGAAAAGTTCTGGACTGAAATTTTTAGACATGTTGGACAAATCACTAATTATCAGTTAACAGTTTCTCCCTTGACAGCGCTTTTAGGTTTTGTTTTGGACGTCCCAAAGAACTCTCGAAAGCTCACGGCCAGGTTGCTACTACTGGCTAAGCGTCAAGTGGCAATGCACTGGAAAAAGCAGCAGCCCCCCACGGTAGCTCCAAGGTTAAATACTGCAGTTTACTGTAAGGACCAGCTATCCCATTATTGGGAACTAATGCCTCGTAGATCCAGACCTGTTGATATATGGGAAACTTTCGTGAACTGGCTGGGATCGGGTGGGTCCGACCTCTGTGGTGGCCATACCACGCAACATGGTCAGTATCACTGTGGAATGGGTGCTTACATAGACACCAAATGGTATGAAGTTTCAAATACAGGGCTCTGGGCGGAGGGCAGGTACAGCTAAGTGTGAACAAAGTGACTTGTGTGGGCGGCGGGACTACGGCAATAACACACAGCTATGTGAAATGAAGAGTGGTGCATTGGTAATTTGAGAAAGGCAGGAGGGAGGGAGGGGTATGTTGTTCTTTAGTTAATTCACAAAGTATAACCGTTAAGATTCAGTTTTAACTAGATCAATGGTTTACTCAACGGACTGTGTGACACAGGAAATATACATTGCTGCCGGCCCGATGGGTTGTAGGCAAGAGAGCTGTGTAATGGTTGCTCAGTCTGAATGATTATTATGCTGCCGGCCTCAGGTTTGTGGGCAAATAGCTGTGTCAACTGTGAGTTATGCAATAAAAATTAAAAAAAGAAAAAACACTGAACGATTGGACTGTAAGGAACCACTCCCCCTTACGAGGACTGACCATTTCTTAATCACTTTTGATGTGCAGTCTTTTTATTCCCCGATTACAACTAGGAATAGCAGACCGCTATGCGAAGTCCATAGACTTTGGCATAAACTTACTCCTGAAGCTTTCCGCGAAGCTTTCCATCATAACTAACCACTAAGTAACTCTGAATTGTTGGAATCCTTCAACTCTGCCCTAACCGTAGTGCTGGAAGCAACCGTTCCGCACAAAAATCATGGTTCCACCTTCGGCCCGTTGTTTTTGCCAGAGTTAAAAATAGAAAAATCAAAGTGCTAGTCTTTGCATAATAGTGTTGTCCATTTCCATATCATTCACCAAAAACTGTACGATTTCAATCATAGCAATAAGCAATCCTCCTTCTGTGAACCACTCTTCTGTTTCTTCATTTTCATTATTGAGTCAGTAGAGTCAACGATTTTGCGATTATTGTAAAACATTTATGCAGATGCATGTATATACTCATCATTATAAGACCTCTGTATTAATATGAATGCACCAGTACCGGTATCACTCTTGATGCCACTGCAGTGATGAAGATCAGTGTTAATCAAAAATAAAGACCCTTATGAAGCTGTGAGTGTAAAATCCCAATTGGCTTTATAATGTTCTAGGGTAATTGCAAACCACACAAAGGGCCAGATCTACGACCATAAATTGCATACGCAAATGGGTTAGCAACCCCTTTGTGCATGAAAAAACAAATAGGGCCATGTACAATTCCTATTTAGCGAGTTGGAATTTTTTTGTGACTCCCTAAATAGGAATTGCAGCTCGCTATTAGGAAGGGGGCGTTTCAAGGGCATCCGTTCCAAATAGCAACTCTCTACCTCGCTCCTGGTTTTCTGTCTCTCTGCAGCAGCAGCGGTGTTGCGGTGGTGTTTGTGCTGACCGTGAGACGAGACCGTGAGGCGTGCGGGACGAAGCTTCCTTGGTCTTCAGCTTTCAGCTCTCAGCTCCTCAGCCTCTCCCAGCCCGTAGCGCCCCCCCTATTGCCAATCTTATAGCCGGGGAAGTGAAGGCTGTGGGCGCCGCAGATGCAGGACGCAGGGCACGAGTGCTGAGCCGAGCCGAGCTCCAGGAAGCGGTGAGTGGGTGCGAGCCGCAGGTGATCCCAGAGCAGGTTTCTGAGCTCCAACGGCCCGCAGCAAAACTCGAGGGACCTTGTGACCCCCGAAAAATAGAGGAGATGCTGCAAGGGCTGTCAAGGCCCCGAATAGAGGAACGGAAGAAACAACAATTGGCAAACTCCTACAAGCCAGTTGCGTGCCGGCTCCGTGAGCTCCGTGTGATCTTGGCTGGCTGTGCATCGGCACAGGGGGAGCCTGTGTGGTTTTGGCTGCCTGTGCATCGGCTGCTGTAGGTGGCAGGTGGCAAGAGTCTTGGGGCTTGAGGCTCGAGGCTCATTCGGACTTAACCTAGCCTCGCCTCACCTTGCCTCCACTTACCTTTATGGTTTATTCAGCCCACAGTTCATCCAGGCCTCATTCCACCCAACCTGCTTCTTTCAGCCATTTAAACTGCTCCATAGTGAAAGTCCGGCTCCGGGAGGCAGTTCTTGAGGTGGCTGAGAGGCAGGGGAGGGCGGGGGTGGGGCTCAGGAAGAGGTCTAAAATCAGGGGGGAAAACTCCTGATAAATCTGACAACCCCACCAAATTGAGCCAAAAGACTGTATTTTTTTTATTTTTTATTTAGCCTCACTCATATGGAGATTTACAGAATCACAGGACCACAGGAACAAAAAGGCCTGAAAAGATGAGATAAGGCAGGGAGAGGCGTTCTGTCACATCCATAATTAACAAAACAAAATAAAAGAGCAAAAGCTTGACTGATATAGCCAACAATGAGAGCTCAACGACGGAATTAAAATCATCTCAGATTCTGGTTGATGCTGAAGGGCTGGAGGAGAGTGCAAAAACTAAAACAGCCAGTCATCAACCGAAGATTGATATGAAATTTGCTTTTTTAAGGGATGCTAGGGCAGCCCTCTACATAAGAAATGCAAGTCTCAATAACCTTCCGTCCCCTTTGTGCCCAGTAAAAACAGACCTTCAAGCACCTGCTGTAGACATGTCGGTCCTAAACAGCGGAGGCAGGGAATATAAAAATGAAAAAGAAGGCAACAGAGATCATAAGTCCAGAGCAATAAGTACCCCATATTTAGAAGGCCTGAAAGAGAGGATGGTCCTCAAAGAAACGCCCACTGAACTCCTCCAAGCAAGGGATATGGCGCATGGGATCACTCAGATATCAACATCAGGAGAAGGATCCTTTACCGCCAGGATCGAGCTCGACAAAGCATCACCACTCAAACCTATTGTCACCATTCTTTCGGGGAACTTTAGCTCCACTTCTGATAAACACAATTTCAATTCAAACAATTTACAAAACACGGGGGCGCTAGAGGGCGCGAGACAAGATGGCCGCACTTGAGTGAGGCTCTGTCGGATCAAGCAAAAATCCGACATTTATCCTGCACATCCAACTTAGCTAATCACACCGCTGAAGCGAGGAGGCATCCTGATCCCTGCGGTCATTTTTTTGACCATTTCTGAGGCTCCTTCCGTCTGCGGTGCCCAAGTAACACCGGGAGCTGAGACGGGCCTGGAGAGTCGGCAGATCACCCGCGAAACGCACAACAACGAGGGTCCCCCACTGGCGGCTGCATCGGCGAGCGACGGTGGTGAGAAGCGGAGGAACGCGACAACAGCCCGGTGCCCAGCGAGCTTATCCCGGATCCCCTGACAGAGCGAGAAGCCTGTGGCGAAGGCCGATAACGCACCTGAGCACAACGCGGGCAACGGGCCCTGAGACGGCTGCTGAGCCACGCGCCAGGACTATTCCGGCTGCTGGAGGAACGAGCGTGGAAGAGGCTGCTTTCCCCGGACGTCTCCGGCGCTGACTGCGGTGAGTGGGGAAGAGGTCCGGCGCGGGCCGAGGTCGCGGAGGTGGTACCGGGCCTTGTGCGCGACCTCCCCCCTGCGAGCTGTGGTCGGGGCCGGGCGGGGCGGGTAGCGGGACCTACTTCTGCTGCTACATCCAGAGGAATCGGGTCCGAGAGAGTGCTGTGGGCCCGGGCTGCACCCTGATTGATGCTGCAGGTGTAGACAGCGCTCAGCGTGTGGGCCGCAAATTCCGGACCTCAACTTCTGATCACGCTGGGGAAAGTGGGAGATAGCGCATTGCCGTGAGAGAGGAGTTCTGAATTATACGCGGCGCCTCAAACACAGCCTGGTCACTGCGGATTACCTTCACTGTCTATAGCTGCTGGAGCACAGTATTGTAACTAGATCTCTGGGCCTGGACAGTTCGAGAGGGAGCCGACTGGGGAGATTGGAGATTCAGTGGGCACCACATTTGCGGAGCTGTGGCTGGGGCTGCGGATCGTACATAACCATGGGCAGGCCGGACAGGGGGCAGACAAAGATAACATTTGAGTCTCGCAGGCCGGCCAAGACGTCGCAAAAGACCGCCTCTGACTCAGACTCAGAAATCGCAACTGGCGGGACGCCGAAACTGGAGGCAATGCTGTCGGCCATGCAAAAATCGCTGCAATCTATTGAGGGGGCCATGTCTGCGGTCAATCACAGGCTGGATCATATGTCAGCGCAGCTGGAAAAACATAATGCCCGCATGGGGGAGGTCGAGCAGAGGGTACCGGCCACTGAAAACGGGTTAACTGCAGTCACCGATAAGGCCTTAGATATGGATAAGATACTTGCAGTTATTAAAGCAAAGAATGAGGATTTGGAGGCGCGCTCGCGACGCAACAACATCCGCGTCACGGGCCTGCCGGAATCAACAAACGTGGGAAGAATGGAGGTATACATTGAGCGCCTTATCACGGATATTTTTGGGACTGAGCAACTGTCGGCCATGTTTATTATTGAACGTGCGCATCGGTCTCTAGCAGCCTGACCGCCGCCGGGCACCCCTCCACGTCCTGTAGTTGCGCGTGTCCTGAACTATAGAGACCGGGACGCCATTCTGAGAATGGCAAGGGAGAAGGGCACAATAGAACATCAAGGGAAGAAGTTAGTTTTTCCCAGACTTTACAGCAGCGGTGCAGGCAGCGAGAAAATAATTTGGCACGGTCAAGCAATTCTTACGGAAGGAGGAGGTACCCTATGCCATGTTCTACCCCACTGGACTCCGAATCGGCGCCCCTGCGGACAATAAAATATTTAACACTCCTAACGTGGCAATGGAATATGCTAAAAAGCTGAAACGTAAAAAGCGGGACTCTGCCACGACACCTGAGGAGGAGGAGAGGGCTGAAGAAGAGAGTTGATTTGCCGGGAAAGGAAACCTGAGTTACGCAGTTGTTGGTTATATAGCCTAGGGTGCTGCGGCTCCTCACTTCACGTGGACTGTCTGTCTTTGTATAGGTAAAGGTCTGGGTCTCCAGGCCACATGGGATTTAGGTGGAAGTATTGCACGCCCGAGGCCTGATCTTCTGGACGGATGGTTTATAGGGTTTGGGATTGCACAATTGGTTCAGGGTGTGGGTACTGACAACACGAGTATTGGAGGGAGGGACTGACAACGTCTGGTGTGGAGATTGATCGAGTTCGCTCTGAAGCTCAGTTGGTAATACATTGCACTGTTTGTAAATGGATGTTTAATGATAAACTCTTGGTCACCTCCCGTTTTGTCTTCTACGGGAGGGATATGCACCTCAGCGCCTTCCACATGGGTGTACCCCAATTGTTGTATGAATGGGGGTGTGGGGGCAGGATGAGAATGGGGTCGGGATGGCTTTGGCCAGTTTGGGTGGCTGAAGTGGGAGGGGGCTGATGGAGGAGGGGGAGAGGGCGAGGGACTGTTTCTGGATCTTCCCGGGTTGGGAGGGTTCGTTGAGCGCGCACAGCCAAGGCATAGTTCTTTCTACTCTACATCGAGACAATTCTGAACTGATTACTGAACTGTTGTATTGCAGGTACGTGTTTGATTATGGTTGATGTCCAGCAACGGTAGGATTAACTGGATCACGTGGAATGTACGGGGTCTCAATAGTCCCAAAAAGATTAGACAGGTACTGGGATATCTGAACCGCCACAATGCACATGTCATTTTCCTCCAGGAAACGCACTTAACACCGCATACATCAACCTCTGTGGCTAGACAGTGGGCTGGGTTCAAACTTGCCTCGTCGTATTCCACATATGCCCGAGGTGTTATGATTATGATAAAAAAGAATGTCCCGTTTGTGAGTCTGCATGAGGAAGTTGACAAAGAAAGGAGATATATTATACTGCAAGGGAGGCTATGTGGGACACTGATCACAATGGTGAATGTATACGGACCCAACATAGACGACCCAGACTTTTATGCGATATTATGGAATAAGGTTTACGAATTGCCATCATCTGCTATAGTGTATGGGGGGGATAGCAATGTGGTCCTGGAACAAGGTGTGGATAGAAAGGTCAACTACCTCCCGCAGGAGAAAAAGGCTGTGAGAGTGGTGCGTGATGGTATGACTGAATTAGGTCTGGTGGATGTATGGCGCCTGAGACCCCAGGGGGCGCGAGAGGGCACGTGCTACACGTATGCACATAACACATGGTCCCGCCTGGACTTCTGGTTGGCGACCCGAGATGTGAATGCTTGGGTCACAAATGTTGAACACTTAACCCGCACGTTGTCCGATCATGCTCCAGTACTCATGGAGATGGTTCCTCCGGCGTATACCCCTGCCCCATTTACCTGGAAACTGCAACCTACTGCCATGCTGGATTTGGTATTTAGGGAAGAGGTGAGAGAAGCGATTGAAGGTTACTTCTCAGCGAATGTGGGATTGGTGGATGACATGAGCACTGTTTGGGAGGCTTTTAAGGTGACTATAAGGGGGGTATGTATAGGAAAACAGGCTGGGGTTCTCAAATCACTGCGCAATTCCATGGCGCAATTGGAACGCAACCTGCAGAGCCTAGAGCATCGCTATCACACTGTCCCCACTGAGTCACTGCTGGCCGACATCCGGTCAAAAGTGGATGAATACAATGAATTGGCGGATCAAGAGGTGCGCCACCTGTCCAAACAACGCAGGGCCCGATACTATGGGGAGAGTGGGCGGCCGGGGCGCGCACTGGCGGAACAAATTACTGAACCCTGGGCTAAATACTGTAATGTGCAGGAGCTCACTGTGGATGATTACCCAGTGCAGGACGCTGCAGCCATTCTGAGCCAATACGTGCAATTTTACAGCGGTATGTATGGACGTAGAGAAACGGCGAGTGAGGAGGAGGTGGGCCGCTATTTGGACGAGGTGGCGTTAGTTTGGCTGTCCAAGGCGCAACAGGAATTCTTAATGCACCACTTAACGGCTGACGAGCTCAGGTAGGCCATCGCAGGTTTACCAAACGGTAAAGCTGCAGGCACTGATGGCCTTCCGGCCGAATTTTATAAAGAATATGCCGATATCCTCCTGCCGCACCTGACTGCAATCTATGCAGAATCGTTTGAGAATGAACGACTACCTGCCACACTCAGGGAGGCCTTAATAATTGCACTGCCTAAGCCCGGGAAGCCCCCCCACCAGTGTGAGTCCTACCGACCACTATCGTTGATGGATACAGACGTCAAAATACTAGCTATGGTCTTGGCTACGCGGCTGCGTTTGCTCCTCAATGTTATGGTTCTACCGGACCAGTTGGGATTCATCCCTTCGCGCTCTGCAACACATAACCTACGCACTATGTTTGCAGTCCTGCACCTGCTCAAACCAGATCTTCCGGCAGTGGCGGTACTGTTAGATGCAGCAAAAGCGTTCGACTCTATTGCTTGGAGCTTCTTATTTGCAATGTTAACTCGAATGGCGGTCCCCGTGTTTTTTATTAACTGAATTAGATTGCTCTACACAGACCCGTTAGCCCGTGTGCGGATTAACGGGCATGTTTCGGAGGTCTTCCCCATTCAGCGCGGAACTAGGCAGGGCTGCCCGCTCTCGCCCTTGCTGTTTGCTCTGATAATGGAGCCATTAGCTTGCATGCTACGTCAGCGTCATGCGGAATCAGCACTGCATTTTGGGCAGCGGCCGCTAGCTGTATCCATGTATGCGGATGACATGGTCCTGTATGTACGAGAACCGGATAGATACCTGGAAGGGATTATCCGGGAGTACATTCGCTTTGAATGGTTTTCAGGCCTGTCCATTAACTGGACAAAGTCAATTATTCTGCCTCTTACTGATAGCACCATTAGATTTCTGCTCAATTTTCCTCTGGAATGGGCCATGGAGCCTGTCCGCTACTTGGGCATCTGGATACATCGTGACCCGAATGAAATTATAACGGTTAACTATGGAACAGCGGTGTCCAAGCTGGAGGATCAGGTGGGGAGGTGGATGAGACTGCCACTGTCCTTCGCTGATCGTGAGGCGCTGATCAAGATGGTGGTTCTTCCACGGTTTTTATACCTTTTCGTGAATGTTCCGCTGGTCCTTCGGTGTCATTTTTTTACCACGCTTCGCTCTCTCTTAATTACTCTGGCATGGGGAGGCAAAAAACCTCGCCTGGGCTGGGACGTTTTGACGAAACCATATGTGCTTGGAGGTTTTTCTGTCCCGGACATGCACCTCTATTATCTATGTGCGCAGGCACAATTTGCCTCGTATTGGCTGTCGGCCCCGCCGTTCACGCCACATGTGGCAATAGAGGCCGGAGCAGTACAGCCGTTTCTTTAAAGGCCTTGATTGTGAACTCCCACTCGGTATATGAGAAAAACGAGGTGGATACGGTGCGATGCACAACCGGGGCCTGGACTGCTCTGGGAAAAAGGGCGGGAAAGCTTCCATTATATGCGCCGGCAATGCCTCTTCTATACCATGAGGGTATCTCGGTGACCGGAGAGACCGGAGCACTTCGCCTCTTACAAACCGCTGGAATACAAGAAATGGGGGATGTATTCCCGGGTGGGACGTTTATTACACTACAGGCATTCCTAGCTACGGGAATGAATGAGGTCATGGCCATGTTCATATACGCCAGGCTTCGCTCCGCACTGCGCAGCCTATTCCCGACTTTCCCATCGGAGCCGTCGACACTGGAAGCATTACAGCTTCTATACAAGTCAAAAGACAGGACGCAGCTGGTGTCCCGCTTATACCGAGCCACGCAGCGAGACGAGGGAGGTATAACGAGCTGCTCAAAACGTAAGTGGGACGATAAGCTTCTTCAGCCGCTGACGGATGACGAATGGGAGGAGAGCTGCTCTATGACTGGCAGGTTCGCAGCGAATGGAAACTTTAAACTTATACATTATAAATACTTGCATCAATTGTATTATACTCCGGCACAGTTACGCAAGTACGGGCTGCGAGATTCTGATAATTGTGTGCGCTGCGGGGCTGAGGCTGCTGATTTTATGCATTTAGCGTGGGAGTGCCCAAGAGTATCTGCATTATGGATGGACGTAACTGAGGCGCTGACTGCTATGACTGGTGTGACTGTTGAGAGCGATCCTAAGATATGTCTGCTGGGCCTGTTGTCTAGTGTGCCACCAGAAACACGCTGACTGATTACTCTGTCGCTGCAAGTTGCTAAGCGCAAGGTTGCTGTGTGCTGGGGGGACGGCGGGCACCTGCTCTGAAAGACTGGTTGAGAGAGTTGGCGTATTGCCGTGATCAACTTACATGTTACTATGAGGAATTGCAAGTGAAGTCCAGACCGCGTGACATATGGGGAACCATACAATGCATATCTGGCAGTAAGGGCGGACTCTGATGCATGATCCCTGAAACCCAGAGAGGGTGTGCTGGGCAGATTGGTCCGGAGAGTGCGTTTCCACAAGGCTGGCGGAGTGGCTGTGTTCCTTAAGATGTCCGCACTGGGATACTGGGAGATGTCGTACTAGGTAATATTGCACTACCGGAGAGGTGTCTGGATTGCCTACTTCTGCTGCTTATGAACACAATGATTACCTGTGTAACTATATACCATTCTTTTCTGTCTTACATGCACTGGCTGTGATGCGCTATTGTTCTCTTATTTCCTTGGTTAAAGGGGGTTCAACAAAACACAAAATGAGTTTGCACTACCTACAAACAGCCTATCTCAATATACCAAAAGGGACTTGCAGCTACCTGATGCAGTTATTATGCACTATCTGCTCTGGTATTCCATATTTTAACGCCAGGGAAGGAATTATTGCTTCCATAACAGCATATATGAAAGGTTCAGTGGTTTGAAACGCGGCCCGCCCAACGTGGTTGTAGGCGGCATGCTGTGTTAATCTGTATTACATCTGTATGTGATTAATTTGTGTGCAATATTGCGACTATGGAGCTGCCGGCCAGTATCTGGTTGTAGGCAATACGCTGTGTAATCCATCTTGAAAGCTAATAAAGGTTTTGACAACTCAAAAAAAAAAAAAAAAATTTGCAAAACACTGGAAAATCGCCAATATCCGCTCTTGGCATCACCCCCTTATCTAACACTCTTGACGAGGTGTGTGAAAGAATCCCAGGTAATCGATTGGGGCTTAAACCATAAAAAAAATGAAGCCATCAACTCCAAAAAAGAGAATCACTTTGATTGTGTCGAACCACAGCCCCAAAAGTCTACGGGCCCAAAGGTCACAAGCCACTCCGGCCCAGAGCGGTACAAAAGGGGGGTGGTGATGGACGGAGCATCTGAACCAATCAAACACTCACACCCAGTCAAAAGATCTGGGTAGAATCCATCACCGTTCTTTAGCCCACTCTGCCACCCCAGTTCTCCGGCCCAGAGACAGGTTTAAAAATCCACCACCATGGGACCAGCCCTAGTAGGCAGAGGTTTTAACGAGTATCGATAAAAGCATACCAAAGTGGGATAATCCAACTACAATTGACAGTCTCAACACTGTCCCTTCTCCCACTCTTAATACAGAAGTCACTGATTCTTCTCGTATCTCCTACCAAACAATTGGAGAAAAAGGACCAGGACCCGTAGACGGCCTAAAGGACTTAGTTGGCAATCCAGCTCATATGACACATAGTCAAGATCAGCAGGAGCTTTCCTATTCTTATCAATTTACAGACTTCTGGCAGGCAAACGCCACTACCACTCCAAAAACCAGCAACAAAGGGGCTAATCAATTAGACCTTGACAAGCTCTGGGAATCCTTACTGGACACCATGCAGCTTTCCGTCAAGTCAATGCAGTACCACTCCGACAAGATGGATGCTCAACTTGCCATCCTTAACTCAGTGGTCACCCACATCTCAAACGTAGACAGTAGACTGGCAGACTTGAACAACTTGATCAAAAGGGCCCAGGCAGATACGTATGTGGCCCCAATACACTGTACCTGTTTTGCCATAGTCGACAAACTCTCCACTCTTCCAGTGGTTATGGAGGACATCCTAGCAGACATACGGAAAATAGCAAAAACCCCCAGTAATCAATCTCAGGATGCTCAAACAAACAGCCCTTCGATGGGTGAATCCTACACTGAGAAAGGAACGGTCAACACAGGATGGGAAAAGGGACCCCCAAATAATTTTCAATAGGAAAAGCGATCAGGAAATCACTTAAACAACAGGCAGACAATCCCTACCCAAAAAACAGAAGACCAAAAGAGTGAGGACCCCGGAAGTCATAATATAATAGAGCATATCAGGGGTGTCGAGCATAGTTATGACCACCCTTCCGGAGGGATCTTCACCAACAAATCCTGAATCAGAGGTTTTTGAAAAATCTGATGATGGGGGAACAAGGATCACAAACCAAGTCGCAAACAGAGGAGAATGGGAAGAAAGAAGAAAAATAAGATAATGGATTATTTTCGCACAGGCAGTATAAAACTAGGGGCAAATGGATATGCTACGAGTATCTCAACGGAAGCACTGCACCCATTACGAGATGCAGTGAGCGTCCTGAAGACCCCAAAAGTAGGGGATTCCAAATTGGAAAAGACAGTGGATGAATTGACAGAGCCACCCTCAACAGAGTCGGGAGAAACCACAAAGAACATAAGTACCCTAGCTCCAGCACCCTCTATCAAGAATAGATCAGCAGAGAACCCCATCATTAAGAAAACAGTAGGAGAAAGGAATATAAGCCCATCAATTATTCTACCATCAGTGGATCCAGTACTCAAACTGTATAAGACGGTGGGTGAATCAACAGTGCCACCTATAACAGCACAGAACGTGGACAGTAATCACGTAAGCAGAGTACCAGTATATACCATCAAGGAAAGGTCCGGAGAGGCAGCCAATTTAAGGAAATCATTCACCATAACCAGGGCTGACCAAAGTGATCTCTAACATACACATTCAAATGTGCACGCCAACGAGGAGATATCAATTCGGGCAGCACCCGTAATCGCCAACCAATCACAACCTAAAAAATTCTATTATGTTTATCCCCAAATATAAGTCCAGAGGCAGAGGGGATATTCTTAACAGAGGGAATATAATACAACTGATACAAGCAATTGAAAATCTGGCAGATACAAACACAAACGATCTTGAAAGAATTGTATTTAAAAGTATCAAGGGAATTTCAGAAAGAGAAATAACCAAGACATCCTGGGTCTCAGAGGAAGTAGCAAAGAGGATTTTAGCAGAGGAATCCCAACTAAAAGCTTTGGGGGATAAAATACAACTTGAACAAAATCCTGGCTACCCGCATCCATTAATTCCAATTAAAAGAGAGCAAGGGTACTCAGCTCCTACCTCCGCGGGCACACAATTGCAATCTGTGCTGAAATGCGCCCGTAGCACGGACGCTCGACCAGTAGAAAGGAAAGATCAACAGCAAATACTCCAGCTCGAAGATTGGTCATGGCTAGCAAAGACCATAAATTGACAAGACGAGAGCACTTGACTCAGGGCAAAACAAACACTGCCAGGGGAAACTTACTTACGAATTTGCTCCTGGAACATAAATAGTCTGGGCAATAAAACTTCGTACAAAGAGCTTTTGGATTATTTTCAAGGCTTTGACCTTATTCTTCTCCAAGAGACATGGTTAGAAGAACCCTTCCATTTACTTGGATTTAAAACCCATCACAGTCCAGCAGTGAAAAGCTCCAAATTTGGACATCTAAAGGGGGAGTCTAACAATTTATTCTTCAATAAAGACCATAACATCGACTAAAGACGTTGACACTTTTACATCATCAACTAATGTAATTAAAGCCCTTAGAGTGGACATAAGGGAAGGATACACCAAACAACAACTATTACTCCTAAACATCTACATACACCCTCGTGACAAAATCAAAGGAGCGAAAATAGTGGGGGCAGAGATAACTAGATTACTGACAGAAGAATCCACGACTAATCTGCTACAGTCGGGGGACTTTAACATGCATCTGATGGGACCACAGAAAAGGGACGAGCTACTTGTTCAGCAATACATTGCCTGGAACATTCCTTGTCAGGAGCCGAGTGCCAAGAAGTGACAAACATACACGCTAAGAACCTTGTAAAAGAGCTGGAACATCTAAGCATTGTGGCTCTAAATGGGCGCTTTCCTGGAGACCAGCCCCAGGTGGCAACATTCTATAGTGCAAATTCAAGCACGTTGATAGATTATACTTTTGTATCCCTCTCATTCTTCAGCAGGATCACAGGCTTCCAGATCAGGGGCCAAGATCAAAGCGATCATTTGCCACAAGAAATTTCTACAAGACTATCTAGAACATCATTCGATATGCCAGTAGAGGACCCAGAGTCTATTTATACGGACAATTTCAGGAGGTTCAAAATGAAAACTAATCATCCAGAGGAACTATTATCAACAGCAAAGGCAATATGGGAGCAACGGGAACAGACAGACGTAAACGAAAATATGATAGCATACTGGGAACACCTAACCAAAAAATTGAGAGCAGTGAATAGGAAAAGTGCTCCACCAGCTTCAATGACAAGCAGTTTGCCAGTCCGTCAGGAGAACTAATTTCTAAATTTAAAAACTCCAAACCTAAGTAAGCTCAAGAATGCAATAAATAAATGAATACATAACCTTCGGCGTACAGGCCATGATCCCATTTTACAAAGGGAGTTATCGCAACTCAAAGCAATAAAGAAAAAAGAAATTTGGCAGGCAAAAAGGGAAAAGGATGATAACCTGTGGGCGAGGCTATTGCACTATTCCAAGACGAATAATAGCGCAAGATTTTGGCGAACAATAAATAGCTTAGCCAACCACAATGTGCAAAGAGTAAATTCCCACCTGTCAGAAGAAGCCTGGGATCCCATCTGTACCAACACTTTAACGCTCTACGGAGGCAGATCACCAGAAATACACTAGAGGCATCCCATCTACATTTAAATGTTGCAACTGTAAACAATCATCTTTCATTCACAACTATACAGATCAAGAATAGGATAGCCAAGGGCAAGAGGGATGGCGCTCCAGGCCCTAACAGGATTCCACCAATTCTATTAAAAATGGACCCGGAATACTGGGCTTCTGCTCTACTACTGCTGTAAGGCCAAATAGCTGGAGGAGCCATCAACCCGGACTCCTGGCGGGGGTCAATCATATCCCAAATACACAAGAAAGGGGACAAGAACTTAGCAAAGACTTATAGGCTTATGGCCTTAATTGATATCGAGGCAAAATATTACGCTGGCCTCCATCTGGACGACCTCACTGCCTTGGCCGAAGATCAATCAATTATACCAATCAACCAAACTGGCTTCTGCAAGGGCATGGGGACAACTACTAACATTCTTGCATTATCACTAGTGATAGACAGGGCTAAGATAGAAAAACTTCCTCTATTCATGTTCTATATCGACTATTCGTCAGCTTTTGACAAAATCGATAGAAGTAGACTCTGGCACAAACTCAAGAAAATTAAAATACCATCTGCTCTCCTAAACCAGTTAATACTCCTTCATACAAATACTTGGGTCCAAGTAAAGCTAGGGGATGGAAAATACCTGTCCAGGAAAATTCCAACAACCATGGGGCTTAAACAGGGGGGCGTCCTGGCACCTACGCTCTTCAAATTATTTATGTCTGACCTTTCATCAGAACTGGATATTTGCAATTCTCATCCGCCAAAACTGGGAGGGCTTTCACTTTCTAACCTCTTGTATGCAGACGATCTTGTACTGGTCAGCCAGACCCCCATTGGTCTCCAACACTTCTTGGACACAACTAGTCGATATTCAATATCTAACGGATTAACCATTAATCATGACAAAACAAAGGTTATGAGGATACATCTAAAGAAGGAAACCTCTAATAACTGCTGGTATATGGCAGATTCTCCACACAAAGTAGTTGACCGATATAAGTATCTAGGTGTGATCATGGATAATAAGGGGACTTTCAATTTACAAAAAGAAGCAATTAAAAGAAGAGGCAACACGATTGCGGTACCCATAAAATCGATCAAACAGAAAACGGCCGGCCCTAGCCTCATCCCACTGCTACAAGTCTGGCAAGCAAAACTCACCCCGGCAATCACTTATGGGAGTGAGTGTATGAGGGTAAGAGATGCGCTGACTTTGGACAGAACTGTCTCAAGAGTTGCCAAGATAATATTTAATTTACCAAAGTACGTCTCGCCAGCCCAAATAAGGCTAGAATTTGGCATGCAAAGTCAAGAAATAGCCCGCAAAGGAGCCTATGCTAAGACCTGGTATAGAATAAACAAATCTGAAGCAGGCACACTGAACTCACATTTATGGAATGAAATACACCTAAAGAGGGAGTGTGCAGCAAGGAATTATTTGACAGCATCAAAAGGTCGTCTGGGACTCAAGGGTCTCTGGGCCACCTCAGGGTCCTATCAACAAATTGGTAAAAAGACAGTGAAAAAGCTATCACTAGTAGAAGACAAGGCGATACTTACAGTAAGAGCCCACGAATGGTTTGTGGTTCACTGCTATGACAATTCCTCTCCACAATCATACTTAGGCACGGGCTTCAATAGAAAGAAAAATATCTTCACTTTTGGGTATTTTACCATCTTTACCGCATCTTCCCCCGTGGAAGCAACTCCAGGGTCAGTCAATATGCCGCCTATGTGAGGATGCTAACAAAAGTGTATTTCACCTTCTTTGTATATGCAGAAATTTACAGGCCGAACAGCGACAGTTACTAAAGCCGCTCTTTGTAAGTAAGCGGATAAGAACCTGCAGACAAGCAGTGAAGGCATGTTTCGGAGGTGGAGATGTACAGCTAGCGTGTCACTTTGTTCAATTCATGGAAGCGGCAGGGGTAAAAGCTCTTGCGTCAAGCGACCAGACTGCTTAATCTTTGCATCTCATGACCCCGTAAAGTGTTACATTAAAGCAAATGCTAACAGTAAATCTTCTTTTCGTTGCTGTTAACAACCAAGTGATGACGGAACAATCCCTCTCTCGCTCTTTGAATATTGAACCTTGCTTTTCTTAACTTATGGTCTGTGTAAACATTTACTGACAACTACTCTGTGCATGTTAATATAACTCATGAAAGTTTTATACGTTTTATTTAAATGGTTTTAGAATATGAATTTTGCTGCTATTACGTTTTTTATATGGAATTTGTAAGGGTTTTAATTAACCAAACAATAAATATTACTTACTTACTTACATACTACCTCATGTATGAATATTTTGCGACCACAATTGCGGTCTTCAAGAGGGTGGTAAATGCACTCGCAAATGGGAAGGGGTGCCTAGGGGAATTGAGCGCAATTTGCAAGTCGCAAATTGTCATGGTCGTACATCTGGCCCAGAATGTTTAGGGTGTTCGCATGCTAGGACTTTCAGGAAATGTTCCATAAGTCTTGGGGCTATTGACAAGTATGTCCTACAGAATTCAGAGGTCAATCCATCACTACTTGGAGCCCTATCACATATAATGCCCTGAGTGGACAACAGGTGAATGAGGGAATTCCGACTTGTGGTTTACTGCTTATGCACAATAAAGATAGGGATGCACAAGCATCTGCAGCCACTTCAGTAGTATCAAAGACATCTGGGGGCACAGAAAGTGTGCATAAATGCCAATTGCACCCCCGTGAAATTATGTCTAATACTCTATCTCTGTGTGACACAGGGATTCTAGTGTGTTTTACCTGCTTTACTAGAAGGCAGTATTTCAGAGGCATCTTATTGCATCATGTCAAGTTGATGGGCATGATGGGCTATATATAGTTTCAATATTTTGTTTAATCAGAGAAGTGAATTCTTATAGTCATATGCTGTGCCTATAGAAAGGATCGTGCATGGCCTGGGGGTTATATATTAACTCCCCATTGCCCCATGAGCTTCCACAACATACATGGGTGTGGTTCATTTTTGAACAACCACTAGAAGGTCTCACCTACCCCAACTCCAAATCCAGATTTTTCATGCTTTTTAGTCACTTTTTCTTAATCTTCTCTGCATGTTATAGCTTATGCTAGGTTTATTCTCAAGGTGTATTGAACCTTGCTGAGCCTCGCCTACTTTTGATTGCTAGTGATGTCGGAGTGGGTAAAAAGAACAGTATTTATCTCTTTAATGGATGGCCTCTGTAATTGAATACTCCAGTGTGGCTTTGTTGCCAAATCCAAAAACAGACATGCATTTATTTAAAAATTAAAGTTGGAAATATGTGGGCATCCCCTCACGTCTCCGATTAATACAGTTACGTACTCTGCACCGCTCCTACTATACCAGACACACACTACATACAATAGGAAGGGCAGATCACCCCTACTGTCTGAGAGGCTGCGGAGAAATAGGGACCTTCTATCACACCATATGGGACTGTCCCAAAATAGCCGACTATTGGAAGCAAGTTTTGAGATCCGTGTCCCAATCAGAGGGGGTCTCATTACTGCCTGAGCCACGGCGTTGTTTATTAAACATAAGGGAACCTAATGACCTTACACGTTCCGGACAGAGCTGGGTCACACTGGGTATGATAGTAGCCAAGCGAAATATAGCGCAAAAATGGGGGGAATGGAAAAACCCACACTGGCAGCATGGTGTGCGGACATGGACGCTGCCATGATAGCAGAGAGGGTGGTATTTAAGAATAGAGGTTGCCCTAAAAAATGGCAGAAATTTTGGAGCGCATGGAACGATTATAGGGGAAACATTTGTGAACCACCATCTGACTGTGAAGACAATAGTTCAGATTCTGAATAAGGCTATAACACCGCGCATGGCTGCACTATGCTTTGTTGTCGGAACTATATGAAGGAAATGTAATGAATGTATACTAATTGGACATGTTTATGGTGATCAGATATTGTGCCTACGTACAAGTTTATATATCAGTTGGTTTTACTGTACAAACAGAAGAAAAACGAATACAAATATTTTTTTTAAAAAATAAAAAATTGGAAATATATGTGCCCTCTGTCATCACTGCCACATTGCTTTGCAAAGCTTGGTGCATGGACGCGATCTGCAACATGATCAGCACCTAGACAAAGCTGGCTGAAGCCTTGCGATGTTGCTTTGGCGGGTGTTCCTGATTTATTTCCAGGGTGATCAGAAATAGGTAAGCTGATCATCTGTTTGAGTATGACTTCTACTTCATAAAAAACCTACTTCAGTATTGCATGACAAATGGGGAACGGTCACTAGCTACAGCCTGTATGGTCGACTGATCACTTTATTCCACTTAATGCAGCACACAAAAGTTGAGCTCTGGGAGCTTAAGCTTTTAAGAATTGAGCCCTGGTCAGCAACGTGTTGATGCCTAATCCTGCTAAGCATTCTCCTGAGTTATATGCGTTCTAAAGGGCACACAAAAGAACTTAAGACAGTAAACGTTTGATACAGTTCTACTGAATCACAACAACCACTTCAAGAAATTAACTTTGTGCTGAGGAACAGTGAGTGTAGGTTGAAGCTAGCTCATGTGCAAACCCACTGTGTGATGGTTGGACAACTCTGGTGTTTCTCTGACTAGGTTTCTAACAAGAAAGGCAGACCTTAGAATGATTTCTGCTCGCTCATTCTGGCAGTAGAATTTCAAATCTAAGATATATTACTGAGGCCAACTGAGGCCCTGCGATATCCTAATTGCTTCCAAACGAACAGCTTGGAACACCGACTTGGCTGAAGGATCACTTTTCCAATTTCGACACGAGAGGTCACATTGGACCTAGGCTACATTGCACCCATTATACCTGTGGACTGCGATTATTTTCAACGTATCCCTTTAACTTCAAAGAAAAAGATACTTGCCTACTGAGCCCTGACGATGTTCTCATCATGAGAACGAAACACGCTGGCTGACCGTAAAATCACCAATTCTGTGAGAACGAACTGATTGCAAATAAAGATTCATTTGAAAAACTAAATACTGGCTTCTTGGACTTCACCACCTGACGCACGCCCATACCCTCTTTTTTGCTTAGGATCTGACTTACAGAGGCATCACCTGACAGCTGGTGCAAGGGCTTGTTGTGCAAGGAACCTGATACAATTGAAACTGATGTGAGGTGCAAAAACAGCAGTCCGCCATCAAAGTATCTCTGTAATCTTCGAATGATTTCTGATTTTGAAGCATGTGGTTTAGACTTTTTGATCCAGAATGAACCCAATGGTAAACATGTCAATAACAAATGTTTAGTAGTATTAGTGGAAGATGTTGCCATCCTATTTAATGGTTGCCTATAAGTTTTGGGAACAAAAACCATGACAAATTTCTAAATCCCATCTCTAGCAGTCTGGCTTTTCAAAACATTTCTGGACATTACCAAGAGGTGTGTGATATTGCTTTCAGTGTTCCTAACAGTGTCCACAATTATAATAGTATAGGCAAAATGTCCAACAAACTTGTTACAGGACACCTTCGCTGACATCTCATATTAGTAGTTGGCTTTAAATTACCTCCTTAGTCTCTGGAGCATTCCCTTCATCACACAACTGCATGTGCACTAGGAGGCATTAGCAATAATATTGCTGAACAAGCTGTATTGCTTGGTAGAACTTCACCTTTTGAAAGCAGAGGAGCTGGTGATTTTCACAGAAGTGTTCTCCACACAATCAAATGATGGTACTTTTGTTAGCAGGCACATTGCTACCCTATGTAACACCCATCATTTGATCACACAGGGTAATTGCAAAGAGGTTATTCAATGTGGCTCACAGCTTTTGCAGGACACACTAGCTTCAAGGAATATGTGTACCAATTAAATCAACCTGCTTGGACAGTTCACCCAAAGGATTCAGTATGAAAAAGGCATACACCCTTACAGAACTGTTAAATGTTAGGGACAGGAAGCAGCTGCTTTCTCTCAAAAGAATTCCTGCTGACTGTAGGTGCTACCCAGAGGCCGTACATGCATAGACACAATCTTGAAGGAGCTGCTATACTCTTCATGAGTCCTTAGAATGAATTGTTGATTTTGAAGAAAACAGATGTCCCAATCACTGATATGTTGACTGAACCCAACTCAACCTGAAAATCTCTAAAACCAAAGGAGCTCTTTTAACTCACAATCGCGCTCCTGTTTGCCAAACTTTATATCTAGTGTCTACATCAAATGTAACTCTACCAAAGCAAAATTAATTCTCCTCTCTAATAACACAAGAAAAGCACAGATACAGGTGTAGCATTCCTGTATGAAGCTGAGTAGGTTTGCTCCATAACTTTTATCTTTCACTCTTATTTCATCAGGAATAAAACCATATCTCCCTGAATTAAACTTGAGGACAACCTTCCATGTATTTTTCCTATCCTAACCCTTTCCCTAACCCTAATCTGGTTTTGCTCAGTTATTCCCTTTTCCCGGGATATGGATCCGATCCGTCTGGGGACACAAAAACCAAGCTGTCCCAGGTTTGAGCTGCATATGCCAGTGACAGAGTAGGTATCTTTAGAAGTCAGGAAGGGGCCCAGCACAGTCCTCAGGCTACCCTTTGAAGCTGAGGAAGAAGCTGGGTATAGTCCCCCACAGGCCATTCTGCTCAGGAGAGAAACACCATCCCCACCTCCATAGCCATTTTGACCCCTGTCTGGAAAAGTACATTGTACCCCACAGGAGAGCCATTAACAGTCATGTGACCATGGACACTGGCAGTAGTCCACATTTGGTTTAGACAGAAAAAAGCGGATTCTGAATTATAATTACAATGAGTGGAACAAGTATTTTTCTAGTTGTTCACAAACTGAAGTTGTCACTTATAAAATGTAATAAAGTAACCCAGTGTTAGCCTATTGGAGAGCAAGCCTTGCTACAATGAAAAACGAATTGGAGATTTTCACTACCAGGAGTGGTAACATTTAAGTACATACATCCTGCTTTTAAATTAGCATACACCCTGTCCTATGAGCCTTTCGCATCAACCTTAGATGTGATTTTTAAGAATTAAAAAGGGAAAGTTTAGGCCCGATGAGAGGTTTATTTTGTCAGATTGAAATGTCAATTTAAAACTGAACTACAAGCTGCAGTGGCAGGCCTGAGGCCTGTTTTATGGTGTTACCTTAGTGAGTGGCTCAGTGAGTGATGTATCCCACTTGAAGCATTTAATTTACAGGTCCTTGGTTAATCATAACAGGGAATCTAGATTCCCCCTCCGAATCCAACCCCTACCCGCTTCCTTCCACCCTTGTGGCAGTGACAGTACCTCTGACCTAGGTAAAAATCTAGCTGTGCACTCATAACTTGTTTGTGAGTCATGCGTTCATGGTGTGAGAGGGTGCGTGTGGCAGCGTTGCATCGGCAGTTGTTAGAGTGGGCCCAGCGCTCGGTGAACTATGAGTGTTCTCGTTCTCACTCTCATTCGTTGTTGTGTACACTTCAATCAACATTTGCCCCCATTCCAGGAGATCGCTCTCCGCATTCCTATCTGTCCATAATGCTCTGAGGCGACAGTCCTTGGCTACCCCCCACACCCGCAGAGTCATCCCTCCAATTTTTTCCACGCAGTCGGTCCTGAATGTATCCAGTGGATCGCTATCCGCAGTTTTTCCAGGACCAGTCCTAGTAGCACAAACTTATTGCGCATCCTACTCCCTTTTTTGGGCGTCGGAAACACTCCCAGAAGACAGAGTTTTATGGAAGTGTCAATTCGCACCGCCGTAGCCATGCTAAGGGATAGTACCACCTAGTGCCAATACCTCTGTAGACGCGGACAGTTCCAAACCATGTACAGAAATGTGGCGGGGTCCCTGCCACATCGCGGACACCTGGGAGACAACCCTGAGATGAACCATGCTTGCTGTTGGGGGGGGTCAGGTATGTGCGGTGCAGGTAATAGAACTGGATTACCTTAAACTGTGCATTACTTGTGGCTTCTGCTACCTGTCACAGTGCTCTCCTCCAATCACCATCTGTCAATGGGACGGGCAGTTCATCGTCCCATCTCACCCTAATCCTGTCTAAATTCAACCCCTGGTCCACCTTTAATGTCTTATAGATGCAGGAGATGATACCTCGACTAGAACCCGGGTCCAGCAATGTTACCACCGTGCTGGACTCTCTGGGTTCATCGGGAAATGTTGTCCACGTCTCCCGTGTAGTGCGTATTATTTTGGTGTACAGTAGGAATTGCCCCGGAGGCATCTGAAACCAGTACTGAGCTTCCTGAATGGTCATGAACGTACTGTTCTAGTGTAGATCCCCCGAAGTCTCACATCCCCCCTTGTGCCACTTCAAGAGATCCATAACCTCTTGGATATTCTGGAAACCCTTCAACCAACTCAGGGGTAGTGCACTAGCATATGGGGCCTTCCTGACCACCAAGGTCACTGCTTGCTCCCAGACCTCCGTAACCCGGCAGATTATATGTGGGCATATTTTAGGGACCCGAGAGCCCATCAGTTGGAACTGCTGCAGTTGCATCCCCTCATTCCAACTGCCCAGTAAGTCCATCTCAACCGTGCACTCCCCCATGCACCACTGAGCGGCGTATTGCAGCAGGCCAGCCATATAGAATAGCCGCAGGTCCGGCAATCCTAGGCCGCCCCCATCCATATCCAGTTTTAGTATATCCAATTTGACTTTGCTCCGCTTTCCAGGCCAGACCAGGGAAGTCAGGAGACTGTTCAGCGAGTCGAACGTCAATTTAGGGATTTTGCAAAAGGAGTTCTGGAACATGTAGAGCCAGCAAGGCAATAGTACCATTTTTGATACCGCTACCCTCCCCATCACCGAAAGTGGTAACCTGTTCCAAAACGTAATCGATGCCCGGAGACCATCTAACAGCCTCCCCATGTCCAAATCATATTGGGCTTCTGGCTGATGGGCAATCTGCATTCTGAGGTACCAGAAGCAATCGCACTTCCAATCCATGCCGACCACAGGGAGATTGTGAACTCCCCCCCCGTGCCAATGCAGTGATTGGGAACAGTGTGGTTTTCTGGCAGTTAATATGGAGGCCATAGAAATCCCATAATAATTCAGTATCTCCCGAGCCACTGGCATCGCCCTTTCTGGCTCACACAGATAGAGGCGAGCATAGTCTGCATAGAGGGAAACCACAAGAGTACGACCGTCTACCTCTATACCCCATGGCGCCATATCCCTGCGCAAGCGAATCGCCAAAGGCTCAATGACAACAGCGAACAGCAGCGGGGATAATGGGATCCCCTGCCATGTGCCCCTCCCAACCTCAATAGTTTCCAACACGTGCCTCCCTGTCCGCACTCTGGCCATCGGTTAACGGTACAGCAGCTTGAAGCAGGCTATTTACTCACTTCTAAACCTCATTCTCCACAGTACTTCCCAGAGGTAATCCCACCGAAGAGTATCAAAGGCTTTTTGGATATCCAGGGCGACTACTGCCGCCCTGAGATTTGTGTCTGTCACCGAGTGGAAGACATCTGACAGTCTACATAAATTCATGTGCGTTCCTCTCCCAGGCATGAGCCTGCATTGGTCCTCATGCACCAAGGAGTTCACCACTCTGCGTAGTCTGAGAGCCAGAACTTTGGCCAGTAACTTAGCGTCCACTCCCAGCATGGACAAGGGGCTGTATGCATTGGGCTCCTCGGGGTCCCTGTCAGGTTTGGAGAGCATGACAATCTGCTCCTCATGCATAGAGTGGGCAAGGACTCTAGCCTGCTTAGCTTCCCACAGCGTATCCAACAGTATTGGAAAAATTTCATCAGCATACGCATGATAAAATGAAACTGGGAGAACGTCGGGCCGGGCACCTTGCACCTGGCCCTTCTCGCAGGGCTTCCTGAAGGTCCTCCAGTTATAGTGATGCCTCCAGTCATCCCGCTGGTCGTGCGAAAGCTGCAGCAGCAGAACCCCCTGGAGGAAGTCACTCCCGTCTGAGCTATTGTCACCCATGATCCCGCGGTATCTGTTCAATAGGTGAGCAAATAAAACTTAAGTAACACCGACCTGTGAGTTCACCCTGCCTCACTCGGGGCGATGTAGTATAAGAATCAGCAGGGATGGGCGTTCACGTTTTAACAACTATGCAAGCAATCTACTCAATCTATTCCCTTCCTTATGTAGTAGCTGTAATCCAGTCTACATCAGGTCTCCCCCAATACGCGCTGCGCCTGTACGAGGGCATCTGAAGGATTATCCATCACGTGCCCCTCGTGTTGTAGCCTAGCCAATGTGTCTTCCGCCCCACTCAGCTCTGTCTATAATCATTTCCTGGTGCCTCCCACCCTAGACAGGCGTTCCCCCCAGTGACCACTTTAAAAGTATCCCACTCATTGCTCCTGTTGCTGGTAGTAGACCAGTTCTCACTGAAGTAATCTGATGCAGGTTTCCTGAGTTCATCTCTGAATACTCTGTCTTTTAACGCCTGTGCTTGCAATCTCCATATTGGGACTCTCGGCTAACTCTCTCAGGTCCCCATTCTAACAGCACAGGGGCGTGATCCGATAGAAAACAGCCCAACACCGTGACCCCACCCACACTACCACACAGCTCATGTGAAAGCAGAAACCTATTGAGTCTGCTATATACTACACGGGCCGGGGTGTAACACGTATACTGTCATTTTTCAAGATGTGTTTCACGCCATATATCTACACACTGATGCCTGTCCATCACCCCTCTCAGTGCCACTGACATATTAGGCTTAGTGTGATGCTTGGGGGGTGTCTGTCAAGTGCACCATCTGGGACTCGATAAAAGTTGCCCACCCATACCAAGGGAATCCCAATGAATGGCAGCAACCAATCCTCCAGCTCACTAAAGAAGTCTGTGTCATATAGGTTTGGGGAATAAACATTCACCAAACACACCTCCATACCATCCATATCACCATGCACTATTACATATCTACTCACTACATCAGCTTTGTAGCTGCAAAGCTTAAACTGGACCTGTGGAGCTATCCAGATGGCCACCCACTCACATAGGAAGAGAACATAGAAGCTAACAGTTGTCCCCTCCATTTTTTGTAAAGTTTATGAAGTTCCATGTCCAGCAGGTGAGTCTCCTGTAACATAACCACCTGTGTACCCTGCCGCTGTAAATACGTACGTACCCTATACGCTTTATAAATGAGTTTAGCCTCCTCACATTCCATGTTATTGTTCTATAGTGCCCCATACAATAGCAACCAACAGCCTAAGCCTTTGTGTAACCAACCTGCCTCCCACTGCTGTCACTGCCAAACACCTCATATCTAGAAGGATAAAAAAAAAAACCCTAGGGTAGACACTGTTTTAAACTGACGTGCATCCCCATATGAATACCAAACATAACACCCACCGCCCCAATTGTACATTGTTGTAACCAAAGTACAGTCCCCATCTGTACAAAAGCGAATATCAACAATAGCAAAAACCCATGAACACTTCACTCCGACACCAAGCCACACGCAGCATCACAGCTACTGCCCTTGAACATTTCTGCTATCTCCACTATCAGGACAAAAGGGTTATGCCCCACCTGGACCACTGGGACATCCATCAGCTGAGCCCACCTTAGCCCAATCAACAATCACTCCCATGCATACCTCAGTCACTCATACTAAGCACCTCAACACTCACTTCCCTAGTTAGACAAGATCTCCCCCCAGAGAGAGAGAAATTAGAACGAGAGGTAAGAGATCTAGAGTAGTAGCTATAAAGGGGTAGGGAGAGGGGAAATAGAAAGAAAGAGGGGGCAAGAGATGACGCCCACCGGTACCATATGTTTGGACCATCCACCTCCCCACGCTAGCATAAGGAGATTAGAAAACGGAGAGGGGGAGAGAAAGAAAGTGACCCCTCCAGAATTCAAACCCATGCAGCCTGTGTCCGAACTCGTGGCCATCACCACCTCGACCAGTGCTCTGGCAGCATCCTGTTCAGCCTGTGGAGTCTCCAAGTCTATCCTGGGGAATCTCCTGCCCTGGCCTCTCGAGTCAGCCCCCTCCTGCTCCAAGGATCCATCCCGCTGCGCCACCACTCTCTGCATTGATCTGGAGCTTTTTCTGCATCTTCCAGCACAGACTCTACCAGTTCCACCCTGAGGGTGCACTGAGGCTGTTGCCACCACTTGCCTCGCCAGCACCCTTCCTTCATCATGTACTTCCAACCATTCCCACACCTCAATGGTGTCATGAAAAAGTGTGCGCGATCAGCATGCAGGACTTTCGATTTCGTTGGGTAGAGAAGCATGTAATGAAGGTTCATGGCCCACAATTTTTGCTTGAATCCGAGAAAGGATGCCCTCTGTTGGTGAACCATGCATCTGTAATCCAGAAAAATGCGAATTTCCTGGTTGTCGAATGCCGGATCCCCCTCTCATTGCGCTGCCCTGAGGATACTGTCCCTATCCCTATAAATAAGGATCCGGGCAATGAGGGTCCTGGGTGGGGCCCCTGGCGGGGGAGGCGCAACAAGTGCCCGGTGTGTGCACACTATAATGAAGATGGAGGAAAGCTAGGCAGTGGGCAGCGCCTCCCTGATCCATTTTTCAAGGAAGAGTTCCGATTCCCTCCCTTCGGCCTTCTCCAGGAAACCTACGAAACGCAGGTTACATCTGCGGACCTTCCTTTCACATCCTCCGCTCGGTGCTGCAGAGACATTGTTTTTGTGAGAGCTCAGTGAGAGTCACCTTCAGGGCAGAGACTTCTTCCTGCAGTTCACTAACCATTTGCTCTGTGGCCAGTGACCATTCTACGACAGTGCGAAGATCCACCCTCAGCAAACCCACATCCTGGGAAACCACATCTATATTTGCCTGCACTTTTTCACTGGAGGATTCGATAGCAGCCAAAATCTGGGATCCTGTGAGCTCAGGCTGCATCACATCTCCCCCCATCGCTGTCCCAGGCACCGCAGCAGTCTGTCTTTTGGGGCACACCCGGAGCTGTATACTGGGCCATCATTGTTTGCTGGGCGGCCCTCGGTAGGGGATCCTTGCCCATTGCTGGATATTTAGCCCGACGTGTCCACCGACTCTCAGCTCCGTCACCCCTCCAGCAGCACACAATTCGTAGGCTGTGTCATGTGGCGCGCACTTATGGGGGCACTTATGGGAGCACTGATCTGCTACATAGAATGTCCATGCACCTAGAATGGCGGACCCCTGCCTGTGGGTCTCAGCCACTGCAGGCAGTCACTCCAACTGCTGGGGATCAGGTGCCGCGGGGTAGACAGTGCCCTCCAGCCCAGTTATGGCCATACTCACACCACCCGTATCCTCCTCATGCGCTCACCCGTGTCCCAGCACGAAATGCCAAGCATGTCCAGCGTTGTCGCCCCCGTAGAGGCACCACCTCACCTCTATGTAGGACAGCAGGCCCGACCTCTGATCCTCAGTGCACCCAGCTGGCTTGTGGTCACAGGTGTAAGGGGCCTTCATGCCCCCAGCACTTCAGGGAACAGCTGCGTGGTTCGGTGTAAGAGGGCCTGGATACAGGTAATCCCTACTCGGGAATCAGCACCTCCGAACAGTGAGGGGAGAGATGGAGCAGGCCAGCCAAATCCTAAGGCTGCGGCTTCGGCAGTAGGGAATGTCCCCGCGTCTCACAGCAGGCAGTGTCAGTGTAAATGGGGGGCAGTCAGTCCATCGGCCGCAATCCCCGGGTATTCAGCTAACATAGAGGAGACAATGGGACAGGCAATCCTCTCAGGTCACACAGCCTCCAGGGCCGTCAAGGGAGACCCCAGCGATCTCATGTCAGCCCTCAATTACCCATAGAGGAGGCTCCTCCGGGGCCAGGACACAGCCTAGGCCCGATCAGCTCTGTACAAGCGTGGCTCGCTACAGCAACCCAAGATTCTAGGCCGGGGGGTTCCGACTGGACCGCAGTCCACCAGCGGTCGATCCCCAGGCTCACCTCATCGGCCATAATTAGGCGGCAGATCTCCACTCAACCCGCCGACCTCAGGTCCCAGGATCGTCAAGGCGGGGTGGTCCATAGTCGCTGCCGGTGATATCACGACTCCCCAGCTCACCAGTCCTCACCGGTGTCAAGTTCCACCTGGGCCAGTCCTCATGGCCCCAGCGACCCATCACGTACTCCGCAGCCGCACACGTGGCGTCGTCCGAGCCGCCACCGATTTCCACCCCTATGACGGTCTGCGACGACCAGGACCTCTCGATGACAGTCTGTCGCCCCCTCCCAGCAACAAATAGAGGTTTTTTTTAGGCGTGGGGCTCTGAACGGGCAGAATCCTTCAGGATATTGTTGCAGGCGGGCGCGGAGCTCCTCTAGGCAGCATCCGCTCCCGCCGCCATCTTGGCTGCACCCCCTCTAATGTGTATGTAAATATGTAAAAGGCACTTTTACTTTAAGCTACTGGGACAAAGATCATGATGATACTTTTCTATCCACAAGCGAAATACAGTATGCATACCCAGTAGAAAATCCTAGCTAGCTTCAAGCTGTCATGCCTGTGATCTCCATACCTCAAGAGGAGGAATAGGAAGGGGAAGAAGAGATTGTTAACCTCACTCAGGAAATCATCTCAAATATGACTGCAAGGTTGTCCAACAATCTTCTCCTAAAGATTTCAAGACCTAGGCAATAGCTACCTAAGTTCAGGGACTTGACTGGCTATATAAGGCTCTCTTTAACATACATCTTACCTTACAGGTAAGACAGTTGGCTTGTCAATGTGAGTGCAACTCCTGTCTTCTCTTCATTAGTTGAGGGAGAAGGAAGCTATGGTAAGGAGGAGCTGTCCCCCTTTCAGCAATCTTCCTCTCTCAACTTCCCAAATGGCAACCCTCAGCCTAATGGACAACCAGCTGGCGTTGTTAAACAACAACCCATGATGAGGCTGTGGCATGGGCTAATTCCATTGTCTGGGAGACCATAACTTCCAGCAAAGATTCCTCTGTGAGAGATGATATTTGACAAATGGAAGAAAAACTCTGCAACATTGAAACTCACCAGGAATAGGACCCAAAATAGATGGAGATTGTGACCTGTGCCTTGAATATTCTGAGAAAATGTGTTGAATGCAATGCAAAGTTGCACCAAGAACATCTTTGTTTGGTGAGGGAGGAGGATGCAGGGTGACACGCATTGGCCATGCAGATGATTCAGGCCACACCACTTAGGTTCCTGTCTCAATCTCCAGGGTCATCACATAACTCTGAGTCGACTGGGGTATAACACAAACATTTTAGACCCACCCCTCTTGCACATCCTACCAGCAGCAACCCATCTGAATCACCCACAAACCCACCACCTTCCACAAACTTCAGTATTGCGTAGCTGGAGACATACACAATCTAGTCCCTCATAGGAAAAGACAACAAATGACAAACTCATAAACAATTCGCCCAACTCCTCACTGACTAACTCTCATACAAAAACACAGCATTTATATCCAGCCATCTCAAACCTTTGGATTTATACATTTTTGCACCATTGTAAATAAAAACATTTTTAACTACCATTCATTGGTGAGTCTTTACATGTTTTCCTAGACATATACAATGGTTGCATGAGAAAAATGATACTGTATTGTGTTACATATTCTGTATTGCTTGTGATTTTTCGATACTGTACCCACTTAAATAGATCAACAGGCATACCCCACACATCCAGCTTGAAAACGTGTTAATGAAATAATTTTTAAAGAAAAGATCAATTTATTTTTGTTATGAGTCCTTGAGAATTAGCAAAAGAAAAAATGTGTGTCTTAGTTCAAGGAGGAATCATCAACTTGGAAGGGGGTGGGCAACTAAAAAAACCTATTGGGAATATCAAGGGGTCTGTCTATTTACAAAGGGAAGGGGAAGATAAAAGTCTAAATATTCTAAAGTAAAATCAGCCTAAGAAAGAAAAATCAATAGTCCAACAGAAATCTATTGTCAGTATCCCAACCCAGATTAATTATTAGAAAAGCTTCTCTGGCTTGGAGGCAAAGATGTCTGGAAATGCTTGGGCTCCTCCTCAGACCCAGATAGTTGGCTTTCCTGGTGGGACCATATGGACACAGCTAAATAAGATGAACTGGAAAATACTACAACAGCAGGCAGTGAAGGGTGGGTTTTAAGACAAGGCAGCCTGATTGTTGTCCAGGAGGTGATAAGGTTGCAACGTTCTCAATGTTGACCAAGTTACACTCAACTCCTTAATTATATCTTTTACACCCAGAGAGAGCACCTCTTGACCAGCAATCACCTAACTCATAGATTTGTGGTATGGAGCCATGGATAAATAATCTAGGGGCAAAATGTGAGGACTGTGGGTATCTAAGGTGAATAATTTCCTCAACTTCTCTTCTTCCAGGCAGGACTTGTAGAAGGGAGGTATAGAAAGGGGTGCAACTTGAGGTCATATTGTTCTGGTGAGCCTCTGCACTGCTAGAGGGGGTAGCGTCAAACCCAAATAATAACGTGGCCTACTGCTAGGACACCACTGATGTTTCATCTTCTTAGCCTTTTGGTGTTCAGGTCTACCACCTCAGCAGTATTACATGCAGCATATGAATGACTAATGAAATGACTTGGTACCAAAGACATGGCACCACCTGCTTGTAAAATTGATGGATCAGGTGGCGAGGGCGTTTCACACGGCAGATCAAATTACAACAGCAGTGCAAGCCATTCTTCAGGGAGCATTTCAAAGGACAAATGCTGTCCATCCTAATCACCATTTTTCAGCATGAGTGAATGAATGAAGACTTTCATAGAGTGCACAGCTTCTCCAAGGATTAACCCAGCACTAAGAACCAAGGGCACCATGCCAACCTGAAGGCCCTTATTCTGCAGTAAACAGAAATGTTTTCAATGCTTTCCAAAACTGTTTTCCATTGTGGATGTCACAAATTTTAAATTGGAACTGGTTACAGGCTTGGGAGGAATGAACATGAAAAGAAGAGCAACCTCTCTTAGATCGTTTGATTTTGGGGCCTGATGCCAGGGGTGCATCAGCTGAGAGGAGTGCTATCATTGGACAATATTGAGTAATCCAATTGATGAAGTACTGGGGGCCTGACTTATAGAAGGAATAATGAACAACATGAAAGATTTGAATGGCATTCTCTTCTTAATTTGGTACCAATGCAATGTCGTAAGGAGGACAGTGATGGATACCCAATGAGGTACATTGAACAAAAAATACATGCAGATGCATACAGATGTGTTCTCTGCCACTTGAAATTGCTTAATAAGGCAACCCAGCAAGCCCAAATAGAGTACATTGGCATAGTCCAGCCTAGACTTAATTAAAGCATGGACCCCGTTCTCTGATTATCAAGTGGTAACAGTAAGAGAAATGTCTTAATAGCTCTTATAAATGCAAAGAAAGAGCCCACCACAGTCGACACCTGGGGCTGGAAAGAAAGTTGTTTTTCAACCTTGACTTCTCAATTCCCAGCCACTGCAGCAGGTGGAGGGGGTCTGGTCAACAACTTTCCCACCACAAGTAGGACCAGATCCAAACAGAAGAATTTATGTTTTATTATAATTGCATTGCAGGTTATTAGTCTACATCCAGTTCATAATTTCTCCCAAAGTTTTTAAGGCTTAATGGGCTGCTGAAGAGCCCTTCTCACATGGGAGGAGATTCTACTTCAATGCTTGGATGGAAGTGTGCGGGCAAGTGCATTAGTATGTAGTACTTCTAGTATGACTGCGGTGGTATCAGGAGTTTTTTCTTGTCCAGAAAAGTCATTGGGAGCTGCTCCAGATATAGTTCCACAATGATTTCAAGTGGGCTGTTTGTACCCCAGAAAACTGGTTTCACTTGCAGAGCAACCATTTTGCAAAAGCACAAGATCCAGCTCTCACGTATCTGAAAGCCATTTATGTCCCAAATAGTGCGCTAGAGTTCCTTAGCACATTTTCTCAGCTGTATATGAGTACTCCATGTTGCTGTTTAGTTTAATACCTTTGTTTGATCAGGAGGAAGATGACAACATCACAGAAGATTATTAGAAGCATGGTGACGAATACTCCAAAGGGACATGACAGCAAGAAATGGAAACACTAGGGAATCAGTCCGTACACAATTTTAAATCCAATTACCGGACCACATCCAAAGTTCTTAAAAAAGTGCACAATTACAGTCATGCTGGAAGCTTTGAATATTGTTTGTACAAATTCTGTGAAGTGAGTGGGGTATTGTGTTTGTAACAGCTTTTGTATCTATGAAGCAGGTTTGGTTGTTTGCAAGTGATCGGTCTCAGCTGCTGAGGGTAAAGCTGCAACAAGTTTACTAATTGTGTCAAAACACATCCTTTGTATCAATTCTAGGTCACGGACACCTTTGATTAAATATTGAGGTGGGGGATACAAGGTCATGCCAAAACAGTGAAATGTTCAATAAACTGTAATCACATGCAGTTTATTGGGTTCCATTCCAAAGCAGCTGGTGCTGGGTAATATGAAATAGTAACCATTATTTAAAGTTGTCTGGTTTATTAGTATTAATAAAACAAGAGTTACTGATATTACACAGCACCTGGCATCTAATGATTACAATTTCAATGTAAATAAATAGAATTGCACAGTAATGCATGACCTAGTGGATTTATGCAGCTGGAAAAACTAAAGGAAATTTCCACAGATTACAAAAATGTGTATTGTGTTGTAATCGAAAGGGAAATTGCTCCATGCACAAGCCAGGCAACAGGTGGATTTTCACTAACAGAAAACAGGGTTCCCTCCATTTGTTCAATACTCAACAAGGTGCATGTGGTTTCTTTTTGTAGCCATTATATTCTGAGTTAGTGTCAAATTATAGGGCTCACAAATGGCTGTTTGATTTAGGACGTGATCTGCATTAAGAGTTTGTAAAGCCCAGTGCAAATGTATTACAGCTCTTAATTAAGCCTGGGCATGTTATAAAAGACCGAAGTATCCTTTTAAGAGATCTAGGGCCAGATGTAGGTAGCCAAATACCGGTAGGTAACGGCCGATTTCGGCCGTTACCGACCGGTATTTGGCTTTTGAGATGTAGGGGGACAGAAACAGGCTCTTTCGGTATTTTTACCGAATCTGTAAATATACCGGTCGGTAAATTTACCGATCGGTATTTTTACAGATTCGGTAAAATTGAGATGTAGGTGGGATTTTTCTGAGTCCCACAAGGCTTACAGAATCGGTATTTTACCATCAAATTCAATTTGATGGTAAAATATTGATTCCGGTGTGCATGCACATGTGTGCATGCACACCTGTGCCATATGACAGGCAGACCTGCCCTTAGGGCAGGTATGCCTGCCACATGGCACCCGAGCCTCTTTTGGGGGTGCCAGAGGGTGTCAAAGTGACACCCCCTGCACCCTTGTCAAATTCTGTATTTACCGATTCGGTAAATACCGAATCGGTAATGACCATTCATTCCTATGGGCTTCAAAGCCCATAGGAATGAATGGGCATTACCGGTCGGTATTTACCGAATCGGTAAATACAGATTTTTACCGATTCGGTAAAAAAACATCTGGATGGTCCTACAAGTCCCCCCTTCATATTTACCGATTCTTAATTACCGAGTCGGTAAAATTCGGTAATTAAGAATCGGTAAATAAATCCTACCTACATCTGGCCCCTAGTGTTGACAACATGATGTTATTTCAATCAATACACTCATTTAGAAAGTGTGTGCATGCCATTGCACACTAATTCTATATTTTCTCTATCTGTTGAATTCTGTCAACAGCTTCTCTTTCTGAATATTTGTTCCATTTAATGTAAAAGGTAAATATAGCTATTGCTGTGTTTTGTTTAGTTCTTGCAGGGCATAGTCCCAGGAGGAAATTAGAAAAATCCATGTTCCTTTACTTAGAGAAACATGCCCTTTCACAGCTGATAGACTGTAATGTGCTAACCAACTTTGGTAAAACACACAAAAAAGTGATGGAAAGCATGCTTTCAATATGTCTAACCACTGACAGTTGCTCAGTGTAGTATTCCAACCCATCGTTCTTTTGCCTGCAGTGCTGCCTTAGTTTGGACCCAACTATATACAAGACCTTTTGTGTGTGGGAAGTACCTTCCTAGGTGGCAAGGGTGTACCAAGACATGGGTCCAGTGCTCACTGTGCCACTAAAACGAAACTACACCTGAATGAAGAGCCCCAATTATGGCAATCCCGGTCTTGGATTGCTTATGTTCTGGTTCAGGGAGGACCTGGCATTGCAGTTTGGGCTGGGCTGTTCATACTGGAGCATGATTAAGACTGATTTTCATATCGGTGGGTCCAAATTGAGGTGTCATGGTGGGCAAGAGAACAATGGGTTGGAGTGCTACCCAGAGTGATTGCCAGTGGTCAGACAATTTGCAAGCTTTCCTTCCATCACTTTTCCTGTGCTTGATGTATTGCCCTAAGAAAAATGAGTAGGCCCAGATGTAGTTCCCATGCTCACTGTACTTCTTAAACCAAGTTACACTCAGCTCAAGATCCCCAAATCAGGACAAACCCGGTCCGGGGTTGCTTGTGTTCTGGTTCAGGGAAGACATGGCCTGGCAGTTTGGGCTGGAGTGTTCCCACTGGAGCAGGGTGAAGATTGATTTGCATATGGCTGGGCCCAAACTGAATTGGCATTGTAGGTGAAAGAACAATAGGTTGTAGTGCTACCTGGAGCTATTGCCAGTAGACAAATTGCAAGTATTAATCCCATCAACTTTTGTGTGTTTGATGTTCCACCCTAAGCATCAAGGGTGTATCAAAATGTGGGACCTGGCTCAGTGTGCCACTGGAACTAACCCACACCTAACTGAAGAGCCCCAATCAGTCTTGGATTGCTTGTGTTCCAGTTAGGGAGCACCTGGCCTGGCAGTTAGGGCCAAATTGTTCCTATTCGAGCATGGACAGGACTGATTTGCATATGGTTGGGTCCAAACTGAAGTGTCATGGTAGGCAAAACAATGATGGGTTGACGTGCTACCCAGAGCAATTGAAAGTGGTTAGAAAAAGTAGAAGCATTCCTCCAATCACATTTTGTGTGTTTTATGTACTTCCATAAGAGGCAAGGGTATGCCTAGATGTGGGTCCTGTGTTCACTGTGCCACTGGAACCAAGTTACACCTAAATGAAGAGCCCCATTCATGGTGAAACTAGTTTTGGGCTGCTTGTGTTCCAGTTCAGAGAGGACCTCGCCTGGCAACTCAGGCTGGACTGCTCCTAATGGTGCATCACCATGACTGATTTGCATGTGGTTGGTTACAAACTAAGGTGGCAAGGTGGGCAAAAGGGTGGGTTGGGGTGCTACCTCTAGCGATTACCAGTAGTTAGCCAAATTGCAAGCATTCCTCCCATCACCTTTAGTGTGTTTGACTAAGCAACGTCAGCACAGATTACCCATACCATACACAGTAAGGATTGCAGATTTGCATCTGTTATATCGGGGATTAGGGTAGTCTGCTGATTGTTTCTTTCAGAAAAATATTTTCTTTGGGTAGAACACATGCTTGTAAAAAGGCTTCTTTCCTTGAACTTGCCAATATTTGTATCCCCGCATTCTTTTCTCATTAATATGTTGTTTTCAATATTCATATCCTTTTATAGCCAGATGTTTATTGAACTCCTCTGAATATATTAGTTTAATTGTAGTGATTACGTTTTTGAGGAGTTTCACTGGACCATGTGAAAAATAGAAAGCTGGGGCCTGTCATCTATGTGGAAGTAGGGGAATTTCTTAACAAAAACTTGGGATGACTATTAGGGGGCGGAACCTCACAATGCTCCCACTGGGTGTCATCATATATTTCTTTGGTTTAGCTAGTTCGATGTATGTAATGATGTGCATAAGAATAAAAGCAATACATTTCTTTGTAGTTAAATGCATTCAAATAAGGATCTTCATTATCAAGAGTTGTGTATGCCTGTAAATCAGACATCATGTGTTTTACACTCTCAGTTTACCAGTCTTCTGAAATGGAACAAGGAATAATCACATCATTCATTGAAACATTCAAAACATATGGCAATTGTAATGTTTCAGTGGGTCCCATAACCTGATATGGGACCCTTTCTCAAACCGTGCCCTCAGGACACAGGATAAGCCATAATGTTTGCAGCATAGACATCTCATTGATCTCTGTGTTTATAGTTCTCAAACCATGGCTTGTGGTATAGTTCTTTCAGAGACATGGGGGGCATATTTATGAAGGCTTTTTGACATCATTGCACCATGCAACGTGGTACATGCACAACACAAACCTCTAAGTCATAAGGCTTCAAAATTACGGAGTAATGCAATGCAGCACAAATCATTGTGTTCCATTACTCTACACAAGGGAGGTGTTCCATGGGCATTGCTGTGGGTGTTCCACTCAAATCCCATTTTTATGCTTTCTCAGATTTACCAAACCTGGTAAACCTGGGAATACTCCAAAAAGATTTGCCCCCTGAGGTGAGGCATAATGAGGAGATATATCTTTATTTCCCCTTGTTTTTCCTTTTTCTATGTGGGCTGCATTTTGCAGCACACATAGAAAGAGCAAAACGACTCGGTGGATTGTTTTTGTGCAGAAGGGTGCCCCTTCCAGCACATCAACAATTCTGCCTTCATAACAGGCACCCTTGCACCATAGTGCAAGGGTGCCTGTGTTGGTGCTAGACTGTCAAAACGGCACCAGCACAGGGGGAAAGGACAGGAATGCACCATATTCGATAAATACCACACATTCCTGCTCTTTCCGTGTGACACAGGGCAGTGTAGCAAGGTAACTTGCTGCGCGGCCCTGCACCACCATTCTTATTGATATGCCCCATAGTGTCCATTCAGAATTAGCAGAACAACAGCCAGCATCATAAGCCACATAATTAAAAGGAACTCTTCCATCACAATCCAAACATAGGACAAGAGTGGTATTAAATACCTATCACAAAAGCAGTGATAAGCAAGAAGAAATCAATGATGTAGAATGACTGGGGAGTGTGATGAGAAATCATTTGTGCAACACTCAGATTTATTCTCATAAAATACAATTTCTTTAAAAGGCATCACCTCGATCGATGTTGACTCATGCAG
Source organism: Lissotriton helveticus (assembly GCF_964261635.1). Classification (NCBI taxonomy): domain Eukaryota; kingdom Metazoa; phylum Chordata; class Amphibia; order Caudata; family Salamandridae; genus Lissotriton; species Lissotriton helveticus. The sequence goes on from NC_136067.1 coordinate 1,533,520,553, forward strand.
GATTTCATCATAAACCACTATATTGATTGGAACATTTGCAATTGTAGAAAATTCAGCATCAGAGCCTGCCTTGGAATTGTGTTATTTGTTCTAAAGCTGGAGACACAATAGGCTCACTGTCCCCAGATGGGGACTCAAGCTGTTAATGTTACTAGATTGTTCCAGGGGCCTTTTATTCATAGTAGGGAGAGTCTGAGAGCTTCTGCTTGGTGTCTTCTTGGTGACCAGGGGGGATCTCCTGTACTGGATGGCCACACATTGCTATTCTATGCTGTCACCTATAATTCTGGTGTGGGTATGTCACTGAGGACTTGATGTCTTTAACTACAACTTCCACTGCTGTACAAGCTGCAGAGTACTTTTGTTCTGTGCTAACTGCAGATTGTGTAGCACCGTTTGCATGAAAAACAGTGTGATATAACTCAATGCGGAATTTTTGCAGAGTCTGAGGTATATTCTGTTCATGTTGGAGAGATGCTTGTATCCAAAGAATTCTATCATATTTAAACTTTACATCACCTGCAGTTAACGAAGAGGCCCACTTCACCCATCTCAGGTGTAGCGCAAAAGTGTGTCTTAGTGGGCGCTTCTAATGTAAGGACAGAAGAAATAACAATTATTAGTTTTCCCTGCACCGATGGGCACTCTGTCAAAATGCCCATTTACACAGCTGACAGAAATTTCTCAATGGAAGCTAAACATGCTTCGGCCAGAGAATACAGGTGTGATTTGTAATCTATAAGAATGATCGGTCCCTCATTGTAGAATATATATGTATAACCTGAGGTACTTGGTACAGTTCTTAACACCAGGTTTGCCAGTGTGTTTTCCATCCATTTGATTGATTGCCTGTACTGCAATCAGTGCCTGTACTATTGGTCCTATCAGGGCTTGTTTAGCATTCAACGTTCATAGCACATATTGTCTGAGTTTCCTGTATGAGGAGTCTGTATAATTTAAGACCCCTATTATATTAGCGACTGGTAGATTCTAAGGATGTGGAAATTGTGTTAACACAGCTAATACAACAGGTAGCCCCTACATTACTCTGGGGACCTAATCTAACTTTTCTGTGTGTGCGTGGAAACTCACCAGCAAACCAATTTTGATGCTTTTGGTAAGGGAAAGGCATTTCCCAGATATGAGTATGCAGTTTAATGCATGGGGGGTGCTGCTGGTTTATAAGCATAAAACTGTCCTGAGGCAGCTTCTATAGACCCAAACTCAACTCATGAGTAAAATGTTTCCAAGGCATATGCTACCTGTGCAGCTATTAAAAATGTAACTGCCCTCTCTGCATCAGAACACCTCTATTTGTGAGATGTTGTGCAACTGCCTCTCTGTAATTTACTCCTATCACAACAGGAACCACCATTTTGACTGAGCAGATTCAATAAACCAGGAGATTCAAACTTAGAAAACCACAGGTGCGGAATAACCTTTATGAGTCAATCTTGTCTAAACAACAGTAAATGGGTGCTGCCTTATTTTATCTGTAGAAAGTAACCATGATTACTACAGACGCCTCTGTGTTCTTGTAGTGTTGGTTCTTAGGAATGTGCATATGCAAAGACTACTCAAAGGTCCAAAATATCTGAATGTCCCTTATTGGGTATCATGTTGGGTAACCTGGGAGCCCAGGTCTACAAGGTTTGGCTTCCCTACCGGTGGGTGCGGTGTGTTCAATACACCTTCATTTGAGCAGGGGAGCCCTGGCTATTGTAGCCCCACAAACCATGCTGAGTATGCATGCTGGTGGGGTTACTGTGCTTTTGGGTTACTAACTGTCCCTTAAAGTGTTTAAGGATGCAGTAGTAATTCAATCCAATTTCGCTTGTTAGAATAGTACACTCGAACGTTGCAGAAAAGACACAATATATTTAAAAGTGTTTTATTTCAACAGTCTCATCTTATTTCTTAAAACATGAGGAATAACTGCAAAGAATATAATGATAGTAGTTTAATTAAAGCAGCACTTATGCATGTTCATAGCAGCATGAAAGCAATGAACAGTTGAAGCATAATTAGAATGTTCCTAGAAGCCTAACAGCCTAAAACTACTTCTATACACTACACTATGAGAGCAAGGAGTAGCTAAGTTGTCTCTAGAGTTACTTGGGAGACGGGGCGGTGTATAGGTGTTCATTGCAGATCAGCCATCAGCCGGGTTTTGACATCATACAATTTGACTAGCCTTGCCTCAGAATACTATATTTAGACAGTATCAAAGTCCATAATTCGCCCTTAATCAACACTGTCCAGCTTCTATGATGCAAAAACAAAAGTAGCAGCTCATGTGAAAAATTAGATCGCTAGTTGGTCATGCACCTGCAGAACCCGCCCTCTGTAATGCCTCGCCCATGGAACTGGATGGACCCATAATCCAGGGATTAAGTCTACATGTGAGAACCATCAAATGGTGATGTGCAGCACATAACAGGCTACAATAAACTTGCAGACAAATGTTGGTCAGCAGTGGGGTACCTCACGCCTAGTCTGATCAAGATGTCTGAAGTATGACTTGAGGATGCCAAAATTGATAGCTCATGTACATTTGTATGACCTGTTGTACATTTGAGGCTGTGCAGTTCCCTGTTTGAAAGGGTGAGATGATGAGGGGGTGGGGTGGGGGGGGGGGGTTAATATCCAGCATTACTTGCAAAATCGACATTTTTACCCTTTTAAAAAGTGGAGATATTATTAAAAATGCATACAATATCATTCCGTAGTAACCCATGCATTGCTAGTGCGAGTTAATTATACTTACTTGGAAGCCACATGTCAATGAAATGCCATCATAAGTGATTCATCTGTGGCACAATTGCTTCCATTCCCAGCATAACGGTGTCCCGAGTAAAATAATCATAATTTCATTCAGACATACTTTCTGCCATATTGTAGGCATTCTCTGTCTAATTGTGGCTTTACAGAAGCCACCATTGCACACTACGGGCATCTATGACCCAATTTTTGTCATGCCTGGAATAATATCGGTCATGATTGATGCATTACAGGCATTTTTTCTTTATGAGTTCTGGTTATGTCACAACGGTAGCCTTAGTATTATGGTGAAAGAAAGGAACAAATGATGGACAGAATGCTGAACAAGGCAAACGTTCACCCCCAGTCTTAAGGATCTGGGTTTAATCCTTTGTTATTTTGCTCTCCACGCCATCCCAGTTTGAACCCAGCCATATGCAAATCAGTCTTGACCCTGCTCCTCATGGGAACAGTCCAAACCAAACTGCCAAGTGAGGTCCTCGCTGGACCTCACTTGGCACCTGCACGCGCGTTACTGCATTTGGCAGCTTTTGGGGCCCGATGTAGGTCGGTCGGTAACGGCCGAAAATCGGTATTTTCGGCCGTTACCGACCGGTATTTTAGAAATGGTATGTAGGGCCACATATTTTACAGAATCGGTAAATTTATAGATCGGTAAATTTACCGATTCTGTAAAATACCGAATCTGTATTTCAACCGATTAGGTAAATTTGGTATGTAGGTGGGACTCTTCTGAGTCCCACAAGCCTTACCGATTCGGTATTTTAGCATCAAATTCAATTTGATGTTAAAATACCGATTCAGGTGTGCATGCACATGTGTGCATGCACACCTGTGCCATATGACAGGCAGACCTGCCCTTAAGGCAGGTATGCCTGCCACATGGCCCCCAAACCTTTTTTGGGGGTGCTAGAGGGTGACAAAGTGACACCCCCTGCACCCTTGTCAAAGCCCATAGGAATGAATGGAGCATTACCGGTCGGTATTTACCGAATCGGTAAATACAGATATTTACCGATTCGGTAAATGGAACATCTGGATGTTCCTACATACCCCCCTTCTTATTTACCGATTCTTAATTACCGAATCGGTAAAATTCGGTAAATAAGTCCTACCTACATCGGGCCCTTAATCTTTTAATCCTTTTGGCACTGTGCACGCTCGCGCTGTAACACGCGCACCCGCATTTTATTTACTTTAGTGGCTTATAATTTGCGGTAGGACTTACCCGCACTGTAATTGTGGTTGCACCCGCATTTTGCAGGATTTAGATAGCAGGGCTGCTGTGAGACTCGCCTCGCGGCGTCAGCCGCCATATTGGGTGAGGGAGTGTTAGTGAGGACGGGCCTTTCACTAGGCGCCATCTTGGTTGGCGGTCTAGAGGCTCCCATCGGTGGACTCCCGCGCTTTGGCCCACACTTACGGAGCTCTTTCCCCACACTCAGCTAGATCGTTGGAACCTGCACGCGCGTTACTGCATTCGGCAGCTTTTAATCTTTTAATCCTTTTGGCACTGTGCACGCTCCCGCTGTAACGCGCGCACCAGCATTTTATTTACTTTAGTGGCTTATAATTTGCGGTAGGACTTACCCGCACTGTAATTGTGGTTGCACCCGCATTTTGCGGGATTTAGATAGCAGGGATGCTGTGAGACTCGCCTCGCGGCGTCAGCCGCCATATTGGGTGAGGGAGTGTTAGTGAGGTCGGGCCGTTCACTAGGCGCCATCTTGGTTGGCGGTCTAGAGGCTCACATCGGTGGACTCCCGCGCTTACGGTGATAAATAGAAATTATGGACTCTATGCGCAGCGTTGGCGCGCAGCGGGTGCGCCGTAGGCGTGCCGGAGTGCGCCAGAGGTAAGCCCGTTTGCGCCCGTTCGCGCCCAGGGCGCGCTGGCGCCTGAAAATGCTGCCCATGCGAACTCCTCCCTTTTAACTTATACTAAAGAGGAGCTCCTTAGTTTGAAATCCACTGTTTTACCTGGCCATCGACCCCCTACATCCAATGGAGGTCAGGAAATGTTGTCCTGTGGCTTGCTAAATGTGAGATCTCTTTGCAAGCACTCCATGGAGATAGCGCTACTCATTGAACAACATGAACTGGACGCTCTCTTCATGACGGAAACTTGGACCAGGACAGACAGTACAGTGGAGCTGGGTCAAGCCTGCCCCCCAGGATACAAGCTTAGACATATTCCACGGGTTGGGGCGAGAGGAGGTGGCATAGGGCTAATTTTCCGGGAATCGCTGGACTTTTCCCAGCTGGAAATCAAGGAGATCCCGGATTGTGAGCTGATGGGGTTCTCCCTGAAAGGGCAGAGTGGGGTTCTTTACACCGGATTACTGTGCTATCGACCCCCGGCCTGTGCTTTGTCTGCTGTGACTGAGCTCACGGACCTGATATATGATCTTTCTAACTCCCATGCCAGACTGGTGGTGTTGGGAAATTTAAATCTGTGGCCAGACGGACCAACAGACTTGGCTTTCAAATATTTGACCCAGGCCTGTTGTAATATTCACTTGGAGCAGTTAGTCCTTTCTCAAACCCACCAAAAGGGCCATGCTCTGGACCTTATTTTTGCTGCCCCATGTCAGGTGACTGTCAAGAATATTATACCACAATGTTGGACGGATCATGCCCTTGTCCTTTTTTCCATGGCTCTTCCAGGGGGGCGTTCAAAAATCAGTAATTCGGGAGTGGCAAAGACTGGTAGACAGTGGTCGAAGCTTTTGATAGATTCCCGCTTGCCGAATCTGCTCCCTGGAAATTTTAAATTGGGAGCAAATGTGGGTGAAAGTTATAACTCTCTTACCCGGCAAATTACCGCCTCTTTAGATAAACTGGCCCCTTTGAGGAAAACGCGGGATAGAACTAAAACTGCAATGCCTTGGTTCTCGAGGGAGCTTCTACAGCAAAAATTGCAGTGTAAACGCGCCGAGAGGGCATGGAGAAAGCAGTACCTTGAATCTGACAAACTTCTCTTTAAACAAGAACTAGCGGTGTTTAAGTCGCAGATTAAGTGCGCTAAAGCTAAGTTCCTAGAAGAGACTTTATTGTCAGCTTCAAATAAAGCTCAGGCCCTGTTTAAAATCGTTAAAGATCTTTCACGCCCGGCCTGTATTACAACAGATACTCCAGCCTCCCAATTGTTATGTGACGCGCTGGGCAAGGCTTTTGAGGACAAGATCGCGACTATCCTGAGTAATTTGAATCCTCAGGCACCTATGGTTGTCTCTCTAACCACTTCGGAGAGGGAGAATGGAAAGGCCTGGCTGGACAGCTTTCCTCTCCCCTCCCTTACAGAGTTTTGCTCTCTAGTGGATGGAGTAGCTTTCGGCTCTCCCCTTGATGTGCTTCCGCATAAATTTTGGAAGTTGTTTAGGGATGAACTTTTCCCTCCACTCCATGCAATTTGCTGTCAATCTCTTGACTCTGCGTTGGTCCCGGATAATTGGAAACTTGCGGTAGTCTCTCCATTACTGAAAAAGGAATCATTGGACCCTTCCTGTCCAGGAAACTATCGACCGATATCATTGCTCCCCTTTCCGATCAAAATCCTGGAAAAACTGGTCACAAAACATCTGTCCAGTTTTTTGGAGACAAATGATTATCTGGACTCGACGCAGTTTGGCTTTAGACCAGCTCACGGAACTGAATCAGCCTTGGTGACTGTTTTGAATGACCTTCGTTCGCATGTCGACCAAGGCCGAGCGGCATTTTTAGTGCTGCTCGACATGTCGGCAGCGTTCGATATGGTCAGCCATGGTATCCTGATCAGGAGACTGGAAGAGGCTGGGGTGGCGGGCCGGGCCCTAGACTGGCTGGTGTCGTACCTTGCCGACAGACATCAGGTGGTTGCCCTGTCTCCCTTTAAGTCTTCCATCAAAAGGGTTGAGCAGGGCGTACCCCAGGGCTCGGCCGTCAGTCCCATCCTCTTTAATCTCTACCTCCGCCCCCTGATCAGGCTTATTAAGTCTTTCGGCATCGCAGTCACCAACTACGCCGACGACACTCAACTGATCTTCTCTTTTGAGGGTCAGGATGTAGTGTCGCTGGAGACCTTCCATCATTGTATGGTCAGCACGGCGGAATGGCTGGGTAACAACTCTCTGCAGTTCAATAGTTCCAAGACTGAGGTGCTCCATTGTTCAGCTGATCGTATCCCGCGTCCCCTCCCGCAAGATTTCTGGCCCCTTTCTTTCCAGGGCACGGTATCAGCATCTGACTCGGTTCGCAATCTAGGAGTGATGATGGAATCCAATTTACAACTGGATGGTTTTGTAAATAAAACTGTGTTCATCTGCATGGCCCTGCTGCGCTCATTGCGGAAGATCCTTCCACTGCTCCCGACCCATGCCAGACCAGAAGTGGTGCGGAGTATCATCATGAGCAGACTCGATTACTGCAACGCACTACTTCTGGGGGCTCCTATCATCTTGTTGGGCAAATTGCAGCGGGTTCAGAACTTCGCTGCAAAACTGGCGCTTTCTCGACGGCGCTTTGACTCCTCTTCAGCGGCACTAAAAGATCTCCACTGGCTGCCCATTCCCCAGCGTGTGGAATTTAAAGCCTTGTGCCTGGTCTTTCGGGCTCTTCATGGCCAGGGACCGACTTCTTTGAGGGAACTGTTCTCCTGGTATACCCCTACCAGACCTCTGCGTTCGGCTGCGGCTTATTTAGTGGCAGTCCCGAAGATCCGGAGGATTCGGATGGATGGCCGTTCCTTTGGTTATGCTGCATCCAGGCTGTGGAATGCGCTGCCACTGTCCCTCCGTAGCCTGGGAGACCTCTCTTCTTTTAAAAGGGGATTAAAAACTCACCTGTTTCCAAGGACACTGTAGCTGACTGTTAATGTAATGTTTCCTGTGTTCAGGCCATGAATGATCACAGCGCCAGGATACCCGTTGGGTGACAGATGCGCTTTACAAGTGTGCCATACAATACATACAATACAATACAATAAGAATCATGTGGCCGGTTTTGGGGCATCACCCCTCATCAGCCAGGCTAGCTTTAATCCAGTGGTGCAGTGAGCACAGGACCCATGTCTGGGCATACCCATCCCACTTCGGGCGACAAAAGCAAAAGGAACAAATACTGGGCATATGATAATAATACCTGGACCTTTGAGTCTGACTGTGTTTATGTGAGTCATTTTCACATGTGAGTTCTGGTGTTTGATAGAAAATATGTGTATTTTCAGAAACTGATATTCAGATGTTTGAAGAAAAGTGGTTACATGAAGCCATCAACTTAAATTCAAGAGGTGACTGTCTGAAGATGTAGCTGTCATGTGTGTGGCCGAGACATGCAGGGAAGTAGGCAAAGACATGGCATTCCCTTGCTATCTGTGACTTTTCATCTAATTGCTCTGTTATGGAGATAAACTGGTACAATTGACTCCTGGTGCATCTCAGCACTTGTCACAAGCAGCATGAGAGGTCCACAGTGTCTCCAATGTCCCTCCAGAAAAATCCAATGACCACAGAATACAGTACACCCAGAATATTGGCATGGGGAGTGAGTGGCTAAGAAGTGAACTGTGTAGGTGAGTGAGCGCTTTCCAGATGGCAACAATTTCGAGGATTATATCCACCTCAAATATTTGATATTCAAAAAGATGAGCCAGGGAACAAATATATTCACTGACATGAAATATTTTGTTTCTGTGTCTTACATTCTTATGTGGGCAGAGTGAGTGTGGTTGGTTGATGGTGTAGGCATTTTCATCTTTTAATGGTTGTGCTGCAGTCTAAATTGTTCATTTCCTCCCCTTTAAATAGTTTATATATTGTATGTGACTGTAGCTTTTTGGCAATATGCTGTTTATATTTCTTACAGCTGAAATGCATGTTGTTTTCTATTTTCAATTTTAATAAAAAGAAAGTTTTACACTTTTAAAAATAGTGTTCCTTTAAATTCCTGTTTTCTCTATGTGATGTTTTTGTTATCCCTTGCTGACATTGATTTCTATGAGATTGTGTTCCAGGACCATAGACTGGCCATGTGTATCCTTTGTTCACTTCATACCTCAAAATATTAATTAGTAAGGGCTTTATATAAATCTTTTTGTATACTCTGTCACAACGATGACGGAGTATTTCTACAGTCAAGACTGTGGCCCATCTACCATTCTTATATGCAGCGGACCTCAAGTTTAATCATGATGAAGACTAATCCATTTTTGTTGTATTTAAACCCCTCCAATGGCCCTACAGAGTAAGGGGCGTCGGAGGCAGACCTCTAATTCCACTCACCTAATTTAGATGGTCACTTCTCACTGTCCATCACTGACAGGAAAATCTTGGCGGTAAGATGCAGTGAAAACAACTAAATGCTCCCTTTTCCATGGGAGAAGACTCCCATGGCTAGGAGATAAAAAAAATTCAAGAGGAAAATCCCACTTTGGGATTTTCTTTTTGAAACATTTAGGGGTGCAGGGAACAGGGTGAATTTTATTCTGCAGAATTCTACGAAAATACATTGAAATGCTGCGAGATTCCACGGAATTCCACTACAGGCAGAGTGTGCTATTTTCTGTGCACAAAATGCACCCTTGCATCCAAAAATGGATGAGAGGATTCATTTTGCATCATGAAATAGCACTACCATATAACAAATGCACTGCAGTGCGTACCCCTCGGTGCCCTTACATACTCCAGGACACTGAGGGGTATGCACCCCGCGAGCACATACAGTGGGTATTAAAAAAGGCCAGAAGAAGGAACTGTCCCTCTATGTTTAAAATTCACTCTAATCTGCTGTGGATTTTAAACATAGAAGGACTGCTCTACCTCCAGCCCTGTTTAAAAATCCAACACTGCATATTAATTCCACCGGTGGAGTGGCAGAATTTATTTGTAATTTTGTTACACAAAATTACAAAATTCCTCCGATTTTGCCAGCGTAATTAAGAATTCTGCTCAGGTCTAAAAAATTTTTTTTAAAAAACACTTTGGTTCACACCTTTGTTTTGTTGATAGAGCTGTGCACCAAACTTTAAACAACATTGCCAGGAACGACCATGCTGGCTATTCCTGCTCTGCAAATGCCTTAGAAACAAAAGCCAAAAAATAAATATATTAGGCCCTAAGTTGTTTTGTGGACGCTTTATCAATCGTTTCCATTGGAGTGCATGGATAGTTTGAACATGCAGCATTTATACATTGCTCAAATTCGTAAGAAGTTAGTTAAAGTTCTGCCCTTCTATTGAATGCAATGTTTCTGAATAAGGATTTCCAAGTTCATCATTTTCAGTTTCGCACACTCATTCCCCACACTGATTACAGTTTAGCTATAGTACATTCGCATTTAGCAGGACCACTAGGTTACATTTCAAAGTCGCTGGGAATCTATGACACTTTGCCATACAGAAACAAATAAGGCAACTCTAGGAATACAGTTACAAATCCACCCATATCATGGGTATCACAGTATCACACTGATGTATAACAGGCCACCAATTTGTTTATGCGGCCATATGTTCATTGTGCCATTTAGTTTGGGTCACTTTTTGGTCAATATTTCCAGAATGTTTCCAACTACTCAAAACAAGCTACCAACAATGGCATAACAATGTTTATTTTAAAAACAAAATAGTGATAAAATTATCATCTAACAGCAAGCAACAGCAATAAATATAAAAAGAATCCAAAGTCTACAGTTTGGACGGTTGAATGGGTTTCTCTTTGCATTTACGTTTGTAGAACAAGTCGGTGTTCTTGTGACATCAATGCCATCTTACAGCATCGAAACGAAACCTATACAAAAAATAGGGTTTCCATCTGTACCTTCACAAACCCACTCAAGAGTAATAAAACCTGCAAATAGTGAGGTCGACTTACAAAAGGAAAATGCGCTCAAAAACGACTGCAACTATTTCCAGTGCATACGTATGGCATGAGTAAAATGCAGCAATTAACACAATACACTAGAAATGCATGTTACATGCTTATTGCCTTTTGTGCATTAGTAATGGACACTAAAGGATGTACCCTGGCCACACCTCTATGAAAGAGGACAGTCAGCAACTTTCGCTACTCATACATGGTTTACAAACAAGCATTTGCAATGCAATAGGTCTCGCATTAGGAAAGTTTGAGCTATTGATATTGTAAATGACAATTTTTTTATTTATGTGTTGGTTTTGAAAATAGCGAAATTAATAGCTTTGTCATTTACAATGCCAATAGTTATAACTTTTGCAAACGTGACACCTATAGCATTTGTAATGCAATATGTGTTGTATTTATGTGACCTAGATGTATTGATATTACAAATAACAATGGCTTTTAATTTTTTTAAACAATTAATACTTAAATAAAAGTTATTGTAATTTATAATGGTAATAGCTGAAACTTTTGTAAATACCTTTTGTGAAGATTATGGGCCATATGTATCAAGGTACCAATTTGCGATTCTGTAATGGCGATTTTTAAGAAATCGCTATTTCAGAATTGCAAATTCGTATGTATCAAGAAAATTGAAATTATTTTGCGATTTCTTGATATTCCTTAATTGCAAATTCGCAAATTGCGAATTCGCAATTAAGGAATACTTTCCCATTCATTTCTATGGGCCAGGAGGCCCATAGGAAGGAATGGGAATTTATTCTCAATTTGCTATTCGCAATTTGCTAATCGCAAATTGAGAATAATTTCAAGGGTGCAGGGGTGTCCAAAGGACACCCTGTTGCACCCCTGAAATGAGCATGGGTGCACATGTGGTGCACATACATGCCCTATGGGCAAGTATGTGCGTCACATGGCACTTTGGAAAATGCAAAAATGGGCATTTTTCAAGAAATTCGCAAATCACCACCAACTTGAACTTGGTGGTAATTTGCGATTCCTTACGGACATTTTGCTAATTTTTTTCCTTCATACATTGCATTTAAGGAATCGCAAAATTTGCGATTCCTTAAATGCAATTGCAAAATAAGGAATCGCAAATTTTGCGATTCCTTATTCTGCACCAGATTTTTCTTAATACATACCATTTAGCAAATTTGCATTCGCAAAGGCCGAAATTCGCAGAATGCGAATTTGTATGATACATATGGCCCTATGTTCAGTGGATTTTATTGTGACGAAAAAGCAAGAACAGAAGTGAAAAATTAACATCTTTTGGTGACATTTGTAATAAAGCTTGAAACATTGAGAGAACATGTGATGTTGTGGTGGCGACGAGTTATGCTGTGGCGTTCAGTGATGCAGTGGTAGCGCGTAGTGATGTTGTGGTGCTCCTGAGTGATGCTATGGTGGTGCTGAGTGATGCTGTGGAGATGCGATAGATAGATAGAGTGAGTGAGATAGATAGATAGAGTGAGGGCGGTATATAGATAGAGGGAGGGCGATAGAGGAAGGGCGATAGATAGATAGAGTGAGGGCGATAGATAGATAGATAGAGTGAGGGCGATAGATAGAAAGATAGATAGATAGATAGATAGATAGATAGATAGATAGATAGATAGATAGATAGATAGATAGATAGATAGATAGAGAGAGGGCGATAGATAGATAGACAGATAGATAGAGTGAGTGCGATCGATAGAGTGACGGCGATAGATAGAGTGAGTGCGATAGACAGACAGAGTGAGGGCGATAGATAGATAGACAGATAGATAGAGTGAGTGCGATAGACAGACAGAGTGAAGGCGAAAGATAGATAGACAGATAGAGTGAGGGCGCTAGATAGATAGAGTTAGGTCGATAGATAGATTGATAGATAGAGTGAGGGCGATAGATAATTGATAGATAGAGTGAGGGCAATAGATAGAGTGAGGGCGATATATAGATAGATAGAGTGAGGGCGATAGATAGATAGATAGATAGATAGATAGATAGATAGATAGATAGATAGATGGATAGGTAGATAGATAGATAGATAGATAGATAGATAGATAGATAGATAGATAGATAGATGGATAGATAGATAGATAGAGGGAGGGCGATAGAGGAAGGGCGATAGATAGATAGATAGAGTGAGGGCGATAGATAGATAGATAGAGTGAGGGCGGTAGATAGAAAGATAGATAGATAGATAGATAGATAGATAGATAGATAGATAGATAGATAGATAGAGAGAGGGCGATAGATAGATAGACAGATAGATAGAGTGAGTGCGATCGATAGAGTGACGGCGATAGATAGAGTGAGTGCGATAGACAGACAGAGTGAGGGCGATAGATAGATAGACAGATAGATAGAGTGAGTGCGATAGACAGACAGAGTGAAGGCGAAAGATAGATAGACAGATAGAGTGAGGGCGCTAGATAGATAGAGTTAGGTCGATAGATAGATTGATAGATAGAGTGAGGGCGATAGATAATTGATAGATAGAGTGAGGGCAATAGATAGAGTGAGGGCGATATATAGATAGATAGAGTGAGGGCGATAGATAGATAGATAGATAGATAGATAGATGGATAGGTAGATAGATAGATAGATAGATAGATAGATAGATAGATAGATAGATAGATAGATAGATAGATAGATAGAGTGAGGGCGATAAATAGAGAGATAGAGTGAGGCCGATAGATAGATAGACAGATAGATAGAGTGAGGGCGATAGATAGAGTGAGGGCAATAGATAGAGTGAGGGCGATAGATAGACAGATAGAGTGAGGGCGATAGACAGATAGACAGATAGAGTGAGGGCGATAGATAGAGTGAGGGCGATAGATAGAGTGAGGGCGATAGATAGATGGATAGATGGATAGATGGATAGATATATAGATAGATAGATAGATAGATAGATAGATAGATAGATAGATAGATAGATAGATAGATAGAGTAAGGGCAATAGAAAGATAGATAGAGTGAGGGCGATAGATAGATAGATAAAGTGAGGGCGATAGATAGATAGAGTGAGGGCGATAGATAGAGTGAGGGCGATAGATAGAGTGAGGGCGATAGATAGAGTGGGTAGATTGATAGAGTGGGTAGATAGATAGATAGATAGATAGAGAGATAGATAGAGTGAGGGCAATAGATAGAGTGAGGGCGATAGATAGAGTGAGGGCGATAGGTAGATAGAGTGAGGGCGATAGATAGATAGATAGAGTGAGGGCGATAGATAGATTGAGTGAGGGCGATAGATAGATAGAGTGAGGGCGATAGATAGATAGAGTGAGGGCGATAGATAGATAGACAGAGTGAGGGCGATAGATAGAGTGAGGGCGATAGATAGATAGATAGATAGATAGATAGATAGAGTGAGGCTGATAGATAGATAGATAGATAGATAGATAGATAGATAGATAGATAGATAGATAGATAGATAGATGGATAGATAGATAGATAGAGGGAGGGCGATAGAGGAAGGGCGATAGATAGATAGAGTGAGGGCGATAGATAGATAGATAGAGTGAGGGCGATAGATAGAAAGATAGATAGATAGATAGATAGATAGATAGATAGATAGATAGATAGATAGATAGATAGATAGATAGAGTGAGGGCGATAGATAGCTAGAGTGAGGGCGATAGATAGCTAGAGTGAGGGCGATAGGTGGATAGATAGATAGATAGATAGATAGATAGATAGATAGATAGATAGATAGATAGATAGATAGATAAATAGATAGATAGATAGATAGATAGATAGATAGATAGATAGATAGTCAGCGAGACCTAAAAACCGGGATAATGCGGATTGAAATCATGAAAGAGAGAGGGTTATGGGTGGATGCATGCATGGATGTGTTGATAGATGGATGGGTGGGTAGGTTATTGTGTAGCTTTCTAATACAAGCATTGGCATAGCCAATAGGTCTCGCCTTTGGGACCTTATAAGTGTTTAGTTATCCAGCACAATATCCTTGGTGCAACAACATCAACTGTTGCATGGCTAAACACTTATAAGGTCTCAAAGGCGAGACCTATTGGCTAACATGTACTCTCGTAGAGTCTTTTGATACAGAGAAAGTAGTAGCACCTAAATAAATGTGCAGTGGCAGGACACAAGTAACTTGTTAATGCTACATGGGAGGGAGAGACAGTTGAAGAGGAAAAAAGCCTACGGGCGCTGACCAAAGAGAATTAAGCAAATGAGTGACAAGGAAGCTGACCAATGGTAAGCAATGGGTGTCCTCTAAGCCTACTGTTAGAAATCAAAACATCTCAAAATCAACAGCGCATGCACTGCTCTTATTATTACGTGCAAGACTTTCTTGAGTTGACGCAATGGCTACATTCCATTGTTTGTTGAGTTGACGCAATGGCTACATTCCATTGTTTGTTGAGTTGACGCTATGGCTACATTCCATTTTTTGTTGAGCTGATGCTATGGCTACATTCCATTTTTTGATGAGCTGAAGTTATGGCTACATTGCTTCCATGTTAGTCTTGCGGGCCAACAATGCTGGAGGCACAGATCGCCTTTTGGTGCTCAGAGGCTTGTCCGATGGCTGTGCGTAGAAGAGAGTGAGGATGATGGATACTAGCTTCTGGTAAATCTCTGTGGGTTAAACCATTTCTGGCTAGGGTATGTATTTTTGTAAAGAAAGCATTTTCATTTTTACCCGATAAAACTTTGTGTTGATGCTACCCCAAAAAATGGAGACAAGGCTGAATATAACCACTCTCTACTAAACAACGGAGTAGAAAAGGGGATGGGTAACTTAATCTTGCATGTGCTTCCATTGCAGGTTGGTGGGTGCTGGTGATCCATGGTGTCAGCATCACCTGTTCCACTGAAGGTGTAACATTGGACTTGTACTGTGCATTAGAGGGATCTGCTGAGCACGAGGCTGACCCAACCGTGTCACTAGATGGATTAAACACCCCTTACAATACCATTTTCAACAAAAAGTTTTTCATATCTTCTTGAAAATGTCCTGGAAGGCTGGAGCCACGCACCTCTGAATCAGACACATATTTCTCACACTTAGCCAGACATCACGTCATAGTATTTTTTATTTGTTTGCCCTGATCAATGGTAATGTACTTTGTTATTAAAATACATTGAGTCATCCTTTTATATGGCAAGTAATGGCATTCCATTTGTAATATGTAAATCAAGAAGACTGTAATGACCTCTTGAGAACACCAGGCACAGTGTGGTCCAAAAAGCAAGCACTCTTCACATGTCACTGCACTCCCCAAGGCACAACTTACAGTAGTGAAAAAACAGCCTGTGTAAGGGCACAGCATTACTAGCAAACACTGCAGACATGATTCACTGGCTGACAGTGCTTACAATCAGCAGGTACTCACAGGTAGTGAGTGCCAGCACTTCTACTCGATGAAATTGAGAGTACCTGCACTTAGCATGGATGCAATACTTTTAATAGGAGAGCACCTGCAACTCTCAGAAGCAAACAGGTTCTCTGGGGTAGTGAGTACATGCACTTTTAGATTTCCATTTCAAGCACTGCCGACTTCCAACATTCTGCGAACATATCACCCCCAAAGGGTTTCAAGGGGCTGGGGGCCGTGGGAGAGATTAAGCAAGCTACTGCCTAGAGTCACATGATACTGTGCTGAGATGCTGCTGGAGATCGAACCGTGAGACCTGCGCTCCAGAGTCAGCCGCTCTGGCCTCTGCGCCACACCTCCGACTTATTGCTGGAATTTAGTAGTAAGCCAGCAATACTCCAAGTCTAAGTCACAGCAAAATATTTGATAATTGGGCGCAAAGAGTTTTGCACTACACCAGATGTCACCCGGCCAACGTTTTCTGTAAATGTGGAGAGTTGCCCCATGTACTACTGTTATGACTATGTACCACTACTATGACTGCCACTACTATGATCACACAGTCCCACCACCGATTCTTTATGTAGAGTGTTTTCGTTGAAAATGCGATATGCTTCTTATAACAACAGTTACAAAAGTGCAATAGATCGCTTAGGATAATAATAATTCTATGTACAAAATGGGAAGAAATTTGGTGAAAAAGATCAATAAAACTTCAGTATTACTTCATGAAGGTGGGCAGTGGCAACAATTACTCTTTTAAATATTGGACGAAAATGTATCGTGAAACAGTGAAACATTCGGAGAAATGCTTAGGGGTGTAAAATTATACTGATTTTAACTCCATTTATCTGCATTAAAGGCGGATAAAAAGATTGATGTTTTACGGTAGAATACACCAAACTGTGAACATTTTTGTTGTGGCAGGAAGGACCGGCCTCTCTCTAGTGACATCTTTCAGGCTGTCAGAGGATGGTGTGTAGAGGTGTCACTCAGGAGCTGATCGTTACAGGGGTGGAGCTGCCTGCACAGTGACCCGGCCTGTCCGGCTCAGACATGTCTGCTGAAAGAAACGTCCCGGGGGCACAGCTATTATCCTTTTTTTCTGCATCACGAGTCCACATACGCAGTGCTTGAAATGGGGAAATAGAAGTGCCGCTCCCCTACACCAGAGTACCTACGTGCTTTGGAGAAGTGCCAGTAGTCTCCAATTGAAAGGGCTTCACCTTTTTTTTCTGAGAAGTGCAGGTACTCTCCTCCCAAAATACAGAAGTGCAGGTACTCAGTACCGGACAGTATCTGGCCATTTAAAAATGCTGCGCATACTCAGTGCTGTGCAGAATTTGCACCTCGAGGCTATGGTGTGCATGTACTGAATAAACCGGTTTGTTTGCATTATTTGTCTACAGCAGAGCAAACCATTTCAGATATAGGCGGCAATACAGTCTGCGTTATGTTTTCTTACAGGCACGGACGGGTACAGGCGTCAGATTTTGCTAGATTTAATTCACTCTAAAGATATCCAACACCAATTAGCTATCATTACTTCCGAGTTTTGCATGAGACTTAAGGTCACTCCACCTGCCCAAAACAGCTTGTGGCTGAAACAATGCAGCAGCTAACAAGTTATGTGTTGCTAGGCGAAAAGGGCCCGAACAAAACCGTGACATTTTTCTGTCTAAGCCCGGGAAAAGAATTCAAGTCGCTGCAGAAGAAAAGTCGTTTTCGGAAGGCATGCACGCCTTGTTGGCTCTTTTCATACCTTGTCATGGCAACTCCTTTGGATAAACAGGAAAAACAGGCACAGCAATGCAATCCCCATTCGCTCTCAGTTCTGAAAGTATAAAGAGACAACAAGGAAACAAGAGACTCCAGCACTCGTATGCCTCCTACAGCGTTTCTCAGCCTCCCCTGGGGCGGGACTTCCGCCTTCTGGGGAGGCTGTGAAACGCTGTAGGCACGTAGGAGGAGCAGAGGCCGCCGAAGCAGTGGGGGAAGCCCCGTGTGATGGATCCTGGAGCCTGTAGCCCGGTGAGTGTGGTGGGTGGGGCTTAGTTGTTGTGGGGGTTTTGTGTGGGTGTGTGGGTGTGTGTGTATGCCTGTGTGTGTGCATGCGTGAGTGTGGCTGTGTGTGTGCACGCGGGGGATGTGTGTGCATGCGTGTGTGTGTGTGTGCATGCGTGAGTGTGGCTGTGTGTGTGCGCTCGCAATTGAGAGGTGAGAGACTGACTTGCTGTGCACAGTTTCTGTTCTGGGATGCGCGTCCACATAACAGAGTCAGCACGTGCCCCGGTCTGTCTCCCTTGGGAGGCATCACAACGGCAATAGGTCTCTCTGGCGAGACCTAAAAATGGAACTCATTTCAGTTACAGTAACTGACGTGTTCCCGTTTGCTACTCCAATAGGGTAAAAAATTAATTCTCCAAGATGTCCCTGAGTGAGACATCCTGGAACATGAAATTGACAGAAGAAAGATGCACTACTGCAAACTTCAGCTGTCACTCTATGTGTTGAGGAGGTAAATCTATGCAGTGCTGGCTAGAGGGTGGTTTGAGATATATTAAGATCCAAGGCTGGCTCACATAATGAAGGGTGGGTAGGGTGCATTGGGGCATGAGAAGACTGGTTGGGGTAGTTCTTGAGCAGATTTTGGGTTGCTATGGGGCGATTTGCTCTGGAAATGGGACTTCCAATTCTGTTTGGTGGTCCATTGCTTTGCATGGAATACAAAGTAGGAACAGGAAAGGAAGCTGCTACTCTATGTAAGTCTAGAAATTAGATCATAATTTGCTAAATAAATAAATAAAACAGTATAAGAAAACGACATGTAGCCCATTCTCCTATTTGTGCTGTGAATGTTAGCAATGCAGTATATGTGGCACAGATAACGTTTCACAGTTTCTGCAAAACATTTCTACTTCATCCAAGTCTTTATGAAGCAACAATTATTCAATCAGCTTGGTCGAAAGTCGGTTGAGAAATGACCTGTGTTATGGGTAGTACAATAATCGGCGTCTACTCAAGATAACGCTTGAATAATAAAACAAGACCTACTTTTAACTGTCGCTTGTCGTAGCTTAGATAGTCCAGCAATACCAAAGGTACAATTGTAACTGGTCCCCACTAAACATGACTGTGATTAACCAGTTTGTGATAGAAAGCATTCCTCTCAAGGCTCTGAGACATACAGGATAGAGTGGGCATTAGAGCACTTTTGTACCATCTCAAAATATTTAAAAATTGGTAAAAAAAAGTGACCAAAATAAAAAACCAAATCAAAGCAAATAAGAGACAAAATATAGCAGTGAAACTAAGTTTCAAATCTAGCTCTCACGTTAAAGACAAAGGGCCCAATTCACAAAGGTTGAAGTATGAGTATGCTGCTTACTCTTGCAGTAGTCTTGTAGTGGTCCCCAGAGTCCACAAGACCAGAACTGGAGGAAGATCGTTCACCTATCTTGCCGCCAAGACATGGAACTCCTGCCCCTGCACTTCAGACAATCAGCGTTACTTAGCCAATTCAGGAAGGACCTAAAGACCTGTCTCCTCAAATGATCCTCCACCCACTCCACCCACTCCAAACAGCAGTCCTCCTCCGCCTCCAGCACCTTGAGATGCTCAAGGGTGAGTAGCCGAGCTTTAAAAGCCCCTGATTGATTGACTGCCTGATTGATTGATTTTTAAGAGTAAGCAAATACTTTTGCTTAGTTTGGGAATTCAGGATTACTAGAGTAAATCACTTTAGAATATTTGTTAATATGTAATGTGGCATGGTCTGAAAACATATAGCCAATGTAGAATCTCTAACTTCTTATCAAATCACAGCGACTCTCT
Source organism: Lissotriton helveticus (assembly GCF_964261635.1). Lineage (NCBI taxonomy): Eukaryota > Metazoa > Chordata > Amphibia > Caudata > Salamandridae > Lissotriton > Lissotriton helveticus. The sequence goes on from NC_136067.1 coordinate 1,533,540,365, forward strand.
AAAACAATATTCATTGTGTCTGATTGTTCGTGAACACCAGAAATATTAGAAATTACACAATAGTATTTGGATCACCTATGGATGAAGGGAACAGGATCGTAAAGTAGTAAAGTCAAATGTCTCTGAGTACAGCATTTAGAGCTTTGGAACTGGGAGTACATACTTATTTCCTAGTTTAGGCTCAGGGTTAAGTTGTCCCTTAAAATGAGGAAAATGTGTCTGCTGGCGATGTTGTATCAATGACTGCCCAATCAAGGGGATAAGTCTCTTTACTGACAAAGACAGTAGTGTGGAATCCAGACCGGAGTTTCCTGTGGACCAAAACGTAGCAGAGCGGCAGAAGAGCTTCCGTGCGGTGGCGGGCTGCAGTTTTTGGCTCGCTGGACTGATTTCCCTCGCCCCCATTATCCACGGAGGCAGCTTTTACCAGCCCCCGGACTAACGGAGTGTGCGGGGCGGTGTACACTGGACTGATGGCAGTCCCCACTTTGTTTGCCCAGCGAGACTGAGCCTGAGCCTGCTAACTGTGGGGCGCTGGGGCACTGAGAAATTGGAGCGGCGGCTCCCAGCTTGTTTATCTTGCGGGCTCGAGCTCGCCACCCTGTGGAAGCGGTCCGGAGGCCTCCGAAACGGGAACGGCCAGCGGCGTGCGATGCAGACCGCTGTCTTGGCCCACCTGTCACAGGAACTGAGCGCGAAGGAGGTGAACCCGCCATACTCGCTGAGGACGCCGAACACGGCGTGAAGTACATCAGAATTTGGAACCGCAACAGGTATCCTAGAAGTCAAAGACATAGTAATACCATTTGATAACGAAAATCGCAAACCAGAACTACTATATCGGGTCACCTCCGAGCCCTTTATTATATGTTTTGAATCTTCACACATATACAGAGATATTGATCGCTGCTGGACGTACCATTACCAGTAGTACTAGTCACGGGCCCGGCTGGGTCGGAATTATCACCAGCTGAGCGACCTTCTGACGTCGTTACGGCCTTCTAGCCCTGATGAATCGCGAAGGCGATGAAACACGTGTCGGCTGGCTGTAATCTTCATTAAAGACTCCAAGATTTACTCATCTTCTGGATATCTTGTTACTTCTGTCAGAATTGGTGTTTGTAATTTTTGTTAAATGTAACTGGACAATTCTATTACTCTATTCTATTACATGAGAGTGCTTCGGCAATCTGCAAACCACCTGTCACACCTGCCTGGAACTTCCATCCTTTTATCCTAGTTGCGCCTACCTGGAACTTTCTCCCTTGTGTCCCTTCCACCATTTAAAACGGTAAGAAGGTTTGCCTGCAAGCCCGGAAGCCCAATAAATCCTGATACTCCTGAAGTTGCCCCATATTGTTTCACATCTGCCCCCTCCCAGCAGCAGTGAGAATTGCTACAACCATCTGTAGCAGGCCGACTGGGAGACTGGGAGTCTTCGGTGATAGAGTCAGCACCAGCATTAAGAGCGGAGTGGGGCAGAGTGAGTGAGTGAGCCCCCCCACTGGAGAGGGAATCATCGTCAGTTCGGATTGTAATCTTGTATTTTGAGCTATGGAGGGTCAGGGTTGAACCAGTACCATAGCGACTGCAATTGTGAGAGGAGGTGTTTAGACAGTGTTGGTGGGATTCAAGTCTGTGTGTTCACAGCGATCAGCATCCAGTAGCAACCAGGGTAGCAGGCAAGGACAATGTGGATGCTTCACTCTCCTGGCCCACAATCCCTGCTCGCGGCCGGTAGCATCGTACTGGATTTGCCCTGCACCCAGCCGAGAAAGACGAGGAAGGTTCTGCTGACCAGGCCCGAGGCTCGCGCACCCGCCCCCGCCCTGCAAGTATTGTTCTGCGCCCAGCCCGTTTCAGGCCTGACTCCCGCCCTCATTAGCGGTTGGTGGGGTCGTGGGCTGAGGGACAGTGTGCGGTGTGTGGATCGCAGATTGAGGTGGTAGCGGTGTGCAGTGGTCCCCCCTGGTGACTCCCGTGACCCCCCGTGGCTTGCGGCACGGTGGCAGTCCGATCATCCTCTCCTTTCTATTTGACGTCCCAAGGAAGGAAGGAGCAGCAGAGCAGCAGAAGGCCCAGCATTTACCTCCTCCTTCACCTCCTCTAATTCTGCCTCTTCCCGGATGACTGACTGCTTGCACACTCTCACCTGTTCTTGCCCCAGCGCTAGTGCTGCTGCCTTCCTGCGTTGTGGTGTTTTCGGCGCTCTTTGGGGGCTGCGGCGGCAGCTGGGTGGCCCTGTGGGAGCGCAGTGAGTGAGGTGAGGAAGCGGGGAACTGAGCTGCCGAGTTGAACTGGCAGTCTTCTTCTTTCTTCCTCTCTGCTTCCCTGAGGCAAAGGATAACAAGCAGTGCTGATCCCAAAAGATCCCAAGGATCGTGTCTCAAGTGCCGGCTGCTCTACGCTCTGCGCCCACTGTCCTCTTCATTTTAGTGACAGATCGCCAGTAAGCAGCAGGTAGCGCCCTGACAGAAACGGTGATTGGAGTGACAGGAGCTGGTGTGGAGCAGGCATAACTAGTAACTAGTAACATAGAAAATCACATTTTGATGAAAACTGTGTGATCAACAATCCTACGGTTCCGACTCAGCTTCCGGTGCGCTGTTTGTCTGTGAGCTTTTCAACGGCTGGTGCTGTTTGGAATCGAGAGGCCAAGTAGCATTGGAAGTCTAGGTTGTGCTGGAGCTGCATTGGAGTCGCCTGCTTGCCCACCAGCCCCCAACCTCTAACCACCTATTGCTGCAGTGCTGCTGTGCGGATTGAGCGGCGGACTTTGGGAGGCTGAATAAGTAGTAAGAGGATACAATTACTTTGTAATGCCATCTAGGTGTCGGCGCTCAAGCGTAAAAGTGAAAACAGGAGCAGTCTCAGAGTGTTGTGTCCCGAGCCAGAGGAGTCCTCTTAAGCTTCAGAAAACCATTCGGCGCAGGATAAAATGGGATCACCTTTCTTATCTGAAAACTTATCCATCAGTGATGTCTATGTTTTCAAAAGGTGTGAGGTGTTCTAAGCGTGGGAAGGGCCTGAATGTGGAAAAAAACAGGTCCAGGAAGATGAGGTAATGGACACTCATGTAACATGTGAGAATGAGGAGGGTATCCAGCACACTAATTCAGAAGTAAAGGCAGCTCTTTACCCTGCAGTGATTATCCAACAGAACAAGAATGGTGGAAAATCTGTACAACCACCAGGTGAAATTGCTGCTTCACAATTAGGAGGGGTGGGTAGTAAAACAGAAATGGAAGTGGATTTATCGGTGGACAAAGTAAAAGGCCCCCCAAATAAGAATGTGGTAAGAAAGAGACACACCCCATTATCACCATTGGCGGCAGGGTTGGTATCCCTTTTTGACAATACTCAAGTTTTTTCAGGAGATAAGAACAAATTTGAACCAGGAGTTTTGCCGCCCAATCTGAGTGATCTGTCATTAAAAATGCCACAGTGTATGGAAAGTAGCATTGGCTCTGGGCAGGTGAAAATGGAGGATTACACTCTACCGGATATTGCCAAGCAAATGCAAAAGAACGAAGCACTAATGGCACAGCTGCATAAGGCAGACGCCCTAGAGATGGCTCCAGAACTGTCTCCGGTTTTTACACCTGGCCAACCACATATGCCTGCTCTGTATAGTAGTACACCTACCAGTTCGTCCCATGCTGTTTATTTCCTAGAACTTTCCATTGAAAGGATACCAGGTTTATCATTGGACAAGGAGACAGATAATATTATGAATGCACTTCAGAAGGTGCGGATAGGGGGTACCTTGGAGATTGTTTACGCTTTAGAGAGAATTTTATTTGCAATGTTATCTTTGCTAGAAAAAAGCACAGTAAATACAGATCATATATTGGATGTCCTCTCACCCATACTAACAGGGATTCAAGAACTTAATCAGATCAAGCAAGCCATAAAGAATTTGGAAAAGGGTCCTAAAGTACCCAGTCATGCATGTCAAATATGTAACAGGACACGAAAAAGTGGTATTAAATTGATGGATGGGGAAAACAAGAAATGAATGTGGGATCTAAAAGCGTCTCTCTTAGAGGTAGCCCAATTGTTAGTTTACCCTCAGTTAAACTTCAGGAGAGCGCACGGTTTACCAGTCAAGGGGAAAAATCTAATTTAAAACGATGCCCAGTAACTCCCCATTACGAGTTTACTCTATTTTTTAAAAAAAAGTAATCCAATCAACCGAAGCCCAAAGTTAACTGATGAATTAGTAAATACCCTAGATAGCGTACCTTTAGGGGAGGTCCCAGTATTAAACAAAGGCTACGTCAGAATTGGTTGAAGGGGTAAGAGGAAGACGAGGAATCGACGTATCCCTAAACGAAAACAAAAACAATTGCGATTCCCTCCAGTAAGCGAGGAAGTAAATAGTACAAATCTTTCTTCAAGTAGAATGGACACAGGGACTTTGGGGCAATCCATATCCATTTTGAATACGGGTCAAAAGACTGGGCAAGAAAATAATGATCAGTCGTTCTGTGCGAACCAGGTGTTGAAAGCCCCACAGTGTCAAGAGGGTCAGAAAGAAAGTGGGATAAACCATGAGAAAAGTAGTGACCCCATATTAGGAAATGTAATGGAACATTTTTGTGAGCCAGTAATAGACCATTACGTGGCTTTAGGAGGTGACGTACTCCACCGAAGTGGGCAGGATACTCTCCAGGCAAGGTTTGATCCTGGCCAGGGGACAGCTGAGGTGGGGGACCGGTTTACAGTTCTTAACAGTAAAGGGGGGAAGTCAGATAGAGACACAGTCCTAAAAACTCCCCGGCTAGTTTTAGACAGATTTCGCTCCTGGATGCAACGGATAAACTGTTTGCAAAGAGTATTCTCACTCATCTCCAAGAGTGGGCATTTGGAAATAATTATATCCCTTTGGAACAAACAGGATTCCGTAAGAATAGTGGCACACTGGATAATATCTCCATTCTGCAAACGTTAACTGAAAAATATCCAGTAAGTCGGGGCATGCCGTTATATTCGGCTTTTATAGATTTCTCCACAGCATTCGATAGGGTAGATTGGGGGAAGCTGTGGAGGAAATTGGTCACAATGGGGATACCAGGGAATCTTTTAAGATTAATAATTGCTCTCCAATCTTCTACCTGGACTCAAGTATTATTAGGGGGAACACAAGTCCTTTCGAAGAAAATAGTAACCAACAACGGATTGAAGCAGGGCTGCCTGTTGGCCCCTTAACTCTTTTCCATCTACATTAATGATTTGCCAAGAAATCAATCAGACAGATTTGTATAGCGCGCTGCTCACCCGTTAGAAGAGCCAGGTCTCGAGCTGTTTCCTGAAGAGTGGGGCTTAGTAAAGGGGTCCCCCCTAAATTGGGTAACTTAGAGTTGAGCTGTCTGCTATATGCAGATTATGCCATAATAATGGATTTAACCCCAATTGGACTGCAAAGACGACTTGGTGAGCTAATTAGGTATACAGAGGATTATTATCTAAAAATAAGTATTATGAAAAGCAAAATCATGATTTTTAGTGATAAAGGATGTAAGGTCAGAAACCATTTGAATTGGTTCCTGGGAAAAGAGAAATTGGAAGTAGTAAAAGTTTATCCATACTTAGGAAAAATATTTACAAATAGGTGCTCAGCAAATAGACATATGGACAATTGCAAAGGCAAAGCAATTTCACAAGCCTTTGCAATCAATTGTCTGTACACACCTTGTGGGAAAAGACATTTCTCACATATTATTTTGGTTTATAAAATAAAGATTCCACCAACCCTGAGCTATGCCAGTGTAAACATTAGATGCACAACAGTGGGCCAAATTCGAGAAAGTGGAGGACAAATCTAGCACCAAATATGTAATCTGAATCATGCGGCACCGATTGCAGTGCTTAGGCTAGAATTTCGTCTTCTCTCTACATACGTGCTTTCAATGGCTGCGTGCTTACGATGTAGTAATGCACTGTTAAATAGCTCTGAAAATTTGCTACGGGTAGCGATATGCAGAGAAATATTTGTAAAAATGAAGGAAAAAAGTGCTATTTTTAGGAATAAATTAAAAGCATTATCAATGTTTGGTTTAGATATGGATGGGGTAATGGCTCTCCCTGAGAGCATTTTGAAAATTATAATTAAGAAAACAATCCACGGGGTCTCTCGTGAAAGAGATATTAAAATATGTTCAAAGAATAGTAACATGGATTGTATAGTGGGGAGTAGTATTGTCAAAAATCCCCAACCTTATGTTTTATGGAACCTTAAACATGGAGTGCGTAGGGTGATTTTGCTATTAAGATGGGATTTACTCCCCTTACGAATTGCAACAGGAATTTGGGAGGGTATCCCTAGACATGAAAGGTATTGTCATTTATGTAACTCTTGTATACAAGACTTGAGTCATGTTTTATTTGTTTGTCCTGCATTACAGTCAATACGTCGTAGTTATCTAAGAAATTGTTTTCTAAAGTATATCGTTACTGCAGAAGAGGCCCGAAATTGTCTGTTCCCACCCCATCCGAACTGATGTGTTTTAACATTTTTAGTTTTTTTAAACACTTTTTAAATATATATTTAGGGCGTAAAGATCTTCTCAATACGTATGTACATAGCACTCACACTTTTTTATTATGTTTGCAATTAAGCATGTGCACTTTACAAACCGTTTTTGCTGCTAGTCACCAATCATTGGATCTCAAGCACTTTACCAAAATCGTTTTGCTGCTATACTACTAGGTATTAGACGATTATTGTCTGATTGATTAGGTTTGAAATTAAATATGGGCACTACTATAAACTTTTAGGGCCATATGTATGAAGATAATTTTCAGTCGCAAACGCTGCGAATCGGTAATAATAGCGTTTGCGACTGAAAATTAGCAATTTCCAATGTATGAAGGCATAATTGATCGCAAATCAAGGAATCGCTAATATAGCGAGTTTTAAAATTTGCGAGAGCCAGAAAATTGCGAAATCCATAGCGATTCCCAAATTTGCGATTATCCCAGTTTGTGATATTCGCAAATCGGGAAATCGCAAATAAGGATTCGCAATGGTATGTATCAAAAAATTGCAAATTGCGAATACACGAAATTCGCTCTTTTAGAAATCGCAATTACCACCAAGTGGGAGCAGATGGTAACCAGGTGCAATGTATTTAAGGAAGGACACAATGCAACACACTCTTTTCCACAATGTCTGGGCTCTACGTGATAGCGAGGAGGCGAAGAGTTAGAGCTGTGGCGCAGAGGAGGAGATGGCAGGAGAGGATATTACGTGCGCGCATCACCATCTACCAGCGCACTGAAGAGGACATCTACACCCACTACTGACTGGAGGAAGAGAGCATACTAGAATTAATTGAAGAACTCAGACCCTATCTAGAAAACCCCTCACGCAGGACACAAGCCATACCCACACACATCCAGGTCTGTGTTCACTACACCTGCTGGCCTCAGGTAGTTTTCAGGGGGTGATAGCCACAGCAGGAGGGGTGTCACAAAGTGCCCTGTCGCGCTTTTTTCATGCGTTCCTCGATGCCATGACACAAAGGATGCAACACCACATACACTTCCCCAGCACCCCACAGGAACTAGCACAGACCAAGAAGGACTTTTACAACATCGCCCAATTCCCCCACGTCATAGGATGCATAGATGGGACACATGTTGCATTTCCCCCCCCCCCTCAAACAATGAGTACGTATTCAGGAACCGGAAATGCTACCACTCACTTAATATACAGGTGGTGTGTGATGCCAAAAACATCATCACTGACATAGTGGCAAAGTATCCGGGAAGCACACATGACACGTTTATCTTCTGTCACAGTGGGCTATAACGTAGACTCTCACGAGGTGATTTTGGCGAGGGATACCTACTAGGTAAATGCTCTCATACATAGGGCACATTTCAACTGACTAGCATGTGCATTCCAGTGACTAACCATTTACATTTCCAACCACAGGTGACAGTGCTTATGCAGTCCGGGATTTCATCATGACACCCTACCTCAATCCTGCTAATGCTGGGGAGCGGCGCTACAACCGGGCACACATTTCAACAAGAGGCACGATTGAGAGAACCTTTGGCATATTGAAGAGCAGATTCCGGTGCATACATAAAAGCGGAGGAGCACTCCAATACAGCCCCGAAACTTGCTGCAAAATTGTTGTAGCATGTGCCATGCTGCACAATATCGCTACCAGGAAAGGCACACCAGTGGAGTTGAGCGAATCTGAATCCTCTGACGTGGAGGGGCCTGGACCTGGACGCATGGCAGCTGGTGTAGCTGGTGCTGCAGCTGGGCGCCAGAGGCGTGATGAGATCACGCGCAACTACTTCTAGGTGAGAAATAATGACACAATGACAACTTCAATCTGTGCAACTGTGTTTTAATAGCTACAGCAACAATGCCATACATCCTTATAGGCAAGTACATACACTCTCAATTTAATGCACATGTTTAATTCACAGTGCAACCATGTAACTGGAGTGACTGCAAAGTCAACACTGTAGTTGTCCATATGTGGCCCCTGCTAATCATTGGTATTTGGCTGCACATTCTAATGGTATGAAGCAGGCCTATTGCTCCTGCCACTATGGCGCCTCTCTACGGCGGGTGGTGGGGTGGTGGAGCTCCGCACTGACTGGGAGTCCTCCTCACTTGGAGTCTGTACTCCAGGGCCTGTGGTACGTAGGGCACGCAGTTCATCCAGAGCAGATGTGGACTGCACAACGACAGTGGCGATGTCCTGTATGCTGTGTGAGAACTCACGCTGTGTTGCAATGGTGCGCCTGGACAGAATATTGGTTGCTGAGGCCAGGCGATTGATTGTGCGCGTGTACAGGTCCATGCGGCCCAGCTCTCTGCGCCTAGCAGCGCGTCCGGCACGCAACTCTCCACATAGCACTTGCACAGCACCCCTCATTTCTTCCCGTATGCCCCTGAGCCCTGCCCTCATCTCACGCTGTAACGTCTTCATGTGTTTGGCTTGTAGGCGCTGCACCTGGAGCATGTGTAATTCCAGCCCTGCGAAAACCGAGTCTTCCTGCTGATCAACGGAGCTGCTGACCGTGCGGGGTCTGCGCCTGCCTGTGCACTGTGGACCTTGGCTGTGTTGTGGCCTTGACTCCTGCTGTGAACCTATTTCATCAGACTGCACATTGTTATTGGTGTCCTCTTCATCATCCTCCATGACTGCCAATGACCTCACAATCTTCCTCCTGGGTCTCTTTGGAGGAATGACAGGGCTGTCCTCCCCATCTGTTTCCTGCTCCTGCCCTGCGTCTCCAGAGTCTGGAGGTTCTGTCTCTCTTCCCCTGCATGTGGGCTTTTTAGTTGCAGGTGCTGTGGACAGAACAGCACACATTAATTTACTTTACTAATTTGCAATGTAAAAATAAAATATTTCACAGTTTAGCCTTACATTACTATTTTTATTCCCCTTTCCTGACCTGCACATGTGAAAATTGCCTAGCGTGGCTGCTTCTCACAACATTTATTTCTCATGTGACTACATCTCCCACAGTGCATTGCTGTGACGGCCTGTGTACTTGCTCTAGCGTGACATGTGGTTCCCCTAATCCCTAGGTTGCTGCAGGGGGTGGGTGGGGGGGTTTGGGGTGTGATGGCATGCATCTTACCTGGTCTTGAAGCTGGTTGATCGGAGCTGTCTAGCCCAGACACGCCCGCCACACTCTCTGGAGCCAGTGTTCCCTCTACAAGTTCCGCAAGCGGTGTGGATTGTGGTACATTGGAGGTCCCTCCACCGGTGAGCTGTGACTGCTCCAGCCTGGCTGCCAACTTTTCTTTTGAGCGCTGGTGCAGGTCGTACCAGCGCTTGCGCAGTACCTCCACACTCCTGTGTGTCACTCCCAGGGCATTGACTTTAGCCTGTATGCCTGCCCAGGTGCGTCGTTTCCTTGTCTCAGGCACATTGAGTGAGTTCTTTCCAAACAACAAATCGTGGTTTGGCACCATCTCTGTAATGAGTGTTTCCAGTTCTGCTTCTGAGAACTTCAGCTTTCTCTTTCTAGAAGTGTCTCCTTCCTGCTGCTTCTGCTGGGTTCCAGGCAATTCCTTGTTCCCACTCTCAGCCATGGCTCCTCAGTAGCAACCCTCACTCTCCCACTCTCTCACAAACAATACTGTTGCAGCATGGGTAGTCAGTCATTTCCTGGATGGTGATGTCATCAAACTGCATCACGATTTTGCGATTTTTCCCGTTAAGGAATCGCAAAAATGCGATTTTTCACATTTAAGGAATCGCAATTGGCTTTCTCGCAAATATTTCGCGATTTTATCCGAATCGCTAAATATTTGCGATTATGTTGATACATTCCGATTTGCGATTCAGATTGTGCGATTCGGTAAAAATCGCAGATTCCGAATCGCAAATCGGATTCTTCATACATATGGCCCTTAGTTTCTAATCCTCTAGGATCCCAAGTACCTCACTAAAACCCTGTTTCTGCTAATCCATTGTAGATTTCATACTAAAAGAAGCAAGTTTATGGTATTGAACTACTTTGGAATGATATTATGCTGCTGGTTATACAGTACAGTTTATTAAATAGATAAATTATCTGTTTACATGGTTCTTGTGTTCATGATCTAGTACTGTATAGCGAATTTTAAATTTGTTTATTAAGTTTTAATACTGAATGTTTTAGGATAGCGTTCGATTATAAATCCGTAAGAATGTATTTATGTTAATGTGATTACTCTTGCACTGGTACACCACTTGTCCAACTGCTACTGTTAGGTTTATCCGGGTTCTTAGATGTAAACACAATAAGAATTTATGTTGGTAAATTTTGTGGAATGAAACGTGTTTTTAGGATGTATTTTGTGTGGAATTCTGCGGAATTCCAAATCATAATAAATACATTGGAATTGGACAAAGACAGTAGGCTGACAGATGAAGATGGACAATCAGTGCATATGCCCACTTGCCCAAGGGTACAGACCAGGTCCCACTCAGTGTTTCCTAATTCCTATAGCACGCAGGTCAAATGGGTGCTGGTCAACAGACCAGTGTAAGAGAAAAAATAGCAATAAAAGGTGGTACAGGGACAGAGATATTTCATTTTATCCTTCTTCAATACAGCATGTGTTATTAGCCTTGGGGCATTACAGCAGCTTCACCTACATCACCAAGGTAAGTGTAACATTAATTATATTAAATTAATCATATCAATACATCATTCACTACTGAATTGACATTGACATTGCCCATTACCCTTTCATTTTTTTTTTATTGTATTTTAAAGTTTTAATCCTCCAAATAGAATATAATAATTAGTATCTTAGTATCTTATTTAATGTTCTAATATAAACATAATGTCTAATGTTCATATTTTTAAATTTATTATCATAGCCTTAGCCTTTAAATGTATAAGTTTATTGTATTTTATATTATGACTTTCACTCTTAGCTATACCTAAGATATAAGAGAAAATGTAACTGTCTATGAGAATGCACACATGTAATATGTTTTTAAAATGCTTGTGATCGCCAAAGAAAATGAACAATTATTTGGTTCAACTTAAATTTCAGTCCATATAGGAAGTCTCTCGGTTGAACAAAACACAAAAATTGGTCGTCTGCTACCAGCCTACGAAGTCATTGTGCTAAATAGTTCCCTATATCATCTTGCATAGGGAGCTGAGAGCATTCTAAAAGTTTTTGCACAAATCAAAGTACCTGGAAGATGTGTCAAACCGAGTACGTTTTTATGATTCAATATGTGTTAATATGTTCTTGTGTGCAAATGAAAGCTGCAATAAAACATTTTTGTAGCTAAGTTTTCAAGTATGCAAGTTTTCGAGTATTTGTTTTCCATGAGATCCTGGGATAGGAAATAGGCCCAGGCCATGAACCTCAGTTCACCAAAATGCCAAGGGGTAGTGGAAGTAATATTATTCACTATTATGGGTATATTCGCAAGGAGCTATCGCCTAATTAACGGCACTTTATCACAGCCAAAGTTGTGATAAAATTACCCTACCATTCACAAGCTGGTGCTAACAGCCCACAGCACTAGTTTTCCCGCTATAGCAGTCGCAAAAATATATCGCCACAGAGGACCCCCCCCCAACTATCGCTAATGAGATGCAGAGTAGGCATTCCTGTGCCAAAACCCACAACAACATCACAACCCAACATTCACAACGACCAGCCATATCGGCAATAAGAACACAAAACACGTGATAAGGCGTGGTAGCAGCAGGAAATTAACACCTGCTCTGACCTGGTGTAAAGTCGGACCACAGCCTGCACCACAAAAGGGAGCACAGCCAACAGCCACACCTGAAGACAAACAGATGCCAAGGAGTCACTGATCATGCAGGCCGGACACCCAAGAGGGCCACAACACCCACCGCCACCACCCCCAGGACCCCCCCCCCCCCCCGGGCCCCTCACAGGCAAAGACATGCCGCATCAGATACTGCTGAACATGTACGAAATATTCTGCCTGATGTCGCACAATCACAACTGGTGACATGCATGTGTTGTCACAGAAATGCAGTACAAAAGGGGGTGGTGATGGAAGGAGCATCTGAACCAATCAAACACTCACACCCAGTCAACAAATCTGGGTTTAATCCATCACTGTTCTTTAGCCCACTCTGCCACCCCAGTTCAAACATGGCCATATGCAAATCAATCTGACCCTGTGCCTCATGGGAACAGTCCAGCCCGAACTGCCAAGCCATGCCTTCCCTGGACCGGATTCAAGCTTCCTAGGACCGGTTTCTGGCATTACAACCGTCTTCAGCCAGGCTTGCTTGAATCCAGTGGCAAAGTGAGCAAGGGACTCACGTCTGAGCATACCCTGCCAACTTATGGCGAACAAAGCAGTACAAAAGGGGGTGGTGATGGACGGAGCATCTGAATCAATCAAACACTCACACCCAGTCAACAGATCTGGGTTTAATCCACCACCGTTCTTTAGCCCACTTTGCCACCCCAGTTCAGACATGGCCATATGCAAATCAGTCTGACCCTGTGCCTAATGGGAACAGTCCAGCCCGAACTGCCAAGCCATGCCTTCCCTGGACCGGATTCAAGCTTCCTAGGACCGGTTTCTGGCATTACAGCCGTCTTCAGTCAGGCTTGCTTGAATCCAGTGGCAAAGTGAGCAAGGGACTCACGTCTGAGCATCACACATTCACTTTCGAAGCAAACGATGAAACTTTATTGAAAGCAACACAGAAATTTAATGAAGACACACAGCGGCTCCCCTCGACACAATCCGTAGGTCACAGCCTGCAAGACAAAAAACATGATGAGAAGGTGTGTCCTGCACACAGCAAAGGGCAGAGAGCGAAGGTGCGAGAGAGAAGAAGAGCGGGGTTGAGAGAGAGAGAGAGAGGAAGAAGAGAGGGGAGAGACAGGGAGACAGGGAAGAAGAGAGGGGGAGAGAGAGAGAGAAGAAGAGAGGGGGAAAGAAGAAGAGTGGGGGAGATAGAGAGAAGAAGAGAGGGGGAGAGAGAGAGAGAAGAAGAGAGGGGAAGAGAGAGAGAGAGAGACGACCCTGCGCACCCAGGCCACACTGCTCACCTGCTGCCACTGGTGTGTCTCCAGCCACTTGCCGGTAGGTCTAGCAGTACATCAGGTCACACATCTGAGACAGAGCCATCATCTGAAACAGAGTCCAAAGATATGACTGGCACACTACACACACTGGCACAAGACAACATCGCCCGCCCGCCCATGCACACCCAGGCAGAGGCATCCCAGCCCCTCCCACCACCCATCAGGGCATGTCCACCCATGCACACACAGGCAGAGGCATCCCAGCCCAACCTGCCACCCATCGGAGCATGCCCGCCCATGCACACCCAGGCAGAGGCATTCCATTCCCTCCAGCTGCCCATCGGAGCATGGCCCCCCCATACACACCGGGCCTCACTGCTCACCTTCCGCCACCCGCGTGTAGACTGTGGGTCCCACCACGTGCCGCTGCAAGCCACAATCCCGGGGCCTGCAGACATGGCACCCTCCCCACCATGCATCCACGCTGCACTGGCCTCCAGGTATCACGTCTGGTGCTGGGATTTGATTACACCATGACATGGGACGAACCAGGGCACCCGGCAACATCGCAGCCTGCACAGCCACTCAGCCCAATGGGTGCCACTAACTCTGTGATCCTGGAAGCGAAGCCACGTGGCGGTTGGCCCATGCTGGCCACTGGCACGGCCTACACTGCAGTCCAGCAAGGCACACAAATCCTGGGCTGTCTGGACCACCGGGACGGGCCATCATCGCAGGCTACACACCCGCTCAGCAGTTCAAGGTGCCAATGACTCAGTGCACCCTAAGCCGTGCCTGTGCAGGCCGCAATGCAGCGTCTGCCACAAACCATGTCCAACCCCAGTCAGCGTCCCGTGGCGGGGAGCCCGTGCAGGCCGGAATGCAGCATCTGCCACAAACCCTGTTCAACCCCAGTCAACGCCACTTGGTGGTAGGCTCGTGCCGGCCTCAAGGCCTCGGGTCCGTCATCCAGTCACCGCCGGCAGAGAGGGATGTGATGTTATCGGCCCCTTATATTTGCGGGGTCACATGGCCTGTGATGCCTGTGCCGGGTGGGTGTGGTGTACGTGCAAACCACCCCTCAGGGTGTGGCTGTGACATGCTGACAACTAGACCAGTGACCTGCACACCACCAGCGAGTACGCCTGCAATGGGTAGCAATGAGCCCCCCCTGGAGCGTGAGCGGAGTGGTCTGGCCTGCAGTTCACCAAAACAGGACAGGGATTTGCAAAAATGACTCATGGGCAATAGGCGTGGTTCAGTCCATGTCCGGACAAGAAAGTGGCTGGTGCGTGTGTCCCTGTTGTGGTGTCCACTGGACCTGTGACACAAATTGCTATGTAGCACCCTCTGACTGGCATCCCACAGGACGAGCATCATTGACGCAAGGGAAATCACTGTCCCTACATTCATCCACGCATACATACATGAATGATGAAAGACAGAACACAGCAGTGCGTCACTGGATGTTTATTGCACATCCAGTGCTTTTCCGCAGCTGGAGCGGTACAGGGCACTGCCAAATACACCACACTATATGGGCCCGTGGAGGGCCAACCAGAGTCCATCCGTGGAAGACAAGTACTGTGGAAGAGGAGGGGTGCAGACCGCAGTCTGGTCTCCGTGTCATTGGTCATCAAACAGGATGTGGCGGCCCATGTCGCTGTCCAAGAAGAGTGCATATAAGTGAATCGCGGGTCAGTGCAAGGTCATGAGGCCATGTGCGGGACCAACCAGGAACAGGCAAGGTGGAGGAAATGAATGCTACTGAGCCCTTCTGATCACAAGCCCATCAACATCCTCGTCCCTGGATATGTGTCCTGCCCCACCTGTGGGTGTTGCTTTACCGGCTACGGCACTGTGTGGCACTGACACCTCAGGTGCCGGAGGTGGCTTGTCGGTTGCACTGTGTGGCACTGACACCTCAGGTGTCGGAGGTGGTTTGTCGGGCGCACTGTGTGGCACTGACACCTCAGGTGCCGGAGTAGTTAGGCCTGCCGCACAGGGAGGCATTGACACACCAGGGGGCGGCGATGTGGATGGTGTGAGGGATGCAGCATTCAACATCGCCATGCCTTGTGGCAGCAATGCCATGATGAGGACCTGCAGGGCATGGTAAATCCCAGCTACATTCCGCTGATGGGCAGCGGTGGCTGCCATCCTTTCTGCCTTCATCCGCATCATGTCCTTCATGAGCCTCCGCATCTGTGGCAGCTCACAGCTGTTATCGCTGGAGCCACTCTGAGCTGGCAGGTGTTCTTCTCTCCGCATCATGACTCCAACAATATCAGTCAGGGCTCGTTGGAGACCATGGAGCGGAGCTACACACCCAAGGATGGCGTCTAGTTTGGTTGCCATGTTGCCAAAGCCCAACTGCACCTGCTCTGCGGTCTCCCTCTGGCACTCCAGCAAACGGCGTTGGAAGGCCATGTGTTGTTCCTCGGGGACTTGGGGGAGTGCCGGGGCTGTGGTTGCCTCCTGCTGGGTGCTTTGGGTAGTGGGTGGGGTCTCCACAATGTGGCTGGGCTGCCCTGATCCTGGAGGTGAGTTACGGATGAGGTCAATGATGTCTTGGATGGCTTGGGTGTCGATGCTGGAGTTGTCCTCCTCGTCATCAGTGAAGAGTGGTTGGGACTGCTCTGCAGGAGGTGTTGATAGTGCCCCTGCGATGTGAAGGCAAGGACCCAGAGTCATTGTGGGTGTGCACTGTGTTCTGCTTGATTACGCATGTTTGCCATTGTGCCCATCTCCACCCGTCCCCCCAGTACCTGGTGGTCACCTGTTGCGGTTGTGTTGTGTCCTGTTGAGCAGTGTCCGATTCCCCGACTCCGGCCACAGTCTCCACACTGATGACTGTTGACACCAGCTCCTCCATGTCATCCAGTTCGAGCTGTGGCACTGATCCCCCATCTCCAGTCTGCGTTGCTGCCTTCTGGTTGGCGGAGAGTTTCTCCTTGGACGGCCGCTTCATGTCATTCCATCGCCTCTTGACCTCATCCATTGTCCTCCTGTGCTCCCCGACGGCATTTACCTTGTCCACGATGTCCGCCAGATTCCATTTTTGGTTCCCAATGACACGTTGGAGGTGACGAACAGTTGTTGATGGTGTTCTATCACCTCTGTGACTATGATCTTGTTCGCCTGCGGACTGAACTTCGTCTTCCTCTTCTTCTTGTCCTTGCCCTTCCTTGTCCCCGAGGTCCCGGGCTGGTCGTCCGGGGTGCTTGTGGGGTTGCGCTCGTCCTCTGCGCCTGCTCCGTCTGCCTCCATGGTGCTTGGGTGTTGGTCAGTTTGTGTTTGGGTGTTTTTTCTATTTTTATGGTGATTTTTTCCACCTGCCAGGTGTGTGTTGCAGGTCTGGCGCTGCTTATCGCTGGTTTCCTCATCACGCTTTGGCCCATCGCAGGTTTTTTGGTGTTGTGGTTTGTGTTTTTGTCTCCATCAAGGTGGTTGTATCGCGTACATTGTCCACGGTTTCGGCAGACTATCGCCTGCTACCGCCGTGTTGTGAATTCCACGTTGACACAGGGTTATTTTCCCACAATAGGGTGCGATGTTGAAAGTTGTATTACGCTACTCTTGAGGTAGTTATCACACGTTCTTGTGAATATACCCCTTAGGGTAATAAAAAACTGAGAGAAAACAAAGGAAGTAGAGCCCCAACCGAGTCTATAATGA
The DNA here is from genome assembly GCF_964261635.1 of Lissotriton helveticus. Classification (NCBI taxonomy): domain Eukaryota; kingdom Metazoa; phylum Chordata; class Amphibia; order Caudata; family Salamandridae; genus Lissotriton; species Lissotriton helveticus. The sequence continues at coordinate 1,533,557,562 of NC_136067.1, forward strand.
CGAGCTGCCCCTGTGCTCCTGGCACTGATTTTGCCCCCTCTGAGGCCAGGGGCCACAAAGGCAATTTACCAGGGGTCACATGAGGCAAGCCAGGGTTGCAGCTGCGACCCCTGGCAACCCCTAAATTACATCCATGTCCCAAGCAGCAAAATAAAAGTGCCTCTATTAGGGAATTACATAGATAAATAAGTAGCCTAGATTCTGAAAATCAAGACAGTTTTAAACTTGTAAGGACAAGCTGTAGAGGTATTTTGCAAGGTATGGCAGACTGCATGCATTTTTGTTTGCTGCAGGTAATGCTTGTGGCAATATCAGTGAAAGTAACAGTGAAAAAACAGCCCACCAAACCATAAAACAGGCCCACAAACAGGCTAAATATTGGCCCACACTCTTTCCAGCCCAGCCATTCTGGCGCTGCCAGGTTTCCTTGTAGGCCTGTCTGACCCCGATGAGAACTCTACTTCGCTGCCTTCACGCAAGGTTTGTGTAATAAAAAAACATTTAAAATGAATGTTCCTACTAGCTCTCAAAAATGCAATCAACTAAATTGGAGTGCTTAAAGCTTGGCTCGCCTAAATTACATTTTATTCGTTACAGTTATTCAAGTGATTCAGATTCCGCAGTATGTTCTGTCCTTTCCAACACAAAGTTGTAAGCAAAGCAAAGGTGCAAAATTCACCCCTTTCGGTATAAGGTTTGGATTGCACTTACTTCTGTTCACGTCTGGCACTAGTGTCGCCAGCTTGGCAGATTTTTCTAACATGGCCTTTGTGTTCCACGTGCTAGGCTGCTGCTGTCACTGTGATTTATGCCTCACAACCATTCATCTTCCTCTTAACATTTCATCTCATTACTCCACGTGCTGGTCACTAAGGTTTCACGGTTCACCTGGCAGGAGATGAACTTGTCACTAATTACAGGGAGCGGTTTCTTTTTTCTCTTGCCTCCCAAGTAGAATGCATTTACTGAGCAGAAAAATACACCCCTTCCTACTTTGACAAGGCTGTTAGTTTCCTTGATTTCAAAATATCTGAAAGAAAAATAGTGGTAATTTAAAAAACGTAAAATATGTTTCTATAATGTTTGTTAGAATCAAAATCGGGTTTAATCAACTTATTCAAGTTCACTTGGACGGGGGCTGGCAATTTTATATTTCACCTTAATAAAAGGGATCGTGCTCCACCGTACTCTAGATCTTTGCATTGACTTTTCGGCAGGATAAACTGTTAACTTTATAAAGCTCATATGCGATATGTTCTGCACCAAAAGATGTGAAACATAAAGTTTCCACCCTACTTAGGGGCAGGCATATTTACAAGCCCCTATCACCACAGGAATGTCACTTTTAGGCTAATGTCATGCTCCGTCACTTCCTAGTAAATATGCCCCTTAGTGTGAGCAGAATATTAAATCCAAAACCCGAAAGAGACCTCGGGCGTAAAAGTAGGAGTGTAATTTCACAGCATTTAACAACATAGTCCTAGAATTACTGCACTTTCATACACATATTCACTGACAAACGAACGTTTAAAAGGACATTATAGTTAGGGTTAAAATGTCAGTTAAAACATATGTTTTAAAATAACAGAACCTTTGAAATTCACCTGTTATATTATCTCAAGTTACCATAACTTGTTCCCCAAAATGGCTATAACTCACACCCCCACCTTGCACCGTATTGTCATAAATGATGTAATTTCAGACGTTGTTATGATGTTATCAATGATGTCATAGAATATGTCAGGAGACATAATATTTGCGGTAATGAGCAGTGCATGGTGGGCGTGTTAATTAGTGTTACTTAAGTGCACGAGTTATAGTTACTTTTTTCAGTGAATTTCTATCGAAAGTTTTTTTAATGTAAAGTAAGATATTATAATTCTGAACTATAACATAATTCTAACTTTTATTTTTCCAGTGAATTTCAAATTTTTGTTAACATAAAGTAAGTTGTGCATTGCCATGCTCGGCATGGGGTTGGGTGCAGGGCCTGGCATGTGGCCAGGCCTAGCACCTACTCTCCCATGGGTGCCCAACCTCTTCCTTTAATATATATATTTTTTTGTAGCCCTGTGCATCAGTGGATCCACCAAAATTTTGCAGGAAGCCTTGCTGGGTGTTGTCATCAATCTGTGGAACCCTGAAAGGCTGAAAATAAATTATTGAAAATGTTGACCCACTTGGGGTTTCCCCTGGCTACCCCCACAATGCCTACTTATACGTGATGTAAAAAATGTTTTTAAGGACTTGGGAACCGAGTCTCTGAGTCCTAAGATGGCAGCTGCAACATTTTCTTCAGGTTGTGGCCAGCCAATGGGATCCTGTGGCCGGCCTCGCAGATCTAAAAATCCACCGCAAGTGATCATGGTTAGCCAATCGGAGTGTGACAAGTTTCGCGGACCCACTGCAAAGTATCTGTGGTGGATCCATGGTGTGAAATATACAATTATTTTTTTACCTTAGTGTCTAAAAACTACTGAACATATTTACACCAAATCACAAAAGCAGGCTTTCTGGAACAAGATCTAGCTTTCTGCCAAATTTGGTGTAATTCTGTTCAACTGTATTTGCGGTATTGCTGGTCAATTTTCCTGCAGAAAATTACATGAGGAAACATGTTTTGGGGCCTGTTTTTCTTGCGCACGCTACAAGGATCACACCAAAACCTTTCAGAAAGGAGTTTAGGTGAATGAACTTAATTTTTATAAGTTTCATGAAGATTAGTACAAATGGCACCAAAGTTATCAGCAAACCAAAAAATGCTTTTTCTATGGCTATGTGGTGACCGCCACTGGGTTTCATAAATATAGATATAGATATCCCATAGGAATTTTGTGAAGCAATACAGAAAAAGTGGCTGAATAGAATTACACCAAATATGTCAGAAAGATAGATCTTTATGAGAAAGCCCGCTTTTTGTGATTTTGTGGAAATCCGTTCAGCCGTTTTAGAGCAATTAAGCTTCAAGTTATAGCAATATCTGGACAGTTGGTCATGCTGGAGTCCAGCAGAACTGCCACGGTACAGCAAATAAATAAACTGAGCATTTTGATGCCCCAAGACCTTTCAGTTCCACTGGGCTGTTCCCGTAGGACCAAGTGAGCTGATTGGCTAGCTTCAAATAAAACAGAAATGTTGCAACCGCCATTTCAGGCCTCATGGCTTCAGTTCCCATGTCCGGTGTTTTGAAACAAACATACAAGGGGGCATGTAGGGGTACTCTGAAGCTTTGGCTCTTGTGGGATGGGATCCCTGAAGACACGCCAGGGGGCAAAATAAAAAACAACGCCATACTAAAGGTCCCGGGGTATTCCTGCGGACCCTGGTAGGTTTTCCTTGATGTCTCACTGTACTCCTGTGGGACTCAGCATGGCCCTACCATGTGGTCCTACTTTGGGACTGCAAAGTATGGTGGGACTGTGTAAACATCAAAAAATGAAGCTTGTCCATTTACACTGTACCTTGGAATAGCTCTTTTGTGACAGTACCATGGTACTGCAAAAACATTTAAATTTGGGATCGTGGTCCACTGGGGCTCACTGATCAATGGGTTTAGCCAGCATTGTGAATTTAAAAAACCATCATAAATTCACTAAAAAAAACAAAGGTCAAGGTGAAGTTAGAGTTAGGTCTTGTGGTAATATAAAAAACATAAAAATAAAAACATTAAAACTCACCAGTTACACTTACTTACTTGCGCCCCACCATGAACTGCTTATTATCTCACATATTACATCACACATAACATATTAATTGACATCATTCGTGACATGACTGATGACATCCCAAATTGGGCCATTGGGGCATTTCATGGGTGGCGCATAGGTACTCCCATGCAAACACCAAAGGGGTTTGATGCAAATACATATCTGTAAAGAACAGTAGAGAGAGATTTATGCCAACATCCAACACCTCACTGAGGCAGGCATAACAAGGAAAAATGATTTTATTTCTCCTTGTTTTTCCCTCTTTGCATATGTTTTAAGAGAGAGAAAGAGTGTTATTAGACTTGAAGGTGAGCAGCAGAATACCGGGTCCTGGACATGAGCAGGATGCGTAGTGAACTGGTGGTGGGCAGTAACCCTATTGGCCTAAGGGCGAGCTAGAGCCTCAGGGACCTGAAGTGAGTAGGGCACTTACTGGTAATCTGAGATTAAATAGGAGCCAGAAGGACATGGGTGTGAGCAGGAGCTTCTGAGATCTGCCTGTGAGTGGGAGCCTCAAAGATGAGCATAGTCCTATGGAAACTGGGGCTATCCAGACAGCTTATAGAAACTCATGTTGAACATGATCCTCAGGATTCTGGATGATACCTGGAGCTTTCTGGTAAAAGTGCGCAGTTCTAAAGGGCCTGAGGGTGAACAGGGATATATCAGGAGGATGAACAGGATTCAAACAGCAGGGGAGAATGAGCAGAAGCCTCTGGGGACTTGAGTGTGGGCAGGAGCATCAATTATCTGTTTCTGACCAGGAAGCTCAGAGGACCTGACAAAGTGGAAATGAGTTTAAGGATTTTGAGGGAGAGTCATGAGGGTGAGAGAGATTTATAAACCTAATGATGTGTCAGGAGACCTGCAGGTGAGCTGTCATGAACCAATAGTTTTTCTATTCTTACCCAGTGGTACTACCCCTACAAACTTTAAATATTTTTATATTTTAGAAATTGTAGGAAGCTAGCTCTGTATATACCATACCAAAATGAGGTATAGCGTGCACAGAGTCCAGTGCAACCACAAAGGTAAGCAGAGGTAAAAGTATATATTCTTACCCGGTGGTACTACCCCTACAAACTTTAAATATTTTTATATTTTAGAAATTGTAGGAAGCTGGCTCTGTATATACCATACCAAAATGAGGTATAGCGTGCACAGAGTCCAGTGCAACCACAAAGGTAAGCAGAGGTAAAAGTATATATCACCTTACTCTCTTTTTGTGGTAGTGTGGGCGAGCAGTTAGGCTTTATCAGAGGGTAGTGTTATGCATTTGTTGTACACATTCAATCAGAAATGATGTCACACACTCAAAGACTGAACTCAGACCAATTGTGTTTGTATACAAATATTAATGTTTGTGAGAAGTTAGCCTGGCATGTGATGTACAGCTGCACAGGGGCGGCTGGGTGTAGGGTGCTGTTTTGACGTTGGGTGTCCTGTTGATTTCAAAGGGGATTCTCCGGTTTCATAATAACATAACAACAGAAAGTAGCAGTGGGTCAATGACTCGTTAACTCAAGTACGTATCTGGAACAAATGGTGCCTAACAGAAGAACTCAACTATGTGCAAGGATTACTAACTAAGGGTAAATATATTTCCTGTGTGGAAAAATACCCATCAGTTGTCGATCCTAGGCGCCCTGTTCATCATTTGGGTCCCTTCACACCGGGAAGGTAAGTTTTGACCACTGTAGATGGCAAGAAAAGGACAGTGGAAACCATTAGATGTTCTCATATATCAGGGTGTGGATAGACAACTGTAGAGCAGTGCATGTGAAAAGTGAGAAAAGTGAACTGTGACATAATCAGATAAAATTGGGTAGTAGAAAGGATAAACTACTTGTGTGGTGTGTCCGTCTTAAGCTAGGGCGCATAGTTGAAACTAACTGACTTTGTCCCTGTTGCACGCTGTTCCGTTTGCACACGGGCAAGGTTAATTCCCCACACAGTGTTAACGGGTGAAGTAAGCCCCAGAAAGCTATCGGGCTGTGGGTACAGGCAAGTCTGATCAAGCAAAACGAGTTTTAATAGCTGTTGAATACCCGCATATCGGCGATAGTAAACTTATAAGTAATGCATGAAGTGAGGCCCCACTAATAAATATTAGTGCTCTGTCAAAAGGTAAACGCCTGCACTTTTGTAATCAGTAGTGCACAGAGGCGAAGCTACCAAACGTGTTTGCTGCATTTTGGGTGGTGTAATGAAGTCAGTATTCTCTGACATGTCATAGTAACCCGTTTTTTCAATATATTTTTCTTTATGCTCATCAGTGCGGGGCTCCATTTACCTGAGCTGTGGCCAGGTGGGGTGGAGTGTTTCTCTCCTCCAAATTTGGTAAGTGAGAGTAGCCACTTTACGATTATGAAAGTGTGGGTGTCATTTTGGAGACACAAGATTGATATTTTTTAAACTAATCACCTATGCACGTCATGTATGCATTGTGTAACCAAATTGACTTTGTGCTGTTTCGGTTGTTGTCTCTTTGTATGTTTCTGGATGGGTGCCACCGCTCTTTTGTGACCATTTGGATATCACGGAAGCGAGGAGAATGAAGAACTACTAAATACCCAGGTGATAGTTTTTCCTTTTTCACCTTTTTATTGAGCAGTCGCGATTATGGTCCTGAAGAAAGCAGCAGGATACCTTTTAGGCTCCAAATTCAGTCTGAAGAAACATGTTGACCGTATATAGGGATTAGAGTTATTTGGTGAAGCCACTATTATCGCACGCATTTTATTTTATTATTTTGGGAGTACCAAGGTGTTTAATAAAGTAGTTTATCCTTTCTACTACCCAATTTTATCTGATTATGTCACAGTTCACTTTTCTCACTTTTCACATGCACTGCTCTACAGTTGTCTATCCACACCCTGATATAAGAGAACATCTAATGGTTTCCACTGTCCAGTTCTTGCCATCTACAGTGGTCAAAACTTACCTTCCCGGTGTGAAGGAACCCAAATGATGAACAGGGAGCCTAGGATCGACAACTGATGGGTATTTTTCCACACAGGAAAGATATTTACCCTTAGTTAGTAATCCTTGCACATAGTTGAGTTCTTCTGTTAGGCACCATTTGTTCCAGATACGTACTTGAGTTAACGAGTCATTGACCCACTGCTACTTTCTGTTGTTATATTGTCTATTTAGGGGCTGTAGCGGTGAGAGGTCTCTGAACATCCCCTTAGGCCCTCCTTTCCCCTTTTTGTGCTTATGTTCTTGTGCAGCTCACTCTGCGGGCCGTTATTTGTGAAAAAGTGTTTTAACCCCCGGTGTGACATATAAGTATTGAAAGGGTTTTTGTGACTATATTGGATCCATCTGTAGAAGTAGCATTCAGTTCAGTGTGGTTTTGCATCATGGCTACCAATCTAGGGCTGGCCTTTGACGAAGCCGAAATTCAATCCATTTTGTCTGAAAACCCATGTATTTTAGATCTCATGCCCACTCTTCAGATCAGTGGTGATGAGGGCTGCGTTAAGATCTTGACAATGAAAAAGACTCATGCCCGGATTTGTGTGCATGGGATATCAATGGCCGAATACCTGCGTGGCAATTGTGCCCCTAGTGGCCTGATTGTTACGAACGCACCATGTCTTTTCTTAGACGACAAGGATTTCTTGCGCGACTGGTCCTTAGTCGCCTGGAAATGTACGCGAGATTGGCTCGTTCTAATAATAAAGACGGCGAAAAAAGCAGCGGACAAAATTTTGATAGAGATCCAGATTCTTGAGGGTCAAATAAAAACAACAATCTCCAGCAAGGCTTTCACTAAGAATCAGGACGAAGGCAACAAGACTAGCAAAGAATTTAAAGATTCAATCCTCTTTACAAAGTTAGAGAAGTTCAAGTAGGACCTTGCCAAATTTACTTTTGAGAAAACCTACCGGTACACGAGTGATACATATGTACCCACACCTTATAACAACAATGGTCGCAGGGGTGGTACCTCGAGCTCGGAGGACAAATCTAGTGACTCTGATTCGTCAAATCCTGGCAGTGGTCAGAGTAGCTACGGGGGCGAGGTAATAGGAGAAATCGAAGGTGATTCAATCAAAACTTTGGTCAAATGCCATTCCTAACTTGGTGGCAACCTAATCCGTAGGGTGCCGGGGCGCCATCTTTTCCACCTCCCATGGGCCCATATGGTCCCCAACAATTCTACCCTGATTATAACCAACAATCTTTTTTAGGGTTTGGTCATGGGAGGGTGAGGGACAGGAGACGGGCCCAACAACAGGGGCATGTCCAATGGAATATGCCACCCAAGACAATGGATCTGAGGAATGGCAAGAAGATCCCCCAGGAACAACCAGGGACGTCAGTGACACTAGCCTTGTAATCAATCTAAGCTCCCATGTACTGACTGACCTGGAAGAACAGGTCCTAAATAGAGGGCTTGGTTTTGTAGCCACAAACAAAGGTGACCCTTTTCTCACGCAAATAGAAATGGGAAAATTTTTTAGAAAGGTCCGGCTACATTTTCTTTTCTCTAAGAACAATGGAGATATTCAGCATCTGTGTGAAGAGGTGAATACAGGCCTTAAAAGACCATCAACATTCAATCCCACTACAGTGGGCCTTCCCGCTAGGGTTACGGCTTTTGAGGAGGCAGTGGACCATGACTTAAAGGTCCTGTTCCAACAGCACCAAAAACCCTTCATAAATTTTTCTCGAAAAGAACAAGAGGCTCTCAAAGGTCTGACAGACAATGAGACATTAACAATCAAACCAGCGGACAAAGGTGGTGCCATAGTCCTGATGGACTCTGGCACCTACCGGGATGAATGCCTTCGGCAACTGAATGATGTTAAATCATATCGCAGACTGAGTGGAGACCCTACTGAGAGACTCTCTATAGTGATCACTATTGTTGTGGAAGAGGCCTTGTCAGAAGGATGGCTGACAGGAAAGGAGGCACAATGCCTGTGTGCAGTGAATCCGGTAGTTCCATATTTTTATGTACTACCGAAAGTACACAAAGCACAACGGCCCCCACCAGGCCGTCCCATAATATCGGGAATCGGCTCTTTATTAGAGCCACTGTCTTCCTTTGTCGATTTCTTTTTGAAACCCATTGTAAGAGAAATGCCTACTTTTATAAAAGGACATGAAGGACGTCCTTAGGATCTTACCAGAGATTGAGTTTGACAAGGATTTGGATCTACTCGTCTCGTTTGACGTGGAATCCGTTTATACTTCCATACCACAGACAGAAACTCTAGAAGTGGTAGAGAGGCTTTTAACCACAAGGGAGCTCAATTCCATCACACCAGTCAATCTAATCATGACTGGCAACAATAGCGAAGACTGAATTTTTTTTTCAGTTTGAGGACACCTTTTATTTGCAGGTTAGCGGGACTAGTATGGGCAGCGTTTTTGCCCCTAGTCTCGCTAACCTGTATGTACACCAGTTTGAACAGGAACATGTCCTTAGTGAAGCGAATCCATACCGCAGTAATCTGCGGGTGTGGAGACATTATATAGACGATGTTCTGGTGGTGTGGTGAGGCTCAGTGAATGACCTTAAGAGCTTTCATCTCTGGCTGAATAATAGGAACCGGTTCTTACGCTTCACGGTGGAAAGTAGTAAGCAGCAGCTAGCCTTTCTAGATCTACTCATTTCACCCACGGACTCTGGACGTCAATCAGAACTGTACCGCACGCCAATGGCTAGAAACTCCCTGTTGAGCTATCAAAGCTGCCACCCTAAAGCCCTACGGGACAATTTACCGTTTGGGCAATTTTTAAGGATACAGCGCAACTGCTCGACTAAACCAACATTTGAGAAACATGCCAAGAGTCTAGAGGCAAACCTGGTTGCTAAGAACTATCCCAAAAAACTGATTCGCAGATCAAAAAAGAGAGCCTCTAATAATAATCGTGAGAGTCTGCTGGAAATAAGTCCTCCCAAAGAAAAACAGGATCGGATGACTTGTGTCAGTACTTTTTCTACACAATCCAACAAAATTCAGCAAATTGTGAAAAAAACATTGGGCAATTCTCAATACAGGGACCGATAGATTACCTCCTCCTCTGTTTGCCTGGAAAAGGGGTCAGAACCTGAAGGACCAATTGGTCCATACAAGACCAAAAATGACTATGCCACGACCTGTAGGGACTTTATGGGACATGCCAGCAGTTAGGGGTCACCATCCTTGTGGGAATTGTGCTGCCTGTCCCCAAACTTCAAAGACAACGAGCATTGATATTGGCACTGATAGACCGTGGTTACAGCGACGTTTTACGAACTGTAACAGTGCCAATCTGGTGTACATGTCCCTGTAATATGAGGTAGGTGGGGGTGACCACTAGAAAAATAAAGGTTCGAATCTCGAGCATAAGAGTTCAATCAGATGCCAGCGACAAGCAACCAAGATGACGAACCATTTTCTAGAAATAGGTCATGGCCCTACTGATCTTAAATGGACTGTAATTGAGCAGCCAATGATTCCAACTCATGTATCAGATGTGAAGAAATTCCTGTTCAGGCTTGAGCAGAAGTGGGTTTTCAAATTGAATTCTGATAAGGCTGGATTAAACGAGGACATTCCGTGGATGTCGCTCTAAGAGATGTGTCTTATGACACCCAGACATCTATCTTTCGGCTCCGAATTATCCCCTTTTGGGTTCCTCTGGACTATGATAACACACGATCTGTAGAAAAATGATTGAAGGACACGAGTTCAGATGGGTCCAAGAATAGTGGATAGATACTATAATATGATTGTGGCGTTTTGGCTATAGAAATAGACATAGGATTTGCTCAGTTGAGTGTATACCTATTTGACGGGGGTGTATTATTCATGCTTCCTTATCCCCACCCGGAGTGTATGGGATTCTCCATTGCATCTGGCTTATTGAAATCCAAATTGTAGCTGCCCGACCCTTGCAATGCGGGGCACAAAAAGGTTGAGTCATTTCAGGGGCAATTGGACAAATGCTGCACTGGTTCAATGTATTGGTCATAGCTAGGCACTATTTGCTTGTAAATTGATGAAGCATGACAGAGACGTCCGTCTGTACAATTCCATGCTGCATAGTTTATTTTTACAAAGGGTAGTCACTAATATTGAGTTTGTACACATAGAAGAGCATTTTCCGCGAAGTAGTTTGCCATGGATTATAAATTTACGAATTGACAAATCAATGCTACAATGTTTATTTGTACCTAGGGAAGGCATTTTAGTTGAGACAGTATATATTGAAAATCAGACCGCTGGAATGAGTACCTCATGGACTATATTTCCCATGAACTGTGAAGAGGGCGCACGGCTATGACGCGTTTTACGCGACCGGCCAATACGGGAAGAGAGTTCTTAGATCTGAATTCTGTTCTGGTCGGCACCTCCCCGAGACAGCCCAGAAGGACGTCTGGAGTACCGACCGGAAGGTAAGCCATCGCGCACTAGGGGGTGTTCGTCTTAAGCTAGGGCGCATAGTTGAAACAAATCAATCAATCAATCAATCATGCCATTTGTATAGCGCACTACTCACCCGGGAGGGTCTCAAGGCACTTGGGGGGAGGGGTATGCTACTGCTCGAACAGCCAGGTCTTGAGTTGTTTCCTGAAGGCGAGAAGGTCCTAGGTCAGCCGAAGGTGGATGGGGAGGGAGTTCCAAGTCTTGGCAGCCAGGTAAGAGAAGGATCTTCCTCCGGTGGTGGCTCTTCGGATGCGTGGTACGGCTGCGAGGGCGAGGCTGGTGGACCGTAGCTGGCGGGTGGGCGTGTAGAAGGTCAGGCGGTTGTTGAGGTACTTGGGGCCCAGGTCGTGGAGAGACTTGTGTGCGTGGGTGAGGAGCCGGAACGTGATCCTCTTGTCGACGGGGAGCCAGTGCAGGTTCCTCAGGTGGCTGGAGATGTGGCTGCGTCGGGGGACATCCAGGATGAGTCGGGCGGAGGCGTTCTGGATGCGCTGGAGTCTTTTCTGTAGATTGGCTGTGGTTCCGGCGTAGAGGGTGTTTCCGTAGACCAGTCGGCTGGTGACGAGTGCCTGGGTGACAGTCTTCCTGGTCTCGGTCGGGATCCAACGGAAGATCTTGCGAAGCATACGCAGGGTGTTGAAGCACGATGAGGAGACGGCGTTGACTTGTCCCTGCTGTTCCGTTTGCACACGGGCAAGGTTAATTCCCCACACAGTGTTAACGGGTGAAGTAAGCCCCAGAAAGCTATCGGGCTGTGGGTACAGGCAAGTCTGATCAAGCAAAACGAGTTTTAATAGCTGTTGAATACTCGCATATCGGCGATAGTAAACTTATAAGTAATGCATGAAGTGAGGCCGCACTAATAAATATTAGCGCTCTGTCAAAAGGTAAACGCCTGCACTTTTGTAATCAGTAGTGCTCAGAGGCGAAGCTACCAAACGTGTTTGCTGCATTTTGGGTGGTGTAATGAAGTCAGTATTCTCTGACATGTCATAGTAACCCGTTTTTTCAACATATTTTTCTTTATGCTCATCAGTGCGGGGTTCCATTTACCTGAGCTGTGGCCAGGTGGGGTGGAGTGTTTCTCTCCTTCAAATTTGGTAAGTGGGAGTAGCCACTTTACGATTATGAAAGTGTGGGTGTCATTTTGGAGACACATGATTGGTATTTTTTAAACTAATCACCTATGCACGTCATGTATGCATTGTGTAACCAAGTTGACTTTGTGCTGTTTCGGTTGTTGCCTCTTTGTATGTTTCTGGATGGGTGCCACCGCTCTTTTTTGACCATTTGGATATCACGGAAGCGAGGAGAATGAAGAACTACTAAATACCCAGGTGATAGTTTTTCCTTTTTCACCTTTTTATTGAGCAGTCGCGATTATGGTCCTGAAGAAAGCAGCTGGATACCTTTTAGGCTCCAAATTCAGTCTGCAGAAACATGTTGACCGTATATAGGGATTAGTGGTTATTTGGTGAAGCCACTATTATCGCACGCATTTTATTTTATTATTTTGGGAGTACCAAGGTGTTTAATAAAGTAGTTTATCCTTTCTACTACCCAATTTTATCTGATTATGTCACAGTTCACTTTTCTCACTTTTCACATGCACTGCTCTACAGTTGTCTATCCACAACCTGATATATGAGAACATCTAATGGTTTCCACTGTCCAGTTCTTGCCATCTACAGTGGTGAAAACTTACCTTCCCGGTGTGAAGGAACCCAAATGATGAACAGGGCGCCTAGGATCGACAACTGATGGGTATTTTTCTACACAGGAAAGATATTTACACTTAGTTAGTATTCCTTGCACATAGTTGAGTTCTTCTGTTAGGCACCATTTGTTCCAGATACGTACTTGAGTTAACGAGTCATTGACCCACTGCTACTTTCTGTTGTTATATTGTCTATTTAGGGGCTGTAGCGGTGAGAGGTCTCTAAACATCCCCTTAGGCCCTCCTTTCCCCTTTTTGTGCTTAGATTCTCCGGTTTCAGCAAAGACTGCAAGCTCAGGGACGAAGATCTTCTGGAGGTGACCACTGGTTGGAGAGGTAAGTTGGGATGCCTGGGGATGCTGGGACACCGTCGGTTGGACCACCCAAGGCAGTGGGACTTCGGGTGCAGGGGTGTCTTTAGGAGTCAGGCTTTCTTACCAGTTCCGGTTGTGGTCGGCCGATTCTCCAGGAAGAGTCTGCAGGCATCTTGGAGAGGGTCAAGGCAGGTCAGAGATCACCAGATCTCAGGTCAGGATTACCAGGGAGACCTCCTCACGGTGTTGAGCCATTCGAACTTGGGCTGTGGGCATCGGGTGCAGAGTGGTGCAGACTTGCGGATTTGGACAGAGCCAGAGTCCGTGGGTGAACAAATCAGGTGTTCACGGGAGACCAATTCTCTGGGGTGGAAGGCAGGGCAGGTCTTTTAGGTTCTTGAGCCTGCTGTCTGCAGGACACACTGGGATTTCGCTTCTGCTGATTCGAGATGGGGACAGGCTGGTAGGGCTGGGGCCAAGTCAGTGGGCGTCCTCCTCTTCTTAGCTTTAGCACGGCTTCTTCGGTCCTTCTTCTTCTTTTCTTTTTAGTCGGTTCTTGCCTGAGGAGGCAAGGTTCAGGGGTGCCCGTAAATACTAGATTTAGGGGTGTTGCAGGTAGGTAAAGATTGGGACCAATGGGTCCCTTCTTTGGGGTGGGTACACCCCCTATTATGCCACCCTCCAGTGGGAGGGGGGCATATGCCTCACTCTGGTTGGCTGGGTCACCCCATCTGCAAGATGGCGGGGAATGAGAGTTGTGCTCACCTTGCATCCCCTACCTGAGGGGTGGGGTTGGCAAAGGTGGGCTCACCTCCCTTCCTCACTTGGTTTTCCTGCTGATTGTCCCGCCCAAAGTCGGGGGTCAGAACCGGTGGGGGCCAGTTGCTGGAAGCAGCAAATGGCCTGGGGACGCTCACAAAGGGGGCAAGCCTTAGAAGCTTTCTCTTTGTGGACCCTGCCCACCTGGGGGAGGCGGCTTGGCACCTCATCCCAGGATGTGATTTGTTTCAGTCCCCCGAGAGCAGCAGTCTCTCGACCCAGGGGTCCAGAAACATGTCTGGTGGTGGCAGCTGGTAAGCAGCCACTCATCCTGGACACTAGTGTTCAGTCGTTTTTCAGGGGGCATCTCTAAGATGCCCTCTGTGTGAATTTTTCATTAAATCCCACACTGACATCAGTGTGGGTTTAATGTGCAGAGAAGTTTGATACCAAACTTCCCAGTTTTCAGTAAAGCCATTATCATTATAGTGCTTTGGAGTTCATAATGACAAACTCCCAGTACCATATACCGTTAATGGCATTACTGCACATACAATGTCTAAGAATTGGCTTAGACACTGTAGGGGTAAAGAGCTCATGCATCTGTACCCTCACCACTAGTATAGTGCACCCAGCTAGAGGGGTTGGTGACCTATGACAGGGCAGTGGGTTGTAGGCATGGCACACAGGGATGTGTGCCATGTCGACTTCTCACCTTGTTCTGCACCAAAACACACAGCCTGCAAAGGCAGTGTGTGCGTGTAAAGGTACAGGGCCTCTAATGGTGGCACAATAAGTGCTGCAGCCCTTAGAGGCCTTCCCTGGCCACAGTGCCCTTGGTACCAGTGGTACCATTTACAAGGAACTGACCTGTGGCCAAAGAGTGTCAATTTGGTTTTGTTTTCAATGCAGTTTAGGGAAAGAACATACGCGCTGGCTACCTTTTTGGCAGGAACCCAGGGCACACTCAGTTAAAGCACATCAGCAGTTCAGCACAAAGTGGGGGCAACCATGCAAAAAGATGGCACTTTCTGACAGAAATGTCTCATAAAATTAAGCCTCTACACCAGAGGTCTTCTGTGGGGCATGATCCCCAGGGGGGCCGTAGAGGCCTGCGAAGGGGGTCGTGCATTCCCCAGCTTCACTTGTGCCTGCATTCCAAAACCTTTGCATTCATTTTCGATAAAGAAAGGAGTCCTGGGATGGCTAATTTAGATCGTTATCAGCTAAAGTTTCATCAATTGAGTCTCTTATGCTGTGAAAAGTTTTTGTGCCAGGGTGCCGGCTTGCCTGAGTGAACTGCAAATGTGCCTATCGCTTAATCTGCAAGTGTAAAGGGTGCTTGGTAGCTGGTTCTGGCTTTAATTGATCAAAACACTCTGTGATGACAAAGATTTGTTTTTTTGTGTGGTAGCGTAAAGAGTTAAAGACTGAGCTGTGAAGTGCGTACTTTTAATTTAAACTGCATTTACACAGCCCTTAGTAGCCCTAAAGGTGTGTTGAAGGGACAGTTATGTAAAAAAGTAAATTGCATTACATATGCTCTGGTATTACTCAAATCTACATTTTGGAAGCACCATGTTTGTGATGTAACAATGCAGTCATTGTAACAACTGCGTTGTAAATGCATGCCATGTATCGCATGCAATGTAAATACTGTTTCCACATTACGAATATTTCCTGTTAGTGAAGAAAAGTGCATTGCTGTTACCTGTCTAGGAAACATTGGCTGAGAGAATCAGCTTTAATGGATCATTTAAACAAGAGTATGTATTTCCTTAAGAGGTCTACATAGCTTTGCATGGCTCCTTTTGGTTAGTTCTATATGCTATGATGAGCTACAGAGTTTCTGGTAGGTCAGGGAATGGGGAAGTTAGAGCTCAAGTGGGTTTGGTGGAGTCCTCACAAACGTCTTCAACAGCACCTTCTGGTCTATATGAATTCATTTAAAGGCTAGTCTGAAGAGCACTATTTTTAAGCATTCCCCAAGGTGCATGTCAGTTAGTTTCACTCTGAGGCAAGAGTTCCTGTCTCAGTATCAGAAACCTTAGATTCTATGGTCTGAATTAGCTAACAGAGGGCAGAGACCTAATTTGGCACCATCTGGTGAGCCTTTACGATTCCCTTATGCGGGAAAGACGCATGTTGCCCATTACCATATACGAAAAGGATGACCTGTTTCTCACTGCCATTGCCAGTGCATTGGCACCCAAACCTCCCTTTAGAAAGGAGTCATACATGCCCCCTGAGGAGGAGGAGGAATGTGACTGCAATAAGAGGCAGCATCACTCTAAGGGCACATTTGTGCACCACCTTCCAAACAGTTGCCTGTGGGTTTTGCCAAATATGCGCCTCATATACAGTGTTGCACGGCTGCCCTATATTTTCAAGCAAAGAACGACCATTACATCCCCATTTCAACTGATAGAATGCCATTTGATAATATGGACAACGTAATACGTACACATTAAGGGAATAATTTACAAGCCCCTTATGCCACCACAACGTCACTTTCAGGGTTGTTGTGGTGATAGGGGTCTCACCTTATTTACAAGGCAGCGTTAAGCCACTTAATGTGGCCTAACGCTGCCTTGTAAATAAGGTCCCCTTTCATGCTGTATTTAGCGTGAAAGGGGAGGGCAACGGGTTTTGCAGTGCTTGTTCCACCGCAACACCCATTGATTTTGACACTGCCTCCAATATACAAGGGCAGCATAAATCAGAGGCAGCACTAAAATTAAGACCAAGGAAAACCTGGTCTTAAACAGGTGAAATGAGGAGAAATGCTTTATTTCTCCTCGTTTTGGCTGTTTCCTTGTAGGCCGGCTTGTGCAGCGCACATAGAAACAGCAAATTGCCTATTATTGTTTATGTGCAGGAAGGGGTCCCTTCCTGCAAATAATCATTTAAGAAAATGCAGTTTGGCAACTTCTATGTGTGCTGCATTAAGCAGCACACATAGAAGTGAAAAAACAACATTTAAAGATTGTTTATGTGCAGGAAGGGGGACCTTCCTGCACATAAACAATCTTCCCTACTACAAAGGCACCCTGGCACTATGGTGCAAAGGTGTCTGCATTGGCGCTAGGCTTCTTAATTTGGCACCAGCGCAGGGGGAAACGCAGGCCTGCACCATATGCTAGTAAATATGGTGCAGCCCTGCGTTTCCAAAGTGACGAAACGTGTTGTTAGCCTTCTTGGCTTAACCACACGATTTGCCACTTTCTAGTAAATATGCCCCTTAAAGTGCCCTATCCCATTTCTGCACTCACATCAAAACTCTCCTGTGATTGAAGGCCTATCTTTCTCCTCAAACAGTGATTAAACTCGAAGTAATGACTTGACTACCAATGTCTTAAAACAACAAACGTGTTGTGTTGGGCCAGACCCACTTACTATAGCTAAAGCATCTCTTAGGAACTTTTGTTTGGAAACTGTTGCATTGCTAAATGCGGAACTGTCAAACTGTGGTTAGATTTTGATAAGTGGCCTGAGTTATTATTTGTTTCAGTTCAGTTTAACAGCACCGCCTGTTTGTTTTTGTGAACAACGGAAGGCTTCAAAAGGTGGATTGCTTCATCTTGAAAGTGCACGTCTTGATGCCATTTCGATTTTTTTCAATATATTTTTCCTTTGATCATCGAGCAATACGTTTATTCAGTTAGGTAGAGCTCCTCTTCATAAACAGACATATGAAAGTTTTTGTCCAAAGAAAAATGTTCCACAGCGGATCTTGTAGACAGCACCTCTATTTTCCGATGTCCCTCTAATATCCAATTTGGTGTTGTGCTGATAACCTCCAGGACCTGCTGCGGTTTTGGTCCTACTGGAAATCCAGACAAAGACTTAAGAAACAGAACAGAGGCAGCACCAAGGATGAAGTAGCCAGGACCATGTAGTATCAATAAATAAATTCTTTTATTTTCTCATTTATAGGACAGCCAACGCGTTTCGCTCCCCAACCATGGGAGCTTCGTCAGGGCTGAAAACAACACAGAAGTACACCAATATTAATAACACATACCAACATGACATTTACAATAAACAAACAAGGTTTAAAAAATACATTGCAGTTGTGCTTTGAACGAGACGAGATGGCCAAACTAAAAAGAAGGTCACAATAATAATCCTATATATATTTCTTGGAAAACATCTTGCATTTAGATCCAAATATCTAAACACAAAAGTCATGCAACTTAATGGTTTATATAGGACATTGGTAACCAGAACCAAATGTGAAAAGTTATGAAAAAGAATTACCTCAGGTAACGCAGATAAAAATAGCCATTGAATGAAACCCGAGTAAGAAGAAGAAAGAAAGGAGGAAAGCAAGAGAAGGTGAAGCAGATAAAAATAGCCATTGAGTAAAACCCAAGTGAGGACAGGGCAAGAGTTGACACTATACACAAGACGTTCTCACCAAGTGTGTTGGTCAGAACTTGAAGCGACGAAAAATAACGTCAATGGAGTCGTTCGATCCAAACAGTACAGAAGCTGAAAATAGTACAGAAGATTAATTAATATATGGGAAATGATCCAGAAGTCAAGCCCTAACAGGTTTTAAAAGGCACCAGAACTCCTTACCCTATGGCAAACTTTCGATATCCGGATAATATTTTAGCCACGTCAAGGGTATATATTTAAAAGACACAATTCGTCCAAGAAGTTCCACTGAATCAAAAGAAGATAAAGAGGATTTCAATCAATGCACGTCAAGAATTTAGTATTAGAAAGCTGGTTGCTGGTAAGCCATATTGTATATTAGCCATGTCAAGGGTATATACTTAAAAGACACAATTCGTCCAAGCGGTTCCACTAAATCAAAAGAAGATAAAGAGGATTTCAATCAATACACGTCAAATTTTAGTATTAAAAAGCTGGTTGCTGTTGAGCCATTTTGTACAGGCTAGTCACAAAGGACAATATTATCTATATGGACATAACAAGCGGCGATTGGGATTCCTACTCGAATCAATATTATAAAATTACTCACAAAATTAGTGTAAAATTTCTGGTATCCAAAGAACAGTAAATGCGCAGACCATAATAAGCTGCCACCAAAATTGCTGTAATGAAAAATGAAAAGAAAGGGGAGTACTGTATATACATACATTGTAAATCACGACCCCACACAGTAATATCATTTATCCAAAACAGTAAATCACATGAGGGCGTATCGACTGGAACCTAAAGGTCCTGCTGTAAAGTAAAAGGCTCACAATCCCAGCGTGTGCAGAC
The DNA here is from genome assembly GCF_964261635.1 of Lissotriton helveticus. Taxonomy (NCBI): domain Eukaryota; kingdom Metazoa; phylum Chordata; class Amphibia; order Caudata; family Salamandridae; genus Lissotriton; species Lissotriton helveticus. The sequence goes on from NC_136067.1 coordinate 1,533,576,727, forward strand.
CCCAAGAGTTTCGTGACATTTTTAAACATACCCAGGGGCTAAAGAAAGGGGAGTACTATATATACATCCATTGTAAATCACAACCCCACACAATCACATCATTTATCCAAAGCCGTAAATCACATGAGGGCGTATCTACTGGAACCTGAAGGTCCTGCTGTAAAGTGAAGGCTCACAATCCCAGCATGTGCAGACCCCAAGAGTTTCGTGACGTTTTCCAACATACCCAGGGGCTAAGGGATACCGGAACGTTTTTACCCCGACACCCAAGGAGAAAATAAAAACGGGTGCATGGGAGACACACTGCAAGCTAGTAAAACGCTGCTGCCAAGGTGCTTACTTTTCAAACGATACAAGAGGCGGTAGCGTTCAGAGCCCACCCCCCTTAGAACCAAGTGATTAGAAACGGTTACTCGGCATATGCCAAGGGACGGAGCGTTTGAAACCCAACCCCCCTTAGAACCAAGGAAATGACAAACAGGTCCCCCGAATACCAGACGGGGTGATCTCGCAAAATGCAGAAGTACCTATAGTATCCCATCCCTATGGATAAAAGTTGATACATAGCAGATTAACCAAAGTGTGGCGCAAACTCACCTGAAGAGCCCCTTTTCAGAGCGGTGTCCCCATGACGGATTCAATCGGCAGTGACCCGCCCGGTCTGGTGCGCTTATTAAACGCCCCGCGTATCAGTCACATGGTGTACAATAACATACACCTGTGTTTGTGCAGTTAACACGAGAATCTCGTGGCTTCAACGGGGGACGCGAAAATAAAGAGGGGACTACACAGAGTCCCAATAGGACGGCCATAATGAACTGACCTCAGAATACCAACAGCCTTTAGTAAAAGCACTGGAAATTAACCAACATCGCGATCAACCACAGGGAATAACAGGTCAAGTGTACATATAGAAAAATACATCTATATGCATATTCCAATTAAGGATTCTCGTGGCTGCAACCGGGGACGCGGAAATAAAGAAGGGACTACACAGAGTCCCAATCGAGCGGCCATATTGAACTGACCTCAAAATACAGACAGTCTTTACCAAAAGCACTGGAAATTCACCAGAAACGCGATTAACCATAGGAACTAACTAGTCAAATGTATATATAGAAAAATACATCTATATGAGCTTTTTGTGGTAATATTTAATTTAAACCTAGAACATATCTATCTATCTATCTATCTATCTATCTATCTATCTATCTATCTATCTATCTATCTATCTATCTATCTATCTATCTATCTATCTATCTATCTATCTATCTATCTATCTATCTAAAAGAGCGGTGCATAGCATTGTAAACGTAACATTCTAAACATTCTAGTTCCACTCAATGTCCATTAATTCCTCTTCAATCTTGAGGGTCCCTGGGGCCAACTTGCCCACCAGGTACCTCCAGTATGCGCCTATGAGCTGTGTTGCAGAGAGCTGTTCAGAGGCCACACGCCTTTTTACACCTCTCTGAAATGCAGCTCTGTGGCGCTTACTGGAGGTACCTGGTGGGCTAGTTGGACACTAGGGACCCTCAGGATTCAAGGGGACTTATTCTCCCAACTTAAAACAGACACAGGGCGCGTTTACACAGGGGCAAAGGGAGGGGACGGGGCCTGAGGTGACGTGTGCAAACACACCCTGTGGCACATTTTAAGTTGGGAAAAAAATTCCCCTTCAATCCTGAGGGCCCCTGGGGGCTAACTAGCCCACCAGGTCCTTTCAGTAAGCGCCACTGCTCTGCGTTGCAGAGAGATGGCCCAGGCCAGGCCCCTTTTTACACCTCTCTGCAACTCAGCTCTGTGGCGCTTACTGGAGGTACCTAGTGGGCTATTTGGACCCCAGGGAACCTCAGTATTCAAGGGGACTTAATCTCCCAAATTAAAACGGATATAGGGCACGTTTAGACAGTGGTGAAGGGAGGGGATGGTGTAGGAAAATTGCTCCATATATAGTGGGACAAGGTAAAATCAGCCAAACTACGAATTCCGATTTACTCACGTGTTATCAGAAGAGACCTCAGAGCTGCATCTTTGAGCCCAGTACTGACCCTGAAAAGTAATTCTAACTGTACTTACCAGTAACTTGAATTTCCTTCCATAGGCTAACTAACATTGACTAGTTTAACTTGGAAATTCTTCTAAGTGTGGAGTTTTGGAACGTACAAATATTCCTCTAAAATCAGCCGAACTACGAATTCCGGTTTACTCACCTGTTATCAGGAGAGGCCTCAGTGCTGCATCTTTGAGCCCAGTACTGATCCTGAAAAGTAATTCTAACCGTACTTATCAGTAACATGAATTTCCATCCATAGGCTAACATTGACTGGTTTCACTTGGAAATGCTTCTAAGTGTGGAGTTTTGGACCTTTAAAATATTCACCTAAAATCATCCGAACAATGAATTCCGATTTAGTCACCTGTTATCAGGAGAGAAGCTAGTGCTGCATGTTTTAGCCCAGCACTGACCCTGAAAAGTAATTCTAACCGTACTTACCAGTAACTTGTATTTCCTTCCATAGGACTCCATTGTGTGGTTTTCACCAGAAAAGTTTCTGTCAATTTTCATAAACTACAAATATTCCTTAAAAATTGCCTGTATGACTTAAACGCATTCTTTCAACTGTTTACAGGAGATGCACCAGTGCTGGATACAGGATCCAGCACTGAGTAAGAAAAAGTAACTATAACACTACTTATCTGCTAAGGGAATTGTGAAAGTGTCAACTTTTAAAATACAATAATATTCCTTAAAAATCACTACTGTAACCAAAACGCTTTTACTCAACTGTTTACAGGAGATGTCACAGGACTGAATCTAGGATCCAGTTCTGTGGTTAGAAAAGTAATCTATGAATTAACTAATTGCATTTAACTAGAAATCCCCATTGAGCTTAATGTTGCATTGTGTTTGAAATTGTGTTGCCCATTGCAACAACTGTAACTACTGTACTAAAAGTCTATTGCCTATTTGCAAAGTATTTAAACTAAAGTAATTGTTTCTGAGAAAGTATATTTTGAAATGTAATGTATAATGTAATTATAATGTAATTTCAAAAATAAAATATCTAAAAATAAATAGTTTAAAAAAATGTAGGAAATCAGTATCAAAACAAATATATAACAATTAATAAATTTAAAAATTGTCATTTACAAAATCTTTGAAATTCACTGAAAACACATAGGTTTCAGACATGTTATAGTTAGGAATTAGCATTTAAAAAACCTTTGAAATTCACTGAAAAAACTATAGGTTTCAGACATGTTATAGTTAGGAATTAGCATTTGAAAAACCTTAGAAATTCACTGAAAAAAACATAGGTTTTAGAGGTGTTATAGTTAGCTGGACCTTTCACTCGTGCAAAACCATTGAAATTCCTGCTTTATAGTTAGTTGTACTAAGTATAAGTCACGCGCCCGCAATCCACTGCTGATGATGTCACATATGACATCATTCATGATTGAAGAGGGATTAATTCCCCAACTTAAAACGCGCCACAGGGCGTGTTTGCACACGTATCACCTCGGGCCCCGCCCCCTACCTTCACCACAGTGTAAATGTGCCCTGTGGTGCGTTTTAAGTTGGGGGATTAAGTCCCCTTGAGTCCTGAGGTTCCCTGGGCTAACATGCTGCTCCCCCTGTGGAAAAGCAATCTGCTTTGCTATTTGGAAGAGAGAGCAGATTTTCTGCTCTCTCTTCCAAATAGCAAAGCAGTTTGCAATGACAGGGTGGGAGCCGCGAGGCTCCCACCCTGTCATTGCAAACAGCAGTGTACCGGGGGTGGGCAACCCGGGACACTGCAGGAGCCGGCCCTGGTGGGTGGCAGTCCCCAGCGCCATGACAAGGCTCCGGGAGGGAGGCCCCAGTCCTGCCTCCTATTGAACTTTATGCTAGCTTGTAGACCAATATAAAATGAACCTTCAGATGTGCGCAGATGATTCTTAAATCAACAAACATTCTAGAGCAGCTACGGCGGCAAACATTTAGCTCATAGTTTCATCTAGCCACATTGGCAAACCAGACACAAACACTACTTGGATTCAATCAATCTTCAGAGAAAGACCTTTACATTTAAAAGAAATGTTCTTAATTGTTGATTCATAACAAGGCCAGCTGTACCATGCCAAGAGATGGTCTGAAATGGGGTTGCTAGAACGGAACGTATGATACCTGTGATTAACAAATTTGACGCTGAGTCTTGTACAATTGAACATCAGAGTGTTGCAACAAAAAGTGTTTTTTTAATGGCCTTAAGACCATCTTGCGAGTCAACAGATCACCACTTGAAGAAATCGATGAAAGTAGTGCCTGTGTAGGATAGGAGCTGACCCATACAATGCCCCATTTGGCCACCTGCCTCTCTGTTATCATCCAATGCCAGAAAAGTGTCTATTTCGTCAAGGCAACTCACGTAGTGTGTCATAATGTTGTGAAGTGTCACTTAATTACCATTCGGCTTCTCTTTTACCACAGTGGTTGTTCAACCTAAAGGCAGCAGACCCCTGCTTGAGGGATAGTTAGTGGCGGTGCTTGAGTAAAAGCAATGCTGACCCACATATCGTCTGAATTGGCTGCCTGCCTCCCCACCCACTGCTCAGGTATCTATTTCTTCAACACAGAAGATTCAGAGTGGAGCGCGTACTCTAAGCGCTTTGCTACAGGTGTACAGACCAGCAGCCGGTGGACAGGAGCCAGGGACTATTACTGTTTTATCATTTGTTTGTTACCACTTGGCTGGATACTTAGTTAATGCTGCCAGGATGTGAGGGCCCTCTTCAAATGTTTGAACTCTTTGACATTGATTCATCATCTACGAGGAACCCATAAATGCCACTCTGTTCTCTCCTGTTGGCAAAATCCAGGCAGCCTTGTCCAACACCGCTGTAAATAAAGAACCATAATAGTCTTGATTACTTTTCAAGGAAATCTCATGCTACCATGCCATTAGAAGTTGGGTGTTTATCTTTGCAAAGGACATTAATGCATGAGTACATTTTGTGTGGTACTTCTCCTGAAACAAACAGTTCTGTTTCTTTGACACATCTCTCTATGTCATGTGCAGTGTCGGCTTTGCACTGATTTGGTACCTTCTCCTAACATTTTCTTAAGATTCAAATTTGTTGGGAATGTATACTTACAACATTCTTCCTAAAGCATGAATGATATTAAGGGACAGAAGTCTGATGAATATGCCCATAATGAGTATTACATCTGTGCCAAATGTAGTTGTACAGCTAGAGATATCCAAGCTCAGGGAACACATAAGGCTACAAGTAACCGACCCTACATGTTTGCTTTTCATCAATCAATCCTCTATTAAATGTTTGAAGGAGCAAATAGACTGCAAAATAGCAAAAACGAGTGAGTGGCTAGTATGGGCTTGACAGCACCCTATTCTACACTATCCATCTCTGAACATGACAACCATTTCTTGCTGCTCTTTAAATGCAAATGTATAATTGTTCCAATCCAATTTTGATAAGTGGACCTCTACTCCAACCCCTCTGTCAGCTGTGGTAAATGAATCTGTCCTTGCAGTGACCACCTCCTTTTGTGGCAATTCACCTGAGACCCATTCTTTATCATTAGTTGATATATTTCTCAAGCTTCATTTTTTCTCCCATAAATCTTTGACATCTGCTCCAAATGGTCAGTCTACGTTTGGTAGCGAAGGATTTCTTTGCCTGATCTTAGATCAGTGAGTTTCACAACAATTGACAAATATAGCTTCCATTTTTGGACTAATATTATTTTTTCTCCATGGAAGTTTGTAATCCAGTATGGCAACATGCTGATGATCTGCATTGTATTAGAAAGTATGTTCTTTTACAATCTTCCCCATTGGAGCTACATCTGTTAGATAATGTGGCCAGACCAATGGCTAGTTATAAATTACCGGACCTCAGTACACCTGAGGCAAGGTCCTGGAAAGTTTCAGCATCTGGGGACAATCATCAGGTGGCAAACCATAGGACTACTGATGACCACTGCTTTCTATAGTTGTAGCTGAGGGTTAAATGTTGCATAGTATTTCCAAAGATGATCTCTTTTGTTAAGCTGGAAAGTGGCTGGTTTAAATACATTAATATCCAGTAGCAGCTTTACACATTTTCAGGGGCCATAGTATTTGTTCTCAGGAAACCTGACTTACTGATAATTTGGAGCTATTGTATGTTTTTTTAAGTAAACCTGCGGCACCCTCTTTGAGAGATAATGCCATTTGCGGATTAGCAATCTTGCTATGCTCTTCTTTTAAATCGAACTGTGTACAGCTTTTCGTTGGTTCTAAATATGACATGTTATTCAAACTTGAACTTAGAGACAATGCGTATACTACTGAGAATCATTATTCACTATTTATCCTCTGCCACGTCTCAAAAACCTGGATCATTTTGTTTCTCTGTTGTTACTGTTGAATCACTCCAAGATCCATGTCACCTTGGCTGGTTGATAATAGTGAGGTATTTCATTGCTCTTCTATCTGGTAAAAACAGCAAAATATCAGAACTGGGCCATAACAAAGAAACCAGGGGTCTGTATATCCTGCACCTTTCTACCTTGAAGTCTGACAAATGAGCTACTGCATTTTTGTTTTGGGCATCTAAGTTGAATGCACCAGAAATTAGTTGTAGGAATCAGGTGGCAAGGCCAGAACAGTCCGCATGGACAACATGTGAACATTTCGCGACAATCAACTGTGTTTGTCTCTTACACTTTGGCTAAACAGGTCTTCAAATTAGAAGCTATGTCAGAAGCCCATAGTGATTATAATCCAGTTCTAAATTATGAATTAGTGCTGGATGAACTGCAACAGTTGTCCTGTCTCATTGGGCTTACACTTATTATAAGAATCATGTGACCAGGCAGAATTTTCGACCTTAAAGAACTGCTATGGACCTTCCCAATTTCGGGTCAAGCCTTAACTCAGGAAGTCAATTTCTGGTAAAATGATGCTTAAGCTTCTGGAAAAACTTGTTGTAATTTCAATTCCATCATTGTCTAAGGATGGTAAAATCAACATCAAAACGGGATTTTTCCAAAAGGTACAAGCATCATACCACTCACATTTAAAACACGAACAAAATAATATGGTTATTGCTTTTGGTAAATTATTATTGTTAGAACTGACACCCTAAAGTAGTAATCCCCCAAACCTTTTGCCTACACCCTTCCTAATTTGCTACATTGTTTTTTGTTTGTTTGAGAACTTTGTGCAGTGTGCTACTGATAACTAGTGCTAAAGTATGTGTGCTCTCCCTAAGATATGATACAGTTGTCCAACCCCTAATTAGCACATTTTATTTACTTGTAAATTCCTAGTCAGTGGTACTCCATGTACCCATGCCCTGTAAATTAAATGCTAATAGTAGGCCTTCAGCACTCATTGTGCCACTCACCAAAGTAGTCTTTTAAGACATGTCTCAGGCCTGCAACTGCAGCCTGTAGTGCAGTTTTAAAATGCCATTTCGACCTTGTAAAATGTAACATCATGTTTAACAGAGCTGTACACCACAGTGACAATGCATTGTAGGTACTACATTGATGGTGATCCAGCGGCCTATAGGAAATATGTCATAAACTACGCTACCTAACTTCACCACACACTCTAAAAATCACTACTTAAAAATATGGACCCATTAATAAAACCTGACATATTTTGACCTACTGAATCATGTGGCCTAATTAAACTTATATACAACTTATATACATTTATACACATCCGCGGTAAAATTTGACATTATTTAAACAAATCCTAACTATTTAATAGGCCACCATTGGCGATGGCATCTAACTAATGATAACCTGCACTCCCGAAATGACAAGACCAGCTTGTTTTCAAAAGTAAGATTTATTAGTTATTTATTTGAATTATAAGGATATAGTTTTATTTAAGCATTTTATTAGAATTGTCATAAGCATATTTGTAAGCATCATATAGAATTCAGATTATTTGCAAAGAATTATAAGTTTAGCATTTTCCTAGAACCTAAGTCCCTAAATAAGCTAAATAAATGGAAATAAAGTAAAGTCTTTTGGGTTTCTTACGTGCTCCAAGCAAAGTCCGACAGCACGACACCCTCATCCAAAGGTTAGAAAGCAGCAGCGTGACCCATCCACGAGGCATGGATCTTTATACCTTTCTGCGCTAAGCTAATCTAAGTAAAAGTAAAACTTTCCGCAAAAGTCGATGTCCCATTGGCTCATGAGTGACAAGTGACATGTCACCCCATATTTCAAAACATCAGTTCTGTCACTTTCTTAGACTCCATTGTCTCTACTGTACGTGATCCGAGACTTCCTTCGCTTGCAACAATTTTGCCATCGTTTTTCACTAGTTTCATTTCACTTCCTCGGATGCCAAGTAATCAAATGTTCTTTCTGCCAGTTCCTGGCCTTGGCCACGTCCGACCAGAATGATGTCAGAGCCTCATCGCAGTTCAACAAATGTTACTTCGATGGAAAACTTTAGAAAGGACATCTCAGGCTTCGTGCAGAAATTAAATTCATCCTTTTAGTAAACTCGAGTGAACTAGGCCCAAAGCAGTCAACTTAATTTCTCTAATGTATAAACAAACACAAGAAAATAATTAATGAAAGAAATATTATTCATTCTGTTTCCACCCTTTGTTTGCTAATTATTTAACCCACCCGTTAGTATAATATTACCTAGCACAAAGCAAACAAATAAAGCAGCATTTTATATCTACCAGTCTTCATTTATCCATGAAATTCTTTATGCACCTTTAGAGAGTAGAATGACATCACATAGACAAGGAAAGCAAAATAAGCACATGCCACTTTTAAATTCAGCTGCAGTTAGTCATGACATGACAGAACGACAAAATTATTTTATTATTTTTCACGAACAAAAAGATGCAACAGATTTGCACATTTATGAGCACATGTGTTAGTTTTCCCACGTGTAAAAATTTAATCTAAGTTGATTTAGTACGAATACATCACAAATCATTAATAGGATTATTTTATTTTATGGAAGTATAACTTCACGAGTTGGAATAAAAAGTTATTCTCTATCTCGCTCCATCAACTCCCTCATCTGGTGATTAACAAATCACCACACCACACCCAAAATTTAGAAAATTTTAACTAAAATAGAAAATGATTCAAATTCACTTGGATTAGTATTCTAAAAATGTGTTTCTGCAAAATCTCTACAATTATCATAACGAGCCCTATGTAATTCTTGTAATTCTATTTCATTTTCTTCTTCCTTTTTTTATTTTATAAATTCTCTTCTTTTCCTTCATTTGCTTCTTTCTCCTATGTAATAAACAACCAATCTTCGATAGAACTATTATAAATATTATCACAATCAAAGGTGTTAAAATCTTGCCAAGAACTGAACCACCTATTTCTTGAAACCATGTTTTTATAGCTTGAAACCTTTTTGTAAGACGCTCTGAGAAATCATCCTCTTCTAATGGAACTATCTCTGAATGTATTTCTGTAATATTCTTAATGTACATATCAATATTCTTACTTTCATCCGGTATGTAGGTACAACAATGTTGTACATGTAGAATGCCACAAACTCCTCCCTCTTTTGTTAGTAATATATCCAATGCAAGGCGATCTTGCATCTCCATAGTTCTAATTGCAATAACTTCAACATTCACTAATTGGAAACCATCTGCTGTATCAGTGGACAATCTATCAACAATTGTAGATAATTTTCTAATTTTCCCTGCATTCAATGTTATACCCACTATGGGTATCACTGCTTCAAAAATATCTCCTAACATTTCTGTGAAACTTTCTCCTCTATATCTATTTACATGATTATTAATTTTGAACAATCCTTCTGAATTTCTGTCAACATGAAATATTTTTGGAAAAACAATTCCAACAAAACAAATCCCATACCAGTGGTCTGGGAGATTATAATAAGCTTTGTCACCACAAATAAAGTAAATCCCAGGAAAAATTGGATCCTTGCCACCTTTGAATCCCCAACCACCCATAATCTGATAAGTGTCTTCACAATTACTAGCACCCACAAAATAATTATCAAAAAGCGTATTATCTCTTCTAATACAAAGCTTACCACTAACTGGTTTATCTATGTGAATTGCAACATTATTAAAAGTGTTACCATTAAGCTTCTCATCTTCTTTTTGCCAGAACCTAGATTTAGTCTGCTTAACTAATTTGTTTCTTTTATAAATTGCTCTTCTCTCCTCAACAAGGTTCAGGAAATTCTTGTCTTCAGTACTTAGTTTACAGGTTAGATTATTCTTGTAAGCATACTCATAAGTGAGTTCGTTAGTTACTAAGAAAAATTCCCTCATCTGTTTAGCATTCTTATGTTTATTCAAAACACTCTCAATTTTTAAATTCGCAAAAATTCCGTCAAAATTTGAATAATAGTATTCTAAACGTCCAGTTTGATAGAACAAACTAGCTAACACACTACATGTTATACCATATGTAAGAGGAAGCATATTATATGTTACTCCCTCAGAAACAGAAGCAGGTAATTTTACACAAACATAGCAATCTTTAGCATCCATTACTTTAACATATTCTCCTAAAAGCCTTGTGAATGTATTGCTTGAAAAATCACTAATAGATTTGTCCTGATGAATTTCAGGTTTGTGATCAATAACTTTGCTTGTTGCACTATGTTTGTTTTGACTAATTGAAGCTTTGCTTGTCATATTGACCTTGTGTAAATTTTTGTTGATTTCAAAAGGAATAACAACAGCTAGTACTAACCAGAGCAGAATTAACACGAGCACACATACCAGAGTCATCTTACAGCATCTCTTGAATATAGAACACTTTGAAGTACTCCGTTCCATAACGTAAGGCATTTTTTTTTTTAGAAGATAAAAAGAAACAAAATTATTTTAAGATATTAATTTTCTAAATTGTACACCCCCCTTTTTAAAAGATTTTTTTTTTTTTAACTTAGCCCTAACAATATATCTTCGACCTTATGTCACAAACAATTTCACAGCTAAACAAGTTTTCTTCGACCTTGTGTCACCTAACAAGATTTTTTCGGCCTTTTGCCAAAAAATAAAAAGAAAAATCCCAATTTTAATAAATCAATACTTCAATCATTGTCACTAATTTCTTCAATTTCCTCTTCCTGGCTACTGCTATTAATCTCAATAACAGGAGGAATTATCAGATAGGTCCATTCAGGAGATCTATATTTCTGATTTGGCTTCACAACTCTTTTAGTTTTTCTAGAAACTACTTCTATTTTCCTCCCTTTCTCAGCTTTCTTTTCAGGTTCCTTTTGACTAGTGATTTCATCCACTTGCTCTTTCGAATTTTTAATTAGCCTGACTCTTAATTTTCCACTTCCGCTTGGCCACAAATCACCTTTTTTCAAGATCTTTCTTTTCGGTTCTGAAACATTTGTTTCTGACTTCCAAGATCTTTTCTTTACTTTTCCATCTTCATCATTCACATCACTTTCTCCAGAGTCACTATCAGAAATTTCGATTCTTGACACAGGACCTTTTCTACTCAGCAGTTTCACTCCGTTAGGAACTAAACTCTGTCTTCCATCACTGGTACTTGGTAATTCGTTCTCCTCCTCCTCTTCAATTACCTTCAACTTCCCAGTTTCTGGTTTCTTGTTCCCTCTTCCAGAGCTTATCTTCTGCTTTTCAATACTCTCCTGGTCATAAATTTCAATTGATTCAGCTTCTCTTTCTTCAAATTTTTCAATAGTCTCTACTCCATTCACTTTCTTGACAGACTCTTCTGCTGAATTTCTTTTAATCAGATCTTCATCACTTTCAGAGTCTATTTCGATGATTCCCAAATCTTCTTTATTCAAGTCTTTATTCACTTGCAAATTTTCCAGATGTCGACCTCCCTGTCGATCTTCAGAATCTGGATTTATTTCACCTTCTATTTCGGAATCAGAATCATCTGTAGAATCACTCTCTTCATCAGAGTTTTCAGGAGTAGGAATTGGAATAGTGTGGCTGGGATGTATCCACCTCTTCAATCCTTTACATTTTACTGCATTTGTAGTGACTAGAATTATCTGCCTAGGCTTCTGCCACCTAGGGACCAAACAATTTCTTCTTCGATGAACTTTTGTCCTGACCCAATCTCCAGGTTTCAAATCATGAGTCTGTACTTTTTCATCAGATTGTGCTTCAGTTCCCACCTGATTAGACACAGAAGTCACTACGTCAGACAGTCTCTTGCAATATTCTAAAATAGCACTGTCATTAATGCTTAACAATTTGCCAACTGGAACAAAAGCTTGCCTCATGACCCTGCCCATTAAAATCTCATGAGGACTCAGACCTGTCTTCTTATCAGGTGTACTCCTTAATGACATTAGAACTAGTGGAAGAGCATCAGTCCACTTTACACCTGTATCTAGACACATGTTTCCAATCCTGTTCTTAATTGTTCCATTAATTTGCTCAACAACTCCAGATGCTTCTGGTCTGTATGCACAGTGTATTTTCTGCTCAATATTTAGGGGCCGATTAGGATTGCGGACGGACTTGCGTCCGTCCGCCATCCCAGAGGTGGAGGGACCGTCCGCATGGACTGCGGAGGTCCCTCCGTGCAAATCAGGATGTGACCGCCACCCTGGCGGTCACATCCTGGATATTTAACATTGCGGCGGGTGCTGCTTCAAGCAGCACCCGCTGCAATGTTAAAAGTGCATGTGTAATATTTACATGCACAAAGCGGCAGGCACCGCGCGGTGCCTGCCGCTTTGTGCATGTAAATGCTGGGGGGTACCATAGGTAGCCCCCATGTGCACCCCCCACCCGCCTACGCCCTGGGGGCCCGCAACGGGCCCCCAAAAGTAAAAGTACACATGCTTTTCCACGGCGGAAAAACCGCCGCGGAAAAGCATGTTTACTAATGCTTCCTAATTTGGCTGGCGGTGTCTGATAGACACTGCCAGCCAAATGAGAGCTTTTCCGCCGTGGTTGTAATCCGACCGCGGCGGAAAAGCAGCGGACAGAATCCAAGACCCACCAGCCATCGTAATGCGGCGGTGGGTCTTTGGTGACTCCGCAGAGGATTTTCCGCCTCCTCCGGGCCGGCGGTGGCTTCCGCCGGCCCGAAGGAGGCGGAAAATCCTCTATCATAATCGGCCCCGTAATGCTTCACAAATCAATTTCATAAGTTTGTTATCAAAATGTCTCCCTCCATCACTTTCAATAGTGACAGGAAAACCGTACCTTGGAATGATTTCTCTAAGTAACAGTTTTGCAACTGTAATTGAATCACAATGTCGAGTAGGAAAAGCTTCTACCCATCTTGAAAATAAACAAACAATCACAAGAACATATTTCAAACAGTTGTGTAAGGGCATCTCAATGAAATCCATTTGCAGTCTGGTGAAAGGACCACCCTCTCGACCAATAATTCCTGTACCCACAATTGACTTTCTGTTTGGGTTCATTTGCTGGCAAGATAAACACCTCTGACAAAAAGATTCAGCAATAGTTCTAAACTTGGTATTAAACCAAGTCTCTTTAAAAAGTCTGATCATGGAATCTCTTCCAATATGGCCAGGACCATGATATAATCTGGCCATGTCAGCAATCAAACAATTTGGTAAAACTACTCTGCCATCTTTGTAAGTCCATACTCCATCCTCATCACGTGGTCCACATTCTGCTCTTAACCACGAATCTTTTTCCTCATCATCAGCTTCATTTTGCAAATCCCTGATTTCCTGCCATGTTTCCACTACTGATGTTAGCATCAATGAATTTGAATCACATTCTTTGCTTTTTTCCCTATTGTATGCACGACAATTTTTAGCACAACACTTTGCAGTTTCATCTGCATAAGCATTGCCTTTAGAGATAAAATCCACACCTTTTGTATGTGCTGCGCACTTAACCACAGCGATCTCCTTAGGTAATTGTATAGCATCAATTAATCTCTTAATGAACACTGCATTTTTAATTGGGGACTCTGCTGAAGTTAAATAGCCCCTCGGAGACCAAAGCTGTCCATAATCATGCACAACTCCGTACCCATACTGGCTGTCAGTTATTATAGTAACTCTCAAATCCTTTGAAATTTCGCAGGCACGAATTAAAGCAATTAATTCAGCCACCTGTGCTGAACGAATTCCTTCAAGACATGATGCCTCTTCAACATCAGCAACTGTACAAACTGAATAAGCTGCCTTTAAAACACCTCCTTCGGACCTCAAACAAGAACCATCTACAAAATAAACAAAATCTGATTCAGGCAAAGGAACATCTTTAATGTCCTGCCTAGGCTTGGTGCAATATTCCATGACATCCAAGCACTCATGTTCCACATCATTTTCATCAATAATTTCAGAATCAGGTAACAATGTGGAAGGATTAAGATTCACGCATCTTGCAATAGAAACATTATCTGCTCCCAGAATAATTTTCTCATATTTAGTCAACCTACTGCTAGTTAAATGCTGAGTTTTACCTCTTGTCAGTAATATTTCAACTGAATGAGGAACGAAAACTTTCACAGGAAATCCCATTATGATTCCTTCACTTTGTTCAAGACTGATACTTGTCGCAGCAACTGCTTTTAAACAACCTGGTAAAGCTTTTGCAACTGGATCAAGAACTGCAGAAAAATATGCAATGGGCTTCTTTAAATTCCCATGTCTTTGTATTAACACAGACAAAGCACATCCCTCTCTCTCACTGCAATATAATTCAAATCCTTTTTCATAATTTGGCATGCCTAAAGCTGGAGCTTCACACAAGCTTCTTTTTAGATTTTCAAAAGACTCAAATTCAGCCTCATTTAAAACAATTGGGTCTTTTACATCTGATTTTGTCAATCTCTGTAGTGGTTTCGCAATTACCGAAAATCCACTTATCCATTGTCGACAGTAACCAACCATTCCTAGAAACATTCTGACTTGTCTTTGTGTTCTTGGAGGTTGCATTGCTTGAATCATTTTAATTCTCTCAACTGTCACTTGTCTCTTTCCCTTTGCAATTCGGTGACCAAGATATTTTACCTCCTGTTTACAAAACTGCAACTTAGCTGGAGACACCTTATGTCCCTCATCTGCTAGATGATTTAGCAGTATAATCGTGTCTGTCACACAATTTTCTCTCGTTTTAGCAGCTATCAACAAATCGTCAATATACTGCACCAACGTTGATCTGCCAGGTAAATCTAGATCTTCCAAAGATCGTTTTAACAGCTCATTAAAGATAGAAGGACTCTCTGTATACCCTTGAGGAATTCTACACCATGCGAGGGTCCTACTCTGGAATCTGAAATCTGAAAGCGAAAATTTCTTGACTTTCAGGATGCAATGGTACAGTAAAGAACGCATTGCAGAGATCAATAACAGTATACCATTCTGCATCATGTGGAATCCGGTACAAAATAACTGCAGGATTTGGAACCACAGGACAACATGGAATAACAATCTGATTAATTTTCCTCAAATCCTGAACAATCCTATATGTTCCATTTGATTTCTTGATTCCCATAATCGGTGAATTACAAGGACTACTCTCAATTTCTTTTAAAACACCTTGTTTAATGAATTTTTCAATCACAGGAATAACACCTTCAACTGTCTCTGCTTTCATCTTATACTGAGGGATATTTGGAAATTCTATTCCCTGCTTTAAAGATATTTTGACTGGATCGACATGTTTCATCAGACCCATCCCAAATTTCAGCTTTTACTGTTTCTTTAAGTTCTTCTGGTAAATTATCTTTTTCAAAAGTAGGAAACAATTTTGATTCTTCTGTTTCTACCAACATCATAGTCATTCGATACAAACCATCTTCCTCCATTGTTTGTAGTTCAACTCCCTCAGGAGAACAATATATTCTACAATTCATTTTGCACAATATATCCCTCCCCAACAAATTCACAGGACTGCTGTTACAAACCACAAATCTGTGTTTATCTTTGAAATTTCCAATTTCAACTGGTACTGGATCAGTTAGATCCGTTCTGATTTGCTGATTACTTACACCGACTACTTGGATGGTTTCCCCAGAGAGAGGTAGGTTTTCAATTTCCACTGATCTAACAGTAGAACGGGTAGCACCAGTGTCCACTAAGAAAGTGATGTCTACATCATTAAATTTCCCATTTACAAATGGACCGGACTGGTCAACTTCAAGAGTGGCTCCAATAACACACTCTTCCCCCTCTCTCGGGCACCGTCAGAAGTAATCGTCAGAATCACTTTCTCGTTGTTCAGTTAACAAAAACTGTCCAGAAGCATTTTGCACAATTTGCCTATGGTTTCTTATTACCTGATCATCTCCTTGAAATCCCACATTTGGATTATATTTTTGACTTCCCCCACAATTAGGGAAAGGAGGTTGCGGAATTTGATTTTGCTGGTGATTCAATTGGTTTTGCAACTGTCGCTGAAGACTCAATTCATTTAGATTTTGTTGCAACTGTAGCTGTCGCTGCAGATCAACATCACTCTGCATCTGTGGATTTAACAATGAACTCTTTAAATTTCTAGGTGGTTTCTTACACTCGTCTCTCCAATGTCCAATTTCTCCACAATTGAAACAAGGTAATTTCTGTTTTAATTCTTCAACTTTAGGATTAAATTTTCTGTTAATATTAAATTTAAATTTTCCTTGACCCTGATTTGAATTTTGAGTCTGAACAAAATTAGTATTTTTATTTCCAAGACTAGCAATTTGTTGCTCGGCCACTTTCACTTGTGCCCACATTGCTTTTTCCTTAAGCTTTTTCTGTTTCACTTCTAACTCATCACTGCAGTATTTAGCTTTTCTTAAAATGTCATCAACTGAAAGTGATTGCCAACCTACAATGTTATTTCTGATCATTTCTCCAACCTCTGGCCTGAGACTATAAACAAATCTATAGATGAAATGACTCATATCCTTTTCATCCAGCTTCTCGTAGCCACTGTATTGTTTGAAAACTAACAGTAACCTTTCATAAAATGAATGAACTGATTCTTTCGGTTCTTGATTAGTTCTATCTATTTTGACCCAATCAACCTCTTTTGGTGGAATTTTTTGTTTTAACCATAAAATCACTCTTTCATAAAAATCCATTACTATCGGAGCTGGAGCACCTGTTTCTTTAATTCGTTCAGGTTCCTCTTTTGGCCAACTTATAGAAATTTTACATTCTGTCCAAAGATCTGATGGAACAACAATGTCAAAGAATCCATCCAGATCAATCCACAGAACTTTAGATACTTTTATAAATCTGTCTACCTGACGATACCACTCGACAGGTTTCTCTCTTAATCTAGGAAAGTCATTTGTAAACAGCAGAATGTCTTGTCTTGACCAAGGGACATGAACATACCCTCCACCTGCAATCTCTCTCATTGGAAACTGTTTTGACAATTTTTCTAATTTCTCATCTTCCTTCTTTCTTGTCCATTTAACTCTCCACTTACTCAACTCTCCCAATTTTTTGATGTAAACAATTAATTCTTTTATATGCATTATTCTTCCCATTGTATTTAAGTGTTCAATATCCTTTTCTGAGAAATCTAATCTATAATGTTTTCCAAAATTCTTTTGCCTATTCAAATCAATTTCAAGTTCTGCTGCCAGTTCTTCCAATTGATCGTATTTATTTTTTGTTTTCCACTGAATACTCTTGCAGATGAACAGGAGTTCATCATCACGATAACATTTTAAACTGTCAGGACCAATTGTACCAATAATTAATTCTTCCAGATTAGCTTTTAATTTTGCAACATCAAGTTTAGAATTTTGTTTTCTAGCATCAGAAGATTCAGCATCAGATTCTGCACCCATCGGTGTTTTAGAAAAAGAACCTTCATTAAAAGTCAGATTAGGCATTCTTTTTTTCCCCGAATTAACTTCAGATATATCTGAGTAAAGTTTTTCAGCCACCCTTTGAAATTCAGTATTTAGGGGAATTGTTAAACCTGTTTTGTTATTTTCATATCGTTCGAAAACAGGCTGAACAGGACCAATCGTTACTGGAACTGTCACAGCTTCCATGCTTTTTGTCATTTGTCGAATTAATTCTTCTTTTGATCGGAAATATTCAGAAGAATTTTCAACTTCTTCATTTTTAACTTCCCTCATATAGTTTTTTGGAGCTTCCCTTTCTTTTGGAATTAGCGAAAAATGTTTACCTCCAATACAGACATCAGCATTTGTCCTAATTTCTAATTTTTCTGGGGTTTCAAAAGATTCAGAATTATTTGGATATAATTTAGATGATTCACTAATCGGAGGTGCACTCGGTGTAGTTTCTGTAGAAACCATCGGAGTAGACCATGATTGCAGAGGTCTCAAAGGCTCATTTCTTTTATTAGAAGTGAAAATTTCTTCTAAAACTGCATCTTCAGTCTCACTTTCTAATAGAACATTATTTTTCTTTTCAGTTCTTTTTTCACTAGGAGATCCTAAAACCATTTCTCTAATTAAATAAAGTCCATCGCTCATACTTCCCTGTCTCCACATTCGCATTCTATCTTCATGAGTTTCTCTTCTATAGCTTGGTATTTTAGGAGGTCTTTTAATACCACTCGCTTCTCTTTGTAGTTGAAACATTTCATCCTCCCATTCAACTAAACCTTCAAATTGAGTAGGTCTCGGCTTTGGTACAAGAGCATTCATCTTTTCTCTTAGATTTCTTAGAATTTTTACATTAAAAGAACCATCGTCCGGCCAAGTTAAAACACCATCATCTTTTGTGTAGTGTTTCCAAATATCAAACCACAAAACAGTATGATAACCATATTCACCTTCCATATACGCTGCAGGTGTTTTATATTTATGAAGTAATTTACCACCTCGCGTTTCTATTTTCTTGTCCGGTGAAATAAAATTTTTACGTTTCTGAAATAACGTAGGCTTTTTCTCAACATGTTTAAAATGATAACTCATTTTTAAAAGTCAAAATCAATTAATAAAATTGTTCGTAAAATATTTCCGGGATGTTTCGCAAAGTCAGCCAATCCGTGCGCGAAACACACCAACAAGCCAATCAGGATTGAGCTACGTCACTATTTTGCTCATCCAATAATTATGAAGTTTTTCTGAAGAACCAATCAACTTACAATTCATCAGAGATTCGAGAACCAATCAGAACACAGCTCGTGACGTATGTCACCCAATCACAGCGCGGCTCTGTGACGTACACAGCAGCTGCGGCTTCTCGCGTCTCACTCCCAGCGCTCACCCCTCCTTCACAAAATCTTTTCACAGCGCCATTTTAAGAACGCTCTTTCGGTGAAAAATAAATTTTTAACAACGACAAGAAAGACTCATCTGTCTGTTTCACTAATAAGTGATAGAATTACATTCATACAAGTATTCTCAGCTTGGAATAGTCGGCCCTATTCTCATAGAATAATTTTCAATTGCCAGTAGAGCAACTTTTACCCTACCCTTCAAACAAGTAATTAATGAACTCGTTTTCCCTCTAGAATGCACAATTAAGTGACTTATTTCGAAAGTTCGACTTGAACACAATTACAAAACATTCGCGCACTTTCAAACGGAAAGACCCTAAAATCAAACACACATGAAATCCGTACAGGACTCTCACCTGTTTATAGATATCATGCACCGTTAATAAAATAAACGACGTTATCCGTACAGGACTTTCACCTGTTTGTAGATATAAAACATGTACCCCTACAGGACTCTCACCTGTCTATAGATAATCATGTACCGACATTATCCTATCCTTCATTCAAGCTCGAATATATACTATTACTCTTATCACAGTGAGTTTTAGAACGGGCACATTGTCCCTATACTCATGCTGTTCAAATTTCTTAGATAATCCTCACTATACAACATTTACACCTAACCCTAACATGTGTTGCACGGCCACACCACTAGTGATACACGGCGATACCACTACACTGAAACAGATCAAATGTACTGTGTGACTGCCTTCTCATCACACTATCTGTAGCGGTACAACTCACATATAGCACGAAAAACAAACTCAATATGTGTTAAACATTGATCCTATTTTCATACCTTAATACACTGATTATCTTAGTAACCATCCTCTGCTACCAGAAGAATTGATCCAGCGGCCTATAGGAAATATGTCATAAACTACGCTACCTAACTTCACCACACACTCTAAAAATCACTACTTAAAAATATGGACCCATTAATAAAACCTGACATATTTTGACCTACTGAATCATGTGGCCTAATTAAACTCATATACAACTTATATACATTTATACACATCCGCGGTAAAATTTGACATTATTTAAACAAATCCTAACTATTTAATAGGCCACCATTGGCGATGGCATCTAACTAATGATAACCTGCACTCCCGAAATGACAAGACCAGCTTGTTTTCAAAAGTAAGATTTATTAGTTATTTATTTGAATTATAAGGATATAGTTTTATTTAAGCATTTTATTAGAATTGTCATAAGCATATTTGTAAGCATCATATAGAATTCAGATTATTTGCAAAGAATTATAAGTTTAGCATTTTACTAGAACCTAAGTCCCTAAATAAGCTAAATACATGGAAATAAAGTAAAGTCTTTTGGGTTTCTTACGTGCTCCAAGCAAAGTCCGACAGCACGACACCCTCATCCAAAGGTTAGAAAGCAGCAGCGTGACCCATCCACGAGGCATGGATCTTTATACCTTTCTGCACTAAGCTAATCTAAGTAAAAGTAAAACTTTCCACAAAAGTCGATGTCCCATTGGCTCATGAGTGACAAGTGACATGTCACCCCATATTTCAAAACATCAGTTCTGTCACTTTCTTAGACTCCATTGTCTCTACTGTACGTGATCCGAGACTTCCTTCGCTTGCAACAATTTTGCCATAGTTTTTCACTAGTTTCATTTCACTTCCTCGGATGCCAAGTAATCAAATGTTCTTTCTGCCAGTTCCTGGCCTTGGCCACGTCCGACCAGAATGATGTCAGAGCCTCATCGCAGTTCAACAAATGTTACTTCGATGGAAAACTTTAGAAAGGACATCTCAGGCTTCGTGCAGAAATTAAATTCATCCTTTTAGTAAACTCGAGTGAACTAGGCCCAAAGCAGTCAACTTAATTTCTCTAATGTATAAACAAACACAAGAAAATAATTAATGAAAGAAATATTATTCATTCTGTTTCCACCCTTTGTTTGCTAATTATTTAACCCACCCGTTAGTATAATATTACCTAGCACAAAGCAAACAAATAAAGCAGCATTTTATATCTACCAGTCTTCATTTATCCATGAAATTCTTTATGCACCTTTAGAGAGTAGAATGACATCACATAGACAAGGAAAGCAAAATAAGCACATGCCACTTTTAAATTCAGCTGCAGTTAGTCATGACATGACAGAACGACAAAATTATTTTATTATTTTTCACGAACAAAAAGATGCAACAGATTTGCACATTTATGAGCACATGTGTTAGTTTTCCCACATGTAAAAATTTAATCTAAGTTGATTTAGTACGAATACATCACAAATCATTAATAGGATTATTTTATTTTATGGAAGTATAACTTCACGAGTTGGAATAAAAAGTTATTCTCTATCTCGCTCCATCAATGGCAATTCCTGCCAATAGTTGTATGTCTGCAGGACTGATTCACATTTACAAATTTGGCAGTCCGAACCTCAGCCCAATACTTAATCGGGCCCCATGTGGTGTTCACTTTGATATGATTTCAAAAAGAAACAAGCATTGGCAAAGCCAATCGATCCAGATTTGCCGGTCAGTCTTTCGGCTTTGTTATTGCTTGTTTTGCTATGGCTTTTATTACACATTGATGTAAAAGCTGTTGGGCCCTCCTTAAGATATATACGTGTATTTTTCCTAAAAGGCAAACATTGGCATGGTATTATCTGGCACTAAAGCAAGCTACTTTGTGTGAAGATGTCTACCATGTGAACGATCAGAATGCAGTCACTACAGTGAAAAGGTGTGTTCATTTGTACAAGGCAGCCTGAAGTGTACCAGTGCCAGTGGAGAGAGCAACAGCACCATGTCTTAGTAAATATGACACCTGTCTACTCCCTCCCTTTCACACAATGCAGCGCAACAATTTCGGTGCTGTATTGTGTGAACATTTGGTAAATCTGTTTTTAGTATTTAAATCAGCATGCACGGTGCTTGATAATGTTTACATTTAGCCAGCTAGCTAATGGTTTCATAGGGGCTGAGATCCTGCATGGAATAGGATATATGTACCAATAAAATGTAGCTGATCGTCAGATAGATGGATAAGGCGAATTTTCACAGATTTAGAGGACTAGAAGGTATAAATCATTGTTAAACATCATTTGGCCCTCGCAGTTACCTAAACTTGAATTAGGCATTTGTTTGCATTGCATGAATACTGCAAGAAAGCTCGCTGTAAACATTACTAACCACTAGTTTTGAAACCTAATGATACATAATATTACAACGATTTTGTAACATCATCACAGAGTCATTTTTCAATGTATTTCCTTGTGAAACACTCTCCATTTTTGACAACTGCACAACATTTCCTCCTGTTTCAAATTCCCTTTTTTTTACCATTACATACACTAAATCTATCCTTGATTGTGGGAGTGTTTCCTCTGACTGCAAAGATGGAAGGAAGCCGTACTGCTCTTGTGAAACCAAATACAATGTCTTATCATTCATGTAGCTACATTCACTGCACATGGCTTTCTCACTTGTAACCACAGCAAAAACCGAATGTGCAATACATATAAAGCAAGGATCTAATTTATACCTCCAGTGAATTCTGTGGGTAAAGGTGTGTACGTCCAACTCCTAATTTTAGTGAAAACGCTGGTCCAAACACATTGTAGAGCTAACAAAGCTTTTATGATAGCTGCACTAGAACGCTGTCCTCTACTTTTTCAGATCTTTCTAACAACACAAAATTACAAGAAAAAAAAACACACCGCCAGAAAGCATCCAGGTGATACCTGAATGGACACCTTAGAAAAAATCAATAGCAGACAATGTCACACGTGAAGTACAGAGGGGATACTCCCAATATTTGAAAGTAGCACTACTGCCTTAAACTTAATCCAAAATCCAAAGTTTACTATAGTCACTGTTCGCAGACAACTGCAAACTGAACACATTAGGCAGAGGAAAAATTTATTGTGAACAAACCGCAGTTCTACTCCCCCAACTCCCCATCTTAGGAGATAAGCTATACCAACAACTGCACTTAATTGTTGACTTGGTAAACGTTTGATACCATATTGCCAATATTTGATGTTTGTAATGACTGGGAGTATTCCTACATGGCCCCTCGTGGCTTATTAGCACAATAAATAAAGAATAATTACATAGTCAAATAAATACATTTAAATGTATAAACTTTGCAAATAATGGCAGGATCGCACTGCATACTCACGTGGAATTCTTGTGCGATGCAAGTCAATCCTTGTTTTCTATTTGCAGCTCAATGTTCTTTTTGATGTAATTGTGTCCTACCTTTTGTTTGCAGTTTACTGTGGCAATGATCGACAGAAGAAGCAATACCTTTAAGGTAATTCGGGATGCTCCTCAGAATCCAACTACTTTCGACCCAAAGGAGTTAATCATGATAAACATTATTACAGTAATTACCAAACAAAATAAATGATGGCTGGACAAGGATAAGGCGCGAGGCTGTGAAAAGAATTACTATGGTTTGTTCACTGTTCCTTAAGTAAATTGACTTTACCTTAAATTATATTTACCATGACAATATTTCTGAAGCATTAACTACTCGACAAATTGAGAGAGATAAACACTCGAAGTAGCCGGCCTACTGGGCTGGCAGAGGAAAGGCGCTATTTACCAAAAGGCATTCAGCCATTTTCGACTCTGTCACGGCCCTTTAGCAAATAAGGCCCGGTTTCTTGTTGTACTGCCAAAGGAGTCCGAACACGTCATGTGGGCTTCGTGTTTGAAATCTGAAGGGGAAGTAGGGATTTGGATGCAAGTACTGAGGTTTCAAGTGGTAAAGTTTGATTAGGGACAGCTCCAAGTCAACTTTGCTGAGCACAAACGCTAGAAGTACCAACATCAAACTGCTTGCCTTGTGAAAGGGTTGTTGGAACAACCAGCGGATCCTGTTGCACGGCCGCAGATATTGTTAGGGTGGTGCACTCTATTTAATAGAGAATGGTAGTTCCTAAAGGGCACATCTAACAATAGACATCCCTGTACCCCTCATGTAATATTTAGAATACAGAAAAATACAACCAGCAGTTACAGCTTGCTTTGCGCGTTTGCTGACTATTGGCACAATCCTGTACATCAAATTTCTGGAGGAGATTGCCCTTATAGATAGTTCCTGATAAACAGGATCAAGGGCATTGGATAGTATCCTTGTGTAGATTCAGTTCATTGTCAAATGTGATAGCCAAGCCTTGACCTTTCTCAAGACTCTGATGTAGATTTCAGGCATGGATGCCAAGAGTAGTGATGTAGTGAATTGAGAGAATTGATATTGATTTGCCAAAATGCCAAGGGGCGTGGAAGTGAGATTGTGCACCATTTGCATACTAATGACATCTAAGTGTCCCAGCATTGGTATTTTAACAGCCTCCTATCAGTGTTTAATTTGAAAGGCAATTACCGTACAAGTGCCGGTGCCCAAAGCTTTGCTCAGAAGCCCACGGCTGGCGCAACAAAATATCAGGGGTGCTGTCTACAAAAGCTCTTTCACCTTTATTTCACATTATGCCTCTGTCACCCACCCCGGATACACTCTGACCCTTAATGCATTCTCGCAGGTTCTTTTTCATCAGTGATTTCTCCCTTTGTCACCAATTTTCCCTATTCCTCTTCCTCATTCTTTCCCTTTTTTGTGTTTCTCTCTCTCTTAATCTGGGTAAAAGTCTGATAAGGGAAAATAGCGTTGGTGGTCCCCACCGACAACCGTTTGCTCACATAAAGCACTTTCTTATTTCATGCGGAAGAACAAGAGGTGAAAACTACAGAAAGTAAACACAGCTCAGAGAACCAATTTTATTTTCTCTTCCTGCTTCTACCTTCATGGCCTAATTCGAAGGATAACAAGAGCTATGCCAGGGGTACCCAAGGGAAAGCAGGGATCTGAGCTACTACCCCTTGATACCCCAAACTGACATGCATGGCATAAAGTCACCCGTTATAAAGCACTTGTTTCTTAACTATCTGTGGTTGAAAAAAGTACTCAGGCATTATGCCCAATCAGGGCACAAGTCCGGGGTACACAGGGGTACACGGTGTCGACCCACTATTTTTACAGGATGAACGCCGCCCACCCTGCCAAGAAGTTAGGCCCCACAGAAATATGCTGAACATGTCCCAGTGAAATTTTAAGACACAAGACACGTTCAGCACTGTCAGCACCATGTCTGCTTTCCATCCCCAGCAGCAATATGCAGGCCGCGAGGGAGATTTTTTATGTTCACCTCCAGCTGGACCAAAGATAAAGGCCAAGGTAAGGGCCTTCAGGAGTTTCTTTTCATTGAGTAGCCTGACTGAACTTGGCCTGGAACCTCACAGTTAAATGCAAATGCATAGGAGGGTGCACAAAAGCCAACAGCTTGTTATCTCTTCACAGGTACTTAAGAGAGGCATGCTTTTGAGCATGTTCTGTCCCTTTATATAAGTGTAAGACTGTCAGATATGTTGGTCTGTCCCAGTATTTACACAAATAACATTTTAAATAGCACTCTTTTATTTCTTTGATGGTGCTACCCATCCCAATGCAGGGTGTCAGATCGCTTTACATAACATATGCATTGACAATAAATCATGTACGTGTTTAAAACAATGTAAAGAATGTGTTACATGAGTCAGAGAGGGTTACAAGGTGTAGGAGTCACATATTCTTCATAGCTCACTGTGCTATATGAGAAGGATTACTATTTATGAACTGCAAGTAATGAAAGGATCTCTGTGTTCAAAGCAGTAACCCAATTACCTAGCTCTGTCCTCTTCATATTACACAATGTGCTTTGCAGGAGACATTAACTTTCTATAATATTTTAATTCAGATCTGGGACTCCACAAAACGCCGACCCCTCCAACAAATGCGTTAACCCACAGAGTACTCTCACCATTATTATTATTTCCTGATATTTACTGGGCACCTCTACAGCAGATGCCTTAACCCCCAAAAATATTTTAAAATGCAGACTTTGCAACCAGTTAAGCAAAACAGATCTACTACCATGCTTCTCCTTGTTGCCAATTCATTTCTTTGTGGCAGGGTGAAAAACAATTTTATTAGTTGAGGACCAGCTTTTGTGTCTGGATTGTGTCACTTTTTCAGCGCAACCCCAAAGCAAAATCTAATTTGTTAAATCTCATAATGCGCTTAAATGTACTCATGATATATCTGATAAACAAATGTGTGAGGTCTTAATATTTGATGTCACTTCCATTAAGGTCACTTCGCCTGATACCACGTGTGATGTCACATGTTGAGACGTCATGCGTTGCAGTAGCATGCGCCATGATGTCACTTGTATACTGCTTAACGTGGTTAGTCCCCCACCTAATTTTTTAGGACTTGTGCCCTGCACCAAATGCTCAGAACAAACTATCTTCCTGCCCATGCAATACGAGGAATCGTTCCAATAGTGGTGTGAATTTCTGGTAAGTACCAGTGGATATGCACAAAGCAACAAGCATTGGTAAATGCATTAGGTCTCACCTATGTGATTAATAATAAGCAGTGCTTTGTTATAAGTTGTAGCTTGCTGAGTAATTGCACAATATAAGTTACAGAAATTCTGTTAAACTGTTACGACTAATTTATATACAAAAATGCATTATATTGTGCTGTTACTAGTGGTATAGTGCAGGTAAGTAATAGCCACATTTTGAAAAATTCAATGAAAGAGGGAAATAGGATTAAAATTGATATAATAGCAATAGTAAGTGTTTAGAAGAGTACTGACAACTTGTGGGCTGGGTGCCACTGCACCTGCTGCACCATTCAAATCATGCCCCAAGTGCCTGCAAGATAAGTACATTTGTGACTGCTGTTTAGTAGCAAAAATATAGCAGCATCTGGTGTTTAGAGGAGTTATGACAGCTTTTGGTCACGGTACCACTGCACCTGCTGCACCATTCAAATCATGACCCTGTAGTCTGCAAGATAAATGCACTTGTGACTGCCTATTTAGTAGTAAAATATATTAATATTAGGTGTTTAGAGGAGTTCTGACAATGTTTGGGCCCGGTGCCACTGCACCTGCTACACCATTTAAATCAAGCCCCTTTCAACTGCAAAGTAACTGCAATTGTGATGACCTCTTTAATAGTAAAATATAGCAATTGTAGGTGTTTATGGGAGTTCTGACAGCTTTTTAGCCCGGTGCCACTGCACCTGCTGCACCATTTAAATCATGACCCTAGTGCCTGAAAGATAACTGCACTTGTGACTGCATGTTTAGTTGTAAAATAAAGCAATAATCGGTGTTCAGTGGGGTGCCTAGAGCTTTTGGTCCCGGCGCCACTGCACCTGCTGCACTATTGAAATCATGACCCTAGGCCTTCCTAGATAACTGCACTTGTGGCTGCCTGTTTAGTTGTAACATATAGCGATTTTAGGTATTTAGAGAAGTTCTGACAAGTTTGGCCCAGGTGCCACAGCACCTGCTGCACCATTTAAATCAAGCCCCTTTTAACTGAAAAGTAACTGCAATTATGACTACCTCCATAGTAGTAAAATATAGCAATATTAGGAGTTCTGACAACTTTTGGGCCAGGTGCCACTGCACCTGCTGCACCATTCAAATCATGACCCTGTTGTCTGCAAGGTAACTGCACTGGTGACTGACTGTTTAGTAGTACAATATAGCAATTTTAGTTGAGTTGTATAGTGGGGTGCCAAGAGCTTTTGGTCCTGGTGTCACTGCACCTGCTGCTCCATTGAAATCATGACCCCGTTGTCTGCAAAGTAACTGCACTTGTAACTGTCTGTCTAGTTTTCAATTTTACCAATAATCTGGGTTTAGTGGTGTCCCTGGAGCTTTTTGCCCTGCACCACTGCACATGATGTACTATTCAAATCAAGTGCCTTTTAACTGCAAGGTAACTGCATTTCTGACTGCCTGTTTAGTCATCAAATATAGCAATATTATGTGTTTAGAGGAGTTCTGACAACTTTTGGGCCTGGTGCTACTGCACCTGCTGCACCATTCAAATCTTGACCCTGTTGTCTGCAAGGTAACTGCACTTGTGGCTGTCTGTTTACTAGTAATATGTAGCATAGCTCTTGTATATAAAGTTTATTTTTAACGTGGAATGTTTATTACAACATTTAGAATTTGATCATAATGATAAAATATATTAAGTTCAAAAAATCAATCCAATAATGCCTACAAAGTGTGAAGAAAAGTACTGACATATGAATTGGAAGTGTTCTAAGGCTAAGGCATCTGCTTTGCAGAACCAAGTAATAAAAAGCAGGCATTCCAGCATACTGTTAGCAGGTGTCTGGCTTTTCAGTGGAAAGAGATCCTATCTTGACAGTGAATGGGGCTTAAACTGTGTGAATAGCTTTTGTAGACTTACTGTAAATGCAGCCAGGGCAAGTTAACAGGCATCAAAAGTTCCACTCAAAAGCAAATTAACACAGTAATTTGGCTATGGGAACTGATAAGACCCCCTTTTAAGATATATTAAATATAAGAGATTTAGCAAACCTAAAAAGCAACCTTTTTTATACTCTGCACAGATCGAGGTTCAGAATTAAGTATTTCAAAAACTAAATATATGTTCTTTAACCCCTATACCCCTATAAATCTAAGAAGATTTACTTAAAAGTGCATAATGAAACACTCCAGCATGTCTTAGATTTTGATTATCTAAGAGTTAGATTGAAAATAACACATCTTGGAAGCAACAGATTAACAGGAATCAATGGCCATCTTAAAATTATATAAGAAAGCAAAAATGAGAATACTATCACCCGCCTAGGAAATATATGTCAAGGCTAAGAGGACAGCCCTACATTGATCTGAGTTAAGGGGAAATGTAAAGGAAGCAAGGTTAGAGGTGGTAGAAAACAAATAATTGCAAACCTTATTAAATCATCCACAGAGCGCTCCCCATATACCACAGCTAATTGATTGAGGCATGTACCCGATCATTTACATAGTTAGGTTAAGGCCACTTTTGCACTGGGGTAGACTGTGGCTAACTGAGGAGGTACATCCATATAGGCTGTCACTTGAGGAAATACTGCACTCAAATCGTCTTGCGAGAATTCCATGGCTAGAGTACGTCAAAGACATGCTATATAGTTTAGATCAAGTCGCCATTTAGGAGACCCCTGTTGATGCCCGTTGGGTGTTGAAATCTGTAATCAAAGAAAAACGTAAGCATTTTTTATGGGGATTGGAGCTACATGAATGTAATTTGAGCAGTCTGACAGATTGTTTTTTGAATCATAAATGTTTCCCATCATAAAAGTCTTTTCTCGACAGCGTCACATGCACTATGACAAACAGTTATATATTAAATTTAGATATGAGATCTTGCCCACTAATATTTTTAGTATACGGTGGGGCAAGAAATACCGCTTCAGTAACAGGTGACTGACATGCAGGACCGACATTCAAACAGTATCTCATCTGTTTTGTTCTGTAATATTTATGAAGTCCTCTGCAAGAAAATGGATTTTGCCAGTGTGCCGTCTTCTAGAGGCCAGACAGTGAGAACAAGCATTTGCAAAGTCATAGGTCTCGCATTAGGAAAGGTTGAGCTATTGCTATTGGAAATGACCCATTTTTTATTTATGTGTTGCTTTTGAAAATAGCGAAATTAATAGCTTTGTCATTTACAATGCCAATAGTTTTAACTTTTGCAAATGTGACACCTATAGCATTTGTAATGCAATATGTGTTGTAATTACGTGACTTAGATGTATTGATATTACAAATAACAATGGCTTTTTATTAATTAATACTTAACTAAAAGTTATTGTACTTTATAATGGTAATAGCCTAAAGTTTTGTCAACAAAGATACACAACTCACAGTGCAAACTAAAAAGCAAATGCGCAGACCAAGTCCTTGGAAATAGGAGCATACATGTGCATACATTTATACACACACACATTCTTGAAAGAGGTAAATCATACAGGAACACACACACTCATCCCTCCCACATGTACATTATACATAGCATATGTGAGCACGATGCCCTCAAGACTCTATACCTCATTAGTTTGCGAAGGGTACCTTCAGGAAAAGGGAGATAGGGAGCTTTAAGGAGGGGCACAGCTTGTACGTGCACACATCCCTGAGCACAGAAATCACAAACCTTCTGTGCACTAAGCCTGAACACACAGGATGCAGTCTTTGTATATACCTTGAATACCATGGCCAAACAAATGACAAACGGAAATCCTTTCATACAGTAGTCACATGTAGATATTCACCATGAAAAACAGTGTATGAGTGGCATGTGATGTGCACATACTGTGAGTACTCTCACCATGCCATCCTGAAATCGCTGAATGTTCACATCCTGCTATCCATCAAGTATAGGCGCTGCCCCTGGATCTGCGGCTCGTGCCCGCATCCGGGCCGGGGAGGAGACGGGGGTGGGGGGAGCAAGGGCTGCTTGTGCATGCGCTGTCCCTGGATCTGCGGCTCGTGCCCACATCTGGGCTGGGGAGGAGACGAGATTGGGGGCGCGAGGGCTGCTCACGCATGCGCTGTCCCTGTGGCGTGTGCCCACATCCGGGCCGGGGAGGAGACGGGGTGGGGTGAGCAAGGGCTGCTTGTGCATGCGCTGTCCCTGGATCTGCGGCTCGTGCCCACATCTGGGCTGGGGAGGAGACGAGGTTGGGGGCGCGAGGGCTGCTCACGCATGCGCTGTCCCTGTGGCGTGTGCCCGCATCCGGGCCGGGGAGGAGACGGGGGAGGGGGGAGCAAGGGCTGCTTGTGCATGCGCTGTCCCTGGATCTGCGGCTCGTGCCCACATCTGGGCTGGGGACGAGACAAGGTTGGGGGCGCGAGGGCTGCTCACGCATGCGCTGTCCCTGTGGCGTGTGCCCACATCCGGGCCGGGGAGGAGACGGGGTGGGGGCGCGAGGGCTGCTCGCACATGCGCTGTCCCTGGATCTGCCGCCAGAGTTAAGGGAATGCTGCGAGACTCATGCGGCCTAGGGAGGGGGCTACTAATTCGTGCAGCCGCTACCACCGCGGGACGAGAGGAGTTCGACAGACCCGGTGAGTGGGGGGGGGCGTGTGTGTCTGTGTGTGTATGCGCGTGTGTGTCTGTGCGCGCGTGTGTGTCTCTGTGTGTGTGTGCATGTGTGTCTGTGCGCGCGTGTGTGTCTGTGCTTGCATGTGTGTCTGTGTGTGTGCACGCATATGTGTCAGTGTGTGTCTGTGTGCGTGTGTGTGTCTGTGTCTGTGTGTTATCCACTTTCTCGTAATCTGAGACAGGAGATGTGCACGGCGTGTGGGTGAACGCGCATGCTCACATGGGGAAATCGCCTGCGCATGCCCATCCCCTGTCTCACATTCCCAGGAAGTGGATAACAAAAGATGCTTCGCTAGATACAGCGCTTCACGCTGCTCACAACAGCTCGACCTAAAAAGCGTTGAGAATTTTAAGTCCTACTATGGATGAAGTGACCACTTGTAGTGTTGCGAAATTGTTTACTTCTACATTGGCGATGTGAAATACATTATTTGCCCGCGTTATAGAGTAAAGTTGGTGGTGCTTTGATGAATCAAATGTATATGTTTTACACTGTTTTTATGAGTGACGTTCTAGAGGGAAATTAGTGCTTGCTCAGATCTGCCTAGTTGGTGCATTAATGAATTGTTGGTTTTAAATAACAATTTGAACCCAAATTTTAGCCGAGTTTTTGATGTTAAGATGATTACATGCAATTAATTTGAATACTTTTTGTTTATGTGTTTTAAGGCTGTTACTGTCCGAACTAAACATTTAAGACTGAATATTGAAACCAACGCCTTACATCTCCTCCTGTTCTACAATGTGTGCTTACTGTTTATGCATATTCACCATAAAGGCTTACTTGTGTGTCAGTTTCTTTGGCATAGCCACTGGGCTGTCGTTAAAGGTGCAAATAAATGAAGGATGGGAGAGTGTTGGCTCGAAGACTGCCTTGTATTGAAGTTGGGTGTAGCCTTAAGAACCACAGTGCTAGTTTCTGCCGACAGTAGGTATTTTCTGAAGAGGGGAGATATTTCATTCTTGCAGAATGGTAGAGCGCAGCGTGACACAGCGCACGTGGGTTTCCATGCTTGAATTATCCATAACAATAGCATGGTGCCTTTAATCATGTTGCCTGCAGCATTTCACTTTGCATTCAATAGAGAGTGGTGTGTGTGGTGCCAGCATTTTTAGACAATGCATGGTCATTTCAAAAGTGTTTTGCACTGCTGTGGCAAAACTGTAAAGCTTCATTAGGGTGGGGAGCAGTTTTTTTTATTTCTTGGTTCCATTGAGTTGGTTTACTGCTGTATGCAGGAAGCGTTAGAGTGGAAATAGTATGTCTCAGGGTAGTCAGACAAGAGTTGACTGTTCCACCTGTATCGGGGCAGGATCCACTTTAGATTCAGTTTTAGCAAGGTTTACAGTGTTCCCTTTCTTCCTGAAGTGTGCCAATCTCATAACACATGTAATCAGCGTTAAAAGGTGTAGTTGTCCTTCTGAGAGCATGTTTTCACCAGGGCCAGGGGGTAGGGGTTGCAGCTCTGCCTAGGAACATTTGTAGACTATGGCCCATTTCAAGCCGCAAGGCTTAAACTGGGTCGAAGTGGAGGTCATCAACACGTATTCAATCAGTATTTTCTGTTCTGTGCTGCAGATCACTTTCTTTTTTTGGAACAAAAGCAAGTCTTTTCAATGTCACCTTTCTTATGGGGTTTTCACCACAGTACCCAAGGTTGGTTTTTATAATATATAGTTCTTCCAGCTTAAGAATTGTGTTTGTGCTTCCATTTGATTTTAAATGTTGTCTAGTTATTCAGGATTGTATGGCTCTACTGAGAAAAGTGGCATTAAGACTGGAGCTCTGCCCTGCTAGTAGAGGGATGGTAAGCAACAAGTGAAAACAATGGAGAAAACAAGGTGATCAGTGTAAACTGGAAGAATGTAACTGTATTCCTGTTGTACAACCATTTCAGTATGGAATATAACTTTCTTCTCATACATGTTCTCTTAAAGATTGACTCAATGGTACATTTTAAATGATCTTCTGATGTTCAGAAAGGCCATTAAGACCTATCTTTTCCTCTAGACTGCTTTGATATGTTAGAGCCACAATTCCACACTAGTGGCGGCCGTCTTCTTTCTTACTTTTCTGAAAGTCCCGGGACGCCCCTTAGCTGGGGCAGCTGTGCGCTATATAAGAACATGTAACATAACATAACATAACATTTTGATTTAACTGACATATAGTACTTATTAGCAATTGACAAAAAACAATGTCAAAATTGACACTTATGAAGGGAATGGAACTCTCTGAGAATGCTTGGTTCCCTCTTAGGCCGTTGTCAACTTGATGGGCTTTAACAAATGTCATGAAGCTACTTGTAACCCGGCTCATACTGAGAGGCCTAATATAATTAAGACAAATGTTGATGATTTACGAGATCAAGATCCAGTTTTTGAGGATTTGGTGACCACGTGCTGTTCCTGGAAGCTTATGTGGTTGTTGAAAATTGGTCTAAATGCATTCTGTTTTAGTCACAATTTCTTGATTTTCTGAAATCTGAGAGGAGTTTCGAAGTATGACAAGATCTGCCACAGAGATTACAATTTCTACCCTTTCTCAGACTTTGCCTTTAAGAACCCTGACCATGTCATTTGTTGCACTTTAACTTCATTCAATAAAGTACTCTAGCTCCACTCCATTTCTGCCACCTGCTGTAAGCTGTGCCAAAAGCATGAAGAATGGGACTGACCTAGGATGGTGTGATAAAGCTAAAGACTGAAGTCAGGCACAATGTCCTATGGTGAA
This sequence comes from Lissotriton helveticus, assembly GCF_964261635.1. Classification (NCBI taxonomy): domain Eukaryota; kingdom Metazoa; phylum Chordata; class Amphibia; order Caudata; family Salamandridae; genus Lissotriton; species Lissotriton helveticus. The sequence goes on from NC_136067.1 coordinate 1,533,610,660, forward strand.
CTCCACTGACAGTAACTTGAAACAGCCAATGCCTATTTGTGAATCAGGCTCAGCTTCATAATCGAATCAGACACAAAGTCTATGGTTGGGAACTCTGTGTCGAGAGGTCAAACTGACAAATTGGTTCAAATTCACTAAACAGGTGTAGTCAGATTCTCACCCTCAAACCTGATTTATGATTTGCTTCCATCAAAGGTTGAAATACATAGGGGGCGTGGCTTGCGCGCCGCTGCGAGATGGCGGATCGCGCTTGAGCTCCGGGGCAACAGAGGCTGTCGGACGATTTTAGGATCCCTGTAGACGGCACTTTCTTCTCGGAACTGGCATTTTCGTGGTCTGAATATGCCGTGAGCGTCTTGACAGGTTTCTTTCTCCTCTGAGACGGCAGGAACCTGTTTCTTCACCGCTTTGAAGCCCTGCTCCTTGGTTTTCGCGAGCGGCCGCCATTTTGGTTTTTTTAGTGGCGTCGCTCGCGTTTTCTCCTCAGAACCCGTGGCAGCTCCCTGGAACCTGCGTTTTACGCTGGAATAAGGTGACATTTAACATATTTCCCTATCCCTATGCTCAAGGATGCATTAGATTGCTCAAAGGCACTTTTATGGGGCATTTTCGATTCTTTGTCTTCATGGCTGATGTTTTTTGCCTCTCTTCGATGTCTCTTCGATGACTCTTGACCAAGACTGAATAATGAGATTATTAACTGATAAATCTTCCATTGTGGGCTTGATAAGCTACTTTTTTCAACGCTAATTCAGCATTTAATATGGCTTTCTTTTCCCTATTTGTAAATGACCGCCGGCTGCATCTATTGCCATTATCTTCCTGCTACAGATTATTTAACGGTTCTGCTGTATTTTTGTGTGCTATTATTTATTTTCTTTTTGTTATTTTCTGGCTCTCTTAGATCTCATTATTTTCGCACAGATTTTCTGGTGTGTTTATTGGGCTTTTCCTGTGTTCATACCTTATGGCTGACAACATGGGCCCTCCTTCCACTGCTAAAGACTCTTAAGGTGCTCTGAAGAGGTCCAAACAAACCTCTCCTACTCCGGAGTCATCTCAAAAAGATACTAGCTCCACATTGGATACCATCTTGTCACGTTTAAATGCTGTACATGATATTGCGCAATCTACCAAGACCAATCCTGATTTCTTACAAGTTGAGGCTGCAGCTATCAGGAATGATTTTAAAGCACTATCTATTCGAGTTACGAATGCTGAGACACGTATTAGTGGTGTGGAGGATACTGCGCAACAGCACTCTAAGTCTCTTCAACAGATGGAACGTTCAATGGCGGCATTGCAGAGGGACCTTACGGAGCAGGAAGATCGCAATCGTAGAAGCAATCTGCGGATTTTTGGTCTACCTGAGGATGCAGAAAAAACAGCTTCCTCGATGATAGACTTCCTTTACCAATGGCTTCCATCTACTTTACAAATTGCATTTCAGAAGGATTTTGAAATTGAAAGGGCCCATCGTGTACCTACTTTTCGACCCAAGTCCTCCTCACATCCAAGAGCGGTAATTTTTAAACCGCTGCATCATCAACATACGGAGCAAATTTTGGCTCACATGACGAAGATCAAGTCGGTGACTTGGGAAGGACATCAGATTGCTATATCGCAAGACTTTGCCAGGGACACTGTCATTCGAAGGGAAGGTTTTCTTAACTTGCGGAAACGTCTCCTAGACATGAACATCCCCTTTTCCTTTGCTGGTCCTTTGAAATTTCGTATCACCTTTAAGGGTCGTTCACAAATTTTTGATGAACTTTCTGATCTTTCCACCTTTCTAGATAATCAGTCTGAGTCTCAGATGGACTCTTCTCCTGTTCCTGGTCCTTCTGGATCTTGATTTCTGTTTGTTTCCATGGAGTTTTCCTTTATTATGTCTAGCTTGTTATGTTATGTTATGTTATGTTATAACGTTTTATTGAGCGCGAACAGCTGCCCCAGCAACGAGGCGTCCCGGCGCTAAACTATAACAAAACCAAGAGGGGGAGATGAAACGGAGAGGCAATAAGAAATTAGGATGGGGAAAAAAGAAGTGTTTTGATCGATTTGCGGAAGGCGAGCAGATTAGTTATGGAACGAATGTGAGATGGGAGGGAGTTCCAGAGCCTTGCCCCCAGGACTCTGAAAGAGCGACCGCCCATTCTGCTTAGCCTTATACGTGGGGTAACAACCAAGTTTTGACCCAAGGAGCGTAGGGCCCGCTGAGGGATGTAGGGCTCTAGGAGAGGACGCAAGAGACCAGGACAGTCAGTCTTGAGAATTTTGAAGACCGTAGTGAGGGCTTTAAACTGGACGCGGGCTTCTATGCGTAGCCAATGTAGTTTCTGGATGGTGTTTCTTGCGGAACACCTTCGGGGGAGGCCTACAACTGCCCTGGCGGCAGAGTTTTGAATACGTTGAAGCCGCATCATCTCAGCTTTATTAAGGCCGAGGAAAAGGACATTGGCGTAGTCCAGTCGAGCCAAGATGGTGGATTGGACTATAAGTTGACGCGTATGGCGATCAAAAAAGCCAAGAATAGGATGAAGGTTCCTCAACAGGCCCACACAAGTGGCAGCCAGGTTCTTAGTGTGGGTCTGGAAGGTAAGGGATGCATCCACCCAGACGCCAAGGTTTTTTACCACAGTTTTAGGGGGGGGGGTCGGGCCCAATGCGGATGGCCACCAGTGATCAGTCCAGTAGTCAGGGTTTTTGCCCAAGAGCAACACCTCTGTTTTGCCAGCGTTCAGCTGGAGGCAATTGTGTGACATCCAGCGAGCGACTGCCTCTAGCCCGTTCTTAAATTTCGCCGCTGAGATCGAGGGGCCCTCAGTCAGGGAAATGACCAGCTGGGTGTCGTCGGCGTACGACACTAGTGTCAGGTCCCATTCTTTTGCTATTTCGGCGAGAGGCTGTACATAAAGATTGAATAGGGACGGGCTGAGCGCCGAACCCTGGGGGACGCCTTGCTCTATAGGGTGAGGCTCTGATATAAACGGGGGGGCAGAGACCCGGAAGGACCTGTCAGTTAAAAATGAACGGAACCACTCTAATGCAAGGTCTTTAATACCAATGGCTTCGAGACGTTTTAATAAGATGGAGTGGGAGACCGTATCAAAGGCTGCGCTGAGATCGAGTAAAATCAGCGCAGCACTTTGACCGGCATCCAAAATGTTCCGTAAGCTTTCAATAGTGGTCAGCAGGGCGGATTCGGTGCTGAATCCTGACCTAAAGCCATTTTGTGAGGGGTCTAGAATTTGATATTGCGTCATGTAGTTGGTTAAGACCTTGTTCACATGGGCTTCAGCCAATTTGGAAACCCATGGAAGCAATGAAATTGGTCTGAAGTTTCCTGGTTGTAATGGGTCTAGGTTAGGTTTTTTTATAATTGGAGAGACCCAGGCCTGCTTCCAACACGTGGGAACCACTGCTGAGGAGAAAGATAGATTAAGTAGGGTAATCAACGAAGGAAGGAAGAAATCGAGAGATTCTAGATATTTGGCGGGTCTCATGGCGTCTGTGGGCGAGCCGGATTTGACTTTGGCGCACAGTTGGGCGAGTTCGTCAGAAGTTAAGCTGGGGATAAGAGACAGACTGGGACTATCTGACGAGGGCTCACGTGGTTTGAAGGTATCCGTAAGGATCTGAGGGAAGGAGGTGTAGATTTTCTTTACCTTTTCCATAAAGAAGGTGGCAAGTTCCTCGCATTGTTGTGCAGAGGTTATGCCCGAGGTAGGAGTAGGACTGTCTTTAAGTTTTTGAACAAGATCAAAGATAGTTTTTGAAGGGTTCTTACTGGAGCTAATTGTTTCCGCATAGAAGGAAGCACGGGTGGCGCGCACCGCCTTGTGATATAACCTCAATTTTAGCAGGTAGGCAGCTTTATCGATGTCCTTGTAATCTCTCCTCCACTGGCGTTCAGCCCTTTTGCAGTCTTTTTGTGTACTACGTTTCAGATTTACTTGCTAAGTTTTTGCTCTTACTAGTTGTAGAGATGGTTTGCTTAGCTTTCCAGTTATCTTGCTGTACGCTGTTGTTGTGGTTCCTGTTTTTCTTTTGGTTTTGTATTTTTCCTCTGGATTTCCTTACCTCTTGTAGTCTATTTCACTTTTTTTTAATTCAGGCTTCAATTTCGTTTCCTCTCTTTGTATTTTTCTCATGTTTAAGGTTATATGTGATTCACTGATTGTTGCTGTTTGTCTTGCTTGATATCTTTTTTCGTTTTATCTGTTTCTTTCTCTTATATCATTTATGTTCCTGGTGGCTGTTTTTTGGTTGTTCTTTTTAGGTGAACAATGTACATTTTTTATATATACTTGTTTTACTCTGTGTGTTCCTTTCCTCAGTTTTTGCTCCTCTACGTATGGTTGTGATTCTATTCTCTCACTTCAATTTCTGTCTTGCCTATTCGTTATGGATTACATGCTTCTTCTTCTGATATAGTAATGAACTATATGATGTCATATATTTGGGATTGATGTTTTCTGTCTTCGTATTTATATATTTATCCTGCTTGTCTATTTATCGCTTTTTAATTATTATGAGTGTTAAATATACGGTTCATAATTATATGATACATATCTCGTTGAGTATTTTATTCTTCGTGATGAAATTATACTTATTGTTATTTCTAGTTCGTATTTACTCATGATGTTTGTATTATGCTATATATTGCAATTTTACCCTTTTTTTAGCTAGTTAACATATATAGAGAACTTCTTTGTTATGATATAAGCCTTGTTTGGTTAGCTTACGCTTTTTCTTCTAGTTTTCTCTCTCCTATGCATTATGATGTTTATTGGCACACATCTTTTATTACCCTTTATGCCTTTTATTTTAATATTTTATCTACTCTGGGGGTTTTGGATCTATTACTCTGTCCTTCCTGGTGGTCCCCTTGCTTGTTCCTCCTTGTCCCCCCTGGTATGAGTTTGGTCCCTTATAGACCTCCCCTGGTGGGTCTTTTTCTTTTTATCTCTCTATTTCTCTTTTTGCTTTTTTCTTTCCTCTTTCTTCTTCCTACTCTTTCTTTTCTCTCTTTCTCTTTCTTTTCCTGGATCTCCTGCTGGTGCTTCCCTTTTGTAGTGTTTTCTGTGGGTCTTTGGATGGATGTGTTGGTTTTTGTATTGTTTCCTTTATTATCAATGTTTTTCGGACTTAATGTTTATTTAGGATTATGCCTGGTCTGAATGTTGTCTCCCTTAATGTTAGGGGGTTAAATCATCCGGTGAAAAGGTCCAAAATTCTGGACTACTAGAAATCTTTATCTTCGGACTTGGTTCTATTGCAGGAGACGAAAGTATCTTATAAGGAGGCTTTGTTGCTAAGGAAAGACTGGGTCCTGGATGTGGTGTGTTCTGATGCTTTGGGCAAAAAGAATGGTGTGATAACACTTATTTCTAAGACTTCTGGTTTATCGGTGGTCTCTGCTCTGAGGGCCATTGGTTGTTGTCTAGACTTTCTAATGGTGTTGTTGATCTTTATGTTTTGAACATATATGCTCCGAATAGTGATGACCCTTCATTTTGGCGGGGGATCACTAAAAAACTAGCTGACACCGCATAAAGGTAATATAATAGTTGGTGGTGATTTTAACTTACCAATAGATCCCTTGTTGGATAGGAACTCTGCTTTTTCGTTCCGTCCTCCCAGAGCTCATAAAGAAATGATAAATATGTGCCCCTCTGCTAATCTGCAGGATATTTGGCGTCTTCATAATCCTACAGGTAGTGATTTTTCTTTCTTTTCCTCTCCTCATTCTAGCTTCTCTCGTATTGATTATCTTTTGGTTCACTTGTCTCTCGTGCAATCTTCATCTTCCCCGTACATCCATCCTATTCTTGTCTCAGATCACGCGGCCGTTTCCTTTTCTCTCTTAAACCTTGATCCTAAATAAGTACCCCGCTCTTGGAGATTAAATACAGAAATTCTACATGATGATTCTCAAGTTTTGGCTCTGTATGAAGAAATTGAACATTTCTTTTCTGATAATGACGGCTCAGTTAGCTCTCCAATAGTTTTATGGGATGCATTTAAATGTACGCTTTGAGGTCAAATTATTAAAATTATGGCGAAAAGAAATGCTGTTATCAAGAAAGAACTTAACGATTTAGCAGATAATATTAAACAACAGGAGCTTCTTTTTCGACGTTCTAATGACAAACAATTATTACAAACCATTAAGAATTTGAAGTATTCCTATAATACTATTGTTACCAAGAGAGCTCACATTGGGGTTCAGGCCCAAAAATCCAAACGTTTACTATTAAGAAATCGTGCTGGTAGAATTTTAGCAGCGACATTGAAATTTCAGGATTTTATTTTAAGTCTTCTCGGATATCTTCTATTAATGATAGCTCTGGTGTTAAAAAATTTCAGACCACGGAAATTCTTGAAGTCTTTCGTGAATTTTATAGTAAACTCTATGCTCCCACTAATCAATCGTCTTTTGAGCAATGCCAAGATTTCTTAAAGACAATCCCTATTCAGTCGGTTTCGACGAAGGTGGGTAAAAAATTGGGTAAAAAATTGGGTGGTTCGATTACGTCTGAGGGAATTATACAGGCAATTAAGGCCACTCGTTCGGGTAAAGCTCCCGGTCCTGATGGCTTTCCCATTATGTTTTATAAAACTTTTCTTCCTCGGGTTGTTCCTCGCCTTAAGTCTGTTTTTGATGCTTTTATTTCAAGGAGGTTCGGTCTCGGGTTCAGCCGCTGATGCCACTATCGTAGTGATGTTATGTTATGTTATGTTATTTTATTTTATATAGCGCGCAGATGCCGCAGCCAAGAGGCGTCCCGGCGCTTTAGGAGATAGTGAAACACAACACAGCAAAGGCAACCAGACAGGAATGGGACTAAACTACAGAAAATAGGAAGGTTTTTAATGCCTTCCTAAAAGGGAGCAGGTCAGGGATGGAACGGAGTGGGGCAGGCAAAGAGTTCCAGAGAGCTGCCGCCAACACTGAGAAAGAACGTCCACCCATTCTAGCTTTTTTAAAACGTGGAACAATGGCTAGATTTAACCCTGAGGATCGAAGGGCTCTGGAAGGGGCATAGTGAAGGATTGTCTGTGAAAGGATAGGAGGGGAGGCAAACTTAAGAATTTTAAAGGTTAAGCAGAGAGCTTTAAACTTAATTCTTTGACCTACAGGTAACCAATGGAGATCTTGAATGGTTCGACGAGCAGAGACGAACTTCGGAAGGCCGACCAGCATCCTGGCCGCCGCATTTTGAACCCGCTGAAGGCGAGCTAGTTCTGCCTGATTTACGCCCAAAAACAGAGAGCTGGCGTAGTCCAATCTGGTGAGAACCAAAGCTTGGACTATAATCTGTCTGGTGTCCGCATCAAAAAATTTGAAGATAGGTCGGAGGCACTGCAGGGCACCAAAACATGTACCAGCTACACGTTTAGTGTGGGGAGTGAAGGAAAGTTTGTCGTCGAGCCACACCCCAAGATTTCTAACTTCAGCTACAGGAGTGGGAGCAGGGCCCAACTCGGATGGCCACCATTGGACTCCCCATAGCCCACTTTCCCTACCAAAGATGATGACCTCGGTCTTAGAGGCATTGAGTTGGAGTCGATTATTCGCCATCCAGCCTGCCACAGCTTTAAGAGCAGACTGAAAGGTAGGGGCATCCATGTTGGAATCACCATTAAGTGCCACCGCCAGCTGCGTGTCATCGGCGTATGACACCAAGGTGAGACCATAACTGTGGGCTACCTCCGCCAGCGGCTGAACATACAAATTAAATAGGGTAGGGCTGAGGGCCGAACCCTGCGGGACACCCTGACGAATGGGGCGAGGGGCGGAGACATAGGGTGGTGTAGATACTTTGAAGGTTCGATCCGTAAGAAAGGATCGGAACCACTCAAGTGCTACCTCTCCGACTCCTGCTTCCACAAGACGATGCATAAGGATCTGATGGGAAACCGTGTCAAAGGCGGCACTGAGATCCAATAGGATCAGTGCCGCCGTCTGACCCTGGTCCAGCATCTTCCTGATGTGCTCCACCACAACCAAGAGAGCGGTCTCGGTACTGTGGCCCGCTCGGAACCCATTCTGGGAATTGTCCAGTATATTAGCTTCCTGCAGGTGAGATGATAGAGTGTGATTAGCATGCGCTTCTGCTAATTTAGCTAGCCAAGGGAGAAGGGAGATAGGCCGATAGTGTTTTGATTTTGTAGGGTCAAGGGAGGGCTTTTTAAGAATAGGGATGATAGTAGCCTGCTTCCAGGCAGTGGGAACACTACCGGTGTTAAAGGAGAGATCGATAAGACTATGCATGGCCGGGTAGCAGCACTCGGCGAGTTCCCGAAATTGAGTGGGTCTCATAGGGTCATCCGGTGAACCGGATTTGACTTTTATCGTCAAGGCTTTGAACTCCTCTAAAGTGGGGCTGGGAATGACTAACAGTGGTTTAGGAACCATTGGTGCGATAATATTCTCACTGATGGTGGACTGAGAGAATGACCTGTAAATGGCCTCCACCTTTTCAACAAAGAACGAGGCCAGATCCTCACAATGTGCCAAGGAAGCTTCAAGAGTAGTAGTGGCAGTCTTTTTACTTGTGAGGTCCTTGCATACCCTAAAGATAACCTTGGTAGGATTCGTACTGTTCTTTATCTCCTGAGAATAGAAGGCAGCCCTGGCTATGCATATGGCCCGATGGTACACTCTAGTGCAGGCCCTATAGGCCGACTTGAGGTCAGCGTCATAAGTTTTGCGCCATGCACGTTCCGCTTTTTTACAAGAAGATTTAAGCGTCTTAAGGGATTCGTCGTACCAAGGGCTAGAGGGACTTGATCTAGTCTTACTCCACCTGGCCGGTATAAGAATATCTAGTGAGTGATTTATCCACTCACAGAAGCTATCATAGCCAAGGTAAGCTTCAATAGGGGGTTGAGGATGGTGCTTCATCAGAAGATGGTGAAAGTGCTCTAAATTCAAGTTTCTCCAGGGACGTTTGAAAATATCAGGAGTGTTGTTTCTAGGGGGAGGAATAAAAGTGGTAATATGAGTTTCGATCAAATGATGATCGGTCCAGGCCATAGGCCTAGGTTGGAGCACTGAAATATTGGTGGAGATATTCGTCAGGAAGGGATCTAGCAAATGTCTGCCTGTATGAGTCGGTAATTGTACCAGTTGGATTAATTGGAATGCTTCAAGATCAGCTAACAAGCTATGGACCGAGTTGGAAAGTGGGGCATCCATATGCAGGTTAAGGTCACCAATAATCGTGAAATTAGCTGTTTTCATGACTAGAGAGGGGACCACCTCCGGGAGGCTATGACGGAAAGCGCCCTCGGGACCGGGAGGCCTATAGATTAGTAGTCCCGAGAAGGTAAAGTGGGGATTCACTGTGATGTTAAAATGCGCGCTCTCAAAAGAAGGTAAAGATCACTCAGATCCCAAAAATTATCACCCTATTTCCCTTCTTAACATGGAAGCTAAGATTTTTGCTTAGATACTGGCTAAACGGCTAGAATCCTATATTCCTAATCTGGTTCATCCCTCGCAGACGGGTTTTGTCAAGGGTAGACTCGCTAGGTACAACATCCGTACCTTTTGCCAAATTTTAGGTACCGCTAAGCGTTCTACCCTTCCAGCAGCTGCTTTGGCCCTGTACGCCAAAAAGGCTTTTGAAAAGGTCTCTTGGCCCTTATTACACGCTGTTCTTCGTGTACATAATCGTGGAGATTCTTTTGTTAATATGGTTATGTCTTTATATGCCCAACCTAGAGCAAATATTAGAGTCAATGGGGCTACGTCTGAGTTTTTTAGTCTTTGCCAAGGCACTAGACAAGGTTGTCCCTTGTCCCCACTTTTGTTTTTTTTATCTATCGATCCGCTCCTTAGACTAATTAATCTACATTCAGATATTTAGGGGTTTGTCTTTGGTACACATTGCATAAAGACAGCTGCTTATGCGGATGACGTTCTCATCTTTTCCGATGATATTGTGTCGGCCATTCCTGCTATTACTGACACTATCTCTCTTTTTTCTAATGTCTCTGGGTATACCCTCAACAGAGATAAGACAGAAATGTTTCCCTTGAACGCTTACTGTTTTCCGACACATATGGGTACAGCAGGTTTTAAATGGCAATCTAAACAGCTTAAATATTTGGGGATCTGGTTCTGTAGTACTCTCTATGACACAGTGGCTTACAACGAAGCTCAAACCCTAATTAAAGTGCATCATCTGTTGGATACCTGGTCCCCTAAGCATATTTCTTGGTGGGGTCGTCTCCAGACCTTGAAAATGATGATCACACCTATCATTAATTTCGTGTCCTCTATGCTCCCTGTGAAATTATCTTCTTCCATTTTTCATGAGATTGACTCCCTTACTTCTAAAATCTTTAAGAAGACCTTATGATATGGGTGGTTGTAATTTTCCCGATTGGGAGAAATATCAGATTACTTTCTTGGCTTCTCAAGGGGCTCTATGGTTTTCCTCTCTCCCTGGCCACACGCCTTCCTGGGTGTTGATTGAGCAAGATCTTTCTTTTCCCTTTCCAACTTCTTCCTTTTTCACCACTTCCACCTTACCTATTCCGTTCACACGTACGATCATCTTAGACACCATTGCAGCAGTTAGGTCAATTGATAAGAAAGTTGCTACCCCGATTCATAAATCGAGGTGGTCTTCACTGTGGCATAATCCTAGAATCAAAATTATTATTGATCCCACATTGATAACTTATTGGGCTTCTAAGGGGATTACGCTGGTTCGTCATCTTTATGACTCCAACAATGATCCGTTGCCTTTTTCTTCCTTAGCTCAACAATTCTCTCTCACTAATTTGGACTTTTACACCTTTCTAAAAATAAAAGTTGCTCTTGCTAAACTGCATCTGGTTCCAAATTCTCCTACTATTGCGTTGTTCCAAGTATTGCTTAGAGCTGGACATGTAGCTTCCAAAATCTATACATTTCTGTCTTCCACTTCCTCTGCCTTGAATACTGTTACCCAACAAAAATGGTTACATCATTTTGATCGGGCACTCACTGATCATATATCTCCAGAGTTTTGGCAGCTGATTGGGAAGCTCTCTCTTCGTAATAAAATTGCCCCTTCTCTAATTCAATTTAAATTCTTCTCTATCAATCTTCTTCATTGGACTCCAGTGCGCCTACTCTCTCTGAATCTGAAGGACGATGATCTTTGTTGGAGTTGTGGACTGGCTGCTGGTGATTATCCACATATGTTTTTGGAGGGTTCATTTTTGCAACCCTATTGGGATTTAATACATAAACATCTTATGTTAATTTTTCAATCTCAATTCCAGCTTTCCTTTCCCATGATTGTGCTGGGCCCATTGGCTTCCCGAGTACCTCTGCCCTTGGACTCCTTAGAGTTACAATTACTGGATCTTTTATTGACTGTAGCTGTTTAAGTGATTCTTACGGAATGGAAGTCTTTTTCTTCCATATCATACCATACTTGGTGGGCATGGGTCTCAAGAAGTGCACACACTTCGGTGGATGAGGCTCATCTTTTCCCTACTATCTCTAGTGGGGTTTGGAGAGCTTTGGATACATATATGGATATGGCTTCGAAAGGGTTGGTTGATCAGTATCCCTTTGCATCGTCTAGTCGTTTGTTGTAATTGTTGTGTATATGTAGCACTGCAGAAGTTCCTTCCTTCCCTTCCCTCTTCTTTCCCCTTCTCCTTGTGTTCTTTTGTATCTTCTCTTTTTCTTTCTCTCACTGTCTTGTGTTTCGCGCTCTTTCTTTTTTCCTGTTTCCTTTCTCTTTCCACATATATTTTTTCTTATATCATGGTGATGCTTTTGATGGTTATTAAAGTTCCTTTGCATAACACTTATTTCTTTTATATTATCCATGTATAATATTTAAGAAGACTTATTTGTGACCAGACCAAATGATATACTATTCTTCTTGACTTTCCATCATTTGTATCACTTTTTATTGTATTTAACTATTTATATGCTTCTTAAAACTAATAAACTTATTGAACAAAAAAAGGTTGAAATACATATTTTTCTCAGACAGGAAAAAGGAGGGGACACCCTTCATATTGGGGAAGATGTAGGGGAAAAGGTGAAGGGGAAAGTATTTTGCTTGTGGAGAACAAATACACAGAAATATAGTAATTTTTAAAGCTCTTTTGTGGGGCACTTGTGAATGCAGCTGCATGCGTGACTCACTAGGTATATCAGCATCTTAGGAATCTTTGACTGCTACAGATTCCTAGAAGTTCCTTTGGCATTCTTTGAACTGTCACTGAAAGTAAGAACAATTCTCACCTCATAGAAGTATGCCTAATAGCATAATTGTCTAACTGTGACGCCTTGACGTTTGTGCATCTGGTATAAGACTTTCTCTTATTTCTTTGGGTTAGGCCTCAAGAACCACTTATTTGCATGAAGAATACATTTTGTGCCTATGTTGGGGACTGCCTCTAGACGTTTGATGTTTTAGGGTCAAGGAGTCTTGGGTGTTTGTGTCAGAGAAAGATAGGTTCGATTAAGTCTGGCAATCAACAAGATATTTTGTCATGAACATGAAGAAAGAATAAAAGAAAGACAAAATATACATAAATGATCTTTTTGTCATCACTCTTCCGCTTCGAGTTAATTTTGGGTTGTTTCTCTTCACCCATTACTTAACCATAGTGCTATATCCATTGATTAGCCCAGAGGAGTAACCCATTTTCACCATTATGTTACTGGCTATTAGATGTATTTAATCCGTCACATCATTCACTTCAATGCGTGGAGTTCCCTGCTTTCAGGAACAGCAGAAGAAGCAGCATGCAAGCACTATTTGGTTGAATGCAGAAGCCATGTACCCACTAAAATCAAAGTATTCTGAGTGATAAACAAATGCTTCACTGAAGTGTGATTTACATAAACAGGCAAATACAATAAAACATTTGTCCATTTTTCGAAGATATTTTTGTATGCAGAATAATGCTACATATAATACAGAAAACAAATAATGTTATTAAAAAAATAGACCCAATAAGTTCTATTGTATTTGTACATACTTCTCTAAACGTACTTTATGTAAGTTTATGTTTCTTTTAGCTGTTGTCACTAGGTAGGGAAAGGCATCTTTCTAAGTAAACAGCCTTTACAACGACTCAGGAACCTCGCAGACCTTTAGCATGCATGCAACACTAACATGCATGCTTTTACCATGGAAGTCTTTACAATGAATATGCTTTTATCATGCATGCCAAATACAACCAATTTTGTTGTAAAGGCATATTCGTTATTAAAGTTTTAAAGGTAAGTACTTGTAAGTATGAAGTGTTCTAAGTATTAAGGGCCCAGTTATGGAGTTGGATGGAAAGCCATCCAACAGCTAGACTGAGGCTTTCTGCCCGACATCAGTGGATTCTCTACAACCGCCGCATTACAATACATGCGGCCGGAGGGAAACCCGCAGGGGGATTTCGCTCAGCTTCCGACAAGCTCACAGAGCCCGTTGGGGCGGCAGGTGGAATAGTAATCCCATAATGACAGCTGAGCCATCCTCAGCTCTGTCTTCGGGATTATGATGTCACTTTCCACCTGCCCTTTAAAGGCAATCCGCCCACCGCGAAAAGGCGGGTGGAAAATGGCACTCCTCTATGGGACCTGGGGGCATCTATAGTGTCCCCCTAAACATACCTGCACCGTGTGGGCAGGGATGTTTGCAAACACCCATTTTACAATTGTTGCTTGTGCTGAGGGCCTTTACCGCACTGGCTTCAATTGCAAACTTGATTTTTTCGACTGCCCATAGAGTGGTCACGTCCAAATAAAACCTATGGTGGGAAGTTCCATTATGCTATTATGTCATAATTAGGCCGTAAGAGTGTGTGTGTTTGTGTGTGTGTGTGTATATATCTATATCATCTACTGGCAGTCGCCAGTGGGTAGTTATAGTTAGGACCTCGTTTACATACTAAAAGCGTTTTTTGGTTTGCCAATATCCTTGGCGCCGTTTGACAAATCTTCATGAAATTTACAAAACTAATGAGGGGCTCAGGTCAGCTCCTGTCTTGAAAGTTTTGGGGTGATTTGTCAAGTGGGGCTGAGAAAAAAGGGGGGTTCAAAAATTTATTTTCTCCATGTTAATTTCCATAAGAACCTTTTGTCCCAACTACAGCTCGAACTGCTGAACGGAATTGCACCAAATTTGTCAGAAAGTTAGCTCTTGGTCCAGAGTGCATTCTTTTTGTTAAATGGTGTAAATCCATTCAGTAGTTCCTGAGAAATTCACATATTTAGAAAATTAATATTTGGTGGCTATGGTGGATGCGCAAACCCTCGCGATCTCGACCTTGACTCTGATTGGCCGCCAACAGTTCCAACCAGGAAGTTTGGCAGCCATCTTGTGACTCGGTTGAACCGAGTCACAAGAAAGTAGGTAAAAAAACAAGAAAAGGTGGTAGGGTAGAAACACCCTGACCCCCTAGGTCTGCTCAGGGGGTCCCACAAAGACAACAAGAGCCCAAAGAAGCATTTGTTTAGAAAACAGTTTCAGGGGGATTCATGTAGGTCTATGAATCCTACTGAAAAACAAAAAAAATGAAACGCTCTCACTCTTCGTTCGCTTCAGGCCCCTGGGTGGGCAAGGTCCCAGGGCTATGCTGTACAATGAAGTGGGGACCCATGGGGGCCCCTTCTACCCCATGGGATGCCGCCTCCCCGGGGCTATATTCAATAAATGCAGAGAGGCATGCAGCCCTGCCCGCAGCCCAGGGAACCGCCACTTCCCCAGGGCATTTTTTAATTAAAAGGTGCAAGGGGCTCCTGCTCACCCCCATGCTGCTCCAGGAATCACCACCTCCCCAGGGCTTTAATCTTTAAATGAGGAGGGCCTCGCGGTCCCCCTGCAGCCCCAGGATGCCACCTTCCTGGGCTTTGAAAAAAATAAAAGGTGTGGTAGGCTCCTGCCCACCCCCACATTGCCTCGGGGTGCGCTACCTCCCCGGGCTTTTATCTTCAAATGCAGGAGGGACCTTGCACCTCCCCACAGCCCCGGGGACCTGGGGCTTTTAAAAAAAATAAAAGACATGGGGGCTCCTGCCCCCCACACTTCCCTGGGGACCACCACCTCCCTGGGGCATACTTATGTAAATGCGGGAGTCCGTTGTGGACCCTCAGCCCCGGGGACCATCATCTCCCAAGATGGAAGGGGAATGCACGTCCCCCATCCAAGAGCCCTACATGGTCCAGGGGACTGCCACCCCCCAGGGCCAGCTCCAACAATGTTCTGGGGTGGTCACCACCAGGACATTGCAGTTTGCTAAGGCAGGGCAGGAGCTTCATGGAAGGAGAGTAGGAAAACTGGTCTTGCTTCCATGAAGCGAAGCAGTATTTCTTTTTGGCAAAGGGAGCTTCATGTAAGCAGCCCCCTTTGCCCAAAAGCAATGCAGGCTCCGGCAGGAGGCAGGGAGACAGCAGGGACCACAGGGGCATTGGGGCTCCCCCAGCGGTCTACAAGTCATTGCCATGCCCTGGGAGATGGGGTCCCAACTGCGCACGTGGGGGCTCATTCAGAGCTTGGACTCCTAATAGAGCAGCAGTTAAGAAAGTGCGCCCATCAAAGGGAAATAAGGACTTCAACTCCCAGAACGCCGTGAGCACGATATGGCTCAAGAAATTAGCGTGGGGGAGTGTGCACATTACCTCCGTTGCTAAGCCTCTGAGGAAGAATCATTTGAAACGCGTCAGGCATGACGAAGGTACTGCTATCCTGTCTGCGTGCGAGTGCAATCTGTACCAGTGATTAAAGGTGAAGGGTCATACCTTTGCAGCTGTTCGAGTGTTCCCTCTTTTGTGTGGCAGACCCAGGAGCAGTAATATATATATATATATATATATATATATATATATATATATATATATGTGAGGCGCACAAAGGACCCTTACGCAACAAGCGGTCACTGAGACATGGGGAAAAAATTATGTTAGGTCGAGGTATCGAATTATCCGTGACCCGTCACTCACTTACCAGGTGCCAAGAAGCCGCTGTTGTACGGCGGGCCAAGACTGCTTGGTGAGACGCTGGCACTACACTTGCGTCTCCCAACTTGTGTCCCTGAGAGGTCTGTGGCAGAAAGAAGGGGACGGGAGGCGGACATTGTTTCAACACCGTGGCGGCTTCCAAGAGCATCGGATTGCCTGCATGCTGCATTGTGGGACTGGTAGTCCTCGGTATTGGCGCAAACGGGAGATCCGGTGCAGGTGAGGCTCCTAAACCTCTTGGAGGAGGAGCCCACATAACCTCGTGGAATGGAGAGCACGCAGTTGGACTTTAGCACCGGAAGAAGGCACATGCCGAAACCGGTTATGCTCAAAAATCTAATAAACAGCAACCCCTGAATCCCCGCTGTGTCCTTTGGTTTCTTCGACCATGAAGGAAGGAGAAGTTGATCTGCATAAATAGCGCTCTGCCTGTGCGGCGCACATAGGACCCTTTTGCAACAAGCGGTCATGGAGACATGGGGAAAAAATGATGTTAGGTCGAGGTATCGAATTATCCGTGACCCGCCACTCACTTATCAGGTGCCAAGAAGCCGCTGTTGTACGGCGGACCAAGACTGCTCGGTGAGACGCTGGCACTACACTCGCGTCTCCTAACTTGTGTCCCTGAGAGGTCTGTGGCAGAAAGAAGGGAATGGGAGGCGGACATTGTTCCAACATCGTGGCGGCTTCCAAGAGCACCGGATTGCCTGCAAGCTGCATTGTGGGACTGGTAGTCCTCGGTATTGGCGCAAACAGGAGATCCGGTGCAGGTGAGGCTCCTAAACCACTTTGAGGAGGATCCCACATAACATCGAGGAATGGAGAGCACGCAGTTGGACTTTAGCATCTGAAGAAGGCACATGCCGAAACCGGTTATGCTAAAAAATCCAATAAACAGCAACCCCAATATATATATATATATATATATATATATATATATATATATATATATATATATATATATATATATATATATATATATATATATTACCTACTGGCGGTCGCCAGTAGGTATATATAGTTAGGATTTTTTCTCTATGGGATTTTTGAAAATTCTATGTCTAATAACTTTGCCGTTTGTGGACGGAATTGGCTGAAATTTTCAGGAAAATGGCACATTTTGTTTCTGAGCAGCCTTTGAAAATTTGGGGGGGGTTCGTCAAGGGGGGGCCGAGAAAAAAGGGGGGTCCCAAAACGCGTTTTTCCCATGTTAATTTCCATAGGGCGGTTGGCCTCACTTTTAGCCCGAACGGCTGAATGGATTTGCACGAAACTTGGCAAAATTGTAGGGACTGGTAGCCCGATGTGCCTTTTGTAGGTCTCAATATATGTGCTCCAGTGGATTTTGAGAAATTAACGTTTAAAAAAAGATATATATCTGTAAGCGCGGACCGGGCAGCGGCCTAGGACGCGTACTTTTCGCGCAACGGAGCTTTGTGAAGCGAAGCTGATTGGTTCTCCGGCGTCTGTCAACATTCCAAACAGTCCGTAGTGGCCGCAAACAGTCCGTAGTGGCCGCCATCTTGTCTCTCGGTAGGATCGAGAGACAAGAGGAGGCCAAAGCGAAGGGGCAAATGACCATAAGGGGGAATAGTAGATCCTCGCTGACCCCCTAGGTTTGATGTGGAGGTTTTAAAAGGGCCCCGCGGGGCAAAAAAAAAAAATTATAATAATAATCTTACGGCTGAATGGATTTGCACGAAACTTGGCAAAATTGTAGGGACTGGTAGCCCGATGTGCCTTTGCTAGGTCTCAATATATGTGCTTCAGTGGATTTTGAGAAATTAACGTTCAAAAAAAGATATATATCTGTAACAGCGCACCGCTTCGCGTACTTTTCGCGTTACGGAGCTTTGCGAAGCGAAGCTGATTGGCTCTCCGGTGTCTGTAAACATTCCAAACAGTCCGTAGCGGCCGCCATCTTGTCTCTCGGTAGGATCGAGAGACAAGAGGAGGCCAAAGCGAAGGGGCAAATGACCATAAGGGGGCATAGTAGATCCTCGCTGATCCCCTAGGTTTGATGTGGAGGTTTTAAAAGGGCCCCGCGGGGCAAAAAAAATAAATAATAATAATAATCGAACGGCTGAATGGATTTGCACGAAACTTGGTAAAATATTAGGGACTGGTAGCCCGATGTGCCTTTGCTAGGTCTGAATATATGTGCTTCAGTGCATTTTGAGAAATTAACGTTCAAAAACAAGATATATATCTGTAACAGCGCTCCGCTTCGCGGAGATAAAATTATGTCTGTATTACCTAGCTGTTGCTAACACCAGTTAGCGACGGCTAGTAGGAGATAGCGACCATCTTGGGCCCCACTTTGCATGTGAGTGATATTTATCACTAATGACATGCAAAGTGGGCATGCCAAGATGTTAGCGACTGGAAACAGTCGCTAACATCGCTATCTCCTATTATCAACTTTTGGAAATATTCGAGATAAGCGCGAATATCTCCAAAAAGTAACAGCTGCCCTGAGCAGTTCTTAGCCATGTTATCCTATGGGAGGTGGATAACATGGCTAAGAGGATTAGCTCGGTAATGCATGAATATCGCTGAGTTTTCAGCGATATTAATGCATTGCGGTCGGTTTTTATCGTATTTGCGATAAACTTTGATAATAGCAAGGTTTATCTGCGATAATTTCTGACGGTAAAAAAATCTTTGCAATGCATCGTTAGGGATAAATATCGCTTAACTTTGGTAATATGCCCCAACGTCTGTTAACGTTCGATTCGAAGGAAATCAGGAAGTGTTGAAAAACATTGTCTGCGCCATCTTGTCTTTTTTCAAATGCCACACTTTTGTCGTGCACGGCAGCCATTTTAGATGCCTTGACCAGACCCACTCTGTGCACGCTGTCGATCCTTAGCATGGCTCCCCACCCTCGCAAGCATCTCCCCCAGGCAGTGGTCACCCCCGCTCTCTGTCTTATGCATGGGTAATAAACCTCCCCCCATCTGCGCTGCTCTTTCCTGAGAATCACACCCTGTGCCCGCCCGACACCTCCCTTTCGCCCTATTCACTACTGCACCCTCTGACACTCCTTTTCCTCTGTGTCCGATTGTCCAGGCTGGTCCTAGGGTATCAGCTAGCCCTGCAGATGTAGTTTATGGCCACAGCTGTAAAGATTCACCCCTCTTCAAAGGAGTTATAGTAGATCAAGGCCCACACTCGATGAGATCCGTCACAGCAGAAGCGTTGCTATTATCTGAAAACCATCCTGTATTGTGATTGGGGAGGGGACCGAGCGTGAAGCGGAAGATTCCAGGGATGACTCTTTGTACATCAAAGTTTTTACAATTATGTGTCACATTAAAAATATATAGCACTCCGACAAAGTAGTAAGATTATAAAACTTTAATAATTTATAAATATATACAAGAAAACAAAAATAGTAATAACATATAAACATTTTTAGGGAAAAACAACGAAGTAGCGGTCGGCTGTGCGAATAGTCCCAACGCAGCACAACGTCCAGATTTCCGGCGTGGGGCGGGTCATCAGTAGCAAACTGTTGTGCGAATAGTTCCAAGGCAGCAGAACGCGCTGAAATCTAGATGACACGAAAGTGATGTCTAGTAAGTTGCCACCCAGCAAATAACGGCGTGGGGCGTCGCGGGGGGTGGGTCTTCAGTAGCAAACTGTTGTGCGAATAGTTCCAAGGCAGCAGAACGATGGCACCAAGGTGATGTCCAGTAAGTTGCCGCACTGGTTTTGGTATCCTACAATGCTGCTCCGAATAACGGCGTGGGGCGCCCCGGGGGAGGCGGCGTGAACGGGCCTCTCCAGGTGGAGTGTCATCTGTTGTAGTGGGGCGCCCCTTTACCGTTTCAGTTGCCATTCCGTCCGTTTTTGGTCCACTGTGTCAAAAGCCGCAATTCAGCTGAGTTGCGCCCACTCTTGCGGTGCAGCGATAGGCGGCTGTCACAGGACTCTCAAAATGGCGGCAGGCTCTTTCCTTTTTGGGCCTGGTCCACTGAAATGGCCCTGGGACACCTTGGAAATCGGACGCTTGTCTGCTAGGTCTTGGACCCCATTCTCGAAAGCGTCCCCTCCGCCTTGAGAATTCATCAAAAGTTTTGGGGGCCCCGACTCCTGCAGGCTTCTGGTGGGGAGCGGCTGCCATGATTGCTCGCGGAATGACTACGACGGAGCTACGAGATGGTGGTGCTCTCATGCTGACGCCAGCTTCAGTCTGAAACATCCAGAAACAAGGTGGGGCTTTTATCGTTTGGAAAAAAAAAAAGTTTTCATCCAATGAAAAGTGTTGTTTTTAGGTCATATGATCAAGCCTTCCATCATTAGGAAACCAAAAGTAAAATGAACCAATGAAAAGTTTTATAAACAAGTCACATGACCTGTTATGCGGCATAGGGTATAAAATGCGGAGAAAATACGTTGGCACGTGAGGCGGCGTCAGTAGCGGACCGATGTGCGAATAGGCCGAAGGCAACACAGCGCGCCAAGATCCGGATGGCACCGAGGTGGTGTCCAGCAAGTTGCAGCACTGGTGTGGCCATCCTACAATGTTGAAAGTCGGCGTGGGGCGCCCCGTTGGCCTGTGAGTTTGCGTCAGTAGCGGACCGATGTGCGAATAGGCCGAAGGCAGCACAACGCGCCAAGATCCGGATGGCACCGAGGTGGTGTCTAGTAAGTTGCCGCACTGGTGTGGCCATCCTACAATGCTGAAAGTCGGCGTGGGGCGCCCTGTTGGCCTGTGAGATGGTGTCAGTAGCGGACTGATGTGCGAATGGGGCCAAAGGCAGCGCAACAATATTTTCTGACTGACACCACAAGGCGCTGAGATGCCAAGATCCGGATGGCACCGAGGTGATGTCTAAGTTGCGGACTGATGTGCGAATGGGGCCAAAGGTAGCGTAACAATATTTTCTGTATGGAAGATACCACTAGGCGTTGAGATGCCAAGATTCGGATGGCACCGAGGTGATGTCTAGCAAGTTGCTGCACTGGTGTGGTCATCCTACAATGCTGAAACTCGGCGTGGGTCGCCCCATTAGCCTGTGAGATGGCGTCAGTAGCGGACCGATGTGCGAATAGGCCGAAGGCAGCACAACGCGCCAAGATCCGGATGTCACAGTGGTGGTTTCATAGTTGAGAGGCACTTCATCTGCAGTGGGGCGCCGAGATCCGGATGGCACCGAGGTGATGTCTAGCAAGTTGCTGTACTGGTGTGGTCATCCTACAATGCTGAAAGTCGGCGTGGGGCGCCCCATTAGCCTGTGAGATGGCGTCAGTAGCGGACTGATGTGCGAATGGGGCCAAAGGCAGCACAACGCGCCAAGATCCGGATGGCACCGAGGTGGTGTCCAGCAACTTGCCGCACTGGTGTGGCCATCCTACAATGCTGCGCCGAAAGTCGGCGTGGGGCGCCCCGTTGGCCTGTGAGTTCGCGTCAGTCAGTGGGGGCTGTTTGAGGATCTGACTGCATTGGAAAGCAATGTGATGCTGTGCGTCGCCCCCAAGATGGAGGTTCCTCGGCTGCAGTGGGGCGCCCCTTGGTGTTTCACTCGCTATGCAGCTGAGTTGCGTGCGCACTTGTGGCGAATAGGCCGAAGGCAGCACAACGCGCTGAGATCTGGATGGCACCGAGGTGGTGTCCAGCAATTTGCCGCACTGGTGTGGCCATCCTACAATGCTGCGCCGAAAGTCGGCGTGGGGTGCCCCGTTGGCCTGTGAGGTGGCGTCAGTAGCGGACCGATGTGTGAATAGGCCGGAACCAGCACAAGGCGCCAAGATCCGGATGGCACCGAGGTGGTGTCATAGTTGAGAGTTCTGAGCAGCGCTTGTAACATTGTCTGAAGCTTATTTGCACCTGCTGCAGCTTCACTATTGCCCTGGTGTGGCCTAAGATCGCCCATGACATAGGCGGCCACCTCCCGGGGTCCGGCGGAACTTTTTTCCTTTTCCTTTGTGCATCTTGTCCCACAATCCGTTTGACCTGAAGACACGACCAGGTCCCTGAATGTGTGCAGGGGGACGCTATTGATTGAATCAAAATGGCGGCTTCACACAAAGCTGACTCAAGCGTTGCTGCTGATGCTATACAGAGAAAAACTGGTTTTCAGTTTGTACATTCTTCAGGATTTTTCCATCCAAGGCTGGTTGAGAGTTTGTATAACAATGGCTTCAGATTTTCAACATACTACTCTTCAACATTCTTCCTAAATGTAACAATGTGAGACTCACTAGGAGAACGGTGTAGTGAGGGCCACAAACGGCTGTTTGTCTTTCCTTTCAAAATGCTGCCAACAATATTTTCGGAATGGAAGACAACACAAGGCGCTGAGATTCGGTTGGCACCGAGGTGGTGTCCAGCAAGTTGCCGCACTGGTGTGGCCATCCTACAATGCTGCGCCGAAAGTCGGCGTGGGGTGCCCGAAGGGGGGGGGGGAGGCGGCGCAAACGAGCCTCTCCCGCTTCTCCATGTGGAGGCAGTTCATCTGCAGTGGGGCGCCGAGATCCGGATGGCACCGAGGTGGTGTCTAGCAAGTTGCCGCACTGGTGTGGCCATCCTACAATGCTGCGCCGAAAGACGGCGTGGGGTGCCCGAAGGAAGTGTCCTTATCCAGGGCATTATCGCTGTATCATGTCCTCCACTAAAATGGCCCTGGGACACCTTAGAACTCGGACGCTCGATTTTTTTTTCCTTTCCTGTACATGCAAAAAAAGGTAAATGCCCGGTACGTTACACGCTTCATCTGCCACGATGAACTCTCCAGAGGAACCGAAAAAAAATATAGTTGTGGTAACTATACCATGCATCGTCATATGGAGAGGTGGCACCAATTAATTATAGTGCTGCATAAAAGAGAGATTTGGAGGAGAACCCCTGACCTGCTAGTACATTCATCAAAGAAGTGGCACTGAGAGCTTCAGAGGCAAGGGAAACGGTCCCAAATTTTTAGAAGAACTTTGGAAAGATTAAAATGACATGTTTAGATTGTGGCAAATTAATTTCATGTGGACAGATGAGTGTTACTCTAATAAATACAGCATATGAACATCATCATAGTCGATGGTTGGTAGAGACATTTTGACTATATCCTGGACCTGCCCGTCCTCGCCCAAAATGGCGCCGGAATAAATGGGACTCGTAACTCCTTGTTGTGTACTGGTTGCAGAACCTTGAAATCACGAGATACGTATGCAGTTTTGAAGCACATGGCGGGCGGGGACGAGAATTGATTGAATATTTCGACATCCCTATTGATATCAAGTTCTGATGTGTTATTGATTACTGTACTATTGAAAGTTCGAATTAACGTCACCCATGGTACTTGCCCGCAAATGTATATCTAGATAATTTTATTGTAACTGGCCCTGTCGTATTTTAATTATAAAATGTACGTCCACCGATTCCGTAACTGTTAGACACCTTAGTTCTTGCAACCTAATGGCCCGCCCGTTACGTTCCTCTACAGTGTAAATGTCTACTCATCACATACGATTACAGTTTGCTCCGTGGCCGGCCCACGTGGTTATAGGCTCGTATTTGTATAATGAAATTTTCACAATAAAGGTTTTTAAAAGAAAACATGGTAGTAGTATATACATTGGTAAAGTTTGTAATAATAGTCACTGTTTTAGAATCATTAAAAGGCAAGTGAAATAAAGCAGACCAATTACATGAAGGGTAAAAGGTATAATACGAAGGAACGCAGTAAAGATAAATGGTCAAGGGCTGTTGTGTTTTCTATTCCTGCAACATAAAGTGATCGATAAGAATCTCATATTCAGGCGTATCGGCGACTAAGACAGCAGGTCGACCCTCTTTTGCTCAACGGCTCCATCATGGGACGAAGAAACGCTCTTTTTCTCGAAAAAAGAATATATTTTACTTGCAGGACAGTTGTAAAATTTCCGGGAAAGTACATTAGTCTGGAACATTATAACATATATTTAAGAAAAAATAATGTTCGGAAGTAATGAAAAGCGTAATTTTTAGGTCATATGACCAAGCCTTTCATCATTACAATAAGAAAAGTAAAATGAACCAATGAAAAGTTTTATTAACAAGTCACATGACTTGTTATGCTTACGTTACGCGCTGCGCGCCCCGGATGACTTCCGGATGCGCTAACGCGGCGCGTCATATGACGCATTACGCGACAACGCAGGTCCAGAATATAGTCAAAATGTCTCCACCAACCAGCGGTCGGAACACAACCCCTTTCAGCAGGCTAAATAGTTCTGTTAAATGACAACAGAAGGGACAGGCAACAAGAACCATCAGTCAAAGAGGGGAGGGCTAGTTCTTCTCTACCGGGTTACATTGGGGCGCTACCGGAACTGATCGAATTGGTAGTCTACAGTGTTTCTGGATGTTTCAGACTGAAGCTGGGGTTAGCATGAGAGCAGCATCATTTCGTAGCTCCGTCGTGGCCATTCCGCAACCAATCATGGCAGCCGCTCTTTATCGTTATTTTGGGCGGGGTGGGTGGCGGAGCCGAGCTGTTTTGCAGCCATCATTGTGTGGAGTTCAGTTCATCTCACTAGTTTTGTATTTGTCATGAGGGGTTGTTCCTAATGTTTCTATTTTAGCGAGGTCAAAAAGAGATCCCATTAGTGGCCTACTGATTTTGCTCGATTCCTTTTCTTTTTTTTACACGATTTTTCGTTATCTGCAAAGACTAAACAGAGTATTGCGACTCTGTGTTTGTTTGTAAATAGAGAATGAACCAAAGAGAACTAATTCTAAAACAGTAAATACTTGGATAACAATCAATCAAATGGAGAGAGAAGCAGGCACGACGGATTACAACGGGGGCAAAGGCCTGCGTTAACTACCTTTCACTATCTGCAAAGAGAGAGTACTCCTAATAGAAATGAGGGGGGGGGGCACCATTCAAAGCAGATCAGTGTGCATAAACACGAAAATGTTTTCACTTACCACGTACTTGACATTCGACAGCTTATGATATTTGCTATTAAAAAACCATTGAAATTCACTGAAAAAACCATAGGTTATAGACCATATATAGTTAGGAATTAGCATTTACAAAACCTTGAAAATTCACTGAAAAAACCATAGGTTATAGACCATATATAGTTAGGAATTAGCATTTAAAAAACCTTATTTTACTCACACAAAACCATTGAAATTCCATATATAGTTAGTTGCACTAACTATATATTGCGCACCCGCAATCCACTGCTGATCATGTCACATATTACATCATTCATGACATGGTCAGTGACATCACTGATGACATCACTGATGACATCTCAAATGACATCACTGATGACATCACTGATGACATCTCATTTGACATCAATGACCACATCACTGATGATATTATTCATGTGACAATACAATGCATCTCTTCACATTTTAATATAACCTCTGTTTCACCCAGTGTTAAAAACAGAGTATAATTTTTGAAACCATTGACACACCAATACTAGTTACTACATACGTACTCACTGATTCCTACGTCTACACACACATTCACTCATTCACCCATACAATCATTCATACATACAATCACTCATGTTTACAACACAATCATATGCACTCATACACCTATACAGACACTCACACTCTGCCACTCATCCATGGAGTTACTCACACACCTAGTCAGTCCTGTAAAGAATCAATCACACTTCCATTTTCTACTCTATACAGTTAAACATAGAGCACCTTACGTTTTCAACCATATACTAACACATACTTACTCTCTTATACAATCATTGATACAAGTACACATTGATCTGTACAGAGTCACACACCTCCCATCCAGCCACACACACACTCAGTCTCCCATGCAAATACTTGGGCAATCAATCAATAACCCATATAGTTACTCATATAGCTACTGATCAACACATGCAGCAGTTTACAGAACAACAGACATAATGATGCACAAATTAAGACAGTTTAGTCACTAACCCATGCACTCAGTGAGACACATTTAATCACTCACTCATACATTCAGTCATGCACCTACTAAATCCTTCGTCCAGACACTTATACATCCACTCATTCTTCAATATGTAAGACATATTTTAACTTTACAGAAACATAGTCACTGGATGTTGTCATCAGTGATGTCATCAGTGATGTCATTTGAGATGTCATCAGTGATGTCATCAGTGATGTCACTGACCATGTCATGAATGATGTAATATGTGACATGATCAGCAGTGGATTGCGGGTGCGCAATATATAGTTAGTGCAACTAACTATATATGGAATTTCAATGGTTTTGTGTGAGTAAAATAAGGTTTTTTAAATGCTAATTCCTAACTATATATGGTCTATAACCTATGGTTTTTTCAGTGAATTTTCAAGGTTTTGTAAATGCTAATTCCTAACTATATATGGTCTATAACCTATGGTTTTTTCAGTGAATATATATATATATATATATATATATATATATATATATATATATATATATATATATATATACACATACATATATATATTGGGGAACTGCTTACATGCTAAATTTTTAGCATGCAAATTCCCTCACCATACATGTATTTACAACAAAATTTTGTTGTAAGGCATGCATGGTAAAGCATATGCATGGTAAGGACTTGCATGGTAGTGTTGCCGTCGTTGTAAGGACAACTTTGTAAAGCCATGCTTGGTAATGGCTTTCGTTGTTCCGTCATACATCCATCTCCCTAAGGAGCTTCCATGGGCATGCTTTTCTGTGACTCCCAATAAGTTCCCACCACATTCCTGGAGGTGTCTCAAGGCCAGCCAGTGCTTAATTCCACTTTCGTGACTTCCCCACATCCACCATACCCTGCTTGGATTCATGTGAAACTGCAGAAAGACATCTATATCATAAAATCCACTTGTCTACATACACCTTGGCAGGCCTTGTCTTTGCCATGATAGGATCAGGTAACATGCATTTAAATTCCCTAAGTCCTACCCAGGTCCATTGGGGCAGCTTCTGGCTGTCCCTAAACTTCTGCCATTATCTCTCTGGGATGAGCCCATATTTCCTGGTCAGGCCCTCCTTCATAAGGGGATACTTCATCCTGGGCCCCTTCCCTAGGGCTAAGAGGGCATCCCTTCCTTCATAGGGCATGTGCCTCCAGAGGCTGGCCCACCAATCTTTCACAGGAACCCTGTTCATCTCCAGGGCAACCTCATAAGCCTCACAACATTTGTCTTTGCCATCTTCCACAAGAAAGTTATCCACCATATCCTGTAGGATGTGGACCCTCTTTTCTCAAGTGGACTCAGGGGTAATACGGCCACCAATGCTCCAAGGTACAAAAAAGGGAGGTAGGGCCCTTAGTTTTAGAAAGAGGAGTAAACAGCCAATGAAAACCAAAGAGTACATGTGATTATTGTGTACCCTTGATAGATCACACAATATCTAGTAAGGGGAATCCCGTACCAGCAGGACAAGGAGTTGGTCTGCCAGTTGTGTGCGCCCACCTTTGACCTTTGGTATGCAGTGAGCATCCATACTACCAATTCAATTGGGACTTTCTCTCCTCTCCGACTTGGTGATATTTTATCCGGAAGGTATACTACATACTAGTGTGATCTATCAAGGGTACAGCACTAATAACATGTACTTGTTTCTGACCCCTACTTGAGTAGATTAGGACACCAGTCTTGATAAAATGGCATGATCTTTATTACAGTAATAGGGCATGGAGCATGTTTACCTTCTTTTAAAATATCACTTTGGGCTGAATTGTATCATTATATCCATTTCTAGCCAGATCATGTGTTTTTAACCCCTACCGCGCTACCGCGTTTTCCCGCTGTGCGCTGAAATTTTAAAAATGCTTTGTTTATGACAAAAGCCAGCTCGTCATCCGCGTAGCGCAGGTAACGCCCATGACGAGCTGGCTTTGTCATTAGCGCTGAACTCAGGGCCAGATGTAGGTCCCCAAATACCGGTCGGTAACGGCCTATTTTGGCCGTTACCGACCGGTATTTGGTGATTGAGATGAGGGGGCCTATATTTTACAGAATCTGTAAATTTACCGATTCGGTAAATTTACCGATTCTGTAAACTACCAATTCGGTAAATTTACCGAATCGTTAAATCTATATGTAGGTGGCACTGGAAACAGTGCCACAGGCCCCTAAGAATTCGTTATTTACCATGTAATACTATTGCATGGTAAATAACGAATTCCTGTGTACCTGCACATCTGTGCATGTACACCTGTGCCATGTGGCACACATACATGCCCTGGGGGCATGTATTTGTGTCACATGGCACACAAGTCTGAATCAGGGGTGCAACAGGGTGTCAAAGTGACACCCTGTCCCCCTTGTCAATTCGGTAATTTTACCGAATCGGTATTTATCGATTCGGCAATTGCCATAGGTTCCTATGGGCCTCAAGGCCCATAGGAATCCATGGCAATTACCGAATCGGTAAATACCGATTCGGTAATTACCGAATATTCCCGATTCGGTAATTGATTCGGTAAAAATACCTACATCCCGATTGCCAGTTCTTAAATACCGAATCGGTATGATTCGGTATTTAAGAATCGGTAATCTGGGATTACCTACATCTGGCCCTCAGTTATTAAATATTATTAAATAGTATTTTGGGTTCTCTTAGTTATTTTTACTTCACACATTTCTTTACCAATCTACTCACATTTCACACACATCAACTTACACCTCACTCGTCACATCGGCAAACACAAAAGAACTCCGGCACACAACCCCCCTGTGGGGCCCATTGGGCATTGCAGCACTGGGCCAATGAGGAGCTGGCTGATGATGAAGCATGACACGCTTTGGGGTGTGTGAGGGCCCTTGCTCCTATGAGAGCTGATCCCTTGATCTGACTCCTTGGCAGCCTTCGACCTCCCCGTTTTGATAGGAACTGCATACCCTCTTTACATATAGCCACTAGGGCACAATGGGCAGACTTTCCGTGCTTTCATTAGTAGTGTAATAATAGCTTGATTAGATATGGGGTTTAATGTCCCTGTGTTGTCAGCCTCTTTTTTTGCCAAGAACTGAACGTGTGGGATGTGCATTTGAAATAATGGGAGAGAGAGAGGTGTGGAATGTACTTTTTGTTCTCAAAGTGCAGTGTTATGAGCAGTGATGCACAAATGTGCAGTGTGATGTACATTGAGAGATAAAGTATGTGATGCTATAAGCAGTGGTGTACAAATGTGCATTGTGTTGTACATTGGTAGTATTATTAAGTTCTTACTATTGGCTTTGACATGGCCTCATGTCATCCTGAATTCTGACTCTGTCTGGCTTGAGCTTTATCTGCGTGCACAGCCAAGCTTGCAAGTTGTTTAGGTTAATCACGTTCAAGGATTGATTTTGTGAGAGATTGTTTAATGTACCCTGGAAGGCTTTCGTGAACTTCGTCAAGATAAAGGTTGGAACATGCTAGACTGTAGAGGGAATGTGGGAGCTCCTTACTAGTAAGATTTCTTTGGCGCAGTGAGGAAATTCCCGAACCTTCTAGTGTGAGTTTTGAGACTATAAAGCTGAGGTTTTTTGACAGCTGAGTTTGGTTGCTCACTTAAAGAGTAGACATACTGCTGTAAGACAAACGAAACTTGAGTCCCGGTCGGGAGTCCAAGCCAGCTGTGAACGGGCCCCCCAGCGAGGATTGGTGAGAATGTCGAGTGAACGATTGGATGAGGTGATTTGTTTTTGATTATTGCCATTGTGATGCGTGGTTCCAGTGGTTGTGGTCATTTGAGGTGTTTGAGTTTTGATTATTGCCATTGTGATGTGGGGCCAGTGGCTTTGATCATGTGAGGTGTTTCCTTTGTGATGCAGCATATATATCTTTCTGGTCTCTTGAAGGACGCCCCATTATATTTGCTTGAGTCTTATCTCATATTATTTGCTGCTTGCTTATTGATGGTATTATTTATGCATATAACTGTTGCATTTGCCAAGTGTGTTATTATTGCTTCCATATAAATATATATCTCTAAATATATTTGAATGTTGTGCATTTGGCATCTGGAAAAGCCTTTCTGTTAGAGAGCATGGTGTAAAATAAAACCTCAAGCCTTATTCTAAAATAGTCTTTGCATTTTGTAAAATAAACCCCTTTTCTAAAGGTGTTGTTTGTTGTGTTTCATGTCTCCTGCTTCGCCGTGGGTTTAAGCCGCCGTGTGGGAGATTCTGTATTACTTTAAAGGCGAAGTAAGACAAGTGCTTACTCCTTTTCTGATTGCAGTATGTTTTTCTCTGTATTGACCTTTAGTAATAGCGAAATCCTCGATATCAATCAACTCAATATCGCTTTTCTTGCTGCCAATATAGACTAAGGGCCTTAAAATGAGTTTGACGGTCCATCAGACCGCCGTACGTGTGGTGGAAGTCTGACCACCACCACACTGCGGGCCCACCCGCAGTATTACAAGTGTGGTGGTTGGACGGCCACAGGACCGCTGCATCCGCCAGGGATCCAGGTTCCCGCAGTGGTCACGCAACAGTCAGGAGCAGGAATATGCTGGTGGTTCCACTGCAGTAACGCCGAGCATATTCTGAGTTGCCTGTCCACCGTCCTCATCAGGGCGGTGAGCCCGCAATGGAAAGGCTGGCGGAGAGGCGACTAAGGGGTCCTAACAGGGCCAGTGCCACTCCTGGGCCTGATGGTGCATGCAAGGGGGTGCATGCATTCCACACCATGCAGAAACGTGCTGCAGACGCTCTCACATGCGCTGGTCTGCATGATAGGCTCTCCTATGAGCCTAACAGCCCACCACTGTGAGACCACCTCAGCACCATGCACCCACCATGGATTACAATCGTAATCCGCCGGGTGGGCACACCAAGGCTTTGGTCGTCCTCCTGCAGACTGTGCAGTGGCGGCACCGCAGGAGGACTGCCCAAACTCGTAATAAGGTCCCAAGTTATGATACTGATTCAGTGTTTTCCTGCATGTGGATATAGTGACATGTGACCTTAGTGTTTGTTTTTCTTTACAAACTTTGTATGCCATGGTTCTCATATGTGAGGAAAGTGGGACAAAATGGCCAATTTCCAATTGTATTGGTGTATGAGAATAGCAGTGACCCCTGGGTCTTTTCAAATTTTCTGGTATCAAAAGGACAGTTACTTATGTATTGCTACTCCACGCTTCATATGGCTATTTTGTGATATTAATGAAGTCTCTAGGGATTGGGCCATATGACTCTAAATGATTATGGTACTATCCCAAATTCTCTTTCGCTACTTGGATTCTTCACCTTATAAATGGGTTTCTTTAAGACGGGTGTTTTCCTTGTGTTTGGATGTTAATTATGTTGTATCTATGCCTTTAAATATGTACATTCCTTTCTGAGAATGCAGTCATGTCATCATAGAATGTAACATGTATCTACAGTTGCTTCTTGATCTCGGATGTTGATGACTTGCCTCCCTGTTGGGCCAATAAACTACTTCTTTCTTGATTCACTCGTATTGCATCTTTACAATACTGGCGACGATGAGCCCAGCAGGCGATTATGAACCCAGCGTGAAAAGGATTTTCGTTTTTTTTTTAAAGAAAACTTTTGTTTTTTCATTTTATTCATATGGGCTACCGTATTAATTTTTGACGTGTTCTGCGTGATTTCTACTGTGGCGATTTCCTTGGCGGCACCCAGCGGCAAGTACAACTTTCTTTATTTAATAATTAGGGATCATTTGTGGAAAGTATCCCTACCTTCGTTACTCGCCGTCTTTCAAATCCTGCACGCGAAGTGTTCAGACTGTGTTGGAGCGTGCCTACCATTGTTGGAGCGTGTCTGCTTTGGAACGTCTCATCGTCATCTATCAAACCAGCGCTCAGCCACACGTCACACGCAAATACATGCTCTACGTGTTGCCGAGGTGCTTAGCAACCGCGTCTCTGCTGTTTGACGCACATTGTTGTTGCTACTTTGTCACCTAGCAACCGCGTGCTTGCCGTCCCGATGCACTTTATCTTTCCCAAAACATTTACGGAAGTGCGCTGCGGCCCCGAATTCACAAGTTGTTGTCTCCTTATTTTTGCGGATGTTACCACGTTTTCAAGATAGTTCGAGGCAAGTCATAATTTATTATGTTTGATGCAAATTTGACCATTTGATTTTCGTAGTCAGCTAAAAATCAGCTGGAAGTCATTTCCTTTACTTTGGAACTTATCGTTGTTCGTGTGAAGATAAGAAGTATCTGAGAAAAGCTGTACGCAGTATGGAGTAGCTGCAGCAAAGTAGTAAGGAGTATCCTGGAAAAGGAGGCAGTACGCACTAAAGAGAAGCTGCAGAGAAGCTTTTCTTGTTGTTATTTTAATTCTTTATTTTGAATTATTATTTTAGATTGTTGTGTTAACTTATTTAGTTAACTTATTGTGTTAGTTTGTTTAGTTGTTTTTCCTTTCAGCATGTCGTCTTCTGCAAGTGGAATGAATCAACCTCCCCAGTTTTTAAGTGAGCAAGGTGAACCAGTTTTACCGTGGAAAAAGTGGAAACCTATTTTTGACTCTTATTTACTTGCCATTGGTGGAGAGAAGTTTTCTGCTGTCAGGAAACAAGCTGTTTTATTGAACAACCTTGGTATCGAAGGAAGAAATATTTATGATAGTCTAGATCCGATACCTATTGGCAGGGGAGCTGGTGAACCTTCGGATGTGTATGAAATGAGTGTACTTCTCCTTAAAAATCATTTTGGTGCACGCATTAACGTTGTCATGGAGAGACACAAATTTTTCATGCGCACTCAAGCTAAAAATGAGAGAGTTGGAAACTATGTTGCAGCACTTAAATCCCTTGCACAAACTTGTGAATTTGAACTTTTGACTGACTCTCTCATTCGTGATCAACTGGTTTGTTGTACTAATGACCTCAAAATCCAAGAAAAACTGTTGTCTAAAAATCCTAATTTAAAAGAGGCCATACTTATTGTTGAGAGTGTTGAACATACCTCTACTTGGGTTAAGGAGATCAGGAAGGGTCCTTCTCAAAATGATCCTGTTTCCAATGTTAGTCATGACCATCACCAAATTTTTCAACCAGAGTGTAGTGTTGCTACTATTAGTAAAGCTCCTCCCAAACAAGAGAAGACCATTCTTAAGGCTGAAAGACCTAAACAAAACTACAACGTTAACAGTTTTAACAGAGAGAGTAAATTTAGATGTCCCAGATGTGGTAGTGAAAAGCATGGACCGAACTATCCGAACTGTTTTGCTAAAAGTACTGTTTGTAGAAATTGTGGAAGGAAGGGCCACTATGCAAGGATGTGTAAGAGCAACAAAGTTAATTGTATTGATGATGATGAAGTTTACTCCCAGGATTCAATTCATTGCATCACAAATGATGTTGTTAATGGTGTGAGTCAAGTTGATAATGATGAAGTACTTATGCCCTCTTGTGACATCCTAATTGCCAACAAAGTTGTCCCTGTACTTGCTGACTCTGAATCACTGTTTACTCTTATCAGTGATAAGTTTTGGTTTGCCAATTTTGATGGAGATAAAATAAAACTTTTGGCTCCTGATATCAATCCTGTTGGATATGCTAAACAAAGGATTGAAGTATTAGGATACTTCATACAAACCATTGCTTTTAAAGGCAGAGAAACTGTTGGTAAGGTTTACGTTGCAAAGAGGGGTGATAATCTCCTTGGATGGCGTCACCAACGGAATCTAGGAATTACTTTAAATCCTAATGCACCCGAACAGGTTATGTTGGTTTCTCATTTGGGTGATTTCTCAGACATTATTGAGAAATTTCCTGAAGTTTTTAGTGAGGATCTGGGCTTACTGAAAGGTTTCAAACACAAGATAATTTTAAAAGGGAATGCCAACCCTGTGGTACAAAAGGTCCGGAAAGTGCCCAATCTCATGTTAAAACCTCTTCAAGTTGAAATTGACAGGCTGTTGAAACTAGGTATTGTTGAGGAGATAGAATCCTCAGAATGGCTTGCACCAATTGTTTTGACACCTAAGGACAAGGGTACCAAAATTAGGATGTGTGTGGACCTCAGGAGTCTAAATAGTTCAATTTGGATTGACAGGCAGCCTTTGCCTAATATCAATGAGATTTTGACCAAATTGGGTGGTGCTACCGTGTTTAGCGTTATGGATTTATCAGCAGCATACCACCAGGTTCTATTACATGAGGAGTCAAGACACTTAACTTCTTTTGTGACTCCTATTGGTGCATACAGGTTCATTAGGATGCCTTTCGGTTTAGCCAGCGCAGCTGCCTGTTTTCAGAGAGTCATGAAAAATATTCTATCAGGGATTGATTGTGTCCTCTTCTTCCAGGACGACATTTTGGTCCACGGGATTGACGTTAGCAGGCATGATGTTACATTAATTGCTGTTTTGACTAGACTCAAGGAAGCTGGTTTAACCTTGAAACGAGAGAAATGCAAATTCAGGGTTAAGTCTGTGTCTTATTTGGGACACAACATATCTGGGGAGGGCATCAGTCCAAAGATTGACCTTGCGGAGGCTATTCTTCAAGCTCAAACCCCTTCTAACAAGGTTCATGTAAAATCCTTCAATGGTTTGTCGGAATATTATTCTAAGTTTATTCCAAATTTTGCTAGTGTTATGCAGCCTATCAGACTTCTTCTCAAAAAGGGTGCTGTTTTCAATTGGAACAAGGAGTGTTCTGATGCTTTTGATACTGTCAAGACTGAGATTGCAAAGATGCCAACGTTGGGGCATTTTGATGTGCACAAGAAGACCATCTTGTTCACTGATGCTAGTTTACGTGGTTTGGGAGCTGTATTGTCACAGTTTGTGGATGGTTCAGAAAAGGTTATTGGTTTCGCGTCTCGCTCCTTGAAGGGTGCTGAGGAGCGATATTCGGTCATTGAGCGTGAAGCCTTAGCCTGTTTTTGGGCCATCAAACATTTTAGGTTTTATTTATGGGGCCTACCTTTTGTGGTTAGATCTGATCACAAACCTCTTGTACAATTGTTCTCATGTAGGAATGTCGAATGTACAACTCCTAGGATTAAGAGATGGGTTGAAGGACTCATGGAGTACAATTTCTGTGTTGAGTACTTACCGGGTCTCAAAAATGTTCCCGCTGACTTTCTCTCTAGGTTACCCCTTGATAAATTGGCCACATATGATCCAGATTCTCCTACTGTCTCATGGGTAAGGGAGTCTGCATTAAATGAAGTAGAATGGAAAGACAGTTTTTCTGATGATCCAGCTAGGAATTTTATTTTGAAAGCAACAGTCAATGGTTGGCCTGTTTTGAAAGAAGTTCCTGAACCTGCTAAAGGTTATTGGAATGTAAGGGATGAATTGAACATTGTTCAGGGTGAATTGTTTAGAGGCAATAGACTGATTCCCCCTCTTGGAATGAGGGGAAAGATAATTAACTTAGCACATGAGGGACATTTAGGTCGTAGCCTCACCAAAGCAAGAGTCAGAGAATCCTATTGGTGGCCTGAGTTAGACCGAGAGGTTGAAATGGTTGTCAAGGATTGCCACATTTGTGCTGGTAATGACAAATCCAGGAAGGTGAACACCGCTCCTCTTTCCCCTGTTGCCATACCTGAACGTCCTTGGTCTAAAGTAGCTGTTGATATTATTGGACCATTTGAGAACCTCGGACCCTCTGAGAGATTTGTTGTTGTTCTAGTAGATTACACTTCAAAGTGGTTGTCTGCTTCTTGTATGGGAACTGTTTTAAGTAAAAATGTTATTGAGTTTTTAAAGGATGCTTTTACCTGTAAAGGAGTACCTGACATTTTAGTCTCTGATAATGGTGTCCAATTCACCTCCCAGGAAATGTCTGATTTTCTCAAGGATCTATCTATCACCCATCATAAGACTGCCCTTTATTCTCCGCAGGCAAACGGATTGGTGGAAAGCCTGAATAGGTTAATTAAGGCGTGTGCTCAGACTGCTTTGGAGAGAAGACTTCCTTTGAAACCTATTCTCAGAGAAAAACTGTGGGCGCACTCCCAATAGTGTAACTGGGATTTCGCCTTTCAAGAAACTCAAAGGTAGAGTTGCTGGTTCCAAGCTTAATCCTTTGTGGTTGTCTGTTAAGGATAGAGACTCTGTACTCAATGATTCTAGGTTAGGAAACTACCAGGATAAGTACAAGCGCAGATATGACGTCTTGAAGGGGGCGAAGAATTCTTTTTGGAAAGTAGGTGATTTAGTTTTTATCGAGAAGGCTGTTTGGACCCCTAAGGGTAAGTCCAAGTTCTTTGGGCCTAAGCGCATTATAAAAGTCATGAAGAATGTGGTAATGCTTGCAGGGGGAGATGTCTGGAGCATGTCACGTTTGTCAAGGTGTATGGAGGGGGATGATAGTATTGTGAAACCTGATGGAAATGTGAAACCTGCACCAGTGAAATCTGGTCCAGTGAAAACTGGTCCTATACATGGAAAATGTATTGTGGAGACTGCTCCAGTGAAATGCTCAGATCTTGAACGCTCGTTCCAACTTCCTCAAGATGAGCATGTGCTTCCTCAAGATAAACGCATCCCTTCTCGTGGGACAAACTATAGAATCAGGAGACCTCCTTTGTATCTCCAAGATTACTATTCTGAATGAATCTTTCCTTTCACCGGATCCTTGTTTTCTGTTTATTTTCTTTTTCTTTTTCTTCCTTTTTCTTATTTTATTTTATTATTATAATAAGGGAGATGTGTTGTATCTATGCCTTTAAATATGTGCATTCCTTTCTGAGAATGCAGTCATGTCATCATAGAATGTAACATTTATCTACAGTTGCTTCTTGATCTCGGATGTTGATGACTTGCCTCCCTGTTGGGCCAATAAACTACCTCTTTCTTGATTCACTCGTATTGCATCTTTACAATAAATTAGTTGTATATTTGCTTACACTTTCAATAGTGTGAGAGACCATTTACATTTCAGGGTATAATTGCTATGTCCTTAGTTTGAGTGTCTTCCCTCAATATGTTAACATTCTAATAATGGCCTCAGTAATCATGTCCTATTGGGCTCAGGAAGTGTGCATTTATTCTAGTTTTATAAATCACTTGTCGAGTTCAACACTTTTATCCATGGAGATTTCAGAGTAATTATTATATGATCCTTTATTCTGTTTTTCTGTTAGTGATAGGACTAGTAATGATTAGATAGCAGATACGGCTCAGCCCTGAAATTATGGGTTCACAGTAGTCAAAGGTTTCAAGAAGGTTTGTAGAAAGTTTAGGGTGAAGGGATATACATACGTAGGTATAGGGAACAATTAGACAACTAAAACTTTGGTTTTCAGGTTGAATGCTTACAGCACTGGGGGGGGATCCACTGACTGTGAATATATGCTAGTATTATGCAAATACTTAATAACAGATTATTAATGTCAGCTTTCGTATCACACACTGTTTATATCAACCCTTGCCTTTATGCTATTCTTACCTACCACAGGTGGCAGAGTTTATCTTTCCATGTATAAAATATCTAGGTTTTTCATGTGTTGCCTCCTCCTAATAGATTAAGGTAACACTCACTACATATATTTGACAAAATGAGGGAAATGCTAAACAGATATGAATAGTTGGTACATAAAGTATATTAATTGTGTGTTACAGTAACCTTCCAACTTCACTTATATTGAGAGTTTTCCTTATCCCGTTCAGATGGTTCGTAACAGTACATTAGATACGCTACAATGTACATACTTCATATTGACCAAATAATGAGGTTTTGGTGTTCCATGGCTGTCTTTCAAGGGCAATCCAGATTTGTCTCTGTCTCTGTTTTATTCATATTCCGATTCAGCCCTGTCAGGTTGCATACTAGCAGGTGTACCAGTCTTATTCAATGATCTGCTCAGTTGTGGTATTACTCTTGTGGGTTTCAGAAGCTGTATTTATTGATGGTGCTCTGATCTTTCTCAGTATCTGGTCCTCTAGGTCTTGAGCTTCTGTAAATGCCATCATTTTACCATTGTGCATGATCATCATAAGATAGGGGCCTTTAAGTCCTTATTAAATGCCATGCTTCTTAATGTTGTATTCAGAGCAAGAAACGTTATGCCTCCTCAGTTTAGTTTTAAATAAAATCTGCTGCAACATAATTTTAACTGTCTTTCCAGCGAAATGGACCGCCTTTTTTAATGCCTAGGATCATGGTGTGATTATCTCACAGAATGAATGCAATCATTGGCTTTGGATTATCCTGGTGACCTGATTAGATGTGCTCTTTGAAATCCCAACTTTTCTGGAACTGTGAGGTGCATAGGTTTTTGCCAGAAGGACAATAGGAAATCAGGTATTTCTTCTTTATGAACCAGCTTAAAAACACCATATTGGCTGATGTTATCTCTTTGCGCTCTGTCATCCATTTCCATTGTATTATGTTTCAAGAACTCAATATCTATGCAATATTCTGGTATTGCAAAGTGTCTCTCTTCCAGGTCGTCTACCAGTTTTCACAGGTTGTCCAGTGTCATATGGAGAGATGCATGTTTTGTGCTCAAGGGCTTCACTTGCATCCCTTGCACTTCCACCCCTTCGGCCTGGGAAGACTTCTGGTGGCCGTCCGCACTGGGAAACGCTCCAACACCCACCGACCACGCACGCAACCTGGCTCCCGGTCAACAAGAGGATAACCTTCAAGCTCCTCACCCACGCACAGAAGGCACTCTACAACTCCGGACCAAAGAACCTCAACAGACGACTCAGCTTCCACAGCCCCACTAGCCAGCTCCGCTCCGCCGACCTCACCCTCGCCACAGTCCCCCGCTTCCGAAGAGCGACCTCCGGCGGCAGATTGTTCTCCCACCTCGCCGCTAACACCTGGAACACCCTCCCCATCCACCTACGGCAGACCCAAGACCAACTGACCTTCAGAAAACTCCTCAAGACCTGGCTTTTCGAGCAGTAGCAGCATTCCCCACCCCAGCGCCTTGAGACCCTCACGGGTGAGTAGTGCGCTTTACAAATGATATGATTGATTGATTGATTGATTGCATGGATATGCCTACCATTGTGGCTTCAAGTCTGGTAACAATTGTACTATTCATTGAAATTGTTTCCATAATAGCCTCAATAGTTAGTTACGCCATCTTAGGTTTCTCAGGGTTAGTCATAGTCTTTGACCCGGAGAGAACCAATGAGAATAATAGCTGCCATGATATTCACTGGGAAGACGTGGCTTGATATTCAATGGGAAGACGTGTGCTTAAGACTCAAAATTCTCCATCAGAATTGCAATGTGTCAGTAGTAACGTTTCCAAACGTTATAATTTACAGTCATTAGAGAGCAGAAGTAACTGATTTAAATTCAGCAATTGCCCTTTGTCCTCTGCCTTGCTGCATTGTTTTCCTCCCTGTGCACTAATACAAAGTTTTTCAGACTAACCACATTACACCATTATCACGTATGATCAGTGTTGTAAGTGTGTGAACAATCTAAGTGCTCAATTACTTCCTTCACAAATAACACTAGTCCAGTCAGTCCTTTTTCTTAGGAAAAGGAAACATATATGTATTACACACAATCTACTAAATACTACACAATCATTTACAAATATATACATGAGGGAGATTGAAAATACTATAGATGACATTCTGCAATCACATTTGACCACTATGGGGTCATGACCTTCAAAATCACAGTACCCTTCCCCACCTATACCAGAGAGCACATCAGAACATAGGGTATAAAGCTTTAAATAACAGGCTTAATGGTTCTGTCAAAGGTTAATCGCAATACATTTAAGGCAAGTGTATTGGCTTTACCAAGTGTGCACAAGTTAAAAAGCAAACAAACCACATGTTAAAAACCATCAACATTTTACTATAATCATTATTCATGTGTAAATGCAATCTTTAAAGTAAAAAAAAGCATTGTCAATAAAGCATTTTAACATTAATCAGAGTAACTGAGCAAAAGGGTTAATAAAACATTGAAAAGAAATATAACACATGTCTGTATCTTTTTTATACACTTTCAAGTCACACTTAATGCTTACTAATCTAGATTTTGACCACAATCTAAACTGGATCTGTTCTTCTATTAATTCTAGATGACATACATAGAACCTTGGATGGAAGTGATGCTTGTCTTTAGGTCATGCTAAATCTTTCCAACACCATTTGTACACCATAAACTAGGCAACAAAATCACACAGATTTCTCAACAACTAGAAAATAAGTATGCAACCCTACATATCTTAGCTAGCCAAAGCTGCATCTTTACACTCCACCTCTTAAGAAAGCTAAAATCCACCGTCCTACCAGCAGATTTCAGATTAGTTGTACAATCTTTGGTTGTCTCTCATCTTGATGGTGGCAATGACTTGCTCTTGCCAAAAGCTCTATGGTGCACCCCCAAGCTATTGTACACTTCTCTTCATGTCTGCTCATGAGAGCATAAAATCAGAAATTATACCCATCATAAGAGACTTTCACTGGTTGCCGCTAAAGGCCAGAATTGAATTTTAATTAGCTTGTGTCCCTCAAAAGGAAGTTCACCTTGGACTGTCCTCCTACATAAGAAACACATTCCAGACCTCAGGAGGAAAGAGCAACACCATAAAAAAGAATGTCTTGCAATCCCCAGAGAAATTCTCAAACTCTCTTTTTCCTGTCAAGTTCCCAGAATATGGAACAGCCTACATGAAGAACTCAGATATTACAATAAATGAATACATTAACTTCCTATCATTACATAAGGCTCTAAAAGTTAATGCATTTAGACTTCACCTGATACCAATCTTATCGCCATCGATTAAGTGCCCTGTTCCTCTCACAATTTTGTAATAATTGCTTCTTCACTTGTTGACAGAACCTCTCTCCACTGTTAGCTCTATGTTCTCTATTGTTTTATGTGAAGCACTCCACTACCAATGCAGAGAGAGCCTCTCTATGTAAATACCACATGAAATAATAACTAAAAAATAATATTAAATGTGCCATCATATGGAGCAGCAAACAAATAGAAAGAAGCCAATGCCCCATTCGACTTATCTTACCCATGATCAAACTTACACACACACACACACACATACACACCCACACACACACACACACACCTCTCTCAGCTTCCTCTTGTGCTTGCTTATATCAGGATTTCTGTTCACCTCTTTAAGTCTAGGTGCTAAGGACTCTATACCCTCTCACACCTCATTTAGTCCTCCCTTTACATGTTGTGGCCACAAGAGCACTTTTGGCTTTGCCATAATCTTTCCAGTACAAAGTAGGTAATTAATGAGCATCTTATGATTGGTAATTTGATTGCAAAGTCTTACTATACAGGCTCCTGATGCTAAGTTCAGACTGCAACTGAGTTGAGATCTCATTAACATAAATGAATAACTTACTCTATGCCACTAGTTTTGCTAGCCTAAATTAAAAACTGCATCTGAAGTCACACCTCTTGGACTCCTTCATTTTTCCTAACGTTCCTGTTCATGCATGCATTTTCTTTAGCTGAA
Organism: Lissotriton helveticus; assembly: GCF_964261635.1. Lineage (NCBI taxonomy): Eukaryota > Metazoa > Chordata > Amphibia > Caudata > Salamandridae > Lissotriton > Lissotriton helveticus. The sequence continues at coordinate 1,533,652,014 of NC_136067.1, forward strand.
AATGTGGGCATAGATATAAAATCTGCAGGAAAATGTCCAAAAAGCTTTGTGATCTTTACTAAATATGTGGGGAATTATGAAATTTGCATCTGCACAGAAAAGTATGTGCCTTAGACTTAAAAACAATGTCATCATGAATGTGATTGCTGAACATATTCCAGGTATACTCATAATTTGTCAGCATTGTCATATTTTTGTTGCCTTTGACTTACTTTATAGTTGTCATTATTAGCAGATTTTGATTGAAACCATCAATGGGCTTTTAAGATGCTGGTGGTAGCCCTGTGGGCAAGACCCCACTGCTCATGGCCTTAAGCCGTGCGGCTGGGGGGAGTACTCAAAAGCGGTTGGTAGCAGGGCCTCGCCTGAAGAGTTGGGTTCCTGTGGGGGGAGGGTTTGTGCATGGTGTGGCTGAGGTCAACACACCAATGTGCACAGTCAAAAACTGTGCTCAGCAGGGGAGCTGAATGATTATGAAAAAGAAGAAAGTGACTTGAAAAAACAAAGGCTACATTGATGTTATTGTTAATTGTGGTAATAAGATCATACTTTACATTAAAAAAGCTAAAACAAAGGTGAAAGTTACGTTAAAGTTAGGTATGGTAATAACAACTTAGCTTATGTTGAATAGAAAACACAGAAATTCACTGAAAAAACAAAGGTCAAAGTGAAATTATGGTTAGATTTGGAATAAAACAAAAACTATTGTTTAAAAAACCAAAAAAACACTAAAATACACCAAACATAGTCTACCGAACTAAGTGTAACCAGCACCCCTGCAGTGCACTGCATATAACCTCACATTTACATTTCTCATGATGTGTTAAATGACATTATGGATATAATCATTGATGACATCTCAAATTACACCATTGATGACATCACTGATGACTTCACTCACTGCAATAAATCTGACAGTTTGCTAGACGCTTTTCACACAAGGTATTGAGCGAGCTACATCTATGCCCAATTTTCTATGATCTCTAGTTCTAATGGGTGTATTCTTTAGCAACATGCAGGAAATAAAGGACATTTGGAAAGTCAGCCATACAGTAGATACTAGGCTAATTTATAGTATTCTGGTGCGTTAGAAACAGTTGACCCGATTATTATGTCGGTGGAACCGCCACCAACAGGGCATCGGTGGCAGTATCACCGGTATCCAGCATAGCGGTACAACCGGCTGCATTACAATGCGGTCAGTTGGACTGCAGCAGATGGAGGGACCAACCCATGCCCCCGATATGCTCAAGGAGCCTGTCGGTCCGACCGTAATCCCTACAATGGGGGAAGTGCCCGCAGAGGCACCAGCATAGGGATTACGATGGCCCTTTCTGAATACCTTTTCATGGCAGTTTTTCATGGTGCTCTGACCACCATGAAAAGGCAGCCAGAATGGGAATTTGGGGGTCTCTAGCATGGCTCAGGGGGGCACATGTGGTACCCCACCAAACATCCATGTGCCAGGCACTACATGGTGCCTGGCACACAGATGTTTTCAAAATGCCTTTTACCATTTTGCGGCTTGTGCTGCTCCCCTTTTCAGAATCGCAGCACAAGCCGCGATGGTAAAAGACATTTTTACCACTACCTACACAGCGGCTGCGCGTAATCTGGCAGGTGGAACCACCATCATATAGTCGAACGGACACCTGCCCGAAACGATGAAAGTCAGATGCTCGTCCGACCGCCATCGTAATAAGGCCCATAATGACTCTGTACACATTAATTCAATCACCAATTTATTAAAATTTGAATACAATTCAAAAGAGCTTTTGATTGTTATTTACCTTAATAAGATGTAACTGTTAAATGTGTCACCTTACATAAAAGTTGGATGTAACAGCTTCACACCTATGCAATAACTAATTACAAGGTATGCATAACCAGATCCTCTGGACAACCCGACGCATATTCCTGAAATGAGCTGAAAGAGTACATCATTATTACAATGCTTACAATTATACTGCAACTTAAACTGTCAGAGCGTCACTGAAACATTACATATTCTTTAACAAGGCATAAGTCACAAATATTTGGTACATTTCTAAGAATCAATATCTGGACCTTATAAAGTTCTAGTTTATATAGAAACTGTCTGCAGCACATGATGACAATTCTTTTATGCCAGTGTTCATAGAGAAATCCACAGGTGAATAATGTATTCAAAGGGGAAACGTATCACTTTTCACATATTTTTGGCAGCAGGCCTTTTGTTTAAGCGACAACCTACACAACTCTCTCTAGTTGCAGAGCGCAAATGGAGAATTGTTGGTACTTAAAACTTCACTGGTAGCGAAAGTGTGCACCATATAACTTTTGCCATAATTAATTACACTTGTCTGTAGACCTACACAATTTCTATTTTGAACATGCACATAACTACAAATGCTGTATATGTTTATGGGCCCGCTAGTACTAATCAAGCAATTTATAGAGTTTTTTAGGAGCAGCAGCCTGGACCATGTCATCAATGATGTAATCAGTGAGGTCATCAATGATGTAATTTGAGATGTCATCAGTGACATCTTCAGTAATGTCATTTACCATGTCACAAGTGATGTACTATGTGAGATCATAATACCTGCATGTCAGGGGCAAAAGAAATAGTTGCTCAGTAAAATGTGACTAGTAAATTTCAGTTTTTTTGTGCTTTTGAAACATTATGTTTTTTATTATTTCAACACCAAACTATAACTTCACATTAACCTTTTGTTTCTTCAGTGAATATACAGATACATAAACACACCAGTAAGCAGTAAGTATTTTTTGCCAAGCATTATTAGGGTCAATTTCATGTAGGATTAAAAAAGTACATAGTTGAAACATGTAGACATTCTACCTTTCTCATAATGACCTATATATAGCATGGGAAAAATAAACACGTGCACAAAAATATTTGCCTTCTCCTGAATCTTTTCGTTTTAGAAAAACATATCAGAAGAAGAAAACAGCAGTTAATGTTTTCCTTGTTTAAACCATAGCTGTAATTATGCTCCCTGGCCCACCTTTCTCCATGGCGTCTGCTGTGGCAGCAGGTATTGTACCATCATAAGTCAGCCATAATAACTTATTACAGTTGAGCAACATCATTGTTTCTTTATTACAGCTGACTAGAGGCATAACAATTTGCCTGTAACAAGGACATTAGTTACAGGCTTTTATACATGTCTTTCAGTCTCCCATGTTTTAAGCACTACTAATGTACAGCATTTAATGTGTAACATTTTGGGTCCAGAAGTATGGCACTGTAGACGGAGGATTTGCTTCATGGAGCTATATTTAGCAGCTACATTCCGGCAATGACTCTTCACCTGTCTTGAAAACTTTGAGGGCACAAAACTAGAGATTTTATGCACAGCTGTGATATCTTCCAACCTGCAGGTGTGTTATTTTGGACATGAAGGGGATATAATTAGTGCGTGCTTTTGCTGAGAAGTGCTTTGTCTTTAAATATACCATATCAACAATTGTTAGTCTTATAATGACAGCTTTTTAAATATGTGTCAGTCAAACAAAGAATGACTTTCTCTGCTTGAATTTTAAAACTTGGCTGACATAACATGCAACGCATGCCTTTAATGACAAACTTGGAACTATCAGCACCGTCTGCAGAATTCTTGTGAACACAACTAGCAAATCTGACAGGGACATTTTTGGCTCTGACCCAAGTTTGCTTTTGCAAAGCAGTGAAGCCCTCTGAAACTGAATTTCTTATTTCGCCAATGTTTTTCCTTTGGATCAGGAAATGTACGGAAGAAAACAGATTTCCACAGACATGTCTTAGAAACGCCAGGTAAATCTGACAGCGTCATGCCTCATTGAATGCAGAACATACACCATCCTTAGCAGAGGTCAGTCTGAGGCAGCTACAAGGGTGGGTGGTCGCGCCGTTTGTTACTGGCTGTTACAGAGGCCTTTATTTCGCAGTTTGGAGGTATAGAGGAGTGATTGGCAAGTTTAGAGGACATGGGTGACGTCATCTTTAGAGAGGCACTCTGACTGAGGGAAGCATAGGAATATGGCCACCATACAGCCATTAGGGCTAAATTGCTCCCGGCCATAAATTATGAGCATCTTGTCTTTCCTGGGATGTTATCAACCGTCCTTGAGCATTGCCAATCTACAGCCTATAGAAAATTGTTTGGTTTACCAAAGAATACACAACACACCCTGCTGTGATGGGAGCTCGACCGGAGATGCCAAGAAATTGAGTGCAAATGGCTATTGTAAAGTATTACTATGAGGTCGCCTCTTCTTTAGAAGATTCAATGAAAAGCACACTACAGGCCATGTACAAAGTAGAGTCAAGTCCTTGGTCAAGTTACCTGGAGAAGGCTTTTGGCTCCCTGAACTATGGACTTTCCATTCACACGGCGGTAACCTACCAGCAGTTGAAATGCATCTTATGGGAACCTGAAGGCCTCCTTGGTCGGGTCTTTATAAAAGAAAATATACTCTTTATGAGACTGTTGGCCCTCCCATTAGGGACATTTCCAGTGCACTGGAAGTCCAAAAGTGATGGCAGCAATGCTGCCAACTCTATCCGTATGAAATTGAGTCCCTGTGCCATCTATTATGCTGCTGCCCCACGTTGACAACAGATAGACGCATCCTGCTGAAGCCACTATTCTTAAAGTATGAACTAAGAACCTGTAGGGATGCGGTCATCATTGCTTATACATGTGACATCCCAATGGAACTGGCAAGAATGGCAAAATATTATTCCATAGTAGGGGAACGGTTAGGGGCATGCTACACTTGAAGTTTGCTAGTGACTATAACATTTACCATCCACCACTAAAACTTTCCGGTTGGGATTAGCCCTGTCAAGTCATCCTTCATTGTGGACTGAACTCGAAATACTGTTATCCCACTGATTGTCAGAACTTTGTCCAACAAAGGGAATTCCTATGATTGGAGAAAAAAACGATATGCGGTACAGCGCTTGCATTTTAGATCTAATCTTGCACCTTATCCTTTTTCGATGTCACACTGGTGAAAAAATGATATGTCGGTACAACGATTGCACTTTAAATCTAATCTTGCACCTTATCATTTTTCAATGTCACATAAACCGATTGGCTGATATGAAACTGAAGGCGGCATTTTGCACGTAGCCATAATATCTGCACTTTAAAACCATCTTTGCACTTTAACATTCCAGACATACATTAACGTGACACTGAAAAGGTGACTGTAGAAATGGCGTTGGTTAAGCACTTGCACTTTTGGTGTTGCGCTCTTTGGTTTGTCAACCCTTTGGAAAAGGCACTGGCTAAGTGCTTGCACTCTAGGTACTGTGCACCTTAGTTGGCTGTGCCGTTGCACCACAGGTACGTTGCACATTGGCTTGAACTCGAATGTGGTCATAACATCCATGTCTCAGGATTAACCATTGCAAACCACTCCTTTACTCTGCACTAGGCGGCATTGACCAGGCAGTCAAATTCGACATGCTACTTCAAAACAGGCACCTTGGAGCAAATTTTGCACTGTATGTCCTTTCTGCACTATGTGAACGTGAATTCACAATTTTAACCACATCAAAGTTTTTAATGGTATTGATTATGTTGTGTATTGTAAGTCCTTTTTAGGTCTCGTGGCGTTAACCGCGCGAAAGCGCGGTCTCGCCAGAGACCTATTGTTACCGACGCAGCTTTCCAGGAGACAGGACCTGGCCACGCGCATGGCGATCGGAGCGGGCCACGCGCTCGCGAACACGTTCGCTGTGGCCATCTCCTGTCTCCTGGGAAGCTCCAACACACACGCATGCGCACACACAGAGACACACACATGAGCGCCCATGCACGCACGCATACATAAAGAGACACACACCCCCCGCACACATACACACCTGCTCGCACACACACGAGTGCACCGAGCCCCCCCCGCCGTCGCACACATGCACACACATACACACACACGAGTGCACCGAGCCCCCGTCGCACACATACACACACGCGCGCGCACACACACACGAGTGCACCAACACCCCCTCCTACCTCCTACAACTAAGGCCCACTTACCGCCACTCCGGATTTCAGCTGCCACCATGGGGCTTTCCCTCGGGCATGGGAGCCCTGCGTCACCACAGCTCCTCTCCTGGCTAGCCACTCCGTGGGCGCGAGCTTCCAGCACGAAACGGAAGTCCCGGCCCACGGTAGTTTTCGTCACGCGCAGTTCTTCGTCCGCGCCTTTATTTATTTAATAACACTGGCGCTTTCAAACCCCTCCCACCTCCCAAAACAGCATGTCTGCACCTTTATTTATTTAATAACACTTGTTGTCTGTGCGTTTTCCTTTTCCGCTAATGAAAGCCGAGCAGCGCGACCAGATACAGCAGAGTGACCGGGGGAAGTGGGAGGCAGCTCGGCCGGGTGTGTGTCGTAAAACATGGATCCCCATTAAATGCGGGCTGCAGCAGCAGGCTCTGATGGCAACACTGCCAGATTGAGAAGCTTTGTGAGGCTCAGACCGCTGATTGGTGTGAGGGCTGACAGCACCGGTCGTACTGCTGCTGAGCGCGTGCATTCACCGAGATTCCTGCCTGTACCCAAACCCTTTAGAGACGCACGGCTACAGGACAGCAGGGAATCGGCACATGAAAGGGAATTTCTCTTTTTTTCTACTGCCGAATTAGCACGTAGGTTTAGCAATCCCGCGCGCTCAAATCCGGCAGAAAATCGCAACATTAAGAAGAGATGGTGGATGTGAGCTCTGTCACTGCCTTATACACTCACTCGGTAGATGTATGCTTCGCTGGCTTTCCACATTAACGCATTCCACCTTATGTTTACGGAGATAAGTCCATTAAAGGTACAGATGAAGATTCTTGCACAGGCAGTGCTGTTTTTGCAGTGTTATTGAATGTTTATTGCCAGGTTGGTGTGATTGTTTTGTCTCGCCTGGGAAAGGGCTGACGTAGAAAGAATCCTCCACACCCATGCCATGTCAACTTTCCCGGCAGGTTTCAAAGTGACACATTTTTAGCGTGGAGGGTTTGGTACAAGAGGCTGCGTTTACACCCATAGCATGAAGAAATACCTTGTTTTTTAACACTTTTAATCTAATGTATAAAAAGATGAAAATCATGTTTATAATTCTGTTTCGTATATGTGGACGTGTGTACCTATATTGGTATTTGTTATTCAGCCAATTCACTGACAGACTTTACTTTTTGAGGCATTCTGTGTGGTGCCACGCGCCTCGTGTGGGAGCTCACATTGTAGCTGTCACAGACCCTCACAGACTGTTTGACATCAGCATGTATTTGTAAAATGAAATGCGTATTGCCCGTCCACAACAAAAGTGCTGTGCTCTTCGCCTCTGCTAGTTTATGGCTGTTGCTCGGGCTGTGATTACTGCTCTTTGTTACAACCAGTTGCCCGCTGGATTGACAGCCTGCCTCCGGCATATGAACTGGAATGGCCTGCTGTTAAGAATAGAAAAGGGAGAGCCTCTGGACCAGAGGCCTTCTGAGACTGGAGGCCATCGCCCAGGGACTTGTCGAGCAGGCTTTGTGCTGGTTGTCTCTTAAGACATGGGTGTGTTGGAGGTTTTGAACAATGTCTGCAAGGTCTAACATGCCATCTGTTTTTTAATGACCACAGCAGTGTCAGGGTGGTCTAAAAAATACACTGCATGATGATGAGTGAAGATGCTTCAGTTAATCTTACAAACTGGAACATCATCTGGCTCCCATTGTATTTGGCCCTTATGTCATCATAGAAGATAGCCAACCACATGCAAAATCTTAGTCCCGCCCTGGGGTTACTTGTGCGCCCTTCCAATTGGGGCACGGCCAGCAGTTGAAACTGGACGGTGTCTTTGCCGCTGGCAGCGCGACACGAAGGGGAGCATGGGCGGGACAGCGCCTTAGTACCACACGACGGGCGAGTGGAGCCTGCAGCGCGCCAACCCACCTGAGCCGCCCTCCTCGCCAACGGCCAATAGGGAGGGCTCTCCTGGGGATGGGGGCGTTCCCGGGGGGTATATAGCAGGCCCAACAACTTTGCTCGGCCTCTCCTTCCCGCGTTGGTTCCTTGGGATGCTCTGCGCTATTCGTGACGTGCGTCGTGTTACTCTCGTCGGTTTATCACCAAGGTATGTGGCTACTACTCGGCGTCCCCCCGGCCCCGTCCCTGGGCATGACCAGGTTGATGGGGCCCAGTGGCACGACCACGGGGGGGGGGGGTTGGTAGTGGTGTTCCGGGAGTAGATTGAGCGGCGGAATCAGGGGAATGAGCGGGTTTCCTTGTCTGGGGGGGCGCGGGTTTGGAGGGATCTTGGTTGCACTTGGAGGGACCTGGCCCGGGCCCGTGCTGCATCGGTGGGTGCTTTGAGTTGTGTTTTCCGTTCCGGGGGCGGACGGGGCAGAGCCGTTTTGTGTTCCCGGCTGTTCGCGCGGACGCGTGGCCCGGGCTTTGGGTTGGTGGCGATGCTTTGGGCATGGGCTTGAGTGTTGGCGGTGGTGTCCCGTGATGGCGGTGGACGGGGGTGTGATTCGCGGGGCTCCTGTGTGTGCGTGGGTTTGGCTGGCTCTATGTTGGACTCCGAGATCTACCTGGGGTTTGAGTGGAGCCGGTCGGGCCCGTGTGTGCGCGGGGGCCCTGCGGGTGGCTCCCTGGTCTGCCGCCGTCGTGGGATGTCGCTGTGGGCGTTCGGGCTTGTGGGCGGGGCGTTGTTGCGGACCCGGGGTCCGGGCCGTGCGGCTGCCTGGGCTGATGGGGGGCGTGGGGTGGCTCTGTTTGGTCTGTGCTCGGGGTGGGGTGTGCGGTTCGGGGTGCTCACCGGGTGTGGCGGGGGTCGAGGCCGGGCTTCTTTGGGGTGGCAGGGATCCTTCTGGGGCCGCGCCCCCCCCCGGTCATGGGAACCCAGTTGCGCTAAATGGCAATTGAAAGTTGCTTACATGCTGGTCGAGTCGGGTGAGACGGTGATGCAACGTTGTGCACCGGCCCCTTCCGGGGGTCTGCTCTTCGGTCAAGGAACTGGGTTGCACAAAATGATAATTGAAGATTGCTTATTGCTCGGGTAATCAGATTTGGCTTGTCGAAGTTGGGTGAAACAGTAATGCAACGTTGTACACCGGCCAGCAAAATTGAGCACATTTCTTGTCGAAGTTGGCATGAGCACAGTCCATTCGGTTAAATGCTTTACTTCCACCCTCCTACAGTAGGCACGACATTGTTTCATGTTGTATTTAAACGTAAGCCCCCCCTTCCTCACCGAGATGCACGGACTGAGTTGCGGGGCTATTTTACTTTCCACCCTCCTACAGTAGGCACGACATTGTTTCATGTAGTATTTAAACGTAAGCCCCCCCCTTCCTCATCGAGATGCACAGACTGAGTTGCGGGGCTACTTTCCGCCCTCCTACAGTAGGCATGACATTGTTTCATGTAGTAATCAAACGTAAGCCCCCCCTGCCCCATCGAGATGCACAGACTGAGTTGCGGGGCTTCAGCGGCCTTCCATGTAATCCACTTCCGGTCTTGCGCTCGCCATCTTTACTAGTGAAAGCAAATGGCGTCTTTTCATGTAAACACAATGTGCATCCACTTGTTACCTAGTGCATCGACGGTATGTGATGTTCTGTTGGATGTTCATTAGGTAATAAATCACATTCAGCCAAGTGCCCCGGCCACAAGCACACCCCCGCACGGTGCACAATTATGGGAAACGAATAAATCATGCCTGACCCAGACGGAGTCGCGGGGCTCCAGCGGCCTTCTGTTACTTTCCGCCCTCCTACAGTAGGCACGACATTGTTTCATGTAGTAATCAAACGTAAGCCCCCCCCCTTCCCCATCGAGATGCACAGACTGAGTTGGGGGGCTTCAGCGGCCTTCCATGTAATCCACTTCCGGTCTTGCACTCGCCATTTTTACTAGTGAAAGCAAATGGCGTCTTTTCACGTAAACACAATGTGCATCCGCTTGTTACCTAGTGCATCGACGGTATGTGATGTTCTGTTGGATATTCATTAGGTAATAAATCACATTCAGCCCAGTGCCTCGGCCACAAGCACACCCCTGCACGGTGCACAATTACGGGAAACGAATAAATCATGCCTGACCCAGACGGAGTCGCGGGTCTCCAGCGGCCTTCTGTTTAATCCACTGCCGGCCTCGCGCTCGCCATCTTATCGTGAAAACAAATGGCCATCGTATCGTGCAAACAAATGGCGTCGTTTTCACGTAACTGCATGTGCTGGCCCTGCCGCAGCCTTTGCTACACCTGCCTTGCACATTCTACACCACTACAATATGCCTCCCGGAACCGTACGTCCGCAGGAAGGAGACACGTGCCAGTGACTACCTCTGACCATGATGGTCTGCGTTCCCTCACCGGCGAGGTACCACCTCACGAGCCAAATGTATGTTTAAACCGGTGCAGTCTTCAGCAGTACGCACACTTCGGTGCGCTATAATACACTGTACCATGCTCCTGTCCTCGGGCTTGCACGCCTTCTACCACCTCACGAGCCAAATATATGTTTAAACCGGTGCAGTCTTCAGCAGTACGCACACTTCGGTGCGCTATAATACACTGTACCACGCTCCTGTCCTCGGGCTTGCACGCCTTCTCGGCATGGCTGCTAAAGCTTCAGATTGCCAGGTGTGACAGTTCTATACACAATATACGTGCCCGAGACTCTTTACGTTCCTCGGGTAGGGGTAGGATGGGGTACATGTAACAACGTCTAATGTTATGAGTCTGTATGAGCCCTGCCTAGTGGCCTTTCTACACTAGCTCCTTTGTACACTAACTGGGTCCTGGTCGAGGAAAGTATAATGACCTTTCTAGGCTAGAGAGGCTGGAGAGCAAGAGATTAAAAGATGCAATCCGCTCTAGGCATGCGGGCAGGTTCACGTCCTGGGGTACAGGTACCCGCCTGGGGAAGGTGGTAATAGGCATTGGCCGATTGGTCGCAAGTATGTTAATACACAAGTACAGTGTACAGGATGAGTAACGTTGTGTTGTTCTTTCAGATAACGCTGGAAACACGTCGCAAGGATTAGCAGCTACTTGGGAGAAAGGCGTAGATCAACAGGTAATTGCAGGGCAAGGTCCATTTGGTCAGCCCATTGAACGAAGGGGCAGTCTGGTCGCGACGTGCAATTCACGCTCGGGTAATGCGGTGTCACGTAAAGGAGTGGTGCATTGTATAACACGGGTTTTTTACAGGTGGGCTCGCAGGAAATACAGTTTGACGGTAAATAATGCAGTATTGTTTTACAGATTGCGCTCAGGAACGCGGGCAAGGATCGGCAGCGGCTAAACTTGAAAGAGCAGCAGGTAATGCACGGGTTGCGTACGGCGGTTGGTTTTCTGAAACAGGGACAGGTGGCGGCTAGCGGAGCAGACGCAGGCCAGCAGATCCGGCCAGGAAGGCACGATGCCACGGGGGGGTGGGGTAGTGGACGCCGGAATGTGTGGCTTAATTGCATGTACTTTCTCATCCGTAGGGACCCGGAAGGGTAGAAGCCTTCGCAATGAGCACCCGTGGCGCCGCGTTGCCCCAGGATGGGCTGTGGGCGGAATTCCTGGCAGTCGCGCAGACTAAAGGGCCAGCATGGGCACAAGGTTTCATTGAGGCGCGTAGGCTAGAGGAGGCTGGCCGACCTGGGGCCCCCGAGGACGCTCCGGGCACCTCAGGAGACGGGACGCGTCGGTCCACCCGCAAGCGGAAGATCACCCAGAAGGAATTCCCGTCCGTGCCAGCACGTAACAATCAGCCGGCGTCGCCTCCCCCCCCGGCTGTGCTGCCAGCGGATATGCCCATGGTACCTACTGTGGTACACGAGTCAGCGGCAGGAATAACGGACTTGGCCCAAATGGGTAAGACAATGGACGGTATGATGGGTTTAATGGCAATGTTTAAAAAAAGTTTAGACGCCATGGCAGCAGCACAAGAAAGGTTGGCCCCACTTCCAGGGTCGGCATCAGCGGATCCAGTGAGTCAAGTATGGGCTCAGTCATTGCCAGCGGGGCCGCCTCTGCTAACAGGGTCACCATTGCTGGCCGGACCACCAGTCACCCAACAGAGTGCAGCCACCATTGTTCCTCAAAGTGCCGCCCCTATTATCACGGTCACCCCTCAGATTGTCAATGCCTTTAACTCTCAGAGTGTGTCAGCAGTCGCCCAGCAAAGTGTTGCCCCCGTTGCGCCCCTAAGTGTTGCCCCTATGGTTCCTCAAAGTGCCGCCCCCATCGTACCTCAAAGTGTCACCCCCAGTATCCCTCAAGGGACCACCCCCACCATGCCGCAGGCTGCCGGTCAAGCACCTGCCACAGAGGGGGCAGCATCAAGTACGGCGAATGGTACAAGTGGCAGGGTTGGTTCAGGGGGGCTGGCTCAACCTACGCCAGGCGGGGCCTCTTCAGCTCCAGTGGGGGCGTGCCAACCAGCCGGCTTAGGGAGACCTGGCATGAAATCAAAAGGCGGCTGCTCCTTGGCCAGACAGGTACCCCAGGCTGCTAAGGAAGGTATATGGAGGAGGGAATATATTGACATTCTGACTCTGTTAATGCATGACAACGCAGGCGCTGACACTAGGAGGATGGGGAAGAAAGAGGAGGACAAGGTTAGATTCCAGCGTTGGACGGAAAAAACTATTGAGAACTGGACTGAGGCGTTCAACATATTAGCTGCCATCATAGTACAGAAGGACCCAGCTCAGAGTGAGGCCTTGATGGAGTATGCCAACTCCATCAAGCAGGGGGCAAGAGAGTCCGGAGGGATGGGCTGGTTCTCGTACGACCAAGAATTTAGGAAGACCATGGCCAGCTGCCCAGACTTAGGGTGGGACCACACGGACATTCAGCTCTGGTTTAAGCATATGTGCAGGACTGGGAATAGCAAGAGAGAAACTGTTCATAGAACACAGAGCGAGGGTGACACAAAAAAGTGGGAGCAGGAGCAAAAGTGGGAACAGTTTCCTAGGCGGTCCTTCCAACAGCCCTTTCGGGGGGCGGGGGAGGGGACATGGAGCCGGACCGAGACGTTTTAACTCAGGAACCTGCAGAATGTTTAACAATGGGATATGTACCTGGGGTAGGGCGTGTAAGTTTGCCCATGAATGCAGCAAATGCGGTGCCCACCACGCAGCAATCGCCTGCACCAGCGGCCAAAACTCCCCCCCGCTCCAACACAAGGAGCGGACGGCGCACGACAATAAGGTACCTGAACAGCAGAAAGGACGGACTGAACATACCAATGAGACAGGCTACAATTCCCCTTTGCAGCATGGAGTTCGGGCAGGGCACATCAAGGGCCCACCTTTCACAGTGTCACAGGGCAAGGGACGGGCTGAACCCAGCAATAAGACTGGCAATGACGTATTTCCTCAGCCGAAAAAAGGGACGGAGCATACCAAAGGTCCATCCCCCATAGTGTTGCAGAACATCTTACCTTTACTCAGGGTGTACCCACTTGTAAAAGAGCGAATGCTGTTAGTTGATGGTTTTGTTGATGGCTTTAGAATTCCCTACAAAGGCCCTCTCGGACCCAGGGACGCCTTGAATCTGAAATCGGCCAGGGACTTACCACAGGTGGTCAGTAACAAGATCAGGAAGGAGGTTGATCTGGGGAGGGTCGCAGGGCCATTCCCTTCACCCCCGTTGCAAACATTTTTAGTTTCTCCACTAGGCGTGGTTCCAAAAAAGCAGCACGGGACGTACAGGTTGATACACCACCTGTCCTACCCGGAGGGTAATTCAGTCAATCATTGGTTAGAGGACGGGGCGTGTTCGGTCTCTTATTGCTCGCTGGACATGGCCATTGACTTGATCAGGGGGACAGGCAAGGGAGCGTGGTTAGCCAAGGCAGACATCAAGTCAGCGTTCCGCCTCCTACCTGTTCACCCAGACAGTCAGCACTTGCTGGGTTTCAGGTGGGAGGGGGCATTCTTTTTCGATCGCTGCATGCCCATGGGTTGCGCTGTCTCATGCGCCTTCTTCGAGGCATTCAGTTCCTTTCTTCAGTGGGCCCTCACGGCCAGGCATGGTATTTCCCAAGTCACCCACTACCTAGACGATTTCCTCTTTTTTGGCAGGGACGGCTCCCAGGAATGCGCAGAGGCCCTGCAAGCATTTGAAGTCCTGGCAGAACATTTAGGTGTTCCTTTAGCACCGAGGAAAACTGAAGGGCCCGCACAGATATTGACATTCCTGGGCATAGAACTCGATACCATCAGAGGAGAATCCAGACTCCCAGCGGACAATGTGTGTGACATGAGGCAGGACATTAGTGCAATGATTGGAAAGGGTAGTGCAACACTTGAGGTGGTCCAGAGCCTGTTGGGCAAATTGAACTTCGCAGCAAGGGTCATACCGGCTGGTAAGGTGTTTTCCCGCAGGTTGGCAAAGGCTACGGCCAGCGTAAAGAAGAAACATCACTTAGTACGACTGGGACCGGGGTTGAGGGCAGACCTACAAATGTGGGACGAGTTTCTGAAGAGTTTCAATGGCACAGTGATATGGAGGGCTCCCTGGGAAAGCAGCCAAGGGTTATGTCTATTTTCAGACGCATCCGGTAGGGTAGGATTTGGGGTGATCTTTGGAGATAAGTGGTGTGCCATGAAGTGGCCGGATGCGTGGCGCAAGAAAGGGGTGACTGCAAATATAACTGTCCTGGAACTATTCCCCATTGTGGTGGCACTGCATTTATGGTCGGAAGGATTGGGCAACAAGAAGGTGGTGTTCTGGTCCGACAACTTGGCAGTGGTCTAAGCCATCAATGGTCTGAGTGCCAACTGCCTGTTAGTCTTAAGTCTGCTGAGGGAATTAGTCAGGGCTGGGTTACAGAATAACATTGAGTTCAAGGCTAGGCATGTCGAAGGTGTCAAGAATGTGTCAGCTGACGCTCTTTCTCGCTTCCAGCTGTCACGATTCCGAGAGGCATGGCCGCAGGCGGGGGAAGAGATGACACCATTCCCGGCAACTCTATGGCGACTCCTTCAGTGGGGGAACGGTTGAAGAGGATGGGACAACGTTCCCTGGCCCTGTCAACCAGGAGAAGATATGCGGCCCAACTAACCACTTTCCGCGCAGTGATCCTGTCCCTGGGAGCAGCAGCCCTAAGTACAATGGAGCAAGTGGAGGCTTTTGTAGTGTGGGCAAGGGAGACGGGCAAGTCACACTCCTGGGTGTGCAGCCACCTGGCAGCACTTAAACATGGGACCCAATTAAATGGAGAACAGGATCCAACGGGGGCATTCAAGATTAGGGCAGCATTGAAGGGGTGGGCCAGGGATGAAGTCAGGTTCCCCGACAGAAGGGCAGGAATTGAGTTCCCCGCTCTCCAGCGCATGTTGGACACAGTGCCGTCTGTCACGAATTCGGCATACGAGGCGCAGCTCTTCTCGACAGCCTTCTGCTTAGCGTTCTTTGGTGCCTTTAGGGCCAGCGAGCTGGTGGCCAAATCCAAATCTGACAGATCAGGGAGAGCTTTAGACATGATGAATGTCTGCGCCAGGGATTCATTAGTGTTGTGGCTACGTAAATCCAAAACTGATCAGGCTGGGAAGGGCGTGGCCATCACGTTACATGCATTTGTTGATCCCAGGTATTGCCCGGTCACCTTGGTCAGGGAGTACCTGAAGATCAGGCCACTGCTGGCGGGCACCTTCTTAATTCATGCTGACGGCACTCCATTGACCAAATTCCAGTTGGAGCGAGTAATGGCCACGGTGATGGCTAGGGCAGGCTTGTCAGATAACGATACAGGTCGGAAATTTTCCAGCCATTCATTTAGGATAGGGGCGGCTACCGCCGCATACAGGGCCGGGCTGGGCGAGGAAGGTGTCAAGAGGGTGGGGAGGTGGTCGTCCTCTTGCTATCAGCGGTACGTCCGCCCCTGAGTACGTTTGGCCGCAGGGGCTATGCTTCTCACGCAAGCTGGGAAGAGGAGCCATTTGGGCAGGCCATGGTTCCCATGAGCATGTCATTGTTGAGTGTGGTTATGTGGTTATGCAAAGCCAATTTTCGTTTGCAGTGCAGAAATTTATGTGTAGATGTGATGAAACGCCAATTTTTTCGCTTGTAGTGCAGTGTTCAATTATAAATAAAACATTAATGCCAACGGTGTCTTTTCTTGCAGCTGATTGTTGCGTGTGGGTGATGGGCCACTCTTACGTTACCAGGCTGGAGCAGTGGGCGATATACAGGAGATGGGATCTGGCCTTAGCAAGGACACGAATTCTATGGCTGGGTTTCCCGGGAATGAGATGGGGTCAGCTGAAGCGTAGGCTTGACCAATGCCTAGCAGCACGGGGCGGTCCTCCCAACATCCTCATTATCCATCTGGGGAGAATGATCTGGTCACAGTGGGGAGGGGAGCCTTAATAGAAGCCATGCAGAGGGATGTGACAGTTATGACTAACCAATTTGGAGCCACTGAGTTAATATGGTCGGAGATTGTCCCCCGCAAGGTCTGGAAGGGAGCACGGTCAGCAGGTGCTATAGAGCAAGGCCGGAAGAGGGTCAACAGGTCCATGCAGAAATTCATGGAGAGGAGGGGCCTGGGGTTCATTAGGCATGCGCTTATACAGGAAAGGACTGAGGGATATTATGAAAGCGACGGGGTGCACTTGTCTGGGCTGGGTATGGATGTCTTCCTCCTAGACTTACAGGAGGCCCTGTCAGCGGCAGGGTACCAGTAAACGGGTGGGTGGGGGGCTCTGTCATCGACGGGGGCCTCCTCCAGAGCTGTGGCAGAGTACAGGGCGATCTGGAAGCAGATGGACAGTAGGGGTACCTCTGCGGCAGAAGGATACAGCCTAAATACCTCTGCCTGGCACAGTAAGGGTGCCTGAGCCAAGAACCTGGAGCCGAGGGGGTTCCAGGAAACAGCGTCGGCGCCTCGTTAGTCCTTCGGGCGGTCGGGGGGCCTGACCCGACCGGGGGTGTGCCTCATCGCTCCGCCCTGACAGGGGGGCGGAGCGATAACGAAATAAAGTGATAATTTACTGCACCGTCAGAGCATCGCCTCGCCGTGCAAGATGGCTCCTTAGGCATGCGGGTCAGCGAGGGGCTGCCGCATTGGATCGCCTGTAAGATGACCCACCTTATCAGCTACCTGTTGTACTAAATAAACCTGCACCACTGCTTTCCCACAAAGATGTCTCTTGAGTTTCCTTGGTATATAAGTGTTAACGTGCGCAGTGCGGAGCGAGCGCTGGCGGTGTGGGCACTATGCCGCTGGCAGCGCGACACGAAGGGGAGCATGGGCGGGACAGCGCCTTAGTACCACACGAAGGGCGAGTGGAGCCTGCAGCGCGCCAACCCACCTGAGCCGCCCTCCTCGCCAACGGCCAATAGGGAGGGCTCTCCTGGGGATGGGGGCGTTCCCGGGGGGTATATAGCAGGCCCAACAACTTTGCTCGGCCTCTCCTTCCCTCGTTGGTTCCTTGGGCTGCTCTGCGCTATTCCCTCCCTGAACCCTGACCCAGCTGCAGAGCGGCTGGCGAAAGTTGTGAATCTTTAATGGTCATGTTTTGTGTTGCAGGCAGAGTCACAGGGCGATCTGGAAGCAGATGGACAGTAGGGGTACCTCTGCGGCAGAAGGATACAGCCTAAATACCTCTGCCTGGCACAGTAAGGGTGCCTGAGCCAAGAACCTGGAGCCGAGGGGGTTCCAGGAAACAGCGTCGGCGCCCCGTTAGTCCTTCGGGTGATCGGGGGGCCTGACCCGACCGGGGGTGTGCCTCATCGCTCCGCCCTGACAGGGGGGGCGGAGCGATAACGAAATAAAGTGATAATTTACTGCACCGTCAGAGCATCGCCTCGCCGTGCAAGATGGCTCCTTAGGCATGCGGGTCAGCGAAGGGCTGCCGCATTGGATCGCCTGTAAGATGACCCACCTTATCAGCTACCTGTTGTACGAAATAAACCTGCACCACTGCTTTCCCACAAAGATGTCTCTTGAGTTTCCTTGGTATATAAGTGTTAACGTGCGCAGAGTGGAGCGAGCGCTGGCGGTGTGGGCACTATAGGCATAGGCCCACAATTCATGTGCATGTATAAGATCTATTTCTGAAATGGTGTAGCCCAGCTAAAATGATTGAATGGAATACTATTCCAAACTGTTCCCCGAGTTTATGAATGAATATTCTTAATCGTGAAATGAATTTGTCTCCCTAAATGAAAACACCCCTCAACCAAAATATGGAGCGTTTGACCTTAACTCTAGAAGAGCTCAAGCTGCACCTCACCACTGAGTACCATCAAGGGCTTAGTGCATCTGGGGCTGTTTGTGTTCATGTGTTCATGGGATGTGGCTTGGTAGTAGTAGTTCGGTGGACTGCCCCCTATTGGTCAGGCCATGACTGATTCGTTTATGGTTGGTCCTGTTCAGATATGGCACAGATGGATCCTACTAAAGGCCAACCTCTGTGACTGAGCATTGTCTGAACCATGAGGCAACACTTTTGCCTGTCATATCCCAGCAGCCTTCCTGACAGAGAAGGCCAATTGAGGATGTGGCTTAACGGCTAGAGCGGCCGACTTAGCAGCTGGGGAAATGGGTTCGATTCTCGACTTTGGCTCAAACATCCTGTGATTCTGGGCAAATCACTTAATCTCCCCGTAACTAAAAAAATGAATGCGTCCGTCTGAAATGCAACTGGTGCTCGTGTAAAGCAGTTCGGGTCGAGTTCGCGCTATATAAAAAATAAAATAAGAGCCCAAACCCTGCCTTCACCACCAAAGATCTGGGCGCATTGCCAGCGGTGGTAAGTGAGGGGCCATTGCCGCCTTCAAATCTTAGATTACGTCATTGAATATCCTCCTTGCATGCTAAAGGCCAGTGAATGCCCCTGCTACGTTTTCATCTGGACCGGTTTACTTCACATTTACTTATGGTTGAACGTAAATAACGAAAAACGTTTCCTTTGAGCTGTGGCCACCGTTCAGCGGGGTAAAAATATCTGCGTTATTAGAGGAAAAAGATCGTGGCTCCGGATCGCTACTTCCCCATTTGAAGGGGCGAGGGTGAACAGAGGGATTGAAATCCTTTTGAAGGTTGAAATTCTATTTCCACTCGGCTGGAGACCTCGATATACTACATGTGCAAAACATAAACCTAATTCCTCCTAAAACGTAAGTGCCTGAGCAGCAGCCCCATTCCCAGATATCAGCTGCACCCTGGACTAGCTGCACAATAAAATCCAATAGACACTGCACATGTCGATCAAGTGCATACGGGGATCAGCTGTAGCCAAAGATACAATGTACCTTAGCGATCCACTGCAATCTTTACCATGTGGTTAATGTACACCTGACACTACAATTCGAACACGACAGTGACTACACCCAAGGGGTCTACTCCACACGTCTTATCTACCCCTAACACCACAGCATTTGAGAAACACCCACCCTGCCCAAATTTACCATACTTCCCGTCCCAGGGAATCTACTACTTCCGCTTTTTATAACCCTCTGCACAATTGGGATCAGCTCTCCCACACCTAATGGGGTCCATTTCCCAAAGAGGTCCAATCCAAAGAATGATATCACAGTCCTACCCCAAAAGAGCCTCTTCACTCCCGCCCGAATGTAATATTTTTTCGCACTCAAGCCAGTAGGCCTCTTTCGCCACACATCCAAAGATACATTGCAGGCTTTTTAGGTCTCGCCCTGGCGAAACATGAAACTTTAACAAAACAAATATACAATCTTTACATATTTATTTACAAACAACAAAATAGCCACTTGCAAATCATCTTCATGCGCCAATACAGAGTTTGCAAAAAAATTCATGCAACACATTGTCATATACAATGCCAATAACTCAAACGTTAATGCTGCGAGACCTATTGTATTGCAAATGCTTGTTATTATTGTGAATATTTTAATTAATCATACAATAACGCATTTATTCAATTCAATATGGCCACTGTACGCATATTGGATGGCAGACAGAAATATAAAGAAAGGAGCATGCATATCGAATAAAGCACACAGACAGTTGAGGAAAAATTGAAAAACTTGTAGTTGAAGCAATACTTCCGTTAACATGCACCGTGGTAACAAAAAATTAAGGTGGCAATTTGAAAGAAAAATCCCACCGTTGTTGACAAATGTAATAACATTTTCAGCAAGATTTTCATTCCCGAAGTTTAATTTTCCAAGAGTGTGGAATACTTCCGTGATTGCTTTGTAATCTCCCAAACTTGCGTCCCTTTTCTTCTTACGTTTATCAACTTAACTGACCAAAACTTCTAATTTTTTTTATTTTCATTTAGGAATTTTATAAAACATGTATGTCTGCTTGTCATCATTTTAGAATGCAAAACGTTCCTTAACATTCTATTTTCTGGTTCATTTTTAGGTTTGACGTATGATGGCACAATACATACTGTAAGGGTCCTTGCGTGCCAGAAATTGTAAGAAGATATTGAGTGTTGGTCACACCTGGTTGGGAAGCAGTGGAGGCAAAACTCGCCCCTTGTAGAGAAGCCAAAATATATTATGACTCCTAGCTAAAGACTCTCTGTTGTTACTGAAATTCACCGTTATTTATATGTTTCCCTCCCATTGTCTTATTCACGTTAGGTTAATTAACTACTCTTATATTGCTTTAATTCTATCTTACTTGAGATTTGTAAAGGGGGTAGATGCATCCCATTTTGTTTTAAGGCAATGGGATGCAACAATGTTGTTTGGAATGTTGTTCTATGGATAATGAAATGGTTCTTTTCAGGACACTCTCGAGGTCTCTGTATTTTGGAAGCTGTTAACTTTACTGCAATAACTATTCACCAGTTCCTGTGAACATGCTTTCAGCAATAGCTAATCTTCATATGCCATAATTGGCAGAAAGAATCAACCACTAGCAGGTGAATGTGGGCTGACACATATGTGAATGGCATTTACAACAGTCAATGGTTGAGGGAGGATCAACCTTTTGCTCCTCTTTGTACAGACTTTATTAGCCCTCTGAGACCTAACCAAAAATCAAACATCTAAGTCTTACTTTAGTTCAACTTTTGCAATCTGTGATATTCCTCTCCCTGGTTCTTGCCTTTATGATTATAGTGTATCGACAAATATTGTGGAGAGTTCCCACTGCTCAATGTAACAGAACAGTTAATCTTCTTTCTGAGCCTGATCAGGACCAGCCTTGGGCTTGGGGAGCCAATATTCCAAGGGGCACAGCAGGGAGCTGCCTGACTTAAGCCTGATTGCGAACTTGGTGGTGCAGAGTCAGGTCTGCCCTGCTGCCATATCACTAAACCTGTGGTCAGACTGGCCGCCAGATTATGAGTATTTGTTGTGTCTGTCTGGCTTTATTTTTTACATTCTCACAGCCTCTAAAAATGGGCACCACAATGAGAACACCAAAAAAGGTTCCTGCATTTCATGGACTGTAAAGCATGTTGTGCTCCCCTGTGTGCCTCCACATGGTGTGAAGCACCAGGGGGCTCTGTTGGGCCCCCTTTTTTTCTCTCTGCCACAGCTTTCATGGCAGTGGAACCGCTATGAAAACCGTGGCAGAGAGAAAACTCGTAATATGCTTGTCAGGACCATGGTGGTCCCGCCAAGCATATTGTGACCTCCTGACCACCACAACACTGCCAGGAAATAGCAGTTCCCTGGTGGCTGAGGCAGGGAAATGGCGGTCCGACCACCCTAATTGTAATAGGGAAGTCGGAAGACTACCACTGCCGCTCCTTATGAGTCTGACTGTCCAGGGGCCTGAAGACTCTTAAATAGGCCCTTAGTGTTATGTATACAGCAGCCCGTCCATCCTACTAGGTCTCAATCGGGTCCCGTTAAAGACATTGGGCCTAATTGCGATGTTGCGGGGGCGCCCACCAACAGGCCTTCGGTGGTGGTTCGCCTGACCATCAGTTCTTCGGTCCGACTGCATGCGGTTGGACCCGTGTTGGACAGGGGGCAGACCACCCCCTTCAACAGGATCTACTGATCCCAACAGGGCAGCGGTCAGAATCGCAATCCATAATGATGGCGGCGCCGAAGCAGGCTCCGACTTTGAGATTATGATGTCCCTTACTGACAACCTTTCATGGTGGTCCCACCGCCATGAAAAGGCTGACAGAAAGGGACTTTAGGAGCCCCAAAAAGGGCCTACATCCCTCGTGGGACACTGCAAGTGGTCCTGGGAGCACATGTGGACCCCTCACATCCATGCACCGTGTGCCATGCAGCACATGGCACATGGCCCACAGTGCATGGAGGTGCACAAAATGCCCTTTAATACTGTGGCTTGTGCTGCAGCCCTTTTCCTGGGCCGCAGCACAAGCAGCAGTGTTAAAGAATACTTTCTGACTGCCAGCACGGCGGTCCCGCCATAACTGGATGGTCAGACCACCAACTGCTTGTTGGGCGGTCACCTGACTGCCACGATAGTGGTCAGCGGCCTGATCGCCCGATATTGTATTCAGGGCCTTTGTAATCAGCCCTTAATGTTACTTCTGGCAAACAAAGCGGTACAAAAGGGGGTGGTGATGGACGGAGCATCTGAAGCAATCAAACACTCACACCCAGTCAAAAGATCTGGGTTTAATCCATCACCGTTCTTTAGCCCACTCGGGCTGGACTGTTCCCATGAGGCACAGGGTCAGACTGATTTGCATATGGCCATGTCTGAACTGGGGTGGCAGAGTGGGCTAAAGAACGGTGATGGATTAAACCCAGATCTGTTGACTGGGTGTGAGTGTTTGATTGCTTCAGATGCTCCAGCCATCACCACCCCCTTTTGTACCGCTTAATGTTACTTCAGCATAACCTTTAGAACCCCATCAACCCCCTGCCCATCTTCCTCACATCTCCTGCAGTCACATCACAGCAACCTCCTGCCCCCACAGCAAACACCACATTTTCTTTCTGTCCAGGGCAGTGCCCTGGTCAATCTGATTTAGGTCCAGCCCTGTCCACATTGAAACACAAAGAACTATTTCAGGACGTGAAATGACACATTGACCTATGATTGCTATGGTAACCCTAGAGGACATTAGCTCTCAAGTAATCCTCATTGGGAGATTGAAACACACAGTTGCACAACATATTTCTTCCTCACAACACTAAAAAGTAAGTATCCAGTCCAATAGATTTTAAGATATAACTGGAGTTGGATCAATCATGCTTTCCATGTCAGAGGACCTTTATTGTTGAGTAGTAAAGATGGGCCAAAAGGGTCAGCACCGTGCATCCTATTTAAAGCTCCCCACCAGAAACCCCAGAAAGGCCTTCTTCATGCCTCAGAATTACAGTTCCATATGTTATAATTTTTCTTTAATTTAATTTATTAAAAATAATTATAAATGTTGCTACTGCTGTAGTTTTTAAAAACAATTCTACAATTAAAATACATATTTTAAATTAATTTACATTAATATCTAACAATAAGTATTTGTACTAATTTACTTTTTAATTTAGTAAGGTTTCAAATATTTCCTTACACTTTGCCATAGGGAGATTTCTGCCCCATTGGAGAGACCTTTGCCTCTTACATGTAAAGGTATATGTAAAAACTTTACTTGTAAATTAGGTTCCACCCTCTGAATTCAGGAGGTGGGGAGATGCAAGTCTACACTTTTGAGTAATTTTATACTTGTAAATGATGAATAGCCAAAAGAAGTTAAGCTACTTAAAAGAGTAAGAGTAAACATATGCATGTAGATTTACTCATGTGTATGTCTGGTCAAAAAGTACGCTCCTCCTACTAAAAAGGATAAGTCTGGTGGTATGGATCCTCCATGAATTGAGTACATAAATTCTAAGTACTATAGACATATCTCAAAATATGAAAGGGCAATAATTTAGAAAAAGTGCCGGGATATGATGAAAAATTGCACATCTAGTTTCTTTTTCTAAAATGAATGCATCAAATGAAGACAAAGAATAAACACATGCCGCTAAAAAGTATGAAAGTAAATTAAGGGCATGATTTAGAGTTTGGCAGATGAGTTACTCCATCACAACATGATGGATATCCCATCTGGCTGTTTACCAGTACGCATAATAGAGACAGGATATCAATCAGGTTTGTGACATAGGGCCTGATTTCGATGGCAGTGAGATTGCCACTGTCAGTGGTGGTCCTACCGCCATCGGACCATGGAGGTCCATCTGCCACATTACAATGGCGGGCGAATGGTGGGAAGTCGGAAAGACTGTCTAACACTAATCCGACGTGCTCAAGGAGTCCGTCAGACCGTGGGACGGACTGTAATTTCTACAATGGTATCAGTGCCTGCTCAGGCACCGCCGTAGGGATTACAATGCCAGTTTATGCCAGCCATTTCATGGCTGTTAACCCGCCATGACAAGGTAGGCGGAAAGTTACTTGGGGGCCCTATGCGACCCTTTCCTCCTGGACCTCTGCCATGTGCCCTAGGGGGCTGCTAGGGTTCCCCCCTACATATCCATGCACCAAGTGGCAGGCACCGCATAGTGCCTGCCACATAGTGCAGGGATATGCAAAATGTGTTTATTTTGTATTCCGGCGTGTGCTGCAGCCCGCAGCACATGCCGCAATACAAAAGATGCACATTGCGAACGCCTTGAAGACGATCGCATCATAATAGCAATGGCGGGACTGCCGACTGCTATTCAGGCGGTCCCTTTTGCAACAGGATGGCAGTTGTACGAAAGTCATAAAGAGGCCCAAAGTACCCTACCCACCAAACTCTAAATCAGTCCCTAAGTCTGAACAACCATAGACTAGACAAGGCTAGGGTAAGACAAATAATTGAAAACTAAAAGAACTATGTCAAGTACTTCATGTTGATCACAAGTACCTTACCTTTTGCCTGCGAAAGGTGTGCTAATATCTTCATAGTCCTCATGAGAGCCTGATATCCTACTAAGGGTCGAAATGTCATTGTCAGATTGAACAAACAAACTGATGTTTTTTTCTCCTAAATTAGGTTTAGGTCCAGGCGGTTCACTGATCGCATATCGAACCTATAAGCATCATCATATAAAATATAGTGACATAAATATTGATGTAAAAAATATCATCATCCTATTGTTTTCATGAAAATGAAAATAACAAAAACATCGGAAAAAAATATATCATTGTCACTAATATCGGTGTCTAAAATACATATACATTTAAAAAGAAAACATGAAATATATTCAAAAATATCAATAATATGGATTCAACCCAGATCTGTGAATGGGGGTAAGAGTCTGAAAAGTTTAAGCGCTCCGTCCATCATCTCCTTGTGTTTGCTTTGTTTGCCCTAAGTTGGCAGGGGATGCACAGACATGGGTCCCTTGCTCACTTTGCCACTGAAGTCAAGCTAGCCTGGCTGATGAGGGCCCAAAACTGGTCCCAGGATGCTTGCTTCCAGTCCAGGGAAGACATGGCTTGGCAGTTCGAGCTGGACTGTTCCCATGAGGCACATGCACAAGACTGATTTGCATATAGCTGTGTCTAAACTGGGGTGGCGAAGTGAGCTAAAGAACGATCATGGATTCAACCCAGATCTGTGACTGGGGGTGAGTTTCTGAAAAGTTTCAGCGCTCCGTCCATCATCTCCTTGTGTTTACTTTGAGTAGTACTAATGTAGCAATACTAAATGTAATGCAAAGTGCAGTTTATGAATAGGCTCTAACACGTCCATTCCTTGCTACAATCAGAAAGTGTACTAAGTTGAGTATCCCAGAATTTTAGGCATACGGTCTGGAAGTGGTTTGTACCCTGTCCAAGTAGGGGCTCTCCTGACACTATAGGGTTCCTCCTCAGTGGATGGCCTCCCGGTACAAACTAGGTCCCCCTGCTGGTGCTTCCTACGGGAACCATCCTTGCTCTGGGACTGCGTTTTTGGCAACCTGGGCCTCTGACCACCCCATCTCTCCTCCTACCCTGAGAGACCCTCTACCCATCCCCCTACACTGGGACCTATCTGGGCTACTGCGAACCTCCCTCACCTCCCTTTGTTGGGGTGGGAAACCTGAGCCACTCCCTTTGGGATCACTCCCCAATGCCTTTCCAAGCCCTCTGTCATCTACCACAAGGTCTGTTTCCAGTGCAAGCTACCTGAGGTCAGATAATTCACACTCCACCGGATGTTGGCATAGCTCTGACAAGCCTTGATTAAACATATGCTCTCCAGCAATCAAATTGTACAGCCCCTCACATGTGTTCACCATACTACCCTTCATCCAACCATCCAGTGTCTTGAAAAAGTACCCACTTCACCGTACCGAGGCTGGTGAGACAGTACCCGACTGTCCCAGAAACTCAACCCACATTCTTAAGGGGTGTCTCCATACCTCCTTACCAAGGCTATTCCTATGGGGGTGTACCTATTCCTGTCCCTCCCTTCTGCAGCCTGTAGGGTAGCCCTTCCACCACTAGGAAAATGACTCCTTGTGCCTGTTCTGCAATCCTCCTAAGAGACCCTGCGCACCTCTGGAGCTACCTCATATGCCTGAACCCCTTCCTTGAAGTCAGGCACCAAGTCGTTGGGTATTAGAACTTTTTCGTCTGTATTGGACATGATTCTTTCGCTGCAACCATCTGACCTGGACACAACCATCCTGGCTACCAGCTCCAGCTCCAGCTCCATCTCTCTCATTCTCAGTTCATGAGCAAAACACATTTTTCTATCTTCCACGGCCAACTTATTGTTCTCCATGGCCAAGGCATCCTTTTCTGCCTCCCTTTTGAATCTCACTAGTTCCAACTGGAGCTCCCTTTCGTGCTCCAGTTTCAACTTTTCCAGCCTGTGCTTTCTAGCTTCCCACCTGTCCCCCATCTCCTCTGGAGAGAGGCATTTAGAGGAAACACTACTGCTTGCACCTGAAGGTGCCCTCCTCCCAGGCAGATCCTGATTCACAAAATCCTCATGGAGGCTCTCCTTCACATCCTCATTATTATGTCTGTCCTCTGAGTGCTCAACAGTCTGCTTGGCTTCTCACCAGGTCCTCTGCGCCTCTTGAAGCTCTTGCTGTTTAGTGAGGTCCCTAATAGGATATTAGAAGTCCTTGCAGAACATTTTGAGCTGAGATACCATTATCTCTAACTCAAACACCGAATCTGTATCTCCAACTGCTGACTCACCAGCCTGGGACATGATTGTGGGTCAAAAAACTCAGGAGTTGCAAAGAAGTGAAAAATCAAAAACAGTATGTGGTTGCATAGTGGTCTGTGATATAGAGTAGGGTTCACCAATTACTCCATGACAAAGTACAAACACAAGCCCTAGCCTCAACGCTAACCACCAATGTTAGATATGGGGTCGCTAGTTGGCAGTGATTGCCCCCTGCTAAGTAGGGCCCCTCACTGTAGTCCAATTGAGGGTGTTACACAGCTATGATAACCCCTGCTCACCCCCTTGGTTGCTTGGCACGAGCAGTCAGGCTTATCTCAGCAGCAATGTGTAAAGCCTTTGTACATAAACCGACAGTAACACAGTGAAAACACTACAAAATGAGTCCACACCAGTTTAGAAAAATAGCCAATATTTATCTGAATAAAACAAGACCAAAATGATATCACTTTTAAAAGGTTCAATCATTTCAGTCCTTACAAATCTCTGAATGCTTTACTTTTAGCACAAAGTACCTATGATGCATAAAATCAAAGACAAAAACATGCACTGGGAAGGTGAGGTGCCGGAAAAGCAAAACAATGCGTCGGTTCCTTACTATCAGGAGAGGTGATGCATAAAAAATCCAGACGTGCTGTTTCAATGCGGCAGTGGCAGAACAGGTACTGCCTCAATTTCACAGCTGTGAAGCAGGTGATGAGTCAATTTTGTCAGCTGCACAGTAGTCCCCACGTCTGAGTCTATGCATGCGCCAAGGATGTCGGTGACATAATGCTTGGCATTCAGCCATCAGCTGCACTGACTGCAGGCGCTGCATCGATTCTTCTGCCGCACGGCGGCAATGCATTGGGTATTCAAACACATGGCGCTTCTGCGTCGAAATAACGGGTGCTGAGAGTCGGTGCATGAATCTTCTACTCAGGTTACCAGATCCTACTTACAAGGGCCCAGGAACTGGTTTTGGCCCCCGTGGCAAGTTAAGGCTCTCATCAGAAGACACCACACACACAGGTAAGTCTTTGATGACCCTCAGACTTCTTAACAGGAGGCAAGCACTCACAAGCACTTGGAGAACCTTGGAAGCAGAATATAGAAAGTAAAGTCCGGTCCTTTCACCCCCAGGACAGGAGCAGCAAGCAGCAGGCCATCACAACAAAGCAACCAGCAAATTGACAGTGCATCCTGCAGCATCCAGTTCTTCTTCCTGCAGTATGCACGTTAGTCCAAAAGTGTTCTCATTTGAGAGTTCTCAGACTTCCACTACTTATTCCGCTTTTTGGCTTTGAAGTAGGCAAACTTGAAAGGAAAGTCGTTGTAGTTTGCAAGACCCTGCCTTTCCCTGACCTGGCTCCAGACACACGACAGAGGGATCAAGACAGCTTTCTGTGAGGACAGGCACAGCCCTATTGAGGTGTCAGTGACAATGCCCCCACCACTCTAGTTCAGGAAGGCCCATCAGCATGTGGATGGCCCATCAGGATATGCAAGGCACACCCCAGCTCCCTTTGTGTGATTGTCTAGAGTGAATGCACAAGAGCCTAACTGCCATCCTAACCCAGACATGAATTCTACAGACAGGCAGGGGCATAGAATGGTTAAGGAGGAAAATGCCCACTTTCTAAAAGTGGCTTTTTTAAATACGCAATTTAAAAAACTAACTTCAACAAAATATGTACTTTAACTTGTGAGTACAGAGACCCCAAACTCCAAGTCTCTGTCTGCTCCCAATGGGATATTACACTTAAAAGATAGTTCAAGGCAATCCCCATGTTACCCTATGGGAGAGATATTGTTTGCAATAGTGAAAAATGAAATTAGTAGTATTTCACTATTAGGACATGTAAAACACAACAGCACATATCCCACCTTTAAAATACTCAGTCCCCTGCCCATGGGGCTGCTTTGGGACTACCTTATGGCTGACTTACATGTAGTAAAAGGGAAAGTTTGAGCCTGAAAAGTGGGTGCCCTTGACAGGTCGAAATGGCAGTTTAAAAATACAGTCACAGACACCGCAGTGGCAGGTCTGAGACATGTTTGCAGGCTACTCATGTGGGTGGCACAATCAGTGCTGCAGGCCCACTAGTAGCATTTGATTTGTAGGCCCTTTGCACACTGATGCATTTTACTAGAGACTTACAAGTAAATCAAATATGCTATTCATGGATAAACCAATCACCATTGTAATTTAGACAGAGAGCATATGAACTTTAGCACTGGTCAGCAGTGGTAAAGTGTCCAGAGTCCTATAACCATGTCTGAACTGGGGTGGCAGAGTGGGCTAAAGAACGGTGATGGATCAAACCCAGATCTTTTGACTGGGTGTGAGTGTTTGATTGGTTCAGATGCTCCGTCCATCACCACCCCCTTTTGTACCGCTTTGGCCGCCATAAGTGTGGCAGGGTATGCTCAGACGTGAGTCCCTTGCTCACTTTGCCACTGGATTCAAGCAAGCCGGGCTGAAGACGGCTGGAATGCCAGAAACTGGTCCTCGGAAGCTTGTTTCCGGTCCAGGGAAGGCATGGCTTGGCAGTTCGGGCTGTACTGTTCCCATGAGGCACAGGGTCAGACTGATTTGCATATAGCCATGTCTGAACTGGGGTGGCAGAGTGGGCTAAAGAACGGTGATGGATCAAACCCAGATCTTTTGACTGGGTGTGAGTGTTTGATTGGTTCAGATGCTCCGTCCATCATCACCCCCTTTTGTACCGCTTTGGCCGCCATAAGTGTGGCAGGGTATGCTCAGACGTGAGTCCCTTGCTCACTTTGCCACTGGATTCAAGCAAGCCGGGCTGAAGACGGCTGGAATGCCAGAAACCGGTCCTCGGAAGCTTGTTTCCGGTCCAGGGAAGGCATGGCTTGGCAGTTAAGGCTGTACTGTTCCCATGAGGCACAGGGTCAGACTGATTTGCATATAGCCATGTCTGAACTGGGGTGGCAGAGTGGGCTAAAGAACGATGATGGATCAAACCCAGATCTTTTGACTGGGTGTGAGTGTTTGATTGGTTCAGATGCTCCGTCCATCACCACCCCCTTTTGTACCGCTTTGGCCGCCATGAGTGTGGCAGGGTATGCTCAGACATGAGTCCCTTGCTCACTTTACCACTGGATTCAAGCAAGCCGGGCTGAAGACGGCTGGAATGCCAGAAACCGGTCCTCGGAAGCTTGTTTCCGGTCCAGGGAAGGCATGGCTTGGCAGTTTGGGCTGTACTGTTCCCATGAGGCACAGGGTCAGACTGATTTGCATATAGCCATGTCTGAACTGGGGTGGCAGAGTGGGCTAAAGAACGGTGATGGATCAAACCCAGGTCTTTTGTCTGGGTGTGAGTGTTTGATTGGTTCAGATGCTCCGTCCATCACCACCCCCTTTTGTACCGCTTTGGCCGCCATAAGTGTGGCAGGGTATGCTGAGACGTGAGTCCCTTGCTCACTTTGCCACTGGATTCAAGCAAGCCGGGCTGAAGACGGCTGGAATGCCAGAAACCGGTCCTCGGAAGCTTGTTTCCGGTCCAGGGAAGGCATGGCTTGGCAGTTCGGGCTGTACTGTTCCCATGAGGCACAGGGTCAGACTGATTTGCATATAGCCATGTCTGAACTGGGGTGGCAGAGTGGGCTAAAGAACGGTGATGGATCAAACCCAGATCTTTTGACTGGGTGTGAGTGTTTGATTGGTTCAGATGCTCCGTCCATCACCACCCCCTTTTGTACCGCTTTGGCCGCCATAAGTGTGGCAGGGTATGCTCAGACGTGAGTCCCTTGCTCACTTTGCCACTGGATTCAAGCAAGCCGGACTGAAGACGGCTGGAATGCCAGAAACCGGTCCTCGGAAGCTTGTTTCCGGTCCAGGGAAGGCATGGCTTGGCAGTTCGGGCTGTACTGTTCCCATGAGGCACAGGGTCAGACTGATTTGCATATAGCCATGTCTGAACTGGGGTGGCAGAGTGGGCTAAAGAACGGTGATGGATCAAACCCAGATCTTTTGACTGGGTGTGAGTGTTTGATTGGTTCAGATGATCCGTCCATCACCACCCCCTTTTGTACCGCTTTGGCCGCCATAAGTGTGGCAGGGTATGCTCAGACGTGAGTCCCTTGCTCACTTTGCCACTGGATCCAAGCAAGCCGGGCTGAAGACGGCTGGGATGCCAGAAACCGGTCCTAGGAAGCTTGTTTCCGGTCCAGGGAAGGCATGGCTTGGCAGTTCGGGCTGTACTGTTCCCATGAGGCACAGGGTCAGACTGATTTGCATATAGCCATGTCTAAACTGGGGTGGCAGAGTGGGCTAAAGAACGGTGATGGATCAAACCCAGATCTTTAGACTGGGTGTGAGTGTTTGATTGGTTCAGATGCTCCGTCCATCACCACTCCCTTTTGTACCGCTTTGGCCACCATAAGTGTGGCAGGGTATGCTCAGACGTGAGTCCCTTGCTCACTTTGCCACTGGATTGAAGCAAGCCGGGCTGAAGACGGCTGGAATGCCAGAAACCGGTCCTCGGAAGCTTGTTTCCGGTCCAGGGAAGGCATGGCTTGGCAGTTCGGGCTGTACTGTTCCCATGAGGCACAGGGTCAGACTGATTTGCATATAGCCATGTCTGAACTGGGGTGGCAGAGTAGGCTAAAGAACGGTGATGGATCAAACCCAGGTCTTTTGACTGGGTGTGAGTGTTTTATTGGTTCAGATGCTTCGTCCATCACCACCCCCTTTTGTACTGCTTTGGCCGCCATAAGTGTGGCAGGGTATGCTCAGACGTGAGTCCCTTGCTCACTTTGCCACTGGATTCAAGCAAGCCGGGCTGAAGACGGCTGGAATGCCAGAAACCGGTCCTCGGAAGCTTGTTTCCGGTCCAGGGAAGGCATGGCTTGGCAGTTCGGGCTGTACTGTTCCCATGAGGCACAGGGTCAGACTGATTTGCATATAGCCATGTCTGAACTGGGGTGGCAGAGTGGGCTAAAGAACGGTGATGGATCAAACCCAGATCTTTTGACTGGGTGTGAGTGTTTGATTGGTTCAGATACTCCGTCCATCACCACCCCCTTTTCTACCGCTTTGGCTGCCATAAGTGTGGCAGGGTATGCTCAGACGTGAGTCCCTTGCTCACTTTGCCACTGGATTCAAGCAAGCCGGGCTGAAGACGGCTGGAATGCCAGAAACCGGTCCTCGGAAGCTTGTTTCCGGTCCAGGGAAGGCATGGCTTGGCAGTTCGGGCTATACTGTTCCCATGAGGCACAGGGTCAGACTGATTTGCATATAGCCATGTCTGAACTGGGGTGGTAGAGTGGGCTAAAGAACGGTGATGGATCAAACCCAGATCTTATGACTGGGTGTGAGTGTTTGATTGGTTCAGATGCTCCGTCCATCACCACCCCCTTTTGTACCGCTTTGGCCGCCATAAGTGTGGCAGGGTATGCTCAGACGTGAGTCCCTTGCTCACTTTGCCACTGGATTCAAGCAAGCCGGGCTGAAGACGGCTGGAATGCCAGAAACCGGTCCTCGGAAGCTTGTTTTCGGGCCAGGGAAGGCATGGCTTGGCAGTTCGGGCTGTACTGTTCCCATGAGGCACAGGGTCAGACTGATTTGCATATAGCCATGTCTGAACTGGGGTGGCAGAGTGGGCTACAGAACGCTGATGGATCAAACCCAGATCTTTTGACTGGGTGTGAGTGTTTGATTGGTTCAGATGCTCCGTCCATCACCACCCCCTTTTGTACCGCTTTGGCCGCCATAAGTGTGGCAGGGTATGCTCAGACGTGAGTCCCTTGCTCACTTTGCCACTGGATTCAAGCAAGCCGGGCTGAAGACGGCTGGAATGCCAGAAACCGGTCCTCGGAAGCTTGTTTCCGGTCCAGGGACGGCATGGCTTGGCAGTTCGGGCTGTACTGTTCCCATGAGGCACAGGGTCAGACTGATTTGCATATAGCCATGTCTGAACTGGGGTGGCAGAGTGGGCTAAAGAACGGTGATGGATCAAACCCAGATCTTTTGACTGGGTGTGAGTGTTTGATTGGTTCAGATGCTCCGTCCATCACCACCCCCTTTTGTACCTCTTTGGCCGCCATAAGTGTGGCAGGGTATGCTCAGACGTGAGTCCCTTGCTCACTTTGCCACTGGATTCAAGCAAGCCGGGCTGAAGACGGCTGGAATGCCAGAAACCGGTCCTCGGAAGCTTGTTTCCGGTCCAGGGAAGGCATGGCTTGGCAGTTCGGGCTGTACTGTTCCCATGAGGCACAGGGTCAGACTGATTTGCATATAGCCATGTCTGAACTGGGGTGGCAGAGTAGGCTAAAGAACGGTGATGGATCAAACCCAGATCTTTTGACTGGGTGTGAGTGTTTGATTGTTCAGATGCTCCGTCCATCACCACCCCCTTGTGTACCGCTTTGGCCGCCATAAGTGTGGCAGGGTATGCTCAGACGTGAGTCCCTTGCTCACTTTGCCACTGGATTCAAGCAAGCCGGGCTGAAGACGGCTGGAATGCCAGAAACCGGTCCTCGGAAGCTTGTTTCCGGTCCAGGGAAGGCATGGCTTGGCAGTTCGGGCTGTACTGTTCCCATGAGGCACAGGGTCAGACTGATTTGCATATAGCCATGTCTGAATTGGGGTGGCAGAGTGGGCTAAAGAACGGTGATGGATCAAACCCAGATCTTTTGACTGGGTGTGAGAGTTTGATTGGTTCAGATGCTCCGTCCATCACCACCCCCTTTTGTACCGCAGAGTCCTATAACCAGCAAACACGAAGTCAGAAAAATACAAAGGAAGGCAAAAGGTTGGGGATAACCCTGCAAAAAGGGCCATGTCCTACACAGATAAAACACTTTCGAATTTTTAATTTTATGCACTAATGTTTTCTGTCTGTTTTGGTAAAGTTCTGTTCATAGTGTGCTTATATTTGCACTCTAGGGTTTTCTGACTCATTTGTAAGCTGGGAACATTTATAATTTAGATGGCATAACCTCAGCTAGCTCTGCTTTCAGAAACACCTTAGTACTGAGCCAGATGCTACAGATTTACCAACTCCCTGCTATTCAAGGTGGTGTTCAAACTCTATTTTTCCTCTCCACTCCTACCATGCAGTGCATGGAAGTATTGAGAAGGGAAAAAATAACAATTACACTGATGCACTGAGAGAAACTTCCTGGTGTAAAAGTTACATTGACTTTTCAACAAAATAACACCATTCATTGAGGGTTTGTCTTTGAAAACCAGAAAGAAATTCATACCATTCAGCGATGAAGCATTGACAAAGCCGATCAGCCAGCATTGTGCAGCGTCCCTAACATTACATCTCCCATGTCTGAAGAAGCTCTTGGGAAATGAGAGACCACACACCAATGCCAAACCTTAAATTTGATTGATAAGGGGAATCTTGAGCTGCGGAAGTGGGGGCTTCTGCCTCTCCAGTCATTTGGCAGCCTGTCCACCAAATCTTAATCAGACCTATATAGTGAGCCTGATTTTAAATTGTTACCTCAAAATCATACAATTATTTGAAGAAAATTTAAATGTGAAGACAAATCTACCAAATTAATTCTTTTCATTATAGGGATGGCAAGTCTGAAAAAGTTTGTGTTTTTTGAATTATCTTTGAAAATTAGAGGATGCTGTAAATCAAGTCCCAAGTTTTCCTCCCAACAGTTATTCCAAGTAGGTATTAGAGCATGTTGAATGTTGTCTTAGTATGCTAAATCATTAGCTGGCATATTTAATCAATATTTCAAGTCAGTGACACAAATTGATGGAGACCTCAAAGACCAGAGACTATTAGAACTGATGTGGACACAATAACAAGTGGGTTTGGGTCATCCACAAAGTTGGAGGAACTTGAGCTGGTACATTGCAGTCATATTTCATCCCTCAATGTCATTGTCTGTGATTTCAGCTTTCCAACAAGTTTCAATGGATGAATAGAATTTCTGTCAGATCTAATGCAAAAGTGACTAACCGTAACCCAGGGTTTCTATCACTCTTAAGATTTTACATCACTCTGATCCTGAATGAGACCTTTTATCATGGTTTTCCCATGAAGAGAAAAAAAGAAGCATGTACTACAGTAACAGTTGAGGGCACATTTAGGGAAGATTTTATTGATTTATTTTTATTTTATTTATAAAGCGCAAACACTCATCCCCTAAGTGATATCAAGGTGCTAGAGAGCTCCCTATCTTCCAACTGTGAGAACTGAAAATTAGGTTTTGGATTAACTGCTAAAAAATCTTAATCTTTAAAAACTCAAGTTTTTCATTTTTTCCTAAACTCCAGGTGGTTAAAAGTCAAGCAAAGGAGTAAGGGCATGCTGTTCCAGTGGGCCACCTCCAGATGTGAAAACAAGCAGCCACCAGTTCTCGCTATTTTAAATCGTTTGGCCTTGGCAAGCGCAAGGTTTCGTGGCCTCAGTTTGCTCACTGGCTTTTAAAATTCCACTGTAGGTTGAATAATTTGGGTCCAGTCTCATATAGAGTCCTGGGTGCATGACAAAAAAGCTTACATCTGGCTTTTTTAACATTGGCAGCCAGGCTAGGGTTGCCAAGCTGACAGATTCTGAACTGTATCTATCCAGATTGCAGATCAGCTTCGCGACTGTGTTTTGGATCACCTGGAATCTGGTAAAAAGATAATCGGCCATACCCACACACAGGGCATTGCCATAATCCAATTTACTGGTTATCAGAGCTTGGACTATTGTTTTATGCCAGTCAACAGGTATCCATCGGAACAGTTATCTCAGTAGTTTGAGGATGCAATAGCATTTTCTGCAAGTACCCTTCATTTGCTTCCACATTGAAAGTGAGTCATTGATAATAATCCCAGGATTTGTTGCTGATTTCTTGGGTATTGGGGCCTCTCCTGGAGATGTGGGCTGCCAAGATGAGTCCCATATTCGGTGGGCTCTGCCAAGAAGTAGAATCTCAGTGTTATTGACACTGAGTATCAAGCAATGATCTGTCATTCAATCTGCTACTTCTGAGAGACAACTGATTAAATTATTTTGAGTTTTCTCATATTTCTCCCTAATGAAGATGGTCAGTTGAGCATCGTCCACATATGACCAAACCTCAATGCCCCAATTTCTTACCAGCATAGCTAGGGAGTAGGCATACATATTTTTTTTAAAAGCCAGACTCAGAAAGGAGCCCTGTGGAGTTCTGCATTGGAGTCCAATTTAATGAAGTTTCCTCATCAGACAACTATGGGAGATGTTGTCAAAAGCCGCCGGCATGTCGAGTAGAATCAGGGCGGCGGCCTTACCCTGATTGACTACAGACCTGATGTCGTCCATTTCAGCCAAAAGGGGAACCTCGTCTGTGCAGGGCCTTGTAAGTTTTTATTTTCTAGAAAGTTAGTGTGCTGTCCATTCACAATTTTTTCAAATATCTTGGACATAAATGGGGGCTAAGATATGGGCCAGTAGTTGGTGAGCACAGAGACATTCATTCCGGGCTTCTTTGTTAGAGGTAGCATTTAAGCCTTCTTCGTAATATCATGATATGTTGCCTCTTCCAAGGATTGATTACAGATTTGTGGAAAAAGGGAGGCTCAGTATAGCAGTTAACTTAGAATAGATAACATGAGGGCAAGGATAGAGAGGAGATCCTGACTTAATTTCAGTCATTGACTTCGCAACTTGTTCTTCCGTGATTCTTTCAAAAGAACTCAAATGAGTAGCAGCTTCTAGATGTAGGTCTAGTAGTTCATAAGGGAACTTGTCCAAAGACAGTTGAGTGTCACCGGATGAGTAGATTTTCTCGATTTTATAATTAAAATTATTTCCAATTTCCTCACGGTGAGCTTCTCTGGGAATGATCGTTTGGGAGAGGCATGTTGGCTGGGAGAACTCTTTTACCAATTTTGAACAGTTCCTTTGAAGATCTTCTATTCTATTCAATTATCCTAATGAAGTAGTCCTTCTTAGCCCTCCTTAGTGCTTTGTGATATTTTTTCAGTTCCTCTTTGTGATTTAGGTGATCTATTAGAGTTTTTGAGTGCCTACAGGTATGTTTGAAAGCTTTACATTTCCTTTTTGCTAGCCTTAAATCATTAGAGTACCATTTTCAGAAAGTGAACCTCTAACTGTCCAAGGAATTAGTGATGGTGGTGTCATATGGCCGTTAGGGACATTGTCGACATCGCTAAGTAACATAAACATGAGCTCTGCTGCCATGATGCTGCTTTTGCACACGTTCCTACATGACTTTATTTTTGCAAGACTTTGTTTATGCCTTTCACATGAGAACCATCTGCTTTTTGCGTTGTCTGTCTGTTCCTGGGATTTAATCTGAAGACAGCGAGCAAGGTCGATAAATAATGTCCCTTGTTATTCTGTTCTGGTCAGGCCCTAGCATCTAGACAAAACACGCCAACACAGCTGCGCCTGCTGAAGACTCGTACTTGATATTACAGGAATGCATGTTGGTGAACACACACTTGGAGAGGGACCTTTACAGGGAGAAGACCATGCTGTTCCTATGATGTAGATATACCATCTAGGCACAAAGGTATGGGGTCTGCTGACAAAGCCCCGAGATCTTCTATTATATAATAATACTTCTTCTTACCAAGGGGAAGGTGGTTAGGCCGTGTAGTCCTTTGTCCACTGTCTAAATAAGATGACATCTCCCTTTATAATATATGGACTTTTTACAATGGTAACTGTTTTAGGTTTATGCGTTTTGCTGGTGGTAGTGGCTTGTATACTGCGTTATAGAGCACACTAGCTAAAATAAACATTTTAAACTATAAAAGTGTTGATGTCAATTCTTATTGTGTACAAGTACGAGTGAGTGAGAAAAAGGGAACGTCTTGTTATCGCAATTCGTGAGAGAGTCTGTAGTGTTGTTTTCTGGGGTGTCTAATCATTTGCATCTTCGTGATTGTTTAGGAGAGCGAGTGAGACACTATAGCTAGTCGGTCCTGGGATTGTGGGTACTGAGGCGGTAGAAAGGCTTAGCCCCTATACACAGAGGTCCCATATTCCTGCACTTAGTTCTGTGTATGTGCAGAAGCCCTACAACATGGCGCCACCAACATTTAGTCTGGTTCTTACCTGCAAGACTCCTGAGTAGTGCTTGTGCTTGTCCACAATCCCCTCACTCTGTTTCTGGAGTCCGATGTAACGGTGTTGCCTCCTATATCTGACATCTGACATTTTATGGGTTTTTCATGCTTGAATTTTAAAAGGTCTAACTCTTTCTCTAGCCCAGTGTTGCGCTGTCGCTCGTAGGTTGTTTTACCATACTTTTCATTATGATAGTTCACCAGACACAGCTTATTTGACTCAACATGGAGTCCCTAATGCTGGTGCTGCTCTTATTTTTGTTGTTGAGGCAGATGCAGCTCACCGCTTCGAGGTATTCTATTCTTGGGTCACCTTTCCGGCAGTGGATGGAAATGATAATTTCTTTCACAAATATACTGCACTGCGCTTCCGCAGAATTATCGACCTTATAGATCTTTTGAAGTTCTGTTGATGGCTTGGCAACATACCATATAGTTTAATGGTGCCCTTCCTTACCCTTTGACAGTGGTCCGTTTAGGCCCTTAACAATTGATGGGGCCATATGGCCCGTTCTGGCTGGGTATAACGTACATCCAAATTATCTTAACATTACTATTGCAGAGCTACGCGTATTACATACATCGTAACACGGATACCTATAGAGCTGTTATACAGTTCATGTCATGCAACATACTGGTGACACCACTTGGAGTTGCTG
Source organism: Lissotriton helveticus (assembly GCF_964261635.1). Lineage (NCBI taxonomy): Eukaryota > Metazoa > Chordata > Amphibia > Caudata > Salamandridae > Lissotriton > Lissotriton helveticus. The sequence goes on from NC_136067.1 coordinate 1,533,690,752, forward strand.
CACAACCGCTGGGACATGGTGGTTTAGTTATAAGTCCCCTCATGATTAATTCAGTGATCGGCAAGCGTCCACAAAATAAGGATGAACTTCCTTATTGGCTTGCAGAAAATGCGCTTACCTAAAAACCTTGTTCCAGAGTTAGCTGATTGTAGTACTTGGGGTAGAGTGTTTGCAGCGGTATAAAACGTGTTCAGGATGAACACTGGTACCGAAGCGGTGGGTGTGTTCGACATTGTTTATGATATGATCCTTGCTAATGAGGAGGGTGATGCTGTAACTTTACAAGTGGCACATCGCTTTGCGGCTGTAGCTCACACAGACAAACAGCACACATTACCGAAGATTATTGCTAAAGCTTAAAAAACCATAATAGTCTGGGAATTAAGCCTTTTACTCTAACTCAACCACAACAAAAACCCCAAACTGAGAAGGATGGGCGCCAATTCATTCCTAAAGAGAACTGGAGTAAAAAACAGAGGCAGCAAACCCAGAAGCAAAGTTTGTGTGCTGGCTCACCGACACCTGATTCTTCTGAGTGTACTTATAACTTGCGCAATTGCGCGAAACTTAAGACTCCAGACAGACTTCAAGTCCCTGATCAGCTCTCTCCTCGTTCTTTGCAGGACACATCAGACTCTCAAGACGGTGGAGTAGAGCACCAGGATCGCATCAAAGGCGTGACCACTCAGCAGGGACGGGATCAACCTCGCCAGTTTTACGTAAAAGCCAAACAAGAGGGACTGCCTTGGTTTTGAAAAGAAGGAAATTGCCGCTTTAAGAGCGAAATATGCCTCAGACGGTGAGAACGCTACTCCCACATTGGACATGGGCAGTGACAGTCCTCGACAGCACGGTGGAAGTTACCATAGTGCGGGAGGTGCTGTGTCCCTGTCTGGAGGAGAGAGCAATCGATACATTTATTGCAGTGGAAACAGCGGATACACAAGTTGCACCCCCTGATAGACTAAATGTTCATACATTTGTAGTACAGAGCACACCCAACTCTGCATTAGTGAATAACAAAAACTACACTGGATATATCCAATGGTTTTTAAAGTCACTATTTGGCTCAAGAGAGCCATTTTTGACCGCATTTAGCGCCGTTGCCAACCAAAAAAGATTTACGCATTTGCCTATGGGCTATAGGAACAGCCCTGGGGCATTTGTGTTGTGTCTTTTTTACACAGCATTGACCCAGATGCGCTCTCATATGTCGATGACATTTATCTGACGGATGATGTACTGATTCTGCATTTAGTCCGCGTGGTTCTGAGCATTCTGTTGTTTGTCGACTTTGGTTATAAATGTAATGTTGCTAATTCACACATCGCTTGCTTAGCGTTGCTTTTCTTGGGCTAAGCTCAATAATGAAGGTAGGGGATTGGCCCCCCACTTTCTGGAGAAGTGTGCACAATTGCGGCCTTCATCTACCCTGAAAAAAAATTCAGTCTTTGCTGGCATTTTTGAATTTCGGGAGAACTTACATTCCTGATTATGCCCATCGTATCAAATCGCTTTATGCATTGGTACAATCATCTTTTTCATCTGCCATCTGGCTTCTGTAACATACCTCGATTCTTCAATCTTTGCAGTCTGATCTGCTTGCAACTAACTTCTTGTTAACACATGACAATACTACGAACCTGGCTATACGTATTGTGCAGGATACGGTAGGTTTCAGACCCAGTACCAATTGCATACAAATCACGTTTATACACATCAGCGGAAATGCGTTTTTCCAATGTTGATTTTTTTTTAAAATGTGGTCCAAATGGCGATTTTGAAAGAATGATCTCTGGTGCAGGGGAAACACATTCTAATGGTTTTGCTTATACCAGCTGTAGAAGCAGTGACTAAGGCAAGGGTACCGAATTCTAAAGCTTTGCATCCTCGTTGGATACAATGGGCTATGTCTTAGACATCGGCTGATGTAACATTTATCTTTGATCCTGCCCTGCAGACACAGGAGTTTTTACAGAATGAACATGTTCATCCTCCTCCGTTGTAGTTGCTTCCTTTGGATCAGTAAAAATGTATCATTTATACTGACGGCTCGGCTCAACCTGCCATCAGGTCCAAACATGCCTATTTGGAAGCTTGCACTATTTTGGCTGCCGCAATTGTGAATGGTGATTTTAAGTCTTCCATAGTGCATACACAGGCACTTGGGGACTGTACTTGCTGTGTGCTCTTATTTTGGCTCCAGAATTCACAGATCCTAATGTGAACACTCTTATTGTGTGTGATTCTTGCTACTGTGTCCAGTCTTTTAATGACAACTTATTCTTTCAGTCTCAGAATGATTATAGAGACTCCAAAGGCACGCAAAGAAGCATACAATGATTTGGGTTTGAGTTGTGGAACTTAAAGAACATCTGCCACTCATAAATCAAAAAAACCCACATCAGTGCACATCATATATAGTCTCTTTTATCCATGTGCATTTAGCACGCAAAGACATGACTTCTTAATCCAAAGGAATCACGTAGTGTAGACAACTTCCAGATTTTATTTAGTTTAAAACAAGGTTCTTCACAGCCGACGCGCGTTTCGCCAGCTATGGGCTTTCTCAAGGCTAAATGCAATTTGTACAGTTCTCTATATACCGAAGTCTAAACCGTTCAAAACTCCCTTAGATAATGATCCTCACTTTCACACTATTATAGATGTCAATTGTCCTCATTCATTGCAGTTGTGGAGCCATGATAAGTTCCAACATAAAACCCGAAATGTGTCTCCGACCGATATGTAAACGCGACCACAGGATATACATATTCTTGGCCATCAGCGTGTGGGAACACATGCTGTTGGATTTTCTTTGGCTGATGAAGCAGCCAAATCTGCAGTAGCCACGTGTTCTGTTGCAGCAGTTACAAGGTCCATGACTAAAATCGACAATGAAATTCTGGCAGCTATTGCTGCTACAAAGGATGAAACTGATTCCCTGCAGGGCTTCCCTTCTAAGTATTCTCATCATTTGTCACCGAACAAGTTCCTTATGCTACAATACAGTCAGTTGGGGATTGGCTGATTCCCAACATGGACCGAAGGCTTCCTTTGATAATAGCGGCCCACAAAGGCATGACTTCGGCACATGCAGGAGTGTCTGCGACTGTTTCTATTTTACAGCAACGTGATTGGTGGTGTGGTTTATATAGACAAACCCGTAATTATGTGCTTTCTTTTGACATTTGTCAACCAATTAAACGGTCTACGGTTTCACGTCCACCACAAACACAGCTAAATATATAAAATCAGGCATTTGGCTGTGTGTATCTTGATCACTGTGGTCCATTGACTTCAGATACTGCATATAAATGTATTTTTGTTGCAGTTGATTTGTGCACTAGATTCCTATGGGTTTGGCCACAATGCAGTGCTGATGCTCGAAATGTCATCAGAGATTTGCGTGTCTTTGTTGGGACATTTGCCTTTGGCACCTTCCATTCTGACCAAGGTCCAGCGTTCGCCTCTAATAAAGGCCTGAGGGCAATTCTATAGTGGAACAAATGAACCGTGACTTAAAGCAATCTTTGACAGCTAGAGTCTTAGGTACTGGAAGGACTCGGCTGGCCCATTTGAATGGAGTTCAACGTGCACTTAATAATCTCCCGACAAGGACTCTTGGTGGGCAGACCCCATACGAAATGCTCTTTGGCATTAAAATGTTTGTGCCAGACCTTCATGGTCTAGACGTGGCGGCGGTCGCATCCTTTGACGGAGATAATCATTCTACTATGTTACAGGACTTATAAAAGACCCATGACAGCTTCGCTACAGAACATTTACCTTCTTTCGATGGAGCGGCAATGCTGATTCCGGTTGCCGGCTGCCTTCCTAAGATTGGAGATCTGGTATGAGAAAAACTGGAGAATAAAAAAAATTTAGTCCCTCTTATCGTGCATCGGTCCCTGTCCTTGGATTGAAGGGTACTCGTACTGTGATATTACCGCCTTTGCCTAGTCGTAAAGATAACAGATATATTTCGATTGACAATGTCAAACTACACCATCTGGCTGATTCAAAATAGTGTGACTCCCAATGCTTCAAGCAACTCTATTTCCATGAATGCGATGGCTTCAGCCTCTTCAACTAATGCCCGTGTTATTGGGGGTGAGATGGAGACTCCTATTGACATTCTGCCTGTTGTGCCCTTATCCTTCTCTGATGTCGAGTATGCATATCCTGTGGATGAGTGCCATATTGAAGTACAGGACAGCACTTTACATCATCAATCTGATGCTGCACTGCCTCCATTAATGAACGTGGGAACAAGCAGTTATTTTGGGAACTGTACGAGCTTCTCTCTTATGACTCTTCCTCTTCATCATCTACTGTGACAACTCCACCAATGCAAACAAGTATCTTCATCTCCTGGTTCAAAAAGACTTACTTGGTCCCATCCAGGACCCACATTTGGCTGATGCTTATACTGATTTTCCTCTTCATGTCGATTGAATTTGTGACAGTATTATTCTTGCTAATCAGTTGTCATTAATTGCCAGAACGCTCTGCGGTGAAGTTGGTTGATGGAATTCTGGCTCCCCATACATCGTCACATATCATGAAACGTGATCAAGCCCTTGTGAACATTTCTGCTTTCCCTGTTGCGGATGGCATAGTTTGAGATAAAGCTCCATTCGACATCCATGGTCCGATGGAAGTCCTCAACATACCATACGTGTTTTGCGTCTCCCTAGGACAGGTGGTAACACATGACATACATTCTGATGATTGGGATGTACAAGCGGTACGTTAGTTGTTTTCTGATTTAAAGTACTATGCTGCTTTTGATGCTGAGGATATATTTGAATTCTGCTAAGTAAACTGACTTATTCTGTTGCCAACATTATGGCCTTCATTTTTTGCATAAAACAAAAATGTTAAGACCTGTTTTTAATTATACGCAATGGGAACATTGTCCAACACCCCTAAGGGGAAGTTCCAAAACACTTCGGAATAAGTTCACCTATTTTACTGATTACAACATGTCCACTCCAGAGTCCTATTTCTTTAAACTGAAATTGGCCTCTCAATCTAAATTTATGCTGATGCACACAAAGTTTATTTATTCAAATGTATTTAGAACTGAATTGACCTTACAGGGTTACGAACACTGGAAAGATACCATTGAGTTGAAGATGATTTGTGGTACCAAGGCTTTTGCAGGTCCAAGGAACCTAAAATTACATAGTACGTGTCTTATTTCAACTCTAATATTATTTTCAAATGACACGGTGCACTAAACTACTTGTTTTGGCTTGGCCACAGCCAAAAATGTGAATATTCGGTCCATTCCCTCATTGGCTGAGTATGATAATTGGCATAAACACACCAATCATATAAGTGATGAACTACAAGCACTGTTTACAAATGGCAGTTTAAATGTCTCAAATGTTGAACCCTCAGGATGGTTGTTGTGGCAAACCAATTCCAATGCTTGTCAACTGCGTTTTCATAATGCTTCGACAGGTTTCACACAGACTAGACCTGATCCACGTTTCCCTCATTCTCATTCAGTCACCACGTTTTTATAGGGGAAATTGTGTCAACAATGGTTGGGACACTCCACATTGTCATCACTAAAGCAACACCTGTCACGCTTGTGAAATGACATTGATTTAGCTGACTGTATCCTAGGTCCTAAATCACCTAGATCAAAATGTTTTATCTATGAGGCTTATATTGAATTAGGATGTATGACGTTACAACGCCGTCTTTACACCGCGATACCATTAGGACGCGGTCATCACAACGCAAGTCGTTACAACGACTTGCGCTAGAGGTGCTGGATTTAGGAATAGTATAATTTACTATTCCAACTCCAGCCTACGTAACAGTAGGGAAGGTGTTGGAATAGTAAATCATACTATTCCTTGGTATATAGCGCCATCCAGAGCAAGTCGTTGTAACGACTTGCGTTGTAATGACCGTGTCGTATTGGTATCGCGTGTGTAAAGACCGCGTTGTAATGGTTGTCTCCCATTGAATTATGGAAACTTTCACAAATGGAAGCAGCGTTCCGTCTGCACCAAATTGACAAAGCTAATTTGGAAAAAGTTCTGGCAGTTGTAGGTAATAGCATAAACACATTGTGGTCCTGTATTTATACTCTTGATAATATAGTGTCATCTATTGTTAATATTGTTCAAAGGGATGTACGACATTACAACGCATGCTTTTACATCGCATGCTTTCACAACGCGAGTTTTACAACGCATACCATTACAACGCATAGTGCTTTGGGGCGCTGGATAGTGATTTATTTATTTACTATTCCAACTCCAGTCCCCATGGATAGTAGGGAAGGTGTTGGATAGTAAATTAAATATATTCCCTATCCTAAAGCGCCCCCCAGCGCAATGCGTTGTAATGGTTTGCGTTGTAAAATCTACGATGTAAAAGCACTGCGTGGTAAAAGTTGCGTTGTAAGTGATGTTCCCCTGTTCAAAGTGATGAATCTGTATTGTATCATGGTAAGAATCAATTCCGTTCTATTGTGCAATTTGCATGGACGTTGCAAACTCTCAAAGTGGGTAAAGTATCCTCGGATTATTTGAATGCTTCTGCATTGTTTATGCCATTTAACTTGACTGATAAACAAATGTTCATGCCCATGAAAAAAAGCTACATACACATTGTTGCACACTGAACAATTAGAACATTTATCATTTTCCGTAGCAGACTGATTCAGCTGTATGGTTAATTTATGGCGGTCTTTCTCTGCCATACTCGTTATTGCAGTTTAAATTTTGCATGAAACACTTCTCAATAGGCCGCTTTGAACCCTCGGGTAGTGTGTTTCTTCATGAATTGTGGTCCTTGCCTTTCACATACAGATGTCAAAGGGATGATAAGGAGGTTTTCCTGAAGTGGGAGGACTGTGATTCCATAGTAGACATTCCCTAGTTTGCAAACAAGTTAAGTTGCACGGCACTTGTAATGTGTCCGCCGCTAATCTGGCTTGTTTTTTTAAACATATGCCTGTCCCGGCAATAATTTTACACTCATATTGATTTCAAGTGGCAGTTATCTTATTTTGAATAACCACGACTGCTGTGGTATACGGACTGAAATCCCGTATATAGTAACAGTTTCACAACGTGTTACTTGTAGCAATGTGCTTTTTCCACCCCCGCATGCGATTACAGATAGTTCTCTTTGGCCTTCCATTCCAACTTTGAAAAGAGATTTCTATAAACTAAGCAGACTCAAAGCGCTATTGTTTCAACAGGAAGTGGCTCTCACTTCTTCTCGGGTGACCTTCGAATTGCAGGTGGCGAGAACATCTAGTGAAATCCAGTTGCTCCTGAATATGAATCTCCCCTTCATTTTGGGGAACTGATACATCAAATAGTTAACATGTCTGATACAGTAGGCCTTGCTCATATTTTTTAACTTGTGGGATCTGGCCTTGTGACCTCTTTTCAGACGATTATTGGAGTAATACTGGCCTTTATCCATTCCATTTTTTCCAGCGGCTTTGGAGGGTTTCCCTTGATATTAGCTCTGGCGGGTTGCATGCTGATACTTCTGCTCCTGTTACGCAATGGCTGCCCATCTTGTGGTATTGCACAGACCCGGCCAATTGCAACTGTACCGTGACCGAATGCAACAACTTTTTGGAAGCTTGCCAATAGCAACGCTTGGCATAACTTATGCAATAACTTTTCGCTTTACCTTTTCACTTGCGTGCAATCTGTGTTCTGCTGCTAGCGGTGCCCTTTCTATTGGGCCTTGGATTTATGCCACTGCAAGACATCATGCACAGACTCAGATAATGATCTGTTGATGGGTCCGTTACTGGCCCATGACCAGGCCTGTTCTGTGGATGGTCGTTGCGTGCGGCTGCACCTGGAGTGTTGGCTGAATGGAATACCTGTACGGCTGCACACCGCCTCTTACAATGGAGTTTCATTGAACATCACGCAAGTTGCCCGAATATACTCCTAGAAGCATCGGATTATGAGGAACACGTTGTTCCTACAAACTGCTTAACTGGATGGCATCCCTTTTGCCTTAAATTGCATTTTAAACAAAAAAATGTTTTGTAATTTCCCAAATGTTTTCACTCAAGCATTCTCTGACTCTGCTTATCTTTGAACTCTGTTTGGGTCTTTTATCTATATGCTATGACCTGGCCAAAAATGAGGGTGACATTTGCACGCTAGAGACATTGTCGACATTGCTAAGTTAGCATCAGCTCTGTTGCCATGATGCTGCTTTTGAGCACGTTACTACATGACTTTATTTTAGTAAGGCTCTGTTTATGCCTTTCACATGAGAACTGTCTGCTTTGTGTGTTTTCTGTCTGTTCCTGGGATTTAGTCTGAAGATGGTGAGCAAGGTTGCAAAACATTGTCCCTTGTTATTCTGTTCTGGTCAGTCCCTAGCACCTAGACAGAACACGCTACCACAGCTGCTGAAGACTCGCACTTTGATATTATGGGAATGTATGTTTGGTGAACACACACTTTGAGAGTGACCTTTCCAGGGAGAAGAGCCATGCTGTTCCTATGATGTAGATATACCATCTGTTAGAAAGGCGACCCCGGGGGAGGCAGAAGATGTCTGACTGACCACCCCTAGGTCCACCTCTCCGTCGAGAAGTAGCCGAGCATTACCGAGAGGCCTCCTGAATGAGGGCCCTCTCCTAGGATCGTACAGCAGAGTAATCACAACACTACAAACGGACACCACACAGGAGGTCAAGTTCTCAAGCTTTTATACGTAATAAAGGTTGCGGGTTCTTGGCAGTATATACAGGCGGATCGAGGGATCCGTAAAGTCCCGAAAAAGGGGGGTAAGGTAGCGGGACAGTCTTACTCTGGGCGGAGGACGGGGTACCCTACGCACAGCTCTCAATCCTCAAGCCGGGGGGTTCCGAGAGTTCAAGCCGCGGCAGCGCCAGCAGGCTTGCAGGATGGTTCAGCGAGGTAGGCCGCGGCAGCGCCAGCCGGCTCTCAGATGTTTCAGCAAGATAGGCCGCGGCAGTGCCAGCAGGCTCTCAGGATGGTTCAGCAAGATAGGCCGCGGCAGCGCCAGCAGGCTCTCAGATGTTTCAGCAAGGTAGGCCGCGGCAGCGCCAGCAGGCTCTCAGATGTTTCAGCAAGGTAGGCCGCGGCAGCGCCAGCAGGCTCTCAGATGTTTCAGCAAGGTAGGCCGCGGCAGCGCCAGCAGGCTCTCAGGAGGTTCAGCAAGATAGGCCGCGGCAGCGCCAGCAGGCTCTCAGATGTTTCAGCAAGATAGGCCGCGGCAGCGTCAGCAGGCTCTCAGGAGGTTCAGCAAGATAGGCCGCGGCAGCGCCAGCAGGCTCTCAGGAGGTTCAGCAGGATAGGCCGCGGCAGCGCCAGCAGGCTCTCAGGATGGTCGTCGGGTTACGGGGAGGATGAGTTCGTCTGGTGTTGGCCGTGACAGCGTCAGCAGGGCTTCCAGTCCAGGATACAACTCCCGTCCTAATCCAGGGCTGGTCCAGATATAGGTCTGGAGGTCTTTGAAGTCCGGACCCTCGCGCCTGGGGGTCAGAGGGGCCGGGATGATGGTGTCCAGACACCCAGCAGGGGGGTGGAGCCAGCACCCAGGGAGGCCGGAGGGCGATCGATACCAGGCGTCCGGGGCCGGTGGGAGGCCCATCGAAACTCCCCTTCCTCCGGGATCTGTCGAGTGGCCACTCGACCACCTGGGTGGATCTTGGTGCCTCGATGTCGGGGCTTCGCTGGGGCCTGGACTGGGGCCGAGGCCATGTGGTTGTGACGTGGTGGGTCCAAGATGGAGTCGGGCACGGCCTCGTGCTGAGGTCGTGCTAGGCCTACGCTGGGGTCAGGCCTGCGCTGGTGGACCGGGATGGTAGCCTGCCCTGTGGTGTTGGGGCGTGCAGGATCGGGCCGAAGGGGCCGCCCGAGGTCTGGTGGAGGGCGGATATCGTCCGGGGCCCGCCATGCGGGAGGGGTAGGACCACGCCATGAGGCCGGGTCCAACACGCGCCCCCCCCCCAACTGAAGGCAGGGGAGAGTCACCCATCCTCTTGGGGGTTCTCCTCGCCGAGGCGGAAGGATCTGGACAGGCCGTCAGCATTGGCGTGGTCGTTGCCGGGGCGATGCTCCACAGTGAAGTCCATCCCCTGCAGGGAGATGGACCAGCGTAGCAGCTTCGGGTTTTCTCCCCGCATCTGCATCAACCAACGCAGGGGCTGGTGGTCGGTCTGGACCCGGAAGTGGGTGCCGAAGAGGTAGGGCCGGAGCTTCTTGAGGGCCCACACCACGGCGAAGGCTTCCCTCTCGATGGTACTCCAGCGTTGCTCTCTCGCCAGCAGGCGGCGGCTGATGAAGGCCACAGGCTGGTCGATTCCTTCGGGGTTGACTTGGGACAGGACCGCCCCGATGCCGTGCTCCGAGGCGTCGGTCTGGACTACAAACTCTCTGCTGTAGTCGGGGGCCTGGAGCACAGGGGCGGTGCACATGGCAGTCTTTAGAGTCTCAAAGGCCAGTGCACCCTCTTTGGTAGCTTCTTGGAGGTCAGTTCGGTCAGGGGCCCCACAATGCTCCCGTAGTCTCTTACAAACCGCCGATAATATCCAGTGAGCCCCAGGAAGGCTCGGACAGCGGTCTGGGTGACCGGGGGCTCCCAGGCCCGGATGGCGTCTATCTTTGGTTGGAGGGGAGCCACGTGGCCGCTCCCCACTTGGTGTCCCAGATAGGTCACGGACCCTTGGCCTATCTGGCACTTACTGGCTTTGATGGTGAGTCCGGCCCGCCGAAGGGCCGTCAGGACCGTCCCGAGGTGGGTCAGGTGCTCACCCCAGTGAAGGCTGTATACAGCAATGTCATCGAGGTAGGCAGCGCTGTACTCTTCTAGTCCGGCCAGTACCTGGTTCACGAGTCTCTGGAAGGTTGCTGGGGCGTTCTTCATGCCGAAGGGCATCACTTTGAAGTGATAGTGGCCATCGGGGGTCGAGAAGGCTGATCGCTCTTGTGCACCCGGGGTGAGGCCGATCTGCCAATACCCCGCCGTGAGATCGAAGGTGCTGAGGAATTTGGCAGCTCCTAAGCGATCGATTAGTTCATCTGCCCTGGGGATAGGATGGGCGTCGGTCCTGGTGACTGCATTTAGTCCCCGGTAGTCAACACAAAACCGGAGCTCCGGAGCCGCTCCGGGGGCGGCGGCTTTAGGGACCAGGACAATGGGACTGGCCCAGGGGCTGTTGGAGGGTTCGACTACCCCCAGAGCTAACATCTTGGCCACTTCTGTTTGGATGCAGGCCCGAACCCGGTCGGGTACTCGAAAAGCTCGGTGCTTCACAGGCGGGCTGTCTCCGGTGTCCACATTGTGGACACACCACCGGGTGACCCCCGGAGTGAGGGAAAACAGATCCGCAAACTGCCCCAGCAGCTTCCGGCAGTCTTGTTGCTGATCTGGGGTCAGGGTAGAGGAGAGTCGGACCCCTTCGAAGGAGCCGTCTTTCTCGGAGGTGCTGAGGAGGTCTGGTAGGGGCTCGGAGTCGTCTTCCGCTCCGTCATCGGCCGCCAGCAGCAGACTTAGTTCAGTGCGGGCAAAGTGCGGCTTGAGTCGGTTAGCGTGGAGAACCCGGAGGGGGTTCCGGGGGGATTCCATGTCCACTAAGTAGGTGACGGGGCTCTTGCGCTCCACCACCTTGAAGGGCCCCATCCACTTGTCCTGGAGGGCACAAGGTTCGACCGGGGACATGACCCAGACCTGCTGGCCCGGCTCGAATTCGATGGATGAGGCATTCTGGTCATACTAGCGTTTCATCTCTTCCTGGCTAGCCTCCAGGTTGGCCTCGGCAAGTTCCCGGAACTTCCGAGTCTGATTGCGTAGGGTCAGGAGGTACCGGTAGACATCCGGTGGGGCATCTCGGACTGCCGTCTCCCAGCCTTCCTTGACCAGGCTGAGGGGGCCGCGGACCGGGTGCCCGTACAAGAGTTCGAAAGGGCTGAACCCCAGGGACTTCTGGGGTACCTCTCGGTAGGCGAACAGAAGGCAAGGCAGTAGGACATCCCATTTGCGCCGGAGGGGCTCTTCTAGGCCCTTGATCATCCCCTTCAGTGTCCTGTTGAATCGTTCGACTAGACCATTTCCTTGGGGATGATACGGAGTGGTGAACTTGTAGGCGACCCCGCACTGCTGCCAGAGGGACCGCATATGCTTCGAGATAAAAGTGGAGCCCCGATCACTCACGACTTCCCGGGGGAAGCCGACTCGGGAGAAGATGCTCATGAGGGCTCGGCCTACCACGGGGGCCGTGATGGTTCGGAGGGGGATGTCCTCAGGATAGCGTGTAGCATGATCCACCAGGACGAGGATGAAGCGGTGCCCCTGCGAGGTGCGAGGATCCAGGGGCCTTACGATGTCGATCCCCACTCGCTCGAAGGGGGTGGTGACCACGAGAAAAGGCTGGAGCTGAGGGCCTTCATCTTCCCCCCGCTCTTTCCGCTGGCTTGACAGGTCGGGCAGGTCCTGCAGTGGTTATGTACATCGTTCCGCATTTTCGGCCAGTAGAAATGGGTCACCAGGCGGCTGTAAGTTTTGTCCTGCCCCAGGTGCCCGGCGAGGGGCACATCATGTGCTAAGTGTAGGAGGAAGTCTCTGAATCGGAGGGGCACGACCAGCACCCGGCTGGCCCCTAGTTCGCCAATCTTCTGCTCACTGTAGAGAAGGTCGTTGTCCCAATAGACCCAGTGGGACCCCGCGGGGTCTCCCGCGGCTTGAGTAGCGGCCTGCTGTCGGACCCCCTCAAGGGAGGGGCAGGTTTTCTGCTCCTGCCGGAACTGTTCGCGAGTGGTGCCCCCTTCTTGGCGCCATTGAGCGAGTTCGGGGAGGTGTTGGAGCTCGGGGAGGTTTTCTTGGTCGGGCTCTTGGGAGCCGTGTTCCAGGCCAGGGTCCTCGGGGAGGACGGGTGACGGCGGTGCGGGCCGAAGCTCTTGAGTCGAAGCTTCCCCCGCTGGGGTGGAGGCTCGGGCGGACATGGAACGGGTGGTCGTGCAGACCCACTCGGGAAGGCCTAGCATCCCTAGGTGCTCTCTTCTTTCGACGCTTGCCCAGGGGGAACTTTCAAGGTCGTTCCCAAGGAGGCAGTCCACGGGGGCATCGTTGCGGACAGTCACTTTTAGCATGCCCGACACTCCCCCCCACTCGAAGGGGATGCGGGCCATCTGGCACAAAGTCTCTGAGTTATCTGCGGACCGGACTGGGCACAGGACGTTAGGAAGGATCTGTTCGGGGGTCACCAAATGGCAGCGGACGGCTGTTACGCTGGCTCCAGTGTCACGGAGGGCTTCGGTTCGGCGACCATTGATGGTGACCCACTGGCGGTACTTCTGGGTGTTGCCGGGGATCGGGCCTCGGGGGATCAGGTCGTGAGTCCCCAGGCAGGCTAAGGTCATGGCGGCGGGCTCCCACTCGGCCTGCTCGGGGCCGTTGTCCTCTTCCTCACTTCCTTCTTCACCCAGGGCCGCGGCCATTATCTGGCGGGCCGGGGGACCGGTGGTGCCGGGTCGCTGGTTCATCGGGCAGAGGGGGTCATTTGCGTAATGACCCTGTCGCTGGCATCTGTGGCACGTAACGTTCGGGCGGGCCCTGGTCTGGCTGGGGGGCCCCCTCTCTGGCCCAAGGGTGGTGACGTGGAGGCAGGGGATGACCCCTGGGGGGCGTCTTGTCCCCGGCTCTGGCCTACTCTGCCGCCTCGGGGTCGGTGGTTTCCCGGAGGTCCCCGGCCGGAGTCTTCCGTCGGACCCCGGGCGACTCGGGTGCTTGCCCATCTATCCGCCTCGACAGCGAGTTTTCGTGGCTCAGTCAGTTTGCTGTCTAGGAGGTGTTGCCGGAGTTCGACGAAGCAGTTATTGGATAGATGTTCCCACAGAAGGAGGTCGACCAACTGCTGGTAGGTGGTGACCCGACAGCCCCGAGTCCACCCCTCGAAGGCTCTGCTGTAATAGTTCACGTACTCCACCCACGTGGTACCGGGGATTTTTTTGCAGTCTCGGAATCGCTGCCGGTACATCTCGGGGGTGAGTCCGTAGCGAGTGAGGAGGGCGGTCTTCATGTGCTCATACGAGGTCATCTCGGTATCAGGGAGCTCCAGCAGGGCGTCTCTCCCTTCGTTGATAAACTTTCCCCACAGGACGGCACCCCAGTCCTTGAGGGGTACTCTATGGGCGGTCATGGCGACCTCGTAGGCTTTGAACCACTGCTGGATGTCGTCGTTCTTATAGTACTCTTTGACAACATCCTTGGGTATGTGCACCTTCGTGACCACCGGCGGGGGGGAGGTCTTACCCCCGGCGATGGCAGACTCGTTTGCCTTGGCTTTCAGTTCCATTTCTTTGAGGACGCGCTCGTGCTCGAGCATGAGTTTTTTCTCCTCGAGGTCTCTTTGTCTTCGCCTTTCTTCTAGGTCTCCTTCTAGCCATAGCTGCTCGAGGGCTAACTTCCTTTCTGCCAGTTGGATCTCTCCTTCTTGTCTGAGTTGAGCAAGATCTAACTCGTGGAGCCGGTTCTTCTCTCGTTCTCGGGCGTCTTCGTGGGAGAGGCCCGTGTCTGGGTTTGCGGGTCTCCCTCCCGCTGGGTTCGTCTCGGCCTCCGGGCCTCCGTTCGGGCCCGGGTTATCTTCACTCGGGGGTGGCGCCTCGCCGGCGTCCACCCAGGCCTGCAGGGCCGATTTAAAGTCTTCTTTGGTGCTTAAGCCAGTGGTAGCGATGCCTAGGTCTTTGCAGAATTGCTTTAGCTCCTTGTGACTGTAGTCTTCCATTTTCTCTTTCTGGAATTCTGTGCTCATGGTCGTAGTGGGTTTTTCTTGGTAGTGAGTGAATTACTCTCTGTACGATCTGCGTGTGCTCGGATCCCACCGCTGCCACCAATGTTAGAAAGGCGACCCCGGGGGAGGCAGAAGATGTCTGACTGACCACCCCTAGGTCCACCTCTCCGTCGAGAAGTAGCCGAGCGTTACCGAGAGGCCTCCTGAATGAGGGCCCTCTCCTAGGATCGTACAGCAGAGTAATCACAACACTACAAACGGACACCACACAGGAGGTCAAGTTCTCAAGCTTTTATACGTAATAAAGGTTGCGGGTTCTTGGCAGTATATACAGGCGGATCGAGGGATCCGTAAAGTCCCAAAAAAGGGGGGTAAGGTAGCGGGACAGTCTTACTCTGGGCGGAGAACGGGGTACCCTACGCACAGCTCTCAATCCTCGAGCCGGGGGGTTCCGAGAGTTCGAGCCGCGACTGCGCCAGCAGGCTTGCAGGATGGTTCAGCGAGGTAGGCCGCGGCAGCGCCAGCCGGCTCTCAGATGTTTCAGCAAGATAGGCCGCGGCAGCGCCAGCAGGCTCTCAGGATGGTTCAGCAAGATAGGCCGCGGCAGCGCCAGCAGGCTCTCAGATGTTTCAGCAAGGTAGGCCGCGGCAGCGCCAGCAGGCTCTCAGATGTTTCAGCAAGGTAGGCCGCGGCAGCGCCAGCAGGCTCTCAGATGTTTCAGCAAGGTAGGCCGCGGCAGCGCCAGCAGGCTCTCAGGAGGTTCAGCAAGATAGGCCGCGGCAGCGCCAGCAGGCTCTCAGATGTTTCAGCAAGATAGGCCGCGGCAGCGCCAGCAGGCTCTCAGGAGGTTCAGCAAGATAGGCCGCGGCAGCGCCAGCAGGCTCTCAGGAGGTTCAGCAGGATAGGCCGCGGCAGCGCCAGCAGGCTCTCAGGATGGTCGTCGGGTTACGGGGAGGATGAGTTCGTCTGGTGTCGGCCGTGACAGCGTCAGCAGGGCTTCCAGTCCAGTATACAACTCCCGTCCTAATCCAGGGCTGGCCCAGATATAGGTCTGGAGGTCTTTGAAGTCCGGACCCTCGCGCCTGGGGGTCAGAGGGGCCGGGATGATGGTGTCCAGACACCCAGCAGGGGGGTGGAGCCAGCGCCCAGGGAGGCCGGAGGGCGATCGATACCAGGCGTCCGGGGCCGGTGGGAGGCCCATCGAAACTCCCCTTCCTCCGGGATCTGTCGAGTGGCCACTCGACCACCTGGGTGGATCTTGGTGCCTCGATGTCGGGGCTTCGCTGGGGCCTGGACTGGGGCCGAGGCCACGTGGTTGTGACGTGGTGGGTCCAAGATGGAGTCGGGCACGGCCTCGTGCTGAGGTCGTGCTGGGCCTACGCTGGGGTCAGGCCTGCGCTGGTGGACCGGGATGGTAGCCGGCCCTGTGGTGTTGGGGCGTGCAGGATCGGGCCGAAGGGGCCGCCCGAGGTCTGGTGGAGGGCGGATATCGTCCGGGGCCCGCCATGCGGGAGGGGTAGGACCACGCCATGAGGCCGGGTCCAACACCATCTAAGCACTAAAGAATGGGGTTTGCTGACAAAGCGCAGAGATCTTCTATTATATAATAATACTTCTTCTTACCAAGGGGTGGGGAGGTGGTTAGGCCTTATAGAGCTTTATCCACTGTCAATATAAGATGACATCTCCCTTTATAATATATGGGCTTGCTAAAATTGTAACTGTTTTAGGTTTATGCATTTTGCTGCTGGTAGTGGCTTGTATGCTGCGTTATAGAGCACAGTAGCTAAAATAAACATTTTAAACTATAACAGCGTCTCTGTCAATTCAAATTGTAGTCAAGTACGAGTGAGTGAGCGAAAGGGAATGTCTTGTTACCACGATTCCTGAGAGAGTCGGGAGTGTTGTGTTCTGGGGTGTCTAATCATTTGCATCTTCGTGATTGTTTAGGAGTGCAAGTGAGACACTATAGCTAGTCGGTTCTGGGATTGTGGGTCCTGAGGCAGTAGCCCCTATACACCGAGGTCCCGTATTTCTGCACATAGTTCAGTGTATGAGCAGAATCCCTGCAACAGGGGCATTGAAGTTTTTACATTTTTTGTCTAAAGGTCTTGTTTGGTTATTAGATGGTAGAATAAAGTGATTCGAGACATTTTCAATATTTATATGGCTCCAGGGTTTTTTGGGTGCTACGGACTGGGCTGGAGGTATTTTTTGATCCACTGGTAATGTAAGATTAAATGGGACAAGAGAGTAATCTTTCCCTGTTGAAGGAACAGTGTCAAGAATTTTCATAGCTTCAATATTTGAAAAATGAAGATCTAAATTATGCCAGGTCCATGAGTAGGGGCAGTAATCCATTGTTTTAGTTGGAGTATTTTCATGTCATTCACTAAATGTCTACAAAGTGGATCCTCCCTAGTCTCATACTGTAGGTTAAAATCCCCAATGACTAAATAATGATTGTGCTTAACACGTAGAAGTATTAGCTAAGCAAGGCGGTTAGTCATCATTTGGGGTTGGTAGCCTGGTGGTCTATAAATGACTGCACCTACAAATAGCTTTCTTTTTTCCAGGACAGCTGGAAGGCTAGAATGTTACAGTTTGTGTGAGAAGAGCTAAGTTCAGTGGAGCAGGTAAATGCATCTTTGAAAAAAATTGCACTGCCTCCTCCCATGCAGCCAACTCTATTACAATTCAATATCGTATAGCCTAATGTAGTGGCCAGCGAGATTTCGGTTAGGATGAATCTTTAAGCCAAGTTTCTGTTATAAACACGAGGCTCGGCTTAACCTCTGTGATAGTGTCCCAAATATCTAAGCAATGTTAAGGTAGGGACCCTGCATTAAAATATAGGCATTTCAAATGTGGTCTAGTAAATAATAATAATTGTCTTTCTTTGGAATTGGAAAATATGAATTTTAATGTCTGCCTTTTTACTTGCAATAATTGAGTGAGCCTGGGCACATGATTTTATCTCATAGCAATTCCTTTTCTAGTTAAGTCTATGCCTAGGTATAGTTGAAATATCTTGTGGGTGTAACACATTAATTATGGAAAAAGAAGGGCAATTGTGGTGACACTTGCACAGTGAGATCCTTTGATGCATCTGGACACTTATTGTACATAGAACATTGCTTGTAGGTTGTGGGTTTCTTTGGTATGTGTAATTTATGCTAGATATATGACCGAGGTTGGTTTTGTTAGATCACAACTAGGAAAGGGACCTACTCAAAAATGCGGTTTCCATTGCTAGAAATGTTTAAAATAATTTGAATATTATTTTGGCGGGGGACCTGCACATGGAAGTATTTATGTAGGATTTTGAACCTCATTTTTCGAGTAGTTTCTTCAGAGCCTAGCTGTCTGTTTAATGGCCCACATGTCAATTATTTCATCAATGTGCAGGCTTGGTCACACTAGCACTGTTCTTTGCTTTCATGGCTGATTGCTCGTATTCCGGCAGTTACTGTGCTCTGTAGCACCGAAGACCAACACCAACGGCCACATCCATCATTGTTGCCGTTTGCGATTTCTTAATTGCGAAAATTAAGGGATCGCAATTAAGAAATCGCAAAAGGCTATGCATCAAGAAATCGCAATTTTTTTGGCGATTTCTTAAAATTCCTTAATTGCGATTCACAATTTGCGAATCGCAATTAAGGAATCCCTTCCCATTGATTCCTATGGGCATAGAGGCCCATAGGAATGAATGGGAAGTCATTCTCAATTTGCGATTAGCAATTTGCGAATCGCAAATTGAGAATGCAATTTCAAGGGTGCAGGGGGGTTCAAAGGACCCCCCCTGCACCCCTGAAATATACCTTTAAGTGCATTTTTCACACACACATGCCCCAAGGGCATGTGTGTGTGTGAAATGAAACATTCAAAAATGCACTTTTGTGCATTTTTTAAATTTTTCGCAAATTACCATGAAGGTCAACTTTATGGTAATTTACCTCTCCCTATTTGCGAATTTGCAAATTTAAAATGTTCATGCATTGCATTTAAGAAATATCAAATTGCGATTTCTTAAATGCAATCGCAATTTTAGAAATCGCAACATGATTGCGATTTCAAAAATCAATTGCATTCGCAAACGGCCGAAAATTGCGATTCGCACCGTTTGCGAATGGAATTGACAATGATACATGTGCCCGCAAATGTTTTGCCTGTTCTATATCCTTATTTTGTCCATTGTACAATGTTAGGTGCTGCCACTGCTCTTTGACAAATTACCTAGGGGAAGCATTGTGATCCGGTTATTCTCGTCTCATTTTCCCTGTCTGTGGAAATCATATTCAGTCAAATAATGAGTAAGAGTTGCTGTGGTTTTTCACAATCATGGCTAATAGCAGCTTGTCTTCAAATGGACATTTTAATGCGTTTTGAAATGTATGAGGTATTCTACCCACCTACTGTAAGACTCCAAGGGGCATATTTACAAGACAGTGGTGAAGCGTGTCGTTAAGGCAAGAAGGCTAACAGCATGCTTCTTCACTTTAGAAACACAGGGCTGCTTGATCATATTTACTAGAATATGATGCAGCCATATAACTTTATCTGCCTAGCGCCAATGCAGGCACCCTTGCACCATAGTGCAAGAGTGCCTGTGTTGCGGGGAAGATTGTTTATGTGCAGGAAGGTCCGCCTTCCTGCACATAAACAATCTTTAAATGCAGTTTTGTAACTTCTATGTGTGCTGCTTAATGCAGCACACATAGAAATTGCAAAACTGCATTTTTTAAAAAAATTATTGTTTATGTGCAGGAAGGGAGACCTTCCTGCCCATATACAATCATTGGCGCTTTGCTGTTTCTATGTGTGCTGCCCAATGCAGCACACATGGAAACAGCAAAAATGAGGAGAAAAAAAGCATTTCTCCCGTTTTGCCTGCTTAAGACCAGGTTTTTCCACTGGTCTTAATTTTGGTGTTGTGGTAGAACGCCCACCACATCACCCATTGCCTGACCCTTCCACACTAAATGTAGCGTGAAAAGGGGTCTGATTTACAAGGCAGCGTTAAGCCATGTTAAGTGCAGGGCGGCTCGCATAGGTCACGCCGACTTGGCGATGCTGTGAGCACAAAGTAAGTGTTTTTATTTATTTATTTATTTACTCTCCACTTTCCCGTCGTATGTCACACTCCACTATACCCCACCCAGCCCCGCCCGCCCCACCTCCCCACAGCGTTACCTGTGCGAGCCGCCACTGGTTAGGTGGCTTAACTGTGCCTTCTAAATAAGGCAAAGCTCCTATCACCATCACAACGTCACTAAAAGTGGCGTTGTGGTGGCAATAGGAGCTTGTAAATATGCCCCCAACTATCCCAAACAGAACCTTTTGAATTTGGCTGAAGGCTGTGTTGTTTTCGAAATGGCATTTAAAGCATTTCAATATTGCCTTACCGGCCTGTGTGTATGAACGCAGAGTTAAAAGTTGGAATCTCACCACAGACGTCAGACACTGATTGGAGACAGCTAGTGAAGGGTTTGCACGCCTGAAAATTGTCTGGAATTTCATATTAGTTGTGACGTTATTTCCTATGTTCCTTAGATATAGAAGCATGTTAGAGGCCATTTGTCTCCCAGTGCTACAATTCTAAATCTAATATCCAATTGAAAGACTACACTTCATTTCCGTTCTTCATAGGCAGTCTAATTGCTGTTTGAGCAGAGAAGGTCATAAATTGCTAATTTCCTGTTCCAGATTTTAAACTTCCTGGCTCGCCTCCTGACATATGCTATGTTCTATTGCCCGGGTTAATACGTTGTCTTTTAGGCTTCATGGACCAGAGTCACACAGCGACCACGGTGTAATTGATCAGCCCTCTTTCAAAACACAATATGGTAAGTGAAATTGGCAGTGGTGTAATACCAGTCAAGACTGATGCAACTCTGAATTGCCTTTAGGTTTCCCCATTTTCAGTTTCACCGTGCTCTATTTAACAATGTAGACGAAATCTGCATTTGTATTATTTGCTACTGTGAATGGCTACGAAATAGTCCTGTTTCGGTGTGTGACACCTTGAGAAAGTCCTGGCTTTTTAGTCAACGCCACACATGTGACCACTGTTGTTAAATGCAAAACTATAAGTTGCAAAATTCAACGTGCCTCTGGCTAAAACACCCAGGAACAGCATAAGGTGTCATATATGACATAGTGTCAATTTGCAACCCTGAAAAATGCAAGGACTAATACAACTAGTTGTCATTATTCGATGGCATTAGCTGACATTGTTTTATCACCGGGGTTTAGCTATGAATATTGGTGCATGATCAGTGGTACGCGGGCCAAGGATTGTAAGGAGTTTTACTAACTGGCCGTGGGGGTAGGCCCCATTTCCTTGCTTGCATTAGGGCCCTTGGCACACTAGCTATGCCACTGTTTATCCATTGGAAACTATCATCACATTTACTGATGTCATCATGTTTTTCCCATGAACACACACTACTCTTGCAAAAATACCATTCACATTTATGCATCATGTTTGCCCCTGACACAAAGGAGAACTGAGTAGGTACTCCAATCAGGCAGCTGCTCTGGGAGTACTGTGTCTTGTTCTGTCCCTCCTCCTCTGTGCATCGAGTGTCTAGGACTTTATGCCTCTTTTTAGTGCTTCATCTGGAGACAAGTAATTTCTTATCTTGCTGACCTACCAGTGTTTGAAGCATTCCATTTAGAATATTGTGCACTTTACCACTGCTAACCAGTGCTAAAGTACTTGTGCTCTCTCCTTGAAACATGTTAGACTGGCTTATATGCAATTGCCATATTTAATTTATTTCTAAGTTCCCAGTAGAGTGGCACTACTTGTGCCCAGGGCCTTTAAATTAAATGCTACAAGTGGGCCTGCATCAATTTTATTTATTTATTTATTTATTCAGAGTTTTATATAGCGCAAACATAACCCATTTGGGTATCAGAGTGTTTCACAGAAATATAGTATTCCTGATGTAAACGTTTGAGAGCGGACATTTATACATATCTCTAGAGCATAAAATTCAATTCCCAGAGCAAGAAAAGACATTTGCAATTGAAAGTAATACGTGAGCCTAAAGGATTAATAGTATAAAAATTAGTACACTTGAATGAAAATCAGGAAATACTCTATATTTTACAGTGTTACTGGGTGCATGACTCTGGTAAGTTACATGGTTAGCCTCTCTGAAGAGTATTGTATAGATCCAATATGCTTCATTTTGGGAGTCTTCTGGAGCTAGCGGATTACATACCCGTAGGGAATATGTGATAATCTCTAAACAAACATTTAAGTGATTGTTATGTAGATGGTTATGGTAGGAATTTGCTCATTAGAAAGATCTTAGCTTCCTTTTTGAAGCTTGAGGTGGTCAGGATTCTTCTAATGTTTGGAAGCAGCAAATTCCAGATTCTAGGTGTGGCTCTAGAGAACGTTCTGTCGCAAGCTTTCTTCTTCTGGAATAATGGAGGTTTCAGCACCTATCTCTGGTGCTCCAAGAGTATCTGCCTCCTCTGGATATCTTAATTTTCTGAGCTAGATACATCAGTGTTTTGAAGTGTATAACTTTGTGTGTGATACAAGGCAGTTTGCGTTTAATTCTGGCTTCATATGGTAGCCAATTCAGAACCTTCAGCTGTGGAGAGATGTGGTTGAATTTTCTAGAACCTGTTATGAGTCTCGCTGCTGCACTGCCACAAGCTTTTAGTGGGGCTGTTGAAATCTTGGGTATTCCTGATTGTGTTATACATCCATATTCGATAGTCAAGATGACTAAGGCCTGGACTGCCATTTCAAGGTCTGATTTTTCGATGAATGGTTTCCCTTTTCTAAGATACCTCAGGTGAAACTGGGCGCTTTTAGCCAATGAGTTGATGTGGGTTCTTATCCAGTCTAATTCCTAGAGATTTGTTTGAATCCACTATGTTCTGGGTGCAGTTTAGCAAGGTGATCATCTTGGTCCATTCCTTTTCATCAGAAGAACTTTGGAGAGGGGGTACTAGTAGGAATGCTGTTTTTTGCAAGTTTAGTTTAAGCTGATTGCTTGTTAACCATTGAACTGTCACCTTTAATGCTCATTCATTGTCTTCATCTCCTCCAGTGACGAAATCTTAATATAAATCTGTGTGTCAGCTTCATACATGTGGAAAGAGATGTTGGCGCAAAATAGTATTTCAGTTAGAGGCTCCATATGTAGGGTAAATAGAGGTGGGGAAAGAGTTGAACCTTGTGGTACTCCAATCGTACCGCAATCGAGGGGAAGGTGATGGAAGTTTTTGATTTACCCAAAATATCCGCATTCTGTTCTGCAAGAAATATTTAAACCATTCAAGAATTGTTCCCAATAATCTCATCCTATTTTCAAGTTGTTCTAGCAATTTATCATGGTTTACTGGGTCGAAAGCAGACAATAGGTCAAGAAGAATTAAAAGACAAGTTTCGTCTTGGTCTAGTGTATGTAGGGCATCATTCACTATATGAAGGATTGCTGTTTCTGTACTATGATCTGCCTGAACCCAAATTGGCAGTCGCTAGCCGATTAAATTCAGTAATGTGTTGGCTCAATTGTAATTGCACACATTTTTCTAGAACTTTAGGTAACAAAGGAATATTGGACACTGGTTGAAAATTATTTGGGTCGGAAGGGTTCTCTGTCAGTTTTTTATGGGGATGACTTATTCTGTTTTTAGGCTGACTGGTAAGGAACCCTGAGACAAAGAAGCATTGATTATCGTTTTCTAAATCGTAGGATGACAAATTGGTTGTTTCTCATCACGCATTTTGAAGGAAGAGGATCATTGTAGTGGTTATTTGGTTTTATAGGCAATAGGATTTTGGATATATCATTTTAGTAATATAACTTGAAGGATGACAATTGAGTTTTGTTTTTGGCCAATGCCTGATCAGAGTGTATTTTATTGTGTTATCAATTTGTGAAGTTCCCAGGCATGGTAGGTTAACATCGGCTGTCCTGAGCTCAATTTCCAAGGAGTTGGATTTTGCTGTAAAGAAGGATGAGTATTCTTCATCGCTTATTTGAGATGTTTTTACTTCTAGATAGGATTTTTCCATTTTATTTGATTGTTGTTTTACCATTTCGAAGAGCTTACATGGTCTGTTTTTGGCGTTTTCCCGTTCCATTCTAAAGAACTCTTTTTTTGATTTAAAAATACTTTTTTTGTAAGCGTTTCTGGTCTTTCTTAGCAGTTTAAGCTGGAGATGAGGTCTCCATTTCTGTTCGGTTAGCCTCCGATTTCACTTTTCGTAGTTCAGGGATCCATTAAACCAAAGATTTCTGCCTTTATCTGGGATTCTTCTCAGTTTTAAAGGAGCTAATGAATCAAATATATCTGACATATTTTAAGTTACAGTGATCTGTAAGTTAGCTAATGATTACCATATTGTTAGGTGGCGGATATCCTTTTTGCAATATGCTGCTAGTTGTCTAATCGTTTTGTTTCCTATACCCATTGTTTACGTTCGAGTGATTGCGTAGCTCTTTTCTTTATTACGCCAGATATGGGAAAGGTAATAATATGGTGATATGGTGATCTGATCAATTGCAAAGAGCAACCGAGATTATTTTGAAAGCCTTTTCTTTGAAGATGATCCAGTCTAGAGTAGAGCCTTTTGTGTGAGTTGTGAGAGGGCAGGCTTGAGCAAGGATTTGGTCTGCTAGAAAATCTTTAAAGACATTGACCTGATTATCATTAAGATTATCCCAATGAAGATTGAAAACCCCTAGACATATATCATTGGAGTGAGGGTCAGAGTTTGCTGTAATGATTTGCATTAGGTTGTCGTTCTTATCTGACAGATGGTAAAATGTATGACATTTGCACAGTTGATTATCTGTATTTCTTATGTAAAGTTCAAGATAGTCACAAGAGTCAAGTGGATTAGAGTGTAGTTGAATAACGGAGAGATCAGAGCAATGGATGGAGGAGGTGAGTGATGTCTGAGGCAGGCTTCACTCCTGACCGTCAGTTAAGTAGAAGGCCTAAGAGAGGTTTCAAAGAATTACTGGGGTTTATGTCATGATTAATGGTGGTTAAAGATACTCTCGTCAAAATATTAATGTTTAACTTTTTATTCTTGGGCACAAATGTTCTGTTTGCAATGATTGGGATCGATCTAATTTTATTTTCATCTCCCTCGATGGGGAGACTGGATGAATTGGGTAATGACCAGTAGGCTAGCAGTGGGATTTCTGTTTCATCCTCTGATAAATACTTAAGGTGTTAGTGAAGGCGATTTAGCCTATTTGATAGAGCCATGGATATATGTTTTAGTTTGCTTTGGAGAGTGTGTACTGATTCTTGAATACCCTTGGGTTTTTAAGAAAGAGATTTCTGTGAGGTGTAAAATGTTCTTCTTTTCCAGAATGGCGTTTTGAACATTCTGAGATACATGGTCAGTTTGAAGTTTATGTGTTTCTAGTTCCATTTATGGTGAGGGAGATAGATGAGAGGCATCCATGAGTCCTGAGCTAGGTTTGGTTGATACCTCAACTTCCGTGTAGTTGAGGCTAGATTGTGTTCCACCTCTATTTTGTTTTTCAATTCAGTGAGGGAACCAAGGGACCTTTGATGGAATTGTGCAATGAGCTCCGGCTGTCATTACAACTAGATTTTAAGTATGTACTATATGGGATTTGTATGGTTGATGATGTTGTAGACAATGATTTACTGTGAAGTTTAGCAGGTGGGCTAACCATTTCCTGGCCTAGCTTCTTGGCGATTGCTACCATGTGTTCTGTAGATGAAGGAAGTCAAATTTGGGAGTTCAGGGATGGACCTCTCATTGTGAGTTGGTGTTAAGAAGCTTTTGGTGATAAGTGATAAGTTGTCTTCTGATTGTGGAGAGCCGCTGTCCTGAGATTCTAAATTTGTTGAGGTAGGTTTAGTGTGCTAGGGTTCTTGTGCTATCATAAGGTCTATCCTAGATGAAAGTCTGCTTAGTTGAGCGTTTGTTTGCTTGCTAGGGGATTGATGTTGTCTTGTGAGAGTATTGTTATAAAAGGAATCTTTTAGGGTGGTAAGATAGTTGTCAATTCTTTTTGGATCCTTGTTGGCTGCTCGAAAAAGTACAGTGCCACTTTTATAGATTGTTAGATTTAGATCAGCACTTAGTCTTTGTGAAGGAGCCATCAATATCTTAGTGCCGTACGGAATGTTTCTTATTTCTTGTGATGATTGTGCCATTCACTTAAGAAGCCCTTCAAACATGTCTCAGGTCTGCTATTGCGGCCTCTGTGTGTTCAGTTTCCATCTGTTTTTTCCACCTAGCAAATTAAAACCTGTGCCAGGCCCAAACCTTCCTTTTTAATGCATATAAGCCTTCCCTAGGTTAGGTCCTAGTTTGCCGAGAGGGCAAGGCGCAATGTATTTAAAATGTAGGACATGTACTTTTAAGTTCTGCATGTCATGGGAGTGAAAAACTCTTACATTTGTATTTCACTACTGCAAGGCCTACCAATCCCGTAGAATAACATTGGAGTAACCTTAGTACATTTTCTAAGTGTAATTTTCAAAGGGGAAAAGGTCATCAGTTCTTGTTTGGTGTCTCTGGAATTCGAATATAAACCCCTAACTTATTCTGAAATCTGATTTTAAATGGCACTTTTGAAAATGCCTCTTTTGATGGACAGAAGCCGACACTTTTTTTTAGAAAGTTGCCATTTGTATGCCTTGGCCATTTGGTGCCTACAGCCTGTTTCTGGGTCACATGACTGGGTCTAGTTGGCAGTTGGGATTTGTATATTCCGCCTAGACAACCACACACAATGCAGAGCATAGGTGTGACCGGATGGCCCATCACTGGCAGGATAAGAGGTAGGAGCTGGGCCAAACACAACTTCCACTTGAATAGGCTGTGTCTTGTCCCCTGTAGTTAGTCTAGAGCTAGAGCCAGGAAAACAGGGCACCTGTGCACTTCAAATGCAAAGTCAAAGTCAAAGTCAAAAGTTTTTATTTGTTACGGTACTCTATTGAGGACCACAAATTTGATAAAGTATAAAAATACACATAAGTTTCCATACAAATTAATACATTTTCAGTGAAATTTTCAAGAACTTAAAAATTCTGTAACAGACATATTCGTTAGGTTGATTTTTACATAATGTTAAAAAATCTTTAGTGTTAACAATCCTACAGGACCGATAGATGGGTTCAATACATGTTAACCTTGCATTTACAATTTTCTCATTTGGACATATGAAAAGAAGGTGTTCCAAGTTCTGAATGCCCCCCTGACAGAGGGTGCATAACGCGGAGCTATTTAGACTCCAGGAAGAACTAAAGGTTAATACTGGGAGTATGCCTAGACGCAACATCATGATCGCTCGCCTTGCGCCGTGTGCCAGAGTATATCCTAAGTACGGCTGTTTTTGTTTATATTCCTGGAAGTCTGCATAGGTCTTATACACAGATAGTTTTTTACAGTGAATATGATCAAGATCATAGCTCAGTTTAGGGGAAAAGTTTTTTTAAAAAAGTTTTAGTTGTGCAGGTGTCCATGTTGACAAAATTTCCAAGCTGATTTTTGCAAGTTGGAACGCCTCTTTCATGTTTATAGAAAAGGTGAGATGGACAGAATCTTTATTAAATGTCTCAACTTTTAACAAGTTCCGTAAAGTTCCTTCTTTTGAATGAAGAAGATTGTAAGCCCACCTGATGATGCTTGTTATCGCTGTGGCATATGCGCTCGTGATGGAACATTCTAGTCTCAACACCTGTACTGGTGTAGATGTTGAAACTTTCATTAATTTTTTTAATATTTTGCCTTCTTGTAGGTCCATATATGCCCATTGTTTTAAAGGGATATATTCCGAGGCGTATGACAAAACCGGTGGAATCTTGGCTTTATAGACTTGTATTAGTGCAGAAAAGTGTCTGTTCCCAGCGGCTGAGTATAAACGTGACAGGGCCCCAGCATGTAGATCACCTTTCTTTTTAAGATGTTCAATTTGTTTGGTATTATTCATTTTATGTGAAAAAATTCTGCCAAGGTATGTATATTCCTTTACCTGCTCTAATTTCTCACCTCCTAGCTTCCATTCATACCTTACACGTTTCTTCTTTTTTGAAAATACGACCACTTTGGTTTTATTTATGTTAGGGATAAGAAAGTTCTTCCTCGAGTAGTTATGTAAAATGTCTAAAAGATTTTGAAGTCCGAACGGTGTTAGGTCAAACATGACTATATCGTCCGCGTACAGCAGCGTATGAATGCATTCGGTGGCAATCTTTGGGGGAGTACATAATCCTAATTGAAGTTGGGATGGTAAGTCACTTAAATACAGGGAGAATAAAATTGGAGCCAGAAGACACCCTTGTTTTAGGCCATTAAATGTCCATATTTTCTTCGTCAGGCCCTTATCTCGCCCCATTTGAACCCGGCACCAGGTGTTACTGTGTAAGTTCACTATAAGTTGTAATAGTGATTCAGGAATGCCCATCCTTCTTAATTTTGACCACAGAGTCGGTCTATCGACACGGTCAAAGGCCGTAGAATAGTCGATGAACGCTGCATATATGGGTTGTTTTTTCCCTGATACGTATTTATCTAGAATTGTGTGGAAGATTGCTATGTTATCTGTAACAGAGTGGTTCGGACGAAATCCAGACTGAAACATAGGGATTTGTCCGGTTGTAAATGCCCAAGCTTTCAATCTATCCAGAATTTCTGCTGCAAATATCTTCCCGGCTGCGTCCATGAGCGCTATTTGTCTATAATTCCCTGGAGTAGATCTTTTTCCTTTTTTGTAAATCGGGATAATTATACTTCCCTTCCAGGAGTTTGGTATTTTGCCGGTGTCGAATATGTAATTAAATAGTGGTGAAAGCACCAGACCCCACTTTTTTTGTTCGAGTTGGTAGATCTTAATAGGAATCTGATCAGGGCCAGAGGCTCCCGTGCTTCTTGCCATTCTTATATTCATGGCGATAGATACTGCCGACGTTTTGTTGATTTTAGAATCATTCATTTCCATAAATCGTTCATCTGCCTCTCGTGCCTTATTGATCTGATTTGGTTTATACAGCTCGCTGAGGTATGTATCCCAGTCTTCCTCTGAAACAGGAGTTGCTTCCAGCTTTTTTTTGGTTCCAGTAAATTTCGCAATCAAGGACCAGTATTTGCGTTGGTTATTTTGCTTGGCTGCTAGTTGGATATCTATCCAGTTAGCGTCCTGCTTCAGTTTTTTCTGTTTAGTTTTTTCTCGTCGTATTTGGTTTTTTAATCTGTTAATTTCCGTTTTTGTTTCAGACGAGAAATTCAAATACTGGGCTCGAATCAACCGATTAAGTTTTTTTATATTGGGTTGATTCCAATTTTTATTTTTACTGCTACGTTTACTTTTTATCTGTGTATCTATGTGTAACTTACTTTGTAAGGCAAGCTTAAGCTTGTCAATGATAAGTTCAAAGTTCACAATAGGGTCATCTGAATAGATGGTAGTCAATAAATGAGTATGAGAAAGTAGAGTATTCAAATGGTCTAGTTTTTCAGTGCTCCAGTATATACGACACTTCTTTGTGTTTACTTCCGTATTGGGTTTGTGAAATATTAATTGGTTCTGAAAAGAAGACTGTGCATTCCATTTAGTTGTTAAGTATAATAGTGCATGATCACTTTCCTCGTTAAATTTAATCGAGAGTTGGATAATTTGTTCTTTCTCTTCAATCCCACATATAAAATAATCAAGTATAGAGGGAGATCCATTTCCCCGCCTCGTGTAAGATGCCGGTTTGTCTCCTTTGGCGTTACCATTTAATATTGTCCCATTTATACTCGGAAGAATTGATAATAATGAGCGTCCTCTCTTATCTGATTTAACTCCTTTCGGTAACTCTGGAAGAGATATTTCCAGAGATTCCTCTTTAAATAAGAGTGCCCATTTCTTAAGTTCACTATTTGAAATTTTAGCATTTAAATCTCCCATAATGATATATGGCATGTAAAGTTGATCTTCAATAATGTGCATAATAGTCTCCATTAGATGGTCAAACAACGAGTCATAATTACTATTGGGGGGCGCATAAATGTTGAAAAGTAGTACTTTTTCATAAGTAACTGATGTTTGAGTTTTAAGTGACACCTTTACACATTGCAGATTATCAGTATTAGTATTAATTATTTCTTGTGACCAAGAATATTCTTCTTTTAGTAAAATGGCCAGACCTCCCTTGGCATGTCCTCTTTTAGATTTTTTTGCCAGAGTTTCATAAACATAGTACCCTTTTTGTATAAAGGGATCAGTTGACCATGTTTCCTGAAGGGCTATAATATCTGGGAAATCCTTAATTGCATTTTTCATTTTTTTAACAGATTTCCCAGCCAGGTTCCAAGATAATAACGACAAACCTTTGCTAAACCTGATGTTGTTGAGGTTTATCCATTTTTTTGCTGTTTAGTGTCTCTGATAACCATGCCCAAGATGTTATAGGGTTCTCTGTGTCACTTAATCTTGGTTCCCGAGACCAAACTGACCTTTCGCCATACGTTACTTGTATTTTGAGTGTGTCTTTTCTCATGGTATTTAATACAGCTTCTCCCCTTTTTAAGCCAAAGTTATCATTTCTTCTTTGAGTTTGTCCAATTATACCATTAGTTTGTATGTTGGTTTTAAAGTCTGGTATTGAAATTACATCGTAGCCGTTTCTATGAAGAATTTCCTTCTCTCTAATTATTATTCTAGGAAGAACTGGAGAAAAAAAGGATACCTGTACTAATTTATTATTTTCTTTATTTGGGAAGAGTACTAGGTCAATTTCTTTGCTTGTGAGAGAGGTCAAGGATGGAATTTCATGTAAAAGATTAATTATTCTACTACGGTTGAACGGCATTTTATCTGTTGGAAAGAGTTCTTCTATTATTATATGTTTAGATGTAATTTCTTCCCATTGTTGAGATTTCTTTTCATATGAATTATTTGTATCCATGGACTTTTGCGGAGTTGATCGGTTCTCTATCATCGGACAATATTCTTCTGTTTTTGGATTCAATGAATTCGCCAGCGGAGTTTTTGCTTGAGGTGTTTTTTTAATTATTTGAGAGCTCACAGAACTAGGTGGTGTAGATTTTTGAAATTTAAGTTTATCCCCTTTTTTCTTCTGTATTCTTCTCAAAGGCTTTCTTCTCCTTTTCTTCCCTCTTGCTTTTTCCCGCTCATTACTTTTTTCGGTCTTTTCTATCTGACTGGATTCCTGATCGGTAATAACTCTTGATGACTCTAATTTCGTATCCCGAGCTATCCGATCTGAATTGGTGTTGATTACTTTATTAGAGAAGATGGGATAGTACTTAATATCATTTTCGATGGTGTTTTCCGGTTCTTCTCTAAACAGATTTTTGAGTGAATAGGTAATAGGATGTTTTTTCTTATTTTTTGTATCCTTAGTTTTGGTCTCGATTATTACCA
Source organism: Lissotriton helveticus (assembly GCF_964261635.1). Lineage (NCBI taxonomy): Eukaryota > Metazoa > Chordata > Amphibia > Caudata > Salamandridae > Lissotriton > Lissotriton helveticus. Next base: position 1,533,721,925 of record NC_136067.1, read on the forward strand.
CATCAGTCGTTTGAGTGCTTGCTTCCAGTTGGTTTAGATTTTTTATTCCATTAGTTTGACAGTCTTCTTTTAGAGGCGTTTTGACTGATTCATGTTCATAAAGTGTTGCTTTGGTTAAATCTTTTTTCCTTTTTTCTTCGACCAAAAATTTTAGGATTCCTATTTGCACATCTAGTGTATCATCAGAATTGGCTAGAATTTGACCTAGATGGGTAAGTACTGATTCTAGGATTTCCTGCAGTGAAAATAATGCTGTTGACAAGGGAGGAACAATGTTTACAGAGTTTAAATTTAAATTTGTAAAGGTAGGGTCAATAGAGTTAGCGTGGTTGAAGAAGAGTTTGGGTGATTTTTCTGGTGAACTGGTTAATGGCTGGTTTTGACTAAGTAATATTTCTGATCTTTCGTGTTCTCCATTCGTGATGTTGCTTACCAATACCTCCAAAGGTAGTGCATTATCTTGTAGTTTTGTTGGTGTTATGGACTTTATTTGGGACATATCTAGGAGCGATGTTTGGCGCTCTACAAGAAAAGAAGTCTTTGCCAAGCTGTTCTCTATAATTAACGATTCTTGTTTGTGAAGTCTCTGATCGGAGGAAAGTAGCAATTCATGCGATACCCTATCTATTGTGAGGTCTAACTTATCTTGTTCTTCTACTGAAAAAAAGGAAGAATGTTTTTTCGTGGAAAGGGTAGAAAAATATTTATTTATGGCTGGAGTATATGATAATTGATCCGGTTTCATTGATTTATCTGTTGATTTTCTAACAGCTGCGTCAGTACCCATACGTTTCATGTAGATTGTACGTGAGCGTAATTGTTTTAGTGCCCTCATGTTGGGGCCGGGTATCAGCTGTTGATTATAGTCGTCACAGCTGGTTTTCAGATGTTTTGATCAATTTATTTCAGATGTTGATGTAAGGGATATTTAATATGAATGACATTTTTGTTTTCCGGTGATTATCCGTATATTGCTATATAAGTTCCTCAGTTTTCGTCAGCTCCTATACATGAACATGTAATGCCGTTCTGGCTTACCTAGATTGTGTTGTTTCGAATCCTTTTCCTATTTCAAGTATTCGTGAATCCCTAGATTAGATGTAAGAGGGGTAGGCCGTCCCGTCCTCGGTCGTCCCCGGACGGCCACAGACGGCCCGCCCTTTGTCCGGGCTTAGTCCCGCGCTTGGTCCCGCGCGCGTCCCGCGTCGCGGGAGGCGATTTGATTTTTCTACGTTTCGTCAATGGGCGTGTCCGTGGGCGTGTCGCCTGGGGGAAGAGGAACCAGCTGACCCCAGCTGGGATTTCTGGTCCTCGCAGTCCCCCAGGCTTGGTGCGCTGTAGTTTTTCACCCTGGCCTCAACCCTTCTGACTCCAGCTGGGAGCGATGGACAGAGCGTGCGGATTGCAGCTCAAGCTCACACCAGCGAGTCAAGGGGAGGCGCACCACGGAGCAATGAGGAGTGAGAGCGTCAGCTCAGGCACAGCAAAACGGGATACAATCAGCAGGTAGAGGTAGAGATCCCTCGCCAGGCACAAATGAGCAGTTGTTCACCAAGTCAAAATACCGGTGAGTGGCACTTCAAATGCATACCTCCATAAGCTTCTCTCCATTTCAAAGGCACACATGTGTATAAATACTGGACCTCAGACACCAACTCTTCAGTACACTTCTGGACCTGAGGACATTCTGCCAGCAAGAAGGACTACTGTGCTGCTGAAAGGACTGCTACTCTCCTGGACTGCTGCTCTGAAGGACTGCAGCCCTGTAGTGCTGACCTGCTGCCTGCTACCTTTTTGCCGTGGTGAGAAGGACTGGACCTGCATCCCTTGAAACCAGAACCTAGAGTGACTCCAAGGGCTAGTTGGTTGGCCTCCTGATCTGAAGCCTCAGAACATAACAAGATTCCAACAACCTGGCACCTGCACCTGGACTCGGTCATCTGTGAGTCTACCATGCCAAGTGGTGCCAGCCCAGTCCTGGACCCTTAGACATGGGTTTAAGGTAGTCTGCTGGCCTCTGTCAACCCCAAACAGAACCAACACATCTCTGCTGCTGCATGGATTGGACCCGTCATAATGACACGCATCGTCGCCACAGCCAACAACGCCTTTGGAACCACACCTGCGTGACTCATCCTCGGCGCTGGTCCTCACATCCTCTTGTTGACGGCAGCCTCAACACCGACGATGGATGCCGTACCACAGCCTCGCAGCTCCTCAGAACCAGAAAATTGCCCTGCTTGCATGCCACATCCTCGAGGCCAGACTTCGATGGGATCCTTGATGACAATGCATGCTGATGCATCGCACCTTTGCTGCATCTCGGGACCAACGAATTGCTTCGGCTGCGCAGTGCATCTTCAATGCAGATCCTCGCAACGCTCCACAAACCAGGATTTAAGTATTTCGGTCAGCCAGACTAACTGGGTCCCTGTAGCCAGACTGCATTCCATCGCGATCAGCCTGAGCTTGTGAATTTGCCCCAGTCCAGTGCATTACGGTTCTTGCTCCATTTTACCTAAAATCTTTAAAATTGCATATCACGATTATACTAATTGGACTTTTTTATGTTTTGATCTTGTATTTATTTAAGAAAGTTCTGCTTTTCTTATTTGATGTTGGATCCTTTTGGTGTTGTGTTTTCCCTTTATTACTGTTTAAAGTGTTGCACAGATACTTTACACATGGCCTTTATGTTAAGCCTGACTGCACTGTGCCAAGGTACCAGGAGGGTTGGGCACAAGTTAATTTAGTGTTGGCTTGTGCCTCACTTGACAAGGATTGTGGTTGCTGCTAGACCAGGGCTCGGACCCCAGTCAACCAACAACCCAATTTCTCATGTTGGTGGCAGCAGTGTAATTCAGGACTTGTGTTTGTGTAGTGCCATACAGTGATTCGGTTTACACCACCATCCCATTTCTGAGACCAATTATAATTTTGAATTCTCCTTGATTGACCATTTTGCTTTTTCTAAATTCTCTACCTGACTGTTGTGCTTGACACCACACCTGCAAGAAAGGAGTTTGAGTAGCTAACGTGGATGCCTGCACTGTGGGCCAGCTCAAGGAGTTTTGTACGGAGAGAGGACTTTCAGCTAAGAGCACCAGCAGGAAGAGGGAACTCCATAAGGTGTGTAGGGACTGAACAGAAGCCCATCGGTCACTGGTTGAAGCCAGAAGAGAGAATAATTAGATGGAAAGGCCTAGAGAGGACATTTCTGTGGTGCCACCTGCAGTTAAGGGGGATGACATGGCCCCTGAAATGGAGCCTCCTGCCAAGACAGGGAGTAGTGTCTCTTCCTGCAGCCTGTCCCCAGAGGAGCTGGTGGAGAGAATGGAGGAAAGGGAATTCAAGCAACAGAAGGCCCAGTTGCTAACGGAGGAAAGGGAACTAGCCCTGGAAGAAAATATAATCTTGTTGGCTCATGAACTGAGTCTGAAGGAGTTGGAAATCAAGGCCAGACAGGCATGGTCTAGCAGTGATGGTGGCAGCGGTTGTATGTCAGCACAACGTGGGCTATTACCACGCATGCCATTACAACGCTGTTTTTACAACGCAAGTCGTTACAACCACTTGCTCTGTAAGCGCTGGATAGTGGAATAGTTTAATTTTCTATTCCATCTCCAGCCCACGTTACAGTAGGGAAGGTGTTGGAATAGAAAATTAAACTATTCCTTGTCCAACAGCGCCCTCCAGCGCAAGTCATTGAAACAACTTGCGTTGTAAAAGCAGCGTAGTAATGGCAGCGCATGGTAATGCCCGCATTGTAAAGGCTGTTCCCAGTGGCAGCACACCTGAAATGCCCTCTGGAGAAAAAAGGGTCCATACCTCAAAAGGTCTGATGCCTGACATTGTTGTGGGGGAAAACATTGAAAAGTATTTTAAATTCTATTTGATTGCTTTCAGATGCACAGGATTCCTGAGGAGGATTAGGAGGGCTAGGCTATGGAAGCACTTCTCTAGTGAAGGGAGGGACACCTTAAATGCCTAAGAGAAGCGGAACAGGATAAGGTATGCTCCATGAGGAAATCCCTTGTCAGGATGTATGGCCTTACCCTAGAGAAGTATTGGCAGATTTTTAGGGACAGCCAAAAGCTGCTCCTGCAGACCTGGCTGGAATGCGTAGACTCCTTTTGCAAGGAACTGGATGGTCGGGTGAAGGGCAGTGAAGTAATAGAATATCAGGAGATGTGTAATTTGAGTGCAAAGGAGTACATGTTCAGTCTTTGTTTTGCCAATCTGTATCAACACCTGATTAACAGTAAGCTCTCTGACTCCATGGAGCTTGCTAAGGAGGCAGACTGGTGGGTTAGTACCAGGGCACATAAGAAGGTATCTGTGGAAGATCACCACAAGGATGGACAGGGTCCCCATCAGATGAAGGAAGGGGGAGACAAAAAAACTAAAGAGCTCTCTAAAGGCCTCCAAAGTAGTTCCATGGGTCAGGACTCCCATCCCCAACTGAGTAGAAGAAGAAGTGGCTCCCCGGCAGTAAGTCATCAGGGAAGGCACCCCCAAGTGCTATGAGTGCCAACAAGAAGGGCACTTCAAAGTGGATGTCAAGTGTCATAAGCCAGTACAGCCCCACACTAGTTGGCATCACTGGAGCTGGCTAGTGTAGCCCTTGGGAAAGAGATTGTCCCAGCTAGTGAGGGGGAGATAGTGTACAGATTACCCTTGTGTCCCAGGGTGACAGAGAGATAGTGCAGAGAACTCAAATGCCTAGTATTACTAGGAAATACAGTCAGTGGGCCAGTTCAAAGCTCTCTGCTTTGCTCACCGCATTGCCCAGGGTAAAGGGCCTAGTTACTTGCGTAACCTTTTGACCATCCATCGCCCCGCCCGGAACCTCAGATCCGCTGGAGCAATGTTGTTTCAGCTCCCTCGCGTACACAAGACCAGGATGGGAGGTAGCTCCTTTTGCTTTCTTGCTAGTAGGCACTGGAACAATCTCCCTCTTGACCTGCGCATGGAGCCCTCAGAAACAAGATTTAGACTTAAACTAAAAACCTACCTTTTTCCAAAGCAATAGGTGTCTTCTGTAGCCTAGGTTCTGGACTGGCCCCTATCCTCGGCCTCTTCAGGGTACTGTAGCATTTCTAAGCGCGGGGACACACTGTCATTAGTGTAACCAGGCGCTCTACAAATGGTTTTATTATTATTATTATTATCAATAGGTAGAGGACCGAGGCTCTGAGAGACACTGCAGCCAGCATGGCAACCAACAGATGTCATCTGGTGACATCAGAGCAGGCAGTCCCTAATGCATTCCACCAAGTTGTTGCTACTAACAACCATGAGAGCCACTTCCCAGTGGCTTTGGATCACTTTAAGTTGGGGTGTCTCAGGCTCCTTGAGGGTAGCTTAGGCATCCATGCCATGGATAGTCTGCTTGAAAATGACCTAGAGCACACCATCTGAAAGGAGGTGAAGCTCAGGTCACATTTGGAGAAGTTAGGGTTGCTTTATTGGGTATGCCTGACCACATGGTCCATGTCTGCTTGAGAGGGCAGTCAGGGGGACCTGGAGCCTGGAAGAAAGGCCCAGTTGCCTGCCAAAACGAAGAAGGGAAAGGAGTATGGTATTCCCACTCCTGTATCTCTCATGGTTCATGAGGAGGCTGAACCTGAGGGGGACACCCCAAACCTTCTGGGGAGGATGTTGCCGTCTTGGAGTACCTACATGAGCTGGCAAATTGGCAGCAGGAAGGGGCTCAATGCAGTCACCAAGACCAACGCTCACCCTATCTTCAGAGCTGATCAGCTCATAGATCGTTTGGGAGCTGCCAAGAACCTAAACATGTTTGATCTAACATCTGAGTACTGCCAGATTGCCTTTACTGAGGGGGCCAACAAGAGGTCTGCATTCTCAACCCCAGAAGAGCACTTTCATTTCCAGGTAATTTTATTTGGGTTGAAGAATGTCCCGGCCCTGAGAAAACCTACTAAATTTGTTTTTTCACTGCTGCAAGGCCTACCTTTTACATAGAATAACATTGGAGTAACCTTATTACATTTGATAAGTATTACTTCCAAATGGGTACCGGTAACCAATTCATGTTTGGTTTGTCTGGAATTGTAATTTAATATCTTAACTTATGGTGAAGTCAGATTTAAAATTACAATTTTGGAAATGCAAGTTTCTAGAAAGTTGGCATTTTCTCACTTAGCCAGTTGGTGCCTGTAGTCTGTCTCTGGGTCGCATGACTGGGTGTAGTTGGCGATTGGGCTTTGTGTATTCCTCCTAGATAGTCACAAACAATGGGGTGCTTGGGTGTGACTGGATGGGCCATCACTGCATTAAAGGGACTGATATTTTATCAGGCAGCATTAAGCCAAAAAAAGTGGCTTAGTGCTGCCTGATAAATATCACGCAGGCTTCTGCGCCACAAAACGTCACAAAAAGTGACCTTCCCAGAGGCGCAAGGAGTCTCATAAATGAAGCCCTTAATCTCAAGCATGTCTGCTTGTAGAGCATGCAAAATATCAGTGTGCATGCTCAACCACTGTATAGAGGAGGGAGAAATCAGGTCATACAAGAGCTTAGCTCGCTCAGCATAATGAGGCAAGTAAGTACTTCCAAACTTGAGAAATCCCAGTAGGGAATGCAACTCTTTCAGTGTATCAAGAGGCTGCAAGGTGGCATACTTCTGAAGGAAGTCCATGGCTAAACTCTTGCCCTCACTGGATAACTCGTGTCCTTGGAAGGTCACTGCCAGGTCAATCATTTTTGATGTCTTAAAATTCATTTTGTAACCATGTGTTGTTAATAGGGTCACCACTCTGTCCACCCTAGTTAGGTGCAGATCTAAATCATCAACAGCAAGATAGATATCATCAATGTTTGACAATACCTCGGGATTTGATTGTAAGATCTATATGATGCATTCAGAAAATAAGCCAGAATTGTTCTTATAGCCAATAGGCAAATGTTGAAATGAGAACTGTATCCCATGGAAACTAAAGATGGTTAGATACTCACTTTTAGGTGCTATATTTTGACAAAAAAATCCATTGGAAATATCCAGTGTCATTTTGTATTTTTTGTGCACCAGGTTGGTCATCAATCTCGTGCTATGTTATATTGTACCGCATAGGTTTCTGTATGCAAATTCAGATTCCTATAATCTAATACCATCCTAAAGGAGCTAGCTGATTTGGAGTCTGGATATAGGGGCGTGTTCATTAAGGGAAGACAAGGCACTATTATGCCCTGATATTGCAATTGATCTAATATTACTTTTGTGCCACGTTTTGCATCTGGCTTTAAAGGGTGGGTGCTTGTGATTGAGGTTGACTGCATAAGGGAAATGTATGCTTGTCCCACCCTACTTGATTTCTGTACACGGCTGGAGCCTGTCTTACAGCTTATTCACTGGTGAAGATTTCCATGATGACTATCTCTCCCTGGGGCTTATCCCTAATAAAGACTGGAGGCCAGTCTACTTCCAGAAGATTGATATTATAATCATCATACAATTGGGACCAGAAGACTGCTTTAATGGTGCGTGGTATAGCCCATTTAATTTGTATGTTTAAATTGTAAATCCTAATAAGAGGATTTAAATGTCCATCTGTAGTCTCAACTTGTATACATTTATCAGTTTGGTTCACATCCAGTAACCCCTGAAACTCTCACCAAAATCCTGTATCACTGAAGGACTCATAGCTGTATTGGCATGTTTCTTAGAAAGTCCTGCTACCTTCTTCTTTATGAGGCTTTAGAGTCCAATCCTTTATCCTCCCTCTTTACGCTGACATCAGTCTCACATCCTACTTCACCTTTCCTACTGTACTGCAGTATTCGTTTCTCTTGGGAAGTAGTGTACGTACACACTACTTCTAATTCACTGGTCTTGAGACCAATACAGAAGACCATTTTGCCACGGTTCATAGGCGCATTCCCCAGGATAGCATTAATAGTCTGGGGACTAATGGCTTGTACTTGGGTAGGAGCAGTAGGTCCTGTGTGGTATATACTTAACGTAGATCACAGGATGACCAGGTAGATAAATCCCAAAAAGTTTTATTTAGAATAGGAAAAGCGAGTTGTGAACTCTATAGAGTCTTCAATTGTGATTGAGTTTTTGGATAGTTTGTTTGAGAGAGAGGGTTTTCCTGTCTCATTACTGTCTGAAAATGGTGTACAATTCATTTCTGCGGTGGTTGAGGAGTTTCTAACATCCAGAGGTATAAAACATAAGAAAGCTGCTCTTTATCATCCGGAGAGCAATGGAGTTGTGGAAAGGTTTGTGAAGGTGTTAAAGGACTCTGTGCAACAGGCTGTTGCATCTGGTGGAAATTGGGAGTTGGCAATGAAGAGAAAAATTAGGGAATATAGATTCACTCCACACTCAGCCACAGGTGTTTCACCTTTTCGTTTATTTAAAAAAAGAATAGCAAATGGGGAGGTTTGCCCTTCATGGGTCTCTATTAAAAGATTATTGGTGGATGAGCATGCTGACAGTGTGTCTGGGTGGAAGGAAAGAGGAACTGTCATTAAAGAGAAGAGGAAGAAATGGTCTGATCTGAGGAAAGCAGTCAAACCCACGAAGGTTTCTGTGGGAGACTGGGTAAAGATAACATCTCCTCGTTTGGATAAAGCCAAGTCTAAATTTAGCATTCCTTTCAGAGTTATTAACGTTTTCAACAATGCTGTGAAAATTAGTAATCATAGGGTTTGGAATTTGAACAGAGTGGCTAAATGTCATCCTGGAAGTGTGTCAAATGATTCTGAGATGGTCTCTACTCAAAACAATGTCAGACCTCGCAGAGATGTTCAACGTCCTACTAGATTTCAGGACTATGTCTAAAATGTATTTGACTGGCAGTGATGTTTAATGCATTACTAGATTTCAAGTCCATACCTATAATTTGTTCACCTATTGTACATAACACATTTTTCAAGTCTTCTTTAATATTTCTTTGATCTTCCTTTATTTTCTTTAGTTGTTGTTAAGAGGGGAGGTAATGTAGTGTTCTTGAAACATAACTTTGTCTTTGGAACTAAGAATATAGAATGTAGTGAATTGACTCTGGACTAGAATGTAGACAACAGCGATTTGACAGTTGCAGGAGCTGATGTCGGATGGGGTCGCTTTTCCTATTCTAAATAAAACTTATTTGCTATGAGAGCAGATCTGGAACTCAAACTACTTTGCACATACTGTACAAGTCTCCTGTTTAAGGTCAATCAATCAATCATAAGTTTGTTTAGCGCAGCTACTCACCCGAGTGGGTTTCATGGCACTGATGACTGTATAGTTTAAAACAACAACCACTTCAGTGAGTGTCACGTTGTCAGGACAAGAGACGGGTGTGTAGCCAGTCAAAACTTGCCGCGTAGACCCTTTGTTGCTCAAAGTTCCCAAAAGGAAATTTCTGTGAGTGTGTGTCAATTGGCCAGAAAACAAGTTCTGGGGTTCCTAGTAGGTCGGAGGGATTTCCAAATATTGGTAAGCCGTATAGTGTGACACAGAGTCTACCGCTATGCATGCATGAAACTGTCTTGAGGCAGAGTTGAGCACAAGCTCCACCCATGAGTAAAATGTCTCCAAGACATGCGCCACATGTGCAGCTTTTATAACGGTAACTCCCACCTCCATTGGAACACCTCGAACTTTGAGATGCTGAGTAACTACTTCCATCTAATTGTCCCCTATCACGATAGGTGCTGCCATAGTGAACTGATTCAATTGAATGTGGAGTCAAAGGATTAGAAAATCCACAGAAAGGTGAATATCCTTTTGTAAGTCAAGCTTGACAAACCTACGGAAATAGGTGCTCCCTTATCCCCAATATGAGGTAACCCTGATTACCATGGATTTCTCCATAATGACGTTACAATGATTCACATGTGTGTAAATAGTGAAAAACTACTCATCCCATGAATGTAAGATACGAGTCCCACTTCGGTGCCAACTGTTGTGTAAACTATGACTTTGGCGTAGTTTTACAAGGTTTGCTGTCTCACCCAAGGTAGATACCAGTAAATTTTATTCAATGCACCAGCTCTGAATGTGAAAGTCAGGTTATTGTAGCCCAGCACAACCCCATCCAATACATTGTTGAAATTGAGTCATTGCCATTGGGTTATTAACCACTTGGCTGCTAAGGCTTTTCCCCTCCTGCACTGACATTTGTTGTAACCCATTATACATGACGAGTTCACCTTGTCATGAGCACAGCTCCAGTGTGCCTCATGACGAGCTGACCTTGTCATGAGCGTGGAAGAGGTTAACAATCACTATAAAGGGAACAGGAGCACCAGGGTAACAGAAACAAGCCTATTTCATTACTCACAATTACACATACACACACACGCACACACACACACACACACACACACACACTGCACTAAGAAGAATAGACTCTTCGAATAAAAATGTTTATTATGACTTAGTACATCTAAACGAACTATACTGGATAGCATAAAAACAGAAAGAAGGCACGTTGACCTGGTTAAAATGTAATCTCAAACCTAACACCAAAAACCTACTTCTATGCACTACAATGAGAGAGCATGGAAAGTAGAGCAACTTACAGTGTGTCGTTTCTTAGGGAAAAGTGACGCACTGCATACCTTGTTGACAGCAAAAGCTGTCATTATCAACAGAGGCATGAAGGCAGTGTTCCCTCCCAAGGGCACACATGTGTTGCAGTAGCAGCCTTCATCCATGACTTGGATTTATCAGAACTGAGCGAGATGTTGCATATTCGAAGTGCACAGGCAATAGGTGAGACCTTCTTCTGGCAGAATCTCATGCGATAATCTGGGTGAAAGACCTCTCTCCTAAATGGTCAAATGGCAGTCCTTATATGTTGAATGTTATCAGAGATTGGAATATCTGACAGAAGAAAACTTCAATTAAGACTACATTATTTTGACTATAAGGCTAGGCTGTGACCCAGACACTGTGACTAGTATACACTTGACCTAGACTTATGTTACATCAGGTGTCATATCTATGCCATTAGGGAACGACCTGACACTTTCATAGTAGAAAGGTTATGGTCAGATGACATCTACATCAAAGAACATACATGCAATGATTCTGCATAAATGGAGAAAGATGGCGAACTCCATGATCTAAAATAGTGACCACTATGATCTAAAGTGGCGATGGGACCTATCTAGAATGAAGTCAGATGAGGCGATGCTTAGGAGCTTTACAATGGTACTGTGGTTCATTTTCTGGCCTATACTCTGTGTAACTCAGGAAAAAGGTATCACACTTGGTGCCTTGTTAAGAGTTTGGCAAATGGGATCAAACGTCTAAACATAACAAATATCCTGCCAGCCATATTACAAGTGTCATAGTCTATAATGCATATTTAATATGGCAGACAGGAGATCAACAACATTTGTGACAAAGATCCATCTTCCAAACTCTAAATAAGACCCTTGAACTCAGTATCTAATGAATATGATATACACACAACTTAAAAACCTGGCACATTTTAATAATAATAATGATTCCTGTGTTCATTTCTTTGCTTTTAAGCAGGTGATGTTTACCAGGCGCACTAACAATAGCTGAATTTATAGTGCTACAATGCTTTTGTTGCTCCTGCATGGAGTGGATAGGTGGGTTAAGTAAGTAATAATGTGACCTCTGTTGAATTGTGCAATCTTAAAATGTATCCCACTATGGCAAAATAACTTATACATTGATGTTTCATTGCCTCATTGACTATTATGGTGTTCCTGACTCTCTCCCACCCTTTAAACATACTTTCTCACAGCTTTATCACGCACAGACCTGCACCCAGGGTGGGATGTCCTCTGCAAGTATGTAAACACCAGCAAACCTCCAATTTTGATGATGTTCACTTACATGCACAGGGTAGAGCACCCAGAAATGGTCATAAATATACCCCTTTACCCTAAACGTATGAATGCAGGGATGCCAACATACTGCAGAACATTTCATACCTATAAGTAAACTTTTTTCACCATACATTCCAACTTTTTTTAGATTCTATGTGTCAAGATTGGGATTTAAGCTTAGACAATGTATATTATTGGACTCATGAATTCAACGTAGGTGCACAATTCTGGCATTGTGTGAAATCCCAATCTCATACAAATAAAGTTATCTTTTTGAAGTTCATTTCCATTTGCAATCATTTTTTATCTCAAACACTGTAATGAACCTATAATTACTTATCTTAGGATTGCTATTCCTGGGTTATTCCAGGGATATCAATCTTACAATTTTCTTCTTTGTGTTGCACAAATGTGATGCAAAAATACGATCCTTATTTCAGTCATATCAGGCCTCTCTAAGATGTTTTTCATATACATACTATATATCATACTTGAATCTGTGTAATAAGCTATTCTGCATACTTGGGGGCTGATTACGATGCGGCTCATAAAGGCGCTGACATACTGTCGGAGCCTTTACAGGCGCATCGTAATGGGCCGTTCGGTTTACTTTCTGACCGCCTCATTACGATGGAGGCGGTCGGAAAGAAAACTGGATGGTCATTCCGTCTGTCTTCGGAAGGGCTCAGAGAGCCTGTCTGCCAGTCAGAATGCAGCCTGTAATCTCAGGGTGGCTCTTTCTGCCCTTGAGATTACAACGCACGCTTTCCGACATGGTTTCATGCCGGTTTGTTTGACATGGAAACCATATTGGAAAGCGAGTTAGGGGGGGCCACAGCATGCCCTTTGGTGCATGGCTTCCTGTTGGACCCCGAGGGGGCACCTATGGGATGGTGTTTTAGTACCTGTGAGTAGCCATGGGTGGTGCTGAACTTACTCCAGCCCTGAGCTGGAGTACATTTACTACTGTTTTGTGTTCTTTTAGGCTGTAGTAACAATAGAAGTGCAGTTTCAGAATAGGAAGGGGCTTATTCTTGGGAGTGGGTGCATGTTCTTCCCTAAACCCTTAACCACCTCCTTACGCCTCTCATAACCACTCCCCTTTAGTAACATGTATTCTCCATTTTCTAATCACTTCCCGTTGTCCCTCCCACATTTGCTACTAAAATGTATACCTACTTATGTGGGGACCTCAGAGAGTCAGAGGCAGAGATCTCTGCACATTGTATTTTATAGCATGTTAGAAGTACTATTCTAGTACTACTAATTGTACTACTAAATACAGTTTGTAAATAGGCACCTTAGTTTCATGGCCCAAACAATATTTTACAGATGAATTGTGCAATTTTAATATATTAATCTTTGCTCTATGGAAAACATTCTAGTATCTGAAGCATAATGAAAATTCTAAAGGGTTTGATTAATGTATCAAAAGTTAATTTGCATAGTCAAATAATAGAAGCCTATCACATTGTTATAGAAAGGTTTGTTTTTAACAGGGATATTGTGATTTTTATAACAGCAGTGGAATTGTGTGAAAGTAAAATGAGTTAATCTCTCACAACTTTGCTGACATTCATGTTTCTTACAGGTGAATTCTGGAGTAATTGTTTTTGTTGGGTATTTCTCCAGCTAAAAATAAATGTGATCTTTTTCTTTCTGTGAACTAATTTAATGCAGGGTGTGGCATGTTTTTTCACCAGCATTTATTTAACACTTCATTAATTGTTTTGTAATCTACTGTTACTAAATTATTTCTAAAAAGAAAGTATTAAAATGGCAAAAGGGAAGCTGGCCATCCTCAAGCCCTTTAACTAACAACCTTTATTTTTCTTTTGTTGATTATCAATTTACATATTTGTATTTATATAGAAATAAAAATGATAATAATAATAGATCACATATGCATAGTCATACCAGTCCAATTGACCATTTTAAGTTTAAGTTTCAGTATTAAAGTTAAAGCTTGTATTTCCTTTTACTATATGTATTTTCACAGGTTCAATTACGAAAGTAAATATTAATGGTAAATGTAGGCACCAGGCACTACAGTATGGAGAGTGGGAACATTTGTAATAATAATAACATGTTTTTAGATATAGTTTCATATCAAATTTCAGCAGTAACTAAGCGCTCAAAATAAAAGATGTTGCAGTTATCTATTTTAACTGTCCTCTAATTACCAACTTCAGAGAATAGAAAGTTGAGCCAGCCTTTCAGTGATTAAATCCTGTGACATTCAGATTGTTGACCATGTCATCAGTCCATGTTTAACTCACTGAGCCATCCTGATAACCATCCTGCCTGTTAAAGCTCGTCTGCTTTGTTGGTAGTGTTATATTTATATTTATTTATTTATAAAGGTGTTTTATTCAGTGACCGTATATTGCTTTGCAGCCATCTAACAGTGCTTGATGGTCTTTGTGTCAAAGATAAAAATATAAATATTTTAACAGAATTTTCCCCCTAAAGTTCTTGTCAAGTTTAAATGGTTCTAACGTATCACATGTTTTGGCTAAGTCTAGATAATTATAGTTTCATTAGTAGAGATTTACCTCCAGAGCATGCAATTACTCCCATTAACCTACTTAAATTATTAAACATTTCAAATGAAACCATTCTGATCTAAATCTATTCATTCAGTCTTGAATACTAATATATGGTTTTCTGTGCACATGACACAGACTATGTGTAAAATGTTATTCAAAGATTGACTTAAGTTTGTCACTTTGCAGCAGATCTGTTGTTAACCAAATAGAATAATTTGTGATTGTGGAGCAGTATTTAGCATTAACAATGGTCAAGAATTTCTTACCTACCAACAGCAATGGTTTACGTATTTCTTTCTTTCATGTTTTACAACTTTTTCTAGCAATGTCATCTGGATGATTTACAGTTCTATAAACCATCAATCTCCGTGTGTATTTCTTCAGGCAATGCATCTTTCGATAGTTCTAACTTTGTTTGATTTTCCGGATATCAATACATTACATGCACTTAACATAGGTTGTCATTTCTATATAGACCCGATTAGTATTTTTCAAATTGTTGTCATTAATGTACGTTAAATATATCACAATTACCTTTTTTGATTATGATGCTTGATATTTGTATCTTACTTCGTAGCATTTTTAGCATTGTCCCACCAGCTTTTCGGAACTGAATTCTATGTGAAATTGATCATGTTGTATTTCTTTGTCATCCATTATTTTCATTTCATTTTATTATTAAACAAATTGACAGTCATATTTTTTAATTGTTTTGGGTCATAATATACATTTTATAACTCTATCTCCACTTTTTTGCCACTACTATTATAACAATTGTTTTCTCAACACTTTACTTTCTCTATAGATTCAAGTGCCATCCAGCAATGATGTGTGGTTGTCAAAGATGTCCACATATTGCTATTTAACACAATCACTGTGTTTAATGAGCCATAAGTGATTGCTCCATAATTTCTTTAGTCTATCAGGACTTCTTTATTATATACATTATTTCTTGATGTTATCAATAGCAGAAAGCTACACTATAAGTAGTCAGGTATTGTCCTGGGGTAATAATTTACATATTTTACTTGTAAAGTATTTGGCATAATCTAGTGATCTAAGGATATACTCATGTCATAAGCCAGCCAATGCCTGCAAGATGCCTCAGTGAGTTATGTACTTGTTGAGGGCTTCTGATGTGACCTGCAGGTCATGAACATGATTGTTGACAAGGAAATATCAGTTGTTCATCCCTGTGAAGCCAATGCATTGAGTACCTTGAATTTGGCAATAGTAAGATCAGCTATGTACAGCACATAGAAGTGGCATCGGCTGTGTTGATAAGCATTTGTTGAAAACAAGCTATTACTTGTATTATTAGGCACTCTTGTTATAGTCTACTATTCATTATTGAGCCACTTCATAACTGCCCATAACACCAATGCAAGTCTAAGGTTGGGATAGTGTCCTAATGAAAGGTTGCCTGGGCAGTTGGGCATTAAACTAACTATCTACTTGGTTAAAACATGATGGGGTAAGTATTACACATTTGTAATTGTGAACAGTGTACAAGCAATAACCTCAAGGACCTAGTCTATGAAGTTATTGCAACTTCAGAGAATACCCTTAGTACTCAATGGAAACCCATCCACTGGTGTTTGTTAATAGATTTGTCTCCTGTGATAAGATATGTAGTATCGAAAAGTGGTCCACTTCATACCATTGTTAACCATTTCCAGTACTCTGACACCAAGGATTAGCACAGAACAATACTCTACATCAAAAGGGCCGATCACAATGGCGGGAAGTCTGCCACCGCCGGGCCGGCGGTGAGGACCGCCGGTCCAGCATTGGTGGACTTCCCGCCATCGCCCTGAATATTCCCACCGCCAAATTAAGATGGCGGTGGGAATGGCAAAGGTACTGCGGTGGACGGAAAGACCGTCCGCCGTGGTCCCGCAAGGCGGTCCTTTTCCGCCCGCCTTGCAGGACAAGGTACTATGTGGCAATGGCGGCGGTGCTGTGCAGGCACCGCCATGTGCATTTGCATGCCTGTCTTTTTGGGAGGAGATTCCGCCACAAAAAGACAGGTGGTGAATGCCTTTGGGGGCCCGTTGCGGGCCCCCAGAGGGGTTGGGGGTGGGGTGCTGCACGTGGGGGGTGCCCATGGTCCCCCCTACACATGCATGTACAAGGTGACAGGCACCACACGGTGCCTGTCACGTTGTTCATACTTATGCAGAACCTGTCTTTTTACATTGTGGCGATGCTGCCACCCGCCGCAATGTAAAAATATGGGATGCCCCCGCCAGTGTGGCGGGCTCATCTTAATTTGCATTGCGGGACCGCAGCACCTATGACGGGCGGTCCCTTTCGCCTATGAAGTCCGCCCGCCATCGTAATCGGCCCCAAAGTTCTCTCTCTTTTGTAATAATCATGCCCTTTACTTTGGAACTGCTATGTGTTGTTTATGTTTAGTATCCTGTATCCTTTCCAATGAATCTTGCGAACCTGAAAATGGCACATTACTTAGTGTGTTACTACCCATACCTGGAAATCACTTGAATGGGTGTCCTACCATTTACCAGCTTGTCACACATTAATTCGATTCATACAGTCACAGGAGTTTCACAATACTTTCTTCTTGGGTGCATCACCCTACCTTTCCAGACTTTTCTAACAACTCCATCTGTGGTTTCTTAAGTTCAATTCTCAGTCCAACCTCCTCAGCAAGAACACTTATCTATCTCTCCCTGCTTCCAAGAAGAGATATGCTGATTAACCCTGGGCGTAGTTTGAGAAGTAGCACTACGCGTAGCTACTTGTAGCTACGCGAAGTGCACTACGCACTATGCGAGCTATACGTAGCACTGCGCGAACTGCGTAGTAGCATGTGCGGGTATGATTGCACAGTGCCGGATGCTTGTCCACACTGTGCAATCATTGAAAACGGCATCTTGCACAGTGCAAGCTGTCGTTTTCTGCCAGTCGAGTAGATTTTTAATCGAGCGGCAGCTTTCTCAATGCGGACTGGTAGTTTCTCATCGCGAGCGGTCGCGAGCATACCCGACCACGCGCAATGAGAAACCTGACCTCCCTGCATTTAGAATCTCGCCAGGATGTTTATTTTCCATGCTCGCGATCGGCAACTTGATGTGTTTGCACTGTGCTACGTGCAATTCGCGTAGTGCGAAGTAGCGCAAAGTTCGCAAACTACGCAAGCGTAGCGTAGTTGTCCGCCCAGGCCTAATGCAGATCCACATCAATGAAACAGCCTGAATGCAATCCTGGTGTGAATCTTCACCAATTGCAAACAATCTAAAAAGTTAATGACACCCACATAAAATAAAATCACACAACTTAGGAACACACACCAGCTCAGTGTCTATAAGGTTAATTCATCTCCCCAATTTTAGTTGCAGAGCTCAAATATATATTCCTGGAGCAGACTTCAAACATGCCAGTAATCATCAAATAGCACTAAGAAGGTAAGATATCTTGTACCCAGAACTCTAAGCTAAGAGATGAGTATATGCAGTTCTTGAGATTTTGGAAATGTGACCCTTGCTCCTGAACCAGAAGGCGCATTTTCAAAGATCAAACAAGTGATCTGTCCTGTAAAAGGATGGAAAACTATGCATGGATATTACTATGGGGACTGAGATATGGATCCTGATAGTAAGACACAGTTAAAAAGCCCTCATGAGAAAGAAAATGATAAACCGCGGCAAATAACTAAGGGGCCCATTAGGATGTTGGGCGGATCACCACCGCCTTGCGGGCGGTGGCGATCCGCCCGACATCCTTGCCTGCCCGACACCCATTTCCCCCGCCACATTACTATGGCGGGGGGACCATGGGGGACGGAAACACCGTCCACCGCTTTTCCGCCCCGGTCGCCTTGCAACCGGGGCAGAAAAGGGTTCATATGGTGGCGGTGTCTATCAGACACCGCCAGTCATATTATGATGGGCTTCGGCAGATGCCTTTCTGTGGCGGCATTAAAGCATGCAGTCTTTACTTTGGGGGCCCTATGCGGGCCCCCATGGTAAAGGCTAGGTGGGGCGTGCACATGGGGGGTACCTGTGGTACCCCCCTGCATTTGCATACACAATGCGGCAGGTACCGCGTGGTGCCTGCTGCTTTGTGTATGCAAATGCATATCATGCATTTATAACATTGCGGCGGGTGCTGGTGTGAACACCGCCCACCGCAATGTTATAAATGCATGATGCGCCCACCAGTGTGGCGGGCGCATCATAATGGGCATGGAATGACCGACGCTCAGATCGAGGGCTGTCCCGTTTTCCACGAGTATGGCGGGCGGGCAAAGTCCTAAGACTCCGATAATCATGGAACAGCTAAAATCAATCTAAAAGAATGAAATCACTAGCCATGTTTAGGAACCACATCAACACATGCCACATGATTGCAAATTTGTTTAAAAGTTTATTATGATGATGAGGCTGTGCTCTCAGTGTCAAACGCTTTTTGGTCAGCCACCTTTCCGATCTAATCCATAGTTAATAAATCAACAGAAGGGGAATAATTAATTTTCCAAGATTCATAAATTCAGATCCTCAACACAAGAAAGACAATAAACATGCAAATGAGAGTGAACAAATCTCTATGGACTCTTTATCTTTCATTATACAAAACTATTTATTTATTCACACAGGACTATTCATGTGCACAATATGAAAATATTTTTTTTCATTCCAAGTCATTTCCAAATTTAAAATGTGATGTTTGTATCCAATCCAATTTATATTCATGTGATTTGAATATTCCAAATAGTTATCTATCCAATTTTTAGATAAAACACATGACCCAATCCTGATCTTAATCACGGCCACATCTTGAACGAACATGTATTTTGCTGCACCCAGCTGCTTCTTCAGGGCACTCTGATTAATATTTCCTCTTACGCATGAAAGAAAAGAGAATACAAAAAAATAGAGAATAAAAGAGAAAAACACAACAAGACAAATTAAAATCAAGTCATTAACATTTCTTCATGTTCATGTTGGACACTAAGAGCTTTATTATGATGCCAGTCGGACCTATTGTACGACTGCCGCAGCTGCGAGCAGATTCCGACAACTGAGGCGGGGAAGTTCCCCCCACTGTATTATGATGCAACAACTGCTACCACTGAGGTCTCATCTACAGCGGTGCACATACCCTCCGAATATGTCGCTTGCAAGATCATAGGAAATATGCGATATGTACACACATGCATGACATATGTGGGGGTAGGCCTTGTGCACCATGTACCCCATTGCTGGAGGGTGGTGATCTGTGCACAGTCCAGTCAATGGAGATACATGCCACCTATGAACTTGCCTGCACTTTGGCACTCACAGGGCCGTAGTCTTTGGGGTTCATCTGCCACAGTGTAGGAGGACCTGGAGAAAAGGTTCCATGCTGGGGACTGTCAGTGAGAAGCTGATTTGGGTGAGTATGCAGCCCAAATACATTCTGTCCGACGACTCAATGCAGACGGTGGGGTCATCGTAAACACACATCGTAATCCGGACGGCAATCCGAGATCCCTGTGTTGCCCTATGGATGTTGTTTTTCTCGACCGCCATCTCGGTGGTCAAAGAAAGGATTTTGGAGTCTGCGTTTTTCAGCAGTGGGTCGGAGTACAGGAGGCATGCATCATAATCCAGCGGTCAGATCGACTTCTTCCGACGAGACCACATTGATCAGACCATCTCTAACAGGACTGCGGCAGCCGTTTCGACCGACATAGTAATCAGGCCCAAAGTTCAGATATCTTTACAGGTACATTCCTTAAGTTCTAAAAGTCACAAATAAAATAAATAACTACTAACATTGGGAGCAGTTGGCAGATGTTCATAATTTAATATCTTACAACATAGTCCACACTTCAAGATTTGTTCACAAATTCACATATATAATAAACATATAAAAAAATGTATTTTAAATTAATTAGATTGATTCAACTGCACACCCTAACAAACTCAAACATTCTTGCAGGTACAGTGATGGACATAAAATCCTTGTAATGTCTGATCAATCCTCATAGTACTGGCTGCTCACTAAATTTACATGACATCTTCTTTGTTTTCATTCCTAAGAAATCAACCTACTTCACTTCATATTTAGCTTTTTCCCAGGTTGAACTGACCAGATAGCGAATAATAGGGAGTGTGTGATCTATTTATAAAATTCAAAACACTATTGAAGAATGAGCCCCTGAAGTGGTGGGCATAATTACCCTTAAACAATATCTAGAAGTGAACAGGATACCTAGAGGATTTAGGATAAAAATATTTCCTTCAGTAGATGATTTAGATGAAATATAAGCAGATAGATTGGAGAAAAAGCTAGCTCAAACTAGTAGTTTTTTTAGAGGAATTGAAATGCATCAGTTTGATGTGTCTAGAATTGTTATATGCTCATGCGATGAAGTTTCACCCCAGAGCTTGTCACATTTTACCTTTTTTTTTTGCTTTTAAGCAGGTGATGTTTACCAGGCGCACTAACAATAGCTGAATTTATAGTGCTACAATGCTTTTGTTGCTCCTGCATGGAGTGGATAGGTGGGTTAAGTAAGTAATAATGTGACCTCTGTTGAATTGTGCAATCTTAAAATGTATCCCACTATGGCAAAATAACTTATACATTGATGTTTCATTGCCTCATTGACTATTATGGTGTTCCTGACTCTCTCCCACCCTTTAAACATACTTTCTCACAGCTTTATCAGGCACAGACCTGCACCCAGGGTGGGATGTCCTCTGCAAGTATGTAAACACCAGCAAACCTCCAATTTTGTTGACGTTCACTTACATGCACAGGGTAGAGCACCCAGAAATGGTCATAAATATACCCCTTTACCCTAAACGTATGAATGCAGGGATGCCAACATACTGCAGAACATTTCATACCTATAAGTAAACTTTTTCAACATACATTCCAACTTTTTTTGATTCTATGTGTCAAGATTGAGATTTAAGCTTAGACAATGTATATTATTGGACTCATGAATTCAACGTAGGTGCACAATTCTGGCATTGTGTGAAATCCCAATCTCATACAAATAAAGTTATCTTTTTGAAGTTCATTTCCATTTGCAATCATTTTTTATCTCAAACACTGTAATGAACCTATAATTACTTATTTTAGGATTGCTATTCCTGGGTTATTCCAGGGATATCAATCTTACAATTTTCTTCTTTGTGTTGCACAAATGTGATGCAAAAATATGATCCTTATTTCAGTCATATCAGGCCTCTCTAAGATGTTTTTCATATACATACTATATATCATACTTGAATCTGTGTAATAAGCTATTCTGCATACTTGGGGGCTGATTACGATGCGGCTCATAAAGGCGCTGATATACTGTCGGAGCCTTTACAGGCGCATCGTAATGGGCCGTTCGGTTTACTTTCTGACCGCCTCATTACGATGGAGGCGGTCGGAAAGAAAACTGGATGGTCATTCCGTCTGTCTTCGGAAGGGCTCAGAGAGCCTGTCTGCCAGTCAGAATGCAGCCTGTAATCTCAGGGTGGCTCTTTCTGCCCTTGAGATTACAACGCACGCTTTCCGACACATGGTTTCATGCCGGTTTGTTTGACATGGAAACCATATTGGAAAGCGAGTTAGGGGGGGGCCACAGCAGGGGCCCCTTTGGTGCATGGCTTCCTGTTGGACCCCGAGGGGGCACCTATGGGATGGTGTTTCAGTACCTGTGAGTAGCCATGGGTGGTGCTGAACTTACTCCAGCCCTGAGCTGGAGTACATTTACTACTGTTTTGTGTTCTTTTAGGCTGTAGTAACAATAGAAGTGCAGTTTCAGAATAGGAAGGAGCTTATTCTTGGGAGTGGGTGCATGTTCTTCCCTAAACCCTTAACCACCTCCTTACGCCTCTCATAACCACTCCCCTTTAGTAACATGTATTCTCCATTTTCTAATCACTTCCCGTTGTCCCTCCCACATTTGCTACTAAAATGTATACCTACTTATGTGGGGACCTCAGAGAGTCAGAGGCAGAGATCTCTGCACATTGTATTTTATAGCATGTTAGAAGTACTATTCTAGTACTACTAATTGTACTACTAAATACAGTTTGTAAATAGGCACCTTAGTTTCATGGCCCAAACAATATTTTACAGATGAATTGTGCAATTTTAATATATTAATCTTTGCTCTATGGAAAACATTCTAGTATCTGAAGCATAATGAAAATTCTAAAGGGTTTGATTAATGTATCAAAAGTTAATTTGCATAGTCAAATAATAGAAGCCTATCACATTGTTATAGAAAGGTTTGTTTTTAACAGGGATATTGTGATTTTTATAACAGCAGTGGAATTATGTGAAAGTAAAATGAGTTAATCTCTCACAACTTTGCTGACATTCATGTTTCTTACAGGTGAATTCTGGAGTAATTGTTTTTGTTGGGTATTTCTCCAGCTAAAAATAAATGTGATCTTTTTCTTTCTGTGAACTAATTTAATGCAGGGTGTGGCATGTTTTTTCACCAGCATTTATTTAACACTTCATTAATTGTTTTGTAATCTACTGTTACTAAATTATTTCTAAAAAGAAAGTATTCAAATGGCAAACGGGAAGCTGGCCATCCTCAAGCCCTTTAACTAACAACCTTTATTTTTCTTTTGTTGATTATCAAGTTACATATTTGTATTTATATAGAAATAAAAATGATAATAATAATAGATCACATATGCATAGTCATACCAGTCCAATTGACCATTTTAAGTTTAAGTTTCAGTATTAAAGTTAAAGCTTGTATTTCCTTTTACTATATGTATTTTCACAGGTTCAATTACGAAAGTAAATATTAATGGTAAATGTAGGCACCAGGCACTACAGTATGGAGAGTGGGAACATTTGTAATAATAATAACATGTTTTTAGATATAGTTTCATATCAAATTTCAGCAGTAACTAAGCGCTCAAAATAAAAGATGTTGCAGTTATCTATTTTAACTGTCCTCTAATTACCAACTTCAGAGAATAGAAAGTTTAGCCAGCCTTTCAGGGATTAAATCCTGTGACATTCAGATTGTTGACCATGTCATCAGTCCATGTTTAACTCACTGAGCCATCCTGATAACCATCCTGCCTGTTAAAGCTCGTCTGCTTTGTTGGTAGTGTTATATTTATATTTATTTATTTATAAAGGTGTTTTATTCAGTGACCGTATATTGCTTTGCAGCCATCTAACAGTGCTTGATGGTCTTTGTGTCAAAGATAAAAATTTAAATATTTTAACAGAATTTTCCCCCTAAAGTTCTTGTCAAGTTTAAATGGTTCTAACGTATCACATGTTTTGGCTAAGTCTAGATAATTATAGTTTCATTAGTAGAGATTTACCTCCAGAGCATGCAATTACTCCCATTAACCTACTTAAATTATTAAACATTTCAAATGAAACCATTCTGATCTAAATCTATTCATTCAGTCTTGAATACTAATATATGGTTTTCTGTGCACATGACACAGACTATGTGTAAAATGTTATTCAAAGATTGACTTAAGTTTGTCACTTTGCAGCAGATCTGTTGTTAACCAAATAGAATAATTTGTGATTGTGGAGCAGTATTTAGCATTAACAATGGTCAAGAATTTCTTACCTACCAACAGCAATGGTTTACGTATTTCTTTCTTTCATGTTTTACAACTTTTTCTAGCAATGTCATCTGGATGATTTACAGTTCTATAAACCATCAATCTCCGTGTGTATTTCTTCAGGCAATGCATCTTTCGATAGTTCTAACTTTGTTTGATTTTCCGGATATCAATACATTACATGCACTTAACATAGGTTGTCATTTCTATATAGACCCGATTAGTATTTTTCAAATTGTTGTCATTAATGTACGTTAAATATATCACAATTACCTTTTTTGATTATGATGCTTGATATTTGTATCTTACTTCGTAGCATTTTTAGCATTGTCCCACCAGCTTTTCGGAACTGAATTCTATGTGAAATTGATCATGTTGTATTTCTTTGTCATCCATTATTTTCATTTCATTTTATTATTAAACAAATTGACAGTCATATTTTTTAATTGTTTTGGGTCATAATATACATTTTATAACTCTATCTCCACTTTTTTGCCACTACTATTATAACAATTGTTTTCTCAACACTTTACTTTCTCTATAGATTCAAGTGCCATCCAGCAATGATGTGTGGTTGTCAAAGATGTCCACATATTGCTATTTAACACAATCACTGTGTTTAATGAGCCATAAGTGATTGCTCCATAATTTCTTTAGTCTATCAGGACTTCTTTATTATATACATTATTTCTTGATGTTATCAATAGCAGAAAGCTACACTATAAGTAGTCAGGTATTGTCCTGGGGTAATAATTTACATATTTTACTTGTAAAGTATTTGGCATAATCTAGTGATCTAAGGATATACTCATGTCATAAGCCAGCCAATGCCTGCAAGATGCCTCAGTGAGTTATGTACTTGTTGAGGGCTTCTGATGTGACCTGCAGGTCATGAGCATGATTGTTGACAAGGAAATATCAGTTGTTCATCCCTGTGAAGCCAATGCATTGAGTACCTTGAATTTGGCAATAGTAAGATCAGCTATGTACAGCACATAGAAGTGGCATCGGCTGTGTTGATAAGCATTTGTTGAAAACAAGCTATTACTTGTATTATTAGGCACTCTTGTTATAGTCTACTATTCATTATTGAGCCACTTCATAACTGCCCATAACACCAATGCAAGTCTAAGGTTGGGATAATGTCCTAATGAAAGGTTGCCTGGGCAGTTGGGCATTAAACTAACTATCTACTTGGTTAAAACATGATGGGGTAAGTATTACACATTTGTAATTGTGAACAGTGTACAAGCAATGACCTCAAGGACCTAGTCTATGAAGTTATTGCAACTTCAGAGAATACCCTTAGTACTCAATGGAAACCCATCCACTGGTGTTTGTTAATAGATTTGTCTCCTGTGATAAGATATGTAGTATTGAAAAGTGGTCCACTTCATACCATTGTTAACCATTTCCAGTACTCTGACACCAAGGATTAGCACAGAACAATACTCTACATCAAAAGGGCCGATCACAATGGCGGGAAGTCTGCATTGGTGGACTTCCCGCCATCGCCCTGAATATTCCCACCGCCAAATTAGGATGGCGGTGGGAATGGCAAAGGTACCGCGGTGGACGGAAAGACCGTCCGCCGTGGTCCCGCAAGGCGGTCCTTTTCCGCCCGCCTTGCAGGACAAGGTACTATGTGGCAATGGCGGCGGTGCTGTGCAGGCACTGCCGTGTGCATTTTCATGCCTATCGTTTTGGGAGGAGATTCCGCCACAAAAAGACAGGTGGTGAATGCCTTTGGGGGCCCGTTGCGGGCCCCCAGAGGGGTTGGGGGTGGGGTGCTGCACGTGGGGGGTGCCCATGGTCCCCCCTACACATGCATGTACAAGGTGACAGGCACCACACGGTGCCTGTCACGTTGTTCATACTTATGCAGAACCTGTCTTTTTACATTGTGGCGATGCTGCCACCCGCCGCAATGTAAAAATATGGGATGCCCCCGCCAGTGTGGCGGGCTCATCTTAATTTGCATTGCGGGACCGCAGCACCTATGACGGGCGGTCCCTTTCGCCTATGAAGTCCGCCCGCCATCGTAATTGGCCCCAAAGTTCTTTCTCTTTTGTAATGATCATGCCCTTTACTTTGGAACTGCTATGTGTTGTTTATGTTTAGTATCCTGTATCCTTTCCAATGAATCTTGCAAACCTGAAAATGGCACATTACTTAGTGTGTTACTACCCATACTTGGAAATCACTTGAATGGGTGTCCTACCATTTACCAGCTTGTCACACATTAATTCGATTCATACAGTCACAGGAGTTTCACAATACTTTCTTCTTGGGTGCATCACCCTACCTTTCCAGACTTTTCTAACAACTCCATCTGTGGTTTCTTAAGTTCAATTCTCAGTCCAACCTCCTCAGCAAGAACACTTATCTATCTCTCCCTGCTTCCAAGAAGAGATATGCTGATTAACCCTGGGCGTAGTTTGAGAAGTAGCGCTACGCGTAGCTACTTGTAGCTACGCGAAGTGCACTTCGCACTATGCGAGCTACACGTAGCACTGCGCGAACTGCGTAGTAGCATGTGCGGTGATGATTGCACAGTGCCGGATGCTTGTCCACACTGTGCAATCATTGAGAACGGCATCTCGCACAGTGCAAGCTGTCGTTTTCTGCCACTCGAGTAGATTTTTAATCGAGCTGCAGCTTTCTCAATGCGGACTGGTAGTTTCTCATCGCGAGCGGTTGCGAGCATACCCGACCACGCACAATGAGAAACCTGACCTCCCCGCATTTAGAATCTCGCCAGGATGTTTATTTTCCATGCTCGCGATCGGCAACTTGATGTGTTTGCACTGTGCTACGTGCAATTCGCGTAGTGCGAAGTAGCGCAAAGTTCGCAAACTACGCAAGCGTAGCGTAGTTGTCCGTCCAGGCCTAATGCAGATCCACATCAATGAAACAGCCTGAATGCAATCCTGGTGTCAATCTTCACCAATTGCAAACAATCTAAAAAATTAATGACACCCACATAAAATAAAATCACACAACTAAGGAACACACACCAGCTCAGTGTCTATAAGGTTAATTCATCTCCCCAATTTTAGTTGCAGAGCTCAAATATATATTCCTGGAGCAGACTTCAAACATGCCAGTAATCATCAAATAGCACTAAGAAGGTAAGATATCTTGTACCCAGAACTCTAAGCTAAGAGATGAGTATATGCAGTTCTTGAGCTTTTGGAAATGTGACCCTTGCTCCTGAACCAGAAGGCGAATTTTCAAAGATCAGACAAGTGATCTGTCCTGTAAAAGGATGGAAAACTATGCATGGATATTACTATGGGGACTGAGATATGGATCCTGATAGTAAGACACAGTTAAAAAGCCCTCATGAGAAAGAAAATGATAAACCGCGGCAAATAACTAAGGGGCCCATTAGGATGTTGGGCGGATCACCACGGCCTTGCGGGCGGTGGCGATCCGACCGACATCCTTGCCTGCCCGACACCCATTTCCCCCGCCATATTACTATGGCGGGGGGACCGTTGGGGACGGAAACACCGTCCGCCGCTTTTCCGCCCCGGTCGCCTTGCAACCGGGGCAGAAAAGGGTTCATATGGTGGCGGTGTCTATCAGACACCGCCAGTCATATTATGATGGGCTTCGGCAGATGCCTTTCCGTGGCGGCATTAAAGCATGCAGTCTTTACTTACCATGGTAAAGGCTAGGTGGGGCGTGCACATGGGGGGTACCTGTGGTACCCCCCCTGCATTTGCATACACAATGCGGCAGGTACCGCGTGGTGCCTGCTGCTTTGTGTATGCAAATGCATATTATGCGTTTATAACATTGCGGCGGGTGCTGGTGTGAACACCGCCCACCGCAATGTTATAAATGCATGATGCGCCCACCAGTGTGGCGGTAGCATCATAATGAGCATGGAATGACCGACGCTCAGATCGAGGGCTGTCCCGTTTTCCACGAGTATGGCGGGCGGGCAAAGTCCTAAGACTCCGATAATCATGGAACA
Organism: Lissotriton helveticus; assembly: GCF_964261635.1. NCBI lineage: Eukaryota > Metazoa > Chordata > Amphibia > Caudata > Salamandridae > Lissotriton > Lissotriton helveticus. Next base: position 1,533,749,857 of record NC_136067.1, read on the forward strand.
GCTAAAATCAATCTAAAAGAATGAAATCACTAGCCATGTTTAGGAACCACATCAATACATGCCACATGATTGCAAATTTGTTTAAAAGTTTATTATGATGATGAGGCTGTGCTCTCAGTGTCAAACGCTTTTTGGTCAGCCACCTTTCCGATCTAATCCATAGTTAATAAATCAACAGAAGGGGAATAATTAATTTCCCAAGATTCATAAATTCAGATCCTCAACACAAGAAAGACAATAAACATACAAATGAGAGTGAACGAATCTCTATGGACTCTTTATCTTTCATTATACAAAACTATTTATTTAATCACACAGGACTATTCATGTGCACAATATGAAAATATTTCTTTTCATTCCAAGTCATTTCCAAATTTAAAATGTGATGTTTGTATCCAATCCAATTTATATTCATGTGATTTGAATACTCCAAATAGTTATCTATCCAATTTTTAGATAAAACACATGACCCAATCCTGATCTTAATCACGGCCACATCTTGAACGAACATGTATTTTGCTGCACCCAGCTGCTTCTTCAGGGCACTCTGATTAATATTCCCTCTTACGCATGAAAGAAAAGAGAATACAAACAGATAGAGAATAAAAGTGAAAAACACAAAAAGACAAATTAAAATCAATTCATTAACATTTCTTCATGTTCATGTTGGACACTAAGAGCCTTATTATGATGCCAGTCGGACCGATTGTACGACTGCCGCAGCTGCGAGCAGATTCCGACAACTGAGGCCAGGAAGTTCCCCCCACTGTATTATGATGCAACAACTGCTACCACTGAGGTCTCATGTACAGCGGTGCACATACCCTCCGAATATGTCGCTTGCAAGATCATAGGAAATATGCGATATGTACACACATGCATGACATATGTGGGGGTAGGCCTTGTGCACCATGTACCCCATTGCTGGAGAGTGGTGATCTGTGCACAGTCCAGTCAATGGAGATACATGCCACCTATGAACTTGCCTGCACTTTGGCACTCACAGGGCCGTAGTCTTTGGGTTCATCTGCCACAGTGTAGGGGGACCTGGAGAAAAGGTTCCATGCTGGGGACTGTCAGTGAGAAGCTGATTTGGGTGAGTATGCAGCCCAAATACATTCTGTCCGACGACTCAATGCAGACGGTAGGGTCATCGTAAACACACATCGTAATCCGGACGGCAATCCGAGATCCCTGTGTTGCCCTATGGATGTTGTTTTTCTCGACCGCCATCTCGGTGGTCAAAGAAAGGATTTTGGAGTCGGCGTTTTTCAGCAGTGGGTCGGAGTACAGGAGGCATGCATCATAATCCAGCGGTCAGATCGACTTCTTCCGACGAGACCACATTGATCAGACCATCTCTAACAGGACTGCGGCAGCCGTTTCGACCGACATAGTAATCAGGCCCAAAGTTCAGATATCTTTACAGGTACATTCCTTAAGTTCTAAAAGTCACAAATAAAATAAATAACTACTAACATTGGGAGCAGTTGGCAGATGTTCATAATTTAATATCTTACAACATAGTCCACACTTCAAGATTTGTTCACAAATTCACATATATAATAAACATATAAAAAAATGTATTTTAAATTAATTAGATTGATTCAACTGCACACCCTAACAAACTCAAACATTCTTGCAGGTACAGTGATGGACATAAAATCCTTGTAATGTCTGATCAATCCTCATAGTACTGGCTGCTCACTAAATTTACATGACATCTTCTTTGTTTTCATTCCTAAGAAATCAACCTACTTCACTTCATATTTAGCTTTTTCCCAGGTTGAACTGACCAGATAGCGAATAATAGGGAGTGTGTGATCTATTTATAAAATTCAAAACACTATTGAAGAATGAGCCCCTGAAGTGGTGGGCATAATTACCCTTAAACAATATCTAGAAGTGAACAGGATACCTAGAGGATTTAGGATAAAAATATTTCCTTCAGTAGATGATTTAGATGAAATATAAGCAGATAGATTGGAGAAAAAGCTAGCTCAAACTAGTAGTTTTTTTAGAGGAATTGAAATGCATCAGTTTGATGTGTCTAGAATTGTTATATGCTCATGCGATGAAGTTTCACCCCAGAGCTTGTCACATTTTACCTTTTTTTTTTGCTTTTAAGCAGGTGATGTTTACCAGGCGCACTAACAATAGCTGAATTTATAGTGCTACAATGCTTTTGTTGCTCCTGCATGGAGTGGATAGGTGGGTTAAGTAAGTAATAATGTGACCTCTGTTGAATTGTGCAATCTTAAAATGTATCCCACTATGGCAAAATAACTTATACATTGATGTTTCATTGCCTCATTGACTATTATGGTGTTCCTGACTCTCTCCCACCCTTTAAACATACTTTCTCACAGCTTTATCAGGCACAGACCTGCACCCAGGGTGGGATGTCCTCTGCAAGTATGTAAACACCAGCAAACCTCCAATTTTGTTGACGTTCACTTACATGCACAGGGTAGAGCACCCAGAAATGGTCATAAATATACCCCTTTACCCTAAACGTATGAATGCAGGGATGCCAACATACTGCAGAACATTTCATACCTATAAGTAAACTTTTTCAACATACATTCCAACTTTTTTTGATTCTATGTGTCAAGATTGAGATTTAAGCTTAGACAATGTATATTATTGGACTCATGAATTCAACGTAGGTGCACAATTCTGGCATTGTGTGAAATCCCAATCTCATACAAATAAAGTTATCTTTTTGAAGTTCATTTCCATTTGCAATCATTTTTTATCTCAAACACTGTAATGAACCTATAATTACTTATCTTAGGATTGCTATTCCTGGGTTATTCCAGGGATATCAATCTTACAATTTTCTTCTTTGTGTTGCACAAATGTGATGCAAAAATATGATCCTTATTTCAGTCATATCAGGCCTCTCTAAGATGTTTTTCATATACATACTATATATCATACTTGAATCTGTGTAATAAGCTATTCTGCATACTTGGGGGCTGATTACGATGCGGCTCATAAAGGCGCTGATATACTGTCGGAGCCTTTACAGGCGCATCGTAATGGGCCGTTCGGTTTACTTTCTGACCGCCTCATTACGATGGAGGCGGTCGGAAAGAAAACTGGATGGTCATTCCGTCTGTCTTCGGAAGGGCTCAGAGAGCCTGTCTGCCAGTCAGAATGCAGCCTGTAATCTCAGGGTGGCTCTTTCTGCCCTTGAGATTACAACGCACGCTTTCCGACACATGGTTTCATGCCGGTTTGTTTGACATGGAAACCATATTGGAAAGCGAGTTAGGGGGGGCCACAGCAGGGGCCCCTTTGGTGCATGGCTTTCTGTTGGACCCCGAGGGGGCACCTATGGGATGGTGTTTCAGTACCTGTGAGTAGCCATGGGTGGTGCTGAACTTACTCCAGCCCTGAGCTGGAGTACATTTACTACTGTTTTGTGTTCTTTTAGGCTGTAGTAACAATAGAAGTGCAGTTTCAGAATAGGAAGGGGCTTATTCTTGGGAGTGGGTGCATGTTCTTCCCTAAACCCTTAACCACCTCCTTACGCCTCACATAACCACTCCCCTTTAGTAACATGTATTCTCCATTTTCTAATCACTTCCCGTTGTCCCTCCCACATTTGCTACTAAAATGTATACCTACTTATGTGGGGACCTCAGAGAGTCAGAGGCAGAGATCTCTGCACATTGTATTTTATAGCATGTTAGAAGTACTATTCTAGTACTACTAATTGTACTACTAAATACAGTTTGTAAATAGGCACCTTAGTTTCATGGCCCAAACAATATTTTACAGATGAATTGTGCAATTTTAATATATTAATCTTTGCTCTATGGAAAACATTCTAGTATCTGAAGCATAATGAAAATTCTAAAGGGTTTGATTAATGTATCAAAAGTTAATTTGCATAGTCAAATAATAGAAGCCTATCACATTGTTATAGAAAGGTTTGTTTTTAACAGGGATATTGTGATTTTTATAACAGCAGTGGAATTATGTGAAAGTAAAATGAGTTAATCTCTCACAACTTTGCTGACATTCATGTTTCTTACAGGTGAATTCTGGAGTAATTGTTTTTGTTGGGTATTTCTCCAGCTAAAAATAAATGTGATCTTTTTCTTTCTGTGAACTAATTTAATGCAGGGTGTGGCATGTTTTTTCACCAGCATTTATTTAACACTTCATTAATTGTTTTGTAATCTACTGTTACTAAATTATTTCTAAAAAGAAAGTATTCAAATGGCAAAAGGGAAGCTGGCCATCCTCAAGCCCTTTAACTAACAACCTTTATTTTTCTTTTGTTGATTATCAATTTACATATTTGTATTTATATAGAAATAAAAATGATAATAATAATAGATCACATATGCATAGTCATACCAGTCCAATTGACCATTTTAAGTTTAAGTTTCAGTATTAAAGTTAAAGCTTGTATTTCCTTTTACTATATGTATTTTCACAGGTTCAATTACGAAAGTAAATATTAATGGTAAATGTAGGCACCAGGCACTACAGTATGGAGAGTGGGAACATTTGTAATAATAATAACATGTTTTTAGATATAGTTTCATATCAAATTTCAGCAGTAACTAAGCGCTCAAAATAAAAGATGTTGCAGTTATCTATTTTAACTGTCCTCTAATTACCAACTTCAGAGAATAGAAAGTTTAGCCAGCCTTTCAGGGATTAAATCCTGTGACATTCAGATTGTTGACCATGTCATCAGTCCATGTTTAACTCACTGAGCCATCCTGATAACCATCCTGCCTGTTAAAGCTCGTCTGCTTTGTTGGTAGTGTTATATTTATATTTATTTATTTATAAAGGTGTTTTATTCAGTGACCGTATATTGCTTTGCAGCCATCTAACAGTGCTTGATGGTCTTTGTGTCAAAGATAAAAATTTAAATATTTTAACAGAATTTTCCCCCTAAAGTTCTTGTCAAGTTTAAATGGTTCTAACATATCACATGTTTTGGCTAAGTCTAGATAATTATAGTTTCATTAGTAGAGATTTACCTCCAGAGCATGCAATTACTCCCATTAACCTACTTAAATTATTAAACATTTCAAATGAAACCATTCTGATCTAAATCTATTCATTCAGTCTTGAATACTAATATATGGTTTTCTGTGCACATGACACAGACTATGTGTAAAATGTTATTCAAAGATTGACTTAAGTTTGTCACTTTGCAGCAGATCTGTTGTTAACCAAATAGAATAATTTGTGATTGTGGAGCAGTATTTAGCATTAACAATGGTCAAGAATTTCTTACCTACCAACAGCAATGGTTTACGTATTTCTTTCTTTCATGTTTTACAACTTTTTCTAGCAATGTCATCTGGATGATTTACAGTTCTATAAACCATCAATCTCCGTGTGTATTTCTTCAGGCAATGCATCTTTCGATAGTTCTAACTTTGTTTGATTTTCCGGATATCAATACATTACATGCACTTAACATAGGTTGTCATTTCTATATAGACCCGATTAGTATTTTTCAAATTGTTGTCATTAATGTACGTTAAATATATCACAATTACCTTTTTTGATTATGATGCTTGATATTTGTATCTTACTTCGTAGCATTTTTAGCATTGTCCCACCAGCTTTTCGGAACTGAATTCTATGTGAAATTGATCATGTTGTATTTCTTTGTCATCCATTATTTTCATTTCATTTTATTATTAAACAAATTGACAGTCATATTTTTTAATTGTTTTGGGTCATAATATACATTTTATAACTCTATCTCCACTTTTTTGCCACTACTATTATAACAATTGTTTTCTCAACACTTTACTTTCTCTATAGATTCAAGTGCCATCCAGCAATGATGTGTGGTTGTCAAAGATGTCCACATATTGCTATTTAACACAATCACTGTGTTTAATGAGCCATAAGTGATTGCTCCATAATTTCTTTAGTCTATCAGGACTTCTTTATTATATACATTATTTCTTGATGTTATCAATAGCAGAAAGCTACACTATAAGTAGTCAGGTATTGTCCTGGGGTAATAATTTACATATTTTACTTGTAAAGTATTTGGCATAATCTAGTGATCTAAGGATATACTCATGTCATAAGCCAGCCAATGCCTGCAAGATGCCTCAGTGAGTTATGTACTTGTTGAGGGCTTCTGATGTGACCTGCAGGTCATGAGCATGATTGTTGACAAGGAAATATCAGTTGTTCATCCCTGTGAAGCCAATGCATTGAGTACCTTGAATTTGGCAATAGTAAGATCAGCTATGTACAGCACATAGAAGTGGCATCGGCTGTGTTGATAAGCATTTGTTGAAAACAAGCTATTACTTGTATTATTAGGCACTCTTGTTATAGTCTACTATTCATTATTGAGCCACTTCATAACTGCCCATAACACCAATGCAAGTCTAAGGTTGGGATAGTGTCCTAATGAAAGGTTGCCTGGGCAGTTGGGCATTAAACTAACTATCTACTTGGTTAAAACATGATGGGGTAAGTATTACACATTTGTAATTGTGAACAGTGTACAAGCAATGACCTCAAGGACCTAGTCTATGAAGTTATTGCAACTTCAGAGAATACCCTTAGTACTCAATGGAAACCCATCCACTGGTGTTTGTTAATAGATTTGTCTCCTGTGATAAGATATGTAGTATTGAAAAGTGGTCCACTTCATACCATTGTTAACCATTTCCAGTACTCTGACACCAAGGATTAGCACAGAACAATACTCTACATCAAAAGGGCCGATCACAATGGCGGGAAGTCTGCATTGGTGGACTTCCCGCCATCGCCCTGAATATTCCCACCGCCAAATTAGGATGGCGGTGGGAATGGCAAAGGTACCGCGGTGGACGGAAAGACCGTCCGCCGTGGTCCCGCAAGGCGGTCCTTTTCCGCCCGCCTTGCAGGACAAGGTACTATGTGGCAATGGCGGCGGTGCTGTGCAGGCACCGCCGTGTGCATTTTCATGCCTATCGTTTTGGGAGGAGATTCCGCCACAAAAAGACAGGTGGTGAATGCCTTTGGGGGCCCGTTGCGGGCCCCCAGAGGGGTTGGGGGTGGGGTGCTGCACGTGGGGGGTGCCCATGGTCCCCCCTACACATGCATGTACAAGGTGACAGGCACCACACGGTGCCTGTCACGTTGTTCATACTTATGCAGAACCTGTCTTTTTACATTGTGGCGATGCTGCCACCCGCCGCAATGTAAAAATATGGGATGCCCCCGCCAGTGTGGCGGGCTCATCTTAATTTGCATTGCGGGACCGCAGCACCTATGACGGGCGGTCCCTTTCGCCTATGAAGTCCGCCCGCCATCGTAATTGGCCCCAAAGTTCTCTCTCTTTTGTAATGATCATGCCCTTTACTTTGGAACTGCTATGTGTTGTTTATGTTTAGTATCCTGTATCCTTTCCAATGAATCTTGCAAACCTGAAAATGGCACATTACTTAGTGTGTTACTACCCATACTTGGAAATCACTTGAATGGGTGTCCTACCATTTACCAGCTTGTCACACATTAATTCGATTCATACAGTCACAGGAGTTTCACAATACTTTCTTCTTGGGTGCATCACCCTACCTTTCCAGACTTTTCTAACAACTCCATCTGTGGTTTCTTAAGTTCAATTCTCAGTCCAACCTCCTCAGCAAGAACACTTATCTATCTCTCCCTGCTTCCAAGAAGAGATATGCTGATTAACCCTGGGCGTAGTTTGAGAAGTAGCGCTACGCGTAGCTACTTGTAGCTACGCGAAGTGCACTTCGCACTATGCGAGCTACACGTAGCACTGCGCGAACTGCGTAGTAGCATGTGCGGTGATGATTGCACAGTGCCGGATGCTTGTCCACACTGTGCAATCATTGAGAACGGCATCTCGCACAGTGCAAGCTGTCGTTTTCTGCCACTCGAGTAGATTTTTAATCGAGCTGCAGCTTTCTCAATGCGGACTGGTAGTTTCTCATCGCGAGCGGTTGCGAGCATACCCGACCACGCACAATGAGAAACCTGACCTCCCCGCATTTAGAATCTCGCCAGGATGTTTATTTTCCATGCTCGCGATCGGCAACTTGATGTGTTTGCACTGTGCTACGTGCAATTCGCGTAGTGCGAAGTAGCGCAAAGTTCGCAAACTACGCAAGCGTAGCGTAGTTGTCCGTCCAGGCCTAATGCAGATCCACATCAATGAAACAGCCTGAATGCAATCCTGGTGTCAATCTTCACCAATTGCAAACAATCTAAAAAATTAATGACACCCACATAAAATAAAATCACACAACTAAGGAACACACACCAGCTCAGTGTCTATAAGGTTAATTCATCTCCCCAATTTTAGTTGCAGAGCTCAAATATATATTCCTGGAGCAGACTTCAAACATGCCAGTAATCATCAAATAGCACTAAGAAGGTAAGATATCTTGTACCCAGAACTCTAAGCTAAGAGATGAGTATATGCAGTTCTTGAGCTTTTGGAAATGTGACCCTTGCTCCTGAACCAGAAGGTGAATTTTCAAAGATCAGACAAGTGATCTGTCCTGTAAAAGGATGGAAAACTATGCATGGATATTACTATGGGGACTGAGATATGGATCCTGATAGTAAGACACAGTTAAAAAGCCCTCATGAGAAAGAAAATGATAAACCGCGGCAAATAACTAAGGGGCCCATTAGGATGTTGGGCGGATCACCACGGCCTTGCGGGCGGTGGCGATCCGACCGACATCCTTGCCTGCCCGACACCCATTTCCCCCGCCATATTACTATGGCGGGGGGACCGTTGGGGACGGAAACACCGTCCGCCGCTTTTCCGCCCCGGTCGCCTTGCAACCGGGGCAGAAAAGGGTTCATATGGTGGCGGTGTCTATCAGACACCGCCAGTCATATTATGATGGGCTTCGGCAGATGCCTTTCCGTGGCGGCATTAAAGCATGCAGTCTTTACTTACCATGGTAAAGGCTAGGTGGGGCGTGCACATGGGGGGTACCTGTGGTACCCCCCCTGCATTTGCATACACAATGCGGCAGGTACCGCGTGGTGCCTGCTGCTTTGTGTATGCAAATGCATATTATGCGTTTATAACATTGCGGCGGGTGCTGGTGTGAACACCGCCCACCGCAATGTTATAAATGCATGATGCGCCCACCAGTGTGGCGGTAGCATCATAATGAGCATGGAATGACCGACGCTCAGATCGAGGGCTGTCCCGTTTTCCACGAGTATGGCGGGCGGGCAAAGTCCTAAGACTCCGATAATCATGGAACAGCTAAAATCAATCTAAAAGAATGAAATCACTAGCCATGTTTAGGAACCACATCAATACATGCCACATGATTGCAAATTTGTTTAAAAGTTTATTATGATGATGAGGCTGTGCTCTCAGTGTCAAACGCTTTTTGGTCAGCCACCTTTCCGATCTAATCCATAGTTAATAAATCAACAGAAGGGGAATAATTAATTTCCCAAGATTCATAAATTCAGATCCTCAACACAAGAAAGACAATAAACATACAAATGAGAGTGAACAAATCTCTATGGACTCTTTATCTTTCATTATACAAAACTATTTATTTAATCACACAGGACTATTCATGTGCACAATATGAAAATATTTCTTTTCATTCCAAGTCATTTCCAAATTTAAAATGTGATGTTTGTATCCAATCCAATTTATATTCATGTGATTTGAATACTCCAAATAGTTATCTATCCAATTTTTAGATAAAACACATGACCCAATCCTGATCTTAATCACGGCCACATCTTGAACGAACATGTATTTTGCTGCACCCAGCTGCTTCTTCAGGGCACTCTGATTAATATTCCCTCTTACGCATGAAAGAAAAGAGAATACAAACAGATAGAGAATAAAAGAGAAAAACACAAAAAGACAAATTAAAATCAATTCATTAACATTTCTTCATGTTCATGTTGGACACTAAGAGCCTTATTATGATGCCAGTCGGACCGATTGTACGACTGCCGCAGCTGCGAGCAGATTCCGACAACTGAGGCCAGGAAGTTCCCCCCACTGTATTATGATGCAACAACTGCTACCACTGAGGTCTCATCTACAGCGGTGCACATACCCTCCGAATATGTCGCTTGCAAGATCATAAGAAATATGCGATATGTACACACATGCATGACATATGTGAGGGCAGGCCTTGTGCACCATGTACCCCATTGCTGGAGAGTGGTGATCTGTGCACAGTCCAGTCAATGGAGATACATGCCACCTATGAACTTGCCTGCACTTTGGCACTCACAGGGCCGTAGTCTTTGGGGTTCATCTGCCACAGTGTAGGGGGACCTGGAGAAAAGGTTCCATGCTGGGGACTGTCAGTGAGAAGCTGATTTGGGTGAGTATGCAGCCCAAATACATTCTGTCCGACGACTCAATGCAGACGGTGGGGTCATCGTAAACACACATCGTAATCCGGACGGCAATCCGAGATCCCTGTGTTGCCCTATGGATGTTGTTTTTCTCGACCGCCATCTCGGTGGTCAAAGAAAGGATTTTGGAGTCGGCGTTTTTCAGCAGTGGGTCGGAGTACAGGAGGCATGCATCATAATCCAGCGGTCAGATCGACTTCTTCCGACGAGACCACATTGATCAGACCATCTCTAACAGGACTGCGGCAGCCGTTTCGACCGACATAGTAATCAGGCCCAAAGTTCAGATATCTTTACAGGTACATTCCTTAAGTTCTAAAAGTCACAAATAAAATAAATAACTACTAACATTGGGAGCAGTTGGCAGATGTTCATAATTTATTATCTTACAACATAGTCCACACTTCAAGATTTGTTCACAAATTCACATATATAATAAACATATAAAAAAAATGTATTTTAAATTAATTAGATTGATTCAACTGCACACCCTAACAAACTCAAACATTCTTGCAGGTACAGTGATGGACATAAAATCCTTGTAATGTCTGATCAATCCTCATAGTACTGGCTGCTCACTAAATTTACATGACATCTTCTTTGTTTTCATTTCTAAGAAATCAACCTACTTCACTTCATATTTAGCTTTTTCCCAGGTTGAACTGACCAGATAGCGAATAATAGGGAGTGTGTGATCTATTTATAAAATTCAAAACACTATTGAAGAATGAGCCCCTGAAGTGTTGGGCATAATTACCCTTAAACAATATCTAGAAGTGAACAGGATACCTAGAGGATTTAGGATAAAAATATTTCCTTCAGTAGATGATTTAGATGAAATATAAGCAGATAGATTGGAGAAAAAGCTAGCTCAAACTAGTAGTTTTTTTAGAGGAATTGAAATGCATCAGTTTGATGTGTCTAGAATTGTTATATGCTCATGCGATGAAGTTTCACCCCATAGGTTGTCATATTTTACCTTTTTTTGTAAATTTGATCAGGGTTTTAGCAGGACGCATTTGCTTCTCATTATTAGGAAAACGGCATTTGAACTTCTCCGGCAGCTTGGAATATCTTCAAATGTTGAAGTCCCCAAAAAACTGCGTCAACACATGCTCCTTTTTAAGATGCACTATCAATAGGAGAAACACAATGCTATTTTAATTTGCTTTGCGTTAGAATAAACATTAAGCATTGACAGCAATGATATGATGTTATTTATTTCCTACTCAATAAATTGGCTATCGTGTTTTATTTGGTCATCTGGCAATGGGTTTACCAAGTGGGGTTCTGATGTTTTAAACTTTGAATTCGTTTTTGTGTATGGTAGTTCATGATGTATACACTTTTGTGATGGCTGAGGCTATGTATTGTTTTTAACCATGTAATGTACTTTTTATTTGCTATATTTTTATGGTTACATTTGTGGTCGAAATAAAGGTTTTAAACTAAAACTAAGCTATCAGGTCGACAGAGGTGAAACTGAGCAGAGGACGAGGACCTAGATGGGGACACAAAAATAAGGGAGGGAAAGCAGAGGGAAGGGTGTACAAGACAAAGAACAAAGGAAGTCAGGAATGACTACAAGATAACAGAAAATGACAGGGAAAAAAATAAACAATATTATTGTGAATGTTTCAGAGAGAAGACTCCTACAAGATGAGATCAATGTACTCTCAAAGGGACTTTCATTTGCACTGACAAGACATTTAGACAAATTTGAATTGAAGACTGGTTTATTTAGAATTATAAGGACTTTTAAGCTCAAACATTTTTCTACCAATCAACCATACAGATGTATTGATAGTCAGTACGTCTAAAAGACCTACACTACAATTAGAGATTTAGAGGATGTGTCATTACTTATGAGTCTTCAAGATATTAATGTTCTGGATATTGAACATCTGACTAGTGGACAAACTAATGAGGACCATCTAACTGAATACAGATGTCTAGTCAACAACTCAGTTTGTACCAGTACTGCAAAGGATAATTTGTTTGATATATTTTCTGATCTACTCTATGAAGAAATTGATAAAATGCAAAGAAATTATCATGTTAACAACTGGAATATTATAGAAAGTAATGCATTTTGTTTGTTGAATGATTTATAGATAATAATCAGACAAGCAGTTAAAGGTAACATGGTGATGATTTCTAACTTTGAAGTGTATAAAAAGGAGGCATAATGTCAATTGTCTGTGTTTGAGTAACTATGAGGAATGTATAAATACAGATTGTATGAGCTCAAGAAAGATCTCTCAAGCTGTATATTTATTCCTCCTCATTTAGATTCTTAATGATTATATTACCTCCCCTCTATCAATCTCATTCCTTGAGCGTCATAGGCACTATCATACAAAAAGATGATTTAAAGAAAATCATTTATGATACAAAAGAAAATTAACTCCCAAAGTAAATAACCAAATAAACAGAAAAGGTACCTCAAATCACAAACCACAGACAATAGTATATGTACATTTCCAATGTAATCTCTGCTCACTTCAAACCCCTTACTTCATGTACTACAGTCCAATGTATTAACTCTCATGTTACAGCTCCACTCCTCACTGTTTAGAGAGTCATGGACATCTTTATACCAAAAAAGACAATTTGAAGAGAATCATTTTTGTTGAAAAGAAAATTAACTCAAACATAAACAACCAATTAACCAGCACCACTAACCCTATTATAATCAGACCATGAACCATATCTTACTCATCTCGACCCGGCAAACCTGTCAGGCTGCAATTTGAGATCCCAATTCTCAAACTAAAGACAGATACATTCCAATTTCACAAAATTACTTGTAATTAAGTGTCAATGTAACTTTGCAGTAAACCAGTCTAATGTTCCACACATATTTATCAAGTAATATTATTTCCCTTGCTTAAAGTATCTATCTCACCAAGAGAGTACAGAGTACAGGTAGTTAAACTAACGTTACAAAACAGTTGAAAATTAACTTATAATGCAGTCAATATTCACACTGAATGGCTGGTCAAACCACCAACCTCACACATTTCTGACCAAGGACTTCTTCTGAAGCTACTACTCAAACCATATATTTCCAAGATCCTACTATCTCCTTCTCTTCTCAATTATTACATTCTATGTGTCTGATATTACACCGTAAATTTAAAGTCACACATGCTTGGTTTCTTCATTATATTTTCTTATTATATCTGTGTTGACTGAATGCCATTTGACAATTTTTAAATTAACTCTGACTCAAATTCATTCTCTCCTTTGGAACCATTCAAATCGAAAGATGGTTTCACTTCCTCCTCTCAAAATTGTCCTCATACTTAAACAAATCAGAATGGCTTTTAGGGCATGATTTTAAAATTCATAATGTTCCAGGGTTTAGATTCCAAACCTCATCAATCCTCCAATTCACTTTCCTCTGGCTCATATAAAACCCTCTGATCTATAATTTAACAATTTACATAGGATGTGTATGGAATTCATCATCAATATTGGGACTGTTTTTACTGTTTTCAAAGTATCTATCAACCAGGTTTCTCTCAACCTAAATCTGTGTTCACAATCACCCAATCTATGGCTGTTCTGAACTTGTTCAATACCCAAAAATGTAATATTCATGATAACATCAGGTCTGTAATGTATGTTAAAATATAATGCCACCAAGTATTTACAATCATGGTTTCTTATGACATTAACATGCACTATCCACCTCTCCTTTAAAGGGTGTTTTGTTGAACTAGTATATTATTTGCCAGAAATTCACAAAGTCATGTACATACAAATGAGCTTGTTAGAATTTATAACTGTTTTGATTGTAAATTCCTTTTGACCATCTACTCCAAAACGATTTTGTCTTATATTTAATACATTTACAGCAGGCACAGTTGCCATACTTGTAACATACAGATGGTTTAAAGCTCATCCACTTAGCTTAGTTTTTTTATATCTCACTGTATCAATTGGACTAAAGATGGTTCTCAGTGTTCCAGCTCTTCTGTAAGTATGTATGTATGTATTTAATGCTTATTAAGCGCAGCTGTCACCCAAAGGGTATCCTGGCGCTGAAACCATATCTAATCATCAGGTGAAGTGCACTACATTGCTCTTGGAAACAGGTAGGTCTTAAGATCCCTTTTGAAGGAGGACAAATCTTGTCTACTCCTGATGGTTTAGACCACGGATACTCATAGTACGGCCCGCGGGCCGGCAGCGACCCGGCAAGCCTTCCATGGCGGCCCGCGGACCATGAGACATTGTACCTGTGTTTTTCAAAGAGTGTCTGCAAACACTCAGCTGCTCTGTGGGGGCCAGGCGATTCATTCCAGCGAGGCCAGAGTGGAGCTGCAGGGGCGCTAGGAGGAGGTGAGATACAGCAGAGCCCCATTCACATGCAAATGGTCTTTTTAAAGACCTGTGAAGTCATCGGGTGGGGCTGTGTGTCTGTGAGCGCTGGGGAAGCTGGCTGGGGAAGCTGTCTCAGCCCGGTGACACACAGGCAGGGTGAGATGACAGAGAGAGGTAGAGGGACAGAGACAGAAGGAGTCAGGGAAAGGAGACCGAGAAATGGAGACAGAGAAAGGGAGACAGACAGAGGGAGGAGGGCGACGGAGTGAGGGAGATGCAGTGAGGGAGACGGAGTGAGGGAAGGGGAGTGAGGGAGGGAGTGAGGGAAGGGAGTGAGGGAGGGGGTGAGGGAGGGAGTGAGGGAAGGGAAGTGAGGGAGTGAGGGAAGGGAGTGAGGGAAGGGAGTGAGGGAGGGAGTGAGGGAAGGGGAATGAGGGAGGGAGTGATGGAAGTGAGTGAGGGAAGGGAATGAGGGAAGGGAGTGAGGGAAGGGGGAGTGAGGGAGGGGATAAGGGAGGGAGGGAGGGAAGGGGAGTGAGGGAGTGAAGGAAGGGGAGTGAGTGAGGGAGTGAGGGAAGGGAGTGAGGGAGTGAGGGAAGGGAGTGAGGAAGTGAGGGAAGGGGAGTGAGGGAGTGAAGGAAGAGGAGTGAAGGAAGGGAGGGAGTGAGGGAAGGAGTGAGGGAAGGGAGTGAGGGGATGAGGGAAGAGGATGAAGTGAGTGAAGGGGAGTGAGGGAAGGGAGTGAGGGAAGGGGATGAGGGAAGGGGGTGAGGGAAGGGGGTGAGGGAAGGGGGTGAGGGAAGGGTAGTGAGGGAGGGAGTGAGGGAAGGGAAGGGAGTGAGGGGAGGGAGTGAGGGAAGGGGAGTGAGGGGAGGGGAGTGAGGGAAGGGGGGTGAGGGGTGCGAAGTGAGGAAAGGGGAGTGAGGGAAGGAGGTGAGGGAAGGGAGTGAGGGAAGGGAGTGAGGGAAGGGGGTGAGGGAAGGGGGAGTGAGGGAATGGAGTAAGGGAAGGGAGTAAGGGAAGGGAGTGAGGGAAGGGAGTGAGGGGAGGGAGTGAGGGAAGGGGAGTGAGGGGAGGGGAGTGAGGGAAGGGGAGTGAGGGAAGGGGGTGAGGGAAGGGGAGTGAGGGAAGGGGAGTGAGGGAAATGAGTGAGGGAAGGGACGGGAGGGAGTGAGGGAAGGGGAGGGAGTGAGGGAAGGGGAGTGAGGGAATGGGAGGGAGGAAAGGGGAGGGAGAGAGGGAAGGGGAGGAAGGGAGAGAGGGGAGGGAGGGAGAGAGGGGAGGGAGGGAGGGGAGGGAAGGGAGAGAAGGGAGGGAGGGAGGGAGGAGAGAGGGAAGGAGTGAGGGAAGGGAGTGAGGGAAGGGGAGTGAGGGAGGGAGAGGGGGAATAGGGGTAAGGACAGTGAGGGGAGGGGAGTGAGGGAAGGGGAGTGAGGGAGTGAGGGAAGGGAGTGAGGGAGTGAGGGAAGGGGAGGGAGTGAGGGAAGGGAGTGAGGGAAGGGAGTGAGAGAAGGGACACAAGGGAGTGAGGGAGTGAGGGAAGGGGAGGGATTGAGGGAAGGGGAGTGAGGGAAGGGGAGGGAGGGAAGAGGAGTGAGGGAGAGAGGGAAGGGGAGGGGGGAAAGAGGGGATGGAGGGAGGGAGAGAGGGGAGGGAGGGAGGGAAGGGAGTGAGGGAAGGGGAGGGAGAGGGGGAATAGGGGGAAGGACAGTGAGGGGAGGGGAGTGAGGGAAGGGGAGGGAGTGAGGGAATGGGAGTGAGGGAAGGGAGTGAGGGAAGGGGAGGGAGTGAGGGAGGGGGTGAGGGGTGAGGGAGGGGTAAAGGAAGGGGAGGGAGGGAGTGAGGGAAGGGGCGTGAGGGAGAGTGTGAGGGAAGGGAGTGAGGGAAGGGAGTGAGGGAGGGAGTGAGGGAGGGAGTGAGGGAGGGGAGTGAGGGGATGGAGTGAGGGAGGGAGTGATGGAAGGGAGTGAGGGGGTGAGGGAAGGGACAGGAGGGAGTGTGGGAAGGGGAGGGAGGGAGGGAGGGAAGGGTAGTGTGGGAAGGGGAGGGAGTGAGGGTGAGGGAAGGGGAGTGAGGAAGCGAAAGGGGGAATAGGGGGGAGGGGAGTGAGGGGAAGGGGAAGGGGAGGGGGGTGAGGGTGAGGGAGGGAAGGAGAGGAAAGGAGAAGGAGGAAAAGGGAGGGAGAAGGAAGGGGAGGGGGAGGGTAGGAGAGGGAGGAAGAGTGAAGGAGAGAGGGAGAGTGAGTGAGTCAGTCAGAATGAGGAAGAGATAGGGAGAGAGAGGGAGTGAGAGGGAGTGAGAGAGTCAGAGTGAGTGAGACAGAGGGAGACCGGGGAGGGAGAGAGGGAGATAGAGTGAAGGAGGGAGGGAGGCAGAGAGAGAGAGAGAGAGACAGAGGGAGACAGAGAGAGGGAGAGAGAGATAGAGAGAGAGAAAGAGAGAGAGAGAGAGAGAGAGAGAGAGAGAGAGAGAGAGAGGGAGAGGTGTGTATGCTGGGTCTGGTAGCTCAGTGGACGAAGACGTCTGCTGCAGGGACCTGTGTTCAACCTCATGGTCACAGTTTTTTTATGCTCTAGCCTCGCCCCTCCCCCACTTACCTCGCCCCCATCGGTGCGGCCCTCGGTCACAAACCACACTGTAAATTTGGCCCCGAGAGAAAGTTTGTGAGTACCCATGGTATAGACAGAAAGATTTGACATGTCTTTATCTACTTAAAGGATTTTACAATATTTATTATAGGCACTATAAACATTTCCACTCTTTGCACAAAACGTAGTTATAAACCATACCGGACTGTGCCTCATGTTCCTTTTCTGTTGTTCATGTCTATTAATCTTTTGTTTTCTTACCAATAGATTACTGTGGTATCTGCATCAGATAACCCCTGTCTGATAATCTTTTAAATACATTATATTTTCACTTTTTATATTTATTTATTTCACTGTTGTTCGTTCTACGCCTCAGGAGGGTCCTCATCTGGGGGGCATCCTCATCATGCCGGGGGTCCTGGTGGTATCAAAGGAAAGTTGACACTGCTACAGGTCTCCCACCCCATAGTGGAAGCTTGAGGGTCACCGCGGTGAAGCAGAGCCGCCTGAGTCCATATTGTCGGGGTGGAGAGGCCATGGGTTCTTTGCGGGTCTCCAAATAGAGCTGTTGATGGCTGGAGGAACCGATGTATAAAGGAGTGTAACACTGTGTCACTGCCAGTGGGGTGCCCACGCACATCTCTTGGAGGGCCGATGTCCTATTTATTTCGCAGCTTGCCATGCCCCAGGAATAACGTCTTGCCGGCTATGCCACCATAGCCCACCAGCCCGCAGGGTTGCCGCCCAGGGGGCCCGAATATACAGCTGCAGTCCCAAGGTAGCGGGCCGTCCCCTGATAATGGCCCGGTCCATCAGGAAAAAGCCGGGATGTGCAACAAGAGAGGCAAATGAGAGGGGGGAGGCCAAACTCACCATCACCGCACCATGCTGGACTTCAGCGAGGGGATCTGCGCCTGTTCTGTAAGCCTCTCAACATCAGACAGGGGGAGGCCCGAGTCAGGCCGTGGCATGTGCAGCTACATGGGCCATGCAAGGATCCACACCCGGCATGTCAGCAAAAAAAGCCCACCATCGCGGTCCAGGGCCAGGAGTAACCATCATCAATTTTGTGCAGTTAGGGATCTCCCAGAGTGATCGGCACACCATGCTGGTGCTGCCTGCCTGTCTGCACCAGCAACCCAGCCCTCAGGGTCACCCACAGCCCCTATCACCACAGGTCCTCCGAGAGCCACGTCAGGTCACCGGATTCGTGGCTTGCTGCAGCAGCGGGCATACGATCAGCCCGTAATCAGGCCAGGTGGGCCACCGGGGGCCGAGAGCCGTCTCGTCACCACAGAGCACATCGCAAGGCCTAAGCTTGATTATTAGGTTCACGGAGGAGGGCAGTGTCCCCGGAGCTTCAGAGACGTGCAACCATCTTGGTCGCCATCCAGGCCACACTCCAGTTTTGAAGCCTGGGTTGATCTTTCAATTTCTCTCGCTATTACCAATGTTTCCTGGAGATTGGGATTCCAACAGCATAACAATTTCTGTTGCGCTGAATGCGCTTATCGAAACAATTGGCCACAATCTCATCCTTGAAGTAATTATCTAGGTTGCCATCAAACTCACACATGGAGGGAAAAATCCTCAGCTCTCCTAAAAAGGTGTCAATGAACAGAAATTGCAATTGTGATCTTGTAAAAAGCCTGTCTCTCCACTATGATACTGTTGTCATCCTTTAAATGATTCCTGAGACAACAGATGGCTTCTGCGAAAAGATCCCATTCAGTGTCAACAAGACGAAAAGCTGGGGTAAATGGTAAAAAATGCATTGCCCTTCCACCCCTAAACAATTGTAGAGTAGGGCCAACTTCCATCTTGCATTGAATTTTGTCCATATCAATAGCAACCGAGTAGCTATCAAAATTCTTAAATCACTGAAGCCATTTGTATTTTTGCATACCATGTTCAGATAAAAATTGTGGCGGGATATTAGCATTTTGCTTGTTGGCTTATGCAGAAAAATACACAGAGAATAAATATTCTGAAAATTGATGCACCAATAAAATCAGCGGAAGAATCACAAAGATACCTTTAAACCAACCCACTCCAGCCCCACTCAGCACAAATAAGGAAGGATGACAGAAAATATAGTAATACAATGTCCACCAGTGTAGAACTAGAAATAAGGAAAATGTGTCTGGCGACAAAGCATCAAATTGTGGCTGTTGCTGCAAAAATCACAAGCGTAGCTTCCAATGTAAAGCAAAGTCGAATGTGTAAAAATGAAGATGAAGAGGTGTTGCTGTTGCTGTAATTAATAACTGATTACAACAGGTGAAAGAATGAAAAGGCACGTCTGTCGCCAAAGTATAAAAATAACTAGATGGTTACACAGACAACAGGCAATTGGAAGGCAAGACATGCCTGTCACTGCAAGTATAACCTTGTGCAGACAACAGGCAATTGAAAGACCAAGCATGCTTTTCGCCGCAATATTTAAAATAACAGCTATGCTGTAGAAGGGCTAATAAATTAAACTGAACCTTGCACAGACAACAGGCAATTGGAAGGCAAGTCATGCCTGTCGCCGCAAGTATAATCATGCGCAGACAACAGGCAATTGAAAGACCAGGTATGCCTGTTGCCACTATACTAAAAACAAGCATTTGCAATTCAATAGGATTTGCATTTACGCTATGCCTATTGCACTGCAAAAGAGAGTCATCACGGACAACGGGCAGTGGGGTGGGGGGATGAGGGGGAGGCACAGGCAGCAGGAGTTTGGGTGGGGTGAGAAGGCATGGGTGGGGAGAGAGAGAAGGGGTGAGAAGGCACATACAATGGGAGTGTGGGCGGTGGTGAGAAGGCACAGACAATGGGAGGGAGGGGGGAGAAGAGAAGGCAGGAGGAGAACCTCATTAACCCCTTCCATGCTGATGAAGGCCCCCGGCCATCATGCATCACGGTGGGCGTGTGCTGATGATGGCTGGGGGCCGTCATGAACCCACCCACTCAATAAAACGGCCGCACAGGTGCAGAATCGCGGCCGCGCCCAAGGGGTTAAAGAAAATAGTGCTCACAGTCTAGATTACACATACTGCGTAACACTCGAAGTTGAAGGACCAGTAGCCATGGGAGGTACAATTGACGACATGGCTGTAATAAGGGGGGACTAACAAGCCTATAAACTAATCCCAGGGCAGCATTTACAATGGACAAAGACACAAGCCAATGACAAATATGAGCAGGGGAGTGGGCGGGGCTTCCCTCACATACCGAGCTACAACAGATCTTCACCAAAGTAGCACTTGCGTGCTGGCTCTTGGCTCAACCGAATAACAGCTGTGCTGTAGACAGGCCAATCAGTGGGAAGTAGGCATGTCTTTCACCACACAGATCCAGATGAACAAGTTTGCACAAAGTATGGCCATCAGAGCCCAGATGTCGTGCGTAGGGCATGCAGTGATGCCGCTTTAGGACCCTCACTGACAGTAGAGAAGACAGCTGCAGCGACGGTCGAACAATGTTAGCTCGCTCAAACAACATGCTCACTGGTCAGAGCCAACCGTAAATAGAACGGCAGCGCAAGCAACACCCTCACGGCCCTGAACGATACACGTAATGCTGCCAGTACAGTCAGCTCACATACAGGCCTGGAGCCCCCCAAACAGCAGTACAGAAAGGCAAAAGACCCAAAATAGACCCGCACTGCCCGCACAAACGCTGTCATGCAGAAAAGACAAGGCAACCTTCACATTCACCATGCTTGTGGTAATGAAATGCCACACTTGCCTGGAAGCCTTTCAAAGTCAACAAGAGATCATACAGGTGCTGTTCAAGGCTCTAACAGGCTTGAGCCATTCATCGCCAAAACGTATTGCAATGAGCAACACAAAACAGGAAAAATGTCCAGAGCATGTGTGTGTGTTTGTCTCTGAAAAAAAAAATATATATATAAATATATATTTTTTTTCGCTGAAAAACCAAAGGCTACAGGAATGTTACAGTTAGGTTCACATTTTACATGCACAAAGCCATACAATTTCAGCAGTTATAGTTATCCTTATCTGAAGAAACAATAACACGTGCCCTATGGTAACTATAACTCGCGCCCCCACCATTCACAGTTTTCTCATCAATGATTTTATTACAAATATTGCAGTGATTGTATCAATGATGTCATAGATGATATCAGGACTGATGTAATATGTGGAGTAATTAACAGTGCATGGTGAGGGCACACTTTTTAGTTACCTTACAAATTTGTTTCTTCAGATAAGTATAACTATAACTGCTGAATTTCCATAGTTTTGTGCATGTAAAATCTGAACCTACTCTTACGTCCCTGTAACCTTTGGTGTTTTAGTGAATTTCAGGTTTTTTTTAGGTCTCGGCTAGATAGTGCATGCGTTGTCTTGAAGAGACATGTGTTTAATCAGCGGGCTTCAGCCTGCTCACAGGCTTCCCATTTGCTCACTTCATTGCCTACCTCATATTCTTTGTCACCATTTGTTCCTGGCATGCACAGTCATTCCTCTTCTTGTGCTCAGTGCTCCCCCCAGAGCATGGACCAAGCACTTGTAAACATTCACTGCTCCCATTGCTTCAGCATTCTACACAGTGCGCGTGATTTTACCAGCTCTGTCTCCTCCCATCTGTCCTCATGCCCCATCCATCGTTCACCCCTCCCCGTCACTGCTTTCCCCTTTATTGCGTCTTTCCATTTCCCCCACCTCCTCCCTCCCATCTCTGCTTGGTCTCTTGCACCTCCCGGTGTTTGCCCAGTCCACAAATCAAATCGACCCCTCCCCCAAAGCATCACTGCTTTAGACCCCCATTGTAGTCTGTTTCATTCTAGTGAGTGGCGGTGTTCTGTCTTTTAATGTTCGGTTAGCATAGAGCTGACATGCTGATTGGAGCATATGTGCACAGCTGCTATTACTTGGTACATAATTGTGTGGGTACTAGGTGTGTGTACGTGTTTACACCATATGTGGTCATTGAACAATGGTGTTTATTGTAACCCTGGGCGTAGTTTGCAAAGTAGAGCTACCCGTAGCTACGCGAAGTGCACTTCGCACTATGAGACCTAAGCGTAGCACTATGCGAACTGCGTAGTAGCATGTTCGGGGATGATTGCACAGTGCCGGATGCTTGTCCGCACTGTGCAATCATTGAAAACGGCATCTCGCACAGTGCAAGCTGTCGTTTTCTGCCGCTCAAGTAGATTTTTACTTGAGCGGCAGCTTTCTCAATGCGGACTGGTAGTTTCTAGCATACGCATACGCGACCACTATCAATGAGAAACCTGACCTCCCCGCGTTGAGAATCTCGCCGGAAGGTTTATTTTCCATGCTCGCGATTGGCAACTTGATGTTGCTGATAGCAAACAAGGAAAAAGTCTTGCTGGGATGTCATTTTGCTTGCTCACGGTCGCCAACTTGATGTTGAGGACCGCGAGCAAGCCAAAAATTACCACTGCAATACGCTACGCTACGTGTGTTTGCACTGTCCTACTTGCAATTTGCGTAGGGCGAAGTAGCGCAAACTTCGCAAACTACGCGACCGTGGCGCAGTTGTCCTGTGTCTCCTGCTGTAATTGCATAGCCACCTTTGTATCACCTTGTTGCTTCTTATTTCATGGGGTGGCACCCTTTTTTTTATTTGGCCCATCTAGACACTTTCCTACTATTTCCTTCTTCATTTGTAAAGTGTTTCCATGAGCCATTGTTACTTAACTCAAATTTTCTTCAAAAGAGCCAGACTGAGTCTTGGTTTCATCAAGATCTGCCTGCCCCTCAGTGTCCACGGCAAAAGTAGTCCTTTTAATGATGGTTGACAATGTGATGTATTTCCTTATGTTCACTATGTAAACCAGCCTAACACTGTGAATTTTTCTGTTTTTTGGTGTAGTTTTATATAATAACAGCACCACCCGAAGAGTGTAGACTGCTTTACATTAGCACCAGATACTTTTTCATGCAGTTTTATGCAGTGCCAACACAACCCAAAGGTATTGGTGCCCGTTACATTAGCACCAGTTCCTTTACACAAGAACACATTCATTTTTGTAGGCACGAAGAGATTAAGTGATTTGCCCAGAATCAGGGATGTTAAGCCGACGCTGAAACTCGAACCAGGTTTCCCAGCTCCATATTCAGCAGTTGTGGCCTTTACGCCACATCCTCTCCCAAGAAGATGCCACATCGTCTCCCTCACCTCTGACTCAGTTCTTTATTTTGTGATTACAGCCAAATCACTTAATCTCCCTGTGGCAGCCCACATTTGCTGTTGGTTCTGTGTTCGCCTCCCGCCCATCGCTGCCCGATGCTGCTTGACCCGCTGAACTCTTTGCACAGACCCCCTCCTCCCTGACTCTGGTTTTTCCCTTTTTTTGCGTGCAGTATTATAACGCACCAACACCACTTGAAAGTATTGGATCACTTTACATTAGCATCAGTTTTACTTTTTGTGCAGATTTATATAGCGCCAACACCACCCAAAGGTATTGGAGTGCTTTACATTAACATCAGTTACTTTTCACGAAGACACAGTAAACCTACGCAAATTTCCTAATCGCCCCATGGCAGCACGCATTTGCTGTTGGTTGTCCATCAACCTCCCACCCCTCGCTGCTTGCCCACACTGAACTCACGTTGCACATATCCACTCTCCCCCCAATCCCCTTGTCCCCAACTCTGCTTTTCACATTTGTTTTTATTTTTTGCATGTTTTTTGTAGTGCCACCACCACCGGCAGGTTTTGGAGTGCTTTACGTAAGCACCAGCTACTTTTTTTTTGCAGTTTTATACAACACCAAATACCACCTGATGATATTGGAGCACTTTACATTAGCATCAGTTACTATACACAAGGACAAATTATTTTTGTAGGTGCAGGGAGATTAAGTGATTTGCCCACAATCAAGGATGTTCTGACAATGCCGAAACTCGTACATGGTTTCCCAGCTCTGTAGTTGGCAGCTCTGGCCCTTACCACACATCTTCTCTGAAGAGGATGCCACATCATCTCTCTAGCCTCATTTCCATATTGTGTGATTAATGGCAAATTTTGCCGTGGCTTCCTGCATTTGCAGTTGGCTGCCCATCAACCTCCCACCCGTTGCACAGATATCTCCTCCATTGACTCTGTTTTTCAAAAATTTTGTGCAGTTTTATGTAGTGCCAACACCACCTGAAGGTATTGGAGCGCTTTACATAAACACCAGTTACTTTTTTTTGTGCAGTTGTATATAGTGCCAATATCACCGAAGGTATTTGAGCACATTAAATAAGCACCAGTTACTTTTTTGGTGCAGTTTTATATAGCGCCAACACCACCTGAAGGTTTGGAGCACCACTTTATATTAGCACCAGCTACTCTGCAAAAGGACACATTGATTTCTGTAGGTCCGTAAGATTAACTGATTTGCACAAAATCAAGGCTGTTAGGTCGACTCCGAAATTGCTCTCTTTGGAACTCCCCCTCTCCCCACGGCTTCGTCATGGAGCAATCTATCGGAGCTAGTTTTAAGTTAAGCAGCAACTTTGCGTTTTAATGTACACTGCTACTTCTAATATAAAGTGGCCTTTCCTTTACCCAGGACCCACATGCTGCTCTTCAGTACATTTAGGACCAGTGACGAGGGCGAGCAAGACATAAAAGTTGTGAGATTTTTATTCCCCCACTATGTTTTTTCTTGGGTGCTAACACTTCCTGGTTGAAGTGTTGGCAGCCAATCAGATTTCACCATGAGATGTGTGCTTAGGCTCCGCCCAGACATCAATAATTGTTTTTTAATAACTCCAAAACTACTGAATGGATTTACACCAAATTACAAAGCGGGCTCCTTCCGGACCAAGAGTTAGCTTTCTGCCAAATTTGGTTTAATTCTGCCCAGCAGTTTGAGCTGTAGTCGTGTTTACAATCCCTACTGTAAATTGCATGGGGAAAACATGTTTTGGAACCCCCCTTTTTCTCAGCCAACACTTGATGAGTCATTCCAAACTTTTCGACACAGCAGCTGAACTCAGGTGCGTACCAGTTTTACAATTTTAATGAAGATTTGTCAAACTGCGACTGCCAGTAGGTGATATATACATATTTATGACTTTATTGCAGTATTGGGTACATTGCCATTGGAGACTTTTGAGTTAGATGGTGTTACAATCCACTCACCTGGTAGCAATTATAAGGCATTGCGGGACTTGAAAGCTGCCTGTGTCTCTATATCACATTGAGACTTTGGAATTCAAGCATTAAAGTACATGAACTGGATTGTGCAAGTTTGTTTAATATGAGATACTGATGTCACTGAACATGCCATGAGTGCTGTAATATGTTAGATCATAAGCAGTGCATTGCGGGGGTGTAAGTTATAGTTAGCTCAGGTAACTATAACTGCTGAATTTCTATGGTTTTGTATGAGTGAGATCTGAGCCTAACTGTAATGGCACTGTAACCTTTGTTTTTTTCAGTGAATGTGTATGTTTTTTGAAAATTCTGTTTACTAACAATAACGCCCCTGTAGCATTTCATATTTCAGTAAATTTATAAGGTTTATTAAATTGTATTTCCTAACTATAACGTCCCTGTAACCTTTGTTTTTTTCAGTGAATTTCTTCATTTTTTACGTTTTATTTCCTATCTGTAAAGTGTAAACTTTGAGAATGGGTGTGTGAGTATAGCTTGAAAGGTTGGTGAATGGGTGTATGAGTGGCTGTATGGGTTTGTGAGTGGGTGTGTGAGCAACTGTATGGGTCTGTGAGTGGAAGTGTGAGGAGCTGCATGGGTTTGTGAGTGGGTGTGTGAGTGCCTGTGTGGGTCTGTGACTGGGTCTGTGACTGGTGCTATGGGTCTATGAATGGGTGTGTAAGTGCCTGCGTTGGTCTGTGAGTGGTTGTATGAGTGCCTGTTTGTGTCTGTGAGTGAGTGTGTGAGTGGTGTTATGGGTCTATGAATGGGTGTGTGAGTGCCTCTGTGAGTGGGTGTACGAGTGGGTCTGTGACTAGGTTTGTGAGTGGCACTATGGGTCTGTGAGTGGCTGTGTGGGTCTATGAGTGGCTGTGTACGTGCAGGTATGTGTCTGTGAGTGGGTGTGTGAGTGGTGCTTGGGTCTGTTAATAGGTATATAAATGTATGCGAAAAACAATTCCTAGGCAATCATAGATAGAGACAACAATGCATGTGCGGAGGGTATAGCAAAAGTATGGGTCTGTGAGTGGGTGTGTGAGTGGTGTTTGGGTCTGTTAATAGGTGTATAAATGCCTGTGTGGGTCCGTGAGTGGGTGCATGAGTGCCTGTGTTGGTCTGTGAGTAGGTGTGTGAGTGTCTATGTGTGTCTGTGAGTGGTTGTGTGAGTGACACTATGGATTTTGGGCATTTGCATACTTAAGGTATTTAAAAGAAAGAAAGAACCATG
This sequence comes from Lissotriton helveticus, assembly GCF_964261635.1. NCBI lineage: Eukaryota > Metazoa > Chordata > Amphibia > Caudata > Salamandridae > Lissotriton > Lissotriton helveticus. Next base: position 1,533,776,527 of record NC_136067.1, read on the forward strand.
GATTCTGCTTTCACCAGGAGACAATAAGAAACCACTTGTCACAGTCACTACAGATCAGATTGTGCTTCATTAGGTCAACAATGCATTCACCTCTATGAAAGATTTCAGATTGTTTTTCAACATGGAATATGAGCGTAAGCACATTTGATTTGCCTTCACCAAGCCTAAGAAGTTATGAATGTTTGTGGTTTACTGAAGTGTTGTTTCAACTGAGGCACCAACTTTTTTATATTTCTTAAGTGCTTCTCGTTAAGGTTCAATTTCTGCGAAATGTGCACCTGGGCCAGATTAAACCCTGATTTCTTCCCAGAACAGTCCCCTGTTTTGCCGAAAGCATCTACCCAACTAGACTATTTTCACCTGATTAATTAGTAAATGCCACCTTGTTGGATACCTGTCTTGTGCATATTCTGCACTACAGATGCATAAAGGACTATGGGGTAATGTTTCCAGTTACCCTGTGTGCCTATAATTTTGGCAATGTGATTGTTCCTTAAGCGTCTTCATCCACTAATCTGTGATAACGTGAATCCTCATAAAGAGAAGGTGACAAGACTACAAAGAGGTGATTCGCCACCAAACAGGGATACTTCCCTTTAACTAAATTAAGTAAGTGCTTCTTTGTTTGGGGAGATGCCTACATATTCCTCTGCATCAATAACGCATCACCAAAATCAGCTTTAAACTCGCTCGGGCCATTTGTTAAGCTGTCCATCAATGTGGGAAAAGGGGGAAGACCTGTGCATACAACTTATGGAAACGGGAAGGGGTGCTGTGTGGCTCCCCTCCCTGGGTCGATTTCGGCCCGTCAAACCCATCCCATTGGACCTGGCTGAAATCAAATGGGGTGGGATGTGGCCCCCTCCCAGGCCACTTTTCATCCCAAAAACCCATCCCCCAGGCCAAGCCTTGTTTTTATTGGTTCTTTGGAGCCTACCCTGGGCATCTAGTTTGCACCATTGAGGAGCACGGGGGAACCTGAATGCAACTGTGGTCCTTTCTGGCTCCCAACCTCCAGCGGGAGATGGCATTGCTCCCATACACAAGGAGCTTCTAAAGCTCACTCTGTGTGGGAGCAATCCTTTAGTTTGTTTCCCTGCCTACGTGACAGGAAGTCTTATATATATGTTTTACATATTACATAGCCCAGGGAGTTGGAGGTCCCGGGGGCTTTGTTGAAGCCCAGGAGGGAGGTCCGCAGTGTCCCCTCCTTTAAAAAAAAGAAAGACCCGGGTGGTGGTGGCCCCCGGACTTTTACAAAGCCCAGAAGGGGGTCAGCGCGGACTCCCTCCTTTTATAAAAATGAAGCCCCCTGGAGGTGGTGGTCCCAGGGCTCAAAGAACCTTAGGAGGGGGGCCCCATGCACCCCTTCTTTTTTTAAATAGTGCGCACGTGACCTGGCCCATCCAAGGGCTCTTTTGGAAACTTGCATGGAAGCCTGTGCTAGATTATTTTTTTGTTTGCCAGAATTGTAGATCTGCTTCGATTTTTGGTTAAAAAAAATAAAACTGCTTTATAGCATTTGGGATTCCAGCGGGACCCCAGGACAAGAGGTAGGGGGTATCATTTTCCTATCCTGCACCCTTTTCATTTTTTTTAAATGTTTTTTCTTAAACTCGGCTGTAACTCAGTTCCAAGATGGTTGCCACCACTTCCTGGTTGAAGGTTGGCAACCAATCAGATCTCTGCACGAGATTGGGTTTGCTGAGCCTTTGCATCCCTATATATGCATATTTGAATTTCAGTTAATATCTCAAAAACTACTGAATGGATTTACACCACTTCACAAAAAGGGCACTTTCTGAAGCACAAGCTGCTTTTCTGCCAAATTTGGTGTAATTCCATTCAACGGTTCGGGCTGTAGTTGTGTCTAAAATATCTATGGAAATTAACATGCGAAACACAATTTTTATGATCCCCCTTTTTTCTTGGCCCCCACTTGATGGTTTGCTCAGAAACATTCCAGGCACAACTAGAATCACCAGGGCGCTTTGTTTGGAAAATGTTATGAAAATTCATCAACCGGCATCAAAGATATAGACAAGTCAAAAAACGCTTTTCCTATGGAAACATAGTACTACCTCTAACTACCCACCATATATATAAAGCATAAATAAATTATTAAATAAATAAATCACACACAATTTAAATCAAAAACACACATTTACAAAACAAATTATACAACTTTATTAAAAAAACTAAAAATATAGACAAATGACATACAATTTTAAAATAAACAAATAATAATAAAAAACATTTAACCAATATTTGTAAAATTGTTTGAATCCAGTTTATGCAACAGTAGGAAAGTGTAGGACTTTGGAGGTGTTAAAATTACTATCCTCACTCCAAACAGAGCAACAGTAGGGAAAGTGTTGGACTTCAAAAGGGTTCAATTGACAATTCTTTGATTGATTGATTGACTTTGGGGGGGTTAAATTTACTATTCCCACTCCAATCTAAGCTACAGTAGTGAAAGTGTTAGATTTTGAAGGGTTTACATTTACTATTTCCACTCCACACAGCACAGCAGTGGGGAAAGTGTTGGACTTCAGAAGGGTTAGATTAACTATTCCCACTTCAATTAGAGCAATAGTAGGGAAAGCGGTGGATGTTAGAGGGGTTACATTTATTATTACCACTTCAGTCTAAGCAACAGTAAGGAAAGAGCTTCACTTCAAACACATTACATTTATAAATACCCTAAAAATTGAGAAAAAAGATTAAACTCTTAATATAAACATTATTAATTACCATGAAAATATATATATATGCATTAGAAAATACAAAACAATTAAACAATGTATATAATTAAAGATCAATTAAATAATTATCAATTAATAATTATTGTTAATCATTATTTCTTTGTTAACTCCCCATTCCTACAAACCTAGCAACCAGCACCGAAAATATAATTAAAAAACATATGTATTAGACAATTTACATAACTAATAGTGAATTAAATAATTGATTATCAATTAATAATAATTTATATTTATTTCCTAATTAACTTTCCACCCTATACCCTTACAAACCTAGTAACTCACTTCTAAAAAATAACTAAAATAAATCAGTGTTCCATAATTTACATCACTAATGTCATTCACATAATTAATTAAAATGATTAACTGATTAATAATTATTTATTATATAATTACCTTCCCACCCTATCCCCCTACAAACCCAACAACACGCTACAACGCTATAAGTTAATATTAATGATTACATAATCATTTTTAAATCGCTTACAATTATAAACCATATTTAAAAAATTTAATTACTAATATACAAACTATAGTAACATGTAATTAATAGAAGAAATTAAACACATTAAAATAATTCAAAAACAAATAGTTTTTACATTTGTATTACTGAAAAAGATATAAAAAACAATAATATTCTTTAAAACAATATTACTTACCTTAAAAAAACATATTCTTGACAATAATAATTTTGAACCATGATATTTTTATACCACTATTTGATTTTCTAATATTTCTGTCTCCCGATATTTACAGCTCAATATTTTGTTCAAATACCACACAAACAGCACCAGACTGTATTCATCCTTTTTTGGGCCACATGAGGTGCAGTTGGATCCTATGACACATCAAATACAGGGCTCACGCTGGGCACACCCTTTGCACGTAGGGCATCACATTAAAACAACATAACATGATTGGTGGAATTGTTGTGAAAGTTTCAACCAGTGGCATAAATGGAAATTATTATATGGAAATTCCACCAATAACGGACTATCCTTTTTTGGTCCACATGCAGTTGTTGGTATTAGTAGGATCCCGTCCTCTCATGTTTCTCCCTTGAAACAGACAGACAGTATTAGCTCACTCAGTCCTCCCCCCTCCCGAGTCATCTTCCCCCCCTGACCTCGCTGACCTCAATAAAATCTACCCCCCCCACCTCGACTGCGAACTCCCCCCTATCTCATTCATCTATCCCAGTGATCCTGGGAGTTGGCAGGATCCCGTCTTCCCCAGTTTCACCCAGACCCCCTCAGCAACTCACCTCTGTCCACTCCTGCTCCTCCTCAAAACCTAGTGACCCTAAACCCCTCAACTGCATGCTGGTTAACTGCCGTTCGGCCTCTTGTCATGCAGCAGAAATTGCAGAAACCATCCTCAACGAAAGCATTGACATCGCCTTTTTGACTGAAACCTGGCTCAACCCCCACTCCTCTTCAATCCTTGACATGCTACTCCATCCTCAGAAAAGACAGACTCGAAAAAATTGGAGAGGCCTTGCTATAATTTATAAAGAACAACTTAAACTTTCTCCTGTCCACCACCATGACCTATCCACTTTTGAACACCTTGGTGCTGAACTTACAATACAGGGTTCCCCTCCTATCTGCCTGCATTATATCTACCTCTCCCCTGGCGATCCTCGCTCCTTTGCCGAGGAGTTGTCCGATCTGCTTATTCAATCATCACTCTCCAAATCTAGAAACCTTTTTCTAGGGGATTTTAACCTCCATTGTAACAAAACTGACGACCCCACAGTTAACCTCATCAACGATTTACTTGACATCAGTGACTTGACGCAACTCTGCAACTCTCCAACTCATTCCAAAGGTGCCACCCTCGATGCCATTATCACTAGCAAGAATTTGGCTTCTCTTTCCCACATCATGCCCATAGACTGGTCAGATCACCAACTTATCCTCTTCACAATTAACAGCTGTATGCCCCCTCCTCTCTCTAAAACCAACATACAAAAGAAGCTTACCCGAAATCTTCACCTTATTCCTTCAGGTGTGGTGGAATCTACAATTAAAGCTCGCCTACAGCTTTTCCCTCTCTCCCACAGTACCACTGGTCTTCCTGAACATTACAATAATTCTATCCTCGAAGTCCTTGATCAAATTGCCCCAGCCAAAATGAAACTCCAAAAAACTATTCCCTCCAAAACTTGGTTCAACACTGACCTTAAGAAAGAGAGACAAGCTCTCAGACAGACCAAACCTACTTGGAGGCATCAGCCTTCCACCTCGAATCTTGTCCTCCTCAGAGCTGCTAGGGCCAACTACAAAAAACACATCTTTAACGAAAAAGCTTCCTACTTCCGTTCACAACTTGGTCGGGCTCGAAACCGTCCGAGGGAGCCTTTTAACATTGTCAAAAACCAAACTACCTCAGTCCCCCAAAAATTACTAGCTACTGTTGAGAGGTGTGAAGAAATTGCCAGCTTCTTCTCTGACAAAGTCAACAAGATTGATCAATCCTTCACCTTAACTCCCCTACCACATAGTCTACCCCCTCCTTAACTTTCCCCCTGAGCCTTCTTCCACTCCTATTCTCCCCCATGATTCCTCCCAACACTCTCCCTTTATCACCCTCCATGAACCTTACCTTACCGCCCCGAAGCTAAAAAATAATGCCTGCTGGAATAAGTTTTGTCCTGTTTCTGAAAGTGATGTCCTTAACATCATCTCCAAAACGAAATCATCCTCCCCTACCAGAGATCCACTTCCAGCTCATCTGGTACAAGAACTAAAACACACCATCGCCCTACGATGGACCAATATCATCAACTCGTCCTTTGCCTCTGGCAGTGTTCCTGATTCCCTCAAACTAGGCCAAATTACCCCCATCATCAAAAATACAGCACCTGACCCCAACGACTTAAACAACCTGTGCCAAATCTCTAACCTCCCCTTCCTTTCCAAAGCCCTCGAAAAATGCGTCCTGCGACAATTGGACAAACACATCGACTCATTCAACCTACCAGACGCTTTCCAATCAGGCTTTAGAAAGGGATGCAGCACGGAAACTGCAATGCTCAACATTACTGATGACATACATCGCTCCCTTGACAAAGGCGAATCATCCCTCCTCATTCTTCTTGACCTCTCTGCAGCCTTTGATACTGTAAACTATGACGCCTTACTCAATATTCTCAAAGACCGTTTCGGCTTTGAAGGTGAAGTTCTTATGTGGTTCACCTCTTATTTCCAAAATAGAACTCAACAAATTAAAGTCAGCGGTTGCCTTTCCAAACCTTAACCTGTCTCCTTGGGCGTTCCACAGGGCTCTATTCTTTCTCCCACTCTATTCAACCTCTTCATGGAACCCCTCACCCTTATCCTTAAGCAAGCGAAATCAGTTATCACCTCTATGCCGATGACACTCAACTATACTACAAGATCAAATCCCATGACGATGTCCTACATCTTAACGATGCCCTGACTAAGATTCAACTGTGGTTCCATCTAAATCACCTCAAACTAAACCCCCAAAAAACTGAAATCATCCTTTTCTCTCCCCAGAACAACTCACTCCCTATTCAACACTGGATCACGGACATTAAAGCTCTGAACTGCTCTCTCACCATCTCCAAATCGGTCAAATCTCTTGGTATTAGCGTTGATCAGAACCTCAGTCTAACTCCCCATATAAAAAACTCGGCAAAAGGTGCTCTCTTCACACTACATCACCTTAAAAAAATTAAACCCTTCATTCCAGCTGATGACTTCAGTTGTACAATCATTAGTCCTGTCTGGAATTGATTACGGAAACGTCACCCTTGCTGGTACCCGAAAATTCCACACAGCCCCTATCAAATCCGTTCTTAACCTCGCTGCCAGGCTTATTACTGACTGCAAGCATTTCAATCACATCTTCCCTGTTCTCAAAAACCTTAAATGGCTTCCAATCGAAGGCAGATCCACCTACAAGATCGCCTGCACCACGCACAAAGCCCTTTATCAAAATACCCCTTCTTACCTTTCTGACAAACTTCAAAAAGGTGGGTGTTTTAGAACAATGAGAAGCACTAACGCTCTTGTCCTTGTCCCTCCTCTGCTAAAAAAGAAATCAACCCAGTCGCGCTCATTTTCTGGTAATGCTCCTTCTATCTGGAATACCCTTCCCAAAGACCTACGTTGTAACCCCTCCTACCCTTGCTTCAAAAAAGACCTCAAGCTGCTCCTTCTATACAAATATTGGGGTTCTTAATTTAACTTAATGTCTCAGGCCTCGAACTCCTCCATTTTACACTGTTTATATTGGCCCCCCTTTACTTTTTATCTCACCTCCTCCCTCCTCTCCTCTAATCTACCTCCTTCTTTTGCCTCTCCATCAACTGAATCACTATATAATTCCACACTGTCTTCCTGATCTACTGTCTTCGATCTAATGCCTATTTTTATCTTCCGAACTTAATTCTTTATTAAACTCACATCGCCTTGCCATATTTTCCCAATTGTACTACATTTGTCTGGTATTCTGTGCCACCAAATCCTGTAAAGCGCTCTGATACTCTTGGGTCCAGCTAGCGCTTTTTAAAACCTTTTAAAGAAATAAATAAATGGTATTTGTGGTTTCAGTTTCGGTGTTGTTACATTAGGCACAGCTGTGCCTTTGTGAGAGAATAACAGTTCAAAACTGGTGTATGAAGGCTTGGACAAAACCAATAAATGTAGCACAATCTGACACTAAGCCTTTCATAAGGCTAGCTCAGAAGAGCTGTCAGGGGTCTGAAAACTCATTTGAATGGTAGGACAGAAGGATATTGCAAACAATTGTTTTTCTTTGCTCAGCTAGGTAAATATGGGGAACTGGGAAACATGAAAGAATAAACAATGAGAGCAGAGAGTTGGATAGTAAGTGCATGACATTTTTTGTGACAGCCTTCTCCAGCTTCACTGATTGTGCAAAATATCTGTAATGAATCTTTGGATCATTGTGCTGATGTTGTTGCTGGGAGTATTGCCAAGAGGAGCTCTAATGGAGGCATGGAACATTAAATATTGATGTGGTAAGAATCTACTGGACAGAGTTTGCAGGACAGTAGAATTTGTCATAAAGTCAGAAAAGGCATGACAGTCTAAGCATCAGTGAGTATAAACCCTCCAGAAAAAGGAAGAAAGGATGTACTATGTACTCAGAATAAGGTAGTATGGACGTGCACATGAATAGGCTTTGATTACTTTGAAACTTAAGTTCAAGCATCAGAAGGCATCAAAATGAAGTGAAGGCAAGGTGAATCAATTGAAAGGAAACTATAGTTCAGGACAAGTGGTTTAAACATTTCTGAAGTCCAAGGAAACCCAATGATTGTACAGGTTAATCCGTTGAGTGGTGAGTTAGTCTAAAATTGACTTTTCCCCTGTAGGTGTTCTTCTTTAATAATTCCTTGAGGGGAGGTTTTAACTTCCTTGAATGTCGTAAGTGAGATCAATTACTTCTCATGTAGTCCCCAAGGTGCACAGGGAAAGGACATAGAACATGGCCCCCTTAAACCTCCTTGTTAGAGTATTTGGAAGCTATTTTTGGTAGTCCAGCAGACAGGATCACTCTCCTGTTGTGATTAGGAATGGATCTGCTTACCCGAAAGAGAGCTCTAAGCACAATAGTGGGGCCTAGTCAGGGGAAGTCTTTTAATTCAAGGATAAGAACACCAAGTAATACAATAGAGGGACATACATTTATATGTACTAAAAAAAACAACAGACACTTTCTAGTTAGGTTCTGTAATAATATAAAAGCTAATTTTAAAAACCAAACCTGATCAGTAAATCAAATATGCCAATCATGGATAACCAATCACAATCACAATTTACACAGAGAGCACTGTCCCGGGGCAACAAACGATGGACGGAATGCTGAATGAATCAAACATACACCCCAGTCAAGAGATCTGGGTTAAATCTATCATTCTTTTTGTTCACTGCTTCACCCCCGTTTGAACCCAGCCATATGCGAATAGGTCTTGACCCTCTTCCTCTTGGAAACAGTCCAGCCCAAACTACCAAGCTGGGTCCTCCCTAGACTGGAAACAAGTGTCCTGGGACCAGTTTCGGAGGTAACACTCCTCATCAGCCAGGCTAGCTTGAGTGGCACAGCGAGCAAGGGAGCAAGGGACCCATGTCTGAGCACACCCATTTCACTTAGGGTGAAAAGTGCTGCAGGAACAATGATGGACGGAATGTTGAATGAATCAAACGTGCACCCTCGTTCAAGAGATCTGGGTTAAATCCATTGTCCTTGTGCTCACTACGCAACCCCACTTTGGACCTAGCCATATGTAAATCAGCCTTGACCCTGTTTCTTATGGGAACAGTCCAGCCCAAACTGAAAAGCCCAGTCCTCCTGGACTGGAAACAAGTATTGTGGGACAGGTTTCAGGGTAACACCCCTCATCAACCAGGCTAGCTTGAATCCAGTGGCACAGCAAGCAAGGGACCCACGACTGGGCATACCCATCTCACTTAGGGTGAAAAGTACTGCGGCAACAAATGATGGATGGAATGCTGAATGAATCAAACATTCACCCCCAGTCAAGAGATCTGGGTCAAATCCAGCGTTCTTTTGCTCACCGAAACCACTCCCAGGATGCTTGTTTTTGGTCCAGGGAGGGCCTGGCCTGGCAGTTCAGGCTGGACTGTTCCCATGGGGAACAGGATGAAACCTGATTTGCATATGGCTGAGTTCAAACTGGAATGCCATGGGGTTCCTAAAAATGATGGATTTAGGCCCAGATCTCTCTACTGGGGTGAATGTTTGACATTGTTTAACATTCTGTTGATCAATTTTTCTTTTTGCATTTGTCATCCTGAGTGGGACGGGTATGCCCAGACGGGGGTCCTTTGCTCTCCATGCCACTGGAGTCAAGCTGCCCTGGCCGATGAGGGGTGAAACCCCGAAACCGGACCCAGGATGCTTGTTTCCATTCTAGGGAGGACCTGGCATGGCAGTTTGGGCTGGACTGTTCCTAGGGGGAACAGGGTCAAGACTGATTTGCACCGGGCTGGGTTCAAACTGGAATGGAATGGGCAGCAACAAAACAATGGATTTAGGCCAGAGATCTCTGTACTGGGGTGAATGTTTGACATTGTTCAATATCCTGTCTATTAATTGTTCATTTTGCCTTTAGTACTGACCAGTAATGGTAAAGTGCCCAGAGTCCCATATCCACTAAAAAATGTGTCAAAAACAGGAGGTCCAAAAGCAAAAAGTCTGTGGGTAAACCAGCTACAAATGACAGGTCTAACACATTCCCCGCCCAGCCTAAAGCAAGGGTAGACTAATCAATACCTTGATGGACTTCCCTGCTTGGGGCAATAGAATATAGACCTGGCCCACAGCAGCGAGGGCACGTTCTAGTTCAATGCCTCTCTGAACCCAGTTTGATCCCTCTTTCCATGCTTTCAGGGCTCACTAGGCTAACCCATACGGAACCCTTCTATTTACCTGTAGATCCCATCTGAGCAGCACCTAACTGTACTTTGCTCACAGATGTACCCCAGTGGGCAGACATTACCACCATGGCCAACAAAGTGGTGGGGCCCAGTCCATCCCTGGGGTGTGACTCCTGCCACCCCAGGGGCTACTCTGTCCAACAGCACAGCAATCCACAGATGCCACTGATGCCTGTCACCGAGAAAAACCAGGCCTCAGTCTCTCACAGCTGTCTAACCCCTGTGGGGTCAGAGAGTGGGAGGCGTTAGCCCAAGGTGCCTGGCACCCTTTGCCGACTCTCTTTCCTGCCAGGTAAGGGATGGCATCCCAACACCGGCCCTCCAGCCCAGGGTCAGTATCCTGAGGCTGGACAGGAGACTGGGGTGGGCTCTTCCACACACTGCTCTCCCCCTGAGGCTCTACACACTCCCACCCAGAGCGGTACCTCCCGAAGACAAACCGGTAGAGGCACTGCTAGCAGTCATCCCTTCCTCCAGGTCAGGCGTGACACCCTGAACCTGGGGGCTGTACCCTTAGGCTGGACCTGTGCCTGGCAAGTCAGGACTTCTGGGGGAGTACACCCCCCCTCCCAAGGGAAACACACTCCTCATCAGTTGGGGAAGAGTCTGCCTGGTCCAGGTTTCGGTATTTGGAAAAAACAATGGTTCATGCTAGGCCATACAGGTCCTAGAAACAGCAAGAGCTGCTCAATTATGATAGTATTTTAAATGTATAGCAATAGGCATATAGAGTCAATTGATGTCCAGAGAAGCAGACACAAGATTAAACCATTTAAAAAAAATGAAACATACATAGGGGCACATACGGGTTTTCGCAATGTAAGAGAATTTATTATAAATGATCTAGCATAGCTGTCTTTTAAATATAGGAAATATAGTTCAATTGCTCACATAAAAAGTGAAGACAGGTGTGATGTGGCGTGTGAGGGTGACATTTAAAATATATACATTGCATTGACAACATAGACAAAAACTCCTGATTGTGATTTTTAACAGTAGACGCGTTTTTTGTTGTATTGAGGTCGACAGCATATCGATCGCAATGATTTGAGATCTTCATCAAAACAAAGAAATGTGAGCATGAAGAATATGAATGAAATGGGCACGTGCAAAGATTTCACAGCCGTGGCATGTAACTCACGAAGGCGGGGAATCACCGTGTAGTCGGTTTTCCAGGAGGGTAGTCTAAGGAAATTCAGCTGGGTTGTGCAATAGGAGAAGGTGCATTGGGTAGGCCGGGTCCTAGGTAAACACTGCGTAGTATGTGTAGCTGTTACTTATTTAGGTGAAAAGACCGCGTGAATCGGTCGAATACTTTTCCTGATGGGCAGCCGCTCCATCTGGATCCTGTAAATGGGTGTCTATAGCTAAGCACCACGTAGTCAGTGTCAGCTTCACCTTTTTTAGCCTCAAGACCGCGTACATCTCTCTGAGGCTCCTTGGGACGGGCAGCCGCTCCGTCTCGATCATACAATGGCGCAGGTTTCAAGTCTCCTGTCCACCTGATAGTGAATAAAGACCCTCCAGGTCAGAAGTGGCCTCACCAGGGTCAGTACTGGGCTGCTCTGATCTCAGAGCTGGCAACCCCTGACCCACTAGCCCTTCCACTGGGGACTGCCTCCTCCCCTCACCCCTTTCTCTGGACTCATGCATCCTTCCAACCGGAGTGGCGCTGCCAGACACCAGAACTGGTGTGACGCTTGTGACAGCCTGGAATCCCCCTCAGGGGATGGCCTCCCAGTACAGACTAGGCCCCCCTCCAGGTGCTCACTAATGGAACCAACCAGGCTCTGGGACTGGGTCTTGGACACCTTGGGACTCGGTCCACTCCCTCTACTCATAGGCAGGACATGGGACCCCTCACCCATCCCACTACACTGGGACCTATCTGGGTAACTACAAACCTCCCCTACCTCACCTGGTTGGGGAAAAATGAGCCACCTCTTTCAGGATCACTCCCAAAAGCTTCTTCAGACCCTCTGGAATCCACTAAAAAGTCTGCCTCCAATGCAAGCTTACTGGGGTCAGAAATTTCACACTCCACCAGGTGTTGGAATATCTCTGAAAAACAGGGACTGAACATATGCTCTCCAACAATTGGGTCGCACAGCCCCTCACATGTGTTAATCACACTACCCTTCACTTCACCATCCAGTGGCTTGCAAATGTGCCCCACGCACCCTCCTGAGACTGGTGAGAAAGTGTTTGACTGTTTTTGTCATTCAACCCAGATTTTTCTGGGCGGTTGCCAAACTCACATACCAGATTTTCTAACTTGGGGAACCCCTCTCCCTGCACCTCTCATCTAGAGTCATCATTGTCGCTCCCACCTCTAGGAATATGATCAACATGGCAGTTTTACAACTGTGCTCACAGGCACTGCAGTGGCAGGCCTGAGACACATTTACAGGGCTACTGCTGTTGATGACACAACCAGTGCTGCAACACTCTGCATTTTACTAGGGACTTACCAGTAAATCAAATATGCCAATCATGGATAACCAATCACAATCACAATCACAATTTATGCAGAGAGCATATGTACTGTAGCACTGACCAGAAGTGATAAAGTGTCCAGAGTCCTATAGCCAATGAAAAATGGGTAAAAAACAGGAGGTCAAAAAGCAAAATAACTGAGGGTAAACCCGCAAAAAATGCCAGGTCTAACAAATAGCCATGATGTGGCTCACTAATGAACATAGGGAACGCCTAATGGCACCGCTGTGTCCAGAGTACATACATGCAGCACTTAAGGCTATGCCTTATGGTAAGGTGCCAAGCTCACATGGACTCACAGTGGCTTTTTATAAGGCCTACCAGGAACTACTTATCCCCCACCTGGTTACTCTCTATGAGGAAATGGTTCAAACTGGAATTATCCTTGTTTCAATGCGCGAAGCCCTGATAGTAACCCTATTGAAACCAAAAAATACATCAAATTGCTGCTCATATTATAGAGTATTATCACTCCTCAATGTCAATATTAAATTGTATGCAAAAGTCTTGGGTAATTGTTTGGCCCCACTACTCCCAGGAGTGGTAAGGCTGGAGCAGGCTGGTTTTGTGCCAAGTGGGAGTCTGACGTTCAACTTGCAAAAGATTTTTGGCACCATTCAGCGCATAGACCCAGAGACGTGTGCGGCAGCCGTGTGACTGTCTAATGGGGATTTGTGAACACGGTCCTGAGAAGAATAGGGGTCGGACAAACATTTTTGTGCCTAGTGGCAATCTTATACTTGTCTATAACTGCTCTGGTGCATGTCAATGGTATAGTGTCCATTCCATTTGCGGTAACAAGTGGCACCAGATAGGGCCGACCCTTGCTCACTTTGCCACTGGATTCAAGCAAGCCGGGCTGAAGACGGCTGGGATGCCAGAAACCGGTCCTCGGAAGCTTGTTTCCGGTCCAGGGAAGGCATGGCTTGGCAGTTCGGGCTGGACTGTTCCCATGAGGCACAGGGTCAGACTGATTTGCATATAGCCATGTCTGAACTGGGGTGGCAGAGTGGGCTAAAGAACGGTGATGGATCAAACCCAGATCTTTTGACTGGGTGTGAGTGTTTGATTGGTTCTGATGCTCCGTCCATCACCACCCCCTTTTGTACCGCACAGGCACTGCAGTGGCAGGACTGAGACACATTTACAGGGCTACTCCTGTTGGTGACACAACCAGTGCTGCAACATTCTGCATTTTACTAGGGACTTACCAGTAAATCAAATATGCCAATCATGGATTACCAATCACAATCACAATCACAATTTATGCAGAGAGCATATGTACTGTAGCACTGACCAGAAGTGATAAAGTGTCCAGAGTCCTATAGCCAATGAAAAATGGGTCAAAACAGGAGGTCAAAAAGCAAAATGACTGAGGGTAAACCCGCTAAAAATGCCAGGTCTAACAAATAGCCATGATGTGGCTCACTAATGAACATAGGGAACGCCTAATGGCACCGCTGTGTCCAGAGTACATACATGCAGCACTTAAGGCTATGCCTTATGGTAAGGTGCCAAGCTCACATGGACTCACAGTGGCTTTTTATAAGGCCTACCAGGAACTACTTATCCCCCACCTGGTTACTCTCTATGAGGAAATGGTTCAAACTGGAATTATCCTTGTTTCAATGCGCGAAGCCCTGATAGTAACCCTATTGAAACCAAAAAATACATCAAATTGCTGCTCATATTATAGAGTATTATCACTCCTCAATGTCAATATTAAATTGTATGCAAAAGTCTTGGGTAATTGTTTGGCCCCACTACTCCCAGGAGTGGTAAGGCTGGAGCAGGCTGGTTTTGTGCCAAGTGGGAGTCTGACGTTCAATTTGCAAAAGATTTTTGGCACCATTCAGCGCATAGACCCAGAGACGTGTGCGGCAGCCATGTGACTGTCTAATGGGGATTGGTGAACACGGTCCTGAGAAGAATAGGGGTCGGACAAACATTTTTGTGCCTAGTGGCAATCTTACACTTGTCTACAACTGCTCTGGTGCATGTCAATGGTATAGTGTCCATTCCATTTGCGGTAACAAGGGGCACCAGATAGGGTCGTCTATTGTCTCCCCTGTTATATGCGCTGGTGGCCGAACCTCTGACTAATGCACTTTGGAAATATCATGGACACCGGGGCTTGGGTTTTCCAGGCTATAATTTGGATATATCGGCATATGCAGATGACACACTACTCTATGTCGGACAACCGGAGCTCAGTTTAGGCCCAGTGCTGTGTGAGGTGGTTCACTTTGGAGGACACTCCAGCCTTCAGGTTAATTCGGATGTCTATCATCTTTTTTCTCACACCGGCCATGATGCCCATTCCCCTTGATTTCCCATTGCAGTGGTTGATGGACTCCGTTCGCTATTTAGGTATACAGGTGCATAGGGTTCCAGTGGTGGTTATGCTTGATAGCTATGGACGGGCGATACAGAGACTCATGGAGTCTGTTGTATGCTCGATCAATTTGTCACTATCTCTTATCTGGAGTATAGCTATAATGAAAATGATGTTTCTACCTCAGTTTATGTTTCTATTTCAGAATATCTTAATATCACTACCCCCCTCAGTATCTGACAATCTCCAAATCCTAATGATCAGGCTAGTATGGTTGGAAAAATAACTGAGGAAGCGATGGGAGAATTTTACTTTACCTTATGATACAGGAGGACTCAACGCCCCAGACCTAGAGGGATAATATGCAGCTGCGCAGTGCATTTACGCACATTATTGGATACATGGCCCCAAAGACTTGCCACATATGCAGACAGAATGAGACGCAGCAGATCCGCACATGTTACCGCAAACACTTTTTCAGGAGCCGGTGTGGAAGCACAGAATTTTCAATTCATTGAACACTATGATTCACTCCTGGTGCACTCTCTTGGAGAGGTAGCCTGTCTCCCTGCTGTATCCTACACATATTCCACTGGAGTGGTGTTCATTGTTCCCAATAGTCTGAGAACGGGAAGTGACATGTGCTATGAATAAGGTTGACATTGGCACGATGGGGAATTTCTTCCATGAAGGCAAAATGCGCACTTGGGAAGGGGTCCAGGCGGAGTGCATCGCGCCCACACCAGCAATTCTATTATTTTAGAGCTAGGCACACATTACAGGAGCTATTGGGAGATGATGTGCTGGAACCCCCTGATATGCCGACACTCTGTTCTCTACTTCAGGTTGCTACCCCTAAGAGATTGGTGGCAAGTTTTTATGCATTTGTGCAGGAGGCACCCAAAACCAGTATAAATAAGGCCACACTAGACTGGCAGAGACTTAGGAATAGTCATTACTGATAAGCATTGGCAATATTGCTGCTCCGTAATACAAACTACCTCATTAAATGGTAGGCACAGGCTGATACACTTTAAATACATTAACAGGGTATACTACACTCAGGAATGGCTTTATAGATACGGAATCAACATTGATGTGGATTGTCAGAGGCTCTGGTAGAAAGGGGCTGGAATTGTGCACCTTGTGTGGTCTTGCCCCGGAGTGAATGATTTCTGTTGTGCAGTGTTTTCCAAGAATTTGAGATGATCACTGGTTAGACCCCGATGTTTGCTCAACTGCTAGCGTTGCTGGGATATGACAGAGATGTTTGAGGTTCAGGCAGACAATTGGTAGGGATGGAACTGTTGTTGGTGAGAAAACAGGTAGTTATGCACTGGGCTTGTGGTCCTCTCCTGATATTAAAAGATTGGAACACTGATATGACCTATTGCAACACACAGACACATATAGTGAACTTTTACCACCCCAGAGCCACCCTAAAGCCTATTGAGGTCCATTTCAAGTCTATTTGACTGGTTCAGAGGCCACAGGTTCCAATGGGGAAGCGTGTGCCATTGAGGGTGATGGGTGATGGAGGCGGTGACCCTGTCTTTTGAGACTCCTCTGCCTGACATTTGCTTTTGGGTCATGTTGTGAATGGCATTGAATCCTTCAATACTGAATGTCTTTTTTGTACTCTTGTGATCTTAAAGATATTTGGATAACTTGATTGATGTCACCACATTCTTGCCTACTGTAACCCTGATGTTGATATGATATCTGCAATGGGCCTAATCACACTGATCATTAATCTTGTAATATCTTTTTTTTTGATAATCAACTTTATTGATTTTTGTAGAGACAAAAACAACAGTAAAGCACAATTGGTCATCAGCCCTTGGCACTTCCTAGTGTGCCTGTAGTGGTTGTCCACGTACATGCATATCGGTCCAGATCTACAATGCATAAACAGTATATTCAATGTATATAGGTAGACATAAGACCCAATCATTCCAGTAGGTCTAACCATTTGCCCCAGATCCTCTTGTGTTTGGTTGGGCATCCCCAGGCCTCTTACAAGGGTTTCTCCTGGGCGACACACCAGTCCACCCTCCTGCACCAGTTAGTTACTTTTGGCAGTAGTGGCTCATGGAGGGAGTGCCACGGGGCGGTGGGGCAAGGCGGGGGAGGGGCAGGTTGAGGGGTAGTAAACTCCGGCTCACGTCCGACCGGAGTAATGTAAAAAAAAAAAAAAATGAATTTCATTGCGCGCTCTGAAACGCATGTGGTGTTTCAGTGCGCGCAATGAAATTCGTTTTCTTTATTTATTTCTTTAGATTACTCCTGTCGGCCTTGAGCCGGAGTTTAAATCCCCCACCCTGCCCCCTCCCCAGCCTCGCAGCACTCCCTCCACGCGCCACCACTGACTTTTGGAGGTTCAGGCTTTCCCCATGTCGAGCCGATGTTGCGCTTGGCCATCTTGGTAGCCGTTCCCAGGAACAGTTTATCTCCTCAGGACCCATCTAACCCAGGCATGACTCCCAAGATGAGGTGTAGGGGGTTATGGGGCACTTGCCAGCCCAGTCCGTGCATGAGTTTGGATTCTATTTTGTCCCAGTATGGGGTAAGGCTGGGGCAGGACCAGACATGTGATGCAAATTAGTCTGTTCCTGTCCCAGTGCATGATGGGAACAGGGCAAACCAAACTACCAAGCCAATTCTTATACTGGGAAGGAAACAAGCTTCCGGGGACCGGTTTCTGGCATTTCAGCCTGGGCCAGGGACAGACTAATTTGCATATAGCCAGGTTCTGAGCTGGGATGGGGCAGTGAGCTAAATAACGGTGATGGATCAAGCCCTGATCTTTGGACTGGGTAAGAGTGGTCTGCTTAATTCAGACACTCTGTTCATCACCACCCCCTTTTCTGAATCGTTTTTGGCCACTATAGGTGTGGCAGGGTATACTCAGACATGAGTCCCTTGCTCACTGCTCCATCAGGATTCAAGCAAGCCGGGCCGATGAGGCTGAAATGCCAGAAACCGGTCCCCGGTAGCTTGTATCCTTTCTGGTGAAGAATTGGCTTGGTAGTTTGGTCTGCCCTGTTCCCATGATGCACTGGGCCAGGTACAGACTAATTTGCATATAGCCAGGTTCTGAGCTGGGATGGGGCAGTGAGCTAAATAACGGTGATGGATCAAGCCCTGATCTTTGGACTGGGTAAGAGTGGTCTGCTTAATTCAGACACTCTGTTCATCACCACCCCCTTTTCTGAATCGTTTTTGGCCACTATAGGTGTGGCAGGGTATACTCAGACATGAGTCCCTTGCTCACTGCTCCATCAGGATTCAAGCAAGCCGGGCCGACGAGGCTGAAATGCCAGAAACCGGTCCCCGGTAGCTTGTATCCTTTCTGGTGAAGAATTGGCTTGGTAGTTTGGTCTGCCCTGTTCCCATGATGCACTGGGCCAGGGACAGACTAATTTGCATATAGCCAGGTTCTGAGCTGGGATGGGGCAGTGAGCTAAATAACGGTGATGGATCAAGCCCTGATCTTTGGACTGGGTAAGAGTGGTCTGCTTAATTCAGACACTCTGTTCATCACCACCCCCTTTTCTGAATCGTTTTTGGCCACTATAGGTGTGGCAGGGTATACTCAGACATGAGTCTCTTGCTCACTGCTCCATCAGGATTCAAGCAAGCCGGGCGGACGAGGCTGAAATGCCAGAAACCGGTCCCCGGTAGCTTGTATCCTTTCTGGTGAAGAATTGGCTTGGTAGTTTGGTCTGCCCTGTTCCCATGATGCACTGGGCCAGGGACAGACTAATTTGCATATAGCCAGGTTCTGAGCTGGGATGGGGCAGTGAGCTAAATAACGGTGATGGATCAAGCCCTGATCTTTGGACTGGGTAAGAGTGGTCTGCTTAATTCAGACACTCTGTTCATCACCACCCCCTTTTCTGAATCGTTTTTGGCCACTATAGGTGTGGCAGGGTATACTCAGACATGAGTCCCTTGCTCACTGCTCCATCAGGATTCAAGCAAGCCGGGCCGACGAGGCTGAAATGCCAGAAACCGGTCCCCGGTAGCTTGTATCCTTTCTGGTGAAGAATTGGCTTGGTAGTTTGGTCTGCCCTGTTCCCATGATGCACTGGGCCAGGGACAGACTAATTTGCATATAGCCAGGTTCTGAGCTGGGATGGGGCAGTGAGCTAAATAACGGTGATGGATCAAGCCCTGATCTTTGGACTGGGTAAGAGTGGTCTGCTTAATTCAGACACTCTGTTCATCACCACCCCCTTTTCTGAATCGTTTTTGGCCACTATAGGTGTGGCAGGGTATACTCAGACATGAGTCCCTTGCTCACTGCTCCATCAGGATTCAAGCAAGCCGGGCCGATGAGGCTGAAATGCCAAAAACCGGTCCCCGGTAGCTTGTATCCTTTCTGGTGAAGAATTGGCTTGGTAGTTTGGTCTGCCCTGTTCCCATGATGCACTGGGCCAGGGACAGACTAATTTGCATATAGCCAGGTTCTGAGCTGGGATGGGGCAGTGAGCTAAATAACGGTGATGGATCAAGCCCTGATCTTTGGACTGGGTAAGAGTGGTCTGCTTAATTCAGACACTCTGTTCATCACCACCCCCTTTTCTGAATCGTTTTTGGCCACTATAGGTGTGGCAGGTTATACTCAGACATGAGTCCCTTGCTCACTGCTCCATCAGGATTCAAGCAAGCCGGGCCGACGAGGCTGAAATGCCAGAAACCGGTCCCCGGTAGCTTGTATCCTTTCTGGTGAAGAATTGGCTTGGTAGTTTGGTCTGCCCTGTTCCCATGATGCACTGCGCCAGGGACAGACTAATTTGCATATAGCCAGGTTCTGAACTGGGATGGGGCAGTGAGCTAAATAACGGTGATGGATCAAGCCCTGATCTTTGGACTGGGTAAGAGTGGTCTGCTTAATTCAGACACTCTGTTCATCACCACCCCCTTTTCTGAATCGTAACCCTTTTTCCTAGGTAACATAGGCCCATATGTACCAATACATTTTCCCATGGACACAGAATGGGGAAAACTCTAATACATCAGACCCATAGTTCTAACACTGGGCAGATGCTGCAGTCATTCGCAGAATTCTACTCTTATACACTTTGAACCCTTGGGAATGAAACTTTGACTCTTGAAGGACTGGTAAAACAAAAAACAAAAAACTTATGAAAAAAAAATCAGCTTTGTAAGCATGTGTATTTCTTAAAAGAATATTTTTGGGCAAACAGAAACAATTAAAGAATGTTGAATCAACGTTATAGTGATTAGCAAACATTTGAAAGTAGATTTCAATGTATGTACCACAGCAAACCTTCCTTCTACAATGAGCTGTAGTTACTGCTTGCTAAAGTACCTGCTTTTGTATATATTCCTGTCATTCCATTATCAATAATTTCAAAGCAATAGTAATGTTCACGAGCTGAGGGATCTTAACTGAAGGGGCAGTGACATTGGAATAAACCCAATGTTTTTTTCACAGAATTTATTTGGGGTGTGTGCGTGCGTGCACGTGTATGGATGTGTGTCCATATTCCTCCCTTTATACAGTGGCATAGCAAGGTCAGGTGGTACCCGGTATGGAAAATTTCTTGTCACCTGGTTCAGAAAATTTCTTGTCACCTCTGGCTTGACAAAATGGAAAAAATATGTGTTTAAAACATATTTTTGCTATTTTGTGTTCCCCTCAATGATGATACTTGTCACCACCTACTTGACAAACTGGCAAAAATGTGTGTTTAAAACACATATTTTTGCCATTTTGTCACCCCCTCTGAGTGATA
This sequence comes from Lissotriton helveticus, assembly GCF_964261635.1. NCBI lineage: Eukaryota > Metazoa > Chordata > Amphibia > Caudata > Salamandridae > Lissotriton > Lissotriton helveticus. The sequence continues at coordinate 1,533,797,342 of NC_136067.1, forward strand.
ATTCCCGGGGTGGCCGGCACCTGCCGCACCCCCCTTCCTACCCACTGCCTTTATAAACATTCTAAACATTCCCTTGCAATGTAATATTCATGAGTTATAGTATCTTAATTGAAAGTGCAATAGGTCTTCAAAAATACCCAGCATTCACATAGCATATTGTGAGTTAGCGAGTGTGTATTTCATGCACATTCCAGTCATTCCAAAATTATTAATTTCACTGCAATCCTGATATTCATTAAGTGTTGTAGTACAATTGAAGCTGCAGCAGATATAACAAATCCACACCATTCATAAAGATAAAGGGCCTTATGTACAAACACATTTTCCCATAGACACAGAATGGGTTAAACCCTTTGATACATCTGGCCTAAAATACTTTATCATAAGCTAGTTTTGTGAACATCAAGCAAGTAACTAAATTATAAATAATTTCACAGCAATCGCAGCACTTATGAGCTGTCGGATCTTAGCTGGAGGCGTAATGCACATCCAAAAATTACCCAACGTTCACAAACGGCACTGCCTCAGGGAGAGTGTGGGTGTGTTTGCGGGTGTTTTTGTGAGATCAAGCCACTCTTGTGTTTGGTATGTCGGCGGGTTTTAACGGCTGTGCACCAGATTTTGTTTTAAGTGTTCAGATCAGGGACACAAAGTCAGTCAGCTGCCAGGGATGAAATGAATAGCCCCGCCGTACAATGGCGCAGATAAAAAGTACCTCGTACTTAAAAGTTTTTAGTGGGGCTCTCATTCACTCTAATGTAAGTCATGTTTGCACAGCGGCGGGGCGAGCCTCCTGCCTGAGCCGATGGCAGTCGATGGGATTTTGTGCGGCAGCCGGATGGACACCTGCACGTTGTTTGCTCAGGAAGGGGGAGAACAAGCCACCCCTTGTGTGTCTCTCCTGCAGCTAAGTCTGAAAAATTGCATGTTATCGCCACCTCTCAGGCTCAGAATACTGAGCGTATTTTAATGAGGGGACCGGACTGCACACATGCGCTTACAACTACAGCGTCCTAGGAGGAAAAACGTGGTTTGTGGATTAGTGGTTTTCATTAGTTTTATTTTGTATTTTATTTTTTTATTTGTGTTTGCATACGTGCACCGGTTCTTTTCTGTCGTGTCTTTTCTGTACATTACTTTCGGCTAGGATACTAGGGGGTTAAATTACAGAAGGCCTGATTCACAAAGTTTTCTCTCACGACTTGTGTATTTTTACTTCTGTATTAGGTGAGTAACAGAATCAGTATTGTTTGAGTGTCACTTAAATATCCAGGCTTGATTTACAATATTTTTATGAGGAGAGTTTCCAGTGGCAGATTCAGGGAAGTGTGGGCTCGCGCAGGCCACTATGGACCTGCTTGATGTGATCTCGCTTCTTAAAGTGAATGTATTTAACTCGGAATTTCTCTAAATTTGATGCATGAGCTGCAGACAGCACAGTCTTGCAAACAAAAGGGCAGATTTACAATAAGTGGCGCATCCCTGCATATCAGTAGGGATGTGCCACTTATTGTGCGCCATGCCTCCGCCACCATTGATGCGCCACATTTACAATGCGGAGCACCATGGGGCAAAAACGGCACAGATGCGTGACGCATCTGTGCCGTAAAGGTGGCGCATTGCTGGAGTTGCGTCACAAGAGCGACGCAGCTTCAGCAATGCTGGGGGGGCCCTATCTTGTTAATGTTGCGTCAATCCTTATGCCTGCTTCAAGCAGGCGCAGGGTTTTGACGCAGCATGGGCCCCAAAGTGACTGAGTGAAATCTTGTAGATTTCACTCAGCCACTTTTAGGAGGCGTGCAGGAACGCCTCCTTCTGGCGCAGGGCTTTACAACGTGACACATCTCCCAGATGCGTCACATTGTAAGAGGCGCAAGGGGCTTGTAAATCTGCCCCAAAGTGCGGCAACCACTGTGCGGAAATATGGAGAAATTCCAAATGAAGTGTGAGCGCTTTAGAAAGTGCACAGGTATAATAACAAGCTCACACCTGTGCTCTGCGTGGGCGTGCACCCTCATGATACTACAAGACTGCCCCGGAAATAAGAGTTGTCTAGTCACATGAACTATGAGTAATCCAATCCTGAACTTGGAAATTAATAATACACACCTACCGATAGAAAATGGCTCGGGGATTCAGCGCTAAGGCAGCAGGAGCAGGCATATATTGTGCAATGGTATTCGAAGCATGAACAGAGGCACACAGCAAGGGAGCATAGGAGGGACAAGACAGAGCGTATTTACATTCAAGTAACACCTAAAGGGGGGAGCAGAAAGATTTCTCTTTCAAGAGGAGTGGCTAAGAGAAAAGTGGGATTGACAAGTGGCAGGTCCTCTTGCATGACAATACGACATCCATATTAATTTCAATTGATATTGTTCCAGCTGTTTCTCTTTTTATCATAAACCATGCAGTTGTTCAATTTTTAATAATTTCACAGTAGCAGTACCTTACGTCTTCAGATTGTTGGCATTTACTGCCTAAACTAACTTCCAATCAGCCCCATTACTTGTGTTATTTTAGACAGAAAAGCACATAAGAGGCTGACTAAGGTCAAGCACTTAAGTTCCACCACTTTCATATATCCTGTACAAGTGCAACTACTCCCGCCATCGGCTGCTGGGGGATGTCAGTCATTAGATAAAGTCCACAAGAAAGAAAGGTGCACTCTGATTAAAGTCAGTCTGGAGACATAAGCTATCCAAAATATCTTCTTTTTATTCGAGTAGTTTGTTTTTAAAACCGGCACACAGCCAACGCGTTTTGTGCCCTAGTGCCATGGGAACTTCGCAGGGCTTACTCAAAATTCAAAAGAATAGATATAACCGAATTGACTCCAAAGTCCATTAGTGTGCGACGTCACCTATAGTGGTCGTCCAGTACCGACAGTCCAATTGTATCTCAAGCACCAGCACTATGCGTAGAGGTACAACCTGCTACCAACGTACCATCGCTCACCACGGAGCAGTGGATGGGACGTTGGTAGCAGGTCCCCTCCATCCTCGCAGGCACATGATGCCACTGGCTTCATTTTAGCAAATTGATATTGAAGGAATTACCTTGTTCCAGGCCACTTACCATAATAGGAACATTTGGCTAAATTCAACACATAATATTACTTATGTAGAGACGGTATTTGAGTGTCACATGTGAGTTGGGTAGGGATCTGTGCAGCTGTCCTGAAGAAGAAGCTTTAGGCTTCGAAACAGGTTGACACATGCAGGAGGATATGTACATTAAATACACAAAAACCTCCACCACACTATTTTAACAATACCAGCACAGAGGTACATTAAAATTCTTTTTAGCCCTCACATGCCAGGTATTTTTTAATACTCACTTATCCATTCACTCCTGACCCTACCACTCACTACCCTCGCACACCACACATAGTGACTACATCAGTGCTCCCACGTATCCGTTGGTTAGTAGCACAACGCATTCTGTAGAGGGACGGGAAGACCCCTATGATGAAGCATGACACCAAGGGCCCTTCTGGTGTGTGAGGGGTATTTAAAGAACACCTTGTGCTTCCCACCATTGTGGAAACACATTCAACTCCAGACCTTGTTCCCTTTTTTCGTCTATCTTATAAGGGTGGCTTCTATTTGTTCATTAACTATAGCTGGGGAGACTGAATCCACCTCCAGTAACCATGTGGACACACTCTCTCTCCGCTCCCTCCTTTGATTTGTATGCTATAGGGCAATCAGGCAGTGTACAATGGGCTGGCCTAACAGATCAGTATGTGGGCCACATTTTTTTGCAGTGGGCTGATTTCATGGCCTGGTGGGCTGGTTTTTACTGTTGTTTTACCTAATATTAGCAGAACCATTGCCTGCAGCAAATACAAATGCATGCAGGCTACAATTCCTTGCAAAATACCCATACCGCGTGTCTTTACAAGTTCAAAACAACCATTATTTGCAAATTAGGGCCACTTTTTTTGCTATTTGGTTCGCTAATTGGGGCCACTTTTATTTTGACGCACAGACCCCACTTTTGCCCCAGTCCGACCCTGCACCCTGCATCCCACTATGAGCGCTGTTAGTTATGCTCCTTTCCACCCTGTAGTATTTATTCCAAAGCAAGCTGTTCTGTTCTCAGCTGTAGTGCACAGGTGAGTCACAGGCGAGCCAGCCTCCATTTTAAAGTGAACAGAAACATTCATGCAAGAAGGTGGGCACGAGTTGACGCCAGGTGAAACAAAACCTGCAACCTGCAGATTGAGCACAGGCGAGCAATGAAAGCGGGAGCCAGTGAGTCAACGCCTTCATTAGTACCTGGTTAGGACTGCGACTGACCTGGTGGCAAATATGAAATATCAAAGAGCTTGTCAGCACTCCTGAATGGCACAAAGAGAAGGCACATTAATGATTAACTCTGCTAAAAGCCCAGGCTTTTGTATTCCCATGGTGCCTGGCCTATCTCGCTGCCATGTGACATGCTCGGGCCATTTTCGAGCAGATTGGGGAAAGCTAGTGAGCAAACACAGGTGCTTGGAGTCAGCACTGCTGTCAGGGACAACCACAAACAACAGCAGCTATGCCTTGCTAAATTAGCTCTCTGTTTGCCTCCTTTTCTACTTCCTGGAGATCTTACTTTCGAAGTCTGATGCTCCGCGCTCCTTCCTTCCAACGCTTCACTTTCAGTAAGTAAAAAAAAAAAACACACACAAGACAGACTGTTCTTTGAGCCAGCAGCGTTTGACGGCCAAACGCCGACTGGACCAAGCAAACACATTAAAAGCGCTCAAGTCTTTAACTCAGAAAACAAAAGTCATTTATTTCCCTCGAGTGGAATTATTCCAGTGATCCCAACCAAACACGAAGACAGCAATAATTGTGCCATGCACAAAATAGGAGCCGAGCTAAGCCTACAGCCACTAAAGCATCTGTTTATTTATTTCTCTACTTTTGGCGAATAAAATCATTATTTGATTGGAATGAACCATTCAAATACTCTGACTGGCTCGAAAAACCCATAAATAGTTTTGAACTTTAATTTTCAGCCATTTACTTCAGGCTGGCATACTTTTTAGGCGCCCTCATTACTTAAGTCACAGACTACCACTGTGGTAATATGGCACGCAAAATCCTGATATTTTGAACTTTGGTAATTTCATTTGCTGTATTACATCATTATCAGAATTCGTTTAGGAGTGGGGAGTAGCCAAAGGAATTGGATTTTCTGCACAGACCTCCTTTAGTCCCCCCCCCAAGTCCTGTATATTTCCTCAATTTGATTGCACCAGCCTTTTGCTGGTGAAATGTACGTGAAAAAACATGGGAAACCATTGCACCTTTATTACAGACCAAACAGGAGTATCCCTGATTTTCGTAATGACAGTGATGCAACAGTCAACATGCAGAGCTGCTAGTAACATTATTTTCTTACATAGAAATAAAGAAATAACCTAACCATCTATGAGATGCCAATATATTGTGCTGTCCGATATATATATATATATATATATATATATTCACAGAAAAAACCATAGGTTATAGACCATATATAGTTAGGAATTAGCATTTACAAAACCTTGAAAATTCACTGAAAAAACCATAGGTTATAGACCATATATAGTTAGGAAATAGCATTTAGAAAACCTTATTTTACTCACACAAAACCATTGAAATTCCATATATAGTTAGTTGCACTAACTATATATCGCGCACCTGCAATCCACTGCTGATGATGTCACATATTACATCATTCATGACATGGTCAGTGACATCACTGATGACATCACTGATGACATCTCAAATGACATCACTGATGACATCACTGATGACATCTCATTTGACATTACTGATCACATCACTGATGACATCATTCATGTGATGATACAATGAACCTCTTCAGACTCTAATATAACCTTAGATACACTCAGTGTAAACAGACACTCACAGACTGTCACTCATCCATGGAGTTACTCACACACCTAGTCAGTCTTGCAAAGAATCAATCACACCTCGATTTCCTCAACTATATAGTTATACACACCTTACTTATTGGAACATATAATAACACATATTTACTCTGTTATACAATCCCTGATACAAGTTCACAATAATCCATACAGCCACTCACACATTCACTGGCTCTTATGCACAGTTATTTATATATGTCAACTATCACATGTACTGTGTTTTACATATGTACTTACTTTGACATGTAGCACTGAGATATCCATTCACTCACCAATACACTCATGCACACAGTCAACCGCCCATACAGATGTTTCCACATGCACTTTTGAACCCATACATCTAGTGAATCAACTGCTCACACATCTATGCACAGAGTCATACACCTCCCAGACACCCACACACACACTCAGTCTCCCATACAAATACTTGGGCAACTAATCAATAACCCATATAGTTAGTCATATAGCTAATGATCAACACATGCATCAGATTACAAAACAACAGACACAATGATGCACAATTTAAAACAGTTTAGTCACTAACCCATGCACTCAGTGAGACACATTTAATCACTCACTTATACAGTCAGTCATGCACCTACTAAATCCTTCATCCAGACACTTATACATCCACTCATTCTTCAATATGTAAGACATATTTTAACTTTACAGAAGCATACAGTCACTGGATGTTGTCATCAGTGATGTCATCAGTGATGTCATTTGAGATGTCATCAGTGATGTCATCAGTGATGTCACTGACCATGTCATGAATGATGTAATATGTGACATCATCAGCAGTGGATTGCAGGTGCGCGATATATAGTTAGTGCAACTAACTATATATGGAATTTCAATGGTTTTGTGTGAGTAAAATAAGGTTTTCTAAATGCTATTTCCTAACTATATATGGTCTATAACCTATGGTTTTTTCAGTGAATTTTCAAGGTTTTGTAAATGCTAATTCCTAACTATATATGGTCTATAACCTATGGTTTTTTCTGTGAATTTCATTGGTTTTTTAACAGCTAATATCTGTAGCTGTAAAATGTATTCTTCTTTAAATCCAAAAATATATTTTATATGTTTATGAATAATTTTTTTTTTAAATATTTTTTTTTCTTCGTTCCCGCTTCGCGAATCGGGAAGCTTCCCGTTAGCTGACCTTGATGCCGCGAAATAGACCGCGAGCCGGTAAACGTTTCTTTACCGCAAGTGCCGCGTTAGAAAACAACATCGTGACGCCTCCCGTCCGCATGACGTTCCACGTTGTCGCTTGATACGTCATATGACGTGCTACGTTAGCAAACTGGTACGCGAAGCGAGTGCCAAAGCGCAGGTTTCTGGAAGCAAACCGGGAGGCCCTGCAAAGCGCTTAACGTAAACACAGCAAGTCATGTGACTTGGTAATAACACTTTTCATTGGTTCATTTCACTTTTGGTTTCCTAATGATGTAAGACTAGGTCATATAATCTAAAATGAACACTTTTGATTGGTTGAGAACTCTTGTTTTTCCCAAATGATGAAAATCCCTCCTTCTTTCCTCACTCTGACTTTCATCATTGTGAGAGAAAGACCCTTTGTGATCACTGAGCAATGGCTTCTTTAGTAGCTTCAGCTGGTGCTTCCCCACCACCTCCACCACATCCAAGGAAGAGTGGACCACCTGCTCAAGTTGTAATTCAACAAGAAGAAGAAGAAGAGGAACAGGAGGACGAGCACGAAGAGAGGCAGTTTTTGCCTGAGCAGCCCAAGACGTCTCACCGGAAAGAAAACTTCATTTGGCAATTTTTTAAAATTCCCAAAGGTCAGAAAAAAGTAAATGCAAGATACGTAACTTGCCTTATATGTCAAGATAGACTGTCCAGAGGGACCGACAAAAAATACAGTTTCGGAAACTACACAATGCATCGCCATATGACTAGGTGGCATCCTAACAACTACAGTGCTGCACAGTTTCGGAACGACCTAGATAATCTCCCTATTATGGCCAGAAGATCTGTTGTACCGGAAGTAACGGGACCAGAGGGCAGGGAGATGGTGCCAAATATACAAATGAGATTTGGTGAAGTAAAACACACCTGCGTATTTTGCGATGGATTCATTTCCTACGGAGAAAGAAGCATCACTCTGATCAACAGAGCTATTGACTATCATATGCAAGTTTGTCCGAAACGCCCAAAATAATAAATACTTCTTTTTTTTGTTTTGTTGCTCCTGTTGAGCCCTTTACAATGAATCGTTTTCATTGCCCCCTCCAAGAAAAACCCAAAAAAATATAAAACTGTTCCGAAAAATTCAAAAACAGTAAAAAAATGTTCAGAAAAATAAAAAAAAAAGTTCTTTTCAGAACTACCTCCCCGTTATTAAAAAATTGGTACAATATTTGGAACTGTGCCAACCTCTATTTCTCTTAGTTCGCTTCCTAGTTCGCTCGCTGGTACGCGAACTGGAAGCGAACCAAAAACAGTAAGTATAAGGGAAGGAAACACACACTTATGTTAAAAGAAAGACAGCTATAGGGGAGTAAACTAGAGATACTATTACCCATAATCCACTACTGATGATGTCACATATTACATCATTCATGACATGCTCAGTGACATCATCAGCAGAGGATTGCGGGTTTTTTGGCAACATGCCTTATCCACGGTTTAATAACGCTGCCTTTTGCTTTATATAAGTTTTCAAATTGTATGAAATATATACCAATAGGTCTTTATGAACCTTTAGGTAGTTCTTTTGTTCATGAGGTCTGGTCGCTTCCATACACATACAGATGTTTCAAAGATGATCAAGAAGTTTATCTGAATGGAGAGGAATGCACTGAGACGCCAGATCATTCACTAATGTGTAGGCACATACAGTTACACGATTCATGCAACAAACACCGACCAAATATGGCTTGCGTGTTGCAAGGCACGCCAGTTCCTGCTATCATCCCCACGTTCAAGTTGTTGGAAAATGGTAGTTATTTGATGCTCAATAATGAAGATTGTTCTGAGTTAATTAAAAAGTATTCCTTTTATCGTAACAGTAAGTGAACGGGTTATTTGCTGCAGAAATGTTCTATTTCCTCCCACACATGAACATAGGGAGTTTTCAATCTGGCCACAAATACCAACCTTGGGACACGTTTCAACGGCATGACAAGAATAAGAGCTCTTTTGTCTCAGAGAGAGGTGGCCTTGAGTTCGGCCCGTGAAACTTTCGTACTTCACATAGCGAACACCCGTACACAGGTTTGCCTTTCAATTTCAGCAACATGTTTCCGACTATCTTTAACGCATCCTACACAAAATCCCTGGCACACTTTTTTAAAGTTGTTACCAGTGGTCTCGTGACTTCATTTGAGAAAATCTTTGGAGTCATCCCTGCTCCCTTTCATTCCATTTTCTCCACTCTGCTTCGTGGATTGCATTTTTACTTGCATTACCAGCGGACGCTCTTGTGCTTTTTTACATTTTTAAATATGGATGTCCCTCCTATGCAACCTCCGACCCTGCAGCTGCTGACACTGTTCCGCAATCGCATGCTAGAATATTATGGCACAATGCCGTTGGCGATATTAAGCACGGCATATGGATTATCTTTTCGGTTCTCCTACTTCACCTGTGTCCAGCCTGTATTTCACTGCCTGACCTGTGATTTCGATTGGGCCATTGATTTGTGTCTCTGCGGACCGGTTTCTCCTGACGTCGACTTTAATCAGCTGATGACTCCTATCATTACTCACGAGTTGATTTGTCCTGGCGAAAGGATTATGGCTGTGGCATTGATGCATGGACTACTTGGTCCCTGGAATTTACTGGCGGCAGCACAGTCTTTCTTGGAACACAGCTTTCTTGAAAACCCACCGAGCTGTCCTCTGATGGTGATAGAGGATCCGGTGCTGGGAGAGCACGTATGTTCTTTTCCGCTTTTAAATTGGATGGCTGAACTGTTTTCGGATGAAGACGGTGACTTCCTATTGGAGGCTGTTGCAGCTTATTTTGCATACACAGTTATGTCATAGACCTTTTTCATGTTTGATATGCTGAGTACTAGCATTTCATTGACAATTCATTGACTTACTTGTCAAGTTTTTATTATTTACCTTGCCTATTGGCTTAAGACTCGATAAAGTACTTGGCTGTTTTATTTTTCTTTAGCATTGAATTTTCCTAGTTTTTAATGCTTTACCTTGCGGACCGTCCACATATAAACTTGCAATCTGCTCTCATGAGATGGCACTTCTATTATCTTATTCAGTTCGTTTCCGGATCATGAGGAGGTGTCATCTAGGTCCTGGATATCTTTACACCGTGTTAAGTTAGCATGGGCTCATTACCGGTTTAAACGCCATTTTTCCTTTTTTGCAACTTCTGCACACGACACTTAGTTGTTGCTTTAGCTTTCCACCTAGTAGTTCATCGTGGTTTACATGAGAATAATATGTTATTGGTCTACTATCTGCTTTACTTGTTAAACTATATCTGTACAGCGAGTGCTAAAGTTTCAAGAACAACACGATACAGAATTGTTATGAGGTCTGATCTCCACGACTTCATACTCATAACATAAGTGCAACTTCTGCCAATTCTGGGCATGAGGCGGGTTTTATATTGCTTTGCCGAACACACATACACAACAGTTGATGCGGTTCACATGAAGAGAGAGCTGGTGTATGCTGATGTGATTCCTTCAAATCTAAGACACTAAAGTATGGACACGCCCTAAACCAACACAAAGAGACCTTCTTAGCAAATAATATAATATGTGTATTAGGGAGGGTGAGATATAAGCAGCCGCGGGCCGTGGAGGGAGTTACGATGGGGCAGGGAGGCGGGGAGGGGGAGAAGCAGGGTGGAGCCCTCTCTACCTTGCCCCTCCCCCTCCCCGCCTCCCTGCCCCACCGTAACTCCCTCCACGGCCCGCGGCTGCTTATAAGTGTTGCTAACTCTTATTCATTTACAGCATGTTAACATACTGTCACCATTCGCTTTTTATGTACTAGTAACTATGCTGGTAATTTTGCTACTGATAATATGTGTACTTGTATTCTCCACCCTGCTTCTCCCCCTCCCCGCCTCCCTGCCTCACCGTAACTCCCTCCACGGCCCGCGGCTGCTTATAAGTGTTGCTAACTCTTATTCATTTACAGCATGTTAACATACTATCACCATTCACTTTTTATGTACTAGTAACTATGCTGGTAATTTTGCTACTGATAATATGTGTACTTTTATTATCTAAGGTACTACGCCTGAGAAGACGGCATTAGTAAATAAACATTTCAAATACACATGTGTTCTTCTTAACTCCATGTTCTGGTTTCTAAGAAATATATAACGACCGACTGTTCATGAGTTCCACGTATCCTGAGGTACTATAAGTTCATATTCTGGATTGTCTAAACATTGAGAGTTTGTTATATCCAATGTGACACTGTACCTAGCTTGCTAAATAGTTTTTGATTACTAACGTGAGTTTTGGGACACCCTAATTCGCCGAGGTTCCAATCCTCTGTCCACAGTTCTGTGTGAGAACAGAAACCCTGCGACAGGGGCACCCCCGACCCTTGCTGGAGCTTCATCACACTTGCGATACAACTCCAGCAATGCGCCACCTTTACGGCACAGATACATCACGCATCTGTGCTGTTTTTGCCCCATGATGCGCCGCATTGTAAATGCAGCACACCATAGGTGACGGAACAGCGGCACAGAATGACTAACACATCCCTGGTGATGCGCCAGTCATCATAAATCTATCCCTATGCTTCTTATCTTGTTAGAGATGAACCGCCATATGTATCATCAAAGTTATTTGCATTTCCTAAATAGCGAACTTTAAGGAATAAATAGCGATTCTTTACCATTCCTAGTTTGCGATGAGCTATTTGCTAATTAGCCGAATGTAGCCCAATGAAGCCCAATGTAGCCCAATGTAGCCCAAAGATGGCCGCCAGACACACAAAAAAACAAATGTAGCCCAAATATCAGCCAGATGTAGCCCAACTATAGCCCAGTGACAGAATGACCAATCAGCTTCGCAAACCTCCGTTACGCGAAGCGGAGCGCTGTTACAGATATATATCTTTTTTTGAACGTTAATTTCTCAAAATCCACTGGAGCACATATATTGAGACCTAGCAAAGGCACATCGGGCTACCAGTCCCTAATATTTTGCCAAGTTTCGTGCAAATCCATTCAGCCATTCAATTATTATTTTTATTTTTTTTTTTTGCCCCGCGGGGCCCTTTTAAAACCTCCACATCAAACCTAGGGGGTCAGCGAGGATCTACTATGCCCCCTTATAGTTATTTCCCCCTTTGTTTTGACCTCCTCTTGTCTCTCGATCCTACCGAGAGACAAGATGGCGGCCGCTACCGACTGTTTGGAATGTTGACAGACGCCGGAGAACCAATCAGCTTCGCTTCACAAAGCTCCGTTGCGCGAAAAGTCCGCGAACCAGAGCGCTAACCGGTCCGCTGTTACAGATATATATCTTTTTTTAAACGTTAATTTCTCAAAATCCACTGGAGCACATATATTGAGACCTACAAAAGGCACATCGGGCTACCAGTCCCTACAATTTTGCCAAGTTTCGTGCAAATCCATTCAGCCGTTCGGGCTAAAAGTGAGGCCAACCGCCCTATGGAAAACTCAATGTTAAAAACACGTTTTGGGACCCCCCTTTTTTCTCGGCCCCCACTGGACGAACCCCCCCAAATTTTCAAGGGCTGCTCAGAAACAAAATGTGCCATTTTCCTGAAAATTTCAGCCGATTCCGTCCACAAACGCCAAAGTTATTAGACATAGAATTTTCAAAAAACCCATAGAGAAAAAATCCTAACTATATATACCTACTGGCGACCGCCAGTAGGTAATATATATATATATATATTCACTGAAAAAACCATAGGTTATACACCATATATAGTTAGGAATTAGCATTTAAAAAACCTTATTTTACTCACACAAAACCATTGAAATTCCATATATAGTTAGTTGTACTAACTATATATCGCGCACCCGCAATCCACTGCTGATCATGTCACATATTACATCATTCATGACATGGTCAGTGACATCACTGATGACATCACTGATGACATCTCAAATGACATCACTGATGACATCACTGATGACATCTCAAATGACATCACTGATGACATCACTGATGACATCTCATTTGACATTACTGATCACATCACTGATGACATCATTCATGTGATAATACTGTGGTAAATAAATAAATAATACCCTATTTTTGGATGAATAAATGAATAACAGATAGCTCAATAAATAAGAGTCAAGATTCGAGGTAGTAGGAGTTTCTGCAGGTTTATTACAGCATAAGGACAGGATCAGGACAACCTGCATAGGGTGACCCAGCAGCTGCTGGGGCTAGGTCTGGGATGAGCGCGCTAACATTTAATAACATAACATTGATTTATATACATAGCGCAAACACATAGCATTACATTGCAGTAGGCGTAACAGTGGGTGGAGCAGAAGGCGTGACGTGTAGCAGTCGCGAGAGATAACAGAAAAAAGAGGTGTAACTGGGAGTATACATAGACATGTGATGTAAAACGTAACAGAATATGTCATGGATGGGCGGACACATAGGAGGGGGCTACCTAAGGAGCCGGGACCTCTAACCTAATGGTGCGCAAAAACTGGCAATGACGTGTTACTAGGAGAAGCTGGGGGCTACGAACTCTGTGCTAGGAGCAGAGACTAGAGTCTGGAAGGTCGGAGCGACATGTACCTAAACCCTATCTGGTATCTAATGTTTAGGGAACATGTTGATATAAACTAGAAGTTATGAGGGGAGAGGCTAACTTGACTCTAAGACTGGACCATGCATTATTCTACATGTAGTGCGTGAAGAAGAATATTAAATGACCATTAAATACAGTATTTCTCTAACGTGGAGCCGAGAAGGCTAGACAATGACGGAAACTATTGATGCAGTTCAGTAGCTTAGGAATGCAGAGGAGGAGGACTGAACTGATAGCTGGAACTATAACATACTGTTGGCAGACTCAGAGGCAGAGCCGGGGTGCACCGGGCACTGCAAGGCAGGAAGTAAGTGAAAGGTCGAGGATACAGGTGGAGGCTGTATCGCTCCTTAGCGAGGCTTTCGGGAGACAGGAGCTGAATCTGTGGTCCGGGCCCTTTTGAGGCCTAGAAACGGGGACTTTATAATGGAATAACGTGCACACTGAGAAACGTGGCAACATTACCTACATAGGCCTGATATTCGTAGTATTCACGAGGACTGGAAATTTAACATATTAGAGGTGGACACAACTGTAATTGCGTCTTTAATCAGAAATGGGGAATAACATATGCATATTGGTCATGCATACATAACATATGATGGATGGGGCGTAGGGACACAGAACATGGCAAAATTTACTTTTCCACATTCCCTCCTTGTCACTACGTTTCCATCAGGAAACATCAATATTCATGATACCATCTATCATTTCATACAGTACCATTTGCTCGTCTCGAATTGTCTTGGAACGGGATTTAGAACGGGGCTTGGGACTGGGAATACAAGAGGTAGCACACATGCTGCAAATCGCAGGGCCACATTGTATACAGAGGCAGCAACTAAATATGATCGCTACTGCAATACCTAGAAAGGACAGGACTTTCCATCCCCATGCGGAAATTATATTCCAGAACCAACCGGACCATGTCCAGGTGCCTGGATCTTGATGTAACAGATGGGCAATTTTATGGAGTCTGGTTATAGCTGAATAAACAGACGGCGCGTTATTTGGAATGAAAATGCAACAACTGGATCCGAGAATTCTACAGGCCCCGCCCCTATCGGCCAGTATGACGTCAAGGACGAGACGATTCTGTAAAACGACAATTCTCATAAAGGATTGCTCTTCAGTTAAGTTACCTAGAGCAGAGGCAGTCTCATCTACTACTGCTTCAAGGGTTCTTGTTAACCTACGGATTAGCTTACTATTTACAACTGTACCTAAATAAGGGAAAACACCTTTATCTATATCAATGAATTGCTCTGCAGCGGTTTCAGTATAATCGACAATCGGGAGATTTCTCTTGTGTCTAGTGTGTACTAAGAAAGAATTCCTATGATAATCAGGTGGGGCTAGAAAAACAGGTGGCAGTAGGAAGGCAATGTAACAGGTTCCCTCCCAATCGAGGGGCAGACGGACATATGCAGTTTGACCACAAATAAAATAAGAATGACGTGAAGCTATAAAAATAGATTTCCCACTGTCACTATACTGGATAACAGTAGTACATTCACTATGACCTATATGTACAGAACCATAACTACGGACACATAATTCGCCTTTGACTGGTAATACTAAAATAGCGGGTGAGTCTGGAGTAGTATCAGACTGAACATTCAGGACCATGAAATTCGACGAATAATTTCCTAAATTATATACTTCATTTTCTAGATCTAAACCTGTTCTGTGGGGGAAACCTTGCTTGTCTGGGAAACATGTACTGTTAAGAAAAGACATATCTGTTGAGGATGACGTTAGCGTGGACCATGCTCCACACGAACCATTGTGTGAGAATGGATAAGGAAAGAGTGGCAGAACTCCCTTCGATGTCTGGAAAGGGGGGAGTCGACCACACACCCAACAATTAGTGGCATTGCTGGTCTGGTGTGAATAATGTAACATACGGATGAATGTGTTATTACGCATGGCGAGGCGGTATGAATATTCGTGAGGAGGCAGATCACTAAACGTGTGCTCTACTGTAGCATGAGCAGACATATTTACATGAGGAACTGAAAAACTCAGATAGAAAGCATAACTGGTGCAAGAAATCATTATGCTGATGAATAATATGAAACTCAGAAAAACGATGCATTGAAGTGAACTTCGACTGACTCTCTCACTATGGGGGTCTATTTTATACATGTCAGAAACAATCTAACCGTTTCACCTAGGGGAGGACTTATACAATCAAACTGGCTGACTTATTAGACCTGAGCTTTAACTTATACTCCTGTTGCGGAGTTTTCTCTAACAAGGGAGGGGTTGTAATAAAGTCTGGTGCGGGACAGTCCTTTAAAACAATGTTCTGGCAATCCTTCGAATCCTGGGAAATGTTCTTGGCAATGTCTTTGAAGTCTGGCTTTGGTCCTTTGAAAAGTTTTACATGAGAAAGGTGGACCCACCCCTTCCTGCCTTCCAACTTGACGGCAGTTCGGGTGGTCAAGAGGACCTGACGTGGCTCCTTCCAACGTGGTTCCAGCGGACTTGATCTGTCAAAGTTGCGGACGAGGACCATCGATCCTGGAACGATCTCGTGCGGTGCCACCTCGGTATTGTCTGGAAATGCGGCGGCAACCTGTGAACGACATGAGTTGAGGGCAGACATCAAGGAAGCTAGGTAATCTGTCAGCATATTACATGAAACATCGGTAATACTTCGGGGTCTAGGAGTACCCCACATGTTAGGGGGGCGGCCGAAAACGACCTCATACGGGGACAGACCTGATCTGGAATGTGCGACCATACGCATGTAGAACAGAGCGACTGGCAAAGCTACTAACCAGTCCACACCTTTGTCTTTACAGACTTTTGCTATACGGATTTTCAGAGTCTGATTATGCCTCTCGACTAGTCCAGCTGCTTCTGGATGGCGTACACAATGGAACTTCCACTGGTACCCTAACAACAGGGAAACATGTCTCATAAGTTCGGATGAGAATGGCTGGCCGTTGTCAGAATATACGACTCTAGGGAGTCCATATCTAGGGAAGAATTCACGAACCAACTGTTTGGCAGTGGTCGCGGCTGTGTAATCTGGGACTGGATATGCTTCTGTCCATCTGGACAAAGCGCATACTACTACAAGGACATACTTGAAACCTCGACATCGCTCCATTTGAATATAATCCATCTGGAGGACCTCAAAAGGGTGGTCAGGGGGCTGGAAACCACCTTGTTCCACCGGGACACTTTTACCTGGATTAAACTGACAACATATCATACAAGTACGGACTTTCTGCTTGGCTGCGGCTCGTAAATGCTTGTTGAACCAAATGTTCTGGATACTGTCTAACATAGCTTTTTCTCCTAAATGTGCTGGACTATGTGCGGTATTGATAATGACTTGAACCATAGAATCGGGGAGAAACCATGTGGCTCTACCCTTCGTTAACCATCCTTGATCTGTCTGGACCCCTCCTTGTACAGACCATTTCTTGATTTCATCGGGAGTAGCATGTAACTGGATATCTATGACATCTTGAGTAGGGTCCTTAACTGTCATGCATGTAATCGGATCTGGAGTATGTGTCTGTGTCTGATTAACTGGAATGTCTGGAGTCTGTGCTGTAAGCTTGGCTGTGCGGTCTGCTAAATCATTACCTTGGGAAATAATGTCAGTAACTTTCGTATGTGCTTTGCACTTCATGATAGCGATAGATGTCGGTAAATGTATGGCATCTAACAGGGCTTGAATAAGGAGACCATGCTGAATCTTGGTTCCATGAGAAGTCATGAAACCTCTCTCCTGCCAGAGCACTCCGAAGTCGTGTACAACTCCGAATGCGTAACGTGAATCTGTGTAAACATTAACTTTCAGGTTCTTGGCGTGTACACAGGCTTGTGTCAGAGCAACTAGCTCTGCTGCTTGAGCGGACAGGGTATCAATACGGTGTGTTTCAATAACTTCAATGTCAGTAGTCACTGCATACGCGGCGACTAGTTCTCCTGTACTAGTTCTCATACATGAACCGTCCACATAAAGTGTCAGGTCAGGATCTGATAACGGAATATCTGTCAGGTCTTGTCTTGGCTTAGTCGTAATGTTAACTAATTCCACACAATCATGTGGGTCTGGATTTGAACTAACTGATGGTAACAGTGTAGCAGGATTCAGGACGTTGCAGCGTCTAATTTCTATGTGTGGCTGGAACAGTGTCAATTCATAACCTGTTAAACGTGCAATTGTCAAGTGCTGAGTTTGTGTTCGGTTTAAAAGAACTTCTACTGAATGTGGAACTTGTACTGTCAGGGAATGTCCTAAAACTATGGAATCACTTTGTCTGATAGCTAGTGCTGTGGCTGCGACTGACTTGAGGCACGCAGGCAACGCCTGGGCGACTGGATCTAACGTGCTCGAAAAATAAGCACAGGGCTTGTATTGACCTGCTTGATCTTGTGTGAGAACAGATAATGCTGTACCTTCGCGTTCTGTAACGAAAAGTATAAAAGGCTTACTGTAGTTCGGTGTAGCTAGAACTGGAGCTTGACATAGGGCTTTCTTTAACTCGTTGAAACTAAGTGTATGTTCAGATGTCCAAGGGAGGACAGTCGATACGGCTGCCTCCTGTGTCGTTAACTGTATCAGTGGCTTGGCTAGAAATGCATACTGGGGAATCCATTGTCTACAATAAGAAGTAAGGCCGATAAAAGCACGTACCTCCTTCTGGGTTCTGGGCTGGGGAAGACTCGCTATTAACTGGATACGGTCGGGTGTCAACTGCCTACCCCTCTTGGACAGCAAGTGTCCTAAGTATACCACTTGCTGGACACAGAATTGAAGCTTTGAAGGTGACACCTTGTGCCCCATCTCGGCTAGAAAATACAGAACTGTAAGTGATGCTCGCTCGCAGTCACGTTCAGAACGGGCTGTGATCAGTAGATCATCGACATACTGGAGCAGGGCAGTGTCAGTTGGCATGTGAATGTTGTCTAGTTGTCTCTTGAGTGCTTGACTGTAAATACTAGGGCTTTCTGTGAAACCTTGAGGAGCGCGTGTAAACATATAGCTCCTTCCATTTAAACAAAATCCGAAAAGAAACTGGCTGTCTGGATGAATTGGAACACTAAAAAATGCATTTTTAAGGTCAATAACAGTGAAAAACATGGCTTCGGAATCAATGGCTGTTAACAGGGAAGAAATGTCTGGGACAACTGGGTACTGAGGAATAATACATTTATTAAGCTCTCGTAAATCAATCACTAATCGATATACTGGGGGTGCATTTGGATCAGTACGTTTCATGACTGGAATGATTGGAGAATTGCATACATTGGAGTCAGTTTCTACAACTACTCCCTGAGCCATGAGCTCGTCAATAATTTTGGATAAGGCTGCTACAGCCTCAGGTGGCAATCTGTACTGTCTGATTCGTGGTAACACTACACCTGGCTTGAGAGTCACACGATAGGGTGTGATTTGCATGTAACCTACATCAGTTGGACCTTGCGCCCATAACTGCTGCGGAACATTAGACAATCTTGAATCAAAATCTCGTAATACATAGTGACCCTTAAAGTCACGTAGGAACAGACGTATTCCCTCTGGGGAACAGCAAATAACTGCACCTAACTCTTTCAATGTCTTAATGCCTAACAGATTTTCTGGACATGACTTAGTAAGTAACAGATCAGTAGTACGGGACAATGGACCTACTTCTAGAGTAACTGGCTTTGAAATCTCATTAACTATGGGTTTTCCTGAAAATCCAAGGGAAACATTTCTTGAGCCTGAGAGCGGAGCCCCTGGAACTTCGGCGTGACTAATTGTAGTCCTACTTGCCCCTGTATCGATCAAAAATTTTCTGTCTTTCCCTAATACTTGGCTGTGAACATAGGGACCTTCTTGGTCTACAGGTATCTCGATGAGAGGCAAGCCTACCTCCCTCTCTAGGCTGTTTCATGAATATGACTGATACTCTGGATACTCGGACTGTGCATACTGGTACATCTGCGATGTAACATGCTGTGTTGCAGCAATAGGCTGCGGTACTGTAACTGTCTGTTGTGCATTCTGTGACTGAGGAATCTGTGAAACTAGTTCTTGTCTCGGCGGACGTGGTCTTTCTTTAGTCTTACCAGTAGCTATATTGTGTTTCAGGACTGCACACTCGTTTATAAAATGACCTGGCTGTTTACAATAATTGCAGTTCCCTTTAACGGGAGCCGCAGGATGACTAGCTTGATTCGGACCCCTCTTCTGACTATCTTGAGGAATAGATTGTGCAACTAGCACTTTCATTTTCGTGTCTTTCATACGTTTTCTTTCGTGTTCTTGCTCTTCTCTGATTCTATTCTGGTGATACTGGAGCATCTGGAGCATCTGGGACGGAGTATTTGCTTGCCAGGTGCTTTCGACTTTCAAAACTCGATTTTTAATTTGTGGGCTTGAATTCTCGACTAATTTGGTAACGAAAAGATGAGGGTATGACTCACTACTTGTCCTGAGACCACTGTTAATACTGAAACATTTCTCGAATCTAGAATAAAAATCACTAATGTCTTCATCTTGTTTCTGTTTACAGGCTGAGATTGCATCCCAGTCTTCTTTCCTAGTTGTCAATAATCTGGGTAAAACTTGAATCAATAATTCTGGTAATTCTTTACATTTATCTCCAAGACCGGTACCTGGTACTCGTGCCTTGTCTTCAGCTTCTAGAGCTGCCCAATCGATCTTTTTCTCTCCCACCTCCCATTCTTTTTCCTTCAACTTTTCATACACCCCTGCGGGTAGCAGGACCTTTAACATTTTAATGATATCTGGATAAGTGTATTCTCCCATACGGAGTATGTCTTTTAATTCTCTATGGAACCCTGCTGGATCTTTGTCATGACAGGGAATTAACTTTTTCATTTCGAGGAGTTCCATCTTTGTGATTGGAGTGTATACAAACACTCGTTGCATTTCGCCACCCGTTCCTCTGACTGGGTGGACTTCTCGTAACGGATTCTGTCTGTCTATGTAGAATGGTTTACTTTCTGGGGGTGAGACATGAACAAAATGCGGGTTCAGGAACGTTCTATACTTGTGGCGCTGTTCTAGAATGACACTAATTAAATCGGTACCTAGACCTCTCCATCTGTACTGGAGTAACTCGTTCAGAATATCGTGTAACGGGCCTGGATCAGAATGTTGACCCTCATACAGGGTAATGAGGTGCTGGATCATATACATACCCACCAGTCGTTGCTCGGCTGGGGGCAGTTTCAGAAACATTTGTGCCACTATTTCGTCTGGAAAAGTGGTAGAATCAGTAATCCATCGGACTGCTGATCGGGCTAGTTCTTGTTCATGCATGGTGCTTAACTCGTTATAACCGACTCGTGATTTCAGAAAGTGATCGGTAGCTTGAAATACTTGTTCTAGGGAACAAGGCTCCCGTTCTGGTGCTGGATGATGAAAAATAGACTTAGGTTCTGGACGTAAATGGCGATCTGGAAATCTGGATTTTCCTACATACGCTATTCTGGCCGGATTCTCGTCTTCCTCTTCAGGATCAGAGATACTTTCTTTCTCGCTTACTTGTGCTGCTTTACGCTGTTCGTGTAACCTTACTATTTCTTTACGAATTTTCTTGTACATACTTTCCATGGCACTAATGGTCTTGTGCTTACCCTCGGCTATATTATCACTCCACCTTGTCAGGATTCTCATTTCGGCGGGATCTTTAGACGGGTAATCTTGTTCTCTTATTAGACAATTGATCAGGAACTTTAATATCATCAGCTGAATCTCGGCTTTCCTTTGAGACATAATCTCACCAATACTTTCTGGATCATCCCCTGTACGCATGAAACGATATATTCTGTCTAGATCTTCTTTCATATTTGGTAAGGTGACTAGATACTCGGTCACCCTTCTTACGCGTACGGAATATAAAACCATATTATATTCGCCTGGAACTGGATCATAAACACATTCGGCAAGGGCTTGTCTGATTTCTGTAACAGACTTATTACTTTTAGGAGTACGCTGTGATGCTTGAGCATGTAATTCGAGTGCTGATAAACGCTTGTGTGGCGGCGGGGTTTGAGGAGGACCTCCTCCTGCGGCCCCTAGACTAGAATCGTCGACTGACATTCTTCGTGCTTGCAGGGTCGGTAATTGTAACGTGGGCTGAACTTGTATGGCAGGCTGACCCGGGGGTACCGCAACAGGTACTCCGGTGTCTGGAGGAACGGGAAGTGCCTGATTTACAGGGACAGGTGGAGCGCGAACTGGATTTGCATATTCTGGAACTGTGTCGTCCAAATAGGACGAAATAAAAATATCAGCTGCGGTCGGTTTGTGACGTAGCTTGATCGGAACTAATGGTGGCGGGAAATTACTGGGTGCCTCTGGGGTCGCTTTTGGCAAGCCTTCGGCAAGGAGAGGATACATACCCTTAATGAGGGCATGCCTCTGTCTGTCTGACTGTTCGACTTTGACTTGTTCACCTATCTCGATTAATTCTCTTTCTTGGGCTCGTTCTTGGGATTCTCTACTTAATTCTGACTTTCTGACTTCCTTTTCCGTTCTTCTATGCGCTTCCTTACGCCATAACTCGATGGCATCTTTCTGTGACTGTCTGGCTTTCTTTTTCCATAATGCTTCTTCTACTCGCATGATACATTCGGCATCCCATGTACCCGATACGGGCCATCTATACTTTTCTTCTAACTGTTTGGTATATTCTACCCATAAATCTAGATACAATATGGCGCTTATGCCATGTTTCTGATACATAAAGTGACCTGGACTGTCCCTCGGCGGAACAGGAACTGCTGCTTCCAGCAGACCCTTTCTAGTTCTTAACTGACGTAACTTGGAAAAGAGCGGCATTTTAAACTTGAATCGGAACACAATACAATACACGAAAAACAATAACAATTGGAAAACAATTCAGGCATACCACGACATTGAAAATACATTAAACAACATCATAAATAACAGTTCGAACAGAATACTACCTGAAAATACTGAAAACAGAAACAGAACAGAATTCTCGAGAACGGAACAGACTAGAATTACTGGATGCACTGCTATAACAGTACGGAACATACCGGTCCCATAAAGGAACACATCAAGACCCGTATCCACCTAGGTGAATACTTCGTTTGTGAGCTTGGGTACCACCAACCCACGGACCAGGAGTCAATTTAGACTGACCCTGTCTAGACACTACCCCAGCAATGGTACTCACCGGGCAGCACGGAACGGAAGGCCTCGGACGGGACTGGACTACGACGACGAACTTCGGACTTCAGTTACGGGTGGACCTCCGGATACCTCGGACCTTGGACTCTCGGCTTGGGCTCTGGTCGGGACTCGCCGCGTTCCTCCACCGTCTCGTTCGGATGCTGGACCGCCTCCTCCGTCTCCTCCGTGGGCCTGAGGGATACTTGAAGCAGAAATATCTGCACTTGGCCAATATGGTTCCGTCACGACTGCAGAGGGTCAGGGGGTCGGCGTGGCTTCACCGACGCGTGGGGAAAGGGCAAGTCCCTATTCGGGCGCCATTATGTGGTAAATAAATAAATAATACCCTATTTTTGGATGAATAAATGAATAACAGATAGCTCAATAAATAAGAGTCAAGATTCGAGGTAGTAGGAGTTTCTGCAGGTTTATTACAGCATAAGGACAGGATCAGGACAACCTGCATAGGGTGACCCAGCAGCTGCTGGGGCTAGGTCTGGGATGAGCGCGCTAACATTTAATAACATAACATTGATTTATATACATAGCGCAAACACATAGCATTACATTGCAGTAGGCGTAACAGTGGGTGGAGCAGAAGGCGTGACGTGTAGCAGTCGCGAGAGATAACAGAAAAAAGAGGTGTAACTGGGAGTATACATAGACATGTGATGTAAAACGTAACAGAATATGTCATGGATGGGCGGACACATAGGAGGGGGCTACCTAAGGAGCCGGGACCTCTAACCTAATGGTGCGCAAAAACTGGCAATGACGTGTTACTAGGAGAAGCTGGGGGCTACGAACTCTGTGCTAGGAGCAGAGACTAGAGTCTGGAAGGTCGGAGCGACATGTACCTAAACCCTATCTGGTATCTAATGTTTAGGGAACATGTTGATATAAACTAGAAGTTATGAGGGGAGAGGCTAACTTGACTCTAAGACTGGACCATGCATTATTCTACATGTAGTGCGTGAAGAAGAATATTAAATGACCATTAAATACAGTATTTCTCTAACGTGGAGCCGAGAAGGCTAGACAATGACGGAAACTATTGATGCAGTTCAGTAGCTTAGGAATGCAGAGGAGGAGGACTGAACTGATAGCTGGAACTATAACATACTGTTGGCAGACTCAGAGGCAGAGCCGGGGTGCACCGGGCACTGCAAGGCAGGAAGTAAGTGAAAGGTCGAGGATACAGGTGGAGGCTGTATCGCTCCTTAGCGAGGCTTTCGGGAGACAGGAGCTGAATCTGTGGTCCGGGCCCTTTTGAGGCCTAGAAACGGGGACTTTATAATGGAATAACGTGCACACTGAGAAACGTGGCAACATTACCTACATAGGCCTGATATTCGTAGTATTCACGAGGACTGGAAATTTAACATATTAGAGGTGGACACAACTGTAATTGCGTCTTTAATCAGAAATGGGGAATAACATATGCATATTGGTCATGCATACATAACATATGATGGATGGGGCGTAGGGACACAGAACATGGCAAAATTTACTTTTCCACAATACGATGAAGCTCTTCAGACTCTAATATAACCTTAGATACAGTAAGTGTAAACAGACACTCACAGACTGTCACTCATCCATAGAGTTACACTCACACCTAGTCAGTCATGCAAAGAATCAATCACACCTCCATTTTCTCAACTATACAGTTATACACACCTTACTTATTCAAACATATACTAACACATATTTACTCTCTTATACAATCCCTGATACAAGTTCACAATGATCCATACAGCCACTCACACATTCACTGGCTCTTATGCACAGTTATTTATATATGTCAACTCTCACATGTACTGTGTTTTACATATGTACTTACTTTGACATGTAGCACTGAGATATCCATTCACTCAGCAATACACTCATGCACACAGTCAACCGCCCATACAGCTGTTTCCACATGCACTTTTGAACCCATACATCTAGTGAATCAACTGCTCACACATCTATGCACAGTCATACACCTCCCAGCCACCCACACACACACTCAGTCTCCCATACAAATACTTGGGCAACCAATCAATAACCCATATAGTTAATCATATAGCTACTGATTAACACATGCTGCAGTTTACAGAACAACAGACATAATGATGCACAAATTAAGACAGTTTAGTCACTAACCCATGCACTCAGTGAGACACATTTAATCACTCACTCATACAGTCAGTCATGCACCTACTAAATCCTTCATCCAGACATTTAAACATCCACTCATTCTTAAATATGTAAGACATATTTTAACTTTACAGAAAAATACAGTCACTGGATGTTGTCATCAGTGATGTCATTTGAGATGTCATCAGTGATGTCATCAGTGATGTCATTTGAAATGTCATCAGTGATGTCATCAGTGATGTCATTTGAGATGTCATCAGTGATGTCATCAGTGATGTCACTGACCATGTCATGAATGATGTAATATGTGACATGATCAGCAGTGGATTGCGGGTGCGCGATATATAGTTAGTACAACTAACTATATATGGAATTTCAATGGTTTTGTGTGAGTAAAATAAGGTTTTTTAAATGCTAATTCCTAACTATATATGGTGTATAACCTATGGTTTTTTCAGTGAATTTTCAAGGTTTTGTAAATGCTAATTCCTAACTATATATGGTCTATAACCTATGGTTTTTTCAATGAATTTCATTGGTTTTTTAAAAGCTAATATCTATAGCTGTAAAATTTATTCTTCTTTAAATCCAAAAATATATTTTATATGTTTATTAATAATTTTTTTTAAATATTTTTTTTGTTTCGCTCCCGGTCCGCGAACCGGGAAGCTTCCCGTTAGCTCAATTTGATTCCGCGATCCGGTCCGCGAACCGGTAAGAAATCAACATAGTGACGGTATCGCGTTGCCGCGTAATGCGTCTTATGACGTACTGCGTTAGCGCACCCGGAAGTGCCCCGGGGCGCGGACCGAGGCGCGAAACGCAACTCCCCGGAAGCGATCCGCGGCGCGAAAGCGCGACGTATCGCGTTGCCGCGAAATGCGTCTTGTGACGTATCGCGTTAGCGCACCCGGAAGTGTCCCGGGGCGCGGACCGAGGCGCGAAGCGCAGCGAACCGGAAGCTAACCGGGGAGCGTTCCGCAGCGCGTAACATGAGCGTTAGAGGTCATGTGACTTGTTAATAAAACTTTTCATTGGTTCATTTCACTTTTAGTTTCATAATTATGGAAGGCTAGGTCAGGTGACCTAAAAATAACACTTTTCATTGGTTGAGAAGTATTGTTTTTTCCAAATGATGAAAACCACTCCTTCTTTCCTCACTCTGACTTTCATTATTGTGAGAGGAAGACCTATTTTGCTTCTTGGAAGACCTATTTTGCTTGTGTGAAAATGGCTTCATTGATTGCTGCAGCTGGTGCACCCCCACCACCACCTCCACCTCCTCATGGGAAGAGAGGACCACCTCCCCAGGTGGTTACCAACACTGAGGAGGAAGATGAAGAAATGGATGAGGAGGGAGAACAACCACAATTCCTGGAAGAGTTGCCCCGGGTTTCAAGAAAGAAAGCCAGTTTCATCTGGCAGTTTTTTTCCATCCCTCCTGGCCAAAAAAAGGTCAATGCCAGGTACGCAACATGCCTCATATGCAAGGAACAATTGTCCAGAGGGACGGACAAAAAATACAGTTATGGTAATCACACCATGCATAGGCACATGACGAGGAAACATCCCCTAAATTACAGCCGGGCGGAATTAAGGGATATGATGGACAATCCTAGACCAACTCCTGTGGCGAGACCAACAACATCGGTTTCTTTAACACCAGAGGAGGCACAGGAAACTGTGCCAAATATCCAACCAAATTTTGGGCATATGATACATTTATGTATGCGCTGTCGTGCATTATTAGCTTGTGGCAACATGAGCATCAATGCACTCAACCTTGCATATGAACACCATGATTGCCCTAACCGCCCCCAGTAATTTTTTTTTGCTCCTGTTGAGCCCTTTTCAACGCCTGTTTTTTGTTGTTTCCCCCCCCCAAAAAAACCCAAAAAAATATAAAATCGTTCAAAAAATACAAAAAAAACAAAAAATGTTCAAAAAATACAAAAAAAATATAAAACAAAAATATAAAAAAAAAGTTCTTTTCAGAACTACCTTCCCTTTAAAAAAAAATTGATACAATGTTTAGCACTCTGGCAAGCTCTATTTCTTTTGGTTCGCTCCCGGGTTAGCTTCCCGGTACGCGGACCGGGAGCTAACCAAAAATTTTTTTTTTTTTTTTTTTAAAAAAGTGTAAGTATAAGGAAAGTAAACAGAGAGTGATGTTAAAAGAAAGACAGCTATAGGGAGTAAAGAAGAGATACTGTTTAATAGATCTATTTACCGAAGAAAAGACAGAAGAGGGTATAATTGTGAAAAACAAAATAGATAATGAAGTGAAAGAAAAACAAGCATTGGCATAGCCAATAGGTCTCGCCTTTGGGACCTTCTAGGTATTTAGTTATGCAGCATAATATCCTTGGTGCAGCAACATCAACTGTTGCATGGCTAAACACGTATAAGGTCCCAAAGGCGAGACCTATTGTCTATGCCAATGCTTGTTTCTTAAGTAGAATTGCAATACGTCTGACTCTTCCATGTGAAAAGATCTTATCTTGTGCTCTAAAGATTGCTAAAGTCTCGACAGAGAACAGGCTAGGCTGTAAGTAGGGTAAATTGCGCTTGGTGATCTGTTTGAGGGAGCGTCTGCTTTGCCTGGTGTCTTTGGAGAGCAATTTTGATTGTTATACTGGACAATATAGCCCTAATGTAAATAACATAGGGGCATATTATCAACATAGGCAATAAAAGTTTTGCAGCTTTTATCGGCAGAAATGTGTCGCTAAAGCTGCTTTTGCGGCAGAAAACTGCCGCTAAAGCCGCTTTTGCACCAGTTTTCTGCCAATAAAAAGAGCAATAATTTTATTGGCTGTATTCATAATATGCCACTTAGTGTGCTTCAACTACACAGAGAAAGCATTATGAACAAATAGTGATACAGTGATCAGTCAAAGACACTAAGAGTAATAGAGACGGAGTGAGTGAACAAGAGTGAGGAACTATGAGAAGAGAGGGACTGAGAAAAAGAGTGGAAGGAGTTGAGTAAGTAGGTAATAGAGAAAGGAATGAGGGAAGTAGCAAAGGGAGGAAACTGAGGATTAAAGAAATGAAGCTGTGGAACTAATAGTAATTCAATGTGATAGAAATGTAACGAAAAGAGTACAAAATATTTACCTTATAATTGTCGTTAAATTACTCACTTTTTGTTTTTATACTTTCAATCTGTGAAAGAGAGAACAAACATTTGAAAAATATAAAAACATGTATTAAAAAATTACAAAAGACAAGGGCAAAGATTGAAGGACAAACAGTTTTTCAACAACTTTGACACTTACAGAAGCTACACAGTCCTAAAGATATACATTTTAAACTAACACTATCTTGATGCAGATGAAGTGAGGCCTATCTTAAAACATGGTGCATATTTTGCATTGCTGTTGTTTCAGAAAAGTGTTGCAAGACACTAAAATTTTAAATAATTGCTTCAGGATGCCAATAAGATGTCTACTATCCAGAGTTTTGTTTCAGGTGAGGCCTACTCAGGGTTGCAGATGAAATTTCGAGTTGTTGAAGAGAATAGAGGACATAATACATGTGAAGGTCTACCAATGAAGTGAGTCATGTCCACTGCAATCTTCAACAAAGTCCAAACCTCCTATGTTTCCCTGGACAGACCTAAACTTGATCTGCACAATGTGATTCGTAATGATAGGAAACACAGGTGATGTAATTGAAATACATGCAATTTATTTTGCTCATTTCACAATCACATCACTTGTGTTTCCTTTGCTTAGGTATCTCATTGTGCAGATGTAGTCTAGCATATGAAAGAATACGCAGAAGTGCAGCACTGCATGCAACAACTTTGACACTTACAGAAGCCTCACCTTCTCCATGCCTCCTACACAGTTCTACATATACATCATAAATGCAAACAGTACAGAATTAATTATACATGTTAAATGGTTTATTTTTGCTGTTCTCAGAATGTATCAAAATTCACTAAAAACAGTGACTTGAAGGTATTCATCATGTAACAGCGGGGAAAAAAAACACAATCAAAATGATTGTGTTTAAAAAACCCATACAACATCAGAAATCAAAATTCAGAACTCCTTAAAGTTAACTTACTTTCCATGACGTCCAAGGATGTCCTATGAACAGCTTACACTCTGTTGTGCTGTTATTACTTTCAGCCCGCCACTTTCTGAAAGAAAATCTCCATCGTTTTAAAAAACATGTTACATACAATAAATGACTTCTTGCTCTCTACCACAAGATTCCACAAGGCCAAATCTTGTCAGAGCCATGTATAACTCTTGGATTTCTTGTTAGCCAATCCCGTCTTTTCGCATTTCCGCAACTTTCAGAATTAAAATGTTGAAGATCATTTTCACAATCCTGGAATAGTAATATCTTCCCCTTCTTGCTCAGTCATGTTCTACATTTCCTATGACACTGATACTGCTTACTATGAAGCAGACTTACACTAACTCTATGACTACTACAATTATTTAATTCTCTACATCACTTTTAATCACAAAGCAATGTAAAACAGTAGACAGCATTGCAGACTTACATTCCCTCTACTCCATGTTTTGATTGGCTGCTTCAATTAGCTTATAAAAAGAAACAGTTTTTCTGAACTCATTCAAAGTGCACTTATTTCTCCATGATGTCCAGTCTTATGGTTAGAAGTTATGTCTCTGAACTACACTTATCCTCAAGGCCAAATAGTGTAGGAGCCATTAGAACTTCTTGAAATTCCACAGAGCACATCCCGAGATTATTTCCCTAAAATTTTGGTTTTAAAAACACCAGGTAAGAGTTTTTAAGGTCATACGGCAATTTTTTTTTGAAAATTAAAACAGAATCATTGCAGAATGACCAGCCATTTCTAGACTTTAAATAAGCTGTGTAATGTCCTGATGTTATTGAAGGGCCGTCATGATATATAATTGCTGCAGTTACAAAAGTCCTTCCTGATATTGACAACTGCGAAGCTACAAAATTTTTAATTAAAGTTGTCAATTTTGTTCCATCAGGCCTACATCGTTGGAACATTAAAATGACATACTGGCCATATGTTCGTATAAATAATGTGGACGTCATTTCAGATTTACATTGGCTACACTCCATGTTGTGATCAGCTGCTTTTACTAGCTTATTAAAGGAGACTGATTTACTGTCTGGCAAAGTTAAATATATAAATCTTTCTGAGTCTACACTAGTAGTACTTGATACCATACAGGTCTCGCAGTCATGCTGCCATTGATAAGAAAGCCCAAACAGCTGATCTACATCTACACCTTCAGCATGTAATACATCAAGCATATACATTAAAAACTCCTGACAATCTTGCTGAATATTTTGAGAGAATTGTGTTTGGCCTGAACATCTGTCTAACAGATTTCGAATTTCAGACACACTTTCTATGTTTCTTCTATCAGTGGTACATTTCTCTAACACAGAATTTAACAAACTGCAAAATCTTTGATCAGAATTGACCACAATCTCTTCTTTTACATCTTTTAGAGAAAACAAAACATTAATCACTACATTAGCATAGCAGTTGACACCAGAACTGTTTTCAAACTGAAAACCAACAACATCTTCAACAGAATCCTTTTTGTTTCTGCTTGTAATTTTAGGTTCATTGACTTTTTGTCTTTTTGCTACAACCTCCCCAGTATTGTTCTCATTTCTTCGTTTCCGGCCTACCACACGTTTCTCAAACAAAGGATACTGAGGCAAATGTGGCACATACTCTCTTCTTAACCTATTGTATTCCTTAACACAATCTAGATCCGCACAAATGTTTGTGACATCACACTCAATCAAGTACAATCCCGATAAAGTTCTAACTCGTGACAATGCCACACATGCCATACCCTCCTTGAACACAGAACTGCCAATATTCACCAATGCACTGTCTACACTTAAACCTTGCGATTTATGGATTGTCACTGCATATGCCAAGCAAACAGGAAACTGCTTACGGCGAACATATAAGTCTTTTACAAGCAAAAATCTAGCAGAACAACGAGCAATTAGCTGTACTTCCTCAATGCCATCAAATTTAATTTTTAAAAATTCAATTCCATCTCTATTTCTGTATTTTACAAAATCAACAACATTACCCATTGATCCATTTACCAGACCTCTTTCAACATGTAAATTCCTTCTTAAAATTATACGGCAGTTCAAGCACACATTCAGAGTCTTTTCAAAACCTGCAGTTTTAGATATACTCTTCTCTAATGAATCCAATTTTGTTTTCAGATTCTCAGACAAAATAATTGTTGATCCCATATGCTCTACTCTATCAATAGCTTCCAGTTTCACAATCTCTTGCTTTTCTAAATGCAACATTTTGTTGTTAAATTTGGCACATTCTGCAAGAGTTGGCATCAA
The DNA here is from genome assembly GCF_964261635.1 of Lissotriton helveticus. NCBI lineage: Eukaryota > Metazoa > Chordata > Amphibia > Caudata > Salamandridae > Lissotriton > Lissotriton helveticus. The sequence continues at coordinate 1,533,828,729 of NC_136067.1, forward strand.
ACATATTCCAGATTTCTTCTCAGTAATTTTCTGAAAAATATTCTCAGGCACAACATCTTGTTCTGGATATAAATTTGACAGTAATCGTGCATGTAAAGCTTCTTTCCCATGCTCGGTCACTTTTCCAATTCTAACATCTTGTAGAATAGTCTTGTAAACTTCATCCTTCGCCTGACGCATATTTTCATGCAGTTCAGCATAATTGAAGTTTAACCATATATTGACGTTGCCAATGCTGCCTAGGCACTTCCTGGTATCTTCATGCGTGAGCATTTTGAACACAGGTTGCCCTTTCACTGGTGTCAGCTGCAGAAGATCTCCGAAAACAATGATGTGTTTGCCACCAAATAACACATCATACTCTGTTTTGAGAACTTCTTGCATTCTCAAATGCACAAAGGCAAGCATGACATTGGAAACCATGCTTACTTCGTCAATGATAAGAAGTTTCATTTTCCTCAAGATTCTTGAAACTTCAAAACAAGCATCTCCAGATAGCTTGTGATATTGTAATTTGTTGTCATGCTCCACTGGCAGCATCAGTAAACGATGTAAAGTAATCCCTTTAATATTATGTGCTGCCAGTCCAGTTGGAGCAGTGACAACACAAGACAGCGATGACTCTGTCCTTTCCTGCAAATAGCATGAAATTGCTTTAATGAGGAAACTTTTTCCAGTTCCCGCTTCTCCACTCACGTACAGTCGGACAGGCTTCAACGACGTACATGAGCACTCTTTCTTATGATGACTTAATCCATGATCAATTTGCATGGTAACTTCGTCATATATTTTCCTCTGCTCAACGTTGAGTTGTCTTTCCAACTCTTCTAAGTTAACCGCATCCTCTTGAGCATGTGCCATTGCTCTTTCCACTTCATTCATAGCAGTGGCAGCTTCATTTTCGATAACAGGTCCTCCTAGTGGATCCTGACTCAATGAAGCAGAACTCTGACTGTCCTGAGAACTGTCTCTGGCAATCTCGGCTGCAATCGTTGCTTCCTGCTCAATTTCCGCATTCAACATTTCTACATATTTGGGAAAAGCAGGACATTCTATGGTCTCCTTGGCGGCATTGAAAGAGTCTTCGTAACAGAGGAAATCTCCAAGCAGTTCCTCTTCTGCACGCCAAGGCTTGAAAAGTTGCAAAAGTGCTAAATAGAAAAACTCCTTTTTTTCAGGAGATTCACCACTCAATTTTCGATGGTTTACCAAGTGGCATTTTCTTTGCTTGACCAGACATCCCTCACTTCCTATTACAGCATACACTCCTTTCTCAGTATCTTCTTTGATGTTCCTCTTGAATATGTAATTTTGCAGAACCTCATACAGACAAACATTCTCGAGGTGACTGCTTCGATTTGGATAATATGTATCCAACATGTTTGTCTTCAAAATGTCGGTACTGTTTGGCTCCTTTTCCGCCAAATACTCAATTTCCCGCACAGGTTTGAGAACTCGATTACGCGTTGCAGCAAGACCAAGACTCGCCCAAACGATACTCCTGGACTTGGCATAGAGACTTGCTGAAGACAACCGGTCAGAACATTCGTACGCTCCGATTTCTCGATGCGACAACATCTTCAGACTGAAACTGTACAACTTCTTGCTGAGGCTCTTTTCATGGGAAATGTCCTCCCACATATCCTTCAATTCTGTCTTCTCTTTTTTGGTGATGTAAGACGTCACATACCGAGCCACAGCCATACAGTTATCAGCCACAAACTGTATATCCATGTTAGCATTCCACATGGACAAAATCACCGGGTTGTAGTCGTTGATGTACTTGGACTCTTCGTTCCTCTTCAAATTGTAAGTGTTTTTAGGTGATTTCTTCATGACATTGTGTCGCAGCGAAGACATCAAACTGTTTACTCTTCCTTTAGAAATCACCGGTCGTGGAAAGCCGAAACGACATTTAGTGTAGAACTTGTCTTTGTTTCGGAATTTACGACGGCAGTACTTTCCACATCGATGGCTTTGGAAACGCAGAACTTTTTCTCTTAGGCTTTTCTTCTCCTTTGCGTTTGGAACAGCACACGTAGAATACTGTTGGATGAAACTCATCACTGAGTCTTCTGGATCCGTTCCAAATTTAGGTGCATCCTTGATCCACAGCAACATATGTATATGAGGAGCACCTCTTGCTTGGTACTCCTTTCTCCAGAAGAAATCCAACACCTCTCCAAGAGGTGGATTCTTCTTATTCATGATGAAAGACATCATAGCTTCAAATCTATGATTGAAATACCTACATACATTGACTGGATCCAAAGAGCACAGTTCTCCGGGTGTCTTGAATTCGATGTTATCTACGTTAGCATTTGCCTCTCGTAGAAATTCAAGTAAGTCTTCCTAGCCATACTCGGCACAGCTCAGAGTGAGGAACCATGTGGGAGTACCTAAGTTCCTCAGCATACATTTTAAATCACCATGACGACGGTACCAGTACTCATTAGTACCACGCTGACACGCCATGAGATTAATCAGGTGAGAATCCAAAATACTATCTTGGACATTGACTTTATCCATAAAGTCACTTGCCGAGATGTTTTGCATGTGTATACCACTTTTCAAGATGTGGTTCACTGCATATGACAGTCCAGACAGATCGCTTTCAAACAGGAGATGAAACAAATAAGGAATGCATTGTCGAAACCTAGCATCTCCTGCATACAATCGCAAAGTCCGGTATTCAGAAGCAGGAATTTGATGAGGTCGCTCATCATATCTTCCTCCCTGACCTGTTGGAAAAAGCTGTGGGAAACACCGAGCTTCCAAACTTTCCTCCCAAACACTAATGGGACTCCCTTTGGCTTGTTTCATTTGAAACAACTCAATAGCATTCCCCATGACTTCCTTGGAATGCAAAGGATGAACACTATAATGTTCATATATTTCTTCACTAGTAGAGGGTTCTACTTTCTCAATTTGACCAGCACACAAATCGCTATCCTCTTCCTCACTTACTTCCTCTTCTGCAACATATACATTCTTATAGTATTTATTATTTTTTTTCAAATACAATGTTGCCTTTTTGACTTTCCTAACATCTACTAAATCTTGCCATATTTTCTTATTCTTTGTCGGAACCCCATTAACTAAGATAACCAGAGGTTCCTCTTCCACTTTTTCTACTCCAATTGTGTTAATGTTTTTCTTCAAATCTAGAGGCAAATAAACAACTCTTCCCTTTAATCCTCTCTGTAAATCTGATGGAGGCAATTTCCCTGTCTTTGGCTCCATTCTTACAATAGCCTGAAAGGGATGGATACTTTGAATCAAAATAGATTCATAAGTATTTAAATCCTTCAATTCAGAAGGAATCTCAACCAATTCCAGATTATTATGAACTGCTCTAGCAGGCATCTGGTTTTGATTTAATTTGCAACAACAATAAGTACACACACGTTGATCCAATCCCAAATCAAAACAATTTTCTACCATCAAGTATGTTGCAAATTCCTTCCATTCACTATTATTTTCCCTTTCACTTTTTGCATATAAATCCACTAACTTAGTCTGATTCTTATAATAAGTGCGTCGACAACACACACAAGTGAAATTAGGCCTCTCACTTGATTTCACCTCAAATGTCGCAATTTCCCTCTGGAAATGATCTGTACTGGAAACCTGTACACTATCTTCCACATGACCCTCTTCTTCTTGCTCAATTTCAACATTCTCCTCTTTACTTCCAAAGTAACAAAACTCAATTTCTTCACATATATTCTTCACATCTATTTCAGAACCATGCAAAAGAGCAGCGCATAATTGTTTCAGCATAATTGCTGGACTCTTAGCATAATACAACATTCTAACTAATTTCCTCACTTTGTTATGATGCACTGCTAGCATCCTGAAATGATGAAAAACACTCTGGCATACTCTCCTGGAAAGACAAGCCAGTGAATGACCATGCAAACCTGTCACTTCTCTTACTGTGCAAGGATCTAATTCTTGCAACAACATCATTTTCTGCTTCAAACTTTTTTTATTAAATGACCGTACAAAATCACAAAGCAAATTGATGGAATCCTGTCGCACACTGCAAATACTACTACACTTCCAGGTGTACACAGGACCCTTACCACGTCTTCCTAAAACCTCATTACCTAACACCTCTTCTGCCTCTGTTGTCACAAGTTTTTCTTTTTCAACTGGACAACCATCTTTCACTTCATAAGCACGACCACTGGTGTCAACTGCATGCACCAAATCATTATCCTGGAAATAACTCTCCTCATTAAAAAATGCCTCACAGCTTGAACTATGCATCCATTCTCCAGAAAAAACTTCACAAAAATTACTACGATTAACTATTCTCTTCCATCTACTATTTCTTTTGAAATCAAAAATTGCCTTGTTTAGCTTCCTAATTCTATTGATTATCAAAATAAATAACTTACGTTTAATTTCAAATGCCTGATCAATAACTTTCTCAATTTTTTTTTTCTCTTATAAAAAACTAGTTTCTGTTGACCTTTCTTAATATTTTTTAACAAATTGCCAATTATCCTGTTCCGGAACATTCGTTTACGAATCTCCCTAAACTGTTGTTTCCTTCTACTATCATGCACAGATTTATCTCTTGCTCTAGCAGTAACATTTTTCATTGTCCTTTCCTTTCCATTTGATTTCCTTCTCGTTTTATGGACTGAAACATTTTCTGTAGTAATATTTTTTTTACTACAAATATTTCTTATGAAATATTTAGAGCTCTTACCCGGTGCTTTCTTCGTGGCTTGAGAAATCTTTTTGTTAGAGGACTGCTGCGTTTTTTTTTCCACCTGCTGTCTTTGACGTTTTGCAGCCTTTATCTGTCTTTCTATTGTAGGCATGGTGAAATCTTGAAATGATCTGCAGTTGAATCTGTGGAAAAATATAATAAAAAATGTTATTAACCATTATTACCAAACAGTAAATCAGTAACAGTGATCAAAAACTTAACACACTACTTGACATTTTAATTAGAAGATTTTTTAGTCGTTGGCAAATTTACAATACAGAAATACCAGAAAAGAAATGACATTTATATTTATGTTACCTATGCTATTTTATATGTGAATCTGATCTAATTTTATGAGCATATTTTAATATTTTATTGAAGACACTACACATAACCTGTTTTTGAAGGTGTCTTTATTTTTAAATTAAACAGTTTACCTTTTTACTTTTTATTAATTATAAATTTTAAAAATAAATGTTTATATTTCCAAAGGCTCAAGCAGGTCAGCTTCCCATCCTATATCATATAGTTCGGACAAATCTGCATCCTCATCACGCTCTTCTTCATCCTCAGGATTTAAATCATCCAAAGGATCAACATCCACTGATGTTTCAATTACAAGTTCAATGATGAGGTCAAAATCAACTGATTGCAGATTGTCGCTCATGTTGAGGTTGTCTTTATCTTTAAAGAAAGATAACAACAATGAGATGTTGCAAGGTAAGAGACAAATCTCAGAAATTATAATATTAAAATTGTTTAACAAGATTAACATTTTGCAGCTATTATTTAGCCATGTCCAGCGATGCTGAGCAGGTGAAGCCTATGTCTAATTTTTCACTGAACAGGACTCATCTCTTCTTAACCTTGGATAAGCCTCACCGACTCTGTGTCCCCTGCACATACTTAAATGTAAAGGGGCAGATTTATGTTAAATAGCACATCCCCAGGCATGCACCAGTTAACGTGCACCTCTGCTCTGCCACCCATGGTGTGCCGCATTTACAATCAGATAGGAGAAAGCTGCGTCAAAACCCTGCGCCTGCTTGAAGCTGGCATAGGTCTTGACGCAGCATTGTGGAGATGGGGCACCCCTGAGCCTTGCTGGAGCTGCATCGCACTTGCGATACAACTCCAGCAATGCGCCACCTTTACGGCACAGATGCGTCACACATCTGTGCCGTTTTTGCCCCATGCTGCGCCGCATTGTAAATGCAGCACACCATGGGTGGCGGAACAGCGGCGCAGGATGACTGGCACATCCCTGGTGATGCGCCAGTCATCATAAATCTATCCCTAAGCTTCTTATCTTGTTAGAGATGAACTGCCATATGTATCATCAAACTATTTTGCATTTCCTAAATAGCGAATTTTAAGGAATAAATAGCGATTCTTTACCATTCCTAATTTGCGATGAGCAAATTGCTAATTGCAAGTTACCCATTCATTTCCATGGGCTAGGAGGCTCATAGGAATGAAGGTTTAATTTGCGATTAGCAATTTGCTCATCACAAATTAGGAATTTTTCCAAGGGTGCAGGGGTGTCTCAAGAACACCCTGCTGCACCCCTGAAAAAGAAATTTGGGGGCATATGGCACACATACATGCCCTAAGGGCATGTGTTGGCGTCATATGGCACCTTTTGTTTTTTTGAAAAAAAGCTTTTTGAAAAGAATTCACATATTACCACCAATTTACCACAATAGTTTCCAAATCCTTAATGTCATTTTTTACATAGTTTTTGTTTGATACATTGCATTTAAGTAGTCACAAAATTTGCAAATCCTTCAGTGCAATTGCAAAATAAGGAATAGCAAATTTTGCTACTCCTTATTTTGCATCAAACTTGTTTGATACATACCATTTGTCTAATTAACATTCGCAAAGGCCAAAATTCGTAGAATTTTGATCTTTGCGAATGCTAATTAGCTTGATACATATGGCCCCAAGTGAGGCCTGTCTTGCGACATGGTGCATCTTTTGCATCACTGCTGCATCGGTTTCATGTGGTACGTTTTTTTTACACCATGACATATCTGCCTAAATGCATCAATTTGTAATGTTGTCGCCTCATAGCAAATCTTTTTCACCGCCGCTGCATCAAAAAAGTGACGCACAGTGGCAGAAAAGAGGCATACACCTATCATAAATCTGTCCCTAGCATTTTAAATGATTAATCCAGGATGACAATAAGGTGTGGCCTATCCAAAGGTTTGTTTAAGGTGAGGCCTACTCAGGATTGCAGATTAAAGTTACGCTTGATGAAGAATACAGAGGAGATAATACATGTAAAGCTCTACCAATGAAGTAAGTGATGTCTACTTCATTGCGCCAGTCAGCATAAATGAATCCATAAGCTTCTTATCTTGTTAGACATCAACCGCCATATGTATCATATAACTATTTTGCATTTCCAAAAAAGCGAATTTTAAGGAATAAATAGCGATTCTTTACCATTCCAAATTTGCGATGAGAAAATTGCTAATTGCAAATTACCCATTCATTTCCATGGGCTAGGAGGCTCATATAAATGAAGGTGCAATTTGCGATTAACAATTTGCTCATCACAAATTAGGAATTTTTTCCAAAGGTGCAGGGGTGTCTCAAGAACACCCTGCTGCACCCCTAAAAAAGAAATTTGGGGGCATATGGCGCACATAATTTTTAACAACATTCCTTTACCTCAAAAACGATTTTCAAATCATAACTTCAAAACACTACACATGGGAAAATTACTTAAAATGTCCTTAAGACACATAAAAGCGTTTTTTGATTGGCTTTCCTGCATGGTAGGGTCACTTTTAACATGGCTATGTAACACAAACATTCAAAAACAAAATTTTCCATGCACATGTGGGAGCATATTTACAAGCAATTTGCGCCACAGAGAAAGGTCTTACACTAAAATGAGAAAAATAACATCAGGGACAGTCAATTGCCTTATAAAGAAGCATACACCATTATGTCCTTGTCATGAATTTAAAAACAATTCCTTTTCCCCAAAAACGATTTTCAAATCATAACTTCAAAACACTACACATGGGAAAATTACTTAAAATGTCCTTAAGACACATAAAAGCGTTTTTTGATTGGCTTTCCTGCATGGTAGGGTCACTTTTAACATGGCTATGTAACACAAACATTCAAAAACAAAATTTTCCATGCACATGTGGGAGCATATTTACAAGCAATTTGCGCCACAGAGAAAGGTCTTACACTAAAATGAGAAAAATAACATCAGGGACAGTCAATTGCCTTATAAAGAAGCATACACCATTATGTCCTTGTCATGAATTTAAAAACAATTCCTTTTCCCCAAAAACGATTTTCAAATCATAATTTCAAAACACTGCACATGGGAAAATGACTTAAAATGTCATTAAAACACATGAAAGCGTTTTTTGATTGCCTTTCCAGCATGGTTGGGTCACTTTTAACATGGCTATGTAACACAAACATTCAAAATCAAAATTTTCCATGCACATGTGGGAGCATATTTACAAGCAATTTGCGCCACAGAGAAAGGTCTTACACTAAAATGAGAAAAATAACATCAGGGACAGTCAATTGCCTTATAAAGAAGCACACACCATTATGTCCTTGTCATGAATTTAAAAACAATTCCTTTTCCCCAAAAACGATTTTCAAATCATAATTTCAAAACACTGCACATGGGAAAATGACTTAAAATGTCATTAAAACACATGAAAGCATTTTTTGATTGCCTTTCCAGCATGGTTGGGTCACTTTTAACATGGCTATGTAACACAAACATTCAAAATCTAAATTTTCCATGCACATGTGGGATCATATTTACAAGCAATTTGCGCCACATAATTCATAATTTTCTCCTTAAAGCACACTATTCTCTATCTAAATTAAAGAAATATTTTCTCACCTTAGCAAATACTTTGAGTTTGAAAACAGTCTCAGAAACACACCAATTTGTCTTCAGCAGAGCAAAAGGTATGCACTCCAGAGTCTGCAGCTATCAAAAGCACAGAAATGCTGTAATTCTTCACACATATTTCTCATGTCACCCAATCAAAACTCTTCCCTCACTTTTTTTCAAATGAAAACCCTTCCCCCCTCTGCCCTTTCTGCCTATTTTGCATAGCAACCACCTCTTGGAAGACTTCTGGTGTTTGCAAGTTCACACAACTTTGTTGCAATTGAACTCTGAACTCTCAGTGCACCTGCATATCCAGTGCATTCTTTCATTTAATGATTTTTTATTGACCATTCAAAATACATCTTTCAAAGAACACATCCGTGCACCCTAACTTTCTGTTTTCATCAATCAAAATCCACCAATCACTGTTACTGCTTCATGAACACAGAAACTCCACAGTTTTTTTTTCATTTTACACTCTCATTTTTTCAACTGCCATTTCATTGCCACACTTCATCTGACTGCAGGAGAACCTTCTCTCACCATGTTTTCTGTCTGGATTGTTGGACATAGTTATATTCACTGGGCTCAAAGGTACGTTGAAAGCAGGAATTTACCTAACCTCAATTTACAAGATGTGGAAATTAAGTGGTTTGGCCACAGAGGATTAAAATGTCACCAATTGATACCATTGGTGAAAACCTTTATGCATTTGCCAAAACCTGACCTGTTAATTGTGCACTGTGGAGGTAATGACTTGGGCACTTTGACTGGTGTAGGTCTGGAAATGCTTTTAAAGGACACCTTTGAGCAATTAATGGCACTTTTTCCTCAGACTGCCTTGGTATATTCAAATATATGCCAAAGACAGAAATGGAGGTGGTCAAACCAATTTTGTCCACAAATTGAGAAGTCGAGGAAGCATGTAAACAAATCTGTTTCAGCTTACATGAGAGACCATGGAATGGGCTCCCTGTACAACAATAACTTGCGTTACTACATTCAAGATATCTACAGAGGAGATGGAGTTCACTTCTCAGATGAGGGCAACAGAATTTTCACTCTGAATTTAAGAATGTGCATTGGTACCTACTTATAAGTACCTAAATGTACCATAAACCCAAAAGCTCTTCTCAGAGCTACCCAACATCTGATCACTCACAATTATTATTTAACTCTAACATTTTTCACTAATTTTCAACAAAGTACGCTACCGGGGCCGCTACCCGGTACGCGAACCGGGAGCTAACCTCGCGAAATTTTTTTAAAAAATGTTTTTTTTTCGCACATATAAGCCTCCTCAGCCACCCTCAGAAAACCTAGGGGGTCAAGATAACTCTACCGTGCCCCCTTCTACCCATTCTGAACATTATTTGCCCTCCATCTTGTATCTTAATTCGACCGAAACACAAAATGGTGGACTCCCGGAACGCTTAAGGTTCGCGAACCGGGGCGCTCAACGGTTCGCGTACCGGGTCGCTCCCTGGGAAGCGCACCATCAAAAAAGGTGGGAAAGCCACTGGAGACAATTTCACCAAATATAGATTAGCTCATACTACATACCAATCCCTACCATTTTCACAAATTTGATTGGAATTCCATTTAGCCATTTAGCCTGTAGACCTCTCTAAATACCCTGAGGTAAATTACTTCACAAAACACATCTGAAGTGTTGGAATTGACAACCAATGAAAATGTTACTTTCATTTTCTACTTTTTTTACCTGACATTTGATTGGTTATGTACCTGAATATATATAAAGGAAGAGAGAGAAACACAGCCATTTTTGACTACTACTTCCTGAACTACATTGCAAGATCATTTTCACCCACAACTTAAACTTGATTTTAGAAGGTGAGATATTATTTTATAAATTTGAAAACATTTTCAGATAGTTATATACTATCCCTCTGTAAGAGTTAGACATTGAGAAAGGCTTCTTTATTATAATTATGGATTGATTTAGGTTTCTGTGGTATAATTATGAATTTACTTAGGCTTCTTCACAGGCACTTTTTAATAGTACTACTTCACGCCTGAAACCATACAGTGCCCATAGATTACTTCTCTGTTATAAACTCACAAGTACCTGTCTGAACTTAAACCCAACAGTGCCCTATCTCTACTGATATATTTATTTTTTATGCAAATTACAGCAAGAAAATGGAAGGTGAGCAGAATGCTTCCTTTGAAATTGTTCTGGAGAACAACACAGAAAAAGATATTGAGGACAATGATGACTCTGATTTCATGGATGAATCACGGGACCATGAATTAGTTCAATGTGTAGAATCTGTGGATCATTTACTTCATTATGATGACGGTCAAATGTGGGAACTTATGTTCACTCAACAAGAGGACATATCGGACAGTCAAATGCTAGACGTACTAATAAATTTTGAAAAACAATCCGAAAAATAAAATTGTATGTAATATTAAAAAATTGTTTGAGTCTTTAATCATTTTTATATGTAATTAATAAACTAGTTAAATGTTAGAAATGCTATTAAATTTTCAACCACAATCACAATAATAAATAATTGCTTAAAAAAGTAAAAAAAATAAAAAATAATCAACAAAACCAACAATCAATTAACATACTGCATTTGAAAAGTCTCTCATTCATTTTTCATTGCAGTACGCTGCCCAGAACGCTTCCCGGTTCGCGGACCGGGCGCTACCCACGAAAAAAAACAAAAAAAAAATTATTATTTTTTTGCCCCGCGGGGCCCTTTTAAAGCCTCCACATTAAACCTAGGGGGTCACGGAGGATCTACTATGCCCCCTTATGGTTATTTCCCCCTTTGTTTTGGCCTCCTCTTGTCTCTCAATCCTACCGAGAGACAAGATGGCGGCCGCTCCGGACTGTTTAGAATGTTGACAGACACCGGAAAGCCAATCAGCTTCGCTACGCGAAGTTCTGGTACGCTCCCCGGTCCGCGAACCGGGGAGCTGCCCGGTCCGCTGTTACAGATATATATCTTTTTTTAAACGGTAATTTCTCAAAATCCACTGGAGCACATATATTGAGACCTACAAAAGGCACATCGGGCTACCAGTCCCTACAATTTTGCCAAGTTTCGTGCAAATCCATTCAGCCGTTCGGGCTAAAAATGAGGCTAACCGCCCTATGGAAAAATCAATGTTAAAAACACGTTTTGGGACCCCCCTTTTTTCTCGGCCCCCCCTGGACGAACCCCCCCCCAAATTTTCAGGGGCTGCTCAGAAACAAAATGTTCCATTTTCCAGAAAATTTCAGCCAATTCCGTCCACAAAGGCCAAAGTTATTAGACATAGAATTTTCAAAAATCCCATAGGGAAAAAATCCTAACTATATATACCTACTGGCGACCGCCAGTAGGTAATATATATATGTAATATTCTGAATGATTGCCTCTGAAGAAAGGATGAGATTCCTGAAACGCGTCAGGCAGATATTAACTTTAAAGACTGCATTTGTGAGCTGTCTGCTGGCAATGAAATGGATCCAAATATGAGTGCCGAGTGACTTGTCTGGCAGTACCTGGAGCGTGGAGAGTTTCAGACGGGCACCGCTGCAGCCGCTGACGCGCCATTGGAAACGGAATGGAATACGGAATCAGAGGGTAACTGGCGGCAGAAGAAACAAACATTTCCTGTCAACGCCATTGGAGGCGTGTGATCTTTCTTTCCATCCCGAAGGTGAGCGCGGTTTTCAGAATACGTGAAGGGCGGCGGAATAGCAGCAGGGTGACAGTGGGCGTAGGTTGGTGTTTAACTCTCACACAGCAGAGCATAACAAATCACAGGGGCATGTACTGTGAAGACGCGCGAAGAGATGCAGCAAAGGGGATGTTCAAGAGGCAAGATATAGCCACTGCTAGAAGCAATGCACAACCCCCGCAACAATTGGTAAAAACCAAACTGGATGAACTTTTGTCAAAACTAGAAAGATTATACGAGCGCGAAGTGCGTAAATGGTGGGAGGCAACGAGCCTCCAAAGCTACATTGAGGATAAAAGAGTGCCAAGAGGGTTAAGGGTTTACACCATTCCTTCGTATGAAAACCCAGACCCGCAGCTGTTAACAGACTGGGCGGAGCACACAGCGAATTATTGCGAAGGAACCCTGCACATCCTAGTAAAATATGCCTGGAGTGACCGGGATAAGGCATTAGCCGAAATTGCTACATTAGAAGAAGAACTTTCGAAGGAAGAGGATGCTGGCAAAGTAGCAACACTGAGAGAACAAATGAAAAGTAGACTGACCAAATACGAAGACAAGATCAAGACCAGAAAGCAGGAGAAATACACGAGAGACGAGAACGACTACCTACAAGGGAGGGTACTAACTTTCGCAAAGAAATACGACGCACCGAGAAAAGAGGTGTCTAGGAAGGAAGCTCTGGGGATAACTTCACCCGAAGTTACATCCGAATCCGACGTAACGGATAGTGAGGGGGCGACGGCGGACAACAGGCAAAAGAGGTCAACAGAAGGAAGATCTAAAGGAGGCCAAACTGCATCCCCCTCGCCCCTTTTTCACCAGGAATGTACCGTAATACGCCAGGCCTGGCTCCGCGGGGGCAAGCTGAAGCCACCCAAAAATCAAAACGCAGGACCCGCCGGGCAGGGGGCGGCTGGAAGAGGACGAGGACAAGTATGGAAAAAGAAAAAGAAAACCTACAAGCGCTAAGGATTGAAGACGGCAACCGATGTATTAACATGCAAAGATCTGAAAGGCATTGAAAATCTTGAAAACCTGAGACTGGAACAAGACACACCAGACACCCAAGACGATCACACGGTTAACAGAGCCGCGAGGAGTGATATAACTCAAGAGAGGGAAGAAAGCGCATTTAAACCAGCCTCCACTTTTTACCCAGGAATGCCATGGGATGCAATTGATGCATTCTCTGAAGCAGTCCTCAAAGAATTGACGGATTTGAGAGGGTACCAAAGAACATTGAAATGGGAAGACAATATCTCAGCACAGGAAAGAAAAGCACTAAAGAGCCTACAGGAGGATGAGGAAATTATCATCAAACCCTCCGATAAGGGGGGCAATGTGGTGCTTTTAACCAGAGACTACTACCGCAAAGAGGCCTTAAAAAAACTATCGGACACTCAATACTACCAAAAAATTGGTATTGAACAATACAATAAGAGTGTGTTACGGTATGATGAACTTGTGAACAAATGGTACAAAAGAGCTATGCTTGGAAGTGAGGAAAATCTTTTCTTACGCAGCAATAACCCTACAATACCTACTTTCTACCACCTACCCAAACTGCATAAAAATGCCACTGAACCACCAGGGAGGCCGATTGTATCTTCAATTAACGGACTTACAGAAAACATGTCTAAATTCATTGACAGTTTTCTATTCCCCCTGGTGACCCAACTTAAATCGCATGTAGAAGACACTAAAGACTTCTTGTCAAAATTAGAGGATCTGGTGTGGGACTCCACATACGTGATAATGGTATTGGACATAACCAGTTTATATACCAACATCAAGCATGAACTGGGAATAACAGCTATTGAACACTTCCTAGAGAAGAGATCGGCAAGATTTGCTTTACATAATTGCATGCTACTGGAGTTCGTGGAATTCTGCCTGACCAATAACATCTTCCTTTTTGATGACCAACTGTATACACAAGTGTCCGGGACTGCGATGGGCACCTGCTTCGCTCCCAGCTACGCGAATTTATTCGTGGGCTGGTGGGAGGAGCGGGTGCCCATGGTGCTTGACGGACAGGAAGCAGGCAGGGTAGCGAGGTGGTATAGATATATCGATGACCTCTTCATCGTGTGGCAAGGGACGGTGGAGACGGCCCATCGGTATATCGAGGTTCTCAACAACAATACTTGCGGCTTGCATTTCTCGGGGACAGTTAGCCCGGTGGCAGCTGACTATCTGGACCTGAGGGTGTTTGTCGAGCAGGGTAAACTGCACACCTCCCTATATCGCAAACCCACGGCAGGGAACTCCATACTAAGGGCAGACAGCAACCATCCCTCCAGACTGATACAAAGTATCCCCTACGGGGAACTACTCAGATTGAAGCGAAACAGTAGCAGGGAGGAGGATTTCAAAGTAGCAGCACATCAATGTGTTGAAAGATTCATCGTAAGAGGGTATGAAAGTCATTCCCTAAACAAAACATTAAATAAAGTCAGGAAGATACCCAGGGCGAGTTTACTACAATCCAAAAGACAAAACAAAGATTCTGACACAGGGGGAAAATTCCGGATGATCACGTCCTATTCCACACAAGCCTGGAGCCTTAGAAGAATTTTTGCCAAGAATTGGCATATTCTTTTAACCGATCCGGTGATCAAGGAAGATATCCCGCGGCAACCCCAAATGACTTTTCGGAAGGCAAGATCCCTTAGAAACACCCTGGTGAGAAGTCACTTCGAAAAAAAGAAACCTAAGAAAGACACATTAGCTGAAATGAAGGGCTTCTTCCCCTGCGGAAAGTGCAAGGCCTGCGCAGGAAGTAAGAGAACGTTAACATACCGGGTACCGGGGGTGGAGATGAGTAAGCCCATCAAGAAATTTCTGACCTGCAGTACACCATTTGCGGTATATTGTCTTGTATGCCCATGTGGTCTCAGATACGTGGGTAGCACGATTCACCCGCTAAAAATCAGAGTACTTGAACACCAAAGGGCTATTGAGAAAGTAGACCCCTCATACCCTGTTGCAAGACACTTTGCCGACACACACAACAGAGACAGGAATAAACTGCAGTATTTTGGACTGGATCATATCCCTGCCAATATAAGAGGGGGTGATAGGTTAAAGCAACTTAGACGCCTGGAGTCCAGGTACATTATCGATATGATGACCAAGGCACCACTAGGGTTAAATAGTGGAGAAGATCTCGCTGTACATTTAGGGAAATTAATGTTATCAATATAATCTATCAAATGGACTAGTAGTAGCACGCTCTACGAACACTGGATAACTGTGTCATTATCTCATGTGAGACAAAGAACACTGCATGTAGAATTACTAGAACCTGTTAACCTTGAATTTCCTACAGCTCTAAAGTTGAACCTAGACTGAACTAAAAAATAGAATAGATACTATTAGATGTACATCCTATATGACATGTCTCTTAAAGCATTTTCTATTGTTTATGGTTTCTTAGGTTTTGTTAAGGGGTTTGGCCAGTTAACATATGTATATAATATGTGATGATATGCACCTAATTTTGACAATTGACAATTAGTTACTTATGGTTTTTTACATAGAATAATGTTGCATAGCTAATATGGCTATAATAGAATAGAGGGACGATGGTGGTAGCTTGGTTACACTTGATACATTACATCCTGGTTATGTTGGTTGATAATCATATCATAATAACCCCCAACTAAGGTGGGAAGGGGGTTACTTGCCGATCCACGGCGAGATCTGGAGACTCAGAGACCTAGACAGAGGTTCATAATTTGTACCATTATTACCTTATACTGATGGTTTGAACGGCAATTCTTTGATATGATACCAATATCCGGGATGACAAGCCGATACACGGCAGTATTGTTCTACACCAGCTCTACAAAGCAAATGTCAGATGCACACATGATTTGGGAATTGACTCATTTTGCACATTCCAATATGGCGCGAACTTTTGCCTGTAGAATGTAGTCTCCTTTCTATGCTATCTCTGCTATGCTATGCATTGAGCCATGTGACATCTTATTAAATACACTGCTGATCCATGCGCGAGCATCAACACTGACGAAGGCTTGCAGCCGAAACGCGTTTGTTGACTCTGTACATTAAATCAAGAGTTTGAACACCAACCTGCCTACGAGTGCTGTTTTCCTAACGCATCAGTGAGGAACTTGAGCTACATATATATATATATATATATATATTCGCTCCAGAACCCCCCTCTCCCGGCCGGGAAGGAAGGAAACGGCACTCGCGGGGTGGTTTTTCCAAAGAGTCAGTTTATTTCGATGCTTCACACAGACGCGTTTCAGGAAACCCCTTTGTCAATGTGTTCATCGTGGTGAAACACGGAAGCTTACTTTAAAGGGACCCAGCACGTGACTCGAAAAGGGGAATGGAGGTAGGACTGCTCACTAGCATTACCCCAGTGAGCGCCATCTTACAGTGTGCAAAAGCGTCATACATTTGCAATTTTAAATACATACAAATTGAAATATCATCCCTTTAAAAACCATGCATGACATTAAATTGATAAACATGATTGTTATAGCAAGGGTTCACAATTCATATAGACCTTCACTCAGCTAATGTTGCACAACCTGTGTAAAGATAATAAATCATGCAGTGGATCGGCATAGGCGGCTCAAAAAACAAGAGCCGCCAAGTGTACCTCCTAATTAAGCCGTCAGCCGGCTAATCCCCTGATCACAGAATAGTTAGCAGCAGTTGAGGGATGTCCTAATGTAATGCAATATTAAAAAAAAGGGACAACATTCACTTCCCCAAGTGTACAGCAAGTTCCTCCCCACTATTAAGGCCTTTGGGGGTCTTGGTCTGGAGATCTATTATATGTCTCGATTCCAGACGTCTAAGTTTGGTCATCCTGTTACCCCCTCTCTCATGGTCAGGAACATGGTCAATACCAAAATATTGCAAGGCATCTCTGTCACTCTTGTGTTTAATGGCATAGTCTCTGGCCACTGGGGATTTCATATCCTATTTGATATGGCCCCATATGCTCCAGAATTCTTAATTTAACACTATTCACCGTGCTCCCAATATATCTGAGATTGCATGGACAAACCAAGCAATAAACAACATGTGAAGTTTGACAGGTAATGAATTTAGATATTTTCTTGCGCTCTTGCAATCCTGGCACATCATATCCTAACACCCTCTTACTAAATGCACAGGCCTTACATTTCCCACATGGGAAGAAGCCTCTCA
This sequence comes from Lissotriton helveticus, assembly GCF_964261635.1. Classification (NCBI taxonomy): domain Eukaryota; kingdom Metazoa; phylum Chordata; class Amphibia; order Caudata; family Salamandridae; genus Lissotriton; species Lissotriton helveticus. Next base: position 1,533,846,248 of record NC_136067.1, read on the forward strand.
TGTCTTTCAAGGTGTTATCTTTCTTTTTGGGGATGTCCCGATGACTACGTACCAATAGGTCTTTGTTGGATCTGGCCTTCTTGAAGGTAACTAAAGGGCCTTTGGGGATATCTTGTCCAATAATCGGATCCATTTTCAGAATATGCCAGTTTTTTCTCAGAGTAGTTTTCAGAAAACTGGCATCTTCAGAAAATGATGTGATTAGGCGGAATTTACCTTCCTCCTTGTTTTGCTTCGATTCCGCGCTAGCGTCAGTCAACAGTTGATGGCGTGGACTTTTAGACACTTAATTGAGAGTTTTCATTAGGAGGGCACTTTCGTATCCTCTGGATTTAAATCTCTCAATACTCTCATCAACAGATTTGAAGAAATCCTCATCTCGGGAGCAATTGCGCTTAAGGCGCAGAAGCTCCCCGTAAGGAATACCCTCCTTCAGAGCAACTGGATGTCCGCTGTCGGCATTCAATATGCTGTTGCCAGCGGTGGGTTTTCTATACAGCGATGTAGTAACCTCATTCTCCTTGATCTCTACTCTCAGGTCAAGATAGCTCACTGCCACTGAGCTAACCTCGCCAGTAAAGCGGAGATTCAAATTGTTATCATTCAGATGTTCAATGTAGTCCTTGGCGCTTTCAGTTGACCCTTCCCAGACCATAAAAAGGTTGTCAATGTACCTATGCCAGGTGACTATGGGATTGGACCAAGATTGATTACCGTTGGACCAGTCCACCTGCTCCTCCCACCAGCCCACAAATAAATTTGTGTAGCTGGGGGCGAAGCAGGTGCCCATCGCAGTCCCGGAGACTTGTCTGTACATATTGCCCTCGAAGAGAAAGATATTATTTAATAGATAGAACTCTGTCATCTCAAGGAGCATGGTGCTGTGACCTGCAAATTTCAGTGGTCTTTTCTTCATAAAGTACTCAACTGCCCTCAAACCCTGAGTGTGTTCGATGCAGGTATAGAGACTCGTAATGTCCATCACAATTAAGACATAAGAATTGTCCCATTTCAATTTCTCCAGTTTCATTATGAAGTCCTTAGTGTCCCTAATATAGGAACTTAGAGTTACTACTGCTTGGAATAGAAAGTGGTCGATAAAGATTGACAAGTTTTCAGTGAGTCTGCCCATAGAAGATACTATAGGTCGCCCCGGTGGCATCTTTGCATCCTTGTGGTTCTTAGGTAACTGATAGAATGTTGGTATGACAGGATGATTCGATCTTAAAAATAGATATTCGTCAGTGTCCAACATCTTTTTATTGTGCCATTTGAGGATCAATTTATCATATTCCTCGATGCTCCCTTGATATTTTTTATGCGTCGTACGTTCATAGTGGTTATTGTTATTTAGTTGTTTCATGGCCTCTCCTACATATTGTTCCCTAGTCAACAGCACAACGTTGCCGCCCTTGTCGGAGGGTTTAAAGATTATATTCGGTTCCTCCCGTAATTTCCTCAAGGCTAGGGATTGTCCTTTAGTGAGTGGGCTCCTGGTCCACTTGCGTGCGTCTTTGCATCGGAATTCACTAAGTTCTTTTAGCATAGCGTCACTGAAAGTATCAATGGCGTCTTGTGGTGTCTGTGGGAGGAATTGGGAAATGGGTTTGAAATTGGTTTTTGGTGCCTCCTGTCCTATTCCCAAATTCCTACTTCTCTGTTTCAAGGTCTCAAGATCTTGTCTCTCCATACACGTTTCAGTTCTAATCTCCTCTAGGGCTTCCAATGTTGTCAGATCATCCAGTTGTATGATGTCCATGTCCCTTATTGTGTCTTGTAGGAGTCTAGTCTCTTTGACTGTAGGTTTTAGCTTATAGTATTTGTGTAGTTTTAATTTTCTGGTAAACTTAAAGAGATCTATCCTCGTTTGGGTATATTCTAGGTTGGTCGGTCGACAAAACGAAAATCCTAGTTTTAATACGGACTCTTCGTCTGATGTTAGTTTCTTGTTAGTCAGATTCACTATCGTTAGGTTGTCTGCTGTGTTTACCACCTTCCCCCTCTCTTCTTCTTTATTGTGGTCGATTGATTTTGACCTCCGCCTCTGCCCCTTCCTCTTCCTGCCTCCCCTCCTTGTTCTCCAACGTTTTGTTCCTGGGGTTTGGTTTTGCCTCCCCGTAGCCATGTTGCTCTTATCAGATCGAATTCCTCGTGAAAAAGGGTTTTCTTGGGGGGCCTTGATGGTCCAGCCACTTCATCCCCTGAATTCTCTGATGCTGTCATATCTGATTCCGATGTCTCGACTATTTCCGATGGCTTAGGTGGATTTTGTTTCTTACGTATCATCTCTTAACGGGGCCCATCAAATTTTCTGGCGAAAGTGAGTATACAACCCATAGAATAGTCCCTTTCGTCTCTGTCGAATTTTTCTTCCTTTCTCTGCCGAATTTTCAACTCATATTTCTGTAGTCTTTTTTTCATTTCTCCTTTGATATCTTCATGTTCCTTTTTATCAGGATTATTTTCCAACTCCTCTTATAAGATTTTTATTTCGTCAAGCACTTTGGCTCTATCACTCCAAGCGAACCTAACCAGTAACTGTAGGCTCCCTTTACAAAAGGATGCAGTGTGAATCTTCCATTCCTCCAGAAGTTGCGGGTCTGGGTTTTCATATGCGGGAATGGTGTACACCCGCAACCCACGAGGGACCCTCTCCACTTCGATGTAATTTTGGAGAGAGGTCGCCTCCCACCACTTCCGGATCTCTCTTTCGTGTAGTCTCTCAAGAGTTTGGTATTTGTCTGTTAAAGCGCCAGAGGTCTTTCTGTTGCCTGAATTATCATTTGCTGCAGCCTCACTTCTTTTCTTTTTAAACATCCCCAAGGCTGCTTCCTCACGTGCTGCGTCGCTAAACATCGTTATGATGTTTCTGTTTGGATACCGAGCCCAGTATCCGTGTGAATCTTGACTCCGAAAACCACCCCTTCGCCTCGCCCTGAATAGTTAGTATATCGTCCCGCTCGTCCGTTTAGAACGTAAAGCAAGCGCTGCTTACCCGGCTCTCGTAGCAACCATGCAATTTGTTTGCCGCTTCCCGGGGAATCGAATTTGAATGCAGCTTCTGCTAGGCGGGGCGATTCCTCTTCCAAGATTCGGGCGGTGCCACTGTTATATATATATATATCTATATCTATATATATATATATATATATCTATATATATATATATATATATATATATATATATATATATATATATATATATATATATATATATATATATATTCACTGAAAAAACCATAGGTTTCACACCAGTTATAGTTAGCTGGAAATTTTACTCGCATGAAACCATTGAAATTCCCACGTTATAGTTAGTTGGACTCACTATAACTTGCGCGTGCAATGCACTGCTGATGACCTCACATATTACATCACTCATGACATGGTCAGTGACATCACTCATGACATCATAAAAAAAAAAATAAAAAAAAAAAATATATAAAATTCTTCATAAACGCCAAAAAAGTAAAAAATGTTCAAAAAAACAATAAAAAAATATAAAACAGAATAAAAAAACAGTTCTTTTTAGAACTACCTCTAATTTATAAAAAAAAATGCTACATTTTTAAAAAACTCTGTCATTCTTTTATCTCCAGGGCACGCGTACCGGTACGCTCCCCGGTGCGCGTACCGGGCGCTCCCCTCGCGAAAATCCCTTTTATGGCCCCCACATCAAACCTAGGGGGTCAGGGGGGTCTACCCTACCCCCTTTTAGTCATTTCCCCCTTTGTTTTTGCCACCTCTTGTGTCTCGATCCTACCGAAACACAAGATGGCGGCCCCTCCGGACTGTTTGGAATGTTGACAGACACCCGAGAGCCAATCAGCTTTCCGCTCGCGAACTCGCGTAGCGCGCTGGTACGCGCCCCGGTGCGCGTACCGGGGCGCGCTTATAGATATATATATTTTCTTGAACCTAATTTACTCAAAATCCACTGGAGCACATATCTTGAGACATAGCAAAGGCACATCGGGCTACCAGTCCCTACAATTTTGCCAAGTTTGGTGGAAATCCATTCAGCCGTTCGGGCTAAAAGTGAGTCCAACCGCCTTATGGAAATTAACATGGGGAAAACACGTTTTGGGACCCCCCTTTTATCTCGGCCCCCGCTTGACGAATCTCCCCCAAACTTTCAGGGAAGGAGCAGAGCGGAGCGAGCCATCTTCTTTGAGAAATTCGCGAAGATTCGTCCACCGGCGCCAAAGTTATTCCCAATAGAATGTTGCGGATTTCTTATGGAAAACAATCCTAACTATAACTAACTAATAACTACCTACTGTCGAGTGCTTCTCTAAAGCTGAGGACAATTTGTGGAACAAACATTCGCACGGCGGTCCGGCCGTGGGAGAAGCACCATCGCCTGCTGAGGGAAAGTAACTACCGGCGGAGCGAGGCTGAAGTTCCAAACAATTTGGGACTGACACGGCACAGCGTTCTTCATTAATAATGCATGCCTAAAGCAACACCGCCTACTAAAAGGTATTCAATGAACAAGCATTATTGACAGTGAACACTTGAACTTACTACAAGTATGCAAATTTTATATCGCATTACTGACCCCAAGTCCCATCATACACCGGGAGTGATTGTGCACTCAGCATACGCCCACCGGGGGGCTTGTGATAAAAAGCGCCGGAAACAATAATGCGACCATCAAGTGTTCTCTGAGCAGCCCATGAAGAGGGGGTTTAACCCCGAAACGCGTCGGCATATTATTGTAAGGTGGAACGGAAGGCATGCTTGAAAGTCAGAGCCGGAGGGCAGAACACTGTCGAGTGCTTCTCTAAAGCTGAGGACAATTTGTGGAACAAACATTCGCACGGCGGTCCGGCCGTGGGAGAAGCACCATCGCCTGCTGAGGGAAAGTAACTACCGGCGGAGCGAGGCTGAAGTTCCAAACAATTTGGGACTGACACGGCACAGCGCTCTTCATTAATAATGCATGCCCAAAGCAACACCGCCTACTAAAAGGTATTCAATGAACAAGCGTTATTGACAGTGAACACTTGAACTTACAACAAGTATGCAAATTTTATATCGCATTACGGACCCCAAGTCCCATCATACACCGGGAGTGATTGTGCACTCAGCATATGCCCACCGGGGGGCTTGTGATAAAAAGCGCCGGAAACAATAATGCGACCATCAAGTGTTCTCTGAGCAGCCCATGAAGAGGGGGTTTAACCCCGAAACGCGTCGGCATATTATTGTAAGGTGGAACGGAAGGCATGCTTGAAAGTCAGAGCCGGAGGGCAGAACACTGTCGAGTGCTTCTCTAAAGCTGAGGACAATTTGTGGAATATATATATATATATATATATATATATATATATATATATATATCTCCACAACTTGGCTCAGCTTAGGTGACCCCTGGCGCTCTGTCACCGGTGCGTTTTCCTCGGCAGAGCCCTGCCGAATTAATTTCCCAAACCACCTTCGCAGGCAAATGAAAACGCACTCGAGAGATTCTTCCTTTCACAGTTGTTTATTGCACCCTCGCTCTTGCAGATACCAACGCGTTTCACCGCCTACAGACGGCTTGATCACGGTCAATACCACTTCTCTTTCAACCACCTATAAGGTGTCTTTGTGCAAAGTACTAAACTTCAGAACATTACATCCGGAAGGTCTTAACCAGAGCGAAGAACTTTATGTTCATTTATAAATCTCATTTATAAATGTCTGTGTAAATATGAATCTGTGCCACTGCAGTATCGCAACGAGAGATTGTATTTGTATATATGTAAAATAATTCCTTTAGTTTCCAAATAAGGTCAATACAATATAGTAACGGCTTAGAATGCATAGGGTAACATGTTGGTAATGGTGGTTTACAATCGTTGGTCTTTGTATGCAAGAGAATGATATAGATAGCATGCAATTATCTTAAGCCCACTGGAGGGCGAGAAATCAGTTTAAAAACAAACATTAGCCCACTAGAGGGCGAGACCAGGTTAAATTATGCCTATACCGATAAGACCATTAGAAATACACGGCAATGTGTGATTAAAATTGTTCTGTGCGACATACATATGTCATGAAACTACATCATCCAGAATTCCCTAGTATTGACAGGAAATGGTGATAATCACATGACTTTGCACAAAGACACCTTATAGGTGGTTGAAAGAGAAGTGGTATTGACCGTGATCAAGCCGTCTGTAGGCGGTGAAACGCGTTGGTATCTGCAAGAGCGAGGGTGCAGTAAACAACTGTGAAAGGAAGAATCTCTCGAGTGCGTTTTCATTTGCCTGCGAAGGTGGTTTTGGAAATATATATATATATATATATATATATATATCCAAGCTCCCAAAGATCCTGAGAATACCCAGCCGGGTTCCAGGAAGAAAAAGCACTCACAGGCACGGCACAGCTCGTTTCACAGGGCAAATTTATTAAAGACAGACGCGTTTCGGGAGAGCCCTCCCTTTCTCAATGTCTTTTATATATATATATATATATATATATATAAATAAAAAACCTTTCAGGCATAGAGTGACTGCAAAATAGAAGTAGAGAACTCTGGGTAGTTCTCAAGTTTAGGTGGAAGGCAGCTCCTGTTAGAGCATTCTCAACACCAGCGACACTCTAGATCTGCTCACCTCAAATGTCTGTTTTTCTATTAAAATCTTTAAGCATAGGATTAGCACAGTGCCATCCACGCCGAGATTGAAAAGGGCAAAGTCTTTTGCCATTTCTACAGCAAAGTCTTTAAGCATATGACTAGCTCAGTGCTGTCCTTGCCGAGCTGTAAAATGACAAAGGCCATTTATCACTCCAGGAACAGTATTACAGCTTTGAATTGGTAAAATACCAACTCAAGCCAACCTGAAATGAGTAAAAGCAACCCCAGACAGAGTGTTTCGCTCTAATTAGAGCTCTTCAGAGAGGTATAGCTTTGTCCAAACACAAGGGAGCACCCAGTATAAGTCAAAACAAAACCCTTTCAGGCATAAAGTGACGCATAAATTATGCAAAAAAGAAGACAACTCTGGGTAGTTCTCAAGTTTAGGTGGACAGCAGCTCCTGTTAGAGCATTCTCAACACCAGCGACACTCTAGATCTGCTCACCTCAAATGTCTGTTTTTCTTTTAAAATCTTTTAGCATAGGATTAGCACAGTGCCATCCACGCTGAGATAGAAAAGGACAAAGTGTTTTGCCATTTCTTCAGCAAAGTCTTTAAGCATAGGACTAGCACAGTGCTGTTCTTGCCGAGCTGTAAAATTACATAAGCCATTTATCACTCCGAGCACAGTATTACAGCTTTGAATTGGTAAAATACAATATATATATATATATATTACCTACTGGCGGTCGCCAGTAGGTATATATAGTTAGGATTTTTTCTCTATGGGATTTTTGAAAATTCTATGTCTAATAACTTTGGCGTTTGTGGACGGAATTGGCTGAAATTTTCAGGAAAATGGCACATTTTGTTTCTGAGCAGCCCTTGAAAATTTTGTGGGGGTTCGTCAAGGGGGGGCCGAGAAAAAAGGGGGGTCCCAAAACCCGTTTTTCCCATGTTAATTTCCATAGGGCGGTTGGCCTCACTTTTAGCCCGAACGGCTGAATGGATTTGCACGAAACTTGGCAAAATTGTAGGGACTGGTAGCCCGATGTGCCTTTTGTAGGTCTCAATATATGTGCTCCAGTGGATTTTGAGAAATTAACGTTTAAAAAAAGATATATATCTGTAACAGCGGACCGGGCAGCGCTCCAGGACGCGTACTTTTCGCGCAACGGAGCTTTGTGAAGCGAAGCTGATTGGTTCTCCGGCGTCTGTCAACATTCCAAACAGTCCGTAGCGGCCGCCATCTTGTCTCTCGGTAGGATCGAGAGACAAGAGGAGGCCAAAGCGAAGGGGCAAATGACCATAAGGGGGCATAGTACATTGTCGCTGACCCCCTAGGTTTGATGTGGAGGTTTTAAAAGGGCCCCGCGGGGCAAAAAAAAATAAAATAATAATAATCGAACGGCTGAATGGATTTGCACGAAACTTGGCAAAATTGTACGGACTGGTAGCCCGATGTGCCTTTGCTAGGTCTCAATATATGTGCTCCAGTGGATTTTGAGAAATTAACGTTCAAAAAAAGATATATATCTGTAACAGCGCTCCGCTTCGCGTACTTTTCGCGTTACGGAGGTTTGCGAAGCTGATTGGTTTTTCGGCGTCTGTAAACATTCCAAACAGTCCGTAGCGGCCGCCATCTTGTCTCTCGGTAGGATCGAGAGACAAGAGGAGGCCAAAGCGAAGGGGCAAATGACCATAAGGGGGCATAGAAGATCGTCCCTGACCCCCTAGGTTTGATGTGGAGGCTTTGAAAGGGTCTCGCAGGGCAAAAAAAATATATACCGTTTTTTTAGTTTTTTTGCGTGGAGTGCGCCCGGTTCGCGAACCGGGGAGCGTTCTGGGGAGCGTACTTTCTTGAAAATTAGTGAAAAAAGTTAGAGTAAAATAATAATTGTGAGTGATCAGATGTAGGGTAGCTCTGAGAAGAGCTTTTGGGTTTATGGTACATTTAGGTACTTATAAGTAGGTACCAATGCACAGTCTTAAATTCAGAGTGAAAACTCTGTTGCCCTCATCTGAGAAGTGAACTCCATCTCCTCTGTAGATATCTTGCATGTAGTAACGCAAGTTATTGTTGTACAGGGAGCCCATTCCATGGTCTCTCATGTAAGCTGAAACAGATTTGTTTACATGCTTCCTCGATTTCTCAATTTGTGGACAAAATTGGTTCGACCACCTCCATTTCTGTCTTTGGCATATATTTGAATATACCAAGGCAGTCTGAGGAAAAAGTGCCATCAATTGCTCAAAGGTGTCCTTTAAAAGCATTTCCAGACCTACCCCAGTCAAAGTGCCCAAATCATTACCTCCACAGTGCACAATTAACAGGTCAGGTTTTGGCAAATGCATAAAGGTTTTCACCAATGGTATCAATTGGTGACATTTTAATCCTCTGTGGCCAAACCACTTAATTTCCACATCTTGTAAATTGAGGTTAGGTAAATTCCTGTTTTCAGCGTACCTTTGAGCCCAATAGATGTAACTATGTCCAACAATCCAGACAGAAAACATGGTGAGAGAAGGTTCTGCTGCAGTCAGATGAAGTGTGGCAATGAAATGGCAGTTGAAAAAATGAGAGTGTAAAATGAAAAAAACTGAGGAGTTTCTGTGTTAATGAAGCAGTAAGAGTGATTGGTGGATTTTGATTGCTGAAAACAGAAAGTTAGTGTGCATGGATGAGTTCGTTGAAAGATGTATTTTGAGTGGCGAAGAAAAAATCATTAAATGAAAGAATGCTCTGGATATGCAGGTGCACTGAGAGTTCAGAGTTCAATTGCAACATTGTTGTGTGAGAGGTCTTGCAAGAGGTGGTTGCTATGCAGAAAAAGCAGAGAGGGGGCAGAGGGGGGAAGGGTTTTGCTTTGAAAAAAAGTGAGGGAAGAGTTTTGATTGGGTGACATGAGAGATATGTGTGAGGAATTACAGCATTTCTGTGCTTTTGATAGCTGCAGACTCTGGAGTGCATACCTTTTGCTCTGCTGAAGACAAATTGGTGTGTTTCTGAGACTGTTTTGAAACTCAAAGTATTTGCTAAGGTGAGAAAAGATTTCTTTAATTTAGATAGAAAATAGTGTGCTTTAAGGAGAAAATTATGAAGAAAGTTGTGTTTTTCAAATGTTGCTTTGTCTCAAGTGTTTCACAAATAGATTTTGTTTCTTTGAGAAATTGTAATTGGAGAAAATGTTAAGTATTAGTACTGACAGGGCTTTTATGTGCATAGGAGCTGTGGAGTGTTTTCAAATTATGACTTGTAAATCGTTTTTGAGAAAAAGCAATGGTTTTAATATTGATGAGAAGGACATAATGGTGTCTGCTTCTTTATAAGGTAATTGAGAGTCTCTGATGTTATTTTTCCCATTTCAATGTAAGAAGTTTGTCTGTGGAGCAAATTGCTTGTAAATATGCTCCCACCTGTGCATGGCAAATTTAGATTTTGAATGTTTCCGTTACATAGGCATGTTAAAGGTGACTGAAACATGCTGCAAAGGCAATGAAAAAATGCTTTTATGTGTCTTAAGGACATTTTAAGTCATTTCCCCATGTGCAGTGTTTTCAAATTATGAGTTGAAAATCGTTTTTGAGGTAAAGGAATGTTTTCAAAATGTATGTGCGTCATATGACCCCAAATTTCTTTTTCAGGGGTGCAGCAGGGTGTTCTTGAGACACCCCTGCACCGTCGGAAAAATTTGTAATTTGCGATGAGGTAATTGCTAATCGCAAATTGCACCTTCATTCCTATGGGCCTCCTGCTGCATGGAAATGAATGGGTAATTTGTAATTAGCAAATAGGTCATCGCAAACTAGGAATGGTAAAGAATCGCTATTTATTCCTTAAAGTTCGCTATTTAGGAAATGCAAAAAACTTTGATGATACATATGGCGGTTCATCTCTAACAAGATAAGAAGCATAGGGATAGATTTATGATGACTGGCGCATCACCAGGGATGTGTTAGTCATTCTGTGCCGCTGTTCCGTCACCTATGGTGTGCTGCATTTACAATGCGGCGCATCATGGGGCAAAAACAGCACAGATGCGTGACGTATTTGTGCCATAAAGTTGGCGCATTGCTGGAGTTGTATCGCAAGTGTGATGAAGCTCCAGCAAGGCTGAGGGGTGCCCCTGTCGCAGGGTTTCTGTTCTCACACAGAACTGTGGACAGAGGATTGGAACCTCGGCGAATTAGGGTGTCCCAAAACTCACCTTAGTAATCAAAACCCCTTAGCAAGCTAGGTACAGTGTCACATTGGATATAACAAACTCTCAATGTTTAGACAATCCAGAATATGAACTTATAGTACCTCAGGATACGTGGAACTCATGAACAGTCGGTCGTTATATATTTCTTAGAAACCAGAACATGGAGTTAAGAAGAACACATGTGTATTTGAAATGTTTATTTACTAATGCCGTCTTCTCAGGCGTAGTATCTTAGATTATACAAGTACACATATTATCAGTAGCAAAATTACCAGCATAGTCAGTAGTACATAAAAAGCGAATGGTGACAGTATGTTAACATGCTGTAAATGAATAAGAGTTAGCAACACTTATAAGCAGCCGCGGGCCGTGGAGGGAGTTACGGTGGGGCAGGGAGGCGGGGAGGGGGAGGGGCAGGGTGGAGAGGGCTCCACCCTGCCCCTCCCCCTCCCCGCCTCCCTGCCCCACCGTAACTCCCTCCACGGCCCGCGGCTGCTTATATCTCACCCTCCCTAATACACATAATATATTATTTGCTAAGAAGGTCTCTTTGTGTTGGTTTAGGGCGTGCCGATACTTTAGTGTCTTAGATTTGAAGGAATCACATCAGCATACACCAGCTCTCTCTTCATGTGAACCGCATCAAGTGTTGTGTATGTGTGTTCGGCAAAGCAATATAAAACCCGCCTCATGCCCAGAATTGGGAGAAGCTGCACTTATGTTATGAGTATGAAGTCGTGGAGATCAGACCTCATAACAATTCTGTATCGTGTTGTTCTTGAAACTTCAGAACTCGCTGTACAGATATAGTTTAAGAAGTAAAGCAGATAGTAGAGCAATAACATATTATTCTCATGTAAATCACGATGAACTATTAGGTTGAAAGCTAAAGCAACAACTAAGTGTCGTGTGCAGAAGTTGCAAAAAAGGAAAAAATGGCGTTTAAACCGGTAATGAGTCCATGCTAACTTAACAAGGTGTAAAGATATCCAGGACCTAGATGACACCTCCCCATGATCCGGAAACGAACTGAATAAGATAATAGAAGTGCCATCTCATGAGAGCAGATTGCAACTTTATATGTGGACGGTCCGCAAGGTAAAACATTAAAAACTAGGAAAATTTAATGCTAAAGAAAAATAAAACAGCCAAGTACTTTATCGAGTCTTAAGCCAATAGGCAAGCTAAATAATAAAAACTTGACAAATAAGTCAATGAATTGTCAATGAAATGCTAGTACTCAGCATATCAAACATGAAAAAGGTCTATGACATAACTGTGTATGCAAAATAAGCTGCAACAGCCTCCAATAGGAAGTCACCGTCTTCATCCGAAAAGAGTTCAGCCATCCAATTTAAAAGCGGAAAAGAACATAAGTGCTCTCCCAGCACCGGATCCTCTATCAACATCAGAGGACAGCTCGGTGGGTTTTCAAGAAAGCTCTGTTCCAAGAAAGACTGTGTTGCCGCCAGTAAATTCCAGGGACCAATTAGTCCATGCATCAATGCCACAGCCATAATCCTTTCGCCAGGACAAACCAACTCGTGAGTAATGATAGGAGTCATCAGCTGATTAAAGTCGACGTCAGGAGAAACCGGTCCGCAGAGACACAAATCAATGGCCCAATCGAAATCACAGGTCAGGCAGTGAAATACAGGCTGGACACAGGTGAAGTAGGAGAATCGAAAAGATAATCCATATGCCGTGCTTAATATCGCCAACGGCATTGTGCCATAATATTCTAGCATGCGATTGCGGAACAGTGTCAGCAGCTGCAGGGCGGGAGCTTGCACAGGAGGGACATCCATATTTAAAAATGTAAAAAAGCACAAGAGCGTCCGCTGGTAATGCAAGTAAAAATGGGAATCCACGAAGCAGAGTGGAAAAAATAGAATGAAAGAAAGTAGGGATGACTCCAAAGATTTTCTCAAATGAAGTCACGAGACCACTGGTAACAACTTTAAAAAAGTGCGCCAGGCCCTTTGTGGAGGACGCGTTAGAGATAGTCCGAACCATCTTGCTGAAATGGAAAGGCGAATCTGTATTTAAAAGGGTCTGCACCTCTGTACGGGTGTTCGCTATGTGAAGCACGAAAGTTTCACGGGCCGAACTCAAGGCCACCTCTCTCTGAGACAAAAGAGCTCTTATTCTTGCCATGCCGTTGAAATGTGCTCCCAAGGTTGGTATTTGTGGCCAGATTGAAAACTCCCTATGTTCATGTGTGGGAGGAAATAGAACATTTCTGCAGCAAATAACCCGTTCATTTACTGTTACGATAAAATGAATACTTTTAATTAACCCAGAACAATCTTCATTATTGAGCATCAAATAACTACCATTTTCCACGAACTTGAACGTGGGGATGATAGCAGGAACTGGTGTGCCTTGCAACACGCAAGCCATATTTGGTCGGTGTTTGTGCATGAACCGTGTAACTGTATGTGCCTACACATTAGTGAATGATCTGGCGTCTCAGTGCATTCCTCTCCATTCAGATAAAGTTCTTGATCATCTTTGAAAATCTGTATGTGTATGGAAGCGACCAGACCTCATGAAGAAAACCACTACCTAAAGGTTAATAACGACCTATTGGTATATATTTCATACAATTTGAAAACTTATATAAAGCAAAAGGCAGCGTTATTAAACCGTGGATAAGGCACGTTGCCAAAGCAGTCAACCTTTTGGATTTATACTGGAAATGTTAAAGGAAGAATTACGGAGTAGGGCCTGTAAATCTTTAATGGACAACGAGTAAAATTACTCCAACCATCATATTCCTCTAACTCCGGGATAGTAGGGGTGTTTAATTTTTTAGAAGTAGCCAATCCAAAGCATTTGGTCTGGGAAATTGTTTCATTCACAAACAACATATGATTTGGGATGAGACATGCACGGTGGAAAGCCTCAGTGCCTTGTACCTGCCAGGTTCGTGAACCCCAAACTGATGTAGATCCTGGATATTTTTACTCTGTGTTACGTTAGCATGGTCTCATTACTGGTTTAAACGCCATTTTTCCTTTTTTGTAACTTCTGCACACGACACTTAGTTGTTGCTTTAGCTTTCAGCCTACCTGCGTCAAGATCTATGCCTGCTTCAAGCAGGCGCAGGGTTTTGATGTAGCTTTTTCCTATCTGATTGTAAATGCGGCACACCGTGGGTGGCAGAGCAGCGGTGCACGTTAACTGGTGCATCCCTGGGGATGTGCTAGTTAATATAAATCTGCCCCTTTACATTTAATTATGTGCAGGGGACACAGAGTAGGTGAGGTTTATCCAAGGTTAAGAAGAGATGAGTCCTGTTCAGTGAAAAATTGGAGATAGGCTTCAGTATATTATATACTTAAGTAGTGTGTTAAGTTTTTGATGACTGTTATTAATTTACTGTTGGGTAATAGTGGTTAATAACATTTTTTATTATATTTTACCACAGATTCAACTGCAGATTATTTCAAGATTTTAGGATGCCTAGCAAAGAAAGAGTGAGAAAGGCTGCAAAATGTCAAAGACAGCAGGACCATGGAATAATGCAGCAGTCCTCTAACAAAAAGATTTGTCAAGTCACCAAGAAAGCACCGGGTAAGAGTCCAAAAACAGTCATAAGAAATATGTGTAGTAAAAAAAATATTACTACAGAAAATGTTTCAGTCCAGAAAAGGAGAAACAATTCAAATGGTAAGGAAAGGCCAATGAGAAATGTTACTGCTAGAGTAAGAGATAACTCTATGCATGAAAGTAGAAGGAAACAACAGTTTAGGGATATTCGTAAACGAATGTTCCGCAACAGGATAATTGGGAATTTGTTAAAAAATATTAAGAAAGGTCAACAGAAAGTGGTTTTTTATAAGAGAAAAAAAATAGTTGAGAAAGTTATTGATCAGGCATTTGAAATTAAACGTAAGTTATTTATTTTGACAATCAATAGAATTAGGAAGCTAAACAAGGTAATTTATGATTTCAAAAGAAATAGTAGATGGAAGAGAATAGTTAATCGTAGTAATTTTTGTGAAGTTTTTTCTGGAGAATGGATGCATAGTTCAAGCTCTGAGGCATTTTTTAATGAGGAGAGTTATTTCCAGGATAATGATTTGGTGCATGCAGTTGACACCAGTGGTCGAGCTTATGAAGTGAAAGATGGTTGTCCAGTTGAAAAAGAAAAAGTTGTGAGAACAGAGATAGAAGAGGTGTTAGGTAATGAGGTTTTAGGGAGACGTCCTAAGGGTCCTGTGTACACCTGGAAGTGTAGTAGTATTTGCAGTGTACGACAGGATTCCATCAATTTGCTTTGTGATTTTATACGGTCATTTAATAAGAAAAGTTTGAAGCAGAAAATGAAGTTGTTGCAAGAATTAGATCCTTGCAGAGTGAGAGAAGTGATAGGTTTGCATGGTCATTCACTGGCTTGTCTTTCCAGGAGAGTATGCCAGAGTGTTTTTCATCATTTCAGGATGCTAGCAGTGCATCATAATAAAGTGAGGAAATTAGTTAGAATGTTGTATTATGCTAAGAGTCCAGCAATTATGCTTAAACAATTATGCGCTGCTCTTTTGCATGGTTCTGAAATAGATGTGAAGAATATATGTGAAGAAATTGAGTTTTGTTACTTTGGAAGTAAAGAGGAGAATGTTGAAATTGACCAAGAAGAAGAGAGTAATGTGGAAGATAGTGTACAGGTTTCCAGTACAGATAATTTCCAGAGGGAAATTGCGACGTTTGAGGTGAAATCAAGTGAGAGGCCAAATTTCACTTGTGTGTGTTGTCGACGCACTTATTATAAGAATCAGACTAAGTTAGTGGATTTATATGGAAAAAGTGAAAGGGAAAATAATAGTGAATGGAAGGATTTTACAACATACTTGATGGTAGAAAATTGTTTTGATTTGGGATTGGATCAACGTGTGTGTACTTATTGTTGTAACAAATTAAATCAAAACCAGATGCCTGCTAGAGCAGTTCATAATAATCTGGAATTGGTTGAGATTCCTTCTGAATTGAAGGATTTAAATACTTATGAATCTATTTTGATTCAAAGTATCCATCCCTTTCAGGCTATTGTAAGAATGGAGCCAAAGACAGGGAAATTGCCTCCATCAGATTTACAGAGAGGATTAAAGGGAAGAGTTGTTTATTTGCCTCTAGATTTGAAGAAAAACATTAACACAATTGGAGTAGAAAAAGTGGAAGAGGAACCTCTTGTTATCTTAGTTAATGGGGTTCCGACAAAGAATAAGAAAATATGGCAAGATTTAGTAGATGTTAGGAAAGTCAAAAGGGCAACATTGTATTTGAAAAAAAATAATAAATACTATAAAAATGTATATGTTGCAGAAGAGGAAGTAAGTGAGGAAGAGGATAGCGATTTGTGTGCTGGTCAAATTGAGAAAGTAGAACCCTGTACTAGTGAAGAAATATATGAACATTATAGTGTTCATCCTTTGCATTCCAAGGAAGTCATGGGGAATGCTATTGAGTTGTTTCAAATGAAACAAGCGAAAGGGAGTCCCATTAGTGTTTGGGAGGAAAGTTTGGAAGCTCGGTGTTTCCCACAGCTTTTTCCAACAGGTCAGGGAGGAAGATATGATGAGCGACCTCATCAAATTCCTGCTTCTGAATACCGGACTTTGCGATTGTATGCAGGAGATCCTAGGTTTCGACAATGCATTCCTTATTTGTTTCATCTCCTGTTTGAAAGCGATCTGTCTGGACTGTCATATGCAGTGAACCACATCTTGAAAAGTGGTATACACATGCAAAACATCTCGGCAAGTGACTTTATGGATAAAGTCAATGTCCAAGACAGTATTTTGAATTCTCACCTGATTAATCTCATGGCGTGTCAGCGTGGTACTAATGAGTACTGGTACCGTCGTCATGGTGATTTAAAATGTATGCTGAGGAACTTAGGAACTCCCACATGGTTCCTCACTTTGAGCTGTGCTGAGTATGGCTGGGAAGACTTACTTGAATTTCTACGAGAGGCAAATGCTAACGTAGAAAACATCGAATTCAAGACACCCGGAGAACTGTGCTCTTTGGATCCAGTCAATGTATGTAGGTACTTCAATCATAGATTTGAAGGTATGATGTCTTTCATCATGAATAAGAAGAATCCACCTCTTGGAGAGGTGTTGGATTTCTTCTGGAGGAAGGAGTACCAAGCAAGAGGTGCTCCTCATATACATATGTTGCTGTGGATCAAGGATGCACCTAAATTTGGAACGGATGCAGACGACTCAGTGATGAGTTTCATAGAACAGTATTCTACGTGTGCTGTTCCAAACGCAAAGGAGAAAAAAAGCCTAAGAGAAAAAGTTCTACGTTTCCAAAGCCATCGATGTGGAAAGTACTGTCGTCGTAAATTCCGGAACAAAGACAAGTTCTACACCAAATGTCGTTTCGGCTTTCCACGATCGGTGATTTCTAAAGGAAGAGTGAACAGTTTGATGTCTTCGCTGCGACATAATGTGATGAAGAAATCACCTAAAAACACATACAATTTGAAGAGGAACGAAGAGTCTAAGTACATCAACGACTACAACCCGGTGATTTTGTCCATGTGGAATGCTAACATGGATATACAGTTTGTGGCTGATAACTGTATGGCTGTGGCTCGGTATGTGACATCTTACATCACCAAAAAAGAGAAGACAGAATTGAAGGATATGTGGGAGGACATTTCCCATGAAAAGAGCCTCAGCAAGAAGTTGTACAGTTTCAGTCTGAAGATGTTGTCGCATCGAGAAATCGGAGCTTACGAATGTTCTGACCGGTTGTCTTCAGCAAGTCTCTATGCCAAGTCCAGGAGTATCGTTTGGGCGAGTGTTGGTCTTGCTGCAACGCGTAATCGAGTTCTGAAACCTGTGCGGGAAATTGAGTATTTGGCGGAAAAGGAGCCAAACAGTACCGACATTTTGAAGAGCAACATGTTGGATACATATTATCCAAATCGAAGCAGTCACCTCGAGAATGTTTGTCTGTATGAGGTTCTGCAAAATTACATATTCAAGAGGAACATCAAAGAAGATACTGAGAAAGGAGTGTATGCTGTAATAGGAAGTGAGGGATGTCTGGTCAAGCAAAGAAAATGCCACTTGATAAACCAACGAAAATTGAGTGGCGAATCTCCTGAAAAAAAGGAGTTTTTCTATTTAGCACTTTTGCAACTTTTTAAGCCTTGGCGTGCAGAAGAGGAACTGCTTGGAGATTTCCTTTGTTACGAAGACTCATTCAATGCTGCCAAGGAGCCCATAGAATGTCCTGCTTTTCCCAAATATGTAGAAATGTTGAATGTGGAAATTGAGCAGGAAGCAACGATTGCAGCCGAGATTGCCAGAGACAGTTCTCAGGACAGTCAGAGTTCTGCTTCATTGAGTCAGGATCCACTAGGAGGACCTCTTATCGAAAATGAAGCTGCCACTGCTATGAATGAAGTGGAAAGAGCCATGGCACATGCTCAGGAGGATGCGGTTAACTTAGAAGAGTTGGAAAGACAACTCAACGTTGAGCAGAGGAAAATATATGACGAACTTACCATGCAAATTGATCATGGATTAAGTCATGACAAGAAAGAGTGCTCATGTACGTCGTTGAAGCCTGTCCGACTGTACGTGAGTGGAGAAGCGGGAACTGGAAAAAGTTTCCTTATTAAAGCAATTTCATGTTATTTGCAGGAAAGGACAGAGTCATCGCTGTCTTGTGTTGTCACCGCTCCAACTGGACTGGCAGCACATAACATTAAAGGGATTACTTTACATCGTTTACTGATGCTGCCAGTGGAGCATGACAACAAATTAGAATATCACAAGCTATCTGGAGATGCTTGTTTTGAAGTTTCAAGAGTCTTGAGGAAAATGAAACTTCTTATCATTGACAAAGTAAGCATGGTTTCCAATGTCATGCTTGCCTTTGTGCATTTGAGAATGCAAGAAGTTCTCAAAACAGAGTATGATGTGTTATTTGGTGGCAAACACATCATTGTTTTCGGAGATCTTCTGCAGCTGACACCAGTGAAAGGGCAACCTGTGTTCAAAATGCTCACGCATGAAGATACCAGGAAGTGCTTAGGGAGTATTGGCAACGTCAATATATGGTTAAACTTCAATTATGCTGAACTGCATGAAAATATGCGTCAGGCAAAGGATGAAGTTTACAAGACTATTCTACATGTTAGAATTGGAAAAGTGACCGAGCATGGGAAAGAAGCTTTACATGCACGATTACTGACAAATTTATATCCAGACGAAGATGTTGTGCCTGAGAATATTTTTCAGAAAGTTACTGAGAAAAAATCTGGAATATGTTTGATGCCAACTCTTGCAGAATGTGCCAAATTCAACAACAAAATGTTGCATTTAGAAAAGCAAGAGATTGTGAAATTGGAAGCTATTGACAGAGTAGAGCATATGGGATCAACAATTATTTTGTCTGAGAATCTGAAAACAAAATTGGATTCATTAGAGAAGAGTATATCTAAACCTGCGGGTTTTGAAAAGACTCTGAATGTGTGCTTGAACTGCCGTATAATTTTAAGAAGGAATTTACATGTTGAAAGAGGTCTGGTAAATGGATCAATGGGTAATGTTGTTGATTTTGTGAAATACAGAAATAGAGATGGAATTGAATTTTTAAAAATTAAATTTGATGGCGTTGAGGAAGTACAGCTAATTGCTCGTTGTTCTGCTAGATTTTTGCTTGTAAAAGACTTATATGTTCGTCGTAAGCAGTTTCCTGTTTGCTTGGCATATGCGGTGACAATCCATAAATCGCAAGGTTTAAGTGTAGACTGTGCATTGGTGAATATTGGCAGTTCTGTGTTCAAGGAGGGTATGGCATATGTGGCATTGTCACGAGTTAGGACTTTATCGGGATTGTACTTGATTGAGTGTGATGTCACAAACATTTGTGCGGATCTAGATTGTGTTAAGGAATACAATAGGTTGAGAAGAGAGTATGCGCCACATTTGCCTCAGTATCCTTTGTTTGAGAAACGTGTGGTAGGCCGGAAACGAAGAAATGTGACCAATACTGGGGAGGTTGTAGCAAAAAGACGAAAAGTCGATGAACCTGAAATTATAAGCAGAAACAAAAAGGATTCTGTTGAAGATGTTGTTGGTTTTCAATTTGAAAACAGTTCTGGTGTCAACTGCTATGCTAATGTAGTGGTTAATGTTTTGTTTTCTCTAGAAAATGTAAAAGAAGAGATTGTGGTCAATTCTGATCAAAGATTGTGCAGTTTGTTAAATTCTGTGTTAGAGAAATGTAGCACTGATAGAACAAACATAGAAAGTGTGTCTGAAATTCGAAATCTGTTAGACAGATGTTCAGGCCAAACACAATTCTCTCAAAATAGTCAGCAAGATTGTCAGGAGTTTTTAATGTATATGCCTGATGTATTGCATGATGAAGGTGTAGATGTAGATCACCTGTTTGGGCTTTCTTATCAATGGCAGCATGACTGCGAGAACTGTAGGGTATCAAGTACTACTAGTGTAGACTCAGAAAGATTTATATATTTAACTTTGCCAGACAGTAAATCAGTCTCTTTTAATAAGCTAGTAAAAGCAGCTGATCACAACATGGAGTGTAGGCAATGTAAATCTGAAATGATGTCCACATTATTTATACGAACATATGGCCAGTATGTCATTTTAATGTTCCAACGATGTAGGCCTGATGGAACAAAATTGACAACTTTAATTAAAAATTTTGTGGCTTCACAGTTGTCAATATCAGGAAGGACTTTTGTAACTGTAGCAATTATATATCATGATGGTCCTTCAATAACATCAGGACATTATACAGCTTATTTAAAGTGTAGAAATGGCTGGTCATTCTGCAATGATTCTGTTTTAATTTTCAAAAAAAAATTGCCATATGACCTTAAAAACTCTTACCTGGTGTTTTTAAAACCAAAATTTTAGGGAAAGAATCTCGGGATGTGCTCTGAGGAATTTCAAGAAGTTCTCATGGCTCCTACACTATTTGGCCTTGAGGATAAGTGTAGTACAGAGACATAACTTTTTACCATAACACTGGACGTCATTGAGAAATACGTGCACTTTGAATGAGTTCAGAAAAACTATTTCTTTTTATAAGCTAATTGAAGCAGCCAATCAAAACATGGAGTAGAGGGAATGTAAGTCTGCAATGCTGTCTACTGTTTTACATTGCTTTGTGATTAAAAGTGATGTAGAGAATTAAATAATTGTACTAGTCATAAAGGTAGTGTAAGTCTGCTTCATAGTAAGCAGTATCAGTGTGATAGGAAATGTAGAACATGATTGAGCAAGAAGGGGAAGATATTACTAGTCCAGGAATGTGTAAATGATCTTCAACATTTTAATTCTGAAAGTTGCGGAAATGCGAAAAGACGGGAATGGCTTACAAGAAATCCAAGAGTTATAAATGGCTTTGACAAGATTTGGCCTTGTGGAAACTTGTGGTAGAGAGCAAGAAGTCATTTATTGTATGTAACATGTTTTTGAAAACGATGGAGGTTTTCTTTCAGAAAGTGGCGGGTTGAAAGTAATAACAGCACAACAGAGTGTAAGCTGTTCATAGGACATCCTTGGCCGTCATGGAAAGTAAGTTAACTTTAAGGAGTTCTGAATTCTGATTTGTTATGTTGTATGGGTTTTTTAAACACAATCATTTTGATTGTGGTTTTTTTTCCCCGCTGTTATATGATGAATACCTTCAAGTCACTGTTTTTAGTGAAATTTGATACATTCTGAGAACAGCAAAAATAAACCATTTAACATGTATAATTAATTCTGTTCTGTTTGCATTTATGATGTACATGTAGAACTGTGTAGGAGGCATGGAGAAGGTGAGGCTTCTGTAAGTGTCAAAGTTGTTGCATACAGTGAACACATTCACACATCGGTCCACTCTTCCTTGGATGTGGTGGAGGTGGTGGGGAAGCACCAGCTGAAGCTACTAAAGAAGCCATTGCTCACTGGTAACAAAGGGTCTTTCTCTCACAATGATGAAAGTCAGAGTGAGGAAAGAAAGAGGGATTTTCATCATTTGGGAAAAACAATAGTTCTCAACCAATGAAAAGTGTTCATTTTAGATTATATGACCTAGTCTTACATCATTAGGAAACCAAAAGTGAAATGAACCAATGAAAAGTGTTATTACCAAGTCACATGACCTGCTGTGTTTATGTTACACGCTTTGCAGGGCCTTCCGGTTTGCTTCCAGAAACCTGTGCTTTGCGACTCGGTAAGCGTACCAGTTCGCTAACGTAGTACGTCATATGACGTATCACGCGACAACGCGAAACGTCATGCGGACGGGAGGCGTCACGATGTTGTTTTCTAACGCGGCAGTTGCGGTAAAGAAACGTTTACTGGCTCGCGGTCTATTTCGCGGCATCAAGGTCAGCTAACGGGAAGCTTCCCGATTCGCGAAGTGGGAACGAAGAAAAAAAAATTTAAAAAAAAAAAGTTATTAATAAACATATAAAATATATTTTGGGATTTAAAGAAGAATACATTTTACAGCTACAGATATTTGCTATTAAAAAACCATTGAAATTCACTGAAAAAACCATAGGTTATAGAATATATATAGTTAGGAATTAGCATTTACAAAACCTTGAAAATTCACTGAAAAAACCATAGGTTATAGACCATATTAAGGGGCCGATTAGGATGGCGGTTTTTCCGCATCCTCCGGGCCGGCGGAAGTGTCCGCCGGCCTGGAGGATGCGGAAAAACCGCTGCGGAGCCTCCAAAGACCCACCGCCAAATTAGGATGGCTGGTGGGTCTGGAATTCCGTCCGCCGCTTTTCCGCCGCGGTCGGCTTCCGACCGTGGCGGAAAAGCTATAACATGGCAGGCGGTGTCTATGAGACACCGTCCGCCATATTAGGATGTTCGTAAATACATGCTTTTCCACGGCGGCTTTTCCGCCATGGAAAAGCATACGGACATTCACTTTGGGGGCCCGTTGCGGGCCCCCTGGGTGAATGGGGGGTGGGGGGTGCACATGGGGGGTACCTATGGTACCCCCCTGCATTTGCGTGCACAAAGCAGCAGGCACCGTGCGGTGCCGGCCGCTTTGTGCATGTAAATGTAAAACATGCTTTTTTAACATTGCGGCGGGTGCAGCTTGAAGCTGCACCCGCCGCAATGTTAAATATAGAGGATGTGACCGCCACCCTGGCGGTCACATCCTAATCAGCACGGAGGGAACGCCGCAGCCCCTGCGGACGTTCCCTCCTCCTCAAGGGTGGCGGACGGACGCAAGTCCGTCCGCCATCCTAATCGGCCCCATAGTTAGGAATTAGCATTTAAAAAACCTTATTTTACTCACACAAAACCATTGAAATTCCATATATAGTTAGTTGCACTAACTATATATCGCGCACCCGCAATCCACTGCTGATGATGTCACATATTACATCATTCATGACATGGTCAGTGACATCACTGATGACATCACTGATGACATCTCAAATGACATCACTGATGACAACATCCAGTGATTATGTGTTTCTGTAAAGTTTAAATATGTTTTACATATTGAAGAATGAGTGGATGTATAAGTGTCTGAATGAAGGTTTTAGTAGGTGCGTGATTGACTGTATGAGTGAGTGATTAAATGCGTCTTACTAAATGCACGGGTTAGTGACTAAACTGTCTGAAAGTGTTCATCAGTATGTCTGTTGTTGTGCAAGCTGCTGCATGTGTTGATCAGTAGCTATATAAGTAGCTGTATGGGTTATTGATTGGTTGCACAAGTATTTGTATGGGAGACTGAGTGTGTGTATGGCTGGCTGGGAGGTGTGTGACTCTGTGCAGATCAATGTGTACTTGTATCAGTGATTCTATAAGAGAGTAAGTATGTGTTAGTATATGTTTGAAAATGTAAGGTACTCTATGTTTAACTGTGTAGATTAGAAAATGGAAGTGTGATTGATTCTTTACAGGACTGACTAGGTGTGTGAGTAACTCCATGGATGAGTGGCAGAGTGTGAGTGTCTGTATAGGTGTATGAGTGCATATGATAGTGTTGTAAAGATGAGTGATTGTATGTATGAATGATTGTATGGGTGAATGAGTGAATGTGTGTGTAGACGTAGGAATCAGTGAGTGCGTATGTAGTAACTAATATTGGTGTGTCAATGGTTTCAAAAATTATACTCTGTATTTAACACTGGGTTGTAACAGAGGTTATATTAAAGTGTGAGGAGATGCATTGTATTGTCACATTAATGATATCATCATTGATGTGACCATTGATGTCAAATGAGATATCATCAGTGATGTCATTTGAGATGTCATCAGTGATGTCATCAGTGATGTCACTGACCATGTCATGAATGATGTAATATGTGACATCATCAGCAGTGGATTGCGGGTGCGCGATATATAGTTAGTGCAACTAACTATATATGGAATTTCAATGGTTTTGTGTGAGTAAAATAAGGTTTTTTAAATGCTAATTCCTAACTATATATGGTCTATAACCTATGGTTTTTTCAGTGAATATATATATATATATGTATATATATATATATATATATATATATATATATATATACATATATATATATATATATATATATATATATTACCTACTGGAGGCCGCCAGTAGGTAGTCATAGTTAGAACCTAGTTTCCATAGGAAAAGCATTTTCTTGATTTGCTAATAACTTTGGCTCCGTTTGACGAATCTTCGCGAAATTCTCCCCCCAAAAAGTCTGTCCAGGTCAGCTCCTATCCTAAAAGTTTGGAGGTGATTCGTCAAGCAGGGGCTGAGAAAAAAGGGGATCCCAAAATGCGTTTCCCCATGTCAATTTCCATAGGAAATTTTGAGTCAGACTACAGCCCGAACTGCTGAACGGAATTACCCCAAATTTGGCGAAAAAGGTAGAGCTTGGTTCAGAAAGCTACCTTATTTCAAATGTTGTAAATCCATTCAGTAGTTTTTGAGAAATTCAAAAAATAAGAGTCAAAAATTAAATTTCCCATAGGAAACTTTGGGCAAGGCTACAGCCGAAACTACTGAACGGAATTTCCCCAAATTTTACAAAGAGGTAGTGCTTGGATCAGAAAGCGACCTTTTTTTTTTAATGGTGTAATACGTTCAGTAGTTGCTGAGAAATTAAAACAATAAAAGTTTCGATATCTAGGGACACGGTGGAGTCGCGACCCCTCCCGACCACAAACTTCATTCTAATTGGCTGTCAACACTCCAATCCAGGAAGTGTTGGCAGCCATCTTGTGACTCAGTAGAAGCGAGTCACCAGAAAACAGAGAAACAAAGATATAAATCAAGAGAAGACGCATAGTAGAAACACCCTGAACCCCTAGGCCTGCCCAGGGGGTCCCAGAAGGACCACCAAGGCCAAAAAAAAACCTTTTTTTAAAATTCGGCGTAATTCGCGCTGGAGTTGCGAATTACGCCGAAATTGTTTAAAAACAATAAAGCGCAGGTTCTAGCGTTTTATTTTAATGAGGCACCTGGGTGGGCTAGTTCCCGGGGGCACTTCTTAAAAAATAATAACGGGGGCCAGCTGGGGCACCCGCAGCCCGGGGGACCTCTACCTCCCCGGGGCTTCACTCATTTTGGGAGGGAGGCGCGCAGCCCTCCTCCTGGAGCCCGTGATGGCCCTGGGGACCGCCACCCCCAGGGCCACTCCTGCAGTGTCCCGGGGTGCCCACCCTGGGGCACTGCTGTTTGCTATGACAGGGCAGGAGCGGCGCGGGTCCTGCCCGTCATAGCAAACCTGCTTTGGATTTTGGAAGCGAGAGCTGGGAAACTTGCTCTCGCTTCCAAAATCCAAAGCTGATTGCTTTTCCACATGGGGAGCTGCATGTCACACAGGCCGCGGGGAGCCGGTGGGACCGTGGGGGCATTGGGGCTCCTCGACGGTCCCCAACAGTGAGGCCTGGCCCTGGTCCTCGGGCCGGAATTGGCAACGGGAGGGTGCCGATGCAGCCCTCTTCTCGTTTTTTTATTTAAAATAATGAACATGTCGGCATGCTTCGGGGCATGGGGTCCCCGAGGCAAATGTAAATTAGTAAAAGTGGACTTTTTTTGTTTTTTTTAAAAATGGAGTCGCGACTCTAGCAAGGCTCTCAGCGCGGCCCCCATGTGAAAGTGATGGGTGCACGGCTCTCAGCGCATCACTCGAGTACTTCTTAAGTCTTTCAAACACCGAAGGGTATATTCTCAAGGACACATCGCCGAGTTAACGGCACTTTATTGCAACTAAAATGGTGATACATTTAATGCACCATTCACAAGCTGGAGCAAACAGCCCATATCACCAGTTTACCAGTAATAGCAGCCTCAAAAAGCATTGTCACGTATGACCCTGGCAATATTGCTAATGAGATGTAAAGTAGGTGTTTCCGTGAAAAAAGCACCCAACACATCACTTCGCAAGTTTCTCAACCACCAGCAAGATCGTCGAAGAGAGTACAAAACAGGCGATAAGGTGCGTTAGTAGCAGGAAGTTTACACCTGCTCTGAGCTGGTGTAAAGTCGGACTACAACCTGCAACATGAAAGGGAGCCAAGCCCACAGCCACACCTGAATGACAACAGATGCAATGGAGCCAACGATCATGCAGCTCAGACACCCAACAGTGCTACGACACCCTCCGCCACCAGCCCCTTGTCTGCCATCTCCCCTCACCCCCCCCCCACAAACAAAGGTGACAGCAACCTTAGAAAATTTGGAACGTAACAAATTGGCTGATGTCGCACAATAGTAATTAAGAAGATGCATGTGAGGTTGGACAAATACGAATCTCAGTCATCTATGGATTTACATATAAAACCTTTTTATTTAAACAAAACAACAAAATAAAAGTAAGTACAAGCATGGCGTGTCATCCCTCGACAATTTGTGAATCACAGCCTGCAAGACAAAAAGAAAGATAAGATTGTGCGTCATGCGTCCATCAAATGAGAGAGAGAGAAAGAGTGAAAGAAAGGAAGAGAGAAAGAAAGTGAGAAACAGTGAGAGAGAGGAAGAGAGAGGGAGAAAGAGTAAGACAGAGAGGAAGAGAGAGAGAAAGAAACAAAAAGAATGAGAGAGAGAGGAAGAGACAGAGAAAGAGAGAAAGAGTGTGAGAGAAAGGAAGAGATAGAGAGTGAGAGAGAGATAAAGAGTTTGAGTGACAGAAAGGAAGAAATGGAGAGGGAGGGTGAGTGTTGACTCTGTGGAGAAAATCCTCACAGCTCACCTTTCTGCCACCGGTGTGTCTCCAACCACGTGCCGGGACATAGTGCAGTCCTCAAGTTTAGTCATCTTAAACCAAGTATAGAATCAGTAATGGCAGAGTACATACAACTGCACATGCCTAATTCTCTGTTTCACCCCTGTGCACACAGGCTGCTGCACCTCATCGACAGCCTCCTCCCAGAGCTGTCTGCCCGCCTCTGCGCACCCAGGTTGCTGTACCCCATCCACTCTCACTGCTCAGAGG
Organism: Lissotriton helveticus; assembly: GCF_964261635.1. Lineage (NCBI taxonomy): Eukaryota > Metazoa > Chordata > Amphibia > Caudata > Salamandridae > Lissotriton > Lissotriton helveticus. Next base: position 1,533,873,471 of record NC_136067.1, read on the forward strand.
TGTCTGCCCGCTGCTATGCACCCAGGCTGCTGCACCCCATCCACTCTCATTGCCCGGAGGTGACTGTCTGTTCCTGTGCACCCAGACTGCTGCCCCTCGTCCACTCCCACTGCCTAGAGGTGTCTGACTTCTCCTGTGCACCCAGGCTGCTGCACCCATCCACTCCCACTGCTCGGAGGGGTCTGCCCACTCTTGTACCCAGGCTGCTGCACACCATCCACTCCCACCGCCCTGAGGTGACTTCCCGCTGCTGCGGAAACAAGCCTCTCTGCTCACCTTCTGCCACCGGCGTGTGTCTAAGAGGGTCCACCACGTGCCAAAGCATCCTCCTCAGCCGTTGCGTACACGCGGTAAAGCCGAGCTCACAATTCAAAGTGGGTGTTGATTTCCAAGATGGCCATGCATCATCGCAGGCTGCTCATGTGCTCAGTTCTGGTGGCACTAACTCAGTGGAACTGAAGTCATCGCCTCGTGGCAGGAGGTCTGTGTTGGGGGAGGCATCAATCTGTGACTCACAGCCTGCTAGACAAAACGCAAGTTAACATTGTGTGTCATGCGTCCATCAAAGGAGAGAGAGAGAGAGAGAGAGAGAGAGAGTGAGAGAGAGAGAGGAAGAGAGAAAGAAAGAAAGAAAGAAAGAGTGAGAGAGAGAGGAAGAGAGAGAGAAAAAGTGAGAGAGAGGAAGAGAGAGAGAAAGAGTGTGAGAAAAAGGAAGAGGAAAGCAGAGCAAGAGTGAGAGAGAGAGAAAGAGAGAGTGAAAGAGTGAGAGATGAAGAAAGAGAGAAAGGGTGAAACAGTGTTAGCGAGAGGAAGAGATAGTGTGAGACAGAGAGGAAGAGAGAGAGAAAGAGTGTGAGGGAGAGAAAGGAAGAGATGGAGAGGGACAGTGAGTGCCCACACTGTAGACAAATCCCTCACAGCTCACCTTTCCGCCACCGGTGTGTCTCCAACCACGTGCCGGGACATAGTGGAGCCCTCAAGCTTACTCACCTGAAACATAGTATGGAATCAGTAATGGCAGAGCACATGCCTAAATCGCTGTCCCGCCTTTGTGCATCCAGGCTGCTGCACCCCATCCACTTCCACTGCCCAGAGGTGTCTGCCCGCCACTGCATACCATGGTTGCTGCACCCCATCCACTTCCACTGCCCAGAGGTGTCTGCCCGCTGCTGCGCACCCAGGCTGTTGCACACATCCACTCCCACTGCCCAGAGGTGACTGCCCACTGCTGCGCACCCAAGCTGCTGCATCCCATCCACTCCCACTGCCAGGAGGTGACTGCCCACCGCTGTGCAAACAAGCCTCTCTGCACACCTTTCACAACTTGCGTGTAGAAAAGAGGGCCTACCATGTGCCACTGCAAGCCCCAAGCCCGGGGCCCGCAGACAGGGAAACCTTCATATCATGCAGGCCCGCTCCGCAGGCCACCAGGTCTCACATTTGGTGCTGGGTCTTGGTTTTGCCATGGCAGAGGACATACTAGTGCACTCGGCTTTTCACCGCAGGCTGCATACCTGCTCAGCCCTTGTGGTGTCACTAACTCTGTGACAAGCGAGGCAACGCCACATGGTGGTAGGCCTGCACTGTCTGATGGCTCAGGCCTACACTGCAGTCCAGCAGGGCACACAAAACCTGAGCTGTCCAGACCGCCGGGATAGGCCATCACCGCAGGCTGCACACCCGCTCAGCAGTTATAGTAACCGCACCTCAGTGGACCGAAAGTCACCGTCCCATGCTGGTTCGCCTGTGCCGGTCGCAGTGCATCCGGTGCGAGCAACTCTGAAATGGCGTAGGGCACGTGCGCCCAGTCTTTTTTATTGGCAGGGTCACATGTCCTGTGACACCTGTGCTGGATGGGTGTGGTGTGGGTGTATACCAGCCATGAGGGAGTGGCTGTGGCGTACTGACAACTAGGCTGTGACCAGCAGATCACTGCATTGAAAACCTGGGCCATGTAGCGTTGTTGTCTTTCCCTGTCAGTGTAAGCGGAGTGGGCTGGCCTGGCATATGCCAGTCCTGCGAGAAGCTGTGAAGAATGACTCCGGAGCCATGGGTGTGGCTCTGTCCTGGGCTGTATGAGGAATCAAATGATGTGGGTGTCCCTGTTGTAGTGCTGCTGTCACCTGGGTCACAAGCGCCAATGTGTCACTCTTTGAGCCAAGTCCCACAACATGGCCAACATGGAAGATACGAGGACCCTGCATTCATCCATAGTTCCACACATGAAAGATGGTGGACATGACACATCTGTGTGGATATGAATGTTTATTCCTCATTCAGTGGAGTGTTGCAGCTGTAGCAATACAGGGCCATGCAAAGTTCAAGTTTCAGTTTTTGGCACATGGAGGGCAACCAATTGGAGTCAAGCTCATGTTCAGGGTTAGGCTGCACCAACATATGTACTTATATAACAACTCCGCCAATCCCCAAGCACTTATAAGCTCACTATACACTCTCCACTGATCCAGTCTCTATGTACGTACTTGTACAATGACCGAGACAAAGTTACATAGCCGAAGTTTCCCCCACTGCCAGAGGTAACATGGTTGCATACGCTGTCTACAGTACAATGTAATGTGGTAGGGCCCAGGGGCAGAATCTTGCATACATAATGAACACACGGACACAGATAAATAGTGGAACTGGGTACAGGCATGTGTGCTCGACTGCTTTTTATTACCAGGATCACATTCCCAGCGACATCTGTGCTGGATGTATGTGGGGTGAGTGTAAGCCAGCACTCCAGGAATGGATGGTGCTGGCAACAAGTACAACAGTAATCATGGGATCAGACACAGAAATTCAATCATAAATAGTCAATGATTTGTGCTGCACTAAAGTAGGGGCAGCAGATGTGAAATAATACACAAAAGACTCTATCATAAAGGTTCCATGACTTGTGGTACACTGAGGTAGGGGCAGCAGACGTGCAATTATACACAAAACATTGTATCATAAAGGGTCCATGAGTTGTGCTGTACTGAGATAGGGGCATCAGAAGCATTTATCGTGTGCGCAGCCAGCAATGATGCGTGGTGCGAGCGAGCCGCACTGGGAGCAATGTCTGTTGCCTACTGGACTGTGTCATCTGCAATCGTGACTCGATGTGAATTGTGAGCCCTGCTATCCGCTGTGTAGATCGAAGGCAGTAGTCAGCACAGACATCAAGGAATGCTTTTAGTCACTTCCTTTTGACAAAATTGGAGGACATAGAGTACAATTCTCTCTGCAATAAATAAATCATGTCTCAATTTAAATTGTGAGCTTTGCTGACCGCAGTGTAGGTGTATGGAACAAAAGATGAAACATTTATGGAATACACTGTCGAAACATGTAGGTTTCAGGGACGTTATAGTTAGTTGCCTACTGGACTCTGAAATTAATGAATGAAGACTGAATTTGACTTGTGAGCCATGCTGAGCACAGTGTAGGCCGGAGGCAGCAGTCAGGAAGGGCCCACAGCCACATGGCGTTGACTTGGGCTGCATAGAGTTAGTGGTAAGTGTGGCGCTCAGCATGTGCACAGCCAGCGATGAGGCAATGTCTCTTGCCTACTAGACTGCGTCATCTGCAATTGCAACTCGATCTGTATTGTGAGCCCTGCTGACCGCAGTGTAGGTCGGAGGCAGTGGTCAGGAAGGGCCCACAGCCACGTGGTGTTGACTTGAGCTTCATAAACTTAGTGGTAGGCGTGGAGCTCAGCGTGTGCACTGCCAGCGATGATGCAATGTCTTTTGCCTACTGGACTGCATCATCTGTAATCGCGACTCGATCAGAATTGTGAGCCCTGCTGTCCACAGTGTTGTTTAAAGGCAGTAGCCAGCACAGACATCAAGGAATGCTTTTTGTCACTTCCTCTAGACAAAATCCGAGACATAGAGTACAATTATGTCTGCAAGTAATAAATCAAGACTGAATTCAAATTGTGAGCTCTGCTGTCCGCAGTATAGACTTTCATTCAGTGTTCCTTTGGACTTGCAAGATGAATTTGGTCATTGTAGTAAAGCTATAACTAATATAAAACAAGTTCTTGAAGCAAGTATACTAAAAGGATATTATGTATGTTTTAGGGATGTTATACTTAGTTGTCTACTTGACTCTGCAATAAATGAATCAAGACTCAATTTTAAATGTGAGCCCTGATGACCGCAGTGTAGGCCGGAAGCAGCGGTCAGCAAGGGCCCACAGCCATGTGGCGTTGAGTTGAGCTGCACAGTTAGTGTCACCTGAAGCAACCAGCGTGTGTGGAGCCTGCGATAATGTGTGGTCCGGGCGGGCGCACTGGTAGCAATGTCTTTTGGCTAATTAATTCTGCCTTAATAAGTCCACCTGGCATTGACTTGTGGTGCACTGAGTTAGTGGCACCTGAACGACTCAGTGTGTGCGCAGTCTGCAATGATGCGTGGCCCGGCAGGCCACACTGGGAGCAATGTCTCCTGCCTGCTGGACTGCGTCATCTGCAATCCTGACTCGATCTGAATTGTGAGCCCTGCTGTCCGCAATGTAGATTGAAGGCAGTAGTCTGGACAGACGTAAGTCTGTGGTGCTGTGCTGCTGGGTTCGCAGGGGCCTGTGTCAGAGGCCGGCGGTCACGGCAGAGGCCTCTTGGCAGGGTATGGGCTGCCGCCCTGGCAGGCACTTTGGCCTTCCCACAAGTGAACCACACCCAGAGCCCCAGCCTATTTATTCATACTCCTACTCTGGAGTGGCGTACGTTGAAGTAGCCCACTCCGCTTCCGCTTCCGGGGGAACAACACAGCTACATGACCGAGATCTTCCCCACTGGCTGAGGTAACATGGTTGCGTCTATTGTCCACAACACTACAAGCACCAGCAGTATATGTCCACATGGAGAGTTTTGTGCTCTGCATAGTGAGATATTGTGTGCATTTGTATTGATGGGTGACTTGCGTCCTTCACAAAAACTTGGTTGCCATATATCCCAAAATTGAGCTATTGTGTGGGTGAGGGACCATGCCATTTTTGGAGGGTCAGCTGTCCTGTTCTGTGCTGCCTCGGTGGTAGTAGGGAGGGGTGGTCCAGGAGGAGGTCCTGAGGGTGGTGGCAGTGGGTGTTGTGGCTTCTTGGTTGTTGGAGCTGCATGATCAGTAACTTTATGACATGTATTGGTCTTTAGATGTGATTCTGGGCTGGGCTCCATTTCACAGTGTGGGTAGTCGTCCTGCTTTACACCAGTAAAAGGCAGATGTTAAATTTCTTTTCCTAATGTAGCTTATCGCCTGTTTTTGGATCGCACCCCAGATTTGACTGTTCGTTGAAAATATTGGGAACTGGTGTTTTCGTGTTATTTTTACACAGGAAAGCCTACTCTGCATATTATTAGCGTTAGTTGTCGCTCTCAATTCTGGTGAATTTTTGTGCGGAAGCTATTGCTGGAAAACTGGCGATATCGGCTGGTTGACAATGGAATGATCATTTAAAATCACTGAAAAAAACCATAGGTTTAATGAACATTAAAATTTGAAATTAGCATTTAAAAAACGTTTGAAATTCACTGAAAAAACCATAGGTTTCAGGCACGTTATAGTTAGAAATTAGCATTTAAAAAACCTTAAACATTCTCTGAAAAAAACATCGATTTCAGGGACGTTATAGTTAGAAATTAGCATTTAAAAAACCTTTGAAATTCACTGAAAAAAACATAGGTTTCAGGGACGTTATAGTTAGTTGGACATTTCACTCATTCAAAACTATAGAAATTCCGCCGTTATAGTTAGTTGATCTAACTATAACTCGCGCCCCCGCAATGTACTGCTGATGACGTCACATATTACATCATTCATGACATGGTCAGTGACATCACTGATGGCATCACTGATGACATCTCAAATGACATCACTGATGACATCATCCACGTGAAAATTTGATGCACCTCCTCACACCTTAATTAAACCTTTGATACACCCACTTAAAATACAGACTACCATTTTCAAAACGATAGAGACACTAATACCAGTTACTACATACGTACTCACTGATTCCTAGGTCTACACACACATCCACTCATTCACCCATACAGTCACTCATACATGCAGTGACTCATCAATTCAACACTATTATAGGCACTCATACACCCATACAAACACACACCGCCACTCATCCAGAGTTACTCACACATCTAGTCAGTTGTGCAAAGAATCAATCACACTTCTATTTACTCACCTATACAGTTAAAGACACACAGCCTCACTTATTCATACCAATATTAACATATACTTACTCTCTTATACAATCACTGATACAAGTAAATACTGATCCATACAGCCACTCTCACAATCACTGACTCTCGCTTAAAGTCATTTATATACTCCAACTCTCACATACACTGCCTTTTATATATGTAGTTACTTTGACGTTTAGCACTGAGATATCCATTCACTCACCAACACACCCGTACACACACTCACCCACACATACAGCTGTTTCCACATGCACTCTAGAACCCATACACCCAGTGAATGAAGCACTCACACATCTATGCACAGAGCCACACTCCTCCCACTCACCCACAAACACACTCAGGCACCCATACAAATACTCACGCCAACCAATCAATAACCCATATAGACACTCATGTAGCTATTCACCAACCGATGCAGCACCTTATACAGCAATAGATAGACTGGTACAGACATTCACACAGTTTAGTCATTAACCCATGCATTCAGTAAGACACATTTAATCACTCACTTATACAGTCAGTCACGCACCTACTAAATCCTCCATCCAGATAGTTATACACCCACTCATTCTTCAATACACCTTGGCCAATATATATATAAAACATATTTAAACTTTACAGAAACACACAGTACTGGATTATGTCATCAGTGATGTTATTTGAGATGTCATCAGTGATGTCATCAGTGATGTCACTGACCATGTCATGAATGATTTAATATGTGACATCATCAGCAGTGCATTGCTGGGGCGCAAGTTATAGTTAGCTCAACTAACTATAACGGCGGAATTTCTGTGGTTTTGTACGAGTGAAATGTCCAACTAACTATAAAGTCCCTGAAACCTATGGTTTTTTCAGCAACAAGCGGAAAGAAGCAAGATAAAGGTGAGAAATGAGCAGAAATAGGTAGAATAAAGGTCAGAAATGTGCAGAAAGAGGCAGAATAAAGAATAGCATTGCGGAGAAAGAGGCAAAATGAAGGTGAGAAACGAGCAGAAAGAGGCAGAATAAGGGTCAGAAATTAGCAGGAAGAGGCAAAATAAAGGTTAACAACGATCAAAACGAGGCAAAAAAGAGGTAAAAAACAAGCAGAAAGAGCCAAAATAAAGATGAGAAACTAGTAGCAAAAGGCGGAATACAGGTGGGAAACTGGTAGAAAGAGGCAACATAGAGGTCAGCAACGAGCAGAAAGAGCCAAAAAAGGGAAGAAACGAGCAGAAAGAGGCTGAATATATGCCAGAAATGAGCGGAAAGAGGCAAAATAGAGATCAGAAACGAGCAGCAAGAGGCAAAATAAAGCTCAGTAATGAGCAGAAAGGGGGAAAATACAGGTCAGAACTAGCAGAAAGAGTCAGAAAAAAGTTCAGCAATGAACAGAAAGAGGTACGATAAAGGTGGGAAACTAGCAGAAAGAGGTATAAATCATTTGAGATGTCAACAGTGATGTCATCAGTGATGTCACTGGCCATGTCATGAGTGACGGAATATGTGAGGTCATAAGCAGTGTATTGCGGGGGTGTGCGTTATAGTTAACTTAGCTAACTATAACAGCCGAATTTCTCTGATTTGACATGTGTTAAATATGCCCCTAACTACAACTTCCCTGTAACCTTTGGGTTTTTAGTGAATATATATATATATCTTGTGCTTGTTCTTGTGTCCGATGTGACTGATGCAATAAACAGGGGAAACGGTAGCGCTACCTTTTGAGTACCACCAGCGATCTGGCAAGACAACAGTATACCGAAAATTGTTAGAGAAAATATATATATATATATATATATATATATATATATATATATATATATATATATATTATAGTTATAGTTAGGACCTAGTTTCCATAGGAAATCCGCAAGATTCTATTTGGAATAACTTTGGCGCGGATGGACAACTCTTCGCAAAATTCTCCTAGAAGATGTCATGCTCTGCTCCGCTCCTTCCCTGAAAGTTTGAGGTTGATCCGTAAAGCGGGGGCCGAGAAAAAAGGGGGGTCCCAAAACGTGTTTTCCCCATGCAATTTTCCATAGGACCTTTAGGCAGGGCTACAGCCCGAACGGCTGAACGGAATTACACCAAATTTGGCAAAAAGGTAGAGTTTGGTTTGCAGATCACCCTTTTTGTTAAATGGTGTAAATCTGTTCAGTAGTTTCTGAGAAAATCAAAAGTAAAATCATAGAGATATCTTGAGGAGCTTACCGTAAGCTTACAGTACGCGTACCTTCCCGAGCACGAGCTGAATGCTAATTGGCTGTCAACACTCCAAACCAGGAAGTGTTGGCAGCCATCTTGTGCCTCGGTAGAACCGAGGCACAAGAAAGCAGAAAAACAAACGTGCAGAACGCAAAAAGACGGCAGGGTAGAAACACCCTGACCCCCTAGGCCTGCTCAGGGGGGCCCAATCCCCCCCACACTGCCTGGGGACCGCCACCCCCGGGGCAAAGTAATTATGATAGCGGGGGGCACACGGCCCCCCCGCAGCCCCGGTGACCGCCACCCCCGGGGCTTTGTTTTTTTAAATAAAAAAAACCTGTGTGGGGGGGGCTCAAACCCCCCCACATGCCCCGGGGACCACCACCCCCGGGCTCTGAACAGGTGGGAGCCCTTGATGGCCCTGGAGACCGCCACCCCCCAGGGCCGGCTCATGCAGTGTCCCGGGGGGCCTACCCCCGGTACACTGCTGTTTGCTAAGGTAGGGCAGGAGCCTCGCAGCTCCCACCCTACCACAACAAACTGCTTTGATTTTTGAAAGAGAGAGCAGGAAACCTGCTCTCTCTTTCAAAAATCAAAGCGTATTGCTTTTCTGCATGGGGAGCAGCATGTTAGATGTTTCCCAAGCAGAAAAGCAATGCCGGCTACCGCAGGATGCGGGGAGCCAGCAGGGACTGTGGGGGCTTGGGGACCCCCCCCACGGTCCCCAACGAAGAGGGCAGGCCCCGGTGGATTGGGTCCCAGGGGCCATAAGTTGCCTAGGAGGGGGGCCACGTGGCCCCCCTCCATCATTTAAAAAAACAAAAAACAATGCAAGCCCTGGGGGATGGGGTCCCCTGGGCCTTAAGGGGGCATAGGAGGGGGCTATGCAGCCCCCTCCACAAAAATAAAAAAAATTAAAGTTGGCCATGCCCCGGGGGATGGGGTCCCCGGGGCCAGAATTGGCTACGGGAAGGGGGGCCATGCGGCCCCCTTCCCATAAAAAAAGGGGGGAAAAAAAGAATTGGGGGCAGGCCCTGGGGGATGGGGTTCCCAGGGCCCAAAAAAAAGAAAAAGAACGGGGCTACACAGCCTTTCTTCTTAAAAGTATTTTTTTTTTAAACGGGATCGGGTGGAGGCCACGCCCCCTCCCTGCACCTCTCTGCAAACGCACCACCTGGCGCGTTTGCAGAGGTGGAACTAATTCCACTTGCATACTGAGGGTCCCTGCGGGCCAACTAGCCCACCAGGAGCCTCCAGTATGGGCCAGGGGGCTCCCTTGCAGAGATGTGTAATGAGGCCATGCCCTTTTTTACACCTCTCTGCAACGCAGCCCCCTGGTGCATACTGGAGGTTGCTGGTGTGTTTGTGGCCCCCAGGGACCCCCAGTATGCAAGGGGAATTAGTTCCCCCTCTGAAAAAGCGCCAGGGGGCTGCATTGCAGAGAGGTTGTAAAAAGGGGTGTGGCCTCAATACACCTCTCTGCAACGCAGCCCCCTTGCACATATTGGAGGTTCCTGGTGGGCTAGTTGACTCCCAGGGACACCCAGTATGCAAGGGGAATTAGTTCCCCCTCTGAAACGCGCCAGGGGGCTGCGTTGCAGAGAGGTGTAAAAAGGGGCGTGGCCTCATTACACCTCTCTGCAACGCAGCCCCCTGGCGAATACTGGAGGTTCCTGGTGGGCTAGTTGGCCCCCAGGGACCCCCAGTATGGAAGTGGAATTAGATCCCCCTCTGCAAACGCGCCAGTGGGCTGCATTGCAGAGAGGTGTAAAAAGGGGCGTGGCCCTCTCTGCAGCGCAGCCCCCTGGCGCATACTGGAGGTTGCTGGTGGGCTAGTTGGCCCCCAGGGACCCCCAGTATGCAAGGGGAATTAGTTGCCCCTCTGAAAAAGCACCAGGGGGCTGCGTTGCAGAGAGGTGTTCTGCGGCCACGCCCCTTTTGACACCTCTCTGCAACGCAGCCCCCTGGCACATACTGGAGGTTCCTGGTGGGCACATTGGCCCCCAGGGACCCCCAGTAGGCAAGGGGACTTAATCCCCCAACTTAGAACGTGTTACGGGGCATGTTTGCAGAGTGGTGAAGGTAGGGGGCGGGGCTTGAGGTGACATGTGTGCAAACACGCCCTGTTGCGCGTTTTAGGTTGGGGAATATATTCCTCTTTAATCCAGAGGTCCCCTAGGGGCCAACAAGTCCAACAGGTACCTCCAGTAAGCGCCACGGAGCTGCGTTGCAGAGCGTTGTAAAAAGGGGAGTGCCCTCTGAACACCTCTCTGCAACGCAGCTCCCTGTCGCATACTGGAGGTACCTGGTGGGCTAGTTGAGTCACAGGTGACCTCAGGATTGAAGAGGAATATATTCCCCAACCTAAAACGCGCCACAGAGTGTGTTTGCACACATGTCACCTCAGGCCTCGCCCCCTTCCTTCACTATTGAGCGAAATATTTCTCTAAAATCAGCCGAAGTACGAATTCCGACTTACTCACCTGTTACCACGAGAGACATCAGTGCTGCATCTTTGAGCCCAGGACAGACCCTGAAAAGTAAATGTAACCATACTTACAGTAACTTGAATTTTCTTCCATAGGCTAACATTCACTGGTTTCATTTGGACATTTTTCTAAGTGTGGAGTTTTGGAAGTTTAAAAAATTCCTCAAAAATCAGCCGAACTACAAATTACGATTTACTCACCTGTTATCAGGAGAGATCTCAGTGCTGCATCTTTCAGCCCACTACTGAACCTTAAAAGTAATTCTAATCGTAGTTACAGAAACTTGAATTTCCTTCCATAGACTAACATTCACTGGTTTCATTTGAAATTTTTTACAAGTGTGGAGTTTTGGAACTTTAAAAAATTCCTAAAAAATCAGCCGAACTACGAATTCTGATTTACTCATCTGTTATCAGGAGAGACCTCAGTGCTGCATCTTTCAGCCCACTAGTGATCCTGAAAAGTAATTCTATTCGTAGTTACAGTAACTTGAATTCCCTTCCATAGGATATCATTGCCTGCAATATAAAATATATATAAATTAAAAACATATTAAAAAAATTACAATTTAAATATTTTTAAAACATTTATTTTTTAATATATATAATAAATATGTAATGTAATTACAAAAATAAAATATCTAAAAATAAATAATTTAAAATAATGTAGTAAATCAGTATAAAAAAAATATAACAATTAAAAACCTTTGAATCAGCAGTGGATTGCGGGTGCGCGATATATAGTTAGTGCAACTAACTATATATGGAATTTCAATGGTTTTGTGTGAGTAAAATAAGGTTTTCTAAATGCTAATTCCTAACTATATATGGTCTATAACCTATGGTTTTTTCAGTGAATATATATATATATATATATATATATATATTCACTCAAAAAACCATAGGTTACAGCCACGTTATAGTTAGGAATTAGCATTTAAAAAACCTTAGAAATTAATTGAAAAAACCATAGGTTTCACACATGTTATAGTTAGCTGGACATTTCACTCATACAAAACCATTGAAATTCCCCCGTTATAGTTAGTTCAGATAACTATACCTCGCGCGCCCGCAATGCACTGCTGATGATGTCACATATTACATCACTCATGACATGGTCAGTGACATCACTCATGACATCACTCATGACATCACTCATGACATCTCAAATGACATCACTCATGACATCATCCTTGTGAAAGAGTGGCAGACCTCCTCTCACCCTAATATAACCTTTGATACACACATTCAAAAATAGAAACAAAAATTTTCAAAAAATGGGGATACCAATACCAGTTACAACAACCTATTCAGTAATTCCAACATCTACATACACTTACACTCATTCACCAACAGTTCTATATAGTCACTCACACATGTACTCACTCATCATATGCACTCATACACCTATACATCCTGTTACACACTGACACTCATCCATAGAGTTACTCACACACATACTCACACATGCAAATAAACTATTGAACATCCATTTATTTGTATATACAGCTATATACACACCACTACACATACTTTTACAGAAACGTACACATACTTACTCTCTTAAACAATCACTTTTAGAAACATATACTTATTTATACAGGAACTCTTCCAATCCCTCACTCTCACATATAATCACTTATATACATCAATACTCACATATACTAGTTTAAAACATATGTAGTTACTCATAAAGACACTATTGAGACAGTCATTCACTCACAAACACACCCATACACACAATCATCCACCCATATAGTCCTGCACACATGCTGTCTTCAAAACACACACAAACAGTGAGTTAGTCATTCATGCATCTATGTGCTAAGTAATACCCTCCACCGAACCATACAGACACTCATACTGATACTCAAAAAACCAACTAATACCCTATATAGACACTCATGTAGCTACACACCTACCCATGCAGCAATTTATTCACAAAGTGTGAGACTGATACAGATATTTACATATTTAAACATTACTCACTAACCCATGTATTCAATAAGATACAATTAATCAGTCAGTTATACAATCAATCTTACAAAAAAATCATCAATTTAGACACTTATATACCCATTTATTCTTCCATCGACCTTGAGATATACATATATAAAACATATTTAAATTTCTGAAAAACACACACTCGCTGGATGATGTCATCAGTGATGTCATCAGTGATGTCATTTGAGATGTCATCAGTGATGTCATGAGTGATGTCACTGACCATGTCATGAGTGATGTAATATGTGACGTCATCAGCAGTGCATTGCGGGCGTGCGAGTTATAGTTAGCTGAACTAACTATAACGGGGGAATTTCAATGGTTTTGTATGAGTGAAATGTCCAGCTAACTATAACATGTGTGATACCTATGGTTTTTTCAGTGAATTTCTAAGGTTTTTTAAATGCTAATTCCTAACTATAATTTGGCTGAAAGCTATGGTTTTTTCAGTGAATATATATATATATATATATATATATATATATATATTCACTGAAAAAACCATAGGTTATAGACCATATATAGTTAGGAATTAGCATTTAGAAAACCTTATTTTACTCACACAAAACCATTGAAATTCCATATATAGTTAGTTGCACTAACTATATATCGCGCACCCGCAATCCACTGCTGATGATGTCACATATTACATCATTCATGACATGGTCAGTGACATCACTGATGACATCACTGATGACATCTCAAATGACATCACTGATGACATCACTGATGACATCTCAAATGACATCACTGATGACATCATGACACACCAATACCAGTTACTACATACGCACTCACTGATTCCTACGTCTACACACACATTCACTCATTCACCCATACAATCACTCATACATACAGTCACTCATTATTACAACACTATCATATGCACTCATACACCTATGCAGACAGTCACACACTGCCACTCATCCATGGAGTTACTCACACACCAAGTCAGTCCTGTAAAGAATCAATCACACTTCCATTTCTTCATCTATACAGTTAAACACAGAACACCATACTTCAGTGACATCACTGATGACATCACTAATGACATCTGAAATGACATCACTGATGACATCTCAAATGACATCACTGATGACATCATGACACACCAATACCAGTTACTACATACGCACTCACTGATTCGTACGTCTACACACACATTCACTCATTCACCCATACAATTACTCATACATACAGTCAGTTATTATTAGAACACTATCATATGCACTCATACACCTAGTCAGTCCTGTGAAGAATCAATCACACTTCGATTTCCTCATCTATAGTTAAACACAGAACACCATACTTTTCACACATATACTAACACATACTTACTCTCTTATACAATCACTGATACAAGTACACATTGATATGCACAGAGTCACACACCTCCCAGCCAGCCACACACACACTCAGTCTTCCATACATCCAGTCATTCTTCAATATGTAAAACGTATTTAAACTTTACAAAAACACACAGACACTAGATGATGTCATCAGTGATGTCATTTGAGATGTCATCAGTGATGTCATCAGTGATGTCACTGACCATGTCATGAATGATGTAATATGTGACATCATCAGCAGTGGATTGCGGGTGCGCGATATATAGTTAGTGCAACTAACTATATATGGAATTTCAATGGTTTTGTGTGAGTAAAATAAGGTTTTCTAAATGCTAATTCCTAACTATATATGGTCTATAACCTATGGTTTTTTCAGTGAATTTTCAAGGTTTTGTAAATGCTAATTCCTAACTATATATGGTCTATAACCTATGGTTTTTTCTGTGAATTTCATTGGTTTTTTAACAGCTAATATCTGTAGCTGTAAAATGTATTCTTCTTTAAATCCAAAAATATATTTTATATGTTTATTAAAAAAAAAATTTTTAAATATTTTTTTTTCTTCGTTCCCGCTTCGCGAATCGGGAAGCTTCCCGTTAGCTGACCTTGATGCCGCGAAATAGACCGCGAGCCGGTAAACGTTTCTTTACCGCAAGTGCCGCGTTAGAAAACAACATCGTGACGCCTCCCGTCCGCATGACGTTTCACGTTGTCGCGTGATACGTCATATGACGTGCTACGTTAGCGAACTGGTACGCGAAGCGAGTCGCAAAGCGCAGGTTTCTGGAAGCAAACCGGGAGGCCCTGCAAAGCGCTTAACGTAAACACAGCAAGTCATGTGACTTGGTAATAACACTTTTCATTGGTTCATTTCACTTTTGGTTTCCTAATGATGTAAGACTAGGTCATATAATCTAAAATGAACACTTTTGATTGGTTGAGAACTCTTGTTTTTCCCAAATGATGAAAATCCCTCCTTCTTTCCTCACTCTGACTTTCATCATTGTGAGAGAAAGACCCTTTGTGATCACTGAGCAATGGCTTCTTTAGTAGCTTCAGCTGGTGCTTCCCCACCACCTCCACCACATCCAAGGAAGAGTGGACCACCTGCTCAAGTTATAATTCAACAAGAAGAGGAAGAAGAGGAACAGGACGACGAGCACGAAGAGAGGCAGTTTTTGCCTGAGCAGCCCAGGACGTCTCACCGGAAAGAAAACTTCATTTGGCAATTTTTTAAAATTCCCAAAGGTCAGAAAAAAGTAAATGCAAGATACGTAACTTGCCTTATATGTCAAGATAGACTGTCCAGAGGAACCGAGAAAAAATACAGTTTCGGAAACTACACAATGCATCGCCATATGACTAGGTGGCATCCTAACAACTACAGTGCTGCACAGTTTCGGAACGACCTAGATAATCTCCCTATTATGGCCAGAAGATCTGTTGTACCGGAAGTAACGGGACCAGAGGGCAGGGAGATGGTGCCAAATATACAAATGAAATTTGGTGAAGTAAAACACATCTGCGTATTTTGCGATGGATTCATTTCCTACGGAGAAAGAAGCATCACTCTGATCAACAGAGCTATTGACTATCATATGCAAGTTTGTACGAAACGCCCAAAATAATAAATACTTCTTTTTTTGTTTTGTTGCTCCTGTTGAGCCCTTTACAATGAATCGTTTTCATTGCCCCCTCCAAGAAAAACCCAAAAAAATATAAAACTGTTCAGAAAAATTCAAAAAAAGTAAAAAAATGTTCCGAAAAATAATAAAAAAAATATAAAACAACAAAAACAATAAAAAAAAAAGTTCTTTTCAGAACTACCTCCCCGTTATTAAAAAATTGGTACAATATTTGGAACTGTGCCAACCTCTATTTCTCTTAGTTCGCTTCCCAGTTCGCTCGCCGGTACGCGAACCGGAAGCGAACCAAAAACAGTAAGTATAAGGGAAGGAAACAGACACTTATGTTAAAAGAAAGACAGCTATAGGGGAGTAAACTAGAGATACTATTACCCGTAATCCACTGCTGATGATGTCACATATTACATCATTCATGACATGCTCAGTGACATCATCAGCAGAGGATTGCGGGTTTTTTGGCAACGTGCCTTATCCACGGTTTAATAACGCTGCCTTTTGCTTTATATAAGTTTTCAAATTGTATGAAATATATACCAATAGGTCGTTATGAACCTTTAGGTAGTGCTTTTCTTCATGAGGTCTGGTCGCTTCCATACACATACAGATGTTTCAAAGATGATCAAGAAGTTTATCTGAATGGAGAGGAATGCACTGAGACGCCAGATCATTCACTAATGTGTAGGCACATACAGTTACACGGTTCATGCAACAAACACCGACCAAATATGGCTTGCGTGTTGCAAGGCACGCCAGTTCCTGCTATCATCCCCACGTTCAAGTTGTTGGAAAATGGTAGTTATTTGATGCTCAATAATGAAGATTGTTCTGAGTTAATTAAAAGTATTCCTTTTATCGTAACAGTAAGTGAACGGGTTATTTGCTGCAGAATTGTTCTATTTCCTCCCACACATGAACATAGGGAGTTTTCAATCTGGCCACAAATACCAACCTTGGGACAGATTTCAACGGCATGGCAAGAATAAGAGCTCTTTTGTCTCAGAGAGAGGTGGCCTTGAGTTCGGCCCGTGAAACTTTCGTGCTTCACATAGCGAACACCCGTACAGAGGTGCAGACCCTTTTCAATTCAGATTTGCCTTTCAATTTCAGCAAGATGGTTCCGACTATCTTTAACGCATCCTCCACAAAGGCCCTGGCGCACTTTTTTAAAGTTGTTACCAGTGGTCTTGTGACTTCATTTGAGAAAATCTTTGGAGTCATCCCTGCTTCCTTTCATTCTATTTTCTCCACTCTGCTTCGTGGATTGGCATTTTTACTTGCATTACCAGCGGACGCTCTTGTGCTTTTTTACATTTTTAAATATGGATGTCCCTCCTATGCAACCTCCCACCCTGCAGCTGCTGACACTGTTCCGCAATCGCATGCTAGAATATTATGGCACAATGCCGTTGGCGATATTAAGCACGGCATACGGATTATCTTTTCGATTCTCCTACTTCACCTGTGTCCAGCCTGTATTTCACTGCCTGACCTGTGATTTCGATTGGGCCATTGATTTGTGTCTCTGCGGACCGGTTTCTCCTGACGTCGACTTTAATCAGCTGATGACTCCTATCATTACTCACGAGTTGGTTTGTCCTGGCGAAAGGATTATGGCTGTGGCATTGATGCATGGACTACTTGGTCCCTGGAATTTACTGGCGGCAGCACAGTCTTTCTTGGAACAGAGCTTTCTTGAAAACCCACCGAGCTGTCCTCTGATGGTGATAGAGGATCCGGTGCTGGGAGAGCACGTATGTTCTTTTCCGCTTTTAAATTGGATGGCTGAACTGTTTTCGGATGAAGACGGTGACTTCCTATTGGAGGCTGTTGCAGCTTATTTTGCATACACAGTTATGTCATAGACCTTTTTCATGTTTGATATGCTGAGTACTAGCATTTCATTGACAATTCATTGACTTATTTGTCAAGTTTTTATTATTTACCTTGCCTATTGGCTTAAGACTCGATAAAGTACTTGGCTGTTTTATTTTTCTTTAGCATTACATTTTCCTAGTTTTTAATGCTTTACCTTGCGGACCGTCCACATATAAACTTGCAATCTGCTCTCATGAGATGGCACTTCTATTATCTTATTCAGTTCGTTTCCGGATCATGGGGAGGTGTCATCTAGGTCCTGGATATCTTTACACCGTGTTAAGTTAGCATGGGCTCATTACCGGTTTAAACGCCATTTTTCCTTTTTTGCAACTTCTGCACACGACACTTAGTTGTTGCTTTAGCTTTCCACCTAGTAGTTCATCGTGGTTTACATGAGAATAATATGTTATTGCTCTACTATCTGCTTTGCTTGTTAAACTATATCTGTACAGCGAGTGCTAAAGTTTCAAGAACAACACGATACAGAATTGTTATGAGGTCTGATCTCCACGACTTCATACTCATAACATAAGTGCAACTTCTGCCAATTCTGGGCATGAGGCGGGTTTTATATTGCTTTGCCGAACACACATACACAACAGTTGATGCGGTTCACATGAAGAGAGAGCTGGTGTATGCTGATGTGATTCCTTCAAATCTAAGACACTAAAGTATGGGCACGCCCTAAACCAACACAAAGAGACCTTCTTAGCAAATAATATATTATGTGTATTAGGGAGGGTGAGATATAAGCAGCCGCGGGCCGTGGAGGGAGTTACGGTGAGGCAGGGAGGCGGGGAGGGGGAGAAGCAGGGTGGAGCCCTCTCTACCTTGCCCCTCCCCCTCCCCGCCTCCCTGCCCCACCGTAACTCCCTCCACGGCCCGCGGCTGCTTATAAGTGTTGCTAACTCTTATTCATTTACAGCATGTTAACATACTATCACCATTCGCTTTTTATGTACTAGTAACTATGCTGGTAATTTTGCTACTGATAATATGTGTACTTGTATTATCTAAGATACTACGCCTGAGAAGACGGCATTAGTAAATAAACATTTCAAATACACATGTGTTCTTCTTAACTCCATGTTCTGGTTTCTAAGAAATATATAACGACCGACTGTTCATGAGTTCCACGTATCCTGAGGTACTATAAGTTCATATTCTGGATTGTCTAAACATTGAGAGTTTGTTATATCCAATGTGACACTGTACCTAGCTTGCTAAGGAGTTTTTGATTACTAACGTGAGTTTTGGGACACCCTAATTCGCCGAGGTTCCAATCCTCTGTCCACAGTTCTGTGTGAGAACAGAAACCCTGCGACAGGGGCCCCCCCCGACCCTTGCTGGAGCTTCATCACACTTGCGATACAACTCCAGCAATGCGCCACCTTTACGGCACAGATACATCACGCATCTGTGCTGTTTTTGCCCCATGATGCGCCGCATTGTAAATGCAGCACACCATAGGTGACGGAACAGCGGCACAGAATGACTAACACATCCCTGGTGATGCGCCAGTCATCATAAATGTATCCCTATGCTTCTTATCTTGTTAGAGATGAACCGCCATATGTATCATCAAAGTTTTTTGCATTTCCTAAATAGCGAACTTTAAGGAATAAATAGCGATTCTTTACCATTCCTAGTTTGCGATTAGCTATTTGCTAATTACAAATTACCCATTCATTTCCTTCATTTCCATAGGGCGGTTGGACTCACTTTTAGCTCGAACGGCTGAATGGATTTCCACGAAACTTGGCAAAATTGTAGGGACTGGTAGCCCGATGTGCCTTTGCTATGTCTCAAGATATATGCTCCAGTGGTTTTTACGAAAATTAACTTTGAAAAATATATATTGGGCTACATTGGCCTATATATATGTTGGAGCCCAAATGTAGCCCAATGTAGCCCAATGAAGCCCAATGTACCCCAATGTAGCCCAAAGATGGCCGCCAGACACACAAAAAAACAAATGTAGCCCAAATATCAGCCAGATGTAGCCCAACTATAGCCCAGTGACAGAATGACCAATCAGCTTCGCAAACCTCCGTTACGCGAAGCGGAGCGCTGTTACAGATATATATCTTTTTTTGAACGTTAATTTCTCAAAATCCACTGGAGCACATATATTGAGACCTAGCAAAGGCACATCGGGCTACCAGTCCCTAATATTTTGCCAAGATTCGTGCAAATCCATTCAGCCGTTCGATTATTATTATTATTATTTTTTTTTGCCCCGCGGGGCCCTTTTAAAACCTCCACATCAAACCTAGGGGGTCAGCGAGGATCTACTATGCCCCCTTATAGTTATTTCCCCCTTTGTTTTGACCTCCTCTTGTCTCTCGATCCTACCGAGAGACAAGATGGCGGCCGCTACGGAGTTTTTGGAATGTTGACAGACGCCGGAGAACCAATCAGCTTCGCTTCACAAAGCTCCGTTGTGCGAAAAGTACGCGTCCTGGGACGCTGCCCGGTCCGCTGTTACAGATATATATCTTTTTTTAAACGTTAATTTCTCAAAATCCACTGGAGCACATATATTGAGACCTACAAAAGGCACATCGGGCTACCAGTCCCTACAATTTTGCCAAGTTTTGTGCAAATCCATTCAGCCGTTCGGGCTAAAAGTGAGGCCAACCGCCCTATGGAAAACTCAATGTTAAAAACACGTTTTGGGACCCCCCTTTTTTCTCGGCCCCCCCTTGACGAACCCCCCCAAAATTTTCAAGGGCTGCTCAGAAACAAAATGTGCCATTTTCCTGAAAATTTCAGCCAATTCCGTCCACAAACGCCAAAGTTATTAGACATAGAATTTTCAAAAATCCCATAGAGAAAAAATCCTAACTATATATACCTACTGGCGACCGCCAGTAGGTAATATATATATATATATATAGATATATATATTACCTACTGGCACTCCCTATGCACTCTCCACTCCCTATGCACTCTCCACTCCCTATGCACTCTCCACTCCCTATGCACTCTCCACTCCCTATGCACTCTCCACTCTCCACTCCCTATGCACTCTCCACTCTCCACTCCCTATGCACTCTCCACTCTCCACTCCCTATGCACTCTCCACTCTCTATGCACTCTCCACTCCCTATGCACTCTCCACTCTCCACTCTCTACTCCCTATGCACTCTCCACTCCCTATGCACTCTCCACTCTCCACTCCCTATGCACTCTCCACTCCCTATGCACTCTCCACTCCCTATGCACTCTCCACTCCCTATGCACTCTCCACTCTCCACTCCCTATGCACTCTCCACTCTCCACTCCCTATGCGCTCTCCACTCCCTATGCGCTCTCCACTCCCTATGCGCTCTCCACTCCCTATGCACTCTCCACTCCCTATGCACTCTCCACTCCCTATGCACTCTCCACTCCCTATGCACTCTCCTCTCCTCTGGGGGGGGGTTCGTCCAGGGGGGGTCGAGAAAAAAGGGGGGTCCCAAAACGTGTTTTTAACATTGAGTTTTCCATAGGGCGGTTGGCCTCACTTTTAGCCCGAACGGCTGAATGGATTTGCACGAAACTTGGCAAAATTGTAGGGACTGGTAGCCCGATGTGCCTTTTGTAGGTCTCAATATATGTGCTCCAGTGGATTTTGAGAAATTAACGTTTAAAAAAAGATATATATCTGTAACAGCGGACCGGGCAGCGCTCCAGTTCGCGTACTTTTCGCGCAACGGAGCTTTGTGAAGCGAAGCTGATTGGTTCTCCGGCGTCTGTCAACATTCCAAACAGTCCGTAGCGGCCGCCATCTTGTCTCTCGGTAGGATCGAGAGACAAGAGGAGGCGAAAGGGAAGGGGCAAATGACGATAAGGGGGCATAGTAGATCCTCCCTGACCTCTTAGGTTTGATGTACCATTTTGCCAAGTTTGGTGTAATTCCGTTCAGCCATTCAGGCTGTAGACGTATCTAAATGTCAATAATCGAACGGCTGAATGGATTTGCACGAAACTTGGCAAAATTGTAGGGACTGGTAGCCCGATGTGCCTTTTGTAGGTCTCAATATATGTGCTCCAGTGGATTTTGAGAAATTAACGTTTAAAAAAAGATATATATCTGTAACAGCGGACCGGGCAGCGCTCCAGTTCGCGTACTTTTCGCGCAACGGAGCTTTGTGAAGCGAAGCTGATTGGTTCTCCGGCGTCTGTCAACATTCCAAACAGTCCGTAGCGGCCGCCATCTTGTCTCTCGGTAGGATCGAGAGACAAGAGGAGGCGAAAGGGAAGGGGCAAATGACGATAAGGGGGCATAGTAGATCCTCCCTGACCTCTTAGGTTTGATGTACCATTTTGCCAAGTTTGGTGTAATTCCGTTCAGCCATTCAGGCTGTAGACGTATCTAAATGTCAATAATCGAACGGCTGAATGGATTTGCACGAAACTTGGCAAAATATTAGGGACTGGTAGCCCGATGTGCCTTTGCTAGGTCTCAATATATGTGCTCCAGTGGATTTTGAGAAATTAACGTTCAAAAAAAGATATATATCTGTAACAGCGCTCCGCTTCGCGTACTTTTCGCGTTACGGAGCTTTGCGAAGCTGATTGGTTCTCCGGCGTCTGTCAACATTCCAAACAGTCCGTAGCGGCCGCCATCTTGTCTCTCGGTAGGATCGAGAGACAAGAGGAGGCCAAAGCGAAGGGGGAAATGACCATAAGGGGGCATAGTAGATCCTTCCTGACCTCTTAGGTTTGATTACCATTTTGCCAAGTTTGGTGTAATTCCGTTCAGCCATTCAGGCTGTAGACGTATGTAAATGTCCTATGGAAAATTGCATGGGGAAAACACATTTGAAAGTGTTGAAATTTAGAACCAATTAAAATGTTACTTTGGTTTTGTATTTGTGTGTGATGAAAGTTAATTGGTTATGTATATATGTCAAATGAGAGGAAACCACAGCCATTTTGTGATACTACTGTCTGAGGTACATTTGTGAGGAATTTTTGGTGGTGAATTTCTGGTGTTTGATTTACACAGTACTAACACTTCTCCTACTTTTAAAAAGGTGAGTTGTTAATTTGTAAGGGGAACTATGTTGTACACTTGAAGATAATTTGAAAAATGTTTTCTGTTATTTATTTGCAGTCCTTCTGTTATACTAAATACTTGATAAAGTTAGTTTTATATTATGTATTACTAAAAACGATAAATGAAAGTGATTATTTTTTTCTGCAATTTACAGCAAGCAATTTCAAAATAAAATGGCTCACAATGAAGAGACCGTGGCAATTTCTTTGTAAGGGGAACTATGTTGTACACTTGAAGATAATTTGAAAAATGTTTTCTGTTATTTATTTGCAGTCCTTCTGTTATACTAAATACTTGATAAAGTTAGTTTTATATTATGTATTACTAAAAACGATAAATGAAAGTGATTATTTTTTTCTGCAATTTACAGCAAGCAATTTCAAAATAAAATGGCTCACAATGAAGAGACCGTGGCAATTTCTTTTGAATTGTCCACTACATTGATTGAAATTGAGAGCACCAATAATGAAATATTGTCACAAGGAGGAGATGACTTGTATGATTCCATTAGATTGATTGAAATGGACAGCACCAATAATGAAATATTGTCACAAGGAGGAGATGACTTGAATGATTCCACTACATTGATTGAAATTGAGAGCACCAATAATGAAATATTGTCACAAGGAGGAGATGACTTGTATGATTCCATTAGATTGATTGAAATGGACAGCACCAATAATGAAATATTGTCACAAGGAGGAGATGACTTGAATGATTCCACTACATTGATTGAAATTGAGAGCACCAATAATGAAATATTGTCACGAGGAGATGACTTGAATGATTCCACTACATTGATTGAAATTGACAGCACCAATAATGAAATATTGTCACAAGGAGGAGATGACTTGAATGATTTTTTTGATCAATCTGTTGATGGCGAATTTATCGAATGTTTGGAGACCATAGAGTTACAAGAATCATCATTGCAGACTTTTCATGAGGAAATTGCTGATGAGGACATGTTACTAGTTCTTTCAAATTTAGAAAATTCTGAACAATAAATGTATATTTAGAAATCAAAAATTGTTTGAGACATTATTCATTTTTATTTTTAATTTATGAGGTTGTAGCGAAGTGATTGTAGTATAAAATGAGACTTATAGTATAGAGTGCAACATTTTTATGTTACATGGTAAGTTTACTCATATTTACTTCCCTTCTGCCACTATATTATCTCCAATGTGTATTTGACATCTCTTCTTCATCTCCGGCCTCCTTTCTCTCACTGTGTGTCTCCGATGCATCTTATCGCTGCTATTTTGTGTAATTACAGAAGAGAGTAAAATAAAATAGTTCGGAACGTGAAAAGGGGGCAAAGTAGAGTACCCCTCACCCCATAGGCCTTTTCAGGCGGTCCCAAAAGGATGAGTTTCTGCTTTCCTGAGAGATTATGGTATGAGTTCCATATACCACAATAATTTGCATTACAACATGCAAGATATCTATCTCCTATTACCAACTTTTGGAGATATTCGCGCTAAGCGCGAATATCTCCAAAAAGTTATACCTGCCCTGAGCAGTTCTTAGCCATGTTATCCAATGGGAGGTGGATAACATGGCTAAGAGCATTAGCTCGGTAATGCATGAATATCGCTGACTTTTTAGCGATATTCATGCATTGCGGCCGTTTTTTATCGCATTTGCGATAAACCTTGATAATAGCAAGGTTTATCTTCGATAATTTCTGACGATGCTTAGCGGTAAAAAATTCGTTGGTAAGCATCGTTAGCGATAAATATCGCTTAACTTTGGTAATATGCACCAACGTCTGTTAACGTTCGATTCGAAGGAAATGAGGAAGTGTTGAAAAACATTGTTTGCGCCATCTTGCCTTTTTTGAAATGCCACACTTTTGTCGTGCACGGCAGCCATTTTAGATGCCTTGACCAGACCCACTCTCTGCACGCTGTCGATTCGTAGCATGGCTCCCCACCCTCGCAAGCATCTTCCCCAGGCACTGGTCACCCCCGCTCTCTGTCTTATGCATGGGCAATAAACCTCCCCCATCTGCGCTGCTCTTCCCTGAGAATCACACTCTGTGCCCGCCCGACACCTCCCTTTCGCCCTATTCACTACCGCACCCTCTGACACTCCTCTTCCTCTGTGTCCGATTGTCCAGGCTATCAGCTAGCCCTGCAGATGTAGTTTATGGCTCCAGCTGTAAAGAACCACCCCTCTTCAAAGGAGTTATAGTAGATCTAGGCCCACACCCGATGAGATCCGTCACACCACACGTGTTCCTACTATCTGAAAACCATCCTGTATTGTGATTGGGGAGGGGACCGAGCCTGAAGCGGAAGATTCCAGGAATGACTCTTTGTACATCAAAGTTTTTACAATTATGTGTCACATTAAAAATATATAGCACTCCAACAAAGTAGTAGGAATATAAAACTTTAATAACATATAAATATATACAACAAAACAAAAACAGTAAAAACATTTAAACAACGAAGAGACCGTGGCAATTTCTTTTGAATTCCTGATGAGGACATGTTACTAGTTCTTTCAAATTATGAAAATTCAGAAGATGTTGCCTGGGGGTGGGTCGTCAGTAGCAGTCTGTTGTGCGAATAGTTCCAAGGCAGCAGAACGCGCTGAAATCTAGATGGCACGAAAGTGATATCTAGTAAGTTGCCACCCAGCAAATAACGGCGTGGGGCGCCGCGGGGGGTGGATTGTCAGTAGCGGTCTGTCGTGCGAATAGTTCCAAGGCAGCAGAAAGCGCTGAAATCTGGATGTCACGAAGGTGATGTCTAGTAAGTTGCCGCCCAGCAAATAACGGCGTGGGGCGCCGCGGGGGTGAGTGAGTCCAGTAGGCACCACAGCTATTCTTACCGGCATTGCAGAATTACTGCTGGGGACAATGCCTGTGCTGTAGCAGGGTCACAGCAGAAACAAAAAGGATTCTGTTGAAGATGTTGTTGGTTTTCAATTTGAAAACAGTTCTGGTGTCAATTGCTATGCTAATGTAGTGGTTAATGTTTTGTTTTCTCTAGAAAATGTAAAAGAGGGGGAGGCAGTCCAAAGTTCCGTTAAAAGGGCAAAGGAAAGGATCGGTGGTTTGAACTATCAGTCAAAAAGGGGAGGGGGTGCAACAATTTTTCCTACCGGGTCACACTGTGCTTTCACCGGAACTGAGGTCTGCAGGATTCTAGTAATTCAAAGTGAGGCTGGCGCCAGCATGGGAGCGCCGACGTCCCGCGGATACAGTTTCGTCACTCCACGGGCGATCATGGCAGTCATTCCCCATCGGGGGTGTCTGCGGGGGTCGGAGACTCCCGCGGCTCCTGTAGAATCTTCAAGGTCGTGGAGGACTACGGTGGTGGAGTCAACCAGTGACCGGGCCATTTCTTTATGCTGGGCCCGCTCTTGCCAGGTCGACCGCCATTTTGAGAGTTCGGTAGCTACTGGCGATCGCGGGGTCAAATGAGCGGATGGGCTCCACCCTGCCGGGCGAGACGTTGCAGCATCGCCACAGTGGAAGAACCCTTTTCCGGGCGCTTGGAGCGCTGAAGCTGCAGGTGGGAAGCCTCCACTGGGGAGGCGGGAGAGGCCTGTTCGCATCGTCTCTCCCTCCCAGTGCACCCCACGGCGTCTCGCTTGAGATTTGTTATGGCCGGACCAGGCGATGAGGACGAGGGGGGGGGTCGAAGGCATGTGCAAGACATCCCCCCCCCAGTGTTGTCGCAGCCATTATTCAAGAGAGAAGAAGTGTCCCGTCCGTCTTCGGGCCGGGCTTCCGGTGGATGTCGGCCGGACGCCCCTGGCTCTGGCCCCATGAACGGGTTTCTTGGTTTATCGGCTGCAGCCGGATCCCGTCGGCCTCGGCCCCCCGACCGTTGGTGGCCGGACCGGAAGAGCATATGGCGGGACTACCTGCAACTCTCAAGGGCCACCGCGGCCGGACTGGGAGAGAGAGGGGAGGGTCGAGGAGACATTCCCCCCCCCTGAAACTCTTCAGCGTTGTAAAGGCAATCCCCTGGCCGGGTCCCGCTGGCCTCGGCCTCTCCTCCGGCTACACCCTACGTTAGGATCTCCTGGCCGAGGCGTGGCAGCAGGATCCGCCTTATATGGGCTGCTCCCGGCTGGGCGTAGCCGCAACCCTGCCCCACCTTGGAAGTTTCCAGAGTGGGGGCGGATGTTCTACTGACTTGCATTTTCCCTAGTCTATCGATTTTTTTGGCGTGGCAGGCGGTGGGACAGCGAGGGGTGATTTGGTTTCTCTTACTGTTTTTCTGGTCTCTCACCACTGGCATATTTCTAACGTTTTCTTGTTTCTAGGACATTAATAGGTTTTATCATTACGTTATGTTATCGTTTCTTTGTTCGTTGTTTAATAAAAGTTCATGTTCATCAGTGGCCTACTGATTTTCGTTTTCCTATTCTTTTCTTTCCAGGTTGTTTCATGCTAAAGTTTCTGTTAACAGGATACAGTGATCACTTCGTTATTATTGCATATGTCCTTTTCACTAGGGGTGCTCTCTGGTCGGGCCAGATGACGTATCCCTAGTAAATGGTCCGGGTGAAACAGGTGCATCAATCAGTGGGGAGTAGATAGGCATGACAGATTACAAGGGGGAAAAAAGGTCCGCATTACGTACCCTTTCACTATTTGCAAAGATTTTCCTACGTATATTTGCAAACAGGGAATACCTCCAAAAAGAACCAATTCCCAAACAGTCAATGTTTGGGGAAAAAATCAATCAATGAGGAACGAAATAGGCACGACGTGTTAAAGGTTTGCGTTACCTACCCTTCACTATCTGCAAAGGGAGAGAGAATATTCCTATTCTTCCTCGTTTGCAGGCAGAGAAGATTCTTAAGAGAACCAACTTCGAACAATTCAATGCTCGATTCAAACAATCAAGAAGGGGTACTGTGAACACAAATGAACGCCGCTTATGTACATACACATTGGTATTATCAACAGGTTGTTCCTAATGTTTCTATTTTAGGGAGGTCAAAAAGAGATCCCATTAGTGGCCTACTGATTTTGCTCGATTCCTTTTCTTTTTTTACACGATTTTTCGCTATCTGCAAAGACTAAACAGAGTATTGCGACTCTGTGCTTGTTTGTAAATAGAGAATGAACCAAAGAGAACAATCAATCAAATGGAGAGAGAAGCAGGCACGACGGATTACAACGGGGGCAAAGGCCTGCGTTAACTACCCTTCACTATCTGCAAAGAGAGAGTACTCCTAATAGAAATGAGGGGTGGGGGGCAGCATTCAAAGCAGATCAGTGTGCATAAACACGAAAATGTTTTTACTTACCACGTACTTGACATTCGACAGCTTATGATATTTGCTATTAAAAAACCATTGAAATTCACTGAAAAAACCATAGGTTATAGACCATATATAGTTAGGAATTAGCATTTACAAAACCTTGAAAATTCACTGAAAAAACCATAGGTTATAGACCATATATAGTTAGGAATTAGCATTTACAAAACCTTGAAAATTCACTGAAAAAACCATAGGTTATAGACCATATATCGTTAGGAATTAGCATTTAAAAAACCTTATTTTACTCACACAAAACCATTGAAATTCCATATATAGTTAGTTGCACTAACTATATATCGCGCACCCGCAATCCACTGCTGATGATGTCACATATTACATCATTCATGACATGGTCAGTGACATCACTGATGACATCACTGATGACATCTCAAATGACATCACTGATGACAACATCCAGTGACTGTATGTTTCTGTAAAGTTAAAATGTGTCTTACATATTGAAGAATGAGTGGAAGTATAAGTGTCTGGACAAAGGATTTAGCAGGTGCATGACTGAATGTATGAGTGAGTGATTAAATGTGTCTCACTGAGTGCATGGGTTAGTGACTAAAGTGTCTTAATTTGTGCATCATTATGTCTGTTGTTCTGTAAACTGCTGCATGTGTTGATCAGTAGCTATATGATTAACTATATGGGTTACTGATTGATTGTCCAAGTATTTGTATGGGAGACTGAGTGTGTGTGTGGCTGGCTGGGAGGTGTGTGACTCTGTGCAGATCAATGTGTACTTGTATCAATGATTGTATAACAAGGTAAGTATGTGTTAGTATATGTTTGAAAATGTAAGGTGCTCTATGTTTAACTGTATAGACAAGAAAATGGAAGTGTCATTGATTCTTTACAGGACTGACTAGGTGTGTGAGTAACTCCATGGATGAGTGGCAGACTGTGAGTGTCTGTATAGGTGTATGAGTGCATATGATAGTGTTGTAAAGATGAGTGATTGTATGTATGAATGATTGTATGGGTGAATGAGTGAAGGTGTGTGTAGACGTAGGAATCAGTGAGTGCGTATGTAGTAACTAGTATTGGTGTGTCAATGGTTTCAAAAATTATATTCTGTATTTAACACTGGGTGAAACAGAGGTTATATTAAAATGTGAGGAGATGCATTGTATTGTCACATGAATGATATCATCAGTGATGTGGTCATTGATGTCAAATGAGATGTCATCAGTGATGTCATCAGTGATGTCATTTGAGATGTCATCAGTGATGTCACTGACCATGTCATGAATGATGTAATATGTGACATCATCAGCAGTGGATTGCGGGTGCGCGATATATAGTTAGTGCAACTAACTATATATGGAATTTCAATGGTTTTGTGTGAGTAAAATAAGGTTTTTTAAATGCTAATTCCTAACGATATATGGTCTATAACCTATGGTTTTTTCAGTGAATTTTCAAGGTTTTGTAAATGCTAATTCCTAACTATATATGGTCTATAACCTATGGTTTTTTCAGTGAATATATACATATATATATATATTTTTATATCAAATCATTGCAGAGGCACTACGAAAGTGCAGCAATATTACGGGACGAACAAGAGGGTTAATTCTGAAGCAGATAGGAGTTCACCGAAGCTCTAATAGCATCTACAAAGCAGGGCACAGACTTTCACGAGTGCAAGCATCTTTTATTCACGGACAAAAAGACATTGGGATCTCACCCACAAGGGTTGCAAAACAGAGCGGACTTCAACTTCCAAGATGCTTGTAGCAACCGCCACCAGGGCGGGAGTAAGTTAATTAAACAAATGAATGCACGCTTTGAAAACGGTTTCCCCATACCTCCGAAAAGCCACTGATGAAAGGACTATTCATCCTGAAACGCGTCTGGCAACATTTGGCAAGATGTTATTTACTGCTCCCGAGGAATGTTCTATGCTGGCAAGATGCTATTAAAGAATGAGAGAGCCAAAATCAGCGTTCGTGTGGTTCCTTCCGAAAAGTTGGGTGATTTGGTATGCAACGGCCGAGTCCAAGGTTGTGGAAGGAGCCCACTACTCCAGTGGGTCCGTAGAGGCACTACGAAAGTGCAGCAATATTACGGGACGAACAAGAGGGTTAATTCTGAAGCAGATAGGAGTTCACCGAAGCTCTAATAGCATCTACAAAGCAGGGCACAGACTTTCACGAGTGCAAGCATCTTTTATTCACGGACAAAAAGACATTGGGATCTCACCCACAAGGGTTGCAAAACAGAGCGGACTTCAACTCCCAAGATGCTTGTAGCAACGCCCACCAGGGCGGGAATAAGTTAATTAAACAAATGAATGCACGCTTTGAAAACGGTTTCCCCATGCCTCCGAAAAGCCACTGATGAAAGGACTATTCATCCTGAAATGCATCTGGCAACATTTGGCAAGATGTTATTTACTGCTCCCGAGGAATGTTCTATGCTGGCAAGATGCTATTAAAGAATGAGAGAGCCGAATTCAGCGTTCGTGTGGTTCCTTCCAAAAAGTTGGGTTCTGCAATAATTTGATATATATTTATATATATGTATTATATATATATATATATATATATATATATATATATACACATATATATATATATTTATATATCCAACTACCACTCTGGTGCGTTCGATCACCAAACAGAGAGACGGACTCTTTTGTTGATTTAAGCCACTGCCGGCCGCAGGAACCTATTTATTCATCCATAGAAAGTGCAATAAATCAAACAAATGACGCGTTTCGGCCAACGAGGTAGCCTTGCTCACATATATATATATCCAGCAACAGTCTCTTATGTCCCAGCCAACTTTCACGAGGAGTGTGCAGCAAAGTTGCGAACCTCCAACATTCCATCACCAACGGTAATAGCGGCCTTTAAGAATTCCCTGGCTCGAACACCACAGTACCGCCACTCAAATTCGTTGTTCAGCGTATATTTATTCAACACTTGCCAACGATAAACAAACCCAATGCAGTTCGGAGTTTCCTCACTCCTTGGTCATGGGTTAGGTGCATGCATAATTTCCGTCTTATTTTAATGGAACAGTTGGTGCATTTCAAAATAATCGACATAAAAAAATACAGTCATTGTTGGTTGATACACTTCTCAATATAGAATTGTTGTAGTTCTATCGAGGACCCTAATTCGATATTCCTGATTTATGCCCTTATGTGGTTATAATAAATAATATCCTTATAAAGGCATAAGAATCATATCCATATTTAGTCGTAGCCCATGCAGTCCACATTAAGCAAGGCTACTTCCCCAGGCTCCTAGAAAGTACAACGAGTTCTGTAAACAAACCAAACCTCCAGCAACCTGGGAAATCCCCATTGCTTTTGTTTTGATTTCGTCCTAGAACTCCTGTGAGCACTCTAAGAATGGCCAGTTCTTAGTGACATCTTTTATTGACGTCTTATGTCCAACCTTACGTCAAACCCGGCACCTTTCAGGTATAAATATACCAACGTTGCCTTAAGCAAAGACGCGGTGGTTTTGGAGCAGAGCGGGTATCTACTAGCCCGAGAGCCCAGCTGATGCGAGAGCCCACGGACGCCGCCCCTCCCCTTTGACGCACTGAGAGAGACGCTGTCTTTTCTCCTGCCGAGAAATCCATTGAGTCCTGAGAAAGAGATACCAGACCTCCTGCTTTCTATTACCCAGGTACAGAGCTGACTAAACCCTTAAAGAGAATTCTTGATTCAGATTCCTTGGCAAAACCAACTTAACTTAAACTGCTACTTACTTACTCCTTCCCACGTATTAGGCTTAGTTCAGGTACACCGGGGTAGGCGTATTTAGAAGCACCAGTTGAGTACGTTAGTCAATGTATACTTGTATGTATATATTTTATCTATTTTAAGTATCATATGGCTAAGAAACCATATCAATGCTTTTACAGTATTATTTCATAATACTCCTTTTACTGTACACACTTTACTTTATGCTAAGTATTGCAATTGTGGCAATTCATTTTTCTTGCATGAGAAAGAAGACTGCTCAATAAATAACACCTTTTATTGAAAACGCCCGTCTCTCTATTCTCTGAACTCTGGTGAAACTAAGTACGCATGATTGACTGAGTAAAATAGCTGCCTATTGTTTTCACACGACTCTAGAGATACACTCTTATTCTGAGGAAGCAAAGTTGTCATGTTTTATGGTTGTCAGAAGCTAATCCCTTCTTGTCTATCCAGGGAAGTTAAACTCCTCCTTGTTTATTCGAGAAAGTTTCTAGTGACCTCTGAGCTAGCTGGCAAACCTTAAGTCTAATATAATCAGTAGAGACCTAGTCGACCTCAGTCCTACGTCTACACTGCTGTTTATATTATTCCAATGCGCAGAGCCTATTGAGAATATAGGAACTACACTACATGGCGTCCAACGTTTGGTAAGGCGATAATCTAACGCAAGACACTAGACTAACTCAGTCGTGCTTTTTCACACAGAACCCTTTTTCCCGTAAATACTCCAAAACACGTCTGGAGTGGGTAAAAGGTTAAAATCCACCGGAACTTAGTAGGAAGAGATTCCTGTATATAGTTTTTGGTTTAGTCAACGTTGAAGGATACAGTGTTCCAAAATATTGTGCACCTAATCTTTGTTTCCTTGAAACTTGATCTGCAACAAAAACCTTTCTGTTAGTAAAAATGGTAGAAAGTGAAGACGAAAGGGAGACAGCTAGAATAGCAGCTCAACTCCTAGCGGATGACACAAGTCTCCGAGATAATGACCCGAATGTTATAATCATTCCGGTAAATGTAAGGAAAACTATAACTATTAAACTTATAGAAAATGGACTGACATCAAGAGGTGGTATAGTCATATTCGTGGTAGAGGCCCATGAATATCGGCAGACAGAGGTATTCTATTCATGGATAAACTTTCCAGCAGCAAACGCTGTAACACACGAATTCCACTATTACAAAATAGAGGAACCTCCGGATGAATACACTCCGTTCGAGGAGATTGAAATCCCACTAAATTACCAAGAGCACCTGCTCTGGTTTAAAGGCGCCCTAAAACATAAAAATCACATCACCAGGCTCGGTCCACTAGGTAGACCAGGAGCAACGTGGCAGGTTCTAGCCAGCTACACACCACACCCCGACATTGATACAATGACAGACCGGGAGCTTTTAGCTCAGCTAAAACAGCTAATTAAAATACATAGACAATTAGTCCAATATGTAATGCGGACTTCAACAGTCCAACCAGCAATTAACATTCCACAGCTGACCCCTCATCAGGGGAACACAAACAGAATTACACCACAGAACATACAATCATGTCTTGGTAAAGTACCCACAAAACGGGAACAAATTCCATTCTGGTTAGCACAAAAAATCACTCAAATAGAGGCAGTATTTCCTGATACTACACCTACTGAGAAACACAGAATTCTGACTATCTGTCTTCCAATGGGGATCGCACCACATGTGGAGGACTGTGACACTTGGGGCACAGTCTTTGCTTCCATCTACACAAAAACACATGGTGTTCCGTCCATGGCGGTTATACCAGATGTACTAAGACAGATTCAAAATGAATACAGTCCAGAACCTGCTTTAACTCTGGGTATGAAATTACTGAAATACTTCAAGCAGGTCTCGGCTATATTATTAGCCAACATAAAAGGAGAAGCAGCCTCTGTGGCGATCCACCAGAAATTGAAAGAAACAGATATAGCAGAACAGCCATTTGAACTTGCCAGAATCATAGAAAAATCCTATGAAGAACTAGGTAGAGATAGTTTGGGTGGGAAACCAGTAAAACCCCAACTAACTGAAAATCCTGAAAAAACCTTTATTAAAAATAATCTAAATACTCCAAAAAAGAGTTGGGATGGAAATAAACAATCCACTCCCAAAGAAAAAAGATTCCAGTCCAGAGGAAGGTCTCCTCAACGAAGAGAAAGATCTCCTGACCGAGGAAACAAGTCTCCCCAGAGGGAGCCCTCTGAGAAAAGATACAACCTTAGAAATAGGGATAATTTGAAAAAACCTGATAGATATCAAGATATTGATACACGTCCCTCTCGATCTTTTCAGACTCCCTCGCAGAAATCGGAAAGAACAGGACGGTCAGAACACAGGGAAGAGCACATCAAGTCCAAAGACAAGGAACCTGCTCATCAAAGTAAAAAATTACAATTTCCAAGAAAGAAGGTAGCCAGTATTAAAATAATTAAACATGCCAAGGATACTGAGGACACAACTGAAAAACGGAGAGTGGGCCCAGACAATGCTAGACAGCGCAGCAGAAGTGACAATAGCTCGCAAGATCTTGATGAATCTTCTGGAGACAGTGGACATGAATGAATACATTCAAGTGGAAACTGCAGATACCAGGGTTAGCGAACCTCATAAAATATACGAGATAACTTTACGTATAGAGGGAGATAAGACCAGGAAAGTAAGAGTTCTGTTTTGGGATAATCTTTCAAAAGGCTATGACATCCTTTTAGCTGAGAAAGACTGGCCACCAGAGTTTGTCAGGGAGTGCCCTCATGGCGAAGAAATGATTATGCCTGCCTTCTCAAATCATATTCCAATTCATAGAAAATATACATATGCAAGAAAATGGGCAGTAGCCCAAGCTCCTGCATTATACAAAAATCATGTAGGATGGGATGAGGACTCACCTCCTCATAAAATCCAGTTAAAATGTCAACCCACTGCACAAAGGCAGTACCCAATTAAGCAAGAAGCAAAAAAGCAAGTCAGGGAGATCTTATATCAACTTGAATACCAAGGGGTGATTGAAACATGCACCTCTCAAATGAACAATCCTTTGTTTCCTGTCTCCAAACCAGATGATTCATATCGTCTAGTTTTGGACTACAGACACCTTAACTCATGTTGCAAAACATTTGCAGTACAAAACTCACACAGTGCAGCACTAATGATTAACATCGTGCGCAAAAAATACAAAACGACATTAGACATCTCTAATGGATTCTTTTGTCAAAACATTGCACCTGAGAGCAGGTATTTGACCGCGTTCTCAATAATGGGGTCGCAAAAACACTTCTGTTGACTCCCACAGGGATTCAAGAATAGCCCAGGAATATTCTCAGCAAGAGTAACAGAGTTACTACAAATATATGATGATGAGGCATTATGCTATGTCGATGACATCTATCTAACAGATGATGACCTGGATACTCACTTGAAAAGAGTAAACACCATAATACTTGGGTTTGCAGCTGAGGGTTACAAATTCAACTTTAAAAAATCACGAATTGCCCATCTAACTGTCCTATATTTAGGATATGAATTATCAAGTGAAGGCAAAAGCCTAGCGGACAACTTCTTAGAGAAGTGTGCTGTACTCCAAGCACCTAAAACGCTGAAGAACTTACAATCAATACTAGGTTTCCTGAATTTCGGAAGAACATACATTCTAAATTATGTGGAGAGGGTTAAACCTCTCTATGAATTAATAAAACCTGATTTCAAACCAATCAATTGGACATACAGAAATTTTAAGATCATTGCAAACATACATGTTAGCTAAAACAAAATTGCAAACTCGCGAAAACATACACAACCTTGTAATCCGAGTCATCCCAGGAAGATGCGGATTCACGTACCTAACCTCTAATGAGGGAGAAACCGTACCAATAGCTTACAAATCACACTTGTACACACAAGCTGAAAAAACATTCAGTCTTACAGAAAATATTGTAAATGCGGTTCAAACTGCTGTAGCAAAAGAAAGAGCCCAAGCCCAAGGCAGAAGGATAACTGTTTTAACAGCAGAATCAGCCTTTGAGGCATTAACAAGCCCACGCAATTTGACTAAAGTGGCATTAGATCCAAAATGGATACAATGGGAAAATTCTCTTGCTGCAGTAGACGTGAAATACTATTTTGACCCAAAAATGAAAAAACTGAAAGATCTAACATATGAAAAAGAATATCCTCTGCCAATCGAAATTCTGCCTCTCGAACAATACACATGTGTAATCTACATGGACAGATTTGCACAACACTACGATGTAGAGAAAAAATCCTACAACGCAGCGTGCGCGATTGTTAAAGGTCGCTGGTGCTTGGGTAAATTCAGACCGTTAATTACCAAAACTGAATCACTCAGAAACTGTTCAACTCAGCGAGCTGAAATAAGATCTTTAAAGATGGCGCTTGAAAATGCCGATCGCGAATTAAACACACTAATAGTGTGCGATTCACATTACTGCGTCAAATCTTACAACAATGACTTGCAGAACTGGGTTCAAAACGATTACAAAGATGACACAGGTGCCACAATAAAGCATAAGAAGCTTTGGGAACAAGTAGTAATTTTGCAGAAAGAACTACAAAAGACTCACGTGATACATGCACTGAGTCATCAGCGTGATGTCGTTCACGCTGCAGGGAATTCATTGGCTAACACAGCCACAGCGGAAGCAACTAATCCGGCTTCCGTAGCCACAAAAAAGCGTTCAGAAAAATACATAGACGGGGAAACGATGCTGGCGGTAAAAACGTTGTTACAAGGCAACTGTGCAGCATTACCTGTGAACTATCCACTCAATTATACATACATAATTGATGCAAACTCCGTTCCTTTTGCTCGAATCCCTGGAGTGGGGGATAGAGTGATTCCAAACACGAGCAGGAGAATCTTCTTGATTCAAGAAGCACATATGGGATTAGGTCTAAGGCACCAGGAGATCTTGACATCTCTGAAAGAATTACAATCAGAATACTGGTGGCCGGGGATGAGCCTGCAAAATTACAAATTTGCAATGGGCTGTCCAAACTACAACAGAGATTGCAGTGGCGAACCGGCCGGAGTAATGCCAGGACCCTTCTTTTAGAAAGCATAAATCCAGTAGGAGAAATGCGTCCCCATAATATTTAAGACTAGATTCACTTAAAATGCAGACACCAGCGCTCCGCTGACACCAGAACTGTTATAAAAGATTTGCGAGTCTTTATCTGCACATACGCAGTTGGCATGCTACATTCTGACCAGGGTCCTGCTTTTAGCTCTCGAGCTTATAAGGAGGCCCTGACCAGCATGGGCATTGCATTGCGGTACTATTGTCCCTCCCATCCTGAGGGAAATGGGGTAGTGGAAAGAAAAAACTGGGACATAAAGCAATCTATAACGGCGAGGGTATTAGGTTCGGGTGATGGGTGGGTCCAACATTTAACAAGTGTCCAACGTAGTCTTAATAATCTGCCAAGAAATTCTCTGAAAGGTTTCAGTCCGTAGGAACTATTGTTCAGGACTAGAATGCATATTCAGGACCTTGATAGTCAGACTTCAGTGGTAGAAGAAAAATGCTTTGATATCAAAGACCGTTTGGCTATTTTACAGGACTTAAATGAAACAAGAAAAGGCCTGAGCAACGTAAAGTTAAAACAGTAGCCAACAGCCACTGAAGATAAACCACCTGTCCCAGCAAGGCCTGTCTGGATTCCAAAGATTGGAGATCTGGTCAGAGAGAAGATCGTGGTGAAGAAGGAATTTGGGCCTTCTTACAGAAAAGCAGTACCTGTCTTAGCTGTCAGCGGAACAATATCAGTTGTACTACCGCCCCTTGCTGGTAAAAAGGAGAACCGAGTTGTATCCATCGACCTGGTAAAACCACAATCATGTGGCCAATAATAAGTAGTAGGCCCAGTGGACTCCCAAGAAATAGCAGAGTACCAAAATTTGCTACAATACCAGAGGTTCAAACTGAGAGACTAATCACATTCGATAAACCTGCAGTGAATAAAAAAGGACTATGCAACAATGCCATGGAACTTGTGCCTCTTGAAACCCAAATTGCAACAGTTCGTCAAGAAACACCAGTCTACAACAATGTAGCCTCAGACTATGCTAATGAAACAAAGAAAAATCCAAAAGCAACTGAAAATTCGGAAGCAATTCCAACAATTGACAGAACTGCATCTGGCTACTTCATCAATTTTGATAACTTTTCTGAAGATCCAAGCGAACCTGAAGAAACGCCAGCAATAAAAACTTTTAAAGACAAAGTAACTGAACTCCTTCATCAACTGAAAGAAACCTACCTGATTTCTCCATGGATTGAATTTTGGATTGTGTTAGGTGTACTTTTCCTCCTGCTTTGGCCCATCATGATTCTTTGTTTGGGAAAAATCATTGAAGGAAAATACAGTACAATGGACACAGCAAGTCAGAACATCAACTTGGTCCTAAAGCCTCACAAGTCATCTCACATCGAGAAAAGAGAACTATCATCAGTGAATGTCACAGCCAATCTAATACCCGGTGGGGTAGCATGGGACAAAACGGATTATGAAATCTATGGCCCGGTTGAGCTCTTGAAATATCCACATCAGTTCAAGGTTTCATTAAGTGACTTTGTAAAACAGAGTACATACTCAGATGATTGGGACTTTGAAAGTATTAATGATATGATGTCAGATTTAGTAATGTCAGCAAAATTTACAGAACATGATTACTTACAGGGTTCATCAAATTATGAAGAAATGTATTGTTATAATCACTTTGCACATCACTATTTGCATAAATCTGCTCAACCTAGAAATGTTTTTAATTATACTCAATGGGAACATTGTGCAACTCCACCGAAAACTAGTTCGAAAACTTTTTATGAGAAATTCCCATACTTCTCAGGGTTTAACACAAGTGATGCAGAAACGTTTTATTTTAAAATGTTAAATAAGACAGGAATGAAAACAATGTTGACAAGTACTAAATTGATTTATTCTGAAACCTTTTATGAAAAAATAAATACATTCGGTTTTGATTTCTGGAAGAACAACATTGAAACAAAAACCATCTGGGGTACAAAAGATTGGCAGGTACAAGGTTTAGAAGCATTATTTCGAGCCAGCATGATCCCAGAACAAATAATATTCTTGAATGACACCATTCACCAAACAACCTGTCTTGGCCTAGCCAAAATTAAAGACTTAAACAAACCGTCTATTCCAAAACCCATACCTGATGATAATAGCACTACAGACATGGATATAGACGTACCTAAAATTTTAAACCAGAACAGAACACATCCTGATTGGAAAAAATGGTTTATCTCGCCCACAGACACAAATAACTGTCAAGATAGATTCCTGAACAAAATGCAGGGGTTAAAAATGACCAGGCCAGACCCAAGATACTCACAGAGACAACATCCAGGGATAGTCACAACATACAGTGTAGGGAAACTCTGCCTCGAATGGCTACAGAAATCCACACTGGCTGAAATTAAGCAACACTTGACTTTACTTAAAGACGGTGCTGACTTGCGTGATTTCATAATGGGACCACGCAAACAGCGTCAAAAACGTTTCATAGCGGCCGGTATATACGCTGCGTACAACGAAGCCTGGAAAGTAATGCAAATTAAAACAGCAGAAAAAATACGAGAAATTGATC
Source organism: Lissotriton helveticus (assembly GCF_964261635.1). Classification (NCBI taxonomy): domain Eukaryota; kingdom Metazoa; phylum Chordata; class Amphibia; order Caudata; family Salamandridae; genus Lissotriton; species Lissotriton helveticus. Next base: position 1,533,912,954 of record NC_136067.1, read on the forward strand.
GTATTAATTTGGAAAAATCACTTTCTGTTGTCGACAATGGTTTAATGACTCTGTCCTCCACAATATATTCACTGGATAGTATTGTATCATCTACTATTGACATAATAGAGCAGGACTTACTAATGTTACAACCCGGTCAGTCCCAATTGCATTCTATTGTACAGCTTGGCTGGACGTTGCAAAATCTGCGTTCAGGCTATGTACCATGGCGTTTAATCAACACAACGTCTTTATTCTCTATCTTTAACCTTACTGATAAACAAATCAGTTTGGCACAAAAAGGAGCAGACTATACGATTCTGAGCATTGAAAAACTTGAGAGATTACCATTGACAATGTCAGAACGACCTGTCATTTAATGGATAATACACGGAATAATCACAATTCCGATTACAACTTTCCAATTTAAATACTGCCAAGAGGATATACCAGCGGGCCAGTATGAAAGGTTGGGTAAAGGGTACATCAAGTCATCATGGAAATTACCTTATACACACACATGCTACAGTGAAAAGAAAAAGAATGTATTTCTTAGTGGTAAAAAATGTAAAAGATCACTGAGTGGTACACTTCTTTGTGAAGGCATTAACTTACACGGGGCCTGCGATGGGTATTCAAATAACCTTTCATGTCACCTGCACGGCACTCCTACAACACAGATAGAGCCATTCTTTAGACAACTTTCTAACGGGAGTTATATTCTAATTAATGACCACAGATGTTGTGGCATGGTGCCAGGGAAAGCCTATCTCGTCAGCGTGAGTTCCATGGTCACTTGCTGTATGAAAGTATTGTATCCAAACAGCACTCCTGATACGGAGGCAACAATTTGGCCTTCTTTGAATATCTCTTCTATTTGAATTGATACTTTAAGCAGAATAAAATCTGTTCTTTTACAGACAACTGTGCCCTTTACGTCATCAAAAGAAACGTATGATCTGCAAGTCGCAAGGACAACGGCAGAGATACATACCCTTTTATCAACAAATTGCCCCGTGCATTTCGTAGAAATGCTAAGCCAAATCCTAAATATGTCAGATACCAGTGGTATCCAACATATATTTAAGACAATTTTGTCGGGACTGTTAACACCATTCGAAACAGTTCTGGGCATTTTTCCTAATTTTGTCCATTCTGTCTTTGGCGGCCTACCACTTCTTTTGGGACTCGTAGCAGGAATTTTATTTTTGATCCTTCTGCTCCGATATGACAAGCCAAGTCGCAGACAAGACTCCAGCAATGATGGAAGAAACAATCCTAGCTATACGCTATCGGGAACGCATAACTAAAGTCCTTGGATTAGCCCGGCTAAGAGACCTGAATATGACCTGGTTTCTTTCATTCAGACCCATCTGGCAGAATTGCATCTTACCTGTGCTTCGATGTATGCTATGCGGAGAAGAATGCGTGTTGGACGTCTGTCTTACACTACCATCAGCAGTACCATTGGATACAGATACTTTGCTAAGTCCTGTAATGGCTCATGCAACGTGTTGTCCCCAGCGGCTACCCATTCTGATGACGGCATTCGTTGAGACTTCACCACTACGATTAGGTGGCAGTGAAGTACAAGGTGAGAGCAGCATCACCCAGGTACGAACTTCTGTGAGCATTGCTGCTCCTGACATCGATGATAGCAATCATTCTCACGACTGCACTGTTTCGGCATTTTCAAACTTGGTCAAACTTTCACCTGAAGCCGTAGACCAATTTTTTGAGAGTCTGTCTGAAATGATGTTCTCCCCTGAACAGAAAGAATAACTTTTTTTAAGCAACGAGCACACAGCGTTCCCTGAACTCTGAATTCGGCCTTCAGCTTTGATAAACAAAAGCTACTGAAAACATTTGGAACTGTTTTTCTCCTGAAAACTATTTTTTTTTCCAATTTCAAAATATTTACCTTTTTCTGGCACATGTACTCTGCTTAAAGTATAACTATTCTTAGAGAACATAGCTTCTATTTTAGGAACTCTAGAGACAATATATTACCTCAGCCTCTAGCACATATACAGTATTTTGTATTATTATGTGATGGAATGGTCTCGACCTTCTTTTCTGTATTAAGAGCCATTTCATGTGTAAATTTTCGCAAATCATTCAGCTGATAATTATATGCAATCCTTTTTTCTGAATGATACCACTGATTGAAAAGCGTACAGTACCAATACTCATTTTCGTGTATTACCATATACCATTTCATATGCAAATTTATGTATTTTGGGGTGGGTTGGAAAACACATGCACCATTATATGTTTACTATTGCTTAGTTTTAAGTAATGAGGGACATTAGATCGTGGAGTGGGTGTTGTAGTTCTATCTAGGACCCTAATTCCATATTCCTGATTTATGCCCTTATGTGGTTATAATAAATAATATCCTTATAAAGGCATAAGAATCATATCCATATTTAGTCGTAGCCCATGCAGTCCACATTAAGCAAGACTAATTCCCCAGGCTCCTAGAAAGTACAACGAGTTCTGTAAACAAACCAAACCTCCAGCAACCTGGGAATTCCCCATTGCTTTTGTTTTGATTTCGTCCTAGAACTCCTGTGAGCACTCTAAGAACGGCCAGTTCTTAGTGACATCTTTTATTGACGTCTTATGTCCAACCTTACGTCAAACCCGGCACCTTTCAGGTATAAATATACCAACGTTGCCTTAAGCAAAGACGCAGTGGTTTTGGAGCAGAGCGGCTATCTACTTGCCCGAGAGCCCAGCTGATGCGAGAGCCCATGGACGCCGCCCCTCCCCTTTGACGCACTGAGAGAGATGCTGTCTTTTCTCCTGCCGAGAAATCCAGCTCCGGTGTTTCCAGATACCCTCGCGGGTTACTGGGATATCGAGTCCTGAGAAAGAGATACCAGACCTCCTGCTTTCTATTACCCAGGTACGGAGCTGACTAAACCCTTAAAGAGAATTCTTGATTCAGATTCCTTGGCAAAACCAACTTAACTTAAACTGCTACTTACTTACTCCTTCCCACGTAGTAGGCTTAGGTCAGGTACACCGGGGTAGGCGTATTTAGAAGCACTAGTTGAGTACGTTAGTCAATGTATATTTGTATGTATATATTTTATCTATTTTAAGTATCATATGGCTAAGAAACCATATCAATGCTTTTACAGTATTATTTCATAATGCTCCTTTTACTGTACGCACTTTACTTTATGCTAAGTATTGCAAGTGTGGCAATTCATTTCTCTTGCATGAGAAAGAAGACTGCTCAATAAATAACACCTTTTATTGAAAACGCCCGTCTCTCTATTCTCTGAACTCTGGTGAAACTAAGTACGCACGATTGACTGAGTAAAATAGCTGCCTATTGTTTTCACACGACTCTAGAGATACACTCTTATTCTGAGGGAGCAAAGTTGTCATGTTTTATGGTTGTCAGAAGCTAATCCCTTCTTGTCTATCCAGGGATATTAAACTCCTCCTTGTTTATTTGAGAAAGTTTCTAGTGACCTCTGAGCTAGCTGGCAAACCTTAAGTCTAATATAATCAGTAGAGACCTAGTCGACCTCAGTCCTACGTCTACACTGCTGTTTATATTATTCCAATGTGCAGAGCCTATTGGGAATATAGGAACTACACTACAGAATAAGGTGCAATGCAAAAAGAATTTCAACAAAATTATTATTATCAGCTTTATGTTTGACAAATATTTAACAATCATATTGGTCGGAAATAACAATTGAATGATACATCGTAATATACCAGCGCCTTCAATTTATTAACCATATTCCATAATACGGCATCACATTATTGCCCCAGTGGGCTATCGTACGATACCTGTGCATGAAACCAACGATTCACGCACCGGTCTTGTACGATAGGATGAGGCCCTCAGGACATAAGAGGGCCTCATCGCTCCACCAGCAGTGCACCAAGAGGCGTGTTTGCAGAGTGGTGTAAAAAGGGTAAGGCCTCGGACCACCTTTCTGTAATCCAGCTGTGTGGCTCTTATTGGAGGTACCTGGTGGGCTAGTTGCCCCAAGGGACGCTCAGTATTCAAGCAGACTTTATACCCCAACTTACAATGCACCCCGGGGTGCATTTGCAGAGTGGTGCAGGGATGGGGCGGGGCCTCCGGCGAAATGCCGGCTTTTAAAAAAAAAAATTTTTAGAATGGGGGCTGTGTGGCCTCCCTTCTTTTAGTATTTTGGAGCCCTGGAGACCCCATCCCCAGGGCCTGACCCTTTTTTATTTACTTATTTTTTTCTTTAAATGGGAAGGGGGCTGCATAGGGGACCCTATCCTTCTATGGGCCTCTTTTGGCCCTGGAGACCCCATCCCCTGGGGCATGGCCTCTTTAAAAAAAATCTATTTATAGGGAAAGGAGCCGTCCCCAGGGCCATAGAGGGCTCCAGGAGGGGGGCTGAGTGGCCCCCTCCCATCATTTCAACAGGGCTTGGGGGGGCCAGCGGGGCCCCCGCAAATATTTAACAAAAGCCCCGGGAGGTGGCGGTCCCTGGGGCTTGGGGGTGCAATGAGGCCTACCATCCAGAAAAGAAAGCCCCAGGGAGGTGGCAGTCCATGGGGCTGTGGGGGGGGCAACATGCCCCGCCCATAATTAAATAAAGGTGGTGGCAAATATTTAATGAAAGCCCCAGGAGGTGTTGATCCCCAGGGCTTGGGGAGCCTGGGAGGCCCCCACACCTAATTAAACAAGCCCTGGGGAGGTGGCGGTACCGGGGCTGCGGGTGGAGTGTGCCCCTGAATATCATTAGCATAGCCCCAGGGGAGGGGGTGGTATCCGGGGCTGTGGTGGCTCCAGCGGGCCCCCACTATATAATTTCAGCATTGCCCCCAGGACCTGCCGCATCTGGGGGCTCATTAAAATGAAGCACGGGAGCTCGCGCTTCATTTTTAAAAAAAATTCTCGGTAGGATTCGCACACCCAGCATGAACTCTGCCAATTTTTGTTTTTTTAATGTTTTTTAGGGGCCTGAGCAGGCCTAGGGGGTCAGGATGTTTCTACCCTGCATCCTTTTCTCCATTTCTCACTTTAAGTTTCCTTTTTCTTGTGACTCGGTTACCGAGTCACAAGAAATTATATTGTATAAGTGTCTGGATGGAGGATTTAGTAGGTGCGTGACTAACTGTATAAGTGAGTGATTAAATGTGTCTTAATGATAGCATGGGTTAATTATTTTTTTAATTTCTTACTAACTACTGAACGGATTTACACCATTTAAAAAATGGTCGCTTTCTGGACCAAGAGTTACCGTTTTGCCAAAGTGGGTGTATAAGTGTCTGGATGGAGGATTTAGTAGGTGCGTGATTGTCTGTATAAGTGAGTGATTAAATGTGTCTTACTAAATGCATGGGTTAATTATTTTTTTAATTTCTAAGCAACTACTGAACGGATTTACACCATTTAAAAAATGGTCGCTTTCTGGACCAAGAGCTACCGTTTTGCCAAATTTGGTGTAATTCCGTTCAGCAGTTCGGCTGTAGCCGTGTCTAAACTTCCTATGGAAATGAACAAGGGGAAAACGTGTTTTGGGACCCAACTTTTCTCTCGGCCCCTGCTTAACGAATCACCCCGAAACTTTCAGGACAGAAGCTGACCTGAGTGACCCATTAGTTTTGAAAATTTCATGAAGGCAAAGTATGAATAATTGTGGGGGGCGCATAGCCCCCCCACAGCCCTGAGGACCGCCACTCCCGGGACTTAATAATTTAATGTTGGGGGCTTCTAAGGTCCCCCAAGCCCTGGGAACTGCCACCCCTGGGGCTCGAATTAATTAACATTGTGGGGGGCACACTGCTCCCCACAGCCCCGGGTACTGCCACCCCCTGGGCTTTCATAAATCAATGGTGGGGGGCTCACAGACTCTGCAGCCCCGGGGACCGCCACCGCCCGGGCTTGATTTAATTTGGATTGTGGGGGGGCACACTGGCCCCCCCATCCCCGGGAACCGCCACCCCCTGGGGCTTTAAAAAAAAAAATACCCTGTGTTGGGGGGCTCAAGCTCCCCACACGCCCCGGGGACCGCCACCTCCCCGGGGCTTTGAAAATATGAGGAGGGGGGCTGCATGGCCCCCCTCCTGGAGCCATTGATGGCCCTGGGGACTGCCACCCCCCAGGGCCAGCTCCTGCAGTGTCCCGGGGTGCCCAGCCCGGGACACTGCTGTTTGCAATGACAGGGCAGGAGCCTCGCGGCTCCCACCCTGTCATTGCAAACTGCTTTGCTTCATTGAAGCGAGAGCAGGCAAACTTGCTCTCACTTCAATGAAGCAAAGCAGATTGCTTGTTCACATGGGGAGCACCATGTTATCTGCTCCCCATGTGGAAAAGCATTGCCGGCTCCTGCAGGAGGCGGGAAGCTGGTTGGGACCGTGGGGGGATTGGGGACCCCCCACAGTCCCCAACGGAGAGGACCAGCCCCGGGGGATGGGGTCACTGAGACTACAAGTGGCTCGGGAGGGGGGCCACGTGGCCCCCCTCCCCCTCCCCTAAACTTAAAAAAATATTTTAAAAAATATAGAAAGGTCGGCCCCGGGGGATGGGGTCCCCGGGGCCATAAGTGGCTCGGGAGGGCCCAACAGTTAAAAAAAATGTTTTAAAAAGGAAAAGGCCATGCCCCGGGGATGGGGTCCCCGGGGCCTGTAAAGGCCTCGTGAGGGGGGCCACACGGCCCCCTTCCACATTTTTTAAATATTAAATTAAGGGGCAGGCAGTGGGGGATGGGGTCCCCAGGGCCCAAAAAATTGAAAAACAAGGGTTGCTACACAGCCCCCCTTCTTAAAAAAATAAATAAATAAAGACCGGCATTGCACCGGAGGCCACGCCCCTCCTTTCATCACTCGGGACCCCTGGTGCGTTTGCAGATGGGGAACGTATTCCCTTTGAATATTGGGGGTCCCTGGGGGCCAAGTAGCACACCCGGAACCTCCAGGATGCACCGGAGGTGTTCTGAGGCCATGCCCCTTTTTACACCTCTCTGCAACGCAGCTCTGTGTTGCTTATTCAAGGGGAGTTAATCCCCCAACTTAAAACGCGCCACGGGGGGCGTTTGCACAGTGGTGGAGGGGGTGGGGCCTGAGTTCACATGTGTGCAAACACACCCTGTGGCGCGGTTTAAGTTGGGGAATGAATTCCTTGTCAATCCTGAGGGTCCCTGGGGGCCAACTAGCCCATCAGTTACCTCCATTAAGCACCACGGAGCTGCGTTGCAGAGTGTTGTAAAAAGGGGCGTGGCCTCTGAACACCTCTCTGCAATGCAGCCCCCTGGCGCATACTGGAGGTACTTGGTGGGCTAGTTGGCCCCCAGGGGCCCACAGGATTGAGGAGAAATTAATTCTCTAACTTAAAACGCGCCACAGGGTTTGCAGACATGTCACCTCAGGCCACGCCCCCTTCCTTCACCACTGTGCAAACACGCCTGTGGCACGTTTTAAGTTTGGGAATTAATTCTCTTTCAATACTGAGGGTCCCTGAGGGCCAAGTAGCCCAACAGGTATCTCCAGTATGCGCCAGGGAGCTGCATTGCAGACAGGTGTTCAGAGGCCACATCCTGTTAACACCACTCTGCAAAGCAGCTCTGTGGTGCTTATTGGAGGTACCTAGTGGGCTAGGTTGACCATGGGGACCCTCAGGATTCAAGGGGAATTAATCTCCCAACTTAGAATGGCCACAGGGCGTGTTTACACCGTGGTAAAGGGAGGGGATGGGGCCTGAGGTGACGTGTGCAAACACTTCCTGTGGAGCGTTTGATGTTGGGGAAATAATTCCCCTTCAATCCTGAGGGACCCTGGGGGCCAACTAGCCCATCAGATGCTTCCAGTAAGCGCCACTGCGCTGCATTGCAGAGAGGTGGTCTAGGCTGTGCCCCTTTTTACATCTCTCTGCTACGCAGCTCTGTGGCACTTATTGAATGTACCTAGTGGGCTAGTTGGACCCTAGGGACCCTTAAGATTGAAGCAGAATTATTTCCCCAACTTAAAACACACCACAGGGCATGTTTGCACAGTGGTGATGGGAGGGAATGGTGTAGGAAAGTGGCTCTATGTATACTGGACCGAAGTAAAATCAGCTGAACTACGAATTCCGATTTACTCACCTGTTATCAGGAGAGACCTCAGTGATGCATCTTTGAGCCCAGTACTGATCCAGAAAAGTAATTTTAACCGTACTTACCAGTAACTTGAATTTCCTTCCATAGGCTAACATTGACTGGTTTCATTTGGAAATTCTTTTAAGTGTGGAGTTTTGGAACTTTAAAATATTCACCTAAAATCAATCATCCGAACAACGAATTCCAATTTACTCACCTGTTATCAGGAGAGAACCCAGTGCTGCATCTTTTAGCCGAGCACTGACCCTGAAAAGTAATTTTAACTGTACTTACCAGTAACTTGTATTTCCTTCCATAGGAATCCATTGTCTGGTTTTCACCAGAAAAGTTTCGAAGTGTCTATTTTCACAAAATACAAATATTCCCTAAAAATCGCCTGTATGACTTAAACGCATTATTTTCACTGAGTAAGAAAAAGTAACGATAACACTACTTACTTCAATCAGGCTTTCGAGCAGGATTAAGTACAGAAACTGCTCTACTGGAAGTGGCAGAGTCAATTAGGTCGTCATTGGATTCAGGAGCACCGGCGTTGCTGGTGCTCCTGTATCTGTCGGCAGCTTTCGATACCGTGGACCACACTATCCTTGGCGAGCGATTAAAAGAAGGCGACCTGGAAGGAAATGTTCTCAGATGGCTGACCTCTTATTTGAGCGGACGCACGCAGAAAGTCACCCTCACGCCATATGAATCCAACCCAAAACCACTATGGTGTGGGGTACCCCAAGGATCAGCACTGAGTCCTTTACTCTTCAACCTCTACCTAGCTCCTCTGTTCTCTTTGATTGCCAACTGGGGAGGTGAAAGGTATTTCCTATGCTGACGACACCCAGTTGGTTTTCTCTTTTAAAGAGCAGACGGTGGATGGGTTTAAAAACTTTAAGGGTGTCTATGCGATATAGCGAGGTGGATGAATTCTAATAAATTAAAGCTGAATGCGGAAAAAACTGAGGTGCTGTTCTTTGGTCAAGGCAAAATGCCAGAGTCAGAGCTCTGGTGGCCAGTTGAAATGGGCAATCCGCCCATCCTAGCTACCTCCATCCGCAATCTAGGAGTGAAATGGGAAGCAAATCTGACCTTCTCAGCTCAAATACAACAAGTTTCGGCGACCTGCTTTAGTAAGTTAAAAAACCTTCTGAAAATCCTGCACCTTTTACTGGAAGACTGTCGCAAAACAGTAGTACATGCTACAGTTACTTCCAGGTTAGATTACGCCAATGCCCTGTATCTTGGTCTCCCCAAATACGCAATTCATCGCCTGCAGATGATTCAGAATGCGGCTGCGAGACTGATTTGCCGGATTCCTTTCCGACAACATGTCTCTCCGCATTTACGTTAATTACACTGGTTGCCAGTGGAGAAAATAATCATTTTTAAAGCCATGACAATGGCCTATCGGGCTTTGATTGGAAACTGCCCTAATTACCTGAAGGAAAGACTTTGTCCTTATGAACAGAATCGAGTGTTGTGTTCTAATTCCTTCAACTGGCTAAAGACACCGCGCTTTGAGAAAGCACGGCCAGACGGGAGAGCATTCACGGTTAAAACAGCCATTGTGTGGAACTCCCTCCCTGCCCAGCTGCGCAGCGCCAAGTCAGAACCTTGCTTTAAAAAATCCCTGAAGACATGGTTGTTCAAGACAGCAGTACTGTAGACCTGAAATATTGCACGCTTGCCTTTGTCGCCCCATTACCTTGTGTAATTCACTGCCGGGACACCCCTGTGTTGGGGGTAGCTGTCGCACTTAATAAATTACAGTATTATTATTATTATTAATTACCTGGTAAGTGAATTTCCTCCCATAGGATAACATTGGTGATTCTAAGTGTCATCTTTTAAAATACAATAATATTCCTTAAAAATCACTACTCTAACCAAAACGCTTTTACTTAACTGTTTACAGGAGATGTCCCAGGACTGAATCTAGGATCCAGTCCTGTGGTTAGAAAAGTAATCTATACAGTAACTAATTGCATTTAACTAGAAATTCACATTGAGCTCAATGTTGCATTGTGTTTGAAATTGTGTTGCCCATTGCAACAACTATAACTACTGTACTTAAAAGTCTATTGCCTATTTGCAAAGTATTTAAACTACAGTAATTCATTCTGAGAAAGTATATTGTGCAATGTAATGTATAATGTAATTATAATGTAATTTAAAAAATAAAATATCTAAAAATAAATAGTTTAACTGCTTGGCTGTCTGGGCTATTCCCCTGCTGTGCTGGGGGGCGGGGGGTGCACACAGCGCCCCCATGCTCATGACGAGCTCAGCTCGTCATGAGCCACGGTGCTCCGGTGCTCATGACGAGCTGAGCTCGTCACGACCACGCCCATTTAATGGAACGCTCAGCAGGGAAATTAGCCCAGCATGCGAGCGTTCCATGGGCCATGACGAGCTCAGCTCGTCATGAGCACCGGAGCACCGTGGCTCATGAAGAGCTGAGCTCGTCATGGGCATGGGAGGGGTTAAAAAAATGTAGTAAATCGGTATAAAAAAATAAATATAACAATTAATACTTTAAAAAAAAAAACTTTCAAATTCACTGAAAAAACATAGGTTTCAGACATGTTATAGTTAGGAATTAGCATTTAAAAAACCTTTGAAATTGACTGAAAAAAACATAGGTTTCAGACATGTTATAGTTAGGAATTACCATTTAAAAAACCTTAGAAATTCACTGAAAAAAAATAGATTTTAGGGGTGTTGTAGTTAGCTGGACATTTCACTCGTACAAAACCATTGAAATTCCTCCGTTATAGTTAGTTGTACTAACTATAACTCGCGCGCCCGCAATCCACTGCTGATGATGTCACATATTACATCATTCATGACACGGTCAATGGCATCACTAATGACATCTCAAATGACAAATATTTGTGCGTGAGTAAGGGAACAAACTTTATTCAGGCCATTCGTAGAATGACAGCAGTACGCAGAAACATGAATTCACCTGATTGACTTTGAAATATTCCACACCAACATCAGGGCAATTATCAAGTAAGAACCTATAACAAGTATGAAAAAATAATGAGAACTTCCAGTTCACCGACTTGTAAATTCTGAATATTGCACTATGGGAGTTGTATTTTTAACATCAAAATCACGTGACTTCATGTTTTTAAAGCACGCAATTCTAGGGCCAGATGTAGGTAAATCTATTTTACCGACTCATAAATACAAAATTTTACCGATTCGGTATTTATGAATCGGTAAAATAGAAGTACTGAGATGTAGGTAAATCCAGATGTGCATTTACCGAATCTGTAATATTCGGTGTTTACCGATTCGGTAAATACCGACCGGTAATGCCCATTCATTCCTATGGGCTTTGAAGCCCGTAGGAATGAATGGGCATTACCAATTCGGTATTTACCGAATCGGTAAATACCGAATTTCACAAGGGTGCAGGGGGTGTCACTTTGACACCCTCTAGCACCCCCAAAACAGGTTCGGGTGCCATGTGGCAGGCATACATGCCCTAAGGGCAGGTCTGCCTTACATATGGCACGGGTGTGCATGCACACATGTGCATGCACACCGGAATCGGTATTTTACCATCAAATTGAATTTGATGGTAAAATACCGATTTGGTAAGGCTTGTGGGACTCAGAAGAGTCCCACCTACATATCAAATTTACCGAATCGGTAAAAATACCGATTCGGTATTTTACAGATCGGTACATTTACCGATTCTGTAAAAATATGCCCCCTACATCTCAAATTCCATTTACCGGTCGGTAACGGCCGAATTCGGCCGTTACCGACCGGTAAAAGCCTACCTACATCTGGCCCTTAGTGTTTTACTTCTACCTGTGAGCAAGGCCAATCAGCGCCGAAACATTGGGAAATAGAAGCATGCTGTGCTGCTGGACGCTGAATAAAAGTCCTGTCTCCAGTATTGGGCCTCAATTTTTCTTCGTTCACAGCAGTGATTTGATGGGCTGCTCCATGCCCATTATCTTGAGGCTGCCCTGAAGGGTCGGGGGCTCTGTAGGTTGGAGGACTTTGTCCATTGAATTCAGGAACATGACCCACTCGCGCGCACAACCTACAAAGGAGATGCCAAAGGAGCGAAAATATATGTGCATGAAGAAGGGATTCGAGTAGGAGTACGTCTTGTTTCGATCGTGCTGGTGAACAATCTTTATTCAGGCCATTGGTAGAATGACAGCACTACGCGCCAAAACTTCGGATCAATGCCGTGAGGGGAACGGCTCCACTGAACCCCCTGCCCTCTGCACAAGCACTCACCTGCTCTCCTCGGGGCAGCTGTGTTTGCCGCACCACACCGCCATGAGGGGAATGGCCAGGTGGTTGCGGCCTACAACCCCCAGAAGGCCTTGCAGAGCACTGCGCGATGATGTAATTGGAGGGCCCAGGAGGCCCTCTTATGCAGCACGGTCCTCCTGCAGCAAGGGACGCGCCAAAACTTCAGATCAACGCCATGAGGGGAACGGCTCCACTTGACCCTCTGCATTAGCACTCATCTGCTCTCCCCGGGGCCAGCTGATTTGCCGCACCGCACCACCATGCAGGCCTTGCAGGGCGCTGCGCGAAGACATCATTGGAGTGCGCAGGATGCCTCAATGTGTCAGATTTACCCTCTCTGTACAAATCTTTTTGTAAGTACCTCTTGTGCTTCCTGTAGAGCTAATGGCTCACGGCAGTTTAGTTTCATCCTTAAGTGATCAGCATATAGGATGCTCATTTTAAGTCGCTGAGGATGACTATATAGATATATATATATATATATAGGTGGATTTTTTAGTGTCGGACCGACTACAGACACTCAGACCACGGATTCAGCAGCAGAAAAAAAGTCAAAATGCAACAAAAGGAGGGGCGAGCACCGAAAAAAGCGAAAAATTGCCCAAAAAACCAAAAAGGCAATATTGGCGCAAAAAGCGATAAAAGATAGCGATATTATCAACCTGTCGACAACCACTCTAACTGAGGCTGAAAGACAACTGCTTAGCCTCGGTGTTACGTACAGCCCGGTCTCGGACTTCAACTACACCAGGACCCGAGTTGACATTTACTGCTATATAAGAGAACTGAAACTGAGGAAGTTTTTTAGCATCAAGGATGGTCTCAAAGAAAATGAACCGTCTAAGGACACAACAGATGCCTCTAGGAATCAAGCATTACCGGCCAGAGACACGAAAACGTGCCTAGCGTTACTTCAATTTGCGATGAATGATCCACTAGATGCTGACCTAGTTTCAACTCAAGATGAACTGAGAGCGGCATCCATCGAACAAGTGGGTGCAAACATCAGTCCTTTCAAACCTAAATCGAGGTTCATTCCAAACATGCCTAAAGACTTGATTGATGTTTTTCAAGACGTAGTGGTGGAAGATTTGAAACAACTACATCATAAGGTCAAACACAGGAAAAGATACAAAAGCAAACACGAACAAGAATATTCATCTCTGATCACTAAATTGAGCAAAGACCATAAAATCATTGTTACTACTGCAGATAAAGGAGGCAATGTGGTAGTTTGGCCTCGGGATGCTTATATTGAAGAGGCAATGAAACAACTTAATGATTCCTCATCTTACACTAAAACAACTGTGAAACAATACAATGAGGCTAAAGACTCTCTAAAGAAATGATTGCACAAATGGAAAAGAGAGGGGATGATCTCCAAACATGAGTTTGAATTTTTACATGTGGAATTTCCTGTGTTGCCCAAGCTTTATCTCCTCCCAAAGGTCCACAAAAAAGTTGTCCCAGTTCCCGGCCGACCTATCATCTCGGCAATTGCTGGAGTTGCCGAACATGTTACTTAATACATTGACTACTTTCTGCAAGATATAGTCAAAGACTTGCCAACCTATATTAAGGACATCAGAAAAATTAAGGGTGTTCCATGGAGTGATGATTTATTATTTATTACTCTAGACATTGAATGGCTCTATACGAGCATTGTACACACAACTTGTCTAAAGGCTTTGGAACACTTTCTTGGTAAAAGGTCTATCAATTGTTATAATCATAACCAAATGATAATTGAATTAACAACATGGTGTCTTAATAATAACTTTTTTCTATTTGGCAATGATATTTATCTCCAGAAACGTGGTGTTGCGATGGGGGCCTGCTTCTCCCCCAGCCTGCTTCTCCCCCAGCTATGCGTGTCTTTACATAGGCTGGTGGGTGGAGCAGGTCCTCAGACGCACACATGGGGCTATCTTTAACAAACATGTGGTACATTGGATGCGTTATATAGACGATGTTTTTGTTTTATGGAGGGGGGATTCTGATAGTGCTAATACCTTCCTTATGTCCTTATGTCTATTAATGCTAATCAGGAGAATCTCAAGGTCACATCCACCATTCTGAAGCAGAATTTCTTGATGTTAAAATATTTGTTCATGATGGATATCTAGCCACAAAACTACATAGAAAGAGCACTGCTGGCAATAACATCTTACATGCCAGCAGTGCCCATCCTAGGCATGTTATTGATAACATTCCTTTTGGAGAGCTTCTCAGGCTCAAACGGATCTGCAGTACAGATACGGATTTGGCAATCTGTACCAAGGAGGCCTTGGATAGGTTTAGATGCAGGGGCTATAAGAAATCCACACTGAAACAAGCATTAAAAAAGACCAATGTTAGAACTCGTGAGTCACTGCTACTGTCCACTCAGAGCACTCCTTTGGAAGCTGACTCTGGTATGGATGACCAAGCACCTAGATTTATTACCAGCTTCAGTAAACAGGAAAGAAAGGTCAGGTCCATTGAAGCAAAGATGGCCTATTTTAAAAACTGATCTAGTCCTGTCACCTAGACTACCAGATGGCCCCACTATTACCCATCGAAAGGGACCTTCTCTAAGAACTCAAATAAGTTGTGAGTTTCCTGAGCTTAAAGAAAAGAAGAATGCTTAAAATCCCGGCGGGGATTTAAACGTTGCTCCAACAGTAGGGCATGTAAATTTGGGATAAACACCACCCAATACTCTACACCGTTCAGACCACTTAATACCAACATCAAGGGTTCATTTAACTGTAAAACTGAATTTGCGGTCTATGTCCTGACATGCACCTGTGGCCTTAGATATGTTGGCAGTACTAGGTTACAGGTGCATGTCAGAATTCTCCAGCACCTGCGGGCTATTGTCAATAATGATGGTACATACCCGGTGGCTAGGCACTTCAAAGCCATACACAACAAATTACAGTGCCTTAATTACTATGTCATCGCTTCAGTTCCCAAGCCACGCAGAGGAGGGGACAGAGACAAAATGCTCAGTAGACTTGAATCACAGATGATTCTAGAATTAGACAGCAGGTTCCCTAACGGGTTAAACACTACAGAGGATTTACATGTATTTTTTATAAATTTAGCGACTTTTGGATGATTAATTTGGGTGGAGTGCTCTGCCTAACCGTCTTTATGCTCATCAATTCCTGAAGTTCGCCTTCATATTATACCTTTCTTTTATATTTTCACGATTTCATTTATTTCTTTCATTTATTAGGATTTATCTCTTTTTGGCACTTCTTAAATTTGGACATAGACATTTTGGCATGCACATATTCCTTTGTCTTCTTTTCTTGAGATTACCCTTTATGTTGTGTTTCTTTTTCTATTGGAATCCTGAGTTTTTTAAATATGTTGATTTTCTAATGTGGCTGTTAGTGGAAGCAGGATTTGGGTTTTTTATTTTCTCATTTTCCAGCATCTTACAGTGAGTTTATTTTTATGACCTTCTATGCATTTATGCAGAGAAATTTGCAGTTTACTGTGGCATTTCCTTATACGATTATGAGGATTGAGGTTTACATTTGCTAATTTGCCCATTGTTCCTCTGTTTACATATTTTTGCGCAATTTGCACACTTTCTATTTGCACTTTATTGCAGGATTTGCACCAATATACAAATTGCCTATTGTTGCACATGCGATATTTGTACTTATCCACACAGTATTCTGGATGGTCATTGCATTTATGCTTTTATATATATATACTAATTTTCAGCACATTATCAATTTTAATCTTACAAATGCTTAGGGGATAGAAAGTAATATGGATTTAATATGTAACAACAGTTTTTTACCCATTGGATTTTTAACACAACTAGGAACTACGAATAACTAGAAGACAGACTATTATGTTCATAGCCGGTAGTGTGTCCTTGCTTTTCATTACCACGTGGGGTGTTTTGAAAAAATTTGATTAAAAAACTGTGAAAAAAATGTATTTAAATGGTGTATGGTTCATTACCTGACGATCTGTGAGCAAGGGCGGATGCCCGCAACACGTCAGATTTAGTGACTCTACTTAAATAAATATCTTTTTGCCGAAGAAATACGTTGGATTTTCGTGGTCTCTACTATCGCGGTGGCGGTGTGGTGAGAGACTGCTGTGGATATATATATATATATTACTACACTTGCACAGAACCGTCCGGTCGGCATACAAAGGAGAGCACTCATGGGATATTGTTTCAAAGTGTTGTGTTGTTTTTAATGTGCTAAGACCCTCCCGTACTGACAGATGCGTTTCAGCACCCTGCCATTATCGATGTCAGTGTGTACAAGTGAAAAACACCATTTTAAAGTGCATTAGTGCATGACATGAGTTAAAATCATTGACATCAAAGATGGCCTTAAAGCATTCATACATAGTTTAAAATTCATGGCTGCCATATTTGAACATGTTCCTGACAGTAGATAAACACAAAGATTGTAGCAGCGGACCCTACGAAGCCGCACCTAGAACCCTGTTCCAAAAAGTTTATAAAGTTTTGTGCCGCAAACCCCGACGTCAGCTGCTAATTGGCGTCGCTGTGCTTTCCAGATCAAAAGTACTTTGTTTGGTTTTCTATGGGGGCGCACAAGAAAGAAGTTCAGAAAGGTAGTCTGTGTATATAGAAAAGTTCTTTATTCGTTATTGTTTATTCTTTTAAAAGTAGTCACTGTGCCCTTTACAAACAGATCAACCAACGCGTTTCACTCCCAACCAGGGAGTTTCTTCAGGGCGACTAAAGTTTACACTGGTAGCGCACGCCCGGATCCTCCAAGTTCGCAAACAAAGTTTGTATCTCTTATTCCTGAAGGTTGAGTTTTCTACTTCTCTTGTTGGTTCCGTCATATTAAGTAAGGGTGTATTAGTTTTCATTTATGATGGTTCTAGAATCTTCAACAAACCTCATGATAAGGATATTGTGGAATCCCCTATTGATGGCGTATCACGCTCCGGTGCTTTGAAATTCTGGTGTGGAAAGTCAAGTCTCTTCCTCCTCCCACAGTCGTTTGTAGGATCCAAAATCGTGAACCTGGAAAAGTTTCCTCGGTCGTCTCACAGTAACGGCGTGGATGGTCCCAAACTTTGTGACCATCCACGCCGTTACTGTGAGAAACTTTGTGTACGAACTTGGAGGATCCGGGCGTGCGCTACCAGTGTAAACTTTAGTCGCCCTGAAGAAACTTCCTGGTTGGGAGTGAAACGCGTTGGCTGATCTGTTTGTAACGTGCACAGTGACTACTTTTAAAAGAATAAACAATAACGAATAAAGAACTTTTCTATATACACAGACAACCTTTCTGGACTTCTTTCTTGTGCGCCCCCATAGAAAACCAAACAATGTTCCTGACAGTTACATTTTATCCTTAGTAACAGGTACTCCTCTCAAAAGCATATACATGTGGTCAATTCATAATAAAAAGAACCTGAAATATACAATTATAGTTAATGTAGACCATGTTTTTTTATATATGTGAAAAAATATACTTCATGATAACATTTTCATAAAGCGAACACAATGTTTTTTGTTTCAAGGAGTACACAGAAGTTACCACAATTCGGGCAAATCTACTAAACGGAAATAGCAAATATGCGAAGACCCAATCCTTTATGGATAGACATATTATTTTGGCACTGATATCTGCAAGAGATGTAATACTGAAAATTAACAAAGAACAAGAGGACAGATGTAAATCAACCAATGCTTTAAATTCATTCTAGGTGAGCCCATAGATCCTCATCATTATTAAGGGCTAGAGGAGCTTTCGTTTGTATATCTAGATGTATTTTGATTCAAGACCTCACAACAATCTTGTTCTGTTCCCATCTCTTTCGTTCTTGGGGACCTGATCAATAGAAAAGAACTTTAGTAGGTCAAGATTACCGTTATGCATTTTCTCGAAATGACGAGCCGCTGGATTTGTGGCATCTTTTTTTGAAATGTCGCACATATGTTCCAGTATGCGCTTTTTTTGCTGGATGACTAGTACTACCCACATACCTATTTGGGCATGGACATTCCAAGACGTACGCAGCAAATTCTGAGTTACAGTTAAGAAGTCGGTTAATGTTTCTCATTTTTTTCTTTTTGTATCACTTTTTAGGATGTTATAATCTGTTACTTTGTGGCTATATTTATATGCCTTGCATTTTAAGCAAGACAAAAAGCCCCTCACCTTCTCTGTTTTGCATGGAGTTGGATGAAAATCAATGTGCACCAAATGGTCGCCTATAGATTTGCAGCGCTTGGAAGTTATCAACGAGTACATGGGAATAATTTTTTTTAGAATATTGTCAGTTCGGAGAATATGCAATTTTTTCTTGAATATTTGATCCACTTCAGAGGACTTGGCATTTTAATGGGTAATCATTCTGGCCGGGGTGACGTTGGGCCCAGTTACAGAGTTAGATGTTGTTGGTATCAAGAGTTGAAGTCTATCTAGCTTTTCTGCTTTAGTGTGTGCTTCATGGAGGATATTAGGGGAGTACCCTCTGTCTCTAGATCTATTAAAGGTATCCTCTCTTGGGTCTATCATACTCTGCGTGTGTTGTGCAGTTCCTTTTAATCAGAAGGAGTTCCCCATAGGGGATATTATTAACCATACTCCTTGGATGGAAGCTCCTAGCATGACTGGATTTCCCGCTGTAGGTTTTCTATACAGGTGGGTGAGAATTCTTGATTCTTCAATATAGACTTCTAAGTCTAAATGGCAGACACTCGTATTACTGATGTTCCAACTGAATTTTAAATTGAGACTTTTGCAGTTAAGGAAGGCTACATATTCTTCGGCCGAAGAGTGACTGCCCTTCCACACGATGAACAAGTCATCAATGTAGTGGCCCATAGTGTTATGTTGTCCATCCACTGCACGGGTATATCTCTTCACTCCACGTGCTTCTCCTACCAGCCTACGAAAAGATTCGCATAGCTGGGGGCGAAGCACGTGCCCATCGCTGTTCCACGTTGTTGCTTATATAGTTAGACCGAGAAGATGAAGATGTCATTTTCAAGGCAGAATGTTAGCATTGTCAATAACATGTCATTGTGTTTCTTGAATTTCAGGGGTCGCTTATTCAGAAACCATTTCACAGCCTCTACCCCATCTCTATGGTTGATACAGGTGTAAAGGCCTATGATGTCTAATGTAATAAGAAGCATATCATCCTCCCAGTTTACACCCTCAATGAGTCTAAAAAAATCGCCTGTGGCCTTAATGTAAGAATTAAGACTTCTAACCCAAGCTGCCAGAAAGAAGTCAGTGTAAATAGAGCAGTTCTCCAGCAGACTATTGATGGAAGCAACAATGGGTCTCCCTGGCAGTCTGTTAGCATTTTTGTGACAAACAAATTAGGGAATTATTCACTTCATAAAGCCCCTCTGTGATGCGTTCCCCTATTTTTTTGATCATCTCACTGTCTTTGCCTGAGTATGCGCTGCATTGCTTGGGACTTGTTCATCTATCTATCTATCTATCTATCTATCTATCTATCTATCTATCTATCTATCTATCTATCTATCTATCTATCTATCTATCTATCTATCTATCTATCTATCTATCTATCTATATATCTATCTATCTATCTATCTATCTATCTATCTATCTATTCAACACATGGTCCTCCTCACAGACCACTGACACAGAGGCACAGCAGAGAGTTACCCACAGCCGGGTAGGTTGTGCAATTTTTTTTAAATTATTGTGTGAATCCCAAACTTCCAAAGAAGGTGCAAAACAAGTAAAATAAATGTGTTTTGGCTACACGCCTTAAACGACCACCAGTAGGTAGTTGTAATTAGGACCTAGTATCCATAGGAAAAGCATTTTTATGTTTCGCCAATAACTTTGGTGCAGTTTGATGAATCTTCACAAAACTTTCAAAATTAGTATGACGCTCACTTCAGAAGCAGTCTTGAATGGGGGTCGAGAAATCAAAGAAAAAACAAATTTGGATATCTAGGGACGCGAAGGCGCTGCAAACCCTCCTGATCTCCGGGAAGTGTTGGCAGCCATTGTGGGACTTAGCTTCAGCTGAGTCCCAAAACAAAATATAAAAAAAAGAAAAGGAAGCAGGGTAGGAATACCCGGACCCTTAGATCTGGTTCTGGGGTCCCAGAGGGATCCTGCCAGGGCAAAAAGGATTTTTTAAAAACATTTTCACAGAAACTCATCACGTATTACCTAATCTGGTGAAAATAAAACAAGTGCAAGCTCTCACACTTGTTTTGAAAATGGACCTCAGGTAGGCCAGGTGTCGGGGGCATTTTATAAAAAAGAGTAGGGTGGCAGATGGTGCCACCCCTCCTGAGGCTCCTTGAGCCCCAGGGACCGCCACCTTCCCAGGGCTATATTTAAAAAATATAGGGGGTCCGCGTGGACCCCCTTCCATGGGCTATTTTGAGTTTCAGGGACCACCACCTCCCTGAGGCTTTTGTTAAAATATTGGAGGGGTCCGTGCCATCATAAGCAGTGCATTGCAGGGACTTAAGTTATAGTTAGCTAAGGTAACTATAACTGCTAAATTTCGATGGTTTTGAATGAGTGAAATCTAACTAGAACATTCCTATAACCTTTGGCTTTTTCAGTGAATTTCTGAGGTTTTTAAATTCTGTATCCTAACTAACCTTTGCTTTTTTCAGAGAAGTTCGATATTTAAAAAAAGTTTTATTTCGTAACTACAATGGCACTGTAATCTTTGGTTTTTTAAGTGAATGTCTTTTTAGTTTTATATCCTAACTATAATCTTTAACTCTTGAGAGTAAGTGTGTGAATGGGTGTGTGAGTCTCTCGACCTGGAAAAAAATGAGGCAAGATGGCGTCTGCTTAGCTGTGGCTGTAACGGTGTAGCAGTGATGGCTTGTAGCAGAAGAAGCCCAACGGAGCTTTAGCCTCAGCCGGGTGTGTTTCTATCGCATTTCTATCATATTTGGGAGCGGAAAATACCTTGTCTGACGGGAAATCCTGGGAGGTATGCTGACAAGGCTCGCCTGCCGTGGGTCAGCGAGACAACTGTTGCGGGAGCTGGCGGCTGCACTCGCTGCTCTCTCTCCCGGCCCGAAGCGCCGTGAGTGCACAGGAGGGCAGAGCTCGGGTCGAAAGCCGAGGCAGCTGAGGTCAGATCTCAGAGTAAAGCCTACCAGCGGAGCTGCACTCGTAGAAGAATCAAGTGTGTACAATCAGCGGGGCTCGACATCGGAGGAAGAGATGGCCCCTAAATTAAATTTGGCCGCAAAAGCTGCTGCGGGGAAAAAGAAAAATCAACGGGAGGAAACTGCAGCGGAGGCACTCAGAAGTCAAACGCCCTTGGCTGAACAGTCGGAGAGGAAGCAGCAGACTGCAGCCAGAACCCGTTTGGCTACTGCATCAATTGCGGACTTGTTTGCCAAGACTGGTAAAGGGAAAGCGGTAGAAGCAGCGACTAATGAGTCGGGGGGCAAATCTTTAGAGGTGGAAGTGGAGGTGGAGGTTCCCCTTGACGTTGTGGATGCCAGTGGGGTCCCCCCATATGATCCTTGCCCCAACACTCGATACCACGTTGCAGGGAGAAGCCTCGCAGGGCCAAGTGGAGGTTCTAGTGGAAGGAGTGACCTCTGGGGATGCCGCTGCAGTATTGGGGAGGAAGGATGGGCTCCCAGGATACCCGGATTCTGGATTGGTTATTGATGGCCCTCACAGCGACACAGGGAGTGGGGTACTCCCAGAGCCATCGGAGCGGGGAATTACCGCCGAGATAGATACTCAATGCACCGTGACTGGTTTGGAGATTGGTGGGGTTGGGGCTGGGGTTGGGGATGGAAAAGAGAGTGTCTCAAGCAAAGCCTTTTTCTCGGCCTCGGATGAGGTCGGTTGGTCCGAGTAGGATGAGGTCGGTAGCTCTTATTTGGACTCTGAGAGCAACCTTGAAAATGATCAGCCTGCAACTGCATTAAAGGCTCCAGCAGCAGCGGCTACAGGCGAGGTACATTCCCAGTATGAATTGAGTGGGGCTCACTTTTCCTCTATGCCCCTGCAGGGTAGCCTGGCATGGAGCTGGCCCAAATGCCGCTATTGGAATCAATTCACCAGGAAATTATCACCCACAGGGAGGAAACGCGCCAGGACAATCGAAAATCTCAGATGGCTATGAGGAAGATGCAGGGTGTTGTCAGGAAGCTGTCAAAGGCCTGTGCAAACACTGGGGACAGAGTCTCAAATTTAGAAGACAGGATAGTATCAACGGAGACGGAAGTGGCCGAGGCAGTTTCCAAGGTTAACGCGCAACATTCCCAGGTGGTAGACATACAATGGAAGCTTGAGGAAATGGAGAACAGGCTTCGACAGAATAACCTGAGGGTACTGGGAATTCCGGAGGGAGTTGAGGGCTCCGATATCAGGGCGTACATCATCAAGCTCTTTGAACAGGCATTCCCTGAACTGTCCAGCTAGAACTGGTCTACAGAGGTGCAGAGAGTACATCGCACCTCCTTTAAGATCAGAAGGAATACTAAGGAGGGGGATAAACCCAGGGCAGTTCTGATTTTCCTCGGAAATTTTATTCTGAGACAGGCTATATCGGATCTTGCCAGGCCAAACGGCAAAAAAAGCAGCGAAGGGGTCTCATTTTTCGTCCGGCCGGATTTCTGCCACTCGACCCTAGAAAGACGCTGGCGATTAAGAGGTATGATCAAGCCCCTCCAGGATAAAAAAAATGCAGGCATTTTTGATAAACCCGGCAGAGTTAAAAGTCATTAACGAAGGGATCACTCAGTTTTTCTCCTCTGAAGTGAAGGCCAAGGACTATCTGGACTCTTTAGGCAGTTAGACTGGATTTTCAAATAACTTTTGGTGGTACACTATGATAGATTGATGGATAGTAGGACTGTGGCTGGGGGCTGATTTTCGGAACTCTGTGTTTCCTTTCATGGGTTTTTTGGGTTTCACTTTGGTTTTGTTGTATTGTGTTTGTAGTCCTCTCCGCTTACATCGTGTCTCCATCACACTCACAGACTAGGTCTAAGTGCCTCACAGAGTAGGGGAGGGGGGGTCACAGGGGGTTGGGTTGTGGATGAAAGTGGGTGGTGGGGTCGGGGTGGGGGGGCGGGTATGGGTTCGAGGGGAAACTTGAAAAATTGGGAAAATGGTGCAGTATTAGACAAAGTATAAAATTAAGCAAGAAGTGGATGATTAAGGATCAGTTTCTTGTTGCAGGTCGCCTAGTTCAGCAGGATGGCGAACATTAGAATTTGCACAATTAACGTGGGGGGTTTGAATGACTGGAGGAAAAGGCAGAGTTTGGCATATCTCGTGAAATATAACAGAATAGACGTTCTTTGTCTCCAAGAGACTCACCTCCCATGGTCTAAGAGGATTTTGCTGCTCCTCAATGGTTTCGAATTGGTGGCATGTTCAACGCAATCCTCGAGCATTAGGGGGGATGCTATCTTGGTAAGGTCATCTCTGGGAAAGGCTAGGAAAGTTAAAGTTGACAGCAATGGAAGATGGGTAATAGCTGAAATGGATATGGGCTTTAAATTAAGCGTTTTATATGGATCTAACAAGGACGATCCAGAGATTTTTGACTTCTTAGAAGTAGAGTTAGTCAGTTGGCCTACACCTATAGTAGTAGCCGGGGACTTAAATATCTCAGTGGATTGGGGTATTGGAGTAGGGTACGCTGGGCGGAAACCCAGAGTTTTTAGGGCATTACAGGATCTTATCAGCTCACATGGGCTGCAGGATGTGTGGGGTGCTAAAGAACATCAAAACCCTGGTTATACTTATTTTTCAAACCCCGCCCAAAAGTATACGAAGTTAGATTACTTTCTTATATTGTCTTCTGAGATAAAGAGAGTAGATATTATAAAACTCCTGAGGTTAATTTCGGACCACAACCCTCTGGTATTATTGTTTGATCTGGGTAGGGTGGAAAGGAAAAGGACAGGTTGGACTTTCGAAAGGAGATTACTAGTAGATAGCAGGGTCCTTGAACATCTACCTAAATGGGTGGGCACATTTTTTGCAACGAACAGATATAGTACCTCCCGTAATGGGGTTTGGGGGGCTTTTAAAGCAACCTTAAGGGGATAGTCTATAAGTTGTTCCGCTAGGCTGAGAAAAGAGGATAGGTGTCAGGTTGAGAAATTAATGGGGAAGTTAGAGGTTGCTGAAGAACAGCATGTTAAGGATATTGTTTTAAGGCGGGATAGCAGCGAAAGTCAAAATGCACTGTTAGTAGTTAAAGCAGCACTACAGAAGGAGGTAACTCAGAAGGCGATGGGCGAGTTTCAAACCTCTAGGGCTAAACGGTATGAAACAGCGGAGCAGGCAGGTAGAGCTCTAGCTCTCCGGTTAAGGCAGGAAAAAGCCAAGAATGTAATTTCTTGTATAGAAGAGGAAGGGAAAGAATATACCGAAGTGAAGGATATAGTGAGGGTGTTTGAGAACTTTTATAAAAGGCTTTATGATGAGGAAGATCACGTTAGGAATAAGGAGGATGAGGTTTTAGATAGGGGCCTTCGCCTGGATGATGCAGCCAGAGAAGAACTGGATAAAGATTTTACGCCAAGTGAGGTTTTAACCGCACTGCGGGAATTAGCCCCCAGCAAGGCGTCAGGCCCAGACGGGATCCCCCGGGAGGTATACAGAGCCATTGAATCTGAGATCGCTCCTTTGATGGTTGACTTGTTTAATGGGATTATATACTCAGGGGTGGTCCCGGATTCATGGAAGGACACTAATATTATAATCTTCCATTAGAAGGGGAAACCAAGTGAAAAACCAGGGTCTTATCGCCCGATCTCGCTGATTAATTCGGATACGAAGCTGTATTCCAAAATTTGGGCCAAGAGGTTGGGCAGGATCATTGGCGGTCTTGTATCCCCGTGGCAGCATGGGTTTGTCGCTGGTCATGGTACAACAGAACACATAAGCAGAGCAATAACACTGTTTGACGCCCTGGCTGCCACGGGGGGGGGAGATGGCCATAATCCTGCTCGATGCAGAGAAAGCCTTTGACCGTGTTGTTTGTAGCTTTCTTTGGGGTATTCTGGCCGGGACAGGCTTTGGTGAGAAAGTTATTAGAGCTCTTAAAGCCATGTATTCAGATCCGGCAGCAAGAGTGACGGTTATGGGTGAGAAATCGGAAAAGATAGATATTAAGAGAGGCACGCGCCAGGGCTGTCCTTGCTCCACCATTCTCTTTTCCCTTTATATAGATCCTCTCATCCAGGAAATATTAGACTGCCCTAGGATAACCCCTGTGATTTTTAATGTTTATGAGAATAAAATATTGGCTTATGCCGATGACCCGGCGGTTATCACCACCAACCCACAGCAGGCGCTCCCTGTTCTGGCTCAGATGGCGAAGATCTTTGGCTGTGGTTCAGGGTACTTATTAAACGAATCCAAGATGCAGATAATCTGTTCAAAAAATATTGTTAAATCTGATTCTAGATTCGTGGATTCTGCTATCTATCTAGGGGTAAAAATTAATGCTTCAGTTGATCGAATTGTGGAAGAAAATTATACTCCCCTCATTAAGTCTATAGAATCTGAACTAAAAAGAATAGATGTACTGCATCTTTCGCTGGTAGGGAGGGTCAATGCACTAAAAATGCTGATGTTTCCCAGGGTGCTGTATTTGTTTAGGGCCATACCCCTATTTATTGATGAAAAAATAATGAAAAGTCTGGAGTCCATATTTATCAGATTCATCTGGCAGTATGGCAAGGTCAGGCGGTCTACCAGCCTCATGTCACTACCCAGGGAAAGGGGGGGGATGGCACTTCCGAATTTGAGACTCTACCATTGGTCTTGCCTCCTGATCCAAATGTCTATTTTCTTCCATTCTGAGGTGGACCCTAGGGTGGAGAATATTCGTGGACAGAGCCCTCCCCCGATTTTTGAGATGCTGTTGGGGGGAAAGGCAACTGGTCTTCTGTTGTTGAAGTTGAAAGGAGATATTATAAAAAGGCCCGATTTAAGACTCTTTATGGGGCCTGGCTGGTTTGGAAATCTATCCTTAAATTTTTTAATGCCCGAAAGCTAAACTCTTATATGCATCTCGGTAACTCTGGCCTCTTTCCTCAGCTGAGAGCAGACAGGAACCTTCAAGTGTGGAATCGATTGGGAGTTAGGACTCTTGGGGATAATATGGAGGTAGATAAGATAGTGGGGTTTAATGTCTTACAAAGTAGGTTTGGTATTCCAGCCGACCACTGGCTTTTGTATGGCCAGATAACTCGGACCCTGAAGGCCCTAAGACCAAAGCTTTTACCCCCGGTGGATCTCCCCGTAGTCGAGGTTCTAGCAAGAGGGTGTAAGAAGATTAAAGTGGTGTGTAATCTCCTTCTTTTGGGGCTGCAAGACGATATGGAGAAGACTGAAAGTAATTGGGCTACAAAACTGGGGAATCCCAATGTCGATTTGGATTTGGCCATATGCCTGATTAAAAAGTTATTTTGGGCCTCTAATTTACGGGCCCAGCACTACAAAACGGTTTTTAACCTTTATTATACTCCGGCAAAATTGTTCGCCTGGGGTGTAAGGGAAGATGATAGGTGCCCTAGATGTAATGTTGGCCAAGCGGATATTCTACATATGTTCTTCCACTGTAATCAGCTGGGCCCACTGAGGGATGATATAATGAAATGTTGGGAGGGGCTGCTAGGTCATAAGATCAATCTATCCCCTACCCTGATGTTACTAGGTACGGATTCTAAGCTGAATTTGGGGAAGGATGAGGGAGCCCTAGTTTTTATGTCAGTTGCTGTGCTACGGATTTTAATTTCGGCGGGTTGGAAAGATGCTACGGCTCCCTCCTTCCAGATGTGGCTCTCTAGATTATTGGGTATACACAATATTGAGTCCAGCCTTTATGAATTGAAGGGTGTAAATAAACGTGAGATGGGAAGACGCTTCTGGGCCCCCATCACAAGCTGGAGGGAAGCAAGATTGTGATCTGGGAGGTAGTATCGTAATGTTATGGATCTGAATGTTTTTGTTGGGCTCGCCAGAGGTAACTGTTTCTGCCTCTATCACTATGCTTTTATTATTATTGTGCTTATATTCTCCGACTGTTTTTACTAACCCTGTGTATATTGGTCTTAATTTTTTAGCTGTGCGTTCGCCCAGGTTTTATGTATTTGTGCAAAAAAAAAAAGGTGTGTGAGTCTCTCAGTGGGTGTGTGAGTAGATAGATTTTGTCTCTCAGGGAGTCTGTGAGTGTGTGTATCTGATTAGGTCTGTGAGTGTATGCATGACTGGGTGCATGAGCAACAGTATAAGCATTTGGGTGCATCTGTGAGTGGGTGCATGAGACTGTTAGTGGGTCTATGCATGGATTTTCATCCTGTTGTCTCCTGCGGTGTTCGTGACTGTGCTTTGGCGCTGGAGGTCAGAGGAAGCTCTGCTTGACCCCTTGGAAGCGCTCTGCTATTCTACTTGGAAGCGCTTTGCTAGGCGCTACTTTTCGCCGGACCCGCTCCGCGGGTCCCGCTTCAAGCTGCAGTCTGTCTCCACTTCTTCTGGGCTGAAGGCTTTCAGGGCTGCGAGCGTGTGCACTGCTGGACTCAGTCTCCCAAGAGTCCCAGCAGTGTGAATCACCAATTACACCCGGTGACGCTCTCCCTGTAGGCC
Organism: Lissotriton helveticus; assembly: GCF_964261635.1. Classification (NCBI taxonomy): domain Eukaryota; kingdom Metazoa; phylum Chordata; class Amphibia; order Caudata; family Salamandridae; genus Lissotriton; species Lissotriton helveticus. The sequence continues at coordinate 1,533,940,921 of NC_136067.1, forward strand.
ACGCCCCCAGCTGTGAGGAGAAAAGGCTCCGGATCTGCCTAATCTGTGGATTTTCATCCTGTTGTTTCCTGCGGTGTTCGTGACTGTGCTTTGGCGCTGGAGGTCAGAGGAAGCTCTGCTTGACCCCTTGGAAGCGCTCTGCTATTCTACTTGGAAGCGCTTTGCTAGGCGCTACTTTTCGCCGGACCCGCTCCGCGGGTCCCGCTTCAAGCTGCAGTCTGTCTCCACTTCTTCTGGGCTGAAGGCTTTCAGGGCTGCGAGCGTGTGCACTGCTGGACTCAGTCTCCCAAGAGTCCCAGCAGTGTGAATCACCAATTACACCCGGTGACGCTCTCCCTGTAGGCCACGCCCCCAGCTGTGAGGAGAAAAGGCTCCGGATCTGCCTAATCTGTGGATTTTCATCCTGTTGTCTCCTGCGGTGTTCGTGACTGTGCTTTGGCGCTGGAGGTCAGAGGAAGCTCTGCTTGACCCCTTGGAAGCGCTCTGCTATTCTATTTGGAAGCGCTTTGCTAGGCGCTACTTTTCGCCGGACCGGCTCCGCGGGTCCCGCTTCAAGCTGCAGTCTGTCTCCACTTCTTCTGGGCTGAAGGCTTTCAGGGCTGCGAGCGTGTGCACTGCTGGACTCAGTCTCCCAAGAGTCCCAGCAGTGTGAATCACCAATTACACCCGGTGACGCTCTCCCTGTAGGCCACGCCCTCGAGTCCATCGTGACGTATTAATAGAGTGTCTGCACACCGCAGCGCGGTAGCGCGCGGGTAGCGCCCGGGAGAAGCCCGGGACAAGGGCGGGCCCTCTGAGGCCCTCAGAGGCACGAGAAGGCTAGGCTAGGCCCATTCCCTTAGGCCTGGTAAGTCATACCTTATTGTAAACTACCTGTGAGACTACACCTAAAGCTAATCTGCAGCCGGGTAGGTATTTAAGTTCCTTTCCATTAGTAACACTTACTGCAGTGTAATCCCAGAATTCCAGATCGACATAAAACTTGCTCCTTCACAGCGCACTCACGATAGTGTTTCCCAGCCAAGATGACAAAGAAACTAAGATCTGGTAAAATAATAGTAGGAAGATCCAGCTCCAAAACGAAATCAAATCCCCTTCGTAACAAACATAGCCAATCTACCAACATGAAAAGTACCTGCCAGCTCTTTAACTTTTGGGAAAAGGGTAAAAACAAAGCCTTAGGGTCAGCTAACAAAGCAATGGACCCAAAAGATCCCGGAGTTATCCATTTAGACTTTACCTTAAATGATGTTTCAGAAAATCTTGAAATCAAAAAAGCTAAGGCGGACTCAAGTCCAGCTAGGACGCTACAATTCCCCCCCAAGAGTGATTTCTCACCCCCCCTGTTTTCTACCCTGAAAAATAATATTGTCCTAGTACCAGAGGTAATCATAAAAACAAAAAAAGATATAGAGCAAGACAATTTAAACATCATGGCAATTCCCCACGATGAAGCTACTCAGCCTGCAAACAGTTCTCTAACCAAAACTTCATTTCACAATGGTTTGTCTCCACTGATTCTAGATGAAGTCCTATGTCAACGGTATTTAGAAACCGATCCCACAGCAGTTGAGTTACCCCAGAATACTCCGCTAATGTCAAATCATGCCGGCCTACAACTTTACAGCAGTACCCCCTCTAAAACCTCACACTCTCACTTTTCCTCTAGCCCAACTTTAAATTTGTTCGGAATAAATTCCTCCCAATGCAAGGGGCCTGACAAACCGCTTTCCGACTCCCTCTGCATCTTAGAACATTTATTGGCCTCTATCTTACACTTACTGGAAAAATTTGTGGGGGGATCCGATTGCGTGCTTGACACAGTGACCCAAATTCTAAAAGTCCTGCTGAGGTCCCAAAAAGAGAATGAAGCGGGCGGGAAGGGGCCCTCCTCCCCTCCCACGGCCCCAGATCAGATCGGCATAAATGAGCAACCCCTAGTAGCTACAACTACTTCAAAAATAGTGCAAGAAAAAATAGGTGCTCCCTTTCCATTTTCCAATTTAAATGGTTCAGTAAATCACGACTTTGTAATAAAACCCCATGGGGAAACCCTGCTAAAAACTGGAAATAATTTATTTTCAATTTTTAAGAAACAGAAGGGGGACGGGGAAATAGAGGAGGAAGCTATTCAGGGGGAAACTGATAATAGAGAGAAAATAGGGTCTTTAAAAAAGAACGGAAAGCACAAAAGGAAACTGTTAAGACGGATAGATAAAAATAGGCGGAGGAAAATTTTATTTAGGAAAAACTTAAACTTTCCTCCACCGGAAGTATCACCCCTAGCACAGATGGCAGTGGGAAATAACAAAAACCCCGTCAACATGTTAGCCAAAGAAAACACCTCCTTAACACCCAAGGCAAAATCTCCCTTCTTACCTACCCATACATCCCCCTTGTCAGCAATCACTAACATATTTACCTTTGGCCAACAAAGCAATAATACTAGGGTTATAAAAGTGGCACATAAATCGACATCCCCATGTCAGGTTTTAAAGCCACTTACCCAAGTAACCATGGCACTTAATCCCTTCGCACCCGTCTTCCAGGGTGTAACAGCTCAGGGTGCTCCTTCCCAAGGCTCATCGAACCAAGAAGCAGATAAACCAACTTTATTAGGGCAAGAACATAATTTCCCTGTCGAAAAAATGTCTTCTTTCAATCCCTTTGTAATTACACCCACGGAAGCTCCTGCAAAGGTTACTTTGGACAAAGAACACATAGAAAATAATATAGATACTGTATGGGTAGACTTCTTTCCCCTTTTTGAACCTGACTGTATTCTGAACAGATCCCTCTTGTTGAAATACTTCCAAGAGTCCGCCAATCTGAAACTTATTCAATCAGCCGACCTAGATATAGTTTTACAACAAGAGTCTGAAGCGGGGAAGGTTACGAGGGTGAAGTTTTATTCTAAACTGGTAGCTAATCTCATCTTGCAACGGGCTGAAGACCTCCAGAGTAGGGGAATAGATGTAATTCCTGTTTTACTGCCCTCTTGTCGGAATAAGGCTGTTAAAACGCTAAACCAACGGAACCCCCCGTCTTCTATGCTGCTTGCCGCAGCAGGCAATATAAATAACTTGGGTGAAATCAAAGAATTAAAAATAAGCAAGTCTAGTGATTCTCGAGTGGTATCATATGCTCAAACCTCCTCCTCAACTTATCAAACTACCCCTAGAGAGGAAAAGGATCTCTGGAATTGGCTGCCCAAAGTATTAGCCGACAAATCTTCAGGAAAACCATTATCTAATCAGTTCCTTTAGCACGGACTTATCTATAATATCGTGGAATTTAGCAGGTCTAAAAAATAATATGGAGAAAACACAATTTCTCCTATCCCTAGAAGCAAACATCATATGCCTCCAGGAGACATGGTGCAACGAAAATCTCCAAATAGGGAAGGACTATATTGTTCTAGAAGGCAGTGCTACTGCGAACAAAAAAGGCCACGCCAGCGGGGGCATAGCCTGCCTATTATCCAACCGTATAAACTGGGACTACAACCATTTCCTGGACTCAAGTAAACTTTTCCAGGTGGTTACCTTGTTTGGGTCAGGCAACCTTTTAGCTGGAATCCATCTGGCCTTGATAAATGCCTACATCCCTCCTGAAACGGGTTTTAACACAATTTTAAATAAAATCTTCCTTCATATACAGAGCATTAAGGAGAAAGATCCTGGAACGGTCATTATCCTAACCGGGGACTTGAATTGTAAAATCTCCAATTTTAGCTTAAATCTATTTTCCGACAAAATCAGAGAAGATACACTCCATATTCCTCGGGCAACGTTCCCTGAAAATATATTAACAAATAAACGGGGTAAATTATTACTAAACGAGTTGGTAGAAATCGATGGGATAATCGCTAACGGGCGTCTCCCCTCAGACTCTCCAGCAAACTTTACCCACAGATCGTATCAAGGGGAATCAATTCTTGATTATGTTATAATAGGGTCTCATTCATTTGAGTTACTAAAGGATATCGCTGTAATTGATACCATCTTCAGCGATCATAAAATCATTTCAATCTTAATGAACGTACATCTCCCTAAATGTGACCAATGGTCCTTGAACAGCAACCAAATAAATTTTGGTAACAGTTCGGGAAGATGTTATTGGAATGCAAGGGCTCATCGTTACCTGGAGGATATGCTAGATATAGCAATCTCTGAGCTCCCCTCTTGGTATGGCCGTGAAAACGAGCTTTTTTCCTTATTTCTGAGTTCAATAATAACAGGGGTTGAAAAGCAGAATAAGAAAAAAATCACCAAAGTAACCCACTGTCCTTTAAAATCGCTCAATGTAGACCTGAATAAACTTATAAGGGCCCAATACTTAAATAGAACTGAGGATAAATCCCGACAAATAACAACTCTAAAAAGGAGAAGGAGGCGACTCCTACACGCTCTTCAAAAAGAAAAAGAGGATACCATCTGGGTAAAAATAAGGGAAGCTGCAACTAATGGAGAATTGAGACAGTTTTGGTCCCTTATAGGTGAAGGGTGCGGAACGAGATCCATTCCGCTCCCCATCCCTATCGAGGAACACATATGGAGGGATTTTGTCTCTAATCTCTATGCCAGTAACCATTCAGTTTCCCCTCAAGTACGGGTTTTAGATATTAGCCCATCGATAGAGTCCTTTTCAGAAAAAGACATAGAACTCGCCATTGGGGAAATGAGACGCTCAGGGGCTATGGGCCCCGACGAAGTCCCAATCAATGTGTTAAAGCAGAATAGGGCCAAATGGAGCAAGCTCTTATGCCCTATCTTTAATTCCTGCATATTTAGCGGAAAGGTCCTACCTTCCTGGAAGGGAAGCATCCTGGTCCCATTGTACAAAAAGGGTGATCGTCTTCTCCCCCAGAACTATCGCCAGATTGCATTGTTGGATGCAATCGGCAAAGTTTTTATCAGATGTCTGCTCAAACGGATAAATGCCTGGGTTGAATCTGCAAATATCCTTCCACTTGAGCAGACAGGCTTTAGAAAAAACCATGGGACCATGGATAATCTAACTGCCCTCCAGGTAATAGTTGATAAGTACATAAGAGCAAGGAAGGGTAGAGTCTATGTGGCATTCATAGATTTCTCCACGGCCTTTGACAAGGTCGACCGTCAGGTATTGTGGAGAAAGCTACACATCTTAGGAATGCCACATAGCCTCTTACGCTTGGTCCAGGACCTGCATGACGATACATGGTGCAAGGTTTTGCTGGGAGGAGAAAGAGGTCTTTCCGGGCTCATTCCATCTGCAAATGGCCTCAAACAGGGCTGTCTACTAGCTCCCCTCCTATTTTCCCTTTATGTTAGTGACCTTCCCCTTACTTTATCAACATGTGTAGGAATTGCTCCACGTTTAGGCGAAAGACACATCCCCTGCCTAATGTATGCAGACGACATTTTAATATTAGATCTCTCCCCCAAGGGTCTTAATAACCGTCTGCATGCACTACATATCTTCTCTGAAGAACACTTTTTGAAAATAAATATTTCTAAAAGTAAGATAATGTGCTTGGAGGGACGAAACAAACTAAAACTGGACCACATTAGTTGGGAATTGGGAGGTCAGAAATTAGAAAGAGTAAAATCGTATGTCTTTCTAGGTATGGTAGTCACTAGTAATTTAAGTAATAAATTACACATTGAAAGTAGTTCTCGAAAAGCAAAGTCACAGGGTAAAGGCCTAAGAACTCTGTATAAATCAACAGGTCAGAGACACTTCGTTCATCTGTTGGAGGCCTTTCGGGCAAAAGTTCCCCCGACTCTGCTTTACGGGGTAGAATTAATTGACCTAGCAGAATGGGGCTTTTTAGACTCAGTGGAGGGCTCCCTACTGAGAAATTTAACCTCGGTTAATAATAGTTGTAGCTCGGCTACCCTGCGTCTAGAACTCGGCCTTAGGAGTAGTTGGGCTCAGGGACTTGCAGGAGTGATCCGCTGGGTCATTAGTCTGATTAAAGGAAAGCCATCCACTCTCAGATTCCTTATCACAAAAGAGTTGATGGGCCCCCTAAATGCATACTCGATCCTAATAAAGAACTATAGGAAAGCTATCACTCTCTTGGAGTTGGAGGAAGCTTCCATCTTAGAGCTTTCCATGAATCAATTGAAATCACAACTAAAGCAAGCTACATGGAAGCTAAGCTATGAGAGGGATCGGAATCTAACAACACAAAAAAAGGGGGCCACTCAAGTTGTTGATTCCTATTCAATCAGACAGATACAACCCTATCTGTCATGGAACATCCCGCATGGCTTACGCCGCTTTTGGCTACTTCTCAGGCAGGACTTGCTCCCCTTGAACAAGTTGTTGGCCAAATGGTACGGAATATCCAATGTATGTAATTTCTGTAACCTAGCAATTCAAGACTCCAAACATGCCCTGTTAGTTTGTCCTGCATTATTGTCTTACCGGCGCCTTTGGATAAAACCGGCTTGTATTCAGTTTGGTATTTCTTCTGCAACTGCTCTGTTGGATGCTATTATTAGCCCCCCGAATGGAATTTTTTGTAACAAAATTTTTACTTTTTTTAAATGTTTCTTGGAACTTTATTAATAGAATGGTAAATTACTTTTGTATAATTACTGTCTGTATGAGTTGTTTTATATGGTCAAAATTTTTTCATTGTCTTCTGTAATTGTATAATATGTGGATCTCCACGGAGTTCCAAAACATATTTAATAATAAAATTGAATTGAATTGAATTGGATGCATGACTCTGTGAATGGGTGTGTGAGTGGGTGCATGAGTCTTTGAGTGGGTCTGTGTGTGGATGTATGAGTCTCTGAGTAAGTGTGTGAGTGGGTTGTGAGTCTCTGAGTGGGTGTGTGCGTGTGGGCATATCTCTCTGAGTGGGTCTGTGAAACAGTGCCTGAGTGTCTGAGTAGGTGTTTGAGTGGGTGCATGAGTCTCTGAGTGGGTCTACAAGTGGGTGCATGAGTGTCTGAGTGAGTGTGTCAGTGGGTCCATGAACAACTGTATAAGTCTTTGAGTGCATCTGTGGGTGGGTGCATAAGTCTCTAAGGGGGTCTGTGAGTGGGTGCACAAGTCTCTGAGTAGGTGGATGAGTGAGTGTGTAAGTCTATCCACACCATGCTGTACATTGACAAAAGCCTTTTTTCACTCCAGGCACAGAATTACTACATTGGAATGGTAAAATATCATCCAAGCCAACCAGAAATTATTAAATGCAACCCCTGACACATGTTTCACTAATATTGTAGCTCTGCAGAGCGGTTGGGGTTTGTTTAAGCACAAGAGAGCACCCAGTAAAAGTCAAAACAATACCCTTTCAGGAATAGAGTGCAACATAATTATGCAAAAAAGATGCAGAGAACTCAGGGTATTTCTCAAGTTTAGGTGGAGAGCAGCTCCTGTATGGAACACCCTACAACAGCAGGAACACTCTAAATTTGCTCACCTCAAATGTCTGCTTTTCTATCAAAGTTGTTACGCATATGGATTAGCACAGTGCCATCCACGCCAAGATAGAAAGGGACAAAGTCTTCTGTCATTTCTACAGAAAAGTCTGGATTAGCATAGTGCCCTCCACGTCGAGCTTTAAAATGACAAAAGCCTTTTACCACTCCAGGCCCAGTATAACAGCTTTGGAATGGTAAAATACCATCCAAGTCAATCTGGAATTAATAAAAGATAACCCTAACACATATTTTGCTTTCATTAAAGCTCTTCAGATAGGTTTAGCTTTGTCTAAACACAAGAGAGCACCCAGAATAAATCAAAACAATACAATTTAAGGCATAGAATGCCACATAAAGAAAGCAGACAACTCTGGTTATTTTCCAAGTTAAGGTGAAAAGCAGCACCCTGGATCACCTAGAGCACCCTGCAACACCAGCGACACTCTAAATGTCTGCTTTTCTGTCAAAGTTTATAAACATAGGATTAGCACAGTGCCACCCATGTTGCGATAGATATATATATACACACACACATATATATACATATATATATATATATATATATATATATATATATATATATATACAAGCAACCATTCCCGGCTGCTCCCAGTCTCTCGTCACGGCGAGCCTGTGCGGGTGCCGGCCACCCTGAATATGAAAACAACCTTTTCCTCCTGTTCGAAGAAATTCACAGACTACTCACGATGCTTAAGTGATTTATTTACACGAAATCAGCAGCTCCCTACCGACGCGTTTCGCCACTAAGGCTTGGTCACGGTGAATGTGCTCAGTTACAAAGTGCTATTTACATCTTTTAACTCATGAACATAAACAGAGGACTTTACTCAGTCATTACATACTACTGTGTAGTCTCCATCTTTGAATGGTCAATAGTTCAACAACATCGTTTTTGCCATACTATGTTTGTACAAATTAAATTATTCTAGCACTATGCTGCCTCTTAATTTCAAACTTTTACACGAATGAAATTTCCTCAATGTCGCCCAAGTGGGCAAATGTATTCAAATAATATACAATCCAAGTAATCAACAAATTATATAACTGGGTTCAACAAAATCACTCCCAAGTGGGTTACTGTAGCAGCATTAGTTGATAAACATTTGTATTCCAAAGTTATCCAAAAGTCTCGCCCCAGTGGGCTATTTGTTCATGGCTCTTCTTGTTCCAAAAAAAGAAAAACGTTATGTTTGTCCTCCAGATCTTATTACATGTTCCTGTATGAGAAAAAAGTATCTTTTAAAATTCTGTATGATTCACATATTTACATGTTAAAATACATTGAGAGAGATGTCAAAACCTGGTTACATATATACAACTCATCCTAGGTGGACTGCCATTTCTTCACTACAGTTCATCCCAATTGGATGTAGGGTCTCGAAATCGATAATAAATTTCGACTCCAGGATTCTCAACTGTCGCAGTCTGTCACCCCCCCTTGCATTCTCTTTGACTGCATCAAGTACCACGAATTTCAATAAGTTGTCATTCTGGTTATGGTGTGTCTTGAAATGACGGGCAACAGGATAAAGCTCATTGTTGTTTCTGATAGCCCGTTTGTGTTCCAATATCCAAATTTTTGCCCTGTGTTTGGTGCTTCCAATGTAGAACTTCCCACAGGGACAAATCAAACAGTACACACAATATTCAGTGTTGCAGTCAAAGTTGCCCATGATGGAAAATTGCCTGGAACTGTTAGGTATTTGTACTTTCTTACAGTTAGTGCTTCCTTTACAGGCCTTGCACTTCATACAACATTCAAATCCAGCTCTGCTCTTGACTTCTGTTTTCTTTCTAGATGAAACCATGTTTCTGCTCAGATTATCTTTTAAAGATCTTCCTTTACGGAAGGTAATTTGAGGATTCTCTGTTATGTGTTTACTCAGAAACTTGTCTGTAGTTAGAATTGGCCAATTTTTAGTCAATACCTTCCTCACCATGTGTGCTTGCCCCGAGTAGGTAGTGATAAATCTTACTGTCCCCTCTTCATCACTCACATTTCTTAGTTTGGGTACAAGTAAGTCAGTTCTTGCTATTTTGTCAACTCTGGCAACTGCTTGATTGATAGTTTTTATAGAGTATCCTCTCTCCTTAAACCTATCTATCATCACTAGTTTCTCTCTTTCAAAGTTAATGCTGTCGCTGTTGTTACGTTTCGCCCTGAGCAGCTCACCAAAAGGGATACTTTGGATGAGGCTGTAAGGATGGGCGCTGGTGGCAAACAACAGGCTATTCCCTGCAGTTTCTTTTCTATGCAGGCTGGTAGACAATTTATTGTTTCTGACCTCTACTGTGGTATCTAGAAAGATGACTTTCTCTCTGCTTATGTGGGAAGTCAATTTGATGTTACAAATGCTCGTGACATCAACAGCTTCCTCAAAATTGCACGCAGCATCTGAGGAAGTCGATAGACGAAACGCGTCATGCTGAATGCAATAAAGAAGCTGAACCACAAACCCCCCGTGTGCTCTGCGTGTCTTTTAAAGAGGGACACATTTGTGTTGCATATATATATATATATATATATATATATATATATATATATATATCCAAAGCTCGCAGCTCCCAACTTCTGAAAGAACCAGTGGAGACCCAATTTGATGGCAGCAGATTTATTAGAAAGCGGTGGCCTGCCTGCAGAGGCTCCCTTGACAAACGAAAAAATATCACCATGAGTCCCAGCCAAACGCGTTTCGAGAGTTGATCTCTTCATCAGTGGCTTACTGGAATGGCGAGGGGAAAGCTGCTTACAGGCACCTCCTATGACTTCTACCTGCCCGAGTGGGCGTGGCCCTCGGGCCTTCTGGGAGATGTAGTTCGTGCCAAAATTCAAACCCCAGTGGGTGCGCTTTCACCTAGTCCAAAATGTCCTTGCAAATTCGGTGCATTGTCAAGGGATCCCTGCTCCGCTTTGATGCCGTCGCTCCCGCTGAGAGCAGAGACCTTACTGCATAGGTGTGTGCTCTGACTCCAACCGCTCGTGAGCAGCATCAATGACGCTGCTGCGGCCCCGCTCCAACCGCAGGCGGCTCTTTCACCGACCTGGGCAGGCCGTTTTAAACATCCAAAGCTCGCAGCTCCCAACTTCTGAAAGAACCAGTGGAGACCCAATTTGATGGCAGCAGATTTATTAGAAAGCGGTGGCCTGCCTGCAGAGGCTCCCTTGACAAACGAAAAAATATCACCATGAGTCCCAGCCAAACGCGTTTCGAGAGTTGATCTCTTCATCAGTGGCTTACTGGAATGGCGAGGGGAAAGCTGCTTACAGGCACCTCCTATGACTTCTACCTGCCCGAGTGGGCGTGGCCCTCGGGCCTTCTGGGAGATGTAGTTCGTGCCAAAATTCAAACCCCAGTGGGTGCGCTTTCACCTAGTCCAAAATGTCCTTGCAAATTCGGTGCATTGTCAAGGGATCCCTCCTCCGCTTTGATGCCGTCGCTCCCGCTGAGAGCAGAGACCTTACTGCATAGGTGTGTGCTCTGACTCCAACCGCTCGTGAGCAGCATCAATGACGCTGCTGCGGCCCCGCTCCAACCGCGGGCGGCTCTTTCACCGACCTGGGCAGGCCGTTTTAAACATCCAAAGCTCGCAGCTCCCAACTTCTGAAAGAACCAGTGGAGACCCAATTTGATGGCAGCAGATTTATTAGAAAGCGGTGGCCTGCCTGCAGAGGCTCCCTTGACAAACGAAAAAATATCACCATGAGTCCCAGCCAAACGCGTTTCGAGAGTTGATCTCTTCATCAGTGGCTTACTGGAATGGCGAGGGGAAAGCTGCTTACAGGCACCTTCTATGACTTCTACCTGCCCGAGTGGGCGTGGCCCTCGGGCCTTCTGGGAGATGTAGTTCGTGCCAAAATTCAAACCCCAGTGGGTGCGCTTTCACCTAGTCCAAAATGTCCTTGCAAATTCGGTGCATTGTCAAGGGATCCCTGCTCCGCTTTGATGCTGTCGCTCCCGCTGAGAGCAGAGACCTTACTGCATAGGTGTGTGCTCTGACTCCAACCGCTCGTGAGCAGCATCAATGACGCTGCTGCGGCCCCGCTCCAACCGCGGGCGGCTCTTTCACCGACCTGGGCAGGCCGTTTTAAACATCCAAAGCTCGCAGCTCCCAACTTCTGAAAGAACCAGTGGAGACCCAATTTGATGGCAGCAGATTTATTAGAAAGCGGTGGCCTGCCTGCAGAGGCTCCCTTGACAAACGAAAAAATATCACCTAGAGCACCCTGCAACACCAGCGACACTCTAAATGTCTGCTTTTCTGTCAAAGTTTATAAACATAGGATTAGCACAGTGCCACCCATGTTGCGATAGACATATATATATACACACACACATATATATATACATATATATATATATATATATATATATATATATATATATATATACAATTTATATAGTGTGTACATGATGTGCATGTTGTGTGCCGAAGCGCGATCTGGCAGGAACCAAGCTGTCAAGTCGGACCTAAATATACATAGGTTTACATATTGGGCTCGGTGAGCAAGAGCAAATTTGAAAAGCTCAACTTAAACAGCATCATAGCATAACTGCTTGTTGCTTTCAGTTACTTCAGTAAACAGTATCAGGACCTGGAGTGTTAACTCTTTTACACTGGAATAAAAAGATGGTTTAACCTTTGTCTGCACATATTTTAGGAGCATGGTCTCAGCAAGTAGTGTAGTTCAAGGCAGTGTCCCACCAATATCTTGCTTTGTTTTCATGGGTGGCATCCTCAGTGCAAACAAGGCAGACTTTCTTCTACTGTTCAAATATTGATATATGTGTGTGGCTGCGCTTAAACTCTCTGCAATCACATTGGGGCAATAAAGAGCTGACTATCAGGATAAGATCATAAAGCTGCTGTAAGCAAACAGCAGAAATCAACATGAAATAAAAGCGAGTTATAAAAAGAAGGTCTATCGATTGCATAAATGTCTCAGTGTAATCAGTATATCATGCTGAGCATATATAAGCAATTACAGACTGTTGAGGAAAATTGTATCCAAACAGGGCACCTGAAACAATACCACTGAAACAAGTGTTCATGGATTGACCACATAGTTTTTTTATCTGGCAAGAAATATGACATTACAGCCTACTACTTAGGTTTAAAATACATGACCTTGGGCTATATGTAGGTAATTCCCATTTACAGACTCTTAAATACCGAATTTTACCGATTCGGTAATTAAGAGTCTGTAAATGGGAAGGGGGCAGATGTAGGTAATTTTAAAATCTGAATTACCGAATCTGTAAAATTCGGTATTTACCGATTCTGTAAATACAGAATCAGTATTTCCCATTGATTCCTATGGGCTTTGAAGCCCATAGGAATCAATGGGAAATACCGATTCTGTATTTACAGAATCGGTAAATACCGAATCCTGCAAGGGTGCAGGGGGTGTCACTTTGACACCCTCTAGCACCCCAAGTACAGGCTTGTGTGACATGTGGCACACATACATGCCCTAAGGGCATGTCTGTGTGTCACATTGCACAGGTGTGCATGCACAGATGTGCATGCACACCTGAATTTGGTATTTTACCACACAATAGGATTGTGTGGTAAAATACCTACTCTTAAGGGCCTGTGGCACTGTAAAGTGTGCCACCTACATTTGTAATTACAGAATCGGTATATTTACCGATTCGGTAATTTACCGATTCGGTAATTTTACCGAATCGGTAAATATACCGATTCTGTCATTTTAAGCCCCCTACATCTGAAAACCCTAATACCGGTCGGAAACGGCCGAAATCGGCCGTTTCCGACCGGTATTAGGGCTCCTACATCTGGCTTCTTGTCACGAGAATGTCTAATTGTCTGTGGTAGGCTTTCAGTGCATTCTGGCAATTGGACTATTGATTTAGTTAAATTTAATCATTTAGACTGTCGCCTTTGAAATCAATGGGACTCATTCACAAAGGTAAATGTGCATGTGTATGTTTACTCACATGTATATTTATTTACTATTACTGATAGACCTAAGGGTAACTTTACTTGTTATTCACTTCCAAGTGTAGTTTTATGCTTAGATGTAGACTTACATGTCTGCACCCCTCAAATCAGGGAGTGGAGCCTTTAATAAGTCAAGTCAAGTCAAGTCAGAGAATTTATATAGCGCACTACATACCCAGAGGGTCTCAAGGCGCTTAAGGAGGGGTGGGGAATTACTTGTCAAATATCCACGTTTTAAGTTGCAGATAATACAAGCAGCGTGGGAGAAGCGCTACGATACCCAGCAGGAGAACAGAGGGGAGCAACCGGATCTGCACAAGTCAGGACGGTCACAATTTTATGAGGGTAACGGTACTATTAGTAACTTTGCACATTTAGGGGATATTTTCATGGGTGGCGATCTCTCTATGGGAAAGTGTTAGGAAAAATTACTAACGTTTGTTCATCCTTAAAAAATTAAATATAAATATGTTAATGAAAAATTATAAATGTAAATTAAGTATCTTTGTATTTTAACCTAAAACTAATAAAATTAAATGTTACAGCACATTAGCTCAACAAATTATATGGGCATTAGATAATTAATTCATTTAATAATATTACTTTAATTAACAATTTTCATTTAATATTTAACAAGTAGTAATATTTTACATTAAAGTAATATGAGTATTTTTTTACTTTCAAATAAAAGTTTAAAAGCTTAATTTCATTTTCTTAAATATTTTTTTACTTACTTTTACAATAAAACACACACACATTTATATAGCAGTACGAGGGGGCTAAGGGGAGCAGCCGTGGACTGTGATCTGATCCAGAGGGTTCCTTCGCCACTCACCTGCAGCTTACATGGACCCACTGTCCTTACTCGCTCTCCCACTGTCCTTACTCGCTCTCCCACGCCACCATCTCAGCCAGGCCGACACAGTGCATGCTGGGATGTGTAGTTCTACGAACTGATTACGAACTCTACACAGGTGTGCCAATTGCATCAGGGGAGGAGTTATGGGTGCAAGCAAGTATTATACACAGGATGGAGTTTAGAGGTGAAGGACTTACCACAGTGTTGGGCGCTGAAGAAGGCTATACCGCCGAAATGCATCCGCCGCAACTGTGATCTTTTCATTAAAGCATGCTGTTTACCCTGCATTCCCCTCTGGCCTCTGATTTCTTCTCCTAAGGAATTTTTCGCCATATATATATATATTCACTGAAAAAACCATAGGTTATAGACCATATATAGTTAGGAATTAGCATTTACAAAACCTTGAAAATTCACTGAAAAAACCATAGGTTATAGACTATATATAGTTAGGAATTAGCATTTACAAAACCTTATTTTACTCACACAAAACCATTTAAATTCCATATATAGTTAGTTGCACTAACTATATATCGCGCACCCGCAATCCACTGCTGATGATGTCACATATTACATCATTCATGACATGGTCAGTGACATCACTTATGACATCACTGATGACATCTCAAATGACATCACTGATGACATCACTGATGACATCTCCAATGACATCACTGATGACATCACTGATGACAACATCCAGTGACTGTATTTTTCTGTAAAGTTAAAATATGTCTTACATATTTAAGAATGAGTGGATGTGTAAGTGTCTGGATGAAGGATTTAGTAGGTGCATGACTGACTGTATGAATGAGTGATTAAATGTGTCTCACTGAGTGCATGGGTTAGTGACTAAACTGTGTTAATTTGTGCATCATTATGTCTGTTGTTCTGAAAACTGCTGCATGTGTTCTTCAGTAGCTATATGAGTAACTATATGGGTTATTGATTGGTTGCCCAAGTATTTGTATGGGAGACTGATTGTGTGTGTGGGTGACTGGGAGGTGTATGACTCTGTGCATAGATGTGTGAGCAGTTGATTCACTAGATGTATGGGTTCAAAAGTGCATGTGGAAACAGCTGTATGGGCGGTTGACTGTGTGCATCAGTGTATTGGTGAGTGAATAGATATCTCAGTGCTACATGTCAAAGTAAGTACATATGTAAAACACAGTACTTGTGAGACTTGACATATATAAGTAACTGTGCATAAGAGCCAGTGAAAGTGTGAGTGGCTGTATGCATCATTGTGAACTTGTATCCAGGATTGTATAAGAGAGTAAATATGTTTTAGTATATGTTTGAATAAGTAAGGTGTGTATAACTGTATAGTTGAGAAAATGGAGGTGTGATTGATTGTTTGCATGACTGACTAGGTGTGTGTGTAACTTCATGGATGAGTAACAATCTGTGAGTCTGTGTTTACACTGAGTGTATCTAAGGTTATATTAGAGTCTGAAGAGGTTCATCATATTATCACATGAATGATGTCATCAGTGATGTGATCAGTAATGTCAAATGAGATGTCATCAGTGATGTCATCAGTGATGTCATTTGAGATGTCATCAGTGATGTCATCAGTGATGTCATTTGAGATGTCATCAGTGATGTCATCAGTGATGTCATTTGAGATGTCATCAGTGATGTCATAAGTGATGTCACTGACCATGTCATGAATGATGTAATATGTGACATCATCAGCAGTGGATTGCGGGTGCGCGATATATAGTTAGTGCAACTAACTATATATGGAATTTCAATGGTTTTGTGTGAGTAAAATAAGGTTTTGTAAATGCTAATTCCTAACTATATATAGTCTATAACCTATGGTTTTTTCAGTGAATTTTCAAGGTTTTGTAAATGCTAATTCCTAACTATATATGGTCTATAACCTATGGTTTTTTCAGTGAATTTCATTGGTTTTTTAAAAGCTAATATCTGTAGCTGTAAAATGTATTCTTCTTTAAATCCAAAAATATATTTTATATGTTTATTAATAATTTTTTTTTAATATATTTTTTTTTCTTGGCTCCCGCTTCGCGAATCGGGAAGCTTCCCGTTAGCTGACCTTGATGCCGCGAAATAGTCCGCGAACCGGTAAACGTTCCTTTAACGCAACTGCCGCGTTAGAAAACAACATCGTGACGCCTCGCGTCCGCATGACGTTTCGCGTTGTCGCGTGATACGTCATATGACGTGCTACGTTAGCGTACCCGAAAGCGAACTGGTACGCGAACAGAGGCGCGAAGCGCAGGTTCACGGAAGCAAACCGGGAGGCGGCGCAAAGCGCGTAACGTAAACACAGCAGGTCATGTGACTTGGTAATAACACTTTTCATTGGTTCATTTCACTTTTGGTTTCCTAATGATGTAAGACTAGGTCATGTAATCTAAAATTAACACTTTTCATTGGTTGAGAACTATTGTTTTTCCCAAATGATGAAAACCCCTCCTTCTTTCCTCACTCTGACTTTCATCTTTGTGAGAGAAAGACCCTTTGTTACCAGTGAGCAATGGCTTCTTTAGTAGCTTCAGCTGGTGCTTCCCCACCACCTCCACCACATCCAAGGAAGAGAGGACCACCTGCTGAAGTTATAATTCAGCAAGAAGAGGAAGAAGAGGAAGAGGAGGAAGGGCAGGAAGAGAGGCAGTTTTTGCCTGAGGAGCCCAGGAGGTCTCACCGGAAAGAAAACTTCATTTGGCAATTTTTTAAAATTCCCAAAGGCCAGAAAAAAGTAAATGCAAGATACGTAACTTGCCTTATATGTCAAGATAGACTGTCCAGAGGGACCGAGAAGAAATACAGTTACGGAAACTACACAATGCATCGCCATATGACTAGGTGGCATCCTAACAACTACAGTGCTGCACAGTTTCGTAACGATCTAGATAATCCCCCTATTATGGCCAGAAGATCTGTTGTACCGGAAGTGACGGGACCAGAGGGCAGGGAGATGGTGCCAAATATACAAATGAGATTTGGGGAAGTAAAACAAATCTGCGTACATTGCAATGGATTCATTTGCTACAGAGAAAGTAGCATCACTCTGATCAACAGAGCTATTGACAATCATCTTCCAGTTTGTCCGAAACGCCCCAAACAATAAATTCTTTTTTTTTTATTGCTCCTGTTGAGCCCTTTACAATGAATCGTTTTCGTTTCCCCCCCCCAAAAAACCCCAAAAAAATATAAAACCGTTCAGAAAAATTCAAAAAAAGTAAAAAAATGTTCAGAAAAATAATAAAAAAAATATAAAACAACAAAAACAATTAAAAAAAAAGTTCTTTTCAGAACTACCTCCCCGTTATTAAAAAATTGGTAGAATATTTGGAACTCTGCCAACCTCTATTTCTCTTGGTTCGCTTCCCAGTTCGCTCGCCGGTACGCGAACCGGGAGCGAACCCAAAAATTAAAAAAAAAAAAAAAGAACAGTAAGTATAAGGGAAGGAAACAGACAGTTATGTTAAAAGAAAGACAGCTATAGGGGAGTAAACTAGAGATACTATTACCCGTAATCCACTGCTGATGATGTCACATATTACATCATTCATGACATGGTCAGTGACATCATCAGCAGAGGATTGCGGGTAACAGTATCCCTAGTTTACTCCCTATAGCTGTCTTTCTTTTAACATAACTGTCTGTTTCCTTCCCTTATACTTACTGTTCTTTTTAAAAAAAAAATGTAGATCAGTCAGAAACAGTGAAAGTAATAGAGACAGAGTGAGTGACCAAGAGTGAAGAAGTATGAGAAGAGAGGGACTAAGAAAAATAGTGAAGGAGTAGAGTAATTAAGTAATAGAGAAAGGAATGAGGGAAGTAGCAAAGGCAGGAAAGTGATTCTTAAAGAAATGAAGCAGTGGAAGTAATAGAAGTTAAATGTGATAGAAATATAACAAAAAGAGTACAAAACATTTACCTTATAATTGTCGTTAAGTTAGTCATTTGTTCTTTTTATACTAAAAAATCTGTGAAAGAGAGAACAAACATTTGAAAAATATTAAAACATGTTTTTAATAAATTAGAAAAAACAAGGGAAAAGATTGAAGGACAAATAGTTTTTCAAGAACTTTGACACTTACAGAAGCCTCTGCTTCTCCATGCCCCTACACAGTCCTAAAAATATACATTTTAAACTAATAGTATCTTGATGCAGATGAAGTGAGTCCTATCTTGCAACATTGTGCATCTTTTGCAGGACTGCTGCATCGGTTTCGTGTGGCATTGTTTTTTTACAGCATGACACATCTGCCTAGATTCATCATTTTATAATTTTGTCCCCTCATAGCAAATCTTTTCAACCGCGACTGCGTCACAAAAGTGACGCACAGTGGCGCAAAAGAGGCATACACCTATCATAAATCTGTCCCTAACATGTTAAATAATTGATTCAGGATGACAATAAGGTGTGGCCTATCCAGAGGTTTGTTTAAGGTGAGGCCTACTCAGGGTTGCAGATCAAATTTACACTTATTGAAGAATACAGAGGAGATAATACATGTGAACGCCTACTAATGAAGTAAGTCATGTCCACTTCACTCTTGAACAAAGGCTAGACCTCTTCTGTGTCCGTGGACAGACCTAAACTTCATCTGCACAATGTCATTCGTAAACTTAGGAAACACAGATGATGTAATTGAAAAATGTGGAGTTTATTTTCCTCATTTCACAATCACATCACCTGTGTTGCCTTTGCTTGGGTATCTCATAGTGCAGATGGAGTCTAGCATATCAAACAGTACACAGAAGTTGAGCAGTGTATACAACAATTTTGACACTTAGAAAAGCTTCAGCTTCTGCATGTCCCCTACACAGTGCTAATTATATACATTTCAAAGTGATGGTATCTTGCTGGAGATGAACTGAAACCTATCTTGCAACATGGTGCATGTTTTACACAAAAGTGACCCACAGCGGAGCAAATGAGGCACACGGTCATCATAAATCTCAGCCTAACATTTTAAATCATTGTTTCAAGATGCTGATAAGGTGTAACCTATTCACAGATTTGTTTCAGGTAAGTCCTACTCAGAGTTGCAGATGAAATTTAGGTTTGTTGAAGAATACAGAGAAGAAAATACATGTGCAGGCCTACCAACCAAGTGTGTCATGTCGACTGCACTCTTGGACAAATGTTAGACCTCCTCTGTCTCCAGGAACAGGCCTAAACCTCATCTACACAATGTGATGTGTAATGTTAAGAAACACAGGTAATATAATTGAAAAACGTGCAATTTTTTTTCCTCATTCCACAATCATATCACCTGTGTTTCCTTTGCTTAGGTATCTCATTGTGGAAATGTAGTCTATCATATGAAAGACTACGTAGAATATGAGCACTGTATGCAACAACTTTGACACTTACAGAAGCCTCACCTTCTCCATGCCTCCTACACAGTTCTACATGTACATCATAAATGCAAACAGAACAGAATTAATTATACCTGTTAAATGGTTTATTTTTGCTGTTCTCAGAATGTATCAAATTTCACTAAAAACAGTGACTTGAAGGTATTCATCATATAACAGCGGGGAAAAAAAACACAATCAAAATGATTGTGTTTAAAAAACCCATACAACATAACAAATCAGAATTCAGAACTCCTTAAAGTTAACTTACTTTCCATGACGGCGAAGGATGTCCTATGAACAGCTTACACTCTGTTGTGCTGTTATTACTTTCAACCCGCCACTTTCTGAAAGAAAACCTCCATCGTTTTCAAAAACATGTTACATACAATAAATGACTTCTCGCTCTCTACCACACGTTTCCACAAGGCCAAATCGTGTCAGAGCCATTTATAACTCTTGGAATTCTTGTAAGCCAATCCCGTCATGTTGTATTTCCGCAACTTTCAGAATTAAAATGTTGAAGATCATTTTCACAATCCTGGATTACTAATATCTTACCTTTCTTGCTCACTCATGTTCTACATTTCCTATGACACTGATACTGCTTACTATGAAGCAGACTTACACTATCTCTATGACTACTACAATTATTAAATTCTCTACATCACTTTTAATCACAAAGCAATATAAAACAGTAGACAGCATTGCAGACTTACATTCCCTCTACTCCATGTTTTGATTGGCTGCTTGAATTTGCTTATAAAAAGAAACAGTTTTTCTGAATTCATTCAAAGTGCAGTTATTTCAACATGACGTCCAGTGTTATGGTAAGAAGTTATGTCTCTGTACTACACTTATCCTCAAGGCCAAATCGTGTAGGAGCCATTAGAACTTCTTGAAATTCCTCAGAGCACATCCCGAGATTCTTTCCCTAAAATTTTGGTTTTAAAAACACCAGGTAAGAGTTTTTAAGGTCATACGGCAATTTTTTTTTGAAAATTAAAACAGAATCATTGCAGAATGACCAGCCGTTTCTAGACTTTAAATAAGCTGTGTAATGTCCTGATGTTATTGAAGGACCGTCATGATATATAATTGCTGCAGTTACAAAAGTCCTTCCTGATATTGACAACTGTGAAGCCACAAAATTTTTAATTAAAGTTGTCAATTTTGTTCCATCAGGCCTACATCGTTGGAACATTAAAATAACATACTGGCCATATGTTCGTATAAATAATGTGGACATCATTTCAGATTTACATTGGCTACACTCCATGTTGTGATCAGCTGCTTTTACTAGTTTATTAAAAGAGACTGATTTACTGTCTGGCAAAGTTAAATATATAAATCTTTCTGAGTCTACACTAGTACTACTTGATACCCTACAGTTCTCGCAGTCATGCTGCCATTGATAAGAAAGCCCAAACAGGTGATCTACATCTACACCTTCAGCATGCAATACATCAAGTATATACATTAAAAACTCCTGACAATCTTGCTGAATATTTTGAGAGAATTGTGTTTGGCCTGAACATCTGTCTAACAGATTTCGATTTTCAGACACACTTTCTATTTTTGTTCTATCTGTGCTACATTTCTCTAACACAGAATTTAACAAACTGCAAAATCTTTGATCAGAATTGACCACAATCTCTTCTTTTACATTTTCTAGAGAAAACAAAACATTAACCACTACATTAGCATAGCAGTTGACACCAGCACTGTTTTCAAATTGAAAACCAACAACATCTTCAACAGAATCCTTTTTGTTTCTGCTTATAATTTCAGGTTCATCGACTTTTCGTCTTTTTGCTGCAACCTCCCTAGTATTTGTCACATTTCTTCGTTTCCGGCCTACCACACGTTTCTCAAACAAAGGATATTGAGGCAAATGTGGCGCATACTCTCTTCTTAACCTATTGTATTCCTTAACACAATCTAGATCCGCACAAATGTTTGTGACATCACACTCAATCAAGTACAATCCCGATAAAGTTCTAACTCGTGACAATGCCACTTATGCCATACCCTCCTTGAACACAGAACTGCCAATATTCACCAATGCACTGTCTACACTTAAACCTTGCGATTTATGGATTGTCACCGCATATGCCAAGCAAACAGGAAACTACTTACGGCGAACATATAAGTCTTTTACAAGCAAAAATCTAGCAGAGCAACGACCAATTAGCTGTACTTCCTCAATGCCATCAAATTTAATTTTTAAAAATTCAATTCCATCTCTATTTCTGTATTTCACAAAATCAACAACATTACCCATTGATCCATTTACCAGACCTCTTTCAACATGTAAATTCCTTCTTAAAATTATACGGCAGTTCAAGCACACATTCAGAGTCTTTTCAAAACCTGCAGTTTTAGATATAGTCTTCTCTAATGAATCCAATTTTGATTTCAAATTCTCAGACAAAATAATTGTTGATCCCATATGCTCTACTCTGTCAATAGCTTCTAGTTTCACAATCTCCTGCTTTTCCAAATGCAACATTTTGTTGTTGAATTTGGCACATTCTGCAAGAGTTGGCATCAAACATATTCCAGATTTCTTCTCAGTAATTTTCTGAAAAATATTCTCAGGCACAACATCTTGTTCTGGATATAAATTTGATAGTAATCGTGCATGTAAAGCTTCTTTCCCATGCTCGGTCACTTTTCCAATTCTAACATCTTGTAGAATACTCTTGTAAACTTCATCCTTCGCCTGACGCATATTTTCATGCAGTTCAGCATAATTGAAGTTTAACCATATATTGACGTTGCCAATGCTCCCTAGGCACTTCCTGGTATCTTCATGCGTGAGCATTTTGAACACAGGTTGCCCTTTCACTGGTGTCAGCTGCAGAAGATCTCCGAAAACAATGATGTGTTTGCCACCAAATAACACATCATACTCTATTTTGAGAACTTCTTGCATTCTCAAATGCACAAACGCAAGCATGACATTGGAAACCATGCTTACTTCGTCAATGATAAGAAGTTTCATTTTCCTCAAGATTCTTGAAACTTCAAAACAAGCATCTCCAGATAGCTTGTGATATTGTAATGTGTTGTCATGCTCCACTGGCAGCATCAGTAAACGATGTAAAGTAATCCCTTTAATGTTATGTGCTGCCAGTCCAGTTGGAGCGGTGACAACACAAGACAGCGATGACTCTGTCCTTTCCTGCAAATAGCATGAAATTGCTTTAATAAGGAAACTTTTTCCAGTTCCCGCTTCTCCACTCACGTACAGTCGGACAGGCTTCAACGACGTACATGAACACTCTTTCTTGTCATGACTTAATCCATGATCAATTTGCATGGTAACTTCGTCATATATTTTCCTCTGCTCAACGTTGAGTTGTCTTTCCAACTCTTCTAAGTTAACCGCATCCTCCTGAGCATGTGCCATGGCTCTTTCCACTTCATTCATAGCAGTTGCAGCTTCATTTTCGATAACAGGTCCTCCTAGTGGATCCTGACTCAATGAAGCAGAACTCTGATTGTCCTGAGAACTGTCTCTGGCAATCTCGGCTGCAATCGTTGCTTCCTGCTCAATTTCCGCATTCAACATTTCTACATATTTGGGAAAAGCAGGACATTCTATGGTCTCCTTGGCAGCATTGAAAGAGTCTTCGTAACAGAGGAAATCTCCAAGCAGTTCCTCTTCTGCACGCCAAGGCTTGAAAAGTTGCAAAAGTGCTAAATAGAAAAACTCCTTTTTTTCAGAAGATTCGCCACTCAATTTTCGATGGTTTACCAAGTGGCATTTTCTTTGCTTGACCAGACATCCCTCACTTCCTATTACAGCATACACTCCTTTCTCAGTATCTTCTTTGATGTTCCTCTTGAATATGTAATTTTGAAGAACCTCATACAGACAAACATTGTCGAGGTGTTTGCTTCGATTTGGATAATATGTATCCAACATGTTGGTCTTCAAAATGTCGGTACTGTTTGGCTCCTTTTCCGCCAAATACTCAATTTCCCGCACAGGTTTCAGAACTCGATTACGCGTTGCAGCAAGACCAAGACTCGCCCAAACGATACTCCTGGACTTGGCATAGAGACTTGCTGAAGACAACCGGTCAGAGCATTCGTAAGCTCCGATTTCTCGATGCGACAACATCTTCAGACTGAAACTGTACAACTTCTTGCTGAGGCTCTTTTCATGGGAAATGTCCTCCCACATATCCTTCAATTCTGTCTTCTCTTTTTTGGTGATGTAAGATGTCACATACCGAGCCACAGCCATACAGTTATCAGCCACAAACTGTATATCCATGTTAGCATTCCACATGGACAAAATCACCGGGTTGTAGTCGTTGATGTACTTGGACTCTTCGTTCCTCTTCAAATTGTATGTGTTTTTAGGTGATTTCTTCATCACATTATGTCGCAGCGAAGACATCAAACTGTTTACTCTTCCTTTAGAAATCACCGGTCGTGGAAAGCCGAAACGACATTTGGTGTAGAACTTGTCCTTGTTTCGGAATTTACGACGACAGTACTTTCCACATCGATGGCTTTGGAAACGTAGAACTTTTCCTCTTAGGCTTTTCTTCTCCTTTGCGTTTGGAACAGCACACGTAGAATACTGTTGTATGAAACTCATCACTGACTCTTCTGGATCCGTTCCAAATTTAGGTGCATCCTTGATCCACAGCAGCATATGTATATGAGGAGCACCTCTTGCTTGGTACTCCTTTCTCCAGAAGAAATCCAACACCTCTCCAAGAGGTGGATTCTTCTTATTCATGATGAAAGACATCATAGCTTCAAATCTATGATTGAAGTACCTGCATACATTGACTGGATCCAAAGAGCACAGTTCTCCGGGTGTCTTGAATTCGATGTTTTCGATGTTTGCATTTGCCTCTCGTAGAAATTCAAGTAAGTCTTCCCAGCCATACTCGGCACAGCTCAGAGTGAGGAACCATGTGGGAGTTCCTAAGTTCCTCAGCATACATTTTAAATCACCATGACGACGGTACCAGTACTCATTAGTACCACGCTGACACGCCATGAGATTAATCAGGTGAGAATCCAAAATACTGTCTTGGACATTGACTTTATCCATAAAGTCACTTGCCGAGATGTTTTGCATGTGTATACCACTTTTCAAGATGTGGTTCACTGCATATGACAGTCCAGACAGATCGCTTTCAAACAGGAGATGAAACAAATAGGGAATGCATTGTCGAAACCTAGCATCTCCTGCATACAATCGCAAAGTCCGGTATTCAGAAGCAGAAATTTGATGAGGTCGCTCATCATATCTTCCTCCCTGACCTGTTGGAAAAAGCTGTGGGAAACACCGAGCTTCCAAACTTTCCTCCCAAACACTAATGGGACTCCCTTTGGCTTGTTTCATTTGAAACAACTCAATAGCATTCCCCATGACTTCCTTGGAATGCAAAGGATGAACACTATAATGTTCATATATTTCTTCACTAGTACAGGGTTCTACTTTCTCAATTTGACCAGCACACAAATCGCTATCCTCTTCCTCACTTACTTCCTCTTCTGCAACATATACATTTTTATAGTATTTATTATTTTTTTTCAAATACAATGTTGCCTTTTTGACTTTCCTAACATCCACTAAATCTTGCCATATTTTCTTATTCTTTGTCGGAACCCCATTAACTAAGATAACCAGAGGTTCCTCTTCCACTTTTTCTACTCCAATTGTGTTAATGTTTTTCTTCAAATCTAGAGGCAAATAAACAACTCTTCCCTTTAATCCTCTCTGTAAATCTGATGGAGGCAATTTCCCTGTCTTTGGCTCCATTCTTACAATAGCCTGAAAGGGATGGATACTTTGAATCAAAATAGATTCATAAGTATTTAAATCCTTCAATTCAGAAGGAATCTCAACCAATTCCAGAATATTATGAACTGCTCTAGCAGGCATCTGGTTTTGATTTAATTTGTTACAACATTAAGTACACACACGTTGATCCAATCCCAAATCAAAACAATTTTCTACCATCAAGTATGTTGTAAAATCCTTCCATTCACTATTATTTTCCCTTTCACTTTTTGCATATAAATCCACTAACTTAGTCTGATTCTTATAATAAGTGCGTCGACAACACACACAAGTGAAATTTGGCCTCTCACTTGATTTCACCTCAAACGTTGCAATTTCCCTCTGGAAATTATCTGTACTGGAAACCTGTACACTATCTTCCACATTACTCTCTTCTTCTTGGTCAATTTCAACATTCTCCTCTTTACTTCCAAAGTAACAAAACTCAATTTCTTCACATATATTCTTCACATCTATTTCAGAACCATGCAAAAGAGCAGCGCATAATTGTTTAAGCATAATTGCTGGACTCTTAGCATAATACAACATTCTAAGTAATTTCCTCACTTTATTATGATGCACTGCTAGCATCCTGAAATGATGAAAAACACTCTGGCATACTCTCCTGGAAAGACAAGCCACTGAATGCCCATGCAAACCTGTCACTTCTCTCACTCTGCAAGGATCTAATTCTTGCAACAACTTCATTTTCTGCTTCAAACTTTTCTTATTAAATGACCGTATAAAATCACAAAGCAAATTGATGGAATCCTGTCGTACACTGCAAATACTACTACACTTCCAGGTGTACACAGGACCCTTAGGACGTCTTCCTAAAACCTCATTACCTAACACCTCTTCTATCTCTGTTGTCACAAGTTTTTCTTTTTCAACTGGACAACCAACTTTCACTTCATAAGCTCGACCACTGGTGTCAACTGCATGCACCAAATCATTATCCTGGAAATAACTCTCCTCATTAAAAAATGCCTCAGAGCTTGAACTATGCATCCATTCTCCAGAAAAAACTTCACAAAAATTACTACGATTAACTATTCTCTTCCATCTACTATTTCTTTTGAAATCATAAATTGCCTTGTTTAGCTTCCTAATTCTATTGATTATCAAAATAAATAACTTACGTTTAATTTCAAATGCCTGATCAATGACTTTCTCAACTATTTTTTTTCTCTTATAAAAAAACACTTTCTGTTCACCTTTCTTAATATTTTTTAACAAATTGCCAATTATCCTGTTGCGGAACATTCGTTTACGAATGTCCCTAAACTGTTGTTTCCTTCTACTATCATGCACAGAGTTATCTCTTGCTCTAGCAGTAACATTTTTCATTGGCCTTTCCTTTCCGTTTGAATTGCTTCTCCTTTTCTGGACTGAAACATTTTCTGTAGTAATATTTTTTTTACTACAGATATTTCTTATGAATGTTTTTGTACTCTTACCCGGTGCTTTCTTGGTGACTTGACAAATATTTTTGTTAGAGGACTGCTGCTTTTTTTCATTGACCTGCTGTCTTTGACGTTTTGCAGCCTTTCTCAGTCTTTCTTTGGTTGGCATGCTGAAATCTTCAAATGATCTGCAGTTGAATCTGTGGTAAAATATAATAAAAAATGTTATTAACCACTATTACCCAACAGTAAATCAATAACAGTCATCAAAAACTTAACACACTACTTAACATTTTTACATAGAAGATTTGTTAGTGCTTGGCAAATTTAGAATACAGAAATAGCAGAAAAGAAATGGAATTTATATTAATTTTACCTGTGCTGTTTTATATGTGAATCTGATCTAATTTTATGAGCATATTTTAATATTTTATTGAAGACACTACACATAACCTGTTTTTGAAGGTGTCTTTATTTTTAAATTAAACCGTTTACATTTTTACTTTTTATTTGTTATACATTTTTTAAATAAATGTTTATAGTTCCATAGGCTCAAGCACGTCAGCTTCCCATCCTATGTCATACAATTCTGACAAATCTGCATCCTCATCACGTTCTTCTTCATCCTCAGGATTTAAATCATCCAAGGGATCAACATCCACTGATGTTTTAATTACGAGTTCAATGATGAGGTCGAAATCAACTGATTGCTGATTGTCGCTCATGTTGATGTTGTCTTTATCTTTAAAGAAAGATAACAACAATGAGATGTTGCAGAGTAAGAGACAAATCTCAGAGATTATAATAGTAAAATTGTTTAACAAGAGTAACATTTTGCAGCTATTATTTAGCCATGTCCAGCGATGCTGAGGAGGTGAAGCCTATGTCCAATTTTTCAGTGAACAGGACTCATCTCTTCTTAACCTTGGATAAGCCTCACCGACTCTGTGTCCCCTGCACATACTTAAATGTAAAGGGGCAGATTGATGTTAACTAGCACATCCCCAGGGATGCACCAGTTAACGTGCACCGCTGCTCTGCCACCCATGGTGTGCCGAATTTACAATCAGATAGGACAAAGCTGCGTCAAAACCCTGCGCCTGGTTGAAGCAGGCATAGGTCTTGACGCATGTAGGCTGAAAGCTAAAGCAACAACTAAGTGTCGTGTGCAGAAGTTGCAAAAAAGGAAAAATGGCGTTTAAACCGGTAATGAGCCCATGCTAACTTAACACGGTGTAAAGATATCCAGGATCTACATCAGTTTGGGGTTCACAAACCTGGCAGGTACAAGGCACTGAGGGTTTGCACCGTGCATGTCTCATCCCGAATCATATGTTGTTTCTGAATGAAACAATTTCCCAGACCACATGCTTTGGATTGGCTACTTCTAAAAAATTAAACACCCCTACTATCCCGGAGATAGAGGAATATGATGGTTGGAGTAATTTTACTCGGTTGTCCATTAGTGATTTACAGGCCCTACTCCGTAATTCTTCCTTTAACATTTCCAGTATAAATCCAAAAGGTTGGCTGCTTTGGCAACGTAGTTCAGATTCTTGCAATTTGCTTGGACCCTTCAAACTCTGAAAAATGGTAAAGTTCCCTGGGGATACATGAACGTTTCTTCTTTATTTGCCCCATTCAATTTGACTAACAAACAACGCTTGCTGTCAATGCGTGATGCTTCCTTTTCTATGTTACATATTGAAAGGTTAGAATCTTTGCCTTTTTCACTGGCAGAGGCCAATGCTGCAACGTGCCTTATCCACGGTTTAATAACGCTGCCTTTTGCTTTATATAAGTTTTCAAATTGTATGAAATATGTACCAATAGGTCGTTATGAACCTTTAGGTAGTGGTTTTCTTCATGAGGTCTGGTCGCTTCCATACACATACAGATGTTTCAAAGATGACCAAGAAGTTTATCTGAATGTAGAGGAATGCACTGAGACGCCAGATCATTCACTAATGTGTAGGCACATACAGTTACACGGTTCATACAACAAAGACCGACCAAATATGGCTTGCGTGTTGCAAGGCACGCCAGTTCCTGCTATCATCCCCACGTTCAAGTTGTTGGAAAATGGTAGTTATTTGATGCTCAATAATGAAGATTGTTGTGGGTTAATTACAAGTATTCCTTTTATCGTAACAGTAAGTGAACGGGTTATTTGCTGCAGAAATGTTCTATTTCCTCCCACACATGAACATAGGGAGTTTTCAATCTGGCCACAAATACCAACCTTGGGTGCAGATTTCAACGGCATGGCAAGAATAAGGACTCTTTTGTCTCAGAGAGAGGTGGCCTTGAATTTGGCCCGTGAAACTTTCGTGCTTCACATAGCGAACACCCGTACAGAGGTGCAGGCCCTTTTAAATACTGATTCGCCTTTGCATTTCAGCGAGATGGTTCGGACTATCTTTAACGCGTCCTCCACAAAGGACCTGGCACATTTTTTTTAAGTTGTTAGCAGTGGTCTCGTGACTTCATTTGAGAAAATCTTTGGAGTCATCCCTGCTTTCTTTCATTCTATTTTTTCCACTTTGTTTGGTGGATTCCCAGTTTTACTTGCATTAGCAGCGGACGCTCTTGTGCTTTCTTACATTTTTAAATATGGATGTCCTTCCTGTGCAAGGTCCCGCCCTGAAGCTGCTGACGCTGTTCCGCAATCGCATGCTTGAATATTATGGCACAATGCCGTTGGCGATATTAAGCACGGCATATGGATTATCTTTTCGATTCTCCTACTTCACCTGTGTCCAGCCTGTATTTCACTGCCTGACCTGTGATTTCGATTGGGCCATTGATTTGTGTCTCTGCGGACCGGTTTCTCCTGACGTCGACTTTAATCAGCTGATGAGTCCTATCATTACTCACGAGTTGGTTTGTCCTGGCGAAAGGATTATGGCTGTGGCATTGATGCATGGACTAATTGGTCCCTGGAATTTACTGGCGGCAACACAGTCTTTCTTGGAACAGAGCTTTCTTGAAAACCCACCTAGCTGTCCTCTGATGGTGATAGAGGATCCGGTGCTGGGAGAGCACGTATGTTCTTTTCCGCTTTTAAGTTGGATGGCTGAACTGTTTTCGGATGAAGACGGTGACTTCCTATTGGAGGCTGTTGCAGCTTATTTTGCATACACAGTTATGTCATAGACCTTTTTCATGTTTGATATGCTGAGTACTAGCATTTCATTGACAATTCATTGACTTATTTGTCAAGTTTTTATTATTTAGCTTGCCTATTGGCTTAAGCCTCGATAAAGTAGTTGGCTGTTTTATTTTTTTTTAGCATTAAATTTTGCTAGTTTTTAATGTTTTACCTTGTGGACCGTGCACATATAAAGTTGCAATCTGCTCTCATGAGATGGCACTTCTATTATCTTATTCAGTTCGTTTCCAGATCATGGGGGGGTGTCATGTAGATCCTGGATATCTTTACACCGTGTTAAGTTAGCATGGCCTCATTACCGGTTTAAACGCCATTTTTCCTTTTTTCCAACTTCTGCACACGACACTTAGTTGTTGCTTTAGCTTTCAACCTAGTAGTTCATCGTGGTTTACATGAGAATAATATGTTATTGCTCTACTATCTGCTTTGCTTGTTAAACTATATCTGTACAGCGAGTGCTGAAGTTTCAAGAACAACACGATACAGAATTATTATGAGGTCTGATCTCCACGACTTCATATTCATAACATAAGTGCAGCTTCTGCCAATTCTGGGCATGAGGCGCGTTTTATATTGCTTTGCCGAACACACATACACAACACTTGATGCGGTTCACATGAAGAGAGAGCTGGTGTATGCTGATGTGATTCCTTCAAATCTAGGACACTAAGGTATGGGCCCGCCCTAAACCAACCCAAAGAGACCTTCTTAACAAATAATATAATATGTGTATTAGGGAGGGTGAAATATAAGTGTTGCTAACTCTTATTCATTTACAGCATGTTAACATACTGTCACCATTCGCTTTTTATGTACTAGTAACTATGCTGGTAATTTTGCTACTGATAATATGTGTACTTGTATTATCTAAGATACTACGCCTGAGAAGACGGCATTAGTAAATAAACATTTCAAATGCACATGTGTTCTTCTTAACTCCATGTTCTCGTTTGTAATGAATATATAACGACCGAGTGTTCATGAGTTCCACGTATCCTGAGGTACTGTAAGTTCATGTTCTGAATTGTCTAAAGATTGGGAGTTTGTTATATCCAATGTGACACTGTAGCTAGCTTGTTAAGGGGTTTTTGGGTACTAAGGTCAGTTTTGGGGCACCCTAATTCGCCGAGGTTCCAATCCTCTGTGCTTAGTTCTGTGTGAGAACAGAAACCCTACGACAGGGGCACCCCTGAGCCTTGCTGGAGCTTCATCACACTTGCGATACAACTCCAGCAATGCGCCACCTTTACGGCACAGATGCGTCACGCATCTGTGCTGTTTTTGCCCCATGGTGCGCCGCATTGTAAATGCAGCACACCATGGATGTCGGAACAGCGACGCAGGATGACTGGCACATCCCTGGTGATGCGCCAGTCATCATAAATCTATCCCTAAGCTTCTTATCTTGTTAGAGATGAACCGCCATATGTATCATCAAAGTTTTTTGCATTTCCTAAATAGCGAACTTTAAGGAATAAATAGCGATTCTTTACCATTCCTAATTTGCGATGAGCAAATTGCTAATTGCAAATTACCCATTCATTTCCATGGAGCAGGAGACCCATAGGAATGAAGGTGCAATTTGCTATTAGCAATTAGCTCATCGCAAATTTGGAAGTTTTTTCGAGGGTGCAGGGGTCTCTCAAGAACACCCTGCTGCACCCCTGAAAAAGAAATTTGGAGGCATATGGCGCACATAAATTTTAAAAACATTCCTTTACCTCAAAAACGATTTTCAACTCATAATTTGAAAACACTGCCCACGGGGAAATGACTTAAAATGTCCTCAAGACACATGAAAGTGTTTTTTTAAAGCCTTTGCAACTTTTTTGGGTCACTTTTAACATGGCTATGTAACTCAAACAGTCAAAATTTAAATTTACCATGCACAGGTGGGAGCATATTTACAAGGAATTTGCTCCACGGGGAAAGGTCTTTTAATTTAATATTGGAAAAATAACATCAGAGACACTGAAATGCCTTATAAAGAAGCATACACCATTATGTCCTTGTCATAAATTTTAAAAGCATTCCTTTTCCCCAAAAACGATTTTCAAGTCATAATTTAAAAACACTCCACATGGGGAAATGACTTAAAATGTCCTTAAGACACATGAAAGCGTTTTTTGATTGCCTTTGCAGCATGCTTGGGTCACTTTTAACATGGCTATGTAACGCAAACATTCAAAATCTAAATTTGCCATGCACAGGTGGGACCATATTTACAAGCAATTTGCTCCACAGGGAAAGGTCTTACATTAAAATGGAAAAAATAACATCAGAGACACTCAATTGCCTTATGAAGAAGCATACAATATACAGCGTGAGACCTTTACAATATTAAGGGAACTCACACAACGGCAAGGGAACATTTCTGTGGCTGATCAACCAGACTGTGATTCCTTTCAAACCTTCTTTTTGCGGAAGGTACAGGATATCATTGCTGATATCAACACACGGCCAGCCATAACCATGCCGCCCAGCCTAAATGCCCTGGCGCCCTCTAAGGCTTTGAATAGTTTCCCTCCTATTGATGATAAAGGCTTAGTAGAATTAGTTGGACAGATCAAGTCAGGCTCAAACATAGATCCTTGTCCCCCAAAAATTTTTAAAATGGCCCTTCCAGGCATCCAGCCTCAGGTGCTGAGTCTATTGAATAATTCACTGAAGACAGGCTATCTGCCTGCCCAGATGAAAGAAGCCAGGGTCTCCCCACTTTTAAAGAAAGCCGGTACGGATACGAAAGCCTTAAAAAATTATAGGCCCATCTCGCAGTTACCTTTCCTTAGTAAGATTTTGGAAAAGCACGTTCTCAGTAGCCTAGCCGGCCATCTGGAAGAACACCATCTTCTCCATGCCAGGCAGGCTGGATTCCGGCCTCAACATAGCACAGAATTAGTTATGGCCTCAGTCGCTGATGAGCTGAGAGTCAGGGCTGATAATAAACAACCATGTGCCCTGATTCTCCTAGACTTATCGGCGGCTTTCGATACGGTCAGCCACACCATCTTACTGGACCGTATCGCGAAATTGGGGATCTCAGGCCAGGTGCTAAAGTGGCTAGAATCTTTCCTGTCAGGTCGAACCCAGAGAGTGCAGCTTGGAGACCAACTGTCTGAGATCAGTGAGGTGACTTGGGGGGTGCCCCAGGGATCGGCTTTATCCCCCCTGCTTTTCAACATTTATTTACAACCACTGGTGGAAGAGCTGATGTGTATGAACTGCGAAGTCTATAATTACGCAGATGATACCCAGCTATTAGTTCGGCTGGATGATACCAAAGAGGCCCAGGAATCCGTGAGGAATCTGCTCAGCTTCACGGTCAACTGGATGACCAACAATCTGTTGAAGGTGAATGCTGACAAAACGGAGGTGCTGGTAATCAGTAACAAAGAGGACCCCTGGAGCGATCTGTATTGGCCTCCAGAATTAGGAACCACCCCGTCTCCTGGCCCTGTGGTAAAAAGCCTAGGACTAAGAATAGACACAGATCTCTCAATGGCCCCTCAAGTCTCTGCTGTCGTCGGTTCCTGCATTGGTGTGTTGAGGCAATTACGAAAATTAGTCCCTATTCTATCTGCCCCCACCTTGCAGTCAATCGTATCTGCCACAGTCATTTCAAGAATTGACTATGGCAATGCCTTGTATCTTGGCCTGCCACAGAAGCTGCTAAGGAAGCTGCAGGTAATACAGAATGATGCAGCCAGACTGGTTCATTCTTTGCCCAGAAACTCGCACGCAACCCCCCTGCTTCAGAAGCTGCACTGGCTTCCAGTGAAATTCCGAGTCCAGTTTAAATGTCTCTGTGTGGCCCATAAGGCACTTTTTGGGAAAGCCCCAGAGTACATTAAAGAACGTTTGAAGAGGTATATTCCTGGGAGACCCTTGCGCTCTGGAAAAATTTCCAATCTGTCCCAACCTCGGTTCAAATTAAAAACCAAAGGAGGGAGGGCCTTGTCTGTGCTTCTTCCACAATTGTGGAATGCCCTCCCGCCCACCTTGAAGGAGGAATCACAGCTTCTACCTTTCAGAAAGAAATTGAAAACTCATCTTTTTAGACAGGCCTTTATTACAGTCTAGGCGGTAGAATAGCTGAGGGTTTATGGGCATCAGTGTGTTATGTTCTTCTGTTAAGCGCTTAGAGACCGGCGGTGATAGGCGCTATATAAACACTCCTTAACATAACATAACATAACATAACATTATGTCCTTGTCATAAATATTAAAACCATTCCTTTTCCTCAAAAACGATTTACAAGTCATAATTTGAAAACACTCCACAGCTCCTATGCACATAAAAACCCTGTCAGTACTAATACTTCACATTTTCTCCAATTACAATTTCTCAAAGAAACAAAATCTATTTGTAAAACACTTGACACAAAGCAACATTTGAAAAACACAACTTTCTTCATAATTTTCTCCTTAAAGCACACTATTCTCTATCTAAATTAAAGAAATCTTTTCTCACCTAAGCAAATACTTTGAGTTTCAAAACAGTCTCAGAAACACACCAATTTGTCTTCAGCAGAGCAAAAGGTATGCACACCAGAGTCTGCAGCTATCAAAAGCACAGAAATGCTGTAATTCTTCACACATATCTCTCATGTCACCCAATCAAAACTCTTCCCTCACAGAAACTCCACAGTTTTTTTCATTTTACACTCTTATTTTTTCAACTGCCATTTCATTGCCACACTTCATCTGACTGCAGGAGAACCTTCTCTCACCATGTTTTCTGTCTGGATTGTTGGACATAGTTACATCTATTGGGCTCAGAGGTACGCTGAGAACAGGAATTTACCTAACCTCAATTTACAAGATGTGGAAATTAAGTGTTTTGGCCACAGAGGATTAAAATGTCACCAATTGATACCATTGGTGAAAACCTTTATGCATTTGCCAAAACCTGACCTGTTAATTGTGCACTGTGGAGGTAATGATTTGGGCACTTTGACTGGGGTAGGTCTGGAAATGCTTTTAAAGGACACCTTTGAGCAATTGATGGCACTTTTTCCTCAGACTGCCTTGGTATATTCAAATATATGCCAAAGACAGAAATGGAGGTGGTCGAACCAATTTTGTCCACAAATTGAGAAGTCGAGGAAGCATGTAAACAAATCTGTTTCAGCTTACATGAGAGACCATGGAATGGGCTCCTTGTACAACAATAACTTGCGTTACTACATGCAAGATATCTACAGAGGAGATGGAGTTCACTTCTCAGATGAAGGGAACAGAGTTTTCATTCTGAATTTAAAAATGTGCATTGGTACCTACTTATAAGTACCTAAATGTACCATAAACCCAAAAGCTCTTCTCAGAGCTACCCTACATCTGATCACTCACAATTATTATTTTACTCTAACTTTTTTCACTAATTTTCAACAAAGTACGCTCCCCAGAACGTTTCCCGGTTCGCGAACCGGACGCTCCCCACGCAAAAAAACAAATTTTTTTTTATTTTTGCCCTGCGGGGCCCTTTTAAAGCCTCCACATCAAACCTAGGGGGTCAGGGAGCATCTACTATGCCCCCTTATGGTCATTTGCCCCTTCGCTTTCGCCTCCTCTTGTCTCTCGATCCTACCGAGAGACAAGATGGCGGCCGCTACGGACTGTTTGGAATGTTTACAGACGCCGGAGAACCAATCAGCTTCGCAAAGCTCCGTAACGCGAAAAGTACGCGAAGCGGAGCGCTGTTACAGATATATATCTTTTTTTGAACGTTAATTTCTCAAAATCCACTGGAGCACATATATTGAGACCTAACAAAGGCACATCGGGCTACCAGTCCCTACAATTTTGCCAAGTTTCGTGCAAATCCATTCAGCCGTTCGATTAATATTATTATTATTTTTTTTTGCCCCGCGGGGCCCTTTTAAAACCTCCACATCAAACCTAGGGGGTCAAGGAGGATCTACTATGCCCCCTTATGGTCATTTGCCCCTTCGCTTTGGCCTCCTCTTGTCTCTCGATCCTACCGAGAGACAAGATGGCGGCCGCTACGGACTGTTTGGAATGTTTACAGATGCCGGAGAACCAATCAGCTTCGCTTCACAAAGCTCCGTAACGCGAAAAGTACGCGAACTGGAGCGCTGCCCGGTCCGCTGTTACAGATATATATCTTTTTTTGAACGTTAATTTCTCAAAATCCACTGGAGCACATATATTGAGACCTAGCAAAGGCACATCGGGCTACCAGTCCCTACAATTTTGCCAAGTTTCGTGCAAATCCATTCAGCCGTTCGGGCTAAAAGTGAGGCCAACCGCCCTATGGAAAACTCAATGTTAAAAACACGTTTTGGGACCCCCTTTTTTCTCGGCCCCCCCTTGACAAAACCCCCCCAAATTTTCAGGGGCTGCTCAGAAACAAAATGTTCCATTTTCCTGAAAATTTCAGCCAATTCCGTCCACAAACGCCAAAGTTATTAGACATAGAATTTTCAAAAATCCCATAGAGAAAAAATCCTAACTATATATACCTACTGGCGACCGCCAGTAGGTAATATATATATATATATATGTGCTCCAGTGGATTTTGAGAAATTAACGTTTAAAAAAATATATATATCTGTGACAGCGCTCCGGTTAGCGCCCCGGTTCGCGTACCGGACGCGTCACGGAACTTCGCGAAGCGAAGCTGATTGGCTCTCCGGTGTCTGTCAACATTCTAAACAGTCCGGAGCGACCGCCATCTTGTCTCTCGGTAGGATCGAGAGACAAGATGTGGGGAAAAACGAAGGGGGAATGGAAGGAAAGGGGGCAAGGTAGACCC
Organism: Lissotriton helveticus; assembly: GCF_964261635.1. Taxonomy (NCBI): domain Eukaryota; kingdom Metazoa; phylum Chordata; class Amphibia; order Caudata; family Salamandridae; genus Lissotriton; species Lissotriton helveticus. The sequence goes on from NC_136067.1 coordinate 1,533,977,712, forward strand.
CTCCTGACCCCCTAGGATTGATGAGGGGGATATTAAAGTGCCCCGCGGGGCAAAAAATAAAAAAACATTTTTTTTTGTGATTTTTCGCCGTAGAGGCGCGTCCCGGTACGCGAACCGGGCAGCTAAACGGCAGCGTAACGGGAGTCTGAGGAGAAGCTGATTGGCTGTCAACATTGTAAACAGTCCGGAGCGGCCGCCATCTTGTCTCTCGGTAGGTTCGAGAGACAAGATGTGGTGAAAAATGAAGGGGGAAATGAAGGAAAGGGGGCAAGGTAAACCCCTCCTGACCCCCTAGGATTGATGAGGGGGATATTAAAGTCCCCCGCGGGGCAAAAAATAAAAATGTTTAAAAATTTGCCATTTTTCGCGGTAGAGGCGCTTCCCGGTACGCGAACCGGGCAGCTAACCGGCAGCGTAACGGGAGTCCGCCATCTTGTGTTTTTGGAGCGTCCGGTTCACGTACCGGGTAGCGTCCCGGTAAGCGTAACAAGGGGAAAACCAAGAGAAACAGTAAAAAAAAATTAAGGGAATAGATTTCCAGCAAACTTGGCAAAATTGTAGGGACTGTTTGTTTGATGTGCCTTTGCAAGGCCTCAAGATATGTGCACGTGTGGATTTTGTCTAATTAAGGTTAAAAAAATATATATATCTGTAAGCGTGCTCCGGCGCGCTTACGTTACGGGTTTTGTTTGCACTGCAGAGCCGATACGTCACGGTTATGCGACGCGTCATGAGGCGTCTCACGTGGCTACGTGATACGTCACGTAATAAAGAATATATTTTACAGCTATAGATATTAGCTTTTAAAAAACCAATGAAATTCACTGAAAAAACCATAGGTTATAGACCATATATAGTTAGGAATTTGCATTTACAAAACCTTGAAAATTCACTGAAAAAAACATAGTTTAGAGACCATATCTAGTTAGCTGGACATTTTATTGACATAAAACCAATGAAATTCCATATATAGTTAGTTGCACTAACTATATATCGCGCACCCGCAATCCACTGCTGATGATGTCACATATTACATCATTCATGACATGGTCAGTGACATCACTGATGACATCACTGATGACATCTCAAATGACATCACTGATGACATCTCAAATGACATCACTGATGACATCACTGATGACATCTCAAATGACATCACTGTCATGCGGTCCTGCACTTCAATCCGTGCTCGGCAACCCGGAAATCTTCGTATGCTTCACTCGATCGGTGTGAAGCATACGAAGATTTCCGGGTTGCCGAGCACGGAGTGAAGTGCAGGACAGCCTCTACACGCAGCGGAAAATCCCGGTAGGGCGCCGGCTGGCGCACCTCATTTACTTTGAAGGCTTCACTTGGACAAGGCGAGGGGGGCGAGAACACCGACATTGTAGGCATTTTGCAAATATCTTCTGATTATTATGTTCAGTGAAACGGAGCGCCGGGATGCAGCCCTGAATATATTTAAAAATAAGGGAGAGAGAGAAGTTAGCCAAGGAGTACAAGCTGGACCTAGTAAAACGAATTTAACCACCAAATGCATTGCGCTTGAAAGATTGTACGAGCGCGAAATCAGGAAGTGGTGGGAGGGGACCTCCCTCCAGAATTACATCGAGGTGAAGAGGGTCCCTAGAGGCTTGAGGATTTACACCGTACCAGCCTATGAATCACCAGACCCACTATTACTGGATGAATGGGCAGAACACACTGCTGCCTCTTGTGAGGGAAGTTTCAGAATCCTGGTGAAATTCGCATGGAGCGACCGCGACAAGGCGGTAAAGGATATTGAGAAATTGGAGGGAGAACTGAAAGGAGAGGAGGATCAAGTAAGGATTGAGGAATATAGAGAACATATGAAAAAACGTTTGAAAGCTTATGAAGAAAAAATCAAAGTACGTAAACAAAGCAAATTCGATAGGGATGCAGCAGACTATGCCCAAGGAAGGGTATTAACATGTGCAAAAAAATTCGATGCCCCACGCAAGGAACTACGGGACAAACAACAGAAAAGTCCGGTGCAAAAATCTACTGGAACAACGGAGGTATTGTTGACCTCAGAATCAGAGGTTACAGAGAACGAATCGTCAGAAGAGGAAGGTGCAGGGGCACTTAGATCGGGACGTCCTTTTCGCGAGGAGTTCAAACTAATCCGGCAATCCAGACAACAAGGAGGGGCAGGCAAACCCCCAGAAAACCCGGGAAAAGGAAAACGAGGAGGGGGCAGGGGAGCAGGAAGAGGCAACTTCTCGCCGCCTGCAACAAGAAGCAAGAAAATATTCAATCAGAAACGGCAATAATGGAAGATAACCTCACTATTATCAATCTGACAGATAAGACTTTAACGATTACGGAGGAGTCGGTACTCAAATTGGGATTGACATTCTGCCCCCAAAGGACTATGGAATTTACTCAAACCCGCATTGACTTGTTCAAGTTTACACGTAAACTTAAACTTCACAAGTTTTTCAAAACTAAAGTTCAAACCGGTAGATCGACTAACCGTGGCAATATGGAAACCGAAATGGATACACTGGCTGTGAGAGACCTTGCTGCGGTCATGACACTTGAGGAATTAAGAACGGAGAATCAACTGACATCATTGAGTAGAACGCAACAATTGAATGTAACGGGAGTAGAACAGGTCGGAGGGTCAACGACTTTTAAACCCGCATCTAAGTTCCATCCCCAAATGGCCGTTGATGCCATAGATGTATTTGCTGATGCGGTAGTCAAGGATTTAACGAAATTCAGAAACAAAGGACAATACTACAATTCCACGCACAACAATTTCACTCAGACACAAAAGCAAGCACTGATGAAATTATGTGATGATGAAAATGTTGTCTACAAACCGTCTGATAAAGGCGGGAATATCTTGATCCAGACTAAGTCCAATTACAGGGAAGAAGCACTTCGTCAACTCAATGACAAGGCAACCTACTGTCCTATCACAGCCAAGGAGTATCAGCAAAGCATGACAGATTATCAGACACTTACATCCAAATGGCACCAGAAGGGACTCGAAGATGTGGATGAATATCTATTCCTGAGACGTCTCAACCCTACCATCCCTACATTTTACCACCTGCCCAAGGTCCACAAGAACAAGACTGCACCCCCGGGGCGACCTATTGTAGCGTCACAAAGGAGTTTAACAGAGAACCTATCGATCTATATCGATTTTTTCTTAATTCAACATGTGAAAACTTTAAACTCCTATATACGTGACACTATGGACCTATTGGACAAATTGTCTGTTTTGAAATGGGAGAAGGGTTACTGCATGCTGGTTTTGGATATAACCAGCCTGTACACATCCATAGCACACAAGGATGGTCTGATGTCCACTAAGCATTTTCTTGACAAAAGGCCATTGAAATATTCCCAACATAGTGCCATGGTATTGGAATTCGTGGATTTTTGCTTGTCTAGCAATATTTTCCTTTTTGAAAAACAGCTGTATAGACAACTGGCTGGTATAGCCATGGGAATCTGCTTCGCCCCCAGCTACGCGAATTTATTCGTCGGCTGGTGGGAGGAGCAGGTGGCCTGGGGAGAACCTAACAAGGAATGGACAGATCGCATTGTGGGGTGGTACCGCTTCATAGATGATCTTTTGATCATATGGAACGGGCCCCCAGACAAGGCTCATGAATATATTGAAGTCCTGAACAAAAATGACATCAATCTGGAATTCTCAGGTGAAGTGAGTACCACATCTGTGAATTACCTAGATATTAACATCTACATAGAGGCAGGAGAAATGAATACCCGTCTGTACCGTAAACCTACAGCGGGTAATTCTTTGCTTGAAGCCACCAGTTGTCACCCCCCAAACTTGATCAGAAGTATCCCCTATGGGGAATTACTTAGAATCAAGCGCAACTGCTCAGACGAGAACGAATACCAAAGTGCCGCTAGAAAGAGCATGCAACGCTTTAGAAACCGTGGCTACAGTGAAGAAATACTTGACAGTGCATTTCAAAGAGCCAATAAACTAAAAAGGTTAGATCTCCTAAAGACGAAACAAAGAGAAGAGCAGGACACTAAACTAGGAGGCAAATTCCGCCTAATCACAACATATTCGAAGAATGCCATGCAATTTAAAAAGATCCTGAAAAGGAGTTGGCATATATTACAGACCGATGAGGTTCCCAATCAAGATCTACCATCTAATCCATTGATAACCTTTAGAAAGGCGAAATCCTCGAAAAATGACCTAGTACAGAGTCACTTGTTAAAAAATCCAAATCAGCGTTTGGTCCCATGCAAGGCTTTTTTCCATGCGGAAAATGTAAAGCGTGCAAAATAAGCAAAAGAGTCTTGAGTTACAAAATCCCCCATGTAGCAGCACGCAGAAAGATCAGAAGCTTTCTTACATGCACTACCCCCTACAGCGTTTATTGTTTAACCTGCCCTTGTGGGCTGCGCTATGTAGGGAGCACTATCAATCCTATGAAAATGAGAATACTGGAACACATGAGGGCCATTGCGAAGGGCGATGAAACTTACCCTGTTGCGCGTCATTTTGACAAGGTTCATCAACGCAACAGGAATCTATTAAGTTACTTTGGGCTGGATCATGTTCCAAGCAACCCTAGAGGGGGAGATAGGCTGCTTAGACTTCGAAGGTTGGAGTCAAGATATATTGTTGACATGCAGACAAAGCACCACCTGGGTTTGAATAGCAGTGAAGAACTGGCTATACATTTGGGAGATTAGCATGTATAGATGGTGTGCTCTGAAGGATTTTGGTTAGACTTATGGCCGGCTGAGTGTACAACTTAAGGTCTTTCCTTAGCCAGGAGTCTATACTGTAATTGTTACCTGTATTATACAGTATTATATGTAAATATTCTTCCCTAACCTCTTGAGTCTTTCTCCTCCTGGATTTCTCCTTCTTTCTTTTCATTTCCTTTTTATCCTTTTCTCTCTTCCTTTTGTTATTGTATTGGTCACAGCCAGACACAGGTTACTAAGCATCATAATGTGTATGCCCATCCTGGGCTTGATTGTGTTTCATTCCATGTTGGTTTGTAAATTATATATTTCAATTATTTTTGTATATAGATATGCCCATCCATGGGCGCAATTGCGAGCGAGCTGTCACGATTGTGGATAATTTGACACTTATAGATGGCGCTCGTGTCAGGACCTGATTTTCATTTGATTTTCACATGTCCTATGTTGCTTTCTACATACCCTGTGTTTTTAAGTTGGACCAAAATGGCGCTTCGGTAAACAAGGATTAAGGTTTATTACCGAAACGCGTCTGTTATGCAGTGTTGTTTGGAGTTCTAATAAATTAACCCAAACTGCCCCCCGAGAGTGCATTTTTACCGTGTGGGCAGTGGTATTGTCCTGAGCGCGGAACGGAGCAGTGATTTATTTAGTGGGTGCACCCCCACGACGAGGAGCACCCGCCTGTGAGTGCGAGTCACTGGTGTAACGCAGGAGCTTTGATATATATATATATATATATATATATATATATATATATAGTATATGACGTCATCAGCAGTGCATTGCGGGTGCGCGAGTTACAGTTAGCTCAACTAACTATAACAGGTGAATTTACCTGGTCGTATATGAGTCAAATGTCCAACTAACTATAACTACAACTAACTATAACGTCTGTAAAACTTATGGTTTTTTCAGTGAATTTAAAAGGTTTTTTAAATGTTAATTTCATATTTTAATATTTATAAAACCTATATTTTTTCGTAATATTTTGGAAATCTATTATCCTTTTAAATTATGTAATGTTTTATATCTTCCCCTAAAAATATGTATACATTTTTTTTTTGTTGAGAAAATTGCAGTTCCATACCAGTAGTGTACCAAGCTCCATCACCACGCGAATCCTATTCGCCATATTGCTAAACTTGTTAATGATGCGCATTTCGTATCCGACGTGTTCGTGGCACTGCGTCCCGCGTAACATCATATACGTATATGAGGTCACGCTAGCTTCTACTTTGGTATGCAGTACAAACAAAAATAATGCAGTGGAATGGAAAAAGTTCACTTTCTCAATAAACTCAGTGGAAACTTTAGTTAATCCACTGGTGAGAAATCATTCTCAAAGCAACCAATTATCATATTTAAAGAACACACTCACACCAAATTGTGGATCGATGTCAATCATTGTACATCCAATTCTTTATATATATTTTTCTCTTATTTTTTAATTGTATACACACTACACATTTATATACAATAACATACACAAATATATATACACATATACACATTACATGACTGTACAATTATATGTCAAAAGACAACACAGAATCCTTGAAGCCAGAATACTAATGGTGCTGCGAAATACATTTTTAGAGAACAAAACAATATACAATTCGCAGTTCACATTTAAGATAACCCTTATGTGAACACCTTTAGGGCATATACCATTCCGCCCTATTCAACTATGCACCGGTGTTACCACAATTTCTTTTTGTGCAATGAATTAAAATAACAAAGGGCTTCTTTTTTAAATATGGTCAATGTGTTTCAGCCCAGTTAATTTGGGCCTCATCAGGACTATAGGCCAAAGGAAACCTGTAATAGAAATGTAAATAAACATTTTTCTTATAAATTCCTTGGATGTCTAACAATTTTTCCTATATACAATATATACAAATAAAAAGGCGTAGGGGTTGCCCATCTAACCAATGTGCCTATATGTCATCATAGGGGGTATGATCTACTGTGGAATTACAGAGAGCTAAGCATGCTGGCACTGTGATTTTTATAAAAAAGTAAACAAGTTTTTTGTTTAAAATAAAGATAAAAATAAAAATAAAAGAAAGATAAGGGATGACAGTAAACGGCTCACATGCATAATAACTGTGTGCACTAGAAAAACGTAGTCAACAGTTCTCATTGTGCCAAAGAATAATTGAAATCTCAGCAACTAAATAACAATAACTGCAGAGGCAAAAGCATGCGTGATTGTGCCGAAGGAGTATAATTCCCTGCATGCAGCTGTGTCACAATTAGTATCTTAAAAGCATAACGGGGCCTGATCTAATTGTCCAAACTCTACCTTGCCTAACAAATGTATATCTCGGCACTCGGCTCGGGACCTCAGGTCTCAATCAGACTGGTTTCACTGAGCTGGGAGATGCACCAAGCCCCCGTATCTACACAAAGACAATCGAATGGCCTATAAATCTCAAATAGTAAATTGTATTCAACTAACCACTCAACACTAATGTCTTTATTCATCTTATACAAAAAACATCGACACTACTGGCTATCGTAGACACGTACACTTACGCGTCTGCGCCTCACTGAATTCAATAAAGCATCTAAATCACAACTAGTGGGCTGTTGGATGCATAGGAAGACTAATCTAAGACACTTACATTAGGGTGGGGCAGGAATGCTGGGCCGTGGGGCACTGGAACGATCTCCGGTCGAGTAGGTCTAAAAAGTATAAAGCCCTGCCTCAGTACTCGAGTCTAACAAAAGCGTCTGAACCGTATTGCACTTCTAATTTCCACAACGATGCATGCCACCGCTTACCTCTAAGTTAATTCTTGATTGGACAAGATCCTTTTCTCACTCTTGGAAACTCACGTCGTATCGGTAGTTCTGGGTGTTATGGAGCAAGGAACATATCCTTGCGGTAAACACTAAGGATGGACTAAACAATTTATTTCGGCCATCAAAACTATAGATACTGAAGGCAGACTGCGAGAACTACTGTCCTCATCTTGTAAATGAGTAGCTCTTCCATTATTACGGAGCGGAAGGACAAAATAACTATGTACTTCCTATTGAATATTCTAGTGCCAAATAATAGCAAAAAACTAATGAAACTTATTTCAAATCAAGGATATAAAAGTAATCAAAGAGAAAGTAACCATCACCAGAAAAGAATACCCAAAACACCACTCCTTGTGATCGTTCTCTGTTATCCCTCACAATCTTAATTACTGCATCAATGTAATTTCAGATTAAGTAACAGTTAACAGAATTATGAAGAAATATTTCTTAACAAAGAAATACCACCAAATTATCAAGACATCTCGCGGAGGAAAAGCGACATGCCTGTCAAGTAAGCATAATGTATGTACATCATGTGAAATACATCATAGAGAGAACAACCCAACAATGGAATATTGAATACACTATTCAATCAAAGAAAAGTTAGTTTAAACCTACTTAGTGTAGGCAAAGACACTCCAACCTGTTTCTAGAATGTTAAAACATATCGCTAAATGTATCTCTCTCTGATTCTTTAACTTAGAGTAGGAAACATTCACTATTGTATTAAGGCCCAATTTTCATCTCGATCATTGAGTCCAGTAACGGACGTTTTATATTTCTCAATGAGTCTAGCTTCCAATCTGTTCAGTTTAGTCTGTATATTTTCTTGGGAACTATTTTGCACTGCCAACAATACTGTCCAATTCCTATCTGTCTCACTGTGGCCATGACTGAGGTAGTGTTCTACGAATGGCGCTCCAATGATTTTACATTTGATGCAGGATTTGTGCTGTAGAATGCGGTTTTCAATTGATTGTGCCGTTTGTCCAATATAGTGTTTATTACATGGACACGTGACACAATAAACAACGTTCTTAGTATTGCAATTGTTGAATTTTCCTTGGATATGTTTTTGGTCATTTATCGTCACCTCTTTAGAGTCTTTTCCTAGATTTCCTCGATCTAGATGACAGTATGTAGGCAATCCCTACTACTACAACATACGGACACACAACCTAACGTGGTGTGTTTTGTGTTATCTTTTAATCTTCACTTTCAATTTCTTACAACAATTTTTGAATTACCCACACACTTAAAAAAGTGCAATCAAACATTTGTCAAAAATGGGGGGGTTAGCCCTAATACTCCAACTGCATCTGGGCGAAAGAAACCAGTACAAACAAAAATAATGCAGTGGAATGGATAAAGGAAACTTTCTCAATAAACTCAGTGGAAACTTTAGTTAATCCACTGGTGAGAAATCATTCTCAAAGGAACCAATTATCTTATTTAAAGAACACACTCACACCAAATTGTGGATCCCATGTCAATCATTGTACATCCAATTCTTTATATATATTTTTTCTCTTATTTTTTCATCGTATACACACTACACATTTATATACAATAACATACAAAAATATATATACACATATACACATTATACGACTGTACAATTATATGTCAAAAAACAACACAGAATCCTTGAAGCCAGAATACTAATGGTGCTGCGCATTACATTTTTAGAGAACAAAACAATATACACTTCGCAGTTCACATTTAAGATAACCCTTATGTGAACACCTTTAGGGCATATACCATTCCGCCCTATTCAACTATACGCCGGTGTTACCACAATATCTTTTTGTGCAATGAATTCAAATAACAAAGGGCTTCTTTTTTATATATGGTCGACGCGTTTCAGCCCAGTTAATTTGTGCCTCATCAGGACTATAGGCCAAAGGAAACCTGTAATAGAAATGTAAATAAAGTTTTTCTCTTATAAATTCCTTGGATGTCTAACAATTTTTCCTATATGCAATATATACAAATAAAAAGGCGTAGGGGTCTACTTTGGTATGCAACGGGTACGCAGTTACGTCATGTACATATGGGGTCGCGCCCGCTGTGAGTTGAATATTCGACGAGTGCATGCTTCTAGGCCCTGTGTTACGTCAGACGTATGTCATAGACGTATGGTGTCGCGCCGGGTACGCGCCTCCCTCAATTGTTTTTTATGTCTCAAAACTATGTCTAAATAAGTTTAAAGTGTATGTGAGAGCAAGCGATAATCAAAAATATTTCATGTATTTCTAACTGTCATAAACTTATATTATGATAAATATATTTTCTCAAAATCGTGTCGGGTGCGACCTCCTTGCGCGCTCGATGCGCGATTGCCATGTGACCTTAAAGAAAGCATTTGATTGGTTTATAACATTTCCCATTGTAACAAGTGGAGGACCTCACCCATTTTAGTCATTCTCTCTACAGCGTTTGATGAGAGACACGTCTTATGCTTAGAGAGCTTTTTTGAAAAGTTTCTTGATGTGTACACATATCTTATACTACACACAACATGCAACGATCATCTTGATCAATGTTCATGGTCTATAGATTAGCCTTCCACATGTGATGGCCATGCATCTGAAACGTTACATAAAAAAAAAGCGTTTTACATGATGCCCCTGGTGTGTGTGTGTGTGCGCATTATTGTGCTGCCTTTCGGCCTGGGTATTGGTGGCTCGAAGGAGTAGCATCAGCCAAGGGCACAGTGCACATCCTAGATCACATGCGACAAACTGTAAAGAGTAATGTATAGATTTGTGTTGCAGTATACTCTGTTGTCAGGCTTTACCAGCATAGTAGTGTGCAATATGTGAGACTTTCAGATTCACGTTTGACATGCAGTGCTTGACTGTAATGAGCTTTATCACAGTGTATGACGTAGCCTCACTGCTGATCCTCCCTCCATCGAGCACATTCACATGTGTGCGCTTCGCGATAGCAACACTTTCAATAATACCGCACACCATTGACATGCGTGTCTGCGCATATCCACAAGTTTGACAATGACATGTGATGTTAGCCATTCAATGTTTGTGAACAGCATCTCATTAGCTATAGTTGCTGCCCTCCTGGTACATGCTACATTAATGTAAATTGCGCATTCTGCGACGTCAAAACTGCAACAGGGACACACACATAAGTACACTTCCTGGCCAGGCAGGGACTGAACAACACACCCCTACGCTGGCCTGGCATATGCAAGCCCACCCCACTTTGCATACGTATAAATAGGATAACAGCGATGCTACATTTCCCAGTTCTTCCACACTGCCTCAGGTGATATGGCCGCATCCACCTCGCATATCCAATGCGCAATAAACAAAAGGGATCCATGAGGTGTACACCATTCTGGCAATCAACACTGGATGTGAATTGTGAACACTGCTGCCCGTTGTGTTTGGACACACAACAATGACAGCAAGTGAGCATTGGGGCCTGGGTGCACAGGGGCTGCAATTGAGCGCGGTGCTGTGAGAGGGGTGGGGTGCATTAGCCTGGGTGTGCAGGTGCGAACAAGCGATGTTGCCGTGCATAATGATATTATCTCTGACATCATTCAGTCACATATCTGTCTCTTTTTAAGGACCTGCTGCACAGTACTGTAGGCCTCAGCCAGCAGGCAGCGCTGCCCTACAGACCCATGGCGTTGGCTTTTGGAACACTGTAGTGAGCTAATTGCTAAATGTACATGCACACAGGTCTGCGCCACTGCATTACACGCACACATTATGCTTCTAGCATGCACTCTGTTCCTTTGCATGTGAACGTTGGCATAACATATTATTATTTGACCTTGTGTATTCTCATGCACTCAAACTCCTCTTTGAACCATGATTACCACTAACAGTTGGTAGATCGTACTTCAAAAAGGAAGGATGCACTCAACTGGTGTTCTCTATTAAGCTTGAAATAAACCTTCATTTACCTCAAGACATTTCCAGCATTATATTATTTCTCCCTTTTCAGACACTGAGTTGGTTGCGCCAAAATGGGTGGAGCGGGTGCGCACCCCGTGACCATGTCCTGGGCATTCTCACGCCTTCCAACGTGGTATCAAGACACCGTCCCTGACCGGAGACCTGCTGTGCCACCCTGAGAGAGGCACCCTGGAGTCGGAGCTCGCACCGGCACATCGTTGGACACACCGGTTGTGGCAGGTGAGCAGTGAAGCCTCGGTGCGCAGGAGCTGCAATTGAGCACAGTGCGGGGTAAGGGGCTGGGGTGCAGCAGCCTAGGTGCACAGGTGCAGGCAAGCGATGTTAATGAAATCTCTGACCTCGGTCATATGTTTCATTTTAAGGACTTGCTGGACCACAGTCTTTCACGCGGACCCCAGTGTCCCAGACACATGGGTGACGGGAGGTGAACAGTGAGGGCTGGGTGCAGTAAGCCGACGCTCTGTCTCCTCCTGCCTCTGTTCTTTTGACTCTTCCTCCTCTTCTCCCTTTCACCCACTGCCTCTCTGTCCCATTCTCACGATCTTCCTTTCGTTCTGACTACCTTTCTTTTTCTCTTGTTCCCACCCACTTATTTTATGTCATACTGTTGTTTGTTTGAATAAAGTTGCATTTCCATTTATGTGTTTTGTTTTAATATAGGTTATTTTTTTACCAATAAATAAGAGAGTGTATGGGTCTTCTTTTTCTGACAACCCTTGCCTGTAGTTTATTGTGAAAATCGGTAGTTTATAGGAGGTTATGAGGGAAAACATTTGTAATTTTGTGGTGCACCTACCAAATATAAACTAACAGACTATTACATAAATGAAGCCTGGGTAATTCTACAACTGCAAGGGTTCTATGGGTGTATCACTTTATAACACCATGAGTACTGCCCATGTGATTACAAAACCAATAAGGCACTACCTAGGGCCACCAAGGCTTCAGGGTCTGGCGAGGCCCAGCCTGCATATTTAAGTAAAGCACCAGAGGGTGGCGATACCTGGACTTGAGTTGGCCTCGAAGCCCCCCGAACAATTAGTAAACAATACCCGGGGAGGTGGCGATCCCCTAAGCCGCGAAACGTCTCTGTGCCCTTTTGCGCCTAATTTACAAGTGAGATTAAGGTCCCCAGTGCTGCAGAGACCCCGCAATATAATAATAGGATTGGCCCCGGAACATTACCCACCAGGGGGCTCATTTAAATGAACGGGTGAGACCCCACTTAATTTTTTTCCCTTTTTTCCCATCTGGATCTGCTTTATTGAAGCGATACAAGGTTTTCCTCCTCTCGCTTCAACGAGGCAAACAAGGATTTGCTATCACAAGGTGGAGGCCATGCACCCGCCCTGTAATAGCAAACATAAATGTCCTGCAGATGCACACCCCGGGACATCATATGAGCTGCACCTAGGAGGTGGCGCTCCCTAGGGCCATGATGCATTGGTTACTGCATAACTACAGAATTAGTATAAATGCATACTAACACTACCTGCACACATGTAGTACAGCAACCAGAGTGTAGTGAAGAGACAAAGGAAGCCCAAAATCTACAAATATCAATCCTACCAGAGGTTTGATGACATAGTTCAATGAGCCGACGACCCTAGGATGAGTAGAAACAGCTTCACGAATAAAATAAATCTTCAGCAGGAAGTAAGCAAGCTCGAAATATTGGTGAGTGCTGCCTTCTTTTTACCTTCTCCCGCTCGTCGCCAAATGCATGTAGCGAAGAAGCAGACAGCAATGGATCCAATAAGTAGATTTACTGCAGGAAAACAAGGCAGCTTAAACAGCCACCAACAGGAGCAGACAGCAAGGCCACTGTCTTCTCCCACACCGTGTTCAAACTCCCCAAGATTCCCCTTATTACAACCCTACATTCTAACATTACATACTTACATTCTACTACCATTACATACTAACATTCTACTATGACTTACATTGGAATACTATACAGAGCAGATGACTTTACAACAATGAGCTCATGGTTTCATCCACGAGTCTTGAGACAGGTAGGGGTGAGTAGTTAGCCTCCCACTCCCTGTATTGTATAAACGCAAACTAACACTACTTCCACAGATATGCTACAGCGCCCAGAGCACATCACTTTACAGCAATGAGTTCACGATTTAGGCTCACGGTTTAATCCCGAGTCTTCAGACCAGTAGGGTTAAGTAGTTCGCTTCCCACTCCCTGTATAGTATAAACGCATACTAACACTACTTACACAGTTCTACTACAGCGGGCAATATGCTACAGCGCCCAGAGCCCATCACTCTACTGCAATCAGCTCGGTTTGATCCCCGAGTCTTCACACCGGTAGGCGTGAGTACTTCACTTCCCACTTCTGGTATAGTATAAACACACAGTAGGGGTCAGTAGTTTGCTTCCCACTCCCTGTATGGTATAAACGCCTACTGCCACTACTTGCACACATATGCTACAAAGACCAGAGCACATCACTTTCACAGCAATTAGCTCACGGTTTAGGCTCTTGGTTTCATACCCGAGTGTAGCAGCATCTCATCTCAGCACCATGTCACTCTGAGCAACACAGCACTTTCAGACCGGTAGAAGTGACTATTTCACTTCACACTCCCCCACAGAGGTTACATTGCTCCTATCCTCCTCTTTTCGGCCTTTTTTCCCCTTACTTGTTTCAACAGATGGCAAAATTCCCAAATATCGATATCTGTAAATTTTGATATTTCTCAAAAACTACTGAACAGATTTACACCAAATAAACAGAAGCGTGCTTTCTAGACCAAGGCCCTTCTCCATGCCAAATGTGGGGTAATTCCGTTCACCCGTTCGACCTGTAGCCTTGTCTAAAGTTTCCAATGGAAATTAACATGGAGAAAACACGTTTTGGGACCCGGGATATGCGCAGGGTACGCGTACCCTGCCGATCCCCCCAAAAAAATTAAGGCACTACTCTGCAAATGCACCCCCTGGCACGTTTGCAGAGGGGGAAATAATTCCCCTTGAATACTGGGGGTCCCTGGGGGCCAAGTAGCCCACCAGTAACCTCCAGTATGCGCCAGGGGGCTGCGTTGCAGAGAGGTGTAATGAGGCCCCGCCCCTTTTTACACCTCTGTTCAAGGCAGCCCCCTGGTGCGTTTGCAGAGGGGGAAATAATTCACCTTGCATACTGGTGGTCCCTGGGGGCCAACTAGCCCAGCAGGAACGTCTAGTATGCGCCAGGGGGCTGCGTTGCAGAGAGGTGTTCTGAGGCCACGCTCCTTTTTACACCTCTCTGCAACGCAGCCCCCTGGCATGTTTACAGAGGGGGAACTAATTCCCCTTGCATATTGGGGGTCCCTTTGGGCCAACTAGCCCACCAGGAACCTCCAGTATGTTCCAGGGAGCTGCATTGCAGAGAGGTGTAATGAGGCCACGCCCCTTTTTACAACACTCTGCAAAGCAGCTCCGTGGCACTTACTGGAGGTACCTGGTGAGCTAGTTGGCCCCCAGGGACCACCAGTATTCAAGGGAAATTACTTCCCCCTCTGCAAACATGCCCCCTGGTGCGTTTGGAGAGTGTTGCAGGGAGGGGGCAGGGATTGAGGTAACAGCTTGCACCACTCTGCAAACGCGCCCCCTGGCACGTTTGCAGATGAGGAACTAATTCCCCTTGAATACTGGGGGTCCCTGGAGGCCAACTAGCCCACCAGGAACCTCCAGTATGCACCAGGGGGATGCGTTGCAGAGAGGTGTAAAAAGGGGCATGGCCTCTTTACACATTTTTATTTATTTATTTATTTTATTTATGCGTTTTTATAGAGCGCGGACTTTACCCGAAGGCGTCAGAGCGCTTCACAATAGGAACAGAAAATTACAAGTGAACAAATTACAAAAGCAGACGATAAGTTACATGTGGTAAAAGTGACAATTGTGAGCAAAAACAAAATACATGAGGTAGTAAACAGTGCATTACAGGAGGAAAGAGTGACAAGTGTGCAGGTTACAAGAGAAAACAAAGTACAATTAGAGGTAATATAGTGCAATATATGCTAGACACAGAGGCACAAGAACACACGTTACGTAGGCAATGGTGGCACTTGTGCAAGTATCAAAAACAAACAAAATGTGAGAGGTAGCAAACAGTGTGTTACAAGAGAAAAGTGGCGTGTGCATGTTACAAAAGAGAACCAACACAGGTACAAGGATAGAACTGCAATAAATGGCATACACTCCAACCGCAGAAACACACTGGGAAGGCACTTCCATAGTGTCCACATCTCTGCAAGGCATCCCCCTAGTGCATACTGGGGGTTCCTGGTGGGCTACTTGGCCTCCAGGTACCCTCAGTATTCAAGGGGAATTATTTCCCCCTCTGCAAACGCGCCAGGGGAGCATTTGCTGAGTGGTGCCTTAATTTTTTGGGGGGGATCGTCAGGGTACGCGTACCCTGCGCGTATCCCTGGATTTAAAATATATATATCTTTTTGGGCCTTGGGGGTCCTTGTGGGAACCCCTTAGCAGGCCTAGGGGGTCAGGAACCTCCAGTATGCGCCAGGGGGCTGCCTTGCAGAGAGGTGTAAAAAGGGGCGTGGCCTCTTTACATGTCTCAGCAAGGCAGCCTCCTGGTGCGTTTGTAGAGGGGGAACTAATTCTCCATTGAATACTGGGGGTCCCTGGGGTCCAACTAGCCCACCAGGAACCTCCAGTATGAGCCTGGGGGCTGGGTTGCAGAGAGGTGTAAAAAGGGGCGTGACCTCTTTGCACATCTCTGCAAGGAAGCCCCCTGGCACATACTGGAGGTTGTTGGTGGGCTACTGGGCCCCCAGGGACCCCAAGTATTCAAGGGGAACTAGTTCCCCCTCTGCAAACACACCAGGGGGGCGCGTTTGCAGAGTGGTGGCTTAAGTTTTTTTGGGGGCAGTGTACGCGTACCATACGTGTATCCCGCGAATTTGCACTTGGGGGTCCTTGTGGGACCCTCTGAGCAGGCCTAGGGGATCAGGGTGTTTCTACCCTGCCCCCTTTTCTTCGTTTTCACCTTTGTTTCCCTGTTTTCTTGTAACTCGGTTCTACCGAGGCACAAGATGGCTGCCAACACTTCCTGGTTTGGAGTGTTGACAGACAGTTGACAGCCAATCAGCAGGCAGCTCGTGCTCATAATTGTATGGATTTCCGTACGCATGTAGTACTTCGTCTATAGATATCACTATGATTTTACTTTTGATTTTCTCAGGAACTACTAGACGGAGTTACACCATTTAACAAAAAGCACAATCTGCGAACCGAATTCTACCTCTCTGCCAAATTTGGTGTAATTCCGTTCTGCCGTTCGGGCTGTAGCCCTGGCTAAAGGTCCCTATGGAAAATTGCATTGGGAAAACACGTTTTGGGACCCCCTTTTTACTCGGCCCCCACTTGACAAATCACCCCCAAACTTTCAGGGAAGGAGCGGAGCGGAGCAGGCCATTTTCTTGGAGAAATTCGCGAACATTCGTCCACCAGCGCCAAAGTTATTCCAAATAGAATGTTGTGGATTTCCTATTGAAAGTAGGTCCTAACTATAACTACCTACTGGCGACCGTCAGTAGGTAATATATATATATAGAGGGCAGGTGTGTTCAATGTACGTAAATTGAGAAGCAATGCCTTTTCCTTCTGCTCACTGCCACTGATGAAGTTATGCTGAATTCCAGAAACGCGTCTGGCCGATGAAACTAATAAAGATGCCTGCTTTGAGGATTAAAGACTGCTGGCAAGTGCTCGATTTTATGAATAAAACTCAAATCAAGCTGACTGCGGTCTTCCTTATTTGTGCTTCCTGGTTTGATGGATTTTTGGGGCTTGCACGCCTGACAAGGAAGACTCACCGCAACCATGCGGGTCTGACACTGCTTCGTCGGAAGCCTTGAACTATCAGAGACAGCGACGCACATTGCAATTCAGGACCGCAATGTGCGCTGAGTTATGTATCGAGCACAATATACGGGGTGGTCTGGGCCCCAGACACAGAGCATCATTCCAATGGGAAAAGAACACTTTTGCTGAAGGGAAAGAGGTTACATCGTCCCCACTAGGGGTTATAATACTACAAGCACCAGAAGGCACAGGGAGTGCCATGCCCACGAGGGCAGGTGTGTTCACTGTACGTAAATTGAGAAGCGATGCCTTTTCCTTCTGCTCATTGCCACTGATGAAGGAATGCTGAGTTCCAGAAACGCGTCTGGCCGATGAAACTAATAAAGATGCCTGCTTTGAGGATTAAAGACTGCTGGCAAGTGTTCGATTTTATGAACAAAACTCAAGTCAAGCTGACTGCGGTCTTCCTTATTTGTGCTTCCTGGTTTGATGGATTTTTGGGGCTTGCACGCCTGACAAGGAAGCCTCACCGCGACCATGCGGGTCTGACACGGCTTCGTCGGAAGCCTTGAACTATCAGAGACAGCGACGCACATTGCAATTCAGGACCGCAATGTGGGCTGAGTTTGGTATTGAGCACTATATACGGGGTGGTCTGGGCCCCAGACACAGAGCATCATTCCACTGGGAAAAGAACACTTTTGCTGAAGGGAAAGAGGTTACATCGCCCCCACTAGGGGTTATAATACTGCAAGCACCAGAAGGCACATGGAGTGCCACGCCCACGAGGGCAGGTGTGTTCAATGTACGTAAATTGAGAAGCGATGCCTTTTCCTATTGCTCACTGCGACTGATGAAGGAATGCTGAATTCCAGGAACGTGTCTGGCCGATGAAACTAATAAAGATGCCTGCTTTGAGGATTAAAGACTGCTGGCAAGTGTTCGATTTTATGAATAAAACTCAAGTCAAGCTGACTGCGGTCTTCCTTATTTGTGCTTCCTGGTTTGATGGATTTTTGGGGCTTGCACGCCTGACAAGGAAGACTCACCGCGACCATGCAGGTCTGACACGGCTTCGTCGGAAGTCTTGAACTACCAGAGACAGCGACGCACATTGCAATTCAGGACCGCAATGTGCGCGGATTTTGGTATCGAGCACTATCTACGGGGTGGTCTGGGCCCCAGACGCAGAGCATCATTCCACTGGGAAAAGAACACTTTTGCTGAAGGTAAAGAGGTTACATTGCCCCCACTAGGGGTTATAATACTACAAGCACCAGAAGGCACAGGGAGTGCCACGCCCACGAGGGCAGGTGTGTTCAAAGTACCTAAATTGAGAAGCGATGCCTTTTCCTTCTGCTCACTTCCACTGATGAAGGAATGCTGAATTCCAGAAACGCGTCTGGCCGATGAAACTAATAAAGATGCCTGCTTTTAGGATTAAAGACTGCTGGTAAGTGTTCGATTTTGTGAAAAAAACTCAAATCACGCTGACTGCAGTCTTCCTTATTTGTGCTTCCTGGTTTGATGGATTTTTGGGACTTGCACACCTGACAAGGAAGACTCACCGCGACCATGCGGGTCTGACACAACTTTGTCGGAAGCCTTGAACTATCAGAGACAGCGACGCACATTGCAATTCAGGACCGCAATGTGCGCTGAGTTTGGTATCGAGCACTATATACGGGGTGGTCTGGGCCTCAGACACAGAGCATCATTCCACTGGGAAAAGAACACTTTTGCTGAAGGGAAAGAGGTTACATCGCCCCCACTAGGGGTTATAATACTACATGCACCAGAAGGCACATGGAGTGCCACGCCCACGAGGGCAGGTGTGTTCAATGTACGTAAATTGAGAAGCGATGCCTTTTCCTTCTGCTCACTGCCACTGATGACGGAATGCTGAATTCCAGAAACGCGTCTGGCCGATGAAACTAATAAAGATGCCTGCTTTGAGGATTAAAGACTGCTGGCAAGTGTTCGATTTTATGAATAAAACTCAAGTCAAGCTGACTGCGGTCTTCCTTATTTGTGCTTCCTGGTTTGATGGATTTTTGGGGCTTGCACGTCTACAAGGAAGACTCACCGCGACCATGCGGGTCTGACACGGCTTCGTCAGAAGCCTTGAACTATCAGAGACGGCGTTGCACATTGCAATTCAGGACCGCAATGTGCGCTGATTTTGGTATCGAGCACTATCTACGGGGTGGTCTGGGCCCCAGACACAGAGCATCATTCCACTGGGAAAAGAACACTTTTGCTGAAGGTAAAGAGGTTACATTGCCCCCACTAGGGGTTATAATACTACAAGCACCAGAAGGCACAGGGAGTGCCAAGCCCACGAGGGCAGGTGTGTTCAAAGTACCTAAATTGAGAAGCGATTCCTTTTACTTCTGCTCACTGCCACTGATGAAGGAATGCTGAATTCCAGAAACGCGTCTGGCCGATGAAACTAATAAAGATGCCTGCTTTGAGGATTAAAGACTCCTGGCAAGTGTTCGATTTTATGAATAAAGCTCAAGTCAAGCTGACTGCGGTCTTCCTTATTTGTGCTTCCTGGTTTGATGGATATATATATATATATATATATATATATATATATATATATATATATATATATATATATATATATATTACCTACTGGCGGTCGCCAGTAGGTATATATAGTTAGGATTTTTTCTCTATGGGTTTTTTGAAAATTCTATGTCTAATAACTTTGGCGTTTGTGGACGGAATTGGCTGAAATTTTCAGGAAAATGGCACATTTTGTTTCTGAGCAGCCCTTGAAAATTTGGGGGGGATTCGTCCAGTGGGGGCCGAGAAAAAAGGGAGGTCCCAAAACGTGTTTTTAACATTGAGTTTTCCATAGGGCGGTTGGCCTCACTTTTAGCCCGAACGGCTGAATGGATTTGCACGAAACTTGGCAAAATTGTAGGGACTGGTAGCCCGATGTGCCTTTTGTAGGTCTCAATATATGTGCTCCAGTGGATTTTGAGAAATTAACGTTTAAAAAAAGATATATATCTGTAAGCGCGGACTGGGCAGCGCACTGGTTCGCGGACTTTTCGCGCAACGGAGCTTTGTGAAGCGAAGCTGATTGGTTCTCCGGCGTCTGTCAACATTCCAAACAGTCCGTAGCGGCCGCCATCTTGTCTCTCGGTAGGATCGAGAGACAAGAGGAGGTCAAAACAAAGGGGGAAATAACTATAAGGGGGCATAGTAGATCCTCGCTGACCCCCTAGGTTTGATGTGGAGGTTTTAAAAGGGCCCCGCGGGGCAAAAAAAAATAATAATAATAATAATTGAACGGCTGAATGGATTTGCACGAAACTTGGCAAAATATTAGGGACTGGTAGCCCGATGTGCCTTTGCTAGGTCTCAATATATGTGCTCCAGTGGATTTTGAGAAATTAACGTTCAAAAAAAGATATATATCTGTAACAGCGCTCCGCTTCGCGTAACGGAGGTTTGCGAAGCTGATTGGTCATTCTGTCACTGGGCTATAGTTGGGCTACATCTGGCTGATATTTGGGCTACATTTGTTTTTTGTGTGTCTGACGGCCATCTTTGGGCTACATTGGGCTTCATTGGGCTACATTCGGCTAATTAGCAAATAGCTCATCGCAAACTAGGAATGGTAAAGAATCGCTATTTATTCCTTAAAGTTCGCTATTTAGGAAATGCAAAAAACTTTGATGATACATATGGCGGTTCATCTCTAACAAGATAAGAAGCATAGGGATACATTTATGATGACTGGCGCATCACCAGGGATGTGTTAGTCATTCTGTGCCGCTGTTCCGTCACCTATGGTGTGCTGCATTTACAATGCGGCGCATCATGGGGCAAAAACAGCACAGATGCGTGATGTATCTGTGCCGTAGAGGTGGCGCATTGCTGGAGTTGTATCGCAAGTGTGATGAAGCTCCAGCAAGGGTCGGGGGTGCCCCTGTCGCAGGGTTTCTGTTCTCACACAGAACTGTGGACAGAGGATTGGAACCTCGGCGAATTAGGGTGTCCCAAAACTCACGTTAGTAATCAAAAACTCCTTAGCAAGCTAGGTACAGTGTCACATTGGATATAACAAACTCTCAATGTTTAGACAATCCAGAATATGAACTTATAGTACCTCAGGATACGTGGAACTCATGAACAGTCGGTCGTTATAGATTTCTTAGAAACCAGAACATGGAGTTAAGAAGAACAGATGTGTATTTGAAATGTTTATTTACTAATGCCGTCTTCTCAGGCGTAGTACCTTAGATAATAAAAGTACACATATTATCAGTAGCAAAATTACCAGCATAGTTACTAGTACATAAAAAGTGAATGGTGATAGTATGTTAACATGCTGTAAATGAATAAGAGTTAGCAACACTTATAAGCAGCCGCGGGCCGTGGAGGGAGTTACGGTGAGGCAGGGAGGCGGGGAGGGGGAGAAGCAGGGTGGAGAATACAAGTACACATATTATCAGTAGCAAAATTACCAGCATAGTTACTAGTACATAAAAAGCGAATGGTGACAGTATGTTAACATGCTGTAAATGAATAAGAGTTAGCAACACTTATAAGCAGCCGCGGGCCGTGGAGGGAGTTACGGTGGGGCAGGGAGGCGGGGAGGGGGAGGGGCAAGGTAGAGAGGGCTCCACCCTGCTTCTCCCCCTCCCCGCCTCCCTGCTTCACCGTAACTCCCTCCACGGCCCGCGGCTGCTTATATCTCACCCTCCCTAATACACATATTATATTATTTGCTAAGAAGGTCTCTTTGTGTTGGTTTAGGGCGTGCCCATACTTTAGTGTCTTAGATTTGAAGGAATCACATCAGCATACACCAGCTCTCTCTTCATGTGAACCGCATCAACTGTTGTGTATGTGTGTTCGGCAAAGCAATATAAAACCCGCCTCATGCCCAGAATTGGCAGAAGTTGCACTTATGTTATGAGTATGAAGTCGTGGAGATCAGACCTCATAACAATTCTGTATCGTGTTGTTCTTGAAACTTTAGCACTCGCTGTACAGATATAGTTTAACAAGTAAAGCAGATAGTAGACCAATAACATATTATTCTCATGTAAACAACGATGAACTACTAGGTGGAAAGCTAAAGCAACAACTAAGTGTCGTGTGCAGAAGTTGCAAAAAAGGAAAAATGGCGTTTAAACCGGTAATGAGCCCATCCTAACTTAACACGGTGTAAAGATATCCAGGACCTAGATGACACCTCCTCATGATCCGGAAACGAACTGAATAAGATAATAGAAGTGCCATCTCATGAGAGCAGATTGCAAGTTTATATGTGGACGGTCCGCAAGGTAAAGCATTAAAAACTAGGAAAATTTAATGCTAAAGAAAAATAAAACAGCCAAGTACTTTATCGAGTCTTAAGCCAATAGGCAAGGTAAATAATAAAAACTTGACAAATAAGTCAATGAATTGTCAATGAAATGCTAGTACTCAGCATATCAAACATGAAAAAGGTCTATGACATAACTGTGTATGCAAAATAAGCTGCAACAGCCTCCAATAGGAAGTCACCGTCTTCATCCGAAAACAGTTCAGCCATCCAATTTAAAAGCGGAAAAGAACATACGTGCTCTCCCAGCACCGGATCCTCTATCACCATCAGAGGACAGCTCGGTGGGTTTTCAAGAAAGCTCTGTTCCAAGAAAGACTGTGCTGCCGCCAGTAAATTCCAGGGACCAAGTAGTCCATGCATCAATGCCACAGCCATAATCCTTTCGCCAGGACAAACCAACTCGTGAGTAATGATAGGAGTCATCAGCTGATTAAAGTCGACGTCAGGAGAAACCGGTCCGCAGAGACACAAATCAATGGCCCAATCGAAATCACAGGTCAGGCAGTGAAATACAGGCTGGACACAGGTGAAGTAGGAGAACCGAAAAGATAATCCATATGCCGTGCTTAATATCGCCAACGGCATTGTGCCATAATATTCTAGCATGCGATTGCGGAACAGTGTCAGCAGCTGCAGGGTCGGAGGTTGCATAGGAGGGACATCCATATTTAAAAATGTAAAAAAGCACAAGAGCGTCCGCTGGTAATGCAAGTAAAAATGCCAATCTACGAACCAGAGTGCAGAAAATACAATGAAAGGAAGCAGGGATGACTCCAAAGATTTTCTCAAATGAAGTCACGAGACCACTGGTAACAACTTTAAAAAAGTGCACCAGGGACTTTGTGGAGGATGCGTTAAAGATAGTCGGAAACATGTTGCTGAAATTGAAAGGCAAATGTTAATTGAAAAAGGTTTTGCACCTCTGTATGGGTGTTCGCTATGTGAAGTACGAAAGTTTCACGGGCCGAACTCAAGGCCACCTCTCTCTGAGACAAAAGAGCTCTTATTCTTGCCATGCCGTTGAAACGTGTCTCAAGGTTGGTATTTGTGGCCAGATTGAAAACTCCCTATGTTCATGTGTGGGAGGAAATAGAACATTTCTGCAGCAAATAACCCGTTCACTTACTGTTACGATAAAAGGAATACTTTTAATTAACTCAGAACAATCTTCATTATTGAGCATCAAATAACTACCATTTTCCAACAACTTGAACGTGGGGATGATAGCAGGAACTGGCGTGCCTTGCAACACGCAAGCCATATTTGGTCGGTGTTTGTTGCATGAACCGTGTAAATGTATGTGCCTACACATTAGTGAATGATCTGGCGTCTCAGTGCATTCCTCTCCATTCAGATAAACTTCTTGATCATCTTTGAAACATCTGTATGTGTATGGAAGCGACCAGACCTCATGAAGAAAAGCACTACCTAAAGGTTCATAACGACCTATTGGTATATATTTCATACAATTTGAAAACTTATATAAAGCAAAAGGCAGCGTTATTAAACCGTGGATAAGGCATGTTGCCAAAAAACCCGCAATCCTCTGCTGATGATGTCACTGAGCATGTCATGAATGATGTAATATGTGACATCATCAGCAGTGGATTACGGGTAATGGTATCTCTAGTTTACTCCCTTATAGCTGTCTTTCTTTTAACATAAGTGTCTGTTTCCTTCCCTTATACTTACTGTTTTTGGGTCGCTTCCGGTTCGCGTACCCGCGAGCGAACTGGGAAGCGAACTAAGAGAAATAGAGGTTGGCACAGTTCCAAATATTGTACCAATTTTTTAATAACGGGGAGGTAGTTCTGAAAAGAACTTTTTTTTTTATTTTTCTGAACATTTTTTTACTGTTTTTGAATTTTTCGGAACAGTTTTATATTTTTTTGGGTTTTTCTTGGAGGGGGCAATGAAAACGATTCATTGTAAAGGGCTCAACAGGAGCAACAAAACAAAAAAAAGAAGTATTTATTATTTTGGGCGTTTCGGACAAACTTGCATATGATAGTCAATAGCTCTGTTGATCAGAGTGATGCTTTTTTCTCCGTAGGAAATGAATCCATCGCAAAATGCGCAGATGTGTTTTACATCACCAAATCTCATTTGTATATTTGGCACCATCTCCCTGCCCTCTGGTCCCGTTACTTCCGGTACAACAGATCTTCTGGCCATAATAGGGAGATTATCTAGGTCGTTCCGAAACTGTGCAGCACTGTAGTTGTTAGGATGCCACCTAGTCATATGGCGATGCATTGTGTAGTTTCCGAAACTGTATTTTTTGTCGGTCCCTCTGGACAGTCTATCTTGACATATAAGGCAAGTTACGTATCTTGCATTTACTTTTTTCTGACCTTTGGGAATTTTAAAAAATTGCCAAATGAAGTTTTCTTTCCGGTGAGACGTCCTGGGCTGCTCAGGCAAAAACTGCCTCTCTTCGTGCTCGTCCTCCTGTTCCTCTTCTTCTTCTTCTTGTTGAATTACAACTTGAGCAGGTGGTCCACTCTTCCTTGGATGTGGTGGAGGTGGTGGGGAAGCACCAGCTGAAGCTACTAAAGAAGCCATTGCTCAGTGATCACAAAGGGTCTTTCTCTCACAATGATGAAAGTCAGAGTGAGGAAAGAAGGAGGGATTTTCATCATTTGGGAAAAACAAGAGTTCTCAACCAATCAAAAGTGTTCATTTTAGATTATATGACCTAGTCTTACATCATTAGGAAACCAAAAGTGAAATGAACCAATGAAAAGTGTTATTACCAAGTCACATGACTTGCTGTGTTTACGTTAAGCGCTTTGCAGGGCCTCCCGGTTTGCTTCTAGAAACCTGCGCTTTGCGACTCGCTTCGCGTACCAGTTCGCTAACGTAGCACGTCATATGACGTATCACGCGACAACGTGAAACGTCATGCGGACGGGAGGCGTCACGATGTTGTTTTCTAACGCGGCACTTGCGGTAAAGAAACGTTTACCGGCTCGCGGTCTATTTCGCGGCATCAAGGTCAGCTAACGGGAAGCTTCCCGATTCGCGAAGCGGGAACGAAGAAAAAAAAATATTTTAAAAAAAAATTATTCATAAACATATAAAATATATTTTTGGATTTAAAGAAGAATACATTTTACAGCTACAGATATTAGCTGTTAAAAAACCAATGAAATTCACAGAAAAAACCATAGGTTATAGACCATATATAGTTAGGAATTAGCATTTACAAAACCTTGAAAATTCACTGAAAAAACCATAGGTTATAGACCATATATAGTTAGGAATTAGCATTTAAAAAACCTTATTTTACTCACACAAAACCATTGAAATTCCATATATAGTTAGTTGCACTAACTATATATCGCGCACCCGCAATCCACTGCTGATGATGTCACATATTACATCATTCATGACATGGTCAGTGACATCACTGATTACATCACTGATGACATCTCAAATGACATCACTGATGACATCACTGATGACAACATCCAGTGACTATGTTTCTGTAAAGTTAAAATATGTCTTACATATTGAAGAATGAGTGGATGTATAAGTGTCTGAATGAAGGTTTTAGTAGGTGCGTGATTGACTGTATGAGTGAGTGATTAAATGCGTCTTACTGAATGCACGGGTTAGTGACTAAACTGTCTGAAAGTGTGCATCAGTATGTCTGTTGTTGTGCAAGCTGCTGCATGTGTTGATCAGTAGCTATATAAGTAGCTATATGGGTTATTGATTGGTTGCACAAGTATTTGTATGGGAGACTGAGTGTGTGTATGGCTGGCTGGGAGGTGTGTGACTCTGTGCAGATCAATGTGTACTTGTATCAGTGATTCTATAAGAGAGTAACTATGTGTTAGTATATGTTTCAAAAATGTAAGGTGTTCTGTGATTAACTGTATAGATGAGAAAATGGAAGTGTGATTGATTCTTTTCAGGACTGACTAGGTGTGTGAGTAACTCCATGGATGAGTGGCAGAGTGTGAGTGTCTGTATAGGTGTATGAGTGCATATGATAGTGTTGTAAAGATGAGTGATTGTATGTATGAATGATTGTATGAGTGAATGTGTGTGTAGACATAGGAATCAGTGAGTGCGTATGTAGTAACTAGTATTGGTGTGTCAATGGTTTCAAAAATGATACTCTCTATTTAACACTGGGTGTAACGGAGGTTATATTACAGTGTGAGGAGATGCATTGTATTATGACATGAATGATATCATCAGTGATGTGATCATTGATGTCAAGTGAGATGTCATCAGTGATGTCATTTGAGATGTCATCAGTGATGTCATCAGTGATGTCATTTGAGATGTCATCAGTGATGTAATCAGTGATGTCACTGACCATGTCATGAATGATGTAATATGTGACATCATCAGCAGTGGATTGCGGGTGCGCGATATATAGTTAGTGCAACTAACTATATATGGAATTTCAATGGTTTTGTGTGAGTAAAATAAGGTTTTTTAAATGCTAATTCCTAACTATATATGGTCTATAACCTATGGTTTTTTCAGTGAATTTTCAAGGTTTTGTAAATGCTAATTCCTAACTATATATGGTCTATAACCTATGGTTTTTTCTGTGAATATATATATATATATATTCACTGAAAAAACCATAGGTTTCACACCAGTTATAGTTAGCTGGAAATTTTACTCGCATAAAACCATTGAAGCGCCCGAGCGCATACAATCGCGCTACGTAAGCGCCGCCGGGCACGCCCCGGGGCGCGTAGCGTAAGCGCGTCGGGTCATGTGACCTGAAAATACCTCTTTTCATTGGTTGTTAACAGTTTTTTTTTTAAGAAGGAATGAAATCCCCATCCATTTCCTTCACTTCTTCCTTCACTTTTGTGACTGCAAGACCTCTCTTTTTGCTGTCGGCTCTTTGCTGAATTAATATCTTGCATTACCATGGCTGCCAGAGCATCCAGCAGTGAAGATGAGTC
Organism: Lissotriton helveticus; assembly: GCF_964261635.1. Classification (NCBI taxonomy): domain Eukaryota; kingdom Metazoa; phylum Chordata; class Amphibia; order Caudata; family Salamandridae; genus Lissotriton; species Lissotriton helveticus. The sequence goes on from NC_136067.1 coordinate 1,534,005,332, forward strand.
AGAGGGATTTCTGGATGAAGAGGTTCCTCAGCTGAAAATAAAACAACACTTTATATGGAAGTTTTTTTCCATTCCACCTGATCAGAAAAAAGTAAATGCTCCAAAGGTGGAGTGCAGGATTTGTAAAACTGTCCTGTCACGGGGTGACCCCAGAAAGAAGTATTCATTTGGAAACTCGACGATGATTCGACATGTCGAGAGGAGGCAGCCCCAGAACTTTGCCCGGGAGAGTGTCAGGGCTCTGGCACGAGAGGCTCCCAGTGATGGGGCCTCTACTTCAACCGGAGGTCAAACTGCATCAGGGAGGGAGCAATCACAAGAACAGATTCCCAACATCCAGCCTGCTTTTAATAAAGGCGTTATTAAATGCAGATATTGCGATAAGTTACTTTGCTATGGCGAACAAAGTGTTCTGCTCATGGTTCGAGCATTGGATAACCATCGCTGCCGTTCCCAGCCCTAATTTTGTTTTGTTTTTTTGCTCCTGTTGAGCAGTTTCCCATTCAATGTTTTTGTTTTTGTTCTAAAAAACGAAAAAAAGAAGAAAAAAAAAGTTCTTTTCAGAACTACCTCCAATTCTCATCAAAGAGCTGTGTTCTTAAAAAAATGAAAAAGAGTAAGTGAGTGGGTTTTCCCCATGGTACGCTCCCCGGTACGCTCCCCGGTACACTCCCCGGTGCGCTCCCCGGTGCGCGTACCGGGCGCTCCCCCCCGCGAAGCCCTTTTATGGCCCCCACATCAAACCTATGGGGTCAGGGGGGGCCTACCCTGCCCCCTTTTGGTCATTTCCCCCTTTGTTTTCGCCACCTCTTGTGTCTCGATCCTACTGAGACACAAGATGGCGGCCGCTCCGGACTGTTTGGAATGTTGACAAACACCCGAGAGCTAATCAGCTTTCCCCTCGTGAACTCGCGTAGCGCGCTGGTACGCGCCCCGGTGCGCGTACCGGGGCGCGCATATAGATATATATATTTTTTTGAACCTCAATTACTCAAAATCCACTGGAGCACATATCTTGAGACATAGCAAAGGCACATCGGGCTACCAGTCCCTACAATTTTGCCAAGTTTGGTGGAAATCCATTCAGCCGTTCGGGCTAAAAGTGAGTCCAACCGCCCTATGGAAATTAACATGGGGAAAACACGTTTTGGGACCCCCCAAATATCTCGGCCACCGCTTGATGAATCCCCCCCAAACTTTCAGGGAAGGAGCAGAGAGGAGCGGGCCATCTTCCTTGAGAAACACACGAAGATTCGTCCACCGGCGCCAAAGTTATTCCCAATAGAATGTTGCGGATTTCCTATGGAAAACAATCCTAACTATAACTACCTACTGGCGACCTAGGTAATATATATATATATATATATATATATATATATATATATATATATATATATATATATATATATATATATATATATATTTCTTTTTTTCTTTTTCTTTTTACTGAAAAAAATCACTGGTTTCAGGGACATTATAGTTAGGTTTACATTTCATTCATGCAAATCCAGAGAAAATCATTTGTTATAGTTAGCTGAGCTAACTATAACTAATTTCCCTGCAATGCACTGCTGATGATATCACATATTACATCACTCATGACAGGGCCAGTAACATCACTGATGACATCACTCATGACATTTCAAATGACATCACTGATGACAACACTGAGTGTTTCTAAAAAGTTTAAGAATATTATATATATATATAGGTGTATTGAAGAATGAGTGGGCGTATGAGTGTCTGAATGGAGGATTCAGTAGGTGCGTGACTGACTGTATAAGTGAGTGCTTAAACATGTCTTAGTGAATGCATGGGTGAATGACTAATCTGTGTGAATGTCTATATCAGTCTGTCAGTTGGTGTGTAAGTGGCTGCATGGGTTGGTAAGCAGCTACATTATGTCTCAGTGCTATATGTGTGAGTAACTTCATATATCAAAGGCAGTATATGTGAGTGTTACAGTATATAAGTGACTATATGTGAGAGTGAGTGATTGTAAAAGTGGCTGTATGGATGAGCATGTGCTTATGTCAGTGATCGTAGAAGAGAGTAAGTATGTGTTACTATCTGTATGAATAATTGAGGTGGTATGTGTATAATTGTTTTGGTGAGTAAATGGTATTATGATTGATTCTTTGGGTGACTGACTAGGTGTGTGAGTAACTCTGTGGGTGAGTGGCGGTGTTTGAGTATCTGTATGGATGTATGAGTGTATATATCAGTGGCTGTATTGATGAGTGACTGCATGTATGAGTGACTGTATGGGTGAGTGAGTGGATGTGTGTGTAGACCTATGAATCAGTGAGTGGGTATGTACTATCTGGTATTGGTGTGTCTATGGTTTCGAGAATGATAGTCTATATTTTGGAGTGGGTATATGAAAGGTTATATTAGGGTATGAGGAGGTGCAAAAATGTAATAATCTCATCAAAGTCTAGCTTCTTTATGGAGAAAGTTACGGCATCTAAGAACTCAGCCAGAGAGCTTCTTAAGACTGTTTCTGCTCTATCCAACTTCGGCAGCAACAAACAGCTAAATTTCACTAGTCAGTTCTGCGATAAATTAGTAGACTACTTCTGTGATAAAGTAGTCAAAGTCTTTGAAGAGTTCTCTAATAGTAAAATAGAGACAAAATCATGCCAATCTCACCATGACAATCAGACCACGCAGGTCTCTCTACACGAGTTCCATACTCTAACAGTAGACAAAGTCGAGAAGCTAATACTGGCGAGTGGCAACTAAGTCGGGTTCCCCTTTGGACCCCTGCCCTGCCATGGTTTTCCACATGGCACCCAGTATAATTGATAATAAATGAACACCTCTTCTAAATAACATTCTGTGTGTTGGGCATTTACCTGATATCTGGAAAAAGTCCTTAGTAAGACCCATTCTGAAGAAGCCAACCTTGGAACCCATCGAGGTTAGCAATTATCAGCCAATTTCATGCCTACCATTCTCCTCAAAAGTACTGGAAAAAGCTCTTAACAAAGAACTACTATCATTCATAGAGGAAAATGATAAACTTGATTCAGTGCAACATGGTTTCCGTCCCGGTCACAGCACAGAATCTGCACTGGTCGCAGCTACAGAGGATATACGTATCTAGCTTGATGGGGGAGGCATTACTGGTTTTATTCGACCTATCGGCCGTGTTTGATACGGTTGATCATCATACTCTTATTCAGCGCTTGGCCGATATAGGAGTTGTAAACAAGGCCTCAGACATTCTCCGATCATATCTATCTGGTAGAGAACAATCCATTAAGGTAGATGAACATAAATCACATACATATGCCCTGCCATGTGGTGTCCCTCAGGGATCATCACTTTCCCCTACCCTTTTCAATGTTTACATCACCCCACTAACCAAACTCATACTCTCCCATGGTTTTAAAGTTGTATCTTATGCCAACAACACACGAATAGTCGTCTCCCTAACATCCAAACCTGAGGAAGTGTCACTCAGTTTTAATAACTGCATGAGTCACATTATTACTTGAATGTCGGAAAATTGTTTAAAATTGAATACCAGAAAGATTGAAGTGGACATGTTTGAAAACAACACTTCCATTTGGAACTCAACCTGGTAGCCGGAAGAAGCCGGATCCTGCCCTTTGCCGGTCAAGCAAGTTAAAAATCTTGGGGTCAAAATAAAGGACCACTTTGCTATATCCGACCAAGTTAATAACATTACCTCCGCATGCTTCTACACTCTGAAGATTCTTAGTAAGATTTTACCTTTTATCCCCATGGCCCTTAGAAAAGACAGTCATCACTGTGTTAGTACTTTCCAAGATTGATTATTGTAATGCCCTCTACTTGAAAGCAAAAAGGAGTGTAATAGGAAAATTGCAGATCCTACAGAACGCTGCGGCTCGCATACTCCTCAAAATTCCTAAATTCAGCCCTACCAGCCAAGCCATCTGAGACCTGCACTGGCTACAAGTACAGGCAAGGATTAATTTTAAATCCTTGTGCATTCTGCATAAGACCCTGCATGGTACTGGGTCAGCCTACCTTAATCAACACATTAACCGTTATACACCACAGCGAGAGCTTAGATCAGCATCAGCCTCTTTGCTAGTCGTCCCAAGGATCAGGACGTTAATGTGGGGTGGCAGAAGCTTTTTGCACAAGGCACCTAAACTATGGAACACGATGCCTATTAGCCTCAGAAAGCAAAGCAATTTGCTAATGTTTAGAAAGGCCTTGAAAACTTGGCTATTCGCTCATACACCCCACGACGATCCTGGCATTGATTGATTACAGCTAGCGCTAAGACGCCATGGCAAACACCCACTCTACAAAAACCCATATTTCATTTAATTTCATGAAGTCATTTGAAATGTCATCGGTGATGTCACTGACCATGTCATGAGCAATAGAATATGTGACATCATCAGCAGTGCATTCCGGGGGCCAGAGTTATAGTTAGTTCAGCTAACTATAACAGATGAATTTCTCTGGTATTGTAGGAGTAAAATGTCAGCCTAACGATAACGTCCCTGAAACCTGTGGTTTTCAGTGAATATCTAAGGTTTTTTTAATGTTATTTCCTAACTATAACGTCTGAGTAACCTGTGCTTTTTTCAGTGAACTTCTAAGGTTTTTTAAATACTAAGTACTAACTAGAACATCCCTGAAACATGTGTTTTTTTCAGTGAATTTCTAAGGTTTTTTAAATGCTAATTTCCAACTATGCCTACATAGGTAGGACATGTACAGAAAGAAAAAGAAGGGTGTAGAAAGAACCAAGAGAAGAGCAGAAAGAAGCAACAGAGATGCAGAAAGAGGCCTACTTCTATTGCACCTTTCTAATGACTCATACAAAGAAGCCTAATCACGTCTCTTGAAGGCTCACTATTCATCGACTGTTCAGAATGTTAGGCCTACCAAACATAAAACAGCAATCCTAACCATATCACTGTTGTAAGTCTCACCAAGTTAGTGAAGGTATATATGCGTGTCTGTGCTGTTACCTAGTGACATGTTACATAAACATAAACATACAAATACTTGAATACCTGTGTTTCAAACAGCATACTCTGTAAATTTTTGTACAAGAAGGTCTACGTATTAATTTCTGCTCATAATTCAGGGCACATGGGTATTCAATAGAATATTTGAGGGACTCTATAACACTTTCATACGTAAGACATGTCTGTCTGTGCAACCGAATGACAGAACAGAACTGAGAAGTTTGACCACCCATAGCAGAAGCTACCCTCTTTTTACTCTACTATCTTCAGATGCATAACACATGTGAGAATACATGTACAAGTAGACATATACCTCAGTCACGAGAGCATGCAGACCTTTAAAGTTGACAGCTTGTACTTCCCATTTGAGTACAGTAAGAGGCGAGAGAAGTACAGAAAGAGGCAGGAGAAGTGCACAAAAAATAAGAGAGGTGCAGAAAGAGATAAGAGAGATGCAGAAAGAGGCAAGCGAGATACAGAAAATGGTACAGAAAGAGAGAACAAGGGTGCAGAAAGAGGCAAGAGAGATGCAGAAAGAGGGAGCAGGGGTACAGAAAGAGGCAAGATGGGAGCAGAAAGAAGCAACAGAGGTGCAGAAAGAGGCAAGAAGGGTGTAGAAAGAAGCAAGAGAAGTGCTGAAAAAAGGCACAGAGATGCAGAAAGAGGCAAGAGAAGTGCAGAAAGAAGCAACAGAGGGGCAGAAAGAGGAAATAGAAGTACAGAAAGAGGCACGAGAGGTGCACAAAGAGACAAGAGATGTGCAGAAAAATGGAACAGGGGTACCGAAAGAGGCAAGAATGGTGCAGAAAGAGGGATACAGAAAGAGGCAAGAGTGGCGCAAAAAGAGACAAGCGAGGTGCAGAAACAGGCAATAGAAGTGACAGAAGGGACAAGAGAAGTGCTGAAAGAAGCAACAGAGGTACAAAAAGAACCAAGAGAAGTGATAAAAGAGACAAGAGAGTTGCCGAAAGAAACAAGAGAGGTGCAGAAAAAAGTAAGAGGAGTGCAGAAAGAGGCAAGCAAGGTACAGAAAGGGGCAGGAGAGGTGCATAAAGAGGCAAGAGTAGTTTGTGCACCATTAGTATCAATTTAACACCCACATTTAGCAATAAGTAACAGATGACAATTCCAGCTTTGCAAAGGGCCTTCAACTATGCTTTCACACTTGTCACTGCATTTTTGGTAATTTGAGCCGTTTGACCTAGAAACACGTTTTTTTTGTTCAAATCTGCAGTTTATGTAGCAGATGATGGATTATGTGGCAACTGTGGAAAATGCATAATTATGCGAACATCGCTGCGGACGAACAGTCATATGATTCCAGTGTCCCTGCTCATACCTCTGACTAGGTCCATAAGTGCTCCTCAGTGGTTCCTTCTTTTTTGTGACTTATTGAGTTTATAGTTTAGCTTCTATGGAAATTAGGAATTCTAACCCTGAGGTTACCACTCCACAACACTGACTATCACACCACATAATTCCATAACACATAAACCCACTCTACATAATTCCTATACATTGAAAACCACATATTTTCTGTCCACATAATTTCACTGCCCAACATACCACATAATTCCATTACACACAATGTACATCCATTCCACTCCACTACACAAAACATTAGTAAAATGTTTACATTTTCTACGCCATTAGCTCTAATCTCAAATGCGAGACCTATTGCATTACAATGCTTCTTTAACTAGCAGTCATGTTTGCAGAGTGGTGGAGAAAAGGGGCTGGGCCTCCGACCGGCGCTCAGGATTTCCTCTGCGTAGGACTTACAGGAGGTACCAGGAGGGCTTCATGGCCCCCAAGTCTCTCAGGAGTAAAATGGACTTCATCCCCCAACCAGTACTGTGCCAGGCGGCGCGTTTGCAGAGTGGTGGACAAATGGGGGCATGGCCTCAGAAGACCTTCAAGCCGTCCCACTGTGGGTGACTTACTGGAGGTAACAGATGGGGTAGTTGGCCCCCAAGTGTTCATTCCTCATGATAAACATCAGTAGGAAAATCATACTACTTTTGTCTAATGCCTCTAGAAAAAATGTGTAGTATCCAGTGATAACCTCTAAGTTACATTATTGTAATTCTTTGTTTATAGGCCTTCCAGGTTACTTGGCATACAGACTTTTTGGAAAATGATAGAAACTTAGGCCCTCATTATGATGGCGGTCTGACCACCATCGCCACAGGAAGGTGTCCGTCTAACAATTAGCAGGCGGTCCCACCTGCCCGATTACGATAGGACCTCCAACATGGCTGTCGGAATGTGCCTTTTTTGTACTGCAGCTTGTGCTGTGGCCCAGGAAAGGGGCTGCAGCACAAGCTGCAGTACAAACAGGCACTTTTCAAACATACATGCACCATGTGCCAGGCACCATGTGTTGCCTGGCACATGGTACATGGATGTTTGGGGGCACTGGCCACTTAGTAGTGGCCCATGGGGGACAGGGACCCTGCTTGGGGCCCCCAAAGTCCCTTTCTGACATCATTTTCATGACCATGGCACCACCATGAATAGACTGTGGGAAATGGATATCCTAACGCCTACGGTAGTGGCTACACAGGCACCACCTCCATTGTAGGGATTAGTGTCCAACTGCCACCCTGATGGGCTCCTTGTTCCCAAGACCACTACGGTCCAACAATTTGCATCGTAATGTGATAGTTGTACCGATGACCTTGATGTCGGTGGGAGCGCCACCGACGGCCTGGTGGTGGTGGTCCCAACAACATCAAAATGAGTCCCTTGTTTATTGACTGTCTCATTGTAATATTTTGGCCATGACTCTTTCTATGTTTCAGACTAGTCCTAGGACACTCCTTTGTGCAGTAGTAATATGCTCCATCTATCTATCTATCTATCTATCTATCTATCTATCTATCTATCTATCTATCTATCTATCTATCTATCTATCTATCTATCTATCTATCTATCTATCTATCTATCTATCTATCTATCTATCTATCTATCTATCTATCCATCTATCTTACTATCTATCTATCTATCTATCTATCTATCTATCTATCTATCTATCTATCTATCTATCTATCTATCTATCTATCTATCTATCTGTTTATCTATCGATCTATGTGTCTGTCTACATGTTTTCCCCATGCAATTTTCCATAGGACCTTTAGCCAGGATTACAGCCCGAACGGCTGAACGGTATTACACCAAATTTGTCAAAAAGGTAGAGTTCGGTTCGCAGATCAAGCTTTTTGTTAAATGGTGTAAATCGTTCAGTAGTCCCTGAGAAAATCAAAAGTAAAATCATAGATATATCTTGAGGAGCTTACCGTAAGCTTACAGTACCTGTACCTTCCCGAGCACGAGCTGAATGCTACTTGGCTGTCAACACTGCAAACCAGGAAGTGTTGGCAGCCATCTTGTGCCTCGGTAGAACTGCCACTGGATTCAAGCAAGCCGGGCTGAAGACGGCTGGAATGCCAGAAACCGGTCCTCGGAAGCTTGTTTCCAGTCCAGGGAAGGCATGGCTTGGCAGTTCAGGCTGGACTGTTCCCATGAGGCACAGGGTCAGACTGATTTGCATATAGCCATGTCTGAACTGGGGTGGCAGAGTGGGCTAAAGAACGGTGATGGATCAAACCCAGATCTTTTGACTGGGTGTGAGTGTTTGATTGGTTCAGATGCTCCATCCATCACCACCCCCCTTTGGACCGCTTTTGGCCGCCATAAGTGTGGCAGGGTATGCTCAGACGTGAGATCCCTTGCTCACTTTGCCACTGGATTCAAGCAAGCCGGGCTGAAGACGGCTGGAATGCCAGAAACCGGTCCTCGGAAGCTTGTTTCCGGTCCAGGGAAGGCATGGCTTGGCAGTTCGGGCTGGACTGTTCCCATGAGGCACAGGGTCAGACTGATTTGCATATAGCCATGTCTGAACTGGGGTGGCAGAGTGGGCTAAAGAACGGTGATGGATCAAACCCAGATCTTTTAACTGGGTGTCAGTGTTTGATTGGTTCAGATGCTCCGTCCATCACCACCGCCTTTTGTACCGCTTTCGGTAGAACTGAGGCACAAGAAATTAGAAAAACAAACGTGCAGAACACAAAAAGAGGGCAGGGTAGAAACACCCTGACCCCCTAGGCCTGCTCAGGGGGTCCCACAAGGACCCCCAAGGCCCCCCAATTTATTTATTTAATTTTTAAATCGCGGGGTACGCGTACCGTGCGGAAAAAACAAACAAACCCCGGTCTGCTTTTTAGGTCTCGGCCTGCGTGGGCTGCGCTTGCGCAGTCTCGTTGGTGAGAAATTTTGTTTACAGTATGGGGGCTTGAGCCCGCCCCTCTTCTCCATTGGCTGGCTTCCTAAACGGAGGCCAGCCATTGGAGGAGAGGGGCGTCTGTACGTTCAAGCCCCGTCTTTTTGGGATTGAGGGGTGTGTTTTTTCGTTTCTTTCTGTTTTCTTTCACTCCTCTTCCCATTGGCTGGAATTTAACATTCCAGTAAATCGGAAGAGGAGAGAAATAAAACACGCCCCTCAATCCCAAAAATGACGCTGGTTTCTCCGAGGCATTTTTGCCTCGCCTCGGAGAAACATGGTGGTGTGCATGGCCTTGTCACACAATACACTATATATATTTTTTTTTTTTGCAGAGTTTTATATAGCGCGAACTAGACCCGAACCGAATCAGGTATCAGAGCACTTTACATAGCACCAGTTACGTTACATGAGGACACACTTTCATTTTAGGCACGGGGTGATTACGTGATTTGCCCAGAATCACACGAGGTTTTTTGGCGTCATTACCGAGACTCGAATCTAGATCCCCAGGTCTGAGGTCGAGCGCCTTGGCCATTAGGTCAACTCCTCTCACTATAACTTGGCCACTTAAGTATGACTGAGACAAGGTCACCTTTGTGTATTAAGTGTTCGAGTCTGAGGTCAGCCCGGGCCAGGTGGGTTTTGTCTCTGTCTGCAATTGTGAATGGTATTGTTTAGTTGCATTTATTCAGTATGATTAACTGTCAGCCTGCGTCACATTTGGCATCAGGGTGTGCTTTGCATCTGTAATGGGACCACCATATTTTCATTGTCCTGCTTGGTGACGACCCAATAGGCTATTTTCATAGGAGCGCTCATTGATACCTTCGCTTTTTACTAAGCTTTGTCGGGTAGTCTTGCCTCCTGTCATAGAACTGCTGTTTTTGCACTTGTCTACCATAACAAGATGGCCGCTTAGTCTGAGTAGTCTAGACGACGTGGTTTGTTATGCCCGGTTCACGTCACGTTAGTCTTCCGGACTGTCGGGTCTCCAAGGTCTGAAATTAACTCAGGCTTTTTTTTTGGACTATTAAATCTTACATCTGTATATGTTGGCACATAAATTAGTGATTTCAATAAGACCATTAATAACATTCCATCTCAGAATCTATATTTTGATGGGTAGTCTTAATGGGCTCCATTGTAATAGCCAAACATTACTTTCTTACCCTTATAAGATGGCCGCCACGTTAGAGTTGCCGTGATGACGTGGTTTTTAATATTCAGTTCACGTGACATCGTCGCCCCGGCTTGTTGGACTCATTTAAAATCAACCGCGATCATTTCTGAATTTTTACTGCCGGTTCGCTGACTCGTCCCACAGCGCCCGCCTGTACTGCAATATTTGCACCCTGGTAAGTGGCTTGATAAAGTGCCCGGCTACATTGTTTGTTGTGCGGGTCCATTTCATTGGCTGTAAGGGATATTGTAACAACGCATAGTGTGATCTATTTGTGGCCGCCAACGTGGAGCTATCTGATCGTCATGCAGTGGGAGGTTGACCCTAATACGTGTGCTTTTACATGGCTCTATTATGTCGATATTAGACTGTGGGACTGCATGTCATTATTGATACCCATGCTAAATGTGTTGTTCGCATGCATCTACAATAATACACCGATTATTATGTTTCCCATATATGCCTCTTAAAAATAAGACCGTATTCTATCGTAGACAGATACCTTGCATCTGGTTAACACATGGACGTATTGTGGCTAGCAATACAGATGATTAGATGGTGTGTTTTGAACGACTCCGTATGTGACGCTGACCGCATATGATTTCATCCAGGCTGCTACTCACAGAATAATAGTAGCATGCAGTCTTATCTATATCTCTTTTATCTAATCTTGGCAATTTACTCTCGTAGACTAGTATTTACATAGCATCTTGATGTGTTCCCTGTGTGGGGACTATGTGTGTGTGGGGGGCTCTGTGTGTGTGTGTGATCATTTTTACGGGCCTCTGTTCCCTATGTATGGGGCTCTGTGTGTGTGTGGGGGGGCTCTGTGTGTGTGTGGGGGGGGCTCTGTGTGTGTGTGGAGTGGGCTCTGTGTGTGTGTATGTGTGTGGGGGGCTCTGTGTGTGTGTGTGTGGGGGGCACTGTGTGTGTTTGTGGGGCTCTCTGTGTGTGTGTGTGTGGCTCTGTGTGTGTGTGTGTGTCTGTGTGTGTGTGTGTGTGTCTGTGTGTGTGTGTGTGTGTGGCTCTGTGTGTGTGTGTGTGTGTGTGGCTCTGTGTGTGTGTGGGGGGGGGGCTGTGTGTGTGTGTGTGTGGGGCTCTGTGCGTGTGGGGGGGCTCTCTCTGTGTGCGTGTGTGGCTTTCTCTGTGTGTGTGTGTGGGGGGGGGCTCTCTCTGTGTGCGTGTGTGGCTCTCTGTGTGTGTGTGTGGCTCTGTGTGTGTGTGTGTGTGGCTCTGTGTGTGTGTGTGTGTGTGTGGCTCTTGTGTGTGTGTGTGTGTGTGGGGAGGCTCTTTGTGTGTGTGTGGGGCTCTGTGTGTGTGTGTGCGTGGCTCTCTCTGTGTGTGTGTGTGGCTCTCTGTGTGTATGTGGGGCTCTCTCTGTGTGTGTGGGGGTGGCTGTGTGTGTGTGTGTGTGTGTGGCTCTGTGTGTATGTGTGTGGCTCTGTGGGTAGCTTTTTTTGTAGGTGGCTCTTTGTGTGCGTTGCTCTGTGTGTGTGTGTGGGTGGCTCTATGTGAATGACTCTGTGTGGGTGGCTCTGTATGTGTGTGTGGCTCTGTGTGTGGGTGCAAATGGAATAGGTCTCGCATTTGCAAGAGATTAAGCTATTGGCATTGTAAATGACAATGCCATTTATTTATATGTTTTAAAAACAAAAACATAAATACAAATAATGTCATGAGCAATGCCAATAGCTCTAACTTTAACAATGCCGAGACCATTGCATTGTAAATGCTTGTTTCAAATTAGCCCCCGAGAGGACTAAATCCTGGGGGCAAAATGCAAAAATGTGTGGGGGTGGCCCAATCCCCCCCACACTGCCCCGGGGACCACCACCCTCCGGGGCAGAGTATTTATGATAGCGGGGGCACACGGCCCCCCGCAGCGCCGGGGACAGCCACCCCTCGAGGCTTTGATATTGATGATGGGGGCCTCTAAGGCCCCCCGAGCCCCAGGTACCGCCACCCCCTGGGGCTTTATTACTAAGTATGACCGGGGACCGCCACCCCCCCAGAGCTTCGAATACATTTTTTTTTAAAACCTGTGTGGGGGCTCAAACCTCCCCACATGCCCCGAGGACCGCCACCTCCCCGGGGCACTAATATTTAAAATAGGGGATCCGTGATGGACCCCCCAGCCTCGGGGACCACCACCCTCTGGGGCTTTACAATTGTTGGGAGGGGGCCACGCAGCCCCCCTCCTGGAGCCCTGGGGACTACCACCTCCCAGGCCGGCTCCTGCAGTATCCCGGGGGCCCAGCCCCGGGACACTGCTGTTTGGTATGGTAGGGCGGGAGTCTCGCAGCTCCCGCCCTACCATAGCAAACTTCTTTGGTTTTTGGAAGAGAGCAGGAAACCTGCTCTCTCTTCCAAAAACCAAAGACTATTGCTTTTCTGCATGGGGAGCAGCATGGTAGCTGCTCCCCATGCAGAAAAGCAATGCTGACTCCCGCAGGATGCGGGGAGCCGGCAGGGACCGTGGGGGGCTTGGGGACCCCCCAGGGCCCCCAACGAGGAGGTCCAGGCCTCGGGGGTTGTGGTCCCCAGGCCAGAAGTGGCCCGGGAGGGGGGCCACACGGCCCCCCTCCCCCCAAAAAATTTATTTAAAAAAGGCCGGCCCGGGGATGGGGTCCCCGAGGTCAAAGGTGGTCACAGGAGGGGGGCAAAGCAGCCCCCCTCCTAATTTAAAAATAAATAAATAGAAAAAGACCTATGCCCCGGGGGATGGGGTCCCTGGGGTGGAGTATGGCCCTGGGTGGGGGGACACGCAGCCCCCTTCCCGATTTAAAAAAAAAAAGGGAAGGGGCTGCATTGCAGAGAGGTGTAAAAAGGGGCGAGGCCTCATTACACCCCTCTGCAATGCAGCCCCCAGGCGCACCCTGGAGGTTCCTGGTGGGCTACTTGGCCCCCAGGGACCCCCAGTATGCAAGGGGAATTAGATCCCCCTCTGCAAACGTGCCAGGGGGCTGCATTGCAGAGAGGTGTAATGAGGCCACGCTCCTTTTTACACCTCTCTGCAACGCAGCCCCCGGCGCATACTGGAGGTTCCTGGTGGGCTAGTTGGCCCCCATGGACCCCCAGTATACAAGGGGACTTAGGGGCATATTATCAAGGGGTTTTATCTCCGCTTTTTTGGCTTTAAAAGCCAAGAAAGCGGAGATAAAATGATCTCCCTATTACCAAGCTGTCGCTAACACCAGTTAGTGACAGCTAATAGGAGATAGCGACCATCTTGGGCCCCGCTTTGCATGTCAGTGATATTTATCACTAATGACATGCAAAGTGGGCGTGCCAAGATGTTAGCGACTGGAAACAGTCGCTAACATTGCTATCTCCTATTACCAACTTTTGGAGATATTCGCGCTAAGCTCGAATATCTCCAAAAGCTAACACCTGCCCTGAGCAGTTCTTCACCATGTTATCCAATGGGAGGTGGATAACATGGCTAAGAGCATTTGCTCGATAATGCATGAATATCGCTGACTTTTCAGCGATATTCATGCATTGCGGCCGTTTTTTATCGCATTTGCGATAAACCTTGCTAATAGCAAGGTTTATCTGCGATAAAAATCGCCGATGTGCGGCGATAATTTTTGTCTCTAAACAAGTTAGAGACAAAAATTATCGCTAGTTGTTGGTAATATGCCCCTTAATCCCCCAACTTAGAACACGGTACGGGGCGTGTTTGCACAGTGGTGAAGGTAGGGGGCGGGGCTAGAGGTGATATATGTGCAAACATGCCCTGTGGCGCGTTTGCACATTTGGGGAATTAATTCTTCTTCAATCCAGAGGTCCCCTAGGGGCCAACAAGTCCAACAGGTATCTCCAGTAAGCACCACGGAGCTGCGTTGCAGAGTTCTGTAAAAAGGGAGCGTGCCCTCTAAACACCTGTCTACAAAGCAGCTCCCTGGCGCATACTGGAGGTACCTGGTGGGCTAGTTGGCTCCCAGGGGACCTCAGGATTGAAGAGGAATTAATTCCCCAACCTAAAACGCGCCACAGGGTGTGTTTGCAAACATGTTACCTCAGGCCCCTTCCTTCCTTCACTATTGAGCAAAATATTCCTGTAAAATCTGCCGAACTACGAATTCTGATTTACTCACCTGTTATCACAAGAGACGTCAGTGCTGCATCTTTGAGCGCACTACTGTTCCTGAAAAGTAATTCTAACCATAATTACAGTAACTTGAATTTCCTTCCATAGGCTAACATTGACTGGTTTCACTTGGAAATTTTTCTAAGTGTGAAGTTTTGGAACTTTTAAAAAATGCCTCTAAAATCAGCCGAACTACGAATTCCGATTTACTCACCTGTTATCAGGAGATACCTCAGTGCTTCATCTTTCAGCCCACTACTGATCCTGAGAAGTAATTCTAACCATACTTACAGTAACTTGAATTTCCTTCTATAGGCTAACATTGACTGGTTTCACTTGGAAATTTTTCCAAGTGTGGAGTTTTGGAACTTTAAAAAATTCCTCTAAAATCAGCCGAACTAGGAATTCCGATTTACTCACCTGTTATCAGGAAAGACCTCAGTGCTGCATCTTTCAGCCCACTACTGAACCTGAAAAGTAATTATAATCGTAGTTACAGTAACTTGAATATCCTTCCATAGGCTAACATTGACTGGTTTCACTTGGAAAGTTTTCCAAGTGTGGAGTTTTGGAACTTTAAAAAATTCCTCTAAAATCAGCTGAACTACGAATTCCGATTTACTCACCTGTTATCAGGAGAGACCTCAGTGCTGTATCTTTCAGCCCACTACTGATCCTGAAAAGTAATTCTAATCGTACTTACAGTAACTTGAATTTCCTTCCATAGGCTAACATTGACTGGTTTCACTTGGAAATTTTTCTAAGTGTGGAGTTTTGGAACTTTAAAAAATTCCTCTAAAATCAGCTGAAGTACGAATTCTGATTTACTCACCTGTTATCACAAGAGACATCAGTGCTGCATCTCTGAGCGCACTACTGATCCTGAAAAGTAATTCTAACCATAATTACAGTAACTTGAATTTCCTTCAATAGGCTAACATTGACTGGTTTCATTTTGAAATTTTTCCAAGTGTGGAGTTTTGTAACTTTAAAAAATTCCTCTAAAATCAGCTGAACTACGAATTCCGATTTACTCACCTGTTATCAGGAAAGACCTCAGTGCTGCATCTTTCAGCCCACTACTGATCCTGAAAAGTAATTCTAATCGAAGTTACAGTAAATTGAATTTCCTGCCATAGGCTAACATTGACTGGTTTCATTTGGAAATTTTTCCAAGTGTGGAGTTTTGGAACTTTAAAAAATTCCTCTAAAATCAGCCGAACTACGAATTCCGATTTACTCACCTGTTATCAGGAGAGACCTCAGTGCTGTATCTTTCAGCCCACTACTGATCCTGAAAAGTAATTCTACTCGTAGTTACAGTAACTTGAATTTCCTGCCAAAGGCTAACATTGACTGGTTTCACTTGGAAATTTTTCCAAGTGTGGAGTTTTGGAACTTTAAAAAATTCCTCTAAAATTAGCCGAACTACGAATTCCGATTTACTCACCTGTTATCAGGAAAGTCCTCAGTGCTGCATCTTTCAGCCCACTACTGATCTAAAAAAGTAATTCTAATCGTAGTTACAGTAACTTGAATTTCCGTCCATAGGCTAACATTGACTTGTTTCACTTGGAAATTTTTCTAAGTGTGGAGTTTTGGAACTTTAAAAAATTCCTCTAAAATCAGCCGAACTACGAATTCCGATTTACTCACCTGTTATCAGGAGAGACCTCAGTGCTGTATCTTTCAGCCCACTACTGATCCTATAAAGTAATTCGAATCGTAGTTACAGTAACTTGAATTTCCTGCCATAGGCTAACATTGACTGGTTTCACTTGGAAATTATTCCAAGTGTGGAGTTTTGGAACTTTAAAAAATTCCTCTAAAATCAGCCGAACTACGAATTCCGATTTACTCACCTGTTATCAGGAGAGACCTCAGTGCTGTATCTTTCAGCCCACTACTGATCCTGAAAAGTAATTCTAATCGTAGTTACAGTAACTTGAATTTCCTGCCATAGGCTAACATTGACTGGTTTCACTTGGAAATTTTTTCCAAGTGTGGAGTTTTGGAACTTTAAAAAATTCCTCTAAAATCAGCCGAACTACGAATTCCGTTTTACTCACCTGTTATCAGGAAAGACCTCAGTGCCATATCTTTCAGCCCACTACTGATCCTGAAAAGTAATTCTAATCGTAGTTACAGTAACTTGAATTTCCTGCCATAGGCTAACATTGACTGGTTTCACTTGGAAATTTTTCCAAGTGTGGGGTTTTGAAACTTAAAAAAATTCCTCTAAAATCAGCCGAACTACGAATTCCGATTTACTCACCTGTTATCAGGAGAGACCTCAGTGCTGTATCTTTCATCCCACTACTGATCCTGAAAAGTAATTCTAATCGTAGTTACAGTAACTTGAACTTCCTTCCATAGGATATCATTGCCTGCTATATAAAATATATATATAAATTAAAAAAATATTTAAAAAAAATATCTATTACAATTTCAATATTTTTAAAAACTTTTATTTTTCAATTTATTTTAAAAATATGTAACGTAATTTAAAAAATAAAATATCTAAAAATAAATCATTTAAAATAATGTAGTAAATCAGTATAAAAAACTATAACAATACATTTAAAAATGATCATTTACAAAGCCTTTGAAATTCACTGAAAAAACAATAGGTTTCAGCCACGTTATAGTTAGGAATTAGCATTTAAAAAACCTTAGAAATTCACTGAAAAAACCATAGGTTTCAGCCATGTTATAGTTAGGGATTAGCATTTAAAAAACGTTAGAAATTCACTGAAAAAACCATAGGTTTCATACATGTTATAGTTAGCTGGACATTTCACCATACAAAACCATTGAAATTCCCCCGTTATAGTTAGTTCAGCTAACTATAACTCGCGCGCCCGCAATGCACTGCTGATGACATCACATATTACATCACTCATGACATGGTCAGTGACATCACTCATGACATCACTGATGACATCTCAAATGACATCACTGATTACATCACTAATGACATCATCCTTGTGAAAGAGTGGCAGACCCCCTCTCAGCGTAATATAACCCTTGATACAAACATTCAAAAATAGAAACTAAAATTTAAAAAAAATGGAGATACCAATACCACTCATTCACCAACAGTTCTATATAGTCACTCATACATGTACTCACTCATCATATGTACTCATACAACTATACATCCTGTTACATACCGACACTCATCCATAGAGTTACTCACACACATACTCACACATGCAAACATCCATTTATTTGCATATACAGCTATACACACACCACTACACTTACTTTTACAGAAACGTACACATACTTATTCTCTTAAACAATCACTTATAGAAACACATACTTATTTATACAGGAACTCGTCCAATCTCTCACTCTCAGATATAATCACTTATATACATCAGTACTCACATATACTAGATTAAAAAATATGTAGTTACTCATAAAGATACTATTGAGACAGTCATTCACTCACTAACACACCCTTACACACACTCATCCACCCATACAGTCCTGCACAGATGCTGTCTTCAAAACACATACAAACAGTGAGTTGCTCATTCATGCATCTATACGCTAAGTAATATCTCCCACCGAACCATACAGACACTCATACTGATACTCAAAAAACAAACTGAGCCCACGCCTGAGCCCACGAGGCCCCTCAGCAGCTCCACTTAAGATAACAAAAAACTGAGATAAGACTCCCCATGGTATGCAAGATCCTGAGCCAGCCGGAATAGAATCTGAAACTGCTCTTCCCTGCTCTGAAAACAGTAACAACCAAAAGAGGACTAATGATCCCTTCACTTGGCGGCCATATTTAGACTTCCCTCTCTCAGTGGCGGCCATCATGGACTAGTCTTTCTGATTACTCTTGACTATCGGTACCACAGACTCTACATAGCCCTGTACTTAAATCTTTATGCGATTAAGTGTTTGCCTTTTATTGCAGTATTA
The DNA here is from genome assembly GCF_964261635.1 of Lissotriton helveticus. NCBI lineage: Eukaryota > Metazoa > Chordata > Amphibia > Caudata > Salamandridae > Lissotriton > Lissotriton helveticus. Next base: position 1,534,023,814 of record NC_136067.1, read on the forward strand.
TATTATTATATTACTATTGGTACTTTTACACTGTATGTAACTTACACCCATTTCCACTCTTCCTCACCGACAATGCACTGATTGCTACCTCATATTCTACAGGTTGCTTATTAATGTCATATTTGTTTATTGCAGTCATCTGTTTGCACGTATATTGGCTCCAGTAATTCACTAGTATTTTATTCATATTTGTATACTGTCTATGTTGTAAGCTGCACCCATCCCACTTTTATCCCTATTATTCAATGATCGCTACCTCATTCGGCTGTTTCAGTCTGGTAAGCTGCTTCCATCTCACTTTTATCACTATGATGCACTGATTATTACCTCATATATTTCGTTAGTCTTGTAAGCTGCACCCAGCCACTTTCTACACCTGGATTACACCGTTGCTACCTCTTACATTATGATGTGTCAATTTGGCTCCACCTAACTGGTTTCTACCTCTCATATATTGTACATGGTGTAAGCTGATTGCTACCTCTCATATATTGTACATTGTGTAAGCTGCACCTACGCACTGTTTGTTCCTGGATTGCACCGATTGCTACCTCTTATATTTTTGGCTACTTTTGGCCACTCACTAGTGTCACTCCTGTGCCCTGTAACCTACGGCTGACAGTTTTATTGTCGTCTTTCCTCCCACACCCAACGTTACAGCCATCCTAACATGGATCTCATCGGTAAGCACACATATAGAATCAACTACCCTTCCACTCTCACCAAAAAAGCCGCTAAACGCTTTAAACATAACTTCTTGAGGTCGCACCCTGAAACACCCTTTGCCGACACCTACTTCTCACCGGGCAATGGAGCTCTGAACATTGATATCATCTTCCACACCTCACGCAGAGCCCAATGGAGAAAAGCGTTCCTAACCCTACTCACCGTCTCCACCACCAGGAAAACAGCTCATGGCCTAACTCTCTCTATCACACCTTCCCAACTCTTCCCTGGCAGAACCACCATTACTATCTACAATAACGGGATTGTCCTAATTCAATCCACAGACAAGAACCTGGAACTACTAGACAACCTGTTCCCCAAGTTCAAAGAGCACCTTTCCAAGCTGCGGACCTCCACCCAGAACTCCACCAGCACTATCACCCCTGACGTCGCAGCCCTCACTCACAACACTTCTAACATAGGTCAGCGTCGGATCCACACGCACCTCACCTCTACCCCCAGCACCCTAGTCAATCGCCCACCTGCTGTTACCGCCCCACACTCCCCAAGCGCAGTCACAAATCTCTCCCCCTCATACACTAGCCGCCCCTCTAACACTACCCCTTTGACCCCCACTCATACCTCTCCCATCCCTCTCTCCCCTGACATAACAACTCCCACCCACAACACCTCCTACCTAGATCAGCATCAGAACGGCACGCACAATGACAAATCCCACCCTTTGTTCCCCCCCTCTCTCAGTCCCCACGTGAGTACACTCCCCCCACACATCCTCGATACACCCACATCCTCGATACCCCCACGCCCCCTTCCCCCCACGCTACACCTCCCACGAACGCTTCTGAACACACCACTGTCCGGAGTTCATCTCCCCCTCACTTTCCTCCACCCCGCGGCAGATCCCTCTCCCTCCCCAGCTCCCTCCCTCCCCACTCTCACTCACGACACCCCCACCCTCCCAACCAGTCCCACAGAACATACCGCCTCCCTTACCTTAGCATCCCCGCCTCTCTCCCCTCCCATTCTCAGCCCCCACTACCTTCCTGCCACCCCCATTGTCTTCAGCCTTCACTCACTCTTCAACTCACCGGCACCGTCTCCCACTGACGGCACTACCTATGCCTCCCACCCTCCCCCTACCTCACCCACACCCCTCGCCCACAAATCCGCCCACACATCGAATGCCATCCCACTCATTATCGCCGTAGAACCTTCCAACAATGCTAGCATATCCCCCCCCTCGATACCCTGCTCGCTTTCCAGCTCACTGCTCAACCACTCACCAATGGCTCTCACCACCAACCCCATCTCCAATCCACCTCTTGACTTGACTTTATCCACCCTCCAACAAGTCAAAGAGGATCTCCTACAAGTCAAAAAAGATCTCCACGCAATCAAAGACCTTCTCTTCTCACAGCCCAGTCTACCTCCCACCATCCTACTGCCCTACAAACGACGTACCCTCCCTACATACCCTCGCCTCCAACGACTTCCGCGCTGGCCGACTATCCCCGCTTGCAATAACTCCCACCGCCCCCGTCGTGTCCTCAACTCACTGTCGGACCGCGACCTATGCTCCCTCCTACGCTCTTATGGCCCAGGTCCGGTAAAACACATATCCAACACACACATCCCCATACCCACAATTCTCACAAATCCTCTGAGGCTCCCAACCCTTAGCAACAGAGGTTCTGTCCCTAACAACCTCAGAAAAGTCCCCCTCTCCCTAGAAGGCTCGACCACCCTTCTCACTCCCAAACTCAAATGCATCCTACTCAATTGCAGATCGGCCCAGAGACACTCCTCCGACATCGCTGATCTCGTCTCAGCAATGGATCTGGACCTAGCCATTCTGACTGAAACGTGGCTTACTGAAGCCTCTACCCCGATAATGGACATACTAGTCCCCCCCAACTATCACATCATTAGACTGGACAGGCCTGGCAAGACGGGCGGGGGAATTGCATGCATTTTCAGGAGCAACCTCTCCGTTACTAAAGCCACCTCCCCCTCCCTTACTTCCTGTGAACTCCTCTGCCTCGATATCACCAGCGAGGGCAAACAAGTTTGTGCTTTACATCTCATCTATCACCCGCCTGGTGACAACCTCATATTCACCCAACAACTCATGGACTCGATCACATCCAATGCCGGTCGGCAGACCACCCAAGTCTACCTGGGTGACTTTAATCTCCACTGGAACGATCAGAAAGACACAGTGGTGAATAGTCTCAAAACTTTCCTTAATGCGCTTGACCTCACCCAAATATGCGATAGACCAACACACGACAAAGGCTCGATACTCGATCTCATCATCGCCAAAGAGGACTCTACCCAACTGGAGGCGATCCAACCCTGCGACTGGTCAGACCACCACATTATCACCTTCTTTATCAACGAAAAAGTTAAACCTAACCCGGCTCAACCCACCAGATCCAAAACCTGGAAAAGGGACATGAGGAATCTTAACCCCACCACCCTGCCTCCCCACATCGGCAGTCTCCTCCTTCCCCCTTCAGGTGCCTCGGATGTTCAATCACTGACCGATCACTACCTTGACTCTATGAATTCAATAGTCAATGAAGTCGCCCCATTGCAACTGAAGAGAGTCTCCACCAAAATTTCTAACCCCTGGTATGACGGCAGACTCAATGATGACAGGCGTACTATGCGAATGGCAGAGCGTACCTGGAGATCTGACCCCTCATCACTGCATCTCAAAACGCTTAAGAACAAGAGAAATGCCTACTTTAGGAAAATAAAACGCGCAAAGTCGGACTTCTTTAGCCGCCAGTTGGACCAAGCAAAAAACAGGCAAAGAAAGCTGTTCGAACTAATCAAGACTCAAACAAAGACACAACCCTTACAATCAAACAGCACAACAAGCGACACCCCACACTGTGAAGCCTTCTCTGCTTTCTTTAAGCTAAAGACCGACAACATAAGAAATGACCTTATCATGGATGTAAGTCGATTCCCCAACCACACCAGAATGTCTAACACTCAACCTAAAAACAAGGCATCATGGCTGTACTTCGACACCTACTCGGAAGAAGCAATACACAAACTGCTCTGCACCTTGAAGCCCTCTAATCACCTCATAGACACCCTACCTGCTAATGCTGTAAAAGACTTCATCCCCCTGCTCCTCCCACTTTGGACCCAAATCATCAACAGCTCCCTTCAACAAGGTCTCATTCCAGACTCCCTCAAGGTGGGGCAAGTCACGCCTATACTCAAGAAACCTACAGCTGACCCGTCTGACCTGAACAATTACCGCCCTATCACCAATATACCCACCCTGGCCAAACTGCTGGAAAAATGTGTCCAACTCCAACTAACAAAACACATTGACCAATTTGACCTCCTCAACCATCATCAATCAGGCTTCCGAGCGAAACATAGCACGGAAACAGCTATGAAACACATAATTGATGATGCCCTCCAAATCCTTAATCGCAATGAGTCCTGCCTCCTCATCCTTCTTGACCTCTCTTCAGCATTTGACACGGTCAAACATGAGAACTTACTGGAGCTGCTAAGCACTAGAATGGGTCTATCGGGAACTGTTCTCAAATGGTTTTCTTCCTTCCTTCATAACCGGTCTCAGAAGTTCAAGATCGACAATGTGCTATCTACACCTGTGCCTGCAGATCTAGGTGTTCCACAAGGATCCTCCCTCTCCCCCACACTGTTCAACCTCGTCATGAAACGCTCGCCACCTTGCTCCAAGCATCCAATGTTCAATTCCATATGTACGCCGATGACACACAACTTTACCTAAAGTTACAATCCCCGGAAGATATCAAACTTCTGAATTCCACACTTAGTAACACTCAATCTTGGTTGGCCGATAATCACCTCAAACTAAATGCTCTGAAAACTGAGTTCCTACTCATCTCACCTCCGGCGAAAATTTCCACCACCCAAACCTGGCTCAATAACCTAACAGCACTCAATGTCCAACCTACCATCGTGGATTCTGCGAAATCCCTAGGCATCACACTCGACGCCAAGCTCAACATGCAACAGCACGTTAGCAAAGCCACAAAAGGAGCTAACTTCCAAATCAACACACTGAGGAAACTTAAACCCTTCCTCCCTGCCAAAGACTTCCAAACTGCTGTACAAGCTTTAGTCATCCCTCGCATAGACTACGGAATTGTGGCCCTCAGCGGACTCCCGCTATCCACAACAGCACCCCTAAGAGCCTCCCTGAACTGAGAAGCCTACTAAGGTATTGAAAATATTAAGAGGGCACACAATCTACTATAGAACAAAGCGCTATGACTACGTATACCAGAATGCTATACGAACTGCAATACCTGCTGCTTAATGGAAGGCATGATAAAGATGTGCTAGGTGGCGCCCCCTTTGATGTTATTCTCATTCCATGTCGAGCTGCCTGTGACCAAGGAGCGGAAGTGCTCCGAAACGCGTAAGGCGCAATTAATGAACGAATAAAGAAAATGCCTGGTGCCGCAAATATACTGCTGTGGAGTGCTTCTTCAAAACGGTGGTCTTTGTTTTGAAAAATTATGTGCGGCAGACCGAGCCGCGGAGACTGCACCGCCCTATTGAATGCAAAGGGGCCATGGAGACCTAGAACTGAGCGTAGTCTCCAAATGGCGACAGCGGTGAATGGATTATACCGCAAATGACGGCGTTTTCTTTAAACGTAAGCTGACTGGAGGGCCTGGTACAAGATCGATACTTACATGAACTGAGAAGGCTACTAAGGTATTGAAAATATTAAGAGGGCACACAATCTACAATAGAACAAAACACTATGACTACGTATACCAGAATGCTATATGAACTGCAACACCTGCTGCTTAATGGATGGCATGATAAAGATGTGCTAGGTGGCGCCCCCTGTGATGTTATTCTCATTCCATGTCGAACTGCCTGTGACCAAGGAGCGGAATTTCCCCCGAAACGCGTAAGGCGCAATTAATGAACGAATAAAGAAAATACCTGGTGCCGCAAAAATACTGCTGTGGAGTGCTTCTTCAAAACGGTGGTCTTTGTTTTGAAAAATTATGTGCGGCAGACCGAGCCGCGGAGACTGCACCGCCCTATTGAAAGCAAAGAGAGCCAAGGAGACCTAGAACTGAGCGTAGTCTCCAACTGGCGACAGCGGTGATTGGATTATACGCAAATGACGGTGTTTCTTTAAACTTAAGCCCACTGGAGGGCTTGGTACAAGATCGATACTTACATGAACTGAGAAGCCTACTAAGGTATTGAAAATATTAAGAGGGCACACAATCTACTATAGAACAAAGCACTATGACTACGTATACCAGGATGCTATACAAACTGCAACACCTGCTGCTTAATGGAAGGCATGATAAAGATGTGCTAGGTGGCGCCCCCTGTGATGTTATTCTCATTCCATGTCGAACTGCCTGTGACCAAGGAGCGGAAGTGCTCCGAAACGCGTAAGGCGCAATTAATGAACGAATAAAGAAAATGCCTGGTGCCGCAAATATACTGCTGTGGAGTGCTTCTTCAAAACGGTGGTCTTTGTTTTGGAAAAAAAAAATATATATATGTAGCCACCAGTAGGTATAGTTTGGACCATGGGTCTCCAACCGGTCGATCGCGAGCTACCGGTAGCTCACCAAAGCCCCTTGAGTAGCTCGCGCTGGTAGTGTCGCAATTTAATAGCCTATTAACATCGTTGAGTATTTCGGGCTTTTTTTTATGTTGACCGCCATCACCGAAACCAGCTGCTCAGATTAGCTTAACTGAGTGTAGCTGAGGAGGGGTGGGCGGGCCAGGGAGGATGACGTTGTTCCTCCAGTAGTCTCGGAGCCCCCTGCCTTTCACATCCTGGCACCGCACTGTTCATCCTGTGAGTTAAGTGCAAGTGCAGAGCAGCAGGCTTGGCAGAGGGAAGCGTCCGGTCCTGGAACATGTGCAGGTGGTGCAAGCAATATTAAACTGCCACCGAGACCCTTACCACCTTCCTTGTTCAGCATGCCACCAATTTGACCGGAGCAGCAGGTAAGCTAAGGAACCCTATGAAGGCCTCATCAGCTCCACATCCATAGCTAGCCCCTGCCCTGGCCTATTAGTTGTATAGGCAAGGCAGCTCAGTGGCAGTCCAGGTCACATGAAACCATTAACAAAAAAAACCGGAGTTAAACGCTACAGATTCTATTTATGTGATGATCTCTCTCGTGTTTAAATTAACTTTGATATTTGCACACTGAAAGGAAACAAAAAGTGATTTATTTTTCTGCTTCAAGGAATAGTTTCAAGAGCTGAAAAATGTTAAATGTAAACAACTAAAATCGTACACATGCAATTCTTCATTTGCAGAGAAACACTTAAATTGCATAAAATAGGCTGGGTATGTGCTCACATTTCCAGGTTTAGCTGAAACGTTCTAAAACAGCGTTTCATATTAGTGCAACTTTCAAAGGCTCGCTTAAATAAAACATTAGTCATGCGTGCTACCATGTTTGTGTTCAATATTGTGCCCGATGCTTGTTAGAACCTCAAAAAGTGACCAACTGTGGGACGTTGAGGGAAGTTACGTCATGATCCATCACGTACCAAATGTTCCCGATGCCATGGAGTGTTACACTTCAGATCCATTATGTACCAAGTATCTGTGCTGTCAGGGGATGTACAGTGCTCATCGTATGCATTACCTCTGCCTTACTGGAAGTAGCAAAGGTCGGAGGCCCCAAGGCACACTCTGCCCCACTGTTATCTTACAAATCAAAAATCTTTACACAGGAGATGGGTAGTGTTCTCAGCTGTCACAACAGATGGCAGTCAAGGTGGGTTACACATAGTGGCAGTTTGTCCGTCCAATTTCACAAAAACAAGCCCGGGGCATATTATCAAGGGATTTATCTCCGCTTTTTTGTTTTAAAAGCGAAGAAAGCAGAGATATAATTATCTCCCTATCAGCAACAGGGTGCTAAAACGCAAATTCGCATGTTAGCACCCTTTTTCTCTACGCTTCCCCTTGCATCTCTAATGAGATGCAAAGGGGGCGTTCCAGAGAAAAATAATAGGAGAAATGTTGTTAAGCGACTTTTCTCCTATTATTAAGGATTTCGCTAACCCTGTTAATGATAAAAAAAAGCAGCGCTAACCACGGTTAGCACTGCTTTTTTTACACCTGGTATTTTCCTGACTTAGCCATGATATCCTATGGAAGGTGGATATCATGGCTAAGTTCGTGAGCCCCTATCATCAAGCTAACGCCAAAGTTTGAGAGATTATCATTGGTTTTCCAGCGATAATCTCTCATTTGGCAGTTAGCGCGAGAATTTTTAACACTTCTGAGATAAACCTTGCTAATAGCAAGTTATCTCTGCGATAATTTCCGGTGATGCTTAGCGTTAAAAGATTAGTTGCTAAGCATCGTTAGCGATAAATATCGCTAACCGTTGGTAATATGCCCCCCCCATTCTTTGCAGCTAACAACACAAAATGAAGTTTTAAAGAGGGATTTTTTTTTTTAAATAGGAAAGCTTTAAATCCCGAATAATGTTATTTAAGTAATAGACTGAAACAAAAGAAGGCTGGGAGAGCAAGGTGTAAATGTGTCTTCATGAAAATATATGTCCATCTTCCATTTCTAGAGATGCCAGCGGACATGCCACATGCGACTGTCATCCAATCTTGACTTTCTGCCCAATTGCACGTTGCATTCTGGGCCTTGTGAATGTGCTTTTAGAATTGGAAGTTTGAGCTCTAAATGTCAGCATGCAAAATGTAATAATCTAAAAGCCAGGACTGTCTGAAAGTGTTAGCTAGCCATGATATTATTGTAGTAATGTTAGTACAAATATTACCTTCCTGCCCTCAACAATACACAAACAACAACACTCTGCAGTTGCGCAGTAACTGTAGTTCAAATACTAGTGTAGCCGTTACAGATGGGCGTAGGGGGAGGTCTCTCCGAGAAATGTGCAAGCTGCTTGGCCTTTAGTAGCTCACAACGATTTTCACTGATTAGAAGTAGCTCTCACTACAGAAAAGGTTGGAGACCCCTTGTTTGGACCTAGTCTCCATAGGAAAAGTGTATTTTGACTTGCCTATATCGTTGGCATCGTTTGACAAATCTTCACACAATTTTCCCACTTTTTTGTTGTTGTTATTTATAGTGCAATCTAGACCTGAGACATCGAGTATCAGAGCGCTTTATATGAGCACCAGTTTTATTACATTAGGACACATTCATTTGTTTTGTTAGGCACAGGGAGATTACGTGATTTGCCCAGAATCACAGGATGGTGAGCATCATTGCAGAAACTCGAACCCAGTTCCCCAACTTCGAGGTTGAGCGCTGTAGCCGGAAGGCTACATTCTCTGTTACTAAAAAAAGGTTGTAGAGATATGCTGACCCCCTAGGCCTCTTGGGTTGTCCAACAGGGACCCCACATGGCCAAAATAGCATTTACAAAAAAAAAAGAATTTGCCCAGAGTTACACAGGATCCGTGGCTCCCGCTGAAAATAGCGATACAAAAGGGGATGATGGACGGAGCATTTGAGCAAATCAAACACTCACCCCAGTCAACTGATCTGGGTTTAAACCATCACCATTCTTTAGCTCACTCCGCCACCCCAGTTCAGACATGGCCATATGCAAATCAGTCTGACCCTGTGCCTCATGGGAACAGTCCAGCCCGAACTGCCAAGCCATGTCTTCCCTGGACCGGAAACAAGCATCCTGGGACCGGTTTCGGATTCATAATCCTCATCAGCCAGGCTATCTTGAATCCAGTGGCAAAGTGAGCAAGGGACTTGTTTCCGGTCCAGGGAAGGCATGGCTTGGCAGTTCGGGCAGGACTGTTCCCATGAGGCACAGGGTCAGACTGTTTTGCATATAGCCATGTCTGAACTGGGGTGGCAGAGTGCGCTAAAGAACGGTGATGGATCAAACCCAGATCTTTTGACTGGGTGTGAGTGTTTGATTGGTTCGGATGCTCTGTCCATCACCACCCCCTTTTGTACCGCTTTGGCCGCCATAAGTGTGGCAGGGTATGCTCAGACGTGAGTCCCTTGCTGACTTTGCCACTGGATTCAAGCAAGCCGGGCTGAAGACGGCTGTAATGCCAGAAACCGGTCCCCGGAAGCTTGTTTCCGGTCCAGGGAAGGCATGACTTGGCAGTTCGGGCTGGACTGTTCCCATGAGGCACAGGGTCAGACTGATTTGCATATAGCCATGTCTGAACTGAGGTGGCAGAGTGGGCTAAAGAACGGTGATGGATCAAACCCAGATCTTTTGACTGGGTGTGAGTGTTTGATTGGTTCGGATGCTCCGTCCATCACCACCCCCTTTTGTACCGCTTTTGCTGCCATAAGTGTGGCAGTGTATGCTCAGAAGTGAGTCCCTTGCTCACTTTGCCACTGGATTCAAGCAAGCCAGGCTGAAGACGGCTGTAATGCCAGAAACCGGTCCCCGGAAGCTTGTTTCCGGTCCAGAGAAGGCATGGCTTGGCAGTTCGGGCTGGACTGTTCCCATGAGGCACAGGGTCAGACTGATTTGCATATAGCCATGTCTGAACTGGGGTGACAGAGTGGGCTAAAGAACGGTGATGGATCAAACCCAGATCTTTTGACTGCGTGTGAGTGTTTGATTGGTTCGGATGCTCCGTCCATCACCACCCCCTTTTGTACCGCTTTGGCCACCATAAGTGTGGCAGGGTATGCTCAGACGTGAGTCCCTTGCTCACTTTGCCACTGGATTCAAGCAAGCCGGGCCGAAGACGGCTGTAATGCCAGAAACCGGTCCCCGGAAGCTTGTTTCCGGTCCAGGGAAGGCATGGCTTGGCAGTTCGGGCTGGACTGTTCCCATGAGGCACAGGGTCAGACTGATTTGCATATAGCCAGGTCTGAACTGGGGTGGCAGAGTGGGCTAAAGAACGGTGATGGATCAAACCCAGATCTTTTGACTGGGTGTGAGTGTTTGATTGGTTCAGACGCTCCGTCCATCACCACCCCCTTTTGTACCGCTTTGGCCGCCATAAGTGTGGCAGGGTATGCTCAGACGTGAGTCCCTTACTCACTCTGCCGCTGGATTCAAGCAAGCCGGGCTGAAGACAGCTGTAATGCCAGAAAGCGGTCCCCGGACGCTTGTTTCCGGTCCAGGGAAGGCATGGCTTGGCAGTTCAGGCTGGACTGTTCCCATGAGGCACACGGTCAGACTGATTTGCACATAGCCATGTCTGAACTGGGGTGGCAGAGTGGGCTAAAGAACGGTGATGGATCAAACCCAGATCTTTTGACTGGGTGTGAGTGTTCGATTGGTTCGGATGCTCCGTCCATCACCACCCCCTTTTGTACCGCTTTGGCCACCATAAGTGTGGCAGGGTATGCTCAGACGTGAGTCTCTTGGTCACTTTGCCACTGGATTCAAGGAATCCGGGCTGAAGACGGCTGTAATGCCAGAAACCGGTTCCCGGAAGCTTGTTTCCGGTCCAGGGAAGGCATGGCTTGGCAGTTCGGGCTGGACTGTTCCCATGAGGCACAGGGTCAGACTGATTTGCATATAGCCATGTCTGAACTGGGGTGGCAGAGTGGGCTAAAGAACGGTGATGGATCAAACCCAGATCTTTTGACTGGGTGTGAGTGTTTGATTGGTTCGGATGCTCTGTCCATCACCACCCCCTTTTGTACCGCTTTGGCCACCATAAGTGTGGCAGGGTATGCTCAGACGTGAGTCCCTTGCTCACTTTGCCACTGGATTCAAGCAAGCCGGGCTGAAGACGGCTGTAATGCCAGATACCGGTCCCCAGAAGCTTGTTTCCGGTCCAGGGAAGGCTTGGCTTGGCAGTTCGGGCTGGACTGTTCCCATGAGGCACAGGGTCAGACTGATTTGCATATAGCCATGTCTGAACTGGGGTGGCAGAGTGGGCTAAATAACGGTGATGGATCAAACCCAGATCTTTTGACTGGGTGTGAGTGTTTGATTGGTTCGGATGCTCCGTCCAACGCCACCCCCTTTTGTCCTGCTGAAAATGTAAAAAAATGAATCAGGGCCTCCCGCACTTCGTTAGTTATTGGTTCCCGTGTGGGCCAGGTCCCAGTGGAATTTTTATAATGAAGGAGGGAAGGAGCATGGGGCCCTGGGATAATTAATGCTCCAGGGATCATCACCTCCCTGGGGTTTATTTATTTTAAAATGGGGGGCCTCTCAGACCCAGGGACAACCACCGTCATGGGACCACTTGCGAAAAACAAATACAGGGGCTTTTGGAGTCCCCCGTGTCCCAGGACCACCACCTTCCTGTGACTAATGCAATAATAAATGGGGGGCCTCTGAGACCCCCCTGGACCCTGAGGACCACCACCTCCTTGGGGCCACTTTCCAAAATTAAATGGGGGGCCTCATGGACCCCCGATGCCTCAGGAACCACTACCACCTTTAGGCTTTCAAATTTGTAATGGGGCCTCAGGGACCACCCTGGGGACCACCAGCTCCCTGGAGCCAAATTCAACAGGAAAAGATGGGGCTGTGTACCCCCCTCCTGGAGCCAATTATTGCCCTGTGGACTGTCACACCCCAGGGCTAGCTCCTGCTATGTTTTGGGTTATCCACCCCCGGGACATAGCTGTTTACTGTAGCTTGGCAGGAACTTTACCACTCCCACTCTGCCACAACACACGCTCCACTTGCAGCAAGTATGAACATTGTTGGTATGTTATGTTATGTTAGTTAATCTTGTATAGCGCGCGAATCACCGTGGGGCATCTCGGCGCTTAACTCAGAGTAACACCTGGGGGGGAATAACTAGGCAAAAGGACATCTTAGTGCAGAAGAGCCTTAAGATGCTTCCTAAAAGCTCGGTAGGATGTCATTTCTCGTAGTGCCATTGGAAGACTGTTCCAATATTTAGGGGCCAGGTAGGAAAAGGCCATACCCCCGATCTACGACGTTTAATTTGAGGTACATGGAGTAGTTGCAGTGTGCTGGATCTCAACGGGCGGATTGGAACATGTTTTTTCAATTTCTTTTGAAGGTATATTGGGCCTTGTCCCTGGAGCGCGATGAAAGTCAGGCAACAGACTTAAAAAAAAGATCTTTGTTTAACTGGTAGCCAATGCAGAGTTCTCAGCAGTGGCAACGAAGGGGAACCCGCCGGTTGGTTCAGGACCAGCCTGACTGCCGTATTCTGGATAATCTGCAGTTTATTCTTGTAAGTTACACCAACCTCGGCCAGTAGGGCATTCCCATAGTCTAAACGGCTAATGATGGTGGCTTGAGTCAGCGTTCTACGATGTTCCATGGGAATAAAGGGGAGAATTTTTCGCAGCAGTCTTAACCTAAAATAACAGGCCCCGGAGATCGAGGTTATGAAAATACTCTTGTTTGCTGGAAGCAGAGCAGAATTTCTTTCACACAGGGGGAGCTGACTTTCCAGCAGCTCCCTCTGGGTGAAAGAAATGCCGGCTCTTGCAGGAGACGGGGAGCAGGCAGCAACCGCAGTGGCCTTCAGGCTCCCCTCATGGCCCCAGTGGAGAGTGGGTGCCCAGGAAGCACCTACTTTAAAATGTCCAGGCCCCAGCGGATGGGGTCCCGGTGTTAAATTCATCCCGGGAAGGGGAACCGCGCAGCCCACCTACCCATCTCTAAATATCTGGGTCCAAGGGATGGGTTCCATGGGGCCAAAATTAGCCTGAGGAGAGAGACAGAGTGGCCCCTCTCCACTATTTATAAAAATACATTTTAAACAACGGGCAGGCATGGGGGATGGGGTCCGGGGCTGAAATTAGCCAGGAAGGGGCGTCAAGCAGGCCCTCTCTACCATTCAGAAAGGCCTGGCCCCAGGGATGGGGCCCAGGGGCTGCAATCTGCCAGGGGTTGGGGGTACATGGCCCTCCCCCCAAAAATAAAAATAAATACATTAAAAAAGGCCTCCCCCATTTAAAAAAGGCCTGGCCCAGAGAATGGGGTCTTCGTGGCCAAAAACGGCCAAGGGAAGGGGACCACACGGCTAAACTAATAACAAATTTAAAAAAAATTAAAAGCCAACCGGCAAGTCACTTGAGGCCTCGCCCGCTTTCACCACCACTCTTCAAACATGACTCCTGGTGCACTACAAGTTGGGGAATGAAGTCCCCTTTGCTCTTGAGGGTCCTTGGGGGCCAACTACCCCTCCTCTTACCTCTAGTAAAGCCCACACAGTGGAATTGCTGGGAAATCATCGGAAGCCCAGCCCCCTTTCTCCACCACTCTGCAAACACACCTCCTGGCACACTACTGGTTGGGGGATGAAGTCTTCTTCGATGCTGAGGGTCCTTGGGGGCCAACAAGCCCTCCTGTAATCTCTGATAAGTCCCAAACAGTGGGATTGATGAGAGGTTGTCAGAGAACACGCCCCCTTTCTCCACCACTCTGCAAACACGCCACCTGGTGCAGTACTTACTTGGCTGCTGAGTGTCCTTGGGGCCAACAAGCCCTTCTGGTACCTCCAATAAGTCCCACACAGTGGGATTGCTGTGAGCTGGTCAGAGACCCACACTCTTTCTCTTGCACTCTGCAAACGTGGCATCTGGTACACTACTGGTTGGGGGATGAAGTCCCCATGGATGCTGACAGTGTTTAGGGGCCATAAAACCCTCTTTTTACCTCCAGTAAGTCCCACATAGCAGGATTGCTGACAGCTGGCCAGAGGCCCCGCCCCCTACATCCACCACTCTGCAAACGTAACTGCTGGTTAAAAAACTCTAGAAATTCACTTAAAAAACACAAAGGGTACAGAGTCGTTATAGTTAGGAAACAGAATTCAAAAACACCTTAGAAATTCACTTAAAAAAACAAAGGCTACAGGGATGTTATAGTTTGGCTCAGATTTCATTTGAACAAAACCACAGAAATTCATCAGTGATAGTTAGGGTTAGTTGAGCTAACTATAACTTACGCCCCCACAATGCACTGCTTATGACCTCGCATATTACAGCACTCATGAAACGGTCAGTGACATCACAGATGGCATCTCAAAAGCATGGAGCTATGAATTCGGCCTAACTCCAAAAACATACAACTTTTTACTGAGCCACTGAGATACTCATGTACCCACTCACAGACACTCAGACACCCAGTCATACACCCATACAACACTCTAACACCCACTCAGTCTGAGACCCAATCACACAGTCATGCACCCACTCAGACACCCACTCAGACACTCTTGTACCCACTCACATACACATTCAGACACTTAGAGATTCACTCACCAACCCACTCAGACAACCACCCACAGATCCACTCAGAGACTCTCACTGCCACTCACTGACCCAGTCACATGCTTACACACCCAATCACTGACCCACTAACACACTAACACACCCATACATAGAGCTACTCGTAGTCTGACACACCCACTCACAGACCCACTGAGACACTTACACACCCACTCACAGACACATTCACATACTCACACACCCACTCATAGACCCACTTACAAATTTGCACATCCACTCACAGACCCACTTACACTTTCATACACCTACTCACAGACCCACTGATACACTCACACACCTATTCACTGACTCAGACACTCATGCACCTACTCAGAGACCCATTTACATACTCACACACCTACTTACAGACCCACTCACACTCTGACACACCCACTCACAGACCCACACAGACACTCACAAACCCACTCACACACCCCTTGGGTATCCATAAAGTTACATGGGGCCCATGCTGAGCACCATGGTGGATTTGCAGATTTGCTGAAAAAACATCCAAATTGGACTTCTGCACAGAAAACAAGGAAAGGGTTAAAGAATGAATGAATGAATTTTGAATGGATTAATCTTTATTGTTTAAGTTAATTAAAACCATAACAATATTTCGATGAACCCAGGCATGTTGTAAAAATATATTATGCATATTAAAATCATTGGTTGCCAGTAGTATGTTTACAGTTGAGAAAGTCATGTCAGGACAATTTTGTCACGAATATAATATAGATATTGAATATAGATATTGAAAACTGATGATCAGCAAAGATATGTTTACAGGCAGATGAAACAATATTTCAACAAATGTGTCAAGGGTTTTTCCTCTTTTTTGATAAAGTGCTATTGTGCTTGTTGGGATACTAGTTCAGATTAATTTCTCATATAAAAGTAAGAATTTTACTAGATTGCAGTTAAGTTGCAGGTCGTTTGGATCATGACACTTTAGTATGGCAGATCTGCAAGTACGAATGCCCCTAGCGTTAAAAAGTTTTTTTTAGCAATGAAAGCCGATTTGATTTTAAAACGGGACATATGCAGATCAAATGAACAAAGTCCTGCTTTGGTGCACCACATAGAGTGCAAGACAGCGGGCCATTATATTTCCAAGTTGGTTGATCAGCATTAGTCGGTAGTGACCCAAGGCGTATTGCTAGCAGTTTTCTTTTTAAGTGAATGGAGTATGTTATACTCAGGTATGCTGCAGGTTGTAAAATCGAATATTACTGCAGTACCATCCACGTGTGAGAGCGCTAACTGAATATAGTTTTGTCTTCCATTAGCGATTGCCTTTTTTCTACTTTATTCAGTGTTTGTCAAAATGTTGTGTATGGTAGGTTCAATGGCTAAAGATCTGTCACCTTCATTGACTTTATTATAAGCTGCAGGTACTTGTTATAGGCTGATTGAGGATCATTCTCCTGAGATTTCCAGATTGTCACTATTAAGCGGGTTCTGACGGTTTGATCAGATTTTATACCATAGTTTTATTGCTGCATACCTTCTTGCTAGGTGTTGCTGCAGTAGTCCAAATTCTAGGCAGATCTGTGCTGGGGAAGAATTTCACGGAAGACCAAAAACTGTTTTGTATGTCTTTATTTGCATTCTTTCAAGGATTGCCATATTGGACTTTAGTAGCATAGGCCAAGGTTGGCAAGAGTTTCGCTTTTATGTCAGATAATAATGGTTTAAACGATGGACCACCTAAACTCTTCGCTATGGTGAAGAAAACATATATATAACCAACCATTTCCTTTCTTGATTAAATTATCGTTATGTGTTTTAAAATTGAATTGGTTGTCTATGTGTAGACCAAGGTATTTGTAGTTTGTGACTCCCTCCAGGTTAATGTTACTTAGCTTAAATAGTTGTTGTGCCTGCAAACGGTGACCTATGGTCCTGACTTTTATTTTGCTATGTTTATTTCTAATAAGTTTTCATTTGCGAAGTCGTTCAGTTCATTGATCCCTCTTTGGAGACCTACTTTTGTTTGACATAGCAGAACTATATTGTCTGCATAGCATAATTGCGTTGGTCATAGGGGACCTAGACGTGGCGGATGCAAGTTCGCCTGGTCCATTTTAAGGGAGAGATCGGCCATAAATAGATTGAACCGGTGAGGGGCTAAACGGCAGCCTTGTTTCAGACCAGTTTCAGTTTGTATTCTCCTTGTAAGTCTAGTGCCGTCTGCTACTTTAACTTGCATCCACGTATTTTTGTACAGCTGTATTGTGGCACGGATGATAGGGGTAGGGAGATCCCACTGCCTTAATTTGAATTCGGTCAAATGGCACTTTGAAATCAATGAAACATACATATTGAAGTTTCCTAAGCCTAAGGCTAGGATGTTAGAGATTGTGCCCGAGCCCCTGCAAAATCCAGACTGGTTAATAGGAAATATGTTGCTGTTTTCCAACCAATGTATCAGGTCTCTGAGAACTAGAGAGGCGTAATATTTTGCTTCTGAATATATTAGCGTGATCATTCTGTAGTTTACTGGATCTTTCCAGTTGCCTCCTTTGTATACAGGATTAATTATAGAGCCTCTCCAGCTTTCTGGAAGGATGCCTGAAGTACTCACCTCGTTGTATAAATGAGACAGCGGAGAGGTCCAGAAGTCGGGCCCCGATTTAAAAATCACCTGGGGGATACCGTTTGGACCTGGAGCACCATCCATTCGGCCTGGTCTTATTACTTTGTAAACATCGACTTTTGTGTATTGTGTTGGAGAGTTTTTAGTTATATGGTTTGCAACTTCTTTAACATTATTGGATTTTCCTGATGTATTTCTAATATATGTGGTAGTTTAGCCTGTCCGGTTTGGCTATTTGAGATCGAGTGGATAGTATCGGTGCTGGGCCTTCTCGGTGTCAGTTCTATAGTTATATTGTCGTCCCTCATTGGTAGGTATTTAGTGGTTTTTGTAACTTCGTCCCTTTTATATTTCACTTTCCCAAAGGTGTTTGGTAAGTGGTGTATCCAGGCTTGCTCTGTGACACAGGCAGCTTTGATTATTTTTAATGGTCTTCTGAGGCAGTTAACCTTTTCCCATAAAGATCTGTCATTCGACTGGTTAGCAATAAAAAGGAGTTTAGGCCAAAAGTTATCTGCTTGCGTTTTCCTGTCCTCCAAAATTTCCTGTTTGTACTGCTTTTTGAGGTATTTTATTTTTTCCTAGATACTTTTAGAGATGGCTGTTGCCTTTATTGATTTTACTAGGCTCTTAGTTTTTTCCTTGTATTCCAAGCTCTTTTCCCTTAGCGTTTAGGATGTGTCCGCTGTGGTCTTGTGGAACAGTTTATTGTAGGAATGCCTTTTAGCAGATATTCTTGAAATGTTTCCCAGTGGGCTATATGGGAGCACTCCATAGGATTGTGTTTTGTTGTCAGCTCCTTTGCTCTAATGACTATTTCAGGGAGAGTGCTGGTTGACCATCTTATACGCTTTAGATTGATTGTTGATAGTTGACCTACAGATGGAGAGGCTATCATGAGCCTTTGTGGGAGGCAAATAATTCAAGACGCTGATGTGAGTGCTCACTTTTGGTGGTGTATTTAAAGGAAAAGTCCTTTACTAAAGCGAGTAACTTGTCATTGAGATCTTGTTACGTTTACATAATGTAGAGTGTAGTATGCTACTTGAACTGGAGTGATCAGCCATGTTTCTTGAAGGGCGATTAGGTCATAGTTTTTCCAGTTGTCAGGTGCTGAGTTGTGCTGAAGTTCTTGTTCTGCTAATGCAATGTTCCACGATAAGAGTTTTAACAACGGCTGGATCTCCTTATTACTATTGTTGTCAAGTCACTCCCTTTGTTTGACCGTCCGGAGTCCGCCATATTCAACCTAAGTTTTTCTTTGTGTTTTTCAGGCTTGAGCGTAGATCGCAGAGTTTTGCTACGGAGAACTCCGCAAAGTTACAAAAAAAACTCTGCTAAGTTCCGCGAGTGGTGGAGTGCAGTGTGAACTGCAGTTTGTGCCGGTATTCTTGCAGCTCGGGTAGAATTTCTACCCGAGGGGCAGCTCGCGCTCGCGAACTTACCGTTCGCGATCGCAAGCAGGGAAAAAACTTCACTGGACATCACAAAGCTGAGTTTTCAGCACTCCGCGAGCTCCGCAGAGTGTGGAGTGCAGAAAACTCTGCAAACGGAGAGAAGTTCACCACCCAGGCCTAGTGTTTTTAATTCTGATTCGATACCCTCAAGTCGCCTCTTGCATTTTTTAACACAGAATATACTGCAGTTGTACTATGTGCTCGTGATCGATTGTTGGGTGGACGTAACAGGGGTAAGGGGTAACATCACTTTGCAGGTTTAGAAAGTGTTATGCCCCAGTGCTTAAACTGTTCGACTGTGTTTAAGATTAATAGAAAAGGCACTGATGACTTCCAAGTATAGAGAGTTTGTTCATTTTGATTCGTACTTCCCTGGTTAATAAACTCAATACATAGGAGATCAGTCGTGTTAAGGTGGCTTGTGATATGTATTGTGGAGTGAATATAATCTGGTTGTTTCCATTTTGTATTTGCTCCTCGGTTTTTGACTGAGATTAAGGATATGCACAGGGGCCCGTCTTTAATGATTGTTGCCTTAAGGATTGTTGCGTCGTGTTGCTATCGGGTGGATTTATGTTGATTATTAACTGTTCATTTTGACCACTGCTAAATTGGGGGTCTTTTTGTAAGACAACTTCTCGTTGGTTTGTGTGGGTTTATTGTTTACCTTGTGGATTGGACATATATCCAGTCTTTTGCCGTCGTCCATTCCTTCAGTTACTGTGCGTGGTGTTTCTTGATCAATTACAGCTAGACCTATGTGGGTTTTGAACCGATTATCTCCTTCAGTGTTTGCTGCCCTTTTAGGTATCTGCGTCCTTTGATCTGGATGAGTCTTTGTTTCTACTAATGTGCTCTTTATGGTTGATCTTATGAAGTTGTCTGGTAATTCACATGCACTTTTAACACCCCTAGTTTCTCTCGTTGAAAAATCCATTGGCGGGGGGATCGCTGGGCTGTATTTTTGATCTTCCTCAAGTTTTTGATTCATTAAGTCTTGCTCCTTGGGTATTGCAGCAAATATTGGGTATAATCTATTCCCCGGTTGGCTAGCCTTTCCTTTATGTTGTAGGTTTTTCCTAGCCTTCCTAGCGCGCTTCTTCTGTCTTTTTGTTTAGTGAGAAATTAGGGGTTTGCCTTGATTGTCAGTTAAGTCTGTATTGCTGTTAGCTGAGATACTTGATGTCGGAGAAGAATTTCCTGGTTTAAATGATTTCTTATCATTTTCACTGTGATCATACAATAAAGTAATGCTCCCTGGTTTGGGTTTATGTGTTAATGTGTGTGTTTCCTGTGGCATATTTCTGCTCCTGCTTGCTAAGTCCTGCTTCGGTATACCATTTGGTGCTTGTGTCTGGTTGGTCAGTTTGTTTTCATTCAGTATGCTCATTAGGATGGCTGGTACTGTACTTAGTTTGTCCACTATTGGCCTACATGCACAACATACTTCTGTTGTAATTGTGGCAACTTTGTTTTTCTGTAATATGAAGTCTGTCAGCATTTCAAGTTTTGAATTTATATCCGCAATATGGGCTGCTATTGGGCTGCTATTGTGTCCATTATGTTGACCTGGATGTCCAGTTTATCTGACTGCATATTAAGTACATTGACTGAGGTTCGCAAGGAGTTTATTAGTAAATTATGTATGTTTAAAAAGGCCTGCATTTTCTTTCTGGCTTATCCTCTTCAATCTCTTTTACCTTTGTCATTGTTGTAATGGTCGCTTAATTTTTCCTTCTTATCACTTTTGGTGACCTTATCAGGAGAGCCGTCACTGCCGTACATTTCAGCAAGGTTTACTTGTTGATTGTTTTTTTGTTTGATGTTTATGATATGGATTCATATCACCACTACATGCTTGTTCTAGTAGGCTTGATATTCCAAGTATTGCTTGTTACTACGGGTTACTAATTAGATTAGTGCCTGGAATTACTAATTAGATTAGTGCCCGGAGTCTTTGTTGAAATTTCTAATGCTTTTATTACATCCAGGTTATTTGTCAGTGGGATTGATTCAAGCCATGAGTCA
Source organism: Lissotriton helveticus (assembly GCF_964261635.1). Lineage (NCBI taxonomy): Eukaryota > Metazoa > Chordata > Amphibia > Caudata > Salamandridae > Lissotriton > Lissotriton helveticus. Next base: position 1,534,044,803 of record NC_136067.1, read on the forward strand.
TTTGCTTTGTCCAAATTCAAATTTAAATTGCCCTTTTGTATGCTGCTTTTTGAAATCTCCAATCTTGTGGTAGAATGAACTATGTTTCTGGTGTGTACTTGGGTACGTATCACTTGTCTGTTTTTGGATCTTCACTCTGATTAGCTGTTACTATTGAGTTCTGAATTTTGTTGAGAGTTATTGCTGTGTCTATTGTAGTTAGACTTTGATCTATATTCATAATTGAGACCTCCTCTAATTAAGTGCTGAGCTTTTGTGGTGTCAATGGTTTTGGAAGATTTGTTATTCTATCTATTGTTGCATAGATAGCTGTTGCTGGATCCTTTAGGAAGGTAAATTTACCAGTAGGATTCATTGCCTCAAATATTGAGTAGATGGGAGATATTACCGTTGCACCAGGGTTTTGAGGTGATTTTGTTGGGTTTTTTGGAAGAGTTTATACGCTTTTTGTCGTTTTCCTTTGATTTGAGGTTTTTGTGTTGCTTGCTTCCTCACCCTTCTGGATCTTATTTTCCCATTTGTGTGTTTGATGATCAACTGGTTTGATCAATTGGTTTGGGTTGATGAAGGGTCTCCTATTAACATTTACTGTTAGTTGCTGTTAGTTACTGGAGCTGCAGGAGTTTGGTCCTGGCTAGTGCTGGTCAGTGCTGGTTTGCCTGGTTTGCCTGGCAGGTTGATGTTGCCCGCTGATACCCTCTGGTGTGGACCAGATAGCGAACCGAGCGGGAACACACCAGGCCACCCGCAAGCCGGGCCCAGACCTGGCAGGGCTGCTTCAGCGGAGGCCCAGGCTCACTCTTGGCGGTCAGTGGCTGCCACCGCCGCGCTCATGGGCTAGTCTTAACACAAGGCTTGACACCAACCTTGACACCAATCTTACCGGTGATTGTCTGAGCTGCTTCTGTATTGTGCTGTGCTGCTCAGCCTCTGACTGGTGTTTTAAATGCTGGAATTGGAGGGGTGCTAGGGCCTCCTCAGTGAGTGGGTATTGTCAGGGAAGGTGGGGCAGATGGTGGCTAGGAAATGCTTGCGGCGGGCCACCAATTTGCTTGATACAGTTGCCAGGCAAGGTGGCGAATGGATTGGTGCAGTCAGGCAGGCACCACAACCACCCTGGAGCTCACAGCACAATCACACACCCACCCACAACTCAGCAGTCCTTCCAATCTGCAGTCTTTGTAGCCCCAGTGCCTCTGTTTACCTTATAGTCCACTTGGCCTCCCCAGCGACTGAGCCACTGAGCCAAAGCGGACACTCAGACCAGTCCTCAGCGAAGCATCGGGGCGTTGGGGCTGCTGGAAATAGTCCCCTCAAGTTCGCCCAGAAGCCCAGAAGCTCCCCCGGGGGGCAATGGAACTGGGGGTACATGAGTTGTTGAAGCTGAGAGCTCCTCCCTTCTCCAGGTCAAATTCTAAAGGATGTTGGGGCCCGAAATAGGCCGAACGTAGCATCGGAGTGGCTCAAAGAAGAAGTTCAGGAGGCGTGGGGGATGCGGAGCAATCTGGAGCTCTGCTCTCCACTCCAGACCACTCTCTGGTCTCCGCAGATCCACAAGTGCGGGAGTGGCCCACAGCAGAAGTTCAGGAGGCGCGGGGGATGCGGTACACTCTGGAGCTCCGTTTTTCATTCCGGACCAGTCTGCGGTCTCTGGTCTCCGTGGGTCTGCAAGTGCATGTGTTGCCAGCCTCTCCAGCACTCAGACTCGACTAGTGGAACTCCAAACGTCACAGAGTCACAGCAGAAAGTGTTAAAGAAAAACAGACCATTTAGAAGAGGTATAACAAATATAAAAGATAAAAGGAAGCCTGGAATTTGTTAACTAGAGCAGCATAAGTAAGAGCACCTAGAGCTGCATTTCTACTGATAGTAGAGGTGGATTGCTGGAGTTGTCACACGAGATTTGGAATGAAAACAGATGTAAACAGACATCGAAATAAAACTGGGAGAACAGCAAAGAGCTTTTACAGGTAGGTTAATTAGGTAATACTATATAAAACTATATTTAGATAAAACATTCTGAGTATATAAGCTGAGAGAAAATAGAAGGAAGCTTAGATGAGAACATTAACTAAAAATACATTGAGCAAGAAAGGAGAAAGCGACATTGGTATACTGCAAGTATAGTAAACTTATTAAGCTAGAATACATTAATGTTTGTTGACATTTGATGTGGGTGTTTGCTTATAGTATGTACTTTATAGTGTGCAATTTTCAGACAGTCAGGCAGTCACCTATACACCCAGCTGCACTCCCACAAAAGCACTTATGTATCCACCACTCATATAGCCAGACAGTGACTGCAACACTCAGTCACACACCCATAACATCATTCACACACCCATATACTCACCTGCACATCCAAGTTTGATGACTAGTTTGCCCTTACAGCCTGGTAGGACATCCACAGAATGCAATCTGCACTATAGGAAGCGTTTGAAGAGGGCTACTTCAGCCTTCTTGAGAAGGGAGCACTCTGATTGCAGATGACCTCAGTATCGGGGTCCCAAAAGGTAGTGGCCCAGAGAAGGAGGGAGAGGATAAGAGGCATGACTGAGCAAAGGCTACAGAGGAGGGAGGGAATCCCCAGAGGGAGAGTTCCCTATTGGGTTTGATGCAGGAGGTATTGTCTCCCCCAAACCCAGTCGCCTGAGGAACTGATGGACAGACAGTCTGCGTGGGGCCTGAGGCTGCAGCTGGCCCAGATGGCAGCAGAGGTGAGAAAAGCTGAGGCTAAGAGAGCCTTGGAGGTGAAAAGGGTCTTGCTGGCTCATGAATTAAGTGTGAAGGAGCTGGACTTGAAGGCCAAATAGCTGTTAGAGTCTAGCAACAATTGTGAGAGCACACAACTACTGTGTCCAGTCCAGAGGAAAGAGTCCATATACCCAGAGACTTGGTGGCTGACTTTAAGGAGGGGACTTATGGACAAGTAGTTTCAGGCATATGAAGTAGCTCTAGAGATACAGGGATATCTGATGAGGATTGCAGAGCTGTCCTTTGGAGTCAGATTCCTGGTGATGGAAGGAATGACCTGCTGGCCCTAGAGAAGGGGAAGAGGTTGAGGTATCCCACTATAAAAGAGGCCCTTGTCAGTGAATATGAATGAATACACCCCGGAGAAGTGCAGGTTGAAATTCAAGGGTAGTCAGAAACTGTGTCACCAGTCCTGAGAGGATTTAGTGGGATACTTTTCAAAAGTTTATAAAAAGTACTCTTGTTTTTTAAGAAGGTTTTTCAAACAGTTTTATACTTTTTATTTATTTTTTTCAAAGAAAACTGGGAAGAAGCAACTGGCTTCGGACTGTGAAAAACATGAAGGTTCGACGGGAAGCTAAAATAATTATTAAATATTTCTACTGACAGTATTTCTATAAGCTGAGTGATTAGAAACGCTGTACATGCTGCTTTAGGGGTTTTTCTCAGTGTCTTTGGGAATGCTGCATGTAATATACTGTTCTATGAATGAAAGTACAGACTCATCTGTATCTGTTCCAAATGTAGGTGCATTTTTTACACAGAACGATTATGAATATGAGAACCACATCTTGCTTGGTGCTCTTTATGCAAAAATACTTCATTCATTTCTCCAAGAGGTTGATTTTATTGTTGCAGATGAAGGACATCATTGTTTGAAATCTCTGCTTAAAGTACCTGCAAACTTTTGACATATCCAAACAGCTCTCCTGGTATCTTTATTTGATGCATTTAATCTTACAGTTTGTTTGTCTCAAAAAGTCATGTAAGTCATCCCATGGATATTCCGCACAGCTCAGAGTTAGAAACCAAGTTGGTGTTCTTACATTTCTCCATACTGTAATTACTTACATACACATAGTATGCAGTTTTATTTCTCTACAAACTTTATGATTGTTTTTCCCCCACTGGTCATTGATGATTCTTTTAACAGTGCTACACCATTGGTGTATGAGTATAGAACCTGAGAACAATAAAAAGGGAAAATGCACCCACAGAAGACATTTGCATGGTGACAAGCATGTGGCATTTTGCACAGTGTGTAAGCATCCCACTTAAATATTTGGAGGACAGGTGGTATTATAATGACTTAAGCTGATGGTGGTTCTCCCAAAGGTGGTGTACAGGTGGACTGCCCTGCTACACCTAATTTCTTCTGCATCATTTAGTTGTGGCCCCTTTCTGGAATTGTTTTTAAGTGCTTCCACATGAAAGTTGTCCCATATAAATAATTTTTAGTAGTGTCCCTGGATAACAGCATGCCGCAAACATTCCAGTACAGGTTTTTCTCTGTAACCTCCTTTTCCCTTCACTGTACTGTAAGATGCTTCCAAACATCACTTTGTTTGGTGCTTCCTGAATTACTTGTGCACAAAAATATATTTGTAAATAGTTAAATAGGTTATGCTATGATTATTTGTTAATTGTTTGGTCTAGATTGTATTGCGATGTGTTCATAAAATGTATTCGTAAACTTATAAAAATGTATATTACTAATTTAAATTATGGGTCACAAACACACCCATGCAGGTATTCATATAGGAACTCACATACTTATAGAGTCATTTATAAAGGTACCAACACAGCCACACATACTCATACACCTAGTCAAAACCTCATATAGGTGCACAAGCAAACAGCTGCTTACATAGACTCATATACCCATTCACACACCCACTCACACACTCAGTCACTCACATATCAAGCCATACACTGATACAGTGACCCATACACCCAGTTATACACTGATGCACCCATTAATACACCCACACAAATACACCAATATACCTACTCACACACTGTGCCACACATTGATAACTGTCACATCCATGCACACACCAATGCAAACACTGACACCCAGGCCCTCACTGATACAGCCACTGTCAGACCCAGGCTCATTCTGAACAATTTAAAAAAATCGCAGCTGCCTTTTCCCTTTCGACGGATTGATCTGTCTCCTATGTGCACAGTGCACCTTCATACTCCTATTAGCCGGCTTTTAGTCATAATCATATTTAAGATGACTTGGAAATCCTTCCAAGTCATCTGCTATAATCTGTGATTTGAATATATCGGTGGCTTTTATATTACATCTCCTCGTTGTAATACAACACAGCACCCAAAACCTTTTCCCAACATAGCACCTGTCGCTGGATGCATGCGATGTACCCACTGTGTTTCAGCGTTTCCCTCCATGTCTGCGCACACCAGCAGCAACTTGCAGCATGAGACCTCTCTTTAAACGCCACCTGCTGTGCTAGCTAGCCACTTCCACGGTGGCAGAGACAGAGGTAGGTTGTCATGCACCAAGAACCTGTATTTGTCCCCCTCCATGCCCTGTAGGGTGCTGACTGGAAGATTCAGGCTCCTTTGGGGATTATTTAAACTTTCCCCCCTCTTCTTCAGGTCTTCAGCCCGCTAATAATTGCAACCTCTGCTACTACCCAATGGGGTTTGATACTAAACTCATCTAGGGTAAGTCTCAATCATTTGTCTATATGCAGGCACCTTTTTTAATATTGTTCTCTGATTTATTGGCTGTTTACTAAGAGATCTCACTTCCTTGGTTTTGTGTGGATTTATGTTTCCTACTGTGTTTTAATGATTGCCAATACTACACCTTTACTACTAAGGGCTGATTTGCCTCAGTGCAAATGTTTCCATTGGTATATTGTGTTTACAGGCATGATTTAATTTTATGTCTTCTTTCATTACAGGTAGGTTTTTATAAATAAGGTATACTATATACATTAGTGATTGCGATTCGGTATGACCAACACACATATGTACCTTCAGTAACCCAATGCTTTGTAAATTAGGTAACTATCCTGATGAATTGCTGTGATCGACAGTGACAGTAAATTGGCAAGAAACATGTTGACCATCTTTTACACTGCCTTTTGAGCTAGATTGGGCCATTGTATCCTCTTCCAACCACTTATTGTTTTATCCATAACAAAGGGGCCAGCATATTAAACATTCCAGGGTACCCCATTGTTATTTTTTGACTCGGAATACACCAATCTACTTCTCATCACACATAGGGAACTAACAGCCGCATTTCACATCGTCAAAACGAAATGGCAAAGAGCCCCCTGAGGGGCCTGTGGGCATTTCAGCGCCGGCCCAAGGAGGAGTTGTTCTATGATGAAGCATAATACCCAGAAGGGTGTGTGAGGGCTGCTTCTCCAGAGCAAGCTCATCCACTGATATGGTTCATCAGGTGATTTCTGACCTCCTCCCTGCTACACCTTTTTGGATAGGAATAGCATACTCTTTGGATTCACATAGCCTAATTGGGAGCAGGTATGCTGGACCTTTATATGCTCCTAGTCCCCCCTGTTGTATATTAATTGAATTATTTGCCCAAAATTAATCACAGGATGTTGAGTCAAGCCTGTAGTGTCTTGTGAGTTAGTCATGACAAGACCCCTTTGGTTCCTGGTTGACTCCATAGAACTAGGACGTAAGTGTTAGGGTGTGGGGACAGGAGTTGATGTTTAGAATGTTTAGTTAACAGTTACATCCAGTGGAATAAAGATGTGCAATTCCAAGCTCTGTGTGTGGTGTATTCATTTACGAGTACACAGGCTGGGGAGGACGCTAAAACTGGGGTTAAGTTAAGGAATATGTAACCCAAAGATTGACAGTGCTCTCCGATAGAGTTTACCATGGTCCAGCAAACTGCTTGTGCGTGCCGCACATGCCTCAGTCAAAGTGAATATCAACATTTTGCTTATCTGGAGTCAAAGAGCCATTCCAGCCAGTGTGAAGCAGTTGAAGATAATAAAAACCTTACTGAGAAGTTTATTCATCGTTGGCCAGAAACCTGCTAGTAAGGCTGTGAAAGAGGCACTGCACCACTATGCAAAATTGAGCTATAAATTAAACAGGTACAGAAAATGCAATGAATGGAGAAAGCCAGGTCCAAGAGAAAACTGTAAGTAGAAGCGCACAATGGCAGAGAAACATTAGAGGTGGTAATAATCAGGTATATAGAGAATACGATCAAGCTTACCAGAACCTGAGTAAAAAGAGCCATCTGATCCCAGCCATCAGGTGCAGTAACCCAAGCCGAAGCTTGGGGTTGTGCTTATGAGGCTGGTGAATCAAGTCAAACTGACTGAAAGGCCATGACTGGCAGTCAGAATAGTAGTCTTTTTCCAATGGCTCCTGGAATGAGCACACAATATGGCGTCACTGCCTTGTTGAAACCACCGTCTCCTTTCGATACTGCCAAAAAGCAAAATATTGGTGACAGATGAACTGTCTGGATAGAAATGCTTGATGATTTCATCAATGCACTGGAAGAAGAAAAAACAAATAGAATGTCAAATACCTCACAAATCTTGTCAGTGAAGGAGTAAAAAAGGTAATAAAGAAACTGCCTCAAACTGACAGTCAGATACCGTCAAATCAGAGATGCTTTAAATCCCAAGTTCATGCCAATACTAAATGTTCATTAATAAAGATATATTTTTAGTCAGGAATGACAGAAAGCTGGTGAAACTATAAATACATTTGTTGAGAGACTTAATACGCTCATTAAAGACTGTATGTTCAATGAATTTAATGATAAAGAACCTATACATCTCCGAGATATCAATGGATGTCTGTCAGATTCATTTAGCTGACAAATGCTGGAGTGAGTTCTCATGGCTGCCAGAGCTGAGTAACATGCTGATCAATAGACTGCTGAGATGGAGGCCTCATGTAAAGCAAGCAGAAACACAAAGCTGAAGGACACAAAGTGATAGCTCAAAGGAAAATAAACTGTGCTTTAGATGTGGATTTTCATTACCACACACAGATAAATGTCCAGCCATTGGCCAAGTATGCAAAGCCTGTGGAAAGGAAAAGTATTTTGAATGGTTTGCAAGGTGAAAGAAAAGATAAGTGTGTCACGACAAGAAAACAAATTGGATGCCTGAACTTTCCAAAAGTGACATTCTACGCATGCCCAAAAGTCCAAGCGGCAACATCAGCTAAGACAAGTTGATGCTGAACTAACTCAATTGTGTAAATCTTTGTTTGAGAGTTCTTCATGTTTTAGTGTCAAGAGACAGTGAAGAAGGTGCATGTGCATTGTCGATGTTTACCTCAGAAAAATGTGCGCATGTTGGAATGGCCACATGCAAAGAAGAATATGAGCTCCCATTCATGTACTTCAAGGTACTTCATCAAGTGCCTGTTCACTCAGTTTCAATATTGCTGCTGATATGGGACTGATATCTGTAAACTACAACATGAATGCTCATCACGAAATAGTAAGTCAGATCCATTCATTGTTTCATGGATTAGGAAAACCGCCATGAAAGTGTAACTGCATTTCAATGAAGACACTTATCCTGTTGCTCAAAGACCCAGACAAATTGCATTTCATCTACAAGAAGCTGTTAAGAGAGAACTTGAGACAATATCAAATCATGCTATCATTGAGGGATCTACTGGTCCAAATCCGTGGATTTCACTCATATTTGTAGCTCCCAAAAATTACATTGAAGGAGCTATATGCATCTGTGTTGATGTGCATCAAGTTAAAAAGGCAATTTAAGTGACTCAGCGACTGATAATGCGCTGGAGACCAGTGGACTAGACGAGCAGGAATGAGTGACATTAGTCGTCACCAGAAGGACCTACTGATGACACTCGCAAGTAATGGGCGGGGGGAGGAGCTGAAGGGTCGGGCGGGATCAGATGGGGGGGCATATATTTTTAGGGGTGCCGGAACCCAGTGTTCCAGTTATGTAACAGGTCAGATTTATGGTTTAACGTAGACATGTTATGGTAATGTCTAAAGGCTGTGTCTTACAAATATCAAGTACTGTTTTACTGAAGTCACTGTAGGTGCCACGGGTCGGGTGAGCCCGCTTCACCTCTGCAAGTTAAGCACAGGTAGGGAACATATAGGCACTCTGCCATGTTGGGGTTGGGCAGTTCGAGGTCCACGGCAGGGGAGCAGGGTGGGGGGTGGAGGGGAGTTGGAAAGGGGTTTCTGAGACAAAGCAATTTGATGTTATTAACTACTGTGAAAATGTACAAATTCAGATTACAGTGTTGGAGGGGGGGAAGGGTTGGTTACACTCTGTTATGAGCTTTAGTTCTGGGCTGTATTTCAAGGTTACGGGGGTGCAAATGCATGATACAGTGTTGAGCTTTTAAGTATGTTTTGAACGTGATGGCAAATGAGGTCTTCAGGAATGCCAGGTTCCAGCAAATACACTTCTTCCTTCTGCATAGAGCGTATCTGACCCCGGGGAAACTCCGCCGACACTTTCGGGTGCGGGATGCGGCATGCCCGAGATGCCTGGCCGGTGGGGTAGAATTGGATCACATGATGTGGGGTTGCCCACAGCTGGGTGAGTATTGGCCTGAGGTGGGCGCCCTTCTGAATGCGATTACGGATAGGGAGGTGGAGTTTGATATGGCGGCTTGCCTCCTGTTGTGGTTTCCCCACACGGCTAAAACGAAAGTCACGAGCAAGTTCATTGATTTGGGGCTCATGTTGGCGCAGAGGGAGATTACATGGCGTTGGAAAACCAAGGAAGGCCCAGCTGTGAGTCGATGGACGAATGAGTTGTTGAAGTGGTCGAGGTGTGAGAGCATATTGAGATTGCGGCAGGCCACGAAACTGGGGTCGGAGAAGGGCTTGGAGACGGCTAGAGCTTGGGAAACGATTGTGCAATCTTTGAATGACCGCTTAACGGTGGATACGGAGGACAGACTCTCGGAGGCTGAGTTCCAGGGAACTGTTAGCACGAACGTTTGATCTGTATTGATGATGCACTATCACTACTAGCGCACACCATAGCTAACCACACTAGCAGCAGTTAGAGGGGGGGAGGGATAGAGGAGTACGTAGAATGCCCTGTTAGAGCATGGCAGTAGATGGAGAGGAGTATCCGTCGGGCGGGATGGCCTGTAACACGTAGAAGCGGGTTGGGTTCTGCGGATCTGCCGCGCTTGGAAGGTGTTAGAGTGGTGGGTACGGCTCCTCTAGAGGGCAGTTGGGGGGGGGGAGTTATTGTTGAGGGTCCAGAAAATGCGGAACCAGGATTGTGTTGTTGACCTACCGTCCCTATGTGCCAAGCGGGGAAACTTCTATTGTAAATTGACTTCCCGCCGCCCTGCCTCCGGGATGAGGGCTGATGGGCTGTGTACTCCTGCTTTTCCATGTGGGGTTTTGTATGGGGACGGGGCTGAGGGTTGATACTTTCGATGTTTTGACTGTAATTCTGCAATAAAAACATACTTTCAAAAAAAAAAATGGCAAATGAGGTCTTGGATGACAAGATAACAGATGATACCGCCCCGGTCTTGGCCCCGGTGTCCCCTTTAACCCTGGTCACCTGGAATGTACGCGGTTTGGGAGATAAAATTAAGAGGGGATTGGTGTTGCAATATGTACGTAGGGCAGCCCCAGCATTGGTATTGCTTCAAGAGACGCATTTGGTGGGGTCGACATGCAGGGCTCTGGATCGGTGGGAATATGCGATGACAGGTCATTCTGAGTTTTCCTCTGGCTCCAGGGTGGTGGGAATCCTGATATGTAAACGCTTTCCTGTGATAGTACAGCAGGTATGGAAAGATGCACAAGGACAGTTTGCAGCTATTTCCTGCTTGTGGGAAGGAAAGAGGTTCAATGTGGTATCGGTGTACATTCCACCTGCCCTTCATTCAGTAGCTCTCCCCGCCCTCAGTGCTTTTCTACTGACGCTGCCGGAGGGCGAGCTCATACTGGGTGGAGATTTTAATGCGGTTCTAAACGATGAACTTGACCACCATCCGGGCAGGATGACAGGGCTGCAAAAATCACGGCTGACTGGCTATGTAGAGGCTATGGGTCTTACGGATGGGTGGAGGTTTAAACACCCCGGGGATCGAGGCTGTACTTTCTACTCTGGGGTACACAATAGTCTCTCACGTATCGATCATTTTTTTGTCTCTGCAGATAGCCTACCCCATATAACTGAGGTAAAGATAGGCCCGAGAGGTATCTCAGATCATTCCCCAGTCTCCATGGTATATTCCTCTTATGTGAAAGCCCGGAGGCGTATCTTCCCGATTTCGCCTCATTATTTACAAATTCCACAAATTAGAAAAGACCTGGTCACGGCTACGAAATGCTACTTCCAAGAAAATACAGATTCCGTTGACTCGCCAGGGGTCCTGTGGGAAGCATACAAAACAGTGCTAAGGGGCCAGGCTATAGCCTCCATAACGGGTCATAAACGGACTGTAGAAGAAGACCTTAGAGTACTCGAGTACGACCTGGACGTTTTACAATCCAATCATGATCTTGATCCTACTGAGGAGGCTGCGCGCCAGTTGCGCCTCAAACAGGCTGAATTTACTGAGTACCAGCGGGTGCAGGTTAGACAGCGGCTTATGCGCACTCAACATATTATATACGAGGTTGGCGATAAGGCAGGGAGACTTTTGGCATGGCTGGAAACGAAAGACAGGGCCCAAAGGATGATAGCGCAGCTTCGCAATGCCGACGGTGAGGTAAACACTACCCCTATGGATATAGTAGACACCTTGGCCAATTATTATGAGGCGGTTTACACCCCCTCCTCCTGTATGTCATCTGAAGAGGCACAGACTTACATTAAGGATATCCAAATGCCCTCCCTCTCGGACTCTGACGCCAAACTGTTGGAGTCGGACTTTACAACAGATGAGGTCCTGGGTGCAATTCATTCTTTGCAGTCAGGTAAGGCCATGGGGCCGAATGGGGTCCCCATAGAACTTTACAAGTGCGTCTCTGATCTTACGGCTCCGCACCTGCTGCGAATGTTTGAAGACAGCTTGGCTAAGGGGAAATTGCCCCGAGATCAACGGATGGCTACGATTATAGCCATACCAAAAGCTGGTAAACCTCCGGACGAAAGTACATCATATTGTCCTATTTCATTATTAAATGCGGAGGCGAAAACACTGGCCAAAATGATAGCCGTACGATTAACCCCACACTTAGAGATGCTTAATCACCCAGATCAATCCGGGTTTATGCCGAACAGGAGCACTGCTCTCAATTTAAAGACGAGTCCACGCGGTATTGGCACAGATCCCGGCTTTGTCAGAACCGGCGGTGATCCTTTCTTTAGATGCACGAATGGCCTTCAACATGGTCGAGTGGCCGTATCTATTTGCTGTATTGCGACATTTAGGCTTTGGACCAAAGTTTTGTGCTTGGGTGAAACTCCTGTATACAAATCCGCTTGCACATGTTGTAGCCAACGGCCATATTTCCAGGGACTACCGGCTGGGCCGTGGTACGCGTCAGGGATGCCCCTTATCGCCACTGCTTTTCGTATTGATCTTGGAGCCGTTGGCAGCATGGATACGGTGGGACCCCATGATAAGGGGTCTCAGCTGGACTGAGTCCTGGGAGGACCGCATATCACTATATGCCGATGATATCCTTCTTTATTTAACTCTTCCTAGGCGGTCACTCATAGTTCTTCTTAACATTTGTGAGATTTTCAGGCGAGCCTCAGGATACACAATCAAGTGGTCCATGTCGGTGTTGTTTGTCCTTAGGGGGCCCCCACCGCGCCTTACGGACGGCTGCCCCCTGGTGATCACTGATGGACCCTTTAAATATCTAGGGGTGTGGGTGACACCTAATCAGGAGATCTTTTACCACCGCAATTTTTTGCCCCCACTTGAGCGATTTCGCACGGATGTGAGGCATTGGCACACCCTACCTCTGACCCTTTTAGGAAAAGCAGCGTTATTTAAAATGATGACATTACCACGACTACTGTATATCCTGGGAAAATACTCAGTTTCTCGTGCCTCCAAAATATTTTACGTCCATAAACGCATTGGTTTCTGGTCTCCTATGGGGGGACAAACCGGCGCGCATTTCCCGGCAAAAGTTGGTTTGGGTATGGTTCAATGGAGGCATAGCGCTCCCAGATATCCAATTGTATTACTGGGCAGCCCAACTAAAGACTATAAATCACTGGCTCCACGCTCCGCAGACTGAGCCAGCGTTCAAGGCGGATAGATACGACCTAGGGGGCGGAGGAGTGATGGCTGCGCTCTATGACCCCAGAGGTGTGGCAGCCCTGCTGGGACCCTACAGCTCCCACAGTGAAGTTGTGGTACCTGGCTTCTGCTCGCCTTAAATGTAAGGACAAGATCGCGCAGATGACGCCACTCTGGGCGTCGCGGCGCCTTGGCCGTCTCTGTAATAGTAAGGGATTTGAGGCCTGGGACCGGATAGGCATATCGACGGTTGGAGACCTCTACAGATGGGGTGCCATCCTTACCTTTGACCAGCTAGCGGCCCAATTCAACTTGGTACAGGCGGAACGTTTCCGCTACCTACAAATCAGTCATGCTCTCAAATCTGTGCTCCCAATTGATGAAAAGCTGCCAGAATCCACTCCTTTAGAAGATAGACTGCTTACGGAGCATATGCTGAAAATGGCGACCTCGTTGGTCTACCTTAAGTTGTTCAACAATATGCCTGACCCCACGGAGAGACTTAGAGCAGCCTGGACAGCGGAGGTAGGTGAATTTGATGAGTCAGACTGGCAGGCCGCGCTCGCCTCTCCTCAGGAGGTCGCTGTGCCGTCGCGGCTCAGATTGATACAATTGAAAGCTCTACATCGAGTATATTATACTAGGGTCACACTACACAGGATAGGTAGAATCACACATCAGTACTGTTTGAGAGGCTGCGGGGAGGTGGCGACATTCTACCATACTATCTGGGATTGCCCAATGATTGTTTATTTCTGGTCCAAGGTTATGCGGACTATATCACAAGTGGTTCACGTTTCGCTACTCCCTGAACCACGTCGCTGTTTGTTGAACATTTGGGAGCCTAATAATCTTAGTAACCCCCTACAAGATTGGGCCACGCTTGGTATTATGTATGCTAAACGGAATGTGGCTAGGGCCTGGGGGTCTCCCGTGTTGCCGGCGCTTAGTGCCTAGAATACAGATTTGGATTCAGCGATGGTTGCCGAAAAGGCGGTATATCTGAATCGGAAGTGTCCGCGAAAGTGGGCCAGAACTTGGGGAGCTTGGAATGAATATAGAGGGCATATTTGTGAACCACCTCAGATGGGCAGTGATACTGATTCGGAAGGAAGAGGAGAGGGGATGTGATAGTCAGGAAGCGGGGTGTATATACTGAACTGCTGTCATGATTGTATTACTGTTATCTCATTGACAAAAGATTCTGTGTCCACTATGTCTCGCCTTTCTAATCCTGTTTTACTGATATGTGCAATGAAAGCCTTGAAAATGCCCATTGTTTACTTATACAACAATAAAAAAATTTTTTTTAAAAATGTGGATGGGCAAAAATTCATACGAAATGCAGATAAAACAAATATCTAGACCTATTTCTACCCTTAACACAAAGGATAGACTTGATAGGACTAAGATCTGGCTAAATCCCATTACGGGTCTATCGCTATGGGAGGCTCAATAAAGTGGTTGATGCAACTTGTTGTTTTTAAGGCTTGAAAAACAAAACTCTGTCACATATCTGTTCTTTTGAGCCTCAGATTACTTTAAGAAGAATCTAACTTAGGCTGATTTTTATTCAATTGAACATAAGGCATCAAGAAGCAATTTTGACTTAATTAAATGGATCAGACCTACAATTAAATATTCGACTTCTTACATTCCTGTCTGTTTTTTAAACTGCTATAACTGAACAATGTATACACATGGTTTGCTATGTAACTACTTGTCAGTTGTTGGGTTGAAGAAAGGTTAATATCATTATTGTTTTTACCCTTTCTTTCTGTAATGATTTTGATTAATCGTACAATAAATATATTCATTCATGTAATAAAAAATAAAAAAAATAAAAAAGGCAATTCAAAGGGAACAGCATACGGGTCTGCACATTGCCGACATGATCACACAACTAAACATTGCAGAGTTTTCCCTCGCCTTGATCTACACAACCGATATCATCAATAGGAACTCAAAGAAAATTGTGGGTACATTACCACGTTTTCTACCCATATTGGTTTGTTCACTTATAAATGCTTCAGTTTGGGTGTGTCATCGGCTGCAGACGTTTTCAAGCCATCGTTTGGTGCATCATACAACCAGTCATGAATGCTTTCAATTACAGTGATGACATTGATTTTCGGAGCTAACCAAAAGGAAAATGATAAACCCCTTACACAAGTGTGTCTTTTACTTGCTGAGGCAGGTTTAACTTTGAATGCTGAGAAATGTTAGTTCCACAAAACAAAACTTAAAAATACTTTCGGCATATCTTTTCTGATGGCAATATGTTGCTGGATCCAGCTAAAGTACAAGCTTCATCAGCCAACAATCCCCCACAAGAAGTAACCATGTTATGTTCATTCCTTGACATGGCCAGTTACTGTTCCAGATACATAGGTGCCTTTGCCACAGTAAGTGATCCTTTAAGAGACTTAACCAAAATAAATGCCTCATTTTTCTGGTCACACAAATGTGATCAAAGTTTTAAGAAAATCAAGCATGGAATTGAACATGCCATTAAAATGACCTACTTTGATCCAATGCTTCATACAGAGGCTGTTGTTGATGTGAGCCGGACCGGGTTGGGTGTGATCCTTTCCCAACACAGTGAGCACCCAAATGCTTGAAGGCATATTATGGCATATGAAAGCAGAAGTGTGTCACAGACTGATTATGCCTATTCACAACCTAAGAAAGAAAGTTTAGCAGTGGTGTGGTCTTGTGAACATTCCCTCGCATTTTTATATGGAAAACCTTTCACTACGGTCACAGATCAGCAAGCCTTTCTTACCACCTTTGGAAGTCAAAAGACAAGTGGGAGGCTTCCTAGAATTGAACATTTAGGTTTGTGACTACATGAATATGACTACACTATTGTACACAGACCAGGCAAAGCTCGTCACTCTGCGGAAAACTTTTCATGAGAGCCCGTACAGTGTCATGGTACCCCTTCCCAAGCAGCTGAAGCCTACATTAACTTCATCCTAAAGAACAGTACAACTGTCACTATTTCAGTGGAACAAATCTTAACTACTATGAGCAAAGACAGTGACATGTTGATACTAAAAGACATTATTATGCATCAATCCTGGAAACAGCACACCTGACCTCTCACGCATGACAGCGAATATCAGAAATCTAAAAATGTGAAAGATGAACTGTCCATTACTCAAGAAGGTCTTGTCTTATGATGATCAAAAATTGGCATACTGGAGAGTCTGCGACAATAAGTAATTGAAGTGTCCCATGAAGGGCATTATGAAATTATTGCCATTAAACGAGCTCTACGAGACTGATTTTGGTTTCCTCATCTTGATGAGAGGGTCAACAGAGAGTTGAAAGCCTGTCAATTATGAACTTGCTTATCTCCCAAAACCGATCAACATACCTTCAACATATTGGATTTACCAAAACATGCATGGGAGGGAATCACGTTTTTATTCGTCCTCTTGACAACGGACATCACCTGATGGTGGTTATTGATGAATACTCCTGATTTCCATTGGTAAATCTGTCTTCAACCATTCAAGAAACGGTCATCGAGAGGTTAGGTGGCATTTTTGCAACATGGTGTGTACCTTCAATTATGAAGTCTGACAACGGTCCACCATTCATCAGTTGAGAATTCAGAGACTTTCTTGACCATCTCAATGTGGAGCATCAGAAAAGCACACCTCTTTGTCCACAAGCAAATGGTGTTATCTAGCACTTTATGAGCACACTTTAAAAGACTGTCCAGCATACCACATTGGCGAAGCTTGCTCTTAAGTCCACTCTCCATGCTGCACTTCGAGCTTACTAGTCAACTCCACATTTAACAATAGGTGCAAATCCTGCCACCCTAATGTTCGGGAGAGCCATGATGACCAAGTTACCACAATGGACCAACAGAAGATCTATAACAGATGGTGAACCTTGTCAAACAGACTTGCGCCGTAAGCAAAAGATGAAAGTCTAAGCTGTCAAGTGTTGATGTGCCAAGAACACTACTTTCAATGAAGGAGATCAAGTATTGGTACAACAACAGAGAAAACACAAATCTGATGCCCCCTTTGAAGCTTACCCATTCAAAGTCATGACTAGTAAAGGAAACATGGTAACTGCTCCCCATCCCGGAAAGTCCATTATGCAAGATTCTTCACACCTCAGGTGTCTGCCTCATCATTTGCCAGTTCCTGATGTCAGAGATGAGACAGGTTCAATTGAGACACGGTAGAAAGCACCCTGAATGGATCTATCCCTACATCACCAGTGCCAGTCATGGACTCTTCTCTCTTTACAGCCTCACAAGACACGATCTGGGCATTTGGTCAGAGCTCCATGACGACTTATAGAGTAGTTCTTATGTATATTACCTACTGGCGGTCGCCAGTAGGTATATATAGTTAGGATTTTTTCTCTATGGGATTTTTGAAAATTCTATGTCTAATAACTTTGGCGTTTGTGGACGGAATTGGCTGAAATTTTCAGGAAAATGGAACATTTTGTTTCTGAGCAGCCACTGAAAATTTGGGGGGGGGTTCGTCAAGGGGGGGCTGAGAAAAAAGGGGGGTCCCAAAACGTGTTTTTCCCATGTTAATTTCCATAGGGCGGTTGGCCTCACTTTTAGCCCGAACGGCTGAATGGATTTGCACGAAACTTGGCAAAATTGTAGGGACTGTTAGCCCGATGTGCCTTTGCTAGGTCTCAAGATATGTGCTCCAGTGGATTTTGAGAAATTAACGTTCAAAAAAAGATATATATCTGTAAGCGCGCTCCGGGTAGCGCTCCGGTTCGCGTACTTGACGCGTAACGGAACTTCGCGTAGCGAAGCTGATTGGCTCTCCGGTGTCTGTCAACATTCTAAACAGTCCGGAGCGGCCGCCATCTTGTCTCTCGGTAGGATCGAGAGACAAGAGGAGGCCAAAACAAAGGGGGAAATGACCATAAGGGGGCATAGTAGATCCTCCCTGACCCCCTAGGTTTGATGTGGAGGCTTTAAAAGGGCCCCGCGGGGCAAAAAAAATAAAAAAAAAATTGTTTTTTTTGCGTGGGGAGCGCCCGGTACGCGCACCGGGAAGCGTTCTAGGGAGCGTACTATAAGGAAAAAAGAATGATAGACTTTTCAAATATTGTATGTTAATTGATTGTTTGTTTTGTTGATTTTTTTTATTTCTTTATTTTTTAAGCAATTATTTATTATTGTGATTGTGTTTCAAAATTTAATAAAATGTCTAACATTTTACTGTCTGAAATGTCGTTATTTTCATTGAACATAGCTTGTAATGTTTGAGTGTGTAAAATGTCCTCATTTTCAAGGAGGACATCTACTGATTGCACACATTGCAGTAGTTCTTCGTCCCAAGTTTCATCCATAAAATCAATGTCATTTGGATCAATGATTTCTTGGTTGGTCTCTGCAAGGACAATTTCAAATGAAATTTTCTGTTCGTCTTCCATTTTGCCTGAAATTTGCATAAAAAAAATATATATTAGTAGAGATAGGGCACTGTTGGGATTAATTTTAGATAGGCAGTTTTTAACAGTGAATTTATCTTTGGGCAGTGTATAGTATCAGAGTGGAAGTAGGAATATAAAAAAGTGTATGTGATTTAACGTAAGTAAATTCATAATTATACAAGACAAGCCTAACTCCATCCATAACTATAACAGAGAAGTCTATCTAAATGTATAACTACTACAGAGGGATAGTATATAACTATCAGAAAAAGTTTACCATATTAACTTAAAGTGCACAATATACTTCAGTTTTTAAAATAACAACTTACCTTTAAAAAGAAGTTGAAGTTATTAGTGAAAATCCTATTGAAATGTACACCAGGAAGTAGTAGTCAAAATGGCTGTGTTTCCTTCTCTTCCTTTATATATATTCAGGTACATAACCAATCAAATGTCAGGTAAAAAAAAATAGAAAATGAAAGTAACATTTTAATTGGTTGTCAATTCCAACACTTCAGATGTGTTTTGTGAAGTAATTTACCTCAGGGTATTTAGAGAGGTCTACAGGCTAAATGGCTAAATGGAATTCCAACCAAATTTGTGAAAATGGTAGGGATTGGTATGTAGTATGAGCAAATCTATATTTGGTGAAAGTGTCTCCAGGGTTTCTTCTGTAAATTACTTTCCCACCTTTTTTAATGGAGCGCTTCCCGGTGAGCGCCCCGGTACGCGAACCTGCAGCGTTACGGGAGTCCACCATTTTGTGTTTCGGTCGAATTAAAATACAAGATGGAGGGCAAATAATGTTCAGAATGGGTAGAAGGGGGCACGGTAGACGTATCTTGACCCCCTAGGTTTTCTGAGGGTGGCTGAGGAGGCCCATATGTGCGGAAAAAAACATTTTTTTAAAAAATTTCGCGCGGTTAGCTTCCGGTTCGCGTACCGTGTAGCGCTCCGGGGAGCGTACTTTGTTGAAAATTTGTGAAAAAAGTTAGAGTAAAATAATAATTGTGAGTGATCAGATGTAGGGTAGCTCTGAGAAGAGCTTTTGGGTTTATGGTACATTTAGGTACTTATAAGTAGGTACCAATGCACAATCTTAAATTCAAAATGAAAACTCTGTTGCCCTCATCTGAGAAGTGAACTCCATCTCCTCTGTATATATCTTGCATGTAGTAACGCAAGTTATTGTTGTACATGGAGCCCATTCCATGGTCTCTCATGTAAGCTGAAACAGATTTGTTTACATGCTTCCTCGACTTCTCAATTTGTGGACAAAATTGGTTCGACCACCTCCATTTCTGTCTTTGGCATATATTTGAATATACCAAGTCAGTTTGAGGAAAAAGTGCCATCAATTGCTCAAAGGTGTCCTTTAAAAGCATTTCCAGACCTACACCAGTCAAAGTGCCCAAGTCATTACCTCCACAGTGCAAAATTAACAGGTCAGGTTTAGGCAAATGCATAAAGGTTTTCACCAATGGTATCAATTGGTGACATTTTAATCCTCTGTGGCCAAACCACTTAATTTCCACATCTTGTAAATTGAGGTTAGGTCAATTTCTGTTCTCAGCATACCTTTGAGCCCAGTAGATGTAACTATGTCCAACAATCCAGACAGAAAACATGGTGAGAGAAGGTTCTGCTGCAGTCAGATGAAGTGTGGCAATGAAATGGCAGTTGGAAAAATAAGAGTTTAAAATGAAAAAAACTGTGGAGTTTCTGTGTTAAGGAAGCAGTAGCAGTGATTGGTGGATTTTGATTACTGAAAACAGAAAGTTAGGGTGCATGGATGTGTTCTTTGAAAGATGTAATTTGAATGGTCAAGAAAAAATCATTTAATGAAAGATTGCACTGGATACGCAGGTGCACTGAGAGTTCAGAGTTCAATTGAAACATTGTTGTGTGAACTTGCAAACATGAGAGGTCTTTCAGGAGGTGGTTGCTATGCAAAAAAGGCAGAAAGGCCAGAGGGGGGAAGGGTGTTGATTTGAAAAAAGTGAGGGAAGAGTTTTGATTGGGTGACATGAGAGATATGTGTGATGAGTTACAGCATTTCTGTGCTTTTCATAGCTGCAGACTCTGGAGTGCATACCTTTTGCTCTGCTAAAGACAATTTGGTGTGTTTCTGAGACTGTTTTGAAACTCATAAAGTATTTGCTAAGGTGAGAAAAGATTCATTTAATTTAGATAGAGAATAGTATGGTTTAGGGAGAAAATTATGAAGAAAGTTGTGTATTTAAAATTTTGCTTTGTGTCAAGTGTTTTACAAATAGATTTTGTCTCTTTGTGTTACATAGCCATGTTAAAAGTGATGCAAAAAAAGTGCAAGGGTCTTACAAAAATGCTTTCATGTGTCTTAGGGTATTTTAACTCACTTCCCCATGAATGTATGAATATAAATGCTTTACAAGATGTGTTTAAAAACATTTTTCTTTGAAATCAATTAGTTTTCTTGATATGTACTGCTAGAGTTTCATAGGTTGCTTGGGGCATATTTTCAAGGCTTTTGACTTCCTTTGATGTAATTTTTCCCATTTTAATTTAAGACCTTTCCCTGTGGTGCAAGGTCCTTGTAAATATGCCCCCATCTGTGCTTGGCAAATTTAGATTTTAATTCTTTGACTAACATAACCATGTTAAAAGTGACCCAAAAATGTTGCAAGGGCCTTAAAAAAAACGCTTTCATGTGTCTTAGGCCATTTTAAGTCATTTCCCCTTGAATGTAGGTATATAATTGATTTAGTTGATGTGTTTAAAAACGATTTATGAAAACAATTAGGTTTCTAGATATGTACTGCTAGAGCTTCATAGGTTGCTTGGGGCATATTTATAAGGCCTTTGAGTCTCTCTGATGTTATTTTTCCCATTTGAATTTAAGAACTTTCCCTGTGGTGCAAGGTCCTTGTAAATACGCCCCCATGTGTGCTTGGCAAATTTTGATTTTGATTATTTGACTTACATAGCCATGTTCCATACAGTTCTAACCTTCTGCGTAGTCTTTGATATGCTAGACTCCATCTGCACTATGAGATACCTAAGCAAAGGAAACACAGGTGATGTGATTGTGAAATGAGGGAAAGAAACTGCACATTTTTCAATTACATCACCTGTGTTTCCTAAGTTTCCGAATGACATTGTGCAGATGAGGTTTAGGTCTGTCCACGGACACAGAAGAGGTCTTGCCTTTGTTCAAGAGTGAAGTGGACATGACTTACTTCATTGGTAGGCCTTCACATATATTATCTCGTCTGTACTCTTCAACAAGTGTAAATTACATCTGCAACCCTGAGTAGGCCTCACCTCAAACAAACCTCTGGATAGGCCACACCTTAATGTCATCCTGAATCAATCATTTAACATGTTAGGGACAGATTTATGATAGGTGTATGACTCTTTTGCGTCACTGTGCGTCACTTTTGTGACGCAGCGGCGGTGCAAAAGATTTGCTATGTGGCGACATATTTAAAAATTGATGCATCTAGGCAGATGTGTCATGCTGTAAAGTCCCGTGCCACATGAAACCGATGCAGCAGTGATGCAAAACATGCACCATGTTGCAAGACAGGCCTCATTTCATCTCCAACAAGATTAGAAGCTGAATCTTCTGTAAATGTCAAAATTGTTGTATACACTGTTCAACTTCTGTGTACTCTTTGATATGCTAGAGTCCATCTGCACTATGAGATACCTAAGCAAAGGAAACACAGGTGATGTGATTGTGAAATGAGGAAAAGAAACTCCACATTTTTCAATTACATCACCTGTGTTTCCTAAGTTTACGAATGACATTGTGCAGATGAGGTTTAGGTCTGTCCACGGACACAGAAGAGGTCTGGCCTTTGTTCAAGAGTGAAGTGGACATGACTTACTTCATTGGTAGGCCTTCACATATATTATCTCCTCTGTACTCTTCAACAAGTGTAAATCTCATCTGCAACCCTGAGTAGGCCTCACCTCAAACAAACCTCTGGATAGGCCACACCTTAATGTCATCCTGAATCAATCATTTAACATGTTAGGGACAGATTTATGATAGGTGTATGACTTTTTTGCGTCACTGTGCGTCACTTTTGTGACGCAGCGGCGGTGCAAAAGATTTGCTATGTGGTGACATATTTAAAAATTGATGCATCTAGGCAGATGTGTCATGCTGTAAAGTCCCGTGCCACATGAAACCGATGCAGCAGTGATGCAAAACATGCACCATGTTGCAAGACAGGCCTCATTTAATCTCCAACAAGATTAGAAGCTGAATCTTCTGTAAATGTCAAAATTGTTGTATACACTGCTCAACTTCTGTGTACTCTTTGATATGCTAGAGTCCATCTGCACTATGAGATACCTAAGCAAAGGAAACACAGGTGATGTGATTGTGAAATGAGGAAAAGAAACTCCACATTTTTCAATTACATCACCTGTGTTTCCTAAGTTTACGAATGACATTGTGCAGATGAGGTTTAGGTCTGTCCACGGACACAGAAGAGGTCTGGCCTTTGTTCAAGAGTGAAGTGGACATGACTTACTTCATTGGTAGGCCTTCACATATATTATCTCCTCTGTACTCTTCAACAAGTGTAAATCTCATCTGCAACCCTGAGTAGGCCTCACCTCAAACAAACCTCTGGATAGGCCACACCTTAATGTCATCCTGAATCAATCATTTAACATGTTAGGGACAGATTTATGATAGGTGTATGACTCTTTTGCGTCACTGTGCGTCACTTTTGTGACGCAGCGGCGGTGCAAAAGATTTGCTATGTGGCGACATATTTAAAAATTGATGCATCTAGGCAGATGTGTCATGCTGTAAAGTCCCGTGCCACATGAAACCGATGCAGCAGTGATGCAAAACATGCACCATGTTGCAAGACAGGCCTCATTTCATCTCCAACAAGATTAGAAGCTGAATCTTCTGTAAATGTCAAAATTGTTGTATACACTGCTCAACTTATGTGTACTCTTTGATATGCTAGAGTCCATCTGCACTATGAGATACCTAAGCAAAGGAAACACAGGTGATGTGATTGTGAAATGAGGAAAAGAAACTCCACATTTTTCAATTACATCACCTGTGTTTCCTAAGTTTACGAATGACATTGTGCAGATGAGGTTTAGGTCTGTCCACGGACACAGAAGAGGTCTGGCCTTTGTTCAAGAGTGAAGTGGACATGACTTACTTCATTGGTAGGCCTTCACATATATTATCTCCTCTGTACTCTTCAACAAGTGTAAATCTCATCTACAACCCTGAGTAGGCCTCACCTCAAACAAACCTCTGGATAGGCCACACCTTAATGTCATCCTGAATCAATCATTTAACATGTTAGGGACAGATTTATGATAGGTGTATGACTCTTTTGCGTCACTGTGCGTCACTTTTGTGACGCAGCGGCGGTGCAAAAGATTTGCTATGTGGCGACATATTTAAAAATTGATGCATCTAGGCAGATGTGTCATGCTGTAAAGTCCCGTGCCACATGAAACCGATGCAGCAGTGATGCAAAAAATGCACCATGTTGCAAGACATGCCTCATTTCATCTCCAACAAGATAAGAAGCTGAATCTTCTGTAAATGTCAAAATTGTTGTATACACTGCTCAACTTAAGTGTACTCTTTGATGTGCTAGAGTCCATCTGCACTATGAGATACCAAAGCAAAGGAAACACAGGTGATGTGGTTGTGAAATGAGGAAAAGAAACTCCACATTTTTAAATTACATCACCTGTGTTTCCTAAGTTTACGAATGACATTGTGCAGATGAGGTTTAGGTCTGTCCACGGACATAGAAGAGGTCTGGCCTTTGTTCAAGAGTGAAGTGGATATGACTTACTTCATTGGTAGGCCTTCACATGTATTATCTCCTCTGTACTCTTCAACAAGTGTAAATCTCATCTGCAACCCTGAGTAGGCCTCACCTCAAACAAACCTCTGGATAGGCCACACCTTATCGTCATCCTGAATCAATCATTTAAAATGTTAGGGACAGATTTATGATAGGTGTGTGACTCTTTTGCGCCACTGTGCGTCACTTTTGTGACGCAGCGGCGGTGCAAAAGATTTCCTATGTGGTGACATATTTACAACTTGATGCATCTAGGCAGATGTGTCATGCTGTAAAGTCCCGTGCCACATGAAACCGATGCAGCAGTGATGCAAAACATGCACCATGTTGCAAGACAGGCCTCATTTCATCTCCAACAAGATAAGAAGCTGAATCTTCTGTAAATGTCAAAATTGTTGTATACACTGCTCAACTTATGTGTACTCTTTGATATGCTAGAGTCCATCTGCACTATGAGATACCAAAGCAAAGGAAACACAGGTGATGTGATTGTGAAATGAGGAAAAGAAACTCCACATTTTTCAATTACATCACCTGTGTTTCTAGGTTTACGAATGACATTGTGCAGATGAGGTTTAGGCCTGTCCACAGACACAGAAGAGGTCTGGCCTTTGTTCAAGAGTGAAGTGGAAATGACTTACTTTAATTGGTAGGCCTTCACATATATTATCTCCTCTGTACTCTTCAACAAGTGTAAATCTCATCTGCAACCCTGAGTAGGCCTCACCTCAAACAAACCTCTGGATAGGCCACACCTTAATGTCATCCTGAATCAATCATTTAACATGTTAGGGACAGATTTATGATAGGTGTATGCCTCTTTTGCGTCACTGTGCGTCACTTTTGTGACGCAGCGGCGGTGCAAAAGATTTGCTATGTGGCGACATATTTAAAAATTGATGCATCTAGGCAGATGTGTCATGCTGTAAAGTCCCGTGCCACATGAAACCGATGCAGCAGTGATGCAAAACATGCACCATGTTGCAAGACAGGCCTCATTTCATCTCCAACAAGATTAGAAGCTGAATCTTCTGTAAATGTCAAAATTGTTGTATACACTGCTCAACTTCTGTGTACTCTTTGATATGCTAGAGTCCATCTGCACTATGAGATACCTAAGCAAAGGAAACACAGGTGATGTGATTGTGAAATGAGGAAAAGAAACTCCACATTTTTCAATTACATCACCTGTGTTTCCTAAGTTTACGAATGACATTGTGCAGATGAGGTTTAGGTCTGTCCACGGACATAGAAGAGGTCTGGCCTTTGTTCAAGAGTGAAGTGGATATGACTTACTTCATTGGTACGCCTTCACATGTATTATCTCCTCTGTACTCTTCAACAAGTGTAAATCTCATCTGCAACCCTGAGTAGGCCTCACCTCAAACAAACCTCTGGATAGGCCACACCTTATCGTCATCCTGAATCAATCATTTAAAATGTTAGGGACAGATTTATGATAGGTGTGTGACTCTTTTGCGCCACTGTGCGTCACTTTTGTGACGCAGCGGCGGTGCAAAAGATTTCCTATGTGGTGACATATTTACAACTTGATGCATCTAGGCAGATGTGTCATGCTGTAAAGTCCCGTGCCACATGAAACCGATGCAGCAGTGATGCAAAACATGCACCATGTTGCAAGACAGGCCTCATTTCATCTCCAACAAGATAAGAAGCAGAATCTTCTGTAAATATCAAAATTGTTGTATACACTGCTCAACTTATGTGTACTCTTTGATATGCTAGAGTCCATCTGCACTATGAGATACCAAAGCAAAGGAAACACAGTTGATGTGATTGTGAAATGAGGAAAAGAAACTCCACATTTTTCAATTACATCACCTGTGTTTCTAGGTTTACGAATGACATTGTGCAGATGAGGTTTAGGCCTGTCCACAGACACAGAAGAGGTCTGGCCTTTGTTCAAGAGTGAAGTGGACATGACTTACTTTAATTGGTAGGCCTTCACATATATTATCTCCTCTGTACTCTTCAACAAGTGTAAATCTCATCTGCAACCCTGAGTAGGCCTCACCTCAAACAAACCTCTGGATAGGCCACACCTTAATGTCATCCTGAATCAATCATTTAACATGTTAGGGACAGATTTATGATAGGTGTATGCCTCTTTTGCGTCACTGTGCGTCACTTTTGTGACGCAGCGGCGGTGCAAAAGATTTGCTATGTGGCGACATATTTACAACTTGATGCATCTAGGCAGGTGTGTCATGCTGTAAAGTCTTGTGCTACATGAAACCGATGCTGCAGTGATGCAAAAGATGCACCATGTTGCAAGACAGGCCTCATTTCATCTCCAACAAGATAAGAAGCTGAATCTTCTGTAAATGTCAAAATTGTTGTATACACTGCTCAACTTATGTGTACTCTTTGATATGCTAGAGTCCATCTGCACTATGAGATACCTAAGCAAAGGAAACACAGGTGATGTGATTGTGAAATGAGGAAAAGAAACTCCATATTTTTCAATTACATTACATGTGTTTCCTAAGTTTACAAATGACATTGTGCAGATGAGGTTTAGGTCTGTCCACAGACACAGAAGAGGTCTGGCCTTTCTTCAAGAGTGAAGTGGACATAACTTACTTCATTGGTAGGCTTTCACATGTATTATCTCCTCTGTACTCTTCAACAAGCGTAAATTTCATCTGCAACCCTGAGTAGGCCTCACCTTAAACAAACCTCTGGATAGGCCACACCTTATCGTCATCCTGAATCAATCATTTAAAATATTAGGGACAGATTTATGATAGGTGTATGCCTCTTTTGCGTCACTGGGCATCACTTTTGTGACGCAGCGGCGGTGCAAAAGATTTGCTATGTGGCGACATATTTACAACTTGATGCATCTAGGCAGATGTGTTATGCTGTAAAGTCCTGTGCCACAGGAAACTTGCGTCAGGTTTCATATAGGTGTTTTGTTGCAGGGTGGGCATTCATTTGCATGAAAGCCCTGTAAAACTAACACAGTGAAATTTAGAAGATTTCACTGAGTCAGATTTATAGCATTGCTGAATCAAATCCTTACGCCTGTTTGAAACAGGCATAAGGAGTGAAGCACCATGCAATGTGTGGCTTCCTCCTGTGCATTGCAGTAGACATGTCGTGTTTACGACGTGATTCGTGCAATGTGCTGCTTTTGCGGCACAGATGCATGACGCATCTGTGCTGTTTTTACTCAATGGTGCTCCACATTGTAAATGCGGCACACCATGGGTGGCAGAGCAGCGGTGCACGTTAACTGGTGCATCCCTGGGGATGTGCCAGTTAACATTAATTTGCTCTTTTACATTTAAGTATGTGCAGGGGACACAGAGTCGGTGAGGCTTATCCAAGGTTATGAAGAGATGAGTCCTGTTTACTGAAAACTTGGACATAGGACTCACCTCCTCAGCATCGCTGGACATGGCTAAATAATAGCTGCAAAATGTTACTCTTGTTAAACAATTTTACTATTATAGTCTCTGAGATTTGTGCCTTACTCTGCAACATCTCATTGTTGTTCTCTTTTTTTAAAGATAACGACAACATCAAGTATGAGTGATAATGAGCAATCAGTTGATCTTGATCTTATCGTTGAACTTGTGATTGAAACGTCAGTGGAAGTGGATCCCTTAGATGATTTAAATCCTGAGGATGATGAAGACTATGATGAGGATGCTGATTTGTCAGAATTGTATGACATAGGCTGGGAAGCTGACCTGCTTGAGCCTATGGAACTATAAACATTTATATTTAAAATTTAGAAGAAATGAAAAGTAAAAATGTAAACCGTTTCATTTAAAATTAAACACACCTTCAAAAACAGGTTATGTGTAGTGTCTTCAATAAAATATTAAAATATGCTCATAAAATTAGTTCAGATTCACATATAAAACAACACAGGTGAAATGTGGAAGCATTCAATTTCTTTGCTACTATTTGTGATTTCTAAATTTGCCAATGCACTAAAAATTGTTCTATGTAAAAATAACAAGTAGTGTGTTAAGTTTTTGATGACTGTTATTGATTTACTGTTTGGTAATAGTGGTTAATAACATTTTTTATTATATTTTACCACAGATTCAACTGCAGATCATTTCAAAATTTCAGAATGCCAACTAAGGATAGAATCAGAAAGGCTACAAAACGTCAAAGACAGCAGGTCCATCAGTTAGTGCAGCAGTCCTCTACAATAAAAAATCGTCAAGTCACCAAGAAAGCACCGGGTAAGACCATGAGAACATTCATAAGAAACATTTGTAGAAAAAAAAGTAGTACTACAGAAAATGTTGTTGTACAGAAAAAGAGAAGCAATTTAAACGGAAAGGAAAGGCCAATCAAAAATGTTACTGCTAGAGCAAGAGATAATTCTGTGCATGATAGTAGAAGGAAACAACAGTTTAGAGACATTCGTAAACGAATGTTCCGCAACAGGATAATTGGCAATTTGTTAAAAAATATTAAGAAAGGTCAACAGAAAGTGGTTTTTTATAAGAGAAAAAAAAAAGTTGAGAAAATTATTGATCAGGCATTTGAAATTAAACGAAAGTTATTTATTTTGATAATCAATAGAATTAGGAAGCTAAACAAGGCAATTTATGATTTCAAAAGAAATAGTAGATGGAAGAGAATAGTTAATCGTAGTAATTTTTGTGAAGTTTTTTCCGGAGAATGGATGCATAGTTCAAGTTGTGAGGCATTTTTCAATGAGGAGAGTTATTTCCAGGATAATGATTTGGTGCATGCAGTTGACACCAGCGGTCGAGCTTATGAGGTGAAAGATGGTTGTCCAGTTGAAAAAGAAAAACTTTTGACAACAGAGGCAGAGGAGGTGTTAGGTAATGAGGTTTTAGGAAGACGTCCTAAGGGACCTGTGTACACCTGGAAGTGTAGTAGTATTTGCAGTGTGCGACAGGATTCCATCAATTTGCTTTGTGATTTTGTACGGACATTTAATAAGAAAAGTTTGAAGCAGAAAATGAAGTTGTTGCAAGAATTAGATCCTTGCAGAGTGAGAGAAGTGACAGGTTTGCATGGTCATTCACTGGCTTGTCTTTCCAGGAGAGTATGCCAGAGTGTTTTTCATCATTTCAGGATGCTAGCAGTGCATCATAATAAAGTGAGGAAATTAGTTAGAATGTTGTATTATGCTAAGAGTCCAGCAGTTATGCTTAAACAATTATGCGCTGCTCTTTTGCATGGTTCTGAAATAGATGTGAAGAATATGTGTGAAGAAATTGAGTTTTGTTACTTTGGAAGTAAAGAGGAGAATGTTGAAATTGACCCAGAAGAAGAGGGTAATGTGGAAGATAGTGTACAGGTTTCCAGTACAGATAATTTTCAGAAGGAAATTGCCACGTTTCAGGTGAAATCAAGTGAGAGGCCTAATTTCACTTGTGTGTGTTGTAGACGCACTTATTATAAGAATCAGACAAAGTTAGTGGATTTATATGCAAAAAGTGAAAGGGAAAATAATAGTGAATGGAAGGATTTCGCTACATACTTGATGGTAGAAAATTGTTTTGATTTGGGATCGGATCAACGTGTGTGTATTTATTGTTGTAACAAATTAAATCAAAACCAGATGCCTGCTAGAGCGGTTCAGAATAATCTGGAATTGGTTGAGATTCCTTCTGAATTGAAGGATTTAAATACTTATGAATCTATTTTGATTCAAAGTATCCATCCCTTTCAGGCTATTGTAAGAATGGAGCCAAAGACAGGGAAATTGCCTCCATCAGATTTACAGAGAGGATTAAAGGGAAGAGTTGTTTATTTGCCTCTAGATTTGAAGAAAAACATTAACACAATTGGAATAGAAAAAGTGGAAGAGGAACCTCTGGTTATCTTAGTTAATGGGGTTCCGACAAAGAATAAGAAAATATGGCAAGATTTAGTGGATGTTAGGAAAGTCAAAAAGGCAACATTGTATTTGAAAAAAAATAATAAGTACTATAAGAATGTATATGTTGCAGAAGAGGAAGTAAGTGAGGAAGAGGATAGCGATTTGTGTGCTGGTCAAATTGAGAAAGTAGAACCCTCTAAAAGTGAAGAAATATATGAACATTATAGTGTTCATCCTTTGCATTCCAAGGAAGTCATGGGGAATGCTATTGAGTTGTTTCAAATGAAACAAGCCAAAGGGAGTCCCATTAGTGTCTGGGAGGAAAGTTTGGAAGCTCGGTGTTTCCCACAGCTATTTCCAACAGGTCAAGGAGGAAGATATGATGAGCGACCTCATCAAATTCCTGCTTCTGAATACCGGACTTTACGATTGTATGCAGAAGTTGCTAGGTTTCGACAATGCATTCCCTATTTGTTTCATCTCCTGTTTGAAAGCGATCTGTCTGGACTGTCATATGCAGTGAACCACATCTTGAAAAGTGGTATACAGATGCAAAACATCTCGGCAAGTGACTTTATGGATAAAGTCAATGTCCAAGACAGTATTTTGGATTGTCACCTGATTAATCTCATGGCGTGTCAGCGTGGTACTAATGAGTACTGGTACCGTCGTCATGGTGATTTAAAATGTATGCTGAGGAACTTAGGAACTCCCACATGGTTCCTCACTCTGAGCTGTGCCGAGTATGGCTGGGAAGACTTACTTGAATTTCTACGAGAGGCAAATGGAAACATCGAAAACATCGAATTCAAGACACCCGGAGAACTGTGCTCTTTGGATCCAGTCAATGTATGCAGGTACTTCAATCATAGATTTGAAGCTATGATGTCTTTCATCATGAATAAGAAGAATCCACCTCTTGGAGAGGTGTTGGATTTCTTCTGGAGAAAGGAGTACCAAGCAAGAGGTGCTCCTCATATACATATGCTGCTGTGGATCAAGGATGCACCTAAATTTGGAACAGATCCAGAAGACTTAGTGATGAGTTTCATAGAACAGTATTCTACATGTGCTGTTCCAAACGCAAAGGAGGACAAAAGCCTAAGAGAACAAGTTCTACGCTTCCAAAGCCATCGTTGCGGAAAGTACTGTCGTCGTAAATTCAAAAACAAGGACAAGTTCTACACCAAATGTCGTTTCGCCTTTCCACGACCGGTGATTTCTAAAGGAAGAGTGAACAGTTTGATGTCTTCGCTGCGACATAATGTGATGAAGAAATCACCTAAAAACACATACAATTTGAAAAGGAACGAAGAGTCCAAGTATATCAACGACTACAACCCAGTGATTTTGTCCATGTGGAATGCTAACATGGATATACAGTTCGTGGCTGATAACTGTATGGCTGTGGCTCGGTATGTGACATCTTACATCACCAAAAAAGAAAAGACAGAATTGAAGGATATGTGGGAGGACATTTCCCATGAAAAGAGCCTCAAAAATAGGTTGTACAGTTTCAGTCTGAAGATGTTGTCACATCGAGAAATCGGAGCTTACGAATGTTCTGACCGGTTGTCTTCAGCAAGTCTCTATGCCAAATCCAGGAGTATCGTTTGGGCGAGTCTTGGTCTTGATGCAACGCGTAATCGAGTTCTGAAACCTGTGCGGGGAAATTGAGTATTTGGCGGAAAAGGAGCCAAACAGTACCGATATTTTGAAGACCAACATGTTGGATACATATTATCCAAATCGAAGCAGTCACCTCGAGAATGTTTGTCTGTATGAGGTTCTACAAAATTACATATTCAAGAGAAACATCAAAGAAGATATTGATAAAGGAGTGTATGCTGTAATTGGAAGTGAGGGATGTCTGGTCAAGCAAAGAAAATGCCACTTGGTAAACCATCGAAAATTGAGTGGCGAATCTCCTGAAAAAAAGGAGTTTTTCTATTTAGCACTTTTGCAACTTTTTAAGCCTTGGCGTGCAGAAGAGGAACTGCTTGGAGATTTCCTCTGTTACGAAGACTCTTTCACTGCTGCCAAGGAGACCATAGAATGTCCTGCTTTTCCCAAATATCTTGAAATGTTGAATGCGGAAATCGAGCAGGAAGCAACGATTGCAGCCGAGATTGCCAGAGACAGTTCTCAGGACAGTCAGAGTTCTGTTTCATTGAGTCAGGATCCACTAGGAGGACCTGTTATCGAAAATGAAGCTGCCACTGCCATGAATGAAGTGGAAAGAGCCATGGCACATGCTCAGGAGGATGTGGTTAACTTAGAAGACTTGGAAAGACAACTCAACGTTGAGCAGAGGAAAATATATGATGAAGTTACCAAGCAAATTGATCATGGATTAAGTCATGAGAAGAAAGAGTGCTCATGTACGTCGTTGAAGCCTGTCCGACTGTACGTGAGTGGAGAAGCGGGAACTGGAGAAAGTTTCCTCATTAAAGCAATTTCATGTTATTTGCAGGAAAGGACTGAGTCATCGCTGTCTTGTGTTGTCACCGCTCCAACTGGACTGGCAGCACATAACATTAAAGGTATTACTTTGCATCGTCTATTGATGCTGCCAGTGGAGCATGATAACAAATTACAATACCACAAGTTATCTGGAGATGCTTGTTGTGAAGTTTCAAGAGTCTTGAGGAAAATGAAACTTCTTATCATTGACGAAGTAAGCATGGTTTCCAATGTCATGCTTGCCTTTGTGCATTTGAGAATGCAAGAAGTTCTTAAAACAGAGTATGATGTGTTATTTGGTGGCAAACACATCATTGTTTTCGGAGATCTTCTGCAGCTGACACCAGTGAAAGGACAACCTGTGTTCAAAATATGGTTAAACTTCAATTATGCTGAACTGCATGAAAATATGCGTCAGGCAAAGGATGAAGATTACAAGAATATTCTACAAGATGTTAGAATTGGAAAAGTGAACGAGCATGGGAAAGAAGCTTTACATGCACGATTACTGTCAAATTTATATCCAGAACAAGACGTTGTGCCTGAGAATATTTCTCAAAAAATTACTGAGAAGAAATCTGGAATATGTTTGATGCCAACTCTTGCAGAATGTGCCATCTTCAACAACAAAATGTTGCATTTAGAAAACCAAGAGATTGTGAAACTGGAAGCTATTGACAGAGTAGAGCATATGGGATCAACAATTATGTTGTCTGAGAATTTGAAAACATAATTGGATTCATTAGAGAAGACTATATCTAAAACTGCAGGTTTTGAAAAGACTCTGAATGTGTGCTTAAATTGCCATATAATTTTAAGAAGGAATTTACATGTTGAAAGAGGTCTGGTAAATGGATCAATGGGTAATGTTGTTGATTTTGTGAAATACAGAAATAGAGATGGAATTGAATTTTTAAAAATTACATTTGATGGCATTGAGGAAGTACAGCTAATTGGTCGTTGTTCTGCTAGATTTTTGCTTGTAAAAGACTTATATGTTTGCCGTAAGCAGTTTCCTGTTTGCTTGGCATATGCGGTGACAATCCATAAATCACAAGGTTTAAGTGTAGACAGTGCATTGGTGAATATTGGCAGTTCTGTGTTCAAGGAGGGTATGGCATATGTGGCATTGTCACGAGTTAGAACTTTATCGGGATTGTACTTGATTGAGTGTGATGTCACAAACATTTGTGCGGATCTAGATTGTGTTAAGGAATACAATAGGTTAAGAAGAGAGTATGCGCCACATTTGCCTCAATATCCTTTGTTTGAGAAACGTGTGGTAGGCCGGAAACGAAGAAATGTGACCAATAGTAGGGAGGTTGTAGCAAAAAGACGAAAAGTCGATGAACCTGAAATTATAAGCAGAAAGAAAAAGGATTCTGTTGAAGATGTTGTTGGTTTTCAATTTGAAAACAGTTCTGGTGTCAACTGCTATGCTAATGTAGTGGTTAATGTTTTGTTTTCTCTAGAAAATGTAAAAGAAGAGATTGTGGTCAATTCGGATCACAGATTTTGCAGTTTGTTAAATTCTGTGTTAGAGAAATGTAGCACTGATAGAACAAAAATAGAAAGTGTGTCTGAAATTCGAAATCTGTTAGACAGATGTTCAGGTCAAACACAATTCTCTCAAAATATTCAGCAAGATTGTCAGGAGTTTTTAATGTATATGCTTGATGTATTGCATGCTGAAGGTGTAGATGTAGATCACCTGTTTGGGCTTTCTTATCAATGGCAGCATGACTGCGAGAACTGTAGGGTATCAAGTACTACTAGTGTAGACTCAGAAAGATTTATATATTTAACTTTGCCAGACAGTAAATCAGTGTCCTTTAATAAGCTAGTAAAAGCAGCTGATCACAACATGGAGTGTAGCCAATGTAAGTCTGAAATGTTGTCAACATTATTTATACGAACATATGGCCAGTATGTCATTTTAATGTTCCAACGATGTAGGCCTGATGGAACAAAATTGACAACTTTGATTAAAAATGTTGTGGCTTCACAGTTGTCAATATCAGGAAGGACTTTTGTAACTGCAGCAATTATATATCATGACGGTCCTTCAATAACATCAGGACATTACACAGCTTATTTAAAGTCTAGAAACGGCTGGTCATTCTGCAACGATTCTGTTTTAACTTTCAAAAAAAAATTGCCATATGACCTTAAAATTTCTTACCTGGTGTTTTTAAAACCAAAATTTTAGGGAAAGAATCTCGGGATGTGCTCTGAGGAATTTCAAGAGGTTCTAATGGCTCCTACACGATTTGGCCTTGAGGATAAGTGTGGTACAGAGACATAAGTTATTTTTGAGTATTAAATAGTTCCTGGAAAAAAAGAAGATTTTCTTACAGAAAGTGGTGGGCACAGATTAGTTGAAGGACAACAGAGTATTTCCCAAAGCAAACGGTCTTCTTACCATAACACTTGACGTCATGGAAAAATAACTGCACTTTGAATGAGTTCAGAAAAACTGTTTCTTTTTATAAGCTAATTCAAGCAGCCAATCAAAACATGGAGTAGAGGGAATGTAAGTCTGCAATGCTGTCTAGATTATTGGTCCAAACTTTTGATTATAATGTCATTTTAAAAATCCAACCATATAAACCTGATGAAAGTAAGTCTTCAACTTTAATTACAAATGTTGTGGCTACACAGTCGTTGATTTTAGGAAGAACATTTGTAACTGCAGCTATTATATGGCATGATGGTCATTTGACAAGATCCGCTTCTTACACAGGTTATTGAAAATGTAAAAAAATTTGCTGTTTCGGAAATTAGTGCCATTTGACTACGATACAATGTTGCCTTTTTACTTAAAAATATTCTTACTTTCTGTTTTCAGAAAAGAGAATTTAGGGTAGGTAACTGGCGTATAATGATTCTAGGGGTTGATATAATTTTATCTACTGTTTTATATTGCTTTGTGATTAAAAGTGATGTAGAGAATTAAATAATTGTAGTAGTCATAGAGGTAGTGTAAGTCTGCTTCATAGTAAGCATTATCAGTGTCATAGGAAATGTAGAACATGAGTGAGCAAGAAGGGTAAGATATTACTAGTCTAGGATTGTGAAAGTGATCTTGAACATTTTCTTTCTGAAAGTTGCGGAAATAGAAAATGACGGGATTTGCTTACAAGAATTCCAAGAGTTATAAATGGCTCTTACATGATTTGGCCTTGTGGAAACGTGTGGTAGAGAGCGAGAAGTCATTTATTGTATGTAACATATTTCTCAAAACGATGGAGGTTTTCTTTCAGAAAGTGGCGGGCTGAAAATAAAAACAGCACAACCGAGTGTAAGCTGTTCATAGGACATCCTTCGACGTCATGGAAAGTAAGTTACTTTTGAGGAGGTCTGATTTCTGATTGGTTATGTTATATGGGTTTTTTAAACACAATCATTTTGATTGTGTTTTTTTTTCCCCGCTGTTATATGATGAATACCTTCAAGTCACTGTTTTTAGTGAAATTTGATACATTCTGAGAACAGCAAAAATAAACCATTTAACATGTATAATTAATTCTGCACTGTTTGTATTTATGATGTACATTTAGAACTGTGTAGGAGGTATGGAGAAGGTGAGGCTTTTGTAAGTGTCAAAGTTGTTGCATACAGTGCTCACATTCTACGTAGTCTTTCATATGATAGACTACATTTCCACAATGAGATACCTAAGCAAAGGAAACACAGGTGATGTGATTGTGGAATGAGCAAAAAAAATTGCACGTTTTTCTATTATATTACCTGTGTTTCCTAACATTACACATCACATTGTGTAGATGAGGTTTAGGCCTGTTCCAGGAGACAGAGGAGGTCTGACATTTGTTCAAGAGTGCAGTGGGCATGACTCACTTCGTTAGTAGGCCTGCACATGTATTATCTCCTCTATACTCTTCAACAAGCCTAAATTTCATCTGCAACCCTGAGTAGGACTTACCTGAAACAAATCTGTGGATAGGTTACACCTTATCAGCATCTAGAAACAATCATTTAAAATGTTTAGGGCAGTTTTATGAAGGCTGTGTGCCTCTTTTACGCCGCTGTTCCGTCACTTTTGTGTAAAAGATACACCATGTTGTAAGATACGCCTCAGTTCTTTTCCAGCAAGATACCGTCAGTTTAAAATGTATATAATTAGGACTGTGTAGGGGGTATGGAGAAGCTGAGGCTTCAGTAAGTGTCAAAGTTGTTGCATGCAGTGCGTACTCTTTCATATGCTGGACTACATCTGCACAATGAGATACCTAACCAAAGGAAACACAAGTGATGTGATTGTGAAATGAGCAAAAGAAATTGCACATTTTTCAAATACATTACCTGTGTTTCGTAACATTACGAATCAAATTGTGCAGATGAAGTTTAGGCTTGTCCAGGGAAACAGAGGAAGTCTGAACTTTATTGGTTGGCCTGCACATGTATTATCTCCTCTGTACTCTTCAACAAGGCTAAATTTGATCTGCAACCCTGAGTAGGCCTCACCTGAAACAAACATCTGGATAGGACACACCTTATTGCCATTCTGAAACAATCATTTAAAATGTTAGGAACAGTTTTATGATGATTGTGCACCTCTTTTGCGCTGCCATTGCGTCACTTTTGTGAGACAACAGCAGTGCAAAAGATGCACCATTTTCCAAGATAGGCCTCACTTCATCTGCATCAAGATACTGTTAGTTTAAAATGTATATCTTTAGGACTGTGTAGGGGGCTTGGAGAAGCAGAAGCTTCTGTAAGTGTCAAAGTTGTTGAAAAACTGTTTGTCCTTCAATCTTTTCCCTTGTCTTTTCTAATTTTTAAATACATGTTTTAATATTTTTCAAATGTTTGTTCTCTCTTTCACAGATTGAAAGTATAAAAATAACAAGTGACTAAGTTAACGACAATTATAAGGTAAATGTTTTGTACTCTTTTCATTACATTTCTATCACATTTAACTACTATTAGTTCCACTGCTTCATTTCTTTAACCCTCACTTTCCTGCCTTTGCTACTTCCCTCATTCCTTTCTCTATTACTTACTTACTCTACTCCTTCCACTCCTTTTCTCAGTCCCTCTCTTCTCATAGTTCCTCACTCTTGTTCACTCACTCCGTCTCTATTACTCTTAGTGTCTTTGACTGATCACTCTTTCACTACTTGTTCATTATGCTTTCTCTGTGTAGTTGAAGCGCACTAAGGGGCATATTATGAACTCAGCCAATAAAATTATTGCTGTTTTTATCGGCAGAAAACTGCTGCAAAAGCGGTTTTAGCGGCAGTTTTCTGCTGCAAAAGCGGCTTTAGCGACACATTTCTGCCGATAAAAGCTGCAAAACTTTTATTGCCTATGTTGATAATATGGCCCTATGTTATTTACATTTCTTTGCTGTTTCAATTATTCTTTTTCTGTTACTTCTTCTTTTCTGCTTTCTGTTTTTTCTCTCTGTTATTCCACATGTTTTAATCTTATTTTGAACATTCACTCACATTCTCTAAGAAACTCTTCTTTGTTATTCTTCTACTCTCCTTTTTTTCTTTCCCTTCCTTATCTATTTTGTTTTTCACAATTATATCCTCTTCCATCTTTTCTTCGGTAAATAAATCTATTAAACAGTATCTCTGGTTTAGTCCCTATAGCTGTCTTTCTTTTAACATTACTCTCTGTTTACTTCCCTTATACTTACTCTTCTTTTTAAAAAAAAAAAAAATTTTGGTTCGCTCCCGGTTCGCGTACCGGTTCGCGAACCGGGAAGCGAACCAAAAGAAATAGAGCTTGCCAGAGTGCTAAACATTCTAGCAATTTTTTTATAAAGGGGAGGTAGTTCTGAAAATAACTTTTTTTTAATGTTTTTGTTGTTTTATATATTTTTTTATTTTTCTGAACATTTTTTGGTTTTTTTGTATTTTTTGAACAATTTTATGTTTTTTTTGGTTTTTTTGGAGGGGAAACAACAAAAAACAGGCATTGGAAAGGGCTCAACAGGAGCAAACATTTTTTTTATTTTTTGGGGCGTTTAGAGCACTTGTGGTTTTCAAATGCTCTGTTTATTAAGTTAATGCTCATATTGGCACATGAGAGTAAGGTACCGCAATATAAACAGACAATCTTCATGTGGACAAAGTTGTCCTGAATATTTGGCACTGTTTCTCGTGCCTCTGGCCCCGACAGAGATACCTGTGCCGATGTCCTGGCCACAGGAGTTGGTGGGTTGTCTTGAAAATCACGCATCTCTGTACGGCTGTAATTTAGTGGATGCCACCTCTGCAAGTGACGGTGCATAGTATAGTTGCCGAAACTATACTTCTTATTTGTGCCTCTAGATAAGTCCTCTTTGCATATGAGGCACGTCACATACCGAGCATTAACTTTTTTCTGTCCTTCAGGAAAAGAAAAAAACTGCCAAATGAAACTATTTTTATGATGAGATACCCGGGGCTCCTCTTGTAAAAACTGTGTTGTCTGTATTTCCTCTTCCTCTTCTTGATCCTCTTCCTCCTCTATGTTGGGAATGAACTGTGGAGGTGGTCCTCTCTTCCTTGATGGTGGTGGTGGGGGTGCACCAGCTGCAGCTACTAGTGAAGCCATTTTCCACTGAGCAAAATAGGTCTTCCTTTCACAAAGTTGAAAGTCAGAGCGAGAAAAAAGGTGGGGGCTTTCATCATTTGAGAAAAAAAATAGTTCTAAACCAATGAAAAGTGTTATTTTTAGGTCACCTGACCTAGCCTTACATCATTAGGAAACCAAAAGT
Source organism: Lissotriton helveticus (assembly GCF_964261635.1). Lineage (NCBI taxonomy): Eukaryota > Metazoa > Chordata > Amphibia > Caudata > Salamandridae > Lissotriton > Lissotriton helveticus. Next base: position 1,534,084,095 of record NC_136067.1, read on the forward strand.
GAAATGAACCAATGAAAAGTTTTATTAACAAGTCACATGACTTTTACGCTTAAGTTACGCGCTGCGGAACGCGCCCCGGATCGCTTCCGGGGAGCTGCGCTTCGCGCCTCGGTTCGCGCTCCGGAGCACTTCCGGGTGCGCTAACGCGGCGCGTCATAAGACGCATTACGCGGCAACGCGATACGTCGTGCTTTCGCGACGCGCCCCGGATCGCTTCCGGGGAGCTGCGCTTCGCGTCTCAGTTCCTCGTACCGGAGCACTTCCGGGTGCGCTAACGCGGCGCGTCATAAGACGCATTACGCGACAACGTGATACGTCGCGCTTCCGCGACGCGTCACGATGTTGATTTCTAACGCGGCAGTTGCGCAAACGGAACGTTTACCGGTTCGCGGACCGGGTCGCGGCATCAAATTGAGCTAACGGGAAGCTTCCCGGTTCGCGAACCGGGAGCAAACAAAAAAAAATAATAATAAAAAAAATTATTAATAAACATATAAAATATATTTTTTGATTTAAAGAAGAATACATTTTACAGCTATAGATATTAGCTTTTAAAAAACCAATGAAATTCACTGAAAAAACCATAGGTTATAGACCATATATAGTTAGGAATTAGCATTTACAAAACCTTGAAAATTCACTGAAAAAACCATAGGTTATAGACCATATATAGTTAGGAATTAGCATTTAAAAAACCTTTTTTTACTCACACAAAACCATTGAAATTCCATATATAGTTAGTTGTACTAACTATATATCGTGCACCCGCAATCCACTGCTGATCATGTCACATATTACATCATTCATGACATGGTCAGTGACATCACTGATGACATCACTGATGACATCTCAAATGACATCACTGATGACATCACTGATGACATCTCAAATGACATCACTGATGACATCACTGATGACATCTCAAATGACATCACTGATGACATCACTGATGACATCTCATTTGACATTACTGATCACATCACTGATGACATCATTCATGTGATAATACGATGAACCTCTTCAGACTCTAATATAACCTTAGATACACTCAGTGTAAACAGACACTCACAGACTGTCACTCATCCATGGAATTACTCACACACCTAGTCAGTCATGCAAAGAATCAATCACACCTCCATTTCCTCAACTATACAGTTATACACACCTTACTTATTGAAACACATACTAACACATATTTACTCTCTTATAAAATCCCGGATACAAGTTCACAATGATCCATACAGCCAGTCACACATTCACTGGCTCTTATGCACAGTTATTTATATATGTCAACTCTCACATGTACTGTGTTTTACATATGTACTTACTTTGACAAAAAGCACTGAGATATCCATTCACTCACCAATACACTCATGCACACAGTCAACCGCCCATACAGCTGTTCCCACATGCACTTTTGAACCCATACATCTAGTGAATCAACTGCTCACACATCTATGCACAGAGTCATACACCTCTCAACCACCCACACACACACTCAGTCTCCCATACAAATACTTGGGCAACCAATTAATAACCCATATAGTTACTCATATAGCTACTGATCAACACATGCAGCAGTTAACAGAACAACAGATATAATGATGCACAAATTAAGACAGTTTAGTCACTAACCCATGCACTCAGTGAGACACATTTAATCACTCACTCATACACTCAGTCATGCACCTACTAAATCTTTCATCCAGACACTTATAAATCCACTCATTCTTCAATATGTAAGTCATATTTTAACTTTACAGAAACATACAGTCACTGGATGTTGTCATCAGTGATGTCATCAGTGATGTCATTTGAGATGTCATCAGTGATGTCATCAGTGATGTCACTGACCATGTCATGAATGATGTAATATGTGACATGATCAGCAGTGGATTGCGGGTGCGCGATATATAGTTAGTACAACTAACTATATATGGAATTTCAATGGTTTTGTGTGAGTAAAAAAAGGTTTTTTAAATGCTAATTCCTAACTATATATGGTCTATAACCTATGGTTTTTTCAGTGAATATATATATATGTATACCTGTAAAAATGTTTTCTTTTTATTTAACAAAGGGAGAGATGCAGTGTCTTGTAAGTTAGTGATGACGAGGCCCTTTTGGTTCCTGATGGACTCCGTAAAACTGTGACGTAGGTGTTCGGGTGGGAGGAATAGAGTTGATGCTTAGATTGTTAAGTGCGCAGTAAGACGCAGTGGAATAAAACCATGTAATTCCAAGCTCTGTGTCTGACATATTCATTTATGAGTACCCAGGCTGGGAAGGATACTACAGAGGTGAGATGTGGAGTCAAGGCTCTAACCAGTAGGATACATCACAACCTCAATCCCTGGTCTTTAAAGGAAGGGTTTCTGTTTTCAACTGTAGAAACGTGGCTGTGTTCTTTGCCAGTATATGAGAGTGTTTTGGCATTCTGAATTGAAAAGTGTGTGGGTTTCACAGTGCACACAATAGAGGTTTCAATTGGTGAGGGTGATGGCAGATATGTTTAGGGTTTAGGACTGGAATGCCTGTTGTGGTAGACAGTTATGAAGAGGGACCGCTTTTCTGTATGAAGTGTGGGGATGCTATCTACTTTTTTTACGAAGAGATACGTTGAAACTACGAGTCCTCAACCATTCAGTTGTCCACTTCAGAATTGGAATCTTTAAAACTAATAAAAGGTGTATGTATGGAATTGAATACAACATTGCTCCACCTCATTCACCTGCAAAATGATTGATCTGAGCTAAATGAAGTGTGGAAAGCTATTCAAGCCGGTGACCAACTAGCTTTTTAATTTGGACACATGTTGAGGGTGGATATTTGAGACTACTTTCTTATTGTCACATGTAGGTTTTATGGGGATTTCAGTATTGTTTGGGAATGTGCTGCTTTTGGGAGATATATTTAGTCGAATTAGAACAATAGCAACTTATACTAGAAATGACCAACTTCTGTAGTAAAGCCAAAATGATGTGTTTTTACTTCTTGTTCCTAAAATAGCCCTTGTTCACTAATCAGTGACCAGAGTGCTCTAAACTGGAGACCATTGTGTCTCCATCTTGTGCAGGCGTCTCCCAGACAGGGTCAGACGGGCATATAGGGCAATCAGGCAGTGCCTAATGAGCTGTTCTGACAGGTCATTGTGTAGGCCAGGTTTTTGGCTGCCTGTGTGCCTCTTTTATGGTCATCTGGACGGTTTTTATTGTTACTTTCCAATGCATTGGAACAAACATTGCCTGCAGCAATCTCAAATCCAAGCTGTCTTCCGTCTTTTGCAAAACACATGTACAGCTTGTGTGCACAAGATCAAAACTATCCCAATTTTTAGGCATGGACACTTTTTGGGCTATCTGAGTCACTAATGAGATCAACTTTTATTTTGGTAACCGGACTTATTTTCTGTCCCAGACCAACACTGCTCCCAGAAAGCGCTGCGGGCGGACTGTCCCATATATTCTCTAGCCTTGGGTGTAATGCGTACTCACACTAACCCTGAAAAACACACTTCCTGCAAAGACCTCATAGTGACTTGGTAAAGAGCAAGTAAAAGGCCTGCATTCATTCCCTATGACACCACCCCATTATTCCTCTAAGAACTGTGAGGGTTTCTTTGACTCCAGAAATAAATCTGTGGTTTGTGGTGGCCAAACACTAGTCTCTTACTTTTTGTCCACTTCAGTTTACATGGCCCCCATCTTAGAACATAGAAGGTTGTTAGGCAGAGGTTGTGTGGCACACATACAAAACCATCAATTTCATTTGTTTTCGTGCCAGGTTTCCCCATTTGCGACATGCTCAGAAAAGCCAAGGTGGCCCCACCCTCCAGAGTGCTTATTCAGTTCCATGGCAAGATGGGGGTCCAGGAATGCAGGATCCATACCTTATTGTCAAGATTATTGGCCTTCACATATTTCTCAGAGTCTACCCCTTTGCCTTCACCTATGCCTAGGCATACATTTTCTTGAAAATTTTAGATGCCACAGAAAATTAATGTTTTTCTCTCCAGAGTACCGTTACACCTTGTTGGGTAGGTAGCTTATACTTTACATAGCTTTATATTGTGAGTGACTCAGCACTTGCAAGGTAAGGATACATTAAATGACTGTCACAAAAATGCATTGAAAATGTTCTGATATCCCCAGCAAAGCTCAACATGTATAGTTCTTTGCATTTTTTTCATATTTTTTGTAAGAAATACGTTGTCATGAAAAAGCAGTATGAGACAGTCAGTAAGCATTTTACACACTGTGCAATGATGTTCCTGTCCATATAACTCAACTATTTTTCCTATGTTTAATGTTAACTAAGTCTATATTATTTCAGATCATCACTAGAGCAACTTTATATTAAAAAATCTCATGTTTGCTTATCTGAGCAGAAAATGGTTCAGTGCTACATGCTGAAGAATCATGGCAATGGCTTGTAAGTTGTAAGTCCTTGTGGCTTAAGGCTACCCAAACACTGAGTCTACTCTAAATCTATGAAGGCTTCAGATGTGTTTTTCAATGCATTTTTGTGGGCCATGTCTTCATTATGTTCATTATCTCATCCATTTTGAAGCACTTGGGCCTGGTATAAGTGACAACTTGCGTCATAACTTTCAGGCGTTGAGGATTTGGCCATGATTGGCTAGACATTGAGTCAGAAATGTTTCAGACGCTTTCTGCATGGCTTACTTTAAGCCAGATGACTCATTTACCTTTTTTGTATTAATGTTAAGTTGTCAATGGTTCTATCCTCAGTGTTCCACAATCTGTTCCATTTTTAGATATAGATATACAGAGATTTCATGGCATGGCCCAAATGCAGAATCTGTGCAGGTGGTAAAGACTTTAGGTCTAGTGAGCAAGTGTCACTGATGCTGCAGGTGCCATATATGCCATTATGCCTCATGGTGTCATGTTATCCTGATATTCTATGATTATTTGCTTTCCCATTACAGATTTCCCATTACAGATTTCCAACTTTAAATTGTTTTCTCACTTCTGGCCCTTCTCTGTACCAACCTTATTCGGAAGTCTGGAGCTTTTAAACCCCATTTGCTGGATCCTTGGGCATATTGATGTTGGGGCATATTGATGTTGGGATTACACCCTTAATGCAGCAAGAGTGGGATTGCATCCTTAATGCAGCAAGAGCTTTGATTTCTTCAAAATCCTTCCCTATGCAAGCACGTGGCTTGGGTCTTAGAATTGACATTGCACAGTCAAGAGATGATCTGGTGTGGTCAGTGACATGGTTGCACCCATGTTTGAGTCGTGTTTTCATTTCTGCATCTATATCTATTCTGATTTTGAAAAGTAACTATTGGACATGTTTATTTTTTTGCCTTCCAATGTTTTTCTTCACACAGGACGTACATGTGTATGACCTAGTATTTCTTTGGTCCGTTAGTTCTCTTTAGGCATGATGATTGCTTTTGCTTGCTGTCTCCTGGCATCTGTGACCACCTTTTCAGACAAATTATTCTCATGCAAAAGTGTCAAAAGTCATATAAGTAAATCGACATCTGAGGTTTTAAATTTGCAAGGGTGTAGAATTAAGGATGTAGACTTATAAAGGTTTTCCAGGTCACTCCAGGAATCCTCTAACATTCACAGGTTCCCAGGAGGATGGCAAGAAAATGCATGTTAGTCCTATGTTACCATCAGTGTCAGTGAGTCAATAAAACTTTATTTGACCACATTATGGCCATAAAAGTACATTTACACAGGGGGTAACCAACGTAAATAGATGATAAAAGCTACTGTACATGTGCAGTTGTCAATTCTCAATTAAAATGTTCATCGGAAAGATTTTAAAACATTTCTTCATTCAGCCCAATAAAACCTGATTCATTGCTATGGGCAATCCATATTTTCCTTTTGCGTACTGCCCCCAATAAAAATCTCGCAACCCCGTAGCATATCAACAGGGAAGAAGGAATTTGCAGATAAATCAAGGTTGGTCTTACTTGTGCAAATTGGCAATTTGTTAAAAGAGGTAAAGCGTGCTTAGATGGTAATTCATTATAAAAGACACAGAAAAACATAAAGTGCAACAAATCTTGGTCTGAGAAATTATCACATGAACAAGGCTTTAGGGTCCCTTCCTTTGAGAAAACCTTAGTTACTGTAAGGGACCAATGAATCCAATTAAATCTAAATCTAGATAAAAGAAAACGATGATTCAGATTTTTAATAAAAGACCAAAACGGTTGATCTAAAATCCTGGGGCTTATAATCATTATAGTGTCTACACACGGGTGTTGTAAGTTCATTTGTTTGCCTTTCCAGCCTTCTCCAGGTTAGAAATTGACTTTTAATGTCTTTCACCTCATCAAGGTGCAGCTGTCTGGGTTGATTAAAAAGTGCAGGATGTCCTAGAGCTGAGAACTGTTGAGAGACGTAACTTAACCAGGAGATGTCTGTGGATCTATCTAACTTCATGCAGTCCCCTAAAATAATTAGATTTAGGCTGGGCCTGGGTCTAGACCATATTTTTGTAGCCCTGCCTTAGTTCTTCATGCACCATAAAGCCAGGGATACTTGGAGGAGTAGCTAAGAGTTTTCGTAAATATTTGTTTTCAGCCCATTGTAGTTCATAAACCTCCTTGTAACCCCAAACCGCATTGCCATATGTTCACATGGGGATGCATTTCTCATTGTATACCTGCAGAATCAGCAATAAGGGTTTGCTCCCTAATCGTCTGGCAAAGTCCAATGTTGCTCCTGCGGCCCTCGCTAGAGTATTTTTCTTGAGTGCACACTGTGCCACCCATGTACCATTTTCATCAAATAGCACACCCAAATATGGATAGGTTGCTACATTGGACAACACCCCACCTTTAAATATAGGGATTTCTTCTTACGCTTTGAGTTCGCAGATGACATTATATGGGATTTTGTAAAACTGATAGAAAGGTCTAGTGCGACCATAAACTCAATAAAAGTATTTACAAGACGTTTCAGTGCTATTGGTATCCTGGCAAGTAAAACTGCATCATCAGCATATGAAAGGGCAGGGATGGGCTTAAAACCTACTATCTGTGTATATTTGCTTGCATTGGATAACACGGCCCAAGCTTTTTAATATAGAATGTGAATCGGACCGGTGCAAGAATACATTCCTGACTGAATCCTCCTTTTACCTTCCATGATTTTGTTAAGGAACCATTTTTATTGTATCTGACAGAGGCAGTTAAATTAATGTGAGACCAATAGAAGAAGGACATCAAGTCTGCATCCATGCCTATTTTTAACAAAGGAGGCCATAGTTTAGATCTATTCACTTTATCGAAGGCAGACATTAACTCCATAAATGCCATGCACATACAACCTTTTTTGGCTAGAGTATATTTACTGGTTATTATGAGTAAGTTCATGCATTGGTCAACCGTACCCATACCTATTCTAAAACCAAATTGCAGAATCTAATAGCGATATCGGGCAGTAGCATGCTGGGTCGTCCCTGGTACCCTTTTTATAAATAGGCAAAATGTAGTAATTTGAAGCAGGAGCGTAGTCAAAGTAGAGGTTCCAATGGAGGATTTATTGAGCATTAAAGTAACACAGCGACATGAGAGAGCAGCAGGTATAAACTGCCAACAGTCGACATTCCAATTAAAAACCCCAGAACTTCCATAACACAGAGTTCTACCTACAGGTGCCTGAGGGGCACAATACAGAATACTACATTATCCTCTTTCCTACAAAACAAAGGAAGAAGAGCTTAAAGAGAATAGAGAAGTAAATATACAAAGAAGAGAAGAGAAAAGAAAAGAAAAGGGGAAGAAGAAGAAGAAGAAGAAGAAGAAGAAAATGGCAGGAGAAAGAAACAAAAGATGCAAGCCACAGAAACGGAAAACAAGAAGCTAGAGAACTACCTGAACCTGGCAGGAACTCTAGACACTCTCAAACTCCTGCGAAGTTCTGGCAACAAGCTGCCATCATTACATCTGTTATCAGCATAAATGGTATCAGAACAAGAACCAGACAAAAGGTTATGGTTATCAGAGTCAACGTTCTCACCATTGACTTTAACAACTTTACAAACATTCCACCAATGACTGTTGTTAACTCGAACAGCATTACCGCAAACCTTATCAACAACCAAAGGCTCGGAGAATGTACTTCTTCCCTTGGTGACATGAACAGGATTCTTAATACGAACAACATCACCAGCACAAATATTATGCGGTACAGCCCTTTTTCTTTCATCAAAATAAGCTTTTTGCTTTGTTTGTACTTTGGTAACATTGTCCCTTACAAAACCATCAATACCATCCATAACATTCATTTTGACCCATTTTGACATCCAACCTGGACAAATCTTGGTAGATGGTTTTCTCCCTCTTAGGAGTTCAAACGGAGACACACCAGTTGACGAATGTGCAGTGGTGCGATAGAACCATAACATGGAACGAACAGCATTCTCAAGTACACACTTGCTGGCAATAGCCCATTGCACACAGTTATTTAACACACGGTTCATTCTCTCGACAAGGCCATTGGCCTGGGGGTGATAGAAAGAACTCTTCTTGTGAGAAACGCCACCTTGCCTAAGAAAGCACTCAAACTCAGAACTCACGAACTGCACACCATTGTCCGTCATGACTACTGAAGGGAACCCTTCCCTAAGGAAAATATCCTTTAAAAAAGAGATAACATTGGCTGAAGAAGGCTCACTGATAAACCGAACCTCCGGCCATTTGGAGTAGTAATCAATGGCAACAATGGCAAAGCGTGAAGAAGAAGGTAAAAGATTAAAAGGACCAACTAAATCAACACCAATCCTCTCCCACGCCCTCTCAGGAAAATGAATAGGTTCCAAAGGAGGTGTTCTCACTTTGTGGCTCTTATCGGAGGATTTACAAATAACGCAACCATCAACTAAGGTATCAACATACACATCCATTTGCGGCCACCAAAACACATCCCGTAACCTACGTTTAGTGAATGTTTTCCCTAAATGACCTTCATGCGCACCATCAACGAGACGTTTCCTTAAACTCTCACGAGGAATAAGCCTACCACACCGCAAAAGAATACCATCCTCAACTGTGAGCTCGTCGGCAACTTTAACAAAAGTCTGAAATTGTACTGAGACATTTTTCTCCCTGGGCCAACCGGATTTCAAATAATTGATGACCTGGACAAGTACTTTATCTCTCAACAACTCCCTTCTCCATTCAGCTTCATTGACAGCACACATACCCTCAAGATCTAAAGCAGCAACAAAGCAATCTTCCTGATCATCTTCCTTCTCAAAGTCAGAATCATTACCGGAAATGGGAAAACGCGAAAAATAATCCGCTCTGACATTCTTCATTCCTGGTAAATAGACAATATCAAAATTGTACTGGAGTACCTTTGTAGACAACCTAGCAATCCTTGGAGTATGCTCTTTAATCTTTTCACCAGATAAAATTGAGACTAAAGGACTATCATTCGTACATATTACAAAGTGACTGCCCCAGAGAAAAGAGTTGAATTTCCTCACGGCCCACCAGCAAGCTAAAAGCTCTTTCTCAATGACAGAGAAATTCATCTCAGCACCACGCAAAACTCTTGAAGCATACGCAATGGTGTTGTCAACCTGACCACTCTTTTGAGTGAGAACGGCCCCAAGACCAAAGCCACTGGCATCCACAGTCACGACACACTCTTTATTGGGATCAAAAGCTTTCAGAATACAGTAACTCACTAACTGAGACTTGATCCATTGAAAAATTTCTTGACAGTTCTTGTCCCACACAAAAGGCACGTTCTTCTTTAACATGTTAGTAAGTGGCTGAACTTTTGATGCATAATCCCTGATAAATCTGGAGTAGAACTCACTGAGTCCTATGAAAGATTTTAAACCAGCTTTATCAACAGGAGGAGAAGCATCTACAATGGCTTTTACCAAACCGGGACGTGGTTCTACCCCATTGTGTGAGACCACATGTCCCAGAAATTCCATTTTCTCTTTCAGGAAAACACACTTTTCACGTTTAAGTACAATACCTTTATCTTGCATAATTTCTAAAACCTGATTCAATGAATTGTCATGAGCCTCTTTGTTTTCGCCAAAAATTAAAACATCGTCCTGGAAAACAATTACTCCAGGGGTATCCTTAAACATTTGACTCATTAGTCTTTGAAAAACTGCTGCTGCCGACGCGAGGCCGAACGGCATTCTGCAGTACTGGAAACTACCAAAAGGAGAAACAAATGCAGTCAAATGTCTAGAAGATTCACTCAACACTACCTGATGGTATGCGGAAGCTAAGTCCAACTTTGTGAACCATTTTGCGCCCCTGGTAAGAGACAACAAATCTGTAATTTTCGGCAAGGGATGTGAATCAATCCAGATGTTTTTATTAAGGCTGCGCAAGTCAACACAGACGCGCAAATCACCATTCCTTTTTCTGGCGACAACAAGAGGAGACAACCACAAGGATGACTCGATTGGTTCAATGACCCCTTTCTTGCATAACTCGATCAATTCAGCTTCTAGACTATCCCTTACACTAAAAGGGACACCCCTGACTTTATGTTTAATAGGGATGGCTCCGTCTTTTACCCTAATTTCGTGATTAAAACCATTAATCATTCCAAGTCCCTTCCCAAAAACAGTAGGAAACTTGCGAGTTAAATTCACAATGTAGTCATCAGATTCTACCACAGCTAGATTTTCCACACAGTCGTTAGATTCTGCCATACCAACCTGTTCTTTAGCGCCTGGTCTTAGAATCAACCGGAATAAACCCCCATGAAACCAACCCAAGATATTCAACCCTTTGATTGAAACATATATTTTTCCAAAAATGTTCCTGCCCCTGAATTGTAGGATATCTTCAAAATACCCAAGTAAAGCTATTCTGCGTCCCTTATAGGAAACAGGGGCTCTATCAGGAGGTTCAAGTTTCCTCCCAGGCCAAGTTTCATCAAATAACTCTTGGGTGATCATGGTTACTCTTGCACCTGAGTCTACTAACAAGGAAACTACTTTGTCACCCACACCGAAATCTTCAAAAGGATCAACACATTCAGAAGGATCACCAGTGATGACTCCATCTTTTCCTACAACAACAACCATTTCCTTTGCGTCAACTTGGGTGTTGTAAATAAGATCTGAATTTTCTTGAACTACTACAACCATATCCCTAAGATCGTCTTGGATGCTGTTAACGGGATCCGGACTTTTACCTGTATTATCAAAAAACTCTGAAACATTTCCTACCCCAGTAACATTGCTTTGACCCTGAGACTTATTGACAAAGGTCGAATTTCCCTGTCTAGGATTTTGACAAATTTTCGCAAAATGGCCATATTTCCCACAATTTCGACAAATAGAACTCCTAGCAGGGCAAAATTTGTTATTCTTATTATGTGAAAGATTTCCACATCTATAGCAAATGTCACTTCTAGAAAAAGAATTCCTTTCAAAACGTTGGGAATTAGGAAAACTGTTCTTCTCGAAACGTTGTTGACTGGGAACTGAGCTGTTCTCCTTGTTCTCCTTAGTTCTTACTACAGAAACTGTTTCGTCACTTTTCTTCTCAAGTTCCTTAACTTCCTTCTTTGACAACTCATTGCTTTTGGCAGTACGGATTGTCTCTTCTAGTGTGGGGTTTCCTAAGGTAAGTAATTTTTGTTGGATCGACTTGTCAGTGCATTTACAAATATATTGATCTCTGATTAATTGTTCTCTGAAACCCTCAAACTCGCATTCTGCACTCAATAGCCTTAGGCTAGATATGTAGGTTTCAACATCTTCACCTGGGAACTGCTCTCTTTTGAAAAATGTATGCCTAATTACAACAAGACTAGGCTTAACATCGAATCTTAACTCCAGTCTTATTCTTGCTTCAACATATTCATCAACATCTTCCTCAGCGTTTTTTCTCACTAGAGGAAGCAGATGTTTGTAAATTTCTCTCCCTTCGAAACCTAATGAATGTAATAATAGACACTTCTTTCTCTCTGCGCGATATCTTGACGCGCCAATTGCACCCAAATAAGTTTCAAAAGCGTCAAACCACTTTCTCCAAATTATTGGTGGATTTCCTGGAGTCTCGAGAAAAGGAGGAGGAGGAGAGACTGACTGCATGGCGCACTATTTAAATGTATGAAGAGAAATATCAATCCCAAACCAAAAACTTGTTTATGTCGCTGTGTTGAGATGATAGAAATTTGGGATAAACTCAAAACAACTTGTGTATACAGTAGTTATAAAAGTCAACTTTTCTTTTCAAAACGAGGAACAGAGCAATGATTTTGTAAAGTACTCTGAACAAGCAGGAAAAATTAGATGTTAATCTAACCTGTGAAAAGTAAAGAATGTATCTTCCTTTTATAAATACCAAAAATTAAAAACAGATAATGGTGCAGATAAATGTTAATAGCGCTGCTAGCTGACGCGTGTGAAAGGCCAAATTACTTTGCCTGGCAATTGGGAAGAGCGAAGAAAGCGTTGTCAAGGTAGCCGTGGTAACAGCGTAGTTAATTCAAAGAAAGCTTTGAAATGGCCGACCGTGACGTCAATAATGTGGAGTCACGCTGCCAACCATGTGCATACTTTGTTCCAACCAGGATACGTGTAAGGAAATATTCCGGCATAAAATGGCCGACTCCGACGTCATTTGCGTGAAATCACGCTGCCAACCATGCGCGTCTCCTTCCCTGCCAATCGCGTGAGCAGTTATTCTTCCTTCCGCTTTCCACACGGCGTTTTGCGCTTAAAAGTGAAATGGAGCACTTATCTGCCGCTTTTCTGACAAAGCGGAGTAGTTTTCTGCAACTTTGAAAGAGGCTACCAGCCGATCCTCGCAGCTCTGCCGATCCTGAGGTGAGTCATCGGGTTCCTTGTTCACTCTTGAACATCGTCGCCAACAAATTTGTAGTAATTTGAAGCAGGAGCGTAGTCAAAGTAGAGGTTCCAATGGAGGATTTATTGAGCATTAAAGTAACACAGCGACATGAGAGAGCAGCAGGTATAAACTGCCAACAGTCGACATTCCAATTCAAAACCCCAGAACTTCCATAACACAGAGTTCTACCTACAGGTGCCTGAGGGGCACAATACAGAATACTACACAAAATCACAGCTGTGGACCAAGAATGTGGTAGACCTACCATTGTAGCAACATTAAAAACCTTAGTTAAAAATGTTGCCCAGGTTCCTGAGTCTGATTTATAAAGATCCACCGGTATCCCATCAGGACCTGGGGCTTTTCGTGTGGACGCATCCTCACTCGCTTTCTGACTTCATCTACCCTGAAACCTAGTGAGAGCGGTACAGTGATTTATTTTATTTATTTTATTTATTTCATTTGTAGAGCGCTTGGTTATACCAACGGTGCCCAAGAAGATGCCCAACCGATGCCCAAGAAGAGTCTTATTGTTCTACAACTACCTCTGCAGGAATAAAACACTGTTCTCATCATATGATTATTCTTAAAAGGGACTGTTTACGACCTTTCAAAATTTGGAACTGTTGGCCAAGGTACTGGCCTGGTTTACATCCTCGCATGCCTGTTCCTTATATCATCTTTCCTTAGCTCTTTCCTTATCTTTAGAGCCTTATTATATGCTTTCCTGCGATCTTTGATCACTTCATGATCCCTGGGCTTATTTTTTAATGCGCCCATAAGGGCTTTATGGGTATTGGAGCATTCTGCATGAAACCATTTGGCCATCTTGGAACCTGCCAATCTTCCTTTACTAGTTAAATTTTTTGCAATCCGCTTTGCCAATTTATCAAATTCTTCTAGGACCACCTCTGGCTCATTATGAGTATCGAGGTACTGCTTAATGTCTTCTTTGCCCTCCGTATACAACTGGGTTCGAAAATGCTCCGGAATGAGCGTCCACCACCTAAATTTATGAGCCTGGTCGATGGGCTGAAAATCCTCATTTGCAAGGGTCTTTGACTCAACACCCCGAAGGATTCTGTGATAATTGAGTTGTAGTCACTGTAGCCAGTCCAGAATGAGCTCTCTTCCATCATGTTTTGTAGTAATGGGGCGGATACCACAATATAATCTATAGTTGAGCAACAACCCCTCCCAAAATAGGAGGGTACTATCTCTGCTTCGTTCTTGTGCTTTAAAGAATGTAAATTATTAATACAGGAATCGCTTTCTAACAAAGTACCTTGGGGTGATTGTTCAAAATTAACCATGTGAGACAGGTTGTCAAATGTCCCCATGAGTGAATATGCCTACGCACTTGCTCCTTAATAACGTTTCGCACTTCCTAACATTTTCGTCTCCAGAGAAAATATATTTTTTCATGGTAACACCCATCTTCCATACTGCTGTACCAATTTAGGGGGTGTCTGTGGTAAAATGACATTGTAATGGCAGGAATGTAGAATATAAGAATGTGGAATGTAGAATATGAAGGGGAGATAGGAATTTTCCTTCGGTTCTTGCAGTGACTAGTATGTCAGTTACTGCCAGGAAGTTAGGAAGAGAAGGACGTATACAGCTGTGATGTGTCATGGTCTCTTAATGCTACAATAAATCTACTGTGTTCTTCAACTTAAGATGAGTTTGACTACTTACTTCATATTGACAACGATTTGAGAGACCGATCAATATGAAAAAACGATTGAAAGACTACGCAAGCATTATTATGAAGAAAATAGTATTTTACTTGGAGATACAAATTTGTTAAACGGAAGCAAAACATAGATGAGAGTGTAAAAGATGATGTTTCTGCTTTAAGAATACTTGAGGCAAAATGTGAATTTGGAGCAATATTGATATAACTATTTGTGACCAATTTGTTTCCAATTGTTATTCATGTAAGATTCATGAGATGTTATTGGCATGTAGAAACCTGTCTCTTTTTTTGAGGTTATAGATCTAGCCAAAGGAATTGAACGTTCTATGATTTCCTCTAAAGCTTTGAATGATGGGGTTCCAGTGAATCTTTCAGCACTAGAAATGAAGATATTGAAAAATGTACCAAAGCTTTGTGTGCAGTTAGTATATGTGGGAGAGCAGAAACATTTTTTGTCAGAAAACAGGTATTTCATTGTTACAGATGTGGCTCAAAGAGTCATATCGGTAACAATACTAGTTGCCCCGTTCTTGGGAAATGCTGCACATCATGTAAAAAAGTTGGTCATCTCCGAGTGGTGTGCAGAAGCAACAAAGCACCTATCAAAGGAAACATACAGAACTTCGTGAAGGGACAGTGTTAGAGAAGACTGGTAATGTACGCTTAATAGTGTAGTGTAATTCCATAACTGATTCCGAACTTATGAAAGAACCTTTGGTAGAAGTCAAGATTGCTGAATTTGCCTTGCAGGTCATTCTCCCATACCTATATTGAGAGATTTCATGTTTCTGAAAAATAGGAGGCAAAATGAAAAAAGTTTGGGATTACACCTGTCAAAAGGGCCAGGTCTAACACAACTCCCCACCAGCCTAAACGGACTTCCCTGATTGGGGCGATAGAACATGGACCCTGGCCTGCAACAGCATGGGCACAATCCAGTTCCATGCCTTCCTGAACCCAAGTGGATTCCTCTATCCATACTCTCAGGGCCATCTAAGTTAACCCATAGGGAACCGTCTCCTCACCTGTGGACCCCAACTGTGCAACGCCTAAGCTTACCTTGCTCATAGATGTGTCCCAGCAGGCAGACAGTATCTACATGGCCAACACAGTGGTGTGGCCTAGTCCACCCTCAGGGTATGACTCCTGTCCCCCTCCCAGGGACAACCCTGTCCACCAGGTTAGCAAGCCATAGTGGCCACTGACAGCGGTCAGTGATGACGGCCAGGCCTCATGCCTCTCAAGGCTCTCTAACCTCTGTGTTATCAGAGAGTGGGGGGCAGTAACGCTCGGTGTCTGGCACCCTTTGTCCACTCTCCCTCCTGTCAGGTGAGGGATGGTATCCGGACACTGACCCATCAGCTCAGGGTCTGTACCCTGCAGTTGGACAGGTGACCAGGGTTGGCTCTCACGCAGCAAGTCCTCCTCCCTGGAGCTCTGCACCCTCCCACCTGGAGTGGTACCCGTAGAAACAAACAAGTAGGGGCACTGCTAGCAGTCACCCCTTCATCCAGGTCAGAGGGGACACCCTGAATCTGGACTCCAACACAGGGTCTGAACACTTAGGCTTAATCTATGCCTGGCAACCCAGGACATCTGGGGGAGTATACCAATTCCCCCCAAGGGAAACACACTCCTTGTGAGCTGTGCAACAGTCTGCCTGGCGTGGGCCTCCAGCCTCTGTCCGCCTGACAGAGCATGAAGACCCCCCCAGCCAGAAGTGGCCTCACCAGGGTCAGCCCTGGAGTGCTCTGACCTCAGAGCTGGCAACCACAGATCCACTGGTCCTTTTACTGAACACAGTTTCCCCCTCTAACTCCTTTCTCTGGACTTATGCACCCTCCCAACTGGAGTGGTGCTGACAGACACCAGAACTGCGGGACGCTTGTTACAACAATCTCCCCCAACTCACTGGACACCTTGGGATCCCCTTCAGGGGATGGGCTTCCCGTACAGACTAAGCTCCCATCCTGGTGTTCACTCATGGACCCAACCAAGCCCTAGGACTGGGTCTCAGACACCTTGGTACTCAGACACAAGACATGGGGCTCCACACCCATCCCACAACACTGGGACCTATCTGGGTTACTCCAAACCTCCCCTACCTCAACTGGTTGGGAAAACCCTAAGCTACCTAGTTCAGGATCACTCCCAAAAGCCTACTCAGATTCTTAGGAATCCGCCAAAAGGTCTGCCTCAAGTGCAAGCTCCATGGGATCAGAGAACGCATACTCCACTGGGTGATGGCATAGTGCTGGAAAACAGGACTCAAATTATGCTTCCAACAAGTGAGTACATAGCCCCTCACAGGTGTTAACCACGCTACCCTTCACCTCACCATCCAGTAGCCTGTAAAAAGAATCTACACATTCCAACCAAGTGTTTGCATCAGTTTTCCCACTGGACCTAAACTCATCCCTGTACTTATCAGAAGTGAGACTATACCTGGTGAGAAGGACCTCCTTCATGGTAGCCTAGGTGTGGCTCTGCCCCTTACCCAAAGCTATAGTGTCCCTCCCTTCTTCTGGCAAAATAGGCCACAACGCTGCTCCCCAAATCTTTTCAGGCACCCCATTCATGTGGATAGATGACTCATAATCCTGAAACCACCTTCGTATGTAATCCCCTTCTTGAAGTTCTTGCCTAGATTATTGGGGAGGTGTACAATCCTATCTGAGTGCACTGACAAATTGCTGCCACCATCTGTACTGGACCTACTTCTTAACTCCAGTTCCTAAAATACCACGCTCATGATCCAAGATCATTTTCCTTTCTTCCCTGGCTAGTCTTTTGTCTTCCCTCTCATTCTCCAGGCAGAGTTTTTCTAGTTCAAACTTCCTTGACTCCTGCTTGTCCTCCAGCTCCAGACAAGACACTGCTGCCTGTGAATCAACAGGTTTATCAGGGCAAGATGCTTTTCATTTATGATTTTTCCAGGAAAAAATTCCTATTGTGCATGCGAGGTGTTTTGAAGTTTATTTGTACTCTGTTTATCACAGTGGGTGATAAGAAGAAACAGCCAACACGTGTTTCACCCCTTACATGGCCACTCGGCCCGTGGCTTCCTCAGGGCTGTGGGTACATTGTATTACATTCAGGCAGTGGTTAAGGTTAGTGTTGTGAACATTAAGTGAGGAGTGGTGGAAGAGGGGGATAGATAAAAAGAAAAGACAAGAAAAAAGGGGGAAAACGACGAAAAAAAAATTGGAGAAAGAAAAATGGGGAGAGGGAAAAAGGGGAAAAGAGGAGTGGAGGACCCGGGTGGAGAAAGAAAGGGTGGGTGGAGGTGAAAGTAGTATGGGCATGTGTTAGTGTGGGTTTATAATAGTGTGTGGTCAGAATCAGATGAGTGAGATAGGTGAAGGTAGGCAAGTAAGGGTAAGTAGAGGGAGGTGGCAGTGCCATAGATAGAAGGCCAAAGAAGAGAGTGGAAGAAAGGAAGGGTGGGAAGAAGGTGAAGGGAGGCAGGGCGGGGGGGGAAGGGAGTTAGCATGGTGGAACCGAATGTCTTTAGTGTTATATACATATTTACATGTGTGTTTTGAAAGCATTACACAGGATATTGTCGGCGGTCAGAGAACAATTCAATGTTGTAGTCCAGAAGTAGTAAATTAGGTAGTAGATGATTGGTATTTAATATATATAGTTATTACAGTTATAGGTAGAGAGGCAGTTTCACAAAGCACAGAGGTTTTTAAGAGGACAGAAAATAGGAGAAAACATTTGGGAAAGAAGAGAGAGGTTTCATTGTAGTATGTTCAAAGTGTGAAAGATGCAGAACAATAGTTTTTACGGCATGCATTTGGAAGTAACCGTGGTGAAATACAGGTATGAGCCCACATCAATGATCACGAGAGATATTAATTAACCATAAGCAAGTAAGGGATAAAGCATGTATGCCGGATATTGCATAGTTGAAATGACATTTTCAGTGAGGTTAACATATTCAACATAACATTGGTGAAAAGACGGTAACATTGAAAAGTGATATAGTTCAAATGGGGGAGAAGGAAACCTACAGTAAATAATGGCACCAGCGCTTTATGTAACGACATCTCATGCATGCGGCAGTAGTGCGATTTAGAAAAAAATATTGTACAGGTCTGATTCCAATTTCGAGATTATATGACACGGAGTGTGTTTTAAGAAAATATATAATATATCTAATACAAGAATAATCTTTTTGCTCTCCACGTACAGATTGTGGCCGTCATTCAAAACTTAGACTTAAGAAAATAATTGATATCATTTTCTGAAGACACTTGATAATAGTAAGTGCCTACCCCACGGGTTCAGAGCAACCTATTTATATCCTGATGTAAATAATGTAAATAATTCCCCTAACAACCACTCCTCTTGTTCTGACATTCCCAGATCCACCGAGCCAGCAATCAAATTATTGTGTCTAACTAGATGAAATGCGTTCTACCACACTTCTAAGTAAGCATCACAATGTTCTCAGAAGAAGCGCGCGTCCACGCATGCATCTTAATTCATTGTATAGGCACATAGGCGCGAGACGTCACGGTCAATTAATTTGATTTTATCTAAACTTCAAACAATATGCATGTCCAAAAATTATATGTTACGGTTGATATGCCACTGGGAGCACAAAATCACTTTGCTAAGAATTATTCATGTAGGATCTAGTACTAAAATTCTTCCAATTTCCAATACTGTTTCAGATAAGCTCACCATGTCCTGATGATGATCTAAAATCTTATAGATCGAAACGCATTCGACCCTACCAAGGAAATTCCCTTGCCCCATTGTATATATTTTTGTGGAATATATCCTTGTTTGTGTGACATTTGTATATAGTCTTTATTGTATTTTGTCACTAACTCACTGAATGCACTTTGTCGCCAATGTGAGCACCTGAAATATATGTTTGCAAATAAAATAAAGTATCCTTTTATATGCTATCCTACAAAAAAAGCCTCTCTCCCAGGATTGATTCAAATAACATAAACTATATTTCATAACACAAGGACCTTTTTAGGCCACCAAAAACCATTGTTTTCTCTTAAAACTACTCTAACCCCGGGTTTAATTATTGGAGTACCCTTGTTTTTTCAAAACTACTCATGTGGATGACGGCATGGTTAATGGATTTTACAGTAGATTTGGACCTCGTTTGGTTGACAAACGTACTTATGACTATGTTACCCGCTTGGGTAGGGTAGGTGGTTCTTGATATCAAGCTGGGTGTTCTGAAAGGTGCCACTCAGAGGGGGCTGGGTTGCAAAAAATATGGAGCGCTGCGGATAGGTTGATAGAGGGTAGCAAGTAAGGGTGAATTAGGAAGAGTATTATCGAAAGACAAAATGACAGAGATCATAGTGCATCACATGATATCATTCAATATAGGGAAATAAAAAGGAGAACAATAAACATTAGGCATGTGTTACCACACTGGTATTCCCCCGTCGTTTGGGAGATATTAAAAGAACAATTATTGGTATAATTTCCAGGAAAGGTAATCAGAGACATATTAACATTGCGGTAGTGAATTTAACATAACGTTAATCCCATGTAGGGCCATGGTTATGGCTATGTGTTAGCGGCCTTAATGGTTGTATTATCAAAATTCAGATGTTCTAGAGAAAGGATGGTGTTGGGTGTGCAGTTAGACATAAGGTAACCTGAAGGTAGACAGTATATGTAAGGTTAATCTTATGGTGTAGCTTAGGACATGGGCATGGTTGTGTAATGGTGCATTCCTATAGAAAGAACTTCGGAATGGCTAGGCTGTCAGAGGGCAAAAGTTCATGGAGAGCAGATGGAGGGTTTTAAAGTTCGGCATTTGTTGAGGGTGAGAGATCATTTCTCTGGCTAAAAAACATATTGGATGTTTAAGGTTAGTCATTCCCCAGCCACACATTCATCTCGGCGTCTTTGTTGAAACCTAGGTCAATTGTTTTGTACTTCAGGATCAGCTGGCTTTCTCATCTTCTTGGTCTTTGTTCATGATTCCCCCCTCTTTTTGTTTGGTGTACAATTTCTAGGCCAAAGAATAGGAAGTATTTTTTGTGCTGGTGTTTGTCATGGAAATGTTTTGTAAGGGGGTGACCAGAAGTATGTTTGTGTATGTTGCGGTAGTGTTCCAGGATCCGGATGCGTAGGGGTCTTCTTGTGCTACCAATATATGGGAGATTGCATTGGTAGATTATTACATAAATGCAAAATTTGCTATTTCAGTCAATCCATTCCTTGATAGTGAATTCATCTCCTTGTGTCATTGGTACTTTTGTAGTCTTGCTGCGGCTTAGTTTGCAAATGTTGCAATTTTTACATGTGTGATATCCTGGTGGTCTGTCTAGAAACGTGGTGGGCGGGTTTCTTTTGTGTTCTGATTTGCACAGAATGCTCTTGAGGTTGGGTGCTCTCCTGAAGGTCATTTCTGGGTATGTTTTCAGATGTTGAGTTAAAC
Organism: Lissotriton helveticus; assembly: GCF_964261635.1. NCBI lineage: Eukaryota > Metazoa > Chordata > Amphibia > Caudata > Salamandridae > Lissotriton > Lissotriton helveticus. The sequence continues at coordinate 1,534,105,071 of NC_136067.1, forward strand.
TTGGGGTTTGTTGCAGCAGGTGCCAATGTTTCTTCAGGGTTTGTCTTATTTGGTGATGGCCATTGTTGTAGTCAGTGATAAACTGCATCGTCGTATTGTCTTGTGGTTTCTTTTTTGGTAGGAACATCTGTTTCTGTTCTATTTGGGCCACTGTGTTCATTGAATTTTTTAGGGTAGAGTGTTCATATCCTCTTTGACTCAATCTTGTTACGATCTCCTCTCCCTTTTCTTTGAAAATCTCATCTTCACTGCAATTTCTGCGTGTTCTCATGAATTCTCCTTTTGGGATGTTCCTGATGTTGTGGCGTGGGTGGTAGCTATCAGCTCGTAAGATGGAGTTGGCTGCTCTTTCTTTTCTGTAATGTTTACTTTGGCGGGTGTTATCCTTGACATAGAGTGTTACGTCCAAGAAGTTGATCTCTTCCTTGGAGAAAGTATGTGTGGTTCTTATCCGTCATGGAATCTACACATTCCAACCAAGGGTTTGCATCAGTTTTCCTACTGGACCTAAACTGATCCCTGTACTCATCAGAAGTGAGACTACATCTGGTGAGAAGGGCCTCCTTCATGGTAGCCTAGGTGTGGCTCTGCCCCTTACCCAAAGCTATAGTGTCCCTCTATTCTTCTGGGAAAAGAGGCCACAATCCTGCTCCCCAAATCTTTTCAGGTACCCCATTCATGTGGATAGATGACTCATAATCCTGAAACCACCTTCGTATGTAATCTCCTTCTTGAAGTTCTTGCCTAGATTCTTGGGGAGGTGTACAATCCTATCTGAGTGCACTGACAAATTGCTGCCACCATCTGTGCTGGACCTACTTCTTACCTCCAGCTCCTAAAATACCATGCTCATGATCCAAGATCATTTTCCTTTCTTCCATGGCTAGTCTTTTGTCTTCCCTCTCATTCTCAAGGCAGAATTGTTCTAGTTCAAACTTCCTTGCCTCCCGCTTGTCCTCCAGTTCCAGACAAGACACTGCTGCCTGGCCTGGAGGATTCCCCCCTCCCAAAAGCATATACACCCTAGGAATAGGCTCCTCCACCTCCACACTCCACACTGAGATATACAGACTGCCCACTGGTACGTCTGGCTACTACCCAGGCCCTCAGCGCCCTTTGTAGCTCGTCTTCCTGGTGAGGCCCCCTATTTGGACTTTGAGGTTCTTGCAAATAGCCTTCAACCTCTCCTCCTAAAAGGCCACTTCCAAGGATGCAACCGATGATGCTCTAAACTCAGGTAAGATGATATGGAAAGTTTCATTTTTAAAAACAATGGGATCACAAAAACAGCCCAAACAAAAGCAGTATGTGGTACGTAATGGTCTGCAATATGGTAGTAGTGTACACCAATCACTGTATGTCAAATGCAAACGCAAGTCCTATCTTCACCGCTGACAACCAATGTTAGAAATGGGGTTTATGGTTGGCTAGGGTATACACCTAAGCCAGGAGGAACCCAGCACTTTAGGCAGGATAAGGGAGTAACACAGGACACACCCAAGATAACCCCTGCTCAACCATTTGGTAGCTTGACAGAGCAGTCAGGCTTATCCCAGAGGCAATGTGTAAGGCATTTGCGCAACACACACACACACCAGTGACACACTAGGCACACCACAAAATGAGACTCCACACCAGGTTGTATAAAAATATCCTTTTTTTTATACATAAACACACATTATATCACAGTTACATAAATCACTGCGCCACTAAGAGCTTGTCATGATATCACATCGATCATAAATCACTTGGTAGTGTGTAAATCACCTTTAGACCATCACTCACATAAACCTACATTCAACTTGCCACTAGGCAACGGTCATGACATTTCCTGTATCATAGTCATTTTACCATAGAGTCATAAAAATACATATAATACCCATAGACAATAACTCACTTTGTAGTACATAAAGCACATTTGTCACAAACATTTAGTGCACAATAAGGCAATGTATAACATTAGGGCCTTAAACTGCCCCAGTTAGGAGAAAACCATGTAAATATATGAATCACCATACCCTCCTCATGAACATATAGGGTGCAGTTTCCCTGCGCTCCTACAACACTCTCTAGTGTAATCACCCATGAACCCAGAGGCACCGGAATCCCCGCTAGGGCCTGACTCACCGAGGAGGCGTCCGGCAGAACGGTGCTGGCCACTCCACATCCTGAGTCTGTGCCGCATCTTGCTCCACACAGGACTCCTTGGGGCGGGGCCGGCAGACGGGTGCAATGCACCTAAACCACTCACAGGCCCAGACAACACTGTGATGGCGTTAAGGTCACTCTGCAGGCCGCTTCATGTCCTGAGCCTGTGCCTCCCTTTGCTCCACACAGGACTTCTTGGGGTGGAGCCGGCAGACACGTGCAATACACCCAGGTCGTTCCCAGGCCCAGGCAACGTAGTGATGGTGCCGAGGTCACTCCGCAGGCAGCTTCATGTCCTCAGGCAGTGTCAGGTGTTTTCTGGTCCGACGCAGGAACTCCCCCAGTAACACACGGGAGTTTCCAACTGAGACCAGCAACGAAATCACTCAGTGACCTCATCAACAGTGCTAGAACTCCTCAGCAGGGCAGGGGAGTGCAGAACTACAGCCAATTTACCATAAAGCAAAGCACCAGACCCCGGCATGAAGTAAAGCACCAGAGGTTTTGAACCAAGTGAAGCACCAGACACCTCAGAATAATGTAACAACCAGAATGAGCTGTTTGATGTCCTGAGTCTTCTGAAACAGGAGGCCAGCACACAAAAGCCCTTGGACATTCTTCACAAGCAGGATCCAAAACAGTCATTCCCTCCAATTTTCTCTATCCTCAATCTCTCTCTGAGAGAGGTCCAACTACCTTCTGAATGGAAGGCTGTACAAATAATTCCCATTCGTAAGAATGCCAATGTCCCTATGGAGGACTTGTCCAACTACTGTCCAATTTCTCTCCTACCTCTCCTGAGTAAGATATTGGAAAAGCATATCAAGAAAGATCTCTCTGACCTTGTGAAATCCACTGGATGCCTTGACCCATCTCAGTCTGTGTTTAGGCCAATGTACAGCACTGAGTCAGCATGGATTGTTGGTACCAACAGTATAAGGCACTCCCTTGATAACGGAAAAGCAGTAGTACTAGTGCTGCTGGATTTTTCGGCCGCTTTCGACATGGTTTCTTATCAGATTCTGCTCAGGAGACTTACAGAAATTGGAATTCAAGGACAAGCCTTTCAGTGGATGTTGAGCTTTCTCTCCCATCGAACTCAGACCATCAATCTGGGCCCCTTCTGATCTAAGACCATGGAACTGACCAAAGGAGTACCGTAGGGCTCCTCCCTCAGTCCAACTTTGTTCAACATTTATGTTGCTCCACTAGTCGGATTTCTTAGAAAGCTGGGCTTCACACCAATTTCGTGTGGTAATGACACCCAGCTATTACTGTCATTTGACAAAAACTCTCACAATATCCAGACCACCTTCTCAGAAGGCATGACTGCCATCTTGACCTGGATGAGGAATAATGCCGGGAAAACCGAGACCATGCTGTTTGGAGATGGATCAATGCTATGGTTCACAGAATGGTGGCCGGCCGACCTAGGCGTCACCCCGGTCCCCATGACAGTGGTCAAGGACCTTGGCATATACTTGGAACAGAAACTGATAATGAAGGAGCAAGTTGCTGCCACCGTAGGGCTTATGCTTCCACATGTTAAGCCTTCAATGCAGGGTATTTCCCTTTCTCCCCTTGACCGCACGGAAAACTCTCATTCAGACCCTGGTGATGAGCCGCCTGGACTACTGTAAAGCTCTCCTGATTTCAGCAAGTGAATCCTCGCTGAGCAGCCTTCAAGTAGTTCAAAACACCGCGGCCCGCCTTGTCTCGAATTCTCCTGCCAGACCAGCTTGTCTCCCTCTTCTACAACGGCTTCACTGGCTTCCAGTACAGCCGCGGCCCGTGGAGGGAGTTCCGTGGGGCAGAAAGGCAGGGCAGGGGAGGGGCAGGGTGGGGGGTGCTAATCACCGGAATATGGATAATGTGAGGTAAGTAAACAATTTTATAAATAAAATGAATTTCGTAGCACGCCCTGCATCTCAATATGCGATACAGGGCCGCGGCTGTTCCAGTATGAAAACGAGTCAAATTTAAGATATGCTGTACTGTGCACAAATCATTAAAAGGTAAAGGTCCTGGCTATCTTGCAGGTAAACTCACTCAATATCTGCCACTCAGACCCACACGCTCAGGAGCTAAATCTCTACTCCTAATACCGTGTATCAAAAAATCACGCTTGGATGGGAAGGCTTTCTTTCAACTAGCCTCTTTTGACTGGAATTAACTCCACATTCACCTTCGAAAATGCCCAGATCCCCTTCTATTTAGAAGGTTTCTCAAAACGAAACTGTTCTAAATTTACTCTCTCTCTTTGCCTTCTGCAGCCCGTCCATAGCACAGAGATATCCCTCTGGGGGTGATTCGGGCACTTTACAAGCAATACAAATTTAAAAATTTAAAAATACCACAGCAGGGCAAAAAGAGTCAGTTATTTTCCTCCACCACAGACATACGCAGCAACTGGTTAGGTGTTATACTTAGACCCTAAATGTCATTGTTCTCTTTGTGTCTCTGAACCCAGTCCAAACCAGTCCTGTCCTCCCTGGTGCAACATGACCACAGGGGGTGGAGACAGCATTGTGCAAAAGGAAGACACAGCCTTCTCAGGAGCAAGTGAAACTCCTCCCACTACTCCAATTGCAGACCAGCTCTATTCAGCCCTGTGATGAGTCACCCAGGCAAGGCAGGGCACACCTCACCCCCACCAGTGACTGTTTAGAGTGAATGCCCATCTCAGCTCCTGTCAAGCACACACCAGACGCTGAATACACAAACAGCTAGAGGCACACAAAATGGTAAAGTTAGAAAATGCCCACTTTCTAAAAGTTTATGTAACAAAACAAAGGCCAATGCTGAGAAACCTGACTATAAAATGACCATTAACCACCACCGCTGTTGATGAATCAAACAAAAACAGCCCGCTCAACGTATAACATCATGTGAAATTTATTCGCTTTCGTAGAATTTTTACTTTTTTTAGCACAAAACTTTTAAGTGCATGGGAATACAAAGATTTTTTTATATACAATATATACAAACATAGGCATAAAATACAAAAGACATTTAATACATTACATCCACACTTGGCCAGTCACTCATACAACAAGCATTCAAGACAAATGGCGCAAAAACAATATATCCACGTATTGGTGACAAGTAAATAGGAAAGAGTCCTTTCGTGATTTTCAATTTACAGAGTCTGTCTAATTCACAGCTTTGTCAAAAAATATATATCTTGTATTAAGTAAAAGAACTGGTGTCGCAACAGTGATACACCAAATACGGGACAGGGCTGGTCGACGCGTTTCGAACCCCTGTTTGTTGTCGGGGGTTCTCCTCAGGACCGGATAGGTTCTGAAAGAATGACAAAGGCTTACTTAGGATTGTATACTACAGAATGAAAAAAGAGACCAGCTCAAGAATAACCATAGCTGCTCCCTACCTTAAGGTGATAGTCGATACTTCGTATTCAATCGTGTGAAGTTTCCAAACTGCGGATTTATATTTGTATCCCAACAGAAAGTGTTCACGGGGACTGTGAGACAAAAAATACAAACATGTACTATGTTTACTCATACATTCCACCCGCACTCACTCTGCTAGTTTGAACTAGGGGGTGCCGTGCTTACCCGCTGCTGAGGCGGCTTCTAGCTGTAACCGATGTGCGGTCGCTCCTTAGCTGTGAAACAAACGGGGCAAAGGCTTAGATGTATGGCGTCTTAGCGCGTCTAAAGCTTGCGGGTTGTCCCGCGGACCTGTGGCAAAACATACCGTTTGGAGGCAAAGGGGTCCCTTCTCCTCTTAGGCTCAATCGAATGGTTCGTCTGAACTGGTTGTGCCTCTGGGAGCAGTGCTTCCTGGTAACCTAGTGCTCATGGGACTTGTAGTTTTAATGTCCGTGGATCCATGAGATTGCGGGACTGCAAAACCCGGACCGGATTTGATTGACAAGAACAGGACGAAATTTGCAAAAATTAAACAGTCAGTTTATATATTTCCGAGATCTCATTTGCCACAGGTCCGCGGGACAACCCGCAAGCTTTAGACGCGCTAAGACGCCATACATCTAAGCCTTTGCCCCGTTTGTTTCACAGCTAAGGAGCGACCGCGCATCGGTTACACGGAGATGCCGGCGAGCTAGAAGCCGCCTCAGCAGCGGGTAAGCACGGCACCCCATAGTTCAAACTAGCAGAGTGAGTGCGGGTGGAATGTATGAGTAAACATAGTACATGTTTGTATTTTTTGTCTCACAGTCCCCGTGAACACTTTCTGTTGGGATACAAATATAAATCCGCAGTTTGGAAACTTCACACGATTGAATACGAAGTATCGACTATCACCTTAAGGTAGGGAGCAGCTATGGTTATTCTCGAGCTGGTCTATTTTTTCATTCTGTAGTATACAATCCTAAGTAAGCCTTTGTCATTCTTTCAGAACCTATCCGGTCCTGAGGAGAACCCCCGACAACAAACAGGGGTTCGAAACGCGTCGACCAGCCCTGTCCCGTATTTGGTGTATCACTGTTGCGACACCAGTTCTTTTACTTAATACAAGATATATATTTTTTGACAAAGCTGTGAATTAGACAGACTCTTGTAAATTGAAAATCACGAAAGGACTCTCTCCTATTTACTTGTCACCAATACGTGGATATATTGTTTTTGCGCCATTTGTCTTGAATGCTTGTTGTATGAGTGACTGGCCAAGTGTGGATGTAATGTATTAAATGTCTTTTGTATTTTATGCCTATGTTTGTATATATTGTATATAAAAAATTCCTTGTATTCCCATGCACTTAAAAGTTTTGTGCTAAAAAAAGTAAAAATTCTACGAAAGCGAATAAATTTCACATGATGTTATACGTTGAGCGGGCTGTTTTTGTTTGATTCATCAACAGCGGTGGTGGTTAATGGTCATTTTATAGTCAGGTTTCTCAGCATTGGCCTTTGTTTTGTTACATAAATTTGGTTGGACTCAGCCTTGCTGAGTGAGGAGTCAAGACCCTTTTTTGACACTTTCTAAAAGTGGCATTTTCAAACACAGAATTTAAAAACCAACTTTACCAAAAGGTGCGTTAAAAATTCTGAGTTCAGAGAGCCTAAACTAAATTATTCTATTTGTCCCTACGGAGAACTACACATGTACAATGTTACAGCGCAGCCCCAATGATAAGCCCCAGAGACAGATAGCCTTTTAATAGTGAAAAACAAAATACACAGTATTTCACTATCAGGACATGTCTCTCACACCAGTGCATGTCCTACCTTTCACATTGACTGCACCCTGCCCATGGGGTTACCTCGGGCCTACCTTAGGGGTGCCTTACATGTAAGTAAAGGGAAGGTTTGGACCTGGCAAGTGGGTGCACTTGCCAGGACAAAATGGCAGTTAACAACTGTGCATGCAGACACTACAATGGAAGGTCTGAAACATATTTACAGGGCTATTCATGTGGGTGGCACAACCAGTGCTGCAAACCCACTAGTAGCATTTGATTTACAGGCCCTGGGACACACCGTGCACCTTACTAGGGACTTACCAGTAAATCAAATTTGCAAATCATGGATAACCATTCTTTGTCACAATTTATACATAGAGCATATGCACTTTAGCAATGATCAGCAGTGGTAAAGTGCCCAGAATCATATCGCCAACTAAAACAGGGTCAGAAAAATAGGAGGCAAAAGGCAAAAAGTTTGGGGATGAACCTGTCAAAAGGGCCAGGTCTAGCACATGTCCTCTGATACCAAGGAACATTGGACGAAAAGAATCATTCAAAGCTAGCATCAATTATTACTCAAATGAGACTGAGATATCTTTAAAAAAATGCACTAACTTTGTCCCAAAACATCAGCTTGCTAATTTCAGAAAGAACCTAAATAAATTTTGCTACAAAACATTTTTTTAAATTATTGCAACTGCCTCAACAAAAGTTTGCTATTTTGCAAACAAAACTCAGGTTTGATTTTCAATCTTAGTAAACACACTTGGCTCCCAAACGTCAGCATAACTGATACATACACCTGCCACACATGGAAATATTCTGATGTTGATACTCATTCAGCATCACTGTCAAATACATGGGATGTGCTTCATAGGCCGGAATTTTAAGTGTTTCAATTCTTTATTGCGTTTTTCTCACTACAGTAACAAGAGTGGCTCAATAAAGACAAACAAACCAATCGCCATGCAGGGCAGAAACATCAACAAAGTAAAAAAAAATAAAAAAATCCCACAATCCAACTGCAAGCCAGTTCCCCATAAAAGCAGGTAATGAGTAATAATTTAAATGAAGGGAAAAGAAGAAGGCAGCACAACAATCGAGGGAGGAAAGGGAGAGGGAAAAAAGGAAGCACACACCCGCAAAGAGGAGGGAGATTGGGAGGATAAAACACCAAAACAGGAAACAATCAAAAATGAAAACCCCTTATTCCCAGCCTCATATAACAAGGGTAAACATCGGAATAATAATAATTTTATAGGGGTCAAATACTGGGGAGTCACAATAGGAAGGAGACTGGGAACAAAACATAGGAATCTACATGGAACATGAAGTAGGATGTGATTCATCATGGCACGAGGGATGTATGGGTGAATTTGGCACATCAGTCTTTCATGGAAGTGTGCCAAACCTCATGAAATATCTGAAATTTATCATTTAGCAAATAAATGAAGAATTCATAACATGCATTTCACACATGTTATCCAACAAGGTCTGAAAAGTGGGTATTAAAATTAATATGGCAGGAATTTTCAACCAATAAGAGGATGATAGCAAGAATTGTGCCAAGAATGTTCACCTTATTTCAAAAAACAAATCAATATGATAGGATCATGTAAAACTAGAAAACATGGAAGATGGAGGAGCACTCCAATATTCAATATTTTTCTTAATTATTAATCAGAGATAAACCAATGGTGCTTCACTGCTGCTATGTGTTGACATCACACGCTAGCTCAAACTAAAGGTCTAACAGGATGGAAACCTGGTTGCAGTAAGCACTGTTCCTAGAGAACAATTGTTCTAATATTTTACTTACTTTATGAAAGTTTATATAATAGAAACAAATACACATATTCTCTTTTCAAGAAAATCTTATTTAACAATAAGTCATATGACCGGATACAATACATGTGCTTTTTGACATGTTTTTGCACAACCAAGTGAAAACAAAAATTGACTGAACAAAACAAATAACTAAACAGAAAAAATCTCTGTCTTGTAAAATACAAGTTTTTTTCGCAGACTTAATCTTTGATTGACATATCACAAATTTATTGTTGTATTGCTGTCACGAAGCCCAATGCATTTCGGGACTTTGGGGTCCCTTCCTCAGGGCCAATTTTCTGTGATCAAATTTTTTTTTTACCTGGGTTTTACATAAAAGTCGGTATATCAAAAGTTATTAAAATATTAGGAGAGTCCCAAATGTCCAACTGACTTAAAAGCGAGTTATATGCTATGTTGTTAGTAGTGTTAATAGAAAATTCCAAGTGAGAATCCAATCTACATGCGGTTATGGTTGTGTTGTGACACTCATATGCAGTAAAATGCAAGGGTGTTCTGTTGATGAAATGATTTTCTTAAAAGGACGGAGTGGGGTGATTATTATAAAGGTTGTACATTAATATTGAGCAGAGAGTTAAAAACACTGAGGTGCAGTGGTGCTAAGCTCAGTGATGTAGACTATTCCTACCTTTGCAATGTTAGTTTGACCCGCAGCGTTTTAAATGACGAAGAAACCGTAAAGTATATTGCAGTGACCTGTAAAATAAACGTGTGTAGAACATTGATAATTGCTGAAAGGAGACATCTTGTATGGCGTACCTAGTATGCTACCTCGGTTAATTGCAATTAAGTAGCTCAATAAGCAACTGCTAGATATGTTAAAAAAACATGCCATTCATCTCACTATGTTCACTACTAACGATGAACTGTGGAGAATAATTCCTTTCTACAATGCGCTGAGTTTTTTAAAATGCATGTAACGCTAGACTGCTATCAAAAAATCGCCAAATATATTAGCGAGAATACACGCACCCGAGCTTCGGTATGTGGTGCTTGTAGTCTCATGCGAAACTGTAACACTATTGCTTGGTATTTAATTCAATTTTGTGAACCTGAAATACCAGAGAGAATATGGGGAACATTAGAACCAATAGTCGAATAACTACAGTGTGTTTAGAAGCGAGAGATAATGTAAAAAAAGCATTGTATTACCTTCTGAAAAAGTTTTAGTCCATTAAGTGCATCCCAATAACCATATTGAAGCAAATGGTCTGGCCGTTCATGCAGATATTTGATTGTGCGTCTCTAGCGTCAACGACGTTGCAGTCATAGATATAGAAAGAAGATGTGCCTATTGATGTCGGAAATTTAAACAAATAAGCAAGCTGGACATCTCTCACGATAAAGGTTTTATTGGAATTGCAGTGTTGTTTTAACCCGTGATCGAGTATAAGAGTGTGTAAACAAAATGACAATTAACAAAGAGACCATAGTATGTCATATGTCCCAGCATTATGCTGCACCAAAAAGCAAATGTGTACCAAATAAAGCGTTTTGAGTATAAAAACGAATAACATGGCATAAACAATAAACGCGATAGCTAGAACTAGAGGAAAGACTCAGTTGTTTTACTGAGAACCCATCATTGGGAAATCTAATAATACCTTTTCCCAAAGAGAAACCATAAACATTGGAATGTATTAGATGAAAGTGAAAAATAGAACTTGAGATACAAGATATAATGTGAGATTATATAGTCTAGACAATTGAAATAGAAAGGAACCTGTAGCAATACAGAAATTCATGTACAATTTATCAAGAAGGGAAAGTCTTCTGACCATGCGGGATCGTTAGTCTGTGGTGACGTAAGTGCCAGCGAAAAGACTAAATACATTGTTGCAACTTCTAGATGTGCAAATAGTAAGGTCTACTATTGTTCTGGCAAATCAATAAAAAGAACGGCATGTGAATGTAAAAAATGATAAAATAAAAAATACATTAGTACATGGTAGAAGCTATCTGACAAGAGTGTAAGTGAAATTAGTGTGATAAAGTAAAAAGATGAATGCATTCATGATTGACAATTATTGAATACAGTAAAAATTAGAACATATCATATTTTATAGCCTATATGAGTGTGACAAGGTTATACACAATAGCACACAATTCTCAAATTATACTTTAGAATTACAGATAACAGATAACAGTTCATTTCCATTTTATCATTCAAACCTTTTGGGAATAAAGTTTGCAAATAATCGATCCAAAACACCTCACGTTGCAACAGTCTTTTGTTATTGTCAACACCTTCCTGATTACAAACTACCTCAACAATTTGTGCTCTTAGTTGAGTAATGGTATGTTTAGCTTCTTGCCAGTGAGTTGCTACGCTTGAGATTTTGTTGCCAGTGCGAATTGTGCTATTGAACAAACTTTCTGGTTTCCATATATATGCTTTGCCACATGGGCATTTCAAACAGTAAATTATGCTAGTGGTATTGCAATCTGAAGTGTGCCTCAATTGTACTTTTTTGCCTGAAACTGGGTGTGTTAATACATCACCTGTTATTATGTCATTACAATATGTCCAATAGGGCTGCCCCAACCACGTTCCTATTTAAAGAACTGTAGACACATCACTTTTAAGACCACTGTACCACAATGAAGTGAGGGTCCACTTCCACTCTCTTAGAAATTAGCAACTTGTTCATTGTAGCTTTGTTTTGATACTGTACAGCATTCCACTGTCTTTCAGCTAGGTTTGCCCTTTACAATCCCACAGTTATACATGAGATGGATAGACACAAGCATGTCATAAATTCCCACAATGTGTCAAGGATTGGATCCTTGGGGTCGTTGCTACGATTTGTCAGGGATAGTCACAGTTATGTGAAGAAAACCCATAGCACGTCACTTAGCGGTACAAATTGGTCAGGGTCATTGTTAAAACGGGGATAGTCTTTAAATATGTAAATTTCGTTAGAGGGCTGCTCCAAGGAATTCTGGTATGTCATTTCTTAAACAATCTCCAAACAATTAAGGTCCTTATCATAAAGGCATTTTGGAGTATGGAATATAGTGTTCCTGTAGTACACTTTCATTTACTCTCAAATGCTTATGGGGATTGGTGCCAAAACATCTAAAGTGGGAAAAATCATTTGCAATTAGTTCAAGTTTAAAGGACTATGGTGCATATTTACGAGCCCCTATCGCCACCACCACATCACATTTAGTGATGTTGTGATAGCGATAGGAGCTTTGTCTTATTTATAAGGCAGCGTTAAGGCACTTAACGTGGCTTAACGCTGCCTTGTAAATAAGGCCCCCTTTCATGCTACACTTAGTGTGAAAGGGGCGGGCGGTGTGTGTTGTGGTGTGCGTTCCACAGCAACAACCATTGATTTTGAAGCTGCCCCCTATTTACAAGAGCACAATAGACCAAAAAGACATGCCAGAACTGATATGTAAATTGAACAATAAATTTTACTCTATAAGGTAGAAAAACTCATTCCAACCTGAGATGTTGCTAGCAAATAGCGATTTATTCATTCAATTTAAGAGTAATTTTTTACAAGAAAATTTTTCATTTTATATACAATACTACACCATTATTTCATACAAAACTCATTCGACTAGTCATCCATATCACAATCATGCAAAATCAGACATCCATATGTACACAAAACTAAAAAGTAAAGAATTACCACAGGGAAAAAACAACGTAATGGTAAGAAGAAAAATGGTAGGAAGAAAAAGACAAAGGTTGCTCAAACGATAAACATCTGTAATATACCATATATCTATATATATATATATACACTGGCAGATTAATCACAATCAACTTAAATGATGAAACACACTGTATATACACAGATTAAAGCATTCAAATTGTCACTTTTTGGATTTTGAATTTAAAGAGAGCAACACTTTGTGAAGGGGCCTACGCGTTTCGAGTCCTATACAATGGGGGGACTCTCATCAGGGCCAAAGGAAATATCCTACTGGTCTGCAAGGCCACTTAAAGGGTGTAGAATGTATGGGCGCAGCCGGTGGCGCTCAGCTTCGGAAATGGCGTGGTCGCACTCGCTCAGTCTGAGCGGACCCCCAGTGTCAGAGACGGAGTTGTTCTCCACTGTCAGGTTCAACGATTGGACAAGGACGAGATCTGGGAAGGTGGCCTGTGCAAAGTCGGCACCGGGGCTCAGTTGAAGGGCGTCCCAAACGTATTTTGAAGAATTCTTTGATTTATGTGCTTGACTCCTAATGATAGAAATGTACCTGTCTCGTTCGGCGTCTCCGGAGCGCTGATCCTTCGCGCATGCGCCCTATTTACAAGAGCAGCATAAATATGAGGCAGCGATAAAATTAAGGCCAGGGTAAACCTGGTCTTAAACAGGCGAAACGAGGAGAAATGATTTATTTCTCCTCGTTTTTGCTGTTTTCATGTGCGCTACCCTGGGCAGCACACATAGAAACAGCAAAATGCCAAAGAATGTTCATGCGCAGGAAGGTCCCCCTTCCTTCACATAAACAATTATTTTAAAAAAACTGCTGTTTAGTAACTTCTAAGTGTGCTGCTTAATGCATTTAACTGCATTTAAAGATTGTTTGTGTGCACATAAACAATTTTCCCCTCAACACAGGCACCCTTGCACTATGGTGCAATGGTGCCTGCATTAGCACTAGGCATCTTAAATTAGCGCCAGTGCAGGGGGAAACGCAGGGCTGCACCATATTCTAGTAAATATGGTGCAGCCCTGCTTTTGTAAAGTGACGAAGCGTGTCATTAGCCTTCTTGGCTTAACAACATGCTTCCCCACTTTCTTCTAAATATGCCCCTATGTCCCTTTGAGAAGTCTATTAACCCCTCGCATGCACTCGTCATCCAGCGGCCGTCGTGAGCCCTACCTCGGTAGTGCTGCGCAAATCCGTTGGCCGACGCGGCCCCGCCCGCACAATAAATCACCCGCACCACGATGGAATTTACGCCGCGGTTAATGGGTTAGTAGGAAATTGGATGTTTTGGGGATGATTTACAAAGGCAAGTAAGAGAAAGTAAACGAGTACCTCTATAGAACCATTTCCAGTACTCAAAACTGCTTTTGTGAAGGCGTTTATTTGTGCTAGTGAGTGATCTTGTTTTTGTTAATGGTGTACGCGGCCTCATGCGTGCATGTCACTGCCATTGTACATGAGTCTGTGCACGCTGAGAAGCAGAAAAATATTAGAAATTAGCTATTGGCTGGTCAAGAAGAAACATAGAAATTAGCTCTTGGATGGCATTCAAAGGCTCTTTCTTATCTCCTGATATAATATTGCTTTAGTGCCTGGGAGTCTTGTCAGAAAGAAGTCTCCAAAAGGCCAACAATTCTGCCAGAAGGGGCTGTCAGTAAAGGCCCCTTTAAGGCCATCATTAAACTCTTGAAGTAAATTCAGGTTCAGCTGGTAAAGCTGCACCCAGAATTACTTGCCATGCTATATGGCAAGTAATGGCAGGTGCAGTGGTACCAATGTGGTGCTCCCATACATTATGCAACGAGGGGCTTCAGGTCTGATTATGAATACCCTGCAGGCATAAGTTATATTTAATGCACACGTTACAGTCCAACCTTCCGGTGTTCTGAATGGGTCAAGTGTTCAAAATAGCACTTCTTTTCTAGTTAATGGAGATCACAGGCAGGTTTTGGTGCTTATGACACCAAAATTCATATATCTCAGTAAAACCAAGCATATCTGAATGTTTCATTAAAATCTGCTTCACCAAGTGCTATTAAAACAGAAGATTGACTAATGAAATTATCATCTTTAAAAGTATTTCAAAAGCCAACCTTTCCCATTACAAGGGCCGATAGCTGCAAATTTGCAAACTCTGTTCTTCTTCATTTATGTGATGATTTGCATTAAATAAACGCTGCAATAAAGAGATTACATCTCCGGAGTATTTGGCTACCATATGGTGATGCGCCTGGCAGGTGTTATTAATTCTACACTTTCCATCTGGAGCCAATAAAGTACCCATTGCAAGAGATAATAAAGATCCGAAGTCACATTAAATGGTAAGTTGACTGAAGGCAGGGCATACCGTCCATAAAACATGTGCCATAAAACCTCTACCAAACATGATTCGCGGTATACAATCCGAGAGCAACTAAGCCCTTTACAGTAAAATTACAATGCGGACTAGAGAGCTGTTAAAACCAGTCTTGCACTTTTTAATTATGCTTCTGCTCTCTTAGACTTGAAAGCTGATCAAAACACATCTTACATAAAAGAGATAAAAGTGCTTAAACCCTTAGCAGATTCGAAAGGAAATAATTTGTGTTTCAGGTTGGTTACATCTAATGCCCTGATTACTAGTGGACATCTAGTATAATGGGGTGCCCCAGTGCCCCTCAGAACCTGGGTGTACAAGAGTGTGGAAAATGCTGGTTCTATCGGGTACAGAATTGATTCTAGGTTTACTGAATAACAATACTCAAACCTTTTAGTACTAATTAATGAGAAGCAAAGAGAAGAAAAGCCACATACCATGAATCAAAAAACAAAAACAAAGACACACCAAAATTAAACCAATCAAGGTCTGTATTTAAGGCTAAATCCATATGTTTTTTTACATTTTATGGTGTCAAAATGACATTAACAGGCTGTCAAATTTCATGAACATACAATTTGTTTCAACGGCGCAAGTGATATGGTGAAAAAAGGTGCGAAAAAAGTGCTGAATGTGAACAAAATATATACATATGAAATCTGACAGCGTGTCATTTCGACATTTCGAAAACCAACCACAAAACCAAAGGAACACCTCCGTGGTGCAGAGTAAGGCAAAACAGCAACTTGCGCTGCTATGTCTTACTCTATATCTATGAGGCCAGGCAAAGCCACACTAAGTGGCTTTGCGGGCCTCATAGATATGGTTAAGAGATTTGGGCTGCCAGAGCATCAGAAAATGTGATGATCCAGCTGTGCAAGCCTCTAATACTTAAGCCCCCAAGTTTTCAACTTTTAAATGGGGCATAACATTCAAAATCTGCATTTAACACACCACTAGGATCTTTTCTCCGGACAACATTGCAGCAGGTTTGACCTTCCAGAATCTATCAGGGGAAAACTGTGATAGTCTGTTATTATCATACACTTCATAACTCAGAATCTGTTACCACAGTGATCAGAATTTAGTCCCAGACTTGTAATGAGTGCCCATCTGCAGTAAATACTGAATTGTATAGTAACTACCCATTACAGCATGTACCATATTACTCATATTTCTGATCCTTCGACCTGTCTGGTAAGGGATCAGAACTTAGCCCTGAAATTTGAAATCAAGCCATATTGATAGTACTAAATAGACTTCATCAAAACAGATCTCATTCACTAGCTGGTACACATCAGATATCCTTGCTTTGGCACTTAGGTGTATACAAATGCACATGGTAGGTAAGCTGCACTGTGATTTATCAAAATCGTTCATGCTTATTTTACAATTTTATACTTTTAACCAAGTTTTTGAACTGTTGAATTTAAGGACTATGAGCCATATGTAGGTAGCCCAATTGCGATCGCAAATGCAAAAAATTCGCAGAATTTCTGCATTTGGGATCGCATTTTGGGCAGTGTGCTATGTAGCACACAAACACCCACACGCAAAATAAGGAATCGCAAAATGTACTATTCCTTATTTTGCGCATGCATTCAAAGAATCCCAAATTGTGATTCCTTAAATGCAATGTAGGTAGCGCCCAGGTTGTGCGAATTTATGCTTAAGGAATCGCAAATTACCACCAACTTCAGGTTGGTGGTAATTTGCGATTCTGTGAAAAATGTTCAAAGTGCCATGTGGCATACATACATGCCCTTAGCGCATGTATGTGCGCCACATGTGCACACATGTTAAATTCAGGGGTGCAAAAGGGTGTCCTATTGACACCCTTGCAACCTTGAAATTGCATACTAAATTTGCGATTCTCTAATTGAGAATCGCATATTGAGAATGTCTTCCCATTCATTCCTATGGGCCTTCTAGCCCTTAGGAATGAATGGGAAGGTATTCCTTATTTGCGAATCTCAATTTGCGATTCCCAAATAAAGAATAGGTGGGATTCGCAAAATATTTTGCTAATCCTACCTACATTGCGTTTTGGAATTCTCTAATTGTGATTCCCTAAAAATCGCAATTTGAGAATCGCAAAACATGTATTACCTACATATGGCCCCATATGATAAACAGGGACATTAGCTCCAACAAAAACAAAACACTGTATACAATCCTAAAGCCAGTGGTATTGTGAAGAGAGTAACTAGAGTATTAAAAGAAGGCATTCAATTGGCCCTTGCCAATGTACTTCCAGTCATAGGCCACGTAAAACAATTGATATGGGCTTATAGGACCAGTAAGCACTGCACAACTGAGTATTCTCCCTTTGAAGTACTGAGGGGAAGGAATCCTACATTGGCCTTTATAGTGGGTAATGTTTCCATTCAAAAACTGTTAGTAAAAAAGTGCAGGAAAAACAGAAATTGTACAAGAATTTTGACAGAGCTTTGAGAGTGAAAAGTTTGAATATAGAGGAAGGGCAGGTGGTTAGAATCAAAATACTATGGAACATTCAAAAAGACAAGTCAGAGTATTCTGGTCCTAAATTGGTCAAAAGAATGCCCAACAATTATGTTGAGTTGGAAAATGGAACACGATGGAATAAGAGCAGGTTGGTGATACATGATGGCAGTTATGGGAGGCACAAGGAAGTGCGTAGAAAGGACATTGAAATTTTAAAAGATAAAATGATCTGGGGGAAAAGGGAAGGCAAGGGTGTCAAGCAAATTTAAAGATTTTATATGTGGTTAAAACTCCATAGTCTCCCAACCTCCAACCTTTCTCCCACCTTCAGGAAATATTGGTAGATGAAATGTTTGTGGGTAATGTACATATATTTATTGTCTTTTGTTGCAATATGTATTTAACTATGTATCATTTGGTTTGCTATATTTCTTTTGGTTTGCAAAAAAAGGATGTATGTAGTGTGTGTATATCTCTCAGTGGAACCTTCAGTGCCAGAAAGTCTAGAATACATGATGTCATTAGTAGGCACTAGTTGGTCTTTTTTGGCAATGTAAAGGGATGTTAATCTGATGACTGCACTGACAACTACACTGGGGAGCATCTAGAATAAATCTATTGAAATACAACTTATGTATCCTGAAAGTTGGTTCTACAATGAAGAGTAGTGAAGGACATAACAATAATTCTGTCTCCATTCTCCTCACTACAGTGTCTGGGTCTCCACCCTTAAGCCACAGGAATGCAGGCAATACAGTTCCACTCTCTGAAGAAAGTTGTCCTCAACCTCCATATTGTGCTATTCTAAACTAACAACATCCACAATTGATCCTCTTGGCCCCAGTACTCAATCTCACACAACACAGAGGGCCATATTATCAAGAACGGCGATAAGATTATCGCCGCTTTAGCGGCAGGAAATGCCACTAAAGCATTCTCAAGGGCTTGATAATATGCCCTTGAGAATTCCCATAGAAGCTCAGGTTCTGGTGTGAAGTACATCAAACCTGGGCTTCTATGGGAATTCAGAAGGGCTTATTATCAAGCCCCTTATCGCCGCTTTAGCAGCAGTTTCCTGCCGCTAAAGCAGCGATAATGTTATCGCCATTCTTGATAATATGGCCCAGAGAATCCTACAATACATGTGGAACACACTCACCACAAATGCATATGTTCAACATGCACACATAATGCCAGACCAAGGTTCTTGGTTTCACACCAGAGAGGAACTTTAGACACAATTGTACTCTCACTGACACAGAAAAACAAATGTCTGGTCAGACTTTAGATTCAAAATCCACAGTACACCACCACCATCCCTTTATGTAATGCACTCAGGCCTGGAGTGTAGCACACTGCCTCCTCTGAAAACATTCTTGATGGGTCAGAGAGTATCTGGTGGCCCATTGGCATTTAAGTGCTTCATTCCTGCACTTTCTGGGCATAAAGATGGCACCCCCTGGCACCAAGCCCTCAGATCAGATCTGCACTGGTGAGAGGACCCAAGGACTTCCTGCTGTTCCCTGGACTAGCTAAGAGAGGCTGCATCAAAGACTGGACTACACCTGCTGCGCCTGGGCAAGCAAACAGAGAACTGTGCCTGTGGTGCCCTGTTCAAGAAGTGAACTCCAAGAGTCATCATCATCATCAAACTTTATTCGGTCGTTAAGACCATCAAACTGCATAGGCGTTCAATACAGTATAATAGATAAAACACGATTTTCATAGTAGGTATTGTAAGCTAAGATAGATGAAATTATTTATACAATGAGGAAACATAGTAAAACCCGAACCATTTATAACTCAATCAATCAATCAGGAATTTGTATAGCGCGCTACTCACCCAGAGGGTCTCAAGGTGCTTGGGGGAGGGGGGTCCGCTACTGCTCGAACAGCCAGGTCTTGAGTTGCTTCCTGAAGGAGAGGTGGTCTTGGGTCAGGCGGAGGTGGATGGGGAGGGAGTTCCAAGTCTTGGCTGCCAGGTAGGAGAAGGATCTTCCTCCCATGGTGGATCTTCGGATGCGTGGCACGGCGGCGAGGGCGTGGCTGGTCGATCGAAGCTGGCGGGTGGGGGTGTAGAAGGTCAGGCAGTCGTTGAGGTACCTGGGGCGCAGGTCGTGGAGGGCCTTGTGTGCGTGGGTGAGGAGTCGGAACGTGATTCTCTTGCTGATGGGGAGCCAGTGAAGGTCTCTCAGGTGTCCGGAAATGTGGTTGTGTCGGGGGATGTCCAAGATAAGTCGTGCGGAGGCGTTCTGGATGCGTTGGAGTCTTTTCTGGAGTTTGGCTGTGGTTCCGGTGTAGAGGGTGTTTCCGTAGTCCAGTCGGCTGGTGACGAGTGCCTGTGTGACCGTCTTCCTGGTTTCGGTGGGGAGCCATCGGAAGATCTTTCGGAGCATGCGTAGGATGTTGAAGCATGATGATGAGACGGCGTTGACTTGTCTGGTCATCGAGAGGGAGGAGTCCAGGATGAAGCCCAGGTTGCGTGCGTGGTCCGTTGGTTTGGGGGCACTGCCCAGGGCAGGGGGCCACCAGGAGTCGTCTCAGGCGGAGGGTGCTGATCCCAGGATGAGGACTTCCGTCTTGTCTGAGTTCAGTTTCAGGCGGCTGTTCTTCATCCACCCGGCTACGTCTTTCATCCCTTTGTGTAGGTTGGTTCTGGCGGTGGCTGGGTCGTTGGTGAGGGAGAGGATCAGCTGGGTGTCGTCGGCATAGGAGATGATGTTGAGGTTGTGTTGGCGTGCGATGGCTGCGAGGGGGCTCATGTAGACGTTGAAGAGGGTGGGGCTGAGTGATTATCCTTGTGGTACGCCGCAGATGACTTCGGTGGCCTTGGATCTGTACGGGGGAGGCGGACTCTCTGGGTTCTTCAGTGAGGAACGAGATGATCCACTCCAGTGCCTTCTCTTGGATTCCGATGTTGCTGAGGCGCTGCACTAGGATGCGGTGGCAGACAGTATCGAATGCTGCGGAGAGGTCCAGGAGGATGAGGGCCGCTGTTTCCCCGTTGTCGAGCAGGGCTTGGATGTCATCAGTGGCTGAGATGAGGGCGGTCTCGGTGCTGTGGTTGGCGCGGAAGCCAGACTGCGAATGGTCGAGGGATCCGTTCGTCTCGAGGAAGGCGGCAAGCTGTCTGTTGGCGGTCTTATCGATGACTTTGGAAGGAGAGGGGAGGAGCGAGATGGGGCAGTAGTTCTTGAGGTCGGCGGGATCCGCTGACGGTTTCTTCAGGAGGGAAGGTGGCGGTGCTGAAGGAGCAGTTGATGATGTCCCGGAGTTGGGGTGCGATGACGGAGTCGGCCTTGTTGAAGACGTGGTGGGGGCATGGGTCGGTTGGTGATCCGGAGTGGATGGTGTTCATCGTGTGGATGGTGTCTTCGGTGCTGATCGGGGTCCAGTCACGGAGGGTGGTCGTGGGGGGTGTCGGTTCGGTGGTTGGGTGCGTGGTCTGTGCGCTGAAGCTGTTGTGTATGTAGGTGATCTTGCTGTGGAAGAACGAGGTGAGTGAGTCGCAGAGGTCTTGCGAGGGAGTGATGTCGTTGTTTCCGGCGCTGGGGTTGGAGAGCTCTTTGACGATGCTGAAGTGTTCCTTGCTGTTGTGTGCGTTGTTGTCGAGACGTTCCTTGAATGCTGACTTCTTGGTGGTGCGGATAAGCTGGTGGTGTTTGGGGGTGACGTGCTTGATGGTGGTCGTGTTGTCTGTAGTCGGATTTTTTCGCCAGGCTTTCTCAAGGGCACGGCAGTTCTTCTTGGAGTTCTTGAGGACGTCGTTGAACCAGGAGGCTTTCTTGCTGCCAGGCCTGCTGGGATGGTTTTTCAGAGGTGCAAGGTCGTTGGTGCAGTTGGTGATCCACTGTGTGAGGTTGTTGGCTGCTTGGTTGGGGTCCGTTGAGCTGGCGGGAGGGTTCTGTCTCAGTGATGTGGTGAGCTGGTCGGTGGTGATCTCGTTCCAGCTCCTGCGGGGAACCTGTTGCGGGTGGTGGTGGGTCGTGGTCTTTCTGAAGCTGAAGTGGACGCAGCTGTGGTCTGTCCAGTGGAGTCCGGTGGAGTGGCTGAAGAAGATGTACTTGCTGGAGGAGAAGACTGGGTCAAGCGTGTGTCCGGCGTAGTGGGTGGGGGTGTTCACCAGTTGCTTGAGTCCGAGGTTGGCGAGGTTGTCCAGCAGGGTGGTGGTCTTGTTGTCGTTGTTGTTCTCCAGGTGGAAGTTGAGGTCCCCTAGGAGGATGTAGTCAGAGGAGGCGAGGGCGTACGGGCTGATGAAGTCTGCGATGTCTTCGCTGAATTGTGTGCGTGGTCCCGGGGGTCTGTAGATGAGGGTGCCTCTGAGTGTGGTCTTGGGATCGGTGTGTATCTGGAAGTGGAGGTGTTCGGCGGCAGTGAAGGTGTCTTCGGAGTTGGTCGTGATGCGGATGGTGTTCTTGTGGACGATGGCGATGCCTTCTCCTGTCTGGTTGACGCGGTCCCTCCGGGTGATCTTGTATCCGTCCGGGATGGCGATGGCGATGTCGGGTGCTGAGGAGGCGTTCATCCATGTTTCCGTGAGGAAGGCCACGTCTGGAGATGTGGTGTCGAGCAGGTTCCAGAGTTCCACGGCGTGTCTGTGGATGGAGCGGGTGGTGAGCAGGATGCACTTCCGGTGGTTGCTGACGGTGCTCGGCTTGGCTGGTGCGGTACCGGTCCGGATGCAGGAGAACTTGCAGGATTGGCAGTCGAAGGGTCCGTGGGTGCATCTTGGGGTGGCTCGGTAGCAGCCGGGGGTCCGGCCGGTATTGAGTGCGTTGAGGGAGGCGTCGTCGTAAGTCCGTCGGGTGGGCTGGCATCTGCGGGGGCCAGGGGGTCTGGCGCTGGGCGCGGCCCAGGCGTGGACGGGCGCAGACGGGCTTACCTTTGGCGCGCCTTCGGCGCACAATCGGCGCACCCGCTGCGCGTGAACGCTGCGCGTACGCGCGGACTCTGCCATAAATGGAGAGTGGAGGGGGCGGAGCGAGGGAGGAGCAGCTGGGAGGTGGGAGCGGGGTGGCGAATGGGAGAGGGCCGAGATGTCGAGGGGGTGGGGCCGCGGGGGAGCAGCGGCTGAAGCGCTAAGGGGTACAACCAAGGCAGGAGGCTAAACGGTGGACAGACAGGGGGTACAACCAAGGCAGGGGGCTAAACGGCGGACAGACAGGGGCACAGAGTCAGGGGGACAGGGGACAGTGGGCAAACACACACACAACGCGGGGATACGGACGCAGACAGGGCACAGCAGAGGCAAGGCGGCAAAACACAGACAACGCAGGGAGACGACCGCAGGCAGGGGCACAGCGGAGGCAGGCAGCAACGAGCAGGTGGTGGCGGCAGGGGGATCGGGTGACCTCGGGAGGAGCCACGCGGCGGGTTGAGCGACCGGCACTGACGAACAAGTTAAAAAAATGTCTCCAAGATAATAAAACCATAAATAGCTAAAAAGACATTAAAAAAATATATGTAGCAGTGGAAATACCTAAAGTGCTAGTGCATAATTAACAGGAATACAATATTGCACATGTTCTCTGTAATTTTAACATGAGTCATATATTGACATGATCAAAAGATATTGAATGTGGACTGGATACTTAGAAAGGAATGATACTTAATCCAACAATATGCTTAGTTCATTTTTGCATCTGCCTCCTAATGAATCACATTCTCCCCAGGAATTTGGCCATTGCACATACGATTTGTGGCCTTGTATCTTTCTCAAGGATACGAAGTGCCTCTAAATGACTGCGGGTTCCTAGTTGTCTACAAGCAGGGGCTAACCATTTAGATTTTGGGTTTTTGTGCAGAGGGCATGCAAAGAGAATATGCTTAGTCATCTCCTCTATCTCGAGGCAACATGGACAGTTGGTAGGTTTGTCTAGGGAGCCCCTATTCAATGATGCAGTACAGGAGTTTAAGAGGACACATCCAAATCTAAATTGGATAAATAACTTCCTCTCTTGCAAGACAGTGATGAAGTCCATATAGGGTTCATACACACCAAGCATCTTAAACTCCATAAATGCTATCGTGAGTCGACCTCCTTTCGCTTGTGTGACTGTTCTCTCTGCCACCCATTTCCAATAATAGGACTTAGCCACTCTCTACTTGGCAGTAAGCTAGAGTCCTGTTCTTCCCAAAGGTTTCCCAACCCTATTTCAAAAAGCAATATTTTGATGTTACAGAACCAGCCAAGTTTTTTTTAAAGATACAGCTTAAAAACCTCCTCAGTAGCAATCGCATAGTGGACAAGCTCAGGTGTTTTTTTAATGCGGAGCCAAAAAAGAAGCGGGCGAAGCCTCACTATATCCACTACTGTAGTTCTACCCAGATTCAGCCGTAAAGGAGTGAGCTGGGTACTCTGGGGGAGTGAGCAAAGTGATCTTAGAAATGTGTTTTCAGTAAAAAAGTAGGCCCTCCAAATTATCAAATCCCCAGTTTCAGCCCAATAGAGAGCCGAGCCAACCACCTTCTGGTCATATATCTGAAGCGGGCTGCAATCGGTCTAGTTTGTGATGACCTATGTTCTAAGATTAAAGCCCCCGCAGTCTTCCTCTGCTGTAGAATTTGCTTTGAAATATGTTGTTTCCATTTAATTTTCTCTGTGAGGGTTACACCAAGATATTCGATGGAATCTACCCTTTCCAGCGGAATCCCCCCCAATAATAGTTTCCCTTTAAACGATTTGTGGGGATTCATTAAAAACATTTTTGTCTTGGAGGTGTTTACTTCTAATCCTCTCATCTCACAGAAAGACATGAAGCGATCTAGTAGCAGTTGAAGGCCACTTAGGGTTTTAGAAACTAATAGTGTATCATCCGCAAAGAGCAATGTGCTTATTTTTACACTCCCCAATGAAGGGGCATCTGCGTGGACTTCCGCTAGGTAATTCACCACCCCATTTACAAAAAGCGAAAATAAGGTGGGAGCTAGAATGCAGCCCTGCCTCACCCCTCTTACAACCTTTATTGGGTCTGTCAGTTGCATTTGATCTCCCCATCGTACTTTAGCATAATTTCCCTCATGAAGGCGTATTAGAAGTGCCAGAATGTTATGAGGGAGCCTCTGACCTTGTAGGACTTGCCAAAGTGTAGCCCTTGGAATAAGATCAAAAGCTGACATCAAGTCAATAAAAGCAGTGTAAAGACTGCCCTGTTCCAATATCACAGACTTCCAGGCCAATAGGGTAAATCAAAAGACTTGATCGATAGTGCTAACTTTTTTTCCTGAACCCTGCTTGGAAGGGGAATAATATGTTGTTCTCTTCCATCCAATCAGTAATTTTGGTAAGCAGGGCACAAGAGAAAACTTTCTGCACCCCATCTATCAAACTTATCGGTCTGTAGTTTGAGGGCAGCGATTGATCCCTCTTCTTGTAGCACGCCAAGAGTCAGTTGATTGACTTCCTGCTACAGCTACATGGCGATAAAAGCTGAAAAAGCCGGCCTTGGCCAGTCAGTAGCCATAATCGCTTAATTGCTACTGACCACTGGCGTACAGCCAGGGAGACCAAATCTGATGCTCAAAAGTCACACCTGAGTCTGCTAGGCACAGAAGAATTGACTGAGGATACTAGAGCCCATCAAAGGGGTGCACAGATGTACAGTCCTATGCTCAAACGTTACCTTAGAGTCTGTTAGACCCCGAAGAGTTGTCGGCGTGCAGTTTGGTAGCCCAAAGAGGACACAAGTTCACCAAAGGGAACCACTGGTTTTGTTTTGACTGGAGATCAGTAGTCCAGTGGCAACTGGTGTTTTGCTGACTGAGGGAAAACACACCCTGTGGCCAAAGTTGCACCACTGAGATCGTGGATCAAGGAGTAACCCCAGGAAGATCCTCCTCAAACAACAGGGTCCTACAGCATCTTCAGCTTCCTGTGTCCCTTGCATCAGGGCCACTCCATAGAGGCATATGATGGTTCACCACATAGAGCTGAGAACTGGACAGGAGACTGTTTTGGTGACAAGGTAATTGTTCTACAAATCCTCACTGGCCCACTTGGCCTGCTCTCTGCTGGAGATGGTCGCCTAAAGCGGGCCAGAGGACCCGAACACAACTTCAGAAATGTTTTGGAAAGTTTCCGCTAACAGCGGTAGTTGTCAATGCTTGTTTACCTTTTGAATGAAAAGACATGTTTTAAGTTTTATTTAATAAATCTATGTCTCTGGGACTCTATGGTGCATTTTGTTCGTTTTGATGTCTAAAAAGAAAGATCTATTTTTTATAAATTAGTGTTGCTTTTCTTTTCTGTTATGTGACTTTCCTATTCAATTGTTTTGGTGCTTCTAAATGCTTTGCACTTGTATCATTGTTTAAACCTACAGCATATCTCTTTGAACATCATGTGCAGTCCTCTAAAGGGACTTAGATGTCCTATCCAATCTCCATTTTTATGCTCTATATATGAATGGTCCATGTACGATATTTTTTTTTTGTGCACTGCTAATCTGATTTACTGCCTACCAATTTCACACCGCTATATATTTGTATATGTGTATAAGATGTGGCCGCGGATTGCAATTTCAATACCTGTTGTCTGTTCCATGGTAAATGTGTTACAATCCAAATGGTTCCATGTTCACTGTGGTACGTATACAGATCTCTGTAATGTAAAATGTCATGCCGCTGTGTGCATTCTTATTGATTATGATTGTGAATAATCTGCTAGTTACCTTGAAAACCTCTAATAAACAAATAAAATTAAAAAAAATCTTTGTTTAAACCTGACTCAGGTCCTTTTGTCTGCCTGTGGCTGTCCCTGCGTTTGCCCCGCCCATGGCTGCACTGAAGAGCGGGGTGGGGGGTGCTGGCAATATTCTGTCGATTGCTGCCCCGCGATAGCCGCATTGTAGGCCGGGTGTGGGGTGCTGGCAATTTCCGCCACCCACAAAATTTGTGCTGCCCGGGGCAGACCGCCACCCCTTGCTATGCCACTGACCTGACTGCTAGAAGACACAGCTACCCAGGGTTGAGCTAGGGCAAGCCCAATCTACTAAAATGTAAACTTTTTATTTTTTGTGACTGACTGACCAGTGGGGTGACGCTCCTTCGCCATTATAGAGGAGCCGCTCCTGGCCAACTAGGCTGGCGCAGAACAAAAAAGCAACTAACACATGGGAGACGCTCCTGGGCAGGCAACTGAATGAAACAGAGCGAGCAAAAATGTGGAGCTCAGCGACAACAAACAAAATCACCCCACAGCTAGCGCAAACAAAATACTGGCTACTCCACAACGCCTACTGGACGCCATCCAAACTCCACAAGGTCGGCATCGCAGACTCAGACAAATGCTGGAACTGCCTGAAAGAGGAAGGCACCCTCGAACACCTCGTCTTCACCTGCGTGAAAGTCAAGAAGTTCTGGGCACAAATCAACACTTTCTTGAACGATATGCTCAAAACAAATCTGGAAATCAGCTTCGTCAGCCTGGCGACTGAGCACCTAACAGCGAACCTAAAAAGTAGAGAAGAGAGAGAACTCCTAGACCTACTACTCACAGCAGCCCTTAAAATAATCCTAACGAACTGGAAAAACACAGCCAAAGCAAACTTCAAAACATGGATCAACTGGGTCACCTTCCTGAGAGGAGCCGACAACATTACAGGCACTTTCTCAAAAGAACATAAAGCCAAGCTGCACATGTGGGACCCGCTCGACGAGCTCCTGAGGAAGACCCAATAAAGGACAATTAAGGACAATAACGTGCGTGCGCACCCCCCCCCCCCTCTTTTCTCCTCCTCTCCTTTCCTTTTTTTCTTCTCCAGTGGAGGGAGAACAATAGATATGACCGCCACCATTGTACTCAGACCTGTATATATATATTTTTGTACGCCCTTCTTTTGTATGCCAATAAAAAAAAATTCTAAATAAAAAAAAAAAAAAAAAAAAAGGAAATTAAATTAAAGCAACCACGAGGGGCGGGGGGTTGGCCAACACTAAAGACTAAAGACTCAGGAAGAACTTCGGGGGGGGGGGAGTGTGAGGACCCTTGCTGTCGCACACCCGGTTTACTACTGATGGGGGGGAGGGGGTCGGGCCAGGGGGGGGAGTGAAGTCGGCGGATATGACAGTACATGGCAGAGCCGCCGGTTGTGTTATGAACAAAGGACCTAGAATGTTGCCTTTCTCCACAGGCACCCTATACTTTTCCTATCTCTTTTTTCCCATCCAACACCCCGGGGGGGGCCGCAGAACGCAAAGCACAAGCGACGCAACGAAACCACCATGACAGACCCAACAAGAGCGGGCCTGTCCGCTGACTTGAAGATAGTGTCCATGAATGTTAAAGGACTGAACCACCCGGTCAAACGCAGGAAAATCCTGGACTATTTGCCCAAACTAAAGGGAGATGTATACATGCTCCAAGAGACCAAGCTCTCCAAAGAGGAGGCGAAACTACTCAAAGCTAGATGGATAGGGGAGGTACTCTGCTCACCGGCAAAAGGGAAAAAAAGAGGAGTCATAACCATCCTGAGCAAGAAGGCCAACCTAACAACACTAGCAGTGGACACTGACGAAGATGGCCGCATGCTCATAGCAAGCGTCCAGAGAGGAAGCGACACAATCCACATGGTCAATATCTATGGTCCTAACTCGGAAGACAAGCAATTCTGGCAGGGAGTGGACAGCAAGCTATCAGACCTCCCCCAAGAGGACCTCCTGATCACAGCTGGGGACATAAAATGTAAACTTTTGATTGGTTAAGTTACACTTGTATTTGAGACAAAAATGTGTGCAGTTTCAGAACTCATAAGTTGATGTTTGGGAAAAATGGCTGAATTTCCAAAATATGTTTAAAGTTGATATTCAAGTGAAACATCAGGCGAATTTTGGGAAACTTATCACCAATATTATTAAATTGGTGCTGGGACATTGAAGCTAATGCTGTTATATATCACCATTCCACATTGACAAACCCTTTTTTACAATCCTGCTGGCAACCCCTCATGGTGAACTGAGGGGATCACTGCGGGATTCCTTGAATTAGGTAGTCACTAATCTAATCTTGTCTGAGGTAGTCACTATTACAACACTATTAATATTAGCAGCGGAGGATGGTTTTCATTGAACAAGATCAGCTCTTATTACAGAAAAAGTTGGAGACCATTAAGCTTAGGTTTTACAAACAAGCTTGGCTGGACTCAAGACAGTTTTGTAAGTGTATCACATGGTGAGGCTGCCCAACCACCCCATATAATACACCACTTTCCTCACAATTAGTATGACACCAGGGCTGAAATAAAAATCATGATACCAATCTAACTTACAATTGGGCATTCAGGGCAGGGGTACATGTCCGTTTTCAATGCAAGGGACATTCCCATCCCAACAGAAGTCTCCAAATCGAAAATGTGGCTCTAAGACAGTGTCTTAACAAGAATAAAAACTATTACAGAAAGCAGCTCATGAAATAGCCACTGCTTGATACAATCGAATGCAATTTCCTAAGTAAGTAGGAATATGTGCCCCTTCATTTCAGCTAACACCTAAATAAATATAAGAATAAGAAAAAAATGAACAGAGAACCAACAGCGAGTGTCACTGCATCGTCTCATCTTTCAAATTAATTAATATCGCACAACACTTGCACAAATCATTTGGATTCCACATAATCTTGACCGAACTAAAAGTTTCAAAGCAGACACCTAGCGGATCTCATTGTGTATCTGCTAAATTCAGTAAGTACATCCACTCTGTATAGCATTTTTTTATATTTTTTATTTTTGAATTCAAGGCTCATAAAACTCTCATGGAATTCCACCCCTAAACACCACAGTGCAGGCAGGCTGTGCACATTTTCACTGGGAAATTGGCGCTTTTTAGCTTTAATGTTTCGAAATAAAAGTTCACAATAAAGTTAAAATCAAAGTGTAGTCTCACTTTTAATGTGACTACCTCAGTCAAACCTCTCCCACAGCCGAAGGACCCATGGGTCAGAGGCTCCTGTTTGACAGCAGCTTGCGGATAACTATTGCCAGGTATGTTTCACTAGTGAAGTATTTGGGACAGTGATGGTGACAGAAGCAGTCTTTGAACAGAGTCTTTGGCCAACTGAGAATCCTTGCCTTAGCAGGACTTACGTGGGCAGTGCTAATTAAAATGAAGTATTAACAAATTCAATACAAATATGTTTAAAAAATGTGTATTATCTGAATAACGAAATGCCTGCTGTACATTTGGTATAGATGGTGGACGAGGTAGCCATTTTGGAACAGAGAGGAACAGTTTTATTCGAGGCAATTGTTCATTCAGAGAGCCAGCAAAACTGAAGAGGGTTTCGTGGACTCGTTCTTTGAAATAACCAGTAAAACTGAATAAGGACTTGATGACTGATTCTTCGAGGAGGGCCAGCAAAACTGAAGTTGCCATGTAAACTAAGTGCCATGGGCTGATCCAAATGTGATGGATATACATAAGGTCAATAGCCGATGGGGGCTCATCTAATAAGAAAATGGCTGAAGGGGCGAGACAAATGGCCTTTACTGTATGCGGTGTGTTATGAATCATGTGTCATGCATCGTTTATCGTGTGTAATGTGTAGAAGGGACAAAAGGTCTTAGGCAAAAAGTCCCCTCAAGACGGTAGTGTAAGGATACAACTTGTTGAATTAGAACATCGTGAGACCAAAATGCTCCTGAGAGTAATGACCACATGAATAGGGAGGAAACCTATCAAATCAATGAGGTAAACAACAAAGTCATCCAGTCATGAGAAAGGGACGGACCCAAATCCCAGCCTATGGGGCAGATTTATGTTGGGAATGCGCCACGTTTGCGTCACGCAACTGCGGCGTAAACGTGGCGCATCCCTACGACCCATTTACAATGTGACGCATCTAGGCAGATGCGTCACGTTGTAAAGCCCTGCGCCACTTGTGAGCGTTCCGGCGCAGGGTGGGCGTTCCGGGGCAGGTGCGCCTCGCAAAAGTGGCTGAGTGAAATCTATAAGATTTCACTCAGTCACTTTCAGGCCAATGCTGCGTCAAAACTCTGCGCCTGCTTGAAGCAGGCGTAGGTCTTGACGCAGCATTGTAAAGATGGGGCACCCCCGAGCCTTGCTGGAGCTTCGTCGCGCTTGCGACGCAACTCCAGCAATGCGCCACCTTTACGGCACAGATGCGTCACGCATCTGTGCCGTTTTTGCCCCATGGTGCGCCGCATTGTAAATGCGGCGCACCATGGGTGGCGGAGCAGCGGCGCACATTAACTGGCGCATCTCTGGGGATGCGCCAGTTATCATAAATCTGCCCATATGTGTTTTGGAAACAAAAGGTATGGCCGATAACAGCTAAAGCTGTCTGTAGCTGGGGCCTAAAAATACTACAGGCTCAACTTCATGTTCACAACTGTCCTTTCCTTACTACAGTTCTAATTATCTGTAGCTAGCCTGAACACTTTTTCCTTTTCATTTCTAATTACCTGCTCTCTCCAGGAAGTTACTTCATTTTATGTAAATTGTACTTGAATGTTCTTTGTAAAGAGCTCCAATAATGGTTGGTAAAGCAGCGCTGTACAAATATTATTAATAATAATAATAATAATAATAATAATAATAATAATAATAATCATCATCATCATCAACAACATCAACATCATCAAAGGCTGACTAAAACAACCAGGATGATTTTCGTAACCTGCACCCTCCTTTCAGTTCCCGTATATTCCCAAATGTGTACAATCGCTCTTTTGCTGAGCCTTATCTGGCACTGCCATGTGTGCCAGCTGGAAGCTGTCCTGCAGCATTAGGGTAAGGCTACATGCCAGTGGCCACTTCCTTATGCCCTTTGAACATGGTCTGTCCAGGCCCCAATCATGTTAATGATTCCCCTAGTCGAGAATCTGACCCTCCCACATGCCAACACGCTAGTATATCAAAACTAAGCGGTATTCCTTTACAAATATCACCTCCTACCTCCAAGTCAGTGCCTTGCGTTTCCAGATTTAGACTCGTAGGTTGGCTCAGTGTCATTTAACCCGTTATGGGCTGCCGTCGGCCGTTGGCCGTCGCGAGCACTCCCTCCCCAGTGCTGCGCATGACCAACGGCTGATGCAGCCCCGCCCACCCTTTAGAACGTCCGCACCGCGGCGGAAAAACCGCCGCGGTTAAGGCGTTAAAGGGCGCAGGACATATTCTGTGTTGCTGCAGGTGTTGTACTTATTTAGTGTGATTTTCTTGTTAGTTCACAACTAGGTAAGAACGGAAAAGAAGTGAATTTGCAAATTAACAAGATGCATTAGGAGGCACAGCAGAAAAAGACTAGTAGTTCAATAAAATATTTCTATTCATTTTGCAGCATTTGAAGAAAGGCCACGGATTTATGGGCTTCTGGAATTTCTGCATATTTATAGATTTACTGCACTTCCCATGACACACAATACACTATCTGTAGCATAGATTGCAGTAGTCAACAAAAATACAATATTAATTTTTTGTTTCTAATTTAGCAGGCTCAAAAGTTACTAAAAAAAGCACCATAGGGTGAATACCACATTATGTATACCGCTTGGAAAAGGTTAACTGGTCATCCTCCAGTTGCTGATTACTCTGTTGAGGGGTTGCAGTGGTTCTAATGAGGAGATACCCATGCCCACACAGTAAAGCTTGGCAATTCAGGCTGGACTGTTCCCATGGTGTGCTGAGCAAAAGAACGATGGGTTAAAACCAGATTGACTGGGGGTGAATGTTTTAATTGATCAGCCTTCCTTCCATCATTTGGTCCTTTTGCTTTTGTCGCCCTAAGCGAAAAAGCTATGCCCAGACTTGGGTTCCATGCTCACTGCTTCCAAGGATTCAAGCTAGCCTGGCTGAGGAGGGGTGATGCCTGGAAACCGGTTCCAGGATGCTTGTTTCCGGTCCAGGGAGGACCTGGCTTGGTAGTTCGGGATGGACGGTTCCCATGAGGAACAGGATCAAGACTGATTTGCATATGGCTGGAACAAATTGGGATGGCATGGTGAGCAAAAGAACGATGGATTAAACTGAGACCTTTGTGACTAGGAGTGAATGTTTGCATTGTTCAGCATTCTGTCCATCATTTGTTCCTTTTGGGATTTACTATTCAATGCAAATCAGGATTGAAAAAGTTGTAGAAACGTATTTGTTCCAAAATCATATGCCTTCTTGAGGCAGGCATAATGAGAAAAAATGTTTTTGTTTTTCCTACTTTGCATGTGTGCTGTATTGTTGAGCACAAATACATAGTAGGAAAAGTGGTAAAGGATAGTTTTTGTACTCAAATGGTCCCCTTTCAGTGCAAAAACGATTTCTTACAGAATACAAACACACTTGCCCTATGGCGGAAGGATGTGCGCATTTGCCCATGGCAGCCTAAAGTGGACCAGCACAGGAAGAGAGGCAAATAGCATCATATCTTAGTAGATGTGCTCTCTCTTTGCTATCACTGCTTTCTCCCTTTCATACAACGCAGCACATTCAAGCAACTTTAGTTGTTGTGCCGTGTTGTGTGATTTTCTTTTGTAAACCTAGGCCTGATTTTGCACCAATTGAACCACGGCTCATAATTATGTTTTAACATGTATTAGCCATGTTCCACGTGCCATTGACAAATAAAATATATATGTACTAGTTATCGTGGAAAGCTATGTATTTCTGAACTGTACACAAAAATCTGAGTTTCCGAGATAAGTGACAATCCCACCTTCCAAAATTCTGGACTACCCACAATGCAGGGTAACGAAGTATTTTTCCAAAGACATATAACACTAACTTACAATAATATCTCTACTACTTCATTACAATCTAGTGATAACAGTACCATCATGCATCCCCTCTGTCCTCTGCTTGAAGATAGCACCCAATGTCTGTAGATGGGCACACCATAAAGGAAACGAAATTCCTTTTAGGTGCATACTATTCACAGACATTTGGCAAACTAAAAAGACAATTATTTGTTTGGGGAATTGCAGGCACCCAGGGAAGTCAACAAAACACCTAAAACACATTTTTTGTGCCAGAAAATACCCAAAAACGTTCAATGTTATGCTTCAAGCATGAACTGACATTCCACACATATCAGGAGTAGGCAAAACTACGAGAAGAAGGCAACTTTTTGAACACTCTTGCATAAAAAGTTCCGAAACAGGCTGCCTGTAGTTTTTGGGCCCAGGTACGAGTAGTAACCAGGGAAACCTCCCAACAACAGGTTATTAAAAAAATACTATCATCTACATCTCTAGACTGCGTCTGATAAATATGGCGTCCCACAACTACCGATGCACTTGCCACCTACAAGAAGAGTGGGCAAAACCTGTAGGCATGTCAGGTGTATTTTGGAAGCTTGCTTTTAGTGAAGTTTGGTTTGTGAAGTGTTTACAGCTTTTGGCTTATATTCCCAGCAACATGGGAAAATCTATCAACCTGAGAAGTATTTGAAAATTAGCCACAAACGAGAAAGTACAAAGATATCCCTTGTCTACATGCCAAGAAGACAAAATTCTGCCAGCACCACTACCAGAAGCCCTTGCTGGAGGTTGCAAGGAGAGGGGCGCCAGCTCTACAAACAAGCATTGGCATAGCCAATAGGTCTCGCTTTTGGGACCTTATAAGTATATAGTTATTCAGCACAATATCCTTGGTGGAACAACATCAACCGTTGCATGACTAAACACTTATAAGGTCCCAAAGGCAAGACCTTTTGGCTATGCCAATGCTTGTTTATCCCTGCCTTCGCATGTCTAACTCCTTTTCGCTCCTTATTTTGTATTTCCGTCTGTCACATTGGGTCATTGTCTGTTGCTAAAAATGATTCTCAATTCCTCAAATGAGTAGAGTGCAGGTCCAACAGCCATAGAAATTAAAGCACTTGGGACTGAAGACCATTTAATCACTTTGCATCTGTTCAATCAGTTGTGAAGGCCCATGCCTGTCACTGCCTTTGAGCAAGAGCACCTGCTGATCAAACACTACATGAGCCTTCCCTGAAAACCCACCACTGCTTGGAAACATAATCATGATTTAGTCAATTAAAAGTCCACATTTGTAAAGCGCACAATCACCCGTAAGGGTCTCTAGGCGCTGGGGGCCGTCGGGAAGATTAAGCGAGCTATTGCCCAGAGTCACATGGTGCTGGGCTAACCTGCCGCCGGAGCGGGGGATTGAACCGTGGTCCCCAGATTCCAGCGTCAGTCGCCCTGGCCGCGGCGCCACACCTCTTCCTTTTTCAGCCCTGGTCTATAGAGAAGGGAGCATGACGAGGGTATCACAGACCTTCTAGAATCCAGCACAGTAGCTGCCTACCTCACAGGTACTTTTAGGGCAGGAACAGCCATAAATTAAGGAATTTTGCCAAGAAGCAAATTATTTGTGAAACATTAATGCATTTTTTAATAGCAGTTATCATAACATCAAGAACTAACAGGGATGGGTTTTGCATTAGAAGATTGGTAAAATCCAGAAAAATCTAAGTTCGCCACGAACACACTTTAAAACCGGCAAACATGAATTTAAAGTTACCACACCGTAAACTGGGAAAGCTCAAGAATGTCAAGTCAAGTATTTCTTTATTCGGTTTTTAGCAGGTTAAAAAACCATAAAAGCAGTTACATAAAACATTTACATTTCGTGGTCAACTTTAAAACGAAATACTGACACCTAATACAAAATTTTACGTATAAAAACAAGTACATTATAAATAATTAAAATTAATTAAAAGTATTTACAGAGACATCGGTCCCGTTTTACTCTACTGATTCATATTTATCAGAATTCAGCTACAGGTTTAATCGATGGCGGAAAATGCATTTAAAAAATTTTGCAATAATTTTCAACATCCACTCCTCGCTCAGCGATTGTAAGAATAGCAAGGCCGGACGACATCTTCTTATTTCAACATATCTTAATAATGGTATAAGCCAGTTCTTTTTGTGCTCTCTATAGAACTTACAAAAAAAGAAGGTGTGAATAGTGGCCTGAGTTGAGGACTCATCGCAGGGACATAAAGATAGAACAGAATCCCAGTTATTTTTTTCCGGGAAAACGGTGGAAGATGTTTAACCTAAATCTTATTAAGAGAAATCTCTCAAAGATAGTTAGATCATAGGTTAAATATGGCTGAATTGATGTAGTTATCTGTACAGCAACACCGTGTTGAACAGATGGTTTGGAGGCTTCATTCACTAATCGAATTTCTTCTAGGTGAGCCAGCGAGAGTGCCTGTAGGGCCTTTCTAGATAATGACCGGATTGTTGTGGGATCCAAATAATATTTTTCAAATCCTAGGTCATGTAGAAAACCTTTTATATATGCCAGACAACCTATCTTAAGTGAGTGGTCCAGGGACATGCAATCAAGAATAATTTGCTGGGTAAGTGTGTTTTTTTTTTCCCCGCCCATATACGATGCCAGAGAAGAAGTGGCTGTATTTTTACTAGGTCCATGATATAGGAGATTCCCAGTTCAGTATAGCAAACAAGAGTGGATGTACTTTTGGGTACAACTAGGAGAAATCGAAGAAATTTATTTTCTGCTAGTTGTAGGTTTTTAGTATTCGCATACCCCCACACTCCTGCGCCATATAACGCCACTAACTGACATTTGGCTCTGTATATCTTTAGGAGTTCTGCTGGTGGTCTCCTTCCTAGTTTTTTTGAGAAATTTACCAGAGCCATAATAGTTCTTGCTAGATGAAGTTTTCTGGACTCTATTGCGGTAACCCTATTTAATTTATGGTCGATAGTGATACCCAGATATGGATAGCTCCAGAATGAATAAGTAACGCAGTAAATACCTCCTTAATGACCAGGATGACAAAATACCCAGGTAAACATAGTGGTAGGCATAAGTCAAGCACTGCCGCCGCTGGTGTCATGATTCAAAGGGCACCGTCTCACGTACGGCTGCCAACTATACAGATCAAAACTGTCGGGAGCGCAGCCAATGAATGTCATATATGATGGGGGATACGTATATGGAATAGATAACATATCTTGGATTGACAAGCATGCGTAGGTAGAGTCCCTCCCCGCATAAAGATTCATTTCCGATGTACGTATAATTGATTTTCTGAGCCTATGTATTAAAACACATACATCATAAAATAAGGCGGCAAGCTAGGCAAACTTTGGACTCCTTCCATTCACTGACCTTCGAAATGCCAGTCCCGATGCAAAGAGTTCAGCTCACGCCTGCCAGCGGATATTTGTAGACTAAATGTCAAGAAAAAAGGAAGCCTGCGCGCGCGCCTTGCGCTAAAAGTGGGAGGGTTGAGGGGAGTGCGACCGACAGCACACAAAGCATTCCCCTTGCGGGAGCAAGCCAGGGGCACCATGTGTTTGTAAGTTAATTACAAACATATGGTGTCAAGCTCGCTCCCACAGGGGAATCGCCAAACGTGCAAGCATTGCCATTGAATGCAATGGAACGCGTTCACATTTTTGGGACAAAAACCAAAGCGATTGCTAAAGGTCTTTTTCCTATGCAGCACATGCGTGCTGCGTAGGCGAGACCTAAAAAGAGGTCTCTTGAACCGCAGCACAGGAAGCATAAGGAGATAGAATACACTGCATCTCTGATCGGGAGAGCGGTTTCAATTGCCCCTCACAAGTCAGCAATACTGATTATTATCCGTGTCCTTGGCAGTACTGAATATAATTGACTGTCTTTTAAAGAAAACAACCAATATATTGCTTCTGCTCACATTATTCTTTCATTCTGTTTTCCTTGTTTCGGTTTTGGTTTTACTTACACTTGGGGTCTATTTATTTCTATCTTTTTCATTTTGAAAAAAAAAATCGGCTTTATCGCTCAGAAAGTGTTTTTGATGAATACCTTGAGACTACATAATTGTTTTTTCTAATAAAACTCAGTAACCTAGAACTACTAGCCGGTCTATATTTTCCTCATTTTTTAACTAAATATCTGTGTTGATTGAGCTAACAATGTTGACATAAAGATGAATTCCACACAGAATGTTCTGTGCTACTGTGAACTGTTCTCTGAAAGGAGTTCCATGTGAACACTTGTTCCAAGGATCACTTGATACCTATGTTCACATGGACGTTAGGGTTGCTCTTGTTCTTGTTTAAGCAACCCAAGGGGCAGAGCAGCAACATGGCTGGTGTCCCAGGCCGACATAGGAGGAGGAATTGGCAAAAATGCTGGGAGTGGCCAGGCTGACAAGGTGGCCGTTGGGCCCCCCCCCAGTTGGGAAAGTAGACCAGATGGAGAAAAAAGGCAAAGGAGACTTGGCCATTGTTGTATATAAAAGAAGTCCTTGAGTCATGGATATATTTATGGTTGCTTTATTCAGGATAGTTACAGGTCCAGTTCTTAAGATGATAATTAAGAGACCTCACCAGGAGTGACCTCCCTGTCACTCAGCCTGCCTCCAACTGCCCTTAGGCTCAGGCAAAACCCCCAACATTCTATGATGTCACTAGGAAATATCACAGTGACATCAAGAGAGCAACAAGGAAATACAAAGCTAAGAGAAAGAGACAAAGTCCCTGTACAACATATCTCCTTTCTTTAGGGAAAAGAACAAATAGATGCAAACTAATATAATTATTAAATGAGCAAATAGAAACAATTAGTACAAACTAATATCATTGTTAAATAAGCGAATAAGCTATGTCGCCAAACAAGAAGATACGAACATATAAGAAGCCATAAGAAAGAAAGAGGAGTGGAAAAACAAGGAAGACACAAAAACCACCAATGAGGTAACGCACACCACCACCCTCTTCCTAATAATGGTCAAAAGCAAGAAACATACAAGAAGTTAATGAAAAACACAAGAGAAAGAATACCAGACGTCTCCGGCACCCTATGTAAAGTGATAAAGAATCCGCCAAAACAAAAGTGAACCAGCACAAAGAGTAAAGGCAGGAGACTTAACACCAAATTTTAAAAGATTTGAAAGTACAAAAAAAAACACGAATGAATGAATACACTTACCCAACAATTATTCATCACAGAAACAACATGTGGAATATATATATATATATACACATGTAATAATAATGAGAAGGGATACACTCACTCATCAATAACTTAACACGAAAACAACCTGCAGGAATTACGCGTGTAGAAATCCTATGAAAAGGATGTACTCATCCTACATAAATATCATATTAGGGGATGCTCTCACCCTTAAAGTATAACTAGGGATACACTTACCCTTCATAAATATCACAACAAGGGATACAGTCACCCTTATCGAATTTCAAAAATTTAAAGGAATATACTCATTCTAAAACAAGTTGCAGGGATACACTCACCCAGGAATGCAACTATAACTTAACGGGTTTACAAGAAATCCTTAACCCGTGAATTTCAAAAAAAATTAAGGGATACACTCACCCTAAAACAAGTTGCAGGGATACACTCACCCAGGAATGCAACTAGAACTTAACGGTTTTTACAAGAAAACCTTTACTCGTGAATTTAAAAATCAAGGTATACACTCACCTTAAAACAAGTCGCAGGGATACACTCACCCAGGAATGTAACTATAACTTAACGGGGTTTACAAGAAATCCTTAACCCGTGAATTTCAAAAAAATTAAGGGATACACTCACCATAAAACAAGTTGCAGGGATACACTCACCCAGGAATGCAACTAGAAAAATGCTTGAATTTCAACAAATGAATAAAATGCAAGTTAAAATATTGCTACAGTATCCACAATATATAGAGAACTGAAATAAGCCTTAATATATGTCTAAATCTCAATTCTGTTAATCGATGACTCACAGCTGAAACAAAATGGGCAGAAAGGAATTAAGAGATAACATCTCAAACGTAAGAAAAATAAAAACAACGAATTAAAATAATAAATGTAGTCACCGTAGTCATTTGTATAAAATGGAAGATGATATCAAAAAACAGTACAGTTCCAACAGGTCGCTCTTTGAAGTCATAGTTTCAATTAGGTTCCACGAAGTGCAGAATACTACTTCAAAACGAAAATGAAGGCAAATACAAGTTCCACTAACTTCCAGTAGATGGCACTACGTAATACTAGTCTTTCATGTAGTTTAAATAAAACGGCAAACTGAAATGCTGCAACGAAAATTTGAAGAATGCCGACCATGAGTGGATATGTTCGCTTACCTAAACTTCTAGTATGAAGCTATTAATATATCACATGGTTGCTGAAAACACTCGGTTTAATTGCTTTCATTCTGCGCCTCACACACGAGGAAACGCTTAATACATCCTTTCGATATTACGCAAGTGTTCTCAATTGCGTTGTGCTTCCGTAGCCCCGTTACCATAGAGACGAAAGTACAGATTGACTACTAAGTGGAAGCTCACGTCGCGTTGTGACGTCTCTCTTTGCGTGATGACATTCTGAAGGCACCCAGGCTTCTTCAAAACTCTGGAATGAGACTGGATACGCAATCACGTCTTGGAGCCGGCTGCTTCTCCGCTGAATCACACAGAAATTCCACCACGTCATCATTTATGAAAGTGGCATGATGGAGAGCAGGTCGATGCAGAGGCAGACAAACGGTTGCTGATAAACGGTACGCAAAGGTAATTTACATTTCATAGTTTAAAAACTCACGGTTTAAGAACTCGGGTATTATTTCCAAATTGTATTAAACTATAAAATTGACTGCCTCTTGAGTGCCTCATCTACAAACAAGGTGATGATCACATGAATCGTGATTCTTCATCTTCGCTGTACTTTCTGCTTGGAAGGTTAAGTGCTTTGAACTGTAGGAATACTCTGACATTTAATCCAGAGCTTGACACATAAATCATGACTCATATGCCCTCCGTGACTCTTCTTTGCTCTTTGTTAATTATTCACAATACTTTCTCCTTAGAACATTATCGCCTTGAGCTGCAGGCTGTCCGGATAGTAATGGACACTGGTGGGGCCAAGCAAGGCGTTTCTTGTATTTTTTTTTTTTAGTAGAGTTTAATAAATAAGAAGAGTTTTCAATGTAGATAGTCTTATGAAAATTAAATCTTTCAAACACGGACTTACTTTAAAGCTGTGAGTTTGTTTCTGTAGTTCCAGTTCCTTTTCTTTCTGTAGATTATACCTTATTTCATTCCTTATTTATCCTCAAGTAAGCTGTAGATTTATTTAAATCTTCTGTCGTTTTAATCTCCTTTTGCACGCTGTAGGTTCTTTAAAGATGTCCAGAAGTCGCAAAAATGTTGTATATAAAAGAAGTCCTTGAGTCATGGATATATTTATGGTTGCTTTATTCAGGATAGTTACAGGTCCAGTTCTTAAGATGATAATTAAGAGACCCCACCAGGAGTGACCTCCCTGTCACTCAGCCTGCCTCCAACTGCCCTTAGGCTCAGGCAAAACCCCCAACATTCTATGATGTCACTAGGAAATATCACAGTGACATCAAGAGAGCAACAAGGAAATACAAAGCTAAGAGAAAGAGACAAAGTCCCTGTACAACAGCCATCTCCTCCCTACCTCGATCATCTGGGACTTCGATTGTTCATTTACTCCATAACTGATGGGGAAGACCAGAGAGTGTACTGAAGCTAAACCTGAGGAAACATGTGTGGCGCCACCTGCAGAGGCAGTGCAGGTGGAGTAAGTGGAACAAACAGACCACAGTGAAGTCTGAACAAGATTTGTTTATAGTTTGGAGGGACACCATATAGGGCACCCTGCAGCAGCAATAGAGGAAAATCATCCCTCAGTTCCTTTACTGTGTGAGGAGGTGCATCATGACCCAGCAGTGGTTCATCTGTCAGGATCAGACACTTTGACATGTACAGGCATCAGCAGGAGGAGAGGGTGGCTTCAGGAAAATGCAGCCTTTGAGGGACGGGGGCCCTAGAACAGAACCATTAATGCAGAGCCCTTTAAAATGTTTAAGTCCCACAAGTCGACACGCACGATAAAAGTCAGCTCAGATCTTGATGGGAGTGACTGCATCTTTTCATAATCTGATGGGACAGAGTGGTTTGAGGAGAAGTCAGTCTCAACAAATAAATTTAGGGCTAGTGCGCTCAGTGAGCTCAGCGACATCATGAATGGAGCACTCCCTCAACAACCAGTAAGAGTGCCAAAAGGCGTGGGTGGCAAGTAGATACACATAAATGTCTGAAATGGGACGGCGCTCTGGCAGTAGCTCACTTAGTAGGAGGGACAGCAGAGGCACCTCAGGATCCTAATAATTTGAATATGCCTACTTTAGAGACCATCTTCCAGTGCATCCTGACACATAGGGAGGAAACCTGTAGGGATAGCCACAGGGCCCAAGTCGCAACACTCAAGTTACAAGGGACAGTTTGCAAACTTAGCAAGACATGTGCTGCTATAGTCGAGTGAATATCAGACTTGGAAACCGCAGCTCTAGAAACTGAGATAGCTGTTACCCGAGGGAAGACTGAGGCGCATGAAGCTCAGTTGATTGATATCCACTGGAAATTGGAAGACCATGAAAATTGGCAATGATGAAATAACTTACGGGTTTGAGGGGTGGCACAAGGCAAAAAGAGAGCCTATGCGAGACTGTTTTTGATTGAATTGTTTCAAAAGGCCTTCCCTAAGCTAGAGAAATGAAACTGGGGTCATGAGATCCGAAGAGCACACAGGATTCCATTTATGATGAAGCATATTGATCAGGATGGGGGGAAACCTAGGATAATTGTGGTCTACATTGTAAATTTCCTCCTGAGACAAGCGATTTTTGAGAAAGCAAGGCCGGAATCCAAAATGCATTGTGGACGACTGTTCCTTTTTTGTGAAATCTGACTTATGTCATGTAACTGTTGAGAGTCCCTGGAGGCTCAGACAAATGATCCAGACTTTTCAGGATAAGGGGGCCCACGCATTTCTGATGAACCCCCTGAAAAGCTCAAGGTCATTTGGAACAACAAAACGCGAGTGTTTACATCTGAAATCAAGGCCGGAGAGTATTTGGATGGCAAGAGTCCAGAAGTTTAAGGGCCAGGGCACTGCGCACATGTGTTGTAATGAATCTTTCAGTCAAAAT
This sequence comes from Lissotriton helveticus, assembly GCF_964261635.1. Classification (NCBI taxonomy): domain Eukaryota; kingdom Metazoa; phylum Chordata; class Amphibia; order Caudata; family Salamandridae; genus Lissotriton; species Lissotriton helveticus. Next base: position 1,534,147,676 of record NC_136067.1, read on the forward strand.
CTGGGGTTAGGTATATGACATAATTGGGGGTTTTATGTAAGTGCTTGATTTCGATAATGTATTTGTTCACATCATGGTTAAATGATCTTAAAGGAGCAATATGCTCTGATGGTGGGGCAGAGAGCGCATGATCATCTCTAATAGACCTATGCAATATCTGAATGCTTCACATGGGTAGGGGAGAGGGGGGACAAGAAGGGCAAGAAGGGCAACTGGGGGGTGTGGGTGGTGGGGAAGTGCAGAGGGGGACGGCCATTATGAAGAAATGCAAAATGAGCAAAGGCCCGTGGAAATAGATCTGAAGTCTGGGCGAGTCCATTCATCATGGGCTCTTTTTTTATCAAGCGGGAAGAGAAAAGTCTATTATGGGCTGAACAAGGATGTGGTGAGGAGAATATTCCTTTTGGCACAGTTAAAACTGGATGAGACATGATGCAGACTGGTAGGATCTGTATATGTTCTGTGAATATTTGTGCCCTATATGACAAAGAAGATGCAGCCTAACTGCTAGGGGGGTCGATCTCAAATCTAGGAAACCGGGTTAGAGGCTCGGCAATGATGCTCAACATCCTGTGATTCTGGGCAAATCACGTAATCTCCCAGTGCCTAACAAAAATGGTTGTGTCCTTGTGTAAGCAACTGGTGCTCGTGTAAAGTGCTCTGATACCCCATCCCTTTGGGTCAAGTTTGCGCTATATAGAAATCTGGAAAAAAAAGTTAAGAGGCAAAATATGGCTGAGGTACTCAGAACCTTAGGGCCAGATATTGTCTGCCAACAGGAGACACATATTCCCTGGGGAAGAAGTGATTTGCTGCAGGTCAGGGGCTACACACTTATACTGTACATCCCAGAGTTCTTCTACCAGGGGAGTGGCAATTTTGGCAAAAAGATGCATTGTGCTAGGGAAACGCAAGTTTGAAAACAAATATGGCAGATGGGTGTTTGCCGAGTGCAGTCTGCAGGAGTTGGATTTACCATCTGCTCTATTTATGGGTCCAATCTAGATGAAGCAGCTGTTTTAGAGCAGCTGGTGGTGGAGTTGGCCATTTGGCATACACTGCAGATAGTGTGTGGGGATTTTAGCTTGTATCTGGATGCCAGCAGAAATCAAGGCCCTAACTATTGGGAGAGAAATCCGCAGATTTACAGAGCAATGTGGCACCACAGGTTAGTGGATATATGGGATAGAAAAAATACTCAGGATCCTGGGTTTACCTACTTTTCATGCCCCCTCAAAAATATGTTAGGTGGTTTACTTTTTGATTTCAAGTGAGCTGGTGGGGTAGACCGGTATTAGGAGACTCCCTAAAATCTTCTCTGATCATAATCCATTCATTTTAGAGTTATCTGATATAGGGACCAGTAGGCGCCACGGTGTGTGGACTTTTGACAGGAAATTGCTCTTTAATATAAATTACATAAATCACGTAAGAAAATGGATAACTGACTTCTTTGACGTTAATAGAAATAGTGCACTGGGAGGGATGGTCTGGATGCAGTAAAAGCTGGGGTGAAAGTGGAAACAATCAGCGTTGTCTCTTATAACACGAGACAGCAGGTCAAGGAGGTTAGCAGGCTATACAGACATATAAAACAGATAGCTATGATTTCGGGGATATTTGGGCAGATTACCAGCCCTCCACACACAACAGCGAGAGGTGGACAGGGGCATTGACAGTTAAGAGTGATGGTAGCATAGGTCAGAATGGGCTAATATATCAAAAGTGTTTGAGGATTACTATCGGGAGCTATATCAGGAAGCTAGTTTTCCCTCATTAACAAAGATAGAGGACCTTTGAGAGGAAGTTAAAAAGTATTCTCTTGATGCAGATGAGGTTGAAACACTATGATGGAGGAAGTTTTTAGAGCTCTGAAATCATTGGTTTCAGGTAAAGCTGAAGGTCCAGAAAAAATATCATTTGAGTTTTATTAGGTATTCTTTTCTGGATTGACCAAGGATCTGTTAGAAACCCTTATTAGGGTTCAGCGGGAGAGGACACCACCAGCGTCCTGGGTGGGGGCACTATTGTAGTGATTTTTAGAAAACAGGGAAAGCCGTAAAAACAAACCTGGGTCTTATAAACCTACATCTTTGATTAACTCTGACACCAAACTCTATTCAAAGGTATTCACAACACGTATGGGTAGGGTCATGATCCAGGATGGTTTCGCAATGGTAGCATGGGTTCATACCAGGGAGAGGAATTACAGAACATGTAAGACATGCTATTACATTATTCAATATCACTGAGGTGTCAGGAAGCCCTCTGGCTTTGATCCTCATTGATGCGGAGAAGGCATTCAATAGAGTGCCTTTGGAATATCTCTGGGGAGTGCTCAGGTTTAAATGGTTTGGGCCAGGCCTGATTAAGGCTATAAGGGGACTGTATTATAAGCTGTCTGCTCATCTTCAAATTCTGGGCCTAGAGTGAGGCAGGATCGAGATAACTAGGGTCACAAGGAGGGGATGCCCATGCTCTTCCATCCTGTTTTCTCTTCACTTTGAACCATTGGTAATTCAGTTAATAATGAACCAGAAAATTCAACCGATAAGGGCAAATGGCTATAAAGCAAAAGTCTTAGCGTATGCTGCTGACATTGCCCTGTTAACATCAGATCGACATAATGCTCTGGCTGAAGTGAAAAAAGTAGCTGAAAAGTTCCGGATAGTCTCTGGATACCATCTCAATAAAGAGAAAACCCAGATTGGGTGCACTGGGAATATTGAATTGTAGATAACCGCAGAGTAGAGAATGCCACCTACTTAGGGATTAAGATCTTGCCTAAGGTATACTCCATCTGTGAGTCAAATTTTGACCCGGTATTAGTGAAAATTAGTAAAGACTTGAGGCTCATTAACAGATTGCAGCTTAACCTAGCTGGTAGATGCAATGTGATAAAAAAGACCATGCTCCAAAACTTCTATATTTGTTTAGAGCCATCCCACTGGAGGGCCAAAGATCAGAAAATTGGATTTCATCTGTATTATTTTTTATGGCAATACAAATGGACATGATGGGATCTAAAATATGTGTCCCTCCCCATATTTCGGGGTGGGCTCGGCAGTTCTCAACTTTATTTTTTATTACTGGACAGCATTCCTGCAACATATGGGGGTTCTTATTCAGGGCAGGGGGTAGGATCGGGTACATCCTCTCCACGCAGAGAACTTCCATCAAAGTACAAACTATCTCTAGTTGAGGATTCAAGGGGATGCTTATTAAGGTGTAACAAGCCTAGTTAGTGAGGTTTAAGACTGTTGCGTTGGTGCTGAAATGAAGATCTGGAATAAGCGCAAAAGAAATGTGGAAATCAAAAGTTATAAAGAGCACACTCTATTGTGGTGATCTCCCATCTTCATTTTCACAATGGAGTATGCAGGCAATTAGAGCAAGCAAGGCGCAGCAGGCTGGGCAACCTTTTTTCTCAGGGGCAACTCGGCTCGTTTGGTGATCTGCCATAGAATTTTGGCCTAAAATCTTCCTTAAATACTTGCAAGTTAAAGACCTTTTGAACAAAGTAAGGAAGGGAGGCTTATCGGTCGAAAGACTCCCTCTCTTGGCTACAATTCTACATCTGGGAAATAAGGTTGGTCGGATTAACCCGATTTTGAATGACAGGTTACTGAATGGTAATCCAGGGTATAGATTTACTGACCTCAATAGAGGTCAGAAGGAAGACAGACACTCATGACTGTTAGTCTGAGGACCCAGCACTATAAAACTATATTTAATTTGTATTATACACCAGCCAAATTATTTAGTTGGGGTAAGAGAACTCATGACAAGTGCCCCCCACTGAGGGGAAGCTCCTGCAAATATGGTGCATATGTTCTATAAGCGTGGGAAGTTGCAGGTTTTAAAGAAGGTATAGAGGCCTTCTGGAAGAAGCTGTTAGCAACAGAAATTAATATCAGCCCAGCAATGATATTATTTGGCATCGATAAGCACTTTTCAGGTAACCTTCGGCAGTCGTATTTTATTTTTATCTCCATGGCTGTACCACGCCTCCTCTTAATGACAGCGTGGAAGAGTGCTGATCCACCAACCACGCAGCAATGGTTCTCACGCATGGTGAGCATGTACAACTTGGAGAAAAAGGGAAGGGGAGCAAGGAAACGAGGGATGGTGATTTAGTCACCAATAACAGGCTGGATAAAAGCCAGTCTGGGGATAAAGGATTGGCTGTTGTAGGGCTGAAACACCTCAGGTCCAAGCAATTTCAAGAGTATTGGTGAGAGGGCATATTTGGGAGCATTGCTATTCCTAAGAGCGTATGGTATCATTTTCGTGGATAATTGACTATGGTTATAAATAAGACACCACGCTATGTACTGGTGAGCAACTTAGAAGCCCAAGTGAGTGATATAGTCAGGGCCCTGTGTCACGTGTCAAGTCCAAATTGTGTAATCATGTGTTGTGCATCTGGTGAATTTAAGCACCCTGCTCTTTCCTTTTCTGAATCCATGCTAGGCTTCTACAACATGTGAGATTCAGTCTCTTGACAATTGAGATGAATCCATCTTTCAATGTTTTGAGTCAGCCCATTTATGAAAAACAGGGAATGGTAGATATTTGGTAATAAAAAGGAATGTAAATATGTGTTCTGCTAAATGTGGTGAGAAGCTTGTTCTTTTTAATGTATGAATTTATGCTAGGTTGTTAACATAGCAATGGGATCTGACCCTTCAATAGCTGTGATGAATTACCCTTATAAGGTTAAAAGGCAGGCCACCCATGTATTTAGGAAATTGTTGATTTTTAGTAATGAATTGATTTGAATGCCTTATCGTAATGCTGACATAATCTACTTATGTATTTTTGTGATTGCTCTTTTTTGACAATTAAAAAAACAATAAACCTTCATTGAGTTATTTGAAGCTGACACCTTATCTTACTTTTCTTAAAATAAATGGCATTCTTACTCAACTTTCTTTAACTCGGATTAGAGATTTTCTTTTATGGAACACATTTGCTACATATTCTGCACTCTATTTGGAATTCTAACCAATGTGCCAATTTAAATATCGATTTTAAGATTTTTTTAACGTGTAATAATGATGACTAGAATTTTGACACTTGCTGAACCAATGATTTGATTTGAAGTAATTTGTCAATGAATACCTCACTTTAAATCTCCTTCTCGATTTCTGTAAATCCCCAATTGAACTTCACTGTTTATGGTAACTAATGCATACAATAGCTTCTTATCTATTCTCCTTGTCAACTAACAAAGGTCCAAACGAGCAATGCGAAGGTTGTATGATGATCATACTCAGTGTTTGAGATATAAAAATCCTAGTCCAGGACTCTTAATGCCAACCCCTCTCGCACTCTTAATGCTAACCACTGTGTTTATAGCGCCCCGCTAACCATTGAAACTGAACTCATCCAGGGTTCTAGAAGTGAGTGCCTTAGGCCACCACCTGCCAAAAAGTAAAATGGTATTCCCAGTCCCTCATGTATAAACACCAAATGATTGTCTAATTCCAGCAACACTATGTCTCTCACCTCTTCTCAGGCAGGTCGCAGAGATAACAGCCTAGATTTTGGCCAGCTTCCATTGGTGCTGCAGATGGCCTTAGTCAAATGTGTTTGGGGTTTTGAAGGGACGGTAGGCCCTGTATTTGTGAAGTCGAAGGTGACTGAATCTTCCTTGACCAAGGTTTCCCAGACTGTGAAGTCTATTGTGGGAGAAGAAGCAATGGTGCCAACAGGGTTACGGGAAATTAGAGTTGATACTAAGAGAGAAAATGTGTTGGGAATGCAGAATTGTGCACCGTTCCTGTTGCAGCTCCAGAAGAAATAGCTGAAAACCTCCACGTTCCCATTGAAGGTACCCGTGGCACAAAACATACCATTGACATCCCATTTAAATGCTGTTAACCCCTTTGTAAATTTGAGTTACCCTCCATCACCTCGACCCCTTTCAGCAGCCACTCCTTTATCTGAATCTCTTCATTTATCACCTGATGCAATCCCATTGGTAACTGTTCTCAAAAACGTTTTGCTTATCAAGTGGAAGAGAGCTTCCCATTTTTTAAAAAAGGGACACACTGGATGAGGAAACTGTTGGGTAACCTCTGGTACCTTCATGATGAAATCATTTCATTCAGGAGAGTTCCTTGGATTAAATAAAGAGGCAGGAAACTCTATTTTGGTCCGTTCTTGAGATCCCAAACTATATTGATACTTATAATATAGGTTAAACACCTCCTGTGTATCCCAATGTAAATTCAGGGCTTTGCCTCTAGGCTATTTTTATAGACCTGTGAATTTTCTCAATGCCTCTATGATCGCAACTTATGGAGAGGTCCCAAGTTCTTTTCATATTTCTACCTGTAATAGATATGCACCCCTGGGTTACCTTGATCAGGATGATTGACGGTACAAAGAGTCTGCATCCCCAACGCTGAATCTCCCTGTAACTCGCTTGTTATCACAAAACTAGTGGCAAATACTATCAATATTAAGGTCGGTAATTGCAAACACAACAGTGATGGACAGAATGTGGATCAATGTCACACATTCACCCCAGTCCAAAGATCTGGGCCCAAATCCATCGTTTTTCCACTCCACACCACCCTGGGTTAGACAATGGCGATATGCAAATCAGCGCTGACCCTGTGCCCCATGGGAACAGTCCAGTCCGAACTACAAAAGCCATGTCCTTCCCTGAACGGAATCAAGCATCCGAGGACCGGCCCGGTTTCGAGGTAACACCTCTCATCAGCCCGGCTAGCTTGACTCCAGTGGTGTGGAGTGCCTGGGACTCACGTCTGAGCATCCCCAGTACACTTAGAGCGGTAATTGCAAACACAACAGTGATGGACAGAATGTGGATCAATGTCACACATTCACCCCAGTCCAAAGATCTGGGCCCAAATCCATCGTTTTTCCACTCCACACCACCCTGGGTTAGACAATGGCGATATGCAAATCAGCGCTGACCCTGTGCCCCATGGGAACAGTCCAGTCCGAACTACAAAAGCCATGTCCTTCCCTGAACGGAATCAAGCATCCGAGGACCGGCCCGGTTTTGAGGTAACACCTCTCATCAGCCCGGCTAGCTTGACTCCAGTGGTGTGGAGTGCCTGGGACTCACGTCTGAGCATCCCCAGTACACTTAGAGCGGTAATTGCAAACACAACAGTGATGGACAGAATGTGGATCAATGTCACACATTCCCCCCAGTCCAAAGATCTGGGCCCAAATCCATCGTTTTCCCACTCCACACCACCCTGGGATAGACAATGGCAATATGCAAATCAGCGCTGACCCTGTGCCCCATGGGAACAGTCCAGTCCGAACTACAAAAGCCATGTCCTTCCCTGAACGGAATCAAGCATCCGAGGACCGGCCCGGTTTCGAGGTAACACCTCTCATCAGCCCGGCTAGCTTGACTCCAGTGGTGTGGAGTGCCTGGGACTCACGTCTGAGCATCCCCAGTACACTTAGAGCGGTAATTGCAAACACAACAGTGATGGACAGAATGTGGATCAATGTCACACATTCACCCCAGTCCAAAGATCTGGGCCCAAATCCATCGTTTTTCCACTCCACACCACCCTGGGTTAGACAATGGCGATATGCAAATCAGCGCTGACCCTGTGCCCCATGGGAACAGTCCAGTCCGAACTACAAAAGCCATGTCCTTCCCTGAACGGAATGAAGCATCCGAGGACCGGCCCGGTTTCGAGGTAACACCCCTCATCAGCCCGGCTAGCTTGCCTCCAGTGGTGTGGAGTGCCTGGGACTCACGTCTGAGCATCCCCAGTACACTTTGAGCGGTAATTGCAAACACAACAGTGATGGACAGAATGTGGATCAATGTCACACATTCACCCCAGTCCAAAGATCTGGGCCCAAATCCATCGTTTTTCCACTCCACACCACCCTGGGTTAGACATTGGCGATATGCAAATCAGCGCTGACCCTGTGCCCCATGGGAACAGTCCAGTCCGAACTACAAAAGCCATGTCCTTCCCTGAACGGAATCAAGCATCCGAGGACCGGCCCGGTTTCGAGGTAACACCTCTCATCAGCCCGGCTAGCTTGACTCCAGTGGTGTGGAGTGCCTGGGACTCACGTCTGAGCATCCCCAGTACACTTAGAGCGGTAATTGCAAACACAACAGTGATGGACAGAATGTGGATCAATGTCACACATTCACCCCTGTCCAAAGATCTGGGCCCAAATCCATCGTTTTTCCACTCCACACCACCCTGGGTTAGACAATGGCGATATGCAAATCAGCGCTGACCCTGTGCCCCATGGGAACAGTCCAGTCCGAACTACAAAAGCCATGTCCTTCCCTGAACGGAATCAAGCATCCGAGGACCGGCCCGGTTTCGAGGTAACACCTCTCATCAGCCCGGCTAGCTTGACTCCAGTGGTGTGGAGTGCCTGGGACTCACGTCTGAGCATCCCCAGTACACTTAGAGCGGTAATTGCAAACACAACAGTGATGGACAGAATGTGGATCAATGTCACACATTCACCCCAGTCCAAAGATCTGTGCCCAAATCCATCGTTTTTCCACTCCACACCACCCTGGGTTAGACAATGGCGATATGCAAATCAGCACTGACCCTGTGCCCCATGGGAACAGTCCAGTCCGAACTACAAAAGCCATGTCCTTCCCTGAACGGAATCAAGCATCCGAGGACCGGCCCGGTTTCGAGGTAACACATCTCATCAGCCCGGCTAGCTTGACTCCAGTGGTGTGGAGTGCCTGGGACTCACGTCTGAGCATCCCCAGTACACTTAGAGCGGTAATTGCAAACACAACAGTGATGGACAGAATGTGGATCAATGTCACACATTCACCCCAGTCCAAAGATCTGGGCCCAAACCCATCGTTTTTCCACTCCACACCACCCTGGGTTAGACAATGGCGATATGCAAATCAGCGCTGACCCTGTGCCCCATGGGAACAGTCCAGTCCGAACTACAAAAGCCATGTCCTTCCCTGAACGGAATCAAGCATCCGAGGACCGGCCCGGTTTCGAGGTAACACCTCTCATCAGCCCGGCTAGCTTGACTCCAGTGGTGTGGAGTGCCTGGGACTCAAGTCTGAGCATCCCCAGTACACTTAGAGCGGTAATTGCAAACACAACAGTGATGGACAGAATGTGGATCAATGTCACACATTCACCCCAGTCCAAAGATCTTGGCCCAAATCCATCGTTTTTCCACTCCACACCACCCTGGGTTAGAGAATGGCGATATGCAAATCAGCGCTGACCCTGTGCCCCATAGGAACCGTCCAGTCCGAACTACAAAAGCCATGTCCTTCCCTGAACGGAATCAAGCATCCGAGGACCGGCCCGGTTTCGAGGTAACACCTCTCATCAGCCCGGCTAGCTTGACTCCATTGGTGTGGAGTGCCTGGGACTCACGTCTGAGCATCCCCAGTACACTTAGAGCGGTAATTGCAAACACAACAGTGATGGACAGAATGTGGATCAATGTCACACATTCACCCCAGTCCTCGGATGCTTGTTTCCGTTCAGGGAAGGACATGGCTTTTGTAGTTCGGACTGGACTGTTCCCATGGGGCACAGGGTCAGCGCTGATTTGCATATCGCCATTGTCTAACCCAGGGTGGTGTGGAGAGGAAAAACAATGGATTTGGGCCCAGATCTTTGGACTGGGGTGAATGTGTGACATTGATCCACATTCTGTCCATCACTGTTGTGTTTGCAATTACCGCTCTAAGTGTACTGGGGATGCTCAGACGTGAGTCCCAGGCACTCCACACCCCTGGAATCAAGCTAGCCGGGCTGATGAGAGGTGTTACCTCGAAACCGGGCCGGTCCTCGGATGCTTGTTTCCGTTCTGGGAAGCACATGGCTTTTGTAGTTCGGACTGGACTGTTCCCATGGGGCACAGGGTCAGCGCTGATTTGCATATCGCCATTGTCTAACCCAGGGTGGTGTGGAGTGGAAAAACAATGGATTTGGGCCCAGATCTTTGGACTGGGGTGAATGTGTGACATTGATCCACATTCTGTCCATCACTGTTGTGTTTGCAATTACCGCTCTAAGTGTACTGGGGATGCTCAGACGTGAGTCCCAGGCACTCCACACCACTGGAATCAAGCTAGCCGGGCTGATGAGAGGTGTTACCTCGAAACCGGGCCGGTCCTCGGATGCTTGTGTCCGTTCTGGAAAGGACATGGCTTTTGTAGTTCGGACTGGACTGTTCCCATGGGGCACAGGGTCAGTGCTGATTTGCATATCGCCATTGTCTAACCCAGGGTGGTGTGGAGTGGAAAAACGATGGATTTGGGCCCAGATCTTTGGACTGGGGTGAATGTGTGACATTGATCCACATTCTGTCCATCACTGTTGTGTTTGCAATTACCGCTCTAAGTGTACTGGGGATGCTCAGACGTGAGTCCCAGGCACTCCACACCACTGGAATCAAGCTAGCCGGGCTGATGAGAGGTGTTACCTCGAAACCGGGCCGGTCCTCGGATGCTTGTTTCCGTTCTGGGAAGGACATGGCTTTTGTAGTTCGGACTGGACTGTTCCCATGGGGCACAGGGTCAGCGCTGATTTGCATATCGCCATTGTCTAACCCAGGGTGGTGTGGAGTGGAAAAACGATGGATTTGGGCCCAGATCTTTGGACTGGGGTGAATGTGTGACATTGATCCACATTCTGTCCATCACTGTTGTGTTTGCAATTACCGCTCTAAGTGTACTGGGGATGCTCAGACTTGAGTCCCAGGCACTCCACACCACTGGAGTCAAGCTAGCCGGGCTGATGAGAGGTGTTACCTCGAAACCGGGCCGGTCCTCGGATGCTTGATTCCGTTCAGGGAAGGACATGGCTTTTGTAGTTCGGACTGGACTGTTCCCATGGGGCACAGGGTCAGCGCTGATTTGCATATCGCCATTGTCTAACCCAGGGTGGTGTGGAGTGGAAAAACGATGGGTTTGGGCCCAGATCTTTGGACTGGGGTGAATGTGTGACATTGATCCACATTCTGTCCATCACTGTTGTGTTTGCAATTACCGCTCTAAGTGTACTGGGGATGCTCAGACGTGAGTCCCAGGCACTCCACACCACTGGAATCAAGCTAGCCGGGCTGATGAGAGGTGTTACCTTGAAACCGGGCCGGTCCTCGGATGCTTGTTTCCGTTCTGGGAAGGACATGGCTTTTGTAGTTCGGACTGGACTGTTCCCATGGGGCACAGGGTCAGCGCTGATTTGCATATCGCCATTGTCTAACCCAGGGTGGTGTGGAGTGGAAAAACGATGGATTTGGGCCCAGATCTTTGGACTGGGGTGAATGTGTGACATTGATCCACATTCTGTCCATCACTGTTGTGTTTGCAATTACCGCTCTAAGTGTACTGGGGATGCTCAGACGTGAGTCCCAGGCACTCCACACCACTGGAATCAAGCTAGCCGGGCTGATGAGAGGTGTTACCTCGAAACCGGGCCGGTCCTCGGATGCTTGTTTCCGTTCTGGGAAGGACATGGCTTTTGTAGTTCGGACTGGACTGTTCCCATGGGGCACAGGGTCAGCGCTGATTTGCATATCGCCATTGTCTAACCCAGGGTGGTGTGGAGTGGAAAAACGATGGATTTGGGCCCAGATCTTTGGACTGGGGTGAATGTGTGACATTGATCCACATTCTGTCCATCACTGTTGTGTTTGCAATTACCGCTCTAAGTGTACTGGGGATGCTCAGACGTGAGTCCCAGGCACTCCACACCACTGGAATCAAGCTAGCCGGGCTGATGAGAGGTGTTACCTCGAAACCGGGCCGGTCCTCGGATGCTTGTTTCCGTTCTGGGAAGGATATGGCTTTTGTAGTTCGGACTGGACTGTTCCCATGGGGCACAGGGTCAGCGCTGATTTGCATATCGCCATTGTCTAACCCAGGGTGGTGTGGAGTGGAAAAACGATGGATTTGGGCCCAGATCTTTGGACTGGGGTGAATGTGTGACATTGATCCACATTCTGTCCATCACTGTTGTGTTTGCAATTACTGCTCTAAGTGTACTGGGGATGCTCAGATGTGAGTCCCAGGCACTCCACACCACTAGAATCAAGCTAGCCGGGCTGATGAGAGGTGTTACCTCGACACCGGGCCGGTCCTCGGATGCTTGTTTCCGTTCTGGGAAGGACATGGCTTTTGTAGTTCGGACTGGACTGTTCCCATGGGGCACAGGGTCAGCGCTGATTTGCATATCGCCATTGTCTAACCCAGGGTGGTGTGGAGTGGAAAAACGATGGATTTGGGCCCAGATCTTTGGACTGGGGTGAATGTGTGACATTGATCCACATTCTGTCCATCACTGTTGTGTTTGCAATTACCGCTCTAAGTGTACTGGGGATGCTCAGACGTGAGTCCCAGGCACTCCACACCACTGGAATCAAGCTAGCCGGGCTGATGAGAGGTGTTACCTCGAAACCGGGCCGGTCCTCGGACGCTTGTTTCCGTTCTGGGAAGGACATGGCTTTTGTAGTTCGGACTGGACTGTTCCCATGGGGCACAGGGTCAGCGCTGATTTGCATATCGCCATTGTCTAACCCAGGGTGGTGTGGAGTGGAAAAACGATGGATTTGGGCCCAGATCTTTGGACTGGGGTGAATGTGTGACATTGATCCACATTCTGTCCATCACTGTTGTGTTTGCAATTACCGCTCTAAGTGTACTGGGGATGCTCAGACGTGAGTCCCAGGCACTCCACACCACTGGAATCAAGCTAGCCGGGCTGATGAGAGGTGTTACCTCGAAACCGGGCCGGTCCTCGGATGCTTGTTTCCGTTCTGGGAAGGACATGGCTTTTGTAGTTCGGACTGGACTGTTCCCATGGGGCACAGGGTCAGCGCTGATTTGCATATCGCCATTGTCTAACCCAGGGTGGTGTGGAGCGGAAAAACGATGGATTTGGGCCCAGATCTTTGGACTGGGGTGAATGTGTGACATTGATCCACATTCTGTCCATCACTGTTGTGTTTGCAATTACCGCTCTAAGTGTACTGGGGATGCTCAGATGTGAGCCCCAGGCACTCCACACCACTGGAATCAAGCTAGCCGGGCTGATGAGAGGTGTTACCTCGAAACCGGGCCGGTCCTCGGATGCTTGTTTCCGTTCTGGGAAGGACATGGCTTTTGTAGTTCGGACTGGACTGTTCCCATGGGGCACAGGGTCAGCGCTGATTTGCATATCGCCATTGTCTAATCCAGAGTGGTGTGGAGTGGAAAAACGATGGATTTGGGCCCAGATCTTTGGACTGGGGTGAATGTGTGACATTGATCCACATTCTGTCCATCACTGTTGTGTTTGCAATTACCGCTCTAAGTGTACTGGGGATGCTCAGACGTGAGTCCCAGGCACTCCACACCACTGGAATCAAGCTAGCCGGGCTGATGAGAGGTGTTACCTCGAAACCGGGCCAGTCCTCGGATGCTTGTTTCCGTTCTGGGAAGGACATGGCTTTTGTAGTTCGGACTGGACTGTTCCCATGGGGCACAGGGTCAGCGCTGATTTGCATATCGCCATTGTCTAACCCAGGGTGGTGTGGAGTGGAAAAACGATGGATTTGGGCCCAGATCTTTGGACTGGGGTGAATGTGTGACATTGATCCACATTCTGTCCATCACTGTTGTGTTTGCAATTACCGCTCTAAGTGTACTGGGGATGCTCAGACGTGAGTCCCAGGCACTCCACACCACTGGAATCAAGCTAGCCGGGCTGATGAGAGGTGTTACCTCGAAACCGGGCCGGTCCTCGGATGCTTGTTTCCGTTCTGGGAAGGACATGGCTTTTGTAGTTCGGACTGGACTGTTCCCATGGGGCACAGGGTCAGCGCTGATTTGCATATCGCCATTGTCTAACCCAGGGTGGTGTGGAGTGGAAAAACGATGGATTTGGGCCCAGATCTTTGGACTGGGGTGAATGTGTGACATTGATCCACATTCTGTCCATCACTGTTGTGTTTGCAATTACCGCTCTAAGTGTACTGGGGATGCTCAGACGTGAGCCCCAGGCACTCCACACCACTGGAATCAAGCTAGCCGGGCTGATGAGAGGTGTTACCTCGAAACCGGGCCGGTCCTCGGATGCTTGTTTCCGTTCTGGGAAGGACATGGCTTTTGTAGTTCGGACTGGACTGTTCCCATGGGGCACAGGGTCAGCGCTGATTTGCATATCGCCATTGTCTAACCCAGGGTGGTGTGGAGTGGAAAAACGATGGATTTGGGCCCAGATCTTTGGACTGGGGTGAATGTGTGACATTGATCCACATTCTGTCCATCACTGTTGTGTTTGCAATTACCGCTTTAAGTGTACTGGGGATGCTCAGACGTGAGTCCCAGGCACTCCACACCACTGGAATCAAGCTAGCCGGGCTGATGAGAGGTGTTACCTCGAAACCGGGCCGGTCCTCGGATGCTTGTTTCCGTTCTGGGAAGGACATGGCTTTTTTAGTTCGGACTGGACTGTTCCCATGGGGCACAGGGTCAGCGCTGATTTGCATATCGCCATTGTCTAACCCAGGGTGGTGTGGAGTGGAAAAACGATGGATTTGGGCCCAGATCTTTGGACTGGGGTGAATGTGTGACATTGATCCACATTCTGTCCATCACTGTTGTGTTTGCAATTACCGCTCTAAGTGTACTGGGGATGCTCAGACGTGAGTCCCAGGCACTCCACACCACTGGAATCAAGCTAGCCGGGCTGATGAGAGGTGTTACCTCGAAACCGGTCCGGTCCTCGGATGCTTGTTTCCGTTCTGGGAAGGACATGGCTTTTGTAGTTGGACTGGACTGTTCCCATGGGGCACAGGGTCAGCGCTGATTTGCATATCGCCATTGTCTAACCCAGGGTGGTGTGGAGTGGAAAAACGATGGATTTGGGCCCAGATCTTTGGACTGGGGTGAATGTGTGACATTGATCCACATTCTGTCCATCACTGTTGTGTTTGCAATTACCGCTCTAAGTGTACTGGGGATGCTCAGACGTGAGTCCCAGGCACTCCACACCACTAGAATCAAGCTAGCCGGGCTGATGAGAGGTGTTACCTCGAAACCGGGCCGGTCCTCGGATGCTTGTTTCCGTTCTGGGAAGGACATGGCTTTTGTAGTTCGGACTGGACTGTTCCCATGGGGCACAGGGTCAGCGCTGATTTGCATATCGCCATTGTCTAACCCAGGGTGGTGTGGAGTGGAAAAACGATGGATTTGGGCCCAGATCTTTGGACTGGGGTGAATGTGTGACATTGATCCACATTCTGTCCATCACTGTTGTGTTTGCAATTACCGCTCTAAGTGTACTGGGGATGCTCAGACGTGAGTCCCAGGCACTCCACACCACTGGAATCAAGCTAGCCGGGCTGATGAGAGGTGTTACCTCGAAACCGGGCCGGTCCTCGGATGCTTGTTTCCGTTCTGGGAAGGACATGGCTTTTGTAGTTCGGACTGGACTGTTCCCATGGGGCACAGGGTCAGCGCTGATTTGCATATCGCCATTGTCTAACCCAGGGTGGTGTGGAGTGGAAAAACGATGGATTTGGGCCCAGATCTTTGGACTGGGGTGAATGTGTGACATTGATCCACATTCTGTCCATCAATGTTGTGTTTGCAATTATCAATATTAAGGTCGGCAACTTTACTTCTAACTCCTATGTTGGGAGTGCCCCTTGATTTTTAATTTCTACTCCACTTTTCAAATAACTGCTTCAACTTCTTACTGTCTCAGGGCCAGATGTAGGTAATCCAGATTAACGGATTCTAAAATACCAAATTTTACCGATTCAGTATTTTAGAATCAGTAAATGGGATGTAGGTATCCATTCGGTATTTTTTACCGAATCGGTAAGATTCGGTAAGTATCGAATCGGTATTTACCGATTCGGTATTTCCCATTCATCCCTATGGGCCTCCAGGCCCATAGGAATGAAAGGGAATTACCGAATTGGTAAATACAGATTCGGTAAAATGGGGAACACATTCAAGGGTGGCAGGGTGTCACATTGACACCCTGTTGCACCCCTGAATAGTGCACGGGTGCACATGTGGCACACATGCATGCCCTAAGGGCATGTATGTCTGCCACATGGCACTGTTAAAAAAGCAAAACATTGCTTTTTTAACGGTTTTCGTTATTTACCACCAACTTGTAGTTGGTGGTAAATAACGAATACTTACAAGTAAAAAGCACTCACTTGAGTGCTTCCTACATTAAGGATTCTGTAAATTACCGAATCGGTACTTAAGAATTCGGTAATTTACCGATTCCTTAAATTACCAATTCGGTAAATTACCGAATCCTTAAATTAGGCCCCTACATCTCAAATGCCTAATACCGGTCGTCAACGGCCGAAATTCGGTAATTTCGGCCGTTACCGACCGGTATTAACTTCCTACATCTGGCCCTCAGTTCTTTAAGTATGCAGAATACAAATTGTGTCTCACGGAACGCAGTTGGATTAATAATAAACTAGATAACCCAGATTGTTTTATTGGGTTACATTATAAGGAATTTTAACAATGTTTGTCTGCACTCTTCCCAGGGCATTTAGAGGAAGGGTGACCCATTTAGCCAAGTCATGAAGCGTCAGACACAACAGCATTCACAAGTTCAAGCTCCAACTGAGCGCGGACTCTAAAGCAATGGTCCCCTAAGTATGCGAAGCTTAATCTATGAACGGGAATTAAGTCTTGCCAATCAACTACCTCCCAACCGCCTAAACAGGGACATGGAGTGATTTATCCCAGTTGACCCTCAGCCCTGAGTCGTCAATGTGATGCAGTCTTCTGGGCAGTTCAGCCATTGGAAGACCCGGACTTCAGCATCACAGCAAACCCAGCAGCTCGATAGCCAGAGAAAATAATATTGGGGACAGCAGGCAGCCAAGCCTGGTACCTCTGCAGATGTAGAAGGGAGAGGAAACTATGGGCCATATGTATCATTCCAAATTACGATCGCAAATATGGAAATTCTCAGGCTTAGTGGTATGTATTAATGAAAAACTGCCTAGCAAAATAAGGAATCGCAAAATTTCCCTATTTTGTGATTACATTTAAGGAATCGCAAATTGCAATTCCTTAAATGCAATGTAAGAAGCACAGAAAAAGTGCAATTTGGTGGTAATTTGCAATTTCTTTGAAAAATGCATTTTTCTGCATTTTTCAAAGTGCAATATGGTGCAGATACATGCCCTTAGGGCACGTATGTGCGCCACATGTGCACCCGTGCTTATTTCAGGGGTGCAACAGGGTGTCCTTTTGACACCATTGCAACCATGATATTGCATACTCAATTTGCGATTCTCTAATTGCTAATCGCAACTTGAGAATATGTTCCCATTCATTCTTATGGGCCTCTAGGCCCATAGGAATTTCTTTTACAAATGCACTTTATGCAATTTGTAAAGGTGCCATGTGACGCTCATACATGCCCTTATGCGCACACATGTCATTTCCAGGGGTGCATCAGGGTGTTCTTGAGCCACCCCTGCACCCTTGGAATTTTTCTCAATTTGCGATTAGCAAATTGCGAATCGCAAATTGAAAATAATTTCGCATTCACTCCTATGGGCCTCCTGGCCCATAGAAATGAATGGGAAATTATTCCTTAATTGCGATTAGCAATTTGCTAATCGCAATTAAGGAATTTCTTGAGACACACCTGCACCCGTGAAATTATTCTCAATATGCGATTCGCAAAATTGCGAATCGCAAATTGAAAATAATTTCGCATTCATTCAAAGGGGCCTCCTGGCCCATAGAAATGAATGGGAAATTATTCCTTAATTGCGATTAGCAATTTGCTAATCGTAATTAAGGAATTTTAAGAAATCGCTAAAAAAAAGCGATTTTCTACATACATACCATTTTGCGATTTCTAAATAGCGATTCCTTAAAAATCACTATTTAGAAATCGCAAAAGGGAATGTTGATACATATGGCCCTTAGTGAGCACAACAAACTTCAAAGACATTAATCGGTATAAACTATGAGAGCTGAAACCCCTGAACGTTGGAATGAAAAAGAAATGGATTGAGACTGAAAAGGCTTGGACCCATTTCGTGGTCATGAGGAACTTCTGCTATGGAAGGAGCAACTGAAGAGACTGCTGGGGAAAGACCAATCCTTGCTTTGGGATCTGGGGCTGGTCTGCAGTTTGCTGTTCTAACCAAGGAAGAGTCTGTTGGGACTATGCTTGGAGGCGCTGGGTACCCCTGCTTGACAAAGACTGTGCTTTGTGCTGTGTCTTGAACCCCAAGGGCCCGAGGTGAGCTGGCTCCCTGTTTGGAAAAACAGGAACATAAAAGTTTCTGGTGAAGTCCCAAGCAACGCAGTGTGCATGTGCTTTTGCAGCTTGAGACCCTTTGGAAGTTTTGCCTTGTGATCGTGGGCATGCAGGAAGTAAACGGAGTCTCGGACGCGCATGGTGCGTGTCGTGGTGCAAGCCTAGGTGTTGGTGAGGAGCGCCTGGTTGTTGTGTGCACCAGTAGAAAGAGGAGGCTCGGACGTACACAGTGCATGTTGTGGTGCAAGCCAGGCACTGGTGAAGAGGGCCTGATAGTGGTGTGCACCGAGTGAAGAAGTGAGTCTCGGACAGGCAGAGTGCGTGTCCAGGTGCAGCCAAGGCGTTGGTGATGAGCGCCTGGTCATCGTGTGCACCGAGAGAAGAGATGCGACTCGGACGTGCAGGGTGCGTGTCAAGGTGTAGCCAAGGCATTGGTGAAGAGCACCTGGTCCTGGTGTGCACCGAGCGAAGAGGTGAAACTCGGACACAGAGGGTGCGTTTTGAGGTGCAAGCCGATGCATTGGTAAAGAGCGCCTGGTCATCGTGTGCACCAGAGAAGAGGCGAGTCTGGGACCCGCAAAGTGCATGTCGAGGTGCAACCAAAGGCGCTGGTGAGGAATGCCTGGGTAGTATGTGCACCAACATCAAAGTAAGCCTCCACAGTGCTGAGGGCGGGTCTCGGTTTCTACAGAGACCACCAGGAGGAGGACTAGGTCGTTGATCCCTCGGAGTGAAAGAATAGCAGCACGGACCGGCAGCCCCGGAGGAGCTGAGCCACCGGCCTGAGCCCGCTGTGCCCATTGACGGAGTTCTGGATCAAGGCCTAAGTTGCTGAAGGAAGAGAGGAGAGTGGGGTCACGCCCCCCCAGGTAACGTGGATCACCACCTGGGGTGGGGACGGGGGATCAGAGGGACACTCACTCGGCCTCTCACTTCAGTCAGCTGCACTAGCCTGTTGCTTCGGTTCAGATATAGGCCCGTGATGGCCCAAGGATGGGCAGTACTAGAGCCAGAGTGAGAAGCGGTACTTTTGTGTCATCATTGATCCAGGTTGGGGCAACTGTTAATGGAGCACCTAAACTGTTGTATTACACTTTGCATTATTGCTGCTAATGAACTATCGAACTGTCGTATGACGCCTGACTTTATTTGTGCTTGACAAACTACATGATTGGTGTGCTACGCACTGCGTTATTTTTCCCTTGCAGAGTACATGAGTGTAACGTGTCGCATTGCATTATTTCTTCATCGCACAGTGCCTGATTATAACGTGGCGACCTGCCTAACCTTTTGGAATCGGTTAGACATAAGCTTAACTGTTGGTTAGAAGCGGTGGTTGGGATTAGAACCTACCAATCCACCAGAAGAAATATTACCCATTATTATATATTGGTTTTGTATCCTGTGGTCATAACGTATATCTTATTATATAAAGATTATACCTGTTTTATAAAAACATGTGTGGAGTCTATTTGTGGTGACATCATTGGGATGCTGTGAGTGTCGTTGCACATACTGTACACTCACGCCTTGGCGTTAAGCCTGGCTGCTTGTGCCATGCTACTAAGGGGGTGAACAGGGCTATCTCGGACGGTGTCCTTACTTAGCCTAATGTTGCAACGAGGGGTCATGATCTCGCACCTGGCGACAGCAGTGTGAGACAGGGACTCCCGCCTCCAGCATTTGGTGGCAGCAGTGAGGGACAAGGACCCCCACTTCCAACACAGGTCATAATTTTAAATTACACCATGGGGTTATGGGGGTCACAGTAAAGTTAGTGTAAGAAGATTAGGAGGTCACAGTGGTAGGTCACAGAGGCAACCAATGGTGAAGTCAGGAGTGTTTACAGTGCTGGAAATAAGAACAAAGAAAGAACAACAACGCAGCAAAACCATTGAAACAAAAGCCCAAATCACACACACCCAACCCTACCTACCCTAAACTTCAACTCCGGAAGCATCTGCCATCCAAACTCCCACTTGAGAACAAACATTAGAAAGAGAGGGCGTGCGGCAGTCGCCATTGCCTCCATGTATCAAACCATAAGGAAGGAGAATGTGCTGCAGGCTAAGCAGGTAGGAGGCATGAGACTGTTATGCAAAGAGGCATTTGTCAATGACTGCAAACTTAGAAGGTTTTTGCCTTCAAGGCCTAAATATTGGAAATCAATCCGTGTCCACAGGTCGCGTCGTCATGGGGTCTGAGTCCGAAAGCCCTTGGGGGAGGGGCTGTTGTGCTTCCTGATTCAAGTTCTCTCGATGGGTGCTCTCTGCCTGAGAGGAGATCCAGTCACCTGCCACCAACCCCTTCCGCTTCCACACACGCAGGGGCCCGCGCGCCCTGCAATGGGATGCAACTATACCTGACCTAACCAAGATGCACGTCAGATCTCCAGGGGGGAGATGTTTGGGGCAAGAGCACCTTGCAATTAGATGCCCAGTCCCAAGCTGCTTCTGGAGTCCAAAGAAATAGGAGTGGAGTTATGAAGGACCTTCAATTTGGCAGGAAAGATGAGTCTGTATGACAAATTCAGTGCTCAAAGTTTTTGTTTAACTGCATCTAAGGCATTGCGCTGTTTCTGTACACTATGGGTGTAGTCTGGAAACATTAGAATGCAGGCAGCCTGGAAGGGCATGGTTCTATGTGATCGTACCCCTCGGATGGCATACCTGTCCTTACCATTAAGGATTTGGGCTAAAAGGGACTGAGGGGAAGTTGCCGGTGCAGGTCAATGTGCTAAGGGTATTAGGGCCCGCTCTAAGACAAAGCAAGAAGACAGAGTGTCTTGTGTAGCCAGGATTTTATCCAATCTACTAAAAATCTTTCAGAGGAAGGACCCTCCACACCCTCTGGGAAGCCAACGAAGTCAAGGTTGTTCCTGCGTGTGCAGTTTTCAGCATCCTCCCTGCACTTTTCTAGGATTGTGGTGGACGCAGAAAGGTGTGGACAGTGGAGCTGAGCTCTCACACAGAGTCCTCGAGCTCTCAGACATGACACTCCACTCCTGAGACCCTGTCCAGTACATTGTACAGGTGTTGGTGGTGCAACAGCATCATGTCCACACCTACCTCCCCAATGCTTTTCTCGAGTGCCATGCAGGTGGGCAGTATGGCTTGGAGGAGCGAAATGACACTAGCAGCATCCAACGATGTCACGACATGCAGAGGGTCCGCAATAGAAACAGAGGTTCCAGACACAAAAATGGTGAATCTGTTGATCTTCATCTGGGCCTGAGCAGAGGGCGTGCGATCTTTACTCATGGCAAGGGGCAGATGTAGAAGCTGAGCAGTCGGGGAGCACTAGTACTGTGTCCCTCTGCCTGCTTGCACCACAGCTCATTGTGAGCAGCACAGACAGCCGATCACCCTCACAACAGTGTGTCTCAAGGCCCAAGGAGCGAAGAAGATGGCAGTCGCAAAGTACAAGTGGAGTGGCACCCCACCCCCAAACTCCAGAAAATGTGCCAAAGAACCAGATTATCCCGGCAGGAAGTCTAGTGGGGTCCTCAAGGGTGGCATTGGCGCCATCGTGCAGTGCCCACCATCCAAGAGTCAAGTCCCCTGGGGGGGAGAAAGTAACCAGACTAGACTGATCGCCAGTTATGGCCCACCTCCGTCAGCACAAGCCCAGTCCACAAACACAGGAGGCAGAGTAGGAGGGTTACACCAGAAGTCCAGCCCAGAATGCTGTGGGTGACCTCTAATCCCTCCTCAAAGTAGACAAGAAGGGGGGCACCCCAGTGCAGTTCCCAAGTGGCCCTATAACAGCAGCAGCACCAGTCACTGCCACAGTCCCAGCACAGGTCTGCTGAGCACGGTCAGAACACTCCACCAGTCACATCCGGTCAGGCACCACAGGGGAGAATCAGGAACACAGCGGGCGGCAGAATTCACTCCATGCCACACTGAGCTCGTCGCATGGCCACTCAGTTAGCTCTCCCGAGTTTGGCTGCCATCTTCAGACCCGCTGCTACCTTTGAAACACATACACCGAAAGGCATTTTAATGAAAATGGGGTTCAGTTGACCCTACTTCTGTTTACTCTTGCCAAGCAGAATAAGGTGGACTGCAACACATATTTGGGGGGACAGGGATGGTGGAGATGCAGCATGAATTTTGAGTTTCTTTAGCACCATTTGTAAAGCAACAAGTCTTAGGAAGGTACTTGAAAGGGACATGTCCTCCTAATTTGCTAGCTATTACTATGTACATCTGGTCCACAGTTTATATATTCAGCCCCAAAGTATCCTAAATAAGTAATTGTGGGCGTGACTTTTAGGCTATCAAAATGAGAGAGGATAAATGAGCTAACCTGAAGAATGCTGTACACATGGTAAGTCACATGAATAATGGAATGGGTGACAGCAGTAGCTGTGTAAGTCTCTGAATGGTATGCAAGTAAAGAATGTGTGACTTATAGGTGTTATGACAATTGCCAATTACAACGCTGGACAGAACTTGAACCCGAGATTCAGAGGTGAAAGAAAAGTCTAAACCAACCCAATCAGTCATTCTTCTTTTCAGAGGCAACAAAATGGAAACACTTTCAGAGATGCTGACATCTGGTGTGATGTACCTGAACCCCACGCTTACTAATTTCTGTTTTTAATCGATAAGCTTACAGGCCATGTGAAAAGTATCTATTTTAGAAGAGAAACGAAATAGTAAGTAACTTACCAACATGTGTAACATAAAACCAATTAGTTCTTATCTCTCAATTTAAGCCCATCTATTTCAGTGTAAAGGTATATCTTTCAGTCAATGACTGCAGAAGGCAAGAATGTTAAATGTCAGATTTCGTTCACGGTTCAGTGAGAAGAGGGACAATGTTTTTTGACAGGCTGGAACTGACAGATGACAGCTATTTTCTGCTTGAACTAGGCTGCTGACATGCGTGCAAAGAGTGCACGTTGGTGGCTTGTGTGCCTCCAACAGCTGAGCTTTGGGTTACAGCGTAAATCTTTCAAACATAACTTGCAGCTGTACTGCCTCCACAACTAACAAGAATTTTTTTTGTTTATTTGTTCTCTAGTATCTCCATTGTTAA
The DNA here is from genome assembly GCF_964261635.1 of Lissotriton helveticus. NCBI lineage: Eukaryota > Metazoa > Chordata > Amphibia > Caudata > Salamandridae > Lissotriton > Lissotriton helveticus. The sequence continues at coordinate 1,534,171,003 of NC_136067.1, forward strand.
GGTTAAAATGCAAATGCGACATTAAATTCGCTTTTGCATATCCCAAGAAACTCGATAGGAACTAGGCAAATCTAAAAAGACATCACAAGTCTTCTATTCAAGTTTGCTTGTCTGTGTTGTGAAATGTGGTGAATGTCCTTAAGCTGCTTTTGACGTACAAGGGGATCCCAAATAAACATTTCCCATAGAGTCAGAATGGTATTTTTTACTTCCCTATTCGACAAACTGTTTCCCGGATCATTACCTTGTTTCATTAGCAATGGGATCTAAAAAAAATGACAGCTTTTTGTAGAATTAAAATAAAGATGTGTACACTCTTAACATCAAATGCTAGGGAGAAAATGTAATACAGCGTTTCTATAGTAAGTTCCTAAAATCATTTTGTTTTATGATAAAATGTTTGGATCATGTGCCTCCCCCCTAAAACAGGTAGTTTCTGTCCTTTACACTTTAGCTTGGTTGATGAGGGTCCTACTGCAACCCTCACTGCCCCGCAAAGTGGAGTGGGATCACCTGCTTTTAATTGCAAAGCCATTTTTAAGACTCAAACAAGCTTTACATTCAACAGTTCACATCACATTGTCCATTCTCACATGTCTTTACCATATATGGCACTACCTTTCACTGGTGATCTAAAAACAAAATAGCTAAACTAAGATTGATTTTGCTAATGTCACAAATAGACTCGCCTTTTGTCTGATCCTAGTCACCATTTATTGTTATTAATAAGATCTTAGTGAAAACATTGATATTCTATCAATATACAAAGAACATTACATTATAACGACTAGGGGCACAACCCATTTTAGTTAATCATGTCAATAATGGAGTATTCACAAGAAATAATGTATTTCGAACACATTTCCACGTGGGAGCGGTCACAGGCCCCCCAGCAGTTTATTGTACCGTTCAATAACAATGAGATTCTGTCAGTATGTGACTGAAAAAAGATGTGGTGGTGAATGAGTATGCCCTCAAATATTAGATTGCACACCTGTGCTTAAATGTACAGACACGTTCCTAATAGCATGTCCCCGTACAATTCCGTTCATGAACCAAGTTTTTGATGCTTTAATAAGAGGTGACACAATTTGGAAATTGTGGTTGCATATTTTAGTTGCGGTGTCAAAGGACTTTAACATTTTCTACATATTTTTTGGGTTTGATTATAGATATATAGATATATAATGATGTCATCTACTTATCCTGCTATTTACAAATGTGCTATGTACTGTTGTTTTTATGCATCTTTTATGGCTCTAATGGGCCGAAATAAAGATTTATGAATGAATATATAATGTTGCATTTTGATGAACATCTGCCTATAAATATACATGTACAAATTGAAAAACAAAATGTAACTATGGGGTGTCATTATACGTTCCCAAAACTACTGAAATAGCACAAAGTACAGTAGCTATGTAGAGAGACCCACTGTTACAATGGTTGTCATTAGATGTCTTTAGGGATTATAAAGCTATATATTATAGAAGTCATCTCTCTTTTTTGAATTAAGGATTTTATTAAACTTTGTCTGCAAAAAAAATATATATTGGAATTTTCCCTCTTCCCATTGCAGTCCAAACCCACATTGGATAGTTGTTCCTGGCTGGCCGAGCCCTCCCAGAGGTAGCAAACATCTTATAGTCTTATTTGTTTATAGGCCACACACCGTCACAAACTCTTCCAGTTACTATAGGAGTGGGGCACAGTTATATCCAGGTATTTACTATAAACTAGGGCATGGCCGCATATAAAGATGTTACATGTGTTTTGTCATTGACCTCAATATCCCAGGACCCCAACCTCGTCTGCAATCTGTATGATAACGGTTCCAACGCCAGAGCAAACAGCACAGGGGATAGTTAGCATCTCTCTCTAGCCCCTCTGCCCAGACTCCAAGTATCTGACACTATGCCCCAAGTCCCACCCTCGCCTCATGGTTTGTGTATAATAATTGCACACATTCATCCTATTAGGGTCGAACGCCATACTCTGCAAAACTGCCCACATGTAATGGCATTCCACCATATGATACTACCCCTCCAAGTCTAAAATAAGCACAATATGGGCAGCAGAAGGGACATGCTTGTGCATAATATGGTTATGTCTCCTAATATTGAGCATTGTGCTCCTTTCAGGTATAAACCCTGTTTGATCCAGGTGTATGAGCAAACCTATCACCCTGAGTAGTCTGTTGGCTAGTACTTTACAGAGCAATTTCACATCTGTGTTTAGCATAGACAGTGGTCTATAAGAAGACAAGCAGATGGGATATACCCTTTCTTTAGGGATAATTACCTTCACCGTGTCGTACATGCTTTGAGACAGTTCTCCCTTTTCTCGTACCTCTTGGTAGATATACCCCTATAAGTGCTATAAATGTCGGATGGCATTATTTGATATTGTTTTTCCGGGAAGCCATCGGCTCCTGCGGCTTTCCCCTTCATCAGGCCCTCCAGAGCCTCCTTCAATTCTGCCATCTCAAACTGGGCTTCAAGCATTTGCCATTGTTGCGCAATGAAGCATGGCAGCCCAGCTCCTAACAAGAACCAGTCCTGCTCCTCCTCCGAGGACGTTTGAGCTCAAGTAAACACCTTTTGCGAGTATTCTGTTCAGGCCAGGTTAAGCTGACCTCAGTCTACAATATCCACAGGGTTGTTTGCTCTCAGGTGCAGGAAATGAGAATGTGGATGGTACTTCTTAAGTAGCCATGCCAACATCCTCCCCTTCTTTAGTGACGCTTCCATATTTATTGTAAGGCTCTGTTAGACCTGTCATCCTTAGGATAGTCTTCCCCCAAATGTTATGCCTGCTTACCTCATCTTTTTGATGATTCTTTTGTCGGCCTCAGGACTGTGAGTACTTTACCACTGCAGACCAGTGCGAAAGTGCATGTGCTTCTCCCCTAAGCATGGCAATATTGATATATATACACAATTGACATACTTAATTTACTTGAAAATCCCTTGTAAAGTGGTACACCATATACCCAGGGCCTGCAACATAAATGCTACTAGTGGGCCTGCAGTACTGATTATGCCACCCACACAAGTTCGGGCTGGACTGTTCCCATGGGAACAGGGCCAAGACTAACTTGCATACGGCTGGGTATAAACTGGAATGGCCTGGCGTGCAAAAAAAAATGGTTTTAACCCAGATCTGTGACTGGGGGGTAAATGTTTGATTAAGCCAGCATTCCAACCATCATCTTTTATTTTTGGATTTGTCACCCTAAGTGGGGTGGGTATGCCCAGAGGTGGGTCACGTGCTCACTACGCCACCAGATTCAAGCTAGCCTGGCTGATGAGGGGTGTTACTCCGAAACAGGTCCCAGGATGCTCCTTTCTGGCCTAGGGAAGACCTGGCCTGGTATGTTTGGGCTGGACTGTTCCCACGTGGAACAGGGTCAAGACTGATTTCCACATGGCTGAGTCTGAACTGGAATGGCGTGGCATGTCAAAAAACAATGGATTTAACCCAGATCTGTGTTTGGGGTGAACGTTTGATTAATTCAGCATTCTGCCCATCATCTTTTCCTTTTGCATTTGTTACCTTAAGTGGGAAGAGTATGCCCAGAAATGGGTACCGTGCTCCCTATGCCACCAGATTCAAGGTACCCTGGCTGATGAGGGGTGTTACCCCAAAATCTGTACCAGGATGCTTGTTTCTGGTCCAGGCAAAACCTGGCCTTTCAGTTCGGGCTGGATTGTTCCCATGTGAACAGGGTCAAGACTGATATGCATATGGCTGGGTCTAAACTGGAATGGCGTGGCGTGAAAAAAAAGATGGATTTAACCCATATCTGTGACTGGGGTGAATGTTTGATTAATTCAGCCATTCCGTCCATCATCTTTTCTTTTTGCATTTGTCGCCCGAAGTGGGAAGGGTATGGCCAGAGGTGGGTCCTGTGATCAGTAAGCAACCAGATTCAAGCTATCCTGGCTGACGAGGGGTGTTACCCTGAAACTGGTCCCTGGATGCTTGCTTCTGGTCCAGGGAAGACCTGGCCTGGCAGTTCGGGCTAGACTGTTCTCATGGGGAACAGGATCAAGACTGATTTGCATTTGGCTCTGTCTAAACTGAAATGGCGAGGCATGCAAATAACAATGGATATCATATAACCCAGATCTGTGACTGGGGGTGAATGTTTGATTAATTCAGCATTCCGTCCATCATCTTTTCTTTTTACCCACACAAGTAGCCTTTCAAACCTATCTCAGGCCTGCCATCGCAGGACCTGTTTGTACATTTACTGCCACTTCTACTTGGCATTTAAATCTACCTACGAAGCCTTAACTTCCCTTTTTATCACACATAAGTCACCCCTACATTAGGCCCCAGGAAGCCCATAGAGCAGTGTGATGTGGAAGTAAAAGTTAGGACATATACTGGTAGGTTTTGCAATTCCTAGTCGTGACAAGCACCCAAATTCGTTCTTCACTACTGTGAAGCCTACTCCTCTCACAGGTTAGCATTGGGAATTCCTCAATACAGTTTTAAGCCGTAAATCATGATCAGAAAGGAGTACCTGCATCATGATTTATATCTTTGGAATGGTAATGATAAACTCTCTTTAAAGGTAAAGTTGGATTGAACAATATTATTCTAGAAATGCCACTTTTAGACAGTGGGCCTTTCTTTGCTTTTACTGCACTGTGTGCCTGCAGCCTGTCTCCAATAAACATCTAGGATGGGTGACAGCTACACTTTGTGCATTCCCTCTAGACAGCCGCGAACACAGGAAGAGTAGGTGGGACAGAGAACTCATCTGCATTCATCTTCATTCTTCCTGGGCAGAAATTCGAGGGGGGAGCTGACACTTACACTGAAAAAGCAGTGTATTGTTTCCCACACAAATGGTGAATTGACCCCTACTGATAGTCTGGAGCCAGGGCTGAAAAGAAAGGACCTGTGTGCACTTCAAAGACTCTTATTTGAAGTCACCCCAACTTCAAAGGCACAACTAGTTAAAGGGTAATATGGCTCTGACACCACCAAGAGAGTATACTATTGGACTTGTGAAGAACTTTGCCAGGAATAAAGACTGCTGAGCTACAACAGTTCGGGTTCCACCAAACTCAGTAGGCAATGGTCTAGACTTCTGAAAAACCCCGGTTTACCAACTCTGCTACCGCGGGGCTTTTCTTTGGGGGAAGATGTGGAAGAGAGCTATTTAAGCCTTTGCCTACAAATTACTAATTCCTTGGATATAATAGTTCCCTTGCGGAAAACTATAGATCGGCATAAGCTTGCCATGCCTTGGTATTCCAATGACCTTCTTCAGGTGAAGCTGCGATGTAAACAGGCAGAAAGAGCTTGGAGGAAGCATTATACAGAGTCAGATAAAGCCCTCATTAAGCAACCGCTTTCGGACTATAAAGCACAGATCAAGTGCGCCAAAGCCAAGTATCTCGAGGATATGCTGATGCAGGCATCAAACAAGTCGCAGACTCTGTTTAAAATTGTTAATGATCTTTCCCACCCGGCTTGTGCGACAAATAACACCTCGGCTTCTCAGTCCCTATGTGACTCCTTGGCAGCTGCATTCAAGGATAAGATTACTACCATCTTGAGTGGACTTTCCAGCTCAGGCACTCCCTGCCTACAGCCTTTCGCAGCTCTAGCACCTTTATCCATTCTAGGTAATTTAGAAGAAAAGGCAGGTCAACCTCGGCTGGACAGTTTCACTCTCCCTTCCTTTGAGGATTTCTGTATAGTGGCAAACGGGGTGTCTTCGGGGTCTCCGATGGACCCGCTGCCCAATACATTTTGGAAGTTGTTCCATGAGGAACTCTTCCGCCCACTTTACTCTGTCTGTCATCAGTCTTTCAGTACTGCCACGGTTCCAGAATGCGGGAAACTAGCAGTGGTTTTTCCTCTCTTGAAGAAGCCTACATTGGATCCTACCTGCCCGGCGAATTATTGGCCAATCTCGCTGCTCCCCTTTCCTGTTAAAATCATGGAGAAAGTCGTTACATGGTCTCTGTCCAGCTTTCTGGAAACTAACACCTGTCTGGACATGGCTCAGTTCGGCTTCCGGCCAGCTCATGACACGGAATCTGCGCTGGTGGTCGTCTTGGACGATCTTCGTTCGCGGGTCGACACTGGTCGGGCAGCTTTTTTAGTACTGCTCGACATGTCGGCCGCGTTCGACACGGTCAGCCACGCCACTCTCATCAGCAGACTGGAAGAGATTGGGGTAGTCGTGTTGGCGCGGGATTGGCTAGTCTCCTACCTTTACAACAGACACCAGGTGGTGGCTTTGCCGCCTTTTAGATCAGGCTTCAGAGGAGTAGGGCAGGGCGTGCCCCAGAGCTTGGCAATCAGCCCTATTCTATTTAACCTGTACCTTCGTCCTCTCATCAGCTTGATCAAATCCTTTGGTATTTCGGTAATTAATTATGCCGATGATATGCAGCTTGTCTTCTCCTTTGAAGGCAAAGATGCTGTGTCTAAAGAGACTTTTCATCGCTGCATGACAGCTACTGCGGACTGGTTGCGACACAATTCCCTCCAGTTTAATGGCTCTAAGACGGAGGTACTGTACTGTTCAACTGACCGCACCCCACGTCCTTTGCCAGAAGACTTCTGGCCAACATCTTCTTTGGGCACGGTGGTGGCGGCGGACTCTGCTCGCAACCTGGGGGTTATGTTTGGCCCTAATTTACAACTGGATGGTTTTGTCAATAAGACGATTACCACATGTGTGATGTTGCTCCGCACTTTGCCCAAGATTCTTCCTATGCTCCCAGTACAGACCAGACCAGAGGTAGTGCGTAGTATTATCCTTAGCAGGTTAGATTACTGCAACGCATTGCTTCTGGGTGCCCCTAGTACTTTAATTAGTAAGCTGCAGCGCATACAAAATATGGCAGCTAAGCTTGCCCTCTCTCGTTTGTGCTCAGCCTCCTCCTCTCTGGCGTTAAAAGATCTTCATTGACTGCCTGTCCAGCAGCGCATCTGTTTGAAAGCATCCTGCCTAGTCTTCAAGGCCCTTCATGGGCAGGGGCCAGTTTTGCTGCAAAAGCTTTTTTCATGGTATTCCACAGCCAGACCTCTACGTTCTTCTTCGGCATGTCTGGTGGTAGTCCCTAGAATCCAGAGGTTACGGATGAGCGGCCGTTCCTTTGGCTTCACGGCCGCCAAGCTTTGGAATTCCCTTCCTCTGTCTCTAAGGAGTCTGGGGGAACTTGCACCCTTTAAAAAGGGTTTGAAGACTCACTTTTCCCCAGGGCAGGGTAATATTGCATTTGTGTATTGGTCAGGTAGAGTCAAAGCGCCAGGATACCCTCTGGGTGACGGTCTGCGCTATAAAAGTATGCAATACATACATACATACATACACACAAGGATTGACACTCTGTTTGACTGCTGCTCTGGAAGAACTGCTTTTCTGCTTTACTGTGCTGCCATGCTGCCTGCTGATCTCTGTCTTTCTGAGGACAGTGACTGGACCCATCTTACTTGAACCCAGAGTGACTCTAAGGGCTTACTGGCTTGCCCCTTTTTCTGAAGTCTCTGGGCCATCAAAGACTTGCTTCAACCCTGCATCAGCACCCGGACTCTGCCATCTGTGAGTCATGCGCAGGCAAGTGGTGGCAATCCAGTCCTGCATACTTGAAAAGTGATTTCTGCTGTAGAAATCCATCAAAGGTGACACATTATTGACTTTAAGCCTATCGGAACTGACGCATCGCCCTTCGACACCTCTGCCACTGGATGACATCGCTTCCACGGACTGTGCCTCTTGATGACATTGCTCCAATAGACTGAGAGGTTCGACGCCGACAGAGTGTGCGGCTCATAAAGAAGTTTGTCAACGAAACCTTCATTGACGGTGCAGATTGGAACTGATGCCTCACCTGCATCCATGGGATCGAAGATGACACCTCACCTCCTCTGCTCCTTGCATTGAATCTTTGATGCTGACACTTACTCCCTCCAAAGTACTTTTTCAGTGGGACCTGTATGAGTCCTGTAGCCAGACTACCCTCTATCACGGTCAGCCTGAACTTCAGATTTACCCTCGATTAGCGCAACCAGATGTCCCCAGGCGGCACTTTAGGACTCTTTATGACTCTATGGTACTGTTGTATAGCGTTTTAGGACCCTAGTGTAATTTTCCCGATTCATTCCCTTATATAGGTATAATTCACATTACCCTTATATTCGCATAGAAACCATACCCATGTTTAGACATAGCCCATGCGGTCCTACTACAGGCATGGCTACTTCCACTAGTTCCAAAAAGCCACAACAATTTCTTGGAAAACTCAGCTTCAGCAGTCAGGGACATCCCCTTTCTTGAATATTGATTTATCCTAGAAATCATGGCGTTTTCAAAGAACTACTGTTCTTTGGTGATGTTATTATGTCCGACCATACATCAATCCAGGCACCTTCAAGGTATAAATATGCCTACACTTGCCCTAGCAAACACACGGTGGTTTGGATCAGTTCGACTATCTACTTGCTTGACGCATCTCGCTACAGCAAGTGCCGAAGGAAGCCGACCATCCAGCTGACGCACTGACAGAGAGGCTGCCTTTCTCTCGCTGAGAATCTAGCTCCAGTGTTTCCAAGCTCCCCTTGCGGGGTGTAGGGAAATCGAGTCCGTAGACAGAGATACCAGACCTCCTTCATTCTAAACCAAGGTACGGACTACGGAGCTGATTAGACCCTAAGAGAGATCTTGGATAGATTATTGGCAAAGAAACTAAACCTATGCTACACCTCACTTACTTCTTCCCTCATACTAGACTTAGGTTAGGTACATTGGGGTAGGCGTATTTTAGAAGCACCATTTGAGTATTTTAAGTCTTTGTTTTTCATGTATGTATTTTGTCGTGTATTTCTATAGGTTCTGATTCGATCCCCCTATTCCTGACCCTATTCTGGTTAAACTTACTAGCTAGTTAACTAACAGTCAGCCCATGAGGCAAGAAATCCCCCATGATGCAGATACCGTTATCTGACGCAGTCACACTACGGCACAGGAACGTACCCTCTGGCCACATGCTTGTTTCTTCTTACGCGCCAGGACACTCTGGTAGTATTTGAGCGCGATATAAAACAGCTAAAATAAAAATAAAAATAAAAATATCTGATTAGGTCATAACGCTTGAGATCTAATTAGACAAGCGACATTCCTCCAGCCCCTGATAAGGCATACGACGTTCTCATAACAAATCAAACCTATGACAACCTGGATAATCCGTGCGGCCATTGTTTTGATTTCACAGAGAACTTTAGTAAAGAATGTGCTAACGAGCAAGTCGTATGACATCTTTATTGACGTACCTATGTCCATCCTTACGTCAATCTCGGCACCTTTAAGGTATAAATATTGCCGACCTTGCCCTATGCAAACACACGCGTGGTGACAAGACGGAGCAGCCATACTTGCCGAAGCCGAGAGCAGAAGCAGACCCCGCAGGCAGCAGCCCCGCCTTCCTGACGCGCTGAGAGACGCGCTGCTATCTCAAGCCGAGAGACCCAGCACCGGCGCTTCTGGGCAGCCCTCGCAGGCAGCCTGGAATATCGAGAGCAGAGAAAGAGATACCATTCCTCATTCATCCTAAATTCCAGGTACAGAACTGAATAACCCCTCCTAGAGAATTCTTTAGTTATTCACTTGGCAAAAACAAACTTAAACTAAACTGTAACTTTCTATTCCCGCCCACGCATTAGACTTAGGTCAGGTACACGGGGTAGGCGTATTTAGAAACACCAGTTGAGTACGTTTAGTCAAATGTATATGTGTATGTAAATATATTTTAATCATTTTAAACATCATATGGCTCAGAAACCATATCAATGTTTTTACAGTATTATTTTATACTATTGCTTCTAATGTATGCACTTTACTTAACTATAAGTATTGCAATAATATCGATCCATTTCTCTTGTACGAGAAAAGAGACTGATCAATAAATAACATATTTTATTGAACACGCCCGTCTCTTCCTTTTCTCTACATTCTGATGAGACTAAGAATGCACGTACTGACTGAGTAAAATAATTGCCTTGTGCTCACACGACTCTCGAGATTGACTCTTGATTAGGGGAGAGCAAAGTTGTCATGTTCTATGGTTGTCAGAAACTAAATCCCTTCTTGTCTAATCAGGGGAGTTAATCCTTCCTTGAACATTCGAGAAAGTTTCTAGCGAACTCTGAGCTTAGCTGGCAAACCCAAAAATTAAGTCTAGTATCGACAGTAGTAGACCTAGTTAACGTCTGGCCTAGGCCTTTACTGCTGTAGGCACTATTCCAATGCGCAGAGCCTATTGGGAAAATAGGAGCTACACTACATGGCGCCCAACGTGTTTGGAAAGGGCGATAAAACTAACGTAAGACATTTAGAGTAACTCAGTCGTGCTTTCTCACTCAGACCCCTTTTCCCAAATACTCCAAAGACGTCTGGAGTGGGTGAAAGGTTATTATATCCTCCAAAACCTCGCAGGAGGGAACTCCTATGTATGGTTCTTGGTCTAGTCAACGTTGAAGGATAAAACAGTTCCAAAATATTGTGCATCTAATCTCTGTTTCCATAAAGAAACCTGATCTGCAAACAAAAATAATACCATCCTGTCAGTAAAATGGGAGACAGCGATGGAGAAAGAGAGGCAATTAGATTAGCTACTGAAATAGCAGATGCTGATGCTACCATGCAAGCAGCAGACGCGGATATAATACTTATTCCGGTCATTAAAAGGAGATCTATAACCTTAAAACTTATAGAAAATGGACTGACACCTAGAGGTGGCACAGTCATATTCGTAATTGAGGCACACGAATATCGGCAGACAGAGGTATACTATACATGGATACATTTTCCAGCAGCAAATGCTGTAACAAAGTACTTCCACTATTACAAAGTAGAGGAACCTCCTGAAACGTACACTCCTTTCGAGGAGGTGGAAGTACCACTCAAAATCCAAGAGCATTTGCTCTTATTTGATGGCGCCCTAATACATAACAATCACATTACAAGGCTCGGTCCTTTAGGAAGACCAGGAGCAACGTGGCCGGTCCTAGCCGGATACACACCACATCCAGACATCGAAAGAATGCCTGCAGCAGAGCTATTAATACAGCTAAAACAACTACTAAAAATTCATAGACAATTAGTTCAGTATGTAATGCGGACTTCAACAATTCAGCCAGCGATTAAAATTCCACAGCTGACCCCTCACCAGGGGAACACAAATAAAATCACACCACAGAACATCCAATCCTGCCTAGGTAAAGTTCCAGCTAAACGGGAACAAATACCATTCTGGTTGGCACAGAAAATTACCCAAATAGAGGCGGTGTTTCCTGACACCACCCCATTAGAAAAACACAGGAGTCTGACTATATGTCTCCCAATGGGAATCGCACCACACATTGAGGACTGTGACACTTGGGGTACAGTCTTTGCTTCCATCTATACAAAAACGCACGGTGTTCCATCCATTTCGGTGATACCAGATGTGCTAAAACAAATTCAAGATGAATACGGTCCAGAACCTGCTTTAACTCTTGGTATGAAATTACTGAAAGACTTCAAGCAGGTCTCGGCTATATTACTAGCCAACATAAAGGGTGAAGCAGCAAACGTGGCGATCCGCCAGAGGTTAAAAGAGACAGATATAGCAGACCAACCAGCTGAAATTGCCAGAATCATAGAAAAATCCTATGAAGAACTAGGCAGAGATAGTCTAGGTGGAATACCAGTAAAACCGCAACTGACTACAAGTCCAGAAAAAATATTTTTTAATAATAATTCACCAAAAAAGAACTGGGATGGAAATAAACAATCCAATCCTAAAGAAAAGAAATTCCAGTCCAGAGGAAGGTCTCCTAGGCGAAGAGAGAAATCTCCGAACCCGAGACAAAGGTCACCTCAGAGTGAACCCTCTGGGAATAGATATAACCTTAGAAATAGGGATAATATTAAAAAACCTGATAGATATCAAGACATTGATACACGTCCCTCTCAATCTTTTCAGAATTCCTCGCAGAAATCGGAAAGAAGAGGACGATCAGAAGAGCACGCCAAGTCCAAAGACAAGGAACCTGCTCAACTGAAAAAGAAATCACAATTTCCAAAAAAGAAGGTAGCCAGTATCAAGGTAGTTAACAATGCCGAGAATACTGAGGACACAACTGAAAAACGGAGAATGGGCTCAGACAATGCTAGACAGCGCAGCAGAGGTGAGCATAGCTCGCAAAGTCCTTATGAATCATCTGGAGACAGTGGACACGAATGAATACCTTCAAGTGGAAACTGCAGATACCAGAGTTAGCAAGCCCCACAAAATATACGAGATAGCATTACGTATAGAGGGAGATAAGACTAGGAAAATAAGGGGACTATTTTGGGATAACCTATCCAAGGGCTATGACATCCTTCTAGCTGAAAAAGACTGGCCACCAGAGTTTGTCAGGGAGTGCCCTCATGGCGAAGAAGTAATTATGCCTGCCTTCTCGAATCAAATACCGATTCATAAAAAATATACACTTGCTAGAAAGTGGGCAGTGGCCCTAGCACCAGCTTTATATAAAAATCATGTAGGATGGGATGAGGATTCTCCTCCTCACAAAGTCCAGTTAAAATCACAACCTACTGCCCAAAGGCAGTACCCAATTAAGCAAGAAGCTAAAAAACAAGTAAATGAAATACTAGATCAGCTAGAATACCAAGGGGTGATTGAAACTTGCACCTCACAAATGAACAATCCTTTATTTCCGGTCTCCAAACCAGACAATTCGTACCGTCTAGTTTTGGATTACCGACACCTTAACACATGTTGCAAAACTTTTGCAGTGCAAAACTCACACAGTGCTGCACTAATGAATAACATAGTGCGCAAAAAATACAAAACAACCTTGGACATCTCCAACGGATTCTTTTGTCAAAACATAGCACCAGAGAGCAGATATTTAACTGCATTCTCAGTAAATGGCACTCAAAAACAATTCTGTCGGTTAGCCCAGGGGTACAAGAACAGCCCGGGGGTATTCTCAGCGAGAGTAACAGAATTACTACAACTATATGATGATGAAGCATTATCTTATGTCGATGACATTTACTTAACAGATGATGACTTGGAAACTCACTTGAAAAGAGTGAACACCATAATACTTGGTTTCGCTGCAGAGGGTTACAAATTCAACTTCAAAAAGTCCAGAATTGCCCATCTGACGGTCCTATTCTTAGGATATGAGTTATCAAGTGAAGGCAAAAGCCTGGCAGACAATTTCCTAGAGAAATGTGCCATAATCCAAGCTCCTAAAACACTAAAAAACCTACAGTCAATTCTAGGCTTCCTAAATTTCGGAAGAACTTACATTGCAAATTACGCAGAAAGGGTCAAACCCCTTTACGATCTAATTAAACCAGACTTTAAAAGATCCAGTTGGACTCAAGCACACACAGAAATTTTGAGATCCTTACAAACAGACATGCTAATTAAAACAAAATTAGAAACCCGTGATAATACACGCAACCTTGTGATCCGAGTCATCCCAGGGAGATACGGATTCACATACCTAACCTCTAATGAGGGAGATAAGGTACCAATTGCATACAAATCACATTTGTACACAAAAGCTGAACAGAGATTCAACAACAAAGGAAAAATTGTTCAAGCAGTTCAAACCGCAATAGCTAGAGAAAAAGACATAGCTGACGGTAGACATATCACAGTCAGAACAGCAGAATCAGCTTTTGAGGCATTAACAACACCGTGTAATTTACCAACAACAACATTGGATCCAGAATGGTTACAATGGGTAAATTCAATCACAACGGACAAAGTATATTATTTCTTTGATCCAGAACTAGAAGAATTAAAAAATCTAAAATATGAAAAAACGTATCCTCTGCCAATCGACATTCTGCCTCTACGACATTACGCCTGTGTAATCTATACAGACGGACATGCTCAACCCTCCGTTTGGGGAGAACATGCATACAATCCCACATGTGAGATTACAAAAGAAGTGTGGCACGGAGGTAAACTAAGACCTCTATTAACAAAATCACACTCAGTAGAAACTAATTCAGAACTACAAACTGAAATATTAGCTTTGAAAATGGCGCTAGATAATGCGGATCGCGAATTCCCGACGCTTATAGTGTCAGATTCATATTTCTGCGTCAAAGCATATAACAAGGATTTGCAGACCTGGATTCAGAACGATTACAAAGATGACACGGATGCACCAATAAAGCAGAGACTGCTCTGGGAACAGGTAGCTCTTTTGAAAAAAGAACTACCAAAGACTCACGTGACACACTCACTGAGTCACCAGCGTGATGGCGTTCACGTTGTAGGGAATTCATTGGCTGAAACAGCCGCAGCGGCAGCCAGTAAACCGGCTCCCGTAGATCGAAAAAAGCGTACATTAAAATACATTGACGGCGAAACATTGCTGGCAGTAAAAACGTCATCAAAAGGCGACTGCTCGGCGTTACCGATCAACTATCCACTCAATTACACATACATCATAGATGCAAACTCCATTCCTTTTGCTCGAATCCCTGGAGTGGGGGATAGAGTGATTCCAAACATGGACAGGAGAAACTTGTTAATCGCAGACGCACACATGGGCGAGGGTCTCAGACACCTTAAATTAAAAGATTCTCTGGAAGAATTACAATCACGGTACTGGTGGCCAGGCATGAGCCTGCACTACACCATGTTTGTAAAAAACTGCCCAAACTGCAACAGAGATCGCAGTGGGGAGAGAAGCAGTTTAATACCTCGTCGTATCAAGGCAGATAACATCACCACTAAAAAGAATGGCTTGCGATTAACATATACAGGCTAGTTCCCACTTATAATGTAGATCCACAGCACTCGGCTGACGTCCGGACTGTTATACAAGATTTGCGAGTCTAAATGGCATATACGCTAAGAGCATGCTACGTTCGACCGTTTTTTTTTCTTTTTCTCAGGCAATCCAGCCTGGGGGGGGGAAAGAATGGCCAAATGAGCACAGCCCAGCGGGAATCTTCTCACTTCCTTCCTGAGGGTATGGGATGGTGTAAAGAAAAAACCAAGACAGAAAGCAATCTATAATAGAAAGGATATTAGGTTCGGGAGCTGGGTGGGTCAAACATCTAATAAGTGTCCAACGTAGTCTTAATAACTTGCCAAGAAATTCTCTGAAGGGATTCAGTCCGTACGAATTATTATTCGGAACTAGGATGTTGATCTCTGACCTTGATAGTCAGACTTCAGTGGTAACAGAAAAAAGCTTTGATGTCAAAGACCGTTTGGCTATTTTGCAGGACTTAAACAAAACAAGAAAAGACCTGAGCAACATACAGTTGAAAGAACAGCCAACGACCACTGAAGAATCACCACCTGTCCCAGCAAGACCTGTCTGGATTCCAAAAGTTGGGGATCTAGTCAGGGAGAAGATCGCGGTAAAGAAGGAATTTGGGCCTTCTTACAGAAAAGCAGTTCCTGTCTTGTCTGTCAACGGGACAAGATCAGTTGTACTACCGCCACTTGCTGGAAAAAAGGAGAACCGAGTTGTATCCATCGACCTGGTAAAACCACAACATGTGGCCGATAACAAACAGTAGGCCAAGTGGACTCCCAATAAGTAGCAGAACACCAAGGTTTGCTACCAGTACAGAGGTCCTATCAAAGAGGCTCATCACATTCGAAACGCCTACGGAAGAACAACAAGGACTATGCAACAATGCAATAGAACTTAGACCTCTGAAAACCCAAATAAAGACATTTAGCAGAGACACACCAATCTATACAGAAGTACCAAGTGAAAATGCGAGAAACAAAAATCCTGAACCAATTGGAACAATTGACAGAACTGCATCCGGTTACTTCATCAACTTCGATGATTCCTCTGACGGCTTCAGCGAACAAAAGACACAGCCATCATCAAAATCCTTTAAAGACAAAGCGAAGGAACTTTTGAAACAACTGAAAGAAACATATCTAGTTTCTCCATGGATTGAATTTTGGGTGGGTTTTGGTGCATTTATCCTCATACTTTGGCTCATCATGGTATTTACCTTGGGACGCTTCATTGAGGGAAAATATGCTAAAATGGACACAGCAAGTCAGAACATCAACTTGGTCCTCAAACCACACACATCTTCACACGTCGAGAAAAGAGAAGTTTCTTCAGAACTTTCTTCAGCCAACTTCACAGCAATTCCAATATCTGGTGGGGTAGCCTGGGACAACACTGACTATGAAATTTATGGTCCGGTCGAGATCCTGAAATATCCACACCAAATCAAGATCTCCTTGAGTGACTTTGCAAAACCAAACTCATTTGCTGATGATTGGGACTTTGAAAGTATAAACAATATGATGTCTGACTTAGTAATGTCTGCTAAATTTACAAAACATGATTATTTGCAGGGTTCTACAAATTATGACAGCATGTACTGCTATAACCATTATGGTAACCATTTCTTGCATAAATCTGCACAACCTAGAAATGTTTTAAATTTTAATCAATGGGAACATTGTGCTACACCTCCAAAAGGGAGCTCTAGAACCGTGTATGGCAAATATTCATATTTTTCAGGTTTTAACATAACTAATGCTGAAACATTTTATTACAAATTGTCAAACAAGACAGGGATGAAAACCATGATAACCAACACAAAATTGATATATTCAGATTCTTTCTTTGAAAAAATGAATACTTTTGGATTTGATTATTGGGACAAACATGTTGATTTGAAAAGTGTTTGGGGCACAAAAGAATGGCAAGTACAGGGTATAGAAGCTTTGTTTAGAGCCTGCATGATCCCAGAACAAATGATATTTTTAAATGACACCGTTCAACAAACCACCTGTCTTGGCTTAGCCAAAATCAAAGATTTAAATAACCTGTCTATTCCAAAGCCAACAATGTTTAGCAATAACTCTGAAACAGATGAAGAAATAGACATAAACCATATACTTAACCAAAACAGAACACATCCTGATTGGAAACAATGGTTGATCTGGCCCACAGATACAAATAACTGTCAGATAGATTCCTGAATAAAACACAGGGTTTCAAAATGACCAGGCCAGACCCTAGATATCCCCAAAGACATCACCCAGGGATAATAACAACCTACAGTGTGGGCAAATTATGCCTTCAATGGCTACAAACTTCCACACTGCCTGAAATTAAGCAACACCTAACTTTACTTACTGATGGTGCTGACTTGCGTGATTTCATAATGGGACCACGCAAACAGCGTCAAAAGCGTTTCATAGCAGCCTCTGTATATGCAGCATACAATGAGGCCTGGAAGGTTACTCAAATTGAAACAGCAGAAAGAATACGGGAAATTGACCGTATTAATTTGGAAAAATCACTTTCTGTAGTGGACAATGGGTTAATGACTCTGTCCTCCAGAATTTTTTCATTGGACAGCATTGTGTCTTCAGCAATCGATATATTATCGCAAGACTTACTGTTATTACAACATGGTCAGTCACAATTGCGTTCTATTGTACAGCTTGGCTGGACGTTACAAAATCTGCGTTCAGGCTATGTGCCTTGGCGTTTAATCAACACAACGTCACTATTCCAAATCTTTAACCTTACTGATAGACAAATCGGTATGGCTCAGAAGGGTGCTGATTATACAATCTTGAGCATTGAAAAACTAGAAAGATTACCGTTGACAATGTCAGAACGACCTGTCAGTGAATGGATAATCCACGGAATCATAAATATTCCAATCTCAACCTTCAGGTTTCAATACTGCCAAAAATATATACAGGCTGGCATGTAC
The DNA here is from genome assembly GCF_964261635.1 of Lissotriton helveticus. Lineage (NCBI taxonomy): Eukaryota > Metazoa > Chordata > Amphibia > Caudata > Salamandridae > Lissotriton > Lissotriton helveticus. The sequence goes on from NC_136067.1 coordinate 1,534,188,776, forward strand.
GAGAAATTGGGAAAGGGGTACCTTAAAACAACATGGAACCTGCCCTATTCACATGCATGTGTCAGTAACAAAGGACAGAAAGTGTTTCTTAGTGGCAACAATTGTGCTATGTCACTAAGCGGCACGCTTCTGTGTAACGGTATTAGTTTGCATGGAGCCTGTGAAGGGAATTCATACAACCTTTCATGTCACCAGCAAGGCGCACCTGCAACTGAAATAGAACCATTCTTTCAAAGACTCTATAATGGGAGTTACATTCTTATTGTAGACCGCAGATGCTGTAGTCTTATGCCCGGGACTCCTTATCTCGTCACTACGACGGCGAAGGTCAAGTGCTGTGGACGTTCTTTGTTTCCCAGCTCCTTTCCAGACAGGGAGGCAAGGGCATGGCCCAGTTTGAAAATTACTTCTATTCGAATAGACACTTTAAGCAGAATGAAAACAGTGCTTCTTCAGACGCCTACAAGGCTCACGTCATCTAAAGAAACGTATGATCTACAAGTCGCAAGGACGACTGCAGAGATACATACATTATTATCAACTAATTCCCCCGTACATTTCGCGGAAATCCTGAGCGAAATCTTAAATATTTCTGATACCACAGGGGTCTCAAAGGTATTTAAGACAGTATTTTCGATGGCATTAACACCATTCAAAGCCATACTGGGTATTTTTCCAGACTTCGTCCATTCGATTTTTGGCGGACTTCCCCTGATCCTAGGACTAATTGCAGGAATCCTATTCCTAGTCCTTATTTTTCGTTATGGCAACCCATGTCACAGATCAAACTCTCGCGACAATGGAAGATACGATCCTAGCCATTGGATACCGGGACCGGATATCAAAAATCCTGGGACTATCCCGGCTTAGAGACCTAAACATGACTTGGTTTCTATCATTTCGACCAATGTGGCAAAGGTGTGTTTTACCTGTACTAAGGTGTCTGCTATGCGGAGAAGAATGCGTGTTAGACACCTGTCTGACGCTACAATCGGATGCGCCGGTGGATGCAGATACACTGTTGGTTCCTACCAAGGTTCACGCACTGTGCTGCCCTCAAAGGCTGCCAATTCTGATGACGGCATTCCTGGAATCTTCACCACTGCGATTGAAGAGTAGTGAAGTTCAAGATGAAAGCAGCATCGAACAGGTACGACCTTCTGTCAGCAATGCAAATCAGAATGTCAATGGAGACAATCATGCGCATGAATGCATGGTTACCCCTATTTCCGACTTAGAGGAACTTTCCCATGAAGCTGTTGACAGTTTTTTCGAAAGCCTGAATGATATGATGTTCTCTCCGGAACAGAAATAGAGACTTTTGAGTAAACTCGCACACGGCGTTCCCTGAATTCGGCCTTCAACTTTAAAATAAAGTCACATGAACAATTACAATCCAGTTCACGGACAGCAACTTTTTTCAGCAAGCCCCTAAAATATTTTTCTATATATTTTTTCCCGGGACACTGATTTTCTGCTTAAAGTAAGAGACTATTCCTAGAGAACTAAGATTTCTATTTTAGATACTTTATAGACTTTATAGACTTTAGCTGCCCGCTGGTATGTTCGCAATAGATTTTATGTGATGAAATGGTTTCGACTTTTTTTCTGTATAGCCATATTAAGAGCCATTTCATGTGTATTTCTCATATACCAACAATCAATAATGCATAACAATGCGTGTTCACTTTTGCATCTAATTCATAGCTTAAGTGCATACAATATATATGACTGCAATTTTTCAGTATATTTGAAAATTTCGAAATGCATTTATGTATTTTGGGGTGGTAAGGTATACACTATACTCTATAGTATGTTGTACTATGTTATACTATGCATAGATTAGTAGATATGACCATAGTTAGCGTGGAGTGGGTGTCGTGTATTTCTATAGGTTCTGATTCGATCCCCCTATTCCTGACCCTATTCTGGTTAAACTTACTAGCTAGTTAACTAACAGTCAGCCCATGAGGCAAGAAATCCCCCATGATGCAGATACCGTTATCTGACGCAGTCACACTACGGCACAGGAACGTGTTATCTGATTAGGTCATAACGCTTGAGATCTAATTAGACAAGCGACATTCCTCCAGCCCCTGATAAGGCATACGACGTTCTCATAACAAATCAAACCTATGACAACCTGGATAATCCGTGCGGCCATTGTTTTGATTTCACAGAGAACTTTAGTAAAGAATGTGCTAACGAGCAAGTCGTATGACATCTTTATTGACGTACCTATGTCCATCCTTACGTCAATCTCGGCACCTTTAAGGTATAAATATTGCCGACCTTGCCCTATGCAAACACACGCGTGGTGACAAGACGGAGCAGCCATACTTGCCGAAGCCGAGAGCAGAAGCAGACCCCGCAGGCAGCAGCCCCGCCTTCCTGACGCGCTGAGAGACGCGCTGCTATCTCAAGCCGAGAGACCCAGCACCGGCGCTTCTGGGCAGCCCTCGCAGGCAGCCTGGAATATCGAGAGCAGAGAAAGAGATACCATTCCTCATTCATCCTAAATTCCAGGTACAGAACTGAATAACCCCTCCTAGAGAATTCTTTAGTTATTCACTTGGCAAAAACAAACTTAAACTAAACTGTAACTTTCTATTCCCGCCCACGCATTAGACTTAGGTCAGGTACACGGGGTAGGCGTATTTAGAAACACCAGTTGAGTACGTTTAGTCAAATGTATATGTGTATGTAAATATATTTTAATCATTTTAAACATCATATGGCTCAGAAACCATATCAATGTTTTTACAGTATTATTTTATACTATTGCTTCTAATGTATGCACTTTACTTAACTATAAGTATTGCAATAATATCGATCCATTTCTCTTGTACGAGAAAAGAGACTGATCAATAAATAACATCTTTTATTGAACACGCCCGTCTCTTCCTTTTCTCTACATTCTGATGAGACTAAGAATGCACGTACTGACTGAGTAAAATAATTGCCTTGTGCTCACACGACTCTCGAGATTGACTCTTGATTAGGGGAGAGCAAAGTTGTCATGTTCTATGGTTGTCAGAAACTAAATCCCTTCTTGTCTAATCAGGGGAGTTAATCCTTCCTTGAACATTCGAGAAAGTTTCTAGCGAACTCTGAGCTTAGCTGGCAAACCCAAAAATTAAGTCTAGTATCGACAGTAGTAGACCTAGTTAACGTCTGGCCTAGGCCTTTACTGCTGTAGGCACTATTCCAATGCGCAGAGCCTATTGGGAAAATAGGAGCTACACTACAATTTTATGGCTTAGAAAACATTCCATGCTTTTACAGTATTATTTCATAATATACTTCTTGCTGTACGCATTATACTTTACAGCCAGTATTACGATTGTAGCAGTTCATTTCTTCTGCATGAGAAAGAAGACTGTTCAATAAATACTCTTATTGAAAACGCCCGTCTCTCTATTTCTCTTCACCTCTGGTGAAACGAAGCATGCACGATTGACTGAGTGAAATATCTATCTATTGTTTCCACGACTCTGAAGATCAGTTTTATTCTTGGGGAAACAAAGTTGTCATATTTATGCGGTTGTCAGAAACGAATCCCTTCTTGTTTATTCGAGAAAGTTTCTAGTGAACTCTGAGCTAGCTGGCACTCACAATTAAGTCTAATATATTCGATAGAGACCTAGTAGACAAAAGTCCTAAGTCAAATCTATAGGATATGTTATTCTAATGCGCAGAGCCTATTGGGAATACACTACATGGCGCCCAACGTTTGGTAAGGCATTAATTTAACGCTAGATACTACAGTAGCTCAGTCGTGCTTTTCACAGAGACCCCTTTTTCCCGTAAAATACTCCAATAGACATCTGGAGTGGGTAAAAGGATAAAATATCCGCCATAACTGAGTAGGACGAAAATCCTATGTATTCGTTTTTGGTTTGTTCAACGTTGAAGGATACAGTGGTCCAAAATATTGTGCACCTTGCCACCTTATCTATGTACCCTTGAAACTTCCTATGCAAACTTTCAGTCAACATAATGACTGAAAACAAGACCAGTGGAGCTGCAGCAGCCCAACCGGGTTTAGACGTTACAGGTTTCAAACAAAATGACCCAGATGCTATATTCATCCCGGAAAACTTAAGGAAAACCATCACTATAAAGCTAATAACAAATGGCCTATAATCAAGAGGTGGTAGGGTAATTTATGTCGTAGAGGCACATGAATATCGGCAGACAGAGGTATTCTACCATTGGATTGTCTTCCCTGAAGCAAATCCTGTAACACATGTGTTCCACTACTACAAAGTAGAGGAACCTCCAACGGAATACGTTCCTTTTGAGGACATTGAAATTCCGATAACTTACCAAGAGCATGCTCTCTGGTTTAAAGGCGCCCTACAACATCAAAAGCATATTACCAGGCTTGGTCCACTAGGTAGGCCAGGTGCAACATGTCCGGTACTAGCCAGCTATACACCACATTCTGACATTGAAGAAATGTCAAGTGAAGAACTATTAGTTCAACTAAAACAACTAATAAAAATACATAGACAATTGGTTCAATATGTTATGCGGACTCTAACAGTCCAACCTCCTATAAGGATTTCACAAAAAAACCCTTACCAGGGGAACACAAATAAAATTACACCACGGACCATACAATCAGTCATTGATAAATTGCCCGCAAAACGGGAACAAATTCCATTCTAGTTAGCTCAAAAAATTACTCAAATAGAGGTGATATTTCCTGACAGTGCACCTCATGAGAAACATAGAATTTTAACAATCTGTTTACCAATGGGGATCGCACCACATCTGGAGGACTGCAACACTTGGGGTACAGTCTTTGCTGCAATCTACACAAAAACTCATGGTGTTCCGTCAATGGCGGTAATACCAGAGGTCCTGAAACAGATTCAAAATGAATACGGGCCAGATCCTGCTTTGAATCTAGGTATGAAATTACTTAAAGATTTCAAACAGGTCTCAGCTATAATATTAGCTAATATTAAAGGTGAAGCAGCATCTGTGGCGATTCGCCAAACATTAAAAGAACTTGATGTAACTGAGCAACCATATGAACTAGCAAGAACAATTGAAAAATCCTATGAAGAACTAGGTAGAGATAGTTTGGGTGGGAAACCAGTAAAACCCCAACTAACAGAAAATCCTGAAAAGGTTTTTATTAAAAACACTCTCACTACTCCTAAAAAGAAATGGGAAAATACTAGGCAGACACTTCCTAAAGAGAAGCGTTCTCAATCCAGAGGTAGGTCTCCTCAAAAGGAGCCCTCTGAAAAGAGGTATAACCTCAGGAATAGGGATAATTTGAGAAAACCTGATAGATATCAAGATACTGATACACGTTCCTCTGGTACCTTTCAGACTTCCTCACAGAAATCAGAAAGAAGAGGACGGTCAGAACACAAGGAGGAACGCGTTAAGTCCAAAGACGATCAACAGGTTCCAAAAAATAAGAAAACCCAATTCACCAAGAAGAAGGTAGCAGGTCTAAAAATCAGACATGCCAAGGATCTTGAGGACACAACTCAAGAACAGGGAGTGGGCCCAGACAATGCTGGACAGCGCAGCAGAGGTCACCATAGCTCGCAAGATCCTGAAGGATCATCTGGAGACAGTGGACTTGAATGAGTATATTCAAGTTGAAACTGCCAATACCAGGGTTAGTGTACCCCATAAGTTATATGAAGTAACACTCTGGATGGAGGGGGACATAACTAGGAAAATAAGAGCACTCTTTTGGGAGAAGCTCTCTAAGGGTTATGACATTCTTCTAGCTGAAAAAGACTGGCCACCAAAATTTGTCAGGGAGTGCCCACATGGTGAAGACATCATTATGCCAGCCTTCTCCAATCATATTCCGATTCATAAAAAATATACTTATGCCAGAAAAAGGGCTGTAGCCCAGGCTCCAGCATTATATAAAAATCATTTAGGATGGGATGAGGATTCTCCTCACCATAAAATCCAGTTAAAAAAAACAACCAACTGCTCAGAGGCAGAACCCAGTTGAGCAAGAAGCTAAAAAACAGGCCAAGGAGATCTTAGATCAACTTGAATACCACGGGTGATTGAAACATGCACCTCGTCCATGAATAATCCTTTTGTTTCCTGTCTCCAAACCAGACAATATATATCGTCTAGTTTTGGACTACAGACATTTAAACTCTTGTTGCAAAATATTTGCAGTACAAAATGCACACAGTGCAGCACTGATGAATAACATCATGTGCAAAAAGTAAAAAACTACATTAGCTATTTCAAACGGTTTCTTCTGTCAAAATATCGCACCTGAAAGCAGGTACTTGACCGTTTTCTCAATTATGGGGACACAGCGTCACTTCTGTCACCTCCCCCAGGGATTCAAGAATAGTCAAGGGTTATTTTCAGCCAGAGTAACAGAGTTACTACAAACGTATGATGATGAGGCATTATCTTATGTCGATGACATCTATCTTACAGACGATGACTTGGACAGGCACTTGAACAGGGTGAACACCATAATACTTGGTTTCGCATCCGAAGGGTACAAATACAACTTCAAAATCAAGAATTGCCCTCTTCAACGTCCTATTCTTAGGATACGAACTTTCAAGTGAAGGCAAAAGCCTGGCAGCAAACTTTTTAGAGAAATGTGCCCTGCTCCAACCTCCAAAAATGCTGAAAAACTTACAGTCAATCCTAGGTTTCCTGAATTTCGGAATAACTTACATTCTAAACTACACAGAAAGGGTTAAACCTCTCTACGAATTAATCAAACCGGCTTTCAAATTAACTAATTGGAATCAAAAACACACAGAAATTTTGCGTTTAGTGCAAACAGGAATGTTAGCAACAACACATTTACAGACACGCATAAACGTACGTAACCTTGTAATCCGAATCATCCCAGGAAGATGCGGATTCACGTACTTAACCTTTAATGAAGGTGAAAAAAGTAACAATTGCTTACAAATCACAATGGTATACACAAGCTGAAATGAAATTCACTTGCGGTTAAAACTGCAGTAGCAAAAGAGAGAGCTCTCGCATAGGGTAAACGCATAAAAGTCGTTACTCCTGTACCTGCCTTAGAGGCAGTGACAAAAGCAAGACTTCCAAATGCAAAGGCTTTACATCCAAGATGGATACAATGGGTTAACTCTCTTGCTGCAACAGACGTTGAATACGTTTTTGACCCCTACTTGAAAACTCAAGAATTTTTACAATATGAACAAGAATGTCCTCTGCCGACTGAAATTCTCCTTCCAGAACAGTACGAATGTATAATTTATACAGACGGATCAGCACAGGCCGCAATTTGGGGTAAACAAGCTTAGAGTGCTGCATGCGCAATTGTTAAAGGTCACTGGCGCAATGGTAAATTCCGACCTATGGTCATAAAAACTCAATGTCTAGGAGACTGTACAGCTCGGCGAGCGAAACTACAGGCATTCAAGATGGCGCTGAAAAATACCGATCGCGAATTCCCCACACTCATAGTGTGCGATTTGTATTACTGCGTTCAATCTTACAATGAATACTTGCAGAACTGGGTTCAAAACAGTTTCAAAGATGCAAAAGGAGGCACAATCAAGCATAAGTTGCTTTGGGAACAAGTAGTTCAATTTCAGAAAGAACTACAAAAGATTCACGTGATCCATACACTGAGTCATCAGCGTGATGGCGTTCACGTTGCAGAGGATTCATTGGCTGATGAAGCCACGAAGGCAGCTGTGCAAACGGCTTCCGTAGCTGCAATCACTCGTTCAAAAACAAAAATAGATGGCAAAGCAATGCTAGATGTCAATGCCACAAGCAAAGGGAGCGGAGCGGCGTTAACTCTAAACTATCCACTCGAATATGCATACATAATTGATGCCAACTCCGTTCCTTTTGCTCGAATCCCTGGAGTGGGGGATAGGGTAATTCTAAACAGGAGGCGGAGAGGTGCTTTGATTCAAGAAGCACATATGGGAGAGGGTCTGATACATCAAGGGATCTCTAAATCTATACTAGAATTAAAAGAGACATACTGGTGGCCAGGATTGAATGCCCACATTCACGAATTTGCAATTAATTGCCCTGACTGCAACAAAGATTGCAGCAGAGAAAGCCACCAGATACCTGACTACAGTGTAGCCAGCCCAGTTCAGGCACCATTGTTAGACAGCATTAGGCTTTCTACACGCAGACATCGCTATGGACGAATGTGGTCCCACAAGAATTAGGACAGATTCATTTGAATGTGGCATCAGCGCTCGGCTGACGCCCAAACTGTTATAAAAGATTTGTGAGTCTTTATAGGCACATACGCAATCGGCACGCTACATTCTGATCAGGGTCCTGCGTTTAGCTCTCAAGCTTACATGAAGGCCATGGCCAGCTTGGGCATTGCATTGCGGTACTCAAGTCCATTCCATCCTGAGGGAAATTCAGTTGTGGAAAGAAAAAACTGTGACATAAAGCAATCTATAACAGCTAGGGTACTAGGCTCGGGTGACGGGTGGGTAAAACATCTAATAAGTGTCCAACGTAGTCTTAGCAATCTGCCAAGAAATTCTCTGTGTGGAATCACACCATATGAAATCCTTTTTGGTATTAGAATGATTGTTATTGAACTCGATCGTCATACTTCAGTGGTAGAACAAAAACCCTTTGATATCAAAGACCTTTTGGCTGTTTTGCAGGACTTAAATGAAACAAGAAGAAGTCTAAGCAACACATTACAGAAATCAATGACCACTGAAGAAAAAACACCTGTCCCAGCAAGGCCTGTCTGGATTCCAAATATTGGGGATCTAGTCAGAGAAAAGATCGCGGATAAGAAGGAATTTGGGACTTCATATAGAAAACCAGTACCTGTGCTAGCAATCCACGGATCAAGAACAGTGTTACTGCCGCCCCTTGCTGGAAGAAAAGAGAACTGGTTTGTATTAATTGACCGGGTAAAACCACACCATGTGGCCGATAATAAGTAGTAGGCCCAGTGGACTCCAAAGATGTAGCAGACAACCAAATATGGCTACTATCCAAGAGGTTCAAACTGAGAGGCTCATCACCTTTGAAGAAGCTGCAGTAAGAAAATAAGGACTAAGCAACAAAGCAATGGAACTTGTGCCTCTTGAAACCCAAATAACAGTTCGTCAAGACACTCCTGTTTACAATGATGTAGCCTCGGATTATACTAATATGGCAAGAGATCAAGTAGCTCCAGCGATTTCAAGTAATCCGGATGCAATACCAACAATTGACAGAACTGCCTCTGGTTGTTTTTATCAACTTTGATACATTTTCTGAGGATCCCAGTGAGCCCGAAACAATGCCAGCAAACAAAACTTTTAAAGACAAAATAACAGCACTTTTTCAGCAACTAGAAAAGACTTATCTGTTTTCACCATGGGTTGAATTTTGGATTGTGTTAGGTGTACTTTTTCTCCTACTTTGGCTCATTCTTGTTTTAAGTTTGGGAAAGCTGATAGATGGAAAATATAGTAAAATGGACACAGAAAGTAAGAACATCAACTTGCTCCTGAAGCCACTCAAATCATCTCACCGTGAACAAGGAGACCTGTCATCAGTGAACATCACAGCCATTCCTATACCAGGTGGTATACCATGGGACAGAACTGATTATGACATTTAAGGTCCGGCCAAGCTGCTGAAGATTCCACATCAATTCAAGGTTTCCCTGAGTGACTGTGTTTCACCCAGCACATTTTCTGATGATTGGGACTTTGAGATTGTTAATAACATGATGTCAGATTTAGAAATGCAAAATTTACAAAACATGGATATTTAGAAGGTTCATCAGATTATGCACAAATGTATTGTTATAATCATTTTGGTCATCATTACTTGCACAAATCTGCAAACCCTTGAAATGTTACCTTAAAAACAGAACTGATCCTGATTGGAAAAAAAGGTTAATCTGGCCCACAGACACATCTAACTGTCAAGATAGATTCCTGAATAAAACACAAGGGTTTACAGTAACTAGGCCAGACCCAAGTTATGTCCAGAGACAACATCCAGGGATAGTAACAACTTACAGTGTAGGAAACTATGCCTTAAATGGCTACAACAATCTACACTTACAGAGGTTAAACAACACTTAACTTTACTTAAAGATGGCGTTGATTTGAGAGACTTCTTATTAGGGCCTCATGAACCACGTCATAAACGTTTCCTATACGCCGGTATTTATGCTGCTTATAATGAAGCATGTAAAGTCACGCAAATGGAAACTGCAGAACGAATACGAGAAATTGATCATATTAATTTAGAGAAAGCTCTCTCTGTAGTTGATAATGGGTTAACAACGCTGTCATCCAGAAATATTCTTTGGACAGCGTTGTATCCTCTGCCATAGACATAATGGAACAGGACTTGCTCATGTTACAACATGGACAGTCTCAATTGCGTTCTATAATGCTGCTAGGCTGGACGTTACAAAATCTTCGTTCTGGCTCTGTGTCTTGGCGTCTAATCAACACCACGTCATTGTTTACTGGATTTAACCTAACAAATCTCTTTGGCACAAAGGGGTGCAGACTATACAGTGCTGAGCATAGAAAAACTGGAAAGATTACCAATAACTGTTATTGAGAAACCAGCCATTGAGTGGATAATACATGGCACCATTAGATTGCCTGTGACGATTTTCCAGTTTCAATATTGCTAGAAACACATACCAGCAAGTCTGTATGAAAGGTTGAGTAAAGAATACATAAAGTCAACCTGGGATTTACCATACACACACAACTGTTGGAGTGGGGGAAAGGCGGTACACTTTTATCAGGGTATTAATTTACACGGAGCCTGTGACAGTTCTTCAACCAACTTATCCTGCCACCTGCAAGGTTCTCCGGCAGCAGTGATAGATCCAATTTGTAGGCAGCTTTCCAATGGGAGCTACATAATGTTGAATGATCACAGCTATTGTGGAATGATGCCAGTATTTGCCTATCTCGTAAGTGTGTCAGCCAGGGTCACTTGTTGTATGCAAGTATTGTTTCCTACAAGCAAAACAGATGGGGAGTTGCCACTATGGCCTTCACTGAACATCTCTTCTATTCGAATTGATACTTTAAGCAGAATGAAAGCCAGTCTTTTACAAAAAAACGGTGCAGCTGACCTCGTCTAAAGAGACGTATGATCTGCAAGTTGCAAGGTCCTCTGCGGAGATACATGCCTTATTATCAACAAACTGCCCCATACATTTTGCAGAAATGTTAGGTCATATCTTAAACATGTCTGATACCAGTGGTATTGTACATGTAATTAAGACGATTTTTTGGGGACTGTTAGCACCCTTTGAGGCAGTCCTGAGCATATTCCCAAACTTCGTGCACTCGGTGTTTGGCGGACTGCCTCTCGTTTTGGGACTCGCAGCAGGGATTTTATTTAAGCTACTTCTGCTTCGATATGGCAAGCCAATCAACCAACGACACCCCGATTACCATCGAGAACACTCTCCTGGCAATGATGAGTCATGAGCTCATAATCCAAATTTTGGACTTGGATCGTTTAAGAGACCTTAATACCACATGGTTTCTTTCATTCAGACCAATCTGGCAAGATTGCATCTTACCTGTTCTATGATGCCTGCTATGTGGAGAAGAATACGTGCTAGACATTTGTCTAACACTTCCATCAGCACTGCCAACGGATGTTGACGCTTTGCATGGTACGGTAAAGGCTCATGCATTGTGTTGTACACGGCGGCTACCAATCCTGATGATGGCATTCATGGAGGTCTCACCAGCACAACAAGCTGGCGGTGAGATAAGTGGACCAACAGGCACACAGGTACCATCTGCGACGAACATTGCTAATGTGGCTGACGCTGACGGCGATGATTCTCATCTGTGTACAATTGATCTGCTTAATGAGGTAGTCCAACTTTCACCTACAATAGGAGACAAATTATTTTCAAACTTAGAAGACTTAATGTTTTCTCCTAACAGCGAGAATGACTTTTGAAGTTAGCCCACAGCGTTCTGATGAACTCTGAATTCGACCTTCACTTTTCAAAACAAAACTTCTAACTTTAGAGCTCTATTTTGCTTCAATTTAACTTTTTCCAAATTGAAATTTTTTTGGGGCACAAAGTAAACTGCTTAAAGTAGAACTATTCTTAGAGAACAAGAAATTTTTGAACACTTCCAAGAGTCAATATTTGACCTCCTTCACATTCAAAACAGTTTTTATAAATTCTGTCATGAAATGGTCTCGACCTTTCTTCTGTATTTCAGAGCCCACTTCATAAATGATATTTCATGACTCATTCTGATAAGCATTTTTTCCAATGTCACACTATATGCTTTGAATGAAAGTAATGCTTTTTAAATGCGTGCAGCACAAATGCTCATTTTCGTGTACAACCATTTTTAATGCATTTTATGTATTTTGGGTGGGATTGTAAACACATGCTTTAGATATGTCTTTGCTTAGTATTTAGTAATGTCAAACATAATAAAGTGGAGTGGGTGTTGTATAGCGTTTTAGGACCCTAGTGTAATTTTCCCGATTCATGCCCTTATATAGGTATAATTCACATTACCCTTATATAGCTTTAGAAATCACACCCATGTTTAGACATAGCCCATGCGGTCCTAATACAGGCATGGCTTCTTCCACTAGTTCCAAAAAGCCACAACAATTTCTTGGAAAACTCGGCTTCAGGAGTCAGGGACATCCCCTTTCTTGAATTTTGATTTATCCTAGAAATCATGGCGTTTTCAAAGAACTACCGCTCTTTGGTGACGTTAATATGTCCGACCTTACATCAATCCAGGCACCTTCAAGGTATAAATATGCCTACAATTGCACTAGCAAACACACGATGGTTTGGAGCAATTCGACTATCTACTTGCTCGACGCATCTCACTACAGCAAGTGCCGAAGGAAGCCGATACTCCAGCTGACGCACTGACAGAGAGGCTGCCTTTCTCTCACTGAGAATCCAGCTCCAGTGTTTCCAAGCTCCCCTTGCGGGGTGTTGGGAAATCGAGTCCGGAGACAGAGATACCAGACCTCCTTCATTCTAAACCAAGGTATGGAGCTGATTAGACCCTAAGAGAGATCTTGGATAGATTATTGGCAAAGAAAATAAACCTATTCTACACCTCACTTACTTCTTCCCTCGTGCTAGACTTAGGTCAGGTACATTGGGGTAGGCGTATTTTAGAAGCACCATTTGAGTATTTTAAGTCTTTGTTTTTTATGTATGTATTTTATGGCTTAGAAACCATTCCATGCTTTTACAGTATTATTTCATAATATTCTTCTTGCTGTACGCATTATACTTTACAGCCAGTATTACGATTGTAGCAGTTCATTTCTTCTGCATGAGAAAGAAGATTGTTCAACAAATACTTTTATTGAAAACGCCCATCTCTCTATTTCTCTGCACCTCTGGTGAAACGAAGCATGCACGATTGACTGAGTGAAATATCTATCTATTGTTTCCATGACTCTGAATATCAGTTTTATTCTTGGGGAAACAAAGTTGTCATGTTTATGCGGTTGTCAGAAACTAATCCCTTCTTGTTTATTCGAGAAAGTTTCTAGTGACTTCTGAAATAGCTGGCACTCACAATTAAGTCTAATATGTTCGATAGAGACCTAGTAGACATAAGGCCTACGTCAAATTTATAGGATAGGTTATTCCAATGCGCAGAGCCTTTTGGGAATATAGGAACTACACTACAGTACTATAATTGGATGTAATCTTTAAAACATCCTAAATATGCTTCTACGTTTTAGATTTTTGTAATTTTGGTCTTGTTTGACTCATAAAATGTAATCAATTTTTCTAACCCTATGTGGAGTAGTTTTGTGGTGTTTTCATTGTGTGTGTGTGTGTATCTAGCTTACCCTGAATAGAGTGGTGGTTCCTGCTTCTACAGGGTGCATAATCTGACAACCAGAAACCCCATTTCTAACAGACTTGGGTTAGGTGTGTGCTTTTCAAATACCCAGTTAAACACACAGGTAAAGTATTCTGCACATATAAGCCTTGAGTGCATATGTCCAGGTAAACTGTTTTGTTATCTACATTAGGGGCATAAGTGTTAACCAAGTGTCAAAGCCATGCAAGATCACAGCGGCTACCACATATCTACTCAATAAAGAGGGCCCCATCAGTAATCTATATCATTACTCCCCTAGAATAGTAAATGAAAGTGACAGCCCCTTAGCCCCCTCAGCACCTAGTAGATGAGTTTCTTGCAATAATGAAATCTGCACATTATACCTCAAACTGTAGGAGTACACTCTATATTGCTTGGGGCAATTGTTTATCCCTTGATCATTCCAAGTTGCAAACATCCGGTTCAGACCCTCTTTACTATAATGCCATCCACCCCATTCGATCTGGTTGTAATCAATAACAACATCCCTGAATTGTATCCTTCCTTCCCATTTATTATATTAACTGTTCCCCCCATCAACACCCTTCTTTTGGTCAAAGAGAACCTTACCCCCAACTGTTGGTTCACCCACATGTGTCACTAGTTCCCCTACAGTATAGGACAACTACATACTAAACTCCTAACCTTCAATTATAACACTTGCATTCTTACAATGTCTTTCCTGCACCAAAAAGTGAAAGAGTGAGGAGAGTGTGAAGAAACAAATCTGTGGGCAGTTTATGAGCCCCCAGAGGCCCAGCCTATGCAGGGGACACCCGGTGAACACCTCTGCCAGCTCCATCCCTCAATGGAGTACCTGCAACCTCTTCTATTGTGAGTGATGTAAGAAAACCAAAATAAGGCCAGTTTTCAGTCAACCCCAGTCACATCTACTGGGTGGCTCCAACCATCTCCATGTGCCCTCATTCGTCTCTTCCCAGCAGCCCAGAAGAGAGGCATCTCATATACAGTTCAATAAGTCAGCACTTTTGTGTGGAGCAGGGGGAACATGGCGGCCGGAAGCTAACGGTTGCGGACGAAGCTCCCTCGGGTGTGTGCACAGGCCCCCTCCGGGAGCCCTTATGATGAATGTTTAATGGATTACCCCCCTACCTTGGCGCTCCTATTCTCCTTCTTACCTTGGCTTCATCGGGGGTCTCCGGTTTTGTGAGCAGAGAGGCAGCGAATGCTCTCTGAATGGTTCCTGATCCCAGAAGCAGAACAACGGCATTGGTGCCAGCCCTCTGGCGGTCGGTGGGCGCGGCTCGAGAGTGGAGGCGTTGCGGCATCCCTTGCCTCCAGTTCCGGGCTACTGCGGGAAGAGTCAGTACCAGTGAATATGTGTGCCTGAAGACCAGCGATTGGAGTTGGTAGAGAGCAGTAGGATGCCAGAGTGAGGTAGGGCGTCCTATCTTTTTTACTTCTCAACCTGTCTCTGCCACCCGAGACGAAGGTAAGAATCCTGATTGCCGCCTTGAGGATCCTTCAATCTCATTTTCAATCTCCGCCGCTTCCTGTGGAATTCCTTGTAGGCAGGGGAGACCACCTAGTATCGGGGTGCTGCAGGAGGAGCCTCAGCATAGTATGGAGAGCGGTGCTGTGCAGTTCCTGCAAAGTGGTATTTCATTACCTAATGTTTGCAGATATACCCTGCTCACTAGGGCTATTAAGTCTGAATTAGGTTCAGGTACCCTAGCACCAACCCGGGTATCACCTCCTGTTGTGGAAGTCAGGGTATCTGCTAGGCAGGGCAAGGGGAAAGCTACTACGGAGACCACTACTGTAGTAAGTGGAAGAGGGAGAGGTAGGGGGAAGAAAGTCCTCTCTTCGAAAATGAAAATCACACCCACTTTAAAAACGTTCTACAAGGTTTTGTCTACTCCTACGAATCAGGGGTTTAATAAAGGAAGCCCTTTAGCATCCAATAGCCCACAGCCTGCTACCTCATCAAATTTTTGCCAGTTAAAGTCTCCCGATCAGTCAGTTTTTTCCCTGAACAACATGCAGTCCCTTGCTTCACCTAGCCTAGTGAGTAGGTCTGGGGGAGTGGAAACTGAAGTAATCGAAGTCCCTGGAGAGCATCCATCAGTTATACATCCCTCTGTTGGAACCTCTAATAGATTTTTGATATTGGAGGCCCAAGAGGACCAGCCGGGCTCTCCCCCTCATCTGAATATGTAAATTTAACACCCCCAGTAGTAGTTTCTGCTGGGTCTGGGTCCGGGTCATTAGCAGACATTCTATTGGCCCTAAAGGATGATATAGGTAAAAGATTTACAGTCTCAGAGTCCAATCAAGCAGCGATCCAAGCATCATGTGAGGTGTAGCCCATAAATTGGAAGAAGTTTCACTGAGAACAGATGTTCTAGAAACGGAGATTCCTAAAATCAAGTAGGCACTTCACTCCTCTACAATGGAAATGGCTAAGTTACTGAAACAAAATAGAGAACTAAAAGATGACTTGGAGCGCCTGGAGAACAATTCGAGAAAAAACAATCTAAGACTGTTAAATGTGCCCGAAGATCTGAAAGGAGCAGATGTCAAGTGTTGCGTGATTTCTCTGTTAAAAGACACAGATTTGAAGGACTTCCCGGAGATAGATCTGGCGCACGACATCCAACGGGTTCATCGGGATCCGTTTAAGAGAAATCCTGCAAAACAGAAGCCAAGGAAAATCTTAACAAATCTTCTCACGTACACTATAAAAGAAAAGATTTTATCCTTGGCTCTGAAAGAAGGTTTGATAAAATCTAAATCTTTCTCCAACCCCTTCTCATTTACTATTAGGTCAGGTATCTCCCATATCACAGCATTAAAACAATGAGAGCTTGGTAAAAGAATGGAGATCTTGAAATCATTGGTGGCCAAGGCTCAATTAAGATTTCCAGCATCTTTGCGTATCATGTGGAACAATCACATGCACATCTTATGTTCAATAGAGGAAGTGGATGGTCTTATTGATAAAATAAGGAATGAGAGTGGGGTGTAGGGATGCGGGGGGGACATTTAACTATGTGTAGGGCTTCTCGGGGGTGGTTGGTATTAAATCAAAAATAAAATGTTGTTTCTATTGTTACGTCAGGGGCACTGAGGCTATATGGGCTTATGCCTAGAGTAGGGGGGTTTCCCAGGAGGGAGATGAGGTTGAGGGGTCACGAGGACAGGGAGGGAGAGGATTGGGGAGCACGGGTGGGGCTGCAGTGGGTAAAAATCAAAAGAATATCCTCAATCTCAACCTTAATCTTAATCTCAATTCAGTATTAAACCATCTGTGTAACGTTTTGGCATCAGGTGGAGGGAGTTGCCCTCGATGTGTAGTGAAATAAAGTTTATCTTGTGGAATGTAGATGGGTTGAGATATCCACGTAGACAAAGATTGGTCATGAAATATCTAGAACAATCACCTGCCCAAGTTTGTCTCCTCCAGGAAACACATTTAAGCCAGTCAGAATGTCGGATAATCTTTGTTTAATATCACTGGGTAGAATATTTTTGTTCTTCCGAGCAGGTAGCGCATAATAAAGGGGTGGCTATTTTGATTAAATAAGGGGCTAGATGTATTATTAAATCAATATCAATGGACCAGACAGGGAGATGGATTAATGCCCTGTTGGAGATTAGAGGTCTGGAGATAACTGTTGCCTCCTTTTATGGCCCCAATGTTGATGATCCGACACACATTTGTAAATTGAAGTCTAAATTAACTAAAGCCACTTCACCTATAATAATTGGCGGCAATTTCAATGTCGTTTTTGATTCATTAAGAGACAGATCAAACCAGAGTCATTATGTTGGAGCTCCACTTATATATCGGGCCTTGGCTAATATGATACATGACCTAGGGCTTGCTGATGTTTGGAGGGCAAAGATGGGTGATAAACAGGGGTACACCTTTTTCAGTAAAAAACATGGTCATTCATCCAGAATCGATAATGTTTTAGTTGCTAGGTTGAGCTTGGAAAATTTACCTGCTATCTCCATCTTACCCAGTCTCCTATCAGATCTTGCCCCCATCTTTTTTGTATATCTTGGGAGGAGGTTGAAATAATCAAGGTGCTTAAATTGTCCACTTTAGACCATTTTTAGGCAAATATTGGCCTAACGACTTTGGATTATGTTTACGATGCTTTTAAAGCCAATCTGAGAGGTCAGTTACATAGCTTGATCTGTTAAAAAATAGGGTGGAGGCTCAAGAACTGCGGAACCTGGAATAAATCATTCTCAAGTTAGAGGATGAGAGGACTAGATGTACTCAGGGGCACTCTGAAAGGCTGACACAATTTCTTAGTGACTTGGATTGCTCTTGCTAGGATTATAGGGGCAGGCTAGATCAAAAGGTGAAGACTCAGTGGGCATCCCAAATATGCCAAACTATGAGTTTGGTGAAAAGGCGAGCGCCCTCTTTGCTTGGAAGGAGAGAGTAGACCGAGTTAAAAACAATATCAACAAACTAATAATTGATGAGAGCGGGGCAACATCATGTAGACTGGAGGATATGTAAACTCGCCTCCTTTCCCTATTTTCAGAGCTGTACAGCATGGAGATTACGCCTAGCTCAGAAATCATTCAAAAATGGTTGAGGAATAAAGCTCTACCTGAACTAACAGAAGCCAGCCAAGATAGCCTTGATGCTCCTATTAGTGAGGGTGAGATTAGACTATATCGAAACAAAAGTAAGAAGAATAAGACTGCAGGAACTGATGTGCTTCCTAGTGAGCTCTACAAACTCCTCCGAGATGAGCTAGTGCAGAGATTGTGTGAAATTTTTAATTATGTTTATATTCCAGAAGGTAAAGTTCCCAAGTCCTGGAAAGAGGCAACTATTGTACTTACTTTAAAGCCTGGGAAGGATCCCCTCAAAGCGGACTCTTATAGACCAATCTCCCTGCTGAATGCTGATTATAAGATCTTTATGAGTGTTCTTGCAGGGAGATTGGTTAAATTAGATCCGCTGCTGATCAATTCGGATTAAAAGGGCTTCTTCCCGGGGAGGTATATTCAGGAGCAGACGCTTGAACTTATTGGCAATATAGATATGGCGGTGGCCCAGTCGGAACCCTTGGCTGTAGTGGCACTCGATGCAGCCAAGGCTTTCGACAGAGTATGCTGGGTATACCTGTGAGAGGTACATCAGACAATGGGCTTTGGGCATATTTTTATTCAGACCTTGATTAGTTGCTACCAGGGGGCTTCCGCAGTAAATCTGTTAAATGGTATGCTAACAGCAAGTTTTAACATATATAGGGAAACAAGACAGGGTTGTCACATCTCGCTCTTACTGTTCGACCTGCATATAGAGCCACTTGCCCAAGCATTAAGACTAGATGAACAGATCACCCGTTTTAGCTCCCAACAATATAGCAGTAAATTGGCCCTCTATGCCGATGATTTGCTATTATATACCAACAACCCGGTGGAGGTAATACCAAGGGTCGAAGCCCTTCTAGAGGAATTCGGCTCATATTCTGGCTATTTAACTAATTCCTCTAAAACAGAGGTGATGTGCTGGAACATCAATAATTGGGAGGGCAGACTGAGTAAAGAGTTTAGATATTTGGGAATCATCATAGTTAATGAATGAGATAATATACCTTTGATGAATCTAAGAAAGATGACTAAAGAGGTAGACCACCTTTTTTCAAGATGGAAAAATCTCCCCGTGATGATATATGGTAGGGTTAATCTAGTTAAGATGCTCCTCCTCCCCAAGCTGACATCTTTCTTTAATGTTATCCCCCTTGATTTCCCTAGCAAGGATATTGGCAAAATTCAGAGCAAAATAGGTAGTTTTATTTAGGCCAATAAGAGTGATAGACTGTCTTGGAAGAAGTTGAGATGTAACTATTGAAAGGGGGTCTTGCTCTTCCGGATATAGCCTGGTATTCCATCACCTTTCATTTTAAAAATGTACGGATGCTCCTGACTACAACAGATGAAACGAACTGGGGAAAGCTACTGAGAGAAATGGCCATAGCCGAGGGTGCGGGAGATTGTTTCCTTTATAAATTCGGGGCACCAAGGTTTTTTTTAAAAGTACACCTGAAAGTCCTAAGAGCTGCTCTCAGTTTGTGGTACGAGGTCAGATGCAGATTAGGGATTGGTTATTATTCTGATTTTGCCCTGATTTGGAACTCCCCCAGGACACCGGCTGGCTTGAAAGATAGTCTTGCAACATCAATTAAGAGGGCTAGTATCTCGATATGGTCAGATCTTGTATCATCAGATGGAGTTTACCCCTGGGAAGTATTAAAATCTAAAATTGGAAGTACTTGTTCCAAATTTAAATATTTACAATTGGTTTCTTGGTATTCAGCGGAGAAGGGGATCTATTAGTGGTGATTGAGAAACCAAGTGTATCCTTCAAAATCCAAATCCTAAAAAGAAGGAGGTCGCATATTGGTATAAGAAACTCCTAGATGCAGATGATGCGGAATATTCTCCACAATATGTAGCCTGGAACCAGTCCCCCCTAGACTCTAGCTCCGAAGACATATTTGATTTATCATTGCAAATTTTATATAAGTTTGTTTAACCGGCATCTTTAAAAAGGAATTATTTATTTGTTATTAATAGATTATACTATACCCCTGTGAAGATAGCAACATTTGCCCCCTATTCTCTTCTAAATGTCCAAGATGTGATTTTTCTAAAGCAGATGAAATTCATATATTTTTTGAGTGTTCTGGACGAATTTGGAGCATGTTTTAGGCGGCATTTTTAAAGTCAAGATTAATGTGAATCTCACTATAGTGATTTTTGGCAATGGTAATGACTCCATGAACTTTTTACGGCCATTACAAAGAGACCTGCTGTTATATTTAATTCTCATTGCCCGAAGGGAAATATGCAAACTCTGGAAAGACCCGCGGCCTCATCTAAATGAAGCTTGGCTGAAAGCTGCATTTGCTTTGGCTCGTCTAGATCAGGGGAATTTAGAGGATAATAGCATTAATATTTGGTCGCATTTTATATCTTTGGGTAGAGAGTTGATTGCCCCCAGGTCCTATGATTACACCAAGCTTTAAACAAAGAAGCTGGCCTGGTTAGGCCTAAAGCCAATGCAGTTGCAGTAGCCATGGGGCGCCCAGGTTGGAAGGATGGCTTCTTGCCAAAATTGCAGATGCTGAATGGTAAAATAAGAACAAAAGAAAACATTAAAAAAATTAAAATAAAACAAAATGTCAGCACTTTACCAATATTATGTCTAAGTTACAACATCCATGCTCCAGTGTCACCAGCCCTCAGAGCGCACCAAGGTGTCCACTTCATTAAAATGCCACCCCCTTGTGTCAATTCTGGACAATCAGTAGGAGTTCCAGAGCCCTGGATGAGGACTTGTCGGCCCTAACCATTGTGCCATTGGCCCCAATTGTTATCTACTAGGTGCGTTGACCCCTGCGGTCTCTTCCAGGCCGTCTCCTCTGCTGTCGCTCAACACTCAAGGAAGAGTCTGTGTTCTGTGCTCCAGAGGGCCTCACTGGGTGAGTTCCCACTTGCATCACATTTCCAGACAAGTTCATACTTCCTCTGGGATGTCGAAAATGTGAATCTTGCCCAGTGTGAGGACCTTCAGGTGGGTGGGAAAGAGCAGCATGCATTGCAAGTTCTTTGCTCTGAGTTTCTGTTTAACCTATATGTAGGATTTCTGGTGCACCTGAACCATTTGAGTATGTTTTTTTTGAAGACTTGCTGTGGGGGCAGGCAAGCAGCTGTGAAATAGAGTCTCTGTAGCTCAGTATGCATGCAATCAGGGCTCACGGAGGCGCCCTGGGAGGGGGGCATACAACCAGGGTCCGGTGAGCCCTCTGCAAGTTAAATGCATCCAACAGTCCCGATGGTTTGAGATGCCAGCTAATCCAGTCCTCCAGAAAACTCTTTGCATTGGGCCCCTTAACCTGCTCTGGAAACCCAAGGAAACTAAGGTTATTCATCTGTGACCAGTTTTCAGTATCCTGATTACTTTCTTCAAGGATTTTTGCAGTAGTTGTCAAATTTGCCATTTGCCCTTTCCAAATCTTCACCTCGGCCTACAGCTCAGTAACTGTATACTCTACTGTCTGCACCGTCTCAGCCACCTTGCACAGGTCTGCTTGCAATAATTTAATGTCCCCCAAGACTGTCTCTCTTTTGCCCTCCAATGCCGTGTGGCTCCCCTGAATAGTCCTCAAGAGTTGTGTCTTAGGGTGTTCTTTCAGTTGCATCTCCCACATTTTTGGGGACTCCACCAGCCTCATGACCCTTTGAGGCAATGCTTGATGCATGGTATACTGTGTCATTGTGGTCCTCTGGTGCTCCTTAAGTGCCTTCTCCTTCTCCATTTTGATACGCCAAAAGATCTACCACCAGCAGTCAATTAGGCAATAGTGGCTGGCTTGCTAACCTGCCAGGCCATTTTTTCCGTGTATGCTATGTTCAATCACTGCATATCACTGTTGTAATTCCAGTTACAACACTGATCTTCTAGTCATGTAATTATCTGTACTTATCTTTTTTCTTTTATTCCTTCTCGCTAGTTCCCAGCTGGGTTCCCTGTGAGTACCATCCTTTTATTTCAATTCTTCATATCCTAGGGTTGCACTCACCTCACCCTGACAGCTGATTCTCTATTCAGGTACCTCCACCAATTCTTGGTCAGCCCATATCCATTTCCCTATTTCCCAGGCCCCTACTGATAAAATCTATAATTCTTTCAGATGTCCCTGCATTGCTAGGTCCTGAAGAGACCCTTCATTGTTGGCAGGGTCGAAACGGCATCGACAATCTCAAAGTGAATAATTTTTCAGCCTCTGTCATTGCATTAGAAGGCTGTTTCCATGTGTAAACTATGTTGTGGTCAACTTTGTAAATATAGAAACTGTCCTTGTATGTCACAGCACAGAATGTCACAAAGTATTGTGTAGGTTTCATGTTCACTGGGGACACTATGCACTTGATTTTGAATTTTGATTGAAATTATACTTATAAACTTTAAATTAAAAAACATCCGGCAGTATATAGTGTCATATCTCTCTCGACATCCACCTACCCCTGTTACCGCCATTGTGCTTTTGATTGATAATTTTTATTACTACAATTGTCCACAGGAATCATTGTTTCTGGCTATTTAGTATGTACACTGGTTCCTTGTGAGTAGGGTGTCCCTTGTCTCTTTTACACGATGTTCAATCACTACATCACTGTCCCATGAACTGAAATCCAATGACTTCCGTTGTGACCTAGCAGTCCAGTGGCAGACGAGCCACCAAGTCTAGGGTTTCTGCTCACTATTGAGAATCTGCCATTCTTCTATTTGAATTGCGATGGAGCAACTGAAAGGTCAGTTACATTTTACTTCGATGCTTTTAAAATCATTCAGAATATGGAATGTCTAGAATAATATTAAATGAAGTGGCTCTATTGATTTGCTTGGGCCTCTTTGGTGCTAAACCCACCAATGTAATGTCCAGTAACGTTTTTACATTTATTTGATGTATTTTCCACTTTGATGTAACAAACAGTAGGGTATGATGGTATCATGTGTCTAAATAAATGTTGCATTATACTACTTCCTTTAAATGTACAATCAATTACATCTCCCATAAAAGTTGTGAAATGTTGGTTTATTTGATTCTGTTAACCAGATGGGAATGTAGGGTCCTTTAGTAGTTTACCACACAGTTAATTCAGAGTGAGTTTCTTTCAAAATGTGAAAATATAAATGATGAGGAAAGGGGTAAAGTCTAGAATTCCACTAGAGCAGACAGATGTGTTTACTTACCTGGGGATAACTTTAAATAGGAAGCTGCATTGGAAGCCGCAAATCGACATGCTTGTCATTTGCTGGGGTCCTCCTTAAAGACCACAGGCTGTCTCACTCTAAACCTATAGCCCGCCCTCACACTATATAACACTAAAGTGGTAAGTGCGGTTTTATACGGCGCAGAATTGTGGGGCCATGAGGACATAACTTGCCTGGCTATAGCCCAAAATAAATTCATGAGGGCCTTAACAGGACTACCGCAAACTTCCCCATTGGTGCCCTTATTTCGGATTTGGGTTGTCATCATATTAAGGACCTAGCTAGATTTAGGCCTATAGCCCTCTGGAGAAGGCTGTTGGCCACCCCTGAGCTTGTCTTTATGCTAGAGGCCTTCTTGACTTCAGGGGAGTTGGGTCATCAACGAAGATCAGGTGGCTTCAGTATATTAAAGATACCCTGACAGCAATGGGGATGGGTATCTTGTGGGATAATCCAGATTGGACTCCTTTTCCTTCTAAAACGGAGCTTAAGGCCGCCTACATGGATTTCATGAAGGTGAAACGCTTTTCTTCTATAACTGGCCCTTCCCTAACCAGAGACTTCCTAGCAATGAAGTACAAACCTGTGTTTGATCCCTATTGGGACCTTATTTTAAAACCATTGGATAGGAAGCTCTATCACCAGTTTAGGGTAGGCTCTCTGCCTATAAGAGCCTTCTCTAGTAGATGGCATAGGCCTACTACAGACCTATGCCCGTTGTGTCTGGCATGCCCAGAATCTATTCCCCATATGCTATTTGGTTGCCCAGCATACAGCCTACAGAGGAGGAAATGGCTTAAACCTATTTGTCTTATCCTTGCCAATGAAGCATTGAGGATTTTACAGACAAGTCCCCAGGATGCCATTGTTATTGCCATCGCCAACTTCCTAGGGTGGGCATGGAGTATTCGGGCTAACAAACTCAGGGTTCACTGATGTGGTTTGTCCAAAGTGACTTTAGCCGTGGGGTAGTATGAATGGCCTATACCTTTTCTCGTATAATAATTACTGTCTTAATTAAGAGTCTTGGATTGTGGTTTATACTTATTACTTATTTTAAGATAACTCTGTGTATGTTTTAATTATTTATATCATTGTATTTTTAATGAACTCACTTTCTAATGTTTGTAAATGTCTTTTATGGTTTTATAATCGAAATAAAGACTCTATGATGATGATGATTCTGTTAACCAGTTGGGAATTTAGGGTCCTTTAGTAGTTTACCACACAGTTTATTCAGAGTGAGTTTCTTTCAAAATGTGAAAAAATAAATGATAAGGAATTCAGTGAGTGTACACCCAAGTATTACAATGCATACATGTAACTAAATGAGTATAACATGTATCTAAACTAGATATCCTATTTATACATTTGATGCCAGCAGAAAGCTGGGGTTATGGAGGTAAGGTTGTAGGGTCAATTAATGTGTTTTCAAACTTTTAGATTACAGCCACAGTTAGAAAACATAATGCAGGTATGCTGAATAGATGTATGCATATATTTGCATAATGAAAGACAACATGTAAAAATAGGATGTCAAGATAAATATCCAAACGAATTGAAATTACACATAATAATATAGATATGCAGCTTAAAATACCACTAACATTGATTCAGTAATGCTTTAAGGGGAATAAAAGGTGTTTAGCTACCTGGAAGAGAGTCACTTTGCTTTTTTTGTTATACATGTTATTCAATGGTTTACATATAAAAAGGATATGGAGAGGCAAATGTCCAATGCAAGTGTTTTCTAAAACAGCGGAATAACGGCATCCAGAAGTTTGGATTCAATTGTCCTAAATTTATATGAGAAAGACCAAAATGAGGTTATTTCAGATTGGATAACTAAAAAATGCCTTAGAGGTGGTATTTGTCCTTGAGCTCATAAATGGACACATGATTTATTTGCTGTAGTAGGTGTTGATGCCAAGAAGGCATTTGACTGTGTCTATTTGCAGTATCTGTGTGGAGTTTTAAAGAGGATGATTTTATTTACATATTTAAGTTCCCATTCACGAAGCAAATTTCCATATGGATATCTCTATATGCGGAGGTATCTACCTCAATTTAGGTAGAGATATATACCTGAATGGAATTCTCAAATTCCTTTGAAAATCTTGTTAACAAATAGATTTTTGTGTCTCCGTCTCCTCATATGAGAGGGTGGAGTTTCCTACAATTTGATTATTGTCCACAGAGTTACAACTATTAACTCTACACTTGTATTTGTACTGTTCATCTTTTTGGGAAGATCTCTGTCACCAGGGCAGACATCTCTGCCATGGTGGTGGAAATCTCAGAATGGATGTGAATAAGGATATAGGGGCATATGTATCAAAATTCGGTATTACATGTCGTTAATAGCGAAAAATAAGGAATCGCTATTAAGGACATGCAAACCGCGATGCATCAATGAATTCGGTATTAATTACCGATTCGGTAAAAATCGGTATTAAATAGCGAAAGTACGTTAGCGAGACTAGCAAATACGGAATTAGCAAATACCGATTCGGTATTAGTGAATCCGGTATTTGCGAAATCGGTAATAGCGAAAACGGTAAAAATACGCGATGCTTCGGAAGCAGGCTGATGACATCACAACCAGGAAGTAGGACAGCCCATGCTCCATTCAGTGCCCGAGTAGCTCAGAGGAGGAGGCAGAGCACAGGAGCTGAGGAGCCAGACTGAACCAGCAGCAACCAGGACTAGGCAAGCAGGTCAAGATGGAGAAGGAGGCCCCCCAGCAGGGAAAGGACACATACAGAAAGAGAAAGCGCAAGTTCTCAGATAAGGAACTCGAAATCCTGATTGAGTGTGTGACCAGCAACAATGACAAACTGTTTGGGAAGTTGTCGCTGAAGGTGCCTGAGGCTGAAAAAAGAAAGATGTGGCTGCGCATCAAGGACAAGGTCAATGCCTGCGGAGTCACCCACCGCAGCATCGACGATTTAAAAAAACGCTGGTATGACCTGCGTAAAAGGGCCAAGGAGAGGATTGCGCAGAGGGTCAAGGATGCTGCAGGCACAGGTGGGGGCACATCCAATGTGACACCTAACACAGCCCTGGAGGACCTAGTGGAGTCTACCATAGAACCGGAAGCTGTTGTGGGGGTCACACATCTGGACACCTCTGGTGCTGCGGAAGGAGGACAAGGTAAGATGCATGGCAGCGTAGCAATGCAGCGTGTAGTCAATCCCTGCCCACTCCCCCATGCCAGACCCAGTGCACATGTAGCCGTGCCTCAAACACATACCCTCACCACAGTGTTGCCCCATGGGAGTTGTAGTCAATACATGAATGAGTGCATGTCTGATCCCAGAGGTGAATGAAATGAATACAGCAGCAAAGGGCAAAATGTCTGTCCAAAAAAGAGCTTTATTTAGAGACAACAATGCTATATCCACATACAATACATTTATATTAACTATGCACTATTTCACACACAGATCCATCCCCCATGGATTCTGACGACAGTGGCCGCCTCGTCATCTCTGAAACACCAGTGTTGACCGATACGGAGTGCTCACAGGGACATGAAGCCATGTCCTCCCCTTCACCACCACCGCGGACAACACCTCCACCATCCATGCGGAAAAAGACACCACCACCACCACCGCCTTCCTCGCGGACAAAGACACCACCACCGCCATCCTCGCGGGCAAAGACACCACCACCACCACCACCAGTGCGGACAACTCCGCAGAGCCGCAGGGCAGATGTTCCCTCCCTGGTCGAGATGGAGTCGGAGCAGAGTTCAGCACCCCAAAATGTCCCCCGCCAGGCTGTCGTCACTCCAACCACCCAAACAGCAGCACGTCAGCGTTTCAGACAGAGGGCTGTGCTCCTGGGTAGGGCAGCAGCAAGACCAGTGGATCCGTCCGAAGGGTACGGAGTTGTTGAGACCCGGATGCTGCGTGTCCAGCGCCTGCAGGGGAGACACATGGGTGCTATGAAACTCTCCATGACAAAACTGTGCAACAAATTAGGCAACATGACTGACGCTGTGCGTGAGCACACCACTGCCGTAGCTGCGGGCAACAATGAGATCAAGCTTTGCCTGCAGGAACTGACACGTGCCGTAGTCACAGGCCAACAAAGTGAGCGCCGGCGTCACAAGCAGATCATGCTCGCTGTGAATTCCACCAACAAGGCCATCAATAAGCTGTGCCAATTTAAGTTTAACTTCTACTGCAGCTGCATCATGTTTGAGTTACATATTTCTGCACCAGTCAGGTGTTCATTTCCATTAAACCCTTCCAAATCAAATCCTGTTGTCAAAGCACTCTCTTACCTGTCTCAGAAATGATGCCGTGTGATGTATGTCCACCTCCGTTGCCCTTCTGCTGTGTTGGGCACATGCGCCTGTTGGTGTTGGGGGGGGGTTGCTGTGCACGTAGTTCATCCTCTCCGTCCACCTCTATGGGTATCCCCCTGCGGGTGGCGATGTTGTGCAGGATGGCACAGACAGCTATGATCTGGCAGCAGGTCACTGGGTCGTACTGCAAGGCACCTCCAGTCTTGTACAGTATTCGGAAGCGACTCTTGAGGATGCCGAATGTACGCTCGACCACATTCTGTGTGCTGATTTGTGCTCTGTTGTAGCGCTGCTCTTGCGGTGTAGCTGGGTTGAGGTAGGGAGTGAGTGAGTAGATATTCACGCAGTGCGTAAGCGCTGTCACCTGCAGGATGGGGAGAGAAAGGTCATCAGCATGAATGCAATGATACATGTGGGGATGGAGTGAACGATGATGCATCAATATGTACCTAGTAGGTGTCCCTCTCCAAATTCACCGTTGATCAGGCGCCTGTGGAGGCCACAGTGACGGAATATGTAAGCGTCGTGTGTGCTCCCGGGGTATTGGGCTACAAGGTCCGTAATGATGTACTTAGCATTGCACACAACCTGCACATTAATAGAATGATATGACTTCCGGTTGCGGTATATGTATTCGGTGGCTGATGGAGG
Organism: Lissotriton helveticus; assembly: GCF_964261635.1. Classification (NCBI taxonomy): domain Eukaryota; kingdom Metazoa; phylum Chordata; class Amphibia; order Caudata; family Salamandridae; genus Lissotriton; species Lissotriton helveticus. The sequence goes on from NC_136067.1 coordinate 1,534,217,400, forward strand.
ACAGATGGGGACATGCGTGCAGTCAACACACCCTATCACATGGGGGAATTGTGCCACCTGGTAGAATTCCCGTTTGGTGCGGGTCAGCTGCTGGGGGGTTGTGGGGAAGGTGATGTGGCGATTCATGAATGTCAGCATGGCCTCTAGGAACCGGTGGAAGAAGCGTGATGATGTGCTTTGCGACACGCCTCCAGTCTCAGCTATTACCCCCTGGAAGCTTCCAGACGCCAGCAGGTGCAGGCAGCATAGGACCTGAACATGGGCTGGTATGGCGTTGGTCCTACGGGTCTCGTGCTGCAGTAATGGTTCCAGATCTGCTATTAGGCGCATGATCATGGCACGGTTGAGTCTGTACTTATCGTACACCTGTTCCTCGGTCTGCCCCAGCAAAGTGATGCGCACCCTGAAGACCCTGTCCTGGATCATCCTCCTGCGCTGGGCCTGAGCGTTGATCCTCCTCCTCCTCCTAGCAAGCACGTAGAGGGCAGCCATTTTGGATGACTTGTGGGGTTTCCCAGGGCATTTGTGAAGGGTTACTGATTGTCAGCACCTGCTGAGAAGTTGTATTTTTTTTTCCTATCCTTCAAATAACTTTACCTCCTGATTGAGATTCCCCTTATTTTACTCATGCTAAATAGCGATTTTTGCGTTTTTCGGTATTAGCGATTATTCATGCATTCCATTGCGATTCTTTAATAGCGATTCGGTATTTCCGAGGTCAGCTTTGGTGTTCATTATTTCCGATTGTCTGATTAGCGATTCGGTAATTTACCGAAGGGATATTGTTAGCGATTATTTTTTACCGATTTTGGGTTGATGCATAGCATTTCCAGGTTTAGCGTTCGGTAACGGCCTGTTTTACCGATTCGGTATTTTACCGGGAGGTATTTTGCTTGATGCATCTGCCAGATAGTGCATAATTTAGCAAAATCACATACATATGGCACACATAAACATAGTAGCATACAGGTCATATCCTGAGCTCTGCACTTTTTACCTGGGACTGCCTCACTACCAGGACCAATCACACCCACTGCAGAATCCAGGATGCAACCATCCCCAGTCAAGAAGATGATTCTCTCTTGATTTTATAAAGCTCCTTGGTGAACCATGGTTGGTTGGGTATTGGTTTGAACAATTTTAATTGTACAGGGGCTATGGTGTCTGTGAAATCTTCAATGATTTTGGAGTATTGTGTATGCCTGCCCTCAGTGTTAGAGTTCAGATTCATCTTGTTCAAATTTGTAACTAGACAGCTTTTAGGGGAGGATTCTGTAAACTATTTATAGTCACTGCTTTTTTTCAGAAGCCTTGTTCTGCTTCTAGTTCTGGTCTGTTTATTATTGTCCAGGATGTGGAATACAAATGGAAGCTTAAGGATGTTGTTAACTTCTCTGAACATGTTTGAGTTCACATAGCCCCGATCTATGTTGAAGTCTCCATATGGATGTTGTGAGAGAGAGCACCTGCTTGGTTGAGATAAACTTTGCAAGATGCTCAGGAACATTTTGTGGATTTAGCGGGTCTATTAAGATATAAATGGTTAGTAATGTGTTACTGGGTAGGGCATTATTGGGACAAAGGTCATGGATACATACAAAAACAGACATCTAATTGCATAGCCCCCAGCAATCTTTGTTCTGCCACCTCTTAATGGATTCACCAATGAACCTTCAAAAGCCAAAGGCAATTACTGGAAGTATAGGACCCCAAAATCTGGAATGCAAATAACCCACTCCCTAGGGCAGCAGCAAACTACCTATTATTCAGGAAACCTCTAAAAAGTGAACCATTAAGTTTGGCATCCAAATTAGTAATCCAGCTTGTGAAAAAAATCATAGAATATTAGCTAGCTCTGCCCACAGTTACTTGTGAAATACTTCAAAGTTCTTGATAGCTAATCCATATATTTCTTCTCACCATGCATTATCTAGTCCTCAAATATTTTGGACCAAAGCTTTTGACATTATGGAATTAATGATGTTGCATTTAGTTTTGTCCCTATACCTAGCCTTAATTTGTAGAACAGCATTATTTGTACACAAGGCTGGGTTGGAGCAGATTGTATTTAGCACTACAAAGGTAAGTGTTGGCCATGGACACTGGCTTCATCCTATTTCAGTAGATCTCCCAGTGATTTTTTATGTATTGTTGCTTCATTATTAGCCGTAATTTAGCTGTGAATAAGCAAGGTTTCATTGTGGCAACATCTGTTATGCTCTTGAATTCTAGCTCCATTCTCAATAGTTTTAAGAGTGTGGGCTGTTTGAGACTACAACGTTTTCATAGGCAAACTGTTTTGAACATGAGCTTGGGGTCTCCTGTTAAGGTGTCTCCAGATCCACAAGTTGTACCGCATGTAGCTATAACAGTGCAGATGAAGGGCACCTTCCCAAAATTGCATTCAGAGCTGTGATCATATGGTCACAATTACTTACTTTTCATGAGGAACTGCTGTATTCTTCTGCCTCCCTCCTCATGCTCCTCTGCTGAGAAGTGCTAGTGTCCTTGCTGCATGTGTGCTCAAGCTCTATGGTGATATGGTTCTTGGATCCTGATTGCCAGCCGTGACTGTTTGATTACCTCAGCTCTGAGCCAGAGCTCTGAGCATCGTCTCTGAGCTCTGGCTTTTCACTGGCTTTTGGCATGCGCTGGCACTGGCAGCTGCTTGATACCACCTGATTCCATTCAACTGTGCTGACCTAGGAGGCAAAAGTGTATTGCAAGGTGACAGGCAGGTGTCGAGCATACAGTTATTAAACCTGCCACACCTCTTAGAAAAAGTATGGTGTTCAGCAAATTTCACAGAGTGAGGACAGTGAGCCTCATGCTCTGAGAAGTGAGATGTGAGTTGAGCTGAGACATGGCACTTACTTATAAAATTGAGGATGTTGGGACCTGCAACCTCATGGGGCTTTCCAAAGTTTCCAACTCGTAATTGCTATCTAGACTCTGTACTCTACTGTTTACCATAAGCAGCATAGGTGATGTATTGTTTGACTAAACTTCCAATCTGAGAACATTGTGCATGTTAAAGGTGCCGGCCGAATCAAGGCTCAAGAGCATATGGAGAAAATGATTCCCATCAGAAGCCACACTGTACCGCCCTCTTTCTCATCATTTGGGTTCTCCTTACCCAGGAGACAATAACGGCTGGTCAGATGTAACCAGGCCGATAAATGTGATAAGTGGGAGGTATGTTGTGCAAAAAATTAAAGAGGCTCCTGAATAAAGCAGTGTATGGTGATAATAGTGAAAAGTGAAAGGTAGTCGTAAAATTAGGTGAATTGGGTAGAGACACAGGATTTATTAGTATCTCCCAATCCCTAAGGTTAAAAAGCAAGTGTAAGTGCGGGTTTGAAATAATAACCGTACTTGATAGTGGTCAACATGTTTCTGCATGTAACTAGAACAAAGTTTCCAATGCATTCATCAGGACCTTTGATGGTTAACACTACTGCTTATAATAAAATATGAAAAAATATCACCTGAAAGTCCCAGGTGTGTACTCAACCGTATACTGTTATTGCGTTGCATCAGACGGTATTGGATCCAAACAAAAAGACAAAGACACAAAAACAACAAGAAACATGAATAAATCATATTCTCAGGGTTTTTTTGCAGTACAAACCCCGTGTGATGGAAACCCATTCACAACTATTCGAACATAACGTTCCAAATGACACTCACCCATAAGTGTTGGTTGAGAGGCTTCACCCCACCTGGCTGCAGCTCAGGTTGAAGGAGCACCGCTCTAAAAACAATATTATTTGGCTTTTAGAATTGATAAAACACCAATGTGAAGGAAATTAGAAAGCAAGGTTTAGGCAGAGGTAAAGTATGGTTATTTTGTTACTCCATCGCTATTTTCCGTGGGTGCCCCAGTATCACAATCACCCAGCACTCGTACCAGAGTGGAATATTCCGCTGAAGTAACCATCTAAGCGGAAACAGATGGCAAATTTCAAATGCAGGGAGCGAGTACGCTTTCAAAGGTTAACACAGCTATTTGCAGCGCGTGTGGCTTCTGATTTTTCAAACGCGTGTTGTTAACTTTGCTTAATGCGCGTTTGGAAAGTTTAATGCGCGTCTGAAAAGTAAGGCGCGCTGACTCTATTGCGCAACAATAACCATGAGGCAAATTGTAAATGCAGGGAGCTCTCAGAGGTTAGCACAATTCTTTAGAGCGCGTATAGCTTCAGATCTATTAGACGCGTTTTGGTGACTTTTCTGGATGCGCGTTTGCAATGTGAAGCGCGCTGACAAGTCAAAGCGGGACGCCCGCCGTAATACACGGAGCGAGGCAGTTACCGCTCTCTGTCATACGCGAGTTTGGAAACAAGCAGGCATACCCGAGTCTGTAAACAGGCCGACCAGGCGGCCGCTTACCTTTCCGTCGGTGTCTCCGGGCAGTCGTCTGTACTGTCTGGGGGGGCACCGACGATCGGAAAGAACAGATGTTTGTATCTTCGGATCACGTGATTGGAAAGCAGTCACGTGATGCCGGGAATGCTGGGACAAGTAGTTCCAACTGCGTTTTCAGCAAAATTTATGTATATTATTTAATAAATACATATCTAGATGTGCAGCAGTAAATTGTAGTATTACACAGATACATTACTAGGCCCTCCGATTAAAGAAGTTAATTACAAGTGATCTTAAGTAGAATTGGTTTATTGAGCAAAGGACTTAAAATACATTGTATGTTCACTCAGATAAATCACCAAGCCCTCTAATTGAAGAAGATATAGATTTTATATATATTTTATATATTTTGAGACAAGAGAACTGAAATAGAACAAGAGTCTATTTAATGATGTAAGATTCATTTAAAGTGGTACTGATAGTCATTACGAGGTTTAGAGGGAACTCCAGGGTATTGGCTCGTTCAAACCCTCCTTATCGCAGTTCAGTCGGTAGACCCATTTTTGTTCTATTTTGAACAGGAAGCGACTGATGTCAGTGCAGGACTCCGGAATGTGAGGTTGTTCCAGGACTGTCCAACAAAAATAATCCGGGCCATGCCCTTTCTCCAGGAAATGTGCCGTAAGACGGGTGGCTTGTTTACGGCAACGCACAGTACTTTTGTGCTCTTGTATGCGTGTCCTTATCTTCCTAGTCGTCATCCCGACATATCGTAATGGGCACGGACATGTTATCTGGTAAATTAAGTTGCTGCTGTTGCAGTTTGTAAATCTCTTTTGTGTCCAAGGGCGATTTGTCCCTATGTCCACCACAGTTGATTTACAAGTTTGGGGGCAGACTGTACATGATCCACAAGGGTGGTGTCCGACCACAGGGGGTAGATCCCACAGTGTGCCCACTTGTCTGGGTTCCTTGCTTCGTGGGCGTGTATGAATTAGCTGATCTTTTATATTTTGTCCTCTCTTGAAGGCAAAGATTGGTAAGGCTATGTCGTCCCCGCCGGTTTTCAGGATGGACCAATGTTTCTTTATGATCCGTTGCACTTGGTTAGATCGACAGTTGAATGTGTTGACAAAGGCAATGCGGTTGGTCTTCTCTTTGGGAGGATGTATCTCCAGGAGGGACTCCCTGTTATTATTGGAAGCCCTCTTCTTAGACTGACGGATGATCTTCTTTGGATAACTTTTTGCAATCAGTTGACATTCCAGATTTTGTGAATGGGTCTTGAAGGCTTCCTTACTGGAACAGTTCCTTTGGACTCTGAGGAATTGCCCGAAGGGCAGGTTGTCCCTCAGAGCCCGTGGGTGGCAGCTATCATATCGCAAGAGCGCGTTTCTTGCCATAGGCTTCCGATAGAGCTCTGATTCAATTCCAGTTGGAGTAGCATGTAACCTCAGGTCCAAGAAAGCCAAAGATGTTCGACTATACTCGATGGTGAATTTGAGATAAACGTTCTTACTATTCAACCATCCGTGGAAGGACACGAGATCTTCTTCTGTCCCTCGCCACACCACCAGGATATCGTCGATGTAACGTTTCCATACGTGTAGTGATGTCATATAGGGTTTGGCAGGTGTCAGGACTACTTGTTGTTCAAAATTATGGACGTAAAGATTCGCCAGGCTCGGCGCAAAAACGCTGCCCATGCTGGTCCCGGACACCTGCAGGTAAATGGTGTCCTCAAAGCGAAAATAGTTCTCCTTCATCGCGATTTCTGCTAAATGCATAATGAAACGTATTGGAGTGATGGATTGATGGTCACTCTGCTCCAGCAAAGCACCTACCACCTCCAATGTCTCAGTCTGCGGAATTGACGTATATAGGGACTCTACGTCGAATGATACAAGGATGTCCCTTTCAATATCAAATTCTACCGTTGGCAAGAGTCTCAGGACATCTTTTGTGTCCTGTAAGAACGTAGGCATGGCTTTGACCATGGGGTTCAAAAAATAATCGACAAAGGTCGAAAGAGGTTCTAAGACTGAACCAATCCCGGAGATAATAGGCCTACCGGGTGGAGGCCTCTGAGGTTTGTGCACTTTCGGAAGACAGTAAAAGTACGGAATCGTAGGATGTTCAGTTATTAGGTACTGTCCTTCCTGGGGTGTGATCCAACCCTCAGCGGTTGCTTCCTCAACCAGACCTCTTATTTTGATTTGTATTCCTTCTGTGGGGTCTTCTTTTAGTGGCAGGTATGATTTATGATCACTCAACTGGCGTAGGCACTCATTTCTGTAGACCTCAGTATCCAGGATCACTGTGGCACCGCCTTTGTCAGCTTGTTTGATGGTAATGCTGTCGTTAGATGATAATGTACGGAGTGCCATTTGTTCATCTCGTGCGAGGTTCATGAATGGTTTGGTTTCTGTTTTGTAAAGACGTGTGATGTCGTTTTCCACGGCTGTTTCAAAAGTAAGGACCTTGGAAGGTAATCCAGCACTGGGTGGATTAAATGTAGATGGCTTCTTCAATCCAGTGTTTTTTTCTTTGTCATCAGTGATAGTATCAATGTTTCTTGGTCTAGAAAAGAAATAGTGGAGTCTGATTTTCCTAAACAGCTTCGCCAATTCGATTTGGGCTACAAAAGGATCCCCTTTCTGAGTAGCCACAAAACCCAGGCCTTTGTTCAGAAGTCGCTCTTCATTTGGGGAGAGTACGTGTGAGCTGAGGTTCATCACGAGGCTGTCTGGTTGCTTGTCCCCGCGGTCTCTGGCGGGACTTTCTTCCCGCTGCGAAGATCCATTCCTGATTGTGGTGGAATGTTCGTATTCCAATGGACCTGTGACGGCGTTGTTCCTTGTCTCCTCCTGCCCCTGCCCCGTCTCGGGCCATACCCTAAAAAAGGAAAAGATCCAGGGCCTTGTTGCATTTGGGGAGGACCAAAGGGGCCCATTTGGGGCGGGCCTTGGGGTCCATACATCCAGGGATTTACCGGCCACCATGGTTGAAAATTGTTAAAATCCTGTTGTTGATGGCCGCTCTTCCAGTTTCTTCTGTTCCCTCGGCCTCTGGGCATTTGGCCAGTAAACCCATTTTGTGAAGTATCTGAATCGCTCGATGCTCCATCCGAGCTTGATGTCCCATATGTCGAGCCGCCCTTCTTTCCACCTCGATTGAATGTTGGTGCCGTGTATGTATCACTCGTGTATGGATATACTCTTTCCATAGAAAATCTCGCTAGGTCTTTTTTAAACTTTTCTAATTTTGTGAAAAGAATGGCTTCCTTGAAGTCTTTATTATTTTTGTCACTATCATCCTGTCCCTTTTTAAACAATCCACTTTTGAGTGTTGTTTTTATCTGGCCCTCAAGTACCTGGATCTCAATCAGTATTTTATCCGCTACTCTTTTTGCGGTCTTGATAATCAGGACTAGCCAGTCTCTTGTGCACCTCCAGGCGATCATCGACCAGTCTCTCAGGAAGTCTTTGTCGTCAAGAAATAGACGCGGTGCGTTATTAACAATGAGGCCTGAGGGTGCACAATTATCTCGAAGGTATTGCGCCATAACTATTCCATGAACAGATGTTCTGGAATGGGATTTCTTAAGGACTAGGACTTTTGCCCAACCCTCATCGTTGGTTATTACTTGGACAGGAATGCTATCTAGAAGACTAGGGTTTTCATCCAAGATACTCTGTACTTCCGCACTTTCAAATGCTAATCCCCAGTTGGTAGCCATGTCAAATAGTCGATCGCTAGGGAGAAAGTAAAGGTACGGGCACCCACTCAGTGGAAAATATATGAGGAGAACGCCTTGCCGTAAACACAATTGTTTGGTGGACCAGGAGGTCGACCAATGTTAAAAAGACCCACAGCCTTAGCTGTACTATTCACATACACAACAAATATTTGGTGGAGGGTCTCAGGGCGGGTTTAACGACCAACCAGGTACATGCCCCAAACAGTACTATCACAACACAAAATACCTGGGGGTCAAGAAATAAAAGTCAATCAGAAAGGATCTCAACACTGATACTACACCAATAACACCCGTGAGAACATTGTGCATGTTAAAGGTGCCGGCCGAATCAAGGCTCAAGAGCATATGGAGAAAATGATTCCCATCAGAAGCCACACTGTACCGCCCTCTTTCTCATCATTTGGGTTCTCCTTACCCAGGAGACAATAACGGCTGGTCAGATGTAACCAGGCCGATAAATGTGATAAGTGGGAGGTATGTTGTGCAAAAAATTAAAGAGGCTCCTGAATAAAGCAGTGTATGGTGATAATAGTGAAAAGTGAAAGGTAGTCGTAAAATTAGGTGAATTGGGTAGAGAAACAGGATTTATTAGTATCTCCCAATCCCTAAGGTTAAAAAGCAAGTGTAAGTGCGGGTTTGAAATAACAACCGTACTTGATAGTGGTCAACATGTTTCTGCATGTAACTAGAACAAAGTTTCCAATGCATTCATCAGGACCTTTGATGGTTAACACTACTGCTTATAATAAAATATGAAAAAATATCACCTGAAAGTCCCAGGTGTGTACTCAACCGTATACTGTTATTGCGTTGCATCAGACGGTATTGGATCCAAACAAAAAGACAAAGACACAAAAACAACAAGAAACATGAATAATTCATATTCTCAGGGTTTTTTTGCAGTACAAACCCCGTGTGATGGAAACCCATTCACAACTATTCGAACATAACGTTCCAAATGACACTCACCCATAAGTGTTGGTTGAGAGGCTTCACCCCACCTGGCTGCAGCTCAGGTTGAAGGAGCACCGCTCTAAAAACAATATTATTTTGCTTTTAGAATTGATAAAACACCAATGTGAAGGAAAACCTGCCTAAACCTTGCTTTCTAATTTCCTTCACATTGGTGTTTTATCAATTCTAAAAGCAAAATAATATTGTTTTTAGAGCGGTGCTCCTTCAACCTGAGCTGCAGCCAGGTGGGGTGAAGCCTCTCAACCAACACTTATGGGTGAGTGTCATTTGGAACGTTATGTTCGAATAGTTGTGAATGGGTTTCCATCACACGGGGTTTGTACTGCAAAAAAACCCTGAGAATATGATTTATTCATGTTTCTTGTTGTTTTTGTGTCTTTGTCTTTTTGTTTGGATCCAATACCGTCTGATGCAACGCAATAACAGTATACGGTTGAGTACACACCTGGGACTTTCAGGTGATATTTTTTCATATTTTATTATAAGCAGTAGTGTTAACCATCAAAGGTCCTGATGAATGCATTGGAAACTTTGTTCTAGTTACATGCAGAAACATGTTGACCACTATCAAGTACGGTTATTATTTCAAACCCGCACTTACACTTGCTTTTTAACCTTAGGGATTGGGAGATACTAATAAATCCTGTTTCTCTACCCAATTCACCTAATTTTACGACTACCTTTCACTTTTCACTATTATCACCATACACTGCTTTATTCAGGAGCCTCTTTAATTTTTTGCACAACATACCTCCCACTTATCACATTTATCGGCCTGGTTACATCTGACCAGCCGTTATTGTCTCCTGGGTAAGGAGAACCCAAATGATGAGAAAGAGGGCGGTACAGTGTGGCTTCTGATGGGAATCATTTTCTCCATATGCTCTTGAGCCTTGATTCGGCCGGCACCTTTAACATGCACAATGTTCTCACGGGTGTTATTGGTGTAGTATCGGTGTTGAGATCCTTTCTGATTGACTTTTATTTCTTGACCCCCAGGTATTTTGTGTTGTGATAGTACTGTTTGGGGCATGTACCTGGTTGGTCGTTAAACCCGCCCTGAGACCCTCCACCAAATATTTGTTGTGTATGTAAACTTCCAATCTGCCTTGCTGCCTCATTCAAAGGCTACGATTCAAAAAGTGGGGGTGGTGATGGACAGAGCATCTGAATTAAACAGAACACTCAAACCCAGTCAAAAGATCAGGGCTTGATCCATCACCGTTTTTTAGCTCACTGCACCATCCCAGCTCAGAACCTGGCTACATGCAAATTAGTCTGACCCTGGCCCAGTGCATCATGGGAACAGGGCAGACCAAACTACCAAGCCAATTCTTTACTGGAAAGGAAACAAGCTTCCGGGGACCGGTTTCTGGCATTGCAGCCATCTTCGGCCCGGCTTGCTTGAATCCTGATGGTGCAGTGAGCAAGGGACTCACATCTGAGTATACCCTGCCACACTTGTGGTGGCTAAAACGATTCAAAAAGTGGGGGGGGTGATGGACAGAGCATCTGAATTAAACAGAACACTCATACCCAGTCAAAAGATCAGGGCTTGATCCATCACCGTTTTTTAGCTCACTGCACCATCCCAGCTCAGAACCTGGCTACATGCAAATTAGTCTGACCCTGGCAGCATAAGTGATGTATTGTTTGACTAAACTTCCAATCTGCCTTGCTGCCTCAATCAAAGGCAGCACTTGTGCTGTTCCTGATGCTTTCCCAACACACTTTAACATTATTCCATCAAAGCCCGCTAAAAACAATGGCTTTCTACACACTTAGGGGTCAATTAGGATGTAGGACGGATCGCCACGGAAAGGCATGCGGATTGTGCTTATGGGGGCCTGTCGCGGGCCCCCAGGGTATTGGGGTGTGCACATGGGGGGTACATATGGTACCCCCTACATTGTCATCGACAAAGGTGGCAGGCGCCGCGCAGTGCCTGTCACCTTGTGCATGACAATGCACACAGTGCATTCCCAGCATTGTGGTGGGCAGTGCTGTGAGCACTGTTCACCACAATGCTGGGAATGCAGGATGCCACCGCCACTGTGGCATGCGGTGGCATCCTAATTGCAGGTGTGGGACCGCCGCACCACTGGCAGTCGGTCCCAGCACATTTCCGGTGGTGGGCGTCTAATCGGCCCCTTAGTTCCTGTACAGTCATAACTAGAGATTCATCTAGGGTATACAACAGCCCATTATCAACACTACCTAAATCTACAGGTGAACCCTACCTCGAATAACAAAGAAGAGTGAAAAAAAGAACACAATGAATCAAGTTTGTCTACTAACTCCAAACTTAGGGGCCTATTAGGATGGCGGGCGGACCTGCGTCCGTCTGCCACCCCCGAGGTGGAGGGACCGTCCGCAGGGGCAGCGGCGGTCCCTCCGGTGCAATTAGGATGTGACCGCCACCCTGGCGGTCACATCCCGTATCTTTTACCTTGCGGCGGGTGCTGCTTGAAGCAGCTGATCCAGCGCTCTCATCAAAATATTGCACAAATGACACTATTTACTACCACAAAACTTACACTACAACACTAGGCCCATATCAACAATAGAGCGCTTGAATCATGAGGCGATAAGATCTAAATATAGTTGTTTAAACCATCTGCAATAATCAAGACCAGCTTGTCATTTTAGAAAGTTTATTTTAACACATCTAGAAAAACTTAGGTTTTGGTATTTTATTAAACAAGCATTAGAAAATGTCATAAAGAAAGATTTATTCAGTATTAATAAAAAGAGCATAAATCAAGAATTATTATTTATTAGCAGGAATAAGTAAAATTAAGCATTTCCAAAATCCTAACTATATCTCTGTCTCTACCCTCATCACCTAGTAATAAAGTAATTAATAAAAAACTCCTGTCCTCACGTGTAAAGTCCATCAGCATAACATCGTCCTCCAGATTTCTCTCGAGCGTAAGCCAACTATGTGTTCTCTGAACCTATTCTTATACCCTAAATTGAGCTGAGCTAACTATTTTTCACATTCCAGCAGACGAATTCTAGTTCTCCCATTGGCTGAGCCACCTCGTACCACAGTAAACTGTGACACCTCCTTCTTACATGCCCGGGCAAATTCACTAGTCCATTGTTCATTTAGAAGTCTTGGCAGCTTCTCCTTAGGCTGCTACATTTTGTAGCGACAGCTTCCTTTTAACCTTGAGCCAGTCAGCTCTGAACTCCCGTGGCACGTTAGCAAACGTTAGCAAATTTCTCCAAAAAGTCATCTTTTTAGCAGTTCAATCCAAAACCTTTCAAAATAAAAGCTCAGAGGCCTTTTCCATCCTTCTTGGAATTATTTTCACTTGAGCCATTTTCATCATTAGGCCTCTTTCAGAAAGCGTCAATTTTCTGCGCCACTGTCCCTGCGCCACTTTTAAAAGGGTACTAATTTTCTGCAGCCATCTCTAAGCTTCACTTGTAAAACTATTATATAAACAAACACAAAGAATAATTAATGAAAGAAATACAGTTTGTTCTGTTGCCTCCCATCATTGCTAATTATTAACCCATTAGTCTAAATTACCTAGCAGTAAAGCACAAATAAAGCAGCATTTTATATTTACCAGTCTTCATAAATCCATAAAACCTTATGTGCACCTAGAATAGTAGAAATGACATCACATAGACAAGGGAAGCAAAATAAGCACATGCCATTATTTCAAAAACAGCTGCTATTAGTTATGACATGACAATAGACAAAATTAATTTATTATTTTCTACATACATAAGAATGCAACATAATGCACATTTATGAGCACACATGTTAGTTTCCCGCGTGTTCTGTGAAAATGCAACTTTAAACTAGATTGTATTAGCATACACACAGCACAAATTGATAGCATTATTAATTTATTTATGGAAGTGTGACTTCACGGGTTTAAACAGATTTCTGTTTTCTATCCCACTCCATCAACTCCCTCATCTGGTGATTAACAAATCACCACACCACCACCCAATATTTTAGCAAAGATTTTATCTAAGATGAACATGATTCAATTTCACCTGTGTTAGTATTTCTAAAGACTTATCTCATCAGTTTATCTACAATTCTCATATTGAGTTTTAAGAAACCCCTCCAGTTCTATTTCTTTCTCTTGTGTAACATACAACTAAGCTTCAACAAAAGTGTTGCAAAAACTATAACTAATAAAATGTCAGTATCTTGCTTGTCATATTAACCTAAAACTTCTCCTTGTAAATTTCAAAAAGAACAATAACCTAAATTAACCAAAGCAGAATTATATTTTCATTAAGTTTGCAAAGAAAAATAAAACAAAAATTTAAAAAATTTTACCTAAATTTTCTAAAAATTTCTAACACCCCCCTTTTTCATTTTTTTTATTTATTTTTTTTTATACTCTTTAAACCTTCTAACAGTTTTTCTTCGACCTAATGTCACAAATTAATTTTTCAGCTAACATAATTTCTTCAACCTTGTGTCACCTAACAAGATTTCTTCAGCCTTATGCCAAAAACAGAAAACCTAAAAATTTAACAGGTATGTACTTCAATCATTGTCACTATTCTTTTCAATCACTTTTTGACTGTGACTATTTACCTCCATTACAGGTATCACTTCTATTTTCTTTCCTGCCTCACTTTTCTTTTCATAATCTCTTTGACTTGATATCTCATCAATCTGTTCCTTTGATCTGTGTCTCAATTTAAATTTTAGGCCTTCAATTTCTTCTGACCAGTTATCACTTTTTCTTAGTAATTTCTTCTTTTGCTTGGTCACATTACATTCTGTTCTCCAATCTCCTTTTCTGAATTTTCTCATTTGAGAATCTTCATCATTCTCATCAGTTTCAGTGTCAGACATTTTCATTCTGGACTCAGGTACTTCTTTACTCAGCAGCTTCACTCCGTTAGGAACGTCATCTTTGTAGCTGGTACTTGGCAATTCATCTTCTTCTTCAATTACCTTCAACTTCCCAGTTTCACAATTCTTGTTCCTGCTTTCAGAGTTACTTTTCTGCTTTTCAATACTCTCCTGGTCTTGAATCACAATCTGATCACATTCTTCTTCTGCTTCTTTTTCTAGCAGATCTCCATCATTTTCTGAGTCTTCAGTCACAATTTTCAAGTCTTCTTCAATCAAGGCTTGTTTTCTATTCATGTTCTCCAGATGTCGACCAACTTGTCGATCTTCAAGATCTGGATTCTCTTCAGGCTCTTCTTCAGAATCTGAATCAGCAATTGTGACACTATTCTCATCAGGATTTTCAGGTGTAGATACACGAAAAGTATGGCCAGTGTCAATCCACCTCTTCAGTCTTTTGCACTTCTCTGCATTTGCTGTGACAAGACTGACTGACCTCCTTTTCTGCCACCTTTGCACTAGAGTATTTCTTTTAAGACGAACCTTTTTCCTGATTCTTTTTCCTGGTAACAATTCAAGTACTTGCTCTTTTTCTCTTGTTTGCACTTCAGTTTCATCTTCATCAAACACAGAAATCATTTCATCTGATAAATTCCTGCAGATCTCCAAATTGATGCTATCATTGATGGGCATCATTCTTTTCTCTGGTATAAATGTCTGTCTCATGACCTTGTCCATCATAATCTCACGTGGACTTAAATCTGTCTTTTTATCAGTAGTGTTTCTCAGAAACATCAAAACAAGTGGAAGGATATCTGTCCACTTAGTACCTGCAACTAGGCACATTTTTGCATCTCTGACTTTTATAGTAACATTCTCATGCTCCTCAACATCTGAAATTTCTAGTCTATCTGTACAATGGAGCAGTTTATTTTCAATATGTTTTCTGTTATCTGATAACTTTGCAACAGTAATTTCATCATCATGTCGCATCTGAAATGTTTCAAACCATTTTGTAATCAAACAGAAGATCACAAAAATGTTGCACAGTTTGTAATGCAGTGACATCTCACAGAAATCTATTTGTAATCCAGTGAATAAACCACTCTCCTGTAATTCTGTTCCCAATCTCACAACTATTCTCTTAATTGTGTTCACTTGCTGATAAGTCAGACACCTCTGGTAAAGAAATTCTACCATTTTATGGTACATATTGTCCATGTCAATAATTATGCTATTTGGTAAAACTACTCTGTCATCTCTGTGTATCCAAATCTCATCCTCATCTCGCTGTCTAAAATCTGCACTCAACCATGTGTTTCTCAACCATGTGTTTTTCTCCTCATGAGTTACTTCATTTTGTAAGCCTTTGACTCCTTGCCATGTTTCAACTACAGATGTTAGTATTAGTGAACTCAAAGCATGTTCATCATTCATTTTGTATACTGTTCATATCACGCCAGCAAACCTTTCTGCCAATTGGATATCATCAATCACCCTTTTAATCAAATTTGCATTTCTGATAAGCGAACCTGCAGAAGTCAATGTTTTAATCTGTTGATCAATTGCGTCCTTCACTTTGATGTCTTCACTTAAAAGAACATTATTTTCATTCCAAAATTCTGGAAGTGCATTTAATCTTTTTGGACTGTTTTCCTGTTCTTTATTTAATCCTGTATCTGTATTTTCTGACTGTTCATTAACAAAATTTTTCAATGGCAATGAAGCCATGTCATTCTGCTGAACCATTACCTGTCGCTTTATTTGTAGCTGTTCATTTATCTCATTTATTTCAGTTTCCCTTTTAATTGACCAGAATTTTGACTCGTCTGACTGTGTCAATTCAATTAGGTTAATGTCAGACTTCTCACTTACCAGAACTGAAGTCATCTCTATTTCTTGTTTAGTTGTAATCCCTACTAGTTCAATCTCAAGTACAATGGAATAAACCTTTTCAGTTAATGGGACCTTTAAAATTGCAGAATTAATTTCATCTTTTTCCAGTGTAGGCACTATCTCTGTTTCCATAATTTTCATAGACTCCTTTAAATCATTTGATGAATTTATATGATCAGGAATATTAATTCCAGATGTACTAAACATCTCATTATGTTTTTCTGTTGCATCATTTTCAGTAGAAGTCTGAGCTGACATTCTATCAATCTGATCTGGCATTTTTGGCGTTGCATCAATCTGTTCTAGGGGTCTTCGTGAATTTCTGTTCTGATCCATATTTACAACATCAGTTGTACACTGATCTATATTTTCTACTCTGACACTTTTATTATTTATTTTCGCTAATTTTGGAATCTTTAATTTATTCTCGCATTTGGCAACAACCTTTTTCATTTTCTTATATAAGGAAGACATTTTATTTAATTAATTTGGTAAATGTATTCTCTAAATTTGTCTTGCAGCGCTTGCTGATCAATTAATTAATTAATTACTATCAGGAGTAGAAAACCTTATAATTTGGTCAATTTAATATTTCTCCTAATTTACCTGTATCACTAATTTTAATTAACCTGTAAAGAAAAATATTAATTTGTAAAAACAATAGCAACGCAAAATATTTATTTATAACAATAATATCAACGTATAATCACATGTGTTTTAAATGTACTTATTTTTCACTTACACACCTTCTGCAACATATACCTGTGGAAAAAGAAAACCTGAAGTGCTTTCCTTATTTTTAAATAGAATGTCTACTTGCAAATAACCTTTGACCCCTTCTTATTAATTTATTTAAACTAATAATTAAATGTTTTACTTGGAAATCACATATCACCAAATTGTGACACAATGCTACTAATGTTTACACCCTTGTTCCTTCCCAGGTGTGTTCTATAATCAGTGCTGGGCACTCACATCAAAGAAAGAACAAAACTAAAAACACAGTAAATCTTAGTTCAATTATAGCACCTGACATTAGCCAGTTGTTTCAAACCTAAAATACACATCAGTTGTGATAATAACGAGGCTGTAGCAGAAAAGAAAACCTAAAACCAGTATAATTGTAAAATATAAACAAATTGCCAAAAAAACTTTTCAGCCAATCACAATCTTTCATAAAGCTCAGTTAGTCACAGAGCAGCTTTTGCTTTGACACGTATTTTACTGTTTTTGCAGACTTTCTCCCCTTGTCTTTAGCTATTTCCCTTATTAAAATGCACACAATGTGTGCCTCACTTTCCTTTTTCTGTCCTCGCGCTCCGAGCAGGCAGTTATTATAAAGCCCACACTCGAGCCTCTAACTACACGGAGCTCTGACCAATCAGGTCGTGGCTCCTCTCTCTCGTGACTATATACGTCACAGCCAGTCACAGCATGTTTTTACTATGATGCTAACAATTCAGAGCGCACCTTCCTTCGTGCTCCAAACAGTCTTTATGATTGTAATACAGTACACAGCGCACAACGCTCAGTTCTCACATTAGCTGCAATGCGCTTCGTTTTTAAACAATAGCGCATCTGAAAGGAAACTAAAGCGGGGACATTTAAAAAACTCTTAACACAGAACAGCGCTTCATCAAATCACAGCGCAGCTCTGCTGTGACAATGGGGCACTCCTGTCCAATCAGAGCACAGCTTTTTGATGACGCGACGGGACTGGCACAAATAGAAGCGCAGTTCCTTCGTGAAGATACTGCTTTGGCTATGACGCGACGGCGTCCTAACGAATGGGAGTACAGCTTTGGCTATGACGCGACGGAGTTTCAGCCAATGACAACGCGGGCGCTGACACGCTTACACCTTTCTTATTCAATCCAGCCCCTCTCCCTCATAAAGAGTTATTACATTTAATTGCCACATGCATCAGCCCTGTTCTAGACAATAGAGCTATTGTAGCAAGAGAAATTGATAATTACAAAGCCCACACAATAGAGTTGATTTAAACAGGGACACTCATAAATGCAGATAACTATTTCGAAATGTTAATTGCACTTTGACTAATGACAGCGCTACCAAATCAGAGCGAGGCAGCAGCCCAAGACACTTCCGACCATGTATTTTCCAAATGGGAGAGCCTTGTCCAATCAGAGCGGGGCTCACGGAGCCTCGCCCAATAGGAGCGCGGCTCTTTTATGACGCGTCGGCCTCTGGTCCAATGGGAGCGCGGCGGCTGACGTAGCCAGCCGCTGCAGCTCGCAGCTCTCCCCTTGCGCTTCAAACAGCAGCAGCCCCTCCTTTACAATAAGTGCTTCTAATACAGCGTGCTCGCCACACGCATCGGCCTTGACACGCTCCTTTCTTTTAAAATAACAGCGCAATTGTAGCGAGACTAAAACGGGGACTTAGTTTTAATTTGAGTGTGTTCCCGCTATGAACTGGAAGTTAATTTACATATACAGTCATCTTATCACGATATGTTCTTCAATATGGGACAAACTTCTATTTAGCTCAACTGAACTACTTATCATTATTTCTAAACCCAATTTATTATACGGGGATGCTTATAATTTATGAATAACTTGGCATGAAGTGAAGACGCGCGCTAGCCAATCACGCGCGACTATTCCAAAACATATTAGCGAATCATAGCGCTGCTTAGCTATAATGCTACAGACGCCTGGACCAATCAGAGCGCGGCAAGCTCTGACGTAGGCAGCTGCTGCAGCTTCTGTCTCTCCTCACACGCTTTCACTCCTAAAACCAGCCCCTCCCTTACAATTTTCGATCGGGGCACATTTTAATGGTTTTAAACTACGGAGAACGATTTATTATTACAATTAAAGTGTGGAATGTTTATAAAATGAATACTAATCACTTTTTACTTTACTTAAAATTGTTTAACAACGTGGAATACCTTAATTATAGCCTAATTAACACAGAACATTCTAAAATGCTCTTGAATGTTTTAAAATAGCACAGTTCACCTTTTTATACTTTTCAACTATGCTGAACACTTTTGAATTGAATTTTATTAGCGTGCAGAACTTTTAAATGTATTTAAACACTGCACAACATCATAAAAAGTCTTAGAATGGTACAGACTTTACCTAAACTTTCCTAAGTACCTTAGAATTACTTTTGGTACATTTTAGTGAATACATAAAACGAAACACATCTGTCTGCTTCTCTAATTAGGATAGTTTACATACATTCAAGTATCCACACTTCGGAATAGTCGGCGCTATTCACACTAAGGATAATTTCCATTTGCCAGTAGAGCAACTCTTACCCTACCCTTCTAACACGTAAGAATATGAACTCATTTTCCTCTGAACGCACCGCGAAGTGACAGTATCTAAGAGTTCCACTTGAACATACCTTACAAAACAATCACGCACTTTCACACTGAAAATTCCCTAACTTCAGTCACACATGAAATCCGTACAGGACTCTCACCTGTTTATAGAAATCATGCACCGTTAGCAAAATAACACCGTTATCCGTACAGGGCTCTCACCTGTTTATAGATATAAAACATGTACCCGTACAGGACTCTAACCTGTTTATAGATAATCATGCACCGACATTACCCTACCCTTCACTCAAGCTCGAATATAACTAATACTCTTATCACAGTGAGTTTTATGGAAGGCGCTTTGTCCCTATTCTCATGCTGCTCTAATTTCTTAGAAAACCCTCACTATACAAGATTCACACCTAGCCCTAAAACTGTGTTGCACGGCGACAACACTGTATTGCACGGCGACAATACTTCTGGTACACGGCGATACCAACAGTGATACTCGGCGATATCACAGAAACAGATCAGATATTCTGCATGACTACCTTCTCATCACACAGTTTTTGTACCGGTACACACATAGCACAAAATAAACAAACTCAACATGTGTTAAAACTTAATCCTATGATTTTACCAACATATAAGTATCATGCATGTAACATGTATGTCAAAAACAACATATATAAACCGTCCGATGGCTACCAGAAATTGATCCAGCGCTCTCATCAAAATATTGCACAAATGACACTATTTACTACCACAAAACTTACACTACAACACTAGGCCCATATCAACAATAGAGCGCTTGAATCATGAGGCGATAAGATCTAAATATAGTTGTTTAAACCATCTGCAATAATCAAGACCAGCTTGTCATTTTAGAAAGTTTATTTTAACACATCTAGAAAAACTTAGGTTTTGGTATTTTATTAAACAAGCATTAGAAAATGTCATAAAGAAAGATTTATTCAGTATTAATAAAAAGAGCATAAATCAAGAATTATTATTCATTAGCAGGAATAAGTAAAATTAAGCATTTCCAAAATCCTAACTATATCTCTGTCTCTACCCTCATCACCTAGTAATAAAGTAATTAATAAAAAACTCCTGTCCTCACGTGTAAAGTCCATCAGCATAACATCGTCCTCCAGATTTCTCTCGAGCGTAAGCCAACTATGTGTTCTCTGAACCTATTCTTATACCCTAAATTGAGCTGAGCTAACTATTTTTCACATTCCAGCAGACGAATTCTAGTTCTCCCATTGGCTGAGCCACCTCGTACCACAGTAAACTGTGACACCTCCTTCTTACATGCCCGGGCAAATTCACTAGTCCATTGTTCATTTAGAAGTCTTGGCAGCTTCTCCTTAGGCTGCTACATTTTGTAGCGACAGCTTCCTTTTAACCTTGAGCCAGTCAGCTCTGAACTCCCGTGGCACGTTAGCAAACGTTAGCAAATTTCTCCAAAAAGTCATCTTTTTAGCAGTTCAATCCAAAACCTTTCAAAATAAAAGCTCATAGGCCTTTTCCATCCTTCTTGGAATTATTTTCACTTGAGCCATTTTCATCATTAGGCCTCTTTCAGAAAGCGTCAATTTTCTGCGCCACTGTCCCTGCGCCACTTTTAAAAGGGTACTAATTTTCTGCAGCCATCTCTAAGCTTCACTTGTAAAACTATTATATAAACAAACACAAAGAATAATTAATGAAAGAAATACAGTTTGTTCTGTTGCCTCCCATCATTGCTAATTATTAACCCATTAGTCTAAATTACCTAGCAGTAAAGCACAAATAAAGCAGCATTTTATATTTACCAGTCTTCATAAATCCATAAAACCTTATGTGCACCTAGAATAGTAGAAATGACATCACATAGACAAGGGAAGCAAAATAAGCACATGCCATTATTTCAAAAACAGCTGCTATTAGTTATGACATGACAATAGACAAAATTAATTTATTATTTTCTACATACATAAGAATGCAACATAATGCACATTTATGAGCACACATGTTAGTTTCCCGCGTGTTCTGTGAAAATGCAACTTTAAACTAGATTGTATTAGCATACACACAGCACAAATTGTTAGCATTATTAATTTATTTATGGAAGTGTGACTTCACGGGTTTAAACAGATTTCTGTTTTCTATCCCGCTCCATCACAGCACCCGCCGCAAGGTTAAAAATGCATGCCTTACATTTACATGCACAAAGCGGCAGGCACCACGCATGTAAATGTATTTGAATAAAGTAAAATAATTAGAACTTTTTATAGAAAGGTTTTATATTTTATCATTTGTTTAAAAAATACATTTAAATAAGACAAATATGAAAAGTTTTTTAATATATTGTTAATTTTGGATTTTCTTTTTGTGGTGTAAAGTTCAGGAATGGTAGTAAATATTTCTAAAATATATTAACTATTAGTGTCCAAGAACTTCCTCCAGTACTGTAAGATTGGAGTAGGAATAGTTAACGTTACCCATTTAGTGTCCAAGACCTTCCCGAAATTGGTATAAGTTGGAGTGTAAATAGTAAATGACAATCTTCTAGTGTCCATTATGTTCCCCAAATTGGATGAGATAGGAGAGGGATTAGTGAATGCTACCCCTTTAGTGTCCAACACTGCCCCCAAATTCATTTAGATAGGAGTGGGAATAGTATTTTTCACCCCTTTAGTGTCCAACGCCTTCTTTAAATTGGAATAGGTTGGAGTGGCAATAGGAAATGACACCCTTTAATATCCAACACTGTCTCTAAATTGGTTTAGATTGGAGTGAAGGTAGCACACGTCACCCCTCTAGTGTCCAAAACATTCTTAAAAATGGTTTATGTTGCAGTCTGATTTCATATTTTTAGCCAAAACCCCTTTTTAAAACATTTTTTGTATGCAGTTGAAATAGTTTGAGTCATTGCATTTGTACTGTTGGTATTCAGAAATATAATTAAAAAAAAACTGTTAGTTTTGTTAGTATGTTAGTATGTTTATAGGCAATATTATCATTAATGAAATGTGTTCATAGAATAAAGACAAGCAACATATTATTCTCATTTTATTCATGTTTTCAAAGTTTAATATAAATTTTTTACTTTTTAAACATATATTTTGACTTAAAAATGAAAAAATATGAGTTCGAAAAATAAAATAATTCATCTTTTATTATTACATAATATATGTTAATGTTATTTAAATACTAATGTAGATAGTGCATTTTCCGCTTTTTCCCATTGTTTAACACCTTTCCTTTTTCTCATAGGAGAGCCTTAGAAAGGCAGCGCGGTGGGACAGCCACAGTACATTTCAGTATGGCATGGACTTGCCGGGGGTGCATGCACGCAGGGGGGCATCTCCAGGCCATGAGGGAACAGGGGGGTCTGTAGGCCTCCTTTGGTTCCTCACACCCACCCAATCCAATGTGGGATCACCGCTGTGGTTAGGGTTGCAATGAGGAAACTTGTAATATGCTTGGCGGTGCTACAGCTACACCACCAATAATATTGCAGCCTCAAGACCTCCTCAATAGCACCAGGGGTCGTGGATAACTGGTGGCTGCAGTGGATCCATGGGGGCCCAACCGCCAAAGTTGTAATACAGCGGTTGGACCACGGATACGAACTGCAACCGCTTCGCCACCCCGAGGTCCATGGACTGCCAAAAGAATCATGCCCTAGGTAACTACTTTGGTTTCTGCAGGGTTATTTTTTTTGCAACCTATGTCATTGTATCTGAAAGTAGCATAATGGTATAAATATATACAATATTTTATAGTTTGTAAGTTTGATATTTACATGTAAATTGATGCAACAACTTCTATTCTGGATATTTACATTTATGTTCATTTTAGATGTTTCACTCTGTTTTGTAGTTTTTTCGGTGGAGGTGTTCTTTTCAGATGTAAATTTGCTGGTAGTTTGTAGAGGTTGAGGCCATTTATTATTACTCGCTATCTGGGTAAGTTTATAGCTTTTTATTAATTTATGTCTAATTACTTTTTAAAATCTTTTTGATGGTTTGTGATAGTTATTATTTTCTGCCAATTTATCACTTTTCCAAGCCGTAGTGTTTTCTTTTAGGAAGTCTGTGTAAAGAGATAGAAGATGGGGGATGTTTTATTAATTGTTTGCTAGTTTACAATTTTATTTTTTATTAACAAATACGTTTAAGTTTAAATTTAAGTTGTACTTATTTCGTTAGGGAGTTTTTGAGTTGTATATATTTCTTTTTATGGGTATGGTCAGAGAATCTGATAGAGTGTCCACATGTTGCACGCTTTGTCATTTTTATTTTTTTTATTTTTTATTTTTTTGTTCAAAAACCTTTATTTGAGCAAGCATAGAAAAATACAAGAATGGGCCTACAACCTCACGGGCTGGCCGCTAATAATAAGGCACAAGGCATGAATTAGAAATGTACTCCCGTGGTCAGGCACAAATCAAGTACCAAGCATTACTCCCAACATATCACAGAGCATATTGAATTTTTATTTTATACAAAAAGAAAAACAAACACTAAAAAGGCGAATGCACAGTAATCAAGGTCAGCCCAGAGAACGGAGGGGATGGTCTACAATCAGGAGAACATGCCAAGAGCCCTGAGGCTCTAACAAGGTCGGGGGGGGGGGAGCAGCGGGGAGAATCGGAAATTCACAAAACAGTATGAAAAGGTTCCGGGAACGCTCGCCTAGGGAGATAGGACAACATCAGTAGTGCCTACAAGGGGAGGGGTACAGATATCCCCACGATATTCATTCCACTGGCCCCAAATCCTCGTCCACGCCCTGGGTCTGCCCCTGGCCACATATACAGTCTTCTCACGAAACATGGACCAGTCCATGTTGTCCTCCCATTTCGAGACCTCAGGGGGCCTGGATGTGCCCCAGAGTTGCGCAATGTCCCGTTTCGCAATCATGTAACCCAAGGTAGCCCATCTGGTCTGGGCTACAGAATAGTCAGTGGGCTCCCACACATTCAACAGACACCGTTGTGGCTCCGGCCGCAGGGCAACACCAGTCACAGCAGTCATCACCTCAAGCACAGCAGTCCAATAAGCCGCCACAACCGGGCACTCCCAAAGAATGTGTAAAAAAGTGGCACTCGACCCACAACCACGCTTACATGCTTTGTCATTTTTGAAGTATTTAGTTGTTGGAATTAGAGTGCTTTTTCTATTGTTGATTTATTTTTTTTGTCTGATCCTATTGTTTAAAGTTATTTACACTTTGATTTTATTGGTCTATTAGGTTTTAGTTTGAATTTTTTTTAGCAGTTATGTCCTTCTATGGTAAACACTAATTTAGGTTTTATTTATAATGTATGATGTATAATTATGAAAACAAATATATTTATATATTTATTCATATTTGGTTTGTTGTCAATTATTTTTTTGGAGGTTGTATTGTTAGGATTTAAGTTAAATAAGTTATTTGGGTGAATGGTGTTCTAACATAATTATATTTCATTTAATCATATGTATAAACTGTATTGGATTATATTTCTAGTAACTGTTTTATGTAAAAAGTGTTTTTTTATATTAATTAATGATGAGTTCAGTATTTTGGCAATAATATTGCAGTCGATTCTGTGTGTATCAATATGTTTGACATATTCTATGTTTATTTAAAGGTGATGATTTTTTATTGATTAAAATATTTGTGTTTGTGATATAAGAAAAATCAATATGTTTAACAACAATATTTGTATTTTCGATATTTGTTGTTTTACTAGTTAATCCTTTCTGTGCCGAGGACGTAATGGTTACGTCCTCGGCAGGGATGCTGCAGTGCCAAGAGCGTAACCATTACGTCCTGCTACTGGCCCATTGGGGAAGCACTGGTGCTCCACCAGTGGACCGCCCCCAACATGCCCCCACTGGGGATGGAGCGGAAGCACTTCCGCTGCCATCCCCAATCGCTGCCTTGGCAATTTGATGATGTTGGCACGCTCACGGCTCGCCAACTTCATCATAGCAATTTGATGATGTTGGCAAGCTCACGGCTCGCCAACGTCATCATAGGCTGCCGGGGACGCACTAGAAGCCATTTAATTCCAGCGTGTCCACAAAGAGGATGTGATAGAGGTACGTTATTCTCTTGGGGGGGGGTATTTTGAGAAAAACAAACACAGGGGGAAAGGAAAGAGTTTTGCCTTTCCCCCTGTGCCTGTTTCAAATGGATTCCTGCACCAAGTTCGCGGGTGAGTCCAGCAATCGTGGAGCAGGAATCCATCCACTTGACCATCAGGGATGTTTTCTTTGTTTTGTTAGGGTCCCTCCCTTGGGGCATTTTTATCTGTGTTTTGGCCCTCCCTGGGGGCTGATTCAGCCGTTTTTAGGCCGATCAGCCTTCCCGGGGGGGAGGGGGAGAAACCCACTAGGATCCAGGATTGCATTATTGAGCATTTTGGACCAACTCCTTGGGCAAGGGTTGCTCTCATGGAGGTAAATATTTTTTCCTCAGTGTCCCCCCCCCCGTGGCTAGATCAGCCATTTTTCCTGCGAAACTAGCACTGGGGGGGATGAAACCCACTAGATGTCAGGGATTAATTGTTTAATAATTACGGAAAGTGATCCGTTGGGAAAAAATTGCTCCCCTTTTGGGGAATGAATGTTTTGGCCATTTCAGCCCCCCTTAGTGGCAGATTGGCTTTATATTTTTAGGTCTGCAGAAACATAGAAATGTTTCGGGTGAGTGGCTCCTTGGGCAAGGTTCTCCCCCTTTGGGGGATGAAGGTTTGGCAATTTGTGATCATAGCAAAACCAAAGGGGATGATGGACGAAGTTTAAACATTGCAAGCACTCACACCCAGTCAACTGATCTGGGTTTAATCCATCATCATTCTTTAGCTCACTCCGCCACCCCAGTTCAGACATGGCCATATGCAAATCCCTGTGCCTCATGGGAACAGTCCAGCCCGAACTGCCAAGCCATGTCTTCCCTGGACTGGAACCAAGCACCCTGGGGCTGGTTTCTGGCTAATCAGCCATCATCAGCCAGGCTAGTTTGAATCCATTGGCAAAGTGAGCAAGGTACCCACGTCCGGATATACCCTGCCAACTTAGGGCGAACAAAGCAAAACCAAAGGGGATGATGGACGGAGTGTTAAACATTGCAAGCACTCACCCCCAGTCAACTGATCTGGGTTTAATCCATCATCATTCTTTAGCTCACCCCGCCATCCCAGTTCAGACATGACCATATGCAAATCAGTCAGACCCTGTGCCTCATGGGAACAGTCCAGCCCGAACTACCAAGCGATGTCTTTCCTGGACCGGAAACAAGCATCCTGGGACTGGTTTCTGGCTAATTAGCCGTCATCATCCACGCTAGCTTGAATCCAGTGGCAAAGTAAGCAAGGGACCCACGTCTGGGCATACCCTGCCAACTTAGGGCGAACAAACCAAAACCAAAGGTGATGATGGACGGAGTGTTGAACATTGCAAGCACTCACCCCCAGTCAACTGATCTGGGGTTAATCCATCATCAGTCTTTAGCTCACTCCGCCACCCCAGTTCAGACATGGCCATATGCAAATCAGTCTGACCCTGTGCCTCATGGGAACAGCCCAGCCTGAACTGCCAAGCCATCAGGCCGGGTCTTGCTAGTCTCCACTGGTTGCCAGTAGCGCAGAGAGCAACCTTTAAAGCTGGCTGCATTATCTTTAGGGCTCTACAAGGTAAGGGCCCCGGATTTATTAGCAGCCTGCTTGTTAGGTATACCCCCTCACGTGCTCTTCGCTCGGGTCACAAGAGCTTGTTAGTTGTGCCTCGCATTAGGAAACAACGCCAGGGAGGCAGCTCTTTTCACTTTCTAGCTGCCTCCCTGTGGAACTCTCTGCCACTGACACTGAGACTCCATGAAGACATTCTGGCTTTTAGACAAGCCTTTAAAACTTGGTTTTTTAGTCAAGCTTATCCATAGTTAATTCTGTCTTTTCTTTTGTTGTGTTATGTTTCTGCAAATCTTCCAATAGCGCCATGAAGCCTACGGACGTACGTGCGCTCAATAAATTTTATTTAACGTAACATAACATTTAACTTGACCGGAAACAAGCACCCTGGGACCGGTTTCTGGCTAATAAGCCGTCATCAGCCAGGCTAGCTTGAATCCAGTGGCAAAGTGAGCAAGGGACCCACGTCTGGGCATACCCTGCCAACTTAGGGCGAACAAAGCAAAACCAAAGGGGATGATGGACGGAGTGTTGAACATTGCAAGCACTCACCCCCAGTCAACTGATCTGGGTTTAATACATCATCATTCTTTAGCTCACTCCCCCACCCCAGTTCAGACATGGCCATATGCAAATTAGTCTGATCCTATGCCTCATGGGAACAGTCCAGCCCGAACTGCCAAGCCATGTCTCCCCTGGACGGGAAACAAGCATCCTGAGACGGTTTCTGGCTAATCAGCCGTCATCAGCCAGGTTAGCTTGAATCCAGTGGGGGTTAGATCAGCCATTTTTCCTGCAAAACTAGCCCTGGGGGGTCAAAACCCACTAGATGTCAAGGATTAATTGTTTAATAATTACAGGGAATGATCCCTTGGGCAAGGATTGCTCCCCTTTTGGGAAATTAATGTTTTGGCCATTTCTGCTCCCTTTAGTGGCAGATTGGCTTTATATTTTTAGGTCCGCAGAAACACAGACATGTTTTGGGTGAGTAGCTCCTTGGCCAAGGATCTCCCCCTTTTGAGGATGAATGTTTTGGCAATTTCTGTCCCCCTTAGGGGCAGATCGGCCGTATATTTCTAAGACCCTCTCGCCGGGGTGGGGGGGGGGGCACAGAAGCTGCTAGACCACCAGGGAATTTATTGTTTATGGTGCAAAATGTTTTCGGGAGTGGCCCCTTGCGTTGCTCCCCTTTTAGGGGTGAATATTCTTGCTGCTTCTGCCCCCATAGGCTTTGTATTTTTAAGCCTATGTACCCCCAGGGAAGGTTTGTGTGTTAAATGATGTTTGGCTGATGGTCTGCATGTTTTGCCATTATTTATGATCATAGCATTTTTTGTTCTCCTTTTCATTAAAGTAAAAAGCTTTTGTTTTATTTTGGTGTACCTCGTTCTTGCGGTTTCGCCACTGGCAGAGCTGCAGTTTGTTTGATTGCAAGTGTTTGGCAAGGAAACTTTTTTTTCGTATTGTTTACTATAAATGTGTATCAATGACCTACCTGCATGTGTTTTTTGCAAATGTTGTAATAATAACAACCTATTTAGCTTCTGTTTGAATGTGTGTGACATTTTCCATGTATTTGTGCACAATGTGTACTGTGTTGCTTTGTGTGTAATTTTCTTTTGCTTTCTTTTTTAGTGGGATTATGGTGCTTGCTGTGTCTGTGCAGAGTAGGTGGTGGTGAGTCTAGCTGGCTCTGGCAAGTGAGTGGTATTGTTTTAGAGTATATAGGTCTTTGTGTGCTGTGTATTGATTGACATTACCTTGCAACTGATATATGCCTGTAGTTTATTTTTTTTGTTTTGTAAATCCACACTTTGTCTATTCATTTTACACAGTGCTGGGTACTGTAGACTTATTTCTCAAGTTACTTGTATAACTAAGGATTATGGCTAGCTGCAGGATGACCGCTCAGCAGGTTGTTGGGATGCTTTTCGAGTCTTCTTCTGACCATGATTACGAGACTGACCCTGCATCTGAGGCAGAGGAGGAAGGTCAGGATTCTGGCAGTGTTTCTGTCAGAGAAAAATCATCTGATGATGAAGCTACTCACAGTGAGGATGAAGCTACTCTCAGTGTGGATTAAGTGCCTGTTTTAGAGGAGGATACTGATGTGCCAATATTGCAGCAAGAGGCATCTGGATTGCAGCCTGGGGCTGCAAGGTTTCCCATTGGAAGTGCTGGAATATGGTTTGACCCAAACATGGTGCAGCTGGTGCTGCCTGTCTTTAGTGGTGTTGGAGGGTGTTAAGTGAATTGTGAATTGTTTTTGCCTATACATTTCTTTCTGTTGTTTATGGAGAATGTATTTTTGGCTGAGATTGTTGAGCACACTAATTTGTATGCTGAAAGGTATTTGTGGGACAACAGTGCCAGACTTAGGCCCCACTCTAGAGCTACCCGGTGGACTCCCACAAATCTGGATGAGCTGAAGAAGTTCTTAGGTATAACTTTGTTGATGGGCCTGATAAGGAAGCCATCTCTGTCTTCATATTGGTCTACTAATCCCTTGATGGCAACAGCTATATTTCCTGTAACCATGAGCCATACTCTGTATTTGTTTCTTCTTCGGATGTTGCATTTTGTTGATAATGCTTTTGGATTGCCCCAAGATCACCCTGATTGTGACCATCTTTTTAAGGTTTGGCCTGTCCTTGATCACTTTGTTGATCGATTTTCAGAGATCCTTGTGCCTGGGAAAGAAATAGCTGTGGATGAGTCTTTGGTCTTGTTCAAGGGCCTGTTGGTTTTTAGGCAGTACATTCCTAGCAAAAGGGCACATTATGGCACATTAGATGTATATGCTGCCTGAGAGTAGCACTGGATATGTCTGTATTTCAGGGTCTACACTGGTAGGGATTCCAGTATTGACCCCCTGGTTTTTCAGGGTTACAAAGCACATTGTGTGGGAACTGGGTAGAGGACTTTTTAACAAAGGTCACTATTTATATGTAGATAACTTTTATACTGTGTACCATTGCTCAAGGAATTGTTCAAAGTGGACACTGTTGCTTGTGGCACAATACGTTCTAACAGTAAAGGTTACCAAAAAGAGCTGGTTTGTAAAAAACCTATGAAGGGACAGTGCAGTGCCTTGCATAGTGATGAGCTTCTAGCTCTGAAATTTTCTGACAGGAGAGATGTCTAATATGCTGACTACCATCCATGATGAAAGTACTTCACCTGTGACTGTTTGGGGTCAAGTTGCTGAAGTGTGCAAGCCTGTGTGCATTTTAGACTACAATAAGCACATGGGTGGTGTACATTGAGTAGATCAGAGGTTGAAACCTTACACTGCTGTTCATAAGGCGTACATTTGGAATAAGAAGTTGGCTATCCATTTAATCCATACAGCAAGCTACAGCGCATTTGTTGTATTCAAGGATTGCTCTTCAATTTCAGCAGTCTCTGTTAGGCAGCCTTGTTTTGGTGGAACATGCAAAGGTTCCTAGGGAAGCAGTGGTGGAGGATGTGGCTAGATTGAAAGATTGCCACTTTTCTGATCACCTTCCTCCCACTGCAGCTGAGAAATGTATAGTCTGTGCCCAAAGAGGAGTGCGGAAGGAAAGGCGTATGTACTGCCCCAACTGTCCTTCTAATCCTGGCCTTTGTGTGCCGACATGTTTTAAATTGTACCACTCGTGGCAGGAAATTTGTGCAGGCACAGCAATTCTCCCCCAGAAATGTGGGAAAAATTAGATTTCTTAAGCCAAATTTGAGGTTTGCAGTGGATTCTGGGTAGAAAAATGTTGGGGCATCAACTCAAGCCACACATCCTTGGACTACCCCAGTTGTTTAGTTTTCAGAAATGTCTGGATTTGGTTTCCCTACATGGCCGCCGAGCCGTGGGCCAAAAACGCAGGTGAACCCCGAGCAAAACTAAGTCATTTTGTGATTAATAGTTTTTGATGCCTCCACAATACTTTGTGGGCCATTACCTGTCACGGGCACTAGGCCTACCCACACAAGTGAGGTACCATTTTTATAGGGAAACTTGGGGGAACGCTGGGTGGTAGGAAATTTGTGCTGACCCGCTGATTCCACAACTCTCCCACACACAAATATAACAACAATGAGATTTTTTCGCCAATTTTGAGGTTTGCATGGGATTCTGGGTAGGAAAATGTTGGGGAATCCACACAAGCCACACATCGTTGGACTCCTATGGGTGTCTAGTTTTTAGAAATGTCTGGGTTTGTTGGGTTTCCCTGCATGGCTGCTAAACCCAGTACCAAAAATGCAGGCGACTCCCTCGCATGACCAGGTCTGGTTTTGATTGATAATTTTCAAGTCTCCACAGTAAGCTTTCCCTGTCATGGGCACTAGACCTACCCACACAAGTGAGGTACCATTTCTATCAGGAAACTTGGAGGAATGGCGGGTGGGTGGAAGTTTCTGGCTTCCCACAGATTCCAGAATTTTCCATCAGAGAAATATAAGGACAATGTGGTTTTCTCCGGACATAATTTGAGGTTTGCAAGGGATTCTGGGTAACAGAACCTGGTGAGAGTCTCACAAGTCACCCCATCTTGAATTCCCATAGGTGTCTAGTTTTAAAAATATATAGGTGTACTAGGTTTCGCTAGGTGCCGGCTGAGCTAGGGTTTAAAAACCACAGCTAGGCACATTGCAAAAAAAGGGTCAGTTTTCACCGGAAAAATGTGATTTGTCCACGTTGCGTTTTGAGCCATTTCTTGTTGCGGGCACTAGGCCGCCCCGCATTAGTGAGGTACCTTTTTTATCAAGAGACTTTGGGGACTGCTGGGTGGGTAGATGTTTCCGGATCCATGCAGACTGCAGAACCTTCCATCACAGAAATGTGAGGAAAATGTGTTTTTTAATAAAGTTTGAGGTTTGCAAGGGATTCTGGGTAACAGAACCTGGTGAGAGTAACACAAGCCACCCCA
This sequence comes from Lissotriton helveticus, assembly GCF_964261635.1. Taxonomy (NCBI): domain Eukaryota; kingdom Metazoa; phylum Chordata; class Amphibia; order Caudata; family Salamandridae; genus Lissotriton; species Lissotriton helveticus. The sequence continues at coordinate 1,534,249,107 of NC_136067.1, forward strand.
TCCTGGATTACCCTGGGTGTCTAGTTTAAAAAAATGTATGAGTTTGCTAGGTTTCCCTAGGAGCTGGCTAAGCTAGGGTTCAAAATCCACAGCTAGGCACATTGCAAAACAAGAGTAAATTTTCCCTGAAAAAATATTACATGTCCACGTTGTGTTTTGAGACGTTTTCTGTCATGGGCACTAGGCATACCCAAACAGATGAGGGGGTATTTTTTCTGGGAGATTTGGGGAATGCCAGGTGAGTGGAAGTTTGTGGCTCCCCACAGATTCCAGAACTGTGTTGTTCTGGGTAACAGAACCTGGTGAGAGCCACATAAGTCACCCCATCCAGGATTCCCCTGGGTGTCTAAATTTCAAAACTGTATATGTTTGCTAGGTTTCCCCTGGAGCCGACTGAGCTAGGGTTCAAAATCCACTGCTAGGCACATTGCAAAAAAAGGGTCAGTTTCACTGGAAAAATGTGATGTGTCCATGTTGTGTTTTGGGCTTTTTCCTGTCGCGAGCATGAGGCCCACCCACACAAGTGAGGTATAATTTTTGTCGGAAGACTTTGAGAATTTCTGGGTGTGTGGAAGTTCGCGGCTCCTTGCAGATTCCAGAACTTTTCATCACGGAAATGTGAGGAGAATATGTTTCTTTTTACATAATTTGAGGTTTGCAAGGGATTCCAGGTAACAGAACCTTTTGAGAGCCACGCAGGTCACCCAATCCTGGATTCCCCTGGATGTCTAGTTTTAAAAAAGGTATAGGTTTGCTAGATTCCAGAATTTTCCATCAGAAAAATATAAGGACAATGTGGTTTTCTTTGGACATAGTTTGAGGTTTGCAAGGGATTCTGGGTAACAGAACCTGGTGAGAGTCTCACAAGTCACCCCATCTTGAATTCCCATAGGTTTCTAGTTTTAAAAATATATAGGTTTTCTAGGTTGCCCTAGGTGCCGGCTGAGCTAGGGTTCAAAATCCACAGCTAGGCACATTGCAAAAAAAGGTTAAGTGTTCACTGGAAAAATTTGATGTTTCCACATTGCGTGTTGGCCCATTTCCTGTCGCAGGTACTAGGCCTACCCACACACGTAAAGTAGCATTTTTATCAGGAAACTTAGGGTAACACAGAATAGTAGAACAAGCGTTACTACCAATTCACATACTTTGAATTTCTGCCTTCAAATGTAAGACAATTTGTAAAGAAAGAAGTCATTTTGAAAAATTACCTCTAATTCACATGCTTGCATGGGTACCCGCAATTTTGGAGATGTGCAAATAACCACTGCTTCTAAACTCTATATTTTATTCTAATTTCAGAAATATATAGGTTTCCTTAGTACCTATTTTTCAGTCAATATATTTGATCAAATGAATTGCTAGATACCTGGTACACAATGAAAAACCATTGCAAGACTCAGCTCAGTTATTGGCTCTGGGTTCCTCGGTTCTTGGTGAACCTACAAGTCCTATATATCCCCACAACCAGAAGGGTCCAGCAGATGTAACGGTATATTCTGATGTAATGGTATATTGCTTCAAAAATTCTGTCATACTTAGAAGTAGTTACATGTGAAATGTTGGCACAAATGGCTGTTTTTTTTCACTCAATTTTGATATTTTTTATGTTCCACTGTTTCTATAAAAAAATCTTGAACAATCTACACAAATGACCCCTTGATGAATTCATAATTTTGTTTACTTTTCAGAAATGTATAATTCTCCGGGATCCATTATTGGTTTCACACCCATTTCTACCACTAACTGGAAGGCGGTACAAAGCACAAAAATAGAAAAAAAAGGCTATGTCCCAGTAAAATACCAAAACTCTTTAGAAATTATTGGATTTCTAACAAAAGTTTTACGGCTCCTGAAAGCTTGGAAGATGGTGATTTTAGCACCACAAACCCTTTGTTGATACCATTTGCAGGGAAAAAAACAGACGCTGTCATCAGCAGCACATTTTTGCCATTTATCCAAAAAAACTACAATTAGGTGTATTTTTCCAAATTTCTCGGTGCCCTCCAGGGGAATCCACAAACCATGGGTATCTTTAGAATCCTCAGGATGTTGGAAGAAAAGGCCGCAAATTTGATATGGATACCTTATGTGGACAAAACGTTATGGGGGCCTGAGCGCAAATTACCCCAAATAGCAAAAGAAAAGGTGTGGTACGGGGGAGATATCTGGCAGGAAAGAGGTTAAGTATAGGTAGTTGATATTTTTGTTATCAATATGTATTTTTTTATATGTTTGTGTTTGAATGTTGTATGCATCAATAGTATGCCAGTAATTCATACCTGCTTTACTTGCCTCTAAATTTTGTACTGGAAATCCTGCAGGCTATGATCAAGACAAGGCCGTCCAGTGATATAGGCATTCAAACAGATGCTGCCACATTCTTTGTACTCTAGTTCCTCATGCTCTTTGCCATACACCAAAGACAAAGAATGCAATATTGGGATATCTTTTGGTGTACTTTTTTTGCCTATGAAAGGAAAAATGATGAACACGCTAAATCTGTTGCCACTGAGGGAGGTGATGGTATTACTCCCTTAAATTACAAATGGACATCCTTCAAAAAGTAAATGATAGCCTCATGAGAGCTTTAGAATTCACCATCCATAAAACTGTGAAACCACCTGGGACACACAGCAAAAAATTACATATATCGGGGGAAATATTTATCTCCCCTCTTCACTTAAGAGACTGTTTAATGAGGCATTGAACAGCTTTGAGCAAGCCAAAGACCACACAAGTACTATGATCTCGACTGTAGCCAAATCATCCATCACAAGATAGTTAATGGCAGGTTAAATTAGAAAAATGACAAATAAAACGCGGTGTATAAACAAAAAATATGTTTGTAGATTTAAAATAATGTCCAACTTTCCAAGCTGTAAACCATGGTCCACAAACCCACAATATATATTCATCATTGCTATCTATCTAATTCTCCCTGTGCTCTAAATTTTCCAGCTTCACCAATTAACATGCTTCCTCCTGCCTTTTGTCAGGCTCATGGTTCCAATGTGGGGATGTCTGGTTTTTGATATTTCTTCTTCTTGCCTCCCCTTGTACTTTGAGGAGGCTAACAAACTACCAAGAACTCAGGGAGATAGGGAAAATATTGTTGCTATGCTGAGAATAAAGAAAATAACATTGCACAAGCATTAATCCTTTTGATTTAAAAAGTGGAAAGCCCTTTCTGGTACATCTGATCTCTAGAACCTGCAATTCTAATGTTGGACCTAGTTGCATTTACCACTAGACCCTTGTATTCAATAATATTTGATGCTTTAAAAAGTGTAGTACATTTGTAGTCTGGGCAACCAGAACAGTATTGTATGAGTAAAGCACACATGGATTGGACTTCCAATGTATTAATTGACAGTCCAGCCAAAGTGGCCCAGGCAATGTAACATGTCATTAACCAAAATAGCATAGGTGCGAAATGGCAGGGCTTCTAGCTCCTCAGGCACCCTTTTTAACTAAGGAATAATATGTTTACTTCCGGGGAAATAACACATTGATGCTTTACTTTTCTTTGTAGGATAAAAAGTTGGAATTTACAAAATCTGGAGGTACTACACATTTGTTATCCAGTGCCCTAATAACCTGGAAGCTATAGACAATATTAAATGCCACCCTATGGTTGAAGAAGGCTACCCATAGCCTCCCCTTTGTCAGGGTAACAAATGCAATGATAAAGCAGTACAATCTAAGGTTTACGCTTACTCCACTGTTCTGGATGAACCCTCCTTGACAATCTTTAATAGTGTTACGGATTTTCATGAAGGACTGCAATATCTCTACCAGTACTTTGTCAAACAGATTGTCAACCCCATACAAAAGCGAAATTGATTTATAATCGTTTGATGACAAGTGATCCTACTTCGTATATACAAGGCAATTTAGGGAATCTGCCGTGAAGATCATAAGTGAAAGATCCATAGGGACTAAATCTGGCAGTTCTTCAGATCTATTGCATTATGCATGGATCACAGATTTAATATAAAAGTGAGTTATTTTCAGTTCGTAAAAGTCTTATTTTCTCCTTGAAGAGTTATTTATCATTGCTCTCCTATAAATAAAGAATGACCATAACATTGCATACCATCAAATAAATAAATACCATGATTTATATTGGAAAATACACTTCTCACTGGCAGACATCTGAAAGATAGGATGAGGGATGAATAGCTGATCTTCTTTTATACTTTTAGCAGAATGCAACTAAGTCCCTGTGGGTATATGAGTGATTTGGATCACATCTTGGGGCAGATTTACTAATATTTTTTGGCACAATGCAATGCAGCACATCAACTTGCTGAGATGTATCAAGCCAAATGGAGAAGGTGGGAATGCCGCATATCTGCTAAGATATGGAACATTCCTGCTCTCCCTCTGCGCTGGTGCACTTGTGGCTACCTAGTGCCAATGCAGACACCATTTCACAGTGATGCAAGGGTGCCTGCTTTACAGCCAGGATTGTTTCTGTGCAGGAAGGTACACCTTCCTGCACAAATAGAATCCTCTGAGGGTTTTTCCTTTTTCTATGTCTGCTGCAGAATTTCTTCCCAGGGGAGAGCAATGGAAAGATGAGACCGGCGCTGCCATGAGTTTCTCCAGATTTACTATCCCATGCAGAGCCACATAAAGTGGCTCTGCATGGCATAGTAAACCTCATTTAAGGGCTTGCGTTGCCCTTGTGTTGCTTTGCATGACGCAAGTGTAACGCAAGCCCTTGATAAATCTGGCCCTAAGTTTCACTACTTCCTGATTTATCGCTTATGGATGACGTCACTCTTTGGGGAGTGATGTTTTCACAAGTTACATTTCTAGTAAGGGAATCCTTCATTCCATAACACTCTCATCAGTTAATATTATGTTGTTGTTACCATGTTATAATGGTATTTGTGGATTACTTCAAAATGTCCAAGTTCAATATTCAGTAGAAATTTTTAGACATTTTTTGTACTTATAACACTAACGTTTATATATTTAATTATTATAGCTGACTTGTAAACTCACTATTCAGCCCTTGTGAAGCATCCAATATATTTTCTCTTGAGTGTCCAGATGCGCTTTTCAGTACTAATTTGTGCAACTGTCCAGCAATTCCTTTTTCTCCTTCTTGCATCTAATTAGGCTATGTGCCAATTACTTTCCATTCAGACTCTCTTGCGATCCTAGGGCCTGATTTAAATTTCGGCGAACAGGTTACTTAGTCACAACGGTGATGGATATCACATCTGCCAAAATCTAAATGACATTATTCTGTATGTAATTTAGATTTCTGCGTACGGGATATCCGACACCATTGTGAGGGATTAACATGTCCTCCGAACTCTAAGAAGTCTATTAGGATGGCGGGCGGATGGCCGCTGCTGGGCCGGCGCTAGCATCCGCCCGTGACCGAAACCCTGAAAACCACCTGTCCGATTAGCATTGTGGTCGTGACTACAGGGGGGTGATTTTCCACCTGCCACTTTTCCGGTTGCAGTCCGCCCGCTTGCCTGGTATGCGGAGCTGCACCGCTACAATTGTGGCGGATCAGGGCCAAGCACCGCCGGCATTATTATGATACTGGAGGCAGCCAGCCTTTCCGCGGCGGTGGGACAGCCATGGAAAGGCATGCGGAGAATGTCTCTGGGGGTCCATTTCGGGCCCCCAATGTGTTAGGGGGGTGTGTGGGTGCACTGGGAGGTAAATTCCTTGGATGTCACTTTAAAGTGCAACCTCGGTGTTCGTGTTGTGACTCTTCAAGGCTTAGAGTGCAGGCTTCTGCAACCCCCTCCCCTTTTTTTCTGTAATTACATTGGGGATACTCTGAGTGTAGATTTGCTTACAATCCGGTTAATCTACAGTTGGGGTGCATCTATTGAGAACCTCACCCATGATTTGGTTGGCTCGATTCTGCAGCGCGAGTGTGGTTCTGAGTACACTGCAGTCACTTGCAGGCTGATTATGAATCGGCACTAACTTCATGTTAGTTGTGACTATCATTCTACTCCAATGGCCATTTATTCGGCATATGACATATGAATACGGCTTTGGATTGAGTTATGGTGACTGGGTACCCTGAGACATCATCGTCGCTGGTGCATAGAGCTATGCGCTAATCAAATGGATGGGGGAGAAGGAAAGTACTGATCCCTCAGTTTCCTTAGGTAATTACAAATAATCAAAAGGGAGGGATCACTTGTCCTGCGTGAACCAGGGTATGCAGGAGATCGAACAACGGTGTCTCCAAATTAAACCCTCATGCACGTGTAGGGTAGCGTGGTAAGCGGTATATCTTGATTCTCCGCTCTTCAGACATGTGTGTGCATAATCATCGGGTTTGTTTTCGGTATGCAGCCTCCACCAGGAGGATCTTACCCTCGGTAAAAACAGTAGTGACCCAGTGATGTGGAGGGAGTGTGGGACAATAAAAATCCCCCGGAGACCCAGTTATCGGAATTTTATTAGGTCTGGGTTCGGGTGGATCCCATTAGGGGAATGCTCTAGTGGCATGCGCTCTATTGAAAATATTAAGTTCTCAGGACGCACTAGCATTCAAAAATGATTTAAAATGGCCAACATGTTTCAGCCCTCTATGCCGTGAATCGGACTTTAGGGCTTTCTTCAGGACCCGTGGTGAAAGGTGAAAGTGATACTAGATTACTATATTTATAGCAAGCAGGTGTGTAGAAAAGGGAAATTATCAACCTGTTTCTTTTTTTCGAGGTCACGATGTACCTATAGTTCGAACATAATAATAAAAGACATACACAAAGGGAAAACAAGGGTAAGGGAGACACATAATGTAGTGAATTCACTACTAGACAATGCAGATTATAGCAACTTAAAATGGCAATTCTTCATAACCCCCAGTAATTGGCAGTGTCAACTCTCTCTTTCTCCAACAGGCTATTTCATGCAAAAAGTGGTTCATAGACGATGAATCATACTTATATGCAAACGTGTAGGGTTCAGATGATACCCCACCACTCAGATGACTATCGTGGTGAGTCAAATATGTGGCAATCGTTTATCACGTGACATGCAAAAAACTCATTCGTAAATATGTGCAGTTTTCTACTTTCTTGAGCATGATAATGGTTGCCCCGCGTAGTGAAAATCTTTCATACCGATGTGCTCTGTGCGCCAAGATCATACCTGAAATGTACGTTAGTTACACCTCCTTCGGGTGTGACAAGGGCTTCGAGGGGGCTGGATAGGAGGAATAACTAAGTATTAGCGTGAGACGGGTCTCTGTATACTTGCGGTTTTGTTGCGGAAGGGTCTCGTGGCAGTACCTAACGCTCCTGTCCTCGCGCTTCGCGTTGCGCTTCTGCTGCCTCTTGCGACCCGGAAGTAACAGGACTGAGCTTCCGGGTCGGTATTTTGAGGTTTCCATTCATGGCAATAGAAAGGGGACTGAACAGTCCTTCGAGTTTACACTATTATGAAGTGGAGAACTCGGGGAATCGTATTTCTTAAGAGATAATACTGGTGCTTCATTTAGAAGCGCAATCGTTATTCCAAGAATGAGGATAATGTTAAAGAAAAATGATAAGATAAAAATAAAATTTAAAAATAAAAAGGAAAATCGGATTAAAATTTAGAATTGTCCAAATTATGGTAATTAGTTGCGAAGTTTTGCAATTTAATTAGTTAATTCGGTGGCAAGCAGTTTATTGACATTAGGCACTTAGTTAATCCCTGGTGTTTCTCACAATGCAACTTGGGGATATCTTTCTTTAGGTCTTTGGGAATTCGCATCATACGCCTCTGCTGATGTTAGTTATGGAAAACAGTCTCATTTCAACACGCTCAGCCACGGAATATTATCATTCAACCCCCTTATATCTGTCCCCAGATGGTGGACCCAACGTTGCTCTTTTTCAAAGAGGATTCTCTCTGCATTGCTGTCCTTTATGTCCAGAGTTTCAAGGATGACCCAACGAAGGTCATCCACTGTATGGTTTTTCTCCAGAAAATGACTGGCCATCTTGGTTGTCATTTTTTTACATTTGACGTTGCTCCTCTGCTCAACGATCCTTTGTTTGGCTTTTCTGCAGGTCATGCCAATGTAATGCAGTTGGCAGGGGCAGGTGATCATGTAAACTACATGGCTCGTGTTACAGTTGGTATGTCTGAGCATTCTCCATTTGAGAATTGGAAGTAGTTGTAACTCTTTAGTTGGTTGAGTCAATTTACAAACTGAGCAAGAGCCACAGGGATAGTGTCCAGTAATGGGGGGATTCCCCCACAGATTGGTTTGTTGTCCTCGTTTAGTTACAGGTGGTCTCGTGTGCACCAGGATGTCTTTTAGGTTCCTACAACGCCTGTTGGCAAATCTCGGTTTGGGCCAGGAAAGTGCGCCAGATGTGAGGATCCTCCAATTCTTATTCACAATTTTTTTGACTTTGTCAGTTACCGGACTGAAGGTGGTGACACAGGTAGTGAGATCTTCAGGTTCTGTTTTTGTGAAGGTCTCCAAAAGGCCTTCTCTGTTTTGGTGTTGTGCTCTTTTTTTACATTTATTTACCACTCGTCTTGGGTAGTCTCGATGTTGGAGTTTGGCGCAAAGGTCTTGTGCTTGTGCCCGGTACTCGGTGTTCTTGCTGCAGTTCCTCCGCAGCCTGAGGAACTGGCTGTAGGGAAGATTTTCCCTCAAAGGGCGGGGATGAAAGCTCTTGAAAGAGAGGAGACTGTTCTTTGCTGTTTCTTTGAAGAAAGTGCGTGTTTGTAGACGCCCGTCTTCTGCATATATTGTAATATCCAGAAAGTCTAAGCTTCTTCTATTTGCACTGTAAGTAAACTTCAGACAGTTGTCTTTTGTGTTCAGCCATGCGTGGAAATCTTTTAAATCCTCCTCGTTGCCCGCCCAGATTAGCAGGATGTCGTCAATATACCGCTTCCAAAGCAGTATATGACGAATATAGGGGTTGGTTTCTGTGTGTATATGAATGCCCTCAAAGGTGCTTACATATAACCCAGCCACACTCGGGGCAAAAGTACTGCCCATCGAGGTCCCATGGCATTGTAAGTATAGTGTCTCTTTGTATAGAAAATGATTCTCTGTCAAAGCCATGCGGCAACATTCCAAAACGAAGTGTCTAGGGGTTTTGTATGTCCAGTCCTTTTCGAAAAGAATTTGCTCAAGCATATCCAGGGTCTCTTGTTGTGGTAGGCTCGTGTAGAGACTTTCCACGTCGAGTCCTACAAGCATCATGGTGTCAGGTGAATATTCAACATCTTTGAGTAAGTTCAGAAGGTGTCGCGTGTCTTTTAAGTAGGTGGGTGTACTCTGAACCAATGGTTTGAGGTAATGATCAGCAAACTGAGAGAGAGGCTCTAAGACCGACCCGATGCCTGACACTATCGGTCGTCCTGGAGGTGGTATTCGGGCCTTGTGAATTTTAGGCAATGAGTAGAAATATGGAGTTTTGGGGTTCTTTGCTACCAGAAAGTCAGCTTCTTTTTTGGAAAGCCAATTGTGAGCTTCCGCCTCTTCAATCATCATTTGTATTTCTCTCTGTAACCTCGTGGTGGGATCAATGGATAGTTTTTTGTAGAACTTGTCATCTGAAAGGAGATCAAGGCACTGCTTGTCATAACCCTCTGCAGACAAGATAACTACCCCCCCTCCTTTGTCGGCTGGTTTTATAATGATTTGGCCGTCGTTCTTCAATTCATCCAACGCTGTCTGTTCAGCTCTCGTTACATTGTGAAACGGTTTCCGTTGGTCAGATGATAGTTCGTCTACTTCTCTCATAATGGCTTGCTCAAAGGTTGCGATTTCAATCGGAACTTGAGAGGGCAATGGGCAAAAAGTGGACTTGTTCCTCAATGAGGTGTCTCCCTCTGGGATGTATTTCGGTTGGTCCTTAAAAAAGGCTTTTAATTTGAGGGTTCGGCAGAATTCCGCCAATTCACATTTTATTCTGAAGACATCTGTTTTAGGGGTAGGGACAAATCCCAGGCCTTTATTAAGGACATCCTCTTGTTCCTTGGTTAGGACCTTATCGGTCAGATTCACGATGAGGGAACAGTGTTGGCTTTTGTCACACTCCTCGTTTGGACCTGTCGGGTTTGGTCTGACCAGGTTACTCCTCGATTCTTTCCTCGTTGTTGAGGTTGGCCCCTCCCTAAAAAAGGAACCCTGGGTGGGAAGTTTTGTCCTTGTTGTTGGGGTCCTTGATGGTTCATGGGCGGGGGTCCCGAGAAGAAGGGGTTCATCCAACCTTGAAAATGTGGGTTGAAGGGTTGAAATGGAATTCCTTGGTGGTCTACCTGGAAGAATGGAGGACGCCATGTGCTCCTGCCTCGTCGGTTGTTCCTCCTGTTTTGTGGTCTTCCTCTATTATAATTGGGGAATTCATCTCCACTTTGGTCCGATCCATCAACTGAGGACCCACTGGTTGACCCATAGTTTGATGCATTATCATTAAATTTGTGGTCCTTATTGCTATAAGGGTGTATACGTTCAAGGGAAAACCTCTTCAGTTCTTTTGCTAGTTTTTGTAACTTGGTCTGGGTGAGATATTCTTGAGTATCGTCCATTTCCTTATTGATCTCTTCAAGCCTTTTCTTATAAATGGTTACATTCACCGTATTGTTCAGTTTTGTTTCAAGGATTTGGATTTTAACAGTGAGTTCGTCTGTTAGTCTTGATGCTGTCTTTATTATTAGGACTAAGTAGTCCCTTGTACACTTCCAGGATATGGCCGACCAGTCTTTTCTAAAGGCCAGATCTTTCAGAAAGATGCGTGGGGCATTTGTAACCCAGAGGCCTCTGGGAGCTGCATTTACCCTCAGGTATTCTGTCATGATAATCCCGTGGACGGCAGTTCTTACTTGTTCCTTTTTTATTTCGGTCAATTCGTCCCAATCTGTGGTGCTTGCTAGAGTCTGAGTGAGGTCACTGTCCAAAAAACGCGGAGGTTTTGCTAGTATTGCATCAATTTCTTCGGTTGTATAGCTTAGTCCGAAGTTTTCAGCCATGGTTGGTTCGTGCCAAGGCAGAAGGCTCAATCTGGTATGTTTTACCGGAGAGTCTAGATCTTAGAATTCTCCCACAGCTGTGCGCTGCTTAGAATATGCTAATCAAATGGATGGGGGAGAAGGAAAGTACTGATCCCTCAGTTTCCTTAGGTAATTACAAATAATCAAAAGGGAGGGATTCTAAGCAGCGCACAGCTGTGGGAGAATTCTAACATCTAGACTCTCCGGTAAAACATACCAGATTGAGCCTTCTGCCTTGGCACGAACCAACCATGGCTGAAAACTTCGGACTAAGCTATACAACCGAAGAAATTGATGCAATACTAGCAAAACCTCCGCGTTTTTTGGACAGTGACCTCACTCAGACTCTAGCAAGCACCACAGATTGGGACGAATTGACCGAAATAAAAAAGGAACAAGTAAGAACTGCCGTCCACGGGATTATCATGACAGAATACCTGAGGGTAAATGCAGCTCCCAGAGGCCTCTGGGTTACAAATGCCGAACGCATCTTTCTGAAAGATCTGGCCTTTAGAAAAGACTGGTCGGCCATATCCTGGAAGTGTACAAGGGACTACTTAGTCCTAATAATAAAGACAGCATCAAGACTAACAGACGAACTCACTGTTAAAATCCAAATCCTTGAAACAAAACTGAACAATACGGTGAATGTAACCATTTATAAGAAAAGGCTTGAAGAGATCAATAAGGAAATGGACGATACTCAAGAATATCTCACCCAGACCAAGTTACAAAAACTAGCAAAAGAACTGAAGAGGTTTTCCCTTGAACGTATAATTTAATGACAATGCATCAAACTATGGGTCAACCAGTGGGTCCTCAGTTGATGGATCGGACCAAAGTGGAGATGAATTCCCCAATTATAATAGAGGAAGACCACAAAACAGGAGGAACAACCGACGAGGCAGGAGCACATGGCGTCCTCCATTCTTCCAGGTAGACCACCAAGGAATTCCATTTCAACCCTTCAACCCACATTTTCAAGGTTGGATGAACCCCTTCTTCTCGGGACCCCCGCCCATGAACCATCAAGGACCCCAACAACAAGGACAAAACTTCCCACCCAGGGTTCCTTTTTTAGGGAGGGGCCAACCTCAACAACGAGGAAAGAATCGAGGAGTAACCTGGTCAGACCAAACCCGACAGGTCCAAACGAGGAGTGTGACAAAAGCCAACACTGTTCCCTCATCGTGAATCTGACCGATAAGGTCCTAACCAAGGAACAAGAGGATGTCCTTAATAAAGGCCTGGGATTCGTCCCTACCCCTAAAACAGATGTCTTCAGAATAAAATGTGAATTGGCGGAATTCTGCCGAACCCTCAAATTAAAAGCCTTTTTTAAGGACCAACCGAAATACATCCCAGAGGGAGACACCTCATTGAGGAACAAGTCCACTTTTTGCCCATTGCCCTCTCAAGTTCCGATTGAAATCGCAACCTTTGAGCAAGCCATTATGAGAGAAGTAGACGAACTATCATCTGACCAACGGAAACCGTTTCACAATGTAACGAGAGCTGAACAGACAGCGTTGGATGAATTGAAGAACGACGGCCAAATCATTATAAAACCAGCCGACAAAGGAGGGGGGGTAGTTATCTTGTCTGCAGAGGGTTATGACAAGCAGTGCCTTGATCTCCTTTCAGATGACAAGTTCTACAAAAAACTATCCATTGATCCCACCACGAGGTTACAGAGAGAAATACAAATGATGATTGAAGAGGCGGAAGCTCACAATTGGCTTTCCAAAAAAGAAGCTGACTTTCTGGTAGCAAAGAACCCCAAAACTCCATATTTCTACTCATTGCCTAAAATTCACAAGGCCCGAATACCACCTCCAGGACGACCGATAGTGTCAGGCATCGGGTCGGTCTTAGAGCCTCTCTCTCAGTTTGCTGATCATTACCTCAAACCATTGGTTCAGAGTACACCCACCTACTTAAAAGACACGCGACACCTTCTGAACTTACTCAAAGATGTTGAATATTCACCTGACACCATGATGCTTGTAGGACTCGACGTGGAAAGTCTCTACACGAGCCTACCACAACAAGAGACCCTGGATATGCTTGAGCAAATTCTTTTCGAAAAGGACTGGACATACAAAACCCCTAGACACTTCGTTTTGGAATGTTGCCGCATGGCTTTGACAGAGAATCATTTTCTATACAAAGAGACACTATACTTACAATGCCATGGGACCTCGATGGGCAGTACTTTTGCCCCGAGTGTGGCACCTTTGAGGGCATTCATATACACACAGAAACCAACCCCTATATTCGTCATATACTGCTTTGGAAGCGGTATATTGACGACATCCTGCTAATCTGGGCGGGCAACGAGGAGGATTTAAAAGATTTCCACGCATGGCTGAACACAAAAGACAACTGTCTGAAGTTTACTTACAGTGCAAATAGAAGCAGCTTAGACTTTCTGGATATTACAATATATGCAGAAGACGGGCGTCTACAAACACGCACTTTCTTCAAAGAAACAGCAAAGAACAGTCTCCTCTCTTTCAAGAGCTTTCATCCCCGCCCTTTGAGGGAAAATCTTCCCTACAGCCAATTCCTCAGGCTGCGGAGGAACTGCAGCAAGAACACCGAGTACCGGGCACAAGCACAAGACCTTTGCACCAAACTCCAACATCGAGACTACCCAAGACGAGTGGTAAATAAATGTAAAAAAAGAGCACAACACCAAAACAGAGAAGGCCTTTTGGAGACCTTCACAAAAACAGAACCTGAAGATCTCACTACCTGTGTCACCACCTTCAGTCCGGTAACTGACAAAGTCAAAAAAATTGTGAATAAGAATTGGAGGATCCTCACATCTGGCGCACTTTCCTGGCCCAAACCGAGATTTGCCAACAGGCGTTGTAGGAACCTAAAAGACATCCTGGTGCACACGAGACCACCTGTAACTAAACGAGGACAACAAACCAATCTGTGGGGGAATCCCCCCATTACTGGACACTATCCCTGTGGCTGTTGCTCAGTTTGTAAATTGACTCAACCAACTAAAGAGTTACAACTACTTCCAAATCTCAAATGGAGAATGCTCAGACATACCAACTGTAACACGAGCCATGTAGTTTACATGATCACCTGCCCCTGCCAACTGCATTACATTGGCATGACCTGCAGAAAAGCCAAACAAAGGATCGTTGAGCACAGGAGCAACGTCAAATGTAAAAAAATGACAACCAAGATGGCCAGTCATTTTCTGGAGAAAAACCATACAGTGGATGACCTTCGTTGGGTCATCCTTGAAACTCTGGACATAAAGGACAGCAATGCAGAGAGAATCCTCTTTGAAAAAGAGCAACGTTGGGTCCACCGTCTGGGGACAGATATAAGGGGGTTGAATGATAATATTCCGTGGCTGAGCGTGTTGAAATGAGACTGTTTTCCATAACTAACATCAGCAGAGGCGTATGAGGCGAATTCCCAAAGACCTAAAGAAAGATATCCCCAAGTTGCATTGTGAGAAACACCAGGGATTAACTAAGTGCCTAATGTCAATAAACTGCTTGCCACCGAATTAACTAATTAAATTGCAAAACTTCGCAACTAATTACCATAATTTGGACAATTCTAAATTTTAATCCGATTTTCATTTTTATTTTTAAATTTTATTTTTATCTTATCATTTTTCTTTAACATTATCCTCATTCTTGGAATAACGATTGCGCTTCTAAATGAAGCACCAGTATTATCTCTTAAGAAATACGATTCCCCGAGTTCTCCACTTCATAATAGTGTAAACTCGAAGGACTGTTCAGTCCCCTTTCTATTGCCATGAATGGAAACCTCAAAATACCGACACGGAAGCTCAGTCCTGTTACTTCCGGGTCGCAAGAGGCAGCAGAAGCGCAACGCGAAGCGCGAGGACAGGAGCGTTAGGTACTGCCACGAGACCCTTCCGCAACAAAACCGCAAGTATACAGAGACCCGCCTCACGCTAATACTTAGTTATTCCTCCTATCCAGCCCCCTCGAAGCCCTTGTCACACCCGAAGGAGGTGTAACTAACGTACATTTCAGGTATGATCTTGGCGCACAGAGCACATCGGTATGAAAGATTTTCACTACGCGGGGCAACCATTATCATGCTAAAGAAAGTAGAAAACTGCACATATTTACGAATGAGTTTTTTGCATGTCACGTGATAAACGATGGCCACATATTTGACTCACCACGATAGTCATCTGAGTGGTGGGGTATTATCTGAACCCTACACTTTTGCATATAAGTATTTATATGCCCTTGTCACACCCGAAAGAGGTGTAACTATTGTACATTTCAGGTATGATTTTGGCGCACAGAGCACATCGGTATGAAAGATTTTCACTACGCGGGGCAACCATTATCATGCTCAAGACAGTAGAAACTGCACATATTTATGAATGAGTTTTTTGCATGTCACGTGATAAACGATTGCCACATATTTGACTCACCACGATAGTCATCTGAGTGGTGGGGTATCATCTGAACCCTACACGTTTGCATATAAGTATGATTCATCGTCTATGAACCACTTTTTGCATGAAATAGCCTGTTGGAGAAAGAGAGAGTTGACACTGCCAATTACTGGGGGTTATGAAGAATTGCCATTTTAAGTTGCTATAATCTGCATTGTCTAGTAGTGAATTCACTACATTATGTGTCTCCCTTACCCTTGTTTTCCCTTTGTGTATGTCTTTTATTATTATGTTCGAACTATAGGTACATCGTGACCTCGAAAAAAAGAAACAGGTTGATAATTTCCCTTTTCTACACACCTGCTTGCTATAAATATAGTAATCTAGTATCACTTTCACCTTTCACCACGGGTCCTGAAGAAAGCCCTAAAGTCCGATTCACGGCATAGAGGGCTGAAACATGTTGGCCATTTTAAATCATTTTTGAATGCTAGTGCGTCCTGAGAACTTAATATTTTCAATAGAGCGCACGCCACTAGAGCATTCCCCTAATGGGATCCACCCGAACCCAGACCTAATAAAATTCCGATAACTGGGTCTCCGGGGGATTTTTATTGTCCCACACTCCCTCCACATCACTGGGTCACTACTGTTTTTACCGAGGGTAAGATCCTCCTGGTGGAGGCTGCATACCGAAAACAAACCCGATGATTATGCACACACGTGTCTGAAGAGCGGAGAATCAAGATATACCGCTTACCACGCTACCCTACACGTGCATGAGGGTTTAATTTGGAGACACCGTTGTTCGATCTCCTGCATACCCTGGTTCACGCAGGACAAGTGATCCCTCCCTTTTGATTATTTGCATAGAGCTATGCGTCAGCGCCGCATATGACTTAGATGTACATGAGTAAGAGTCGAGTCCATGCGTAGCTGCCCCGACATCGTACATCTGAGAATTATCATGACTGAATATGAGGAATCAGTACCTGGCACCAACACGAAGATACACTTATTTGATCAACTGTGCATCCCAGACAGTATCGTAGATTGACATATGCGCTCGGGACTGTTGAACATATCAGTAGTTCTGAGGCGATGTGACGTTTATATCTATGTTTCTCATGTTCAATCAAACAAATGGCATGCTGAATCAGGAGTCAGTATGCATGCACAAACTTCATTTCCCTCACCATTACATATAGCGCATCGGTGTACGAACTAACTATATTTCCCCACAAACTTGACGTGGTACGCCGTGATGACGTCACGCGTACCCTCTACGCCGGGGCCGGAAGGTGATTTGTTTACCGCCGGTACACCGTGTCGGCACCTCCCCATGAAACAGCCCAGAGGGACGACCGGTGTACCGACGGACAGGTGAGGGGTCTTTGGCTTCCATAGAGCGGTGGAAGTGTTGTACGGAAGGCGAGCGGGATCGCGTAGTGAGTGGTGGCAGCCAGAATAATTTGTCAGTTAGCGACGCACAGAGGGTGTACTGCTGAACAATAATGTGCACACCACCTAGGGGGTTGTAGTTGGTTCTACTGCCCAGGGGGTTGTAGTTGGTTCTGCTGACCAGGATTTGACACGTTCGAGATCAGTGTCGTAAAATCATCATTATAATTACTGACTCGAGGTGTGTATTAAGGACACATGAGGAGTTTTGTGAGAGGCATATCGGTGCTTGATTTGTCACATGAGGAACGGGCGATTCATGGTCGTTTTTTTAGGGAGACATCTCCCATAGCTGAGCATTTTTTCTTTCGTTCTATTAGAGCGGTGCTCCCAGTACCTGAGCTGGCGCCAGGTGAGGTGGGGCTGTTCCCTCCGGCCTAAATAGGTGAGTGAATATTATTAACCAGTATATATGGTAGACTCTATTGCCCATATGTGGCTGGCACTCAGGGGATAGCGTGTCGAACAAGTTAAAACTAACTGTTGAGTTTTAGCACATGGTTATAGTCATTGATTGTGCTTTGTTGGTTTTCTTTTTTATGTATCTGGATTCATTCCTGCTGATTGTTATGGCTTGAAGTCAGGAGGATGAAAACATATTACACTTCTCAGGTGATATGACTTCTTTTTATACGTATAGCAGTAGCATTAATGGTCCCGAGGAAGCAGCAGGAGACCATTTGGCTCCAATTGTCTGCAGAAACATGTCGACCTAAGATTCTCATTAGTGGTTATTTGTTACACTACTATTTGCACTGTTTTTATTGATTTGGGAGTGAAGGGGTGCATAATAAATATATTTTCCCCACCACTATCCAATTATAGAGCACTTTTCACTATTTCACTTTAGTTAGCACTGCTATTCAGTTCCTTGAGAGATACATTTATTTACACCTTTAGCATTTTTATCATTTCTACACCCTAGTTTAGGCATTAAAACATCTGCCGATCTGGTGTGGGTGACAGTACCCTCAAAACTTGAGAGTACCCAGATGATGAAGGGCGGTCTCCATGGTGACTGATGGGAACTCTTTCGCGTTTGAGGAGTCTCCTCCAGCAAGATCTTATTATTTTTTCTTGTGAACACATGGTTTAGTACAGATACATAATTTAGTTAGCCCATTGGCCCACTGCTATTTTTTGTTGGTGTATATGTAGATAGGGGGTATAGCAGTTTTGGTCGGTAAACTTCCCCTAGGACCCTCTTTCCCCTTGTGTTTTGTTGCACTGGGAGGTACCCATGTTACCCCCCATACATGTCCCTGTACCAGGTGGCAGGCACTCTGCAGTGCCTGCCACACAGTGCAGAGACATGCAGGACATGCTTTTTTGGATATCGCAGCAATGCTGCTGGCAGCAGCAACCACCACAGTGTTAATTGCCACAATCCGACTGCCGTGGTCGGATTTAGACTGCAGAGCATACTAATTGGACCAGCGGTTTTCCCGCGGTCCTAGCAAGCAGTGTTTTCCCGCTACCATGGAGTGATTTTCTGACTGCCATCTTAATAGACCCCAAAATTAGGCCCTTAATAGTGTCTTCTTTGTTTTTTGTTTCACCTATAGTCTAATGCTTGTTTCTTTTTCAATGTATAGTTAGAATTAGAATATTTGACTTTCTGATGTTGCAAGTGGTACAGTCAGTGCATATTCACCCCATTCGTGATGCAAAATAGTATATGGAGGGGCTTTATAGTGGTTGGTGAATTAAATTGTTACTATTTTCAATTAATGTATTTGCACATTGCACCTTTACCAGGAATTATTAATCTGTTACTTAATTGTTGATATTTTTCTTATCTCATTACATGTAATATATGTCAGGAAATTAAATTTTCAGACTTGGGTTTGCCCAGTAATTGCGATTAGATGAAGCAAGTTTTCGTTTTGTGATTTGTTGGTTCTACAGCACTGATAGAATGTGACAAGTACAATTATAGATAGGCAACAATGAATAACAGGGCTGCTTTTTATCAACTGATTCTGTGTGACGTTAAATTGACAACAGGATCAAAGTTTTGTTACAAAAAAGTTGTCTATGATGTCATGTAGAACCCCAGGAACAAAAACATCTTTGTGATTCACTTATTACCCATCTATAGTTTTATATTAGGTATGGACCACAAATCATCTGCCCCTGCTTTCAACAACTACACAGGGACAAAGGAGTAATGTAGGGACATAACTGATATGGCCTTTCTCCCCACTCAAAGATAAAACAAAATGGGTTTCCTGTCAACCACCCCACCACCCTTTCATTTTACACCACCCCTGTCCTAAATTGAAAAAGGTACCTGTCCCCTGCCACCAACTCCCACATACTCTCTAGATGTAACCCTCCCCTTTCCCAAGTATGAAATAAAATATTACATGGCCTCACCACCGACCCACACCACCTTCTGTGGCCACCTTCTGTGGCAGCCCTCTCCTCAATTCTCAAAGCTGCAGTCTCACAATGAGAGTGGACCATGTTGAAAATGTCTATGTGGGAGATGCTGGAAAATGTTTTCCCTGTGAGTAAGACTCCAGAGACCTGCACTGAAAGGGAAAAATGTGGTGGTTGGTGTAGGCAGTGTGCCACCCAAGTTCTCCCTCCTGCCTCATGGCTGTAGAGGCAAGGGAGAGGAGCTGGAAAATAGGTGAGACTGCCAGCTGCCATGTTGCCACCTTGTTGAGGACTCTGGAAACAAAGGCGAGCAAAACAATTGCTTCCTCTTTTATTATCATAATTGTTATAAACTTTTGTTTCCCACTGTTGTTACATCATTGAACTCAATTAGTACATTTAGAATCTGGTCCTCACATCCCTGTTCTTCACTATTTCCCATTTACAATTTTGTGTTATTGATGATCCATTCAGATCATCTGCCCCTGCTTTCAATAGCTATGTACGGTTAGAGGAGTCATGGGGGAAACTTCCACACCATGGCCTTACCTGACTCAGCTATGTTACACCCGATGTCATGATACACACTACGACCACCCTATGACCATGATGTCCCTCCCGGAAATATCTGCCACACCTACAAAACCCTCAGCATTACCTTCCCCCATATCAAAATTAATCTGGTGTCTTGCCATCCACCTTTGTCACCCTCTCCATTTATCACCCCAATCCCACCCAACTTTGAAATCAAAATTATGCCTAGTGTTCTGCCACCCACACCAATCACCCTCTATGCCTTTACTCCCCCTTGTTGCCCAAATCTGTGCATTCTGCTCTCCATCAGAGCAGAGTGGCCATCCTCACACTGACAGGTTCTCTGGCAGCCCACACTCAGTGAAAGCCATACAATCGCTGATGATGTTGAAATTGCCTATACTGCAAGCCCCATATTTGATACCAAAATCATGGCAGAACATGTGGTTCCATTGGTTTGACAACAGCACTGTTGTTAACCTGCAATGAAGACATCTTGCCTGCATTCAGAGATATATGGTGAAAATAATTTCTATTTGCAGCATGCAACACATGAGGCTGTCTCTGTCAGGATCCACCCCCAGGTGTCATGCCCCCAGCTGTCATGCTCTCCATTATGGAAGCATCCTACCAGAGTACCGCTCAGCCATGACTGCCTCTGCCCTCATCAGTAGTAACCCAGAAAATCTCAGACACAAGCACCGTGCCTCCATTAGCCATCTCAGCCACTGTGCACTGTGTCACACATAGGTACTTTCCACCTCCAAGCACTATTCTACCCTTGAGCATATCTCAGCTCCCAAGCACTTACGCTCCACTGGCACAATCACCGTTTGGTAACGTGCTCCTTCAATTCAGTGGACTATTTGTTACTCTGTAACCGCAGAGTTTTGCTGAGATCTCGTGAAATATCAGTAAATCTGGGAGGCCATTTTGGGCATGGTGGTGGTAATTAACCCACACCAGAGACCAATGGCCTTGCTTTGCTTGTGACTTTCCAATGGAGAAGATGCTCTCTACAGGTAAAGACTTACCTGCAATTCTCTGGGTTTTGTTCCACGCTGGTTTCTTTGACCCAGCCCTGCATCCAGGCCCGCATCTCCAGCTTCAGTATTCAACTTCTAACACCTGCAAAAACAAAAGAAAACCGTTACTTGGGACCATATGCATCTTCAAAAACATCATAACACACAGGCAGGACGCCACAACATCAACATATAAGGTACCTTATGATAGCTTGCCTCATTTTCTCATGACATAGTAAAGTCATACAGAGCAACAACATGCTCTTTGGAAAAACATTGTGTTCAAGGTCAAGAGGCCAATCTATCAATCAATCAGAACACTTGTAAAGCGCGCTACTTACCCGTGAGGGTCTCAAGGCGCTGAGGGGAGGGGGTGCCGCTACTGCTGGAAGAGCCAGGCCTTGAGAAGTCTTCTGAAGGCGAGTAGGTCTTGGGTCTGACGTAGGTGGGTAGGGAGGGTTTTCCAGGTCTTGGCGGCGAGGTAGGAGAAGAATCTGCCGCCGGAGGTTGTTTGTTGGATGCGTAGGACATCGACGAGGGTGAGGCTGGCGGAGCGGAGCTGGCGGGTCGGGGTGTAGAAGTTAAGTCTGCTGTTCAGGTAGGCTGGTCTGGCGTTATGGAGTTGCTTTGTGTGCATGGGTGAGGAGCTTGAAGGTGATCCTCTTGTTGATGGGAAGTCAGTGTACATCTCTCAGGTGGAGGGTGATGTGGCTGCGGCGGGGGACGTTGACGATCAGGCGGGAGGAGGCGTTTTGGATGCGTTGTAGTCGTCATAGGTGTTTGGCTGGGATTCCTGCGTAGAGTGCATTGCCGTAGTTCAGTCTGCTGCTGACGAGGGCCTGTGTCACCGTTCTTCTTGTTTCGGTCGGGATTCACTTGTAGATCCTGCGGAGCATGCGGAGGGTATTGTAGCAGGAGGAGGAGACGGCGTTGACCTGTTAAGACATGGAGAGGGAGGAGTCGAGGACGAATCCTAGGTTGCGTGCATGTGCATGGTCGGTGGGTGTCAGTGCTGTTCCCAGTGTGGTCGGCCACCAGGACTCGTCCCAGGCTGAGGGGGTGGGTCCAAAGATGAGTACCTCCGTCTGTCCGAGTTCAGCTTCAGACGGCTGTTCTGCATCCAGTCGGCAACGACCTTCATTCCCTCGTGGAGGTTGGTTTTGGCGGTGTGCGGGTCCTTGGTGACGAAAAAGATGAGCTGGGTGTCGTCGGCGTAGGCCAGAAAAACAAGTGTAAAGTAATATTTGAAAGGACATCCAAGTATTTAAGGTATTGCACTATTAAGTTAAACAGTAATTCAGTGAGCTTTGCTTCATGATGAGTAGTGTTATCGTAACAATTATATGTATGTTGTAGATCAATGAGTTTAGGAATCCACGAAAACAATACAGAAGAAAGTCAAGCTCCATGTACCATTCCCAGTCGTTATGTCCCTCGCCATGGTGCTGAACACCAATCAAGCTGCTTTGTAGGTCAAATTAGAGAAGCACAAGGGGAGGGGAGGTACAGTCTACAGCGCAAGTTATACTCCAATGTGGGATAACAAGCTTGCTACCATTCCATTCATCTGTCACTGATGTTAATTACCTAACATTTAAGGAAAAACCATTAGCTTTTATAAAAGAACCCTCACCCACCAACTGGAGGCATACTTCATCATAATGTTCTCACCTAATATTCCAAGTGCATCTTAGGTGTGCTGTGATGCCTGATTACAGCATAGCTGGCGTTTTATTTTTTGTGATGAGGTGAATTTGTCAGTGAAATTTTAAAACTACCTCCAGGATAACCGCCCTTGAGGAATACATTTTAGTAATGGGCTCCTGGGGTAGGGTTAAAAACGATGGTGGATGTGAAGTGAGATATTAGTGCTCTCTCACATCCTGGTGTTTGGTTGACATGTTTCAGCCAATGGTGTGTGCTGGTTGAGTCACAGTGGTTTTCCTCAGGAACAAGATGGAAGGGTCAAAATGCCCTAAATCGTGAACGCACACACACTAAGGCATGTTTATATAGGGTGGCTTATTTGTGACTTATGATTTCCACCCAACTTCTTGTAGTATCTGTAAACAGTGAATACAGTGAGAAAGACATAATGCATAAAGACATGGTAGAATTAAAAAGCATTGATGAAGATAATGCAGACCTGGCGCAGCAGGCATGTGCTGTGCAACATGCTCATCATGCAACTGGACAAATGTATCTGGTTTTTCATGCAAATGTGTTGTGTTCAAGACGCATGCAGTTGTCTAACACATTTATGAGTCTTTTTAAAGTAGGTGGCGCTCCCAGAACGCTAATGAGGTTTTTTTGGACTCCAGCAGTGTTGCTAAAATTCAAAGGCAGCATCCCAGCTCTACCCGAATGACTAGAGGTTCACGCACTGACTCACCCCTTCCTCTTACGGCCCAGGGCCGCCGCTGGGCCGCACCGACGCGGGTATTAAGGTCTTGGGGCAGCCGGGCGGACAGTGACCTCTGCAGAACGATCCAGCCCCGGCTCGCGGCACCTGGCAGCCGGCACCGCGCCAGGCATGGGACTGCGCCGAGGCTGAGCCGGGAGAAGCACCGAGCTCTGGAACTTGTGAGCGCCGGTACTTGAATAGAGCCCGCTCCGTGAGACTGGCTCCGGGACAGGACTCCAAGGGAGAGATGGACACGGGTCCATTGAAAGGGAGATTCCTGCCGTGCTGAGCCAGAGGACTTCAATTACCAGGCTGCCTCCTTGCCGTGGCGCTTAACAGCCATGCAATCTACCAGCACCTGGAGGCGCTTTAAAGCCAGCACTCGACCCCCTTGGTATCAGGAACAATTTCATACCGGTAAGAAGCTGCTCTTCCTATAAAAACTGTAAAGGGAAATAGCAAAGGATGGGTAGGAGGAAATTAGCGTCAAATGGTGGGAAGACCAGTACCAAAGTTGTCCCCATTACAAACTTTTTAAAAAGTGCTGTGGGGAAAATAAATAATGAAATAAACCTGGTCGAAGAAGAACTTGCTGCCACAAAGGATGCTCTAGACGCAGCTATGAAAAAGTCGCATCTAGAGGCTGAGAGTCTGCGACTTGCTTCGCCGCCCATAATGTTAAAGCGTGCCGCCAAGGGTAGCGAAAAGGCTCCTGTGACCGAATCCATTAGCCACTGTGAAGGTACCCCAGCAAACATCACAGACATGGTAAATCCATGTATCGTGACCCTCATGGATGGCTCCTGTGTAGTGTTTGTTTTACCATCTCATGCACATTGTTTTGCCTCCATATTACAACTTTAGCTCTAGTGGCTATCAGATATCTTTACTGCAGGCTGCCATGTACCGTTGCTATTGTCTATGTATGAGCGTATAAACATTACATTGAGTGTGGTTGTGAGTGATAGTATTATTAGTGGTTGTGAGTGAGAGTATTATTAGTGGATGACTGTGGGAGTGTGTGGGATTTGAATAAATGTATGTTACCTTTAGCTCCTTTCTAAAAACGTTAGCTTGATCAATGAAAAATAAAATATATATTTTTCTATAACAAAGATGTATGGACTCTATGTGATGAAATGCCAGCTCTGATATGTAACCCCTTGTCACCTATTGTTTGAGTGTAAGCATCCCCTTGTGGGACCTTGAAAGCTACCCTGGCAGGGTCTCCTCTTGTTCTATTCAGCTGTTATTTCCCCTATTTCCTGCCTGTATCCTAAAGCCCCCACTGGGGAACCCCCTTCTATTTCATCATTAATCCCACTAGAAATCTCTGTACTTTCTGACTCTTTGGAAATGGTTTCACCACCGGCCAAAAAATCAAAACAGCAACCACCCAAAGTAAAAGAAATATCGACAGGAAACCAGCAGAAAAAGGCTAAACCCAAATCAAAATCTAAAAAAGGGGCAAAAAATCAAGGGCATACACTTGATGAAAATATGGCTGATTGTGCCCAAAAATCATTAAACCTTGAAAATCTTTTTAAAAAACTGCATGGGAAAATGGACTGTATTGAACGCGGACTAATGTCAGAAATAGATCAAGTGAAGAAGGATGTTACTCACCTCCTAGAGCTGGTCTCAGAACAAACACTGGCAAAAGGCTCATCTGATGAGACAGGGAGGAAAAATTGTTCTGGGATACACAGTGTGTCTCAAATTGCTGCAACCAGAAAACAGTTGAGACCTCAAGTACCATCACAGCAGAACGATTTGTTACCAGGTCGATCAACAAAAATGGACAAAGTCGGATTTAAAAATATGGACAATGAAAGTCATTTGGAAATCCCAATCGGACAAAAATTATTAATTGATAACATGGCTGACGTTTTACATTTACCCCCACAGGCAACCCCCTATGTGATTATTCTGAAAAATGTACCTAAACTGAGAGGGGTTAAGAGAGAATCATATGACACATTAAAAAACCAGGTGGTGCATTGGATTGCTACTAAGACCAAATTTGATCCTAACCTTTTACAACAAACCATCATAATGTTGAGAAGAGTGAACTGGATAGGGAATTCTAGGAAAACATGCCAAGGAGACTGTGTGGTAGTGAATTTTCGCAGTAGGGAATTGGTTGGCAATTTGTTAGACTTACTTTGTAATTTTATGGAAGAACCCACTGCTTATCCAGGCGAATATATTACCACCGTCCCCATGGGATATTTCTATAGGCCTGAAAATGAGCACTTCTATAAAGAAATGATCGATCTAGGAATGTTTGAAGTAAGGGCGATTACCCCAACACCTAATAGATATACCACATTAAGTTTCTGTGCTGAAATAGATTGACAGAAAATGGAAATTGTAGGGTTGCAACCAGATGTTCAGAAACCCTACTTTAAACAAAATAAGACACAACTAGAAAAAGACGGTGGGATGGCAGTTAAAGAGGATTGTGCTAGAAAGTTACCCCTGGAACAAAGGCAAATAACATGTGAGAGGAAAGTGACAGGTACTAAAAAAGCGGATGATGGATATCAATTGCCTCAAGAGAATCTAAGTATAATGTCTCGGAATGTGGCAGGGGTAAAAGCCAAATTAAACGACGAGCAATGGTTAAAAAATATTGAACCCCATGCTTTAATTCTACTCCAAGAACGTGGCATACTGAACCCTTTTTTATAAACGGTTACCGAATGATATGCACACATGCCACGCCATCTAGAATGGGACGTGCAAAAGGTGGCCTAGCGGTTGCAATCCCATTATGTTCTCCCCTCACTTTAAAAAAAATCGTATATTTCATCACAATTTTATCAACTTTTTTGTTTTAAGGTTGAGGGGAAAGAGCCAATTGTTGTAATAAATTTCTACAACAACATTTTTGATAACACAAGATCCAAGGTAATTGAGTCCCTAGAAAAAGATCTTGATGTCTTTTTGAAAGGGATGGGGGGTGATTACATGCTCATATGGGCGGGTGATTTTAATATTGGAAAATGTGCAGTTATAGTAGGGGAACAATGTGGGTATCAAAATGATTATGGAGATCAAATTTTGCACTTCCCACATGATACTTACGGAGAAGCTATTAATACCGTTATCCATAAATACAATTTGGTAGTTTTGGAATCAAATGATGCTGATGAACTAACACCGATCGATACGTTTGTGGGCGCCAGATCGTCTTCAACTATTGACCATTTTATTGTTACAGTACAACATAGGGATTTAGTTGGATCACTTATAGTCTGTGCAAATTTGTTTAGTGACCAACACCCGTTAGTCTTGACTTTGAAAACTGATTCACCCACGATTAAAAAAGGGAAGGAGGCAGACGTAAATATTGTGACCAAGGGCAATAACGGAGTTTCATTGAAATGGACAGGAGTAAATCCCATTTCATTTATGGAAAATGTAAAGAGAAAAAAGCAACACGATGTTGACACCTGCCTAGATAGCTCATCAACGAATTCAGACATTATTGGTGCTTTTTCCAATATTATTACTGAAATAGCGGAAGAGCTAAAAATAAAACAAAAGAATAAAAACCCCAATCCAGGACCCAGATGGTTTAATCAGGAATGTTCAGGTTTGAATAGGGAGCTGTAAAATATTTTGAAAACTAAACCTAGGAACAATCCTGAAATAAGAAACCTAAGGAGAAAGTATAATTTAGCCTTGAAAGCAAGGAAAGCTGAGATTCGGGAAGAGGCCTGGAAAAAATTATTGCAGGCTGCAGCAACTCGGGATACTATTCTTTTTTGGAAAATAATTAATTATCCCTTTTTTAGAGATGCTGCAACGGTAAAAATAGACGTCGTAGTGCCAATGGAGGATTGGATGACCCACTTTGAAGGCATTTTC
The DNA here is from genome assembly GCF_964261635.1 of Lissotriton helveticus. Classification (NCBI taxonomy): domain Eukaryota; kingdom Metazoa; phylum Chordata; class Amphibia; order Caudata; family Salamandridae; genus Lissotriton; species Lissotriton helveticus. The sequence continues at coordinate 1,534,276,213 of NC_136067.1, forward strand.
AATCCAGGAGGAGTGAACACCTCACAAAGGGAGAAAAATATTTTTATAACAGTTGATCCCGTATGGATATCTCAGATAATTCTTGATGAAATCAAAGGAGCACTTAATAAAAGTGCTAGTGGGGAAAGCGGTTGGTCCTGATGGGGTCCCAATTGATGTGTTTAAGCATGACATTGAATTTTGGTCACCTATCCTAATGAATTCTTTTAATGCAACCCTAGATGGAAAATTGCCCATTTCCTGGACTGAAAGTATTATAGTCCCTATATTTAAAAAAGGGGATAGAGGAATTGCTAAGTGTTACCATCCCATATCACTCCTTGGTTCTACCTCGAAACTGATGGGGAGGGTACTGTTGGGAAGGCTGGAGACCTGCGCCTCTGAAAATACCATCCTTTCAGTGGCCCAGTACGGGTTCAGGAGAGGTATAGGGACAATAGAACAATGTGTAAACTTGGACCTTTTGGTGGGTAAATACACACAAGCAAAAGGGGGGTCCTTACACCTCTGTTTTGTGGATCTCACCAGTGCCTTCGATCTAGTAAACCATGATAAATTGTGGCAAACACTGGTTGAGTTAGGTGCCCCCAAACACATTATTGTTTACTCAGCCGAGATTTACACTTTTTTGTCATCCAGGGTTCGTTTTGGTTTAAAGGGAGATTGCACGCCTGACTTCAGGGTAACTCGTGGGATAAGACAGGGGTGCGTTTTAGCACCCCTTCTATTCTCACTTTACATAAATAATGTCGACCGTTGTCTACAGAACCTTAAGGCTGATGCACCAAAAGTAGGACCACGCGTCACTCCAGTGCTCCTTTATGCAGACGATGCCGTCCTTATTTCAAGTGCAAAAACAACAATTGATGGACAGAATGCAGAACAATGTCATACATTCACCCCAGTACAGAGATCTGGGCATAAATCCATCGTTTTTTTGCACTCCACACCACCCCAGTTCAGACATGGCCATATGCAAATCAGCCTTGACCCTGTGCCTCATGGGAACAGTCCTGCCTGAACTGCCAAGCCATGTCTGAACTGGGGTGGTGTGGTGAGCAAAATAACGATGGATTAAACCCAGATCTGTGACTGGGGGTGAATGTTTGCCATTGTGCAACATTCCGTCCATCAATTGTTGTTTTTGCATTTGTCACCCCGAGTGGGACGGGTATGCTCAGACGTGAGTCCTGTGCTCTCCATGCCACTGGAATCAAGCTATCCTGGCTGAAGACGGCTCATTGCCAGAAACCGGTCCTAGGATGCTTGATTCCGGTCCAGGGAAGACATGGCTTGGCAGTTCGGTCTGGACTGTTCCCATGAGGCACAGGGTCAAGACTGATTTGCATATGGCCATGTCTGAACTGGGGTGGTATGGTGAGCAAAATAACGATGGATTAAACCCAGATCTGTGACTGGGGGTGAATGTTTGCCATTGTGCAACATTCCGTCCATCAATTGTTGTTTTTGCATTTCTCCTTATTTCAAGGACGGCAAACGGTCTGCAATGCCTGATTGAAAATTTTGCCCATTTCATGATTGAAAAAGATTTAAAAGTGAACTTAACCAAAACTTTCGTCATGACCTGTGGCAAAAAAGGAAAAAGGAACAAAAAGCATTCCGTGGATGGCATTGCGATAGAGAGAGTATCAAGCTTTACTTACTTGGGTTTACTGTTTAACGAAAATGGCACATGTGGCTCACATATTAAATTATCGAATTTAAAACTTACACGGAGTATAGAAGGTATTTTTAGATTTGCTGAAAAAATAGGAAATAAACCAATAAGGGAAATGCTCACCCTATACAGAAGTAAAGCAATCTCAACTGCATGTTATGGCGCAGCCCTATGGGGGAGAGCTAATACTGTAATCCTCCAAACACAAGAGAATAAGTTCTTAAAACGACTGCTAGCAGTCCCAAGCTCCACATCCAACTGGTTAGCACATAGAGAATTGTCTGTTCCCTATATTAGTGATTTTATAAAAACAGCTGGTTTAACATTGTGGCATGGGATTTGGACACGGGAAGAAGCCAGGTTTACTAAGAGGATAATACTTGATTGCCTGGCTCTAGACAATAGTAGGAAAATTCTGTGGCTTCAATATATTCAATTTTTAATAAGTAGCTGCAGAATAACCCTAGACCCTAAAGAACCTATGTCTATTTAAGAATATAGTAAGAAAGAATTGAAAACAAGCGTTATTACCGCCATGGACTTAGCAAGGGAGGGCGAATCAATGTAAAACAAAGTATCATTTCTTACCATGAGCGTCCACTCTTTATGGGTATAAAGCCCTATCTTATTATAGTAAGAAATGTTCATCATAGATTCCTTCTGACTAGATTAAGACTTGGTACTCTACATTATCTGGTTGCATTTCCTAAGATTAGGAGAAAGTACCATGTCTTACCAAATTGTCCTTGTGATGGAAAATCTCCCCAAACCACGCTGCACTTTGTACTTTTTTGTGATTTTTATAGGGACATTCGCAAATTTGCTTTGAAACCCCTTTTCCTGGCAAACAAATTTTATTATTTTAAAGAAGCTTTTAATTATATATGTAGCTTGGAGGATGAAAAGATTATGAATGCTGCCTGTATTTTTATCCAAATGTCTTAAGAAAAGAAAGACTTATTCCCATTTGGAGGTCCTAACCTATGAAAATTATGAGAATTGATGTCAGACAATATAACACACAATATTTAAAATATGTGATATTGAAACACTTATGTATTTTTATCTATTGTGATGATTAATGGATCTATAAGATTTTACTGGAATCATATCAAATTGCCCCTCTGGATTTTTTTGTCAAATATGGACTGTATTTGTAAATAAATGTGACTGTGTAAATATTGTATTTTTAACTGATGTTTTTAGTATGCTTTTATGGTCATGTGAAATGTACAGAATAAAGCCTTTTTGATTTGATTTGATTTGAGTCTTTGTGTGAAAATCCCCAACCATACCATTTCAGTGTGATAGTTCTTCATAAAATAAAGAGCAATTTCATTTTAAAGTGCTCTCTCATTTCGTTTGCCACATACCACTAGTTGTGACAATAAGCACCTCACTCCATTTCATTCAAAAGTGATTACAACCTTTAATGCAATCAGGCAGAAAACTTGTGTTGGTGCCTACATATGCCATATGTGGCACAGTGATGCATGGTCTCACTCTCTGTATTGTTGTGTTAACCTATATCTTTAGGGCAAAAAAACACGTGACACAACATTCACTGTGCTACATACCATCGGGTATGTGAAAGAAGAACCAGAAAATGGGCGGATGTTTCCCCGTATGTCACATACTCATGTTGATATCAACTAGGGCAACATGGATCCCGGTAAAGACCGTGCCTATAGTCACACTCTGTGGAGGGGAATAAACAGATTATCATCAGCCCAATACTTTCCTCGGTATTGTACAATAAAACTGCTCGTGTCTAGTGATTGCTCCCAGAAGGGTTGTGACCTCCATCCGAGAGCTTCCCCCCATCCCTGACTTAGATCGTCATGTTCATATGCCTACCTACATACCTACTGCAGTGCTGCTCAGGAACTGGAAGTTGTTCTGACCCTGACCAGAGCATACTAAGTGACCACTTTGACAAGACCCCACAGGTGCAACAACTAACCAGAGTTCCAACAACCAATACTAGTAGTGTACACCAATCACTGTATGTTAGGCACAAAAGCAAGTTCTAATTCTCACCGGTGACCACCAATGTTAGAAATGGGGATGTCTAGTTGGAAATGGTTTGCACCTTTGTCCAATTAGGGACCCTTCTTATTAGTCAGGGTAAGGGGGAGACACTTCTAAAATAACCCCTGCTCACCCCCTTGGTAGCTTGGCATGAGCATAAAGGCTTATCTCAGAGGCAGTGTGAAAAGCATTTGTGCGCACATACAGTAAAACAGTGAAAACACTACAAATGGACACCACACCAGTTTAGAAAAAGAATTAATCTTTATCTAAACCAAACAAGACCAAAACAACACAAATCCACCATACAGTATCAAAAAATAATCTTTAGAAGGTTAAAACAGTTCTATCCATAGCAAACTATAGATGTGAAAATGTCAACACAAAGTACCTTGGATTGGTCAAAATCATAAACAAATAAAGCTGTAGGGAAGGTGATGCATCAGTTCCTTACGCCCAGGGAAGGTGATGCATTGGTTCCTTACTCCAGGGGAGGCAATGTGTTGGTTCCTTAATGCCATGCGTGGGAGGTGATGTGTCGGTTCCTTACTGAAGGGGAGGTGATGCGTCTGTTTCTTACTGTGCGGGGAGGTGAGGCCTTGGGTTCTTATTGCGGCCCCCGGCGTTGATGTAGACTTGGTGCACAGGTGCAATGCGTGGGGATCGAGGATACGGCGGTTCTGGATGCGGCGGCAACTGAGCTGCATTGCTCTCTCCAGTCACAGACCCATGATGCATTGGTTCTTGCAACCTGCTCACCCGGGCCTGGGTCGGAATTAGGGCGGTGATCTCAGACTTCGGAGATCGGTGCACGGGATTCGACATGCAGCAATTTCTCCAGCCACGGGCAGGCGCTGCATCGGTTTCTTCCGTGATGCATCAGAAACAGGTGCGGGTGCATTGCACTTCTCGTAGTTGCGTCTCTTTTCCAGCTCTCAACAGCAGGAACAACCTCCAGAGGCCCAACTCAAGAACAGACACCTCTTGGCAGGTCAGATCTCCCAGAAAGGAAGTTGAGGGGAGCTGGCGGTGAAGTCTTTGTGTCTCTGAGACTTGAGAACAAGAGACAAGCTCTACTTCAAGCCCTTTGAAATCTTCTTCAAGCAGGAAACACAGCACACAGCAAAGTCTTTGTCCTAACACTTGATACACTGCAGTTTGATTTCAAAATATTATATAATTCATACTTATCTGACTATAGGTCTCTCGTCCTTGGAGATCTCTTTTTCATTTTTGTTAGCAAAGCCTGTCCATTGTCTGTAAAAACAAGGAAAACATTAATGCTTCCTGAACTAACAGAGGCATTATGTATAGCCCATATACAGTGATTTATTTCATGTTTTTTACTAGCAAGTAGCTAGGTCCTTGTCTGTTTCCTATTTTAGTTTTTCTGTCACTGTGGGCCATTCCTTTTCTCCATATAGGTGGGTGCTGTTCTACCTATTTCTTTCATTACGTTTATGTACTACATTCTGTATTACTTAAATGGCATTTATGTTTTCTGTTTTTTGTCTACAGATGAAAACCACAGATCCCACTCAAACAGTTAATGCTTCATAGTGGAATTGGGAATAGTACAGGTAGTTAAGGGTTATACACGACATACACCAATACTACTATTGCAAGTTATTTTGTATCCATTTACATATTCATACATTCTTTGTATTTTATTGCATTTAGGAAACACTCCTGAGTTCCTTGCCTTACCTTTGAGTATGAGAGGTTGTGGGATATTTTTCTTTTCCTCCTTGTTTTCCCCTGTGGAAAAGTAAATTTTGCCATGTTCTGTGTCCCTACGTGTTCCCCATCCTATGTTATGTGTGCATGATTAATATGCATATGTATTTCCCCATGATCGATTAAAGACGCAATTACAGTTGTGTCCATCTCTAGTATGTCAGTTTCCAGTTCTCGTGAATACTATGAATATCAGGCCTATGTAAAGTTACGTTGCCACGTTTCCCAGTGTGCACGTTATTTCATTGAAAAGTCCCCGTTTCTAGGCCTCAAAAGGGCCCGGACACCAGATTCAGCTCCTGTCTCCTGAACCCTCGCTGAGGAGCGATACAGCCCCCACCTGTATCCTCGACCCTTCACTTACTTCCTGCCCCACAGTGCCCGGCTCGGCCTGGCTCTGCCTACGAGTCTGCCAAAAGTATGTTATGATTCTAGTTATCAGTCCAGCCCTCCTTCTCTGCATTCCTAAGCTACTGAATCGCATCAATAGTTTCCGTCATTGTCTAGCCTTTACGTCTCCATGTAGGAGAAATACTGTATTAATGGTCATTTAATATTCTTCAACACGCACTACATGTAGAATGATGCATGCTCCAGTCTTAGAGTCTGTTAGCCTCTCCTCTCCTGACTCTTAGTTTATATCAACATGTCCTCTAAACATTAGATACTAGATAGGGTTTAGGTACATGTCGCCCTGACTCTCCAGACTTCAGTCTCTACTCCTAGCACAGAGTTCATAGCCCCCAGCTTCTCCTAGTAACACGTCATTGTCAGTTTGCGCGCACCTCTAGGTCAGAAGTCCCGGCTCCTTAGGTAGCCCCCTCCATGTTTCCGCCCCATTTATGACATATTCTGTTACGTTTACATCACATGTCCATGTATACGCCTCCTGTTACACCCACTTTCACCCTTATCTTTCGCGACTGCTATTGACCACACCCACTGCTCCGCCTATCGTATGTATTGTAATGCAACTGTTTTAGTATATATGCTTGTGTACTGTTATTAAAGTTAGCGCGCTCATTCCCTGTCCCCCCTGCAGGGCCCTGCCATCCTGTTCCCGTGCAGGTTGTCCTGTTCCTGTCCTTTATGCTGTATTAAACCTGCAAACTCCTACTACCTCGAATCTTGACTCTTATTTATTGAGCTATCTGTTATTGCTATGTCCAGTCAAACCTAGATCCGGTATTATTTATTTATATACCACATAATGGCGCCCGAATAGGGACCTGCCCTTTCCCCACGCGCCGGCGAAGCCACGTATGCCCCCTGACCCTCTGCAGCCGTGACGGAACCATACCGTGCACGTGCAGATATTTCTGCTTCAAGTATCCCTCAGGCCTACGGAGGAGACGGAGGTTGCGGTCCAGCATCCAGACGAGGCGGTGGAGGAACGCGGCGAGTCCCGACCAGAGCCCAAGCCGAGAGTCCAAGGTCCGAGGTATCCGGAGGCCCACCCGTAACAGAAGTCCGAAGTTCATCCGTCCGGCGTCGAAGCAGTCCAGTCCAGTCCGAGGCCTTCCGTTCTTGCTGCCCGGTGAGTACCGTTGCTGGGGTAGTATCTAGACAGGGTCAATCTAATTGTCTCTGGTCCGTGGGGTTTGGTGGTACACAGATCCCAAAACGAAGTGTCCACTTCGGTGGATGCGGGTCCTGACGTGTCTCTTTATGAGACCGGTAAGTTTCGTACTGTTTCAGCAGTGCATCTAGTCTCTGTTCTAGTCAGTTCTGTTCTCGAGAAATTCATGTATTCTGTTTTCAGTATTCCAGGTAGTGTTCTGTTCGAACTGTCATTTTAAATGTTCTTCATGTATTTTAATGTCGTGGTATGAAAGTGGTGTAATTACCGTTATTGTAATTATCGTGTTCATTGTGTATTGTATTGTGTCTAGATTACAGTTCAGTCATGCCGTTATTTTCCAGACTACGTCAGTTAAGAACTAGAAAAGGTCTGTTAGAAGAAGCAGTTCCTGTCCCGCCTAGGGACAGTCCAGGTCATTTTATGTATCAGAAGCATGGCATAAGTGCCATATTATATCTAGATTTATGGGTAGAGTATACCAAACAGTTAGAAGAAAAGTATAGATGGCCCGTATCGGGTACATGGGATGCCGAGTGCATCATGCGAGTAGAAGAAGCATTATGGAAAAAGAAAGCCAGACAGTCACAGAAAGATGCCATCGAGTTATGGCGCAAAGAATCTCATAAAAGAACCGAAAAAGAAATCAGAAAGTCAGAATTAAGTAGAGAATCCTTAGAATGAGCCCAAGAAAGGGAATTAATCGAGATAGGTGAACGAGTTAAAACCGAACAGTCAGACAGACAGAGAAATGCCCTCATTAAGGGTATGTATCCTCTTCTTGCCGAGGGCTTGCCAAAAGCGACCCCGGAGGCATCCAGTAATTTTCCGCCACCATTAGTTCCGACCAAGCTACGTCACAAACCGACCGCAGCTGATATTTTCATCTCGTCCTACTTGGACGACACGGTTCCAGAATATGCAAATCCTGTTCCGCCAGCTCCTGTAAATAATGCCATTCCTGCTCCTCCAGACACCGGAGTACCTGCTACGGTACCCCCGGTCCAGCCTACATTACAATTGCCCGCCGCACCAGCACGAAGAGTATCAGTCGATGATACCAGTTTAGGGGCCGCAGGAGGAGGTCCTCCTGGTACCCCGCCACCACACCAACGTTTAACGTTGGTCGAGTTACATGAATGTGCATTACAGCGTACGCCCAAATATAAGTCCGTTGCAGATATCCGACGAGCTCTTACTGAATGCCGCTATGATCCAGTTGCAGGTGATGATAGCACAGTTATATATTCCATCCGTGTAAGACGGGTGACCGGGTATTTGGACACCCTACCAGATATGAAAGAAGATCTAGACAGAATATATCGTTTCATCCGTACAGGGGATGATCCAGAAAGTATTGGCGAAGCCATGTCTCAAAGGAAAGCTGAGATCCAGCTCATGTTATTAAAGTTTCTGATTAATTGTTTAATAAGAGAACAAGATTACCCGTCCAAAGATCCGAGTGAAATGAGAATCCTGACAAGGTGGAGTGATAATATAGCCGAGGGTAAGCACAGAACCATCAGTAGTATAGAGAGTATGTACAAGAAAATTCGTAAAGAAATAATAAGGTTACACGAGAAACGTAAAGCAGCACAAGTAAGCGAGAAGGAGAATGACTCTTCTACAGAAGAGGTAGAGGACGAGAATCCCGCCAGAATAGCGTATGTAGGAAAATCTAGATTTCCAGATCGCCACTTACGCCTAGAACACAAGTCAGTTTTTCATCATCCAGCACCAGAACAAGGTTCTCTAGAACAAGTATTTCAAGCTACCGATCATATTCTGAAATCACGAATCGGTTATAGTAAGTTAAATACCATGCATGAACAAGAACTAGCCCGATCAGCAGTCCGATGGATTACTGATTCTACCACTTTTCCAGACGAAATAGTGGCACAAATGTTTCTGAAATTGCCCCCAGCCGAGCAGCGACTGGTGGGTATGTATATGATCCAGCACCTCATTACTCTGTATGAGGGTCAACATTCCGATCCAGGTCCGTTACACGATGTCCTGAACGAGTTACTCCAGTATAGATGGAAAGGTTTAGGTACCGATTTAATTAGTGTCATTCTAGAACAGCGTCACAAATATAGTATGTTTTTGAACCCGCATTTTGTTCATGTCTCACCTCCAGAAAGTAAACCGTTTTACATAGATAGACAGAACCCGCTACGAGAAGTACACCCAGTCAGGACAGCAGGTGGTGAAATGCAAAGAGTATTTGTTTACACCCCGATTACAAAGATGGAACTCTTAGAGATGAAGAAATTAATTCCCTGTCACGACAAAGATCCAGCAGGGTTCCACCGAGAATTAAAAGACATGCTCCGTATGGGAGAATACACGTATCCAGATATTATTAAAATGCTAAAGGTCCTGTTGCCCGCAGGGGTATACGAGAAACTCAAGGAAAAAGAATGGGAGGTGGGAGAGAAAAAGATGGATTGGGCAGTTCTAGAAGCTGAAGATAAGATACGAGTACCAGGTACCGGTCTTGGAGAGAAATGTAAAGAATTACCAGAACTGTTAATACAAGTTTTGCCCAGATTATTAGCAACTAAAAAGGAAGACTGGGATGCAATCTCAGCCTGTAAACAGAAACAAGACGAAGATACTAGTGATTTTTATTCTAGATTTGAGAAATGTTTTATTATAAACAGTGGCTTGAAGACGAGTAGTGAGTCATACCCTCATCTTTTTGTTACTAAATTAGTCGAGAATTCAAGTCCACAAGTTAAGAATCGAGTTTTGAAAGTCGAAAGTACATGGCAAGCTAGTACCCCGTCCCAGATGTTACAGATGCTCCAGTATCATCAGAATAGAATCAGAGAAGAGCAAGATCATGAAAGGAAACGTATGAAAGACACGAAAATGAAAGTACTAGTTGCACAATCTATTCCTCAAGACAGTCAGAAGAGGGGTACGAATCAAGCCAGTCATCCTGCAGCTCCCGTTAAAGGGACATGTAATTATTGTAAACAGCCAGGTCATTTCATAAACGAGTGTGCAGTCCTGAAACACAATATAGCTACCGGTAAGACTAAAGAAAGACCACGTCCGCCTAGACAAGAACAAGTTTCACAGACTTCTCAGCCACAGAATGCACAACAGACAGTTCCAGCACCGCAGCCTATTGCTGCAACACAGCATGTTACACAGCAGATGTACCAGTATGCACAGTCCGAGTACCCAGAGTATCAGCCATATTCATGAAACAGCCTAGAGAGGGAGGTAGGCTTGCCTCTCATCGAGATTCCTGTAGATCAAGAAGGTCCCTATGTTCATAGTCAGGTATTAGGGAAAGACAGAAAGTTTCTGATTGATACAGGGGCAAGTAGGACGACCATTAGTCACGCCGAAGTTCCAGGGGCTCCGCTCTCAGGCTCTAGAAATGTTTCCCTTGGATTTTCAGGAAAGCCTATTGTAAACGAGATATCTAAGCCAGTTACTCTAGCAGTAGGTCCATTGTCCCGCACTACTGATCTGTTACTTACTAAGTCATGTCCAGAAAATTTGTTAGGCATTAAGACACTGAAAGAATTAGGTGCAGTTATTTGCTGTTCCCCAGAGGGAATACGACTGTTTCTACGTGACTTCAAGGGTCACTATGTATTACGAGATTTTGATCCAAGATTGTCTAATGTTCCGCAGCATCTATGGGCGCAAGGTCCAACTGATGTAGGTCTTATGCAAATCACACCCCATCGTGTGACTCTCAAACCAGGTGTAGTGTTACCACGAATCAGACAGTACAGATTGCCACCTGAGGCTGTAGCAGCCTTATCCAAAATTATTGACGAGCTCATGGCTCAAGGAGTAGTTGTAGAAACTGACTCCAATGTATGTAATTCTCCGATCATTCCAGTCATGAAACGTACTGATCCAAATGCACCCCCAGTATATCGATTAGTGATTGACCTTCGAGAACTCAATAAATGTATAATTCCCCAGTATCCGGTTGTTCCAGACATCTCTTCCCTATTGACAGCCATTGATTCCGAAGCAACATTTTTCACAGTCATAGACCTCAAGAACGCGTTTTTCAGTGTCCCCATTCATCCAGACAGCCAGTTTCTTTTCGGATTTTGTTTAAATGGAAGGAGCTATATGTTCACACGAGCTTCTCAAGGTTTCACGGAAAGTCCTAGCATTTACAGTCAAGCACTTAAGAGACAACTAGACAATATTCACATGCCAACTGACACTGCCCTGCTCCAGTATGTCGATGATCTACTGATCACAGCCCGTTCTGAACGTGCTTGCGAGCGAGCATCACTTACAGTCTTGTATTTCCTGGCCGAGATGGGGCACAAGGTGTCCCCTTCGAAGCTTCAATTCTGTGTCCAGCAAGTGATCTACTTAGGCCACTTACTGTCCAAGTGGGGTAGGCAGTTGACACCAGACCGTATCCAGTTAATAGCGAGTCTTCCTCAACCCAAGACACAGAAGGAGGTACGTGCTTTTATCGGCCTTACTTCTTATTGCAGACAATGGATTCCTCAATATGCATTTTTGGCCAAACCACTGATACAGTTAACGACACAGGAGGCAGCCGTATCGACTGTCCTCCCTTGGACATCTGAACATACACTTAGTTTCAATGAGTTAAAGAAAGCTTTATGCCAAGCTCCAGTTCTAGCTACACCGAACTACAGTAAGCCTTTTACACTTTTCGTCACTGAACGTGAAGGTACAGCATTATCTGTTCTTACACAAGATCAAGCAGGACAATACAAGCCCTGTGCTTATTTTTCGAGCACATTAGATCCAGTAGCCCAGGCTCTGCCTGCGTGCCTCAAGTCAGTTGCAGCCACAGCACTAGCTATCAGACAAAGTGATTCCATAGTATTAGGACATTCCTTGACAGTACAAGTTCCACACTCCGTGGAAGTTCTTTTAAACCGAACCCAGACTCAGCACTTGACAATTGCACGTTTAACAGGTTATGAACTGACACTGTTCCAGCCACACATAGAAATCAGACGCTGCAACGTTCTAAATCCTGCTACACTGTTACCGTCAGTTACTTCGAATCCTGACACACACGACTGTGTGGAAGTAGTTAACACTATGACTAAGCCAAGACAAGATCTGACAGATATTCCATTACCAGATCCCGACCTGACACTTTATGTGGATGGTTCATGTATGAGAACAAGTACAGGAGAACTAGTAGCCGCGTATGCAGTGACTACTGACACTGAAGTTATAGAAACACACCGTATTGACACCCTGTCTGCTCAAGCAGCAGAGCTAGTTGCTCTGACCCAAGCCTGCATACACGCTAAGAACCTGAAAGTCAATGTTTACACAGATTCACGTTACGCATTCGGAGTCGTACACGACTTTGGAGTGCTCTGGCAGGAGAGAGGTTTCATGACTTCTCATGGAACCAAGATTCAGCATGGTCTCCTTATTCAAGCTCTGTTAGATGCCATACATTTACCGGCATCTATTGCTATCATGAAATGCAAAGCACATACGAAAGTTACTGACACTATTTCCCAAGGTAATGATCTAGCAGATCGCACAGCCAAGCTTACAGCACAGACTCCAGACATTTCAGTTAATCCAACACAGACCCATACTCCAGATCCGACTACATGCATGACAGTTAAGGACCCTACTCAAGATGTCATAGATATCCAGTTACATGCTACTCCCGATGAAATTAAGAAATGGTCCGAACAAGGAGGGGTCCAGACAGATCAGGGATGGGTAACGAAGGGTAGAGCCACATGGTTTCTCCCCGACTCTATGGTTCAAGTCATTATCAATACCGCACATAGTCCAGCACATTTAGGAGAAAAAGCTATGTTAGACAGTATCCAGAACATTTGGTTCAATAAGCATTTACGAGCTGCAGCCAAGCAGAAAGTCCGTACCTGTATGATATGTTGCCAGTTTAATCCAGGTAAAAGTGTCCCGGTGGAACAAGGTGGATTCCAGCCCCCTGACCACCCTTTTGAAGTCCTCCAGATGGATTATATTCAGATGGAGCGATGTCGAGGTTTCAAGTATGTCCTTGTAGTTGTATGCGCTTTGTCCAGGTGGACAGAAGCATATCCAGTCCCAGATTACACAGCCACGACCACTGCCAAGCAGTTGGTTCGTGAATTCTTCCCCCGCTACGGACTCCCTAGGGTCGTATATTCTGATAACGGCCAGCCATTCTCATCTGAGCTCATGAAACACATTTCCCTGTTGTTAGGGTACCAGTGGAAGTTCCATTGTGTACGCCATCCAGAAGCAGCCGGTCTCGTAGAGAGACATAATCAGACCCTGAAAATCCGCATTGCCAAAATATGTAAAGAGAAAGGTGTGGACTGGCTAGTAGCTCTGCCAGTCGCTTTGTTTTATATGCGCATGGTCGCACATTCCAGATCAGGTCTGTCCCCGTATGAGGTCGTATTCGGCCGCCCCCCTAATATGTGGGGTACACCTAGACCCCGAAGTATTACAGATGTTTCAAGTAATATGCTGACAGATTACCTAGCTTCCTTGATGTCTGCCCTACACTCTTGTCGTTCACAGGTTGCCGCCGCATTTCCAGACAATACCGAGGTGGCACCGCATGAAATCGTTCCCGGATGCATGGTTCTTGTCCGGAATTTTGATCGTTCAAGTCCGCTGGAGCCCCGCTGGAAGGAGCCCAAGCAGGTCCTCCTGGCCACCCGTACTGCCGTCAAGCTGGAAGGCAGGAAGGGCTGGGTCCACCTGTCTCATGTGAAAAGATTTTACGGACTAAAGACTGTTTCAAAGAACATTTCCGAGGATTTTAAGGATTGCCAAAGTACTATTCTTAAGGACTGTCCCGCAAAAGACAATGATACTAAACCCTCCCTGTTAGAGAAAACTCCGCAACAGGAGTATAAGAAGAAATTAAGGTCTAGTAAAATAAGTCAGCCAGTTTGATTATCTAAGTCCTCCCCTAGGTGAAACGGTTAGACCGGTTTCTGACATGTATAAAATAGACCCCCATAGTGAGAGAGTTAGTCAAAACTCAATCCGATGTATCGTTTTTCTAAGTTTCATATTGTTTTTCAGCCTCATGATTACCTGCACAGGTTATGCATTTTATTTGTGTTTTCCAGTTTCTCATGTAAATAAGTCTTCTATTGCTACAGTAGAGCACACGTTTAGTGATCTGCCTTCTCATGAACTATCTTATCGTCTTGCTATGCGTAATAATTCCTTTATCCGCATGTTACATTATTCACACCAGACCAGCAATGCCACTAATTGTTGGGTGTGTGGTCGACTCCCCCCCTTTCCAGACACCGAAGGGAGTTCTGCCACTCTTTCCTTATCCATTTTCACATAACGGTTCGTGTGGAGCATGGTCCACGTTAACGTCATCCTCAACAGATATGTCTTTTCTTAACAGTACATGTTTTCCAGACAAGCAAGGTCTTCCCCACAGAACAGGGCTAGATCTAGAAAATGAAGTTTATAATTTAGGTAATTATTCTTCGACATTCATGGTCCTGAATGTTCAGTCTGATACTACTCCAGACTTACCTGCTATGTCAGTACTACCAGTCAAAGGTGAATTATGTGTCCGAAAGAATGGTTCCGTACATGTAGGCCATAGTGATTGTACTACTATTGTCTAGTATAGTGACAGTAGGAAATCTATTTTCAAAGCTTCACGTCATTCTTATTTTGTTTGTGGTCAGACCGCATATGTTCGTCTGCCCCTCGAGTGGGAGGGTACCTGTTACATTGCCTTCCTACTGCCACCAGTTTTTCTAGCCCCACCTGACTATCATAGGAATTCCCACCTAGTACATACGAGACACAAAAGAGACCTCCCGATTGTCGATTATACTGAAACTGCTCTAGAACAATATATAGATATCAATAAAGGTGTCTTTCCCTATTTAGGTACTGTCGTGAATAGTAAACTGATACGTAGATTAACCAGAACCCTTGAAGCAGTAGTGATTGAGACTACCTCTGCTCTAGGTAACTTGACCGAAGAGCAATCCTTTATGAGAATTGTCGTGCTCCAGAATCGTCTCGTCCTTGACGTCATACTGGCCGATAGGGGCGGGGCATGTAGAGTCATCGGATCTAGTTGCTGCATTTTCATTCCTAATAACGCGCCGTCTGTTTATTCAGCTATAACCAGACTCCATAAAATTGCCCATATGTTACACCAAGATCCAGGCACCTGGACATGGTCCGGTTGGTTCTGGAATATAATTTCCGCTTGGGGATGGAAAGTATTGTCATTTCTAGGTATTGCAGTAGCGATCATATTCAGTTGCTGCCTATGTATACAATGTGGCCCTGCGATTTGTGGCATCTGTGCTACCTCTTGTATTCCTAGTCCCAAGTCCCGTTCTAAATCCCGTTCCAAGAAAATCCGAGACGAGCAAATGATACTGTATGAAATGATAGATGGTATCATGAATATTGATGTTTCCTGATGGAAACGTAGTGACAAGGAGGGAATGTGGAAAAGTAAATTTTGCCATGTTCTGTGTCCCTACGTGTTCCCCATCCTATGTTATGTGTGCATGATTAATATGCATATGTATTTCCCCATGATCGATTAAAGACGCAATTACAGTTGTGTCCATCTCTAGTATGTCAGTTTCCAGTTCTCGTGAATACTATGAATATCAGGCCTATGTAAAGTTACGTTGCCACGTTTCCCAGTGTGCACGTTATTTCATTGAAAAGTCCCCGTTTCTAGGCCTCAAAAGGGCCCGGACACCAGATTCAGCTCCTGTCTCCTGAACCCTCGCTGAGGAGCGATACAGCCCCCACCTGTATCCTCGACCCTTCACTTACTTCCTGCCCCACAGTGCCCGGCTCGGCCTGGCTCTGCCTACGAGTCTGCCAAAAGTATGTTATGATTCTAGTTATCAGTCCAGCCCTCCTTCTCTGCATTCCTAAGCTACTGAATCGCATCAATAGTTTCCGTCATTGTCTAGCCTTTACGTCTCCATGTAGGAGAAATACTGTATTAATGGTCATTTAATATTCTTCAACACGCACTACATGTAGAATGATGCATGCTCCAGTCTTAGAGTCTGTTAGCCTCTCCTCTCCTGACTCTTAGTTTATATCAACATGTCCTCTAAACATTAGATACTAGATAGGGTTTAGGTACATGTCGCCCTGACTCTCCAGACTTCAGTCTCTACTCCTAGCACAGAGTTCATAGCCCCCAGCTTCTCCTAGTAACACGTCATTGTCAGTTTGCGCGCACCTCTAGGTCAGAAGTCCCGGCTCCTTAGGTAGCCCCCTCCATGTTTCCGCCCCATTTATGACATATTCTGTTACGTTTACATCACATGTCCATGTATACGCCTCCTGTTACACCCACTTTCACCCTTATCTTTCGCGACTGCTATTGACCACACCCACTGCTCCGCCTATCGTATGTATTGTAATGCAACTGTTTTAGTATATATGCTTGTGTACTGTTATTAAAGTTAGCGCGCTCATTCCCTGTCCCCCCTGCAGGGCCCTGCCATCCTGTTCCCGTGCAGGTTGTCCTGTTCCTGTCCTTTATGCTGTATTAAACCTGCAAACTCCTACTACCTCGAATCTTGACTCTTATTTATTGAGCTATCTGTTATTGCTATGTCCAGTCAAACCTAGATCCGGTATTATTTATTTATATACCACACCCCTCTTCCCCTAATTCACCACTGTTGCTTTGACTTGTTTGCCCACAGTGGGTGGGAAGGAGAAGCTGGGACCCCTTGTCTATCACGCCGTTCCTGCGGAAACATAGGTAAGAGTCTGCCATAAGTGCTAAAGGCCCACTATCTGCTTTTAATTTACCTGTTTATATGGTATGCCACTTTACTATGGCTTATAGATAAATTAAATATACCAATCAGGTGTAAGTCAATTTTACAATGTTTTAGGGAGTGAGCATAAGCACTTCAGCACTGTTAAGCAGTGGTAAAGTGCACAGAGTCCTCAGGCCAACAAAACCAATTTCTGAAAAATATGAGGTGTGAAGGCAAAACATTTTGGGGAAGACCACCCTAAGGGTGACAGGTCAAATATGTGGTAATAATGTTCTAGTTAAATACTGATTCTTTAATGTAAGATATTTCCTGGGTGCAGTACTTTTATCACATATTTTATATTTATTGCTGCATCTCTAGGATACATTGATAATACTGTATACATTTCCCCTATCCGAAGTGCAAAACTTGAAATGGTGTTTTATTTCCAACATGAATTTAAAATCATTTTACCTGTGAAAAGATTGTGAGGGTTACAAACGTGAGTGTGAGTATCACTGCAAATCCCTGAAATCCATATTGTAATGAGGGTGAAAGACTTCATGCACTCATACACTGCAATCCCTGAAATCCATATTGTAATGAGGGTGAAGACTTCATGCACTCATACACTAGCACTACAGGCATGCAATTTCAAATCAAGACATGGACTCCATGATCGAGCTCCCTCAGTTAGAACATGTGTATTGTTGGTGGGCAGTGCTAGAATGGATACACACTCCTGGGGCTATTCACAGACATGACTTACACTTGTGAATACATTTAAATGTATAATTTACACTCACATTTGTGAGAAACTTTACTACTTTTGGCTATTTACAAAATATGAGCGTTACTTATATGTCTCCAATTCCGCGTTTTAAAAGGTGGTGTCAGAATAATTGTAATTTACAAATGTATAGTTACTACATGAAACTTATAACTGCATTTTATGTCTAGTGGTATCACAGCACTTGGGGTGCAGAGATTCAGCATGTTAGTAAATAGTAGGCCTGTGTACTCAGGTGGAGACTCCACCCCAAGTGTGGAGATTTCACATAGAATTAATGAGGAGCTCTCCACACTCAGTTTGGAATCTGTGCTCAGAGTTGAGACCCCCACATGGCAGTGAATAGGAGGCCTCTTCATAGTATTTAAAAGGAAAATCATATGCATCTGAAAAAAACGTTATTCTTTTACTCACATGTCCCTGTTGGCACCATGATGTAAGCATGTTTGTGCTCATATTTTTATGTATCCAACTAAACCCTGAAATGTGCAATGTAGGCGTAGGATTTGTTTTCAATTTGGGTGCCTCTTGAAATGTGTATTGCAACATGAACCTAGTATCATCTTGTTTTGATTTACAATAAGTTACTTCCATTGGTATGTCTCTCTTCCCTCTCAGTTTCTGTCATACAGTCACCCCTGGTGTAAACCTCAAAAACAACCACTACTCGGACACCAAAGGATATTTGTGTATCATGTAAGTATGGAAACAAATGATCTTCTACATCTCAACATTTGTACTTTCACTAACTCTTTTTTCATTTTTGATAGTATATATATATTTAGTTTTTTGCAGAGTTTTATATAGTGCGAACTTGACCCAAATCGGGTATGGGAGCGCTTTTCATAGCACCAGTTACGTTACATGAGGACATACATTCATTTTTCTTAGGCACGGGGAGATTAAGTGATTTGCCCAGAATCACAGGATGTTTTAGCGTCATTACCGAGACTCGAATCCATGTCCCCAGGTCCGACATCGACATTGAGCGCCCTAGCCGTTAGGCTAGGGCGTAAATGTTTACTGATTATATTCATGGTGGTGGAGATGTTTTTATAATGTATTAGCATTGTTGCTCATGATCATTTTAATACATTCACCATATTAATGAAACCTACATCTTATCTCCATTGCTGATGGACCTGGACATACTTTGGGAATACTATATACCAGGACTTGTTTACATTGTTGATATATAATAAGCTCATCTATGGATCAACCCTTAATAGCATATTCTGTCTTAGTCTCTGATGGTACTAACTTAATTCTTTATTTGAAAAACATTGTTTATTAAAGTATCTTCATGGCCAATGCATACAGGAGATTATACACAGACACCTGCACCACAAGTACCACCTGCATCACCTTCACCACTAGCTCCTAGAACACAATCACAGTCTCAAAGACTCTCACTACCAGCAATGCATATGCAGAGTAGTAGGAGAAAACATCTACAATCTGTGTGCTCACTTAGTATTCTCACCATCTGTGCAATGTTTACACTCCAAATCCATTTTCACCATTCATCTGTGTTGAATATTTTCTGTTGCATTTACCAAATAGATTAGTGTTATCTATTTTATCTACACATTTTCAAAGTGAAAGATATTTTTAAATTTGCACTTACATATAGAAAGTATATTCTAAATCACGCAGCATTTTATTTGGCTGACCTACAATGCAACATATTATTTGTAAATGCAAGAAAGAGAGTTTTGGTAGAGTTCAAATGATTTATAGAATTTCTTTTTAAATATAACCAGAAACAAGATTTTAGGGTTAAGAAAATCTATCCTTGGGAAGGGGCCAACAGGAAATAAAATGTAGCCTTAAATCAAAGGGGATATGCAAACTAGGATATGTGAAAAGAATCAGTCTATATAAAAGGGAATAATAAAAGCCTATAGTCCAAAACCAAAGGTCCACTGTCAAAAGGTTAGGCCCGCCAAGCCAAAGAATATAAGAATGTGTCCAACTCAGCGTCTTGGTTTGGTGGCAGAAGTCATTGGCCATCCTCACTCTCAGTTTGTACAATGATAATCAGATCTTCCCCTGACTGAAAAGCAAATTGGCTGGCCATTGCAGGATCAGACACTCCAAAGAAAGTAAGAACACGATGGGTAGCAGGAGAAAAAGTGTGGTGGGGCAGGCTAGGGAGGCAGATGAGACAGAATTGCTGCAGTCAAGAAAGTCATGGCGCCAGTTAGATTTTGCACCTGTCAAGAAAACGCCTCTCATGGAATCTGGACCTCTTCAATTAAGTAATGGATAACCCATGAGGGAACTCCGAGCCTCTACTAATGGTGTTATGGCTTCCTTGAATGAGGCCACTGACATTAAATGTAGGAGAAGGGATTGATCAGCACAAAAGAGGTTTGGGATGTTGGGGGCTGATGTGTCATTTGACTCTAATTCTTCCTGGTGGGCACTGTGAGGAGGGGATCCAGCTGGTACAGTTGGAGGCCATTGTGGAATGGGGGCCTTAGGAATTAAGTAGGGGATGGGGAAAGGCCCTGAAGGTTTTGGGACTTGCTCTAGGGACACTATTATTTGATCTTCTTCAAACTCAAGAGGAGAACCAACAACTTCTTCCACCTGGCTGGTGGTGCCCAAATCCACCCCAAGTGTCTCTTTAGCTTCTAGCTGGAATCTTTCTGAGCCAGATCGAGTAAGTCTCTAGGCGGGTGCACTTTCCCTGCTGGCGGTGGCTTCCTTCTCCTCACTCATTGTATCTAGAGGTAGTATCCAGTTTTGAGCCGAGGATGTCTCTTCTTGCCCCTTGAGTTACTCTGATCTTGCTTAGCCAGCCCACTTCACTGAAAAAGAATTAAACAAAACACTTTGTTAAATCGTTATATCAATAATGCATATTGACATATTTGTAGTTGACAATGTGGAGACTTTTGCAAAAATCTCACTATCCTGTGCTTTCATACTTAAATGTTGTGAATTCACAGACCTTAAAATTGATAATTCACTATGTAGCTGTTGTATCAGAGATTCAAATTAGCCATTCAAGGTAGGTTAAAAGTTAGGTGATACCAGAGTTATCTAAAAACTTTTTTTTCATCTATTGCAAATGTAAGTTCCCAACGGGTTTCATATCTTCTTTAGCTTTGAGGAAACATTTTTCCCACCGGTTTACAAAGGTTTTTAAAGGAAAGAAAACTTGTCTAGATTTTTGGAGATCAAATGTTCCACACATTATTCAGTAATAATGTGATATTAGAAAATAAAGCTTCTCAAATTCATGGTCATTAGGAAGTAATGGTAAAGGTACAAAATGTCAGCATTAACATAATGTTAAATATTAATTAGTAATCAAGCCAAAAAAACAATAATAAGCATGCACGTTATTAAATGTGAACTTTCAAAACTTTCACACGACAAAATATGCTTAAGTGAATTAGTAAGGTTATGACAAAGATCACAGCAAATATAGGACAGGACTTCACTCTCATAAATCACATACACCTATGTGACAAAGACTAATATACTTTCTGTTTTTCTGCTGCTCAAACTCTTCCAGCTGAACATAGAGGGCCATCCAGGCAGCTTTCAGGACCCTTCGACAGTAGTTTAATGTAGGGGACCTGTATGTGTGACTAGAAAAGCGAGCCCATATTGTCTTGGCACTTAATATGGGCACAGTGACATTTGTCCTCACAATGCTTGTGACCCAGCTTCCCGCATTGTGTGATTGGACTGTAGTACAAAGCAATTTACTATCAGATTTAGACCATGCTGCATAGCTCAACTGTGTTTCTTGTCCCCATAAAGATCATGGTACTTGTCTAAGATCCCCTGCGTTATGATCTTTAATTGAGTCTTCAAAAAAAGGGAAGACATTCTCTTCAAGCCCCTCAGCCATATTGAGGGCCAAAAGGTGGCAAGAAGCAGCAGGATGGAGGAGGATGTTTCTAGGAGGAGAGGATTGCTCCAAATGAAAACAAAATGGCTGACTTCCTGTTCCTCACCTCATGTGCCTGTATGTCTTTTCCAGTTTATTTGCAGTAGGTGGAGATCTCCGCCTGAGTGTGGAGTACCGCACTGCCTGTGAAGGAAAACTTCTGTACATGGGGCAGAGACATTACATGCTAGAGTAGTCAAAAACACAGAAAGGTTAAAGATTAATAAGATATAAGCAGGGATGTTTTCTGGACCTAATATATGTGTGTTTTTGCACTTTAAAAATGTTTGGCCTAAACCTGAGTGTTTTACATGAGATTGTGTTTGAATGTTGGCCAGGATGAGTGATACAATGTTTCGAAATATAAAAAGACAATTTATTTTCACTTGAGCACAGCATCTTAGTTAGAAACATCATGCAAATTCAATGGAGTTGTTGCAGGATGGTAAGTATTTACGGTGTCTTAGATGTCCACCATTGATCACTGACAACAAACTACAATGCAGTAACTAAACTAGCTGCTCAAGAGAAAAACGAGTTGAACAGCAGATCCTGCTCCTGAATACCCTGACCTCTAATTAGGGCCCTCCCCCAGGTCCTCAGATTTGGCCATAGACAAAGTTAACATCTATATGTAATCCCCATCATATGACAATGTTGTGCAA
Organism: Lissotriton helveticus; assembly: GCF_964261635.1. Lineage (NCBI taxonomy): Eukaryota > Metazoa > Chordata > Amphibia > Caudata > Salamandridae > Lissotriton > Lissotriton helveticus. The sequence continues at coordinate 1,534,298,364 of NC_136067.1, forward strand.
TCCCCAATAGGCTATTATAATCTTGGACATCATTTTTGGGAAGTAGAACAGCATCCTTCCAGTGCATGTAACTACATCTGAATCATGAATTGAGCATCTTAAAAGTATGTTCAATAATGGCTTGTGTTAGTGTGTTTGCCCTATTGAACATTGTTGAGATACTGTGGTTGGATGTCTGCAGAGTGAGGAGATAATTGAGAGAGCATACCCATCATCCCCTACAAAAAAAGAAATGTTGTTTTCTAAGAAAGGAGCGTCTATTGAATTTGTACTACATCATGCTTACCTACATGTAATGTGTGGCAGACAAATGTGTGGGAATTTAGTTATAGTGATAAATAATGAGGTTTGATACGCCACCGTCCAGATAAAAATGTAGGCACAGTGTGAGATGTTGTTTCTTACCAAGCAGCCATGTCACCGGAATCCCCTGTAACCAAATGACTTGCATGAGGCAACTGTCAGCACATGAGACTATTGTGTGTCCTTCCAGGAAAGACAGCATACACATCAGTGAAGCAGCTCTTGCCATCGCAGACAGCTTGCATGTGGATGGAGTGCCAGCAGCAGTGCGGGAAAGGTGTGTTGTATGTCGGGGTGGCTCAAGGGACTCATGGGCACATTCAATGACCCCTACCACAAATGGGAAGTGGGCAAAGTCATAGAGTCAAAGAGTCACCCTCTCTTTCTTCCTTCTCACAGAATTCCTCCTCAAAAGGAGGGGCACACATACAAAGATGTTCACTGACCTGGTGAAGGCAAGAAAAGAGATTTAGTGTGTGTTTTCCTTTCTCAGCCTAGCTGCTATTGGTTGTTGTCGAAATTATTTGATCTGGAAATGGGTAATGGGCTTCAGTGCAATCACTCATTTCATCGCAGGTACGTTGCAAGTGTGGTAATCCATGTAATACATATGTCATGCATTTGGTTGTGAGGAACAACAGCTAAGCTGTAGAAACACACATTTCCCCATGTTCAAACATTAAACATCTGCTCAGTTATGAAATCTCCACATTTTTTAATTTAGATCTACAACAAAAATAAAAAGCTCAGCATATTTGACACTATTCAACATTAAAAAATTGAAAAGTCATTTTTACAAATGTACTCTTCCCTATACTTTACCATTTGGTAATGATGGCCCTGACTGTGTAGCGTCAATTTTGTAAAGTATAAGGAAAAGTAAATATTTTTATTATAATTGTAAAATGTGTCTACAAAATTTTTGTACAAATACAATTAAATGTATTTGTAAATTATTTATAACGTATGTTGACTGTAAAAACAACAATTTTGAATACATTTATAAATAAAATAAAAAATATTTTCAATATATTATATTTTAAAAAATTAATTCCCTTAAGTTTTAATAAAGAAATTTGAACCAACACAAATAAATAAGCAATGTATTATGCAATAATAATAATTAAAGTGGTGCAAACAATTAAATAAAACTTACTAGTAGATTTCCTGACGTTTTGTGTAAAAATAATTTTAAAATTGCAAAAAGTTTATTAAATTATTTTATCATTGATATCAAAATATGTACTAATTTAATATTTTTTTAATGATTTATTTTTATTTCTAATTAAAACTATTTTAAATAATTTAATTTATTGAACATTGTTTCCTACAGGTTTTGTTTTATGTCCCTAACTCCATTAATTTCACGGAGGAGATTGCAATAAACGTAGTTGGCCATGCTTTGTTGCTAGAGTTACTCTACCTCTAAGATGAAGTTCTTTACTGACATATTTTTTTTGCATTTTAACACTAGAGGTGCACTGTATGAATCAATAGCATAACATAAGCCCTGTAGCCCCCGCAGTGCGAGTGGGGGGCGAACTCCAGGGGGCCCCTTCAGCAAAATTCCTGGGTGGTGGGCCATGGAGGGGAGGCCCCCTCTGTGCACCTTGCGGGGGGGCTCAAGTTTTGTTATGCCACTGGTATGAATAGTAATAATGTTCCTCTATTGTGGGTAGATTGACGTCTCCAAAAACCCATTTTCAACCCTTCCCTAACCCCTCCCTACTTCTCCCTAATCCCCTTCCCTTTAGTGGTAAGTAATCCCCATTTTCCAGTCACTCCCCTGTTTCATTCCCCTGTTTACTACTAAAACGCACACCTCCCAGTGAAAGACTCCGCACATGGCCAGGGAGTACCGGAACCCCCCCCCCTTGTGTTAACCAACATTTATTAAAAATTAACAAGGGAGGGATATCTTTGGAGGTGGGGGTCATACAACCCCCGGCCGTATTTATTAAAACATAAAATAAAATGAAAATTGAAATAAACAATATTCACACATTTACGCAGAAAACGTTTCATGACATTTGATTACAATTGATATATACAGATATCAGATGGCTAACCTCACTAACTGGTGTAAGATCCTTATCAATTAAACACGCCCTCCAGTCGGAGTGCGCATGCGCAGAGGGCCCGTTTACCGTGAGGGTACTTCCCCCTCCCGGTTACCCCCGTACGCTCTATTAACTCTAATAAAGGGGGCCCTTGCATCTCTGTACCTTTTACTGACGTCATTGTGCATGTGCGGGGTGGCCAACCAGCCTAGAGAAAGCGTGACTCATCCCTCCCCCGCACCCATCCAGCCAACCAGCTGTACTGACCCTGGAGTTCTAGGAGAGACCACTTGTCCCTACCCTTGGACTACCCCATTCAAGAATGGCGCCGCCCTCTAAGGACCTTAAATTTACTGCTTACCAATCATGACCTTACCGTCTGACCAAGGAATAGCAATAAATACGATGATTGATGACCTGTAAACGGGATAAAGTTCTAAGGACCAAAACATATTAGTACGACACACCTGTAATCCATATACATTTGGAACAAACATGTGAAACAACCTTCATAAACACAATACCAATCATCTGCTTTAGGGGATGGTGAGTGGGGAAAAAAAATCACAGCCTCCTAGAGGCTTTGGGGGGAAGGCCGTGGAGCGCGGGGTCAAAGAGGCAGACTCCCGCGCTCCCTGGCCTTTCAACCCCTCACCAGCCAGGCCGGTTCTAACCGGCCTTGCCTTTGCTCCCCAGTGACCCGGAAGTAATTCAATCACTTCCGGGTCACTGAGGCGCCCAGGGTCCAATCCACGATAAGGTTCGCCCGCACGTCATTGTGACGCGACTGGGCGTGCCCCACCACAGAGAGCGGGTGGGAGCCGGTGCGCCCGCCATACTTGCGGCGGGGCCGATGCCAGCCCCGCCTTTCTCCATGGCCAGGGACCGCAGGAAACCCCCCCTTGTGTTAACCAACATTTATTAAAAATTGACATGAGAGGGATTTCTTTGGAGGCGGGGCTCGTACAACCGCCGGCCACATTTATTAAGACATAAAATAAAATGAAAATTGAAATAAACAATATTTATACAATTACGCAGAAAACGTTTCAGGACATTTGATTACAATTGATATATACAGATATCAGATGGCTAACCTTAACATAATTCTAGTACAAGGTATTTCCTATCCGAATCTAACATTTAAACCATAATCATACAGTAATTACTTTTCTGCGTATCCTATTTGGGCCTACGGCAAGGTCACTAACTGATGTCAGATCCTTATCAATTAACCACGCCCTCCAGTCGGAGTGCGCATGCTCAGAGGGCCCGTTTACCATGAGGGTACTTTCCCCCGGTTACCCCCGTATGCTCTATTAACTCCATTAAAGGGGGCCCTTGCATCTTTGCGCCATTTACTGACGTCATTGTGCACGTGCAGGGAGGCCAACCAGCCTAGAGAAAGTGTGACTTCTCCCTCCCCCGCACCCATCCAGCCAACCGGCTGTACTGCGCCTGGAGTTTGAGGAGAGACCACTTGTCCCTCCCATTGGGATCCCCCTATTCAAGAATGGCGCCGCCCTCTAAGGACCTTAAATTTACTGCTCACCAGTCAGGACCTTACCACCACAGGCCAGCGTAGTTGACCGACTATCTGGCCCCTGTACCCTCCTACACTGAAAGGTCATGCCCTGCCCTTAAAACTCACTAGCCAAGCCATTATATTTTCTAACAGGATTTCATTACCTATCCTAAACAGGTGGACCCCGTCTTTTAAGAAGCACGTTTCCCCCCTGATACACCCATGTGCGATTGTCTGTAGCTGTGGAGACCTGAACAATTTCCCTATTTTATTGTTGATCCTCTTTACTGAGTGATTCAACGCTTTCACAGAATCTCCCCCCCTCCATTTAAATCTGGGTACCATCTGAGACCAAACTATGGTGCAGCCCTGACACATCTTAGCTAACCACCCCACTTCTGAGATTATGTCCTCCATCAAGCCTCTTCTATCCAGATTCACCAGGTCGTTACCACCCAAGGGTAAGAAAACTATCCTGGGTGGAGCCCCGTGTCTACTCAACAGTTCTGTAACGAAACCCTCAGCTGACTAAGGCAGAGGCCCCCTTTTCCATGGAAAGATACTCCAAAACATTACTGCTCAGCTCTGTGTATGTAATTTCCTGAAATAAAAACTGAATTCAGACGCCTTACATACAAATGACCAATGACCCAAACAACATGTGCTCCTGCGTCTTGTGGGTGTGTCCGTCGTTGTGATGTATCTTGTTGCTGGTCCATCGACGCCAGTTTCCCCCCAGCGTGGCAGGTTTGAGAAACTGAAATGTAAGCAGAAAATGGAACAGGCATCAGTACAAGTACGAAATGCCACACTCACAACATGTGTAGCCGCACATAGCACTTATAACAATTGGAGGACCACCTCCCAATTTTCTTCACACTGTTGCTGTGCAAACCTCTAGCTGTTGCTTCTGTGGCAGCCCCTATTCTGAACTAATGTGTTCCAAAGCACTTTGGATCCAAACCTGTCCTGTCTATTGCCTTGTCCAATACCCTTTTAAATTGGAATCTGGTGAGTGGGGTGCCGTTAGCATCAATCAATGATTTATATAGCGCACTACTCACCCAGAGGGTCTCAAGGCGCTCGGGGAGGGGGAACCGCTACTGCTCGAACAGCCAGGTCTTGAGCTGCTTCCTGAAGGCGAGGTGGTCCTGGGTCAGGCGGAGGTGGGTCGGGAGGGAGTTCCATGTCTTGGCAGCGAGGTAGGAGAAGGACCGTCCTCCTGTGGTGGCTCTTCGGATGCGGGGGACGGTGGCGAGGGCGTGGCCGTCGATCGAAGCTGGCGTTTGGGAGCGTAGAAGTTGAGGCGGCTGTTGAGGTATCCTGGTCCTTGGTTGTGTAGGGCTTTGTGAGCGTGGGTGAGGAGACGGAAGGTGATTCTCTTGTTGACCGGGAGCCAGTACAGGTCTCTTAGGTGTGCGGAGATGTGGCTGCGACGGGGGATGTCCAGGATGAGTCGTGCTGAGGCGTTCTGGATCCGTTGAAGTCTCTTCTGGAGTTTGGCGGTGGTTCCTGCGTAGAGGGAGTTGCCGTAGTCCAGACGGCTGGTGATGAGGGCCTGGGTGACCGTCTTCCTGGTCTCGGTGGGGATCCACCGGAAGATCTTTCGTAGCATGCGCAGGATGTTGAAGCACGACGAGGAGACGGCGTTGACTTGTCTGGTCATGGAGAGGGAGGAGTCCAGGATGAAGCCTAGGTTGCGGGCGTGGACTGTTGGTTTGGGTGCGCTGCCTAGGGTGGGGGGCCACCAGGAGTCGTCCCAGGCGGAGGGTGAGGATCCCAGGATGAGGACTTCCGTCTTGTCCGAGTTCCGTTTCAGGCGACTGTTCTTCATCCATTCGGCTACCTCTTTCATCCCTTCGTGTAGGTTGGCGGTGGCGGGGTCGTTGGTGAGGGAGAGGATCAGCTGGGTGTCGTCGGCGTAGGAGATGATGTTGAGGTTGTGCTGGCGTGCGATGTCTGCGAGGCGGCTCATGTAGACGTTGAAGAGGGTAGGACTGAGCGAGGAGCCTTGAGGAACACCGCAGATGACTTCGGTAGCTTCAGATCTGAACGGGGGAGGCGAACTCTCTATGTCCTTCCGGCGAGGAAGGAGATGATCCACTCCAGTGCCTTCTCCTGGATTCCGACGTTGCTGAGTCGCTGCACTAGTGTACGGTGGCAGACAGTGTCGAAGGCCGCAGATAGGTCTAGGAGGATGAGGGCTGCTGTTTCTCCGTTGTCAAGTAGTGCTCGGATGTCATCGGTGGCTGCGATCAGGGCGGTCTCGGTGCTGTGGTTGGCTCGGAAGCCAGACTGCGAGGGGTCGAGGGATCCGTTCGTCTCGAGGAAGGTGGCCAGCTGCTTGTTGACGGTCTTCTCGATGACTTTTGCAGGGAACGGGAGCAGCGAGATGGGGCGGTAGTTCTTGAGGTCGGTGGGGTCGGCTGATGGCTTCTTTAGTAGGGCGCTGAGTTCCGCGTGCTTCCAGCTCTCCGGGAAGGTAGCGGTGTCGAAGGAGGTGTTGATGATGTCCCGCAGGTGGGGTGCGATGACAGCGTCGGCCTTGTTGAAGACGTGGTGAGGGCAGGGGTCGGTCGGAGATCCGGAGTGGATGGAGTTCATCGTGCGGACGGTGTCTTCGGTGCTGATCGGGGTCAAGGCGCGGAGGGTGGTGGTGGGGGGCGGTGGTTTGTTCGTGGCGTGCGTTGGTTGAGTGCTGAAGCTGTTGTGTATGTCCGCGATCTTGTTGTGGAAGTAGGAGGCGAGGGAGTTGCAGAGGTCTTGCGAAGGGGTGATGTCGTTGTTTCCGGCGTTGGGGTTGGAGAGCTCTTTAACGATGTTGAAGAGTTCCTTGCTGTTGTGTGCGTTGTTGTCCAGTCGTTCCTTGAATGCAGTTTTCTTGGTTGCGTGGATGAGTTGGTGGTGTTTTCGGGTGGCGAGCTTGAGGGCAGTCATGTTGTCCGGTGTTGGGTCTCTGCGCCAGGTTCTCTCGAGGGCTCGGCAGTTCTTCTTGGAGCTCTTGAGTTCGTCGGTGAACCATGGGGCTTTCTTGCTACCGGGTCTGCTAGGCGGGGTCCTCAGGGGGGCGAGGTCGTCAGCGCAGTTGCTGATCCACTTCGTGAGGTTGGTGGCCGCTTGGCTGGGGTTCGTTGCGCTGGTGGGTGGGTTCTTGCTCAGGGAAGTCGCGAGCTGGTCGGCTGTGATCTTGTTCCAGCTTCTGCGTGCAACTTGTTGTTGGTGGTGGTGGATCGTGGTCCGTCTGAAGCTGAAGTGGACGCAGCTGTGGTCCGTCCAGTGGAGTCCTGTGGCGTGGCTGAAGGCGATGTCCTTGCTGGATGAGAAGACGGGGTCGAGTGTGTGTCCGGCGTAGTGGGTGGGGGAGGTCACCAGCTGCTTGAGTCCGAGGTTGGCGAGGTTGTCCAGCAGGGTGGTGGTGTTGCGGTCGTTGTTGTTCTCCAGGTGGAAGTTGAGGTCCCCGAGGAGGATGTAGTCATCGGAGAGGAGGGCGTGCGGGCTGATGAAGTCGGTGATGTCTTCGCTGAATTGTGTGCGTGGTCCTGGGGGTCTGTAGATGAGGGTGCCTCTGAGGGTGGTCTTGGGGTTGATGTGGACCTGGAAGTGAAGGTGTTCGGCGGTTGTCAGGGTGTCGTCGGTGTTGGTCGTGATGCGGATGGTGTTCCTGTGGATGATGGCGATGTCTCCTCCGGTCTGGTTGATGCGGTCCCTTCGGGTGATCTTGTAGCCGTCTGGGATGGCGATGGCGATGTCGGGCCGTTCATCCAGGTTTTTGTGAGGAAGGCGACGTCTGGCGAAGTAGTGTCGAGCAGGTTCCAGAGCTCGACTGCGTGTCTGTGGACGGAGCGGGTGTTGAGCAGGATGCACTTCAGGTGGCTGCTGCTGTTGCTCGTCTTGGTCTTGGTGGGTGCGGGTCTAGTGCAGGTCCGGATGCAGGTGAACTCGCAGGAGCGGCAGCTGAAGGGTCCGTGGGTGTGTCGCGGGGTGGCTCGGTAGCATCCCAGGAGTCGGCCGGTGTTGAGTGCGTTGAGGGTGGCGGCATCATACGTCCGGCGGGTGGGCTGGGGTCTGCGGGGGTCAGGGGTCCCGGCACTGGGCGCGGTCCAGGCACGGACGTGCGCAGACGGGCTTACCTTTGGCGCGCCCGCTGCGCGTGACCGCTGCGCGTTATCCACTCTGCCATAAGTGGAGAGTGGGGGGGCGGAGCGAGGGAGGGGCAGCTGGGAGGCGGGAGCGGGGAGGGCACAGAAAGGAAGAGGGCATGGCCGCGAGAACGGCGGCGGGAAGCGGGGAGCGGGGCGGGGAGGGCACAGGCGGAACAAGCACGAGAGAAACGTGAGAAATAAACAGCAGTCACAGGTCACAAATACACAAATACTGAACTAAACTAAACTAAACAATAGTACTGAAAGAAAAACCGGGCAGCAGGGTGCTACTGATCCGGCGGAGCCGAGATCGAGGGGGAGAGCGCTCACAGAGTGCGAGCGTTGCCTGGCAGCAGAGCACACCGCAGGGTGAGGTGGGTCAGCTGGGCAGAGGTCTGGGGCGAGGCTGAGCAGCAGCGAGGGGAGAGGGCACCGGCACAGCTGGTGGCCGTGCGGCTCTGGAGTGTCCTGCGAGCAGGTCACGCGGGTCAGCACCGCGCGGTCACTATATATGGACCTGTGGGAGGGAGGGGCAGCTGGGAGGCGGGAGCGGGGAGGGCACAGAAAGGAAGAGGGCGTGGCCGTGAGAACGGCGGCGGGAAGCGGGGAGCGGGGCGGGGAGGGCACAGGCGGAACAAGCACGAGAGAAACGTGAGAAATAAACAGCAGTCACAGGTCACAAATACACAAATACTGAACTAAACTAAACTAAACAATAGTACTGAAAGAAAAACCGGGCAGCAGGGTGCTACCTGATCCGGCGGAGCCGAGATCGAGGGGGAGAGCGCTCACAGAGTGCGAGCGTTGCCTGGCAGCAGAGCACGCCGCAGGGGGAGGCGGGTCAGCTGGGCAGAGGTCTGGGGCGAGGCTGAGCAGCAGCGAGGGGAGAGGGCACCGGCACAGCTGGTGGCCGTGCGGCGCTGGAGTGTCCTGCGAGCATGTATTAGTAATGCTCCCCCCCATCTTACTATTCCTCTGTCGGAGGAACGCTTCTAGCTGCGTCACGGGGCAGCAAGGATTATCCCATGCACGGTGAAGTACTATCCCTTCGCCACGGGCTTCTTGGTCTGTTTTGGATTTTTTAATGGATATTAGTAAAGTGTCGCCCTGTACCCTTGCATGCTCCAGCTGGAGCCCTCCTTGCACCTCCTGCTTATTGCGTGCCACCAGCTCCCCTACCCTAAAGGCTCCAAAAAAAGCCAGCAAAAAAGTGGCTCTGAATAGCAACGCTTCTCCTGTTGAGCTGCAAATGCCACAAAGTACTGCTTGCAGTGATGTCAGCAGCTCTATCCCAATTGGGCGTCCTGTGTCACGAGCTTCCCCCTGGAGGCGCCGCCACCCCTTCAGTGCCTTTCTAACAATGAAACTAGTAGTGGGATCCCTGGTGTCCTTGATTTGCACGAAGAAAGAGATTGCTGCTACATGTCGCCTGGCTGTTGCTGCAGAGCGCCCTTCCTTATTCAAAGCGTCTAAATACCAGAGGAATGCCCCTGTCTCATACCAGTTGTCTACCCAATCCTGCCCCAAAAAAGCACAGTAAGACCAAACCGCCCCTTCATAAGCTATCCTGGTCTTGGGAGCTAGGCTAGCTGCCACGAGGTTCTGTAGCTGGAGGCACCAATCTGCCAGAGTACTTCCGGGAAGAGTGTTGGTGTTGCCTCCGCAGAGGGTAGGTGTTCCCTGAAAACCTGCATCTTGAAGCGAAAGAGTGCGTCAGCAGCATTATTCAACACCCCCGGGACATGTTTAGCCTTGTTCAGTTTCATACATAATAAAACTATTTCTTTCAGCAGGCGGAGAATAATTTTACACCGTGCAGCCTGTTGGTTGATGCATTCTACCACCGTCATGTTATCTGACCAGAAAATCACAGATTGATTACGGAGACGATGGGGCCAAACAGTCAGTGCCACCCAGATAGGAAACAGTTCCAAGAAATAAATGTTGGCTGTTACACCATTCTCCACCCACCAAGCCGGCCAATGTTGTGCCACCCATTCATGCCCAAGTATGGCACCAAATCCCAAACTGCCCACAGCGTCCATCCATAACCCAACTCTGCAGAAGTGGTGGGAGGACCGGGCAACACTACACTGCCGTTGAAACCCTCCAGAAATGCCATCCAAATACGCATGTCCTGGCGAACCTCAGACGACAATCTTGTGTGATGGTGTTTTTCCTGAAGGCCTGTCATGGCCTGTGAGATGGAGCGGGAGAATGGTCGGGCCATTGGTATGACTCTTAGTGCAGAGTTCAACTGACCCACTGTCTGTTGTAGCTGATGTAAGGTTACTTTATCTTTTGCCAAGCATTGTTGCAGTGCTGCTCTAAATTTCACAATTTTTTCTTTAGGTAACCGGAAACACCCCTGTCCTAAGTCCAATTCAATGCCCAAAAATCCTATTGTGGTTGCTGGACCCATCATCTTCCCGGGCGCCAGAGTAACACCAAAGGCACGCATGAGCACGTAAAATTCCTGCAATGCCCAAGCGCACTCCCAGGAGCCTGCCGACCCCAGAAAGAGAAAGTCATCCAGATAATGCATGACATATTGCTGCCCTGTCTTAAAAACCATTCCAAAAATGAACTGAATTTTTCAAAGTAAGCGCAGGAAACAGAGAAACCCATGGGCATGCACATATCCATGTAGAATTTGTCCTGAAATTTAAAGCCCAGAAGGTGGTGATCCAGAGGATGCACAGGCAGCAGCCGAAAGGCAGACTCAATATCTGATTTGGCTAGCAAGGCCCAGAACCCTTAGCATATCCACTGCCTGGTCAAAGGAGGCATATTTCACACTACAGGTTTCCATATTGATGGCATCATTTAAATGAATTGCCTCTAGGGGCTGACAGATTGTGAATCAACCTGAACTCCCCCTTCCTTCTTTGGGACCACTCCAAGGGGTGAGCAAACAAAATTGTGCTCAGGTGTCCCTATGTAATCAAATGCAGGAATCCTGAAGGCCTCCGCACATATAATTATTACGGGCAAGGAGGAGGTGGAAACGCTGATTTGTGAATAGTAATTTGTAGTTCGTTTTGTAGTAATGCAAAACATAACAAACAAGGCAGTTTGTGAATAGCTCCTTCAATGTATTACTACACCAGCTTAACTCAAGGATCTAGCATGAGAAAAATAAATATTTTGGCTGTGACAGAAAACACTGATGAAAATTCTTTCAGGGACTCCCGATTTGATATTCTGGTCTATTCACCTGACAAAGTTTTTACTTCATTACCTGATAGGTGCTCCCCAGTCATCCTCTGCTTCGTGTAGGTAAGCTGCTCAATTAGGTGATGTCAACACACCCTCACTGAGCATTCTCCCATGAAAAGTAGCGTGCCTTTTTTAGCATGCTTTATTCCCCGCGGGCTCAGGCCAAAAACTGTGAGCAACACACACACGAATGCATACACAGACACCAAACCGCAATTGGATTTCCCTTTGTGAGGAAACCCTGTGTTTGTTTTCTTTTCCACCGTGCTCGTGCTGCAAAATAATGTTCGCTCTCATCACAGTAAGGTAAGTAAGGCCCTTTACTGACCTTTCTTGTCAAGCTCGTCATTCCTGTGGAAATCTCGAGCCTTTATCCCCCTGCCTTTCTTGTGCTCCCTACCCGTCAAGTTCCTTGTAATCACGCGCTATTTGCAGGCGGACCTTTTCTTGCGCTTGACTGATATGTAGCAATTATTCCGGTCGCTGTATCCACCACGTGCAACCGTTTATCACCTGCTGGTTATCTCTGTACAATTCCCGTCTTGCAGCTCCGCATGAAAGGCCTTCTGGGTAACAAGTGGTAATAGAAAGTTGGAGCACAATTAGATAGCAAATAAAAGCCCAGGCCTCTGGCTGTGTCACAGATTTGCGGCCATGCCCGAAGCTTTCTAAAGAAGGTTGAATAATATGAAAAGGTTAAGATTAAACATGTAAATGCAAAAATAAAGATTAAAAACGTAGACATGTAGAAAAAAGTAAAGACTAAAAAATGCACACGGCAAAAATAAAGAAGATAGTCACCTGAAAAAAGTGAGCTATATAAAATGTTCAAACCCAGCTCGACAGACCTCGCATCCTTCGAAAACATTTTTACTAATCTAACATCGCGGTGTTACCAACGATAGTGTCGGTATGTTCCATAAATATAATTTAAAAAGCAGCTTTTTAATATATTTTGTATACTGTTTATTTTTTCGAGTCAACATTTTATAAACTCTTTAGTTGTCTAGCCTGTGTCCTTGTAGTTTATATATCGACATTTCCAAATGTTTTAATGTCTTATAGTGTGTATGCACTGCATATTAATTCACCGCCTCTTCCTTACTTTCTTTATTGTTATATTCTTGGAAGGAAGAAGAATTAGGTGGGATGCTAAGTATGACGTTTATAAAGCAGCCACATTCCTCTTAGCTCGTGGTCATGAATGCCTAGGCTAAGGTGAAATGTAGAGTTTTCATGAAGATATGGTTATGAAGCATTATTATGGCAACTCAGTTTGTTGAATGTCTTTTCTAAAAGAAATAGCTAAGTGCATCTTGAAATCACTCAAATATCTTAGCGTCCCTAAAGTAGGTGGTGCCATCTCATTTTTGACACTCTTGGTCGCTATTAACTTTTTTAGTTAACTGCACTGTTAAGGCTAGGATTTGCTTTTTTACTTCTCTTATTCTTAGCACCGATTGTGAGTTGCATGGCACAGACGGGTGCAAACTCAGTAACCTTGGTCACCTGTACTGTTGAATAGCTTACCGCCATTACTATGCAATTACATAACATAACGTAAAGCGCACGTTCACCCAGAAGTGTATCTCGGTGCTGAATAACAGATGTTTATTGTTACCCAACTCAATGGTACCTATTTTTGAAGGTTATCCACACAAACATTTGGGAATAACCATGCAGCACCAGTTTTTCTAATTCTGAACAGAGTTTCCTGTGTTAACACTCCCATTCACTCACCTGCACTGAGCAGGTGGTAAGTGGAAGGGGGCTATGTGGGGATAGCACAGCACAGGTGTAGGCGTGGGAATGGCAGGTGGGGAGCGGTAGGCTAGTGCCGGCAAGGGGGAGAATGATATAATGTATATGCTACCTCTGTTCCATAGGAGGGTTCTGGCAGGTGGTGGGGGTGGGGGACGTGCCTCTTTGATTTTACAGGTTGAAATTTCCAGCAGGTAAAAACCAAGCCCCTTGACCTGCTAATAATATTCATGAAATCCTTGAAGGCCCTGCTCCTCACAAGCCACGGGATGCATTATTTCACTTTCTATACTGCTCTGTTTGCTTAACACAAAGGTGCCTTATAAGTACACTCAATAAATCAAAATCCATAAGCAAAAAGCAAAAGTGACCATACTAACTGGAGGAACTCATTTATGGAAATTATCCCTTTGTTAGGAGTCCTTTGTTGTTTTGAACCCTGTCTCCCGACATATGTTGGACTGAGGGAGTCACAAAAAAATGAGAGTTGTTTGCTCACACATCCCCTGGGCGTCATCCCTCATCACTTGCCACACCTCATTCACCAGCCAAGGATGTCTAGCAAAGGGATAATTCCCAAAAGTGAGTTCCTCTGGATAGTCCGTTCACTTTTGCTTCTGACTTTTAGTGTAAAGTTAGAGAGGAAGCAACATTGTGACCTACCCGTTTTTCTCTCTTTCACCGGAACCTTCTTCTACATTAGGATATGTAGGTCCTTCCGTTTTTAGTTAGACGCTCAATAAATACTTTTATCAAATCAAGGCAAGCGCATAAAACAGGAGCTAGGTTCCGCGTTGATTCAGTGGAGACCATCATGATAGAGTCTTTATTTTCTCGGTTGCGGCCGTCATGACTCGCGGGTGGAGGGGTGGGGGGTGTGGTCGCGTGGGGTGAAGTTACTTTAAAATAAAAAAAAATTAAAAGTTAGCTTACCTTCGCTGGTCCAGTCCCGGGTCGTCTCTGCTCCTCTCCTGCTCTCCTGCCTTCAGAAGGAACAGGAAGCAGGCAGCTTCCCTCCCCTCCTCTAATCCAATCACAATGCTGCAATGGCTGCGTTGTGATTGATCAGGACGCCGACCGGCCAGGCGCCTATGGGGAGGCCATTTTCTCCATGCAGCCTACAAGGAGAAAAGGCAGAGTGCGCATGACTGGTTGTGGAAGACGCGTGGCGCAGCGGCCAGGGTGACTGACTCCAGGACCCGGGGGCAGATTAGCCCAGCACCATGTGACTCAGGGCAATAGCTTGCTTAATCTTCCCGATGGCCCCTAGCGCCTAGAGACCCTTACGGGTGATTGTTCGCGCTTTACAAATGTGGATGATTACTGGTTTGGTCGGCCCCAGAGGGCTGACCAAACAGTCAGCGCCCTCAGCAGTGGGCAAGCTACTCCTCCCCTGCCCTAGAGTAGCACCCCCAAACAAACACTTCTGCTTTCTCGCAGTGTGAGAAGCAGAAACATAAAAGGGTAGTTTTACCATTTTATGTTTCTGTTTCTCGCACTGCGAGAAAGCAGTGGGGCGATGCTCCTCCGCACTAGTGGAGGAGCCGCCCCCTGTATTCTGTTAATGTTTGCAGTGTCTAAAGTGCAGACATATAACTCAGACTTCAACTACATATAGAACAAGTCAGGAACAGTGAGCAGTGATTGCCTCTATGTGTTCTAAGGTTGTGCTGTCTGCAGCTCACACAATACCTCAGAGAAAATCTGAGCTAAATGTAAGTGCTGAGACGCTGCAAACACAGAAAACAGGTGCTCTGCTCTGCTCTGAGCTAGCACTGCACCTGTACTTACACACACACGCACACACACACACACACGCACTCACACACACACGCACACACATATACGCATGTATGTCTATATATGTGCTAAAAGATAGGAACCATAGTATCTAGTTCACACTGAGTAAGAAACTTAACTATATGACACATCCTGCTTCAAAACTGCAGCTTGCAAAATATTGGGTACACACCAGACTGCAGTGTTCTCATCACTGAGATCAAACAAACTGAAGTGTGTCTTTAACTCATAACATAGATGACCTGGGGTGTTATATTAGTTTATAGCAATTTAATAGCTCAGAGTGTGTGATCAGTATTGCCTCATAATACTGTTGTCTGCCTGATATTGCCTCAGCTGGTAGTGTAAGTTTTGATGAGCTGTGAGTTTCCGATTCCTTGCTGGTAAGATCTTCTTTACAGTATTTACAAACTGCTTACAAAGCACTTCGAACTACGTTGACCTTTTCCTTCTAATTACAGATAGACTATAGACTAGGCCTGGTTACTGCTGGCTGTGTGGTAGGTAACTCTGAGCACTGTTGGTGTATATAAGTTGTCCAGTCCGTTGTGTTCTTTTGGAGGCCTGTGCATGGTGGCTATGGAATAAAAGCAGTTAATGAATAGCAACATTTTAAATTGTGATAAAAAGACAACACAAAAGCCCATTGAATCAGATTTGGACTAAGAAATTACTCCAGTCCAGTAGGGATGCATCATTAGGTTGATGTTACAGGCAAAGAGTAAATTAATAAAAAAAGAGAATGGTGTAGGAGTAAACCTACACTCTTCACTTGAAGAATAGCATTGACAGGTTAATCCTTAAACATCACAATGTAAAGAAATGCCGAGAAGACTTGCATGCACAAAAGATGGAATTCTTTACTTAAACAAATCAGAAAAAGACAAGTACGTGTCTAATTGCACTTTATCACGTGCTATGCAGATGAGGAGAGGACAGATCGCTTTCTGTCATATTCTTGTGTTGGGAATCCCACAAAAAAGGAGGGTACTGCTGGTGTATTGTTGAACGTACGAGGATTGTCTGTTGCTAGGGCATGTCGAGTAGAGCTATAATCATTTTACTGAACAGGAGCTAAATACGGCCGCTGGATAATACAAAAAATAGGACTCATGATTTCCCTCTCTCAGTATAATTATAGACACTCTTCCTCGCTAAGCCTGTGACATCTATATATGTCCTTTGCACACTAATTAATTGGACAAATTAGAATACTAGGGGGCTTTTACAAGAGTGCTGATTTTTGATGCGGGTATTCCAGAAGCCTGAAATACCCAATTTCAGCTGGTATCCCCACACCAAAAACTGGATATTATGGGCCCTGCTCACAAAGGTAAATAGACATGTGCAGATAGCACTTAGGGGCAAATCCACTCTTTTATGCTCTTCACCATTTCTGTGTGTATATTAACTCCTAAGTGGGCGATTACGATGCTCCGACTCCCCGGTCGGAGCCGTTCCTACGGCATCGTAATCTGCTGTTTGGATTAATTTCCGACCGGCCCATTTTGATGGAGTCAGTCGGATATTAATCCAAACAGGTTTTTCGAATGGCTCGGAGAGCCCGTCTGCCATTCGGAAAGGGGCCTGTAATCCCAAGGACGGCTCTTTCCTGCAGAAAGGCTGTGGGAATCTGACTTTGGGGGACCCCAGCAATGCCCCTATGGCTGCAAGGTCCCCGGATGGCGGCCTAGGTGGCACCTGTGGTGCCCCCATGTTGATCCCTGCACCCAGTGGCAGGCTTCTTGAGGTGCCTGCCACAGGGTGGAGGGATGAACTGCACCTTAGCTCTTTACATTGAGAGCATGCATTCCGTTCGGAAATCATGCTCCCATTGCAAAGAATAGGACGGTCGCATCCTACTTGCTGGTTTGGAACCGCCGAAAGGTCGGTTGGTCCCACTTCCAGATTGATGTTGAATAGTCTCAGGTCCGTCCGACATCCAAATAGGCCCCTAAGTGCTTTACTTGCAAATCTCCAACCCCTGAAACAAGGGAGAGGAGACACCTAACAGTAAATTTAAAAGTGAAAACTTACTACTAGTAATTTTTCACATGTAGTGGGGAGCTCAAACACTGCTGTGGAGATTTCCCTACAGGAAAATACAGGGAACATTTTTAAAGTATATTATCCCTAAACCTATTAAACATATATTATTATAAAATATAAATGTAAAATCATTTAAAATATGAATGATTTTCATAGCTCTATTAAAATAAAATATCTACCAAAAGTTAACTTATCAAATGTGTATTGATTAATTGATTCATTAATTTAAATATATGTAATGAAGAAATATGTATTTACATAATTTTAAAAAATGCGCAGTGACATTTTTATTTAGTTTGCATTTAATTTTGTTAAATGCTATGTGCTGAATTCATTTAAATTATTTGTATTTTTTTAAACAAAAGGTACGTTTTATTTTGTTTTAATTTATTTGAATTATTTTTAAATTTAGTTTATTATTGCATTTTACAATAACAAAATAATTGTTTATTGATATGTCGTTTATAAAAATGAAACAATATATATATATTTTTACAAGTCAAATTAATTTGATTTATTTAATATTATTTATTATAAGATGTTATTTTGAATCCCTGCCAGTATTATTTTCTATGAGAGTGTGTTGGAGTAGCTGTGAGTTGTCTTGTGTGGGGCCTGAAGTATTCCAAGGCCGGGCTAGAATACATATACCACTGTTTTATCACATTTAGGGCTGTAGAAATGTAAGAAGTGTAGTTTGCGAATAGCAATGTGCCCACTATTTTGCGGATTGAGGTTTGTAGTAGTCTCTCCCTCCTTAGAACCCTCCTAACTTTTCCCTAAACTCCTCACACTTTGTAATAGATAGTCCCCATTTTCCTCCAGTCCTCATTGTTCCTCCCACATTTGCTACTATGGGCCCGATTACGATGTTGTTTGGAAACGGTCCAGAACAAACCGATTCCGGACTAGTTTCCAAATGAATCGGGTCCTGTGAGTCTGGACGACTGTTTATGATGCCTTCCAACATCGTTTGGTCGGACTCGCCTTGACTTCAATGGGAGCCTGTGTTCCGAACACAGGATCCCATTGAAAAAAGGGGTGGTTGGGGAAAACCTTGCATCCTGTGCTGGGCACCCCATGGTGCCTACCACATTGTGCATAGTTGGGAAGAGAGGTTCCATGGATACCCCACAGGCCGCATTCGGATGCCTCCGGATGAAGGGGGGCATGCAAAGCACCCCCAGAGACAGTTTCCGGCAGCCGTTTCGTCACAGGCAAACTGAATCGGAATGGCTGTCTGAATCGGTCATTGTAATTGCTCGACCAGAAACCGTGTCCATAGAACTATGCAAATCGGCTCTGAAAGACTCAGGATGTCCGGATGCCTTTTGGAACTAATTCGGTCTGCTCAAACTGTTTCCGAGCATCGTAATTGGTGTTGGGAAAACTGTACGGTTCGGTAGTAAACAAGGGTTCCAAATCGGATTCGACAATACCGAATCCCACCCAGAGACCTTCTTAATGACATCGTAATTGGCCCCTATGTAGTAAACTTACATGTGTAGAGATCTTCCTATCAAATCTACAGGTAAGGTGAAGGTGGAGATTGTCACTCATAGGTTTGTGGATTGCATATTGTAGTAAGTAGAACTACTGTAGTACTATTTTATGTACTACAAAATGCAGCTGGTGAATCAGCCCCATGTCTTTTCTAGCTGGAATGGGAAATAACCATATGAACATGGAAATATCAAGTATTTTTCCTTGCAATTTTTCATAATTTCAGGTACTAAATCAGACATATTCCAAAAGTGTGAGTGGGATGGCTGGTGGGTATCAGGGAGTTAGTGGGTGTAACGGCAGGCTTCAGACTCAGCCAGAAGAGGCAATGCATGCTGCCACAGGCTTCATGTAGGTACCAGAATGTGCTGCTGTTGTGACTCTGCAGCATGAAAAAGGGTCTGGTCTCTGAATGAAGTTCTGTCACTCATAAAATAGGCATTAATGACTAAATATGGAGGGCAACCCAATATTTTGAATTAATTATAAAGTCAATCACCAGACACCAATATGAACAACACACTTCATCTGCCTTGTAAGGCGCAGGGGAATAAGAGCTATTTTTAGACCTGTTAAATACTTTACTCTGTGGTGTCAGTGTTTACCTGTCCTTTTATAATCTCATGCAACTCTGCCCAACTTGTGATAGGGTTCCCAATGCTATAGATTCCACCTTATAAATCTTTACATTGGATCCACTAGTTTTATCCAGGAAGCCATGCCAAATTTAAATACTGCACCGTTTGCTTTAATACAAATGTTGGGAAGACTTGGTTTTAGATCTCATTCTGACCGGAAGAGAACAGGGAAACAAAAATACAGTGAGTCTAGAGATAGCTTAACCGGGCACATCCACTGGCACCAAGTTTTGATGTAATATGGGTGGCCTGTGAGAATAAAAATTACGTTTTGGACTATAAAAATGAAAACATTGTGGAAATTATTCAAGCAAAACCAGGGCCTAGGCATTCCTTCTTTCAAGAAATATCGACCATTTGGAAATAGTTACAAAACAATGAAGAGAAGGGCAAATCATTAGAAAAATTAGCCACCAATGTAGGAAAACAAAAGAGAATAATCTGATTGCTGAGTATTGAAAAGTAGTAGGCAATTGCGTTAGTAATGGGAGGTTGTGAGTTCGTAAAAGTGTGAAACCCGAATATCACAGTGAGATGAAAAGACAAGGAAAAAGTGTTGCGTTACAATTCTAAAGTCTGATAACTTAGAAAGTATTGTGCTCCTTGATAAGTCAACATTTGCTCTTGATTAAAATAGCAAAAGTATAGAAACAATCACTACAACTACATCAGAAAGGTTTGTCAATACCAAAAAGGATGAAAAACCTTTTACTGGGCAGACTGCAAACAGACTGAAAATATTTGTTTATCTTTATCTGTCAATGCACGTGCACTCTCCAGCACCACCACAATGTCGGTTTGTGTAAACAACATGACAAACCTAAAGCAAACTATTTAAGTCATATACTGTTTGAGGATCCAATCTGCGTTGTTGTTCACGCCCAAATCTATAGCGTTTGCTACTACTGTAAAATGGGCACATGCTTTCATCGATGCGCTGTCCATTCTGGAAAAATTAGCGCTTCCTGCGACCAAGTGCTCTGTTTGTGGGGACATAGATTTAATCAAAAGTACACTATTTAAATTCAAGGCTGATGGCTCTTAGCATGATGGGCAAATGGTATTTCATCTTCTGAGGTTTGTCTGCCTCCGCGCTTTTCTTTTTCAACAAATGACTCTTCGTACCTACAGTATACAATACCATAGGCATTTTGAAAAGATTTTCATGATAGAGGACCCATTTTAATGAACCATGTAAAATATATTAATGGAGCTTTTAATTTTAAAATTAGTATAGCAAAATCTTACTATAAAATGATATTTTATTTTTAGCAGGGGACAACAAGATAACTTGGGGGAGATTTACAGCAGGGAGGTGCCAGAACAGTTGCGACACGCCAAACCACCCGTGCGCCACCACTGATGCGCCCCATTTACAATGCCGCGCACCGTGGCGCACGGTTGGGCAGATGCATGTCGCATCCCCCGGCAGAAAGGCGGCGCTTTGCTGGAGCTCCAGCATGGCTTGGGGTGCCCCTATGCCTAACATGCTGCATCAATCCTTACGTCTGCTTTAAGCAGGCGCAGGGTTTTGATGCAGCATGGCCGTAAAAGTGACTGAGTGAAATCTTGTAGATTTTACTCAGCCACTTTCCCGAGGCGTTCCTGCACTGGAATGACCCCCCCCCTTGTGCCGGAACGCCCACATGTGGTGCAGGGCTTTACAACGTGACGCATCTCCCAGATGGATGCGTCACATATTAAATACCCTACAGCATGGAGCACGCTGCTGCGTCACAAAAGTGACGCAACAGCGGCGCAAATGTGCCGTACGGGGCTTGTAAATCTGCCCCCTTGTATTTAGTCAACCATTTAGTCAAATCAAACATTCAATAGCGTGTCTGGGTTTGATTTGAATGGGGGAGTAGCAACATCTTAATGGACCTTGATGGAATTTGCCATTGGGCACTGCGCATGACATGCGGCATATTTTTATTTTTTACTTTGACAATTGGTGAATCTATTGTCCTTATAAAGCACAGGGCAATTGATTCACTAAGTACAGGGTCGTCTTGTTCAACCAAGGCCCAGCATATGGCACTTTCGTCTGTTATCACACGCTTTAACCCTTTAAGTGCTGCCGTCGGCCAACGGTCGTCACGGGCACTACCTCCCCAGTGCTGCGTGCGACCGCTGGACGTCCAGTTCAGCACTGGATAATGGACAGCGCAGCACTGGGGAGGTTTATTTACAAGCTCCTAAGGTGTTAAAAAAAGGAAAGCCTAGAATAAAGTTATGCAGAGCTTTTGTCCCAAGTAGAGACCTCTGCATTCTAGAACTGGGGTGTCATTTAAATGATTGAGTGTAATCCTGCTGGCACGCCAGGTCAGTGGAGGCAATGGCCTGTGCTCTTCCAGTGGAGTATTGACATCCAAATGTAAAGATCCTTGCCAGGCAGACAGTGTTCGTTGTGCCATCAGCGGAAATACCATTTGGTATCTTTTTTTTTGTTTTCAAGAAACAAACTCCCAACGTAGGACGTTGTCCTTAATGAAACATTGGCAGTTTATTCCCAGTGTATGTAGGTAATTTTTTGTTCAGGACAGTTAGAAGAAGTACAGTACAGGAAAAATGTCCAAAGAACGGCGGTCTTTCTCACATTCATTGGCCAACAGCCCTGTGGTGCATAGATCTTCTGTGAAAGCTTTGTGATGGCAGAACCAGCTGAAGTTCCTCCTCTGGAAATCTGCAAATGGAACAGAGTCTGGAGTTTTCCTGACAAGACATCCACTGATTTTTTAGATATTATGCTGTACGAGGAACCGATGTAGATCAGAACAGTTGGTCTGTTGGTACAATTGATACACTTTAGCCTAAACATTTTGATTTATACAGTTATAGTGTTTGCCTATTTATCACCAAGATGCACCCAATAACATTATACAGTCCCTGGGCTGAATTATTGATAACAGGCCTGGAATAACCTTGTCATTAATTGACTTTCAGACTCAGTGGAGTCCTCATTTAGCTACACATTGCCTGTCTGTCATTGAATCTTAAATATAGAGATGGTTGCGTTATTTCCTATTAGCTGTGTGGTCATGGGTTTAGCTTGTAAGAAGGTGTGAAAGGTTGTATGATGGAACTCAACTGGCATTTACCCCACAAACCTATATAAGTCAGTCAGTACACAGCCTGTGACATTACCACACATTAGATTAGCATGCACGTCATTACAATGACTTGCGCTATGGGGTGCTGGACTTTGGAATAGTATAAAATACTATTCCAACTTCAGTCTTTGCAACAGCAGGGAAGTGGTTGGATTTTAAAATTCAACACCAGTTCAACAACGCGCCCCCTACAGCAAGTCGTTGTAATGTGTGGTAATGTCACATGCAGGATACTGACTTAGGGCCCGATTCCGATGCGGTTTGGAAATCTTCCTGAGCAAATGGGTTTGGGAATGGTTTCTGACCGACTCGGATCATGAGAGTCGGAACGACCGAGTACGATGCATCCGGACACTTCCAGATACTATTCGGTCGGAATCCCATTGCCTTCAATGGGAGCCTATGTTCTGACCAAATACATACGCTCCCATTGAAGAAAGGGGTGGCTGGGGAAAATCGGGCACCCTGTGGCAGGCATCCCCTTGTGCCTGCCACACTGTGCATGGCTGGTAAGGGGGATTCATGGGTACCCCCATCGGCCCGATTGGAAAGGCTCTGGCTGCAGGGACGTCTTCTATGGGCCCCCAAAGTCTAATTCCGACTGCAGATTCAAGTCGGACTGCCTGATTTGGAAAGGCTGTCGAATCCAGCATCGTACTTGGTCATTCGGAAACGAGGCCCGTAGAGGTGTACGATTCTGCTCTGTATGGCTCGGTCATTCCAAATGCCATTGAGTTCGGATTGGGATACTCCTTTTTTTAAATTTTTTTAAATTATTTTTATTAAAAAAATTTGCAACGATTTTACCCCTCCAATTATTACCATCAACAACTTTACAACACTAATCATATATATATATTGTGTTTCCCAAAATAACTAAATACCAAATAGATATAATACATGTCTTGCAACATCAGTCCTCTGCATCAATTTATACGAAAAGGTGGAAGAGAAAAAATACAATAAGATTTCAAAACAAATACAGAAATACATGCAAGTATGAGCCTATTACCCGACTCCCACCCTGTTTTGTTTAGTCTTCCACTTCATGATAGGTTGCCATATCTCCTCACCCAATTCTTTTGTCCTCCTACCCTTCCTCTCATAAATAGCTTTCTCCAGGTTGTGTGAAGCAAGCAAACCTGCTAGCCAATTTTGAAATGTAGGTGGTGTCTTATCTAACCATGCCCTTGCTATATTAATTCGATTGACGGCCATCGCCATAAACAGGAACCCTGTGTACTCATTTTCATGCTCACTCTTCACCCCCAATAATAGCAATTCGTTGTTTAATATAATCTTGATGTTTAGTGATTTCTCCATAAAATCTCCTATGGCTTTTTTCAGGGTGTACAATTGTGGGCATTGTGCAAACATGTGTACTATGTCAGCTTCTCCTGTATTGCATCTAGGACAGGTTATACCTTCCGTCCCGCCCCACTGTGCTATTTTTGCTGGCGTGTGATAAAGACTATATAATGTTTTATAATGCTGTGACTGCAATGTTGCCGAATATAAAACTGATCTTCCTAGATCTAAAGACTTCTGAAATCCTTCCGGGGAGGTCTCCACCTTTTCTATCCATTTTTTTGAGAATTTCTCTCTATCATCTATTTTATATGCATGCAGTTCTGCATGTAGCTGTCGTATCTTACACTGTTTACTCTGTTCTATATAGTCCATTAGCCTGCAATGTTTAAATCCAAGCCATCCACCCCTTTTGTCCCTCAGATAACTCCTCACCTGTAGATATTTAAAAAAGGTGTTAGAGGGTATTTCAAATCTTTTTTGTAGCTCTTTAAATTGTATTACCCCACCATTTATGTCCAGGAGATCTCCTATTTTCCTAATACCCCTATCGTTCCATATCCTCATTATTCCATCTCTAAATATCCCCCCCGGAAGGGTTTCATTAGCTATCAGTCTGGTATATCTACTAAATCTGCCTATACCTAATTTTTTCCCCACCCCCTTCCAGATTGTATACACTGCTTTTACCGTTTTATATCTAGTATTCTTAAAAAGTCCATAGTCTATTGTACTCAGAAGCCCATCCACCGCTTCTGCCCCCAATACAGTTCTATACACATTTTGGTATTCATATCCTCCCCCTAGTAATCCTTGAGAGTACTGCAGAGCTGCGGCCCAGTAGTATAGTTTAAGGTCCGGCGCGCCCCAACCCCCTTTTTCGTGTGTAAGTGTCATATACCTATAGGCCCTTCTAGTTTTCCCCTGTGCCCACACTAACCTATTCAGGATTGTTTCTAGCTTAGCAAACCAAAATTGTTCAAAAAGAAGAGGTATGGCCCTAAACAAATAAAGCAATTTCGGCAATGTGACCATTTTAATTACATTTATGCGTCCCATTAACGTCAGGTGTAGAATGTGGATTCGTTCCGTGTTGCTTTTAACCTTAGCTAAAAGTGGTTCCATGTTTATCTTCACCAACCCCGCTAAGTCTGCTGACACCCTTACTCCTAAGTACACTGCCTCCTTAACCACTCTGGGGTCTGAATATAGTATAAATTCATTCGTAATGATCTGAGTTTTCCCTTTATTGATTGAGTAGCCTGCTAACACCCCAAAAGCTGACGCCTCTCGCTCAATTTCCCTTAAAGCCCTTTCTGGTTCCATGGTTACCAGCGCCACATCGTCTGCATAAGCAAATACTTTGTGCTCTACCTCTTGTATCACAACTGGTAAGATGTTAATATTGCCTATCAATCTCCTAAGTAGTGGGTCCAAATATAAAGCAAAGGGGTGATGCCGGACACCCCTGTCTGGTGCCGCGTTTAATCTTTACCGTTTTTGTATAAGCCTTATTTATTTTCACCCTGACCTTTGGTTGCATATATAAGACCTGTATAGCATTAATATACCCTTTACCTATATCAAACCACTCCATTACCTTCCACAGAAATTGCCAGGAGACCCTGTCAAAGGCTTTTTCAGCATCAAGGAATATAGCTGCGACAGGGTCTCTTGCTACCTCAGCCGCGTCTAGTATTGTAATTAGTTGTCTAGTGTGCTGAGTAGTCCCCTTCCCAGGAATAAAGCCATGTTGTGTCTTGCTTACCAGTTTCTCTATTACTCTGCTCAGCCTTTGTGCAAGTGCTTTGGCATACATTTTGGCATCCGCATTTAGGAGAGTGATAGGTCGATATGACCCAGGGTCTAATGGGGATTTGTCTTTTTTAAGTATCACAATTATGTTTGCATCATCCCAAGACTGTGGCGCAGATTTTTGCATCGGATTGGGATACTCCTAACGCCTAACTAGTTCAGAAACCTTTTTGGTGAGTCGGTCGGAAAGACGTCGTTAGGAGGCCTTCCTAACTGCATCGGAATCGGGCCCTTGGCGTAAAGGCTGGTTGTTGTAAAGAGTGCGGGATAAAGGATGTTTCACAGTGAGAAGCAACGTGGTGTGGCAGTCTTAAGCATTGACTTTAAAACTGAGAGAGTAGGAATTCTGAACCTACCTGTAAAGACTGTGGTATTGCCTAGACATTGTACCAACATGGTCTGAGTGTGAGACACTCTGAAGTTTTCCTATATAAAATAGAGATGGCATATGCTTGTAAGAAGTACCCAGCAATTTTTGGAAGATTTCACCGGAAAGGCAGATTTTGGTGGAGGCGTAAAGGACTCTGATAAAGTTGTCTCGATGTTTCTTTCACAAAAAGAAATGGAAAGCTAACCATGGTTTGACCCTTGCATGCACCGGACCGCCAGGAGCTGTCCGACACCTGAGTGGGCGTGTGCGTCGGATGGGACCTGACTGTCTTAGCACTCACCCACGGGTGAGCTGCTGGCGCTCCCCTGTTGGGCCCCCGTCCTGTTGCCCCCTCCAGGGATGGCAGTTAAAGCCCTTACGCTGATCCCCCAACCCCTCCCACGTCTTCTAATGACATCAGCGTGCACCGCACGTCGACATCATTAGATGATACCGGGCTCTCTGGAAGCAAATAGCTTCCAGCGCATCTCGGACAAAGAGGCAAAGGAAAGGGTTTTTCATTCCCTGAATGTCTTTTTGGAGCATTCCTGCTGCATGATCGCGCATGGGACACGATCGTGCAGAAGGAATGCCCACTAGACACCAGGGATTTATTTTGGGATCAATATCATCATGGCAAAGAGCTGCCCCTTGGGAAGGGTTGCTCCCCTCTGGGGAGCATTTGTAGCTTTTCTGTTGCCCGTTTCTACCTCCCATGGGGGCAGATCTTTTCTAATTATTTTTTTTTTAGCCACTAGGCCACCAGGGATTTTTTTTTTGTGATGTTGGGGAGCAGCCCCTTGGGAAAGGGTTGCTCCCCATTTCTGGGGTGATTATTTTGGCTGTTTCTGCCCCCCTGGGGGGCAGATTGGCCTTGTATGTTTGGGCCTATCTGACCCCGAGGGGGGCAGAAGCCATTAGGCATGAGAGTTTTTCTTTTATATATAAATTTTGGTGATGTTGGAGAGCAGCCCAATGGGGAAGGCTTGCTCTCCATTACGGGGGTGATTATTTTGCCATTTCATCCCCCCTTGGAGGCAGATCGGCCTTGTTTTTAGGCCAGGGATATCTTTTGTCTATCAATTTTGGCAATGTTGGGGAGCATCCCTGTGGGGAAGGAACGCTCCCCTTTATGGGGGTAATTTTTTGGGCTGTTTCTGACCCTCTTGAGAGCAGATCGGCCTTATGTTTTGAAGCCTGTCTGCCTCCAAGGGGGGCAAAAGCCAATACACACCAAAGGTTTCTTTTTTAGATCAATTTTGTCAATGTCAAGGAGCGGCCCCTTGGGGAAAGGTTGCTCCCCTTTATTGAGGTGATTTCTTATGCCATTTCTTCTCCCCATTGGGGGCAGATCAGTCTTAAGTTTTTAGGCCCATCTACCCCAAAGGAGGGCAGAAGCCACTAGACACCAGGGATTCGTTATAGATCAATTTTGGTGATGTCGGAGAGTGGCTGCTTGGGCAAAGTTTGCTCCCCTTTATTGGGTGATTTTTTGGGGCAGTATCTGCCCCTTTGAGGCAGATCGGCATTACACACACTGCTAGTCAAGCACCACTGCACACACTATGTCAACCGCAAACAGGTGTGATTGCTTTGTCAGTCATGTGAGTATATGAAAGTGATAGACCCTTGAATGACACTGTCTATTGATGTGAATGTTGTAATGTGCTGGGCCCACAGTTGACAGTGTGAATGGTCTTGGGTGTGTAATGTATGAAAGGTGTATGAGTGGCATGTAAAGAGGTTGGTGCCTTGCCGTGGCTTTACAGCTCACGAGATGTGAGTCATTGGTTGAGTCATTGGATCAGGTTTTTAACCTTTTAATTTTTAACAGTGCATTTCCTTTTGGTCAAATCTCTTGTTAATAAAATGTTGCGCTCTGAACCTTCACTCACCCTCGTGCCAAATCCAATCAGTATGTGGGTTTACTTATGGAATTGTTTTGAAGTAATATTTGTCTATTCTGTCTTACATTGCCAGGGTGTACATTGTCTCTACATTGTCTGTTGATGTGAGTGTTGTAATGTGCTGGGCCCCCAGCTGGTAGAGTGAACATGTGTATCAAGTGTGAGAAGTGTGTGAATGACCTGTAAAGAGGTTGGTGCCTTGACATGGCTTTACAGCTCATGAGCTATGAGTTATTGGTTCAGGTTTTTAATCTTTTAATTATTACCAGTGCATTTCCTTTTTGTGAAATCTCATGTTAATTAAAAATACATTTTGAATCTTTCACTCACCCTTGTACCAAATTCAACCAATATGTGTGTGTACTTGAGGAACAGATGGATAGACATTAATATTTGTCTTGTCTGTCTTTCTGTGTGAAGGTGTGATTTGTCTCTAGGGAAAATCTACCAACTTTAGATATTTTTAGAAATTAAAAACAATGGGGAATACTGGGTGGTGCGCCTCTCATTGATCCCAACAGCTTTTTTCACTCAAAATGCCATGTAAACCTCAAAATGTGACTACAGTCACACATTTTCCTTGTATTACTGTGTCATAATCTTCCAGTATCAGAAAAAACACAATTTTCCTACCACCCAGTGTTTTCCCAGGTCTCCTGATAAAAATGGTACCTCACTTGTGTGGGTAGGCCAAGTACCCGTGACAGACAAAGGCTCAAAACATATTGTGGAGACATCAAAAGTACCTATCACAAAACAACCTGGTTTTGCAAGAGGGGTCATCAGAGTTTTTGGCCCCAGGCTTGGCGGCCATCTGGGGAAACCTATCAAACCCATAAATTTCTGAAAACTAGACACCTGGGGGACTCCAGGGAGGTATGGCTTGCGTGGACCCCCCAAAGTTTTCCTACCCAGAATCCCCTGCAAACTTCAGATTTAGCTGCAAAACAAATCACTTTTTTATCATGTTTCTGTCTGGGAAAGTTGTGGGACACAAATTTCCAACCACCCAGCATTCCCCCAGGTCTCTCAATAAAAATGGTACTTCACTTGTGTGGGTGGGCCAAGTACCCGCGACAGGCAAGTGTTCAAAACATGTTGTGGACCCAGGTCTCCCAATAAAAATGGTACTTCCACAATACTTTTTGCAGTACAAGCCGTAATGGAAAGTATGCACTTTCTGACCGCAATGAAGACGGTCGCATCCAAATAAAGGAATCGGGACTGCCGACTCCTTGTCGGGCGGTCCTGCTTTCGCTACAATGCCAGTCAGACACTCGTCCGACTGGTACTGTAACAGGGTCCTTAGTTAC
This sequence comes from Lissotriton helveticus, assembly GCF_964261635.1. NCBI lineage: Eukaryota > Metazoa > Chordata > Amphibia > Caudata > Salamandridae > Lissotriton > Lissotriton helveticus. The sequence continues at coordinate 1,534,327,190 of NC_136067.1, forward strand.
CTTGAAGCATGAGAAGCAACCTTGGAGCATGAGAAGCATCGCAATCTGATGCACATGCAGGAAATGGGGGACAACAACACCCTCACATAGCAGGGCAAAGGGCATGTAAGAACTGCAGGGGTACTGGGCTGAAAGAGCTATCAACCTCTGAGTCACTGTCTTTATGTAATCTGCAAATTCACAAGACATTAGTGTTTTTCCCCTGTATGGTGCCTTTAACTTCTTGAGACATACCAACGCTATTGTCCAGATATGTACTATGTCACAAACTACCAACAAGAACAACTCCAAGTCTCTTCCTGTTTAAAATGATCTGATCCTTTCCTTTATGCTTCACAATTGAATCTTTCAGCCCCGAAACTGTTTTACACTAGTAACGCATCCTAGCCAGTTCTAGTTTTTTTTCGCTCTATGAGATGCTCCTTTGTATATCTGAACTTTCTTTGGGATAAGCTGCAAAAATTATTCAACTGTTTTTATAATTTATTTAAATTCCAACTCAATATTAAAGTGGGATTTTAGATTTGTGTACACGAAAAGTGACTTTCAAAAAGTTAGACTTTGCCTTCCTGAAGATATTGTTTGCTAATTAGCATTAACCAGCCGGCAGCTGCCCTTGTCAATGCTTGTCCTTTAATAAGGAGTGAAAATGTATCCCAGAGCAGAAACAATTGCTTAGGATTTTTATAGGAAGTCCTGTGTGTGAGGTATGAGACTCATTTGAACTTAGGAAGGCCAGCTCAGGAGTTTTCGGGAATTTCATTAACTTGAAAAGTTCCAGGATGAGGTGTATCCCATTTTGGGACTAGCTCCTGTTCCACTGGGGTTTTATTTCCATCAATTAAAAACGATATTATGACACTTGGAGATAGTCTTTGATCTCCAAGTGTGCATGAATGAATGATGAGATATATAAAGTGCATGGCTTATCCAAGGAGTGTCCTGGCTATATGTAACCAGTATTATTTATTCTTTTTTAAGTTGTTCAGGTTTTACCCTATTCGGGTTTATGCCTGTAGACCTACTGCTTGAATCCAGTAAGGCTTTTGTTGCTGTCCGTCTAGTATAATTTTTTTTTCTTAAAACTTGGTTCTCCCTTCTTACAATCTATATGTCACTGAATTTATCCCACATCCACATGTTTCGCATTATGGGTCGCCTGAGGGCAATGTCTGGCAGGTCCCTGCTGTTATAGGCTTGGAAAGCTTGCTATGCTCTTGACTTCAAAGATCTGTTAGCTGTTTGTTGATGAAATTTGATTAGAAATGTTTTGGATATTGTTAAAGGGAGGTCTTACAATAGGCAAGTTAGAAGCATTTTTAATACTGTTGGTTCTTAATCCTCAAGAACAATAAATGTACAGGTCCAAACAATAGCATATTTTAAAGTCACATTACAGTGTTGTCTTATCCAGTTTTAGATTCCACATGGGAGGACATCAAAAAATATTTCCAGTTAAATCTTGAAACAATATTTTCTATAGCAGCACCAGTAGGTTGGAGACAACGGCCTCTGAGATATTTAAATGAGTAAAATAAACCTCTTGGACTTTCGCTAAGGCTTTTATTTCCCATTACAAAATGTAGGTCTATAAGTTTTAGATACCCATCCTAGACTCTCCAAAGCTAGTTTGTATGTCTGTATGCCTGGTATGCTGCCTGTAATTCACTTAAGAGGGGCGGAGCTATGTATTGCCTCGTTATTCTGGTGGCCAGCATGCATTTGTGGCTACTGTCTCAAAATTCTTATTACCCTCCTGTTGCTGGTCACTCATCTCTCTTGCCCTTTGTCTTCTCTGGTTCATTCTGTATCTCACTTCCCCTCAGTTCCTATCTGCCCCTCTTTCTCTCATCCTCTGTCGTATCAATTCTTTCAAATTTACACCTACACTCTGCTCCTGGTTACCCACTCAATCTCAACCACCTTCCTCTCTGTACCATAACTTCTTCTCTCTCAACCTCAACTATACATAATTTTTCTTTCAAAAGTTACCTGGTGGTTTTTGACATTGCAGAAAGAATGACCACCTAAGGTAAACACAGACAATTTTGCATGACAATTTACCATGTAGGTTGTACATATCATATTACTATTTGAAGAATAGGCATCACATATTGCCAGTCATGCCCCAGCTTAGTCCATCCTTTTGTGGCTGCAAGCTGTAGGTGACCTTACATCTAGTCAAAATCAATGTAAGTTGTTTTTTGTAGGCCATGAGATCTGGGCTCCGATTGTGCGTTAACCTTTTATACCTGCCCAGTCCCAATCTTGTATCCATATCTCCTAAAATAAACCATGAAGCCACATTTGTGAAGAGCATATAAGTCGGACATTTTGTTATATATATCAGGCTTTAATTCCTTTTTTTCATTTTTGGAACAGGACCCCTACCACAGACCACTGGCACCCTCCTTTGCGCTAAAAGCATTTCATAAGCCACGTTCAGGCCTGGCCCAACTGAGATCTCAGCCTCAAACAATTGTAAAGCCAGTAATAATGAGGATTGAAGACTTACTCCATCACATCTAACAACATTTAGAGTATTTGAACCAAAGCTTACAACCAATTGGACATTTTCATGTTAGATTAATAAAATCTGCTTTGGGAGCATGACATCTTTCACAAGCCACTTCTTCTCACAAACTCATGTAAACTTTTTGGGGTATGATAAATGTGAGATAAGAATTTTTAATACAACAATCTATGTCTGTTGATTTATGATACCTCAGTATTTTAAAATATTCTATTGCGAGTCCGTTAGGGGAGTTTCAATGTCCCATTTGTGACAAAAAGCTAACCCATCTATCGGTATCTCTCCTTGCACTGCGGTATATTGCTTTTATACATGGTAGTTTGAAATAGGGAATTATAGCAGATGTACTGATATTTGCAGTGACATCGATTCCTCTGGAAACATAGATATAATTTCCTGCACGTTGCTTTGCAAATCAAAGTATAGAAATCTATCCATTAGGGAGGTATCCCATTGGATTTGCAAAGACATGTTTGTCCATAAGCCATCTTCCCAAAACCAAGTCTCAACAATACTGTATCCATAATAAACTAACGTGCTCCTTTACCTCCTTCTGTCATCAATTGAATGAGAGGGTTAGAGTTTAAGAGCAGTTATGGTCAGTAGTGGCTGGTGTGTTGATAGAGTGGCGGAACAGGGGGCGGAGGTGGAGCGGAAGACGGACAAATGGGTGAGACAAATAAAAAAAATAAAAAACACTTGCCTGTCGCATAGCTGCATTGAACCCCTCTCTTCTGCAGGCACAGGCTCCCAGAGTGCACTGCGGCCTTTCGTAATGCTGTTTTCATGCTACTGAAAGCAGCGTAGGGATTGGCCTGAGTGCCAAAGATTTCCTCTTCCAGTTAGACTGGGAGCCTATGCCTGCTATCTCCAACCTAGCAACGCAGCTGGGTTGGAAAACTTCAGTGCGTATGATGGTTTGGCCGGCCTGAGATGGTTGGCCAGACAGTCATGCGCACGGAATAGCAGTGCAACCACTCCCCCACCAGATTGACATCACCATGACCCCACCTCCAAACCTTGGCTCTGAGAGAAAAAATAAAATGATAATAAGCAAGGGTTTATTATTGTTTTATTCTTTCATTTTTGCAGTTGCTGGCAGGTAGGGCGATGCTCCCCTGCCATAGCGGAGGAGCTGCTGCTGGTTATGGTGCATATGGCCTGGGTTTTCCTGCACACACTGCCAACTTGCTCCATACCTGTCCAGTGCATGCTACTGGATCATTTGTGGCTTTGGGTCTACATGCTTGTGAACACAGCACTCTATTCAAAGGAGAGGCATCTGCAAGATTATCCTCCAACGCCATGTTAAACACCAACGGTGGAGGAAACAGTCAGATGTGGGCATTTTCCACCCACAGAAGATAGTAATATTATTCAAAGCCAGGCACAGCGAACCGCCCCCTTACGATGGAAGTATGAGCCTCTCCCACTTGATACTTGGGGGCACATGCAGCAATCTTTTTACTGGTCGCAAACAGGCCGATTTGCAGAATCGGTCCGTTTGCAACTGATAAAAAGCCATTTCCGATGCATCAACCCACAATGCATTGGTAAAATAGGTAATCACAATTTTTGCGATGACCTATTTTGCAAATGCATTCAGGGAATCACAATTTGCGAATCCCTAAATGCAATGCAGAAGCATTTTCAAAATGACACAAAAAAGCATTTTTCTAAGTGCCCCTAGGGAATGTGTGTGCGCCACATGTGCACACTTACCCTTTTTGGGGGTGCATCAGGGGGGCCTTAGGCCTCCTAGCACCCTTGCAATTGCATTCGCAATTTGCGGTTACCTATTTGGTAATCGCATTTTGCAAATGCTTTCCCATTCATTCCTATGGGCCTCTAGGCCTATGGGAATGAATGGGAAAGCATTCCCTAATTGCGAATCGCAATTTGCGATTCACTATTAGGGAATGTGTAGGAATCGCTATTATTTTTGCGAAACCTATATGGATAAGGAACTGCAACTCCTAAATGGTGATTCCTTAAAAATTGACTATTAAGTAATCGCAATTCCTTATCTTGATGAATGTGACGTTTGGTGTTTTGCCAGTCTATACTAGAGAAATCTTCAAAGGATTTGAGCTCCTTAAAGAAACTTTGTTTCAGTGGTATGAAGATGTTTAGGAACAAATAAAATAGCTTCAGTAGTACCAACATTTTCTTAATGCTAATTGGCCTGCGAGGGATAACAGTAAAGTTGTCCAGCATCTAATATTAATGGATGTTTCGTCCAATATCATGCAGTAGTTCTCTTGGATATTAGTTTGTATATCACTGTGAATCCTCATTCTCAAATACTTGATTGAGTCCTCAGTTGATATGCTACTGGATACTGCACAGTAGGATTTGTCAGGGGTGCTAATATTGATTTTTATAAATTAATTGTGAGTCTTGATAGTCCAACAAATTATATATATTTTCCAATGATGGAGTCATATTATCCACTGGGTTTTTAGGATCAACAATTTTCTGTCAGCATGTAATAAAATGAGTAAGTGTAATACAAATCTGGATATGATATTGCTATAGCAGGCTCACTAGTGGTGCAATGGCTAGGATAAACAATAAGGGCACGAAGAAGCAACTGTGGCTGTTTTCCCTCCCAATACAAGTAGGAACTGACCAGACCCCATATGCCAAAATAGGTGCAGTGGGTGATGTGTACTATAATGTGACCCACGCCATATATGCATAACCCACTCCTATTCTTTCCAATACATAGAGAAGATAATTTCATTGTATAGAGTCAAAGGCTTTGCTGACTGGATCTCTAATTTTATATGATAAATCATCGAAACAACTGTGCATAAATTATTGGAGGTGGTATGTACTTGAATGAAACTGGACTGTTCCAGCAAGATGAGACCTGTCATCAATAGTTGCATTTGGCTTACTAAACTGTTAGCTAATATCATTCAACAGGTACAGGGACAGTGGTCTATATGGGTCATACCTTGATTGGAATTTATCAGGTTTTAGTGGCACAGTAACTACTTCTTCTCAGAGGCAGCACTCCTTACTCCCAGGCTCTTGTTTCATTGCTAGCATATGTGGTGCAAGCATGTCTATATATGTTTTGTAAAGCTCTATTGATAATCTGTTCCTTTGTAGTGCCTTGTCTCCCTGCAGGGACATCAACACTTGTTTTATATATTCTATTTCCATTCTATGATTGTCTTTCAGCCAGGCCAAGTTATATTGATATGCCCTCATTTCCTATTCGGAGATATCTTAGTGGGAGGCATACGGGCTAGTGAATTGGTCGAGTATGCTATTTGTATCATAATACCAGCTGGTATTACCCCCTTCAACATTTGCTATGTTAGAGACAGCCCATGGCTTCCTTGTCAGGGCAGCTAACATTTTTCCAGGGCACTGATCCTCACTACACATTCTTGTCATTGCATGTTCCATGAAAGTGAAATTCTTTGCATGTAATCTCTCTGTCCTTTTGTTATTATATTAATCCAAGACCTTACTAGCTCCATGAGCAATATTTTTCCAGGCCTTTCCTCTTGTCTTCTAGCCATCCTGTTAGGACAGAAAAGTCCTCTGTATTGTGATGGACATGTACACCTGCCCTAAGTGCCCATCTGTACTGTTGTCTAGATCCCTAATGCTGATTTTCGTTGTTATAGGCAAGCACTGATCATGCATGTGTGCCTTCTTATTGGACTGGGAGAGGCACCCTAAGGGCTGCCATCATAGTGTTTGAAGGTTAGTGCCTTCACGAGGAGTCAAACAGCATGAGTGCGGTGGTGGCAAAATACTGTGTTGTGGTTAGTATGTCAAGTGCTGAGCAGTGCAGGAGTGGTGACTCAATACTGGGTGTTTATGTGCCTGAGAAGGTTGTAATACAGGGTTAGAGCAGTACTGTGCAGTGTGTATGGTGAGTGCATGTACAGGGTGTATGTGTACCTGCAAGGAGTACAATACACAAAGGGTGCGATGTTGTGCAGCATGTACATGGTGAATGTGTTTGCTGAAAGTATGTGTGCCTGGGGTGGCACAACACATCGATGTATCAGTGCTGGACAGTGTATGAACTGTGTACATACACTGAGTGCAAGTGTGCCTCTAATCATTCATTACATGGGGGACCCTGGATTCCATTTTGGGAAGCCCAGACCTGCCTGGTGAAGACATGAGGAGTTTGTGGAATCCCCTTAGACAGATTTGTGTATTGTTGCATTCCTGTGATCTGGGTGGGACACACTGGAGAAGGGAGTGAGTGCTCTTCAACTCAGTGAGAGTTCACAAGGAAGGGACTTAGACATATCTCAGTAAGGATATGGTGCTGATAAGGGTAAAAGTAGGGCTGGGTGCCATGGATTAACCTTTTGATGCACATATCACTTTGGCTGACATCCAGGTGGGAACTCTAGTGTTTCCCATGATCTGTGTTGTGGGATCTCTGGTGGAGGGGGCCTGGATTCTTAGGGCCAGATTTATCAAAGGGTCACATCGCTTTTGTACCATGCAACAGGGTGCAAAAGCAACTCAACCCTTGAGATCCGATCGGCTAAGCCACGCAAGACACATTGCATGGCCCTGAGTGGCCTGAAAAATCCAGAATAATGCTGCATTGCGCTACTCTGTCCCAGGGAGGCAATCCATTAGTGGTGTTGGGTGTTCCGATGGAAAACCCATGAATGTTGACAAATTCCCCGATTTTCCATAAATGGCAGAGTTAAGAATGTGTCAAAACTGCTACGCCTCCACAAGTAAAGCACAATGAGGAGAAATACGTTTATTTTTCATAGTTTTTTCCTCTTTCTATGTATGCTGCATTCCGAAGCACACATAGAAAGAGGAAAATGCCTTAAGGGATTGTTTTTGTGCAGGCAGTAAGGTAACCCTTCCTACACAAAAGCAATCCTGCGAACAATGCAGGCATCCTTGTGCTTTGGTGCAATAGTGCCTGCATTGACTCTAGGCAGTACATCGTGCACCAGCGCTGGGAGAAGGCAGGAATTCACAATACAATGTTAAGTACGGCACATTCATGCCCTTTACCTATCACATAGCACAGTAAGATGACTTGCTGTGCTACGAGATAAAATGATAAGTATGGCCATAATTACTTTTCTGAGGTCCTGGGAGCTATATAAGTGACCAAGAGGGCTGCCTACCATAGTCTAAATGAGGCCCTGATTCCTAACGTAGAAATCTTGACCAGAAGAAGCTGGTCGATGAGAGGACTTCAGCAGATGCAAAATTCGAATTTTCTGGCTTGGATCTTTTCCAGGAAAAAACAACAACTTAGTTGGGACATTGGCGAACAGGTATCCAACTTTGAGAGGACCATATTGCATACAGCCTTCAACTTTGCCCTTCTGAAGGATTTCAATTCCACTACAAAAACCAAGGGCTTGATCTCGAGTACTTTACTCCATCCCCTTGATGGATTTCCCATCCACCAAATCTAGAAATGTCCTTCAGCTGTCTGGGCATCTCTTTACATTAGCAGGAACTGCTGTTGCAGTGATTCCTGTCAATGTTGGAAATGTTTGACGGATTGTGAAGTCAAGTATGATGTAAAACCTTTTAACTGTTCTACATTTTTCAAAAATAAAATACCAAAGCAGGAGTTAGTTTTTGAAAAATTAAAAACTAATGGTCCCCACACCATGAGAGTTTTCTCCCGTAGTGTGGGGCTAATTTTTACTGGCGCTCACTGCCAAGGGTTAACTGGTGGAGATGGACAGCAAAAAACAGTTATCCGATTGCCCACTCTAAATTGTACAGATGGCCAAATGGATTACCTCCTACCCGTACTCCATGGGGCTGTCAGAGGAGTATGTCAGTGACAGAGAAAGAGTAGTCTCCAGCACTGACAAACTCTTAGTTTTCCCAGGCCTAAATTGGGATTGGTGGATCAAGAGTTTGGCAGAGAGGGTACTCTGTCGCTGTTGCGACGGAGTACCCTCTCCACCAAACTGGAATTAAACCCTAAGTCAGAAGGTAGATTCTTTGATGAGCCCTTGCAGTAGGATTAGCTGCCATCATGTGGTTTGCAGTGGGCCTCAACTTGTGCCTAAGTTCTGGTCTACCACACCCATATATGCTATGCTGTTTCTTGGCACTTTTAAAAGTTTAGATTTCATATATCTGGTTTGCCTTATAGGATTTTAATCATTTTGGTGTCATATTTTTATTTACTTTTTCTTGATCGTTAGAAATATGGCTTTTTATTGTGCTGTGCATTAAATTTGCATCTCTTCTGGTACTGCTAAAAACCTCATACATTTTACTAAGTTAGGCCTCTCTGCTCTGTGCCATAGCTACTAGGGGTTGAGTCTTGGTTTAAATTATTTAAACTGTGTCATTACCCTGACTTTATACTTGTGGTAGACTTACCTTCAATGCCAATAAAAACCTATTTTCCTACATATGATGTCAGGATTGTGGTCTTTTCATGGAAATAGGGCGAGAATGTTCTTACAAAAATACTATAAAAATGATTTTATTGTATAAGATGTCTATTACTTATTTATATAATAATAGAAGTTAAGAAATTAAACTAAAAGTGACCAGTGTACCAGTTATAACTGGAACTGGAGTGGACCTTGCTGGGAGCCTCTGCTGTAGCATGTTGTCTGCCCCTTAAGTGCTGTCCTTGAGGCAGTGGGAACCCTAGATATGGCTAAAAGGAACCGCCGAAGAATGTCTGAGAAGTTGGGACTTTGCGACCTTACAGGAATGATGTCCGATTTCACAAGGACTTTGTGAAATACATCTATTCATTTTTCTCTGAAGGAAGATTTTAAGCTTCAACAAAGACACTCAGATTTGATTTAGATCTTACAGGGCAGGTTACTCTGTAGCAAGAGTAAAAGATATCCCAGCCCCCAAAATATAAATCCCATACCATGTAAAGGGATTTCTATTTCAGTGGAAGGGATTTCTGTCACCGTTACAATGGAGTAACCCATTCGTCAAGATCCTAATCAAGCCCTAAGTTCAAAGGTAGAACTCTTGACCAGGTGAAGGTGTGGGAAGTATCCACCCAAATTCATTTGCTTGATAGAAAGTTGATGGTGTTCCTAAATCATAATGTTTTATAACCTCCATTGGTGGCCCTTGTGTTAGGGCAATATTTTTTGGATTTCACAAGCAAATTGAGTTTTGCTAGAGTAGGGCATACTTAGGCCTCGATTACAAGTCTGCCTGTCTGCTATACTTAGGCCTCGATTACAAGACTGGCAGTCCACAGACTGCCAGACTCACAAGGGCGCAGGTGTGGTGGTCTACAGACCACCCTATCACGATTCAGGTGGTCGGACAGCCACAGTCCAACCACAGCTGGCAGGAAACGGGCGTTTCCTGGTGGTGTTGCAGTGGTCAGGAATCTGCAATATGCTTATTAAAAGTGTTCTCTACACCGTCAGCGTCATGGAGGTTCCTCCTCCATGAACACCATAGCAGAGAGAAAACAAAGGGTACCCTTTGGGCCCCCTGTGCCTCCTCCGCATGTGAATGCACACAGGGAGGCACAACATGTGCCCCCTGTGTGCATGCACACCATTTCCTGCTTGGCATGGACTTTTCAGTCCATGCCATGCAAGAATTGTTTTTGGTGTTCCCATTGCAGTGCCCATTTTCAGGGCACTGTTGTGGTAACAACCAAAAAAAGCCTGCCAGACAGGAGGAAACTCCTAATCTGTGGGAGGTCTGGCCCTGGCTTTAGTGGTGCTGGAGGCGGGGCGGACCCGGTGCCTCGCCGCCAAAGTCACAATCAGGCCTTAAATTATGATTTTTTTTAGATGCCTTCAGAAGCTCTGATTGAAATGAAAATAGCATCCTTGCATTGATCTGTGAGCATATATTTTAAGGGGTGCTTGAAACAATAACTGTTCAAAATCAATAACTATTTTTGTGGGCAGTAATTATTAGTCATATCTTTTGCTGTTAATATTTTCTGTTACGTGGTGCTTTGTTTGCTGGACAACAGAGCATATATTAATGAGTTAGCAGTGCTTGGTACGGCCTGTAAATATCATATATCTGGGCAAAGGGTGGTGGACAAGATTTAAGAATGCAACATATTAACCAGGTAGTCTATTGTGTTTGAGTTATTATATTGTTAGCTCTGCAGAGCTATATTTTTCCATATTTTTATTCTATTCTCATACATAAGTTTGATTGTGTGTTAGTTTATTTTTTAGTGGTAAGATATATATCTCCTCAAATGCCTTCTTTTTGTTCTTCGGATTGCACAATTTAGTCTTTTTAAATTTGGTGTGGGGGTTAATTGTCCCATTAATTCCCCAGGGACATTTGGAATATACAGCTAGATTCATCAAGCGAAATGCGCTCGCAAAAGGGCCAGATTCTGAGAATCTGGCCCTTTGCGAGTGCAATTTTTGCATTTGGGATTCATCATTCCAAATGCAAAAATCGCTAATAAAGAATTCGCAAATTTGCGAGGATTAGCATTTAAGGAATCTCTATTAGAGATTCATTAAATGCCATTCATGAAACATTTAAAAATTGAGAATTCGCAATTTAGGACCACTATTTACCGCGAATTCAAACCTCGTGGTAAATAGCGAAAACTTAGAAAAATGCATTTTGATGCATTTTTCTTAGTTGCATGTTACACACACACATGTCCTTTGGACATGTGTGTGCACAACATCAGTGTAAATTCACATTTCAGGGGTGCTACAGGGTGTCCTTTGGACACCCCTGCACCCTTGAAATCGCACCCTTATTTGCGATTAGCAAATTGCTAATCGCAAATAAGGAATAACTCCCCATTCATTCCTATGGGCCTTTAGGCCCATAGGAATGAATGGGGAGTTATTCCTTATTTGCGATTAGCAATTTGCTAATCGCAAATTACGAATGTGTAGGAATCGCAATTTATTTAGCAATTTCTACATGAATCCCGTTTTGCAAGTCCTTAATAGCGATTCCTTATGAATCGCAATTAAAGACTCGCAAAACGTCCCTTTCATGAATCTAGCTGATAGGCTTTTAAAATTGGCCTTTAAACGCAGCTGTGTGTTTTGTGTTGCATTTATACTCTTTTTAAATTAGTTAATTTTTTTATTTTACAACTGTTTATGTCTTGATTTACATTAGTTAAAGTTGCAGTTAGGCATTACTATATTTAGCTGCTACCATTTTAGAATTCTCTAAAGTGTTATTTTGTTTTATGCTGTATTTTTTATATATTTTACATATTTACTTTTTATTTTATGTTTTAGCAGGTTTTTTGCTGAGTACGTTTGTTTTCCTATTTATAATTATATCATAGTAGTCAATATGTTAGTTATCTATACTGTTGTTGTTTTACATTTGTTTTAATGTCTTCTCAATATTTTGATACTCTAGGTGCCGGATGTACAACAATTTCATTTTGCGAGTCTCTAATTGCAATTTTTTGTGACTTGCAATTAGAGATTCACAAAATGAAATTTACTAATGTGTCTCAGACACATGAGCAATTCCCAATGGGGTGGCAATTAACCTGCCTCATCAATGTTCAGGAGGCGGGTCGCAACTTGCGACCCATTGGGATGGACCCCACTCACAGGGATGGTGGCCTACTGGGCACAGCAGACTACCATGTCTGTGATTGCTTTTAAATAAAAGAATTTGTTTTCCGAAATGCAGCCCGTTTTCCTTAAAGGTTTCCTTCTCATCTTTTAAGAGTAGGCAGTAGTCTGTGAGATCATTTCATGCTCTTAAAAAATGTTTTCACTACCATTCACAAGGGACCCCTTCCTGTTTGTGAGTGGCTTAACACCTGCTTAAAGTAGGCAGTAAACTGTAATTGTTTTGTGACCGCCTTCCGGTTGCAAAACAATCGTACATCTGCTTGTGACTCGCTAGTAGGAAGGGATGCCCCTGGCACGCCCCTTCCTAATAGTGACTTGCAAACCCTTTTTTACAGTTGTAATAGGTTATCAACTCACAAATTAGGGTTGAAACATGTAAAAAGCCATTTTAGTGGACACAAACGGGTCAAATCTCTGTTTGCAACTACTAAAAATGGTCATACATGTGGTCCCAAATTTTTGTTTTCGAAATTGTTGGTTCACAGATGTGCTTTGAATGAGGAAATGTTTGTAGTCCACATGTTTGTAGTCAATATTTTAGGTATTTTTCACAATAAATAAATGACACAACAAAAAAACAAAGGATCCACACCATAATTGTATTTGCGTTGCAGCAGCATTAGCACATTTAGGGCCAGATGTAGGAAGCCAAATAGCAACGGCAAATGCAGAAATTCACAGAATTTCAACCTTTGCGATTGCAATTTGGCTTTGAGCAATGTAGGTAAGATTAACTCCTTGCATGCTCGTGACGGAACCATTCTGTCACGAGCCGCGGTGATGCTGTGCTGGTGACGGAATGGTTGCATCACGGTCCGGCCGCCGTGCCTGCGCGGCGCTGATTTTGCGCCTGCGCTGAGCTTTCTATTAGGCAGGCGGGGCCGTGACAGAACCATTCCGTCATAAGCACAGCGGCACCGCGGCTCGTGACGGAGAGGTTCCGTCACGAGCATGGTGGTGCCACGCGGTCTCCCCTCCCCCCTAGCGCCGCGGTGGAATTACCGCCACGGCCAAGGGGTTAAACCTACTTGCAAAATAAGGAATCACACAAATTGCGAATCCCTATTTTGCGATTGCATTTCAGGAATCGCAAATTGCGATTCCTTAAATGCAATGTAAGTAGCACAAAAGAATGTCCACTTTAGCCTTAAGGAATCGCTAATTACTACCAACTTCAAGTTGGTGATAATTAGTGATTTCCTTTAAAAAAGCACTTTTTTGCTTTTTCAAAAGTGCCTTGTGGCACACATTCATGCCCTTAGGGCATGTATGTGCACCACATGTGCACACATGCACATTTCAAGGGTACAACAGGGTGTCCTTTTGGAACCCTTGCATCATTGAAATTGCGCCCGCAATTTGCGAGTGCCTCCTGGTAACTCGCAAATTGCGGGCGCAAATCCTATTTATTCCTATGGGCCTCTTCGCCCATAGGAATGAATGGGGTGGTATTCCTTGATTGCGAATCTCAATTTGCGATTCGCAGTTAAGGAATATTAAGGAATCGCAAATATTTTTGCAATTCCTACCTACATTCAATTTAGCGAGTCCTAATAGCGATTCGGTAACAATCTCTATTAAGGACTTGGTAAAATGAATTTACCTACATCTGCCGCTTAGATTGCTGTAATGGAACATAAATACTTCCACAGGCTTCTAAACACAAAGGCTGTAGTACAGTTTGTCAAGGATCCTTATATTATTTACGCAAAGGAATACTGGGCATTAGAATTAATTACTCTTCATGTCAATGCAATGAATGCTAGCCACTCAAATAAACTTGCCATCTATCAGTTGAACTAATTATTCAATTTAAAGATGGTATTTGATGTTGTTCCTGTAAATGTGAGCAGCTAAACAATTCTTTGGGTCCGTTGGGATGCACGCGGTGATCTAATACATTAACACTAAAAGAGTTCCTTAAAAACTGAAAAATTATCACTAAATTGCTGTTTTGGTTAAAACGTTAGCCCGTTTGAATGAGCAAACCCACCTGCTGTTTCAGTCAATCGCACTTTCTGATTGAGGTCTGAGTTTCCAGTCAGAATCGCTGGGATCTTCCTGATCTGTTTTGTGGTCCTTGTTGGCATTGGCAGCCACAACCCACACACCCTTGGAAAATAGCCACTCTGTGAGGAAGCAAAACATTTAAAAGCCACTTCCAACATTTTAGCATTTATGTGGATATGTTCTCCCTCTTCTACTTGCTAATTGGTGAAACTGTAATTTTTACCATGTCAGTCAGTAAAAATATTGCATGTGCAAAGATTGTTGGGGGCATATGTTAGTGCAACATTCCATCAGTAATATGTCAATACCTTCAAATCTTCCCCAGGAATACTATTAATGCACAATTACCACCAGGACAGATTAAGCAAAATTCGCAAATAAAAACTTTGACAACATTTGGAATATGAAACAATTCTAAAGAAATCCTAGAGACAGAAGAGGTTCAGCTTTTTTAAAACATTTTTACAGATATATTTTAAAAATTAGAAAGTGCTGTGCTCAATTGGATACTTTTAGGGGAAGAGTGATTCATGTGTTTCATGAAAGGGATTGGGAGCAAAGAGAAATGAAAGGATCACAATGAGAGTTGGATGTGATTGTGTGAAATTAAGAGCCAATGTAAGGAACCGCTGGGAGCTGAAACAGGAGAACTACAAAAACAATAAAAGATAAGACTGACAGACAGCCAAGGAAGAGATGACAGAAGTACCAGAGCTGATTAAAGTGTGCAGAGTAAACAGAATTAGAACAGACAACATGGGGAATGACAAAGCCTTGGCAAAGTATCTTCAAATACTTGTTCTGGACTGTGTTGTAGTTACCTTTGGAAGCAACAAATATAATCTAGAATCTTAGGGTATTTTGTTTTTTAAATTGTTTACAAAGTGAATATCTTTGTTACTGTCTCAAATTAAACAAATTGTCACTTACCAAAACATTCTATTCATGTGTCTTTTAAATAAAAATACCTAAGCCAGTTGCATAGTGCTAGCTTACAACAACTGTAATTGTCACATTTTATTTCCGAATTGTGAGTTTGTAGCATGTATTCATGGTAAAAATCGGTCTTTTTATGTTTGATCTTTGAGACCACTTCAAAAGACCCACAAGACTATTGGTTCTCCAAAACAACATCGGAATTGTTATATATAGAGCGTTTCTTCCAAAAACTCATGCATGCTTTATATATATAGAGAGATGGTCGTTTCACCCATTGGTCTATTACATTGTCATTCACTTTTTGTTTCCAGCCATGATGACTTATAGCATGAGGCAATAGGTCATCCCACTTTACCCATTGGCTTCCTTCACTCTGAGTGACTGCACAAAACATGTGGTCATTGTTAGCATATGCCTAAAAATAGTCCCTGCTCTTCGTTGTCAAAGGTGGATCAAAGTGTGCTTTTTTATTGTATTTTATTTGAATCCTTTATTTGATTATCGGTATCAATCAATGGCACAGATAAACAAGCTGCAAACAGATATGTAATAGTATAGAAAAAGAGAATAAAGGATCATTAATAGACACATGTACAGTGCTTCCAGCAGTGCTCTTCAGGTTTTAATTGCAACAGCAAACTAATAAAAGATAGCAATGTTTTGGTTCAACCATGGTGTATCGGTCCAGGCAGAGCAATGCAAGATATGTGGTGTGCTATTGTATCCTGGATAGGATGTGTGCTATGTGCTAGGCTATATGAATTAGGTATATTTGATTCATTTCAGATCTTTCTAATGTACGGTCCAACACTTCATGAATTTGTTATTGATCATTCAGTGTATCAATCACACGTTCGTGTGATGCCATTAGCTGCTTGGCATTAGCCCACTCCATTAACAAACACTGGTGGATCTGTGAACTATCAGTGTCTCAAAATGCATAGCATTGCAAATGAGCATAATCTAGTCACTGTTTCTTGTGATTATTCAACCCCAGTATACTTTGCTTGTTGTGTAGCAGTTCTTGTTCCAATGAAGGAATTATGGTCAAGTCACTAGTGTCTGGCCCCAAACTAAGGAGCCCATTAGGATCGCGGACAGATTTGAGTCCGTCCGCGACCCATGAGGAGGAGGGAACATCCGCATGGGCTGCGGCGTTCCCTCCTCTGCAATTAGGATGTGACCGCCACCCTGGCGGTCACATCCTCTATTTTTAACATTGTGGCGGGTGCGGCTTCAAGCTGCACCCGCCGCAATGGTAAAAAGCATGCATTGCATTTACATGCAGAAAGCTGCAGCCACCGCGCGGTGCCTGCCTCTGTCTGCATGTAAATTCAGGGGGGTACCATAGGTACCCCCCATGTGCACCCCCCACCCCCCTTCACCCTGGGGGCCCACAACGGGCCCCCGAAGTGCACATCCGTATGCTTTTCAACGGCGGAGAACTCGCCGCGGAAAAGCAAATCTGATACGCAATCCTAATATGGCTGGCTGGGTCTGAGAGACACCGCCACCATATAAGAGCCTTTCCGCCGCGGTTGTAAGCAGACTGCGGCGGAAAAGCGGCAGACATAAACCAAGACCCACCAGCCCTCCTAATTTGGCGGTGGGTCTTTGGAGGCTCCGCAGCGGTTTTCCCGCATCCTCCGGGCCGGCGGTGGCTTCCGCCGGCCCGGAGGATGCGGGAAAACCGCGATCGTAATGTGCCCATAAGTTCCAATAGGCATGTAGCATTGGCATGACCAGAGGCTATGCACTATCTGTTCCCATGCCCTTGACAGTCTTTCTGTTTAAGATTGCTGTGAGGTATGTTTTATGTAGCCTATGAAGCGAGTAATGCTTCATTGAGGGCGTTATCGTGATTAGTTAGCAATTGAAACAATTCTACATCAGTATATTTTTTATTGCATTGGGTCTAAATCACCAGTAGCCTTGCAAACAGAAAAGAAACTTCATTATTCACATGGTGGCTTGAAAAATAGCAGACAGTAGGCACATGTTGGCAGCAGCCAATACAATAGCAAGGGAGTTTCACTATTTTCCTGGCTGCGGTCTGAACTGCTTATATTTTGTGTTACTATGCCTTAAGAGGATTTCAAGAGGTACTTACCACCAGGTATAACTGAAAACATGGAGTGAATATGATTCGAATCCATCTTCTTAGGAAAGTTATGGTCCTGATGTATTAATATTATTTGCAAAATTTGGTTGCAAATTGCACACTTAGGGGGTCATTAGTATGGCGGGCGGACAAAGTCTGCCCGCCATACCCCTGGAACCGGGACCGCCCGCAATGCTTGCCACGGTCCCGCACCCTCAATTAGGATGCGCCCGCCACACTGGCAGGTGCATCGCGCATTTGCAACATTGCGGTGGACGGTGCTGAAAGCCTAGCTGTACAGTAACTTGCAGGAAAACTCACCTTCTCCACCCCACCCCAGTACACGACACATGGGTTATTGTTTAGACGTATGGAGACCTAGCAGGGCTGCATGCTAGAGGCCCACATTTCCTCTTTGACACCCGCCATGTCATCAGAAGCCTGTCAGTCTCCCATTTGCTTCTTCGACCCCCAGGTCTGAAGGTCGTGCTGCTGCACAGCAGTGCTCAAGGAACCAAGTCAGTACCCTGGTTGCCAACCCTTCTCTGTACTAACTGTGAGTTCTTTTCTTGGCTGAGTGCATCCAAGGGCTGATTTCAAATCATAGACAGTTCCTTTAAGTTCAGTAGTATGCTTGAATCCAAGTCCAGGTTGTCGACAAAAATGTGTTGTATCTTAACAGATGTAGCCGAGATGAGTTTTGTACGTTTCTTTATTGATTTCTTGTTGCAGGATATTAAATATGTACAAATGTCCATTAGCCTGGTGTTCCTTAATCTACAGCCCCACCAGGAGCAGCCTGCCTGCTGCTCAACCCATCTTCCAACTGTCATCACTCATCCACACAGTCACCCAAGCATTCCAAGCATCACAGTCACACCAACATTCCACTCTCAGCACTCACACTAGATGAGCAGCTAGGAAATAGTTAACCAGGGATAGATATGATAACATGAGCAGGATATAACATGGTTAACTTAACTTTCCTCCAGCTGAGGGCAGATGGTGCCTGCTTCAACACCTGGTCTCTAACCTGAGGCCCTCAGACATCTAAGACCCTCTATGGCCCATCCCTGACTTAAATTGTCCCAGGTCTTGGCACCTGTTTCTGGGGGGTCCGTCTTCCCAGCTGTGATGCTTCTGTGTAACAGATGTCTCCCAGGGCTCCTCTGGCTTTTTCGTCTTTAGTATTTGTAACACATCTGCATCAACCAAATGGCTCTGGGGTGGGGAGGGGGGTGAAAATCCCAGTGGGACAAAGGGTAATCTGTTAAGTTTTTATAAAGCAAGGAAGGACCTGGTTACACCCCATCTGACTACATAGACCCTCTATATTGTGCCAACTATCACATGATCTCCCTCCTCAATGTGGATCTTAAGATCATGGCTAAAATCTTGGGAACTGCCTGGGGATGGTGATCCCACAACTCATCCGTTAGTTGCAGGTGTGCTTTGTCCTGGTCCCAGTTACTTTAACCATCTGTGGACCCTCACACCCCTCCTGCAGGTCATGAGGGATTACCCGTCAGAGATGCTAGCACTCTCGCTGGAGTTTGACCAGGTGGAGCGGCCTAACCTCTTCTGGGTCTTGTCCCTTTGTGAGCCTGAGTGATGGCTTCATCAGCAAGGCCCACCTTTTATACAGCTCTCCAACAACTAAGGTGTCCTGTGGAGGCTTTCACACAGATCTCTTCTCGATCAGCAGAGGCACTCACCAGGGATGCCTTCTGTCCCCACTGCTGTTCCTCCTGATGTAGAACCCTTGACCACCACTATTAGTGGAGCACAGGCAGTGGTGGGGATCTCTACTAAAGTGAGAGAGATTAGGGCTATGCTCCAAACAGACAGAATCTTGCTCAGCTTATCCCATCCACAGTCCTCCATTATTGTAGTGATGTCCATCATAGTGGACGTTTCCGCCCTTTCAGGCTAGAAAGTCAACTGGTTAAAAAATGAAGCTCTCGCCATTACTAGCGTTACCACTCGTGCATGTATCCATGGCCACAATATAACTTGGGTACAGGAGAGTCTGTAGTAGCTGGGAGACTGCTCCAAACAGGATTTCTTCAAATGCTCATACCTCAACCTTTCCCTGTGGGTGAAGGGTCAAAGTGTGAAGAGAACTGTAGCACTTTCTTCAACTATCTCTTTGAAATGCTAATTCTCCAAAATCCTACTGGTGCACATTGAAACTGATATTATGTCCTATATATGGAGTGGGAGTAAGCTCAGAATATGTGTGCCTCCCCTGTGGGGCAGATACAGTAGCAGGAGATTTGAGTCTCCCTCACATGCCTCTGATAGTTAGGCCTTTTACCTCTATCAGCTCGCATATCACCTGCTCTTAGTCCACAAGACTAACCCTGGGCAAAGCACTATGCTACGCTCGCGCTACTTCACACTACACGTACTGCACATAGCACAGTGCAAACACACGTAGCATAGCATAGCGCAGCGGTCATTTTTTGCTCGCTCGCTGTCCTCAATGTCAAGTTGGTGACCGTGAGCAAGCAAAATGACAACCTAGCAGGACTTTTTCCTCGTTCGCGATCAGCAACATCAAGTTGCCGATCGCGAACGTGGAAAATAAACCTCCCGGCGAGATTCTCAACGCAGGGAGGTCAGGTTTCTCATTGCGAGTGGTCGCGTATGCTCGCGACCGCTCGCGATGAGAAACTACCAGTCCGCGTTGAGAAAACTGCCGCTCGAGTAAAAATCTACTCGAGCAGCAGTAAAAGACAGCTCGCACTGTCCAATATGCCGTTTTCAATGATTGCACAGTGCGGACAAGCATCCGGCACTGTGCAATCATCACAAACAGGGTACTACGCAATTCGTGTAGTGCTACGCGTAGCTCGCATAGTGCAAAGTGCACTTCACGTAGCTACGCATAGCGCTACTTCGCAAACTACACCCAGGGTTACACAAGACACCCTTTTAGGCACAACTTGAGTGCCATCGCCTCAATTCCCCAAGCTGGGTGCTACCACCTACGTCTCTACTACTAGTCTGACCATCGCCTGCAACCTAATGCTGGCCATGATGGCAACAGCAACAGCATGGAGAGATGCTCATAAAATGATAGGCATTTCACTCTTTCTGCATCACGAAGCACCGTTATGGGATAACGCAGCTCTTCTCCTTGGACAGCCCTTTTACTGGGCGTCCTTGATCGATGGAGGCCTGCAGTGGCTTGATCAACTCTTTGACAGACGGAGGCTTAAATTGTTTCCAATCCTCAGATTGTAATTCAAGCTCTGAGCTACTGATCTGTGGTGTTACCGTCAACTGATTCATTGCGTCCATTCTACCTGAAGTGCCACCACAGTGGACATACCCTTGCCTTCTGATAAAAGTGCTCTTTTCTACCTTCCTTTAATTCTTACCTTACAGATCTGGGCCATGATAGAGGAGTGGTAGCGGGCCTCTAATGGGTCCTTATTAAAATCCTATACTTCCTTCCATTCCTAATGGCTAAGACTTTCATAGCAACACCATGGATGCCTGGGTGTCTCTGCTCTTTGATCATGCTAGACATCCCTGGGAGTCCCACCTGAAATTCTTATATTTTAAGATCCTGATATTTGGTAATGGTCCCACTGGAAACTCCAGCTGGCTAAACTCCTGTCCCATGATCTCTGCTGGCAGTGAGGTGCTGATGGCTGCAATCCATTTCATTTATTGTGGTCCTGCCCAGTTCTTTCTGTCTTCTGGGACCATGTGTCGGACAGACTTCGACAGTGTGGCCATACACGGATATTGCCCTCTCCTCAGCTCACCCTTCTCCATGACATCTCAGATCTCCCCAACTTGTGGTCACTTGAACATCAATGGCTGGCCACCTTACTATCCACTGCTAAGCTATACATTTTCTGCCATTGGCTACCATCTTTCTCTGAATGGTGGCTTGAACTCCACCAAGTAATTTGTCAGGAACAAATCACATATAAAGTCAATGACAAGCTGTGCACATTTGAGTCAATGGGGGCCCCTTTCTTGCTAGCGAGACCGTGCCCCTATTGTGATCACACCCACTGTCATTTTCCTACACTCCCAAGGTTTTGGTATACTGCTGGCTGTCATTTACCCCATAGCCATGGAATGGCGTGTTGTACTGCTCTGCTGTTAACGTATAGCCATTTTCCTCATGTGATAACCTAGGTGTTTCTCATTACATGCAGTCCCTCTCCCCTAATAACTCACTTCCACCCCTTCCCATAGTGTTTTCCGTCCATACTTTCTCCACAGAGGTGGGTGGACTTACATTGCTGTTCTGTTTCTCAAGTGGTGCTGAATGCTTGCATGTTGGTAGTTTGCTCCCTCAAAGTCTTGGATACCCACTAGCTGTACCGTGTCTTTTAATGTCAGCAATGTCCAGGAAGCTGTGTAACGTGTTGATACCCATATAATCTCTCTTGCACTGTTTCATGTCAGCTCAATAAATAAATAGATAAATGCTGCAAAAAAAAGAAAAAGAAAAAGAAACTAAGATGACCAAGTGCTTAACAATGGAGAGGGAAGTGCATTCGGGACAGGAAGAGGAAGTGTCTACTGTATGTACAGAAGCATGCCAGTCTCTTGTTAGAAAGCACAAATCCTGCAAAAAAAAGAGATTACCCGACCTGTTTACTCTGGTAAAAATCAGTCTGAAATGCATGTTAACTGCCCTCGTTAAAGAACTGCCACTCTCATTTGGAAAATTCTGCTCATGTTCATGCCGAACACATTGTTTCTGCCCTTCTCACATTAAGGCTTTTCCCTGAATGCAGTTCTCTTTTTACATGACGATGCATAACGGCATATTCTTGGTAACTCGAAGCAAATTTAAAAATGAGAAATTACCAAAAATATGTACATTATCTCACAGTATATTAAATGAATTTACATTAACATTAATTATAAAAAAGGTTTTTAATATTTTTTTCTGCTTAAATAGATTTTTTAAATGTTCTCTATGCCTAACATAGGATGACTCCACAGTCAGCTTGAAGATCTCCACATGGTAAAATAGAAAAAAATTAAAAGTTTATTTAATTTGAAAAGTAATATTAAAAATATTTTTAAGTTAAACATTAATATGAATTGGGGGCAGAGCTTTCCAGCGCCGAAGATGGCCGCCTAAGCGGATAGCTCTGCATTTCTAATAAACTATTCAGTAAGAATCCTGCATTCGCACTGGGTCTCGTCCCCGCAAACCACATGCCTGCACAGCTGAGTCACTCCTCACGATAGCGATGTACTCCGGCCCCGGAACGTGTGCACACTAGTGGAGTTGTGAGTTAATTTGTGCGGTGTGAGCACTGGGCCGAGGATCCCTGTGATAAATTTTGCAGTGAGCCGACCGGAAGTACCACCAGGACGGGGGACTGTGCCGGGTCCGCCCCGACCGGAGCTCTTGGACATAAAATAACGCCACCACGAGGCAATCGCAGAGTGAGGGTGATCCCCGGAACGTGTGCACACTAGTGGAGTTGTGAGTTAATCTGTGTGGCGTGAGCACTGGGCCGAGGATCCCCGTGATAAATTTTGCAGCTAGCCGACCGGAAGTACCACCAGGACGGGGGACTGTGCCGGGTCCGCCCCGACCGGAGCTCTTAGACATAAAATAACGCCACCACGAGGCAATCGCAGAGTGAGGGTGATCACCTACGACGACGGACTCCCTGCTCCAATTGGCGGTGAGCTGTGGAGAGCTGACGAGGAGATTGATCAGCGGGGGCTTGCTGAAGTGGTGTGCCGCTGCGGCTACATTATGTGACCAACGTCGGTGTGGAGCAGTGGCTCTCGAGGAGTGGTGACCTGCCTGGAGGCCTACCTGGATCTTTGGCGCTTCACAGAAGAGGTTTGGACGGTAAGATTGCACGGCTGCAGGGGGGCACACCTCTGCACTACTATCTTTGGCCCCCTTGCTCGCTTAATTGTGATCTACACAGCGGGTCTGGATTTCTCATTACCTGACTGGTTCAGTTGTCGCACCAGGGCTATCCCCCTCCCTCCCACTTCTCTCCACCGCTGCAGAGGTCCTAGCTGGTAGCTCTGGTCATTGGGGGTCACTTGGGTGGAGAAGTCCACCCTGGTGTACTGGGACCCCCCCATATCTTTAATTTCTTGGAGTTACGCTGAGTTCACAAGCTCCTAGGTGAAATGGTTTTGGGTGCCTACGTCTGCAGTGACGCCCCAACTGGTCTGCTGTGTACCCTTTGCTCTGCCTGGTGCGTGGGACTGCTGCCCTGGTGAAAGTTGCAACGAGCTGTGTTCACCTGCTGCTCCGCCCTGCCCCGTCTACCTCTGAACTGCTGTGTTTCACCCATAGACTGTTATTTACGGATCCAATAGGTCCAACTGTGGTGAGCCATAATGGTCAGAACTGACAAAACGCAGCAGAAGCTGTCTTTCGAGCGAGAGCGGGAACAAGATTTGCATGAATGAGATCTTAAATCATTGCTGGCATTGATGGAAAAAGGACTGCAACACTCGCTAGTGGTATTAGGATGAAGATTGACTCTCTTTCCTACCATATGGACCGGATGTCTGACAGGATGGACAAGCAGGCTGAACACCTTGACATGGCAGAGCGGTGTATCACAGAGGTGGAGGAAGCACAGACTGACATGGACACCAGCCACAAATGTATGGACTGAACGCTCCAAACATTGCTGGACAAGACGGAGGACTTGGATGCGCGGTCACGGAGAAGTAACCTGTGAATTATTGGTCTGCCGGAATCGACCTCCACAGGCAATATGGAACAGTTCATCGAGAAGCTATTGGTCATACTGTTTGGCTCGGATGCCTTCCCACCCATGTTTATGGTTGAACGGGCTCATCTCTCCTTGGACCCGCGTTCGGTGCCTGGAGCTCCTCCGAGACCCATAATAGCAAAGCTACACAATTATCGTGATAGGGACATTGCGTTGAGAATTGCAAGGGAGAAACAGACTTTACACTACGAAGGGTCTCACCTTGCTATATTCCCAGACTTTACCATGAGAGTACAGGAGGCTCGTCGTCAGTTTGTTTCACTCAAGAAGCAACTTAGGGCCAGATGTAGGAAGGCTATTACCGGTCGGTAACGGCCGAAATCGGCCGTTACCGACCGGTAATAGCCTTTTCAGATGTAGGTGGTATATTTACCCATTCGGTAAATAACACATCGGTATTTACCGATTCGGTATTTACCGAATCATCATTTACGAGATGTAGGAAGCACTTTAAAGAGTGCTTTTGTGCTTTAAGGATTCGTTATTTACCACCAACTATTAGTTGGTGGTAAACAAGGAATTCCTCTGTAAATGCAAATCTGTGCATTTACACCTGTGCCATGTGACAGACATACATGCCCTTAGGGCATGTATGTATGCCACAGGTGCACACCAGCACTGTTCAGGGGTGCAACACGGTGTCAAAGTGACACCCTGCCACCCTTGACTCTTTCCCTATTTTACCGAATCGGTATTTACCGATTCGGTAATTGACATTCATTCCTATGGGCCTCCTATGGGCCTATTTGGCAATTACCAAATCGGTAAATACCGATTCGGTAAATACCGAATCGTAACGATTTGGTATTTGTTACTGACTGTTTATCTAAATTGCATTTACTGATTCGAAAATACCGAATCGGCAAAATTCGGTATTTTCGAATCGGTAAATTACAATTACCTACATCTAGCCCTAAGAGACCAAAATATTGATAGCGCGATGTTGTACCCGGCTCGCTTACGTGTTTACCTCCAGGGCAAATCGCACATTTTCACTGACCCCAAGTCGCTGTAAAAAGCCATTAAAAAAAGCCTTTTTTTTTTTCCAGGGGACATTGTCGGTGTGCAGCTAGCCATCATGAAGTTCAGTCACTTTGTAACCTCTGACCGCAGCAAGAACCCCATGATGCACTTCAATGCGCCGTCCCATGTGTGCAGGAAGATAATGTCCTCTCCTCTGTCCAAGAAGTTGAGACAAAAGTACAATGTCCGTTCCATGCCAATCCGCAAGGATGATGAGGTCCAGGTCGTACGGGGACACTACGAAGGTCGGCAGATTGGCAAAGTAGTTCAGGTTTACAGAAAAAACGTATGTCATCTACATTGAGCATGTACAGCGTGAAAAGGCCAATGGAACAACTGTCCATGTTGGAATTCACCCTAGCAAGGTGGTGATCACTAGACTGAAGTTGGACAAGGATCGCAAAAAGATCTTGGAACGCAAATCCAAGTCTCGCCAAGTTGGAAAGGAGAAGGGAAAATATAAGGAGGAAATCATTGAAAAAATAGTAAAATCGTCTGCTGTATAGAATCAATTAAAAAAAGTTAAAAAAGATAAAAGAGTGGGCAAGGGAGCAGAGACATAGCCCAGAGAGGGGGGCCATGGCTGAGGAGACCGGCGGCTCATTGGAGGAACAGGACTGAACTTTCTTGCTGCTGCACAATTTTGTATTACATAATGGGGGTCTGCGCCTCGCGGAGCTATGCTATGGATGTAAACTGTTACTGTGTGCAGCATGGTAGATTTCTTGGCTATCAATCAGGCTGCTTGGTTGAGAATAGGTTGTCTTCATCAACCTGTACCTTTGAGGTTGGGTGGAGGCATTTAAGGGGCCGGGCGCAGGGTGGCACGGATATAGAATGGGCAGGGTACGTGAGAACTGGGTTAATGCTTAAAATATGCAACTGGAATGCGCGGGACCGTCAATTGTTGCCCATTTGGACGACAAGGTACAGTTGGCAAACTCCACCTATGCGTGTTACACACATTTGGGGTATTTGGTTATTGTTGCTTTTGGTCGGTAGGACTGCACTTTTTCAGCCCATTGCATTGCGAAGTATGTTTTGCTTTTTGTGGAATTATGGGATTTGTTTAGTCAGGTCCTGGTTGGGGGATCTTGATGTGAGTGGTGGGTGGAGGGTTGTTGAGGCTCAGACGTTGCAGTACACACAATTTTGCTTTGATTCATTTGATGCATGGTATCATGGTTCTATGCGCTACTGAAATATGGCCAAGATAATTGACCCTGACACACGTGTAGAGGGAATGGTCGTGACCTCCCAGCTGCCACACTTCGAACACTCACATGGAATGTTAGGGGGCTGAACGATCATAGAAAGGTTCGTAAAGTCCTCTCATACCTAGCGAGAGACAATATAGATGTGGCTCTTCTACAAGAATCTCACCTCCCGCTTAATTCTCCGATGTTGCGGAGCAGAGACCTGCTAGGCAACATCCATACAGCTGGCTTCAACACACACGCGCTTGGAGTAATTACATGGATCAACCCTAGGTCAGCACTCAACATCAGCCCGCTGTTTACGGATCCCAAAGGGAGATATGCTATCAGTAGGTGTTGTCGGGAGGGCATGGACTTACTTATTGTTAATGTATATGGCCCAAATTTTGATAACACAGAATTGTATTAAATTCTTGTGGACAACGTGGGCAGCTCTGGTGAGGGCCAACAACTGTGAAGGGGTGACTTCCATATGGTGCGGAATCCAACTCTGACAGGCCAGGGGGGCCCGACAGGAATGTTGCAGCTTCAGCTAGAGAAATGGAATGTGCTATAATTAGATTTGATTTGTCCGATGTGTGGCGTTTGAAGTTCCCGCATGCTGGTGGCTACACACACTATATTGCTTATTATAATTTACATACCCGGATTGATTATTGGTTTGCAGTTAGATCACTCTGTGCCAGGGTCCAAACATGTCAGGTACTCCCTCGGACACTGTCTGACCACTCGCCGATTCAACTGGTTCTGGAGAAACCCAGTAGGCGCATTCCCCCATTCACGTGGCGGTTTCCGCCCTACTCCCTATTAGATGCAGTTTTCAAGGAGGAGCTAGCTGTGGCTATAGAGACCTTTTTTTTAACGGAATGTGGGCTGTGTGGGTGATTACCAAGTTGTCTGGGAGGCATTTAAAGTATACATGGGGGATCACTATTGCAAAGCATTCCGGAGTCCCTCGCTCCATACGTAAACGCCTGACTGACTTACAGCCAGATTCATCATTGCAAATTGCGCTCGCAAAGGGCCAGATTGTGAGAATCTGGCCCTTTGCGAGCGCAATTTTTGCATTTGGGATTCATCATCCCAAATGCAAAAATCGCTAATAGCTAAATCGCAAAATTGCGAGGAATTGCATTTAAGGAATCTCTATTTGAGATTCCTTAAATGCAATTCATTAACCATTTTTAAATTGCGAATTCGAAATTTTTGGCCGCTATTTACCGCGAAGTCTGACTTCGTGGTAAATAGCGAAAAATTACAAAAAATCACTTTAGTGCATTTTTCTAAGTTGTATGTTACACACACACATGTCCTTTGGACATGTGTGTGCGCAACATCTGTGTACATTTGCTTTTCAGGGGTGCTACAGGGTGTCCTTTGGACACCCCTGGCACCCTTGAAATCGCATCCTTATTTGCGATTAGCAAATTGCTAATCGCAAATAAGGAATAATTCCCCATTCATTTCTATGGGCCTTTAGACCCATAGGAATGAATGGGGAGTTATTCCTTATTTGCGATTAGCAATTTGCTAATCGCAAATAAGGAAGATGTAGGAATCGCAATTTTTTTTGCTATTCCTACATGAATCCCGTTTTGAAAGTCCTTAATAGCGATTCCTTAATAATCGCTATTAAGGACTCGCAAAACGGGACAATGATGAATCTGGCTGTTAGAGGGGAAACTTAAGGTTCTTGAGCGTCGACTGCAGACGGACACAGATAAAACAGATAAGGGGGAACTCAGGGAGTTACTAGGTGAATACAACACAGCAGCTGATGATGAGATCAAGCACCTTGGTAAATATGCATCCGCCAGGGCATATGGCAAGAGCGAGCGCCCTCGGTCGGTATTAGCACAACTGCTTAGGAAACGCAGGGAAATGCTAAATACAGTGTTGGTTAGGTCCACTGAGGGAGAACGCTTAACTGAAGTCTCTGATGTGGCTGATAAGTTTTTACAGTATTATTCTGAGCTATATGCCTCTAGGCACACTGCAGCTGATGAGAAGATTATTGTTTATCTGTCATTCATTTGACTCCCATGGCTTATTAACACACACAGGGAGTTTCTTATGAGTCCAATAGAAAAGGATGAAATCCTTCTTTCTTTATCTAGTATGAGGGCGGGTAGAGCTCCAGGATCAGATGGCCTCATGGTCGCATTTAATAGGGCTTTCCTAGTTATAGTGCTCCCGCAGCTGGCCACGCTCTTTGATGATATGTGCGTTAAAGGACGCATGCCTCCGTCCATGTCCGAGGCAGTGATTGTTGCGGTTCTCAAGCCTGGCAAATCCCCGTAAGACTGAGCTTCGTGTCGTCCTTTGTCTCTGCTTAATGTGGACACAAAGATATTTGCTAAGATCCTGGCAAACAGACTGGTCCCTCTGGTTCCAATTTTAGTGGCGCCAGAGCAAGTAGGGTTTGTACCTGGCAGCATGGCATTTGGCACCTTGCAACACATCAAGCCAGAAACACCAGCTGTGGCAGCCTTCTTCGATATAGAGAAGGCATTTGATTCAGTGGAGTGGCCCTTCATAAAGCACGTTTTGACTAGAATGGGAGTGGGCCCTGTCTTTTTACAATTGGTGGGTACACTGTACAGCAAACCTACTGCACGTATAAAGGTAGGCAATATAGTGACAGACTCCATTCGCATTACACATGGGACGAGGCAGGGCTGCCCATTGTCCCCCTTGCTATACGCTTTAGTGGCAGAACCCTTGGGATGAGCATTGAGGGAATACCATCAAAATCATGGCATATGCTTCCTGCAATATAAAATTATAGTCTCCACGTATGCCAACGATACCCTCTTATACATCAGACACCCAGAATCAAATCTTGCGGCTGTGCTTCGTGAGGTGGTGCGATTTAGTGGGCTTTCAGGTTTGCACGTCAATTGGTCAAAGTCTATCATCTTCTCGCTCACGCTGAATACCCCTTGTTTTGAGCTCGATTATTCTTTGCAATGGACTACAGACGCGGTCCGATATTTGGGAATTAAAATACACACGGACTTTGACACGGTATTTAAATAAAATTACGGGAAGACATTTAGCAAGTTGGAAGATGATGTTGAGAAGTGGATCAAGCTATCGCTATCCCTTCTTGGCAGAATATCCATCATGAAAATGGTTGTGCTGCCTCGGCTTCTGTTTTTATTGATTAATATTCCCATGGTGTTGCCACGGGTATTGTTTCGATTGACTCTCCCCACTGATGGTATGTCAGGCATGGGCGGGTAAGCAGCCGCGCGTGAAATGACAGATATTAGTACGTCCCTATTCTATGGGCGGACTTGATGCACCGGATTTTAATTTATATTATAGGGCCACAGAGTGTTCACATGCACATTATTGGATGCATGGCCCCACAGCTATAGCACATCTTCGCATAGAGTCGGAAGTGGCTGCTCCACTCCCACTCCCTGCGCTGTTGTTTAGGT
Source organism: Lissotriton helveticus (assembly GCF_964261635.1). Taxonomy (NCBI): domain Eukaryota; kingdom Metazoa; phylum Chordata; class Amphibia; order Caudata; family Salamandridae; genus Lissotriton; species Lissotriton helveticus. The sequence continues at coordinate 1,534,356,798 of NC_136067.1, forward strand.
CTGCAGATCGTAGGACCTGTATGATGAATTCTGTAAATGCCACTACGCATGCATGGCGCCATTTATTGCAATTGCAAGCTGGTGCATCACTATATTCCCCATCGGCTCTATTGGATTGGTGCATATGGATTCCCCCCTGCAAGGAGAAAGGGGTTATACAAGCCCTTCACGCATTCGGTATGCACGAGGTAGGGGAGTTATTTCACAATGGTGTTGCTAGAAGGTGGGAGGACCTTTATACGGATAAATCGGGACTCACCACATTGACGAGATTCCAATTCGACAGAACACGACATGCACTGAAAGAGCTATTGGGGGACGACTACCTGGAACCACCGGAGCTAGCTGCATTGACTCTCACCATACGAGCGAAATCTCCGAAACGCATTGTATCCCTCATTTACAACTCACCATGTCATACACAGCTAATCAGTACATCAAAGCTCGCTTGGAGTGGCAGAGGGACTTTTTGATATTTTTGATATTTATGGGGTTTTATAAAGCGCGAACATTCGCTCCCAGGGGAGCATCTTGGCGCTGAGCTTGCGAACAGTAGGTAGATGAAAAATGAAGCAGGTAAAACGATGAGACTAAATGGCTGCCAGTACGGAGGTATCTGATTGCTGGTACACCCATGTCTTGAGGAGTTTTCTGAAAAGACCCTCCTTTTCAGTCAGTCTGAGGTTGACTGGTAGGTTATTCCATGCCTTGGCAGCCAAGACAGTGAAAGTTTTCCCACCCTTGGTTTTGTACTTAAATCTGGGAATCAAGATGAGGTTTGTCCCAGATGATCTCAGACATCGCGGAGGATTATAACGCACAAAGCGATTTGTAAGGTAGCGGGGACCTGTGTTTTGCATGGATTTAAAAACGGTGAGAAGCAATTTAAAAAGAATTCTTTTATGCAATGGTAGCCAATGCAGAGCTCTTAATGCTGCTGAAGCTGATGACCTTCTGGGAAGTTGTAGGACCAGTCTCGCCGCTGCATGTTGTATACTCTGCAGCTTCTTAAGAGTGGACTTTTTCACTCCAGCCATTAATCCGTTGCAGTAATCAAGTCGGGAAAGTATTAAAGCTACCGCGACTGATTTTCTAGCTGCAATGGGGAGGAAATCAAAGAATTTTTTCAGTGATTTAATGAGACCAAAACAGCGTCCAGCCGTAATCCTGATGTGGTCATCGAAAGAAAGGAGTGAATCAAATTGCACACCTAGATTCCGAGCTGATACCACTGCACTGGGGGGGCCTCCGATCCCAAGGGCCACCAGTCTTTCGGACAGAAAGATAGATCTTTACCCAGCGGTATAATTTCTGTCTTCGCACTGTTGCATTTAAGATGGTTTTTGTTCAACCATTGGAAAACATCCGAGAGGCAGTTTTTAAAACGAAGGTCTGCATCCGGCCACTTTTTATCGATGGTAACGACAAGTTGTGTATCGTCGGCATAAGACGTGACAAGGATCCCATGAGATTCTATCACAGCGAGAAGGGGGGCCATATAGATGTTGAACACAGAAATTGCAGATAGTATATGGTCCTACTTCTGCTCCAGCACAAAGAGAATCTCATTAAATGGTCAACACTGCCTGGTACATTTTAAATATCTAAATAGGGCATATTACACCCCGGAGAGGCTTCACAAGTACGGTCTTTGGGAGAATGCACATTGTGAATGAAGTACGTCAGGTTTTGCAGACTTCCTGCATCTGGCTGGGACGTGTCCAGGGGTCGCTGCCTTCTGGGACCTGGTCTTTAAAGAGGTGGGTCTGATCACAAAGCTGCTCCTTGCCCCGGATCCTGCACTGGCGTTGTTAGGTTTCTCCAAATTAATCCCAAAGGGGGCTCGTGGGCTTATGGCCAAGCGTAGGGTTGCTCTTAACTGGTTTCGTGGCCCTCTCCCTATGCTCACACAATGGAAGAATGACATGACATACTGCCCCACGCAGATGGATATCTTTAGTGAGCTTCTCCCACTGCGTAATCAGCCCCAAAACTTCTGGGACATGTACCACACTTACCAGTACACTGCTGCCTGTGACACTGATGGTTCATCCCCACAAACATGAAGTGGAGTGATACAAGACTGTGGTTCACCCTTCTTTGTCTCTTTGTATGGGATGCTCTAGAATCTATGTGGTTAATTATCATAGTGTGTTGTGTTATCTTTTAGTCACCTAAAGTGATCATACTAGCTGAAGGGATCTATATGCCTGAAGGTGTTCCTTGATCTTTTTTCTTTTTTTACTTCTCTGATTTATATGATGATCTCATGCTGAATCCAGTAATAATGTAAAGTGTCAAGCTGCAATGCGGAGTCTCGTTGTTGTATGTTCTTTTTTTTAAACCTAATAAAATAAATAATAATAAAAAACATTAATATGAATTAATTTTATTTATTTGCCTTAAATTTAGACCAATATAAATGAAAAGTGCTAACCAATGTTACATTTTGAATGAATACATTATTTAATGGAAATACTAAATTAACTATATGTTTTCTTCTGAAGTTTAATGTAAGAGGCAAATTCTAACTGAATTTTTTTTTAATGTATGTTAATAATTATTACAAGTGTTCTATATAATTAATTACTATTATTTTTAATAAAATGTTACATTATTTTATATATTCAAAAGGGTTTATTAAAATATGCTCAGTAAGAAAATGCATATGAACTCTTTATAAATTAGTTTTAACACTAATTTATATTTAGCTATATTTTGTACCATTTTAAATTATTGAATTTAATTTGACATTATTTCCTACAGTATTTTTTTTAGTCCCTAAGTCAATTGTTTTCTATGGGAGGGTGTAGCAGTACTAGTTGTTGGCCATATGTAGTGCTGGATTTACAACTGCTTTTTTGTGTTAACTTTTGGACAGCTGAATTACAAAGGTAAACTTACACTTGATAGTAAGTTTACTGCTTTCTGGGAATTCACAAACTGCGTCCTATGTTTTATGACTCTGCACTCCCTATAGTTATCTGTGTGGAGTTCTCTGCATCCAGAGACTACACAGTCAAGGCTGAGAACTCCATAGATATAGGTATAGTCAGTGTGGATTTATGAACCTCAACACAAAGGGCCTCATTACGAATGTGGTGGGACTGCCACCATCAGCCCGTTGGTGTCAGTCCCATTGCCATTGGACCCTGCATTACCGCCCAGTGCATTATGATGGTGGGCGGTCGGAGAGACCGACCACCAAGGATCCGACGGGCTCAAGAAGCCTGTTCGACCATCCGCTTTCCACACAATGGTGGCCTTAGGGATTACGATGTCCCTTCCCACAGGCCGTTTCCTGGCAGTTTACCTGCCATAAAAAGCCAGGCAGAAAAGGACATTGGGGTCCCATAGTGGGCCCCCTTCCTCCCTTGGCACACCGACATGGGCCATGGGGAGCACAACATATCCCTGCACCATGCAGAAGAGATCATATTTACCTGCCGCATAGTGCAGGAATATGTGCCCCCTAACATGATCTTTCTCACCATCCCATTAGCACTGTGGCTAATATCTTTGACACCATTGCGCTGATCCAATTTAAAAGGATTCCCTCAAACAATCCAAACCTTGGTTTAATGGTTCCCTAAATGATGAACGCCGCAAACTCAGGCTTTTAGAGAGGTCCTGGAGAAATGAGCCTTCCACCACCAGCCTCTATCAGCTAAGGAAAATGAGAAGCACTTACAATAAAAAAATCCGCATTGACAAAACTGACCATTTCAGGGCGCAACTGAACGGTGCCAAAAACAGGCCCAAGATGATATTTGAAATCATCAAACAGCAAGCAAACCACACTTCCAACCCAAACCTGTCCTCCATGACTCCACTTCCTAGCGGGGAGGACTTCACAGTGCACTTCTCTGAAAAAACTAGGAAAATTGAATTGGAGCTCCAACCTGTCACTCCCATGGTGTTGCCTCTAATCCTCACCACATCGCCAGAGGAGCGGATGGTTCCCTCAGCAGTCTCCTTTTTCTCAGTTGTTCTCCCAAAAATTATGCCTCTTGGAATTCCTTTATCCTGCCAGATTACAGAGAATTACTCCACGAGATGGCAACTCTAAAACCGGCCAATCACTTCAATGATCGACTTCTACTAAATTGTTTGAAGACCTCAACTGGGCCATTCTACCTCTTTGGTCGCGGATTATTCATGAGTCTCTACTGCAGGGGAGCATCTGTGATTGCCTCAAAATCGGGCAAGTCTCTCCCATCCCTAAGAAGCCCAACTTGGATTTATCTGATCCCAACAACTTCAGTCCTATCACTAACATCATGACGTTAGCCAAACTTCTCGAGAAATGTGTCCATAAGCAGCTTTACAACCATATAGAGAGATTTCTACTTCTGGACCTCTATCAACCCTGTTTCAGAGCAGGGCATAGTACTGAAACTGCACTAACGCACATTGTGGATGATGCCCTGAAATCCCTTGATCATAATGTCCCTTGTCTTCTGATCTTTCTGGACCTGTCTTCTGCTTTCGACACCATCAAACATGAAACCTTGATTAATCTTCTACAATGTAGGATGGGTTTAGCAGGACAGGCCCTAAAGTGGTTTACCTCTTGCTTACACAACCGCACTCAAAGGATTAAACTAAACCAGTCCCTTGCTTCAAGTACCAAGGGAAGGATTGGAGTTCCGCAAGGATCCACACTTTCGCCCACGCTCTTCAACCTTTTTATGGAACCTCTCACTGTCACTCTGAACCAGTCTAACATTCATTACCACATGTATGCGGAAGATACACAACTTTACTTGAAGATCTCCTCAATAGATGACATTAAAACTTTAAATGAGGCTCTTTCGCAAACTCAACAATGGTTAGCCCAGAACCATCTTTTATTAAATGCCCTCAAAACTGAATTCCTGCTGATTGGCCCCCAAAGTCACTCTGCATCTACCCTGGACTGGCTAAAGCAACTCCCAGCCCTTAACTGAACCACTCACTTGGTTGATACCGTTAAATCGTTAGGTATTACCTTAGACAAATTACTTAACATGCAAGCTCACATCAGTGCCACTATTAGTGGTGTCAATTTTCATCTTAACATCCTCAAGAAAATCAAAGCTTTCCTTCTGACTGAAGACATACAACCTGCAGTACAATCTCTGGTGATCTCACGTCTTGAATATGGTCTGGTGACCCTTGCAGGGCTGCCTAAAGCGAGCTTGGCCCCTCTCAGAGCCACTCTCAACGCTTCTGCCAGGCTCATCACAGGCTCAAAAAAACACAATCACATTACACCTGACCCTGTGCAGCTTAACTGGCTGTCTATTGAAGTGAGGATTTGTTTTAAAATAGCTTGCCTCACGCATAAAGCCTTGCATTACAACACTCCGGCCTATCTGGCAAATAAGCTTGTTCTTTCTGGCTCGAGTCAGAACTTAAGAAATACGTCCACACTTCTCTCGAAACCTCCCAAATTCAAGAAGGAATGTATGTACAAACCAACTTTCTCTGGCACTGCACCTAGAATTTGGAACGCTCTTCCTACTGAGATTAGAGCCAATCCTTCCACTGCCTATTGCAAGAAACAGGCCAAATTGATTTCCTTGAGTGATCATTAACTGCATTATCGTGTTCTCTTTTACATGTCCCCTTGTTGACAGACTTGACCTTTATCCCAACATATCGTTCTCCATTTATTTTATGTTTGGTTGTTAATTGTTATTTTACCCAAGGGCCCTCACCCTATAGGTTTGCCAATTACTTTATTATGTTGTGTCGAGTTCACTTTTGCTGAATGTTACAGGAGAAAAATGTTACACCCTAGGAGAAATGGATCTAGTGTAGCCCACTACCAGGTCCCTGATCTTGATTGTGTATTACTTGTGGTGTCACTGTACTGCCCTCTATTGTACGGAGTTTATTCATGCTTTCATTGTGTGTACAGCGCTCTGATACCCGCAAGGGTCATGTTGCTATTTATAGAACTTTCTAAATAAAATAAAATAAATAAAATAATGTACAGAGTGTATATTTTGTACTGCGATGGGTGCTGCAGCACATGCCGCAATACAAAAGATACACATTGCAACCATCTTGAAGGCGGTCGCATCGTGATACCGGTTGCGGGACCGCCAATAGCTAGTCGGGGTGTCCCATTTCTGAAGGGACGGCGGTGGGATGTAAGTTCAACCACCAACCTAATCAGGCCCATAGTTTATGACTTGTATTTTGTAGTATGTTTTGCAGCTGACAGGGTGAGCTAATGAGAGGAGGTGGTGGGATCTTCACGCTTTCTCTTTCCTTCTTCCAGAGCATTCTGCTTACTCTCCCACCACCGACTGGACCTGCTGTCATTGCCGTGGCCTGATTAGTGCTTTTTTTCTAATGTTTTGGTGCATGTGTGCATGCATGTATGAATGCGGATTTGCATGTGTGTTGATAGGTGTTCATGAATGTGCCTGCCTGTGCCTATCTCACTACTGAAAATAATTGCAAGCCACCTCTATATTAGCAGTACATTGGTTTCTGACTAAAAAGATGCTAGTCTATGGGTCTTGAAAACTTGATTTTTAATACTGTTAATATAATCACAAGTATCTGAAAAAGAAAAGTAAGGCTCTCTAAAATTCTAGGACCAGTGGAAGCTGTCACACTTGAAATAGAGCCACTTGTTGTAATATTTTAAACGGTAGTCTAATCCATTTGGAAAGTTGTGACTGCATGCGTAGAACCTAAAACCTAAAGTAAGCTATTTTCACATTGTACGTGATAGTTTAATCTTTCATTCACATTGTGCATTAAAACAGGCATGGACCATTTCAAATGTTTTAGCATTTGTGTAGTTAATAGGCTTATACCAAACTTCAATAACATATAACAGAACCAGCGTGGGATTCCAAACTTCATTAACACATAACATAGATACAGCGGCATATGGAGCAGGACAAGCTTCCCTAACAAGACACACATAATAAGTACAGGGCAGATGACAGTCACCAGAGGAGTAATGCATTGTTCATTCACACTGTCTTAACAAGAAAAATGAAGGAAGGTAATGTACAAACTTCCCTCCCCGAGAAAAAAATTACAACTCGGGCATCAGCAGTGTATGCTCCTCTCCCTCATGGAAAGGTCCACATCAGACTGTAGGAATGCAACGGTCTTTCTTCTTAATGCAGGTACACCGTAGTAATGGTAGTCGAGGTTTCTTTACTCACTAAACAGGAATATCCTACCACCAGCATGAGCACTGACTTCTCTCCCTTACAGAATATCTACAGCAAGAGCAGCAATAATCTTATGTAATGATAATCACAACAGTATAGTGCCTTCTACCATTAGTATGATACAGTAGAACACGTAAAAGGAGTAGGGAGTGTTGTTGAAATCTACCCTCCTGTAGAACACAGGCACAAATCAGTGAGCAGCAGAACAAGTGTCTCTTCGTCAAAGGATAACTATAAGATGATAGTAGCAAAACAAGTTTAGTATTCTCTTTGAGGAGGTTGCACAGCTCAAGGTTCCTTCACTGTAGAATACATGCATCACTGCAGAAGCAGTGCAAGCTTCCTTTGCTCACCATACAGCTTAGGCATTAGCGGCATTGGCATGGAGTTAAACACAGATACATGATTACTCTATTGAGATGAGGGAATGGGTGAATAAATGAATACACGTATATGTGTGCTTTTGCACTTTCAGGTGTCCTTCTCCGACAGCGTGCTTGCCATCCCAAATTTCACTACTCCTGCTTTCTCCTGCTGCAACCACTGTAAGAAACCGCTGCTGTTGTCATTTCCTGCTGCCTTACTGCTGTCACTGAGTTCTTCTATCAATGTCTGCAACTCCCAAAATCACCAAAATCCACCCACTCACATAACTCCACAGATACATACAAATCCAGCAATCAAGCGTATTTAGTAACATAAAATAAGACCTATTGCCTTTGTCAATACTGGTTAAGAGTGCAGTGTGTTTCACAATACTGTGAATACAGTATGCACTCATGAGTTGATTTGCAAGAGAGGTGTGTGTGTCATTCATGGGGTAATTGTCTGGCGAAGGCTGTTTGTCTGTGTCATTGACTGGGTCTGCAGTGAGGGTTTATACATATTTTATTATTCGTATTATTGCCCTTCATGTAGTTTGTAAAGTTTCCCCCATACGCTTTGCTAATGCCTGAGGACTGTTTTTCTGTTGTTAGTGTTAGTGGATGCTGAAGCTCTATCAGCTAGATTCATGAAGCAAAATTGCGATCGCAATAGCTGTGAATTAGCTATTGCGATCGCAATTCCAAAGAAAGGGATTCATGATAGTAAAAAAAACAAAATAGCGAATTCGCAACATAAAATTTGCGAGTCCGCAAATAAATTCGCAGAAACAAGCCCATTTGCGAATCTGAAATAGCAGAAAAACCATGGAATCTGCAAATTAATTTGCGAAATCGCAAAATAATCGCAATTGGCATTCATGAAAACTTGCATTTTGCGAAAAAACCGAAAATCGCTATTTGCGACGCGCATTTTAAGGAGAACCCAAACCAGGTGGTAACCAGTAAGAAAAAAAAAATAAGATGCAAAAAAAACGTTAGCAAATTACAAACAGGTGCAGGCCTGACCAAACGCACTTAAGGACATGCAGCTGGAGCCTGAGGACTCTCACAATGCGAGGACTCTACATGGTGGTCAGGCGGCGAAGGCTACAGCGAGCAGCACGGAACAGACGTAGGATCCAGGAGCGGATATTCCGTGTGCGGGTCACCCTTCTGGGCCAAACCAGGGAGCAAATTTACGCGAAGTACCGCCTAAATGGGGCAATGATCATCAAGCTGATCCAGGACCTAGACCCCCTGATGCAGCACCCAACAAGGAGGACCAATGCCGTTCCCACCCATGTGCAGGTATTGTGCAGCCTGCACCTACTGGCCTCCGGAAGCTTCCAGGGGATAGTCGCTGTCGCAGGGGGGATATCCCAGCCCACCATGTCCCGCTGCCTAAGGAGTTTCCTGGAGGCCATGCTGACCCGGCTACACCACTACATCTCATCTCCCACCAGCCAACAGGATTTGAATGACACCAAGCTACAATTTTACAATGTAGCCCAATTCCCACATATAATAGGATGCATTGACTGTACCCACATCCACATCTGCCCACCAGCACAAACGGAATACATGTATCGTGATCCAGCGGCCCTATAGAAAATATGCCATAAGCTATGCTACCCAACTCCACAATTCTTACCATTAATTATAATTCATTCACAAGGCCCATAAACTAACATGACATATTCTGAGCAACTGAATCATGTGACTTAATTAACCTATTCACAAAATATATACATTTATATACAACTGCAGTAAATAATTTCATCACACCTTAACAAACCCTACAAATTAATTAGGCCACTGGTGCGAAAGATCTGCTAATAGTAACCTAAATACATGAAATAACAAGACCAGCTTGTTTTTCAAAGAAAATATTTATTAATTATTTAATCAAAGAAAGTGCATTAGAATCTTTTTATTTAAGCATTTTTAAAAGGTTTTTAGTAAAACGGTAATGACAGTTTTAAGCATGGAAAAAGTATATTCAAATAGAAAAGTAGTTTGGCATCATCTAAACCCTAAGTCCCTAGCTATACTTGGTCTATTAAAGAATAAGGGAAAAAGTCTTTTAGGCCCTAAAAGATCTCTTACGTGCTCCAAGAAAAGTCCAACAGCACGACTCGTCCATCTGAAGAACAGCAAGTAGCAGCTAGCCTCCCTACCAGGGGATGAGTTTTTATACCTTTCTGACTAACTTAATCTAAGAAAAATAATATAGTTTTAGCGCGATCTAAGTTCCAATTGGCTGTCAAGTGACAGGCCATCATGTCATCACATTCTTCAGAACCTCAGTTCCGTCTCTTTCTTAGAGTCCATTGTCCTTTGCTTTCGAGTCAGGGAGCTTCCTTTAGTTCGCAACAATTGTATACAATTTTAACGACTTCCTTAGCTTGTCACACTTTTCTGCCGGTTCCTGGCCTTGGCCACACTGACTAAAAGAACAGTCAGCTCATCACGTTTATTTTTCTTTCCATGTAAAAAAACTTGGCAGAAAACTTCTCCATGCTGGACTCTTGCTTTCATCTCGCAGAACTTTTGCCAACTGCAAATGCACTAGGCCCCAGACCACTTTTCACGTTAACTAGTATATAAACAAACACAAAAGAATAATTAATGGAAGAAATAAAGTTTGTTTTGTTACCCACCCACCTTTGCTAATCATTAACCCATTAATCTATGTTACCTGGCAGAAGCAAAACAAAGCAACAAACAAGTTCGTACACCATTTAAGACAGAAGAACAAAACATGAGCACACAAAATAAGCACATGCCATTGATAAACAGCCGCATTTAGTTTTGACTTTGACAATAGACAAGATTAATTCATTATTTTCACACACATGCAAATGCAACATAATCACATTTATGAGCACACATATTAGTGTCCCGCGTGTTTATGGAAATGCAACTTTTAATCTAAGTTGGTTAGTTTTTCTCACTGCACACATTATTAATATTTTTATTTAATTATGGAAGTGTAACTTCACGAGCTGAAATGAATACATTTCAGAATCTCGCTCCATCAACTCCCTCATCTGGTGATTTCCAAATCACCAAACCACACCCAAAATTTAGCAAATTTTATCTAAGATGAACATGGTTTAATTTCACTGTGTTAGTATTTCTAAAGACTTGTCTCAGCTGTTTGTCTGCAACTATCATATTGAGCTCTACGTAATTCCTCCAGTTCTATCTCTCTTTCTTGTTCCTTCTTGATTCTGTAAATCCTCTTCTTTTCCCTCAAATACTTCTTTCTGTTGTGTAACATGCAACTGATCTTCAACAAAATTATCACAAAAATGATTACAAATAAAGGTGTTAAAATCTTGCCAAGAAGTGAACCACCGATTTCTTGAAACCATGTTTTGATTGCTTGAAATCTTTTAGAAAGACGTTCTGAAAAATCATTCTCTTCTAAAGGAACAATTTCTGAGTGCATTTCTTTAACATTTTTTTTTTATTACTTTTATTAGGCATCAGCAGAAAAAAAAAAAAGAACAAGAAGAGAAGCACCTATATACATCGAGTCAAAGGCAGAAATACTAATATGATTCACTTCCATAATTTCTCACTTTTCAATCCAGTTAGTAACTGGAAGCCATAATTTACAGCCAAATGTCTTCCTTCTTATAGCTTTCAGTTTGTACAATGCAGTTTCAAGATGATACAAAGAGAGAAGCTTATTTCGCCACAAAATTTGGTGGTTCTTCATCAAGCCAGCCGGACGTGACACAGAAACGGAAAACAGACATACTTATAAAAACAAACCCAAATACTGAATCTGAGATTGAGTTAGAGGCATTTTCTTCACACCCCAACAAAACCAAAGATGCAGTTAATTTAGTTGAAATACCCAATTCGGCTGTGAGAAAATGCTCCACATCGGCAATAAATGTTGCCAATCTTGGGCAATTAAAAAACATATGAATAGCGTCTGCTCCATAAAGATTACAACGGCTACAACTCGTCCCACGTCCGACACTCCATTTGGCTATCTTCCCCGGTGTATAATACAGTGCGAATATAGACATATAATGCTGACTAATTAATAACCCATTCATTAAAACCTTTCTAGCGATTGCTAAACTTCTCTCTATATTTAGAAAGGGGATATTTAATTTCTGCTGCCATTTGCTCCCCACCACCTCTAAATCGTCCTCTCTTTTTTCCAAAATTAATTGATACAGAAATCCGATTCTTTGTCGGTGTTCTATTGCTTCTAGAATTTCAATTTTCTCCCAAAAAATTAATGACTGTGAAAACTTTTGTAGGCAAAAGCTTCGAACCTGGAGGTATTTAAAAAAATCGGATCGGTGTATGTGATAAGTGTTTATCAAATGTTCAAATGATACAAAATCTTGTTCTATAAACAGATCACCTAGCTTATTAATACCTAAATCATTCCACCTATGCATTACCCCGTCCTGAAATATCGCCGGCAAAAAAGAACATTTCTGCAAGGGTGTATATTTCGTTACATTTATATTGAGACGACATTTCTTCTTAACAGCTCGCCAGATGGAGTAAGCTGTATCAAATATCTTAAACTTCGTTTTTTTGTAGTAACTGGGCTCTACGATCCTATTTAGACATTGTTTCGCCTCTGTCCCCAAGAGCATTTCATAAATGGAAGGGATCAGGCATTCCTCCAAATGATCCTCTGGTAATAGAAGTACACCCATATATTGCATTATAGCCATCCAATGATAGATTTGAAAATTTGGCACAGCCCATCCCCCTCTTTCTCGAGGTAATTCACAGCTTTTAAGTGCTCTCCTGGCTCGACGATACCCCCATAAAAAACTAGAGCTCATTCTCTCCAGCCGTGCAAAGTAGCCGGATGGAATTAACAGAGGTATAGCTCGGAAAATATATAAAAATTTAGGGAAGATAAGCATTTTTATCAAATTACTGCGGCCTAGTAGGGATAGTCTCAAATTATTAACCCTTTCTAAAATCTTGTTTGATGATGCTATTACTGGATCTAAATTAATTGGAATAATTTCCTCAATATTGGCCGAAATTTTAATTCCAAGATATGTAGCCTCCTTATCTATCTTCATGTTTTCTGGATATCCCACCACGGAGTGGATGAGCTGGGTTTTGTCAATATTCAGTTTATAGCCAGAAACCAGGCCAAATTCCTCTGCTAGTTTTATGATATTAGGAAAGGCTATATTGAGGTCTGCCGTGGCCACAGCTATGTCGTCAGCGTAAGCGCAGACTTTTATTTCCCAGCCATTCAGTGATACTGGTTTAACTGCGGGGTTATTTTCCAACTTTCTTATAAAGGGGTCAATATAAAGGGCGAATAGCAGGGGGGAACAGGGACATCCCTATCTCGTCCCCCTTGCTATCCGCACCGGGCCTGACAAAGAGCCCGAGATCCGAATTACCGCAGTCGGATGAATGTAAAGTGATCTTATAGCTTTAATAAAATTTTTAGGGATTCCCAACTTCTCCATCACTGACCACAAAAAGGTCCAGGTGACCCTGTCGAACGCTTTTTCAGCGTCCAGCAGGGCCACCCCGACAGGGGATCCGGTCCCCTGAGCCCAATCAAACAAAGATATTATTCGCCTGATATGGTCAGTGGTCCCTCTACCCTGTATAAAGCCATGTTGTCTTATAGAGACGAACCCTTTCATAAGATCATTTAGACGATTTTCAATAAGCTTCGAATAGATTTTGCTATCTGAATTCAGTAGAGAGATTGGCCTATAAGACCCCCATCTCCTCAGGGTTCTTTCCCTTTTTCCGAAAGGTGACAATAATTGCTTCAGCCCAGGATGGTGGGGCTTTACCCTCAAAAGCTCGCTGACAGACTTCGACCAGTTCAGTTTTAAGTTGAACTCTAAATGTTCTGAAAAATTCAAGCGGTATATTGTCCGGCCCCATGGCTTTGCCAGAGGCCAGCCCTAAGATTGCTGTTTCTATCTCTTCCCAGACAGGGGGTGCTAGGAGATTAAGATGTTGAGCCTCCGATAAAGGCATAGAGCTTGTTTCCTTTAAATATTCACCTGGATCGATAGAGTCCCTTTCCTCACTATATAGACATTGATAAAACTCTCGGAAGGCAGTCAATATCCCTACTTTTGTTTCCTGCATGTTCCCTTTTAAATCCTTAATTTTTTGGATGTCACTGAATACCTGCTTCTCCCTTGCTCTTTTCGCTAACAATCTGCCGCTTTTTTCACCAAACTCATATGCTATTTCCTTATGTTGAATGTAATTAATGGCTATTGAGTCGGCTATTTTAGAATACACTTTGGCTTTTTTGATCGATAGATCTTTTTGGGCTAATCTACTCACATCTGATTCCCCTCCCTGTTTTAAGGTCTCTGCCAGCTCCTCCTCCGCTTTTATAATTTCTTCGAAATCTTTCCGCTGTTCGTTTAAAAGTTGCTTACGCTTAAACCCGGAATAGCTCAGAGTCTCCCCTCTGACTACGGCCTTGAATGTATCCCAAACCATTTCATAAGGGGCAGTACCTTTATTACAGGCGAAGAATTCGGTTATTACTTTAGACATGTATTGACAGTATTCAGTTTCTAACAATAGTTTGCGCTCGAAAGACCATCGTGGTAATTCAATGTTGCCCTCTGTTTCCACATTTAGTTCCAGCACTACCGGATTGTGATCCGATATTAACTTAGGGTGAATCTGGATTTTTGATTGTAATAAAAAAGAATGTGAAATTAAAAAGTAATCTAACCTGACAAATTTTTGATGGGGAGAAGAAAAAAAAGTAAACCCAGATAGATTCGGATTCTTCTCATGCCAAACGTCAAAGAGACCATGTTCCAGGAGTAGCCCACGTAGGGCAGTATATACAAGTTTTTTCCTACCGCTATATACGGCATTAGATCTTATGTCAGCCTTTGCCTCCAGATTGATGTTATAATCGCCAGATAATATCACTGGGGTAGCCCACTGCGCCAATTCTAAATTTAGAAAATTGAATACCTCTGGGTCATCCAAGTTTGGACCATAAATATTGCAGAGTGTGAACCCCTGCCGACCTCCCTTAAATTCAGCTAACACCCATCTTCCCCATCTATCAGCTGCCGTTTTTATACAATCCTTTTCTGTAATATTTTTGATGTACATCTCAATGTTTTTACTTTCATCGGGGATATATGTACAACAGTGTTGGACATGCAAAATCCCGCAGACTCCTCCCTCTTTTGCTAGGAGTATGTCTAGGGCAAGACGATTCTGCATTACCATTGATCTGATTGCAATAACCTCGGTATCCACTAATTGGAAACCACCAGCTGTATCAGTTGACAATCTGTCAACAATCGTGGACAATTTTCTGATTCTTCCTGCATTTAGGGTTATACCCACTAAAGGTATTACTGCCTCAAAAATGTCCCCCAAAATTTCTGAGAAACTTTCTCTTTTGTACCTATTTACATGACTACTGATTTCAAATGAACCTTCCGCATTTCTGTCGACATGAAATATTTTCGGAAAAACAAGACCAACAAAACACGTCCCATACCAATGGTCTGGGAGATTATAATAGGCTTTGTCTCCACAAACAAAATAAATTCCAGGAAAAATTGGGTCTCTACCACCTTTGAATCCCCAACCCCCCATGATTTGGTAAGTGTCCTCACAATTGCTAGCTCCCACAAAATAATTATCAAAAAGTGTGTTATCTCTTCTAATGCAAAGCTTACCACTAATTGGTTTGTCTATGTGAATTGCAACATTTTCAAAGGATTTGCCATTGAATTTTTCATCCTCTTTCTGCCAGAACTTTGATTTTGTCTGTTTGACCATCTCATTTCTTTTATAAATTGCCCTTCTTTCCTCAACAAGGTTTAGGAAAGTCTTTTCCTCAGTCCTCAATCTGCATGTTAGATTATTTCTAAAAGCATACTCATATGTGAGTTCGTTAGTCACAATGAAGAAATCCCTCATCTGTTTAGCTTGCTTATGTTTATTTAAGCTTTTCTCTATTTTCAGGTTTGCAAAAATCTCATCGTAATTAGAGTAATAATACTCCAAACGACCAGTTTGATAAAATAAACTAGCTATCACACTACAGGTTATGCCGTAAGTAAGAGGAAGCATATTGTACGTTACTCCCTCTGAAACAGAAGCAGGCAACTTCACACAGATATAACAGTCTTTGACGTCCATAACCTTTACATATTCAGCCAGAAGTCTTGAAAAAGTATTGCTAGAAAAATCACCAACAGACCTATCTTGGTGATCCTCTGGTCTGTGATCAATAACTTTGTTAGCTTTTCCTGTTGCACTATGTTTGTCTTGACTAACTGAAGCCTTGCTTGTCATATTGACCCTGTACATCTCCTTATCGATCCCGAAAGGAAAGATGACAGCTAAAACTAACCAGAGCAGAATTAATAAGAGCATACACACCAGAGTCATCTTACAGCATTTTTTAAGAATGGAGCATTTTGAGGTATTAGTCATCATAACAAAAGGCATTTTCACTAGTTTTGTTAAAGAAAACAAAAATTTAAAAATAACTGAAAAATATCTAACATTTTTAAACACCCCCCTTTTTCAAATTTTTTTTTTTTAAAACCCTCTAACAGCTTTTCTTTGACCTTGCGTCACAAGTTATTCTCCAGCTAAAACACAGTTTCTTCGACCTTGTGTCACCTAACACATTTTCTTCAGCCTTATGCCAAATTTTAAACCTAAATTCTAACATGTAAGTACCTCAATCATTGTCACTATTGTCCTCAATTTCCTCCTGACTGTTACTGTTGATCTCAACTACAGGTGGTATTATTATATAAGTCCACTCAGGCGACTTATACTTCTGGTTAGGCTTTAAGGGTCTTTTTGTCTTCCTAGAAATAACTTCTATTTTCTTTCCTGCCTCACTTTTCTTTTCAGGATCTCCTTCACTAGTTACTTCATTAATCTGTTCCTTAGACTTTTTAATCAATCTGAATTTCAATCTTTCATTTTCACTCGGCCAATTATCACCCTTGGTAATTTCGTCTTTGGCTCAGTCACATTGCATTCATTTCTCCAAGTTCTTTTTCTGAATTTCCTTATTTGACAATCTTCATCACTCTCATCCGAATCACTGACAGAAACTTCGAATTTCGACTCAGGTTCTTCTCTACTCGGCAGCCTCACTCCGTTAGGAACAACATCTCTGTAACTGGTACTTGGCAATTCGTCTTCCTCTTCAATCACCTTCAACTTCCCAGCTTCAGATTTCTTGTTCCTGTATTCAGAGCTTCTTCTCTGCTTTTCGATACTTTCCTGGTCCTGATTCTCAACTTGATCAGACTCTTCTGCTGCTTCGTTTTCTAGCAGATCTTCATCATTTTCAGAGTCTACAACCACAATTTCCAAATCCTTTTCATTCAGGTTTCCATTCACATATGAATTTTTCAAATGTCGACCTGCTTGTCGAATTTCTGGATCTCCTTCAGGTTCTTCTTCAGAATCCGAATCAGCTGTAATATCACTCTCTTCATTAGAGTTTTCAGGTGTAGGCACACAAATGGTATGACTGGGATGTATCCACCGTTTTATGCCTCTGCACTTCACTGCATTCGTCGTTACAAGAATCACCTGTCTCGCTTTCTGCCACCTTGGTACCAAACAGTTCCTTCTTCGGTGAACTTTTGTTCTCACCCAATCTCCAGGTGACAGATCATGTGCTTGCTCTTTGTCTCTTGACTGAACTTCAGTTCCCACCTGATTAGACACAGAATTCACGACATCAGATAGCTTCCTGCAATACTCCAAAATTGCACTATCATTAATGCTCAACAGTTTTCCTACTGGTATAAATGCCTGTCTCATGACTCTGCCCATAAGAATGTCATGTGGACTTAAACCTGTCTTTTTATCTGATGTACTGCTTAGAGTCATCAAAACAAGTGGAAGAGCATCTGTCCACTTTATACCTGTAGCTAGACACATTTTTGCAATCCTGTTTTTAATTGTTCCATTTATCTTCTCCACAACTCCAGATGCCTCTGGTCTGTATGCACAATGCAACTTCTGCTCAATGTGTAAAGCTTCACAAATCAATTCCATTAACTTGTTTTCAAAATGACTTCCTCTATCACTCTCCACAGTCACTGGGAAACCGTACCTGGGTATTATCTCCCTCAAAAGTAACTTCGCAACAGTAATTGCATCATTGTGACGTGTTGGAAATGCCTCAGCCCATCTTGAAAACAAACAGACAAACACCAAAACATAGTGCAATTTGTTGTGCTTTGCATTTCAATGAAATCCATCTGTAATCTGGTGAATGGACCACCCTCCCGTCCTATTGTTCCCGTTCCCACAACTGTCTTTCTGTTTGGGTTCATTTGTTGACAAATCAAACACCTTTGACAGAGGGATTCTGCAATCGTTCTGAACTTAGTATTAAACCAAGTCTCCCTAAAGAGCCTAATCATTGAATCTCTTCCAATATGACCTGGGCCATGATACATTCTGGCCATGTCAGCAATCATGCAATTTGGTAAAACTACCCTGCCATCTTTGTAAGTCCAAACTCCATCCTCATCTCGCTGTCTACATTTTGCTTTCAACCATGTGTTTTTCTCCTCATCATCAGCTTCATCTTGTAAATCTTTGACTTCCTGCCATGTTTCAACTATTGATGTTAGCATTAATGAATTTAAAACATGTTCATTGTTTTTCTCCCGATTAAGTGAAAAATGAGTTCTTGCGCAGTACTTTGCAATTTCGTCTGCGTAAGCATTTCCTTTTGTAATGAAATCATCACCTTTTTTATGAGCAGCACATTTTACTACTGCAATTTTCTCTGGCAACTGTATGCCATCAATTAATCTTTTAATCAAATTGGCATTTCTGATTGGTAAACCTGCTGATGTCAAATATCCTCTCTGAGACCAGAGCTGTCCATAATCATGCACAACTCCATATCCATATTGACTATCAGTTATTATGGTGATTCTTAAATTTACTGCTTTTTCACAAGCACGAATTAAAGCAACCAGTTCTGCTACTTGAGCTGAACGAACTCCTTCAAGACATGATGCTTCCACAACATCTGCAACTGTGCAAACTGAATAGGCTGCTCTCAAAAAGCCTTATTCAGTTCTTAGACAAGAACCATCAACAAAGTAGACATGATCAGATTCAGGCAATGGTACAACTTTAATGTCGTGCCTTGGCTTGTACAATATTCCAAAACATCCAAGCACTCATGATCAACATCATTTTCATTTCTAACTTCTGTTACAATTCCATCAGGCAATAATGTGGAAGGATTTAAATTCACACATCTTGCAATTGAAACATTATCTGATCCCAGAATAATTTTTTCATACTTTGTAAGTCTGTTACTTGTTAAGTGTTGCGTTTTGCTCCTAGTAAGGAGAATTTCAACTGAATGGGGAACATAGACTTTAACAGGAAATCCCATTATGATTCCTTCACTCTGTTCAAGGCTCACACTTGTCGCTACAACTGCTTTTAAGCAACCTGGTAATGCTTTTGCAACTGGATCAAGGACTGGTGGGAAGTATGCAATATGTTTCCTCAATTTGCCATGTCTCTGTATCAACACAGACAATGCACATCCTTCTCTCTCACTGCAATACAGTTCAAAATCTTTTTCATAGTCTGGCATCCCCAGAGCTGGAGCTTCACACAAGCTTCTTTTGAGTTTTTCAAAAGCTTCCATTTCAATTTCTGTAAGAACAATTGGATCTTTTTTGTCAGTCTCTGCAGTGGCTTCGCAATTACTGAAAATCCACTAATCCATTGACGACAATAGCCAACCATCCCTAGAAACATTCTGATCTGTCTTTGTGTTCTTGGAGGTTGCATTCCCTGAATCATTTTAATTCTCTCAATTGTCACCTGTCTAATTCCCTTTGCAATTCTATGACCAAGATATTTTACTTCTTGTTTACAGAACTGCAATTTTGCAGGAGACACTTTATGTCCTTCATCTGCCAGGTGATTCAAAAGAGTAATTGTATCTGTAACACATTTATCTCTAGTCTTTGCTGCCACTAGAAGGCCATCAATGTATTGAACCAAAGTTGATCTACCAGGTAAATCTAGATCTTCCAAAGATTTCTTTAATAGCTCATTAAAGATAGAAGGACTCTCTGTATACCCTTGAGGAATTCTACACCATGCTAGTGTACGACCTTGGAACCGGAATGCAAAGATTTCCTGAATCTCTGGATGCAATGGAACAGTAAAGAAAGCATTGCAAAGGTCAATGACAGTATACCATTCTGCATCATGCGGAATTTGGTAAAGAATGACTGCTCGGTTTGGAACAACTGGACAACAAGGAACAACTATCTGGTTAACCTTCTCAAATCCTGAACAATTCTGTACGTTCCGTTTGGCTTTTTGATCCCCATGATCGGAGAATTACAAGGACTGCTCTCAATTTCTTTTAAAACACCTTGCTTTATGAATTTTTCAATCACAGGAATGACACCCTCAATTGTTTCAGCCTTCATTTTGTACTGTGGGATATTTGGAAAATCAATCCCCTGCTTTACTGTAATTTTGACTGGATCAACATGTTTCATGAGACCCATTTCATTTCCAGTTAAATCCCAAATTTCAGCTTTGACTGTCTTTTTTAATTCTTCAGGCAAATTCTGTTTATCAAAAACTGGGATCAATTTTGTTTTCTCCGCTTCAACCATTAACATTGTTAATTTATATAGCCCATCTTCCTCCATCGTTTGCAGCTCAATACCCTCCGGTGAGCAATATATTTTACTATTCATCTTACATAAGATGTCTCTTCCCAACAAGTTCACAGTACTGCTATTGCAAACTACAAATCTGTGTCTGTCTTTAAAATTGCCAATTTCTATTTTCACAGGTTCTGTCAAATCTGTTTTAATTTGCTGATTAGCTACACCAACTACTTGGATGGTATCCCCAGAGAGAGGTAGGTTTTCAATTTCCACTGATCTAACAGTAGAACGGGTAGCACCAGTGTCCACAAGAAAAGTGATCTCTACATCATTCACTTTACCATTTCCAAATGGACCAGACTGGTCAACCTCAAGAGTGGCTCCAAGCACACACTCTTCCCCCTCTCTCAGGCACCGTCATAAGCAGTCATCAGAATCACTCCCTTGATTTTCTGTTAACAATAATTGTCCTGATATAATTTGCACATTTGGTCTTTGAGTTCTTATTACCTGTTCACCACCGCTGAATCCTGTACTTGTGTTATACCTCTGACCACCCCCACAATTTGGAGGAGGAGGCTGGGGAATCTGACTCTGTTGATTTACTAACTGTCGCTGTAGCTGTTGCTGAATGAGGAAAATTATATTTTGCCTTGTTATATGTGCCTACGTGTTCCCCATCCTATGTTATATGTGCATGATCGATATGCATATATCCCCTATGATCGATTTAAGACGCAATTATAGTTGTGTCCAACTCTAGTATGTCAGTATCCAGTTCTCGTGAAAGCAACGAGTATTAGGCCTATGTTGCCACGGTTTACATTGTGCACGTTAATTCACCGCATTGTCCCCGTTTCTAGGCCTCAAAAAGGGCCCGGACACCAGATTCAAGCTCCAGTCTCCTGAACCCACTCCGAGGAGCGATGCAGCCCCCACCTGCATCCCTGACCCTTCACTTACTTCCTGCCAAGCAGCGCGGTGCCCGGCCTGGCTCTGCCTGCCTGTCTGCCAAGAATATGTTATGCTTCCAGTTATCAGTCCAGCTTCTCGTCTTCTGCATTCCTAAGCTACTGAACCGCATCAGAGGTTCAGCTATAGTCTAGTCTTTCTGTCTCCATGTAAGAGAAATACTGTATTAATATTCATAGAAGATTCATAGCACACGCAATACATGTAGAATAGATGCATGCACCAGCCTTAGTGTCAAGTAGCCTTTGTCCTGATAACTTTTAAGATTCTATCAACATGTACTCCAAACACGAGATACCAGATATGCTATAGGTACATGTCATCCTGACACCGCAGACTTTAGTCTCCTCTTCTAGTGCAGAAGTCATAGCCCCCAGTTCTCCCTAGTAACACGTCATTGCCCGTTTGCGCGCACCACTAGGTTAAAGGTCCCAGCTGCTCAGGTAGCCCCCTCCATGTTTCCGCCCATTCATGACACTTTTGTGACGTTTCACATCACATGTCTCAGTACACGCCCTGTGCGCGCCTTCTGTTTCCGCCCATGTGTTCTTATCTTACGCTTGTCATAAGTTACGCCTACTGTATGTAATGTATTTGAAATGTCTTACTATATATACACTGCACTGTTAATGAAATGGTGCAGCTGCCTTCCTTCCTTCCTATTTTATTTCAGGCTGTCCCGATCCAGTCCCTTCCCTTTTGCCTGAATAAAGCCTGTTCAACTCGGATACATCGGATCCTGCCTCTTATTTATTGAGCTATCTGTTATTGTTAATATATTCAAAAATAGTACCGGTAATTAATTATTTATTTACCACAGAAATGGCGCCCGAACAGGGACGAGCCCCTTCCTCACGCGCTGGCGATGCAACGCCGGTCCCCTGACCCTCTGCAGCCGTGACGGAACAATACCGTGCACGTGCAGATATTTCTGCTTCAAGTCTCCCTCAGGCCCACGGAGGAGACGGAGACTGCGGTCCGACATCCAGACGAAGCGGTGTGGAATGCGGTTCGTCCCGACCAGAGCCCAAGCCGAGAGAACAAGGTCCGAAGTATCCGGAGGCCCACCTGTTTCTGAAGTCCGAAGTTCGTAGTCCGACGTCGTAGCAGTCCAGTCCAGTCCGAGGCCTTCCAGTTTCTGCTTCCCGGTGAGTACCGTCACGGGGGAAGTATCTAGACAGGATCATTAGTTTGTTCCTGGTCCGTTGGGTTTGGGTACACAGATCCAGTCCGAAGTATTCACCTAGGTGGATACGGTCCGACGTGTCTCTTTATGGGACCGGTATGTTCTGTACTGTTTTAGCAGTGCATCCAGTAATTCTAGTAAGTCTGTTCTCGAGAAATTCATGTGTTCTGTTTTCAGTGTATCAGGTAGTATTCTGTTCGAACTGTTATTAATGTATTTTTATGTCGTGGTATGAGAGATTTGTTTGCTATTCTATTACTGTGATTATTGTGTATTGTGTTCCAAGTGTATTACCGAAATGCCTCTGTTCTCGAAATTACGTCAGTTAAAGACCAGAAAAGGGTTACTCGAAGAAGCAGTTCCTGTCCCTCCTAGGGTCAGTCCAGGACATTTTATGTATCACAAGCATGGCTTAGATGCCATAATATATCTAGACTTATGGGCGGACTATACTAAGGAACTAGAAGAGAAATATAGATGGCCCGTATCAGGTACATGGGATGCCGAGTGCATCATGCGAGTAGAAGAAGCATTATGGAAAAAGAAAGCCAGACAGTCCCAGAAAGATGCCATCGAGTTATGGCGCAAAGAATCTCATAAAAGAACCGAAAAAGAATTCAGAAAAACAGAATTAAGTAGGGAATCCGCCGAAAAAGCCCAAGAAAGGGAATTAATAGAAGAAGGTGAACGAGTTAGAGCAGAACAGTCAGACAGACAGAGAAATGCCCTTATTAAAGGTATGTATCCTCTTCTTGCCGAGGGCTTGCCAAAAGAAACCCCGGAAGCACCCTGTAATTTACCGCCGCCAATGGTCCCGATTAAGCTACGTCATAAACCGACCGCAGCTGAAATTTTTCTTTCGTCCTATTTGGACGACACAGTCCCAGCCTATGCAAATCCTGTTCCGCCTGCTCCCGTTAATAATGTAATTCCTGTTCCGCCAACTACTGTTCCCGGGGGCCAAGTTAATGTGCCAGCACCCCCGGACCAGCCCACAGTAAACGTACCCGCTTTGCCAGTTACCTTACCAGCCTGTACAGTATTCACCGACGATTCTAGTTTAGGTGCCGCGGGGGGAGGTTCTCCTCGCACGCCGCCTCAACCGAAACGTCTGACGCTGCATGACGTAGCGTTACAGCGTACGCCAAAAGTGGCGACATACACAGATCTCAAGCGACTTCTTACTGACTGTATATATGATCCAGTTCCAGGCGAAGATCACATGATCTTATATTCAGTACGTTTAAGACGGGTGGCCAGCTTTTTGATCACCCTGCCCGATATGAAGGAACATCTAAACAGAATATATCGTTTTACACGTACAGGAGAGAATCCAGGAAGTATTCACGAAGCCCTGGTTCAAAGAAAAGTCGAGACTCAGCTCATGATTTTAAAGTTCCTGATTAACTGTTTAATAAGAGAGCAAGATTATCCAGAAAAAGACCAAGACGAGATGAAAGTCCTGACCAGGTGGAGTGACAATATAGCCGAGGGAAAACACAAGACACAAGGTTGTATAGAGAGTATGTATAAGAAAATTCGTAAGGAAATAATACGTATACACAAGGAACGAGAAGCAAAGAGAGCGACCGAGAAAGAGAGTGACTCTTCTACTGAAGAGGTAGACAGCGAGAATCCCGACAGAATAGCGTATGTAGGTAGAACTAGACTTTCCGACCGACATTCACGCCTAGATTACAAGAAAGTTTTTCCTCCTCCAGCACCAGAACAGTGTTCTCTTGAGCAAGTATTCCAAGCTACCGATCGAATTCTGAAATCACGAATAGGGTATAGCGAGCTTAGTACAATGCATGAACAAGAACTAGCCCGATCAGCAGTCCGATGGACTAGTGATTCTACCACGTTTCCAGACGAAATAGTGGCCCAAACGTTTCTGAAACTGCCCCCAGCCGAGCAACGTCTGGTGGGCACATATATGATTCAGCACCTCATTACTCTGTATGAGGAACAACATTCTGATCCAGGTCCTCTACATGATATATTGAACGAGTTACTCCAATACAGATGGAAAGGTCTAGGTACCGATTTAATTAGTGTCATTCTAGAACAGCGCCACAAATACCGAACGTTTCTGAATCCACATTTTGTTCACGTCTCACCCCCAGAAAATAAATCATTCTACATAGACAGACAGAATCCGTTACGAGAAGTACATCCAGTCAAGAAAGAAGATGGTAGTCTAGAACGAGTATTTGTTTACACCCCTATCACGAAAATAGAACTCTTGGAAATGAAAAAGTTAATTCCCTGTCACGATAAAGATCCAGCAGGGTTTCACCGTGAATTAAAGGACATGCTCCGTATGGGAGAATACACGTATCCTGATATCATTAAAATGTTAAAAGTCCTGTTGCCTGCGGGCATATATGAAAAACTCAAAGAAAAAGAATGGGAGGTGGGCGAGAAAAAGATAGATTGGACAGCATTAGAAACTGAAGATAATACACGAGTTCCAGGTACTGGTCTTGGGGATAAAGCTAAAGCTTTGCCCGAATTGTTAATACAAGTCTTGCCAAGATTACTAGCCACGAAAAAGGAAGATTGGGATGCCATCTCAGCCTGTAAACAGAAACAAGACGAAGATACTAGTGATTTTTATTCTAGATTTGAGAAATGTTTCATTATTAATAGTGGTCTGAAAACAAGTAGTGAGTCGTATCCTCATCTTTTTGTTACCAAACTAGTCGAGAATTCAAGTCCACAAGTTAAAAATCGAGTACTGAAAGTCGAAAGTACCTGGCAAGCTAATACTCCGTCACAGATGCTCCAGATGCTCCAGTACCACCAGAACAGAATCAGGGAAGAGCAGGAACACGAAAAGAGACGTATGAAAGACACGAAAAGGAAAGTATTAGTTGCACAATCTGTTCCACAAGACAGTCAGAAGAGGGGTCCGAATCAAGCCAGTCATCCGACAGCTCCCGTTAAAGGGACATGCAATTACTGTAAACAGCCAGGTCATTTTATAAACGAATGTGCAGTTCTAAAACACAACATAGCTACTGGTAAGACGAAAGAAAGACCACGTCCGCCTAGACAAGAACAAGTTTCACAGACTTCCCAGCCACCGCAGAATGCACAACAGACAGTTACAGTACCGCAGCCTATCGCTGCCACACAACATGTTACACAGCAGATGTACCAGTATGCACAGTCAGAGTATCCAGATTATCAGCCATATTCATGAAACAGCCTAGAGAGGGAGGTAGACTTGCCTCTCATCGAGATTCCTGTAGATCAAGAGGGTCCCTATGTACACAGTCAGGTATTGGGGAAAGACAGAAAGTTTCTGATCGATACAGGGGCAAGTAGGACTACCATCAGTCATGACGAGGTTCCAGGGGCTCCGCTCTCAGGCTCTAGAAATGTTTCCCTTGGATTTTCAGGAAAGCCTATTGTTAATGAAATATCGAAACCAGTTACTCTAGAAGTTGGTCCATTGTCCCGAACTACAGACTTGTTACTCACGAAATCTTGTCCAGAAAATCTATTAGGCATTAGAACTCTGAAAGAATTAGGAGCAGTAATATGCTGCTCCCCAGAAGGGGTCCGTTTGTTTCTCCGTGATTTTAAAGGTCATTATGTATTACGTGATTTTGATCCAAGATTATTGAATGTACCACAGCATTTATGGGCGCAAGGTCCAACTGATGTAGGTTGTATGCATATCACACCCCATCGTGTTACCCCGAAGCCAGGTGTTGTATTACCACGAATCAGACAGTACAAATTGCCACCTGAGGCTGTAGCAGCCTTATCCAAAATTATTGACAAGCTTATTGTTCAAGGAGTGGTTGTAGAAACTGACTCCAATGTATGTAATTCTCCTATCATTCCAGTCCTGAAACGTACTGATCCAAATGTACCTCCCGTTTATCGATTAGTGATTGACCTTCGAGAACTTAATAAATGTATCATACCCCAATACCCAGTGGTCCCTGATATTTCCTCACTCTTGACAGCCATTGATTCTGAAGCCACATTCTTTACAGTTATCGATCTCAAGAACGCATTTTTCAGCGTCCCCATTCATCCAGACAGACAGTTCCTTTTCGGATTCTGTTTAAATGGAAGAAGCTATAAATTCACACAAGCTCCTCGAGGTTTCACAGAAAGTCCTAGTATTTACAGTCAAGCACTTAAAAGACAACTAGACAATATTCACATGCCAACTGACACTGCCCTGCTCCAGTATGTCGATGATCTACTGATCACAGCCCGTTCTGAACGTGACTGCGAACGTGCGTCACTTACAGTTCTGTATTTTCTGGCCGAGATGGGGCACAAGGTGTCCCCTTCTAAATTGCAATTCTGTGTCCAGCAAGTGGTATATTTAGGACACTTACTGTCCAAGAGGGGTAGGCAGTTGACACCAGACCGTATCCAGTTAATAGCACGTCTTCCACAGCCCAAGACTCAGAAGGAGGTACGAGCTTTTATCGGCCTCACTTCTTACTGCAGACAATGGATTCCTCAGTATGCATTGCTAGCCAAGCCACTGATACAGTTAACGACACAGGAGGCATCCGTATCGACTGTCCTCCCTTGGACCCAGGAACATACACTTGTTTTCAATGAGTTAAAGAAAGTTTTATGCCAAGCACCTGTTCTAGCAACACCAAACTACAGTAAGCCTTTTACACTTTTTGTCACTGAACGTGATGGTACTGCATTATCTGTTCTCACACAAGATCAAGCAGGACAATACAAGCCCTGTGCTTATTTTTCTAGCACATTAGATCCGGTGGCCCAGGCGCTGCCTGCGTGCCTCAAGTCAGTTGCAGCCACAGCACTAGCTATCAGACAAAGTGATTCCATAGTGTTAGGACACTCCCTGACAGTACAAGTTCCACACTCCGTGGAAGTTCTTTTGAACCGAACACAGACTCAGCACTTGACAATTGCACGTTTAACAGGTTATGAATTGACACTGTTCCAGCCACACATAGAAATCAGACGCTGCAACATTTTAAATCCAGCTACACTGTTACCGTCAGTTACCTCAAATCCTGCCACACATGACTGTGTGGAAGTTGTTAACACCATGACAAAGCCAAGACAAGACCTGACAGACATTGCATTACCTAATCCCGACCTGACACTTTATGTGGATGGTTCATGTATGAGAACTAGTACAGGAGAACTAGTAGCCGCGTATGCAGTGACTACCGAAACCGAAGTTATAGAATCACATCGTATTGACACCCTGTCTGCTCAAGCAGCCGAGCTTGTCGCTCTGACCCAAGCCTGCATACGTGCCAAGAACCTGAAAGTAAACATATACACAGATTCACGTTATGCATTCGGAGTCGT
This sequence comes from Lissotriton helveticus, assembly GCF_964261635.1. NCBI lineage: Eukaryota > Metazoa > Chordata > Amphibia > Caudata > Salamandridae > Lissotriton > Lissotriton helveticus. The sequence goes on from NC_136067.1 coordinate 1,534,384,519, forward strand.
ACACGACTTTGGAGTACTCTGGCAAGAAAGAGGTTTTATGACTTCTCATGGAACCAAGATTCAGCATGGCCCCCTCATTCAAGCTCTGTTAGATGCAATACATTTACCGACAGCTATCGCTATCATGAAGTGCAAAGCACATACGAAAGTCACTGACATCATTTCCCAGGGTAACGATCTAGCAGATCGAACAGCCAAGCTTACAGCCCAGACTCCAGACATTCCAGTTAACACGACACCGACACACATTCCAGATCAGACTACTTGTATGACAGTTAAGGACCCTACACAAGATGTCATAGATATACAGTTACATGCCACTCCAGAAGAAATCAAGAATTGGTCTGAACAAGGAGGGGTCCAGACAGATCAAGGATGGTTGACAAAGGGAAAAGCCACATGGTTTCTCCCCGACTCTATGGTTCAAGTCATTATTAACACCGCACATAGTCCAGCACACTTAGGAGAAAAAGCCATGTTAGACAGTATCCAGAATATCTGGTTCAACAAGCATTTACGAGCAGCAGCCAAACAGAAAGTACGTACCTGCATGATCTGTTGTCAGTTTAATCCAGGTAAAGGTGTCCCGGTGGAACAAGGTGGATTCCATCCTCCTGACCACCCTTTTGAAGTCCTCCAGATGGATTATATTCAGATGGAGCGATGTCGAGGTTTCAAGTATGTCCTCGTAGTTGTATGCGCTTTGTCCAGGTGGACAGAAGCATATCCAGTTCCAGATTACACAGCTGCGACCACTGCCAGGCAGTTGGTTCGTGAGTATTTTCCCCGCTATGGATTACCTAGGGTCGTGTATTCAGATAACGGCCAGCCATTCTCATCCGAGCTCATGAAACAAGTTTCCCTTCTGTTAGGGTACCAGTGGAAGTTCCATTGTGTACGCCATCCTGAAGCAGCCGGTCTCGTAGAGAGACATAACCAGACTCTGAAAATCCGCATCACCAAAGTATGTGCAGAGAAAGGTGTAGATTGGATAGTAGCACTGCCAGTCGCCCTTTTCTATATGAGAATGGTCGCTCACTCCCGTTCAGGTCTGTCTCCGTATGAGATAGTGTTTGGTCGTCCCCCGAACATGTGGGGTACACCTAGACCCCGTATAATTACCGATGTTGATAGTAATATGCTGACAGATTACCTTGCTTCCTTGATGTCTGCACTACAATCTTGTCGTTCACAGGTTGCCGCTGCATTTCCAGACAACACCGATGTGAAACCGCACGAGGTCGTTCCGGGTGATTTTGTACTTATAAGGAACTTTGATCGTTCAAGTCCGCTGGAGCCCCGCTGGAAGGAGCCCCGCCTCGTTCTTCTCACCACCCGGACAGCAGTGAAGGTCGAGAACAGAAAAGGGTGGCTACACGTGAGCCACGTCAAGAAATTCCATGGACTTAAAGCAAAAACTTTTCTCAAAGACTGCCCCGTTCTCAAGGACTGCCCAGACACTGAATCTAAACTTCCCTTGTTAGAGAAAACTCCGCAGCAGGAGTATAAATCAAAACTAAGGTCTAGTAAGTCAGCCAGTTTAATTGTCTAAGTCCCTCTCGGGTGAAACGGTTAGACAGGTTCCTGACATGTATAAGACAGACCCACACAGTGAGAGAGTTAGTCAAAACTCTAAGAGATGTATCATTACTATGTTCTTTCTATTGTTTTTAAGCCTTATGGTTACATGCATCAGTTATGCGTTACATTTATGTTTTCCTATTTCACATGTACATATGTTTTCTAATGTTACAGTAGAGCACACTTTTAGTGACCTGCCTCCTCACGAGTTATCCTATCGTCTTGCCATGCGTAATAATACTTTTATCCGAATGCTGCACTATTCACACCAGACCAGCAATGCCACTAATTGTTGGGTGTGTGGTCGACTCCCCCCTTTCCAGACACCGAAGGGAGTTCTGCCACTCTTTCCCTATCCGTTTTCACATAATGGTTCGTGTGGAGCATGGTCCACGTTAACGTCATCCTCAAATGATATGTCCCTTCTGAATCGAACATGTTTCCCAGACAAGCAAGGTCTTTCCCATAGAATAGGGTTAGATCTAGAAAATGAAGTATATGATCTAGGTAATTATTCCTCGAATTTCATGGTTTTGAATGTTCAGTCCGAGACTACTCTAGATTTGCCTGCTATTTCAGTTCTACCAGTTAAAGGCGAATTATGTGTCAGAAAGAATGGTTCCGCACATGTAGGACATAGTGATTGTACTACTATGGTCGAGTATAGTGACAGTGGGAAATCTATTTTCAAAGCCTCACGTCATTCTTATTTTGTGTGTGGTCAGACCGCATATGTACGTCTGCCCCTAGATTGGGATGGAACATGTTATATTGCCTTCCTACTGCCACCAGTTTTTCTAGCCCCATCTGATTATCACAGAAACACACATCCAGTACACGTTAGACATAGAAGGGAGACTGAGTCCCCAATTGTCGATCAAACTGAAACTGCCTTAGAACAGTATCAAGACTTCACTAAAGGTTTCTTTTTCTTTATAGGTCCTGTCCAGAATAGTAAGCTAATACGTAGGCTAACCAGAACCCTTGAAGCAGTAGTGAATGAGACTACTTCCGCTCTAGGTAATTTAACTGAAGAACAATCTGCTATTAGATTTGTCGTGCTCCAGAATCGTCTCGTTCTTGACGTCATCCTGGCCGATAGAGGAGGAGCTTGTAGAGTCATCGGATCTAGTTGCTGCATTTTCATTCCTAATAACGCGCCGTCTGTTTATTCAGCTATAACCAGACTTCATAAAATTGCCCATCAGTTACATCAGAATCCAGGCACCTGGACATGGTCCGGTTGGCTCTGGAGTATAATATCTGCCTGGGGATGGAAAGTATTGTCATTCCTAGGTATAGCAGTAATGATCATATTCAGTTGCTGCCTCTGTTTACAATGTGGCCCTGCGATTTGCGGCTTGTGTGCTACCTCTTGTATTCCTAGTCCTAAGTCCCGTTCCAAGACAATTCGAGACGAGCAAATGATGCTATATGAACAGATAGATGGTATCATGAATATTGATGTTTCCTGATGGAAACGTAGGGCACAAGGAGGGAATGAGGAAAATTATATTTTGCCTTGTTATATGTGCCTACGTGTTCCCCATCCTATGTTATATGTGCATGATCGATATGCATATATCCCCCTATGATCGATTTAAGACGCAATTATAGTTGTGTCCAACTCTAGTATGTCAGTATCCAGTTCTCGTAAAAGCAACGAGTATTAGGCCTATGTTGCCACGGTTTACATTGTGCACGTTAATTCACCGCATTGTCCCCGTTTCTAGGCCTCAAAAAGGGCCCGGACACCAGATTCAAGCTCCAGTCTCCTGAACCCACTCCGAGGAGCGATGCAGCCCCCACCTGCATCCCTGACCCTTCACTTACTTCCTGCCAAGCAGCGCGGTGCCCGGCCTGGCTCTGCCTGCCTGTCTGCCAAGAATATGTTATGCTTCCAGTTATCAGTCCAGCTTCTCGTCTTCTGCATTCCTAAGCTACTGAACCGCATCAGAGGTTCAGCTATAGTCTAGTCTTTCTGTCTCCATGTAAGAGAAATACTGTATTAATATTCATAGAAGATTCATAGCACACGCAATACATGTAGAATAGATGCATGCACCAGCCTTAGTGTCAAGTAGCCTTTGTCCTGATAACTTTTAAGATTCTATCAACATGTACTCCAAACACGAGATACCAGATATGCTATAGGTACATGTCGTCCTGACACCGCAGACTTTAGTCTCCTCTTCTAGTGCAGAAGTCATAGCCCCCAGTTCTCCCTAGTAACACGTCATTGCCCGTTTGCGCGCACCACTAGGTTAAAGGTCCCAGCTGCTCAGGTAGCCCCCTCCATGTTTCCGCCCATTCATGACACTTTTGTGACGTTTCACATCACATGTCTCAGTACACGCCCTGTGCACGCCTTCTGTTTCCGCCCATGTGTTCTTATCTTACGCTTGTCATAAGTTACGCCTACTGTATGTAATGTATTTGAAATGTCTTACTATATATACACTGCACTGTTAATGAAATGGTGCAGCTGCCTTCCTTCCTTCCTATTTTATTTCAGGCTGTCCCGATCCAGTCCCTTCCCTTTTGCCTGAATAAAGCCTGTTCAACTCGGATACATCGGATCCTGCCTCTTATTTATTGAGCTATCTGTTATTGTTAATATATTCAAAAATAGTACCGGTAATTAATTATTTATTTACCACATGAAGACTCAATTCATTCAACTGTCGCTGTAGCTGTTGCTGCAGATCTACATCATTCTGCATCTGTGGGTTTAATGATGCATTTTTAAAATTTCTGGGCGGGTTTTTACACTCACGCTTCCAATGTCCAATTTCGCCGCAATTAAAACAAGGCAATTTCTGCTTTAACTCCTCAATGTTAACATTACATTTTTGCTTATTAAAGTTATTTTTAAACTTTCCCTGACCCTGATTCTGATTCTGTACAAAATTTACATTTTTTTTTCAAGGTTTGCAATCTGATGTTCCGCTACTTTTACCTGTGCCCACATTGCTTTCTCTTTCAGTTTCTTCTGTTTTGCCTCCAATTCATCACTGCAGTACTTTGCCTTCCTCAAAATATCATCAACTGAGTTAGATTGCCAACCGACAATATTATTCCTGATCATTTCCCCAATTTCAGGTCTAAGACCATAAACAAATCTGTAAATAAAGTGGCTCATGTCTTTTTCATTTAATTTTTCATAGCCACTGCATTGCTTGAAAACCAATAATAATCTTTCATAGAATGAATGAACTGATTCCTTTGGCTCCTGATTTGTTCTGTCTATTTTTACCCAATCTACTTCTTTGGGGGAATCTTTTGTTTTAACCAGTAAATCACTTTGTCATACAGATCCATGACCTCTGATGCTGAAGCACCTGTCTCCTTGTTCCGATCTGGTTCTAATTTTGGCCAACTCACACCAATTTTACATTCTGTCCAAAGATCTGATGGGACAACAATATCAAAAAATCCATCAAGATCAATCCACAGAACTTTCGAAACCTTTATGAATCTATCCACCTGTCGATACCATTCCACAGGCTTCTCTCTCAGCCGAGGGAAATCATTTGTGAATAACAGAATGTCCTGTCTTGACCATGGAACATGAACATAACCACCACCTGCAATTTCTCTCATTGGAAACTGTTTAGCCAGTTTCTCTAGCCTTTCATCATCCTTCTTTTTGGTCCACTTCACCCTCCATTTACTCAAGTCACCTAACTTTTTGATGTACACAATCAGTTCTTTTATATGCATAATTCTTCCCATTGTATTGAAATTCCCAATGTCCTTCTCAGTAAAATCTAATCTGTAATGTTTTCCCAAATTTTTCTGCCTACTCAAATCAATTTCCAACTCTGCAGCCAATTCCTCCAACTGATCATATTTATTCTTAGTTTTCCACTGAATACTTTTGCTGATAAACAAGAGTTCATCATCTCGATAATACTTCAAACTGTCAGGACCAATTGTGCCAATTATTAGCTCTTCCAAATCTGCTTTTAATTTTGCCACATCAAGTTTTGAAGTGTACTCTGTTTTCTCTGGTGATTCAGCATCTGACTCTGCACCCATTGGTGTTCTGCTTAATGAATCTTGATTAAAAGTTAAATCAGGCATTTTTGTTTTTTCTCGATGTATTTCAGTTAATTCTGAATAAAAATTTTCAGCTACTTTTTGAATTTCTGTATTTAATGGAATTATTAAACCTGGTTGTTTAATTTCTCCTTGATCAAAAACAGGTTGAACAGGACCAATCGTTACTGGAACTGTCACTGCTTCCATGCCCTTAGCTATTTGTCGAATCAATTCTTCTTTTGATTGTAAATAATCTGAAGGACCTACAGTTTCCTCATTTCTGCCAATTCCCAATGAATTTCTATGAACTCCCTTCCCATTGAGGTTTCAGAAAAATTTCTATTCTCATTATAAACACTTGAATTTGTCCTTAATTCTAACCTTTCAGGGATTCTAAAAGATTCTGAATTATTGGGGTACAATCTGGATGATTCTTCATTTAATGGAGGTGCACTAGGTGTGGTTCCTGGAGAAACCAACGGGGTAGACCATGCACAATCTGGTTTTAAAGAAGTCTGTTTTTTTTTGTCATATAAATTTCTTCTAGAACTGGGTCTTCTGTTTCACTTTCTGCAACAACATTATTTTTCTTTTCAGTATTCTTTTGACCTGGTATTTCAGTAATCATTTCTCTTATTATATAAAGACCATCACACATGTCTGCCTGTCTCCACTGACGCATCCTATCTTCATGCGTTTCTCGTTTGTAAATCGGTGTTTTAGGAGGTCTTATTAAACCATTTGCTTCCTTCTGGAGTTGAAACATCTCATCCTCCCATTCAACTAATGCTTCAAATTGTGTTGGTCTAGGCTTTGGAACAAGAGCGGTCATTCTTTCTCTTAAGTTTTTCAAAATTCTCATGTTAAATGAACCATCTTCCGGCCAAATTAAAACGCCATCATCCTTAGTATAATGTTTCCAAACGTCAAACCATAGGCAAGTATGATAACCATATTCACCTTCCATATACGCTGCAGGTGTTTTGTATTTATGAAGTAATTTTCCACCTCGCGTCTCAATTTTCTTATCGGGTGAAATGAAATTTTTAAATCTCTGAAACAACGTAAGCCTTTTCTCTATTTTCTTGTAAAAATAACTCATGTTTTAATCAAATTTGTTCAATTTACAATGATCGTAAATGTTTTCTGGATGTTCCGCTAAACTAGCCAATCTGTGCGCGAAACACACCAACAAACCAATCAGATTAAGCCACGTCACCACCTTGCTCAACCAATGAAATTACTGTTTTCACCAAAAACCAATCAGCTTGCAGCTTGTCAGAGTCACGAGAGCCAACCAGTGCGCTAGCTGTGACGTATGTTACCCAATCACAGCGCGGACCGTGTGACATACACAGCCGCTGCGGCTTCTCGCGTCTCACTCTCAGAGCTCACCCCTCCTTCACAAAAACTTTTCACAGCGCCATTTTAAGAACACTTTTTCAATGAAACTCAATTAATTACGACAAAAAGAACAAACCATTTGTCTGTTTCTCTAAAATAAAGTGACAGTTTTTACAGACATGCAAGTATTCTTTTGCGTGGAATAGACAACGCTATTCTCACAGAATAATAATTTGTCGATAAAGTAAACTTTTACTCTACCCTTCAAACAGGTAATAACGATCTTGGTTCCCTCTGAATGCACATAAAGTAGCAGTTCAAAGTTTGACTCGAACAGAATTACAGAATCATTTACGCACTTTCAAACGGAAAGTTACCCTAACTACACATACATGAAAACTTGGCAGGACTTTAACCAGCCATAGAAATACAGAATCGCCAGCAAAATAAACGACGTTATCCTACCCTTCACTCAAGCTCGAATATATTCTATTATTCTTTTCGCAGTGAGTTTTAGAACGGGCTCTCTGTCCCTATACTCAAAGCCAAAATTTCATAGACAATCCTTACTATACATGTATTCTATCTTGCACACCTATCCCTAACACGTGTTGTACGGCCACAACACTTGTGATATAAAATAATACCACTATTCTGAAACAGTTCAAATGCACTGTGTAACTTCACTCATGTCACACCTCTCTGTACCGGTACAACTAGGATTTTTCACACTGCAGGAAAAAACCCTTTTGACTACATTTAACGAGTGACAAAACTTCAACATATGTTAGACATCGATCCTATGTCATTATCATATAGCATAATGGTTACCATAGCAACCGTATCTCTGCTACCAGTTAATTGATCTAGCGGCCCTATAGAAAATATGCCATAAGCTATGCTACCCAACTCCACAATTCTCACCATTAATTATAATTCATTCACAAGGCCCATAAACTAACATGACATATTCTGAGCAACTGAATCATGTGACTTAATTAACCTATTCACAGAATATATACATTTATATACAACTGCAGTAAATAATTTCATCACACCTTAACAAACCCTACGAAATAATTAAGCCACTGTGGCGAAAGATCTGCTAGTAGTAACCTAAATACATGAAATAACAAGACCAGCTTGTTTTTCAAAGAAAATATTTATTAATTATTTAATCAAAGAAAGTGCATTACAATCTTTTTATTTAAGCATTTTTAAAAGGTTTTTAGTAAAACGGTAATGACAGTTTTAAGCATGGAAAAAGTATATTCAAATAGAAAAGTAGTTTGGCATCATCTAAATTCTAAGTCCCTAGCTATACTTGCTCTATTAAAGAATAAGGGAAAAAGTCTTTTAGGCCCTAAAAGATCTCTTACGTGCTCCAAGAAAAGTCCAACAGCACGACTCGTCCATCTGAAGAACAGCAAGTAGCAGCTAGCCTCCCTACCAGGGGATGAGTTTTTATACCTTTCTGACTAACTTAATCCAAGAAAAATAATATAGTTTTAGCGCGATCTAAGTTCCAATTGGCTGTCAAGTGACAGGCCATCATGTCATCACATTCTTCAGAACCTCAGTTCCGTCTCTTTCTTAGAGTCCATTGTCCTTTGCTTTCGAGTCATGGGGCTTCCTTTAGTTCGCAACAATTGTATAAAATGTTCAGGACTTCCTTAGCTTGTCACACTTTTCTGCCGGTTCCTGGCCTTGGCCACACTGACTAAAAGAACAGTCAGCTCATCACATTTATTTTTCTTTCCATGTAAAAAACTTGGCAGAAAACTTCTCCATGCTGGACTCTTGCTTTCATCACGCAGAACTTTTGCCAACTGCAAATGCACTAAGCCCCAGACCACTTTTCACGTTAACTAGTATATAAACAAACACAAAAGAATAATTAATGTAAGAAATAAAGTTTGTTCTGTTACCCACCCACCTTTGCTAATCATTAACCCATTAATCTATGTTACCTGGCAGAAGCAAAACAAACCAACAAACAAGTTCGTACTACATTTAAGACAGAAGAACAAAACATGAGCACACAAAATAAGCACATGCCATTAATAAACAGCCGCATTTAGTTTTGACTTTGACAATAGACAAGATTAATTCATTATTTTCACACACATGCAGATGCAACATAATGCACATTTATGAGCACACATATTAGTGTCCCGCGTGTTTATGGAAATGCAACTTTTAATCTAAGTTGGTTAGTTTTTCTCACTGCACACATTATTAATATTTTTATTTAATTATGGAAGTGTAACTTCACGAGCTGAAATGAATACATTTCAGAATCTCGCTCCATCAACTGCAACCGCAAGTCATACCACTCCCTCAATATCCAGATGGTGTGCAATACAAAGACAATAATCACGGACATAGTGGCACAGTACCCGGGGAGCACACATGACTCGTTCATATTCCGGCACAGTGGCATTCGCACACGACTGGCCAGGGGAGACTTTGCTGAAGGACACCTACTGGGTAAGTACACATGCCCCACAATATTACACTGTGATAATGTAGCTGCGCCGCACAGGCACTCACCCTCTGCTCCTATCATTCAGTTGACAGCGGCTACGCTCTCCGTGAGTACCTCCTCACACCATGAATCATCAACATGCCTATTGTCTGCAGTGGACAACAGGGAAATCACTTTAACGCCTTCTTTCCAAAATCTTTGTACGCTTGCTGGCTCAGCACCTTGAGAAACACCAGGCGAGCTACCAGGTGAACTTCAAAATGTACATAGATGACACACAGACCACTTTTGGTTTAAAAAAGGGACAAATAACTTAGCCAACATCACTCTTGTCTAGACCACATGTTCCACTGGATGAAGGAGATCATTCTATGCATGATTGAGGCCAAGACTGAGACCATAGTCGCGAGAAATCCTGAGTACATCTCCCTACAATTCGACTGCCTCTCAAGTCCTAAAACCCCTCTCACTACTACATCAAAAGGAAAGAACCTAGATTTTTTTTTAATGCTTACCTCTTGTTTGCTCTCAAACCATTACCTTTTCTCTCCCTCATACACTCCTTGTGCTCCTGTATACAACAACAGAGTTAAACTGACCCAAGCCCTCATCCTGGCGTGTCTCGAGTATTGCAGTATCCACTTTGGCCTACCCAAAAAACTCTTGACAAGACTCCATTGTCTTTAGAACCACACAGCCAGACTATGCCTTAACCTTTGCAATTGGGACCACATTAAAACCACTCTTAAAGGGGAGCCGCGCGAGTGCGCGATCCAAGATGAACGCCGTGTGAGGGTCTTCGCTAAATTTAAGCCTGTTTTTCTACCTTAAACGCCGAATTTCTGTCAGAAAATTGCCCTGGAGGAGGTCGCTGCATTTATAAAGCACTTACCAGTGTTGTGGAGCAATTTCAGTGGATTCTGCACAGCGGAAGTGGGTTTTTTCACCGCCTGGTTCCTGCTCCCTGCATAGCATTCAGGTACAGCCAGGCTTTCTGTCAAGGGGGCGGAGTGAGCTTTCAGGAAAGGGCCTGGCTTGGGCCTAGCCACTCCCCCAGCCCATTTTAGCTGCTGCGCCAGTTATTTCTTGGTTATTTCCACAACATGAACTTGTTCACACATTATTTTGCTTCTGCAATTATAATTCTGACTATTTTTACCTGAAAATGGAAAATAAAAGTGCTATTAATAATAAAAGGAGACAGCAGCAAGTTTCTCCTCCCCCTGCTAAATCTAAAGTAGTGAAGTCTTCTGAACCTTCATTATCTTTAATATTGGAGAAAATTCAGGCACTTCCTATTAAGACAGACACTATTGCATCTGAAGTAAAAAAATGTGCGTAAAGAAATGGCCAGCCTGTCAATGAAAAGATCGGTTAATTCCATCGAAATACAAAAACAATCACACATTTAGTCCACTTGTGGCAAAAATTTCACCTATGTGTTCAACATTATTGGGCTTGGAAAATCGTAGCAGGCAATATAATCTACGCATATTTAATTTACCTGAAGATGTTGTGGGCAATAACTGTAGATTATATTTAGAGAATTTATTGCCAGGTCTTTCACAAATTAAATTTTCAGAAACGTTTGAAAGTGATAAGGCTCACAGGATTACCTCACATAGGAATCCTCATCACACAAAACTGCAACAAATGATTTTTTAAAGCTCTTCGACACCACCATTTGGTTCTAATCAGAAAAGCAGCTAGAGAAATAACTTCATTGATGGTAAATGGGCATAAAATATTTATTAATCAAGACTTTGCCAAAGAAACTGTATCAATTTGTAAAGAATTCACTGCTCTTCGTCCTCAACTATGAAGTCCAGGCTACAAATATGGTCTCTTTGATCCATCGACAATGCTCATTTGGAAGGAAAAATGTTCGAAATGTTTTCTTTGTCCAGAATATTTGAGAAATTTTTGGGATCATCAGTCACAGCACTCAATGGATACCAATGACTCTGCTACTTGATTTTTGACAGATATGCATTTTCTGACACAATAATGAACTTTCTTTATAATGGGTTCCAGCAGTTCCGGTCATGCTTGTAAAGCGTGTGTGCGTTTCACATTTCACATTTATATCTTCTGTTTGTTGTTTTTTCTATGTGTTTTCATTTTTCCTTCCCTTCTTCCTGATCTGGAGCTACCTTTTTCTCATTCTCTTGATCTTCTTTTATCTTCCTCTTCTTGAACTATTTTCTCTTTTCTTCAATTATGGCTAATATACATAATATCAAAGTAGTTTTATTAAATGTTAAAGGGTTACACCATCCAGTTAAGCGTACAAAGATTCTGGATTATCTAAGTGGTTGCAAAGCTGATGTTTGTTTTATACAAGAGACTTATATAAATGATAACATTTTAGATTATATTCAGAAGAAATGGGTTAATGCTATTTTTTCTTCTCCTGCTAATGGTAAAAAAAATGGTGTAGCTTTTTTCTTTGCAAAAATATTACATTGTCAAATTATGAGTAAACTTCTGATAAGGATGGTAGATGTATACTCGTTAAAATTAAAGTTCATGAATCATTTCTTTTTTTATTAAATGTTTATGGGCCTACAGCTGATGACCCAGTTTTCTAGACTTATCTTACAACGGAGGTTCTAAAGGTCGGTAATGTCCCTTTAATTGTTGGAGGTGATTTTAATATCATCTTTGACCCTTTTTTAGATAGATTATCTCTTACTAAGTTTCACCCTTCTAAAGTTTATTTTGCTTTGAAATCATTTATTCAAGCCACTAAGTTAGTTGATATTTGGAGATTACATTTTCCTTCAGAAAAATGTTTTACATTCTTTTCAAATCCTCATAATTCCCATTCTAGAATTGATTGTTTATTGGTTTCCAGGCAACTAATTAGTTCAATAACTACTCCTAATATTGGCACCATTGACATCTCAGATCATGCTATGATTTCTTTGGTTTTGAATTTGGAATCAATTTACACTAAGCAATTTAGATGGCGAATGAACACTGGTATAATTTTAAATGACCACAACAAGCCTAAACTTTTAACTGCGATTCAAGAATATTTTATACTCAATCCTGAAGGTTCTACTTCTATGATTAATAGATGGGATGCTTTCAATGCTTATATTAGGGGTGTAACAATATCTGTTATGGCTCATGAAAATAAAACCTTTCATGCTAATGCTAAAACTATACAAAAACAGATTGCGACATTTGAGCGACTTTTTATTACATCCAGCAACCCTCAATATAAATTTAAACTACAAAAATGGCATTATGAATTTAATTCAATCCTTAGTAAAAGAGCAGGTATTCAAATCTCTAATGCCAAAGCCAGTTTCAGTTTTAATACCAATAGCTCCGGAAGACTATTAGCTAATTATTTACGCATAAAAAAATAAAACTCAAATCAATTCAATTAATGGTTCACATGGTAAAATTGCTCTCTCTCACAATGAAATTGTTAATGAATTTTTTAATTTCTATTCGGCATTACATAAAAAACCTGATTTTCAGGATGTTTCTTTACTTGATTCCTTTTTAAATTCCTGTGAGTTACCCAAGATTTCACAAACAGATAAAATTGGACTTGATGCACCTATTACTAAAGATGAAATCTTATTAGCTATAAAATGTCTTAAAAAGAACAAATCTCCTGGTACGGATGGGATTCCAGCAGAATTCTACAAAGAATTTCAGTCACACCGTTTACCTTTTTTACACCAACTATTTAAATTTTTTGGATCCACAGGAACTAATGCTGGTTCTTTTACAGAAGCCTTAATTATAGTACTTCCGAAACCAGATAAAGATCCCACCCATGTGTCTAATTATCGTCCTATATCCTTAATTAATCAAGACTGTAAATTATATGATAAAATACTTGCTACTAGATTGTCCCCATATTAGATTCTATTATACACCCTGATCAATCTGGTTTTATGAAGAATAGATATTCTGCTAATAATACAAGAACTTTGCTGCATGTTATTGAGCAAAGGCCTACTTTAACGGTGCCATCTAGAATTTTAGCCTTAGGTGCTGAAAAAGTATTTGATAAAATCCATTGGAAATTTTTATTTCATACGTTATCCTCATTTAATTTTGGAGATACTTTTGCTTGTATGATTTCAGCTAAGCATGGGCGGATTTTGCGGATCCACGATTCGCGGATTCAGCGGATTCACGGATCGTGGATCCGCAAAATCCGCGGATTCAGCGGATTTGCGGATTTGGGGGCGGGGCTTCCTCGAGCGTGTGGGCGGGGCCAAACGGACGGGGCTTCCACGCGAGCGCACATGCCTCTTGTGTGTCTAAAAGGTCAGAGACCGATCAGAGCAGCAGATTAAGAGACAGAAGCCCCTGGTCACAGGAACAGCACGGGGGTTGCGCTCGTAAAAGTCAAAGATGCCCAGCCTCCCAACGCTCACGTTTTTTTTTGGGCTGCTGAATGAGTCACTGCATTTGCGCTTCAACTAGTTCCAGCGACCAAGTGTGTGTCACTATGCAATCGCGCCGAAGTGCGCAGGGGTCCCTTGAGTGAAATGTCCATCATAGTGGGTAAATGGCGGGAAGACGGTGCACACCTCGAGTGTGTGGGCGGGGCCAAACGGACGGGGCGTCCATGCGAGCATGCCTCTTGTGTGTATAAAAGGTCAGAGACCGATCAGAGCAGCAGATTAATTATTTAATTGTGCCAGGACCGTCGTGCCCGAATGAACCCTGCCCTTCATATTTATTCAAGACACCACTGTTGAAGTAATTTACGATGGCGCCGGCAAGCTGCCAGCGCCATCCTGCAAAAGTTACTTAATTAGCTTCAACAGGAAGCTCCAACTGCTAAAATAAAGCAGGCGCTCGAGCCCCTGCTGTATCTTATCTGTTAGAGCTTCCTGTTGAAGCTAATTAAGTAACTATTGCAGGATGGGCGCTGGCAGCTTGCCGGCGCCATCGTTAATTAGGCGCGCGCGCTTGAACTTTTGACCGCAAAATCCGCTCCGCTCGCGGACTGCGGATTTTCGGCAAATCCGCGAGAGTTCGCGGATCGCGGATTTGCCGAAAATCCGCAAAATCCGCGATCGGAGCGGATTTTGCGCTCATGCTTAATTTCAGCTCTATATTATGCTCCTAGGGCTCGTTTATTTATTAATAGCCAAGTCTCAGTTTAATTTTCGCTTTTTAGAGGTACTAGACAAGAATGTCCTCTTTCTCCTCTCTTATTTTTAATTGGTATTGAACCTTTTCTTACTTCAATAATAAAATGTGATAATATTAAAGGAATCATTATTAAATATTTTACTGTTAAAACCCTCGCTTATGCGGATGGTGTGATTTTTTTTGTTAGTGATCCTATATCTTTGTTCCCCTCATTAATGGATATTATAACAAATTACTCTACAGTTTCTGGATACACTTTAAATACCAACAAAACTGAATGTTTTCTCTTAAATGTTTATCACACTCCTGTTATGTTTCCCATGCATGAAATTATTTGGCAAAAGAAAAAGTTAAAATATATTGTAATTTTATTTTCTTCATTCATAAAATCGACAATACATTTACATTGTATTTTCATCCTCAATTACATTCAAGAGAAAACATCTAAATGGGCATCATTACATCTTTCATGGTGGGGTAGAATGGATTATATTAAAATGACTATAGCTCCCAAAAATTGTTATCCCCTTGCCATGGTTTCTACCCAATTTCCATTAAAGTTTTATAAAGATGTTGATACATTTTTGTCAAAATTTTTTTTGGAACAACAAACCTCCTCGTATTAGTTATAAAAAATTAAAAGTGCCTCAACATAATGCTGGACTCGGTATCCCAGACTTTTTCATAAAGCTTTTATTTTAAAACAAAGTTCATTATGGTTTAATCCCTCCTTTTTAACTAATCCTCCTGCATGGCTCTATATTGAGAAATCAATAGTAATCCCATTTCTGTTACCTACTTTGGCGTCCACGCTTAACAATGCAAAATATTTTCAGAAATCAGTTATTGTTAAATCTACTAAAATGCTATTAAATGATCTTGATTTAATTTTTCTTTTTCCCATGAACAATACTGATGAGCTATCATTATGGTATAGTAATGTTAATAAATTAAACAGAAATATTAGTTTCTGGTATTCATGGATTAAGGCTGGTATTTTTTATCTCAAAGATGTTTATTCCAATAACAATTTTATTTCTTTTGAAATGTTGCAAGCAAGATTTGGTTTAATTAATTCTGACTTTATTAAGTATCAATATTTGTGCAATTCCATCTAAGATTCCTTCCCTAATGCTATTCCCTCTAATATTACAGCTGATTTATCAATTTATATTCAAACTGTTTCTAAATCGTCTCATGGAGTTTCCATTTTATATAAAAAATTATCAAATACTCTAGGTAGCAATATAGAGATGATTTCAACTTTTTGGAACAATTAACCTCTATCTTTCTTTATTTATGGACACGTGGAAAGATATTTGGCTTAGTAATATATGTGGTTGGTTACCTGTTTCAATCTATCAAACCAATTCTTATATCCTATACAATCGTTTATAGACTCCATCACATTTATTCCATGCTAAATTCTTCCCTCTGAAGATTGTTGGCAATGTAAGTTACATCCAGGTACATTACAATATTTGCTTTTTGATTGCCCTTTAGTTTCCAATTTTTGGTCTGAAGTTTGGTATATCATAAAACTTCAAATTGATGTTTCCTATCAATTAATAATAGGTAAATCTGCTATTATATCATAAAATGTACATAATTTGGAAGGCAAACTTTTTTATGTTCTAGTTTAAACTGCTTTAAAATCCATCACTTTCTGTTGGAAGGATGTATCTATATTTTCTGTCAATGCCTGGTGGTCGTGGGTTATCTTTTGTAGAAGAGGTGCTCAATTATCTATGAATGAGATTACTCACAATTCATTATCTTATCAATCTTTTTGGTTACCTGTTGATGTATATTTATCCTCTTAATGTTGTATTAATAGCTTTAATTTTGATTTTAACTAACCCTGACTATTCTTAGTATGAAATATCGTAGCTCTATATACATCTTATGCATTAGTTGTTATATTTGTCCCCTCCCCTCCTTTCCTTTTCCCCTTTATGTATTTTTTGAACATGTAATATCTTACTACCTACTGTAATTTTTTTTACCGACTTTGGGTAATATATTAATTGTTATTTAGGTATTTTTGCTATACATTAATGTTTTATGTATTGTCTTCATTAGTTGTATATAAACAAAATTCAATAAAATATTTTGAACTAAAAAAAAAACACTCCTAAAGCTTTGCACTGGTTTTCTGCCCATGCCAGGGTATAAGGTTGTATGCAGTTTCTATAAAGCATACTGAGCCAAAGACCTGACAGCTGTCTATGCTCAACCAAGAGCCCGCTGCTCATTGTCCACCCTTGGGATGCAATATCGTTCAGACTTGCCTTTAAATGAGCTCACCATCACTCACAGGTCACAAAAGAACTTTGCACATGGTTAGTCATCCTTCTTTGTGAACTCTGATATCCCTAAATCACCTAATGTTGTATTTGGCATCCAACTCCCATTGAAAAACTCTGAAGTAGGTTAAAGCAGACAGGCAGTACTGCATAAAAATCCTTAATAAATAACACCCCGTGTGGGTGCCACTAAATCATATACATTTTACTTGTAGACATTGCTGTGACAAAGCCCGGTTCCGGGTGAAATGCGTTGCTGCAATACATCATAGTGTATTAAGATGTTGAGTGCATGATTTTTCTTGATACCTACTTCAATTCTTGGATTTATATATATATATATATATATATATATATATATATATATATATATATATATATATATATATTCACTGAAAAAACCATAGGTTATAGACCATATATAGTTAGGAATTTGCATTTACAAAACCTTGAAAATTCACTGAAAAAACCATAGGTTAGAGACCATATATAGTTAGCTGGACATTTTATTGACATAAAACCAATGAAATTCCATATATAGTTAGTTGCACTAACTATATATCGCGCACCCGCAATCCACTGCTGATGATGTCACATATTACATCATTCATGACATGGTCAGTGACATCACTGATGACATCACTGATGACATCTCAAATGACATCACTGATGACATCACTGATGACATCTCAAATGACATCACTGATGACATCACTGATGACATCATCTAGTGTCTGTGTGTTTTTGTAAAGTTTAAATATGTTTTACATATTGAAGAATGAGTGGATGTATGGAAGACTGAGTGTGTGTGTGGCTGGCTGGGAGGTGTGTGACTCTGTGCATATCAATGTGTACTTGTATCAGTGATTGTATAAGAGAGTAAGTATGTGTTAGTATATGTGTGAAAAAGTATGGTGTTCTGTGTTTAAGTGTATAGATGAGGAAATCGAAGTGTGATTGATTCTTCACAGGACTGACTAGGTGTATGAGTGCATATGATAGTGTTGTAATAATGAGTGACTGTATGTATGAGTGATTGTATGGGTGAATGAGTGAATGTGTGTGTAGACGTAGGAATCAGTGAGTGCGTATGTAGTAACTGGTATTGGTGTGTCATGATGTCATTTGAGATGTCATCAGTGATGTCATTTGAGATGTCATCAGTGATGTCATCAGTGATGTCACTGAAGTATGGTGTTCTGTGTTTAACTGTATAGATGAGGAAATGGAAGTGTGATTGATTCTTTACAGGACTGACTAGGTGTGTGAGTAACTCCATGGATGAGTGGCAGTGTGTGAGTGTCTGCATAGGTGTATGAGTGCATATGATAGTGTTGTAATAATGAGTGACTGTGTGTATGAGTGATTGTATGGGTGAATGAGTGAATGTGTGTGTAGACGTAGGAATCAGTGAGTGCGTATGTAGTAACTGGTATTGGTGTGTCATGATGTCATCAGTGATGTCATTTGAGATGTCATCAGTGATGTCATCAGTGATGTTATTTGAGATGTCATCAGTGATGTCATCAGTGATGTCACTGACCATGTCATGAATGATGTAATATGTGACATCATCAGCAGTGGATTGCGGGTGCGCGATATATAGTTAGTGCAACTAACTATATATGGAATTTCATTGGTTTTATGTCAATAAAATGTCCAGCTAACTATATATGGTCTCTAACCTATGGTTTTTTCAGTGAATTTTCAAGGTTTTGTAAATGCAAATTCCTAACTATATATGGTCTATAACCTATGGTTTTTTCAGTGAATTTCATTGGTTTTTTAAAAGCTAATATCTATAGCTGTAAAATATATTCTTTATTACGTGACGTATCACGTAGCCACGTGAGACGCCTCATGACGCGTTGCATAACCGTGACGTATCGGCTCTGCAGCGCATTTGAAAAACACAACTTTCTTCATAATTTTCTCCTTAAAGCACACTATTTTCTATCTAAATTAAAGAAATTTTTTCTCACCTTAGCAAATACTTTGAGTTTCAAAACAGTCTCAGAAACACACCAATTTGTCTTCAGCAGAGCAAAAGGTATGCACTCCAGAGTCTGCAGCTATCAAAAGCACAGAAATGCTGTAATTCCTCACACAGATCTCTCATGTCACCCAATCAAAACTCTTCCCTCACTTTTTTTCAAAGCAAAACCCTTCCCCCCTCTGCCCCCTCTCTGCTTTTTCTGCATAGCAACCACCTCTTGCAAGACCTCTCACACAACAATGTTGCAATTGAACTCTGAACTCTCAGTGCACCTGCATATCCAAAGCATTCTTTCATTTAATGATTTTTTCTTCGCCACTCAAAATACATCTTTCAACGAACTCATCCATGCACACTAACTTTCTGTTTTCAGCAATCAAAATCCACCAATCACTCTTACTGCTTCATTAACACAGAAATTCCTCAGTTTTTTTCATTTTACACTCTCATTTTTTCAACTGCCATTTCATTGCCACACTTCATCTGACTGCAGGAGAACCTTCTCTCGCCATGTTTTCTGTCTGGATTGTTGGACATAGCTACATCTATTGGGCTCAAAGGTACGCTGAAAACAGGAATTTACCTAACCTCAATTTACAAGATGTGGAAATTAAGTGGTTTGGCCACAGAGGATTAAAATGTCACCAATTGATACCATTGGTGAAAACCTTTATGCATTTGCCAAAACCTGACCTGTTTATTGTGCACTGTGGAGGTAATGATTTGGGCACTTTGACTGGGGTAGGTCTGGAAATGCTTTTAAAGGACACCTTTGAGCAATTGATGGCACTTTTTCCTCAGACTGCCTTGGTATATTCAAATATATGCCAAAGACAGAAATGGAGGTGGTCGAACCAATTTTGTCCACAAATTGAGAAATCGAGGAAGCATGTAAACAAATCTGTTTCAGCTTACATGAGAGACCATGGAATGGGCTCCCTGTACAACAATAACTTGCGTTACTACATGCAAGATATCTACAGAGGAGATGGAGTTCACTTCTCAGATGAGGGCAACAGAGTTTTCACTCTGAATTTAAGAATGTGCATTGGTACCTACTTATAAGTACCTAAATGTACCATAAACCCAAAAGCTCTTCTCAGAGCTACCCTACATCTGATCACTCACAATTATTATTGTACTCTAACTTTTTTCACTAATTTTCAAGAAAGTACGCTCCCCAGAACGCTTCCCGGTTCGCGAACCGAGCGCACTCCACGCAAAAAAACTAAAAAAACGGTATATATTTTTTTGCCCTGCGAGAACCTTTCAAAGCCTCCACATCAAACCTAGGGGGTCAGGGACGATCGACTATGCCCCCTTATGGTCATTTGCCCCTTCGCTTTGGCCTCCTCTTGTCTCTCGATCCTACCGAGAGACAAGATGGCGGCCGCTACGGACTGTTTGGAATGTTTACAGACGCCGAAAAACCAATCAGCTTCGCAAACCTCCGTAACGCGAAAAGTACGCGAAGCGGAGCGCTGTTACAGATATATATCTTTTTTTGAACGTTAATTTCTCAAAATCCACTGGAGCACATATATTGAGACCTAGCAAAGGCACATCGGGCTACCAGTCCCTACAATTTTGCCAAGTTTCGTGCAAATCCATTCAGCCGTTCGATTATTATTATTATTTTTTTTTTTGCCCCGCGGGGCCCTTTTAAAACCTCCACATCAAACCTAGGGGGTCAGCGAGGATCTACTATTCCCCCTTATGGTCATTTGCCCCTTCGCTTTCGCCTCCTCTTGTCTCTCGATCCTACCGAGAGACAAGATGGCGGCCGCTACGGACTGTTTGGAATGTTGACAGACGCCGGAGAACCAATCAGCTTCGCTTCACAAAGCTCCGTTGCGCGAAAAGTCCGCGAACCAGACCGCTGCCTGGTCCGCGCTTACAGATATATATCTTTTTTTAAACGTTAATTTCTCAAAATCCACTGGAGCACATATATTGAGACCTACAAAAGGCACATCGGGCTACCAGTCCCTACAATTTTGCCAAGTTTCGTGCAAATCCATTCAGCCGTTCGGGCTAAAAGTGAGGCCAACCGCCCTATGGAAATTAACATGGGAAAAACGCGTTTTGGGACCCCCCTTTTTTCTCGGCCCCCCCTTGACGAACCCCCCCAAATTTTCAAAGGCTGCTCAGAAACAAAATGTGCCATTTTCCTGAAAATTTCAGCCAATTCCGTCCACAAACGGCAAAGTTATTAGACATAGAATTTTCAAAAAACCCATAGAGAAAAAATCCTAACTATATATACCTACTGGCGACCGCCAGTAGGTAATATATATATATATATATATATATATATATATATATATATATATATATATATATATATGTAAAATTTTAAGTGTTGAACAAATTTATTTTATTTACAAGTAGTTCTATTGACTATTCTACAGTTTTGCAGTACCAATGGTTCATCATATGTAGTGCTCAACATACTCCAATGCAGGGCTTAAGTATTATAGAACCTGTTTTGACACCTTTAGGGCTGTAGGAACTTTCAAATGAAATTTTGAGAATAAATGTCTTAGTCTTTTGTGATTATGTGTGTTTGTATGAGCATACCCTTCCCACCCCCTACTTACATCTCCTTAAACTTCTTTTGGGGTTGTTAACTCACTTGATGGTGGGCATTATGTTCTAGAATGTAAATCTGGTCTAGTAGAGCTTTTCGGGGTTCATATTTTTTGGCAAAAATAATTTTGATAAATAATTATATTTATGATGGATCCAATACACAAGTGTGAAACTATTATGATTGTAGTTGACACTATGGGACCTATTTTGATGTCAGTTGGAAAGCCTCAGACCTGCCGTCAGAGGCTTTCTGATCAACATCTTTGGTTTAAATTTTTTTGACTGCCGCATTATAATTCCGGCGGTCGAAAGTGAAACCAGCCGGTCATTCTGGCTGAGTTCTGATGGGCTCAAAGAACTTGTCGCCCAGTCAGAAGCCCCATCGTAGTTCCTGAGGACGGTGTTTCCGCTGTCCGGATTATGATGTTGGTTTCCGACAGGCATTCCATGTTGGGCTTACCGACACGGAAAGCCTGTTGAAGAGCGAGTTTGGGGGCCCCTAGCAGGGCCCTAATTCCTCCACGGTCTCCTGTTGTGGGCTGTGGGGACACCTATGGTGCCTCCCTGTTATTGCCTGCACCGCATGGCAGGCACTTTAAGGTGCTTGCCATGCAGTGCAGGGATTAACAGAATCTCCCATTTATCCATGGGAGCTTGTGCTACGGCCTTTTTACAGCCACAGCACAAGCTCACATAGAGAAATTAGAGTATGCGACCGCACCATGTGTGGTTGCATTGTAATGGTGGTGTTGGGACCGCTGACGAGAGGTCGGTCGGTCCTGAGACCACGGCGTTGTCGGGCATAGATGAGTCCGTCAACATCGTATTCAGACCCAAAGTATTGAAGTGTGTTTTCATAGTGTAAGTGTAATTTAGTTATGCTGTATAGGTTGATAGACAAGTGCACAGCTGGTATAGCCAAAGTTAAAGACAAGTTCAATATTTGAAGTAGGTGCTCCTAAGGTGTCGTCCTCTCCCCGAGGGACGAGTAGACATAGAAAATAGAGTGCTGTCAATTGAAAATTGATTGCATCCCTTTGGGCACTCTTATGTTGGAGGATTTCAAACCTCTATATTTCCAAAAAACAATCTTCGTGAACTTTAACAAGTTGGTGGATACTTTTATTAATCCAATATAAGCATTAACGTATGTTTTCCCACATACTGAATTTTCTTTATGAAATCAATGATTTATTTACTCCAGCTCCAATGCATTTCGGGCTGATGCCCTTCATCTGGGAGCATCTAAAAAAACGACATGTGAAAACACCTAAGTATGATGTTCATACTGTTTCAAACAAAGCAAACAATAAATCTATAAAGAGTGCAAACATATAGATAATGAAACATGTTTTTTCTCAGTGACTGGGGTTTTAACAAGTGAATAAACAGTCTAACCATGTTGTAAGGTAAAAGTGAAGGGAACGGTTTAAAAGCGAGTGAGGCATAAACTGTGATGTTACATGAAAATGCGATAACGGAGTTAAGCAAAACAGACCGTTCTTAGACAAAAGTTGTTAACAAATGTGGCTTGTGGTAAACGAGTGCATAATGCTGCTAATGTTAAACGCAGCGCTATCGGGTGAGGGTTTGCTTAGCTTTGAGTCGAACCTTACTTTAGGAGAAGAGCAAGTGTGTTCTCACTGGGTCACGGGAACGCTTAGGAATAACGGGTGAAGCTAATGCGGAAGCATAAACGGGCTCAGAGTGCCGATCACGTGACCGGGAACATGGACTTATAAATGGGACTGGGGGTTCTACATAATGTGCGCTACAGAGCGTATCTACATATAAATGCACAGATATATAAGTATATACAATAAATGATAATAAAACATAAAGAATGATAAAAAGCTTATTTTAGGTGCCTAATACTATAACAAGGAAACTGTCCAGAACTGATGTCCCGACGACAGGGAGTTTGCTGTGGTAGTCAAGCTATCCAGGCTGATGATGGCTGATAGCCAGAAACCGGTCCTTGGATGCTTGATTCCGGTCTGGGAAAGACATGGCTTGGTAGTTCGGACTGGACTGTTCCCATGAGGCACAGGGTCAGAGCTGATTTGCATATAGCCAGTGTCTAACCCAGGGTGGTGTGGAGTGCAAATAAACGATGGATTTAGGCCCAGATCTTTGAACTGGGGTGAATGTATGACATTGTTCTACATTCTGTCCATCAACTGTGTTTTTTGCAATTTTCACCCCGAGTGGGCTGTGTATGCTCAGACGTGAGTCCCAGGCTCTCCACACCACTGGAGTCAAGCTATCCAGGCTGATGAAGGCTGATAGCCAGAAACCGGTCCTTGGATGCTTGATTCCGGTCTGGGAAAGACATGGCTTGGTAGTTCGGACTGGACTGTTCCCATGAGGCACAGGGTCAGAGCTGATTTGCATATAGCCAGTGTCTAACCCAGGGTGGTGTGGAGTGCAAAAAAAGATGGATTTAGGCCCAGATCTTTGTACTGGGGTGAATGTATGACATTGTTCTACATTCTGTCCATCAACTGTGTTTTTTGCAATTTTCACCCCGAGTGGGCTGGGTATGCTCAGACGTGAGTCCCAGGCTCTCCACACCACTGGAGTCAAGCTATCCAGGCTGATGAAGGCTGATAGCCAGAAACCGGTCCTTGGATGCTTGATTCCGGTCTGGGAAAGACATGGCTTGGTAGTTCGGACTGGACTGTTCCCATGAGGCACAGGGTCAGAGCTGATTTGCATATAGCCAGTGTCTAACCCAGGGTGGTGTGGAGTGCAAAAAAACGATGGATTTAGGCCCAGATCTTTGTACTGGGGTGAATGTATGACATTGTTCTACATTCTGTCCATCAACTGTGTTTTTTGCAAGTTTCACCCCGAGTGGGCTGGGTATGCTCAGACGTGAGTCCCAGGCTCTCCACACCACTGGAGTCAAGCTATCCAGGCTGATGAAGGCTGATAGCCAGAAACCGGTCCTTGGATGCTTGATTCCGGTCTGGGAAAGACATGGCTTGGTAGTTCGGACTGGACTGTTCCCATGAGGCACAGGGTCAGAGCTGATTTGCATATAGCCAGTGTCTAACCCAGGGTGGTGTGGAGTGCAAAAAAACGATGGATTTAGGCCCAGATCTTTGTACTGGGGTGAATGTATGACATTGTTCTACATTCTGTCCATCAACTGTGTTTTTTGCAAGTGGTTGTTATAGGTAACACGAAAATTCGATCCGTTCATTTAAACCATATGGTTTCATGGATTGAAGTCTATAGATCCAGTAGTTTTCTCTTTGAAGTAAAAATGTGTTGTTATCACGTCCTTCAACTTTATCGATGATTTCTAAAATCATGTACTTGAGTTGTGAAACCGAATGTTTCATATCATTGAAATGACCTGCTACAGTCGATTTTTGATTGTTAGTGCGGTGTTGGATTTGTGTTCATTGAGAAGTAATTTGATTTAACGTTCTGTTTTCCCCAACATATGTCTTTCCACATGGACATTTTAAAAGATAAACAACGTTGCTGGTGTCACAGGTGGCTGTGACGTGTAAAGAAATTTCATGTCCTTTCATCGGGTGTGTTAACTTGTTGCCGATGATTGTGTTGTTGCAATTGTTACAATTATTGCACGGTCTTGTTCCTCTTGACACTGGGTTGATGGTTTTGGTTTGCTTAAGGATTTCTCCCATATTTTTTCCTCTCGTATAAGCAAACAACGGTTGGGATTTGAACATGTCTTTGAAATCCGTTTCTAATTGTAATAGCGGCCAATGTTTCAGTACAATGTTCCTAAATGTCGTGCTCACATTAGAAAATTTGGAAACAACGACCATGCGGTCACTTTTAGGTTTTGATCTGGGTTTGAGTAGAATTTCTTGGCGGTTGAGTGATTTGATCTGATTTTTAGCAGTTTCAAATATCTGATTGGGATATCCTCTTAAACGAAATCTGTCAGTCATCTCCTCAATACGAGTTTCAGCCACAATGGGATCCGATGTTATGCGCTTCACTCTAAGTAACTGAGACTTGGGTAGATGTTTTTTTAAGGATGCCTGGTAAAAACTGGTATAATGTAAAACATTATTGCGATCTGTGGATTTTCGAAATATGTCTGTGTTAATTTTGTTATCTTTAAGTGTAATACGGACATCCAAAAAGGTAATGGTTTCTGGTTCAATGTTCCATGTAAATTTGATACGATCGTTGGCAGTGTTCAATGCAATGAGAACTCTTTCCAAACTTTCTCTGGTATCTTTCCACAAAATAAACAAATCGTCGATATAGCGTACGTACATTTTTAGATGTCTACTCCAATCTGGATTGGACCATATGTTAGTTTGCTCGAACTCGCCCATGTAAATGTTTGCGTAGACTGGAGCTGCGCAATTGCCCATGCTGGTGCCCACTAATTGCAAATACCAGTCGTCTTGGTGTTTTAAATAGTTCTGATATAATGTAAAGGTTACTAATGCCATCAGGAAAACTTTTGTTGGTTCATACAAATTTAATTTCAAAATGGCTTGTTCCATGGCATCAAGGCCTCCTGCATGTGGAATGGATGTGTATAGGGCACTGACGTTGTCAGTGCACAACCACAATGTCTCATCTGAATGGATTACAAGATTCTGTAATTTACAAAGAAAGTCTGTCGTGTCTCGAATGTAGCTTGCCAAAGATTGAACCATAGGTTGTAGTTTGCGGTCAAGGTCCACGACAAACAGAAAAATCAAATGAAAAAATACCAGGCACATCAACAGACTTGAACACAACTCCTTTTTTAGAACAGGCAGGACAACAAGACGATCCAGGAGGACTAAAACAAAAAAGTGCTCCACAGACAAGAAGTGTGACCTTACCAAAGGAAAAGGAAAAGAAGAAGAAATAAACAGTGAAAATCAATTGATAATTAACATTTCTGATTACACTTTTTCGAATCAAGAAATTAAACTTTTACAATGAGGTACTTCTTTCGTACCAGCTACCAAATCAAATTTATTGGAACTGGAAATCAGGACCTTCAAACTGACTAGGAAATTAAGACTTAGAAACTTTTTTGAGAACATCATGAGCCCACAAGGTCAGAAAACAGATGACCCATTATTGGGTTTGAAAGTACCCAGCACTTTCCAGGCTCCTGTAAGCCACAAAACCATTGATTTATTCGAACAACTCATCAAAAAAGATCTGACCACTATTAACTACAATAAAGTCACACATAAGAATATCACCCGGAAGGATCAAGATCGATTGAAATCCATTGCCAACAACGAAAAAATTACTTGTACAAAAGCAGACAAAGGCGGCGCGATAGTCGTCATGAATTCATCCATGTATCATCAAAAATTAAACGAACGTGTTTCTGATCACTCGATCTATATGAAACTACCAGAAAATCCCACACAACAATTTGTTACAGTGTTGAAAGACATTGTTGATAGATCTTACACACACACTAGGCATCATTGATCAAAGAACAAGAAACTTTCTAGTGCTATCTCATCCCAGAAGTCCGTCAATATATGCCATGCCAAAAATACACAAAGACTTGATCAACCCACCAATTTGCCCCATAGTATCTACTCGTGGAAGTATCCATGAACCAGTGGGACAATACCTTGACCGCAAACTACAACCTATGGTTCAATCTTTGGCAAGCTACATTCGAGACACGACAGACTTTCTTTGTAAATTACAGAATCTTGTAATCCATTCAGATGAGACATTGTGGTTGTGCACTGCCGACGTCAGTGCCCTATACACATCCATTCCACATGCAGGAGGCCTCGAGGCCATGGAACAAGCCTTTTTGAAATTAAATTTGGATGAACCAACAAAGGTTTTCCTGATGGAATTATAACCTTT
Source organism: Lissotriton helveticus (assembly GCF_964261635.1). Lineage (NCBI taxonomy): Eukaryota > Metazoa > Chordata > Amphibia > Caudata > Salamandridae > Lissotriton > Lissotriton helveticus. The sequence goes on from NC_136067.1 coordinate 1,534,411,841, forward strand.
ACATTATATCAGAGCTATTTCAAACACCAAGACGACTGGTATTTGCAATTAGTGGGCACCAGCATGGGCAATTGCGCAGCTCCACTCTATGTGAACATTTACATGGGCGAGTTCGAGCAAACTAACATATGGTCCAATCCAGATTGGAGTAGACATCTAAAAATGTACGTACGCTATATCGACGATGTGTTTATTTTGTGGAAAGATACCAGAGAAAGTTTGGAAAGAGTTCTCATTGCATTGAACACTGCCAACGATCGTATCAAATTTACATGGAACATTGAACCAGAAACCATTACCTTTTTGGATGTCCGTATTACACTTAAAGATAACAAAATTAACACAGACATATTTCGAAAATCCACAGATCGCAATAATGTTTTACATTATACCAGTTTTCACCAGGCATCCTTAAAAAAACATCTACCCAAGTCTCAGTTACTTAAAGTGAAGCGCATAACATCGGATCCCATTGCGGCTGAAACTCGTATTGAGGAGATGACTGACAGATTTCGTTTAAGAGGATATCCCAATCAGATATTGGAAACTGCTAAAAATCAGATCAAATCACTCAACCGCCAAGAAATTCTACTCAAACCCAGATCAAAACCTAAAAGTGACCGCATGGTCGTTGTTTCCAAATTTTCTAATGTGAGCACGACATTTAGGAACATTGTACTGAAACATTGGCCGCTATTACAATTAGAAACGGATTTCAAAGACATGTTCAAATCCCAACCGTTGTTTGCTTATACGAGAGGAAAAAATATGGGAGAAATCCTTAAGCAAACCAAAACCATCAACCCAGTGTCAAGAGGAACAAGACTGTGCAATAATTGTAACAATTGCAGCAACACAATCATCGGCAACAAGTTAACACACCCGATGAAAGGTCATGAAATTTCTTTACACGTCACAGCCACCTGTGACACTAGCAACGTTGTTTATCTTTTAAAATGTCCTTGTGGAAAGACATATGTTGGGAAAACAGAACGTAAAATCAAATTACGTCTCAATGAACACAAATCCAACATCCGCACTAACAATCAAAAATTGACTGTAGCAGGTCATTTCAATGATATGAATGAAACATTCCGTTTCACAACTCAAGTACATGATTTTAGAAATCATCGATAAAGTTGAAGGACATGATAACAACAAATTTTTACCTCAAAGAGGAAACTACTGGATCTATAGATTTCAATCCATGAAACCATATGGTTTAAATGAACGGATCGAATTTTCGTGTTACCTATAACAACCACAGCAAACTCCCGGTCGTGGGGACATCAGTTCTGGACAGTTTCCTTGTTATAGAATTAGGCACCTAAAATAAGCTTTTTTTCATTCTTTATGTTTTATTATCATTTATTGTATATACTTATATATCTGTGCATTTATATGTAGATACGCTCTGTAGCGCACATTATGTAGAACCCCCAGTCCCATTTCTAAGTCCATGTTCCCGGTCACGTGATCGGCACTCTGAGCCCGTTTATGCTTCCGCATTAGCTTCACCCGTTATTCCTAAGCGTTCCCGTGACCCAGTGAGAACACACTTGCTCTTCTCCTAAAGTAAGTTTCGACTCAAAGCTAAGCAAACCCGCACCCGATAGCGCTGCGTTTAACATTAGCAGCATTATGCGCTCGTTTACCACAAGCCACATTTGTTAACAACTTTTGTCTAAAAACGGTCTGTTTTGCTTAACTCCGTTATCGCATTTTCATGTAACATCACAGTTTATGCCTCACTCGCTTTTAAAACGTTCCCTTCACTTTTACCTTACAACATGGTTAGACTGTTTATTCACTTGTTAAAACCCCAGTCACTGAGAAAAAACATGTTTCATTATCTATATGTTTGCACTCTTTATAGACTTATTGTTTGCTTTGTTTGAAACAGTATGAACATCATACTTAGGTGTTTTCACATGTCGTTTTTTTAGATGCTCCCAGATGAAGGGCATCAGCCCGAAATGCATTGGAGCTCGAGTAAATAAATCATTGATTTCATAAAGAAAATTCAGTATGTGGGAAAACATACTTTAATGCCTATATTGGATTAATAAAAGTATCCACCAACTTGTTAAAGTTCACGAAGATTGTTTTTTGGAAACATAGAGGTTTGAAATCCTCCAACATAAGAGTGCCCAAAGGGATGCAATCAATTTTCAATTGACAGCACTTTATTTTCTAATTTAGTTATGCCACATTTTACATGAAACACCATATTGGATAAAATGGATGCTGGTCTTTCAATCTGCACTTCTATTCACTCCACCTATCTGGTCCCCCTGTACATCTTTTGTCCCTAAAGCTCTGCAGAGACAAAGACAACTGATGTAATGGTAGTTTTGCCTCTGTACGCTGAATCAACTTTCTAGTGTTCCTAACTGTAACCGTTTTCCTAAGACCCCTCCCCAGTAGTTCCCTTGCGGAGCCTAGTCTTATTCGTTGGTGTAGAGGTTAATTGCTTAAATGTTACATTTTCATTTGAATATCTCCAGATGGAGGCGACATGTGGATGCTAGATGTTTACGTAAAAGTGAGTTAGTGCTTATGAACTTAGGAAGTGATGTAGATTTTATTTCGATTTGCCAATAGAGCTGTTACTTGCAATCATGCCACTGTGAATTAGCTGTTTTATTAATTTGTTATGCAAGAATTGTGTACAAAACCCCCTTGATTTGGGAGTTGAGGGATGGGAGCCTTTCTGCTTTCTTTCAGATTTTTGACGCTTACTTGCGAGTTGTAATTATTTCTGATCTTGCCCACTCTTTATAACAATGCATCTGAACCTTTGTGGCATTTAATATTGTTAGACTTGTCAGCCTTAGTGTGATCTTCCCCCAAACGTTTCCCTGCTTACCACCTCTTTTTGCTGATGATTCTTTTATTGGCCTTAGGGCTCTGAGTGCTTTACCACTATTGACCAGTTATAAAGTGTATGTGCTTCTTCCTTAAACATGGTTACATTGGTTTATCCACAATTGGTACATTTATGTGTGCAGTTTTACTGGCAATATGACTTGGTATGTAAAATCCATGCCAAGCCTTAAACTCCCCTTTTATTACACAAAGGGTGCCCCTAAGGTAGACCCTAGATAGTCAATAGGGCAGGGTGCTGTTTAAGTAAAAGGTAGGACATGTACTTTCACGTTTTCTATGTCATGGTAGATAAAAACGCCTAAATTGATTTTTCCCTATTGTGAGGCCTACTCCTCATATAGGTTAACATTGGGATTTCTTTATTGCACGTATAAGCTATAATTCCAGATTGGGGAAAAGTAGCTCTGCCATGTTTTATATCATTGGAATGGTGATGATAAATCCTCTTTACTGGAAAAGTTGTATTTAACATTACTATTTTAGAAATGCCACTTTTAGAAAGTTGGCATTTCTATGCTCTTAAAGCTCTGTGTGCCTGCAGCCTGTCTCCAATACATGTCTGGAGTGGGTGACAGTTTGACTTTGTGCGCTCCCTCTAGAAAAACATGTTATGCTCAGTCTGTCGAAATTCTTAAAAAATCATGATATTCTGCACCCCACACAGACCGGATTTCAACCCTACCAGGGCACAGAAACTGTTCTTCTGGCAATGCTAGAAGAAGCCAAAAAACTGCTAGACCAGGGAGGCTCAGCAGCCCTTATTCTTCTTGACCTCAGCTCAGCATTTGATATGGTTAACCAAGATATCCTTGCTGAAAGATTACAGAATGCTGGGATCTCAGGACTAGCCCTTTCTTGGCTGAAACAGGTCTTTTGGGGCTTTTGAGTGAGATTGCACATCAGATATTTCCACCCTAGATTGTGGAGTACCCTAGGGCTCGTCTTAGAGCCCTACTCTTTTTCGTGCTTCTATGAGGCCACTTACAGATATCATCCATCCCTCTGGGATATCAGTAGTCTATTACGTAGACGACACACAACTGGTCTTTACTCTTATGCAAAGCCAGAACTCCCCTTCCCCCACACTATGCTCCTGCCTTGAGAAAGTTGCCCGCTGGATGAACAGCTCATGCCTTAGATTAAATGGAGGTAAAATGGACCTCATGATGCTTGCCAATAATGTCACCCCCTTACTGAGTCTGAGTTGGCCTAGCTGTCCAGGCTCCCCTCCTATCCCGAGAACAGCCATAAAAAGCTTAGGAATGTAGCTGGATAAATCCCTGAACTTACATTCCAAATAGTAAACCTCTCTGTCATGTGTTATGGTCTACTGAGGATGCTCCAAAAAATTCTCCTCCGCCTCCCTTCCTACTTTTAAGAGGCTGGCTGCTCAGACTATCATTCTTTCCTGCCTAGACTATGGCACCTCTCTCTATTTTGGAGCCCCAGAGGCCACAATCAGAAAACTACAGGTTATACAGAACTCAGCCACTTGGATTCTGTTTAACCTTCCCAGATCTCAGCCCTCCAGACAAGCCCTTGCTTCCCTTCATTGGCTCCTGGTGGCTGAGAAGATTCAATTTAAATCACTCTGTATCGCCAATAGGACACTCCTTGACAAAGGGTCTCTGATCTCCTGTATGCTCCTATCCACTTACTCCCCCCCCCCAGAGAACTTTGCGATCCTCCATGGCCCATCTAGCCACAGTAACCAGGGTCATAAAGGCAAGATGTGGAGGGCGCTACTTTGCATTCAATGCTGCAAAACTTTGGAATAGCCTCCCACACTCTCTGTGATAAGTCAAAGAGAAACTTCTTTTTAGAAAGCTATTAAAGACTTGGCTTTTCCAGAACAGATCCCTTTAATTCCCTCCAACTTGTCTGTGCCATGCTATCAGCGCAGGGATTTCTAAGGGTAGCTATGCGCTAAGTGCTGACTGGAATAGAATAGACAGCCCCAGCCAAAGGAAGGCTAGGTGTGTCTGAGTGTCTATCTGCATCCTGATGGCTCATTCTGGGCAGGATGGGAGGGAGGAACTGACACTTATACCTTAATAGGCATTGTCCTGTCCCCACACGAAGGGCTGATTACCCCCCTGTAGTGAGTCTAGAGCCAGGGCTAGGTAGAATGGACCTCTGTGCATTGCTTTGAAGTCACCCCCACTTCAAAGGCACAAATGGGTATAAGTACTGCGTTGTCGACCCTACCAAATTAGACACTTCTGGATGTGTTCAGAAACTCTGTCCGGAGGAAAGACTGCTGTACAAGAACTATCACTCTGCTGGACTGCTGCTCTGGAAAAAACTGCTTTTCTGCTGTGCTGTCTATCTGCCTGCTACCCTCTGCCGCCCTTGCTGAGGAAGAAATGGACTCTGCATCAACCCAGAGAGATCTCCAAGGGCTTATTGACTTTCTCCCTGTTTTTGAGACTCAGGGATATCAAAGTCTCACCACCTGCTCCTGTGTCTAATCCAATGGAAGTGGACTCAGGTGCTTGCATGAAGCAGAAACCATGCATCGTTTCTTTTGTGGGAGCAGAATTGGGGCATTGCACTTGGAACCAGGAGATCACCTTAAAGAACCAAAACCTCAGAACCACTGCATTGCCCCTGTTGCAGTGTTGGAAGAACGACACATCCCCACAACTGAAAGGAGAAACTCAGCGCCTTGTCTACAGAAGCAACACCTCTCAGATCAGCACATAATCTTCAGAACTAGAGAATCGCCACCACTGAGCGAAGAAAATTGATGCATCACCTCGACTGCGGGATCAACACCGACGTATTGCTCGGCTGCTTCCCACATCTCACTGTTATGACTAGAATCAACGTACTATGTTCAGCAGGTCATACGTGGCTCCTGTATTCGGCCTGCACTCTATTGTGGCTGGCCTGAACTCTTGACTTTTCCCTGGTCCAGCGTAACCAGATAACCCTCAAAAGTGCTTACTGCTTCTAAGCACTGTTTTTACATTTAACCTTTAAAAATTTCTATCTCAACTTTTACTTATTGGGTTTTTTTCGGCATTTTGGTCATCTATTTTTCTAAACTGGTGTGGAGTCTTTTTGTGGTGTTTTCACTGTGTTGCTGTTTGAAATGTTGCACAAATACTTAACACATTGCCTCTTAGTTTAATCCTGACTGCTCTGTGCTAAGGTACCAGAGGGGGAGCAGAGTTTATTTTATAGTGTGTATCTGACTTACCCTGAGTAGGTTTGTGGTTCCTTCTTGGACAGAGTGCATATCTCTGCCAACCAGAAACCCAATTTCTAACAATTATGTGATAGTTGATTTTGAGATTTTTGTTCACAAAATCCTTTAACTTTTGCCTGATCTAGAACTCAGTTACTAAATGGTATCAATTACATATTTATGGTATTCTACTAACGTGGTGTTGATGAGGGTGCCTTTTTAAACAAGATCAATCTGAAGCAAAACCACCTGCAGTAAATTTTGGGGTGATCTGAAATGTTGGAGTGTCTTGATTATTGGGGTTCGGTCCAGAATTTGGGGTACGGTTCTGCTTCCAAACTGGCTATTCTTTAGTGAAGCATTCTCTTCCTGGCAGTTGCTGCTTGTAGTGGAGAGTTGCTGGTGAACAAAGATTCAATAAGCTGGTGACCAGGCACTAACTTCATGGGATCCTTTCTCCCTCCCATTTAGTAGTAAATTTCCCCCGTTATCTTTCCACTCCCCCTACATTTATGACTAAATCGTATACGTGGAGATCTTCACCGAAGGGGCAGAGATCTTTGCACAAAAAAGATAGATGAGGTTAGGGTCTCTGGTGATGGATTTATGAATGGTAGTTTGTAGTATGTAAGTAGCACTGCTTTATGTACTACAAATGCAATTTGTGAATTGGGCCCTACATAACAAGCCCTTGTGTTGCAGTTTTGTTGGCAGATGCAGGTGGCTCCTCGTCCAAATGAAACAAAAAGGGGCAGAGCATTAATCACTCTTGTTCACACTTTTAAGGTTAATTCTCAGACTTGATACTATTTAAATATGCTCGTGCCAAGGCATCAAACTACATTGCTCTATGTTATCTAAGTAATTGTAACAAACTGTGGCCATCATTCAAACAAAGTGGTACAAAAGGGAGTGGTGGTGGATGGAGCATCTGAACCAATCAAACACTCACACCCAGTCAAAATATCTGGGTTTAATCCCTCACCGTTCTTTAGCCCCCTCTGCCACCCCAGTTCAGACATGGCCATATGCAAATCAATCTGACCCTGTGCCTCATGGGAACAGTCCAGCCCGAACTGCCAAGCCATACCTTCCCTGGACCGGAATCAAGCTTCCTAGGACCGGTTTCTGGCATTCCAGCCGTCTTCAGCCAGGCTTGCTTGAATCCAGTGGCAAAGTGAGCAAGGGACTCAACAGCTGAGCATACCCTGTCAATTTATGGCGAACAAAGCGGTACAAAAGGGAGTGGTGATGGACGGAGCATCTGAACCAATCAAACACTCACACCCAGTCAACATATCTGGGTTTAATCCATCACCGTTCTTTAGCCCACTCTGCCACCCCAGTTCAGACATGGCCATATGCAAATCAGTCTGACCGTGTGCCTCATGGGAACAGTCCAGCCCGAACTGCCAAGCCATACCTTCCCTGGACCGGAATCAAGCTTCCTAGGACCGGTTTCTGGCATTCCAGCCATCTTCAGCCAGGCTTGCTTGAATCCAGTGGCAAAGTGAGCATCACCACCCCCTTTTGTACCGTTTGGTTTGCCATAAGTTGGCAGGGTATGCTCAGACGTGAGTCCCTTGCTCACTTTGCCACTGGATTCAAGCAAGCCGGGCTGAAGACGGCTGAAATGCCAGAAACCGGTCCTCGGAAGCTTGTTTCCGGTCCAGGGAAGGCATGGCTTGGCAGTTCGGGCTGGACTGTTCCCATGAGGCACATGGTCAGACTGATTTGCATATGGCCATGTCTGAACTGGGGTGGCAGAGTGGGCTAAAGAACGTGATGGATTAAACCCAGATCTGTTGACTGGGTGTGAGTGTTTGATTGGTTCAGATGCTCCGTCCATCACCACCCCCTTCTGTACCGCATCATTCAAACAAAGCACTTCCATTTGTGTGCAAAGTCCTGTTTGAGGCTGAATTGAGATTAAGGCCCTCATTAGGATGAGAGTCGGAAAGCCTCAGACCACAGGTTGGAGGCTTTCAGAGTCTCATCACGGTTTCAGTTTTGACCGACGCATTACGATGCAGGTGGTTGAAAGTGAAACTGTCCGGTCATTCTTGCTGGATTATGATGCGCTTAAGAAGTCCGTCAGCAAATCGGAGAACGGCACGTAATCCCTATGGACGGAGTTTCCACCTTACAGATTACGATGTAGGTTTCTGACAGGCTACCTTGTTGTGCTTTCCAACATGGAAAGCCTGTCAGAAAATGACATTGGGGGGGCCCTGGGGCCCCCTTCTCCCCACAGCCTTTGGTTGGGTGCCGAAGGTCACCATGTGCAGTCGCACTGTAATTGCGTTTTGGGTTTTTACCCACACGATTTTCGCTAGGAAGTGCCTGGCACAATTTGTGTGTGTGAAACTAGCACTTATAGTGGGTTTATTGGGTTGGTTATATTGGGTGCACAACTCAGAGCAAGTGAAAACATGAAATTAGTGCATCATGCCACAGTCTGAGGTTCGAAACGCGCAACAGTGCGGTAATTCGTTTTATTACAATTTACGATGTGCAGGAACAGCACCTGCTTTTGCTTGTTTTGCGCTGCCTTCAAAATCTCGACCTGCACATATTTATAAAGAAACGATAGGCAGCTTTAATCAACAAGTTTACAGCAAAGTTTTATACCTTTTAATAAAATTATAATGAGGTATGTCGCACTGTCTATACTTGCAAACAGCTGAAGGTTCATTAGCGGGTTTACCAGTAAACTTTTTCTGGCATGCTGGGAAACACATTTTTTGCGTGCTTAAAAAAACTTTCCACTCTGCATTCAGTATCATTTATATGAACCGAAGCGTAGCGCTGCACGTCCACACCCTCCCTTTGTCTCTTTTCTATTTCACTTGCTGCCTGGTTTCTCCCTGCGGTGGTTGCCACGTGGAGATGATTCTTAACTGTGACGTGGAGCACCAGCACCTGGTACGGAACGCTCGATGAATAGCCTGAGCGACCAGTCAGCACAGCTGAGGGACACTGCAGTAAAGTTGGTTCAGGGCCATACATACCTGTTTACGTTAAACAGGGCGTGCACCTGCCTCGATGCTCCTGGACACGTCCTGAACTGGTTTGGAGTAACAAGTGCAGACCAATAAAACCACGCAAGATAAAAGAATATGGGAACAATGAACGAAATGGGTAATATTCTGACTAATTGAGCCTGCATTTAAAAAAAGAAGTCTTTGTTGGTTCGTGTCTTTCATTTATTGTACTCTGTTTGATCAGGCTCTCTACAAACAACTCCGCCGGGATCAAGCAGAGGCTTCTTTTTAATGCGCTGCGGCATATAAAAGCCTTTCATCTTTTAAGATCGAATTTAGTGGCTTATTCCTGAATGGGGTATTATGCAAAATATTTTAAAGTATTCTCAGTCAAAATAATGCCGAAAGAAGGTATTACCCCTTCCTAGGCATTTGACAATGAATAGACATATCGGCTTAGTTTCTAAGGCCAAAGAATGCTGGCAAAGTATTTAAGTTCAGCACGCTGTGGTATCACCCTTCTCCCCTTGTTTTTACTGTATGCGGTTTATAAATCAAAGAGGTGTGGTTTATAATGCTCTGTGGAAATCACACTTTCTGATTAGTCGGTTGTAAAATGTTCTTATGATGTATTCCTTGTCCTGACCTATATGGAAGCCGATGTTACAACCAGCACAGAAATAGGAGCAACAGTTTCTTATTACAAAGTATATCACAACTTTCATTAAAAAAAACATAACTGTATAGGACACATTTATCTCATATCTGTCACTCCGGTGAAAGAAAAGTATGCTGTTTTAATCTTCCAATGAAGTATTGTGAAACAAAAAAATATATATTGAAATATACCCACATTTACCGTAAATTAACAAATAAGGTGTAAAGTCAGAATAAAAACTACTATTAACTACTTGAACCAGCTTTATCAATCTAAGACAGAAACTATCTCTGCCTCAATGTTTTAAAAAACAGAGATCACAGTATTGCGAAATATATAAGCTAAAGTGAATACATTCATCTGGCCTGTAGTTCCAGGGACTGCCCTAATGTAAAAATCCAGGAATTATAGTGTTATTGTTGCGGTCTGAGCGCTGTGTGGGTCTTCTTTTCTTTCTTTTCCTCTCTTTGCCGGCGGGATCATGAGGGCGGGACCATGTAGGTGGGATTTTAGGCGAGACTCCCCTGGCAGGAACCACACGGGCTGGATGGTGGGCGGAACCACTTTCGGCGGGAATTCTATCCTGACGCTGGATAGGTGGGTTAGAATCTCCTTTCCGTTTTTAGCTTTGAGATAGATGGGTGGGTAGGGCCTTGGTCAGTATTTAAGGCCTCTGCTCTCTCCTTTCTTTTCTGGGGTTCTCTTCCTGTTTTCGGTCCCGAAAGTACTTTTGCCTTCGCTATCCTGGCATCCTGCTGTTTGGATCTTTGTACCCTGCTCCATAGAGGTTTTGTTTTTCCTTTGGACTCTCTTTTTGGGCTCATGATTGGACCCTCTTTTGATGGCTGCAAAGGACTAGTCTGTTTTCCGGCTGGAGCAGACTCTTCGTGGAATAAATTATCTTCTCTACAGGTCCAATTGGATATATTAGGAGTCACCTTGGAGGACCAAATAACAAGCAGTGGACTCTTGTGGACTCTAGGTGAGATACATTGTCCTTATTCTTCAATTATTATTTTTCATTCCAGTGCACTGAGAAAGGATTCCTTGGGACTTTGTAAGCAGGTTTTTTGGCACTCGTATTCTGAAGGTGTTCCTTTTTTTCCCGCCCTCCTTGGAAGAACCTGGTGTTACAGAACTAATTTTTGTGGATACCTTTCCCCACCCCTTTTCCTTCCATTCATCAAGAAATCTCAAGATTGTTTAAAGGCGAATTCCACTTCCTGTTCTGGGTATGTGAAGAATTAGAGTGGAGGGGTATATAAGGGTGATATTATTGTCTGAGTAACATTTATTCCGTTGGTCTATCTTTTCCTTCTAATCTGTTATTGTTTTCTTATTGCTGCAGAATGTTCCTGGTATGGAGAAGTGGTATGCCTGCAGTCTAGAGGATGGTCTCATGACTACCTGTTTCACCCTTTATATCTGACGTTACCAGTTCTTCCCCAGGTGCGTTGCCCGCTCCGGTGATTATAATTGAATATCACTCGAGGGGTGTAGGCCCCCTAGGGGGTGACTCGGACCATCTTCGCTCCTGTAGTACTTTTGTAGTACCTGTGGTTACAGGTGAGTGGGGTCGGAACAGTTATCTTTGAGTTAGGCCTCAAATTCACTCACAACATAAACAAGCATTTGCAATGTAATCGGTCTCGGCTTTGGGACCTTATATGCATTTAGCTATGCAGCACATTAGCCTGGGTGCTGAAACATCTACTGTTCTTTAACAAGGTGGTAAGTAAGCACCGTAAGTAAGCACCAAGCTGCGTGACATGCCAGGTATGGGAACACATGCGGAGAAATATTGCCTTTGAGTGGGAAATGTTACAGTCCAAAGCTCTGTTTGTAATATAAAATCAGGGCCTTCGGTGTTCATATCACTGAAAATATAAGATTTGAAAAAAATATTATTGCCTACAGGTTCTCGTGGAAGACAATTTCCATGGACTAGAATCTAGAGAATGATAAAGCCATTCTGGTATTTTACTGACCTCTGCTGGTCGTTTTCTATCAAGAAAGTTAAATAGAGGCAGTTGCCAGAAAAGAAAGTCCCTCAGCAGAAAGCAATTCTGGTATTTTACTGACCTCTGCTGGTCCTTTTTAGGTCGAGGTAATATCCGGTCTGCCGAAGGCAGAACCGGAAGTACGGAGATTTAATGTTTCTTAGTGTGGACTATTTGTCCCGCCTCTGTTTTTGCCTCTCTCCCATTGGCTGGCTTCCTAAACGGAGGCCAGCCATTGGAGGAGAGAGCTGTCCCTCCGAATAGGCTCCGTCCTTTTCGGATTTGGAGGTGTGTTCGGTGTTCTTCTTTCCACTTTTAGGCCACGCCCATTCTGAGAACACCGAACACACCCCCAATCCGAAAAATTTGGAACGTTGTGTCCGCCATTATTTGTTTTGTCTTCCCATGAGGATCGTCTCGCTTTCTCCGTGATGCAAGGACCGGCAGGTAAGCCATATTGTTTTTGCTTACATTCCCTCTTTTTTTGTGTTTGCTTTCTGTGTTTCTGTGTGTCCTGTGTGCTGTTTGTTCCGTCCGATGTGTCCTGTTTGTCCCGTCCGATTTGTTAGCGTCACCATCCCGTCGTGTATGGCCCCCTTTTCCCGGTGTGCCCGTGAGCTCCGTTTGCAATAGTGGCCGTCCCGCTTTCTCCGTGATGCAAGGACCGGCAGGTAAGCCATTTTGTATTTTTTGCTTACATTTTCTCTTTTTGTGTTTGCTTTCTATGTTTCCCTGTGTCCTGTTAGCTGTTTGTCCCGACCGATGTGTCCTGTGTGCTGTTTGCCCCGTCCGATGTGTCCTGTGTGCTGTTTGTCCCGTCCAATTTGACAGCGTCACCATCCCGTCGTGTATGGCCCCCTTTTCCCGGTGTGCCCGTGTCCTGTGAGCTCCGTTTGCAGTAGTGGCCGTCCCGCTTTCTCCGTGATGCTACCTCACTCTCTCTCTGCTAATGCAATATGTCTAATGCAATATGTAACACATATGCAAACACTTAAGCTATTAACAATAGAAATGACAATAACATTTACTTAGGGATAAAAAAATAAATGAAAAAATAATAAGCAATGCCAATAGCTCTACCTATAATATTGCCGAGACCATTGCATTGTAAATGCTTGTTTATTAAGACAGTTAATAGAGGCAGATGAACAGAAAAAAAGTCCTTAAGCGGAAGCAGATAAGTCCTAGGGCTGATCTTTATATACATATATAAGTATATACTAAAGTATATGCAAGAGGTCTCAAATGCTCGACCTAAAAATGACCAAAGGTTGAACATTATATACTTCTCCTGTGGCCTGCCCAAAATACTCAATAACAAACGAAAGCGGGCAGGAAATAAAACTCCAGAACAACTGTTGTAAATGTATGTCTTCATGGTGTATCAAATATTAAGTGAAGGGGCTAGGTTTTTGCTCGAGGACTACTTGTACATTGACTGATGTAATCAGTTGTGCTTATTTATTTTGAGTGAACTAAATTTCTAGGGCTGGGCAGAGCTTATGGAGTTTCACTCAGCAGAATTTTGCGGAGTAACCTGAAAACTCTGCCAAATTCCATGGAGTTCCGAGAACAGACGGAGTGCTCGGCCATCCAATTGTCCATCTTTTGAACTCTTGCTCACTGGTGCAGCCCTCCGTTACTAAGGGCAATATCTTAATAAGAAAATGAAACCCTGAGGAATCTATTACTGCTTCTACCCACAGCAGAGTTCAGTTAGGCCTAATATTAACACTCTCAGTCGCCATGTAAGGATGTAATAGAGGGTGTATCTGCTCCGTCAGCCCTACACATGCTCATTAATTTCTCTCACCCCATCCATCCTCCACAAATTCCATTATTTATGTCGTATCATATTGTTCTTTCACAAATAGGTTTCTGTACAGCTGTGCCCAACAGTAAGTACTCGCAATTACTACGCTGCTGTGTCTGGATCATGGGGGTCCCAATGTTCTTGTGCTCTTTAGGAATGTTGCCGGCTAGGGCTCTGCTGAACATGGAGTGTCGTCCTCAGAGGTAGCTTCAGCTCCAGCGATGAGAACAAAGCCAATCCAGCCAGTGTGTGAGAGCTGCACCCACTCCAGTCCTCCAGACCCTGCCGTCCCCAGTGCAGCGGGGCAAAGCTGCGGCTCAAAAACCCATTTTGCTTGCTGCCCATGGTGCCACAGTCACTGCCGCCAACACTCATGGGCTGCTGCCTGATGTGCCCTATACTATATGCGGGCGATTGAAATTTCAGGTGTGTAAGAGACTAAATTAGAGGGCGAATCAGCCCAAGAAGAACCACCCTGGCCTTGCCTGACGTCACTTACGACAGAGAGAAGATGGAGCGTGGTGTACTCGACCCCTGATCTGCACATGCACCCCTTCTGCCCTCCTATAGGGAGCCATCTGATGATGTGGTGCCCTTGAAGCCAGTTACAGTGCTGTGCGCAGGCCGAGAATTAAATGTATGGGTGAACGGCACATCGTTAACTCCGCTCTGCCAGCAGCTTGCGTAGTCCTTGAAACTCTGCGCTTCAAGTGGATTGCGTAGTGCCCAAAACTCAATGAACTCCACCGGCAAAGCAGAGCTTACCGTCTATCCCTATAAATTGTAATACAAATTCATAAAATATAAAAAATAAATATGGGCAGAATACAATTAAATATGCAAACGCTTAACCACATTTATGTTCTTTTCTGGCTCCCCTGGTATGTCAGGATTGAGATCAACATCCTTTACACTGTAGAATGCAAAGTTGTAGAAAAACTAAATAATATAAGGCCATTGTAGAAAAACCGAATAGTTGAAACCCCATTTAAGGGCTGATTACGATCTCGCGAGGAAAGCCCACTCTACGACTCTGATCTGGAGGGCTTTCCTAGTGAACTGTGCTCCGCAAGTCAGAGCGACCGATTCTGAAGCACCCATATGGTGACGGACTCTAATTCTGTTTAGTATTATAAGCAGCATAAGAGCAGTGCTTAGATTGGCTGTTGAGCCCGGGTTTATTTTTCCCCTCCCAGCACACACAGTAACGTTCAAGCAGCTCGACTTCACGAGGAGGGAGGATTTACCCTCAGGACTCGGAATCTAACGGTGTGCTGAATCGCAAATTTTATCACAGTAAGAAGCCATGAGACTTTCAGTATTCACCTTATTGCCCCACCACTTTCAAACTCAGAAGCCTTCACTGGCAAACACTATGGACAATGTGCAGTAACAAAGACCAAAGATGCCAATACAAGCTAGTCCTTCCATTGTATACCGATCTGCAACCTCTGCTCATCCAACACATGCCATGTATCTCATGGTAACTTAATTTGACAGTAACAGGAAATCGTCATACAGAGTCCTTCAGCCAAAGCTGTAGAATGTGCTCAGCCATCTTTGAGAGCCCAAACAAATTACCCACTCTAAAAAAAAGTAAGCTTTAATATTTGTATTAGGGATCTGAAACACAGTGAGTATATCTGGATAGGTATATACGCCCACAGAAAGGGCATTTTCCATCTACATGTGAACCATTGCTTTTGATCATTCTTCTCCATTTAACAGGCTTACTCTTGACTACAGGTTACCTTCCATTAAAGAACAGAAACACTCTTCCCTGAATGTCTCTGGAGCTATCCTGGGTGTATCCCTTGGGGACTTGCATTCATAATGACCTCAGAGGTGATGCTGAACCAAACACATCCTCCCTATCACCTTTACTCATACTATGACTCTAGAGTACATATACTTTGTACAGAGGTACCAACTGATTCAATGACATTGATATATATCAAAATGGCTTGAAATGTCTGCAAGATGATAATTGAAAACTCTACAAATAATTAAAGATAATGAAATAATTAAATACATATAGGTCTACAAACAGATGTATATCAATAGTATAAACATGTGTACCAGCTTTTCCATTTTGGATCACAGGATAGAAAACAAAATGGTGACTTTGTACCACTAATGACTTCAAACTAAACGTTCTACACCTCATAACAGAGAATGAGTCAAGCTCAGTGTGTACCATATATTGAAAATTGGCTCCCAGCTCTGCAACTTCATCCCCAGAAAGATTTCTTCCAATTGCCAAATGTAGCATTCACTTTTTCATCACCATACAAAACTGTCCCAAAATCAAACAGTTAGTTCTCTGTCACAGCGGGTCATCAACAATGTTAACCCTTTGAGAAGTATATTTCTACAGTCTTTGCATCTCCATAAAATTATTCTGCTTGCACCATTTTTGAGCCTGCTGATTCATCAATAAAGTGGAAAACTGTAGTACCCCACTGTACCTGGTAAGCAAGGTCTGGGTTTTTGGTGAGTTTTACAACCCCCATGACAGCAAGACAGTCAAGCTTGAGACGAGCAAATTAAAAATGGTGAATGTATTATTTTAGCTCTATACCAGGAATGCTTTGAAGATCTGGAACAAAATAACCACATATAAGCAGATTTCATCCCTCCTCCATTTTGGCAGTAATCAATGTGTAAGTCTGCCTACCTTATGCCCGAGGGTACTCTGCACACATGGGAGGACATAAGTAAACTCCATCTGATGATGATAACTGATGGATTTGATCCACATATTTCTTCTGTTAACCACTTGGATGCTAAGCTACCTGCTGTACTTCCATGTAATTTCCATTGAAATGAATGGGCACTCCATGACGAGTTACCCTTGTCATTAAAGCATTATCTATTTCCATCATGGGTTCCACAATAAGTTTAGATTTAGTTTACTGGAAAATATGTATAAGTTATCATGTGGTTTTAAATGAAAATAAAAATAATTTGTCTTCTAGTTTGAAAGGGCTTTAGCTGCTTTTTCCTAACAGATGATGTGGTGTTCACTTAGACATGTAGAATAATCTTGAGCCCCACAAGGTTCAAACTGAACAAATGTGGGAGTGGAGAGTGCAGTTACATTGATACATATAAATGAGTACATCTAAATGTAGAGTCCAATAGACTAGTGGTCAGACTGTCTTACCTTTATGATGAGATGGTCAAGCAACTGTCTCAGTTTATTGAACTATCATTATCATCTGTAGAGTAAGAAGGGGAGAATAACTTTATAAGGATGTACAAAGAATATAGCCAACTATAGCCCTAATATGTTTGTCATAAGTACTCCCTCATTCAGCTTATATGTAGTTTTGGTGCTAAACTCTACAGGATTGGTCTAATACTCTCAGTCTGCAGTGCTACAAGCATTTTAGGGACATAAACCACAATCATGAACAATTTAGTGTCTTCATTGAGGCCAATAAGAGTCTCAAACTGGTGAAATCAAAACATATACAAAGTAGGTTGCAAGCCACCAGCTGGACATTTATTTACAACTCTATCTGACCAGTGTCTCCAAATGTATTGTTTAGTTAACAATCATTTATCACAATAAAACGTAAAACATGACAAAAAGGGAAGATTATCAATGTTAAAATGATGAGGCTAGTGGTGGTTGAAGCAGCCGGCTTCATTATCAACGATGAGTAAAGCTTTAAACAGGAAATTAGGAGTCTCACCTCGGATTGAGTCCTTTTTTGGAGTGTCTCTTCATCAAATCCTTGTGGCGAGGAGCATGGTATGGTTATTTGATTTACCAGTCTAGGAGTGCTGTCCCTCTGAATGGCTCGTGCAGGCAGAGATAATAGGCTTAACTATAAGGAAATGTGATGCATTTAAAATCTGTGCAAATCTGTGCAAGTTCCTCAGTGTTTCAAGTGAGATGAAACGAGGTCTGTTAATGGTTGGCAAAAAGTGTCAACTCCAGGTGCTACAGTACTGCTGGGTACTGTCATGCGGGACATGGGCGGTTCCATGGAGGATTTTGTGTAGTTATCAGCCCCCCCTAATGCTGATCCAGACTCTCGTAGTATTCTGCCCGCTACCGCGAAGAATTTACCGACCTGTGCTAGGTCTTTTGGTGTGACAAATGTATATATGAATAGTAGTGCTTCCTTGCATGATCTTATCTCGTGTTGCATGAGGATGGGCCGCAAAAACCTACGTCTCTGTAATGATAAGCTTGCTCAGTAGCATACGATGTGGGCATCTGATTGGTGATTGCACAGTCTACATTGCTCCTGTGCCAGTGTGAAGTTGTTCCAGCGTGCCCTCTACTCCCTAATGGGTGTAGTCAGTAGCTTAAATAATACAATGTTCTTAAATGCATGCTTTCCAATTGCTGCTCTCCAGTACAGTTGGCAAAGAAATGTTTTGTGGGATATTACAAGCTGGGGTAAGTAATAGATTGTAGATATCTAGATAGAAGTAAAATAGAGATACGTATATTAAACAGTCTCAATATACTTGTAGGACAGGTATAGGGGGGATGCAGTACTGAAGCCTACCTAAAGTAGTGTAAGAACTGCTCAAGGTTTACTGATTCTCGGTAATGCCAAGAACATCAATCACCTTAACTGCAGCTAAACTAATCTATTTCTTTATCACTTCAGGAATCACCAGAAAACAATGAAAAATCAGACCTCCATCAACTCGGAGCCTCAATCAGATAAGTATAAGTGAGACATAAATATGCAAATAGAATTCAGTGAGCAAGCTCTGTTTACTACAATAGAAGTATGCAGCTTTTCTTTTGTATACTCCATTTAAAAATAGATGAAGCCTACCAAGGGGTCAGGAGCCTACCGCGTTAGAAGAGAAAATTCAGAGAAGCCTCCCAGGTTGGTCAGAAGCCTACAGCATTTTGGAGCAAGGATCAGGAGAGAAGTGCAGAGCCTGGAATTGGAACATTGGAGCTGAAGCTGCCGCGATTCGAGAAAGGGCTGACATGGAGACGCCACAACCCGTAAAATGCAGGTGAGTGAGCCCGGAAGCAAACTAAGCTTTCCCGAAGCAAGAACATGAAGCGTCCTTGCTCAGGAGCGGTTGGATCTTATGCTCCCCGTCTGATTTCCGCGCATGTGCAAAAGTAGGAGTCGGTCATACTTGTATTTCGCTGGCCCCTCTCACTCGGCAAACATGAAAGTACACCCCAGTATAGTCCTCCCTACCGGCTTGGGTTTCTAGGGGTGGTGTATGTGGAACATACTCAGCAGACGAGGGGCGTGCACATGACAAGCAGGTTCTCAGGTGTGTTCCTCAACACCTTGACCTTTCCAATGAATAAGATACTGGAGTTTACATCTCACTCTTCTTGAATCAATAATAGCTTCAATTTCATATTCTGAATTGTTGTCTGCCATTATAGCGGCTGGAGTGGTAGGGATGGTATGCGACGTTTACGACGCAACCTTTACAACGCGGTTCCATTACGACCCGGTCATAACAACGAAAGTTGTTACAACGAATTGCGCTGGGGGGCGCTCAAGGATAGTAAATCATTTAATTTACTATCCCAACATCTTCCCTACTATCCACGGGGACTGGTGTTGGAATAGTAAATTATTTTTTTTTAATTTGCGCCCCCCCCCACGCAAGTCGTTGTAACGACTTGTGTTGTTACAACCGCGTTGTAATGGAACGCGTTGTAAAAGCGTGTGTCGTAATGACGTACATCCGGTAGGGATACATGTGCCTTGTTCCACAGGTTTTAGAAGAGAGACGTGAAATGCTGGATGTATTCTCAAAGCAGTTGGGAGTTCTAACCTCATGACCACAGGATTTATGACCTTACGTATTTTGTAAGGGCCAATGTACTGCGGTTTAAATTTACAAAACCCTTTCAGGGCAAGGTTCTTCATAGATAACCACACTTCATCCCCTTGGGTGTATTTAGGCTCCTCACGTCGATGGAGGTCAGCTTTTTCCTTATAGTCTGCTTTCACCCTCTCTTAATTGACTATTGTTGTCTTATGTATTTCTTGTAGGGTTTTTACAAAGTCAAGAGCTGCAAGAGCAGGACAGGAAGAAGAAAGCAGGGATATTATGGTTCATGGATGGAAACCATAGGAACAAAAGAAAGGAGATTAAGCAGTAGGAGAGTCACAACTATTGTTGTAAGTGAAAGCAGCAACCCATAATATCCTGCCCCAATCTGAGGGAGAGTGTAAAAACTGACATTGTATGTACTGCTCAAAGCATTAATTTACTCTCTCAATCTGGCCATCAGTTTGAGGGTGATGGCTGGAGGACCATCAGATGTCTTTCTGCAATAACGCTCCCATCCCTTTCCAAAATTTAAAATTGAATTGGGCTCCTCTACCAGACACAAGAACAGACGGTATGCCATGTTGGTGTACAATATTTGAATGAATAGAGACACCAACATCTTAGATGTGGGTTGGGCTTTTAGCGGGATAAAGTGGGCCATCTTGGTAAATAAATCGACTACAACAAGGAGAGTAGGATTCCCATGAGCTGTCTTAGTTAAATCCACAATAAAGTGCAGAGACACTGTATGCCAAGGACTAGGCGGAGTGGGCAACAGCTTTAATAACCCACGAGGGCCTGATGAGTAGCTTTCCCTTGCAAACATACGTGACATGTTTTAATATAATCTCTGGCGTTACTCCCCATACCAGGCCACCAAAAGAGTCTTTTCAGGATTTCTATGTTTTTTTATGCCCAGAGTGTCCAGCAAGTAGATGGGTGTGACTCCAATCTAGGACTTGTTGCTCAAGGCTATGGGTAGGAAGTTCCAATCCTCCTTGGACGTAAAACAAACCCTAAACATTACTGACATCATTAGGTCTAGCTATCTCTTCTATGTCTACAGTGTCTTGTGCCTCCTTAACTGTTTCCATAAAGTAGACTTCTGAACACAGAACTCCGAATATGCGTTCCCTAGATATTATGGGAGGGGGTTCATTCTGTGGTTTCTCAAGTTCATAACCTAAACGGGACAGGGCATCTACTTTCCTGGTTTTCTTTCCTGCCTGGAATTGGAGAATAAAATTGTGATTGCTGAAGAACTGCGTCCAACGTAGTTGTCGCATGGACAAAGCTCTTGCGGATTTGAGAAACTGCAAGATACGGTGATCAGTGAGGACAGTAATTCTGTGGTTGGCTCCTAAAAGATACTGCCTCCATTCCTCAAAAGCCCTTTTTTTATAGCTAACAATTCCTTATCTCCTATAGCATAATTCAATTCAGCTGGTGTTATTTGTGTGAGGAGTAAGCTATGGGATAAAGGCAACCTATTGCCATTTGTGAGGCATCAGCCACGACCACAAATGGCCGAGAAGGATCGGGATGACTCAGGACAGGTGCTTGTGTGAATGCTTCATTCAATTTACAGATGGCCTCCTCTTCCTCAGGGGTCAACAGAAACTCAACTCCTTTTTTCAGAAGCTTGGTAATGGGGGAAGCTAAATCAGAAAAATGACTAATAAAAAGTCTGTAAAAATTGGCAAAGCCAAGAAAACTCTGGATGTTTCTAATAGTCTTTGGTGCTTGCCAGCGTGTAATGGCTTCCACTTTCTGTGGATCCAAACCGATTCTTCGGGGGGACACAACAAACCTGAGGAAGCACACCTGAAAGGTATGAAATTGACATTTCTCAAGCTTGCAATATAAGTGGTTATCTCGCAAACATTTGAGGACCCTCCTAACATGGAGTTCATGCTCTTGTATGGACAGGGAATAAATCAAAATGTTGCCGATATAGGCAATAACCAAGAGGTCAAACATGTATTTTAGTACTTCGTTGATGAAAAATTATAAAGCGGAGGGGGGCATTACAGAGTCCGAAATGGCATTACTAAATATTCGTATAGGCCGAACTTGGTACAAAAAGCCATCTTCCACTCATCCCCTG
Source organism: Lissotriton helveticus (assembly GCF_964261635.1). NCBI lineage: Eukaryota > Metazoa > Chordata > Amphibia > Caudata > Salamandridae > Lissotriton > Lissotriton helveticus. The sequence goes on from NC_136067.1 coordinate 1,534,433,275, forward strand.
CCTGACTCTAACTAGATGGTAAGCTCCCTGCAGATCTAGTTTGGTGAAAATGTTGGTGTTGATCAAGGAGGGAGGATATCAGTGGTAGAGGATACCGGTTCTTGATTGTGACATTGTAACACTCTGTAATCTATACAGCATCTACGACCCTCCTCTTGTTTGGGTATAATGAAGAGAGACGAGGATGCCGGTAATCTAGAAGGGCGAATAAAACCAATCCAAAGCATTTCATCAAAAAAATCTCGCAGATACACATTCTTTTTCTCTGTCAGAGCGTATACCCTGCTTCAAATCGTTATAGCTGACAGGCAAATCAGAAACTTCGGAACTAGTGAGAACTACTGCTTTCCTAGGGGTATCAGAACTACAAAACACATGATCCTTACAATTATCAGCAATAAAAGCTAATGTCATCTCTTTCCAATTAATAAAGGGACTGTGTAGACATAACCAAAGCAGCCCCAGTATGGCAGGAAACTGAGGAGACTGAATAAGATCAAAGGTAATTGTCTCTTGATGTTTCTCCTCAATAACCAATTTTAAATCAGCAGTAACATGTGTAATAGGACCAGACTTAAGATTACTGCAGTCTATTGTTGTGACTTCCTCCCAAGAGGCTTAGGACACCCAGGGAATGTTCCGACTATGTGCCCATTGTAAATCCACGAAGTTGCCAGTGGCACAGAAATTGACCATTATTTGAATATCCATAACCTGTTAATCCCATATCAAGCGAGAGAAGAAATTGCCCAGGTAAGACAAAACTGTTTCTGCTTGTGAGACAGCCAGCCCTGAACTACCCGAAGTCCTTGTCTCATAAGGCTTCGGGATCTCTCGTTTTCTGAAGGTTTTTCCGCTTTGGCTTCACAGGGCATTCCCTGAGGAAATGGCATTGCTTTCCACAATATAAACACAGTTTTTTGTCACGCCTTATCTGCTTCTCTTCTTCGCTAAGGGGACCCCTGATGCTTCCAATATGCATAGATTCTGGATCTTCTATGGATCTCTGGATCAGGTTTTTTCTCTCTATAAACAAAAATGAGAACTTCTGACATCCCCTTTCTCTTTTCCTCTCACTAATTCTGTGATCTAGCTTGACTACCAGGTCTATCAGGGCAGTACAGGACTCAGGAGGATCAACCACTTGTGCTAGGAGATCTTTTAAGTCATCTCTTAGTTCTCTGCAGAACAAGGTAATGCGTTTTTCTTCAGGCCACCCAGCCTCCGCTACCAGTCTATTAATAGTGGATATGTATGTTGTTAAGTCCTTTGTTCCCTGTTTCAGATTTAAAAGCTTGGTAGCTACTGACTGCATGAATGAATGCCTGTCAAAAAGCTTCTTGGGTTCACCCTTGAAAGCAGTGTAATTTTGCAGCAAAGGGTCATTTCTCTCTATGAGAGGTATGGACCAATTGGCTGCACCCCCCCACCCCCAAATATGAAATGACAAAAGCCACTTTAGCTTGGTCTGTCGGGAAGCAAGCAGCTTTACACATTAAGTGGAGTTAGCATTGACTAATAAAGGCCGCAAACTTGGTTGGATCCCTCATAAAATGTTGTCCATTCGCATGTATAAGCATCTTTTACTGATATCCACTTCATGCAGCAGATACTTTCACAAAGGTCCATCTATACAATACAACTCCAAACATGACTTGTAGTGGTTAACAATAGGGCACCATTAATGGTACTACTGTTTGTCAGCGAGCATGCTAGCTGAGCATGTTTAGTCCAGTGCATGCAGTGAAATCACCTAGGTACATGGCTAGGTGGTTCTTGTCTACAGTCTTGTAGGTCCTTTTTCATGAGCTTTTGTTTTCCAAACCTTTTTGTAACATTGTGTAACACTGTGTCAACCTATATGTATGTGTATATTTATGTTTTTTATGTATTATAATTTTCATCCCTGAAGAAGTTCATTCCTCAATGAACAAAACACGTTGGTTAGAGCTCATGTTGTCTGATGACGTGTAAAATAAAGGATTGCCTTACATAAAGGAATTAGTTCGTTTTAATTATTGGAAAAGACTCTTTGGGAGTGCACCTCTCCATGTTTGTTCAGTTTCTAGTCTGTTTAGCCATTGGCACCTAACAACAGCAGGTGCAGGAGTTGCATGTGCACACCAACTCTCATCACTTTCGGATAATCACAAGAGGAACATAGCAGGGAGGTGCGGCTATTGTGGTCCACCGTTGTTTGCTGTGTATCAAAAACATATATCACCTTAACTGCCGGTAAACTAATCTATTCCTTTATCTCTACAGGAATCAACAGAAAACAATGAAAAATCAGACCTCCATTAACTCAGAGCCTCAATCAGATAAGTATGAGTGAGACATAAATATGCGAATAGAATATATTGAGCAAGCACTGTTTACTACAATAGAAGTATGCAGCTTTTCTTTTGTATACTCCTTTTCAAAATAGATGAAGCCTCTCAAAGGGTCAGGAATCTACCGCGTTAGGAGAGAAAATTCAGAGAAGCTTCCCAGGGGTCAGGAGCCTACCACGTTTTGGAACGAGGATCAGGAGAGAAGTGCAGAGCCTGGAACTGGAATATTGGAGCTGAAGACACCGTGATGCGAGAGAGCACCGACGAGGAGACGCGATGACCCTTAAATGCAAGTCAGTGAGCACGAAAGCAAACTAAACTTTCCCGAAGCAAAAACATGAAGCGTCCTTGCTCGGGAGCGTCTGGATCTTAACCTCCTCGGCTGATTCCTGTGCATGTGCAAAAGCGGGAGTCAGCCATGCTTGTAGTTGACTGGCCACTCGTGCTACGAAAACATGACATACATTTTATCTTCCCCCCTTTAATGTGGCCAGGACTATCCAGAAGCAGCACAAAAGGCAAGCAACAACCAGTCCACTGAGGTCAACCCCTATAAGTCTATTTGACTCCACCCACTTCAAGCCTGCATTCCCTTCCAGAATAAATGAGGCTTCTGTCAGTATAGGCCAATGTTGTCAACAGATCCCACTCCTTATGCAGTAAAGCAGGATTTCACATATTTCCATACATTCCTCAACCAGGGTAGATAGCCCTACAGTGGTAGCTCACAACAACTTGCCCACTTATTGCGTACCTTGGAACCAGCATGTCTGGTTTCCAGCAGTCCCCTTCACCCTCTGCGCCCCATGCCTGTTGAGGACAGGGTCCAATGTGAATTGACCAAGAAGTCAGTCATACCCTCACAAAGCTTACCAAACAGGTCATTATAGGCAATATCAACCAATCTAGAATCAATTGTCAGCAAAACTAGTTTACTCGTCCTTTCTTCTTACACAGAGACCTTAATCATGGCCCCTTACTACAGCTGATGCTAACACTTCTATCAGCCGCTACATTGTAAAGGCCAACCTCTCAGCACACTCTTACATTCTGGAGCTTTTTGACAGAAAATGAGCTATCAAGGGAGAAGAACATAGTGGAAACACTTAAAGATGCCAGCCGAATTTCAAACTTTAAAACACTTCCAGACCAAATAACTGCACATCTTCAATGAAGGTGAGAGACTTCCTACTAAAAGCCCATAATCTGCAACAAAAGGCCTCTATCAATTGAAGAACAGTGTTCAACATAATTAAATATTGAATGTTAACCCAGTCCTCCTTTTGCACATTCCCAGAAGTGCAGAAACATGAGCAATTTCTTCCAGGAAAAAATTGAAGACTCACATACAAATTGAAAAAACTGTTCTGGATAGCCCCACCGTGAATCCACACCTCAAGCCATCCAAATGAACAACATTCATCAGCTTCTTCAGTCAGAGTTTAGCCAAGGTACTCCAGGTGTGGTGCTGCGGCCAGGGCGACTGACGCTGGAATCTGGGGATCAGGGTTCGATCCCCGGCTCCGGCGGCAGGTTAGCCCAGCACCATGTGACTCTGGGCAATAGCTTGCTTAATCTTCCCGACGGCCCCCAGCGCCTAGAGACCCTTACGGGTGATTGTGCGCTTTACAAATGTGGATTATTATTATTATTACACCATGAAGACTTCCTCATAACAAGATGAAGCTATTATATCTTTGAAGGAGATGCCAAGAAAAAACCTGACACCTCTTACAGACCTAATCAAAGCCTTCATTTCACAATGTACATTTGCAGATGCCCTAAAGACTTGATAGATCAAACTACTTCTGAGAGAAGTTTAATCTGAACACCAAGAACATCACAAATTGAACAACACAGTTACTTTTCATGTAAAAATATATACATTTTACAGCTCCATTTATTTTCAAAACACAAAATAAATTTGGATAAACACCAATAAGATGGCCCAAAGTTAAATATGGATAAATATAGATGGAAATGTTAAAAAACATAAATACCGTAAATCCAGGAGCCCTAAATATAATACCTTCCTCAAGAACTGTCAGTCCAGATTCAAGTCTTAATACATCTTAAGAAATAGCAACAGTATATGTACTCTCCAACATCAATGATTCTTACCTTTTAATCCTGCTTCACATCTTTTCTGCCTTTGACACTGTCATTCCTGGGGCTCCAGTGGATATGCTTGAATGGGCTCCTGATGTTTGGTATGACAAAGGTTCAAACCATACATATGGATCCAGATAAACACAATAAACTCAGAGCTCATCCCCTATTCTATGGCATCTACAAAGGCTCTATTTTAACTAATCTTCAAATTCCACATGGAACACAATTTCTGGATGAATAAAATCCACTTCTATTAATACAGAGAAGACAAACAACTGTATCGGATTGTGTCATTATGCCAGGACATCAGTAATCTAAAAGATTGTTTCTTCACCACCCCAGTCTGCATGTCCAAATTCTGTCTCAAGCTGAAATCCACTGTGACTGGATTCTCGCTCATTGCCAGACCTAACATACAACATCAGGTGAAGGATTGAGCAGCAAACACGACACTAGACAGATTAGCCGACCATCTCTTTGACTGTGCAAAATCCCTGCCTAGCACATTGAATCTACCCTTAATTTCAAGGCCCATATCACCAATTAGGCTATTCCTGTCTGGATGATTCTACTCTTCAAAGTGAAACCTTTCTAATCTGAAACCGACTTTTGAACAACTACTTAAGCACTAGTCGGTTACCATTTCCATAGTAGCAATGCACACATGATCGGCAACCTTGAATTCCTTTTCTCATCTAGTATCAGAAAATTTGACAGGATAATGCCACTTTAAGCTCCCTCTCCCTGACCTCATTATAGGCAAGGCATTGTGCATCAACTGCAAATGGCTTACTTTGAAACCGATACTTACATTGCTAGCAAGATAAAAACCTGTATATGATCATGCAAAATACACTGCAGCATCATATCAAGGTTCTTAGAATCTGAGAGATGCAAGAAGGTGAATATAGACATCAGACTTCAATGCCAGAGGTTTGGAATACTGCCCTATTTCAGATACACCAAGCTACAGTCCTCTTTTATTTTAAGTAAGAGCTAAACAACCACCTTTTGAACACATATTCTTTTTGCAGGTGAGGCCACCAGCACCTGTCACTTCTTGGAAACTGATCTTGCCCCTCTTTCACTGAACCCTAGCTTTGCTCTACACCACTGGATGCTAAAAGTTCTCCCCGTGGACCACAGCTTCCTCTGGCATCTTTCATTTCTATCCCATTCTGTACTTCTACCATGACCACCACTTCTGTACTCTGTCTTTTATATTGTAATTTCTCCAGTCATTTACAGCACTCCATTGCTTTGTAGCTAGACCCTTGCATTATAAACCTAATGAATGCTTACAAACGTACATTCATACAAGCCTCCTAACTTTGGCATACCTTGGAGCTTCAAAAGAGTGCATCTGCTGCAGTCACTCTTAGCTTTCATTGCATTATGATGGAATGCCAGGCCTTCCTATCAAACAGAATGTAGTAGATAATCATGGAAATAATTTCTGTTGTGATTCACAATAAGTACACTTAACTTGGGTGGAAAACTTGAAAACGTGGAGTGATAGTAGTCTTCAAGAACAGCAGCTGGGCACCCAACATGCATTACAAAAGTATGAGTTCAAATTTCTAGGTCCTCTTCTCGTGGAGAATATATATATATATATATATATATATATATTACCTACTGGCGGTCGCCAGTAGGTATATATAGTTAGGATTTTTTCTCTATGGGATTTTTGAAAATTCTATGTCGAATAACTTTGGCGTTTGAGGACGGAATTGGCTGAAATTTCCAGGAAAATGGCACATTTTGTTTCTGAGCAGCCCCTGAAAATTTGGGGGGGTTTCGTCAAGGGGGGGTCGAGAAAAATATAGTAGATCCTCCCTGACCCCCTAGGTTTGATGTGGAGGCTTTAAAAGGGCCCCGCGGGGCAAAAAAAACAAAAAAAAAACATTTTTTTTGCGTGGGGAGCGCCCGGTACGCGCACCGGGAAGCGGTCCGGGGAGCGTACTATGAGGAAAAAAGAATGATAGACTTTTCAAATATTGTATGTTTATTGATTGTTCGTTTTGTTGTTTTTTATTTTTTTATTTTTGTGATTGTTTTTCAAAATTTAATAGAACGTCTAACATTTGACTGTCCAAAATGTCATCATTTTCAGTGAACATAACTTGCAACATTTGAGTGTCTGAAATGTCCTCATTTTGAAGGAGGAAATCTACAGATTGTACACATTGTAGTAGTTCATGGTCCTTTGATTCATCCATGAATTCAATGTCATTTGGTTCAATGTTTTCTTGATTGGTCTCTTCAAGGACAATTTCAAATGACAATTTTTGTTCTCCTTCCATTTTGCCTGAAATTTGCATAAAAAAAAATATATATCAGTAGAGATAGGGCACTGTTGGGATACATTTAACAGTGAATTTATCTTTGGGCAGTGTATGGTATCAGACTGGTAGTAGAAATATAAAAATGTGTATGTGATGAAACCTTAGTAAATTCATAATTATACAAGACAAGCCTAAATCCATCCATAACTATAACAGAGGAGTCTATCTAAATCTATAACTATTACAGAGGGATAGTATATAACTATCAGAAAAAGTTTTCCATATTAACTTAAAGTGCACAATATACTTCAGTTTTCAAAATAACATCTTACCTTTTAAAAACAAGTTTAAGTTGTCAGTGAAAATGCTCTTGCAATGTACTTCAGGAAGTAGTAGTCAAAATGGCTGTGTTTCTCTCTCTTTCTTTATATATATTCAGGTACATAACCAATCAAATGTCAGGTAAAAAAAGTAGAAAATGAAAGTAACATTTTAATTGGTTGTCAATTCCAACACTTCAGATGTGTTTTGTGAAGTAATTTACCTCAGGGTATTTAGAGAGGTCTACAGGCTAAATGGCTAAATGGAATTCCAATCAAATTTGTGAAAATGGTAGGGATTGGTATGTAGTATGAGCTAATCTATATTTGGTGAAAGTGTCTCCAGTGGTTTTTCTGTGAATTACTTTCCCACCTTTTTTAAGCGAGCGCTTCCCGGTGCGCGCCCCGGTACGCGAACCGGCAGCGTTACGGGAGTCCTCCATTTTGTGTTTCGGTAGAATTGAGATACAAGATGGAGGGCAAATAATGTTCAGAATGGGTAGAAGGGGGCACGGTAGACGTGTCCTGACCCCCTAGGTTTTTTGAGGGTGGCTGAGGAGGCCCATATGTGTGAAAAAAAAGCGTAAATCGTGAAAATGAGTTAAAAAAAAGTTACATTTAAAATTTGTTTAGAGTGATCATAGTTAGGGTAGCTCTGAGAAGAGCTTTTGGGTATGTGGTAGATTTAGGTACTTATAAGTAGGTACCAATACATAGTCTTAAATTCAGGATGAAAACTCTGTTCCCCTCATCTGAGAAGTGAACTCCATCTCCTCTGTAGATATCTTGCATGTAGTAACGCAAGTTATTGTTGTAGATGGAGCCCATTCCATGGTCTCTCATGTAAGCTGAAACAGACTTATTTACATGCTTCCTCGATTTCTCAATTTGTGGAGAAAATTGGTTGGACCACTTCTATTTCTGTCTTTGGCATAAATTTGAATATACCAAGGCAGTCTGAGGAAAAAGTGCCATCAATTGCTCAAAGGTGTCCTTTAAAAGCATTTCCAGACCTACCTCAGTCAAAGTACCCAAGTCATTTCCTCCACAGTGCACAATTAACAGGTCAGGGTTTGGCAAATGCAAAAAGGTTTTCACCAATGGTATCAATTGGTGACATCTTAATCCTCTGTGACCAATCCAGTTGATTTCCACATTTTGTAAATTGAGGTTGTGTAAATTTCTGTTATCAGCATACCTTTGAGCCCAGTGGATGTAACTATGTCCAACAATCCAGACAGAAAACATGGTGAGAGGAGGTTCTGCTGCAGTCAGATGAAGTGTGGGAATGAAATGGCAGTTGAAATAGTAGGAGTATGTAATGAAAAAAAGTGTGGAGTTTCTGTGCTAATGATTCAGTAGCAGTGATTGGTGGATTTTGATTGCTGAAAACAGAAAGTTAGGGTGCATGGATGAGTTCTTTGAAAGATGTAATTTGAATGGTCAAGAAAAAATCATTTTATGAAAGATTGCACTGGATACGCAGGTGTACTGAGAGTTCAGAGTTCAATTGAAACATTGTTGTGTGAACTTGTAAACATGACAGGTCTTTCAGGAGGTCGTTGCTATGGAAAAAAGACAGAAAGGGCAGAGGGGGGAAGGGTGTTGATTTGAAAAAAGTGAGGGAAGAGTTTTGATTGGGTGACATGAGAGATATGTGTTATGAATTACAGCATTTCTGTGCCATTGATGGTTGCAGCCTCTGGAGTGCATACCCTTTGCTCTGCTAAAGAAAAATTGGTGTGTGTCTGCGACTGTTTTGAAACTCAAAAAGTATTTGCTAAGGTGAGAAAAGATTCATTTAATTTAGATAGAGAATATTATGCATTAGGGATAAATTTATGAAGAAAGTTGTGTATTTGAAATGTTGCTTTGTGTCAAGTGTTTTACAAATAGATTTAGTTTCTTTGAGTTACATAGCCATGTTAAAAGTGACGCAAAAGTGGTGGAAGGGTTTTAAAAATACACTTTCATGTGTGTTAGGGCATTTTAAGTCACTTCCCCATGAATGTGGGTAAATAAGTGATTTACTTGAAGTGTTTAAAAACGTTTTTTGAAATCAATTAGGTTTCTTGATATGTACTGCTAGAGTTTCATAGGCTGCTTGAGGCATATTTACAAGGCCTTTGAGTCACTTTGATGTTACTTCCCCCATTTTAATTTAAGACATTTCTCCGTGCTGCAAAGTCTTTGTAAATACGCCGCCATGTGTGCTTGGCAAATTTAGACTTTGTTTCTTTGAGTTACATAGCCATGTTAAAAGTGACGCAAAAGTGGTGGAAGGGCCTTAAAAATACGCTTTCATGTGTGTTAGGGCATTTTAAGTCAATTCCCCATGAATGTGGGTAAATAAGTGATTTACTTGAAGTGTTTAAAAACGTTTTTTGAAATCAATTAGGTTTCTTGATATGTACTGCTAGAGTTTCATAGGCTGCTTGAGGCATATTTACAAGGCCTTTGAGTCACTTTGATATTATTTTCCCCATTTTAATTTAAGACATTTCCCCGTGCTGCAAAGTCTTTGTAAATACGCCGCCATGTGTGCTTGGCAAATTTAAGTACTGACAGGGTGTGCTTCTACATAGGAGCTGTGTTGTGTTTTCAAATTATGACCAGAAAATCGTTTTTTAATAAAAAGAAATGCTTTATTGTGAGTAATGTACATTGCTCTGTTGCATACAGTCCTCATCTTCTGCGTACTCTTGGATATGCTAGACTACATCTGCACAATGAGATACCTAAGCTGAGGAAACACAGGTGATGTGATTGTGAATTGAGCATAAATATTTGCACGTTTTTCAATTACATCACCTGTGTTTTCTAACATTACGAATCACATTGTGCAGATGAGGTTTAGGTCTGTGCAGGGAGACAGAGGAGGTCTGGCCTTTGTTCAAGAGTGCAGTGGACATGACTCACTTCATTGGTAGGCCTGCACATGTATTATCTCCTCTGTACTCTTCAACAAGCCTAAATTTCATCTGCAACCCTGAGTAGGCCTCACCTCAAACAAACCTCTGGATAGGCCACACCTTATCGTCATCCTGAATCAATCATTTAAAATGTTAGGGGAAAATTTATGATGGACGTGCGCCTCTTTTGCGCCGCTGTTGCGTCACTTTTGTGGCGCAGCGGCGGTGCAAAAGATGCGCTATGTTGAGACATATTTACAACTTGACGCATCTAGGCAGATGTGTCACGGTGTAAAGTCCTGTGCCACATGAAACCTGCGTCAGGTTTCATGTGGGCGTTTTGTTGCAGGGTGGGCATTCATTTGCATGAAAGCCCTGTAAAACTAACACAGTGAAATTTAGAACATTTCACTGAGTCAGCTTTATGGCATTGCTGAATCAAATTTTTACGCCTGCTTGAAACAGCCATAAGGAGTGACGCACCATGCAATGTGTGGCTTGCCCCTGTGCATTGTAGTAGACATGTCGCGCTTATGACGTGATTCCTTTAATGTGCCGCTTTTGCGGCACAGATGCGTGACGCATCTGTGCTATTTTTGTTCAATGGTGCTCCACATTGTAAATACGGCACATCATGGGTGGCAGAGCAGCAGCGCACGTTAACTGTTGCATCCCTGCGGATGCGCCAGTTAACATAAATCTGCCCCTTTACATTTAAGTATGAGCAGGGGACACAGAGTTCGTGAGGCTTATCCAAGGTTAAGAAGAGATGAGTCCTGTTCACTGAAAACTTGGACATAGGCCTCACCTCCTCAGCATCGCTGGACATGGCTAAATAATATCTGCAAAATGTTACTCTTGTTAAACAATTTTACTATTATAGTCTCTGAGATTTGTCTCTTACTCTGCAACATCTCATTGTTGTTCTCTTTTTTTAAAGATAACGACAACATCAAGCATGAGTGATAATGAGCAAACTGTTGATCTCGATATCATTGAAATTGTCATTGAAACATCAGTGGAAGTAGATCCCTTGGATGATTTAAATCCTGAGGATGATGAAGAACATGATGAGGATGCCGATTTGTCAGAATTGTATGACATAGGGTGGGAAGCTGACCGGCTCGAGCCTATGGAACTATAAACAGTTATTTTTAAAAGTTACTGGAAATGAAAAGTAACCATGTTAACCGTTTCATTTAAAATTAAACACAACTTCAAAAACAGCTTGTGTGAAGTGTCTTTAATAAAATAGTGAAATATGCTGATAAAATTAGTTCAGATTCACATATAAAAGAGCAAAGGTCAAATGTAGAAGCATTCTATTTCTTTGCTACTATTTGTGAGTACTAAATTTGCCAATGCACTAAAAATTATTGTATGTAGAATTGACAAGTAGTGTGTTAATTTTTTGACGACTGTTATTGATTTACTGTTTGGTAATAGTGGTTAATAACATTTTTTATTATATTTTACCACAGATTCAACTGCAGATCATTTCAAAACTACAGTATGCCATCGAAGCAAAGAAGCCGAAAGGCTACAAAACGTCAAAGACAGCAGCTTACTACATGCTTGCAGCAGTCCTCTACAATAAAAAGTCGTCAAGTCACCAAGAAACCTCCGGGTAAGACAACGAAATCATTCATAAGAAACATTTGCAGAAAAAAAAATATCAGTACAGAACATGTTTTAGTCCAGAAAAAGAGAGCCAATTTAAACGGAAAGGAAAGGCCAATCAAAAATGTTACTGCTAGAGCAGGAGATAACTCTGTGCATGGTAGTAGAAGGAAAAATCAGTTTAGGGACATTCGTAGACGAATGTTTCGCAACAGGATAATTGGCAATTTGTTAAAAAATGTTAAGAAACGTCAACAGAAAGTGGCTTTTTATAAGAGAAAGAGAAACATTGAGAACATTATTGATCAGGCATTCGAAATTAAGCGAAAGTTATTTATTTTGATAATCAATAGAATTTGGAAACTAAACAAGGTAATTTATGATTTCAAAACAAATAGTAGATGGAAGAGAACAGTTAATCGTAGTAATTTTTGTGAAGTTTTTTCAGGAGAATGGATGCATAGTTCAAGTTGTGAGGCATTTTTTAATGAGGAGAGTTATTTCCAGGATAATGATTTGGTGCATGCAGTTGACACCAGTGGTCGAGCATATGAAGTGAAAGATGGTTGTCCGGTTGAAAAAGAAAAACTTGTGTCAACAGAGGCAGAAGAGGTGTTAGGTAATGAGGTTTTAGGAAGACGTCCTAAGGGACCAGTGTACACCTGGAAGTGTAGTAGTATTTGCAGTGTGCGACAGGATTCCATCAATTTGCTTTGAGATTTTGTACGGACATTTAATAAGAAAACTTTAAAACAGAAAATGAAGTTGTTGCAAGAATTAGATCCTTGCAGAGTGAGAGAAGTGACAGGTTTGCATGGTCATTCACTGGCTTGTCTTTCCAGGAGAGTATGCCAGAGTGTTTTTCATCATTTCAGGATGCTAGCAGTGCATCATAATAAAGTGAGGAAATTAGTTAGAATGTTGTATTATGCTAAGAGTCCAGCAATTATGCTTAAACAATTATGCACTGCTCTTTTGCATGGTTCTGAAGTAGATGTGAAGAATATTTGTGAAGAAATTGAGTTTTGTTACTTTGCAAGTAAAGAGAAGAATGTTGAAATTGACCCAGAAGAAGAAGGTAATGTGGAAGAGAGTGTACAGGTTTCCAGTACAGATAATTTTCAGAAGGAAATTGCCACGTTTCAGGTGAAATCAAGTGAGAGGCCTAATTTCACTTGTGTGTGTTGTCGACGCACTTATTATAAGAATCAGACTAAGTTAGTGGATTTATATGCAAAAAGTGAAAGGGAAAATAATAGTGAATGGAAGGATTTCGCAACATACTTGATGGTAGAAAATTGTTTTGATTTGGGATCGGATCAACGTGTGTGTACTTATTGTTGTAACAAATTAAATCAAAACCAGATGCCTGCTAGAGCGGTTCATAATAATCTGGAATTGGTTGAGATTCCTTCTGAATTGAAGGATTTAAATACTTATGAATCTATTTTGATTCAAAGTGTCCATCCCTTTCAGGCTATTGTACGAATGGAGCCAAAGACAGGGAAATTGCCTCCATCAGATTTACAGAGAGGATTAAAGGGAAGAGTTGTTTATTTGCCTCTAGATTTCAAGAAAAACATTAATACAATTGGAGTAGAGAAAGTGGAAGAGGAACCTCTGGTTATCCTAGTTAATGGGGTTCCGACAAAGAGTAAGAAAATCTGGCAAGATTTAGTGGATGTTAGGAAAGTCAAAAAGACAACATTGTATTTGAAGAAAAACAATGAGTACTACAAGAATGTATGTGTTGCAGAAGAGGAAGTAAGTGAAGAAGAGGACAGCGATTTGTGTGCTGGACAAATTGAGAAAGTAGAAGCCTCTAAAAATGAAGAAATATATGAACATTATAGTGTTCATCCTTTGCATTCCAAGGACGTCATGGGGAATGCTATTGAGTTGTTTCAAATGAAACAAGCCAAAGGGAGTCCCATTAGTGTTTGGGAGGAAAGTTTGGAAGCTCGGTGTTTCCCACAGCTATTTCCAACAGGTCAAGGAGGAAGATATGATGAGCGACCTCATCAAATTCCTGCTTCTGAATACCGGACTTTACGATTGTATGCAGAAGATCCTAGGTTTCGTCAATGCATTCCCTATTTGTTTCATCTACTGTTTGAAAGTGATCTGTCTGGACTGTCATATGCAGTGAACCACATTTTGAAAAGTGGTGTACAGATGCAAAATATCTCGGCAAGGGACTTTATGGATAAAGTCGATGTGCAAGACAGTATTTTGGATTCTCACCTGATTAATCTCATGGCGTGTCAGCGTGGTACTAATGAGTACTGGTACCGTCGTCATGGTGATTTAAAATGTATGCTGAGGAACTTAGGAACTCCCACATGGTTCCTCACTCTCAGCTGTGCTGAGTATGGCTGGGAAGACTTACTTGAATTTCTACGAGAGGCAAATGGAAACATTGAAAATATCGAATTCAAGACACCTGGAGAACTGTGCTCTTTGGATCCAGTGAATGTATGCAGATACTTCAATCATAGATTTGAAGCTATGATGTCTTTCATCATGAACAAGAAGAATCCACCTCTTGGAGAGGTGTTGGATTTCTTCTGGAGAAAGGAGTACCAAGCAAGAGGTGCTCCTCATATACATATGCTGCTATGGATCAAAGATGCACCCAAATTTGGAACAGATCCGGATGACTTAGTGATGAGTTTCATAGAACAGTATTCTACATGTGCTGTTCCAAACACAAAGGAAGACAAAAGCCTAAGAGAACAAGTTTTACGCTTCCAAAGCCATCGTTGTGGAAAGTACTTTCGTCGTAAATTCAGAAACAAGGACAAGTTCTACACAAAATGTCGTTTCGCCTTTCCACGACCGGTGATTTGTAAAGGAAGAGTGAACAGTTTGATGTCTTCGCTGCGACATAATGTGACGAGGAAATCACCCAAAAATACATACAATTTGAAAAGGAACGAAGAGTCCAAGTACATCAACGACTACAACCTAGTGATTTTGTCCATGTGGAATGCTAACATGGATATACAGTTTGTGGCTGATAACTGTATGGCTGTGGCTCGGTATGTGACATCTTACATCACCAAAAAAGAAAAGACAGAATTGAAGGATATGTGGGAGGACATTTCCCATGAAAAGAGCCTCAGTAAGAAGTTGTACAGTTTCAGTCTGAAGATGTTGTCACATCGAGAAATCGGAGCTTACGAATGTTCTGACCGGTTGTCTTCAGCAAGTCTCTATGCCAAATCTAGGAGTATCATTTGGGCGAGTCTTGGTCTTGCTGCAACACGTAATCGAGTTCTGAAACCTGTACGGGAAATTGAGTATTTGGCGGAAAAGGAGCCAAACAGTACAGATATTTTGAAGACCAACATGTTGGATACATATTATCCAAATAGAAGCAGTCACCTCGAGAATGTTTGTCTGTATGAGGTTCTACAAAATTACATATTCAAGAGGAACATCAAAGAAGATATTGATAAAGGAGTGTATGCTGTAATTGGAAGTGAGGGATGTCTGGTCAAGCAAAGAAAATGCCACTTGGTAAACCATCGAAAATTGAGTGGCGAATCTCCTGAAAGAAAAGAGTTTTTCTATTTAGCACTTTTGCAACTTTTCAAGCCTTGGCGTGCAGAAGAGGAACTGCTTGGAGATTTCCTCTGTTATGAAGACTCTTTCAATGCCGCCAAGGAGACCATAGAATGTCCTGTTTTTCCCAAATATCTAGAAATGTTGAATGCGGAAATCGAGCAGGAAGCAACGATTGCAGCCGAGATTGCTAGAGACAGTTCTCAGGACAGTCAGAGTTCTGTTTCATTGAGTCAGGATCCACTAGGAGGACCAGTTATCGAAAATGAAGCTGCCACTGCCATGATTGAAGTGGAAAGAGCCATGGCACAGACTCAGGAGGATGCGGTTAACTTAGAAGACTTGGAAAGACAACTCAACGTTGAGCAGAGGAAAATATATGACGAAGTTACACACCAAATTGATCATGGATTAAGTCATGAGAAGAAAGAGTGCTCATGTACGTCGTTGAAGCCTGTCCGACTGTACGTGAGTGGAGAAGCGGGAACTGGAAAAAGTTTCCTCATTAAAGCAATTTCATATTATTTGCAGAAAAGGACTGAGTCATCGCTGTCTTGTGTTCTCACCGCTCCAACTGGACTGGCAGCACATAACATTAAAGGTATTACTTTGCATCGTCTACTGATGCTGCCAGTGGAGCATGATAACAAATTACAATACCACAAGTTATCTGGAGATGCTTGTTGTGAAGTTTCAAGAGTCTTGAGGAAAATGAAACTTCTTATCATTGACGAAGTAAGCATGGTTTCCAATGTCATGCTTGCCTTTGTGCATTTGAGAATGCAAGAAGTTCTCAAAACAGAGTATGATGTGTTATTTGGTGGCAAACACATCATTGTTTTCGGTGATCTTCTGCAGCTGACACCAGTGAAAGGACAACCTGTGTTCAAAATGCTCACGCATGAAGATACCAGGAAGTGCCTAGGGAGCATTGGCAACGTCAATATATGGTTAAACCTTAATTATGCTGAACTGCGTGAAAATATGCGTCAAGCGAAGGATGAAGATTATAAGAATATTCTACAAGATGTTAGAATCGGAAAAGTGACCGAGCATGGGAAAGAAGCTTTACATGCATGATTACTGTCAAATTTGTATCCAGAAGAAGACGTTGTGCCTGAGAATATTTTTTGGAAAATTACTGAGAAGAAATCTGGAATATGTTTGATGCCAAGTCTTGCAGAATGTGCCATCTTCAACAATAAAATGTTGAATTTAGAAAACCAAGAGATTGTGAAACTGGAAGCTATTGACAGAATAGAGCATATGGGAGCAACAATTATTTTGTCTGAGAATTTGAAATCAAAATTGGATTCATTTCCATTAAGAAGGAATTTACATGTTGAAAGAGGTCTGGTAAATGGATCAATGGGTAATGTTGTTGATTTTGAGAAATACAGAAATAGAGATGGAATTGAATTTTTAAAAATTAAATTTGATGGCATTGAGGAAGTACAGCTAATTGGTCATTGCTCTGCTAGGTTTTTGCTTGTAAAAGACTTATATGTTCGCCGTAAGCAGTTTCCTGTTTGCTTAGCATATGCGGTGACAATGCATAAATCGCAAGGTTTAAGTGTAGACAGTGCATTGGTGAATATTGGCAGTTCTGTGTTCAAGGAAGGTATGGCATATGTGGCATTGTCACGAGTCAGAACTTTATCGGGATTGTACTTGATTGAGTGTGATGTCACAAACATTTGTGCGGATCTAGATTGTATTAAGGAATACAATAGGTTAAGAAGAGAGTATGCGCCACATTTGCCTCAATATCCTTTGTTTGAGAAACGTGTGGTAGGCCGGAAATGAAGAAATGTGACCAATAGTAGGGAGGTTGTAGCAAAAAGACGAAAAGTCGATGAACCCAAAATTATAAGCAGAAAAAAATGGATTCTGTTGAAGATGTTGTTGGTTTTCAATTTGAAAATAGTTCTGGTGTCAACTGCTATGCTAATGTAGTGGTTAATGTTGTCTTTTCTCTAGAAACTTTAAAAGAAGAGATTGTGGTCAATTCGGATCAAAGATTTTGCAGTTTGTTGAATTCTGTGTTAGAGAAATGTAGCACTGATAGAATAAAAATAGAAAGTGTGACTGAAATTCGAAATCTGTTAGACAAATGTTCAGGTCAAACGCAATTCTCTCAAAATATTCAGCAAGATTGTCAGGAGTTTTTAATGTATATGCTTGATGTATTGCAAGATGAAGGTGTAGATGTAGATCATCTGTTTGGCCTTTCTTATCAATGGCAGCATGACTGCGAGAACTGTAGGTTATCAAGTACTACTAGTGTAGACTCAGAAAGATTTATATATTTAACTTTGCCAGACAGTAAATCAGTGTCCTTTAATAAGCTAGTAAAAGCAGCTGATCACAACATGGAGTGTAGCCAATGTAAGTCTGCAATGTTGTCAACATTATTTATACGAACATATGGCCAGTATGTCATTTTAATGTTCCAACGATGTAGGCCTGATGGAACAAAATTGACAACTTTAATAAAAAAATTTGTGGCTTTGCAGTTGTCAATATCAGGAAGGACTTTTGTAACTGCAGCAATTATATATCATGACGGTCCTTCAACAACATCAGGACATTACACAGCTTATTTGAAGTCTAGAAACGGCTGGTCATTCTGCAATGATTCTGTTTTAACTTAAAAAAAAAAATTGCCTTTTGACCTTAAAAATTCTTACCTGGTGTTTTTACAACCAAAATTTTAGGGAAAGAATCTCGGGATTTGCTCTGAGGAATTTCAAGAGGTTCTAATGGCTCCTACACTATTTGGCCTTGAGGATAAGTGTAGTACAGAGTAAAAAGTTATTTTTGAGTTTTTAGTAGTTCCTGAAAAAAAAGAAGGTTTTCTTACAGAAAGTGGTGGGCACGGATTAGTTAAAGGACAACAGAGTATTCCCCAAAGCAAACGGTGTTCTTACCATAACACTTGACGTCATGGAAAAATAACTGCACTTTGAATGAGTTCAGAAAAACTGTTTCTTTTAATAAGCTAATTCAAGCAGCCAATCAAAACATGGAGTAGAGGTAATGTAAGTCTGCAATGGTGTACACATTTTTTGAACATACTTTTGGTTATAATGTCATTTTAAAATTCCAACTATATAAGCATGATGAAAATAAGTTTTCAACTTTAATTACAAATGTTGTGGCTACACAGTTGTTGATTTTAGGAAGAACATTTCTAACTGCAGCTATTATATGACATGATGGTCCTTTGACAACATCCGCTTATTACACAGCTTCTTGAAAATGTAAAAAAAGCTGATGTTTCGGAAATGATTCACATTTGTCTATGAAACAATGTTGCCTTTTGACTTAAAAATATTCTTACTTTCTGTTTTCAGAAGAAAGAATTTAGGGTAGGTAACTGGCCTATAATGATTCTAGGAGTTGATATAATTTTATGTACTGTTTTAAATTGCTTTGTGATTAAAAGTGATGTAGAGAATTAAATAATTGTAGTAGTCATAGAGGTAGTGTAAGTCTGCTTCATAGTAAGCAGTATCAGTGTCATAGTAAATGTGGAACATGAGTGAGCAAGAAGGGTGAGATATTACTAGTACAGGATTGTGAAAGTGATCTTGAACGTTTTCTTTCTGAAAGTTGCGGAAAAAGAAAATGACGGGATTTGCTTAGAAGAATTCCAAGAGTTATAAATGGCTCTTACACGATTTGGCCTTGAGGAGAAGTGCGGTAGAGAGCGAGAAGTCATTTATTGTATGTAACATATTTGTCAAAACGATGGAGCTTTTCTTTTAGTAAGTGGCGGGCTGAAAATAATAACAGCACAACAGAGTATAAGCTGTTCATAGGACATCCTTCGACGTCATGGAAAGTAAGTTACTTTTGAGGAGTTCTGATTTCTGATTGGTTATGTTATATGGGTTTTTTAAACACAATCATTTTGATTGTGTTTTTTTCCCCCGCTGTTATATGATGAATACCTTCAAGTCACTGTTTTTAGTGAAATTTGATATATTCTGAGAACAGCAAAAATAAACCATTTACCATGTATAATTAATTCTGTACTTTTTGTATTTATGATATAGATTTAGAACTGTGTAGGAGGCATGGAGAAAGTGAGGCTTCTGTAAGTGTCAAGGGAGGTGAGTAATGTACATTGCTCTGTTGCATACAGTCCTCACCTTCTGCGTACTCTTGGATATGCTAGACTACATCTGTACAATGAGATACCTAAGCTGAGGAAATACAGGTGATGTGATTGTTAAATGAGCAAAAATATTTGCACGTTTTTCAATTATATCACCTGTGTTTCCTAACATTACGAATCATATTGTGCAGATGAGGTTTAGGCCTGTCCAGGGAGACAGAGGAGGTCTGGCCTTTGTTCAAGAGTGCAGTGGACATGACTCACTTCGTTGGTAGGCCTGCACATGTATTATCTCCTCTGTACTCTTCAACAAGCCTAAATTTAATCTGTAACTCTGAGTAGGCCTCACCTCAAACAAATCTCTGGATAGGCCACACCTTATCGGCATCCGGAAACAATCATTTAAAATGTTAGGGGCAGTTTTATGATGGCCGTGCGCCTCTTTTGCGCCGCCGTTGCGTCACTTTTGTGACACAGCAGCAGTGCAAAAGATGCACCATGTTGCAAGATAGGCCTCACTTCATCTGCAACAAGATACCGTCAGTTTAAAATGTATATATTTAGGACTGTGTAGGGGGCATGGAGAAGCAGAGGCTTCTGTAAGTGTCAAAGTTGTTGCATACAGTGCTCACCTTCTGCATAGTCTTTCATATGCTAGACTACATCTGCACAATGAGATACCTAAGCAAAGGAAACACAGGTGATGTGATTGTGGAATGAGCAAAAAAAATTGAAAATTTTTCAATTACATTACCTGTGTTTCCTAACATTATGAATCACATTGTGTAGTTGCCTCACTCAGTCTGTATCTGACACTCTTTCCTTCACTTCCTCTGTCTCCTCTCTCCCTCACTCTCTTTTCCTTATTCACCCTTTCCTTATATAGTTTACCTTACTCACTTTCTTTTAGTAGCTTACACAACTTCAATTTAGTTTTCTCTTCTATCCTTCTTTTCTGTCACTGAAAGTATCTTCTTTTTTTTTCTCTTATAATTTACTCTATTTCAATTTCTTTTTGTGTCTGACTGTCTATCACCGTTTCTTTCTCTTTTTTTCTGCATGTTTATCTCTAACTTTATTTCTTTGTAAAATTGGATGATTGTCAATCTTTTCCCTTGTCTTTTCTAATTTTTAAATACATGTTTTAATATTTTTCAAATTTTTGTTCTTTCTTTCACAGATTGAAAGTATAAAAATAACAAGTGACTAAGTTAACGACAATTATAAGGTAAATGTTTTGTACTCTTTTCGTTACATTTCTATCACATTTAACTTCTATTAGTTCCACTGCTTCATTTCTTTAACCCTCAGTTTCCTGCCTTTGCTACTTCCCTCATTCCTTTCTCTATTACTTACTTACTCTACTCCTTCCACTCCTTTTCTCAGTCCCTCTGTTCTCATAGTTCCTCACTCCTGTTCTATTACTCTCACTGTCTCTGACTGATCACTCTTTCACTACTTGTTCATTATGCTTTCTCCCTGTAGTTCAAGGACACTAAGGGGCATATTATCAACACAGGCAATAAAATTATCGCTGCTTTTATTGGCAGAAAACTGCCGCAAAAGAGGCTTTAGCGGCAGTTCTCTGCCGATAAAAGCAGCGAAAATTTTATCGCCTGTGTTGATAATATGCCCCTATGTTATTTACATTTCTTTGCTGTTTCAATCATTCCTTTTCTGTCACTTCTTCTTTTCTGCTTTCTGTTTTTTCTCTCTGTTATTCCACATGTTTTAACCTTAGTCACTATCATACATCTTGTTTTATTCCTATTTACTTTTGCTCACTGTTTTCTTAACACTTTCCACAGGATTGTTCTTTTAGTCCGGTTCTATCCCCACCTCTCATTCCACATCCTTTACTATTTTTCTTCTTATTTTGAACATTCACTCACATTCTCTAAGAAACTCTTGTTTATTATTCTTCTACTCTCCTTTTTTTCTTTCACTTCCTTATCTATTTTGTTTTTCACAATTATACCCTCTTCCATATTTTCTTCGGTAAATAGATCTATTAAACAGTATCTCTCTGTTACTCCCTCTAGCTGTCTTTCTTTTAACATTACTCTCTGTTTCCTTCCCTTATACTAACTCCTCTTTTTAAAAAAAAAAAATGTTTTGGTTCGCTTCCGGTTCGCGTACCGGTGCGCGTACCGGGAAGCGCACCAATGAGAAAAATGAAGTCAAGAGTGCTAAAAATTGTAGTAATTTTTTTAAAATGGGAGGTAGTTCTGAAAAGAACTTTTTGTTTTATGTTTTTGTTGTTTTATATTTTTTTTTATTTTTCTGGACATTTGTAGTTTTTTTTGTATTTTTTGAACAATTTTATGTTTTTTTTGGTTTTTTGGGGGGGAAACAATGAAAAACAGCCATTATAAAGGGCTCAACAAAAACCAAGAAACAAAAAACTGGGAATTAACAGTGGCTCGAGAGGAGCAAAAAAAAAAAAAACTACTGCTTTCTTCTCTTGCTGCAGTTGTGGTTGTCGATGGAATCATTAATAAGGTGAATGCTTAGTTCCCCGTAGCAGAGGGTCTTTCCGCAAAAAATGCAGACCATTTTTATTACACCAAATTTTTTTTTTATATTTGGTACTGTTTCGCGCCCTTCTGGTGCTGCAAATGAAGATTCACCTGAGGAGGTGCTGGCCTGATGGTCTCTTTTTTTCTGAGGCAGATCCCGTACCTCAGCTTGTGCCAGATTGTTAGGGTGCCACCTCTGCATGTGGCGGATCATTGTGTAGTTCCTAAATGAATATTTTTTATTTGGGTTGCCCCTGGACATGACCTCGTTGCAAATTAAGCATGTCACCTTCGGGGCATTCACTTTTTTTTGCCCAGCAGGGATGGAAAAATACTGCCATATATAATGAACTTTGACATGGCTTTGTCTTGGTTCTTCAGGCAAGTATGTTCTGGTTTGTTGGTCCTCATCATCTTCTTCCTCCTCTTCTTCAACTCCTGGAAGGATCTGGGGTGGTGGACCTTCCTTTCTGGGTGGTGGTGGTGGTGGTGGGAGTGCACCAGCTGCAGCTACTACTGAAGCCATGTCTCACAAATAGCTCTTGCTTTCTCAAAGAAAAAAGTAAGAATGAGGAAAAAAGGAGGGGGCTTTCATCATTTGTAGAAAAAAAAAATTGAGAACCAATGAAAAGTGTTATTTTCAGGTCACATGTCCCGACGCGCTTACGCTACGCGCACAGGAGCGCTTACGTTGCGCGCTCCGGGTCGCGCCACGGAGCGCTTCCGGGTACGTTTACGGAGCGCACTGAAGAAACGCATCACGCGGTTACGCGATGCGTCACGTTTACGCGGCGCATCACGCGACTACGCGAAACATCATGATGTTGTTTTCGTTCGCGGGAAAAGCGCTCACGGGACGCTCACCCGTACGTTCACCGGTACGTGCCCCGGGAGCACCCCGGGGCGCGTACCGGGGCAAATAATAAAAAAAAAATATTTACACATTTTAAAATTTCTAATAAAAATTATTACTTTCATACATATAGATATTTGCTACTAAAAAACCTATAAAATTCACTGAAAAAACCATAGGTTATAGACCATATATAGTTAGGAATTAGCATTAAGCATGGGCGGATCTAGCGGATCTCGCGTACGCGAATTTGCGTATTTACGGATTCGCAATCCGCAAAATCCACGATTAGCGGATTTTAAAGTTTTTTGTGTTGGCAAGCGTTCGCGAGGATTTGTGGACCATTTTGCAATTGCGAACTTACTGTTCGGCTCGCAACGGCCGCGACTATGTTGTTTCTACGTCTTGTTTATCATCACAGGTTCACAGCACCCTCTGTTTCACCACTGCCACCCTCTGGTACACCCATGCCACCCTCTGGTACATCCTCACTGCCACCCATTAGGTTTGTTTATCACTGTAGATTATGGGGGTGAAAAAAAGCAAGCACACCTGCCCTGCTTCAACTGCCATGAATTAATTTGGGGTTGATTAATGTGTCACTTATTTCTAAACTTCCAGTCTGGCTGGCACCTGCTTCCTTCCTTATCTGTAATTTGCTTTCTGTTGCAGTGAAAGCAAGCTCACCTGCCCTTCTTCAACTGCCATGAATTAATTAGGGGGTGATTAATGTGTCAGTAATTTTGAAACTTCCAGTCTGGCTGGCACCTGCTTCCTTCCTTATCTGTAATTTGCTTTCTGTTGCAGTGCAATTTTTTTTCACAGGACCTTTATGGTCTACTTGTAGCTATTCTATGAGCCTGCTGTTTGGGTCATAGCAGGGTCATGGAATAGTTGCAAATAGGCAACTGAACTCTGGAGGGGCCCCTCAGGAAGCACTGGAGTGAATGGTTACTAATGTTAAGTTTGAACTTTTGCACCTGCTGATTGCTTTCAGTTTAGCAAAAATCGTTTTTCTGCGATTTCGCGCGATTTGCGGGGCGCGAATCCGTGCGAGATCGATTTCAGAAGCCGCGAATGCGTGCGAATACACAATTTTTTTTTTGCAGCGTGTATGTTTGCGTGATTTTTTGCGTGTTCGCAAGGCGCTTGTAGCTATACGTTTGTGAAGTTACCCTAGCGGTCGTACACGGGCGCGGCCATCTTGTTTGCGTGACGTAATTCCGTTTCCGGCCGCTATGTGTAATCTCGCAAAGTGTGCTGCTCGCTAGTACAATTTCGCACGTGATCGCGGGGAAAATCTCGCGCGAACTTACCCACGCGGTCGTGAATGGGCGCGGCCATCTTGTTTCTCATTCATTGCTATGGTTCTGGCCATGCTTTCTGTATCCTCTCTGAATCTCTGCCATCCTTTGCTTGTTTGAAGTTTATTTGATCTATTTTACTTATTATCTATCCCTCTATTTTTCTAGCTCTATATTTTTGTGTTTTCTGCTACTTTTTGTTAATTTTAAACTACTTTTTTAAACTCTTTTCTTTTCTTCTTCCCTATTCTATTTCTTCTTTATTATTTAACTCATTTCTGCCCAGACCATGGTAAAGGGAGCCGGGAAGCACCCTGAGAAGGGGAAGGGTCCCGCACCCCGTGCCCGGCCCCCCTTGCGGGCGTTTGAGGGGGGAGCTAGTGATGCCACGGGAGATCTTTAGCGCGGAGAAGGTGGCCGCACTCATCTTCCACGTCCAGCGCCGCCTCCCCAAGACCATCCTGGGAGGCGGCAAGATCGCAACCGGCTATGGCATCCGGGAGCGCCGGAAGCGGTGGGAGAAGGTGTGCCGGGCCATGTTTAAGCTCTCTGGGGTCCGGCGCACCTATAACCAGGCCACCCACCGCTAGACGGACGTCATGGACCGGGAACGGGACTTGCTGGAGGCGCTCGGCGTAGAGGTCCCCGGGCTTGGTGAGTAGTAGTAGCTATTTCTAGCTATTTCATCACTAATCTGTTTTATCCGGCTCCGTTATTTGCAAATCTTTGTTCTTTACCAAGAGCAATAATGCTGCCGATTACATTGTAGGTAAATTATATTTCAAAATCTTCTATGCATTTCAGGTGCACTGCTCTCCTTCTCAGTAGCCTTGCTTGCTACTATGCTTATTTGTTTGTATTTTGTGTTCATTTCATTGGCCTGAGAAATTATGTATGAGTGTAGTGTAAAGAACTGCGTAATGCTAGACACTAAGGGTCATATTTTCAATTACCGGCGCATCCCTGCAAAGTAGCAGGGATGCGGCAGAAATTGTGCGCCATGCCACCACCACCCATTGGCCCAAAACGTCACAGAAGCCTTACGCATCTGTGCCGTAAAGGCGGCGCATTGCTGGAGTTGCGTGCCAACGATGGCGCAGCTCCAGCAATGCTCTGGGGTGCCCTATCTCCCCAATGCTGCATCAAGCCGTACGTCGGCTTCAAGCAGGCGCAGGGTTTGAGTCACGCATCATTGTCCTAAAAGTGACTGATTGACATCTTGTAGATTTCCCTCAGCCACTTTTAGGATTCGTTCCTGCGCAGGAACGCCCTCCCTTGCGCCGGAACGCCCCCTGATGGCGCAGGGCTTTACAACGTGATGCATCTCCCATATGCGTTTTTTTATATATATACGCCGCACCATGGCAACTCTTTTGTTCTGCCGCTGCGTCACAAAAGTCACGCAACAATGGAGGAAAATGAGCCGCAAGGGACTTCTAAATCAGCCCCAACAGACTGAAGTCCAGTCCTTCCTTTAGACACATGGCTATAAGAAGAAATAGTGGTTGTGGTCGGTGGATTGATAGTTTGAGTATTCACTGATCTGCAAGCAGGTTGGACTTTGTCTGTCACTTCGCGTGCTGCGGACTGCTGCCTGCCAGGCCTAGGCAAACCTTTTTAGTATTCTGTTTAGTGAGTTACATAGGAACTTTCAAAGTCAACGGTCCGCAAATCAGGCAATACGAATAACGTAGTATACCACATGAGATAGGTCAATATATCCCGTGGAATAGTTGTCTATCTCTTTGCTATTTCTCCAAAATATTTTGTTATTGTTCTTTTGAAATGTTTGATTTGGTTGACAAATCTCATCCATGTTTTCTGGTCTTTCTTTCTTTCATGTTGTACATCAGCTCCCCCCAAGGGCAAGAGGACACAGGAGGAGGAGGAGGAGGGTGCTGTTCAGGAGGATGCAGGCCAGGATCGGGCAGGCGAGGGCTCCTTTGCTGGCCCCAGTAAGTTTTAATTTTAATATAGAGTACCTATTTTTTCCTAGCGTTCCTCATTCGATTTTTTCTAAATCGTCTTTGATCTTCTTGTAGACTGGATCTAAATTCTTATCCTGCCTCGACTATGACTCCCTGTGGTATTACTAGATTATTCTTATTAGTCTGTCTGTGTAGCTAACTAAGATTGCACATTTGGCAATTCCATTGGACTCCCATTCTAGTCAGCAATAGCTCTATGCACTGAGTGCAGTCCTCTGGGATTGTCCATAATGTCTTTTCAAGTCTTCTAAATGTTTATGCTTTGACAATTGCCAACAATAAAAAGGTGAATGACCACCAAGAAAGAATAAGATACTACTTTACTTTTAGTTTGGATAGGAGGACAATCCATTCTACTACTGTTGCAGGGACAAATCTGCACAAACCGAACTATGAACACTAAATAGTGCATTGTTTATCAATTATAATAGGCGCAGGTAGACTTTCTTTCCACATACCTCAGTGATATCAGACTTTGAAGAACCCCCAATCTCCTTACTGACTAGATAGTGTGGCAGAGTCATTTAGCTCCCAAAGTCACCGATGATTGATCCCCAATGATCATTAGATTATCCAACACAGGACAAGAGTACGGAGTCAGAGTCAAGAAGTGCCAGAGGCACTCATGCTTGCAAAAATTCCAAAACCTTTAGCTCATCCACTCTAGTCTGGAGGACCTAAAACCACAGAGTCTATTTAAGTTTAAAAGCTTTATTAAAAGTAAACACATTTATTAAAATCAAATTTGTCATAAAAGTAAACGTTTAACTGAAAATGGAAAAGTGCTTAGTGCTAACGATTAATTGGACACATTTCTTGTGGAAAAAGGGACATTTTTACTTTAGAGTAGACAGTTACAAATTATTACATTGTATTTCGTTTTTTTAACATTTGTTTATTCCTCCTAGACCAAATATTATATAGTAGTGAGTGGTGTATTCTAACATTCTTAAATGTACTTTGTAGGTGGAACATCTGGTGGCGGGGCCAGCGCGGAGGTGGTGGTGTTGGGCGAGGACTCTGGGGAGGAGGCGGTGCAAGTGCCGGACATTCCTGTGAGGGTTCGCACGGTGGTGGCGGGAAGAGGTAAGCTATATATTCTTTACTTATTGAGATTGAAGACTGCATAGTGTGCTTTCTGCACGGGTGTATTATAAATCAACTAGGTAGTAGCCTCCTCTAAATGTACTTCGACTTAGCTGTGAAGTTTTTGGTGAGAAGAATCCCAATAAGATCTTAGATGAACTTGATGGATGGGATGAACGAAAAGCGAAAGAAGGGTGTAAGTAAGTGTGGAAGGACGAGAAATTTTATGATGGCTGGCAAAGAAGAATGATATGTGTTTGCTTGGCCCCCGAGGTGGCTGGGAAGGAAAGAATATGGTATGGTGCATGGCTGGGTCAATGATGAAGCAAGGATGGGTGGAAGGACAACAGCCTGGGTGGGTGAAACAGAAACTGTATGTGTGCATATACTTTGAATGGATGGATGCCTGGAGCATGGTATTATCTGACTCTTAGATAGCACATGTGTATCTAGAGAGAGTAGATGGTCACTGGATGAACTAAGTGTTACCTTGAAGAGCATGTAACACCGCACCCGCACGTCCGTTCCAGTGTAGGGAAGGCAAGGAAAAGAAATTGTAAATTTGTCCAATACTACCATGAATAGTAGCAGTAGTTTGTATTGCAACTGCAAGCACAGCATATATCCGGTTATTACGGTGGACACTCCGTACCTCTCTTAATAACTTTAGTTTAGTAGTAGTACGTCATTCATGTGTGGGTGTATCACTGTTCACTCAATAATAAGCAAAGCACCTAAAGTCATCCCATATGTCATCAAATACATCCCATGTGAAGTGATAGATAATCAAATTATTTAGCTTCTTCATTTTCCTTTTCTAGTACTCATTTGCACTGTAGGGTGAAAGGTAAATTAATTAAGCAGTAGCCCTTGTAACAGAGTATTCTCAGTGCCACCCGTAATAGAAAAGTAATAGCTTCACCACCTGCATGTACTGGACCGGTACAGTAACGCAAGTCTGTCTCACTCATCATGGTGTGCGTCTGTTTTTCTCGGGTGCAAGTTCACTGCGCTGGCATTCTGCCGGCTTGCATAAGATAACATACCAATTTTCCTAAACAAGAGAGAAGAAGAAGAATAAGACTGGTGTACTGTCATAGTCGACTGTAATGGAAGTCCATAGTGGTCGTAGAATTTGTTCATTAAACTCCCACTAATGTTAGAGCAAGGATGCAGAAGTGGGAGGTTAGATAGATACTGTCCTCAATAGTTATGTACTGTGCTTTCAATTTGCTACTTGTACTGTGACACAACTTTCGGCTCAATCACTTTGTGTTATTAATGTTAAGGAGCATTGGTTACAGACTATGTCTTTCTTTCTTCATATAGTTTCTCCTTCCAAATCAACATCACGGAGGGAGCTGGCTCGAATGGCCCGGCAACGGAGGCTGGATGCCACTGTCGCCGAATATCGGCGGCTGGTGGCCCTGGAGGAGGAGGACACGCAGTCAACCGGTGGAACCACAACATCCTCCACTGGGACAGCTGCATCCTCCTCCGTGCCCCCACGGGCTGCCAGCCAGCGCAGTGCTCCAGCGGTACGGAGCCGGGCTAGCAAAGCCAACCGCCACCGCCAAGCAGCAAAAAGACCAGCTGCCCCCCACAGGAGTTGCAAGGCACCGCTCGTACCTGGAGCAGGAGGTCCATAACTATAAGAACTTGGTGGAGGGCCTCCGCTTCGACCATGCCACCCTCCGCAAGGAGTATGATGCCCTGGCCGCAAAATTCACCAGCACCCTCCAGTAGTGGAGTGTCCCTTGCCCTTTTTTTAGAGACTTTTGGGGGGTGGGATTTGGGAGTTGGGTTCTTTTTGGGACTTTTGAAAGACAATCGTTGGGGTTAGGGAGGGTCTTGAGGGAGATTATTTTGTTAGGGCTACATAAATATACTTTTTTAAACTTTATCTGACCATACCTGTTTTTTACTGCTTTTCAGTCTGGTGGGTGGGGGTTTAACAGTAAGTTTGTTTTCCTGAAGAGTCCTAGGACTTTAGTAGTACTACCGTCAATCTCTTGTCTAGTCCTAATACTCCATTATACTACCTCCCACCAAACGCTTATCTTACCTGTAATTTGTGTTAGAAATTAGGGCTAGGCCCAGGGCTGGCTCCACGGGAAATGGGGATTAAGGTTGGCAATCCTGGGCGGATGAAATTTCCTCGTTGCGGTGGTACTAGTGGTGTGACACAGTGGCAGTTGCATGCCTATGGAAAAAAAGAAAACGAAACCTGGTTTGTCCTTACTGTAGCATTACAACGGTTACGGTACGATAGAGAATATAGCAGGTGACAGTACACTAGAACAGTGCCACAATGTAGCCTAAAAAATGGTAAAGTATTGCAAGTATAACTAGTACTTGCGTTGAATTTATTTGACATTGGCTCCTACTACTACAAGAAATAGTACTGAAGCTGAGTAAGTCTAGAATATATCCTCGTATTCCTTCACCAGCCTGTTGCTATGACCTTATCCTCCCCAGCAAGTGTGTGGAATTATTGATGTCATTTAGTCAGACATCAAGCAAAACCACACAGCCCGGGGGAAGAGGGTTAGGGTTTGGAAAATGGATGGGAATGGGGGTTTCTTTTTGGGTAGGTTTTGTTGAGAGAAGAAAAAAAAAGCACAGCATGGACAAACAATAATTGAAGATAAAGAAATCTTTGGGTACAAACTAAAGCTAACCACATGCAGTCACACTCATAGAAGAAAACAATGGATACTGTATCTGTATTCTGTATGTTGTTGGAGTTGTCCTGTTGAATTTGGTAAGTAAGTTGCATGCAGCAAACAATTCCTCTTATTAGCGGCACTCCTCCATTCCAGTTGACGCTTCGTCCATCAATGTTGGTGACCAGTGACCACTGACAGAAGACACCCTGTCCACTGCCTGCCTGGCGGATGTTGACTGAAACCCAGCCTGTAATTATTGAACGGAAAACAGGAAGTGCTATTACAATACCACTGATAAATAAATATAAGGTATGTACGCTGTGTGGTGCAAAAAGCCACACTTTGATTTTCCTAATAGACAGTACAATATTTTTGAAATTGCGTAATCTGTCACCTTTTTAAGGATAAATAAGTATGGCCAAATTAATTTAGCGGATCTTTCCCCTCAAGCTAGGTGTACTGTAAACTGTGTTTTAGAACAAAATTAGACCTTCCCAGCAATGCTCCCACCAAGACCCTTACTAAAGCCAGTCGCAAAAATGTAGAAGACCCCCAATCAGATCTCAAAAAATGAGGCCTAGCAGAAAAATGGTGACAAAACGTACTTTGAAAGTAAAAGTAGGCCCAAATACACCCTTACCCACCGTGGATTGTATTCAAACCACTTGCAAGCAAGCAAAAGTATCCATAGCCAGCATCGCTCCAAGAGTGCTCTAAGACCCCAGAACTCAGTTGCAAAAATCTAGAACACCCCGAAACACATGCAATCCTGCTGCTAGGGCTAACCCTAACGAACCCTAAGTTACAAAAAGTGCCAAAAGGCTTTTCCTTATGGATTTTGTCCAAACCACTTCTATCCGGTAATATACCTTCCCAGGAATGCCCCAAGAGACCCGCCAACCCACCCGCAAAAAAGCACGCGACAACACCCCCAAACAGCCAAAAAGCAAAATCTCATACTTACAATATCTCTCGGCCTTCGGTCCAAACGCGCTGTGCAGCTAGGTCATCATCATAACTCCTGTTTTCCACCACGGATTTCCTGAAAAGCAAATGCAATCAAGATTAGACTGTCGCAGCAGTGCTCCCAGACCACAAAACTCACCCACAAACACCCGGAACCCCGCCAAAGAGCACCTCAAAGGCAAGCAAGTCAGCAAAAACAGCAAGAAATTTCCGCCTCATATTTGATCCAAAACACTTTTATCCGTTATTAGAGTTTCACAGCAATGGGCCCAGAGCCGTCAACTCACCCGCAAAGAAGTAGAACACCCCCACAAGTGCTGAGTCTTTCTTCATTGGGCGTAATCCAGCCCTCTGCTTTGAGGGAAATAGGAGGACGAGGATAGAGGAGCATGTTCTTCTGAACTTGTGAACCTGAGGAATGTAGACTGCGGCACCTTCAAATCAATAAGCAAATAAGTGAAGACAGTTCTGCTGATGGGCTTGTTTTTGGGATTAGGTGATTAAAGTTTGAATTAAATTAACTGTGCAAAACAAAGAAAGACAGACACACAGGAATAAAAGTGAATAAGGACGAAAAAGAAAGTTATTGATTCATTGTCTCATTTTCAGGGCTCGGTGTCAGGGAATAAGAAGGAGATTTCGTCATCATACTCTGCGAATTCAGGCAGGATGAGGTCAGCGTCACCGAACAGAGAACAAATCCCCTCATCTACGTTGCTGTCCTCCTCGTCTTCATGCGGCGTACTTTCTCGTACTTTGTAATCTGGTGGTATGAGGTGCTGATTCATCTTGATCATTGTTAGCCTCTCCACATTTTTGGGCGAGAGGCGGCTCCGTTTGGGAGTTACAATGCCACCAGCAGCACTGAAAACACGTTCAGAAGACACACTTGCGAGTGGGCAAGACAAATAGTTTATAGCCAGGTTAGAGAGCTGTGGCCACAATTGTTTTTTCCCATGCCAATACTGCAATGGCTCATCATTAAGAAAGACCTCTGTTGAGTCATTCAGATAGTCCTGCACCATCGACTCAAGGTCCTCAACGGTTCCTCCACTTTGCTTACTTTTTGCTGTGCCTGTGACCTTTTTTTGAGAACCATACCCAAGCAAAGTTAGCCAATCCGCTTCAGCAGCCACTGTTACTCTTGTGTGTGGTGCAGATGATCCGGTTGCCCGTGTCTTTAACGGCTGAGAGGTCAGTTGTGCCACAGCCACAGGTGCAGAAGTGGATTCTTTTGACTGGGGATGGCATGCTGATGCTGATGCTGATGTACTGCCTTCTCCTTCAATATCCTGCCATTCCTTTTCAAACCTCTTGGCTGACCAGACTAGCCAACCTTTGTACTTTTTAACATCTTCATCAGCAAAAGGAAAGAATGCTTGGCCTGCCAGCGCCTTTTTGTAGCGTGGATCCAGAATAGTAGCACAAATGTAATGCTGTTCTGAGTTGATCTTTTTAAGACGTTCATCACCACGTAGGCGCTCTAATATTTTCTCCGACAAAAGAAAAGGGTCTTTGTTTCTTTCATCTTTTTCTAACTCAGAAGACACCGCCTTCAGTTGGTGCTCCAGCATGCACAACAATGGGATAGCTTTTCCCAAATTACAGTCCTCCTGGCTGACTGCACGCGTGAAGAACTCAAAAGGACGAAGCATGTCTGTCAGGCTT
Source organism: Lissotriton helveticus (assembly GCF_964261635.1). NCBI lineage: Eukaryota > Metazoa > Chordata > Amphibia > Caudata > Salamandridae > Lissotriton > Lissotriton helveticus. The sequence continues at coordinate 1,534,465,603 of NC_136067.1, forward strand.
TTAACTATGTCCCATTGCGCCGCACCCATCCGCAGGTCCTTCTGAGCTGTACCCTCTTTTAAGAAATAGTGATCGAGTACCGTATACTGCTCATACAGACGCTCAAGCATGTAGAAGGTTGAGTTCCAACGTGTTGCCACCTCCTGGATGAGTGCTTTCACTGGCATTCGACGTTCAAGTAGCAGGCTCCTCAGATGCTTCCGGGCCTTAAAAGAATGGCTGAAATGGTTGCACATTTTGCGGCAGGTGGCCATTACCTCGCACGCTGGACTGTCTTTATCACTCAAGAATTTTTGAACTACCAGGTTGATACAGTGCGCCAAACACGGCACTCTGAAATAGTCACCCAGCGCCATGGCCTTAACTACATTGGCGCCATTATCCGTAGAAACATAACCAATCTTGCATTTTTTTGGGGACAGCCAGTGAAAGACCTTTTTGTTAAACTCATCCAAAATGTTTTGTGATGTGTGACTTTTCTCCAAGCCAAACATGGCTAGTATTGCATGTTTACGAGCAGCTTTAAAAACTTGGTCCGGATCAACACCTGCGTTTAGCTTTGCTTTAACACCTGAAAAAGAGACCCAGTGTGCAGTGATGCACATGTAATCAGCGCCTGCGCCACTGGTCCACATGCCTGTTGTCAGATGTATTGTGTGAACAGCACTCTTCTGCAAAGCTGCCCCAATCGCCTCCAGCACATCTTCATGTAGTGCTGGAACCGCAACTCTGGCAAAATAGAACCGGCTAGGAACCTTCCATTCAGGGCCGGGCGTTGCCACTAATTCTAGAAAACCTATCGCTTCTACAAAAGAAAAAGGGAGAAGGTCCACAGCTAGCATTTTAGCCAGCTTAGTGTTATACAGACGCGTCAGTGGGTGGTTGCGTTCATATGGCGCGTCTGAAGAAAACATGGTTCTAATGTTGCCCTGGACCAAGCATTTACGGGATGATAATGACTTCGTTGACCCAATTATACTCGCTGGTGAACTTTTGCGCGTTGGTGTCTCACTCGCTCCAACACTCTTAGTGTGCCTCACATGGGGTGTGCTGCTGACAGGGGTACTGGGTGTAAGTGAAGTGTTTGACACATCTTCTTCCTCCTCGTCATCATCAGATGCAACATCAACGATTTCTTGACTTCCAATTCGGGCTTCCTTGATCGCCTTTAGGTGCGCAAACCATTGGACAGTGTGCTGTCTCCTAAGATGACCTCTCTGGCCTCCGGTACCATAGTTGGTACCAAACTTACCACGACTAACTGCAACCTTACAAATGGTACAAATGGCGAACTTTTCCCTTTTTGGGCAAACAGTAAAGAAGTCCCAAACTGGGGACTTGAAGTGTCTGTGGGGGCCGGAGGAGGCGGCGATACTGGTGGTGGTGGTCATGCTGCTAATGCCAGATGAAGTGGAGGATCTGGATTGCCCAACTTTTGTACGTTGTGCACTTTCACCGCCACTAATTAAGGTCGAGGTGGATGGAGGTCCCTTCTTGTGAGAAAGAAATATGGAAGCGGTACGAGTTGGTGTACTACTTAACTCCAATGATTGTGGTGTTTCCACTGCCTCCTCGTCGACAACATCATCATCATCACGCTCAGCAGCTTTTCGGGCTAGGGTCAAAATGTCTGTTTGCTGCATGCCTGCTGGGGCTGCAGTGACCTTTATGATGACTGGGTCGTCGTTGTCAGAGTCTTCATCAGCAGCAGTATCCGCCACTTCTTGTTGAGCCTCATCATCACACTCCATAACTCTGAGACTTTGGACGAGCTTCCTTTTACGCTTAACTACCTTTGTCAGATCATGTGCCTCACTCTCAGACGGCAGTGGTGCTGGTTCCCAATTTTGATCCGTATCATCAGAAGGAGGTGTGCTTGAAGAAGATGTAGACACCACCCTTGATCTCTTCCTTGCTAGGGGTGTGGAAGACAATGAATGATCATCAGGAGGAGTGTCTTCCTCAAATGATACCTCGCCTTGATTGTCGATTTCCTGATGTGCCCCTACTTCGGGAGGAACAACTATTGTGGGCACTTGTGACCCTCCATGCACCTCTGCTTGCGCATCTCCTTGCGCTGCCTCTCCTTCCACATGTACTTGGGCTTGTACTTGCACATGTGGTTTTTATTGCGGCTGTGGTTGTTCAACACTCGTCAGATGAGTTACAACAACCTGTGTTGATTGAGGGACATTGCTGCTACTTTCTTGCGATGAGCCAACATCACTGGTCGATGGTGATTGAACAACTAGACTAAGTGCCTCTGCAGCACTGAAGGGGTTGGACTTAAGTTGGCGTGGTGGTGGTGGTGGCACTGAGTCCAATGGAGCGGGGGTGCTGCTCCCAGCTTGGTCCCCAGCAGATCCCGCTGCTGCTGCAGGCATACTTTTCTTTTTACTCCCAAAAAAAGGGGCGGCCGGCACACCAGTCTCCTTGGTAACTTGCTTCTTCTGCTCCTTACTGGCAACTTTCTTGCTAGAGGAGCTACGGGTAACTTTTTTTGGGGCCATCTTCTTCAGAACAGCAGGCAGCAGTTGCACGAGTTGCAGAGTTGTCTGTGTCCAGACGTGACGTCGCGTGACGGTATGCTGCACACACACACCGCTGCAGGACTTCTTCCTGGCACTGGTGGTTCTCTAGAGTCTTGTGCACCTAAAAGCAATGGAAGACAGAGGAACATCAGTTCAGTTATACACCCCAAAAAATGGAAAAACACAGAAAAATAAGCACAATCCCATGCCATCCATGATGTTTACATTCAAGACACCACACAGAAAGACTAGGCCCATGCAACACTCACTACCCCTGGGGATAATGGATGAAAAGTAGGCTAAATAAGTGCAGGCCTCAGACACTGCCTCTCTTCAAAATGGCCCCTTGCACCCCAAGCACATGTTGCCTGTACCAGCCAGCACTCAAGATGGCCACCACCACCACCCACATGGCCAGTCCACATCAACAGTACACCCCAAAAAAACAGAAAAACACCCAAAAATCACCACAATCCAATGCCATCCAGGATGTTTACCTTAAAGAGAGTGAGACCCCACAGGCACACTCAGTCCATGCACCACTACCCCATGGCAAAAGGCCACACCAGCAGCCCCAAAAAAACGACAAAAAACACAAAAAACAGCACAATCCCAGCCCATCCATGCCCTCAATGGTGTTTAAATTCAAGAGGACACCCCACAGAAAGACTGGGCCCATGCAACACTCACCACCCCTGGGCAAAGGGCCCCACCAGCAGCCCCAAAAAACGACAAAAACCACAAAATTCAGCACAATCCTAGCCCATCCATGCCCTCAATGGTGTTTAAATTCAAGAAGACACCCCACAGAAAGACTAGGCCCATGCAACACTCACTACCCCTGGGGATAATGGATGAAAAGTAGGCTAAATAAGTGCAGGCCTCAGACACTGCCTCTCTTCAAAATGGCCCCTTGCACCCCAAGCACATGTTGCCTGTACCAGCCAGCACTCAAGATGGCCACCACCACCACCCACATGGCCAGTCCACATCAACAGTACACCCCAAAAAAACAGAAAAACACCCAAAAATCACCACAATCCAATGCCATCCAGGATGTTTACCTTAAAGAGAGTGAGACCCCACAGGCACATTCAGTCCATGCACCACTAGCCCATGGCAAAAGGCCACACCAGCAGCCCCAAGAAAACGACAAAAAACACAAAAAACAGCACAATCCCAGCCCATCCATGGCCTCAATGGTGTTTAAATTCAAGAGGACACCCCACAGAAAGACTGGGCCCATGCAACACTCACCACCCCTGGGCAAAGGGCCCCACCAGCAGCCCCAAAAAACGACAAAAACCACACAATTCAGCACAATCCTAGCCCATCCATGCCCTCAATGGTGTTTAAATTCAAGAAGACACCCCACAGAAAGACTAGGCCCATGCAACACTCACTACCCCTGGGGATAATGGATGAAAAGTAGGCTAAATAAGTGCAGGCCTCAGACACTGCCTCTCTTCAAAATGGCCCCTTGCACCCCAAGCACATGTTGCCTGTACCAGCCAGCACTCAAGATGGCCACCACCACCACCCACATGGCCAGTCCACATCAACAGTACACCCCAAAAAAACAGAAAAACACCCAAAAATCACCACAATCCAATGCCATCCAGGATGTTTACCTTAAAGAGAGTGAGACCCCACAGGCACACTCAGTCCATGCACCACTACCCCTGGGCAAAAGGCCACACCAGCAGCCCCAAAAAAACGACAAAAAACACAAAAAACAGCACAATCCCAGCCCATCCATGGCCTCAATGGTGTTTAAATTCAAGAGGACACCCCACAGAAAGACTAGGCCCATGCAACACTCACCACCCCTGGGCAAAGGGCCCCACCAGCAGCCCCAAAAAACGACAAAAACAACAAAAATCAGCACAATCCCAGCCCATCCATGGCCTCAATGGTGTTTAAATTCAACAAAACAGTTGTATCATGCACCCATAACCAACACTGGTCCTACTGGATACTGTGGCTACCCACAATATATTTTATTTAATGTTCTGAAAAAGTTCCAAAATTGTAGTTGCAGCAACTGTAATGCCCCAAACAAACTGACTTGTGAAAGTTGATTTCTAATCCAAAAGTGATCCAAAGAAAGTCAAAAAGGCCTCAAATCCAAATATCCAGCAGCACCCACAAAAAGTAATCCTTCCAGGTCAAGGTCCAAATGAAAGTGACCAGCACATGAAGAAAGCACTGGGAGGAGCCTGCTGGACAGGAACAGGAAGTTGGAGACTGTGGGGCACTTCCTTCCTCCCCCCCAAAAATGGACTCTTTGCAAAATAAAAGGCCATGCAAATGTCAACCTGAGGAGTGATTCTGATAAAAATCATAATTTTCTTAAGGTTTATCCTGTTTGCTGGTGGATTTCTTGTGCAGAATTGCTAAATCTCTATTTCGCGAGTGCGAGATTGTTCCTTTCCCCCGCAACTACGTGTTCGCAATTGCGAACTCTCGCGAGGCGTGCTGTGCAAGGTGGCAAGCCGCGATTACGTATTCGCGGGCGCCAAACTCCCGCTGGATCCCGCAGCAAGATCCAAAATGGCGCAGCACTCGCAAAATATGATCGAGAAAAACAACTTGGCAAACGCTGAATGACGGAAAGTGAACGCCGTGCACCACGCCGCGCGCCGTTTTATTGTATCACCAAGCAAAAAATCCGCCGCGAGCGAATTCACGGATTTTCGACAAATTCGCGAGAGTTCGCGGATTGCGAATTTGCCGAAAATCCGAAAAATCCGCGAGCGGAACGGATTTTACGCCCATGCTTAATTAGCATTTACAAAACCTTGAAAATTCACTGAAAAAACCATAGGTTATAGACCATATATAGTTAGGAATTAGCATTTACAAAACCTTATTTTACTCACACAAAACCATTGAAATTCGCATATATAGTTAGTTGTACTAACTATATATCGCGCACCCGCAATCCACTGCTGATCATGTCACATATTACATCATTTATGACATGGTCAGTGACATCACTGATGACATCTCAAATGACATCACTGATGACATCACTGATGACATCTCAAATGACATCACTGATGACATCACTGATGACAACATCCAGTGACTGTGTATTTCTGTAAAGTTAAAATATGTCTTACATATTGAAGAATGAGTGGATGTATAAGTGTCTGGATAAAGGATTTAGTAGGTGCATGACTGACTGTATGAGTGAGTGATTAAATGTGTCTCACTGAGTGCATGGGTTAGTGACTAAACTGTCTTAATTTGTCCATCATTATGTCTGTTGTTCTGTAAACTGCTGCATGTGTTGATCAGTAGCTATATGAGTAACTATATGGGTTATTGATTGGTTGCCCAAGTATTTGTATGAGAGACTGAGTGTGTGTGTGGGTGGCTGGGAGGTGTATGACTGTGCATAGATGTGTGAGCAGTTGATTCACTAGATGTATGGGTTCAAAAGTGCATGTGGAAACAGCTGTATGGGCGGTTGACTGTGTGCATGAGTGTATTGGTGAGTGAATGGATATCTCAGTGCTACATGTCAAAGTAAGTACATATGTAAAACACAGTACATGTGAGAGTTGACATATATAAATAAATGTGCATAAGAACCAGTGAATGTGTGAGTGGCTGTATGGATCATTCTGAAATTGTATCAGGGATTGTATAAGAGAGTAAATATGTGTTAGTATCTGTTTGAATAAGTAAGGTGTGTATAACTGTATAGTTGAGAAAATGGAGGTGTGATTGATTCTTTGCATGACTGAGTAGGTGTGTGAGTAACTCCATGGATGAGTGACAGTCTGTGAGTGTCTGTTTACACTGAGTGTATCTAAGGTTATATTAGAGTCTGAAGAGGTTCATCGTATTATCACATGAATAATGTCATCAGTGATGTGCTCAGTAATGTGATCAGTGATGTCATCAGTGATGTCATTTGAGATGTCATCAGTGATGTCATCAGTGATGTCATTTGAGATGTCATCAGTGATGTCATCAGTGATGTCACTGACCATGTCATGAATGATGTAATATGTGACATGATCAGCAGTGGATTGCGGGTGCGCGATATATAGTTAGTACAACTAACTATATATGCGAATTTCAATGGTTTTGTGTGAGTAAAATAAGGTTTTGTAAATGCTAATTCCTAACTATATATGGTCTATAACCTATGGTTTTTTCAGTGAATATATATATACATATATATATATATATCACGCTCCGCTGCTTGCAAGGCAGTAAGGACCAGCACTCTCGTTAGTTTTCAAACCCAGTAAGGATTTATTACGTGCACAAAAATAAACAAAACAGACGCGTTTCAGCCGTAGCTTTCAATGTCGGCTGCCGTCTCGGAAGCGGAAGTTTATATTTTCATGTTGTAACCAAAGTAATGGAGGAAGGACTATACATTTCAGTTCAAACACCATATTGGGGTGTGCAAATAAGCGTAAACAGAATTCATTCATTCTAAATCATAATATACAATACATTATTTTATCAGTTCATCATTTGGATGCTCAAAATTAAACAATTCTCCTGATTCTATTTACAGTTTGCACATATTCATCATAAGATGTTTTCAGCCGTAATAGGATGTTATTCAGCCCTGGATGGGCAGACATGTATGTGTCTGTGTCTCAGATTATACAGAGTTGCTTCTAAGTTTCTATAAACAGTTCATTATTTTAACAATTCATCAATTGAATGCTCAGAATAAAATTGTTGTATTAGTTCTATTCACAGTTTGTACATCATACATCATTAATGTTTTCAGTTACGACTTGTTGTTATTCAGCCCTGGATGGGCTCATATCTTCCTTCCTAAGGTTACATTGAACCGTTTCTTTCCTAATTGTAATTCTTTAATCTATTGCCAAGACACCTAAACGTACTGTGTACGTTTTTACTTGCTATTGGTGGGTTATCAACTCCTCTCCAGCATTTAGCCCATTGGGAAACTTAGTTTGGAGTTCAATAATATATCTTGACTCCAGACGTTGTAACCTCTTTTCTCTGTCCCCGCCCCTGATGTCATTGGGAATACAATCTATACAGAAAAATTGAAGAAGTGTTCTGTTACTGTTATGGTGGCTGGAAAAATGGCGTGCCACAGGGTAATTCTCATCCCTGTAAGCAATGGCCCTTTCATGTTCAAGCACTCGCATTTTGACTGCATTGACTGTGCTGCCCATGTAGCGAAAGCCACATGGGCATTCCAAACAGTACACCACATGTGTTGTGGTGCAAGTCATGAATTTTGAAATCTTTTTGCATGATTGGCACCCAGGGATTTGGTACGTCAGAGTCCTCTTGCTAGAGCTGCATGCTTTACATTTCCCACATGGGAATGAACCATGGAGACTCTGCAAGCCTGCGACTATTGTCTGTTTTGAAAGATGACTTTGTACCAAATGATCCTTTATGGATCTGGTTTTCCTGAAAGATATTTTAGGGCAATCCAAGAGTTCTTTCCCTACCACATTATCTGATTTTAAGATTTTCCAGTTCTTATTCAGTATAGTTCTTATTTTGCTGGCTGCTGATGAATAAATGGTGATTAATCTCAGATTCCCTGTATCTTCTCTTGAACTACGTGTGTCTGTCTCTCTTAATAGGGTGTGTCTTTCCTTTGTTTTGACTTTTTCCCTAGCCAACTGCAGTGTTTTTTGTGAGTAGCCTCTTGATTTAAATTGTTTTATACTTTCATCAGCTGCTTTCTCGTAATCTGCTGTTTGTGAGCTATTTATTTTAATGCAAAGTAATTCCCCATAAGGGATACTTCTTAAAAGGGTTGCTGGATGGCTGCTATGTTCATGTAAAACAGAGTTACCTGCTGTAGTTTTTTGGTACAGTGCTGTTTGAATAACATCAGAGCTCACAAAGACTTATGAATTTAAAAAATTAACTTCACTAGTACTCATCTCACTCGTGAATTTTAAATTTAGGTCATTGTTATTAAGGGCGAAGATATACTGTTCAGCTGATGATTTTGACCCCCCCAGATGACAAAGAGGTCATCAATTTACCTCCACCAACAAATCACTTTGTCCACCCACTCATTTTTGTCATCGGCCCAGGCCACCTGCTTCTCCCACCAGCCCACAAACAAGTTTGCGTAACTGGGGGGCGAAGCAGTTGCCCATCGCCGTACCCTGTATTTGCCGATATCTCTGGCCCTTGAAAATGAAAATGTTATTGTTCAAACAAAATGAGATGAACTCTAACAGCATCTCACTATGTTCCAGGTACCTCAGTGGCCGGTGTCCCAAAAAGTTCTTTACTGCCTTCAGACCATCTTGGTGTCTTATGCTTGTATGCAGATTACAAATGTCAAGCGTGATCATTATAAAATCAGTTTTCCATGCTACATCTTGATTCTGTTTCAGGAAATCCTGGTATCCTTTGTATAGGAACTTAATTGTGTGACGAAGGGTGCAAGAATATAGTCAATACATTTCGACATGTTTTCCGTCATTCCTTCTATCGACGACACAATCCGTCTTCCTGGTGGTCTAGTGGCATCCTTCTGGACTTTAGGTAGATGGTAAAAGGTTGGGATTTTCGGATATTTGTTCTGTAAAAATAACAGTTCTTCTCTTGATATTGTACCTTTATCATACCATTTGTTGATGAGATTTGCGTAGTCTTGGATGCTCTTTTTGTATTCCTCTTCTGTAGTGAAGGCATAATTGTCTTTATCATGGTGGTGTCGTAAGGCTTCTTTACAATAGTTGTCTCGAGTTTGTAAGACAACATTGCCACCTTTGTCCGATGGCTTTATTATGATGGATTCGTCTTGTTCTAAATTCTGTATCGCTTTTCTCTTGCTAAAAGGCAAATTCCATTTGGTCTTTCTGTTTGATTTCTCCTCCGAAGTTCTTAGCACTTGGAGTTCTTGAATTACTGTATCTGAGAAAATATTAATTGCATTGGTAGGTAGTTGGGGGCAGAATCGGGATGGTGGTTTGTAGGGACTTTTCTCACCAACTTGTGTTACTCCCATTTCTTCTTCCTTATTGCATTGTCCCTTTGTAACACTGGTTGGGTGCTGTTCTCATCCCTTATTTATTCCAGAATGTCCAGAGTGTCTAGGTCCTGAATGGTCACAGTTCCTTGTTCTTGTTTTGCTATTGGTCCCGTTATGGCACCCCTTACTGTTTGTTCACCAGGGTTTCTCAATTTGAAAAATTTCAATAGTTTAATTTTACAGATACATTTGAAGAAGTCTATTCGTGTTTGGGTGTATTCATAACTGCTTGTGGGGCAGAAAGTTAGGCCTAACTTGAGTACAGTCTCTTCATCTGGTGTCAGTACTTTTGGAGAAAGGTTAACAATTGTTAAGTTGTCTCCTAGTCCTTGTGGTCCTGCCCCTCTGGCTTCTGGTTTGTCTTGTTCCACTTCCAGTGTTTTCTCCTGCCCCTCCTCTTGGAGTGCTTGCTTTTGGTAATTGGTCTTTCGGGGGCGTCCCTTCCCCCCTCTCAACCATGTTTGTCTGATGAGGTTGAATTCCTCGAAAAAAGGAGGAGACTGACGTCTTTGCGCTTGTCCCGCACCGGGGCCTACTTCTTCGGATTGCTCAGCACTGGTAACTTCAGACTCTGAGGTGTCCCTCACCTCGGTTACCGTTTCTTGGATATATTTAAGTCTCTGTGGGGAGCATTGTATTTCCTTGCAAAGGTCAGTATTCTTCTCTGTTCGTAGTCACGAGTGTCTCTTTCGAATTTCTGTTGTTTTCTTGTTTGAATCTTTTTCTCGTAGGTGACTAAGCGTTTCTTTATGATTTCCTTTTCCTCATCAAGTTTGCTTTGTTCCACTAACTCGAGGATACTACTTTCAAGTAATTCAATGTCTTTCAGAGCCTTTTCACAACCTCTCCAAGCAAATTTGATCAAAATCTTTAGCATCACTTGAGAAGAATTTGCTGTATATTCTGCCCATTCACTTAGAAGGTCAGGGTCCGGTTTTTAATAAGCCGGAACCATGTATATGCGCAGGCCACGTGGCACTCTGTTTACTTCAACATAGTGCTGCAAGGAGGTGGCCTCCCGCCACTTTCTTATCTCCCTTTCATGTATAAATATATTTTTTTTTTCACTGAAAAAACATAGGTTTCAGGGACGTTATAGTTAGAAATTAACATTTAATAAACCTTAGAAATTCACTGAAACAAACGTAGGTTAAAGGGACGTTATAGTAAGTTGGAGATTTCACTCGTACAAAACCATAGCAATTCTGCCGTCATAGTTAGTAGTCCTAACTATACCTCGCGCCCATGCAATGCGCTGCTGATGACGTCACATATTTCATTGCTCATGACATGCTCAGTGACATCACTGATGACATCACTGATGATATCTCAAATGACACCACTGATGACATCATCCAGTGAATGTGTGTTTCGGTAAAGTATAAAAATATGTTTTTTATAGGAGAGGGGAGAGGAATAAGAAAATGGTCGTTAATAAGGAACAAATGAGAATAAGAGAGTAACTAGAGTGTTTTGCAAAACCTTGAAATATAGACCAGAAAATGAAAAGGTACTGGTTGGATCCAGCCCACCCCTCAGAAAAGTCATGATCTTGGGAGGGCGATTTTGAAGAACTGCACAAAGCACTTGTCACTTTGGGCCATATGTATCATAGTTCCGTTTTGCGAATTCCAAATAGCGATTTTTAAGGAATCGCTATTTAGAATTCGCAAAACGGTATGTATGTACAAAATCGCTTTTTTATAGCGATTCCTTACCATTCCTAATTTGCGATTAGCAAATTGCTAATCGCAAATTACCCATTCATTTCTATGGGCCAGGAGGCCCATAGGAATGAAGGGGCAATTTGCGATTAGCAAATTGCTAATCGCAAATTAGGAATTTTTTCAAGGGTGCAGGGGTGTCTCAAGAACACCCTGCTGCACCCCTGAAAATGACATTTGGGGGCATATGGCGCACATACATGCCCTAAGGGCATGTATGAGTGTCATATGGCACCTTTGTTTTTTTTTTAAAAAGCTTTTTTTTAAAAATTCGCAACTTACAACCAACTAGAAGTTGGTGGTAATTTGCGAATCCTTATGGGCATTTTTTGAATATTTTTTCTTTGATACATTGCATTTAAGGAATCGCAAAATTTGTGATTCCTTAAGTGCAATCGCAAAATAAGGAATAGCAAATTTTGCGATTCCTTATTTTGCATCAAACATGTTACATACATACCATTTTGCTAATTAGCATTCGCAAAGGCCGAAATTCGCAGAATTTCAGCCTTTGCGAATGCTAATTAGCTTGATACATATGGCCCTTTATCTCTCCAGTCAGAAATCTACTTGAAATCTACGGAGAGAGACAATTGTAATGCGACTTTGCACAAGAAATATTTGCACAGAATATTTGCACCATGCACAAGTCACTTTTTCCTTCTCCCAACGAACTGTAAATTACAGAACATGACTAGGACAGTAATTCTTCTTGGTCTATGAATGCAATATTGAAATATTTTGTCTTTACTCTCTTATCATATAAGTATACCCTTTTTTTTAAATATTAATTGATTTGGCGATCATGATTAATATTAATAGATGCATTTTATGATTCCTACCGGCTTCCCCTACCCAACAGAAATGTCCTTTTTGTCAACCTCTCTCCTCTTCCTTTAACACACCTTTCTTTAAACTCTCTTTTGTTTCATTTTCATCCACCTGATACACTTCTAATCTAATTCCCTGCTCTCTGAGATTCCCTTATTGTCCTATTGTATCACAGGTTTACAGAACTGTTTTTTATCAGGCAAAGCAGTGTTAGCACAAATCCATTTATGGTACTTTACCAGTATTGTGTTTTTTGCAATAGTAAAAATGGCAGATATTTTAGGCCAGTGCAAATGAACAAGAAAAATGGGTTAACAGTCTAGTCTATTTTTTTTAGAAATAAACGAGGGATTCATGCACTATGTCACTTTAAATAGGTAGTTTAGACAGCAGGACTCTATGGTCCAGTTGAAGGCATCAGCCGAAACGCGTTGACCATCCTTACACGTTGCACTAATGGTGTTGTCACAATAAAGTACCTTTAAAAAGAATAAATCTTCGTGGACTCCTTCTGTGCTGTGGATAATTTGGTTCACTGATGAGAGCCTTGCAGGATTCTTTTGTTTAAAAATATATATATGTATGAGTGTCTGAATGGATGGTTTAGTAGGTGTGTGACTGACTGTATAAGTGAGTGATTAAATGTGTCTTACTGAATGCATGGGTTAGAGACTAAACTGTGTGAATGTCTTCATCAGTCTATTAGTTGGTGTGTAAGCGGCTGCATGGCTTGGTGAGTATCTACATGAGTGTCTATATGGGTTATTTATTGGTTGTCTCAGTGTCTGTATGGGTGCCTGAGTATCTGTGGGTGGGTGGGGCGGTGTGTGACTCTGTGCATAGATATGTGAGTGGTTGTTTCACTCGGTGTATAGGTTTGAGAGTGCATATGGAAAAAGCTGTATGGGTGGGTGAGGGTGTATAGGTGTGTTTGTGAGTGAATGGATGTCTCAGTGGTGCATGTGTGAGTAACTACTTAAGTTTTAAAGCAGTATATATGTGTGTTGGAGTATATAAATGACTATATGTGAGAGTGTGTGATTACAAGAGTATCTGTATGGATGAGTGTGTGTTTCTATCAGTGATTGTTTAAGAGAGTAAGTATGTGTTAGTATCTATATAAATAAGTGTGGTGGTGTGTGTATGACTGTATAAGCAAGGAAATGGGTGTGTGATAGTTTATTTGCATGACTGACCAGGTGTATGAGTAACTCTTTGGGTGAGTGGCTGTGTGTGAGTGTCTGTATGGGTGTAAGAGTGGAAATATCAGTGGCTGTATAGTCTGTGCATGAGTGACTGTATGAGTTAGTGGGTGGATGTGTGTATAGACATATGAATCACTGAACAGGTTTGTACTAACTGCTATTGGTCTGTCTATGGTTTCGATATTGGTAGTCTCTATTTTAGCGTGGGTAGGTGAAAGGTTTTATTAGGGTATGAGGAGGTGCATTAGATGATCATGTGGATGATGTCATCAGGGATGTCATTTGAGATGTCATCAGTGATGTAATCAGTGATGTCACTGAGTATGTCATGAGTGATGTAATATGTGACATCATCAGCAGTGCATTGCGGGGTGCAAGTTACAGTTAGGTCTACTAACTATAACAGCTGAATTTCTATGGTTTTGTATGGGTGAAAACTCCAACTAACTATAACGTCCCTGAAACCTATGGTTTTTTCAGTGAATTTCTAAGGTTTTTTAAATGCTAATTTCTAACTATAAGATCCCTTAAACCTATGTTTTTTTTCAGTGAACTTCAAAGGTTTTTTAAATGAACATTTCTAACTATAATGTCCCTGAAACCTATGTTTTTTAGTGAATTTTTAAGGTTTTTTAAATGCTAATATCTAACTATGCCTACAAAGGTAGGACATGTGAAGAAAGAGGAAGAAACGTGCAGAAAGAAGCAGGACATATGCAGAAAGAGGCAACAGAAGTCCAGAATGACAAAGAAAAGTACAGGAAGAAGAAGAGATGTGCAGAAAGAACAAACAGAGGAGCAGAAAGTCCTCCTGTGCCCCCAACGTTTTGCTGATAGGTACTGGTGGTAACTGACTCTAACTAACCAGGCCTAGAGCCAGTGTTATGTTAAAAGACACTTAGAATACAGTGAAAACACCTACATACACTAGGGAAAACTATGTGTTGGGGTACCCCTGTGATTAGTATGACCTCCTCTGTATTTGCCATGACTTAATGCCTGGGACATTGCATGAGTACATGAGTAGTGACTGGATGACTAGAGTGCTACAAGAAAAGTGCATGGTGATTTTATAAGTGCTTGGGTTTTAGCGCAGTGATTGGATAAGCACATAGGATTGGATGGGTGATTGGAGGACTGCATAGGTAGTACCAGGGAGATTACTGGATTGCATAGGTAGCCCTCAATGGATTGCACAAGTGCATGTGTTAGTGACTGGATCATTGCATGAGTACATGGGTAGTGACTGGATAAATAGAGTGCTGCAAGGACAGTTCATGGTGGTTTTATAACTGATTGGGTTTTGGTGGAGTGATTGGATAAGTAAAATAATGCTGGCTGGGTGATTGGAGGAGTGCATGGTTAGTGACAGAGGGATTTCTGGAGTGCATTGGTACTACCTGGGTAATAGGAGGAGTAAATCAGTAGTGCGTAGGTGGTTATAGGTCTGCATGGGAAGTGCTTAGGGCATTGTAGCAGTGCATGTGTTAGTGCCTGGGCCATTCCATGAGTACATGGTTACTGACTGGAGGATTAGAGTACTGCAAGGAGAGTGCATGGTGAATTTATAAGTGCTTGGGTTTTTGGCGGAGTGATTGAATAAGTACAATCATGTCACATCAGTCCCGCCCCCTCCCTTCACCACTCTGCAAACGCACCCCCTGGTAGGTTTTAAGTTGGGGGATTAATTCCCCTTGAATCCTGAGGGTCCCTGGGGGGCAACTAATCAACCAGGTACCTCAAGTAAGCGCCACAGAGCTGCGTTGCAGAGGGGTAGTCCAAGGCCACACCCTGTTTTATACCTCTCTGCAACGCAGCTCTGTGGCGCTTACTGGAGGTACCTGGTGGGCTAGTTGGACCCAAGGGACCCTCAGGATTCCAGGGGACTTAATCCCCCAATGTACAATGCTTCAGAGGGCCCGTTTGCAGAGTGGTGAAGGGAGGTGGTGGGGTTTATTTAAATTTTACAAGGGGGCTATGTGGCCCCCTGCCTTTTACATTAATTGGGACCCTGGGGACCCCATCCCCCAGGGCCTGCTTTTCACACAAAAAGATATTTTTTAAGGGGCCCAGGCGGCCCCCCTCCCAAATCCAATTTCGGCCCGGGGACCACATCCCCTGGGGCATGGCCACATGTTGATTTTTTTAAAATTATTTTTAAAGCAGGGGGCTGTGTGGCTCCCCTCCTTAGGCCTCAAGTGGTCTCGGGGCCCACATCCCCCGGGGCTGTGCATCATATTATCTTTTTTTATTGATTGATGGAGGGGGACCGCTTGACCCCCCTTCTGCACTCCAGGGCCACTTCTGGCCCGGGGACCGCATTTCCCGGGGCCGACCCTTTCTGTTGGGGACCGTGGGGGGAGCCGCAATGCCCACATGGTCCTGCCAGCTCCCAGCCTCCGGTGGGAGCTGCCATTGCTTTTCTACACCGGGAGCTGCCAACATGCAGCTCCCCTTGTGGGACACCCATCTGGTTTGGATTTTGCAAGCGGGAGCAGGAAACCTGCTCTTCCTTACAAATTCCAAACCAGTGTATGCTGTGACAGGGCGGGAGACGCATGGCTCCCACCCAAGCCATAGCAAACAGCAGTGTCTCGGGGGAGGACACCCTGGGACACTGCAGGAGCTGGACCTGGGGGGTGATGGTTCCCAGGGCCATGGAGGGCCCCAGGTGGAGGACCGGGTGGCCCCCTTCCCAATGTGATTGAAGTCCCTGGGAGGTGGTGGTCCCCGGGGCTTGGAGGTCCATAATGGATCCCTGCATTTGCATTTTAGTGCCCCGAGGAGGTGGCAGTCCCCAGGGCGTGTGGGGGACTCAAGCCCCCCAAACAGGTTTTTTTTAAATCCCCGGGGGTGGTGGTCCCCAGGGCAGATGGGTGGCTGTGTGCCCCGTGAATAATTAATAAAAGCCCCAGGGGTGGCAGTCCCTGGAGCTTGGGGGGGCCTTGGAGGCCACACACATTAAAAAAGAAGCCCCAGTGTGGCAGTCCCCGGGGCTGCAAACGTGCCGGGTGCTCTCCCACACAAAGTTGTTGCAAATGCCCCTGGGACCTGACCCACGGGCCTCATTTAAATGAAGCACGGGAGCCTGCGCTTCATATTTTTTTTAAATTTCAGCGGGATTTGCGAACCCAGGGTGAACTTCGCCGAATTTTAAAAGAAAAAAAATGCTTTTTTGGGCCCTAGGGGTCCTTGTGGGACCCCCTGAGCAGGCCTAGGGGGTCAGGGTGTTTCTACCCTGCCCCCTTTTCTTTTTTTCACCTTTGATTTTCTGTTTTCTTGTGACTCGGTTCTACCGAGTCACAAGATGGCTGTCAACACTTCCTGGTTTGGAGTGTTGACAGCCAATTAGAATAAAGCTCATGGTCGGGAGGGTTCGCGAACCCTCTTTGGCCATAGATATCAAAACTTGTATTTTTTTATTTTCTCAGCAACTACTGAACGGATTTACACCATTTAAAAAAAGAGGTTGCTTTCTGAACCAAGCACTACCTTTCTGCCAAATGTGGTTAATTCCATTCAGCAGTTCGGACTGTAGCCCTTCTCAAAATTTCCCATGGAAAATAACATGGGGAAAACGCTTTTTTCCTAGCCACCACTTGACGAATCACCCCCAAACCTTCAGGATAGGAGTTGACCTGGATAGACTTTTGTTGGGGAGAATTTCATGAAGATTCGTCAAACGATGCCAAAGTTATTAGCAAAACAAAAAATGCTTTTCCTATGGAAACTAGGTTCTAACTATAGCTACCTACTGACAACAGCTATTAGGTAATAACCCTGAAAAAACCATTCAGCAGTTCCGGCTTTAGCCTGTCTCAAAATTTCCCATGGAAAATAGCATGGGGAAAACGCTTTTTTCCTAGCCCCCACTTGACGAATCACCCCCAAACCTTCAGGATAGGAGTTAACCTGGATAGACTTTTGTTGGGGAGAATTTCATGAAGATTCGTCAAACGATGCCATGTAATAACCCTGAAAAAACCATAGGTTTCAGGAGTGTTATAGTTAGCTGGACATTTCACTCTTACAAAACCATAGAAATTCCTCCATTATAGTTAGTTCTGCTAACTATAACTCGCGCGCCCGCAATGCATTGCTGATGACGCATATTACATCATTCATGACATAGTCAGTGACATCACTGATGACATCTCAAATGACATCACTGATGACATCACTGATGACATCATCCAGTGAATGTGGTTTTGTTTGAAATTTACATATCTATTATATATATTACCTACTGGCGGTCGCCAGTAGGTAGTTATAGTTAGGACCTAGTTTCCATAGGAAATCCACAACATTCTATTTGGAATAATTTTGGCGTCGGTGGATGAATCTTTGTGAATTTCTCCAAGAAAATGGCCTGCTCGGTTCCGCTCCTTCCCTGAAAGTTTGGGGTTGATTCATCAAGTTGGGGCCAAGAAAAAAGGGGGTTCCCAAAACGTGTTTTCCCCATGCAATTTTCCATAGGGACCTTTAGCCAGGGCTACAGCCCGAACGGCTGAACGGAATTACACCAAATTTGGCAGAGAGGTAGAGTTCGGTTCGCAGATTGTGCTTTTTGTTAAATTGTGTAAATCGGTTCAGTAGTTTCTGAGAAAATTACAAGTAAAATCATAGCGATATCTAGAGACAGAGTTCTACACGTGGACGGAGATCCGTTCAATTACGAGCGCGACCTGCATGCTGATTTGCTGTGAACTGTCAGTCAACACTCGAAACCAGGAAGTGTTGGCAGCCATGTTGTGCCTCAGTAGAACCGCATCACAAGAAAACAGTAAAACAAAGTTGAGAAATAAGGGAAGGGGGCAGGCTAGAAACATTCTGAATCTTTACGCTTGCTCAGGGGGTCGTACATGGATGTTTAGGCTCTTTTTTTATTTTGAAAAAAATAAAAAATGGCCGGGTACTCGTGCAGTACTTGTACGCGGTGGGAAAGGTGAAAAAAAACTAGAAGTCCGTATTGTTCATTAGGTCCCGGGGGGGGGGGCAAGTTACGGGGGCCATTTTTAGAGCTACATTTCTATGACAGTATGTAAAACTTTCAGGTTTTTTTTCCTGCATCAGTTGTACTCTCTACGCATGCACAGCCTTGTTTGCAAGTGCACTTTTTTTTTCTTCAAGTTTGCCAAGCAAATCTCTCCTGATTTTAGGTATTAAATTTGCCGCTTTTTTTTCCCGGATGGTGTGTGTCATCCGGTGCTATACTTTTGTAATATATTAATAAACATATTGTATATTACGAGCACGAGCTGCATGCTGGTTGGATGTCAACTGTCTGTGAACACTGCAAACCAGGAAGTGTTGGCAGCCATTTTGTTCGTCGCTAGAAGGGAATCACAAGAAAAGTGTAAAACAAAGTTGAGAAATAAGGAAAGGGGGCAGGGTAGAAATATCCTGACTCTCTAGGCTTGCTTAGGGGGTCGTACATGGATTTTTAGGGTCAAATTTTTTTTTAAATAAAAAATGACGGCGCATGCGTATGGTACTCGTACGCGGTGGAAAAGGGAGAAGAAACTAGAAGTCCGTTTTATTCATTATATCTCGGGGGGCAAATTCCGGGGGCAATTTTTAGAGCTATGTTTCCATGACAGTATGTAAAACTTTCTGGATTTTTTAGCTGCATCAGTCGTACTCTCTACGCATGCACAGCCTTGTTTACAAGTGCACTTTTTTTTCTTTTTCTTCAAGTTCGCCAAGCAAACCTCTCCTGATTTTAGGTATTAAATTTGCCGCTTTCTTTTCCCGGGTCATGTGTGTCATCCGGTGGTATACTATTGTAATATATTAATAAACATATTGTATGTATATTTATTTGAAATGTAGTGTTGAGGCGCCAAACGTTGATTACATACTCGGTCCAACCGCCATTTTAGTAGTTTTCCTCCTTTATTTTTATTATACCTGTTACTTTCATTTTACCCTGCGCATATTTTCTCTGTGATCAATGATATTTCGTGCTACAGATACCACGGTGTTTGTCCTTGGCCTATGATCTTATCAAACTTAGTCACACGTATACCTAGAAACTAATTTGAAGGATGTAAGGCACAGGAATTACAACACGTGTTGGTCAACAAAAAAACATTATTAAGATTATGCGTTTATCATGTGTGGTAAATGCATACTAGTTGTAAAAGCATGTGTGGAAAAGCGATATGCGTGCTAATGGTTTTGTGGCGACGATTACGCGTGGTTGTGAACCGGGTCTGGGCGTGGTGTAGTCTAGGGTACCAGGCGGAGGGGCACGCAGCTGCACTCATACAATATAGAAATATTATAGGATTTTTAAAACTTAAAAAAAATGTATTCCATAATTATCCTAGATTAAGTCTTCTGTTAGTATGTTCATTAAATACATGAATATATGTTTTTAAACAATTAAAAACATTTGCATCTTTTTTGTACGGGGCGCCGTACATGACGTCACATGGAAGCTTTGATGCGACATGTAATGTCAAAGGGTATTCGTAGCGTATGCTGAGAATGATTAGCAGTACAAACTATGGTGCAATCACTCTCTCACTGTCAAATCAGAGCACAGGGTGCGCTATGAGAATGGTTACAAGTGGTCACTCATTGGAGATCCAATTCAGGTGTGTGGCTTAGCCACAGTATCATAACGTTATTTTTTAACCCGGTTAAGTTTGAGGTTTGCATGAAATACTATGCTATAGGCAGATATGGATGTTTAGGGAGCGCTTATCTGCATGAAGCTTGGATATTACCATTTACATATAGGTGTCTGAGGGAGGGAAAAGAAGTCTATGTGAATGGTGAGGATTGCACAATAGTACCAGATCACTCCTTAATTTTTAGACACATACAATTGCATGGCTCTTGTATACAAGATGTGCCTAATTTGGACTGAGTTTTGAAAGGTAGTCCGACACCTGCTATCATAACAACGTTGAGTTTACTGGGAACAGGAGTTATTTACTTTGAAATAATGGAAATTGTGGTGCAATGTTAGCAGGCATCGCTTACATGATTACGGTAACTGAGCGTGTGGTTTGATTAAAAAAAAGTTGTGTTAACTCCTCTGCATGGGAAGCTGGATGTTTCCATCTGGCTGTCGATTTCGACCTTGAAAGCAGAGTCAACCAAATGAGTCGTATAAGAGCGCTATTGTCTCAAAAAGAGGTTGCTCTTTTATCTGGTACAGAAACATTTGTCCTTCATGTAGCAAACACCCGCACAGAAGTGCATGATTTATTAAATACAGACGTGCTCTTGAATTTTGGGGAGTTAATTTAGAGTATCTTTAATGTCTCCTTGACTACGGGGTTTCCTTACTTTTTTAAAGTTAGAAGCAGTGGCCTTGTGACTTTTGTAGAAAGTATATTTGGTGTCTTTTGGGGATTTTTTCATTCGATTTTTTCCAGCATCTTTGGTGGATTGCGCTTAATACTTGCATTAGTTGCCGGTGTGTTTTTATTAATTAGTTTACATAAATATGGATGCACATCCTGCAGCAGACGATAATATGTCCCGGCTGTTGCTGCTTCCCAACCGAATGATTAGTTATTACGGAGCGCTGCCTTTGGCTACATTGAGTCCAGTTTATGGATTATCTTTTCGATTTTCCTTTTTCACATGCGTTCAACCTGTGTTCCATTGCCTGAGCTGTGATTTCGACTGGGCCCTGGATTTGTGTCTCTGCAGCACGGTGTCTCCCAACGTGGATTATGACCAGCTGATGAGCCCCTTAGTGCTTCATGACGTGCTCTGTTCTGGCGGCGGGATTATGGCCTTAGCAGCGACACATGGAATAATGGAACGATGGAATGTTTTTGCAGCTGCGCTTGAGTTCTTGGCACGCAGTTACATTGAAGATGACCCGAGTTTTTCCTCCGATGGTGATAGAGTCTCCGGTCGTTGAGGAACATGTATGTTCATTCCCACTATTGAATTGGATGGCTGAAATGTTTTCAGATGAGAACAATGACTTCCTGTTGGAGGCTGTTGCTACATACTGTGCTTACACGCTGTTGGATTAAGACTCAGATTTTTCTACGTATTCTTTATTATTTAGTTACTGATTTCTATCAAAGAGCGAATAACTTTTTTGGGGAAATGTGAACTTCACTCTGCTTTTTAGGCTTGGACTCTGCGGGGCAGATTTATGAAGGCCTTGCGCCGCCGGTGCGTCACTTTTAACATGGGAAAAAGTAACGCACCGGCGGCGCAGGGCCTTCATAAATCTGCCCCTGCGTTCCTAATTCACCCACGTTTATATCACATGCTTTGATCAAGAAAGGGTGCCGTGGGGCTGAGCCTTGCACTCACACCCTGTTAAGTTAGAAGCTTACACGCTATTTTTGCTTTGCTGCTCTGCTTTGCACACGACACGTACTTGTGATATTGTTTAGAGAAGGCTGAGTATTTTGCTTTATATGAGAATAATTTATGAATAATAATATGAGAATAATTTGGTATGCTAGATTTGTAAACTGCCTCGCTAGTTTTGTGTGTATAGTGAGAGCATGGAACATCAAGGTTATCTTGAATACTGTATCTGTTATTCAGAATGATCCTCGCACGTTCGAGCCATAATACATATGCAGCTGTGGCCACCTCTGATACTTGCATGTTTCATAATGCATTGTGGAGGCAAAGTTACACACAGGTGGAGAACATTCGTATCTTGACAGTTTGTGGAGCACTGAATGTGATCTACTACTGCTGAGTACCAGAGGTATGGGTCTGCCCATGTAATCCTATGAGACTTTCTGTAGTTATAAACTAATCTGCTAGGTAGGGAGGGTGAAATGTAGGTATATTTTACATTTGTTTACCCTTAGCATTATAGGGTGCTTTTTCTGTTTGTATTTCATAGAATAGTAACAATGCTGACATCCTTGTTTCTGATAATATGTTTGGTTGTATTTTCTAAGGTACTGTGCATGAGATTATGGCGTTAGAAATAAACATTTCAAAGTTGCACGTGTCTTTATTTACATCTTGTTTTGGACTGGTGTAAGACTATATTGAAAGAGTGTTCTTGTTATCCACTTTACTTCATATAGTCTAAGTCGCATGTTCTGGGTTGACTAGTCATTGGTGTTTTTGCTCTAGGGCGAAGAACCAATGAGTCACTGATTGCTAGTCTGGTAGGGGGTTTGTGTAGTAAGGTGGGTTTTGGTACACCGTAATTCACTGAGGTTCTAAGTCTTTATGCACAGTTCTGTGTATGAGCAGAATTCCTGGAACAGTAGTTACAACAAAAAGGCTTGATAAAGGGCTTGCACTTTGAATATGAATATAAAATAGAAGAATAGTTGATATTCACAGCTAAGGAATGCAGCAATTAGATGTGTGTGTGTGTGGATGATGTGTAGATTGAGTGGAAGATGAAAAACATGAAAAATAAGAAAGGTTGGAGAGACGCAAACTACCCACTGCATTGTCAGTGAAGTGGATCTTTGGTTTTCCAGGTCATTATACAGATAGGTTGTTGGATTCCGCAGTGGGAGCAAGAGAAACTAGTACCACATCTAAGGAAGAAAGCTAGTGCATAAAGTACACACAGTTGGGCAGATTTACAAGGTTGTGGGAAAAATGATGCAAAAGTGGCGCAAGGGGCTTGTAAACCTGCCGCAGTGTGTGGTAGAAAAGACGCAAGAAAGGACGGAAGTGTGCAAATTACCCACTGCTATTCACGGGTAGTAGTTACCAAGAAGGCTGAATAAAGGGCCTGCACTTTGAATTTGAATTAGAGAAGAATAATTGATAAGCTCAGGCAAGAATGGTAGCAAGTGGGTGTGTGTATTTGTGGTTGTTGTGTTGATTGAGTGGAAGATGACTAAGGTGAAAAATTAGAGAGGTTGTAAAGGAAGCGGGTGTTTAGTTTTTCAGTGCATATATATATTCACTGAAAAAACCATAGGTTTCAGGCACATTATAGTTAGGAATTAGCATTTAAAAAACCTTAGAAATTCACTGAAAAAACCATAGGTTTCAGCCACGTTATAGTTAGGAATTAGCATTTAAAAAACCTGAGAAATTCACTGAAAAAACAATAGGTTTCACCCATGTTATAGTTAGCTGGACATTTCTCTCATACAAAAGCATTGAAATTCCCCCATTATAGTTAGTTCAGCTAACTATAACTCGCGCGCCCGCAATGCACTGCTGATGACGTCACATATTACATCACTCATCACATGGTCAGTGACATCACTGATGACATCACTGATGACATCTCAAATGACATCACTGATGACATCATCCTTGTGAAAGAGTGGCAGACCTCCTCTCACCCCAATATAACCTTTGATACACACATTCAAAAATAGATATAAAATGTTCAAAAAAATGAAGATACAAATACCAGTTACAAAAACCTATTCTGTAATTCCAACATCTACATACACATCCACTCATCCACCAACAGTTCTATATAGTCACTTAAACATGTACTCACTCACTCATCATATGTACTCATACACCTATACATCCTGTTACACACTGATACTCATCCATACAGTTAATCACACACATAGTCACACATGCAAATAAACTATCAAACATCCATTTGTTTGCATATACAGCTATACACACACCACTATACTTACGTTTACAGAAACGTACACATACTTACTCTCTTAAACAATCAGTTATAGAAACACATACTTATTTACACAGAAACTTTTTCAATCTGTCACTGTCATATATCCTTACTTATATACATCAATACTCACATATACTAGTTTAAAACATATGTACTTACTCATAAAGACACTATTGAGGCAGTCATGCACTCACTAGCACACCCATACACACATTCATCCTCCCGTACAGTCCTGCACACATGCTGTCTTCAAAACACATACAGTGAGTCAGTCATTGATGCATCTGTGCCCTAAATAATACCCGCCACCAAACCATACAGACACTCATTCTGATACTCAAAAAACCAACTAATAACCCATATAGACACTCGTGTAGCTACTCACCAACCCATGCCGCCACTTATACACAAAGTGAACCACTGATACAGATATTGACATATTTAAACATTACTCGCTAATACATGTATTCACTAAGATACACTTAATAAGTCAGTTATACAATGAAATTTACAAAAAAAACATCCATTTGACACTTATTTACTCATTTATTCTTACATCGACCTTTAGATATGCATATATAAAAATATTTATGTTTCAGAAAGACACACATACAGTGGATGATGTCATCAGTGATGTCACTGACCATGTGATGAGTGATGTAATATGTTACGTCATTAGCAGTGCATTGCGGGCGCGCGAGTTATAGTTAGCTGAACTAACTATAACGGGGGAATTTCAATGGTTTTGTATGAGAGAAATGTCCAGCTAACTATAACATGGGTGAAACCTATGGTTTTTTCAGTGAATTTCTAAGGTTTTTTAAATGCTAATTCCTAACTATAACGTGGTTGAAACCTATGGTTTTTTCAGTGAATATATATACCAATCTGTACTGAAGATTGATTGGATGTATAACTGTCTGGATGGAGGATTTAGTAACTGTCTGACTGTCTGTTTAAGTGAGTAATTAAAAGTGTCTCACTAAATACATGGGTTAGTAACCAAACTAGGTGAATGTATGCATCACTGTCTCTGTTGTTGTATAACATGCTGCATCAGTTGGTCACTAACTACATGAGTGTCTATATTAGTTGGCTGAGTATTTGTATGGGACTGAGTGTATCTGTGGTTGGGTGGGGGGGTTGCAACTCTATGCATAGATGTGTGAGTGGTGGATTGTCTAGGTGTATGGGTTTAAGAGTATTTATGGAAACAGCTGTTTGGGTGTCTGAGTGTGTTTATTTGTGTATTGGTAAGAGAATATATGTCTCAGTGGTACATCTCCAACAAAGTAGAAAAATAAAAGGCATTGTATATGAGAGTTGGTGTATATAAATAAGAATACGTAAGAGTCAGTGATTGTGAGAGTAACTGTATGAATAAGTGTATAATTGTAATAGTGATTTTTTAACATAGTAACTATGAATTACTATGTGTATGTATAAATGAGGTGTTGTGTGTATAACTGTGTAAGTGAGTAAATGTAAGTGTGATTGATTCATTTCATGAGTGAGTAGCATCACTGCATAACCGACTAGGATGACTGCTGATGTGTCAATGTCTATATAGGTGTATGAGTGCATTTGATAGTGTTCTATTGATCAGTGACTGCATGTATAAGTGATTCTGTGGGTGAATGGGCAGTTGTGTGTGTAGACTTAGTAATCAGTGAGTGCGTATGTAGTAACTGGTATGTGTGTGTCAACGGTTTCAAATATGGTACTCTGTATTTTACCGTGAGACATCAAAGGTTGATGAGTGATGAGTGTGTGATGAGGTGTATCAATTTGTCACATGGATGATGTCATCAGTGTATTTATTTATTTATTTATTTATTTAAGGGTTTATATAGCACCAGAATCGACTCCGAGGAGTATCTCTGCACTTATGTGGAGGCATATCAGCTATGCATGAGGAGACTGTGAATTTTTATTAAAAGCAGAACAAAGTGTTTTTAAGTTGTTTCCTTTAGACTAGATGATTTGAGCATTCTCTTAGAGAAAGGGGGAGTTCGTTCCAGTATTTCGGTCCGAGGTATTATAGAAATCTCGCTCTCCTAATTCTAGGAACCATCAGTAGATGTTTAGTACTGGAACGCAGAGATCTCAGGAGTGATAGAGAGTGAATTTTTCTGACAGATAGCTGGGGCCAATATTGAGTAGTGCTTCATGGATGGTACAGCAAATCTTAAATTGTATCCGTTGGTGTATTGGCCGCCAATGGAGTTTTAAGAGAAGAGGACAAGAAGCAGATCTGGGCAGCATATTCAAAACCAGTCGCGCCGCAGTATTCTGAACCACTTGTAGTTTATTGATTGACGTTTATTAGCAGAAAGAAACAAACCATTGCAATAGTCTAGGCGACTCAGTATAAGAGCCTGAGCCTGAGTCAGAGTCTTTCTTACAGAGTCTGGAAGTAAAGGGAAGACTCTACGAAGTAGGCCCAGCGTATGGAACCATGTACCAACTGTCTGGCAAGCAAACATGTTCTTTAAGTTAAGTAAGAGCATGGTCTAACCGGACTCACAGGTTTTTAACAGAAATTTTAGGGATAGGAGGCTTTCCAAGATTAGTGGGCCACCAATTAGAGGACCATAATAAGGGGGCCTCCCCAAAAAGTAGAAGCTCGGTCTTCCCGACATTGCACTGAAGAAAGTTATTCCTCATCCATTGTGAGATGACATTCATGCCCAAAGTGAAGGTCTTCTGAATGGTAGGAGTAAGTTCATCGAAGGGAAAGAGTAGCTGTGTATCGTCGGCATATGATATCGGGATAAACCCATGTTTCCTTAGAACATTAGCCAAGGGAGCCACGTAGAAATTAAATAGGGTGGGGCTCAGGCAGGCGCCCTATGGAACTCCCTTGGTAAGTTCCATGGGTGCCAAACGATACGGGCCTAGATTAACCGTCTGAGTCCGACCAGATAGAAAGCTTGCCATCCAACGAAAGGCAGAGTCTCTTAGTCCTATTTCCTTCAGCCTTCTGAGTAGTATTTGATAGGAGACAGTGTTGAATGCGGGGGATAGGTCCAATAGCACCAGAATCATAGAATGGCCTTTATCTAGGGTCATTCTGATGTTTTCTGTGCCCACTAGCAAGTCTGATTCTGTGCTATATTCGGGCCTAAAACCTGACTGAGAAGGTTCTAGGTTGCCTTACAATTCAACATAACTAGAGAGGTGCTTGTTGACATATCTCTCTAGTACTTTACTCAGAAATGGCAAGAGTGAAATAGGACGAAGATTGGTCAGATCGGTCAGGGGGGCCTTCGTCTTCTGTCGAATGGACATTATCTGAGCTGCTTTCCATTCCGATGGAACATAACCTTCTTTTAGTGAAAGATTCAAAAGATGTTCAATCAATGGGGCAAGTTGAGGATTAAGAGTGCTAGCTATTCTTGCAGGGATCAAGTCGCACAGGGAGTCGGTCTTTACTTGCTGCATTAAAGCTTCTACATGTGTAGTAGTAAGCGGACGGAAATTCTCAAGCAGCATAGAAGAGGTCAATCCTGCTGCATCTATTGTCACAGTTTGCATTTGATGTGAACTACCCGAGGAGACAATGTTGTCATGAATTGATTCAATTTGTCATCAGTGATGTCATTTGAGATGTCATCAGTGATGTCATCAGTGATATCACTGACCATGTCATGAAGATGTAATATGTGAGATCATCAGCAGTGCATTGCGGGCACGCAAGTTATAGTTAGCAGAACTAACTATAACGGAGGATTTTCTATGGTTTTGTACAAGTGAAATGTCCAGCAAACTATAACACCCCTGAAACTTATGTTTTCTTCAGTGAATTTCAAAGGTTTTTTAAATGCTAATTTTTAACTATAACGTGCCTGAAACCTATGGTTTTTCCAGTGAATTTCAAAGGTTTTTTAAATACTAATTTTTAACTATAACGTGCCTGAAACCTATGTTTTTTTCTGTGATTTCAAAGGTTTTTCAAATGATAGTTTCTAGCTATGCCTACAGAGGTAGGACATGTGAAGAAAGAAGAAAAAACGCACAGAAAGAAGCAAAAAAAATGCAGAAAGAAGCAACAGAAGTCCACAAAGACAAAGAAAAGTGCAGGTAGAAGTAAGACATGTGCAGAAAGAACCAAAAGAGGAGCAGAAAGAAGCCTTGTTCCAAATCATCCTGTGCCCACAACTTTTTCAGACGGGTACTGGTGGTAACTGTCTCTGACTAACCAGGTCTAGAGCCAGTGGTATGCTAAAAGACACTTAGAATACAGTGAAAACACCTACATACACTAGGGAACACTATGCGTTGGGGTACCACTGTGATTACCATGACCTCCTCTGTAAGGCCCTAGTACATTATAGGTCTTGGGGATTAAAACTACCTCTTAAAACGGACCACAGGGCGCATTTGCACAGTGGTGAAGGGAGGGGGGTGCCTGAGGTGACATGTGTGCAAACACGCCCTGTGGCCGTTGTAAGTTGGGAGCTTAAGTCTCCTTGAATCCTGATGGTTCCTTGGGTCCAACTAGGCAACCAGGGAACTCCAGTAAGCGCCACAGAGCTGCATTGCAAAGAGGTGTAAAAAGGAGCGGGGTCTGGACCACTTCTCTGCAATGCAGGCCTCTGGCACTTACTGGAGGTACCTGGTGGACTAGTTGGCCCCCAAGGTCCCTCAGGATTGAAGGGGAATTTATTCCCCAACTTAAAACGCGCCACTGGGTGTATTTGCACACATCAACTCATGCCCCTCCTTCTCCCTTCACCACTGTGGAAACACACCCCGTGGCACGTTTTAAGCTGGGAGATTAAGTCCCCTTGAATTCTGAGGGTCCCTGGGGTCCAACTAGCCCACCAGGTACCTCTAGTAAGTGCCACAGAGCTGCGTTGCAGAGAGGTGTTAAAAGGGGCATGACCTGGACCACCTCTCTGCAACGCAGCCCTGTGGTGCTATCTGGAAGTACCTGGTGGGCTAGTTAGCCCCCAGGGACCCTCAGGATTGTAGGGGAATTAATTCCTCAGCTTAAAACGCGCCACAGGGCGTGTTTGCATAGTGTTGGTCGGAGGGGCAGGGCCTCCAGCACGATGCCGGCTTTTTTTTCATTTTGTCTTTTATAGAAGGGGGACTGTGTGGTTCCCCTTCCTTTCCTGTTTGTTGGCCGTGGGAACCCCATCCCCCAGGGCTGGCCCTCTCCGTTGGGGACCGAGGGGGTCCCGCCTGCTCCTGCGGGACCCGGCATTGCTTTTCCACATGGAGCTGCTGACATGCAGCTCCCCTTGTGGAAAAGCAATCTGCTTTACTTCATTGAAGTGAGAGCAGGTATCACTTCAATGAAGCAAACTAGTTTGCAATGAGCCGCGAGGCTCCCACCCTGTCATTGCAAAAATCAGTGTCCCGGGGGTGGGCACCCCAGGACACTGCAGGAGCCGGTCCTGGGGGGTGGTGGTCCCCAGGGCCATCACTGGCTCCAGCAAGGGGGCCGCGCGCACCCCCTCCCACCATTGGCAAAGCCCCGGGGAGGTGGTGGTCCCCGGGGCTTTGGGGTCCGTCACGGATGCCCACATTTGAATAATTAGAGCCCCGGAGAGGTGGCGGTCCCCGGGGCATGTGGGGGGGCTTGAGCCCCCCACACAGGTATTATTAAAGAAATAAGAACCCCGCCGGTGGCGGTCCCCGGGGCAGCAGGGGGCCGTGTGCTCCCCAAAAATTTATTAATGAAAGCCCTGGGGGTGGCGGTCCCCTGGGCTTGGGGGGGCTTGGAGTCCCCCCACACATTAAAAAAACAAAGCCCCAGGGGGTGGCGCTCCCTGCGACTGCTGGTGGCCATGTGCCCCCGCAAATATTTGTGCAAAGCCCCTGGGGTGGTGGTCCTGGGGGCAGTGTGGGTGGATTGGCCCCCCCCACACATTTTTTTACATGCCCCTGGGACTTGGCCCACCCGGGGGCTAATTAATAACGAAGCGCGGAAGCCCGCACTTCGTTTTTGTTTTATTTTCGCGGTCGAATACGTGGTCCTCTGCGCATCTCGCCAATTTTTAATGCTTTTGTTGGCCCTAGGGGTCCTTGTGGAACCCCCTAAGCAGGCCTAGGGGTTAAGGGTGTTTGTACCCTGCCCCCTATTCTTGTTTAACGTGTTTGTCTCCCTGGTTTCTTGTGCCTCGGTTCTACTGATGCACAAGATGGCTGCCAACACTTCCTAGTTTGAAGTGTTGACAGCCAATTAGAATGCAGCTTGTGATCGGGTGGGTGCGCGGATCCTCCGTGCCTCTATATATTAATATTTTTTTATTTTTTATTTTTGTCAGCAACTACTGAACGGATTTCTCTGAGGCGTCATTATCATGTGGTGCTACTCGTAACACAACCGCCTCCACATCGTTTCGAGGCCAAATTACAGAAATCGCGTTACTAGACGTGCGCTGTGGTTCATGTGTGTCATTACCCAGACTCAGGAATTCCACTACTTGACTTACTGTGCAATATCGTTTGCACATTTTCTAAAGGGAGCCCGAATTGTTTTTTCTCAGGGAAAAAAATGTAATGCTTGCGGATTCTGTTTAATGTATGCTGAGTTCGAGCGGACATTTCCT
The DNA here is from genome assembly GCF_964261635.1 of Lissotriton helveticus. Lineage (NCBI taxonomy): Eukaryota > Metazoa > Chordata > Amphibia > Caudata > Salamandridae > Lissotriton > Lissotriton helveticus. The sequence goes on from NC_136067.1 coordinate 1,534,496,054, forward strand.
TTTAGCTACAGTTTTTCATTCACATTGTTGGATCACCCAAGTGGACTATGGACCTTTATTTACAACCCTGATTCCTGAGCCTTACAACTACTGTCATATGCATATGACACTAGGTCACACGCGCTGTGACTCTTCCATCTCATAGCCTTGAAAAAGTCTGAGTACCTATTGTTAGTACTGACGAAACACGTGCCGGCTGTTTTTACCAATTTTGAACTTTCTTTTGGATCTTCAAATAAAGAATAATGAAAATATGAATATGAACTTCATCTACTCCTTTGTTTTGTCCTGAAATTTAAAGTACATTATATATACAATTCAGATATTGTGGACATTATATGAGCTACTAGTCTTTGTTTACATATGGTTTAGGATTGTGCTCTCCTTGACCCCTTCTTTGTGCCTACTGAACGGATTTACACCATTTAAGAAAAAGAGTGCTTTCTGTACCAAGCGCTACCTTTCTGCCAAATTTGGTGTAATTCCGTTCAGCAGTTCCAGCCGTAGCCATGTCTAAAGTTTCCTATGGGAAATGCATTTTTCACCCCTTTTTCTTGAATTTCTCAGGAACTACTGAACGGATTTACATCATTTAACAAAAAGGGCTCTTTCTGAACCAAGGGCTACCTTTTTGCCAAATATATATATATAGAATTTTTTTAAGTAGTAGTCACCAGGTCTTGCTCAAGGTTTTGCACCATAAGTGCAGTGACAGGTTGTTTCTGCTCAGCACCTCAAAGTAGTGGCAACCTTTGCTGCTGGTAGGGGCAACCCAATGGTCCCATCTCTGAAATGTCTGCATGTCTTTAGTTTCATTATAAGAGTAGCAATAATCTTCACACTAATTTTTACACTAGTTTGACTTGTTTCGCACAGCACAGCAAGCATGATCAAATACAGCACATAATGCAAAATTGAATTGTTCAGTGCTCATCTCCTGATTGAAGAATATAGTATACTGTATTGTGAAGGGCATTTGCACCCAACTACCAAGTGAGCAGGTTATTAGGCTATGTTATGTTAAGGGCATGCTGCCCTGGTCTGCACCATGGTGAATCTTTAAAAAGTTGCACCTGGCACAGACCAGGGCAGTGTACCCTATCACCATCAATGCTCTCTCCTCAAGGTAGCTGCAAACTCATGCCTACCCTGCGGCCAGTGCATTAGTGGAAGTCAGAGTGGCTCCTTGAATAAGTCTCTCCATCTTTCAGTGTGCAGGTGGCACCTGCCTTCATTTCAAAGGGGTGAAGTGAGTGACTGCACATGCCTCTGGGGATCCAGTGAATAACCCTTTTACCTCCACCAGTAGACTGCCTTCTGGGGGTGTAATGATAGTGTGGCACCTTTTTTTGTGGAGGAGAGTCGATGCGCCTTATGTTGGCCTCTTTGCTTCCGCATCCATGCCCAAAAGACAAAATGGGCTCAGAAGCAAAGTACATCCCTCAGCTTCCCTTTGGAACAGCGCTAGCGCTATATATTTGCACCAGTGATACCAGCATTTTAGAAGGGGGTCATACAGCGTTTGTGCCCCATTCTGTAATACAATAGTGCTACAGGGCCCTTAAAATGGACTCTCATGCTGTTGTGCTCCTGGAAGACTTAGGTAGTATGGCCCCATATCTCTTATTTAAAGAGGGGGCATCTATCTAACCCAATTATAGACAGGATCGTAACTGTGGACTGTGCTAATTTTACCTTTTGCTTCATTCAGCTCTGTGCAGTTAGCATGCCTGGGAACAATGGCATTCATGCCTAATCCTGTGTACTCCACTACAGCATCCACAAACGCACTGCCATCTGAGCCCCCAAGACTAGCTATGCCCAATTTCCAAACACAGGAAAAGCTCATTCTGAAAGTATTCTCCCTTGTACAGTTCTACAACTAATAACCAAGCCTTTGACAAATGCATCATAAAAATTACAACTTAAAGGCACATTATGAGCCCTGAGGAAATGTCATTGAGAAACAATTCGGAGTTTGGGCTCGAATCAGGATTATAATTGCCTAGCCTGGTGGTTTTACTTTCACAACTGGTGTCCCCCTCGCCCCCTGCTCACTTGATTCCTCAGGGTTATAACTTAAATACTTTGTCATTGGTTCCTCCTGTTTTTACTTTTTAATTATACTTGGCTATTTTTGTTTTCATTTCGGCCTTTTCCCACTGCTGCTGCCCCTGCTGCCCCTCCCCCAAAACAGGCCCTGCTCCCGCCTCCCTACCTCCAATCCCGCCTCCCTCCCCTACTTAATGGTGGTCGCTGTGCGATCACGCGCAGCGGGCGTACCGCTGGCACGCCGACGACGCCCCTAAGGCAAGCTCGTCTGCGCCGGTCCACGACCCGACCGTGACCAGCGCCAAGAACCCTGGACCTCCGCCTCACCAACAGTACAACCCAGCGGCACTCCCCACACTCAACCCAGGCCGCAACAACAACCGCAAACTTACATTACCCGCCAAGACCCATGGACCCTTCAGCTGTCACCGCTGCCGGCACACCTGCAGCACCGCCAAGAACACGGATCCAGCACAACACACCCGCAAGAACACAACTAAACCGCAGATCCTGCAATGCATCCTCCTCAATGTCCGATCCCTCCACAAATATGCCACGGAAATCTGGGACCTCCTCGACAGCACCACCCCGGGCGTAGTGTTTTTCACCGAGACCTGGACCAACACCACCTCGGGACCAGTCGTTGCCATCGCCATCCCCATCCCACAAGGATACACGATGTCCAGGGAGGACCACCCCACCAGTCCCGGAGGAGGAATCGCCATCGTCCACAAATCCACTCTCTGCCTAAGCACACTGCCCGACGAACTTACAGACCTGATGGCACACCTTAACTTCAAGATATTGGACAGCCCCACCGCCACCCTCCAAGGAACCCTCATCTACCGACCCCCTGGACCCCACAGACCTTTTGCCAACTTCATCACGGACATCATCTCCCTGCAGGCCATCGCATCCAGCAACTATACCTCGCTAGGAGACCTCAACCTCCACCTCGACAACAAACTAGACCCCAACTCCACACCACACCCTGTACAACCTCCACAACATTGGACTCTGCCAGATCATGACCAAACTCACACACTCAGCAAGACACACCCTCAAACCCCTCTTCACTACAGGAAACTCCATCACCTTCAGCCACACCACCGAACTCACATGGACTGACCATCTGTGCATCCCCTTCACCTTCAGAACACCCACCATTCACAGACACCAGCACCTGCTCCCATGAAGAAACTGGACCAAAATCACTGATGACCAGCTCATCTCCTCACTCAACAATTCCACCCCAACCATCTTAGAAAACGATGACCCCACCACCGCAGCCCGAATCCTGCATAGAGTGATCTCGGACAGCGCCAACACCATAGGCCCCCTCAAGAAAAACAACAATACCTGCGCCAAGAAAGCCAGATGGTTTACCACTGAACTTCAAGAATCCAGACACACTTGCTGCCACCTTGAAAAGGCCTGGAGGAACAACAAATCCACGGAAGCCCACAATAACTTCAGAGCCGCCACCAATGCCCACCAACTCATCAGAGAAACAAGGAAAAAAGCGATTGAAAACAGAATCTCCACCCACGTGCACAACAGCAAAGAACTCTTAAACATCATCAAGGAGTTCGCCCACCCCACCAGCGAGTCGACTGACATCCATCCCTCACAGTACCTCTGTGACAAACTCAGCACCATTTTCCACCACAAAATCAAGAGCATCTAAGACAACTTCGGCGAAGACAATCAACACACTGGACCCCCACCAACCACGCCTGACACCCGGAAACCAGCGATCGACAACTGGACAGCCCTCACCACCGAAGACACACTGAGGACAATTAATTCAATCAGCTCTCGGACCCCCACAGACCCCTGTTCCCACCACATCTTCAACAGAGCCACCGACTCCATTATGCACATGCTTCGCCACACCATCAACTGCTCCCTGATGACCGCCTCGTTCCCCGATGACTGGAAACACGCCGAGGTCAACCCCCTCCTGAAGAAACCCTCTGCGGACCCCACCTACCTCAAAAACTACAGAGCCATCTCTCTGCTCCCATTCCCAGCGAAAGCCATCGAGAAAGCCATCAACAGCCAACTTGCCACATTCATCGAAGAACACAACATCCTCGACTCCTCCCAATCCGGCTTCAGAAAAAACCACAGTATAGAAAACGCCCTCTTCGCTGCAACAGACGACAGCCGCACCCTACTGGACAAAGGAGAAACAGTAGCCCTCATCCTCCTCAACCTCTCAGAGGCATTTGACACAGTCTCTCACCGCACCCTAATATGCAGACTCCACAACGCAGGAATCCACGACAAGGCCCTCGACTGGATCATCTCCTTCCTCTCCAGCAGAACGCAGTGGGTAAGACTCCCCCCTTTCCTCTCGGACCCTACACATACCACCTGCGGAGTCCCCCCGGGCTCTTCCCTCTGCCCGACGCTCTTCAACGTCTACATGGCTCCACTCGCCCCCATCGTCAGTACCTACAGACTCAACATTGTGTCATACGCAGACGACACCCAACTCATCCTTTCCCTATGGATAAAAAACAGCTCCCTACAACTAAACACCGACAAAACACAAGTACTCATCATGGGCCCAAACCCTGATGCCTGGAATGACACCAGCTGGCCACCTGCCCTCGGAAACCCGCCAACCCCCACGGACTACACATGCAACCTTGGATTCATCTTGGAATCCGAGCTCAAAATGGACCGACAGATCAACTACGTCTCATCTTCCTGCTTCCACACATTCCGCCTCCTTCGTAAGACCTTTAAATGGATCCCCCTGGAACACAAAAAGGCTGTCACTCACGTCCTGGTCACCAGCAGACTCAACTACGGCAACGCTCTCTACACTGGAATAAACAAATAGTTTACCCACAAGCTACAGAACATCCAGAACGCCGCCGCAAGACTGGTCCCCAACCTGCCAAAACGCTGCCACATCTTGCAGCACCTGCGCACACTCCACTGCCTCCCCGTCGAGGCTAATATCACCTTCAGGATACTCACCCACATGCACAAGGCCCTCCATAACACTGGACTGGCATATCTGAACAGCCGACTCAAATTCCATGCACCCCAAAAGACCCTACGATCAGCCCAGCTCTCCTACGCCATGGTCCCCTGCACCAGAAAGACCAGATCGGGATGTCGCTCCTTCTCCTTCCTCGCGGCCAAAGCATGGAATGACCTTCCGCTCCATCTCAGACAGACAACATTGCTCCCCATCTTCACAAGAAACCTAAAAACCTACCTCTTCGAAAGACCCCCTCCTTGATGGACTGGAACCTGCACCCCCCTATCCCTAGCAGCTTGAGACCCTTATGGGTGAGTAGTCGCGCTCAAACAATTCTTGATTGATTGATTGGTGGCAGTAAAAACCGGGCACAAATAGTACAGGCAAACCCCTCATATTGCAATTTTGCTTGTCTCCAAATTGGGGAACAAATGGACTAATATTGTATTATCCCCATTCTGGAATCCAAAAACTCAGAATGGTGCAGTACTTGTGCATATGCTTAATACTGCACCCCGCTGTATCATATTTTCAAATTGTGGCATCACTGGGTCAAATTTGCATGGGACTGGGAATGAGAAATTTATTGTGTACAACAGTTTTCAACTAGAGGAATAAGCGAGAGAAGCAAAAGACTATAAGGGTCAGATGCATCAAAGGGTTTTGCCATTCTGTGTATATGGGAAAATGTGTTCATGCATACGGCCCTAAGAGCTTGATTAGAAGTGCCCCGGTACAAGCTTATTATTTATCGGATGCCATTAATAAGGATAACCTGAGGATTATTATTCTGTCGGATGCACTAAGTTATTTCAATTATGAGTCTCACCTGCAAAAAATGGGTCATAACATGAGGATTTTGGTTGTTACCGCACCAAAATCCAAATGCCTGGCATTATCTGGCCTGTTGTAACAGTAAATATCAGTAGGTTTGCCCTAGCTATATTTACTTGGGGAAAAATGTGGAGCAATGTTGTTTGCCACAGGAGTTACCACTCATAACACAATTAACTGGAGTCTGTCCAGAAACAGCTTATCTGGGATGCAGGATGTCTTAAATTGGCAGCCATCTTGTGTGTGCTGTCATTTGTGCAGCTGTCTGTGGGTCCTGCGACTGCAATTAATTATTTACAGGCAGCATTTTAACCCCAGCTCCCTGAACAAAGAAAGATAGGTACTTTCCTGTTGTCTTTCTTCGACCAAACGATTCTCTCTCTGCCTTTTGATCCAATTTTCATGTGGGTCTGTCAATCATAAATTTACTGTCAATCGTTGTATTATAGTTGAAGTGATATTTCAACTATTCACTGTTTTATTATCAGTAGTAAGTTCTACAATGGCAGCAAAGGTGTACATGGCTGAGCGGGGCATGCCCACAAACGCCTTAAAGGGAGACCATTGGCTTTGATCCCATGAGACAAATACATGCCCATGAGGTCATTATTGCCGTGTGGAAGGCTATGAGACACACACACAGAATTTATTCTGTGTGTGCACTGTGCTAAAGATAAGCAGTGACACGAGAGGTTGGTTGCTATGGAAATCCGTGTATGCTTTATAGTTGTGGGACGGCAAAATCTGCTAGCTCCCAATTCTGTAAGCAAACACAGACAGTCATGCCCTTGTAAACAGATAACATGAGATTTCAAATATGGCCGCTGTGCTTCATCGTGAAGGGCATTATGCGAACTGTCCAGGGTGAAGTCATGCATCCCTAAGCGAAGCATGAAGCATGTACCTACCAAATAAAGTCTCAGGGGAGCCTGCAGCCACCATAGAATTCAGAGCCAAGTCGGCCAGTGTTATGGACGCGAAGAATAGGCAGTTTCTGTGATGCAAATCGCCATGAAAAATTGTTGCCTCGTGGACTTAGGCATAAATATGCGCCCTAATTCAAATTTTTCCACTCGGGGCCCACCCACTCTCAGCCACACACAAATTACACATCAGGATTGTAAAATCATTTTAAGCCCTGCCACGTTTAAGAATGTGGAAAGGAATCTGTGCTCTTACAATGTCACCCAGCCAATGTCCTCTGGAGAAACACATGGATGTTTCGAGACAGCAGGTTCAATGTAAATGTTGAAGATTTCGATACTTAGAAATTCTGTCGTTCAAGAATGGCAAATGGGTTATATTTCAGTGCTCTCCTGACTTCCTCCTATATTGTTGGGGGTCCTCTACTCCATCTCTGGTCACCAAAGGTTTGCTATTATTTGTTGCTCACGTCTCTTTTTCACAAGGATGCCTTAAGCAGACATTTGTCAGAGAGTCTGGGCTATAGAGCTGAAAGGTGGACATGCCAACGGGGAAATTGTAAGTCATTGGAAACATGATGGGGCATGCACGTGTCATCTATTTCCATTTCCGAGCTATGGGTAGGACGAAGGGACACAGTGCATGACCAGGACGAATGATAAAACCTCCGGCAACTGTGCATCATTAACAAACTGAACGATGTATTTTATCTTTAAAATATTTAAAGGACTCTGCGGCATATGTATCAAGCCCTTTTCCCGTTCGCAAACGGGCCGATCCTCAGAATCGGCCCGTTTGCGAACGGGAAAAAGCCTTTTGGGATGTATCATCCCAAAAGGCCCTCGCAAAATAGGGAATCGCTAAATTTGCGATTCCCTATTTGGCGATTGCATTTAAGGAATCCCAAATTGCGATTCCTTAAATGCAATGTAGGAAGCACCCAAGTTGTGCGATTTTGGTTTAAGAAATCGCAAATTACCACCAACTTCATGTTGGTGGTAATTGGCGATTTTTTGGAAAAATTCACTTTTTAGCATTTTTCAAAGTGCAACGTGGCGAACATACATGCCCTTAGGGCATGTATGTGCGCCACATGTGCACACATACATATTTCAGGGGTGCTAAAGGGTGTCCTTTTGACACCCTTGCACCCTTGAAATTGCATTCGCAATTTGCGAGTACCTAATGGGTACTTGCAAATTGCGAATGTCTTCCCATTCATTCCTACGTGCGTCTAGGCCCATAGGAATGAATGGGAAGGTAGTCCTTAATTGCGAAACGCAATTTGCGAATCGCAATTAAGGGATATGTAGGAATCGCAATTATTTTGCGAGTCCATATTAGTGATTCGCAAAAAATTGCTATTAAGGACTCGCAAAACAGGTATTTCATACATATGCCCCTGCATCCTTTAACTTTGCACAGGTATCTTTGCTGCACTACAGTAAGAATGTTGTTAAATGCGTCATGCAAATTCTAGCAATGCTTGGATCCATGCACAAAGTAGCTAGACAATGTTCCAAATCTTGTAGCACAGGTGGAAACGAAAAGTGTAGGTTATCGTAGTGGCACACCTATTACAGCAGGGCTTAAATATAATTAACCATAGCCAATGATGCTATACCTTGCTGTGCAACTTAAGGTATTTAAGCAGAATAAAAAAAGTATCACAGTGTAAGGTATTCAAATTCAGCAAAATCTGATTTTGTCACTGGAAGGTAAAATTAGTTTGGCGGAAATGTCATGTGCTCGCACCTGCACTGTTGCCATACATCTAATGCTGGCCGAATTTCCTTCACCTGTTAATCCATCATTTTATTTGTATAATGTTAATAACAGGCCATTTTAATTTAATGTAAAATCTTATGCAATATATAGACTAAATGATATTTTGACTAAACACACATCATCTAGAAGAACTGGTCGAAGCCCGGTAGTAATCGTTTTTGGATATTTTAATGCAAAGTTATAACCAAATGGCTTGTCCCTCAAAGGTTTTAGATGTTATGTTGAGGTCTGAGTTATTCCATATCAGGTAGGTACTCAGGGGCATATTATCAAGGGGCTTTATCTCCGCTTTTTTGGCTTTAAAAGCCAAGAAAGCGGAGATAAAATTATCTCCCTATTACCAAGCTGTCGCTAACATCAGTTAGCGACAGCTAATAGGAGATAGTGACCATCTTGGGCCCCGCTTTGCATGTCAGTGATATTTATCACTAATGACATGCAAAGTGGGCGTGCCAAGATGTTAGCGACTGAAAACAGTCGCTAACATCGCTATCTCCTATTACCAACTTTTGGAGATATTCGCGCTAAGCGCGAATATCTCCAAAAGCTAACACTTGCCCAGGAGCAGTTCTTAGCCATGTTATCCAATGGGAGGTGGATAACATGGCCAAGAGCATTTGCTCGATAATGCATGAATATCGCTGACTTTTCAGCGATATTCATGCATTGCGGCCGTTTTTTATCGCATTTGCGATAAACCTTGCTAATAGCAAGGTTTATCTGCGATAAAAATCGCCGATTTGCGGCGATAATTTTTGTCTCTAAATAAGTTAGAGACAAAAATTATCTCTATTGGTTGGTAATATGCCCCTCAGTTTTTGAATGTAATGACAAGTCATTTGCTCCTCCCATGTAATGAAAGGCTTCCTTTGGAAGCACTGCCAAACCCAGTATATGAAATTCATGTAAGGAGTTGCAGGAAGTGACAGTGGTTCCCTAAAATACAGTAGAAGAAGCCTACTGTGTACCTATGTAAAATGGGATAACCAAGGCGACAAATAACTGCTGGAATAGCTACTAGTCTCAAGTCTGTGAAGTATTCTACCTGCTCTGGTTCTTCCTCCCCAGGACCCTGAGTTGTGGGCCTCCGCATCAACTCATCTCCTTGGAGTTAGTCTAACTGTTGGCTTCGCACAGAATGAGACCTCACTAACATAATGAGACCTCGAACAGCAATAAACAGATATATATGTTGTGAGATGATGTACAAAGGTAGCTGTTTTCAGGTCAATTGTCAAGTGGAAAGAAAGGACACATTTCTAGCCCCTCTGCCCACCGGGGTCATATGCCTTTACTACTCGGTGGAAAATTCCATGGTTACCACAGAATACTCCAGTAGCCACACATTCTCTAGTTTCTCTCAGTACCTCTTCCAGACCCATACCCTGCCATGCTGCCTCTTTAGAGAGTCTCAGTCGTGGGTTTCTATCCGCGTCAATGAGTTTCGTTTCATTAGAGGAATGTAATGCTGTCAGTCTCCATGATCGTACAGCCTCTCCTGTTTTGACCACTACGTAATGTGACAGCTCTCCTTGACTCCCACTCCCTTTCCTGCAACAGGTGGAGAGCCCACTAGAAAGTTTTCTTGCGTTTGGTCTTACTCCTTTCTAAAGGGAGAGATCATCTCTCTCCTTCACATTGATGTAAGTCCCAAAGGGATGAGGGAGAGAAACTCTCTGGCGCAAGATGAGAAAGTCATCCTTTTTGCCCTGATCACCCCCATTTTTTGACTGATACCAGTGGTTACTCACTCGGATTGTGCCTGGACTCTGCTAATCAGACCCAGGGCCAGTGCTCTGTGTAAAAGGTGTTTGGTAATTAGGTATAATTACAAATGGTAGTACAACCTACCTGTAAGCCCCTAGAATATGGTAGGGCATGTAGGTTTAAAGGCCCAGTAGATTGACTGTACTTAAGTTTACACTGCTGTGTTGGCAGCTCTCATCTTAAAAGCAGCACTGCCCGCGGCGGAAAAGCATTAACATGGCTGGCGGTGTCTATCAGACACCGCCAGCCATATTAGAATGTCTGCAGAAAGATGCCTTTACACGGCAGCATTTCCGCCGTGTAAAGGCATACGGATTTGTGTTTGGGGGCCCGTTGCGGGCCCCCAGGGGTGAAGGGGGGGTGGGGGGTGCACATGGGGGGTACCTATGGTACCCCCCTGCATTTGCCTGCACAAAGCGGCAGGCACCGCAAGGTGCCTGCCGCTTTGTGCATGCAAATGCACAACTTACATTTTTATCATTGCGGCGGGTGCTGCTTCAAGCAGCACCCGCCGCAATGATAAAAATACAGGATGTGACCGCCAGCAACAAGCTAAAAGAGCCAAGTTTTGAAACATTTGCAAAAAGCAAGAAGAGACACACAGCTTCCCAATGACTCTGGGACTAAATTCCAGAGTTTAGGGCTTAAATATGAAAAGGAGCGCACATTCATTTAAGTCAGTCGGAACCTAGGCTTTTTGAACAGCTTGCGATGCATAGATCTCAGAGAACGAGAAGAATGACAGAGTGACATCAAATGCTGAATATGACATGGTACAATTCCTGCTTTAGCCTTGAACGTGTTGCATAAAGCCTTGAACTTGGTGCGGTTCGTAATCATGAGCCAATGTAGCTCGTAAGAAGATTGGAGTCTGAGGAAGTGAAATGGATCCCCAGGAGAAAGAGAATCAGCAGGAGGAGAATGTAAGACAAAGGAAGCAGAAGTTTAGTGAGAGGGAGCAGGAGGTGCTCATTCAGGGTATGGTAGTCAGCCATGAGCTCCTGTTTGGGAAGAAATCCCTACATGTGCCAGAGGCACGTAAAAGGAAAATTTGGCTTGAAATCCAGGAGAAGGTGAATGCCATCGGCGTGACCCACTGCACTGTGGAGGACCTCCGCAAAAGGTGTTATGACATGTGCCAAAGATCTAAGGAAAAGGTGGCAGCAAGGTTGGCAGAGGCAATAAATACTGGTGGGGGAACATCTCCTGCAACTGAGTCTACGCCCCTTGAAGAGTTGGTGGAGGGCACCCTTCAGCCCAAGAGTGTCAGTGGAGTGGCTGACTTGAACAGGTCCGACCCCCAAACACCAGACAAGGTGAGATGCATGGCATTACTCCCCTGATACATCACCACCTCACTCACACACTCAGGAAACACCCAGACACTAAACATGAATGCAACTCCAGTACATGTGAACAAGCACACCCAGCAATGCATTATGGGAGACGAAGTCACATGCATCAAACAGTGGAGGTAGAATCACAGCAAGGTAGAATCAGGATAAGTAATTCAGGAAAGGCAAAAAACAGACAGATAGTACTCATGTAACTCAAAATCTGAGAACTGTATTGCATAAACCAGTGCGAGGCAGGACACCAAATTAATGTGTGCATTTACATTCACCGCACCACCTGAAACACAAGAATTCATTGCAGAAGGTGAGGATGCATCAAACAATATAGACCAGGCATGGCAAGAAGAGAAGGATGAAGGCAGACCAGCAATCCCTGTGCCATGCAGATGGCTCCTCATAGTGCCACCACTCCCACTGCTGGAGGCAGGACCACAGGACACAAGTGGAGAAGCCAAGCCAGTCCAGGGACAGCATGCAGTACAGCACATAGCACAGTCCCCTGTCCATTCTAGTGAAGGTAGTGGGTCCAGACACAGGACACGGCCGTCCACCAGCGCTGCTGCCGTAGGTGAAGACACAGTGTTTGGTGGGCTTGAAGGCACCATGGTTAAAGTCGAGCACCTGCGAGCAAAGCATTAAGGTCAGTACAGTGCCAGTTTGCCTCACACAACCACAACATGACCGAGATGAGGGATGGGTTCATGGACATGACAAGTGCACTACAAGGACTGTGTACAGAAATGAGGAGAGACCGGGCAGCTAGGCGCAGGGAGAGACAACGTCTCCACAGCCGGCTGGACTTGTACACCAAAGCTGCGAACCGCCTGTATACTGCCACGTCCCTGCTGGCACGTTGCTGTGTGGGCATGCAGCATGAAATGACTCACTGCTGCCAGGATGTGGCCAAGGGCCTGGTGCAGGTCACGCATGCCGTGGACCAGCTGCGGGCAGCTGCCACAGGTGGCTCAGGACCCCATAGCTCATTGGAGAGTGAGGATCAGTTCAGCAGGAGCAGCATCACTCCACCAATTCCCCAGCACAGACGGCAGAGTGCGTGGCAGGGTAGAACACCCGATTACTCAGGGGAGGACAGTGGGCACCCTGAGCGTGAGGCAACAGGCTGTGCCCACAGGAGATGAAGTGGCATCAGTGGCACATGGCAATGGGTGAGGCAACACTTTGCATCTTGACTTATGTATGAGCAACATCCTTGCACTGTGAGTCTAACATGTGCAAGCAATTGGGACACACATTAGGTGTACGCCAGGCAGTGTGACAGATATGTTCCTGCACCCAAGAAAATAAAAACGCAGTTTTGCACCAATCTGTTGCATTGTGTCATCTTTACTCATCATGAAATAGTTCTGTGTGATCTCATCTTGTCTCTGATGCCCGGCAGCTGCCCCGACACCACCTGCTGGTCTGCACCATGGAGCTGGGCCCTCCTCATCTGATGACTCGGAATCTGTGAGCTCCACTGGGGTGCCTTTCTTGGTGGTGATGTTGTGTAGCATGGCACATGTGGCCACGATTTTGCAGCATGTCTCAGGGCTGTACTGTAGCGCTCCTCTACTCTTATGAAGGCAGCGGAAACGTCTCTTAAGGATTCCCAATGTTCTCCTCAATGGTACAGCGTGTGGCTCTGTGGGTGCTCTTATACCTCCGCTCCCCTGCAGTGGCTCTGATTCAGGTACGGAGTCAGGATGTAGTCACGTACAGCATATACACTGTCACCTGCAGGGAGACAAGAATTATGTAAACACTGTCCTGCCTCTTCGGACCACTACTGATTGTGTGTTTGAAAGCCTTGCATTTACCTAGCTGGTAGCCCTCACCAAACTAGCCATCTGTGAGTCGGCGGTTTATTCCACTGTGGTGAAAAATTAATGAGTCGTGTGTGCTGCCCGGGTATTTAGCAACAATATCAGTGATGACATGTTTGCATTTCACACTACCTGTATGTTCAGGGAATGATAGGGCTTGCGGTTCCTGAACACATACTCATTCTGTCAGGGGGGAGAGTGCAACATGGGTCCCATCTATGCAGCAAATTCCGTGGGGGAGTTAGGCTATCTGGTAGAAATCCTGCTTGGTCTGATATAGTGCCAGTTGTGTGCTGGGGAATTGGATGTGGTGATGCAGCCTCTGTACCATTGCATCAAGGAAAGCATGGAAGAAGCGCAACAGTGAACTCTGAGAGACCCCTCCTGCTGTGGCTATCATCCCCTGAAAACTCCCTGATGGCAGTAAGTGCAGTGAGCACAGGGCCTGTACATGGGTGGGAATAGTGTGCGCCCGGCGTGTTCTAGTATGGGTTTGAGCTCCTCTATTAAGTCCAGGATGCTGTCTGCGTCCAGTCTGTAGTTCACATGGATCACCTCCTCGGTCTGCTGGAACAGGGTGATGGGCGCTCTGAAGATCCTTTCCTGCTGTCTCCTTCTCTGAGCAGCAGCTCTGATTCGTAGCATCCTGGCTATTACATACAGCCCAGACATTGTGAAACCCCCTGTAGCATTGTGGGCCTGTTGAAATAGGTTGCACCTGGTTATCACCTGCTCTGAGTTGGTGGTAATTGCAATGTGAAAAATGTTGATTTTCGCAAATTCGCAATTTATGAGCAGGTTATTAGCGAATATCGCAAATAATTTGTCGCTGATTGCGAGTTTGCATATTTATTTGCAGATTCACTGCCTCGCAAAATTAGGAATCGCTAAATTTGCGATTACTGGTTTTTGCGCGCCGGATCCTTTTCTTACATAGGACCACTCTATTTTGCGATTTCAAACACTGTTGTTTTGGGATCCACAGTGTTTGCAATCGCAAAACAGCTTCATTCATATGGCCCCAAATCCTTAGTTTTGGTGTCAAGTCAGCATTAATCATAACGCCCTGACAGCCTGCATGAATAGATTTCTGGATATCGGAGTCAGTGACAGTGTCACTTAAGTGGTCTCCTTGTATGCAATGTAGAGAAAGTTGAGAAAGAATCTTTCCTACTTTTGGGTTAAAAAAATGGATAGCTCATTTATCTAATGTATTGGTGTTGTTAAATGCTCTACACACTTGTCTCCTAAGTTAAGTCTACCTGCTCACAACCAACTACCAAAGGTTGAACAAGGGACTAATTTATTGGGACCTTTACTAGGCCTTATATTGTGATAGTGGTCTTAATATGAGTGCTAGACACCTCCTTACCACCAGCAATAAACTGTATTCCAACATTTGGTGTACAGTGGTAGGATCCAGTACTTGTGTTTGACCACGCCATACAGAAATTAAGTGAAGATCTTAAAACATCCAGTAAATTGACTTAGAACAAAAATGTATTTCTTTTTTTTTATTTGGAATAAACTGATTTTAATTCAATTTAAGTTTTTCTAAATTGTTCTATATCTGTTTGCATTATTTTGTTTTTTTAAACAAAACTAGAGATACCATGGTGCTTGATCTGGCTAATCTGTCTAACTTCACAGTAGCTGAGTTTAGGGTATAGTATATGGACAAGTGGCTACCAGTTGCTAATTGAATTAGAAAGGCAGAGATGATGCAGTCCCTTAAGGCCTGGGCCGAGTCATCTCTAGAGAATGAAGAGAAGAGGGAGGATGACCCCTCCAGTGAACTCCAGGGGGAGGATGATATCTTGTCCATTGCTTTTAGCACCCATTACAGATGTTTAGCT
Source organism: Lissotriton helveticus (assembly GCF_964261635.1). Taxonomy (NCBI): domain Eukaryota; kingdom Metazoa; phylum Chordata; class Amphibia; order Caudata; family Salamandridae; genus Lissotriton; species Lissotriton helveticus. The sequence continues at coordinate 1,534,511,454 of NC_136067.1, forward strand.
CATGGGGTGGGGAGGCTCCTTCACAGAGAATGCAGAGATATCCCTCAGAGAAAGGGAGCGAGAAGCTCAAATAGCTTGCATAACTGTAGCAAAGGAGAACGTGGACCTAGCTAAGATGAAGCGGGCAAGGCAGGAGAAAAACAATGGTGGCAGTGAAGAAGAAGAAGATGATGAGATGTCCAGGGGGTGGGTTTGATCCCATGCTTCCCAAGGGGATAGTTCCCAAGTACCAGGGCAGCATTTGAAAGAGTCCTTAAAATGACAAGAGGCTACTTCAAATACTGGGGTTCACTCCTGTAGGAGTTGATCCCAGTAGCTGGGAGGGGTGGTCCCCTGACCCTAGAGGGGATGAGGCAGATCCTACTCCCACACGAGAAAATGTCTAGTCAGGAAATTAGGTCTCACCCTAGAAAAGAACAGTGTTATGTTCTGAGACACCCAGAAAGTAAAAACACAGTCCTGGGTGAACTTTATAGACATCTCAGTGAAGACACTGGAGGGCTGGAATCAAGGTAATCAGGTGAGTATTTATGAGGGGCTATGCAATGTATTCCCTATAGAGCACAACCTGACTCATTGTGTACAAGAGAAGTTGCATCAGTATCTAGTGGACTCTAAGCTGTCTAATCCCGAGGAACTGGGGGAGACAGCTGATGAGTGGATGAAAACCAGGGTTTCCAATAAGCACCAGTGGGGTGATCAGAAGAAAGGAGGACCGGTCGCACCGCAGGGGAAAGCCCAGGGGAAAGATACAAATAAATCAAGAGTCTTCTAAAGATCCACAAACACCTGTGCAGGGAAGAGGAACCACAAGACAATCCCGATTCCAAGGCAGGAAAGTTCCTTGACCTTGTGAAGTCAGGGAAGTGTTATGGCTGTTTTAAGCCAGGACACAAGAGAGGAGAGGAGATGCTGTCTTCACAAAGAAGCCTCCAACTGGTGGGTGGTCTACAGGGATTCCTAGTATAGGCACAGGGGTGGAGAATGTCCCAGAGGTTTCACAGAGATAACCTTAGTTTCCCTGGTTCAGGTGGAAATTGCAGCCCTGGCTGCCTGGTTTCCTAGTATGGAGAGGTGCAGGCAGGGGCCTAAAATCATTGGGACTGAGGTTGAGGCTCTGAGAGATACAGGAGCCAGTGTGACCATGGTCATAGAGAAACTGGTTTCTCCAGAGCATATCATGCCTGGTGTGTATCACCAGGTAAGATATGCAGACAGCGGAGCCAAACTTCATCTCTTGGCAATGGTGAGTTTGGAATGGGGAAGTGTGACAGGCCCTAAGAGGGTAGTTGTATCTTCTGTGCTCTCAGAAGTGTGTCTACTGGAAAATGTTCCTGAAGTGTCTGACTGGTCTGAGGTAAAGAGAAAGGTCAATGCAAGTGATCCAGTGTGCTACCAACCTGCGAATATCTATCACTATATACTCATTTGGGCCCATTAACACACACACTCATATAGATCAGTGAACACCACTGGGGGTCAATTTATATGGCTAAAATTGTAGATTAATTTGTTTTTAAATTCTCTAATCTGTTACTGGTCTGAAGTCCTTTCTTATATCAATGGATCTATTTTAGTTGAGAAGTAATTGATGATATGACCTAAGTTCATTTACCTAATTATCTTATTAAAATAATCACAGACTCAGGAATTTTTTTAATGTTTATCCGATTAATCATATGAGCAAAATAAATCACAGTGTTAACTCCATCATTCTGAGGAGGTAAGATCGGTTTATCTAATTTAGAATAAGATTTTACAACAACAAGTACCTCAGGAAAGAAAGGATAAAGAGAGAAAGCACATTGACACAGAATTATTTACCTAGGATGGTGCAAAAATCAGACCCTCTGGCCAAGAGTTAATGGGCCCCTTAGAAAGTTCAGGTGACAGGTATTTCAGGACAGGATAAGACACGATAGATGACCTCTTCTGGATTTGACGCCTGTGTCTCACCCCTCTCTGATACTAACTTCCTCCTCGATTCTTCTGCTATCTTCTTCTCATTCTATTACCTCCTTGATTCTTCCATGATTTTCTTCTAATTCTAATTTGCTTTGAAAATCTAAGTCTGCTTTTTCAAGTATTTGATCAGCATTCGGACAGCATCTTGGTCTCTCAGCATTCTGGCTGTGACTGCACTAACTAATCTAACTAAGTACCCCAATTATACTATCTTAATGGCATGTACCACCTCCAAATGTTACAACTTTATGAAACTCCTGTTTCTGATTGGACCAGCTGAGGGGATGTTCATCACACCATGCTAAATTTTTAATAATTGTCGTTAGTTTATTGTTTTAGGTTCCCACCCATTAATTTGTTCTCCCAAGCTGTATTTCCCACCCACATCTGTAAACTTTATCAACAACAATGTATACAATTTCACAGTTGTCTGTTGAATCTTCAGGATGTTCAGTTGGTTCCCAGGACATGTGCGGAGAACGACCTTGGACGAGTTTCAAGACTTGAGCTCACTGTTTCGGAGTTGTCCCTTTTGTGCATGTGGGAAGAACCACATTTAACATGAAAGGGACCTGTGTAGTCTTATTCTACAGGGCCCGCATTAATTGCAAGATAGAGAATCGATAATTAGTAGATTCTCAGGAGGTCGGAATATCTCGACCTACCGGAGCTTGAGCGCCAACAGTCGCTGACTATCTCCACGCTGTATCGAGCTCTACTAATTATCGATTCTCTATTGTGCAATGCATGCGTGCCCTGTAGAATTAGACTACACGGGTACCTTTCATGTTAAATGAACCCCACATAATCCCTTGCGGGGTCCTTCTCCCATTCCTTGGGCACCATACCACACTTATTAGGTGGGTTCAAAACATAGGGCATTACCCATGGCCTTGTGAGCGTTGTCACGTCCCTGTCCTGAAGAAGACCCGCGTGGCTGAGGTTAAAATTTCCCATCCTGCCGTCAAGTCGGGTCAAAACATCGACACCACACCCGCTCCAATTTGGAAACCAGGACCTTAGTTCCCACCTCCCTCAGAGGAGACATAATTATGAATTATGTAAATATATGGTTCCTACTCTTTTTGGGAATCCTTCCCTGTTCTAAATCTTTTTGCACTTGAGCACAAAAATACCTTCACGTTCCCATTTGGAACAACACTCTCCCCTCTTTTCTTGACTTATGTGATAATTTTTTATTTTATTATACATACATAAGTGAAATAAAATATACGCCCGCTTTTGAAAAACTGTATTGAAAAGACTATGTTTGGTGCACATCTGGTTTTTGGTATTAGTTTCCTGGTAATGTGAGCTGACTTTCAAATCAAATCATCTTTATTCGGTTTTCAGAGAAGACCATAAAAGAACATTAAAAATATTTCAAAGCATTTTAAGACACATTAAGACATAATTAAAAAATTTAATTTTACACATTAATTGCATTCATGATAGTCACTCAATATTAAGATTGGGACGGTGATTGATACAGAATTTAAAAAAAGAAACAATTGATTTGGCATATATTTCCTTTTCCAGCATTTGCAAGGCTAAAAAGGCTGGACGGCATGTTCGGAGACCCATAATCTTTACTATTGGAATTATCCAGTGGGTGCGCGGGCCCGCAAAGAATTTGCAAAAGAATACTGTATGAATATTACTTTGGATGGAAACAGAGTCACAGGGACAGGGTAAAAGGTGAGGCGACCAGTCATTTTGTTTTGGGAACGAGATGAGCCGGTAAAAATTGTCCAATCTAAGGGGCCCATTATGATCGCAGACGGACTTGAGTCCGTCCGCGACCATAGAGGAGGAGGGAACCTCCGCATGGCCTGCAGAGTTCCCTCCTGTCTAATTAGGATGTGACCGCCACCCTGGCGATCACATCCTCTATTTTTACCATTGCGGCGGGTTCGGCTTCAAGCTGCACCCGCCGCAATGGTAAAAATGCATACATTGCATTTGTATGCAGAAAGCGATTTCTGCATACAAATGCAGGGGGGTAGCATAGGTACCCCCCATGTGCACCCCCCACCCCACCTTCACCCAGGGGGCCCGCAACGGGCCCCCGCAGTGAAGTTCCACATGCTTTTCCATGGCGGAAAACCCGCCGCAGAAAAGCATTTTTTAAAGCTCATCCTAATATGGCTGGCGGTGTCTCAGAGACACCGCCACCATATTAGAGCTTTTCCGCCGCAGTTGTAAGCCAACCGCGGCGGAAAAGCTGCGGAAGGAAACCAGGACCCACCAGCCATCCTAATGTGGCGGTGGGTCTTTGGTGGGTCCGCTGCGGTTTTTCCGCATCCTCCGGGCCGGCGGTGGCTTCCGCCGGCCCGGAGGATGTGGAAAAACAGCAATCCTAATAGGCCCCTAAGTCTGGTCAATAGGAATTTTTCAAAGTGGTTCAGCTCAAATTTTAAATATGGCTCTAGCGAGAAGGAGGTTTGAATAGACAGTTGGTGTTGAACTGAATTTTTGCCAGCTTCTCGAGCGAGTCTAAGATCTCTCATATGTGACAGACATGATTTCTTAAGTTCTTTTTTTGAAATTTTAGAGATTGAAGTAGGGTCAGAGAAATAATTCTGAGTGCCCAGATCGTTAAAAAACAGTTTGATGTATTCCAGCCATCTGATTTTATGCGATTTGTCCAGTGACATGCAGTTCTCAATAAGGGCTCTAGTTAATAGGCATTGGTCATTCGTCCAGATGCGCCTCCACATCATTATGGGTTGAATTTTTAAAATGTCAGAGATGTAGTCCATGCCTAGTTCCAGGTGGGATCCGTATGTCGTGGTGCTTCTGGGGACTGAGAGGAGATAATGAAGGAAAGAATTCTCCACTCTCTGTAGATTGACTGTGTTTGAGTATCCCCATATGCCCGCGCAGTAACAGGCAACGCTGATACATTTGGCCTGGAATATTTTCAACATCTCTTCGGGGGCTCTCTTCCCAAGTTTTTGAGCAAAAGCGGTTAGCGCTGCTGTCGCCCTAAGGAAAGATAGTTTCCTTGAGTCGATGGCTTTTGTCCATATTTATTTGCTGTCTACTAAAATTCCTAGGTAAGGGTAGGAAGTCGTAGTGTCCAGGGCAGTGTTATTGTTGTATATATCCTTTTTTTTACTATTTTTCCTTAGCCCCGCAGTCATGGTAAAAGTTTTCTTTATGTTTACTTTTAAGTTCAGAGATGACATGTACTCACAGTATCTGTCCACCGATCGTTGTAGTTGGACAGGAGTTCTTGCTAAGATGACGGCGTCATTGGCGTACAATAATGCCGGTATTGGACGACGCTGAATAGCAGGCAGGTCTTTGCTGTCTCTCAGATTTCTTGTTCAAGGCTGTTGGTATACAGAGTGAATAGGAAGGGGGCCAGGACACACCCTTGCCTGACCCCCCTCTGTACCTTGAATGATTTGGTGAGATCTCCATCCAGCCCAAATCTGACCCTTGCTGTAGCATTGGAGTAGAGTTCTCTTAAGTAGTTGACCAATGCGGGTTCGACTCCCATGTCCATGAGTTTAGTCCAGAGTTTTGAGTGGCTTACACAGTCAAATGCTGCGCTGAGGTCTACATAGACCATGTACAAAGGCCCACCTTTTGCTGACACATATTTACCCATTAAGAGTGTAAGGGTTAGTACTTGCTCAACTGTCCCGAGTCCTTCCCTGAAGCTGTATTGCATGTCTGAGACAATGCTGTTTTCTTCCGCCCAGGATTGAAGCCGTTCCAGAAGGATACGCCCAGCTATTTTGCCTAATGTGTCCAAAAGCGAGATGGGCCGATAGCACCCTGGGTTGTTACGATCACCTTTTTTGAAAATAGGAACCAAAATCGATGTTGACCAGGATTCGACTAATCCTACGTGGGTTGTAGCATCGAGTACTCTTGTCAGAACGGGGGACCATAGATCCGGTTCAGATTTAAATAGGTCTACTGGGACCCCGCCCGGTCCTGGGGCTTTCCCAGGTTTTGACTTATTGAGAGCTTTGATAGTTTTGTTGTGTTCAAAGCTTATCTGGATGGGGTAAGTAGGATGTATGGAATTGCCAGGTAAGTCCCGTGTTGGATCTTCATCTTGTTTGAAGATATTTGAGAAGTGGTCCACCCATACATCAGGGTCAACAGCTACTTCTAATTTTGGGAATTCCTTATCAACCAGAGAAACGGTGCTCTAATTGTTCTCCAAAAGCTGATGGAGTCCTTCGCAACACTGCTTTGATGAAGTTGTTTCCATAGCGAATCTTTAATTTGGGCTTGGCGTTTCTTTTGGGCTAACTGATAGGCCTTTCTCAAGTCGGCGAATTCTTGCCTGTCCCTTGTGATTTTAGTTAATGCCTTCTTCAGACTAGAGAGCGCTTTCCTGCATTCTGTGTTAAACCATCCCTTTGATTTGGACCTATTGGATTTTCTAGTGGTGATTAACTCATCTGTTATTACTTTGGTAATGTCCTCATAACTGGAGAGTATTGTCTCGGGGCTGGAATTCTGGTCTAGACATGCAATTACTGCTGGGAGAGCCTTCCTAAGAATGTTCGCCGAAAATTCCTTTTGGTCTACATTTGCCCATTTTAATGTGACGCCATTTACCTTGTGTGCGGTAAGGGATTGTTGGTCCAGGAGGTTCCAGTAAACCTTCTCTGTTACGATGGAAGGAATGGTTATTTGGACGCTATTAGGAAAATGATCACTGAAAATGTTTATAGAAGTTTCAAATTTGTGGAGTCTTGAAGCCGAGTAGTTAGAAACTAATATATAGTCAATTATTGAATTTGTTCCCCGACCGTTAAAGGTAGTTGTAAAGGGAACTGGTGGGTTAACCAAGTCATTTGCGTATCCCAGATTTGCGATGGCCATAATTTCCTTCATTCGATTTCATATGGCCGAATGTTCAAAATGAGATTGGCTGTTGTCGAGCTCGTCCTGTATGCCACAGTTAAATAGACCACTGTTTTTACATAGGTGCAAATTAAAATCGCCTCCCCATATTAACATAATTGACTTATTGGGGTGTCCAGTATATAAGTTTTGAAGGAGTCCTAATATACTGTTTAAGGTCTCTTTTAAGTCTGCTGTCCCGAGGTTGTTGTAAAAGTTGATCATTAAATAGATGAGCCTTTTTGGACCAGTTATCTTTAAGATCTGATAGTTATGATCTAGCATCAGGACTTCTATTTTTCCCAAAGAGAGAGTGTTTGATATATACATTATAAGACCTCCTTTTGGTCTACCCGAGGTTGACGGAATTGCTTCCGAAAAGAAGGTTTTGTAGCCCAAAAGATGAAAGGGTGAACAAAGCCAAGTTTCCTGTAAAGCAATTACGTCGAATGAAGTTACTGTTAGTCTCCAATTAGTCTCCAATTGCTGTCGGCTATTTTATTTTTTAGCCCTGCCACGTTCCAGAAAACTATATCGAACGTGTTTTGATCAGGATTTATACTAGTTGTTTGTAAGCAGGGTTGTATCTGGGAAACTAATTCTGCGTGTGGATTTATTTTTTTTTGATTTGTAATCTTGTCCCTTTGTTCTACGTCTGCTGTTGATATTAAGATTGTTTTGTTTGAGATACTTAATAGATCCCTAGCAGGAGGGATTAAGTTGACATTTTCATCTCCTACTATTGTTAATATTTTAAGTGTGTTGGGGGCCATGGGAGAGGCGGTTGTTTTCCAAGGGGGGCAATCTGTAGTCAGCTTATTTATACCTAGTTCCAGTGGCAGTTCTGTTTTAGTTGGGGTGGGTATGCACTTAAATGTGTCGCATAAAGGGAAGTGATCGGTAGCACATTCTTCTGGTGTACCCTTCCGATCAGAAACAGTCCTTTTACTTGTTGGCTCAGAGATGGATAAGGTTGTGCCCAGAAGGGCGTTTGAAATATTCATTGTTCTTAATCCACTTGAGGCCATAGATAGTATATTGGATGGTCAATCGACCTCGTCCAGCCCTCCAAAGGGGGCAAATCAGTTTGAAGTTTGAATATTGGGAAAGATCCCCCCCAGGTGTTATCATAGTATGGCTTGCTTCTCCTTTGTTGCCGTGATATTAATGGCCTAGGGTAGAAGTAGCTCAGATCGTGGATCCTTATCCCCTCCCCGCCACTCTCTGATTCCTGGTACCAGTCGTTTAGATACGGGATAACTCTGCGATCCCTGAAATTTATAATTACTACGTCGCCCTGTGAGTCTTTGGGCCTTTGACCTACCCATCCAAGCCTTCTGACGTTTATGATTTCCCCGTTAATATTGGGCGGTAATGTTATTTACTAACCAGTGGATTACCTTGTTTTTAAGGTCGATGTATCCTTCACTTTTCCCTGGTTTCAGTTCGGGATCGTTGTCAGTATAGCCACGTAAGGGGCGGCCTCTGGGGGCAGATCTATCTGTACATTAGAGCCTATTGAGTGTCTGGGGCCTAACTTTTCCTCATTGCTTTCTCCTCGCTTATCCACTGTTTTTCTTAGGGGTACATCTGGTCCCTTAGAGCTGGGTGGTTTAGATATTTGTGGGTCACTTTTAGACTTGGAAATGAGGTGTAGGTTTTCAAGTGCGTGGGGTGTTGGATTTATAGTTTTTTCCCCTATACTTATGAGTGACGATTTTACAGGTTTTCCCGTTACTGACGTTGTGTGTTCCAGGTTTCACACTGTTGTCTAGTAACAAACCTTTTAATAGGTTTGTATTGGAGGTGATAGTTTCCTCTATTGAGTCCAAGTGGATTGCTAGCCTTTTGACCCTTTACAGAAGAGGCAATATTAAGTATCTGACTAAAGTCTCTATACTCCCTATTAGGTCGTGACGATGGGGGGAGTGAGCCGGTATCTGTACCAGGGGTGTATTGTCAAGTACTGTCTTTCTCATCATAGTGGGATTCCGGGCGTTATTGGATAATTTCGCCTGCCTTCCCTTGTGGCTGTTCCCCCCCCCCCTCTTTCTCTTTAGGGTGGGCTTTTTAATCGGTTGTGGTGGTCGGGGATCCGAGTTGTTATTTTGGTTCGACATCAAGGAGTGGAGAATCAGGGATTCCTCAGGAAATATTTCTAGAGAGGGGTCTATGCTGGAGCTCCTATTGCTGTGCGATCTACTGGGCTCCGATACTGTTGTAGGTTCGAGGAAGATTGAGGGGATGCTGGAATCATCTTTTGGGGATTTATCCGTTCTATTATTCAAGTTAGGAGAAGCGACTAGTTGGATCGGTCCTAACGAAGAGCGTCTATTCTGAAGCTCTGTGGACAAGCGGCGTTCAGCCATAGCAATCTCTTGTCCCAAGGCTGAAGCCGCTTTGGTGAGGTACTGCTCTATAGTGCCCGTTAACGACCCTCCCTCTAGAGATTTCCTACCCTTGTCTGCCTTTCCCCCCTTTGAGAACATTGTTGGAAAATGCGATTTTCCAAGCTTACTTTCGGAGGAGGATTGGGCGCTGTTACAGTAATAAGGGCAGGCAGTGATAAATAGGATGTTAACACAAGCCAGGTATTTGCAGCCCCATACGATAAGAGTTATTTGGTTCGTTTTTTTTGTTTTTTTTTCTGGGGTGCACAGATGTTACAGATGTGGCCCGACCCGGCCTCCTCTGGCCTCTGAGGGCCACAGAGGGCCCGCCATTTGCCCGGGCTTAGCCCGGGCGCTCCCGCACGCTTCCTCGACGCGGGGAGGGACGCGTGTATTTGTGCGCCTCCTGGCGCCTAGTTCCGTTGTGCGGCTTTCGGCCACAAGGTATGCTGGGGCCTGTAGTTTTCCCCGTGTGGCCAGAAGCTCGCCCCCACTCGGCAACCGCACTGTAGGTGGAGAGGTGCGGCGGCAGAGGGCAAGCAGGTACACCAATGCTAGGGGATTGGCTCCGTCGGAAGAGGCAAGCTGGTTGTGTGTCCCGTGCAGCAGGTAAGGGACCGCAAAGCAATCCAAGTCAGTGTGAGAAGTGTCACGCTCCACCGGGAGTGACGCGTGTATTTGTGCGCCTCCTGGCGCCTAGTTCCGTTGTGCGGCTTCCGGCCGCAAGGTATGCTGGGGCCTGTAGTTTTCCCCGTGTGGCCAGAAGCTCGCCCCCACTCGGCGACCGCACCGTAGGTGGAGAGGTGCGGCGGCGAAGGGCAAGCAGGAACACCAATGCTGGGGGATTGGCTCCGTCGGAAGAGGCAAGCTGGTCGTGTGTCCCGGGCAGCAGGTAAGGGACCGCAAAGTAACCCAAGTCAGTGTGAGAAGTGTCACGCCCCACCGGGAGGTACGCGTGTATTTGTGCGCCTCCTGGTGCCTAGTTCCGTTGTGCGGCTTCCGGCCACAAGGTATGCTGGGGCCTGTAGTTTTCCCCGTGTGGCCAGAAGCTCGCCCCCACTCGGCGACCGCACCGTAGGAGGAGAGGTGCGGTGGCGGAGGGCAAGCAGGAACACCAATGCTGGGGATTGGCTCCGTCGGAAGAGGCAAGCTGGTCGTGTGTCCCGAGAAGCAGGTAAGGGACCGCAAAGCAACCCAGTGTGAGAAGTGTCATGTGAGCTGACTTAATAGTAGCTCCTGTTGAGATTATCAGTACCTTTGAATTAATTTATGGATAAATAGGTATTGGTCCGTGACTATTATTTTCTTTACTGCATTTGTTACCGAGGTCCACAGACTTTAGTTGGGATACCCCATTTAATTACTTGTGCCAATAGGGGCTTGTAAATATGCCGATTGGTGTGACTGTTGAGCCTGCAGCACCCAGGAGAAGTTGACGGGCCATATCCAATCCTAGAGAAGAAGGGTGAGGCTACCTACCTGCTAGACTTTAGCACCCCCAGGATTGCCCACAGGGTCCTGCATGTCAATTGGTTGAAACCACACCAAGACAGGGCAGACATGTCCACGCTGATGGTCACTGATGAAGGAGGAGAGGAGGAGACTGAGTCACTGCCAGACCTCCTCTCCCTTACTGTGCAAGATGGGTCAGCGGAGGGAGTTATACTCTCAGCCAAATTGACAGACCCACAGCACAGAGAATGCAAACAGGTGCTGGAGCAATTTGCTGGTCTGTTCTTTTTTACCCCAGGTATCACCAACTGGTGTATAAATGACATTGACACTGCTGACAGTCTACCTGTCAAAGGTAAGCTGTACAGGTTGTCTGACCATGTCAGAACCAGCATCAAGGCTGAAGTAGCTAAGATGCTGGAGTTGGAGGTAATTGAGGCTTCTGATAGTCCATGGGACAGCCCATTGGTGCTGGCCCAAACCTAATCCCCAAGAGGGAAAGAAAAAGTAATAGTTCTATGTGGACTATAGATGATTGAATGCAGTCATTAAGACTGATGCTCCCCCTATACCTAGAAAGTGATAGGTTAGGGGCTGCAAAGTACCTGAGGACATTTGATTTGACCTCAGGCTACTGACAGATAGCCCTCAGTGAAGGAGCAAGAGAGATCAGCATTCTCCAAACCAGAGGGTCACTTTCAATTCAAAGTGATGCCCTTTGGTTTAAAGAATGCCCCTGCCACCTTCCAAAGGTTGGTGAACAAGGCCCTGTCTGGGTTCAAGCAATTCAGTGCAGATTACATGGATGATATAGCTGTGTACAGTTCATCCTGAGAGAATCACCTGGTCCACCTGTAGGAAGTGCTTCCGGCCCTGCAGCAGGTGGGCCTGACTATCAAGGCCAGCAAGTGTCAGAGAGGGCAGAGTTCAGTGGTGTACCTGTGCCAATCATGTAGGTGGAAGCCATGTACAACCTCTCAAACCCAAAATTCGAACTATTGTGGATTGGGTAGCTTGTACAACCAACACAGGTCAGGGCATTCCTTCGTCTGACTGGGTACTACAGACGTTTTGTTAAAAAATATGGGATTATTGTGGCTCCTATGACAGAACTCACTTCTAAAAAGCAGCCCAAGAAAGTCATTCGGACTGAAGAGTGTCAGAAGCTCTTTGACTCTCTGAAAGAGACTATGGGCCTGATTCACAAAGGGCCTCCGCACTCGTGGCGGAGGCCACGAAGTCATGGGGGAGTCTCTGCCCTTGGGGCGGAGTCTCAGCAATGAGAATTCTCATTGTGTAGATTGTGCCCTGAGTGCGGAAACTCCCTCATGACTGTGCGGCCTCCCCCACAAGTGCATGGGCCCATTGTGAATCGGGCCCTCTGTGTTGAGCACCAGTGTTACTGGCCCCTGACTACACAAAGGAATTTGTGATATAGACTGATGCTTCAGAACAAGGGATTGGGGCAGTTTTGGTACAAGTACATGAAGAGGGCCTAGATCAACCAGTTGCCTTCATTAGCAGGTGACTTTTCCCCAGAGAACAAAGATGAAGAGCCATTGAGAGGGAAGCCTTTGCTGTTGTCTGGTCCCTGAAGAAACTGAGGCATACCTGTTAGGTACTCACTTCCGTGCTGAAACTGACCACAGACCTCTCAGATGTCTCTTGCAGATGGGGGGGATCCTAAACTGTTGAGGTGGTCCATTTCCCTACAGAGGATGAAGTTCACAGTGGAATACTGTTGGAACTGGGGTCACCAGTCCCCTAGGGTAGCATGGCACGAGCGGGTAGGCATCCGAAAGCATTTGTGTTAAGCGACCATGCAGCACACGCAACCACTGAATCAGAAACATGGGCACGCAATTATTGACACCACTCCAGTGAGCTTGTATAAAAACTCAAGTCAACTTTATTAAGATAGAGCAGGATCAGGGTATTAGGAATTCATCATAAAATTAGCTTAATAGCTTTCCATTAAAATACATGTGTGAGAACACTTGGCACTAAATTCTGGATGGATAAATAATAAATATTAAATATTAAATAACCACAGGCCTGTCCTTGGCCTGGTTTTTCATCATCACCTGTAAGAAATACATCATAAGGTCATGAATACAACACTGCGTTAAGTAATGAGGAAGCATTTCACTAAAGGTGTAACATCCTATTAGCCTCAGCATTAGACTCCTCCTCCCCTATCAGGGGTAAAACTTATGAAGGCATAAAGGATGTATCATAACTAACTTTAGGCTTCAACAAATATAACACTCAAGAGGCAGAACATTTCATTATAAATAAATGACCTCTTGTGTAGGTTAAACCATCTCCTTATTTAGGAATAAAACACCTCCCTGGGGAAACCCAGCATTTCATTTAGGCATTTCAACATAGTATACATAAAACGTTCCCTTAAAGGCAGAGCATTTCTCTATGTGACACTCTTTGTTAGAAGTTAGGCCCTTCCACCTTACATGAGTGACAACCAGCTACTCAATAAGGAATCAGGTATGGTCTTCTGGTTTACCCCCTTGGAGGTAAGTAATCAACTTTTACTTGTAAAACACACTCCTGTAGGAATAACGTTTTCTTAGATAACTGAAAGGCATCGTACTAGGCAGAGTTAGACATTTAACTACCTAGTGCCAATTATTCCTATAGGGCTTTCCATCCTAATATGCAAGGCTAAACATTTTCTTATGTGGAACAGTTAGTTAACCAAGGTAAACCTCTCCTTAATCAGGAGTAAACACTTCAGGGAAATAGGAACAACCCTTCCCTAATCAGGAATCAACATTACCCTAGACATCAAGCATAGGCATTTTATATAGCAAGTACGGGCATCCTTTTAGGTAAACACTTCACTGGGTAAACATCCCATTAGAACCTGGACCCCAATTCACTAGGTATGGCCCCCCCCCATGGCCTTTCTAATATAAAGGGTCTCCATAGGCAATTCAGCAGGGCTAAAAATAGATTCCTGGCACAGTTCAAAGGCCCAGTAGGCCTGTAAGCACTTTCTTTCCCCTCCCCTCCACCAAGTGATACCCTCACGGTGTTTAGGGGTCCTGGCCCAGGTCAGGGGACTCTCCGTTAATCTGGGCCAACGGGGCCCAACAACAATCTTCCCCAGGGGAGGGGCGAACTCGAGGTCTCATGCGACCTTCCGCCCTCCTCCCCGGGGGTTTACCTGCCTTCTTCGGCCCTTCTCGGGCCCTTGCATAGGTTCTGGAGCCTCACACGACCGGGCGTGGTGCAGGGAGTAGCTACAGAACTCCAGCGCCGGTCGCGAGGCAGTTCCGAGCGTTGCAGGGCAAATCGGAGGGGGCTCTCAGGCTTCACGACCCCCTCCGCGACGAGTGCTGGGCCCGGGCGTCTCTCCCCGGGACTCGGGCCGGGAACTGGGAGGCTCGGCGGACAAATCCGGAATTAGGAAGACGGGGGCGCGGCTAGAGACGCGGCGCCCCTGTCACGTGATGCAGGCAAGAGCTTCGGGGCCTGTCAGGCCTAGCGCGGCCCAAGAGAAATTCCGGCGGCCCTCTTCTCACACCGGGGGCCGCCGCAACAGGACACAAAACAGGGCAGGAGGCCCCCAGGCAATCGGAGCGGCCTCCCCAAGACTCCGGGGGCCGCTGCAGCCACTGCACGCGATCGGATCCGCTCCACAGGCCAGTTGACAGGGCGTGCTCGTCAGCCCTTCACAGTGCTCCAAAGGGGGCCCAGCAGGGAAGCAATTACCAGCGCTTTTCACACAACACCACAGGTGAGCGCTGGAGAGGAAATTGCGCGCTTGCTGACACAGCGCTTCAGGGGGGGCTGATCACAGTCGTCCAGGCACAGGTCACAGTGCTCTATAGGCACAGGCAGTCTTTAGCGCTTCATAAGGGTTCTGGCTAGGAATGCAGCAGGACAGCAGTCCCAATAATAATTCAGTTCAGAGCCTGGCAGTACAGGTAGTTTAGTCAGGGATAGCTAAACACAGCTCAGGCAGAACATATAGTTCAGTAGAACCCGCAGGACAGACCACACGTCCGTGGCCAAATCAGAAAGAGAGATCCCAGATGGCGTCAGGGGGCACAAGGAGCAACACAGCGCCAATACCTGGGTGGTTCTTCAAATGTCCTGTGGTGATTCTGTCTCTTCTTGGCGTTTTATGTTCCTTGCGCCTTTGTAAGTTTCTTGGTTACTTCTTGGCGCAGCTGTTTCTTGCGCCCTTGTAAATAGCAGTTGGTTTCTTGTTTCCTTTGGTTTCTTATTTCTTGAAGGGGAGGGTAAATTGGTGGCTGGTGTTCCAAATTCTTCTCAGCCAATCCCTTCAAGTGGTCCCTGGGGGTTCCCTTCCGCTGGGCTAGGTCAGGGGGGATTTACAGGAGTCCTCAATACTTGTAAGGCAGCACTCCAAGCCCTGTCACTTCCAGTATCATAGTCCCTGACTAGGCCCCTCTGCCTAAACTCCTGCGTAGGTTCTTCCCCAGGTCTTCCCTTCAGCTTCTCTCCCCAGGAAAGTTCCCTCCCTTTCCTTTTATACTGCCAGTTGACAGTTGGTAGTGTCAGTTGGTGTCAGTTGGTGTCACCTCACCTCTCCCAGAAGGTTCCAGGTGGTTCTAGTAGGTTCCACCATTCTACCTGAGGACAGGCTGGCAGGCTAAGATGGATACATTGCCTGAGGGTTCCAGCCAGCCTCTGGCTACTAGAATGCGCCCACTAAACCACGCTGCTGCAGCAGTGGTCTGTGGCGGCCATGTTAGGGGTAGGAAGTACCTGTACTTTAACACTAGTTTTACACTACACAGGCCCTTCTCCACCACACAAGGCCTACACACTGTTGTTTCAATAGGGGCATTCTAAATTAACAGGGGATAAAAAGCGAAACATTTCTGGGGAAAGGGCCAAGTCTCACACATCTCCCCCCCAGCCTAAAGCCAGGGTAGACTGATCATTCCCTTGACGGGCTTCCCTGCTTGGGGCGGAAAAAGGTGGACGCAGGCCCAATACCACCATGACATCCTCGCTAATCCAACCACCCCACTGGTGTTCCTAGTGGGATGCGGCCAGGACAGACCTCCAATCCAGATGTCTCTGGCCCTTACTCTCTCTCAGAGTGGGGGGCAGTCGCCCCAGGCCCGTGGTACCTTTTTCCACTCTCCTCCTCAACCTAGGGTCTAAACCCTTAAGTTGAATTGGTGACAGGGGCGAGACCTACCTCTCCCTGCACCCCCTCCCAGGGTTCCGCACCCTCCCACCTGGAGTAGTACCCCTGAGAGTCACAACCGGGGGAACTCTGAATACAGATATTCCTCCCGCCAGGTCAGGCAACCCCTGAACCTGGCCACCCAACCCAGGATCTTTAACCCCGTGGCTGGACCGGTGCCAGAGTCCTTCCTCCCTCTGCACCCCCTTCCAGGGTTCCGCACCCTCCCACCTGGATAGGTACCCCTGGAAGTCACAACAACTGGGGGGGACTCTGAATACAGAGGTTCCTCCCGCCAGGTCAGGCAACCCCTGAACCTGGCCACCCAACCCAGGATCTTTAACCCCGTGGCTGGACCGGTGCCAGAGTCCTTCCTCCCTCTGCACCCCCTTCCAGGGTTCCGCACCCTTCCACTCCGGATAGGTACCCCTGGAAGTCACAACTGGGGGAACTCTGAATACAGAGATTCCTCCCGCCAGGTCAGGCAACCCCTGAACCTGAAACCCCAGTCCAGGTTCTACACCCCGAACCTCGGGTACGCTGCCACCATGGAAGTACCTGGCACACATGTATTCAGGGTCTTCAGCTCTGTCTCTGTTAGCTGAAGCCTGTGCACCAGCTTCCCTTCCTTTGTTGCAAGGCTCACACTCTCCCTCTCATGCTCTAACCTCTCTGACGACACACCCCGCCTTCCAAGGTTCTCTGGTGTGGCCGCCTCCCTGGGTGTGACCTGCCCCTTCTGTCCCCATCCCCTCTCCCCTCTGGGTGGGCTCCTACCCGTGCCCCCAAAGTGGTACGGAGTTCCTTCTTCCCTCCGCCCAACAGGCACCCCCATCCCCTGACAACACTCCAGTACGCCAGGTGGGGACTCAGATAATTCAGGAAAAAGGTTCTAGGATGTGGCGACAGAATGAGGTCCAACAGGCCCTGATACACTCACAGGCTAGACAGTGGAGGGGTCAATTCCTAAGGCTTGCACACACAATAATTGTGCAGCCCAATTGCTGTGCACCCTGTCCCAATGGAGGGTGCTGCATGGTCACAGGTCCTGGATCCCACCGCTCGACACCAATATGTTGGAACTGGGGTCACCAGTCCCCTAGGGTAGCATGGCACGAGCGGGTAGGCATCCGAAAGCATTTGTGTTAAGCGACCATGCAGCACACGCAACCACTGAATCAGAAACATGGGCACGCAATTATTGACACCACTCCAGTGAGCTTGTATAAAAACTCAAGTCAACTTTATTAAGATAGAGCAGGATCAGGGTATTAGGAATTCATCATAAAATTAGCTTATTAGCTTTCCATTAAAATACATGTGTGAGAACACTTGGCACTAAATTCTGAATGGATAAATAATAAATATTAAATATTAAATAACCACAGGCCTGTCCTTGGCCTGGTTTCTCATCATCACCTGTAAGAAATACATCATAAGGTCATGAATACAACACTGCGTTAAGTAATGAGGAAGCATTTCACTAAAGGTGTAACATCCTATTAGCCTCAGCATTAGACTCCTCCTCCCCTATCAGGGGTAAAACTTATGAAGGCATAAAGGATGTATCATAACTAACTTTAGGCTTCAACAAATATAACACTCAAGAGGCAGAACATTTCATTATAAATAAATGACCTCTTGTGTAGGTTAAACCATCTCCTTATTTAGGAATAAAACACCTCCCTGGGGAAACCCAGCATTTCATTTAGGCATTTCAACATAGTATACATAAAACGTTCCCTTAAAGGCAGAGCATTTCTCTATGTGACACTCTTTGTTAGAAGTTAGGCCCTTCCACCTTACATGAGTGACAACCAGCTACTCAATAAGGAATCAGGTATGGTCTTCTGGTTTACCCCCTTGGAGGTAAGTAATCAACTTTTACTTGTAAAACACACTCCTGTAGGAATAACGTTTTCTTAGATAACTGAAAGGCATCGTACTAGGCAGAGTTAGACATTTAACTACCTAGTGCCAATTATTCCTATAGGGCTTTCCATCCTAATATGCAAGGCTAAACATTTTCTTATGTGGAACAGTTAGTTAACTGTTGGACAGGCCACATGAAGGGCTCGCTCCCTCCCCGCAGGACAGGGCCCGGGCCACCGTCAGCACCATTGCCCGGCCCAGCCGCCATCTTGGACACGGCACCACGCGGCCGTGCGGCCTCAGCCCGACCCCAACCCTGGGCCTGGCCAGGCCCCGACATCCCGGCACCACCCTCCACCCGGGAGGTGAACGGCCCACTTGGCAGGTCAATGGGAGTACGAAGTGTCGATGGCTCTCCCCCGCCAGGTGCCGAGCACCCCCAGCCTCCTCGGGCGCTGGCTCCACCCCCCTGCTGGGTGTCTGGACTCCCTCATCCCGGACCTCCCGACCTCCAAGAGCGAGGGTCCGGACATCAAAGGGCGCCAGACCTATAACTGAGGCAGCCCCAGGACAGGAAGGCAGTTGTATCCTGGAGTCGAGAGACACCGCGACGAACTCATCCTTGACGGACTGCTGGCGCTGCCACAGCCCTGCCTTGTGAACTATTGTCCTGCCTGCTGGCGCTGCCGCGGCCCTCTGCAACCTTCCTCCTCGTTGGGACCTGCTGGCGCTGCCACGGCCCTCTGCAACCTTCATCCTCGTTGGGACCTGCTGGCGCTGCCGCGGCCCTCTGCAACCTTCATCCTCGTTGGGACCTGCTGGCGCTGCCGCGGCCCTCTGTAACCTTCATCCTCGTGGGACCTGCTGGCGCTGCCGCGGCCCGTTGCAACCTGCATTCTCGTGGGACCTGCTGGCGCTGCCGCGGCCCGTTGTAACCTTCATCCTCGTTGGGACCTGCTGGCGCTGCCGCGGCCCGTTGCCACCTACGACCTCTCCGGGACCTGCCGGCGCTGCCGCGGTCTGACCCCTCCGAACACCGAGCTCGAGGATTGTGAGCCATCACCGTTACACCCCCGTACCCGTGGGTACCCAGACTGTCCCGCTGCCCCCTTCCCCTACTAGAGACTAGAATTGAGAGGATCATCGTGTCCTGATTGCCTTGTATCGTACCACTCTACTCCCAGAAGTGCCTATAAAAGGTGTTACCCTGAACTTTGTGTGGTGTCCATCTGTGGGGGGGAAGTTACCTGTCTGTGCGATCACTGTGCTCGGCCGACCCTCCAGGTCCCCGTCTAACATTGGTGGCAGCGGTGGGATCCGAACCAACGCGTACCGTACAGACAGTAACTCACCCTACGACTAAAACCACAATGACGACCAAAGAGAGCGGATCGGCGGAGAAGTTCCAGATGGAAAAGCTGGAAGAATACAACCACCGAGAGCTCAAACAATTTTGCATGGACTTAGGCATTGCTACCACCGGGCTAAGCACAAAAGAAGACTTCAAAAACGCCCTAGAGGCCTGGACAGAGACAAATACCGCAACCCCCCGGGACCCCGCAGCCCCGGAAGTCAACACCACCCGGACGGAGGAACGGAGAACAGGCCCCTCCCATGAAGAGATCCAAGAGCGGGAAAAAAATAGATTACACGAGTTAGACTTGGCACGACTCAGATTAGACGGAGAATTGAAACTGGCGGAACAAAAAATAAACTTAGAACACTTACGGCTCAGAGAAGAGCGAGAGGAAAAACAGAGACAGAGAGACCTCGAAGAAAAAAGACTGGCATACGAGCACGAGTGCAAACTAGCGGAGATAGAAATGCGCAAACTAAACAAAAACCTAGGGGTGCCCGAGCAACCGCACTCCCCGGGTCCTACCGAGCAGAAGGTCCACATCCCCAAGGATGTGGTCCGAGAATATCACCGGAACGACGACATACAGCAGTGGTTCAAGGCCTATGAGATTGCCATGACCGCCCACCGGGTCGCTCGAAGTGACTGGGGAGCCGGTCTATGGGGGAGATTCGTCAACGAGGGTCGTGATGCCCTGCTGCAGCTTCCGGACCATCAAATGACGTCCTATGACCACATGAAGGCCGCCCTCCTCAGTCGATATGGACTTACACCCGAAATGTACCGCCAGAGGTTCCGCAACTGCACCAGGATCCCAGGTACGACGTGGTTGGAATACGTGAACTATTTCAGCCGAGCCTTCGAGGGGTGGATCAAGGGTAACAACGTAACCACTTACGAACAACTCTTCAATCTCATTGTGTGGGAGCACCTCTCCAACAACTGCTTTGTCGAGCTCAGGCAGCACCTCCTCGACAGTAAATTGACTGAACCCCGGCAGCTCGCCACCGAGGCTGACCGGTGGGAGAGCACCCGAGTGGCCCGGAGTGGGCCGAATGAGCAGAACAGAACCAACCAAGGTCACCATCGTCCCCGAGGAGGAGGAGGAGGCCCGGGCCGGGGCAGAGACGCCGCCCCGGCCGCACCCACTAACGCCACCCCGGCCCCAGCAGGCCGGGGAAACCCCCCGATGCGCCCGGGGTTCCGAGCTAACGTGACGTGTCATCGATGCCAGCGAGTCGGCCACTATGCCAGTGACCCGACCTGCCCGAAGAACCAGGCCCCCGGGCCCCGCCAGATGGCGGCCGCCGCCCTGGGAGAAGAACAAGTCTCCGAAGACACGGAGACCTATGAGTCGGAGCAGTTCGAGTGGGAACCCGCCGCCATGACCCTGGCATGCCTAGGAGGAAGAGACATGGTCCCGCGGACTCCCCTGCCCGCCAACACTCGGAAGTACAGCCAATGGGTGAGCATCAATGGGCGCAAGGCCGAGGCCCTGCGTGATACCGGGGCCAGTGTGACGGCTGTCCGCTGTCACCTGGTGACCCCAGAACAAATCCTACCAAACGTACTTTGCCCCGTCCGATCGGCAGATAACTCGGAGAGCCTGTGTCGGATGGCCTGCGTCCCCTTCGAATGGGGAGGAGTGTCCGGCATGCTGAAAGTAACTGTCCGTGACGATGCCCCCGTAGACTGCCTCCTGGGGAACGATCTCGAGAGCTCCCCGTGGGCCGCTGTGGAAAGAAGAGAGCATCTGGGGATGTTGGGTCTCCCGGACTGGGCGTGCGTAACCACCCGGTCCATGGCCACCCGCACCATCCCTAGACCAGAAGAACCAGAATGGGCAGCACCTCCGCCCTCGATCACTCCAGAAGAAGACTTCCTCCAGACCGACCACCCGGGCCCCACCCCAGAGGGGTCCACACAGCCCCCCGAGCTTCCCGACCTGGCTCAGTGGCGTCAAGAAGCGGGGCCCACCCAGGAACAATTCCGGCAGGAGCAAAAGACCTGCCCCTCCCTCGAGGGATTGCGACAGCAAGCGCTCGCCCAGAGCCAAGGAGACACCACCGGGGCCCACTGGGTTTATTGGGACAATGATCTATTGTACAGCGAACAGAAAATTGCAGAACTGGGGGCCGGGCGAGTGCTGGTGGTGCCCCTCCACTTCAGAGACTTCCTGTTGAACCTAGCCCATGATGCCCCCCTGGCCGGGCACCTGGGCCAAGACAAGACCTACC
Source organism: Lissotriton helveticus (assembly GCF_964261635.1). NCBI lineage: Eukaryota > Metazoa > Chordata > Amphibia > Caudata > Salamandridae > Lissotriton > Lissotriton helveticus. The sequence goes on from NC_136067.1 coordinate 1,534,532,790, forward strand.
ACCGCCTGGTGACTCACTTTTTTTGGCCCAAAATGAGAAATGACGTATCCAACCATTGCCGGTCCTGCCCGACCTGCCAGGCCAGTGGGAAGAGCGGCCGCAAACTCAAGGCACCCCTACAACCATTCCCCGTGGTGACCACCCCGTTCGAAAGGGTGGGAATAGACATTGTAGGGCCCCTGGACCCCCGAACAGCACAGGGACATCGCTTCATCCTGGTCCTGGTGGATCACGCTACCCGCTATCCTGAGGCGGTCCCCCTTCGTACGATAACAGCCCCAGTAGTGGGTCGAGCCTTGATGGGGATCTTCTCTCGAGTGGGCTTCCCCCGGGAAGTCGTCAGCGACAGGGGTACGAACTTTATCTCAAAATACATGAAGTCCCTCTGGCAACAGTGTGGGGTCACCTACCGATTCACGACCCCCTATCACCCTCAAGGGAACGGACTGGTTGAGCGGTTCAACCGCACGCTCAAAGGGATGATTGGGGGGTTGGAAGAGCCCCTCCGTCGCCAGTGGGATGTGCTACTACCGTGCCTTCTCTTTGCCTACCGAGAAGTCCCCCAGAAGTCCCTCGGCTTCAGCCCTTTCGAACTCTTGTATGGACACCCGGTGCGAGGCCCGCTCAGCCTAGTCAAAGAAGGCTGGGAAATGCCCCCTCTAAAGAACCCTCCAGATGTTTTCAAGTACCTCCTAACCCTCCGCAACCAGACCAGAAGGTTCAGAGAGATGGCAAAAACAAACCTGGAGGCCAGTCAGGAGGACATGAAAAGGTGGTACGATCAAAATGTATCCTCCATCGAATTTGAACCCGGCCAACAAGTGTGGGTAATGTCTCCCACCGAACCATGCGCCCTGCAAGACAAATGGACGGGGCCCTTCAAAGTAATCGAGCGCAAGAGCCCTGTCACCTATCTCATCGATATGGAATCTTCCACGCTAATAGACTGAAACCCCACTTTGTACGCTCCGAACTCAGTCTCCTGATGGCAACCGACAATGGAACCGAGGAGGACTCCGAACCCCTTCCTGACCTCCTACGGTCACGGGAGAAGGACGGCTCCGTGGACGGGGTCCGACTCTCGGAGGCCCTCACCCTGGAACAGCGCCAAGACTGCCGAGTCCTCCTGCTCCAGTTCTCCACCCTGTTCTCCCTCACCCCAGGGGTCACCCCCTGGTGCTTACACGACGTGGACACTGGAGACAGTCCCCCTATCCGCCATCGGGCCTACCGCGTACCAGATCGGGTACGGGCCTGCATCCAAGAGGAGGTGGCCAAGATGCTCACACTCGGGATCATCGAGCCCTCAGACAGCCCCTGGGCCAGCCCAGTGGTACTGGTCCCCAAAGCGGCCGCCCCCGGCGCCACGCCGGAGCTCCGGTTCTGCGTCGACTACCGGGGCTTGAATGCGGTCACCAGAACAGACGCACACCCCATCCCCCGAGCAGATGAACTAATCGACCGCATGGGAGCTGCCCGCTACCTCAGCATCTTCGACCTGACAGCGGGCTACTGGCAGATCGGTCTCACACCCCGGGCCCAAGAACGATCGGCATTCTCTACCCCTGATGGCCACTATCACTTCAAGGTCATGCCATTCGGCATGAAGAATGCGCCAGCAACATTTCAGCGGCTAGTAAACCAGGTCCTGGCAGGACTCGAAGGATTCAGCGCCGCCTACCTGGACGATATCGCTGTTTACAGCCACCACTGGTCCGACCACCGCCACCACCTCCGAGAGGTGCTACAGGCCCTCCAACGAGCTGGCCTCACGATCAAGGCCAGCAAATGCCAAATTGGCCAGGGGTCCGTGACCTATCTCGGGCACCAGGTGGGAAGCGGTCTGGTGGCCCCTCTGCAACTCAAGATCGCTGCCATCCAGTCGTGGCAGTCCCCCATCACCCAGACCGAGGTCCGCGCCTTCTTGGGACTCACAGGCTACTACCGACGGTTCGTGAGGGACTATGGCAGCATCGTAGGGCCCCTCACGGAACTTACCTCCAAAAACCAACCAAAGAAGGTCAACTGGACCCCAGACTGTCAAGCGGCCTTCGAGAAGCTGAAGGCCGCCATGTGCTCCGCCCCGGTGCTCCAGGCCCCCGACTACAGCCGGGAATTTATCATCCAAACAGATGCCTCCGACCATGGCGTTGGGGCAGTCCTTTCCCAGCTGAACCCCGAAGGGCTTGACCAGCCAGTGGCTTTCATCAGCAGACGGCTCCTGGCCCGAGAACGACGCTGGAGCACCATCGAGAGGGAGGCCTTCGCCGTGGTGTGGGCCCTCAAAAAGCTCCGGCCTTATCTCTTCGGCACCCACTTCCGGGTCCAGACCGATCATCGACCCCTGCAATGGCTCATGCAGATGCGGGGGGAAAACCCGAAACTACTACGTTGGTCCATCTCCCTGCAGGGGATGGACTTCACTGTGGAACATCGACCCGGCCAAGACCACGCCAACGCGGATGGCCTGTCCCGCTTTTTCCGCCTCGACGAGGAAAGTCCCCAAGAAGATGGGTGACTCTCCCCGCCTTCAGCTGGGGGGGACGCATGTTGGACAGGCCACATGAAGGGCTCGCTCCCTCCCCGCAGGACAGGGCCCGGGCCACCGTCAGCACCATTGCCCGGCCCAGCCGCCATCTTGGACACGGCACCACGCGGCCGTGCGGCCTCAGCCCGACCCCAACCCTGGGCCTGGCCAGGCCCCGACATCCCGGCACCACCCTCCACCCGGGAGGTGAACGGCCCACTTGGCAGGTCAATGGGAGTACGAAGTGTCGATGGCTCTCCCCCGCCAGGTGCCGAGCACCCCCAGCCTCCTCGGGCGCTGGCTCCACCCCCCTGCTGGGTGTCTGGACTCCCTCATCCCGGACCTCCCGACCTCCAAGAGCGAGGGTCCGGACATCAAAGGGCGCCAGACCTATAACTGAGGCAGCCCCAGGACAGGAAGGCAGTTGTATCCTGGAGTCGAGAGACACCGCGACGAACTCATCCTTGACGGACTGCTGGCGCTGCCACAGCCCTGCCTTGTGAACTATTGTCCTGCCTGCTGGCGCTGCCGCGGCCCTCTGCAACCTTCCTCCTCGTTGGGACCTGCTGGCGCTGCCGCGGCCCTCTGCAACCTTCATCCTCGTTGGGACCTGCTGGCGCTGCCGCGGCCCTCTGCAACCTTCATCCTCGTTGGGACCTGCTGGAGCTGCCGCGGCCCTCTGTAACCTTCATCCTCGTGGGACCTGCTGGCGCTGCCGCGGCCCGTTGCAACCTGCATTCTCGTGGGACCTGCTGGCGCTGCCGCGGCCCGTTGTAACCTTCATCCTCGTTGGGACCTGCTGGCGCTGCCGCGGCCCGTTGCCACCTACGACCTCTCCGGGACCTGCCGGCGCTGCCGCGGTCTGACCCCTCCGAACACCGAGCTCGAGGATTGTGAGCCATCACCGTTACACCCCCGTACCCGTGGGTACCCAGACTGTCCCGCTACCCCCTTCCCCTACTAGTGACTAGAATTGAGAGGATCATCGTGTCCTGATTGCCTTGTATCGTACCACTCTACTCCCAGAAGTGCCTATAAAAGGTGTTACCCTGAACTTTGTGTGGTGTCCATCTGTGGGGGGGAAGTTACCTGTCTGTGCGATCACTGTGCTCGGCCGACCCTCCAGGTCCCCGTCTAACATTAACCAAGGTAAACCTCTCCTTAATCAGGAGTAAACACTTCAGGGAAATAGGAACAACCCTTCCCTAATCAGGAATCAACATTACCCTAGACATCAAGCATAGGCATTTTATATAGCAAGTACGGGCATCCTTTTAGGTAAACACTTCACTGGGTAAACATCCCATTAGAACCTGGACCCCAATTCACTAGGTATGGCCCCCCCCATGGCCTTTCTAATATAAAGGGTCTCCATAGGCAATTCAGCAGGGCTAAAAATAGATTCCTGGCACAGTTCAAAGGCCCAGTAGGCCTGTAAGCACTTTCTTTCCCCTCCCCTCCACCAAGTGATACCCTCACGGTGTTTAGGGGTCCTGGCCCAGGTCAGGGGACTCTCCGTTAATCTGGGCCAACGGGGCCCAACAACAATCTTCCCCAGGGGAGGGGCGAACTCGAGGTCTCATGCGACCTTCCGCCCTCCTCCCCGGGGGTTTACCTGCCTTCTTCGGCCCTTCTCGGGCCCTTGCATAGGTTCTGGAGCCTCACACGACCGGGCGCGGTGCAGGGAGTAGCTACAGAACTCCAGCGCCGGTCGCGAGGCAGTTCCGAGCGTTGCAGGGCAAATCGGAGGGGGCTCTCAGGCTTCACGACCCCCTCCGCGACGAGTGCTGGGCCCGGGCGTCTCTCCCCGGGACTCGGGCCGGGAACTGGGAGGCTCGGCGGACAAATCCGGAATTAGGAAGACGGGGGCGCGGCCAGAGACGCGGCGCCCCTGTCACGTGATGCAGGCAAGAGCTTCGGGGCCTGTCAGGCCTAGCGCGGCCCAAGAGAAATTCCGGCGGCCCTCTTCTCACACCGGGGGCCGCCGCAACAGGACACAAAACAGGGCAGGAGGCCCCCAGGCAATCGGAGCGGCCTCCCCAAGACTCCGGGGGCCGCTGCAGCCACTGCACGCGATCGGATCCGCTCCACAGGCCAGTTGACAGGGCGTGCTCGTCAGCCCTTCACAGTGCTCCAAAGGGGGCCCAGCAGGGAAGCAATTACCAGCGCTTTTCACACAACACCACAGGTGAGCGCTGGAGAGGAAATTGCGCGCTTGCTGACACAGCGCTTCAGGGGGGCTGATCACAGTCGTCCAGGCACAGGTCACAGTGCTCTATAGGCACAGGCAGTCTTTAGCGCTTCATAAGGGTTCTGGCTAGGAATGCAGCAGGACAGCAGTCCCAATAATAATTCAGTTCAGAGCCTGGCAGTACAGGTAGTTTAGTCAGGGATAGCTAAACACAGCTCAGGCAGAACATATAGTTCAGTAGAACCCGCAGGACAGACCACACGTCCGTGGCCAAATCAGAAAGAGAGATCCCAGATGGCGTCAGGGGGCACAAGGAGCAACACAGCGCCAATACCTGGGTGGTTCTTCAAATGTCCTGTGGTGATTCTGTCTCTTCTTGGCGTTTTATGTTCCTTGCGCCTTTGTAAGTTTCTTGGTTACTTCTTGGCGCAGCTGTTTCTTGCGCCCTTGTAAATAGCAGTTGGTTTCTTGTTTCCTTTGGTTTCTTATTTCTTGAAGGGGAGGGTAAATTGGTGGCTGGTGTTCCAAATTCTTCTCAGCCAATCCCTTCAAGTGGTCCCTGGGGGTTCCCTTCCGCTGGGCTAGGTCAGGGGGGATTTACAGGAGTCCTCAATACTTGTAAGGCAGCACTCCAAGCCCTGTCACTTCCAGTATCATAGTCCCTGACTAGGCCCCTCTGCCTAAACTCCTGCGTAGGTTCTTCCCCAGGTCTTCCCTTCAGCTTCTCTCCCCAGGAAAGTTCCCTCCCTTTCCTTTTATACTGCCAGTTGACAGTTGGTAGTGTCAGTTGGTGTCAGTTGGTGTCACCTCACCTCTCCCAGAAGGTTCCAGGTGGTTCTAGTAGGTTCCACCATTCTACCTGAGGACAGGCTGGCAGGCTAAGATGGATACATTGCCTGAGGGTTCCAGCCAGCCTCTGGCTACTAGAATGCGCCCACTAAACCACGCTGCTGCAGCAGTGGTCTGTGGCGGCCATGTTAGGGGTAGGAAGTACCTGTACTTTAACACTAGTTTTACACTACACAGGCCCTTCTCCACCACACAAGGCCTACACACTGTTGTTTCAATAGGGGCATTCTAAATTAACAGGGGATAAAAAGCGAAAAATTTCTGGGGAAAGGGCCAAGTCTCACAAATACACACCTGGACCGCCCATACCAATGCAGAGGGACTTTCCAGGTTTTTCCACTTAGCAGATGATGACTACCTGCGTGTAGGTTAGTTACCCATAACCGTAGGTCTGGTGGTTTGGGTGAGATAGTCATCCTTTTTGCCCGGCATAAAGCAGTTATTACCCTTAGTACATTAAGCCTGACAAAAGCAGAAGAGCAAATGTTAGCACTCTGACTATGCTATTGCCCTGAACAATTATTTGACTATAGCCAAACAAGAATCGAAGTACACACATTTATTATTACTCTGAAATTGATGAAATACCACAGTATAAAGCCAGAGAGAGTGGTAAGGAGAGTTTTATCAGCTGACATGGGAGATGTTCAGAATCTTAAAGTATCTGACTTGGAGTTAATTAAAAGCTTCTAAGAACTGGAAAATGAAGGAAATGGAATACTGCAGATCTTTAATAAGGAAAATCTCATTGATGATATAGACATTAATGTATATGGGGATGCCCCTACCAGATTTAGATCTACTTCCAGATTCTATCCGATTTCACCAGGAGACAACATTGATGTTTTTTTCATATCTAGTAATACAAGAGATGAAGCGATGGTACCACACAATAGAGAATAAAAAAAACTGTGCAGAGTCAACGGTAGAATAAATACAATGCATTGATGAAGAAATTCCAAACACAACAGTAAATAGATGTGAGGAAAGCGGACAAGGGAGGCCACACTGTACTATGGCCAGTGCAAATGTATAACGAAGAAGCCCGCCGGCTACTCAATGAAACAATATGCTACGAGAGAAGAACTGCAAAGGTGATACTGGAGTTAAAGATTGGGTACTTTAATATGTTAACCAATTGGAGAGATCTGGGTCTAATCAATTAGGATGAATATTTCTCATTAAAGAAGGAATGTTCCAAGAAGCCCTCATTCTATCTGATCCCAAAGATTCATAAAGACAAAGGGAGACCACCAAGATGGTAGATGTAATGTTTATGTTGATAATTTTTTGCAGACTTATATGAAAACATTACCATCTTATATAAAAGACACTGGGGACTTTTTGAAACAGATCTATGATATCACCGGGGAACCAGATTTGTTATTAATGTCACTATCTGCCATGATGACAGCCTATGGACCATTCAATATTAATGAGGAAGACGACCTATGTCCTTGCTTGAACACACACAGATGCTAATTGAGATTATGCTTTACAAATACCTTTTTTCTTTTTAATAAAGGCATTTTCCAACACATCACCAGAACTCGATGGGCACTTGCTTTGTCCTCAGCTATGTGAAAAATGATAGGATACAGAGTTGGATTTTTAGAAAGCCCATGGCTGAAAATACGGTCCTTTGTGCAAAATGTTTGCTCCCAGACTGTTTAAAAAGAAGCATTCCATATGGTGAGAATTTGAGAATAAAAAGAAACTGTAGTGAACCGAATGAAGCTGTGAAAGCGCAACAAGAACTAAACATGATATTTGTGGATAGAGGATACTCAGAGTCTGTTTCACAAGCAACTAAGAACAGAGCAGATCTAGCGAAAAGAGGGAACTAAGTTTTGGAGGCAAGAAGGAAAAAAAGAAGTGCCCGTAATGAGAAGAGATTTTTCATTGATTTTAGCGCACAATGACAAAAGATGAAGAGAATTACGAGGTGTCACTGGCAGTTAGTGAGGATTGATCACATAATAGAAGAAAAAATACCAAAAAGACTATTGGTCACCCACAGAAAAGGAAAATCTATGTGTGATGCCATAGTCACTATCAATGTAGATGCAGCTGATAGTTAGAAGTGGCTGATGAGAAGCAAGGGGTTTAGAAAGTGCGCAAAATGTAAGGCGTGTCGGTTTAGCAAAAATAAAATTGAATATAACACTCCATTTCACATAGTTCCTAAAAAGATTGGGAGAGCCTACAACTGCAGAAGTAAATATACAGTCTAAGTGCTAACATGGACATGCCACCTCCAGTATGCAGGGAGTAGGGTACATCAGGTCATAAACAGATCCTGCAGCACATAAAGGCAATAAAAAATAGAAACAAAGCATATACAGTTGCCCGGCGTTTTAACACAGTGCATAAGGGAGAAGCAACACAATTTAAATATTTTGTAATTAATTGTGTCCCAAGAGACCCCAGGGGCAGGAACAGAGAAAGAAAGTTACCTCAGCTTGAATCAAGGTACAACATTGAGTTGGACAGTATGAGACCAAAGGGCCTTAATATGGAAGAAGATCTACATACATTCCTATGGATCCTGTTGTGAAGGATTTCAGGATAAGAAAACGTTGTCTTTATGAGTATGTTTGCCACATTGGAAAATATTGGTGGTCTAGTGTGAAATGAGGCCGTTTGTGCACAATGTATTATTAATGCATTGTTTTATGTTTGTTTTTTAACTGCTTTATGTGTTATTCTGGGCCCACTTGGGATTATGAGCTTCTGCAGTAAATGTTGTTTATGAGAAGTTACTTCTCAATCCACACTCTATGTAAGGTCCTGATAGCTCCTCTATTTGTGATGTACACCAAGTGAGAGCTACTTTAGCTATGACTATGAATCTGAGCAGGGTGTCTAACAAATGAACTCCTGTTTACCGCCCCTGTTATTATTAACTCTGAATGTAGAAGTGTTACTACTTTCAGCATGTCTGCTTTAAGAGAGTTTGATTGTTTTGCGTACAGTACAAAATTCGGGCTGTTACAAATGTTCACATGGGCACTTTCGCCGGGATGGTGCAATAACTTAGAGATCATAGTATTTCTCTTGCTCAAAAGAAAATTAATGAACTGATTTTATTAACTGTTCAGATTTGCATAATGATGTACAAGGATGTAAATAGTGAGGCACAATTAAGAATGGGAGCAAAAAGAGCTGGACTGATTTAATTCACAGCAAGGTATTTTTACCAGATATATAAATTGTTTGTTTCTATTTTTTTTATATTTTGCACGATTGTTCATGTGAAAATATCACTTCTATGTCTATTACACAATAACATGCTATGGGCATTTAAATGTCAACTAAAAATGAAGTTTCTTTGTTGTGAACAAGGCTGAAGTACACTGCTGAGTTAAGCAGGTTCTTTCGAATATAGAAGATTTACTTTCAGCCGCAAGTTTCTGTACCCATTCTTTGGAAGGGCCTGTTGGATTTCATAAATATATATACATTTTCTCAAAAAAGTGCCCCTGTGATTCTTGTTGCACATGGAAATTTCAGGGTGATCCGTCAAATGGTGGCTGAGAAAAAGGGGGTAAAAAATGTGCGTTGCCTTTGTTAATTCCCATACGACCATTAGACGCGGCTACAGACCAAACTGCTGAAAGGAATTACACCAAATTTGGCCGGAAGGTAGATATGGGTGTATGAGCGGGGTCCACATTGGACATTTGGCTTGTTTTATTGGGCCTCAATGGCAGCTGCTCAGGGTCCCGTTCATATTGTAGCAGGTATTGTGTGTCTCCCCCAATTTGAGGCTTGGTATCCATTGTGGTTGTTTCCCTCCCCTTAATGCATGAACGGGTGTTCTGGCTGGTGTCTGTCTGTTTCCCTCTCCATCTGTCTCTTCATTGTCTAGGTCTAAACTTTCCAAGGTTCTCATTCACTCTCTTCATTGGTCTGGAAATGGGTTCTTGCACACCCCCTCTCTTCTTCTCTGAGGAGTGCCCTCACCTCTGCCTTAGCCCAAGTAGTGAGGTGCCTTTTCCAGTTTTCTATTTGTCACCCTGTTTTGTCCTTCAAAGCCATTACCACTCGTCTCTTGGCAAGGGCCATAGCTAGGTCACTCAATTTATTTCCTACTTTCCGCTCCGGAGGGCAGGGAAGAGGCCCAGTAGGCATATCTCTACAGTGTCATTCAATTCCCTCCCCAACGTCGCCCCTATCCAGTGAACTACCTTGGTCCAAAAGGGGGTCAATGTCAGGCAGTTCCAAACAATGCGGATAAAGTCCACAACTAGTTGGTCACATCTTGGGCACGCCTGCCTCTTGCCACCGTGTATCATTCAGAGCATATTTGGGGTCAGGTATGTCATATGGACATAATTAAACTGAATGCTTTTAAGTCTTGTGTTACGTTATATTGAATTGGGGATGCCGGTTTTCTTTCCCATTCTCTGTATGCGAGTTGTTTATTTAACTCTTATTCGCAGCGTTCCCTGATCTTGGGCAATGGTGTCAGCGATGTCTCCACTAGTGAGTTATAAAACAACTTTACTTGGTGGCTAGCATCCACCAAGGAGAACAATGCAGGTAATAAAGGATGCGTTATTTCCTCTCTTCCTCTGTCCCATAGTTCTCTGAAAGTGCAAACCAAGGCTTCATACTGTAGAAATTGGCCTACTGGCAACCCCTATTGTTCCACAAGCTCCACAAAAGGGATCAGGGTATTTTCCTGGTAAATGTCTCCCACAGTCCTGAGGCCCACTTCCTCCCACTTCAATAACTGCTCTCAGGCAAATATTCGGCATGGGGATCCATGTGGAAGACCCACCAGGGGGAGCCGTGGTGAATACTTAGGGATCACGGGCAGCCTGCCCAGGCTCCTCCTTCAGCACTGTAGTGCTGTGGTCTGTAGGGTCAATCTGACGGGGGCTACCACTTTATCATCAAGTATCTTAGCCAACAGTGGGGCAGGAAGAGCACTCAACTCACCAAAGAATGTGCCCTTCACATTGGCCCCCTCCAGGGTGATTCTAACTGTTAAGGGCCCCTGACATACCAAAGCCTTCCATCTGCTTCCCTGCCACAAAATACCCACCATATTACTGGAGTATTCAGCAGACACTCTAAGGGATCAGTCAGATGGAGTTTGACAAGATTGACAAGATCAAATGAAATAGGTTCAAGTGAAGAAGTGGTGAAGAAGTGGTGGAGACACTGATAAGTGTCAAACATTTAATGCCGGTCCCTGCTTTCTTCCTTTGTGGAAGTTTTCCGTCTTTCTCTTCCTCTGCATATCTATTTTGTGTGTTTTCCCTCTCTTGCTCCCTGTAAATATCTGATATGAAAAAACAAGTCTTGGTCCCCAAAAATGAGTGTTAGTGGCCCCAACCGGCAACCACTGGTTCAAATTAAGCACTCATCGAGCTCATAATGAAGTGTTTCAAATCAGTGAAACAATGGAAGAATTGAAAATGTATTTCAAGTCAGTTAAAATGCTCGTTTGGAAAGGGATGTTATTCAAATGCCTCAGAAGGCACCAGGAGAAGGTTCTGTATCACATTCCTGCTAATTAATCCTTGTGGTGTCTTGGTATTGCAAATCCAGATTGTGCTGATAACAGTTCATGAATGACAAGACACATGTAACAGGGCCCTGACTGTGCTATTGATTATCCTTTACTGCCTATGTGATAAATATGAGCTGCCACGTCTCCGCACATACGTGGAATCCAGTTATGCACATGGAACGGTCAGATTCATGTCAGAAAATGATTGAAAAACGTCATGTTGGTTCACTGAGTGTATATATATATATATATATATATATATATATATATATATATATATATATATACATATATATATATATATATATATATTTATATTACCTACTGGCGGTCGCCAGTAGGTATATATAGTTAGGATTTTTTCTCTATGGGATTTTTGAAAATTCTATGTCTAATAACTTTGGCGTTTGTGGACGGAATTGGCTGAAATTTTCAGGAAAATGGCACATTTTGTTTCTGAGCAGCCCTTGAAAATTTGGGGGGGGTTCGTCAAGGGGGGGCCGAGAAAAAAGGGGGGTCCCAAAACGCGTTTTTCCCATGTTAATTTCCATAGGGCGGTTGGCCTCACTTTTAGCCCGAACGGCTGAATGGATTTGCACGAAACTTGGCAAAATTGTAGGGACTGGTAGCCCGATGTGCCTTTTGTAGGTCTCAATATATGTGCTCCAGTGGATTTTGAGAAATTAACGTTTAAAAAAAGATATATATCTGTAACAGCGGACTGGGCAGCGCCCCAGGACGCGTACTTTTCGCGCAACGGAGCTTTGTGAAGCGAAGCTGATTGGTTCTCCGGCGTCTGTCAACATTCCAAACAGTCCGTAGCGGCCGCCATCTTGTCTCTCGGTAGGATCGAGAGACAAGAGGAGGCCAAAGCGAAGGGGCAAATGACCATAAGGGGGCATAGTACATTGTCGCTGACCCCCTAGGTTTGATGTGGAGGTTTTAAAAGGGCCCCGCGGGGCAAAAAAAAATAAAAATAATAATAATCGAACAGCTGAATGGATTTGCACGAAACTTGGCAAAATTGTAGGGACTGGTAGCCCGATGTGCCTTTGCTAGATCTCAATATATGTGCTCCAGTGGATTTTGAGAAATTAACGTTCAAAAAAAGATATATATCTGTAACAGCGCACCGCTTCGCGTACTTTTCGCGTTACGGAGCTTTGCGAAGCGAAGCTGATTGGCTCTCCGGTGTCTGTAAACATTCCTAACAGTCCGTAGCGGCCGCCATCTTGTCTCTCGGTAGGATCGAACAGCTGAATGGATATGCACGAAACTTGGCAAAATTGTAGGGACTGGTAGCCCGATGTGCCTTTGCTAGGTCTCAATATATGTGCTTCAGTGCATTTTGAGAAATTAACGTTCAAAAACAAGATATATATGTTCGCGGAGATAAAATTATATGTGTATTACCTAGCTGTTGCTAACACCAGTTAGCGACGGCTAGTAGAAGATAGCGACCATCTTGGGCCCCACTTTGCATGTGAGTGATATTTATCACTAATGACATGCAAAGTGGGCATGCCAAGATGTTAGCGACTGGAAACAGTCGCTAACATCGCTATCTCCTATTATCAAGTTTTGGAAATATTCGAGATAAGTGCGAATATCTCCAAAAGCTACCACCTGCCCTGAGCAGTTCTTAGCCATGTTATCCAATGGGAGGTGGATAACATGGCTAAGAGCGTTAGCTCGGTAATGCATGAATATCGCTGAGTTTTCAGCGATATTAATGCATTGCGGTCGTTTTTTATCGTATTTCCGATAAACCTTGATAATAGCAAGGTTTATCTGCGATAATTTCTGACGGTAAAAAAATCGTTGCTAAGCATCTTATGGATAAATATCGCTTAACTTTGGTAATATGCCCCAACGTCTGTTAACGTTCGATTCGAAGGAAATCAGGAAGTGTTGAAAAACATTGTCTGCGCCATCTTGTCTTTTTTCAAATGCCACACTTTTGTCGTGCACGGCAGCCATTTTAGATGCCTTGACCAGACCCACTCTGTGCACGCTGTCGATCCTTAGCATGGCTCCCCACCCTCGCAAGCATCTCCCCCAGGCAGTGGTCACCCCGGCTCTCTGTCTTATGCATGGGTAATAAACCTCCCCCCATCTGCGCTGCTCTTCCCTGAGAATCACACCCTGTGCCCGCCCGACACCTCCCTTTCGCCCTATTCACTACCGCACCCTCTGACACTCCTTTTCCTCTGTGTCCGATTGTCCAGGCTGGTCCTAGGGTATCAGCTAGCCCTGCAGATGTAGTTTATGGCCACAGCTGTAAAGAATCACCCCTCTTCAAAGGAGTTATAGTAGATCAAGGCCCACACTCGATGAGATCCGTCACAGCAGAAGCGTTGCTATTATCTGAAAACCATCCTGTATTGTGATTGGGGAGGGGACCGAGCCCGAAGCGGAAGATTCCAGGGATGACTCTTTGTACATCAAAGTTTTTACAATTATGTGTCACATTAAAAATATATAGCACTCCGACAAAGTAGTAAGATTATAAAACTTTAATAATTTATAAATATATACAAGAAAACAAAAATAGTAATAACATATAAACATTTTTAGGGAAAAACAACGAAGTAGCGGTCGGCTGTGCGAATAGTCCCAACGCAGCACAACGTCCAGATTTCCGGCGTGGGGCGTCGCGGGGGGGTGGGTCATCAGTAGCAAACTGTTGTGCGAATAGTTCCAAGGCAGCAGAACGTTGAAAGTGATTTGCCACCCAGCAAATAACGGCATGGGGCGTCGCGGGGGGTGGGTCATCAGTAGCAAACTGTTGCGCGAATAGTTCCAAGGCAGCAGAACGATGGCACCAAGGTGATGTCCAGTAAGTTGCCGCACTGGTTTTGGTATCGTACAATGCTGCTCCGAATAACGGCGTGGGGCGCTCCGGGGGAGGCGGCGTGAACGGGCCTCTCCAGGTGGAGTGTCATCTGTTGTAGTGGGGCGCCCCTTTACCGTTTCAGTTGCCATTCCGTCCGTTTTTGGTCCACTGTGTCAAAAGCCGCAATTCAGCTGAGTTGCGCCCACTCTTGCGGTGCAGCGATAGGCGGCTGTCACAGGACTCTCAAAATGGCGGCAGGCTGTTTCCTTTTTGGGCCTGGTTCACTGAAATGGCACTGGGACACCTTGGAAATCGGACGCTTGTCTGCTAGGTCTTGGACCCCATTCTCGAAAGCGTCCCCTCCGCCTTGAGAATTCATCAAAAGTTTTGGGGGCTCCGACTCCTGCAGGCTTCTGGTGGGGAGCGGCTGCCATGATTGCTCGCGGAATGACCACGACTGAGCTACGAGATGGTGGTGCTCTCATGCTGACGCCAGCTTCAGTCTGAAACATCCAGAAACAAGGTGGGGCTTTATCGTTTGGGAAAAAAAAAAAGTTTTCATCCAATGAAAAGTGTTGTTTTTAGGTCACATGATCAAGCCTTCCATCATTAGGAAACCAAAAGTAAAATGAACCAATGAAAAGTTTTATAAACAAGTCACATGACCTGTTATGCGGCATATGGTGTAAAATGCGGAGAAAATACGTTGGCACGTGAGGCGGCGTCATTAGCGGACCGATGTGCGAATAGGCCGAAGGCAATACAACGCGCCAAGATCCGGATGGCACCGAGGTGGTGTCCAGCAAGTTGCAGCCGTGGTGTGGCCATCCTACAATGCTGAAAGTCGGCGTGGGGCGCCCCGTTGGCCTGTGAGTTTGCGTCAGTAGCGGACCGATGTGCGAATAGGCCGAAGGCAGCACAACACGCCAAGATCCGGATGGCACCGAGGTGGTGTCTAGTAAGTTGCCGCACTGGTGTGGCCATCCAACAATGCTGAAAGTCGGCGTGGGGCGCCCCGTTGGCCTGTGAGATGGCGTCAGTAGCGGACCGATGTGCGAATAGGCCAAAGGCAGCACAACGCGCCAAGATCCGGATGGCACCGAGGTGGTGTCTAGTAAGTTGCCGCACTGGTGTGGCCATCCAACAATGCTGAAAGTCGGCGTGGGGCGCCCCGTTGGCCTGTGAGTTTGCGTCAGTAGCGGACCGATGTGCGAATAGGCCGAAGGCAGCACAACGCGCCAAGATCCGGATGGCACCGAGGTGGTGTCTAGTAAGTTGCCGCACTGGTGTGGCCATCCTACAATGCTGAAAGTCGGCGTGGGGCGCCCCGTTGGCCTGTGAGATGGCGTCAGTAGCGGACCGATGTGTGAATGGGGCCGAAGGCAGCGCAACAATATTTTCGGAATAGAAGACACCACTAGGCGCTGAGATGCCAAGATCCGGATGGCACCGAGGTGGTGTGTAGCAAGTTGCCGCACTGGTGTGGCCCTCCTACAATGCTGAAAGTCGGCGTGGGGCGCCCCGTTGGCCTGTGAGTTTGCGTCAGTAGCGGACCGATGTGCGAATAGGCCGAAGGCAGCAGAACGCGCCAAGATCCGGATGGCACCGAGGTGGTGTCTAGTAAGTTGTCGCAATTCTGTGGCCATCCTACAATGTTGAAAGTCGGCGTGGGGCGCCCCGTTGGCCTGTGAGATGGCGTCAGTAGCGGACCGATGTGCGAATGGGGCCAAAGGCAGCGCAACAATATTTTCTGATTTGAAGACACCACAAGGCGCTGAGATGCCAAGATCCGGATGGCACCGAGGTGGTGTCTAGCAAGTTGTGGCACTGGTGTGGCCATCGTACAATGGTAAAAGTCGGCGTGGGGCGCCCTGTTGGCCTGTGAGATGGTGTCAGTAGCGGACTGATGTGTGAATGGGGCCAAAGGCAGCGCAACAATATTTTCTACAATATTTTCGGAGTAGAAGACACCACAAGGCGCTGAGATGCCAAGATCCGGATGGCACCGAGGTGATGTCTAAGTTGCGGACCGATGTGCGAATGGGGCCAAAGGTAGTGTAACAAGATTTTCTGTATGGAAGATACCACTAGGCGTTGAGATGCCAAGATTCGGATGGCACCGAGGTGATGTCTAGCAAGTTGTGCCACTGGTGTGGCCATCGTACAGTGGTAAAAGTCGGCGTGGGGCGCCCTATTGGCCTGTGAGATGGTGTCAGTAGCGGACTGATGTGCGAATGGGGCCAAAGGCAGCGCAACAATATTTTCTGACTGACACCACAAGGCGCTGAGATGCCAAGATCCGGATGGCACCGAGGTGATGTCTAAGTTGCGGACTGATGTGCGAATGGGGCCAAAGGCAGCGTAACATTATTTTCTGTATGGAAGATACCACTAGGCGTTGAGATGCCAAGATTCGGATGGCACCGAGGTGATGTCTAGCAAGTTGGTGTGGTCATCCTACAATGCTGAAACTCGGCGTGGGTCACCCCATTAGCCTGTGAGATGGCGTCAGTAGCGGACCGATGTGCGAATAGGCCGAAGGCAGCACAACGCGCCAAGATCCGGATGTCACCGTGGTGGTTTCATAGTTGAGAGGCACTTCATCTGCAGTGGGGCGCCGAGATCCGGATGGCACCGAGGTGATGTCTAGCAAGTTGCTGTACTGGTGTGGTCATCCTACAATGCTGAAATGTAGTGGGGCGCCCATTTACCGTTTCAGTTGCCATTCAGCTGAGTTTCGGCTGCTCTTGATGCTACAGCGACAGGCGGCTGCAAGAGGACTCTCAAAATGGCGGCCTGTTCTTTGGATTTGGGCCTGGTCCACTAAAATGGCCCTGGGACACCTTAGAACACGGACGCTCGATTTTTTTTTCCTTTCCTGTACATGCAAAAAAAGGTAAATGCCCGGTACGTTACACGCTTCATCTGCCACGATGAACTCTCCAGAGGAACCGAAAAAAAATATAGTTGTGGTAACTATACCATGCATCGTCATATGGAGAGGTGGCAGCAATTAATTATAGTGCTGCATAAAAGAGAGATTTGGAGGAGAACCCCTGACCTGCTAGTACATTCATCAAAGAAGTGGCACTGAGAGCTTCAGAGGCAAGGGAAACGGTCCCAAATATTTAGAAGAACTTTGGAAAGATTAAAATGACATGTTTAGATTGTGGTAAATTAATTTCATGTGGACAGATGAGTGTTACTCTAATAAATACAGCATATGAACATCATCATAGTCGATGGTTGGTAGAGACATTTTGACTATATCCTGGACCTGCCCGTCCTCGCCCAAAATGGCGCCGGAATAAATGGGACTCGTAACTCCTTGTGTACTGGTTGCAGAACCTTGAAATCACGAGATACGTATGCAGTTTTGAAGCACATGGCGGGCGGGGACGAGAATTGATTGAATATTTCGACATCCCTATTGATATTAAGTTCTGATGTGTTATTGATTACTGTACTGTTGAAAATTCGAATTAACGTCACCCATGGTACTTGCCCGCAAATGTATATCTAGATAATTTTATTGTAACTGGCCCTGTCGTATTTTAATTATAAAATGTACGTCCACCGATTCCGTAACTGTTAGACACCTTAGTTCTTGCAACCTAATGGCCCGCCCGTTACGTTCCTCTACAGTGTAAATGTCTATTCATCATATACGATTACAGTTTGCTCCGTGGCAGGCCCACGTGGTTATAGGCTCGTATTTGTATAATGAAATTTTCACAATAAAGGTTTTTAAAAGAAAACATGGTAGTAGTATATACATTGGTAAAGTTTTTAATAATAGTCACTGTTTTAGAATCATTAAAAGGCAAGTGAAATAAAGCAGACCAATTACATGAAGGGTAAAAGGTATAATACGAAGGAACGCAGTAAAGATAAATGGTCAAGGGCTGTTGTGTTTTCTATTCCTGCAACATAAAGTGATCGATAAGAATCTCATATTCAGGCGTATCGGCGACTAAGAAAGCAGGTCGACCCTCTTTTGCTCAACGGCTCCGTCATGGGACGAAGAAACGCTCTTTTTCTCGAAAAAAGAATATATTTTACTTGCAGAACAGTTGTAAAATTTCCGGGAAAGTACATTAGCCTGGAACATTATAACATATATTTAAGAAAAAATAATGTTCGGAAGTAATTAAAAGCGTAATTTTTAGGTGATATGACCAAGGCTTTCATCATTAGAATAAGAAAAGTAAAATGAACCAATGAAAAGTTTTATTAACAAGTCACATGACTTGTTATGCTTACGTTACGCGCTGCGCGCCCCGGATGACTTCCGGATGCGCTAACGCGGCGCGTCATATGACGCATTACGCGACAACGCAGGTCCAGAATATAGTCAAAATGTCTCCACCAACCAGCGGTCGAAACACAACCCCTTTCAGCAGGCTAAATAGTTCTGTTAAATGACAACAGAAGGGACAGGCAACAAGAACCATCAGTCAAAGAGGGGAGGGCTAGTTCTTCTCTACCGGGTTACATTGGGGCGCTACCGGAACTGATCGAATTGGTAGTCTACAGTGTTTCTGGATGTTTCAGACTGAAGCTGGGGTTAGCATGAGAGCACCACCATTTCGTAGCTCCTTTGTGGCCATTCCGCAACCAATCATGGCAGCCGCTCTTTATCGTTATTTTGGGCGGGGTGGGTGGCGGAGCCGAGCTGTTTTGCAGCCATCATTGTGTGGAGTTCAGTTCATCTCACTAGTTTTGTATTTGTCATGAGGGGTTGTTCCTAATGTTTCTATTTTAGCGAGGTCAAAAAGAGATCCCATTAGTGGCCTACTGATTTTACTCGATTCCTTTTCTTTTTTTTTACACGATTTTTCCTTATCTGCAAAGACTAAACAGAGTATTGCGACTCTGTGTTTGTTTGTAAATAGAGAATGAACCAAAGAGAACTAATTCTAAAACAGTAAATACTTGGATAACAATCAATCAAATGGAGAGAGAAGCAGGCACGACGGATTACAACCGGGGCAAAGGCCTGCGTTAACTACCTTTCACTATCTGCAAAGAGAGAGTACTCCTAATAGAAATGAGGGGGGGGGGCACCATTCAAAGCAGATCAGTGTGCATAAACACGAAAATGTTTTTACTTACCACGTACTTGACATTCGACAGCTTATGATATTTGCTATTAAAAAACCATTGAAATTCACTGAAAAAACCATAGGTTATAGACCATATATAGTTAGGAATTAGCATTTACAAAACCTTGAAAATTCACTGAAAAAACCATAGGTTATAGACCATATATAGTTAGGAATTAGCATTTAAAAAACCTTATTTTACTCACACAAAACCATTGAAATTCCATATATAGTTAGTTGCACTAACTATATATCGCGCACCCGCAATCCACTGCTGATCATGTCACATATTACATCATTCATGACATGGTCAGTGACATCACTGATGACATCTCAAATGACATCATTCTTGTGCTAATACGATAAACCTCTTCAGACTCTAATATAACCTTAGATACACTCAGTGTATACAGACACTCACACACTGCCACTCATCCATGGAGTTACTCACACACCCAGTCAGTCATGCAAAGAAACAATCTCACCTCCATTTCTTCAACTATACAGTTAAACACACCTTACTTATTGAAACATATACTAACACATATTTACTCTCTTATACAATCCCTGATACAAGTTCACAATGATCGATACAACCACTCACTCATTCAGTGGCTCTCATGCACAGTTATTTATATATGCCAACTCTCACATGTACTGTGTTTTACATATGTACTTACTATGACATGTAGCATTGAGATATCCATTCACTCATGCACACAGTCAACTGCCTATGTAGCTGTTTCCACATGCACTCTTGAACTCATACACCTAGTGAATAAACTGCTCACACATCTATGCATAGAGTCACACACCTTCCAGCCACCCCCACACAAACTCAATCTCCCATATAAATACTTGGGCAACCAATTAATAACACATATAGCCTCTCGTATAGCTAATGATCAACACATGCAGCAGTTTACAGAACAACAGACATAATGATGCACAAATTAAGACAGTTTAGTCACTAACCCATGCATTCAGTGAGACACATTTAATCACTCACTCATACAGTCAGTCAAGCACCTACTAAATCCTTCATCCAGACACTTATACATCCATTCATTCAAGTGATGTCATTTGAGATGTCATCAGTGATGTCATCAGTGATGTCACTGACCATGTCATGAATGATGTAATATGTGACATGATCAGCAGTGGATTGCGGATGCGCGATATATAGTTAGTGCAACTAACTATATATGGAATTTCAATGGTTTTGTGTGAGTAAAATAAGGTTTTTTAAATGCTAATTCCTAACTATATATGGTCTATAACCTATGGTTTTTTCAGTGAATATATATATATATGTATATATATATATATATATATATCACCCACACTTGTTGAGTTCTATTCTGTATGCACCCCACGTGTACACACTCAATGTAATATAATTAGTGTACATGGGCACAGTCATACGTCACATTATCAATAGTTTTCGATGGAAGATTCCACGCCTCGGCCCTTAATGGTGAGTATTTGTGCAGCTCAGTCATGGTTCAGTTTGCATGATGTGTTCAATTGCAAATACAAGTCCAGTTCCATCTTTTAACATCCCCAATATGAACTGCAGAGCTCATTCATGACTCATTCATTGTTTTACATTCCAGAGGCGCAGCTTCTTTCCATGGCACCTCAAGCGTCATTAGTGCTTCTTCAAGTTTGGTGACCATAGAAAGTGTGTGAGTGACAACCTTGTGACAAGTGACAGGAATATTTTCAGCGCATGCTATTCATTGTCAGCAACTTGTTGCCAAGTCATGCTTCATTACAGAAACACCCTGGTGGCTTTTCTTCCTACTCAGGAATGACTTTGTCCTTTGTCAAATGGTGAAAAGAGCAAGTATGTCATGGTTATCCGAGAACGAATATATTGTCTACTTTTAAAACAGAGCTATCTGCACCACTTTCAAGAATCTGCACTTTACAAATATGTCCATAAAAATAGATGATTCATTGAGTGTGTCCCTTGCAGACCCTTCAAGTGAGAATCTCTCACAATGTGTTTTGTGATTCACCTGTCACAATGTAATGCCATGTGTTTGTACAACTTTTTGCCTCTAGTGGGTGACTCAGTACTACAATGTACGTCGTCAGTGAGCAGCGCATGCTTTCCAGAAATGGGCAACGTCGCGAGCTGTAGCACTTTTCTGTGACCAATGCTGTGTGGTCTTAGCGGTGCTGAACTTCATTCAAACTCTGTACCTTGATGAATACTGAATGTACCAAAGTCACATACTGGAACGCTTGGACGCATGTGTCTTTCAATAGTGCTTTTCTAAGGTAAGGGCAGTAATATCAGAGCTAAGGATCTCTTCAGGTGTGAAGATTCTGCATTTTCTAACTGCTCAAAATGGCGAGACATTGTTGGATGAACCTAATATGCTTTTGTAGTTGATATCTTCTCAAGCCTATTGAACACAGCCTCAAATTCCACTGAAAATCCAGCCGCGCACTCAAATCAAATCGAAATACTTTATTCGGCATAAAAGAATACCATAAAAAAGCAGATAAAATACATCGTAGTATAAAAAACTAAGCAGACAGGTAAAAAGATAAATGTACAATCCATCCACAGATGAAGACCACCTCTCATATAAAATTCATCTTTAGGGTCATTTAAAAGGCTGACATGATTAGAATGTATTATGGTGGTTAAAAAATCATATAAAATCAACAACGTAGAATACATGCGTGATCAATTCCACCATGATT
Organism: Lissotriton helveticus; assembly: GCF_964261635.1. Lineage (NCBI taxonomy): Eukaryota > Metazoa > Chordata > Amphibia > Caudata > Salamandridae > Lissotriton > Lissotriton helveticus. Next base: position 1,534,554,543 of record NC_136067.1, read on the forward strand.
AAAATTGACCTCTCCTCATCCAGTGCATTATTATGGCCTTTAACAATCTGGCACTACAAGCCAAATTTATTCACCTGATACCTCTTGTGTTTCTAAGCCTGAGGGCTTCCCTTAAAAATTTGACAGTACAGAACAGGGTTAATGCATCAGTGGACAATTTCAAAAACAACAGGGTCACCTTTGCATGTTTGAGTCTGCCATTCTTTAGAATACTTTTTAAAAACAAGCTCCTTGGACTTGAATAAAAGGGACATAATAAAACAAAGTGAAGGGTATCCTGTGGAGACCGATGGTCGCAGCCGCACGGGCCCTTCAGCTCTATAGACGAAGTGTATCCTGCCGGTCTGCTAGTATATGGTGTAAAAGATTGAGCCTAAAACGTGTCATAATAAATCTGTCATGGGCGTTGTGAAAATAAGATAAATAAGGTTCAATACCCAGACATTATTTAGTCAGGAAATGTGCTCTGACTGATGGCTTGACCAGCTCCCTATCTTCCCTAAGGCATGTAACATGCTTCTGGAATCGATCCTTCACCAAGGCCTTGTCCTTGATTAACATTTTTGTGGGGTTATTAAAAATGTCTGCACATCCCATTCCTGTTAGATTCTCCCTACCGTACTTAAGCCATGGGATATTCAGCCCTCGTTCACTCAAATTAATCCAACCACAGAATCAATCCATCCCATGCATACATTTTAGAATAAATGCTGTTTCACATTATGCAGGACACAGTAACTTGAAAACAAACAGGATGAACAAAAACACAACATATGCCCTCCTTCCTTTTATAAATATTGCGTTACAAACACAGAAGGTGTGTGGCCTTTACAGTCACTTCATACTACTCTACTCCTAAATGTATCATGCGCCTCTTCCCCACGTTTTTTTTTGCTGTTTGGGGTAGACAATTTGATGCTGATCACAAACAAGTCTCCTTCACAGAAAACTTCGGCCTCATTTTTGATTCCTCCCTTATTCACCTACTCTCTCCAGTTTTCCTTTCTTTGGGCCCTTTTCTTTGATCTAACTCCATTCATTAAATGCAATGTTACAGGCATTATTATTTTAGATGGAACACATCATACTTGCAGTTTGAAGTGAGAGCCTAAAATTTCATTTGCAGCCTTTTTCTTCAACTATAGGAAGCACTCGAAATCCTTTTTTTAAAAATGTTTTTATTTTATATCCACAAACAAAAATACATTACATAGGCAAAAGAATCCATAAACAACAAACCGATAGTAGTCATAGGCAGGACACATAGGGGCATAAGCAGAAAAAAACATAACAACATTTTTTGTAATTATCCAGTACAAATATATTTTGATACCGTTGTAATAAATGAAAACAAATTATATAATGTACCCGGCCCAAACTACAAGAGCGAGGGTAATACCAGACCAAAATTCTTTCAACATGGGACATGTAAAAACATGTGACGTAAATCTGCGGCGAATTCCTGACATTTCTGACAATATAATTTAGTGTTATTTAAGTTAGTAGCCCATTTAGAAATTCGCTCCGGAGTATAATAAAGCATAAATGTTCATCTCATTTGCTGAACTTCAAATTGACTTCTAGAGATTCATTCATCTCCTCTAGTTATATTACGGAAACCCTGTTTCCGATCTTTCCCTGATCGGAAACCCTGTACGTCGTATATATGACCCAACTGTATCACACCATTACGTTGCCATTCTTTTCCAACGTGGTCATGGAATATACTAGGCAATAAAGGATTCTCCCATAATACGGTATATACATGTAAGTCAGGAAATACATATGTATTAGAAATTTTGCCAAGAACATGTGGTGGGAGAGCACATCTCTAATTAAAGTGGTAGATCAAAAGTATAAGACTAAAACGTTTGTAATCCAATGGTGCTACAGTGTAACACTTGCTGTCTGTCAAGTGTGGGCTAAACAAGAAAAGGAAATGCTGCCAATGATGGCAGCCCACACTGTGCACTGTACACTAATGTCCCGTGGGACTTTAACAATGTACTAGAGAGATAATCAATAATAAATCACAGTACAGACAATACTTCATGTATAGCAAAAACGATTGTATTCATCGAAAATGCATTGGAACTTCATCATCAACACTTGTATATACAATAAATGTAAAATAACTTATTAACAGATCAAGTGATGCCAGTAAACAGTCATTGCTTCATGACCTTTACAGGAACCAATACATCAGTATAATACAATTTTCAAATGCTTGTGGACAGCCCGATGCATTTCGGGACATTGGTGTCCCTTCCTCAGGGGCAATCTACAAAGAAAACAAGATACTACTTACAATTTGATGCGATACAGTTTGAATGCTTAAACAAGAGACAACCATGGAGGAAGGCAAGAGGAATTGGTTCTTAAATAATTTGTGGGTAACAGAAGATCAGTGGTTCAAAAAAATAGCAGCCAAAGTACCATAGTGCAACAGAGTTATAACATGCCATTAGAATGATTGTAATAGAATGAAGGCCCTGTAAACGGCCCCCTCCAATAAACTATCTGTTAATAAGTTATTTTACATTTATTGTATATACAATTGTTGATGATGAAGTTCTAATGCATTTTCGATGAATACAATAGTTTTTGCTATACATGAAGTATTGTCTGTACTGTGATTTATTATTGATTATCTCTCTAGTACATTGTTAAAGTCCCACGGGACATTAGTGCGCAGTGCACAGTGTGTGCTGCCATCATTGGCAGCATTTCCTTTTCTTGTTTAGAAATTTTGCGCCATACATTAGTTATGTTCCTAAATAGCTTGAACCATACCCGCTTATAGTAATTCGGGTCAGATGTTTTATATAGTAAATACCCAGAGGAAAGTCCACAAGCTAACTGGTATGAAAGGAAGCACTCGAAATCCTATAGAAAAAGAACAGCCGTACTTTAAGTGACAAGTTGTATAATCTGGATATGGTCCTTCCAGGACTTTAGATTGCACGTAAAGTTGGCAGAGGTTTTGGTCACTAAACCCTCATCTGGATATTATCTCGTGTGCGATGCATTTCGCCATTTGGAGCAGGGTTTGAGCGCAGGGCCTGCGCCATCACTCGTCTGTGGGTTCGGGCAAAATAAATTACCTTTGGCCAAGCCATTAACAGAGCTGGACTCTAGATATCCACTGCACACAGCTTTCATCCAGGCACAGTGAAGACTGAGCAAAGAGACTGGCTGAAGACCAGGACCTGCACACACTCCCATGTCACCATGTTGGGCTGCAAACCCTTTTCCAACCTCCCATATAACCCCAGGTATAAATGGTCATTTAGGGCCCTCAGTCTTAATATCAATGGGCCCAGCAAATAAGGGATCTAAATGTCCCCTGTCATTAATATGGATTAATAACCCTAGTATGTAAGGAGTTGTAATGGTCCATTGTCTTAATGAGCATAAACGGCCCCATGGTTTAATGAACATTAATGGTTCTTTGCAAGAACAAGAATCATATGTCCAAGAAATAGCGCCCTGCAGTAATGAGCATCAAGTGATATCCCAGTAATATCCCAAATTTAGTGTTCCTAGTCCCAATAAGCCCAAGATTTCTAAGTGTGCAGACTTAATGCTCATACGTCCTTGGCATAAACTCACACAGGAGGCCTTTGAGATTTATTTCAACCCTCCCGGTGACACACTTAACAACATTGACCTTATGGCCAACCAGCTGGAAGAGTGTGTGAAGACCGCACTGGATAAGGTCATTCCTGAAATGAGAGTTAAAGTAAAATCTATTGCCTCCCCTTGGTTCACAGAGGAATTGAAAATAAAGAAAACTGCTAGTAGAGCAGCAGAAAGGCTGTGGAGAAAAACAAAAACTAGTGAAGATCGGGAAAATTATAAACAGATTCATTTTCTTTACTTGGGAAAAATCAAGGAAGCTAAATCTAGCTATCTTACACAAAGAATTAATAAAGCCTCCCACTCCTCGAAAGAATTATTTAAAATACTAAATGAGTTTACCGCTCCCCAGGTGGAACAATCATCTTTCACTCCCACCTTGGAGTGGGTTAATGCATTGGCCGCACATTTCCATAATCTGAAACAAGCTTTATTTCGATATATTGCACATATCTTGAAAAGCATTACAAACAAACATATATAGGTTAAAAAAGATAAATACAGTATAAAATCATTTCATTTCGTGAATTACATGCAACCAATATGAGCATTAGAACAGGATGTGCAACTTACTAATGGTGTACTGCTATTAGCTTAAGAGATCTAATCCGCCAAGCCCAAGCCAAGAATTTAGCTAAACAGAAAGCAAACAAGGGGCGGGGGTCAGATCTTAAAATACGTAGAGCCTCAAGATAAGATCTGGTTCCGAGACTCCTACACAAAGGCTTTAGCCAGGTGCGACGCGGGGCAATATAAGCTGGGCACTCAAAAAGAAGGTGGGGCTCAGACTCTGGCCTGCTGTTGCAAAAAGGACAAAATAAAGATGAGTGCGATGATGTCCTCCAGCTGGCAATCAGTCTACCCACTGGCAATAGGCCCAACCTGAATTTAATATAAAGTGCCCTATCCCAAGATTTGCTAATCTGGTCTAGATATGGTTCGTAGTAGGGGACATCCTTGAGCAAAAGGAATTCAACAGAGGTTCTGCAGAGGGTGGAATTACAATTCCTGGCATTCGTCACCCATGACCAATACAGCGTCTTAAGTGTTTGTTTAGGCGGGGCAGATCTATTAGCCCACGCATCCTCAAGACCCAATTCAGTAAGAAGACGCTTAACTTCCTTAAGCCAGCGGATTTTGGACCAACCTGGTGTTAAGAGCAGTTCCTTTAGCCCATCAGCATAGCTAGATAATTCGGGTACCCTCCAGATGCGTGCCCAAAGGAGAAGGGGGCGCAACCTCGCCTGGTCTCCTATTGGGCGAGTACCTGCGTCTAGAAGGATTGGGAGGGCAGGAGTGCTATGCGGCAGACCCATAAGGTCTCTGTGGAATTTATTTTCCACTCTGGTCAAAAGGTCTGTGTTCTGAGAGCCCCATAGTTCGGATCCGTAAAGGGCTGCACTCACCCCTCTTGCCCTGTAGATGTCCAAAACAGGACCAATGGGTTTGAGAACTGAGGCCCGTTGTTCTTTCATAAGTGCCCCTACCACCTTCTTCTGGGCCAGCGACGCCTTTTGTTGGTGGGGTTGCCAGCTCATTGAATCACTAAGGCGAATGCCCAAATAGTCAAACTCCTTTACCCTTTCAAGTGGGACAGAATCCAAAGATGGTGGAGTGACAGATTTCTTCCGGGCATTCATTACCAGGAACTTAGTTTTGCTAACATTTATAGATAGACCCCTTGCGTCACAGAAGACCTTAAAGCCGGTGAGTAGGCGTTGCAGACCTGCTGGTGTTTTTGAGATCAGGAGGGTGTCGTCTGCGAAGAGGAGAGTAGGAATTTCCTACCAGCCAGGGAAGGTGCGTCAGCAGGGTGTTTAAGAAGATGCTCCACCACCCCATTAACATATAGAGAAAATAGGGTGGGGGCAAGCACACAACCCTGGCGGACTCCCCTATTCACAGGGATACGAGATGTTTTTTGACCCTGGTCTCCCCACCTGATCTGAGCAAAATTGTCCTCATGTAGTTGAATGAGCATGTGTAATAAGTACTGGGGAATGCCCATTGTGTCCAGTACACGCCACAGTTGGTCTCGTGGGACTAAATCAAACGCGGTGCGTAGATCTTTAAACGCAAGGTACAGGCTGCTTTTACCCAGGACGACCACTTTCCAAAGGATCATTAAGAGCCGAAATGTTTGCTCAATGGTGCCAGTGCCTGATCTGAACCCCGCCTGGTAGTCCGAAAGGATATTTGCATCCTCCATCCACTGCTGAATCCTTCCTAGGACTACTTTACCCGCTATCTTCTGCGTGGAATCAAGCAAACTGATTGGGCGATAGTTTGCGGGATCGTCCCGGGACCCTTTTTTAAAAATAGGGACGACCTCCGCTCCCTTCAATGAGTCCGGGAGTTTTCCACCCATCAGAGCAGCATTCAGAAGTGCGGCAATTAGACTGCTCCATTCTCGTGAGTTGACCCTCAATAAGTCGCCTGGGATTCCGTCGGGCCCCGCAGCCTTATTCGGAACCAAACATTTAATTGCCCCCTCAACTTCCTTGGTAGTAAAAAGATCAGCCTCGATGTGAACAATGCTGTTGAAGTGGGAGCGAACGCCGGGCAGTTGAATCATGGGGTTAGACATAGAACCCCCAGTTTGGGAATAGAGCTGGAAGAAATGAGCAAACCACACCTCCCCAGTAATGTTACAAGTCAAGAGGGAGGCATCAGGTTTGGTCTTCAATCTCACCAGATCCCAAAAGCCCTTTGAGTCTTTCCTGGAACTCGCCTCTTTTAGGTCGATCCAGAATTGTGTTTCGTGCTCAACCCTAGCCGTAGATAGTGCCTTCCGGTATCTTTTCCTGGCAAGTTTTATGAGGTTAGCATCCTTGGATTTCACTGCTCTGATAAGTTCACGTTTTACAGAGCGACAGGCAGGGGTGAACCAGGATGCTCCACTTTTTGGAATACTTTTTCCCTTCCGTCTCCCATCTGCTGGGGCAATAATAAACAGTTCTCCCAGAGCTTTGGTTGTTTCAACGAAAAGTAATAAAGCATCCACATTACCAGTGCACGAGGCGTCAAGCCCTGCTTTGACTTTGGACATTATTGAGTTTGCTAAGGACATTTTCCCTTCGTCCGCAGCAACTTTACTCCATTTGAGCCTCCTTCCACAGTTCGAAGGGCACACTTCATGAGTTGACTTCCATAAGTGAGGGGGAGGGTTTAGCTTCGAGCCCCTCCAAGGGGAAGACAGTGACAATGCTAGAAGGTTGTGGTCGCTATCAACCGTTGTTAAAACCTCCATGTCGAGCAGGTAGGCCCAAAGCTTGTAATTGAGGAGAATGTAATCGATCCGAGAGGTGTGACCGGCCCTATTGAAGGTGTGTGCCCCGTTGGGATCAGATTTGGATCTGCCATTAGCTGCCCTTAAGCCAAATTCCATGCAGAGGGTGTTAAGATCAATGGCCCCCTGTGTCCATTTATTAATAGGGTTAAGTGTTAGTAAGGGGATGCCTCTCCTAGTATCTTCCTCCCAAGTGTCTAAAATGTCCTTGCTAGAAAGAGGCTCAAATGAACAATTAAAATCCCCTGCCAGTAGGACAAGAGAGTTAGCATTGCAAGTTCCAAGTTCTTCTTCTAGGCCTATCTGTGACAACCTTGATACACCACCCCTTGCCCCCCTTAGGTAGACGTTAAATATTTCCAGATTTTTCCCCCCAGACCTTTAACTAATAATCTCTGTAGATCGGGGGAGTTTGTGGGTAAGTGCCTGATGGAGAGGCCCAACGAAATTCTGACCCAGATTAAAAGGCCGCCTAAAGGGCGCCCTTTAGATCCAGGTGATTGAAGAGCAGGGACAAAGTATGTGGTATAACCCACCTTATGACGAGCTTCAACACACCAGGTTTCCTGCAATAAACAGATCCCAAAAGATTCAACAAGGAGATTCCAGTCGGGAATATTAAGATTGCGTACAAGGCCTGCTACGTTCCAACTCAGGATCCGGAGCGCAGTACCCGGAACAATGTTCCCGGTAGCCCTCGTTCCCGAAGATGGATCAATTGCTAGGGGAGTAGGCTCAAGGTTCCTGTCTGCAGGTAGCGACATAACATCCGCTATAAGATTATCCACTTTAGGATGTGACCCCACCCCAGCTATAAGTTCGTCTTCCGTGGAAGCTAATACAGGAACTGCCATATCACAGTAAATTTGAGTGAGGGTGACCGTGGTGGTGAGTTAAACTGGGACGAGATAGTTAATTGCTGGGCTACCTCGTGGGTGACATTGCTCGTCTGCCCCGTATCTGCTTCGGCATATAGGTAAGGGTAGTCAGATGGATGACTAATGAGAAGGGGGAAAATTGGAGTGCTGGGCAATGACCCAACGGGCTTCACCAATTCACACAAGACAGGGCTACACCCAACTCGGCTGCTCTCAGGAATTAGTGAAACCAGGGTTACTGGTGGCAATTTGATCTTGGCATCATGGGCTAAAGAGGGAGGCAGAGAAAGTCAGTCTACCTCTTCTAAACAGCCGAATCTATTTGCGATTGTTGCTCCCTGCCACCTCCTGTTGGGATGATGCCAATCTACACTCTCCCCCCACGGGCCGGATATCGGGGGTGTGACCACTCACCCACATAATTACGAGCAGGACGCGCGGGGTAAAAGAAAGTTAAGGGTCTTGCAGCAATGGATGATTTGTCCTCTCCAGAGTTCCAAGAACAAATATATTGTACTGTCTGTGGATCCTCAAAAGAGACTATGATACAGTCACCTTTGGTAGTTTTACGTGAGGGTCCTATCCAAGGAACTCTACGCACCATTAGGACTTTGCTTCTCAGGTGCCTTGGGATCTGCCTATTAGTGTTCAACCAATGGATAACCTTGTTTTTGAGGGACCAGTAATTTTCTTGGTTGAAACTCCCCAATACAGGAACACCCGTTAATACTACCACAAAGGGCCTTGCGTCAGGGGGTAGATCTATATATCCCCCGCGAAAATTTTCGGCATTCCGTGGTCCCTGCTTGATAGAGTGATTAAGATTGGTGGCGTTCACCCTTTGGGCAACAGCCTCTTTAGTAGATTTGGTTGGCTGTTGTAAAGACTGTGGAGATGGCTTGTCAGGGGGATTGGTGGATTTAAGATCAAGGCCCTTGGTGCGTGGTTTGGGTAATGGCTTGGGTAAAGGCTTGCTGGAGGGCAGTGCGACTGGCATAATGATTGGTGTGACCTCTTCAACTATGGGAGGCCCTTTAACGTTTTGGAAACTAAGACTTGCTAGATTTAAAATACTTTTTTCCATCTCTAAAAGGTGGTTTTCAATGCGAGAGAGTCTAAGGTCTAGCGGGGTAAGGAGCTTTTTTAATGAGTTCCATACTATTTCTAGGAACTCCTCATCGCTTCCCCCAACTACACTAGGTTCCCCCCCAATATTCGCCTGTAGGGTGGTAATATCAGTTGGACGCAGGCTTGGGCAGTTCTCAGGAACGCTTGGAAGGACCAAGTCTTGGGCAACAGAACTTATTACTACTCCCTGATTAGATGGATTGACATTGGTTGGGCAGTGTACCCTAGCAATTTTGGCCTTTTTCCGCAAGAAGGCAGACATTGTAGTGCGTTTCCTTTTGTGAACTGAACCCTTTTGGTGGGGACCCTGGGGATTAACATACTCCTCAATGGTGCTAGGAGAAATCAAAATAGGGGCTATGTATGTATCAGTAGCAACACCCTGGTCACTAGCATGCAAAGGGGAGGTGTGGCTATTTTGTAGTTGGAAGGGACTGGAGGTCAAAGAGGGCCTGGGCGATAGGGGAGGAGTTTGGTGGACCTCAGCCTGGGTTGTGATTAATCGGGGATTGAATTGGTGCTCGGGGCTCTTAACTGTTGCTATGTGACCTAAGGAAGATTTCTTGGACATTGCAAAGGTTTGGGACAGTCTTCTAGCAGCTTCTAGGTCCAGGGATACACGTTTTTGCATTTTGGAAATTTCATGATCAATGGCTGTATTTGTTCTGGTAATAAAGTCCTCCAGGGTTCCATTAACCATCTTCACACCCTTAGCGGCTTTACTACGGGTAGCCCATGTGCACATAGTGCTAGATTAGTTCTAGTGCAGCTTGCTAAACAAAGAAAGGGTGTGGATGGAAGGTGTACTAACTAGAAGGCTGATGATCCAAGGGGATAGGGTCCAGTCCAGTCTCTCCGGTCCTCGAACGGCCTCAAACGGCCCGCTCTTTGCCCGGTCTTCGCCAGAGCGCGTCCGCGCGCGTCCCGCTGGCCGGTGATGGTTATCGAGTTATGTAGACCTTGTAGTGTAACTACGCCCCTAATTTCAAGGGCCAGGGAGGAGTCGGCGGGAAGAGGACCAGCTGTGGCAGGTTAGCGCACTGCCCGCTGGTCCACGCAGTCCCTCGACAAGCCTTGGTGGAGTACGGCTTCACTCCCTGGTCCGCCGGTCATGCAGGTCCTCGCAGTTGGTGAGTCACAGGCTCACGAGCGGCACCCGCGAAGCGGGGGCCGCGAGGCGTGGGTTCAGGGATCAAGGAAAAAGCAGCAGGTGGGTTGATTCGTCCGTCCGTGGAGCAGCCCGTTTATTCAGAGCAGGGACATAATAAAATTAAGTCCATCTATTCGATGTTTACAACCACCGGATCTAATGACACCTTAACTGGTGAGGTATCATCCTGTAACCCTTTGACTCCTCACCATATAGAGGGCTCTTTGCTTATGGAATTTGAGCCCACCACGCCTGCAGAAGTGTTAGTTGCACTGGAGAAAGTGAAATCGGGTTCTCCCACTGATTCACTAGCCCCTCGTAAGTGCAATGAAATATTTCCTCGCTTGGCCTGCTCTCTCTCTAAAATCTATAATACCTCTTTCGAGCAGGCATCTATGCCTAGCAGCTGGAAGGTGGCCCAGGTCAAACCAATCCTTAAAAAGCCCACCAGCGACCCCTCTATTGCCTCCAATTACAGGCCCATATCTTTATTACCCTACTTCGGAAAGGTACAGGAATATCTTGTCAACAAACGTGTCTCCAGTTTTGTAGAAACTCATTCACTTTTAGCAATCGGGCTTCCGTGCTTCCCATGGCACTGAAACGGCAGTGATGGAAGTGGTGGATAACATTCGTCTCACACTGGACAAAGGTGATTCCGCATTTCTGATCCTATTGGATCTTTCAGCAGCCTTTGACACCATCTCCCACAGCATTCTTCATCAACGGCTGTGGGAGATTGGTGTCAGAGGCAAGGCTCTGGCCTGGTTCAAGAGTTTCCTTGCCGATCGGCATACTTACATCAGGATCAACTCTCTGGAATCCAGTAGGATGCCTCTTACTGTGGGGGTACCTCAAGGGTCCATTTTGAGCCCCTTGTTATTTAACATTTATCTTACCCCCCTGGCCAGAATCATAAAATCTTACGGTTTCACCACAGTGTCCTACGCGGACGATACGCAGGTTCTTATTACCTGTAGTCCAGACGTTCTTGACACCTGTACCAGATTTAAGAGATGTATGATCCATATCAGCGAATGGATGAATGATAACAAACTCCAGCTTAATTTCAGTAAAACTGAAATTATGCTATTTGGCAAGGCGAAGACACAGTGGTCTCACGACTGGTGGCCTACAGAATTGGGACCATGTCCGGAGCCCAAAGAGGTGGTTCGTGACCTGGGAATAATGCTCGAATGTCCCCTTTCTATGAAGGCTCAGATTACCCAAGTATCTGGTATCTGTTACGGTATACTACGAAGATTGCGGAAGATTTTCAGGTGGCTACCTATCGAATCCAGGAAACCTTTGGTCCAGGGATTGGTTGTTAGCCGCCTGGATTATGGCAACGCAATGTATACCTCTATCAATGAGGGCCAGTTAACCAAGCTACAAACTCTTCAAAATGCTGCTGCACGCTTGGTGCTAGGTCTCCCCGCCAGGTCCCCCTCCTTGCCCTGTCTCAGACAATTGCACTGGCTCCCAGTGCGACAAAGAAGCCAGTTTAAGATCCTTAGTCTCACGCATAAACTTTTATATGGGACAGGACCTTCTTATCTTGTCGAGAAAGTGGCAAGATATAAACCCTCCAGAGCCTTAAGGTCCAGTACTAAAATCCTTCTGGTACAGCCTAGGGCTAGAACGTCGAGGATGGGCTGTAGAGCCTTTTCTTACCTAGCCCCTCAACTATGGAATAAACTACCTACACATCTGCAGTCCCTTTCCAATCATCAGGCTTTTCGTAAGGGCTTAAAAACCTGGCTCTTTCCGAATTAATCTCCTCTCCTCCGCCCCCTCTCATACTTGGTTGTCGTTTGTTGCTAAGCGCCTTGAGACTTTTGTGATTTGTGCGCTATACAAGAGACTATGACTATGACTATGACTATAAATAGCAAAGTTGCCCGTCATTAAGGTGCATACATATTGGCCCCAAATATGTTATGCTAAGTATATTTTTTAGTGCACATAAATAAGCTGACAAGGAGGGTCTACTGGTGAAATCATACATCACTGATTTAAAAGGCAGGTCATAAGTATTCTCCTTAACCAGATGAGATGGGGTCAGATTTATCAAGACGTTACACTCTTGCAGCATCATCACACAAAGTGATGCAAACGAGTGCAAAATCTTGATAAGGTATTTACTTTCCAACGCATAACTATTGGTTTAAGTAACACACATAGCGCTTTTCATTACAATGCTTTAAGGAGGAGTCCCATTCATGAAACATGGGCATTCCCATGCTACAACCCATGATTTTTTATACAAAAACTATACCTGCTAAAATTGATAGACAATGCTTTACGCCAAAAAATAACTCCTTCTTTAGGGTGCCATTAACAATGAGAAATGTTCCCATTTCTCCTAACTTTTCACAAATTGCATGCTGCAATACACATCACATTTTCAATAAGTGAAAAATTTTAAGTTAGTCAATGCATGGAATTTTTTAACCCGAAGTGAGATCAGGCACATACCTTTGCACCATGGTGCAAAGGTGTGTGCGTGGATCCAAGTAGCCTGTTTGTGTGTTGTGTACGAACACTGGAATGCAATGGTGTGTGCGTGGTGCTAGCTAGCCCGTATGGGTGCCAATGGTGGCGAAGACAGAATCAGCACCAAATCTTAGTAAAATGGTTCTGCGATACTTTCTCCTCCGAGCTCAATGCAGTGTGCTGCGTTCCACTAAAATATAATAAATGTGCTCCAGTGCTTAGAAAGGAGAGCCAGAGGCAAAGAGCTCCAGATTTTTGGTGCTGCATCAAAAATGCTCTGTAGCCAAAGGCGGTGTGTCCAGATTTAGGTATTGACACTAAGAACTAATCTTGTGATCTCAAACTTCATGAAGGATGATAGCATGAGAATTTGTAGGCTAAGATTGCCAGAGAGTTTAGATAAATTGATTTATGGGCAATCATCATATATTTGGAAAGAACTCCTCGGAAGGGCAACTACTAAAGAAGGTAAATGTTGGTTTCTTGAGCAGCTTTCTATCAAGTGAGCTGCAGAATTTTGTGCTAACTGAAGCTGCTGAAGAACTTCAGCTTCTGCGGCTAACTACACAGCATTGCCACAATACAGTCTGGACTGGATTAAGACATTAATGATCGATATGTGAAGGTGATGCTATAAAAAAATGAGGTTTTTTTTTAAACAAAAATTGGCTGTTAGAAGGCAAAGGGCCTAAAAAGGAGGGTCATCAGATGTTGTTCCAAAGATTTAGGTTTTAGGTGTAAGTTCAGTGCTTACATTGAGCCAGGGTGTCCGGAGCACACAGTATTTCAAAGATCTTTGTCAGGAAGAAAAAGAGGTTAGTCTAACGGACGGCTACCTGTTTATTAAGAATGATTGCATGTATTTCAGGACAAATCCTGTAAACTCTAGCTTTTTGAGTGTTTTGGTAAGAATGGCAGATCAATTGCTGCTGCTGACAGGTCTAGTGAAGCAAAGTATCCCTCAGGAAAGAAATAACAATCCCCCCTTAACCATTAATGGGTTAGAGTTTGACTATTTCCTAACAGCACCCGCACTATAATTATAAACAACACATAACACGAATATTATAATAGCTTACTGAAAAATTCAAAGATTTTTTTTGCATTAAAAAAACATAATTTATTAAAATATTATCATCATCAGATTATTTTGCAATTCAATAAAAACATTTTCTACGCCAATATTTCATACATTTCATCACAGGAGTACCAATCATATAAAGGACACAAATCACAATACGAACTAACATAAAAAGAGAGAAAGAAAGCTTTAGACAATATACTCTGTCATTGAAAATGACACATCCTAAAATGATTCTTTAGGGACTAAGCCTGGATGTCCTTCTGATTTCACAAATACAAGTCTGAATCCACCATAGGATTATGTGAACAAGTTTGCGTTGACGCGTTGCAATGGTTTTAATATTTATCAATCTTTGTCAAGACAGTATTTTTATATTTCTCTGTAGTCATTTCCAATATATCGGTCCTTATTTCTTTTCAATCGGGTATTCCTCGGATATACCTCTTTTGATTGCCTGACCTGAGTTAAATTTCGAACGTTAGGCCTGCAGTATTCCTGACTCCTTATTTTCTTGCGATATATATCAGCCGGACTACCAACTTTGGTATTCACCCCGAATTGCTGACTTAGTTATTTTCCCGAAGGTGAGAGGTATAGAATCCACCTCTACCGCGTCACTCTCTTTACATGCAGCGGTTCACCTCAAGGTGCGTCCTTCTATTTAGTATCACTGACAGGTCTAAACATAGCAATACCCCAACACCACGGTTGGCCACCATTCTACTCAGATCATTCAAAACTGAAAGAAATACTGCATCTATGAGAAGACTGGGTCTACTAACCCTCCTGTTATTTTCTGAGAAGTTCTGCATTTGTTAGAAGACAGGTTTTTCAGTGAGCTGGCCTAAACAAAGATGAAGGCTGACACATATTCTTGTGCAAATACCCATTGAAACTCACATATAACATTTGGCTTCCTCACTAAAGGTGCATTTCTGCTTCATCTATAACGGGGTTATAGGACAGTTAAATTGGCCAATTAGTTGAAACCCATTTTATCAATACGAGTTTAGGACTAGAGCACATGCTTAAAAGCAGTGTCACAGGGCCAGAGAGGTCTAATACCAAAAATATCAGGTTCAAAGAAAGGTAACAAAATCTGTGGGATCCATGAAAAGAATTGCAAATTTGCAACAATGATCTGCACAGGTTAGAGGTCATTTGGAGAACTACAAGGGCTGGTTTGAGAATGTAACAGTGTCATTTTAATTGTTTTTAAATAAGAAACATAATTTAGTGCCTGGGGCATTGAATCCTCTACCATAACTTTGATTGACTCAGTGATCAATTCTGTGCTAATGGCCTGATTTTGATGGTTTTATCTTCACCGTGGGATGATAAACCTTTGCCTAAATCCTAGCTCAGTGGGGTAATGGAGTGAGGTGTGCGACGTGAATGCTTTCCTGCAACAATATGAAACTGCTCTTTAGACAGATTTTGCACTGGAGTAATCCTTTGTGAAAAGTATGTTTTTTTGCCTACTTACTGTTTTGCTTATAATTAGCCATGAGAGTGGCAAAACAGGTGCTGGTGTTAGAACTATAGTTTAGGTGCTATTTTCTTTCCACTTGTCTGACTTTTAATTTCGTGTTTGTAGTTCTGGTGACTACCCCACCGCTGCACTTCTGCCCTGGGGTTGCAAGTTTTTGAACAGTAAAGTTAATAGTTCATAGAGGACATTTGTGATGTTCCTGTTTAAGTGTCCAAGAATGGTAGATGGATCGTTTCCCGACTCCGGGATTTGTCTCACTCTAGCTTTCTGTTAATTTAACGTCCAACTTTGCAAGTTGTTTGTTATACATTTGTATAGCTTCTGGTTTTTTTTTCGTTCTAGGTACCTTGACAGTAAAAGGAATTCCAAGATGATCAGTCCATAAAAAATGTAGTGGATTCTGTACTGTAATGTGGTCTAAAGAAAACAATAAATGTGACCTCCTACTTGGGCTGGTTTATTGTTAAGTAGTCTTATTAGAAGAACTTCTAAATCTTTAAGATTCCTGTGGGAGAGTGAGGATGGAACTTCCAGCCTCATGATGAAGTCCCCTTGTACCGCCAAATTAGGTTTTTTCAGTGCAAAATGGCCGATGGCTTCAACTATCACTGGTAAATGTGACAGTAGTGAAAATTAAGGATGTTCGAATAACATGTATTATAATCTGATTTTATCAACGTTGATAGAGTATGTTCTTGTTATAGAAGGAACCTGCATTGCAATAGGCCACTTGCTAAGTAGGTGCTGCTCGTAGAGCAAAATTTGCCGCTGTGTGCGCTAAAGTGTGATAAGTGGATCACAGAAGTGGAAGAGAACATTTAACTTGGTATTTGCTGACCTGAACTCCTCTTTCCTGAGGCTCAAGGAGGCTGCAAACTATAATCACCATGACATCTCTGTAGAATTTTGACCCCTGCAGCATACCGTTTTTTAAGTGAATATGTGCTTAACCATAACTCCTAGAAACACAGTGGGGGCAGATGTGCGCTCCACACCGCACTCACGTCAGAACATTCTTGCACTAGGGATCACAAGTACTACCTCTCACCACACACAAGTCAAAACTAGCTCTCACCATAGTGTGTTTCTGATCCATTCATGCTACCTTGCTTTCAATAGCCATGTAATACAATGTTCTCTAGATGCAACAGCAGTAAGTGAGGACAAACGACTTATTCCAGTCAAACCACTCTCATATATTGAGGCCATGTGGGTAGGGAATAACATAAACCACACACAGTTACAGTGTATTTCAATTCACCAAAATGACATGGACAGGTCAAGTGGCATAATGCTGCCTTTGACCCTGATGACATGATCACTTTGATCCTAATAATATGAAGCCTTTGACTCCTGATGATACGAAGTCTCAGTGTTAGCCTCTTGCCCAGCTGCATATTTGCTGTTAGTGGACTGGGATTATGGAAGTGTATATAAACTACAGGAAGGAAACAGAGCCCTTAAAACAGTGTTTACTTACTTTTCCGGACATCACCTGAGAACAAGTAGCAAGTACTGTGACAGGGGTACCAAAGACTGCACCTAATTAATGTCCATGACAAACACCGTCTTCCCTGATTTAGAAGTGTTACCATTTTCTTTCTTTCCTTCTAGCAATCATTTATATCACAGGGCCATTACCATTCCAGAGCACTGCACATTAAACTGTTAAATGTAAAAGATACATGTTGCTTGGAAGGACTTGAAGGATTCCACACGAGTAACATTGTATTTACGAAGACCTGGCCACAGTTTCCCGACTGAGACAGCTAGAGACAAAATCACTGAACGAAGTTCTTTCATTTATTTATTTGTTTATGCATGTTTATACATCGAGGACATTACCCAAATGTGCTAGAATGCATTACAATAGACAAAGGTGGTTGCATAAGGTGCACATTTACAAATTTAGTAGGTCATTCCATAAGGCACTGGAATTCCTAGTAAGGATTTCTATAGAGAGGTCGTGTGTTCAGAGATTCACCGGAAGTGAGCTGTGTTTCCCTGCAGCTCTTGTGACTCCCGAGTGTGAAATGAGTGTAATAGAATGCAGAATACGGCGGGTCGAGGCAGACAGGACAAAGAACCCTCCACCTGGAATGTGAGCAAGTCCTTGAGTGAGTCATTGAACAAACAGTCAGTGTTTCTCAGGCTTAGGAAGTAAAGCCATAAATTCTCAAGACCTCTGATAAAAGCAAAAAAAGAATGGGATTCAGAATTTTCTGGTAAACGAGTCTGCCTACGTCACACTGTTACGTCTTGACATGCTTTAGCGTTCATACAACGTTGACAGACAACAAACAGTTGCACGCTTTTCCTAAGGAGAGAATCCTTCTTGCTTTAAAATTTTTCTCTTTCAACCAGCTGCTGTCGAAAAATAAAGTCCTTTTTTCAGAACTTTGAACAACGTCAGGGCACCGTTCTGCGTCTCAATAAAGGCAACTCTGCCTTTTACCTGACTAAGGTACCTGAAGTATGTATAAGTCTAATTTTTTCCAAAACTTCGCGTTGAACCAGGCTGCGGAAAAATTAGAAATCTACATATGTAAATAAATCAACTGTATTCGTTTTCAAAGTGACGACAGTGTTGAACGGTTAAACATGGCACGAAGCTGTTAAACGTGTGGCCTATGCTTGATCATAGCACTTCACTGTGCAGTACTCTGAAAACCGTGTCAAAGATAACATAGCCCTGTTTTCTACATGTGTAAATACATGCTTCTAGAACGTTGTGTCAGGAAAGCAAGACCTGCAACGGCGGATTTCAACAAAGGCAGGACAGGCTCACATTCTTTTACCTGCGGTAGGGATTTGTTTAAGAAGGAAATCAAAATAAAAATATCAACAAACAGGTATCAAAACAGTTCACTGAAATAAGTAGTTGTAAATAGTATTTATCTTATTTAAATGTAGTCACGTAGTATGGTCACCAATTTATGGTAGCTTTGTGTCACGTCTGCAGCAACATTAATACCTACAGGAAGATATGTTAGAGAGTGCTAACCTATATGAGAACCAACAGACTGAGGTAGAGCGTAGTGGTGGTGGAAGCGGTTCAAGGGGGCTATTTCACAGCTGTGCATATAAATGGGTGGAGGGGGGGGCAGGGTCTCTTGGTTACTAACCACTGTGTCAGAGGAGCTGATATTATCCTTATCAAGGGGGGTGGGCGGGTGAGATTTGTCTTGTGATGTGTTTGCACTTCTTTTCTTACAGATGCCTACTATTTAATCACTTGTCTACCATCTCATTGCAGCTTTGTCATCATTTACCATTTCCTACTGATTCTGTATGTGAGACACCTTCATTGTTTGTATCTCATTGTCTGTTTGTTTGTCTTGTGACTTTTATCTTACACCATTTAAATACATATTTAACCTCCTAAATCCCTAATTTCCTCACCCTTAACCCTCTATCCATGACTCTTTACGTTCATGCAATTAACATTTAACCCCTTGCCTCTTACCTCTTGCCCCTTACTCTTAAATCTTTATTTATAACCCTTTACTCCACCAGTTATATGTCCCCCTTATCTTTGCATCATTAACCTTTTTCCTAACCCCTTACTCTTAACCCCTTGTCCTTAACCTCTTACCCTTAACTTTACACTCTTACACTAAGCTTACCCTCTACCTCTTATATGCTTAAATGCTCACCCTTAAAATTACCATTAAATCCATATCTTTACACCCTTAACCTCTGATCCCCCTACATTTATACAGTACCCAAACCCTTTACCTGCCTACCATCTTACGTTCAAAGCCTTACCCCCTTACTGTCTTAACCGTTCCCCTCCCCCTTACCTTCACACTCTAAACTCTTTACCGCTTAATTCTAATGATTCCCCACTTACCTTTGCCTTGGTTCCTTTATCCCTTTACCCCCTAGCCCCTTGACCCTCATTCCCTACTGTAGTGTAGTTCCTATTATCCCAATAGGCTCTGCGCATTGGAATAATACCTTCAATAGTATAGGCCTAGACCAGACGTTAACTAGGTCTACTACTGTCGATATTAGACTTAAAGTTTTGGGTTTGCCAGCTAGCTCAGAGTTCACTAGAAACGTTCTCGACTAGGCAAGGAGGAGTTGAACCTCCCTGGATAGACAAGAAGGGATTTAGTTTCTGACAACCATAGAACATGACAACTTTGCTCTCCCCTAATCAAGAGTGTATCTCTAGAGTCGTGTGAAAACAAAAGACGACTTATTTTACTCAGTCAGTACGTGCATTCTTAGTCTCACCAGATTGTAGAGAAAAGGAAGAGACGGGCGTGTTCAATAAAAGATGTTATTTATTGATCAGTCTCTTTTCTCATACAAGAGAAATGGATCGATATTATTGCAATACTTATGGTTAAGTAAAGTGCATACATTAAAAGCAGAAGTATAAAATAATACTGTAAAAACATTGATATGGTTTCTAAGCCATGTGATGGTTTAAAATGGATAAAATAGATACATACACATATACATTTGACTACTCGTACTCAACTGGTGTTTCTAACTACGCCTACCCCAGATGTACCTGACCTAAGCCTAATACGTGGGCGGGAGTAGAAAGTAGCAGTTTAAGTTAAGTTTGTTTTGCCAAGTGACTGACTCAAGAATTCTCTGTGAGGGGTTATTCAGTTCTGTACCTGGAGTCTAGGATGAATGAGGGATGGTATCTCTCGTCTCTGGTCTCGATATTCCAGGCTGCCTGCGAGGGCTACCCGGAAGCGCCGGAGCTGGATATCTCGGCAGGAGAAAGCAGCGTCTCGTTCTCAGCGCGTCAGGAAGGCGGGGCTGCGCCAGCGGGGTCTGCTCTGCTCTGGGCTTCGGCAAGTCTGGCTGCTCCGATCTCGTCACCACCGCGTGTGTTTGCATAGGGCAATATCGGTAATATTTATACCTTTAAGGTGCCGAGATTGACGTAAGGATGGACATAGATACGTCAATAAGGATGTCATACGACCTGGTCGTTAGCACATTCTTTTGCTGAAGTTCTCTGTGAAATCAAAACAATGGCCGCAGGGTTTTTCCCAGATCTGTCATAGGTTTGATTTGTTTTGAGAACTCCGTATGCCTTATCAGGGGCTGGAGGAATATCGCTTGTCTAATTAGATGGCAAGAGTTATGACCTAATCAGATAACACGTTCCTGTGCCGTAGTGTGGCTTAATCAGATAACGGTTCCTGCATCATGGGGGCTTTCTGCATCACGGGATGGCTGCTAGTTAACTTGTTAACCAGAATAGGGTCAGGAATAGGGGGATCGATACAGAACCTATAGGAATACATCACACCCACTCCACGCTAACTATGGACATATTTACGAATCTATGCATAGTAAAACATACTGTAGAGTATCGTGTATACCTTACCACCCCAAAATACATAAATGCATCTTGAAATTATCAAATATACGGAAAAAACATTCATATGTAATATATACACTCAAGCTGTAGAATAATGCTAAAGTAATCACGCATATCTATACATTATCACTAATTTGTATATGAGAATTTACACATGAAATGGCTCTTAATACAGAAAAAAGGTTCGAGACCATTCCATCACAGAATAAAATAATAATGAACATACCAGCGGGCAGCTAATGTCTATAAACTATCTAAAATAAGAAATTTTAGTTCTCTAAGAATAGTTCTTACTTTAAGCAGAAGATAAGTGTCCCGAAAAACATGTAAAAATATTTTGGGGCTGCTGAAAAAAATTGCTGTCCGTGAACTGGAGGGAAATTGTTCATGGTATTTTGCTATTCTAGCTGAAGGCCAAATTCAGGGAACGCCGTGTGCGAGCTTGCTCAAAAGTCTCTATTTCTGCTCTGGTGAGAACATCATATCATTTAGACTGTCGAAAAAGCTGTCAACAGCTTCCTGGGAGAGTTCCACTTACTCGGAAAAAGATGTAACCATGCATTTGTGCGCATGATTGTCTCCATTGACCTTTTGATTAGTATTGCTGACCGAAGGTCGTACCTGATCAATGCTGCTTTCATCTTGAACTTCACTACCCCTTAATCGTAGTGGTGAAGTTTCCACGAATGCCGTCATCAGGATTGGTAGCCGTTGTGGGCAGCACATAGCATGAGCCTTTATTGGACTCAACAATGTTTCTGCATCCATTGGCGCATCTGATTGTAGCGTCAGACAGGTGTCTAACACGCATTCTTCTCCGCATAGCAAGCACCGCAATACAGGTAAAACACATCGTTGCCACATTGGTCGAAAAGAAAGAAACCAAGTCATGTTCAGGTCTCTAAGCCGGGATAGTCCCAGGATTTTTGATATCCGGTCCCGGTATCCAATGGCTAGGATTGTTTCTTCCCTTGTCGCAGGTGTTTTGTCTGTGACATGGTTTGCCATAACGAAATATTAGGACTAAGAATAGGATTCCTGCAATTAGTCCCAAAATGAGGGGAAGTCCGCCAAAAATCGAATGGACGAAATCTGGAAAAATACCCAGTATGGCTTTGAATGGTGTTAATGCCATCGAAAATACTGTCTTAAATACTTTTGAGACTCCACTGGTATCAGAAATATTTAAGATTTCATTCAGGATTTCTGCGAAATGTATGGGGGAATTAGTTGATAACAATGAATGAATCTCTGCAGTCGTCCTTGCGACTAGGAGATCATACGTTTCTTTTGATGACGTGAGCCTTGTCGGCGTCTGAAGAAGCACTGTTTTCATTCTGCTTAAAGTATCTATTCGAATAGAAGTAATTTTCAAGTTGGGCCATGCCCTTGCCTCCCTGTCTGGAAAGGAGCTGGGGAACAATAAGCGTCCACAGCACTTGACCTTCGCAGTCGTAGTTACGAGATAAGGAGTCCCGGGCATAAGACTACAGCATCTGCGGTCCACAATTAGAATGTAACTCCCATTATAGAGTCTTTGAAAGAATGGTTCTATCTCTGTTGCAGGTGCGCCTAGCTGGTGACATAAAAGGTTATTTGAGTTCCCTTCACAGGCTCCATGCAAACTAATTCCATTACACAGAAGTGTACCGCTTAGTGACATCGCACAATTATTGCCACTAAGAAACACTTTCTGTCCTTTATTACTGACACATGCATGTGAATAGGGCAAGTTCCATGTTGTTTTAATGTACCTTTTTCCCAATTTTTCGTACATGCCAGCCTGTATATATTTTTGGCAGTATTGAAACCTGAAGGTTGATATTGGAATATTAATTATCCCATGTATTATCCATTCACTGACAGGTCGTTCTGACATTGTCACTGGTAATCAATCGAGTTTCTCAATGCTCAGGATTGTATAATCAGCACCCTTTTGTGCCATACTGATTTGTTTATCAGTAAGGTTAAAGATATTGAATAGTGACGTTGTGTTGATTAAACGCCAAGGCACATAGCCTGAACGCAGATTTTGTAACGTCCAGCCTAGCTGTACAATAGAACGCAATTGAGACTGACCGTATTGTAACAACAGTAAGTCTTGCGATAATATGTCGATTGCTGAAGACACAATGCTGTCCAGAGAAAAAATTCTGGAGGACAGAGTCATTAACCCATTGTCCACTACAGAAAGTGATTTTTCCAAATTAATACGGTCAATTTCCCGTATTCTTTCTGCTGTCTCAATTTGAGTCACCTTCCAGGCCTCGTTGTATGCTGCATATACAGAGGCTGCTAAGAAACGTTTCTGACGCTGTTTGCGCGGTCCCATAATGAAATCACGCAAGTCAGCACCATCAGTAAGTAAAGTTAGGTGTTGCTTAATTTCTGCCAGTGTGGAAGTTTGTAGCCACTGAAGGCATAATTTGCCCACACTGTAGGTGGTTATTATTCCTGGGTGTTGTCTTTGGGAATATCTAGGGTCTGGCCTGGTCATTTTGAACCCCTGTGTTTTGTTCAGGAATCTGTCTTGACAGTTATTAGTATCTGTGGGCAAGATCAACCACTTTTTCCAATCAGGATGTGTTCTGTTTTGGTTCAATACATAATTTACATCTATCTCTTCATCTGTAGAGCTATTACTGTTCATTGTTGGTTTTGGAATAGACGGTTTATTTAAGTCTTTTATTTTGGCTAGTCCAAGACAGGTAGTTTGTTGAACAGTGTCATTTAAAAATATAATTTGTTCTGGGATCATGCAGGCTCTAAACAAAGATTCTATACCCTGTACTTGCCATTCTTTTGTACCCCAAACACTCTTTACTTCAACATTTTTGTCCCAATAATCAAAACCAAAAGTATTCATCTGTTCAAAGAATGAGTCTGGATATATCAATTTCGTGTTTGTTATCATGGTCTTTGTCCCTGTCTTATTTGACAATTTGAAATAAAATGTTTCAGCATTACTTGTGTTAAAACCTAAATAGTATGAATATTTGTCATAAACGGTTCTTGAGCTTCCTTTTGGAGGGGTTGCACAATGTTCCCATTGATTATAATTTAAAACATTTCTAGGTTGTGCAGATCTATGTAGAAAATGGTTACCATAGTGGTTATAACAGTACATACTATCATAATTTGTCGAACCCTGCAAATAATCATGTTTGGTAAATTTAGCAGACATCACTAAGTCAGACATCATATTATTTATACTTTCAAAGTCCCAATCATCAGCAAATGAGCTTGGTTTTACAAAGTCACTCAACGAGATCTTAATTTGGTGTGGATATTTCAGGATTTCAACCGGACCATAAATTTCGTAGTCAGTGTTGTCCCATGCTACCCCACCCGGTATAGGATTGGCTGTGAAGTTGACTGAAGAAAGTTCTCTTTTCTCGACGTGTGAAGATGTGTGTGGTTTGAGGATCAAGTTGATTTTCTGACTTGCTGTGTCCATTTTAGCATATTTTCCCTCAATGAAGCGTCCCAAAGTTAGTACGATGATGAGCCAAAGTATGAGGATAAATGCACCAAAACCCACCCAAAATTCAATCCATGGAGAAATCAGATATGTTTCTTTCAGTTGTTTCAAAAGTACTTTAACTTTATCTTTAAAGGTTTTTGTTGATGGCTGTGTTTTTGATTCAGTGAAGCCTTCAGAGGAATCATCGAAGTTTATGAAGTAGCCGGATGCAGTTCTGTCAATTGTTCCAATTGTTTCAGGATTACTGTTTCTTGCATAGTCGTTTGTTACTTCAGTATAGATTGGTGTGTTTCTGCTAAATGTTTTTATTTGGGTTTTCAGAGGTCTAAGTTCCATTGCATTGTTGCTTAGTCCTTGTTGTAGTTCTGTAGGCGTTTCGAATGTGATTAGCCTCTTAGATTGAACCTCTGTGTTTGTAGCAAATCTTGGTGTTCTACTACTTATCGAGAGTCCACTTGGCCTACTATTTGTTATCGGCCACATGATTGTGGTTTTACCAGGTCGATGGATACAACTCGGTTCTCCTTTTTACCAGCAAGCGGCGGTAGTACAACTGATCTTGTCCCGTTGATAGACAAGACAGGAACTGCTTTTCTGTAAGAAGGCCCAAATTCCTTCTTTACCGCGATCTTTTCTCTGACTAGATCCCCGACTTTTGGAATCCAGACAGGTCTTGCTGGGACAGGTGGTGGTTCTTCAGTGGTTGTTGGCTGCTGTTTCAACTTTATGTTGCTCAGGTCTTTTCTTGTTTCGTTTAAGTCCTGCAAAATAGCCAAACGATCTTTGATATCAAAGCATTTTTCCTTCACCACTGAAGTCTGACTGTCGAGGTCTAAGACTAACATCCTAGTTCCAAATAATAATTCGTACGGACTGAATCCCTTCAGAGAATTTCTTGGCAGGTTATTTAGACTACGTTGGACACTTATTAGATGTTTGACCCACCCAGCTCCCGAACCTAATATCCTTTCTGTTATAGATAGCTTTATGCCTTGGTTTTTTCTTTACACCATCCCGTATCCCTCAGGAAGGAAGTGAGAAGAGTCCCGCTGTGCTATGCTCATTTGGCCATGTTTCCCCTCAGGCTGGAGGGCTAGAGTGAAAACAATGGTCAAACGTAGCATGCTTCTAGCGTATATGCCATTTAGACTCGCAAATCTTTGTATAACAGTCCAGATGTCAGCCGAGTGCTGGTGACCTACATTATAAGTGGAAACTAGCCTGTATATGTTAATCGGACGCTTTGCTTTTTACTGTTGATTTTTTCTGGAGTGAAACGACACGGTATTACACCGTTTCTCTCACCACTGCGATTTCTGTTACAGTTTGGGCAGTTCTTTACAAACATGGTATGATGCAGGCTCATGCCTGGCCACCAGTACCTTGATTGTAATTCTTCCAGAGAATCTTTTAGTTTGAGGTGTCTGAGACCCTCGCCCATATGTGCGTCTGCTATTAACAAGGTTCTCCTGTCCATGTTTGGAATCACTCTATCCCCCACTCCAGGGATTCGAGCAAAAGGGACGGAGTTTGCATCGATTATGTATGTATAATTGAGTGGATAGTTGATCGGTAGCGCTGAGCAGTCGCCTTTTGATGACGTTTTCACCGCCAGCACTGTTTCACCGTCAATATACTTCACTGTACGCTTTTTTCGAGCTACGGAAGCCGATTTAGTTGCTACCGCTGTGGCTGTCTCAGCCAATGAATTCCCTGCAACGTGAACGCCATCACGTTGATGACTCAGTGAGTGTGTCACGTGAGTCTTTGGTAGTTCTTTTTGTAAAAGAGCTATTTGTTCCCAAAGCAGTTTCTGCTTTATTGTTGCATCTGTGTCATCTTTGTAACCGTTTTGAATCCATGTCTTCAAATCGTTGTTATATGATTTGACGCAGTAATATGAATCGGACACTATAAGTGTCGGGAATTCGCGATCCGCATTATCTAGCGCCATTTTCAATGCTATTATTTCAGTCTGTTGTTCTGAATTATTTTCTACTGAGTGTGTTTTTGTTAATAGAGGTCTTAGTTTACCTCCGCGCCACACTTCTTTTGTAATCTCACATGTTGGGTTGTATGCTTGTTCTCCCCAAACGGAGGGTTGAGCATGTCCGTCTGCATAGATTACACAAGCGTATTGTCGTAAGGGCAGAATGTCGATAGGCAGAGGGAATGTTCTTTCATATTCTAGATTTTTCAATTCCTTTAGTTCTGGATCAAAGTAGTAGTATACTTTGTCCGTTGTAATTGAATTCACCCATTGTATCCATTCCGGATTCAATGTTGTTGTTGGTAAATTACACGGTGTTGTTAATGCCTCAAAGGCTGATTCTGCTGTTCTGACTGTGATGTGTCTACCGTCCGCTTGATCTTTTTCTCTAGCTATTGCGGTTTGAACTGCAAGAACAATGTTTTCTTTAATGCTGAATTTCTTTTCAGCTTCTGTGTACAAGTGTGATTTGAATGCAATTGGTACCTTCTCTCCCTCATTAGAGGTCAGGTATGTGAATCCGCATCTTCCTGGGATGACTCGAATCACAAGATTGCGTGTGTTATCACGTGTTTCTAATTTTGTTTTAATTAACATGTCTGTTTGTAAGGATCTCAAATTTTCTGTGTGTATTTGAGTCCAATTGGTTCTTTTAAAATCTGGTTTTATTAGATCATAAAGGGGTTTGACCCTTTCTGCGTAATTTGCAATGTATGTTCTTCCGAAATTTAGGAAGCCTAGAATTGACTGTAGGTTTTTTAGTGTTCTAGGTGCTTGGAGTACGGCACATTTCTCTAGGAAATTGTCAGCCAGGCTTTTGCCTTCACTTGATAATTCGTATCCTAAGAACAGGACTGTTAGATGGGCAATTCTAGATTTTTTAAAGTTGAATTTGTAACCCTCTGCTGCGAACCCAAGTATTATGGTGTTCACTCTCTTCAAGTGAGTATCCAAGTCATCATCTGTTAGGTATATGTCGTCGACATAAGATAATGCTTCGTCATCATATGTTTGTAGTAATTCTGTTACTCTCGCTGAGAATACCCCTGGGCTATTCTTGTACCCCTGGGCTAACCGACAGAATTGTTTTTGAGTGCCATTTATTGAGAACGCAGACAAATATCTGCTCTCTGGTGCTATGTTTTGACAAAAGAATCCATTAGAGATGTCTAATGTTGTTTTGTATTTTTTGCGCACTATGTTATTCATTAGTGCAGCACTATGCGAGTTTTGCACTGCAAAAGTTTTGCAACATGAGTTAAGGTGTCGGTAATCCAAAACTAGACGATATGAATTGTCAAAGGGTTGTTCATTTGTCAGGTGCAAGTTTCAATCACCCCCTGGTATTCTAATTGATCTAGGATTTCTTTTACCTGTTTTTTAGCTTCTTGCTTAATTGGGTACTGTCTTTGTGCAGTAGGTTGTGATTTTAACTGGATTTTGTGAGGAGGAGAGTCCTCATCCCATCCTACATGATTTTTATATAAAGCAGGAGCTAGAGCTACAGCCCACTTTCTTGCAAGTGTATATTTTTTATGAATTGGAATATGATTTGAGAAGGCAGGCATAATTATTTCTTCGCCATGTGGGCACTCCCTGACAAACTCTGGTTGCCAATCTTTTTCAGCTAGAAGGATGTCATAGCCCTTGGAGAGATTATCCCAAAAAAGGCCCCTTATTTTTCTAGTCTTATCCCCTTCTATACGTAAAGTTATTTCATATATTTTGTGAGGTTTGCTAACTCTGGTGTCTGCAGTTTCCACTTGAAGATATTCATTCGTGTCCACTGTCTCCAGATGATTCATAAGGACTTTGCGAGCTATGCTCACCTCTGCTGCGCTGTCTAGCATTGTCTGAGCCCATTCTCCGTTTTTCAGTTGTGTCCTCAGTATTTTCGGCATTGTTAACTACCTTGATACTGGCTACCTTCTTTTTTGGAAATTGTAGTTTCTTTTTTAGATGAGCAGGTTCCTTGTCTTTGGACTTGGCGTGCTCTTCTCTTTGTTCTGATCGTCCTCTTCTTTCCGATTTCTGCGAGGAAGTCTGAAAAGATTGAGAGGGACGTGTATCAATGTCTTGATATTTATCAGGCTTCTTTATATTATCCCTATTTCTAAGGTTATATCTTTTCCCAGAGGGGTCACTTTGGGGTGACCTGTGTCTTTGGTTCGGAGATTTTTCTCTCCGCCGAGGAGACCTTCCTCTGGACTGGAATTTCTTTTCTTTAGGATTGGATTGTTTGTTGCCATCCCAGCTCTTTTTTTGTGATGTTGAATTATTATTAAAAAATATTTTTTCAGGACTTTCAATCAGTTGTGGTTTTACTGGTATTCCACCTAAACTATCTCTACCTAGTTCCTCATAGGATTTTTCTATAATTCTGGCAATTTCAGCTGGTTGGTCTGCTATATCTGTCTCCTTTAACCTCTGGCGGATCGCCACGTTTGCTGCTTCTCCCTTTATGTTGGCTAATAATATAGCCGAGACCTGCTTGAAGTCTTTCAGTAATTTCATACCAAGAGTTAAAGCGGGTTCTGGACCGTATTCGTCTTGAATTTGTTTTAGCACATCTGGTATTACCGAAATGGATGGAACACCGTGCGTTTTTGTGTAGATGGAAGCAAAGACTGTACCCCAGGTGTCACAGTCCTCCACGTGTGGTGTGATTCCCATTGGAAGACAGATAGTCAGAATCCTGTGTTTTTCTAACGGGGTGGTGTCTGGAAACACCGCCTCTATTTGGGTGATTTTTTGTGCTAACCAGAATGGTATTTGTTCCCGTTTAGCTGGTACTTTACCTAGGCAGGACTGTATGTTCTGTGGTGTAATTTTATTTGTGTTCCCCTGATGAGGGGTCAGCTGTGGAATTTTAATTGCTGGTTGGATTGTTGAAGTCCGCATTACATATTGGACTAATTGTCTATGTACTTTTATTAATTGTTTTAGCTGTGTTAAAAGCTCTGGTGCAGGCATTCTTTCAATGTCTGGATGTGGTGTGTATCCGGCTAGGACCGGCCACGTTGCTCCTGGTCTACCTAATGGACCGAGCCTGGTGATGTGATTATTATGTTTTAGGGCGCCATTAAACAAGAGCAGGTGCTCTTGAAATTTAAGTGGTACTTCCACCTCCTCGAAAGGAGTGTATTCATTAGGAGGATCCTCTGTTTTGTAATAGTGGAAGTGCTTTGTTACAGCGTTCGCTGCTGGAAAGTGTATCCATGAATAGAATACCTCTGTCTGCCGATATTCGTGTGCCTCAATTACGAATATGACTGTGCCACCTCTAGGTGTCAGTCCATTTTCTATAAGTTTTAAAGTTACGTTGACCGGGATGAGTATTATATCCGGGTCTGCGTCTTGCATAGTATTATCAGCCGCTACTAGTTCAGCTGCTGATCTAGCTGTCTCTCTTTCTTCATCACTGTCTACCATTTTACCGACAGGAAGGTTATTTTGTTTGTTTGCAGATCAGGTTCTTATGGAAACAAAGATTAGATGCACAATATTTTGGAACAGTGTATCCTTCAACGTTGACTAAACCAAGGACCATACATAGGAGTTTCCTCCTGCGAGGTTTGCCGGATATTACCTTTCACCCACTCCAGACGTCTTTGGAGTATTATGGGAAAAAAGGGGTCTGAGTGAAAAAGCACGACTGAGTTACTCTAAATGTCTTACGTTAGTTTTATCGCCCATCCAAACGTGTTGGGCGCCATGTAGTGTAGTTCCTATTATCCCAATAGGCTCTGCGCATTGGAATAATACCTTCAATAGTATAGGCCTAGACCAGACGTTAACTAGGTCTACTACTGTCGATATTAGACTTAAAGTTTTGGGTTTGCCAGCTAGCTCAGAGTTCACTAGAAACTTTCTCGACTAGGCAAGGAGGAGTTGAACCTCCCTGGATAGACAAGAAGGGATTTCGTTTCTGACAACCATAGAACATGACAACTTTGCTCTCCCCTAATCAAGAGTGTATCTCTAGAGTCGTGTGAAAACAAAAGACGACTTATTTTACTCAGTCAGTACGTGCATTCTTAGTCTCACCAGATTGTAGAGAAAAGGAAGAGACGGGCGTGTTCAATAAAAGATGTTATTTATTGATCAGTCTCTTTTCTCATACAAGAGAAATGGATCGATATTATTGCAATACTTATGGTTAAGTAAAGTGCATACATTAAAAGCAGAAGTATAAAATAATACTGTAAAAACATTGATATGGTTTCTAAGCCATGTGATGGTTTAAAATGGATAAAATAGATACATACACATATACATTTGACTACTCGTACTCAACTGGTGTTTCTAACTACGCCTACCCCAGATGTACCTGACCTAAGCCTAATACGTGGGCGGGAGTAGAAAGTAGCAGTTTAAGTTAAGTTTGTTTTGCCAAGTGACTGACTCAAGAATTCTCTGTGAGGGGTTATTCAGTTCTGTACCTGGAGTCTAGGATGAATGAGGGATGGTATCTCTCGTCTCTGGTCTCGATATTCCAGGCTGCCTGCGAGGGCTACCCGGAAGCGCCGGAGCTGGATATCTCGGCAGGAGAAAGCAGCGTCTCGTTCTCAGCGCGTCAGGAAGGCGGGGCTGCGCCAGCGGGGTCTGCTCTGCTCTGGGCTTCGGCAAGTCTGGCTGCTCCGATCTCGTCACCACCGCGTGTGTTTGCATAGGGCAATATCGGTAATATTTATACCTTTAAGGTGCCGAGATTGACGTAAGGATGGACATAGATACGTCAATAAGGATGTCATACGACCTGGTCGTTAGCACATTCTTTTGCTGAAGTTCTCGGTGAAATCAAAACAATGGCCGCAGGGTTTTTCCCAGATCTGTCATAGGTTTGATTTGTTTTGAGAACTCCGTATGCCTTATCAGGGGCTGGAGGAATATCGCTTGTCTAATTAGATGGCAAGCGTTATGACCTAATCAGATAACACGTTCCTGTGCCGTAGTGTGGCTTAATCAGATAACGGTTCCTGCATCATGGGGGGTTTCTGCATCACGGGATGGCTGCTAGTTAACTTGTTAACCAGAATAGGGTCAGGAATAGGGGGATCGATACAGAACCTATAGGAATACATCACACTACCCCCATCTTAATTCCAGTACTCTAACCCTCCTTACATTAACTCTTTACCCTTATCCTCACCCGTAACTCCTTATTCTCAACACTTACTCATGACTTTCTACCATTAACTCTTAACACTTGCCACCTTACCCCCATTATTTTAACCCATTACCCTTTTACCCTTACCTATGGCCCCAACTCATTGCCCTTTACTCTTATGTTTATCTCCTAATCATTAACATTTAACCTTTAACCCTGTGCCCTTCACTCTTTACCCTTAACTCTACAACATCATAAAAAAATCCCTATAATAATACTTCTTTAATTTTATTATTTACAATGAAATGACAAATGTTGAAGTTGTACTGCATGAGGAAGTGCCCATGGGAGAATTGCATGACGATGAAATTGATGCTAAATACTGGTTTGTTCCATTTCTGACTTGGTGGAGAGAAGGAGCGAGTCTGCCCTCTGGCCTGCCTGGGGTTGTGATTGGAGTTCCAGGGTGCCTACCGTCAGAAGGCTTGTGAAACACATATATGAGAACACTGCATGTTAGGACTTCAAGTGAGCGAATAGGAAGGACAACAAATCTTTGAATAATCATAGTGCACCAACATTTCCATATGTGCCTTTATGTTTCTGTCTGCTTTGGAATATTTTACCCACAGTGGGTGCAATTCTTTAGGAGAGTTGGATCCCTCCTTCCTCACTCTACTCTGATTATGAATGCCCCCCTGTCATCATTATAAGCCCAAGCTTGTACATATGCCATGAAACCTGGGTAGAAAGCCTGAGATAACTTACTGCCACCAGCATCAGACTATTTTGCTACATTGCAATCTACTCAGTTGCTAGAATTTCATAATGCCAATGGAGACTTATGATTAGGGCTGAACAAAATAGAGCCATTAGAAACCACTTCTGGAAATATTTTGTTAAAATATATCACTTCCTGGCCAGGGCAGATCAATGACTACCTGTGATAAAATCAGAATAATAGAGTCACAAGCTCACATGTAGCATACATGTGCATACTGCATCTTGTTGTAATTCTTTACCCTTCATTCACAGCACCGCTATACCAATAAAACATCAGTGATGCCTGCTCAGAAATCGATTCACAAAGTTTTGTGCACGAGTAGGTTTTGCTTACATCTACAAATATCCTTTTTCTAATTGACGTGTAGTAGGGTGAATGTTCCTCTTCTTTCCTTGCTCTCTCTTTCCCCTTGCTGTTCAGTCTGAGTATATATGGAATGTTGAGTATGTCATGGAATGTTGAAAGTCTCATGACAGTCAGTTGGTGTCAGCAGGCTGAGCAGGTAGAAGGTTGCTCCTGGTGGGGCATACATACAGGCCTACTTACCATCTTGGCTACTTCCTAATACTTATATAACCTGTACCTAATTAAAACTTCTACTTGGAACCACAACCTGGACTTCTGTGGACTTTCTACTACAACATTTTGGTGAATATCTGGTCTTCAAACCCTGCGTGATTTTAAATTTTATGGACTTACAATTAATCTCCTTAATACAACTAAGAAATCTACAATATTCTGTAACTACATCAAATAACCCAAGCTTGAAACATCTATTTGTTACCTCCTGGCAGCCCCAGCCCGACCAGTGACCAAAAGACAGCCTTACCTGGGCATGCCAACATCCACTCAAGCTTGGTGAGTCTTATTCTGACTTTTACTTTCCAGCTGTTTTTTCATTGTTACCACTGAACTTCTGGTGTGTGCTTAGATTACATGGAGCACTGCCTTGGATGCCTGGAGTAATTCAAACAGACAACAGTAATTCAAACAGAGACACAGCTGGCTTGATCACCGTGCTGAGTTTCTCCATGTTGTTTGGAAAATTACAACAAGATTTACTTCGCATTCAGCGATAACTGCAGCAGTGTTCAACAATGGCAAATGTGTATTTGGGATTGTGCTTAAATCAAGACAAGAATCTTTTCTTAGTGATCACCAGTGACCCGAGGAATCACCAGTGCCCTCAACTTTCCATTGCCTTCTTGCCTGCCTGATGTGAAGCAATGTGCCAACCCTTCTGACTCCGTTTTGCCGCTTTTACTCATTGGCCTTCACAAATGATCTTTTCAGGTAATATACTTCCTTTATTTAATTATTGGAAGGATTGATGCCGCTGTTCACTATGTTTCCCGTGAGTACTTTTTGCTACTGCCTCTATCTCCGCCTACTTTCACTTCAAACCTCACTCGAGCTGACATACAGAGCGCACACAGCCTTCCCTACATTGTAGTCTCCTCCGATGTCTCCGTTGTTTTCCTGCACGTTCTTTTCTTTCTGATGCATACAGCTGCTTCTGCACTCTTACGTGCCAAGACGTGCCGAGAGCCACGTGACACAACATCACTATGCATGCTGCCATTTTGCAGTTGGCACCATCATTGCGGTTTGCCTTCCTGTCTTCTTGCCAACCACGTCCTCCGCGACACATTTGACTGGGGCTGTTTGCATGATGGTTGACTCCTGCTTCGACCGTGACGCCTGGTGCTTTGGGTGATATCCCTATCCTCCTTCTACTGTGATGTCATCTTTTGGCTGTGTTCTCCTGTCAGGTACATTTACTTTTCATTTTACATCCTGCCACAGTCATATGGCATCCTGTTTCTGTTTTCTAGACCTGACTGTAGCACATGGATATTTATTTCTGATATATTACCTCGAGCTTCGGACACCTTGACTAATTTTCAAAATGAAAATCTATATCAAGTTACTGTTTGATTGCTTTTACATGTTCTCATGGAGATTTCTATGGAGCCGTTTGCATCTCCTTCTCACTCAAGTCTTCATGAGACTATGCTACTGAGTCCTCTTCAAGTATCCTGTCTCATTTCTGACTACGGTGACTAATTTATTTATTTTAATTTGTTTCTTTTATTCTTTACAGCCTATTGTACATTGTTTGTGCTGGTGATATATTCGAGCCTGTCTAAGGTCATTTGCTTTTCAGTTTCTTCCGTACATTGAAATAACAGTACATCTTTCCTCAGTGAAAAGTATTCATTACTACATTTCTGTACTCTATCCTTTTGTTTTGCAATGTGTGGCATGCCTTACTTTTGTTCTACGTGTGTGAGTACCGCTTTACAATTCTTAATAGGAGGTTACATAGTTTTTACCTGTTCTGTGATTTATTACTTTCACCTCCTTTCCTTATATTTGTACGCAGCTTTTATTCTACAGCTTCTGTTATCATGGGGTTTACTTTCTTGAATTCGTACGTACGTTCTTTCTTCATGTAATGTCTACATTTTACAATTTTAGGCCTAGTTCTTCAGTCTTTACACAGTTATTGCGCAGTTCTTTAATTTTACTTCTCATCCTTTATATTGGGGTGTAAGTAGGTGTACTAATTAGTTTTTTGGTTGTTCCTGAGGATTGACTATTTTCTATTCTACATACATGTTCATTTTTTTTTACATTCTGTGCTCTGGTATTTCTCTGTTTGCAGCGCGGGTTTGCTGTTTTCTCCTTTTCACAAAACGTCGGGTTGCCTTGATTTCAGGCTTTCTGGTATTGGGTGTATTTTTCTTATTGTCATTACTAGTTTCACATTGAGATTCTGTGTGCTGTTTCTTTTGGATTTACAGAATTTTCTTTGTGTGTTCTTTCTGTGGCATACGCTTTACTTCTCTTCTCTCTCCTTGTGAAAATAGGGGATGGGTGTGGTTCTCTTCATTTTATTGTTTTGCTTTGTTCATATTCAACACCTCTTTCCTCCATGTCATTTTGCTGCCTATTTTAATGCTATTATTCTATTGTTATATGGTAATTTGTATCAATTTTCAATTCATCTTTTATTGCACTTATTTGTTCATGTAATGCATTATTTTCTTTGCACATATTCTTTCTTTGTTTTTTTTTGTGTAAAGAAAGAGGATATGTAGTAGGGTGAATGTTCCTCTTCTTTCCCTGCTCTCTCTTTCCCCTTGCTGTTCAGCCTGAGTATATATGGAATGTTAAGTATGTCATGGAATGGTGAATTTCTGATGTGGGTCATTTGGTGTCAGCAGGCTGAGCAGCTAGGAGGTTGCTCCTGGTGGGGCATACACACAGGCCTACTTACCATCTTGGCTACTTCCTAATACTTATATAACCTGTACCTGATTAAAGCTTCTACTTGGAACCAAAACTTGGACTTCTGTGAACTTTCTACTCCAGAAGCCTCTTTTGGCGCTTGTTAAAAGATTTACTCACACAGCGGTTTCCATTTGAATAAAAGTGTACTATGGAAGTGGAGTATATTTTCCAGAGGTGGAATAACCTGGATGTGAATGCTCACAAACTTACACATGTTCAGAGATTTACTTTTATTGAGGGGACAGTCTTAAATTGGTTGTGGGGTTTGTTAAAGGGTTTGTCCATGGGGGAAAATATGTGTCCAGTAGAGAGAAAAAAAAAGAAAAAAGTGATCAAATTTTCAAATGCTTTTTTTTCACATGAAAATATACACACATTTATTTTTGTATTCAAAGCAAGAATTCATTATTAGTTTCAGAAGTACCCTTAGAAACTTACAAATGTCAAATATTTGAAGTGTACTTATTGAAAGCTTTATACATGGCTAAATCTTTAATCTGTATCAATGCAAGGTGTTAAACTTGAAAGTGGAGATTTACACAACTTGTTTCTGATGATCATTTCTGATGATCATTACCACTTTGGTCTGAAATCAAACCCAAAGGATCATTCCACCACTCAAAGCAATCAAGCTAGCCCAGCCATTCTACTACTACAAGACCACTTTAATTTTCCCTGACTATCTCCAGAGGTGAAATATATAAAGATTATCTACAATAAAAAGAACTATAGATGCCTTCCAATGGTAAGTATCGAAATAAAAGTAGCCCTCTGCGTGAGCCACATTGCTTATAGCCCTGGGTGAAATTTGAGGTAATCCGGCGCAATCGTGTTTATTTTTCGGTTATTAAACATTACTCTTGTTAAGCGAAGTCCAGAAATTACGCCACTGCACTATGCTGCACAATTATGTGCCATCTGCATTGAAAATTTAACAAAAGCGCACAGGGACAATGCGAATGACAAAACCCGAGTGACTGCTGTTCACAGTGCATCTATTGTTTTACACTTTTGGTAGTGCAAAATATGTCCAAATCTGAAGTGTGGTTTTATGGGATAAAAGTGTAGAACTGAGACTCGCAATTCAGTACTGGGCTGTTTGTGTGATGCTGAAGTTGGAAACGTGGTGCTTGAAGTGGTACCTTGGTATTGGGTACATGTGTGGTAGTGTGATGCTGGAAGGGTTGCGGATTAGTGCTGGGTGTGGTGGCTTTTGAGGAACCATTGGTTCCTGTGGTGGAGTGTGTAGTCTGGCAGTGTTGTTGCAGGGTTTCTGTACTCACACAGAACTGTGCACAGAGGAGTGGAACCTCGGCAAATTAGGGTGTCCCAAAACTTACCTTAGCAACCAACTCACCCCTTACCGAGCTAGCTACAGTGTCTCATTGGACATATCAAACTCCCAATGTTTAGACAAACCAGAACATGAACTTACAGTACCTCAGGGTACGTGGGACTCATGAACACTCTTTCATTATATTATCATTACAAACCAGAACATGGAGTAAAGAAGACACATGTGCATTTGAAATGTTTATTTACTAATGCCGTCTTCTCAGGCGCAGTATCTTAGATAATACAAGTATACTTATTATCAGTATCAAAATTATCAGCATAGTTACTAAGACATAAAAAGCGAATGGTGACAGCATGTTAACATGCTGTAATGAATAAGAGTTAACAACACTTATATCTCACCCTCCCTAACACATATATTATATTATTAGCTAAGAAGGCCTCTTTGGGTTGTTTTAGGGCGGGCCCATACCTTAGTGTCCTAGCATGAAGGAATCACATCAGCATACACCAGCTCTCTCTGCATGTGCACCGCATCAAGTGTGTTAACAATTCTCGTGCAAAGCAATATCAATCCCGCCTCAAGCCCAAGTTGGCAAAGGCTGCACTTGTGTTATGACTATGAAGGCGTGGAGATCAGACCTCATAACAATACCATATCGTGTTGCTCCTGAAACTTCAGCACTCTCCGTGCAGACATGGTTTATTAAACAAAACTGATATCAGAGCAATAACATATTATTCTCACATACACCACGGCAAACCACTAGGTTGAAAGCTAAGTCAACAAATAATGGTTCGTGTGCAGAAGTTGGAAGAAAGGAAAAATGGCGTTTAAATCTCAAATGTACCTATGCTAACTTAACACGATATAAGGATATATAGGAGCTATACAACACCCCCCCATGATCCGAGAACGGACTAAATAAGATAACAGAAGTGCCATCACATGAGAGCAGAATCCAACAATAAACGAGCATGAATAAAAATTCAATTAAAAAAATTAATGCTAAAAAATAGCCCACAAGTATAATGTGGCTCAAGCCAATAGGCAAGCAAAAATAAAATTTCTTGACCAAAAGTCAATAAAATCAAGAAAATGCTATCAATCAGCATGTCCATTTGAGGCAGTGTCTATGATAAGACTGTATATGAAAAGTAAGCTGCAACAGCCTCCAGGAGGAAGTCACTGTCCTCATCCGAAAACAGTTCAGCCATCCAATTTAAAAGATGAAAGGAACATACGTGATCTTCCAGCACCGGATCCTCTATAACCATCAGAGGACAGCTCGGTGGGTTTTCAAGAAAACTTTGTTCCAAGAAATTTTGCGCTGCCGACAACACATCCCAGGGACCCATTAGTCCATGTGCCACCGCCAAGGCCATAATCCTTTCGTCAGAACAAACCAACTCGTGAGCAATGATAGGACTCATCAGTTGATCAAAATCGACGTCAGAAGATATTGGTCCGCAGAGACACAAATCAATGGCCCAAAGGAAATCACAGGTCAGGCAGCGAAATACAGGCTGGACACAGGTGAAATAGGAGAACCGAAAAGATAATCCAAACGCCGTGCTTAGAGTCGCCAACGGCAGTGTGCCATAATAATCAAGCATGCGGTTGCGAAACCGCGTCAGTAGCAGCTGAGCGTGGTCTTGCACAGGAAGGGCATCCATATTTAAAAAGGCAGAAAACCACCAATGCGCCAGCCGCTAATGCAAGTAAAAACGGGAACCCTCCAAATAAGGATGAAAAAATAGAATGGAAGAAGGCAGGGATGACTCCAAAAATCTTCTCAAAGGAAGTCACGAGACCACCGCTAACAACTTTAAAAAAATGCGCTAGGCCCGTTGTGGAGGATGCGTTAAAGATAGAACGGACCATGGCTCCGAAATGCAAAGGCAAATCAGTGTTTAAAAGAGCCTGAACCTCCGTACGGGTGTTAGCAATGTGAAGCACGAAAGTTTCACGGGCCGAGCTCAAGGCCACCTCTTTCTGGGACAATAGAGCTCTTATTCTAGCCATGCCGCTGAATTCTGCTCCCAAGGTCGGTATCTGTGGCCAAATGGAAGACTCCCTATGTTCACGTGTGGGAGGATAAAGAACATTTCTGCAGCAAATAACTCGCTCACTAACTGTTACTATGAAAGCTATACCTTTAATTAAACCACAACAGTTTTCATTATTGAGCATTAAATAACTACCATTCTCTAACAATTTAAACGTGGGGATGATAGCAGGAACTGGCGTGCCCTGTAAAACGCAAGCCATATTCGGTCGGTCCTTGTTACATGAACCGTGTAACTGTATGTGTCTGCACATTAAAGAATGATCTGGCGTCTCAGTACACTCATCCCCCGTTAGATAAACTTCTTGTTCATCCTTGAAACATCTGTATGTGTATGGGAGTGACCAGACCTCATGAAGAAAACCGCTACCTAAGGGTTCAAAACGACCTATTGGCACATATTTCATACAATTTGAAAACTTATATAAAGCAAAAGGCAGTGTTATTAAACCGTGGATAAGCCACGTAGCAGTAGTGGCTTCTGCCACAGAAAAAGGTAAAGATTCCAACCTTTCAATATGGAGCATAGAAAAGGAAGCATCACGCATTGAAAGCAAGCGTTGTTTATCTGTCAAATTAAACGGTGAAAATAAAGAGGAAACGTTCATGTATCCCCAGGGAACTTTACCCATTTTCAGAGTCTGAAGTGTCCATGCAAACTGCATGATTGACCGTAATTGATTTTGACCATGGTATAATACTGACACTTCATCATGCACAATATCAACAACAGACGACACAATATTATCTAATGTGTAAATTCTAGAGGAAAGCACGTTAATGCTATTGTCAACAACTGCAAGCACTTTCTCAAGATTCGCCTGATCAATAGCCCTAAGGCGTGAAGCAGCCTCAATCTGTGAGAGTTTCCAAATTTCATTGTAAACCCCATATAACCACCGTTTCGACCTGCCACTAGCTGGGCCCTTAATGAAATCATTCAAATCCACGTCTGCATTCAGTTTGGAAAGGTGATACTTAACCGCAGGTAAAGTTGAATGTTTCAGCCAAGCTTGACACAACTTGCCCACAGAGTAAGAGGTGACAGTATGACTCAAATCAAACCGGGGATCAGATCTAACAGTCTTAAAACCGTCAGTTATATTTAAAAATCTTTTTTGGCAAGAATCAGCACTACGGTGCCAAAGCAGCCAACCCTTGGGATTCATACTGGAAATGTTAAAGGAGGAATTAAGAAGCAGAGCCTGTATATCTTTAATGGACAATCGAGTAAAATTACTCCAATCCTCATATTCCTCCAACTCCGGGAAAGACGGGGTGTTTAACCTTTTAGATGTAGCCAATCCAAAGCATGTGGTCTGGGAAATGGTTTCATTTAAAAACAACATATGATTCGGGATGAGACATGCACGGTGCAAAGCCTCAGTGCCTCGTACCTGCCAGGCCCTTGAACCCCAAACCGATTTAAGGTCTATTGTTTCCTTCCATAACTCATAGCCCCCAGTAACTAATTGATCTAGGAAGGCCTTCGAATACAACAATTTTGTATCGGTAAGTCTAACCTTGGACAGTGGCTGTTTGTGAAATTTAAAATAAAAGGACTCGGGATTGGACTGGTTAAAGTCAGTGAAATAAGTATACTTTTTAAGAAACGTTTCTGAACTCCCTTGTGTAGGAGCTGGGCAATGTTCCCACTGAGTAAAATTAACAGCATCCCTTCGGGAAGATGTTTTGTGTAAGAAGTGATTGCCATAATGTTGGTAACAGAACAATTCACCATAATTAGCAGATTCTAAATATAAATCCTCAGCATCAAAAGCAGCATAGTATTTCAAATCAGAAAACAAACTTTCCACAGCATTAACATCCCAATCATCAGAACGAATGTTTTGTTTCACCACATCCCCCATATTAACTCTTAGTACATTAGGAACATTAACGACTTCCGTTGGGCCATGAATCTGAAAACGAACTGCATCCCACGCGATTCCATCCAGAACAGGCCATGCTGTGATGTTAACCAAAGTCAAGTCTCTTTTTAATCTGTGTGTAGAATGTGAAGAGGAAAGTGGGGCCAATGTTCCATTTAAATGAGTAATGCAAGTTCTCTCCTCGACATAGTGTCCATTCATAATCCGGAAAAAATAAAACACAAAACCAATTGACATAAAAAGGTAAACCGAAAAAAGGACCAGCCAAATGTATAACCAAGGAGGAATCAAAAAATGTTTTTTAAACAGGCTAGCATATACCGCAATTTGAGAGGGTTTTTTCGAGGCAAGGGAAGCAGAGTCAAATGAAAATCTGGATTCCGTGGCTAAACGAGCTTGCAGGTCAGGCATGGACAAATCAGTGGGGTATGTATAGTCTGTCTCATCAATGTTAGTTCCGGGTAAATTATTTAATAATGGACTGGAAACAGCAGGTAATTCGATGGCCACCGCAGGTTCATTATTAGAAGCAGTGGGCATAATTGAATTTCTCACAATGGAAGGACAGGAAACAGCTGGTGTCATGCTAAGAAGAATCGGACACTCTGTGTATCTTGACATTGTCAATAGAAATAAACCTGTTTTCCTTACGACCTGGAAGTGGTGGTAAAATGACTGTTCTCGTGCCCTTCACTCCAAGCACTGGGACCGGAGCTCGATAGGAGGGACCAAACTCTTTCTTGTTGTCGATCTTCTCTCGAACCAGTTCTCCAACTTGGGGTAGCCAGCCAACTACCGGGATCTGCAACGCATCATCCGATGTGGAGGGCAAATGTTCCTTTGCAAGACTGTCTCTGGTCTTTTGTAGATTCTGTAAAACATTGCAATGTTCATCTGCGTCAAAGGAAGTGGCGCGAACCACAGAGTCTAGACCGTCAAGGTCAGGGACGTACATCTTGATGCCAAAGAGCATTTCGTATGGGGTCCGCCCACCCAGAGACCTTCTAGGGAGATTATTAAGAGCACGCTGCACGCCATAGAGGTGAGCCAGCCAGTTTCTGCCAGTGCCTATAACTCGGGCTGTCAAAGATTGCTTTAAATCACGGTTCATTCGTTCAACTACACTATTACCCTCAGGTCTGTAGGGTGACGAAAACTTGACTTGGACCCCCATCGAAGTCATGGCATCCTTATACGCCTTAGAGGCGAAAGCCGGACCCTGATCCGAATGGAAGGTACCACAGGCAAAAATCCCTATAAAGATACGCAAATCTCTAATGACAGTCCGTGAATCAGCGCTGCGATGTGGCCATACCCACACAAAGCGTGTGCATGAGTCAACTGCTACTAAGATGTACTTATACGCAGTATCAGATGAAAAAGGACCGCAGTGATCTAAATAAACACAGCCTAGTGGTTTATTAGAAATGTACAACTGAGTCTGTGGCGGACGCGTAGCAGTTGAAGGTTTAATCTGCTGGCATATGTCACAAAGAAGGACATAATCACGCGTCTGTTTGTACAGTCCCCGCCACCAGAAACGTAGTTGTAATTGAGTTACAGTGGCCGAGACGCCCGCATGCGCAGACGCCACACCTTCATGAGCCGCTGTAATCAAGTCTGCTCTGCGATCCGAGTTGGGAATCAGCCGTTCCCCAACCTCAGGAATTGTCACAAAAGGAACCTTTTCGGGACTTAAGTGGTATTTATACTTCGAAGGGAATCCCGCAGGATGTTTACTTCCCTTCTCAGAGGCAGCAATCGCTGCCAAGATGTCGCTATCAATCTTGGTTTTAGACCTAGTAACTGCTGCAACTAAGTATGTAGATACTGCAGATTTCGCCGCTTCATCAGCAAGCGAGTTGCCAACAGCGTGAACTCCTACGCGCTGATGACCGAGAGTATGAATCACATAAACGAGTGGCAACATAGCCTTAAGCTCTGCCACTCGAACCCAGATCATTTTATGTTTTATTGTGCTACCCTTGGAATCATGAAAATCATTTTGAATCCAAAAGAACAAGTTTTCATTGTAAGATTGGACACAGTAGTAAGAATCACTTACAATTAGAGTAGTAACACTTGGATCTGCGTACTCCAAAGCTAGTAAGAGAGCACGAAGCTCTGCCAATTGTGCGGTGCAATCGCCCAGGGGCAACGTGTGCACTTCCCTGGAAACGAACTCATCATTCAACATAGCACCGACCACAATGGCGCATGCGGAAACGTAGGCATGTTTAGAGCCATGCGCAACCTGCGCCGACCCATCAGTGTAAATGATGCAATGGAAGTCCTCCAAAGGTCGCATAGCCAGAGGAGCAGGATGAACGAATTCATACTGCAAGTACTCCTGCGACCGTAAGGAAGCGTCAAAAATAAACATGACATCCGTGGATGACAATGACGCAGCCCACTGAATCCACCGAGGGTGCAAAGCCTTCGAATTTGGTACACTGGCTTTCGTGACCGCCTCCAAGTGAGGACAGGGTGTTACCACTAGCATGCGTTTCCCCTGAGACAGTGCTCGTTCTTTTAGAATTGCCATCTGTACAGCAGTTAAAACCTTTTCCACTGTGGGAAACCGCATCTCAGCCGAAGTGTACAAGTGTGACTTGTAAGCAATAGGTACTGTGTCACCTTCATTAAAAGTGAGGTATGTGAAACCCACCGTCCCAGGAATTATTCTTATTACCAGGTTGGTGTGGTTATCACGAGTCAGTAAATATTTAGAAGCGAGCAGATCAGCCTGCAAGGATTGCAAAATGGCTGAATGCTCAGGCAGCCAGCATGATTTTGAGAAAGTTGGTTGTATCAAAGCATACAAAGGCTTGATACGCTGGGCATAATCCGGAATGTAAGTTCTGCCGAAATTCAAAAAGCCCAGTAAAGATTGTAATTTTTTCAGTGTTGTTGGAGCGCGCAATTGTGCGCACTTCTCTAAGAAGTGAGGAGCCAAACCTCTACCTTCATTGTTGAGCTCATAGCCCAAAAACAACACTGTGTGTTCTGCAATGTGCGATTTTGCAAAATTAAATTTGTAACCCATGTCTGCAAAGGTACAAATTATGGAATTCACTCGACACAGATGCATCCAAATTTCGTCGTCTGTGAG
The DNA here is from genome assembly GCF_964261635.1 of Lissotriton helveticus. Taxonomy (NCBI): domain Eukaryota; kingdom Metazoa; phylum Chordata; class Amphibia; order Caudata; family Salamandridae; genus Lissotriton; species Lissotriton helveticus. The sequence continues at coordinate 1,534,598,089 of NC_136067.1, forward strand.
ATAAATATCATCCACATAAGAACATGCATCCGGATCGATTCCCTCCAATAGTGTGACTATTCTGGAGGTGAAGACCCCAGGACTATTTTTGTAGCCCATTGGGAGTCGCCGGAAGCATTTTTGCACACCAGCGGACGTAAAACTTGTCCATTGGGAGCTAAAGCCATCCAGTCTGTGGGCATAAAAACCATTGGAAATGTCAAGCGTTGTCTTGAAACGCTTACGCACTAGACTATCCACTAGGGCAGAGCCGTGAGTATTCTGTACTGCACAGTTACGGCAATGCGAGTTCAAATGCCGGTAATCCAATACCAAACGATATGATCCGTCAGGTTTGGTCACAGTAAAAAGGGGATTATTCATTGGTGACACACACGTTTCAATAACTCCCTGATATTCCAATTGTTCAAGGATTTCTGCGACGGCCGCTGTAGCTTCACGCCGTATGGGATATTGAGGCTGAGGCTGCGGCTCAGACCGCAAAGGAATTTCGTGGCATGGGGACAATTTGTCCCAACCACATTGGTTGCGGTAGAGAGCCGGTGCAAGAGCCCGAGCCCACTCTTCTGCAAAATGCTGCGCACGCTCAGTCGAGACAGTGTGCGCGAAACTGGGAAGGATTACCTCCTCCCCTCGCGGCGCTGCGAGCACAAAAGGTGGGGGCCAGTCAGCCTCGGAAAGCAAAATGTCTTCAGTCGCTGTCACCCTCAGTAGTGGACGGAGCGCCTCTCTGACTATGGTAATCTCCGCCGCGCTGTCCAGCAAGGTCAGAGCCCACGTCAGATTCCGAAGCCGCGTTCTCACTATCTGTGGCATATCTATGCGCTGTTAAGGCTGCGACTTTCTTCTTCGCAAACTGTGGACGCTTAGGCGTAGAATCCTCCAGCTTCTCCTTGTGCGGCCAATTGTCCTATAAGCGGCCACCACAATCTTTGCTAACTGGCGGGGTTTGTCGGCATCGGGCAGAGCAGCCAAAGCATTCGACACCTGAAAGTTAACTGCATCTCCTTTAACATTGGAGAGAACGAGAACACTCACAATCTCAAAAGAACCACACAGGCGCATACCCAATTCAACCGCTGCCTCTGGACCGTGATCATTCTGAACACGTCTAATGATTTCAGGCAGAGCATTCATAGACGGGGTGCCGAAGCACCTCGTATAAACTGCCGCAAACGTTTTTCCCCAGCTTTCACAGTCAGCAAGTTCAGGAGTTATATCCTTCGGTAGAGTAATCGTTAACATTCTATGTTTATCAGCAGGAGTAGAATTCGGAAAAACCGCCTCCAGTTGATCAAACTTCTAGCCAGAATGGGAAGTCATCGTTGTCAACAGGACGCGCACCAAAAACCGAATTAACCATCACTGGATTGAGACGCATTCCGCCTCGTTCCATGGGAGCGGCCGCACCCCCCTGGGGACCACCAGGAAGATGTCGACCGATGTATTGCACCAAAGCACGAATCACGGAAATGGAAACAACATGTAGCCTGCGAATTTCTGCCAGGGTACAAGCCCCGTGATTCGGGTGCGGGGTAAAGCCACCCAACGCAGGCCAATTTGTACCTGGAATTGAGAGTGGACCTAACCTCGCAGCGGACAAAGAGTGGGGGAGGGCGCCATCAAACCAAACTCGATGCTGCCAATGATCAATAGGAATTTCCAATGCCCTGTACGGCGTATATTCAGCCGGGACATCCGAGGCGGTGTAGGAGTGGAACAAACCAGAATTAGCGTCCACAGCCGGAAACGTAACCCAAGAGTAAAACAACTCGTAAGGAAACGCCGGATCTGCACATACCACGAAAATCACAGCCATCCCATCTACTGGGACTTGGTACGTCTGAAGATGATTGCGTACCGCTACGCGACTATGCTGCGCAATAGCCACCGCCGCCATGTCAACACTGGAAACAAGAACACACAAAGAATACTTTGTAGCACAACTGGGTAGTAATTCAAAGAAACTGTTTGAGAAAGAATCAAGCTTGAATAAAGACCTATTTCAAAAAATAGGTAGGTTTCACCGACACCCCGTTTTCCGGAAACGGATGTGAAGGGGTTAAGGCATGAACGATAAACTACTCGAGTGTCATGATATAAGACCACCGAAACCGTTGGGCGCCATGTTGCAGGGTTTCTGTACTCACACAGAACTGTGCACAGAGGAGTGGAACCTCGGCAAATTAGGGTGTCCCAAAACTTACCTTAGCAACCAACTCACCCCTTACCGAGCTAGCTACAGTGTCTCATTGGACATATCAAACTCCCAATGTTTAGACAAACCAGAACATGAACTTACAGTACCTCAGGGTACGTGGGACTCATGAACACTCTTTCGTTATATTATCATTACAAACCAGAACATGGAGTAAAGAAGACACATGTGCATTTGAAATGTTTATTTACTAATGCCGTCTTCTCAGGCGCAGTATCTTAGATAATACAAGTATACTTATTATCAGTATCAAAATTATCAGCATAGTTACTAAGACATAAAAAGCGAATGGTGACAGCATGTTAACATGCTGTAATGAATAAGAGTTAACAACACTTATATCTCACCCTCCCTAACACATATATTATATTATTAGCTAAGAAGGTCTCTTTGGGTTGTTTTAGGGCGGGCCCATACCTTAGTGTCCTAGCATGAAGGAATCACATCAGCATACACCAGCTCTCTCTGCATGTGCACCGCATCAAGTGTGTTAACAATTCTCGTGCAAAGCAATATCAATCCCGCCTCAAGCCCAAGTTGGCAAAGGCTGCACTTGTGTTATGACTATGAAGGCGTGGAGATCAGACCTCATAACAATACCATATCGTGTTGCTCCTGAAACTTCAGCACTCTCCGTGCAGACATGGTTTATTAAACAAAACTGATATCAGAGCAATAAATTATTCTCACATACACCACGGCAAACCACTAGGTTGAAAGCTAAGTCAACAATTAAGGGTCGTGTGCAGAAGTTGCAAGAAAGGAAAAATGGCGTTTAAATCTCAAATGTACCTATGCTAACTTAACACGATATAAGGATATATAGGAGCTATACAACAGTGTTGGATGGTCACTCTACGCTCTCGTTCTCTATCTGGGGTCAGATGGAGCCTCTGAGTTGAAAACAAACCCATCATTGACAGCTACTATACTATAGTTCAATGTATTTTAAAGAGTGCCAGTCTTTCTGAGAAATGTTACTACAGTAACGCTTATATCACTGCGCAGCTGCTGAAAGGTGTTTTGTTTACAAAATTCCAAATGCTCAGCACTGTGTATTACAACTGTTCAGGACAGTCAAACAGGTTTGGATGGGACAGAAAATAGGCCCAGGCATCAAAATAAAAGTGGCCAGTGCTGGACTGGGATTAAAAATAGGCCCAGGCACCCTAAAAATAAAGTTGCCGACATTTGCAAATTGCGTTGTTTTGCAAAAAACTGCATTAGAGTTTTATGTATTATGAAAAGATGGAGACAGGTTCTCTAAAAGAGGCATTTTTTCTTAAGTTTCACTAGAATTAAAAAAATGCCCATGTTGCCAGGACTCTTTGTGCACGGATTAGTTCTAAAGGTGAACACACCTAAATATAAGTGATGCCACTTCTGCTCAGGCTCCCTGCCCCTGCTCAATCGGCATACACAAATGGGCCGGCCCAGTGAGAGACTAGGAATGACTTCTCCACCCCATTGGTAAAACGGAGGTAATAAAGGCCCATCTGCCTCTGGAATGGTCGCTCTTGCCCCCACTGGACCACTAGCAGCATCTGAAAAGCACAGACACAGCCCAAACCAACCTCCATGCTGCCCAGAAAAGAAGTCCACAGCTGCAACTCAGATACCTATTGTCCGAGCGCCCCCTTTACCAATCACAACCTAAAAGTGGCCTTGTTACGGAATTAGATAGCTAAAAATGTGGAGAGTTGACTAGGCCCAGGCAAAATTTCATTTAACTCGCTTAATATTGCACAATTTCTACCAATTCGTATTCAGTTGGTACACACAATGCTTGAAATTACACCATTATGCCGCATTGCATAATTGAGACTTCATTCGGGAAAAAAGCCTATTGAGGGAGCACAGGAAGAATGGGATGAAACAAATGCATCACATGCAACTTTGTGGCTTTTTTTGTGTGGAAAATGTGTCCTTGTCCCCAAATGGGCGTGAGGGTGCCATTTTGGTGTGACTCCATGCAAATGAGGATACTATTTTCTATTCCCTAGTATCCAAGATGGCCGACGGGTAAGGAGCTCCGCCCGAGAGCTCCCTTGCTAGGGATCGCCTTATGGTGAAAAATACAGAAGAAAAGCTCCCCATCCAGCCTCCACCACCCTGGGGGTCTGAAGGCTACAACCCCGCGATCTTCCAGTGCCGCTCCGCTGCTATCGCCAACAGAGATTAAGCTGGCTACAGCAGCAATTAAAAAGACCTAGCAAGATGGCCAAATGCACAGTTGAGCTGCTAAAAGCAGCTGAGAGGAGAAGGGCTTAGGATCACCCCCCGGTGACATCTACGGGCGTCACCTAACTTCGGGGCTTAGCCACGGTTGCTCTGCATCCCGCTATGATTGCCTCTCTCTACGCTTCCCATAGCAGCTGCCTTACGCCTGAGATGCTTCACACAGACAAAGCAGCAGGAGAATCTCCAAGCTATTGCCGCCCTTGTACCCCAAGCGATTCCCTAATGAAACGGGAGAGAGCAACGAGTTCCTGTTTACCATCCTCTCTTCCCCGTGACTGTCCGTCATGTAATGCAGCACCCTGAAGTTGGCTTACTCACCTGATTTGTGGTTGGGGGTTCACTGGATCTGCAAGCCACCATTTCAAGGATAGAGGTCTATGGGAGCGACTGGGGTCCTCCACTTTGGTGGTGAAATTCGTATGCAGGAACGCCGCTTCCAGCCTGTCTTTGTTGAGGATCGGCAGCCTGTTTTATGCCTCAAGACGGTCTCCCCCATCGGGAACCTCGCCAATATCTTATTGGTAAGGATGGTTTGTTGCGAGAAGGCCATTTTATCCCCTTCTATGAGCCCCTCTCCGTGGCCAGATCACTCCAGTTCGGAGAGCGAAACCAGCCCCGGGTGCTGTGATAACACGACCCTGACATATTAAGGGTCTGCATACTTGACTTGAAATGTACCCCTGATGTTAACCTTTTTGGTATCTGGGATTTTAATTGAGTCCTGCTACTGGCTCAATTCCCCATCCTCCACCACTCTTTTTGTTCACTGTTTCCTGCATTTTTTAAAAATATTTTTGTTTTTCCTGTAACCACTTCATTACTATTCTTCTTTTATATATTTTCCATCACTGACCAACTTTAAATCATTGTTGTGTATTCAATCCTTTCCAATTTATTTGGATCTACTCTTATGTAACGAATGTAATTATTTTGTCCACTTCTATTGTAAAGTGCTCTGATACCTCTAGGTCTAGTTAGCTCTATATAAAACTCTACAAATGAATAAAAAAAATATAATATTAAATGTGCACCATTTATCAGACACTGATGCAATGGCAAAGAAGCCCTCAAGAGGCACACTAATTGTGCATCACATGAGGTGCTGCTAAGTCTGTGTTCCCCTTAGAGTGCCCATGGGGGGTGGTGATGAGAGACCCCAGACATCCTCCTGCAGGAGGGTGCAGTACACACCTGTCTGCCGTGGATCACTGCTCCCCTCTGAAGTGAGAATGGTTTAGTCAAGTGAAGTATGGCGTTGTGGCTTCGTACCGGACCCTGTCTTTCACTAACGTATTCTCCTCAGAAAAGGTGGAACTGTAAGTGATTGCACCTGCACACAGGGCAATGCAATTTTGGTGTATTCGGACACACTGGGGTATATTCACAAGAAAATGTTGAAGCGCGGAGCAGCTCCAAATTTGGCAGTGCAGCGCTCCGACATTTTCAAAACATATGGATGCACTGTACCCTCAAGAATACAGTGCACCCCTATGATTCCCCTAGCGCTGGCACAAAAAATGCTGCCTAGCGCCAGCGCAGTCATTCTACCGCCATGCGGCAAGGGTGCCTGAGCTGATATTAGACATGAAGTGATTAATCTGTGCCACCTGTGAGTGGAAGGGATTACAAATGTCAATTTTTACATTTGATTTCTGAGTGAACAATCTGCTTCGCGATTAGGGCATCCAGTTCTTTATGGATAGTGCACTCCAACAAGAACTGAAGGCAGGAACTGCCACCTAATCTATTTAATGGGGATAGAGAAATCCTGCTGGAGATGAACCAGTTGGTGCAGATGCTTTTTGATCATAAAATAAGGCAGCAGCTAACATCCTCAGTCTATATGATAGTAGTGTAGAGTAGCTGCAGGAAATCTTTGCACCAATGCTCTTATCTTCCCATATAATGTCTCTCTGCCCATTGCAACTCCAGTGTGGCCTGCAGGATATCAATTTGGTCCTGCATATGGTTGACTATTTTGAGTGATATTACCTTGATGTAGCTGCGTGACCATTCCACAGACACCAGGCCATACCGATCACCCTCCTTTAGTTATAAAAAATTATTCTCCCATAGCACAGGTCTGACCCAAACCTCCGCCGGCCAGATATATGTGGACGACAGTCACTATGTCCTATAGTGAGTTGTAAACCAAGCACTGTGCATACCCAGATATATATAGGCACGAAGAATATAATAAAATACTAATAATAATTATGAATAAATGGAAATGATATATGCAAAAAATGATAAAAACATATCAAATAACATATCCAATAAAATATATAATTAGCCCTTAATTAACTTTTAAAATTAAATCATATAAAATATATATAAACAATAAAACAAATTCAAACAGAAAAAAAATTAAAGTTTGGAGGTTTCCTACTCACTATTTCTACTCCAAACTGAGCAACAATTGGACAATGTTGGACTTTAGAGCGGTCAGATTTACTCTTCCAACTCCAAACTGAACAACAATGTGGAAAGTTTTGGACTTTGGAGTGCTCATGGTTGCTATTCCTACTCCAAATTTAAGCAACAGTAAGGAAAGTTACTATTGACACTGCACCAAAAGCAGCAGTAGGGAAAGTGTTGGACTTTGAAAGGGTCAGATTTACTATTGCCACTCCTAAACCAAAAAAGAAAATAAATATATATAGATAGCGGAATACACAGACTATATTGAAACAAATACATTAAAATACATGACACATTCTACAATAATTAATAAAAATCATAATACAAAGTGTTCATAAATTAAAAACATTAAACTAAATAAAGACATATATGTATATTAAAAAATATACATATATATATTTGTGTGTGTATATATATATTATGCTTAAAAACTTTGATAGATAAGCAGACATTTCAGGTGAGCAAATGTAGAGTGTCACTGGTGTTGAGGGTGCTCTATACAGTAGCTGCCTTCGGCCTAAAGTAGGGAACTACCCAGAGTTCTCTGCTTATTTTTTTGCATAATTTATGCGTCCCTCTACTGCAAGGGTATTGTTTTGACTTATACTGGGTGCTCCCTTGTGTCTGGACAAAGCTAAACCTCTCTGAAGAGCAGTAATGACAGTGAAACATGTTTCAGGGGTTGTTTTTATTCATTTCAGGTTGGCTTAAATGGTATTTTACCAATCCAAAGCTGTAATACTGTGCCTGGAGTGTTGAATGGCTTTTGTCATTTTACATTTCGGCATGGATAGCACTGTGCTAATCCTATGCTTAAAAACTTTGCTAGAAAAGCAGGCCTTTGAGGTGAGCAAATTTAGAGTGTCGCTGGTGTTGAGGGTGCTCTATACAGGAGCTGCCCTCCATCTAAACTTGGGAACTACCCAGAGTTCTCTGCTTCTTTTTTGCATAATTTATGGGTCACTCTATGCCTGCAAGGGTATTGTTTTGACATATATGTATATAGCACTGAAAAAAACAAAGGTACAGGAACAGTATAGTTAGGAAATAGAATTTAAAACCCCTTAGAAATTCACTGAACAAAACATATGTTACAGGGATGTTATAACTAGACTCAGATTTTACACACACAAAACCATAGAAATTCAGCATTTATAGTTACCTTCGCCAACTATAACCCTTGCAATCCACTACTTATGACTGCACATATTACAGCACTCATGACATGGTCAGTGACATCCCTGATGGCATCACAGAGGACATCTTAAATGGCATCACTAATGACATCATCTAGTGAGTGTATTTCTTAACAAATTCTGAACTTTAAAGATAAACACTAAGCGGATGTATGACGGTACAACGCGTATCGTTTCAACGCATGCCTTTACAATGCGTCTTTAACAACGCAAGTCGTTACAACGACTTGCAAAGTTGGGCGCGGATAGTGAATAGTATAATTTACTATTCTAACACCAGTCCCCGTGGATAGTAGGGAAGGTGTTGGAATAGTAAATATACTATTCTTTATCCTTTAGCGCCCTCCAGCGCAAGTCGTGGTTATGACTTGCGTTGTAAAGGACGCGTCGTAAAAGCACTGTGGGGTGACATCCGCGTTGAAAAGGATGTTCCCCACACTAAGCTTCTGCGTAAGTTAAATTACTATTCTTTCTGTACTTCTGAGTGATACTATTTCTAACATTTGCTATCTGATCCGCAATCATGCTTTCAAAGCAGGTGTACTATTTATCAGTAAACTAGCCTCTACACAGAAACGTGCCCCCTGCCGATGTATGTGTATGGTAGTGCTTTGTGACACAGTCTAAGCTGTTCATTGAGACTTCACTCAAACGTGATGGCTGAGTATAGTTCTGTTTTATGACATACTGACCAGTTTCCTTAGACCTCTCTCCTTTGAGATGAATGACTGTAGTAGTAGATTGCAATAAATTATTGTGCTCACTAGGACCTTTCTCTAGGGTGATGGCTCAGTGTAGTAGTCATTTACAACACACCTACCTCTCTGCTCACATCTTTCTCCAGGATAAAGAATAATGTTACTAGTGGTTTGTCACAGAGTGGCCTGTCCGCTAAGACCGCTTTACAGGTTGTATGTTTTAGTAGTTTGTGTAAATCTGGTTTGCAATAGATTAGCCTACACAGTAAGACGTTTTACTTTTGTCATTAGTGTTTAGAGTAGTGGTTTGGAAAAGACAGGACTATCCGCTGAGAAATGTCTCTCTTGTGATAAGTGATAAGTGAGTGTAGTAGTTGATAAATTTACAGTAAGTGCTGTGCTGTACATCTCTCACCTGTATCTTCTTATTTAAAAAACAATAAAATGGTGTTTTATGAAGTGTAAGTGTACTTTGCTTAGAGAAGTCAACAGTGATGTCATTTGAGATGTCATCAATGATGTCATGAGTGATGTTCCTGGCCATGTAATGAGTGATATAATATGTGTGGTCATATGCAGTGCATTGCAGGGACGTAAGTTATCGTTAGCTCAGGTAACAGCTGAATTTCTATGGTTCTTTAAGAGTGAAATCTGATAGTAACTATAGCGTCCCTATATCCTTTGTTTTTTTTCAGTGAATTTGTATGGGTTTTCAAAAATTATTTTTCCTAACTATAACATCCCTGCAACCTTTGTTTTTTTCCGTAAAAAATAATAATATATATATACATATATATATATATATATATATATATATATATATATATATATATATATATATATATATATATATATATATATATATATATATATATATATATATATGGAAAAAGCAAATGCGCAAGCGCTTTGGAGAAGGCTCACCGCAGCCTCCAACCATCCGGCTTTCATGTGGCTCCCAAGCAAAAACTGCAGGCTCTCTCTTAGGTTGCTTGAATGTCCGACGCGTTTCGGGGCCAAAACCCGCCCCTTATTCATGGACTGCAAAAGAAACACCAAGATTTCATAACCTACTCGATTTGCAGGACTACAAAACTCCAGGAACTACAAGCTCCAGGAGTCCTGGTGCCGAAACTCCACCCACTTAGGGCGGACGACGCCCTCTTCTTGAATAAAATGCATTCAGGAAGCGCAAACCGAGTATGGTGTTTCTTTTGCAGTCCATGAATAAGGGGCGGGTTTTGGCCCCGAAACGCGTCGGACATTCAAGCAACCTAAGAGAGAGCCTGCAGTTTTTGCATGGGAGCCACATGAAAGCCGGATGGTTGGAGGCTGCGGTGAGCCTTCTCCAAAGCGCTTGCGCATTTGCTTTTTCCATTTTCCAGCGGCCTGCCTTGGTCGCGGAGAGGAGCTCCGCCTCAATACAGGAACAATTATCCACGTATTGGTAGCCTGAGACGATGCAAACGATCATCGTCATTCAGCACAGTCTCCAGAGAAAAATGAAGCAAAGACTGAAGCCTTCCCTCGTGTCCTACTAAAGGACTCTAATGACATTACTATATGCTTAGCAACACCAATCTACTCAAGATTTCATAACCTACTCGATTTGCAGGACTACAAAACTCCAGGAACTACAAGCTCCAGGAGTCCTGGTGCCGAAACTCCACCCACTTAGGGCGGACGACGCCCTCTTCTTGAATAAAATGCATTCAGGAAGCGCAAACCGAGTATGGTGTTTCTTTTGCAGTCCATGAATAAGGGGCGGGTTTTGGCCCCGAAACGCGTCGGACATTCAAGCAACCTAAGAGAGAGCCTGCAGTTTTTGCTTGGGAGCCACATGAAAGCCGGATGGTTGGAGGCTGCGGTGAGCCTTCTCCAAAGCGCTTGCGCATTTGCTTTTTCCATTTTCCAGCGGCCTGCCTTGGTCGCGGAGAGGAGCTCCGCCTCAATACAGGAACAATTATCCACGTATTGGTAGCCTGAGACGATGCAAACGATCATCGTCATTCAGCACAGTCTCCAGAGAAAAATGAAGCAAAGACTGAAGCCTTCCCTCGTGTCCTACTAAAGGACTCTAATGACATTACTATATGCTTAGCAACACCAATCTACTCAAGATTTCATAACCTACTCGATTTGCAGGACTACAAAACTCCAGGAACTACAAGCTCCAGGAGTCCTGGTGCCGAAACTCCACCCACTAAGGGCGGACGACGCCCTCTTCTTGAATAAAATGCATTCAGGAAGCGCAAACCGAGTATGGTGTTTCTTTTGCAGTCCATGAATAAGGGGCGGGTTTTGGCCCCGAAACGCGTCGGACATTCAAGCAACCTAAGAGAGAGCCTGCAGTTTTTGCTTGGGAGCCACATGAAAGCCGGATGGTTGGAGGCTGCGGTGAGCCTTCTCCAAAGCGCTTGCGCATTTGCTTTTTCCATATATATATATATATATATATATATATATACATATATATATATATATATATATATATATATATATATATATATATATATATATATATATATATATATATATATATATATATATATATATTATATATATATATATTTTACCTACTGACGGTCGCCAGTAGGTAGTTATAGTTAGGACCTCGTTTCCATTCAAAAAGGGTGTTTTTGCGTTTTGCCAATATCTTTGGCCTCGTTTGATGTATCTTCACGAAATTTTCAAAACAAATTTTCCACTCGGGTCAGCTCCTGTCTTGAAAGTTCTGGGGTGATTCGTCAATAGGGGGCCGAGACAAAAAGGGGGTCGCAAAACATGTTTTCCCCATGTTAATTTCCATAGGAATTTTGGAACAGGGTACAGCCCAAACTGCTGAACGGAATTACACCAAATTTCGCAAAAAGGTAGCCCTTGGTTCAGAAAGAGACCTTTTTAGGGCTCGTCTATGCAGTGTGCATGTGTTGCATAGGAAAAAGACCTTTAGCCATCGACTTGCCTTTACAGCCAAAAACATGCACGCATTGCGTTGCTTTCAATGGCAATGCGTGCATGTTTGGCCAATCCCTTGCGGGAACAAGCTTTGACACCATATGTTTGTAATTAACTTGCAAACATATGGTGCTCCTGCTCGCTCCCGCAAGAGAAACAGGCACAGGCTCCCTCCTCTCTCCCCTCACCCTTGGGGGATACCAGTCAGAACTGGTTTAGAGGGGCTTTGGAGCACTTTGTTTTGCCCAGCTCCTCTCCCCTTTGTCAGATGGGGGCTCAGTGATCAGACACACCACAGGGGGCGGAGCCAGTATTGTACTAGGGAAGCACCATCCTATTCAGAGTCAGGGGATTTCTCCTCCCATCACCCTCAGCTCAGGTGTCCAATTCAGCCTAGCACTGACTCATCCCGCCCCTCCTGGAGCCACACACACCTCTCAGCTCCTTTCAATCACAAGACAGACATGCAATTCACGTCAGGCAGGCAGATACACAGCACACAGAAATGCCAACTTCTAAAAGTGGCATTTCTCCACTAGTCACCATAAATCTGTACACACCATTGTGCAGCATTTATTCTCACGAGTTCATACAAACTAAACTCCCCCCTGCACTCCTCTCATACTAGGAATTACTATGGACACAGATATCTCCCATGCATTCCTATGGGAGGGCAGACCAATCTCACCACACACACTCAGAGAGCGCACTCACTTTACACTGGGCCACAGTGCTAAAGTGCCCAGAGGCCAAAAATCACTACCACTATGTCAGAGCTTAAGGCAAAAAGTTCAGGGGTGAACCTGCCAAAAAGGGTCAAGTCTAACACCTGTTATGTAGATGCGAATGCAGCTCGGCGGGCTGATGTGCCACCTGCTGCTATGTTTTCTGTGAGACGTCCAGGCTGCACATTTGAAGAAACCTTGGACTTTATACCCTTCTGAACTCGATTAAACGAACATAATTGGAGTGGGTTAAAATAACTTCTATTACAGAAGTGCACACGGCAATGTTTATATTGTGTGCTTGCGAAGTGGCCAGTCTTACACGAATACACGACAAAGGAAGCTGCAAAACGAATAGCCGTGGCTGCCGCGCACCTCTCGAGACTCCCAGGGTTTCAGTTATGTGTTTTTGTGTTCACACCTAGTAAAGAAGCACAAGATTGGAATATTGTGCATAGTTTGAATAACGTGGTAGAGAGGTAACAGTAAACCGTTGGTTATGTAAGAAACACAAGTTTCTGAGAAGGAGGAGGGAGGGTGCCAGTGGGAAGATTCGTCTAATCGAGCTGCCGACCTGCATTAAACAAGCATTGGCATAGCCAATAGGTTTTGCCTTTGGGACCTTATAAGTGTTTAGCCATGCAACATTTGATGTTGTTGCACCAAGGATATTGTATTGTATAACTAAATACTTATAAGGTCCCAAAGGCGAGACCTATTGGCTGTGCCAATGCTTGTTTTGAATGGTGGAAATCTGTTCAGTAGTTCCTGAGAAATTAAAATAAGAAAAATATCAATATCTAAACACAGAGGAGGAGCCGCAAACCCTCCCGGGCATGAGCTTCACTCTGATTGGCTGCCAACACTCCAAACCAGGAAGTGATGGCAGCCATCTTGTGACTCGGTAACCGAGGCACAAGAAAAAGGGGGGGAAATAGGGACAAATGAAGAAAAGGGGACAGGGTAGAAACACCCTGACCACCAAGGCTGCTCGGGGGTCCCACAAGAACCCCCAGGGCCCAAAAATGCATTTTGTTTTTTTAAACGGCCGAATTCGCGCTGACTCCTGTGCTTCGTTTCTTAAAGCCCCGGGTGGGCCAGGTCACGGGGGCAATGCCAAATTAATTTGTGGCGACCCTCGGGCCCCCACAGCCCTGAAGACCTCCCACCTCCCCAGGGTTTTCTTTAATTATATGCGGGAGGCACTGGAGAAGGGTTCCTCCCCAGCAGGCTCCTGGGAACAATAGGGTCTGAGGTTACTTACTCTATACCAGCCTGACGCGCAGGACAGAAGCTGGGTACACTCTCCACCAGGCACAGAGGAGAAGGAGCAGAGCTGGAAGTGAGTCTCTAATAGGAGCTGGGAGTCACTCAGGAGCGTGCAGGGAGAGATGGACCAGGGCTCTCTCACCAGCAGGGGCACGCCCCGCACACCTGGACTTACATCTCCTGGATGAGGGTTTCTTCCTTTGGATCGGGGGTGCCTCCGGGGCACAAGGACCTGCAGGGCTGGCGCCAGGACCCCACTCTCTTGCCTACCCATGGATCTGAGCCCGCACCCCTGGCAGGATTGCTCCTGGACATTTGGCTGCTGATTTGACTTCACTTGGATTTTAAGTGTGCAAGATGCTGTACACCTCCCTCTGGTTCCTGCTGCTCCTGATGATGGGTGAGTAATGGGCAGCAGCTCACGCGGATGGTGGGGGCTGAGGTGTGCTCCTGTTCCCTGTGAAGTTGCTGACAGAAAGCCACCTGCTGCCTTGTTATCCCACCTGGAAGCATCCATCGAGGACACATATGCGATGTAATGTCAGCCAGAGGCAGGGATCCCGAAGCAGCAAAACTCCTGTTATCTCTCGGCTTAGTCGGGCCCCATGCATAGACACTAGAGCTGAGTACGGGAAGAGACAAGGTGCGCTAGAGAGCAAGAAACACAGATAGAAAGAACGACGAAGAGGAGAAAAGTCAAAGAGAAGCAACCTGACGCACCAGCGCAGGGGAAGCATGAAGACAGACATGGATGGGTGGGTCTCGCTGAGGGGGACACTGGGAAGAGAACGACCTGTAGGTGGAATTGGTTCACATTAGGTTACTAGATAGAAAGATAGATAGATAGATAGATAGATAGATAGATAGATAGATAGATAGATAGATAGATAGATAGATAGATAGATAGATAGATAGATAGATAGATAGATAGATAGATAGATCAGACACAGGGAGATAGATGGAGAGATAAAAGCAGCGACGGGTGAATGGATAGATGGATTGATGATTAGTTACAAAGGAGAACAATTTGACATGGATACACTGCCAAACTCATAAAAACTTCTTATGACTTTATGCTTGGCTTGCAATGTGTGTGAATGAATTTCACTGCACTATAAACACTAGATGGACGTTTTTGTGGGCATGCACATGCGAGGGAGCTGTGCTTCGTCTGTGGCCACAGCCTGCCCCCCTCTAGGAGGTGTGCACTACATTCTGTCTGGAACACTCCCAATAGATTCCTTTGCTCACTACAGCCATGTGTGTTCCTGTCTGTATCCCTATATGTGCACGTGGCTCATCTCATACCTGTATGTGTGCACGTCGTCTGTCTTATACTCGTGCTATCACCCAGAGACTCCGTGTGCGCGCGCCTTTCTTCTTTTTGCACGTCGGACCTTTTACATGCGTACGTGTTCACTTACCACTGCCTCCTATGTATATACATGCTCCTTATTCCTGTATTTCTCTGTGCTCTCGACACCACACCCTATACTCTGACATGTACACGTCACTAACTCCTACACTCCTGTATGTGCGCATCAATATTTCCTATACTCTCATGTGTGCCCCTCATATTGTTCTGTGTATACGTCACCTTTACGCGAACTCCTATATGACCACGCCCCTTTCCACCATATACATGCACATACCAGTTTCTCCTGTATGTGGACGTGTTACTCCTGAGCGCACATGTACCATCTTTTATATTTCTGTATGTTCATACGTTACTGTCCACATATGTACACGCTCTATCGTGCAGAAGGGTTGATATGGCCCATAATACAAAAAAGTAAATGGATCCCCTCTTCCTTAGTTTGGTATTAAAAACTAGTACTGCACCTGCTGTACCATCGATAGCCACACCCCTGACCATTTCCTGTTCATGTGCATATCACTGTTTCAGATATTCCTATGTGTGCACACAGCACTCCACTACTTCCTTTGCTACTATAAGAATAGGACACAGTCTCTTTGCGTCTACCTGTCAGCCCTACTGCTTTATCTATGCAGGTCACCTGCTCCAACATGTATACATCCCACTGTCACGCATGTGCATATGTCAGTATGTCCTCCATTTCTGCCTTGCTGCCCACGTGCTCATCACCATGTGCACAACTATACATGCCCGCCAACCGTGAACATGCCACCACAACACCTTTAAGTTGCCATGTTACTGGTTTCTAAACGTGCACATGACAGGTTCCTGCCTGCGTCTACCACCAGATCTGTTACCCGGTGGCGCTGGAATCATTTTAGAGTGGGGGTTGATGGCAGTAATGCCACCTCACTGCAACAATAGGGGACATGTGGCAGACTCTTTGAAGACACAACAAAGGCTGGCCAAAGGAAACAAATTGAGTAGTGTCTTCATTGTTTATCCTCTATCTAAACTCTTTCAAGTTTGATGGGATGCTGTAGTACTTCCCGCACCCCTACTTCCAGCGCCACTGCTATCACCCATCGGCCCCTTTCCTTCCAATGTCCTCCCATTTCTGCACCCAATGGTATCACCTCACCAATTTCCGGTCCCTTCTGTGTCTGCGGCGTGTGGCCTCCTGGATCTGCCTCCCCCACTCCCACCCCCCACCACATCAAGATATGCCCCGTGTTCTCTCACCCCCTCCAGTGTCTGCCTCCAGGTTTGCCCCTTCCATTCAGCTTGCACCAAACCCATGGTCTCCAGGTGTGCCGACCACACCCCTCATCACCTCCCAGAGGTTACACTGTGCCCCCCTCTCCCAAGTGCGCTCAACAGCCCTTTATCACCTCCGCTGACAGGTTGTACTGTGTCTGTCCCTCCCTGCAAATATGTCAACCACGCCCTGATCACCTCCACCCAGAGGTTAGACTGTAACAAAGTGAGCAGGTAAGAGAAAGGAAGAGGAAATAATGAGAGAAGTAAGGAAGGAGAGGAGGAGAGGATGATGAATGAGAGACAAAAGAGGGGCCAGTTGGAGAGGAGAGAGCATGAAATAGATGGAGGATATGGGAGGCGGGGAGATAGGGAGGCGTGGAGGAAAGATGAGTAAAATGAGGAACTGGGAGACCTCTAAATCACATTAGGGTAGCAGGTGCAGTGACACTGTTGCCCATGGGGCAATGGGCATACTGCACCACATATATACAAGTATTTTCATACCGACTTGGGGCCTAGTTTCACTGCTTGCACGATGGCCCAGGCCCGCCGGGCTAAGACACTGCCCAGAGGTTGCACTGCGTATCTGCGGCTTTAAGGGGGTAGGGTGAGTCTCAGACCTGAATGCAATTAAAACCGACATTGCAATGGGCCCCTATTGGGTGTTATATTCATGTCCTTAACTTTACTGGCAAAAACACTGGGGAAAAACACTGATCGTTTTATGAATTTTTAATGTGAAAAATGTTAAGGTAATCCGTGTCAGTGATTTTGTTCCAGTTTGCTTTTTACAGGTTTTATGCACCCAGAAAGTGTGTCAGCTATTTCCAGGACGTTGTATTTCTTTCTTAGCATATTACTCTTGTATAGTGCATACATTTAACCGAGCCCTCTGTAGATGTTTACAGCGGATCATGACTGAGAGCTCTGGCTGGGGCAGAAGTGAGCACGAGTTTCTCACAGTGAACATTTCTGCCATTGCATCAGTGGGTCAGACAGGTCTGCAGAATACATAGGCATCCAATCCTTGGCCTCTCTGACTAGCGCCCAGGGCAGGTGTCGGATGACGCATTCCAGTTGTGATTGTGATTCGCTGCATATGTGTATATATTCTGTTGCTTCTTTCTGCACTTCTGACTTAGAGGTACTTTTAATCCCTCTGTCCTATTATGTACTAGGGCCTTGCAGGGGAGGTCATGCCAATCACAGGGGTACCCCAACCCATCGTGTACCCTAGTGTATGTAGGTGTTTTCACTGTATTTTAAGTGTCTTTCAGGATAGCACTGGCTCCAGGCCTGGTTAGTCAGAGTCAGTTATAACCAGTGCCAGTCAGCAAAAAGTTGGGGGCACAGGATAACTTTGCAACAATGCCTCTTTCTGCACCTCCGTTGGTTCTGTCTGCATTTATCTTGCTTCTTTTTGTGCTTTTCTTCCTCTTTCTGTGCATGTCCTACCTCTGTAGGAATAGTTAGAAATTAGCAATTAAAAAATCTTTGAAATTCACTGAAAAAACCATAGGTTTTAGGGACATTATAGCTAGAAATTAGCATTTAAAAAACCTTATAAATTCACTGAAAAAACACAGGTTTCTGGGACGCTATAGTTAGTTGGACATTTCACTCCTACAAAAATAGTTGAGCTAACTATAACTCGCACCCCCGCAATGCACTGCTGATGACATCACATATCAGATCATTCATGACATGGGCGGCATAACTCAATCTGATCCAACGGAGATGAGCATTAGCGATCTTGAGAGTATGGCCGTACTGGAGGACCTGTTAGAAGAAAGTGGTTCCCAGACTGTTCCACCGATTGACGTGGTTGAAAGAGGCACTTCCATAGGCATAAGCCAAGTAGGTGAACATAGTACTTTTAAGCCGACCTCTCACTTCCTCCCCCAAACACCAACTGAAGCAATGGACATTTTCTCTGAAGCCGTTATTCAGGATCTACAAAACTTATCTAAACTTGAAGAAGACCAAAAAGGGAAAATTAAGTGGAACCTCTCATTCCAGCAAAGAGAGGCCATATCTAACCTTGAACAAGATGACTCAATAATAATCAAGCCGTCGGATAAGGGCGGAAACGTGGTTATCCAGAGTCGAGAGAACTACTGCAAGGAAGCCCTACGTCAACTACAGGACCAGAACAATTATATGCCAGCAACTGAGAAAGAATACTTGGACAGCATCCGTAGTTATCATTCTCTCATTGACAAATGGCATGGAAAGGGCATACTGGGAAGGGAGGAGTATATCTTTCTACAAAACAAACAGCCCAGGCTTCCAAGCTTTTATCACCTCCCGAAAATACACAAAGATGCCACACAACCACCAGGGAGACCGATTGTGTCATCCATAGGAGGATTGACTGAGAACATGTCGAGATTTATTGACTCTTTCTTGGCTCCTTGGGTAGCTCATCTGAGCTCATATACTAAGGACACTAAGGATTTCCTTAGACAGATACAGGATGTGGAGTGGGAGGATGATTTTATAATGATAACAATGGACATTTCAAGCCTCTATACGAGCATCAGTCACTGTGATGGGATTGCAGCTACTAAGACTTTTTTGAATCTACGTCCGGCACGCCACCTGGAACACACCAGAATGATTTTGGAATTCATGTCCTTTTGCTTAATGAATAACATCTTTGTCTTTCAGAATCAACGATACAGACAAGTCAGGGGGACTGCCATGGGTACCTGCTTCGCCCCCAGCTACGCAAATTTATTCGTGGGCTGGTGGGAGAAGCAGGTAGCCTGGGCGGATGACAAAACTGATTGGGTTGACAAAATAATATGCTGGAGAAGGTACATTGACGACCTTTTCCTCATTTGGAGAGGGTCAGAGTCTTCAGCCTTAGAGTATATACAGATACTCAATCAGAATGATTTAAATCTGCAATTCACATACTATACTAGTAAAACTGTAATGAGTTTCCTAGACCTAAGGGTCTTCGTTGATTCTGGTACAATTCTGACTGCCCTCTTTAGAAAAGAGACGGCAGGTAACTCTGTCCTCCATGGGCGAAGCAGCCATCCAGCCTCCCTGGTTAAGAGTATCCCCTACGGGGAACTGTTGAGGATAAAGCGCAACAGTTCTCTGGACAATGACTTTACGGAGGCTGCCTGCAGAAGCCTAACATGCTTCAAAGCACGCGGTTACTCCGGAAAAATACTCCAACAAGCTGAACACAAGGTGAAAGCTATTGATAGGAAAACCCTGCTGACTGACAAGAGGATGGCAACAACCAAAGGTGGGAGTGGCATTATTAGACTGATAACGAACTATTCGGTGGCAGCGAATAGAATTCGAGCTATCATGTCCAAAAATTGGGGAATTTTGAGATCCGACCCCGTAATAGGGAAGGATTTACAAAAACATCCCATGATCACCTTTAGAAGAATAAGATCATTAAAAGATAGGTTGGTCACAAGTCACCTTGCGAGAGAGAAACCTAAAGGAGACCTACAGGCCATGCATGGGTCATACCCATGTGGGAAATGCAAGGCATGTAGTACCAGCCAGAGAGTATTATTCTATCATGTGCCACATAAAAACACCAAGATCAGGATTAGCAAGTTTATTACTTGCTCAACCACATTTGTGGTTTACTGTCCAACATGCCCCTGCGGACTTAGATACATGGGGAGCACCATTAAGGCGGTTAAATTACGGGTTCTGGAACATCAAAGGGCCATCGCAAACAAAGATGAGAGCTATCCGATGGCCCGACATTTTGCCTTATGTCACAATAGTGACAGGACCCTCCTAAGCTTCTTTAGCTTAGATTGTGTCCCACAAAACATAAGGGGCGGGGACCTGAAAATGAAGCTTAGGCGTCTGGAGTCCAGATACATTGTGGACCTCCAAACAAAGTCACCTGGAGGTCTGAACGCAGGGGAGGAACTTTTATCACACCTTTGAGAAACAGTAATCGATAACAATAGGGCTGAAAATACAAGTGTCTTTACCTGAGAATATTTTGCTTTATTTAAGAATTATTATGAAATTTCTGTTGGTGGTCGGGCATTTGAATCCGAAATTAATCTAGGACATTAGGTTATTTAAGCTAAAGTGTATGGATAGGAATGCATGTCATTAATAATACACAGAATGGGCCATCCAGGCCATAATTGTAAATAAAGAACATTGGTTATAGGTTAGATGATTGGAATTAGCCTACAGATGCCCTTTCCCAATGAGAGTGTGTATTGATTTAGTGCAATGTGGGTCTGGTTGACTTACAGAGAACGAGTTGTTTATATCAGCAAACACGATGAATCAGCCCATCCAGGGCTCAATAATGTAAATATCGTGTATATAGCATGTAAATAATTGTCCAACTAATGTAGTCGGTCTGCTTAATATTCGGTTTGTGTTGACCAGTTCAAACATTGCTTGATTGTTTTTGTTTTGAATAATTTGGGTAATCAACCATTCAAAGATGGCGCTCATACATTGCAGAAAGTGGTCCATTGTTTGTTTCAATGGTTTTGCTTTATTACACTTCCGCCTTGTCGCCGCCAGCTGACACTGACGAAGGCAAGAGCTGAAACGCGTCTGTTTTGAGATTATTTTGCGCAATAAAACTTGAAAACGAAGTTTAACCTGCTGCAAGTGCTTTTCTATTGGTTTTTTGGAACCACGGAGCTCGAGATATATATATATATATATATATATATATGTGCGCTCGCGTGTAAGGACACGGTCACACTCGCGGGGAGAAACTTGAACTCGCCTTTCTTGCCACAGCGTGCTTGAATAGCTGAGGAGCTCAAGAGAAAGTGATTCAATCCCATTTCGCCGTGGAATTCCTGACGCGTTTCGAAGGCTCCCGCCTTCTCTTCAGAGGATTTGGCGAACTGATAATGGGAATGCAGGTACCAGCCCTGATACTGATCATGGCACGCCCCTGATGGGCAGTCCAAATGTCCCAGTGCCTTCTGGGACTGGTAGTCCTGTTTAGTCTTGGCGCCCCATGTGTGGATCGAGGCGGACGAGTGGTCTCCCCTCGCCAACCAAGCGACCTCACGATATCGGAGTAGCAGACGGATGTATGCCCGTCAAACTAGCAAGCTGGATGCTTGCCCTAGTCGGCTCCTACCTTGAGGCTGCTTGGCGGTGCTCAGCGTGTATGCAGGGGCTCTGCTCGCTCGTTACCATCATGGCGCTGCTGCACTCTTCTGGCGGGCGCGGTAAAAGGATGGTGATGGTTCCATCCACATATGTGCGCTCGCGT
Source organism: Lissotriton helveticus (assembly GCF_964261635.1). NCBI lineage: Eukaryota > Metazoa > Chordata > Amphibia > Caudata > Salamandridae > Lissotriton > Lissotriton helveticus. Next base: position 1,534,619,704 of record NC_136067.1, read on the forward strand.
GTAAGGACACGGTCACACTCGTGGGGAGAAACTTGAACTCGCCTTTTTTGCCACAGCGTGCTTGAATAGCTGAGGAGCTCAAGAGAAAGTGATTCAATCCCATTTCGCCGTGGAATTCCTGACGCGTTTCGAAGGCTCCCGCCTTCTCTTCAGAGGATTTGGCGAACTGATAATGGGAATGCAGGTACCAGCCCTGATACTGATCATGGCACGCCCCTGATGGGCAGTCCAAATGTCCCAGTGCCTGCTGGGACTGGTAGTCCTGTTTAGTCTTGGCGCCCCATGTGTGGATCGAGGCGGACGAGTGGTCTCCCCTCGCCAACCAAGCGACCTCACGATATCGGAGTAGCAGATGGATGTATGCCCGTCAAACTAGCAAGCTGGATGCTTGCCCTAGTCGGCTCCTACCTTGAGGCTGCTTGGCGGTGCTCAGCGTGTATGCAGGGGCTCTGCTCGCTCGTTACCATCATGGCGCTGCTGCACTCTTCTGGCGGGCGCGGTAAAAGGATGGTGATGGTTCCATCCACATATGTGCGCTCGCGTGTAAGGACACGGTCACACTCGTGGGGAGAAACTTGAACTCGCCTTTTTTGCCACAGCGTGCTTGAATAGCTGAGGAGCTCAAGAGAAAGTGATTCAATCCCATTTCGCCGTGGAATTCGTGACGCGTTTCGAAGGCTCCCGCCTTCTCTTCAGAGGATTTGGCGAACTGATAATGGGAATGCAGGTACCAGCCCTGATACTGATCATGGCACGCCCCTGATGGGCAGTCCAAATGTCCCAGTGCCTGCTGGGACTGGTAGTCCTGTTTAGTCTTGGCGCCCCATGTGTGGATCGAGGCGGACGAGTGGTCTCCCCTCGCCAACCAAGCGACCTCACGATATCGGAGTAGCAGACGGATGTATGCCCGTCAAACTAGCAAGCTGGATGCTTGCCCTAGTCGGCTCCTACCTTGAGGCTGCTTGGCGGTGCTCAGCGTGTATGCAGGGGCTCTGCTCGCTCGTTACCATCATGGAGCTGCTGCACTCTTCTGGCGGGTGCGGTAAAAGGATGGTGATGGTTCCATCCACATATGTGCGCTCGCACATATATTTTTTTTTAAATTTTTTTTTAAAGCTCTGTTTTCCTCCGATTTTCGAAGAAAATACCGCACTCAGGGTGGTGGGGCTCACGCAAGACTTTATTTGGCAAACCAGAAAACACGTTTTAGAGAAGGCTCTACGCCGAAACGTTTGTTTTCTGGTTTGCCAAATAAAGTCTTGCGTGAGCCCCCCCACCCTGAGTGCGTTATTTTCTTCAAAAATCGGAGGAAAACAGAGCTTTAATTAATAGCGGCTGGTCACGTCCTCAACCTGCACCCTCCGACGAGTGCACCGTCTGTGTAGTGTGACAAACGGAGCTTGGATTTATATATATATATATATATATATATATATATATATATATATATATATATATATATATATATATATATATATATATATATATATATATATATATATATATATATATATATATATATATATGCATATATAGCTATATATACAAAAACGTCCCACCCTGCTCCTCTCCAAACCCAGAAGGAACCAATAAATAAATTCAAATAGAATTTAAAAAGTCTTTAAATATATTAGAAAAGCGAAAATAAAATAAACTATGCTAAAAAATTATCCCCAATTAAAATATTATTAATAATTTTTTAGATAAAAAAATCGATTAAACAGAAGAAAATAATAAAAAACAAGCATTGGCAATGAAAATTGCTTGGACTTTAAAGGAATGTATGGTAATGTAAAGCATTACAAGTAAATGGCCTGGGAATGGATATGTATTTGTGTGGAAGCAAATAACTGTAGTATAACATTGGTGTTGGTTAAAAGATCAGGTAATAATTGCACTATCAAACCAGACCTAAACTGCCATGTAGGTTAATGACTGCCCTCCTCCTATCTGCTCTGCTGCCGGAGAAAAACACCTTAAATGATCTAGTTATCGAACATACTTTAGTAGCATTACAATATTGTGTGTGTGCCACTTTAAGTCCAAGCCAAGGCAGCTGGATAAATAAACAAAATGATCACAGCTGTGTGGAGGGAAAACACTTTTTTCTGTAAGCACACAAATTCTGCCTAATAAAAACATGTACTCCTGGCTCCTAACATGTAGCTGGAGCCAAAGGTCCTCTCTAGTGATGTTCACATAGTTCTTGCAACAACTGCGCTGTCAAGCCAGACCATAACAATACCATAAACAACTATATTTTCAAAATGGCAATAAACAACTTAGAAAACCAAATTCTTAACTGCAATATTCTGTTCCAAGATATTCTTGACATCACAAAATTTGTTGCCAATATGTTTGTGTTGAACAATATTTGTACAACATTATTAAGGTTGTGTACCCAAAGTGGTCAGTTGAACATTACATTTAAAAGCTAAATGAGAGTGGTGGTCTGGGATATGCAAAGAGAGGGTCAAACCTTACAGAGGAGACAGTTTGGATGATGGCATGAAACCATATACGGTAACCCAATATTATCTGAAGGGGGAGGTAGGCTTTTCAGTGGTGAAAAACACATTTAAGAGCTTTTCACCTCCAGGACATGCAAAACTTAAAAACACATTTCATACTTTTTATATAAAAGGCACTCTGTCCTATAGGATGGGTTGTTTAGGGCCTACTTTAGGGGTAGTATATATGTATTTTGCCAGCTCAAATGGGCAATTTAAAACTGCACTACAGACTGCTATAGCAGGTCAGAAACATGTTTTAAAAGGCTCATTTTAGTGGGTGGCAAAGGTAGTGCCGCTGCCCACTAGTAATATTTAATTTACATTTTTTGGGTACCTGTGGTACCATAAATGAGTGTCTTACAAGTAAATGAAAAGTATCAATAAGGTGTAGGCCAATTGCACCCTGTTTTAGGGGGAGAGCACAAACATGTTAGCACTGGTTACTAGTGATAAAGTGCTCAGAGTACTAAACGCCAACACAGACAGGTTCAGAAAACAGGAGGGTTAAGGCAAAATGTTTGGGAGTAACCCTGCAGAGAGGGCCAAGTCGAAAATGCATGCTTTCTTTTTTTTTCTTCATTTAATTTTTATGTTGTTTGTTTTACAAAAATATATAAACAAATGAAATTACCCATTGAACCAGCATGCCAATGCCAGAACTAATTACTATGTCTTTGCTTGTCTCCTTTTGCAGAGACACTGCCACCACTGCAAACAATGATTGAGTGAAAGTTCTTGATGGTATGCAACACTTGAATTTCAGATGGCATGCGCATATGGATGAAGAAACATAATTCTTGCTCCAACTTAACATGCACACCACACTCCATGAGACAGGCATATAAATAATTTGTATTTCCTAGCATGTGACAATCGTGTGACTATTATGATTAAAAACATGCATATCACACACATAGATTGTGTAAATACTTAAGAAAATCTTTGCTGCCTTCCTAGTTTACGGAGGAAACATTCCACTATAATTTCTCAAGACAATTTGTGTGCACAGAGCTATCAGAAGACGTTTGTTCCGGATTGAGGGTGGTTATGGAGTGCATTGATGAGGTTTCATCCCATAAACACTCCTGTAAATATGGGCATATTAAAAGATATAACTTTGTCAGATACTGAACATATTGATTATTTTTACTATATCTTACTGTTTTTGAGACCCTTTCCATTTATTAACTCCTAGAAAAAGCCTTCACTGACTACTTTTGTCACATTAGAGAGGCATGCTTACAAAATGAATAAGGGCATCATTACGATGGCGGTAAGACCGCCACCAACAGCCTGTCAGTGGTGTTCTCACCACCATCGTAAGCATGTTGTCTGCCCGCCACATTAGGAGAGACCGACCGCCATGGATCCAATGGGCTCGAGGAGCCCATCGGACCGTCGGAGGGCACTCCGATCCCTACAATGGTGTGGGAGCCTGTCAGGCACCGCCGTAGGGATTATGATGTCCCTCCCCACCAGCCGTCTCATAGTGGGTTACCTACCATGAAAAGGCTGGCGATAAGGGACATTTGGGGGCCATAGTGGACCCTGTTTCTCTCTGGCCCTCAGTGTTGCATTTTGGGGGGCACCTATGGTGCCCTCCTACATATACCAGCCTGCAGCACATGCCGCAATACAAAAAATACACTTTGCGACCACCTTGAAGGTGGACGCATTGTAATTCGGGGTGTGGGACCTCAAACAGCTTGTCGGGTGGCCTAAGCCCAGATACAATGGTGGTCAGACCGTCATCATAATCAGCCCCTAAGTCTTTAATCCAAAATGGAATCAAATAGTGTTACGCCCTAAAACATCAATAGTAAACTTCGATATCCAGCCCTGACACTGCCCTGTAAACACCCATCGACACAGGATCCAAACAAAAGATATTGAAATCTTTTTGAGTCTTTTTCTCATTATATGAACATTTTGAAGGAGCTTAGAAACAGTAGTGATTGCTGTAAAAAAATCTGCCTTAATAGGACCCTCACGACATGGCGATCGGGTGGGCAGACAACAGAACTAAATGTGGCCCAGTTGGCTTACTTTACCTATGCAACTAGGACTCTTGACATCTAAGTACTTCTCCTAAATATGCTGAAAATAAACACTGGATTCTAAACCTGTCCAGGGCCCACAATGTAGTGTTATTTCTCACAGACGTGTAGGTTCTTTGCCTTGCCATCAGAATTATTGCCACTTCACTTCTGGTGTAGTGGACCAGTTGGTAACGATGGAACTAGGAGATTTGTTGTTTAATCCCAGAAACCATATTTGGGGACAGCATGTGCTCTTGAGTTTTCACCATTTGTACATATTTCACTTTTCTCTTTTTGGCAAGGTTAGGAGTGTTTTATAGGAATCTTAAAGTTGGTAATAAATGTGTGGTATAAAAACCTGATTAGTTACTACCTGGTAAAGGGGGTAGTGCCCAGTATTATCATATTTTCCTAAAATGTAACTTGGTAGTACATTTATAGCCTTTGAAACAGTTGTAGGGTGTTGTAGCCTCCCTTAACTAATCATGATTGGTCTGAGCTACATGGTTCGGCGCTCAGAGAGGGACTGGTAGCCTGTGCATGTGTGCCACCCAGGCTATGCAACACAGCCCGGTGGAGAACATGTTAGGTGCGCATGACTGTTTGGCCGGCCCAAGACGGCAAACCAAACTGCCATGCGCACTTACAGAGTGCCACAACTCCTCCCCACGCTCCTCTGACATAGCCCAGCCTGCCCCTAACCAGCTGAGCAACGACGGAAAAATAAAATGATAACAACAATGCGCTATTATCATTTTATTTTTCCTTTTTCACCTGCTCATATAGCAGAGGGGCAACGCTCCTCTGCCTTAGTGGAGGAGCAGCCCCTGCAAACTGATTAATCTTGAGCAAACCATATTCTTCCTGTGCCTCTGACAACTAATCTGACAATATGTGAGTGCCTTAAAACAGGCTTAGTGGAATAAATAAACACCAAAGGCTCATTCCGAGTATTGAATCACAACATAGATGAATTTACACATTCTGGGATGTTTAATGTCATGTAACATCATTCTGTATTTGTGCCTATAAAGCTGAACATGCTCTTGAATCTGCTTTGTGCAGGATCTCTCCTACACTGCAGATCCTCCCTCTCAGCCATCTACAAGCCTCCATTTTACAGCTCCGATAGGGCTGAAAGAGTAAAAGTGTCATGCCTTACAGTTCCAATACTCCTGTCTTGATTGTCTTGTGAGTGTCAAAAAGTAGGACATCTGACACCCCATAGCTGTTAAATGTGCTCAGTAGGATAGGCCACCCACATGCCACTCACAGAGTATATGCATTGGTCTCTACTCGCTTTCATTCCCCTGCTACGTGGGAGCTTTAAGATTGACTGTAGTCGTAGTGCTATTACTTCAATTCTTTATGTTGCTAAACTCTGCAATATTTATCCTCTGGACTCTATCTCCTTCCTCCATTCCCATAATACATACGCTTGCTGTGTGCCTGTAGCTCCGTCCTTGATACTTTACTACAGCTTTACCTTTGTTGATGAACTTATCTGACCACAGCTTCTCTTTTCTGCTGCCACATTACAGCTTGTCCATGCTGCTGACATACTGAAGCTTTTCCTTGATTCAGTGTATAATTTCCTTATACATTTTTCTTTCTCCTTGGTCCCATGGTAATATACGATCTCTGAACGTCTGCCTGTTTTAATTTGCTTTTTATGGATACTATCACCTGTGTATCACCTTTTTGAAGTCATATAATTAGCCGATCACATAGGGGCTGCATTGATGCAGGCTGTAAACAAACCCATAACTCACAGACAACCGCAAACACTTATTTTATTTATAAATTGTACGCCACAGTTGTTTGTTTAGCTGTAGTAATACACGACACGTCCCGACAAGAGAGTGCCAATATTAGCAAAGCACTGCTTAGTTTCTGACATCAAATGACAGAGGCTAGGCTCAGGAGGAACACAAAACATATTACATTTGGTTGGCTGCCTCCAAATTTTCAAGTTCTGCATGAGACTCAAGTGGCTGGTTGATCTGGCACCACCTGCCGGAGCTTTGAAACAAAGCTGGCTCTGTTCATCAGAATGTAATTCTACCTTTTTGATTTAGGTGGCGCTATTGTAAAAGTCCTGAGTAAAGAATTTTACCAATATTGAGGCTTTGTTTCTGAAATACTTTAAAAGTGATCAATATGTTTAACGACTAAGAAACAAAAAAAGACAGAATTATGAATTGAGGTGAAGGAAATATACTGTTGTGGGTGCTGAGAACCTGCCAAAACCATCTAAAAGAATAGCTAACGGTTAGCTGCCATGATGACCATCTGCCTAAAGATGGAGAACCTCCAGTGACCAAAGCACTGTTGCTGCTGCTCTGCCTGATCAAGCAGCAGCAACAACTGAGTCGTTCTTTCAATCTCCCCTTTTTCAAACATAAGTATTTAGATTCAGTGGATTTTTTAAATTGTTATTGTAAAAACTGTGTGGATTTGTAGCATTGTTGTGTGTTAATTTTTTTCATCACAGCAGAGTTCTGAGACTTCAGCTCACACTAGCTTCTTGGGTAAGCTGTGGACTGCTTTCGCTCCCTATCTGAGGATCAAGAGCAAAAGGGATTTACTTGGTACTCATTTCTGGTTTCATTAGTAAGGTGACCCCTGGACACAAGGCTTAAGATGCTTAAATTATTGCAATTGGACATCAAAAATCATTGACTATCATGGGAGCACTCGGAATCAGTTCCCATGAGAACACACCCGAAAAGATTGTTAGATATGAACACCAAGCTGATCTATTAAACTTTGCTGAACGGGAAGGAGTTCTCAGCAGACTGCTCCGCCCTTTGTCAGGAATACATAATAAAAAACAGAACCTCAGCACATACTTGAGTAGTGGCTGTATCTTGTTGATGGAAACATACAGAGAAGTGGAGACCCAGAGAGCTTAGGCTCTGCACCCAGTGTCACAGAGATACTAAAACAGAGACACATTTTCTCATATGCTGTCTCATGCAGAGAGATAGCAGAGAAGCATATCTGACGTTGTCTGGGAAGTTAAATGACTTACCAATGAAGAACTAAGTAGAAATGATGTGCAGCAAACAAGGAGCACCCAGAAAGACAACATGATTGGTTGTCAAATATGTCACATTCTTTTGTCAGGCAAGATATGGAACCTAGTCCCAAACACATCTGTCCAACTAACTTTAAGAGTGCGTGTGTGTGTCAAAAATGACAATTCATAAATAATATACAGATCTTATGGGTTTGTTCATTCATTTTATTGTGTTTTAACTTTGATAACCCTGTGTTAATGCTGAAGGGCCTTCATGTCTGTATATCTTAGCATTCGCGAAACAATCTTGTAACCCGGGTGCCATTTTATATCATGAATTCATAATCTAAACTGATGCTTGGTTGTTTTTAAGAAAGCGGTCTTTGGAAGTTTTGTTTCCCAAGGTCGAGCTCTATCTCCTTATAATTGCAAGTGTTCTCGTTAGTGCATGCCTTCTCATTAGATGGAGTCCTCCTCCTACCTGTCTGGTGAGGCGGATAGGCCAGACGACCTTGGGCAGTAGATAGTTTGGGCCCAGCTGCATAATCAAAACTTATGCTCTGTACCCCCATTGTATTACGACACCTGCTAATGTTTTTTCATAGTAGGCGGGTCTTTGTGGACTCTACAAATGTACATAATGTAAATGTTTACGGGGCTCAGTCCCTCAATAGCCATTCCCGGAGGCTGGTAAGACTGGGCTTTGCTGCATTGTAATCAATAAATAATCTGGTTTGTATTCTCTACTGTCCGACCGACTCTTAATTTGTAAGAAGGCAGAGAAGGTAGTTGTAGGTGACCCTTTTTGGGTCACTTCCTTCAGTTGGCCCCCGAACAGGAACTCCACTGGGTGACTTTGTCCTCACCCGCGGACGGGTGAGGAGGACGGAGCCGTCCGTTGGGTCGGATAGGCGGATCGGGGGACCCTTGCATTATAGAGTTTTGTACTCGCAGCTGCCCCGCCTGTCTGATCGGGCGGTGCCCTGTCTAGTGGTCATCCCGACTGGGGTCCTGAATGGGGAAACCCTTGGATCTGACTGTTTGGTCCAAAGAGTCTGCAGTAGACAATTAATTCGTTTGACCTATGTGCACCAGGTGAGCTTGTTTGGTTCTGTGTCATCATGACGTTTGTTTGGTGGGAACTTTGGTTGGTCTAAGAATCAGTTTTAGACAAGCACTTGCATTTGATTTTGAATACCTTTTGAAATATGGTACCATTTTTGTTAATTCGTTATTGATGCAATCCGCTGAAGCAGCTTTTTGGTAAAGGCACAAGTGCATTTTAGTATAATTGTATGGTGAATGTGCTTCTTCGTGTGAACAGAATACCTTGTTGGAGTAAGTTGTATTGTGTGAGGTGTCGTTGTTGTTCTGCTGATGCTCGATTGGAGGCGAGACAGCCCGCACCTGCGAAGGGTACTCCGAATTACGACATGTATGTCAAATACGGTTTTGGCCCTATTATATTTAGTACATTATGGCACAAATATACAAGGGACAATGCCGAATTACAGTGGCCGTCAACAGGCACCTTTGATGAGCAGAAATTAAATTATTTGGAAGAAAAATTGTTTGGTAAATGTAGTAGGCAGTCGATGTTTGCTTTTAGGTATGGTGAAAGGAGGCTAAGCAGAGACGGCTGAGGGCGGAAAGGGAGGTAAGGAGGGAAAGGACACAGACTGACTCAGAAAGTAGTGGTGCATGATAAAGCGAAAGTAGAGAAGGGTATAGAATGTGCTCATAGGAGGTTTCCATTGCAATGTGATAAGTCTTATGTTACTAGGGAGGAGGCAGACATTTCCGTGGAAGAACTATTGGAAGACAGACCGCCTCCCCCTAATGCCCCGCATAGAATATATCCCGTCATTCCACAGCCCTTGCCATCTGCCTCTGCCCCACCTATTCCTGCGGTATTGATCAAAGTGTTTCGGTTCTGGTACCACTAGCTTCCTCTTTAGCTCCGTCCCCCACAGTCACTGTGGCTGCTAGTCTCTCTGCCACTCCTGTTGTTACGGCATCACTCTCTCTTTCACAGACACCTACTACCCAGCTGATGTTGACTGTGGTGCCCCCCTCCCCCCTTCGATTACTGTGTTGTACTCTCTTCTCTGTTCTGCCCCTTGTTAGGTGCTGAGACACCGGTGCATGGCCGGGACGATGAGGATGGGGCCGCTGCAAAGGAACGATTAGGGCAGGTTTTGATTCAATCTGATTTGGGAGATATAGGAAAAAAATGGTGGCCAATCAGGCTGCCCAGTGAGCCTGTAATCCTATTTATGTAATTGAAGATGTATGGAGTGTGCTAAAGGACTATGGGGCACATGCATCAACCTATTTAGGAAGTGCAAACGGTGCGAATCGGTAAATTCGGCCGTTTGCACTTCCTAAATACGTTTTTGGGATGCATCAAACACTTTTCCAGAATTCACATTTTTTTGCATTTCTTAAAAATGCGAATGCATTTAAGGAATCGCATTTGTGCGATTCCTTAAATGCAATGCATCAATTAAAAAAAAAAGCGAATTTTGAAATTGGAAGTGCAAATTACTACGAGGTTGACCCTCGTGGTAATTTGCGAAAATCTGTCAAAAAGCAAAAAAATGCATTTTTTAAACTGTCATGTTACAGACACACATGTCCTTAGGACATGTGTGTGTGAAACATGCACTTTCAAATGCATTTCAGGGGTGCAGGGGGGGTCCTTTGGACCCCCCCCTGCACCCTTGGAATGCATCAACAAATTGCGAATTTGTAAATGCCTTCCCATTGACTCCTATAGGCCTTTTGGCCCATAGGAATCAATGGGAATTGCGAAAATGCACTTAAGAATTCGGTATTTATTTGGGATTCGGTAAAAATTGCGATTTTTACCGAATCACAAACAAATACCGAAAAAACATGATGCATAGCATTTTGCAATTCTTAATTTGCAATTCGGTATTTTTCGCAAATTAAGAAGTGCAAAATGTCTCAATGATGCATGTGCCCCTATGAGCCGTTTGTCCAGCAGCATGCCCTCAAGCATAAGTTGGCTACTTTGATTGGACAATGGGAACAGTGTTTTAAAAGTGTTGCACCTCAGGTTGTTTATGATATTAGAGACCAAGTGTATCCCACGGGCATGGCTACCAATGAGGTTTTTGCTAGTGTTACCACATTGATTGGATACCGAGGTAGGTTGTATAAGAAATGCCGGACGACAGTATCTCAATTCCCGATGAGGGAAATTCATCCCATTTTTCACCCAGAGATACAGGAGCTATGTAATCAGCATGAGCAGGTAACCAGGCAATGAGTAGAGGCCCGTTTTTAAGAACACTGGGTTTATACTCCATGGAACAGGAGTGAAGTCCTTGCAAGTAAAGGTCAGTTACCTGACCCTAGAAAGAATCCTACTGCGTACTATAAGGAATCGACAGAGGCTGCTGCATCGACGGTAATGTCATTGGAAAATATTGAAATGTTTTTGGGTTTTTGGTGCCAGTGCATATCTGGCGACAGGTGCATACTCAGGACCATGCCCTAGAATTGGGTGGTACTTGGGATGAGATTAAGACATGGGATAAGGAGAGGAAGCCTGGTAAAAAACCCAAGGCTGAGATCTTGGCTTTGCCAGATCGCATTATTACTAATATGCACTCTCTTATCCCACCTCGGAAGGTAGACTGGGATAAGCTGGCCACATGTCGTCAGAAGAAAAATTAAAATGTGTCTGATTCCTTTACTCAGTTCAAAGGTGTGTTCTTGGATTTTAGTGGCCAGGATTTGTCTTTGGAAGGGGGTATTCGATTGTTTGTCAACAGGTTTGTCACAACTTTTCTCCCAGAGATTGCAACGCGATTACAGGCTGCTGAGAGTACGTGGACTACCTCTGCCCCTTCAGTGATATTGAGTATGGCTCAGTATTTTGAGCACAGAGAGAACAAGGAGAAAGAGAAGGTAGAAAAGAAGACAAAGGAACTGAAAACGAAGGTATTGATGCAGCAGGCCTCCAGGGGACAGGGACGGGTTTGAGGTATTGGACCGGCCAGGCAGCTTCCTCGTACGACCTGGAATGCTATCCTGTTGGCCCAAATCAATGTTCGCATTGCAAGGAAGAGGGGGACTGGCGCAACAAGTGCGCAGTTTTCTTGTAGAAGGTTGTGGCTCCTAGGGGACAATGAGAGAGAGGGAGAGGCCGGGGAACATGCAGTCAGGGTGGGGATCAGGCCATTGGACATCACTGGGCCATTCTGATCAAAATTACTTTGATGACGTTCAGGGACGACAGTATTATCATGATGATTATGATTTGGATAAGGTGACGGGGATGTCTTACAGCTAGCACAGCAGGGACAGAGTAAGGGATCAGTTCTGATACCTGTGGATCAACATGGACCTTATGTTAGTGTGGATTTGCAGGGCTCAGAAAATACATTTTTGGTGGATACAGGAGCAATGAATAGTTCTGTTTCGAGGTCACTGGTCCCTGGGGTAGTCCTGTCTGGCCATAACAATGTTTTGGTTGGTTGTTCTGGTGTGCCGGTAATAAGCCCTGATCGAACCGGGATTCCCTAGTTGGCTGAAGTAGGTAGCTTAGGCCAAGTAGGGACCCTCGCTTCTACATCAGGCGAAGGAAGGACACCTTCTCAGATAGCCCCTGCTCACCCCCTTGGTAGCTTAGCACGAGCAGCCAGGCTTATCTTCAAGGCAAAAGTGTAAAGTATTTCCAACCACGCTCTCAGTGACCTAATGGTGACACCACAAAAGGACTCCACACGAGCTTTATATAAAAACAAGTATATGTTTATATAAAAAGATATATGATGAGACCACACAATAAAAATCCAACATATGCGTATCTGTAACATTTCTCCTGGCCGATTATTAGGCCAGCCTGCCCTCGTAAGTTCTGGCTGTATTAATGAGTAATTCTAAATGATCCTATGCAGTCCTAATGCAATGCTATGCAGTTCGTAATGCAAGAACCAGGCACTTTGCAATGTAAAAATAATGCAGTTTGTTATGCAACAATCAAGCAATTCGTCATGCCAAAATAATGCAATGCAACAATCAGTTCGTTTGTTCTGCATACTAATGCAATACGTAATGCAACAATCAGGTAGTTCGAAATGCAGAAATAATACAACATTCAGGTAGTTCATTCTGCAAACTAATGCAATGCGTAATGTAGCAATCAGGCAGTTCGTTATGCAGAAATAATGCAACAATCAGGTAGTTCGTTCTGCAAACTAATGCAATGCGTAATGTAACAATCAGGTAGTTCGTGATGCAGAATTAATGCAATGCGTAATACACTCCAGCACTGATCACTGTGCTTTACACGGTCTCTCCGCCGCTTGTACTGACTCACGGTCAGTTTCCATCAACATATGCCATCAACACAGGTCTGGTGTAAACCACAGTGCAGCTCCACACTCCGGGCCCCGGTATTGCCACTCCTTGCACGTACGGGCCGCGATGCGAGCTGGAACAGAGGCTCACGCTGCAAGAAAAGGAGATACAGAGAGCGTCTCTCTCTGAGCCCGCATCCCGCCCCAGGCGGCGACACACGTTACCTGGGGGGTGTGACCTCGCTCTCCTCCTCTCGCGACTTGGGCCTCCGATGCGACTTGGTTGATTCCGGGCCGATGACGATAACGAAGATCTCAGTATGCAACAGGGCACACGCACACAGCGTCGCTGAGACTCCCTTGAGCTTCGGGTGAGCATGGTCACAGGGCAATCCTCACGAAGGTCTCAGGCTGTATGAAGCACACGCACACAGCATCTCTGAGACTCACTTGAGTTCCGGGTGCACACGATCACAGGACAATCCTCACAAAGGTCTCAGGCTGCAAGAAGCACACGCACACAGCGTCGCTGAGACTCACTTGGACTCCTGGCACCCACGATCACAGGGCAATTCTTAGGAGGGTCTCATGCTGCAAAAAGCTCTCGCACAGAGCATCACTGAAACACACATGAACCTCTGGTGCCCAAAATCATAGGGCAATTCGTAAGAGGGCCTCATGCTGCAAAAAGCATACGCACACAGCGTCGCTGAGACACACTTGAACGTCTGGTGTGCACGGTCACAGGGCAATCCTCACGAAGGTCTCAGGCTGAACGAAGCACACAAACACACAGCGTCGCTAAGACTCACTTGGGTACACACGATCACAGGGCACTTCTTATGAAGGTCTCATGCTGCACAAAGCACACACACACAGCACCGCTGAGACACTTCTGGAAACTTTTGTATTCCTGAGTTTCCACAACAGGGAGCCAGCTCTCCTCAGGTCCTTGGGGATAAGTTACTTCAGGACACAGCACAGCAAAGTCCGTTCAAGCAGGGGGAAACAGCACACAGCAAAGTTCCGTTAGCCTCTCCTTGGTTAAACCAGCAAACTGCAGGCCAGTCCCAGAACACACAGCAAGGGTCAGTTATTTCCTTCAGTCTATTCAGCTGTTTCTTCCTTGGCAGAGGTTCCTCTTGACCACTACGTAGTTTCAGTCCTGTTTAGTCTTAAACAGTTCCATTCCATTCTCTTCCAAAGTCCACCGGTTTTAACTCTCATAGTTATACCCCTAAATGTCTTTGAAGTCTTTGTGTTCAGGGGGCACTGACCCCGGTCTAAACCAGTTCTGGGTGTCTCCCTGCCAGTGGCACCTAGGGCCAGATGTAGGTAATTCTATTTTACCACTTCTTAAATACCGAAGTTTACCGATTCGGTATTTAAGAAGTGGTAAAATAGAGGGGGGGGGAGGTGTAGGTAACACAGACTCGTTAAATACCGAATCGTTAAGATTCTGTATTTACCAATTCTGTAAATACCGATTCGGTAATGCCCATTGATTCCTATGGGCATTGAAGCCCATAGGAATCAATGGGCATTACCGAATCGGTATTTACCGATTCGGTAAATACCGATTCCAGCAAGGGTGCAGGGGGTGTCACTTTGACACACTCTAGCACCCCAAAGACGGGCATGTGTGCCATGTGGCACACAGACATGCCCTAAGGGCATGTCTGTCTGTCACATGGCTAGGTGTGCATGCACACATGTGCATGCACACCTGGATTCGGTATTTTACCACCCAATTGGATTGGGTGGTAAAATACCGAATCTGCAAGGCCTTTGGGACTCAGAAGAGTCCCACCTACATCTGGGATTTATCGAATCGGTAAAAATACCGATTCGGTATTTTACAGATTCTGTAAATTTACCGATTCGGTAAATTTACCGAATCTGTAAAATGATGCCCCTACATCCCAAATACCCAGTTACCGGTCGGTAACGGCCGTAATCGGCCGTTACCGGTCAGTAAATGGCCTCCTACATCTGGCCCCTTATTCTTTGATAGTGAGGGTCTGGATCCTCAATCACTCAGCACAGGATGGAGCCATTGTTTTATGGCTGCAGCCCAGGCCTCTTCACCTGCTGGGGCTACCCCTCCCCACTACACTCCAGAAGCAGGTCAGCCTGTTGCTGTCTCACCTCCTCCCCTGGGACAAGACATTCCCTAGATCCTATCACTTTCAGAGCTAGACAGTCAATCCACAATCAGGCAGAGACACACAGAAATGTTAGAGCACAAAAACCCAGCCACTTCTAAAAGAGTGGTTTCTAAACACCCAATGCAAAAACCACCTTCACAAGAAGATGTGTTATTGAATTGTGAGTTCAGGCATACTAAATTTCATCTCTCCATCTTAAGCCTTTGGGAAAATAGGCTGGAAACATATTACACAGCCTTTCCCATTGTGTCGTTTGGGCAAGATGGCCTTTCAACAGTGAAAAATGAAATGGAGAATATTTCACTGTTAGGACATGGTACACACCTTAGTACATGTCCTACATTTCACATACACTGCTCCCTGCCCATGGGATACCTTGTTATGTTATGTTAAAAGTTGCTTATAAAGCGCACGTACCCCCAGGGGTTTCACGGCGCTGCTTGAAACATACCGAAAACAAAGGGAGATTAGACGTGCGATTTTATGAACCGCGTTTTAAGCAACTTCCTGAATTTAAGTAGGTCTGTGCAGGAACGGATCTCCAGAGGGAATGAATTCCAAAGTCTAGTGGCCAAGTATGCCATCCGCCGTCCACCTTGTCGTTTCCGTTTACAGGTAGGTAGAGATGCATTGAACGAAGGTTGCGGGAAGGTATGTACCTAGTTAAAAGGGTATTGATAATTGTAGGGCTCTTGCCATGTAATGATTTGAGGACCAAACATCCCGTCTTGAATTCTGTCCTTTGAGATATCGGGAGCCAGTGTAGTTTCTTCAGCAATGGTCTGGCCGATTGCCATCTAGGTTGTTGATGGATCAGCCTGGCCGCCTGATTTTGGACCATTTGAAGCCTCTTAGTGAGGAAAAGTGGCAGCCCTAGGTAGATTGAGTTAGCATAATCCAATGTGATAATACCAAAGCCATTGTTACCTGTACAAGTGCTGCATGAGTAAGCATGCAGCTGATTTTCTCAAACTTTTGTAACTGATGGAAGCATTTGGAAACCACTGAACTTACTTGGGCTTTTAGTGATAAATCACTATCTATAATGACCCCGAGGCTTTTTACCGAGGTAGATGGTACTGGTGGGGAGCCAAGATCCGTAGGCCAGTACTGTGGGCCCCAGAAGGTCTTGCTCCTGCCTGTAAGTAGTAATTCCGTCTTACTAGGGTTGAGCTTTAGATGGTTTTGATCCATCCATTGACGGATAAAGAGCATGGTGGTCTGGAATTCAACCACAGACTTAGGTGAATTATCAATAGTAAAGGTTAACTGAAGATCGTCGGCGTAGTTGAAAGTTGTCACGTTCATTTTCTTCAATGCTTGAATCAGAGGGAAGAGGTATAGATTAAACAAATGGGGAGAAAGCGAGGAACCTTGTGGGACTCCACATGTTGTAGTTAGCTTTGGGGCTGTAAATGCGGCCAAATTGAGTGTGATCTTTAAGAAAGCAATTGATCCATCGGAAGGCTGGGCCCTGGATGCCAGCCTGTCTGACTAGGTCTCCCAGTATGCATGGTCAACCGTGTCAAACGCAGCTGACAGATCTAATAGTACCAGGGCATGTGGAATGTCTTCATCCGCCTTCTTATGTAGGTCATCCAGAACTGCCAGAATCACTGATTCTGTCGAGTGGGCAGGGCAGAAGCCCGCCTGGTGAGAATATAAATAGCCAGACAGTTCCATGAAGCTGGACAAACATTTTGCCACATGTGCCTGTCTTCAAGGGAATCATTTAGTCTCCACCTACTTTTTTTGGCAGAGTGCTAATTTTTTCTTTCTTAGTTCTATAGAGAACCATTTGTGTGCCTCAGAGCGGCGAGCCTGTTTACGTTTTTTTTGTGGAACATGCATATCGCTGGCTACCAATATCCAAGTCGAGATATTGGCTTTAGGAGGTCCACATCTGAATCTAAGAAGGCAGATTGGTTGGTAAGGGTGTTCTAAAATTATTGTTTATTAAAGGAACCCCATGCCCTAATCATGCCGCCTTCAAGCGAAGGGGTCTTTTTTATCAATGGGCATAGTTACTGACAGTTTAAATAAATGGTGGTCTGATCATAAACAAGGTAGGATCGTAGTGGAAGAAACTGTAATATTGGTTGACCAGACCTGGTCCAAATGTAGCTGTTGTCACATGCTAAATAAAGTTCAGATTTGTTAAAAGTTCAGTTAGTTCCGTGGAATGGGGCCCCCCTTGTGGGTCATTCGACCAGTAGTTTAAGTCGCCCACTAGCAGAATTTTGGTGTAGTTAGTTGCAATGTTGGCCATTTGCTCGGTTTGCTGTGTAGGAAACTGCGGCATATACTGTGGGGGCCTATAAATCAGAACACAAATTAGTGGGCCAGATTTAGATTCTAGCTTGATGACCAAGTTGTCCACATCAGGGAGATCAAGAGGGGTAGTTGTCGTGAATTTATAATCATGCTGAATGATTACTGAAACTCCCCCACCCATTTTGCCAGGCCGGTCTACGCGAAGTATGTAATAATCATTGGGTAGTGCGGCCAGAATATCAAGTGTGGAGTCAGATTTCAGCCATGTTTCTGGTAGGAACATAATGTGGTTTATCCGCTGATAGTAGCGATAAAATGTCTAATTGATGTTTTACTAACAATCGCTTATTTAGATAATATGTACTTAACATATGATTATTGATTTTGATTTTAGGAGGAATTGGTTGCCTATACGTATGTAAGGTATGCTTAGGTAGCTTGGGTGGCCTATCTGTGGCTTAGAGATCCCGAGTGACCTCAATCGTGCAATCGTGACGGGGCCAAGTGGGGTAAATAATTGGGACATGTCCCTAAGTATCTCCGCGGAGTAGCTGATAAATTGGGCATAATTATTGGCCCCTGGACCCTTCCGGGCGCGGAAGGGCGCAGACGGGCTTGCCTTTGGCGCACTGCAGGCACAACACGTAGGTGTTAGGTAGCTTTCCTTCTAATACATCAATTTCACACAATTTTAACAGTTAAAACCAATTTTCAGTGCAATTTTAAAAGCGCCCTTCAGGTAGTGGTATGTTTCCAAGTGCCTTGGAACTACCATAGGGGTGTCTGATGTTCATAGAAAGAGTAAGGCCTTGCAAGTGGGTGAACTTGTCAGGACAACATGGCAGTTTAACAAACTGCGCGCAGGCACTGCGGAGGCAGGTCTGAGTTCTCTATTTAAGGCTACTTGGGTGGGTGGCACAATTAGTGCTGCAGGCCCACTAGTAACATTTGCATTACCAGCCCTGGCACACATAGTGCACTTTACTAGGGACTTTACTAATAAGGCAAATATACCAATCATGGACAACCAATTACCATTACACTTTACACAGGGAGCACTTGCACTATGAGACTGATCAGCAGTGACAAAGTGCCCGAATCATCTAAGTTGGCAACACCATGTCAGAAAAAAGGTCTAGGGGAAAGCAAAAAGTTTAAGAAACGTTAGCCAAAAAGGGCAAAGTCCAACAAGCCCCATCTCCAAACCTCTTGCTTTGACTATCGGCCTTTTCACTGTTGATTCACCATGTTTATTAACATCAAATTGCGGAGAGAACTTGTTGGAACTAGATCTGTTGAAGAAGTTGCATGCTACTATTTACTGTTTCTATGGTGCCTATATGACAATGAGCCCGAGTGTGGTTGGTACTACGCAATGTTTGTGTAAAGATGCCCCCCTTCCAGTTGAGTTTAAGGATATCCCATCTACGTTGTGGGCCACAAATTTCTATTCAGGTAAAAGAAAATGCCATATTGCCTCGTATCCCTCAGTATAAAATGTTGCAAGCAGGAGAACAGGCGTTGTTGTATATAATACAAGATTTGATTCCGCCAGGAGTTGTAGAAGAGACAGCGGTGAATGTGTGTAATAGCCCCATCCTACCTGTTCTCAAGAGGCCATCTCCGGGTTCCTCTGATGAGGTTGCTGCTGTTTATGGTTTTGTGATTGATCTGCTCGAAGTTAATAAAATTGGAGTTCCTCAGTTTCTCGTGGTTCTGACATTACTGCTCTTTTGACTATGGTTCCTTCTTCTGTTAAGTTCTTTTCTGTTATTGATTCAAAGAATGCCTTCTTTAGCATCCCTGTTCATCCAAATAGCAGGCACCTTTTTGGGTTTTCCTTGGCAGGTTGTAGTTTTAGATTTTGTTGAGTTACTCAGGGGTACACTGAGAGTCCTAGCATATATAGCTGGGCTTTGAAAAGTCAGTTGGACTCCCTCACCCTTCCCACAGGTAATGTATTATTACAGTATGTAGACGATCTTTTGATTGCTTCCGATACTGAGGAAGGTTGTAAAGAGGCTACAGTAAAGTTGTTGCTGCATTTGGCTCAATAAAAAATGTCAATATTGTTGACAGGAGGTCACCTATTTAGGTCACCTACTGTCGAAGGAGGGTCATAAAATAACAACTGAGCGTATTAATGCCATAGTTAACATGCCCGTTCCAAAGTCCCAAAGGGATGTACAAGCCTTCATTGGTATCACTTCCTATTGTCGTCATTGTATACCGAACTTTGCTTTACTAACAAAGCCCTTGCTCTGTCTAACTACTAAAGATGTGCATGAACCTTTGCCTTGGACGCCTGAATGTCAACAAGCTTTTGAGCAATTGAAGGTTGTGCTTTACACTGCTCCTGTGCTTGGCACACCTGATCACAACAAGCTGTTCATGTTATAGGTACACGAGTCAGCCGGTTCTGCACTTTCTGTCTTAACACAGGCCTTTGGAGGTAAGCAGCTGCCCTGTGCGTACTTTTCTGCTGTGCGTTATCCCATCGCGAAAGCCCTTCTGAGCAGTCTCTATTCGACAATCGTCAGGGCTTGTTGTTGATACTGATCTCACAGTCATGGGACTGCATGCTGTAGATACACTTTTGAACAGAACAAACAGCCTGATTCATGTACGGGCCGTTTTGCGTGGCCCTAATAGCGAATCATAGCGACTCGCTATTGAGGACACGCAAAACGGCATTCATGTAGGAATTGCTAAATAAATAGCGATTCCTACATGATCTCTATTTGCGAGTAGAAAATTGCTACTCGCAAAAAAAGGAATAACTCCCCATTCATTCCTATGGGCCAAAAGGCCCATAGGAATGAATGGGGAGTATCCCTCATTTGCGAGTAGCAATTTGCTACTCGCAAATCAGATAGCGATTTTAAGGGTGCCAGGGGTGTCCAAAGGACACCCTGTAGCACCCCTAAAATGCACATTTGAACAGGTGTTGCGCACACACATGTCCAAAGGACATGTGTGTGTGCAACATGCAACTTAGAAAAATGCTTTTAAAAGCATTTTTCTGAGTTTTTGCTATTTACCGAGAGGTCTGACCTCTCAGTAAATAGCGGCCCAAAAGTGCAAAATCGCAATTTTTTTTTGTGTCATGAATAGCATTTGAGGAATCTCTATTAGAGATTCCTTAAATGCCATTCCTCGCAAATATGCGAATTCTTACATAGCGATTTTTGCATTTGGGATTGTGAATACCAAATGCTAAAATCGCACTCGCAAAGGGCCAGATTCTCAGAATCTGGCCCTTTTGCGAGCGCTTTTGGCTACATGAATCAGGCTGATAGACACAGCACCTTACTAGTGCACGTCCTACTGGCTACAAGTTGACCCTGTTTGCACCACACATCACCATCAAAAGATGTGCCACTCTGTACCATATGTAATTTACAATGTGAGTAGCACTCCTCTTTTTAGAAATTATTTTGAGTTTAAATTCTATTCTTAACACATGCGTGCTGCGGAGGTGGCACGTTTGTCCACACACCGTGCCTATAACTTGACAACCTATCTGGAGTGGAAAGACCACTCTACCTCTGCGCACTGTTGCTCCTGGTCACTATATCATACCAGATTAATCATTCAATTTTTCAATATTTCAAATTAGTGAACAGTTGTAAGTATTACTAAATCATAACATATAACTCTTAACAAAATTTCATCAAGATTTCTTATTTAATCTTCAAATTCATTGTTTGATATCATGAAAATGAAATATAAACAGTTATTGACATTTCGCAAAATTCAACATAATCTTTCTTGGTAGTATACATTTGCCGTAGCCCGATGCATTTCGAGTCCCTTCGGACTCTTCCTCAGGGGCCTGTAAATATAATCAGTTCATAACATAAGCTTGTTGTTTAAACACATCAAATTCAATTTCGTAAAGCAATGTAATGTGGAAGGCAACAGAATTCATTTGTTATTAATTCGGATGCTTAAAATAAATTGACAAAAACATGACTGAAACTTGTAGGGTGCAGAAACCACCACCACACCTCTGTGAAAAACTGTGAACCGCCTAAAAAGACTTATACTCACACGCAGAATCAAAAAAACGCCCTTCCTGTGGACGAAGAAATCTATACGTAAACTCCTAATACAAAAACGTAAATGAACTCCCAACCACTTGCTCCATGGGATTCTTAATCTTACCTCTCTCTTCAAAACGGACACAATCGCGTTTCCAACTGATAACCCAACTACCGGCCACTGTCTGTGAACAAGCATGAAAACCATCCTTAGTCATCATTCTTTCCTTTTTAAACCTAAACAACTCGTCCAAACGATACACTGCTGCCTACCTCGGCGTTTCTGCTCGTATCCCTCGTATACTCCACTCTCTTCCAGTATCAATGTAAACACCGGATCTTCCGGTTTAAAAACACCATGCTCCTTTCTAAAGTTGCACACAACAGTGAAAAAGGACTCACGAAAATCGTCCTTCGAACAATACACACAACAGGGAAAACGGACTTGCGGAGATCTTCCTAATCCGCCATCTTGAATCAGTCTAGTACAAATAGCATTACTCTGACTACCAACTGATTAGCCGACCTATCGGGGAAACTAAATGAAACCTCCTAGCGGCAATGTCGCAAATAGTGGAAATAATTAAGAATGAATACTTACAACTGTTCACTAATTTGAAATATTGAAAAATTGAATGATTAATCTGGTATGATATAGTGACCAGGAGCAACAGTGCGCAGAGGTAGAGTGGTCTTTCCACTCCAGATAGCCACTCTGTACCATGCCACGTTTCTACCCCTCTCTTCAGAAAGTGAGGTAATAGACATACATGTTTGCATGTTTCGGACGGAAGAGGAGATGAAGGGATGGGTAGACTTGACTGATGTTCCCTTATCTGACCCCCTTGGGGAACTATATGTCGATGGTTCTTTAAATTACCGGATTGCACCACAACTGCTGCTTATGCAATCACAACACTGCAGACGATAGTTGAGACATCCCGAGTTTCCTATCAGTTGGCCCAAGCTGCAGAGTTGGTAGCTCTGATTCGAGCCTGCGAGTTGAGTCAGGGATTGGCAGTCAATATTTATACTGACAGCCTGCATGACTTCAGAGTCACTCATAATTTTGGCCGGCTCTAGGCTGAGAGAGGATTTCTCACTTCCCATGGTTGGAAGATTAAGCATGGCCCTTTGATAAGTAGACTTTTGTCGGCTTTAACACTGCCCAAGAAACTGGCAATAGTGAAGTGTAGCGCTCACAAAGCAATTCCTCATAATGTAGTGAGGGGAAATACTTTTGCAAATCATACAGCTAAGGAGATGGCCCGATCAAAGATGAAAAAGATGTTTGTAGCAGGTCCTGCTAGATGGGTGCCAGAAGTTACGATGTTTGAGGACACTCGAGATAATGTGAAGGAGATACAGAGTGAGGTGACGATTGAGGAATTGGCTACATGGCAGGAAAGCACAATGCAATTGGATGATGATGGGTGCTGGATAGACAAGTCGGGTAAGAAGAAGTGGATGCTGCCAGATGCATATGTTCTCCCTGTAGTCATTATGGCTCATGGACCGGCCCACATTAGTGCTAAGGGAATTTGTTAGTTGCTAGACCCTGTATGACAGAATGATAATATCCCTTTGAACGGGTGCCCATTTAGTAAAACATTGCATGGTGTGTATGCTGTACAATCCTAGAAAGGATACTCCCTCACCTCCCGGTAACTTTGCACCCCATTCTTTCCCTTTTAAAGTCCTTCAAATGGACTTAATCGAAATGGAACAGGTGAATATCGGAAGTATGTGTTAGTGGTGGTCTGTGCATTCAGTAAATGGGTTGAGGCTTATCCTACTTGTGAGAAGTTGGCCTGATGTATGATGTTCACTATTCTAGTGAGCACCTTGTATCAGTCCAAACGATCTTTTATGGTGGTGGTTGTAAGTCAACCTTATAGACAAGCTATCCTAGGGGTAGCATGGACTAAGCAGTCTTAGGCTTAACTCAAGAGGGCATGTGAAGCCAGCTGTTTTACCATATGCAATCCTGTAATATCAAATGAATGGACACCACACAAGTTATATATTATACAAATATATGTATTTATTACTAGAATAATCCTCTGTACTCTTTATGAGCCCAGAGGCACAAGCGTTTAAACAAAAGCACAGTTAAACATACACAAGTTGCACAATTATGGATAGGGCCGGTGGCCAATCAAACCATATACTAAATAGGTGGTATAAGTATCACTTTACGAACAATGGTAAGGCCTAGGGCCTTGGGAATCGCTGGGACTACACTGGACTAACAGCAGTTAGGACGGGAGTAGCCCGCGGGATGCGGGTGCAGCGCTAAAAGCACACGCATGCACCAATGCAAAGTCAATGGTGCGTAAAAGTTACAAAGTTACTGTTTTGGAAGTCTTCCGACTGGAATAGAATTAAGCCACTTTAAACTAGGACACTAGAGGTGTAAACCACTACAGGAGCACCGGTGTTTGATCGTTACCTCACCCACAGGAAGCGGGTGCAAAGGTGCCAATGTGTGTCGGGTTTGGTCGTGGAGTTCTATGGAGCCTGGAGATGAAGATGCTGCAGGCGGCCAGGAGAGAAGAGTCCGGTTGGATCCAAGGGTGGATCGAAGATGTAGAATACCTGAAAGCAGAGGGATAGAGTCTGGGTCACTAGCCAGTGACCAGGATGGAACCAGGAAGGAACCAGGCGATGTCGGGCGCAATCAGGTGGTTGATGGGTAGCTTGACTCCGCTGTCACGTGGACTCTGGGGCATCGAGGATGACCAGGAGTGGATCATGAGCTGTCCCATAAAGGTTCTCGCTGTCGGCGGTGTCGGTTTCCGGATCGGAGTCAACAGGCCTTGGCAAAGGCAACCCATACAGGATTGGACGATCGCTTCTTACTCGGACCAGCAAGGTCAGAGAGGTTGCTCCTTTTCAGGGGAGCGAGGGCCAGTCTGGAGCAACCAGACTAGCAGAGTAATTTTGAAGGTTCGTTGGTACTGGGGCCACTAGCCAATGGGCAAGCGACCGGACCAACGCGTCAAGCAGGAAAATGCAAAAGGGCCCTACGCAGCACTCGGTGAGTGTGGAGGGGTGATCTTCAGTGCATGAGCTGCTCGGGCTGGGGGCTTTTCAAACCCCAATGCACAGCTTCGAGGGTGCCTCGGGAGCTGCACGGTCACCACTTTGCAGTCTTTTCAAGATGGCCGGCCCCACACTTCACGTCGCCTCCACGGGTCTCAGATTCGCTGGGACTGTGGATCGGGCTGTTAGAAATAAGGGAAGATGGGTCTTGTCAATCTCTGTTGCTCGAGTTCCAGCAAGAACTGCAACAAAGCAAACAGTTGGGCGCTGGATGGTACCTGTTTGCACAGGGTGGTCACTCCTTGACCACAAGGGAGATTCTTCAGTCTTCCATGTCGAGTGGGATGTTGAAGGGTCTAGAGTTCTGTATCAAATTTTCAGTCAGGATAAATCTAATGCTCATGGGCACAGCTCCTACCTTTATTCCAAATCAAGGGGCTGGTTTACCTGCTAGGTCTCTCCTATGGGTGGGACCCAGGAAGGGGGTGGTTACACCCCTTTCCCTTTGTCCAGTTTCACACCAGAGCTGGGACTGGAGTGTCCCAGCACCGGTTTGAACCGGGATATGCATGGGGAGCCTTGTGCGCCCCAGGCAGTGTCTAGTTTCACTCGCCCTGCCTGCCTTAATCCACTATCTCCTGTCTGGGGTGGTGTGGCACCTCCCTGTGACAGGAAACCCTTTGTCCAACCCTCCCCTGCCAGGTTTCAGTCAGCAGCAGGAGGCCAGACTTGTGTCGGTGGCAGCAGCATCCATTTTGTGATGCTGGGGCTCTGGTTAGTTTTAACCGCGTTTACTGTTAGCCACATGTCTTATCCCCCTAGAAGGGTGGAATGCTACCCCCGTCGCCAGAACTGGCGAGGGGGTAGTATTCCAAAGTGTATGACACCTTACAGGACATGTTTTGATAAAGCCAAACCAAAGTTAGTAATAACCGCGAGTATTATAATGCACTTAAAAGTATATGGTATGGCAGTATCCCAGAACAGCTATAAGGAAATGGTTCCGAAAGCTGCAGACAGGCTCAGCTCATGCTAGAGCACCATCTCACATAAAACCAAGCACTCTGCCTCCAGGATTGTTAAGGCCTGCCATAGGAGTGACTTATAGGTATATATGTGTCCAGATATAGGTTTAGATATAGGTATACTATATCTAAGCAAGGGGTGATTACACGACCTTGCCCCAGCTGAGTGATCAGCCAGTTGTGTCAGTTTGGGTGGCCAGCCAGGGGTGGCAAAAGATATGCTGCAGCCCCTGGTAGGCCTTGGATGCACCTATGCCCTGGGTACCTATAGTACACTGTACAGGGGCTGATAAGGTGACCCAATATCCCATTAGTTATGCACCTAGGGTACATGGAGTCCATTTTAAGGAGAGAGCAGATAGCCTGGGGCCCTGATTTGCTAATCCCAGGCCAACTAAGTCGAAAACCAGCTAAACACAAGGCAAAAAATCTGGGGTAACCATAGTCAGGTATCCACCCTCCTACATAACATAACCCCCCCCCCAAACGAAAGGAGAAAAGGCTATCCTTGGCCAGGTAAGCCTATATTACCTGAGTGGCCATATAAGGAGGAACCTGCACTGGCATGGTTATCCCCTGTGTCATGGTCCACCAAGTAATCCCTCACCCTAGGGGTATCAGAGGGTCTCCACCATGGGGAATTACTACCTGTGGTGTGTTTTGGCAAATCAAAAGGCTGGTGTTGAGATGGAGTACTGAAGTGAGGCTCCACTAATGTAGGGCTCAGCTTCCTCCAATCATCTTCCACCATGTGTGCCTTTCTTTCCTTGACTGAGTTGCACTGTGCTCTCAGGGTCAACCTCTGGCTGCCTACAGCTGGAGGCTGGGTCACTTTGGTTGGCTTACTGGAGGGACAGGTCAGGTTTGGGGCCTTGGGGTCCCAGGTTTGGCTGTGCCCAACAGTGTCCATCTGGGGGAGGTCCCTAAATAGATGTAAGGGGGATCCCTCAGGAGTTTTTGAAATTTTCACCTGGCTGGGGCTGCTAGCTTTGGTGCCCCTAATCTGCTGATGGGGGTGTTTTATTGGACAGGGGGCCCTTTGGGGCTCACTGACCTCCTTGACCTCTGCAGCCCTGGGCTGACTGAGGCAGGGTAGAGAGGGGCAGGTTACCTGCTCCAGACAGGGTCCCACCTTGGAAGGGCCCACTGATATCAGGGGCTCTGCCAGGCTAGGCCTGACTACCTCTGGGGCAGTTTCTTCGCAAGGGGTAAGATCAGTTCCCGGAGGAGGCTGATCCTTTCCTAAAGTCTGGTGGGAGGGAGATTTCTCTTCCTCCTCAATGCTCTCTGTTTGTGTGGAGTGATCCATAGTTTCAGGCTTCACAACACATGAATCTGTTTGAGTTTGGGCTGTGGCCATCACAGCCCCACCAACCTTTTCAGGAGGGGACTCAGTTTGGGTATGGGCTGTTACCATCACAGCCCTGCTAATCTGTCTAAGGAAGGAGTCTGCTTGAGAGGGTGCTGTGACTGGCACAGCCCTTCCAACCTTTTCAGGAAGGACCTCTTGGATTCGGGCTGTGGCCATCACAGCCTCACTAACTTTTCCATGGAGATTTACCATTCTAGAATGGGTTTCTTGTTCAACCTCAGCCCAGGCTTAGATTTCCAAATCATTTCCCAGTAGACAATCTACAGGCAAGTTTGTTGACACTGCCACTCTCTTGGGGCCAGTGACACCTCCCCAGCTGATATTTACTACTGCCATGGGATGATTTGTCTGCACTCCATCAATATTGGTCACCTGGTATGTGGCACCAGGTAAGAGTTGCCTTGAGGGGAGTAGATTCTCAGTCATCATAGTGATACTAGCACCTGTGTCTATACAGGCCTCAATTTTCTGACCATTGATGAGGGGCTCCTGTCTGTACTTGCTCAAAGTGTTTGGGCAAGCAGTGAAGTTGGCAAACCCCATGCCATTTTCACAGACAAGAGTAGCTGTAGTAGGGGACCTGGTTAGGCCAGAGTCCACCTGAGTTCCAAAAGTAAACCCAGCCAAATTCTTGGGGGTGCTCCCACCACTTGGGGGATTACTACTAATAGTATCAGGAGGTGTTGGAGCATTACTTGGAGGAATATTTTCTTTTTTGTTGTTCTTTGGGCAACTGCTATCAGTCTTCCAGTGGCCAGTCTGTTTACAGGCATGGCAATAAGGTTTCTTTGGGTTAGAGGAAGTGTTTTGGGACCCACCCCCAACCTTGGAGTTTTGGGGCCCTGTGGGAGACTTGTCTTTTGGTTTATCCCCACCCTTCTCTTGAGCCTTGGAATTATCCTTCTTTTGGTCATTACCCTGATTCTTAGGCCTAATCCTGGTTCTGACCCATTTGTCTGCCCTCTTACCCAATTCTTGTGGAGAGGCCAGATCTGAGTCCACCAGGTGCTGGTGCAAAAGCTGGTTTTGGCAATTACTAAGGATCTGCTCCCTTATAATAAATTATACAATCCTGTATAGTCATGTACTTTGCTGCCAAGTAACCAACCTTCCAGAGCCTTAGTAGCACAATCTACAAAATCAGTCCAGTCCTGAGTCTGAGCTTTTTGGGTATCTCTGAACAACAACCTGTATTGCTCAGTGATTAGGCCAAACCCATCAATAAGAGCACTCTTCAGGACACTGTAGTTTTTAGCATCCTCGGGTCTAACAGTGAGGAGCTTATCTCTACCTTTCTCAGAAAAGGAGTACCATAAGATTGCTGCCCACTGATCTTGAGAAACCTGCTGTACCATGCAGGCTCTCTCCAGAGCAGTCATCCATTTGTGGATGTCATCCCCTTCCTTGTAGGGGGGCACAATCTTTGTCAGGTTTCTATTGTCATAGGACCTGTCTTTCTCTTTAGGAATAATGCTGCCACCAGTGGAGTTTTCTCCACTCAATTTCTGTTCCCTTGCTAAAGCAAGTTTAGCTTGGGCCAGGGCTATCTCTTCCCTCTCTATCTGGAGTTAGACAGCTCTCATCCTGGCCTTACACTCTTTTCTCTGGGGGGGAAGTCATTCCCCTTTGAGATCCCCTTGAGGCATTAGAAAGGTTAGAGTCTCTTCTATTGCCAGGGAGTATTCTGCTTTTGGGTCTGGGGAGGTGGTTCACCTCTCCATCCCCATTTAGGCCCAGGTTAGCATAGTTAAGCCTGCCAACTTGAACCTGGTCTTCCCCTAGATCATCTGAATCATTTCCATCCACCTCCTCATCTGCTACTACTATGGGGGTGATGGTCTCATCATCTGGGGGTGTTATTCCCTCTCCTGGATTGCCTGAGGGCCCTGCCTTAAACTTCTCTAGGCCATCCTTCTCTAGGGTTCCTATCAGGATGGGAATGGTAGGGTTGTGACCCTTTTTCAGCCCCCTTGTAGTGCACAAGGCACTCAAGTCCCTGAAGCTGAAGTTGTCATAGCTGGAAGGTGCCTTGGTAAGGTCACCTGTCACAGGCAGAGCATTGCTTGGCTCACCTGTGCCAGACATGACTTCTAGTGAGGTGTAAGTGGTACACTTACCTACACTATGTGTTTTCCTACTAGAACCTTGCTAGTGAGTTGTAGTCAGGGTGTGCTAAGCCCTTTAGTCTACAACTACTAAGTTCAGTAGAACTTAAGTATGTAAGCTTTGTTTATATGTACCTATAGTACTTCATGTGATATTTCAAATGATATAAAGATTGCAATGGTAAAACAACAGCAAGCTCAAATCCCAACCGCTGCACACCAATGTGAGAAGATGGCCTGATGTATGATGTTCACTATTCTAGTGAGCACCTTGTATCAGTCCAAACAATCTTTTATGGTGGTGGTTGTAAGTCAACCTTATAGACAAGCTATCCATGGGGTAGCATGGACTAAGCAGTCTTAGGCTTAACTCAAGAGGTCATGTGAAGCCAGCTGTTTTACCATACGCAATCCTGTAATATCAAATGAAAGGACACCACACAAGTTATATATTATACAAATATATGTATTTATTACTAGAATAATCCTCTGTACTCTTTATGAGTCCAGAGGCACAAGCGTTTAAACAAAAGCACAGTTAAACATACACAAGTTGCACAATTATGGATAGGGCCGGTGGCCACTCAAACCATATACTAAATAAGTGGTATAAGTATCACTTTACGAACAATGGTGAGGCCTAGGGCCTTGGGAATCGCTGGGACTACACTGGACTAACAGCAGGTAGGACGGGAGTAGCCCGCGGGATTCGGGTGCAGCGCTAAAAGCACACGCATGCACCAATGCAAAGTCAATGGTGCGTAAAAGTTACAAAGTTACTGTTTTGGAAGTCTTCCGACTGGAATAGAATTAAGCCACTTTAAACTAGGACACTAGAGGTGTAAACCACTACAGGAGCAGTGGTGTTAGATCGTTACCTCACCCACAGGAAGCGGGTGCATAGGTGCCAAAGTGTGTCGGGTTTCGTCGTGGAGTTCTATGGAGCCTGGAGATGAAGATGCTGCAGGCGGCCAGGAGAGAAGAGTCCGGTTGGATCCAAGGGTGGATCGAAGATGTAGAGTACCTGAAAGCAGAGGGGACAGAGTCTGGGTCACTAGCCAGTGACCAGGATGGAACCAGGAAGGAACCAGGCGATGTTGGGCGCAATCAGGTGGTTGACGGGAAGCTTGACTCCGCTGCCACGTGGACTCTGGGGCATCGAGGATAACCAGGAGTGGATCACGAGCTGTCCCACAATGGCTCTCGCTGTCGGCAGTGTCGTTTTCCGGATCTGAGTCAACAGGCCTTGGCAAAGGCAACCCACGCAGGATTGGAAGATTGCTTTTTACTCCGACCAGCAAGGTCAGAGAGGTTGCTCCTTTTCAGGGGAGTGAGGGCCAGTCTGGAGCAACCAGACTCCAGAGTAGTTTTGAAGGTTTGTCGGTACTGGGGCCACTAGCCAATGGGCAAATGACCGGACCAATGCGTCAAGCAGGAAAATGCAAAAGGGCCCCACGCAGCACTCGGGGAGTGTGGAGGGGTGATCTTCGGTGCACAAGCTGCTCGGGGCTTAGGCTTCTCAAACCCCAATGCACAGCTTCGAGGGTGCCTCGAGAGCTGCATGGCTAGCACTTCGCAGTGTTTTCAAGATGGCCGGCCCCACGCTTCACGTCGCCTCCACGGGTCTCAGATTCGCTGGGACTATGGATCGGGCTGTTAGAAGTCAGGGAAGCTGGGTCTTGTTGATCTCTGTTGCTCGAGTTCCAGTGGGAACTGCAAAAAATCAAACCAATGGGCGCTGGATGGTACATGTATGCACAGGGTGGTCACTCCTTGACCACAAGGGAGATTCTTCAGTCTTCCACATCGAGTGGGATGTCGAAGGGTCCAGAGTTCTGTATCAAAGATTCAGTCAGGATAAATCTAATGCTCATGGGCACAGCTCCTACCTTTATTCCAAATCAAGGGGCTGGTTTACCTGCTAGGTCCCTCCTCTGGGTGGGACCCAGGAAGGGGGTGGTTACACCCCTTTCCCTTTGTCCAGTTTTGTGCCAGAGCTGGGACTGGAGTGTCCCAGCACCGGTATGAACCGGGCTATGCATGGGGAGCCTTGTGTGCCCCAGGCAGTGTCTAGTTTCACTCGCCCTGCCTGCCTTAATCCACTATCTCATGTCTGGGGTGGTGTGACACCTCCCTGTGACAGGAAACCCTTTGTCCAAGCCTCCCCTGCCAGGTTTCGGTCAGCAGTAGGAGGCCAGACTTGTGTCGGTGGCAGCAGCATCCATTTTGTGATGCTGGGGCTCTGGTTAGTTTTAACCGCGTTTACTGTTACCCACATGTCTTATCCCTATAGAAGGGTGGAATGCTACCCCCGTCGCCAGAACTGGCGAGGGCGTAGTATTCCAAAGTGTATGACACCTTACAGGACATGTTTTGATAAAGCCAAACCAAAGTTAGCAATAACCGCGAGGATTATAATGCACTTAAGAGTGTATGGTATGGCAGTATCCATGAACAGCTATAAGGAAATGGTTCCGAAAGCTGCAGACAGGCTCAGCTCATGCTAGAGCACCATCTCACATAAAACCAAGCACTCTGCCTCCAGGAATGTTAAGGCCTGCCATAGGAGTGACTTATAGGTATATATGTGTCCAGATATAGGTTTAGATATAGGTATACTATATCTAAGCAAGGGGTGATTACACAACCTTGCCCCAGCTGAGTGATCAGCCAGTTGTGTCAGTTTGGATGGCCAGCCAGGGGTGGCAAAAGATATGCTGCAGCCCCTGGTAGGCCTTGGATGCCCCCTATGCCCTGGGTACCTATAGTACACTGTACAGGGGCTGATAAGGTGACCCAATATCCAATTAGTTATGCCCCTAGGGTACATGGAGTCCATTTTAAGGAGAGAGCAGATAGCCTGGGGCCATGATTAGCAGGGTCCCAGGCCAACTAAGTCAAAAACCAGCTAAACACAAGGCAAAAAATCTGGGGTAACCATAGTCAGGTATCCACCCTCCTACACTACTAATATAGCTTTGGCAATGGCGAAGGCTCTTTTAAAGGAGTTCTTCCCTCGTTTTGGTTTGCCCCATTAGATTTGGAGTGATAACGGCAGCCATTTTAATTCTAAAGCCATCCAGTTGGCGTGCAATGGCCTGCACATTAAGCAAATGTTTCATCCTGCGAATCACCCTCAGTCAACAGGTTTGGTTGAGAAGAACAATGGTACTCTCAAATTAAAGATGGGCAAAATTCAGGAGAGTACAGGATTGAAGTGGCTGGATGCTTTACCATTGGCTTTGCTGTCGACAATAGTTACAGCACATACTAGAATAGGCTTTTCCCCTTATGAAGTTGTTTTTGGTAGGCCCGCTAATGTCTGGGGCGTTCTAAGACCCTGTTACTTTTCCGAGATAGATAACCCTTTGTTGATAGATTATTTGTGTGAGTTGACTAAAACTTTGCGTTCTATTCCTCAGCACATCCAAGAGGCCTTGCCATCCGCTACAGAGGGTCCAGGCCGTGACCTCCGGCCTGAAGAATATGTCTTGGTTCTCCACTCTCAGCATAAACACAGCATAGAGCCCCAGTGGAAGGGGCCTTTCCAGATCCTCCTTGCAACCCGTACCGCTGTAAAGGTGGATGGTTGGAAGAATTGGATTCATTCAACGCACTGCAAGAAGGTGCCGCTCCCTCTGCCCTATGATAAATGGAGCCTCGAGGGCATTGGGAATTCCGAGATGGAGAAAGTTCCCCGTTTCATTCCTTTCTCCGATGCCAGAGTAACATGGGCGCCTTCTGAGGAGAATAGCGGTGCAGTTTTGAATGAGACAGTGCCCCCGGAGATTAAGGTTGGCCAAGAGCTTCCATTGGCTGGCCGGCCTGTGTCTGAGTTGGAGTCAGGCAATCCTGCTGAAAGTGAGCCTGAGTTTCTTGACTCCTCTGTTCCTGGAGTTGTTAGGTACAATTTGTGGCCTCAATGGAGGGGCAGTGCACCAAAGCAAAAGTCAGATTATTAGGGATGGACTTCATGGATGAAGAATAGGGACGATAGAGTAGGGATAGGGAGATTAGTGAATTGTCCGAAACACTGGACATGATATGTTTAGGGTGTTCTTCCCAGGAGAGAGAGAGTACCCAATCCTGAGAGAAGTGGATTTTGCTCACTAAGGGCTGCAATTGCGCAGCTCCAATGAGAAGTGCTCAATAGCACCACCGTAGATGAACAATAGGAGCCTGCCAGCGAGGCTCAAAGGAGACACAAATGGACGCTGGAAAGAAGATTGTTTTCTTAATTGTATCTTTTCATTCTGCCTTCATGCATCTTTTTGGTATGCCAATTATTGATGGGGAAAAGCCATTAGGTCTTGTTGTTTTGCCACGATCATCATGGATCAAACAACGGAGAGTGATATTCCTTCTTTGTGATATTCTGCTAATTATTATTTTTTGTGTTTTTTTTTAGCACTAGAGTATGCCTGCAATTTGCCTACTCCTAACAATGATATCCCTTTCACACCAAGACATAAGAGAATGCTTTCTAATAATGTTTTTTGGACACTCATAAGAGATTTTTTGGCAATGGTGTTGCCTGTTATCCCACTGGATCTGTTACTAGCCTATGGACTGCTTATCCTTTGTCTCTGATGAATTACACATATTCTAAGCCAACATATTTTGTTGAGGTAAAAGGGGAGTTTGACTACCCAGGGCCATGCTCATATCATCGTAAGCCCACAGGAACAGGTTACCCCTGTTGTGACAAGAATACTTATTGTGAAAACTTTTATTTATAGGAGCAAAATATTATGTTGGTGGGTTGGCATTATAAAGAAGTGACGGTTCCCCGAAAAGCTGGCTATTACCCTGCTTGTTTCCCCATTATAAATAGTACTGATACCATATTGTATATCAATTGTTATGGGGTGGTCATATCCAAAGAGACATTCCCTTTGAAAGCTGTGAACTATGACAGACCGATGTATGCCCATCCCGAGTTCTTCTTTTTAACTAATGGAACATATTCAAATGTTCATAATGGCACCAATGATGTAGCTCTTGGGATTGTGTTACCCCTGGGGGTCCCTTGTAATATGTCCACAGACATGTAAATGGGGGTTGAGAACACTTGCAAAAGAATTTTGTGAAGGAGTAACAGATATTGAGATAAACATTTATAGTAATGGTATTACTTTTGGTTTGATCCTGTCTGCTATCTTCACGTTGGGGGAATGGCTATGAGTAGGACTGAAAAGGCCCACGAATACTTTGGCTGTAAGTTGCAGATATTGTCCAATACCACCGTAGCAGCATTACGTGACATCGCCATTCAATTAGAGAGTATGAGGACCTATTCTGAACAAACTAGATATGCAGTTGGTTTTATTTTAGCAAAGAATAGTGGTGCATGCGAGTTATCGGCGATCAGTGCGTAGTGAGAATAGCTAATATAGAAAAGAATATTACTAAGCATATTTTGGACATTATTTAGCATGTGAAATGCTTGAAACCAGGTAATTGGAGTTGGTCCCTTTTTGGAACATGGGGTTGGTTAATAGAAAAAGCAATATATCTGGTTGCTGTATTAATACTTAGCTGTATCCTTATTCAATGTCTTCCAATGTGTTGCACATATTGTATCTCTGTGTTGAATCCTGTCGCAGGGCTTCTGTTCTCCCACAGAACTGTGCACAGAGGATTGGAACCTCGGCGAAGTAGGGTGACCCAAAACTCACCTAAGTACCCAAAAAACCCCTTACCGAGCTAGCTACAGTGTCTCATTGGACATAAAGGAACATCCAATGCTTAGACAAACCAATACATGAACTCACAATACCTCAGGTTACGTGGAACACATGATCACTCTTTCGTTGTATAATCATTGCAAGTCAGAACAAGGAGTAATGAGGACACGTGCATATTTGAAATGTTTATTTACTAATGCCTTTGTCTCAAACGCAGTATCTTAGACAATACAAGGAAACATATTATCAAAAGCAAAGTTATCAGCATAGTTACTAGTCCATAGAAAGCAAACGGGGACAGCATGCTATTATGCTGAAATGAATAAGTGCTAACCACACATAATTCACACCTACCCTATATGGTATATTATATTAATATATATGAAGGTCTCTTTGGGTTTCTAGCAGGGCCGGCCCATACCTGGAGATTCTAGTATGAAGAGATCACATCTGCTCCCAACTGCTCTCTGCATGCAAAACGCATCAAGTGTGTTTATGTGCTCTGAACATTGCAATATAAAACCCGCCTAAAACCAGAATTTGGCAGGAGCTGCACTTATGTTATGTCTATGGAGGTGCGGAGATCATTTCTCACAACAATCTGTGTCTTGTTATCCTTGTAGCTTCAGCACTCACTGTACAGACATTATTTATTAAGCAACGTTGATTTGAAGGCAATAACATATTATTCTCAAGTAAACTACTAGGGTGAAAGCTAAATCAACAATTATGTAACGTGTGCAGAAGCAGCAAATAGGAAAATGGCGTTTAAACATTAAATGAGCCTACGCTAACTTAACACAGTATTCAGAATATCAGTAGCAATATGACACCCCCCATGACACCCCCCCAGCGGCAGTGTGCCATAATATTCAAGCATCTGGTTGCGAAACAGCGTTAGAAGCTGCTGGGCGGCGCTTTGCACAGGAAGGGCATCCATATTTAAAGAAACAGAAAATAGCTAGAGCGCCTACCGCCAGTGACAGTAAAACTGGGAATCCACCAAACAAACTCGGAAAAAATGGTATGAAAGAAAGCAGGAATGACTCCAAAAATCTTCTCAAAGGAAGTCACGAGACCGCTGCTAACTATTTTAAAAAAATGCGCCAGGCCCGTTGTCGAGGACGCGTTAAAGATAGAAAGAACCATCTCGCTGAAATGCAATGGTAAATCAGTATTTAAAAGGGCCTGAACCGCTCTACGGGTGTTGGCAATGTGAAGCACGAAGGTTTCACGAGCCGAACTCAAGGCCACTTCTTTTTGGGACAATAGAGCCCTTAGTCTGCTCATGCCACTGAACTCAGCTCTCAAGGTTGGGATGCGCGGCCAGATGGAGGCCTCCCTGTGTTCATGTGTGGGTGGGTACAGAACATTTCTGTACACGTTCAGGTTTCCCAAACCATTTGCTTTGGGATGGCTACTTCTAAAAAGTTTACAAGTGTACAAGTGTGACTTGTAAGCAATAGGTACTGTGTCACCTTCATTAAAAGTCAGGTACATGAAACCCACCGTCCCAGGAATAATTCTTATCACCAGGTTAGTGTGGTTATCACGAGTCAATAGAAATTTAGAAGCTAACAGATCAGCCTGCAAAGATTGCAAAATGGCTGAATGCTCAGGCAGCCAGCATGATTTGGAAAAAGTTGGTTGTATCAAAGCATACAAAGGCTTGATACGCAGGGCATATTCCGGAATGTATGTCCTCCCGAAATTTAAAAAGCCCAGTAAAGACTGTAATTTTTTCAGTGTTGTTGGAGCGCGCAGCTGTGCGCATTTCTCCAAGAAGTGAGGAGCCAAACCTCTACCTTCATTGTTCAGCTCATAACCGAGGAACAACACTGTGTACTCAGCAATGTGCGATTTTGCAAAGTTAAATTTGCAACCCATATCTGCAAAGTTACAAATAATAGAATTAACACGACACAGATGCTCCCAAATCTCGTCGTCAGTGAGATATATGTCATCCACATATGAACAAGCATCTGGGTCGATTCTCTCCAGGAGAGAGACTATGCGAGCGGTAAATATACCTGGACTATTCTTATAGCCCATTGGGAGACGCCGGAATTGTTTTTGGACCCCAGCGCTTGTAAAACTGGTCCATTGGGAGCTAAAGCTATCCAATCTGTGGGCATAAAAACCGTTGGAAATGTCAAGCGTCGTTTTAAAACGCTTGCGCACTAGACTATCCACTAAGGCAGAGCCGTGAGTATTCTGTACTGCACAGTTACGGCAATGCGAGTTTAAATGCCGGTAATCCAAAACCAAACGATAAGACCCATCAGGCTTGGTTACCGTAAAAAGGGGATTATTCATTGGAGACACACACGTTTCAATTACACCTTGATATTCCAATTGTTCAAGGATCGCCGCGACGGAAGCCTTGGCTTCTCGCCGGATGGGATATTGAGGTTGAGGCTGCGGCTGAAACCGCAACGGAATTTCGTGGCATGGGAACAATCTATCCCAACCACACTGGTTGCGGTACAGAGCCGGTGCGTGCGCCAGAGCCCACTCTTCTGCAAAATGTTGCGCACGCTC
Organism: Lissotriton helveticus; assembly: GCF_964261635.1. Lineage (NCBI taxonomy): Eukaryota > Metazoa > Chordata > Amphibia > Caudata > Salamandridae > Lissotriton > Lissotriton helveticus. The sequence goes on from NC_136067.1 coordinate 1,534,656,871, forward strand.
TTTTGAGACAGCGTTCGCGAAACTGGGGAGGATCACCTCCTCCCCTCACGGCGCTGCGAGCACAAAAGGTGGGGGCCAGTCAGCCTCTGAAAGCAAAATGTCGTACGTAGAGGAAAGGTTTTCCCAAAACACCCCTTTAATAGTGCGTTGTATGTCTCCTTCTATTAACAGGACAAATTCAAAAAGTCTATCAGGGGGAGCTACTCTCGTGTCTGCCGTTTCTATTACAACATAAACGTCAGTCGCTGTCACCTTCAGTAGTGGACGCAGCGTCTCTCTGACTATGGTAATCTCCGCCAAGGTACAATTGCCATGTTGAGGATGAGGAGTAAACCCAGCCAAAGCAGGCCAATTTGTGCCTGGAATGGACAAAGGACCTAACCTCGGAGCGGTTAACGAATGGGGTAGGGCGCCACCAAACCAAACGCGATGCTGCCAATGATCAATAGGTATCTCCAGTGCCCTGTACGGTGTATATTCAGCCGGTACAGGTGAGGGGGTGTAAGTGTGGAACACACCTGAAAGTGTGTCCAGTGCCGGAAACGTGACCCACGAATAAAACAGTTCGAACGGGTACGCCGGATCCGCTGACACCACCAAAATCACAGCCAAGCCATCCACTGGGACTTGAAAAGTCTGTAAATGGTTGCGCACCGCGATGCGACTATGCACCGGTATGTCCACAGCCTGTGCCATGATGCACCGGAACTAGAGAGAAACAAAGGAAACTGTGTAGCACAATTGGGTAGTAATTCAAGGAAACCGTTTAAGAAAGATTCAAGCTTGAAAAGACCTATTTCAAAAATAGGTAGGTTTGTTCCGACACCACTGTTTTCCGGAAACGACAGCGAAGGGGTTAAGAATTGAATGATATACTACTCAAGTGTCATGGTATAGGACCACCAACGTATGGGCGCCATGTCGCAGGGTTTCGGTTCTCCCACAGAACTGTGCACAGAGGATTGGAACCTCGGCGAAGTAGGGTGACCCAAAACTCACCTCAGTACCCAAAAAACCCCTTACCGAGCTAGCTACAGTGTCTCATTGGACATAAAGGAACATCCAATGCTTAGACAAACCAATACATGAACTCACAATACCTCAGGTTACGTGGAACACATGATCACTCTTTCGTTGTATAATCATTGCAATTCAGAACAAGGAGTAATGAGGACACATGCATATTTGAAATGTTTATTTACTAATGCCTTTGTCTCAAACGGAGTATCTTAGACAATACAAGGAAACATATTATCAAAAGCAAAGTTATCAGCATAGTTACTAGTCCATAGAAAGCAAACGGGGACAGCATGCTATTATGCTGAAATGAATAAGTGCTAACCACACATAATTCACACCTACCCTATATGGTATATTATATTAATATATATGAAGGTCTCTTTGGGTTTCTAGCAGGGCGGGCCCATACCTGGAGATTCTAGTATGAAGAGATCAGATCTGCTCCCAACTGCTCTCTGCATGCAAAACGCATCAAGTGTGTTTATGTGCTCTGAACATTGCAATATAAAACCCGCCTAAAGCCAGAGTTTGGCAGGAGCTGCACTTATGTTATGTCTATGGAGGTGCGTAGATCAGTTCTCACAACAATCTGTGTCTTGTTATCCTTGTAGCTTCAGCACTCACTGTACAGACATTATTTATTAAGCAACGTTGATTTGAAGGCAATAACATATTATTCTCAAGTAAACTACTAGGGTGAAAGCTAAATCAACAATTATGTAACGTGTGCAGAAGCAGCAAAAAGGAAAATGGCGTTTAAACATTAAATGAGCCTACGCTAACTTAACACAGTATTCAGAATATCAGTAGCAATATGACAATCCGAAGAGAAAGATATTGATTCATGATACCAATGCTGCCATAATGTTGCAGAAAGATATCGATGAAATGATGGTTATAGAAGAGGGCATCTGCGAAACATCCTCTCTTCTCTCGGTACACCTTCCTATTGCTGACGACATGACATGTGCATAGTAAGGCTATGTATTTTATTATTCATTTATATTTTGCTTTGCTTTCCGACTGTATATGGTTAGCTCATGCTAACAGGAGGATTTGTTAATACTGAAGGGCCTTCATGTCTGTATATCTTAGCATTTGTGAAACCATCTTGTACCCCGTATGTCATCATTATCAAAACTGGTGCTTGGGTGTTTTTGAGAAAACGGTCTTTGAGCTTTTTCTCCTTATAATTGCAAGTGCTCTCGTTAGTGCATGCTTTCTCATTCGATGGAGTCCTCCTCCTACCTGTCTGGTGGGGAGGATAGGCCAGATGACCTTGGGCAGTAGATAGCCTGTGCCCGGCTGCAGAATCGAAACTTATGCTCTGTACCCCCATTGTCTTATGACACCTGCAAGTGTTTTTCCATAGTAGGCGGGTCTTTGTGGACTCTACAAAAGTACAAAAGGTAATTGTATGCTTACGGGGCTTAGTCCCTCGACAACCATCCCCGGAGGCTGGTCAGACTGTGTCCGCTGCAGTGTAATCAATACATAATCTGGTTTGTATTCTCTACTGTCTGACCGACTCTTCATTTGTAAGAAGGCAAAGAAGGTGGTTGTAAGTAAGCCGGGTGACCCTTTTCAGGCCACTTCCTTCACTTAGTATGCCTTGTAATGTTGATATTACCTTAACACTAAGGGCTTGATTATGATGGGGTTCACCGCCATCGTAAGGCCATTCCCAGCCGCCAGATAAGGATGGCAGGCGTGTGCTGGCGGGCGGAAAGCCTGTCCGCTACAGGTCCTACAGAGGCAATTTTTATGATTGCCTGTCGGACCCTCACCTCCCTGCATCAATTAGGATGCTGCATCCGGCCAGCCTTTCCATGGTGGTTTCCCTGCCATGGAAAGGTTGGCGGGGATTGACATTGGAGGCCTGTTGTGGGCCCCGTAACTTGAAAAACTCTGCATGTTCAACGCTGAACTCGATGCTAAACTTTGCGCACTTTGCCAGAAATCTTTTAATGTTTTTACTGATGTTTTAATTATTCTCTGTAGTTGAATTTTGTTGTGTGGGGAATTTATAATTGGGAATTTTTGGATTGGTGAGGGACACGGGAATCGAACCTTGATTCTTTGAGGCTTTCTGACTGACACCGCCATCATTCCTCAGGACGGTGCGGTCTAGGTGTTTGACACTGGTCTGTCAGCGTCCCGGACGGGGCCCGGGTCGGTTATGCTGTTGGTTGCCCTCCAGAGCTGTCCAAGGTAATAGAATACGGCAGAGATTGCCTTTTAGACATCGGTATGAGCTCAGTTTGCAGACCTCACCTTGATATGCAGGGGAATAAGTGTTCCCTGGGGTGCAAAGACTGTGACTGGGTAGCCTGCCCCTTCCTCGGTGAATGCAATTTTAAATCTGACATGAGTTTACTTAGTATTCAACCAGGCGATACAGGTAACTTCCTGAGGGCTTTCTTACTGAATGCTCGTTCTATGAAGAAACATGAACTCGAAATGTATGATCTTTTAGCCAATTCCTCCCCTGATCTGCTGTTTCTTACAGAAACATGACTAACGGATGCCTCCAACCCCACTATTGCGAACGCGATTCCCCAGGGTTACCAGATCCCGAGGAAGGATCGTCCTATTGGGAGAGACAGAGGTTAAGCCTTAATCTACAGGAGTTCCCTTTGTTGTGTGCCTTTAGCAATCATGGAGATAGAGGGGGCAGGGAGTTTGGGCTTTCTCCTGACCATCTCGGCCCACCAATCCATTGTGGGAGTAGTAATCTACCACCTTCCCGGACCATCAGGGAATTATCTGGAGTCCATTAGTCATGTTATATCCCCCCTAGCGGCCAAATACAGCCATTGTCTGGTCCTCAGTGATTTTAATATCCACATGGACAAGTCCTCGGATCCTGATTCCATGAGGTTATGTGAATCCCTTGATATTCTCAACCTGACTCTGTATGTCTGTCTTTACACCCATGACAAAGGACACACATTGGATCGGGTTTTTTCATCTAAACAGATCCAAATTGATGCCCCCCTCGCTCTAACCTGGTCAGACCATCACCTGGTCGGTTTTAAAATCTGAATAGAGCCTGCAAGGTCTCAATCACTGGGCAACACCAGTGTATAATTTCAGGCCCTTTCATTTGATCACACCAGAGGCAATACAGCGCGCCATGAGTCGCCTCCCAATTCTCTTAAGTGCAACATAGAACAGGATGTGCAGTCCCTAGAGGGTTGGCTACAACTCCAGGCCCTAGTACTTGCCCCCCCCCCACTCTTTGAGGGTTGCTAAATCCACCGAGTTTCTGCGCCTTGGTTATCCAAAGCCCTAAGGGAAAGTAAAAGATCATGTAAACATTTTGAAAGTGAGTGGCAGAGAAATTATAGACCCACTGACAAATCAATCTATACACTAGCGTTGAAAGAACATTATAGGAAAGTATGCGAGAGAAAGAAACGTTTTCTTGCAACAAAAATTGATCTGGCGGGCAATAAAAGCAAAGTACTTCCCCTACGACAATTAGTCTACCATTTGCTCCCACAAGTGACTGGACCAGTCGAATGACTGTTTTTTTCTATGAACAAATGAAAAATATTCAGGACTCCTTTGCAGCTCAGTCGACAGAATTGGAGACTGCTGGTGGACCTCCCTTTGACGTGTATCCCCGCACTGACCCCCCCCCCCCCTATGGAGTTTCCTGTGATCACCTTGGAGCAATCTCTAGCGCTTATGAAAGCTCTGAGGTCTGGCTCACCATCTGACCTATGTCCAGCTAAAGTACTGTCCTCAATAGCAGAAGTGATTAACCCTGTAGTGAACCTGATTTTGAACACCGCCCTGCGGGAAGGGCTCATGCCACAAACGTGGAAACATGCTAAAATTCTTCCGCTGCTAAAGAAACCTACGGCAGACCCCGAGGCCGCCAGTAACTACTTCTGCCTTTTTTTCCAAGATTTTGGAGAAATATGTCAATTAAGTCATAACGAATTATGTGGAGACCAATCACTTGCTGCACTCTAGCCAGTCGGGTTTCAGAGCTGACTTCAGTACCGAAACAGCCCTGCTAGAAGTTGCGGAGACAATTAAATCTACGCTGTATAGAGGAGGTAATGCGGTCTTGGTATTACTGGACCTCTCTGCAACCTTTGATACCGTGCCCCATGATAGATTACTGCATAGACTCATGGAGAGCGGTATTGGTGGCACAGTATTGAGATGGATTGTGCCTTTCCTGGTTAACCGCTCACAAACTATCTGGTCTCCTTCTTTCACAACTATGATTCCGTCTTTGAATGTCAGGGTTCCACAGGGCTCAATATTGAGCTCAACTTTGTTTAATTTGCATATGGCCCCTCTCGCCCCTCTCGCCCTTCTCACCAAGAAATATGGGGTCAAAATAGTGTCATATGCTGATGACACCTAGCTGCTGTTTACGTGCGAGAAGGGTGTCAAATTCAACGGCAACTTAATTAACACTTGTCTCTCTGAAGTTCTCTCCTGGCTCAGACACAATCAAATAAAGTGTAACTCTGAGAAGTCAGAGATTATCTTCTTTGGTCTGCGTCCGTATGAAGCTTGGCATACCTGGTGGCCACAGGACAAGTCCCCAACTTAGTCCGCTGTCACCATCGTGAAAAATGTAGGGGTCAAATTGGACGCGCCCTTTCCATGAAGGCCCAAGTCCAAACGGTGGCTGTGGTCTGTTTCAGGGTGTTGAGAATGCTGCTGAACTTTCTCCACCTGCTCTCAAGCCCCTATAGGAAAACAGTGGGCAAGGTCCTGGTGGTGTTCAGACTGGACTATGTTAATTCCCTGTATCTCGGCCTTCCTGAGTACCTTCTGAGCCGATTACAGGTGATTCAGAATGTGGCGGAGAGGGCCATTTTTCTGACAGGATCCAGGACTCATACAAATCAGCTTCTGTCCATGCTACACTGGCTTCCGGTGCGGAAAAGAATACATTTTAAAGCCTTAGTCTTGGTGTTTAAAGCATTTCATATGATTGGAGCCCCCTAACTTAGGAAAAGATTTCAACCTTATATTCCACAGCGTACCTTGAGATCTTCTTCTCAGCTTTTGATCCCAGCTCTGAAGGTCCTGCTCTCCCGGGTAGGGGGTAGATCTTTCCAAGCGGTGGCTACTCGGCAGTGGAATAGCCTACCCTTCTCTTTCAGACAGATCCTGGACCTCCTTACTTTTAGGAGGAGTCTAAAAACATGGCTCTTGCAGCTTTGAGCTTTGCTGTAGTGGAATGCTTTGTTTGATGTTATGTGGTATTTGTTTCTCAGTGCCGGGACACTCCTGGGAGTAGCGGTGTGCTTTAGAAATATTAGGTACCATAACATAACATAACATAACATAACATAACATAACATAACATAAAACATAACAGTATGCCTTGTAATGTTGATATTACCTTAACACTAAGGGACTAATTATGATGGCATTAAACCCGTCACCGACAGGCTGCCGGTGGTGGGTTCACCGCCATCATAAGGCCATTCCCAGCCCGCCAGATAAGGATGGCAACCATTATAAATAATGGGCTAACCCAATAATCATCACCAGACCTGGGTACAATGCTGGAATATATAGAATGGTCCGTGACTCATTCAACATGAACTTAGTTCTAAACTAATAAATCAGTATTGTGTAAAAGCTACAACACTGGTATTTAATCCCAAGAAAAAGCCACTACGCTATTACCATCAAAAATATATTATGAATGCATGTAATAAATCAGAGAACAAAATTACAGATGCGCCAAAGAAGCAAATATCATTTGCAATACATTATTTAACCAATTAGACTCAAAACACAATTTTATATATTTGGTGATAGGTTGCATGAAGGGAGAAGGAGGGGGAATTTAGGACGTGCTTGTGTGGGGTAGTGAAAGTGAAGATCATAGGTTTATAAGTAAACAATTTAATTAATTCTGACACTCAACTGGTAAGAAGACCAGTATTGGGAGACCTGTCCGCAATTAGAACATGTATTTACAAAACATTCTTTCAATTCAACCATGCAATAATGCATTTTCAAAAAAATGTTGGGCAGGGAAACAGGTACAGGTCTTGTGTGGGTGGAGAGCGTCGACGTTTCGACTCGGCTAACGCTAGGAGGGAGATTTTGCACCTCAGCTGCGAGTCTTCTTCAGGACGGGGTAAAGCAACCTCCGGGTAGAGAATGTGAATTACTCCGGCGCTGTGTAAAATCAATTAGATCTTGACAAAAGTGTGTAGTGGAGAAACAAACCTAATCCTGGTGCCAGCCTGGCATCTCAGGTAAGTCGAGAATCCAACAGAGGGCCGCTGATCTCAGTCATCCGACCATATTTAGGAATTGGGGAATTGGCCAAAGTCGCCAGAATCGCAGAAGCCCGAATGTGGCTTCCTCACCTCTTGATTGGATATACCCAATTACATCCAGGTTGTGGCGCCCAAGGATGGCCCATACTTAGTATGTGATTCAATCACACTTCCTGCGAAATTAAGCCTATGAGCAGGCATAAGGTATCTCATATATACAAATATGTATGTGGTGACATGTCATCTGTCAACCTTTAAATTAAAATAAAAGCTCCGGGGAGGTGGTGAACCCCGGGGCTGCGGGGGGGGGGCTACGTGCCCCCCCGCAACTCATAAATGAAGCCCTAGGGAGGTGGCAGTCCCCGGGGCAGCATGGGGGGGGGGGATTGGGACCCTCCCACTCATGTTTTTCAGTGCCCCCAGGATCTGGCCCACCCGGGGGCTTAAATACAATGAAGCGCGGGAGCCCGAGCTTTGTTTTTTCTTCATTTTCTCAGCTGGATTTGCGACCCCAGCGCAAATACGGCTGATTTGTTTTATGCTTTTTTTTCCCCTGGGGGTCCTTGTGGGACTCCCTGAGCAGGCCTACGGGATCAGGGTGTTTCTACCCTGCCCTCTTTTCTTGTTTTTTCACTGTTTGCTTGTGATTCGGTTCTACCGAGTCACAAGATGGCTGCCAACAATTCCTGGTCTGGAGTGTTGGCAGCCGATCACAGTGAAGCTCATGCTCGGGAGGGTTCGCGAACCCACTGTGGCCATAGATATCGAAACTTTTTCTTTTTTCTAATTTCTTAGGAACTACTGAACGGATTTACACCATTTTAGAAAAAGGTCGCTTTCTGAACCTACCTTTTTGCCAAATTTGGTGGAATTCCGTTCAGCAGTTTGGCCTGTAGCTTTGTCTAAACTTACCTATGGAAAATAACAAGGGGAAAACATGTTTTGGGATCCCCTTTTTTTGTCGGGACCCCGCTTGCCGAATCACCTCGAAACTTTCAAGACAGGAGCCGACCGGAGCAGGTCACTAGTTTTGAAAATTTTGAGAAGATTCGTCAACCGGCACCAAAGTTATTGGGAAAAGAAAAAACACTTTTCCTATGGAAACTAGGTCCTAACTATAACTACCTTCCGCAATATCGGGGACCCAAGGAGAGCGGCGCACACACTGGCGGAGCACACCGGTCATTCAATCCCCAAGTAAATCGCAACTTTTCAGCGAGCTCTCAGGAATAAAAACTCTGCATTTGTAAAGTTTCACTGTTGTGTTTATTCCACAACACGTTTCGATTTCCACAAAAATGTTGCTCTGCCAAAACATGAAGCAAATCACAATCTAAATTATATTTTGTCTTCCTAAACAGAGACCAGAAACTAGGAAAAGGTCCTATTATGGGCTGTATGATTGCGTGCATGCTTCATTTATACTGCATGACTGCATAAGTATGAATGGTTGTATTGTGCAACCACACTATGTAGGGATACTACACATATATTGGTCCAGAAGAAAGCCTATTGACCTCAAGGGCATTACATAGGCCTTTTGATGTCCGGGGCCATCATACCCCTGAGACACTCCACTGTTATAATCTTACCTTCGGATGTCCAAATTAAAAAACAGGCCAGGACCCAGCAGGCAATTTTAACGGATGTATGACGTTACAACGCATACTTTTACAACGCATACCGTTACAACGAATTTTTTACAACGCAAAAACTTTTACAACGCATACCATTACAACGCATGTTTTTACAATGCAAATACCTTTACAACGCATACCATTACAACGTAAGTATTGGTAAGTATATAATATTTTTTTATTTTAAATTAATTGTAATTAATATAATTTAATTTAATTTAATTTAATTAATGTAATTTTTTTTACCCTGTTCCCCTGTACCCCAAAAAAACCCAAATTAACCCAGAACCCTAAAAATACCCCTGTACCCCAAAAACCCAAAACTGTCCCTGAACCCTAAAAATACCCCTGTACCCCAAAAACCCAAAACTGTCCCTGAACCCTAAAAATACCCCTGTACCCCCAAAACCCAAAACTGACCCTGAACCCTAAAAATACCCCTTTACCCAAAAACTGAAAACTGACCCTGAACCCTAAAAATACCCCTTTACCCAAAAACTGAAAACTGACCCTGAACCCTAAAAATACCCCTTTACCCAAAAACTGAAAACTGACCCTGAACCCTAAAAATACCCCTTTACCCAAAAACTGAAAACTGACCCTGAACCTTAAAAATACCCCTTTACCCAAAAACTGAAAACTGACCCTGAACCCTAAAAATACCCCTTTACCCAAAAACTGAAAACTGACCCTGAACCCTAAAAATACCACTTTACCCAAAAACTGAAAACTGACCCTGAACCCTAAAAATACCCCTTTACCCAAAAACTGAAAACTTAAAAAAAAAAAACATATAAAATATTAAATATAATTATATACTTACAAATACTTACGTTGTAATGGCATGCGTTGTAAAAGTACTTGCGTTGTAAAAACATGCGTTGTAATGGTATGCGTTGTAAAAGTTTTTGCGTTGTAAAAGTTTCGTTGTAATGGTAGTGCGTTGTAAAAGTTGCGTTGTAAAGGTTGTTTCCCAATTTTAACTCACCAACTCTCTCACATTCCTACTTTAAGTGTTCCGCTTACAAAGTGCGTTGAGCCCACCCACTCACACTAGGTGCAGTGGGTGTGGATCTGATGATGAAGCATGCCACTGGTGGTATTTGTGGGGGAGGATCTTACAAAGATATCCATGAGATGCCAAGATCACACTAAATTACCTGGGTGCAGGTCTAGCATTCTCTAGAGATATACTAAGAACCACGCAGCAGATCTATGATAACATACAGGATCCCAATAGATATGTTCACCGTCTAGAGTTTTGTTACTTAATATCATCAATAAACTGTTATCTCATTATCTGGAATAAAATGGGGTACTTGATTTGTTTTAGTTGGGATTTAGGGCAACACACAGCAACAAAACAAAATTCTGTAGAAACAGACACGATTAGTATATTTTTGGATGAGGGAATACCTGTGGCCTGCATCCTACTTGATCTCTCAGTAGCATTCAATATGGTTTCCAGTGTAATCTTGATTAGGATGCTGCATGAGATTGGGATCTACTCCAAAGCTCCGGCGTGGTTGGTTCATATCTTTCTTGTCTAATAGAACCCAAGCAGTTTATCTCCCACCTTTAAGATCCAAAACTATCTGTACACCTTGATGAGACCCCCGGAGATTATCCCTTAACCCCACAGTTTTATGTTTTTTATGTTTACTTGGCCCTACAGGCTGCTGTCATTTCCATGTAAGACTTTTAGGTACTAGTATGTGCTTACAACATTCAGCTGGTGATATCCATTGCCAAAAATGAAGAGTCTACTGGAAGCAGATTCTCGGATTGTTTGAGTTCCATGGCTCTCTGGATTAAATAGATTTGCCTCATACTTAATGGGGACAAGGAGGACTGAGAATGTTCTGTTTGGTAAGGCAAATGGCACATGCATTAACAGTTGGTGGCCGTCTGAGGTTGGGCATTTATACAGCCCAAAAAAAGGCAAGTGGCCTTGGTATTCTGATAGACAACATGTTTAGCATGAAAGCTCTGATCTCAACTGTTTGCAGCATCCAGCTAAGGGATTCTACGTTTGCTCCTGAAAATATGTAGTTGGATCCCCTTACTCTGCATGTAACTTATCAATAGGCCTTAATGACTATTCGACTGGACTACTGTACTGCTCTATATGTAGGCAATAATTACTCTCTTCTGTTGCTTCTTCAAATCATTCAGAATGTGGCAGCCAGACTGGTCTGATGCCTCCCTTCAAGAGCAACTTCAAGTCTCATTATTAAACATCTTCATTGTTTACCCATTCAGAAGCAGATATTATTTAAACGTCTTTGTAATGTTCATAGAGCATTATATATAGGTGTCACTTGTTATCTCCAAAGTCACATCCTCTTTTACTATTCTAGCAGGGCTCCATCGGTCTTTTGTCCGCGTCTTAATCCCCACACCTCATTTATCGAGTTAGAAGTGGCATCTGCTCCTTTTCGAACTTGCCTTCCTGGCACTGGAATAAATTACTGATTGCTATTTGGTTTTGCCAGAATTTAGACTCTCAAAAACGTACTCAAAACCTGCCTCTTCTGATTGCAATGGTCTTACAAGCAAAGCCCTCGGTGTAAGGTTATTCCCGAGGGAGTGACACTGGTGAAATACAAAAAAACTTAATATAACCTAACACACATAGAGCACATAGAGACAGGGACATAGAAAACATAACTGCACACCTTTACATATACAGATTGTGAGATTAAGTCCTTGAGTACAAATTAAACTTTAATGCAGAATGTGCTGCTTTTAGAGGAGGAAAGCTTCTTTTTAAACTGGCTTTTGTGTTCAGCAAATAATACTTTGTCATGCTGCAAAGAATGCATGCCATGCATTGCAATTGAAACATTTCCTGTGATACACTAATGGCATCAGGTGAAAGTTCTTTACCTCTCTGAAGCCCACGGTTTATAGTATGTATATCTCTATACGAATAGTGACAAAGTCTCTCATTGTTATTGTGCCTCCTAGCCAGGCACAAAACAGTGAGAATTCTAAGCCTGCAGTAGCCCTAAGCTATTACAAGTTGTTCCAAGAGACAGCAGCTCAAAACCGAAGTACCACAGGTTGTTAGTGGGTGCCTCAAGATTAAAAAACAAAGGAGCAGCTACAATTTGTTAAGATGGTGACTGCAACAAGCAGCATAGAAGAAATACAGACACACATACAACCACCAAACCTGAAGAAGGACTACAACGGACATACAAACAGCGACTCAGAAGAAGGGCAGCAATAGCACACAGCACATGTGATTTAGAATAAGAATTACAGTGGCATTCATGTAAGCATTCGCGTTTAAAAGCGGAATATGTTTAGAGGCAGAATGTGTTTGTTTTGGAGGTGCCATTCTCCTTTCCAAAATGGCTTCTGCATTCACCCAAAAATCTCGACCTCATGCTGAAAACAATGCACACCATGCATTCCACATGGAAGCACTCACAAAGAACTATACATCAAACACACAATTGCATGAGATGAGAGATGTTTACTTCTCTGAATCTACTGTAAATGTTTTAAAGAATGGTGACAAAAGCTTTGAATTTAAATTTGAATTTAAAAGCATTTGTTAAGCGCACGTATACCAGGCCGTTTCTTGGCGCTGGAGGATGAAGAACCCGGGGGGAAGAGGTGAGGGGGATTTAGGGCGAGAAAGCTTTCAGGAAAAGAAAAGTTTTAAGCGCCTCAGAATACGAGGGTATAGATCTGATGGTGGGGGGAAGGGAGTTCCAAAAGGTGGGACCGAGAACAGCAAATTTAATCCCCCCATTCTGTTTTTCCTGAACCGCGGTACAGAAAGAAGAGACTGGGTGGAAGAGCGGAGTTCTCTGATAGGTCTATAGTTTTTGATTTCAGAGTTTATAAAAGCTGGAGCAGTTCCAGCTCGGGCCTGAAACGTAGTGCATCCCAGCTTGAAGAGGGCCCGCTCTCTGATGGGGAGCCAATGCAAGGTCTTTAATAGAGGAGTGGCTTGGTGCGATTTGGAAAGACCATGGATGAGGCGGGAAGCTTGGTTCTGGACCAACTGGAAGCGCTGGAGAGCATAGGCGGGAACGCTATTATACAGGATGTTACCATAATCTAGGCGTGATAACACCATTGCCATCAAGATGAGTTTTAGGGCAGAGAAGGAAAAGAATCTAGAGATTTTTCTAATGGTGCGAAGGGTAAAGAAGCAAGATGAAACCACCGTACTGATCTGGGAGTGCAGGGTGAGATGTTGATTCAGCGTGATCCCAAGTGTTTTAATTGAATGGGAAGGTGAAGGGGGGAACCAAGGGAAGGGGGCCAGAACGTGGGGGTCCAGGGACTGGATGTACCGCCAGTGAGAACTAACTCGGTAACTTTGGGATTCAGGATTCTGTTTTACTGCTAAGCCAGGCCTAAGGCAGTAAACAGCATAAGCCCAACTGTTACTCAGCGTGCAAAGAGTGAACAGCACAAGCCTGCAGTACCACAGGCTGTTACAAAGTAATTGTCACATCATGTAAAAAATACTTAATAAATGAATCAGTAATTATTTTCGCATGTGAATCTGCCGTATCTGTGAATAGGTGTGTGACCCTGCTGCGTGCCTGTCTTTGAATCTGGTATCCTGACTGATATTTTGGCCCTGGCATCAGGCTAATTTAGTGAGCGTGAAGAGGCCTTGACAAAGTGAGACCCAAGACCTGTCCTGTGACCTGGAGGGACACATCAAGTGTGTCTTCATAGTTGACAGAGGACTAGTGTATCTGTCCTGGGTGTAGCACATGAAGCAGTGGTGGCAGTGAGAGTGTGGTCTATTGACCCCTCTTGTGTAAAGTTCCACTGATGCATGTAACCCAGAGCCTTATGCTGCGAACAACTCATGTGCCTGCCAATGTGTAATATTCATATAATAAATGTATGGTAGTAGGGCTCTGTGTGTGTCTGACACGAGTGGGATCCATTTTGAATCTCCTTGTCTTAGAATGTCACAAGATTAAAGGTGAGGGGTAGTTTCCCAGACAAGTGAACTGAATTACCTGCATTTCTGCGGTTGGAGACTAGAGAACCAGTCACTAAAGTGAGGAGTTTGGAGACAGGGCTACTTTTGGAAATTCTATGAAGGCTTTATTAGTAAAAGGCTGCTGATTAGGTGTTCCTGAGCACTATCATCTGGTAGGTGGTACTGTGAAGGGTTGAACTGAAGTTTCTGTTTCTCAGGGTGAAGAATTTTAAAATCATGCTGCCCTTTTGTCTGTCTTTGATTACTGCTTTAGAAAGGCTGATGACAGCCAAGTGACGTAAACTCACATTTCATTGTGCCCATGTGATGGGTGTTCCTTCGTTAAGACAGTCTCCAAAACTACCAGCACTTAGAAGCTTAACTTTACACAAAGGCTGTATGTGGAGACCAGCCTCAGAAGGATGCTTGAAACTAAACTGGTTTGAATTTTGAGACAGCTGTTCCACCTCTCCTGCCTGGAAAATGACTATAACCTTGGCACCCAATCCATCCGATTTTGTTCCAGTCCCATATTCCTTGACGAAGGAAGGAAGTGCCCCATAGAGTACTCAAACTGCTTTGGTGTAATCAGTGGTGGTTTGTGTCTACCTGACAGCTAATTTCCCAGAGGTGAGGGGACAATAACTCATGTCTGCACTTTCTGATGCAGGAGCAGAAGGTTTGCCTATTTACCTGAAAACGAACTCAAAGACTACACCAAATCAAAGCATGGCCATGTGTGCTTTCCGCAACTGCAATAATTAACTAGTTTTACTGTCCCTAACGCCAGAAAACTAAAAAGCTGCATTGCTGAGATGTGTGTCTCACCTTTGTAATGCTAAGATAGTAGGCAGGGGTTGTGAGTACTGGCGTGCAAGCTTTGCAAGGCTTCACCCATGACCGGAACTGGAAGACTGAATTACACTCTAAGGAAGTTGAGCGTGATGACTTGAGACTTTCTGCTCAAAGTACACCAGGAGTAAGAATGAGTTACTGAGTTGTTCTTCTAAGCCACAGAGGAGTAAAAGTGATATCATTTGCACCTATGCCTCATTTATGCCTCTGCCACCAGATACTGGGGACTGTAACTCCTAGGGTTATTCAAGTGGGGAGAAGATACTGAAGTGGCAGTGTGTAGCACCTTCTGAGGAACACAACAGGGATATATTTCTGTATACACTTAGCATAATTGAATGGTGTAGTATTTAATTTTATGGTATGATTAAAGTAGTACTTTCACTAAAGTACAGGCACTGGACAGGGTTATAGGGGATTGTGTCTGTTGCTTGAGTATAGGGTTCTGAGTTCTTGCACCCCAAGCTACTTCCTTGAGAAGCCAGTGACTGCTCGCCCTGGCTACCCTTACTGTCAAGTGTGGAAAGGGTTCTTTTTGGCCTAATTTTAGGAATCAGAGTGGGACGAATCCATGTACCCCACCACAGTTGGGGCCCAATCACCCCTGTATGCCCTGTGGACCTCCAAAAGGGGTCTGACAACTAGAGTAGGTCTAAAAGTATCATAAATAAGAAGGGCCTCAATGGCACTTACAACCAGTAGCATGCGAGGACTAGGGCTGGGCGGTAAATTCCATTCCATTTGTGGAATTTGGGTAATTTTGCGTTCCGCAGAGAACGCGGATTTGCCAAAAATTCCGCGATCCGTGGCTTCGCAGAACTTTTTGCTTGTTCGCACTTTCAAAATGCATGTTTGCAAGATATTTCTCCCCGAGCACGGAAACAGCATTCGCGAACAGGAAAAATGCATCGTGAACGGTTCAAAACAAGCAATTCCATGTGTTCGTGGAACTTTTGCGTGCTCACAGAGATTTTTTACTGTTTCGCTGAGCTTTACGTATCGCGAGTACGCAGATTCCGCCCACCCCTAGCGAGGACTACAGAGGTACATACAACCAGTGACATTGAAGAAGGGCAACAATGGCACAAACAACCATTGGGACAGAATAAGGTCCACACTGGCACGTAAAACCTACAACATACAAGAATGTAGACAGTGGTACGTGCAACAAGCATCTTTGAAGAAAGACCTCAATTGCAGATATAATGAATAAAATAGAAAAATGCAGTAGCATACACAACCAGCAACATTGGAGAAGGTCCATATTGGCACACATAACCAGTGAGATTAAACAAGAGCCGCAATGACACAAAGAACCATCAACACAGAAAAAAGACCACAATGGCCTGTACAACTAGCAAAATTAAAGAAGGACAAACTTGGGATACACAAGAAGAAACATAGACAGAGGAACACAATGTCACATACGAACTTTGTTAGGGGCATGCTCACAGAAAAAAAGAGTCCTGATCATCTGGCCATGGAAGTGAAGCTGGGTATGAGTAAAGTAATGGCACAGGCCATCAATCAGGATAATAAAGGCTAAATAATATTTGTTAGATGTTGTTTACAAATTGAATCTATTTTTATGTAGAGATTTCATATCAAAGTACAGTAACCAAATTAAGAATATGAAGATATCATGCCAATAAAGTTAATTTGAATTGGAAGTGTCATGCTTTATACCTGTACATAAAACATATTGGGCTTGACCCGACGTAATGTACATCATGTGGAAATTGCACTCTTGCAAAAGTGTACTTTAAACATGATTGGACTATTTATAAAGCTGACATCCATTGGAAAAAAGTTGACTATTCATGAATAAAACACATTCTTCTTTTTTGCTAACCCTGTGTCTGCACTTCTACACAAGGCACAATCTATTTATATTGAGAATTATGAAAGGTAAAAACAATGTACTATTAACTTTAAAATATTTTTATTTTCAGCCCAAAATATGTTCCCTAACATGCCTCTCTTGTCTGCACCTCCCATCCCATTCAAAGGCTAAATTAAATTGTACACTTCTACCTTGTGCATAGGATTTCCTTGACAACTCCTTTGACACTAGTGTGGCAACAACCCAATGTGTAAAGAATTATATATTGTATACGTGTACAGATGTTACACACACAGACATACATTTTAGATATGTATGTCACATAGTTGTTTTGTATATCTCTGCAATTAGTAAATATACAAGCTAAGTAAAATTACTAAAGGAATTCAATAGATATAATTTGACATCAAGTAACAGTTACAAGACGAAATTGTAATCAAAAGGGTTTTTTTCAGAACAGTTCAGTAGATTCTCAATAGAAACCATCAGAAACCAATAGATTTCAGTAGAAACCAGCACCTATGCTCAGCTTAAACCGTTGCTAATAGGTCAACTAGAATCCCCATCAAATAACTATTTTATATAAAATATTTACAATTATTTTTGGTAGGATAAACAATGCGAATATTTGTAACTTGGAATAAAAACGTGTAATAAAATATTTGTATTTGGCGAAAATATCTTCAGATATGTCTATCACAGCTTCAGAAGCAATAATGCAAAACTGCACAAGCAAATTCAGCATTTACTCCAAACAAAATCGCAATGCGCCTAATGACAAATTGTATTTTCCATTCCAATAACTTTTATTTTTATCTAACCGGTCATTTCAATATCTAACAACTCGCTGTACTGCTGCCTGAACCTCACACACTGCCACCCGAAAGGATTCTCATTCTACTAGACAGGCACATCACGGGGCAACAGCGAGTGTCAGGGCCGATTGTGCAACGTGCTCATTGTGAAATGACAGAGCCTTGTTGACTCGGTGTGCTGAAGGAAGACATATTGATTCCTACGTCAGACGGTGAATACATTGAACCTGTTGGCTGTGGGTGCGCTGGGGGTGGGGAGCAGACTGTGGGCACTGTTCTGAATGTTTACCACCCCAGGACATTTTTTAAAAAGGTAATGAATGTACAAACAGCGCGGGGGAAGAAAGCACTCGAGTAATGTGGCTTAAACTCGTGATAGAAAATTCAAACAATATTAGATTGAAAAAGTCAACAGCAGACACACTCCGACTAAGGACCTACAAACAAGCAGCGGGAACTCTGTACACACATTACCAGGCGCAGCTCAGACGGTGAAGGGCGCTCTCGACTTTTAACTGACACAGGTCTGAGGGGAAAGGGCGCGGCACGGGCCGCAGGGGACGCTCCATTTCCACGACCTCCCTTGCAAAGTGCTTTCTGTGTTTTTTTGCACTTTGCTGTGTTTGGTTGCGGTCTTGACCACTGAAAACAGGAGCATGAGCCAGGATGAAAAGAAGGCAGCACAGCCTGCAAAATTCACAGTCCTGTGGGGGCAGGGGGGAGACCTTTTGTAGCAAGAATGTTAGCTTTTCGGGCTCAAGGAATGTACGCCTGTCTGAATTAAATAGTTCTTTGCACCAAATTCTCCTTGCAGTGCTGGATTTGATGTCACTTAGAATGATCCCTCATTAAAAGATTTCAGGCCAGATTGTCCAGTTTGTCGTGCAGCGCAGAGTAGCAGCCGCAAACGCTGCGCTGCGTGAGAAGGAGAGAGTAGGAAAGCACCATATTTACAGAAATATGTCACTTTCCTCCCCTCTACCTCCCATCTCCCTAACACGGTGCAGAAATGTGTGGCCATGCGCCACAGACACACATTTACACCATAGGACAAGGGTGTCTCGTGAGCCTAGCATAGGTTTTGTACTGGAATGAAACTCTTCCACTAAAAAATAGTGGGCCTCATTTACAAAGAACTGACGCATCTGCATAGATGCGTCAGTTTTTGCGCCAGCGCCAAATCAGTGGTGTAGGAAGGGGGGGTGCGGTGGGTGTGGGATGCCCTGGGTGTCATCACTGTGGGGAATAACAAAATGGCAAAAATGTGTATGGATTGAAACTTTTTAGTTCAGTCAACAAACTCAACAAAAGGCGGCCAAACTCGACCGGGGGGGGGGGGGTGGGGGGGCGGTGACAAGAAATGTTCCGACCGGGAACCACCTGACCTTGCTATGCCACTGCGCCAAATGTCCTTGCATCACCATGGATGCAGTGCTCCATAGCGCAAGGATTAACAGATGCGTCAGAAATTCTGACTCATATGTTGGCACAAAAGTGACGCATTGCTGGAGTTGCTCATGAAAGTGACGCAATTCCAGCACTGTGCCACAACAGATATGTGAGTCCCATTCAAAAAGCCCTGGGTCATTCCTTACGCCTGGTCTTAGCAGGCGTAGGTATTTTGACACAGTGAAGGTATAGAGTGACGCAGTGAAATGTTGTAAATTTCACTACGTCAGTTCTACATGGCTTTTTGCATGGGAACACCCACCCTGCATACATTATACCTGATGCAGGTATAATGTGATGCAGGGCATTACAACGTGACACATCTCCCTAGATGTGTCAGGTTGTAAATGGGCCGCAACGTGGTGCATTGTTTACGCCGCCGATGCATCACAAATAGTGATGCAATTGTGACTCAAAAGTGTCAATCTGCCCCACAAAGCTTAGACAAACTCTAAACTTTTTCCCACTTTGTATGTCTGCTGTACAGTGGAGCACAGTGGAGCACAGAAAGTCTGAAAACAAGGGAGAAAAAAAGCATTTCTCCTTCTTAGCACCCAACTGAAATTGTCGCTATTTTCTGATGCTAAACCTTATCTACTTCTTTTAGATAAATAAGGCTTAGTGACAGAAACCTTGGGTGGTTGCATGGGAATGGTCATGCACCACCCATGCTATGCTCCCTAGACACTTAGTAATGCAAAGCAGCGCATACATTACCTTCAATTGATTTTTCAGCAAAAACAGGTTTTATGCTGGAAAGTAAACAGGTGAAAAAGATTTAGAGTCGTTTTGCGTCTCTTTTGTGAGGCAAACACACATTAAATCTTAGCAAATAGAGCCCTTCAAGTCTAATTGAATGTATTACTCTTTTCAGTTATGCATCATCAGCTCAAAGTACAGTGAAAGTCTGCCACTCCCGCGTCCCAACATCCTTTTTCCAGTTCTGTGTTTTGCCCCCAAACGGCTGAAAGTAGGAAAAGTAAGCCCAAAAATGAACAATTCCCTTTGCCAACCATGGACAGTTACAGCTACTTGGATAGACCAGGACTCCTCAGATTCCCCATACAGCTGCTCCGTTGCAACATCACTGACCACATCTCAATATCCACACTTTTGAGGCAAATCTTAAAACTGCTATCAGCAAATAATACGAATTGCTCTACGTGTAATATGGTGCGTAACATCGATTCGGTTTCCAAAAGGTCTATTTTTTGTTCCTCAGGTAGTGATATTGATGTATTCTTGTAATTTATCCCGTGTCTAAACGATTTCTTTGTTTCCTAAGTTTCTGTGAAAAAGCACTGACTCCATCTGGCAAAGTTCGCGCTAAACAAAAATAAATTTACATAAATAAATAGGAATCTCGATATTCAAATGTGTCTTTTCTCCTTTTGCAACGGGTTTTCTTTAATTAAAACATCACTGATGCTTTTCGGTGTGATTATAGCTCCGCACTGGGTAATACATTCACAGTGAGGAGCTATAGGCGCACTGTAAGTGGTACATTTTGTGTATGTGTTTCTGTTGAAATAACGTAACTGCACACAACATTCTTTGATGGGTACAAAGTCACTTTAAAAATGTACTTATGTCTCGATGTGTAGTGCTTCTAATATTGTTACTACTACTAGCAACACAACTGTTATTGAGGACGTTTTTATCAATACGACTGTTATTGAAATTATTGTAGGTGTTCCACTTGTGCAGTTAGCATATCACATCGCGTTATTTCGCAACACGGGTTGCTCCTCCGAGCGGGAAGGTTTATCCTCAACTCCTTTGTTAGTTCTGTACAATGTTTTCCGTATTCTCGAATTTCTTACTGTTCTCTTTCCTAGAGTTTCTTCTATATTCCAGTGCTGAATTATGGTACTTTTAAGGAACTCGACAACCTTCCCCGAAGAATTATTATTACAAAAAATAAAAAAGAAATCGGAGTGAAATTCAAATTAAACTAAAGGGATTTACAGAAGTGCCGTCTCAGAATGCATGTCAAAATAACCAGTTGCATTTACTAAATTGCAGTCTTCACAAACTGCAGTAAACAATTAAATCAGATACATTGAGGAATTTCGCTGTTTTGGATGTATATTTGCATCAATTTGTATTTTGAATCACAACGGATGATGCATTTAAATATACTGAGAAAAGCTCTGTAAAATATAATTTTTTTATCATTTTAGCCACAACTAACAGGAAGATACCGTTTACAAGGAACATACAATTTTCAAAAAAAATAATTATCAAAATTTGTAATATATATATTTTTTCACAAGCGTTTTCTGCAAGATGAAAACTAACTCCAGCTCATCTATATTTTAGGTTTAATAATAAGTCATAGGTGTATGAGTAATGTGCTGTTGATGACTAGTGAAGCAATATTTTTGCCTGTACTTCTTTTTTCTATTAAACTTTCCAATTTCGAAGAGGAAAAATGATGAACGAATTCCAGAAACGTCAAGCTAAGGTGCGGGAAAGAATTCCGCAGCATCGTTCGCGGCTCGGGATCTTCCAGAACCAGCAGCCCTACGCCACCGCCCAAATCTTTCAATTCCGGAGAAGAGCCCTGCTCATAAAGAGCAACTTAATTGTCATTGCCCCGGTGCCTCCTTCAGAGACCGTCAATAGCACAAAACCAGCCGGATGCCGGGCCGAGGCGATCCTGGAGGACTCGGGGAAAATGCAATCCTCTTCTGCGGGATCAAGGTATTAAGGTTTCGGTTATTTGTATTGATTTTGTGCGCTGCCGTGCTATGTCAGTCATGCTCATATTTGTGGTTCACAAATTCCTCTTTAAAATGTCACCGCCGTTTCATCTCCCGCGGCCGTCGATACCGCGGGCTGCGGGGTCTACTTATTAACCCCGCGCGCCTCCCGAGATGCTTGGCGCGCGGTTTGCATACACGCGCACCTATGCATATGCCGAACGCGTTCTTCCGCCTCTCCGGCGCGAGCCAGAGTCAGGCCTTCTCCTCGGGAACTAGATTATAAAATGCAGATTGACCGAAATGCAGGAATATATATAGGAAAAATGTACACGAGGACACATTTAACGCATTAGCTATGTTAACTGGCCTGGGGGATGTCGGAAATAATTTACCTTATTTTTCATTCATTTTATTCCACTGACTTAGCTCTGAAATAAAATGGCCGCCATTTTACAGCGTCAGAAACTATCTTTCCTCTCATGCCGCTGCCTGTGTACATCTGTGCTATGTACCTATTTAATTAAACGTGGGAGTGGACTGTCACCCCCTTTTCACTGTTCTATTGATTTTCCCAGCCATTCGGTGGCCCTCTAGTGGTCACTGGGTTTGTGGAGGCTGACTAATTCTTCCCTTAAGATGTTTCAGAACAATCTCTACCACCCTAACACGTTATTTTTGTTCACACTGAAATTATGTCTTAATGTTAAAAAGTAAAAGGTAAACTAGTTTTCTGGCTGCTAAACCCCCTTAAATTTGGAAATGTCGTGGCTTGTATTTTTGTACAATATCAACACAAAAGAGTCATGTGCTAGGCCTATCTGTTTCTAGTTTACATATTAAGTCCCCCAAGCACTCGCATCGGAAGGCAAACAAGACCTCAGATTCATCAGCCATCCCACCCTCTTTACTTAATTAGATAGTTCTGAACATATAATGGCAGCCTTGAAAGTGCAGTGTTTATGAACCGTCCCCTTTCTGTTTCACCCTGATCCTTTCACAAACACGGTGGCAGAAGAAGGAAAAAAAACACAGCACTTCTTCCCCCCTCTCTCCCTTTCTCTGCGAGGGCTTACTTTGAGCTTTTATTATATTTGGCCATGAGACACTTAGCAAACGTGCTGATGATATCAGAGAGCGATTTTGCAAACAGAGGGGGTAAAAGTTACACTATTGACACCTCCAAATTCTGGAGTATTTACTCTGCGTTAGGTGTACACTTGCTCCGGCGAGATTAACAAACACTACTAGAAAAAAAAGGCTGTGTGGCCAAATCCAGCCTGGTTGTTTGTAAAACCTTTACAACTCATCAGCTTCCCTAACATACTGGCACTGTTCAATTACCATCACTTTTAGAGAGCCTTAGAAAAACACCCTGTGCCCATGTAAATAGACAAATCTGAAAACTAGCGGCTCTGTTGGCTTACATACTGTAGGTAATGTTTTCTTTTGCTCAAATTTGTTCTGGAAACTAATCACGCTCTGATAAAGCCATCTGCAAATATGAGAAAGATCGACATCCACATGTCAAAGTTTACACAGCCTGACCAAGTGTACATATAGTGCGGATGATGCGAGGGCCCTGCTGTTCTCAGCCGCTGCAGGCCGCGCCGGAGAGGGCCGAGGAGTCGAAAAATTCGAGCTCGCCGTCCGTGAGAGAAATCCTAAACGAAGGTTTACTGCGGGCTCGGGTTCAGGACTGTCATTTGCACGCGCCCCTGGCAGCGCCATGATTTGCATTACTGATGGACCCGGGCGCAGGAGCCATTTAAATACATCTGCAAACTCACAGAGGATGCGTAATTACGCCTCGACCTTGACTCAAAAATAGAACGACTGGTTCCGGGGAACTGCAGGCGGGAGAAGCTCGCTGCTCTGAAGTCGAAAAATGAAAGAAAAAAGTTTTGACGCATTCTGTTCTCGACACGGTGGTCTTCTTGAGAGCTTAGTATGTTTTGGAAAAACGTTTTCATAGACTAGCAGTTTTGGCCTCCCATTCTTTCTAACTTGGTTGGCGATTGCCCCTTGAATGCGTGGACTGTATTTTTCTTCCTCGGACTTCATAAGCACCCCTTATATTGTTGTTGCATGAGGTCAATGCACGAGGACAGGTGTAGGGATATAAAAATGAAGCTAAGGCAGTGGCCACGGTATAACCAGAGCACCCTACCCACAGTCTCCTTGGCTGAACATTGGCTGCCTCGACTGTCTGCCAGAATAAATTAACAAAGAAAAGTATTTCATGCAAAGCACAAGCATATGTCACTTGATATCCATCATGTCTAGATATAGACCACAAAACCCCAAACAGGTAAGAAATGACGCTTAACCGTTGCCACTAAAAGAGAAGCCTCCCCTGTGTTTATTTAAACAGTCACCAAACTTACTAATATCGACTATGTTTATTGTCCGGATATATACATCTATACTTAAATCAAAGTGGTGATTGTTATTACACAAACATAATTCATGCCTTGTTTTTGTAAGGTGCCTTCACTGTGCTCAGTTCCTTCCTCTACAATGGTGACAGTGGAGTAACAAGGTTGCTACAATTCCTAATGCAGAAAAAGATAATGGAACCCTATATACCTACGAAGACATAAAGGCAGCCATAACTGGATGAAGACGGCCCTGCTCCGGCGCCACTGCACCTGCTGCACATTTGCTAGCTCTGCCCATTAGCGCTCTGCAGTCCCACATGAAACATGTGGCTTTCAAATTCCTGAGATTTCAAAAACATTATTTGGCCGATATGCATCAAGGTTGTCAGGTCATACTGCACATGCGTATTGTGGTGCTGCTGCTGTCCATTGGATTTGCTCTGTGTTAATTCACACATCTTTAGGCCCCCAGGTTAAATGATCGCTACTAGTTCACTTCTGACTGCCTCTTTATAGAATGCCATATATGTCAAAATAGGCCTCAATCACAGGAATAAGTGGTGCACTCAGCCACGACTGTACCATGTCTTGTGAAAGCAACAGTAAACTAACAATTTATGAAGGCAAAGTGGCAACTGAGCGAGGCCGCGAAATGCCCAGCAGGAAAAGGAAAGCAACTTAAACTTGGATGTGCATTTTGACACTTTCTTTGCAGTAATGTTTTCCTGATGTTACATATGTTCCATTTGCTAAAATACACAATGTATAAAATGGCAGTGAGATTGAAAGTTTAACCTGTCCATTAAACACACCACATTTAGCGATTAGACCGCATTAGACAAGATAATGTATCTGGTTTATGCATTGGAATAACACCTTTGGACATTACACATTTGTTGAGATGCATTTTTTTTCTCATGCCCTGTTATCCTCTGGAAAACCCTTTTTTCTGAGATCTGATGTCACGGGGATTGAATGACCACATAATCTCTTTTAGTGCTTTCCACTTTCAAAGGATGGGACATGAGCTGACAACGGTTTACTGAAGTTGATGATATAGGGATGGTATCTCAGTACACAACAAGGTACCACATTGTTGTTGTTTACTTCAGAGTCTGCATACAGTTTACAACTACAACACTTTTAGGTGACTTCTTTTGAAATGAGAGCCATATTGCAAGTCAATTCATCGCTTTTATTTTTACCAATGCACATTTTTAAAAGAGACCAAAATCTTTTTTAAAATGACAGAATCTCTGTCTGAAAATGAGTGTTGTTTTTACTTATAACTTGGACTATTTACCACAAATTTCTGTCAGAATTATATTTAATTTTTAAAGAGTACTCCTGCCAGGATGTTTTTCCCTCTATTATGGTTTTACGACATTAAACCTATGGAAAAAACCACACATCTCGCAGACATCACTCCCGAGGAAACCGCAGGAGAGAGCATGTTACCTTTTTGACAATAGAGACATAGAACAAGACTACTGACAATTAATACTGCACTGTGTGTACAATTTACTAAACCTGGAGCCACAAAAACTTTACCGTTATTTAACATTAGCCTACATTTTTTGGGAAGAAAAAAACAAGTACCAAATGATTAAGTTAGAGAGTATTATTTCAAAATATTTCTTTTACTACAGGCCTAAACAAAATATAAAAAAATCAAGCTAATTGACTGTTTACATTTTTTTTAAAACCAGAGCACAATTGCACCAAAAGCACCCAAACCTAAAAAAAAAAATCCCCAGTAAGAAAAGATAAGATTATTTATCAAAAGAAATAAATGCACAAAAATGAATTTTAGGTAAGTAACATGAAAACATTTCATGCCATTTCCTGGATCCACAGAAACGTTGGAAAGCCTACCTGTTGGTACCTATGTTTCAGCGAGAAGAGAAAAAGACTATTCTTTTATATGGAATATTTATACAGAAAAGAAAGGAATTCATACTGAAAGGCTCACTGGAAATGTGAAAATTATTATAATAGAAAGCATATGAAAAGAGTAATAATCAATGGGGATAGAATTAAAAGAAAGTTAGAAAAGCCATTCTGCTTCTGCGTAGGAGAGTGAAATGAGATAGACAGTAGAAAATCTTCAAATAATTGCTAGCAGTTTTAGTGTGCCCTCAGGAACTATATTAAAAGAAGAAAAAAGGAACATCCCTACACAATTGGCTGGCCAACTACCCTCAATCTCAAATCTGAGCAGAAGTATTAACAGAAAAATAAAATCAGCAAAAGGACACCACTCCTAGTCCCAAAATGATGGCAATAGTAATGGCTAGTAATTCCTACAGCTAACATTTTCTAATGACAACTTTTTCCTTTACGAAAACCAAAACCTTCATAAAAAGAGTACAGCTTTTTCAACTATGATGGCAATTGTAATGTCTAGTAATTCCTAAAGCTAACATTTTCTAATGACAACTTTTTCCTTTACAAAAACCAAAAGTTACATAAAAAGAGTACAGCCTTTTCTTTTTTTTCTTTTCCAAAAATGTATTTATTGCAAGAAAAACAAAGAAAAATCATGTCTTGTTATACATATATCATTTCATAAGTATCTGGGCATAAATTAACCATTAAATACAAGCAGAGGGTTACAATACAGATACTCATCAATATCTAAATCATGACAATGATGCCGATGTACAGGACTCTCTAAACGAATACATATAAATCAGATGAACGCTCCCCATATTTTTACCCTCCCTTTCAATGCCTTAGGACCCCTACACTTAGCCAATGAGAGCTCCATTATATATATTTCGTGAATAAGATTCCACCAGTCCATGACACTAAGAGGTTCCTTTGAGATCCAAGTCCGCGCTATGACCAACCTGGCGCAGGCAAAAACAATAGTTATCAAATCTTTATAATTACTATTAGTGTCTTGTATATCTAACAATATCAAATGTGCAGAGAGAGTTGGAAGTGTTATTTGCCTATTATTGAGAACCGTTATTATCCCTTTCCAAAATAATGTAAGTTCAGGACACTGATAGAGCATATGTTCTATACCAGCAGCTTCCATGTTGCATTTTGGACATTTAGTACGCTCACTAGGAGCATTTCCAGAGGTCCAGCTGGCAATTCTTCGAGGCGTATAGTAGATTTGAGTGACCATCCTATAAAATTGTAGCCTTAAATTTGAAGATTGGACCACTCGATTTATTTGTCTGAGTGATCCTGCAATCTAGTTGGAGTTAATATTTATTCCTAGTCTGTTGGTCCATTTATCCGCCATTTTCGCACAGTCTCCTGCCCGGCCACTATTTAAACAAGCATAGCCTTTGCTAATAAGTGATTTAGTATAGGTAGCATAAATACATTTTAGAGTATCCGAATATTCTATTCTCTCGATTTTCATTTTATTAACCAAAAAGTCTTGAATCTGTATATATTTAAAGTACATAACATCACTAATTTTATAAAGTATTTTTAACGTACTGAATCTCAAGAGGCCATCTGACCCATATAAATCACCTAAAGTATTTATGCCATGCCCTATCCATTGCATGCCTGCGCCGTCAGAAAATATGCTTGGCATCCCCGGGTTCCCCCAAATTTGTAGCTCAGCATTAAAAAATGGAATCTTATCAATGAGCATAATTTGTTCCCAGATTCTTTTAATATCTCTTGCGGTCTTAAACTTAACCCTCTTGTAGTAATTGGGGTCATGTACACGATACAAAAATTGATTGCTATCCGATCCTAGCATGAATTGGTGGAAGAATAGGGAGTTCTCTTTTGATAGAAGACTACGTATGCGTTGGAAAAAAGTTGCAAAAAAATACATTTTGAAATCTGGGAAATTTAATCCTCCCTTTTCTTTTGAGAGTTTCAGTATCGCAATAGATCTATGGGGTTTTTTATAGCCCCAAATGTAGCTACTACATATAGTTTCTATTTTCTTAATGTATAGATTGTTCAGTTGCAAAGTAATAGACCTAAATAAGTACAATAGCGTGGGTACAATCTTCATTTTTATTAAATTTATTCGTCCTACCAGACTAAGTGGTATTTTATGCCAAATGTTTAGAGTAGTTGTTATTTCATTAAATAGAGGGTCATAATTTAGTGCTGTAATTTTCTCTATATCTGCAGTGAGCTTGACTCCTAAATAAATAGCATTTGGGCAAAGCCCCAATATTGGTTGTGTAGGTTTATAGTTAGCAATTACTTGAGTTTTACTCACGTTTAACTTATACCCCGATAGGTCCCCAAATTGACTTGCTTCCTCGATTATCTCAGGGATAGCCAGTACTAAATCGGTGGTAAAAACAGCTATATCATCAGCAAAAGCTGTGATTTTCAGACTTTTGCCTCCATGCTCTACTGGAATTATATTATCTTGAGCCATTAATGCGTTCAGAAATGGCTCCAGAGCTAAAGCAAAGAGCAGGGGTGATAAAGGACACCCCTGCCTTGTCCCCCTTTTGATAGAAAAGTTAGCTGAGTTGGCTCCTGCATAGCTAACTTTTGCCGTCGGTTATTCGTACAGAGATCGGACCCATCCGAGATATTGCCCCTGTATGCCGAATGCACTAAATGTTGCCCACAGATACTCCCACCCCACTCGGTCAAATGCTTTCTCCGCATCTAACATTACCATTCCGAGTGGGGTGAGAGTAGTTGCGGCAACATCAAAGGCAGTCACAGCAGTATTAACATGGGTAGTGGTGTCTCTCCCCACCACAAACCCATGTTGCTGACAATTAACCAAATCTGGCAAAGTAGGAGCAAGGCGGTTTGCCAAAACTTTGGCAAATACTTTCGCATCCGTGTTAATTAATGAGATGGGCTTATATGACCCCCGTTCTTCTGGCGGTTTGTTCTTCTAAAAAAAAAAAAACTATTTTTGCAGTACGCCATGATATTGGAGCACTTCCTGCTTGCCCCATAGATTCTATCACCAACTGAAAAAGCGGGAGTAGTTCTTTTTCACAGATCTTGTAGATCTCTATAGGCAAACAATCCTCTCCCGCAGCTTTACCAGAAGGCAGTGCATGTATAGCTATCTCAATTTCATTAGTTGTAATCTTAGAACCAATTTGTTTGATTGCTTCCACATCCAATCTTACGGATAAATGTTTCTCTAAATATTGTCTAATTTCATCAGGATTAGATGAAGTTTCTGGAGTTTATAGGTGGCAATAGTATTTAGCAAATTGATCTAGAATCTGCTCCGATTTTCTATATTCTTTAGAGTCTGACCCTTTTCTTACTTTTATAATATTTTTAGCTTTTTTATCGGCTACCTTGTAGGCCAAAACTTTGCCAATTCTGTCACCCCCTTCATATTGTGCCAACTTGTATTTATGTATTTTTGAACTGTATTTTTCCCTGAGGGTTTTATTTAATGCCGCCAGCAGAGATACTAATCCTAATCCTAGCTCTCCAATATTAGTTTTACCCTGTATTATAGCATCAGACAATTGTTGTTCAGCTAATAAAATATTAGATATAATCGACTTTTCTGCACCACATTTTTCAGCATTGTCCCTTAAGATATATTGTTGTACAAAGCCTCTAATACTGCATGTACAGGCGTCCCATACAAAATTAACAGTTGTTGAGTTAATATTCAATGTTATAAATTCTTTTATATGAGCTTTGATACCAAGAATAAATTCTGAGTCCGTGAATAAATATCTAGGAAATGTGAACTGTCGGGGCGCTTGTTTTCTATCCAAAGTTTTAAATTCAAACAGTATCGGATTGTGATCAGATGTGACTTTAGGGCAAATTTCTATATTACAGTTCTCCAAAATATTGTCTGTTGCCCATACCATTACAATTCTAGAACAGGCTTAATGTGGCGCCGAGTAGTATGTAAAACCAGCTATAGTAGGATGTTTAGTACGCCATACGTCTTTCAAATTATGAATCCTGCCCAGTTCTATTATGGCTGTCCTGACTTTACCCATCCTAATTCTGTTACCTTTAGTTGTAGAGTCCATCTTATAGTTCATTACACAGTTGAAGTCCCCCATTATCAACAATTCTCCTTCCCACTCAAGTAGCTCCATATTTAATTGTTCATACATCTTAGGATCATCTATATTAGGGCCATAAACAACACAGAATACATAGCTTTTAGGATCACATTGCACTTGTGCTATTGCCCATCTCCCCTTTGCATCAGCAGTAGTTTTAATAATATTCATTCTTAAATATTTCTGTTTCAGAATAGCTACCCCTCGGATTGATGGCCCCAACGTTGAGCAAACGACAAGATCGTAGCCCATTTGTGATAGAAGCTTGCGATCTTGAAACCCAATATGAGTTTCAGAAATAAATGCCATATGTGGTTTATACATATTCATTTTTTCTTGCACCAATCTCCTCTTACATTTACTATTGAGTCCAGCAACATTCCACACCAAACATCTAAGGAAAGACATATCCTATGGTTATATTTTTCAGACTCCTCTGCATAGTATTTAGCTAAAAAAAAAAGATAAAAAATCCTTGATATCAGCTTCTAGCCATATTCTTTTCTTGCAATGGAGATTTTTTCCCCCTTTTCCCACCCCTGCCAAACAGCGCGCTGCCCCACCCCCCCATCCTATAACTACCTACAGGACCCTTCTCATCCCCACCCCTCAACTCTACCCCTGAACCCACCTCGGGGGCTGTAAAGAGTACAGCCTTTTCAACTAAAAGAATATTGATAACCTTTAGTAGCAGTACTCTTTGGATGATGGATTAGACATTCAAAAAATGCCCCAATCCTTTCTCTCAAACATGCACGGTTCACAGAAAGATAATTGATACTAACATTCATCTACTTTATGGCTTACTGCTAAAAAACGCGTCTCATCTTGTACAAAAGTACTAAGTTATTGAAGAAAGTATAAACTGATAATTCCTTGAAAAAAAGAATGAAACATTTCTAACTTCCTATGATTATAACTATTAAAAAGTGCACTTCTAAAGGATTACTTTTTCCTTATATCACAAGCAATTTGAATAATCAAAAAACGCACTGTTGAACAGAACCTATCTCAATCCCAATCCCACTGGCATCTACAGTAACAATGTAAACTTCATCTTCTAAAAAAAAGAGTGAGTGCTAAGGTAGCTAGACTCTATTAAAATGTTGCGTTAATTTCTTGGCCCAAATACACTTTAAAAAAAAATGTCCGCATGGACACAGTATGTGAAGAGAAATCCGAAGCAAATCTTCCATAGTATTCGCAAATTCCTAAAAATTATGTCAATTGTTACATTGGTGTGGGTAGAGGAACTTCTTTGATGGCCTTCTGAAGACCTTCTCTGGAATGTATACCTTTACAAGAAATAGAATGGCCAAGATACTCAAATTCCCTTTGTAAAAATGTACACTTATCTTTATGATGATTCATACCTCTTTCTTGTAGAACAGGTAAGCACTCTTTCAAGTGTGATGTTATGTTCATTAATAGTAACAGAAAAATTATCATGGTGTCTTGAAAAGCTGCTACCCCTTCGGTATTAGTAAGTAAGGAATCCATTAACCTTTGAAATATGGATGGGGCAGAAGCTAATCCAAATGTCATTCGTAAATAACAAAATACCCCGAATTATGCTACAAATGTTTCCAGCTATCAATCAGTTCTTTTCTGACTGATAACTACAAACACCTCACCACATTTGTAGCACCATTTGGGACATTTAGATATTCAAGAGGTGTAGGAGAGTAGGATCTGCTTCCTATGGTTACCCCCACTTTTTGCTGTGTTTCACTGTTTTTTCGACTTTAGTCTGGCTGTGGCCCTGTGTTGTAATTTACCCTTGGTTTCACCCATTCCTTCCTGTTCCCCCCTTGCCTCTTTCCCACTTGGTATGGCCCGTGCTGTCACTTGAAGGCAGCAGTAGAATGTTCTGTTGTGACTATCCTGTCAAGCTGGGGGCACCTGTGTTATATAGAACTTAATAAAGGTTCTTGAATTCTACCACGTGTGGACAGTCTTTACTACAATTTTGGCGACGGAGGAAACGGAGCTGAGCCAGGGTCAGCGTGGTGCCTCTCCCCTGGAGTGATGTGAGCTTGGACAAGGAAAATATGAGGAAATGAATCCATGACGTACCTTGGGCGTTCTAAGGAAACTGAGTCATTAAAGAGAAGTAAGACCCAAGTTGTTGAACACTGGAATAAGCGCAAGTCCGTGAGGTGAGCAGATTAAGCAGAGTGAAGAGATTGGAGAAAGAAATTTTGATCTCAGTCACCGCATTTTGGAGTTGATGAATTGAGCCTTGTTTGGTCGCATGAGGAGCGTGACCAGTGAATAAAAGTGGACGTGGACTTACCGTTAGAAAACGATAGTTGATTTAAGGAAGCGGTGTTACATAATACTGGAACCGGTGCAAGACTGCAGTTTGTGCTTGGACGGAGTGATGTGAGGATTAAGTTTGAAAATGATGAGATAAGGTGGCAACGTCATCGTTAAGCGAAAATCTTCATACACGTAGTATTATTGAGATAAGGATACTGGGCAGCATCCGTGTTTACCGGCAAGTTCATCTTGTGAGTGAAATTGATGAATTGAAACGTGGGCTTTCAGCTGATTAATGTTTACCAGTGAATGCTGAGGGAACTTTGGGCGTTCTCGTGAAATGCTGAATAAAATAAGGAATGTAAGACCCGAAGTAAGTGGACATTGAAATCTGCGTAATCCATGAGGTGAGCCTTGGTGGCTGGGTGGAGGAGAAGTGAGCGGAGCAAAGTACAAAGTTAAAAAATATTTCTCAAACCGCATTTATACTGATTTAAGCTGCGCGCTAGTGTGCGAAGGGCATCCTCCTATTTCCTACAGCGTAATTCCAAGAGGAAAAGTGATAATGTATTGCCGGCGTGAATTGAGGAGATGAGACTTGGTGGCTGGGTGGAGGAGATTTGAGCGGATCAGAGAACGAATTAAAGTCTCGTAAACCGCATTTGATATTGACAAAAGCTAACCTGAGCTTATGAAGTGTTAACCTCCGTATTTCTACAGCGTAAATCCAAGAGCTAATGTTATAGTGTACTGCCACCTTGTGGCTGTGTAGCCTTTGAAACTAAAGAAAATGCTCCATTGAGAGAGGAAAATACGTAATTAAAACTGATCGAAAGCAGGAATAAATCGAGGCTGAGAGGTAAAGTAAAAGAAGAAAAAAAAAAGGTGCAACTGAAAGTATTTATCAGTGAAATGGATTCCGGGTGAGGGAGATGACAGTTTGGATGTATATGTAAAACAAACGTTGCCACAGTTGAGCTCACAGCATCGATGCTTGTGTTTATGTGTTCTAAAATAATGGTGCAGCGTGTGACATCCTAGCCGTGTAAAAAGGGTATAAGAGGAGAATTTGGAGCGATGTCGTAACGTTCATATGACAATTTCCTGAAAGAAACGAGGTGACTCTCTTCAACACGGACCGGAATTATTGACTACAGCATTGTAGTATCAGCACCAGCGAGTGTCGACGGCCCTTGGAACAATTCTGTCGAACTTTTTAAAGGAATAATTAGCTTACCTGGAGTTGTCAAGTTCAGGAATGTGAGGTGTATCTTGGGTTTCAGGCTGCGCTCATCTTGCGTAGCATTTTCCTCAGAGTTGTGACGTGAAAGGGAGAGCGACGCTCATCTCGCAATGGCGCCACCTTACTGTTGAACACTGCAACCGCATTTACATAAATGAATTCAGGGCAATAATTTAATCCGATGGTACAGCAATTAATTTGCATTCTATAGTGTATTTTGAAAATAATATAAGTAAGAAAAGTGAATAAGTACCCTTTAGTGGAATTACTGAGGGAGTGTAGGAAATGTCTGTTTGATATACTAAATAATAAAAATGTATCGAAGGAACCTTTAAGTCGAAAATATATACCAAGGTTATGAAAAAAGGTTTTTACACGCATTTTTGAGGGAAGTTTTGAGGAAAAACAAATAAAATGAGCTATGTGAGAAGAACATGAACTGGATTTCATATTGTGTGAAGGAATAACGTAACTAAGCACATCAGCAACTACTAGTTGAAGCAAATTCTTTCCTTTAGGAACAGTTACTTAAGAAAGAGTTCGTAGACTGCATCCTTTTACTTTAACCTATACTAAACAGGAAGAAATTTAGGATCAAAATACACAGAGAAGAAGGATACTTCAAAATGGTGTTGTACAAGAGAGAAATTGAACATGAGTATACTATCAAAATAGAGGGAGTAGATATTGACTGTAACGGAGACTCAGGGTCACAAGGTACGGAGGTTAGCAAAAGAAAATGGAAGAGCGGATTGGCCATAACACTAGGGAATACGTTGGAAGAAGATGACACGTCCTGGGAAACACACACTGGCAAAGGCATTATTTTAATTGGAAGAAATGAGATGAATTTGAGTTACAGGGTGAGAAGCCCATGGAATAAAGGGTATATTTCAGAAGAGGTGTTCTCCGTACTTGGAGGGGCTGAGGAAATGAAATTAAGTGTAACGCAAAGTCCCAAAATTTCAGAACCAATGGGTAGACGGACTATAATCAAAAGTAGACAAATTACCCAGTGGGAGATGTTGAGGTTGAGAACACTATTATCCAGGGACGAAGTTGGAGGGACTAGGGCTGCTGTGAGGAAGGAGCAGATAGGAGAAGCAGCAGTTGTCAGATTCAAAAGAGATCTAAATACTTCGTGGAGAAAAGATGAGGATGGAAATATAAGGATAAGTTTCAAAATAAAAGAACTTGCTAATAAAGGAACTGGGGTGGAAACACGACTCACGAGGACAGAGGAGGACCTTTGTAAGTCCACCTGCCACAAGGCTGAGAAAGCGTGGTGCTCTAATGCACAGGCCGAGTCCAAACATATGACAAGGGTGATATGTTCTGCTGACATTGACCGAGGTGGAGCTTATGATCAGAGTTGGATTGATTTAAAGTGCAACAAGCAAGGAGAGTACTGGGACTCGTTATATAGCGAAGTGACTGAGATGCAAAGGGAGGAGGCACACAATAATGTACGTTACCCGCGCCCCAAAGTACCTTTAGAAGGGAACAGGATGCTTACAGAAGGCGGGAGAGGATATGTGTTCATAGACACAGAAGATTCAGCATCATTCACCAGTAGAACGGGTTTGAAGGAATCGGGGGAAAGGCCGGATTTTGAGGAGGCGCGTACCGAAGGATTTTCCAGTGGTACTGAGAGCAGTAAGAGGACTGTCGTTAGACCCGATGCTGATCCTTATGATGAGAAGGAAACTGGACATTTGAGTTGGTGTAAACGCAGCGTTACATGGTCCAGGAAATTTCCTAAGAAAAAAAAAAGTCTGTAAGGGTGGGCACCCACCTGAGTGGAGAAGGGTACAAGTCATGGCGGACTAGAGCTAAATAGTAAAAGTGACCGCCGTAGCCAGTGGCAGCCTGAGGAACTCACCCTCACCATGAAGCAAACTTAAGGGGTGCACTGATGCATTTAGAAAATTGCTATTGAGCACAAGTTCAGTTCATCGTCAGGCCCTTGCGTTTCCTAATTATACGTTCCCTTCCTTGTAAATGGAAGGGACAGACTATGGGAGGGGCCTACACTGATCTAACGAACATTGGTTAAAGTAACCCTCCTTGCTAACTTAAAACGGATGAGAACCATGGTAACCCGAGTCTACATGATTCCTTAATTACAGACAGATGTACTACTAGGAGCATGTTGTTTACCAGTCTGTTGTTTAGAATTGAGGGGTGGCCGGGGTATACGGGAAGTTGGGGTTTTTGGCCAGGTTTTTCCCGTCACCATTAGATATGACTAGGAGGGTGAAGGGGACTTGCAGTCAAGTTTACTATTGGTAGGAAAGGGGGGGCAGAGAACATGGTTTCTCAGGATACTATCACCCGCCACAGGACTTCGCCTCCCCGCCCTGTCATAGACATTGTTATAGTTATCAAGGGGCACTCTGCCAAGCCTGGTAGAGGCCATGGTTTATCATATAGGGTAGATCCCGGTGTCCCACCGGGGCCAGGGTCCTCCTTGTAGGACCCACCTTTGGTTTTGGCGCTATGATGTCCTCCTGTGTACACCTGCCTTTCTCTCTCTCACTCTTTCTCTCTCTCTCTCCCTTACTCGCTCTCTCCTTTCCCCGCTCTTCCCCATTCTCCATTCCGCACCCACCTCCGTGTCTCCTGCCCATCTCCCCATCCCTTTGTTGTCTCCCTAGGGAGGATGATGTGTTGTAATTTACCCTTGGTTTCACCCATTCCTTCCTGTTCCCCCCTTGCCTCTTTCCCACTTGGTATGGCCCGTGCTGTCCCTTGAAGGCAGCAGTAGAATGTTCTGTTGTGACTATCCTGTCAAGCTGGGGGCACCTGTGTTATATAGAACTTAATAAAGGTTCTTGAATTCTACCACGTGTGGACAGTCTTTACTACACCCTGCTAATCAGGACCATCGCCTAGCTGTTCTCTCTCTAAATTGATACCATGTACTTTAGGCACATACCAGAATGGTTACTGAGTTACCATGTGAGTCCCTAGTATATGGTACCTTACGTACCAAGGGCATAGGTACCCAGAGTCCTACCAGGGGCTGCAGCATGTATTATGCCACCCCTGGTTAGCCTTCCAAAATGTCACCACAGGTCTGCACTTGCAGCCTGGGTAAGGTGGTATAAGCACCCCTTACTTAGATATAGAATACGTATATCTACCCTTGCATATAAACACATATTAACCTATAAGTTACTCCTATGGCAGGCCTTGACAATCCTGAAGGCAGAGTGCTAGGTTTTGTGTGAGAGGGTGCCTTCAAATGAGCTGAGCCCCTCTGCAGCTTTCGGAAATCCTTCCTTATAACTGTTCTATGATATAGCCATACCATATACTCTTAAGTGTATTATAATCCTTGCGCTTAATGCTAACTTTGATTTGGCTTTATCAAAACATGTGGTGTAAGGTGTCAAACAATTTGGAATACTACCCCCCCTCTGCCAGTTCTGGCGGCGGGGGTAGCATTCCACTCTTCTAGAGGGAAAAGACATGTACACATTGGTATACCCGGTTAAAGTTTAAAAGAGCCTCAGCATCACAAAATGGATGCTGCTGCCACAGACACGAGTCTGACCTTCTGCTGCTGGACGAAACTCCATCAGGTGAGGCCTTGGCAATAGGATTCCTGTCCAGGGAGGTGCTAGCATCTCCCAAGACAGGCTTTCGTGTATTGGGGCAGGATGGGCTGCATTCAGTGAATGCTTTTCAGACACTGCCTGGGGCACACAAGATGCTCGATGCATTTCCCAGTTCAAACCGGTTGCTGGGGCATTCAGCCCCAGCTCTGCGTGAAACTAGACAAAGGGGAAGGGGTGTAACCACCCCCTCCCCAGGTCCTCGCATAGGTGGGACCTTAGAGGTAGTTCAACGCCTAAACTTAGTATAAATATAGGATCCCAGTCCCTAGGACTTTAGATTACCCTGGTTGAAACTCTGAAGACAAAATCTTGGACCTTCATCATTCCATATCAACTGGAAGATGGAATAAATCTCCCTTGGGGTCAAGGAGTGACTACCCTGTTCAAACAGGTACCTAAGAGCAACTTGCCGGTCTGCATTTTCGAGACTCCCGCCGGATCCCAAAGAATCTGCGACACAGGACATGGACTTCCAGACATCTCTGAAGCTGACACGAGATCTCAGCAAAGCTGAGACCTGAAGCTGACACGAGAGACGCGGGACCGGATCTCCTGGACATCCTAAATTTTTGCAACTGTACCTACTTCCCAAAGTTTCCTAAAGTTGTGCATTGGGGTATTTGAAGCCCATACCCCGAGCACCTTTTGCACTGAAGTACAGAGGCCAGCACTCCACGAGTGACCCGTGAATCCTCTTTTTTCACTGCAGCTCAAGGCTCCTTTGTGGTTCCTAGTCCATTGGCTAGTGGGCCCCCACAAAGGACAATCCTTTGTTTCTTGAGCATTCCAGGTTGCTCCAGGCATGCTCTAACTCCCCTCCAAAGGGTGAATCCCTCAAACCTTGCTGGTTTGCACCAAAGCCAATCTTGTCTTCTTGTGTGGGTTGCTGTTGCCAAGGCTTATTGAGTCCGATTTGGATTCTGACGCTGCAGCACTCAACATCCTTTGTGGGACAGCTCGAATCCAGCTCCTGGTTGTCGTTGACGTCTCCTGGTCCTCGTGGCTGAAGAGTCAAGCTTCACCTACTTCACCTTAAAGCACCTGACGTTGGCTGGCATTTTCCTGTCGCCCTCCTGGTCACTGGCTAGTGACCCAGACTCTGTCCCCTCTGCTTTCAGGTTCTTCAGATCTCTGATCCACCCTTGGATCCACCCGGACATTTTTCCTCTGGTCGCCTGCAGCATTTCTTCGCAGCTCTCCATTGGAATAGACGACGAAACCCGACACCAAAAGACACCTATGCACCCGGCTTTCCTGGGTGGGGTAACACGAGTACTCTGGTGCTCCCGTGGGTCTTGACTCTCAAAGTGTCCTAGTCTAAAAGGGTTTAATCGTAGTTCACTCCCAAGTGACTTAATCTTTAAAATTGTAACTTGTTCGTTCTCCATAGAAAATCAATGGTGATTCCCGGCTGTGTTTAGACACTGCACGCATCCCCCGTGGGTCTCCTGTGTCCCTACCTTGGGTGGTTCCTGGTTGCCCCAGCGGTTCTACAGGCCCTAGGCCTGACTTCTATCCCTCCCGTGGTTCTTATACCACTTTATTAGTATATGGTGTGTGAGGCTCCTAGGGCAAAACTTATACTGTGCTATTTAGTGTGTGCTATTTAAAGTCCTTGTATTGTACTTTTGCCTCTAGCCTCATAAAGAGACTAGAGGGGTTGTGTTTAGAATAAATACATATATATTTGATATATACCCTATGTGGTGTACTTTCATTTGATAATTCAAGAGATTATAGACTGGTAAAACAACTTACTTAACTCGCCTCTAAGTCTTAGCCTGAAGGCTGCTCTCCACAGCTACCACTAGGATAGATTTCTATAAGGTTGACTTTAAACCTACCATCAATAAGGGTAATTTGGACTGGTGCAAGGTGCCCATTAGAATAGTGGACATCATATGCCAGACCAACTTCTCACTAAGTATGGGCGAATTTTGTGGATTTGCGGTCCGCGAAATCTCGCGAAATGGCAAAAAAATCAGTGAGTAGTGGGAAAATCCATGAACTCCCGGATTTGCACAAATATATGTGACCACGTGTGTCTGTAACTTTTCCACCGCGCCGAAGGGCGCCAAGTCCCTCGAATGAGCTGTCCATTACAGTGGGGAAAAGGGCGGGAAGACGTTGCATACCCTAGTGTGTGTGGGGAGGGGCCAAATGGGTGGGGCTTCCATGCGAGTTCACATGCCTCTTGTTTATAAAGGGTCAGAGACCGATCAGAGCAGCAGATGAGAAGAAAGTAGCCTCCCGGTCACTGCAAGTACACGGGGATTGCGCTCGAGAAACTCGTGGATACAAAGACCTCCATCAAGGATTACATCTAATTGTAGGCAGTAGATATAGGGAGGAAGCACACCTGCCTAGCCTAGACCGTGCTCACTAGTTGTTTGGGCTGATTATAATTTTTATAATGCATGACTGAATTTGAGCTTCAACTCGGGCACCTGCTTTATTTATATCTGTTAGTGCTTCCTGTTGAGGTTTAATGTTTGTGACAGGAGCATCGTGCCAGAATTAATCCTGCCTGCATATTTATCCACGAAGATGCCACTGTGTTGTGCCATACCTCTACTCAACTGGAGTACTTTCTACTGGCTAATCAGTAAGTGCTACCTCATTGGGTAAATGTATAGTGCTTTTCCTACACTACAGCTGCGAAAAGGGCCAAAAGAGTTGTGTCCAGTGACCACGTGTGTCTGTAATTTTGCCACCGCGCCGAGGTCCCTCGAGTGAGCTGTCCATCATAGTGGGGGAAAGGGCGGGAAGACGTTACATACCCTAGTGTGTGTAGGGCGGGGCCAAATGGGTGGAGCTTCTATGCAAGTTCACAAGCCTCTTGTTTATAAAGGGTCAGAGACGGATCAGAGCAGCAGATGAGGAGAAAGCAGCCTCCTGGTCAAAAGAAGTACACAGGGATTGCGCTCGAGAAACTCGTGGATACAAAGACCTCCATCAAGGATTACAGTTAATTGTAGACGGTAGATCTGGAGAGAAAGCACACCTGTCTAGCCTCGACCATGCTCACTAATTTTTTGGGCTGATTAAAAAAGTAACGTTACTGAATTTGAGCTTCAACTCGGGCATGACTTAGTTGTAACTATTCTCTGACCCTGCCTCAGGCACCCAGCTGTTTAGGGTCAGGACAGGGTCAGAGAATAGTTGCAAGTAAGCAACTTCAACTCTGACAGCTTGCCGGCACCATTTGAAACTATTCTCTGACCCTGCCTTGGGCACCCGGCTGTTTAGGGTCAGGACAAGGTCAGAGAATAGTTGCAACAAGTAAGCAACTTCAACTCTGGCAGCTTGCCGGCACCATTACCTGCCTTAACTCTGTAAGTGCTTCCTGTGGAGGTTTAATTTTGGTGACAGGGGCATCCTTCCAGAAAGTAAATCAGCCCGCGAGGGATTTGCGGATTTTTCGGTAATTTCGCGAGATTCGCGGATCGCGAAATTGACGAAAATCCGCAAATTTCGCGAGCAGAACAGATTTTGCGTCCATACTTACTTCTCACATTGGTGTGCAGCGTGTGGGATTACAGCTTGCATTGTTTTACCAGATAATCTTGAGAATATCATTTGAAAAATCACTAAAGGTACCAGTAGGCACATATGAATCAAGCTTAGATAACAGTAAGTTCTACTGAACTTAGCAGTTGTAGGTGTTAAGGGCTTAGCACACCCTGACTACAACTACTGGGGAGGTTTAGTAGGAAGCCAAATAGTGTAGGTAGGTGCACACACCACACCTCACTAGTCATGACTTTAAGGGCAGGACCTAGTAGGTCTCTGCCAGATGTCAGCCAAGAGCAGACATCTAAGTATGACACATTCTCCTTCCAAGAGTAAAGGGGTCTGTGTACCATAGGAAAATTAGGAAAATTAAAGTAAGGACAAAGTCCCACCACCCAACACCTGATAGACATATTAGTGTTAGATGATTTGGAAAAAGCATCAGATCCTGATAGGCTAGGCAGTGGGGATGGGGTACATACATCAGACGAAGAGAACACTAGTGAGTTGTCTGGAGGATAGATTAAATGGCATAAAAGGAAAAAAAATCCTTTTCTTTAAAACCCCTCACTCACCAGCCTGGCGGTGACATGCTTCATCATCGGGGTCCACCCTGGTGGCCTAGCGTCACCAGGGTGTGCTTCGACACCTGAACTACAGTGGAGCAGGTTTGACTGTAGGTGCAAAAAGAATTTATGTTAAAAATTGTCCTGGTTTAACTCAAAAATGATTTTATTATAGAGTAACTGAACAATGTTAAAAATAATAGTGAGATGGTAGTAGGCAAGTTACGACCGACTCATCTCTATATGTGTTGGTTGTGCATTGGTCGACATGTTTCTACCAAAGGGACAGTGCCCGGTTTCTTCAGGACCAAAAAACAGGTGGACGGGAGGTGTGGGCCCCCTAAAAGGCTCACCCTACCCTGATCCCCTGTTGAACCCACCGGCAAATTGCTCGGGGTGTGTGTGCTCAACTAAATAAGTGAGCAAACATGTCGACCAATGCACAACCAACACATATAGAGATGAGTCGGTCGTAACTTGCCTACTACCATCTCACTATTATTTTTAACATTGTTCAGTTACTCTATAATAAAATCATTTTTGAGTTAAACCAGGACAATTTTTAACATAAATTCTTTTTGCACCTACAGTCAAACCTGCTCCACTGTAGTTCAGGTGTCGAAGCACACCCTGGTGACGCTATGCCACCAGGGTGGACCCCGATGATGAAGCATGTCACCGCCAGGCTGGTGAGTGAGGGGTTTTAAAGAAAAGGAAATTTTTTCCTTTTATGCCATTTAATCTATCCTCCAGACTATTGACCCTATAATCTGCAGGAGATACTCCTCTATTTTGTTTCAGAAAATACTCGCCCAAGGGGAATAGGAGTAATCCTGGTCCACAACTGGATACTCGTGGACAAACCCTTACTCTCTCCTTTGATTATCACAACACTAGTGAGTTGCCTCACCAGGACTCTGATAATGATGTAGATCAGGTTGATGTTTGTGAACTCAACCTACGGACTGCAAGTCTACCTGGAGATGGGAAAGCCCAGAATGGGCCTCCCCCATCCTCCCAAGTAGACCTGGTGGTGTGCCCAGACGTAAAAGATCATCTTCAGTGGAATCTAACCATTCTGGTACATCTTTAGGGTCTTCTGCCTCTTCTCATAGGAGGAGGACCTCCCCTGAGAAGAGGGAGCATGAAGCTAGGATGAGAGAAGCAGAGCGTAGGATACGGAGACAAGAAGTAGCCTTAGAAAAGGAGACCCTAGCTCTTGAAAGATACAGAAAAATGATGGGACTCGAGTCCCATGGTGGCAGCAAAATCCCTAGTGGTAGGGATAGGTCTTATGACCATAGAAACCTGATCAAGATTGTCCCCCCTATCAGTCAGGGGATGACATCCACAAATGGATTACTGCACTGGAAAGGGCCTGCAAAGTACAGTAGGTACCCCCAGGGCTGTGGGCAGCAACCTTGTGGATCTCCTTTGCATACAAAGGTAGAGATAAGCTTCTCGATGTCAGGGAAGAGGATGCTGACAATTACACTGTCCTAAAGAGAGCTCTGATAGATGGGTTTGGCCTAGCCATTGGACAGTACACGTTGCAGTTCAGATATACCCAAAAGACACAGACTCAGGACAGGGTTGATTTTGTAGATTGTGCTACTAAGGCTCTGGAGGGCTGGTTACTGGGCAGTAAGTGTGTGACTATACATGATTGTATAATCCAATCAAGAGAGAACAGATTATTAACAACTGTCAGAACCAGCTGTTGCATCAGCACTTGGTTGACTTTGATCTGACCTCTCCCCAGGAATTGTGAAAGAAGGCAGACAAATGGGTCAGAACCAGGGTGAAGCAGAAGGTACAGAACCAAGGTGGTGACCAAAAGAAGCCAGATCTAAAGGTTGGAGAGAAAGGTAAAGACCAGAAGTCTTGACAAAGGGCCCCAAAAAGCTTCTAATGGTGGGGGTCCCCAATCTAAAAAGAAAGAAGGCCCAAGAAAACCATGGTGCGAAGTTTATAAGAATAATACTCACTGGACTAGTGAGTGCACCAAAAAGGAGACAGCTCCAGCCACCATTGCCCCTAAGACAACTATTCTCCCCAGTACAGCTGCAAGTGGTGGTTCCCAACAGAAGGGTGTAGTAGGGTTAACCCTGGGATCTGGGATGGACTCTGGCCTAGTCAGAGTGCCAACCCTAGCTGTTTTGATCTGTGATGGAGGCACATGGATATGACCTCCTCTGTGAGCCCCAGTAATCGGGGTAAGTACAGACAAACACCTTTAATCAATGAGAACATGGCTGGGGCCTACAAGGACACAGGTGCCAGTGTCACAATGGTGATACCTGACTTTGTGGACCCTGGACAAGTCATACTTGGAGAGACTTACCAAGTGATCAGTGCTAGCAACGTCAGTACCACTCATAGTATGGCAGTTGTTAATTTCTCCTGGGGAGGGGTAATGGGCCTTAAGAAGGTTGTGCAGCCTTGAAGCAGTGCAGACATCCCTGTAGAATGTTGTTTTGGAAATGACCTAGAGACTTTAGCCTGGTCTGAAGTGGAGTATAGGACTCATGTAGAAATGTTAGGAAACTCAGCACATGTCCTTGCAGTTCACAGGCCAAAAAGTCTAACACTGAACAGGCTTTGGATTCTGAAATAATCAACCAGTTGCCTCCCAGGAAAAGGAGCAGTAGGGTTAAGGCAGTGCCATCCCCCCTGACTCAGAGTGAGGATCAGCCTTCTGAGGAAGCTGATTGTGAGCCTGAAGAAGGAACTGTCCCAAAGGAGGTTGAACCTGATTAGGTTGAGTTCTTTGGGACAGAGGGCCCTTCCAGGGCAGATTTGAGTCAGGCGTAGTTGGACTGCCCTTCTCTTGAACCCCTCAGACAGCAAGGTGCTGCTGAGGCTGCTGGGAATACTAGTGGCACCCATATAATCTATTGGGATGAAGGGCTCCTGTATTCAGAGTAGAGACCCCAAGCCTGGTGCATCCAAGAGATTGGTCAGACCTTTGACATTCAGGGGCTTCCTTTTGACATTAGCACATGACATTCCTTTAGCAGGACACCTGGGCCAGAACAAGACTTGGGACAGGATTGACCCTCACTTACAGTGGCCCCACATGTCTGAAGACACAAAGGAGTTTTGACACTCCTGTGTAACCTGCCAAGCCAGTGGTAAAGCAGGTGGCACTACAAAGGCCCCCCTTATACCACTACCGGTGGTGGGTGTTACCTTTGAATGTGTAGGGATTGACATTGTTGGACCAATGGATCCCCAAACTGCATCTGGGCACAGGTTTATCCTGGTGACAGTGGATCATGCCACCAGGTACCCAGAGGCAATTCC
Source organism: Lissotriton helveticus (assembly GCF_964261635.1). Lineage (NCBI taxonomy): Eukaryota > Metazoa > Chordata > Amphibia > Caudata > Salamandridae > Lissotriton > Lissotriton helveticus. Next base: position 1,534,701,341 of record NC_136067.1, read on the forward strand.
CCTTAGGACTACTACAGCACCTAGTGTGGCAAGAGCCCTCCTGGGAGTTTTCTTAAGAGTGGGGTTCCCTATGGAGGTAGTATCTGACAGAGCTGCAAACTTTATGTCAAGCTACTTGACTGCAATGTAGAAGGAGTGTGGAGTGAACTACAAGTTCACCACACCCTATCATCCACAATGCCATGGTCTAGTTGAAAGGTTCCACAAGATCTTAAAGGGTATGATTAAGGGTCTCCCAGAAAAGCTCAGGCGGAGATGGGATATCCTGCTACCCTGCCTTTTGTTTGCATACTGGAAGGTTCCACGGAAGGGAGTTGGCTACAGCCCATTTGAACTTCTGTTTGGGCACCCTGTTAGAGGACCACTTTGTCTGGTGAAGGAGGGCTGGGAGTTACCTCTCAAACCCCCTAAACAGGACATTGTGGACTACATACTTGGTCTCCGCTCCAGGATGGCTGAGTACATGAAAAAGGCATCCAAAAAAACCTTGAGGCTAGCCAGGAATTACAGAAAGCCTGGCATGACCAAAAGGCTGTACTGACTGTTTACCAGCTAGGCCAGAAAGTGTGGGTGTTGGAGCCTGTGGCCCCAGCATCTCTCCAAGACAAGTGGAGCGGGCCCCACACTATTGTTGAACAGAAGGAAGAGGTCACCTATTTGGTAGATCTTGGAACTCCCAGGAGCCCCCATAGGGTGCTTCATGTCAACAGACTCAAAGCATATGTTGACAGGGCAGACATGGGCTTGCTCATGGCTACTGAGGAAGGACAGGAGGAAGAGAGTGACCCTCTCCCAGACCTGCACTCACAGAACCCTGATGATGGATCAGTTGATGGAGTAGCCTTGGCAGGCAGCCTCACTGATCAGCAGCAAACTGATTGCAGACAAGTTCTACAACAGTACAGACATATGTTTTCACTGACTCCAAGTCAGACTACCTGGTGCACCCATGAGGTGGAGACTGGAGACAGTCTGCCTGTTAAAAATAAGATTTACAGGCAACCTGATCATGTCAGGGACTGTATCTGGACAGAAGTCCCGAAAATGTTGGAGCTGGGAGTAATTGAACCTTCAAATAGCCCTTGGGCTAGTCCAGTAGTCCTGGCACCAAAACCTCACACCCATGGTGACAAGAGAGAGATGATGTTTTGTGTAGACTCCAGAGGTCTCAATGCAGTCACTAAGACGGATGCCCATCTGTCATGAACCCTTCAGTCTTTGCAGAAGCAGATCAGCCGCAGATCCCAATGCCCGCCAACCAGTACCGCTGCTATACTAAGCACCGTCCAGGGGGGAAAGGGGAATTAGATTAAGAAGAGACACTCCGTCAACAGCTGCCACCCTCACAGTGATGTAGGATACTTCTGTACGTGTTCCTCACCTTGCCATGGGTACCTAATGCACAGAGGGAGAAATCATGTACATACTACTACTATACGAGTTTCCTACAAATGTACTTAACTGAGAATCTCTTCCTACCAGCTGTCTACAAAGTATTTGCCTCTCTTCTGTGGTTTGTGATGTTTATTATGTGCTGAGGAGTTTGTGAGATCTGCAAAATAAATAACAAGGTCATAATAGGCTCTAACTGTCTGTGTAAATGAAAGAGTGTAAAGGTTACCCTGGTACCTGCACTCCTCTCGTAAGCTGTTGCAAATGCTTCCTAAGGAACTGCAATCCTTGAAATGAACATTGACGAATGATTCTTCCCTTGCTTAGGATAATCTTGACTATTGCTGCAAACCTTGTCAGTTTATTTATTATGATACAAATCCACTCAAGAAGCGCGCAAAAAGGTACAGGGAAGGAGAAGAAAGGAAGGAAAGGTAAGGGATAAGCGCAAGAGGGAGATATCACAGTTGCTGAGTTCGGGAAGGTATTGGGTGACGGTTCTAAAAAATCTTACAGTAATGAGGTTCAAGCGCTGCTTTCTTTCTGACTCTCAAACTTGGAAGATGTTCGGTGAAAGAAGAAACTCCAGCGACTACTCTTAAACACCCACTTCAGGATTCCTCTCGACGGCGCAGGGTTACTCTGTCCTCCAATGTCAAAAGGTTAACAAAACTTTCTACGCAGGAAACCCTCGCCTCCTAAACAGATATTCACACTGTAAAGGAGCGAGTATACTATGAAACTAAGCAGAATGTAATTCCGCCACTACTCTGAACTTTAAACCACCTTCGGACTACAGTTCAGTCAGAGGTAGCGGAAAACGAAGATCTCTGACGAAAATCTCAGTTAAAGTGCGCAGTTTGGAAAGCGCGCGTTCCACACAATGACTAGACTGTGCTTGCCGCTGTAAAGATAAATAGACAACGGCCATCTTAGGGTGTATCCTACCTATCCTACAGTATACCAATGGTTGATCAGTCTAGGTTTGACGATCACTCGCCTCCTTTTCCTTAATGTAAGTGTCCCAATGTATACTATGGAGGCTATGGTGTGATTCCTGACACCATCCAATACACAGAGCAGATGAGCTCATGGATACTTTAGCCTCTGCCAAGTTCCTGAGTACATCTGATCTAACAGCTGGCTACTGGCAGATCAGACTAGCTGATGATGCAAAGCCAAAAACAGCATTTTCAACCCCTGTTTGACATTATCAATTTGTCGTAATGCCCTTTGGTCTGAAAAATGCACCTGCCACATTTCAAAGGTTGGTAAATACAGTCCTCACAGGCCTGGAAAACTACTGTGCAGCTTATCTTGATGATATTGCTGTCTTTAGTTCCAGCTGGGAAGATCACCTGATCCACCTGAAAAATGTTTTGAAGGCCCTGCAAAAAGCAGGTCTAACTATCAAGGCTACTAAGTGCCAGATAGGATAGGGCAGAATCAGGATGTGTACCTTGGCCACATTGTAGGTGGAGGCCAGGTTCAACCATTGTAGAGCAAAATCCAGACCATAAAGGACTGGGTTGCTCCAACCACCCAGACTCAGGTCAGAGCTTTCTTGGGTCTGACTGGGTACTATAGGAGAATTGTCAAGGGGTATGGTTCCATTGTGACACCACTGAATGACTGAACTTGTAAAAGAATGCCTAACGAAAGTTCAGTGGACAGTCAGCTGTCAAAAGGCATTTGATGACCTGAAGCAGACCATGTATACTGCACCAATTCTGCAAAGTCCAAACTACTCCAAACAATTAATTGTCCAAACAGATGCTTCTGAGTTCGGGGTAGGGGCTGTGCTCTCACAATTGAATGATGAAGGTCAGGACCAGGCAGTAGCTTTTATAAGCAGAAGGCTGACTCCTAGAGAGAAACGTTGGTCAGCTATTGAGAGGGAGGCCTTTGCTGTGGTTTGGGCTCTGAAGAAGTTGAGGCCATACTTGTTTGGTACTCACTTCCTAGTTCAGACAGACCATAAGCCCCTTTAATGGCTAAAACAGATGAAGGGTGAAAATCTCAAACTACTCAGGTTGTCCATTTCCCTACAGGGGATGGACTATGCAGTGGAACATAGACCTGGGAGTAACCATGCCAATGCAGATGGACTCTCCAGATATTTCCATTTAGTACATGAAGACTCAACTGGTCAAGGTTAGTTTAATGTCCCTGCGTTTGGGAGGAGGGGTTGTGTAGGAGAGTAGGATCTGCTTCCTATGGTTACCCCCACTTTTTGCTGTGTTTCACTGTTTTTTTTACTTTAGTCTGGCTGTGGCCATGATAATCAGGACCACAGCCTAGCTGTTCTCTCTCTAAATTAATACCACATACTTTAGGTACATACCAGATTGCATACTGAGTTACCTTGTGAGACCAGGGGCTGAATCATGTATTATACCACCCCCGGTTAGCCTTCCAAAATGGCACCACAGGTCTGTACTTGCAGCCTGGGTAAGGTGGTATAAGCACCCCTTACTTAGATATAGTATACCTATATCTACCCTTACATATAGATACATATTAACCTATAAGTCACTCCTATGGCAGGCCTTGATAATCCTGAAGGAAGAGTGCTTGGTTTTGTGTGAGAGGGTGCCCTAGCATGAGCTGAGCCCCTCTGTAGCTTTCGGAAATCCTTCCCTAAAGCTGTTCTATGATATAGCCATACCATAATCTCTTAAGTGCATTATAATCCTTACGGTTAATGCTAACTTTGGTTTGGCTTTATCAAAACATGTCGTGTAAGGTGTCAAATGATTTGGAATACTACTCCCCACCAGTTCTGGGGGTAGCATTCCACCCTTCTAGAGGGAAAAGACATGTACACACTGGTATACCGGGTGAAGTTTAAAAGAGCCTCAGCATCACAAAATGGATGCTCCTGCCACAGACACGAGTCTGACCTCCTGCTGCTGGACAAAACTGGACAATAGGTTTCCTGTCCAGGGAGGTGCTAGCACCTCCCCAGACAGGCTTTGGTGTATTGGGACAGGGTGGGCTGCATTCAGTGAATGCTTTTCAGACACAGCCTGGGGCACACAAGGTGCGCCATGCATTTCCCAGTTCAAACCGGTTGCTGGGGCACTCAGCCCCAGCTCTGGCACGAAACTGGACAAAGGGGAAGGGGTGTAACCACCCCCTCCCCAGGTCCTCCCATAGGTGGGACCTTAGAGGTAGTCCAACTCCTAAACTTAGTATACGTATAGGATCCCAGTCCCTAGGACTTTAGATTACCCTGGATGAAACTCTGAAGATGAAATCTTGGACCTTCGACATTCCATATCGACTGGAAGATGGAAGAAATCTCCCTTGGGGTCAAGGAGTGGCCCCCCTGTTCAAACAGGCACCTAAGAGCAACTTGCCAGTCTGCATTTTTGAGGCTCCCTTCGGATCCCGAAGAATCTGCGACACAGGACACAGACTTCCAGACATCTCTGAAGCTGACACGAGATCCCAGCAAAGCTGAGACCTTTAGCTGACACGAGAGACGTCGGACCGGAACTCCTGGACAAACTGCATTTTTGCGACTGCACCTACTTCCTGAATTTTCCCGAAGTTGTGCATTGGGGTATTTGACGCCCCTGCTCAAGCACCTTTTGCACCGAAGTACAGAGGCCAGCACTCCACAAGTGACCCGTGAGTCCCCTTTCTTCAACGCAGCTCAAGGCTCCTTCATGGTTCCTAGTCCATTGGCTAGTGGGCCCCCACGAAGGACAATCCTTTGTTTCTTGGGCATTTCAGGTTGCTCCAGGTGTGCTCTGACGCCCCTCCAAAGGGTGAGTCCCTCAGACCTTGCTAGTCTGTACCAAAGCCAACCTTGTCTTTTTGCTTGGGTTGCTGTTGCCAAGGCTTGTTGGGTCTAATCCAGATTCTAACGCTGCAGCACTCGATATCCTTTGAGGGAGAGCTCTAATCCAGCTCCTGGTTGTCGTTGACGCCTCCTGGTCCTCGTGGCCGAAGAGTCAAGCTTCACCTCCTTCACCTTAAAGCACCCGACATTGGCTGGCATCTTCCTGTCGCCATCCTGGTCACTGGCTAGTACCCCAGACTCTGTCCCCTCTGCTTTCAGGTTCTTCAGATCTCCGATCCACCCTTGGATCCAGCCGGACACTTTTCCTCTGGTCGCCTGCAGCACTTCTTCGCAGCTCTCCATTGGAATAGACGACGAAACTCGACACCAAAAGACACCTATGCACCCGGCTTCCCTGGGTGAGGTAACACCAGTACTCCGGTGCTCCCGTGGGTCTTGACTCTCAAAGTGTCCTAGTCTAAAAGGGTTCCATCGCAGTTCTCTCCCAAGTGTCCTTAATCTTTAGAATTGTAACTTGTTCGCTCTCCGTAGAAAGTCAATGGTGATTCATGGCTGTGTTTAGACACTACACGCGTCCCCCGTGGGTCTCCTGTGGTTCCTGGTTGCCCCAGCGGTTCTACAGGCCCTAGGGCTGACTTCTATCCCTCACGTGGTTCTTATACCACTTTCTTAGTATATGGTTTGTGAGGCCCCTAGGGCAAAACGTATACTGTGCTATTTACTATGTGCTATTTAAAGTCCTTGTATTGTACTTTTGCCTCTAAACTCATAAAGAGACTGGAGGGGTTGTGTATAGAATAAATACATATATATTTGATATATACCTTGTGTGGTGTACTTTCATTTGATCATTCAAGAGATTATAGACTGGTAAAACAACTTGCTTAACCCGCCTCTAAGTCTTAGCCTGAAAGCTGCTCTCCACAGCTACCACTAGGATAGCATTCTATAAGGTTGACTTTAAACCTACCATCAATATGGGTCGCTTGGACTGGTGCAAGGTGCCCATTAGAATAGTGGACATCATATGCCAGGCCAACTTCTCACAAGAGGTATATATTGAATTCACATTATAGATACGTTTTGGTTATTTTGAGCTGGATTTTTTCGAGAATTATGTATGCTGGCTACTAGATACCATCTGGTAAGAGACTCAGCTTTGTGTTATCTTTAGCTTTAACACTCAAGCGATGAAGTACAAATTGGTACATGACTCTAGTAGAGGACAGAGTGAGCATTCACACAATTCTTCTGTTATCCGGAAGTATTATTGTGTTAAATATCTTTTCTTTTTTCTTGCTTTAAGCTCTCTCTACTGCTTGGGTTACACCATCGGCTTGTGGATAAATGTGAAGTGGTATGAGTACACGTTTGTTCATGGACACTAAAATCACTATTTTGGCGGGTTAGGAATGTTCAAGAAAGCTTTTCAAAACTATTAATTAGGATTATCATTACCAATTTTGTATCCCTGATTAAGTCATTGTTAGAATTACAGTAAGACTAGACACATGTTGGCTACGAGTTCATGTTGCATTTTTGCTAGATCCATATGAAGATTGAAAATAAAAGAAATCAACAGTTACAACGTTGAGGGGACTTTTAAGTTCACACATCAGGAATACTAATCACCTATTGAATATCTTTACTGATGTAACATGGGCTTTTGTTAACATGGATGTGGTATCGCGATATACAAATATATTACATCAACATGGTATTACAGCTTTGAGATATTTTCTCTATAAAAGACCGATAGAGTTCATGGATCACTCAGAGATGCTTTTCGTGATGTCTCAACTAATACTTGAAAATAATGTATTTCTATTCAGTTGCCGGTGGGACAAACAGAAGTGCAGGACAGCAATGGGCTCCAGGTTTGCATCATCTTTTGCCAACCTAATTATGGGTAGGTTCGAGGCGGTGCTTTTCTGGGGCCCTTCGGGTGTTAAATGGAATGGACACATACATTACTAGGGTTGTTACATTGATGACTGTCTGATGATTTGGACGGGTAGTCAAGCAGAATTAATGGAGTTGTTCACTTTTTTTATTTGCCAATGCATGCAATATGACCTTTACGTTATAACACAGTCAAGAAAGGATTATGTTCTTGAACGTTGAAATTTATATATGTGGAGACAAAATTGAAATTAAGAGGCATAGAAAGGCTACAACCTGCAATTCCTTGTTTCATGCCAGCAGCTCATTTCCCAAATGTCAATTCAATACCATATGGTGGGATGTTAAGAGCAAGGCGTAATTGCAGCAATAATATGGAATTCTTACCAAGTATTACTGATATAGAAGAGAGACTCCTGGCCCTAGGGTATGACAAAGATGTAATTTTTAGGACAAGTAGGAAGTGCTGTGCATTAAAGTGTGTCGATACACTTACGGTTACGTTACTAAGGGCGCCAGTAGAAACAGAAAAGTACCTGTGAGGATGATTACTAATTATTACCCCATTTCACATAAAGAGCATAATACACTAAGGAAACATTCACCTTTACTTACGGCGGATCCAATATTACAACATTTTCTAACTGATTCCCGTGGGGTTACATACCGTAAGAGTAATACAATACGTAATATTATCAGTCCTAGTTATCGTAAACAACAGATATGCAAGACATGGCTACATAAAAGGGTTAAAGGCTCATACAAGTGTGGGCATTGTAATATGTATTGATTGGTGGCCATTAATATGTTTTTGAGTTTTCCTATAATAACTCCCAGAAATCTGTTATACACACGCATATTGACTATACCCCTACATTTGTTGTATATTTTCCGATCTGCAAATGTAACAAAATATATGCAAGAACTACTATCAGGCCACTCAAGGATCACATTTTGGAACATTTCAGAGCATTAAAACAATGTGGCGATAAATAACCCCTTGCTGCATATGCAAAATAATATGAGGCCCAGTATGTGCACCTGAGCTTCAGGTTTTATGGGATTGAATCAATACAAAATGATGTTAGAGGAAGAAACGGCGAACTGAGGTTACGACAATGTGAAGCACAATGGATTATTAGGTTGCATGCAGTAGAATTGGGTCTGAATTTTAATCATGAACTTCAATATTTCCTGGGCACCTGATTCACATTTCACATACATGTAAAAATTGTACAATTTTAAAGTGACTAACATCCACTTTAGTTTATTACCTTCTATACGCACTATTACTTTCCTCTTCCCCTCGTTTTCCTCTCTACAGAATAGGAAATAGGTTTACATTTTAGGAAATGGAGAATATAGAACATGGTGTGTGTAGTGATTAATTGCAAATTTAATTTGTTTTAATATAGCTGAACTTTGGACAATCTGAGTACATTTTGGGATCATCCACTGTATATGGTGAACCTTATTTTACAATGATCTGTATGCAGTACCATATACACCGCTTTAATCTGCATTTTGGAGCACAATATGGAAATCATGTATTGCCTATTTGGAGTGTAGGTTCTATAGAACTTGTGTTTTGTTCAATTCCCCTCCCTATTGCGTACTTACATTAGGTTAGCAATATGTGGCTAAATAGATGCCATTTGTACTTATGTTATGCAACCCACTGCGCTATCCTCGCAACATGTAGGTTTTAGTTAGCATGTGCAACTCAATTTTGTATTTCGCAATCACTAGAAGACTGCTCGTGGCCGTGTTCGTATTAGGCCTTACTTTCTAACTTTCTTATCTCCACATTACGCTGTACTTCGTTATTATTATTTTTTCCTCCTGTTCAAGGCTGTAACTTGACTTGCTAATACACTGTTATTCTGTTTGCACATTCCGATCGCTACATGAAGCTCTGCACCCACGTTAAGAGACGCTGAGACTTGACACAGTGGCCTTAGGTATTGATAGTGCAGTCCTCTGGTAGGTGCTGGCTCATCTTTCTGTACCTCCATTGTTCATGCCCAGCTCGACCCGGTAACTTCCCATTAGAGGCGTGGTCAAAGCCTCCAGAGGGGTTTATTATGTATTAGCATACCCTGGGGCGTCAGTCCTCTCGGCAAACATCCTAGGGTGAAGGCCTGACTGGGCTCCTCTGCAAAATGTATGCCAAATAAAGTAAGTTTGTATTCTCTACTGTCTGAGCGACTCTTCATCAGGCATAGCTTTAAATTCTGCTCTGGGTCCTTAGTGTTGGAATCTAGGCCATTTAACTACTTTCCTAGAGTTTGTTGCTTACCCCCGCAGTCATCAGGGGGGAGTGTAGTTCAGATTTGATAGCCTTAAAAACCTTTTTTTTCTCTGAGGCATATTTGTAAAGCTGACCCCTCTGATTGTGTGCTGGATGACTTGCGCTAGCGCCTTGATGCCCTTGGGCTAAGTTGCGCTTTATAAGATCTTATTCATTCATTCCTTCATACCTATTTGGGGACATATCTTTCCCCCAAACTATCTTGCCCAACACATCTGGTCCTTCAGGAGTTGTCACCTGTTTCGTAATATCTTTCTCCTGGCAACTATTTGTCCCCACCATTTTACTATCACACAAAATTAGCGTTTTAGGTAAGACTTTGAAATAAGTCTTAAACAATGGAGTGATTTTTACGTTTAGCTCCGGAATACGCTTCTTATCAATATCTTTTTTTGTTGTTGCTTGGCTTTAGGCTGAAATGTTAATAATTTCTTCACCGTAGTGTTTACATTTTAAAAAGTAGTGGCTGGACCCTTAAAATCCCCACCCTCCTCCTTCTCCCCCTTCTCTCCTTTCGAAATGAACTCCCAAGGGTTTAAAGCTTCCATGGCCACCCACTTTTTTCCTTTCCCCAAGCTCCGAAGCGCATATCTTGAAATCCCCTCTGCTGGAGCACTCACACTTGCCATCTTCCTCCTACCTTTAGCAGACTCAAAGCTGGGTTCTAAACCGGGGCAATCCACTCGACCAAGCCCTTCTTTCCTTCCTTTCTGGCAAAAGACTCAACTTTGCCTGTCTTCTAGCAGGATCCTGATCTCATCCAGCTGCTCCTCCTTCCTGGAAATCCTCTCGGCAGCGATTCCAATGCTGCAGCTTCCAAGTCCTCCTTTCCCACGGAAGGGAATACTTGCGGCCACACCTCTTCCCCCTGCGGAGCTCTAGGGCCCCTCTACTCCACACTTGCTCCGTCGCCGTCTTGCCGCTGACCACCTTCACACTACGGGCTAAAAGGTAGGTGAATTAAACTACTAGGGCACGGTAGTCCAATTTCCAACAATGTGTCAGCACCTTAGACGCTACGATTACAACTAAAAAATATGAGTTCCTTCACTCATTATTCGTTATAAACCATAAACGCTCTGGGAACTCTCCTGCGACCTGCTACTCGCCGGCCGCCATGTTTTCCCTCACTGCTAGTGGTGAAAATCTTGAAAGTTCCAGAAGGCAGAGGGGGGACATAAAAACGTACTTAGCCAAACTGATCAAGAATGAGCTACAGATGGAAGAGTCAGAAGAAGAGATTGAGAAAGATCTACAGTGGGTTCATAGAGATCCATTCAGACTTAATACTAATAGGTCCAACCAGGTAAATCCTACTCAATTTTCTAACATATACGTTAAAAGAGAAAAATCTGCCTAAAGCATTGGGTATGAAATCAATCGAGGTAGATGGAATTAAATATGAGTTTAGGTCAGATGTCTCTATTGCTACCTCCAACAGGCAATGGGAGCTGGGTCAAAGGACTGATACATTAAAAAGATTGGGCACTTCAGCCCAGCTGAGATTTCTGGCAATGTCTGAAAGTGATGTTAAATAACAAGATGCACATCTTCTACTCTGGCGAAAAGGTAGATGACTTTATTAAGACTCTGCAACCCGGAGGTTAGTTTCTCTTAATAGTATGGAGGACATTCCTTCTTTGCTATTATAATTACTATTACATTACTACTGATTGGGCATGATTAACTACCCTAATTTCAGGGTGCTTTAATAAATGTAACAATTGTGTTAAAAAAAATATATATATAACATTTTGTTTTCTTATTTATTTCGGATTTATAATGCACATGGCTGCCTCAGCAACGTGGCGTCCCAGCGCAACCAGAAACCAAGAGACAGGAGACCAAGGAGAGCGGGGTAACAAATTAGACGGCCAGTGTAGGGAAAAGCCCAGTCTTTAAGGCTTTGCGAAAGGCCAGATTATTCGTAGTGCTTCTCATAAAGACCGGAAGCGAATTCCAAAGCTTCGATGCCAGGGCCAGGTAACAAAAGGAGCGACCACCGGCCCTCGCTTTCCATACTCGCGGAAAGTGAGCCAGCGCGAGATCAGCGGAGCGCAGGAGACGCCCCGGCTCATAAGGCGCCAGCAAAGGAAGTAGCCCTGCTGGGGCCTGATGTGTCAGAATCTTGTGAGAAAAACACAACACCTTAACCTCGATGCGCTTTTCAACCGGCAGCCAATAGAGTTTGGGGAGCACATGCGCCATCGAGCAGGATCTAGGCAGTGCAACCATGAGCCGGGCCGCCACGTTCTGAACCCTCTGCACACACTTGATACTCGCCTTATCTGCCCCCAAGTAAAGAGAATTACTGTAATCCAATCTGGACAAGATAGAGGCCTGTACAATGGTCTGGCGCACCTTGGGAGGAAAGAAACCCAGCAGCGGTCTTAGACCCCGCAACAGCCCAAAACAAACCCCAGCCACAGCTTCTGTTTGTTTATCAAAGGTCAGATCATTATCCAACCACACACCCAGGTTCTTCACAACCTCCTTGGGGAGTGGGGCGGGTTTTAGACGATCCGGCCAGCACTGCTCAGACCAAAGCACCCGGTCCCTGCCGAACAACAAGATCTCTGACTTGCTGGCATTTAACTGCAAACAATTTGCTGCCATCCAGTCGGAGATGGCCAGGAGATCGTCCTTGAACTTCCCCAAACTGACGTTGCATTTCTTAGAGAAAGCAATCACAAGTTGGGTATCGTCCGCATACGACACCAGGGATAGCACCCTGCGCATTGCCACCTCTGCCATGGGTCTAACATACAAGTTAAACAAGAGCTGACTTAGGACCGAGCCCTGTGGCACCCCCCGATGCAGGACATACTCCTGGGAATTAAATGGGGGAACTGAAACCTGGAAGGACCTATCCTCCAGAAAGGACCGAATCCAGGCTAAAGCCACGTCCCCAATTCCAATTTCCAGGAGGTGTTTCAGGAGTATGTCATGGGAAACGGTGTCAAATGCGGCACTTAAATCCAAAAGGACCAGTGCCGCCGAGTCTCCAACATCCAAGCTGCCCCGAATGGCCTCCGACACAATCAATAGCGCAGACTCAGGCTATGCCTGGGTCGGAAACCATGCTGTGACAGATCAAAAATGGTGTTCTGCTCAATGAAATTTGCAAGAGTAGAATTCACGTGGGATTCCACTAGCTTAGCTGGAAAAGGGAGTTGGGAGAATGGCCGGTAGTTGCCAGGTTCCCCTGGGTCCAGAGAAGATTTTTTTTAGTAATGGAGTTACTTTGGCATATTTTCATGCCCGAGGGACTGTGGCTGACCTAAGCGACAAATTAGCCAGTTCTAAGCACTCAGGAGAAATCAGATGGTGAAACTAGCAGAAAAAGGCAGGGGACAGGGCATCCGCTTGAAAGGCTGATTTAATTTTTAAACACAGAGCTTCAAAATCCTCAGGTGTCAGGAGCGGGAATGATAGCAAACTGTTACCCCCCATGTTCACCGCCACTTCTGACATCTCCCCCTCCAAATGAGGGGCCATCAAAGGTAGGCCCATATAGACTTGGTCAACTTTATTAACAAAGTGCAATGCAAGCGCTTCACATTGATAGTTAGAGGCAATGGGAGAGACACTGGCCACCCCTGCGTTCTTCATACCTTTGAGCAGGGAGAAGATAGTCCTTGCAGGGTTTGAACCGGCTAAGATCTTATTAGCCACAAACTCCGCCCGTGCTCTCTGAATACCTTTGTGATATTGTTTGACGCCCGCCCGATATTCTAGTTTAGCAGACACATCATAACAGCGTTGCCAGTCATGCTTTAGCCGCTTGCAGCCCTTCTTTGCTTGTGTAAGTGACTCGTTGAACCATGGGTTGGAGGGTCCTTGCCCCTTACCTCCCCATTTGGCTGGGATACAACTATCCAGGCCAGCCGTCAGCCATTCCTGGACACACAAATTAGCAGCATCAGATGGAAGCTGAGACCTATGCTTGACAATCCAAGCTGAAAAAAGATCCGGATACAACTTGTGCCATGGGCGTTTAAGGACCTTAGCTGGACATATCACGTCAGCTTTGCCTTGTAACTGCAAAACAAACGACACCATAAAGTGAACGGTCAATGCTAATGGGATTGGCAGATGGCCTATAAGAGGACTCAAGTTGGAAAAAATAGGGTTCAGCAAGTGGCCTGCCACATGGGTACCTTCGAGCACATGCTGCAGCAGCTGTAAGGCCTCCAGATCTGCCAGACAGCTGGCGATCTCCACTTTCCTTCCATTCTCTAGGTGAAGATTCAGGTCGCCAAGAATGGTGAAATTTGCCGCCTTACCAGCCAAATGCCCTACTAGCCCAATAAGTCATCCCTAAACGAATTCGACGGACCAGGCGGCCTATAAATTAGAAGACCAGATAATGTAAAATTATGATTAAGCTTAACTTTGAAGAGAGCACTTTCACAGTCCGCTATCTTTTCCTTCTGCAGCCTAAAAGAATAAGCTTCCTTTGCGATCAGCGCAATAACGTCCCCTCCCCCTCCCTCTCTATTAATGATCTTCAACTCATACCCTTGAGGGAGGGCCAGCCAAGGCTCTGCTACAGAGTCTTACGTGAACCATGTCTCCGTAAGGAAAAGTGCATCAGGCAGGGGACTGTCAACTAGAAGATCGAACACCTCAGCGTGATGTTTGACCAGTGAGCAGCAATTCAAGCTGAGAAACTTATAGTCTGTATAGCCAGGTGGAGAGAAAACCCGTTCCACTGGTACCACCTCAAATGCACATACTTCACAGAGAAAGCGGCGCTCGTGATAGGCCCAAGGTATCGAGGGGCAGTTTGACGTCAGAGCCAAAAGTTCTTCCCGAGAATACCTGATGGTGTCTCCGGCAAAAGATGCAGAGGTCCTGGCAACTGGCGACGGCCCGGCGCAGACGGGCTTGCCTTTGGCGTGCCAGCGCCGCGCACACAGGGCGGTCGCAGCTGTGCCTGCATTTGAGCGATCAGGGTCCCAACCAATAGCTTGCTACCCTACACTCCCCCCCAAAATGGTGGAAACGGTCCAGCCACCCCGGGAAAGCTGCCGCCTGGTGCCTTGTCCACCACACAGTGCACAGTAAGCCTCCCGCAATTCCCAGATGCCCATAATAAATTCCCAACGTTTTGCAGGTAAATTAAAGGGAAACAGCAAAGTAAGCAATGGTAAAATGATTTAAAAACGAAATACAGCGCGAGAAGCGTAGCGCACTCCCAGCTCAAGCCTCAGGAGTCTGGTGACGGTCACGAGCACAGCTGTGCCTGCTTTTGAGCGATCAGGGTCGCAACCAATAGCCTGCTACCCTACATTCCCCCCAAGATGGAGGAAACGCGCCAGCCACCCTGGGAAAGCTGCTGCCTGGAGCCTTGTCCACCACCCAGTGTACAGTAAGCCTCCCGCAATTCCCAGATGCCCAGAATAAATTCTCCACGTTTTGCAGGTAAATTAAAGGGAAACAGCAAAGTAAGCAATAGTAAAATTGAATCTATGACATAATATCGACAGACAAAATATCTACATACAAAAATATCGACACAAAAATATCGACATAAAAAATATCGGAGTTATATCTTCATAAAGGTAAGTACAAAAATATCGAAAAAAAATATCGTAGTACAAAAATATCGAAATTAAAAATATTGTTTTTTTAAATGTATTAATAATAAGGTAATTCTTTTTTTAAAATACATATAATTTTTCAAATATTAAATAAAAACATTAAACATATTTAAAAAATAATAACTAATACATATACATTTAAAATGAATAAAAAACTCTACATATAAATTAATATATATACTTACACCACATATTGCAACAGTAGGAAAAGCGTTGGATAGCATAGGGGTAAAAATTACTATTACCACTCCAGAGGGTGCAACAGTAGGGAAAGCGTTGGATAGCGTAGGGGTAAAAATTACTATTCCCACTCCAGAGGGTGCAACAGTAGGGAAAGCGTTGGATAGCGTAGGGGTGAAAATTACTATTCTCACTCTAGAGGGTGCAACAGTAGGGAAAGCGTTGGATAGCGTAGGGGTGAAAATTACTATTCCCACTCCAGAGGGCGCAACAGTAGGGAAAGCGTTGGATAGCGTAGGGGTAAAAATTACTATTCCCACTCCAGAGGGTGCAACAGTAGGGAAAACGTTGGATAGCGTAGGGGTAAACATTACTATTCCCACTCCAGAGAGTGCAACAGTAGGGAAAACCTTGGATAGCGTAGGGGTAAAAATTACTATTCCCACTCCAGAGAGTGCAACAGTAGGGAAAGCGTTGGATAGCGTAGGGGTAAAAATTAGTATTCACACTCCAGAGAGTGCAACAGTAGGGAAAGCGTTGGATAGCGTAGGGGTAAAAATTACTATTCCCCCTCCAGAGGGTGCAACAGTAGGGAAAGCGTTGGATAGCGTAGGGGTAAAAATTACTATTCCCACTCCAGAGGGTGCAACAGTAGGGAAAGCGTTGGATAGCATAGGGGTAAAAATCACTATTTCCACTCCAGAGAGTGCAACAGTAGGGAAAGCGTTGGATAGTGTAGGGGTAAAAAATACTATTCCCACTCCAAAGGGTGTAACAGTAGGGAAAGCGTTGGATAGCGTAGGGGTAAAAATTACTATTCCCACTCCAGAGAGTGCAACAGTAGGGAAAGCGTTGGATAGCGTAGGGGTAAAAATTACTATTCCCACTCCAGAGGGTGCAACAGTAGGGAAAGCGTTAGATAGCGTAGGGGTAAAAATTACTATTCCCACTCCAGAGAGTGCAACAGTAGGGAAAGCGTTGGAAGCGTAAGGGTAAAAATTACCATTCCCACTCCAGAGGGTGCAACAGTAGGGAAAGCGTTGGATAGCGTAGGGGTAAAAATTACTATTCCCACTCCAGAGGGTGCAACAGTAGGGAAAGCGTTGGATAGCGTAGGGGTAAAAATTACAATTCCCACTCCAGAAAGTGCAACAGTAGGGAAAGCATTGGATAGCGTAGGGGTAAAAATTACTATTCCCACTCCAGAGGGTGCAACAGTAGGGAAAGCGTTGGATAGCATGGGGGTAAAAATTACTTCCCACACTACTCCCCTTTAATACACAACACACTACACATACAAAAAAACACAATTAATATACATATCAATTAATCAATTAATAACAATTAATATTATTAAATTGATGCAAATATAAATGACCTAATTAACACATATTAATTACCATTTTATTAACAATAAATACCAATAAATAAATACAATCTCTTTAATTAGTTAAACTTAATTATATAACACCCTATTCCCCTATAAACACACAACCCACTACAAATAAATAAATCACATTATTTAATCACTTAATAATAATTAATTACCAATTAATTAACAATAATAAATATATATATATATTAGTACATTAAATATAAATAATTTAATTAACTAATTAATAATAATTAATTAACAATTAATTATTAATTAACAACAAAACATTACATATATTAGCACATTAATTCTAATTAATTAAATTAACTAATTAGTAATAATTAATTAACAATTTATTATTAATTAACAATAACAAAAAAATAAATATATTAGCACATTAACTCTAATTAATTAAATTAACTAATTAATAATAATTAATTAACAATACATTAATAATTAACAATAACAAACAATGGTAAATACTACAACATTAACTCTAATTAATTCAATTAACTAATTAATAATAATTAATTACCAATTAATTATTAATTAAAACTATTTTTAAAAAACGTATTAATTAATTAATTATTATTAAATTACTTCCCACCGTATTCCCCTATAAACCCACAACCCGCTCTGATACTAAAACGCAAAATGTAAACAAAATTACTAATTTCCAAACATACATTAAAAAACATATTTAACAAACATATAAACAACATAATAAAATACATACCACTAAACAAAATTTCGATATTAGTAAATTTCGATATTAGTATCATACATACCTTAAAAACGATATTCTGTCTGTCGATATTTTGCACTTCGATATTCTGTACCATCGAAATTAAAACATCGATATTATTGTATCTCGATATTTTAATTTCGATATTTTGTCTCTCTACCGGTAAAATTATTTTAAAACGAAATGCAGTGTGAGAAACGTAGCGCACTCCCGGCTCAAGCCTCAGGAGTTCTTAATCACAACTCACTCTTGCACAAATTTATATCAGGTCTACACGTTCGCTCCGGGGGGTGGGGGATACCCATATGGCTTTTAGCCATGAAGATTTAGGGAAGGGTTTTCCGTGGGAGGGGGGAGTTGGGGGAGCGCTGGGTGGGGAGCCGGGGGAGAAAAAAGAACAAAAAATCCTCTAAAGCCTCTTTAATGCATATGCGGTGCTTACTAGTCTCTAAGGGGGATGGGTGCGAAGCGAGAGAATATAATAAAAATTCTCTCATGGAATATTAATGGCCTAGGGTATATGGAAGATTGGCAAGAATATTACAATACTTAAAGGACTGTCCGGCCCAGATTATCATTGTGTAGGAAACGCACTTGATAGAGAAGGAAGGTTTGGAGCTATTTAAAGAAGTGGATTGCCCAAGTAGTATGCACAACCCAATCAGCCGTAACAAAGGGGGTGGCGATTCTAGTGAAAAGAGGGGCACAAATTAGTATAGAAGACCATGTCTCAGATGAAGCTGGAAGAAGGATAGTAGTTAAATTGAAGATATTAGGTCATGGTTTCACTTTAGCGGGATATTACGCCCCAAATTAAGATGATGGTACTCCCCTAGGCGAACTGCTGGTTGAATTAGTAAACTCATCTGATCCCATCTTTATGGCAGGAGATTTTAATGCTGTCCTAGATCATACCCTAGATAGATCTTCACATAGCAAATCACTTGTAAACCCTAAAATGTCAGAACTCATTAAGCAAATGATGGGGCAGCTGGGGCTGTGTGATATATAGCGTCAGAAGGAAAGGTCACAAAAAGGCTTTACTTTTTATAACAAAAACTATGGACACCAGTCGAGGATTGATTACTTCCTTATTGACAGCAACATAGAAGAATGGGTATAGCGAATCGAACACATGGGAGTTCATCTGTTGGATCATTCGACAGTGATACTACAATTGAAGATTTGCGAAGGGGGTACTCAATCCAGATGGACTTTAGATCGTACGATCTTGCAAGAAGAGGGAGTCATAGAAGTACTAAGTAGAGAGACAGAAGAGTTTTTCGAGTTTAATTGGGGTTCAGCTGCGCCTGGAGTGATCTGGGATGCGTACAAGGCCTTTTTAAGGGGAAGAATAGGGGCACTGGCTACAGAAAAAGGCGGAGATTTCATAAAGAGGTGTCAGCAGTAGAGGAGTTGGTCCGTTCTTTAGAAAGAGATCTGATTGACACTAGGGCAGATGAAAGAGCCCGGGTAGGGCTGCTACAGAAAACGATGGAAGCAAAATCTAATTTGATAACAATACTACAAGATAGGGCTAGGAAAAGGTGTGAAGTCAGTCGCCTGGCTCACTTTGAATATAGCGAGGGATTTGTATTTGTATTTTTGATTTGTAGAGCGCCTTATCACCCAGGGGTCTCTAAGCGCTTAGCGGCGAGTGGACAACAAGTTGTAGAGGGAAGACAGGCTAGCTGGTACCCCATGCCTCTTGGAAGAGCACGGTTTTTAACTTTTTCCTGAAAGGCAGGAGCTTTGTTTCTTTGCGTAGGTTCTCAGGCAGTTGATTCCATGCTTTTGGAATTGTGTGGGAGAATGTACGTCCTCCGAGGGAGGACAGTTTAAACCTTGGGCAGATCAATAGTGCAGCCTCTGCTGAACGTGAGTTCCTGCTAGGGGCATATGGGACAAGGCGTTTTTTAATATATTTAGGGGCTTGCCCATATAAGGCTTTCTGCGTGATGCATAAGCCTTTGAACTTGGCCCGTTGATTCACTGGCAACCAGTGAAGTTCACGAAGGAGGGGGGTAGCAGGGGTCCTTCTTGGTTTATTAAAGATTAGTCTGGCCGCGTCATACATGACGATCTGAAGTCTGTTCATTAATTTTTTCGTGATGCCGAAATACATGACGTTGCCGTAGTCCAGCCGTGCCAGGATTAATGCTGACACTGCTCTCCTGAGAGTGTCCGCCTTCAGGATGGGAGACAGTTTGCGTAGTTGTCTCAACAGGCCTACACAAGTGCCCACCACCGCTGAAACCTGGGCTGACATAGTGAGGTTGGTGTCGATAACTATGCCAAGGCTTTTCACTGTTACTGCCGGTACTGGGGGGTTTCCTAATTCCGTGGGCCGTAAGAGGTCACTCCAAGGGCTAGATGATTTTGTGATTGCAAGCACCTCCGTCTTGTCAGGGTTAATCTTTAGAAAGTTTGCCGTCATCCAGTTGACGGTAAATTTTAAGATATTTTTCAATTTTTGATCTATAATTGGGGAGTTACCTATTTGAATGATGATCTGAGTGTCATCAGCGTAGTTGTAAATACTGCAGTCCATCTGATTCAAAGATGAAATGAGGGGCTGCAGATATGCATTGAACATCAAGGGAGACAGGGCTGAGCCCTGTGGGACTCCGCATGTAATCCTTGCTGCCTCTGATACCAGGGCATCCAGTTGTACTCTCTGGACCCGTTCACTAAGGAACGAGGTCAGCCAGGCATGGGCCGTGCCCTGGATACCAAACTCCCCCAACCGCGACAGAAGAAGGTCATGATTGACCGTATCAAATGCCGCGGAGAGGTCGAGTAGCACCAGGGCACAAGGATCTTTTTTATCTGCTTTAAGTCGCAGATCGTCTAGCACGGAAAGCATGACTAATTCCGTGCTATTGTGGGCCCTGAAACCGGCCTGGTTGGGTTCCAGCAAGGAGTTGCTCTCAAGGTGGTGAGAGAGGCTGGACAACACCTGCTGTTCCAGTATTTTTGCCAAAAACTGGAGTTGAGAAATGGGCCTGTAATTCTTCAGGATCTTTGTGTCAGCCCCGGCCTTTTTTAAGAGAGGAATTAATAGCGCTTCCTTGAGGTTAGAAGGAACTTGTCCGGAGGTGAGGGAACTATTTAGGAGCGATAATATGTCGTCCTCCAGTCCTGGCCATGCTTGTTTAAAAATCCGCGGAGGGCATGGGTCCGCCGGAGAGCCAGATTTAACTTGATTCATCACTCTTTCCAGGGTTTCCTTAGTAAATAAGAGTAGTGAGGTTAAGGGCTGGATGACTGTGGGGGAGGGAGTTTGAGTGATTACAGGACAGTCCAGTCTAGGAGTGCTCTCGATTTCTGTCAGGAGGGCCGATATCTTGGTGGTAAAGAATGACTGGAATATATGGCAGTCTTCTTGCGTGAAGGAGGGTGGTTGTTCCTTCTTTTTTCTCAGTTCTGTAAGGACTTTGAACATTTCCTTCTGGGGGTTGGGTGCTGTAGCAATTCTACTTTCATAGAACTCACTTTTCCTAATCCTAATGGCTTGTTTATAAGTGGAAAGTTTTTCCGTATATAAGATTTGGGACTTAGGATCATACCCCTTTCGCCAGGCTCTCTCGCACTGGCGCAGGGCGCGTTTCAAAAGTCTCAGATCGTCATTAAACCAGGGGGCCCCTTTTCCTTTATCCCTGATTTTTACTTTTCGTGATGGTGCCACTGCCTCAATAGCATATTCCAGTTTTTGTGATATTTTTTGACTGGCCCTCTCCAAGTCATCTTCTGGTAGTCTGTTTAGGTGGGAGGGTTGCTCTAAAATAGATGTAAATGTAAATGTAAATGTAGTATACTTGTAAAGCGCACAGCTACCCCAGCAACGGGGCGTCCCGGCGCTGTATAACTCTGGGGAACCCGCCCTGGCTTTACCTGTGGGATGGTCCCTTGCTGGGAGTCCCCAAGGTGGAGCCAGGCATCCCCGGAATTGGTGGGGCCGTTGTGGAGATTAGGCAAGCTAATGCCCAGAGTTGCCGAGTGGAACCCCTGATTAGAGTAAGCACCGAAGTGAGAATTATCGAGTCCGCTGACCAAGGTCCACGACCCTGCCGCGTCAGGAATTGAACCCTGGTCCCAGGCTGACTTCTGCTCTCAGGCCTGCCGCCTCTAACCAGTGAGCCACACTACTCCCACATAACAGATTAATTTGATAACAGAGTATCAGGATTAATAGAATTCCACCTTCTCACTACCCGAATGTTATTGACTTGGAAGGCCAAGAGAGAGCAGGTGAGAAATAGGATAGGTCAGTTCAAATGCTAACATACAGGAACCTTAATTAGAGACAATTAAGGGATTGAGCAAGCTTTTCATAGTTGTTACAGTAAAGTCTACCAAGAAGAGGTAAAACCTACTGAAGAAGAGGTGGAAATATGGCTAGGGTAAGGCTGCATTAACTCCCTCTCATCAGATAAGAGTAGGAAGTAGAATGGTGGATTAATGCAAAGAAAGTAGATCTTGTAAAAAGACAGGGCAATAGGGGGAAGGCTCCCGGACCCGATGGCTTGTCCCATGAAGTTTACAAAGCTTTGGCAAATGTACTAATACCCATTATAGTAAAAGTCTTTAATTACCTGTATGTTGAAGGGGCCAAAATGCTGGTTCTTGGGAGGATGCTACCATCTCGCTAATTATGAAGCCAGGAAAGTGCCCCAAAAATTGCGATTCATATCGGCCAATATCGCTTTTAAATTGCGACTATAAGATTTTCGCAACAATCTTGGCTGACAGTTTAAATGGGTCAATGGCGGAGCTGGTGCATGAAGACCAAAAAGGGTTTATATGTGGTAGATCCCTGAAAGATTCTACCTATACATTGATAGGCTCCATAGACCTGGTGTCTGCTTACGAGCTCCTGCTTGCCATGGTGGCACTGGATGCCACTAAGGCATTTGACCGGGCTAACTGGGTCTCCCTACAAGGGGGCATATTAACAAGGAACGGCGTTAAAATTATCGCCGCTTTAGCGGCAGGAAACTGCAGCCAAAGCGGCAATAATGGGCTTGATAATATGCCCTTGAGAATTCCAATAGAAGCCCATGTTCTGGTGTTGTGATGTATTCCTATAGGTTCTGTATCGATCCCCCTATTCCTGACCTGTTCTGGTTAACAAGTTAACTAGCAGCCATCCCATGATGCAGAAACCGTTATCTGATTAAGCCACACCACGGCACAGGAACGCGTTATCTGATTAGGTCATAACGCTTGCCATCTAATTAGACAAGCAATATTCCTCCAGCCCCTGATAAGTCATACGGAGTTCTCAAAACAAATCAAACCTATGACAACCTGGGAAAAACCCTGCGGCCATTGTTTTGATTTCACCGAGAACTTCAGCAAAAGAATGTGCTAACGACCAGTTCGTATGACATCCTTATTGACGTATCTATGTCCATCCTTACGTCAATCTCGGCACCTTACAGGTATAAATATTACCGATATTGCCTTAAGCAAACACACGCGGTGGTGACGAGATCGGAGCAGCGAGACTTGCCGAAGCCCAGCAGAGAGCGAAGCCCACTGGCGCTGCCCCGCCTTCCTGACGCGCTGAGAACGAGACGCTGCCTTTCTCCTGCCGAGAAATCCAGCTCCGGCGCTTCCGAGCAGCCCTTGCAGGCAGCCTGGAATATCGAGACCAAAGATGAGAGATACCATCCCTCAATCATCCTAGATTCAAGGTACGGAACTGAATAACCCCTTGCAGAGAATTCTTGAATCAGTCACTTGGCAAAACAAACTTAACTTAAACTGCTACTTTCTATCCCCGCCCACGTATTAGGCTTAGGTCAGGTACACTGGGGTAGGCGTAGTTAGAAGCACCAGTTGAGTACGATTAGTCAAATGTTTATATGTATGTATCTATTTTATCCATTTTAAACCACCATATGGCTTAGAAACCATATAAATGTTTTTACAGTATTATTTTATACTTCTGCTTTTATTGTATGCACTTTACTTAACCATAAGTATTGCAATAATATCGATTCATTTCTCTTGTACGAGAAAAGAGACTGATCAATAAATACCATCTTTTATTGAACACGCCCGTCTCTTCCTTTTCTCTACAAACTGGTGAAACTAAGAATGCACGTACTGACTGAGTAAAATAAGTTGTCTTTTGTTTTCACACGACTCTAGAGATACACTCTTGATTAGGGGAGAGCAAAGTTGTCATGTTCTATGGTTGTCAGAAACTAAATCCCTTCTTGTCTATCCAGGGAGTTTCAACTCCTCCTTGCCTATTCGAGAAAGTTTCTAGTGAACTCTGAGCTAGCTGGCAAACCCAAAACTTTAAGTCTAATATCGACAATAGAAGACCTAGTTAACGTCTGGTCTAGGCCTATACTATTGAAGGTATTATTCCAATGCGCAGAGCCTATTGGGATAATAGGAACTACACTACATGGCGCCCAACGTTTGGAAAGGCGATAAAACTAACGCAATACATTAGAGTAACTCAGTCGTGCTCTTTCACTCAGACCCTTTTTTCCCATAATACTCCAAAGACGTCTGGAGTGGGTGAAAGGTAATATCCGCCAAACCTCGTTGGTTTAGTCAACGTTGAAGGATACACTGTTCCAAAATATTGTGCATCTAATCTTTGTTTCCGTAAGAAACCTGATCTGCAAACAAACAGAAAAACCTTCCTGTCGGTAAAATGGTAGACAGTGATGATGAAAGAGAGAGAGTTAGATTAGCAGCTGAACTAATAGAAGCTGATAATACTATGCAAGAAGCAGACCCGGATATAAAACTCATCCCGGTCAACATAAGAAGATCTATAACGTTAAAACTTATAGACAATGGACTGACACCAAGAGGTGGTACAGTCATATTCGTAATTGAGGCACACGAATATCGGCAGACAGAGGTATTCTATTCATGGATAAACTTTCCAGCAGCAAATGCTGTAACGAAGGAGTTCCACTATTATAAAATAGAGGAACCTCCTAATGAGTACACTCCTTTCGAGGAAGTAGAAGTACCACTTAAATTCCAAGAGCACCTGCTCTTGTTTAATGGCGCCCTAAAACATAATAATCACATCACCAGGCTCGGTCCACTAGGTAGACCAGGAGCAACGTGGCCGGTCCTAGCCGGATACACACCACATCCAGACATCGAAAGAATGTCTGCAGCAGATGTTTTAGTACAACTAAAACAATTAATTAAAATATATAGACAACTAGTCCAATATGTAATGCGGACTTCAACAATCCAACCAGCAATTAAAAATCCACAGCTGACCCCTCATCAGGGGAACACAAATAAAATTACACCACAGAACATACAGTCCTGCCTAGGTAAAGTACCAGCTAAACGGGAACAAATACCATTCTGGTTAGCACAAAAAATCACCCAAATAGAGGCGGTGTTTCCAGACACCACCCCTGTGGATAAACACAGGATTCTGACTATCTGTCTTCCAATGGGAATCGCACCACACGTGGAGGACTGTGACACTTGGGGTACAGTCTTTGCTTCCATTTACACAAAAACACATGGAGTTCCATCCATGTCAGTAATACCAGATGTGCTAAAACAAATTCAAGACGAATACGGTCCAGAACCCGCTTTAACTCTTGGTATGAAATTACTAAAAGACTTCAAGCAGGTCTCGGCAATATTACTAGCCAACATAAAAGGAGAAGCAGCGAATGTGGCGATCCGCCAGAGGTTAAAAGAGACAGATATAGCAGACCAACCAGCTGAAATTGCCAGAATTATAGAAAAATCCTATGAAGAACTAGGTAGAGATAGTTTGGGTGGAATACCAGTGAAGCCCCAACTAATTGAAAGTCCTGAAAAAATATTTATTAAAAATAATCTAAACAGTCAAAAGAAGAACTGGGATGGAAACAAACAATCCAATCCAAAAGAAAAAAGATTCCAGTCCAGAGGAAGGTCTCCTCGGCGGAGAGAAAGATCTCCGGACCAAGGACCCAAGTCTCCCCAAAGGGAGCCCTCTGTGAAAAAATACAACCTTAGAAATAGGGATAACATAAAGAAACCGGATAGATATCAAGATTTTGATACACGTCCCTCTCAATCTTTTCAGACTTCCTCGCAGAAATCGGAAAGAAGAGGACGATCGGAACCCAGGGAAGGGCACGTCAAGTCCAAAGACAAGGAACCTGCTCATCCAAATAAAAAATTACAGTTTCCCAAGAAGAAGGTAGCCAGCATTAAAGTATTCAACAATGCCGAGAATACTGAGGACACAGCTGAAAAACAGAGAGTGGGCTCAGACAATGCTAGACAGCGCAGCAGAAGTGAGCATAGCACGCAAAGTCCTTATGAATCATCTGGAGACAGTGGACACGAATGAATACATTCAAGTGGAAACTGCAGACACCAGAGTTAGCAAACCTCACAAAATATATGAAATAACTTTACGTATAGAAGGGGATAAGACTAGAAAAATAAGGGGCCTTTTTTGGGATAATCTCTCCAAGGGCTATGACATCCTTCTAGCTGAAAAAGATTGGCCACCAGAGTTTGTCAGGGAGTGCCCACACGGCGAAGAAATAATTATGCCTGCCTTCTCAAACCATATTCCAATTCATAAAAAATATACACTTGCAAGAAAGTGGGCAGTAGCTCAAGCTCCTGCTTTATATAAAAATCATGTGGGATGGTATGAGGAATCTCCTCCACACAAAATCCAGTTAAAATCACAACCTACTGCACAAAGGCAGTATCCAATCAAGCAAGAAGCTAAAAAACAGGTAAAAGAAATTCTAGATCAACTAGAATACCAGGGGGTGATTGAAACTTGCACCTCACAAATGAACAACCCTTTGTTTCCTGTCTCCAAACCAGACAATTCATATCGTCTAGTTTTGGATTACAGACACCTTAACTCATGTTGCAAAACTTTTGCAGTACAAAACTCGCATAGTGCTGCACTAATGAATAACATAGTGCGCAAAAAATATAAAACAACATTAGACATCTCTAATGGATTCTTTTGTCAAAATATAGCACCAGAGAGCAGATACTTATCAGCGTTCTCAATAAATGGCGCTCAAAAAGAATTCTGTCGGCTACCCCAGGGGTACAAGAACAGCCCAGGATTATTCTCAGCGAGGGTAACAGAGTTACTACAAACCTATGATGACGAAGCATTATCTTATGTCGACGACATATACCTAACAGATGATGACTTGGATACTCACTTGAAGAGAGTGAACACCATAATACTTGGGTTCGCAGCAGAGGGTTACAAATTCAACTTTAAAAAATCTAGAATTGCCCATCTAACAGTCCTGTTCTTAGGATATGAATTATCAAGTGAAGGCAAAAGCCTGGCTGAAAATTTCCTAGAGAAATGTGCCGTACTCCAAGCACCTAGAACACAAAAAAACCTACAGTCAATTCTAGGTTTCCTAAATTTTGGAAGAACATACATTGCAAATTACGCAGAAAGGGTCAAACCCCTTTATGATCTAATAAAACCAGATTTAAAAAAAAACAATTGGACTCAAATACACACAGAAATTCTGAGATCCTTACAAACAGATATGTTAATTAAAACAAAATTAGAAACACGTGATAACACATGCAACCTTGTGATTCGAGTCATCCCAGGAAGATGCGGATTCACATACCTGACCTCTAATGAGGGAGAAAAGGTACCAATTGCATTCAAATCACACTTGTACACTAAAGCTGAAATGAAATTTAGCCCAACGGAAAAAATTCTTACTGCAACACAGACAGCTATAGCAAAAGAACGAGCCCTGTCACAAGGTAAACGAATAATAATCGTTACACCGATACCAGCCCTAGAGGCTGTAACAAAAGCAAGCATACCGAATGCTAAAGCGCTCCATCCGAGATGGATACAATGGGCTAATTCTCTTGCTGCAACAGACGTGGCATACGAATTTGATCCTAACTTAAAAACACAAGAGTTTCTCCAATATGAATTCGAATGTCCGCCGCCGACCGAAATTCTGCCTCTAGAACATTACGGCTGTATAATATATACAGACGGATCAGCACAACCCGCAGTAGGGGGTAAACAAGCTTACAGTGCTGCGTGTGCGATTGTAAAAGGTCGCTGGCACGATGGGAAATTCAAACCAGCGGTCACTAAAACACAATCTCTAGGAGATTGTACAGCTCAGCGAGCAGAACTACTGGCATTCAAGATGGCGCTTGAAAATACCGATCGGGAATTCCCCACACTCATAGTGTGCGATTCGTATTATTGCGTTCAGTCTTACAATGAATACTTACAGATCTGGCTTCAGAATGGTTTTAAGGATGCAAAAGGAGGCACAATAAAGCATAAAATGCTCTGGGAACAAGTAGTTCTTTTACAGAAAGAACTACCAAAGACTCACGTGATACATACACTGAGTCATCAGCGTGATGGCATTCACGTTGCAGGGAATTCATTGGCTGATGAGGCCGCAAAGGCAGCTGTGCAAACGGCTTCCGTAGCTGCCATCACCCGATCAAAAACAAAAATAGACAGCGATATATTACAGGCTGTCAGCGCTACAGTAAAAGATGCGATAGAAACACTCCCGAAAGGCTTTCCAGTAAAGTACTCATACATAACTGATGCGAATAATGTTCCTTTTGCTCGAATCCCTGGAGTGGGGGATAGAGTAATTCCAAACATGGAACATAGGTCAGGACTCATCATAGCGGCACACGAAGGACTTGCTTCTGTACATGCTGGCGTCTCAGCCACAGTTTCGTTATTAAAACAGAGATACTGGTGGCCACAAATGAGAAGACAAACCAGGAACTATGTTCTAGAATGTGAAATATGTCAAAGAATGAAAGTATCAACAGTGAGACGACCAGCACAGACGCCCCTTCTAATCTCGGATAAACCATTAGCCTGTGTTTACCTGGACCACTGTGGTCCCTTACAAAGGGATGGTAACTATAAATATATCTTGGTCGCAGTGGATTCATGCACGAGATTCATATGGATGTGGCCCCAGCGATCGGCTGACGCCAGAACTGTTATAAAAGATTTGCGAGTCTTTATCGGCACATACGCAATTGGCATGCTGCATTCTGACCAGGGTCCTGCTTTTAGCTCTAAAGCTTATAAGGAGGCCATGACCAGCATGGGCATTGCATTGCGGTATTCTTGTCCATTTCATCCCGAGGGAAACGGAATTGTTGAAAGAAAAAACCGTGACATAAAGCAATCTATAACAGCTAAGGTATTAGGTTCGGGAGCTGGGTGGGTCAAACATCTAATAAGTGTCCAACGTAGTCTAAACAACTTGCCAAGAAATTCTCTGAAGGGATTCAGTCCGTACGAATTGTTGTTTGGAACTAGGATGTTAGTCTTAGATCTTGACAGTCAGACTTCAGTGGTGAAAGAAAAAGGCTTTGATATCAAAGACCGTTTGGCTATCTTGCAGGACTTAAACGAAACAAGAAAAGACCTGAGCAACATAAAGTTGAAACAGCAGCCAACAACCACTGAAGAACCACCACCTGTCCCAGCAAAACCTGTCTGGATTCCAAAAGTCGGGGATCTAGTCAGAGAAAAGATCGCGGTAAAGAAGGAATTTGGGCCTTCTTACAGAAAAGCAATTCCTGTCTTGTCCATCAACGGGACAAGATCAGATGTACTACCGCCGCTTGCTGGTAAAAAGGAGAACCAAGTTGTATCCATCAACCTGGTAAAACCACAATCATGTGGCCGATAACAAACAGTAGGCCAAGTGGACTCCCGATAAGTAGTAGAACACCGAGGTTTGCTACAAGTACAGAGGTGCTAACTAAAAGGCTAATCACATTCGAAACGCCTACAGAACAACAACAAGGACTATGCAACAATGCAATGGGCCTCACACCTCTGAAAACCCAAATAAAAACATTTAGTAGAGACACACCAACCTACAATGAAGTAACAAATGAATATGCTGAAGCTGCAAGAAACAGTAATCCTGAAGCAATTGGAACAATAGACAGAACGGCATCCGGCTACTTCATAAACTTCAACGATTCCTCTGAAGACCTAAGTGAATCAAAGACACAGCCATCAACAAAAACCCTTAAAGACAAAGCTAAGGAACTTTTGAAACAACTGAAAGAAACCTATCTGATTTCTCCATGGATTGAATTTTGGGTGTCCTTTGGTGTATTTATCCTCATAGTTTGGCTCATCATGGTACTATGCTTGGGACGCTTCATTGAGGGAAAATATGCAAAAATGGACACAGCAAGCCAGAAAATCAACTTGATCCTCAAACCACACACGTCTTCACACGTCGAGAAAAGAGAACTTTCTTCAGTCAACTTCACAGCCAATCCAATACCGGGTGGAGTAGCATGGGACAATACTGACTATGAAATTTATGGTCCGGTTGAAATCCTCAAATATCCACACCAAATCAAGATCTCGTTGAGTGACTTTGTAAAACCAAACTCATTTGCTGATGATTGGGACTTTGAAAGTATTAATGACATGATGTCTGACCTAGTGATGTCTGCTAAATTTACCAAACATGATTATTTGCAGGGTTCGTCTAATTATGATAGTATGTACTGCTACAACCACTATGGTAACCATTTTCTACATAAATCTGCACAACCTAGAAATGTTTTAAATTATAATCAATGGGAACATTGTGCAACCCCTCCAAAAGGAAGCTCAAGAACCGTTTATGACAAATATTCATATTTTTCAGGGTTCAATACAAGTAAAGCTGAAACATTTTATTTTAAATTGTCGAATAAGACAGGAACAAAAACCATGCTTACAAACACAAAATTGATATATTCGGACTCATTTTTAGAACAGATGAATACATTTGGTTTTCATTATTGGGACAAAAATGTGGAAGTAAAAAGTGTTTGGGGTACAAGAGAATGGCAAGTTCAGGGTATAGAATCATTGTTTAGAGCCTGCATGATCCCAGAACAAATTATATTCTTGAATGACACTATTCAACAAACTACCTGTCTTGGATTAGCCAAAATCAAAGACTTAAATAAACCGTCTATTCCAAAACCAACAATGAACAGCAATAACTCTGCAGATGAAGAGATAGACGTAAACTATGTATTAAACCAAAACAGAACAAATCCTGATTGGAAACAATGGTTAATCTGGCCCACAGATACTAATAACTGTCAAGACAGATTCCTGAACAAAACACAGGGGTTCACATTGACCAGGCCAGACCCTAGATATTCCCAAAGACAACACCCAGGGATAATCACCACCTACAGTGTGGGAAAACTCTGCCTTCAATGGCTACAAACTTCCACACTGCCAGAAATTAAGCAACACCTAACTTTACTTACTGATGGTGCTGACTTGCGTGATTTCATTATGGGACCGCGCAAACAGCGTCAAAAACGCTTCATAGCAGCCTCTATATATGCAGCTTACAACGAGGCCTGGAAGATAACTCAAATTGAGACAGCAGAAAGTATACGGGAAATTGACCGTATTAATTTGGAAAAATCGCTTTCTGTAGTGGACAATGGGTTAATGACTCTGTCCTCCAGAATTTTTTCATTGGACAGTATTGTGTCTTCAGCAATCGACATAATATCGCAAGACTTACTGTTGTTACAACACGGTCAGTCTCAATTGCGTTCTATTGTACAGCTTGGCTGGATGTTACAAAACCTGCGTTCAGGCTATGTGCCTTGGCGTTTAATCAACACAACGTCACTATTCAATATCTTTAACCTTACTGATAAACAAATCAGTATGGCACAAAAGGGTGCTGATTATACAATCCTGAGCATTGAGAAACTCGAGAGATTACCATTGACAATGTCAGAACGACCTGTCATTGAATGGATAATACATGGGATAATTAATATTCCGATATCTACTTTCAGGTTTCAATACTGCCAAAAATATATACAGGCTGGCATGTACGAAAAATTGGGAAAAGGGTACATTAAGACAACATGGAACTTGCCCTATTCACATGCATGTGTCAGTAATAAAGGACAGAAAGTGTTTCTTAGTGGCAATAATTGTGCAATGTCACTAAGCGGTACACTTCTGTGTAATGGAATTAGTTTGCATGGAGCCTGTGAAGGGAACTCAAATAACCTTTCATGTCACCAGCTAGGCACACCTGCAACACAGATAGAACCATTCTTTAAAAGACTCTATAACGGGAGTTACATCCTAATTGTGGATCGCAGATGTTGTATTCTACTGCCCGGGATTCCTTATCTCGTAAGTACGACTGCGAAGGTCATGTGCTGTGGACGCTTATTGTTCCCCAGCTCCTTTCCAGACAGGGAGGCAAGGACATGGCCTAACTTGAAAATTACTACTATTCGAGTTGATACTTTAAGCAGAATGAAAACAGTGCTTCTTCAGACGCCGACCAGGCTCACGTCATCAAAAGAAACGTATGATCTCCTAGTCGCAAGGACGACTGCAGAGATTCACTCATTGCTATCAACTAATTCCCCCATACATTTCGCAGAAATCCTGAATGAAATCTTAAATATTTCTGATACCAGTGGAGTCTCAAATGTATTTAAGACATTGTTTTCAGGAGCATTAACACCATTCAAAGCCATACTGGGTATTTTTCCAGACTTCGTCCATTCGATTTTTGGCGGAGTTCCCCTCATTTTGGGACTAATTGCAGGAATCCTATTCTTAGTCCTTATATTTCGTTATGGCAAACCATGTCACAGACAAAACACCTGCGACAAGGGAAGAAACAATCCGAGCCATTGGATACCGGGACCGGATATCAAAAATCCTGGGACTAACCCGGCTTAGAGACCTGAACATGACTTGGTTTCTTTCATTTCGGCCGATATGGCAAAGATGCGTTTTACCTGTACTAAGGTGCATGCTGTGCGGAGAAGAATGCGTGTTGGACACCTGTCTGACGCTACAATCAGATGCGCCAATGGATGCAGAAACATTGTTGGGTCCGGTAACGGCTCATGCATTGTGCTGCCCTCAACGGCTGCCAATCCTGATGTCGGCATTCGTGGAAACTTCACCACTACGATTAAGGGGTAGTGAAGTCCAAGATAAAAGCAGCATCGATCAGGTAGGACCTTCTGTCAGCAATACTAATCAAAACGTCAATGGAGACAATCATGCACACGAATGCATGGTTACATCTTTTTCCGAGTTAGTGGAACTCTCACAGGAAGCTGTTGACAGCTTTTTCAGCAGTCTCAATGATATGATGTTCTCACCAGAGCAGAAATAATGACTCTTGAACAGGCTAGCACACGGCGTTCCCGACACCTTGAATTTGGCCTTCAACTTTAATAATAAAGTAGCAAGAACAAATTTTTATTCCAGTTTACGGACAGCAATTTTTAGCAGTCCCAAAATATTT
This sequence comes from Lissotriton helveticus, assembly GCF_964261635.1. Lineage (NCBI taxonomy): Eukaryota > Metazoa > Chordata > Amphibia > Caudata > Salamandridae > Lissotriton > Lissotriton helveticus. Next base: position 1,534,734,013 of record NC_136067.1, read on the forward strand.
TTTTTTCTCCGATTTTTCGGGACACTTATCTTCTGCTTAAAGTAAGAACTATTCTTAAAGAACTAATTTCTATTTTTAGAAACTTCATAGACATTAGCTGCCCGCTGGCATGTTCATAAATATTTTTGAACTGTGATGAAGTGGTCTCGAACTTTTTCTTCTGTATTAAGAGCCATTTCATGTGTAATTCTCATATTCAATTACTAATAATGTATACATATGCGTGATTAATTTAGCATTATTCTACTGCTTGAGTGCATATAGTACATGTGACTATTTTTTTCCCGTATATTACATAATATCGAAATGCATTATGTGTATTTTGGGGTGGTAAGGTATACACGATACTCTACAGTATGTTTTACTATGCCTAGATTCGTAAATATGGCCATAGTTAGCGTGGAGTGGGTGTGATGTATTCCTATAGGTTCTGTATCGATCCCCCTATTCCTGACCCTGTTCTGGTTAACAAGTTAACTAGCAGCCATCCCATGATGCAGAAACCGTTATCTGATTAAGCCACACCACGGCACAGGAACGCGTTATCTGATTAGGTCATAACGCTTGCCATCTAATTAGACAAGCAATATTCCTCCAGCCCCTGATAAGGCATACGGAGTTCTCAAAACAAATCAAACCTATGACAACCTGGGAAAAACCCTGCGGCCATTGTTTTGATTTCACCGAGAACTTCAGCAAAAGAATGTGCTAACGACCAGTTCGTATGACATCCTTATTGACGTATCTATGTCCATCCTTACGTCAATCTCGGCACCTTACAGGTATAAATATTACCGATATTGCCTTAAGCAAACACACGCGGTGGTGACGAGATCGGAGCAGCGAGACTTGCCGAAGCCCAGCAGAGAGCGAAGCCCACTGGCGCTGCCCCGCCTTCCTGACGCGCTGAGAACGAGACGCTGCCTTTCTCCTGCCGAGAAATCCAGCTCCGGCGCTTCCGAGCAGCCCTTGCAGGCAGCCTGGAATATCGAGACCAAAGATAAGAGATACCATCCCTCAATCATCCTAGATTCAAGGTACGGAACTGAATAACCCCTTGCAGAGAATTCTTGAATCAGTCACTTGGCAAAACAAACTTAACTTAAACTGCTACTTTCTATCCCCGCCCACGTATTAGGCTTAGGTCAGGTACACTGGGGTAGGCGTAGTTAGAACCACCAGTTGAGTACGATTAGTCAAATGTTTATATGTATGTATCTATTTTATCCATTTTAAACCACCATATGGCTTAGAAACCATATCAATGTTTTTACAGTATTATTTTATACTCCTGCTTTTATTGTATGCACTTTACTTAACCATAAGTATTGCAATAATATCGATTCATTTCTCTTGTACGAGAAAAGAGACTGATCAATAAATACCATCTTTTATTGAACACGCCCGTCTCTTCCTTTTCTCTACAAACTGGTGAAACTAAGAATGCACGTACTGACTGAGTAAAATAAGTTGTCTTTTGTTTTCACACGACTCTAGAGATACACTCTTGATTAGGGGAGAGCAAAGTTGTCATGTTCTATGGTTGTCAGAAACTAAATCCCTTCTTGTCTATCCAGGGAGGTTCAACTCCTCCTTGCCTATTCGAGAAAGTTTCTAGTGAACTCTGAGCTAGCTGGCAAACCCAAAACTTTAAGTCTAATATCGACAATAGAAGACCTAGTTAACGTCTGGTCTAGGCCTATACTATTGAAGGTATTATTCCAATGCGCAGAGCCTATTGGGATAATAGGAACTACACTACAGTGTTAACATAGGCTTCTATTGGAATTCTCTACGGCATATTATCAAGCCCATTATCGCTGTTTTAGCTGCAGTTTCCTGCCGCTAAAGCGGCGATAATTTTAACGCCGTTCCTTGATAATATGCCCCAAAGTGTGGTAAAGTCTTTAAATCTTGGGCTAAATTTCTGTAGGGCTGTGGCGGGTTTTTATGCGGCACCAGAAGCTAGAGTCCTGGTCAACGGCTCTTTGACTTATCTTGTTCTTATCACTAGGGGAATGAGACAGGGCTGTCCCTTATCGCTGCTTTTATCCAATCTTTACTTTGAGCCCCTAGCTTGAAAAACTAGGGAGGATCCAAACATTGTACCTTTTCAATATGATGGCTGGAGTAAGAAAATGGGCCTATACGCTGATGACATCCTCATTTACACAACCAACATACAAAACACCTTGAGTAGTATCATGATCTTGACGGCAGACTTTGGGAAGATTTTGGGTCACGATATTAACAGGAACAAGATGGAGATTATGTCTTGGAATCTGGACAAAGGAGATGTCGCTAGTAGAGGTGAAATAAGATATCTGGGAGTCATGATATCACAGGACATTACTAAAATAACTAAAGTAAACTTTGAAAAAGTCAAGAAAGAAGTCAGTGGACTTCTAAAAATCTGGTCTCAGCTTCAGCTCACTCTGTTGGGTCATGTACATTTAGTAAAAATGATAACCCTTCCAAAACTCACTTTTCTGTTTGATGCAATGCCCCTCCCTTTTGAGAAGGAATAGCTTAAAAAGATGCAAAGTCTGGTAAGTAGTTTTATTTGGGCAAGTAAAGGTCCTAGAATAGCATGGAAGGAACTGAGAAGGAGGATGGAAAATGGCGGTTTAGCCCTTCCGGATTTGTTGTTTTACTCATAGGCCTCTTTTTTGAAGAATGGGAAAATGTTGTTAAATACACCTACACCATCCAAGATTGGGAGACTATTGGGAGTAATGTTGAGGCAGGAGTCAGAATAAATATGGCTTTATGTTTAAATATGCACACCCCAAGTACTTTAAAAAAAAGTCAGGCTAAAGATCTTGAAGGGGCTGGCCGAGACTTGGTAAAAGGTTAAAAAAGCTCTACTAAAACCATATTATAGCTTACTGGCCCCTATTTGGGATTCTCCTGGTTCACCAGAATGGACAATATATATATTAGCAGTACCATTGAAAGAGGCAGGTTTAACAATGTGGGAGCATATAATTCAAGATGGACACTTGTTAACTTGGCAACTATGTAAACAACGATCAGACCACAAGGTATCCAGGTTCAAATATCTACAAATGCAGAGTTGGTTTCATGCTCCTGGTACAATAATAGAAGGATCAAATGAACTTGAAGACTGACTAATGCACAAGACAGTACTCAAGAAGGAGCTTGCAGTATTCTACTGGTTGATGGTTGAACTGGAGGATGGAGCCTTCATCTTGCCAACGGAATTGTGGGGAAGATACTTGCAGGAGACATCGCTGGAACATCAATGGCAAGTATCTATGTCCATGTTGTTTAAAATAGTTAAACCTGCATACCTGAGAAGAAATCATATTTTCTCCATTCATAAAGATTACTGGACTCCTCGGAGATTATCAACGTTTGGGAGAGGAGGTGAAGTAGCCTGCCCAAAGTGTGGTAGTATGGGAGAGGATGATGTACACATGTTTGTGAATTGGTCAGAGAACCAGACATTTTGTAAAGATGTGAGTAGGGCCTTGTCTAGCATGCTGAAGATCGATATCAAGGTAAGCGTCTTGCTTGTTATCTTTGTTTGTGTGGATTCTCTGGTAAAAACTATAAAAAACTAGGCTTGGGTGGTGAACTTCACTCCGTTCGCAGACTTTACGGAGTTTTCTGCACTCAGCAGAGCTTGTGGAGTGCAGAAAACTCCACTTCACGATGTGCAGTGGAATTTTTACCCCGCTTGCGATCGAGCACGGTAAGTTCACGATCGGGAACAGTAAGTTTGCGAGCGCGAGCTGCCGCTTGGGTAGAATTTTTACCCCAGCGGCAGAAATACCATCACAAACTGCAGTTCGCACTGCACTCTTCCACTCGTAGAACTTCTCAGAGTTTTTTTGTAATTTCGCGGAGTTCCGCGTAGCAAAACTCTGGGAACTATGCCCAGGCCTACAAAAAACCAGGCAAGGTTGATTTTTTACTCTATACTGCTGGCACATAGAGAAATATGTAAACAATGGGTGGCCATGGTACCCCCCAGCTTTGATGATTGGGTTCGCTCTGTCAAGTATATCACCAGGTTGGATATGATGGGGTTTAGAAATCACGACTTTTGGTTTCCCGTGCTGAATTGGTGTGAGCAATAAACTAACGAAGTCCAATGATTAAGCCTTCTCTGCCTTGTCTGGCACATCTATCCTCTTTCCCTCCTCTCAATATAAGGATAGAGAGAGTAGAGAAATAGAAAGTGAATTTTGAAGAAGAGGGAGTTTCAAAAAAACGAGGGTGGCAAAGTGTGAAACCCCCAAACTTCTTCTTCCTTGCTTCCAACATGATAAGGTATGAAACTCCCTTTGAAGGTGCAAGTGTAATGGTGTTTTTAGATGAAAATGAGGAAAAAAAAAGAATTTCAGGCTCATTTCACTGCCTCCATTTGTATTTAAAGTCATCGAATAGGCCGTCAACTCCCAGCAAGCAAACTTCATCGAAGCCACCAACCAATCCGGATTCCAAACCTACTCGCTGCCACCGACAGCATCTGCGTCCTCCTCAACCAGGGCCAAATGGCAGCCTCATCCTCTGGACCTCTCAGCTGCCTTTGACACCGTCTCCCACTGCACATTAGACACCAAACTTAACGACACCAGCATCCAAGGAAAGGACCTCGACTGGATACACTAATGTCTCACAGGCAGAACTCAGCGAGTCAGACTCCCACCCTACCTCTCAGAACCAACAAAGACCAGATGTGGAGTACCCCAGGGATCATCCCTCAGCCCCACCCTCTTCAACATCTACATGGCCCCCCTCGCAACCATCGTCCGAAACCACAGGCTCAACATTGTCTCCTACACCAACAACACCCAGCTCATCCTCTCCCTCACCAAGGAACCCAACATCATCAGGCACAACTTCCAAGAAGGGCTGAAAGCCGTCACCACCTGGATGAAGGACAGCTGCCTGAAACTCAACTCAGAGAAAACAGAAGTCCTCATCCTTGGCTCTATCCCCTCAGCATTGGGTGACACCTGGTGGCCCCCCAACCCTTGGAACCTCCCCACCCGACAGACAATGCATGAAACCTCGGCATCATACTGGACTCTTCACTCACTATGAACTGCCAGATCAACGCTGTATCCTTGGCCTGCTTCAACACCCTCTGCATTCTCCGGAAAATGTTCAGATAGATGCCCTCCGAATCAAGAAAAACTGTCACTCATGCACTCATCACTATCAGATTGGCCTACGGTAACAACCTCTACGCCGGAATCAACAAAAAACTCCTTCACAAGCTCCAGACCGTCCAGAACGCCGCAGCCAGACTGAACCTAGACATCCCCACCGCAACCACATCACTCAAAACCTCTGCGACCTCCACTAGCTCCCAATCAAAAGAAGAATAACCTTCAAGCTCCTCACACATGCATACAAGGCACTCCACAACATCGGATCAACATAACTAAACAACCGCCTCTCCTTCAATTCACTCAAAAGAAGCCTCTGATCAGCCGACCTCTCTCTGGCCACCATGCCACGCATCTACAAGACCAGACCAGGTGGAAAGTCCTTCTCCTACCTCACAGCCAAGACCTGGAATGACCTCCCCCTCTACCTCTGGCAAATCCCTACACTGCTCCAGTTCACCTGGATTTAGATGCATGTGGGCTGACTCACCGTCCACATCATCAGAGTGTTACAATTACTGTGGCCATTAGATGGATGCTAGTAGAGCAGACCCAATGTCCATTTGCCAAATGGATAAACACCTGCATACCACACTATAAAACACACTCCATTTCAGATTATGATTCTTTTCAATTCCACTGTACCACAACATTTGCTAGCAAAGCTTTTCAGGGTTAAGTGGGGTTAGTTTGTTCCTTTTTCCTGTTTCTTGCCCCTTTATCTTCTTACATTCATTACCTTGTGGTTCCTTTTTTTATTTAATCATTTTACTTAACACAATACCAGGCCAGATAAATTCATGTTTTACTTTTGGAGAATTGTCAGTCATGGTGGATGAAATCATAAGAGTAGAGCCACAATTGTTTGGATCCCAAGTATCAAAATACACACCCAGCACAGAAAAGGCGAATGTGGGCCAGATATAGTCGACAGAGTGAATGGTGTAGCTAACAACCTGGGCACATAGGAGGAAATTAGAAAGAGGTGGAATGACCCGCCATGGAAGATGCGTTCCCTGGTCTCCAAGAGAAACATGAAGGCCCAAAATACTGGTAGTGGGTCTCAGGCCACCCTTTCAGCTCCTGCCCTTTGAGGAGAGGGTCTTGCAGATCAAACATCCTTAAGGTTTAATGGGAATCAGTGGTGGAGTGGAGTATGGTAAGTTACACTTTACAAAGTCTCACTAAACCTCAATGTCCTGTTGGCTCTCAACTCAGCTGTTGCTAACGTATTCTGCACATATTTTCATAACATAGAAACCCCAAACTATCAGTATCACATAATTTGGATTGTTTGTGTGAATGTATTGGGTTGCATCTAAGATTACAGGTTTCAATCTCCATTACATGTCACATGACATTATGGTGCCGGTAAGTGTTACAACACCAAATGACCGGTTACCCATATCTGTGTCATATTGTAAGTGTCTGTCCCATTTCAACTGCATAATTTTGAGTTATGCTCCACTAACCATTTTGCCAGTGTTGGGAAGTTGTCTTTGAAATGACTCCAACTTCCATGATGCTCTGTTTGTTTTTTCAAAATATTATCCAACTGTCATATTGCTCATTCTCTCTTGTCTAACAGATTTCTTCATATGGTAAAGTTTCCTGCAATGATCAATCCCTATTGAATGCTCTCCTCAGAAAATGGTTTGTGGTGTTTTCTGAATGTTGTCATGTCCTTCCCAACCAATTGAATTACGTTATGACTTTCACTAATCAAACTGTGTTGATCCAAAAATGTTAAAGTATGAAAATTACCATGATGAATATAAGTGGTACTTTCGAAAATTGAGTCTGCAGTGTTCACATGATGACTAATGCCAAACATCCATCCAAAATGTGTAAATGCCTATTTTTAAGTCAACTAGGCCTTGGAATTGTCAATTACACATTTCACCTCTCCACTGTCTTAGTTTGAATGGTTGGGAGATGTGAGCTATGCTTCCTAATCACTTCATAAAAAATTCAGGACATCTCATTTGGGGCCAGATGTAGGTAGCCCAATACCGGTCGGTAACGGCCGAAATTACCGAATTTCGGCCGTTACCGACCGCTATTTAGGGTTTGAGATGTAGGAGGCAGGTTTAAGGATTCAATAATTTACCGAACAGTAATTTAAATAACCAATTTGGTAAATTACTGAATCCTTAATGTAGGGAGCACTCAAGTGAGTGCATTTTACATTTAAGGATTCGTTATTTACCACCAACTACAAGTTGGTGGTAAATATTGAAAACCTTTAAAAAAGCAAATTGTGCTTTTTTTTTAATGTGCCATATGGCAGACATACATGCCATTAGGGCATGTATGTGTGCCACATGTGCACCCATGCACTATTTAGGGGGGCAACATGGTGTCAATGTGCCACCCTGCCACCCTTGTAAGTCTTCCCCCTATTACCGATTCGGTATTTACCGAATCGGTAATTCCCATTCATTCCTATCGGCCTTCAGGCCCATAGGAATGAAAGGGAAATACCGATTTGGTAAATACAGAATCAGTAAATACCGAATATTATCGATTCGGTAACATTCACCGAATCATTACCTACATCACATTTACCGATTCCTAAATACCGAATCCGTAAAATTCGGTATTTAGGAATCAGTAATATGTGATTACCTACATCTGGCCCTCGATGTTTTACTGTTTATAATTGCAAAACGTTAGTGTAATATGTTTAATACTACCGAAAGCTATACTCATAATAATCTCTACCTTTTTCCTTCTATGTATCAACATTGTTTGCCTCAAAGGATTAGGATGTAAAATACACACATTTACTAATAAAAATGACGACAACACGTCTGGTAATCTGGATGACAATGAGAATAATAGTCCATCTAGTCAGCCTGAGCAGACTGCTCCAGCGAGTGTCGTGGGCACACACTGATATCCCCCACTCCAGCTGTAACACCTCTGTTAACCGTAGCCTCCACTTCCTATGTTCCTATCACTGTACCATTGCTTGTGTGCCCCCCAGTCCTAGATAATGTTGAGACCATAGCACCACCAGTGCCTGCAAACCCAGGACCCATTCAGATGGGGCCCACTGGGCCAAGGCACAGGGTAGTGGGGGTACGAGTTGTGGGAAGGATTTTGTAGGCCAGCATAGTGAGGCTACTGGGATAACTCTCACCCAGGCCACCATCAACCAAGTCTTGGGAGGCTATCATCAGTCCCAAGATATGATGGGCCAGGTAATCACTGAGCTCAGGGAGATGAAGTAGTTGAAGAGGGAGCCCAATTATCAGATGGAGGCTCACAACTGCAATATGGACTACCTGACTGGGGTGATGGAGGACATTTATACCCATATGTGCAGGGCGTCCCCAGCACCATCCACCCCTTCCTGTGGTCCGACATCTGACCCGTCTCCATCTGCCACAGCTGTGGGAAGGGAGGCCCTGCCACAGGAAGAACAACATGCAGCCACCCCAGAACTTGCAATTGGGGACCCCACTCACCCCCAGGACGGGACGTTCATGCATATTACCAAGAAGTGAGGATGGCTGGCCACATTTGCCTTTCTGATGCCAGTTGTATTTTGGACATTGGATTTCAAACAGCTTTGGCTCTCCAACTAAGGTTTCCTTCACCATGACTGACTTCTTCACTTTTTGGGTTGCTTTTTTCATTTACACCCTGTTTAATTTTTTCACATTTAGTTCAACAAAATCGCAACTCAAAAACTCATAGACCGGTGTTGTAAATCTCAATTCTATCAATGCATTTGTATTCTTCTATCATAACTTTCCAATGACAAAAATCAAATGTATGTGCAAAGAAATGAATGTGCAAGTAGATAAAGTTTTTCATAAGTTCCCAACCATGACTCTCCAAAAATATATACCAGTAAATCAGCGACTACTATGTTTATTGCATTTGACCAATAATTGTCTGTCAGCATTTTTGCTACCATAACAATCCATACATGTCACTAATACTCAGTGCCAGTTTTCACATTTCTAGTTGCGGACCATGCCAACATGGAAGAAGGGGATATATCTAAAACAATCAGATTGAATAGGAACATTAACATTGACTCATGTCATCAGCTGGAGCCAGATCCCAAATCAATACCACCAATAGAGACAAATGTCATAGTACTACATTTTGTAGACACAGGATCATTTCAATTCACTGTTCCAGTAACTGGTGGAATGTCACAACCAAGTTTCAGCGGTGTGCCACAAGAAGTATGTTGTACATTGATGAGACACATCAAGAGCACATACACTTTACACACAATGTGGATATTGACAATGTGAAGGGTGATTAGCATGATTTAGCTCTACTAACACATGGTTTGAGCTAATGATGGCACACATATTGCCTTAGTGCCAACACACAACAGAGAACGTCCAATGTAATCTCCAAATCTTCCATTCAATCACAGTCCTTGGTACAAGATTAGTACACCCACGTCTATATCTGTCTTTCCCAGAGTCAACCCATTTTGCCTTTGCACCTCGAAACAGCGACATATGCCTGCAAATGTCACAACTCTGAAATGTCCAAATGAAGACGACATGGTGAAGAAACCTGTTTATTTTTTTCATTTATTTCTGCATTTAAAGCCAAGTCTTTCAACAGAGTATGCTGGGTATACCTCTAGGAGGTGCTTAAGACAATGGGCTTTGGGCCTATTTTTATTTAGACCTTGATTAGCTGTTATCAGGGGGCTTCCGCAGTAATTCTGTTAAATGGTATGCTAACAGCAAGCTTTAACATATAAAGGGGAACAAAGCAGGGTTGTTCCATCTTGCCCTTACTGTTTGATCTATATATAGAGCCCCTCGCCCAAGCGTTAAGATTAGATTAACGGATCACCCCTTTTAGCTCCCACCAATATAGCAGTAAATTGGCCCTCTATGCTGATGATCTGTTATTATATACCAAGAACCCGGTGGAGGTAATACCAAGGGTTGAAGCCCTTTTAGAGGAATTTGGCTCTTATTCTGGCTATTTAGCTAATCCCTCTAAAACAGAGGTGACGTGTTGGAACATCAACAATTGGGAGGGAAGACTGAGTAAAGCGTTTAGATATCTGGGAATCATTATAGTCAATGACTTAGATAATATACCTTTGATCAATCTAAAAAATATGTCTAAAGAGGTAGACTACCTATTTTCAAGATGGAAAAATCTCCCCTTGACGATATATGGTAGGATTAACCTAGTCAAGATGGTCATCCTCCCCAAGCTGACATATTTGTTTAACGCTATTCCGCTTGACTTTCCTAGTAAGGTAATTGGCAAAATCCAGAGCAAAATAGGTAGCTTCATTTGGGCCAATAAGAGTGCTAGACTGTCTTGGAAGAAGTTGAGACGTAAACTATTGAAAGGGGGGCCTTACTCTTCCGGTTATAGCCTGGTATTGTATTGCCTTTCAATTTAAAAATGTATGGATGCTCTTGACTACAACTGAGGAAACAAACTGGGGAAGGCTACTAAGAGAAATGGCCACAGTTCAGGGTGGGTGAGAATACTTCCTTTAGAAATTTGGGGCAGCAAGGTTTTTTAAAAAGGTACACCTGAAAGTCCTAAGAGCTGCTCTCAGTTTGTGGTACAGGGTCAGATGCAGATGGGGGATTGGTTAATATTCTGGTTTTGCCCCGATTTGGGATTCCGCTGGGACTCCGGCCTGTCTGGAAGATAGCCTTGTGATACCAATTAAGAGGGTTGGTATCTTGGTATGGCCAGATCATTTATCACCAGAGGGAGTCTATCCGTGGGAAGTATTAAGATCTAAAATAGGAAGTACTTTTTCTAAATTTAAATATTTACAATTGGATTCTTGGTATTCAGCTGAGAAAGGGTCCATTAGCAGTGATGGGGAAACCAAGTTTATCCTTCAAAATTCAAACCCTAAAAAGAAGGAGGTCGCATATTGGCAAAAGAAACTCCTTGATGTAGATGACGCGGAATATCCTCCACAATATGCGGCCTGGAACCAGTCACTCTTAGACTCTAACTCTGAAGACTTATTTGATTTTTCATTGCAAATTCTATATAAGTTTGTTAAATCGGCATCTTTAAAAAATAATCATTTCTTTGTTATTAATAGATTATATTACGCCCCTGTGAAAATAGCCAGATTTGCCCCCCTTTTCTCCCCTAAATGTCCAAGATGTGATTTTCCTAAAGCTGATGATATCCATATATTTTATGAGTGTTCCAAACTAAGGGGCCGATAATGAACGCGGTTTTCCCGCATCCTCCGGGCCGGTGGAAGCCACCGCCGGCCCGGAGGATGCGGGAAAACCGCTGCGGAGCCTCCAAAGACCCACCGCCAAATTAGGATGGCTGGTGGGTCTTGAATTCCGTCCGCAGCTTTTCCACCGCGGTGCCTTCCGACCGCAGCGGAAAAGCACTAACATGGCTGGCGGTGTCTATCAGACACCGCCAGCCATATTAGGATGGAGGGAATCACATGCTTTTCCGCCGTGGAAAAGCATACGGACATTCACTTCGGGGGCCTGTTGGGTGAAGGGGGGTGGGGGTGCACATGGGGGGTACCTATGGTACCCCCCTGCCTTTGCGTGCACGAAGCGGCAGACACCGCGCGGTGCCTGGCGCTTTGTGCATGCAAATGCACTGCTTTTATTTTTTATATTGCGGCGGGTGTTGCTTCAAGCAGCACCCGCCGCAATGTAAAAAATACAGGATGTGACCTCCAGGGTGGCGGTCACATCCTAATTGCCATGGGGGACCGCCGCTGCCCATGCGGACGGTCCCTCTTACTCAGGGGTGGCAGACAGACGCAAGTCCGTCCGCCATCATAATAGGGCCCTAAGTACTTTTTGGAGAAATGTGGAGCATGTTCTAGCGGCATTTTTAAAGTCAAGATTATTGTAAATCTCAAAATATTAATGTTTGGCATCGATAATGACTCTATGAAACTTTTACGACCATAACAAAGAGGCCTGTTGTTAGTCTTAATTCTCATTGCCCAAAGGGAAATATGTAAACTTAGGAAAGACCCGCGGCCCCCACTACATGAAGATTGGCCGAAAGCTGCATTTACTTTGGCACGTTTGGATCAGGGGAATTTAAATGATAGCAGCACTAATATTTGGTCGCATTTTATGTCATGGGGAAGAGAGTTGAGATTGGTTGACCGCCCTCGGGTCCTATGATTAAGCCAAGCTTTAAACGAAGAAGCTGGCCTAAAGCCATTGCAATTGCAGAAGCCGCGGGGTGCCCAGGTCAGAAGGATGGCCCCAGGTCAGAAGGATGGCTTCTTGCCAAAAATTGCAGACACTGAATGGTGAGATGAGGACAAAAAAAATAAAAAGGAAGAAGCAAAGTCCATTTCACAATCAATATTAGTGAGCTTCACATACTAAAAAAATAAAATACATTCTTTATACCGTTATATACTTCAGTACTACATGGGAAAAGGTACACATAGCCATGCCATCATTCACTGAGTAACATACAGTACCTTACATATTAGTTCAAATCGACAGCAAATTTGTAAAGTGCTTGCGCTTCATACAGTAACAAATTAATTAAATTTAAATACCACAAATTATTGCAGACTTATCATACAAAACTGGATAGAGACTAGGAAATGGTATAATAACTATACAGTGCATCTTATCAAACAATATAATTTGATACCATTTATAATATATTACAAGTACCTCATATTTCCCCAAATCACTTAGGAGGTGAGATAACAATAAAGCTATTCATTTCCTATTTTACCAGTTTTTATTTGATCTATTTTTAATAAAAAAATAAAATGACAAACCCAGGGGCTAAAAACCACACACAACTCCTTCTTACTGATTTATAACATATTCCCAATCCGGCTTTTAACCGAGTGTCAGACCCGATCTCCCCATTTTTGCGACTTTCACCCTCTACATTCATACAGTTTGAACTCCATATTGTAAATTGCCAGGAATCTAGATCTCCACTCCGAAAATGTGAGGGTTCTGGATTCAGCCAGTTTGTGGCTCTACACATTTGTGCTACTGCCATGGCAATGAAAACCATATACCCGTCTTTTTTGCGTGTCATAATTTTTAGTGTCCCCCAAATACTTTGCCAACCCTAATACTGCCAGTAGAGGGCTGATCTTAATCTGACCCCCAACATGTTCTAAGAACAGGCCAATCTCTTAAAAAAGGGTCATAAAGCTGAGCATGAAAACTACATATGTAATATTTCTGCCTGCACAGCCTCACAGCGGTGGCAACAGTCATTCTCTCTCCTTCCACATTTATATAATTTTGCTGAGGTGTAATGGAGATCGAATATATTTTTAAAGGGTTGGCTCTTCAGTACTGCTGTCAGCTATACTTTAATTTATACAAGTGATTTTTGCAATATTAGACCCTCCATTCCGAATCTGGTTTCCCACTTAGTTTTTTGGGATTCATTAACCAAAAGTTCATATAGGTCCTCAATCTTGGCCCTCTCCTCAATTGCCACTATCAAAGGAATGCAACAGGCCGACAATTGGTTCTCAGGCAATTTGGTAACAAAATCCTGAATTTGGAGATATTTTAAAAACTGTAGTTTAGTGAGGCCATATTTCTCCTGAAGATCACCAAATTATCCTACCTGCTCGCAGTCAAATAGATCCCCCAGCTGAGATATATCATTCTGCAGCCACCATCTAACTTAGATCATGAAATATAGATGGTAGAGCCAGTGACCCCCATATGGTATGTAAACATTATATTTGGTAATGCTCAAATGTTTTTTCAGTTTACGCCATAGCAGAAATGTCCCTTGCAAGATCTTAAATTTTGTTTTCTTGTGGTAGCCTGGTTCAATAGTTTTCACACACAGTGAGCTCCTAGATTGACATAGCTGCAGGAGGTTGGAGCATATGCATTCTACCCGTGATTAAAATCCCCATGTTTTGAAACATACATGCCAAATAATATAAAGTTATATTGGGTACAGCCCAACCTCTATGAGTTCTTGAAATGGTCATAACTTTAGATGCTCTTACTGCTTTTTTGAATCCCCACATAAAACCATAACATAGACTTTCAATTTTAGCCAGCCAACAAAGATTCATTTCCAATGGGATAGCCCTAACATATATAATAATTGAGGTAAAATTGACATTTTTAGGACATTGCCCCTCCGATGACAAATGGAGGTGGTCCATTCTCCTAAATTCCTATTCTATGTTACGTGCCAAGGGAGCCATATTTAGATACACTACATGCCCACCATCTGAAGAAATGCATATCCCCAAATAAGTTGCCTCTTCCACCACTCGAGGGTCAATAAGTCCCACATCCTTAGTACCCACTACTTGAGTTTTCCCTGATTCACCTTACAGCTTGGGACAACCCCAAATGCCTTTGCTGTTTTCTCAATCTCCCCTAAAACCTGCCGAGGATTCACTGTAACAACTGCTACATCATCTGCATCTGCTAACACTTTATAATCAGTTTGCCCTCCTGGCATTGGACATATCTGCTGATTCCTTTCCAGCATCATATAAGAGGATCTATATGAAGGACAAACATTGATGATGAACATGGGCAGGCTTGTCTTGTCCCCTGGAGAGCTGGATTTCCTCCAATTCTAACCTCATATTTCACAGTCTGGCCCTGGGGACAAGATACAGTGATTTAGTGGCCTAAATAAATCCATATTTCCCCAGGACTGCCCAAAAAAAGCTCCATGAAACTCGGTCAAATGACTTTTCGGCATCAAATAGAATCAGGCCAATTTTGTATTCGTTACTTCAGCAATATCAAACAAGGTGATCACTTTCTTTATGTGATTAACAGTTCCATGACCGAGAATAAACCTGTGTTGTCTGGGGGTTACTTAGTGATAATATTACCTAAACCATTTGCCAAAATGTATAGTAAATTTTGGCATTGCAGTAAATCAAAGTTATTGGTCTATAAAACCCTGGATTTGATATTTGTTGATCCCCATGAAGATGGGATCTCCCACCTTGTGCCCGTAAGAAAATAAATAGCATATCTTGTGCCACCTCAATATATAATGTGTTATACATTTCCAGGGGGATGTTATCTGGCCCCGTTGCCTTCCCTGAAGCCAATGATCTGATTGCTATAGCTGTTTCCTCCAATGATATTGGTTGGTCCAAAACAACCCAGTCCTCTGGGGTCAGCCCAGCCCCATCAAATATTGTAACACATCATTATGACTACCCTGTGCAACACCGTCTTCCTCTATATACAACGTATCATAGAAATCTTGAAAAATATTCACTATTTGCCCTGACAAGCCATGCTTAAATTCATAATTGTCCTTGATTGCCTCTATCCCTGTCGCCATCTCCTTTTCCCTCCTCCTGAGTGCAAGCAAGCATCCCACATTCTCACCGTATTCATAGCACTCCCTCTGATATGTTAAACATTTGGCTGTGGCTTCTTTACTAAAACACTGAGTGACTTTAGATCTTACAAGTGCTATTTTCTTCTGAATGTTCTTATTGTCCAATCACATGGATTTGATATAACTCACATAGTGAAAGATCTCTAAGTAGAACCTGAATCTCACTACGCTTTTTCTTTTTCTGATATGTGTGTAGTTTAAAGTTTCTCCCCTGGTTTCAGCCTCTAGAGTGTCCTAGAAAACCGTTTATTTAGCAGATCCCCTATTAATCTTCAAAAACTCAGCAATCTATTTCTGCATATGATCTACATATTCCCCATTACATACAAGTTTTTTAATCAAAAGTCCACTTGGCTCGTGGTTTGCAACCCCCTGCAACTGGGACCTCCACAACAAACGGGGGAAGGAACCTAAAACAAATCAAAATAAAAACATTATCAATCAAACATAATTTAATAGACACGTTACAAACTCAACTTTGGAAGTACACAGTTCAGAAAACAATCAGAGATAAACAATTTAACTGAACACAGTAATCAATGTGTCAAAAAATTTTCAACAAATAACATTGGCCTGATTTTCTCTGAACTTGTCCTTCCTAACAAATCACCACCAAATACTTTTCTCATCATCACATCAATAGTTGGTGTAACTGTTAAAGTTATAACATGTAAAGTTATACTTACACTCATGAGAAGTTGTCAATGACATCTTGACATATGTCAACTCCTTCCACTTCACCACTATTATCTTCATTTGGCATTTCAGGATCCTCACCTGGTGGCTTTTCATGGTCTCTTTCCTCCTTATCGGGTGAGTAGAGGAGGGCTCCACCATTTTTGTCCCAACAACAAAATCTTTTCTTAGGAGTCCAAAAGCCCACTCCACTGGCCGCCATGTTGCTTCCATGGGCCTCATTGAAGCACACTTCCCCTGCAGTTATTGAATTCCTCAGAGGTGCCAACAACCATGGTCAGTTGGGATAAGTTGAGTCTCTTAGAACGAAGACAAAAAAGGTGCCCAAAAATGTAGCACAATTTCAGATTATTAAACTAGAAATTGCCCAGACAGAATGTACTGACCAACAAGCCAGACCCTCTCAGGTCCAAGTTTTGACATTTTCACTGGTATGGAGCTGTTCTGTAGTGCAAAGGAATCATAAGCAGAGCCAGGACAACTTGCACAGACACTTGTGATGTACAAATCTGGTAAGCAGACAACTTGAACGTTGATTGAATGGAAGTTTTCTGATTCTGGTAGACATATTATTTCTGGTGTGTGGTGGTACTAAGGCAAGTCCAACCATATGTGGTAGGCAATCCAAACCATAAAGGGTCCCCCTTCACATTGGCTAAGTCCTTCTGCCATGGAAACTGGATGAAGCTGTTGATGTGTTTCATCATTGATGAAAGAACCACTGAAAGTTGGCATTCAGAGTTTTGGTTCTAGACCCTTGGATATTTATGTTGTGTAGATTCTGTTGAGGGGCAAGTTATCCAGGCCAGGTCTTTAAATATTGCCTCAGACCCTATCCATAAGTGTGTTTTTTCTGTGACATGCCACCAGATACTGCCACAATGTATTGAAAGGATCCTGTGGCCACAAAATGAGGTACTGCCATGAGTTTGACAACTGTTGCAATAGATATTGGATTTTTTGTTGAGAGACTGAAGAGCTGGCTCCAGCTGATGACATAAATCCAGTTGTATAATACAACCATGTATGCCTAAACAAGGCATCCCTAAACAACATGGTCTGAACAACAACCACATCTTTACAACACATGCCTTCACTGTGTATGCCTTTACAATGCATTTTGTGGTAAAGGCATAATTGCCCACTCTGAGCCCTAAAACTCAGCCACTGCCCAAAAAATTACCCCAACCCTGGCCCACCAGCCCTGAGCCCTATAACAGACCCCAGCCATAATAACTGCCCCACCTACGCCTTGAGTCCTAAAACCTGGCCAAAGCCCTGAAAAATACCCAGACCTCCCCGCCCTAAGCCCTAAAACCTTGACACCTGCAAAAAACTACCCCAACCCTAGTACCCCCCTCCCTGTGCCCTAAAACTAATACCCACCCCTGAAACTGCCCCTACCCCTTGCCCTAAGCCCTAAAACTCGGACCCCAGCCCTAAAACTACCCTGACCTGAGCCCTAAAACCAGTCGCCAGCCATAAAAATGACCTCCCCTTAAACCCAGGCCCCATATTCACCTGCTAGGCCATGTCCCGGATCTTCCTCTACTGATACTTCCTGTTCCTCTCCTCGCCCACCCGCACATCTAGACCGCTGACTGCCTTAACCATGCATATATGTGGAAAAGGCATATCAAATGTGTGGTTAAGGCATAAGCGGGGTTCAGGCAAGCGTTGTTCCAATTGCATTGAAATGGCATGCGTGGCTCAGCCCATGTTGTAAAGACTGTTTCCCCTTAAATCTAGTATAGTTTGCCTATTCAACCTGAACTTCTTCATTATATCCCTTTCTTCCATGATGGCAAGGCCTGGAAATGTCCAGTACACCTGAGGCTGTTGTCTATTCACTCTCCCAGGGTTCATACACCTGCGCTGGAAAAACATTTTAACATTTTTCACATCATCCGTTGCAACATATTTGTTCATTAACACTAAAGTCATGGAGTTTTACAAAATACATGGCCGGCTTTAGGGCAGTGTGACTGGTGCAGCTGTATTGGGCGCTGACCTGGAGGGGATACACTGACCTCTAGCAATAATTTACCATTGAAAAGCAGCTGCTGTAGAGTTCCTCATGTATCCAGCTTTCAGGCAGCAATAAAAATGTCAAGATAACTCTTGTGATTAATGTTCCTGCTAGAGAGAGAGAGATCGGAGCTTTGTCTAGCAGTAGTTTTGACTCACCATAAAATAGTCCAGAGGGTTTATATGCCTGCTGCAAAGAACAGATTTGTTTTTTATGTGGATAGCAGAGTGGATTAGTAAAGCCAACCTTAACCAGCGCTTCCAAACAAATTAAATGTATTTGAGAGATGGTTAATGGAGGGAAGAGAGGCACTTTTTCTGGGTAGTAGTGAGGGAAGCTGAGGAGAAGGTCATATGGGGGGCATCAAAAAACCTAAAACTGGCCCTAACAAAATATATATGGTTTAATACATGCTTTTATCAAACATTTGCTTTTTGTCCTTTATCCTTCACAGATGACATTTGTAGCCTAAAATATATAATAAAAAGGTGTAAATAATACATTTCAAATGTATTATTTACACATTTTTCGTTTTTTTCCTCCCAAAATACCATCTACGGAGGTGGACACAATATTGCACAAATATCGCATTTCAGCACAGTAACGCATTTTATATAAATGTTTATTCTAAAAAAAGTGTCCATTGAAGATTGAATATATAAGCAAACTAGCCCCCATGCTGAGTGGTGGTCATGCACTTAAGAATCATAAACAAACTATTTTGAGCTTGTAATATAACGGGTGACTGACCTCACCAATAGGACATTTGGAATCAGACGGGCATGGCCTAAGCTGACCTCTCAGTGGGCAGTAAACTCAACGACAGACACAGTGATAGGCTAACGTTGAGGAAGGTTATGGTAGAAGGCCAATCGCTGTGTCCGTCTACGCTGAAGATTGTGTACGTTGGGTACATGTACATGGCAATTGGAAAAAAAGCTCACTTGCCTCCTAACACTGTTGCCAGCAAGACATCTACTTTTGCTGCTGTTTGTGACCTCTTAGAACAGCCATGCCAGGTCTATCAGGGGAAAGGGCCTTTGCCTTAATGCTAAAGTAGTTGAAGTTGCTGGCAAAGGAGGTCCTTTCCCTGTACGACCATCTCTATGGCTCACCTGAGGAACAGGTACATGTTTGAAATTCATATGTAAATCTGTCTAACTGTTTTCTTTCCATTAACACAGACTACAATGTCCCTTTAAGTTCCCGAGCGAAGTATACTGGAGGAGTAATACTTTTATTTGATTTATAGAAAAAATCATAAAAGGGTGGAGCTTACCACCATTTGGTCATCTTTACATCTTTAAAAAAACACAAAATCAGCTTCAGGTCAAGATAAAACAAAAAGAATAGGAAAAGCAAAGAGAATATAAAATTACACAAGCTTTTCAGGAAGGTAGTCTAAGATGAAAATTAAAATTTAAAAAGGTGTTATGAGTTGAATCAGGGGACACTTTTGTAACATTGAAATTACACAGACTTTTCAAAAAGTGGTGTAAGGGGGAGAGTAAAACTAGGGGAAGCAAAGTGGGTTGGATCAGGGTACACTTTTATGACATGAAATGAAGTGCTGTAGGATGGAAACAAGAGAGTCCGTTGGGAAAATAGAAGTGAGTCTATGGCCGGCTGTGTCCAGGCCTGTTATCCTGAGTTCTCTTTGGTTGCTGCCTTGTTTCCCAACACTTGTGCTGCATGCTCCAGAAATGTTATAGTGTTGCAAGATAGTTTTATCCAAGTCCCACTGAGGCATATGATGACAGCCGCCCTGCAGGTTCTCACCTGGGCGACTCTTAAGAGTGGTAGCAGAAGCACTTTCCTTAGTTTCTGAAGTGCAGGGCATATACATATTAGATGCAGTAATGACTCTGCGCCATTGTTACAGAGGCGGGAGGCGGCAGTCGGAAGTTGACCACGACTGTAGCCATTTGGGAGTGAGATCTTTACTCACAAAGCAGCCCAACCTTAACAAGCTTAATTTCCTCTTGTAATGGTCCCTGAAGCAGTCTTGCAAATATGGATGGGGCTTCATGTGGATGTATGATGGCAGAACAATCCAGGCGTGGCTTTTACCTGCCACTGCAGCTTTGTCCATTAATAGTGACGCTTGTTTGGTTGCATTGTTAGTTCGCAGTTTGAAAGCGGTGTAAGTCATGGGTGCAAGCCAGGATTCTTCCAGTGCTAATGATTGAAGCGCTTGCCTGAGGGACTTATATATAGACTTGGGAAGTCCTGCCTGTTTTTCTACTTCCAGCCAGCACAGATGAGCCAGGGAGTGATCTTCTGCATCCCTCATTCGCCAGTAGTATTTGACGAGGGCTCCTTGTCTTGCCGGGAGCTGATTTGTGAGACCGTATTCCAAACGTATTTGAGATTGCGAAATATAGCGCGGGATTGAAAAAAGATTTTTAAAGAGGCGAGATTGGGCGAGGTTTAGCGCTGTGGAGTCCCGGGTTGCCATCATCTCAGAACCATATGTGAGGGATGGCAAGAATTTGGCGGCTACGATCTTTAAAACGCGAGCGGTGGAGTTTCCGCGTAGTTGTTTTTGGACTGTTTTAAAGGCGAATTGTAGCTGTTTGCCTTTTGATTTCGCCTGTTCCAAGTGCTGTTTATAATTTGATTGATAATCCAGTGAGATGCCCAGGTATTTGTATTGGTCTACCTGAGTTAGTATGCTGGAGTTTATCTTCCAGACGAATTTTTTTCTTTTCTTGCGAGAGCCAGAGAAACATAAAACATTAGTTTTTTTAAGGTTTATTGTCAGTTGTGCGTTCGAGAGGTATGACGCAAGCTTAGAGATCAAACGTTGTAGGCCGAGAGGAGTTTGTGACAAAAGCACAATGTCGTCTGCGTATTGTAGACCAATTTTGGTGGATCTCCCTGAATAGAGCGTAGATCGCTTTCTAGGTCAGCGGTGTAAATGTTGAAAAGGCAGAGGGCCAATATGCAGCCTTGTTTTAAGCCGTTTAGTGTGCTCAATTTCTTTGTCAGACATCGGCCGTCTCCTTTTTTCACTTGGACCCAGGTCTTTGAATACAGCTCTATGATTGCTCCCATTAGCTTTGGCGGCGCGCCCCAGGCTTTCATTTTGTCCCAGAGTTTAGATCTTGGCACTTTATCAAAGGCCGCTTTTAAGTCCAAAAAACAAGTGCACAGCGAATTAGAGTTGTCGATTGCCCTTTTTGAGTGAAGTATACTGATTGATGTTAAATGTCATTTATTTTGGTCCTTACATGGGAAAATGATGTTTGAGATTTGTAAACACTCTACAATGTCAAATAAACAACACCATAAATATGTGTTGCGTGTTTAAAGCCCTAGAATGTATTTGGTGTGTATATGGAGATATATGTATCAATGGCCTAGATGTAGGTAATTTTATTTTACCACTTCTTAAATACCGAATTTTACCGATTCGGTATTTAAGAAGTGGTAAAATAGAGGGGGGGGGGATGTAGGTATTACAGATTCGGTAAATACCGAATCGTTAAGATTCGGTATTTACCGATTATGTAAATACCGATTCGGTAATGCCCATTGATTCCTTTGGGCATTGAAGCCCATAGGATTCAATGGGCATTACCGAATCGGTATTTACAGAATCGGTAAATACCGATTCCAGCAAGGGTGCAGGGGGAGTCACTTTGACACCCTCTAGCATCCCAAATACAGGCATGTGTGCCATGTGGCACACAGACATGCCCTAAGGGCATGTCTGTCTGTCACATGGCATAGGTGTGCATGCACACATGTGCAAGCACACCTGGATTCTGTATTTTACCACCCAATTGGATTGGGAGGTAAAATACCGAATCTGAAAGGCCTTTGGGACTCAGAAGAGTCCCACCTACATCTAGAAGTTACCGAATCGGTAAAAATACCGAATCGGTATTTTACCGATTCGGTAAAATTGGCCCCCTACATCCGAAAAACCCATTTACCGGTCGGTAACGGCCGAAATCGTCCGTTACTGGCCGGTAAATGGCCACCTACATCTGGCCCAATATGTTTAATTTACTTGTGATACCTTGACAACTCACATCATGGAAATTAGAAAACACATTATATGATCTTTACAGCTGTACATAAATATTTATTCTGTATATACCAAAAGAAAATGATGTTAGCTATGTGTATTGTACCAGAAACCACTAAGCCTAGAAAAGGGCTCTCCAAACAGTTGTATGGGAGCTACCTGTAGCTCCCACACCCCTTCAGAGTAGTGCAGTCTTGAGTTCCTTTATTAGATTGGCCCCTGGTCATTTTTGCATGTAAACACTCATGTGGCATCGTGATAATCAGGCTGCAGATAACAAGTCCTGACAATGATCAGTGCTCAGTCAGAATAATGGACCAGGCTGGGACTGAATCACAGGTCAAACAACTGAAGCACTGGGATACATCTGTCATAAATATATATCCTTCCCGGGTCAAATTTTGAGATGTGCTTATGCATATGCCCATTAATGTTTTTAAATTAGCTTTTAAATGAACAACAGTTGAAAAGGAGAGTTTCCTAACGTTGTAACCAAATACTTCATTTCATTTTACTCACATTTAAATGTGTGTCATATCCAAAGTGTAGGCCCCTTATTCACAGTGGCCACTTTTCACTGTGCCATGGATGTATGTCAATACAACGCATACTTTTACAACGCATGCCATTACAACAAAACTTTTACAACGCAACATCCATTACAACGCATTCCATTACAACGCATGCCATTACAACGCATCTCACAAAACTACCATTACAACGCATTCCATTACAACGCATACTACCTTTACAACGCATACCATTACAACGCATACCATTACATAGCATATATGGTAAGTATTGGATAGTGTAGGGGTAAAATTTACTATTCTAACTCCAAGGGGTGCAACAGTAGGGTAAGTGTTGGATAGTGTAGGGGTAAAAATTACTATTCTAACTCCAGGGGGTGCAACAGTAGGGTAACTCCAGGGGGTGCAACAGTAGGGTAAGTGTTGGATAGTGTAGGGGTAAAAATTACTATTCTAACTCCAGGGGGTGCAACAGTAGGGTAAGTGTTGGATAGTGTAGGGGTAAAAATTACTATTCTAACTCCAGGGGGTGCAATAGTAGGGTAAGTGTTGGATAGTAATATTATGCGTTGTAATGGTATGCGTTGTAATGACTGCGTTGTAATGACATGCGTTGTAGTGGTATGCGTTGTAGTGTCATGCGTTGTAATGGTTGCGTTGTAATGGCATGCGTTGTAATGGATGTTGCGTTATAAAAGTTTTGTTGTAATGGTAGTGCGTTGTAATAGTTGCGTTGTAAAGGTTGTTTCCCCTGTGCCATATGTATTTATGTTTAGCCTTATTTGCACTGATCATAAGTAAGTCACATCACAGAATATGCAAGAGATCCCTGGGCTAGATGATGTCACAGGTCTGGATTCGTGAGTTTGGACCATGACATGGGATCAGGATATGCAACAGGCCACCACAAAAGTGTGTATTAATGCATGTGACAATACACATGTTGTACGCTAACTTATGAGTTATGCTAGTCATAGATACATCAATACAGACAAACTAAAAGTCACAAAACCATTGTTTCTTCTTTCATTTCTTGTTTCCATACATGTCAATGCCCATCAGAAGTAGGACATATGGAAGGCCATCGCCAGGAAGATGCGGATCCTGGGTGTCTAAACGTGGTGCAGCATTCATTGCCACAAGAGGTGGAATGATCTACGATGCTGGACCCAAAAGTCAGCTGAAGTCCAGCTTGAACAGTCCTCCCAATGTTGGAGGCACGTGAGCCGCACCCTGACACACCTAATGGCCAACATTCTTGTGTTGGCTTATCCGGAGCTTGATGGGCAGTTGAGGGCCCAACAGCAGCACGAAGGGGCAACGTTGTTATTAGATTTCACATGTTACATGACTAATTGTTTGTTACAGCCAAGATTTTTCCCATCAACATTTAGGATGACCCATGTCCAACACACAAGAAGATTTCTTTAAGGTGTAAGTTTTGCATAATGTGTATGATAAAATGCTTTGTCTATTAATTGTTTGAAAAGGATCCCACTTGATTCCTGTTCACAATCAAAGGACTGTTCTGAGCAGACACATGGCTCCCTAAACGCCCCATAAACATCAAGTTCTTTAATGTCATGAGGGACAAATGTACCAAACAGGCCAATAGTCTTTATTGTGTCAGTTATGATGTTTTTACACTGTTCTGGATGCCCTATTACACGTGGCAAAGCATACTGGTCACCTATGTACAGTGGATGTACCAAATGTCATATTGTTAAGTTAGGATTCTACACAAACAAGAGTGAGCATGTGATCCAAAATGATTAGCAACCTCAGAATTGATAGCTACTTTTGGGATTTAAATTGTGTTCAGCATCAGAAATACTGTTTCTAACATGTTAAAAGTGACAGATTGGCATGATGTCTTACTTCTTCAAAAATGTGTTTGTAAGCGAGTCTGGTTTTGGACAAATAATTGTGATAAGCATACAATTTTTATGAAACACAAACAGGAATATGTGCACATTGGTGACAAAGAAACACACACCCAAAACCATTCCTTAGTGTTCTTAGCCATGTTCAGAAAAAGAAATCGATGATGAAAAATGGAAAACTTAAAGGGATTTTAGAGGATGGAATATTCCATCATATATATGAATGAGTGTCGTATCAGGAAAACTCAGAATCAGGCCAAATTCATGACTCATTAGGCAAATGTTGAAATGCATCACAATGAAATATGTTGCATATTGTGATTTACATTTCAATCTTTGAAGTAAATATCATATATGAATCATTGTATGTACTGATTATTGTGACATTCTACAATGTTTTGACTACAGTGAAAACAGCCTATTTAGTGAAACAATTTGACAAAGTTAAAAAAACTAGAAATATTTAGGAGTGGAATGTGATGATGTTTTTCAACATACTGAAGTGTATTATAAATGTTTCAAGGGCTATGTATTTACTTATGCCGTAGCAGTCATTTGTCAATCCACACAAATTAGTTTCAGTCAGTCTTCAACAGCATAAGAATCAACATAGTATGTGATACGTTGCTAAACTACTTCAGTACAAAATTCGGGTATACTTTTTGACAAATGACATATACTTAAGTGACTTGAAGTCAGTGTTACCATAGTAAAATGGCCAAACATAGGTAACCTGCTTTCAGTTTATGCTAATATTGATTCGTACACAATTGCAGTATTTGTTGACGCACATTGATTCATATTTTACTAAATAAGTATGAAAAGTATGCATATTGTTGGGCCTAGTGACAAACTGTACAAAGGTATGTTTGGTGTATATCCTTTTTGGTGACATCAGTTCACTATTCTAAACAACAGAGGCTAACCATTCAGAGGTGTGAAACAGTTCCTGGAGAGACATATTAATGGATAAGAGACAAGATAATTCATGATATAGGAGCTATCATAGGGAATGACATAACTGTTACCAAATGTTTTCTGAAAATGTTGCCACCCTGCATCAGCTTAGGCCAATGTAGAACCAAAGATTGAGAGCCTTAAAGCAGGGGAAATCTGAAAACTTGGAAACTGTTTTGTTATCAAAGTACATGATCAGCTGTGATTACACAGATCCAATAGCACTATTGTATATGTAATTTCATCATCATCGTGGGCATGCAAAAGAGAAGTTTCCAACATAGGTGGGGAAGCAGATGGCCACTGTGTTTCTGGTATGGACACCACTGACACCGAGGGAGCCAATGGCATGAAGGGTGAGGGAAGTGCAAGGGAGACCACCAGCAACTCATTATCTTCTTTAGAGGCCTTTTGCAATCAGCACTCCCTAGTGTAGACGGACCCTACTGCCACTGTTCCACCTGTATCCTTGTTCACCACCCAGAGTACAATCTCCACCCTCCCTCTTGTTCCACACCAGTTGGCCAATCCCAAGTGGTGGTGTCTCCTTCGCTTCAGGCACCTCCCCTTCCGCCCCTGTCCCCCCGGCCGCACTGAGTGAGGAGGCTATTGATTTCCTCAGGAACATCTCTGTAGATCAGACTGCACTACTGAATGCCATCCAGGAGCTTGGCTGCCAAGTGCAACACAAAATGGTAGCATAGCTGGAAGGCATTGTCAGTGCTATGTCTGGCCTGCAGAGGTCTTTCTAAGGTCTAGCCCCCTCACTGCTCACAGCCTCACAGCCATCTCAACCTTGTGCCTCACCCCACCCCGCTCATTCCTATCCACATTCCCTATTCCCAGGCCTGTCCAAGCACACTCACACATTTATACCCCCACCACACACACATGCACCTCCCAACCACCAGCACACCCACCGCAACCTTCACTGCCCCCACATGCACCATACCCAAAACCTCCACAAGCTCCACAGCCACAGCCACCACCACACCCACACCCAGCACCTCCACCGACACCACAGACACCACAACACCCACACACAGCACCTCCACAGACACTCTAGAAACCACCACACCCAGCACCTTTACAGGCACTGCAGCCACCACCACACACACATTCACCATGACCACCACCTCCACAGCACAACCATCCATACCTACACACATATCATAATTCACAGCCGCAAAACTCAAACACCCACACTTATCCAAACAACAGATGCCTATGACACAAGACACACCCAAACATGCACAACATACATACCCCAGACCTAGAGGCACCTGCACCCTCAACAGACACATGCATATTAGATACTGTCCCTCCCACTACCTCCCAAACCCAACTCCCTCCCGAACACCATACCCATTTTTTCATTGAATATGTCCTTTTTTACCCTTGCCCTAACCCTTGTCGAACCCCTCTCCTACCCACCCCAACCAAATGCTAATCTATCCCTTCCATATCCCAATCCACCCCTTCCACATCCTAAACCACCCCTTCTACATTCCAAGCCACCCCTATCAAACACAAATCAACCCATTCCACTTCCCAATCCACCCCTTCCACATCCCAAGCCACCCCAACCATACACCAATCTACCCCTTCGACATCCCAACCCAACCCTCCCAAACACAAGATAACCCCTCCCAAACCCACCCCCTCCCAACCCAAGGGCACCCCTCCCAAACCCAGACCCACCTCCCATGTAAGATCTTGGAGGTACCTAGTCTGTCCATTAGATGCCCTTCCTGAGGAGGTTCCCCAGCAGTGTATTTGAAGGCAAGCTGTGTGCTACTGCACAACAGTGCTTATGATTCGATTTATGGACTGGTATTTGGCTTACTTATTCTTTTGAGAGCCTTCTCTCATTTTGCTGAATAAAATAATACTTTTGAAATGACCAAATTCGTCCTGGCATTAATTTTCCTTAAAATGGAGAATTGGAGAATTCTCACTGGGTGCCCTCCACGTGACCAAAAATCGTGCTAGGGGGCACCAAATCTTGCTTGCACTCACCTACTTACCATATTTGAGCCCCCTGCAACAAATAATTCTGTCATGCACCATTTGCCAGAACTTGGGGGCATATTAACAAGGGCTTTATCTCTGCTTTTTTGGCTTTAAAAGCCAAAAAAGCAGAGATAAAACTAGCGCCCTATCAGCAACAGGGTGCTAACACGCAAATTAGCATGTTAGCACCCTTTTACTCTATGCTTCCCCTTGCATCTCTAATGAGATGCAAAGGGGCGTTCAAGAGTAAAATATTAGGAAAAATGTCGCTAAGCGACATTTCTCCTATTATCAAGGATATCGCTAACTCTGTTAGCGATAAAAAAAAGCAGAGCTAACTGCGGTTAAAGCTGCTTTTTTATGTCTGGTATTTTTCTGACTTTAGCCATGATATCCTATGTGAGGTGGATATCATGGCTAAGTATGTCTATCCCTATCAGCAAGCTATTGCCAAACCTTGTGGGATTATCGCTGTATTTCCAGCGATAATCTCACAATTGGCAGCATGCGCTCTAAATTTTATCGCTTTGGAGATAAGCGTTGCTGATAGCACGCTATCTCCACGATAAAATTCAGAGTTGGCCAGCGATAATTATCCTAGCACTAAGTGCACTTAGCGATAATTATCGCCTGGCCTTGTTTATATGCCCCATGGATGGTAACTCCGTGTTACAAGCATAACAAAGTGACCAGAATTCCTCCAATTCCACCGGCAGCACGGAATAGATCACCCATCCCTAGTAGAAATAGCAACATGAAACTGCATACACTAGTTTCAATGGCCTGCCTGAGACCTGGTTAAAGGGTTTCTTAGGTGGTTGGTACAATCAGTGGTGCAGGCTTGCTAGTAGCATTTAATTTACAGGCCCTAGGCACAGGTAGTACCACTTTAATAGGGACTTACAACTAAATTAAATTGTCCAATCGGGGAGAAACCATTATTGCCATGCTTTAACAAGTGAGTACCATACTTAAGCACTGGTAAGCAGTGATAAAGTTCACAGAGACCCACGGTCAACAAAAATGAGATATGAAAAAAATGGAGGCGTAAGACAAACAATTTGTGGGAAGGGCTTCCTAAGGCTGACAGGTCTCGCAGTCACCTTTACTCTGACCTGTC
Source organism: Lissotriton helveticus (assembly GCF_964261635.1). Taxonomy (NCBI): domain Eukaryota; kingdom Metazoa; phylum Chordata; class Amphibia; order Caudata; family Salamandridae; genus Lissotriton; species Lissotriton helveticus. The sequence continues at coordinate 1,534,762,780 of NC_136067.1, forward strand.
TGGTCTTCCTTGGCACCATGTAACTATCCCTCTATTCCCTATAATGCTAGACTTCCATGTTATTCAAAACAGTTTTTTTAACACTCCTTAGGTTACACCTAACAAGTACATGACTTTGGATTTAGATGATTAATAATGTGCAATCCCTCCAGCATTAAAAATGTCAGATCACTAACAATTATTTCCTTAAAAACTTAAATGAGAAGCTGTGACTGTCATTACCATCGTGTGCCAATTCTAAAATTGTCAGATTTATTGACAGTAGTATTTACTATATGCATGACATTACTCACTTTTTTGGGTTCAGTCTTGAATTGTGGTTGTAAGCAATATTTATGCAACTTCTTACACAGGCTTTAGCAAGAAGGCAAACAACAACTCTTAAGAATAGACTGCACCCAACTCTGGGGCATATTTCTCTTTTTAAACGGTATTTTTATTAAACCATTGCTTCTGGCACATTTCCATATTACATTTATGTACAAAAAGAAACATTAGGCAACAAGTTATGAGATCTAACAATAGTGTCATCAAATTCACAGCTTAAATGAAGAAAGAGCTGAGAGGGTTTACATTGACCACACAGCTTCCCTGCCCCAGCATCTTCCTTTCCCCCTCCTGGACCACCCAACCTCCCATTCTCATGATGCAAACCTATACATGATCCATCCAGTCTTTCGGTTTGTTGACACCAGTCCATATCTTTTGCCCATTCTTTAGTCTTTGGTATTGTTGACTCCCCCTATGCTCATGCTATGATTCTCTTGGCCACCCCAGCCACCAGTGAGAGCCATATTGTGTTGTATTTAGGCCAGCCCATCTCCTCTTATACCGCCAGTATAAGCCATTTCACCTCTGCCGGTACTCGGGATCCCACCACTGCCGCCATCACACGGGCTATCTGTATCCAATATTCCTGTATTTTAGGACAGGCCCAGAGAATATGGAAGAAGGTGCCTGTTTCTCCACATCCTCTTGCGCTCCTTTCGGAGTCGCATCGGCCCATGTGGTACTGGAGTGTCCTGGGGGTGTATGATATATGCAGGATGCGCAGTTATATTAATCAAAATCTTGCTTGTATGGCATTTTTTCCTCTGGCATTGTAGTGCTTCTTCCCAATCTTCATCCTCCAGTAATCGCACATTCGTATCCCACGCCCCCCCTCCAATCCAATACATCAGGGGAGTTGTTCACAGCCCGCTGCACCAGACATCACCCAGTCACTTTATCCTGATAAGGTTCCATTTACAGAAACCCTTTAGCTGCCCGACCTCACCCAGGTGGTCACTATCCCATAGCGGGATTTGTTCTGTCAATTTGTTTTCCCACCCCAATATTTTCATGGTCTTACTTGTATCACCGTCTGAGTGTGTGTCGGCAGCAATCTGTCTTGGTTTTGCCTATATAGAGTGCCCTGGTAACCTCGGCTCGCAATAGCAAAGCAATCTACTCGATATGCGGGGTAATTTTGTACTGCGTATACCCAGTCATTGACATTAACAAGCTGGGATGCTAGGTAATAACTTCTAATAACTGGGGCTGCCAGGCCGCCCTCATACATTCCCCGCTGAATTTTTAGAAGTGCTATTCGCGGGCTGCCTCCCCCCACAGCCGAGAGGATCCAAGTAAAAATCAACACCATGATGGAAGAAGCACTGGCCCACAGCTGGATAACAAAGAAGGAAGGTGATTTCCTGTGTCAAAAAAACCCAAGGACATCATACCTATATACGTTACCCAAGATACACAAACGACTGGATAACCCTCCAGGACGACCGATTGTGTCTGGCATCGGTTCAGTGTTGGAACCGATCTCAAAATTTGCAGACGCTTTCTTACGCCCGATGGTGCAACGCACTAGTACATACCTCAGGGATACTAAGGATGTAATGAATCTGCTGGAAGTCCTCCCTTTTGATCCAAATTGCCAACTAATGATCAGTTGTGACGTGGAGAGTCTCTACACGAGTCTCCCCCACAATGAGACGCTCAGTATCATTGAAGACGTCCTATTTGATGACGACTGGGAATACCAGACACCAAGGAACATCGTGATGGAGTGCTGCTCCCTTGCCTTGAAGAAGAATTTCTTCGAATATGACTGGACTCTGTACTTACAAAAACATGCGACCACCATGGGGAGTACATTTGCTCCCAGCATAGCTGGTCTTTACGTACACAATTTGAAAACCAGGAGGATCCTACACCCCAACAACCCATTCAGCCAACGGATAAAAGTCTGGAAGAGATACATCGATGATATTCTGATCATTTGGGATGGGGATGAGGATACATCAAAACAATTCCTAACATGGTTGAACTTCCAAGACAATTTTCTCAAGTTCACCAGCACGGTCTCCGGGACCAGCCTGGTGTTCCTTGACCTGAACATCTTCCCAAGAGATGGAAGGCTAATGACGACAACACATTTCAAAAGTACAGCCAGGAACAGCCTCCTCTTGTACCAGAGTTTGCACCCTAAACATCTCCGAGATAACCTACCCTATGGACAATTCCTCCGTCTAAGATGGAATTGCATGGAAATTGAGAGTTTCAAGGTCCAATCAAAGGATCTGAAGAAGAAACTAGCAGTCCGTCAATATCCAGAAAGGATAATAGATCAGGCATGTAAGAGGGCACGGAATATTTGCAGGGAGAGCCTCCTGGAAGAAAAGACACCCAAAGAAGAGGAACAGAGACCCATATGCATTACCACATTCAATACCTGCTCAGATAGGGTTTTGAAAGTCATCAACAAACATTGGAGTATTCTAAACAGTGGGGGACTCAAGTTACCTAAACCTATGTTCTCCCACAGGAGGGGGAGGAGCATACGGGACATCCTTGTACACACTAGACCAAAGACCAACAACAATAACCAAGGACGGGACACTAACTTTGTGAAAGGCCACCATCCATGTGATCAATGTAAAGTATGTTGCCTGACAAAGAAGACCAACAACCTGGTTTTTAGAAATGGATCTACCTGGGAACAGCGAAACTTCACAACGTGCAACAGTTGCAACGTAGTGTACCTCATCACGTGCCCCTGCCTCCTCGAATATGTGGGGATGACGAGCAGGGCAATCAAGACCAGGATAGGGGAACACAAGAGCACAATCAGATGCCAAAGAGCTAGTACTAAGCTGACCTCTCATTTTTTGGAAAAGGGACACAGGCTTGATGATATCTCATGGACAGTGATAGAGCAGGTATCCAGGGAACATATGCTCTTGGAGAAAGAACAAAGGTGGGTGTTCCGCTTGGACACTAACAACTGCGGCCTTAATGATGATATCCCATGGGGCCAACTCTGACATTTGGCACGGCCATCCACCACATTAATGATTGCGCCAGATACCCACCGTATGGCATGCCACAGCAACAGCAATCATGATGACACATGAACAATGATACCTTGAGATCCTAAACTATTAGGCTATCCGTATTATAGTTTCAGCAGATAGAAAAAAACAATTGGAATATGGGCTAATGTGAGACTCAGCATAACATTGACGAACATGGTGCAACATATCTTGCGGAAGGACCCATGAATAGCTTCCCATTGCTCAAAGACAGTGCATAGACTCTGACCTCCCTGGGAATATGGTTCATGCATTCAAAGAAACACCTTTCACATCTAAGAAAGTTCGAGCCCGCCTATCACATTCAGTGAGCCTCCTGGCAGACTAATTAATAATGAAATAAAAACAAAAATCGCTTCTAAATAATTTAAGATGTTGCGGCATGAATGAGATGCATTTAGAAAGTACTGTAAATTTTTTCCCAAAAACACGATCGAGAGAAGAAAAAATAGATGACAGACTATAGACCAGCAGTGTCCCCATGGGCGCCGCCATTTTGGGTCAGCTCTCTAGTCTTTCTCCAGAGGCAATCATGACTAGGCTTTTTTCCGGCATAAGAACACAAGCCGAGACAGTACTCCGGTCACATCCATGGAGCTGCTGAAGGGTATGGAATAAAGCCAGATTAGGCATGCGGTCACGTAAGTGAGACCCTGACCATGGGTCTTTAAAAACTTGGTCTTGTGATAGCGGAGGGGTGCGTCTCTGACAGTGAGACTGTGCCGCCCAAAAACAGCATGAGTGACTATGTTTAAATTTTTCCTCCTTAGTAACCAGTCAACTAATCACCCTAAGACGCAGGCTCATGAGGTCATATCAACAGGCTTCAAATGTATGTATCAACTGTAGCATGCTTGCACATTTGGAGGCATTTGCCATCATTTGGTTTTGCTCGCCTTTACGATCATTATTTCAACCAGCATGTTTGACTACGGCGCATTTTGGGAGCTTACCAGGCTGATGTCTAGGAGGCATTAAGCCATAATTTACCGTTTTTATTCACGAATAATACATCAACCGGCATGTGTGATAAATGACCCACTTATTAGTATGATGAGTGGATGTTTTGATGTCACGCCGCTAGTGAGACGCTTTTCTTGATTAGACACTTGTCCTGGAACTGCAAGGCCCACACCCTTGCTTGTTTAAAAACCCACCACCAGATGGGTCGTTTTGGATTGTGAATATGTGTTTGTGTCTGAAGTGTGTATCACGCTTTGTGTTGAAGTTTTCCAAGGGTTCATACCCTTTGCCCACGATGGCGAATAGCAGTTCATCAGGTCGTATACATAATTAATGTTGAGAATACTTGGGGATACTAAGCCACTTTGTGACTCACGCATAAATGAGCCATGTATGAATTGCGCTTGACAAATTGAAATTCTACAACCATGTACCCTTTTTCTCCCTTTTGTCTTTCCACAGAGACCATATTAGGTCATTTTTCTTGAAAATTCTTTCATGATAATGCCTCACTAAGGGCCAACTCAAGCCCAGAGGCAAAACTTAGCAGCTGATTTTTGCTGTTAAGGTTTAGGACTATAGGCATTTAACATTTAGTTTAGAATTGAGTTTTTTTGTAGGGATCAACAGAGGTCCTGATGAGTAGGCAGGAGGGGTCTGCCTATGAAACATGTCATGTTGACAAAGTAGACCACATTTGTAATTCGACTTACTAACCCCCTTTTAATGTTCCCAGCCTGCGAAGCCATTAAAATTAATTATTTCCACTAGCCAGGGAATTTTTAACTTTTTTACTCCACCATTCACGTAAATAGGTCCCTACACTCCCTAACACATACCACTATCCTCATCACATCACATAGCCTATTGTCAAAAAATATAAGTGCTCCCGCATCAATCGTAGGTTGAAGCATGCCCCGCCCCGTAGAGGGACGGGAAGACCCCAATGATGGGAGAATGACACTGTGGGATTCATAGTGTGTGAGGGGTATTTTAAAAACACACAGTGCCCTCACTCTGCTACCCGCAGAGAGGCCTAATTTTCACATTGTAGTGTTTTCACCACTTTAGAGAATACACTTTATCATATAAAATTAGTCACCACTCACATTGATAGAATCCCATTGTTTACAAGTCTAGTTCAGTAGGGTGATTCTATCATTTCCTCTACACTTCCCCAATTGATTTTTTGGAATTACAGTCAGCGTGCAGCTGCGGAAGTCAAACTACCAACTTCTCCACAGAGAGATATAACACCTCCACTTACCTTTACACATTTACCACCACGGAAGTTCCAAACGACAAGTGAAATACGAGTTGAAACATGTCTAATCTAGGACTTTCCTTTACCGAGGAAGAAATTTCAAACCTCATGTCATCACTAGGCACTTTTGAGGGGCTTAACATGGCGGTGCCTAGTACGAGTAACAGCGACTGGGATGAACTGGAGGAACTGAGGAGAACCCAGATCAAGACTGCGCTCCATGGCCTACTCATGTCTGAGTATCTAAGAGTCAATACAGCACCACCAGGCTTGGTGGTCCATAACGAACCGTTCATTTTCCTTGAGGACAAAACTTTCAGAATCGACTGGTCCCAGATCTCGTGGCGATGCACCCGGGACTGGATTGCATTAATTATAAAAACAGCCAGCAGACTAGCATCTGATTTAAAAATTGAAATTCAAGCCATTGAAGTTCGACTGAAGAACTACGAGTCTCCTGCCGCACTCTAGAAACACCTGGATGAATTGAATAAAACACTCAATGATTTCGAAACATCCTTGAAACTGAACAAGTACGAGAAATTCAAGAAGGATACATCCAGATGGACACAAGAGAAGGTCTATCCCTACATCAAGGATGATCACCGTCCCACTAGAACCAACACCACTGATGATGATTCCTCAGACAGCGGTTCCACCGGCTCAAACTCAAGTAGGGGAAGAGGACGAGGATACCAAGGCACTCGCCAGAACTATCGACGATCACACCACCAGGGGGCAAGAGGTTGGAACAACCATCCGCCGCCAATGATGTACCCATACCAGCAATATGGGCCCCCACCATTCCAACACCCACAAGGACCATACCCACCATGGTCTTTTCAACAACAAGACTATGGCTATTACAATCAGAATCCTTTTTTAGAGGTGCGCCATGGAGACAACCGGGGGCGCAACCGGAGGGGAACAACTGTACACTGGACCGAAGGAGAAGAGGATCCTCCGAGAGTGGCAACAAGGAGCATGTCAGGGGCATCCAAGAACAAGAAGTAAGTCTTGTTGTAAACCTGACCGATTCAACCCTGACAGAAGCTCAGATGAGAGTTTTGGAAAAAGGCCTGGGGTATGTCCCTACAGCCAACATGGACAAATTCCTTCTCTGTAAGGAAATCCAAGCGTTCATACGACGTTTGAAGATACAGGTTTTCTTCAGGGACAAAGAAAAAACAACGGATTTGGGAGACACAGGTCTCCAACCCAAGTCCAATTTCACACCTTTGGATAGCACCCTACCTGTGGAACTCCTTACCTTTGAGAAGGCGGTTATGAAAGACATCAAGGATATGGACCCAAAGGAAAAGAAGGTTTTCCAAAACATCACCAAGGATGAACGAGAAGCCTTACATGAACTGAGCAACAACCCCGACTTGATAATAAAACCAGCGGACAAAGGGGGAGCGACGGTCATACAGAGCAAATTACAATACAATAAAAAAATGCATGAGATTGCTTCAGGACCAAAGAAATTATGAAATACTCAGGACCGATCCAACCGAGAGGATCCAAGTAAAAATCAACACCATGGTGGAAGAAGCACTGGCCCACAGCTGGATAACAAAGAAGGAAGGTGATTTCCTGTGTCAAAAAAACCCAAGAACACCATACCTATATACGTTACCCAAGATACACAAATGACTGGATAACCCTCCAGGACGACCGATTGTGTCTGGCATCGGTTCAGTGTTGGAACCGATCTGAAAATTTGCAGACGCTTTCTTACGCCCGATGGTGCAACGTACTAGTACATACCTCAGGGATACTAAGGATGTACTGAATCTGCTGGAAGACCTCCCTTTTGATCCAAATTGCCAACTAATGATCAGTTGTGACGTGAAGAGTCTCTACACGAGTCTCCCCCACAATGAGACGCTCAGTATCATTAATGACGTCCTATTTGATGACGACTGGGAATACCAGACACCAAGGAACATCGTGATGGAGTGCTGCTCCCTTGCCTTGAAGGAGAATTTCTTCGAATATGACGGGACTCTGTACTTACAAAAACATGGGACCAGCATGGGGAGCACATTTGCTCCCAGCATATCTGGTCTTTACGTACACAATTTGGAAACCAGGAGGATCCTACACCACAACAACCCATTCAGACAACAGATAAAAGTCTGGAAGAGATACATCGACGATATTCTGATCATTTGGGATGGGGATGAGGATACATCAAAACAATTCCTAACATGGTTGAACTTCCAAGACGATTTTCTCAAGTTCACCGGCATGGTCTCCAGAACCAGCCTGGTGTTCCTTGACCTGAACATCTTCCCAAGAGATGGAAGGCTAATGACGACAACACATCTCAAAAGTACAGCCAGGAACTGCCTCCTCTTGTACCAGAGTTTCCACCCTAAACATCTCCGAGATAACCTACCCTACGGACAATTCCTCCGTCTAAGACGGAATTGCACGGAAATTGAGAGTTTCAAGGTCCAATCAAAGAATCTGAAGAAGAAACTAGCAGTCCGTCAATATCCAGAAAGGATAATAGATCAGGCATGTAAGAGGGCACGGAATATTTGCAGGGAGAGCCTCCTGGAAGAAAAGACACCCAAAGAAGAGGAACACAGACCCATATGCATTACCACATTCAATACCTGCTCAGATAGGGTTTTGAAAGTCATCAACAAACATTGGAGTATTCTAAACAGTGGGGGACTCAAGTTACCTAAACCTATGTTCTCCCACAGGAGGGGGAGGAGCATACGGGACATCCTTGTACACACTAGACCAAAGACCAACAACAATAACCAAGGACGGGACACTAACTTTGTGAAAGGCCACCATCCATGTGGTCAATGTAAAGTATGTTGCCTGACAAAGAAGACCAACAACCTGGTGTTTAGAAATGGATCTACCTGGGAACAGCGAAACTTCACAACGTGCAACAGTTGCAACGTAGTGTACCTCATCACGTGCCCCTGCCGCCTCGAATATGTTGGGATGACAAGCAGGGCAATCAAGACCAGGATAGGGGAACACAAGAGCACAATCAGATGCCAAAGAGCTAGTACTAAGCTGACCTCTCATTTTTTGGAAAAGGGACACAGGCCTGATGATATCTCATGGACAGTGATAGAGCAGGTATCCAGGGAACATATGCTCTTGGAGAAAGAACAAAGGTGGGTGTTCCGCTTGGACACTAACGACTGCGGCCTTAATGATGATATCCCATGGGGCCAACTCTGACGTTTGGCACGGCCATCCACCACATTAATGATTGCGCCAGATACCCACCGTATGGCATGCCACAGCAACAGCAATCATGATGACACGTGAACAATGATACCTTGAGATCCTAAACTATTAGGCTATCCGTATTATAGTTTCAGCAGATAGAAAAAAACAATTGGAATATGGGCTAATGTGAGACTCAGCATAACATTGACGAACATGGTGCAACATATCTTGCGGAAGGACCCATGAATAGCTTCCCATTGCTCAAAGACAGTGCATAGACTCTGACCGCCCTGGGAATATGGTTCATGCATTCAAAGAAACACCTTTCACATCTAAGAAAGTTCGAGCCCGCCTATCACATTCAGTGAGCCTCCTGGCAGACTAATTAATAATAAATAAAAACAAAAAACGCTTCTAAATTAATTTAAGATGTTGCGGCATGAATGAGGTGCATTTAGAAAGTACTGTAATTTTTTTTCCAAAAAACACGATCGAGAGAAGAAAAATAGACAACAGACTATAGACCAGCTGTGTCCCGATGGGCGCCGCCATTTTGGGTCAGCTCTCTAGTCTTTCTCCAGAGGCAATCATGACTAGGCGAGACAGTACTCCGGTCACATCCACGGAGCTGCTGAAGGGTATGGAATAAAGCCAGATTAGGCATGCGGTCACGTAAGTGAGACCCTGACCATGGGTCTTTAAAAACTTGGTCTTGTGATAGCGGAGGGGTGTGTCTCAGACAGTGAGACTCTGCCGCCCAAAAACAGCATGAGTGACTATGTTTAAATTTTTCCTCCTTAGTAACCAGTCAACTAATCACCCTAAGACGCAGGCTCATGAGGTCATATCAACAGGCTTCAAATGTATGTATCAACTGTAGCATGCTTGCACATTTGGAGGCATTTGCCATCATTTGGTTTTGCTCGCCTTTACGATCATTATTTCAACCAGCATGTTTGACTACGGCGCATTTTGGGAGCTTACCAGGCTGATGTCTAGGAGGCATTAAGCCATAATTTACCGTTTTTATTCACGAATAATACATCAACCGGCATGTGTGATAAATAACCCACTTATTAGTATGATGAGTGGATGTTTTGATGTCACGCCGCTAGTGAGACGCTTTTCTTGATTAGACACTTGTCCTGGAACTGCAAGGCCCACACCCTTGCTTGTTTAAAAACCCACCACCAGATGGGTCGTTTTGGATTGTGAATATGTGTTTGTGCCTAAAGTGTGTATCACGCTTTGTGTTGAAGTTTTCCAAGGGTTCATACCCTTTGGCCACGATGGCGAATAGCAGTTCATCAGGTCATATACATAATTAATGTTGAGAATACTAAGCCACATTGTGACTCACGCATAAATGAGCCGTGTGTGAATTGTGCTTGACAAATTGAAATTCTACAACCATGTACCCTTTTTCTCCCTTTTGTCTTTCCACAGAGACCATATTAGGTCATTTTTCTTGAAAATTCTTTCATGATAATGCCTCACTAAGGGCCAACTCAAGCCCAGATGCAAAACCTAGCAGCTGATTTTTGCTGTTAAGGTTTAGGACTATAGGCATTTAACATTTAGTTTAGAATTGAGTTTTTTTGTAGGGATCAACAGAGGTCCTGATGAGTAGGCAGGAGGGGTCTGCCTATGAAACATGTCATGTCGACAAAGTAGACCACATTTGTAATTCTACTTACTAACCCCCTTTTAATGTTCCCAGCCTGCGAAGCCATTAAAATTATTTTTTTTAACTAGCCAGGGAATTTTTTAACTTTTTTACACCACCATTCACGTAAATAGGTCCCTACACTCCCTAACACATACCACTATCCTCATCACATCACGTAGCCTATTGTCAAAAAATATAAGTGCTCCTGCGTCACTCGTAGGTTGAAGCACGCCCCGCCCCGTAGAGGGACGGGAAGACCCCAATGATGGGAGAATGACGCTATGGGATTCATAGTGTGTGAGGGGTATTTTAAAACACACAGTGCCCTCACTCTGCTACCCGCAGAGAGGCCTAATTTTCACATTGTAGTGTTTTCACCAGTTTAGAGAATACACTTCATCATATAAAATTAGTCACCACTCACATTGATAGAATCCCATTGTTTACAAATGTGATATTCTGCCTCCAGTGCCCTGAAAGTTGTCTCTGGTATTCGGTACAGGATGTTTTGCAGCACATATAGTATACAAAAAAAATGTTTTGATTTTTTTTGACATATAGTAGATTGGGGAGGGCTAAAAAAACAACAAAAAAAAACAAATAGTAGATTGGGGAGGGCCATCATCTTAAACAAAATCGCCATTTTTTGACCAAAAAAGATGTTAACCTTGACATATACAGGGATTTGAGGTTCAAAGTTACAACCATTTAACATAACTTAATCTAGTTAGGTGAAAACAAATATGAACAATCATTGACCATGAAATGGGCCTGGCTTGTCATTGTTAAAAAAATTATTGAATGAGAAAGTGTTTATGGTTTTTTTTTTTTTTGTAATACGTGCATCTTTAAGTTATTTAGGTAGGAAATTGCTTAGTTTAATAGTGTAAATCTTGTAATTTTATAATAATGTAAAGATAGAAGCTAGAAAGAAAATAGTGGAACGGTGTTACTGACAATGGAAATATGTCTGCTTTTTAACTCTTAATTATTGGATTAAGTAGATTCGAAGTGTTATTAAAAGTTGAAGTTGATAGAACTAGTCTGATGTGTTTAGTGTTACTAACGTGAGATATAGTGTGGGTGTTGTGGGTGCTGACGAGTTAGTTTGATCTTATTGTGAAGTGCATTGTTAGTGTTTGTTAAGAGTTATACTTGGTGCTATTAGTCTGCAAGATGTTGTGTAAATATTACAATATGCCAAGTGTTAAAAGATATGTGATTCGTATATATACATTGTGTTAATTTAATCTCAGAGTTTAATATTTTGGAGGATACAGATTTTGCTATTGGTATTTTTAATTTAACTGGGAAGCCTTTGATCACTATCAATCAATCAATCAATCAATCAATCAATCAATCAATCATATACTTTATTCGGCATTTAAAAAATACCATAAAAGTGCATAATAATACAAGTACATGAATGTTTAAAAAAACTTTTCACAATCAATTACAAAGGATTGAGCCTTTGAGCACTATTTTTTCAGTGTAGTCAAATGTAGCATAAACATAACTTGCCCCTTTTTCACAAAAATGCCACCAAAGGGCAGGGGAAGATAAATCTACTGCAGATGCAGAGGTAGGCTAGCCATGGAATGCTGGTTTGGGATTTTAAGGTAGAAATGGTAATATAGTTGTGGTAAGGTATGCTTAGTATGTACAATGAAAGGCTATTGTGAAGTAGTTGAAAAGTCATAAAATAGAGGGGGCATGGCTTGCGCCCGACGAGGATGGCTGCTGCTCCGTGACTCTCCGAGGTGGACGGGAGCGAGGACGGGTCAACACAGCATCTTTCATGCCCAAATTCCTTCTGGATTGTAGGAGAAGGAATGTGAACTTGCCGTGATTCAGAGGAAGTTGCTTTTCGCCCCTGTTCAGGTCTGCTGCTCCATCTACTCCCTGTTACAGCGCTGACGCTGCATCATGAACATCGCGCCCGCCATGTTGTCTTAGCCGCTGACGGGAATGCGGATCATAGAGTGACTCTTTGTCTAATGCTTCGACTGCGAACACAGCAGAAATGAGGTACGCGACCTCCTAAATCATTTTCATCTTGCCCTCTGAGCCCTTGTTCCGACCTGCAACTGTATTGTATGTTTTCCCCCTCTTTTGAGTGGCGACGTGGGTTTATGAAGGGAGAGCCCGCCATTTCCTAACGACCGCCGAATGAGTTATCTCCAATGCGGTGTTTCAGTGGTTAAACCTGACGCTTCCTCACAAAATGCTGTTCCAGGATACACCGCTTATTGGCGGGACCCCTTTTTCATGATCTTTTGCTCTGGCATGTGCAAACTTTAGATATTTTTATTTTTTATTGCTGAAATACAATCTGTTTTTGAGGCTTTTGCCATCGTAGTATTCTCCTCTGTGTCCTATAAATAAACGCTCACCATTCCTGATGAGCGTCGTGGGAGTGTAGCTGGGCGCTTCTTCAGCCTTCTACCCTGTGGCGGCATCTGTACATCGTGTGAGTAGTGACGCAGCTGAGGTGACGCTGCGCCCGCCATTTTTGCGGAGCCGCCGATGGAGCTTGCTCCTATGCGACTTCTTAATGGACGTGCCTGCCGCTCTGTCACAGTTTGTTTTTAGGCGTCTTTGAGGCATATAACCTACATCTCCAGCATTATTTTAATCAGTGATGCCTCATTTCTTCTCCACGTTACATTTTGGCCCCATTTAAGCTGCTGTTCACGTCTTCCCACAAGCACGTTGTACCGCAGAAGGAGCTCACCGCCTGCTATGTCATTTCTTCAAAAATTAACCTTCATGACTGTAACATATGATCTCCTGTGACGCAGCTTTTACCATGAGATGTTGGTGTCTTCAGTGACTCTGTTTGTTTCCTGATTTACCTGCGTACTTCTACAGCTATTACAGATAATATTTGAGGTAATACAGGTGTTAAGCCCTTTTTCCTTGCTTGTAGCTGCTTCTTATTATTATTCTTTATAGTGCCTCACGTATGGGTAAACTGACCAAGGAGGTTCCCCATACTACTACCACTGCCCGTAAATTCTTGATCCACACTAGCTGACGGTATCAGTGCTTAACCATGGAAGACTCAAATACCTCTTCACCTCAATCTTCCTCACCAAAGAAGACCTCTCCAATGGCAAATACTTCAACTACTCTTAGCAGTAAAGCTTCCTCCAAGAGACTGAAGAAGGACCCACCTTCTCCTCCTGCGTCAGCCTCTTCAGTCACCATGGACTTGCTCCTTGAGGAAATTAGGGCCCTACGCCCCTTTGTAGAAGAAACTACTGCCACTCTCCAGGTAACCACTTCTACTCTTCAAGATCTCTCTAACAAATGGTTAACAGTGGAAAGTCGTGTCACAACGCTGGAACAAAATGTTGATTCCTTAAATTACTCTGCTTCCAAGGTGGACTCCCTTTGTTCTCAAGTCTCCAGCCTACGCAAACAAATTGAAAATTTGGAAAATAGGAATCGTCGTAACAACCTTCGCATTTACGGCTTGGTGGAAAATTTAGAAGGATCGGATCCAATCTCTTTCTTTAAGTCCTTTCTGCCCAAACTTTTGAAACTTCCAGAAAGCCCTCCGCTAAACATGCAGAGAGCACACCAACTGGGTTCTTTACCACATCATGCTTATGCTCCTTCACTGAATAAACCCAGAGGAATAATTCTTTACTTCCTTCAATATACTGACCTATTAAAAGTTCTGGCTGCCGCCAGGGCTTTGAAGAAAATCACCTGGTCTGGAAATACTCTGTTTTTTGTTCAAGACTATGCAAAATCAACTGCAGACCGTCGTAAAGAGTTTTTGGCATTGAGACCTCAGTTACGTTCTATTGGTGCCAGATATGGTCTCTATCACCCATGTCTCTTTAGGGTTACTGTCAACAATAAGACTACTTCATACGAAGACCCACTGAAACTTAAGAGTTTTCTTTACTCCTTCACTGCTGAATCCATGGATACTGGATCTTCATCTACTGCCCAATAATGTATTTTGGTTTTTGTTGCATTCTTTTGCCATCTGCATACTTTTTGCCTTGTTTAGGATGTGCTTATCACTTCCTTCATGCTTCATTCTGATTTTCACAGATTGATATTCTTGGTTATATCTTCCTCTCCTGTTTTATATTTCTGCATTTTCTTTCTCTGAGATTTTCCTTCCCTCTCTGCAATCCAGTTATATCTTTTCCAACTACCTGGTTTCTTTTATATGATTAACATGTTTTTTCTGTTCACAGGTTGTCTACCCAATCTTCCTCCCTCTTCTAATGTTCATTAGTGACTCGTTGGTGCTGTTTCCCTCCTCGCTTCTCTCCTCCGTGAGTTCGGATAGCGTCATTCCCTCGTATGGCCTCCCACCCTCCCTCCCTCCGTTTGATCTACAGTCTATGTAAGTTTTTGCTTTCTTCTTTATCTTTCCTCTTAATGTTCTATCATGTTCTCTTCTATGGACCTTACTCTCTTCATTTTTCTTTTCTTGTTTTTCCTACCTTTTTCTCCTTACTCTTTCCCTCTTTTTACTCTATTTTTTCCTCTACCTATTCGCTTTGTTGTTTCATTATCTGTTACTCTGTCTACAGTTTGGTTTTACTGATGTCATGTTGTATTGTATGCTTTATGTATTATCATATTACCTTTATCTTGTTACATTCAGAGTTACTTCGTGGAATGTTAAAGGATTAAATAATCCTATTAAAAGACAGCGAGTGTTATCCCACCTGTCTAGACTAAAAACAGATATTGCTATGTTGCAAGAGACTCATCTTTCTGATGTTGAAGCTTCTAAACTGACAAGACTATGGGTTGGTAATGTTTTCTTCTCCCCAGCTCTAGGGAAAACGAATGGGGTGGTTATCCTAGTTAACAAAAAGTTCACAGTTTCTGTTATTCATCAAGAATCAGACTCTGATGGTCGTTGGGTGCTTATTAAATTACTAATTGACAATATACCTTTGGTTATTTTTAATGTTTATGCCCCGGTTACAGTGGACAATGCTTTTTGGCCCCTTATCTCTGATAAGTTAGTTTCCCTTGATGATGATTATATCATTTTTGGTGGAGATTGTAATCAAATCCATGATCCCATTCTTGATAGGAGATTCCCTGTTAAGTTTGTTCATTCTAAAATGCATACTCAATTTACCTCCGCCACCCGTCGTAAACCCTTAGTTGATATATGGAGACTTTGCCATCCCGACCTCCAAGAATTTAGCTATTTCTCCCCTCCTCACGAGACACAATCCCGCATTGATTATCTTTTTCTTAGTAAATCTTTAGCCCAATGCACTCTTGCTTCAGAAATAGGCTCTATCCTTATCTCTGACCATGCCCCAGTTTTTGTTGATTTTGATCTAATCCCTCCCCCCCCCCTCTGGCAGATGGCGTTTTAATAATCCCCTCCTTGCAGACCCTAAATTCTCTGGCCAATTCAGCTCATTTGTTGATGACTTTTTTGCTGTAAACTCCACCCTGGATTCTTCTCCGACCATGATATGGGACTCTTTTAAAACAACCGCTAGAGGTTTTATCATTAATTACGTCTCCCAGAAAAAGAAGAGATTTGAGAAAACATCTTCCCAACTTTTGGCCCAAATTAAACAGTTAGAACATGCCTATTTTCATTCCTTCTCAGACACCTCTTTAAAAGATCTCATCACTGCTAAGATCGCTTTCAACAAATTATCTACTGACGCTGCTGCTTCTTATCTTTTAAAAAGCAGTGCTCGTTATTATGGAGGCCAAAATAAAATGGGCAAACTCTTAGCTAATTATTTGAAAACACGCCGAGATAGAACTCGGATTTCCTCCATAATCGATTCTTGTGGTACTTCTCATTTTAAAGATGATGACATTTTACACGAATTTGTCACTTTCTACAAAGGCCTTTACACTCCCGAATCCTCTCCGCTTCCCTCTGACTTATCCTCCTACTTTCAATCCATTACGTCTCCTCCTTCTTCCCATGTTGATTTTGCTTCACTTGAAGCAGATATAACCCTTAAAGAAATATCCCATGCAGTCTCAGTTTTAAGACGCGGTAAAGCCCCCGGTCCTGATGGCTTTTCTATTGAATTCTATGATAATTTTTCGAAACTTCTTCTTCCACGCATGCTCGCTTTATTTAATTCATTCATTGCAAATGGCTCTTCTCAAGGTACTTTTCAAGATGCTATGATTTGCCTCATCCCCAAAGATAACAAAGACCCTTCCTTTTGTAAGAATTACCACCCCATTTCCCTTGTTAACACGGATTATAAGATTTTTGCCAAATTACTTGCCCTGCGTATTGATCCCATTCTACCCGAACTTATAGGTCCGGAACAATCCGGTTTTGTGAAGGGTCTTTGTCCTCTGACAATTCCAAAGTTTTCTTTAATGTTCTTAGTAAGGCTTCTTCCCTATACAACCCACTTGCGGCCATCACATTAGATGCCGAAAAGGCATTTGACAGGATCAGTTGGGACTTTATGTTTCATGCCCTTTCTTGGATTGGCTTTCCCCCTAAATTAATCTCCCTCATCTCCCTTTTATATTCCGGTCCTAGAGCTTCTATCTTTGCTAATGGGAACATTTCAGATTATTTCTCCCTTTCCAGGGGTGTCCGGCAAGGTTGTCCTTTATCCCCCTTATTGTTTATTGTAGCATTGGAACCTTTTCTCACTAAACTACGAACGGATGCCCAAATCACTGGTTTTAACCTCGGCCCTAATCAAGTTAAATTATCTGTTTATGCAGATGACATCCTTTTCTATTGCTCTAATCCTGAGTCCACTCTTCCTGCCTTTTTACTCCAAGTTGACGCCTTCTCACAGGTTTCGGGATATCATCTCAATCGTGACAAATGTGAAGTTTTACCCCTTAATGTCTTATGTTAGCGTCATTACTTTGATCATACTGGTTTCTCTTGGCAGTCGACTAAGGTAAAATATTTAGGATTGTGGTTTTCCCCTTCTATATCAGACACTTTGAAGGCTAATTTTGAATATATTACAAAGAAATTAACTGACTCTATTACTGGATGGCATCCCCTCTTTCTTTCATGGTGGGGTCGCTTGGACTCCATCAAAATGATGTTAGCTCCTGTCGTCCTATACTCATTATCCATGATTCCTGTTCGCATACCCTGTTATTGTTTTAAACGGTTAGACTCACTCTTGGTGAAATTTCTTTGGAGAAATAAGCCTCCACGGATCGCCTTGTCTTCTCTTAAAAAAGATAAACAGTCTGGTGGTCTTAAATTTCCAGACTTTAAATCATACCATTATTCTTTTATCCTCAAACAAGCTTCTTGTTGGCTTTCCACAGAAACTCCCACTTATCCTCCTGTTTGGCTGTCTCTGGAGAAATCTCTCCTTTCTCCGTTTGATTTTTTGGAGACCCTTGCCTTTTCGGCTAACCTCTCTCTCTTGAAATCTCCTGTCATTGCTCATACCCGTCACCTCTTAACCCCCCTTTTACCTTCTTCTTACCCTTCCCTTACTTCTCTGTCCCACCAACCCATTTGGCATAATAAGTTATTTCGCATTAAGAACCGTTCTTTCTATTGGAAATCCTGGAAATCCAAAGGTCTATCTTGGATCTCCCAACTCCTATTTCATAACGTTCCTCTTTCTTTTACAGATCTTCAAACTCAATTTCTTCTCCCTGCTTCCTTTAGAAAACAATACGACCTGTTACTTCCTGCTCTTCTTCAATACCTTCAATCTCTTCCTTCTTCCTCTGAGATACCCTCCTCTTACTCTTTCATTAGCCCGCTTTTGGATTCCTCTCCGTCCGCTTCCCACATTTACAAATGTCTTACAACTTCACCTGATCGACTCAAATCGAAGACTGAATTGGCCTGGGAACGGGATTTGTCAATATCCTGGCATGTCTCTCTATGGGATAAGCTGTGGTTAAAAATACATAAAACGTCCAGAGCTGCTAATACTACCCAAAATCTTTACTTTTTGTATCACCGTTTACTACTAACTCCACTGAAATTGGCTACATTTTCCCGGGACATTTCGCCTAAGTGTTGGTCCTGTCCTTGCCAATCTGCAGATTTACTTCATATGTTGTTCCACTGCCCCAACATTGCTTCCTTTTGGCAATTGGTTTGGCTCCGTTTACATAAAATTGTTGGTTTCACACTCCTTTTCTCCCTTTCCAACGTCCTTTTGGGTTCTTTGTCTCCTGATTTACCACTTTCCCCTTCTCACTATAAGTTGCTTGACTTATTTTTGGCCATAGCCTTTCATCTGATTACCTCCAATTGGAAAGATTCCGCCAAAGTCAGTTATGCAGCTTGGTGGAATGCTATTTGTTTTCACCATAGGCTTGATACCAATTATGTTACCCCCGTTTCCTTAGCTGTTACACAAGACCTGTTATGGATTCCTCTTACTACTTACCTCTCCAAAACCTCTCCCTTTCCTCAAAATGCTATTGTTACCCACCAAAATCCATCTGATGATGTTCATAAGCCGCCATGATTTTGCTTATTTATCTTTTTCCTTCGATTTACAAAGTTTTACGCTTATTTATTACTCGCTGTCA
Organism: Lissotriton helveticus; assembly: GCF_964261635.1. Lineage (NCBI taxonomy): Eukaryota > Metazoa > Chordata > Amphibia > Caudata > Salamandridae > Lissotriton > Lissotriton helveticus. The sequence continues at coordinate 1,534,781,771 of NC_136067.1, forward strand.
ATTGTATAATTTTTATTTAAGTTTTAATATCTGCATACAATGTTATATTTTATGAATTGTCATACTTTACTTCCCTTTTTGTTTGGTTTCCTTTTCCTCCCTTGTTTTCCTATTCCATGACTTAGATATAGGTGTTTATTGATTCCGTTTTATTACGCCTTCTCAACTTTTATTTTTGTATCTCATATACCTTTCATTGATTGAGTGTATTACATTCTGTATTTTATGCTATGTTTTTGGTTTCAATAAACTTGAACTTAAAAAAAAAAAGTCATAAAATAGTAATAAATTATGTTATAAATATATAACTATATTGTAATTCCGTCCTAACAAAATAATCACTGAACAGAAACAAACATATATGCATTTGCACCACTCCTTCATTACTGGCATTGATGGACTTGATAATAAGTTCTCTTGGCATGAAGCATCTCCCCCTCCAAAGTCACTGCCCCCCCTCTGGGGTATTTTTCTAAGTTGGCAGGTCTGAGTCTGTCTCGGAGAATAAATATCTCAGATGTGCTGCTAGTTTTCGCCCAGATCGTGAATGACATTTGAGCATTTGTTTTCCAGTTTGGGACTACCTGGCATGCATGGTGTTCTCGGACATACAAAAGCAGCAACGTAGCAAAAAGGGGTTTCTTCTATAAATTTGGTGGCCCTTTCTTGGAAAGGAAATGTGGCCTAACAACTAGAGCTGCTGGCTTTGGAACTGGCGAACCAGGCTCTAGCTCCACCTTAACTCAACAAGACCTGCCTACTAACACAGCACCACCGTGTGCCACACGATATCAGTTCCCTTCCAGATGGCACCTGGGAAGACAAGCTGGAAACAACTGCAAGGAGTGTATTTCCAGCTTGTCTTTCGAGTCTCGGATTAGCTGGTGTCAATTAAGTGGTCATCAGCACCGGCCTCAACAAGCTTTTTTTGGGGCAGAGGAGCTTTGGTGGGGGAAGGGGCAAATGTGCCTCTTAAGTACTGCTCAGCATGAGGCCCCACCCCTCCATGGCTCCGCCCCCTCCTCACGATGTGAATTTTCTTTTTTTAGTTGGCAGGTATGACTCAACGCCTTGTACTTCTTGCCAAATCACTTAACCTCCCAGTGCCTAAAATTTTTAAACGTAATCTGGTGCTCATGTAACAGGCACCATGGGCGTCCGCAGGGGAGGGCAAGGGGGAGCGCTTGCCCCCCTGGATAGCCCGTCCCATTCCTTTTATGGACTCCTTTGGCCCGTAATTTTCACGATTGCAGCAGGCTGTTCCCCTGTGAGAAGCCCCAGGAGTTTAAATGATCTCTCACTTGGGGCCTCTCGCACTTCTCTTTGAACTCTAGAGGCTGCAGCAGCCCCTCCCCGACCTTGAGCAGACTGTGGACAGGCCCATTGTCATTCTCTCTGCTGCTGATCATCACATAAAGAATGACAATGGGCCGTCTGCCTTTAACTTGCCTTGAAGGTGAGTGATGAAGTTAAAATGTTGCCCCCCCCTGGAAGGCGAGTGATGAAGTTAAAATGTTGTCCCCCCCCCCCCCGGAAACATTTCTGCGGACGCCCATGACAGGCACTAATGCCCTTGGGTAGATTTACACTATATGAAACTGCAAAAAAAAGTAAAGATGGTCCAGTTCATACACAATGCATTTTTACGTAAGTTGCTCACCAGTGCTGTGTCTAAAATCACTTATATTTTATTATTTAAAGCACAACTCAAATCGGGCATCCTTCATCCTGGAAAATGAACACAAAGGGTTAACATGAAAACAGAAGACAGGAAAGGCCTACTAAATACAAAAACAGCATCACACCTTGACCGTATGCACTTGGTGTTTAAAAAAGGGATTATATTATGGGGAATCTGAAGGATATAATTGTTGCAATGTCAGTGCACAGAAGGCGCAGTATAATTGACAAGGCAGGTAACCCTGCCCACCTTTGCCATGTAAATCAATGCCAATTTGCACAAGTCACACAAGGTCAAGCCGTATGGATTTTATTGTCTGCATTTTATTTCACAATCTAGATATAACTTCTAAAAGAAAGGTACAGACAGGAGTACTGTACATATTCTAATCCAAAGCTGAAGGACGTACACAGAATCAAAAGAAGCCTTTCTAGGTTGCTTGTCCACTGTAACCTTTGTAAAATAAAGAAAATACACAACTGCTTTAAACAGTTTTTGCAACGTGTTGAAATATGTAAAGGGCCCTTCGACATCAGAGTGAGTTATAGCTATGAGTACCATTGAGTTGGGTAACAAAAAACATCTGTTATTCAGCGCCAAGATACCCCGTTAGAAGAGAACGTGCACTTTACAAATACACATGTGTTATGTATCCTTTTGCTTTCACTTTTGATCTCACGCAAAAGAGTGCGTCGATAATACTATAAGAAAAGGTATACCAAATAGATAACTTCGGGTAATGGTAAGGGGCAGCTCATCTATCTGTAATGAAGTAAATCACCAGGAAACTGGATAACTTCAGGATGTAGGTTTATTGAACACAGCTGTTGCAGGACCTAAGAAACTGTGAACTGTAGAATGTCCCAAGCTGGTGTCATCAACCCAGGTCACCACATTATCTTAGCATCATCAATATAAAAAAGCCGCTGGAAGGCATGGCTGGTATTAAAGGTGACACTTTAAGACCAATGTGTGTTGCCAAATTGCGTATAAGATAGAATATACAAAGCAGGTGTTTGGTCACAAATGCTCTGATTGTAGTTTGCAGCCAAAACACTGCTTTTAGCAATGTACTAAACAAATTTTAGGGGTGAGTACCTTTATTTACTGACTCCGAAAAGTGGTTTAGAAATGGAAAAGGGATCACTATTTGGAAGGTGCCTCTTTCAAATAATGATTCCTATCCAAATGTATCTATAATTTATCAATGAAATCACAAATATAAACCATTGAAAAGTTTTTTACCCCCAAGATAGGATAGTAACACATTCATACTGGAGGGGGACTCCATTAGGGACTCCTTCCAATTTGTGAATGATAAAAAAATATTTTACAGGGTAGGCCGTTGTCCATGGGACCATTGCCGACTCTCAAACAAACCTAAAGAAATAAACTTGTCTTTTTAAACACAGCCTGGTTTCTTGTAAGGAAAACGGGCTAAATAAAAAAAAAAGTTTGCTTTATTGAAAGGAGATCACAGACATGGTGGTCGGCTGATCCCCATGAGCCTACCATCCCTGTGATGACCTCCCATTGTAGAAAGTCACCATTTTCAATGTACCTCATTATTATTCAGGAGGTAGGTCAGAATGTGACGGATGTATGACATTACAACGCATGCTTTTACCACGCATGCCTTTACAACGCGGTATTTACAACGAATACCTTTACAATGCATAGTGCTTTGGGGCGCTGGATAGTGAATAGTTTAATTTACTATTCCAACCCAAGTCCCCGTGGATAGTAGGGAAGGTGTTGGATAGTAAATTAAATCTATTCCCTATCCTAGAGCGCCGCCCAGCGCAATGCGTTGTAATGGTTTGCGTTGTAAAAGTTGCGTCGTAAAGGCACTGCGTGGTAAAAGTTGCGTTGTAAAGGATGTTTCCCGAATGGGACACACTACAATTCGGAAATTTAACATGCACCTCATCTGACCCCTGTACAAGCCATCCTGCCAAGAAACACCTATATTCTGTTCAGTTCATTGTGCTGTGCTATAAAAGTCTGCTTATTGATCTGAATTCCAGTCGATGGCATCACTGAAAAGAAATGTGGCCACAGGGGCAGTTGAAGAAGACTAAACTATTAACCCAGCAACCACAGATTTTTTTTTCGTTTAGATATTGACTTTACAAATATTTTTCGCTGAGTGGTTGTTTGTTAGGTGTCAACGGATGTACGACATTACAATGCATGCTTTTACCACGCATGCCTATACATCGCAGTTTTTACAACGCATGCTGTTACAACGCATAGCGTTAAGGGGTGCTGGATAGTGAATAGTTTAATTTACTATTCCAACTCCAGTCCCCGTGGATAGTAGGGAAGGTGTTGGATAGTAAATTAAATCTATTCCCTATCCTAGAGCGCCCCCCAGCGTTATGCGTTGTAATGACATGCGTTGTAATAGTTGCGTCGTAAAGGCACTGCGTGGTAAAAGTTGCGTTGAAAAGGATGTTTCCCGGTGTCAACTATATCTAAATATTGGTGCCTGATTCACAAAACATTTTATGAAAGTAGTTGTGTTACTCAAGTGTTGCTATTAAATTTGCAGCAGTAAGAGAAGAATATTCATGGGAAACACAGGGACCTGTTCACAACTGCATTTTGTAATATATTTAGTAACACTCCAATCATTTTGCTGAAATACTACAAAATGCTATGCACAGATTTACAAGCGGGGGTTTATTACGAATCTGCCCCCTTAATATCTTTTCTGTGAGAAGATCTATGGTCCCACTTCATGTAAAAGTGACGAAGGTAAGGCTGGAAAACTGTGAATATGTACAACTAAATAGATGGGATTTGGGGATGACTAAGGGGCCGATTCCGATTTCGCTAGGAAAGCAGTCCGTACGACTCGGATTTGTAGGGCTTTTCGTGCGAATTGTGCTCTGGAGTCCGTCAGAGTGAGTACGATGCAACCGCATGGTTACAGACTCGATTTGACCGGATTCCCATAGAACTCTATGGGAGCTGGTGTACGGACGCGTACATAGGCTGCCATAGCAAAAAAGGGTTGGGAGCCGAAAAGCGTACAAACGTTTGCGGCTACTCCATTTAACCTGCCACACTGTGCATGCTTAGATTGGGGGGACCCATGAGCACACACCCGTGTCCGATTGCAAGGGCTCTGGGTAAAGGGGGTCCTGCTCTGGCCCCCCGAAGTCTGATTACGACAGCTGCTTCGTCTCACTGAGACCGAGTTGATGCGGCTGTCCGAATCGCGCATCGTAGTCGCTCGGTTATAATACGGCTCCATTGCACAGCACGAATCGTCTATGTACGAGTCTCATGGACAGGATCGGGTTAGGAAACGATTTGGTCGAAGTGTACGTGATTTTTGCATCGCTCTTGCTCATTCAGACCTGTGTACGAATTGGTTGGATAAAGGGCTATGAATCGGATCTGGTATAGCCAAATCAGATTGGATCTGGTATAGCCAAATCCGATTCGGAGACTTCCCTAGCGAGATTGGAATCGAGCCCTAAGTATGGTTTTAGGGAGGGCTAAGGAGGGGTTTAGGGAGGAAAATGCACCCATTCACAAAAGAGTAAGCCCATTCCTACTCAAAACTCCACTTCTAATACTACTACAACCAAAAATAACCAGAAACAGTTGCAAAAGTACTCTTACTCACACCTGGAGTAAGTCCAGCATGACATATGGCCAACCACTGGTGCAACTGCAACACCCTCCCATAGAAAATAATGAACGTAGGGACTTAAAATAGAGCCCAATAGGAAATAAAGTTAAAATGAATGAATTTACTTAAAGTTGTAAAGTGTATATATCTATATACTGATTTATATTCCATGGGCTTTACCTACCTATGGTAAAGAATGAGCGGACTCATGGGCGGCTTCCAAGAATCTTTAATTAAAATATTCCAATAGTTTCATACAAATGCGAACAGTGTCCCTACGCATTTCGGACCTTGTTCATTGATACTGAAACTATTGGAATATTATACTTAAAGAATCTTAGAAGCCCCTTGTGAGTGCTGCTCAATTTTTACCAAAGGCAAAGCCCATGTAATAATTAGCGGCGAGCCTCTGCCGCCAACGAGGTTTGCACCGCCTGAGAGCGCCAGCATCTCCAGTGAAATTGAGCCAAAGAGGTATATATATATATATTCACTGAAAAAACCATAGGTTATAGACCATATATAGTTAGGAATTAGCATTTACAAAACCTTGAAAATTCACTGAAAAAACCATAGGTTATAGACCATATATAGTTAGGAATTAGCATTTAAAAAACCTTATTTTACTCACACAAAACCATTGAAATTCCATATATAGTTAGTTGCACTAACTATATATCGCGCACCCGCAATCCACTGCTGATGATGTCACATATTACATCATTCATGACATGGTCAGTGACATCACTGATGACATCACTGATGACATCTCAAATGACATCACTGATGACATCACTGATGACATCATCCAGTGACTGTGTGTTTCTGTAAAGTTTAAATATGTTTTACATATTGAAGAATGAGTAGATGTAGAAGTGTCTGGATGAAGGATTTAGTAGGTGCGTGACTGACTGTATGAGTGAGTGATTAAATGTGTCTCACTGAGTGCATGGGTTAGTGACTAAACTGTCTTAATTTGTGCATCATTATGTCTGTTGTTCTGTAAACTGCTGCATGTGTTGATCAGTAGCTATATGAGTAACTATATGGGTTATTGATTGATTGCCCAAGTATTTGTATGGGAGACTGAGTGTGTGTGTGGCTGGCTGGGAGGTGTGTGACTCTGTGCAGATCAATGTGTACTTGTATCAATGATTGTATAAGAGAGTAATTATGTGTTAGTATATGTTTCAAAATGTAAGGTGCTCTATGTTTAACTGTATAGATTAGAAAATGGAAGTGTGATTGATTCTTTACAGGACTGACTAGGTGTGTGAGTAACTCCATGGATGAGTGACAGAGTGTGAGAGTCTGTATAGGTGTATGAGTGCATATGATAGTGTTGTAAAGATGAGTGATTGTATGTATGAATGATTGTATGGGTAAATGAGTGAATGTGTGTGTAAACATGGGAATCACTGAGTGCGTATGTAGTAACTAGTATTGGTGTGTCAATGGTTTCAAAAATTATACTCTGCATTTAACACTGGGTGTAACAGAGGTTATATTAAAGTGTGAGGAGATGCATTGTATTGTCACATGAATGATATCATCAGTGATGTGGTCATTGATGTCAAATGAGATGTCATCAGTGATGTCATCAGTGATGTCATTTGAGATGTCATCAGTGATGTCATCAGTGATGTCACTGACCATGTCATGAATGATGTAATATGTGACATCATCAGCAGTGGATTGCGGGTGCGCGATATATAGTTAGTGCAACTAACTATATATGGAATTTCAATGGTTTTGTGTGAGTAAAATAAGGTTTTTTAAATGCTAATTCCTAACTATATATGGTCTATAACCTATGGTTTTTTCAGTGAATTTTCAAGGTTTTGTAAATGCTAATTCCTAACTATATATGGTCTATAACCTATGGTTTTTTCAGTGAATTTTCAAGGTTTTGTAAATGCTAATTCCTAACTATATATGGTCTATAACCTATGGTTTTTTCAGTGAATTTCAATGGTTTTTTAATAGCAAATATCATAAGCTGTCGAATGTCAAGTACGTGGTAAGAATTTTTTTTTTCGTGTTTATGCACACTGATCTGCTTTGATTGCTGCCCCCCACCCCTCATTTCTATTAGGAGTACTCTCTCTTTGCAGATAGTGAAGGGTAGTTAACGCAGCCCTTTGCCCCCTTTGTAATCCGTCGTGCCTGCTTCTCTCTCCATTTGATTGATTGTTCTCTTTGGTTCATTCTCTATTTACAAACAAGCACAGAGTCGCAATACTCTGTTTAGTCTTTGCAGATAGCGAAAAATCGTGTAAAAAAACAAAAGGAATCGAGCAAAATCAGTAGGCCACTAATGGGATCTCTTTTGACCTCGCTAAAATAGAAACATTAGGAACAACCTGTTGAAAATAGCAATGCGTATGTATATAAGCGGCGTTCATTTGTGTTCACAGTACCCCTTGTTGATTGTTTCAATCGAGCATTGAATTGTTCGAAGTTAATTCTCTTAAGGATCTTCTCTACCTGCAAACGAGGAAGAATAGGAATATTCTATCTCCCTTTGCAGATAGTGAAGGGTAGGTAACGCAAGCCTTTAACACGTCGTACCTATTTCATTCCTCATTGATTGATTGATTGTCCGAACATTGACTGTTTGGGAATTAGTTTTTTTTGGAGGTATTCCCTGTTTGCAAATAAACGTAGGAAAATCTTTGCAAGTAGTGAAAGGGTACGTAATGCGGACCGTTCTCCCCCGTTGTAATCTGTCATGCCTATCTACTCCCCACTGATTGATGCACCTTTTTCACCCGGACCATTTACTAGAGATACGTCATCTGGCCCGACCAGAGAGCACCCCTAGTGAAAAGGACATATGCAATAATAACGAAGTGATCACTGTATCCTGTTAACAGAAACTTTACCATGAAACAACCTGGAAAGAAAAAAATAGGAAAACGAAAATCAGTAGGCCACTGATGAACATGAACTTTTATTAAACAACGAACAAAGAAACGATAACATAACGTAATGATAAAACCTATTAATGTCCTAGAAACAAGAAAACGTTAAAATATGCCAGTGGTGAGAGACCAGAAAAACAGTAAGAGAAACCAAATCACCCCTCGCTGTCCCACCGCCTGCCACGCCAAAAAAATCGATAGACTAGGGAAGATGCAAGTCAGTAGAACATCCACCCCCACTCTGGAAACTTCCAAGGTGGGGCAGGGTTCCGGCTACGCCCAGCCGGGAGCAGCCCATATAAGGCAGGTCCTGCTGCCACGCCTCGGCCAGGAGATCCTAACGTAGGGTGTAGCCGAAGGAGAGGCCGAGGCCAGCGGGACCCGGCCAGGGGATTGCCTTTACAACGCTGAACAGTTGCAGGGGGGGGAATGTCTCCTCGACCCTCCCCTCTCTCTCCCAGTCCGGCCGCGGTGGCCCTTGAGAGTTGCAGGTAGTCCCGCCACATGCTCTTCCGGTCCGACCACCAACGGTCGGGGGGCCGAGGCCGACGGGATCCGGCTGCAGCCGATAAACCAAGAAACCCGTTCATGGGGCCAGAGCCAGGGGCGTCCGGCCGACATCCACCGGAAGCCCGGCCCGAAGACGGACGGGACACTTCTTTCTTTTATAATGGCTGCGACAACACTGGGGGGGGATGTCTTGCACATGCCTCCGACCCCCCCCTCGTCCTCATCGCCTGGTCCGGCCATAACAAATCTCAAGCGAGACGCCGTGGGGTGCACTGGGAGGGAGAGACGGTGCGAACAGGCCTCTCCCGCCTCCCCAGGTGGAGGCTTCCCAGCTGCACCCTCAGCGCTCCAGGCGCCCGGAAAAGGGTTCTTCCACTGTGGCCATGCTGCAACGTGTCGCCCGGCAGGGTGGAGCCCGTCCGCTCATGTGACCCCGCGATCGCCGGTAGCTGCCGAACTCTCAAAATGGCGGTCGACCTGGCAAGAGCGGGCCCAACATAAAGAAATGGCCCGGTCACTGGTTGACTCCACCACCGTAGTCCTCCACGACCTTGAAGATTCTAGAGGAGCCGCGGGAGTCTCCGACCCCCGATGGGGAATGACTGCCATGATCGCCCGTGGAGTGACGAAACTGTATCCGCGGGACGTCGGCGCTCCCATGCTGGCGCCAGCCTCACTTTGAATTACTAGAATCCTGCAGACCTCACTTCCGGTGAAAGCACAGTGTGACCCGGTAGGAAAAATTATTGCACCCCCTCCCCTTTTTGACTGATAGTTCAAACCACCGATCCTTTCCTTTGCCCTTTTAACGGAACTTTGGACTGCCTCCCCCTCTTTTACATTTTCTAGAGAAAACAAAACATTAACCACTACATTAGCATAGCAGTTGACACCAGAACTGTTTTCAAATTGAAAACCAACAACATCTTCAACAGAATCCTTTTTGTTTCTGCTGTGACCCTGCTACAGCACAGGCATTGTCCCCAGCAGTAATTCTGCAATGCCGGTAAGAATAGCTGTGGTGCCTACTGGACTCACTCACCCCCGCGGCACCCCACGCCGTTTTTTGCTGGGCGGCAACTTACTAGACATCACTTTCGTGCCATCTAGTTTTCAGCGCGTTCTGCTGCCTTGGAACTATTCGCACAACAGACCGCTACTGACAAGAATATTTCATTATTGGTGCTGTCAATTTCAATAAATCTATTGGATAATTAAAAAGAAATTGCCACGGTCTCTTCGTTGTTTAAATGTTTTTACTGTTTTTGTTTTGTTGTATATATTTATATGTTATTAAAGTTTTATATTCCTACTACTTTGTTGGAGTGCTATATATTTTTAATGTGACACATAATTGTAAAAACTTTGATGTACAAAGAGTCATTCCTGGAATCTTCCGCTTCAGGCTCGGTCCCCTCCCCAATCACAATACAGGATGGTTTTCAGATAGTAGGAACACGTGTGGTGTGACGGATCTCATCGAGTGTGGGCCTTGATCTACTATAACTCCTTTGAAGAGGGGTGATTCTTTACAGCTGGGGCCATAAACTACATCTGCAGGGCTAGCTGATAGCCTGGACAATCGGACACAGAGAAAGAGGAGTGTCAGAGGGTGCGGTAGTGAATAGGGCGAAAGGGAGGTGTCGGGCGGGCACAGAGTGTGATTCTCAGGGAAGAGCAGCGCAGATGGGGGGAGGTTTATTGCCCATGCATAAGACAGAGAGCGGTGGTGACCAGTGCCTAGGGAAGATGCTTGCGTGGGTGAGGAGCCATGCTACGAATCGACAGCGTGCAGACAGTGGGTCTGGTCAAGACATCTAAAATGGCTGCCGTGCACGACAAAAGTGTGGCATTTCAAAAAAGGCAAGATGGCGCAGACAATGTTTTTCAACACTTCCTCATTTCCTTCGAATCGAACGTTAACAGACGTTGGGGCATATTACCAAAGTTAAGCGATATTTATCGCTAACGATGCTTACCAACCAATTTTTTACCACTAAGCATCGTCAGAAATTATCGAAGATAAACCTTACTATTATCAAGGTTTATCGCAAATGCGATAATAAACGGCCGCAATGCATGAATATCGCTAAAAACTCAGCGATATTCATGCATTACCGAGCTAATACTCTTAGCCATGTTATCCACCTCCCATTGGATAACATGGCTAAGAACTGCTCAGGGCAGGTGTTACTTTTTGGAGATATTCGCGCTTAGCGCGAATATCTCCAAAAGTTGGTAATAGGAGATAGATATCTTGCATGTTGTAATGCAAGTTATTGTGGTATATGGAACTCATACCATAATCTCTCAGGAAAGCAGAAACTGATCCTTTTGGGACCGCCTAAAAAGGCCTAGGGGGTGAGGAGTACTCTACTTTGCCCCCTTTTCACGTTCCGAACTATTTTATTTTACTCTCTTCTGTAATTACACAAAATACCAGCGATAAGATGCATCGGAGACACACAGTGAGAGAAAGGAGGCCGGAGATGAAGAAGACATGTCAAATACACATTGGAGATAATATAGTGGCAGAAGGGAAGTAAATATGAGTAAACTTACCATGTAACATAAAAATGTTGCACTCTATACTATAAGTCTCATTTTATACTACAATCACTTCGCTACAACCTCATAAATTAAAAATAAAAATGAATAATGTCTCAAACAATTTTTGATTTCTAAATATAAATTTATTCTTCAGAATTTTCTAAATTTGAAAGAACTAGTAACATGTCCTCATCAGCAATGTCCTCATTAAAAGTCTCCAATGATGATTCTTGTAACTCTATGGTCTCCAAACACTCGATAAATTCGCCATCAAGAGATTGATCAAAAAAATCATTCAAGTCATCTCCTCCTTGTGACAATATTTCATTATTGGTGCTGTCAATTTCAATCAATGTAGTGGAATCATTCAAGTCATCTCCTCGTGACAATATTTCATTATTGGTGCTCTCAATTTCAATCAATGTAGTGGAATCATTCAAGTCATCTCCTCCTTGTGACAATATTTCATTATTGGTGCTGTCCATTTCAATCAATCTAATGGAATCATACAAGCCATCTCCTCCTTGTGACAATATTTCATTATTGGTGCTCTCAATTTCAATCAATGTAGTGGAATCATTCAAGTCATCTCCTTGTGACAATATTTCATTCTTGGTACTGTCCATTTCAATCAATCTAATGGAATCATACAAGTCATGTCCTCCTTGTGACAATATTTCATTATTGGTGCTCTCAATTTCAATCAATGTGTTGGACAATTCAAAAGAAATTGCCACGGTCTCTTCATTGTGAGCCATTTTATTTTGAAATTGCTTGCTGTAAATTGCAGAAAAAAATAATCACTTTCATTTATCGTCTTTAGTAATACATAATATAAAACTAACTTTATCAAGTATTTAGTATAACAGAAGGACTGCAAATAAATAACAGAAAACATTTTTCAAATTATCTTCAAGTGTACAACATAGTTCCCCTTACAAATTAACAACTCACCTTTTTAAAAGTAGCAGAAGTGTTAGTACTGTGTAAATCAAACACCAGAAATTCACCACCAAAAATTCCTCACAAATGTACCTCAGACAGTAGTATCACAAAATGGCTGTGGTTTCCTCTCATTTGACATATATACATAACCAATTAACTTTCATCACACACAAATACAAAACCAAAGTAACATTTTAATTGGTTCTAAATTTCAACACTTTCAAATGTGTTTTCCCAATGCAATTTTCCATAGGACATTTACATACGTCTACAGCCTGAATGGCTGAACGGAATTACACCAAACTTGGCAAAATGGTACATCAAACCTAAGAGGTCAGGAAGGATCTACTATGCCCCCTTATGGTCATTTCCCCCTTCGCTTTGGCCTCCTCTTGTCTCTCAATCCTACCGAGGGACAAGATGGCGGCCGCTACGGACTGTTTGGAATGTTGACAGACGCCGGAGAACCAATCAGCTTCGCAAAGCTCCGTAACGCGAAAAGTACGCGAAGCGGAGCGCTGTTACAGATATATATCTTTTTTTGAACGTTAATTTCTCAAAATCCACTGGAGCACATATATTGAGACCTAGCAAAGGCACATCGGGCTACCAGTCCCTAATATTTTGCCAAGTTTCGTGCAAATCCATTCAGCCGTTCGATTATTATTATTTTGTTTTTTTTTTGCCCCGCGGGGCCCTTTTAAAACCTCCACATCAAACCTAGGGGGTCAGCGAGGATCTACTATGCCCCCTTATAGTTATTTCCCCCTTTGTTTTGACCTCCTCTTGTCTCTCGATCCTACCGAGAGACAAGATGGCGGCCGCTACGGACTGTTTGGAATGTTGACAGACGCCGGAGAACCAATCAGCTTCGCTTCACAAAGCTCCGTTGCGCGAAAAGTCCGCGAACCAGAGCGCTAACCGGTCCGCTGTTACAGATATATATCTTTTTTTAAACGTTAATTTCTCAAAATCCACTGGAGCACATATATTGAGACCTACAAAAGGCACATCGGGCTACCAGTCCCTACAATTTTGCCAAGTTTCGTGCAAATCCATTCAGCCGTTCGGGCTAAAAGTGAGGCCAACCGCCCTATGGAAAACTCAATGTTAAAAACACGTTTTGGGACCCCCCTTTTTTCTCGGCCCCCCCTTGACGAACCCCCCCCAAATTTTCAAGGGCTGCTCAGAAACAAAATGTGCCATTTTCCTGAAAATTTCAGTCAATTCCGTCCACAAACGCCAAAGTTATTAGACATAGAATTTTCAAAAAACCCATAGAGAAAAAATCCTAACTATATATACCTACTGGCGACCGCCAGTAGGTAATATATATATATATATATATTTTAATACGTAATAAATATGTTAAAACATTTTACTTAAGATGGGACTTTTTAAAATAAATCTTTAAACACTAATTTTAATTTAATTTATTATATTTACATTATATATTTATTACATATTTAATTAAAAATTAAGCTAATAATGCTGTAACATTTTTTTTATTTTGTTCTACATTTGCAATAAATATATAGTAGTTTACATCAATATTTGACATAGGATATTTTTTCTATTTAAAAAAAAAAAAAAATTGTCAATATTTTAACATTTCCCCAGACATTACCATATAGAGATCTCTACCATGGTGGTAAAAAATCTGCCTTCTTGCGAATTGCTGCTACTGACTTTACACCCATAAATTTGTCCCCACTCATATTTCAGATGGCCTGAGACAAGTAAGTCTACACTCTTTAGTAACTTTACAATCTGAAATGGTGACGAGCCCAGTGTGATACATTTACTACAAAGTACAAGAGTACATTTACATGTGCAGATTTACTCATATGCAAGTTTACCTTTGTGAATAGGCCCCATTGTGAGATTCCTTAAGTAAGTGATGTGGCTTGCTCCTGGAAAAATGTGAGTATGCTACAACTATGCCTTGAGTAAGACAAAACTATTTAGAGAAAAAACTTTTGAGGATAGGGCACAGAGATTGAAACTGAGACAGAACAAAGGCGAGTGATAGAGAAAAAGAGAATTGGCGAGAGAAATGTCCTGGGTCACGGCCAATCAGATTACTCTGCAGGTGTTACATTAAATCCTATTGTTCGTCTCTGCAAAAGCCTATTTCATGGTTCAATTCAAGCAGTCTGTCCTTCTGTAACATATCCTTGACATTGTCTTTGAACAATGGTGGTGAGTGCAGTTAAAGGCAAAGCGATGACAACCCGACAAGGGGGACAAATTCGGACTTGTAAATACACAATCTGACCACCCTCTGTTAATCCAGAAATGAAAGATGCAATGCAGTTTCAGTTTGTAACCTTGTGCAATGTTTGTTATTAACAGGGTCAGCATCCGAAACCTTTCCCACACAACAAATGACGTAGGTTCCCCGGTATTTTTGATTAACAATACCATACATCGCTCCTTGTAATCACTGAGGTTTCTTCAAATATTGAAGAACAAACAGCAAACGTTCCATTATTTAGAAACAGTGGCTAATAAATCAGCTATTTACATCAATCGGTTTGAAGTGAGGACTGATGTTTGTATCCTGCCGTTTGGTGTGTTTAAGTATTTTTGCAGTTCATTTAGTAATCTATGAAGTAAATGCCTTCTAACACGGGGCTCGGATGACAGAAAATGTGTAAATCTAAACATCGTAGTTTTATCATAGACATTTTTACAGATTCACTAAATCCCTTTCAGCAGGAAGGAAATCACCCAAATTATATTTTTTTCAGGCGTATGAATAGCTCACTCTCCCTACCCCAGTAGACTTCTTGCATGATGGAATTATGTGGTCCTACA
The DNA here is from genome assembly GCF_964261635.1 of Lissotriton helveticus. Classification (NCBI taxonomy): domain Eukaryota; kingdom Metazoa; phylum Chordata; class Amphibia; order Caudata; family Salamandridae; genus Lissotriton; species Lissotriton helveticus. The sequence goes on from NC_136067.1 coordinate 1,534,796,847, forward strand.
GAAGACAAAACTGTGCAAATGCATACTCTTACCTTTTTTGTTCTCGTGGAAAACATTCTGGTGCACACTACGCCTTCCCCTACTCTGGCCAGCCCTGCCGCCACAGACTGCAATAGGGAAAATAAAATGATAATAACTTTACTTTTTTATCATTTTATTTTTCCTTTTGCACTGTGTGGCGACTCTCCTCCGCCTTAGCAGAGGAGCCGCCACTTACTACAAGTACTAATTTAATTTAATACAGATGTCCAGCACAGTTTTAGGCTGACTGGTATTATAAACAGTTAATGAGCTCGAGCAGTTATATTTTAACATGTTAGACAGTTGTAAATGGTTGTTTGAGACGTTAATGTGCTGCATTTGCCTGGAAATGTAGGAGCATTTGTAAAGTAAACAATTTAACCCCTCACAGTGACTTAACACCGAGCCAAATAATGTGGGAGTGGGGGACCCCACAATGTTGACACCTGAAATGTACCTCCATAGGTAAAGAAGCACTTTTCTTTTTTTGTACCACTATAGGGTTCCGTTGGTACAATAGCAGCCGCAGGCGCTTTGCATTCTTGTTTGGAGGCTTAAATCAGGGGGATATTACGAGGTAAAAATCCTTGAGCACTGTGCGGTCAGTGTAGACCCATGTCTTAGGAACCGTGACCCCAGTAAGACGATCCTCTCTTCACGTCCAGCACCATGACATGAAGAGAGGATCGTCTTACCTGGGTCATGGTATTAACGGCACTTTATCGCAGCCAAAGTCGTGATAAATTTACCCCGCCATTGACAAGCTGGTGCTAACAGCCCACAGCACCAGATTTCCCACGATAGCAGCCGCAAAAAAACATCGCCACAGAGGACCCCTGCAACGATCGCTAATGAGATACAGAGTAGGTGTGCCCGTGCACCAAGCCGCGACAACTCCACACCTCAAAATTCACAACGACCAGACAGATCGCCGATAAGAACACAAAACACGCAATAAGTTGCGTTAGCAGCAGGAAATGTATACCTGCTCTGACCTGGTGTAAAGTCGGACGGCAACCTGCACCGCAATAGGGAGACCAGCCCAGGGCGTCATTGGAAGGGTAGCAGATACCATGGAGCAATTGAATATGCAGCCCAGACACCCAAGAGGACCACAAGTCCCACCCGGCACCCCCCCCCCGACCACCCCAGAGGCAGCGCAGACAAAGACAGCGGCCCCCCAGGAAACTCACAGGCACAACATCTGACAATGCAACTGTCCACTACAGGCTGAAAGGGACAACCATCCTATGCATCCTGGCCATCATTGCCCAACAGGCCAACAGCACCAACACAGCGGACAACTAACATCCCACCCCACACCAAGCTGCTGGCTGTGCTGCACCTGTTGGCTCCTGGCACACCCCAACCATCACCCGCCAGAGTCCGTAGAGTCCCACAGCCAGCCACATCCAAGTCCCCCACACCTGTCCTGGACATCACCAGCACCCTGGCACCCCAGGCCCCGTACGGGCAACAAAATGCGCAGAAACCGCTGGAGACCAAGCAAGGACCATACGCCATAGCCAGATGCACACACCTGTTGGGGGTAATCCACTGCACACATGACCCACCTGTGCCCCCTGGTGACACAGCACAAAATCAGCACAACAGGAAGCAATTGTCACACATCAATGTGCAGGCAACATCAGAACACGGTGGGACCTACACCAATGTCGCCTCCAAATACACAGCCAGTGTGCATGATCCCTTCACCCTCCGACATTCCATCAGCAACCAGCCATCCCGGGATGGCACCAAGGGAAATGCACAACCCCTTCACTAGTTCACAATTATCACCCTACTCACCTCAACTCTAAAACCATGCAATCCACAACTCTGGCAATGCACACGTCACAAGTTCACAGCCAACTTGCACAACAACATGCCCACCCAGCAAACACGATAGAACAACTTACAATGGTAATGTGGGCAAGCCGTGAACATGACTGTTGAAAAGGGCCCATTTTGCAGGGTTATCCCCAAACTTTTTGCTTCTTCCTCCCTTTTTATCCCGACATGTGGTTGTAGGCAATAGCACTTTACCACTGCTGGTCAGTGCTAAAGTGCATATGCTCTCTGTATACATTGTTATTGTGATTGGTCATCCATGATTGGCATATTTGTTTTACCAGTAGGTCCCTAATAAAGTGCACTGAGTGTGCCGGGCCTGGTGATTGAAATGCTACTAGTGGGCCTGCAGCACTGATTGTGCCACCCACATGAGTAGCCCTAAAATGGTGTCTCAGGCCTGCCACCGCAGGGCCTGTGGGCAGTTGCTAACTGCCATACTGACCTGACCAGTGTCCCCACTGGCCAGGCCTAACCCTTCCCTTTCTGTACACATTGGACACCCCTATGGTAGGCCCACGGTACCGTGTATGTGAAAGGTAGAGCATGTACTAGTGTGGGTGCTCTGATAGTGAAATACTGCCAATTTCGTTTTTCACTATTAAAAGTCTATCTTGCCCATAAGCTAGAATGGGAAATGCTGTGTATAATGTTTACCTGCATATCTTCCCATAGGAGCAAGATAGAAAATTGAAGTGTGGTATCCCTCAACTCAGAATTTAATAACCCATCTTTTAGGAAGGATGATTTTTAAATCCTGTGTTTGACAACAGCACTTTTAGAAAGTGGCTACTTTCTTGTCTGACCTTTCTGTGTGCCTTTGCCTGTTTGTGAATTGACTGTCTGGTTTGTGAGGGACAGGGGCTGGGGTGGCTCCAGGAGGCTGGGTGAGCCAGCACTAGGCTGAATAGCTTCATCTGCATCTTGAGTGGTGGGAGGGGATATCACCTGGGCCTGAATAGGGCTGTGCCTGCCTCCCACAATGCTGGCTCCACCTCCTGCTGGGCGGCTGACAACCCTGCCCTTCTCTCTCAAAGGAAAGAAGGAGTCATGTAAACAGAGTGCTCCAGGACTGACTAGAACTGGTTTGGCCTAGGCAAAGGCCTCTCTGCCTTCAGAGAACAAAGAGAATATTGGTATAAAAAAGGGTACCCAGACCCCAAGACTTTAGATCATCCTGGAATCAAGAAGGGACCTCTGCCAAGGAAAAAAGCTGGAAGACTGAAGAGGAAGGACTGTCCTACTGTGTGTTGTAGGCTGACCTGCAGTTGCTATTCTGCCAAGGAGAGGGGAAGGACTTTGCTGTTGCTGTGTCCCCTGCTTAAAGAGATCTTCAAGGGCCTGGGAAGAGCTGGCCTCCTGTTAAGAAGTCCCAGGAACTAAAGGACTTCCCCCCAGCTTCCCCCCAGAACTCTGCTGTGTGAATTCTGACCTGCCTAGAGTGCTTGATCCATTTGTGGGGCCTCTCGAGGTTGTTTCCTGCTGTTTGGGGAGCTGGAAAAGAAGAAAAGAAGAAGATCTACAATTGGCACGCATCGCTTGCTTGCGGAGCGCATCGCCGCTGTGCGGGAAGATTCCTGTTGCTGCGAATATCGTCGCAGAGCCTGTCGTCGCTGTAAGACCGTTGCATCGGAAGAGGATCAACACTGAGCCGGCCATTGCCGCTGCACCGAAGATCGTCGCCGTCCTGAAGATGGTCGCATCGCGCCTGTGTGAGACGCTTCTACCGGAGAACCTGCACCGCGGAATCCATACACGGTATTGCATCGCTCCCCATACAGATCGGATTCGTCGCAACCCACCCGCTGCATGCACCGGGGTTGTCGCATCGCCTCCCCAGGGTCTCAGGAGCGACACATCGCTTGTTTTTTGACGCTGCAGTTGCCGCTAGGAACTTTTGTTGCATCTACGGGTACTTTGGGCTTAAAGTGAAGCAACAGTGGATTATTTTAACGCAAACCCTATAACTAATTTAAAATCATATTCTTGAATTGTGTATGTTGGATTTTTGTCATTTTGGTTTTGTGTAGTTTAGATTAAGATAATTTATTTATTCTAAACTGGTGTGGAGTCCATTTGTGGTGTTTTCACTGTGTTACTGTGAGTGTTGGTACAAATACTTTACACATTGCCTTTGATAAGCATCTCTGTGCTAGTGCCAAGCTACCAAGGGGGTGAGCAGGGGTTATCCAAAGAGTGTATCCCCCTTATCTTGACTAGAAGCAAGGGTCCCTATTTGGAAATTGGTACCTACCTCTGCCAACTAGAGACCCCCAGATATAACAATGACCAATCAACAGCATGGCACCTCAGCCACACAATAGATGAATGTGGGGAGAGGAGGCAACCAGGAATATGTGAAGGAAGCAGTAGAACCATGATTGGGAAAGTACACAATGCCAAGAGTGGCGGCAAAGTGCTGGACTGACCGCAGTATACAGAAGACAGCCATATCCATGGTGACATACACATCTGGTGTATGGAGTGTAGTGGACAGTGGACAGAACCATGTCACCTCAGCCAGTGGGGGTCCTCACAGAAATGTTGCCTGTTACGCCCCCTGTAAGTGTGAGCATAGTGGGATGGACCGGCGTACGGCAGGCCAACGTAGGGGTGTGAATAAAAAGCACGTAGCGGCATGGTCCTCTTCCGGAAAGCCCAACGTCTCCCCCAGGGCGGCACCACCCACTCCGCCATGAGACCGACGCCGTCCTCGTCAGCAGAGTTGCCTGAGATCCTGTGCGCCTGCCGTACCCCGGCTCGCTGGACCACGAACCCCTCAGGCCCGACCCTACACAGCCAATGCCACACTGATCAACAGCCCACACCGGCGTGTGTCAAGGAGGCCCCACCACGTGCCAGTGTCAGCTCCACGCCCGAGGCCCGTGACCTGGCCAGCCTTTCAGACCACCGCTGTCCCCCGATGTTGGCCCACATTACTCCTTCCTCGTTGACATATTCTACCGGCGTTCTTTGTGGCCCAGTGGGTCCAATATGTGAGACTGTGTCCTTGCTCCTGAATGGCAGTGACCCAAAATCCAGGCCAGTGGCCTTAGCACCAGACCCCCCCGATCAGCGAGACATAGTTCCATATGGGCATCTTGCGACACGTGGTGGCACTAACCCTGTTCAACTCCAGCTCGCGACATGTGCTGCCACAAACCCTGTTCAACGCCAGCCGGCAACACATGCTGCCACAAACCCTGTTCGGCGACACATTCTGCCACAAACTCTGTTCAACGCCAGCTGGCGACAGATGGATGAGGGACCAGGACTATCCATTACCTAGTTGCGATTCACGAATGGCAGAGTCCACACCAGTGGTCGCACAGAGAGTAGTAAGAGGAAGATGAAGCTCAGTCCGTTCGAAAGCCGAGTCACAGTCACGTAGGTGACCAAACACATGGTGCCACTGAACCTGAACTACACAGGCCGGTGGGGCCACCAACCTATGCCGGCGACACTCGGCAAATGGCCCATGCTGACCTCTGCCTCCGGCCTACACTGCTCTCAGCCTAGGCTGCGCTTGAGTAGGTCAAACCTTCCACTGTCCCCCAAAACCCTCAGTAACATACACCTCGGACATTGATGGTGACCCGCTCAGGTTGCATGGCCCATCTACTGAGGTGTTTGTACACTACCGACTGGTGTCACTAGCGCTGTGCATCGCAAGCCAACAACACGTGGCTGTGGGCCACTGCTGACCACTGCCTCCGGCCTACACTGCGGTCCAGTAGGTCACAGAGTCATGATTCAGCAATGGCGGAGTCATTTCTCTGTGGCCTTGCGCTGTGCGCAGACTCCGGGCCCGAATGAGTCCCACCAGGGCTCACATACCGAAGCGAGTCCACTCCGGCCCGGACGATGCATCACCGCAGGAGGCACACACCATCACCGCAAAGACCACCTCTAACCGCCATCTGCCAGAGTTGAAATGGTGGTCCTGACAGACATACGGAGTTGCTCAGGCCAGTTGTGGAAACCATCATCGGCCTGATGCTCTGTTCAGCACTCCAAGTGCCAGTGACTCAGTGCACTGCAGGCCATTGTCTGTTGCTGATTGTGTTGTGTGCTGTGGGACGGTTGCGCAGGTATGTCACCTCAAACAGTGTGGGGGCTCTGAGACATTGATGCATCTGAATCAGGAATATATCAAAGGCACACAATCTGAGACTTTCTCTTCATATGAGCTCGCTCATCTCTAGTGTCCAAAGCCCAGTGCACTGCAACTCATAGACACTTCTGTTTGCATGTGGGCTGTCCGCTGGACTTTCTCCAGCGCACTCCATGGTGCTCAGCAGTTGATTGCATGTGTTTTCTGTTTCCTTTGCTCAAGTGGTTGCCAGCACCAGACATTCCGTGCGGAATGGCTTACATTCACCCCACAAACATCTAGCACAGGCGTCACTGTACATGTGGCCCTGCCAATAAAGGGGCCGGGCGCACATGCCCGTAGCCAGTCCAACATGATTTCTGCGTGTGTCCCTGTGGTCTTGTTGTATGCACGAAGGCCCTGGGCCCTACAACATTACATTGTGCTGTGTACATTGGATGCAGACATGTCACCGCAGGCAGCGGGTTGGAGCTTGGACATGTAGCTTTGTTGTCACCCACTCAATTCATAAGGGGAGTGGCCAGGGCCATCGTATGCACAGCCAACATGGGTGTGTGACTGCTATTTGAGCACCCCTGAGCGTGGTTCTGTGCTGTAAATGTGCATCTGCATGTGTCTCTATGGCTGTGTGGGTCTCCTTAGTGGGGCGTGGGTGGGCCCTGAAGGGTGATAGAACCCTACGTATGTGTCCTGGTAAGCATTCCATGGGTTCGGCCCCCACCCACACCTGTTGGGCACCTCCATTTGGCATGCTGACACATGGCACTGGGGTGCCATGTGTGGTTGGGTGAAATGTCATTAGCCAGCTGTGCTTGCAGCTGCTTCCTGCTGTATGGTCTTTTTCAGGCTTGGTGCTCCCCCTGAGCAGCTTGGCTGGCCGGGTTTTGGAGGGGGGTTGAGTGAGATATCCATGGGCTGTTGTAGGGTGTCGGTGTCGCCGGTGTGGTGGTCCTCTCCGGTCATCACTGAGGTGATGTGTTCTGTGCACTGCTTTAGGTGTTATGTGCCCCTCTGCGATGTGAAGGGGAGGTGCGTGTTGACTTAGTGTTGACATATCTGTTGGCGCATTGTGCTGGTTTGCATGCAGGGTGTATGGCAATGCTATGCATTGTGGTTGTTTGGGGTGCTGGATTCTTCTGCGGGACAGTGTACATTTGGACTACATGACGGATGTGAGGTCGTACGCGTACATTTCCATTTCACTGTTTCTGACTCTATCAGATGTAGTGGGCATGTTTCTGTGCATGTGCGTAGCCAGTTGTGTCCTCTGTTCTGCAGTGTCGGCTATGTGTATTGTTCCACGTTGTTGTCAATGTGGGTGTGCTGTTCATGCTATGTGTGTGTTCTATGTGTGTGCTGCAGTGTGCCAAGGGGATCTAGAACATGATCCTGGGTGTTTGTGGGTGGGCAGTGTGCTACACCTCGTTGTGCATGTATGCCATTGTGCCCATCTCCCCCAGTCCCTGTTCGTTGCACTCCCTGTTGATGTTGTGTCAGGTCCTCTTGAGCTGTGTATGTACTCCCTACTCCTTGCACCGTCTCCACACTGATGACTGTGGCCTGGGTTTCCTCCAGCTCCTCCCGTGGCGCTGGACTGCCACCTCCTGCTACCGTGGCTGCCTTCCTGTTGGCAGTGGGTTTGTGCCTGGTTTAGGTAGTCATGTCATGCCGTCGCCTATTGGCCTCCTGGATTGGCCTCCTCGGCACTCCGACTGCAATCCAGGTGGTTTGCTAGTGGGTCAGTTGCTGGTAGTGTTCTGTCACCTCCGTGACGCTGGTCTTGTTTTCCTGCGGTCTGCACCCCGTCTTCCTCTCCCTCTTCTCCTTGGCCTTCCCCGACCCCATTCTTCCTTGCTTGTGGTCTGTGGGGGTTGTGGGGTTCGAGTTGGCTTCTGCGCTGGGTCAGGGTGAATCCATGTTGTTACGTGCTTTAGCTTGTTTCTGGTGTGTTGTTTCTGTGGTTTTTATGGTGCATTGTCCCACCAGATGCGTGGGATTTGCAGGCCTGTGGCTGCTTTTTGCTACTTTTTGTACCGTGTTTGGCCTCATCGCATGTTTTTCAGCGTTCGCGTATTGCATTTTTAGCGGTGTGGCATTGATTTTGACGTGGACATTTGCCGCGTTATCTGGTATCTATCGCATGCTACCGCTGCGTTGTGAATTTTACGTTGACACTGGGTTATTTTTCCGCGATAGGTTGCGTTGTGCAAGTTGTGTTACGCTACTCTTGCGATAGTTATCACACATTCTCGTGAATATACCCCTATATGTGTAAAAAACTAACTTATTAGGGCTTTTAACCATTCCTTTTCACCCACTGGTCTTTTCTTGTGCCATTCACATTTTTCTTCAACACAGTACAGTATACAGCATGGGAAAACGTGTAAGCCCACGTCAGAAATTGGCAAGCTTGATTGACTGTGTGTGACAGCATTTTCCATTTCACAAGAAGCACATCTACATACAAAGTAGTTCCTTTCTTTGGAAGGATTATGAAGGCAATGTCCGCTTTTGAAACCAACTTTTTTTTGTTATTTTAGCCAATGCTTTTTTTTAAAGACTGATGAGGACCTCGCATCCCCAATCATTAAAGATTTACAACAGAAAAAATGACAAAACAAAACAAGCATTTGCAAAACCAAAAGGCTGGCTGTCAATCCCAGACCTATTGTTCTTTACTTATGAACACTAAAGCTGCATACTATGTTCCCGTCACTGTTGTGTTCTTCCACCTTATCCACCCCCCTATCTGTGGAATGTGGTGGTATCTCCCTCTAATCTCACTAGCCATGTTGTGCCGCAACCCGTGATGGAAACGAGATGTTGAATAAACAATAAAACATTGAACTGTGGCATACACCAAAGTAAATTAGCTGCATAAACTAATTGAGGACTCACCCAGGGTATGGAACGAACTTTATGAATACAGTAATATTTTTGAGAAGCACTTTTTCCAAAAATAACTGCACTCTATCATGTTCCTTGTACACAGTCCATGAGCATTAACTTGTTCCACCACTAAATACCATTGATTGAGCTTTTGAACTTTAAATACAAATTGCATATGCATGCAACAATACATCACCTTGATCCCTGGAAATTTACCATTCGTCGGACATTGAAGGAAATCTCCATTTCCTTCCTCTCCTCAGGTGTATTGCGTCCTTTCCACATTGACAGATTGCCCTGTACCATTTTATGTCTAGTTGGAGTAATACACATATTTGTTCAGACGATTATTTGCATAACCTCGGTTTCTCAATCACCAAGTTGGACTTTTCCTGCTGATTCAAGCTAATTCAGCAAACCCAGGATTTATTAAAACCCAGAAATGTAAACTTAAACGTGCTAAAGCAACGGGTTTAGGGATACTAGTTGGAAGGCGAAGCAGCATCAATCATTGTCTGCGGCTACTTGAAATACAACTCTGATAGACAGCAGCAAGAAAAGCTTCCTCATCACCTCCACAGCATGCTGCAATTCAATTAGTCATGGTCAGAGGGTGGCATTATTATTCATACATTACTGATTGTTCCTTAAGTAAATAACAGCAGGATGGGGTCTGTGATCCTCTTTGTGCCCGCAGCCTGGACACAAAGGGGGAGGCTGCAGAGACCTGGGTGGGACATTTTGTCTGGGCCTGATCTCTTTTGAAAGAGCTCCACATCAAAATCCCCTGCTCTTGTTTTCTGCAGCCTTCGGGAGATCAGTGTCAGTGTTCGCATACAAAATATCACCAGGCTGCTCCACCTCACACAGTGCAAGCGTGGGTCTTTTTACTGCAGGGAGACCTAAGCAGGCTGTGAAACTGATAATGTTGAAGACACCATTAGGAATACTGAAAATGTACGGTGTAATTTGCCTGCAAATTTGTAAAGTGATGATAGTTTCGAATTAAATGTAAACCGAGTTCTGTTGGACATTTTAAGAAACATGAAAGTGGTAACATAATTTCTTCCCATGAATTGTACTTCTGTTTAAATTGTAGTCTTAGGCCGTAAATATTCAATTAAACAAAAGTTACCCATTAATTAAAAAAAGAACCAATTAAATAAATGCCTTAAATGAATATGAAATCCCGTTATTGGAATTTGCAAAACATTGTCCTGATTTCTCCAAAATGGGGGGGAAAGCTGGTTATGCTATAATTATCAATACAACGGGACCATGATTTGCGTGATTACTGTTTAATCTACATACTCATGCTCACAATTGTAGTCATCCAGCACCAACAAGCAACGACAAAGCCAGTAGTTCGGGCTTAAAGTTAAAAGTGCTCCTTCATATTTTTTAGTGTGTTTGTGAGTCGGTAAAAGCAAAAATGGGTCAAGGGTTGGACACATGCAATGGGTGCGTGCAAAATTTTGTGTGTGGGTGGATGGATGTGTGCATGAATGCATTAATGTATGGGTGACTGCATGAAGCGATGGTGGTATAAATGGATCAGCAAAGGGATGGATGAATGCGTGAGGTTACATGGATAAATAAACAAGTGAATGTGTGGATGGTTGCATGGATGAATAAGTAAATTGAAAAGTGAGTTCATAGACTTGTGGGATGAATGGGACTTGCAAGAAATGTATGTATAGCTACTGGGGCATGACTTGCCATCAGAAATGAAGATGCAAGGTTCTCCTATTCCCCAATCTAACATTATTCTTTTAACCCACCATTAGGAGGTATTAGTGATAACGCATGTGAGTAGATGACGCAAAATGACAATAATTAGCACCAAAATCCAGGGCCAGTCTTATGCAAGATGTTGGCAACATTATGCCATCGATGCCAGACCAAACAGTAGGAAAGGGGCAGTCCCATTATGCCAAAAATGGCCTTATGATTCTGAGAATTACCAAGATTGTGCCAGGAATAGCATAAGCCAGAAGTGGAGATCAAAGTGCCATGAATTAAAACATTAAACCAGTAATTAACTCTACTATAGCAGTGCCAACATTATGATAGAGTTGGGCACCACCATACCATAGATGCCGTGATTAAACTAAGAATTTTTATCAATGTACCAAACCGAGTTGTTAGACCTGGCATCTTTTGGCGTGTTTCCCCTGTGTTTTTGCTTTCTGACCTCCTGGTTTTGACTCTGTTTTTGCTGGTTTAGTGTCACTGCCCACTTTCTCACTGCTGATCCGTGTTAAAGTGCAAGTGCACCTCCTGTAAATTGTGAATATGGATTGATGTTTCCTAGTCGGCTTATTTGATTTAACTTTAAGTACCTAGTATAGTGCACTGTGTGTGCACTGGAGCAGTAAATCAAATGCTTCTAGTGGGCCTGCAGCACTTGTTGTGCCACCCATACAAGCAGCCCTTCAAAGGGTTCTCAGACCTGCCACTGCAGTGTCTGCGCACAGTTGTGAATGCCATGTCGTCCTGGCAAGTGCACCCACTTGCCAGGCCCCAAACCTTTCCTTTTTTACATGTAAGGCACACCTCAGGTAGACCCAAGGTACACCATGCGCATGGTGCAGTGTAGGTAAAAGGTAGGAATGAATGGCAGTTGCTTTGTAACATCTTACAAGCATCACTTCCCATTGGGACAAGATAAAGAAATGGAACTTGGGCTCTCTGAACTTAGAATTTAAAAAGACATCTTTTAGTAAAGAGAGTTTTTATAATGAGTGTTTGAAAATGCCACTTGTAGAAAGTAGGCTTTTTCTTGCTTAACCGTCTAGTGTGCCTCTGCTGGGTTGTGGATTGACTGTCTGGCATTGGAGTGACAGGGGTGGTGGATGTGCCTTCACTGTAGACAGCCACAGGGGGTTTGAGGTGTGTCCTGACTTTCCTGGATGACTAAGGATTGGGCTGAATAGAGCTGGGCTGCATTTAGAGTAGTGGGTGGGAGGAGATTTCCTTCACCTGAATAGGCCTGGTTTGCCATACACAAAAAGTACAGAACTGGTTTGGACCAAGCACAGAGACTCTCTGCCACAGAACAACAAAGGAAAATGTGGTATACATTTTGGGGTCCGGACCCCAAATCTTTAGAACTCTTTTGGACTGAGAAACCTGCAAAGAAGAAGAGCTGGAGAAGCTGCGAAGAGGAACTACCTCTTTGCTGTGGGATTTGCTGTGTTGGCTGCTTTTGTCTTGGGCAGAGAAAGGACTGAATGAATGTTCTGCAACTTCTTTGTTTGAGTTTCTCCAAGGGCTTGAAGTAGAGCTTGCCCCCTACTCAAGAAGTCTCAGAAACAGCAAAGACTTCATGCTCATCTGCTACGAGCACTGGGAATTGAGTGCTTTGTGCTGTAACAGAACAAAAAGCAACCTGCCAGCACCCTGATTAGCACCGCATCACTTCACACCACAGCCCTGGCCTCACCAGCGCCACTGGACGACCGTCACCGAGCTGCTGCCTGCACCGCAACCTGAGGGCACAGTGCGCTGCACAGCTGCACTTCGCACCGCAGCCCCAATGCCTGCCTACGCCGGTGCTCCTGACTTCAACCTCGAGGAGTTCGATCTGCAACGCAAGTGACTTCAAGGGCCTCACAAGTCCTGCACCAATGTCCAGAACCGACGCCTGGCGACACTGGCTCTTCAATGCTCACCTTGAGGTCACCGACAGCCAGCATTTCTAAGAGGTACTGTTTTGCAGGTCTTCTCGACACCGTTGCAGGCCCGTGACACTGCAGTTAGCCAGAACTGTTTGGATTTGTTGTTCACAAAGCCATGATAGCCCCAGACAGAGATATCGACTTCAAGGAACAGTATTTTAAGGTTATTTTGAGCATTGATTTTTCTGAGAACTGTACGGTGTATTTTTTCATGTCTTTGGTCTTGTTTAAAATATTGGAAATGTTTCCAAAACTACTGTGTTTTGTAGTGTTTTCACTGTATTACTCATGGTTTTTGGCAAGTGCATCACACACTGCCTCTGAGATTAGACTGACTGCTCGTGCTCACCTACCACGGGGTGAGCAGGGGTTTTAGAAGTGTATCCCCCTAGAAGAAGGGTCCCTTTTTGAACCGGGTAACAACCTGCCAACTAAAGACTTCCATTTCTAACACCAGTACTCTATCAGAAGTGAGTGTTGTCATGCCATGGGTGTTCAGTATGTCAAGATTCCCCACTGTTATGACAGAACTAGCACTATGATAGAAATAATAGCCATTGTTCCAAGAATGCCTAATTTATTCCATAATTTACCTCCATTATGCCAAGAATCAGCACCATATTTCTAGAACCAGTCTTACGACAGGGGTAGGTACCATCAAATTATGGGTATACACTGTGTTCCAAGAATGACCACCATTATGCTATGGCCAACATAAATAATTACATGGCTGAGTACTGTAGGCCTCTACTAGTGTAACACACAAAAAAGGACAGCAGAACTGTAGCTCTGTGCCAAACCTCTCACATGGACAACAATGTTTTAACTATCTGCATCACTTATAGGACAGTGGAGTGATTACAACTGCCTAGTGCCATCGGATGTATAGCTGCTGCATGGAGGTCATGTGTAAATTGACTAGCTTACATATGTTCTGGCCCTATTCTGTACATCAAGGAATCTTGAATAGAACTTTCCAGTACTGCATATAGGATGAGAAAGACACTGAAAATGCACACAACCTATTTTTAGGAGGCACCATGTTACAGATACCCCATGTGATGAATTTGAAATGAAAGTATACAAGTTCATAGATCATTGTGGCTGCAGGGTCAATAATCTTGATGGGCAGATACTAAGGTACTCATTTAGAGACTGACAAAGTGGGAATATTACCAAATATTGGCGATGTCCCTGTCCCATCAAACTCACATGCCTCATTTAGAGTCAGGGGAATGGCAGAGTTTCTGATGGAAGAGCTTCAACCATCCCTGCCATTGATAACTCTTTAACTGTTGACCAGTCTACCAAAAGGTCTTCTGGTCACAGTAACATTATCCCACCCTACTTAGGGAGGGCCAACTGTCACTGATTTGCCACCTGAACCTGCCATATGAGCAATGGTGGACCTGAACAGGAAAACAATCAATGTCCCTCTCACTTTTAATCTTCCTGCAAACAGGATCATTGCTATTTTGCTTTTTTAATCAACTTCCATTGTTAGAGTTTGTGAATAAAAAAATAAATGCAGACCAGGCCAAAAGAAACATGGAAGCCCACTTGGTCTGGGCAAGGGAGGCGGGGACTCCCATGATCCAGTGGCCCTAGAGGGGTGGCTGCAGCACTTTAAGTGATGTTCCAAGTGCTGAAATCACCCAGAATCGGTTGCAGGGTCCCAAAAATAAGGGAATACTTAAAAGTTCACAGAGAATCACTACAATTGGCAAATCTCCTACCCGTAGGTAAATGAATAGTGCTTTGAAGGTAGTATATGAATTAATGACCACATGAACAAGATCTGTTTTAACACATCCTAATTTAGAGGCGAAATGACACTCATAAACATCAAGGGAGCAATTAACTATGGCTCCAAACACCTGTTGGTCTTTATGTTAAATGTTACGATTCTGTAATCTGTTGAATTCCACTGATTATTGGAGCAGATTAATTTTGTGGTTATACTGGTGATACACTTTACTAGCTCAGTTTTAAAAAAAAATTGTTCAAATCACCATAAAATTCCTAAAAGGTGAGATAATGTGTGTGATTTCTTCTCCTTGCCCCTTTTCCTTTTCTCTATTCAGAATGTTGCTTGGAGGAGGTTCTCTTTGTTTGTGGATAAGTGGATAAGTCTGCAAACCACATTTTGTTGAGAGAGATGGGATAGGGTAGGTGACCATGAGTAGATTACACAGCTAAGGATCATTTTTGGCAGATCGTACATTGAGCATGACATCCACAAACAAATTCTCCAGTGAGTGCACAAGAAATGGTATTGACTGTTACTTGCTTTTAACAAGAAGCTCAATAAGTTAAATATTTACCACTGACATCTCTATAACCTTCAGATCCCAAGCGTGACTCTTAGAACAGCCAACTTAACACTACATCCATTTGAGGCCAGTAAATTCAGTACTGTAAGAAATGGGTTTATTTCTTGAGAGGCATAAAAGCCCCACTGTTAAAATGAAACTGTTTCTGTACGCGCATTATCCTATGTAAGTTAGCATTTGGGCACCATTTTCTGTTAAGATGCCATTTTGAATCAGAATCAGAATCAGAAATTGTCTTTATTCGGTTAAAAAGTTTAAAACCATCAAAGCACAGTACAGCATTTCATTTAACAATTTTCACATTTTAAATGACTAGATACAAACTACAGGTAGCACTGAGTACATTACAAAATTACAAACTTGGTTGAAATAAATACAGTTAAAAACACTTTGTCACCCACAGAATCTTGGTCAGAAAGCACCCAGTCACAGGGGGGCCATAGCAAAATTAGGCTAACAATGTTTTATTTCGGGTCCTAATCGCCCCAATGATGTAACTTGCCACCCCAAAGCAGACCATTGGAGACCCAGGCATTTGTAAAAAAGTCAAGGCCGGTCTGACTTGGTCAAAATTTTGGCCCCGGAACAATGGGACAATAAATTTCCTACAATGGGGCACATAAAACTTACAGAAAAAGATCATGTGAAGGGTATTCTGATCAGAACAATTGTCACATGGACACTGCCCCAGTGTCCCCACTTGTGCAAAGCCTATTGGGTAGGATAGTAACCATGGGAGCATATTGTACTTAAATCTTATCAGCACAAAGCGATGGAACGGCTTGTTTATATGAGTTAAGTACGGCCGGATGTCTTTAGATATACTCAACATTATAAAACTCCTCATCGATGGTTTCACCAGTTCCTCTTCTTCTCTCTGTGACTGTATCCTGTTCAGAAACAGGGCCTTTACAGCTTTAATAGCACTTTTACTCAAAGCCACAGGGTTCGTAAACAGTTCAGGACAACCCATTAACTCAGTTTGAGTTTTAATATAGCTGATCCATTTTGAATCATGATTTAAACTAATCCTTTGCTATTTCTGAGAAAAGGCTTCTACTGAGTTTCACTTCCCCAAGGCTGGGGTTTTGCTTCACTAATGAATAGACTGTTCTTATTAGCGCATGCCTTTCACACTAGAAACAGGCCTTCTCCCACTTGTCTGGTGACAGGCCTGCCTGGAGTAACCTTCGACTTTGTACTTTATAATATATGAGCACTGAGATTGTTTTTCTCTTGTATTCCATTGCTTTGCAGCAGCTGCCTGGAAAATTCCATTATGGGCGTGTCTTAGTCCAGTTATGAAATGTATCTAATGTATCTTTATGCTTGTCAATTTCAGTCTCTCTGCAGCACTCCAAGCGACTGGGCAGACTGAGCTCCACTCTGAGTGTACCTGAATAAATAGTTATTGGTTTGTATTCTCTACTGTCTGACTGACTCTTCATTTGGCATGGAAGGCTGAGAGATGGTCGTTAGTGACCCAAGTGACCCGAATAGGGCCACTTCCTTCAGTTGGCGCCCGAACAGGAACTCCTTCACATGAGTGACCCATCCCATTTGCATGGACGGGGGAAGGTCGAGGCTATCGTTGGGTTGGACTGACGGTTTAGGGATCACTGCCCGATGAGTATCGATTGCTAACAGCTGCCCCTTCTGTCTTGCCGGTGGGCGCGTCTCCCAGTGGTCATCCCGACTAGAGTCCCGAACGGCGAAACCCTTGTTTCTGACTGTTTGGTCTGAAGAGTCGGCAGTGGAGAATCAGTTTGTTTGTGCTACTCCCATCAGGTGAGTTTGTTTTGGTTTTTGTAGATATGGTACCATTGTGAGATGCCTGGAATAAGTAAGTTTTTCTCTTTGAGTTGTCGTTGTTGTTCTGCAGATGCTCAATTAGAAGCCCAGCCGGCACCACCAGAAGACATTCCTAATTTTGAAGTGTATGTGAAACACGGTCTTGGCCCTATTATGTTTAGTACACTATGGCACAAACATATGAGGGACAATGCTGAGTTACAGTGGCCGTGACAGGCACTTTTGATGAACAAAAGATTTGGTTTTTGCAGGAACAGTTATTCAAAAGACGAAATAGGCAGTCTATGTTTGACTCCCTTAGATCGTGGAGGAAAGTAGCTAGGCAGAGACGGTTGAAGATGGAAAACGATGCATGGAAAGAGAAGATTCAACCGTTGACCCAGAAAGATGTAGCCTATGATAGAGAAAAGCAAGAGGCAGAAGTTGAATGTGAAGAAGGAGGTTTCATTTACAGAATGATAAATCTTATTTTGGCCAAGAGGGAAATGATACTTTTGTGGAGTAATTGTTAGACACTTGGCCCCTGCCCCCATATGCCCCACAGACGATATATCCTGTTGTTACTTCGTTATAAAAGCAGCCTGTTAGGTT
Source organism: Lissotriton helveticus (assembly GCF_964261635.1). Taxonomy (NCBI): domain Eukaryota; kingdom Metazoa; phylum Chordata; class Amphibia; order Caudata; family Salamandridae; genus Lissotriton; species Lissotriton helveticus. The sequence continues at coordinate 1,534,814,138 of NC_136067.1, forward strand.
GGCTCTAACTATTCTTGTGTCTACTGCTGTTGTCTCGATGGCTTTGGCCACGGCACCCCCTGCTCCCTCTCTGTCTTCACCATCTGTGGCAACTGTGACTGTTAGTTTATCTACTGTCCCATCTCCTATACCTGCTGCTGTTTCGTCCCCGGTGCAACAGCCAGCTACGATTGTACCTGTTACTTCTGTTGCTTCCCCTTCTATGGTTCTTCATCTACCAACAATTTCAAGTGTTGAGACGCCGGTACGCGGATTAGAGGCTAGAAATTGGACGAAATTCAAGGAGCGAATGGGCCCATTGGTGCGATCTGGGTGGGGGGGGGGGGTAAACAGTCATAATATCGATTACAAAATATAGAATGGACATAATATCGAAGTGAAAATATAGAATGGACAAAATATCGAATGGACACAATATAGTGGTTAAAAATATCGAATTTAAGGTAAGTAATATCGATTTTCAAAATATAGAAGTCAAAATATCTAAGTATACAATATAGGCATTAAATATATCAATTTTTTAATAATATCAATTTTTTAAAGTGTTTTGTATGTTAGTATATGTGTGAAAAGTGTATATTAATTTTTGTAATGTATGTTTAATGTATTTTAAGTAATGAATTTTATGTTATTTAATTTTTGCATAATTTAATTCTGTAGCGGGTTGTGGGTTTATAGGGGAATAGGGTGGGAAGTAATTTAATTATGTTAAATTAAATATTAATTTTTAGCAATTACTATTAATTTTTAATTACATTTTGCTTTCTAGTTCTGTAGCGGGTTGTGGGTTTATAGGGGAATAGGGTGGGAAGTAATTTAATTGTAATTAATTAAATATTTTTATTTATTTATTGGTATTCATTTTGAATTTATTGTTATTTTTTAATTGGTAATTAATTTTTATTAATTGCCAATTAATTTGTATTAATTGATTAATTGTTAATTATGTTAATTTTCTAAATTTATTTTCTGTAGCGGGTTGTGGGGTTATAGGGGAATAGGGTGGGAACTAATTTAATTGTAATTAAGTAAATAATTGTTTTCATTTATTGGTATTGATTTTAAATTTATTGTTCATTAATTTTTAATTGGTAATTAATTTCTATTAATTGACAATTACTTTTTATTAATTTGTAATTATTTTGTATTAATTAAATATTTGATAATTATGATAATTGTATTAATGTATTTTCTGTAGTGGGATGTGGGTTTATAGGGGAATAGGGTGGGATGTAATGTAATTGTAATTAATTACATATTAAAAATACTTTTTGTGTATTGATAATTAATTTACTGTTAATTTTTAATTGGTATTAATTTTTCTAATTAATTAGTTTTTGTTATTGAAAATTAATTAGTTGTTAAATAATTATGAATAGGTTATTAATTTTTAATAACTAATATGTAGTTGTATTTCTGATTAATTATTACATAATATTAAATTGGTTATTAATTTCAATTAATGTTTTATTGGTATTGATACTTAATTTATTTTTATTAATATATTAAATCATTACTTTCCCTACTGTTAAACTCACTGGAGTGGGAATAGTAATTTTCACCCTCCCGCTATCCAACGCTTTCCCTACTGTTGCACTCTCTGGAGTGGGAATAGTATTTTTTACCCCTACGCTATCCAACGCTTTCCGTACTGTTGCACTCTCTGGAGTGGGAATAGTAATTTTTACCCCTACGCTATCCAAAGCTTTCCCTACTGTTGCACTATCTGGATTGGGAATAGTAATTTTCACACTCCCGCTATCCAACGCTTTCCCTACTGTTGCACTCTCTGGAGTGGGAATAGTACTTTATTACCCCTACGCTATCCAACGCTTTCCCTACTGTTGCACTCTCTGGAGTGGGAATAGTAATTTTTACCCCTACGCTATCCAATGCTTTCCCTACTGTTGAACTCTCTGGAGTGGAAATAGTAATTTTTACCCTTCCAATATCCAACGCTTTCCCTACTGTTACACTCTCTGGAGTGGGAATAGTAATTTTTACCCCTACGCTATCCAATGCTTTCCCTACTGTTGCACGCTCTGGAGTTGGAATAGTAATTTTTACCCTCCCGCTATCCAACGCTTTCTCTACTGTTGCAATCTCTGGAGTGGGAATAGTAATTTTTACCCTTATGCTATCCAACGCTTTCCCTACTGTTGCACTCACTGGAGTGGGAATAGTATTTTTTACCCCTACGCTATCCAACACTTTCCCTACTGTTGCACTCTCTGGAGTGGGAATAGTAATTTTTACCCCTACGCTATCCAAAGCTTTCCCTACTGTTGCACTCTCTGGAGTGGGAATAGTATTTTTTACCCCTACGCTATCCAACGCTTTCCCTACTGTTGCACTCACTGGAGTGGGAATAGTATTTTTTACCCCTAGGCTATCCAACGCTTTCCCTACTGTTGCACTCTCTGGAGTGGGAATAGTAATTTTTACCCTTCCAATATCCAACGCTTTCCCTACTGTTGCACTCTCTGGAGTGGGAATAGTATTTTTTACCCCTAGGCTATCCAACGCTTTCCCTACTGTTGCACTCTCTGGAGTGGGAATAGTAATTTTTACCCTTCCAATATCCAACGCTTTCCCTACTGTTGCACTCTCTGGAGTGGGAATAGTAATTTTTACCCCTACGCTATCCAACGCTTTCCCTACTGTTGCACGCTCTGGAGCTGGAATAGTAATTTTTACCCTCCCGCTATCCAACGCTTTCTCTACTGTTGCACTCTCTGGAGTGGGAATAGTAATTTTTACCCTTATGCTATCCAACGCTTTCCCTACTGTTGCACTCACTGGAGTGGGAATAGTATTTTTTACCCCTACGCTATCCAACACTTTCCCTACTGTTGCACTCTCTGGAGTGGGAATAGTAATTTTTACCCCTACGCTATCCAAAGCTTTCTCTACTGTTGCACTCTCTGGAGTGGGAATAGTAATTTTTACCCTTATGCTATCCAACGCTTTCCCTACTGTTGCACTCACTGGAGTGGGAATAGTAGTTTTTTACCCCTACGCTATCCAACACTTTCCCTACTGTTGCACTCTCTGGAGTGGGAATAGTCATTTTTACCCCTACGCTATCCAAAGCTTTCCCTACTGTTGCACTCTCTGGAGTGGGAATAGTATTTTTTACCCCTACGCTATCCAACGCTTTCCCTACTGTTGCACTCACTGGAGTGGGAATAGTATTTTTTACCCCTACGCTATCCAACGCTTTCCCTACTGTTGCACTCACTGGAGTGGTAATATTAAATGTTACCCTTCTGCTATCCTACGGTAAAATATTGTACATTTTTTATTAATAACTTAAATTAATTATATCTTAATTTTAAGGTTATTTGAGTATTTTTAAGTATGTTTTAGTTAATTATATTTATTATTTCATTAATTTTAAATTACTTTTAAGACATTTAAAAAAATTCGATATTTTGACTGACTATCCGCCTGATTCATCAAGCTAAATTGCACTCGCAAAGGGCAAGATTCTCAGAATTTTGCCTTTTGCGAGTGCAATTTTTGCATTTGGGATTCATCATCCCAAATGCAAAATTCGCTATTTAAGAATTCGCACATTTGCGAAGAATTGAATTTAAGTAATCTCTATTTGAGATTCCTTAAATGCAATTCATGAAGCATTTTAAAATTGCGAAATTGCAATTTTGGGCTGCTATTTACCGAGAGGTCAGACCTCTCGGTAAATAGCAAAAACTTAGAAAAATGCATTTAAATGCATTTTTCTAAGTTGCATGTTGCACACACACATGTCCTTTGGACATGTGTGTGCGCAACACCTGTTTCAATTTGCATTTAAGGGGTGCTACAGGGTGTCCTTTGGACACCCCTGGCACCCTTTAAATCGCTATCTTCTTTGCGATTAGCTAATTGCTAATCGCAAATAAGGAATACTCCCCAATCATTCCTATGGGCCTTTTGGCCCATAGGAATGTATGGGGAGTTATTCCTTATTTGCGATTAGCAATTTGCTACTCGCAAATAAGGAATGTGTAGGAATCGCTATTTATTTAGCAATTCCTACATGAATCCCGTTTTGCAAGTCCTTAATAGCGATTCCTTATGAATCGCTATTAGGGGCTCGCAAAACGGGAGATTGATGAATCAGGCTGTATATTTTTACAGACTATATTTTGGATTCGATATTTTTGTACTTACCTGTTTGTAGATAGGAATCCGATATTTTGGCATTCTATATTTTGGTGACTATATTTTGGTAAGTCTATATTTTGTCATTCTATATTATGTCAGTGATCCGGGGTGGGGGATGAGGAGGAGAAGAAGGTAGTAGCTGATCAGGCTGCCAGTGGGGTCGTAATCCCATTTATAGCGCGGAGGATGTTTGGACAGTTATGCAAGATTTTGAGCCCTTAGTACAGAGGCATGATCTTAAGCATATGTCTGCTACGTTGATTGGTCTTTGGCAGCAACATTTTGGGGATGATGCACCGCTAATTTTATTTGATATTGGAGATCATGTGTATGCTAGTTGTTGGAGCCCGGCCAAGTATTCTGGAATATTACGACATTGATCACTTATAGGGGTAGGTTGCGTGAGAAGAGTCCTACCCGGGTATCCCAGTTTCCGATATGAGAGGTTCATCCTATATATCATCCAGAAATACCAGAGTTAACAGATCAGCACGGTACTGTCACCCAGCCGTTTTCAAGAACAGTGGGTTTATACTCCGTGGAAAAGAAGTGAGGTTTTATCCCATAAGACTCATTTGCCTGATCCTTATTTTGGCCTTCTTGTTCCAGTTGATATTTGGAGACAGGTTCATACTCAAGTTCACGTAGCGGAGATGGGAGGCACCTGGGAGGCGCTCAAGGGATGGGATCAGTAACGGAAGCCAGGTGATAAACCTTGAGCTGAAATACTTGCTTTACTACATCGTATCATTATGTGTATGCATTCGCTAGTTCTGCCGTAGAAGGTGAGTTGGGATAAGTTGACGGCTTATTGGCAGAAAAAGGATAAAAGTGTATCGTTTAAAGATACTTTTTTGAATTATAGTGGGCCGGATATGTCTATTGAGGGAGGAGTTAGGTTGTTTGTTGACAGGTTTTTTCTAATTTACTTCCTGAAATTGCGGCTCATTTACAGGCATCTGAGAGTACTTGGTCCACCTCTTCCCCTCTGTCATTTTGAATATGGCTCAATATTATGGACACTGTGATCAGGAGGAGAGGGAGTGGACAGTTAAAAAGCATAAGGATTTAAAGATGAAGGTGTTGTTGCAGCAAGCGTTTTGACGGAATGGCAGAGTACATGGTGGTCCTGCCAGACAGCTTCCACGCACTAGTAGGCAGCTGACCACAACACCTTTGGGCCGAATCATTGTGCATATTGTAAGGAGGAGGGCCATTGGCGTAGCGAGTGTCCTGTGCCTTTGCAAAAGGTGGCGGTTCCTAGAGGGCGAGGTCCTTGTGGACAAGGTTGCGGGACTGATAGAGCTGCGGTTTCACAGGGCCGTTCTGATACCAATTGTTTTGATGACCCTCGTGATGGACATTCTTATCATGATGATTACGATATGGATGAAGCGACAGGGATGTCTTATAGCTGGGATAGCCAGGGACATAGTGACGGACCAGTTCCAATACCTGTAGACCAACATGGTCCTTAGGTCACTGTGGAGTTGCAAGGTTCAACAAAGGAATTTTAGGTGGAAACAGGTGGAACAAAGAGTTCTGTTTCTCGGCATATGGTCCCTGGGCGGCCCTGGCCATAATAATATTTTGGTAGGTTTTTCAGATATACCGGTTGTAAGCCCCATTTCACGACCCCTAGCGTTGATTGTTGGTCCTTTTACTGTGGATTGCCCTTTTTTGTTGACGTCCAATTGTGGTGAAAATTTGATGGGTTTCGATTTATTGAAGAAACTGCATGCTACTATTTATTGTTCCCCGGAAGGTGTTTATATGACAATGGGCCCAAATGTGAGTACTAAACAGTGCCCGTCTCATCCTCTTCCCATTGAATTTGCTAATGTACTATCCACTTTATGGGCGATAGGTGACACAGATGTAGGATTATTGCATATACCACCAGTTTTGATACAGGTCAAAGACAATGCTATTTTGCCTCGCATTCTTCAGTATGAGATACCTCAGATGGGAGACGAGCCCTACAGATTATTCAGGATTTGACACAAAAAGGAGCAGTTGAGGAGGCGTCTGCTAATATTTGTAATAGTCCTACCCTTCTGATTCTCAAACAGACACACCCAGATTCCCCTGATGATCAAGAGGGTGTTTACCGTTTTGTGATTGCTTTGCAAGAGGTTAATAAAATCGTGGTTCCTCACTTTCCGGTGGTTCCTGATATCACCACGCTTCTGACAATGATTCCTTCTACTGCTAAATTCTTTTCTGTAATTTATTTGAAAAATGCATTCTTTAGTATCCCTATACATCCAGATAGTAGATATCTGTTTGGGTTCACCATAGCTGGTAGGAGCTTTAGATTCTGTTGAGCTTCTCAGGGCTATACAGAAAGTCTGACTATTTATAGTCAAGCTTTAAATAGTCAGTTGGATTCCCTTTCACTTCCCTCAGGTAAAGTAATGGTGCAATATGACGTTGACCTCCTCATTGCTTCTGACATGGGACAAGGTTGTAAAGACAGTATACCTAAACTGTTGCTACATTTAGCTCACCATGGACATAAAGTTTCCCATTCTAAATTTCAGTATTGTCGACAGGAGGTCACATATTTAGGTCACCTACTGTCGAAGGAGGGTAGGAGATTGACCCCTGAACGTATTAGTATCATTGTTAAAATGTCCATTCCACAAACTCAAAAAGATATGCGTGCTTTTAAAGGTATCACTTGCTACTGTCCCCAGTGGATACCTAACTACTCCCTACTAATCAAACCCTTGCTTACACTAACAAAGAGAGAAGTACATGTGCCTTTGCCTTGGACACCTGAATGTCAGCAGGCTTTTAAGCAACTTGAAAGCTGCGATTTGTTCAGCTCCAGTATTTGGCACACCTAACTATGGTAAGCCATTTGTGTTATACGTCCATGAGATGGCTGGTTGTGCACTTTCTGTCTTAACACAACAATTTAGGGATAAGCAACAGCCGTGTGCTTATTTCTCTGCTGTGCTTGATCCTGTCGAAAGAGCCCTCCTGAGTTGTCTAAGAGCGATCGCGGCTGTGGCCATCTCGATCAGACAGTCGGCTGGACTCATACTTGATACTGATCTCACAGTCATGGTACCCCATGCTGTGGACACGCTCTTGAATAAGACAAAGACACAGCACCTCACCAGTGCACGTCTTAACGGTTATGTACTGACATTGTAGGCTAAACATATCGCGATTAATAGATGTGCTACTCTGAATCCAGCCACGTTACTACCCCTCCCTTCTGAGAGTGATGAAGTTGACAAACATGATTGTATTTTCTGAATGGAGGAATAGACGAAAGGACGAGTAGCTTGACTGATGTTCCCTTATCTGACCCACAAGGGGAACTATATGTTGATGGCTCTTGTTTTAAATTATCAGATGGCACCACCACTGCAGCCTTCTTGTTTTAAATTATTAGATGGCACCACCACTGCAGCCTATGCTATTACCACATTGCGCACGGTGGTAGAGACATCACAGGTCCCTTATCAGTCATCTCAAGCTAGTTGCCCTTATTCAAGCTTGTGAACTAAGCAAGGGGCTGGTTGTCAATATTTATACTGACAGCCAGTATGACTTTGGGGTCGTGCATAATTTTGGGTGACTCTGGGTGGAGAGAGGGTTCCTTACCTCACATGGCAACAAAATACAGCATGGGCACCTTATATTGTGGCTTTTGTCTGCTTTGACACTCCTTAAGAAATTGGCAATTGTGAAGTGTAGTGCCTACCAGAAGGTCACTGATGATATAGGTAGAGAAAATGCTTTTGCAAATCAGATAGCTAAGGAAACAGCCCAGACAAAGATGAAAAGAATGTTTGTAGCAGGTCCAGCTAGGTGGGTCCCTGAGGTTGTCATGTTTGAATATACCCTTTAAAATGTAAAAGAAAAACAAAGTGAAGCCACAATAGAAGAATTAGCGGTGTGGCAGAAAAGTATAGCACAGTTGATGACAAAGGATGTTGGATTGATAACAGCTGCATACTTAGTGAAGTTCTGCATGGTATGCATGATGAATAATCCAAGGAAGGGTACTCCTACACAGCCTGGTAACCTTGCACCACCCACCTTTCCTTTTGAAGTCCTTCAAATGGACTACATAGAGTTAGAGAGATTTAATAATCTGATGTATGTTCTTGTGGTTGTATGTGCATTCAGTAAATGGGTTGAGGCTTACCACACTAAAGACAATACAGCCATTATGACTGCAGAGGTACTCCTGAAGGAGTTCTTTCCTTGTTTCGGCTTGCCCCAAGTGACCTGGAGTGACAACGGAAGTCATTTTAATTGCAAAAAGTGATTCAATTGATCTGTGAGGGTCTCCATGTTAGGCAGAAATTCCATGCTGCCAATCATTCCCAGTCAGTAGGAGTAGTTGAGACGTACAATGGTACTCTCAAACTAAAACTGGCAAAGATACAGGAGATATCGGGATTGACGTTGGCCAGATGCTTTGCCGTTAGCTCTTTTGTCAACAAGAATGACAGCTTATTCTAGAACAGGATTGTCACCGTATGAGGCCGTGTTTGGACTTTATTTATTTATTTATATATTTACATCAGTAAATATCTGGGGTGTCCCGCATCCTCAACGTTTTTCTGATATTGAGTACCCTATGTTACTTGATTATCTGAACCAGTTAACAGAAAGTTTACGTTCTATTCACCAACAGGTTTGGGAGTCCCTGCCTTCTACACCAGAGGGACCTGGCCACAATATCCTGCCCGGGGATTTAGTCCTGCTTCAGAACTTCCAGCGAAAGAAAAGTTTGGAGCCACATTGGAAGGGGCTCCAGGTCCTATTGGTGACGTGTACCGCAGTGAAGGTTGCTGGCTGTAAGAACTGGATACATGCTACCCACTGTCGAAGGGTTCCTTTGCCATAACCCTACAATCAGTGATTCGCTGATGGCATTGGGGAATCCGAGTGCGAGCAAGTGCCTTGTTTTGTCCCCGTTGTCGATGCCCAGCTGATTTGGACTCAATTGGATAAGGAGAATGAAGATGTGTTAAATGCGGCTGTTCCCCCGGAGATACGATCTATCCAAGAGCCATTGTTTACCGACCCTATATTGCCTGGAGTTGCCAGGTCCAATTTACGCTCTCGGCTGAGAGAAAGTGTACCCAAGGAGAAAAAAGATTAGGGATGGCCTGTGTAAGATAGGTTGTACTGAGTTATATTACCAACGGATATTTCTTGAGTTTGTTGAAGAATTTTACTTAGTTTAGTTTAGTTGCCTGAACATTACATAGGGAAGACCAAGGTATACCGAGGAGGTATACCATTGTGATCGACGTGGGATACTGACTTTGAGCATAGCAAGCTCCACTGCCGGTGCTCAAGAGTGCCACCATATTGATGGCTAATAACAGCCTATATCTGTAAGGCTCTGACAGACACTGGGAACTTGTCTATTTCTTTAGCATTTTGCCCCATCACACCATTCGTTATGCATCCCTTTCGTAGGCTGGTTGATTCGTGTGGCCCAGCATAATGTGGTGTGGACTCATATCAAGAAAATGGCATGTGTTGGTCTTGTGGTTTTATTGCTAATCACCTTGTGTGGGGTGTCATAGCTTTTGGAAAATGGTCAGGATTTGCCTTTACATACCAAGGTTAAAGATATTTCCCCACCAAGAAAGAAAAGGACAGCCCCAAGCAATGTGTTTCTAGATATGCATAAGAGATTTTTTGGAGAAGGGAATGCCTGCTATCCCACTGAGTCCGTCACTAGTTTATGGACCGCGTACCCATTATCTCTATACCTACACTCGTCCAGAGCAATGTACTGAAGTGAATGAAGTTTTTGGTTTTGGCTATCCGGGACCTTGTCAATATCATAGAAAGCCACCGGGAATGGGTTATCCAAAGTGTGACAATAACACATATTGCGACAACTTTTATATGGTAGAACAGAATGTTACAATAGGGGGTTGGCACTATAAGGAATTGATAGTTACCCGAGACACTGGTTATTATCCGCTTGTTGCCCCATCGTGAATAGTACAGACACTTCTCTGTATATCAATTGTTCTGGAATAGTGCTGTACAAAAATACAATACCCCTGGTGAATGACAAAGATCTGAGTACGTTCGTAATGACTACTAGATATGCCGCAGTAGATTACGAAGGACCAATTTAGGCACAACTTGGGTTTTATTTTTTGTCTAACGGTACTTTTTCTAATGTTCAAAATGGTACTGATGATGTTGCTCTTGGGATGGTGTTGTCCTTAAAGGTAAATATGGAAAAGCTAATATTCGTTGGGTTAAGAGGACTTTGACCAAAGAGTTCTGTGAGGGAGTGACCAATATTGAGGTCAATAATTATAGTAATGGGATCACTTTTGGGTACATACGTCCATTTTCACTTTGGGTGGTACCTCCATGGCTCGGGGTGAAAAAGACAGAAAATATTTTGGGTGCAAGTTGCAAATATTGTCCAACACTACAGAGGCTGCATTACGTGACATCACCACTCAATTGGAGAGCATGCAAATATATTCAGAGCAGACTAGATATGCAGTGGATTCATTGTTCAAACGCTCCGTCCATCATCCCCTTTTGTATCGCGGGTGGATTTTATTTTAGCCAAGAGTGGTTGTGTATGCACTGTAGTGGGAGACCAATGTGAAGTTGGGATCAAAAATATGTAAAAGGACATTACCAAACACATATTAGACATCCTCGATGTCAAGGGAATTGAAAGTAGATATTGGAATTGGTCTCTTTTTGGTGGCTTGGGTTGGATTCTTGAAAAGGTGATAAGTAAAATGATACCAGAACAACAAAACTCCACTCAGTATGCATTGATTTCGAAGAAGCTACCGATCAGGCGCTGCAAAGCACTCCAATGCGCGGTCCTGTTTTGGGCTGCATCATGCTGTGTCTGTCCCGATGTAGCCGCCGATCAGGAGCTGCGAGATGCTGCCATGGGAAGTCCTGCTTTGGACTGCATTTTACAGCATAGGTTCAGATGAAACCTTCAATTGCACTGGGAGGAATGCCCTTTGACTCCAGCCAAGTGTTCAGGAGGCATCTTTTGGGGATCAGAACTCACTCCAGCAGAGGCCAGCAGCAGGGCTCAGGCAGTTCCACTTGTATGTGCAATCAGGTCCTGTTACAGAAGGTCAGCTTTGCTGATGCAAGGAGGCCGCTGAATATTGTTGTGTCCCTTACACAGGAGGTCAGCTAAGTGATCCTTTGATTCACTCTGGGTAGCCTGGGATGAAGGTAAGCAAGTCCAATCTTCCTTCTCAGTGAGCAAGGCATCCTTCAAGCAGCAGGGTAGTCCTTGGGTGGCAGAGCAGTCCTTCTTCTAAAACCTCCACAGGCTCAGGAGTGTTCTAAATAAGGGCGCTTGAGATCCAATTCTAATGCCTGCTGCCAGCTTTTGTGTGGGGGGACTATTTGTCCTACCCTGACATCTGGTTATGGAAGGTTCTTCCCATTCCCATGGCAAGGCTCCAAACTGTCTGGGGGTGACAAAAGGCAGGGCAGACCTGGTGTTATGGTCCTTTGTGTGTGCAGAAGGCAAACCCCTTTGAAGTATAAGTGGGGCTCACCCCCATCCTGACGACACCTAAGCCCCATTTGTGTTACTGTCCAGAGGCAATACACAAACTGCAGAGTCATTCAAAGTCAAGAGACCCAGGACACTGGCAGAATGCACAGATGGTTGGGACAAGAAAAGGGCAACTTTGTAAAAGTAAAATAAATAAGAGTGCCAACAAGGGGTTTTGCTCAAACAAACAATTTAAATAGAAATATATAAGCCATTCAGTATGTCATAGCTTGAAATCACAACTTAAATGAAAATTATTTAAATGTAAATAAGGAGGAGAGAATCTCAAAAGCAGGTGCAGATATTCACGTTTTTATATTGAAAGCAGCAAATCTTCAAATGTGCAATAACAGGGGTTCAGAATCTAAATTCCTGCAAACGCTTGTTGAACACAAGATGCTAGGCTTATAATAAATGTTTAACAATGACTAGAGAGGTTTTGCGTTGATTTTCCGGTCTCTGTCATAACATATCAGTGAGAAAATATTCAGGACTGTGTACTTTTCCATCACGGTAAAGATTCTCTACTAATAGATATTTAGAAATTAAACATAACTAACATAGTTCCATGTGAAAAACATCCAGCCACAGTGAAACGAGCTAGGCATGCTCACATAAATGTGAGGATAGAAAACCATCAACCATTCCAAAAAATCATGCTTGTTACTGTGCCGTGAACTATGTTAGTTATGTTTCCTTTCTAAATATCCCTTAGGAGGGGTCCTTTATCTTCATGAAAAAAACACACAGCCCAGAAGATGGTCTCACTGATATGCAGGGCCGGACTGGGAACCAAAACCGGCCTGGAAAAGTGCTCGTCTGGCCCCCCTAGCCCCCCCCCGAGGGGGTTTGGGGTGCCGCCGAGCTCTTTGACAGGGCCGGTTTTCAGCCGATTTCGTTAGAAGGACGATTTTGCAGCTATGCTGCAAAAATGGCCCTGCAACAAAAACGGCCCCCAAACCGGCCCCCCACCCATGCGGTGCACCGGGGGATTGCCCGGTGCCCGCTACGGTGAGTCCGGCCCTGCTGATATGTTACGACCAAGGCCAAAACTTCCTCTCTAGCAACTGTTAAACTTTATTCAGAGCCTAGTATATTGCCTTCAACAGGCTCAATCCGTATGATTAGGAAGTGGGCATTGAATACATTGACATATTGCACACAAATCTGAAATGTACTGCAATGATCATTGCCAATTTATTATGAGATTTACTTTCTGAACCCCTGGTATTGTACGTTTGAAGATTTGCTTCTTTCAATATAAAATTTATGAATATATACAACTGCTTTTGAGATTCTTTCCTCCTTATTTACATTCGAATAATTTCAATTGAATTGTGATGTGAAGCTATGACATACTGAATGACATGTAAATGTGCATGTACCATTGTCTGTTTGAAGAAATCCCTTGTTGAGACTCTTACCTATTTTACTATATTTACCCAAGGTCTCAAGGGAATATTGGGTTGCCCTTTTGTGTTAAATAACTTAGTGAAAGTGGCATTTTTAGAATAGTAACTGAAAATCTGACTTCACCATCAACAACGAATTTAAATTGTAATTCACTTGAGTGTAAACAGCATATTTCTATTTGCTCTCAATCCAAGTCGTCACTTATTAAATGTAATAAGGTAACTCAGTGTTAGTGAATGGGAGAGATAGGCATTACAACAGTGGAGAACATCTTTAGGATTTTTTCACTGCCAAGATATGTAAAACTATGTAAATACAATGCTTCCTGCCCTGCCTACTGTAGGGGTAATAATAAGTATTAAAAAGGAAGGGTTTTAATTGCAAGAGCTTAACTTTCTCCTTGTTAGCTTCACTAAAGGTGAATGTTTCTAAAGCTGCATTGTGGATTACAGCTTCTCCACAGCAGCTCTTTCTACTGACCTTCTTTGCAAGTAATCAAGGCACTCACAGTCACTGCCAGATGCTCTCCTACTGTCCCCATGCACTCCTCACATTTCATATTATAAGATTGGTAATGTTGTATATGTATATCAGGGGTGTTGTTATTGTTAACTTCTACACAATGATATTATACATATGTTAGTAATAACTGAAAAGTACCTTTTTCCTGAATGACACTGCTTTGTTTTGTCTGCAGGAGTCACACTTAAGGCATTGATATTTTACACATAAACACACAGAAAACATTTAAATGTCACACATAAGTAAACATAAACCTTCATAGCTATGGAGGGGAAGGAACTAGTCCACTTAACCGCATGCGTGCGGGCGGAATTCCGCTCGTACGCTGAGATATTCTAAAGCGCATGTTACGTGACGAGCTGGGCTCGTCATCAGCGTAGCAGGAGGCTACCTCATGACGAGCCCAGCTCGTCATCAGCGTCGAAGGGGTTAAACTTCAAAGGGATTTGCTTCCTGCACACAAAGGAACCAGACAGACACCAGGTCTGCCCTGCCTTTTGTCACCCCAGGACAGTTTGGAGCCTTGACAAAGGAAAGGGGAAGACCGTTGCAGAGCCAGATGTGGGTGTGGGACAGGGAGTACCCCCACACAAGGGCTGCAACCAGGTATAAATATTGGACCTCAGGAGCCACTAATTAGAACACTCTTGAACCTGTGCAAGATGCAAAAGAAGGGCCACCCTGCTTCTTGAAGGATTACCTTGCTGTCTGAGAATAAAGATTGGACCTGCTTGCCTTCATCCCAGGCTACCAGAGGTTACTCCAAGGGTCACTTGTCTGACCTCCTGTGAGAGCTACTGGAACACAAGCAGCTTCGGAGGCCTCCTTGCATCTGTCCAACTGACCTGCTGCAACTGGACGAACCTGTAACTGCAACTGGACCTGCTTGAACCCTGCGGCTGGCCTCTGCTGCAGTGAGTCCTGATCCCTAAGAGGTGCCCCTCAAGTCCTGGACCCTTGGCTGTAGTCACAGGGTAATCCTTGTGGTGCAACTGAAGGTTTTATCGGAACCAACGCAGAATGACTCAACCCTATGCAGGACCTCGCATTGCAGCATCTCGCAGCTCCTGATCAGCAATACATTGGACCAACGGAGCACAATGCAGTCCCATGCAGGACCTCACATTTCAGTACCTCGCACTGCTGATTTATGGCTTTATTGAAATGGACACAATGTGGTGCAGACCTGTCAGCAAACAGGTGGTGTGAAGGCAAATAGTTTGATAGGTTTATCACATCAAGGATGTCAGACCTAACAAATACAATAAAATTACTTTATATTAACATCGGATATTTATTGTAATTGAGTAGATTGCATAGCTAGGGACCATTTTTGATAGATCTTACATTGAGCAGGACAGCCACAAAGAATTTCTCCAGTGAGTGTACACAAGTGATGGTATTGATTGCCACATGCTTGCACATAAACGTGACAAGATATCTTATTGAGTTAAATATTTACAACTGACATCTCTAAGACATTCAGTGCACATGTTTGAATCCCATACAGGGTAATTTAGCACTCCATCCTTTTGAGGCCAATAAATTCAGTACCATTAAAAGAGGCTATGTTAACGTCTGTTATTTAGTGAACCTAGAAAACATTACCGTGTGGTACGTAGAATTAATAAAATTTGAATTATAATAATAATAATTATTATTATTTTTATATTTGTCATCATTATCGTTATTGTTGTTGTTATTATTATTATCCAATTCAGCTGACAAGCAGTATATGTATCCAGAAAACAAACAGTGTATGAACAATACCATATTAAGGTGAGCCAGCACTCACCAGTCAGATCCCTAGTTAGCTTTTTGGATCAGTCGATAGTCAGTGGTATCAGATGAAAAGTTACATGTATTTAGGCCAATAAGGGTCATTTTCTTTGTCTTTCTACTAGAACAAACACCACAGGAAGACATAGAGAAGTTCAAAGATAGGTCACCAACTTTTGCTTCTAGCAGATCAATTGGCAAGGGGAGTATTTCTTCTTTGAATGGATTGAATAAGCATCATGGGATGTTAGTGGGGTGGTTGATGGCCAACATCTTAGTGGTGTGCTTAGTTTAGGTACATCGAACCATTTTCAATTCTGCATGCCTTGTATGGCATGTAGTACATTTAAGTCCTTAGAGAGTGAATAATGCAAACAATTATTCTCAACTACTAAATACGAAAATCCAAGTAAAAGGTTCAGTAGTGTGGGAAACTTGCTCTCATAATGGAGTGAGGAGAAGCAGTTTAGTGGCGATGTTGTTATCTTTGTAAAAGATATACATGACTTTTGCTTCTGACGTCCCTGAACAGCTTTATTCTCAGCAAACAAAGTTGAGTTGAAATCAAATATACTTTTATTTTTGACGAAAGTGCTAAAGCTGAAGGAGAATACACTGGCATAATTTCCTATACTATAGACATAGTGTGGTAGAAGAAATGTCATCAGCGGTGTTGAAAAATAACGCTCTCTGAAGGGTCACCCCAGACGTTTTGCCTTCCATTTCCTCTTTTTGCTGAATTTGTTTGTTCGCCTTCTGAATCTGATCACTCTACCACTGCTAACCAGGGATAGAGTGCATGTACTTCTTCCTTAAATGTGTTTGAAATTGGTGTATACCTGATTGACATAAGTCCCTTGTAAAGTAGTACACCATGCACCCATGGTCCTGAAGTTAAATGCTACTAGTGGGCTTGTAGCACTGATAGTGCCACCCACAGAAGTAGCCTTTCAAACCTGTGTCAGGCCTGCCATTGCAAGACCTGTATGTGTAGTTTACAGCCACTTCGACTTGCCATTTAAAACCAAATTGTCAAGATTTAAACTCCCCTTTTATTACATATAGGTCACCCCTAAGGTAGGTCTAAGGTAGCCCTAAGGGCAGGGTGCTATGTAATTAAATGGTTGGATGTGCACCCTTATGTTTTGCATGTCCCGGTTGTAACAAGCAGCCTATTTTGTTTTTCACTGAGGTCTACACCCCTCATGGGGTAGCATTGTGAATTTCTTAATAATCTTTTAAGCTGTAATTCTTGATCAGAGAGGAGCAGCTTTTTGATGTTTCATATGTTTGGAAAGATATGATAAATCCTACTTACTGGCGAGGTTGGATTTAACTTTACTCTTTTAGTTATGCCTTTATTAGAAAGTGTAAAAACTAAACAATGCACCGGACTCTCTACTATTTTTTGAGCTTTTATCCCTTTTGCTCATAAGCTAAACACATTTCTTTATGTTTGTACCTCTATTTTATTAGTGCTCTTTTTAAAGGAGAATTCTTTTCTTCCAATTTTTCAAATAGTGAAAAGGAAAAGTAGTGCACATTTTTACATAAATTACAAATACATTTACATTCATTTACAAACAACTTCCTATACATACTCCTTCACTTTACATACAGCTATATACACAAACCATGAAAAAAAAAGAGTGAATAGAAGTGCAATTTGTACAATACATGATTTAACGGAAGTTAAGGGAAAGTGCGAACTACTTTGCAAGCGTCAGAAACTCGAACGCATTCTTTACAAAAAATCATAGCAGGTATGATTTTTACCACGAAGAGACCTAATTTATAAAAAAGCGTCTGTACATATATATCACTGATAAAGATTCTCTGTGTGTTTTTTAACAGAGCAACTCCTACATCGAAAGGGAAACCTTTGGTTTGCAATCAAAAGAAAAACAAAGGGAGAAAAATAAAAGCCCCCCAGGTATAAAAAAAGAGCGAATAGAGAGCAGAAGTTGTTTAGGGGTATAAAAAAGGTTGTTTTCACATTTTTTTTCCCATACCTTTTGTACAGAGATTCAGAGAGCCCTGATGAGAATCTAGATATTGATTATCCTTGATTCGAAACGCGTCGGCAAAAGAGCATAGAAGAACAAGGGATCTTTTTTCCTGTTCTTACGAACTAAATGTTTAACGACTATATGCTCTTTCAGTGACATAGATATTTGATTTGGGATGTATGGTTTTTTGATTTATGATTTTTTGATTCATGTGCTTTTTAGATTCATGTATTGTACAAATTGCATTTCTATTCACTAGTTGTTTTTCATGGTTTGTGTATATAGCTGTATGCAAAGTGATGGAGTATGTATAGGAAGTTGTTTGTAAATGAATGTAAATGTATTTGTAATTTATGTAAAAATGTGCACTACTTTTCCTTTTCACTATTTGAAAAATTGGAATAAGATAATAATTCTCCTTTAAAAAGAGCACAAATAAAATAGAGGTACAAACATAAAGATATGTGTTTGGCTTATGAGCAAAAGGGATAAAAGCTAAAAAAAATAGTAAGTCTGGCGCATCGTTTAGTTTTGCATTGATGTGGCCCTGCCTGACTCTTTCCTGTGGGCCCAACTCCTCATGTTAGACTATTTATTAGAAAGTGGACATTTCTCTGCACTTACTGCTCTTTGTGCCTCACAGCCTGCCTCTAATACATGGCTGGGCTGGGCTGGGCTGGGTGTCAGCTACATTTGTGCATCCTCAAGATAGCCATAACACAGAACACTCAACTGCATCTGCATTCATCTGCATACTGATGGGTCATCCTGGGCAGGAGGGAGGATAGGAGGTAACAATTCTCTTGAAAAGGTAGTGTCCTGTCTGAACACAAAGGGCTGATTTACCCTCAACAGTTAGGCAGGCAGACAAGACTGGAAAGAGCATATACCTATATCAAATTGTATTCTCTAAGTGCCCCTCTTCCTGTCCATATGCATAGTTGGATCGAGCTATTGCTGAAGAGTTTATTGAAAGGCGGCATCTTGTTCACAGGTAGTTAGAAGTAGAACAAGGAGGCAATTGGTGTTGAATTGAGAAGTGATATTTCTAAGGGTTTCTGGGCAGCACACAGACAGACCAGTTGGTGGTGTGAAAACAGAGAGAGTACGTAAGAGCAAAGAGATAAGGGGCCTCTTTGGGCCTCTAATAGAAGGCAATTGTGGTAGCATGCAGATGGATATCTACAGCAAAAATGTGGGTACCTAGCTACACTCAGAGCATATGATGGGCAGTGGGGCACAGAATTGTGATCATTGGAATAAGAAGGGAGAGGTCATCTGGGAGAATTTAAAGATGACGATTAGCTCTTTTTAGTTTTAAGGGCTGCCATACATTCCATCTTCATGTCCCAGCAACAACTGTTTGTATTACATGTCTCCACATCTGTTGACTGGATGACCATCTCTGTTCCAAACTCTAGTTGACTTTGTCCCTTAGATATCAGATCTAATTATTACCAGATGGTTCTTCTATGTGCCCCTGTCCCATATTCCACAATAAAGTACAACCTGCTCTCCACAATACCCCCTGTATTGTACTACCTATGAGCCATTGATTGCATCCTCTATGTTCACACATTGCTTCATTTAATTTCACCACAAATTGCCATTTTTCCCAGCCTCCATACCATAGATGCTTTTCGTCCTTGCCCACCTGTGGCTCCTTCTTTAAGTGTCTCCAAGTCTTCAATCTCCAGTCTTTAAACACCGATATGTGATGCAATACCATCAGGACCGGATATTCTGTCTTTTTGTTCCATTAACAATTGCTGTCAAAATGTCCCACCACACACTAACTTCCTTTTTGATCCTCTACTTGCCCTTCAGATGCCTGTCGATGTTCATCCTTCATCTTTTTTTCAGATACACACTCTATTTCCCCTCACCCAACTACATTACAGACAGTTTACACCACAGTAAACTTCGAGGTTGGTGGAGCGCAGATGGTGATGGGGTCTTCAAAATGGGCCTCTGATGTACACAAGGCAGAACAATTTGGTTGAAAGATTGACCAGTGGGGTAGGGGGATTAAAAGGGGTGAACCTACTAATTATGGCTCACCAAATGCTTGGGTCTCTCACTATGCGTCCCAGTTTGCCGCTGTGGACGAGGAGGGAGAAGAGCGTGAGGCTCTTCTAAAAGCAATTGAGGGCACAAATCACCTTTCCTTCACCAAAGCCGATATCATTAAAACTTTGAACAATATCCCAAAAGCTAGGGCACCAGGTCTGGACTCCGTTCCAGCAGACCTTTTTATGCATGATAAGGATCTTTGGGCCTCTTCCATTCACCTGCTAGTTAATGGCATTGCGATGGGCTCACCAATACCAGAGTCCTGGAAGGGTGCCGTGATTATCCCAATCTTCAAAAAGGGGGAGTGCTCGGACCCAGGAAACTACAGGCCAATTAGCCTTATTGCTTGCATACAAAAGGTAGTGGCAAGGCTCTTACTGCAGCGTATTCAGGGCTGGATAGAGGAAAACAATATTTTGTCACCTCTACAGGCAGGGTTCCCTAGCCATACCAGTACGATTGACCACGTTTTTAGATTTGTTTTATTATATTGGCGTGTAGTGTTACTGGGGGGGGTATGCTCTTTGCCGCTTTCGTTGATCTTAAATCAGCGTTTGATTTGGTGCCTCGTACTAAGCTGTGGGCAGCCTTACAAGAACAGGGCATCCCATTGGATATCCTGTCACTCCTTATCAGATTGCATGAAGATAATTTTGCCCGAGTCCGCTGGAACCAGCAGGGAAGTGTAACTGATAAATTCCCTATCGCAAGGGGGGTACGCCAAGGGTGTGTACTTGCCCCTACACTCTTCTCACTATACATCAACAGGGTGATCAGCTATTTTGAACAGCAACCAACTGATGCCCCCAAGTTGGATGGCAAGCTGATCCCCCTGTTGATGTTTGCTGACGACACGCTATTGATTTCGAAGACACAGCAGGGCCTCCAGAAGGCCGTTGGAGTCTTTGAAGCTTTCTGTAATGACCATGGTCTTGTCATTAATACATCTAAGACAAAGTTCATGGTCCTACACAAAAATAAATACGCCAGAGGGAAGGTGGTTATGGATGGGGTTCAACTGGAGCAGACCCAAGTATTTAATTATCTGGGCATAACCTTATCATCCAAATTAGACTGGAAACAGCACACCAACCAGCTGATCACGAAGCACGCACAATTGACAGGAGCACTCACTAAGGAATTTTACTTATCTCATACCAGGCCAATCACCCCGGTTCTAAAGATTTACGACGCCAAAGTTGGAGCAGCAGTTCTTTATGGGGCAGAACTGTGGGGGCTCAGTAACTTAAAAAGGTTGACCGGTGCGCAAAATAAATTTTTGCGCAACATCGCAGGCTTACCGGCTTCCACTCCATTGATCCTTCTCCACTATGATCTAGGGTCTCATGGCCTCGAGGATATGGCCAGATACAGATCGGTTGCCTACTGGAGGAGATTATGGGTCACCCCAGAACTCTCCCAGTATGCACGGGCCTTCCTCGAGGTGAGAGACTCCGATAAGGCCCATGAAATACTATGGATGAAGGCGGTAAAAGCAATATATAAGGCTATGGGATTATCTCCATTGTGGGATGACCCAGTAGGGAATCCTTTTCCACCTAGAAAAACATTTCGAGACCTGTACTGGAACATGCTGGAGGCAAAGAGATTTGGCCGCTGTATTGAACCATCGTTTACGGCAGATTTCCTAGAACTTAAGCATTCTCCAGCCTTTGAGGCTTATTGGGACTGGATTACCATCCCAGGGGACAGGAAGAAATATCATCAGATTAGGGTGGGGACATTACCACTAAATGCTCTCACTGCAAAATGGCGTGGGGGACAAGGTTCGGCATGTCCCTTTTGTCCCGATCAGCGGGAAGTCATTGGGCACGTTCTCTTTGCCTGTCCAGAATATAAGGTACCTAGGAGATCTTGGTTAAAACCTATTTGTGTCCAGTTAGGTCTCAAAATGGGTTGTGAGGCTGTCAGGATTTTACGAACTGACAACTCCCAAGCCGTAGTTATAGCCATAGCTAAATTCCTCCACTGGATGTGGATAATTCGGGCCCGTAAAATGAGCCTACAGTAATTTCGGCCTATGACACCTGAGACTGTAAAATGTTCTTAGTGATTAATGTACCTAGTGATCAATTTAAAAATATTTTTTTAAAGAATGAAATGAATTATATATCCATGTTCCTTTTTTTCTTCTTTTTAACATAACTTATTTAATGACTGTAATCTATGGGTTTTATGTTTGGCGGTAGGCCAATAATTGTTAATTGAGAGTTGAAGTGACAAACTGTGGATTTTACTAGCTGTCAATGAAGGGTCATTTTAAAATATTAAATTGTAACTGTCTTTTATGATTGAAAAAAAATCGAAATAAAGACTTTTTGAATTTGACCAGTGTGGGGTGGGGGAATAGCTTCTGGTGCAGAGAGGTGCAGTTGATTTTGGGACAGCAAAAGATGGTATTTGAGACATCTAGGAGTGATAACTGCCTTTTTTAAGGACTGCCAGGATCTGCCTCCCTCTCTGCCAATCTACCACAGATCTCTTTGCATCTGCCCTCAATTGTCCTTAGACTCCTCTGGCATTATATCTTCGATGTGTTTTTCCAATTGCACTTTCTAACTGTCCTAAGGTGAATCTTCTCTCATTTCCCTCTGAATACCACCATCACCAATTGTCTGCTCCAACGCTCTCATGCTTCCTTCTCAATTTCTGCCCAGATACCCCCTTTCCATGCCACCTAACATCTAGTGCTCCCTATGAATGCTCACGGTTCCACCTCAGTATGTCTCTGATTACACATCTTCATATACCCAGTTTTATTTGCGTGTTCCATGATAAAACTGTTGGAATGAAGACTACACATTGGGGCAGTGTGGAGAAAGAATCTCTGGAACTTAAAGAGCCAATTGCCTTCCCTCTGCAACTAGATGACCAATGCCTTTGTTTATACTCATTCATCTTTTATAAGTGTACGTGTGCACATCCTATTTGTTGTAGACTCCCCTCTATGATACCTGGTGCAATAAAAATCCCCTCATAGCTGAGACATATGCCATTCCTCTGTGTCCTTTATGCACCCCCAGCACAGATGAAGGGGACCACCATTTGCCCTCTTTCAGTTATGCTTAGGTGTCCCTTTCCTCTGTGCCTCAGAATCACTTGTTCCAGGATCCTACTGCTTTTGAAGTAGAAGCCCCCGCTCCATGCTATCAAAGTGCTGAGAAAGTATTGTAGCCTCCTTTTCACTTTGCACCCAGGTACTTGGAGCCTACTCTTATGGGGACTACCGGTTTGGGATCTTGTGAGACGTCATCATCAATGCCTCTACAGCCACAAGGAAGCTGTTTTTAAAAAATTCTTCTCAAGGAAAATGGTGGTTCCTTCATATTTCAAAAGAAATGGAATGGCCAAGAATCTCCATTTTCTGAGACCAAGCTAGAATTCCCCCTGCCAAAGGAATGGGTTGTCAACACCCAGGAATTAAGGTTATGACAGCTGTACACAATAGACGCTGAAACTGAGGGAGCAAGAGATAAAATATATAAAAGCAATTAACAGGGCCGGACTGGCCATAGCGGGCACCGGGCATTTCCCCTGTGGGCTGGAATAGAATGGTGAGGGATAGTTTTGAACTGGTAGGGCGGCGTTTTTGGTACAGGGGGCAGGTTTTGCAGCAGTGTTGCGATATCTGCCCCTATACCAAAAACAGCAGCAGAGTTTTCCACCAGCACCCGCTCCCCCCACACAGCTGGTACGAATAATTTGTCAGGGCAGGTTTGCGTTTCCAGTCCGGCCCTGACAATCAATTTATTACACAAGATAGTTTTGTCAGTTAGCTGTGCTCTGCTTTGCTATGCTAGAAGGTATGCCCATTATTCATCAGGTTAAACAAATAAAATCATTCAGCACGTGTGCATAAACACTACTTTTCCATCATTGCCATTATATTAAAGTAAGAAGAATGCCAATTCACCTTACCTTCTTTGAGGGTGCAACCCAGAAGGGCTGGGGATATAAGGCAGTTCAAGGCAAAAGTGCTGTTCATCAAGCAGTAACATTGCTACGGAATGGGAAATGCTTAAGTGGTGTAGATGAGGCCTTGTGCCTAATGACACAGATGATGCTCATTTAAATAGGGCACACCTAAGACTACTGCAAAAGCTCATTTCAGTGTTCTTGAGGGAGAAGTGAGCTGTAGCTTCTTTCTGACAGCCTTCACAAATATTCAAGTTCAAGACTATTGTGGCTAAAAATGTACATTATAGAAATCCCAAATCTTATACATGATTGTACAGTTATACCTAATACAGTGATATACAACATATGATAAAATATGAAAACCTACTGTTGGAAATGGCCTTTTTGCAGGGCCATTTCCAGGTCTTTTGCTTCTTTCTCCTACTTCTCCTGACCTGCTTTTGTTGGCTTTAGGACTCTGGGCACTTTACCACTGTTAATCAGTGCTAAAGTGCATATGTTCTCTGTGTAAATTGTTATTGTGAATGGTCATCCATGATTGGCATATTTTATTTACTGGTAAGTCGCTAGTATAGTGCACTGAGCATTCCAGGACCTGTAAATAAAATGCTACTACTGGGCCTGGAGCACTGATTGTGCCATCCACATGAGTGGCCCTGTAAAGGTATCTCAGACCTGCCATTGTAGTGTTTGCAAGCTCAGTTGCAAACTGCCATGCTGACCTGGCAAGTGCACCCACTTGCCATGCCCTAAACTTCCCTTTTCTTACATGTAAGGCACCCCTCTGGTAGGCCCACGGTACCCCCATGGGAAGGGTGCAGTGTATATAAAATGTAGTACATGTGCTGGTGTGTTTTACATGTCCTGATAGTGAAATTCTGCCAATTTTGTTTTTCAGTGTTGAAAGGCTATCTGTCCCACTGGCTAACATGGGAGGTACTTTGTAACATCTTACAAGTATAACTTTCCATTGGGCTAAGATAGAGAAATTGAGTTTAGGCTCTCTGAACTCAGAATTTACTAGCACGTCTTTTAGGAAGATGGTTATTAAATCGTGTGTTTGAAAATGCTACTTTTAGAAAGTAGATATGTTCTTGTTAAATCATTCTGTGTATCTCTGCTGATGTGTGCATTGACTGTCTGGTTTTGAAGTGGCAGGATCTGTGGATGTGGATTCACGGTAGACAGCCACAAGGGGGGTTGAGGTGTGTCCTGCCTTTCCTGAGTGACTCACAGCTGGGCTGAATAGACCTTGGCTGCATTTAGAGTGGTGGGAGGAGTTTCACTAATGCCTTAATAGGCAGTGTCTCCTCTGCACAATGCTGTCTTCACCTCTTGTAGTGATGATGTACCAGAGAGGACATAACTGGTTTGAATGAGCTCAGAGACTCTTGCCACAAAGAAAATAAAGAGAAAATGGGGTATACGTATTAGACCTTAAACCTCAGAGACTTAAACCACTTCTGGACTCAAGAGGCACCTCTGTCAAAGAGAAGAGCTGGAGAGCTATAAGGGGGAGCACTGTTCCTTTGCTGTGTGTGCTTTGCTGGGTTGGACTGAAGTTGCTGCTTCTGCCAAGGAGAGGACATAGACTGGAACTTTGCTGTGAACCTGCTTGAAGAAGAATCTCTCAGGTCTTGTGTATGCTGGCCTCCTGTTCTTAAGTCTCTGAGCACACAGACTTCCCCTGCAACCACTGACCAGCACCTGGACACCTCTGTGGACTCCTGCTTTCATAAGTGTGCCAATTCCAGTGCCGAGGCCCTGAGAATTGTGTGGTTGGTCCTTCAAAGAAAAAAACCTCTGACGTCTTCAGCGCCGACGCAAGTGACACTGCGATCTGCACCAAAGCTGGGGGCACTGCTCGTGAAATGCACAACGCATCATCCTGCCTGCACCGCAGTTCTGATGCCTGCCAATGCCTGCAATTATCGGCCTTCACAACCCCCGTGCTTGCACCAACGCCATCACCGCTGGTGCCTGTATCCCTTTATCGAAGAGCCGATAACTGACGAGGGTGACTTCACAAACTCTTCAACTTTGCATCGCCTCCCCAGAACCGATGCCTCACCGCCGATGCTGCCTAACTTCCCCTATCCTGGATTCGATGCCTCGCCTCCTCATGGACTCAAAACCTCGCCTCCCCCACAGCTACCAGGGAACAGGCTTTGCTTCGGCAACCAACGACTACGCTACATGATGCCGTGCATTGTCCATAGACTTTGTTTCTCTGGACTGGTGTGGTGTCCATTTATAGTGTTTTCACTGTGGTACTGTGTGTTTGGGTACAATTACTTTACACATTGCCTTTGGGAGAAGCCTGCCCGTTCATGCCAAGCTACCACGGGGGTGAACAGGGGTTACCTAAAGTGTGTAACTCCATTACCCTGACTAAAAGGAAGGGTCCGTACTTGGACTAAGGTGCATAGCTCTGCCAATTAGAGACCCCCATTTCTAACACCTACAAACATCTACGCATGCATCCACCTACAATTGCATAGGTAGGTGACAATTCTCTTTGTGCCTTGTCTCTAGAATCATGACAAGAATGACCTCTTCACTTGTCCCTAACCACCATGCTCTCCTTTCAATTTTTCTGTAAATCACGAACACACACCAGAATAGTCAGAGATTTCAGTGATTTGAACTCATCCTTTTCATACAATCTCCAGAGCCAAATGTCCTAAACTTAACTAAAGTCCAGTCTCCACAAGCATCCTAAGAAGAAACACATACCCTTAACTCGGCAACCCATTTCTTACTCATCGCATCAAATCTGCCATCCTGAACTGTAGGGCTGTGCCTCCCATAAAACTTCAACGTCTGTCATCATTCTAGACTTTGACATTGACAATATGGAACGCACAGAAACCTGCTTCTGCAAAATTTACATATCACTTTTTGATTTTTTCCTACCACTAGAATAAATCCTCTATTAAAAAAAAAAAAGAAGAAAATAGGTGTGGGGATTCACATTCTTCACTAGCAGTCTGTTAAATGACAACTGGATACATAGATCAACTTCTCCTCATTATGATGCCTCCCTGTGTATATTTCTATCACAACAGTTAAACTATTTCAACTGAGCATCTTACAAAACACCAATCTGGCAGTAGAAAGAGTATTAAAGATGGTTTCTGAAAATATCATGGATCAACCCATCTCCTCTTGTAATCAGATTACCTCAGCCATTTCAACCTCTACTGGGAAAAAGCTAAAGATACCCATTCTTCCCTCCCAGCGTCAAAACTACTTCCACATTGCACTGTGACTACTCACAACAAGGGCACTGTCCTAAATATGATTCTTGTAAAGAAACAGACCACACAAATCTCTGTCTCAAACTGTATTCATTGGGTGGCTTCTACACCTCTTCCAATATTCTAATCTTAATTTGCTATCCTTATATTGAACAGGAGATGGAAATGGTAACACCTAGAGTCCTCAAATATAATGAAAAAAGCCCTTTGCTTCTTGATCAATTGTGTAAAACTGCAAACTAATACAAATGGCAACTCCACTTGGCTAGTAAGCATTATAATATGATCACTAGCATTATAGATACGCTCACCCTAATATATTTCAATTGAAAAGAAAAAGGTGAACATCTTAAAATAGTACAACAGTAACATAACTGCATTTAAAAAAAAGCACCTAAGCCTCTGTATGGCTCTATATATAGTCCTCCACTCACTTATATAAACTCATGAGTCACAGAAAAGCACAAATGCAATTTATATAACAATCTAAAGCTTCTTCCTTCATACTGGAACTTCAGACACCAAATAAATTAAAATAACTCTCTCAGACCTTACAAAACAATCAACAATGTTCATCCCACTGTCCTTCACTTGATCCAAATATAATGACTTAGCCTCCCATTTCTGCAAAATAAATCATGCAATCAAAGAGGATAGTGCCAAACTCACACCCTTAAAATGTTCACAAAAGTGCAGTTTCACCAAGAAATATCCCTCAGTAACCTGGCGTGCCTTCACCCCATCACCTTGACTACATCGAAGAAAGTCATTGCTAACACTAAACCTTCACAATTCTAAGAAGATCGCATAACACTCTCTTTAGACATTGAAGTCTCCAATGTCCTCTGCCAACTATTATTACAAATCAAGTTTTCTGGACATTTTCATTAAGAAGGGGCATTTATCCTACTCCAACGAAAGCTATTGCTAACTTAGAAATACTAGAAAACAGCAGGCCTATCACTTCCTCTTCAAGATACTGGAGAGAGGTGCCACCAACCAACTAGTGAACTACTGGGTAGTGACCATTGTTTAGAAGACTAATATATATTTCATTCTGGGCACAGCACTAAAACCTCCATCCTTAGAATTGTAGATGGCACTTTTCATCTGCTCGACTCCTCCTCCACCTATCAATAACCTCTGACAGCATTGATCATGTAACCTTTCTTGAAATTCTGAGCAACAGAATAAGTATTAGCAAATTGGGCAAGTGTTTCTTCAACCCTTTCATATTCCCAAACGGAGTCCCTCAAGGATCCATCATCAACCCTTATTTCTCTGTTTTGGTTGGTGGTCTTACCAAAGCAGGGAATCTCCTTTCTCCAATATGCTGATATCACCAGCCTCCTCATCAGGTCAAAAGCTCAAACAACCTCAAGGCCTTAACTTTCTTTCTTAAGGAAATTCAAAACTGGATGTCAAATATAAAACGTAAATGTAAGATAGAATTTCTCCAGAAAATACCTAAAAACTGCAGAAATTAGCCTGATTTAGAGCAGACCAACATACCAAAAAGAAACACCTCATCCAAATCCATTGGCTTCAAACTTGACAAATGAATCCATCTTGATCTTCAAGTCAAAGAGATGTCTAGAATTACCGGTGTTCAACTAAAATATCTTGGTAGTCTCATGCTCTTCATTCATTTCTAGCTCTTCATTTATTTCTTTTTGTCCAGATTTAAGTAGAGTCAGTAGCTAGTCTTGTTTATCAATTCCGAGAAGCCATGTTTTTATGTATTGTGTTTTTTTTACAGACAAAAGCAGGGCTGATCTTAAAAGTGCCTGAACTGTGCAATGTTATCAATTCACGTGAGAGCTGAAACTCTTTCCATATTGCACATTTCTCTGTGCCCTCCCTTTTAGCCTATACTACGCTTGTGTATAATTTATTTAATGATCTGGGACTGGATGATGCTTGGGTGTATGACATCAGTGCTACTGACTAGCAATCATTTTGAAAGTAGTATAGTGCTACAGTGCTGAGCTTGATGTTTTAGCCCTATTTGTCTGTGTTGCGTTATCTTGGTCCTTTGTGCATACCATGGGTATTGTCAGCAATCAGCTTTTCGTGTTGAAATATTGCCTAAAACAGGCAGTCTTTAGCTCTGTTCTGAATCTGTGATTGCTTTTTGGGACTGCTTGTTTTTATCGTGTTCCATTGGAGATCGCCATAGTTTTTCAGTGGTCTTCCTCCATGTTTTGCATTCTTCTGTCGCCAGAATGAGATTTATTTTCTGGTTTGTCAGGCCTTGGCCAAGACAAAGTGGAGCCCCACATTCTGGAGGCAGATAGGCCCATTTGTCCTTAAAGGCCTTGCGCAGATTCATTTAATTTTATAAAGAGACACTAAACATGGTGTCCCTAAATTGAGAGCAGTGATGGAGCCTGTGTTACGAGGAGCCGCGATCCAGCCACCTCGCCACCGTTGCATGCTGGGAAAATCCTGATGCTCGGTCATCATCGCACGGACAGCCTGACAGCCAGACAACCGGAATACGGCCGTGGAAGCAGGAGCGGCGATCAAGAAGCCAGCCTTGTCCCATGTTCTCAAGTAAAGCGCGGAGGCTTTACCCCTCACGGAGTCGATCAGAGTTTTGTGCGAAGAGCTACCTGGTAGTCCGTTCGTCGTTCAGCAAACAGGTTCTGCTCACCACCGCGGTGTCAGCGGCTCTCTGCTTACGACCAGGAATCGTAAGGTTGCAAGCAGCACAGACAAACGGGAGTCGGCAGCCAGCAGCCAGCAGGGAGGATGATGACGAGAGGCCAGAAAATGAAAACGAAGCTGGCCCTGATGCAGTCGGAAGGAGAAAAAGAAGGAGAGAAGCCAGATCTGCCTGCGAAAGGTAAAAGGGACTTGGGGGCTATCAAAAAGACTACTGTCAAATCGAACCTTACGAGGGAGGCTGTCTCTGCCAATGCCGGCCGCTCCCCCTCAATTAGCAAGCATTTCCCCGTATTGAGAACTGTATTAACAGCAGGCAATGGGGGTAGCGCGGGCCGTAAAGGTCATCCCAATATTAGCCCCCAAGTTTCCTCTGCGGAGATGGAGTCACAAATACCGCTGATCCCACATGAGGCCAACTTAGAGACATGGCAAAATGATGTGGAAGGGGATAATGAGCCTCAGCTAGCTCCCTCAAGTGTGGCTGTGGTAGGAGCCAAAGAGCAATGAGAGAACCTGAATGCTGTAACTAACTCCGGGGCTCCACAGCCTCAAACTCCAGACCCTAGTGCCGAAAATTTCTATTCTGTGTCAGATGGGTCTTTATCAGACACAGGTAAAGAAGGTTCCTCTTCAACAGAAGGCTCACTGTCAGAAGAGAACCGTACCGAGGATGAGATAGCTCTCAGCAAAACGGCCGATACTGCTATGAGGAAGAGACAGTCCAGGCGGAAGCGGAATCAACTAAAGTGGCACTATTCTGATTCCCCTAGTTTACTCTCACGTGGAAATACCCCCAGCGCACCACAACTTGAGTCAGCCTCTTCGACCCCGGATAGGAGTAGGGGTGAAGTAGACGCACCCTCTTTAACCTCAATCCTAAACTCCATTAAGCAATTCCAGGAGGAGGTACGCTCAGATAACCTCCCTGCCAGAGCTGCCGCCAGGAAGCTGCAAAGTGGCATGAGGAAGCTTAATAAGGCTTGCACAGATCGGGTAGCAATGGTGGAGGCCAGGACTGAGATACTTGAAGGGGAGACTGCAAAGGCTAAAGAACAGGGGAACTCGCATGAGGCATGCCTAGTGGACTTAATGACCAAACTATAGGACCAGGAGAATAGACAATGCCGTAATAACCTGCGACTACTGGGTATTCCGGAGGGAGTTAAAGGAGAAGACCCCAGAAGGTTCAAAGTCGAACTTCTGCGAGCTGCATTCCCTACAGAGACTAATTGGAATTGGGATTTGGAGGTACAAAGGGCCCATAGATTCCCTTTTAATATCAAGGCTAGGCGAGGCGAGAACCACACCAAGGATAAGCCCAGGGTCTTCTTAGTCTTTTTTGGAAACATTCTACTGAGACAGATGATCTACGATAAGGCAAGACCAAACTCACAGAAAGAGGCGAATGGGGTTAAGATTTTTGCAAAACCAGACTTTTGCCACGCAACTGTAGAACGAAGATGGAGGCTGCGCCAGCAAATTTCCCCATTCCAACAGCAAGGGGCACAAGTTTATCTAATGAACCCGGCCAGATTGAAGGTTCTGCATGAGGGAAAAACGAGAGTCTTCCTCTCAGAAGTCAAAGCTGGAGAGTTTTTAAACGAAATCACGGAACGGAAGCGGATGAACTGACTTATGTTCTAGACTAAAGATTTAGACATTAAGATTCCCAGACCTCTAGTGTCTTTCTCTTTGTTTTTTTTGTTGTGGTTGGGTGGCTGGAACTCAAACTTGACATCCATCATACAAGGTCATCTTGACTGCTCAATAAGGGTGGGGGGTAAGGGGGGGCGGGGGAGGGGGCACCAAAAGGATGTAGAGGGATGGGCACAAAGGGCCAGTTTGAAATAGGTTACAGATCACAAAATTACTTCTATCAAAGAAGCCGAGGTAAAAGGAGAATTAGGCAGGAATGCAGGAAAGCTGAGAGAATCATTAACTTAAGATGAGTGACAGAAATAAAATTAAAATAATATCTGTCAATATTTGTGGACTTAATGATTTGGCAAAAAGGCAGAAAGTTGCACAAGGGTTGCGGACGTTGGGCCCGGATTTGATCTGTCTTCAAGAGACACATGTCGAAGGAGCCCAGAAACATCTTTTTAACTCACTAGGGTATAAAGTAACTGGAACTACACCTCAAGGTGCCAGAGTGAAAGGGGTAGGGGTGTTAGCAAATCACAGGCTTGCTTTACAAATAGATAGGGTGAAGGCTGATAGTCTCGGGAGATAGGTAATTGTGGGCTGCTCTTTGGCATCAAATTGCACTTTTACATTGTGTTCTATTTATAGGAGCAACCAAGATGATCCAGGAGTAATTAACTGGGTGACAGGGGAGCTAGCACATTGTCCGACTCCCATCATACTATGTGGAGATTTGAATTTAAATTTACCTAGCTGCTAGCAATCAGAGAAGAACTGGAGATACACTGGTAGAAAGCCAAGGGTGTTTCAAGCCATGCTAAATCTGATTGAGACACATGGTCTAGTCGATGTCTGGGCAGAATTGAGACCCAACCATGAAGGATTTACTTTCTTTTCAGTGCCTCACGTGTCGCTCACAAGACTAGATTATTTTCTCATCTCTTCATTGCTGATCAGTTCCTCTCACATTAAGACCTCACCTCGATTTATGTCGGACCACAACCCATTAATGTTAACCCTGGATGGTTTAAAGCCCGAAAGCAAAAATATAACCTGGACTTTTGAAAAAGCGCTTTTGTATGATGTCAAATACAAAGTATACATACAGAAGTGGATTTAGGAGTTTTTTAAGGCAAACTTGGGCTCAGCCCCTCTTATGATAGTGTGGGATACATTCCAGGCAGGGGTCAAGGGTCAAGGGTCGGACCCTTAGCTTTTCATTAAAGAGAAACAAAACTGAAAAAGAACAGGTGCAGAAACTGCAGGATAAATTGACAGCAGAGGAAACTAGCCTAGCTCAGGCAATAAAAACAGGAGGGGGAGTAGAGGCAATCCAACACGTGGTAGTGGCAGTTAAGGCAGAGATAGGCTCAGTCTTCTCAAAAAGAACGTCCTCAAAGTGGGCTGCGACTAGGGGAAAATCTATGAATGTGGGAAGCAAATAGCTAGCGTTAGCGATTAGGCAGCAGACAACAATGAATACAATAATTAATACCAATTCGGAGGGGGTTACAAAAGACCCGGGGAAAACATAAAACCTTCAAAGGGATTTACAGGGACCTCTACACCGAGGAAGATGTTAGACCCTTGGAAGCCAAGAATATAGATATTGCGGAATATTTAGGTCCTATACCTATGTCTAAACTCAACCCACAAGTACAAGAACAGATGGAGTACCCTCCTACGTGGGAAGAGATATTAAGTGCAATTAAGAGCCTGCTGGATGGCAAGGCTACTGGCTTAGATTGTATCCCTGCAGAATTCTACAAGGTCTTTAAGTCCCAGATTAAAGAAGCATTTACATTAGTGGTAAGCTCAATTTTTGGTGGCGCCCCCCCTCCTTCATGGTCCCTTGCAAAAATTGTAATTTTTGCAAAGAAAGACAAATCTCCACTTGAAATGTCATCCTACAGGCCAATCACTTTAATAGATACGGACTCAAAGATATTTTCAAAAATATTGGCCAGTAGAATCTCCCAAAACATACAGAGTTTAGTCTCCGATTGGCAGCATGGGTTTATCCCTAAAAAAGGAACAACCAAACATGTACGAAGAACAATAATGCTGTTTGACTCAGCAAAGGTAGCAAGAGACCCGATCGCTTTAATACTGTTAGATGCCGAAAAGGCTTTTGATCAGGTCTCTTGTTTTTTTCTATGGGAGGTTTTAAAACAAGCGGGGTTTGGTCCCAATATGCTGCAGGCGATTCAGGCACTATATAAAACCCCTAAGGCCAGAATCATGTTTAATTGAAAGCTAACAGAACCAATAGAAATCTCAAGTGGGACGAGAGAGGGATGCCCCTGCTCCCCACTGTTGTTTGCCCTATATATCAATCCACTCATCAGCAAAATAGAAGCAAACCCAGAAATACCAGCTGATTTTAGACACGGCATAAGCACAAAAATCATGGCATACGCCGATGATTTGGCGATTGTCACTCCAGACCCTAAAAGCGCCATTAAGGCCCTGGAGAGTGAAGCTCAGGAATTTGGGAAAATATCGGGGTATGCTCCAAATAAAACAAAGACACAGATAATAGTGAATGAAAACATAGCCTGGACCGATAGACTAGTTGTCCCCAAAGCGAAATATTTGGGTGTGAATATTATGGCCAACATAGACTCAATAGTGGAAGAAAATCTGACCCCATTATCTTTAGACACTAAAAAAGCACTCAAGAAAATTGATAATTTACATTGAACTATAATTGGCCGTTGTAATGTAGTAAAGATGACCTACTTCCCGAAGTTATTATACTTCTTCAGAACAATTCCCCTGGAATTTAACAATGCAATCGTCCAATTATTTGAACAAATATTTTGTCAATTTATATGGTCCTACTCAAATACAAGGAGATCATAAAAACTACTTTCTTTACCCAAGGAGAGAGGAGGCTGGGCGCTGCCAAATCTTAAGCTATATTGCTGGGCTACTGTGTTACAGTATAGTCAGTTTTTACTACATGATAACATAGGTCAGATACACTCAGGATTACCCTCCCCATACATGGCTTTACTTGGGGAAAACAGCAAGGGATGCCTATGGAGGCAGCTTGAGTTTGGGTACTTTAAACATGTTCGGTTTAAGTCTTTAAGAAACGCATACCGGGTCTTTTCCAATTTCCGGAAACTTTTCAGCCTCGGCAGATTGAACTATTATACCCCTACTAAAAATAACCCAATGCTCCCTTTAATCTTTGATAATCCATATTTACAGAAATGGTATAGTGCAGGCGTAACTAAACTGGGGGACTTGACCACCCTGAATGGGATCCGGCCCTTTTTGGATCTCAAGACGCAGTTTTTGATTGAAGAAAATCAGATCTTTCACTATCATGCTGTTAAGAACATTTTAGATCGCAAGACTGGTGGCCTAGCCGGTTTTGATAAAATAGAAATTATTGACAGAATACAGGAAAATAAACCACTCCGGATTGGAGCAATTTACTCTACCTTGAATGCCAAGATGCCAGACGATCTGGGGAAAATTCACGCAAAGTGGCAAACAAAACTGAATGCTAACCAGAACGTCTTTTGCACTGCCCTGAAACTAGCCCATAAATATTTACTATCCACTAAGTTGCAGGCCCAATTTTATAAGACAGGGTTTTTTCTTTATATTACCCCTAACTAAATAGCAAAGTGGGGAACCGGAAGAGGAACCCTATGCCCCAGATGCCTTGAATTCTCAGCGGATCAGATGCACATGTTCGCCACTTGCCCAAACCTAAAACCACTCTTAGAACAAATACAACATTTTATGGGGGTGGTGCTGGGACAAGGTATACAATTAACTCTGTCTGTCATTTTACTGGGGCTGGATGACAGTACTCGGGTCGGGGGCCCTTTGATTTTTGTAGCTATGACCATCTATAGGATTTGTATAGCGGCCCATTGGAAAGACCCGAATCCCCCATCGTTTGCACAGTGCCAGGCAAGGCTACTAGCGACATGTAAACTGGAGAAGGCTATTTACGCCAAAAAAGACAAACGAGCCCAAAAAATTGGAATGGCGGTATGGGAACAGTTAGGTAATTGGATAGATGGGGTGCAAGACTAGATACCTGTCTGATCAAACAGTTTTTTTCCCAGCAAGCTAGCGGCTTCTCATGGCAGAATTCTATCTTCTTTCTTGTCTCGCTTATGTTGTTTTCTGAGTTTTTTAATTATTGTGTACTGTGTAGTTGCTTTTTTTGTGTGTGTGTCCTGACATAAACAGTGTGGAAGGTATCGAATGGTGTCAGGGTGGGGGAGGGGGGGTCTTGGGAAAAAAAGTGATGGAAACAATGTATTTTGGTTTTTCTTTGCGACGAAAAAAATATTAAAAAGTAAAAAAAAAAAAAAAAAAGAGACACTAAACAACCAAAGAAAAACAACCCACAATGATCATCCTTTTTCAAATTAAATGGTAGAGTCTTGATAACTTACCATGCATTTCTAGCTCTTTTCTGTGCTTCATTGCTGTCTACTGATAGTGGGAACAGTGGAGGGGCACAGGGGCGCAGGGCTCAAGTGACAATCCAAGCAGTAAGAGTATAGCTAATCACTCTTGGAATGCTTTGCTGACAGTGCACAGCGAGTCACGAGGTAAACGTGTGTTCGGCAAACCCATTGCTCAAGAATGTTTCCATTTCTGATATATAGAATGCATATGATTTAGTTGGAGATCACTGTGAAATAAACGTCTTCATTTAGACAACATAATATTCACACACTTTTCTGCTCGCACCTATGCAGCTGTCAATCATTATGTGGTTATCTCTCTACACTCTTTTTAATTACACTTATCCACCCAGATACTCATCTTTTTCTTATTTCATCCACAGTCATTCACTCCTACACACACATCTAAATAAACATATGCATCCATCGACACACTCCCATGCGTCACTCAATCACATTAATAATCTAAGTGTCCAGCCATCCTCCCATAATCGCACATCCATCCATCTGCCCACAAGAAGACATTCATCCATCCACACTCAATAAAGCTTTGCAAACTCAGTCATACATATACCCCTCAAACATTGTAAGCAGTCACATCCGTCCAACCATCAAATCCGATGTGTTTACATCCACGCGGTCATCAGTTCATCAATGAATCCAACCAACCTCCGTGTCCACAGGTTTCCCTATATGCTATGATTTGCTGCTCATCTGTATGTAAAACTCTTTTCTGTGCATGTACAATCGCATGTGAAGGTGGTCTAGTGGATATGAGGCCCTAAATGTTCATCCAAACAGCACACATATCAACATATATGCCTTTACAACAAAGAACAGAAGATCAATTAATGATGTCTAATTATAAAAAATCAACTAGCCCAAGCCTATGTAGCTACAAATATGGCTACTTATACAACAGTTAGTGAAATACTTTCTCATAATATGTAATGTACAATTTGTTCTCATCAAAAATGGGCGATAATTCTGATTGGCTAAAAAGCAGCAGAAACATATCTGTTCTAATTCAACACAACACTGTCAGGTTTCGAACAGAAATGTTGAATAGTGTATTCTTTGTGCAACCTCTATAAAATCTAACCCTGGGCGTAGTTTGCGTAGTAGCGCTACACGTAACTACGCGAAGTGCACTTCGCACTATGCAAGCTATGCGAACTGCGTAGTGCACTGTGCAAAAGACTGTTAGCACTGTGCAGTTAGTGCAAATCGCATCTTGCACAGTGCAAGTGGTCGTTTTCTGCCGCTCGAGGAGATTTGTACTCAAGCAGAAGCTTTCTTAACGCGGACTGATAGTTTCTCATTGCGAGCGGTCGTGAGCATATGCGACCACTTGCAATGAGAAACCTGATGAGAAACTTGATGTTGCTGATCGCGAACGAGGAAAAAGTCTCACCAGGTGTTATTTTGCGGTCGCCAACTTGACGTTGAGGACCGCGAGCAAGCAAAAAATGCCCGCTACGCTACGCTACACATTTTTGCACTGTGCTATGTGCAATTCGCGTAGCGTATAGTTGTGCATACTACGCGAGCGTACCGTAGTCCTACGCCCAAGGTTAATAAAATCACCCCTCTTTTGTCTTTGCTGAGGGAGGTTACCAAAATAAACCCATGACCTCTCATGAAATGCAGGTCTGGCAGCCAATTCCCTCTTCCCGCCTAAACAATGGGACTAAATAGTGAATAATTAAACTGTATTGCCCTTTATAATTCCCCTAGGAAGGATGTTTTTTCACATCTTACTGTAAGGGCCGTTTCGAGGTGAACCCCTTTTCTGAGGGATTGTTAGTGTTACTTCACTTAGTCTCAAAGGTCCATACTGCCAGGAGAAGTTACAAGAATCTAATACAGTTTTACCCAGCTCAAGGGGCAGGGCCGGACTGGGAAACAAAACCGTCCCGGCAAAGTGCTCGGCCGGCCCCCCCTCCCCACTAGGGGGGGTTGGAGGTGCCGCCGAGCTCTTTGACGGGGCCTGTTTTCGGCTGATTTTGGTACAGGGCCGATTTTGCAGCATAAACGGCCCTGTAACAAAAACGGCCCCCAGGGGCCCAAAACCGGCACCCACCCGTGCGGCGCAATGGGGAATTGCCCGGTGCCCGCTATGGCCAGTCCAGGCCTGTCAAGGGGTAAGACCTAGATCATTGCTTTCTTGCGTTATTGCTTTAAATCCCACAGGACTGCTGACAACAACTAAGAAACATGTTTGTTGGGATGGGAAAGGCATGTTTTTAACACTTTATGAGCAAAAACAAGTCTCCAGATCCCTCAAAAAGCAACCGTTTCATCACTGGCGTTTTTAAACAGTAATAACCAAGTGCAGCATATACACAAGAAATAATTGGACAGTAAACCCACTCCTCAGGTGGCGCTTTCAGAGTGAAGATACAGAACAAATGTTTCCAATTCTCCAAGGACTGAAGTGAAATACTCGAATGTCTCCAAATAATACTTAGCCACAAGTATTTTAACTTATTCTTATGCAGGCCATAGAAGAGAAACAGATTCATGTCTCATTTTACTTTGGGGCACACCAGTGGGTGGGGGGGGGGAGCACTGACACGGACACCAGATTATTGTGATAAAGGCCGCTTTATTGGAATCAGGTGCACCTACACAAACCCCCTGGCCTGTGCCGAACAAAACTAATGCTCGCTAAATAGCAACTGCCTGACAACCCCCCCACCCCTAAATGTATCCCCAACACTGCAACAACGTATCAACATCCGTTCCTAACTTGCAACAAAGTATCCACATCCGTTCATCAACCTACCCCGCTGTCATGACCTCATTGACCTTCCTGACCTCCGCTCCTCCTCTGCCCATACAGCCCCAGGCCTCCTGTGAATACCCCCCCTTTTCTCTTAGGAAAACGCCACTCGACCCAGCACCTGTTCCAGCGACAACACAACTCTGAAGCCCTAATCATATGGTGCACCCTCAACCAACAATGCCCCTTTGAAACCCACCTTACCCAGGCCTGCCACCTCGCCAACAAGCCCCCCCACCCCACCCAGGAAACAAAGGGGGGGAGGGAGGGACAAAATTACTGGCCCCCGGCTGCCGTGTCACTGTACCTCAAATGGTGCCTGGACACACAAAATGTCCGGTTTTATAATTACCCAGCCCAATTCACCCAAAAGAAGCCCAAAAGGAGCCCAACCAGCCCAAACCCACCCAAAGCCAGCCCAACTACGGAAGCCTCCCAGCGCTCCTGACCCCCCCCCTGCTGCCCCAAATTTCCCCGGGTGGGCAAGCCTCCCGGTGGTCGGCTGCCCCCCCAAATCCCCATTGGGGCACACCAGTGGGTGGGGGAAGCACTGACACGGATACCAGATTATTGTGATAAAGGCCGCTTTATTGGAATCAGGTGCACCTACACAAACCCCCTGGCCTGTGCCGAACAAAACTAATGCTCGCTAAATAGCAACTGCCTGACAACCCCCCCACCCCACCCCTAAATGTATCGCCAACACTGCAACAACGTATCAACATCCGTTCCTAACTTGCAACAAAGTATCCACATCAGTTCATCAACCTACCCCGCTGTCATGACCTCATTGACCTTCCTGACCTCGGCTCCCCCTCTGCCCATACAGCCCCAGGCCTCCTGCGAATACCCCCCCTTTTCTCTTAGGAAAACGCCACTCGGAAGCCGCTTACGACTTCCGACCCCCCCACTAGGACTCCTGCCTCCTGGGATACCTGAGCACTCCCAAATCTCCATCCAGCGCCTCCTTCAACTGCACGATGTACAGTTCCATGCCATACCTTGAGAGGTGTACCCCATCCTCCCTGAAAAAATAGACCGCCCCATAGCACAATTCCGGGTGTTCCATTCTCTCTATCCCTTCTCTGGCACA
This sequence comes from Lissotriton helveticus, assembly GCF_964261635.1. Lineage (NCBI taxonomy): Eukaryota > Metazoa > Chordata > Amphibia > Caudata > Salamandridae > Lissotriton > Lissotriton helveticus. The sequence goes on from NC_136067.1 coordinate 1,534,853,495, forward strand.
GAAATCCCTCATCTCCCGGTTAATCTTCCTCCGGGCCCTGTCTATCACTCCTGGGCGCTCCGCCCCCTTCCACACCCGCCTGGGGATAAACTCAGACCAGATCACGTGACACCCAGCCCAATGCCGTTTAATTTCTCTCAGATCCCTCTTCATTTGCTTGACCAATGCCAAGCCCTTGCACTGCACCAAGTCGTTTTCACCCAGGTGAATCACCACTACATCTGGGCACACCCCCCCCCTGACCACCGTATTCAACAAAGGCAACAGTTCATGCCAACGCATACCCCCTTTGCCCCTCCAGTGACAGCGATATAATCCAGTATCCAATCCCAAATTGAGTGCACGATGCCTGTCCCACTCCGCGTGCTCCGCCCGCTTGACAAACGAGTGTCCTACTATATACACATTCAACAACGCCACCTCAGGCCCCGCCACAGCACCTGCAAAGAAACACATATCAGAATTCGGACTCAAAGTAACGACACCCCATCCACCTCCCGCAGCCTCACGTACGTCCGGTAGCAATCTGACTTCCACCTTCCCACCCTCTGAATCTCCTCCTTCCCCCACCCTCTCCGCGCTGCCTCCGTTGCTGCCCCGATCCGGAAGGAATGCGTCCCGAAAGCTAGGGGGTCTTCACCCATATACCGCAGGGCGCGCCGCAGAACCCACAACGCCTGAGCCGCCGTTACTCCGGCACCCTCCCCCCGACCAAACACCTCCCCCGCCTCCTCGCGCCGGGCCGCCATCAGCCGACTACCCCACGTCGCGGGACACACCCCCTCCCTCACACTCGGGCCCAGGACCACCCACGTCCCGACTCCCCGCTGGTCAGTTTTCGAGCGACGCAGCCGCACCGCCACTTCCCGGGCTTGCAAACCCACATCCTCCCACACCACCCCAGGCACCCCTTTCGTGCCCAACAGCTCCGACACCCGGAACGCACCAAAAAACAGCCAAGACATCAGAGCCGAAAACCGCACCGCCTCGCCCCCATCCCTGCACACCGCTGGCAGCACGCCGATGATGCCTTCCAACAAAACCGCCGTAATGGGACGCCGCAACCGCACCGAAGCGCCCCGCTCCCTCGCCCACCCCTCCAGCAGCCGGGCCCCCAGCTCCCCCGCCGACGGGGAGTAGCCCCACCACAACTTCCCCATGAACGCCACGGCCGACAACTTGCCCGCAATCGTGACCCGAGACAACCCCTTGTCCATGAGTGCCAACATAAATCGCACCACCTGCTCTTCGCGCAGCCACCGGTCCCCCCGCCTTACCGCGCCAGACAGCAGGAATTCCTCCCAGGCCTGCTCGTACGCTTTCCACGTTGACGCCGCCACCGATGTCTTCACCAGCAGAAGGACCCGGGCTCGCCCACCGACCACATCTCTCCCGGAACCACCGTCTTGGCTGCCGCTGCCGCCGTGGCTAGCCCATGGAACCTCTCCCACTGTGAACGAGACAAAGCATCCGCAATGTCATTGTCCACACCTGGAACGTGGCGCGCCTGAAACAGGATGTCGTTCTCTAAGCAGCGCAGCACAAAAACCCTCATCAGCTTCAACACCTGCTGGTCTCTAGCCGACTGCCTGTTTACCACCTGCACGACCGCCATGTTGTCCACCCGAAACAACACCCTCCTGTGCGCCAACTCCCCGGCCCACACCGTGACCGCCACTACCAACGGGAACAATTCCAAGAATGCAATGCTCCGCCCCCCTGCCTGCCAATGCTCCGGCCACTGCTCCGCGCACCACCTGCCATCCCAGTACAGTCCGAAGCCGCCGCCGCCCGCCGCATCAGAATACATGGTGATGTCCCACTCCCAATCCTCCGCCGGCGCCATAGGCACACCATTGAACCGTTCCAAGAAAGCCCGCCACATGCACAGATCCTCCTTCATTCCCACCGACAATCGCACATGGTGATGAGGCAAAGACAACCCGGACAATGCCAAACCCAAACGCCGGCAGAAAGTTCGACCCGCTTGCACCACGCGACACGCAAAATTCAAGTGCCCCAACAGCACTTGAACCTCCCGCACCGTCACCTTCCGTTTCGCCAGCATTCCATCCACCAGCGCCCGCATAGCCGACTTCTTGTCATCCGGTAGGCGTGCTTCCATGGCGACCGATTCGAGCTCAATACCGAGAAAGGGCAACACCGTACTGGGACCGCACGTCTTCTCTGGCGCCAGGGGAACCCCAAATTCCCCCATCAACCCGGCCAAACCGTCCAGCTGCCGCTGGCAGTCCGCCGCCCCGGGCAGTCCCACCAGGAAAAAGTCATCCAGGTAGTGCGTCACTGACTCCGAGCCTGTGCGCCTGGAAAAGACCCACTGCAGGAATAACCTGAAACGCTCAAATAGTGAGCACGAGATGGAACACCCCATCGGCAGCGCCTTATCCACGAATATGAGGCCCTCAAACTGAATCCCCAGCAGCTGGTGGTCCGCTGGGTGGACCGGAAGGAGCCGGAACGCCGACTTTACGTCGCATTTTGCCGTCAGTGCGCCCCTCCCCGCCGCCGTAACAAGCCTCCGCGCCACGTCCACCGACGAGTACGTCACCGACGCCAAATCCGCCGATATGTAGGCATTAACGGACTCCCCCTCCGGCCACGACAGATGCTGTATCAAACGGAACTGCCCCTCCTCCTTCTTGGGCACCACCCCAATGGGGGAGATGATCAAGCCAGGCAACGGCGGCTCCTTGAACGGGCCCGCCATCCGCCCTTCTCTGACCTCCTTGAACAGCTTCTCCCGCACAATACCTTTGTGCGCGTTCACCGACTTCAGATTGTCCGCCCAGCGGGCAATCCGGGGGCCCTCGTAGCCCAGCCGAAACCCCTCCCGAAAGCCCCGACGCAGCACCGCAGCATCCTCCGCCCGCGGATACGCCGCCAACCATGGCTCAATCTTCTCTATCCTAACCGGCGTACGAGCCTTTGCCCAAGGCGCCGGCTCCACCCCCTCGGACTCCACCCCTCCCACCCCCTTGTCCACCACCGCTTTGGGGACCGCCTTGCATGGGCTGCTGGCCCGGTGGGCCCCCGCGCCCCCAGCACCACAACGCTGGGTGCCGCTTTCCGCATGTCGAGCACTCATGCCTAAAACGGCATGCCGCCCACCCGCACACTCCTCTGTTGAAATCCCAACAGGCCCCGATCGCGGCCTGGCTGCCGGACTCCCCCCGCCCCACCCCCCCCGGGTGGGGCGCGCGGCAAAGGGGGGCGGCCCAAGCGGCAGACCGCTGGCCGTGTATATGGTGCGGCCGAACTTGGCCCCGTCCATCGTCTGCTGATATAAGTCCGCATCCAGCTCCCCCCAAAGCGCCTCCGGGTCAGCCGCCATGCGCGCCCGGAACTCCTCATCATAGTGCGACCACGCGAAACCGCCGTATGTCACCTGCGCTCTCCGCACCACATCCATGTATTTGAAAAGTGCCACCGAACGGTCCGGAAACTTCTCGCAGTACACGCTCGCGTATATGAGGAAAGCCGCAGACCAATTGTCCAACGTCAGCGGCACCTTCGGGCGCCTGGCCAACTCCTGCTCCTCCTCTTTTGACCCTTCCTTTGACGTCAACACCCTGTGGAGAAGCTTCAGGATGTCAATGTACTCTCCCTTTCATATCTTTTCCTTCGTCGCCAACGACAGGTGCGCCCCCAGCGGCTTCGTCAGCCCCATATACGGCAACTTACGCACCGGCACCACGCAGCTCTCCTTCCCCCCACTGGCCGTATCCGCGCTGGCGACCGCGCCGCACCGCTCCCCTCGCCTACCCCGCCGACACTCCCGCTGTCCGTGCCTACCCCCGCGTCCAACACGTACCGCCCCCGCACCAGCCGCCAGCCATCCTCCCCATCGCCCCCAGTCCCCACCGAAACCTGCACGTAGCGCCGCTTGCCACTCCCCACACCGTCTCCTTCCTTACCTGGCGTCAAGGTCGGCGTCCTTGCTGGATCCCGCCGCCTAACCAGTGGAGCTGAGGGGGCCGTCACTCTGGGCGCTTCCTGCCGCACTGGCACCTGTAATATACTGCCAACAACATTACTCGCCCCCCCTCCTCCCGAATCTCCCCTTCCTCTGCGGACTCACCATCCGCCACCTCCACACTTTCCCGGCCCCCCCTTGGGGGGTCCAACCGGCTCAAACCCGCTCTCTCCCTGCACACCCGCATCAAGTCACCCATATCCACACTGCCACGCCGACCAGTCATACCCGCATCAAACTCTGAATCATGTGCATCCATCCTCAGTCCCCTGCCCCTGGCGGCCGTAACGACCCTTCGAGGGGGGGGGCGGCGGGGAAACCTCCCTCCACCAGTCGTCGCGCTCATTTGCCGGGTCCCTCACTGGAGCTCGGCCGCCCGCACCAGACAGAGCCGGCCCATCCTCTCGGTGGTGTGGAGCCGCAAGCTGCTCACCCGAGCGCCTCGCAAACAGCTCCTGCCAGGGAAAGAAGGTGGAGTCCAGCATACCAAGGTGAACAAACCCACTGCCTCCCCCCACGCACCCCCTACTCCCCCACTCCCCCATCCCAGAGGCACACCCCTCCCCCACCCTGCCGAGTGACTGCCACGCAGCGATGGAACCCCTCCTCCCCCTACGCCCCACCCACTCTCCCAGTCCCAGCCCCCCGCGCCACTCCACCCCCAGACCCCCAACGAGGCCCCGCCCCACCCCCGCGCCCCCCCTCCCATGCCCCCTCCGCGCCAAACCCGCTTCCGCCTCCCCCTCCACCACTCCCTCCCCCCATTGCCCCCCCACCACCCTGGTCCCCTCGCCCATCCCACCGCTCCCCCATCGCCCCCTTGACCCCCCCGACCCGCCACCCCTCACTGGCACTCCCCCACACCACCCCTCCCCCGCCCCAGCGAAGAAACTCTACACGGTCCCCCTATGTCCCCCCCTTCCTCCGACGCCGAGGAGCTCCAATCCAGCTCCGTGTCCGCCACCTCCCCACCCCCTTCCCCTCCCCCCTCCTCCACCTCGGACTCCTCAATCAACACCGGTGATACCACCCCCCCACACCCTCCCCCTGCCCTGATGGACGACCCCCTTGCCCCCCTCGCGGAGTCCCCGCCCCAGCACCCGGTTCTCCCCCCCTGGGAAACCCCCGTGCCACCTGCTGCCCCCTGCCCGCCCCCACCCCCCACCTCCTCCATCACCCCAAGTCCCACCTGTGCTACCGGGTCCGCCCCCCCTCCCCCTTGCCCTTCCGCCACCGCGTCATGCGCCGGGGCCGCCCGCCCCTCCCCCAACCCCTCCGCCACCGTCACCCTTCCTCCTGCACCCTCCATGAATGCTAGAGCCTTCTTGGTCCCTCGCCGCCCAGCCCTCGCTGCCCCTCGCCTCCCCGCCTTCCGCCTCTCCGAGCCCCGCCCCCGCCCCCCCTCCCGCCCCCTCCCGCCCCCTCCCGCCCTCCGGGGCCGGCCGCGGTCGAGACTGCGGCGGCTCGCATGCCCACACAGCTGCCGCGGCGCCGTTGGCAGCGCGCCGCGGCGGCCTCACCTTCAACTCGGGCCGGACTATGTCCATGCGGCCCACCTCCTCCAGCAGCCGCAGCGCCTCGGCCACCCTGGGATCAGTCGCAACCGCCATTTCCGCTCCGCGCCGTCTCCTGAACTCATGTACCGCCGCGCCACGCCTCGCCACAGCCGCCGACCTCCCACCACGCCCTCCCAGGCCTACACCACGAGATCCATGTATACTAAATTACTGGCCCCCGGCTGCCGTGTCACTGCACCTCAAATGGTGCCTGGACACACAAAATGTCCAGTTTTATAATTACCCAGCCCAATTCACCCAAAAGAAGCCCAAAAGGATCCCAACCAGCCCAAACCCACCCAAAGCCAGCCCAACTACAGAAGCCTCCCAGCGCTCCTGACCCCCCCCCCCCTGCTGCCCCAAATTTCCCCGGGTGGGCAAGCCTCCCGGTGGTCGGCTGCCCCCCAAATCCCCATTGTAATATCACAAGCAACTGCAGGAATTGTGATCTTAAAAAAAAAGTTAATATAAAGAGAGTGAAATTCAATTTATAGTGGAAAATGCCGTACTCCTAATGAAAGTCACTAACCCACTTTTCTCGTGTATTCATTCACTCACTCACGCATAAATGAACTGGTGCAGTTAAACACTAATTCTCTCAGCATTCGAGTCTTCTTTTTCTCTGTACTCATTCACGTAAGCCCTCATCCTCTCGCACTCAACTTTTTTCCGGTTTACCTTTGCATTCACCCTAGTATTCGTCCATTTTACAAGACGATTTCAACCACAGAAAGAGATCTTCTTTTACTCCAATCGAAATCAGCTATGCTGGAAATGTATACAGAGTTTTTCTCTGCAAGTTTGCTTTCTGTAAATATTTGTAAGTTAAATGATAAATGTTTGCAGAGTTTTTCTGTACAAGTTTAGCTTTGGCAAAGCTTTTTAATGCCCAATGGAAAATGTTTACAATATTTTTGTCTGCAAGTTTACCATGTGGCCTTTTCCACAACGCTGCTGTCACTATGACAGCATCGTTGTGATTGCTCTGAACGCTCTGGTTCGGCGTTCAGACAGGGAGTGGGAGCCCGTGCATGTTCTCCACCCAGACAGCGCGCATGAGAGTTTAGCCAACAGCAGTGACGCAAAGTAAAGTGTAGAACCATTTTATTAATCTTAAATGAGGATGTTTGTTATGTAAATGTTTCAACTGACATGATTTTCACACATAAATTGAACACAAATCTTTGCAACTTTCGGATGTTTGCAAAGAATGGAAAAAAAAATTGCACACCCCTACCTACAGCTTAAATGCTAGCATGCCACTTCCTGTCATTCGTAAGAATGAGTGTGATTGATCATGGCTGGAGCTAGGCATGGGCAGTGTGGGCAGCTGCCCAGGGCCCCGTAGTCAGCCCTCCAACTTGGGGCCCACACCAATGCCACAGAGTCAGACCACGGCATGAAAGGTGACACCGTGCAAGTGTGCAACCTTAGAAGTCCCTGTCCTCTGGCCTCACTGGTATGGTGTAGCAAAGGGAACCCGAGAGGAGGGGAGGGGGGCATTCCCAGTTTTAAGAAGACACATTCCCCCGGTTTATCCGGTAATTAGGCCTCCACCTTCCACCCATTGCAAAGGCACAGCGGGATGGCTATTGCCCTGGTGTTTAGCTCCCTGGCATTCTTAACCCTCTCTGAAGACAAGCAACCCTCACACCTTCAGCCCTTGATGGGCTGTTAAGAGGTGCTTTTAGGTGGCTGAGAGGGAGGGGCTGCAGCTTCAGGAGTAGGGGATTCTATTTACATGCAAACAGCTCTGAATGTGTAACGTCAATGCAATTTAGAGGGGCCTCATACATTCCCTTTCTGCCCAGGGTCCCCAAAATCCTAGAACCGGCCCTAGATGTACTGCATTGAAGAATACACAGTAAAAGCTATATGAGCTATGTTTTAATAAACTTTTACCATCTGCATTGACCAGTGTAACTGGCAAAGAAGAAGATCATTTTGCAGGTCCTGGACATTCACCAACCATAGAACCTTTCTATCAATAACTGGACCACAACAGTTGTGCTGGCGTTTGGTAGTTCAGCAGTTTATTTTCTTGGCATATTTACACACTACCATGTTATGTCCTGAGGAAGCCTTTAACCAGTTAACCAAGATGCATCGATTATGTCTAGTGAGCAGTTCATCGGAAAATAAATTCTACTGCACATGATGGTCGCTACGGAGTACTTGAATGATCATTTTTTCTCCGTATGGTTTTGCAATCTCAATAAATTAATCAACCAATCAATCAATCTGGATATTTATAGCACTGTTAATCACCTGTGAGGGTATCCAGGCACTGAGAGTGTTGCTGCATGGGGCTCAGTTGGATTCCAGCAGAGAGGTTGAGGTCTGTAGATGAAGCATCTTTAGTAACCACAGATTTCAATGCAGGGTCAAATTCTTGTAATGGCAAGGCTGAACACATTTCTTGTTTAACTAAGGTAAACTCTTGTTGACATTCGAGGGCCCACATAAACTTGATCTTGTTTTTAAGGGTTGTCTGATGTTATAAGTTTTGCTTGAAAAATTTGGAGCAAATTTTGAGTAAAATTCGACTAAACCCAAAAAGGCTCTGACTTCAGCCTTGTTACTTGGAACAGATGACTGTTCTATAGCAGCAAGCAATTCTTTCTTGGGTTTTTTACCATCCACTGATACTTCATGTCCTAGGTAGGTTATGCTTTTCCTAGCAAACTTACTTTTTCTAAAATCCGCAGTCAAACCTCTGGTACTCAAAACACCCATCACCTCTCTGGCCATCTTATCATGATCACTATTGGTCCTCCCCATAATAGGTATATCATCTTGGAAGAAGATAACATTTTCAACATTCTTGAAAAGTTTGTACGTTAAACGCTGGAACATGGCTGCTGCTGTAGCTAAACCAAAAGGTTCCCTCACATACCTGAAGCAGCCAAAAGGTGTTACAAAAGTTGTTCCATACCCTTGGTAATTGAAAGCATTTCCCTTTTTTTTGGAAGAGGGAACTGGTCCACAACAATGTTCTTGTTAAGATCTCTCATATCCACACAAAAACAGATTTTCCATTTGCCCCTGTAACTTACACCAATGGAGATACCTACTCAGATGTTTCCACTTTTTCTATCATGCTCTCTGAACAAAGTTTCTCTAGTTCCTGCCTGACTTCTTCTTTCAAGGGTAAGGGTGTATTCCTCACTTTGTGGATCTGGGGTACAGCTTTTTCCTTCAGAATACTTTTATACTGGAACCCTTCCAATTTACCTATGGAACCAGAGAATACCCCAGGAATTTCTTTCAAAATATCTTGTTCCAACGTGTCGAAATCATGTACTACAAACACTGGATCACGGCTATTGGGGTCAAGGATAATCTTCAATTTTCTGTGATCACCCCACCCCAAAACTGAGGGTCCAGAAACAGCGACATATAATTTACAGGTTGCACGCCTGTCTCTAACCTCAAATACTAAATCCCTCATACGAACCATTTGTATGCCCTTCCCAGTAAAGGTCTTAGAACAAGTGTCAGCAGGTTCCAAAATATTGCCTAATACAGGTACAAATTGTTCTTGCCAAACTTTTTCACCAATGATGGCATGAGGTGAGCTGGAATCAGCTGTAACTGTTACAACTACACCCCCATGTTAAGGTCAAACTTAGGCTTTTTCTTGTGGTGTTCCTCAACTTCTGAAACGCCATCATCTACACATAGAGCACACATATTTAAGCTTTCATCATCAGAATCTTCTGACTCATTCAATTCTTGCGAGAGGAAATTTACTCCTCTACCTTTTTGTTTCCTGCACACCTTTTGGTAATGGCCTATCACGCCACATCCCGAACACCATTGATTCATCGCAGGACATGTTTTATCATTGGCTAAATGTCCATTGTGACCATATCTAAAGCAACATGTGCCCCCATCCTGGTACATGGATTGATTAGAATGACCTGTAATATTGTCATCTTTTCTGCTACGAGCTCTAGTTGAGTTTTTGTTCACATCATTTTGTTGTATCTTTGCAACAGCACTTTTTCCCCTTCCTCCATACTAGGAATGACAGCCTTGGCACACCTACCAGTTAATTCTGCTTTGTTTACCACATCAACTACTTCGTGTAGTGTGGATTCACCCATAGTCCATAACTTGTTTGGTCTGTTAGAATTAGCTGTATGCATGACTATCTGGTCACAAATAAACTCGTCATGGAAATTGTCAAATCTACAAGTTAGTGCTAGATTCTTTAAAGCTGCTACGTAATCTTCTACAGGCTCGTTCTCGCCTTGTTTCCTATGAAAATATTTTTTATCTATCTACAGATCCACACACTGTGGGGTTAAAATAAGTATCTAAATCTTCCAACACATTTTTAAACACATCACTTTGTTCTCCTGATCTTTGTTCCTTTTGTATTTGGTTGTATATCTTCAGGCCACCAGCTCCTAAACAGTGCAGTAAAATGTTCTTCTTCTTGTCTGAAGTTAAATCTTTATCGTCTTCAAAGGTTGAAATATAGTTCTCAAAATGCTCTTTCCATTTTTTCCATTTAAGTATTGGCTCACCCTTTGCTGCTAAGAATGTCTGAGAAAGTGAAAGGTTCCATACATTCCCAGAAGCCATATCACAAAAAGTTAACAAACAGAACTAGAATATAAGCAGGCTCAAGCTGTGCCAATCAGAGTGTTCGCATAACCAGCAAATTGCCTTGCCAGTCAGGCGAATCTCAAAGATGTCCCAATAACTCTTAAGCCGAGACTGTCAGCGAAAACAATACACAACAATGTAAAAAAAACAATGGAGAATTGCTCTCTGACACCTCACCCAGGCACAGGTACTTAAAACGCGGTACCTTATCTATAGGCAGGATGAGGCATGACTTGTCATGAAGAAGCAACCCTTTCATTAGTCCCAGAGTCACATAGCTGGAAAGGTACTGCTTGCCAATAAAGTGTACATTTGAGATGATCGGCTTCCTTTTCAATGTGTGGACACACGCGCTGTAGAGTAGCTTTCTAAAGGCGGTGGGCACAACCCATCGGCACGCACGCGCTCCCTTAACTGCAAAGGTGAAGCAACGATGCTTGCACGCGGTGCAAGTCGTCCTGAGGGAGGCCCTATACAGAAGTCTCGCGCCATACCACAAGGAATCCGCATTGCCAAAAGTAAGGTAAAAGCACAAGTAAAATACCTTGAGGACGAATCCAGATGAAATATGTAGAGCCAAGGTACGCTGGAACTTTCCTTTACCCGACTTAGCTGTGGCGCGCAGTTTACATAGAATGAACCACTTCACACGTAGATTCCCCATGCCTTTTCAACTCGTCGCCAATCCTGTAAAGACCTGTAACTGTTGTCTTTGAAATTAAGCTTTATTGGAAGAATCCTGGCACAACAGGCAGAGTCACAGAGGCAATCTCGCAACCTCCAAGTGCTCTCCTCTCAACCGTCGTCCTCCGACCTCATCACATTCTAACACGCCAAGACATTCTGTGTGGGACAGGCACGAGCCAATGTCAGCCGCGTGCCAACGCCATCACAACAAAGTGCTAACACCTTTGTGCACACCCTAAAAATACAGATATCTTATTCCCAAATACCAATTTAAAACTGATATGCAGGCTCTTATTATCGCTCATCTCGATTATGTTATCTATATTTTAGCTGGGGTTCCTCAGATACAACTGGTTACATTAAGTGCCCTCCATTAATTTCTGGCCGGGCTAGTGACTTCTTCAAGGAACTATAATGACATTTCACCTATCGTAAGTAAACTATATTGGCTACCTTTAAAAGCTAGAATTATCTTCAAACTCTGCTGCTTAAGTACAAGATTGTACATATCAACAATCCCTCAGATCTCACCGCCCTTTCCTCATCTCGTTTGGACAATCTCAGACTAGTGTCCCCAAAATTCACAAATTCCATTGCACAAAACAAATCCTTCTCTGGAGCGTCAATTTCTGCCTGTAACTCTCTGCCCATAAAGATCAGTATCGAACCCACTCTTTTTTTATTCAGCTTAATTCAGAAAACTTCACAGATTCCATATACCCCTATGAATCTCGTCCTGAATCGAACTTCCTATGTAAGTCATCTACTCTAATAATCGAACCTACCACCTGCCACTTCTTATCTTGCTTGCTCCATTTCTCCCTTCTTTAACCAGCTTATGTTTAGCAATCTATTCTAGTTCTGGATAGCATGACTTTCTGTTCTCTGTCTCCTTTTGGTTTTAAGTAAAGCGCCCAAATGTCCACGGGTGGAGGTGTGAGATACAAGAAAACTGAATAAAGTAATAAATACAATCATTGCACAGTCTTAGACTCGAGTCCATGAAATTTGGAACCTCCTTTGCACAAAACAGATCCTTCTCAGAAGCAGGCAATTGCTACCTCGAACTTTCTGCTTATAATTGTCAGAATCCAACCCTCTCTTTCATTCACTAAAAATCGGAAATCCCACTTCCTTCCAAGATTCCGTTCACCCCTATGAATTGCATCCTGGAGCAGAATCAGTTCAACCCCATATGTAGCTCAGCTGCTCAATACATGGACCCAGCCACCTGACACTTCTTATCGCGCTTGCTTCATTTCTCCATGCTTCATCCAGTTTATTTTTCACAAACCATTTTAGTGCTGGCTACTGATAGAGATCGGGGGTCATCTGACCAATAATTTCACCATATAGTTTTCGGGCCCATAAATTTCAATTCACAATATACATTAATCAGGCGACCTCACAAATCTACCATCAGCAACCCTGATTCCTTCCTTTTATTTTAGTGTACCCGACTTACCAATCCACCGTTACGGGTACCTATGACCACAATGGATCAGGGAGCTAGCTGTGAAGAAAAGTAGACAAAATACAAAACCCACCTTAAAAATACCTTTGATGTTCATAAAATGACCACGGACAACTGAGAAGTTTTAAAGGTTTTATCTAGAAATCAGTTTCTGTGAGTATTAGGCTTACAGTTAAAAGGCAATCGATAATCATGATAACAAAAAGAACATAACCATACAAGAAAAGTGTAAGGGCAAACATTTAAGTTGTAAATAGTGCGACAGGGAACACACTAAGTAGACTTAAAACTGAAACTCAAGAATGGACATCTATAAATGAGCAAGCTTATTGCATGTACTAGAATTATACTATTGGACATACTTCATGAAGAATGAGAGGAAAATTAGGAATCCTATACATCTATCAAAAGGGTGAAAGGTGGAACACGCTATAATTCTAATATTATGGTTTAAGAATAGAATTCAGGAGAAAATATAAACCACATCTAAATTCATAAACAGTATGGAGAGAATTGTGCTCTAAAAGGTAAGGTAACATTGGAACATGCTATGAAAAATTCAATGGTCATTCATATAGTAGATTGCGGAAAGCATGGAAATTATAACATGTGCAAAGGTATGTCTTTATTGAAGCAAAGACAGAAAATAGAAAGGTGCAGTATAGAGTTCTCAGCCCTATCTATATATTTACCTAGAATGGTGTGAAAACCATCCCTGGCCACGGATCAGTCAAGGACAGGAAATACCCCAAGGAATAGCAGTCATCAATGGGACAGCAGGTGCAGAATGGACACCCCAGGACAGGAAAGGAAAACCAGATAAGGATCAGGACAGGACCACCAAGGCACGACCAGCACCCGCAGTTCGGAAGCAACGCCTGCGCTCCACCCTCTCTGCAGCTATCAGTCAGAACCCCGATTGGGTTAGCGAATTCCCCAGCAAAGTGCTCCGCCAGCACTTAAGGTTTAGTAAAACCTTCAAAAGTCTATGGTCAATTTCGGACAGAGTGCTCCGCAGCGCTCTGTAAATTCAGTCACCTATTGAGTGCGTTGGGTCAGTGACAGGTCAGCTATTCAGACAAGTCGGACAAATTCTATAGCTAAACCTAGGCAATTTTTACTGTTTTCGGATCAGTGTACCACCCCCAAATGTTGCAAAGTGTCAGAATTCCCAATTCCGATTGGTCCCAAAGTAGGCTAGGTTAACACACCAATCAGAACAGACTACTGTAAGCCTAAATTATCATGTTAAGGAACCGCCTAGTGAATTTTGGGTTCCCATGACCTATTCTACAGGATACAATAGCAGAGTATACATTTGTTGCAAGTGTAGTACAAATTCTGTTTCTCCGGCTGGGTGAAGGTGCATCTTCCCAGGCACATCTTGGCAGGGACCTTCAGTTGGCACCTTGTCAATGCCACCAGCCGCATACTGGACATGCGCAACAGGGACCTTCAAGATGGTTCTCGGCTCATTCAGACCCCCCAGTTATCACGGTACATGAAAAGTAAGCGAAAACAAATTAAAACATAGAAATAAATGCATGTATTACATATCATGATCTTGTACTTATGGTTTACCACTATAAAAATATACTATGCAGTTATATATAAGTGCAATACACAATAACACGAGAGCATCTGCACAAGCTTCACCACATTATTACACAAGCAGTCATCTTGTGGCTATTACGCATGCGCACCCTTTCCCTCCAGAATTACAACTACGTCACGTCACGTGAGTGTGACTAACGCATGCGCAGAAGCAATATTCTAAACGGTGGCCATTTTAAAGACACAGATTATTCGTATTAGTAAAACACATAGGCAAGCATCACTAAGATACACGCGCATCCAAAAGTGAAGGAAAATTAGTACAACATACAAATTGGATTACCGGGTTATAACAGATTCGAGGTTCATGACTCAAGCAAGTCGCGAAATATGCGAAATCTTGCTCTATCAATCCCCTCTTTGATGATATTTACTATCATCACAAAATAAAAAATGGAACCAGATGCCAACTTTTTCACACTTTATGCATCTCAATCTCTTCCAACAAGCGATTCAATTTCTCTTTCACATCTTTGCTAGGGTGAGAATTTTTCACCTTTTTGTAAATCTGATTATTCATTTCTTCCAATTCAAGCTCATCCACACTCCGTTTCACACCCCTTCTATCCACCGTGTATTTCTTTGTGTGTTTGCGACATTTGCAACAGACGAATATGAGGAAAATGATGAGACCTATCACTCCAATTGGCATCAGTACCTTAAACAATAAGCTTCTACCTAAATTAGCAAACCAATGACCTACATTGGAGAGACCATCGACAAGTCTCTTCCAGGCACTGTCAACCTCCAGTGGTTTTAGTTCCTTTTCCAAATTAGTATTGTTTTTCACATATCTTTTGATCTGTACACTTTTGTCTGGTATGTAAGTGCAACAATGTTGCGCCTTCAGCATCCGGCAGACTCCGCCCTCTTTTGCTAATAAGGTGTCCAGCGCAAGTCTGTTCTGCAAAACCATTGATCTGATCGCAACCATTTCGGTATTGACCAGCAGGAATCCATGAGCTGTGTCAGTAGACAACACATCCACTATTGTGGACAATTTGCAAATTCTGTGTGTGTTCAGAACCACTCCCACTCCAGGTATCAGTGCACTGAAAATACTACCCATTATTTCACCTACGCTTTCTCTTTTACTACGCATTAAGCCATTAGTGTTTTCATTGCTTCCAGCAATTTCCTTCACATGGTATATTTTCGGGAAAACAATGCCAAAGTAGCAGCTTCCATACCAGTGATCCGGCAATTTGAAATAAGCCTTGTTTCCACATATATAATAAATTCCGGGAAACACAGGTTCTGACCCATTTTTGAAACCCCAACCTCCAATTACCTTGTAATTGTGTTCACATTGACTGGAACCAATGAAAATGTTATTATAATAACTAGTCTTCTCGCGATGAAGACAAAGTTTCCCTTTCCTTTCGAAATCCAGCAACAAAGCAGGACCTTTCCCACCATTTGAGGTGCCTTCCATGTTTTCAGCCCATTTAGGAGTTTTCTGTCTCTTATCATTTGCCTTTCTTTGGAAACTCTCCCTTCTTTTCTCTGCCATGTTTAAAAAAAATTTCTCTTGTTCATGTAATGAACAGGTCAAGTTGTCTCTGTGTGCTTCATTTAAGTCTATAGTACCTATAGTCAGAAAGTATTCTCCAATATAACGTGTAACGTCACTTTTTGTATGTACAGGATTCAGATTTCCACGTATAGGAAGTTCAGAAAATATCACGTCTGAATTAGAATAGTAATACTGTAATGGTCCTCTTTTGTAAAATAAACTAGCTAAAATGCTACAGGAAATTCCATAGGTCAAAGGTAGGTGATGATAAGTCACGCCTTCAGCTACAGAAGTAGGTAGCTTCATGCAGACATAGCAGTCTTCTATTTCCATAGTTTCCACATAGTGCACTAAAAGATTAGCGAAAACGTTTAACTGTGTCTGGTTTCTAACTCCATGATAATGTAGTCCTTCCTCATCTGATGCTTCTAAGTCTCGTTTTGTTTGTCTGAGTGCTTTTTCACGTCTTTCTACACTTCGTGTTGTCAGTTCTTCAGTGTCAGTGGTCACAGTCTGAGTAGGGTCAATATTAGTATTTTTGCTTACCATATAAGGAATGAAAACTGTTAGTCCTATCCAAATTATTATCACTATAACTATGCTACATATACATACTCGGCAGCATGTTTTGCAACAACTGCGTCTAGGCCTTCCATTCACGTTTGAATCAGACATTTTTGTTCAGAAGAAGATTTCTCAACCCCTCTTTGTAACTTTGCACAGTTAGCTTACTCTGCGCACTTCAGGTTAATTCGTCTTCATCTTCTGTAGATTGATCAGCAATCGGTTCTCCGTCACTTTCGTCAGTTATATCAAGATCCTCAAAATCCTCCAAAATTAAAAATGTCCATTCAGGATCTTGGTATTTTTCGTTCAGTCTTTTTATTCGATCACTCCCTCTTTTGGAGCCTTCTCCAGTTTGTTCTGCAATTCGAGGGCTTTTCCTTCTTTCTGCAAGTTTTTCTTCTACTGTTTTTATTCTCAGTCTCAGTTTCTTAATATATCCTGGTTCAATATTTTTCTTTTTCTTGAGTCTTTTAGTGGGCACTGTGTTTTGGCTTTCTTCTAACGCTCTTTTATTTTCGTTTGTTTGTGGCACTTCTGTTTCTGTCTCTTCCCTTCCTGTCTGACTAGTCCCAGGTCTTATATCTATTTCTTCTGCCTGGTCACTAAGCTGGCCTGGTTCAGGTGAATTTTGATTTTGGCTTTCGAGTGTCTCTGTTTCTGTGTCCTGAACACGTTCTTCTAATTCTATCTGATCCTGTTCAAGCACTTCGATCTCTTGATT
Source organism: Lissotriton helveticus (assembly GCF_964261635.1). Classification (NCBI taxonomy): domain Eukaryota; kingdom Metazoa; phylum Chordata; class Amphibia; order Caudata; family Salamandridae; genus Lissotriton; species Lissotriton helveticus. Next base: position 1,534,870,241 of record NC_136067.1, read on the forward strand.
TTCTTCTGCTCGAACGTTTACACTAGTACTAATCTGTCCCTTTTCAATTTCAGGAGTCAGTGGAGGAGTATCGATCACTTGTTCTGTCCCTATCTGTCCTCCCTCTTCTTCCTCAGATTTGACGTGAATCTCAATGATCTGAAGGTCTTCGCCTGTGCCTATCTCTTCCTCTCTATTCCACTCTCTATCTTCTTGAGTTCGCTCTCTTGTTCTGATTGGGTCTTCAGTTAGGTCAATTATGGGTATCCAATCATCTTGGCTGGTGCTCGGCTGTTCGTCATCAGCTACTTCAGGACCGGCGTCTGCAGACCCCTCAGCTGGACAACCTTCAGCTCCAGGTTCTTTGTCCGGAACTACTTTCTGTGTATGGCTGGCATGGATCCACTTGGGAACGCCTGCACACTTCACTGCTGTCGTGGTTACCAGTATTATCTGGCGCTTTTCTCCCCACCTCGGTGCAAGGCAGCTTGAACGAGTATGCTTCTTGATTCTAACCCAGTCACCAGGAACCAACTTGTGAACTGGAGTTGTCGGGTTGGCGACGGCGTCTTCCCCAATCTGGCGAGAGATAGAACGCACTTGGTCACCCAGTTGCTTGCAGTACTCAAGTACCAAATCATCAGTAATGCTTAACAGTTTGTATCCTGGTACCCATGCTTGTCTCATCACTCTTCCCATCAGGATCTCATGGGGGCTTAGGCCTGTTTTTCGGTCTGGAATACTTCTGAGTCCCATCAGTACAAGAGGCAAAGCAGTTATCCAGATAATGCCAGTAGAGTCACACATTTTTGCTGATCTCGATTTTATAGTGCCATTTATTTGCTCTACTACTCCAGAAGCCTCTGGACGATATGCACAGTGCAGCTTTTGTGTGATTCCAAATGCTTTACAGAGCTGATCGATTACCTCATTCTGAAAATGTTTTCCTCTATCTGATTCAATAGTGACTGGAACCCCGAACCTAGGTATTAGTTCTCGTAGTAACAATTTGGCTACGGTTATGGCATCATTCTGTGTGGCAGGGTAAGCTTCCACCCATTTTGAAAACAGGCAGACAATAACAAGGACATACCTTTTTCCCTCACAACGAGGCATGGTAATGAAGTCAATCTGTATTCTCACAAAGGGACCTCCTGATTTTCCAATCTTCCCCAGTTCAACTACTGTTCTTTTACCAGGGTTGAACTGCTGACATGTTAAGCACCTCTGGCAGAGTGATTCTGCTACTTTCCTGAACTTCGGATTATACCAGGTTTGCTGAAACACCAGAACCATGGCATCCCTACCAGTGTGTGAATTTCCATGTATCAATCTGGCCATAGAGGCAAGCAGGTGTCTAGGTAACACAGGCATACCATTTGGGCCCACAATGACACCATCCTCTCTTCTTGGTCTACAACCAAGTTTTCTCCACCTTTCTTGCTCTTTCAGTGGCGTAGCATGCTGCCAATCTCTCACCTCATCCCAGGTAGGCACTTCTTCAAACACCATAAGTTGGCAGCTGTTTCCAGTCCCTCCCAGTTTGATATTTATGGACATGCGATCTTTAGCACACTGTTTTGCCACTTGATCAGCAAAATCATTTCCCAAAGATATAGCGTCAAGGCCTTTCTTATGGGCAACACATTTGACCACTGCCAATTCTTTTGGTAATTGGATTGCTTCCAGTAAATTTTGTACAACCCTTCCATTCCGAATGGGGGTACCTGATGAAGTCAGGAATTCTTTTTGTAGCCATAATTGGCCAAAGTCATGCACAACCCCATAACAGTACTGACTGTCAGTATACACTGTTATTCTTTTGTCTTTTCCCAATTTGCAAGCTCTTATTAATGCTATCAATTCGGCTACTTGTGCAGACTTTACTCCAAATAAACATGATGCTTCTTTAATGCTGTCTAAAGAGACTACAGCATAGGCAGCGCTTTGGCCTACAAGTTCGTGTCTCATACATGAGCCATCCACAAAGAACTCCTCATCATGTACAGGCAAAGGTGTTTCCTTAATGTCTGGGCGGGGTTTAGTACTGAATTCTGTCAGGTCAATGCAGTCATGTTCATTCTCTCCTTCATCTTCTACAATCATTGAGTCAGGGAGTAGGGTGGCTGGGTTCAGGATATTACACCGAGTAATAACTACATTTGCAGCACCCACGAGAATCCTCTCGTATTTAGTCAGCCGACTAGGGGTGAGATACTGAGTCTTGGTTCGGGTCAGTAAAATTACAACTGCATGTGGAACATACACAGTTACAGGATGTCCCATTACAATGGATTCACTCTGCTCTAAGCTCGTGCATGTGGCAGCTACCGCTTTCAGACACCCAGGTAATCCAGCAGCCACTGGATCCAAAGTGGCAGAAAAATATGCCACTGGGCGCCTAATCAACCCATGCTCCTGGGTTAAGACTGACAATGCACAATTGTCTCGGGTGTCACAGAACAGGGCAAACTCCTTAGAATAGTCAGGCATTCCTAAAGCAGGGGCTGTACAGAGGCAGTCTCGTAATTTAGTGAACGCTGTTAAGCTTTCATCATCCCATTCAACTGGGTCCTTCGCTCCTTTCTTGGTCATATTTATCAAAGGCTTTGCTAGGAATGCGAATCCCACAATCCATTGCCTGCAGTAACCTACAACCCCAAGGAACATTCTGATCTCTTTCTGAGTACGGGGTAACTGCATCTTTTGAATTATTCTGACTCTCTCTGAAGTGACTTTTCTGATGCCTTTTTCTATCTGGTGCCCCAGATATTTCACAGACTTTGAACAGAACTGCAATTTTTCAGGGGCTACTTTATGTCCCTTTTCACCTAGGTGATTCAGCAAGGCAATGGTGTCAATCACACAATCTCTATGACTTTTAGACGCCACCAAAAGGTCATCTATATATTGTACCAAAACAGACTTTCCAGGTAAGACTAAGGATTCGAGGCACTTTTTCAGGATCTGATTAAAGATAGAGGGGCTCTCTGTGTACCCTTGGGGGACCCTATTCCAAACGTACACGTGACTATTGAAAGCAAATGAGAAAAGAAATTTGCTATCTGGATGCAATGGGATCGAAAAGAATGCATGACACAGGTCTATCACAGTGAACCACTCAGCATCCCAAGGAATCTGATACAGGATCACTGCGGGGTTCGGGACAATAGGACAGCAAGGAACAACGATCTTGTTTACCTTTCTCAGGTCCTGTACTACTCTGAACTTGCCACTAGGTTTCTTGATTCCAATTATGGGGGAATTACACGGGCTGCTCATAACTTCTTGTATGATGTTTGCTTCTAGCAATTTCTGTATTTCAATGGCAACTCCTGCTCTCACTTCGACACTCATTCTATAAGGCTTGGTATTGGGGTAAACTGCATTTTCTTTCATGGCTATTTGTATGGGATCTACATTTGCCATTAATCCTACATCCTTTCCAGTAAAGTCCCATACTTCTGGTTTCACTGTCTGTTGAAGTTCTTCAGGTAAGTCTTGTATAGTCATTCGTTTAATTTCTGAGTCAGGTCTGATTAACATTAACTTGTAGATGCCATCTTCGTCTGGGGTCTGAATTTCGACGCCTTTTGGTGAGCAAAAGATAGTACAATTCATTTTGCACAACAAATCACGTCCCAGTAAGTTTACTGGACTAGTGTCACAAACGACAAATCTATGCATTTCTTTAAAGTTCCCTATTGTAATCTCCATGGGCTCAGTAACTGGGGTACTAATCAATTGATTAGATACACCTACTACCTGGATTGCTTCTCCCGAGAGGGGTAGGTTTGGAACGTCCGCTGTTCTCACAGTAGAACGGGTAGCACCAGTGTCCAACAAAAAGGTGACATCATTTCCATCAACCTTTCCTTCAATGTATGGCCCTGACTGGTCTACCGGCAAGGAGGCGCCAAGTACACACTCCTCGTCCTCCCCTCTCAGGCCCCGTCAGTACTGGTCATCACAGAGAAAAGTGTCATTTAACAAATACTGCGAAGTTGCTGCATTTCTGTTCTCATTGCCTCCCCAGATCTCTATGTCGTCACCCTGCGGTGATTTTCCCTTAAAATTAGGTTTTGGCGCTCGGGGCACTTGGATTGTTTTTACCTGCTGCTGGGTCTTTCTTGGTTTTTCATTCTGCGTCTGTGGAATTAAATCAGGGGTTTGGGTATTATCATGCTGTAAATACGGACACTCGTCTTGCCAATGTCCAATTTCCCCGCACTGGTGGCAGGGAAATTTCTTTTTAGCTTCTTCTCTGCTCATTTTTACTTTGGGCTTTCCCCCACCCCCAGGGCCTTGATTTTGGGTACTCTTACTCAATTTACTTAATTGCTTCTCTTGCTGTTCTGCGAGCTTTACTTGTGCCCACATCACCTTTTCCTTGAGTGCCTTTTTCTTATCTGCTATTTCGTCCTCACAGTATTTTGCATACCGTAGGACCTCGTCTATTTTCTTGGACTGCCAACATATTTTATTATCTTTGATCCACTGACAAATTTCGGGTCTTAAACCATTTACAAACCTGTAAATGAAGTGAGTCATATCTTTCATCTCGATGTTATCTATGCCGCTGTATGTTTTAAGCACCTGTAACAGTCTTTCATAAAAGGAGTGTACAGTCTCGTCCCTTTCCTGCGTGGTTCTATCTATTTTTGTCCAATCAGTTTCCTTTGCGGGCACTTTTAGCTTCAAATGTTGAATTACTTGATCATATTTTCTCATCACTTCTTGAGAGGGTTCCCCTGTCCTAGAGTCCCTCGGGTACTCCTCACTAGGCCAAGCTATGGCTATTTTACACTCGGTCCATAAGTCTACCGGAACTACGATATCAAAGAACCCATCCAAATCTTTCCACAGGCATTTTTGAACCTTTACAAACCTTTCCACCTGCCTGTACCAGTCCACAGGCTTCTCTCGTAATTTTGGGAAATAATTTGTAAAGGACACAATATCCTGTCTGGACCATGGAACATGTACGTATTTTCCACCTGGCACTTCACGCATAGGACATAACTGTTCTGGTTTATCAGCTTCTTTTAGAACAAACTGAGGAGTCACTTGTTTAGATCTAGCCTCCTCTTTCTTTTTGGCCCACCTGGCTTTCCACCTGTCCACATCTCCCCATTTTTGTAATACTGTCAATAACTCTTTGACTTGTGCCTTCTTCCCTGACATGTTCAGGTTTTCCAGATCCTTGTCTGAGAAATCTGCTCTGTACGGTTTTTGCAAAGGTTTTGATTTCGAGATATCTATTCCCATACTAGCTGCAGTGTCAGTTAGTTTTTCATGGAGTACTCTGGCATTTCGAGTAAGGCTCTTGCAGATAAACAACAGCTCTTCTTCCGAGTAGGTATTTAGTCTGTCTAATCCTACATTTCCTGCCATAAGTTCTTCTATTTCTACTCTCAGTTTGTAGAGATCTAGAGGTTTTGACTGAAGAGTTTGTTTTTCCAATTCTCGACTCCATCTCTCAATTTCTTCAGGAGTTACTACCGTGACACTCTTAGTACCCGAAGTTGATTCCATTTGAATCTCCCTCGCATTGAAAGGATTATGTCTTTTCTGCATCCTTTTTCCTGGTTCCCTAATGGGCAGATCCATTAGTGACACTTAAGACTCACATTCACTTGTTAAGTCGTCTACAATTAAGGGCTCTGATCTCGGTTGGGCTACAACTGGGGTAATAACTGGAGTTCTTGGACTTCCCTGTCGATCCCCATACAATGGAACCACTGGTCCAATAGTAACCGGAATTGTTAAAGACTCAGGACTTGCATTTAACTGAGAAATCCTCTGAATTATTTCAGCTCTCTGCATAGCTAGTGCCTCTCGTTCTCTGTCCTCCAATATCCTTTCGACTGCATTGTCATGTAATACTTGTGGGGTTAAAGTTGGAGCACAACTCGGGGCAGTGGGAAGTGTTTCTCTGGGTCCTTCACCATTACTAGGTCTTGGGGGCAAAGTACCTGTGCCTAGGGATCTTGGTTCTTCCTCATATGGAGGGTTCAGGAACGGCATTCCTGAACTGGATGGTCTTGCCTCACATTCGTAGGGAGATCTAGAGCAAAAGTCTCTTTCACGGGAGTATCTTGTGTCCCCACTAGCTGGCATTCTTGGATAAATATCCCTTGCATCTACGGGACCTAAACTCTCGGTATAGGGAGGTATGAAGCAATCCCCTCCTACACTGGCAGATCTGGCCTCTTCCTGAAGAGGAGGTCTTCGAGAATTATCCCCCTCACTGGAAGGTCTATTTCTTTCATTGTAAGGAGGCGGACTTCTCATAAACAGGTCATCTAATAATTCATCATCCGACTCTCCAATAGGCACCCAATGTTTACATTTTTCTGTTTTCTTCTCTCCTGCAGGAGGACCACCCACTGGCATCATTGGAAACAGTCCTTCTACTATCATATTCTGCCTCCACTGTTTCATCTTTTTGTCACGGGTCTCTTGTTTCAGTTTCGGATAAAATTTAGTTAACCCTTTATCCATCTGGGGCTTATCCCTTTCAAAAGCTTCGATTTCCCATTCCTCTAGTGCTTCGTACTGCGTTAATCTAGGTCTGGGATGTAAATCATTCATTCGGGTTCTCAAATTAAATAGAATTCTGCCATTAAATGTACCTTCTAACGGAAAAGCCAATACTCCGTCATCTTTCGTGTACTCCCAATTTTCCAACCATACACACGAGTGGTACCCTTTATCGAACATCATGAAAGATGCGGGAGTATTCGGTGGCGGGATGACAACACCTTCTCTGGTTCTAATCGGTTTGTCCTTTTTGAAATAATTCTTTACTTTATTTACAAGGGACACTTTTCTTTTGTTTCCGTACATAATGTCGTTTTTAACACCTTTTTAACACCTTTCCACTGATCGTCCTCAAACCCCAAATGTCTTGGATCAGGTCTAGTATGCGGTCTGTACGAATGCCACATACGATTTTTGCGAGTGACTCTGTTTACAAAATCACCCCAATCCAAGTGCGTCTCTTATTTTCGTGCGACCAATGAAAAGCACGAATTCAAATAATTTCGACCAATGGGTGCGCGGCCTTTTTCGCGAGACAGTTCTCACGCTTCGGCACTCACCCCTCCTTTACAATTCCAGCTCCGCTACACACCCGCTGCGTCTACCAATCCCAGCGCGGCACAGAGTGACGTCAGAGCAGCTTCGCGACTGACTCCCTCCTTCACAAGGTAACGGAAACTTTATTTCTTTCTAAAGTGCTAGTGCTTGGTTATTTAACAACGAATACACATTCGCCACTGTACTCAAGTGTCTAGACAGGAAAGATTTGTTTCACTGCAAGTAAACTCCTTCCGTCTACTTTTCACACACTACCGATAGATCTCTTCTGCCTACCCTTCACACAAGCATTGGAGAACCTGCTACTTCCCTAGACTCATCCACCTTTCCGGGATATATCCAAGTCTAAAGTTTCACCAGCGAACCCCTTTTGCTTTCACCCAAGCGCCGATGAACCTGCTACTTTTCCGATGTGACCCTCACTAGGTTATGCCACAATAGGAATTTTGCCAATGAACCTCGTTGCTAACATTTATTCAAACATACATTTAGAAAACCCTAGTTAGTGCTTCCAGTTCTACCTAACCTGCACCAACTTTCCTTAAAGCCAGTGACCTCAAAGCAAGTGGATTCTCTTCACCACTCGCTATTCAATTCCCCGGGGATTCCCAACAACATAGAAGACGTTTTACGAACGAATGGATTAATACATATAACAGTATAATAACAAGAATAACGATTTTAAAACATTCCATAATATTTCAAAGCAAACATTTCAAGTGAGTGATCAAATCACCTGAACTGCCTACCCTCTCAGCAGCAACAAGGTTTGTTACTTAGCAGCATCCAACTTATCTAGCTTAACTAGTCCTATCTTACTTTAGCTAGTCCCTAACCATTACCTCTGCTACCAGAAAATTACTGATAGAGATCGGGGGTCACCTGACCAATAATTTCACCATATAGTTTTCGGGCCCATAAATTTCAATTCACAATATACATTAATCAGGCGACCTCACAAATCTACCATCAGCAACCCTGATTCCTTCCTTTTTGTACCCGACTTACCAATCCACCGTTACGGGTACCTATGACCACAATGGATCAGGGAGCTAGCTGTGAAGAAAAGTAGACAAAATACAAAACCCAACTTAAAAATACCTTTGATATTCATAAAATGACCACGGACAACTGAGAAGTTTTAAAGGTTTTATCTAGAAATCTGTTTCTGTGAGTATTAGGCTTACAGTTAAAAGGCAATCGATAATCATGATAACAAAAAGAACATAACCATACAAGAAAAGTGTAAGGGCAAACATTTAAGTTGTAAATAGTGCGACAGGGAACACACTAAGTAGACTTAAAACTGAAACTCAAGAATGGACATCTATAAATGAGCAAGCTTATTGCATGTACTAGAATTATACTATTGGACATACTTCATGAAGAATGAGAGGAAAATTAGGAATCCTATACATCTATCAAAAGGGTGAAAGGTGGAACACGCTATAATTCTAATATTATGGTTTAAGAATAGAATTCAGGAGAAAATATAAACCACATCTAAATTCATAAACAGTATGGAGAGAATTGTGCTCTAAAAGGTAAGGTAACATAGGAACATGCTATGAAAAATTCAATGGTCATTCATATAGTAGATTGCGGAAAGCATGGAAATTATAACATGTGCAAAGGTATGTCTTTATTGAAGCAAAGACAGAAAATAGAAAGGTGCAGTATAGAGTTCTCAGCCCTATCTATATATTTACCTAGAATGGTGTGAAAACCAACCCTGGCCACGGATCAGTCAAGGACAGGAAATACCCCAAGGAATAGCAGTCATCAATGGGACAGCAGGTGCAGAATGGACACCCCAGGACAGGACAGGAAAACCAGATAAGGATCAGGACAGGACCACCAAGGCACGACCAGCACCTGCAGTTCGGAAGCAACGCCTGCGCTCCACCCTCTCTGCAGCTATCAGTCAGAACCCCGATTCGGTTAGGGAATTCCCCAGCAAAGTGCTCCGCCAGCACTTAAGGTTTAGTAAAACCTTCAAAAGTCTATGGTCAATTTCGGACAGAGTGCTCCGCAGCGCTCTGTAAATTCAGTCACCTATTGAGTGCGTTGGGTCAGTGACAGGTCAGCTATTCAGACAAGTCGGACAAATTCTATAGCTAAACCTAGGCTAGTTATACTGTTTTCGGATCAGTGTACCACCCCCAAATGTTGCAAAGTGTCAGAATCCCCAATTTCGATTGCTCCCAAAGTAGGCTAGGTTAACACACCAATCAGAACAGACTACTGTAAGCCTAAATTATCATGTTAAGGAACCGCCTAGTGAATTTTGGGTTCCCATGACCTATTCTACAGGATACAATAGCAGAGTATACATTTATTGCAAGTGTAGTACAAATTCTGTTTCTCCGGCTGGGTGAAGGTGCATCTTCCCAGGCACATCTTGGCAGGGACCTTCAGTTGGCACCTTGTCAATGCCACCAGCCGCATACTGGACATGCGCAACAGGGACCTTCAAGATGGTTCTCGGCTCATTCAGACCCCCCAGTTATCACGGTACATGAAAAGTAAGCGAAAACAAATTAAAACATAGAAATAAATGCATGTATTACATATCATGATCTTGTACTTATGGTTTACCACTATAAAAATATACTATGCAGTTATATATTAGTGCAATACACAATAACACGAGAGCATCTGCACAAGCTTCACCACATTATTACACAAGCAGCCATCTTGTGGCTATTACGCATGCGCACCCTTTCCCTCCAGAATTACAACTACGTCACGTCACGTGAGTGTGACTAACGCATGCGCAGAAGCAATATTCTAAACGGCGGCCATTTTAAAGACACAGATTATTCGTATTAGTAAAACACATAGGCAAGCATCACTAAGATACACGCGCATCCAAAAGTGAAGGAAAATTAGTACAACATACAAATTGGATTACCGGGTTATAACAGATTCGAGGTTCATGACTCAAGCAAGTCGCGAAATATGCGAAATCTTGCTCTATCAGTTTGTTGTTCTCTGTATTGTTTTTGTTAAATGTAAAGCACCAAAATGCCCACAGGTGGAAGTGTGAAATACAAAATATCGAAATAAATTGATAAATAAAATTATTTCAAAAAAGATTGTGAGGTTTCTTATCAGCCAGGTTCCAAATTTGACCACAGAAGGCAGAAACATTACTGAAAAAATCAGCATTCCTTTGTGGTCAATGGAATGCTTCAGTCTGCAGAGTTTCCACTTAGATATGATAAAACGAAAACAAAACGCATAGGGGCAGATTTACAAGCCCCTTGCGCCACTTTAGCGTCATTTTTCCCATGTTAAAATTGGCACAAAAGTGGCACAAGGGGCTTGTAAATCTAATCTGCCCCATAGTTTTTTTTATAAAAAGGGACAGACATTGGTTTGCATATGAAGTGTACGTGACAATGAACTAAGAAATATTGCAAACTTCCTTGCGTCCCCAGAAACCTATCTGGAGTTGCTAAGTGTAAGTTCGGAGTCATCACAGAACAGGAATGTGGAAAAAAATACCTGGTGTCTTGTAAAGGGGACGATAACACCCATGAATCAGCGTTCTTGGAATCTCTCAGCAAAGGCACGTTATTAGCATCTTTACCTCTCTGATTTAAACATATTACCTATCTCTTGTTTCAGTGCAATTAATTCTGAATGTACAGCCTTATTTTCAGACTTCACTGAACTGGCCTCCTGTTATAATTTAGCAACAACCTGTAATATATGGAACAGAGTAGTGTCTTATTCCATAGATCGGGATAGATGACAACGTGGGCAAGGAAATCTGTCAGAAATCCCTAACCTTATACTCTGGATCCAATGAGATTGATGCACTCTTCTATCTATCACTGCCTCTATCAATGATAACTGGAGAGGATGAGATTGGCCCCGAGTGGTAGTGGCGCTTACTATTTCCGGTAAGTAGTTATATGTGATATGCCAATCTATTGGTGCTCAAGGGAAGAAGAGTCATCCACCCTTCAGCATAAGTGACCCGAGAGGATCACACTACTAATAAACCACAGGCCCGAGCACACATATCAATGCCTCCATCAATGACCACATAAAACAAGAATATGACGATCAGTTGTAGAAACAGGGAAAGGGGAATGGGATAAGAAAGAAACAAAAGCACATATACTACCACTCTTACTCATCACTTCTGGTGGATACAACGGTTTTAGGGACGAAGTGGGTATATTAAGGCAATTATAGATATTTTGGTAGCCTGTCAAGAAAGTCCTACATCTGCTGTAACAATGAATGGATATATTTTAGCTGTATCCCGTGTCACCAACGCTTTCAAGTGAAACTTGATATTTAAGAAACAAAAACATATAAATAATGTCTATCTTAAATATATGCTCATTAACAACTTTATTCTTTAGTATGATAACTAGTTATGACTATCTCAATCATTACAAATATGCACTCTCTTAGCTCTTGTATTTTTTACATAATCTTATATAAATCCTAAGTGTAAATTGTTTTGCCCTGAGAAATCTTCCTGTTCCCTCACATAAATAACCCGAAGTCTAATGCAACAATAATAGCAGTCTTTATTATAGTCCAAAAAAGTGTCTTCTCAAAACACATCTCAACCTCAGAATACTTCTTTGCATTCCCCAATGTCCGGGAGCATACTTCAAACTAAGCAACAGCTCTTTGCAAAAGGAAATCCTAGATCTGCATAACAAGGCTTTGGCTGAAACAACATTGAATCACGATTGGCTAGCAAGAACACAGTGAAACACTTGGGAAGTTATACCCACATAGCAAAGATATCCTCTGTCATCTCCAAACTTCGAGAGAGTTCAGAGACTGCTGGGAAATGTAGTTCATCATTGAGGCACCACCATCTAGCGTGTTTATTCCACACATGCAAAAATGTCACATTATCCAGTGCAGAAACTGTCAGTACCGCTAGTCTTTACTTTCCTAAAATGGACTCAGCATTATCAGGCTTGGAGTATCACTTCCCCACTCCTGCCAAGTATTAGCTAGTACTGAAGTATGCAAACAAGTAATGGTTTGAAGACTTGATTGAAATATTCTCAGACACTGGTAATTACTCGGGCCTAATCCCAATCCATTGTTATTTTGCACACCATACCACCTCAATTTGGAGCCAGCCATATGCAAATCAGTCTTGAGACTGTTCCAATGGTAACAGTCCAGCCTGAGCTGCCTGGTCTGGTCCTCACTGAACCAATCACAAGCAACACAAGACCAATTTTGCTCTTATTAGGGCTCATTGTCGTATATAGCTTGGTTCCAATGGCACAGTGTGCAGATATACCTAAACAAAGAGAGAGAGGGAGGAACTTCTTTGTCTCCACTCTTATTCCCCCAAAATATGCAATGAACAACAAAAGAGTGAAGCCAGAATGTCAAGGGCTCTAAACAGGCACCACTTATGTTTTTATCAAGGGTCCTCACTCACCAACCTAGTTGGTGACATGCTTCATCATCAGACCTCCACCAGAGAGGCCGAATGCCGCTCTGGTGTGCTTCAATGCCTGATTACAGCTTGATTGTTTGCTGAGTGCAAGTGATGGTGCAGAAAGTGGTGTTAAAATAATCTTTACTACTCTTAAAAAATGTTTAATGGTAAGGTGGTAGGACTGGATTATAAAGTGTGTGGTGGACGTTTCGACTGAGTAACTTGATCAGCCACATCCAGAATTAAAACATTAGATCGACATGTTTCAGCCTCTGTGTGCCAGTTGCAAGCTTTCCTCAGGACCAGGGGGCCATGGCGGTATGCACTCACTAAGGTGCACCCTAACCTATGGCCACGTAAAGAACCGGATTACTCATGGTTCGGAAAAATCAGGCCTTCAGCACTTCTGAATGCGTAAGTAGATCTGTAAGGAGAAAGGGACATTAAAAAATACATACACAAGACATGACAAATACACATATTTTGCCTGGTGCGTGGTCCAAAAATACGAGCGATCCTGTGCAACAGCAAATGCCCTTAAAATGTGACTGCTTGAGTTGTTAACATCACATACAGTTGGAGGCCCCGTGGGCAAACAATTAAACATAGCGAAGTTTATCAGACTACCTATTTGGGTTTCTAGGTGCAATTATGCATTACCGGTAATAAATTAAAAATTGTAGGGTGCCAATTTACTTATTCAAATTTTAGGCGCAATGATACTTTACAGTCACAGGGTACACTATCCATATGGCCGGTGCTCATCGTGACTAATTGCCAATTTTAGAATTACCTTAGATAGTTGCCTAAGAAAACATGGTGGAACTGCCTCGTAATATAGGAAAAGCCTGTGTGATCAAATATTCTCTGGTTAAGACAGTTGAGAATAAAGATAAGGAGATAGAAAACCTATGTTTCAAAATGAAGTGGTATTACAGCATGGGTCCTGGCAGGGGGCAGTGACTACAATTCACAGGCTGGCGGGTGGCAAATGAGGGTCATTTACGATTTTGCACTAGGGAAAATACCTTGTGTTGACCGGGTCATCCTGTGTCACTTACTGCTTCAAAGTCAGCCGCCTGCATATTCACAGTGTGCTGATAACCCACATCTGGGTACCTGGTCCACTTTGGGTGTCACACTGTAGTATGCAAAAACAGTGATTGCTAGAATGTTTGAATTAATCTAAGCCACTTATAATTACTTGGGGCCACATCCAGTCCATCATTATTTTGCACGCCATGCCACCTCAAGATTGCACAACCACATCCAGAAACATAGTACTCAAACCCAGAACTTTACTAGCACTGCCACCACCATACTATCATTCTGCAATTATCTCACTACCACCTCCCATCAACATACAATGCCTCTTGAGTGTTACGCTACCGCAAGAGCATCTCCCATTCCCTTACAATAATGCATTAACACTCCACTCCACAAAAACAGCTTCACAACACTGCACTATTACTCTTCACCACTGAATTGTCACTCACTTGCGGTGCACTTTGGCTTGCAGGACAGCACTCCCACTTATGCACAGCATTTCTGTCTTTGTACAAAAACAACACCCCTCCTCCTCCTTACCATGCTACCACTGATTTCGTACCACACAGCACCATGTTAGGATCCATCACACACTGAACTATCACCTAGCCACATAAATACCACCACCCATTCAATAAACTACTGTTCTCAGCTGTGCACTACACTCACCACTGAACTACAATCTAACTACATTACATTACCAAACTCACTATATGGTAACAGTACTATACTGTCAGGATGCAGCGTGGGTTATGAATACATTTATGTGCCTGTCCCACAGGATATCCTACTTGGAAGCTCTTACACTTGCATGACTTCAGGGTCAGCAGAGAACGGTGGGCTGCACAATTTGATGGTGCCACTAAGCTAGAAGATTTGCATCTCAGAGGGATGTGTAGTGTTGAATTGCTGCACCATAGTGTCACAACTATGACCTCTGGATGTATCTTGCAAGCAGTATCTGTGTCTGGTCATCCAGGTCTTCGCTAGGGGTGGTTGAAAAATTATGCTTCACCAGCGGAGTTAGCAGAGTTTTGCCCACTCTGTGTTCTGCTTGGAACGCAGAGTTTGGACAAAACTCCCAGTTTTTTTCTTACACACAGCTCACAAATGTTAAGTTGACATGAGAGAATTTGTGTCCCCTAGTGCGATTTTGAGCACTAGAATGCCTTCCGGTGAGATTTATCAAAGCAGCGGGTCGCAGTAGGTTACGACCATTGTGGCAGAAAGCTGCCACTCGAGTAGAAAATCTACTCGAGCTGCAGAAAGAAGCAGCCCCCTCTGATGCACCATGCTATGCCATGTGCGTCACAGTGCAGAACAAGCTCACAGTACTAAAAATCGGAATGAGTAACGTGACATGCTGAATTCCGCCCGCTTGTGCAACTCCTCAGAATCTCGTAGAATCTTTACGCAACTCCACAGAATTCTTCAAAGAGAAAATTCACAAATTCTGCCTGCTTCTAGTCTTCCCAGTCTTGGTCTACCAGAAGCAAGGCTGACCCTTTCTGATAGCCAAGTTGCTGCTGACTCTAAGCTGCATTTAGCAGAAAACTGCCCTCCAAACAATCCCCTGGGAGTAAAAAAACCTGAAGGCAAAAAACCTCCGAGAGGATGACGAGCCTCCAGAGAATGGCACACTGAGGCCTCAGGTACTTACAGGTGACCAGGAGATGTGGAGATGTGGAGAAGCAACATATGTCCAGGCACAGCAACACAAGAAGATGAAAAGAAGATGGAGGGTAAAATAGGAATCCAAAGAAGAAGAGGCCGGATGCACAGTAGAAACACTGAATAGTTTTTGAGCAAAATAAGAAAATTTGATGATAACACACAGAGTCTGATTCACAAAGGCCCTCCACACCCATGAAGAAGGCCCCACAGTTGTGGGGAGTATCTGCACACGGGCAGAATCCCCACAATGAGAGTTCTCACTGCAGAGATTCTGCCTGAGTGCTGAGAGTCCCCAATGACTGCACGGCACTGATATGAGTGCGAAGGCCCTAAGTGAATCAGGCCCTCAAAGCATTGAGACGCAGTGTGTAGTAGAAAGTCTTCCCCTCATATATGCCTGAGACAAGAAGTGGAAATATAATCAAGAGATTCCTTCATGTTGGTTTGGGAAGGACTTACTAAACCAAAATAGCTTTGGATTGGGAAGCTATTTATCTTTCCGAGAGACTTCACAGACAAATCTCGGAAGGAGAATGTGAAACACCATGGATCTTTTGGGGACTGCTGCCCTCTCCATGGGCCAGAACTCTGTAATAGAGGACAGCACCGGTGGGCTGGCCTCAAGCAGGTAAGTTTGGAAAAGAAGTGCAACAGATCATCAACACCACTAAGCAGGAGCAATGCATCCAAGTCACTTGAGGCCAAGATTTCTGAATCTACTGGGCAGGATAGAAGTGGTACGACACCTAGAGCCACAGGACCCCTTCAAAATAATGGTGTTGGCCATCTTGAATGCCTAGAGTATTACTACATCATTGTCCATAGTATCCTTGATAGGAAATTTTGATACATGGTTATTGCAGATGGGAGTGCTATTGGAAATGGAAAAGAAGACATGAATTACATGTTGTGAGACAAGTATGGTATGAAAGATATTGATAATAGCAAGTATATCATTATAAACTGTAGAAATGAACTACATGATATTAATGAATGCTTTTTATATTAGGGACCATCCTTTTCCATTGAATGTAAACAAAATGGCGTACAAAAATTCCATAACACCAAAGAAGCTCTCTTTAGCAAACTTAACAACTCAGACTATTGGCCTTGGATATCATGGCAACTTTAACTGTATTATCCTGAAGAAATGTTGGTTGAGTTTCCTTTCAGAATATAGACTATAGAGTGAGAAATGCAGAGTGTGAACAGTTCTATCTTTAACAGTTTCAGAAGTTACCTTCCAAGGTCAGCCCCATATCTAAACTAATAGTCTTCTCTTGTTTATAGATATCAGTACTCTCGCAGGACACATTTAGTCCAACTTCGCCACCAGACAGTTTGGCAATTTCCAGTGTCTCTATTTCTCTCTCTTGTCCCATTCCTTTTTCCGTGGGTCTACTGCAAACCAACGTGGTGATAGTATCAGGTTGGCTCTAGGTACAGTGAAGTGTAGAAGCTCAGATCACTCCTGCTGTATATGGATTGCAAGGTTAGAGCATTTTGACATATATAAATTCTTAACTTCCTCAGCACTGTTCTACCACCATCAGCATCACACTAGCTTTACCCACCTTAGTGTTACCTCCCAAGCATGGTATTGTTGCTCTCAGAGCTATCTAGTAATTTTCTAACAAAACACTACTACTCCGGCACCAAACTAAGGATACACTACCAAACCAAACACGTACTACCATTCCTAGCAGTACTCTAATCCCAGCAGTACCACAAATCACACCTCACCAGCCAACAGTACCACATATCCCCAGCACAGCACTTGTCATCCTCACATTTGCAATACCACTGACCATCTCTGAACTTCCAGACCACATCACCATACTGCCATCCCACACCACTACAGTAACATTGCCTACCATTCCTAGAGTAACACACAACTTCATATCCACCTTACAGCTATGATCTATACCACATTGTACCCCTCTTCAGCATGGTATTACTACCCCACAGCACTATATCAAGACAACACAGCAACCGTCATTGAGTTTCAACGCAACTAAAAATAAAACACACATTGTTCAGCACCCACACGCTTTTCATATCAAAACAGGCATTAATTGGATTATTGTGTGCTATCGTTGGTAGGTATAGAGTATATTATGTGAGAGGCTGCTTGTTTGTCAACAAAGATTTGTAACATGCTTGTTCTTAAACAATTTGAAAGCCACATTACCTTTATAAAATCAACTCTGTCCAATCCAGCTTAAAAAATGGACAGTGTTTACCAAGAATGAAATGCCATTTAAATAGGTGATTGCACAAGTAATTTATCATGTGAGAGTTGCCACCACTGCAATACATTTCATTTATTACAGTGCATCTGCTAATGGGCCTGCCCGCTAAATTCAATTGGCAGCAGGCAGTGCAGGTAGTTCAAGTCATTGCTTTAAATAAAAACCTTAGCTCGTATTAAGACTTCACCTCTGAATACTTCAGCATGAGGTCTAAAATGTAAGACTTACATTATGAAACTCATTGTTTCCTTTCCAAATAATTAGTGAAACAGCTCCTGCATGGAAATCTACAACATGAGTGCGATGTGGGGGATAATCATAAAGCAGCATTGTAATGTATGCATTAGTAATATATGGCTTTACTTGTCAACTACCCCTGTTTAAAAGAGGGTGCAATTCCAACAAATATATTATTTCAAAACTTTTGTCAAATGATTCCTTCCTAAAACACTGATCACCAATTAGCACTATTGCCCATATTTACCCTTAGGGACCTTCTACACCTTATTGTTGAAAGGTGGACTGAAGATTGTATAATCAGTTTAAAAGCAAACACTGACATCAGGTGGGGCACTACAGCTAGAACAGTGTGACATCGAGACCCAGCCCTACATTAGAAAACTGAAACAACGGCAAATGGGCACCCGTAGTGCCACAGGAGCTCTAACACTGAAATGGGGACAGTGATGTGGATACCATGATAAAGGTACACTGACATTAGGGCACTAAGCAGGGGTGACTGATACGTGGGTACTGTCAAATAGATACAGCCACTAGGTTACTCGGCACAGGTATATTACTAGGAAAGCGAAAAGGAGACACTGAAACAGGGGCACCTATATTGACATAGGAAAAGAACAGTGACACAGGAGCACCAACACTAACACGAGGAGGTTAACATGGGTAAAAAACATTGACACTAGAAGACCGACACTGGGGCACTGACAAAAGAGCACTGACATAGGAACACAGGAATATCAGTCCTGACACTGGAACACATCATAGACACTATAACGTCCATTTCTGCCACCGGGAAACAGCCACAGATACAATGAGACACTGACACTGGGATAGTTAAAGTTACATGGTAATACTCACTTTAGAATGGTGACACTCAAAAAATGACCTAGACATTGAAATGGGGACATTGGCCCTGGGACACCAAACAGGGGCACTGGGGCTGACAAAGGGACACATATGAACATGGGGAGACTGGCACAGATATTGGATACATTGGCATTTTTATACTGAAATGGAGACACTGAGAAATAGACTTTGTGACTGATACTGACAATGAGAAACTGACATTGAGTCACGGGGATCCAGAGACTAAGAGCCATATATTCACACACTGAAACTTACACATGGTCACTGCGATTGGGGCAAGACAGGCATTGATGCAGGGGCACTAATGTCTAGACACAGAGTCTAGGCAGGGCCGGCCTAAGGCATGTGCAAGCTGTGCACCTGCACAGGGCTGCCAAACCCCAGGGGCCGCCACGCCAATATATATCCTTAGATACATATTTGCGTGGTGGCCCCTGGCAGGGATTTGGCGGCCTCGGACCCCCTACCTACACTCCCTGCTCAGGGCCTCCGTGAGCATAGGTCTAGGCCAGGAATACAGATTGTGAGGTCACTGACACTCAGACCATGCATATCGAACAAGCAAGTGTAAGGTTCCAAATACACAGCATTAGCCTTAAATTTAGAGTTTTGAGGATGTAGGACATCCACCAAAGGTGGTGGATGCATCGTTCACCCTATTTAGAGTTTATAGGGTCTCTATGCATTGAAAATAGGGTGGATTGGACATCTGGCACTTTTTGATGGATGTCCTGCACCTGCTACACTCTAAATAAGGACCACAGTTACTAAACAACCATCAACGGAAGAGAGCATAACATTGGCAAACTGTGCTCATCAATAATACTTCCTATCCTTTATTATTGTGATAATAAAGCAGACTGTCAGCTTCCACACACCCACTGCAGTTTCAGTCCTTTCCAAAATAGACCCCTCTCTCAATTAGTGTGAGTTCCCAGAATACAGTTATATAATTTCCAGCATTAGAGGAAGACCACTTTCTGCTGTCACCGTGCAGTTTAGTCTTGCTGCACGTGGAGGAGAAAAGAGACTCACCTTTCCCTCATTGGCTGAGTTTCATTTAAAATACAATGCTTGAAGTGCTCAATTTGAGCTGGTGGATTCCAGCGCTTGGCCCTGGTGCTTAATTATCAGCACCTGCTCCAGTGACAGTCCATAGCTTGCTGGGGCTGCCTGTTTATTATAGAGATGAGCACATCAGGTGTTGATGTTTTATTGAATTGAATTGAAATCTCATGGAAAATTATTAATACCCGCCTCTCAGGCCAATATTATAGCTTTGTGTGGCCTGAAAAAGTCTTGTATGAGTGCGATGGTTACGTGTTTGTTTATTTATTAATTTAAGAAGTTTTATTTAGCACTAGCCAGACCAGGGGGTATCGGAGCGCTTCACATCAGTGAGCAAATGAAATGAGAGCAGAACATAATACAGTAACGCTGGGCAAACGAAATGACAATGATACAGAGTTCTGATGCGAAGGCTAGAAAACACCGCATCCAGGAGGGGTGAGGAGTCAGTCTCAGGGCTCCAGCTGTTTCTATCTGTTCACTAGGGCTCGATCGAGGAAGAGGGTTTTGGGCTGATTTTTGAATTTAGCGAAAGAAGGAATAGTTCTGATGTGAGGGGGAATAGAGTTCCAGATTTTGGGCGCGTTACCAGCAAAGGACCTGGCCGCAGTTTTTTGTTTTCGTGATTTTACCGGGATGAGAAGTAGGGTGTTAGAGCTTCTGAGAGTTCTGTTCTGGCCGGCTTTTTTTTAGTTTAGTCTCCAAATATTCAGGTTTGCCTGTGTGAAGGGCTTTGTGGGTGAGACAGGCTGTTCTGAAGTTCGCCCGCAATTCTATTGGTAGCCACTTGAGATCTTTGAGTGCAGGAGAGATGTGATCACATTTCTTTATTCCCGTGGCCATTCTGGCAGCCGCGTTGAGAGTTGTTTTCAGAGGGGCAAGATGTGTTTTCGCTATTTCAGAGAAGGCTGCGTTCCCATAGTCCAGTCTAGACAGCATCAATGACTGGGTGTTATGTTGGTACTGTCTTTGGCAGCCCTGGGAGTGGCAATGTGTGGTGCAGGCTGCAGTGGCTTTAGAGACGGGCCCTGGATCTTCATTTTTTACAAATTAGGCACTGCATGTGTGACACTTGCCTAGTCAACTTGGAAGCACTGTGCAGGTAGCCAGACAGAGAAGGAGGTGAGTAGGGATTGAGGGTCTGCCCCCAAAATGTATCACTGGCACTCATTCTCGGTAGCTTTGGGTCCAAGCTGTGATTAATTTGAAAGAACAAGTACAGTTACCAAATGTTTTTCATTACCAAATGCCAAGGTTGCCGAATACCAACACACCTAGGGGCATATTACCAACCAATAGAGATCATTTTTGTCTCTAACTTGTTTAGAGACAAAAATTATCGCCGCACATCGGCGATTTTTATCGCAGATAAACCTTGCTATTAGCAAGGTTTATCGCAAATGCGATAAAAAACGGCCGCAATGCATGAATATCGCTGAAAAGTCCGCGATATTCATGCATTATCGAGCAAATGCTCTTAGCCATGTTATCCACCTCCCATTGGATAACATGGCTAAGAACTGCTCCTGGGCAAGTGTTAGCTTTTGGAGATATTCGCGCTTAGCGCGAATATCTCCAAAAGTTGGTAATAGGAGATAGCGATGTTAGCGACTGTTTTCAGTCGCTAACATCTTGGCACGCCCACTTTGCATGTCATTAGTGATAAATATCACTGACATGCAAAGCGGGGCCCAAGATGGTCACTATCTCCTATTAGCTGTCGCTAACTGGTGTTAGCGACAGCTTGGTAATAGGGAGATAATTTTATCTCCGCTTTCTTGGCTTTTAAAGCCAAAAAAGCGGAGATAAAGCCCCTTGATAATATGCCACCTAGTTTCCATTCCGCCTCATGTCTCTTTCTACCACCATTTACTTCTTGTCTCTTTTTCCTACTTTTTCACTTTATTTTTCTTCTCTTCTTTCCTCCTTATCCCTTTTTCCTATTTTCTCTTTTCCTCCTCACTTTATTTTAGTCTGTGAAAGTCTTCACTCACCGGCACAAATCAAGCACTGGGATCAAGACTGTGGAATGATAGATTTGTAGCTGCCTGCCCACTTTCTATTCCTGTGACCAGTGGAAGTGATTTGCCTTTAAAACTCATTCAATTTTATTAATGGTTATTAGTAGTGTTTGCCCTGAAATGCATCATTTAGCCTACATTACTACAATGGTCTGTGTGTACAACTCGGGAAACCATTGGAGTAATGTATGGCAAATGATGCATTTCCAGAGAGCCATCTCTGTCCAAATAAGAGTTTAGTCAACAACTATGTAAACGTGCCCAAGACACAAAATGAAGAGGCCAGTAAAGTTCCCTCCCTTCAGACCGTAGATTTGCCACCAGACGTCCCATCCTGAATGTCACCTGTTAGTTGTTTTTTTTCTGAAGGAGGATCGCTTTGATATTTGCTTCTAACTTCAGCCTAGTGTGTGTATTTTCTTATTTAATCACACATTGCCCTAGTTAAACATTTTTAACCTATGTTGTCACTCTGATTGGAGTTTCCCCGGTATCTGCAGACAAAGTGGAATCTTGGGAGGGAACTAAAAAATAACGTGTACAATGGATAGGGGCAAGGGCTGGATGGATACATGTCAACTCACTGTACCGTCATATAATCATGGTCAGATGGGTGGGCTGGGTGGGCAGAGCAGCGAATGCCATTGAGGGTGCTTGCGTGGAAGTGAATTCCCGCAATGCAGAACTTTCTGGGAAGGTATTGCAAGCCTGTCTTCCACGGAACTTCAGTCTAATAACATTTCTGTAGTCTCACTTGTTTTCTTCTACAGACCTCCTGGAACAGTGGTAGCTGCCAGAACTATTGGACTCTGGTTAATGATAAGAAATGACATGGGGTAGGTTGTTTTAATTGCTGGCATCAGCCAGATCTACCCGGCAGCTCACAGCATGCCTGGAGGGTGAAGTATAGGTATGAGTGCCTTTTTGAACTCCATTGTCAACACTGACTTGGAATAGACTCAGGTAGCTTAGTTCCTAATGATGACCAGCATATCTGTAAATATCTAGCTGCCACGTTCTTGGGTGAACTGCCCCTGGACACCAAGAAGTACCCTAAGCCCAACAACCCAAAAGAGGGGGACTATACTCTAGGAAGCACTTATGGTAACCACAATTGTAACAACCAGTGGGTGGGACTCATTACGTGGAATGTAGCAGTCCTCAGAAATAAGATTGACTTACTCGATTGGCAAATGTTGATTTCTAGTGCCTAACTCATTTGCCTTCAGGAACGTTGGGAGAGGGTGGTTAATCCAATAGATGGTTATATGGCATTTCATACTCCCTCCCAACCATCATCTGCGGGAAGGGCTAAGAGGGGTTTAGTGAATTATATATTTTAAATTCACTTGCCTGGAAATTATAGAAATGTATTAATAAAATCAGCTTTCTTTCACTTTTTGCGAGGTGGGCGAGAAATGGGACTTACTCGTAGTTTAATGCTACAATAATTGTTTTGAGAATTAGAGAAGTCAGGTAGTTGCAGATGTGGATTTAGCGATTCAGTCAGTATTGTCCTTACAATACAATACCCTGAGGATTCTTTGGGTAGGAGATTTTAATGCAAATTACTGCCCTTTATTCGTTAAGCCAATCTGCGGGATTGTAGATGTACATGGAGAAGCCCTTGCCCATTTTAAACATAATGGTTATGGTATAGACCTGAATAATCTAAAGATGAAGCTTGCCCTTAAAATGCTCTACACACAGAGGGATGAAGATGGTGGCTTAGTACCCACATTCACTAGAAACGATTATCCCTCCACCACTGATTATATTCTGGCATCCAAAGAGTACACTGTCATGAGAGGTTTTGAGTTCCATTTATCTGGATATAGTGACCACACACTCCTGAAGGCTAGGCTATGCTTAGCAAGGAAGCTGAATAGTTCCCAGAAAATAGGCTTCAAACCAATTTAGGTCACCAAAAATGGCTATTCGAATGAATGGGAAAACGTCATTCATACATCTTTCCATTCTGCTATCATGAAGCACACCCTGGCAGAGGTTAACATATGCTTAGACACTGAGGTGGAAACCACGAAGATTATTATAGCTTTTTTCGTTATAGCTTCACATGTAAAACAGGGTTTGAGCCGTAGTATTCAGGCACCTAGAGCTCAATCTAGGGGCTGGTTTGATGCCGACTGCACCAACCCTAGTTGTACAAAATTCTTCAGCAAAGTCCTAGAGATGTGGCACTAATAAGCAGGCCATAGCCCATAGAAAGAAAATCATAAAAGATGCAGCATGGGAGGAATTGGTACTGGTTAGTGCCCTTAAAGACAGTAGGTCCTTTTGGAGAGTGATCAATGATAAATACTTCAGGGATTCTAACGATCCCTCAACGGACATACAAATAGCAGAGGAGGTATGGTTTGACTACTTCTCTGCTATATATGCAGATCAGACCAATCCTATTGTACAGTCTGGCCCGAAGATTACCTCTGGGTACTATTTCTCCCTGAGGTCACTTATTCACAGATGAATCCACGGTCATTTCCTCTGAGTGAGGTGAAAAGGATTTTGGCTGAAAGCAGTAAAGGGAAGGCACCAGTACCACAAGGGATGACTCTTGATTTGTTCTGTGGTCAACACTAATTAAGGGCCTCACTACTCACCAATGTTTTCAATGCAATTGGATTGACGACCCCTATCTCATGGAAACGTCCATTATTATCCAATCTATAAAAAAGATGATAAAGCCCTACTGCAAAACTACTGGCCCATCTCACTTTTCGGTGCTACTTCAAAGGTTATGGGGCATATGTAATTCGAGGATTGGGCAATTGCCAATAATATATTGGTAGATACGCAATATGGGTTTAAAAAGGTGTTGGGCACCGTCCATCAATGTTTGAACCTCTGAATAATAAATGGAAAGTATACAGTGGCTAGAAAAGGTACAATCTTTTTATAATTCATGGACTTATCAGCAGCATTTGATTGCTTCTCGCACTCAAAATTGTGGCTAATTATGGAGAAGTTAGGGGCGGAGGTTGGTATCATTACCTTCATTAGGTAATTATATAGTGGTGCTAATTCTCATGTACATTTTGGTAGAGGTGGTGAATGTACGGGCAGCTTTAGCATCAAGATGGTGTGTTTTAGCCTGCTTCCTGTTTTTCCTGCACATTAACTGGGTGGAGCAAGCCTAAGGACGCGGTTGAGAGATACAGCTTTTATTGGATCATGCCCCCTCCCTGCTTTAGTCTATGCAGACGGTGCGGTGTTGATTCCTAGAACTGGGAGAGGGCTCCCTCTCAATGACTGCATCTCCTTTATGTCGGGGCTGAACCTGGGAGTTAATGGTGCCAAGACATATGCCATACCTTGTGGGGTTAGACCTAGGAAAAAAACACGTTTTATGCTGAAGGGATGAAACTGAATGAAACTCCTTCCTTCTCCTTTATAGGGGTCCTGTTTGACATTAACTATTCCTGGTTCCCCATGGTAGCAAATAGGTGTGCCCAGATGGAGAAGTCCATTAATAGAGTTCACTAATTCACGAAAAAAGTGGGTGTGAAGCTAGTTAGGGAACTCTTGACTATTTATGAGAGCAAATGTGTGGCGGGGGCATCTTATGGTTCAGGGGTATGGGGCATTATTAATACACAGGGCATCCAAAGGGAAGAAAATGCATGTATGAGAAACCTTTTAGCAGTCCCACTCAAGTTGCTCTAATTTTATTTGTCATTCTGATTTGGGTGCCTCATATGTCACAGACAAGATCAAGATGGCCCAGGTGTTGCATTAGCATTCTATATGGTCATGAGAGGAAACAGGTTTGAATAAGGTGATACTTAGGGATAGTCTGACCTTAGATCACGCCTTAGAGATTCCATGGTTGGGATACGTAAAAACATGTTGTGAAGAGATCGGCCACAATGATCTATTTAGTACACCTGATCCCTGTAAAATGCTTACGAAGGGCAAGCTGAAACATCTTGTCCAAGTAAAGGCACATAGGAAAAGATGGGACATTGAGACCTTAAAGA
Source organism: Lissotriton helveticus (assembly GCF_964261635.1). Lineage (NCBI taxonomy): Eukaryota > Metazoa > Chordata > Amphibia > Caudata > Salamandridae > Lissotriton > Lissotriton helveticus. The sequence continues at coordinate 1,534,895,925 of NC_136067.1, forward strand.
CATCCGTTGCTGCCTATAATGCGACGTCTTTCCAGGAGTAGTTGCACCTATCTGACCCTGGTTCAAACCGTCCAGCACTGTTTTGTTCTGACCAGATATAGGGTCAATCTGTTGCCTTTGATGGTGGGTAACTCCACAAATTGCCAATCCCTCTCAGGTCTCTCCCCGTGCCCCCTGTGATGGTATTTCCCCCCAAACGAACCTGCACATTGTATTTGTATGACCTTTCTATGATTTGGTTAGAAGGAAATTTGTCCCCCCCATTTCAAAATATTTAATGTAAGACAGTGCCAACCAGCTTTATTATTCCTGCAAAAATTGAATAATCTGTTGGCCTGCTGTACCATGGCCTCCTATATATGGCAGATCTTAAAAATTAGGAAAAATGTGAAGCCAGACCCCTCTAAATGAAACGTTATGTGAATGTTTTTATGGTTTTAATTTTGCATGCAGTTGGAAAAAAGACACGATTGTTCATTAAATGCTGCAGATTGCATGTATGTCAGTTTACTTCTTTCCTGTATTTTCATTAGTTAGTATGTCTTTAATTAGTTTGATCTAATTTTAATAATTTAAGGTAGAGTACATATTCTACTATCTTAAATGCACTATGCCTTACAGTTTGCCTCTGCCAAATGTTAGACATGTTAAAAATGCACGCTCGATGCATGTTAACTCATTTGGTTAGTAACTTAAAAATCTTTTTCCTGGGATGTTATGTAATTGCGAAAGAAAATGATGTCACAACTTATCGGCCATTAGACAATAATTGAACCCAATCCGGAGCACCCTTTCAATTCCGTTGAACGTTAAAATATATATTGATGTTTAGAAAGAATACGTTGTTGAATGTTTTAAAGCCAAGCAGTGGCAGGTAATTTAACAAGGTATTCAAATTAAAATGGCTGAGGCCTACATGCCTTTTCATAATGTATCGTTGCATCAGCCTCGTTGTTATGGCTGTTGACGCCATTGTTGCTGATTGCAAAGGGTCAGAACACCACGATACGCGCACAATGCACAAGCCACGCCAAACCCCATAGTCCTGCTGCGGTGTTGCCGTTTACAATGCACTTACACCATGCCAGGACACAAGAGGAGGAAACTGGGAACGACATCTAAAAGGAGAACAATGGGGGATTTTTTCTTTGAAATGCGCTGACTTTGTTCGAGTTGAATGGATTGGAAAAAGCCTCGTGTTTTTTGTGAGTATATTATATGATCGATTATCCAACTGCTACCTGAGCAGATCAGTACAATGAGAAAGTGATGGAACGAGAACGCCAGTTTAAAAACAAAGGGCCCCAAGCTGTATTCAAGTAGCTGCAGGTCATCTAAAAGAAGCATTAGAAAAAACACACCCAACTGCAAAACTGTATTTATGTTATAGTTAAAGAAACAAAGGGCCTGATTTTGAGGTTGACAAATGGATTAAAGGCAGTCAGGATGGCTGAGGACTTTACATCCGCCACCCTGCCTTTACTACCCTGCCAAATTTAGAGTTGACTGCCAGCCCTGTAATGAACTTATGGGTTCGTTTGCACTGCTCACGACGATTCATACAAAGCCATTTAAAAGATTGGTGTGCGTCAATTGTTGGTGACACCTAACTTTTTAAAGTTCCACCATGGGAATTTTCACCCATGGTGTGGGAGTCATATTTTTATTTGTATGTCCATCACTGCTAGGCTATACCTAACATTGATGGACAGTGAAAAAAACAAACATCTGATCACCAACTGTAATTAGGGTGGACAGTCAGTTGGCTTGCCTCCGATGGCCCGTACTTCTTCGAGCCATAGCATGAAGGTTTATGCCGATTGAGTACATTTTACTCCATCAATGTAAACCCAGCAGGCCACCTAAATCAAAATTGAAAGGAGGACCAGGAGTCTGGCGAACAGGGTACTCTGTCGTTGTTGCGACGAAGTACCCTGTCTGCCACACTCTAATTTGGGCCCAAAAGATATTACGAATTTTAGAAAGTTGCTTTCTCCTCTGTGAAATATTGTTTCCAACCGTTCTGAGAAAAGAGAAATCGTTTTCAATAGAAGATGTGAAAAGGTTTCAACACAAAAAATGAAATACCCCAAAAAGTTTGCTTTGCCGGGTACTACTTCATTTACAAATGTAAAACCACACACCTTTGAATTGTTGCCCCTTTCATAAATTGTTTAGTATGATTTCTGTGTACTTTCTTAAGAATATGAGTGTAAGGATATGTAAATATCATACGATGATGTTTTTCACAGATTGATATGTTTTTAATATTAATGCAGATTCTTCTTCTTTCAGCACATTTTCAAGCATACTATTTATGGCTCCAGCTCTCCTTATTCTTATTATCAATAAACCACGATAGCCCTTATTACAAGTTATTTGAAATCTTCGCTGGGCCCTGTGAACGTGCCCGGATTCAGCAGAACATGTAAGTAAAGAGAAAATTCCGTAGGCCTGACTATTTTCCTCGAGGGACTGTGGCTGCTGAAAGCAGGTAAAATCTTAAGTTAAAAGCCAGACAGAAATGAGGGAAAGAACAAAGGAACTGGATGTATTAAATCAAGTTCACTCCGCTATTCCTCATTCCCAAGTGTACCATCAGGAATCAACGAATAGCGGGCAGGTTTCTGCAACCCCCATAATGGCTCTTCGTCTAGTAATGGTATGTCTGGGGGCCGAAATTATCAGAATCATGAACGAGCTACTCATAATGAGGGGCCGGACCGCATTTAGAGGTTGAAAGTAACAGGGATCCGCCCAAAATTGTCGGGTGGCCTGTCCCCAACCTATCAGCTCCAGAGTCTGAATTAGAGGGAATGGAAGAACTAGGTGTGGTGACGGAGTCACCGGGTCAGGGTTTGCCTATGCCACAGCGTAGGGCCTAATTACACTGTTAATTAACACACGTGGAGACTGTCTAGTTGCTAGGGCCGAAGACCTCGAGCGGTCTCGCGCCTGTTTATTTATACCCTCGGGCTGGCCCGCCCTCTGGGTGTGTGTATGCTTGTGTGGACGGGCCGTGTGGCTTCGTCAGTACATCCCTCCGAACTTACAGATACATAGTCCGGCCTATCGGGACCCTCGGGCACTGTCCAGGCCCCAAGCATAGTCTCTGAGTCTTTGGCCGGGAGTCCGGTCCGTCCGGAGACCGTATCTCTGACTCCGTTGGCTTCCGCTGGCTTCCGTTAGTTCAGGTCGTTCCACTGGGCTCCCAGGGCTTCCGGGGCTGTCACCTTGGCTGGCCGTCAGTTCTTGTTTGGTCCTTGGCAGGGCTACTCCTACTCCACGGTGGCACGGTGGAGTCGTGGCACACTATGGATTCTCGTCTTCCCACTCCGTGTTTTTAGATGGTTGTCCAGAGGCTTCCCATTCTCTCGGGACTCGCTTGAACCATGACGCATTCCATGTGACAGCTCGTGTACCTCGTGCTACTGATACCATGGTGCCTTGGATGTTGACGACCTCCCACACTTCCGGCTCATACGCGGTACGGTATTTCCAGTTTGGATGCCTCTCCTAGAGAACCACCTTGTCACCAACCACGAGGGACATGGGCTGAGCCCTCCGAGCCCTACTGGCTCTGTCATTGGTGAGTTGTCTCCTGTTCTGGGTGGCATTTTGATCGATCTCTGGCAGATGCCAAGCGGGACCCGCCGGCACGCAGTCCCTGGGAATCTTCCGGAACAGCAGGTGTGCCGGGGCACATCGGGTGGTGCAATGAGGCATTTGTCGGTATGCGCTCAGGAATTGTGATAGACACTCTTCCGCTTCTTCTCCCTTCTCGACCCCGATCCGTAGGGCCCGATTCAGCGTGCGCATAAATCTCTCGACCTCTCCGTTCGCCTGTGGCCATTGTGGAGTAATCTTCCTGTGGCCAATTCCTCTGGCTGCCAGATACGTCTGAAAGTCTTTTCCTTGAAACGGTGGTCCGTTGTCCGAACGTATCTCCTCCGGTAAGCCCATCATCGCAAAGGTCCGATCTAACACCAGCTTGACATGTGTGAAGGCAGTGGACGGTACCACCTTCACTATTGGGAAGCGTGAATGAGAGTCTATGAGCACGAGCATGTTCCTTCCATCAGGGAATGATCCGAAATCAATACTCAGTTTTGACCATGGTTCTGAGCAGGGCTCTTCCGTTATCACCGGGTGCGGCACAGGGTCTTGGCCTGTGATGGTACACGAGTGCCAGTTGCGCACCTCCCCTTCCACCGCTAGGTCCGTTCCGGGGAACCATACTTTACTGTGTAGTCGTGCTTTAGTTTTAGATGCTCCCTGGTGTCCTTGATGCGCCAAACGTACTACCTCCTTTTGCAGGCTGGCGGGGACCACAATAGCCATGCCCCGCAGCATCACTCCATGAGGGCCTTCGCTGAGTTCACTCTAGGCTCTCCAGACTTGCTGTCGGAACGTCTGTTCTGCCGCTGTGAGAGCGCTGACCCCATCCAGGAAGCGTTTCCAGCTCTGGTCCACTAGTGTGGCTTTCACTTTGTTCAAACACTCATCTTCCTCGGTGGCCTTCCCGATGTCTTCCAACGTGAGCGCAAGAAGGCATGCCTCCTGCGATATCATCCGTATGAATTCCTCGACCTCCTCGGTGTCTTCCTGCAGCGGAGTGGGGGAGGTGGCGTTTGGATGACGCAACAGAAAATCCGCTGGGTTGTCAGCACCAGGTCTGAATATCACCTCGAAACGATATGTCTGCAGCTGGACGGCCCACCTTTCTATCCGTGGAGGGGCGAGCCTGGCGGTCCCCGCGAACAAAGACACCAGCGGTTTGTGATCCGTGACTACCCGAAACTCGTGGCCGTATAAGTACAAATGACAATGACTTGACACAAATGACTTACACAAATGAAAATGTTGGCATGCCCACTTGATTGCCAGGGCCTCTCGTTCAATCTGCGCATAGCGCATCTCTGTGGCGGTCAGCGCCCGGCTGGCGTAGGCGGTTGGCACCCATTCCCGGGCCTCCGTTCCTTGCATAAGAACAGCTCCGAGCCCGACCGGGCTTGCATCCACGATGACCTCCGTGCGCCGGTTGGGGCGGAAGTATGCCATGACCTTCTCGTCTATGAGGGCATTTTTGACTGCTGCGAACGCACCATCCTCTGTTGCTGACCATGTCTATGATTGCCCAGCCTTGGTCAGGAGCCGCAGAGGCTCGGAGAGGGACACCCGGTTGGGGATGAAATGGCCACAGTAGGTGGCCATCCCCAAGAAGCTTCTGACTTCTGTTGCGGATGTTGGTTTGGGCGCTGATCGGATTGCCTCTGCCTTTTTTGGGTCCACGCGTAGCCCCTCTCTGGATAAGATGTATTCAAAGAAATCCACCGATTCCTGGTAGAAGGAACACTTGGCTTTGTGCAGGGTGAGGCCGTGGTCTGCTAGGCGTTGAAGAGTAGCTCTCAGGTGGATGTGATGCTCCTCAAGCGTCTTGGAAAAGACTAGAATGTCATCACTCAAATTGATAACTCCCGACAGCCCAGAGAGGGTCTCTCTTATGGCGTTTTGGAAAACCTCCGCAGCGGAGAAACGCCAAAGCTTAGTCTTTTGTAATGTCGGAGCCCCACGTGTGTCGAAAAGGTGGTGATGTTGCGGCTGTCGGGGTGTAGCTCCAGTTGGTGGTACCCCATGTTGAGATCTAATTTGGTGAAGCACCGGGCTCCGTTCAAGTCCGGGACGATGTCATCCATCGTGGGTGTTAAGTGTCGTTCCCGCTTTACTGCCTTGTTCGGAAGGCGCATATCCACACACAAGCGAATGGCGGCGGGTTGCTTTGGCTTCGGGGCAATCACAAGGGGTGACACCCAGGGTGTCGGTCCTAACACCTTTTCAATGACCCATAGTTCTTCTAGTTTCCGAAGCTCCTCCTCGACCTGCGGCCGCAGGTGAAACGGCACCCTCCTGTCTCTTAATGCCGTCGGCCTGACCGTGTTGTTCACGTGCAGCTTGAAGGTTTTACCTTTCAGGCGGCCAAGGCCTTGGAAAAGCGCGGGAAAGTCTTTCAGCATCTCCTCTGCGTGAAGCTCGTGCACCTGGTTTGCGAAGAAGACTCGCTGAAGATCTTCCGCTGTGTGGCAGCTGAGCAGAGTTCCTTGTTTTCCCCCCGTGACGTGAAATTTTGTCTTCACCTCCGGGCCGTTGCTAGCCACCACTACCTCCATTACCCGCCGTAGCGGGAGTGGATCGTCGCTGTCGTAGGTGTAGATCTTGGCCTTGGACGGCCAGAGGGGTGGGCGCGGAGATAGTTTGTCATATTGGGCGATGTCCATCACATTGACTGAAGCGCCCGTATCGATGAGGGCTTGCACTTGAGATCCCACAATGGTGACGTCACCATTGGTGGCGGCCGCCTCCTGGATCCTTCCCTACCGACAAATGACACGAAGAACACGTCATCGTCTTCATCCTCCAGGTTGAATGCTGAGCGCGAGGCACCGCTGCAGGGCCCTGGGTCTTCGAGTGTGAGCTGGCGCACACCCTGTGCGGGTCCTCTTGCCCCAGGAGCGAGACGACGCCCCCCGTTGCTCCGGGAGACCTTCGCGAAGTGGTTAAGTTTACCACAGTTTGAACATATCTTGCCTTTTGCGTAACACTTCTCTCCGGCTGGGTGGTCCATCCCGCAGTTGCCGCATGTGGAGTTCTGCGCTGTCTTTGTGCCCCCTCTCGAAGGTTGCGGCCTTCTGCGGATCACGTTGAGGCGCTCTTCTTTAATCACCGGTGCGCGGGCCACCACTCACGGACGGTTCAGTGCAGCTTCCATCTTGTCCGCCCTTGCATTGGACAACTCATGGGATCTCGCGAGGACGAGGATCTCATCAAGCGAGATGCGTGGTTGTCTAAGTATGAGGCGCCTTAGTTGAACAGATCTGCAGCCTTGAATGAGCTGTCCGCGAATCTCCAATCTTTGATCAGGCAATTCACAGGCCGTGGCCAATTTACGTAGGCGGGCATAGTAGGCGTCAACAGTCTCGCTCTCTCCTTGGCGGGCCTGACGTAGCTTGAACCACTCGTAGTCAGGGTTAATTTGCGTTTCAAAATGGCGATTCAGTGCGTTGACCGCTCCGGTGTAGTCATCATCATTGTCACACTACCGGACACCCCTGTCCAGTAGTGTCTTAAAGAGGTCGTACAGTTCAGCTCCGCCATAACACATGAGCAGGGAACGTTTCACTTTCCCATCGGTCACCCTGACGCCGACAAAGTAATGGTCAAGGCGACCGATCCAGGAGCGCCATATCGCCGCCGCGGTGCACGGGTCGGAGAGCTCGCTGAACGGTGGGAGCGGGGCAGCAATTCGGTGGCCCGGAGGGGCTGGCACGTGGGGCACAGCCTGGACAGGAACCTTGGCAGCAGCCTGTTGTAGCGCGATATTCTGGTGCGCTGCTGGCTGGTGATCTGGGGCTGCCGATGACGTGGCACCCCCAGTGGCAGCAAGCGTGGATATCGTGGGGCCTGTCTAGTCGCGTGGCCCAGTGTGTACACTTGACTTGCGGGCATCGCTGCGCTACCCTCTTCACCCTCTTCATTGGGCTGCAGGCATTGCTAGTGCTCGGCGGCACCTGGGCGGTAGTTGAGGCCCTTTGACCGCAACCACGTGAGGCCCGCAGTGTCTGGGCGTGAACGCTGTGCAGGATGTTCCCAAATCTGTGGTATTGTAGGAGGCTTGGTTCCCAGCGCAGGGACTCTGCCCTGTGTTTCACTGTGTCTTCTGTCACTCCACAACTCAGTGCAGGCACCAGGCTCCTCCCACCAATGCAGCCGGTGTGCCTTGGAAGTGAATGTGTGGGACACTGCAGGGCGAGTCTGTTGGATCCTGCTCAGGGCGCTGGGACTCCGGTGGCAGTTCCTGCACGGGGGAGGGCAGCTGCCCGTGTGCACCCACCGCGCAGGCAGGACTCGCTTCAATGGCCATCAGATCCAGTGCAAACACATGAGCAATTGTAAGACAAAAAATATTATCTACTTGATCATATGTCCCTCTAATAATAGTTATGTGGGAGAGACATCTCGAACATTGAATGCCAGACTTACTGAACATAGGTCGGCAATACGAACTGCAAAAGTTAATTCACCCATGGTATCGCATTTTTTAGAATTCAACCACTCAACTGAAGACATCAAGTGGTTTATATTAGAAAAAATAGTTCCCAAGGAAGGGATCAACACTGATAAGCTAAGAAAGAAACGAGAAGTGTTCTATATCTTCTGGTTGGATACAGTAAAAAATGGTTTAAATCTGGAAATACCGTGGGAACATGCGATCATGTGGTTAATCATTATGTACTGTCATTTGGTTGATCTGTAAACACTCTTTTTATTATGTATGAGAAAACAAATGTATGTACACACCTTACTGGCTGGCAAGACGCCTCGATATTATAGGTGGTCATATGGATAGAACATGTTATAGGAAAACTGAGAACTCTAGAAATATGTACAGGACATAATGGTGATTAATATGTGTGTTTATGTACACAATTGAACTTTTTTGTGAGGCAATACATCCGTAAGTGAAAACATCTGTTCAGACAGAATATATTGACAATATGTATAATTGTAATTGCAGTGGTAGCCACTGCTAACATGTGTGATGGTCTATTTTGATCCTGTACTATAGTTTTTGTTTGATAGAGAATCCCGATCGTCCCGCTTTCTATATGCCATACATCTCTAAACCCTCTCGAGCGTATTGAAACCCCCTCTATTACTCGTATAATTTAGTCCTCTACTCATGAAGTTTATTCATATATCACATTGCTCCACTACAAATACGCACAATTCAATAGTAACATCTCTGAAATTTCGAGTAATGTAGGGAGCCTATGACTACACTATTCTCCGGGCCGACGGAACTCCCATTCTATTAGAATAGCCCGTTTCTTTGCTGTCTAGGTAAGAGCACCAATCAAATGGCTTGTTATATCGCTAGCATATGTATGTACAAATAGCGTTCTCTAGGTAGCATCGAGCAAGCGAGACAGCCTATCCTATCCAGGATTTTACGAGGATCAGGTCTGAGAGTAACGCTTAGGATACATCCGCGGATACCTGTCGAGCAGTAATCGTGTCCTTGATTGCTCCACATAAATGTTCTTTCACATATTTTAAACCCCCAACCATCTGGCTCGGTTCAGACGGTTCGGTATCCGGCTACATCCCTGGCCTGCGGTGCCCCAGCTATTAGGGAGATTCGACTGAATCCATCCGACAAATCAGGTAACACGTGCCGTTATGTAGTTTTGGAATGTGGATATGCTAGGTATAATGCGTATATTGTTGAAGTCCACTTAACATATTAGGTACCTAGTTTAATATAGTCGCTATCCTTTTAAATAGGAGAATATCTTCGCTCAATCTCAGCTGATCCGACTTCATATTCTGTTTTGGTGCCTCTGTTTACAAGTGACCGTCTTCTGTAAGTACTCACTGCTGTTGTCCTATACCATCTAGAGCCCATATTGGCTACGTTTTGCAGCATTTAGCATTCATTAGAAATGCCTTTTGTCTCTTGTGTGATATTATCTTTAGGAACCGCTTTAAGCTGGAACCTTAATTACATCATATCTTTGCGGCATATACCAGGATAATTCCCTATGGTTATATTGTTGGAATCAACAACAATAATTAAGTGTGTACATCAAATTCTCCTTACCAATAGCATTGACTCAAGGAAACATTTTAGATACCCTTTATTCAGAACCCACCTCTTATCTGTACTAATATACATGTGCATTAATTTCTTTATACATAGACAATCATGAATCAGAGTGTCCTCAGTTATTGCCTTTATGTCTATTCTGTACCTAACGCGCTATGTATATAAATAGGATATATTATCCCTTTAGACATCTCATTTAGAGTCGATGAGACTGGATGTGTAGCTGGTTATCATATGACAATATATCTGGACATATGCTTTTGCATATCACGCATCAGCTCTATGTAACTATACCAACGGCTACCCATTGGTCCACCTGTATGATTATTATGTTCATCCATTTTACATCTGGACTCTCTTACTTTGACTAGTGTTCCCTATCTATGCGACTAATATGAGGGTTTTTTTTTCCACAGTGTGAACATTCACTTATGTGTGATTTCACTTCTCTATACATTCAGCCATCAGAATCTACTATTCTTGGCAGCTATAGTACATCATCAACGATTCTATTAATCACCAACGGGTAAGAAAGTGCTTATTAAATTGCCACTCTAATCCCCCAGATGACCTTAGGCTCTCCGCCAACATGGCTTCTCTCACTGATTTGTTGGGGCTATAAATATGTTTAACTATATATATATTCAATAATTAATCGCATGTTGATGCGATGGTACTGTGGCATACCAAAGCTATGTATATAAATGTATATAAGAGTATATATTTTTCTATTATGTATATATGTGTTCACATCTCAATTGAGGCTGTTTATATGTTGGATTTTTATTGCTAGCTTGCAAAAATATTGTAAATACGTAATTGTGGTCTGGCGACTTCTAATGTTCTACACATTTGGATTTGCTAAAATAGATACATCAAAATGGGATATTCTTTGTATACCTTTAGCTATAATGATATAATCTGTAATTCCCCTATTATGTATTATAAATATACTTTTTTCTTTTGATTGTTTATCTCTCTTTAGTGCAATAGATGGCTACCTGAAGAAGGCACGTATGCCGAAACACGCGTAGTAGACATCTGCCTCCATCAACCTTCCGTTTATCGTATTTAATCTATGTACAAATGATGTTGTTTTGATGAAATCATTCCCTTGAAACCATGATCATAAATTCAATATGAATACTTGAATATTTGAATATTTGATTTATCAAGCAAACCATGAATTAAATATAAAATAAGAAAATAAAAATCGTTTTGATATTGAATCTTGTGTGCACACATTTTTTAGAATAGGGTGGTCTGTTTATCTACTTGTGAGAATATGGTAATTCATTCATGTTCTTACTTTAATTATAGAGGTATTTCTATTAAATAAGTTTATGGTCTTTATCAGTCCCTACCTATAATTTCCTTACACCGATCCAGGAGCGCCATCTCACCGCCGCGGTGGACGGGTCGGAGAGTTCGCTAAACGGTGGGAGCGGGGCAGCAATTCCGTGGCCCGGAGGGGCTGGCACGTGGGGCATGGCCTGGACAGGAACCTTGGCAGCAGCCTGTTGTAGCGCGATATTCTGGTGCGCTGCTGGCTGGTGAGCTGGGGCTGTCGACGATGTGGCACCCCCAGTGGCGGCAAGCGTGGATATCGCGGGGCCTGTCCGGTCGCGTGGCCCAGTGTGTACACTTGACTTGCGGGTGTCACTGCGCTACCCCTTCACCCTCTTCACTGGGCTGCAGGCGTTGCTAGTGCTCAGTGCTCGGCGGCACCTGGGCGGTAGTTGAGGCCCTGCGAACGCAACCATGTGTGGCGCGCAGTGTCTGGGCGTGAACGCTGTGCAGGGTGTCTCCAAATCTGTGGCATTGTAGGAGGCTTGGTTCCCAGCGCAGGGGCTCTGCCCTGTGTTTCACTGTGTCTTCTGTCACTCCACAACTCAGTGCAGGCACCAGGCTCCTCCCACCAATGCAGCCGGTGTGCCTTGGAAGTGAATGTGTGGGACACTGCAGGGCGAGTATGTTGGATCCTGCTCAGGACGCTGGGACTCCGGTGGCAGTTCCTGCGCGGGGGAGGGCAGCCGCCCGTGTGCACCCACCGCGCAGGCAGGACTCGCGGGGGGCGAACCAGTCCCCCCGAGCGAGGTGCTGGGCGGCGCTCACGTGGGCGCACGAAGCAGGAGAGGCAGCCGGCAGGTGGAGGCGGGCCTTGCGGGCGGAGCGCGAAGCAGCGCTGACGGGCCTGAGTGCTTACGCGGCTCGGCGCCTCCACACAGGGAGGGCTCACCTGGGCACCAAGTCCAGGCGCAATGGACAAGGAGATGGCCGTAGGCTCGGGGCCAGCCGCACAGAGCCGGCATGAACGGTAAGCCAAAGCACCGGACGGGTGCAACTTGGACGGCGGGGTGGTGACGGAGTCACCGGGGCAGGGGTTTGCCTATGCCACAGGGTGGGGCCTAATTACACTGTTAATTAACACACGTGGAGACTGGCTAGTTGCTAGGGCCGAAGACCTCGAGCGGTCTCGCGCCCGTTTATTTATACCCTCAGGCTGACCTGCCCTCGGGGTGTGTGTATGCGTGTGTGCGTGTGTGGACGGGCCGGGTGTCTCCGTCAGTACACTAGGCGGCAGATTTACAAACCCCTTGCCCCTCTTTTACGCCGCAATTGCGTCACTTTTGTGATGCAGTGGCAGCGCAAATCCAGTGCCATGGTGCGGGGTAGTTACAACGTGACGCATCTGGGAGATGCGTCACGTTGTAAAGCCCTGCACCCCAAGAAGGCGTTCCTGCGCTGGGGGGGGCGTTCAGGTGCAGGAACACCTCCTGAAAGTGGCTGAGTGAAATGTACAAGATTTCACTCAGTCACTTTTAGGGCCATGCTGCGTCAAAACCCTGCGCCTGCTTGAAGCCGGCGTAAGGATTGACGCAGCATGTTATAGATAGGGCACCCCCGAGCTTTGCTGGAGCTGCGTCACGCTTGCGACGCAACCCCAGTAATGCGCCGCATATCCGCCAGGGATGCATCACGCATCTGCCCATCCGAGCGCCACGGTGCGCCGCATTTTAAATGTGCCGCATCAGTGGTGGCGCACGGGTGGGCAGATGCGTCGCAACTCCTGACACATCTCTGCTGATTAGCAGAGATGCGCCAGAAGTCGTAACTCTGCCCCCTAGGTTTCTGATAAACAAATGTCATCCTATTTAGGGCAAGCTTCCATTGCCATATCGGACTTTTTTATTCCTGTTCCTCACCAGTTAGCCTTTCAGGGCAGCCGCTAGCAGGAAAAAAAAAATTATAACTCCCTGTACGTGCTAGCCATTTATTTGCCTAAAACACATAAACCCTTGAGGTTTTGTTTTCGTGTTACAAACAAAAAATAAAAATGGCTGGCCAGCCATGCCGCCACCGTGTGATGTACTGGCTGGCACTTTGATTTTTTACAGAAAAGGCAACCGCAATCACTAAATTTTTAGCGAAAATAGGCTAATACATCTGCAGAAATCCTTGGATTTGGCAGGTGGCCCACCAATATGCTAGGACTGCAGTGGGTCGACATCTGCTGTCCAAGCCTCAGATTGACCCCAAATCTAGGATTTGCTGCCGGCTCTGCAGACTATTCCTGCTTACCTGGAAATGAGGTTCAAGGGTAAAATCACTAATGAGATCTTCGGCACTAGAAATCGGAAGTCTGCATTTATCAACCAAAGATTCGCATGATATAGTGTATAAAATGTGTAAAGGAAAATTCAATATGAGAAAAAAAAGAGTTCAAGAATTTGTGGCAGAAAACATATGGGCAAACAACCTCTATGAATACATTACTGAGCAGAACAAACCTTTATACAATTCCAAATATGGAAATCAGCACGTACGCATTTGACATCTCATATCAACCGAAGAATAACAACAAATAAACTGTAATAAGAAAACCGCAGCGTCCAGCTGCACAGACTAAAACAGTGCACATTCCAACACATGCCTCAAACCAATCTCTGTGCAGTGCTCTTCATCTGTACAAACAGGATGGATATTCACCGCGAACCCCATGGCATTTACCATGTGCATACCCACATGCAGGGTCGGACTTGCCAATAGGGCAATGGGGGAGTGACCAAAGGGCTGGTCTGACAGATCAGTGAATTGGCTGTTTTTTTTTGGCTGTTTGTGGCTTGCTTTATGATCAGCGGGGACGTTTTGTTTTTACTGTAGATTCACATGATATTACCACAAACATTGCTTGCTGGGCCTATAGACAAAAGCCTTCAATCACCACGTCAGCGGCAGTAAAACTCATGAGATCAACTCACACAAAAAAAGTTTGGGAACACAAGAAGTAAAGGGACCAAAGAGAATTAGCTACTATTTTTAGCTAATCATAGACCCAAACTAATCGCGCTTCTGGGACCATGCCAACAAATTAAAAAAACAGAAAACAACCAGTGAGAACAGCATTTCAGAAGCAACATGGGTTTGACACATAACAGAGTTATATGAGGATCAGCCAGCAACCTTCCAGATGATCTGCCAGATGGCAACAAGGGATTGCAAGCTAATCCCATCCCAGAACCTACAACCAGTGAGTCAGCCACCTGGACACTGAACAGAGTTGAACCAGGACAAGAGCTGGTCATCAATTTTAACCCAAACCAGAGCGCCACAGCTGAATTAGCTATTTTCAAGAAGATCTCAAGCATAATTTCCAACTTGAGAAAGGATGGGGCTCCCGGCCCTAACGCCTACCTCAAAGCGTATTGAAATGTGACCCTGACAACTGGGCCAGGTTGCTAACTCTGCTTTCCAGCTTCACCTGTCAAATGGCAACTGTTCCCAAAGCCTGGAGAGGTTCTACCCTCTGTCCTATATACAAAAAGAGGGAATCGGAACTGGACTCAAATGATCGCTTGATTTCACTTCTGTATGTAAAAGCCAAAGTATATGCTTTTGTCCTATTGGGGCAGCTAGCCTCGGTATGTGAATAGGACATTCTGCAATTTTTTCAATCTAGCTTCTGGGCCGATTGTCAACCATGGGCAACATCCTAGCGTTATCCTCCATGAGACATCAAGCCATCCAAAAGAACACTGCTGGTTCATTGACTACAGTGCAGCATTTGATAGGGTTGACTGGGCAACCCTATGGAGGTAGCTTGATGCCTAGGGTATACCCCCATTGCTGCTAAGAGCTGTAATCTAATTATATACAGAGACATGAGTTGGAGTGAACACTGGGCGCAGCACGGTTACTTGTAAAATCGACACCAGTCAAGGCCTAAGGCAGGGCGGCGTTTTGGCTCCCCTGTTGTTCTTAAACTGCTGGCCTGGGTTTCAGGTTTCAAGTTTATTTGTTTGATTAATTAAAATCTTTCAAAAATAGCTAAAATATCAACAAGTTATTAAAATTATAAAGCAATCCTTCATTCCAGTTTATAACCAGTGATTTGCTTATATATCCTACACATTAGATTATAAAACAATTGATTGTTTAACATTGGGTGCAAAGACTAGATTATATTTTGTACATTTCAGCTCAATCGATGAATAACTCAAATAAAAGCCTCCAACTTCTTTTCTACAGCACATAAACATTTTACAAGTGCTGAATTCATTTCTAAGTCCTCAGGGTTTAAGCATGCAATCAGGGCTTGCCTACATGTCCTTACACCACGTATATTAAACAGTCTCTTAAGTGTAGTTTTTCTTTCACTTTCCAAATCCAGGCAGAGACACAGTAAATGAATAATGTTTTCTGGTCCTAATTTACAAAGCCTGCATAGATTTTCTTCTTCTGATCTCTTTCATGGTGGTAAGTGACATAGTCCTGGCAAACAACCAAATCTAGCTTTGATAAATATCTGTTTATTTTTCTTGGACCACGATGTTTCTAGATATTTTTGCACCTTTTTCACTTGAATCCATTTACGATTGGCCATGTGTGGTTTCTTTCTACTAACAAATCTAGGGGCCCGATGTAGGTAAATCTAATTTACCACTTCTAAAATACCGAATCATACCGATTCGGTATTTAAGAAGTTGTAAATTAGAGGGGGGGGGAAATGTAGGTAATTCTGATTCGGTAAATACCAAATCTGTAAGATTCGGTATTTACCGATTTTGTAAATACCGAATCGGTATCCCCCATTGATTCCTATGGGCCTTGAAGCCCATAGGAATCAATGTGGAATACCGAATCCGTATTTACCGATTCGGTAATTACCTATTCTTGCAAGGGGACAGGGGGTGTCACTTTGACACCCTCTAGCACCCCAATTACAGGCTTGTGTGCCATGTGGCACACAGACATGCCCTAAGGGCATGTCTGTGTGTCACATGGCACAGGTGTGCATGCACAGATGTGCATGCACACCTGGATTCGGTATTTTACCACCCAATTGGATTGGGTGGTAAAATACCGACTCTTGAAGGCCTGTGGCACTCTTCAGAGTGCCACCTACATCTCTATTTACCGATTCTGTACATTTACCGATTCGGTATTTTACCGAATCGATAAATGTACAGAATCGGTAAAATTACCGATTCTGTACTTCTGTAGCCCCCTACATAAGAAAACAGTAACACCGGTCGGAAACGGACGAATTCAGCCGTTTCAGACCGGTATTAGGGCTCCTACATCGGGCCCTTGGTCTTTTATCAAGGAAAGGTGGTTGGTAAGCTTATTTATTGTTTTTTTGAAGCTGTCCTGTGTAATAGCGTTATTCCAAATCGATATTATACCAAATTCTTCTATTGACCTATTTAAGTAGGAGCAGACATATACATTTCTGTTGTTTTTTACTTCTTGCCACAGTATACGAGACATTTGGTTATCCTGATCATTTTTTTTCTGTTTCAAACCTTCAGCATTTGTCCTTTCCTTGCATATAGTTGATTATTTAGCCCAAATTCCAAGCAGACCTGAGCTTGAGAGGCATTCTTTGGCAGGCAGAATAAACTTCTATATGCTTTAGCGACAGCAGTGTTAATGATCTCTGCATCTTTTCCATTGATTGCCTACCGTATGTCAAAGTAGGAAGTCATTTTGCGGCAATTATTTTTAGGAAAGGGTGAAGAGACAGTTCCCCTATGGTTTTCTGAATGACACTGTTGGTCTGGGGATATCTTTGGGGTACGCCTGTCTAGTGCCTCCCAAGTTAGTAGGTACAACTCAGCAAATATTACAGAATGTGAACGATATTGTGATCATGTACCACACTAAAACTGGTATACAACAAGCATTAAACACACATAACTCTTTCAATTTGACCAACTATCTCTAAGGCAAATCATGATATAACAAAAGACTTAGTCTTTGTGAGATAGCGTAACAAAAAGAATGTGAGCTGGCGCTGGGGCAGCAAAACAATGAATACAACGGGGAAGTGCAATTACCTCAGTGTGTGGTTCAGTGAGAATAGCAGACCGTTGGAACAAGTGAGAGCTATTAAAAAGAAAGGTGCAGCCATTAGGTATGGGGTTAGTCAATTGAATTGACTATTAAGCAGCGCCTCATTGCCTCTCTCAGCCTAAGGGTAATGAAGGTGACACTTCTTCCAGAGTTACAATGTGGCCACCACATTTACCTAGGAGCTCTAGACTCAGTTTTGGAGCAAATTCACTGTAGATCCTACAGAAAAATCTTCTAACAGCCATGATACATTTGCCGCTCAAGGTTAAGACTAGAACTGGGCCTAGTGAATCAGTCATTAGATTGCAAAGCCTTCATGCTGAAATGTTATATCAAGTCAAGATAACCCACCACAAACTCATTAAACAGCCACCTGAAAGTCATATTTGAAGCTCCAGGAAATCATTGGTTCAACCAAGTAAAGAGTGCTATTGCATCTCTTCAGATTGATGAAGCCGCACTGCAAGTTGGGGATGTAAATAGGACTCACATACCATTACTTCGCAGCTTTTTACTGCAATGTTTTTACTTAGCAAATACCGTTACTATGCAAGTTTTTAGTTTGCATACCTTTACATTGCAAGTGTTACTGTACGCAAACTGAAAACTTGCCTATTAATACAAATGGACAACTGTAAAAAAAAACAACAGTACACTAAATACTAAATACAAATACACTACCCTACACATCACAAACTCTAAAATACTACCCAAACCATCAAACACTACACTACCCTACACTACTCAAACACCACTACACTACCCTAAACCCTAAATCACTACCCCCTGGACGACCCTCCCCCTTCCCACAGCCCGCTCCCTACACTCAAACACTACCCTGCAGGCACTCCGACACTCCCCTAAACCTAAAACACTACCCTACACTATACCAACACTACAACACTACCCTAAACCATAAAACACTACCCCCTGCACGACCTTTTACCTTCCCCCACTCCTATTCCTACACTCAAACACTTCCCTGCATGACCCCTCGACACAACCCTATACCCTTAAACACTACCCTACACTACACAAACACCACAGAACTACCCTAAATCCTAAATCACTACCCCTGCATGTCCGTCCCCCTTACCCCAGTTCACTTCCTTCACTCAAACACTACCCTGCATGCCCCCCTACACTACCCTTAACCCTAAAACACTACACTACACTACACAAACACTACAACACTACCCCAAACCATGAAACACTACTCCCTGCACATCCCTCCCCTGACCCCCTCCCCTAGTCCTGTCCCTACTCCCCAACACTACCCTTCACAACCCGATACTACCCTAAACTCAAATACACTACTCTACACTACTCAAACACAACCCTACAACCTAAAGGACTACCCTCTGCATGACCCAAAAAACTACACTTACCTCTCTCTCCTCCATGGTTCCTCTCTTCTCCGATTTCCAGTGACATCAGATCTGCACGTCTTCACCATGCTAGGATGAGGACGGAAGCAGTATGCGTCTCATGACGCTTTCTTCTGGCACCAAAAAGGGCTTGGACTTTTATCAGGACGTGGGACTCTAGATATTTGGGAATCCAATCTACCTTTCCCAGAAGACATCAACACACATGTAGGAGGGTTGGAAGCAGGTGAAATCCTTCCCACAATGCTTTTCACGAGTGTGAAGGCAGAAGGGCCGCATATATGACGTTTTGCTCCAAAAAACGATGTGGATAGCGCATACAATTACAACACATGCTTTGTAACAACACTTGCGATGTAAGAACTTGCGTACTAATGGTACACGTTGTAACATCGCAAGCGTGGTAACGATTGCGAAGTAATGGTATACGCACTAGCAGCCGTGAAGTAAGGGTTGATTACCGTACCATATATCTCCTAGAAAAAAAGCAATCAATCAGCTACTGAAGGTTACCTCAAAGGAGCAGGACCTATTATCAGTAGGAAACTCTGTGATGAATTACACCTACCTGGTGGGGAAGCCCCAACGCGACTTTTTAGAAGCCATAAATGTGGAAACGCACAAACAGATATTGTACATGCAATTACTAGTGCTCCCATTAAAAGACTTTACTTCAGCCTGGGTTGGCTGTGGAGGTAAAAGGGACTGCATGATATGTAATTTTATGCATTAAACTTAGCTACATCTGCTATGCTGCTGCCCCTCTTTAGACTGTCAAAGAATGTTGTTGCTTAAACCAATCTTCTTGTTACTAGGAGCGCACACATGCTGAAAGGCTTGCTTAATCTGCTTTAAGAACTTTGCTCCTTGGACGCTGGCAAGATGTGTCAAATTCATCAAAATACTCAGGCAACAGCTCTCCTCAACCATTGCTATCACACCATGCCAAAATAAAGGACAGAATCCAATAACAAAGTACACAGTCCATGTAGGGAAGGGCAAGATGTAAAGGGAGACTCCGATCTTGGGGACCAAGGGCCATATGTAGGTAATCTCTATTTACCGATTCTAAAATACCTAATTTTACAGATTCGGTATTTCAGAATCGGTAAATAGTATGTAGCTAAAAGTTTGGCAAATTTTACCGATTCGGTAATATTCGGTATTAACAAATAGGTATTTACCGATTCGGTAATTCCCATTCATTCCTATGGGCCTAAAGGCCCATAGGAATGAATGGGAAGCCACTCACTATTACCGATTCGGTAAATACCGAATCGGTAATAGGGGGAACATATTCAAGGGTGGCAGGGTGTCACATTGACACCCTGTTGCACCCTTGAATCGTGCATGTGTGCACATGTGGCGCACATACGTATGTCTGCCACTTGGCACTGAGAAAAAAGCAAAAAATTGCTGTTTCAAAGGTATTCGGTAATTACCACCAACTTATAGTTGGTGGTAAATAACGAATCCTTAAGGCTAAAATGCACTCACTTGAGTGCTACCTACATAAGGAATCGGTAATTTACCGATTCCTTAAAATAACCAATCGGTAAATTACCGATTCCTTATTTGCAGCCTCCTACATCTCAAATCCCTAAATACCAGTCGGTAACATTGAAATTTACCGAATTTCACCGTTACTGACCGGTACTACCCCACCAACATATGGCCCCAAATGATCTAAATGCACTTTTACATGATCTGGATGAATCATAGCAAGTTTGGTTGGGTCCTATCGCATGACCCGGGTTCCTGGTGACTGGTTTGCCATTCTTACCCCCCAACTGTCTTAGTAAAACACTGACTGACCACTGTAACTGCACGCTGGTCCTTTGCACATTACACTTTGAATATATTTAACTGCCTCTTAGCTTGGGGGACTGAGGGGGACTGAGGATCGCAAGCTGGAGCCAAGACCAGGAGGAAGGGGATTCCTGGCACCTCAGAGGAGTGGGAACTTCTAGCAGCTTCTTCCACTTCAAAGTTATAAATATTGAGCCCTCAGACCTGACTTTTCAGGACACCTCTGGGTCTGTAGAAGATTCATGAGGACTGCTGTGCTGGTCTGCAAGAAGGACAGCTACTCGGTTGCCCTGCCGCCCCTCTGCCCTGCTAACTGAGTGAAAGGACTAGACCTGTTTCTTGATCCCAGAACCACCAGTGTGACTTCAATGGCTAGTTGTCTAGCCCTCTGATGCCTTCCTTAGCGACAAAAAAGGCTCCAACCACTTTGAACCCAGCACTTGGACTCAGTCAGCTGTGAGTCTTGCCCCCCTTGTGGTGTCATTCCAGGCCTGGTCCCTTAGAAGTGGGCCTGAATGTGCTCTACCAGCATAGCTGTGTTTATGTTGGCAGAGCCAATAAAGCGCAACACATCCTCAATGATGACACAGGCACTCTGCATTGCAGCCCTGCAGTTTCTTTGGAACCACCAGTGCATTACCCAACTTTGATGCAGAACTTTACGTCACTAGAGCCTCGTGGACAACATCTTTGATGATGATGCATGAGCTTGCATTACAGCTGTGCGGCTCTTTGGAACTGCCATCGAGTGGCGCTTCATCGACACAGGGTCTCCCAACAACCTGGAACCAGGATCTTAGGTAATTTGTTCAGCTGGCCTACCCTGGTGCATGTATCTGGCCCTCGTGGTTTGCCTGGCCTGAACATGTGACTTTGCCCACGTCCTGCGCAACCAGGTACCCATAATTGGCACTTTTCTGCACTAGTTTCACGTAAATCTTAAAAATTGCATTTCTCATTTTCAACTGATGTGGGTTTTGTTGTTTTGGTTTCAAATAATGTATTACATTTTACTCTAGTTTTACTCTATTTTTCTAAATTTAATGGAATTTTTCTTGAGTTGTGTTTTCACTTTATTACAGTTTGAAGTGCTGTATACATACTTTACATATTCCCTTTAAGTTAAGCCTGACTGCTTTAAGCTAAGCTACCAGAGGGTTAACACAGGGTAATTTAGGGTTTGCTTGTAGCATCACCCTGATATGAATTGTGGTTGCTACCTGAGTTAGGTTTTACCTCCCTCAACCTGAAACCCAATTTCTAACATTATGTTAATAGAATTTTACTATAGCAAGTTCAGGTCTCGTCAGACTGCTTAGCCCCTCAAATTACTACACAAGAACTAAAGGAACTATAGCATATGGATGATGGAATTAGGAAATGTTGATGTAATGTACATTGTTATGTTTTTGTTTGTTTCTTGACTCCATGCACCATGCACTGATTTTTGCAGTCTTTTCAGTAATAAGAGAACTACATAAGCCCTAAAAAGTGAATGATTTGGTCTTCCTGTAGAGAAATACAAATAATTGAAGCAGATTTTTCTTTCTTACTTGGTTTCACAGAACACATCAGGCTCTTTGTGATATTATGTCACAGTGACTCTATGTAGGAAGCTGGGTTTCTGTTGCAGTAACACCCCCACTTTTTGCCAGACTACTGATGCACTTTGACTTGATGTGCCCTGGGTCCCTGCCAATCATGTTCCCAGGGCCTGTGTTCTTTCCCAAAACTGTACCTTGTACCCTTTAATTGGCACCTCTCTGGCCACATGTCAGTCCAGTGTAAAAGGTACCTTGTGTACCAAGGGCACTGTGACCAGGGAAGGCCTCTAAGGGCTGCAGCACTTAATGTGCCACCCCTAGAGGCTCTGTGCCTTTAAACACACACACTGCCATTGCAGGCTGCGTGTTTTGGTGCAGAACAAAGTGAAGAGTCGACTTGGCACACATCCCTGTGTACCATGCCTACAAACCATTGCCCTGGCATTGGCCAGCCCCCCCTTTAGCTGGGTGCACTATACCAGTGGTGAGGGTACAGGTGCATGAGTTTTGTACCCCTAGAGTCTCTAGACCAATTCTTAGACATTGTAAGTGCAGTAATGCCATTAAGAGTATGGTGCTGGGAGTTTGTCATTATGAACTCCACAGCACCATAATGGTTTTACTGAATTCTGGGAAGTTTGATATCAAACTTCTCAGCACATTAAACCCACACTGATGCCAGAATGAGATTTAATGAAAAATGCACTCATAGGGCATCTTAGAGATGCCCCCTCTGGTGGGATCCCTGACTGGTCCACACCAGCCTGCCACCACGAGACATGTTTCTGGACCCCCGTAGTGGGAACCTTCGCTCTCTGAGCTCAGAAACAAAGCCTTTCCTAGGCAGAGGTGGTCACTCCTCCTCCAGGCCAGGAAGAGCCATCTGTGGCAGGGGAGCTCCAAAGGCCTTGCCACCTTTGTAACACGACCCCCCAGCCTCTCCTGCTATCAAGAGCAGGCCCCCTTCCTGTCTCCCCTCCTTTTCAGTGGGAAGACAGGCGGGAAAAAATAGCACAGACCAGTTGTGCTCATCTCTGCCAACCCCACCCAGGTGGGTGAGGTGAGGTGAAGCCCACTCTTCAGTGCCCTCCATCTTGCAGATGGTAGGCAATCTCCAATCAGCATTGGGGATTATGCCCACTCACCCATGTGGAGTGAGCACACCAAGGGTGTAGTCACTCTAAGGTCAGTATCCCACTGGCTACTGACCTCAAGACCCCTAACAGGCCCCCAAATAAAGTATTTAGGGGGCAACCCTGAACCATGGACAGAGATTCCCCAACCTGCAAAGAAGAAGGATGAAAGAAGATGCCCAGCAGAGGAGACGGCAGAGAAGAACTGACTTGGCCCCAGCTCTACCTGCCCTTCTGTAGTTTCCAGAGATCCTGTGCAAAAGTCACCTTGTCCTGCAGCCCTGGGATGATTGACTGCCTTCAACAAAGACCGGATCTCCGGTGAACAGCATCTCTGTTCAAAAGAATCTCCAAAGCAAGACGCGGAGCCTGCTGAGAACAAAGAAACAAAACGCCTGAAACCACCATTGCACCGGTCCCCCAAGGCCCGAGTTTGAGTGGTACACCTGTCCCAGCTAGGTCCCCTAGCGCTCCAGAGTCTGAGATCACCGTGGTTTGACCCCTCCAGGACTCCCCAATGTTGCCTGCAGCCTCTGCACAGAGAACCCACAAACATGAGTAGCGGGGTAAGGTGAAATCCAGCCCCAAAAGACACCCCTGCATCCAGCTGCCCTGCTCCCTGGAGAAAACAACCCGAGGTGCACCTATGTCCCCGAGCCCTTCAACTTATTGGCCCAGCTGTTGGTTCCTCGTGGGAAATCTTCCTGGACCGAGCCTGCAGCCAAACTCCAAAACCAGCAACTCCCATTCAAAACAACAGGCACCCAATGGCAAAACAACAACTTGCACCCAGCCGCCCCTGCACCGCTATGGGTGTACTTTGGGTGCTAACTTGGATCCCTCTTTGCCCTGAGCTTAATGCCATAAGCTTTGCTCCCACAATCCTGTGGCCTGCTCGTGAGCAGCCACCAACCGGAGGTCCCTTAGCCCCCATTGGATAACATTGGGTGTCAGCACTCTGCACCCGGCCGCCCTAGTGCTGCTGAGGGTGTTCTGAGAGTGCATCCTTGACCCTGTGACAACCCTGGTTCTAACCAACTCCCACAAATAAGTACTTACCTGTAAACCTATACCTCAATTTCCTTCCATAGGATTGCATTGACTGTTCTTCTTGAAAATTGTTGTGTGGAGTTGGAGCTTGAAAAACTGCACATAATTAAAAACTGCTTTCCTTACGTTTTCTCTAGGAAATGACCCTGTGTGATATCTAGGCATATCACACTAAGTTGTAAAGAAAGTAATTTATAAAGTAATCTAACAGTAATTTCCACTGTATTGAAAGTATTTACAAACCTGTAACAAAGTAAATTTCATTTAGCTTGCTTGTATTGTTCAACCTGCCTTAAGAAGTACCATTTACATGTACTTGTACCAGGCTTGCTTGGTTCTAAAAAATAAATATAACTAAATAATATTTTTATACAAACAAATTGATCTGAGTTCAGTCTTTGAGTGTGTGGCATTATTTGCTGCCTGAGTGTGTACAACAAATGCTTAACACTACCATCTGACAAAGCCTTACAGCGCCCCCCTTACCACAAATAGAGAGTAACGTTCTATCCACTTTTACCTCTGCCTACCTTTGGGGTTCCACTGGATTCTGTGAACACTATACCTCATTTTGGTTCTGTATATACAGAGCCAGCTTCCTACACTCTACATAAAAAGTTTGCAATGTTGTTCCCTGACTTTCCAAGAGCCATTACTAAATCATCCTTATCAGAAGGACACGTTCCAGTGTCCTTAAAAGCATATGCTTGAACCCATTATTTTTTTTAAAGTGAATATAGCCTGACAGTTTTTCAAACTATAGACCTATTTCTCAATTACCTTAAGTTGCTAAGGTTCTGTAGAAGGCGGTATGTTCACAGTTATCTGACTGTTTGAATGGAAATTATCCATTACATCTTTCCTACATTAGTTATTGTTCTGGGCACAGTCCAGAGATCACAGTCTTGTCTGCACTGAATGACTCACTCTGCTTGGCAGATGAAAATATACCTCTTTGATTTTTCTGGATATGTCTATCATGCTTGACACTGTAAGTCGGGAATGAAAAAATGTGTCCGTGACCATATATTTAAATTAAATAAATTCAATTCTAAACACTAAATGCTGTGACGAGTTTCTACAACACTGTTAATTGATAACTGAACAAAAGCAAGTAATATTGTATGCATGTAATACTCTCTTTTTATGCATGCATACATCAAGAGACCACACATGAAAAGGCGCCACAATGTAAAGTGAATTTCCAAAACATAATATTTATTAAAGACTAATCAAGGTCTGCTTTTTCAATCATCATTGGTTTAGAATAAGACAATAGGATATTCACGAATCACTGGTAACAGAGACCAGACTGGATGAACCTTTCCAAGTTATAGCATTCATTTACATCTATTCTGTAAATTACAGTGTGCATTTAATGCATTTTCCATGAAATAACAAGAATTGCCAGCACTGCCACCGGAGCAGGATGGAGTGACGAGAGGCCCTTCGACTAAGGAAGTGGACCTTGTATTCCCACATTAACAGATGAATTATGCATACGGCCCCGGAGGGCCTAATCATTTACCGCAACGTGTGTATCCTGAGCGACATTGGGCCCTATATCACTGTTGGATCAATCACCTGAGTAGCCAGGCTTGGCACCAGGCTTAGGTTGCCGCCTTATGTCCTGAAGAAGACTCGCCGCTGAGGCCCTAAAGTTCCCTCCTTGCATCAGCCGAGTTGAAAGGTCGATGCACACCCTCTGAACAAGACCTGTACCTACATCCTTCTTGTTATTTCTTGGAAAATGCATTAAATACACACTGTAATTTACAGAATACATGTGAATGAAAGCTATAACTTGGACAGGTTCATACAGTCTGGTCTCTGTTTCGAGTGATTCGTGAATATCCTATTGTCTTATTCTAATCTTCTTGATTTGTACTTCTCACTACCCACCACCACTACCCTACTATCCCTATCCTTTTCCTTTTCGCGCGCAACCAATGATGATTGAAAAAGCAGACCTTGATTAGTCCTTAATAAATATTATGTTTTGGAAATTCACTTTACATTGTGGCGCCTTTTCATGTGTGGTCTCTTGATGTATACATGCATAAAAAGAGAGTATTACATGCATACAATATTAATTGTTTTTGTTCAGTTATCAATTAACAGTGTTGTAGAAACTCTTCAAAGCATTTAGTGTTTAGAATTGAATTTATTTAATTTAAATATATTGTCACGGACCACTTTTTTCATTTCCGTATTATGCCCAGGTCCGGTTTGACTTTTTGGGCTACCCCATTATTATAGAATGACACTGTAAGTCATCAGCTCCTGGTAGCCAAACTTGCTGATCTAGGTATAATAGATACCACCCTAGCTTGACTCACAGATTTCCTCGCCAATTGATATTTTTGGATTGTTTTATCACCATATAAATCAATGTCTATATCCTGTTTCTGTGGTGTTTTGCAACGTTCAATAATGTTGCTCTTCTTCAACCTTTCTATGATTCCACTCGCCATTTTGATTCAGTTGTTTGGCCTCTCAGTGTATCTGTGTGCAGATGACACCCATTCCCGAGGCCTTCTGGAGACCTGCCTTCAAGGGCGGGTCAATTACACAAAGGTTTCTCGAAAGTCTATCAATGAGTGAGAGTCATTTAAACTAAAATGGAGACTGGACAGAATCATTGTAAGGTATAAAACCATCATTGTTCTGTGAACTACCTTTTCAGCCTTCTGCAGTAACCCCAGCTCAATACTTCGCTTCCCCTAACAGATCAAATTGCTTCTGTAGTTAAAATGTTCTTTTCCAGCTAAATACACGAAAACGCATCTGAAATCTCTTTGCCTTTCCTTACAAAGTTCTTACCCGAAATACATGTATGTCATCCAGGTTGGACTACTGTGACTCAGTCTATCTATATCTTCCTGCTTTTCTTATCCAGATGTTGCAGCTGGTCCAGAGCTATGCTGCAAGGCTAGCTCTTGGGCAGAGGCGTAGGGATCACATTTTGCCTGCCCTTGTTGCTCTACACTGGCTTCCCTAAAACAACTCAATTTAAAGCCATGTGCTGGGTGCATAAAGCATTGAACACCCCATCTAATCTCTTGTGAAGCCACAGATCAAGCAATATATTTCTTTTGACTACCCATCAGTTTTGTTTAAAGACTATGAGGTCACGAAGATTTCAATTGCAGCAGCAGCAATAAAATCGAATTATCTATCTGCTTGCTTGTGTCAGGAATTTGACTCAGGCAAAATCAGAAAACGTCTGCAAAACGTGGATGTTATCTGTCCAATTCTAAATTTATTTTGACTGTAACACTTTTGCAATAGAGTTGTCAAGTTGTTTAGTGGTTTCCTTTAAAGCACCATGTACCTTATTTTGGGTGTTAGTAGTGCACATTACAAACATCCTCAACTAGCAGAAGCGACAATGATAGAAACTTCAGTTCCAATCGCCCACAAACAACTGTCCCCAAGAAATGTGACAGAAAGACGTTTTGAGCAAACTATATCTCTGATTTGACACATCTGAGTAGCTAATTCTTGCTAATGAACGCAACCGCAAATAAGATTACTGTTTCATTCCAGAAAAATTCAGCAAGCTAAGCAGAGTTCTACATGCAAGGCCATGTACTGATGATTCCAACCCTATGACATCACAGTTCAACTTCAGCAAAGCACAGGGTCAAGTTCTGCCAAATGAAACTGTCAGCCAAGAGGTGCCTGGTACAGAATACAGATATGGGATTGGAAGTCTATGAAATATACACCTCAACCTTCAATTACCAAGGGGGAACCTTTCTTACCCTTGTTGCTGCCTGAGAATTACACTGGCCACGAGACTCCTGTTGACCCCCTGTACCTAGCGCGGACCCGCCCGCCTGTCTCCCGCTGCCCGGCTGCTCTTTTTCCATCTAGAGCGGGGCCGCCGAGAGGAGACCGGCGAGGGGCGGACTACATTACCCAAAAGCCCTTGCGGTGATCCGCGTCACCTGTAAGCGCCAGGAGGCGCTTAAAATCGTCATCAGCCCCGTCTCGCAGGATGCGAGCGGGACGCCTGGCGAAGCCCGGGCAAAGGGCGGGCCCTCTGAGGCCCTCAGAGGACGAGGAGGTCGGGTCGGGTGTACAGCTCTAACATCTTCTGTTCTTCACCAAGTAGGGCTTTGTGACTTTATTTTGTATACTACCATAACATTGTTCCAACACCATTCATTATAATATGTCTACTAGAGGCAGCAGAAGCAAGACAGCTGCGGGCGCGGCTTCTGTGATTGGACCGATAGACAGTTTCATAACAAGGACCAACGATGCAATTGATCTCAGCATCTCACTCCTCGAACGAAGGGTATCACGTGATCTGGAAATTGCCAAACGTTCCTCTCTAGGGAGCATCAAATTAGCAAGAACCCCAGTCATCTCTAGAAACTCACACACAAGTCGTACTTGTGAAATACAAGCTGACCTTCACACTCTACCTAGCGAGGTTAATCTATCGGCATCCAACCCCTTAACTGACTCTGATTGTAACAGTGACCTAGAAAGAACTCCAGATCTTAATATAGAACCCACACCAGAGTTAGTAGAGGGCACTAGTGAGACCAATCTAAGAGCCAGACAAGAGGGTGCCATTCGAAAGCAAAATAAACAATCAAACACATCTGTCCCCTATGCCGCTAGAAAAGGTAATGCAGCAAAAGGACAACGTAGGAAAGGCACAACTAAGCATTTAAATGCTACTGGAACAAACCAACTCCCTGAGATACTAAATGTAGACACTCAGAGGTCCTCCCATGCGCATAAGGACAAGCCTGATACAACCATAGCTAACGATCATCTGGTCGAAAGATTTGGAGACCTTTTAAGTATTTTCATGTCACCAATCGAATCTAGGCTTGCCCGCATAGAAAAACAGCTTGAAGAATTAATTGCCTATAATAAAAACGCTTCTAGAGTTGCTCCAAAAATTACTGTAGGCCCGAAAATAAGTACTAGTAAACCTACATGCCTTCAATCGGAAGCTACTTTAGTTCCAGATACTGTGGCAAAATCTAAATCTACTACCTCCACTAACAAGTAAACTCCTACAACTAAATCTGTACCAACTATTAGCTCTACTCCCAGCACTGGCACGAACATCCATATCACTAACATGCAGACAGGAAAGACACACACAGCAACTCAAAGTGGAAGAAAAACATGTAATCCAACTAGTAACACGATGCCAGCTTTTCAAAGGCCACAGACTCGCTATGAACAACCTTACAATTCAAGGCAGATTCCTCCATGCATTACTCTTCCACCTGAATGCGGAGCTCAAGTACTAGTTCTGGTAAATGTCCCGAAACTAAAACATGATCAGGATGAAACCTCCTCTTCATTGAAAAATAAGATCTTACATTGGTTGATAGCTAACTGCAGCTTCCCAATAGAATGTTCAGGAGAAATTATTCATACACAGAGAGTAGGATGGATAGGCCCTTTGAGGAAAAAGTTTGAGGGGGATTGCATAACGGTCAAATTTAAGAACCCACAATGGGCCGAAAAAACATTGGCCAGGGCCCCACTTCCATCTACGTGGGAATTTAACACTACTCTTCTCCCACTGGGCTATTTTTATAGACACTTGATTACAAACGGCCCGAGCATGTTAACCAATCCTATCACTCCTCTTCAAGATCAGTACTGGGCACCTGAAACCAACTTTCCCTTTTCTCATCAGAACTCCAAATTTCCCTACTCGACTGGTCCAGTACAATGGCATCAAAGCCAAATCCATCCACCACCGACAATCCATCCTTACCTGTCTTCAATTCCACATCATGAGAATAGAGATATTCGATGGCGTCAAGTTGCTGCGGCATCAGCTAATTCTTATAATATTCCAACTTACAACAGATTTAATGTATTGTCCAGTTTCGACTTTAATGAATGACTGCATCATCCCCAGCCTAACGGGGTAGAGATACATTCACCAAAAATGGGGGAAACAACAATAAGTCCAACCTTTGACACACTGGAAAAGAAGACTATATCTATCCCCGGCAAAGACATGTCTATAGTCTCCCTGCAACATCGGATCGACGATTTGATAATCTCATCGCCAGCCCTTCTTAATTCTGAGTCAACAGATAACTCAATAAAGATAATAACTCCTCCTAGCCCTAATCTGACTAGCCTCCAAGTACATTTTACGTTCTGGAATATTGCCGGCTTGTATGCTAAACAGACAAATCCTAATTTTCTGACCCAGGTTAATTTGAGCAAAATTATTTGTCTACAGGAAACCTGGGCCATTGACCCAATATATATAATGGGCTACAAGACATTTTCTTCTCCAGCGAAAAAATCCCCTTTTGGAAGAAATAGTGGTGGTCTAATCACCTATATTGCAAATACTCTATATAGTGAAGACATCCTTCCCCTAAAACTGGAAGAGAACTACCAGCTAATTTTCCTAAAGAGCACTAAACAAAACGTATATGCAATAGTAAATTTTTACAATAACTTGAATTCAGTCGACCTGATCATCCTTCTTTCTGAGATTTCCCTAGCCCTTCAAGACCTACGAATACAATACATTAGGAAGTCATGCACAATAGTGTGGGGTGGAGATTTTAATCTTCATTTATGTAGGAGCAAAGCCATTGATAAGTGTGGAATTAATGACGACGATGGCAATAGTATAACACACTGCTCACATTCGAATGAAGGTGAAAAAATGAACGAGATTATGATAGAATTGGAATTAGGCTTCGCCAACGAGTTAAAGACCTCCCCAGTAGCCTTCCTGCCAACTTTCAACGGCAGGGGTTTAACGAGCCTGATAGACTATGTATTAATTTCATTCTGTAAAGGCCCAAACATTGAACTATTTGAGGTTATTAAAAATCCGCTAAGCGATCATTTTCCAAACACTATCGCCTTACGCGAACCAAAATCTCAAAAAAAAAACCATGCCCCTATGAACATCCTAGATCAACAAGAGCTCGAACTAGGATCCTTGAATGGTTACACACTAAAATGGGGAAATATTGATAAAGTAGCTACAACCGAAAAAATAGTTAGGCAAAGCCAGACAAACATAATAACTTGCCTTGATCACAGGACAAACTCCAAAGAAGTCCTGAAAAGCTTCAATGTTATTACACAAAATATAAAAAAAGAACTCACTAGGGCACACAAACAAAAAAGCCAGGCAAAAAAAGGCTGGTTTAGTCCGGCATGCACAAAAGCGTACTCGAAACTAAAGGAAGCTTTAAGTAGGGAAAAGAGAGATAGAGGGGAAGTTATTAGACTAAGAAAAGAATATGCGATAGTGTTGAAAACTAGAAAACAGGAGTTAAAAGCTGACCTTTGGGAGCGTCTTACCAGAAGTTCAGAGTTAAAAGATAGTGCAACTTTCTGGCAAGTAATTAGATCCCCTTTTTTAACAGATAGAGATGACCTACCATCCATCGACGTTGCGATTAGCGAACGCGAATGGGTGAGCTATTTCTCTAAAGTTTTTAGCGAAGGTAACATTCGAGATACAGACTATATAGAGTCTCTGACACAAGTATCTCATCCGATACCCTTGCAGTTTTCACATGGAGAGGTACAAAAAGCATTAAAAACCTCAAAAATAGGCAAAGCCCCAGGCCCAGATGGGGTCCCAGTGGACATTTTTAAATATGAAGCAGATCTCTGGTCCCCGCTACTGACTAATGTCCTAAAAGCTACCATAGAAGAGGGCTTAATAAAATCTTTTAAAACGTCGATACTGGTCCCCATATTTAAAAAAGGGGACCGAAACAGCCCGTCTTGTTATAGACCAATATCGCTCCTGGACTCACTCGGAAAGATGGCAGGCCGGATCCTCCTCGATCGTCTCCAGGAGTGAACAACTAGTCAGAAATACAATATGGGTTCCGTGAGGGGTTAGGCACAGAAGATCAAGCACTAAATCTGTCTTTATTGGCTGGAAAATATGTGGAGGCCAAGGGGTCCATGCTGCACATGGTGTACGTTGATTTGTCTGCAACATTCGACTGTGTAGTACATTCGAGACTGTGGAAAATCATTCTAAAATGGGTGTTGACCCCCCGATTGTCGACTTCCTCCGAGAACTGTACACCGGAACAACAGGAAGAGTGAGATTTGGGACTAAAGGAGAACTCACGGACAGCTTCAGGGTGGAAAAGGGAGTCAGGCAGGGGTGTGTGCTGGCCCCCTTCCTATTCACCCTGTACACAAACGGGCTAGAGGCCGCTATGCTAGAAGGTAGTAAAGATCTCCCCTCAATTGGCCGTCGGCAGATACCAGCTTTGTTATATGCCGACGACGCGGTTATCTTAGCAAGAACTCCTGTTGAGTTGCAGCAAGCATTAGATAGATATTGTGCCTTCATGCTAAGTCTAAACCTGACCCTGAACGTAAAAAAAACATACACTATGCATGCGGGGAAAAATACTGCAAAAACCAGAAGATTGTTTGTAAAAGGAGAGGTACTAGACAGAACTGCAACATATCCATACCTGGGGATTGCAATAGACGAAAAATTCAAGTGGAAGGCAGCGATTAATGCTAGGAAATTGGCCTTTCTGAGAGCAACTACAGCGCTGAAATCGTTCGCACACAAATTAGGCCAGAGACCATCATTGGAACTACTGAAAATATAAAACGCTAAGTGTGTTAGCACTGCCACGTATGGGGCGGGGATATGGGGTCTTGTGAATGTGGATGAATTGCAAAAAGTAGAAAACTCTTTTGTAAGATATTTACTTGGCGTACCAAAGAGTTCCTCCACATATGCCTGCCACCTAGAGCTGGGGATAGACTATATAACAGACACCATAAAAACCCAACCAGTAATGCTGTGGCGCCGAATTTGGGTAACCGAACAATGTCACCTAACAAGATCAATTATACAAGACATTTTGACACTTGATCATTGTGGAAAGATTAAATGGTTAACATATGTTAAAGCTCTATTAATAGACTTAGGGTACGAAAAGTTTTTCCATCAGCCGCTAACGCTAACCGAGATCTCTAAAGCGGAGTTAAAAAAAGCATGTCTAGTACATTTGCGCCAGATACCCTATTAAAAGAGATCTAGAAACCATCTGTCCAACAGAGCCTACTGGTTCGGACTGTGTTCTCCATTGAACCTTACCTGATGTACAGACTAACCCAATTTGAAAAAATGTTGCTGACTCGATTTAGATTTAATATGTTTCACTTAAAGGTCTCTTTTCCCACTCAAAATGACTGGTCATCAAATTCAATCCCATGTCCCTGCGATTCTGTCTCAACACAAACGACTATACACACAATTTTATTCTGTAAATTCTACATAGAACCACGAAAGCGCTGGTTATTGCCTATATTGAAAACCTGGGGACTGCGCCAATGTCGTCCAGCTTATCTGGCGCTTCAATATCTTGAAGATGAAAAAATAGCAAAAGCGATGGTGCGCTTTCTTAAACTTTGTACCAGCCATCGCTTAAATCTTTGAAAAAAGACATACTTATATGTTTGCCTGAAACAGGATTGAAGAAGATATTGTAAAAACTGCATGATATGGTTCAAACTTTATGAAGAGAGATTTTGTACTTAAATTGCCTTTTTTTTGTACAAATAACAATTGTATTTTTAAACCTTTTAAATTTTTTAAACTCGTGAAAAGTGTATAAAATGTATGACATGAACTTTTATGGTGTTCCTACAAATTGAATAACCGAATAAAGTCGTTTTTGATTGATTGATTGAATTACCAAGGGGGTGGACTTGATGAAATTCAGATTCAAGAGAGGACAAATTGAGAAGTTAGCAGGGCAGGTACAGATGAACGAGATGATAATACGCACAGAGAGCAACAGAGGTGCTTATTTCCGTTTGAATGAAAAGGGCCCCCATGGCTTGTGAGCAGAGGGAGGGAGGGAAATATTCGGAGTGACCTTGACGTAGGACAGATCATATTCAGTTCTAGAGGGTTATATGACGTGATAATGCTTGCCTTTACCATGCATGTATTAACATGCGTTGACCTTTACACGTGTGGCATTATATCGTAGACCTCTACAACACATCTTTGTGCATGTATATGAAAAACCATGCAGTTACTCAAAGGTGTCCTCACACTAGTGAATAAAATATCAACATCTGTATTACTGAGTAAACAGACAGATCTTAAGTTGTTTCCTTAAACTGGGGAGATTGGTTTGACACCTAAGTCTGATCTGCCTCCTTGTCAAGCTTTCTAAAATGTAGCAAATTATTCCAATGTCACATTGTAGAGTCTTCAAGATTCGATGTAAGCAGCCAACATGTACTTTTCTGATTTTCCTGCTTCTTTAGGGCCATTGATTTAAAGAATGCTCCTTAATTCCATTATTCACAGATCCAAGCGCATTTCGAATCCTTGCCCTTATGTAATCGCTGTCCCAAGTTTTCAAATGAATGTGTTTATCCATATATTGCTCCCATCATAGGGATAAGATTCCATCTTCATTTCTTTTCCTCATTGTAGCGGAGCTCAATCACAGTGCAAAGGTAAATACGTCCAAAGCATGCCCCTTCCAACGTCAGGAGGGAACTCCTCAGGTCCAACAGCAAAGCTCTGTTACTTGCTCGCCGCGATGTGAGCTCACTAGCATTTATGTTGTACTTGGCAGCGATAATGACTAGATATTGACTTCATCTGAGCTGATCTATGGCCCTGAATATGCAGGGACAAAGGCTAACAAATTTAAGATGTCATCAGGTGGAAGATGCAAGCAGAACAAGGATAATTTGGTCAGCCTGACATAATTCACTTTAAGATTTGCAGAGCTGTGTCAGAAGTGATGGCACTTAATTCAGTTTATGTCTGGGCTGAGTCTAAAGTGATTTCTGATCAAATCAAAGTCTTGTTTGCAGGAGTAGCAGAGGATTGATAAATAGCGGGGCACTTCTCAGTAAAAAAAGTTGACAGAGATGTACAAAGCTCCTGAGAAGCTTACATACCAGAATGAGATTGATTAGCGGTCAAAAATTCTTTGACAGTTAAAAAAAATGTATTGTTGCTTTCTAAAATGTGATTTGTGAAGCAATGTCGAGATATAAAATGACTCCCCCCCCCGTGCAGAACATGAAGGAGGACCTGTGGTCTGGGTCTCCCATATCTCACAAATATTAATGGGCCAAACGGGGCCCATAAGAAGGGTGTGGGGGCCCTTAAGGGTTGCACCCCCGTGCAGTAATTAGTGAACGCTTCGGCAAGTTCAGCTCTATATACTTTAAGTGCCCCTTTTTATTTAATTTTCTCTTCAGGTGAGTGTTATTTGTGTCACCGTCTTTCTAATACTTTAGAAGGGGGGTTGTCCCTGAAAACCATGTTGCTGAGATAGACTTGTGATGGGAAAAGGTGTGACTATAGAAGCAGCTGAGTCTGAAGTGGAAACCGTCCAGAAAGTAAATTTAGCATTGATCTCCTGAACATTGTTATAGAAATATACACAGTCAATCCTCCAAAAGGGGACAAAGGCTACAGGCTGAGATGTTAGTTAGATTACATCTAGATACATGTGCCAAATGGGAAGCACTTGACCCATGGCCAGTATTGTCATATTTTCCCAACAACTGGAGTGCTGCATGATCTGACCAAACAACAGGTAAATCATTGGTAAATGAGATTAAGTCATCAAAGACAAATATTAAATCTAAAATATGACTTGCAAAGTGAGTAGGCTTGGAATTCAGTTGCTTAAGTCGTAGATAGTACTGGAAGAAAGGAAGTTAGATGAGGCATACCAATTGGAGGAATCAATCTAAATATATAAAATTCCCTATTTAGAGCAATTAAGAAAAGCTTGAACAAGTGGTAAAATAAAATGTGCATATGCTTGACAACATTAATCTGGGCTTCCAGGAGAATGATAAGCCAGAACACCAGAAACTGTTGTGGAAGATAAACAGAAGGCTAAGTGGTCAGCTTAGGGAAACCCCTCTATTTCAGTTAATTCTTAGGACTTCCATACATATGATAACAATCCTACCATCATGTCTTCCAAGTTGACCACAGTGAAGTATTTTGTTGAAAGAGAGCACCACCAAAAGTATATGAGATGTGTCCTTAATGCAAGTTTCTTATAGAAGAAAAATCCAAGTTCTTGTCCTTGATAAACTTGGTGATGAGCCAGGATGCTTGGTAAGTGATCGAACATCTAAGAGAGCTGCTTGCAATTGTCTCTTTAATGCTGTATGTGTTTGATGAGCGACAGGCTGTGGTATGTTTGCTGCTGGCAAAATATCCAGCTTGTTTACATGCAGTTGAGGACATGAGAGGGCATTTGTGTGATCAAAGATAGCTGCATCATGTAATAGAATTTTAGATCTTTTTCAGGTGTCCTCTCTTTAGCCACTTCTGGAAATTAGGAACTTCTTAGATCACCTTTTTCTGTATCTGTTATGCCATGGTGATGCTTTCAAACCTTCTTCGATGGGATCTGCCTTTCTGCATATTCCTGATTGACAGCATAATTTTTCACTTCCTGCATCTCTGCATCAACATTTGTCCTATGGCCAAAAGATAGACCAAAGTCCTCAATGCTATCCATATACTATCCTTCCCGCTTGTCCTCTGTCACCAAACATGCCTGTGCTTTTGAATCTTTAGCTAGCCATAATAGTGTCTCAACCATGTCTGTCTCCATTTGCAGACTGGATTTGGGAGCCAGGAGGGTAGGATGAAGCATATTAAAGTACAGCTTGTCATGCTTGAGAAGAATGGTGACAATGCAGGATATGCGGTTTTGTTTCCATCACAGGACGTAGAGGCATCACCTCAGTTCTTGATTGTTATCATGTAACCGGAGGCAGTAGTTCATGTAAATAATTGCACGTTCATCACTGTTAGAAATTGGGTTTCTGGTTGGCAGTGGTATGCACTCTTTCCGCGCAGGAACCACCACACAAGTCAGGTAAGCTAGAGACATACTAAAAGATAACCTGTGCT
Source organism: Lissotriton helveticus (assembly GCF_964261635.1). NCBI lineage: Eukaryota > Metazoa > Chordata > Amphibia > Caudata > Salamandridae > Lissotriton > Lissotriton helveticus. The sequence goes on from NC_136067.1 coordinate 1,534,932,803, forward strand.
CACCCTCTAGTAGCTTGGCACAGAGTAGTCCGGTTTTTCTAAAGAGGTAATGTGTAAAGTATTTGTGCAACACATACACACACACACACACACACACACATAGTAACACAATAACAATACTACAAAAATAATCCACACAAGGTTAGAAAAATTGATTATATTTTTATGAGCAAAACAAGTCCAAATTGACAACAATTCAACAAGTAGAATCAGATTTAATAATTTTTCAATATTAAATCAAAATATAGTGCTTAGAGTCATAAAGCACTAACTAAAGACATATGGCCGTGCTAGATCAGTGTAAATCCAAGGTTTCGGCAAACCGCGATGGAGAGCAGGCTGGCTATAGGACTCACGCACGTCCCGCTGAAAAAGTGCTTTGGATGGAGGAAGCGTCGATATTGAGAACCCAATGCGATGAGCAGAGGAGGCGATGCATCATCGTTGATGCTGTGGATGTAGCTGATGAGTCTGTTATGATCTGTGCAGTCACTGAAGCCTCATCGCCAAACCCCTTTGCAATGCAGGTGCTGCATCGCTGTTGAGCAGCTCAGTCTGTTAAAGTCAGGCAGCAGCTGCGTTGGCATTTGTTCCGATCATTGCAAAGTTGTAGATGCGTGGATTCTGCTGGGTCAGCACAGAAACATGCACTCCCAAGGGCCCAGGACTGGATTAACAGCAGTTGGCAAGGCAGAACTCTCAGATGGACGATTCCAGGTGCTATTGCAGGGTTGGAGGAAGTCTTTGATGGCCCTGAGACTTCATAACAGGGGAAAACCAGCAAGCCCTTGGAGTCACTCTGGGTTCAAATGAAATGAGTCCAGATCTTTTCCTCAGCAGGGCAGAGGGTGGCAAGCTGCTGGCAACAGGCAGCACATCAGAGCTGAAAAACAGTTCTTCCAGAGCAGCAGTCCAGCAAAGTGGCAGTCCTTGTAGCAGCATAACAGTACATCTTCCTGGCAGAGTTCTTCACAGGTCCCGTAGTGTACTCTCTTGGTAGGGTCAGAGACTTCGTACTAATACCCAGTTGTGCCTTTGAACTGGGGGTGACTTTAAAGATGGGTCTTTGCAGCAGGTGACTTCAAAGAAGGATCTCTGAAGTGCACACAGGTCCTTTTTGGATGTATGACATTACAACGCATGCATTTACATCGCATGCCTTTACAACGTAAGTATTACAACGCAGTCCATTACAACGCATAGTGCTTTGGGGTGCTGGATAGTGACTAGTTTAATTTACTATTCCAACTCCAGTCCCCGTGGACACTAGGGAAGGTTATTGGATAGTAAATTAACCTATTCCCTATCCTATAGCGCCCCCCAGAGCAATGCGTTGTAATAGTTTGCGTTGTAATGGTTGCGTTGTAAAGGCTCTGCGATGTAAAAGTTGCGTTGTAAGTGTTGTTCACCGTCCTTTTTTCCCAGCCCTGGCTCCAGACTATCAGTAGGGGGTAATCAGCCCTTTGTGTGAGAAACAGAATATTGGAAAAACAGTGAGAGAGAATGGGTATCTTTGTGAGGGAATACTCCTGGTCCCTTAATCAATATCAGTAAACAAATAGAAGAGTACACCCTGGAGGCACCACCGTGCCTACTTTAGAGGAATAGAGGTGAACAAAGGGAATTCAAAGGACACATTTGTCCTTTGTTAGATGACCCCTCACTCACCAACCTGGTTGGTGACATGCTTCATCATCGGGGTCCCACCCGGACAGCCGAGTGCCATTCGGGTGTGCTGCGACACCTGACTAAAGTAGAGCGGGTTGTTTTTGTACTTTTTTATGAAGGTAGAAAAAAGGTGATTTTAAAAGTTGTCCAGATTTAATCACTACAAAAAAATCTTCATTCCGGAGAAGCTGAGCAACATTAAAAATATCAATGGGACACCATGCCGAGTTAGGTTGGCCTGTGGTGTCGCAAATAATTGTGAAAAAATAAAAATGGTCTACATGTTTCAACCTATGGAGTGATTGTAAGGTTTTCGTCAGGACCAATGGTGGTAGCCTGGGCGGTGTACCCAACCCTTGACTACTAAAAAAGCACTAGTACTCACAGTGGTGGTTAAGGTTTCTTTCCTTGGTTCCTAGAAAAGAAAACCTGTAAAGACATCAAACATTCACAGAGTATGACACATTTACAATACAGAGCGTGTTTTAAAGAAGTGCTCCTCATATTAAACATCCAGAACTTTTCTGCGTGCAATAGTCATGGATGTGATGGCATGTTGCACACTTGTGCATGCCAATGGTGCTTAATGCGTGATCACGGCACCATCGGGTTTCACAAGAAAACCCCTGATTTATATTACAACCCACTTCATGCAGTGTGTCCTGTGCACTCATCACATGGTCACAGTTAACTATGCAGATCTGGTTCGTGAGTGACACACAGTGCTCTTTAAAGGGAAATGGAAAAGACTCCCCCTTTACTACGAAAACACACACACGTATCATTGTTCAATAAAGAAGTGGGTGTCTATGCTCGCATCTGAATCATGAAAGCAAAATAGGAATATCGCAACTCTGCATACCGGTCACAAACATGCGTGCAAAAAGGACGAAAAAAGTCAAGGGCGTGGGGCTTACGTGGAGCGCTAGTTTCGCGTGCCCCATGGGCATCGGGGTCAGACTCTGAAATCTACCACGATCTAGTGGGGAGAGTCGGAAAGAAGGAAAGTTGAAACAGGGGGATTAGGATGTGTGAGCGGAGCCTACCCGCACTCAGAAAGAAACTTACTTGCCGGTGATTCGAGAGAAGACTGCTACGCCTAATTTACAGACCTCCACGGTGCCCCGTTGAATCCTAATGGAGGCTATCGGGAAAGGTTAGGTAAACGGTCTACCCATGTTGGCGGGGCGCCGTCAGGGGCGCGCCAAGATGTCAGTGTTTGGAGCGTCTGAGGGGCGTGGTTGTTGCGGCCATTCAGAGAAAGAGGTGATTGGGCCGTGGTGCCATCTCCAAGGACGCTACTATGTGTCAGATAGAAAAGAAAAGAAAGACTCTCGCTAGTGACCCGGTGACCCTGAAATTGACAGATCACACAGCTCTCAGTAATTAAAAAATGAGGGATAAGTACCCAACCAGAGTGTTATGGCTTAGCACTAAATGGTTGAAAAACAGGGTACAGGACATAAAGTGGGTAGAAATGGAAAAGGGGGGGAAAGTTATCACACAGATCCAAGTTATTACTCAGCAAGAATGTGTTAGAAAAGGGAGGAAAAAGATGGGGAAGTGCCCTTCAGTCAATACATCAAAATGGTGATCAATACTATAAACCATTTGGAGTGTGCATTTTAAAATCAATCTCAGCAGACAGGCCTCAGACTGAATACTGCCTATTGAGGTGTATGTATCAGCTCCCCTCTCCTTTCCTGCTCAAGAAGAACCATCAGAATGCAGATGAGTATGCATACACATCTAACCTTCCTGTGTTAGTGACTGTCCAGAGGGAATTCAGAAAGTGTACCCACCCAGACATGTATTGGAGACAGCATGCAGACACACAGAGCAGCAAGAGCAGAGAGAGGCTCACTTTCTAAAATTGACATTTGTAAAATAGTACTGTTAAATCCACCTGCACCAGTAAAGAGGTTTCTCGATACCATTCCAAATATATAAAACATGACGCAGCTACTTCTTTCCAATCAGGAATTACAGCTTTAAAGTGTTTTATTTAATTCCCAATGTTAACCTATGAGAGAAGTAGGCCTCACAGTAGTGAAAAACGTATCTGGGTGTTGGTCACTACCAAGGCATGTAAAACTTATCAATAAATGCCTAACCTTTTACTTACACAGCACCCTGCCTTATGGGCTACCCAGGGCCTACCTTAGGGATGACTTATGTGTAATAAAAGGGGAGTTTAAGGCTTACCAAGTAGCTTTAAATGGCAAGTCGAAGTGACAGTAAACTGCACACTCAGGCTCGTCAATGGGAGGCCAGAGACAGGTTTGAAAGGCTACATGTATGGGTGGCAGAATCAGTGCTGCAAGCCCACTAGTAGCATTTATGTTGCATTCCCAGGGTATATGGTATACTACTTTACAAGGGACTTACAAGTAAACTAAATATGTCAATTGTGTATACACCAATGTTACCATATTTAGGAAGGAGAGCATGAACTTTAGCACTGGTCAGAGTTGGCAAAGTGCTCAGAGTCCTAAGGCCAACAAAGGGAATAAGTATAAAGAGGAGGTGAGCAGGCAAAAGGTTTGGGGGAAGACCACCCTAATGATGACAGGTCTAGCAATCACCAGTCAAAAGTAGGTGGACATTGTCCATAAGATGTGTCATACTACTCTCTGCCTGAGCAGTTGTGGCTGTGGCCCTGGCAAGTCTGTTTGTGTGCCTGGCACCGGCTAAACTACTAATGTAGGCATTAAAAACCTTATGTAATAATATTAATTTTAATGGTATAGGTCTTCAAATGTGTATGTGCAGCCAGATCCCCTCTGATCCTTATTGACCAGAATTCAGTAATGCCTCATTAAACTTGTCATGAGTGAATAGCAGTAAATAGCACCAATCGCCTGTAGAAAGGAAGTAGGAATTGTCACACATGGTAGTGTGTTGGTATTTACACTGCAGTGGGTGGATGTTGGTGTGACTAACTTAGTAAAACACAGCGAATGGCCATCCATCCACCTGGGTGACTTTGACATCAGTCTGGCATGATCCTTCAACTGTCTTTAATTTTTGCCGTCCTCCACTCTCCTCAGTCTTCTGTCCAATTGCAGTCAAGATGAAAATCCAACTTTTGAAGAAGTTAAATATTCATACTGTCTTGAGCATGCATGAAAACGTCCTCCTGCTTTCTCTGCCCGACATTCTCCTTAATTTGTTGAAAACACCCTAACCTCAATTCTTGATCCTAAAATGCCTTTAAGTACCATTCCCAAAGTCCTATCACTACATCACTAGTTCTCTTCAATTTATTTTTAAATTAGTAAAACTATAAATCCGACAACTAAAATGGGTCGGGTATAGTACCTATTTGGGCAAAGGTAGCCTCGGGCATGTGAGTCAATTTTAGCACTATAGATCCAATTTTATTCAAGTCACTGCAAACTTAAATGGTAGCTAGGTTTCTCAGACTGATTACTCATATCAATAACTCATCATACTATTTAGGAAATGTGTCTCTATTTTTAGTTTCAGTGCAGCCAGAGCCAGTTGACAGGTTTTCTGTGACAAGTTAGCTGTATCTTTCAAAGAAAAAATATTAATGCCATTTATGATATCATCAAGCAAGTCAAGTCTCTCATGGATCCAGGAGTCTGAAGTATATTTGCTCCTTGCTTGTTTGAGACCAGAGTTCCTGGACGACCCATGCCCCATCACTGTTGCCCAGTCACTCACACTGCCATCAAAATCAGCCATCACCAGAATAGGAAAAGCTTGTTTCTTTTCTGTGTGACTTTCTACTTAATTAATATGTGCGGTTTTTAAGACATTATTAAAAACTAAAACACCTCGGCAACGGACACAGAAGTCTCACCCCCACGAACATTCCTATAAGTTGGGACTTTAAGCACTCTGCTCAGTTGGGGAGGTGGAGGGTTCTTTATCCACCGGGCAGGGAGGCAGGGAGGGGGGAAGAGGGTTTACGCATTCCAAAATTAACTTGATTTTGTTCTTCGTTACTGGCTTTGACATTCACTCATGTACACATACAACATGCATTCAGGCTCTTCTTTATACACCTCGACACATCACCTCGAACGTGGCACGCTCTAGGGAGACGCTTGCTGCCTCAACAATACACCACACCCACCTCATGGAAAGATCTTTGAAGGGCCAACAGTCCGCACCGAATAGTGCCTGGCTTACAACCCCACCACGTACACAGCAGTCAGCTCCAAAATTATACCTGTACGGCACACACCATGACGGAACGCACACTACTGGGACTTGATCCCCCAAGGAGTAAACTGGTATCCCCACCACTGACAATCATTTCCTGGAATGTGAATGGGCTAGGTCATAAAATTAAAAGAGGGCTAGTTCTACAGTACTTGAAATGTAAGGCACCAACAATAGCCCTATTACAAGAAACACACCTGACAGGCATGGCGACTAAGGCACTAAACCGATGGGGGTTTAAAATGATCACACATTCAGATTTCTCCTCCGGCTCCCGAGGGGTTGGCATTCTAGTCAACGAGAGTGCCCCGCTGGTAATTAAACAGACATGGGCGGATGACCAGGGGCGCTTTACAGCAGTCACATGTCAATGGGAGGGACGAAACTATAATATAATGTCAGTATATATTCCCCCAACACTTCACCAGGGTGCCTTCCAAGACTTGGGGAAATTTCTACTCGAACTCCCGGAAGTGGACCTAATCATGGGGGGGGACTTTAACGCAGTGCTCAACACGGCGATAGACCGCCAACCCCCGCAACCCCCAGCGAGACCCAACCAACTTTTTAGAGACTTTCAGGATGCGATAGGGCTGGTAGACATGTGGCGACTGAAACACCCAAATGACCACCACTACACATTTCACTCGGGAGCCCATAACAGCCTCTCCTGAATAGACTGCATACTAACACTAGCGATACCGCCAGAACGAGTGACGGCGATAGAAGATTTACCGAGAGGTATATCAGACCATTAGCCAGTTTTGCTCACCTACACTACACACCCCACGAGGAGGCAGAGAATATACCCGATTTACCCGGGTTATTTAAAAAAACACAACATTTTCAAGACTTTAGACACTGCAACCACACACTACTTTGAGGAAAACCTATCATCAGTCGACTCTCCCTCGATCCTCTGGGAGGCCTTTAAGACGGTCATTAGGGGGCAGGCCATCTCCACCATCACTAGACATAAGAAAGAACAAAGGGAGACAATAGAAGCACTAGAATCAGCGGTCTTGACAGCAGAAATAGCTCATGCAGGAAACCCCACAGGCGATACGACGCACACACTCACTATGGCATCGAGTGAATACAGAACCTATGCAGAAGAACTGGCCAAAATTAGACACACAGACACGTTACACAGGATCTATGAACTGGGTGATAAAACAGGGAAAATGCTGGCGTGGCTTGAAAGGAAAGAAAGAGCAGACAGGTGGATAGCCCAGTTAGTCCTACCAGATGGCACGCATACTTCCTCCCCCCAACAAATAGTGGAGGAGCTGGCCTCCCACTACGAAAACATATACACTGCACGGGGTAATATGACAGAAGAAGATTGCACTGACTTCCTACACAACATACCACTCACCACTATCTCACAGGAGGATGCACAGGAGTTAGAACGGGACCTAACAGCAGATGAATTGGGAAAGGCACTGGCAGCATTACACACAGGCAGAGCAATGGGGCCGAACGGTCTCCCGGTGGAGTTATATAAAGCAATGGCGCGACAGCTCATCCCTAATATGCTTTCGACGTACACTGACTGCCTATCACAGGATACATTAGCGGCTGATCAAAGATTGGCCACCATCTTCGCAATTCGTAAACCTGGCAAACCGACCGACCTGACGTCCTCGTATCGTCCGATCTCACTAATAAATGCGGACGCGAAAGTATTGGCGAAACTGCTGGCACTACGACTGCAACCATACCTCACTACATTAATCCACCTGGACCAATCGGGCTTTATGCCCGGGCGAAACACATCACTTAATCTGAGACGTCTGAATGGGGTACTCCACCGCATCCCTGACCTCTGAGAGGAGACAGCCATTCTCTCCCTAGATGCAACCATGGCATTCGACCTCGTAGAGTGGCCATTCCTTTTTGCAGTACTCAGGAAGATGGGCTTTGGCCTCAAATTTTGTGGCTGGATTAAACTACTTTACACGGCACCCCTTGCACAAGTGGTGGCCAACGGCCATACGTCCTGTACGATTTCCGACAGGGGTGCCCCTGTACCCTCTTTTGTTTGCCCTTATTTTGGAACCGCTGGCGGTGATAATAAGAATAGACCCTGTAGTCCGCAGGATCACCTGGGAAACGGGAGGGAAAGATCGTATATCCCTTTATGCCGATGACGTATTAATATACCTTACGTCCCCGGCATCAATAGTAGCCCTATTAGACATCCTCAGGAAATATGGGGCAGTCTCAGGATATACAATAAACTGTACGAAATCATTCTTATATGTACTGCACGGTCCACTGCCCATGCTCCCCCCAGACTGTCCACTACAAATAGTACCCAGAGGTTTCAAGTACCTTGGAATTTATGTCACTCCGCAAGCCTCCGTCTTCATGGAAGAGAACCTGCAGAAACCCTTGCAGAGGCTCAAATCAGATGTAGCACACTGGCGTTCCCTCCAGTTGACACTGTTAGGGAGAGCAGCACTCTTTAAAATGCTCTCGCTTCCACGGTTCCTTTACGCGCTACAGAACACCCCATTCCAGGTCCCAATTACTTACTTCAAGGCAATAGATGCAGAAATATCTACCTTACTGTGGGATGGAAAACCGGCTTGAATAGCAAACTCTAAATTAATCCGTAGCTGGTATGATGGGGGATTGCGCTACCGAGTGTCAAATTATACTACTGGGCTACACAGCTAACGGTAGTCAACCAGTGGCTACACGCCCCACACAATGATCCAGCTTACAGTTTAGACAGGACGCTACTCCCCACTGACCAACTGATGAAGGCCCTATACACTAATAAACGGCGTCATACGCTTACTGGCCCTACAACTCACACAGTGAAAATCTGGCACACAGCTCAGAGAGCCTTGGGCTGGGAGGGAGTGCTCACATTGGCCACCCCACTTTGGGTCACGCGCCGCCTTGGTACCCTAGCTAACACCAAAGGATTCAGGCAATGGGACCTCATAGGTATTTCAAAGATAGGTGACTTGTGGAATAGGGACGACATCATCACTTTGGAAGCCCTGCAAGAAAAATACGGAATGACGAACACCGAGCGATACCGATACACACAAATCAGGCATGCCCTGAAAGGAGCCATCCCACCGGGAACGGCCCTGGTTGACTCCTCCCCACTAGAGGATAGACTCCTCACAGACCATCTTGAGAAAAAAGCAATTTCACTAACATATCGCAAGTTGGTAAACAATCTTCCGGACCCCACAGTGGTCCTCCATCGTAAGTGGGAAGTGGAATTAGGAGACATAGGAGATGAAGATTGGCTCTACGCACTTGCTTCGGCAAGAGACGCCTCCATTCCGTCTCGGCTAAAAGTCATACAACTGAAGATATTGCACCGAATCTATTATTCTCGCACCCTACTACATAAACTAGGTCACATCCCGGAGCCTGGGTGCCTGAGGGGCTGTGGACTCCCTGGAACGTACTTTCATATACTCTGGGACTGCCCCAGGATAAAAACATACTGGACAGGGGTGCTGTCGGAACTATCAAACGCAAGCGGGGTGGAAATACAACTTGATCCACGATGCTGTATATTAAACATATGGCCACCCACAGATCTAAACCGGGGGCAACAGACTTGGGCAACATTGGGCATGACACTAGCAAAGTGAAACATAGCTAGAAAATGGGGGTCCGGAACTGTTCCCTCAAGGACGCACTGGGGAGATGACATGGATACGGCGATGGTGGCAGAAAAGGCAGTATTTATACACAGGGGGTGCCCCAAAAAATGGTCCACTATATGGGGCAAATGGAATGAGTACAGAGGAGACATATGCGAAGCACCGCAGGAGGTATCTGAACCGACAATAAGTCCATAAGGGGGGAGCAAGGCCATAACACACTGGTGACGGACACAGGTGCCCTACTGGGGTAAGCAAGGGCACTAGACTGATCACCAACATAAATCGTTTTTGACATAAAGGCGGGTCTTACGAGGTCCTCCACACACGCAACACATGAGCTCTACCCAGGGGGGGACGTAGCAAGAGGCTGCATCTATACTATTGACATGTAAAAGATGTTATGATTTTCAACGTTCGCTGATTACCAAATGTAATACAATTTGTAAATAATGAAGATGCCAAAGTATGTTGCCTGAATGTGCGGAAGCGAATTTTACGTGTACTGTTACACTGAAAAAGCCAATAAAACTGTTTTTAATAATAAAAAAAAAAAAAAAAAAACTAAAACACATCTAAACAATTGGTGCCTGATTTACAAACGGCATCTGCACTTGTGGCAGAGGCCCTGCAGTCATGGCAAGGTGCCCACACTCGCGGCAAGACCTCTGCATTGCAGTTTCTCATTGTAGAGGTCCCGCCACTAATGTGGGTCCCAGCCATGACTGCGGGACCTCCGCCACAAGTGCCGAGGCCCTTTGTGCACTGGGCCCATGGTGTATTTTCGCATCCCCCTTCTTTTGCCTTAACCCACTAAATTAGTTACAATGTTTCTTGCCAAATGACTCGAAAGCCATCTGGAGTAATTTGACTTTATTTTTTCTAAGCAAGGTTTGGCCCTTCAATGGGCACAGATACAGTCCTGTAGCTAGCAATCTCTTAGGAAAAGCTTGTTTAGAATAAGGAGTACTTCACAACCTGATTCTTCATTATCTCTAAGCTGCCTTTGATACAATACAGTGGACACAGCATTCTGAACCATCCTTTATTGGCGGTGGTCTTAACAGTGTAATCCTTGTCCTGATTCTTCTATCTTCTATCCCATTTTCTTTGAAGTCCATAACAGTTTTATTTTTCACTCATCCTTCTAAATTTATGCATGCAACTTGTATTGTCCTTCCTCAGAACCTTAAGTTTGTCATCTCTTTTGTATGCTAATAGTACACAATTAATTCTTCATTTAGATTATCTGGTTCCTGGTTCCGACTCTTCCTTATGCCGATGTTCATAAGAACATTTTAGGCTATACAGAAACAAAACAGTTATGCCAAGCAACCACACATGCTTGAAGTAGTCATGGTGTCGTCCAATACTGGGTCTTTCATCCCTGCAGTTCCAAGGTAAGCACCTTTGGCCTGCACTCTTTAGCCTTCAAAACAAACCCAGTAATGTGCTCCCAATTTGTTTGAATGCTTTAGCTCATTCCTACCAGTCCATTTGACTGTCGGCCCTTTGGGGTATGAACTTGCATATCATCCAGGTTCAACTACGAAAATGTCTTCGAATAGCCTTGCCAAATTAACACTAAATTGGTATGATGGAGGGATTAGCCTCCCAGATATCCAAAAATACTACTGGGCGACGCATCTCGCAGCCATAAATCAGGGCACTTACGGACGCCCGGATGATCCAGGGTACGCCATGGATCGGTAGCTCCTATCGGGAGGGAACTAAAATAGAGCACTCTATTGGTGACCCCGGAAACACATATTAACTGGGCCAACTAAACACTCAGTACATATTTGGCATGTGGTAAATAAGCACTTGGGCTTGGACCGAAAACTCAAGTTGGCGACCCCTTTGTGGGACTCCGAGAGGCTGGGGAACCTGTGGAGGACGAAAGGTTTCGATAAATGGGATCTCATAGGGATCTCGCATATTACAGATGTATGGGTAAAAGGCGAAATGATACAGTTTGCCTCCCTGCAGCAACAGCATGCATTAGCCAAATCAGAACATTTCAGATACACCCAGATCCGCCATGCCCTCGACTCCCAGCTCCCAAGAGGCTCTTCGCCCCCCAGACGCCTTGTCACTAGAGGACAGACATGTAGAAGGCCACCTGCCTGAGAAGGCTATCTTCTTGACCTATAAAAAAATGAATCAATAACATGGAGGACCCACTCCAATCACTCAGGGAAAAATGGATATGTGACGGAATTGAGCTGGACGATGAAGTGTGGCAAGAGGCAGTGTCTTCCCCGCGAGAGGTGGCTCTCCAGACTAGACTGAGATTAGTCCAACTTAAAATTCTCCACAGAGTCTACATTACAGGGCTTGGTTTAGTTTGCATGGGTAGAGCGGAATTAGGAGATTGTAGGCGGCAAAGTGAGAAAAAGGGCACATTCATGCATATACTGTGGGAGTGCGACCCCATACAAGCATATTGGCTTAGAATACACAACATTCTCATTGAAGTGCTCACACTAGACCTACACATGGAGGCTCAGAGATGTCTTCTAAAAGTGTGGGAACCCACCAACCTCTCCACCTACAACAAACAATGGGTCACACTGGAACTAATGATTGCAAAGAGGAAAATTGCACAACTGTGGGGAGCCTTGAAACCGCCTAGAGTAGAGGCATGGAAAGAAGATCTAGACTGGTGTATGTTTAGGGAAAAGACAGTTTATTTGGCCTGGTTTTGCCCCAGGAAGTGGTCCCGGATATGGAGTCCTTAGAATAGTTACCGAGGGGACATCTGCACACCACCTCAGTGTGCTGCCCTACCCCATAATTGTGTACTTTGCACCAATCTACTTGAATCTGTATTTGCTGAAAAAATGTACTTTGTCTCCTCTGTCTCATATACTGCATGTCGATGAATACGTTTAATAAAAAGAATTATTAAAAAAATACTACGAAAAGTCCAGCTATTTGGGATTGCCTTTCTTAGCAACCTCTAAACTTCATTGGGTCCAAAACATGTCGGATGCTCTGGTCAAAGGGATTGATATATAAAGTCAGGGAAAGTTTACATCAGCTTCCTGTTTCCAGGCAAATTGTATATAAACACTTGCTATCACACATGAAGTGTTTTATAAGGTGGGCCCTAAATTTCTCAAGGAGAATCTATAGGCCTGATTTAGAGGTAAAGTTTGGCAGAAAGAGTACCCTCTGTGACAAACTCTCGGTCCGCCCACCTGACATACCAGCAGGTGGATTTTCACTATCTCGACGACAGAGCCTACTCCGGCTCCATCACTGAGATATTGCTCGGACAGCCCGACAGAGTACGGGTTGTTGGAGTTTTGGTGATTCAACCACCTGCCAATGGACGTCAATTCACTATAATGCCAGGGGTAGCAGACATTACATCACACACCCTTTAATCTTAATGACACCATATGAAGTGACATAATTTGATCTTCAACCCTCAATAGTCGCAGGAAGTGGTGTCACATGACTTTAACCCTTAAGACATCACAATAATTGACATTGCTAAAGTATACCATACCTACATGATTACCATAACCCAGCACAGACAAATGTCCATTTTGAAAACGACCTGCATTAGGGCACTGACAGGATCTTTGAACGTGGTGGGAAGAAATAATACTATTCCTGAATTGTGGTGATCCAGAACTCTTCTAGAAGGATATGATGGGTTTTCACCCTGAGAAAATTTCAAATTACATAGGATCAACTAGTGTATATAAAAACACATAATTCACATACATTTCCTAAAAAACCATAGGCTCTGAAAGATGATGCTCCCAATTAGTAAATCCACATTGTTTTCAGAATGTGTTATGGGTGCTCCAATATGTCAATAATTGACTTAATTGTGCCAGGACCAGCATTGTATCATACATGCCATGGGTGCACCCTTATGCCAAATGTACCTACAGTGTCAGAATTTTACCATTAGCACAATTCAAATAACTTACATCACAATTACTTCTGGTATATCAGGGCCAGTATTTTGCCATGGTTACACGCCTGCCATATTTCATAGTTTTCCTCTTATGTCAAGAAGTATTTCCAATGAACTAGTGCCACAGGTGCCCCCATGCCAAAAAATTCCTCAAGAATGCCAGTGCCAGAATTTTTCCATGGGTGCCCTGTATGCCAACAATTGCTTCTGGAATGCCTGTACCAGTATTCCACATAGGGTGACCATTATGCCAAGAATTAACTCCAACATGCAATGCCAGTATTTTGGCACATGTGCCTGTCATGCTAACATTTGAACCCAGCATGCCAACAGCAGTATTGTTCCAGGAGTCACAAGAGGCAAACCAGAAGTCACAGCTGTGCCCCTTGGCGACCCCTAAATGACGCATATGCGCCTGCCAAATTTAGAGTTAGCAGTCAAATGGCCAGCTTTCACTGCCCTTCACTGGTGGGTAGAAACTTGTAGTAAGGGGCAGTGAAAACGTTTAAATGACCCCCACACTGTGGAATAAAACTCCCATGGTGCAGGTGTCATTTGTTTTTCAAAAACAAACTCTTGCTTTTGGGGTTTGTTTTTGAAAAACCAAAAACATGTTGCAGGTTTGATGAATGTCCATCAAATTAATTATGCCTTCTGTCACACTTTTAATACATGGCCATGATGGTGGTTCCTGTCAATGACTAGAAATGCGCACAGCGCCGGCGAACATCTCTAAATGTGGATGACAGATACTCTGTCGAGGCGACAGAGTATTGTACTATGTCGCCCAGAAGGAGTACAAACTGTACTCCATACACTAAATTCTTTTCTATTCTATTCCACAGCCGGGGCCGGTGGTGGGAGTACTTGCTGGGCGGTGACGTGGGGAGGGGGAGGGGCAGGGTGGGGTTAGTAATGTATGGATTACAGAGTTTAACAGGTAAGTAAACATATAAATACATAACGCGAATTTTGTTGCGTGCACGGCATCACCAAATGCGATGCAGTGCGCGCAACAAAATTAATTTTATTAATTTATATGTTTACCTACCTGTTAAACTCCGAAATCCATACATTACTACCCCCCACCCTGCCCCTCCCCACGTCACCGCCCGGCAGGTACTCCCACCACCGGCCGCGGCTACTATTCCATCCTATTCTATTCTATTCTATTCTTCCTTTCTCTGTATTATTGTACTGATTTGGACACTCTACTGGTGCCCAGTGGCATGCCATCCCCTGGTGAACACTCTGGAGCATGTCATGATACATAAATTGTCGTCACATGCTAAAAGCATTTTGAAGAGGGTACATCCTTTTTGTTTGTAGTACACAAAGGGGTGTCTGACAGTTCTTTATGGGGAGTTAGGTTATAATAGGGTCATTTCAGGGTAACCACTTAAACTGTCAAAGTCCCTCAGGGCTTAAGCGACTTCCTGTGGAGTAAGGTACAGTACATACATCGGGTATGAAACATCTATAACATACCACATTTCCATGCAACCGTATGTTTTTACAATGATTTATGTTTCTTCCATCACTTGAAGAAAATCTGGCACAGTGGTGTGTGCATAGCAGAGTTGTCTTTTCTGGTATGATACAGTTTTCCCGCTGGTTTGTTGTGTGGTTTTACCAACAAAGTAGGTTTTTGCTGATGCTAATGGACAGGTGATGTTTCTATAGACAATGTCCATCCACAAATTCATTGAGTAATTGTCTTTTGTTAAAATCTCCTTCTCACTTGAGATTTCCTATTCCAGATTGCCAAGTGAAGTTGCATATCCTTGAGGTGCAGCTTTCCCAACAATTTTCATCATAGACCATACCGTAGTTTACCCTGTGATTTGTTGGGCATTGGCCTACTCGATCAATGGACCTCTATGTTTCCGTGTTTGATTGCTCTGTATTCTTGTAAATTGCTTTGAGGATACTTCTGCGAGGGATTAGTCATGGACATATGCCTAATGTGACTCAAAATAATGTTTTCATTAAAGAGAGTGGGACTTGTATGGCCATCCGTTTGCCTGCTTTGTGTTCCATGGTGCTGTTCCTTCATCATCTAAATGGATGTCCTATCTGCTCCGGGGCTATTTTCTAATGCCTGAGCTCTCCTGGTAACGCATATAATAGGTGACTGAAAGAGAAAGGCCCTTTTTTCATCAAAACCTATTCTTTTCAGAGAATGCTGGGAAATTAGCACTTTGGAATCCTTGGGAGCATCTAGAAATTAGTATGCAGCACATTTGCTGATTAGACAGTTGGCTTTCTTCCAAATGCCCACTATTTTTAATAAGAGGAGGTGCCCTTGCCCCAATTCTTCTTTCTTAGAAGAGGCGCTATCCCATGTCAAAGTCAGAATGTAACCAGAATTACGACCTGTGTTGCTCTTTGACCTTAATCAGGTCTTAAAACTTCAGATGAAGATCGCTGCCAATGCCTAAAAAGATAAATAGCAGGGGGGCTGCCCTTCTGTTGTTAATGCTCACTGTGATTCAAACCGCAGAGGGTGCTTCCAAGAGAATCTGCCAATCTTTGGAGAGAAAGTTCTACTGTGAAGGCAAGAAGAGCAGGTTTGAGCTCCTCAGTGCAACCCAATAATCCATTGTGATCCGAAATGGAAACAGAGTCATTAATTCGTATGTGCATCCATAAATGTGGACGTCATTGTTTCCACTGGGCGTTGGTTTTAAAGGAGGTTATTTGGTGTTCAAAAACCCCACGTTCTGCACCTGAACAGTAAGAGTCTGAATTCTTTTGAGCATTTGAATTTAGGAAGGTAGCAAATCAGAACAAGGTTCTTCTAATAATCTAATCTGCAGTTCACCATCAAAACTACAACTAGCTATTTATGTGTACATTACAGTAGTGTAAGACTTGTGATGAAAGTGCCATTAAGCTGGGCATCCAAAGTCATATTAGCTTTGAACCAAAAAACAATGTTTGAACTTTGAGGGCATCTGCTAGATGGTCTCCAAACAACTCTGGAAGAAGCAGTAAAGACAAGCCTAAAGATAATCCTGATCTCTCCTTAATTGAAGAAATATTTACCTCTGTTTTGTTGCTATAATGCTAGACTTGATCTTACCACCACCTGTTGCAACTCTTGGACTGTCACAGACCTTTTAACATATTTTTGTGTACATGGGTATTGACCACATAATACTGAACTCCAAATCCAACCTTTGCATATTTTTAAATGTCAAATATCAATCAAAGTTTGCTGCTAACAGTGTGCGCCCATGTGGAACCTCACAGGACTGTGATATTTTGTAGGAAAGAATAGATTCAAGGGATCACTGGCAATGCTCTATCAGGAAGGAAGTAAACCGGTTGATAGCGTGTTTTTTGGTTTGAACTACTGTGGAAAGTTTATCCCATATTATCAAAAACATCCAGGAGTTGACCATCCTTAAGAGACAGGACAGCGTTCTCTCAAAAGTTGAGTAAGGCTCACCCAGTCCCATAATGAGGTTGAAACTCTGACTATAATTTTGAAAGGCTATAATGTGTGACAAGTTGTTTCTGAGAATGTCACTAAATTCTTTGGTGACACTTTCGGTAGGACAGGCAAAATACTGATTGGCAATAAGTTGCCAAAACCAAAACAATTAGTTCAGGTTTCTTCCAAAGGGCATGATAAATTTTAGAATGAGAGAGACAACCTATCAATGACAGGGCACATTGATCGAGTAGGCATTGATTGGCACAAACTCTGCTGCTAGTTCCTTGAGCTCCATGTGACAGGTAAACAGGAGAGCCCAACTCTTTTAAGGTTCTGAGCAATAAAGGCACTTTCGTTGCAGTAGCATGTTGCCGTAAAAACTTAAAAGCCTGGATGGGAAGGGAGTTAACAGCATGGTGATATCTCTGAGTGTTTAGTACACACATTCAGATCTAAAATAAAACATCACTAACAGCCTGACTACGACTTTTGGCGCAGCGGGCAGTACGCCACCGACATGCTCACACTGCACCAAAGCCGTGGTTGGGTGCCCGCCAGATAAGGAGTTTCCTCCTGTCTGGTAGGCTTTCTTGGGCATTCCCATGGCCCTGCCTCTGTAGATGGGCACCGCAATGGGAACGCCCAAAACGGTTCCTGCATGGCTAGGACTGTTAAGTCCATGCCTTGCAGGAACTGGTGTGCATGCACACGAAGGTGGCACAAGTTTTGCCCCGTGTGCATCCACATGGTGTAAGGCACCAGGGGGATCTGTAGGGCCCCCTTTGTTTCCACTTCGCTGGTGGAACTGCCATGAAAACCATGGTGGATCGCAACACGTAATGTACTTGGCTGGACAACGGCGGACCCGCCAAGCATATTGCAGCCTCAGGACCGCAGCGCCACTACCAGGGAACAGCGGTTTCCTGGCAGCATCGGCACTCCCATGTCGGTCCGACCACTCAAGTCTTAAAGGGGAGGTGGGACCGCCGGTGCGGCAGTGGCTGGCCCACCATCGTTGTGCCACCAGAGGTCTGACTGTCTGTAATCTGGCCCTAAATTGCTTTATCAACTTCTGGCTTTCTGAACAAATTAAGAACCCGCATTGTCGAGAAAGGGGTATATAGTATGGTTAAATAAGCACTGCTCATCTTTGATACCATCTGAATGAAAGGAACAATGTTCTTGGTGCTCTTCACAATAATGCCACCAGTGAACAGATTAAATTAAATTATTAATACCTTTGAAGTATTTAATAATAAATTAGTAAAGCTAGAGATACATTCTGGAAATGGAATACGTTTTAAAATGATCTATGTGGGGAATTCTGTGCTCTCTGGGAGTATTGTGTCCTGTCAGCCAGTTCATCAGGCAGATACTCTATGTGCAATGAAAGAAAAGGGGTGTGCAAAGCTAAATGAGTCACATTTAGAAATGTACATGGTGGAACTGCACACTTGAAACACTTAGCAGCAGCTGAAGTCTCTGATGCAAGATGATGCAACCACGAGGACAGAAGGTTGCCACGTAAGCAGGTCAGGGAGGAGGTGGAGTAGCTAAATGACATTGGAAAGCAACTTGGGAGAGGGTGTGGCATAACGGCCAGAGCTCACAACTTTTAAATTAGGAACTAGGTGCTAGTCTCAATTTTGGTTCAACATCCTGTGATTCTGGGCAAATCAATTAATCTCCACATACCTACCAAAAGTGAACATGTCCTTGTGTACTGCGGCGGCCAACACAGGTAAGCATAGTGGGGCGGGGCAGGGCACAGCTGGGGGAAGCCGACAGACGATGGAATAGGAGTTATTTATTTATTTAATTATACCTATTCAGCGATCTGTCTACATGCCCCCACCCCCCGCACCCTCCCCATCGACGCACTGATTTTTCCTGTGCCAGCAGTCGCTGCTTGTGTAATGCAACTGCCTCTCATGTAAAGTGCTCCGATACCCTTGGGTCGAGTTCATGCTATATAACACTGAAAAAACCCCAGAAAAATGCCCCAGGGATGGAATGAGAACAGCAATTAGGAGACAGCCGTGATCTGCAAGTGGGCACCAGAACATACAAGCATTTGCACTGCATCGGTCTCGCATTTGGGTCCTTATATGTATTTAGCAATGCAGCATATTAGCCTGGGTTCTGAAACATCTACTGTTCTTGAATATGGAAGGAAAGTGAGCACCAAACTGTGTGACACTCCAGGTATGGGAACACATGGAGAGAAATATTGCCTTTTAGCAGGAAATGGTATAGTCCAAAGCTGTGTTTTTAATATAGAATTAGGGCCTTCATGGTCATATCACTCAAAATACAAGATTTGAAAAAAATATTATTATTTACGGGTGCGTGTGGAAGACAATTTCTATGAACCAATCTCTGTGTGGGCAGAACGACATGGAGGAGCTAGGTAGGTGGACTTACACAGGTTAGCAACAAAAATACATATAATGATGTACCAACCGAAAAAACATTCAGCAAATTTCTGTAAAACGTAACTGAAAATAAAACATAATCATTTGGACAACTTACATTACACATGCAAATTAACACAATGATTTTAACAAAGTGATTCATAGTGTGCAAAAGTTAGAAGAGGTTAGGCAGGCACACCACTCCCCACACCATCACCTACCTGTGTGGGACCCTGTGCCTCTATTGCTCTGCCAGAAGACAGCCCCTTAGCATACCAATTAACCTCAACGGTGCTCTAGCTTGTAGGCACTCTTACCTTTAGTACTTTAGTCACGTTGTTCTAGCAGATTCTGTTTCTTGGGCTGTGATGAAGCTTCCCGACAGGGCAGCAGTGCCCATTGCTGAGGGAGTGGGGGTGCTGGGAGTCAGCCATGGAGGTGCCAGGGACGCCCATTTTCTAGGTATATAGGTATGGAGTATGGTGTACTGTGGCGTCCCGAGGGACAGGGAGTGGAGCAGGCAGAGAGTTCAATGGCAGCCACAGACATGGACAAGGCTGAGCTACAAGGGACCCAACCAGCCATCCATGTTTTCCAGCTGCAAAGGGCAGGGGCACAGGCTTACCCTTCTCTAGTTCTGATAGGGACCGTCACCTTTGCACACCTCCTGGTCGGCATTAAGCTGGCATACCCATGAGGGCAAACGTCTGATGCGAGGCCTGTCACTGAGCAGCAGAACACAGTCTATTATGCCAACCACAATATTTGGAATAACCCATCCGCTTGGCAAAAAATAGTAGTCATCTAAAAGTCATTACATCTGGAGTTTCTTTCTTTTGCTGGTGCCACAGTCCGCAGGTATCAACGAAAGTCATCCCGACTGAGCCGAGCAGGGACGAGCTGAGCTGGGAGCTGAGGTGAAGGTACCATTCTTTGAATAGCTTAGAACACTTCCTGGTACGTGTTCTCACTGCAACCTCCCAGCAGTTGTCAACTTGAACTCACTGCTACTGAGGCAGGACGGAAGGGATCCAAACCCCATACAGAGGTCTTGGACAGCCCGCAATGCTGCTTTTCGGTGCCTTCGTCCCCCCCCCCCCCCTTCCTCATGCTGCTGGGCGTGCTCTGCCACGGCTGGTAAATTGAGCTTCAAGTTCATCAGAACTGCCGGAACCAGAGCACAAGAGAAAGCGCCTGCTCCTCCTACTCTTTCTCCGTGTGTACGGGTGAGAGGGGAGAACACTGACCCCAAGGCACTTTACTCCCACTTGCCCTTCCATCCCTTTCTCGTACTTACCGCTTTATACTTGTAGACATCAGTACAGTAGCCACTGTGGCCAGTGCGGTATGGGCCCTAGTGTGCGGATGCCCTCCCTATCTGCTGTTTGAATGATAAAATACAGCAATAATCACGGTACAGTGAGCCAATCTGGGTCCCGGTGCACTGCACATGCTGCACCAACGGACGCCCCTCCCCCAACACCTCCAACACTGCTGATTTAGGAATTTTTGGCGACTTTAGGGCATCATACAAAAAAGCGCTACATGTATAAAGAAGAAAAATAACATGCCTAAATTTGCCAACCTATAACCAATAGTTCGTCCAAGGATGAGAAGCTGAAACGTCTACATATTACATATATTGCATTCAGGAAATGATTAATCTGACTGCTTAGCGTATACACAAAAATAATTTTATTTTTTGTGCACTGATAAGATGAGCGTTCCTCTGGCATTTCGTGTCTTCAGATAAATGCTTTGAATGACATTTTTAAGGACATTTTTTTTTATCAAGGAGTCTATGCCAGAAGCATTCCTCTCGAAAGTTAACATCCCACAGCCAGGATTGCAGGTAAAACAGTGCAGGCAGCCGGACCAGGTAGAGAGGATTGAACTCAGGGACACCAGGACACACAAGGGTTTTACGGCTTTGGGTCACTTGAAGTACTAAAAAATATACCATAGAGCTATACTTACCAATAGCCCATATACAATAGTTACCAAGAATAAGTCAGCCGGCAATGGAGAAGGTTCAATCGTTTATTTTGCAAAAGCGCCCTAAATAGGGGAGCCTCCCTATCGCCACAGCTCTCAAAGGTGTGCAGAGGAGACTGCTGGATTACATTCAAAACAGTGCATATATACTTTCGGCATACCTCATTGAAATCCCGTACATGGAAAAGTACCAGTTCATGAGAAACCAACAGGAAAACCCATATAAGGCACAACTGATTGATTCGAAACTCAGCTCAAGTTATTCCGGGGGTAGGTCAGTAAAGGTGCCTCCCGTCCATTCTGGCGCACGGAAGTATAAGCATGGCGCCTACAAGAATGTGCTCCTCCTTCAAGAAAGACAGATGCGACCTTGAGTTCCCTAAGTTAGAATCAATGGTCTGTTCATAGCCCAGGCCGACCTTTCAAGCTTTTCTATCAGCAGCATGTCACTTGTTTTCCCAACTAACGAAAGAGGCCTCGGGAAATAAAACCAAGATGGCGTTCGTTCAGTTCAGGCCAGATTCTGAGAATCTAAATGGGTTGAGTGTATTTACAAAAGGGGTTCTATCGAAGTAGCTGTGATGTATATATATATATATATTGGATATATCATGACAACATTATATAGTATAAACATTATATTCCTTCACACTGTGTACTTTTGCGTTGGTAGTTTTAAACCAAAACGAAAGTAGCAATAAACCTGGTAACAAAGTAAGGGAAACTCTACCACGTACTGGAAGACACTAGTTGTCTGTTTGCCAGCCACAGGGCTTCACACGGCAGTCTAAACAAGTATAAACTCTGTACAAACGGGGCTCACAGGGCACGATTGCAGGCCTCACCCAAGCCACCTACCTGCAGACCAAAGAAGAGTAGTGAGGCGGGTGATCTGCGGGTTAGGATGGAGTGGAACCCGCCGCGCTTCACCTCATCCTGCTTTGCTTCGCTGCTTGTGCTGTCTCTGCCTCCCGCCGTGAATTGGGAAAATGCCACAGTTTTGTCGCGCATGCGTATGATGTAGGGCATCGAGCTCAAGCGAGACAAAGAGTGTGAATTCACCTACCGATCACATGACAAACAAGCACTGAAAATGCAGTAGGACTCGTTTTTACCCGTAATCTATTGCATTTTAGACGGACGTGCAGGCATGAAAGAAGGCATGAACGGGCAGAGCTTCCCTCTGCTATAGTGTATACTGCTGCATGCCTCGCAAAGCGAGCAGCGCGTTGCGCTGCAACGCTATGCGAGACCTAAAAAACGTGAGCCTCAACATCGGAGAGACAAACTAGTGCTGGCAGTATGTGTAGCTCTCCAGCACACCTCAGAAGAAAAAGGACGTGTGCCATACAATGTTTCCAGCTGCATGGAAACCAATTAAATCTAACAAAATGTAAAATATATGTGTGTTTGTGTGTGTGTGTGTGTGTGTGTGTATGTATTCATACAATTGTAAACTAACCCAATGTGAAGTTAGAAAGATCAATAACAAAGAGAAAAAAGCTTCTGCATGAACAGATATTGGCATTCATTGTAAACACGGGATTCTTTCTCAGGTGGTAGCAAAATAAACCACCTGGGTTATTTTCTACCTCCTGAGAAGGCATAGGCACTTGAGCAGCAAGAAAAAATTAAATGAGGTTATGCATGGCCCCGTATATAGACGGTTGACAATTTCTTTTACTCACCTATCTTTGTCTTGGTAATTCAACCCCTAACAAGCAGAGAAGTTTTAATTGGTGTTTCTTTGTGGCTGCTATTAAAGTGTAACAGATTAAGAAATCATAAGGAGGGTCTCTGGTTGTGCCATAAAATTCAGGGGCCTGCAGGGCAATGAATGTCCCCACCAGGAATATATATTCATGGTGGAGAAAAAAAAAAGGGAAACATGTTGTTCCGTCGAGTATACCTTCTATTGTGGGTTCCTTGGCAAGTGGACAATCCTCAGGATGAAATGCAGACTGGCAGGAAATCCCAGGGCTATTTAATACTTGCAAACAATTTCATGAGTACACGGAAAGGGTGCTTGTGAATCCTCAGAAAGTTAGTTATCTACTCAAGTCGTAGCAATAAACTTATGATGAGAAGTTCCTGACTTTTAAAATAAAGAAGTTTCATGGTAGCAAAGATGGTATCTGCTCTGAATGCACGATACCTTGGAATTAGCATTTAAGAGATTGCTTTGAAAAGCTGAGACGTTATCTCGAGGCACATCAAAATGGTTAATAAACAGGAGTTGACAGTTGGTTCAATCAAAAACATCTTTAAACTGCAGCCCTTACAAGCTTCGGTAGCGGAAAGGGCAGACAGCCGGGCCGCAAGTCACACAATGCTCCCTTTACAATGTAAACATACCATTCAAGTCCACGAGGAATACATTTACGACATTTTTCACCGTTGCCATGTCAACACATTTAGCATCTACAGACTTAAATCATGCTGTCATGGACAACAACAGAGGCAGCATGCACAAAAATCCAAAGAGGGGCTTGAAACCTTACATTTATCACTGCGAGGTACCCTGACTGGACGAAGAACATGTTCTTCTCTGCAGTGATAGGGCCTTAGAAAGCAGCTGTGCATGAGCGGCATGTGAATGACTGTACTAAGATGTGTCAAAAAACACAGCCTTGTTAGGATTCATTTGGTTCTACTTTATGTGTGTTTCTTTTGTTAGAGTTTGCTAAAGAGTTTTTGGCAAGAGTTTGAGAAGCCATGGGGACATTAAAGGAAAGCGTAATTAAAGGTTGAAGAAGAACATTAAATAAAACATAAATGTTGGCAAAAACAACATGTTTTGAAACTTTTTTAAATCTTTTTTTTTAATAAACACATTTTATTAAATATTGAGCACATCGAGGCCTGGAAGGCCGACATATCATTGTATAGCTTACATCACAGCAGGCCTCAATGAACCCGTTGTAGCATAACCCCAGAAAACATGCACAGACAGAACACCACCCCCCTGGACCCTGGTCAGTGATGATAGGAAGTTGCACTCAGATTGAAGTCAATCAGGAGACATACATTTATCCAAAAAAGTCTTCTTTTTATTAGCGTAGTTTGTTTTTAAAACAGGCACACAGCCTACGCGTTTCGTTACCTAGTGCCACAGGAACTTCGTCAGGCCTTACTCCAAATTCTAAAAACCGGGTGTAACCAAATTGACTCTAATGTCCATTAGTGTGCGACGTCACATATAATGGTCGTCCAACACAGATTGTCTAAATATATCCAATATATCTCAAACATAAATCGGTTCAAATGAATATAGTAATCGGATATCCTCCTTACTATGCAGGAGGACCGGTTTGGGGTCATGAGGAATCTCCCAGGCTGGAACTCGGGCCGAGCAAGTGAGGTCACTCCTTGCCACAAGGACTGTAGTTCCATGCAGCTCCACACTCTGTGAAAAAAGATACCCTCTGTGGCATCGCAGTGGAGGCATATGGAGGAGGGTATCACCCCCATCTGCCATAAGCTGTGTCTAGTGTAGTAGGCTCTATGTAAATATTTGAATTGGATTAGGAGATAGCGTGATGATATTGTGGCTCCCCGGGGGGCCGCCAAGGACTTAGTTCAGTCATCGTCATTCAAGTCCTCAATAGCCCATTCCCAAACTACTCATAGTGCTGGCAAAGTAGTAAAGCTATGAGTCTGGTATATTTGTCAAATCTTGTGGGGGGCCTATATCCCAGAGCAGCAACCTTCCTTCTAATGGGTTAAACTTTTGGTAGGTCCTCTAGGCCCTGCATATAGGGGACAAGGCATGCCTGAATTGTAAATATTTCTAGAATTGACTACAATGCAATTGGTATTCTTCTTGCAGGCGTTGGAAAGACTGTAATACAGTACCTTACATAACATCTCCTAATGTGGATAGGCCTATGATATCCCACCCTCGGAACCCTGATAACCTGACCACTTGGCGCACGACAGTCCCATGCCATAACGGGGCCTCCCTCATCAATCTACCCCCCACCCTATAAAGCAAACTGTCTGCCTCCACAGCTGAACATCCACCCTAGTGGCAGGGGGCAAGCGCTCAACTCCCGTCCGCTTATAAAGGAAATCTAGGACCGACCGGGCGCCCATTGCCCATCTCTCCACAGCTTATGCAGGATCTCCCTGACCCCTGAAACACGACTCGTTAATATTGAGGAGTTAGGAGGCAGTATAGTAAGAATGCACATCTGCCATCGTGATTCCTCTGCAAAAGTTGGATTGTTCACAGGTACGGAGGGCTATGCAAATAGCTGATAAGTCTGTATATAGTAAACAAATGTAGGGGAGGAAGCGCAGGCCCAGTTTAAGGGCTTGCAGAAGGATAAAGAGGTATTCCCAGCTGACCGGATCAAAGGTTTTGTCTATGTCGGCTAATAGGACGGTCGCTGTTTTCCCCCGATCTAGGGCCTTGGCTAGGGCATTGTGAACCTGTCTAATGGTATGAAGAGTGGACTGTTGTGCCATAAAGCCAGCTTACTCTGGGTAAACCAGATCGGTGATATGTTATAGAAGGCGATCGGCCAGAGCCTTGCCCCACAATTTTACATCAACATTTAACAACGAGATCAGTTGGAATGAAGACGGGTCCTTGGGGGGGCAACCAGGCTTGTGGAAAACCACTATTTCGGCATGCCTCCAATCCAGCAGGAGGATCGGCATGTCAACGGCCTCCTGCAGTGCCTTCAACAAGTGCATCCCTGTATGGGGCATATGTGCTTTTAGGAATTTGCATGGAAACCCATTCGTCCCAGAGCACGGCCCGGCGGAGACTCACCAACGCCCCTGTCAGGTACTTCTCCATGATTGCTTTGTCAAGCTTCTTACGCACTGAATCCAATATCCACCCAGGAGTTATAGTAAGTAAGAAATCGACAATGTGGTGACAGGTCAGGACTTCCTGTCAAGCATAAAGAGTCTCATTGTATTCTGCAAACGCATGTGCCAACTCCCCTGGACCGGAGCTTAGCAAGCCCACCGCATCCAGAAGCACCGGTACCGCCGCTGAGCCTTCCACTATCGGATACAGTCAGTCGACTTATCCCCCCACTGGTATATCCGGTTTTGCATTGCCTGCCAAACCATCCGGGCGTCATCTAGGAGTAACTCCTGTAGTTGCAGTTGAGAAAAGTGTAACTTATGCTGAACCTGTGCCCTTCCCTTGACCTCATCCTCAAGGCCCCATTTCTGGGTTTCTAACTCCACCACCTTCTCAAGTTTGCAGTGCCTCTCTCCCGCGCAAGAGCTAATGTCTGCACCCTGCAATGTGGGCTTCATGGCTTCCGCTAAAACCACTCCAGAGGGAGCTGTATCCTTGTTAAAGGACAGGTGTTCAGTGAATTAATGATGCAATGACAACCTATACCCTGGGTTATTTAAATGCCAGGGTGACATGCACCAGCAGAAAGGGGACCTATGAGGGCCGATGTGCAGTGTCAGTGCCACTGGAGAGTAATTTGACAACCCCCACTGTAAGATGATTGTAACGGCTGAGACACTGTGAATGTAAGAACCGAAAAGAAAGATACATTCAAATCTAGAGAAGAACCCATGGACAGCTGAGAAGAAGTTATAGCCTGACTCTGTCGGATGACAAACCCTCCATGCATCCATCCACCCTTAGAAGGAGACCAAAAGGCACAGCCTGGACTCCCTAGAAGTCTGAACAGGACCAGTTGTACGCCATCTGTCCTCCCCCGGTATCATCACATCGTTGCAATCCCCCCACCACCTACAAACTGGCTGGAAGCTCCCCCAGAGTTGTATAAGTCTCTCAATCCACAAATGTGGAATCCAGAGGAGGGGGGGCATACACACTTTCTATTGTCAATGACTCCCCATACAGTTATCCTGTCACTATAATGTACCTCCCACCCGGGTCCGTCCATACTTTAGTGGGCATGTAAGGAACCCTGCTGTGACTGAGAATTGCTGTGCCCTGGGATCCACGCACAAATCCGAAATCAAAGACCTCATCAAACCCGAACCGTGCTAAGCATGGTAGTTTCAAGCCCATCATGTGAGTTTCTTGGAGCAGCAAAATGTCTGTTTCAAATTGTTTGGCCTGTTGGAATATGGCACTCCACTTGATTTGATTTTGTGTAGGGGACCCCTTATATTCCAAGTCATGAAGCGGATCATCCTAGCCCTATCACCATGTGTGTGTGCGGTCCCCTTGGAGACAAGCACGGAGCTCCTGCCTGGCTTCTCCCTCGGCCTGATGCTAGTGGTGGACTCCCCTTCCTCGGGACTCCGACTCAACTCCGCCTTTCCCGTATTACCTTACAAGCACCCCGCAGCCAGCAGGCGTGACCCTTTATATCAAGACTCAACCAGCCCCCGCTCACCCACGGGTCTCGGGATGTCGGCCCTACCAGTTCTGCGCATCGGGACGTGTTCCTCTCTGTCCCCAGGACTATCATTCAGGCCCCACGTGGCCTCTTGCTTCTGCCCTTTTCTGGCACGATACCTACAGCCCACGCGCTCCACCGGGGCTGCCTCGCAGATTCCTCCACCCTCATGCAGGTTTCACAATTCTTCTTGCTCACACACTTCATCCTGATGAAGATCTCGATTTCATGAGATCGAAACGCCGTCGAGACTTTACAACAAAAACTTCTTCATTGTACAAATTCCTTTCGGAGTTTTTCCTTCTGTTGTCAATGCGATGTAATTTTTATGTCACCAGCACCCCTCACTTCACGCACCTTCACTTTATTCTTTTGTGAGCCCTAGAACTATCACTTGAATAACTACAGTTGATATTTTATTTATGCTGTTAATAAATGTTATGTCACTTCAACCGTGCGTACCTGCATATTTTGCCTAACAAGTCCCCCGTGGGCTAATTTTGGTTGACTGACTAGAGCTTTTTTAAATAGTGATAGCCGAGGCTAACTCAGGACACTTTGGCCTATCGTGTACCATTGTTTTTTTTGTGTGAACATAGATTACCCCTGGTCGCATTACTGGGGTCCCCTTGGTCATGATAATATATGGGATCAAGCCTAAGGGCCTGATTATGACTTTGACTAGGCTTTCTGACAGCCGAATTACGGTGTTGGCGGCCCACAGAAGAAAGATCGCTGCTGCCTCCTCCAGGAATTCACTTCCTGCCTCGACAGCTGTAACAGTAGACAACAGCTGATAGAGTGAGTCCACCCACTGTTCCCACTGTCGAGATTACAATGCACTTTACAACCAAGTCAACTGTTGAGGGAAGACCTCCACACTCGATCTGGTGGAAACGCAAGATTTAAGGCAAAAACTTACCATGTCTCCTGTTTCCAATCCCTTTCTATCATGGAGCACCCACCCCACCCCCCTTTGCTGCAGACTCTTGTCCACAAGGGAAATCCACACCATCATCACCAGAATCACAAGTAAGCTTCTTGTCCATTTGTCCACTGTTGCAATGGCGGAGGTCCCAGTGTGTAGGAGAATGATTGTTTTCCATAGTTGTAATACATACGTGTGTATTCTCAGACTTGTTGTGTGAAAATACCCACATATGTATTTGCACTGTGGCAAAAAAAAGTCTTAATCAGGACCTTAGTGTCCTGATTTTGCAGAGTGCAATACAGGCCATAGAGGAGTATCTCTTTAACTTTTTTATATTTAATTCTTTGAGCAGCGAAATCAGTACTCTGTGTTAAATAGTAACAGCCATTACATATTAAATCAAGTTGACAGCAAAAGTATTGCTAGAAAAATATTGCAAAGTTATGGGAAGAAAGAACACTCTATTTTAAAGTGAGGGATCTCAGGAGCAGTTCATACCCCTCAACATCTCAGGAAAGGCAATTAAACACATTAACAATATGGTCAGGTAGAGCCCGCAGAGATACAGGCCTTTACGGAGACATGAGTGAGGTGCAGAGCTCTGTAGCCGAAAAGCGTTCACACACAGCTTACACCAGGCTGGGGTGGTTGTTTAGATGAGCTGATCGTGAAGACGATGTAGAGTGTTGTGAAGGGGCTCAGAAAGGCCCATAATAATAATGAGTTTTCGAGTTGTCGTGAATAAATTACACGGTAATGGGTTCCTCAGTATCAGCCCAGATACTAGAAGATGAACACAGCACTGGGCACTGCCTACTCTTCTCCAGGAGTGGAGGTGGGTGCTTGGTGGATGAAGTAAGAAGATAGTTGGTGGGTAAAACCACAAGAAGGCTCAGCTTGTGTTTGGCCCTGAGGGTCCAAGAGGACATAGTGCCGAGCCAGAGTCAAGGATCTGTCTTGAGTCAAGCTCAAGCCTACGGTGACTTACCTATCTCCAGTTGCATCATGTAGGTAATACTTAGAAGCTGTGCATCTCTAAGCATCTCTAAATACAGAGATGACTGGCATCCAGCATACATGCCCTGTGTCCCTTTAGAATAGCTACAACATTGCTGGCCCATTTTCTAGTACATTGTCCCCCAACAACCAGTGTAAAAGCCACATTGGCACAGTTATCAATGCAAAAGTGACAGTTTGTACCGAGTGGTGAATGCAAATCTGGATTTACGGCTTATGCAAAAGTGCTCAGGACCAAAAAAAAGTCGCAGACAGTGCTGCAGCTTAAGTAATCGGCTTCTGATCTGTTAAATATTGTGATTCAGTTGGATCTGTCATTGAAAATAAGGAGACATTTCTTCAAGAAACGTTCTGACTAATAGTAGCACTGTTTAACGAAACCCTGTCAGAGCACCTTATAAACACCACCATTAGGGAATACCCTTGTCCACGTAGATCACAGATGTGCTAAAGCAATTCCTGCAGCTGGGAACAAACTATAAACTTAGCCTTTACAATTAGGTGCGAGGGATGTTGTGTAGTTTCTTTCCTATGTAGCACACGTAAGCCTCATGAGGACCACATGTTTTGTGTGTGCCAGGGTAAGATGTCCATTCGTGTGAAAAGTAGGACTTTTTGACAAGTATTTTTTCACACTCTCCATTTCCACCAACTGTTCTCAAGTATAAATGATCTTGCATTTCATTCCCATTCACCTCTTCGTGGCTCATCATAAGTCATGTTGCTGGAGCAGAGCAGATGGCACAAACCAGGTTTCACAGTTACTGCAATGCATTTCTGTCCAAACCAGCTCTTTCACACCAGGGCCATCTTAAGGATTTGGGGGAGCATGGGCAAGACATACGTTGAAGGCCCCCGCGTGTAGAATAAGGGTCAGGCAGATCAGGTCGATTACCCCTTTTCAAGATTTGCCCGGCGCTAGCCGCCTCTCACCCAACTCACTGTTACCAAATAAAGAGGCAGGCGCTGGAGACTGGAAGGCAGGAAACAGGAGTTTATTCCGACGGAGCAGAACACGTCAAATCAGACAACAGGGTATCTTCTCGAGGTGCTCTCTCAACATCTCTGAGGCCTGGCCTCTTATACACTGGTTTATTACTTTATTACATACAACACATTCCTGGTAATGCTTTGATGTACGGAAAGACATTCCCGGAATCCCCGGTTCAGGCCCATTCCCACACACATCTACAGTAGAGTTCCCACCCCGATCTCAGCATGTGATGGCTATCGCGCAGCTGGACATTCTGCTGGGAACAGGAATACGGGCGATCGATCGGATCTAGGGGTGTGAAGGCATTGACTAATCACCGCTCCTCTGACGTGAGGCGAGGTCCTACTGTAGGGAGCAATAAACTGCATCTGTTGGGCTAGGTGATGGCCTGGGATCAGGCCGGGTAATCGGGCAGGGAGGAAGAGGTTACCAAAGGGCCTGTTCTATGGGTGGGATGAAAGAGCGAGGGGGTAGGGGGTCCAGCACGGGATGTGGCTCTGAGACAGGGTCGTGTTTGAGGTGCGTTTATGGCCCAAGCAGGAGAGACCGGGGGCTGTCAGGGCGTGGGGGAATACTTGCGAGGCTGGGGAGTGAGGGGGAGAGACGTGCAGGCTATTGGCAGTGGGCAGAGAGGTCATGACACATAAAATGGCTGCCACCCATGTTCGTGATGGGGCCTAAAAGGGGACAAGATGGCGTGGCCACTGTTTCGTGACTTTCGCTTTACTTTCAACAGTGGCGGTGATGAGCATAAATGAACGCCGCTTATGTACATATACATTGTCATTTTCCACAGTCGCCGCTTTTTAACATAAGTCAGTTCATTTCCGTGATTATCATAACTGACGGGGTGTACATATAGCCGTGTGTGGTCAATGAAATAGCGTTTGTCAATACTGGCGGATTGCATATAACCATGTGTAGTCGATGCGACAGACGAGGTGGAATACATATGAATTTACATTTGTCGTGATATATATACGAGTCTTGGGATCGGTATATTACTCAGTCGGAGTCAATCAAGGAAATGTTTCGACACATTATGGAACCATGTTCTGACTCTCTCTTTGGTGGTATCAATGTACAGTTAAAAGTGACCGATGAAACATTTTGAAAGCAATACAAAAGTGGTTGAGGGAGGAATTTAGTTCAATACAAGCAATTAGTCAGGGGGGGGTAGAAAGTTCAGGAAAAAAGGGGGAGGGTCTTTGCCACAGTGTCTTTTTAGTAGCGAGCCATCACTGGTAGGCTCTGGTAGTTCGTTTTCTTCCATTGGCGCTGTTGAGCACCGGCGATGGAGCTATAGGTCCAGCTCGGATCCATCTTTACACGTCGCAGGGTGCGATCTGTCCTCTGCTGTTAGACCACAGTCCTGTTTCCTAACTAATCTTTTTAAGGGTGCCTCATGCTGGGCACCTGCATTTCTTTCTCCTTCCGCGGTAAACCCTACTCTACCTAAATGCTGTTCTTCTTCTCTGAGTCAAAATCCATGTGAAAAGAAAAAGGGGGGGTTGTCGGATCATTGAGGTAAGAGAGGGCGGAGTGGGACCAGATCTTCGAGACAAACCAAGGGAGCAAAGGGTAACGAGCAGGCAGGTCCATCAATATGGCTCAAAGGGGCGGGGACTTCTGGCACGCGTGGGTCAACAAGCAGAGGGCTTCAAGGCAGCCCTCCATCCTTTCATTTTCCGTGTTTGAGAGTGGTGCCTCGTCCCGCGTCTCGTTGCTCTGCGGCTCCACCTTAGGTCGAGGTCACACGTGCTTCATGATCTGCGGCCAGGCTGTGCGTCACGTCCGGCCCCTCTCCTCCGGTGACTGTGTATCTTTGAATGGGTACAAAACAGGTTTTAGAGAACTGGCAGGAGAAGATATTTATACATTTCAATTCCGCCCCAAATCTAAGTAGTTGGGGGTACGTTCATCGGTCACGGTCAGAAGTTATCACTGTGGAGCATGTATGCGGGCATTTCTACTGAGTTTGTACTAAGTCTATTGGGCGTTCATTCATGACGTATATGGAGAGAGGTCAGACTCCTATCAACTGCGTATTCCATCAAACTCGAAATCGGATCCTTCGGTAGAGACTCGTCTTTCTAACCCAAGCCCTGGCAGTCTTCTACCATCATGAGAGGGGGGCAGAGGCTAAACATTCTTTTCTCGGGGAGCAACAGGTAATCAGGGTCATCAGTTATACTTCGGGATATGGAGCTGGGGTCAATCGGGAGAAACGGGGACGTTTTGGACATCCGTGTTTGGGTGCAGAGAGGTGGGGCAATCTGGGCATTGGGGATCGTGTTTCTAACGAACTGAGAACAGAAAGCCACTGACATATAGTCCCCCTATGAAAAGGGTCAGATTAGGGGACATCAGTCGTCTTACCTGTCCTTTCCTTCTTAGCCAATTCAAGTTCCATCATTTTACAGAAAGGAGAGGTAGTAATATGGCAAATTACAATTGTTTTAGTTTCTGTCAATTTGTCGAACACCTTTGTGTTCAAAAAACCAATTAGGCTCGTGCCGGCGGGGCACAACGTTACCACACAAAGGAAGAGGGAACAGGGGGACCCTCGGAGAGAGAGTCGTGCGCATTTTAAATGAACTATTCGGTACACGTACGACATGGAGAGAGAGAAAAAGAGAGAGAGAAACGTGTACAATAATAGGCCATTTAGTGCGCACACAACACAAAACAGTAGGGGGTCATGTTATATAGAAACAGAGGCTGAGGGACGACGTAAATCCATACATTACGTACACATGAATTCAGGCGGGGGGATAGTACATGTATTATATACAAAAACCCAAGACAAAACATAGAACAGTACTTGGCCAAAGAGATTTCTTCCTGCATGCTGCGCATCCTTAGTATCCTATTTAATTCACCTGGCTGTCTTTGCTGTTGGCCTCGGTTGCAAATACTTACACCTTTGCCAATTGTTCGGGAACTAACCTGGTCGGGCTAATACTCACGGTGGGATCTTCGAATCATTTTTTAGCGAATGGGTATCCAGGCTGAGGCAACGGAGGGTGTCAGTCGGGGGGGACAATGAGGCAGCTTTGAGTTTCATGTCTATGAGGGTGCAAGAAGGAGGGGGTAAATTTTAAGCATTGACAATATTCTTAGTCTTCCAGGAGGAGGGTACTTGGGTAAATCTCACCCCGGAATATTCCTGAACCTTTCCCTATTTAGTTTCCGTATGAATTTACTCATGGGTGCACGTCATTCTTTGTTGCATTATTTGGGGTACTGGTTGGAGTCATATTTTGTCATACTGCAATAACCCACCAAGTTTCTGCTTCAGGCAGCCTTCCAGTCGTTGGGTTCAGAGAGAGAGAGAGAGACAGTCGTTTCCAAGTAAGGGAGTGCTATACCTTTGTTTGTTCGTCGTATATTGGCACCATGTTCAGACCCCTTTTCCCCATTCCAACGGCCGTTCGATCATCACTTAAGTCATACATAAAACATTTCTCTTATCAATCCAAACGGGTGCAACGTGTATTCAGTCGAGCTATACACATCAGGGCATCCACACGTGCATTCATATCACACAAATTCGTCACGTTCTCAGGGGCAGTCCCCATAGACAATATACAATTTTTCCATGCGGAACCATGGCGTGTTGCTTAGGTCTTCTTTAGTCGACGTTCCGATGTGACCTGCAGAAAAGAAGGGAAAAAGAAGGGGTGGGGACAGCGTTTTAAAACACATCAGCGCGCATCAACCCGAAAATGCTTTTACTTACCACATACTCGACCTATCTCCGCGGGATGCAGTCCCTTTCATCTCGGCGTTTTAAGCCCAGAGGGACCGGTAGTGCGTGAGAGATAATCATTGATGGACTGTATATTGCCTAGATCGCCCAAGGGTGGTATTATGGATCGTATGTAGGGAAAGGTCAAAAAAACAAAGGGCAGTCAGTGTAAAGTGGGGGTGAACTCGTGCTCTCCTTCGAGGAGGAGGGATGGTCTACAGTGGTACAGGGTCATTTTTGTTCATCAGGCACGGAAACTAGAGGGGCTAGGTGGCATTCCTTCGGAGTGGCTTAGGGGCATCTGAAACAACTTCCCTGATACATGTGGCACATAAAGTAAAGGCTAAATATCGGGACCCTTATCGATCGCTTTACGTTGCACAAAAATATAAAGAAAAACACACACACAACAAACCTGGACCATTCACATTTGCGATATTTCTGTGTACCTTGCTTTTTAACCTTTAAGTAATCGAGTTGCTTCATTTTCACCTGTATTTTACTTATATCGGGAACAGTGGCCATTTATTCGAAACTTACCAATCTAAGCGCTACAACTATGTGTGCTTTTCAAAAAAACCTTTATTTGAAAATGTTGGTGCACAAATACGGGCCTACAACCACGTGGGCCGGCCACGGTGCAGACTGGAACTGTACATGAGGGGATATTTATTTGAGGAAAACGTAACGGAGTCGGTGACCGTTGACTTCATAAAGGTGCGACAGGTGTAATAAAATCATATCGAAAATTCATTGTGGGCAAGTACCATAAGTGTCGAAAATTCGAACTTTCAATAATACGGTAATCAATGACGCGTCAGAACTTAATATCAATTCATTGTCCGAATGTTCAATCAGTACCCATCCCCTCCCGCCATGCGCTTAAAAAAAAAAAACTGCATACATATCTCATGATATCACGGCTGAGCAACCGGAACACAACAGGGAGTTGCGAGTTTCATTTGTATCGGCGCCATTTTGGGTGCGGTCAGGCAGGTCCAAGTATAGTCAAAATGTTTCTACCAACTCGTGGTTGGACCAGAGCCTCTTTCGGCAGTCAAAAAGTCTCATGAAAGGGCAACAGAAGGGGCCGCCGATAAGAACCATCAGTCAAAGGGGGGAGGGAGGCAACAATCTTTCCTACCGGGTCACACTGGCGTTCCACCGGAACTGATCAAATTGGTAGTGTGCAGGATTTTGGTCATTCAAACTGAGGCTGGCGCCAGCATGAGAGCGCCAACGTCTCGCGGCTACGACTTGGTCCTTCCGCGGGCAATCATGGCAGTCATTCCCCATCGGGGGGCCTGCGGGAGTCAGGGGCCCCCCGCGGTTCTCGTAGAATCTTCAAAGCTGGGGAGAACGCTTCTGGACGGGGACTCATTCTCTAGCTGACAAGCGACCAGGCCATCTTTGCACGCCAGGCCCAATCTTGCAGAGTCGACCGCCATGTTATGAGTTCCGCGGCAACCGGCAGTCGCTGGATCGTGAGGGCAGACGGACTTCCAGCCTGTCGGGCGTGGCGTCGTTGCACCGCCACAGTGGACGAGGCCCTGCTGGGTGCGTGGAGTGTTGCTGCACCACAACAGTGGACGAACCCTTGTCGGGTGAGTGGAGCGTTGGGGGTGCAGATGAGGGGCCTCCACCTGGGGAGGTGGGAGAGGCTCGTCCGCGCCGCCTCTTCCTCCCAGTGCACCCCATGCCGTTTCGCTGACATTCGTTATGGCCGGACCAGGCGATGAAAGAAGGGGGGGGTGGTCGGAGGCATGAGCAAGACAACCCCCCCCCCGTGGCCTGCAAGGCATCAGAAGAGGAAGGGAATGGGAGGACCAGTACATTCCGGGCCGGGCCATTCACCCCATGACTTCTCCGGCCGATGGCGGCCAGCCGTTCTTTGCCATGGCCACAGGAGCGGGTCCCCCGGTCAGCCAACCGCGGGGCTCGTCGAGCGGAACGCTGATGGCAATCTTAGTGTTGGAGACGACCCCCTACCCGGAGGGGGAGGGGGGTCGTCCGCGCCACCTCTGGACATCCTGGGGACAAGCCTCGGCGCGTGGTGTCGCCTCCGGGCTATTCGCGCAATGGCCCTCCACCTCAGGCCGCCACCGACGCTACCTCGCCAGCTGATGGCTTTTGTAGACTTTCTAACGCCCAAAAACCTACTAAAAAGTAGCCCAAAGTAGCCCAACATTGCTACTTTGAGGAAGGAGGGACAGGAACGGCGTCAAGCAGACGGCGAAATGCATTGTGGGTTTGTTGTCGCAGCCGTTTGCCATGTAAATAGTCGTTTAATATATAGTTGTACAATAAAACGTTTTAACATGTTACTTTGCTGGAGTGTTGTATATTTATAATATTTGCATAGGGTTTGTCGTTATTTGGGCGGGGTGGGCGGTGGAACCGAGCTGTCTTGCAGTCATCATGGCGTTGAGTTCGGCTCTTCTCACTCGTTTCATATTTCTCCCGAGGGGTTGTTCCTAATGTTTCTATTTCAGCGAGGTCAAAAAGAGATTTCATCAGTGGCCTACTGATTTTGCTCGATTCCTTTTGTTTTTCTTAACGATTTTTATGTTATTGTTTGCTAGCACGATACAGCGGCTAATCCACATTTTTTTTATATATATGTCCTTTTTATTAGGGGTGTCCTCCGGTGGAGCCAGATGATCTACCTCTAATAAATGGTCCGGGCTGAACCAACTACTGAACAATGGGGAGAAGATAGGCATGACGGGTTACAATGGGGACAAAAGTCTGCACTACCTATCCTTCACTACTTTGCGGAGACTAGATAGAATATTTCTATTCTACAGTATTCGCAAATAGGGAATACCCAAAGAGAGAACCAATTCCAAACAGTCAATGTTCGGACAAAAAATCAATCAATCAAATGAGGAATAAAATAGGCGCGACGGGTTACAACGGGGGCAAAAGCCTGCGCTACCTACCCTTCACTGTCTGCAAAGAGAGAGATCTTCCTGTTCCTCCCTGTTTGTAGGCAGAGAAGATCCTTTCAGAGAACCAATTCCGAACGATCAATGTTCGGTCAAACAATCAATCAAATGAGGGATACAAATAGGCACGACGGATTACATCGGGGGCAAAAGCCTGCGTTACCTATCCTTCACTATCTGCAAAGACTAAACAGAGTATTGCGACTCTGTGCTTGTTTGCAAATAGAGAATGATCCAAAGAGAACCAATTCCAAAACAGTAAATGCTTGGATAACAATCAATCAAATGGAGAGGGAAGTAGGCGCGACGGGTTACAACGGGGGCAAAAGCCTGCGCTACCCACCCATCACTATCTGCAAAGGGAGAATACTCCTATCCTTCCCCGTTTGTAGACAGAGAATCTCTCAGGACCAAAACAATCAAATGCGTAATACTAGTATTTTCCAATGACAATCAAACAATCAATTCGCAATTCGTCGTGTTACACGACCTTACCCGGACCGCATGGACAGTTTCTCGTCTTCCGCCTCCAGCGCCCGATCGTCCTCTATTCTCCGTAATTGCTGTGGCACTCCTGATGGTTCCCAGTCAGGACCGTAGATCACTCGAGAGAGGTCTGCTCGGAACCAGTGAAGTTCGGATGATCGGCTGCCAGACAAGGGTCTATCGGGCAGGAGCTCTTCCCGATCGTTGCAGTCGTTCACTCTGTCGTTGGGACCTCTCCCACTGGATCCACGTGTCGCTGATGGGCCCCACGTTTGGGACGCCAATTGTAGAATAAGGGTCAGGCAGATCAGGTCGATTACCCCTTTTCAAGATTTGCCCGGCGCTAGCCGCCTCTCACCCAACTCACTGTTACCAAATAAAGAGGCAGGCGCTGGAGACTGGAAGGCAGGAAACAGGAGTTTATTCCGACGGAGCAGAACACGTCAAATCAGACAACAGGGTATCTTCTCGAGGTGCTCTCTCAACATCTCTGAGGCCTGGCCTCTTATACACTGGTTTATTACTTTATTACATACAACACATTCCTGGTAATGCTTTGATGTACGGAAAGACATTCCCGGAATCCCCGGTTCAGGCCCGTTCCCACACACATCTACAGTAGAGTTCCCACCCCGATCTCAGCATGTGATGGCTATCGCGCAGCTGGACATTCCGCTGGGAACAGGAATACGGGCGATCGATCGGATCTAGGGGTGTGAAGGCATTGACTAATCACCGCTCCTCTGACGTGAGGCGAGGTCCTACTGTAGGGAGCAATAAACTGCATCTGTTGGGCTAGGTGATGGCCTGGGATCAGGCCGGGTAATCGGGCAGGGAGGAAGAGGTTACCAAAGGGCCTGTTCTATGGGTGGGATGAAAGAGCGAGGGGGTAGGGGGTCCAGCACGGGATGTGGCTCTGAGACAGGGTCGTGTTTGAGGTGTGTTTATGGCCCAAGCAGGAGAGACCGGGGGCTGTCAGGGCGCGGGGGAATACTTGCGAGGCTGGGGAGTGAGGGGGAGAGACGTGCAGGCTATTGGCAGTGGGCAGAGAGGTCATGACACACAAAATGACTGCCACCCATGTTCGTGATGGGGCCTAAAAGGGGACAAGATTGCGTGGCCACTGTTTCGTGACTTTCGCTTTAATTTCAACAGTGGCGGTGATGAGCATAAATGAACGCCGCTTATGTACATATACATTGTCATTTTCCACACGCGAGGAAAACATTTTGAACTTTATTACCTATTTCTTGCTGACTCAAGCCTGCATGATGCCAAACAATACAAAATTATATGTTAAACTTTAACGGGGCCACACAAAAACAGTAGAAATATGATCTACCCAGGAACTCAAAAATCCCAAAAATGACATGGAGTTTAAGAACAGTCAGAGGTAGAGAAGGAGGAGTTTAGACGAGGTTTAGACAAAGAAATAGAATAGACAGAGGTCAAACAGGGAAAATGCACTTTCCCAGTGGCCACCTTAGAAGAATTGGCCACTTTGCCCATGCCTTAAAACACCTCTGTTCAACACGGGAAATCTAAATGGTTGGTGAAGGCATAAGAATAGGAAGAAATGACATGTCCTTCAAGTGAACCATTAATCATGAGTAATGTGCTTACTTGAAAGCAGTCTGTTGTGACTTAATTGTCGCCTCTCCTTTTTCGTAGTTACAACATTTTGGTGACAATTTGGAATAAATTCTCTGTGTATTGAAAGATGAACTGCATTTGAAACTGCTGTGGATATTTGAAACCTGGAATTAGGGAAACTGAAGCTTGAAGGTAAGAAACACCCTGGTTAGCCCCACTAGTGTCTTTTACCATCTGGACAGCCTATCTGGAGCGTTTCAGCTTTCTTACATCAAGGGATCTTATGACTCTGTTGGAACAACATGTTGATTGTGTCCCATTTGCTTTGTTGCCACACTACTAATCTATATGTTTTGGGAGGTGCACATCCATAGAATATGTTGTGACTTAATGGTCGCCTCTCCTTTTTCTTAGTTACATCTTCCCTACTGCTCAGCCAGGATGAGCGTTGGAATGCTTGTTGATGCCATAGAATGCATGGGTTACTGGTGATGCGCTGTCAGTTGGTTTGTACAGGCTGAGCGTCAGGGAGGCTGCTCCTGGTGGGGCTTTCAGCTATCTATACGTCTGCACTTCTTTTACCCACAACATTTTGGTGACAATTTGGAATAAATTCTGTGTATATTTGAAGATGAACTGCATTTGAAACTGCTGTGGATATTTTTTTTAAGTTCAAGAAAATTTGACACCTGAAATGAAGGAAACTGAAGCTTGACGGTAAGATGGGGAACATCCTTTACAACGCAACTTTTACAACGACTTGCGCTGGGGGGCGCTCTAGGATAGGGAATAGTTTCCAACACCTTCCCTACTATCCACGGTGACTGGAGTTGGAATAGTAAATTAAACTATTCACTATCCAGCGCCCCCCAATGCAAGTCGTTGTAACGACTTGCGTTGTAAAACTTGCGTCGTAAAGGCATGCGTTGTAATAGCATGCGTTGTAACGTCATACATCCCGGTAAGAAACACCCTGGTTAGCTCCACTAGCGTCTTTTACCATCTGGACAGTCTGTCTGGGGCGTTTCAGCTTTCTTACATCAAGAGATCTTATGACCCTGTTGGAACAACAT
Organism: Lissotriton helveticus; assembly: GCF_964261635.1. Taxonomy (NCBI): domain Eukaryota; kingdom Metazoa; phylum Chordata; class Amphibia; order Caudata; family Salamandridae; genus Lissotriton; species Lissotriton helveticus. The sequence continues at coordinate 1,534,973,240 of NC_136067.1, forward strand.
GTTGATTGCTTCCCGTTTGCTCTGTTGCCACACTACTAATCTATATGTTTAGGAAGGTGCACATCCATAGAATATGTTGTGACTTAATGGTCGCCTCTCCTTTTTCTTAGTTACATCTTCCCTACTGCTCAGCCAAGATGAGTGTTGGAATGCTTGGTGATGTCATGGAATGCATGAGTGCCTGGTGATGTGCTGAGTGTCAGTTGGTGTGTGCAGGCTGAGCAGCAGGGAGGCTGCTCCTGGTGGGGCTTTAAGCTATCTATTTATCATCCTACTTACCATCTTCATCATCTGTATCTGGACAAAATAAATCACCTTGTTGTAATCTACTACTTGGCTAAATCTGGACTTATTTTACCCACAACATAGTCAAGGTGTAGAACGTTGGGAGCAGAATGATCTTACATATGGCTGCTCACATTCCCATACGACAACTTATCTCAAACTGCTGGCTATAAAAGCTCAAACATCCCAGCTGGAAGATATCTTTCCACTTCATCAAGCATTGAGTCAAGGCCAGACTGGCATATAGGGCAATCTGCCAGGGCCAGATGGACTGGTCTGACAAGCGAGTATGTGTGTTGTTTTTTGGCCACTGATCCAGCGGCCTATAGAAAATATATCATAAACAACGCTACCCAACTTCATAACCTATAAACAAAATTCTATACTAAATATGGACCCATTTATAAACCTGACATATTTTGGGCCTACTGAATCAGGTGGTCAGTTTAAATCTATATACACATTATCTACAAACTATATACATTTTTATACATCTGCGAAAGAAATATTATCATTAGAATAAAACATAACTATTTAAATGACCACCATTGGTGACGTGATCTAGCTAATAGTAACCTACACTTCTGAATAACCAAGACCAGCTTGTTTGTCAAAAGTAAGATTTTATTTACTAAATTATGGTATATAAGTTGATAGTTTTATAAATGAATTTTATTTGCAATAAAGCAAGCATGATTGTAATGAAATATGAGAAAAATACAGTTTAAGCAAGTGAATCAAAATCAAAGTGAATATTTAAAGTTTAGCATTTCTAAAACTTAATTCCCTAACTGAGCTAAATAGATAGAAATTAAAATAAAGTTCTTTGAGGATTCTTACGTGCTCCAAGCAAAGTCCAACAGCACATCACCCTCATCGGAAAGTCAGAAAGCAGCAGCCAGCCCATCCCTAAGGGCATGACTTTTTATACCTTTCTATGCTAACTAAACTACGCAAAGGAAAGTTTTCAGAAATCCTCGACGTCCCATTGGCTGAGAGTGACAAGTGACATGTCACCCACTTTCCAAAAAGTTCCATTAAATCATAGTTCTTAGAGACCATTGTCCCTTCCGAGTGCAACCAGGAGCTTCCTAATGTTGCAACAAATGTATAAAGTCATTCTCGCAGCGTCCATAGACTTTCGATTGACTTCCGCGGATGCCAAGTTAAGGACTGACAAAATGTTCTTTTTCGACCTTGGCCATGTCCGACAGAATGATGACAGCACATTAGTTTTTGCTTTGTGAACGCAGCTTTTGACGAATAATTTATTTCAGAATGGGCGTCTCGTGACTTTCTGCAGAATTACAAGTCAGCTCTTTTCTGCGACTCAAGTAGCTAGGCCCAAAAGCAGGCAACTTATGATTTCTAATATAAAACAAACACAAGAAAAGTATTAATGTAAGAAATAATATAGATTCTGTATCCACCCCAAGTTTTACTAATTAATTAACCCACCCGATTAATCAAAATGTTACCTAGCCATTGCAAACAAATAAAGCAGCGTTTATATCTACCAGTCTCCGTTATTCCATGAGACTCATATGCACCTAAAATAGTAGAAATGACATCACACAGACAAGGAAAAGCAAAACAAGCACATGCTTCTTTTAAGTTTGCAGCAGTTAGTAATGACAAAAACGAAAACAATAAATTATTTTATTATTTTGCACGAACAAAAAGATGCAACAATTATGCACGTTTATGAGCACACATGTTAGTCCCCCCATGTGTAAAGTTTAATCTAAGTTGTATTAGCACGACATATCACAAATCATTAATATTATTATTCACGTTATGGAAAATGTGACTTCGCGAGTTTAAACAAAATTTTGTTTTCTATCTCGCTCCATCAACTCCCTCATCTGGTGATTAACAAATCACCACACCAGCACTCAAAATTTTGATAATTTAAATTTCTAAGAAATCGATTCAAATTCATTTGTATTAGTAAACCTAAAAGTCTGTTTCTGCATAATCTTTGTAATTAGCATAACGCTCTCCATGTAATTCCTGTAATTCGATCTCCCTTTCTTCTTCTTTTCTGAGTTTATAGATTCTTTTCTTTTCTTTCAACTGTTTCTTTCTTTTATGTAACAAACAACCTATTTTGGTCAAAATAAAAATGAATACTATTATAATCAAAGGTGCCAGAATCTTGCCAAGAATTGAACTTCCGATATTATGAAACCAGTTTTTAATTGCTTGAAACCTTTTTGAAAGTTTCCCTGTAAAATCATCTTCTTCTAAAGGAATTATTTCTGAATGCATTTGTGTAATATTCTTAATATACATTTCAATATTCTTACTTTCATCAGGTATATATGTACAGCAATGTTGTACATGTAAAATGCCACAGACTCCTCCTTCTTTTGCTAGGAGTATGTCTAAAGCAAGGCGGTCTTGTATTACCATAGATCTAATTGCAATAACTTCAACATTCACTAATTGAAATCCATCAGCTGTGTCAGTTGATAATCTATCAACTATAGTGGACAATTTTCTGATTCTCCCTGCATTTAGGGTTATACCAACAAAAGGTATTACAGCTTGAAAAATATCTCCCAGAACTTCAGTAAAAGTTTCTCTTTTAGCTCTATTTACATAATTATGAATTTTAAACAATCCTTCTGAATCTCTGTCAACATGAAACACTTTAGGAAAAACAATTCCCACATAACAAGTTCCATACCAATGGTCTGGAAGGTTGTAGTAGGCTTTGTCACCACAAACAAAATAAATCCCAGGAAAGATAGGATCTTTTCCACCTTTAAATCCCCAACCTCCCATAATCTGATAAGTATCTTCACAGTTACTTGCACCTACAAAATAATTATCAAAAAGTGTATTATCTCTTCTAATGCAAAGCTTTCCACTAACAGGTTTGTCTATGTGAATTGCAATATTTTCAAGCATTTTGCCATTTAGTTTCTCATCCTCTTTCTGCCAGAAGGCTGACTTAGTCTGCTTGACTAATTCATTTCTCTTATAAATTGCTCTTCTCTCTTCAACCATGTTCAAAAATTTCTTTCCTTCAGCACTTAATGTACATGTTAGATTATTTTTGTAAGCATACTCGTAAGTGAGTTCATTAGTAACAAGGAAAAATTCTCTCATTTGTTTTGCTTTCTTATGCTTATTTAAAGCATTATCAATCTTAATATTTGCAAAAATTTCATCATAATTTGAATAGTAATATTCTAAGCGTCCAGTTTGATAAAATAAACTAGTTAATACACTACATGTTACAGCATAAGTGAGAGGAAGCATATTATATGTTACTCCCTCAGAAACAGAAGCAGGTAACTTAACGCAGACATAGCAGTCTTTTGCATCCATTACCTTAACATATTCACTCAATAGCTTTGTGAATGTATTACTTGAAAAATCACCAATTGATTTATCTTGATGAATGTTAGGCTGATGATCAATAACTTTTGCAGACGCACTATGTTTAGTTTGGCTAACCAGAGCTTTGCTTGTTAAGTTAACTTTGTGTAATTCTCTATTCATCTCCAAAGGGATAATCACAGCTAGAATCAACCAGAGCAGAACTAAAATGAGCAGACACACCAGAGTCATCTTACAGCATCTTTTAAAAACAGAACACTTTGAAGTGCTCTCCTTAACATAAGGCATTTTTGGTTAGTTTTAGCCTCAAAATTTTTTTTTTTTTTTTGCCTCAAAAAAAAATAAAATAAATTTTAAAATTTTCTAAATTTATATTTACACCCCCCTTTTAAAATATATATATATTTTTTTTTTATAAACCTAAACAAGATTTCTTCGACCTTATGTCATACATAAGTTTTCTTCAACTAAACAGTTTTTCTTCAACCTTGTGTCAACTAACAAATTTTCTTCAGCCTTTTGCCAATTTAATATTTCTATACTTCAATCATTGTCACTAATTTCCTGGATTTCGTTTTCTTCTTCACTACTATCATATATGTCAATAACAGGTGGAATTACTAAGTAAGTCCACTCAGGAGACTTGTATTTTTGGTTTGGTCTTATTATTCTCTTCCCTTTTCTCGATATCACTTCAATTTTTCTTCCGACTCCAACTTCTTTTCCAGGACTCTTTTGACTACTGATTTCTTCAACTTGTTCTTTTGGCTTTTTGATCAATCTGACTCTCAATCTTCCACCTGGCCAGTAGTCTGCTTTTCTCACGTACTTCTTCTTTGGTTCAGAATTATTAGATTCTGACTTCCAAGTCCTTTTCTTTCTGTTTTCACTTTATATTGTGGAGTGTTTGGAAATTCTATTCCCTGTTTCAATGTAATTTTTACTGGATCTACGTTTTTCATTAGACCCATCTCATTTCCAGTAAAATCCCATATTTCAGATTTCACTGTTTCTTTGAGTTCTTCAGGTAAATCTTTTTCTTCAAATGCAGGAAACAATTTTGTTTCTTCTGCTTCCATCATCATCATTGTCATTCTGTATAAACCATCTTCCTCCATTGTTTGTAACTCAACTCCATCAGGAGAACAATATATTCTACAATTCATTTTACATAGGATGTCTCTGCCCAATAGATTTACTGGACTACTATTACAAACCACAAATCTGTGTTTATCTCTGTAGTTTCCAATTTCAACTGGTACTGGATCAGTTAAGTCAGTTTTAATTTGCTGATTACTTACTCCAACAACTTGGATGGTATCCCCAGAGAGAGGTAGGTTTTCAATTTCCACTGATCTAACAGTAGAACGGGTAGCACCAGTGTCCACTAGAAAAGTGATGTCTACATCATTAACTTTCCCGTTTACAAAAGGACCAGACTGGTCAACCTCAAGAGTGGCTCCAACAACACACTCTTCCTCCTCTCTCGGGCACCGTCAACAATAATCATCAGAATCGCTGTCCTGACTTTCTGCTAATAAAAATTGTTGTGAAGCATTTTGCATTTGAACCCTTTGCTGCTTTTGCTGTTTTTGTGGTTTTATTACCTGTTCACTTCCCTGAAATCCCACGTTTGGATTATATTTTTGAACTCCCCCACAATTCGGAAAAGGTGGTTGTGGCAATTGGTCTTGACGATTATTCACCTGTTGTAGTTGCTGTTGCTGTAACTGTCGCTGAATATTAAATTCGTTTAACCCCTGTTGCATCTGTAGCTGTCGCTGCAGGTCAACACCATTCTGCATCTGTGGATTCAATAAGGGATTCTTTAAGTTTTTAGGAGGATGAGGACACTCGTCTCTCCAATGTCCAATTTCGCCACAATTAAAACAAGGTAATCTTTGCTTCAACTCCTCTATCTTTGGGCTAAATTTCTTTGGGAAATTATTACCTTTAAACTTTCCTTGTATCTGGTTTGTATTTCCAGTTTGAACAAAATTAGTGTTCTTATTTCCCATGCTGGCAATCTGTTGCTCAGCCACTTTTACCTGAGCCCACATGGCTTTCTCCTTCAGCTTCTTCTGCTTTACTTCTATTTCATCGCTACAATACTTTGCTTTTCTTAAAATATCATCTACAGATAGTGATTGCCATCCGACAATACTATTTCTGATCATTTCTCCAATTTCAGGTTTTAGTCCATAAACAAATCTATAGACAAAATGGCTCATGTCTTTTTCATCTAATTTTTCATAACCACTGTATTGTTTAAAAATTAACAGTAGTCTTTCATAAAAAGAATGAACTGATTCTTTTGTTTCCTGTTCTGTTCTTTCTATTTTAACCCAATCTACTTCTTTGGGTGGAATTTTGTTTTTCATCCAAACAATTACTTTTTCATAGAAATCCATTACAAGTGGATTTGGAGCACCTGTTTCTTTAATTCGCTCAGGTTCTGTTTTTGGCCAACTAATCGATATTTTGCATTCTGTCCAAAGATCTGATGGAACGACAATGTCAAAAAATCCATCTAAATCAATCCACAGAACTTTTGATACTTTGATAAATCTATCGACTTGCCTGTACCACTCAACTGGTTTTTCCCTCAATTTTGGAAAGTCATTTGTAAATAACAGAATGTCCTGTCTCGACCAAGGGACATGAACATATCCTCCACCTGCAATTTCTCTCATTGGAAATTGTTTTGACAATTTTTCCAATCTTTCATCTTCCTTCTTTTTCGTCCATTTTACTCTCCATTTGTTCAGTTCTCCTAGCTTTTTGATATAGACAATCAAATCTTTAATATGAACTATTCTTCCCATTGAGTTTAAACTCTCAATGTCACTTTCTGAAAAGTCTAATCTGTAATGTTTTGCAAAATTCTTTTGTTTACTCACATCGATTTCAAGTTCTGCTGCTAGATCCTCTAGTTGATCATATTTGTTTTTCGTTTTCCATTGAATGCTTTTGCAAATGAACAGTAGTTCATCATCCCGATAGTAATTTAAACTATCTGGACCAATTGTTCCAATTATTAATTCTTCGATATTCGCTTTTAATTTGGCCACATCAAGTTTTGGTGTGGTTACTCTGACTTCAGGACTCCCTATGTCTGATATAGCACCCATTGGTGTTTTTGGAGATAAATCCTCATTAAAGGTTAAATCAGGCATTCTCGATTTAGAAGAGTTTATTTCAGATAAATCTGAATAAAATTTTTCAGCAGCCTTTTGAATTTCTGTATTTAAAGGAATAGTTAATCCAGTTTTGTTTGTTTCCTTTTGGTCAAATACGGGCTGAACAGGACCAATTGTTACTGGAACTGTCACAGCTTCCATGCCTTTTGTCATTCTTTTTATTAATTCTTCTTTTGATCTTATATATTCATTATAATCAACATCTTCAACATTTCTTGCCTCTCTTGTATAATCTTTTGGAGGTTCTCTTGCTCTTGGAGCCATTGTAAAATGTCTACCTTCATTTCGAGCATTATCGAATTCTGGTCTTCTAGGAGTTTCAATGATTTCACAATTATTAGGATAAAGTTTAGGAGCTTCATTAATTGGAGGTGCACTCGGTGAAGTTTCAGTAGAAACCACCGGAGTAGACCATGATCTAGGAGGTCTCAAAGGCTGATTAGGCTGATTCTTTCTAGCAGTTGTATATATTTCTTCCATAACTGCATCCTCAGATTCACTTTCCATAGATTTCCCTGTAGGAGTACCCATTACCATTTCATGAATTAAAAACAATCCTTCACTCATGTTTCCCTGTCTCCACATTCGCAATCTATCTTCATGAGTTTCTCTTTTCCAAGGTGGATTTTTAGAAGGTCTTTTAATTCCACTAGCTTCTCTTTGTAACTGATACATCTCGTCTTCCCACTCAACTAAAGCTTCAAATTGAGTTGGTCTCGGTTTCGGAATAAGAGCATTCATTTTCTCTCGTAAATTTCTTAAGACTTTTACATTAAATGAACCATCATCAGGCCAAGTTAAAACACCGTCATTTTTAGTATATCGTTTCCAACTATCGAACCATAAGACAGTATGATATCCGTATTCACCTTCCATATACGCTGCAGGTGTTTTATACTTATGAAGTAGTTTACCACCTCGCGTTTCGATTTTCTTGTCAGGTGAAAATAAATTCTTAAACTTCTGAAATAATGTTGGCTTTTTCTCAACATGTTTAAAATGATAACTCATTTTTAAGAGTTAAATCTAATTCACAAAATCGTTCGTAAAATATTTCCGGGATGTTCCGTAAAACAACCAATCCGTGCGCGAAACACACCAACAAGCCAATGACAGTTGAGCTACGTCACTTTTCTGCTCAACCAATAAATTTAGAGTTTTTCCGAAGGACCAATCAGCTCACAGGCCGTCAGAGACTCAAGAGCCAATCAGAATATAGCTTGTGACGTAGGTCACCCAATCCCAGCGCGGCTCTGTGACGTACACAGCAGCTGCGGTTTCTCGTTTCTCACTCCTGGCGCTTACCCCTCCTTCACAAAATCTTTTCACAGCGCCATTTTAAGAACACTTTTCAGTGTAAATTAATTTTTTAACGATGACTATAAGGACAACATCTGTTCGTTTCACTATTTAGGATAGTTTACATACATTCAAGTATCCACACTTCGGAATAGACGGCGCTATTCACACTAAGGATAATATTCAATTGTCAGTAGAGTAACCTTACCCCACCCTTCTAACACGTATAATTATGAACTCGCTTTGCTCTGAACCCACCGCGAAGTGAAAGTTCTAAGAGTTCCACTTGAACATAAAATACAATTCAAACTCGCACTTTCACACTGAAATTTCCCTAATTTCAAACACACATGAAATCCGTACAGGACTCTCACCTGTTTATAGAGATCATGCACCGTTAGCAAAATAACGACGTTATCTGTACAGGGCTCTCACCTGTTTATAGATATGAAACATGTACCCGTACAGGACTCTAACCTGTTTATAGATAATCATGTACCGACGCTAATTTACCCTTCACTCAAGCTCGGATATAACTAATACTCTCATCACAGTGAGTTTTATGGAAGGCGCTTTGTCCCTATTCTCATGCTGCTCTAATTTCTTAGAAAATCCTCACTATACAAGATTCAGACCTAGCCCTAAAACTGTGCTGCTCGGCGACAACACTATGGTACACGGCGATACCTCTTGTGATACTCGGCGATATCACTACAAACAGAACAGATGGCTTGCGTGACTAATTTCTCGCCACACAATCTATACCGGTATAGCTTACAGATAGCACGAAAAACGAACTTAACATGTGTTAAAACATCGATCCTATTTCCATACCATAACGTTTTAGTAACCCTTAGCAACCAACATATTACCTTGGTTACCCTTAGCAACCATCAATTTCTGCTACCAGAGAATTGATCCAGCGGCCTATAGAAAATATATCATAAACAACGCTACCCAACTTCATAACCTATAAACAAAATTCTATACTAAATATGGACCCATTTATAAACCTGACATATTTTGGGCCTACTGAATCAGGTGGTCAGTTTAAATCTATATACACATTATCTACAAACTATATACATTTTTATACATCTGCGAAAGAAATATTATCATTAGAATAAAACATAACTATTTAAATGACCACCATTGGTGACGTGATCTAGCTAATAGTAACCTACACTTCTGAATAACCAAGACCAGCTTGTTTGTCAAAAGTAAGATTTTATTTACTAAATTATGGTATATAAGTTGATAGTTTTATAAATGAATTTTATTTGCAATAAAGCAAGCATGATTGTAATGAAATATGAGAAAAATACAATTTAAGCAAGTGAATCAAAATCAAAGTGAATATTTAAAGTTTAGCATTTCTAAAACTTAATTCCCTAACTGAGCTAAATAGATAGAAATTAAAATAAAGTTCTTTGAGGATTCTTACGTGCTCCAAGCAAAGTCCAACAGCACATCACCCTCATCGGAAAGTCAGAAAGCAGCAGCCAGCCCATCCCTAAGGGCATGACTTTTTATACCTTTCTATGCTAACTAAACTACGCAAAGGAAAGTTTTCAGAAATCCTCGACGTCCCATTGGCTGAGAGTGACAAGTGACATGTCACCCACTTTCCAAAAAGTTCCATTAAATCATAGTTCTTAGAGACCATTGTCCCTTCCGAGTGCAACCAGGAGCTTCCTAATGTTGCAACAAATGTATAAAGTCATTCTCGCAGCGTCCATAGACTTTCGATTGACTTCCGCGGATGCCAAGTTAAGGACTGACAAAATGTTCTTTTTCGACCTTGGCCATGTCCGACAGAATGATGACAGCACATTAGTTTTTGCTTTGTGAACGCAGCTTTTGACGAATAATTTATTTCAGAATGGGCGTCTCGTGACTTTCTGCAGAATTACAAGTCAGCTCTTTTCTGCGACTCAAGTAGCTAGGCCCAAAAGCAGGCAACTTATGATTTCTAATATAAAACAAACACAAGAAAAGTATTAATGTAAGAAATAATATAGATTCTGTATCCACCCCAAGTTTTACTAATTAATTAACCCACCCGATTAATCAAAATGTTACCTAGCCATTGCAAACAAATAAAGCAGCGTTTATATCTACCAGTCTCCGTTATTCCATGAGACTCATATGCACCTAAAATAGTAGAAATGACATCACACAGACAAGGAAAAGCAAAACAAGCACATGCTTCTTTTAAGTTTGCAGCAGTTAGTAATGACAAAAACGAAAACAATAAATTATTTTATTATTTTGCACGAACAAAAAGATGCAACAATTATGCACGTTTATGAGCACACATGTTAGTCCCCCCATGTGTAAAGTTTAATCTAAGTTGTATTAGCACGACATATCACAAATCATTAATATTATTATTCACGTTATGGAAAATGTGACTTCGCGAGTTTAAACAAAATTTTGTTTTCTATCTCGCTCCATCACCACTTGTGGGCCTGTTTTATTTTTCTGGTAGGCTGGTTTGTACTGTTGATTTACCTGATATTGCCATAAACATTGCCTACAGCAAGCACAAATACATGCAGTCGCCCACACCTTGAAAAAACTATATACAGCATGTTTGTACAAGTTCGACACTGCCCTTTAGTTGGCTGATTCGCTAATGTGGGCCACTTTTATTTTGGTACTTGGGCCTATTTTCTGTCCTAGTTTGACTCTGTATTGAGTGGGTCTGGCTCAGCTTGGAACGTACTGCAACTTGGTGATAGTGTTGAGGGGAATACATTTTAATTGGAGTAAATGCGATTTTGTGACTACATTCTTGATATAACGAATAAGAGAATTATTTTGTATAGTTACTTCCATCAAGGGTCAGTGTGCTCCTCAGTCAGGCCTTTGGGCCCTGGCCCCATTGCACCTTCTGCACCAATGGAAGCTTCTCCCCTTAATCACCTAATAATGTCTGTCTGAGTTTTTCTGCCGTACATGCTTTATTGTCAAATTGTCTTTCCTCATTAGGCTCAGCATGAAAGTGCTAGAAAAATGTGTATGTGCTTAGAATTGAATTTCGCCATCCACTAAAACCTTACGATGTTTATAGAAACAGCCTATGGAACAAGTTCATGAGGGACCCCATGAAACATAAGCAATACAAACAATGTCCAATAACCCACAGAATTGCGCCTGATTGCATAGGTGCTTTTTCCAATGACAGCATATGAAACATTAAGCCTGTGTCTTCTCACGGGGATAATAAATAACCTGGCTGGTAGAAGGTAATCTGTGTCTACAATGAATTGTCAATGGCTCTCCATAGGGAACAGTCGCTTTGAAGACTTTAAGACTATTTGCAAGGAATATGGATGAAGAAATGCGTAAACACAGCACGGAGAGAAACAGATCTTACTCGAAAAAAATCTCTACAAGGAGCATTAAAAGCCTTTCAGGTGTTTACTCACTCAGAAAAATAAATCTCATGGTATCAGTTCTTTTCATGCTTTTTTTCTACATTTATTAGTTTGTTGTGGGAGAAAAAGTTTAGAAGAGCGATCGGAGCGATAAAAAGGCAATTTAAAGGCAGTCTGCAGGTTTTAAACTCTCCTCTAGAACTGTGAGTTTAATCAGGAGGTAATAGACAGAGAAGACAATTGCCTCTCGTTATCTCCCGATTTAAAATATGTGCTTTGGAAATGTGTCATACTTCTCTTTCAAATCTGCCGTGTGTCAGAATGTCCTGTACTTTTTTTTTCTTTTTACTTTTTTGATTGAGGGACAGGCAGCAACTCCGACGGCCTTTGCCGGGCCCCGGGGGAAGCACAGTCGCAGACTAGTCTTCCCCCGGGGTCTTTCGCGCAGGATAGGACAGGCAGGGGAAGGGGAGGAGTTAGGGGGTGGGTATATAGGCGCAGGGGAGGATGGGATCTTCCTCTTCCTGCGCCTGGCACCATCGGGAGGGTAGAAAGAAAGGCCACCCACCCACCCGGCAGTTGGAGGTGCGGTTTTTGGGTAGGTCCTTGGCGTTGCCAGTTTAGGCCAGAGCTGCTTTAGGCGGTACTTTGAAGGGACAGGGGGTCAAGAGCGGGCACACCCATCCCTTGGGGGGGGAGTTCGAATTGCGGATAGAGGCATGACTGGAAGGACGCAAGGAGCGGGCTGGATGACAAGTGATTGATGGGCAGGAATAAGGTATGGTATGGAGCTTGTAGGGGTTTGTGATGAGGTGGAACGGGTGAAACGAATGAGAGGGTAGTGTGAGTGGGGGTTTGATGTTATTTACCTGTTGATGTTTATTGTTATGTAAAGATTACGCAGCCTGGTCTAATAAAATGGCCTTTTACGCTGACACACTGCGTGGTCTGTTTATTGCGCGAATCCCAGAGAAGCTGGACCCGTTCTCTTCCCTTAAACAGGCTTTCATCAAAGATAGTAGGGTCGCTGCCAAGCCCTCCATTAAAATCCACAGCTAGTGTGTCACATTTAACCCGTTGTTCATTGTTTGAGATCTATCAAAAAACTGCCAAGGAATTAAAAAAGCAGCGTGAAATTAGGATTAGTAATCCACATGAAAATGTTATTGAATGAATGGCTTTATTTCGATATCTAAAATATCATAAAAGCAGAAATACAACATTTTAAGAGCAATAAGAACAGTTACATTCCATTTACACAGATAAAAACTTATAAAAGCAGATAATACAAGCATTAAATAGCCAATGAAAGCCTTTTCAAACAAATTAACCATGACCTTTTTAAAAACTTGAACACAGCGCAAACAACCAAAGTGCGTGTATCGGATTTTAAAATACGAAGCGCCTCTCTATACTGCCGGGTACCTAATTGTATACATAAGGGTTTGAGCCATCTCCGCCTCGGCAATACATATGCTGGGCATTCGAAGAAGATATGGGCGACCGATTCTACACGTGATGGGCAGGTCGCACAGAAGGGGGAAGACAGGTGGGAAAATTCCCAGCGAGCAGTAAATTCGCCTATGGGTAGTGTCCCCACTCTAAATTTAAAATACAAAGCCCTATCTATTGGGTTAGAAATAATGTCTTGATAAGGTTCATAGGCCACCACGTCCTTCATCTTCACAAAATCATCAGTGGATTTGCAATGTTTCAGATCAGTGGAGTTTAAACAATGGACCCAGCTCCAGTAGAGTTTCTTGAGAACAGCTTTAGGGGGGGCGGTCCTGGCTTCCCACGCATCCCCAAGACCCAAAGCTCCTAGCAGCCGTTTCACATCCCTCAGCCACCTGATCTTAGACCAGCCCTCCATAGACATGACCTCTGCCAAGGCCTCTGCATATGAGGCCAACTCGGGCACACGCCACAATCGCGCCCAGAGCAACAAGGGGCGGATTTGGGCTTGATCCTTGATCGATCTACAACCCAAATCCATTAACACGGGTACTGTTGGGGTGCTCTGCGGGAGAGCCATCAGGTCTTTCCGAAATTTTCTCTCTGATCTGGCTAACACTTCAAGGTTACCCATACCCCACAATTCCGCCCCATACAAAGCAGCGCTAACCCCTCTAGCTTTGTAAATCTCCAAAACTGGGGCAATAGGCTTAAATGTAGAGGAACGTTGCTCCTTGAGTAATGCGCCGCCCACCATTTTGTGACTCAATAGCATCTGTTGAATGTGCGAATTCCAATGCATTGAATCCGAGAGACGGATGCCTAAGTAATCAAATTCAGACACCCTCTCCAGGGGCACGAAGTTCAGCCCCTGGGGGCGGCCCATTTTTTTAGGCGGGTTCAAGACCTGAAACTTTGTTTTATTAGTATTGATTATCATGCCCCGTTGTGAGCAAACTCCTGATAGCTATTTAGGAGACTCTGCAGGCCCACAGGGGTCTTAGAAATGAGCAGGGAACTCCTGATAGCTATTTAGGAGACTCTGCAGGCCCACAGGGGTCTTAGAAAATGTTAATATAAAAGTTAATTAAAAAAAATCTAAAGTGTTATCCCATGTCACAATGAATGCCTGTATCAAGTCAGAACCGGGTAGTGAACCCTGCTCGCACACTACAGCAGTGGCTGTAAAAACCAGTATAGCCTCCACAAAAAAACTCATCAGTGGACCATGCCTCTTGAAGTAAGACAATATCAACCTCCTTGACAAATTTCAAGCAGCTGTCATTTGTCAATTTATTGGCCACACCAGCAATATTCGAACTCAAGGTCTTTAATATATTTAATCCCCCTACAGTATTAGCAGGATCAGAGGAGCTGAAATATGAGATCCTAGGTTGGGGTATAGTACCTACAGGGAGAGATTTACCCCACAACAGTCAGAGGTTTCCCCAGACTGAGACCCCAGTCAATAACACTGCTGTACTCAAGAGTACTGAAAAGTGGTCTTGAGTTGAAGGCAAAACGACTTGCAAAAACGAGGAATGAGAGCATATGGGATGAGGCCTGGGTGGGGGCTTCAAAACACCCACACGCCTAAAGTAAAAATCCAGAGAAAGGACTTTTATAGACCCAGGGACATCCATTCTAGAATAAAACATTTGCAGCAAAGACTCCACAAATCCAGTTTTTTTGGAGTTCCCGAAGAAAAAAATCATCTTCCAATTCTTTTACCATAGGGTGTGTTTGGTGGGGCACCCAACACACCCTGCACGCAAACAGAACTTCATTAACCCTTTCGCTGCCAGGCCCTGCTCCCTACCCCCCTACCCCCGGGACATGCCCTTTTTGGCTATTTGGGGTAGTTCACGCTTAGGCCCTCATAACTTTTAGTCCACATAAGGTAACCACGCCAAGTTTTTGTCTATTTCTTCCAACAAGCCGAGGATTTATGGATTCTCCTGGAGGAGATTGAGAAATTAGGTAAAATACAGCAACTATTTGGGTTTTTGGGGGAAAAATGTGAAAAAAATGCTGCGGCAGAAAGCCTCTGGTTTTTTCGCTGCAAATAGTATCAACGAAGGCTTTATGGTGCGAAAATCAACTGCCATCTTAGGAAACCTACCAAACCCAGACATTTCTGAAAACTAGGCACCCTTGGGAGCCCAAGGGGGTGTAGCTTGTGTGCATCCCCAATGTTTTCTTACCCAGAATCACCTGCAAACCTCAAATGCAGCTTAAAAAATCATACTTTCCTCACATTTTTGTGTGGGAATGTTGTGAGGTCATCAGGCCAACATGAATTTCCTATCACACAGCATTCCCCCAGGTCTCCCGATAAAAATGTTATCTCACTTGTGTGTGTGGGCCAAGTACCTGTGACAGGGAAGGGCGCAAAACGTATTGTGGAGACATCAAAATAATGTATCACAAAGTGACCTGGTTTTGCAAGAGGGGGCACCTGTAATATTGGTCCAGGGTTAGGTGGCCACCTATGGAATCCTACCAAACTCAGACATTTCACAAAACTAGACATCCGGGGAAGTCCAGGGAGGTGTGACTTGCATGGATCCCCATCGTTTTTCTACCCCGATTCATCTGCAAATGCACCAAAACGCTGGAGGATCCATGCAAGCCATACTGCTAGCCAAGCCCCATCCACGGACACCATCAGCCAAGAGCCATCCATGCACACCGCCAGCCAAGCATATCACCAGCCAAGCGATGGTCCACGCACATCGCAAGCCAAGATACAGTCCACGCACAATGCCAGGCAAATGCTAGTCCACATACACTGCCAGCAAAGCACGAGTCCACACACACTGCCAGCAAAATGCAGGTTCACAAACAGCCAGCCAAACACCAGTAAACACAGACAGTCAGCAAAACTCCAGTTCAGATACACAAACAGAAACGTTTACTGGTGTCTTATGGTTTTCTGCCCTTCCTAGGAGAAGATGTGCCTAAACGTATCGCTGATCTGCCCCCAAGGGAGGCAGAAGCAGACAAAAATGTGTTTACAAAACATAGGAGAGCAACCCTTGCCCAAGGGGCTGCTCCCTGACATACCCATGAACATATCTATCGTGCCTAGTGGGCTTTCTGCCCCCGGGGGGGAAGATCGGGGGCTATTGCCCCATCCAAACAAAGGGGGGCAGAAAGACCGTGGCTTTTCTTTTGGGGGGGGGGGCATTGGAAACTTTCACCTGCAGCTGCGTGTGGCCGGGCTTGGCTCCGCTGTGCGTTGTTGGCCGGGCTTGGCTCCGCCATTTGTCTTCTTCTTGCGGTGGGTGCTCCCGGCCGGGCTTGGCTTCGCCGGGGGCGAGTGTGATTGACTACAACCCCCAGCAGCCCCAGCGCGGCAAGGACGCCGCCGCCCTCACAAACAGGGAGCGCCGGACGGCGCATAAAGGAGAGTGCGCCTTCGAGTTCTGCGGGGGGCACAGGAAACTTTCACCTGCAGCTGCGTGTGGCCGGGCTTGGCTCCGCTGTGCGTTGTTGGCCGGGCTTGGCTCCGCCATTTGTCTTCTTCTTGCGGTGGGTGCTCCCGGCCGGGCTTGGCTCCGCCGGGGGCGAGTGTGATTGACTACAACCCCCAGCAGCCCCAGCGCGGCAAGGACGCCGCCGCCCTCACAAACAGGGAGCGCCGGACGGCGCATAAAGGAGAGTGAGCCTTCGAGTTCTGCGGGGGGCACAGGAAACTTTCACCTGCAGCTGCGTGTGGCCGGGCTTGGCTCCGCTGTGCGTTGTTGGCCGGGCTTGGCTCCGCCATTTGTCTTCTTCTTGCGGTGGGTGCTCCCGGCCGGGCTTGGCTCCGCCGGGGGCGAGTGTGATTGACTACAACCCCCAGCAGCCCCAGCGCGGCAAGGACGCCGCCGCCCTCACAAACAGGGAGCGCCGGACGGCGCATAAAGGAGAGTACGCCTCCTCGTCCCGCGGGACGCGCGCGGGCTTGCGCCGGGCTAAGCCCGGGCAAAGGGCGGGCCCTCTGTGGCCCTCAGGGGACTGAAGGAGACTGGACTGGGCCTGGACCCTTATATTTCCCCTTTGGACCAATTTCGCACCTGGGGAGCGTAAGATATTCGATTTACTTTTAATTGTGTGTTGTATAGGTTGTTTCAGTATTAAGTGCTTAGATTGACGGGTATCTGTTTACAAGTATTAGTTCCATTTATATTCACTATGTCAAAAACCAAAAATTATAAGGTACAGGTGGGCCCTGCTACTCTTGATAATTTTCTGGTAAGGAAAGTAAGTCAGATAAATAACAACAGACGTGCATCATTGGGGAAAAGCACTGTGGTAGGGGAAATGTCATTGGAAAATTCCCCTATCAGTTTGTTACAAGGATGTGTAACTAACTCGGCTGATGTCATCTCTATTGACCCTCCTGTGTCCATCTTAGTTAACGTGGAGGCTCATTCTGACCCTCAGGTGCTGTCATGTCCTGATACTAGCCCTGATACTATTGTGTTACCTGAGCCCCAACTAGAAACTAGGGCCATAAGAACTTGTAGAACACTGTCTCAAAAGGTAATTGGGAAGCAAGATAAATCAAAAAAGAAAAAGGATGGTAAGGCTATTTTTAGCCCTGTAATACCTACCCCTTTTGTTTTTACGGGCACTAACAATGATGGTAATGATAATGGTGTAAGCATAACCCCTGATATTTTAGCTTCACTTATAAAAAATCTAGAAGCTTCTTTGACAACTAAATTGGAGGAGCTTATTAAACCATTAACGAGTAAGATAGATAACCTAGCAAAGGAAGTGACAAGGCTGGGTGGTCTGTTATCAGTAAAGAATGGTGTTTCCTCTAGTGGAAGTGTACACTCTGGGGGGAATGGCAGAGAACCTGCGAAAATTAATGATATATGTAATAAGGCAAGGGGGAATGCTGCTGTTGCAGTGGTTACTGGTTCTGAAACTTCGATTCGCCCAGACACCCCTGCAGCAGCGGCTCCTTTAATATCATCTACAAAGCAAACAAATAGTAGAGCGCCTAGACCCCCGAGGTACAATCGCTATCTTAATCTACCTCCAGATTGTGCTCCGTTTGTTGCTGTATTAACTAATGTGCCTCCTTGCGGGACACACCCGGCATCACCTTTTGATGAATCCCAATCCTCTTTGAAAAATAAGACTGTGTCTTGGCTCAACAAAAACTGTGGGTTCCCTGTGTCATACTCGGAACAAATTATGACAGTAAGACGTGTAAATTGGGTAGGGCCATCAAAAAAGACTGGGGTAGGGGACTGTATAGTCGTAAATTTTAAACACCCCCAGCACGTGGCAACTATCCTTTTGAGAGCTTCTGCATTGGTATATAACACGAATAGTATTTGTGTACGTCCCTTGGGATATTTTTATGCCCATCTGTGTAAACCTACAACACAACAGAACTTAACCAGGCGGGGGCTTGAACCTTACACTCCTGTGCAGGAGTCTCAGTTCCTTTATAATGTTACTAATGTTACTAATCCTTGTGGATCTGGTGGGCCCATTAGAACTTATAATAGGAGTTCAAGTAACGGCCACTATCATCATGGGTTGAACATAAATACACAGAATAGATTCGAAATGTTATCCGGTCTTGAGCAGTGTGACTGACTGGGGGCACCTGCGGCTCAGATTATTAGGGCTTCAGGTGAACCTACAAATTTTTTGAATCCGGTGGGTAGAACTTCAGGAATCCTTGCTGTCTCCTGGAATATTGCTGGTCTTGCGGCCAAAATGTCTGATGCAAACTGGGTCACTTACATCAAGCAGTTTTCTATCATCTGTCTTCAAGAGACCTGGGAGCTGGGCTGTAATCTGTTTTTAGAAGGGTATAGGGCCTTCTTTGTGCCGGCCCTGCCTTCTGTGCGGGGTAGGCCCAAGGGGGGACTTGTAGTCTTTGTCTCCATACTGATTTCGTGTGCAGTACGGAGATTGGTAGCCCAGCATACAGGGGTCATGGGACTAATTCTTTCTGGTGGCAATGTTCTTGTGGGACTGGTGAATTTTTACAATGCTGCTCTTGATAGTGCAGGTCCGAAGCATATCCATGTTCTTAATTCCTTTGTCTCTAGTTTTATGGAAAAAATGGGCCATAACCTCTTGATTATGGGGGATTTTAATCTGCATCCATGTGTCGATCCATTGCACAAATGTTTACCGGAAATGATCTGTGCGCGCGCAGATTGTCTGCATATGGAGCATACCTTAGAGGGGGAAATGTGTAATGACCTAATGAATGACCTTGACCTCTCTTTGGCTATGTCTCTAAAAGATCCTGCATACTGTTTTGATATCCCTACTTTTAAGGGACATGGTAGGGGCACCTTCATTGACCATATTCTTGTCTCGAGAACTATGCAAACTTTTGTAGACTCTTTTTGTATCCTCCCTAGTGAATTTAGTGACCATAATCCTGTCACAATCTGTCTGAACTGTCCATGGGGGAAAAGTGGTCCCAAAAATACTGTTCAAGGAAGTCTGGGCACAACAGATGGGAGGAGGCGGCTAAAATGGTCAATTGACTCAGCGGATGCACTCTATAAAAACATCTCTGAAGGGTGTGCAGAGTACATTGACGTCTGTATTAACGGGGGAGTTGAACCTAAATTGGTTCTAGAGGCTTATCAAAATATAGCGGAGAAGGTGTCAGTGTTCCTATCTGTTCCTAATAAAACTCACACAAAAGTCGGGCCGAGATGGTTTAGCCATGATTGCACTGTAGCTGCTCGCAAGCTGAGGCTTGCTTTGTCAGCTTCCCCGAGGGATCGGGAGGTTGTAAAACTCTGTAGAAAGGAATATAAGGCTATTACCATCTCCCGTAAGGAGCTATTGAAGAAAGAGGCGTGGGAGGAATTGCTTGACCCCTCTACTTTGAATAGCAGTACTAAATTCTGGGCTTTGGTTAAAAAACCTTTCTTGACCGAGGACCCCGATGACGGAATTACTTGCTGTATAACCAAAGAGGAATGGGAAGGCCATTTTAAAAGTCTGTATTACTCTGAAAACGCTACATTTATGATAGATGCCCCCTGTGACAGGGTTAGCCCTATTATTTTTTACGAAAGCGAGGTTTTGGCAGCCATAATGGGCCTCACTGCCAATAAAGCGCCAGGGCCTGATGGAATACCCCCTGATCTTTACAGGTCTGATCCAGCTTTCTGGGCTCCCATTCTGGTCGCCGTATTTAATGCAGCGGCCACTGTGGGATGTCCAGATTCTTAGGGACTATCAACTATAGTTCCTGTATTCAAGAAGGGAGATAGGGGAAGTCCACTTTGCTATCGTCCCATATCCCTAATTGATTCATTGGTAAAGATCATGGGGAGAGTTATACTCCAACGCTTAATAAGTTGGTCGAATGAGAATCACATTCTGACAATCTCTCAATATGGCTTTTGTGAGGGGCGCTCAACCATAACGCAGTGTCTCAATCTGTTCCTTATTCTGAATAAATATACTGTCGTTCAGAAGGGAGTAATTCATCTTGCCTTCATGGATCTCTCCTCAGCCTTTGACTGTGTCAACAGGGGGAGGCTGTGGAGGACCATGAAGGAGAAGGGAATAGATGGGGGAATTGTGGAGTTCCTTGCGGATCTGCACAATGAAACAAGAGCCACTGTGCTATATATTGGAACAAACAATATCGACAACTGAAATATTAGGAAAATTGCTACATATTGGCAAATGTAGATTTACTATTCATTACTCCACATCTAGCTATTTTGAATATATACATAGAGAGAACTATATATATATTGTGACAAGGACTCTGTGCCAAAATTCGTAGACGCTTTTTACCGATTTACTATTCTGATGGAATAAACAACATCTTATAAATGCAAGCCCTGCCGAGTGCTGTTCTTTCCCTGCGGATTTCTTTGGCAGAAGAGCAGAAGAAGTCTTTTTCTATATATATATATTTGGGGGGGCCTTGGGGGTCCTTGAGCAGGCCTAGGGGGTCAGGGTGTGTCCACCCTGCCTCCTTTGCGTGTTTTGCGCTTTTATTTTAAGCTTTCTTGTGCCTTGGTTCTACCGAGGCACAAGATGGCTGCCAACACTTCCTGGTTTGGAGTGTTGACAGACAGTTGGCATCCAATCAGCATGCAGCTCATGCTCGGGAGTACAGTACAGAGTACGGTAAGCTCCTCTAGATATACTTATGATTTTACTTATGATTTTCTCAGGAACTACTGAACGGATTTACACCATTCAACAAAAAGCGTGATCTGCGAACAGAACTCTACCTTTTTGCCAAATTTAAGTAATTCCGCTCAGCCTTTCGGGCTGTAGCCCTGGCTAAAGGTCCTATGGAAAATTGCATGTAGAAAACATGTTTTGGGACCCCCCTTTTTCTAGGCCCCTGCTTCACAAATTACCCCCAAACTTTCAGGGAAGGAGCGGAGCGGAGCAGGCCATTTTCATGGAGAAATTCCCGAAGAGTCCCCTTGGCTCCATAGGCTCCATGGGGGCCAACTACCCTTCCTGCTAACTCCCGTAGGTCCCACACAGTGGGTTTGCTGACAGGTGTACTGTGGCCAAGCCCCTTTTCTCCACCACTCTACAAACATGCCTCCTGGCGCACGGCTAGTTGAGGGATGAAGTCCCCTTGGCTCTTGAGGGATCTTGGGGGCCAACTACCACGCCTGTCACCTCCAGTAAGACTCACTCAGCTGGATTGCTGAGAGGTTGTCAGAGGCCATGCCCCCTTTCTCCACCACTCTACAAACGTGCCTTCTGGCGCACTATTGGTTGAGGGAAGTAGTTCACTTTAGTTCCAAGGCCTGCAGGAGTAAAGTGGAAATCATTCCCCAACCAGAAGTACAGCAGAAGGTGTGTTTGCAGAGTGGTGGAGAAAGGGGGTGTGTCGTTCAAGTCCTCTCAGCAATCCCACTGTCTGGGACTTACTGGAGGTAAGAAGATGGCTTGTTGGCCCTCAAAGGCAGTCAGCTTTTAAGGGGATCTCATTCACCAACCACCAGTGCACCAGGAGGCGCATTTGCACAGTGGTGGTGAAGGGGGCGTGGCCTCCGGCGACTTGTCAAACTTTTTCTGTTTTTCTTCTTTTTTTTTAGCGAAGGAGGCTGCGTAGCATCTCTTTCCTCATCTGAATTTGGCCAAGGGGACCCTATCCCCTGGGGCCAGTCTATTATGAAATAGGGAGAGGGTGGCGTGGACTCCCTCTCCCGGCTGATTACAGCCCAGGGGACACCATCCCGGGGACCCGGCCTTTTTCATTTTTTTATTTTATAAAATAACGGTAGGGGGGCTGCATGGCCAATTTTGGCCACAGGGACCCAACCCCCAGGGCCTGCCCTTTATTTTATTCATGTTTTTACTTAGTTATGGGGGGTGGGCCGTGACCCTCCTCCCGAAGCCTATTTTGGCCTCGCCTACCCTATTCCCTGGGGCCAGTCCTTCATAATCTTTTTTTTTTTATGGGGAGTAGGGTCAGTACAGCCCCTCCCCAGGCTAATATTGCCCTGGGGACCCCCGCCCAGGGGCAGGGTCACCTTCTTAGGGACCGTGGGGAAAGCCTTATAGCCCTGTGGTCCCTGCTAGCTCCACACCTCCTGTTGGAGCCAGCATTGCTTTTGGACAGAGGGAGCTGCATTTTTAATGCTCTTGCTTCTGCGAAGTGGAGCAGTGTTTGCTATGGCTTGGTGGGAGTGGTGCTCCCCCCAAGCCATAGCAATCTGCAATGCCCCGGGGGTGGGAATCCTGGGACATTGCTGGAGCTGTACATGGGGGCAGTCCCAGGGCAATGTGGAGCCCCACCCGCCCCCTACATTTGTGAAGTAAGTCCCCTGGGAGATGGTGGTCCCTGTGGCGAGGTCTACAACAGACCCCCTTAATTATTATATGTGTGCCCCGGGGAGGTGGCGGTCCCCTGGGTGGCAGATGCCACGTGGTCCCCACATTTGTGTGAATTAGCCCCAGCAAGGTGGCGGTCCATGGGGCTGTGTGGGGGGCTGGAGACCCACACACATTATTATTTAATATAGCCCTGATGAGGTGGCGGATCCTGGAGCTGCAGGGGGGCCCCATCATTATTCTCATAATGCCCCCAGGGTGCAGAGTAGAAATATCACCGCAAAAATATCGAGGGACAGAAATATTGCCGCAAAAATATAGTGGAGAAGAACTATCAGGAACAAATATATAGTTGACAAGAATATCAACTGACAAGTAAGTAATATCGATTTCATAAATATCTTTGTAATAAATGTTGCTTACAAAAATATAGTTTACAAAAATATCTATTTATTAAAAAATGTATGTATTTTTGTGTTTTGAATGATGATTGTTTGTTATTTTATAATATGTTTTAGAGTTTCACTAGTTATTAATTTATTTGAATTTTAATTCCGCGTTTTAGTTCCTTGGCGGGTTGTGGGTTTATAGGGGAATAGGGTGGGAAGTAATTTAATTTCATAAAATGTATTGAATATTTAATGTGTTAATTGTTAATTGATTAATTAATAATAGTTTAATAATTAGTTGTTAGTTAATTTCAAATAGTCAATTAATGAATAATTAGGTTAATTGCTTAATTAATTTTAGGTGTGTGTTGTGGTGTTTATATGTGTAAATTGTGTGAAGGGTGGTAATTAATAAAAAAAATACTGATTCATTATTAAATACATTTAAGTTAATTACCGTCAATTACTTAGTAATTATTCATTGTAATTGTGTAATACATTTTAAATGTGTGTTTTTTGTGTTAATATGTGTGAATGGTGTGAAAATTGGTAAGTAATTAATTTTTTATTTATTAAATAATCAATAATAATAAATTAATTTTCATTAATTATTTGGTAATTATTAAATTTAATTGTGTAATTAATTGTAGGTGTGTGTTGTGGATTTTATAGTGTTAAATAATGGGTAATTACTTTTTTAAATTATCTTTGTTAATAATAATATATTTACATTTATATATTAATCATGTTAATATTGGAAATTACATTTAATTAAAATATTGATGGTTTTAGTTTTTATTGTTCAGGGATTGAGCGCTTTCTCTACTGCTGCACTCACTGGAGTGGGAATAGTACATTTTACCCCTCCGCTATCCAGCGCTTTCCCTACTGTGGCACTCATTGGAGTAGGAATAGTAATTTTTACCCCTCGCTATCCAGCCCTTTCCCTACTGTTGCACTCACTGGAGTGGGAATAATAATTTTTACCCCTCCGCTATCCAATGCTTTCCCTACTATTGCACTCATTGGAGTGAGAATAGTAATTTTTACCCCTACGCTATCCAGTGCTTTCCCTACTGTTGCACTCACTGGAGTGGGAATAGTAATTTTTACCCATCCGCCATACAGCGCATTCCCTACTGTTGTACTCACTGGAGTGGGAATGTACATTTTACCCCTCCGCTATCCAGCGCTTTCCCTACTGTTGCACTCACTGGAGTGGGAATAGTAATTTTTACTCCTACGCTATCCTGCGCTTTCCTTACTGTTGCACCTACTGGAGTGGGAATAGTCATTTTTACCCCTACGCTATCCAGCGCTTTCCCTACTGTTGCACTCACTGGAGTGGGAATAGTAAATTTTACCCCTCCGCTATCCAGCGCTTTCCCTACTGTGGCACTCATTGGAGTGGGAATAGCAATTTTTACCCCTACTCTATCCAGCCCTTTCCCTACTGTTGCACTCACTGGAGTGGGAATAGTAATTTCTACCCCTCTGCTTTCCAGCGTTTTCCCTACTATTGCACTCATTGGAGTGAGAATCGTAATGTTTACCCCTACGCTATCCAGTGCTTTCCCTACTGTTGCACTCACTGGAGTGGGAAAAGTAATTTTTACCCCGCCGCTATTAAGCGCTTTCCCTACTGTTGCACTCACTGGAGTGGGAATGGTAATTTTTACCCCTCTGCTGTCCAGCGTTTTCCCTACTATTGCACTCATTAGAGTGAGAATAGTAATTTGTACTCCTACACTATCCTGCACTTTCCCTACTGTTGCACCTACTGGAGTGGGAATAGTAATTTTTACCCCTAGGCTATCCAACGCTTTCCCTACTGTAGCACTCACTGGAGTGGGAATAGTACATTTTACCTCTCCGCTATCCAGTGCTTTCCCTAATGTTGCACTCATTGGAGTGGGAATAGTAATTTTTACCCCTAAGCTATCCAGCGCTTTTTCTACTGTTGCACTCACTGGAGTGGAAATAGTAATTGTTATCCCTTCACTATCCAACGTTTTAACTACTAATGTTTTTTATTTGCTATTAAATGTATGTATTTTCTTTTTATAGTTTAATGTATTAATTAAATATAGAATATTTTATTTTAAATTATTTATATATGTGTTTATTTTATTTATATATAATTGAAAAAGATTATAAATTAAATAAAGATAATAGTTAATAAAATGGTTTAAGTAAATATATGTATATGTAAAAAAAAGTTTGTGTTTATATTTAATTAAGTAAGTTTATTTGTTATAATTAGTTAAAATATATATTATATTTAATTAATTTTGTTAATAATATTAATATTTTTTAATTAATGTAATTTATGTTATTAAGACGATATTTTTTAGATCTGTATTTTTTACATCGATATTTTTTGAGTCGAATTATTGTACTTACCTGTTTAAGTACAGGAATTAGATATTTTTGTAATCAATATTTTTACATCGATATTTTTTTCAAATATATTTTTGCAATCGATATTTTAACATGGAACCGCCCCAGGGACCTGCCCAACCTGGGGGCCTATTTAAACAAGTGTGGAGGGCTACGCTCTTTTTTTTTTTTGCATTTTCGGTGGTAGTCACAATTCCAACACGACTCCCGACGAAAATGAATTGAAAAATAAGGTTTTTGGCACTGGATGGTGCCTTTGGGGCCCCCAAAAAAGGCCTAGGCAGTCAGGGTGTTTCTACCCTGCCCCTCCTTTTTTTAAACATTGATTATTGTGACCGAGTTACACAATGGCTGCCAACACTTCCTAGTTTGAATTGTTGGCAGACAATCAGATTTCAGGGACGAGATTGGGAGGGGTCACGGATCCACAGCGTCCCTAGATATACAACTAGATTTTCTTTAAATTTCTCTGCAACTACTAAATGGATTTTGACTATTTAACAAAAAGAGTACTTTCTGGACCAAGAGCAAACTGTCTGCCAAATTTGGTGTAATTCCGTTCAGCAGATCGGCCTGTAGCTGTGTCTCCAATTTCCTACGGAAATTAACATGGAGAATAAGTGTTTTGGGACCCTCTCTTTTTCTCAGCATCCGCTTGACGGATCACCCCAAAAGTTTCATGACCGCAAATGATATGACTGAGCCATTAGTTTTGAAAATTTCATGAGGATTCATCGAACAATGCAAAAGTTATTGGTAAATGAAAAAAATGCTCTTCCTATGGAAACTAGGTCCTAACTATAACTACCTACTGGCAATCACCAGTAGTGAATATATAAGTATATATTTATCAAGGTACATAAATGTAGAGTTAAGCACAGTAAACATATACTTATCTATATATACTTACCTTGTCAATATTTGTTTTTGCTACAATATTCTCCACTCAAGGTATTTCTGTACAATGCATTAAAGACATTATTGCATGGTTTTGCAATTTTCACCTGCACAATTAAGACCAGCCTTTTGTTGGTATTACTGATATATGCTGAAGAGGCATTACACACAAGTCAAGTGCCCAACTGTATTGATTTGTTTCATTCTTTAATAAATGTGCATTATCACACAAGTCTAAAAATCATCCCACACAGAACATTTATTAGGACCCTTTTACACATGTTTCTCTCATGAAGCTAAAGTAGATAGCTGTTGTAACCACAAAAAAGACACCTAGTCTGTTCTTGCTTTCAATTTTGGGAAAGATATATTTTTTACTATTACTGCAGTTACTGCTCTTATAATCGGAGGTCCATTATATGAAATCTGCTGATCCTTCTGGGCCAGATCATTAAATGCATTAAATCCTTTTTTGGAAAGTTAGAGTAATCCAATTACCAAATTCTCTCAAAGATGTCATTACAAAACTGTTTGACTAGAGGGTTAAAAGAACAAGAGAGACAGATCACTGTTTTGAATATTACATTTCCAGCAGTGTCAGCATCATAATGGTGTAATGTATACCTATTTCCTGGGAACCAGTACAATCTCCACAAGACTATTAATTGTGGGATTTTAAGATGAATATCTGAGCCAAGCAAAAGCCAATTTCATTCACATCTTAGCAATACTCAAATCAGGCCATGGAATTTATTTCTAATCCAATCTCCGTTCCTCAGTCATATCACTATTTGACATGTATGTTGTGTTTAAAATATGTCAACATTGTATACATGGTGTATGCTGAAGGAGACTGCATATCAGTCAAAGTAAAGAGTATTGAAGACAGAATAAAATCAGTTTCATTTGCTGGTTCTACTGAATTAAATGCTTCCCAGAGGTATTCCTTTGTTGGGCATACTTTCCATGTTCTTATTCCCCCATTCATGCTACTTTTCACATCTGAGGTTTTGGGTTTGCATCTTAAATCTTTATTGTGGGTTAAAGATGCAAATTCAGAACATTTATGTTTGCTTCCATGTTGCTGATCAGTTGCCAGAAAGTTTGCAGTCAGGATTTGGGGTTTATCTCTCTTTAAATCTTTGGAACAGATAGTGTTTACGTAATTGTTACTTTGATCGGTCATACTTTCAAGATTACCCTGTTTGTCACCTAGGTCTATGTGTGACTTGTAGTATTTTAAATGTGCTGTAGAGAAAACACTTGATGATAGATTTGAGGTTCGAAACCCCAAAACTGCCACTGCAGAACCATTTTTTTAGGTAAGCATAATCTTAACAATTAACTTAATGAAGAAATATCACCAGAATTTTATCAAATTGTTGAAACAAGTTTGGGAAAATATCACTGGACCATTCTAGAAAAAACAAAACATTTTTGATGAATCATCATTTTGATACCAGTTATTTTATCTCAGTAACCAGCTTTCAGTTCTTCCTAAGTTATACTTTGATTGATTCTAAAATGGGAACAAATTCAACAAAATGTGTTTTGTACATCCTTGGAATTTGATTCCTGAGAATCATACCAAATGACCATTTTAAATGAATCCCTAATACTATTGATTTGATTTATTATTTTATGAATGTGCATTGTCATACACGTCCAAAAAATCGACCCATACCAAAGTTTTACTAGGTTCCTTTTACATTTAGAGTACAAGTTTCTTTCGTGAAGCTAAAGTAGAAAGCTCTTGTAACCACAAAAAAACATCAAGGTTGTTCTTGCTTTCCAGTTAGGGAAAGACATTCCTTATTATCACTGCTCTTATTTTTTTGGTTGTTGTGTGTTCTGTTTATTGATTTTCATAGGTTTGAAAAAAAAAAGAAAATACTTAGATACAGCACATATATGGTTACAGAACTAGCATAGGGGTATTGCATAGCCCCAAAGTGAGGGTTAACGACAATGGAAGCACATTGATAATTTACCTCAATAAAACAGTCGTACAGTAACTTAATACATAGATCCATTAACATATATAGTTTATCTTCCTGATTGAACTCTGCTACAGCAGCCCCATATTTTCAATGAGACCACAAGAGGGGTAGAAAAAGCACATCGCAGATAGATGTGTGGTGCCCTGTTCAGTGTAAGTGTAAACACCAATATCACACTGCATAATAGACTAAACAATCATGTAATATCAACTGAAAAGTGGAAATTGCTGTTTACATGCATATTTAGAAGATTTCTGAACTGTCAAACATTAACATCAACTAACTCCCGACTTATTGAGTCCCAGAACGATACCCCATGGAAAATCAATACTGATATATATTCTTCTGTGAGACTAGTATGTCTCTGCTTATCACACCCACCCACACATGTTATCCTGAATGAAGCACAACTCACAGAGGATTCCAGCGTTATGAGTATTGGTCCTCCATTCCCAGCTGGACAACACCTCCACCACCAGAGGTATATCTGACAAATAACCCGGGCATACAGCTCCTTGGAAGGCTATGAGAAATGTGTTCCAGCTGTCTGCTATAGGGAACCTATGCAACCCCAAAGTATCTTCTCTACGAACGGAGACACCTTCAGCTTTGGCCTAATTAAGAAGAAAGTGGGTCCACCCTATCAAGGATGGTGGATCATTGGATTTTCAGGATCTCGTTATGAGCCGTTTAGCTACAACAAGGCCTAAATCCAAGAATCTATTTGTGGCTCTATGTTTTTTGTCTTAAAATATATATATCCCCAGTAAACATTTCCCAGGTGTTTGATATGGATCTGTCTGTGCAGTTGGAGAGCTGTTGCACCACCTCCTCCCTGTAATGACACATCCCCGGACATGACCACAACCTGTGTATAATGCCAACATCATGCAGAGAACACAGAGGACAACTCATGTCGTATACACCCAGTGTACGATGTATAATTATATCAGTCTGAATCTGACTTTGAGGGGGATATGCACGGGACCCGCTAATTTTGGTATTCCATTCCTTCGTTGTGCATGGATAACTAAGATCCATCTCGAATTTCAAGCACAGAGGAGTCAGATCCACTGCTGTGTGAAGATGCAGTGCATCCACAAACCGGCGAATTAAATGGCGGCTGTCTCCCATAACATGTATATATTGAAGCACTAGGTGTGTCTGTGGTTCTTGCGATATATCCCGCCATTTGTCACGCAGCAGACTAATCCACGAAGCGTTTGTGAGAAAGAGTCCTGTAGGTATGCCATCCTCCTGTGTCAAAACGCTCTATGGGATAAGTGCGCCATCTTGGCAGAGGTCACCCAACATGTGGATACCTGCTGAGTGCCAGGCATTTAAATCTGCCATGGAGGTTGTCCCATTGCCTCTGGGCCTTCCCTGAGTGGAACTGCTGGCGCATATGGTGTAATGGTTTTGGTGAGTAGCAGAGATCTGCAAAAGCATCGAGTAGTCACTTGTAGCAGCAGTGGGAGAGGACCAGGTCTGCCGCCACAGGAGCGTAGCATTGAGAGTATGTCATTTAATGTGTGTGGATTATCTGTCCCAGCTGTGTCCATCAATTTTAGTCCCGCCACCCATCGGTCAATCCATTGTAGTTAATTCCCGAAGTATGTGTTTGATTGTTCAGAAGAAGAAGGGCGGTAAATGTAATGGTCGGTTAGATAAATAATAAAGAAGTCTTGTAAGGACCACCATCTTGATGAGTGACACCCTGCCTACTACAGAGAGGGCAAGCGTCTTCCAAAATTTCATTTGTGATGATAGGGAGGTGAGAGCCCTTGTAAGGTTGCCATCCAATAGGTCCGGGTTTTCCTGGTACACCCTAATTCCCAGATAGCGTAACATGGTTGGCTGCCAGTCAACTGGGACACCATTGACCTTGAGCACTGGATTAGGAGTGTGGGAGGCGAATGGGAAAAAACATGGCATCCCCAGTTAACCCACAGCCCGACAAATGTGCAAATAGGGTGAGTGGGATATAGCATCCGGTATGCTCCCGAAATCTCATATATAGAGCAGCAGATCATTTGCATATAGGGAAATTGCATGTATATCTCCTTCCAATGGGATGCCCCATGTTATTGCGGAGGTCCTCATGGCTATAGCCAACAGCTCAATGGCCAATGAGAAGAGGAAGGGGAGAGGGGAAGAGGGGGCAACCCTGCCTGGTGCCCCTTCCCACATGCATGCATTTTCTAGACTTGAAAGTTGAAATAATAGCTAATAAACAACACACTTCACTATACAGAAAACTAATAGCGGGGAGCAGTGTACTCCATGCGAATAGCTGCCCCTTGCACATTTAAAATGGACCATACACTATGGGGAACTAGCTAGAATCAAAAGAAATTGCAGTACACCTGCACCATATGAACTAGCAAAGGATGGCCTCATGCTGAGACTAAGGACAAGGGGCTATCCCAACAATGTATTGGAAATTGGTGAAAGGAGTGCGTCAGGTCTTAAAAGAGTGGATGTAATCTTTGGTACCTACAATGAAACTGGGGAGAACACAATTCTATGGTTTATTACTACCTTCTCAGATCAATCAATGATTATAAGACATTACATAATGGAACAACATTGTATTACCCACCATTTTAGGAGTGAGTCCTAAGTTTACATACTGGAAAGTTAGACCTTTAAGAGATCACCTAGTAAGTAGCCATTTTGAGGGAAAGAAAAAGAATATAACAGATGTGACCACAATAAGAGGTATTTTCTCTGTGAATTGAGCAAGATTATTTGAACACCCCGACGATATCCATTCATATTCATATTGTTGTCACTTTCTACAAATATGGTATCCGTAGTTGCCCTTTCTGTACTTTCAAGGAAACTATGTATTTAAAGTCCACTTTTTTATGTTTACTGTATTTACCATAAACAAGACAATCATGTTGAAATGCATTGGTTTATTTAATCTGCACAAAAAGTAATAAAGGATCTTTTCTTTACTTGTACCCACCGACAGGTGTGCATTCTTTGCTGAGAGTGTACAGCTTGGAGTTGGCATTTTTGGGTTTCCAACCGGCTGAACATGCTGCGCCTTGCTAGGGCTGGAGGCAGACAGCACATGAAGTGTTCAGTGTTGTTCGCTGACATAGATAGATAGATAGATAGATAGATAGATAGATAGATAGATAGATAGATAGATAGATAGATAGATAGATAGATAGATAGATAGATAGATAGATAGATAGATAGATAGATAGATAGATAGATTGATAGATAATGTTTTTTAACCCAGTGGCGGTCTCTTCCCAGTAGTTTGTTTGGACCAGGTTTCCAATGAAAAAATATTTTTTTTGTTTGCTCATACCTTTGGCATTGTTTCACAAATCTTCACAAAAGTTTACAAATAAGAGTTTCATGCTCCCCATCTCCTTCTGTAAAAGTTTCAGAGTGATGTGTCATGGGGAAGAGAAAGAGGGGGGTCCCAAACTGCATTGTCCCCATTCATTTTTCCATAGTAAAACTGAACAGCAATTCTGCTAATACTGCTAAATGGAATTACACCAAATGTGGCAGAAAGATAGATCTCGGTCCAGAAATCGTGCTTTCTGTGATTTGGTGTGAATCTGTTCTACAGTTTTCAAGAAGCTAAGCCTCAAAGTTTATAGATATTTCACACTTTGGTGAATCCGTGGAGGCAACAGATCTTGACATAAGATCTGATTGGCTGCCACTACATAAACAAAGATGTGGGGGCAATGATTTTAGGATTTCAGGGACTCAGTACCTTCCTTTTTTTTATCTGTAGGGGATCCAGAAATCTGCGGCTCCAATGAAAAAAAGCAGGCTTTGCCTGTTTTCATTATGAGTCCCCCGGGGTGAAACATGATCCAGGTGGTTGGCAAATGTATTGCAAAAGGGGAGGGTGAGAGTAGTCCCCTCCTCAAGCCTTTTTCAGGTTCTGAGGGTCCCTGCCCCTGGGGACAAATTTTATTAATAAAACAAAAAGTGGCCTGCTTCCGCCAGGTGAGCAGCAGGTGCCGCAGGCCCTGGTGCACCCCTTCAGCACCTAATGAATGGAGACATGGTGGGTGCCCTGATTGGGCACCGAGGGACCTGACTGGGGAGACTGCTGGGGCCTTGGGGACCTTGGGTCTCCCCCCAAGACCCCAGCAGTGTTTCCTAATTAATGGAAACATTGTGGATGCCCAGGGTGACCAATGGGGTTCCCACCAAAAATAAAAAATAAAAGTAGCAGGGCCCGCAAGGTGGGGCATGGGGACTCTGGGGGCTCTTGTGCTCTCCTTACAGCCCCCAATCAATGGAGAAATTATGAGTTCCCTGGGTGGGCACTGGGGCCTCCATGAAAAATTCAAGAAGTAGCCAGCTCCTGCCAGGGTAGCTGGAAGGGCTGGTGGGGCCAGATAGCTCCCCCTGCAGTACCTAACAAATAAAGACATTGTAGGTGCCCTGGATGGGCAATGGGGCACACACCAAAAAGTAAAAAATTGACTGTCAAACATGCAAAAGAATAATAAAATAGTGTCAGGGGCTATTACCATATTGTCCAGTGTACAGATTAGTGCTCTAAAAGGCTTTTATTTCCTCCATTGGATGTGATACCCCTTTGTGATCAGTCAGTTCAACGGGTCATTTTTCCATTATTCATGTGATCTAAATTCTTCATTGAGAACATTTTTCATCACCACTGTGTGGTCAAAGACAGCAACATTTTCTATTGAGTCATTTGATGTTTTCTCTTAAAGGCACCTACATGTCATAAAGTAGTCAATCCAAGTATAACAGAATGCCCACTGTCCTATTTTAACACATTCATTAAATGTCGACTTTGGCCCAAACAAAAAAACCTGTATTATGTAAGGGATAAACACTTTTCTTGATCCAGTATAGGCACACTAGTTCATCAATGAGAGGTAAAATACCAAAATTCAGAATAGGTGGTTAATGTTTATTTGAAGGTTTCATGTAGGTTATAGATCTTGATGTGTGGGAGGACTCAATTTTGACTACTATGCAATATGCTGGGATGTGGCTAAAAACGGATTAATCATTAGTCATTAGTTAAAATCAGAAACCGTTTTCTTTATCTTTTCCATTTTCTGCTGTGGTTAGGAGTGTGATAATGTGGGGGAGGAGTAAGTACACTGTCTTATATCAGAGCCGTAAACACTGGGGTTGCAGTCGTGGCTGGAGATGTTCTCAAGGGATAAGAAGGTGATTGTGGGAGCAAAAGGAAGGAGAACATTTGTTTGATGCCGCTATCCAGCAGAAGGCTGGACTAAAAGGAATGGAGGAAGGCAGATTATGAGGGGACACATAAGATTGGCTTAACTCCTTCGACCTGACACTTACGATGATATATTTTGCCTATACCATTGTAATCGGTAGCACCAAATTTAAAGTATTATGAATGGCGCCACTCAAGATATGCTCTAATTATCTGGAAATCTAAAAGAAGAAAGCCCAGGTGTGTACTTGAGCTCAAGTTGATTTAATTGCACACAATGCACTCATGAGCAGAATGCCTTTCAAAAGTGGGAACAACTTGGGTTGACCTGGAGCTGCACTCTTCTGCTAATTCTGCGGCTAGGACATTATATTGATGATACATCATATGCCTATACAGCAGATGCTCAAAATTCAAGGTAATAGTTATCATAAGTCTAGGGACAACCATTGTGGTAGGTAATTGGGTCTAGGTATCTGGATATCTAGGGGTGGGCGGAATTTGTGGAGTGTGATTCTGCAAAATATCATGGAATTACATTAGAATTCTGTGAGATTCTGAGGAATTCTGCAACGGGTGGAGTGGGCATTGGGCACTATTTTCTTAGTACAAAATGCACCTTTACATCCAAAAACGGAGAATGTGAGAATATTTCATCGAGGCATATTATTATCCACAATATTGCTGTTAAATTCTGAAATTAAAATATACAAAACATTTTTGGCTGCAAATATTCCTTAGGTGACTGGCATTAGGCAGGGTAGAGCGGATTTGAGTGGCAGTAACTGCCGTGATAGGTTCAACTTGAACTTCATGCAAGGGTTACACACTTTATCAATGAGAGATAGAAAAAGAAATCAATATCTTACCTAGAACAAGCCATTGATGCTCATCTAGTTGCTAGTCTCCTTTTAAAGATTATTCATATCATCAGTACATCAAACTCGCTGCACTTTACTACTGGTAACCTGTGCTAAAATGCTTCTGCTCTTTCCTGCAAGCATGGTAGAACTGGCTTGCACCTAATTGGCAGATATAATTTACTTTTAAGTCCTTGGAAAGTGGTACTGCATGTACCCAGGGCCAGTAAATTAGATGCTACTAGTGGGCATGCAACACTTATTCTGTCACCCACTAAAGTAGACTTTTAAAACATGTCTCAGACTTGACACTGCAGCCTGTTGTGTAATTTTAAACTGCCATTTTGTCCTAGCAAAATAAGTCTTTTGTCAGGCCTAAACCTTTCTTTTTAATATATTTAACTCATTCCTAAGTTAGGCCCTGAAGGCTCATCGGGCTGGGTGCGTTCTACTTGAAAAGGAAGGACATATATGTTTAAGTTTCACATTTCCTAGCAGTAGAAAACTCCTAAAGTCGTTTTGCACTGCTGTACAGCCTATCGTTTCCATTGACTATCAATGGGTTACTTTGTTACATTTAATAAGTGATAAGTTTGGGTTGGGAGCAGGTAGAGGATAGAGATATACTAAGTACACACACATGAATTCAAAGGTGGAGTCAGAAGTCAGATTTTAAATCTGACACAATTCTGAAAAGGCCACATTTAGAAAGTGAGAATTTTCTTTTTGCCAGTGTTCTAGGCTGCACCACTCACCTGAAGTCCAGGTGGTTCTGATGGGCAATACTTGACCCCCTCTCCTCCCAAGCACTAACCTCAGCATTAGATGATAGACTCTGCACTGATGGCAGGAGCCGAGAGGTTTGGGGGGATGGGATTAACAAGATCAAAAGATGTGGAGCACCTTCGTTTTCAGCTGGTCACGGCATGGCTGCTTGAGCACTGATCACTTTTCGTCTGCTTCAGCAGCTCAAAAAGTTGCAGAGTTACAGCACCGGGCATTTTAAATACACAAGATATCACCTAGGAACTACACCCTGTTCTTCTCATGATTCACATTCTTGAGTTTTTCATGGAATAATGTGACATACATTGAGCAATGCGACACAAAATATCAAGAGTGGTTGAATTGCCCACTATATCATTGAACACTCTGATGGGTTTTGATCATGGCACAAGGAAGCAAGGGTTACATCATGTCTCCCACAAATACTCCAAACAACCAAGCCCTGCCTCATGCAGGCCATGGGGAGACAGGCATTAAATCAGATCTTAGCTGCAAGATTACATCTGCGTCCCTTAAAAGAACACCATCCCACCTGGAAAGCACACACAGGCATCACAGATTGCCGTTTATGCAATTATAAAAGAGAATCCTTGGCACACATATTACTATGCTGCCCGGCCTTGCGACAAGCCCGCCTAATTCATCTCATGCCCATTTTTCCCAACTGGGTACTCATACAGCAATGAATGCCATTTGCCAGCTCTACACTTTGGGCACAGTGCAGAACATGACCAGCTTTTTCAAAATTATACACCAAACCCGCCTATTCCTGAAACACAAAATGGCACAGGCAGAGAGTGACTAATAGCCTGACGAGTCCCACGGCTCAATGAACAATACCCCCTAGAACTACTCCCTCCTAGGACATCCAATTTTACTAAGGACAGCATTGATTTTATTTATTTTTTAACCATAAAATTAGTGCTGCCCGCTTACAAATCAATACACAGGAATAATTTTAAATATTGTCTTAACTTCCAAATTTATTTTAAACTAGACCATCATTTTGTGCTATATGCTTTCAAATGTAAGCTGTAATGGTTTTAAGTAATCACACTATAATTGTATTCATTCATTCGTAGTTGTAGCGCTGTGTGCAACATGCACAATGCTAAGTCTCTAGCTTGTACAGAAAAATCTGATTTCTGAAATGAGCATTTCTTTTGGGCTCGTGATAGCGTTCTATGTCTCTTTTGTAATGCGAGTCTTTGTAGCACTAGCAATAGTTTTATAATGCCAACAATAGAGGCCTTGTCGCTTTTTTGTAAATGCGAGTCAGGAAGTCATTACGGAAGTCGCCACGGCAGCTGGAATCAAGACCAGGTAAGTTGTGCAGATGCAATGAGGCCAATCACTGCCATGTGTGTGGAAGCTGCTTTTATAGCCACTTCTGCACATGGCAACCAGAAGCACATGCAACTATTGGAGCAAGTGCGGCTGGGTCCTATCGGGTGCAGCCATCAGAACACATTGGTGAGCACTCGTGCAAGGCACGTGTAAACAAGCCGCATGTTTTCTAGATTGTGCAGAGTTCATTTTTCAGTGCCAACACTACAACCAAAGATATTTAACCTAAACAGTGAATCACAAGTACAATCTGCATTGTAAACATACCACTGCCACTAGGGATGTTACTCCAATAAGGTGCTTATGCACCATGACCCAAATAATGTACCTATCATGACATTTCATTAAAGCTCTTCATAAACCCCAGGGAGGGAGGGCACTCTTTTAAAGAAATAGGTCTCCAGCTGACCACGCCCCTTAGGGCATGAGTTGCACATTTAGGAACATGTAGTGGATTGTGCTGGAACCCTGATAGTCCCCCCTCAAAGGTCACCTGACTTGATGGGGTCTACAGGGGAACAAGGCATGAAAAGGACAAATCAACCTGGGGCACGAACAAAGGAGGCGGTTTCCCAATACCGGTGTGCAGAGCCATACCCTTTACAGCCCACCAGATAATGCAAACGACCTCTGATGCATTTATAATCTAGAATACATTGTACCTCATATCCCAGATGACCTTGGATGGGGATTGGTGGAGGCGGGACGCCACGCCTCGTTTGACTGTGCTAGGGATTTAATAGCGATACATGAAACACAAGATGAATGTTATATTCTGCAGGTAAGAGTAGTTTAGCAGATACAGCTTTGAGCATGGTGACAATCGGGAATAGGTCAATGAAGCGTGGTATAACCAAACAAGGTCTCCCTCTTTAAAGTCTCTTTAAAGTCTGGCTATTATTTGCGTGTGTTTATCAGCGTGTTTCATTACTTATCTAACTTTGGCAAGGAAGTCTCTGGCAGTTTTTTGTATTTTCCGTAGGTCATCTAGTCTGTCTGTTACTGAAAGAACCAGAACTGGTTGGGCGTGTGAGTAATGGGTAGGAATTGTGAATGAAGCCCTGTCAGGAAGTAAAAGGGGAACAGACCAGTAGCAGTGTGTTTTCTGTTATTATAGACAAACTCTTCTAGGGGTAACACTTGGTCCCTTTGACAATTCATGAAGGCAAGAAAAGAACTATGAATTTTCTCCATGGACTAGTTATTCATTCAATATGCCCATCATTTTAGGCGTGATAAGCAGCGGATAGGTCTAATTCAATCCCTAGGGAGGCCTTCCAAAGCTATGTATGTATTTCTGGACATCTTGAAGCATTGACTTCCA
This sequence comes from Lissotriton helveticus, assembly GCF_964261635.1. Classification (NCBI taxonomy): domain Eukaryota; kingdom Metazoa; phylum Chordata; class Amphibia; order Caudata; family Salamandridae; genus Lissotriton; species Lissotriton helveticus. The sequence continues at coordinate 1,535,011,232 of NC_136067.1, forward strand.
CCAGAAGTGTTTCTTGCAATTTGCCAAGGTTTTATGAATGCCCGAATGTCCAGCTAATGCGGTGTCATAGTTCCATTTTAATACCTGTTTCAGAAATTCTGTGGTAGTACTGAATAGACATTATTTGTGGTAGAACATACCATCCACCACTGTTTGCTCTGGGTCTTTAATCCATTCTTAAATATTTAGTTCCTTTAACTCATTTTTGAGTGTGGTTAAAAAGGTGTCAGGACTAAATACTGCAATTATCTTTTCCGTGGGGATAATACTTGGAAGTTCACTTTCAGTGGCTCTTGTGAGTAGAAAATCCATTTTGTGATAGTATATCTGATTGTAGTTCTTTGGAACCTAGTCAATAAGTAATGATGTAGTCGAGCTGACTAAAAAAATGCAACCATTCGCATTTGTCTTAGTGCGAGAGCTTTGGCGGAACTGAATATTTGTGGGTTTTTGTGATCTTGAATAACTGTGTGTTTGGTATCTAGAAATGATGTCTATATTTGGAAAAGACCAATTTATGTCTAATAATTCTCTCTCTGCTACTGTATAGTCTCTTTCTCTGGTGAACAGTTTCTTCTAATAAAATGCCACAGGATGAAAATGTGCTGACTCTGAATCGCTTTGGGATATTTCATCGCCGATAGACACCTGAGAAGCATCCTCTTCAACAAAATATGGCTGATCAGGATGCTGCAATACAGGAGCAGTTGTGAGTGCTTGTTTAAGAATCTGAAAAGTCTGGTCAGCAGTGTCTGACCAGAGAAAGTTCTTTCGCTGTTAGAGCAGTTGGGTAATCAGTGCTACTATGTCTGAAAAATGTGCAAGAAACCTTGTAGAGAAATTTACAAATCCCAATAGACTTTGTACCTCCTTGACTGAGAAGGGGGCAGCTCCAGGTCAAGATTGCTTCCACCATTTTGTAAGCCATTGTGATTCCTGACGAAGAGAGGACATACTCCAGAAAGTCAACAAACAACATGGAATAAACACTTGTCTAATTTGGTGTACAGTCATGGCACCAGAGGCTATGAAAAATTAGACACACATATTGTATGTGTCTTTCCTCATTCTGAGAAAAAATTAGAATGTGGTCTATGTAAACAATAGCACAGATGTCCAAAAAGTCCTGGAGGACTTCGTTGATGAAGTTTCTGAACGCTGCTGGTGCAATACAGAGACCGAAGGGCGTCACTATATTCAAATAATCTGAATTTCATGCAGAAGGCTATTTTCCATTCATCACCTTCTTTGACAGGAATGAGATGGTATGCCCCTTGTAAGTCTAATTGGGATACATTCTAGAATAGTGAACCTGGTCTAATAAGAGTGGGATTAAAGGCAAAGGTTATCAATTTTTAATGGTGGCCTTCTTTACTGCTCTATAATCAATACAGACTGTAATTCTCCGTTCTTTTTTGGCACAAAAAGAAGGGGAGAGACCGGGGAAGTTAAATGTCTGTTGAACCCCAAGGCCAATACCTCCTCCAGATATTTTTAGAGGTTGTCTGTTTCAGGCTCCACAAGGGTGTATATCTGGCTGCAGGGGAGAGTGGCACCAAGAATGAGGTCTATTCTACATTCGAATGTGCGGTGTGAGCATTTAGTCAGTTGATGTAGTGGGCCGCTTATCACTTGTGAAGGTATCCAGACACTGCATTGCTGGGATTAGTTGAAAAGCAAAATCTTGAGTATCTTCCTGAAGTCTGTCAGTGAGGGTGATGTTCGGAGGCGGAGAGCATTCCAGGACCTGGCCGCGAGGTGGGAAAAGGAGCAGAATCTGCTGTGGCTACAGCGGCGCATGTGTGGTGTCTGTGTAAAGGCGAGGGTGGTGAAGCAAAGGTATCTGGATGGTTGGTGGAAGTTCAGGTGGTGGTTCATGTCTGCAGGCCCTTGCTCATGGAGAGCTTTGTAGGTGTGTGTCAGTAATTTGAATTGGCATCTTTTCTGGATGGGGAGCCCTGATGGTTGCTCAGGTGTTGCGTAATGTGGGTCCATTTGGGCAGTTTGAGGATCAGTCTGTTCGCTGAATTTTGTATCATCTGGGACGTTCTATTGAGTTCAGTGGTGGTTTCTGTGTGCAGATGGCTGGTGAATAGGGTTTGTGTAACTGTTTTTCTCGTGCTTGTATGGAGTAATTGAAAGATTTTTTGAAGCACAAGGAGAATATGGAAGCAGGTAGAGGAGACTGTGTTGATCCGTCATTTCATGGTACGTCTGCTGTCCAGGATGATGCCAAGGTTGCGGGAGAGGTCTTATGTGTGTGTGGGGGGCCCAAGTTCAGCAGGTCACCAGGTGTCATTTCAGAGGGAGGCATTGCTGACAGCAGGGCTGTGTAACCGGTGTGGCCGCTCTGGGTACTGACCAGGAGCAGGGGCACTGACCTCAGGGAGGCACTGTGTTTAGCAATAATGTATGATTTAAAAGCAGCTGCTGCAGAATTCCTCGTGCGTCTATCTTTCAGGCAGCAAATTTTGTTGCTAGAGAGAGATGGGAGGTTTGTCTAGTGGCAGTTTTGATTCACCATAAAGTTGCACAGAGAGTTAATAGGCCTGCTTCACGATCATATCTGTATTTTATGTGGATAGCTGAGGGGATTAGTAAAGCCAGCCTTTACCAATGCTTTAAAACAAATTAAGTGCATCTGAGAGAGGGATTATGGGGAGATGAGGGACACTTTTCCCAGGTGGTAGGGAGGAAATCTGAGTAGAAGGTCATATGAGGAGGAGGCTCCAAAAACAATTGTTGCACTAGTAGCCACCAGCGCTAAAGTTGCCTAAGAGCAGCACTTCGGTCTTGTCTTTGTTGAGCTGTAGACTGTTGTCCTTCATCCAGGCTGCAACATTTCAATGTGTTCTGCTGAGAGTGAGAGGATGAGCTAGGTGTTGTCGGTGTAAGATATGATGTTGATATAGTAGGTTCTGATGACGGAGGCGTTGGAGAGAGTGAAGCTGAGGAGGGATGAGCCTTGTGGGACTCTGCAGATGGTGCTTGTGAGTTCTGAGGTCAAGGGGGTAGGTGTATTTTCTGCGTTCCTCCTGTAAAGAATGATCCAATCCATCTGAGTCTGCCTTTATTCCAATCTGGTGTAAGGGTGGGCAGTGAAATCTACTCTGCCAGCAGAGTTCATGCAATAGTTGTCACACAACACTCTGCTTGGAATGCTGGGTTCAGCAAAATACTGAGCCGACTGAGCAGAGTTTACCGGCATGCGCTCACAATTATTACGGCACAGTATTTAAATTATTGCTATGGAAAAGTAATGCTATGTGAATTCAGTGTTATAAGGTTTGTTGCATTCCCACTAACATATTTCTTCCAGATGCAATTACTTTGCTTCAAAATGTTTATTATTTGCTCGCTTTTTTGGTGTCAATTGTTCCCAAGACGTTTATGCATCCTACGTTGCCGTAGTCTTTGGCTGGCTTCTGCTATTCATACGGAGCAGTTGAGAAGCCAAGTGCAACCATGAAGAGTTACACTAGCTTCATGACGGTGCTTTTCGTTTACAAGCCGCTAAAACTCCTGGGGGAGTTTCCCAGCTCTGTGTCATATAGAACCAGCCCCTTTGCAACTTTTTGGTTTCTCAGCGCTGCTAGTACTGAAAAACTGGAGAAGTAAGGTGATCTGTTAAAGGGAGGAATGTACTGGCTTCTAGCCATAACCCTGCTTACTCAACAGGCTGCTCACATGCAAGATATGTCAGCAGGGACACAACAGTTGGTCAGTGAGCTCAAGTGGCAAAAGTGTTCATGTCCCCTGCGCCGTGTGATTCTCTGCATGCAGGGACCCATCTTGAGTGCTCCCCTCCTTGTTCATTGAGAGCACTTCAATGGAAACTTACGTCTCACGCTAAAATGTACATGCCCCTGTGGGCAATGAATGCTGTAACTTTGTCCATGCTATGTGAATGCAACATCCGGCAATTGTTTGTCTGTTGGTTTTCAGTTTTCATTAGCTGCTGCACAGACCTGTTTATCTGTGACCCAAAACACTTTAGTAATCAGGTAATCAGAGGATATAAAAATGTAAAAACCCACAAGAACAACACATAAACCAAATGCAAGGAAATGGGCGGGGCATCAGGACAGTTACCAGGCACAAACTACTCCGTCCTAGGAGCCATCGGAAGAAGGTGTACCTCACGCCAGCGCAGAAGAGCCATAAGGAGGATGCAGATGGGGGACATTGCCAAGTAAGATGGTGGAGTAGAAGTGCTTTCCAGGAGCACCCGCTAACTCATTATCCGGAAGCCTCATGGGTGCGGAAAACAGCAATATACGGCTACCGACGACGTTGGGAAATCCTCGCTTCCCCAGGTGCCACCCAGTATCTAGATGCTGAGGCTCCAAATCACCGCCTGTCAGGGAAATTGAGACACGATCATTGGAGGTGAGTGACTATCTTGCTGCTGTCGAGAAAGGCCCGTAAGTGGAGAACACAGCGTTACGATCCGAAGAGCACTGTATGCTGGAGTGAGAGAGCAGAGACGAGTGGGAGCCCTGCTCCTCGCGAGAGGTTTTTGATCCTGGACCCTCGTGGCACCCCTGAGGGGAGACACGAGAAGTGGCTAACCTGCCAGCATCAGGTGGGGCCTCCAGGTAGAACAGAAAGCGGCGCACACCTAATAGTGAAATAGGGAAAAGAAGGGTGGCCGGCCGATATCAAGGGGAGATTCTGCTCTCCCACTCGTGGAGCCGCCGTGGGCACCGGAGCGGTCTGGTCCCCGCGTTGAAGAGGTGAGGAGAGGGAGAGCAGCGCAACTGGCAAGTGGGGACTGTCGCTGCTCCATATCTCACTCCATAGCGGGGTGCCACACGTAGGAGGGCCGTGAAGCCATGAGGGGCCCTATGAGGTTAGGTGTGAGGAGACATCAAGGAAACAAGACCAACTGCATACATTTGGAAAGCAGCTTGAGGTGTGCCAGAGTGAGAGTGGAGGCGACCGACACCCAGAGCATGAACAAGGAGAGGCAATGAATGGGAGTGAGGGCCTCACAAATGACCAGTATAAGCACACCTTCTGGGTGACAAGTAGGACCTAGAAGTTTGGACATTTAGTCTCTGGGTATGGGCAGGAGATGAAAAGCACTGAAGGCTCACATAGGGGAAGAGGCATACTGCAATAAGATAGCTGAGGTAAGACAAAGGCAAGCGGAGGTTACAGACCAAAGGGAAGGCATAACAAGGAATGGGAACATCCAATAAGGGCCTAAACACGTGAATACTTGGCGGAAAGAGCAGCATACCGCAGGAGTAGGTGGGAACTCCTGGAAGAGGACTGTGCAGTGATACTCGCATCCATAGAGTGGCATCAATATCCAGCACTGATTAGGGGATCGGGCCTGACCTCACCTTCCGACCTGGGGCAGGAGAGTTAGCTTTACAGGAAGAAAACGTGGAACTATTGACTACCTTGGACAATTTGGGGATGGTGGGGGAGGCCTAGGCAGGACCTGCTGAAATCAAGAAAGTGATCCTATCAAGCGAAACCTGGGTCTGGATCCCTAATTAGCAAACGTGAGAGATGCTGCAAAAGAAGAGAAAGGTGCCTAAGGAGCAAGCATGGTAAAAGGGAGGGGCGGCAAGGCAGGTCAGGCAAACAAAATATCCAACTTCGTGCTGACGCTCCCGCTGGACCGGGGACACAGACGGTGGCCCTGGACACGTGTGTGAAAGAGATGGCACAAAATGATGACCGCGCCCCCTCCGTAGAGGATGTGCTCACTGCTATTCATGCCACATGGGCTGAGATGATCCACAAAATTGACTCTGATGTGATCTAAGGACCGTCTCAGATAGAGTGACCACCACTGAACAAATGGTGGACACTCTACAAACGGAGGTACGCACCCTAAGGGAGAGGGTAATTAACCTCCAGAAACGTGTGGTGCACCTAGATGATCAAGCTAAAGACGCGGAGGGAAGATCATGGAGAAACAACCTTCGCTTTGTTGGCTTCCCCAAAAAGGCAGAGGAACTGTGGACCTATTTTTGGTGGACTGGCTGGTTGCTGCAGTGGCGCTAAGAAAGTCTCAACGTTTTTCACAGTGGAAAGGGTGCATAGAGCATTGGTTCCCCCTCCAAAGCCGGGGGCGCCTCCCAGGGCTTTCATTGCTCGATTTCTCAATTCCCACGACCGGAATACTATCCAGCAACTTACCCGTATCTGGGCCCACAGATACACAGGGCCATCAGATCTTCATCTACCCGAACTACCCAAAATGAGTGCAGGAACAATGACAATTCTGTCTGATGGTAAAAAGGCACATGAGGGACTTGAACTTTAAGTCTTCTTTTTCTGGCAAAGTTTAGTGTTCAGAGTAACTGAAAGGGGCTACTTTTGTTTTTATCGGTGGAAGCAAGTGACTGGCTGGATGCAAGAGGCTCCCCCAGTGCCTGTTTGGTACCCTCCACGGTGACGCTACGGAAATAGGCATAACGGAGGCAACCCAGGGTCAGACACCAGCAAAATCCTTCACAGGACAGTAAGAGGAATGGGAGCCACAGCTGGATTAGGGTTCGTCCTGATGGAACGCTACAGGGCTCAGATATTGTGTACCGGACTCAATAGCCTCATCACCTGGCCGACTTGTGAACAGTAACCCGAGTGAGGACACGGACAACTGACTGAGGCGGAGGAACAGGGAACGTATTTGTAGAGCCAGCATTAGCCTCCAATTTGATACATTTGGTAAGATCTAATCGAGAGATGGCATTGGGGGAATGGAGGACAAATATGCATGGAGTTTTCTACATGAACTGAAATAATTGACGGGGAATGCCCCCCAGAGGCAGGCACCTCGTTGGGGAGCTAGAGGCTAGTCCTCGCACCTCAGTGGCTGACCAGCCACTACCATCAAGAAGGGTGGGAGGGAGGTGTTATTTGTAGAAGTGGACTTTATCCTTTAATAAGGTTCTAAGTTTGGGGGCTACTTTTTGGGGGCATGGAGCGACATCTACATGCCTTCACCTGGTTATGTTCAGATGGGGAGGGAAATATGATGTTGCCCAAGTGCTGGGGGGATGTTGATAATGTTTGGGAGCGGTTCAGGAGGTCCTTCCTTCATGTGTGTCAGCCAACATGACTTGCAATGATGAATGCCTGGTTGAGAATGACCGCGTCTGCTAGAGCAGAGTGGATGCATGGAGGCAGAGTAGAAGAAGCGTGCTATCTATGGCGGCCACCACGAGTAAATTGATCACATGGAATGTCTGAGGCAGAGATGCCTTTGAAAAGCGGAGGCAAATATCTGCATACTTAAAAAAGTATAAGGTAGCAGTGGCCTGTCTTCAGGAAACCCATATCTGGGGAGATTCTATAGTGTGCCTATGAAAACACTGGAGGGGACAACTGTACGCCACCTTTCTTTCTGGGTTTGGCTCTCATATAGGTGGCTATTAGGTGTTCCATTCCAACACCTACACCATGTAGTCAATACAGAGGGGAGGTACGTCATCTTACATGGGAGATTGGATGGCACAGAAGTGTGTATTATCAATGTATATGCACTAAATGAAGATAATGCCTCCTTTTTCACTAACCTTCTGGAGGCAGCCTCACCATACCTGGGAGCACCAATGATGCTGGCGGGGGACATTAATTGTGTCATTGACTGCTCTATTGACCAAGAACCACCACAATTCCACACTAAGCCAAAATTGCAAAATATGCTAGAGGGCATGCACTTAAGAGATGTATGGCGCAAAAGCCATCCCACTTCAAGGCAGTCCTTATGTTATACGCCTGCCAAAAGAACCTCCAGTAGACTGGATTATTGGTTTCTCTCTAAAGACTTTGTTTGGAGTGTGGAGGGAGTAACCTACCTGCCCAGATATTTGTCAGAGCTCTCCCCAATCCTGGTGGAATTGGGGGCAGAGGTGTTAGGTCTGAGGCACCCTTGTGTTAGCTCAATACTGAAGCACTGGCAGACCCTCCATTCGTAGCTGCAATATCTGAGGAACTAAACCAGTACTTTTAGGAGAACTGGTGGTCGGCATCATGCTGGGTGACCGAATGGGAGGCCATGCAGGTGGTCATGAGGGGAATCTGCATAAAGACATCTCAATGGGTTCAACGTCAATTGGAGCGGGATGTGGCTACACACAAGGCTAACTTGGGTAAGCTGGAGGCTGAGATTGCCCAGTCACCCCAGAGACTGAGGGAGTGGTGTGCAGCCAAGGAGGCCCTCCTGACTGATCTTTGTCGGTAAGAAAAACATGTTATCGTCAGAGGCTATACGGGGAAGGAGATAGAACAGGGGCATTATTGGCATGACTAGTGAGGCAAGAAACACAGATAATGTAGATTCGCGCAGACAATGGGACATTGGTGCACACGCAGCTGGCAATAGCCGAGGCTCTGGTGAGTCAATCCACGAGCGGTGTACTCAGGATGATCTGGGTCAAACCTGGAGGCGATCCTTACTTATCTGGACTCAATTGAACTCCACCTCTTGGAGCCTGAGGAACAGGAGGCTCTGAGCTCCCCGATCAACAAAGATGAAATAAACCGAGCTATAGGTCGTCCTAAACCGGCTAAAAGTATGGGATCCGAATGGCTCCTGTCAGAGTTCTATAAACAATTCGCCCCATTACTGGTAGATAGACTACTAGAGGTATATAATGAGGCACTGGGAAAAGGTGCTCTTCCACCTTCTATGAGGGAAGCACTGGTGGCCATGATATTAAAAAAGGATAAGTACCCTAACCTGCCCAGTTCCTACAGACCAATATCACTGTTCAATATCGATGTAAAAATACTCACTGTGATAATGGCGAAAGTCTCTTCCTGAAGATGACACCGCTTATTCATTCGGATCAGGCAGGTTTCATCCCATGGAGAAATACGACATATAAACTGAGATGACTGGTGCATATGTGACATGCCCTGAGTCAGCTGGAAACTGATAGTGCCATAGCATTGTTAGACATTGAACAAGCGTATGGCTCGAGTGGCCTTATATGTGGCAAGTCCTTCAGAGACTAGGGGTGGGAGAACAGTTCTTACAATCATATGGCTTCTCTATGAGCCCCCGCTGCCAGGGTCCGGGTGGGCAGGGCATCGTCTGGGCAGCTCACTCTTGAAAGGGGCATCCGTCAGAGATTCCCACTTTCTCCACTACTATTTGCAATTGTCATGGAGCCACCGGCCGCTCTTATGAGAACTGTGATGGACCCTTGGGGAGTTAAGTTGGGGAGACTAATCATATAGTTCTCTCTATATGCAGATGACACACTAGTCTACTTGACAGACCCAGAGAGCTCTATCCCTGTGCTCTTGGTGGATTTGCGGAACTTCGGTGAGATCTCAAGACTTTGCATCAACCTCAAGAAGTCCAAGGTGGTCCCAATTGGTAGATTGGCTGCGATCCCACGGGGGAGCGACCACACATTGAATTGCCGTGGGCAGAAGAGGGGGCACGATACCTGGGTATACGCCTGACAAAATTCCCCTTGTGGGGGGGAAAAACATAGAAGGGTGTGGTTGACAACGTCGCAGAGAACGTGGGAAAATGGAGCTTTGCAGGTGCCCCGTCTGGAGCTCTAGTACATGGCTTCTCAGCTGCAGCATGCGGTTCATCGATTAAACAATCAGGAAAACTGGGAAAAGTGCCTGCTGGCCTGCGCCTTTTGGCCAGAATGTACGGCGACCGCTTGTTAACCAAACTGTTGATGCTGGGAAGTGGCGCGCCCAGAGAATGTCCGTATGTAGTACGCCACGTAGCAACAGTATGGGAGAAAGTGGTGAGGAGGGTGGGGCAGCATGCTCCGTTCACACCCGATCTGCCCCTGTGGGCGTTGCGCCCATTAGCCAGTATCGTAGACTCCATGTCAGTTCGTCGGTGAAAGTATGGCGGCTGCCAGACGCTGGGGGACCTTTATGTGGATGGAATATTCATGACTAGGGAGGAGGCACAGGGTACCTTTGACCTCGGACCAGGCCAATTCTTGCAATATGGGAAAATCTCCAGAATGGCACGCAAACTTTGGCTGGGGTTTCTGGAGGAACCCCCACCACCAATATATTGCAGGTCATGCTATACATGGCACAAAGCAGGCAAAGCAGGCAAAGCAGGCAACTTATATTCCACCTCTATAGAGCACTGAGGCAATATCTGCCTGGGGGACATCTCGGAATCCAACAAAAATGGGAGTGATTGGAGAAAGGTGCAGGAGGGGGTGCAAAAGGCTAGTGCAAATACACGATTTACACTCCTCCAATATAATATAGTGCATCAAGTATACCTCACCCCACACATGTTACATATAATTTACCCATCCCGCAAGGACGAATGTCCCAGATGCAAAAAAAAGGGGGCACACTTCCTCCACATTGTATGAACATGCTTGTTGCTGCTCCCCTTCTGGGAGAGGGTCCTGACATGTCTAGGGGAGGCCACTGGCTAGAGTATACCCAGACAGATTAAGCAGGTCCTGCTAGGAGGACTGCTCGCGAGTTGGCCTAATGGCTAGGGTTTTCGACCTCTGAGTTGGGGAACCAGGTTCGAGTCTCAGCAGGGACGTGCAACATTCTGTGATTATGGGCAAACCACTTACTCTCCCCGGGCCTAACAAAAATAAATGTATCCCCATTTAACGCAACTGGTGCTCGTGTAAAGCGCTCTGATACCCGATAACTTAGGGCCAAGTTTGCGCTATATAAAACTCCTTTAAAACAAAAAGAACAAAAAAGCTAAGGAGAAGTTTTTTCAACCTGGGACTAGTCTTGGCCAAGAGGAGGGTGGTGATAGCATGGATGCATCCTCAGCCCCCGCAATATGGGGACTGGGTTAGAGACGAAAGTGAATGGGCAACTGCGGAATCTGTACAAATGAGATCTGTAAGGAAAGATGATACGGTCGAGGAGGACCTGCTGGCATGGGCCTTTATTTTTGTAGACGTACAGGGGGGTCAGGAGCCTGAACCCCAGGAGCTCATGAGAAGGGGAAACCCCTAAAGAAGATAATAAGAGTGATATACTGCCTAGGATGTGTCTGGAATTCCAACAATAGATATGCTTTGGAAATGTGCAGGTGGTCACGAGACTTTATTAGGACAGACCAGGTAGGGAAGGGGGGAGGGGTTGAGGGGAAGGTAAGTATTGAAATATGTTCTACATGTTAAACTGGCAAAGAATATGTGGGGAAATAAGTGTCTGTAAACAGTAATTGAAGCAAACAATATCCATGTATACAACTGTAATACGGTTACCTATAAATTCCCAAAAACGGTTATGAGAAAAAAAGGAGAATGGTGATGGTTCTAACAGTCAGCGTAGGACTAGCTGTGCAATGACTAATCAAAGGCAGCACTTCTGACACAAAGCGAATGCCAGCATCCCAAACAAAGTGACTGTCCCTCTGGATGCGCTGGCTGCAATGCATGATCATATGACTGCGTGCCCCTGCCCTCTCCTTCAGGAGATGTGAGGATGTGAGGCACAGGAAATAGAAAACAGAAACTTGATGAAGAAATACTTGATAAAAAAAGATAATACTATCACATTAATTTACATTACAGAGTGAAGAGGAAGGGTTTTTTATAATAGACTCCTATTTCCATCTCAACTATCATTGAATGACTACGCTACCAAAGGGATCTAAATGTAAGTTAAATCCCCATACATGTTCCTGATAATACTATTTTTATTACAGAGATTTAAAGTGGATCCAAATAGCAACCTATACTACATTTAGTTACTTTGAACTTTGCTGATATTCCGAAACAATAAAGTAAGTCCTTATATCCTGAGTTAGATTTCAGTTTTTTATAACATGTATCTATCCAACAATTGCTTTTTCCTTTGGTCGATATATATCATCAAGGTCTTTAGATGTAGATGAGCACTCAAATACGAGATTGTATTTGTATTTATATTTATATAAACCTGTTTATGTATGAAGGGAGAATGTAGAAACTTTAAATTTATGTCTGTTTTTAAATCATGTATCAAAAGAAGGGGTAAAGAGAAAAGGATCAATTGTTGATCCTGAGGCTCAAATTACCATTCCAGAAAGGTAGAATGGAAGGTCCAACCAGAGTCAGAGCCCCAAATAGCAATCACTGACAAGAGGGACTCGGTTGTTCCTAAAGATCAAGGATGAAGAATATGGTCAAATATAAGGGAAGAAAATAAATAAGAGGGTATTGCTCAGTGGAGGGCTACCCTGGGAATCCCATTAGTTGGAATTGAATGGCCTCACACACCCTTGCGAGTGTCATGCTTCATCATCGGCCGTTGCTCCTCGTTGGACAGGCGGTGCAATGTCCAACGGGCTCACCTCTAGGAGGGGCTCTTTATCGGAGATCTTTTTTCCAACAGCCTGTGGGTGAAGTGTAAGTGAGGGGCCAAGTGAGGGGAGGATAGTGTAGGTGGGTGCGTTAAAATATAGCTCGAGGTACCGGAGATCAGTTTATTCTGGTGGTTCCCGTGCTATATGTTAAAACCAGTGGGTAGCCTATGATCGCCAGGAATGAGGTTCTGTATCACGATCTAGGACTACAATAAGTTCTGTGAGGTCGACATGTTTCTCGCTTTTGCAATTGAGCTGCGATTCTTCAGGACCTAATATAATATATACATCTATCACAAGGGATGACCTAAAAAAAGTATCAACCTCTAATACATATATTTACTGTTGTACTACCTGGTTAGGACTGCTCTTGCCTAGAGGAGACAAAAGAAAGAGTTACCAAAATACAGAGTCAACAGTTTCCCATATTTGACCGGGAACACACTGTGGTTGTGTGGAGACAAGTGACTCTGTGGCAGTGACATTGAGAGCGCAGTGACCATTTAGTATCAACTGTAATCACATTTACCACATGTCACCTCTGAAATAAGATTTTAATTTAAAATAGAAAATAAAATAAAGTAAAATAATTCAGCAGCAGTTTCTTCATGGTGTCTAAATAGTAAACATCCAAGGGGTTATGTAGTTACTCACCTAAATGTCAAGGAGTACAGGTGTCAACAGTACCCGGTAGGTGTGACTTCAAGGGGGAGAGCCAATAGGAGTTTAATGGCTATAGGGGAGACAAAGGCACGCAATTCTGGTTTGTCAGTATTCCCTACAGGTCAAGACAACTCCAAGTTCTGAGAGAAGGGAGGGGGTGGGGTTATGGTTTATGCCTTATGATTTATACTCTTAGTATTGGACATTAAATCATGTCTCTATATTTGTTTATTGAAAGACTTTTTAAATGTATTGCTGTTAAACAACATTTGCACCCTATATGAAAAGATGGTAAAATAATGATAGAATGTAAGATAAAATTGTCATTGAATTTTTATCTGTCATTTTCTCCAGGCAATTTGTGGCTATTCCTGAAGAAGGCGTTGAAGGCGTTGAATACGCCGAAACACGCGTCGACAAAAGCTATAGATATTGCCACTCTTTCATTTTTTTATTTGTATTTTAACTCTGTTCGTACACAACCACATGAATTGCTATGATTATTTTGTCTGATATTTATCAATCATTGTGTTGTTTTACAATTTTTAATTGTCTTGTTCTTTATGAATTATTAAAATGAATGCCTTTTAGATAAAAATGTATTTGTTCTCTTTAATTCTCCCTTTAATATTTGGTTTGATTATCATGTTACATTGCCTAGGAGTTGTTCTTTACTTCATTCAGGCACAGGAACTGCTCCAGGGATGGCCATTGTTCAGATGCTGCTTGTTTAACCAGCACGTGGGTTTAGGACCATTTTTTGCCTTTCAGTCTGTGCACATTTCCAAAAGTGCCTGCTATACACAAGTCCTTGGTTGGCGTAATTTTATGGAGTTATGTTTCTGTGTCCCAGTCACTCCATGTGATGTGTTGTATCCTAGTTTTTCATTATCTCTCATGAAAGCAAAACTGTGTCAGTATGAGCTACCAGCATCTAATCCCCCCATCCTACTGATGTGCCGTCCCCAATCACCTGGGGCTTGGGGAAGCCCTTTCATCCGGTTGCTAGGTCCACCTGCATGTTCTTGTGATGCCGGAGTCAGCAAGTACTGGACTCAGCTGTAACAAAAAATAAGCTGAAACCAGGAAAGTACTGCAGGAAGACCCAGTTCAAGAGACATCAGAGCTGGTGGCTGGTGGGGTGGCCATTATTCTGCAGCTATTCTTCCGGCATAAGGATGCGCTTGCCATCCTGGCCCAGGCCTCTCAGCTGGAGCCATTATGGAGGAGCAATGGTGCGTCAGCAAAGGCCCGGGAAAGGCATTAGTTCTTTCTGCACCTCAAGCCCTTTGGTCCTCTGCAGTTGTGTGAACACTGAACATCTCAGTCAAGCGACTCAAGCCTATGACACTGACGGAGTTGCACACACCACAAAAATGACTGCATTAGAAGGACAGAGACAGAGGCCGTAGTTAGAATGATAAATGTCATATATAGCTCACATTGCACTCCTTTCTTTTTGAAGGGCTGCAAGCAGCAGTTACTATTAAAGCATCTTTGTGTGTGAATTATTTCCCAGAATCTGTTTTTGTGATGGAACACAATTTGCCAGCCATGAACAGCGCCCTCTGCGTCTGTCATATCCGTGCCCCTGCAAATTCTGCAGTCAACTCAGAGTAGGTCACCCCATTTCCAAGACTTGCTCCTGGATGTCTGCTCTGCAGTTTGGTTAATATTATCATTAAGTGCATATTCACGGTAAGCAAAGTGTTTAGAAAGAGGCCTACATTTTCCCCCTCTTTCACAAAATGAGAGGGATGGTCCTACGTGTCCATGATAGAGGGAACTCTGCTTGCAAAACTCAGTGGACTTCCACTGAGTTTTTCGATGACTCCTCGGAATTCTATGGACTGAAACTCCGCAAGCTCCACCCAGGCTTAATTTGGTGGAGTGTTTTGATGAGTGTGTGGTAGGATACGGTGTTGAAGGCTGCAGATAAGTCCTGGAGGATCAGGGTCGCCAATTCTCCTCTGTCAAGTAGGGTGGGGATGTCATCTGTGGCAATGATCAGGCTGGTCTTGGTGCTGTGGTTGACCAGGAAATCAGATTGGGAGGCATCAAAAAGGTTATTTTCCTCTCCAGGTGATCTGTGAGCTGTCGGTTGATGGCCTGCTCTCGGATTTTGGGGGGAAAAAGGAGCAGCAAGATGGGATGCTGTTGTTGGAGTTCGCTGGGGTCTGCCAAGGGTTTGTTAAGGAGCTGTTTGACCTTGGCATGTTTCCATCTGTTGGGAAAGGTGTCTGTGGAGATGGATGCGTTGAGGATGGTGGTGAGTTGGTGGCCAATCTCATTGCTTCCTAGGTCAGGGTGGGGGTAGGGGTAGGTGGGTGCTCCCGAGTGGATGGAGTTCATGATGGCTGTGGTGTCTGGTGTGGTGAGCTGTTCCCATGCAGAGAGATGTCAGTCCGGGGAGACTTCCATTTGGGTGAGGAGGCTGAGGAGTTTGGTGGGCTGGGGATCACAGTTCCTATAGATGGTGGCTATCTTCGTGTCGAAGTGGTTAGCTAGAGCATCACAGATTTCCTCTGAGGGTGGAATCATATTCTCTGTGGCTGTTGGGCAGGATAACTCTGATGGTGGTGAAGAGTTCCTTAGTGTGGTTTCCATGAACCACAATGAAGTCTGCAAGGGTGTCCTTTTTGCGTCTTTGAGTCGTTGGTGGTATTTATTAAGGGCTGACTTGAAGGTGGCCTGGTCTGTATTGTCTCTGCTGGTGCACCATCTTCTCTCCAGTTATTTGCTGCTGCATTTCATAGTGTTGAGTTCTGGTATGAACCAGCTGACTTTTTGGATCTGTGGTTTTTGGTTGGTTTGATGGGAGCAACTCCATTGGCGACGTTGGTTATCCAGTTGTTGAAGTCCTCGACTGCCTGTTCTAGGTTGGTTTTGGCGTTAGGCTGGGTGGTGTTGAGGGCATCCATCCATTGGGTCAGTGTCACTTTGTTCCAGCTGTGGAAGAAGGTGTTTGGAGGATTGTGGGTGGTGCAAGGCGATCTGTGATAGTGAAATGGACAATGGAGTCGTCAGTCTGGGTGAGTTCCATGGTGTGATTGTATTTGACTCTGAATTGCGTGGTTTTTTGTGGGTTAAACGCATTTTGGAAGTCCTCATAACTTATGAGCAATCGAGGCGCGTCTGTCTTCTGTGCCATAGGACAATGTAACGGTGCTGGTAGGTCGAAGGACATCCTACAAAAATGTGAGTCCAATGTAACTGTACTTAGAATCCAGTCAATCTTGGGATTGTGAGTTTCTAACCAACGGATTTCTAATATTACCACAAATGTTGGGGTATCTATGAGGTCAAAGATTATCTCTTCTGTATGAACATTGGCACAGACCACAGTCAATGGCTTAGTTTGAAACCATATCAACCCAGAGAATAATTCTGAACCATTCACAGCTCGTATTGTCTTAGGATCTTCTTTCGGACCGTCGCTAGTCCAAGTCTATCTGCTAGGGAAATATCAAAAAGTTATCAGTGGCCCCAGAATCGACTGACATAGATGGTGTCTTTCTCTGTTGAATGGTTAATACAATAGTGACCGGTATGGTTAGGTGATGTGGTATTCTTGCTACTGTGTTAGCTAAGTATTGAGAGACATGTACATGGTTCTTTTTTCAGGGAGGTGGCCTCTTCCCTTGCAAGAGCATTAGTTTTCCTGTTCCTGATCTGATCCTACAATACCTGCAATGGTTTTCCGTTTCTTGGATTTTGGTAGACTATCATGTGCATAATGTCCTGACTTCCCACAATATAGGCATAAGTTTTGTTTGTGTCTACATTCTTTCTGTTCTATTGTCAGAGGGGCCCTAACCTCCCCAATTTACATGGGTTCCTTGTCTGATGCTTTTTCTTCAGACTCTTTATGTTCAGTCTTCAGGATGACCACTCTAGAATCATTGTGGGGTCTCTCATGCTTTCACTCTTCTTAGTTGTGGTCAAGTTTCACCGTCAAGTCTATAAACTCAACACAGTCTTATAGTAGGGATTACATGATGAGATAAGGAGTCTTTAAGATCGTCCCGCAACCCACTATAGAATAAGGACGTCCTCTTTTCCTCAGATCAGTGTGTTTCAGCCATTAAATTATTAAACTGGGTGATATATGTGAGAAAATCTCTGGAGCCCTGTCTTAAATTAAGTAACTCATGGTCACTAGATTGCATGAATACATGCTTGGCAAAGAGTTTTTTCATAACATGCTTGAAAGCGGGAAATGTATTTAACACTGGATCATTGTTTTCAATTAGTGGTAAGGACCAGGTGGAGGCTACGCTGCCCTGAGAGGAAATGAGAAAAGCCACATTGGCAGCCTCATTTGGGAATACATGGGGCTTACTCAGGAAGAGTAATTGGCATTGTCCCATGAATATATCAAACTTACCACTGTCCCCATGGAATTGTTCAGGTGTTGATAACGGGATAGGTACGGTGTGGTGATGGTGATATTTAACAGAGGATATTGCGCACTATCAGAATCTGTAGGTATGCGTGCTTTGCCAGTATAATTCTCAAAGTTAGCGGGTTGAATCACAGGGTGGGCCTCTCTGAACACAGCATGCCCCCATGGAGGGAATGTCTTGGTTTGTATCCCTGCAATTCCTCCCTTAAGTTAGTGTTTTCACCACACAATCTTTGAACATCCATTCAGAGATTTTGTAAGACTCTAGCTATAGCTATACCCCAGGAGGTTGCTCTGCCAAGTCCTGGGCCAAATCTTGTGCATCAATCTGATCACAGCTGTCGATATTGTCTGAAAGGAATGCTGATTTTTGTGGCTTGTCCTTCTGTCAGTGTTCTAGGCAGCAACACTCACCTGAAGTCCAGATGGCTCCAATGGGGCAATGCTGGACCCCCTCTCCACCAGAGCACTAACTTCAGTGTCAGATGATGGACTCTGCGATAGCGTCAGTACCCGAGAGAAGCAGGGAGTGGGATTAACTAGAGAGAAAGATGTGGAGCAGGTTTTATTTCGCCTGGTCATGGCGCAGCTGCTTCAGCTATGACCACAATTCACCTGCTTCAGCACCTCAAAATGCTGCAGAGCTGCTGCACAGGACATCCTAAATACCCAGGATATTTCCTAGGAACTACACCCTGTTCTTCTCATGATTCACATTCTTGAGGGTTTCACAGATTATTGCAACATACTTTGAGCAATGCGATAAGAAATATCAAGAGGTGTTGAATTGCCTGCTATATCTTTGAACATTCTCTTGGGTTATAATCGCGGAACAAGGAACCAAGGGTTACATCATGACATCATTTCATGCTGTATCTGGCTGTTTCTGGTCCAGGGAGTACCTGGCCTGGCAGTTCAGGCTGCACTATTCCCATGGGGAGCAGGGTCAAGACTGATTTGCATGCAAAAACACTATGGATTTAACCCAGATCTGTGACTGGGGGTGAATGTTGAATTTGTTCAGCATTCCATCCATCATCTGTTCTTTTTGCATTTGTCACCCTAGTTGGGAAGAGTATTCCCAGATGTGGGTCCCATGATTGCTACACCACCAGATTCAAGCTAACCTGACTGATGAGGGGTGATACCCTGAAACCGGTCCCAGGATGCTTGTTTATGGTCCAGAAAGAACCTGGCCTGTCAGTTCGGGATGGACTGTTCCCATGGGGAGCAGGGTCAAGACTGATTTGCATATGGCTGGGTCCAAACTGGAATGGTGTGGCTTGCAAAAAAAGATGGATTTAGCCCAGATCTTTGACTGGGGGTTGAATGTTTGATTTTTCAGCATTCCATCCATCATCTGTTGTTTTTAATTTTATAAAGTTGGCATTTTCTTGCCTTAGCCATTTAGTGCCTGCAACCTGTCTCTGGGTCATATGACTAGGTGCAGCTGTCAGTTGGACTTTGTGTATTCATCCTAGTCAGCCACACACAATGAAGAGCTTAGGTGTGACTGGATAGGCCATCACTGGCAGAATGGGAGAGAGGAGCT
The DNA here is from genome assembly GCF_964261635.1 of Lissotriton helveticus. Classification (NCBI taxonomy): domain Eukaryota; kingdom Metazoa; phylum Chordata; class Amphibia; order Caudata; family Salamandridae; genus Lissotriton; species Lissotriton helveticus. The sequence continues at coordinate 1,535,030,144 of NC_136067.1, forward strand.
GGCTGGGCACAGCCCTAATTACTCTTGAATAGGTTGTGTCCTGACTCCATACAAAGGGCTGCATCCCCCCTGTAATTAGTCTGAAGCCAGAGCAGGGTTAGTAGGTCACCTTTGCCCTTCAAAGGCATGCCTCTAGAAGAATATTCCTGCTTAAAGGCACAATTGTGTATACATACTGGATCCAGACATCAGTCCTTCTGTACATTTCTGGACCTGTGAATACTCTGCCAGGAAGAATGACTGCTGTGCTGCAGCAAGGACTGCCACTCTGCTGGACTGCTGTTCTAAGGGAACTCCTGCCCTGCTGTGCTGACCTGCTGCCGGCTGCCCTCTTACCTGGGAAATGAATACTGGACCTGCAAATTCATCTTGAACTCTGAACCCCAGATTGACTCCAAGGGCTAGGCTGCTGGCTTATTGATCTGAGCCTCAGGGACGTAAAAGACTCCCCAACATCCTGAACCAGCCCCTGGACACAGCTGCAGCAAATGCCTGACACCCAAGGGGTGTCTCTCAGGTCCTGGATCCTTGGCGTAGTTCTCAGGTACTGAAATTAGGCTTTTAGGCTCTTTACGATGGCGAACAGGCTCGTTCTTACTCACACCTCGTCGCTCACACTGCAAATCAGTGTGAAGCTTCTTCAGCCTGACACTTCACACTGCACCATCGACTGCTCATGGGGACCACCACAGCGAAGATCCAGAAATGCCCACTCGTGACATTGGCTGGCTCCTCGCGCTTCGTCGACACCATCCACGGTGCTCTCCCTGCTCCTTGGGGCTCTGGACAGTGCAAATGGAAGAACTTGAGAAGGTAAACCTTCAGTGGGACTAACCTGGGACTATATCTGACCTGTGTTCCACTGCAGTCTGCCTGAACTTTTGAATTTGACATGGTCCAGTATGAACAGATATTTCAGGTTGGCGCTATATTTACCTTATTCTGTAAAAATTCATTATTCCGGTAATACTGATTCGATTTTTTTCGTTTTGGTGATGTTTTATTTATTAATTTCTGCTCTATTTTTCTAACCTGGTGTGGGATCTTTTTGTGTGGTGTTTTACTGTTTGAGATGTTGCACAAATGCTTTAGTGATTGCCTCTAAGTTAAGCCTGACTGCTCTGTGCCAGCTGGCAGAGAGTTGAACTCAGGGTAATTTGAGGTTTGCTTGTGCCTTACTGTGACAAGGATTGTGGTTGCTGCTTGACCAGGCCTCACACCCCAGTAAACCAGTAACCAAATTTCTCACAGAGGTGCCTATAGTAGTCACTCCACAGCTTGACAGGGAACCTTTGCAGGTTAGCTCTTAATGTCTGCTGTCTTTGCTAAATGTCGATTATAAGGTTTTAGGCAAAATATTGGCTAATAGACTGTTTCCTACAGAGCAAATGGTTTGGCTTTGTTCCAGGCCGCAACAACGTTTTAAATTTACAGACATTCTTTAGGATTATGGAATGGGCCAGGAGGAGCTGGGCATAATCTTGGAGGGCCTCACTAGACTTAGAAAAAGCCTTTGATACTCTGAGCTGGTCCTAGTTATTGTTGATTCTTCGGAAGATGGGGGTGGACTTGAGGTTTCTAAGCTGGGCAAACATGCTACATTCCAACCCTCTGGCAAGAGTCCAGACTGGTAAAATTGTACTGGAGTCTTTCTGAATTGGAAGGGGCATGAGGAAGGGCTGCCCCCACCTCACCTATTATTTTTGCATTATCTAAGATGCCACTGGCCTCTCTGTTTCTGTTGAAGGGCCAAGAGTGGGGAATAAATGTAAAAGGAAGGTGGCTTATCATTTTGTTATATTCGGATGATATACTTGTGTATTTTCTGAAGGATGGGGATATCTTGGGGTCTTTGAGGGCACTGTCTCAGGGTTAATGATCAATTGGGATAAATCCTGTTTGTTGAGTTGATTACTAATAGAGCTGGGCAATGCTTTACACTGGAAACTCAATGAATTCTGATACCTAGGCGTAAATGTGTATCATTTGCTATGAGACTGACCTGGCTGAGGGCAACCTAGGCCGGGCAATGACAGAGTTGAGACACTTGATTCTATTCAGGTGTGTGCTCCCACTTTCTCAGATGGCCCCACAACTGTTTCTAAAATGCTGCTCTTGCCCCACTTCTTCAATCTGTCCGCGGCCCCTCCAGTGGCACTTAGGAAGAGGTTCTTTAGGAACTTTCAATAGTTGTTGACTTCATTGATATGGGGCAATAGACGACACATAGTGGCTGTTGCTAAATTGCATGCTCCTTTTGAGCTATATCATGCGACCTCACATTTACAATGGCTGATGAAGTGGATAGCTGGGAGCCATAATCAGAAATTGAAAGATTTAGCGTTAGCCCTACAGGGTCAGATTTTGTTGGAATGATTAATGGGTAGACAGAAGACTGATGATGAAGGAGGGATTATGCTCCTGAGGATGCCCAGGTGATGCTGGAAATCATACGCACATAATAAAAATAAAGAGGTCCCAAATACCCCTGAACTACCTCTGTGGTCATTACCTGATTGCCCCAGATTAAAATCCTCCCATAATCTGATCCCCTAGGATGATGCAGGTATTGTACAGTGGGACAACCTTTTTGACAATCGTATACTGAGAACATTTGAAAATATGATGGAGGTATATAAAGTGAGGACAGGTTAGATCCTTTTATACACTGCCTCAATGCTCCAAATGCTTAATCCACTGGATAATGATTCAAGAGGCACCCACGGTCTCAATCCTGTTGCAGGTGTTGTTATTGCATCGCTGTCATGTGGAGGATGTCGGTGTGACAAAGCTACCAGCTCTCAAGGAATGGTGAGAGATGCGTATCATTTTTGATTTACCAGATGAAAAATGGGAAGAATGTCTTAAGGGTGCATAGAAGATCTCCAGGAACACCAGATTCCATTTTATACAGTTTAATTTCCCACACCACATTAACCTGACACTTGAGAAGATTGGACAGATAAAACCTAGTGCATCAAACAGATTCTTCATTTATTAAATAGCAATCCAGTGAAGGGCCACTATCATATGGTGAGCTGTAAACCCTGGCACAGGATGAGTTTCCAGCACAGGCATGAAAGCTCTGCTTCGCTAAATTCTAATTAAAACCTTCTTGGGACAGTTGATCTGGCTCCAGATGATTTGCTGCTGTGGGGATGGGCAGCTTTGGTTGGGCAGTGTAAAGGGTCCAAAGTCCTACTCTCTATGGCCTACCCTCTCTCAAAGGCCCCACCACCTTCTTCTATTGCCCACCCTGTATCAAGGGCTCTACCCCATTTTGCTTGAGGCTTTTTGGTCAGGGTGGAATCTGGTGTCATGGTCCTCTGCATCTGCGATCTGCATTTGTAACCTGGGTGACGTTTCTCTTCCAATTAGGTGGTCAAGTGGCAGTCCTTAAACACTGAATCCTATCAGAGATTGGGATTTCTGATATAAATTGAGGAATGTCTGACATGGATAATGTGCATCCCAGACGTTTCCTTATGGACATATAATACGAGAAGACATCAATTCGGACTACACTATTTTGGCTATGGGTGTTATATGACCTTGAAAAGGGTACCTGTCCAGACTGATGCCGCACTGGGGGTGGAGTGGGGGGGTTTGATGTCTATATCTGAATGACTTGACACTTTCACAGTTCTTGGGAAAATAGGCACAAACAATATCTGTGTGAAAGGCAGGCATGTATATGCTGCATAATTTGAGGAAAAATGGCAGCCTCCATTGTTAAAGATGGCAGCCTCCATTACCTAGGATGGATTCGGGGCCAAAGGTAAACAAGCTGGACAGGCTAACTAAAATGGAAACTATAATTAAAATGGAACCTGACCTGTAAGTATTTCAGAACCTAAAACTAAAAGAATGTTTTCTAAAAGAAAGTGATTAAAATAATAGAATTATGGAGGAAAACCGTTATAAGGTTTATGACATTGCTAGAACATTTCTTAGATAATAGTTACTAAATTAGCACTGAATGTGTTTTTGATTGATATTGCTTATCAGAGATATTCATTATACATTTAACAGAATAAAAGCACATGTCAGAAATGTGCATTTAATGAGATAGTAATTCATCACTTGTTGCATGTTCAATACCACGTCTTCAAACTGAAATATAAAAGGGGTCTCCGCAATGGAAGACATGATCCAAAGCATCACTAAGAGGGGTTGGTCTAAAGTGGACCCTAAAACATGGCAGACCACCCTCAAGAAAAATTCCCCTATTCTCTCCGGGAATATAGACAAGAAATACCAGGTAGGTCGCTCCCCCTCCGCACAGCACCGCCTATGTCTCCCTGCCCCAGCTGCCGCTGCTGAGGAAGTTCGAGGCCCTCCACCACCCGCAGGCTACCACCTGCGCCTCATCCCTGGTGCCCAGTGGTAGGCTGTAGGTAGGTTTGTTCTTCCTCCGCTTTATTGCTTTTATTGTATTGCCTGTATTTTCATTGTTGTGTCCATGACTGCTGTTGTCTGTCTTCCCCCGCTGCCTGAACGTGGTCCATGCCCCTTTTTCTACCCTCTGTTCCCCTCGCTGTCCCTGTGCTCTCTTTGCCCGGTCTTTCCTTCTGTACCCCTCGCTGCACCCGTGTCCCTGCCCGGTTTTCCATTCTGTTCCCTTCTTTTCCCCTTGCTGCCCCCAGTGCCTCTCTGCCTGTTCTGCCTTCTGTTCTTAGCTGCCCCTCTATTTCTGTATTCTGTATTTTGCCTCTGTGCCACTTGTTTCTCCGGTATTTCTGTGCCCTTTTTGCCTTCTGTGCCACTCGTTTTTCCCTCGTTTTTGTGCCCCTTTTGCCTTCTGTTCACATTTTTGTGCCCGTCTGCCTTCTGTGCCACTCATTTTTCCCTCGTTTTTGTGCCTCTTTTGCCTTCTGTTCCACTCGCTTTTTGTGCCCTTCTGCCCGCTGTTCCACTTGTTTTTTGTGCCCATCTGCCCTCTGTTCCACTCATTTTTTTGTGTCCTCTGCCCTCTGTGCCACTCGTATTTTCCCTTGTTTTTGTGCCCCTTTTACCTTCTGTTCCACTTGTTTTTTGTTCCTTATGCCCTCTGTCCACTCGTTTTTTTGTGCCCTTCTCCCCTCTGCGCCACTCGTTTTTCCCTCATTTTTGTGTGCAATTCTGCTTTCTGTTCCACTCGTTTCTGTGCCCTTCTGCCCTTTGTGCCACTCATTTTTCCCTCATTTTTGTGCCCCTTTTGCCTTCTGTTCCACTTGTTTTTTGTGCCCTTCTGCCCTCTGTTCCACTCGTTTTTTTGTGCCCCTCCGCCCTCTCTGCCACTCGTTTTCCCCTTGTTTCTTAGCTCCTTTTTCCTTCTGTTACCTTCGTTGTCCCTCACCGCCCTCGCCACTGCGTCCCCTGCGGCCCCGCCACCCTGACTGCCCACAACCCATTAGCTGCCCCCGCCTCCCAGCTGTTCCTTCCTCCCACCTCCCCATATATGCCGGCCGCAGCGCTAAGGCAAGCCTGTCTGCGCCCATCGGCACCTGGACCGTGCCCAGCACCAGAACCCCGGGCCCCTGCACCCGCCACGACAACCGCTGCCACTAAGACGCCAGCACTCTGCACGCTCTCAACTCCCGACAGAGCCAAACCTGCTTCGAGGTCGCTCCATAATGCACACACCTGCCGGAACTGCAGCTACACCAGCCTCAGAGCCGACAAACCACTCGCCAAGAAAGACCCCAGCCACCTCTGATGCATTCTACTGAACACCCGCTCCGCACGCAAGCATGCAGTCGAGCTCTGAGCCTTCCTGACAGAGACCTTGTTTAACAACTCCTCAGCACCCGACATCGCCATAGCCATCTCAGACGGCTACAAGATCACCCGCAGAGACCGCACCAATGGAGTCGGAGGAGGAATCGCCATTGTCCACAAGAACAGCATCAGGGTCTCGACTAGCACCGATGACGCGCTCAGCACCGCCAAACACATGCATTTCCAGATCCACACAGACCCTAACTCCCCCTCAGAGGCACCCTCGTCTACAGACCCCCCGGACCCCGCCCCCAGTTCAGCGACTCCATCGCTGACTTGATCAGCACGCACGCCTGACCTCCACCGACTACATCCTCCTCGGAGACCTGAACTTTCACTTTGAGAACAACAATGACAACAAGTCCACAACCCTGATCGACAACCTCACCAACCTCGGACTGAAGCAACTCGTCACAACGCCCACCCACTGTGCCGGCCACATGCTCGAATCCGTCTTCTACTCAAGCCTGCACTTCTTCGTCAGCCACACCACCGAACTCCTCTGGACTGACCACCTCTGCATCCACTTCGCCTTCCAGAAACCCACCACACACCACCGCACCAACAGATCCCCCGCTGCTGCTGGAGCAAAATCACCGAAGACCAACTACATGTAAACCTCGCTCTCAGCCCACCCACCGAACCCTCCAACAACGCTCACAGCCTCAGACGCTAGATCGAGAACAGCGCCAACACCCTCGCCCCGCTGAAGAAACATCCCCACAGAGACACCAGCAAGAGGGCCAGCTGGTTCACCCCAGAACTTCTAGCCTCCAAGAAGCATGCCAGAAACTAGAGAAGAAATGGCACAGTGAATAAACTCCGGACAGCCACGCAGCACACAAGGACGCCATCCTCAACCACCACCACCTCATCAGGGCGGCCAAGAGGACCTCTTTCAAAAACCGCCTCGACAACAACTGACAGAATAGCAAGGAGGTCTTCAACATCGTGAAGGAACTCGCCAACCCCAGCTCCAACACCAACGACATCCCCCGTCGCAAGCCCTGTGCGACTCCCTCGCCACCTCCTTCCACCGCAATAGAGCAGACATCCACGACAGCTTCAACACCCAGACAGCCCCAACAGATAGCAACACAACAGACCCTCTGCACACCATCGACCATGACCCCCTGCTAACCTGGGCCAGCGTGAACATCGATGACACCATCAAGACCATGCACACAATCCACTCCGGCTCTCGTCAGACCCATTCCCGCACCACGTCTTTAACAGAGCAAGCCGCTCCATCGCACCCCACCTGTGCAACGTCATCAATCTCTCCCTTGAGACCGCGACCTTCCCAGAGATCTGGAAACACGCCCAGATCAACGCCCTACTCAAAAAAACCTAAGGCATACCCAAGAGACCTCAAGAACTTCCGGCCCATCTCTCTGCTGAGAAAACCGTCAACAGACAGCTAACCCAAGACCGCGAAGAAAACAGAATCCTGGACCCTTCCCAGTCAGGGTTCCGCAGCAACCACAGCACTGAGACTGCCCTCATCGCCACCACTGACGACATCAGGACCCTGCTAGACAATGGCCAAACCGCAGCACTCATCCTCCTAGACCTCTCTGCCACCTTCGACGCCGTCTGCCACCGCACACTACGCGCACGCCTCCACGCCGCAGGGATCCGAGACAAGGCTCTGGATTAGACCACCTCCTTCCTCTCTGGCACAACCCAGAGCGTCCGCCTCCCCCCATTCCGTTCCAAAGCCTCCTAGATCATCTGCGGCATACCCCAGGGATCCTCCCTCAGCCCGACGCTGTTCAACATTTACATGGCCCCGCGCGCTCACGTAGCCGTACAGCACGACCTCAACATAATCCTACGCCAACGACACCCAGCTGATCCTCTCCCTCACCAAGGACCCCATCACCGCCAAAGCCAACCTTCACAAAGGAATGAAGGCCATCACCGACTGGATGAAGACCAGCCGTCTGAAGCTGAATTCGGACAAGACGGGGGTCCTCATCCTTGGCTTCAACCCTTCAGCCTGGGACGGCTCCTGGTGGCCGACGGCACTGGGGGCAGCCCCGACACCCACCGACCATGCACGCAACCTGGGAATCATCCTCGACTCAATGCTCTCAATGACCAAGCAAGTTAATGCCGTCTCCTCCTCCTGCTTCAACACCCTCCGCATGCTCCGCAAGATCTACAGATGTATCCCGACAGATACAAGAAAGACAGTCACCCAGGCCCTCGTCAGCAGCAGATTGGACTACAGAAACGCACTCTACACGGGAGCCCCGACCAAGCTCATCAAACGACTACAACGCATCCAAAACCCCTCGGCACGACTGATCCTCGACATACCATGCCACGGCCACATCACCCCCCACCTGAGAAACCTGCACTGGCTCCCAGTCAACAAGAGGATATCCTTCAAGCTCCTCACCCACGCACACAAGGCACTCCACAAGACGGGCCCAGCCTACCTCAACAGACGCCTCTCCTACTACATCTCCAACCGCCAGCTATGCTCCGCTGACCTCTCACTCGCCACGTCCCATGCAGCCGAAGACCAACCACCGGTGGGAGATCCTTCTCCCAACTCACCGCCAAGATCTGGAACACCCTCCCACTGAGCCTACGACAGACCTGCTGACCTTCAGGAGGATACTCAAGACCTGGCTGTTTGACCAGTAGCGCCCCCCAGCGCCTTGAGACCCTCGCGGGTATGTAGTGCGCTTTACAAATGATTGATCGATTGATTGATAGGGAACACTGGATTACCTAATCTGCCAATATTAAAATAACTTTTATCAGCAAAGCTTACTCCAAAACCACCCCATGGAATAATGAGCAACTCCTTGCACTGAAAAAACAAAGCAAAAAATTTGAGAGAGGCTGGTGGAAAACACTATGACCCCTCCCTTAAATCTGACTACAAATTGTTAATCAGATCATACCATAATGAAATGAAGACAGCCCAATCCACATTTTACGAAGATAAAATAGCCTGGGCAGCAAACTCTCCTAAGGAACTGTTTAAAGTAGTAAAAACCATGACCAACCCACACGAAAATACCAATGCCCCCCTTACTTCTATTAAAAGATGCAATGACATTGCAGCCTATTTCTCTAACGAGGTGTTAGACCTGACATCATTGACATGAGTCTCCCTTCCATATCTGACGGATTACCTCCTCTGTTTTGATATGTTTTTGTGGGTTATAAGTTTTGGGCACTGTGCCACTGCTAATCAGTGCCACCGTGCAAGTGCTCCCTATGTTAAATTGATGTACTAATTAGTGATTCCATGATTGGGTTATTTGAGTTACTGTCAGACCCTAGTACAGTGCACCATGTGTGCCCAGGGCTTGTAATTCAGATGCTGTCGGTGGGCTTGCAGCACTGGTTGTACCACCAACAAAAGCAGCTTGTAAAGTGTGTTCCAGGCTTGCCACTGCAAGGCCTGTGTGCAGTCTGTGACTGCTATGTCGACTTGGCTAGTGTACCCACTGGCCAGTCCCTAAACCTTCCCTTTGCTTCATATTAGACACCCCTATGGTAGGCCCAAGGGCATGGTACATTGTAAGTATAAGGTATGACATGCCCTGAAGTGGGTAGCATGTCCTAATAGTGAATTACAGCCATTTTCGTTTTTCACTATTGAAGGCTACCTGTTCACCATAGCTCAGAATGGGCAGTTAGATTATTGCATTCTTATAATCCTAACTGGCTCAGGGAACATGGTAGACATTCGAATTTAGTATGCCTGAACTCAGAATAACAAAATACATATTTTAGTAAAGTTGGTTTTAATATTCTGTGTTTGAAAATACCACTTTTAGAAAGTAGGTATTTTCTTTCCTAACTGTCCAGGCCTGCCTCTGCTAGGTTGTGTATTCCTTGTCTGGGTTTGTGAGTAACAACAAAGAAAGGTACGCAGTTCCCAGGGGGAGGAGTGCTCTGAGATAATGAACTAAATTAAAAGAACCCAGGTAACATACTAAGAAAGAACGATTGAAAGGGGGATGGGGATCCTCCCTTTCGGGCCTTAAAAACCCTCAGACACCCAGCAAGCTAGGTGTCATGCTTCATCATATGGGTCTTTGCTCCTCGTCAAGCTGGCGGTGCAATGCCTGATGGGCACCCAGATGGGGCTCTTTGTCGGAGATCTGTTGTCCCTGCCAACTGGTGCATGTGGGTATGAGGGCCTAGTGCAAAAGGGTGTAGATGTGTGTGAGTGATAGTGGTGCAGAATAAAAAGGTTAGGCATTCCACCATGTAGTTTATTAGCGTGGTTGTCTACCTTAGTAAAAGCAATATGGTCAGGTGTACTTCCTGGTTCAATGATCCAAGGCAGTGTACTCTACCAAATGGTCAATTAGTGGTTGGTCGACATGTTTCATGCAGTAGTTCTTAAGGATACAGTGCAATTCATCAGGGCCTATAATGTTTCTAAAATTTACTATCTACACAGGGTGGACGACGTTACATTTACCTACTCCACACGGGGTCGGTAGGCTGTGGGTCCTACCACTTCTTAGTGAAACCCTAATGTAGGTTGTATGTAGCTTCAACAGTCTCCTCCAGTCGTAACTTCCCTCCCGTCCGCCGCTCGTCCGGGTAGGTTGACAGTTGCACCACATGACGAGACGAGGCTATACCTACTGTATTAGCAAGTTACGACTGGAGGATTTCTTTGCTGGGAATTCTATCTACAGACATTTGCGTGTCGCTGGGAGCTGGAAGCATGAAGTATCAAGAGGAAGTGTGTCGCCGCCGCAGCTGAGATCGTTGCATCGCTGGAGAAGTGTGCCGCCGCCGCATCTCCCTGTTCATCGAAGCTGCCTGCTGTCGCATCACCGGAGAAGTATGACGCCATGGAGAGAGTCCCCATCGCATCACCGGAGAAGCATGTCGCAGGGCCTGTTGTGGCTCCAAAGTACAGAGTCATCGCAAGTCTGCCAGGGCGTCATCGCATCGTCATTGCATCGCAGCATCAAGGGTGCCATCTTCTCGCATCGCAACAGGATCATCGCATTGCATCAAGGCGCCAACTTGCGCATCGCAAAGGGCCCGCAGGCCGAATGTCTACGCATCACCTCCACACCGGTAAGGCTCACGACAAGTCCCTTTCTCTGCGCAAGCATTGATGCAAGACGCAACCGTTTCCCCGGGTCACGGACCCGACGCATCTCCCCTTTTGCATGCCTTTTCTTTACTTTCCGTTACGCATCCAGGTACTTTGTTGAGAACTTTAGTCACATTTACCATCAACTTGAACTAAGCAACGTTTATCATCTTTAAGTCAACTTTTAGTGTAGTATTGTGAATGTTTGTAGTTTGTGGTCTTGTGTTAAGTCTGTATAAAGAACACATATTTTTATAAAACCTGTGTTGTGTCCATCTGTAGTGTTTTCACTTTATTACTGTGTATATTCACAAATGCTTAACACGCTGCCTCTGAGAGAAGCTTGTCTGCTCGTGCCAAGCTACCAAGGGGGTGAGCAGGGGTTATTAAGGAGTGTAACCCCTTATCCTGACTTATAAGTAGGGGTCCCTATTTGGACAAAGGTGAATACCATTGCCAACTAGAGACCCCCAGATCTAACATTGGTGGTCATTGGTGAGGATTTTGCATTTGTGTTTCATATACAGTGATTGGTGTACACTACTAGTGAGTGCAGACCAAACGCGACCACATACTTTTTTTTATTATCTTTTTCCTTGGAACTGTTATTATTCCTGAAAACTCCCAATTCTTACTACCATGAGTGCAACAGCATCTGTTGCATCGATGGATCTTGATTTTGAGGAAGAGCGGTTGGAAACCTACAGTGTGAAACAGCTCAAGTATCTCTGCAGGAAATTGAAAGTTGCTACACCAGGCATTTCTAAAAAGGAAGACTACCAAAAGGCGCTGAGGGCCTGGGTAGAAGCCAGAAATTACCCTGATCTTGTGGTGGAGCCAGTTGGGGATGCAGATGGGCAAATTGATAGGCCCGTGTTTCCAGCAAGGGGAGGGGTGCAATCCCCACCTGGCAGCAGCATCTCTTCCAAAGACCTGTCGCCCAGAGAGTTGGAAGACAGGTAGAGAAATAGGGCACTCAAGCTGGAGTTGGCTAAGAGTCAGAGGGAAACAGAGAATAACAGGTTGTCTTTGGAAAGAGAGAGAATGAGAATGGAGCATGAGAGGATGTTGAGGGAGTTAGAGATCAAGGCGAAAGGCGTAGAGATCAATCCCTCTGGTGGCAGCGCACCATCTGTGCCTTCAGAAGGCAGGGTACATATTCCCAAGGATGTCATCAAAGATTTCCCCAAAGGTGAAGATATTGGGCAGTGGTTTGCAGCCTATGAGATAGCAATGTTGGCCCACCGGGTCCCTGAGAAGGATTGGGGAGCAGGGTTGTGGGGCCGCTTTCTGACTGAGGGGAGGGATACTTTGTGAGACCTACCCAGTAAGCATAGGATGTCTTATCACCACATGAAAGAAGAACTGATGACAAGGTATGGTTTGACTCCAGAACTCTATAGATAGAGGTTCAGGAATTGTAAGAAATTGGAGGGAACCACTCGGGTAGAATATGTGTCTTTGTTTTGCAGAGCTATGGATGGTTGGCTGAGGGGTAGCAATGTGGATAATTTTCAAGCTCTCTATGATTTGGTTGCCAGGGAGCACTTATTTGCTGATGGTTTTCCAGAGCTACACCAGCACCTTATTGATAGCAAGTTGACTAACCCTAGAAAGCTTGCTGAGGAGGCGGACCGCTGGGTCAGTACCAGGGTCCACAAAGGTATTGTGGGAGACTCCGCTAAAGGTGGGCAGGGTCCCCAGCAGAAGAGTGGGAGGACAAGGGTAAACAGAGGGAGTTCCAGAAAGGGCCCCAAAGTAATTCCCAAGGGAACCAGGTTAAGGGTTTTCCAGACTCCCCCTGAGAAGAAGTCAGGACCCCAGACAGGTAAACCTGTTCATAGGGGGCCTGTTACCTGCTTTCAGTGTAAGCAGGTGGGACACCGTTGGTATGATCCCCAGTGTCCCCAAAAGGGTCAGTATGTGCCACCCCGTACACCACCCCGTCAGATGGCTAGTGTAGCCCTGGGTGGGGAGGAGATGGGTGCCCACTGTGGGTGGGGCCCCGCAGAAATGACCCATGTCCTATTAGGAGACTTTGAGATTGCCCCTAGAACTCAGCTGCCTGATAACGCTAAGAAATACAGGCAGTGGCTGACCATCAATGGCCATAGAGTGGAGGCTCTGAGAGACACCGGAGCAAGTGCGACAGCTGTCAAGTGTCACTTGGTGTCTGAAGAGCAGGTAGTCCCTCATGCATTCTTCCCAGTTGTTGCAGCTGACAACACAGAGAGCCATTGCAAAGTGGCTCAAGTTCCCTTTGAGTGGGGGGTCTTTGGTACTCTTCAAGTAGCTGTGAGGCCATCCATGCCTGTTGATTGTCTGTTAGGCAATGATTTAGAAAGCTCCCCTTGGGCTAAGGTGGAGAGGAAGGCACATTTAGAGATGTTGGATCTGCCTGAGTGGGCGTGTGTGACCACTCGGTCTATGGCAGCTAAGGGTGTTCAAGAGACCCTGGAGCCTGAAAATATGGCCCAGGGACCTACCTAACAGAGAAGAGGTAGGGGGCACGGGAAACCAGCCCCCATTGTTCCCACGGTCCAGGAGGAGGCAGACCTTGATGAGGATGCCCTGGAACCCACTGGGGAGCAAGTTTCTGAACTGGGTGTGGGACTGCCCCTGGGTTCTCAAAGAGGCTCACGGACACTGGGGTGCTTGGCAATGAGGGTTTTATTGTTTTACAAAGGCGTCTTTTCTGCACTGGTAGGCGGTAGAAGGGAAGGGGGTCGTTGTTCTCCTCAACCGTGCTCCTCGCTGCACTCAGTATCCGCTCCCGGTGTCTCCTGGGAGTCGTAGGCCGAACTCCCGCCGTGGTCCGCGTTGGTTCAGCAGGCCCCGAGAAAGAAAAGACACCTGCGTTAGGGCGCGACCCTCTTGAGGATAGTAAAGGAAGGGGTAGTGAGGAAGCACGCGTGCAAATTACAAAACAACCCTATCTCAGTGCCGGTGAGTGAGAGGGGGGGGTATGTTCTTAAGATAGGGGTGCCGAGGGTGCCTCAAGGTGGCTTGCTCCACCTCCGTCCCGCCCAGCCCGTGAAGCGAGCCCGTACCTGTTCTAGCCACACTTCTCGGGAAGTGTGGCTGGGCGCTGCGCCGTCCCGTTGGCCTCCCGGCTTGTCGTTGGAGTCTCGGTCTCCGTCTCGTCCTCTTCCCGGGCTCCGCTCTCCTTCTCTGTAGGTCTCCGTCCTCCTCTCCGTACTCGGCTCTCCTCTTGCCTCCTCTTCCGTTCGGTCTTCCCGACCCTGCTCCGGCTTCCACCAGTTGTCCTCTCGACTCCGTCTCCAGTCCTCTGCTTCCTCTCCGTCCTCGCTCCGACTCTCTCCCTCTCTTCCTCCGGGTGTAAGACACCCCTGTGCTGTGTTTGGGCTGGGAGTTATCGGCAGTGGGAGGGCGGTCTCCGATTCCAACTCCGCCCAATTAAAGAAACATGGGTCGGACTTCAGCATACCTGGGTCAAAGGCAGCGTCCGCTGGCGTCTTCCAGGCGTCTGTATGCTGTGTCTACAAAGGGGAGACATTAATAGGTAGGCCAGGAGGGCCCGAGTCCGGGTCCTCCATGTCACACACCTCCCCCCTAGGATTCTCCCGTTCGGGGAGAGGATAACGGGACAGATAGTCCGCGGTGGTGTTGTCCTTCCCCTTTCTGTGTCGGACCTGGAAACGAAAAGGTTGAAGGGCCAGGAACCACCTCATGACCCTAGGATTGTTCGACTTGTTACGACTCATCCACAATAGTGGCGCATGGTCGGTATATAGAATGAAGTGATGCCCCTCCAGGTAATACCTCAGTTTCTCGACAGCCCATCTAACTGTGAGACACTCCTTTTCGATCGTGGGGTACCTCACCTCCCTGGGGAACAGTTTTCGGCTGATATAGAGTAAGGGCTGTTCCCCTCCGGCCCCTGTCTCCTGAGACAGCACAGCGCCTATACCGTAGTCGGAAGCATCCGTGTGTAACACAAAAGTCTTTGAGAAATCGGGGGAGGCAAGGACTGGAGTCGTCGTGATGATCCTCTTCAAGGTCTGAAAGGCATTCCACATAGCCGGAGTGGGGTTCCGGAAATCCGGGCTTGGGGTTTGTTTTTTTAGGGTGTCTGTCAAAGGAGCTGCTATGCCGGAAAAGGAAGGGATGAACCGCCGGTAATAGCCCACTAGACCAAGAAAGGCTCTCATCTCCTTCTGGCTCCTGGGATAGGGCGTATCGGCTATGGCCCTGACTTTTTCGTGCTGGGGTTCTATGACTCCATGCCCTAGTACGTACCCCAAATACTTGACCTTTTGAAATCTGAGTCTGGATTTCCTCGAGTTGATGTGCAGCCCTGCCTTACTGAGTTGTTGAAGAACGATCCGTAGATGGCGTAGATGTTCGTCCCAGGACGGACTGAATATAATGATGTCGTCCAGGTAGGCTGAACTATACCCCTGGTGGTCTCTCAATACCTCGTTCATCAGTCTTTGGAAGGTGGCAGGTGCCCCATGAAGGCCGAAGGGAAGTACATTAAATTCGTAAAGGCCATCAGGCGTGGCGAAAGCTGTTTTCTTTCGGTCTTTTTCCCTTAGGGGGACCTGCCAGTACCCTTTCATTAGGTCTAGGGTGCTGATATACTTTGCGTCTCCTAGTTTTTCGATGAGCTCATCGATCCGGGGTATTGGGTAGGAATCGCAGGACGACACAGCGTTCAATGCCCTGAAATCCATGCAAAACCGGCTACTGCCATCCGGTTTGGGCACCATCACTATGGGCGACGACCATTCGCTTCTTGACGGGCGGATCACCCCTAGTCTTAGCATCTCCTTCACTTCTTTACTTATCGCCGCCCTTTTTGCTGCTGGGATTCTGTAGGGCCGTTGCTTCACCGTGACGCCCTCCTGAGTCTCTATTCGGTGTTCTGTCAATCGGGTCGTCCCTGGAAGATCGGAAAATATGTTCTCGAAGGGACGTAGGACTTGTTGTAGTTCCTCATTTTCTTTTTGGAGCAGATCGTCGTTGATCACTATCTCTCCCACCGTAGTCGCTGAGACGGGGGCTGAAAGGGCTGAGAGGTGGGAGGTCCCGGGTGGCAAGCCTAGCCACTTCTTCATGTTGTTTATGTGGAATATCTGCGTTTTCCTACCCCATAGCTGTAGCCGGTATGTCGTTTTCCCTATCGTCTTCAACACCTTGTAGGGTCCTTGCCATTCGTTCTGGAACTTCTTGGTGGGTGACGGAAGCAACACCACAGCCCAATCACCGACGGCCAGACTCCTCCATTTCTTGCCCTTGTCGTACTGTCTTTGTTGTTGCTTTTGTTTGTCTTCCAGCTGGGTAAAGGCCAGTTCTCGTATCTTCCCCAGTTTATTTTTGAGGTTTTGGCTATATTCTAGCAAGGTCCGGGTTTCTCCCGAGGATTCTGCATCCCACACCTCTTTCGTCATGTCCAGAAGACTCCTGGGCTGTCTGCCGTACAGCATCTCGAAGGAGGAACATCCCAAACTGCTTTGTTTCTGACCTCTGATGACGTAGAGGGCCAAAGGTAACAACAAGTCCCAGTCGCTTCCGTTCACTGCGAGCATTTTCTTCAGCACCGATTTTAAGGTCCCATTATAGCGCTCCACCAGTCCGTCGGTTTGTGGATGATAAACCGACGTCCGGATCTGGTGGAGGCCTAGGAGTTGGCATACCTCTTTCATGACTCGAGACATGAATGGAGTCCCTTGATCCGTTAGGACCTCTTTAGGGAAACCCACCCTTGAAAATAGCTCCATGAACTTCTCTGCTATGTTCCTCGAGGTGGGGTCTTTCAGGGGAAAGGCTTCTGGGAAGCGGGTTGCGTAATCGACTATCACTAGCGCGTATTGGTGCCCCCTCCTTGTTTTTGGTAGAGGTCCTATGAGGTCCATGCCTACTCTCTCGAAGGGTGTTCCGATGATAGGAAGAGGTTGTAAGGGTACCGCCGGTGGCCTTTGTATGTTCTTGCGCTGGCAAATGTTGCACGTTTGACAGTGGGTTTTTACGTCCTGGTACACGCCTGGCCAATAAAAGCTGCGCAGCACATTCTGGGTGGTTTTCTCGCTGCCTGTGTGTCCTGCCAACAAGTGCGTGTGTGCGTAGAACATTATTTGGTCCCTGAAACAAGTAGGGACGAGAAGCTGAAGAGGGTCTTCCTGTTTCGCTTGTCGATATAGCAGGTCGTCTTTGATCAGGAAGCGAGGATAACTAGGATGGGGGTTGGTTTGGTCTGCATGCGCTTGTTCCCAAGCGTTGAAGAGGTTGGTGTCGTTGGCTTGGGCGAATCTGAAGCTCCTGTCGCCTTCCCAAGGGTCAGGGGAGAGCAGAGCCGGAACGGGAGGGGTTATGGGACTCTTCTCCTCTAACAACCGGCCCCTGAACACATCCAGGAAATGAGGGTTGTCGGTTCCCAAAATGAGACGTTCTGGAAGGGCATTCAACACCCCAACCTTCGCTACGAGAGGGGATTGTCCTTCTATGTCTATGGGTACATAGGCCACAGGGTACCCTTTTACGTCCCGTGTACACACTTGATAAACACCGTCGCATCTGGCATTATCTGGAGGGGTCTCACGAAACATCCCTGTATAACGGATTGCTTACACCCCGAATCAAGGAGCGCACTGACTAACGTTCCGTTGACCTTGACACTTACGTGGTAGGATCCTCCGAGTTCGGCTGTGTACATGACTGCCTTTGGTATGTACCCGACGTCCATTGGTTCTTCCTGAGGCCGTTTTTGGGGGCACAGGCGGGCGATGTGACCCCACGCCCCGCACTCAAAGCATTGAGGACCCCGAAACGATGGTATCTCCGGGGGAGCGGAACGTGGAGGAGGGATACCGGGTGGGCCTCGAGGCCGACGTTCCGGCCGGAGGGATGGTTTGACAGCCTTCTCTGGTTCGGTGTTATGCAGTCGGGGTTGTGCTCTAAAGAAAGTAGTGGCCATTTCCATCGCCTGTTTGGTGGACAAGTTGGAATGTTGTCTCAGCCACCTCTGTGTCCCGTAAGGAAGGGCCTCGAGGAATTGCTCGAGATATATTCTGTCCATTATCTCTTCTTTGGTGCTGGTCAAGGGATTGAGCCACTTGTCGGCGGCGGTCTTCAACCTATAAAACAGCGTTTTAGGATTGTCACCGGGGAGCCCTCGTTCTTTGCGAAAGCGCACCCGGTATGCCTCTGCGTCCAAACCTAAATGATCAAGGATGATCTCTTTGATCTGTCCATACGGCGTCTGTCCGGAGCTGTTAGCGACCTGGTAAGCCGCCTGGGCCTCTCCTGTTAACAGGGGGGCGAGAAAAAACGGCCATTTTTCCAAGGGCCATCCGCATGCTAGAGCCACCCTCTCAAAGTTCGTCAGGAACGAGTCCGGGTCTTCCCCTGTTACATATTTTTGCAGGGAGATCCCCGAGGGGGTGGGATGTGGACGGGTCTCTCGGGGCTGGGTGAGGACAGGAGCGCCTGTCTGCGGTAGCCCATCTAGCCTGGTCACCACTGTGTTTCTAAACGTATCTCTGTCCAGCTGGGCGGAGGCGAGCTGTTGCTCCACAGCCCATCCCAATTGTTCCTGTCCTTTTATGAGCGCCTGTATCATTTCCTCCATCCTTGTGTCCTGGATGGCTTCCTCTATGCCCGCATTCTCCACCACTTGTGGGACTGCCCCTGGGTTCTCAAAGAGGCTCATGGACACTGGGGTGCTTGGCAATGAGGGTTTTATTGTTTTACAAAGGTGTCTTTTCTGCACTGGTAGGCGGTAGAAGGGAAGGGGGTCGTTGCTATCATCAGCCGTGCTCCTCGCTGCACTCAGTCTCCGCTCCCGGTGTCTCCTGGGAGTCGTAGGCCGAACTCCCGCCGTGGTCCGCGTTGGTTCAGCAGGCCCCGAGAAAGAAAAGACACCTGCGTTAGGGCGCGACCCTCTTGAGGATAGTAAAGGAAGGGGTAGTGAGGAAGCACGCGTGCAAATTACAAAACAACCCTATCTCAGTGCCGGTGAGTGAGAGGGGGGGGGTATGTTCTTAAGATAGGGGTGCCGAGGGTGCCTCAAGGTGGCTTGCTCCACCTCCGTCCCGCCCAGCCCGTGAAGCGAGCCCGTACCTGTTCTAGCCACACTTCTCGGGAAGTGTGGCTGGGCGCTGCGCCGTCCCGTTGGCCTCCCGGCTTGTCGTTGGAGTCTCGGTCTCCGTCTCGTCCTCTTCCCGGGCTCCGCTCTCCTTCTCTGTAGGTCTCCGTCCTCCTCTCCGTACTCGGCTCTCCTCTTGCCTCCTCTTCCGTTCGGTCTTCCCGACCCTGCTCCGGCTTCCACCAGTCGTCCTCTCGACTCCGTCTCCAGTCCTCTGCTTCCTCTCCGTCCTCGCTCCGACTCTCTCCCTCTCTTCCTCCGGGTGTAAGACACCCCTGTGCTGTGTTTGGGCTGGGAGTTATCGGCAGTGGGAGGGCGGTCTCCGATTCCAACTCCGCCCAATTAAAGAAACATGGGTCGGACTTCAGCATACCTGGGTCAAAGGCAGCGTCCGCTGGCGTCTTCCAGGCGTCTGTATGCTGTGTGTACAAAGGGGAGACATTAATAGGTAGGCCAGGAGGGCCCGAGTCCGGGTCCTCCATGTCACACTGGGGAACCTACCTGAGCTGACCCAGTGGCAGCAGGATGGGGGTACCTCTAGGGAAGAATTTTGTGAAGAGCAGCAGAAGTGCCCTTCTCTTGTGGGTTTGAGGCAACAGGCCACAAACCAGGCAGCAGGTGATCAGTCTGGATCAGATTGGATCTACTGGGAGAATGGTCTCCTGTATAGCCAGCCTAAGGTTGCTGAGCCTGGGTCAGCCCGTGTGCTGGTGGTACCCCAGCGCTTCAGAGCCTACTTACTGGGTTTGGCTCATGACGTTCCTTTAGCTGGACATCTGGGGCAGAACAAGACCTTTGAAAGGCTTGACTCTCACTTTTATCGGCCCCAGATGTGGAGGAGTTCAGATACTCATTGTAGACCTTGTCAAACTTACCAGGCAAGTGGGAAAAGTGGAAGGCGGCACAAGGCCCCTCTCCAACCTTTTCCTGTAGTCAGTACCCCCTTTGAACGGGTGGGCATTGACATTGTGGGGCCACTGGACCCCACAACAGCCATGGGCAGCAGGTTTATCCTAGTCTTGGTGGACCATGCTACCCGGTACCGGAAGCCATTCCGCTGAGGACAGTGACGGCCCCCATGGTGGGACGTGCACTGATGGGGATCTTCTCCCGTGTGGGATTTCCCGGGGAGGTTGTGTCTGACCGAGGTACAAACTTAATTTCCAATTATATGAAGTCTCTGTGGAAGGAGTGTAGTGTTACCTGTAAGTTCACCACTCCTTACCACCCACAAGGTAATGGGCTGGTTGAAAGATTCAACCAGACCCTTAAAAGCATGATCATGGGTCTTGAGGAACCAATGAGGCGTAAGTAGGAGGTCCTCTTGCCTTGCCTTCTGTTTGCTTACCGTGAGGTACCACGAAAGTCCCTAGGGTTCAGCCCCTTTGAGTTTTTGTATGTTAACCCGGTAAGAGGACCTTTGAGTCTGGTCAAGGAAGGCTGGGAGCAATCTCCCAGGAAACCTCCCCCGGATGTATATAGTTACATTCTGGCCTTCAGGAACCAGACTTGGCGATTCAGAGATCTTGCTCAGGCGAATCTGGAAGCCAACCAGGAAGAGATGAAGCGGTGGTGCGATCAGAATGCCACTCTGATTGAGCTTCAACCTGGACAGAAAGTTTGGGTTATGGCCCCTGTGGAGCCTTGTGCGCTCCAGGACAGGTGGACTGGTCCATATGAGGTGTGGAGCGCAAGAGTGATGTCACCTATCTGGTGAACTTGCGGTCTCCAAGGAACCCTTTGAGGTTCCTACATGTTAACCGCCTGAAGCCCCACTTAGAAAGGTCCGAAGTGGGCATGCTCCTAGCAACGAATGATGGAATGGAGAAGGATACATAGCCTCTTCCTGACCTCCTGTCTGCGACAGAGCAAGATGGGTCAGTGGATGGTGTCAGCCTCTCTGCCACACTAACCCCTGATCAGCAGCAAGATTGTCGCCAGCTGTTGGGGCAATTCTCTGTTCTATATTCCTTGGTTCTTGGAGTCACAGAGTGGTGCGTCCATGATGTGGACCCTGGATACAGTCCTCCTGTGAAGCACAAGGCTTACAGAGTGACTGACAAGGTAAGGGCGTACATTAAGGAGGAAATCTCCAAGATGTTTGTTTTAGGGGTCATTGAGTCCTTCAACAGTCCTTGGGCCAGCCCAGTGGTCTTGGTCCCAAAGGCTGCCTCCCCGGGTGCCACACCTGCACTCCGGTTCTGTGTGGACTACCGAGGGCTCAATTCAGTCACCAGGACTGACGTGCACCCCATCCCCAGAACTGAAGAGCTCATTGATCGGTTAGGGGCTGTGCGGTACCTCAGCATGTTTGATTTGCTATCTGGGTACTGGCAGATCGCCCTGACTGATGGGGCTAAGGAGAGGTCAGCATTTTCCACACCAGATGGGCACTACCAATTCCGGGTTATGCCCTTTGGGATGAAGACTGCCCCTGCAACCTTTCAGAGGTTGGTCAACCAGGTGTTGGCTGGACTGGAGAATTTCAGTGCCGCCTACCTGGATGACATTGCAGTGTTCAGCGCCAGTTGGGAAGAACATTTGCAGCACCTCTGGGAAGTGTTGATGTCAGTGCGCAAGGCAGGCTTCACGATCAAGGTGAGTAAGTGACAGATCAGGCAGGGTTCCGTGGTGTACTTGGGTCACCAGGTAGGAAGCGACCAGGTGGCGCCCCCACAACCCAAGATTGATACCATCCTGGCATGGGAACCCCCAAAGACTCAAACACAGGTGAGAGCCTTTTTAGGACTCACGGGGCACTACAGGAGGTTTGTCAAGGGGTATGGCAACATTGTTGCACCCTTGACTGAGCTGACTTCCAGGAAGCAGCCCAAGAAAGTGAACTGGACTGACACCTGTCAGAAGGCTTTTGACGCCCTGAAGACTGCCATGTGCACAGCACCCATGCTTCAGGCGCCCAACTTCTCAAAAGAATTCATTGTACAGACAGACGCTTCAGAGCATGGTGTGGGGGCTGTTCTACCACAGATTAATAAAGAGGGCCTAGACCAACCTGTAGCCTTCATCAGTAGGAGGTTACTTCCACGGGAACAGAGGTGGAGTGCAATTGAGCTTGAGGCATTTGCTGTGGTCTGGGCACTGAAGAAGTTGAGACCATACTTGTTTGGGACTCACTTCTGGGTTCAGACCAACCACAGGCCCCTCCGATGGCTGATGTCGATGAGGGGTGAAAACCAAAAGTTGTTGAGGTGGTCCATTTCCCTACAGGGTATGGACTTTACGGTGGAACACTGCCCTGGTACAGAACACGCCAACGCTGATGGTCTGTCTAGATTTTTCCGCCTAAGTGAGGGGAACTCCCAAGGGGAAGGGTATTTCTCCCCACATTTCAGCTGGAGGGGACAAGTGTTAGACCTAACATCATTGGCATGAGTCTCCCTTCCATTTTTGACGGATTGCCTCCTCTGTTTTGATATGTTTTTGCGGGTTATATGTTTTGCGCACTGTGCCATTGCTAATCAGTGCCACCGTGCAAGTGCTACCTATGTTAAATTGATATACTAATTAGTGATTCCATGATTGGGTTATTTGATTTACTGTCAGACCCTAGTACAGTGCACCATGTATGCCCAGGGCTTGTAAGTCAGATGCTGCTGGTGGGCTTGCAGCACTGGTTGTGCCACCCACTGAAGCAGCTTGTAAAGTGTGTCTCGGGCTTGCCACTGGAAGGCCTGTGTGCTGTCTGTGACTGCTATGTCGACTTGGCCAGTGCACCCACTTGCCAGTCCCTAAACCTTCCCTTTGCTTCATATTAGACACCCCTATGGTAGGCCCAAGGGCAGGGTGCATTGTAAGTATAAGGTAGAACATGCCTTGGTGTGTGTAGCATGTCCTAATAGTGAATTACAGACATTTTCGTTTTTCACTATGTTCTCCATAGGCCAGAATGGGCAGTTAGATTATTATATTCTTATAATCCTAACTGGCTCAGGGGACATGGTAGAAATTCGAATTTAGTATGCCTGAGCTCAGAATAACAAAAAACATATTTTAGTAAAGTTGGTTTTAATATTCTGTTTCTTTAAAATACCACTTTTAGAAAGTAGGTATTTTCTTGCCTAACTGTCCAGGCCTGCCTCTGCTAGGTTGTGTACTCCTTGTCTGGGTTTGTGAGTGACAGGGCTGGGGGATTCCATGAGACAGGCTGGGGAAGCCTGTGGTGAATAGAGAGATCTGCATCTAGATGGGAGGAAGGAGTTGCACCTGGGACCTTAATAGTGCTGGGCCTTCCCTGTACAATGCTGTCTCCACACCCTGTGGCTTGTCTGATGTCCCTGCCTTGCACTGTGAAAGGAGAAAAGGAATCTTGTCAACAAAGTGCTCCAGAGCTGTACTTTCCCTCCCTTGTGCTGGCTCCACCTCCTGTGGGGCGGCTGATGTCTCTGCCCTGCACAGTGAAAGGAAGAGGACAGTCATGTAAACGAAGTGCTCAGGAACTGATGTGGACTAGGCAGAGGCCTCTCTGCCTTCAAAGAACAAAGGATTTTGGGGTATAAATATTGGGACCCTGTTCCCAAGAAGTTAGATCACTTGTGGAACAAGAAACTTTCTGCCAAGGACAAGAACCAAGGAAGCTGCAGGAGTTTGGACTGCCCCTCTGCCAGTGTGCTGTTTGCTGGGCTGGCCTGCAGTGGTTGCTTCATTGCCAAGGGAAAGGAGGAGGAACTTTTTAAAGGACTTTCATCATCTACAGAATATTCTCGAAGGGCTTGAACGGTGCTTGCCTCCTGCTGAAGTCTCAGGGATAAAAGACTTCACCTCCATCTCCCCCTGTGAATTTCCTTGCTGGGAATTCAATCTACAGACATTTGCGTTTTGCTAGGAGCTGGAAGCGCGACGCATCGAGAGGAAGCGTGTCGTCGTCGCAGCTGAGATCGTCGCATCGCCGGAGAAGCGCGCCACCGCTGCATCTTTCTGGAAGTGTGTGTTCATCGAAGCTGCCTGCTGTTGCATCACCGGAGAAGCATGATGCCATCGAGAGAGTCTCTAGAGAAAACAAGGGGGACCCTATAGGTAGCCGTGGACCAAGGGTTTAAGTCTATTTCAAAAGAACAACGGTCCAGAGCAATTACAAGGATATACAATCATAATAACAAGACAAACCGTGGTAGGCTGCTATATATTTATCCAAGTCCAGCCGGACAGGGATTTTATTTTCAAAACAATAGTTGAATTTGTCACTACTGGGCTATCAGCGCCAGCTAGCCGTGAACGCGTGGACATCGTTCCCTCACGCCGTGGATCCAACTAAATTCGAGGACCGCCGGCTCCAATGCAACCATCTCAAAACTACCCCATTCGTTCCACTCCCTACCAGGATGTTGGTCCATTAAACTGACGTACTGAGCCACCGGAGACCGATCCAAGTTGGACGTCATATCGTTTCCATTAAGAATATACCGTTCACCTCAGAGGCCACACCTATTATCTGAACCCGGAGCACCTAGTGTCATAGACACGCCACCCCGCATTATAGAGGCGCACCATTGTTTTTACCAGGCATAGTAACTTTGTAAAGTCCTGATGATGATCCCATTGTACCCTTGAGCGCGGGATCGAAACGTCGACCTTTTATAGTAGTTGTACAGTGAAACCAATGTGTACCAATTTCTGTATGAACTACTCTGGCAAAACACTTGTAAACACTGATTTGAAAGTGTCCAGCTTGCTCAATTCTCTTTTGCCTGCGATAATTCTCCTTCTCTCAACTTTTCCTTATCCCTCACTATTCTCTCTGTTCTGAGGTAAAGCACAGGATTGTGCTCTCTAATTTTCAAATGTTGCTTATGCACTAAGATCACACCAAATTCAACTATTGTTTTGAAAATAAAATCCCTGTCCGGCTGGACTTGGATAAATATATAGCAGCCTACCACGGTTTGTCTTGTTATTATGATTGTATATCCTTGTAATTGCTCTGGACCGTTGTTCTTTTGAAATTGCCATCTAGAGAGTCGCCATCGCATCACCGGAGAAGCATGTCGCAGGGTTTGTCGCGGCTCCAAAGTACAGAGTCGTCGCAAGGCTGCCAGGGCGTCATCACATCGTCATTGCATCACCGCATCAAGGGCGCCATCTTCTCGCATTGCAACCGGATCATCGCATCGCATCAAGGCGCCATCTTGCGCACCACAACGGGCCCGCATGCCGAGAATCTACACATCACCTCTGCACCAGTAAGGCTCACGACGAGTCCCCTACTCTGCGCAAGCATTGAGGCAGGACGCAACCGTTCCCCCGGGTCACAGAACCGAGGCATCTCCCCTTTTGCGAGCCTTTTGTTTACTTTGCCTTACGCATCCAGGTACTTTGTTGAGAACTTTTGTCGCATTTACCATCAACTTCAACTAAGCAACGTTTATCATCTTTAAGTCAACTTTTAGTGTAGTATTGTGGATTTCTGTCGTTTGTGGTCTTGTGTTAAGTCTATATAAAGAATACTTATTTTGATAAAACCTGTGTTTTGTCCATCTGTAGTGTTTTCACTGTATTACTGTGTATATTCACAAATGCTTAACACACAGCCTCTGAGTTAAGCCTGTCTGCTCGTGCCAAGCTAACAAGGGGGTAAGCAGGGGTTATTAAGGAGTGTATCCCCTTATCCTGACTTAGTAGTAAGGGCCCCTATTTGGACAAAGGTGAATACCATTTGCAACTAGAGACCCCCAGATCTAACACAAGGTGACAGAACTATATGATCAGTTCCCAAAAAAACAAGGAACCTATCATTGCAATAATGGTTAAATCGCCCCCTACCTCTTCACTAGCCCATTTCCCTGGATTAGAGGAAGAGAAGGTCCAACATTTAATCAGGACAACCAAATCTGGCTCCCCGTTGGACCCAGCACCCCCACGTCTCCTAGTAGGCGCTCTGGATATTCTTTTACCATCGGTGACTGAACTTCTCAATCTCTCCCTAGATTTGGCTCCAGTTCCAAACGTTTGAAAGCACGCTATCATCAAGCAGCTCCAAAAGAAACCTAATCTCGATCCTCCTATCTTGAATAATCTCTGTCCAATTTCCCTTTAACCATACCTGGGCAAACTCCTGGAGAAGCATGTCAACCACTCTCTGTCTAACTTCCTGGAGTCTAATGGCACCTTCCATCCTACCCAGATGGGCCTTCGAGCCACATATAGTACTGAGTCAGCTCTTCTGACAGTCACTGAGGAGCTAAAATCTACACTTGATGAGGGTCGGTCTGCTGCCATCCTCCTGCTGGACTTCAGTGCCGCGTTTGACACTTTAGATCATGCTACCTTAAGAGTGAGATTGGGGGAAATGGGAATTCGGGTAAAAGTCTTGGAGTGGCTTGCCTTCTTCCTGGAGAACGGATCGTTCCAGGTGATAGAAGGGGACTGGGTCTCAGAGCACCTCCCCACCTAATGCGGTGTCCCGCAGGGCTCGTCCCTTGGTCCTACTTTGTTTATTGTTTATATCCGTCAGCTGGCTGAGGTTGGGCAGGAATATGGAATATCGGTGGTTTCATACACCGATGACATCCAGCTAGTGGTGTCTTTTTCTAACGGTTCAAAATCCAGCAATAACCAACTACCCACTTGTCTGGAGAAAGTGGTGAGTTGGATGACCAACAGTTGTTTAAGCTGAATGGTGGGCAAACGGAGCTCATGTTGCTTGGAGATCCGGGCATCCACTAACCCCGATACATTGACCCAAATGTATGATAGAACCTCCCATCCCTAAACCCGCTATAAAAACATTGGAATTTGGCTAGAAGACTCCCTAGCACTGGATTGTCAGTCCAGAAAACTCTCAAGGACATGTTTTGCCCTGCTTAAAATGTTACGGAAATTCATTGATGTAATCCCTGAGCACCTAAGGAAAACGGTGATACAATCCCACCTCATCTCATGCCTAGACTATGGAAACTCGCTTTATCTGGGTTCACCTAAGTATGTCACTAGGAGGCTGCAAGTGGTACAGAATGCGGCTGCCAAACTCCTGTTAAAAATTCCCAACTGCATCTCTGCTAAGGAAGCACTTAAACAGCTCCATTGGCTGCCTATCGAGGCTAGAGTTCAGTTTAAAACTCTCTGCATGGCTCGTAAAGCTATCAATAACTCTGGGCCCGAAAAACTGAGGAACCTGATATCTAGCTACACCCAGCTAGACATCTCAGATCTTCCCAGCAACAGCTCCTTAAGACTACCAGAATCAAAAGAGCCAGATGGGGCGGTAGATCTTTCGCTCATCGGACACCCAAGCTCTGGAATGCCCTCCCACTGGAAATCCGAGCTGCGCCAAACGAAATTGCCTTCAGGAAAAATTTGAAAACCTGGCCTTACCCACAATAATTAGGTGTTGGCTCAGCTCTTCAGTGTCATAATTCTCCTTAGCGCTGGGAAGCCCTCGGGCAGCCATGCGCTCTACAAATCTAACAAATACAAATACAAATCGTTACACCACCAGGAGCAATGCAGGTCCACAAGTGCCCTATATATTTTTTTTAATAATATAGTGACACCATACATTGAGGTGGAATGTTCTCAATAATAACTTTCACATGCTACAGGAGAGAATAGAACTCATTACGTTCAGGGTCCTGTGAGACTGATAGGCAATATAGTTCAATTATAGAAATACAGATTTTCATTAACATGTCCTTTGTTTTCCTTACCATTGAGTATATGTCAGAGCTAATAGGTATAGTTTCCTAATGGGGAAAGGTAAACTATACTCCTATATCTAAAACAGTTTTAAAATGTTTATGCACAGTTAAATGTATGTTCTCTTTTCATTGCATGCGTTATGAACATCCTGTGACAAATCCAGTAAGACAATTCATACTTCTTATAATTGCTTCCCACATGATTCACTATGGGAATATACGGGGTATTTTGGCTTTGGGGTTTAGGGTCGCTGATGCAGGCAAACCTTTAAAGATGTTTCACAGCTAAGGGGTCAAGTGTAAATTTAGGGATTGGTTCACTTCTGCGATATTTCTTTAGTTAACACCCCCTGCACTTGATGGTGCTCTTTAAAGAGCGTTTGTTCCATGACATTTTTTTCATCTGCCATCTTGTATATATTTATTATTTTGTGCATAGAATCGAATTGTGCATATATTGAAGTTATTTTCCTTTCTATAAAAAAGCACTGGCTGGGCAGTGGTGTATTGGGTGTTACTAGTTGTGTCACTGATTGACGCTACCTTTGAAGTTTCAAGCCCACTTTGACATCCTGCAGCAAACACTGGACTATTCTACATCGCTACCATGGCAGTCATGAGCTAAAAGGGTACTTGCTTTCCAGTTTTAGGGTCAAGAGTATGAGAACCCCAGGACACGAGAGGCTGAAGACCCTATTTGTCATGGCTAGTAACTTATGTTTGACCCTGGACCCTGTGACCCAGGTTTCTCACAGACAATTTTGCTAACAGTTTCCAAAGTATCCTGATTTAAAATTGATCTCGGGAAGACTCAGAACAGATGAATGGCCCATTCTATTATTCAGACTATTTTGTATTTAGGTAAAAAATGCCCCAACAAACTGAGCTAGATATTATTAAAGCAATGATACTTGCGAAAATACTCTTTTCTGTTTCAACCCATCCATTGTGAAATTCTCTTTAAAATACTGCCACCTTCCAGAACAAGATTAATTGAATTATTTGCCGATACCAAGCTCCTAAAACGAGAGGTGCATAAAACTGAAATGATGTGGACTTTACCTTAGGGACTTCTATTAAGATGAATTTGAGAGGGCGTGTACACCAAAAATATTCTAAATGTTTTAAAATTAAATATACACTATTATGTTATCCTCATATAATAACGCTTACTCAATGTTTACTTTTTCCTAACTTATTTTTTTAAAATTAAGTTTATACTTTGAATTTTTATTATTGTGAGTGGCATTGAATAAGAGTTTGGGTTCCCGAAATGGGGCAATATTACCCCGCTGTGGAATAATGCTCAACTACTGATATGCTTTTCCTTTAGGTGGGCGGTGGGTTATATGAGCACAGTAGCTTAATTTCGGAGTGATTTAATTTACTGAGAATGGCACAGACCCAAAAATGAGATTGCTCACCTTTGAGGGTCTAAACCTTGCTACATCACTCACTGATATCATGCATAAGAAAGCAACATGATGGTAAATAACTCGAAAAATGGAAGCGAGCACCAATATCTTAAGTTCCACATCCCTAGGTATCCCACATTTTAAACTACATTCAGCACTCCTGTACCTCCGTTTAGTACACAGGACCAGCGAAATGGCGACCTAACTCAGTGCACAGCCCTAAACCTCAGTTTTATGTTGTCTCACCAACCAAACTCGGCAGTACGTTTCCACACGCTGCTGCATAACACTGAAATACTTGCAGGATTAAATGCAGCCTGCAAGAGACTCGGCCTATTTACTTTGCTTTGAGGTTGCCATCGTCCAGCAAAGTGGCAACATCTGCAGCTGCTTCCAGACAGACAGACGGATAGTTTGATGTAAATGATGTAAATGATCTAACAGCGAGAAGTGCCATGACCTCTCCCAACAAAAGAGAGATGCTTCAAGACCTGTGCTCAGTGCCATGGGAAGCAGCTGGATCAAAACCCAGCTCACAGAGGAAGGCCCTGCGTGCAGCAGACACAGGGCCGTGGAAAGGGCTGCAAGAATGAACACCAGCCGAGATGCTTTGGAGAGTGGACTACATTGTAGTACATTGTGGCCAGGCCGCGGACAAAACAGTACAATGCGATAATATGGGAACGCGTGATTGCCCCGGCGTTATTATGCTTAAGGGGAAATAAAATGATATTGAAATTCCCCGACACTCTCCCAATCAAAAGAAAAGAGGCGAGAGAAATGTGCACTTCAAGGCTTTAAATCTGAAACTTCCTAATCCCCTGAAGTCCACACTAGACTTCTTGCCTCCATGGAAACACCAAAGCATTCATCCAAGTGATTGGTCTCCAATGAATTTTAGATAAGACAGAATGGAAGGGAATTGATGCGATTTTAATGCAGAAGAAAGCGGCGAGAGGGAGGTCCTCTTGGTTCATATTTGAATAAAGCAAACATGGCAGACAAAAAGCTGACAGCTGTAAATGACATTGTCAGTACAAAAATTATCAGCCAGTTTACAATCTGTTTGCTTATGCTGAGCAAACAGAATGTGTGTGGCATCCTTTGGCGGCCTGAATGGCAGAAACGCTCGCAAGCTCCACAGAAAGGCAGATAGTCGCTCTCCAGGATCCCTGCCACAATTTGATAGCCATTTGACAGCCACACTGAAGAAGGGAGAGCCTGTGCTACGCTTTTCTTTCTTTTTCGCCGTTTTTTGCTCTTTCTCTTTTTATTTATTACGTACTAAACAAGCACTAAGGTCGGGAATAGACACTTGTCTTTCTCGTCAATGGCCTGAATTATGTGGGCAGCGTCGCTGCATCGTGTTGTTTACTAAGGCGTCTGACATTCCGAGCCACAGACCTTCAGTTACCTAGAGAGAGCAGTGGCCGGCATTCTTCGTGTTTTTTTTTAATCTTATTTTTTAAATTTTATTCCTTACAAGAAGCAGGGTGCGGGGATCTTCCGAAGAATGGCACTTTTCTGTCATTGTCCGACTTGTCTCGTCACTCGATCTGCTTTGAACTTGTTAGCATTTAGCTTTGTGCGGGAAACAAAGCAAAATGGCGGCCGGGCAAGCAGACGCGCTAACTTCAGAATGCATTTCAAAGGGGAAAACAAGAAAGGGGATTGGGGGAATAGTAAATGAATGTCACAGCAATACTTTGAAGAACGGGATTCCAATTTTTAACCAAGTCACAAGTGGAATGAGCTGTGTGGTCTCAGTTTAATCCCCCAAATGGAGCTTTTTTTGCAATCGCCTAAATCGTAAAAAAACATTCTCTAGGTCTAGCAAGAAACGAGAACAAACAGAGATACTAATTATCCTCTCACTTTTGCGGTTGTGTTCCTTTGTTGAAAGGAGTTACCGAGGTAGTGTGGGGATATGCCTATGCCTGTTTTTATTATGCCCCGAAGGCACTGAACATATTGCTTCCTATGCGGACCTCTTCTCCAAATAGGGAAGAAATTAGCAATGACAAACTATACATGAAAGTTATGAAATACATTATATTACGCTAGGTAGCTTGACTACAATTGGTCAAATTCATTATTAAATTGGAAATAAAGGACGCATGGTCTTGGACTGCCGGCCACCTCCCCCCTTAAGACACTGACTGAATTACCCAATTCAACCAGTCAACACATGGGGGTCTTTGGAAGTCAAGGGGGGTACAGGGCCCCCCCCTGGCCGTATTTATTAAAATATAAAACAAATCAAACATTTTAATCAAATAAACTGACAATTATTAAAATGCACACTTTTCAGAAGATTAGATTGACATCCGTTTCGACATGGTATGATGGGCTAACCTTAACAAATAGCTAGTACAGCGTGTTTCCTAACCGAGTCTAATCATCCTGAAAATTAAACTGCATTCTAATATTTTTAATAAAGTCCTACGGCAAGGTCGCCAACCGGTGTCAGATCCTTTTACAGCTGCGCTCCCACGTTGGAGATGCGCATGCGCAACCCAGGGCACGTTACACCCATGTGCGCTCCCTGAACTCCATTTAACCATAACAGGAGGGCCCAGACACTCGCGCACCTTAGTGACGTCATAGTGTTGTGAGGGGTGGCTACCAGCCTGAGGAAAGCGTAGACTCCCTCCCCCGCACCCTTTAAAACGGGATATCATATCCTGCCCCTGAAGTTCTGAGAGAGACCAATGGCCCCTCCCGCGGGCGGCCCCTTTCGTGAATGGGTCCGCCCCCCCGTAAGGACCTTAAAATGCTGCTCACCGATTAATGACCTTACCGCCACAGGCCAGGTAGTTGACCGACTATCTGGCCCCCCCCCAACCGCCTACACTGAAAGGTCATAACTTCCTAATCAAAAACCCTCTACCCCTGCTATTTTGTTCCCTACCCCTACGGCATCCCTGACTCTGTCCACTGGACCCCCCACCCTGTGAGTAGGGCCTCTAATAAACGTCAACTCCTCATTATCAGCCGACTGTTATTCTACCTGGTCCTGAGATGACCCCGTGGGATATTCTGTCATTAATGTGTATGAAATAGTTTCTCCAACCAAGTGTAGATCCTCTTTATTGAGTGATTCTTCACCGAGTGACTCTGTGCACTCGCCTAATCCCCCCCCCCTTTTTCGTGCAGCCGGGGGAAAAAAGCAGCCCCCCATGGTGCAATCTGGGTCCTACCATCGTTACCCCATGTCCTAAAATGAACGAGGGTGTGGGGGCACGCCTCTCGAGGGTCCCTGCAGATGCTGTGACCGGGGATATCCTGGTACTACCATTCCACCCTTCCCACTGGCATACTGTACAGTCATGCTAACCATCCACACCTAGCCACTACGCTCTGGAAAGTGTTAAGTGTATGGTACTACTTTTATCATGGAAGTCCCTACTTCCTGAACCGGGGAAATGAGGCGTTGCATAGGCCTATCATTCCTGGGGTTGCCGAGGTTAGGAATGCACACCCTTGTGTATTGTCCCATCTCTACCGTTGTCGCTTACCAATTGGTGGTCTATGCATATCATGCTGACCCTGGTGGCCGTGCGTGCGCAGGCGCCGTTACTGTAGGTATACATTTTCCTGTTACGGCAAATACTGCCGTTTTTGTGAAACCACATCCTGCTACATTACTGCCGCCAGCCCAATATAAGGGCTTACACACCGAAACAATCAACTCCGTGTTGGCACCTCCTGCGTCTTTTGATCGCTCGCCCATCACACTTGCGTTGTTGTTTGCCATCCTCTACCTGAGGTCAGCATCCCTTGGGCTGTCCACCTGTAGCAGCTGTTGTGATGCGTAGCACTCCAGATATCCACCATGGACCCGGCCATACATAAATGAAAAAGATAAACACAAACCATTAGTGTTTCTGGCGATAACTGCTGTACACGTGATAATCTTACATTGCCATCCCTTGCCACGTTTGAGATACGATTAGCATCAGATGCATACTCCTAAACACTTCCGACTAAGTGTTGAGCATAGCCTCAGTTTGTGTCCCCTGTAGCGTGACTGTATTAGTGTCACGAAGAGTGCCCTGTAACATGGTCTTCCTTAACGAATACTACCCAGTGTGTAGTGCAGTGACACAAAGCATGGAGTCCCCAGAGCATACCATAACGCCCTCATGACTCCTTAAGGATGATTAGGATCTCAGTTTAAAAGGAACAGTCCGTTTGTATTAGCACCCACCCAATCACAACTTGATGAGATATACGTATTCTAAGTATCGAACCCCTCGTGCCTGACTGTTGGCTTGGACCGTAACGCGTAATATAACTCAGGGGCAACCATAAACTATATATATTATTCTTAAGGTACCAGACTGAGCATCATTCCCTTAACAAGTTGCAGTAACCGGTGGCCCTCCAACTGCCACACATGATTTTCCACAATTCATAGTATACCGCCACCTATTGTAAATCATGATGCAACCTTAGTTTCAACCGATCAGGGTTTAATGTGTTACCGTTCATTAACCCATTCTGCTTCCCCCAGTTCAGCCCTGTTCATATGCACATCTGTCTGCCCCTCCTGCCCATACAGGAGCTCCAGCAGTATCAGAGATGGGATTTAGGCATGGTCACGACATTCCACTTTAGATCAACTCTACTATAGTGAGTCCTTTGCGTGCTCTAAGGCCTCTGAGAAAATTACCTGAAACTAACAGGCCTACTATGGAATGGCAATTTCCTGGCTAACATTTGGTACGGCTGACTTATTTAGGCAATAAAACAGGGGGGGAAGAATTAAGTGCCAAATGCTGTTAAGTAAACACGCAAGTGCACCCAGGTGACCCAGAACTAGTATTGTCAATATTCCTGATAGATGTATCCCTTACGTAGCCACTTTACCATGGTACCGTTGGTAAATAGCCTTACCTCGGTCCGGGGGCGTCAAAGGTTTTCTTCCACTGTAACCAGGCTTACATCGCACTGTGCCGGCTAACCTGTGCTACACCTTTGATAGATCTGGCTAGATCAATGTTTAACGCATTTAGCGCCCTCTACAGAGCATCTCAATGAACATGAGTACCACTATAAATCAACTGTAAGTGATGTAGACAAAACAGGGTTCTTTGCCTCGTAGCTTCCTAAAGGGACCCGAGGAAAGTGTTCAGAATAAATACCTATATCCATATCTATATCCCCCTGGTGTGGTAGTACTTTAATTTCCTCACTCGTGAGAATTTTTAGACTGGTAAAACCAGCTGCTTTTCCTCCCTAGCCGCCTGAGCCTGACGGCTGCTAACCACAGCTACCCCTAGGGTAGCTTTCTAATAAGGTTGTCCTTAATCTACCGTCAATAAGGGTCGCCTAGACTGGTGCAGTGCGCCCCTTACTAGTATTTTCAATAATACCGATAGATATATTCATTACATAGACCACTCTGCCATGTTACCGTTGTAAATAGCATTAGCTTGGTCTGTGTGAGGATACCCAGGCGAAGCAGACACACAATATTGTTTACTAAGATCCCTCCTGTTGAACCAGACAGGATCTATTATTTTATGAACAGTGAGGACGTTCTGAAACAACAAAAATTCCCCGCACCCAGAAAGAAATATTGTGGGGTGGCGGGGTCAGTGCAAGGAGGGTGTTAAACAGGGATCAGATTACAGTGCCCGCCCAGCAATGATGGTTACATTGTCTATTTACCAAATAAATAGCAACCACGACTGTCTTGTCGCTGAGTCAGAAAGGAAAAACAAGGGCACAGTAATTGTCATCCTAATGTCACAGCATTTAACCCCATGAGGGCAGCTTTTCATGCTCCATGCACTCAACTAGTCTGACAAATGATCGTTTAAAGTGTTCTTGCCCAAATGTAGATATACAATGGGCAGCATCTCTGAGATTAGAATTAACATATTAAATGCATTTAGATACAGTGCATCTAACTATATCCCATTTTCAAGCGTGTTGATTATCCTGCAAATCTGTCATTGATACAGCCCATCTGGGCCTACATTGGACATTCTTGATTTAAAGAAAGAGATAAAGATCTTCCAATTTCAGCAGGCCATTATTGTGGCCCTATACCTTCCTTTTCATTCACTTGTGAGCTAAAAGCCCCACTGCCTTATTGCTATCCCCGGTAGCAGGTGGTCACCCTGGCCCACTATTTACTGAACCAACTTGCTTGTAAACAGGTGTGATAGGATGTGGGATAGTACTCTACCTACCCACACTATTCTACTTAAAAGTCCCACCGCCTTATTGCTATCCCCAGTAGCAGGTGATCACCCTGGTCAACAATTTACTGGACCAACTTGCTTGTAAAACAGGTGTGATAGGATGTGGGATAGTACTTTTCCTACCCCCACTACTCTACTTAAATGCAAATCCGTGAACATCAGAGGCTGGCCGTTGTTGGTAAATTGAGCCCAAAAACCCACCAAGACGGGGGATTGACTCCTGGTACCGGGCTCAACCTCTGCATCAGGGTCTGCCACTCTAACCATTTGAGCCTGCTGAGGTTTAAAAGGTACGATACATCCTTGTTGGCCGTCGGTGGTGTAGGGAAACCACTGCTGTAAGCATCCGGCCGTGGTGACTAATGGCCAGCAGTGTCCCAATCGCCGTTTTTTAGATTATGTTGATCTGCCCCTCCTTACCCTTTCTTTGTCTAGCCCATTTCGCCTTGCCCTGTACTGCATCTAGTAAGTTACTGGCCCCCACTGGGTATCATAACGTTACTAGGCTTTTTGAGCCCCCCAGACAGATGCTGCCTGCATCTTATTAGCCTCGTGAGCGTCCAGGAAGTGCACGTTCCTCCCTAAGCGAATACACTAGACTATATTTCAAGTTGAAGTATACCCCAGGAGAACCACTAAATGATCACAGTTTATGGTATAAATAACTAGGTTTCTGGTGATAGCTGTGTTTTGTGGCACTATATTCTCTTAATTAAACATAATCTTTCATATAAAACAATGATAAATGAGTAATATTCCCCTGCACATCATGGTAGCACCCTTCTTAGAAAATAAAGGTGTTATCTAAAATAAACATCAAGCTGTGTTGTGCTGTCATACTAATCATGCTATTACATGGGACTTCGGGGAGGACAATTACTGACTATCATTAGGGTTAAGGTCATGCGAGAACATATCCAGGAAAGATTTAGGGTGAAATGTCATATGATGTCATTGAGGTCAAAGGGGGTGTGTGGCGTGACTTCCGCTACCCCTGGGAATTTGGTGAGTATGCATTTCCTTGCATACCGTCACAAATTACATCATGACGCCATCAATGACATCGCTGCTGTATTCACATAACACATCACTATGCACGGCGTATGTGTAAACATACAAGCACGGGGACTGTTGATTGCAGAGTCACCCGAATCTCCAGTGGGACCAGTTGTTTCTCTGGTCTTAATTGCGCGATGAGTAAAGGTATCCCCTTGGGGCGCTCTGAGCCGGGGCGAAAAACCTTAGAAAGGTTATTGCGTGCAACGGCTCCAAAAGTTAGTTTCACTGCCAAATTCGAATTTAGATGGCAGAAGAGCGTATTATGTAGGTCGGTTGAAATTGGCTAAAATTATTGCAGAAAAGTTAAACAAAACCAACGTTCCAAAATAATCTAGAGGGGTTTATATTACAGCGAAATTATTGGACTCTGGGGTGCTGCGTTATTCGAGCTTCATTGTGTGGGTCGTTAATTGAGAGATCAAATCGTAGCATAAATTGCACGTGGCCCATATTTGAGGGCCCCGGGTGGTTGGCCTCACTGGCGCTGTTATGGACTTTTATATACATTTATTGTCCTCTTATGTAGCGCAAACCACAAACGGCATCATATAGAATTATTCGAACTGTAAACAATATAATCTAATGCATTAATAATTGTATGATGTCATGGAAATCAATATGAAGGGAGATGACGTAGTGGCGTGATGATATTAAAGCCGTTAATAAAGTGTCATCAAATTAAGTAACACCAACATGCAATACAAAACCAGTTACTAAAGAACATATCGTCTTGTATATTTCCATGAGCTCGAGGCAGCGTCGACAATGTGAGTGACACTCTGTTTTCAAGATTAAATGGCTCACAGCGGTCTTGAACTCGTGCCGACCACAACACAGCACACTTCACCGACTGTCTCACGCCACCAACCTAACCCATAAAGCACCGCATTTCACAAGTGAAATGTCTCTGGGAGCGGCCAGGCTTGAAAGCTAACAAAGCAACACCAAATTATTGCAAAATGAGCCGCCCGAGCTGATCTGCCCCCACGGATGCGTTTCCTCCCCAGGATCCTAACCACACTCAACCAGCAGCATACCAAATATATTTTAAATGACATCTCCGCCATTCACTGCTACCCACTAACAATGCGCTGGATGTCTCAGTCCGCTTAACAGTACCCCTCTGCCTGCCTGTTCGATACAAGGAAAACACAGCAATTTCAAATCGCATGCCGAGCCCCCCTACTTAACTTGTGCCATGGTACACTCCGCGACGGTACTTCATCTAGCCCCGGATCCTCTCTCGTGCAGAAAACGGACCCTCGGTCATTCTGTCCCACGTGAAGCGCCTGGTCATCCTGTCCCACGCGAAGCGCCCGGTCATCCTGTCCCACGCGGAGCACAGCATTTCCGCCATTCTCCCCGCCGATTCCATGTCTACGTCCCCACATGGACATCACATCGACCCCGGACCTGCAGAGGGAGAGTGAAAAGAAAGGAGAGCAACAGATTCTCCATGCCTGTTGACTGACGATTCTTCTCCTTGGGCTGATGATCCGCACCCGACACCTGGAAGAAAACAAAGAGGAAAATTACACGGCCCCACGGTGGGGCGAGGAGCTAGCCTGGGAGCGCGGGCACAAAGAGGCCGCTTCCCGCGCTCCCCAGGCTTTTTAACCCTTTCGCCGCCGCGGCCCCGCCCCCTCGCCCCGGAAGCGCACAACTACTTCCGGGGCGAGGGCGCGGGGCAAGCGGCCCCGAAAGGGACGGGGTGTGGGAGGGGCCGGGCCCCGCCATGCTTGCGTGGGGGCCTATTGGCCCCCCCCTTGTATGTCTGCGCTCCCCAATCCCACAGAGTGCTCCATCAGCCAAATATATTCTTTCAGCTCCTGATGTCCTGGCCACAAGTTCATATACACACATACATATACACCCACCCATTAATATATGTATGTATGTATATATTACCTACTGGCGGTCGCCAGTAGGTATATATAGTTAGGATTTTTTCTCTATGGGATTTTTGAAAATTCTATGTCTAATAACTTTGGCGTTTGTGGACGGAATTGGCTGAAATTTTCAGGAAAATGGAACATTTTGTTTCTGAGCAGCCCCTGAAAATTTGGGGGGGGTTCGTCAAGGGGGGGCCGAGAAAAAAGGGGGGTCCCAAAACGTGTTTTTAACATTGAGTTTTCCATAGGGCGGTTGGCCTCACTTTTAGCCCGAACGGCTGAATGGATTTGCACGAAACTTGGCAAAATTGTAGGGACTGGTAGCCCGATGTGCCTTTTGTAGGTCTCAATATATGTGCTTCAGTGGATTTTGAGAAATTAACGTTCAAAAAAAGATATATATCTGTAACAGCGGACCGGGTAGCGCTCCGGTTCGCGGACTTTTCGCGCAACGGAGCTTTGTGAAGCGAAGCTGATTGGTTCTCCGGCGTCTGTAAACATTCCAAACAGTCCGTAGCGGCCGCCATCTTGTCTCTCGGTAGGATCGAGAGACAAGAGGAGGCCAAAGCGAAGGGGCAAATGACCATAAGGGGGCATAGTAGATCCTCGCTGACCCCCTAGGTTTGATGTGGAGGTTTTAAAAGGGCCCCGCGGGGCAAAAAAAAAAAATAATAATAATAATCGAACGGCTGAATGGATTTGCACGAAACTTGGTAAAATATTAGGGACTGGTAGCCCGATGTGCCTTTGCTAGGTCTCAATATATGTGCTCCAGTGGATTTTGAGAAATTAACGTTCAAAAAAAGATATATATCTGTAACAGCGCTCCGCTTCGCGTAACGGAGGTTTGCGAAGCTGATTGGTCATTCTGTCACTGGGCTATAGTTGGGCTACATCTGGCTGATATTTGGGCTACATTTGTTTTTTTTGTCTCTGGCGGCCATCTTTGGGCTACATTGGGCTACATTGGGCTTCATTGGGCTTCATTGGGCTACATTGGGCTACATTTGGGCTCCAACATATATATAGGCCAATGTAGCCCAATATATATTTTTCAAAGTTAATTTTCGTAAAAACCACTGGAGCATATATCTTGAGACATAGCAAAGGCACATCGGGCTACCAGTCCCTACAATTTTGCCAAGTTTCGTGGAAATCCATTCAGCCGTTCGAGCTAAAAGTGAGTCCAACCGCCCTATGGAAATGAAGGAAATTAATGGGTAATTTGTAATTAGCAAATAGCTCATCGCAAACTAGGAATGGTAAAGAATCGCTATTTATTCTTTAAAGTTCGCTATTTAGGAAATGCAAAAAACTTTGATGATACATATGGCGGTTCATCTCTAACAAGATAAGAAGCATAGGGATAGATTTATGATGACTGGCGCATCACCAGGGATGTGTTAGTCATTCTGTGCCGCTGTTCCGTCACCTATGGTGTGCTGCATTTACAATGCGGCGCATCATGGGGCAAAAACAGCACAGATGCGTGATGTATCTGTGCCGTAAAGGTGGCGCATTGCTGGAGTTGTATCGCAAGTGTGATGAAGCTCCAGCAAGGGTCGGGGGTGCCCCTGTCGCAGGGTTTCTGTTCTCACACAGAACTGTGGACAGAGGATTGGAACCTCGGCGAATTAGGGTGCCCCAAAACTCACCTTAGTAATCAAAAACCCCTTAGCAAGCTAGGTACAGTGTCACATTGGATATAACAAACTCTAGAATATGAACTTATAGTACCTCAGGATACGTGGAACTCATGAACAGTCGGTCGTTATATATTTCTTAGAAACCAGAACATGGAGTTAAGAAGAACACATGTGTATTTGAAATGTTTATTTACTAATGCCGTCTTCTCAGGCGTAGTATCTTAGATAATACAAGTACACATATTATCAGTAGCAAAATTACCAGCATAGTTACTAGTACATAAAAAGCGAATGGTGACAGTATGTTAACATGCTGTAAATGAATAAGAGTTAGCAACACTTATAAGCAGCCGCGGGCCTTGGAGGGAGTTACGGTGGGGCAGGGAGGCGGGGAGGGGGAGGGGCAGGGTGGAGAGGGCTCCACCCTGCCCCTCCCCCTCCCCGCCTCCCTGCCCCACCGTAACTCCCTCCACGGCCCGCGGCTGCTTATATCTCACCCTCCCTAATACACATATTATATTATTTGCTAAGAAGGCCTGTTTGTGTTGGTTTAGGGCGTGCCCATACTTTAGTGTCTTAGATTTGAAGGAATCACATCAGCATACACCAGCTCTCTCTTCATGTGAACCGCATCAACTGTTGTGTATGTGTGTTCGGCAAAGCAATATAAAACCCGCCTCATGCCCAGAATTGGCAGAAGCTGCACTTATGTTATGAGTATGAAGTCGTGGAGATCAGACCTCATAACAATTCTGTATCGTGTTGTTCTTGAAACTTCAGCACTCGCTGTACAGATATAGTTTAACAAGCAAAGCAGATAGTAGAGCAATAACATATTATTCTCATGTAAACCACGATGAACTACTAGGTTGAAAGCTAAAGCAACAACTAAGTGTCGTGTGCAGAAGTTGCAAAAAAGGAAAAATGGCGTTTAAACCGGTAATGAGCCCATGCTAACTTAACACGGTGTAAAGATATCCAGGACCTAGATGACACCTCCCCATGATCCGGAAACTAACTGAATAAGATAATAGAAGTGCCATCTCATGAGAGCAGATTGCAACTTTATATGTGGACGGTCCGCAAGGTAAAACATTAAAAACTAGGAAAATTTAATGCTAAAGAAAAATAAAACAGCCAAGTACTTTATCGAGTCTTAAGCCAATAGGCAAGCTAAATAATAAAAACTTGACAAATAAGTCAATGAATTGTCAATGAAATGCTAGTACTCAGCATATCAAACATGAAAAAGGTCTATGACATAACTGTGTATGCAAAATAAGCTGCAACAGCCTCCAATAGGAAGTCACCGTCTTCATCCGAAAAGATTCAGCCATCCAATTTAAAAGCGGAAAAGAACATACGTGCTCTCCCAGCACCGGATCCTCTATCACCATCAGAGGACAGCTCGGTGGGTTTTCAAGAAAGCTCTGTTCCAAGAAAGACTGTGTTGCCGCCAGTAAATTCCAGGGACCAATTAGTCCATGCATCAATGCCACAGCCATAATCCTTTCGCCAGGACAAACCAACTCGTGAGTAATGATAGGAGTCATCAGCTGATTAAAGTCGACGTCAGGAGAAACCGGTCCGCAGAGACACAAATCAATGGCCCAATCGAAATCACAGGTCAGGCAGTGAAATACAGGCTGGACACAGGTGAAGTAGGAGAATCGAAAAGATAATCCATATGCCGTGCTTAATATCGCCAACGGCATTGTGCCATAATATTCTAGCATGCGATTGCGGAACAGTGTCAGCAGCTGCAGGGCGGGAGCTTGCACAGGAGGGACATCCATATTTAAAAATGTAAAAAAGCACAAGAGCGTCCGCTGGTAATGCAAGTAAAAATGGGAATCCACGAAGCAGAGTGGAAAAAATAGAATGAAAGAAAGCAGGGATGACTCCAAAGATTTTCTCAAATGAAGTCACGAGACCACTGGTAACAACTTTAAAAAAATGCGCCAGGCCCTTTGTGGAGGACGCGTTAAAGATAGTCCGAACCATGTCGCTGAAATGCAAAGGCGAATCAGTATTGAAAAGGGTCTGCACCTCTGTACGGGTGTTCGCTATGTGAAGCACGAAAGTTTCACGGGCCGAACTCAAGGCCACCTCTCTCTGAGACAAAAGAGCTATTATTCTTGCCATGCCGTTGAAATCTGCTCCCTAGGTTGGTATTTGTGGCCAGATTGAAAACTCCCTATGTTCATGTGTGGGAGGAAATAGAACATTTCTGCAGCAAATAACCCGTTCACTTACTGTTACGATAAAAGGAATACTTTTAATTAACCCAGAAGAATCTTCATTATTGAGCATCAAATAACTACCATTTTCCAACAACTTGAACGTGGGGATGATAGCAGGAACTGGCGTGCCTTGCAACACGCAAGCCATATTTGGTCGGTGTTTGTTGCATGAACCGTGTAACTGTATGTGCCTACACATTAGTGAATGATCTGGCGTCTCAGTGCATTCCTCTCCATTCAGATAAACTTCTTGATCATCTTTGAAACATCTGTATGTGTATGGAAGCGACCAGACCTCATGAAGAAAAGCACTACCTAAAGGTTCATAACGACCTATTGGTATATATTTCATACAATTTGAAAACTTATATAAAGCAAAAGGCAGCGTTATTAAACTGTGGATAAGGCACGTTGCCAAAAAACCCGCAATCCTCTGCTGATGATGTCACTGAGCATGTCATGAATGATGTAATATGTGACATCATCAGCAGTGGATTACGGGTAATAGTATCTCTAGTTTACTCCCCTATAGCTGTCTTTCTTTTAACATAAGTGTCTGTTTCCTTCCCTTATACTTACTGTTCTTTTTTTAAAAAAAATTTTTTGGTTCACTTCCGGTTCGCGTACCGGCAAGCGAA
Organism: Lissotriton helveticus; assembly: GCF_964261635.1. Classification (NCBI taxonomy): domain Eukaryota; kingdom Metazoa; phylum Chordata; class Amphibia; order Caudata; family Salamandridae; genus Lissotriton; species Lissotriton helveticus. The sequence goes on from NC_136067.1 coordinate 1,535,072,862, forward strand.
CTGGGAAGCGAACTACGAGAAATAGAGGTTGGCACAGTTCCAAATATTGTACCAATTTTTTAATAACGGGGAGGTAGTTCTGAAAAGAACTTTTTTTTTATTGTTTTTGTTGTTTTATATTTTTTTATTATTTTTCTGAACATTTTTTTACTTTTTTTGAATTTTTCTGAACAGTTTTATATTTTTTGGGGTTTTTTTCGGAGGGGGCAACGAAAACGATTCATTGTAAAGGGCTCAACAGGAGCAACAACAAAAAAAAAGAATTTATTGTTTGTGGCGTTTCGGACAAACATGAGCATGATTGTCAATAGCTCTGTTGATCAGAGTGATGCTTCTTTCTCCGTAGCAAATGAATCCATTGCAAAGTACGCAGACTTGTTTTACTTCACGAAATCTCGTTTGTATATTTGGCACCATCTCCCTGCCCTCTGGTCCCGATACTTCCGGTACAACAGATCTTCTGGCCATAATAGGGAGATTATCTAGGTCGTTACGAAACTGTGCAGCACTGTAGTTGTTAGGATGCCACCTAGTCATATGGCGATGCATTGTGTAGTTTCCGAAACTGTATTTTTTGTCGGTCCCTCTGGACAGTCTATCTTGACATATAAGGTAAGTTACGTATCTTGCATTTACTTTTTTCTGACCTTTGGGAATTTTAAAAAATTGCCAAATGAAGTTTTCTTTCCGGTGAGACGTCCTGGGCTCCTCAGGCAAAAAGTGCCTCTCTTCGTGCTCGTCGTCCTGTTCCTCTTCTTCCTCTTCTTGCTGAATTATAACTTGAGCAGGTGGTCCACTCTTCCTTGGATGTGGTGGAGGTGGTGGGGAAGCACCAGCTGAAGCTACTAAAGAAGCCATTGCTCACTGGTAACAAAGGGTCTTTCCCTCACAATGATGAAAGTCAGAGTGAGGAAAGAAGGAGGGATTTTCATCATTTGGGAAAAACAATAGTTCTCAACCAATGAAAAGTGTTCATTTTAGATTATATGACCTAGTCTTACATCATTAGGAAACCAAAAGTGAAATGAACCAATGAAAAGTGTTATTACCAAGTCACATGACCTGCTGTGTTTACGTTAAGCGCTTTGCAGGGCCTCCCGGTTTGCTTCCAGAAACCTGTGCTTTGCGACTCGGTAAGCGTACCAGTTCGCTAACGTAGCACGTCATATGACGTATCACGCGACAACGCGAAACGTCATGCGGACGGGAGGCGTCACGATGTCGTTTTCTAACGCGGCAGTTGCGGTAAAGAAACGTTTACCGGCTCGCGGTCTATTTCGCGGCATCAAGGTCAGCTAACGGGAAGCTTCCCGATTCGCGAAGCGGGAACGAAGAAAAAAAAATATAAATTTTTTTTTTTTATTAATAAACATATAAAATATATTTTTGGATTTAAAGAAGAATACATTTTACAGCTACAGATATTAGCTGTTAAAAAACCAATGAAATTCACTGAAAAAACCATAGGTTATAGACCATATATAGTTAGGAATTAGCATTTACAAAACCTTTAAAATTCACTGAAAAAACCATAGGTTATAGACCATATATAGTTAGGAATTAGCATTTAAAAAACCTTATTTTACTCACACAAAACCATTGAAATTCCATATATAGTTAGTTGCACTAACTATATATCGCGCACCCGCAATCCACTGCTGATGATGTCACATATTACATCATTCATGACATGGTCAGTGACATCACTGATGACATCACTGATGACATCTGAAATGACATCACTGATGACATCACTGATGACATCATCCAGTGACTGTGTGTTTCTGTAAAGTTTAAATATGTTTTACATATTGAAGAATGAGTAGATGTATAAGTGTCTGGATGAAGGATTTAGTAGGTGCGTGACTGACTGTATGAGTGAGTGATTAAATGTGTCTCACTGAGTGCATGGGTTAGTGACTAAACTGTCTTAATTTGTGCATCATTATGTCTGTTGTTCTGTAAACTGCTGCATGTGTTGATCAGTAGCTATATGAGTAACTATATGGGTTATTGATTGATTGTCCAAGTATTTGTATGGGAGACTGAGTGTGTGTGTGGCTGGCTGGGAGATGTGTGACTCTGTGCAGATCAATGTGTACTTGTATCAATGATTGTATAAGAGAGTAAGTATGTGTTAGTATATGTTTGAAAATGTAAGGTACTCTATGTTTAAGTGTATAGATTAGAAAATGGAAGTGTGATTGATTCTTTACAGGACTGACTAGGTGTGTGAGTAACTCCATGGATGAGTGGCAGAGTGTGAGTGTCTGTATAGGTGTATGAGTGCATATGATAGTGTTGTAAAGATGAGTGATTGTATGTATGAATGATTGTATGGGTAAATGAGTGAATGTGTGTGTAGACATAGGAATCAGTGAGTGTGTATGTAGTAACTAGTATTGGTGTGCCAATGGTTTCAAAAATTATACTCTGTATTTAACACTGGGTGTAACAGAGGTTATATTAAAATGTGAGGAGATGCATTGTATTGTCACATGAATGATATCATCAGTGATGTGGTCATTGATGTCAAATGAGATGTCAAATGAGATGTCATCAGTGATGTCATTTGAGATGTCATCAGTGATGTCATCAGTGATGTCATCAGTGATGTCATTTGAGATGTCATCAGTGATGTCATCAGTGATGTCATTTGAGATGTCATCAGTGATGTCATCAGTGATGTCACTGACCATGTCATGAATGATGTAATATGTGACATCATCAGCAGTGGATTGCGGGTGCGCGATATATAGTTAGTGCAACTAACTATATATGGAATTTCAATGGTTTTGTGTGAGTAAAATAAGGTTTTTTAAATGCTAATTCCTAACTATATATGGTCTATAACCTATGTTTTTTTCAGTGAATATATATATATTCGTGTGTGTGTGTGTGTGTGTGCAGATAGATACATACATAGCTAGATAGATATTACTTTATGTGGAGTACATCTACAACACCACCACCAATACACTAAATCTGCTCACCCAAAATGCCTTTCCAGCAGAACCATAGGGTAAGCAGAATGCCATCCACACCGAGACAGAAAAATGGCAAATATTTTTGCCATTTTTTATAGTGAAGTCTTTCAATTTAGCTTGAGCAGATGCTATCTACATCCAGATAAATAAATGACAGAGACATTTACCATTACAGGCAAAGTATTACAGCTTTGGATTGGAGTTGGGTGGTATTTAACAATTAAAGGTAGTAATACATATTGAGTCTGTAAATTATAGATAAGGCCCGTTCATTGACAAATGTGTATTTACAATTTTAACTCTACGTGTGCTTTTATACTGGGATAGGCTATAAAGTAGGTCAAATCAAATATACATGCACTTTTTATTGTTTTCATACACTCTCTTTGGAAGTACCTAAATACACTACAGGGACCAGTCCACATAGTGTCCTGGTACTCACAGCGATGATGTTCGCGTGGTTCTGTAAGGGTTTACAAATAGTATGAGGATGGCCCTAGTACCCAAAGTGTGGAACCTCCCCCACATATACACACGCATAGATACACACATGCATATGTAAACACAGTTAAAGGTTAGATATCGTACGACAAACACAACCCCCCCAAAAACTTCTGAAATTCACCAGTTCTGTTATACCATGTACAACGTACAACCTATCTTATGCCCCCAATACGTTTTGCTCTTGGTAGACAGCTTTTTTTTGCTGCGCCATTGGCAAAGTGGTGCATTGTACAAGTTATGTGTTGTATGTTACATATCATAACTGGTCAGTTTCAGGCGCTGCACAGGAGAGAGACCTAATGCCATCGGCACAGCTTTGGGGGCAAAAACGTGCACGCGTTGCATTGCTTGCAATGGCAACGTGTGCATGTCTGGCGATTTCCTTGCGGGAGCGCGCAGAGCCATATAGTCGCACGCTCCCGCAAGGAAATCACGCAGGCCCCCTCCCCTGCTGCTGCCCATGCATTTAGCTTTTCATTTCACTTTGAAAAGCCAGCGAGGAAATACTGAGCAAAGAACAATGTCGTGTTTGCACACTTGTTGATTCTGATAAATGCTCCACATCCCTGGAGCCGTGGGGCCCCCACATGTCTACTCTCTGCAGGACTTTGGACTCTTACTTATCTTAAAGTAAGGACAGTAAACAGAGAGGAAGGTGAACGCGCCTATTGCACTCGTCCTGCTGAACTGCCCAAATGAAATCATACAACAAAGTTAGCTTACAAAAAACAGGTGGGGATCGACAAACTAAAACTGGATATTTGTTAACTTTGCCCCACTTTTTAGTTGTTTTCTATTGCCTCCACAACTTTGCTGCTCACGTCCTATCTAATCTGGCACAGTTGTTAAAAAGAAAAAAAATGCACAACCTTTGAAAGAAAAGAAAGTAAATGCACTCGAAAAACCTGTCGCATACTTCACTCCATGCCCGTGTAGGCAACACATGACCGCAGCAGAGGCTGACAAACACATGACGTGGCAAACTAGCATCTTAGCTCAGAGGCCAGTGAGAGTCGTCAGCCATGGGCTCGCTGCCTTTTCACCTGCTTCCTATCAGCGCAGGTTCGTGTTCACAAGGCTCTGCCCTGAAATAAAACAATAAGCAGGCACCACTGGCCAACAAAGCATACCACAACACCGCAGGGAAGAAACCAAAGGTGCAGGGTGTGTGCGCCCCGCCCACGACCCGGCGGCTCCACCTGACTGGCGCGTGTCCCTCTGGCGCTGCACTTACAGAGCAGAGTGCGTGTGCAGCACCTCGTAGTGACCTGCTCGCGAGCCTCGCTGCAGGGCCAAGGGGGACACTGAACGAATCGCACAGGTGAGACTCGAATTGATACGCAACAGCACCTCTTGACGAAAAGTGCAGTTTATTCTTCAGTCTCAGTCCCCTGCACTTTCATTTATTTCGGGGAGGGGTCCTTGAGGGTATTATAATAAGTCTTGCCTTTTGAAACCGTCTCCCTTGCTGTTTGAGTTGCGCAGTGGCTGTGGGATGGCTTAGTAGCGAGTTAAGAATTTACTACGACACTGAAAGCTTATGTAATTAGCGGTCGCAGGCTCGCCACTGACTTGGTAAGTTTTCAGAAACGCTGTGAAATGGCAGAACTAGTACCGGGATCTACTTTAAAGTTTTATTAGCAGGATAGACTTTGTTTTCTTTTGCTTGCATATAACCTCATTTACTATCAGGTGTTCTGGAATGAGAGTGCCACAACTGGTTCCGCTAAATGTCCACTGGGAGGGAAGGAGAGACAGCGCGAGCTGTTCAGTACCTCTGATCTGTGGGATGCACCTACCAGTGCCTGGTTACATAGGGAGGATTACTCTTAGCTCTCCAGAATGCATCGGATTTCATTGTGTGAGCATCTATTTAGTGTTCACTATTGTTGTCCTGAAATAGGTGCCTATTTGCAGACATTTGCATCAACTGATCACACTTTCCAGTGAATGCCTTGCTTCAGAACCTGTCATACAGTAAACATGTTGTTTTAGAACTGATCAGTGGAAGCAAATGTTAGTGCAAACCCTATAAGCAGCAGTGAATTTATTTCATCCCGTCCAAACATCATTTGTATTTTTTTTTACAGATGCTTGTAATTTCCAAGCACTGCAATTGCCATTTGTACCTATTATCTAACTAAAAGCGACGGCTCGCAGGCCCAAGCCCCCTCTCGCGCTGGCCCAAACCCAGGAGTGAACATTCCAGGAGGCACGGGTGCTACCGGAGAGATCGGGTCCCTCCTAGAAATTCTAAAGAGATATGTTACAATAGGTTGTGATTGTAAAAGAATTTCAAAAAAAGGGGGTGGTGATGGACAGAGTATCTGAGTTAATCAGAACACTCCTACCCAGTCAACAGATCAGGGCTTGATCCATCACCGTTTTTTAGCTCACTGCACCATCCCAGCTCAGAACCTGGCTATATGCAAATTAGTCTGTCCCTGGCCCAGTGCATCATGGGAACAGGGCAGACCGAACTACCAAGCCAATTCTTTACTGAAAAGGAAACAAGCTTCCGGGGACCGGTTTCTGGCATTACAGCTGTCTTCGGCCCGGCTTGCTTGAATCCTGATGGTGCAGTGAGCAAGGGACTCATGTCTGAGCATACCCTTCCACACTTATGGTGGCCAAAATAATTTCAAAAAAGGGGGTGGTGATGGACAGAGTATCTGAGTTAATCAGAACACTCCTACCCAGTCAACAGATCAGGGCTTGATCCATCACCGTTTTTTAGCTCACTGCACCATCCCAGCTCAGAACCTGGCTATATGCAAATTAGTCTGTCCCTGGCCCAGTGCATCATGGGAACAGGGCAGACCAAACTACCAAGCCAATTCTTTACTGGAAAGGAAACAAGCTTCCGGGGACCGGTTTCTGGCATTACAGCCGTCTTCGGCCCGGCTTGCTTGAATCCTGATGGTGCAGTGAGCAAGGGACTCATGTCTGAGCATACCCTTCCACACTTATGGTGGCCAAAATAATTTCAAAAAAGGGGGTGGTGATGGACAGAGTATCTGAGTTAATCAGAACACTCCTACCCAGTCAACAAATCAGGGCTTGATCCAACACTGTTTTTTAGCTCACTGCACCATCCCAGTTCAGAACCTGGCTATATGCAAATTAGTCTGTTCCTGTCCCAGTGCATCATGGGAACAGGGCAGACCAAACTACCAAGCCAATTCTTTACTGGAAAGGAAACAAGCTTCCGGGGACCGGTTTCTGGCATTACAGCCGTCTTCGGCCCGGCTTGCTTGAATCCTGATGGTGCAGTGAGCAAGGGACTCATGTCTGAGCATACCCTTCCACACTTATGGCGGCCAAAATAATTTCAAAAAAGGGGGTGGTGATGGACAGAGTATCTGAGTTAATCAGAACACTCCTACCCAGTCAACAGATCAGGGCTTGATCCATCACCGTTTTTTAGCTCACTGCACCATCCCAGCTCAGAACCTGGCTATATGCAAATTAGTCTGTCCCTGGCCCAGTGCATCATGGGAACAGGGCAGACCAAACTACCAAGCCAATTCTTTACTGGAAAGGAAACAAGCTTCTGATCTCTTGACTGGGTGAGAGTATTCTGCTTAATTCAGAAACTCTGTCCATCACCACCCCTTGTTGTTAAATATTTTGTCCACCCTAAGCGTGGAAGGGTATACTCAGATGTGAGTCCCTTGCTCATTGCACCATCAGGATTCAAGCAAGCCGGGCCGACGACGGCTGAAATGCCAGAAATCGGTCCCCGGAAGCTTGTTTCCTTCCCAGTGTAAGAATTGGCTTGGTAGTTTGGTTTGCCCTGTTCCCATCATGCACTGGGACAGGAACAGACTAATTTGCATATAGCCAGGTTCTGAACTGGGATGGTGCAGTGAGCTAATAAACGGTGTTGGATCTAGCCCTGATCTCTTGACTGGGTGAGAGTATTCTGCTTAATTCAGAAACTCTGTCCATCACCACCCCTTGTTGTTAAATATTTTGTCCACCCTAAGCGTGGAAGGGTATACTCAGATGTGAGTCCCTTGCTCAGTGCACCATCAGGATTCAAGCAAGCCGGGCCGACGACGGCTGAAATGCCAGAAACCGGTCCCCGGAAGCTTGTTTCCTTCCCAGTGTAAGAATTGGCTTGGTAGTTTGGTTTGCCCTGTTCCCATCATGCACTGGGACAGGAACAGACTAATTTGCATATAGCCAGGTTCTGAACTGGGATGGTGCAGTGAGCTAATAAACGGTGTTGGATCTAGCCCTGATCTCTTGACTGGGTGAGAGTATTCTGCTTAATTCAGAAACTCTGTTCATCACCACCCCTTGTTGTTAAATATTTTGTCCACCCTAAGCGTGGAAGGGTATACTCAGATGTGAGTCCCTTGCTCATTGCACCATCAGGATTCAAGCAAGCCGGGCCGACGACGGCTGAAATGCCAGAAACCGGTCCCCGGAAGCTTGTTTCCTTCCCAGTGTAAGAATTGGCTTGGTAGTTTGGTTTGCCCTGTTCCCATCATGCACCGGGACAGGAACAGACTAATTTGCATATAGCCAGGTTCTGAACTGGGATGGTGCAGTGAGCTAAAAAACAGTGTTGGATCTAGCCCTGATCTCTTGACTGGGTGAGAGTATTCTGCTTAATTCAGAAACTCTGTTCATCACCACCCCTTGTTGTTAAATATTTTGTCCACCCTAAGCGTGGAAGGGTATACTCAGATGTGAGTCCCTTGCTCATTGCACCATCAGGATTCAAGCAAGCCGGGCCGACGACGGCTGAAATGCCAGAAACCGGTCCCCGGAAGCTTGTTTCCTTCCCAGTGTAAGAATTGGCTTGGTAGTTCGGTTTGGTAGAATTTCGTTGCGCGCACGGCATCGCATTTGGTGATGCAGTGCGCGCAACGAAATTAGTTTTATTTATTTTTATGTTTACTTACCTGTTAAGGTCCGGATTCCATACATTACTACCCCCCACCCTGCCCCTCCCCCTCCTCACATCACCGCCCGGCCGGTACTCCCACTACCGGCCGTGGCTGCTGGTGTTAAAAATTAAGTTCCAGTGCCAAACTCCAGAAACCACAGCCTCAAATTAAGCACTAATTGTGTCTCACCTTTGCTGTGGAAAGTTTTATTCTACAGCTCTAAAATGACTACTTTTTACAAAATCGTCAGTTCCAGGGTTGTGGTAAAACAATTGTTGAACCCTTTCATCTACCAATCACATTTGTCAAAAAACTGAAATGTGATTGACAGAAATCGTGATTTTGGAAATCGTTATTTTAAATGGCGAAGATAAACAACCGTGAAAAACACACTTTGTGACACGTTGTAATATGCATATAATCTTTCTTTTTATTGTTTTGTTTTTATTTATATTTCATAAATAAATTCCTGATAACACAAGAGGCAATGTTGAGGGCCAGTGGATTTATATCATTCTTGTGCTGCAACATTTATCAAATAATTATGGGTAGATTACATTTGCAACATGATTTGTCAGATAATTTGCCACATCTTCTTCAGATTTCATTAAAATAGTTTTTTTAGTTTAAATGGATGAACAGAATACTCCCAGAGAATGTGCACGACAATTCCCTTTTTTTGCAGCCTATTTTAGTTCTCCCTGATGAAATATTTGTGATCCTCCATATCACATATTCATAGTAGCTTTAAACATAGAATGGTATTTTCCATAGTTCATGTTTTCCTCTAAAATATGTTTTTACAGTTCCATTTTGAGCAATCTAAGCAATTAGTTAAAGTAGAGATATGGCTATGAATTAAAACAGATCAAGATGTGGGGCGGTTGGTCACCCCATCTCCAGTCGCACTGCTTGTATGCTTGCGCCTTTTCTGCGCCTGCTAACTATTGACATTTTACTCCATTTTTTTCTTTTTAATCATAAAAATTGCCCTCCATTGAGATAGGACCCGGCAGAACAACATGGATAAAAATTACTAAATTCAAGTACTGCAGTAACGTCCACACGTATGGTGAAATACCTTTGTTCGGCAAGTAAGACTGTTTTTTAAGAAATATGACAGTGAACTTTTTTATTTGGGTAATACTTGGTGTTAATGGTGGTTATACCTTTTTAAATGTTGCCAAACTAATGGCATACTGTTTATCTGATAATGATTATCCTGTATTGCGTGATTTATGGTGAGTTTATTGCATTGTGGGAAGTGTAGTTTCCTTCGGTTAAAAGTAGATATAGGGGAGATAGACCAAAATAATTGGCCAATCAGGTAACACATAGGAGGGTGGGAGTTTCGACAACTGAACGCGGTTAAAAATGATCGAAAGCACGGGGAGGTGGATTCTTGTGACCACGAGATGAGGCTTGAATGGTTTTAACAATTATGGCAGGTACGTGAACCTTTTGGGAAATAACGTGGTAGGATATTGAATGAGGCGGTGGTCAACGGGTAAATATCGGGTTATATACCGATTATGAGTGATGGAGTGTATGTGTTTGTGTGAGTTAAAGGGTTGTGAGTAGAGTGTTGAGTAAAGTACGATGTGAATTTGGCCGGTTGTTCGTGGGTGCAGGCGAGGGTGAGAATGGAAGTGGCATGAACGTAACTTGGAGGGATGTTGGTAAAAGTGTGGTGTTAGGTAACCACGGTTTGAGATGACATACAGTAGAGTAGTACGTGAGGGTGTATAGATCTGGGAAAGACGTTGAAAGAAACATGGGGGATTTCGCAGTGAGGGGGCTGGGAGAGAGTAAAGGAGAAAGTATGCGGTTCACTCAGGTATTATATGGCTTGTGGTTTAAGCATGTGTCACCGGTAGAATGGCTTGCATGGTTGGCGCATGAACGGAGAAATTTACAGGGGAGCAATAAACACATGGTCATTTGGTTAATATTAACATAGTATTGTTATGACAGATGTAGTAGGCAATATAATAATAATGATGGATGTAATAAGTCAGAGGTATAATTATAATAATGAATAAGGAGTTAATGCCAAATGTTTTATTGTCAATTCTAGTTACCCCTGAAGAAGGGCTTTGGTATGCCCGAAATGCATTGGGTCTTCAATAAATACTGTCTTGGACGAACTGTGCATCTGTTCGTGTTTATGTAAGAGGTACGGAGGGGCACAACATTAACATGTGAAACTTTGGAAATGGCACAATATTCCTACATGTGGATTGAATTAGAATTGAAAAAAAAATGGCAAGTTTCAAGCAAATGGTTAAAAATGGAGTCTAAAAAGATAAAAAACGGAGTAAAATGTCAATAGTTAGCAGGCGCAGAAAAGGCGCAAGCATACAAGCAGTGCGACTGGAGATGGGGTGACCAACCGCCCCACATCTTGATTTGGTAAACCAGGTGTCACCAGGGCAAGACACTTTTCCAGTGTGCACGCAGTCACGGAGGATGATGATGAAAATGGATATATTTTGAAGAAAATAGGTGTGCATCTCACAACTCTGAATGATGAATTAAAACAGAAACATCACTGGAATTCACCACTTATAGTTAGCTCTGCCAACCACTTTCAGAGGTTTATTTTGAAAACATATGTTAACGTCTAATAACTAATCCTTATCAAAACTTCACTTTACCTGTGTTTTCTTCAATAATTTCTGCTGTTTTGATGACATTCAGTTCTGAAATTTCAACCCGGTCAGACCCTACATCCAACCCCCTCAGGTGTTCAACTCCCCTAAAAGCACAGTTTTTGACTTTTGGACAAGCAGACCAGAGTTGGCCATGGAGACACAGATCTACAGCCTGTCCTGTGTCCAGCGCCTGTGGGCAGCCAACCATCACCAGACATGGTCTTCTGCTAAGTGCTGCTGTATTTTAACGGCAGGTGATCCCTTCCATGAGCCCCAACATGGGCCTGGGAGAGAGGGAAGGTTCCAAAAATGTTAATGTGACAGCCAGTCAAACGTGAACCTGCTGCCAGATTCATGAATCCACAATGGATGACAGGAAAAAAAGCTCCAGCATCCAAAAGCATGCTTTATTAAAAAAAACGCTTTAACAAATTTACATGGATATGCAAATCTATGGAAGATCTGCAACTTAACATTCTATCTGGCTCTGATTTCATCCCCTTCAAGGCCACCAACACATTTTTAGTTGTTCTGAAAAACGAGTGAAATGATTTACACCTAACTAAAGAAAGACAGCTCCTTGAGTTAAATTAAAGTTTCATTCCAAGTTTGATATAATTCTGTTCAGTGTTTTTCTCTGTAGTTGAGATTAAAGACTCCTATGTGTGTTAAAGTAGGAAATGCCCCCATTTCGTGGTAGGATCTGTAGCTAACCTGCCATGATAAAAACAAATTGGATGAACATGTTCCTTTGATAGTTTCATACAGACTCTTCAAATGGGAATTAAAAGAGGCCCCAAAAAACATTACTTAGAACAAGTGTACTATTAAATGCCATTAGCACATTGATTAGCAAAGTGCAAAGATCATCTTCCATCTTATTACCACTGTACAGTGGGCTGATTATGACATTGGCGGTCCGACTGGCAGACCACTGATGATGCGGTCGGGAATATGCCGCCAACCGGCAGCTTCCAGATCGCTGTTTTGTGTCAGAGGTTCAATGGCGGTGGCATGCTTTGGCTCATAGAGAGCCTGTAGCATATGCCGCTCCTGTGGCAGCGCTGCATGCACGTCGGTGAACTGTGTACCATGCCCCCACCATGTTCTGCATGTCAGACAATGCATGCATGACAGTGCAAGCAGAGGAGGGCACAACTTGCCTTTCTGCCGCCCTTTTCAGAGAGGGGTTCTCACTATGAAAAGCTAGTTGGAAAGGCAGGTTGTAATCTGCACGGCGATGCCAGCAACGGCACCAGCACTGCAGACCACCACTTTCCCCACCGCAGCTCCGTCGGGATCCAGGATCCTGGCGGTGGTCTTGTGTTGAGCTGGTGGCAGTCCGACCGCCAAACTCAAAATCGGGCAGGCATGATGTCACTGACCATATCATGAGTGATTTAATATGGGAGGTTATAAGCAGTGCATTGCAAGCGTGCACGTTATAGCTAGCTCAGGATAGCTATAACAGCCAAATTTCACTGGTATTGTGTGATTGAAATCTGAGCCTAACTGTAACTTCCCTGTAACCTTTGTGTTTTTTAGTGAATTTGTAAGTTTAAAAAAATTGTATTTGCAAACTATAACATCCCTGTAACCTTTGATTTTTAAAGTGAATTTCTATGTTTTTAATTAGTAGTCGCGGTTGCAGAGTGGTGGACAAAGGGGGCCGGCCTCTGACCAGCTTGCAGGAATCATGCTGTGTCAGACTCACAGGAGGGCTTCTGGGCCCCCAATAACGCTCAGCATCCAAGAGGACTTCATCCCCCAACCAGCAGTACACCAGGAGGTACATTTCCAGAGTGGTGGAGAAAGGGGTATGGCCTCCGAAGACTTCTCACTAATTCTGCTATGTGGGACTTACTGGAGGTAATAGGAAGGTTTGCTGGCTCCTAAGGACATTCTAGAGCCAAAGGGTCTTCATCCCCAACCAGCAGTATGCCAGGAGACTTGTTTACAGAAAATTGGAGAAAGTGGGTGTGGCCTTCTAAGTCATCTCAGCAATCACGCTCTGTAGGACTTACTGGAGGTAACAGGGGGGCTTGTCAGCCACCCATGACCCTCATATCCAAAGGCACTTCATCCTCCAACCAGCAGTGCACCAGGAGGTCGTTTGCAGAGTGGTGGAGAAAGGGGGCCTTGCCTCTGAAGACCTCCCAGCAATCCTGCATTGAGGGATTTACTGGAGGTAACAGGTGGTCTTGTTGGCCCCCAAACACCCTCTGGAGCAAAAGGGGACTACTTCCCCTAACCAGCACTGCACCAGGAGGCACATTTGCAGAGTGGTGGAGAAAGGAGGCCCTCAGGCAACTTGTGAAGTGGTGGTCCCCGGGGCTTCTAGAAGCCCAAGAGGGGGCTGTCAGCGCAGCCTCCCTCCTTTATTAAAATTAAAGCCCCGGAAAGGTGGTGGTCCCCTTGGCTTCTAGACTTCCAGGAGGGGTCCGGAAGCCCTATCTTTTATTTGGAAAAAAAGGCCCAAGGCTATGGTGGTCCCTTGGGCTCAAAGAGTGCGCCCCCCCCTTTTTTTTATGAAATGCCCCAGGACCTTTTGAAAACAAGTGCATGAGACTTTGCTTGTTTTTAAAAAAACATTTTTTCCGCGAATTCATGAATTTTGTGAATTTTCAGCAATTTAAAAAATGTATATTTTTTGCCTTTGCATGGGCCAATTAGAGCTCTGAAGTTCTCTTCATGAGCTCATAAATATTCACAAGTTAGCCGAGATCACAGGCATCCTCATTTTGATATCCTTAAATTTCTCAACAACTACTGAATGAGTTTACATTAAATCACAAAAAGCACAATCTGTGGGCCAAAAGCTAGCGTTCTGCGAAATTTGGTGTAATTTTGTCTAGAAATTCGGGCTGTAGTCGTGTTCAAAACTCCTATGGGAATTAACATCAGAAATGCCCTTTTTTTTGTCCACCCCCTTTTTCTCGGTCTCCATTTGACGGATCACCCCAAACCTTTCCAAGCACAACAAGGATCATCCGTGCACTATTTTGGGAACATTTTGGGGAGATTTGTTAATCGGCACCAAAGATATAGGCAAGTCAAAAAAATGCTTTTTCTATGGAAACATGGCCCTATCTATAACTACCTACTAGCTACCGCCAGTAGGTAATATATATGTACAGCACATTTCAAAAATAAATCAGGCACTCCTCATGGTTTAAAATTCTTTAATTTGACACTTTTATTCGTGGTGGTATATATTTAAAAAAAAAATAGGCAACTCACTTTGATATAGTGTCATTAAAGAATTTCACAGTGTGAAGAGTACCCTGGATTTATTTCTGAACTGTGCTATACATATTACGGGATCCACAAACCGGTGGATGGGCACCAATGCAGAAGGTGGATGTGATCTGGTGTTTCTTTGTGGATGGAGGAGAATGTCTATATATATATAGACATCTCGACTCTTTGACTGCCGAATAAAAGACCTTTTGGAATGAACTACGGGCTCGTCTGAACTCTGTTACCTGGATTCTGTCTTGTTTTATATATATATATTTATATATATATATATATATATATATATATATATATATATATATATATATATATATATATATATACATATATATATAAAACACCAGGTTGCCCCCATAGGAGGGATCACACGTGGAAGAGTTAACGCACACAGCCTCCGGCAGCCGCAGCTCAGAATGCCCTCGTAACTCCCTTTGCACTAAGCCAAACGCGTTCGAGCCTTATTTAGCTCTTGTTCACTGGCATGCAACAGAAACGGAGGAAGCAGTGTTGTGCCAAATCGCCATCTTTATTCAATTGAGCACAGTCCTGCCCCAGTGGGCGACAGCAGTGATGCATTCTGGTATTGGTAGTCCGCCTGTTTCAGGACTTGAATACCGAATGACCCCAGTGGGTGTTGCTACCGCCTCCGTACACAATACAATCCAAGTGGTGAGTATAATAGTTTGTAAAATCCAAGTGGTAGGCGAGAACTGGGGGAAAATACTGTTCTGCTCGCCAATGTGATCCGGAGGTCAGGCCCCCTCCACTCCAAAAGCGCCTCCTGTGACGGGCACTCAGAACCGCTCGATGAGCAGCGGGACCTCTCCGCGGCCGGACCAGCCGCTAAACACAAAAAACACCTGGTTGCCCCCATAGGAGAGATCACACGTGGAAGAGTTAACGCACACAGCCTCCGGCAGCGGCAGCTCAGAATGCCCTCGTAACTCCCTTTGCACTAAGCCAAACGCGTTTCGAGCCTTAGTTAGCTCTTGTTCACTGGCATGCAACAGAAACGGAGGAAGCAGTGTTGTGCCAAATCGCCATCTTTATTCAATTGGGCACAGTCCCGCCCCAGTGGGCGACAGCAGAGATGCATTCTGGTATTGGTAGTCCGCCTGTTTCAGGACTTGAATACCGAGTGACCCCAGTGGGTGTTGCTACCTCCGTACACAATACAATCCAAGTGGTGAGTATAATAGTTTGTAAAATCCAAGTGGTAGGCGAGAACTGGGGGCAAATACTGTTCTGCTCGCCAATGTGATCCGGAGGTCAGGCCCCCTCCACTCCAACAGCGCCTCCTGTGACGGGCACTCAGAACCGCTCGATGAGCAGCGGGACCTCTCCGCGGCCGGACCAGCCGCTAAACACAAAAAACACCAGGTTGCCCCCATAGGAGAGATCACACGTGGAAGAGTTAACGCACACAGCCTCCGGCAGCCGCAGCTCAGAATGCCCTCGTAACTCCCTTTGCACTAAGCCAAACGCGTTTCGAGCCTTAGTTAGCTCTTGTTCACTGGCAAGCAACAAAAACGGAGGAAGCAGTGTTGAGCC
Organism: Lissotriton helveticus; assembly: GCF_964261635.1. Taxonomy (NCBI): domain Eukaryota; kingdom Metazoa; phylum Chordata; class Amphibia; order Caudata; family Salamandridae; genus Lissotriton; species Lissotriton helveticus. The sequence goes on from NC_136067.1 coordinate 1,535,088,717, forward strand.
AAATCGCCATCTTTATTCAATTGAGCACAGTCCCGCCCCAGTGGGCGACAGCAGTGATGCATTCTGGTATTGGTAGTCCGCCTGTTTCAGGACTTGAATACCGAATGACCCCAGTGGGTGTTGCTACCTCCGTACACAATACAATCCAAGTGGTGAGTATAATAGTTTGTAAAATCCAAGTGGTAGGCGAGAACTGGGGGCAAATACTGTTCTGCTCGCCAATGTGATCCGGAGGTCAGGCCCCCTCCACTCCAACAGCGCCTCCTGTGACGGGCACTCAGAACCGCTCGATGAGCAGCGGGACCTCTCCGCGGCCAGACCAGCCGCTAAACACAAAAAACACCAGGTTGCCCCCATAGGAGAGATCACACGTGGAAGAGTTAACGCACACAGCCTCCGGCAGCCGCAGCTCAGAATGCCCTCGTAACTCCCTTTGCACTAAGCCAAACGCGTTTCGAGCTTAGTGCAAAGGGAGTTACGAGGGCATTCTGAGCTGCGGCTGCCGGAGGCTGTGTGCGTTAACTCTTCCACGTGTGATCTCTCCTATGGGGGCAACCTGGTGTTTTTATATATATATATATATATATATATATATATATATATTACCTACTGGCGGTCGCCAGTAGGTATATATAGTTAGGATTTTTTCTCTATGGGTTTTTTGAAAATTCTATGTCTAATAACTTTGGCGTTTGTGGACGGAATTGGCTGAAATTTTCAGGAAAATGGCACATTTTGTTTCTGAGCAGCCCTTGAAAATTTGGGGGGGGTTCGTCCAGTGGGGGCCGAGAAAAAAGGGGGGTCCCAAAACGTGTTTTTAACATTGAGTTTTCCATAGGGCGGTTGGCCTCACTTTTAGCCCGAACGGCTGAATGGATTTGCACGAAACTTGGCAAAATTGTAGGGACTGGTAGCCCGATGTGCCTTTTGTAGGTCTCAATATATGTGCTCCAGTGGATTTTGAGAAATTAACGTTTAAAAAAAGATATATATCTGTAACAGCGGACCGGTTAGCGCTCTGGTTCGCGGACTTTTCGCGCAACGGAGCTTTGTGAAGCGAAGCTGATTGGTTCTCCGGCGTCTGTCAACATTCCAAACAGTCCGTAGCGGCCGCCATCTTGTCTCTCGGTAGGATCGAGAGACAAGAGGAGGTCAAAACAAAGGGGGAAATAACTATAAGGGGGCATAGTAGATCCTCGCTGACCCCCTAGGTTTGATGTGGAGGTTTTAAAAGGGCCCCGCGGGGCAAAAAAAAATAATAAAAATAATAATTTAACGGCTGAATGGATTTGCACGAAACTTGGCAAAATATTAGGGACTGGTAGCCCGATGTGCCTTTGCTAGGTCTCAATATATGTGCTCCAGTGGATTTTGAGAAATTAACGTTCAAAAAAAGATATATATCTGTAACAGCGCTCCGCTTCGCGTAACGGAGGTTTGCGAAGCTGATTGGTCATTCTGTCACTGGGCTATAGTTGGGCTACATCTGGCTGATATTTGGGCTACATTTGTTTTTTTGTGTGTCTGGCGGCCATCTTTGGGCTACATTGGGCTACATTGGGCTTCATTGGGCTACATTCGGCTAATTAGCAAATAGCTCATCGCAAACTAGGAATGGTAAAGAATCGCTATTTATTCCTTAAAGTTCGCTATTTAGGAAATGCAAATAACTTTGATGATACATATGGCGGTTCATCTCTAACAAGATAAGAAGCATAGGGATAGATTTATGATGACTGGCGCATCACCAGGGATGTGTTAGTCATTCTGTGCCGCTGTTCCGTCACCTATGGTGTGCTGCATTTACAATGCGGCGCATCATGGGGCAAAAACAGCACAGATGCGTGATGTATCTGTGCCGTAAAGGTGGCGCATTGCTGGAGTTGTATCGCAAGTGTGATGAAGCTCCAGCAAGGGTCGGGGGTGCCCCTGTCGCAGGGTTTCTGTTCTCACACAGAACTGTGGACAGAGGATTGGAACCTCGGCGAATTAGGGTGTCCCAAAACTCACGTTAGTAATCAAAAACTATTTAGCAAGCTAGGTACAGTGTCACATTGGATATAACAAACTCTCAATGTTTAGACAATCCAGAATATGAACTTATAGTACCTCAGGATACGTGGAACTCATGAACAGTCGGTCGTTATAGATTTCTTAGAAACCAGAACATGGAGTTAAGAAGAACAGATGTGTATTTGAAATGTTTATTTACTAATGCCGTCTTCTCAGGCGTAGTACCTTAGATAATAAAAGTACACATATTATCAGTAGCAAAATTACCAGCATAGTTACTAGTACATAAAAAGTGAATGGTGATAGTATGTTAACATGCTGTAAATGAATAAGAGTTAGCAACACTTATAAGCAGCCGCGGGCCGTGGAGGGAGTTACGGTGAGGCAGGGAGGCGGGGAGGGGGAGAAGCAGGGTGGAGAATACAAGTACACATATTATCAGTAGCAAAATTACCAGCATAGTTACTAGTACATAAAAAGCGAATGGTGACAGTATGTTAACATGCTGTAAATGAATAAGAGTTAGCAACACTTATAAGCAGCCGCGGGCCGTGGAGGGAGTTACGGTGGGGCAGGGAGGCGGGGAGGGGGAGGGGCAAGGTAGAGAGGGCTCCACCCTGCTTCTCCCCCTCCCCGCCTCCCTGCCCCATCGTAACTCCCTCCACGGCCCGCGGCTGCTTATATCTCACCCTCCCTAATACACATATTATATTATTTGCTAAGAAGGTCTCTTTGTGTTGGTTTAGGGCGTGTCCATACTTTAGTGTCTTAGATTTGAAGGAATCACATCAGCATACACCAGCTCTCTCTTCATGTGAACCGCATCAACTGTTGTGTATGTGTGTTCGGCAAAGCAATATAAAACCCGCCTCATGCCCAGAATTGGCAGAAGTTGCACTTATGTTATGAGTATGAAGTCGTGGAGATCAGACCTCATAACAATTCTGTATCGTGTTGTTCTTGAAACTTTAGCACTCGCTGTACAGATATAGTTTAACAAGTAAAGCAGATAGTAGACCAATAACATATTATTCTCATGTAAACCACGATGAACTACTAGGTGGAAAGCTAAAGCAACAACTAAGTGTCGTGTGCAGAAGTTGCAAAAAAGGAAAAATGGCGTTTAAACCGGTAATGAGCCCATGCTAACTTAACACGGTGTAAAGATATCCAGGACCTAGATGACACCTCCTCATGATCCGGAAACGAACTGAATAAGATAATAGAAGTGCCATCTCATGAGAGCAGATTGCAAGTTTATATGTGGACGGTCCGCAAGGTAAAGCATTAAAAACTAGGAAAATTCAATGCTAAAGAAAAATAAAACAGCCAAGTACTTTATCGAGTCTTAAGCCAATAGGCAAGGTAAATAATAAAAACTTGACAAATAAGTCAATGAATTGTCAATGAAATGCTAGTACTCAGCATATCAAACATGAAAAAGGTCTATGACATAACTGTGTATGCAAAATAAGCTGCAACAGCCTCCAATAGGAAGTCACCGTCTTCATCCGAAAACAGTTCAGCCATCCAATTTAAAAGCGGAAAAGAACATACGTGCTCTCCCAGCACCGGATCCTCTATCACCATCAGAGGACAGCTCGGTGGGTTTTCAAGAAAGCTGTGTTCCAAGAAAGACTGTGCTGCCGCCAGTAAATTCCAGGGACCAAGTAGTCCATGCATCAATGCCACAGCCATAATCCTTTCGCCAGGACAAATCAACTCGTGAGTAATGATAGGAGTCATCAGCTGATTAAAGTCGACGTCAGGAGAAACCGGTCCGCAGAGACACAAATCAATGGCCCAATCGAAATCACAGGTCAGGCAGTGAAATACAGGCTGGACACAGGTGAAGTAGGAGAACCGAAAAGATAATCCATATGCCGTGCTTAATATCGCCAACGGCATTGTGCCATAATATTCTAGCATGCGATTGCGGAACAGTGTCAGCAGCTGCAGGGTCGGAGGTTGCATAGGAGGGACATCCATATTTAAAAATGTAAAAAAGCACAAGAGCGTCCGCTGGTAATGCAAGTAAAAATGCCAATCCACGAACCAGAGTGCAGAAAATACAATGAAAGGGAGCAGGGATGACTCCAAAGATTTTCTCAAATGAAGTCACGAGACCACTGGTAACAACTTTAAAAAAGTGTGCCAGGGATTTTGTGGAGGATGCGTTAAAGATAGTCGGAAACATGTTGCTGAAATTGAAAGGCAAACCTGTGTACGGGTGTTCGCTATGTGAAGTACGAAAGTTTCACGGGCCGAACTCAAGGCCACCTCTCTCTGAGACAAAAGAGCTCTTATTCTTGTCATGCCGTTGAAACGTGTCCCAAGGTTGGTATTTGTGGCCAGATTGAAAACTCCCTATGTTCATGTGTGGGAGGAAATAGAACATTTCTGCAGCAAATAACCCGTTCACTTACTGTTACGATAAAAGGAATACTTTTAATTAACTCAGAACAATCTTCATTATTGAGCATCAAATAACTACCATTTTCCAACAACTTGAACGTGGGGATGATAGCAGGAACTGGCGTGCCTTGCAACACGCAAGCCATATTTGGTCGGTGTTTGTTGCATGAATCGTGTAACTGTATGTGCCTACACATTAGTGAATGATCTGGCGTCTCAGTGCATTCCTCTCCATTCAGATAAACTTCTTGATCATCTTTGAAACATCTGTATGTGTATGGAAGCGACCAGACCTCATGAACAAAAGCACTACCTAAAGGTTCATAAAGACCTATTGGTATATATTTCATACAATTTGAAAACTTATATAAAGCAAAAGGCAGCGTTATTAAACCGTGGATAAGGCATGTTGCCAAAAAACCCGCAATCCTCTGCTGATGATGTCACTGAGCATGTCATGAATGATGTAATATGTGACATCATCAGTAGTGGATTATGGGTAATAGTATCTCTAGTTTACTCCCCTATAGCTGTCTTTCTTTTAACATAAGTGTGTGTTTCCTTCCCTTATACTTACTGTTTTTGGTTCGCTTCCAGTTCGCGTACCAGCGAGCGAACTAGGAAGCGAACTAAGAGAAATAGAGGTTGGCACAGTTCCAAATATTGTACCAATTTTTTAATAACGGGGAGGTAGTTCTGAAAAGAACTTTTTTTTTTATTTTTCTGAACATTTTTTTACTGTTTTTGAATTTTTCGGAACAGTTTTATATTTTTTGGGGTTTTTCTTGGAGGGGGCAATGAAAACGATTCATTGTAAAGGGCTCAACAGGAGCAACAAAACAAAAAAAAGAAGTATTTATTATTTTGGGCGTTTCGGACAAACTTGCATATGATAGTCAATAGCTCTGTTGATCAGAGTGATGCTTCTTTCTCCGTAGGAAATGAATCCATCGCAAAATACGCAGGTGTGTTTTACTTCACCAAATCTCATTTGTATATTTGGCACCATCTCCCTGCCCTCTGGTCCCGTTACTTCCGGTACAACAGATCTTCTGGCCATAATAGGGAGATTATCTAGGTCGTTCCGAAACTGTGCAGCACTGTAGTTGTTAGGATGCCACCTAGTCATATGGCGATGCATTGTGTAGTTTCCGAAACTGTATTTTTTGTCGGTCCCTCTGGACAGTCTATCTTGACATATAAGGCAAGTTACGTATCTTGCATTTACTTTTTTCTGACCTTTGGGAATTTTAAAAAATTGCCAAATGAAGTTTTCTTTCCGGTGAGACGTCTTGGGCTGCTCAGGCAAAAACTGCCTCTCTTCGTGCTCGTCCTCCTGTTCCTCTTCTTCTTCTTCTTGTTGAATTACAACTTGAGCAGGTGGTCCACTCTTCCTTGGATGTGGTGGAGGTGGTGGGGAAGCACCAGCTGAAGCTACTAAAGAAGCCATTGCTCAGTGATCACAAAGGGTCTTTCTCTCACAATGATGAAAGTCAGAGTGAGGAAAGAAGGAGGGATTTTCATCATTTGGGAAAAACAAGAGTTCTCAACCAATCAAAAGTGTTCATTTTAGATTATATGACCTAGTCTTACATCATTAGGAAACCAAAAGTGAAATGAACCAATGAAAAGTGTTATTACCAAGTCACATGACTTGCTGTGTTTACGTTAAGCGCTTTGCAGGGCCTCCCGGTTTGCTTCCAGAAACCTGCGCTTTGGCACTCGCTTCGCGTACCAGTTCGCTAACGTAGCACGTCATATGACGTATCACGCGACAACGTGGAACGTCATGCGGACGGGAGGCGTCACGATGTTGTTTTCTAACGCGGCACTTGCGGTAAAGAAACGTTTACCGGCTCGCGGTCTATTTCGCGGCATCAAGGTCAGCTAACGGGAAGCTTCCCGATTCGCGAAGCGGGAACGAAGAAAAAAAAATATTTAAAAAAAAAATTATTCATAAACATATAAAATATATTTTTGGATTTAAAGAAGAATACATTTTACAGCTACAGATATTAGCTGTTAAAAAACCAATGAAATTCACAGAAAAAACCATAGGTTATAGACCATATATAGTTAGGAATTAGCATTTACAAAACCTTGAAAATTCACTGAGAAAACCATAGGTTATAGACCATATATAGTTAGGAATTAGCATTTAGAAAACCTTATTTTACTCACACAAAACCATTGAAATTCCATATATAGTTAGTTGCACTAACTATATATCGCGCACCCGCAATCCACTGCTGATGATGTCACATATTACATCATTCATGACATGGTCAGTGACATCACTGATGACATCACTGATGACATCTCAAATGACATCACTGATGACATCACTGATGACAACATCCAGTGACTGTATGCTTCTGTAAAGTTAAAATATGTCTTACATATTGAAGAATGAGTGGATGTATAAGTGTCTGGATGAAGGATTTAGTAGGTGCATGACTGACTGTATAAGTGAGTGATTAAATGTGTCTCACTGAGTGCATGGGTTAGTGACTAAACTGTTTTAAATTGTGCATCATTGTGTCTGTTGTTTTGTAATCTGATGCATGTGTTGATCATTAGCTATATGACTAACTATATGGGTTATTGATTAGTTGCCCAAGTATTTGTATGGGAGACTGAGTGTGTGTGTGGGTGTCTGGGAGGTGTATGACTCTGTGCATAGATGTGTGAGCAGTTGATTCACTAGATGTATGGGTTCAAAAGTGCATGTGGAAACATCTGTATGGGCGGTTGACTGTGTGCATGAGTGTATTGGTGAGTGAATGGATATCTCAGTGCTACATGTCAAAGTAAGTACATATGTAAAACACAGTACATGTGATAGTTGACATATATAAATAACTGTGCATAAGAGCCAGTGAATGTGTGAGTGGCTGTATGGATTATTGTGAACTTGTATCAGGGATTGTATAACAGAGTAAATATGTGTTATTATATGTTCCAATAAGTAAGGTGTGTATAACTATATAGTTGAGGAAATCGAGGTGTGATTGATTCTTTGCAAGACTGACTAGGTGTGTGAGTAACTCCATGGATGAGTGACAGTCTGTGAGTGTCTGTTTACACTGAGTGTATCTAAGGTTATATTAGAGTCTGAAGAGGTTCATTGTATCATCACATGAATGATGTCATCAGTGATGTGATCAGTAATGTCAAATGAGATGTCATCAGTGATGTCATCAGTGATGTCATTTGAGATGTCATCAGTGATGTCATCAGTGATGTCACTGACCATGTCATGAATGATGTAATATGTGACATCATCAGCAGTGGATTGCGGGTGCGCGATATATAGTTAGTGCAACTAACTATATATGGAATTTCAATGGTTTTGTGTGAGTAAAATAAGGTTTTCTAAATGCTAATTCCTAACTATATATGGTCTATAACCTATGGTTTTTTCAGTGAATTTTCAAGGTTTTGTAAATGCTAATTCCTAACTATATATGGTCTATAACCTATGGTTTTTTCTGTGAATATATATATATATATATATATATATATTTATATATTTATATCTCCAAACAATCGCTGCTTCTCAACTTTCATAAAACAGCAAGATGTTTGCAAAGTGTGCTTTTAATTATGGCACAATAACTTGGGATGGGCACCAATGTAGAAGGTGGACATGATCTGGTGTTTCTTTACGGATGTAGGAGAATGTCTATATATATATATACACACACACACACACACACACACACATATATATATATATATATATACATACACACACACATACACATATACAAACATGCATCTTGTTTTCCTGTAGTTATTCTGTTTTGCGGCACCATGATTTCTTTGAACGTGCAGAAAGAAATCATGACAGGTGAGTATGGCCTGCTGGTTTGAGATAAAGACAGCATAATAAAATAGAAGAAAGAAGCAATTGCTTTTCAACCAGTCAAGCAGTAAAGCACATTCACTTGTGTGAAAAGTTTATCCAATTATTGCTCTCGGGTTGATGATAGCCACGGTGTGCCTTCTCTTTTCTTTTTAATCTAAATTGCTGTTTCTTGCGCTCTGATATGGCAATCGGTCATAAAGGCTTGACCATCATTAACGCTGTTTGATTTGGAGCCCTGCAGTGTTTGAATAAGAGGGTGAATGCAAATTTGATGAAAGAATAAGGGGACATTTACATATCAGCTTCAGCTCACATGGAGTGAGTAAACATTCTGTTTATCTCAAGTGTCACTTTATGATTTCAGTAGAATATAAAAGTGACCTTGGCCTAGCCATTGCCAAAGACCCGAATGCAATATACTGTTGTCTAAATACAATTTAGTCGAGTAGAACTTGTGAGCAAACCTCGTGCAACTCAGCAAATAGGGCAAGGAAGCCAAGTTGCCGAAATTGTGTACATAAACTCCAAAACACAATTGTGGTGCCCAAATGTGAGTCAGTTTTCGCAATGACATGCTAAAACCAATGACTGAATAGTTGAAGTTTAATCACTCGTGCGATATAAATAATCGTAGCCTGGGAATAGTCCCTGATATAATTCATACTTTACACACAAGCATCTTTGCATTTCCTTAATGAATACTGGAAAATGTTTTTGTGCACTTCAGATTTGTTCGATCAGAAAAAGGCAAATACATCTGTTTTTTTCCTTTAATATAAAGAGAAATCGAAAGACGGAGACTTTTTAGAGGGGAGAATTGAAAATAACTACATGTTGTGGGTTTCATGTTATAGGTGTGTCAAATTAGGCTGTCCCATGTTTAGGAAAGGTGGTGTAATTTTTAACTGTGCATCACCATAGCCACCCAGGTGACCAACATCATCTGGGCCACTCCTATGGCGCTGCAAAGACAGAGCTGCCATGTTAGGTTGGGCTCCATACCTGATTTCTCCACTAGCTTGACCATCTCATTTAGGGACTGGCAGGGCTTTAAGTGAGGGGGGGCTGTGGGGGACTGAGCCCCCCAGTTTTTTTGGGGGGGGGGCTCGAAAGGGGGCTCTAGGGGGCTCTATTTTCGGGCCTCAAAGGTCAAAGGTAGGGTGAGCAGACAGTCCCGGTTTTTGTTTGGTGTTACTAGTGTGGGTAACATGTCTTGATAGTGAAATACTGCCAATTTCGTTTTTCACTTTTGAAAAGCTATATTGCCCATAGGATAACTTGGGGAATGCTGTGTGACATGTTTACCTGCATATCTTCCCATAACAGCATGATCTTCTTAAGCACACAATGCTAGTTATCTTGATTTAGACCACATCCCTACTCGGAGAGGCCACACCCATTTAAGAAAGTTACCACGCCCCTTTTAGAGCACCCCCAGTTTTTTTCCCACTTAAAGCCCTGGACTGGTATCCCTGAAGTCTGCATCCTCACAGCAAGACTTAACTCACCAGTCACCAAGAGCTAAGTAGGAAAAAGAGTATTCTCACTGTTGACAGACAGAACATTCTCACGCCCTTGGGAAGAAGAATATTCTATTTCTTTTGACCACCTATAGTTCCAACTCACATCTGAAGGCGGAGAAAGCAAGACAGTGCAAAGCAAATGTGTTTTTTTAGCTTATAGGCCAATTTGAATTATGTGTTAGTAACAATGCTGCTGTAGCCTGCGCTAAAATACTCGCTAATTTTAGGTGCTTCTGTCTTTGCCAAGGCTGCAATCAGTTCAAGGAGGGTCTCATCAGTGATGGATACAGCACTTATTTTGCAACATTAATCTTTGATATGTTCACAACTTTACAGGGCTAAAGTAGTGTAGATACCCCACGAGATATGAATGTGATCTCAGAAGTCTCTCTTGATTAGATGCCCCCTTCAGCTTTCTATGCTCAGCGTTGCACTTGGCACAACAACCATAAGTTCATGTTATTCCTCACTGTAAGACTTTCAGAGTTGATTTGCACATAGTCTTGAACCTCATTGACAGTTTGGGAAATCAGTTTTTGTCAGGGGCAGATCTTAGGTCAGTGAGAGTAAAAATTGGTTGATAGGTGCATCTTGTCGGGAAAGGGTGTGTGTTCGGTTCTGTGAAAATGCGTTTTGGCATACTGTACAGATTTACACGAATAATAAGAAAAGTATTGGGATAGATGTATTATAAACATATTTAGAACTAAGCCTAAGATTATTTGGAGCAACAGAGATTTATATTATTACTAAAAGTCAGAAGCGCAGTAAACTCTCCTGTACATTCTGTACATTCAATTCACAATAAGTAGTGCATTTTTTTTAGAACTATTTGGAGTGGTGATGGTAGTATTTTGAGTCCCCAGACACTTTCGCAATTGGGAATCAAATGAGGGAAAAAGATATTGAGTATGGAAGAAAATCAATGAGACGACCCAGTACGCACAACACCAACCATAGCAACTTACGTAAAAGACAAAGCATGCTACTCTGAAAAATAGAGCAGCATTAAGAGCCATGAGGTGTGGTGAGACCAAAACTCCTGCCCTAGTGGAAAGAAGAGGCTAAGTGGTCATCAGATGCTAGAAGCCCTATGAGGGGCTCATGCTTTAACATAGTTCAAGATATACCATGCACACTGATAATGATTACGCTATAGACAGGCATTGCTACATGCAGCCAACATACATTTAATGTCCCATAATCAAGCTTTCATAAAATTTCCAACAGCACACTACAAGCGACAATATTGTCATGCACAGTCATTTCAGATGTACCTTCAAATGATCCGCTTCAGTCAACACACATTAAAAAGAACCCACACACTTTTGTGTGCACATCTCAATACCACTATCTTATGGTTGACAAAAACAACACCTACCAACAGCACTATTGTTCATCAAAGCGACTTACAAAATAGAAACTCTCCAATAAACCGAATATTAACCGATCAATTGTTCAAGGGCACAGTATGACATCATAATAACCTAAACTGATTGTGATGCCTGTTTAGATAACACATTACTTCAGCAGGGCAATATAATACCCAGTTCCCTAAGGTAAAAAATTGTGAGAGTCCTTCAGCACGCCCACCCATATGCATAAAACACTACAAAGATCTCCTAAAACACAATTTACCATCACTCTATCTAATCTAAAGAAATCATTTCTGGACTAAACATTGAACATACTCTGCTGCATTTCACAAATCACTGCTAAGATAGGCATTGCACATACTCTCTACTAATCCCACATCAAAAAACATCAGACGCAATCATTCCATTTTCTTCGTATTTCCTAACAAATAATGATGCGTTGGAGAATGTACTCTGATGTCGTCATAAAGGTCCTTAACACTGAACTAATTTAAATAACATTACATAACCTAACATATTTACCATAGAACATGGCACACAGTACGCAATCACCACACACCACCATCCAACAGTCTGACACTGTTCAGAGGCCCTGGTCAGCTTTCATGGTTCTTCTCAGTAAAGATGTGTGCCTACGTGATTCAGGTTCAGAATTTCCTATAACACAGGTAGGACTGAAACAGCTTCTAAAAATCAATTATATAGGAACACTAGCATAAGCATTCCTTTCTTCACAGATGGCCACCCCCACAGGTATATGAACAATAAATGATAGTTACTGATTGAAAAACATTCAAGAGGGCCTAACCCCATGAGCTGGGTAAGGGCTCATTGAGTTATTAGCTACCATGTGCTGTCGTGGCATATCCTCTACTGATTCTGCATTTTAAGGGTCTTATTACGAGTGTAGCAGTCCACGGTTTAACAGGCTCACGGGGCATGGCATTGGCGGTCTTCCGACCACCCTTTTATGACCAGGATGGTCAGGCCACCCTAGGACCTCCGCAATCGTCAGGGATCAAATATCCCTGGTGGTGGTGCAGCGGTGTTGAGGCTGCAATATGCTTGGCAGGGCGGGTGCAGTTCCAGTAAACATATTATGAGTTTCCTCACTGCCATACTTTTCATGGTAGTTCGGCCGCCATGAAAGGTGTGTCGGTGGGGAAACAAAAAGGACCTTACAGGGCCCCCTTGTGCCTCTGCATCATGGGGTGCAGGCATGAGCCCCCCTGTGTGCATACACCCCAGTACCTGCACGGCATGGACTGCACCAGACCATGCCCTGCATGTACTGATTGTTGACGTTCATATTTCAGTGCTTATTTCATAGTCACCACTGTGGGAATGCCAAAGAACATCCTACCAGACAGGAGAAGTCTCCTAATCTGGCAGGCGGTTCAAACATGGGTCTGGCGGTGTGGGAGCAGGCGGTCCCGCTCCTGCACCGCCAAACTCATATTAAGACCCTAAGTCTTTAAGCCTTTAGAGGTCATAATTGGCAATTTGGAGTCCAGATGTGGGCTTTGTATTGGGGATGCTCTGGGATCTTTTTAGAGACTTGGACATCTCAACATTACCCATGCCCCACCCATTTGGCGTAGGTGTTCTCTGGTGGTTCTGGTGGATGGAGCAATGATTCGATTTTGTAGAACTATTTGAGAAGGCAGTGCTCTGATGTCGGGAAAAATGTTTGCAGGAGTGCATCCCACTCGACAGGAGTATGTGCCCACCCAACACTCGCAGATCCACCATTTGATTAGGAAACAAGAAATGCAATGTTTTATCACCACTCTCACAAGTTGTAGCACAAATGGCAGCCTTAATAACAGGATGGGGAGAGTACTGGCATGTGGCCAAAGAGACAGTACCCGGTGCTCATGCGTATGGGAAGTCATGAGATATCACAGCAAGTCTCGGAGGCAATTTTGGATCCTCTCAGTATAAAAGGGGACCACACCCACCTGTTAAGTTGGGTTGAGATGTTTTTGCTACAAGAGACTCAAAATCTGTACTCGGTGTGTCATGATGAAGTAGCATATAGAAACATGGATTTTTATGAAAACTTCTGGAACTCCTGTAAGGAGAGCACTTTTGAGATTTAGTGATCTGAAGGATTTGGCAGCTACATGAGTATTTAGGTTCCTCCCCACCTCCCGCGGTGACAATTAACCTTAAGATATAAACTAAGTTATCCCCAGAAAGTTGTTTGGAAAGACAAGTTTACTTGTTTAATGTTTTTAAACAAATGTCACTGTACTGTTGCGGAATTCACCTGTGACACATTGTGACAAAACTACTTGATGCCCAGGAGCTGATGATTGCCATTTAAAAAGAATTTGCTCAGACATTTTTTTCAGGGTTATGTTGGTAAACATAGCCCGTTTTAGTCGACTGCAGACACTATTAGATTGCAGAGTATTTCAAAAGAACATTGATGAGCCAAGAGCGTTGGTAAGCTCTTTTTTAAGAATACAAGAAGAAATATTCGTTATATTTGTGAGGGATTGATGTTTGCTTTCATTTTGTTACTGCAAAGAATTACACTGTGAAATAGAACTGTGAATTACAAAGTATTGAGGAACAGTCCAAATCTCAAACTTCTAATACTAATGTTTCCTTTTCAAGTAAATGCATATCTACTTGTAAAACATGATTATTTGGGCTAGTAACTCTCTACAACTGACGTCTTTCTTCGATATAGTTCCAGATCTCATCACTGGCAGCTCCACCGTTAAAGCAGAGGAGCGTCACCCCACTGACTTGAATAGGGAAAAAATTATAATAATGTATCGTTATCCCACTGGGGTTGCATTCTAACTCATAAGCTGATTGAGAAGCGGACTCACTGGAGTAGAACACTGTCAGCACTACGGGGTCCAGAAGGCCATGGGGGCTACGCCCACTGGGGCAGGACTATGAAATACGGTGCTAATTTCCCGCTTTTCTTTTGCCAGCAGTAAGCCACTGAAGAAGGGATCTTCATATCCTGAAACGCGTGTGGCGAATTTCTGACTGTTGACTTCATCTAACCTGATTGCAGCCTCTTACCTAAATAAAGCGTGGATTTAACTTGCAGCGCGGCTCTTCTTGGGTAACTGAACTTTATGGATAATATATATATATATATATGTATATGTATATATATATATATATATATATATATATATATATATATATATATATACACTCATAATTGATTAATGCTATTAACTGACATCATATATTATAAAAAATATAGTAATATTTTAACTATTTTATTTTAGAGTCTATATTTATTAATAAAAACTAATATTCTTACTTTGTTTTGCACAATATTCCCTTCCATATATTTTTTGACACAATAGTTTTGTCATTCCTATTACAAGTATATGAAGAGGATGTTAAGGTACAGTTTACACAGTATATATTTGCCTCAACATTTATGTTCACTATATTTTCTTATACAACCATGGGAGTGGAAACTCACTGGAACCATAAGATGTTGCCGGGCTCAGAGCCATATCTGCAGTAGTGTTAAATATGCTGTGCCGCTAATGACATGGTAGCGACTCTCACACCAAGAAGTCCATATCTCATGATGATTAGTGATCTAGCTGTGCTTATCTGCCACTGTCTCATCTTCCATGTATATTCCATAGCCTCAAGCCTTGGCCATATTAACATCAGGTAACTGATATTTCTATAGGGACTTACGGTACAGTGCTTGTCTCTGTGTTAAAACCCATACAGTTAAAGTGATACATGCTGCTCCACTAACCTGGTGCATTGTGGACAGGGTTGTGAAATGGTTGTGAAATAATCTATAGCCTCGTTGTCACTCAATTCCTCCTCAGATACAAACCTGATTTGGTGTTGTTTCAGGAAAAGATTTTCCTGATTAACATAACACATGGCAATTTATTTGTAGAGGCAAATAAACTCTTCTGGCACTTCCTGGTTTCACTGGAACAAGCTCAGCCTTCACCTTCTGACTTAGCTGTTCAACGCTTCCCTTCTGAAGCAGCAAGCCTCCCAGTGCAGTGCATGGATACCCTCACGGCTGATTAGCTGCACTTTATAGATCCTAGTTGATTGATTGATTGATAACAGGGGCAAGGCAAGGGTGTGTTAGTTATTTACGGTAATTTGTTTTTGTTGCCCTAATGATAACCCAATGACCACCAAGCTATTGTAAATACCTCCATGTTGTGTGTTTCTCACCTCTGATAATGTGGTTTTGCTTAATCGTGTACCTTATTTGCTGACAGCTGTTTCAATCTACTTGTTATGGGGATTTTAATGATTTCATGGCTTTCAGATGATAGAGGTCCTACATGGGGGTGATGTGGATGATAGATGCCCCGGATTGGCAGTGTTTTTCGAAATGCTATGTGTCTTAGGAACTTGTGTATATCAAATCATGGGGATGGCAGGTACTACTCCATCTAATTCAACATCCATGCTTCCTTCTCCAGGATAGACTATGGGCCTGATTACGAGTTTGGCAGTGTGGGAGCAGGCTGCCACGCCACCACCCTGCTCCCACACCGCTAAATGGGACCACCACCAGCCCGCCAGATTACGAGTAATTTTACAGTACAAAGGCTCAGATGTGAGCCTTAGAACTGCGCCACCGCGCAACCGCCAATGTAAGTTCCTGCATGGCATGGACTGTGCAGTCCATGCTGTAAAGGAACAGGTGTGCATGAACACAGGGGGCACAACATGTGCCCCCTGCATGCACCCCCATGCACAGGGGCAGGAGGGGGCCTGTAGGGCCCCCTTTGTTTCCTTATGGCCAGCAATTTCATGGCACGAGAACAGCCATGAGACCACTGGCGGTAAGAAAACTGATAATACGTTTGGCGTTGCTGCAGCGCCACCACCTAGCATATTTTGCCATCAAGACTACTGCACTGCCACCAGGGATTGGGGTTCCCTGGCAGTTGTGGTGGTTCTCGGGAGGTCCAACCGTAGTACTTGTAATACAGTGGCCGGACCGCTGGTGAGGCGGTCCATGACCACCAACACACATCCACCACGAGTTTGGAGGTCCCAGACAGCCAAAATCGTATTTAGGCCCCATGCCTTCATGCCCTTTGATGCAGGGCTTTCCATCTGTAGAGTTTTCTGACTGGAATATTGAAGATCAATCTCTCTTGTTGCTACTAATTGGGCCCCATCATGGATCTTGAGATGGCCTGTGGCCAATGAATGCAAAGCAACTTCAGTCCTTGCTGTTGTTCACAGCATTCTCTCCTCAAACGCCATTTGCTGCCTTAAAGAACACGTGAGCTCAGTAGAGACTCTCTCTACTGTTGCTTACACTGGAGTGGGAATAATACATGTAAAGACCATCTTCTGTGGGTAAGCACCATCATATATTCCTTATAAGACAAGACTTAAGATCCAGGAGATTAGAAACTTTCAAGAAGAAGTACTAATTGTGGAAAGGGAATTGCACACTGATGGTGGCTGTGAAAGTTGGTGTGCTCTGGAGCAGACAAATGAGGATTATAGAGAGGCAGCAATGGGCATCTCCAAGTTGCACCATCCCATCATGATGTACATAAAAAGCTGTCTGAAATGGGCAATTAGGCAGACATTTTTTTGCCATGGCTAAGTCACTGTGAGGACTTGTGCGGAAGGATAGGTTTGGTCCCTAAACAATATTAGGTCTACGATGATACTAGGATAGTCCAGGTATTTAGGGATTTAGTCAATCTTTACACCATTTTCATCTGTCTGACTGCATTCTTGACAGCTAACTACTCCATTGAGTGACTTGTGTACCATTTTGCCCTTCCTACCATTTCTGATGATTCTGGTAGAGGAAAGCCAGATAATGACCTTTCATTTTGATAAAATGAGTCAGTTATCAGTCAATTGCAGCGGGTAAGAGTCCTAGCCTTAATGGTTTCCAGGTGAAGCTATATTAAAAAGTGTTGAGTCTTTTTGGAGCTGGTACAGGGTTAGAGGGTGGAAGGTAGAATGCTACCTAAGTTTAGACACACTGGCATTTCATTAATACATGAAAAGGGTACACACTCTGATTTCTGCCAAAGTTACAGTCAACAGTCTTTAGATCAGATTTTAAACCTCAGAGATCAACATAATTGAATCTTGACACTGCTGACTCTTTGGAGAACCCTTTAGCTACTTCATCTCCTCTTGACAAGAAGGTGTTTGATTTTCTTGAGTAGATCATCCTATTTGTGGTTTTTAATAGTGGGTTTTGGTCCCTTTCTGTCATGCGTCAGCCTACCTTATACCAGTCCCATTGCAGCAGTTAGGGTAAACTGGATTTGTCAAAAACTTAATGGCTGGAGAAAGGAACAAGCCAAAGATGAACCATGTCCCTCATACAGTTCATCTCTAGCTGTAAAACATTGTGTATGCTGGATTATGATGTAGCCCTCGTACAGACATTTTTCTGGGAGGATGGCCCCTAAGATTGGAAACCATTATATGCTGATGATGTTCTTGTATTCCTCCCAGATATGTGGTTTAGAATATCTCGAATACTGTACAATGTTTGTGTTTTTGGGTAACACTATAAGTTTAGTATATATATATCTGGATTTACTGTATGACTGGGTCAACATTTTCTTTGTAGATATTATCTTACAGCGTGTGTGCCTAGATTTGAATAGTTTGGCATTTAAATTATTTAGGATCAGAGATCATTCCATGGTCATTGCAACCTTGTTTAATTCTTGAGAGGCCTAGGAAGGAGGCAGTTCATTGGAATAAGCTACCCTTGCCCCTTCTGGGAAGAGATATTCTGTTTAAGAGGATTTATCTTCCTGGTTTCATTTACGTCCTGTGGAAAGTTGCTTGCACATTGCAGACTCAATTTTGAGACCCAGCTCTCAGAGAATATCATCAATTAAATTGTGTTGATTTACGTAAGAAGGGGGCATATCTTTGTGTTCCTAATGGGCTAATTCTTGCCTTCTGATTTGAAAGTTGCCAAAGACTCAGCGTGCTTCTATTTGTTGGAGCTTCTTTGACTGACCTTGAGTGTTAGAAAATATCTGCATTTGCTCTAGCAGGAAAAGTGTGTTGGAGTTTTGCGCCTTTCAAACATCAAAGCATTTACGGGTTGGGAAATAGTACTTTAAGTGACAGGCCCGTGAACAAGGAGTGATTTGAACTCCGGAACGCGTAGGGACTTTTTGTTGTTTCAATAAACACGTCTTTACATCGAGGCCACGGCACCAGTGTGTTTCTTAAAAGAAGGATTGTGTACTGGATTGTGCTTTGATATTAGGGGTGGCGACCCTGCCGCGTTGCCCGCCGTTTCAAGAGGCTCGGGCTGTTTTCGATTCTTGCATTGGAATATATATATATATATATATATATATATATATATATATATATATATATATATATATATATATATATATATATATATATATATATGCAAAGCAAAGCACAACTGCAATTCCGGAGCCCCAGAGACAGAAGGCAACACGAATCCCAAAATCTAGGCAAATTCTTATTTATTTGGCAAAAGCAGCAAACGAGACTGACGCGTTTCGGGCGGTTGCCCTTGTTCACATATATATATTGGAAATGGCCCTTTTTGCAGGGTTATCCCCAAACTTCCTGCTTTTTCCTCCTATTTTTTCCTGACTTGGGTGTGTTGGTTTTAGGACTCTGGGCACTTAACCACTGCTAATCAGTGCTAAAGTGCATATGCTCTCTGTGTAAACTGTGTTATGGATTTGTATTTCCATGAATGGCTATTTGATTTATTTGTCAGTCCCTAGTAAAGTGCACTGCGAGTGCCAGGGCCTATAAATCAAATGCTGTTGGTGGGGTGCAGCACTGGGTTGTGCCACCCACGCAAACAGCCTGTAAAGTGTAACTCTGGCCTGCCATTGCAGAGCCTGTGCACAGCCTGGGGCTACCATGTCGACTTGGCAATTGCACAAAATTGCAAGTCCCTAAACCTTCCCTTTTCTATATGTGAGTCGCCCCTAAGGTAGGCCTAAGGTACCCCCCATGGGCAGGGTGCATTGTATGTGAAAGGTAGGACATGCCCTGGTATGTGTGGCATGTCCTGATAGTGAATTACAGCCTACTTCGTTATTCACTATTGCAAGGCTACCTGTTCCCCATAGGCCAGAATGGGCAGTTAGATTATAACATCCTATAATCTTAACTGACTTTGGGAACATGGTAGAAATTAGAGTTTAGTATGCCTGAACTCAGAATGATAAAATATATCTTTTAGTGAAGTTGATTTTAACATTCTGTGTTTGAAAATACCAC
Organism: Lissotriton helveticus; assembly: GCF_964261635.1. NCBI lineage: Eukaryota > Metazoa > Chordata > Amphibia > Caudata > Salamandridae > Lissotriton > Lissotriton helveticus. The sequence continues at coordinate 1,535,108,174 of NC_136067.1, forward strand.
TTTTAGAAAGTAGGTATTTTCTGACCTAACCATCCAGCTTGCCTCTGCTAGGTTCTGTATTAGCTGTCTGGTTTGTGAGTGACAGGGGATGGGGGAGACTCCAGGAGACAGGGTGAGTTAGCAGGGCTGAATACACACATCTACACATAGATGGGTGGGAGGAGTCACACCTGGGTCTGAATAGGGCTGGGCTCGCCTTCTACCTTGCTGGCTCCACCTCCTGTGGTGCGTCTGATGACCCTGGCCTACACTGACAAAGGAAGAAGGTGCACACTGACAGAATGCACCCAGAACTGTTTTGAACTAGGTACAGGACCCTCTGCCTTCAGAGGACAAAGGATTTGCTGGTATAAATATTGGGGCCCAGACCCCAGAGATTTAGATTACTTCTGAACTAAGGAACCTAGCCAGGAAGAATGACCGGGAAAGTTGGAGGAGTACTGCCCCTATGCTGCATGTTGAGTGGTTGGCCTGCAGTGGTTGCTTCTGTCTTGAGCAGGGAAAGGACTGGACTGTGCTTTCATCATCCTGCTGTTAGAATTTTCTCCAAGGGCTTGAAGTAGAGCATGCCTCCTGTTGGAAGTCTCAGGGATAGAAAAGACTTCGGAGAACTCCTTTGGGATCAAGAAGACAGCTAAGAAGAAGAGCCGGAGAAGCTGTGAGGAGGAACTACCACTTTGCTGTGTGCTTTGCTGTGTTGGCCTGCAGTGGCTGCTTCTTGCTTGGGCAGTGAAAGGAATGAACTTTCTGCAATCTACTTGTGTGAGGGTCTCCAAGGGCTTAAGGTACAGTTTCCCCCCTGTTCAAGAAGTCTCAGGAAAAGCAAAGACTTCAAGCCTGACGCCGTCTATGACGCCACTGCCGACTCCGTGTCCTGAAGGCACTGCAAAGGGCACCACCGCAACACTGCACCATGACCCTGGTCTCACCGACGATGCCTGTTGATGCTGCCACCGAGCCACTGTTCGCACTGCGACCTGTGGGCACCGCACTCTGCACTGTCTCGTTTCATGACAACGCCTTGGTATCCCGACGCCGATGCTCCACGTCGGACTCAACACCGCTGCTTGCACCGTAGTTCAGGGGCACCGCTCGTAAAGTTACACGACTCACCGCCCTCATCCCGCACCGCAGCCTTGGCCTACTGACGCCGGTGCCATCGACTCCAGTTCGTCAGCAGACGAAAGCGCTTCAGCAATGACGATGCCGCTTCTGCATCGTGACCTTCCAGCACCGTGACAAGCACCGCCTTCATCTCAGACCGTGACCCTGGTCTCCCTGACGACGCCCTCTGCAGCCACCACTGAGCCGCTGCTCGCACCGCGACCTGAGGACGCTGCACCGCTGCACTTTGCACCCGACGCCTGCCGACGCAAATCCGCCTTGACTCTGCTCCTCATAGGAACAGTCCAGCCCGAATTGCTAGGCAAGATCCTCTCTGAACTGGAATGGATGCAACCCAGGACTGGTATCGCTCATGTTATGGGCTCATCAGCTAGGTATAAATTAATTCCAGGAGCACAGTGAGCACGGGGAGCCACGTCTCTGCATACCTGTCACATGGCAAAAGAGGATGGATTGGGATGCGACCAGAATGATTGTCATTGACTGAGATTAATTCAAGCATTCCGATCATCACCTTGTTGCTTTTAACTATTCCTATTGGGGCAGGACAAAGGCTTATTTGCATATGGCTGATATCATTCTAGAGCATCATAATCAATGAAAAATGTGGGACTAGAAGGTGGCTTAAAGAGTTACCATTCACTGAGATTAATTCAAGAAATCTATCTAGTCCTTTCTTGTTTCTCTTAAGTGATATGACATAAATCTGACATTGCTTGTGTTCCCATTAACAAGGAACTTAGCTTGGCAGTTTAGGGTGGACAGTTTCTATTGATGCAAACCTGAAGCTAATTTGCACATGGCTGTTCTCTGTATAGGATGTGGCCCTGCAAACTGTACAGTTGCTGGGATTATTTCAAGCATTCATCATTCTTGTTTTGTTTATTTTAATGTTTTCCTAATGGATAATCACCAGATATGATGTATTACTCCCATGAACCTTTTTTAATTAAGGAGGCATCAAATTACATTTCACTGGCATAAACTGCTGTCTCAGGAGCAAAATAAAGACATTTATGGTGCTGTATCATTGGTGTATCATTGATATTACTTGCTTATTAAATCCATGTTGTTTTGGTTATCTCGGCATTTACATGCATTACATTATCCATCACCAATTGTGCCCCCTACTTGTAACTCAAAAAAAGGTGATGGGGGAATGCTTGCAAAAAATGTAAACTACTGGCAATCTTTCTATGTACTATTCCAACCATCATTTTTCTAGCATTATTAATGTATAAATGCAATTTTGGATGATATCAGCAAGTCCTTTGTATGGTTCATCTTGGAAGCTGATATAAAACTTTATGGTGTTCTACAAATCCTCAAATCCCATGCCATTGGCTGCTCAGTATGTCATTCCTGAATCTACAAAAGCCTTGATTATCAGTTGAGTGGACTGGCTGAAGCAGGTGATGTGCTTCTCTGCCTAATTACATGATACCTATTGTTCCCACACCCAGAAAATCTGGTTTCAAGAACACTGGGCCCGATTTTACTGGCCAGACTATCTTGAGCAGATTGGGCTTGAGTTGCATGCTCAAGCACATCCCACCTATATGCGAGAGAATGCTCCACCCCCTCACCAGACCACAGCCTGCCCTTGTCCCCAAACACCCCATCCCCTAACATCCACCCCACTCTACACAGGTCCAAAAGCTCTCATTTACCACTTGCTCAATGTAGGTGTTAAATGGAATCTTTACTCTGCATGGAACTTGGAACTGAATGCATAATTCATATCCACATGACTTTTTCCAATTCTCCTAGAGATTTACCCAAAATGTCACATTACTAGTGGGTGTCCCCATATCACACTGGTGATTATGCTGCTAGTACTGTGCAGCTCATAATTAGGCGTTATGTGGAGAATGCCATTCATTGTCTGTCTCATTAGAAGTGGCTGCAAGAGATTTTAACACCATGCCCTGTTTTCTAGCCACAGACTGGACTCTCACTCTAAGGCATACCCTTAGGTTGAATTGCAACTCCCAATAAAAGTTGTTCACGCAGTGTGGAAGGCAACATTGATGCGGACTGCCATAAAAATGCCACCCACCACAAAACCTCCCTCCAATTACAGTAAACTGTGTATCTTTTTGAAATTTCATTGGTAGCGAAAAAACAAAGTTGCATCAGTATCTGGTAGACCTCCATAAACCTGTCCAGGGGAGTTTGCCCAAAGACACCTCACAACCTAAAACTGGTCACCAAGGTAAGAATTGGGATCCCAACAAGGTATGGTGTTACAACTGTCAAAAGATAGGACACCACACCAAGACCCTTGCTGTCCTAAGCACCAAGCCCCTAGTGTAGCTCCAGGGGTTGTCAGTGTGGTCTATCGGGGTAGCCCTTCAGATGAGGAAGTCTACATAGCCTTCAACTTGAAACTGAGCCCAAAAGGTGAGTTGGAGATTCCATAGGGGAGTAGACACTTCCACCACCTACTGGTGATTTGCATCCCAACTACTGCCCTCAGAGAAACCTGTGCCAGTAACACTGTGGTGCATGACAGGTTGATACTATCAAACCAGTATGTCCCAGGGGAGACAAAAAGAGTAAGGGCTATCCCAGGGGTGGTCACTGTTGGGCCGGTGGCTGTAGTGCTGGGTCCCTTATTTGGAGAAAGGTGGCAGTTAATAAAAACCTTCCACTTGATTGTCTCCTTTAGAGTGACCACCCAGAGAATGGTCTGAGCCAAAGTGGGGTTCTGGCCCAAGGGCAGTCTCCACCCAAGAATCTGGGGCGGGCTGACCCTGTAGTTAGTGCAGATAAGCCCCAAAGAAAAATAAGAGACAGTGTAGGGAAGGTTGGCAACTGTTAGCCATGGTTTCAGTGAGCCAGGGAGATTATATATCAATAAGGGAGAACTCCAAAATTGGCACTGGTGAAGTCCACCTTAGCCCACAAATAGACCTTAGTAGTCAGGCAACTGTCCAGCCTGAGTTGGCTGCTCCACCGCTTACAGAAGAGAGGGTGGAAGAAGGGTGTTCACTACAAAGTGTACTGGCACTCTACCCTAAAACAGTAGACATGCCGCCAGAACCCGAGAAGCATGTTAGTTGGCCGCTTCACCTACCAGTGAAGAGCTAAAGCTGTAGTTCTGGGCATTGACAGCTATCAATGGCCTCTGCTGGGTGTTAGCCTTCTTGGAAGCACTTTCCTTGGCATAGTGGCCTAGCCCCTGCCAAATATCAAGTTAGGCCCCCTGACCCTGTTGGTCATGGTGGGGTTACTCAAACTGTGGGTAACCTCTGTGGGTAAGCTGGGACTTGCCCTAGCTAAGTTAGAATTTGCAGCAGTAGGCATGTCTGAACCAAAACTAAAAAGATGGGATAAAGCCACTAAAGATCTAAGAAAGGAACATTGGGAACTAGGTCCTGAAACTGTTGAGGTAGGTCAGTTTCCCAAATGAACTGACCTGCACAGAAGGATGTAAGGTAGAGTAGGCTCTGCAACTTAAGTCAAACCCCTTCCTCTACTCTTCCTTGCCTGAAAGACAAGGAAGACTCTCTCAGGTTTGGCTGAGTCTCCTGGCCTTTGGGCTGGGGGGGCTTGGGTACTTGTGTTGGAAAGTGAGTTTCTGTTGCAGTAACCCTGCCCCCACTTTTTGCCAGATTTCTGATGTACTATGACTTGATGTGCACTGGGTCCCTGCTATTCAGGTTCCAGGGCCCTGTGTTCCTTCCCAAAACTGTACCTTTGTACCTCCAATTGGCACCTCTCTGGCCACATGTAAGTTCCTTGTAAAAGGTACCATGGGTACCAAGGGCACTGTAACCAGGAGAGGCCTCTAAGGACTGCAGCACATATTGTGCTGCCCTTAGGGGTCCTGTACCTTAATACACACACTGCCATTGTAGGCTGCGTGTTTTGATGCAGAGAAACATGAAGAGTCCGAGTCCACCATGAGTTGACCCCACCAGGACTCCTGATGTTGCCTGCAGCCTCTGCACAGAGGTCCCCAACCGCGAGTGGTGCAGTAAGGTGAAATCCAACCTCAAAAGACACCCCTGCATCCAGCTGCCCTCTGCCCTGTAGAAGAGGACCTGCGGTGCACCTACATCTCCAAGCCCTCCAATTTACCTGCCCAGCTGTTGGTTCCTCCCAGAGGACTTACTGGACCGAGCCTGCAGCCAAAATGCGAAACCGGGAACTCCAATTGAAAACAACAGGGCCAAATCAGCAGTCTGCACACTGCCACCACTGTGCTGCTGTGGGTACACCTTGTGTGCCAACTCAGATCCCCCTTTGCCCTGAGCTAAACCCTAGGAGCTTTGCTCCCACATCCAAGTGGCGTGCCTCTGAGTAGCCACTAACCGGAGGCTCCCTATCCCCCGTTGGATAACATTGGGCCTCAGCACTCGGCACCTCTTTCTCTACTCTTCCTCGCCTGGAAGACTAGGAAGACTCTCTCATTGAGTCTCATGCCCTTTGGGCAGAGGGGGCTTGTGTAGGAAAGTGGGTTTCTGTTGAAGTAACCCCCTCCCACGTTTTGCCAGATTTCTGATGCACTTTGACTTCAGTGGCCCTGAGCCACTGCCATTCAAGTTCCCAGGGCCTGTGTTCATCCCTAATCTGTACCTTTGTACCCACAATTGGCACCTCTCTGGCCACATGTAAGTCCCTTGTAAAAAGTACTATAGGTACCAAGGGCACTGTGACCAGGGAAGGCCTCTAAGGGCTGCAGCACATATTGTGCTACCCTTAGAGGTCATGTACCTTAACACACACACTGCGATTGCAGGCAAGAGAAAAATGTCGACGTGGCACACTGTGTGCCATGCCTGTAACCCACTGCCTATGGTATATACACCCCTCTAGCTGTGTGCACTATGCCACTGGTGAAGGTACAGTTGCATGAGCACTGTACCTCTACAGTGTCAAAGTCCATTCTGAGACATTGTAAGTGCCTTTAAAGCCATAAAGAGTATGTGTCTTGGAGTTAGTCATTACAAACTCCACAGCACAATAATAGCTTTGCTGAATTCTGGGAAGTTTGGTAGCAACCTTCTCAGCATATTAAACACACACTGATAGTGTGGGATTTATTATACCAAGCACTCAGATAGCATCTTAAAGATGCCCCCTGAAAAACGACCAACCTCTGGTGGGTTCCCTGACTGGTAAACACCAGCATGACACCACAAGACATGTTTATGGACTCCTGGGGTGGGGGCCTTTGCTCCCTGGGCCCAGAAACAAAGCCTTTTCTGTGCAGAGGTGGTCACACCTCTCCCAGGTCAGAAAGAGTCATCTGTGTCAGGATAGCTTCAATTGCCTTGCTGCCTTTGTAACGTGACCCCCACCCTCTCCTGCTATCAGAAGCAGGTCCCCTTCCTGTCTCACCCCCTTTTAAGCAGGAGGACAGGCAGGAAAAATTAGAACAGCCCAGAAGGTGTGCCTACCTCTGCCAACCCCACCCTTCAGGTGGGGGAGGCAAGGGGAAGCCCACTCCTCAATCAGTGTTATAGATTGTGCCCACTCCCCCCACCTGGGGTGAGCACAACAATAGTGTAGTCACACTAAGGTCAGTAGCCCATTGGCTACTGACCTCGAGACCCCTGAAACACCCCTTAAATACAGTATTTAGGGGGCATCCCTGAACCCAGGAGGCAGATTATCACAACTTACGAAGAAGAAGAATGAAGGAAGACACCCAGCAGAGGAGACTGCAGAGCAGAGGAGACTGCAGAGAAGAACTGACTTGGCCCCAGCCCTACCGGCCCGTCTGCAGTTTCAAGAGATCCTACACCAAAATCCGCCTTGTCCTGCAGCCAGCCACCTCCATTACCCCTGGGAGGACTGCCTGCCTTCAACAAAGACCGGATCTCCTGTGAACAGCAGCTCTGTTCAACAGAATTTCCAAAGCAAGACTCTGAGCCTGCTAAAGGCAAACCAAATGCCTGGAACCACCACTGCACCCGTCGCCTACGGCCCAAATCCGAGTGGTCCACTGGTCACAGCGAGGTCCCGCAGCGCTCCAGAGTCTGAGCCCACCTTGGGTTGACCTCTCCAGCACTCACCTAAGTAGCCTGCAGCCTCTTCATTAAGACCCCCCCCCCCAACAGAGTGTTCCGGTAATGTGAAATCTGACCTCAAAAGACACCCCTGCATCCAAACACTGGACTCTGTGCACACTATACCTTTCTTTGGTATAGTATATACAGAGCCAGCTTCTTACACCAGACTGTAATAAAAATATTATGGGAGAGTGAGTGCCCATGCATTGAACTTTAAACAATTATTGCCACATATTTAACAGCTGGGTTTCTCTCTAACAAACCCTTCACCTTCCTCCTGAGGCACTGGGAATCAGCCTTTTTAAGCTGGATGTCATATTTTTGAATTTTAAAAAGACCTGAGTATATGCCGTAGTCCATGTAGCACCACATTGAGGAATGCTTAAGGAGAATAACTATTAAAATACCTGCTCTAACATTACTCTGCCATGGGAGCGGGAATAAAACCACAGTCTTAATGAAGAAAACATGGGAATAAACGTTTGTAGAAGCTGCTGTTGGAGGGTCCAGTGGAGGAGGGGAGAAGCCATGCCCGGAGCCTGATAGCACCACTGGGGTGATCACAAGCCCCATCTCCCCCAGCACTGACTCTCAAGTGCTCAAAAGCACGATGCTGTCCTGTGGCGAGTGAGGCTGCTACTACAGATCCCTGGGGAGGAGGGGAGAAGCTGTGCCCGGAGCCCTATATCTACTCTGGGAGAACCACAAGACCCATGTCCCCCTGCACTGACTCTCGTGCACTCCACAGCACGACACTGTCCTGCAGCGAGTGTAGCTACTTTTGGCGGTCCCTGTGGAGGAGGGGAGAAGCCATGCCCCGAGCCAAATAGCACCACTGGGGCACCTCAAGCCCTATCTCCCCATCCACTGACTTTACCACGCTCAAAAGCACACCACTGTCCTGCAGAGAATGTAGTTGCTGTTGTGGGTCCCTGTGGAGGAGGTGAGAAGCCGTGCCCGAAGCCTGATAGTACTTCTGGGGGGACTACAAGACCCATCTTCCCCTGCACTATCTTGTAAGAGCTCAAAAGCACAATGCTGTCCCACAGCACGGGACGCGCCCTGACCACACCCCATGATTCATGTCTGTTTGTGCAGGGGCCATGGTGCTGAGAAACGCCAAGTAATCAGAGCCTGTCTGTGAAATGATAACTACTATCAATTTGTTTTTGATTCGGGCAGCACACGTGCTTACAAAGGAGATTGAATTTACAGAAAGACGACTCTCCTTGGATGAGATAAGGAGTGGTCAAGGTCACCAATAATGGAAGTCATTGATCCAAACAGGTAAAGTGGGAACAAATAGGATCTCCCATAAGGATGAGAGGCAGCCATCCCTGTCCCCATCCCAGTCCCGAAACCACAAGCGATGGTGGACTCTGTGGTTGGGCTAGGGAGAATTCCGGCTCCCCTTCACACTCAGTGTAACCCTATGATTGGTAAGACACAGGTATGCCCCATTGGAGGGTTTTGGAGGCCTGCAATTGACTGTAGAAAAGTGCTCTATACTCCCAGGAGGGAGGGGGGGCTATGGACCAGTCATTTGTGATAGAGGAGAAGGTGGAGGCGGGAACTTGGCTAATTAAGTTAGTAACCTAGAATATAGTGGGTATTAGACGGAAGTTGGGTAACCCAGGGTGGGTAAAAGAAGTGGCTAAATATGATATTTTATGCCTCCAAGTAGCCTGGGAAATGGGGCTTGTTTTCTTGAATGGCTACCATTCATATACAACCCTGCTGTCCCTTCTAGGGCTGGTAGAGCCAAAGGTGATATTTTAACTTTGATAGCAAATACTATCAAGTTCAAGATTCTTAAGTTTCACAATGAATCACTCTTCTTCCTTTTTTTAATTTATGACAGCCAAAGAGATTGGGATTTAATCATTGTTAAATATTATAATAACTGCTTTGAGGGTAATATGGCACAGGAGACAGGGTTATTGGAAAAGGCTATTGAAGACATTTGCTTTCTTTCGCCATCCCAAACCTCTTAATTGACTCTGGATGGGCGGTTTGGCACCCATTGTTGTGAAAAGTTGCAGAAGCCTGAGGGATAAACGACATTGAGGGTAACGATTATGGGAATGCATTAAATAGGATGTTGATTACCATGAATTTAGAAATAATTCACAGGGTAGACCCTCTTACAGGAACCTTGGCTAGGAATTTGGGAGTGTGGACAATGGTTCTACGATTGATTATACCATAGTCTCAGAACCCCTCAGCTGTTGGGTGAATAAAATAGAGATTAACTATTTAAGTTTTAGTGACCATAATGCAGTCTTGCATAATGAAGTGAGAGGATAAAAATATAGTGCGCCTGGAGAAAGCCTTAAAACTGGTCCTAGCTAGGAAGAATGGATTTATATTGAAGTGGGACAAACTAGAGAAAGCGAGGTGTTTGCTGGTAATTCCCACTCGCAAACAGTCTAAGTTGATGGCTTGTCTAGATTTTGACTCTACCCCTAACAGGTGATTGTAGCATTTACTGGAATGTAGGCTGAAATTAAAATATACCTAGTGTGGACACTCCCAACTAATATGAATCCACCAGTACAGTGGTTTGGCACAGTATGTACCAGGGCACTGACAAACCTCCATGCAGCCCTAAGTATGGTTCCAAGAGATACTTCCTTGATGCAGAGCCTACGTGTCATGTACAAGGAGGTGAGAACTGCCAGATTGAAGAGCTTCAGGGAGGAAGTCTAGGTGAATCTGCGATGAGCAACAACAAATAAGGATAGTTGTGGGTTTTGCAAAGTGGTGAATGCCCCGTTTATAAAAGACAGAAGTAAGCCTAACTTAGAGTTACATATTGAGGAGGCGGGATGGATGGCCCATTTTGAGAAAATATTTAGTGTCTCTTCTGGGGCACCAGTCCTCCTAAAGAGTCACACCAGGGGATATCTAGTGTTTGCGGTGGCGGAGGTATTAGCTCAGTGTAGTACCTTAAATGCTACTGGCACCAATGGGGTACCTGTAGATTTATTCTTGGAGCATCAGGAACTCTGTGCCCCATTACTGATGAACGCCTTCAATGCTATATCTAAGAAGGGTCCACCAACATCTCGGAAGCAATCAATATTCATAAGCATATTGATAGAGCGCGCAGGTCACCCAACTATAAAATTTACCATATACGCATTGGGCCCATAAATTCAATTCACCATATTTATTAGTCGGGTAACCTTACACTCTACTATCAGTAACCCTGCTCCTTCCTATTTTATTTCCAGTGTACCCAACTTACCCATCCACTGTTACGGGTACCTATGATCACAATGGATCAGGGAGCTAGCTGTAAAAGAAAGGCAGACACCAAATACACTTTTCATTTACTATGTTGCACTCGTATAATAACCACAGACTCAAGAAGTTTTAAAAACCTTTATCTGAATTTCATCAAGTTCTGAAAGTATTAGGTTCACAGCAATTAAACTGTCAATAACTAAAATTATAAAGAGCACATATCCATATAGAAAGTGAATAAGACCAACCATTTATGAGTGAAAAAGGAAGGTAAGAACAGGGAACATACTAATATAGGTTTCAGAACTTAGACTCAGTATGAAGTCTAAAGGACGGGAAAAATAAGGAACATACTAGAATTTCACAGTGAAATATTTCCCCATGAAGAGGAACTATGGGTAAAGTAAGAATGGACCATACTATTAAAACGATGCAATTACTTGAATCGACTAAAGGATGGGTAAAGAAAAGGAACATCTATATATTGTATGAGTAATATTTAGAACAGTGCTTATAGGATGGGGAAAAATTGGAACATGCTAGTATAACAACTACAATGTAGGACTTTAACATTTGTCAGCAAAGGGAAGGTAAGAAAAGGAATAAAGGCAAGTTCGAATTTATTCAAAGCAAGGAAATGGAGAGTGCAAAAAATGGGTTCCCTCAGAGTTATATTTACGTAGAACGGTGTGAAGACCAACCCTAGCCACGGGTCAGTCAAGGACAGGAGAAACCCCAAGGAAAGGACAGTCGCCAGTAGGCCAGCAGGTGCAGAATGGACATCCCAGGACAGGACCGGAAAACCAGATTAGGATCAGGACAGGACCACCAAGGTAAGACCAGCACCCGCAGTTCGGAAGCAACGCTTGCGCTCCACCCTCTCTGCAGCTATCAGTCAGAACCCCGATTGGGTTATCGAATTTCCCAGCAAAGTGCTCCGCCAGCACTTAAGGTTTCAGAACAAACCCCCCTGGGTCTATGGAAATTACGGACAGAGTGCTCCGCAGCTCTCTGTATCAGTCACCTATTGAGTGCGTTGGGTCAGTGACAGGTCAGCTATTCGGACAAGTCGGACAATTTCTCTAGCTAAACCTAGCCTAGTTATACTGTTTTCGGGTCAGTGTACCACCCCCCAAATGTTGCAAGTGTAAGAATCCCCAATTTTGATTGGTCCTCAAGTAGGACAGGTCAACACACCAACCAGGATAAGCTTCTACAAGTCCAAATTTGCATCTTTTGGGACCGCCTATTGAATTTTGGGTTCCCATGACATATTCTACAAAATACAATGGATTATATACAATTGTTTCAGTTGCAGGACAGTTCAGCTTCATTCTGCTGGGTCGCAGGTAAGCATGGGCGTAAAATCCGCTCCGATCGCGGATTTTGCGGATTTTCGGCAAATTCGCAATCCGCGAACTCTCGCGAATTTGTCGAAAATCCGTGAATTCGCTCGCGGCGGATTTTTTGCTTGGTGATACAATATTGTGGCGCGCAGCGTGGTGCACGGCATTCACTTTCCGTCATTAAGCGTTTGCCGAGTTGTTTTTCTCGATCATATTTTGCGAGTGCTGCGCCATTTTGGATCTTGCTGCGGGATCCCGCGGGAGTTTGGCGCCCGCGAATACGTAATCGCGGCTTGCCACCTTGCACAGCACGCCTCGCGAGAGTTCATAATTGCGAACACGTAGTTGCGGCGGACAGGAACAATCTCGCACTCGCGAAATAGAGATTTTGCAATTCTGCACAAGAAATCCACCAGCAAACAGGATAAACCTTCAGAAAATTATGATTTTTATCAGAATCACTCCTCAGGTTGACATTTGCATGGCCTTTTTTTTTGCAAGGAGTCCATTTTTTGGGGGGGGGAGGAAGGAAGTGCCCCACAGTCTCCAACTTCCTGTTCCTGTCCAGCAGGCTCCTCCCAGTGCTTTCTTCATGTGCTGGTCACTTTCATTTGGACCTTGACCTGGAAGGATTACTTTTTGTGGGTGCTGCTGGATATTTGGATTTGAGGCCTTTTTGACTTTCTTTGGATCACTTTTGGATTAGAAATCAACTTTCACAAGTAAGTTTGTTTGGGGCATTACAGTTGCTGCAACTACAATTTTGGAACTTTTTCAGAACATTAAATAAAATATATTGTGGGTAGCCACAGTATCCAGTAGGACCAGGGTTGGTTATGGGTGCATGATACAACTGTTTTGTTGAATTTAAACACCATTGAGGCCATGGATGGGCTGGGATTGTGCTGATTTTTGTTGTTTTTGTCGTTTTTTTGGGGGCTGCTGGTGGGGCCCTTTGCCCAGGGGTGGTGAGTGTTGCATGGGCCTAGTCTTTCTGTGGGGTATCTTCTTGAATTTAAACATCATTGAGGCCATGGATGGGCTGGGATTGTGCTGATTTTTGTGTTTTTTGTCGTTTTTTGGGGGCTGCTGGTGTGGCCTTTTGCCAAGGGGTAGTGATGCATGGACTGAGTGTGCCTGTGGGGTCTCACTCTCTTTAATGTAAACATCCTGGATGGCATTGGATTGTGGTGATTTTTGGGTGTTTTTCGTTTTTTTTGGGGTGTACTGTTGATGTGGACTGGCCATGTGGGTGGTGGTGGTGGCCATCTTGAGTGCTGGCTGGTACAGGAAACATGTGCTTGGGGTGCAAGGGGCCATTTTGAAGGGAGGCAGTGTCTGAGGCCTGCACTTATTTTGCCTACTTTTCATCCATTATCCCCAGGGGTAGTGAGTGTTGCATGGGCCTAGTCTTTCTGTGGGGTGTCTTCTTGAATGTAAACACCATTGAGGCCATGGATGGGCTGGGATTGTGCTGAATTTTGTGTTTTTTGACGTTTTTTGGGGCTGCTGGTGGGGCCCTTTGCCCAGGGGTGGTGAGTGTTGCATGGGCCTAGTCTTTCTGTGGGGTGTCTTCTTGAATTTAAACACCATTGAGGCCATGGATGGGCTGGGATTGTGCTGATTTTTGTGTTTTTGTCGTTTTTGAGGGCTGCTGGTGTGGCCTTTTGCCAAGGGGTAGTGATGCATGGGCTGAGTGTGCCTGTGGGGTCTCACTCTCTTTAATGTAAACACCCTGGATGGCATTGGATTGTGGTGATTTTTGGGTGTTTTTCGTTTTTTTTGGGGTGTACTGTTGATGTGGACTGGCCATGTGGGTGGTGGTGGTGGCCATCTTGAGTGCTGGCTGGTACAGGCAACATGTGCTTGGGGTGCAGGGGGCCATTTTAAAGAGAGGCAGTGTCTGAGGCCTGCACTTATTTTGCCTACTTTTCATCCATTATCCCCAGGGGTAGTGAGTGTTGCATGGGCCTAGTCTTTCTGTGGGGTGTCTTCTTGAATTTAAACACCATTGAGGCCATGGATGGGCTGGGATTGTGCTGAATTTTGTGGTTTTTGTCGTTTTTTGGGGCTGCTGGTGGGGCCCTTTGCCCAGGGGTGGTGAGTGTTGCATGGGCCTAGTCTTTCTGTGGGGTGTCCTCTTGAATTTAAACACCATTGAGGCCATGGATGGGCTGGGATTGTGCTGTTTTTTGTGTTTTTTGACGTTTTGTTGGGGCTGATAGTGTGGCCTTTTGCCCAGGGGTAGTGGTGCATGGACTGAGTGTGCCTGTGGGGTCTCACTCTCTTTAATGTAAAAATCCTGGATGGCATTGGATTGTGGTGATTTTTGGGTGTTTTTCGTTTTTTTTGGGGTGTACTGTTGATGTGGACTGGCCATGTGGGTGGTGGTGGTGGCCATCTTGAGTGCTGACTGGTACAGGCAACATGTGCTTGGGGTGCAAGGGGCCATTTTGAAGAGAGGCAGTGTCTGAGACCTGCACTTATTTTGCCTACTTTTCATCCATTATGCCCAGGGGTAGTGAGTGTTGCATGGGCCTAGTCTTTCTGTGGGGTGTCCTCTTGAATTTAAACACCATTGAGGCCATGGATGGGCTGGGATTGTGCTGAATTTTTTGGTTTTTGTCGTTTTTTGGGGCTGCTGGTGGGGCCCTTTGCCCAGGGGTGGTGAGTGTTGCATGGGCCTAGTCTTTCTGTGGGGTGTCCTCTTGAATTTAAACACCATTGAGGCCATGGATGGGCTGGGATTGTGCTGAATTTTTTGGTTTTTGTCGTTTTTTGGGGCTGCTGGTGGGGCCCTTTGCCCAGGGGTGGTGAGTGTTGCATGGGCCTAGTCTTTCTGTTGGGTGTCCTCTTGAATTTAAACACCATTGAGGCCATGGATGGGCTGGGATTGTGCTGAATTTTGTGTTTTTTGTCGTTTTTTTGTGGCTGCTGGTGTGGCCTTTTGCCCAGGGGTAGTGGTGCATGGACTGAGTGTGCCTGTGGGGTCTCACTCTCTTTAATGTAAACATCCTGGATGGCATTGGATTGTGGTGATTATTGGGTGTTTTTCGTTTTTTTTGGGGTGTACTGTTGATGTGGACTGGCCATGTGGGTGGTGGTGGTGGCCATCTTGAGTGCTGGCTGGTACAGGCAACATGCGCTTGGGGTGCAAGGGGCCATTTTGAAGAGAGGCAGTGTCTGAGGCCTGCACTTATTTTGCCTTCTTTTCATCCATTATCCCCAGGGGTAGTGAGTGTTGCATGGGCCTAGTCTTTCTGTGTGGTGTCTTGAATGTAAACATCATGGATGGCATGGGATTGTGCTGATTTTTCTGTGTTTTTCGATTTTTTGGGGTGTATAACTGAACTGATGTTCCTCTGTCTTCCATTGCTTTTAGGTGCACAAGACTCAAGAGAACCACCAGTGCCAGGAAGAAGTCCTGCAGCGGTGTGTGTGTGCAGCATAACGTCACGCGACGTCACGTCTGGACACAGACAACTCTGCAACTTGTGCAACTGCTGCCTGCTGTTCTGACCTGCTCTGAAGAAGATGGCCCCAAAAAAAGTTACCCGTAGCTCCTCTAGCAAGAAAGTTGCCAGTAAGGAGCAGAAGAAGCAAGTTACCAAGGAGACTGGTGTGCCGGCCGCCCCTTTTTTTGGTTGTAAAAAAAAAAAGTATGCCTGCAGCAGCAGCGGGATCTGCTGGGGACCAAGCTGGGAGCAGCACCCCTGCTCCATTGGGCTCAGTGCCACCACCACCACCACGCCAACTTAAGTCCAAGCCCTTGACTGCTGCAGAGGCACTTAGTCTAGTTGTTCAATCACCATCGACCAGTGATGTTGGCTCATCGCAAGAAAGTAGCAGAAATGTCCCTCAATCAACACAGGTTGTTGTAACTCATCTGACGAGCGTTGAACAACCACAGCCGCAACAAAAACCACATGTGCAAGTACAAGCCCAAGTACATGTGGAAGGAGAGGCAGCGCAAGGAGATGCGCAAGCAGAGGTGCATGGAGGGTCACAAGTGCCCACAATAGTTGTTCCTCCCGAAGTAGGGGCACATCAGGAAATCGACAATCAAGGCGAGGTATCATTTGAGGAAGCCACTCCTCCTGATGATCATTCATTGTCTTCCACACCCCTAGCAAGGAAGAGATCAAGGGTGGTGTCTACATCTTCTTCAAGCACACCTCCTTCTGATGATACGGATCAAAATTGGGAACCAGCACCACTGCCGTCTGAGAGTGAGGCACACCATGATCTGACAAAGGTAGTTAAGCGTAAAAGGAAGCTCATCCAAAGTCTCAGAGTTCTGGAGTGTGATTATGAGGCTCAACAAGAAGTGGCGGATACTGCTGCTGTTGAAGACTCTGACAACGACGACCCAGTCATCATAAAGGTCACTGCAGCCCCAGCGGGCATGCAGCAAACAGACATTTTGACCCTAGCCCGAAAAGCTGCTGAGCGTGATGATGATAATGTTGTCGACGAGGAGGCAGTAGAAACACCACAATCATTGGAGTTAACTAGTACACCAACTCGTACCGCTTCCATATTTCTTCCTCGCCAGAAGGGACCTCCATCCACCTCGACCTCAATTAGTGGTGGTGAAAGTGCACAACGTACTAAAGTTCGGCAATCCACATCCTCAACTTCATCTGGCATTAGCAGCATGACCACCACCACCAGTATCGCCGCCTCCTCCGGCCCCCACAGACAATTCAAGTCCCCAGTTTGGGACTTCTTTAGTGTTTGCCCAAAAAGGCAAAAGTACGCCATTTGTAGCATTTGTAAGCTTGCAGTTAGTCGTGGTAAGTCTGGTACCAACTATGGTACCGGAGTCCAGAGAGGTCATCTTAGGAGACAGCACGCTGTCCAATGGTATGCGCACCTAAAGGCGATCAAGGAAGCCCGAATTGGAAGTCAAGAAAACGTTGATGTTTCATCTGATGATGACGAGGAGGAAGAAGACGTGTCAAACACTTCACTTACACCCAGTACCCCTGTCAGCAGCACACCCCATGTGAGGCACACTAAGAGTGTTGGAGCGAGTGAGACACCAAAGCGAAAAAGTTCACCAGCGAGCATAATTGGGTCAACGAAGTCATTATCATCCCGTAAATGCTTGGTCCAGGGCAACATTAGAACCATGTTTCCTTCAGACGCGCCATATGAACGCAACCACCCACTGACGCGTCTGTATAACACTAAGCTGGCTAAAATGCTAGCTGTGGACCTTCTCCCTTTTTCTTTTGTAGAAGCGGTAGGTTTTCTAGAATTAGTGGCAGTGCTCTGCCCTAAATGGAAGGTTCCTAGCCGGTTCTATTTTGCCAGAGTTGCGGTTCCAGCACTACATGAAGATGTGCTGGAGGTGATTGGGGCAGCTTTGCAGAAGAGTGCTGTTCACACTATACATCTGACAACAGACATGTGGACCAGTGGTGCAGGCGCGGATTACATGTGCATCACTGCACACTGGGTCTCTTTTTCAGGTGTTAAATCAAAGCTAAACGCAGGTGTTGACCCGGACCAAGTTTTTAAAGCTGCTCGGAAACATGCAACACTAGCCATGTTTGGCTTGGAGAAAAGTCACACAGCACGAAACATTTTGGACGAGTTTAACAAAAAGGTCTTTCACTGGCTGTCCCCAAAAAAACGCCGGATTGGTTATGTTTCCACGGATAATGGCGCCAATGTAGTTAAGGCCATGGCGCTGGGTGACTATTTCAGAGTGCCGTGTTTGGCGCACTGTATCAACCTGGTAGTTCAAAAATTCTTGAGTGATAAAGACAGTCCAGCGTGCGAGGTAATGGCCACCTGCCGAAAAATGTGCAACCATTTCAGCCATTCTTTTAAGGCCCGGAAGCATCTGAGGAGCCTGCTACATGAACGTCGAATGCCAGTGAAAGCACTCATCCAGGAGGTGGCAACACGTTGGAACTCAACCTTCTACATGCTTGAGCGTCTGTATGAGCAGTATACGGTACTCGATCACTATTTCTTAAAACAGGGTACAGCTCAGAAGGACCTGAGGATGGGTGCGGCGCAATGGGACATAGGTAAAAGCCTGACAGACATGCTTCGTCCTTTTGAGGTCTTCACGCGTGCAGTCAGCAAGGAGGACTGTAATTTGGGAAAAGCTATCCCATTGTTGTGCATGCTGGAGCACCAACTGAAGGCGGTGTCTTCTGAGTTAGAAAAAGATGAAAAAAACAAAGACCCTTTTGTTTTGTCGGAGAAATTATTAGAGCGCCTACGTGGTGATGAACGTCTTAAAATGATCAACTCAGAACAGCATTACATTTGTGCTACTATTCTGGATCCACGCTACAAAAAGGCGCTGGCAGGCCAAGCATTCTTTCCTTTTGCTGATGAAGATGTTAAAAAGTACAAACGTTGGCTAGCCTGGTCAGCCAAGAGGTTTGAAAAAGAACGGCAGGATATTGAAGGAGAAGGCAGTACATCAGCATCAGCATCAGCAGGCCATCCCCAGTCAAAAGAATCTACTTCTGCACCTGTGGCTGTGGCACAAGTGACCTCTCAGCCGTTAAAGACACCGGCAACCGGATCATCTGCACCACACACAAGAGTAACATTGGCTGCTGAAGAGGATTGGCTAACTTGTCTTGGGTATGGTTCTCGAAAAAAGGTCACAAGCACAGCAAAAAGTAAGCAAAGTGGAGGAACCGTTGAGGACCTTGAGTCGATGGTGCAGGACTATCTGAATGACTCAACAGAGGTCTTTCTTAATGATGATCCATTGCAGTATTGGCATGGGAAAAAACAATTGTGGCCACAGCTCTCCAACCTGGCTATAAACGACTTGTCTTGCCCACTCGCAAGTGTGTCTTCTGAACGTGTTTTCAGTGCTACTGGTGGCATTGTAACTCCCAAACGGAGCCGCCTCTCGCCCAAAAATGTGGAGAGGCTAACAATGATCAAGATGAATCAGCACCTCATACCACCAGATTACAAAGTACGAGAAAGCACGCCGCATGAAGACGAGGAGGACAGCAACGTAGATGAGGGAATTTCTTCTCTGTTCGGTGACGCTGACCTCATCCTGTCCGAATTCGCAGAGTATGATGACGAACTCTTATTCTTATTCCATGACACCGAGCCCTGAAAATGAGACAATGAATCAATAACTTTCTTTTTCGTCCTTAATTATTCACTTTTATTCCTGTGTGTCTGTCTTTCTTTGTTTTGCACAGTTAATTTAATTCAAACTTTAATCACCTAATCACAAAAACAAGCCCATCAGCAGAACTGTCTTCACTTGTTTGCTTATTGATTTGAAGGTGCCGCAGTCTACATTCCTCAGGTTCACAAGTTCAGAAGAACATGCTCCTCTATCCTCCACCTCCAGACTCCTATTTCCCTCAAAGCAGAGGGCTGGATTACGCCCAATGAAGAAAGACTCAGCACTTGTGGAGGTGTTCTACTTCTTTGCGGGTGAGTTGGCGGCTCTGGGCCCATTGCTGTGAAGCTCTAATAACGGATAAAAGTGTTTTGGACCAAATATTAGGCGGAAATTTCTTGCCGTTTTTGCTGACTTGCTTGCCTTTGAGGTGCTCTTTGGCGGGGTTCCGGGTGTTTGTGGGTGAGTTTTGGGGTCTGGGAGCACTGCTGCGACAGTCTAATCTTGATTGCATTTGCTTTTCAGGGGCATTCCTGGGAAGGTCTAATGCTGGATAGAAGTGGTTTGGACAAAATCCATGCAGAATTTTTTTTGCTATTTCTTCTGACATCTTGCTCAATGTAGTGTTTTCGGGGGCCTGTTTGGGGGGCTTCCTGGTGTTTGTGGGTGGGTTTTGGTGTCTCTGTGGGAGCACTGCTGCGACAGTCTAATCTTGATTGCATTTGCTTTTCAGGAAATCCATGGTGGAAAACAAGAGTTATGATGATGACCTAGCTGCACAGCGCGTTTGGACCGAAGGCCGAGAGATATTGTAAGTATGAGATTTTGATTTTTGGCTGTTTGGGGGTGTTGTCGCGTGCTTTTTTGCGGGTGGGTTGGCGGGTCTTGGGGCATTCCTGGGAAGGTCTAATACCGGATAGAAGTGGTTTGGACAAAATCCATAAGGAAAAGCCTTTTGGCACTTTTTGTAACTTAGGGTTCGTTAGGGTTAGCCCTAGCAGCAGGATTGCATGTGTTTCGGGGTGTTCTAGATATTTGCAACTGAGTTCTGGGGTCTTAGAGCACTCTTGGAGCGATGCTGGCTATGGATACTTTTGCTTGCTTGCAAGTGGTTTAAATACAATCCACGGTGGGTAAGGGGGTATTTGGGCCTACTTTTACTTTCAAAGTACGTTTTGTCACCATTTTTCTGCTAGGCCTCGTTTTTTGAGATCTGATTGGGGGTCTTCTACATTTTTGCGACTGGCTTTAGTAAGGGTCTGGGTGGGAGCACTGCTGGGAAGGTCTAATTTTGTTCTAAAACACAGTTTACAGTACACCTAGCTTGAGGGGAAAGATCCGCTAAATTAATTTGGCCATACTTATTTATGCTTCAAAAGGTGACTCAGACAGAGTACGCAATTTCAAAAATATTGTACTGTCTATCAGGAAAATCAAAGTGTGACTTTTTGCACCACACAGCGTACATACCTTATATTTATTTATCAGTGGTATTGTAATAGCACTTACTGTTTTCCGTTCAATAATTACAGGCCGGGTTTCAGTCTGTGCAATGGGGAAAAAAGATGGAGTCAGGCTTCACATTAACGAGCCGCAATTCAACATCCGCCAGGCAGGCAGTGGACAGGGTGTCTTCTGTCAGTGGTCACCAACATTGATGGACGAAGCGTCAGCTGGAATGGAGGAGTGCCGCTAATAAGAGGAATTGTTTGCTGCATGCAACTTACTTACCAAATTCAACAGGACAACTCCAACAACAAACAGATACAGTATCCATTGTTTTCTTCTATGAGTGTGACTGCATTTCTTGGATCTCTCTCTGCTTCTAAATTGTTCCCAACAGCAATTCTATTGGTTTTACTTCGGCTAATTTTTAAACCTAATTTAATGTAAGAAGTGTTTCTCTGAGTGCAGAGATAGGCTAGTCAAAACGCTGCAGCCCTGTACTGTCGCATTCTAGTACTACTTACTTTTCAGTAACTAACAATGCATGCAGTAGGGCATGCACTTCCTTTATGTCACTTAAAAGATTTGTGGTTAGCTTTAGTTTGTACCCAAAGATTTCTTTATCTTCAATTATTGTTTGTCCATGCTGTGCTTTTTTTTTTCTTCTCTCAACAAAACCTACCCAAAAAGAAACCCCCATTCCCATCCATTTTCCAAACCCTAACCCTCTTCCCCCGGGCTGTGTGGTTTTGCTTGATGTGTGACTAAATGACATCAATAATTCCACACACTTGCTGGGGAGGATAAGGTCATAGCAACAGGCTGGTGAAGGAATCCGAGGATATATTCTAGACTTACTCAGCTTCAGTACTATTTCTTGTAGTAGTCGGAGCCAATGTCAAATAAATTCAACGCAAGTACTAGTTATACTTGCAATACTTTACCATTTGTTAGGCTACATTGTGGCACTGTTCTAGTGTACTGTCACCTGCTATATTCTCTATCGTACCGTAACCGTTGTAATGCTACAGTAAGGACAAACCAGGTTTTGTTTTCTTATTTTCCATAGGCATGCAACTGCCACTGTGTCACACCACTAGTACCACCGCAATGAGGACATTTCATCCGCCCAGGATTGCCAACCTTAATCCCCATTTCCCGTGGAGCCAGCCCTGGGCCTAGCCCTACTTTCAAACACAAATTACAGGTAAGATAAACGTTTGGTGGGAGGTAGTATAATGGAGTATTAGGACTAGACGAGAGATTGACGGTAGTACTACTAAAGTCCTAGGACTCTTCAGGAAAACAAACTTACTGTTAAACCCCCACCCACCAGACTCAAAAGCAGTAAAAAACAGGTATGGTCAGATAAAGTTTAAAAAAGTATATTTATGTAGCCCTAACAAAATAATCTCCCTCAAGACCCTCCCTAACCACAACGATTGTCTTTCAAAAGTCCCAAAAGAACCCAACTCCCAAATCCCACCCCCCAAAAGTCTCTAAAAAAGGGCAAGGGACACTACACTACTGGAGGGTGCTGTTGAATTTAGTGGCCAGGGCATCATACTCCTTGCGGAGGGTGGCATGGTCGAAGCGGAGGCCCTCCACCAAGTTCTTATAGCTAAGGACCTCCTGCTCCAGGTAGGACACTCTGAGTCCTAAGCAGCGCTGGCGTGCCTTGCAACTCCTGTGGGGGGCAGCTGATGTCTTTGCTGCTTGGCGGTGGCGGTTGGCTTTGGTAGCCCGGCTCCGTACCGCTGGAGCACTGCGCTGGCTGGCAGCCCGTGGGGGCACGGAGGAGGATGCAGCTGTCCCAGTGGAGGATGTTGTGGTTCCACCGGTTGACTGCGTGTCCTCCTCCTCCAGGGCCACCAGCCGCCGATATTCGGCGACAGTGGCATCCAGCCTCCGTTGCCTGACCATTCGAGCCTGCTCCCTCCGTGATGTCGATTTGGAAGGAGCAACTATATGAAGAAAGAAAGACATAGTCTGTAACCAATGCTCCTTAACATTAATAACACAAAGTGATTGAGCCGAAAGTTGTGTCACAGTACAAGTAGCAAATTGAAAGCACAGTACATAACTATTGAGGACAGTATCTATCTAACCTCCCACTTCTGCATCCTTGCTCTAACATTAGTGGGAGTTTAATGAACAAATTCTACGACCACTATGGACTTCCATTACAGTCGACTATGACAGTAAACCAGTCTTATTCTTCTTCTTCTCTCTTGTATAGGAAAATTGGTACGTTATCTTATGCAAGCCGGCAGAAGGCCAGCGCAGTGAACTTGCACCCGAGAAAAACAGACGCACACCATGATGAGTGAGACAGACTTGCGTTACTGTACCGGTCCAGTACATGCAGGTGGTGAAGCTATTACTTTTCTATTACGGGTGGCACTGAGAATACTCTGTTACAAGGGCTACTGCTTAATTAATTTACCTTTCACCCTACAGTGCAAATGAGTACTAGAAAAGGAAAATGAAGAAGCTAAATATTTTGATTATCTATCACTTCACATGGGATGTATTTGATGACATATGGGATGACTTTAGGTGCTTTGCTTATTATTGAGTGAACAGTGATACACCCACACATGAATGACGTATTACTACTAAACTAAAGTTATTAAGAGAGGTACGGAGTGTCCACCGTAATAACCGGATATATACTGTGCTTGCAGTTGCAATACAAACTACTGCTACTATTCATGGTAGTATTGGACAAATTTACAACTTCTTTTCCTTGCCTTCCCTACACTGGAACGGACGTGCGGGTGCGGTGTTACATGCTCTTCAAGGTAACACTTAGTTCATCCAGTGACCATCTACTCTCTCTAGATACACATATGCTATCTAAGAGTCAGATAATACCATGCTCCAGGCATCCATCCATTCAAAGTATATGCACACATACAGTTTCTGTTTCACCCACCCAGGCTGTTCTCCTTCCACCCATCCTTGCTTCATCATTGACCCAGCCATGCACCATACCATATTCTTTCCTTCCCAGCCACCTCGGGGACCAAGCAAACACAAATCATTCTTCTTTGCCAGCCATCATAAAATATCTCGTCCTTCCACACTTACTTACACCCTTCTTTCGCTTTTCGTTCATCCCATCCATCAAGTTCATCTAAGATCTTATTGGGATTCTTCTCACCAAAAACTTCACAGCTAAGTCGAAGTACATTTAGAGGAGGATACTACCTGGTTGATTTATAATACACCCGTGCATAAAGCACACCATGCAGTTTTCAATCTCAATAAGTAAGGAATATATAGCTTATCTCTTCCCGCCACCACCGTGTGAACCCTCACAGGAACGTCCGGCACTTGCACCGCATCCTTCCCAGAGTCCTCGTCCAACACCACCACCTCCGCGCTGGCCCCGCCACCAGATGTTACACCTACAAAGTACATTTAAGAATGTTAGAAATACACCACTCACTACTATATAATATTTGGTCTAGGAGGAATAAAGAAATGTTAAAAAAATGAAATACAATGTAATAATTTGTAACTGTATACTCTAAAGTAAAAATGTCCCTTTTTCCAGGGAAGGCTGTTGTCTTGCAGCACTTTTTGGCACAACTGATGAATGCTTGCTTTTTATTTTTAACACACATCACTTTTTCTCCTAACAGAAGCTTGACTTCTAAGAACACGATCAGGGTCAAGCTCAAGTTCAAACCAGGTGAGAGCTCAGCTCGACCACAAGAAATGTGTCCAATTAATCGTTAGCACTAAGCACTTTTCCATTTTCAGTTAAACGTTTACTTTTATGACAAAGTTGATTTTAATAAATGTGTTTAGTTTTAATAAAGCTTTTAAACTTAAATAGACTCTGTGGTTTTTGGTCCTCCAGACTAGAGTGGATGAGCTAAAGGTTTTGGAATTTTTGCAAGCATGAGTGCCTCTGACACTTCTTGACTGTGACTCCGTACTCTTGTCCTGCGTTGGATAATCTAATCATCATTGGGGATCAATCATCAGTGACTTTGGGAGCTAAATGACTCTGCCACACTATCTAGTCAGTAAGGAGATTGGGGGTTCTTCAAAGTCTGATATCACTGAGGTATGTGGAAAGAAAGTCTACCTGCGCCTATTATAATTGATAAACAATGCACTATTTAGTGTTCATAGTTCGGTTTGTGCAGATTTGTCCCTGCAACAGTAGTAGAATGGATTGTCCTCCTATCCAAACCAAAAGTAAAGTAGTATCTTATTCTTTCTTGGTGGTCATTCACCTTTTTATTGTTGGCAATTGTCAAAGCATAAACATTTAGAAGACTTGAAAAGACATTATGGACAATCCCAG
The DNA here is from genome assembly GCF_964261635.1 of Lissotriton helveticus. NCBI lineage: Eukaryota > Metazoa > Chordata > Amphibia > Caudata > Salamandridae > Lissotriton > Lissotriton helveticus. The sequence continues at coordinate 1,535,132,813 of NC_136067.1, forward strand.
AGGACTGCACTCAGTGCATAGAGCTATTGCTGACTAGAATGGGAGGCCAATGGAATTGCCAAATGTGCAATCTTAGTTAGCTACACAGACAGACTAATAAGAATAATCTAGTAATACCACAGGGAGTCATAGTCGAGGCAGGATAAGAATTTAGATCCAGTCTACAAGAAGATCAAAGACGATTTAGAAAAAATCGAATGAGGAACGCTAGGAAAAAATAGGTACTCTATATTAAAATTAAAACTTACTGGGGCCAGCAAAGAAGCCCTCGCCTGCCCGATCCTGGCCTGCATCCTCCTGAACAGCACCCTCCTCCTCCTCCTGTGTCCTCTTGCCCTTGGAGGGAGCTGATGTACAACATGAAAGAAAGAAAGACCAGAAAACATGGATGAGATTTGTCAACCAAATCAAACATTTCAAAAGAACAATAACAAAATATTTTGGAGAAATAGCAAATAGATAGACAACTATCCCACGGGATATATTGACCAATCTCATGTGGTATACTACGTTATTCGTATTGCCTGATTTGCGGACCGTTGACTTTGAAAGTTCCTATGTAACTCACTAAACAGACAACTAAAAAGGTTTGCCTAGGCCTGGCAGGCAGCAGTCCGCAGCACGCGAAGTGACTAATCTGCAAGCACGATGGACAAAGTCCATCGTGCTTGCAGATCAGTGAATACTTAAACTATCAATCCACCGACCACCACCACTATTTCTTCTTATAGCCATGTGTCTAAAGGAAGTACTGGACTTCAGTCTGTTGGGGCTGATTTGGAAGTCCCTTGCGGCTCATTTTCCTCCATTGTTGCGTGACTTTTGTGACGCAGCGGCAGAACAAAAGAGGCGCCATGGTGCGGCGTATATAAAAAAAAAATTACGCATATGGGAGATGCATCACGTTGTAAAGCCCTGCGCCATCAGGGGGCGTTCCGGCGCAAGGGAGGGCGTTCCTGCGCAGGAACGAATCCTAAAAGTGGCTGAGGGAAATCTACAAGATGTCAATCAGTCACTTTTAGGACAATGATTCGTGACTGAAACACTGCGCCTGCTTGAAGCCGACGTACGGCTTGATGCAGCATTGGGGAGATAGGGCACCCCTAGAGCATTGCTGGAGCTGCGCCATCATTGGCACGCAACTCCAGCAATGCGCCGCCTTTACGGCACAGATGCGTAAGGCTTCTGTGACGTTTTGGGCCCATGGGTGGTGGTGGTGGCATGGCGCACAATTACTGCCGCATCCCTGCTACTTTGCAGGGATGCTCCGGTAATTGAAAATATGACCCTTAGTGTCTAGCATTACGCAGTTCTTTACACTACACTCATACATAATTTCTCAGGCCAATGAAATGAACACAAAATACAAAACAAATAAGCATAGTAGCAAGGCTACTGAGAAGGAGAGCAGTGCACCTGAAATGCATAGAAGATTTTGAAATATAATTTACCTACAATGTAATCGGCAGCATTATTGCTCTTGGTAAAGAACAAAGATTTGCAAATAACAGAGCCGGATAAAACACAGTAGTGATGAAATAGCTAGAAATAGCTACTACTACTCACCAAGCCCGGGGACCTCTACGCCGAGCGCGTCCAGCAAGTCGCGTTCCCGGTCCATGACGTCCGTCCAGCGGTGGGTGGCCTGGTTATAGGTGCGCCGGACCCCAGAGAGTTTAAACATGGCCCGGCACACCTTCTCCCACCGCTTCCGGCGCTCCCGGATGCCATAGCCGGTTGCGATCTTGCCGCCTCCCAGGATGGTCTTGGGGAGGCGGCGCTGGACGTGGAATATTAGTGCGGCCACCTCCTCCGCACTAAAAATCTCCCGGACTGTCACTGTCTCCCCCCTCAAACACCCGCACGGGAGCCGGGCACGGGGTGCGGGACCCTTCCCCTTCTCAGGGTGCTTCCCGGCTCCCTTTACCATGGTCTGGGCTGAAATGAAGTTAAATAATAAAGAAGAAATAGAATAGGGAAGAAGAAAAGAAAAGAGTTTAAAAAAGTAGTTTAAAATTAACAAAAAGTAGCAGAAAACACAAAAATATAGAGCTAGAAAAATAGAGGGATAGATAATAAGTAAAATAGATCAAATAAACGTCAAACAAGCAAAGGATGTCAGAGATTCAGAGAGGATAGAGAAAGCATGCCCAGAACCATAGCAATGAATGAGAAACAAGATGGCCGCGCCCATTCACGACCGCGTGGGTAAGTTCGCGCGAGATTTTCCTCGCGATCACGCGCAAAATTGTACTAGCGAGTAGCACACTTTGCGAGATTACACATAGCGGCCGGAAACGGAATTACGTCACGCAAACAAGATGGCGCGCCCGTGTACGACCGCTAGGGTAACTTCGCAAACGTTACGCTACAAGCGCCTTGCGAACACGGAAAAAATCACACGAACATACACGCCGCAAAAAAAAAATAGTGTATTCGCACGCATTCGCGGCTTCCGAAATCGATCTCGCATGGATTCGCGCCCCGCAAATCGCGCAAAATTGCAGAAAAACGATTTTTGCTAAACTGAAAGCAATCAGCAGGTGCAAAAGTTCAAACTTAACATTAGTAACCATTCACTCTAGTGCTTCCTGAGGGGCCCCTCCAGAGTTCAGTTGCCTATTTGCAACTATTCTATGACCCTGCTATGACCCAAACAGCAGGCTCATAGAATAGCTACAAGTAGACCATAAAGGTCCTGTGAAAAAAAATTGCACTGCAACAGAAAGCAAATTACAAATAAGGAAGGAAGCAGGTGCCAGCCAGACTGGAAGTTTCAAAATTACTGACACATTAATCACCCCCAAATTAATTCATGGCAGTTGAAGAAGGGCAGGTGTGCTGGCTTTTTTTCACCCCCATAATCTACAGTGATAAACAAACCTAATGGGTGGCAGTGAGGATGTACCAGAGGGTGGCATGGGTGTACCAGAGGGTGGCAGTGGTGAAACAGAGGGTGCTGTGAACCTGTGATGATAAACCAGACGTAGAAACAACATAGTCGCGGCCGTTGCGAGCCGAAAAGTACGTTCGCAATTTAGAAATGGTCCACAAATCCTCGCGAACGCTCGCCAACACAAAAAACATAAAAAATCCGTAAATTCGCGTACGCGTGATCCGCTAAATCCGCCCATGCTTAGTCGCAGGTCACTTTCCCATGAGCATCTTGACTGTGGCTGCCAGCTGGCTGAGTTCCACTGGTACAAGGTTTTCTTCCCTCTGCCAGGAGGACATGCGCAGTAGGGACTTCCAAGATGGGGTTAGAATCCCTCCCAGGCCCAAGGATTTACGATATATGAAAAGTAAGCGAAAACAAATTAAAACACAGAAATAAATGATTACACTGTATACCAGGAATCCCTATATGACTCGCCTTACTTTATATTAATTTATAGCATTAATATTAGTGCAAACGAACAGAAATGCAGAAAGCGATAGTGCAAGCTTTGGCATGTGAGAACACAAAGCGGCCATCTTAATGCTACTGCGCAATCGCAAAGATTCCTACCAGAACTGCGAGTACGTCACATTACGTGAGTGTGATCGATGCATGCGCAGTCGAAAAAACCCGCCAAGCAGCGGCCATTTTTGTGTCAAGCGGTTTAGGATAAGTAAACACATAGGCAAGCATCACTGGGACACCCCGTGTAATGTAAAATGTGCAATATTAGTAACACCAACATGTTGAATTAGTTCATTATGGTTATTCGAGGTTCATGAATACAAGCAAGCCGCTTTACGTGCGAATTCTTGCTCCATCAATCCCCTCTTTGATGATATTTTACATCATCACAAATCAATAGAACCAGATGCCAACTTAACATTTTTCCCAGTTCAATCTCTTCCAACATTCGATTCAGTTTTTCTTTTGTTTCTTTATTAGGTTGAGAATTTGTCACCCTTTTATAAATCTGATTTTTCAGTTCTTCTAATTCAAGTTCATCCACATTCCTCTTCATTCCTCTCTTGTTCACAGTGTACTTCTTTTGGTGCTTTCGACATTTACAACAAATGAATATGATGAATATTACTAAACCTATTCCCGCAATTGGCAACAGTACTTTAATCAACAAACTTCTACCTAAATTAGCAAACCAATGACCTACAGCGGAGAGACCATCAGTAAGTCTCTTCCAGGCACTGTCAACCTCCAGTGGTTTGAGTTCTTTCGCCAAATTAGTAATATTCCTTACATACCTTTGGATTTCCACACTTTTATCAGGTATGTAAGTGCAACAATGTTGCGTTTTCAACATTCTGCAGACTCCGCCCTCTTTTGCCAATAGAGTATCAAGGGCAAGTCTGTTCCGTAAAACCATTGATCTGACCGCACCCATTTCGGTATTGACCATCAGGAAACCTCCAGCAGTGTCGGTAGATAACCGATCTACTACTGTTGACAATTTGCAAATTTTGTGTGTGTTTAGAACCACTCCCGCTGCAGGTATTATTGCGCTAAAAATATCTCCTACAATTTCACCAGCAGTTTCTCTTTTATTTCGTACTAATTGGTTAGTTTCTTCAATGCTTCCAGTGATTTTCCCCACATGGTATATCTTTGGGAAGACAATACCAAAATAGCCACTCCCGTACCAATGGTCGGGCAATTTGAAATAAGCCTTGTTCCCACATATAAAATAAATTCCAGGAAACACAGGCACTGTCCCATCTTTGAAACCCCAACCTCCAATTACCTTGTAATTATGTTCGCATTCACTGGACCTAATGAAAATATTGTTATAATAACTAGTCTTTTCTCTTTTAAGACAGAGTTTCACTTTCTTTTCAAAATCCAGAAGCATCGCTGCATTAGCTCCACCACTTTGGGTGCTCCCTATACTCTCTGCCCACTTAGGAACTTTATGGTTCTTGTCTTTGGCTTTCTTTTGGAAACTCTCTCTTCTCTTCTCTATCATGTCCAGAAATTCTTTTTCTTTTTCATGTAAAGAACAGGTTAGGTTATTTTTATGTGCATCATCTATATTAATTTTTCCTACAGTTAGAAAATAATCACTCATGTACTTAGCTACATCTCTAGTCGTATGTACAGGGTTCAGGTTTCTTCGAACAGGAAGTTTAGAAAACGTTACGTCAGAGTTTGAATAGTAATACTGTAAAGGTCCTCTTTTGTAAAATAAGCTAGTTAGTATACTACAGGAAATTCCATATGTTAAGGGCAGGTGATGATAAGTCACGCCTTCAGCTACAGAAGTAGGTAGCTTCATGCAGACATAACAGTCGTCTATTTCCATAGTTTCTACATAATGCAACAACAGGTTTGCGAAAACATTTAAATGAGTCTTGTTCTTTATTTTGTTAAAGTGTAATCCTTCCTCGTCTGGGGCTTCTAAATCTAACTGTCTCCGTTTCAGGCTAAGTGGTTTGTCCAAAGTGTCTACTCTTCGTGGTGTAATTCTAGTGTGTGATTCTACAGTGTCGTCAGGTAAGTTATTGCTTGGGTACAAACTCGAGTTTTTACTCATCATAGCAGGAAGGGTTACTGTTAGTCCTATCCAAAGGATCAGTACTATTGCTACACTACATAAACATACTTGGCAGCATGTTTTACAACAACTTCGTCTCAGTCTCCCATTCTCAGAAGAATCAGACATTTCGGCTCAAAAGAAGCTTCAACCCCTCTTGGTAACTTTGCACAATTTTTTCAGGGTGGTTCTGCTTCGTCTCCGCTCTGTTCAGCAATCAATTCTTCATCACTTTCAGTACTTGCGTCACTTATTTCTAGATTCTCGAATTCTTCCAGTACATAGTAAGTCCATTCAGGGCTCGAATATTTGTTATTCAGCTTTTTAATACAAGCACTTCTTCTCCTTTGCTTTGTCACCACTGGGTCAGTTTGACTCGAAACCTCATTTATTTGGTTAGGCTCTTCGTTTACTGTCTTCAGACGCAATCTCAGCCTTTTTACAAATCGAGGGACTGAGTCACCTTTTCTGAGTCTTTTAACTGGCACTGTGTCTTGGCCTTTTTCGAACACTCTTTTGTTTTCGTTCAGTTGTGGCACATTTGGATCAAGTTCAACTCCTGTATTGTTCCCTAACTGACTAGGTCCAGGTCTTTCATCTGTTTCTTCTGCCTGGTCCCTAAACTGGCCTTGTTCAGATGTTTGTTGAGCTTGGTTTTGATCTGTTTCGATCTCTTCTTCCTGAACACAATTGTCGACCTCTACTTGTTCCTGTTCACGCTCTTCGAACTTTTGACTTTCTTCCGCATGAACTTCCGCCCTAATTTCTAGCTGTCCCTTTTCTGGTGCAGGTGTTCTTGGAGGAGTGTCAATTACCTGCTCTCTCCCTACCTGGTCCTCCTCAGAATCAGAGTTTACATGGATTTCGATGATCTGAGTAGCTTCTTCTTCACCTGTCTCGTCCTCACTATCCCAATGTCTACCTAACTGGGCTTGACTTCTAGTTCGTATAGGGTCGATTGTCAGATCAATTAATGGAATCCACTCTTCTTGACTGGAGCTCGGTTGTTCTTCAGCTACTTCAGGACCGATGTCTCGAGATCCTTCAGCTATCCAACCTTCATCTTCAGTTAGGTCTGGTTCAGTTACTTTCTTTGTGTGGCTGGCATGGATCCAGCGAGGTACTCCTGCACACTTTACAGCTGTGGTGGTTACCAGGATCACCTGTCGTGGCTTTCCCCACCTGGGTTTGAGGCAGCTTTTCCGAGTGTGCTTCTTTATTGCGACCCAATCACCTGGATTCAGGTTATGTGCTGGAGTCGTTGGCCTGGCAACGTCTTCTCCCCCAATCTGGCGAGAGATAGAACGCACTTGGTCAGCCAGTTCCTTACAGTATTCCAGTACCAAATCATCAGATATGCTTATTAATTTGTATCCTGGCACCCATGCTTGTCGCATTGCTCTTCCCATCAGGATTTCGTGGGGACTCAAGCCTGTGTTCCGATCTGGAATACTTCTGAGTCCCATCAGTACAAGAGGCAGAGCATCTGGCCATTCCATTTGAGTGTATTCACACATCTTTCCCAATCTTGACTTGATTGTGCCATTACTCTGTTCTACCACTCCAGAAGCCTCTGGACGATATGCACAGTGCAGATGTTGCGTAATTTTGAATGCTTCACAGATTTGCTTTAATATTTCATTCTGGAAATGACTTTCTCTGTCACATTCAATTAAGACTGGGAAACCGTAACGAGGTATTAGTTCCCTAAGTAACAACTTTGCTACCGTGATGCTGTCATTTCTTCGTGCAGGAAAAGCTTCCACCCATTTTGAAAACAGGCAGACAATGACAAGTAGGTATTTCATTCCTCGACAAGGGGGCAACTGAATAAAGTCAAATTGTAGTCTGATGAAAGGGCCTTCTGCCTTTCCAATTTTCCCGGGCAAGACTATTGTTTTCTTTCCAGGGTTAAATTGCTGGCAGGTCAAACACCTCTGGCAGAGTGCTTCTGCTACGCTTCTGAATTTCGAGTTGAACCACGTTTGGCGGAACATGCGAATCATCGCATCTCTGCCCACATGGGTGTCTCCATGTATCAGCCTAGCCATTGGAGCAAGCATACCGTCTGGCAACACAGGCATATCATCAAGGTAAACAATGACACCATCTTCATGCCTCCTACGACAACCAAAATTTCTCCATCTTTGTTTTTCCTGTGGCTCTGCTGCTTCCTGTAAGACTCTCACTTCCTCCCATGTATTCACTCCTTCTAGCATCAAAAGTTGGCAGCTGCTTCCATTTCCCCCAACCTTTATGTTGATTGCCATTTTGTATTTTGCACAATGTTTGGCCAACTGGTCAGCATAACAATTACCTGCTGTCACATCGTCATTGCCAGATTTGTGAGCAGCACACTTGACCACAGCCAATTCTTTTGGTAACTGGATTGCTTCCAGTAAATCCTGTACATATTTTCCATTTCGGATAGGGGTGCCTGAAGAAGTCAGGAACTCCCTCTGTAGCCAAAATTGGCAAAAGTCATGCACAACCCCATAACCGTACTGGCTATCAGTATATACGGTTATTCTCAAATTTCTCCCAAATTTACAAGCTTTTGTCAATGCAATTAATTCGGCTATTTGTGCAGACTTAACTCCATGTAAGTAGGATGCTTCCACTGGTCGCTCTAAAGTGCATACTGCATAGGCGGCGCTTAGGGCCCCATCCTCATGTCTCATGCATGAGCCGTCTACAAACAGCTCACTATCGTCACTATACAGAGGGTTTTCTTTAATGTCTGGGCGTGGTTTGGTACTGAACTCAGTTAAATCAATGCAATTATGTGCAAATTCTTCCCTCACTTCCTCTGCAAATGAGCTAGGCAGCAAGGTAGCTGGATTCAGAATGTTACATGTTTCGATGGTTACATTCCCTGCACCTACAAGGATTTTCTCATACTTAGTCAGCCGACTAGGTGTGAGGGACTGGCTTTTTGTTCTTGTCAGTAAGATCACAACAGAATGTGGAACATATACAGTTACTGGATGTCCCATCACAATGGACTCACTCTGTTCAAGACTCATGCAAGTTGCAGCTACAGCTTTCAGACATCCAGGTAATCCAGCTGCTACTGGGTCCAATGTGGAAGAAAAGTATGCCACTGGACGTCGAGTCAAACCATGAATTTGGGTCAGGACAGAGAGTGCACAATTTTCTCGAGTGTCACAGAACAGTGCAAAATCTTTTGAGTAATCGGGCATTCCTAGGGCAGGAGCAGTACAGAGACAGTCGCGTAATTTGGTGAAAGCTGTTATGCTTTCATCATCCCAATCTACAGGGTCACTTGCTCCTTTCTTTGTCATCTTTATTAATGGTTTTGCTAGGACTGCAAATCCCACAATCCACTGCCTGCAGTACCCTACAACTCCAAGGAACATTCTGATTTCCTTCTGGGTATTTGGTAATTCCATGTTTCGAATTATCCTGATTCTTTCTGAGGTGACTTTCCTGATACCTCTCTCTATCTGGTGCCCCAGATATTTCACTGATGTGGTACAGAATTGCAGCTTTTCTGGTGATACTTTATGCCCTCCTTCACCTAAATGGTTCAGCAAGGCAATGGTGTCAATTACACAGTCTTTTCGACTTTTAGACGCCACCAAAAGGTCGTCTATGTATTGCACCAAAACTGACTTTCTGGGCAACATTAGGGTCTCAAGGCATTTTTTCAGAATCTGATTAAAGATTGAGGGGCTTTCTGGATACCCCTGAGGGATGCGATTCCAGACATACACGTGACTGTCGAATTCAAATGAGAAAAGAAATTTGCTGTCTGGATGCAATGGAATTGAAAAGAATGCATGACATAAGTCAATGACGGTAAACCATCCAGCATTCCATGGAATTTGGTATAGAATCACTGCAGGCTTTGGCACGACAGGACAACAAGGGACCACAATTTTGTTAACCTTGCGCAGGTCCTGTACTACCCTGTACTTCCCACTAGGTTTCTTGATTCCAATTATGGGCGAATTACATGGGCTGCTCATTACTTCTTGTATGATGTTTGCTTCTAACAATCTTTTTATTTCAAGGGCAACTCCTGCTTTTACTTCTGCACTCATTTTGTACTGTTTAATATTTGGGTATGCTGCATTTTCTTTTATGGCTATTTTAATTGGGTCAACATTTTGCATTAGTCCTACATCCTTTCCAGTAAAATCTCATACTTCTGGTTTCACTGTTTCTTGGAGCTCTTCAGGTAAGTCCTGCATTGCCAGTCTTTTAATTTCAGAGTCTGGTCTTGCTAACATTAATTTGTAAATTCCATCTTCATCTGGGGTTTGGAGTTCGACGCCATATGGTGTGCAAAAGATAGTACAATTCATTTTGCACAGCAAATCTCGTCCCAATAAGTTCACAGGACTAGAGTCACAAACAATAAATCTATGCATTTCTTTAAAATTTCCAATTTCGATTTCCATAGGTTTTGTAACAGGGGTACTAATTAGCTGATTAGAAATGCCCACTACTTGGATCGCTTCTCCCGAGAGGGGTAGGTTTGGAACGTCTGCTGTTCTTACAGTAGAACGGGTAGCACCAGTGTCCAACAGAAAGGTGACGTCATTTCCTTCAACCTTTCCTTCAATGTATGGCCCTGACTGGTCCACCGGCAAGGAGGCGCCAAGCACGCACTCCTCGTCCTCCCCCCTCAGGCACCGTCAGTAGGTGTCATCACAGAGAAACGTGTCATTTAACAGAAATTGTGAGGTTGCTGCATTCTTATTTTCCCTTACTTCCCACACTTCGGTGTCTTCCCCCTGCTGTGCCTTGCTCCTAAAATTCTGTCAAGGTGCACGAGGCAACTGATTCTGTTTTACCTGTTGCTGGGTCTTTCGTGGTTTCTCATTCTGCGTCTGTGGATTTAAATCAGTGATTTGGATATTACCATTCTGTGCATGAGGACACTTGTCTCTCCAGTGCCCTGTCTGTCCGCACCCGTGACAGGAGAACATCTTTTTGGCCTCTTCTCTGCTCATTTTTAGTCCGGGTTTTCCCCCACCCCCCGGGCCTTGATTCTGATTACTTGTCAATTTATTTAGCTGCTGTTCCTGCTGTTCTGCCAGTTTTACCTGTGCCCACATGACCTTTTCCTTCAATGCCTTTCGTTTGTCAGCCATCTCATCCTCACAATACTTGGCATACTTTAGAACCTCATCAATTGGTTTAGACTGCCAACAGATTTTATTGTCTTTGATCCATTGTGAAATTTCAGGTCTTAAGCCTAATACAAACCTGTAAATGAAATGGGTCATGTCCTTCATCTCGATGTTGTCCAGACCACTGTACGTTTTGAACACCTGTAACAGTCATTCATAATAGGAATGCACAGTTTCATCTCTATTCTGAGTAGTTCTATCTATTCTGGTCCAGTCAGTTTCCTTTGCAGACACTTTCCCCTTGAGATGTAACATTACCTGGTTGTACTTTTTCATTACTTCTGCAGAAGGAGCTCCTGTATTTGGGTCTCTCGGGTACTCCTCACTAGGCCAATCAATTGCAATTTTACATTCTGTCCACAAATCTACAGGAACTACAATGTCAAAAAACCCATCCAAATCTTTCCAGAGACATTTCTGGACCTTCACAAATCTTTCGACCTGTCTGTACCAGTCTACAGGTTTTTCTGGCAGCTTTGGGAAGTCATTAGTAAAGGACACAATATCCTGTCGAGACCATGGAACATGCACATACTTTTCACCTGGCACTTCTCGCATAGGATATAATTTTTCTGCCTTGTCAGCTTCTTTTAAGACATACTCGGAAGCCATTTGTTTTGATCTAATCTCCTCCTTTTTCTTTGCCCATCTGGCTTTCCATTTTTCTAATTCACCCCATTTTTGCAGCAGGTTTAATAATTCTTTAATCTGCACCTTTTTCCCTGACACATTCATGTTTTCCAAATCTCTGTCTGAGAACTCTGCTCTATAGGGCTTTTGCAGCACTTTAGATTTACCGATATCTATTCCCATACTAGCCGCGGTGTCCATTAGCGTCTCATGGAAAACTCTGGTATTACGGGAGATACTTCTGCAAATAAACAGCAATTCTTCCTCAGTATAGGTATTCACTCTGTCTAACCCCACATTTCCAGCCATCAATTCTTCCAATTCTATTCGTAATTTGTAAATATCTAAGGGTCTCGACTGAGGATTTTGTTTCTCTAATTCTCGACTCCATCTTTCAATTTCTTCAGGAGTCACTACTGTGACACTTTTAGTACCTGAAGTTGATTCCATTTGAATTTCTCTTGAAGTGAAAGGAGTGTTTCTCCTCTGTGATTCCCTTTCTGGTTCCCTGTTCAGTAAATCCATTAAAGAAATCACAGATTTACATTCACTCGCCTGATCATCTACAATTAAGGGCTCTTTCCTCGGCTGTACTACAGCTGGGGTAATGATCGGAGTCTTCGGACTCCCCTGTTTAACCCCGTATAAAGGAACAACTGGTCCAATAGTTACTGGGATGGTCAAGGCTTCAGGACTTGTATTTAGTTGGGAGATTTTCTGAATTAACTCTGTTCTCTGTTTGGCCATGGCCTCTCGCTCTCTCTCCTGCAGTACCCTTTATAATAATAATAATAATAATCCACATTTGTATAGCGCACAATCACCCGTTAGGGTCTCTAGGCGCTGGGGGCCGTCGGGAAGATTAAGCAAGCTATTGCCCAGAGTCACATGGTGCTGGGCTAACCTGCCGCCGGAGCCGGGGATCGAACCCTGATCCCCAGATTCCAGCGTCAGTCGCCCTGGCCGCGGCGCCACACCTCTCCCCTATACCTTTCCAGGGAGGCTTTGTGCAATACTTGCGGAGTTAGGGTTGGAGCAAAATACGGGGCAGTCGGATGTGTCATACTCGGTCCTTCACCATAATTAGGTTTCAGGAATGGATTTCCGGTGCTTAAGGGTCTTGACTCATCCTCATAAGGAGGTCTTGGGCAGGAGTCTCTCTCACCAGAGTACCTTGACTCTTCACTATAAGGGGGTCTCAGACAGGTGTCTCTGGCACTTATGGGTCTTGAACCCTCATTATAAGGAGGTGGGTTCTTCATTAATAGTTCCTCCAAATAATCATCATCTGAATCCCCACTGGTCACTAAATGTTTAGTTTTCTCTGTCCTTTTCTCTCCCATGGGCGCTTCTAGGGTTATTACAGGGTACAGTCCTTCTACTATCATGTTTTGTCTCCATTGTTTCATTTTTTTCTCTCAGGTTTCTTGTTTCAATTTTGGATACCATTTGGTTAACCCCTTGTCCATTCTAGGTTTGTCTCGCTCAAGAGCCTCTATCTCCCACTCCTCTAAGGCCTCATATTGCGTTAATCTGGGTCTGGGATGTAAATCATTCATTCTGGTTCTTAAATTGAACAAAAATCCTGCTGTTAAACGTTCCATCTAACGGAAATTCCAAAATCCCGTCATTTTTAGTATATTCCACCCAATTTTCCAACCACACACAAGAGTGGTAGCCTTTATCAAACATCATGAATGATGCGGGAGTATTAGGTGGTGGAATGACAACTCCTTCTCTAGTTTTGATGGGCTTGTCTCTCTTGAAATAATTTTTCACTTTGCTTACTAAAGTCGTTTTCCTTTTTTCTCTGTACATAACGCTTTTACGACCTTTCCACTGATCTTTTCCGAACCCTATGTATCTTGGATCAGGTCTAGTTTCTGGGCTATAGGAAGGTCACATATACTTTTCCGCAAGCAACTTTTGTTTACAAAATCTGTTCCAATACAAAAGCGTCTTTTATTTTCGTGCAACCAATCGAATGCACGAATTCAAATAACTTCAACCAATGGGTGCGCGGCGTTTCTTGTAAATGAGTTCTCACGCTCCTGTGCTTACCCCTCCTTCAGAATTCCGCCTCAACTACACGCCCGCTGTCTTGACCAATACCAGCGCGGCACTGAGTGACGTCAGCGCCGCTCCGCAACTGACTCCCTCCTTCACAAGATAAGGAAAATGCAATTTCTACCTTTTAAAGTGCAAGTGCTCTGTTTAATTTACAACGTAAACACATTCGCCACTGTCCTCGAGTGTCAAAAAAAAGAAAAGATTTGTTTCACTGCAAGTAAACTTCTTCTATTTACTTTTCATATACTGCGAGTAGATCCCTTCTGCCTACTCTTCACACTAGCATTAGTGAACCTGCTACTCCTTCGACTCATCCACTGCGGGATATATACTAAGCCTAAAGTTTCACTAGTGAACTCCTTTGCTACCAATCAAGCTTAGACGAACCTGCTACTCCTTCCGTGTGACCCTTACTAGGTTATATCACAATAGAAGTTTTGCCAGCGAACTCTTTGCTACCATTTATTCAAACATTCATTCAGAAAACCCTAATCAGTGCTTCTAGTTCTGCCTAACCTGCACCAATTTTCCTCGAGCCACTGACCTCACTACGGCATGGATTCTCCTCACCACCCGCTATTCTATTCCCCGGGGATTCCAGACAAACATGTAACAAATCACTAACGAGTGTATTATTAGTACATTTATCAATATAACAGCAAGAAAACAATTTAAAACATTTCATAATTTTCAAAGCAATGAGCAGCAATTGTATTTTTGATCGTTCTAGCAGCAATAACATTTTTCACAATTAGCAGCATATAACCTATTTACCTATCTTAACTAGTCCTATCTAACTTTAACTAGTCCCTAACCATTTCCTCTGCTACCAGTAAATTACTGATAGAGCGCGCAGGTCACCCAACTATAAAATGTACCATATACGCATCGGGCCCATAAATTCAATTCACCATATTTATTAGTCGGGTAACCTTACACTCTACTACCGGTAACCCTGCTCCTTCCTATTTTATTTCCAGTGTACCCGACTTACCCATCCACTGTTACGGGTACCTATGATCACAATGGATCAGGGAGCTAGCTGTAAAAGAAAGGCAGACACCAAATACACTTTTCATTTACTATGTTGCACTCGTATAATAACCACAGACTCAAGAAGTTTTAAAAACCTTTATCTAAATTTCATCAAGTTCTGAAAGCATTAGGTTCACAGCAATTAAACTGTCAATAACTAAAATTATAAAGAGCACATATCCATATAGAAAGTGAATAAGACCAACCATTTATGAGTGAAAAAGGAAGGTAAGAACAGGGAACATACTTATATGTTTCAGAACTTAGACTCAGTATGAAGTCTAAAGGACCGGAAAAATAAGGAACATACTAGAATTTCACAGTGAAATATTTCCCCATGAAGAGGAACTATGGGTAAAGTAAGAATGGACCATACTATTAAAACGATGCAATTACTTGAATGGACTAAAGGATGGGTAAAGAAAAGGAACATCTATATATTGTATGAGTAATATTTAGAACAGTGCTTATAGGATGGGGAAAAATTGGAACGTGCTAGTATAACAACTACAATGTAGGACTTTAACATTTGTCAGCAAAGGGAAGGTAAGAAAAGGAATAAAGGCAAGTTCGAATTTATTCAAAGCAAGGAAATGGAGAGTGCAAAAAATGGGTTCCCTCAGAGTTACATTTACATAGAACTTTGTGAAGACCAACCCTGGCCACGGGTCAGTCAAGGATAGGAGAAACCCCAAGGAAAGGACCAACTACTTGTGCGCATATCTCTAAAGCGATGCTAATTGAGATCTTTCTGTCAAAGGCTGCCACAGATAGATGCGAAATAAATAGAAACAAATCTACTGTCAGATCATATCAAATGTCTCCTCCCATTAAATATGGCATACAGTCATATTTAACCTTCGTTCAGAACTTACAGCGTCAGTTTATCTTGACGAGGTTCTACCTAAACTATATCTTTCCAGCTAATGCTTATTCAGCAAGTGAGCTGACCGTATGTCCTTGTGATGGTGTGTCAATACAGTTAGATTTTCACATAATATTTTTCTGCTCATTCTACACTTTCCAGAGGAAACAATTTGTTGTCCTTCTTTTGCGTAGATGCAACTTCATTCAGTGTCAGCCAACATTATTTTTTATTCAACAGTTGATGACCCACTGGTGTGTCACACTCTAGCATCATTCTTTTGGGCCTCCCTGAAGAGCAGACAATCTTATCTGGACTGTGATGCCTGAGCATGTGTCAATAGACTATTTTTTGACAATTATCTTTGATGATAAATTGTAATATCTAGGATTATTTTTGTCTTGAATATGTACTATGTCAGGAATTTATTTAATTTAAGATGTGAAGGTTTTAATGAACTAACTGGGTGTGCTCACCAGAATATTTTGCTTCCTTTATTGGTATAACACTACTTTAATAGAAATAAAAATGTCCCCAGTTATTTAGCTTTTTATGAGAAGATGATAATGTATTGAATTCTTCTATTTTTGAATAGTTTTCAGCATAATTTTTAGGACTCTCTTGCCTTTTAAGGATGTATGTCTGATTTGTATTTATGTACTTTCTATGCTAAATAAAGTGTTTTTGACTTTGACCACTCTGCCTTGGAGTTTTTCATAACTGATCAAATCCATTTCAAGCTTACAGCCCCCAAGTCTGCCTTCTTTATTCTAATTAGACATTGCCTGGAGGGGGCTTTGCAATCTTAGAAACCGAGCAATTGGTCCGATATGGGTTCATTTGCTTTTGTTGGTTTATTATTTATGTTTTCATAAAATGTATTTGTAAATATAACCCTAACATATTAAAGTATTTGCTAGATTTGTCTCTCTCTGCAGGTCATCCCCAAAACATTTTGTCTTCACTCCTCCTGTTTTTTTAATTAGGTTTTGTTGGCATTAGGACTCTCTGCACTTTGCCACAGCAAGACAGTTCTAAAAGTGCATGTATTCTCTCCCTTAAACATGGTAAAATTGGTCTACAATAGGGGTGAGTTAAACTTGTGGAGTTGTACTCCGTGGAATTCCGTGGAGTTGTATAAGTGAGATTCCGCGTAGTTCCGCCCATCCCTATAATCTATCTCAAATGAAGGTCATTGTGCCACTTATATAAACAACACTCGGTACATAGAGTTGCCCTATATCAGATATGACTATATATAAACTGCCAAATTAGCTGTTAAGACCAGAGACAGGCATTATAATCTCTTTCTGTAAGGGTCGAGGTAAAAGCTATAGCTTCTGCTCACGCACGCATGCATCAAGCCATGTTGCTTAGCAATACAATAATTTCTGCCTCCTGCAGTCTTTGCCAGAATTAAATGAAGCTCTTGTTAATATGGAGTGCGCCTTCTGAATAAATTACGTCCCAGAATGGCAGGGCTGGTATCACTGTTGCTGCCGGCAGAAATGTGGTTTCAGAAGCTCAATAATTAACCACGGATGACCAACGACTATAAAGAATGTGCGTAATTCTATTGTATACAGAGTTTTATGCCATGTCATGGCACCCAAGCACATTTGCGGAAAGAAAGCACGCTACCCAATGGGAGCCCTGTATGCTAGACTGTATTGTCTGTCAAGCAGCCTATGCCGGTTGTGTTTGATGTGAATGAGACCTAGAGTTGAACTTCTGTGGTGTTTTATACAACATGTCCAGCAAAGTTGTTCTCCTGTTTACCGATCAGCAATACACCATACAGGTCAAATTTGAGAGGAGGCAGGAGGGTAACCAGGAGTGCACCGCTGCTACACATTTCTCAGCAGAACTCCAATAATTGGCTTCCTGTGGGTCAGCCGAGGACATGGCAGAGCACTTTGAAAGTTGTTAGCAGGAGCTCCGCATGTTACTAACTTTTACACGCTTTTGAACCCTTTACATACACTAATTTAAAAAAGAAGTCTAATTGTGATGGTATGCTTCTCTGTAGGTATTTTTCTTTAGCTCATATTAATTACCACTCTCAGCCTTTCATCATTAGAGTAGAAGCTGATGACAATTAAAGAGTTTTATCAGCCCTTGTTTTGTCACAGCTGTGGATAACCTAAACATAAATACTTAAATGATGTGGCATTGGAACTCTGTAAGACACCATTTAATCCTACTTTGGTTAAATACATCAAGGCCAATTTGTGGAGAGGATCACTGAGGATAATTGTACATGTGGGTGATATTTAGAGGATATATCTTTGTTCTGGGAACATACACAATGCTGAGTCGATAATGACTTTTTGAAGGGTCGTTTAGATACACAAACACAAATTTGGAGATCAACACATATAAACACTTCAGCCACTTGTACTCTGGCCTGCAATCATGCAGAAAGCAAATGCGCTCACGGACATATGTACCTCTCAAATCTCACCTGACCATCCACCACCTCGAGGACAGACTTCTACTCTCCATTATGGCAACACACCTTGCCCCGAAGGAGGAAGATGCATCCCCCGTCTCTTCTTGTGCTCCCGTGTATGCTTCTACCTCTGATCAGGTTGGTAGCCATCAGTCACTCTCTTCATCAATGTTTTCTCTTTCAGGCCATGCCCCTTTCTTTAATCCTTCCTCCCTGTCGGTGCACTAGAGTCCCTCTTTGGTGTCTCTTGTCTTGTTAGTCGAGTTCTCTCTCACTTTCCCTTGCCTTCCCTTCATGTCGTATTGGGACTCGGGATTTGGGACTGCAGTGCTGCCTAATTCTGCAGGAAGAGCGGAGCAAGAGAATTTATTAGTAATTCCACGTTACAGAGTAGCACAGAAATATTCAATTCCGCGGGCGGGAAAAAAAATTCCACCCACCCCTGGTCTACACCTGATTGGCACAATACATTTACTTATAATTCCATGGTATATAGTACTACATGGTACTCAGGGCCTGTAAGTTAAATGCTGCATGTGGGCCTGCAGCACTCGAATTTCCACCCACCAAAGTAGCACTTTAAAACTTGTCTGAGGCTTGCCACTGCAGCCTGTAGTGCAGTTTGAAGTGCCATGTAAAGCTGACAGTATAATCTATTTGCCAGGCTTTACCATTTCTTTTTAATACCTAAGCATATTCCAGAGATAAAGAGAGATTGGAGGAAGGTCACTACTGATTCTATGACTCCTTTGCTTCAAAATACCCTTCTTCAGTTGACAGGGAATCCCAATGAATATATTTCCAGCTTCAAAAGCTGGGTTACTAACTTATTAGATAAGGTGGCACCTCCCAGATCTATAACATCCTCCAGGAAAAAAATATCCGCCCGTGGTTTTCTATGGAACTTCGGGCAGAGAAAAGTCTTTGTAAGAAATTGGAACGCTTCTGGAGACACGCATATAATCCTGCGGCCAAGTGTTCCTATAGAAAAGCCCTAAAAATGTCCCATAGTCTCAAGCGTAATGACTACATTTCACACAAGAGCAAGTCAGCTGACAATTCAGCCAAATCATTATTCATAATTACTCAATGCTTCGCCAAACTGACTGCTGCAGATAGCTCTGTGACTCAAATGTTTTACCTTCCCAATGCCCAAGTCCACACGAGTGGCTCAGCAGGAGTTTAGCATTGGCAGGGGCAGCAAGCAGATTGATGTTGTCATGAGAAGTGACCGTCATTGGAGCTTCACCTTGGCAGTTGATAACAGTGGTCACTGTTCGGCACAAAGAGCAGATAACCATTAGAACTATGCGTTTGCAGGAGATGCGGTGAGTGTTGCTGTCGCCAGGAGCCCATTTACAGTCGCAAAGAGACCCAAACTTCTAGTTAATCACCTTGCCTGTAGTTTGGCAGATCATCATAGAAAAGTACACTCTGATGCCAGCCAAGGGTCCATGACCTAGGGCTTCTCTTGGGGATCATGCCTCACTCTAGGCGGAGACCAGCAGCAGAGCTCAGGCAGGTCCAGTTGAAGATAATAGCAGGGCAAATGCAAGGACCTCTTTTTGTGTCCCTGTAGCTCAAACAGGAGGCCAGTTACTGCCCCTTGGAGTCACCTCTAGGGATTCTGGATTCAAGGAAATCCAATTTTCCTTCTTCAGACAGTAGGACAGTCCTTCTTCTGAATCTCCCGCAAGTACAGGAGTGTTCTGATGAGAAGTTCTGAAGGTGTCACAGTTAAACCTTGTGCCAGCCTTTGTGTGGGAGAAATCAGTGGCATAATCACAAGCTTTTTCTGGTCAGTACATCCCCTTACCCTGGTTTGGCTCCAAACTGTCAAGGGTGACAAAGGCAAGGCCAAGCCTGGTGTCAACTTTCTTTGTGTGTGCTGTAGGTAGTGCCCTTCGAAGTGTAATCAGGGCAGGCACAACTCCTCCCAAGCCATCCTGCCATGAAGACCCACTACCTTCACACCTGGGCCTCTTTTGTGCCCATGTTTGGAAGTAATACACAACATACCATAAGAGAACCATTCACAGTCATGTAACCCTGAACACTGACAGAAATGCACTTTTGGTTTGGGCAGAAAAATTTAAACTTTCCAAAAATGGCATCACAATACAAACTTAAAATCCGACTTTCTCATTACAGACAATTTTAAATTACAATTCAAATGCATAGAAGAAGCATTTCTCTATCTGTTCCTAAACTGAAATTATCACGTATTAAGTGTAATAAGGTAACCCAGGGTTAGTCTGTGAGAGAGGTAGTCTTGGAAAAGTGAAAAATTACTTTACGAGTTTTTCCATGCCACGACTTGTAATACTCAAGTATGTATCTCTTACTGTTTAAATACCATGCCCCCTGCCCTATACGCCTTTAGGGATTAGCCTAGAGATGACTTAAAAGTATTAAAAAGGAACATTTAGGCCTGGCAAAAGGTTTATTTTCTTATACACACACAAAAGGCCTGAGTGGATTTACCGAACAGCATGGGGCGACTCCCCTCTAATGTAATCTAGCGGCACTAACCAAGCCACACTGGGCCAAAGAGAAATAGAATCAGAGTATGTGGAATTCCCTTTTATAGGACGAATCCCCTCACCCACCCGTGGATGGCATGCTTCATCAACAGGAACCTCCTTGTACTGCTAACCTGGTCGCAGTGAGGGCTACAACCCCCTGCACTGTGAGGGAGGAGTTCAGGGATGTTTTAAGTTGTGGTAAACAAGAGCTGAACTAAAACCTTCAGATGAGCCGGGTGTGGAGGAAGTGCGTAGAAGTGATGGATGTGAAGTTATAACTAACTCCCTGGTATGTTAAAGAACAAGTTTAATAGAACATCTGGGGGTCAGGACTAAAATTAGTGAGCGAGCCACGCCTGGAAAATTTAACCTAGCATGGTTCAATGGGGTCATAGAGTTGACATGTTTCAGCCTAAGTGCCCTCCGTGGAGGTTCTGTGGCTTTCTTCAGGACCAAATGATAGAAAGTGTGTGTGAAGCTCGACACCGTACCAACTGCGGTCAGTGTGAAAAGGACACAGGCAACTGATGAGATAGTACATCAGTCGTGGTGGACTGATGTTCAGCTTCGTCCCTATAAACAAAAAATGAGTTCATGACAAGCATAAACAACATATCAAGAATACTCCTTTGATGCCGTGCCAGTTAATAAGGTTTATAGAAATACAGTGGCTACGGTAATAATGGAAAACCTGTTCCAAAGCTTACCCAGCTTGTAGGGGACCTAGTGGCAACTCATCCTCGGTGCACTTGAGGTGGGTTCCAAAACCTAAGAGATGTCAGAGGGTGGCAAGTGTGGCTGTGATTCACAATCATAGGTGGATACAAAGTATATACAGTTGACTCTAAGTATTTTGTGTAAAAATGGAATGTTTATCATATATGCATACCCTAGTCCTTATAAAACAGATGTGCAAAGGTAGGCAACTTGTGGTCCATAGTGATAGAACATAGGGGATTATATAGAGTCCAAACACAGATAGGTCATCAAATAACAGCACCTGTTGAGCGCCAATGAAGCCGAGCAACAGGCAACCTGATGCCACTGGCAACTGTAGCAAAATTAAGTCACTTAGAATGGGGCCAACCTGTGGAGAGCTCACAAAGATATGGAACTCCAAGATAAGGCAGAAGTACCCCTTGATGGACTTGAGGGAAAGAGGAGGGCGGGGGTGCCCATCGGGTGGTTGGGACTGAGCCTAAATTCTGATTGCGGCACCTCATGTGTCGGCGGGCAGTAAGGCTACACCAACTATTTCTGTCTGGGTACTCTGGGGGAGTAGAGGAATGGAGGAAGAATAAGTTAAACCCCTATGGGCAAGGTGGCAGGTGTGTGGTAGGATGCATCCTCACTGTCATACTGATGTGAAACTCAACCCACAGTGAGAAGGTGGGACACGGAGAAAGAACACGGCCAAACCATCGCTCTCAACTGCTAGCGCAGAGCAGTTCAGATAACGATGCAGACCACTAACACTTACCTCCGTGTGAGGTTCTGTTCGGTCTCCATGTGCGGCCGGCATGAAAGACGATGATCCTGGGAGTCCGGCATCGGAGGTCTTATGAGGGTCGATGGCTCCGTCTCGCCAAAAAGTGTGACAGTGACACACCTGCCACTTTGCATATAGGGGTTTCACTTATTCTTCCTCCAGACCCCAACCCCTATATCTCAGAAGGGACCTCAGAATCCTGCTTCTCCTCACTGGTTTGGGGCCCTTTTTGGGACCTGTCTGTTTTCCCCTTCATCTCCCCCTCACTCTGCTAGGGGGCGTCTGAACCCCCCTTCTTGGGCTCACTTCCAGGTAAATACCTTGACACTTGGATACTAAGCCAAAGGTCAGAGTTCTATGCAATCTGCCTGGTGTTAGTGAGTTTGGTGTCAATACGATTTTGGTCCAATTCTGTGAGCACCTGCTCTCTTAGAATCAGGTTGGACAACATATCATCATTACTTGCTTTGTTGTCCTTCACCCAACCATTCAGTGCCTTACTGGAAAAGTCCAAAATATCCACTCAAAGCTGGCCAGACAGTTTGTGACTGTACCTGAACATTAAGCAGTACCCTTTGAGGTGTAAGAACAACCTTTGTGAAAAGAGCTGCTTTCACTGGGTCATAGATCATCTTGTCAGTAACCTCTAAAGCCAACAGGGTATCCCATGCAGTCACTGGCATGTGCTTCCACTGACTAGCCCCCAGTCCTCATCTGAGGCCCTTTGCATACACAGGGCTACCTCATAGGCTGCAAACCATTTAGCAATATCATACTTCCCATAAAATTAGACACCAGGTCTTGGGGTTGTGAACCCTTTTATCTCTTGTGGATGAAATATTGCTGCTACCTTCATTTATACTGGACGTTGAGCTACTCTGCTTCTCTGACACACTTCATGAATCAGCATCATTTTATTCTCCTCGAGAGCTAGCTTTATTTCTTCCAAGGCTCTTTCAGCATCAGCCTTCTTTCCTGCCAAGGTTTTCTCTGCCTCAGCCTTCTCCTTGGCTAGGGGTCTTCCTGCCTTTCTTTTATCTGCAGCTGCTTTCCTCTCTTCTGCAGCCAGTTTCAATTTTGCAAGCTGCAGTCTGATCTCACTTATGGCTGTACTTCCTCCAACTCCTCAGTGGATGGATTGTGAAGAGACTCACTGCTCTTGGCAGAGAACTTTCTTCCTGTGGGCAGGGATTCCTCCTCCCAATGCTACAGCTCTTGGCCTGTGACCCAACCATGCCAATCTTCTTCCTCCTACACCTTCCCTTCAAGCTCTGGTTCCACTGCCACAGTCATATCCTTCCACCTGCTCCTCTTCCCTTTCATCCTCTATGAGGAATCATTGTTCTCCTTTGCAGCAGACTGCTACATGTGGAACTCCTCCCAGGCACTGAGGCCTACCAGGAGCTCCAGTTTCTTGGGATGTTTTGCTATCAGCATCCTCTTCTACAAGCAAATATTGTTTGCTCTGCTACAGTGTAACGTTTAAGGTTGCTAAGATCGATCTCCATGCTTGCAAACAAGTATCACAGGTGCACAAATATTAGGCAGGAATTGAATTTAGATAAAAGGAAAAATGTCGAATCAAGGAGAATTTCCAAATAATTGATGTCAGATTATCCCTTGCGATTTTTGGTTCTACACAAATCATGAGTGACACTGCTCAAGCAAAAGTACTAGATCCCACAACTGAACAACTGAAAACCAATGTAAGAAATGGAGTTATTAGTTGAGGAGGGTGAGAGCCCCTCTCAAGTAATAAACATAATTCTTGCTAGGGTAACCACAAAAGTGCTTAATCCTCTAGTAGCTTGGCACAGAGCAGTAAGGATTAATATAGAGGCAATGTTTAAAATATTTATGCAGCACTCAAATATTAATAAAGTGAAAACACAACCTATTAAAAATCCTAAACCAATTTAGAAGAATAGAGTAAAATGTAATTAATAAAATGACTCCAGGATGACAAAAATCCATCCTATTGACCCTCCTGATTCTTTGACAGTTGCCACGAAGATTTTCAGTTCTCTGCAATAAGGCAATGAATGAAAGTAGTGGGGATATCTCGTGCCATTCGCTCTTTACCCCAGGCTCACCCCTCTCCCAGTAAGACACTTACAACTGATTGGTGTCCTCTGCGTAGCTTTATTATTATACCAAAATCCATTTCAGTTGTGGGTAAAACTTCCCACATTTACCATTTATTAAATTCACACATAAATGCTGCGCCCATACATATGCGCCACAGTTTACCATATATATACAAATTGGCATCTCTAGAGGAGTGTTGTACCAGCAGGACACAACACCACCCCCTTTCCAAGCCACCAGCTACTAGGGTAGAGCCAGAGAGTCCAGGACCACCAGCAGGACGTCCCCCTCTCCCGCCAGCCTAGAGCCGCCATAACTGCCTCCCCTGCTCCAGGGTGAACCGTTTTCCGTCCAAAAGGAGTCCCTCAGCCTTTTCTCTTATCAGGGACCC
This sequence comes from Lissotriton helveticus, assembly GCF_964261635.1. NCBI lineage: Eukaryota > Metazoa > Chordata > Amphibia > Caudata > Salamandridae > Lissotriton > Lissotriton helveticus. The sequence continues at coordinate 1,535,157,003 of NC_136067.1, forward strand.
CGCCCCCAACAATTGAACTTAGGGATGGGTGGGTGGGCAACTCTTCTTGGCTGGCCTTCCTGCTACCCAGGCGAGAGACGAAAGAGGGCTACTTCCCGGGGTGCTGCTCTCCTTATCGCCTTAGGAAGGAGGGTCCTCGGACGCCCACCAAGAGTCTCGCATTACCGAGACCCTCCCCATGACGTCCAACCCCAGAATCGAAACTTTACCTACAGGGGCGGGCACGGAATGCCCACTAAAGGCCCCCCTCCCCTAGACGCGGGGGTGGCCTCTCATAGTGGGGATATCTCGTGCCATTCGCTCTTTACCCCAGGCTCACCCCTCTCCCAGTAAGACACTTACAACTGATTGGTGTCCTCTGCGTAGCTTTATTATTATACCAAAATCCATTTCAGTTGTGGGTAAAACTTCCCACATTTACCATTTATTAAATTCACACATAAATGCTGCGCCCATACATATGCGCCACAGTTTACCATATATATACAAATTGGCATCTCTAGAGGAGTGTTGTACCAGCAGGACACAACACCACCCCCTTTCCAAGCCACCAGCTACTAGGGTAGAGCCAGAGAGTCCAGGACCACCAGCAGGACGGCCCCCTCTCCCGCCAGCCTAGAGCCGCCATAACTGCCTCCCCTGCTCCAGGGTGAACCGTTTTCCGTCCAAAAGGAGTCCCTCAGCCTTTTCTCTTATCAGGGACCCCGCCACAGGGCAAGGAGCCCCACTGGCGCTCTTGCCCTCCCCCCATGCTAACGCCCTGCCACTCTACCGGGGTGTAACATAATGGCCCCCAGGATTGTTTGCACAAACACCTCCAAACCTACCCTGGTCAGGTGCACCCCCCCTGTCCGATACTCATCTGGGGTCAATGTCTGCAGCAAGGTATGTCTAATAACCAGTATCTGTGAACCCCTCAACAACTTTTCCACCTCCCTATTCATTTTCTTTACTGACGTGTTCATTGCTGCTGCCGGCACATCGCACCCCCACTCCCTCCGAGTGAGAACCTCTGACCAAATAATTGCTGTGTCCGGCAATGCCCTTCTGATCCAAGTAAGAAGAGAGAATAATGCCTCCTTGGCTTCTCGCCTGCCCCCTGGGACCATATTTTCAGCCCCGACATGAATAACCAGCACATCTGGAATAGGCAAACCTTTATTGAGCGCACTCCTCAAATGAGTTGAAACGTCCTCAGCCCGCAGGCCCTCCAAACCTAACCAGTTGTGGACCATTCCCAGGGCCCTCTGCGTCTTGTCCACCCCAGATTCTCCAAACCAATTCCCCGCTCTGCATATGACCGAATCTCCACACCAGCATACTTGCATCCTCTGGCTTGCCACCCCTGCAAGCGAGACCAGAAACAAAATACAAAAGAGAGAAGTGGGTAAATACCAACCTGTTGAGGATACCACCCCACCTATACCGGCTGTGGTCGCACATAGCGCTCGAAACTCGCTGAATTCCACCTGCCCACTCTCTTGATTGCACCCGGTGATAGTCCTAATTCCGCTGCTGTAGTAGCTGCCCCAATACGGAATGAATGTGACGTAAAATGAGCTATGTCTTCTCCTAACAATTCCAGAGCCCGCTTGCATATTCGCGTGAACTGGAATTTCGTCAACGGTGTACCATCCTCATGCACCAACAGCCTATTGTCTTCACATCCTGGCCTCATCTGCATGAACCTTTCCATCAACATCACCGGGCAATAGCCCGCCCCCTGGCTTGCTCTCAGTTGCACCCATACTCCTTTTCCCAGTGGGTCTGTCTTCGACCGCCGTACCCTGACCTGCAGCAAGCCCGCTGCCATCACCACATCATCAACGGCGATCCCACCCTGTCTGTCCATCTTAGAGTTTGGCACTAGCTCTGATACCCTGAATGCCCCAAAGAAAGCTAATGAATATGCTAGCTGCAGCAATTGCACCTCATAATGCGACCAACAAACCTGCGGCAACGCCCCCAAGATATTCACCAACCTTTTGGAATCGATCGGTCTCCTGGAATCCTTTTCCCCTGGAACCAATCGTTCCCATCCCTTCATGGCCCTTCTAACTCTAAGGTCTTTAGTGGGATCCGTCACCCCTTTTATCCCTGCAAAGAAGGCTATTGCTGATAATTGTCTGCGTACCAGAGCCAGGGACCTTCCCCCATCTTTCTGGCTAACTATGAAACTGAGCACCCCTTGTGGTGTAAATTCTCCCACACCCTTTTTGCTCTGCAAAACAGCCCTGTAAACCTGCCAATCCCTCTCATACCTACTCTTAGTCTTGGGAGCAACCGATGCCGCTATGAGATCGGGAGCAATGGGGCACCAAGCTTCCACAGGCTTTCCGGGAAGGCTGTCATCTGAGCGTCTGCTTGCGGCCATCGCGCTCTGAATTCTGTTAACTTAAAACGAGACAGGGAATCAGCTACTGTGTTAACCACACCTGGCACATGCTTTGCAATGAAATGCACATTACGCCGCAGACACTCCCGCACCAGCACTTTCAGTAAATGGAGCACCCAAGGACATTTGGCACTTTGGTTGTTCACCGCCAAAACCACTGACATACTGTCAGACCAAAACACAATTTTTTTGTTTTCCAGAAAATTGCCCCATATCTGAAGAGCCACAATAATGGGGAATAACTCCAGAAATGTGATGTTGCGGACCAGCCCCCTCTCAAACCATTCTGCTGGCCAGTGCTGCATACACCACCTGCTCCTAACACTGCCCCGAAACCCACACTACCTGCTGCATCCGTATAAAGTTCCAATTCTCTGTTGTCCTGCGCCGGTTGTTGCCATATTACCGACCCATTGAAATCCTCCAAGAAATCCCTCCACGTGACCAAATCATCCTTCATCTCAGTTGTCAGCCTAGTGTGATGGTGTTTTTCCTTCAAACCTGACATCGCCCTGGCGATATTCCTGGAAAAAACCCTGCCCATAGGTATCACTCGGAGTGCAAAATTCAACTGACCCACTAACACCTGTAGCTGATGCAAAGTAACCTTGCGTGCCCTCAAGCATTGGTCCAAGGACCCCTGAAATGCCTTAACTTTTTCCTGAGGTAATCTGCACACTCCTTCAACCGTGTCTATCTCAATACCTAAGAATGTCAACTGGGTTGTCGGTCCTTCCGTTTTCTCCACCGCCAGAGGCACCCCCAAGGCCCCCGCCATGCGCTGAAAACCCACAAGAGCCTCCTGACAATCGGACGCGCCCGCCAGCCCCATAAACAGGAAATCATCCAAGTAATGCACCACCTCTCGCGCGCCCATCACCTCCCGCACTGTCCATTCCAAGAAGCAACTGAATGTTTCGAATATTGCACATGCAATGGAACAACCCATCGGCATACATAGCTCCACAAAGAAATTGCCCTCAAAAGTGAATCCCAGCAACCTAGTGTCCTCCGGGTGGACCGGCAGAAGGCGAAAGGCCGACTCAATGTCAGCCTTTGCCATCAGAGCCCCTCCCCCCAGCAGCTGCAATTTCTGAATAGCAGAGTCAAAGGTGGTGTAATGAACTGCACACAATTCTGGATCCAAACCCTCATTGACTGACCCACCTGCCGGACTTGACAAGTTGTGAATGAGACGGTATTTTCCAACTTCTTTTTTCGGAACTAGCCCTAGGGGAGAACAAACCAGGTCCGGCCTAGGCATTGTCTGAAAAGGACCGGCCACCCTCCCCAGGGCCAACTCCTTGCTAATCTTTTCCCACGTTACTTCTGGATTCCGTAGCACTGACCGTTGGTTGCGGGGAGGAACTGCGGATGGGACTGCAGCCGAGGGAATGTGAAAACCGTACTTAAAACCTTCATACAAGAATTGTGCTTCTGACCCCCTCTCATACCTTGCTAGCAGATGGGTTAATACTGGGAGCTTTATGGGCGTGGGCAGGTTCCGAACTTCACTGTGCAGGGCGGGGCTTTGGTTGCAAGGGAGCTGCAGGGGAAGGACGGGGCTCCTTAGGCTTTCCGCCCTTCTTGAAACACTTGATCTCTGGGTGGCCAAACATCCCACAGAAGGAACACATGTGCCTGAACTTACAAGCCGTCCCTCTATTACATTCATTCTTGTTGAATTGCCAGCATGCTTGTTTCTTTTCCCCGGCACCCTTGTCTCCTCGAAAGGAATGTGCAGGTTTGCTAGTTGGTACCGCTGAATAAAATTCCCCATGCCAAATAATAATCTCGCGCTGATCCCATGCTATGTCGGGTTTCACCGCCTTCATCTGCCTGAATTTCGTGTCATATTGCAACCATGCCGTTCCCTGAAATTCTGAAGCCGCCCCATGAATCAATGCCATGTAACTTATCAACTGTGCCGCCAATGCGGGGAACCGCTCCACCATAATTGCTGCATATATAGCAAACCCAGTCACCCAGTTCTTCAATGACCATTCCACCCAGACCTTCTTCTGTTTCATTTCCCCATCTTTACCCGATCTGGTTTTCCCCGGGACCACACCTGCATTAATCAGATCAAACACATCCACATACTCCCCCTTAAAGATCTTCTCCCTTGTATCTGCCGGCACGTGCCAAGTTATACTTGCCGACGGAGTCATTGCCAAAGATGCCGAGCCGTATAAAACTGGGCTATGCATAAGGGGAGCATGCGACGGTGCCACCGGCACAGCGGGTGGAGTTGGAGACACCGTAACTGGCCCCGCCCCCACTGACATTGCGTTGTTCACTGGGCCTTGAGCTGTGGTAGCCATCACCATTGGTGCTTGTACTACACCCCCTGACTGGACCCAAACCTGAGCCACCCCACCATTTTGTGTCGCCACCACCGGGGCCTGAACTGTTTCCACTAGGGTCCGCGCTGCAGCAACGGGCACCGCCCCCCCACCATCCGGGGCTGCCCCCCTGGCCACCACCGCATTCTGTGTCGACCCCTCCCTAAGCGACAACCCACTCTCTGCTGCTTCAGCTGTCTCGCCTACGCTCGCCACCCGCATCGTGTCCTTGACCACCAGGGGCAGGCCCTCTGCCATCGCCTCACCTGGAACGGTCGTTCGCTGACCTGAGACCCGCTTGGTCTTCTCTTGCTGAGCGTCCTTAAAGCGACTAGGCGTCCGCCGTACCCGTTTTGCTAAAGTGAACTCCTGCTGCCCACTCGCACCCCCATCTTGCGATAGGGTCCTCAGCGCCCAATCGATACCTCCTTTCTTTGCGACCTCCCACAATGCCGCCAATGAACGAAATTCCTCTGTTGATGCCGGGGCCTCCTTGCCCCCCCGTGCCCGCTTGGGCGGCATTTTACCTACTAAGAAAGAAAATACAATCATTAATGAGTCCCAACATGCCTGCCCCTTCCATCCGGTATTGCACTGGCGCGCAACCTACTACGCGCCACCCCTGTCCTTTGGACCCATGCACCATATCCGCCTCTGATGTACAACAGCCCCACTCGCATTGCCTGCACGCCACCAATCCCTTCAAAGCCCTTTACATAATTGCGCTGCTGCAATTCTATGACTTAGGCTGGCAAAAAGTGGGAATAATGCCACCCCCCAATCCATTTACAAAAAGAGCTGCTTGTCTGTGAGTGGGCATCTGACGCACCGAATTAAGATGCTGTTAAATGAGTAACGGTGCAATGTTCCCCGTGAAATGGCCAGACCCCCTATGTGTGCCTGACCGAAAGTCAATACATCTGAATGAAGAAGCGGCTTCTGTGATCCAAATGCCAATTCCCTCACCCTGCATACCGTTTAAAATTCCCTTCTCACATGACGAAATCTCCCATGTGCCCAGCAATGTGAACTGCCGCCCTGTATACGCGGCGCCCTCAAGCTGCACCCCTCCGTGCCTCCAGGGCGCGTCTCCTAACCCTGAATACCTATCTCGGAGCCCTTAGCCCATCCATCACCTTGACATCGCGCTCTGGCTCCCCCTCCTCCACATCTCTGCCGTAATACCGTGCAGCAAATGATCTGCGCTCTGCTGTCCTACCAGGATCGTTTCACTGTGCCATACTTAATCGGCATCGAACCCAAAGTGAAAAACCATTACCGCCACAAATGCAAATGCGCTCCGTAAATCCCCATACAATCATTCCCTTAAACATCGCGCCCCAGCACCACGCTGCGCTCATCTCTCCTTATTTATCTTTACTCATTCATGCTTCTGTGACGATGTCGCAGCATCCCTACCGGGGCTCGAACCGTGCTCTAATGTGAACCCCAGGCCAACTCGCACCGCAGCACGCCACGCGGGTTGAAAGGGGACCACCCCTCCCTCCGCCTGTCCGATATCCCTGCACACGCTCAGCCTGCGTTATCACTGCTCGGTACCCCCACCATAAGGCTTAACGAGGGGGTTTATTGCAACTCTCCATGCATTATTACTTTGCCACAAAAAACGGGAAAACAATGAAAAAACCTTCCTGAATAAACGTGCGCTATCACAAGGGCCCGAACCTGAGGCTCCCGGCCCCATCCACTACTGCTGGCTCCCCCATTACGCTACGCTATGGCCTCTCACCTGTATATCAGAAAACAAAGGCCACCAGTCTCGACTCCACCGCAACTCTTCTTGTCTGGCCTTCCTGCTACCCAGGCGAGAGACGAAAGAGGGCTACTTCCCGGGGTGCTGCTCTCCTTATCGCCTTAGGAAGGAGGGTCCTCGGACGCCCACCAAGAGTCTCGCATTACCGAGACCCTCCCCATGACGTCCAACCCCAGAATCGAAACTTTACCTACAGGGGCGGGCACGGAATGCCCACTAAAGGCCCCCCTCCCCTAGACGCGGGGGTGGCCTCTCATTACTCTTGTTTCAATTGGTTAAGGATTTCACCTTCAGATAAGTTGTGATTTGTTTTTGTAACTGCAAATGCTGAATGATGCAATAAGTAGGTAGTAAGTACATACCAAAAAAGTTGATAAAGTTGATATATTCTTGGAACTTGTGGAACTTCACTTCTTGGGTTCACAAAATTAAATAAAAATGGACAAATGCTACATAAAGAACTTGATCTATTGCAGTGCTTGGCCTTGAAAGCCAATATCCTCCAGATGCCTCAGCAAGATGCTGTGTTAGAAGAACCAAAGTTAGGATTTTTTAAAGTTTCAGGTAAAAATAGTGATAGGAAGCACAAAGTTCCACTTACAGATATCTGGTTGCAAAGGATCTGGTCAAAGTCACAAGTTCCCATCGACTGCAATGAATCATGGGTCGGATATCGGGATCAGTCTTGTCCCGCTGGAGGCCATGGTACCATACTACACTCAATGATAATGGATCTAGCAAGTAGTTCCTACACAACCGGCTTTAATTCTTCACCCAGATCAAACTTCATTCTTAATTTGTCTAGGAATGATACCTGATCTCATTCACTGCCCGTGAGTGGTATAAAAGTCTATTTAGTGGACTGTTAGGTGTAATTTCCTTGCATTTGCTGCACCACAATCCACTCTATTGAAGGTATGCTCAAATGTGGCTGAAACTTGAGAGATCATTTGAGTCTACCTGTGTTTTGTAAGAAGTGGCATAATGATTCATTATTTTGGTTGGTATGAAATGAAATGACTTCCTTTTTTTAAAAATGTATTTATTATGAAATTACTTCCAATGTCAGAATGATTTTGATAATCTACAAGAGTTAGGGGCCCAGTATGGATCATGAACACTGTTGGCGGACAAAGCTCCAGATATGATCTTGTGGCTATCATTCCAATTAATACTCTGAATTCAACCATGTGTTCTTATTCTGACATGCTACTACAAAGGTTCACTAGACAAGGTTAGTCAAAGACTCAATAGTACTGTGATTAGACTGCTACACATTTCTGATTTGTGGCTAGCTGTACACTGCACTGTTGAACTCCAATCCCATACGTCTTATGGTCATGTGAAACATTTGGTTTGAAGTAGGAGCCCTTTTTTGTTATGCAAGCTCCGCCTATCTAATAATTTTAATTGAGTGCAAAATTTTCAAAATGAATTCACTTGTGTGTAACAATAGTGCTCTTTAATGCACAGTTATATAAAGTGAAATGCTTTCGTTTATTTTTTTTCATTTACATTTTAAGTTCCATAGAGAAAATGTCCATATCGAAAAAATTGGGGTACGCATAAAATGAAAATTCAAGAACAACACCTCAAATTACATTACATTATTAATGTAGAATTCATTTTGTAATATTCTTTAAAATATACAAAACAACAAACACAGCTCAGGGTTATTGAAGATCGAAGACAAAATTCACAGCAACATTGTTGTTTCAAAAAGAAAATGTGAATTATGAAACTCATTCATGTTCAACCCCAATGCATATTTTCGGAAAGCCCTTTGTCATAGAACTAGACTAAAATTACATTAAAAGTGGGACCAGTGAGTTCTCAGAACACGTGGACCTACATGCCAACTCAGAGTCGTATGCTAGGACGGTTAGAAGGTAAGATTGACATTCATGCTCAGGAACTTCTTACCTGCACACCCTGGGCAGGATTCACAAAGGGTCTACGCACTCGTGACAAAGGCTCCGCAGGCGCCAGGGGTTCTCTGCACTCAGGGCAGAATCTCTGCAATGAGAATTGTCATTGCAGAGATTCTGCCCCGAGTGCATAGACTCCCCAACAGTGCTGGACCTCAGCCACCAGTGCGGAGGCCTTTTGTGTGTGAATCAGGCCGGTTGTTATTCCTCATAGCGCATCATATTAGAGTGCGTGAACTTTACAGAATTGCTATAAATATTTTTATCTGCCAAAGGCTTTTTATTGAGTTTTCCCTCTAGGGTACATGCTTGATCAGAGCATGAGATACAAGCCCCCTGATCAAGGTTTATCCTGAACACCATCGGAGTTAAGTATACAGGACAAATACATATATTGGGCCTGATTCACTAAAGGACATCCGCACTCCTGGTCGAGGCCCCGCAGTAATTGGGGAGTATCCGTATTCGGGGCAGAATTTCAGTAATGATAATTCTTATGCCAGAGATTCTGCCCTGAGTGTGGAGACTCCCCCACGACTGCGGGGCCTCCACCACGAGTGTGGAGGCCCTTTGTGAATCTGGCCTGGTGTTTTGCACCCACTACACTTACTTTGGATACATTTGTGTGAATCATTGATTTTGCTGCAGTGGACTTAATGTTTCACATGTTCATGGATTCTAAATTATTTGGAGTGACAAAGAGCTTCTTTGCTGATTTGTTTGTACACCACTCAACTCGCTTAACTTCAATTTCCATTCAGAATGTGTCAATCCTACTAGTGGAAAATATTACGTGTTATAGTTACACGGCTTTTGAGAAGACATAACATCAGACAGTGAACTCAAGGGATCTTTATTAAGATTTCTACATCTCATTTCTCTGACCAATGTGAGACTGTTTTTCAGGATGAACCAGTAATTTATATAGTTTTTCAGTCCTAAGGTAGTTTTGTTTGGCACTGAGATCATGAAGAGGACAAACCTATCTGCCTCAGCCAAAGGATTTAGAATTTCTGTAAAACAGCAAGCCCAAGTGTAATTTTAGGGCCACCTCACAGTTAAGACCGATCCTTTTCTATGTCTATCTCTGCCTAAGGTGGCTACGTATTACGGGGTAGGGCACGCTCTTAAAACGAGAAATGATGGAGCAGATGTCTCGTGTTCTTTAAATTAATGAATGAATAGTTAGTAAAGCGCATGAATCGTCCCCAAAGGGGTATCTCTGTCCTGGAGAGCAACAACCCAGGTTAGCAGTTGCGGAACAGTGCGGTTTTCAAAAGTTTTCTAAAGATATGAAAATCATTGCATTTACGGAGGCCAAGAGGCAGATGAATCCAATATAGGGGTGCTAGATGGGAAAAAGATTTGCCCACAGAACAGGACTGCTTTAAACGAGGGATAATAAGGAGTGATTTGTCCCCTGACCATGAGGCTCTGCTTGGCCGTTAATGGAGAAGTTTATCTGTTAAGTAACTGGGTCCTTGGCGGTTGAGCGCCTTGTGTACAATACATCAGATCTTGAACTTAATTCTCTGCGTAATGGGTAGCCAGTGTAGCTGTTGCAAGAGAGGCAACGTGGCGTATTCTGTACCAGGCGGGCTTCAGTGTGGTGAACCACTTGCAGTTTATTCAATAAGGCTTCATTTGAAGCAGCCAAAAGAGCATTGCAGTAGTCCAGGCGGCTTATGACCAGAGCCTGAATCCGAGTTTTACATACCTCGAGAGGCAGGAATTGGAATACACCTCAAAGAGACTCAGCAAACAGGTGGTAGCTCTTACTTGATCCCTCATAGAACGTTTCATGTTACCCAGTTAATGCAAGAAAGACAATTGAAAATACAAACTATTAATGACAGTGTTTAATTGAAATGCTTGCTAATAATAACACACTGCTGCATTATTCCACAAATTCAGATTCTAAAGCTGTAATATAGCCAGAAAGAACGCGCAGCTCAGTGTGTATCCATAACGCGGCTGAACATGTGCTTAGAAGTCAGAGCCTACAATATATTCTGGACATTTACGCTGCTGGAAATTTGGACAATTCTGTGTGCTGTAAAAACGACTGGGTTTCCTATTATCGTCTTCTCTCAGCATGCACAGGCTGTGTTTGTTTGCTTGTGCACAATGCAGAGCTACCAGAAGGGCCGCAAGCTGCGCTATTGTTGGTCGACGGAAGCCGGTGATTCAGCAGGTAGCCTGACGTGTGGTCTCTCTGGTAACAAGGCGCAGGGATCTGCCAGGTACTATTTACTTTAGCGTGACCATAGAGAATCGCCACACACAGCCCCTCCGCCTTTGAGTGCATCTGCAGCGCTACGTTCAGCGTAGTTTCATGCCATTGTTCAGAAATCCTTTCATCAACAGCGGAACAATAGTCGTGATTAATGGTAGCGTCCAGGATGCACGAGGCGCGCTCAGATCCGCCTGCGCGAGGCTCAATGCCGCCGCCTAAGCTCTCGTTTGCAGTGAAATGTATTAAGTGAATGCTTGAAAGAGTCCCCCCCTTATGGATATGAAAAATGATATCCCAGGAGCATATTACGCCGAGAAACGTTCTTATTATCCTTCAAGAGCAAAAAGGATTTGCAAACTGCTATTATGAATATTAATTGGAGCTGGACTCATTAAGTTTTACAGGGTGAAAAGCATTGTAATCCGGGGACATCTAACTGCGACAAAATGAAGGTGTCCTGACTTCAAGTGGAAACAGAAATGGATTGCTTACCCTGATTAGCCTTCAAATTAAGATTCTCGCACATATGCAGATGAAGTCCACCGAAATTGCGTTTGGTGCTTTTACCTGAAAGATAATTAATTTCATTAACTCGTCTTGGAAGAGGTGAGCAATCAAGGTGATTGTGGATGGCCATGAGCTCCTGCCCATCAGTGGCGTAGCTGCCATCCGTGTATCAGGTGCAGTGGCACCAGGGCCAAGTGGCATGGGGGTCGAAAAGAAAGCCTGATTACTTCCTTCTTTAACAGTTGAAACTGAGTCCAGGGGCCAATTTCATTCCTTACACTAGAACCCAAGACACATTGGATACTCCACTGCTGCCCATAAGAGAACACTAACAAAAAGAAGATTCAAGAAGAAGGTGAACAGCATCAAAACCTCTGATAAGGAAATCCCAGGTTCAAAGGATCACTGTGACTCTCAGAAAAAAGAATGGGGCAAAACACACAGCACAGCAAAGAAGAATAAACACAATTCCCGCAAGCAGGATCACCAGGGGAAAAAACACCAAGGCAAACACCCACTTCAGCTACCAGGAACCCCACAGTACAGACCAGCTAGTTTGAAGGGAGTATCTGAAAACCAGGTAATAGAATGACTTTATTATATGAAACAAAGTATGCACTAGTAAACAATGGAGCAGCAAGGCACCACACCGATGACAACGACTGTTATTGAACTCATTCGGATCCATGTTAGTGACCAAAAAGTGAAAAAAAGACTCATTGAAACTTTCGGGATTGGAGTCAGTGACCTTGAAGTTTGTTCTTCTACCAGCCCCTGGACCTGACCAACCAAAAATTAACAGGGTAAGGAAGCATTCCGTTTTGGGCAAAAAGAGGAAAGGTGGACAGGTCACCAGAAGACATTGATATTCCTGAAACCAGACACCAAAGGAACACTCATGAAGAAACATAAATTTAGAAAGAAACAAAAAGGGGGAGAAACACACCCCTTTAGAATACCAGGCCCCAAGATGCCCCAAAGCCAATCACAAACAGGAAGAATGGTTTGTCCGAACAAATGTTGACGAAGAGGGCCCCAGCAGTACAGTAGTTTTGCATGGTCAACACGTTTAAAATATTTTCCTGAATGTACATATGTGATTCATCTGTTACCATGACTACTTTTCACTACAGAAGCTACAACGGCTGGTAGATCAATGTCTCATAACTGATTTAATTGTACAGGGTAGAGACCTCTTCCCTGGGACTCATTCAGAGCTACCTTATGACCAACCTGTCACAACTCTTCTTGCTCTCCATGATTTGATCATCTCCAATCACTGGTCATAGTTTATCTCCAAATTCTGCAAAAAGAGCCCAATATTCTTCTTTCTAGCATCATTTTTTGTAAAATCTGTATAAGACCCCTAAGTTAGTAATGGCGCCTCATGCTGGTTCCCACCAGCCTTGTAGGCTGGGCACAGAAGTTACAGTTATCTTATTTTAATTAGTGAGGGAAGCACGATCCAATCAATCTTGTCTATTGTAGAACATCACCCCAGCTCTGAGTGACTTTCAGTAATGAATGAAATTCAGGAGCAATGCACGCTCATGCCCAGTGGTATCCTGCAATACTAATCATGTCTTCTTTTCATGCCTGCTGTTAAGCCTAATGGGGGGAAGGCCGCAGAGCAAAGTGGACACGGACATTGCCATTGCTGGGGGTCCTACCCTCTTGCCGCCACTGCCAGGAGTCAAACGGTCATCATTTCCTGATCCCGGCAGCCTTAACGGCGAAATCGGCGCAGGACAGCAGCGTCAGGAGCTGCACATAAGCAGCACAGCCCTCCGCTACGCGGGACGAGCCGGGCGAAGCCCGGGCCAAGGGCGGGCCCGTTGTAGCCCGTTAGAGACCATTTGAGGCCGGGACGGGACTACTCCCTTTCATCCTCCATATAAAAGGTCAGTGACAGTATAATATCTACATTAAATCATTTGTACCTTCCTAACCATCCCTGGAGATTCAACGATAGGGTTTGCTCTTAACACAAAAATAAGGAAAAGTATTGTGATTCCGATAATGGCATCACCGCCAGGAAGGAAAGGTAGAAAATCATTAAGGAGTGGTTCCATAGTGGGATCTCTTGACCAGTTCCTGAAAAGAGCTACCAATATAGTTGAAAAGGAAATTGTTATGGCGGAAAAAAGCTTATCTATTGAGATCCTATCGGAAAAACGCTCTTCCCTGGGTCCTTTGGCACAAGTACGATCACCATTGCATCCCCCTAGTGTGGCGCTTAACCAAGGAAGTACTATAGTAGGTGAGGCACCAAACTGTATGCTAGAGCACGATGGGTCTGATCGCTGCCTCCCCGAGTCTGATGAAGCCAACCTCACCGATAGAGCAACATCGAAACATCGCGGTGCCAGGCTTGAAGGAGAAGTGGTACAGTGTATTACAACTCGGTCCGCAACCCATGCCAAGCAGGGACATTCTAGTCAGCAAAGCGAGGGTAAGGGGAAGAATCAAAGCATCAAGAGAAAACGTGGGGTAGCGGCTGGCAATGGGAAACATTCAAAGTCCAGGAAAATTAACAAAGACTCTGCTAACGTCACCCCTCCAACGAACTTGCGACCAGATCCCGACTGTACTACAGGTGACATACCAACCTTGCCCCCGACTCCAATTGATGAGGCCCCGATGGAAATGGGAAGGGATTTCTGGACCAGGTTGGAAGCCATTTTTCATAAAACATGCCTTCCAGTCTATGACAGGCTAGATACGATCGAGAGCAGACTGGTTTGTTTAGAACTAGCATATGCATCGTCCCAGGCTCGGACTACATCCAGTTCTAAATGCCCGGGCAATTGTCTACTGCAGAATAAGACCACTAACAACTGTTTTGCAACATCCATGGACACTGTGAACGCTGTTGTTGTCCCGCAGGGGCACTTACCATTGTCTCTGAGCACAGGAACTAATGTTGATGTTAATGTTATAGCAAGTAATTCAGCAGATGATGGTGGGGGCGGAAGGAGGGTGGCTGTTAGTGAAGGTCCACTTACCTCGCAGCCAAGGGGAGAGGCATCTAACATACAAACTATGAAAAGGTTGCCTCACATTGATCTCCCTCCAGAATCCGTTCCCTATGTTGTGATACTAGCAGGGGTCCCCCCATTAAGGCAGGATAAGAGGGAGGAGTATCGGGAATTGAAGAATAAGTGTATTCATTGGCTTAATGCAAATCGCCCACTACCTACGTTTGTTTAATCAGAAATTCTGTTTGCGATGCATGTGGATTGGGTGGGTCCCCTACGCAAGTCCATAGAGGGTGATTGTATAAGCTTTAACTTTAGGGACAGGAAGGCAGTTGAATATATCTGTAACTGGCACGATGTAAGTCCGGGACATTCAATTCACTCTCTGCCCCTTACCTCCTTCTATCATCCTCCACCACAACACAGCTCAAGTAACCTACTTTCAAGAGGCTCAGGCAACCGGGTAGCCACAATGGGTGGGGTCAGTACCTATAATGGGTTTGACATACTCTCGGGGCTGGAAGACTGCGATTGACAGTCATCCTCGCCCGGACCAGAGTCTAACATTCAAGCCTATCCCCAGCTAGTACAAATTAGGGGAAGTAAGTTATTGAAGGGGGGGAAATGGAATGGGGATGAGGACATTGCATTGTTTATCTATAATAAGATCCCATTGGTGACAGAACTTTGTGTACACCCACCACCTAGATCAGAGAGTGTAACAAATACATCGAGGGTAATAGAGATCCAACCGCCCTCTGTTAGACCCACCATTAAAGAAGGGGGCCATGATTTCCTATATAGGGTGGACAAGGGGATGGTTAGTGATTTGGGTCCTGAAAATGGTGTTGGTGGTTGTGACCCCGCATCCGGGACGGACTGTGTAGGAGGTATAGTTAAGGACAAAGGAATTATTTCGATAATCTCATGGAATTTGGCGGGATTGGGTTCAAAGCTAGTCTTGCCTGAGTGGATAGATTTTATTGAAACATTTGACATATGTCTATTCCAGGAGACCTGGCTCCTAGAACCTGCTTTCCATGATGGTTACCTTAACTTTCATATTCCGGCAACAAAAAAAACAGGGTCCGTCCATCCGGGGGATTAACAACATGGGTTAGGCAGGGCCTAGGGTGTCAAATTAAGCAAATGACTGCCCCAAATGAGGACATACTGCCAATTAGAGTTACTACTACCGAGGGGGAAAGTATAGAGATTATCAATGTCTATGTGCGAGGCACCCCAGGGGGCAAAAAATCCGAGGTCATTGATGATTTAAAATAGTTACTAGGGGCATTGCCCCTGAATTCCCTTCCCCTGGTAGCAGGGGATTTTAACACCACGTTTGAGCCCCTAGGACATGATGACCCCCTGTTAACAGAAGAAGAAGATCCAAGATGGGGTATTCCCATAATTGAGGCAGCTCCAGTAAAAAGGTGGACTGAAGCAGCAATTCAGGTGAAAGGGTTGTGCATGGGCAGCCAGTTGAGGGCAGCTAATGGGCGTAGCTTGTCAGAAAAGTCCAGCAAAAATACTTTCGATAATGGCATTAGGTCGAGCCGTATTGATTATCTCTTAGTTCATTTAAAGCTCTGGTCCCATTTAGTAGATATGGAGGTCATAGAACAAATAGAGAGTGATCACCATCCGCTTACCTCCGTTTTTAACTTGACCATGTCGGCGGGTATATTACCCTTACAGGAGACTTTAGCACCTGACCACGTTATATCCAACGATATGCGCCATCTAAAATGGTGCAGAATCATTGAGATCCCGGAAATTGTAGCTGCGATTCACAAGGAGGTAGCTAACACATTAGCAGAGCTGGGATCAGTCTCATTTAGCCTGGACAACACACATTATGTGTCTGATGTCCATACAAAACTTTTTGAAGGGCTAAAAACTTACTTTTGCAGACCAAACCCAAAGAAGAAAATAAAGGGAACTAAACAAGAGGGATGGTACAACCAAGCCTGTCGGAACTCTCCGGCCAACCTAGGCAGAGCACTCAAGCTTGGAGATGTACCATCGGTTAGGTCTGCCCGTGCCCAATATAAGAAAGTGTAAATAGAGGTAAAGAAAATTTGGGATGAAGAAATGTGGAAGGAGCTTAAAGAAGCTAGTGCAGCGAGGAACCCCAAACTATTTTGGGATGTTGCTAAATGGGACAAGGGAGGTCGCCCTGATCACCCCCAGAACAATGTGGCATGAAATGATTGGGTTGACTATTTTAAGCCACAGTATGCTAGAAGTGATGACGCAGTGGCCGCTGACATGCCCCCCAACATACACTATAGCGTGGAGATCTTTACCCCAAGAGATGTAGATAGGGCATTAGATGCAGTGACTGAGGGTAGAGCGCCAGGTATGGATGGCATCCCGGCAGACGTCATTAAAAATGACACCCAAACGTGGTGTCTTTACATTGCGGGCATTGCTAATGCAATTGTCAAAGGGGCGGATATTCCACCCTCTTGGAAGGGGGCAGATATTGTCCCAGTTTTTAAAAAGGGCGACAAGTCCCTAGCTGCTAATTATAGACCAATCAGTCTAATAGATTCTATGCAGAAGGTGATGGACAGACTGGTTTTAGAAAAGATTCAGACTTGGATTGAGCTCCATGATATTTTAAGTCCTGTACAAGCAGGGTTTCGGTCTCGAACCAGCACAATAGACCAAGTATTTCGTTTTACCAATCTGTATTGGAGGACGGTGGTTATAGGTAGAGGTGCCCTCTACGCGGTATTTGTCGACTTAAGGGCAGCTTTCGATTTAGTACCGCGAGGGAAACTTTGGCAGGTCTTGAGGGAAATGGTGATGGCTCCAGAACTACTATCCCTAATCATCCGTTTACATGAGGGGAACTTTGCTCAGGTCCGGTGGGGGGGCATGGGCGAAGTGACAGAAGACTTCCCTGTTGGCAGGGGTGTGAGACAGGGTTGCGTCTTGGCGCCTACCCTGTTTTCGCTCTTTGTCAACGGGGTGGCCGACTTCCTCGCTCTGTCTCCCATGGATGCCCCGAAGCTGGCAGGAACACTCTTCCCAATCCTCATGTTTGCGGATGCTACCCTAATAATCTCCAAGACGCCTAGTGGCTTGCAAAGAGCCCTCTGGCTCTTCGAAGAATTCTGTAAATTGCGTGGTTTGGTGGTGAACACCGTAAAAACAAAGTTCATGTCCTTTAACGTGCATAAGTCGTTCAAGGGAAATGTACTTATGGATAATATCCCCCTAGAGCAGGTCACTTCCTTTACATACTTGGGGGTCACATTACAGAGCGATATGCGATGGAACTGCCAATTCGACCGGGCAGTTTTGTCGCATAAACAACAGGCTGGAATTCTTTTAACCAAGTTCAAAACCTCGCTCACAAAACCCATCAGTCCAGTTCTGGATATTTATGGGACGAAAGTTTTGAGCTCTTGTCTCTATGGAGCGGAGCTGTGGGGGTTTGAGAATTTAAAGGGTTTGATTACATTGGAGAATGCGTTTTTACGCAAAATAACAAGCCTCCCCCAAAGCACTCCCTTAGTACCACTATTTCTTGACCCTTGGTATGAAGCCTGTGGAACATCTTGTTAAACTTCGCCCCCTTCTTTACTGGCGGAGGCTTTGGTGTACTGAGGAACTTACTCATTACTCTAGCGGTCTTATGGACGTTATAAGAGCTGATTCGTCCCACAAGATAAAATGGTTAAACAAAATCAGATCCCTCTTGAGGAACCTTGGTTTATCTGAACTTTGGACCAATCCATCTAACGCGACATTCCCCTCGAAGGACAAGTTGAAGGAACGCTATTGGGTAATGGTATTTACAGCAGAAACCTCCAGAGGCCTCTCAACCCATCTTACAGGCCGCTTTCTCGAGCATCAGTTTCGCCCAATTTTCGAAAGATATTGGAATACGATCGAGAAAGTAAATGATCGGAAATTGTATTTTCAACTTAGAGTAGGGGCATTGCCAACCCGTGTATTCGATTGTAGATAGGGGGGGTGCAAGCAATGACAAATGTCACAAGTGTACTGACCAATCAGAAACAGTGGGGCACATATTTTTCTTCTGCCCACTGTACACTGTGCCACGTAAAATCTGGTTAAAGCCTATTTGTAGGGTGATGGGAATCAGAAGGCACGCAATAGCTTTGAGAATATTGTGCTCTGATCCTGAACCTCCAATTTCCCTAGCTGTTGCAAAGTTCTTGGGGTGGGCTGATCACATTGCACCCAGGCTCTGATGAGTGAATACTACTTTTTTTGTGTGTTTTCCTTCTTTTTTGCTTTAATTTCTCGGGGTATATGTTTGCATAATGCTCTGGTCATCTATCTGCGATACTTGTCACTTTTGGTCTATAAATTGTGTAATACTTTATGGGCCGACGAATGAATTAATTGGGTAAATTTTTATACTCAGAGTTTTTAATATGTGTGTGATTAATTATTCGATGGTTAAAGAATGGTTTAATTGTATTTTAACATTTTTTAGCTAATTTATAAATTGTTTGACTGTATTGTAATATGTGCTGTTATGACAACACTGTCGAATAAAGCTTTGTGAAATGCATAACGTTTTTTTATTTTTGTAGAAATTAACTACTTTCTTATTATGTCCTTATTATAAACCAGTGATTTAGACTATGGTTTATGTTATTACCTTATTACTATCTTTGGGGGTTATTTAGTGTATGCTGGGCAGGGTAATTCACCACAAATGTGCCAGAGTACATTCAATGCTAAACTGTCCCATTTTATTTGGAGCTGGGCAAACTGTCATGTTTCCTATAATGGAGCCACCGCTGGTTCCACCGGCAGAAACCTTAGGCAGACGGTCCCACAGACTTCAAGCTGTTGATCTAAGCACCTCAGGCTGTCCACCCCATTTATGGTAGACATTCAGGCATACTTACTTTCCTGTTTGGTTTCGCCAGGAAAACACGCTGGTTGTGAACAGAAAACATAACAAGCATTGGCAAAGACGATAGGTCTGGATTTGGCAAGACTGCAGTTCTTATTCATTTTGTGCACAAACATATGCAATATGGAAAAACATAACATAATATAAAAAAATATAAAAATAAAGGGGGGATCAGCAGCCCAAGCACACCATCCCTGGCACTGAATCTCACTCCTTTTTAGTTGGCTGCTGAATTGGGATCAAGCAAAATGCAATGACTTGCAGTGCAAGATGGCTATCTCTGAAGTGGGCCGACACATTGGCCCAGGCTATATGTTCGGGTGGGCTGAAACAAAATGTGATTGACATTTGAATAGACTTCTTATTGAAGAGGGCTGACCAAAGTATGTATTATGTATATATGTAAGTATGTGTTTATGCATGCATATATGTAAGGATGTATTTTTATTCAGTTTGTTTTGGAAAACAAAAAAGCCTGTGAAAAAGTTAAAGCTGACTCTAGCTCAAGAATACAAAAACGCAAGTCATTATGCATGGAAAATGGGGCTAAGGGTGCAGGAAGAGAATGAAAAAGCTTAAACCTTTTTTTCCATCGAACACTGCATCAAAATTATGATACTTAAATTAAGCTAAATCATAAATGTCACCAGAATCCCATGATGAAAATGTAGGACTATGTTATACATTGTACTCATAATGTATTTTTTATATCACGTGTCTACTTTAAGGCAGTTCGCTTGAAAAATATGCGAACAATGCGTAATGATTGGAATCAGAATGTTTAAGGTTTGTTTACATTTCTTGAATACGTGGTTAATGAAACAATGTTCAGTGGTGATGTTTAGTGGATATAGGCAATTCTGTGGCTGCAGTATTTGAGGCAATATTAAAAATGTGTAGGATTTGACAACTAATTTGCAGATTTCACCAAAATGGATATTTCCATCTCAAATGGATTAAAGAAGTACTGAACATGGATGCCATTTTTGTAGGGCCCACCAGGGGTCGCAACTGTGACCCCCTGGCTTTCCCTTTGGTACCCCTGGCACTGCCATTGTGACCTGTGTTAGAGCCCATCCAGGTAATGCCCGGGTGAGAGAGCAAGCAGAGTGCATTAAGAATCATGCTGTTTTCCACAGCTTGTGGTCCTCTCAAAGGACATGTCTCTCTCCACACGCCTTTTTTCATGTAGAGGGGCCTGCCTAGGATGGAGAAACTACAGTATATCCATCCCTGGCAGGAAAGAGCGCGGTAGTGTAAGGCATTGTAACATTCTTTCATGTCCCAGGAGTCACAGCAGTATGTATCAAAAAACAAGGACAGGAGCAGCAGCCATGCAGATTGATCTGAAGTAGGAAAACAGGTTCGAATGGGCCCTGCAGCACTAGATTAGGACTTGCAGGGCAGGCGTTGGGCCCCTTTGATAATGGGTAGAGTGTGACATAGAAATCCACCTGCAGAGTGCAGTTCCTGCCAACATGCAAGCTAAGTGTCGGTGCGATCCACACAAGGGGAGTTAGTTTCACTTTCTCTGCTTTTGTACAAGGCATGTGTTTCCTTAGTTCTTGGGTCGGGAAAACCCTGCTTTTAGGATTGTAGGGCTGTGGCCCTGTGAGAGTGCCAGAACTGCTAATCCAGCAGAAATGCAAATAAATGGTGTCCCTTATATTAAAGACATGCATTGAAGAGCAACTTCTCTTGTGACACTCATCATGGGGTTCTGCACTTCAAAGCATAATTATATTTGATATGCATTTTTTAAATGCATAGCAGAGAACTGTGGATATGACTGAAAGTTCTCAAAGCTCTGCTGCTCAAATCAGTGCATACCTTTGGAAGATAAGTGCACAGGTAGGCTTCACACTACATTTATGATATTATTTCCCCAACTAACACTCTGGCCTACATGCATCAAGCATTTTTGTAGTCGCAAACGGTGCGATTCCTTAAAATCGGCCGTTTGCGAATGCAAAAGTGCTTTTTGGGATGCATGAAGCAATTTTAGAATTCGTAATATTTTTGCGAGTTCTAAAATTGCGGGTGCTTTTAAGAAGTCGCAGATGTGCGACTTCTTAAAAGCAATGCATCATTACTTTGACAAGTGGAAATTTGCAATTAGGGTGCCAAATTTACCGAGTGGTTGAACCACTCGGTAAATTTGGAAAAAGTGTTTAAAATGTTTAACACACACATGTCTTTAGGACATGTGTGTGTGAAACATGATGCGAAAAATACATTTCAGGGGTGCATGGGGGGGTCCTTTGGACCCCCCCCTGCACCCATGAAATTTTCTAAGTGCCACTCGCAATTTGCATTGACTCCTATGGGCCTTTTGGCCCATAGGAATCAATGGGAATTGCGAAAATTTACTTAAGGAATCGGTATTCATTTGGGATTCGGTAAACATTGCGATTTTTACCGAATCCCAAATGAATACCGAAAATAATGATGCATAGCATTTTGCACTTCTTAATTTGCGATTCCTTATTTTTCGCAAATTAGGAAGTGCAAAATGTAACAATGATGCATGTGGGCCTCTGTTCCCACAGAAACCTCTTCTTCTCCTTTTGGTTTCCCCCATTACTGTGGGTTTACCCTGCATTCTCAATGAGCAGTGTTCTTCCTCTGCATATATATACCGGCCCCCTAATATACCTTCGTAAACAAATTGTTGTCCAGAGATTTTCATTTTTGATTTGTGTTTTTGGATCATTAGAGAAGTAATTTAGCTTGGGTAGACATTGCTGATCCGGGCCTAATTTTTCTGGACGACATTTTTAAAAATAGTGGATGTGTTGTAGTGATGATTTAATACTTCATTTTGGTGTCAAAACATAGGTTTTGGGGGTCATGTAGTCTTGTGGAGACAGAAAATAACTCCTCAGAGCAACCCTTCTGCCATTTTCCACCATAGCATTTATAATAGAGGAAGAATAGACATCTATAGAAATTAAACACATAATAATGGTTTTTAATCCTTTTATGTATACACCAAACAATGTTTATGATCTGAATATTAAAACAAAAAAATGTTTATCACTCCCGTTTTAGACACATTCTCAAAATTCACTTTATTTATTTGTTTCGGCAATCGCTCGTGGTACATTTGCAGAATGTTGAACATTTGAGAAGAGCATGTCGACAGGAACATCTTTTTGTATTACAGGTGTTACAAGTACATGTACATTTAAGTTATCACCCCATATCTTCCCAAACAAATTCACATGGATCTTTCTCTACATATGCATGATCCAAAACATTTACACATATTCTGATAAAGTAAAGCACTATTTTAATGTGTTCACGCACAGAATATGATGCCAGTGGAAGGTCACTTAGCAGGACTGATCTCTTGAATTCACTGTACCGAAGATCATCAGATCTTTGACAGTCAGAACTCGTTTTTCACACAAGTATAATGTTTTTTTCTATGTCTTTAAAGTCACATTCTTCTTCTGTCTCAACAAATCCTTTTAGATCAGCAGTTAAAACTCCAATCTTTGTTCCAATATTGCTCATAGTGTCATCACCCTTAAGAATTTGTGCTGGGAATCTCTGGGTCAAGTTTCTTGTACAGAATATGAAGAGGGATTAAGTGTTGTTTCTCACCTGTTTCATAACATAACCATAACTCTGACAGTCCTTGACTTATGAGCATTGCAACAAATCTAAGTAGCGCAGTAATAACATTTGTGTCATTTGACTGTGCAATGACTCGATTGGAATCATTTTGAACAGCTCACTCAACATTTGGCACAATACAAAGATCAGCTTCCTTCAAATTGCTGTTAAGTTCTTGAACAATATGACCTGTACCTTTTGAATATATATCTGCAGGCACCAACTCCTCATTGACAACCATTCCACCTGCAATCTCTGGAAATTCAGTGTTCACTGAAGCATCAGCAATTTTTTGGCAAGTTAACATCTCCAAGCTCATCTGGTTCATTGTTGATTTATAGACCAAAAGTGACCCGAATTTATCAAGTTGCACAGGTATAGGTGTAGAATATTTGATGCAGGCAAGGTCAATTTTTCCATTTATAGACATTTGTCTGATTCTCTCACATTCTTTGATAAATAGTTCAAGATAACTGTCAAAGACAATGTGCATTTCTTGCAAGATGCACACTGACTTTGATATCTGTAGAACAGTCTGAATGACCTCTCAGAAATTTTGCATTGCTGAAATCATGACCATTCTCAATTGTGACATATAGTCCACAACAACAGCAGTTTTCAATGAGTACACCTTTTCTAATTGAAATTCTTGATGTGAAAGTTTTTTATCGAGTTCTTGTATGAGTTTATAGTGGCTGGTTGGATGAAACTCTTACCATAGCAATTAAAGCATGGAAGTTTAGTTTTAGTAATAGTGTCAAACAGTTTTTCTTTTTCAATACAAATCTCTCCTGCTTCAGTTCTGAGTGTAGTTTTAATACATGTTACAGATATCTACTAGATGTGTCTTTATATCGTATCCACATATTGTTTGGTCACAAAGTTGTGTAGATGCACAGGTTCAGTCCTTTCAAAGGGGTTTCCTTGATGCTGGTTATTAGGAAGAAGGTTATGAACATGTTTATTAAAGCGTTCCCCTCTCTTTCCCACCAGTTCGTGGTGAGGAACAGTTTTGAGATGATCCATTCATTTTGAATTTGTCATCTCTCTGAAAACATTGCAAATAGAAAGGACTTTATGGTAAACTAGCTGCCATTGAGCAACATATTCACTTTTATGTGCCTGAGCAAAAATTCCCTTGGAGTTTTTCTGTGATCTCTGGACCGTTTGTTCCAGTTTCATATCTGGAGCCACAGCATTGAACCTTCCCTCTCTGTCTTTCACCACAAAATGTTACGTTATGTTATTGACATTTATAGCACACACAAATATTCAAGAGTGTCCCGGCGCGACACCTGAATGGGAGCTGAGAATCGACGGATAATTAAATAAAAAGCAGAGTTTTCAGCCGTTTCCTGAAGAGCTTTGAGTCCTGGGTGCCACGAAGGTCCAGGGGAAGTGAATTCCAGGCCACTGCTGCCTTCTAAGCCAGAGAGCTACCACCCATTCTCATAAGGTGGAAGCGCTGAATAACTGCCAGAAGCTGCACCGCAAAGCACAACTGTCTCAGGGGCACATCAAACTTGAGTCATTTCCTAAGGTATACAGGTCCTAATCCATACAGGACTGAATGAGCCAGGAGGAGGACTTTAAGTTTAACTCTTTCAGCCATGGGACGCCAGTTAAGATCGTGCAGATGTTTCTCTATACTGGATCTCCCCTGAATGTTAAGTAGAGATCTTGCTGCAGCATTCTGCACTACCTGCAGTCTCTTAAGCTGGTACCCTGGCAAGCCAATGTACAGGGCATTCCCATAAACAATGCGCGAAAGGATCAGGGCACGGGTAAACATTTCCTGAGGTGCCCTAGGTAGGAGGGGGAGAAATGTCCTGAGTGATTTAAGGGTGCCGAAGCATTGTCCTGCAAGCTTCTTAATATGTGTAGAGAACCGAAGATCTTCCTTGAAAATGCCTTTGGAATAATTTTTTGTAGAAGTATGGTTTTTCCGCCTCTGGCTTCTTCACTTTTTCCAAATACCACGACCAATATCTCAGATAGTTTATGCAATTGAATTCACGCAACACAGTAATTAGTGACATCTAAGTCTTCACTTGCAGCTCCCAATCACCTTCCCGACCAGCATGTTCCAAGTTTTTCACTAGAGCTATCATGTGTAAAACATTTCACCAGTATTTGCAAAGTTCGGACTTTTTTCCACATTCTTTGACAAACTCTACAAACTTGGTTTTCTGAGTTCGGACTGAGTTTATTGAGCATTGCCTGGCTTTGCATTATGCTTTTGAATGAAGTGCACCCTGCGCCTTGTTCCCTTCTGAAATAAGATATGCAAAACCTAATTTGTAATTATTGTTCTAGAAAGCATTCCAAAGCAATGGTTCTATAGCCTCAGATATGATGAGCATACCTTGAAACTAATTAATATAATGAGTTCCACTCAAGACTGACTGGGCAGTTTTTCTTCCAAAGATTTCAGCCTCAATAAGTGCATCATATCTGCCACATCCACTGAGATACCTTCCTGCACAACACAAAGCAACTTTTATCATATGGAAAATGCCCATCATTGGATAAAAATCATCAATTTCTACTGGATTGCTCATAGAAATGTCAGCTACAATACAGAAAACACCTTCATTGCAGAAAATTGGCAGCATCGGCTGTCCTTAAAGCTGAGCATGCAAATTTTGGAGATATTTTAGAGCTGTGTATACTCTTGCAGAGTTTGTGACCGGAGATGATATTACTGGTAAAAAACCCACCTTCTTCAGTGGGACATAATTCTGGGAGATCATAGCATGAATTCCAGTCCACGGAGGAAACGGCTCTTCAGGCGGCACCAAAAAAGAAATATAATGATAAATTCAGTTAAATCAGCTTTGCAGACCGCCGCATTAGGTAAAAGAAGATCCATGTCCTCAGCCACTGTTTAGGGCTTTGTAATGTCATTGATTTTTAAATGAGCAGTGTGTTTTTGTGGTGCATTATTCCTTTTTAAATGGACAGAATGTCATGTGGCTCATAATTAAAACTGTGTGCTGGTTACATGCTGTCTTGTGTAGAATAGTACCAGTTTTAGACTCCTGCACTTCCTCAAGAGACTGATCACTGCATTGTGCATTTATTTTAACTGTGCTCTATGCACAGCTCTTGACTTGTCTGTTGTAATAAGGGTTCCTATCCAAAGGTAGATGGATGTGTAACTTATTACAGAAATGCACTAGATCAATATTACTTTTGGCAGAACAACATAATGAAATAAATGAGGGTAACATAATAGTTGTTATGTCATGCTTCAGAAGCTGCATTATAAATTTTTTTAATTAGACAAGGAATTTCACTGCCGCATTTTAGACTGCTGGGCATCTAATTAGATTGCCCATTGTAAAATAACTGTCACATAAAATATGTTAATCAAATAACATATTGTATGTTGTTGACTGGTGTAGGAGAGTAGGGTCTGCTTCCTATGGTCACCCCAACTTTTTGCTTTTGCTTTACTGGTTTTCGACTTAGATGTGGCTGTGGACCTGCTAATCAGACCCACAGCAAAGATGCACTCTCTCTAAATTCACACTATGTACTCTAGGTACATCCACAATTGGGAATTGGTTCACCTTATCAGCCCCTGTAGAAGTGTACCCTAGGTACTCAGGGCATAGGTGTGACCAAGGCCTACCAGGGGCTGCAGCATGTATTATGCCACCCCTGGCTGGCCACTCAAACTGACACAACTGGCTGACCACTCAGCTGGGGCAAGGTCGTGTAATCACCCCTTGCTTAGGTATAGTATTCCTATATCTACCCTTATATATAGACACACAGTAACCTATAAGTCACTCCTATGGCAGGCCTTAACAATCTTGGAGGCAGAGTGCTTGGTTATGTGTGAGATGGTGCTCTAGCATGAGCTGAGCCTGTCTGCAGCTTTCAGAACCATGTCCTTATAGTTGTTCTATGATATAGCCATACCATATACTCTTAAGTGCATTATAATCCTCGTGGTTGAATGCTAACTTTGGTTTGGCTTTATCTAAACATGGCGACGGGGGTAGCCTTCCACCCTTCTAGAGGGAGAAGAAATGTTGTTGTTGACTATCCCGGTTAAAGTTAACCAGAGCCCCAGCGTCACAAAATGGGCGCTGCTGCCACAGACATAAGTCTGACCTCCTGCTGCTGGGAGTCCTTCCAGTCACAGAGGTTTGGACAAAAGGTTTCCTGCCTGGAGAGGTGCGAGCACCACCCCAGACAGGACTCTGTGTATT
Source organism: Lissotriton helveticus (assembly GCF_964261635.1). Lineage (NCBI taxonomy): Eukaryota > Metazoa > Chordata > Amphibia > Caudata > Salamandridae > Lissotriton > Lissotriton helveticus. The sequence continues at coordinate 1,535,183,922 of NC_136067.1, forward strand.
GGGACAGGGAGGACTGAATAGATTGAGACACTGCCTGAGGCACATTAGGTGCTTCATGCATACCCCAGTTCAAACCTGTTGCTGGGGCACTCCAGCCCCAGCTCTGGCGCGAAACTGGACAAAGGAAAGGGGGTGTAACCACCCGCCTTCCTGGTCCCCCCCATAGGAGGGACCTAGGAACTAATCCAGCCCCTTTTAGCTGTATAAAGGTAGGAGCTGTGTCCTTAGACTTTAGATTTGATCCTGAACTGAAACTTGAACGAAACTCTGGACCTCCGACATTCTGCTGAAGCTGAAGACTGAAGAATCTCCCTTGTGGCCAAGGAATGACCACCCTGGGCACCCAGGCACCATCCAGCAAATCAACGGCTTGCTTTGTCGACCCTCCCGCTGGGACACGAGCACAGAGTCTGACAAGACCCAGACTTCCAGACCTCTCTGACCCTCTCTTCACGTCTGCAGCATAGCTGAGATCCGTGGAGGCGAAGAGACACGTGGGAACCGGCCATCTTGAAAAGTCCACGACTTGCTAACTGTGCAGCTCCTGAGGTATCCTCGAAGCTGTGCACTGGGGATTGAGAAGCCCCTAATCCGAGCTCCACCTGCACCGAAGATCAGCCCTCCACACTCCACGAGTTCTGCGTGGGGCCCTTCTGCTTGTGTTCTGCTCGACGCATTGTCCGGTTGCTGGCCCGCTGGCTAGTAGCCTCTGTGACGAGAATCCTTTTGAATCAACTCACTGGTCTGGTTGCTCCAGACTGGCCCTTGCCTCCCTGTAAAGGTGAGGCACCTCAGACCTTGGTGGTCTGCTTCCGAAGCCTTCTTTGAATCCCGCGTGGATTGCCTTTTGCGAGGCTTGTTGACTTCAATCCGGCGGTCGACCCCTCCATCTGCGAGAACCTTTGTGGGACAGCTCCTCTCCAGCATCTGGTTGTCCTCGACGCCTCCTGGTCCACGTGGCTGAAAAGACAAGCTTCACGACAACACCTGATTGCTCCTCGACGACGCCTTGTTCCTTCCTGGTTCCACCCGGTCACTGGCTAGTGACCCAGACTCTGTCCCCTCTGCTTTCAGGTCCTCTTCATCCTCGATCCGCCCTTGGATCCACCCGGACATCTTCCTCCTGGTCGCCTGCAGCATCTTTCTTCACAGGCTCCATAGACTTCAATGGCGAAACCCGACACATCTTCACACCTATGCACCCGCTTCCTGTGGGTGAGGTAACACGAGTACTTCGGTGCTCCCAAGGGTATTGACTATCCAAGTGTCTAGGTTTTTTGTTGTTTCCTTCTAGCTAGACCGGAAGTGTCCTGAATCCTTCTTTTTCTAAACTCTTAAGTTCCCATTGACTTAACATTGACTCACGCGTGTGCGTAAAGACACTGCACGCGCCGCCTGTGGGCCTCCTACTCCTAACCTAAGGTTCAGATAGTGTAGCCCCAGCGATTCTTTAGGCCCTAGGGCTTTCCTTTTCTAAAGTCGTGGTTCTTATCCCACTTACTTAGTATATGGTTTTACGCGCCCCTTGGGCCTGACTGTAAATTGTGCTATTTAAAGTATTTCTAAGAGTAACTTGTTATGTGCTTTTGCCTCTGATCTCATAAAGAGTTCAGAGGAGTGTATTAGTAAATAAATACATATATATTTTATATATATCCTGTGTGGTGTCCTTTCATTTGGTATTCAAGGGGTTACAGATGGTAAAACAGCTGGCTTTACACGCCCTCAAGAGTCTTTTCGCCTAAGACTGTTCCGTCCACGCTACCACTAGGATAGCTGGTCTATAAGGTTGACTTACAACCATCACCCTAAGGGTTGTTTGGACTGGTGCAAGGTGTTCACTAGAATAGTGAACATCATATACCAGGCCAACTTCTCACAACTGTTATGTGCTTAGTGCATGGCATTTTGTATTTTTTTTGTAATCTGAGCAAACGCCAGGAACGTGCTTTATTGCATTGCACATTTCCATAACTGAGCACAGCATGCTTCTCAATAAGCATTGAAGTGTTGCTCCAATCCAAATTTACTATTGAAAATAATTGGACTGAGTTTTGTCTAGATGAGGGTTGCAGCAAGAAACATATTTTTCACAAAAATGTAGAGTAAAGGATCAGCAAAATAAGTGTCATCATACATCTCAAATAAGGTAACCTGTGTGTGAGCTTATTTAATGTAGGGTTTTACACATTATCTTCTTTAACATCTAGCCAGAATGCCATTAAAATGCACTAGGCCAGAACACAGTATCACCAAACTCTAAGAACATATTTAGATAACTTTACCACACCATTTGGCCCTCAGACTGCATTATAGCCATGGCATTGTTGAAGCTCTGCTGATGTTTTGAGAGCTCTCATTATAATGACAAATTCTGTATTTTACAGTCATCTGTGAAAAATGTCCCATAATAGTCCAGAGAATAACAAAGCACAACAGTTTTCATTGTATTTCATGGGTACTCATTAAATATTTTCGACAGCTCCCTGTGAAATATGGGCTTTTATATCAATGAATTTTGTGCAACAAAAATACCAAATCTATCTATCTATCTTTCTATCTATCTATCTATCTATCTATCTATCTATCTATCTATCTATCTATCTATCTATCTATCTATCTATCTATCTATCTATCTATCTATCTATCTATCTATCTATCTATCTATCTATCTATCTATCTATCTATCTATCTATCTATCTATCTATCTATCTATCTATCCATCTATCTATCTATGGATGGCTATAGAGATATAAAGATAGACTATGAATATGTAACTATCACCATAGCTATCTACATAAATATGTAGATAGATAGATAGATATTCACTGAACAAACACAAGTTAAACTGGAATTAAATGTGGAGGAAGTAGTAAGATTTCAATTTATGTTGAAAAAAACTTTGAAATTCATTGAAAGAGCACTATTGTTTAAAAAACAAAAAACAATGAAATTCACCAGTTGTACTTAACTGACTTAAGTATAACTTAAACCGTCATAGATTTTTAGATGCTATCACTAATGTACTTTGTGAGGCCATAAGCAGTGCATCACAGCAGTGCAAGCACATTTCAGGTTTTTTTGGAGTCCCACAGGAGCACACAGGGTCCACAATGCTTGCTGCTGGCTCCAGTGAGAATCACGTGGGTTCACGAAAATCCCTGAATTTCCCCTTGAAACCCCCCATAATAGGTAAGGGGTCAGGGTACCCTTACCCTGCCCCATACTATCTTATTTTTTTACATTTTCAGAATACAGAGACCGAGTCCCTGTATAGTTGCTCAGGGGTGTTGTACATACAAATGTGCGACAGCCGGTCCATGTGATGTGGGCCTGTTCGTTTTTAAGTAGGGCCAAAAATGTATCAACTTGTGCACAGCTGCTGCCAATAGGCCCAGGGTGGCTACAGGTGTCATATATAACTATGACGCCTGGCTACACTCCCCGAGATCAGAGCAATAAATGTATCCTAAATGTAATCGTGAAGGATAAATATATTGATTATATATATTGATGATTTGACTTATAGAAAATATGATTTCAGCGTCTCAGCACCTGTACTGAAACTAACCAAAAACACTCCTGGATTCATTCCACTGACGACCTGATTTTGGCCCATTTATTGGGATGGTCTGTGATAGAGGCGACAGTGCAACGCCGAAACATTCGCCACCACCTTACCGCTCCAGCGCCCGCTCTGCGGCGCATGCAAAAACACCGGCTGAAAGAAGCCGAACTGGATGCCTCCGTGTTTGAAATAATAGTCATGAAAACCTGCAGTGGTTTAAGGTGTCAACAAGTCTAAACCGAGCAAAATCAACTTTGTGTGTGTGTCTTATTGACATTGTTCAGCCCACGTACAAGGCCAGGATGATGATTTACAGGAGAGCCCCTGGGCCGCTGCCAGCTGCGGATTTGCCTCTAAATTCCAAGCATATAAGGGAGGCTTATTTTCTAGCTGCTTTGATTAATTAATTTGTGAGGATTTAAAAAAAGTTTTTACAAGCCTTTTTTTTAAATGCTGCTTTAGCTTGAAACTGGCAAGACCACCCCGACACAAAATCTGGTGCTAAACCTCGGGACCATTAATCATTTCACTAACCTTTCGTTGCAACCTAGTTGTTGCTACTCTGTTTGCATAGCCTTTCATGCTACTGAAAAAATAAACTGACGCGTCCACGGCAATCCCAGAGGCTTACTCAACAGTTAGACATTCACCTTCTTGCCTTGCAACATGCTGGCGCTGTATCGCATGCTTCTGTTTTGAAAGCGACTCATAAAGGCACGAAAGGTCAAATATGTTAGCTAAGAGTCAGCAAACCCTTTCCACTTAGGTCATTTATGATTGCACTTAGAGAATATATTCTCTGCAAACATTAGGATGAAAGATAGCTCCTTATCTCGACATGGCTCCTTTGTCTTCAGATACCGTGAGGTTTGGTGAGAGAGGACAGGACAGGTGAGGCAGTCCCACGGCACTGACAGCAGTATCCCTGGGGGTGAAGGATAGCCTTACATATGTACTATTTGCAAACGTCTCCTGCCCAAGATGACACAATGCTAGTGATTGCATTTGGCAGGGATTTGCTAGAGATTAAGGTAAATCTCTGGGCAAAGTCAAGAAGCATGCTGCCATGGAGTTTGCTGCACACAACCTATAAAAGCTGATTATTCTTTTTGATGACCCACACAGGATCACATTACATTAAATCTAATTTAATCTCATTGCACGGACGTCAGCTCACCACAATGCCTGGGGTAGCCATCATGCACACTTTGATCTCTAATAACAACAAACGTCTGACCCCTTGTACCAGCCTTTTCCACAACACAGATTTTTAGAACTTGCTGAGTGTCCAGGGGAAAAAGAGAATGGTAAACTATGGGAAGTAAAGAGGGCCTTAGGGTCAGATGTAGAAATACATTTATCAGTCTCACACCCTGCAATTCATGAAATTACAGGGTAAGGGTCCTCTAAATAGCTTTTTAGTATATTCTAAACCCATTTTGCCATTCAGTATGGATTTACCGAATCATAAAATGGGTTTAGATTTTTTAAAAGGTTATTTAGGGCCTTTCTTCCAAATTGCAGTTCGAAATGCTAGAGGTCAATGATTTTTTACCCCAATTTCAGTCGCAAACTATTGATAGGTTAGTGACTTGTCAGGGGAAATGGTAATGTATTCGAAACTTTCCCTTTGTGTATGCAAAAAAAAGTTTGTAGTCGAGAGTGTTTCAGGGGACCACTGCCAACTCTTGAAAAACCTTTTATTAAAAAGTCAGTTTTTTCAATGCAGCCGTTTTCTTCAAGGAAAACGGCCTGCTTAAAAAATACACTATTTAAATGCAATCACTGGCATGGTGGTCTGCTAACGTTGACAGGCCACTATCTCTGTTATAGCATGCAATCTGAGTGAGATGCATCTTGATACCTACCTCATGTATAGTAATTAGGTAGGTCAAATTGTGACCCACTCTGAATCGTGATTTTGCAAACAAACCTGATAGTACATGCTTTGGTTCACAAAATCAGCATCAATTCTATAATAATCAGTGCACAATTTGCGACCATTTATTGCAAATGGATTCTTAGTACATTTGGTCTTTGGATGTTGTGTATACTTTTGGTTCTAGATGCTGCCTTCATGACCCCTAACAACAGGTGTCGTAAAGTCAGCAGTATCAAGATCAAGGGGTATTAATGGGCAAGGTAGGGATAGAAACTGCTACTACCCTGGCAACTCCTACTTTGAATCCACATTTTAAAGATGAGCTTTTATTTAACAAAATGAAAAAGGCCATGCAAAGAGGCATCTCTTTGTGGGGTGGCCACTGTAAATCACTGTTCCTTGACTTGGCACAGAAGGCATCAGGATTTGTATTTCCTATTTGGGAGGCATTATTCTGGAAATTTAATAACAAGGTAATTTCACGAGAGGACAAAAAACACAAGCATGGGTAAAACCAGCACCTTTAATATTCTACTCAATCAACTGTACTACAAGAAAGTTTTGTTCACTCTTGTGCAACAAAATACTTTTATCATGGTCTTTGGGTACTTCCAGTCCATGTTTTGAACCTTAATATTTGGTGAAGGTTTCAATTCAATATAATCATCTATATCACATTACGCAGTGTGATCTGCTGCACATTGTTGCCTGTACATGCCTACCAAAAGTTATGTTAGAAAGATGTGCACAGAAGAAGGTTTCTTTAAACGTTGCCAGCATACTTCTAAGTAAGAAAGTTGAGAACGTGTTTTAAATTTTATTAGGTGATAAAGTTAAGTATGCCTATTTGTTCAAAGAGAAAAACACCTATTTTCTTGAAATTATTCAGCAAAAAAAAGTTTTGGAGGAAAACTCTTCTGCAGAAAATAATCTTATAGAAAGTTTCTTTCACTGGTGACGTTGCATAATGATGAAAAGTTTTGCCACTTCAACGACTTTCAAAGTTTGTCTTAAAGTTTAAACAGCAGAACCTTAATTTCCACTGACATTCGTACTTTTGACCCCTTTGCTGCGGCGCAACTTCCGTCGCAGTGCTGGGACATTCCAATTTCGGGCGTGGCTCGAACTTCGTGCGCACAAGCCCACCGTGACTCATGACGGTCGGGGGCCGTCATGAGCATGGACGAGGCTAAAGCTTAGTAAAGATTTTCGATTGATCACACAGATATGATTCTGAGGTGGGGCTTTCAAGTGTCCTCCGGCCAGATCAGATCCCAAACTCTCTGTCTCTTTCTCTCTCTGTTTCCTCTCCCTCCTCTCTCTCTCTCTCTCTCGTTCTCTCTGTCTCTCTCTCGCACACACACACATATACACCACGCTCTCTCTCCTGATATATGGGTACATTTTATTATTATTTATTTATCTATCTTTATAGTGCACACACTCACACACCTTGCATTAAGGTAATTTTGCAGCACTAACTTTATATACATTCCAATGTTGTGTGATGCTTGGGCTAAATCTAAACTTGTAAATCATTAGAATTTTTGTAAACGGACAATACTGTAGGAGAATATGACACCACTTCAGACTTACTATGAAAGTGTGCCAGAACTAAACCCTTACACATATATGACAGTGGAGCCCTATTTTGTAGAATAGGAATTTTCAATATGAGACTAGCATCCAAAGCCAAATAAAAAGTGAGAATTTTTTGGCTGTAAGTTTGCTTTTCAGTTCTGTTCTGAAGGTCATTTGTTTACATTCTCAATTGTTGGACTTGCTTCTTTCTGCAGGGTCATCCCCTGAATTTGTGCCTTCACTCCTTCATTGTTTGCTGAATTTGTTTTCATTGGCCTTAGGACTGCTAATCAGTGCTAAAGTTCTAGTGCTTAATACATGGTAAAATTGGCTTATACCCAATTGGCATATTTAATTTACTTGTAAGTCCCTAATACAGTGGCAATATATGTGCCCAGGGCTTGCAAATTAAATTCTACTAGTGGGCTTGCAGCCCTGATTGTGCCACCCACTTCAGTAGCCTTTAAACATATCTCAGGTCTGCTATTGCAGCCTGTGTGTGCAGTTTTAAACTGCCATTTCAACGTGGTAAAATAAACCCTTCCTTTTCAATACATATAAGTCACCCCTGCGGTACACCCTGTACAGCCCTGAGAGTAGGGTGCAGTATATTTTAAAAGTTGAACATGTACCTTCATGTTTTACTTGTTCTGGTAGTGAAAAACTCTTAAATTAATATCTCACTACTGCACTACTAGCTTTCTCATTGGATAACATTGGAGTTACCTTATTACACTTAATAATCTGTAATATGAGAACAGGTAATTAGTTCATGTTTGGTGTATTTGGAATTGTAATAAAAAATCACCTTTCGTAGTAAAGCTTGATTTTAAATTACAATTTTGAAAAGGCCACTTTTAGAAAGTGAGGTGCAGGGAGTAGAATTTAGTATTACTTGAATTACTCTGAGTCAGGACTGGGGGCACGAAGGTGCTTATGAGTTATTAGCAGCCACTATTTTGTTTTAAACTTTAGGCATTGATTACATTGGATTGGTTAGCTAAGCTGTTTATTTTATTTGTTTTAGAAACCCCTGACCTAGAGCATTGGGGGCTCGAAATTCATTGGATACTTACACATCGTGCATACTTCAAATTGAGATTTTTATCTGCACGTACCGTTCTAAAAAGTCTGGAGTGGCATGCAGTTGGTATTAGAAGAGTTTAATAAAGATTACAAATTCAATCACACTGTCTCCATTGTGATGAAGAGTATAAAGCAATTTGACGCAATAAGGAAAGGTAGAAATACGTGGGTTAGAAGAATCTATAGTGGAGTACTTGGATGAATCGGTCATAATGGAGGGATCAGTTCCCATTTGTTTGCAGTGCGACAGTTTGGAGCGCGAGAGGAGTCCCCTTTTTGAATACTTTTAGAAAGTTGGCATTTTCCTTCCTTAGAAATTTAGTGCCTGTAGCCTTTCCCTGGATCACATGACTGGGTGTGGCTGACAGCTGGCCTCTGTCTAGTCCTCCTAAACAGCCACACAAAATGGAGAGATTAGGTGTGCCTGGATGGGTCATCACTAGCAGGATGGGAGGGAGGAGTTGGGTACAGCCCTACTTACAATTTAACTGGCTGGGTCCTGCTTCCATACAAAGGCTTACATATGCCTTGCAGTTATTCTGACAGGGAAGGTAGGATGCCTGGGCTCTTTAAAGGCAAACCTCTCAAAGCTTATCCCCACTTCAAAGGCACAACTGTCTATAAATATTGGCCCTCAGACACCAACTTTTCAGTACACTTCTGGACCTGTGGATACTCTCTCAGGAAGAAGGTCTGCTGTGCTGCTGAAATGACTGCCACTCAACTGGACTGCTACTCTGAAGGACTGATGCACTGCTGTGCTTACCTGCTGCCCTCTTATCTGGATGAAAAGGACTGGGCTGGCATCTGTTGAACCCAGGACCCCAGAGTGACTCCAAGGGCTAGCTGGCTGGCTTCTCGACTTGAGCCTCATGGACAGAAGACTCCAACCACCATGACATCAGCACCTGGACTTTGCCAGCTGTGAGTCTACCCAGCCAAGTAGTGCCACCCCAGTCATGGACATTTGGAAGTGGGCCTGCAGTGGATCCAGTGGAACTGACGCATCACCTCTGCTACATGGTGCAACTCCAAGTAGAAAATATGCATCCCTGCTGCTGCGTGGATCTCATCCATTTGAAAGACCCACATCTCAGCCCGCCGCCTCATCATAACTACCGCTGTATGACGTATCCTCGGCACAGGCCCTCACATCGCACATTGACGGCAACCTAGATGAGTACGCCTGACTCCGCGTCACAGCATCGGGGCTCCTCAAACCTAACGCATCGCTCTGACTGCGTGACCCATCCTCGACATCAGACTTCCCATCACAAGCCCTCATCAATGGGATCCTCGATGACGACACAAGACCTCACATCGCAGCCTCACCGCATCTCGGAACCGAAGCATCATTTCGGCTGCACCACACATATTGGACGAGGACACTCTCAACCCACTACAAACCAGGATTTAGGATACTTTGCTCGGAGGGTCTAACTTGGTGCCTGTAGCCAGCCAACCCTTGCTTTATCATAGTTGGCCTGAACCCATGACCTTGTCCCGGTCTGGAACAACTAGATATCTGCCGTTTGCACTTTGTGCTTTTGCCACTATTTTCACTGAAATCTTTACAATTACATATTTGCATTTCTACTGATTGGATTTTTGTCATTTGAGTTTCCTTTTATTTATTAGAAATTACTCTATTGTTCTAACCTGGCGTGGGATTATTTGTGTGAGTTGTTCTCACTTAATTACTGTTACATAAATACTTTACACGTTGTTTCTAAGATAAGCCTGACTGCTTTGTGCCAATCTACTAAAGGGTTGAGCACAGGTTAAGTTAGGGCTGGCTTGTGCCTCACCCTGATGAGGATTGTGGCTGTTGTTTGACCAGGGCTTACACGTCAGTCAACTAACACCTCAATTTCCCACACCAATGGATCACAAGAGAACTCAAAATATTGCTGAAAGTTGTAGATACAAAGACAGACCTTCAAAGCACCAGGCAGGAAAGCAGCTTCTTTCAACTGATCCCCAGTACATTCCAGCACTCTTTCGTTTCTCACATAATAAGTAACCTCATATCATTCCATGTCACCTTGTCCTACCAAAAATCATTACACCTATCATTTTGGACCAAAAGAAAATACAAAAAAGGGTAATACAAAAGAAAATTGTATTATACTGTAGCAAGAATTAACACTAATCAAAAATGAGATGAAATATACCTAAGTCATTGAATTATCAGAATTAAAAAATTAGCATCACTAGAGTACACAACCAACAATTTGGGCAATCGTAGGAGAATAATTGAAGAAACAACCAAACAATACAATGGTAAAAGATAACATAGTGATATTACAAAAAACATCTATATGCATATTGCGCAATATAGAATAAGCTCAAATTGTGGTAAAGTGTATAACACCACAAGTATAAAGGTTTCAAAAAATATTTAATCCAAGCAGGAGTCACTATGACACATTTGGACCAAAATTCGTCAGAACTCCTTCCCAGCCTTGAGGCCAGAGAGAGCCCTTCACCCACTTGAAGGTCCTTCACATGATGGACCAAAGAAGCTGGAAATACCTTTCTTTACAAATACTGAAATTTTCACCAGACCTTCATCAACAATATGCCAACATGCTTGGTTTACTTTGCAAATTATATCAACACATTTCTTGTATTTCCCATGTTCTTTAAGGATCACTGACATAATATCGAGGGACATAATATCGACTATCAAAAATATCGGCGACAAAATATCGACAGACAGAATATCGAGTTTGTATCTACAAACAGGTAAGTACAAAAATATCGAGTAAAAAATATCGTTTACAAAAATATAGTTTATAAAAATATCGACTTTATTAAAAACAATGTTAAATTAAATTAATATTAAAAATTAATTACTAAAATATACTTAAAAATACTTAAATTAACGTATAATAATTAAATAATTAATGAAAATTATAAAAAATGTTTTACAATCATATTTGGTTTAAAACATATATATATAGTAACATAATATAATTAAATAATATCCAATATTATTACCGTACGATAGCGGAAGTGCAAAAATTACTATTCCCACTCCAGAGAGTGCAACTTTAGGGAAAGCGTTGGATAGCGTAGGGATAAAAATTACTATTCCCACTCCAGTGAGTACAACAGTAGGGAAAGCGTTGGATAGCGTAGGGGTAAAAACTTACTATTCCCACTCCAGTGTGTGCAACAGTAGGGAAAGCGTTGGATAGCGTAGGGGTAAAATTTACTATTCCAACTCCAAAGAGTGCAACAGTAGAGAAAGCGTTGGATAGCGTAGGGGTAAAAATTACTATTCCCACTCCAAATAGTGCAACAGTAGGGAAAGCGTTGGATAGCGTAGGGGTTAAAATTACTATTCCCACTCCAAAGAGTGCAACAGTAGGGAAAGCGTTGGATAGCATAGGGGTAAAAATTACTACTCCCACTCCAGTGAGTGCAACAGTAGGGAAAGCTTTGGATAGCGTAGGGGTAAAAATTAATATTCCCACTCCAAATAGTGCAACAGTAGGGAAAGCGTTGGATAGCGCAGGGGTTAAAATTACTATTCCCACTCCAGTGGGTGCAACAGTAGGGAAAGCGTTGGATAGCGTAGGGGTAAACATTACTATTCCCAATCCAGTGGGTGCAACAGTAGGGAAAGCGTTGGATAGCGTAGGGGTAAAAATTACTATTCCCACTCCAAATAGTGCAACAGTAGGGAAAGCGTTGGATAGCGTAGGGGTTGAAATTACTATTCCCACTCCAGTGGGTGCAACAGTAGGGAAAGCGTTGGATAGCGTAGGGGTAAAAATTACTATTCCCACTCCAGTGGGTGCAACAGTAGGGAAAGCGTTGGATAGCGTAGGGGTAAAAATTACTATTCCAACTCCAAAGAGTGCAACAGTAGGGAAAGCATTGGATAGCGTAGGGGTAAAAATTACAATTCCCACTCCAAATAGTGCAACAGTAGGGCAAGCGTTGGATAGGGTAGGGGTTAAAATTACTATTCCCACTCCAGTGGGTGCAATAGTAGGGAAAGCGTTGGATAGCGTAGGGGTAAAAATTACTATTCCCACTCCAGTGGGTGCAACAGTAGGGAAAGCGTTGGATAGCGTAGGGGTAAACATTACTATTCCCACTCCAGTGGGTGCAACAGTAGGGAAAGCATTGGATAGCGTAGGGGTAAACATTACTATTCCCACTCCAGTGGGTGCAACAGTAGGGAAAGCGTTGGATAGCGTAGGGGTAAAAATTACTATTCCCACTCCAGTGAGTACAACAGTAGGGAAAGCGTTGGATAGTGTAGGGGTAAAAACTTACTATTCCCACTCCAGTGTGTGCAACAGTAGGGAAAGCGTTGGATAGCGTAGGGGTAAAAATTACTATTCCAACTCCAAAGAGTGCAACAGTAGAGAAAGCGCTGGATAGCGTAGGGGTAAAAATTACTATTCCCACTCCAAATAGTGCAACAGTAGGGAAAGCGTTGGATAGCGTAGGGGTTAAAATTACTATTCCCACTCCAAAGAGTGCAACAGTAGGGAAAGCGTTGGATAGCGTAGGGGTAAAAATTACTATTCCCACTCCAGTGAGTGCAACAGAAGGGAAAGCGTTGGATAGCGTAGGGGTTAAAATTACTATTCCCACTCCAGTGGGTGCAATAGTAGGGAAAGCGTTGGATAGTGTAGGGGTAAAAGTTACTATTCCCACTCCAGTGGGTGCAACAGTAGGGAAAGCGTTGGATAGTGTAGGGGTAAACATTACTATTCCCACTCCAGTGGGTGCAACAGTAAGGAAAGCGTTGGATAGCGTAGGGGTAAAAATTACTATTCCCACTCCAAATAGTGCAACAGTAGGGAAAGCGTTGGATAGCGTAGGGGTTGAAATTACTATTCCCACTCCAGTGGGTGCAACAGTAGGGAAAGCGTTGGATAGCGTAGGGGTAAAAATTACTATTCCCACTCCAGTGGGTGCAACAGTAGGGAAAGCGTTGGATAGCGTAGGGGTAAAAATTACTATTCCAACTCCAAAGAGTGCAACAGTAGGGAAAGCATTGGATAGCGTAGGGGTAAAAATTACTATTCCCACTCCAGTGGGTGCAACAGTAGGGAAAGTGTTGGATAGCGTAGGGGTAAACATTACTATTCCCACTCCAGTGGGTGCAACAGTAGGGAAAGCGTTGGATAGCGTAGGGGTAAAAATTACTATTCCCTCTCCAGTGGGTGCAACAGTAGGGAAAGCGTTGGATAGAGTAGGGGTAAAAATTACTATTCCAACTCCAAAGAGTGCAACAGTAGGGAAAGTGTTGGATAGCGTAGGGGTAAAAATTACTATTCCCACCCTAAATAGTGCAACAGTAAGGAAAGCGTTGGATAGCGTAGGGGTTAAAATTACTATTCCCACTCCAAAGAGTGCAACAGTAGGGAGAGCGTTGGAAAACGTAGGGGTAAAAATTACTATTATCACTCCAGTGGGTGCAACAGTAGGGAAAGCGTTGGATAGCGTAGGTGTTAATATTACTATTCCCACTCCAGTGAGTGCAACAGTAGGGAAAGGGTTGGATAGTGTAGAGGTAAAAATTACTATTCCCACTCCAGTGGGTGCAACAGTGGGGAAAGCGTTGGATAGCGTAGGGGTAAAAATTACTATTCCCACTCCAGTGAGTGCAACAGTAGGAAAAGCGTTGGATAGCGTAGAGGTAAAAATTACTATTCCCACTCCAGTGGGTGCAACAGTAGGGAAAGCGTTGGATAGCGTAGGGGTAAAAATTACTATTCCCACTCCAGTGAGTGCAACAGTAGGGAAAGCGTTGGATAGCGTAGGGGTAAAAATTACTATTCCCACTCCAAAGAGTTCAACAGTAGGGAAAGCGTTGGATAGCGTAGGGGTCAAAATTACTATTCCCACTCCAAAGAGTGCAACAATAGGGAAAGCATTAGATAGCGTAGGGGTTAAAATTACTATTCCCACTCCAGAGAGTGCAACAGTAGGGAAAGTAAATACTTCATATATTATTTAAAAATATATAAATTAATACCTATAAAAAATTAATTAAAAGTAATTACCAATTTAATATAATATAATAATTAATCAATTTAAATTACAAATTAAAATTAAATATTACAATTAGTTACCTATTAATACAAATTACTTACAAATTAACAATTAATTGTTTAACAATTAATTCAAATTAAATACAAATAAATAAATTGAATTATTTAATTAATTATGAATAAATTACTTCCGACCCTATTCCCCTATAAACCCACAACCTGCTACAGAAAATAAATTAGTAAAATTAACATAATTAGCAATTAATCAATTAAGTAAAAATAATTGGCAATTAAAATGTAATTAATTACCCATAAAAAAATAATTAACAATTAATTCTAAATAAATACCAATAAATAATTTAACATATTTAATTAATTATAAATAAATTACTTCCCACCCAATTTCCCTATAAACCCACAACCCGCTACAGAAAATAAATTAGTAAAACTAACATAATTACCAATTAGTCAATTGATTAAAATTAATTGCCAATTAAAATTTAATTAATTACCAAATATAAATTAATTAACAATTAATAAAAAATTAATACCAATAAATAAATGTACATATTTAATTAATTATAATTAAATTACTTCCCACCCTATTCCCCTATAAACCCACAACCGCTACAGAATTAAATTACGCAAAAATTTAAAAAACACAATTCATTAATTAAAATTAATTATAACATAAATACACACTTTTCACTCATATAATAACATAAAAACACTATAAAAAAATGATATTATTAAAAATTCGATAATTTTAATAACCTATATTATATACTTCGATATTTTAACTTTCTATATTTTTAACATTCGATATTACATTACTTACCTTAAATACGATATTTTTGATGTCTATATTCTGTCCATTCGATATTTTGTCCATTCTATATTTTAAACTCGATATTATGTCCATTCGATATTTTTTACTCGATATTTTGACTGTTTACCGTTCTTTAATATTCAGATGTATTATTTTATTTAAGATTTTGGAGTTCCTTTTATTCACCTGTTTTTGCCTTGCTTGCTGGCTTGCCATGGAGGAAGCTGGGTGGTGTTTTTAGGACACCACCATTAGGCTTTTCACGAGACTTGAGGAGGATTCATCCTTCCACAATTGTGATAAATATAAATAATTGTGATAAGCTTTACTTGTTTACCTTTGACTCGGCTGTTTTATCTTTTTGGGCATGGTAATAGACAACGCATGTGGGTCCATGGGCTCTGTGTGAGTTATGTGACTTTTGTGATATTTATCCTCGGACTGCTCCTAACACGACTATTTACCTTTTTGATACTTGGTTTTATGGACCAGACCACGCATCCCGGCATATGGGCTAATTTCCAATTCTGATAATTTATTCTTTTTGCTTATTTGTTACATAGTGACTGAATCACTTCCCATTTTTGTATCTTTTGCACAGCGTTACAACATGGATCACCACTGCAGACAAGCGATGGGCATTGCAATTTGGTAAGCCCACCAACTCCACTGTGATTGGTGCTTTTGGTGATTTTCAGTTATTGTGATGTCAGTATTTCTTCTTACCGGTAATTCATGTAGAACATTGATGGCCTCGTCAGTTTTAGGCAATGCATTGTTTCTTGTGCATTTGGGGTCAGGACAGAAGTATGATGATATTCATCACCTGGAAGGTTCTTCTTTTATACTATCATCACTATGCTTTGATGATTCCTCTCTTTTTCTAGGTTGTTACAAATCTGTCTAGAGGAAGACCCTGTCAAATAATGTTTAAGGGTCGAAACATCAACTGTTCCATCTTAACCACATTTGAATTAATGACTGAATTCTGAAAAACCCATTCAATTAACTTTTGTTTAGGGTTCTATCGAGAAATTGATGTTCGGTTGGTTCAGACTGTTTTGATTATGCACATTGTATATTTTCTGCACTTTTTTCACTTATTTTCACTCTCCCTATGCCTTGACATGTAGCAACTTTCCACAGATTTGAAATCTCACCTTATTAATGCAATGTATGGAACGATTGAACTGAAAAGTTTCAAAATCAATTGTTGTGGTAACAGGGTCTTTGAATGGAATGTCCCTGCTAATGTGTCAAACTTTTGCTAACTGATTGCCTTTCGAACGTTTGTTGTATTTATGGATTTTCATAATCTCTGCTACCAGATCTCTTTGAACGTTTCTCCTCTTTGAACCACCCTTCAACCACAAAGGTTTAGTTCTGAGTCCGAGACTCAACCATTTAGGTGAACAAAAGGTGAAATTCTAGTTGGGTTTAGTTCAATAAGCCCACCAAGTATCATGCAATACACACAACACATTCACTTCAGTGATTACATCAAATTTGCTGCTTTCAGCATACAATTTCTGACCAGTCTATTAATGCGCTCTCTCTCTCTCTCTCTCTCCCTCCTTTAACGTATGGAAATATAGGTTGGTCCCGAGGTGTGTAATGGCCACCTCGCTGATGACATTTTACTTCTTGCTTTACTTCATCGTAGGTTATTAAGACCATAGCAATACATTTGCAAACAAATTCATCCTTCAAAAATTCCAAAACATAACTTGTTGTGACAAAACATACACATCTAGTGGTATTCACTTTGTAAAATAATCCACTTACAAACACCCAACCCCTCTGAAGTCTGTGAAAGGTCATATGGGCCATAAAAGTTTGTAGTGTCGGGATCGGCTCGGAATGAATGATACACACACTGCTATGCTGGGTCATTAGACTGCCCCCACATCAGGGCTAATCTTTATTTAAATACGTCACCACTGGAACATACCATCGCTCCTTATATCATGAGGTCACAAGGTTAAATTCCCTCAAACATTCATGGTGGATGCACCGAACACTGCGCTCCACCCCAAACACAACCCCTCAAAAATAACTTTTCAACATTCTGTATGGTTCCACCCCTCTTTTCACTGTTCACTAGCATTACTTTACACCACAAAGTCACAATACTTCTATGAGGGAATAGGATCAGCACATAGGTTGTATTAGTGAATATACCGTCACTGGTTCTGAGAACCAGCCACCGGCATAGCTGACAGTTCCAAGGAATGATGAAATCTCAGGGAGCGGACCATTTAGCCAGAGTTCCATCATGTTGCTCCACGAGGGAGGCCTTTCCCATTCAGGCAGACTTATCATCATAATCACTGCCCAGTCCCCCACAAGCTACTCTGTCATCATTCTGCTTACTATGATTCTTGGGAACAGTACATTGACTCCAGAATGTCTTTAAAAATTTGACCTTTCCAGTATTCATTTCAGTTCCTTTTCAGGCAGACACCATGATACCCTGGACTGTGGCAACTGGACAGGGTGCTGGGTCAAAGGGAAGCCCAAACTTGCTCCCAGGTTTCTTGTCCTTTACCAATATCAGTTGCGCATGTGCAGCTTATGGTGTCGGGCTATCCATTACTTACTGACTTTGACATTTTGAAAGGGCACATAATTCTTTGGGAATGCCCGGTCCTATTCAGGGTGATGGGGAACCGTGTCTGCCACTCGACGGCCTAGACAAACTAGACTATGAGTCAGAGCGATTGTCACACCTGTAGTCTGTCATTATTCACTCAGGAGTGAGTAAATAGCCCACTCTATGGTTTGGTCCATAGCTTGAGCTATGTGATTGATTTTGGCCACAGACAGGGCTTGATGCACCACAGGTCCTGCACGGAGCCTGTATGGTGCACAGGGAATGCTTTTTTTAAATTTTATTAGAGAGATGACAAACAAACAAGATCCATCAAACAAACAAATATTATATAGTACAAAATACGTCATTCTCAACTTTTGCATTTTACCCCTCAACCCACCCATTCCCTCCCCCCGGGGGGTCGCTAAAGGAGGATCAGACAATGACGGAGAAAAAAGACCAAAAAGGGTATAAACAACGTAACAAATTTAAAGAGGCAAGAAAAGATAGATTAGAGCATAGAGAAAACAAACATCATAAAGATTTGGAGTTTAGAAAGGGCATCCAAAAGCTTCACAATATCATATAGCAAGATCATTTCATCAAAGACTCCTCCCCACAATTTCCGATTTTTAACTTTCTTCGTTAATCCAATTGATTAAAGGAGCCCACATCAATTCCCCCTCGCCTCGCCTCCTAGGTCCCCTCCTCTTATAGACCGATAACTCCCACTTCCCAGTATTTATGAATTGGGCCAGCCATTCATGCACTTTCGGGGGGGGGGGAAGGATCTAACCACACCGTAGCTATACACAATCTCAAAGTTGCCATTGCTTCCTCTATGGTTCCGTCAAGTTCAGGTCAACTACCCCCAGTACTATAGCCTGAGATGATAATTGTATCCTAATTCCAAACACTAGTTCTAAATGTTGCTTGATTTCATCAATAAATCGGGTCAGACTAGGGCA
Source organism: Lissotriton helveticus (assembly GCF_964261635.1). Lineage (NCBI taxonomy): Eukaryota > Metazoa > Chordata > Amphibia > Caudata > Salamandridae > Lissotriton > Lissotriton helveticus. Next base: position 1,535,202,452 of record NC_136067.1, read on the forward strand.
TGATGAAAACATGTGGATAATATCTACCGCCAGCTCCCCACATCTAGGGCATCTAATGCCCGCTACCCCGCCCCATTGTTGAATACGATGTGGTGTTATGTAGAGGTTAAACCATGTTTTGAAGCCTTGGACCTGGAGGTTTGCGGACATAGTAGCAGTACGACTAAGTTCAAGTGAATCTTCGCAAGCCTCCTGTCCAGCATGTAGTCCAATCAGCCATCGATTGAAGTGCTTGGAAAGATCGTCCTTCCTTTTTTCATTCGCCATTTCATAGATCGTAGAGATAGACGACTGCCCCCCCTTTACTACTTCCACAAATGGGATACTAATCCATTCGACAGATTTCCTTAAAAAAATAGCCTGAATCTGCAAGAATTTAAAAAAATGGCGATTACTAATGCCAAATTTCTGTTTTATACCTTGAAAAGTAAATACCCCTGTTTGTGAGACCACGTTTCCAATTACATTAACCCCTAATGCGGTCCATTCTCTAAAATACCCCCTCTGCATCCAAAGCATTCTCTGTGGGTATTGCACAGAGAATGCTTTGGATGCAGAGGGGGACGAAGTCAGGCCCAGTCAATGTCCAGCGAAGTCCAGAGTGTCCAGTCGGTCAAAGGTCAGTGGTTTCTTGATCAGAATTTTGTCCACGTTAAATCTAAGGTCCAACAGTCAGGTAAGCTTTTATGTACCCACAGGAGAGGGTTGGACAGATTCAGGGGACCCTCCTAGGGGAGGGTCAGGGCATAGAGGAGGTTACTCCCATCCTTTGCCCAGTTTCGAGCCAGAGCATGAGCCAATGGCTCTCAGAACTGGTTTGGACTGGACTATGCACAGGGAGGCCAAGTGTGCCCCAGATGCAGACTTTTAGGCACTTTGGAAGTGCACCCACCAATCCACAATATACTAAATCCTGTCTGGGAGGTGGTCACACCTCCCTGTGGCAGGATGCCTATTGTCCTACCTTCCCCTGCTCAAGCTTGGCTCAGCAGCAGGAAGGCAGAAATGTGTCTCTGGTTGACAGCAACCATTTTGATTTGCCCGGGTCGAGAAGGCTGGTACCGGAAAGACAAGTGACCCCACCAAGCTCGCTTAAGAAGAGTGGAAACATACCTCCCACAACTGTTATCGGTGTAGGAGGCATGATTCCAAGGTGTTTGAAACCAAACACGACATGTTTTCGAGATAGCATTTACTGCGAGGTTATAATGCACCTCTACCTATATGTCTGGCTGTGTCACAGACAACCCGGGAGAATGGTCTCCGAAGGCTGAAGAGGGGCTCTGCTAATGCAGGGGCACCCTCTCATGTAAAACCCAGCATCCTGCCTTCTGGATTGTCAAGGAGTGCCTTAGGGGGGTGACTTATGAGTTTTAAGTCTAGTGACCTATAGATTTCGTAAACCTATATCTAAAGTAAGTGGTGCAAGCACTAGTATACACATGCTGCAATGGCAATGGCAGGGCTGTAGCTCCATTTTGGATGGCCTCTCATGGTGGGCATAATACATGCTTCAGCCCATGGGTGGCCTCTGGGGTACCTGTGCCCTGGGTACAAGTGTACCATATACTAGGGACTTATAAAAGTACCCCAGTATCTAATCTGGAGTGTACCTAAGTACATGTCTAACCTTTTAAGGAGAAAGCAGATGGACTGGGGTTCTGATTAGCAGGATCCCAGTCAGACTAGTCAAAAACAGTGTAACATCAAGCAAAGAGTGGGGGTAACCATAAGAAGCAGATCCTACTTTCCTACAGTGTAGTTATATAGTTCATAAGCTTAGCCATTTGCTTTAAACTCTGTTCTGTACTATACTGCTGCTTTGGGTTATGTACGGTCCACTTCACCACAGAAGTGTTCTGCGGCTGATGCAATACAATGTATACTGATGTTCATTCAATCAACCAGAGCTATGATGGCTGCCATGGATTTGTATCCCTACTAGTATGGGTCAAATGACACACATCTCACTGAGTTTGATGATAAGATTAACTATTCCTTCACCCAGTGTTATACTGTATCAATTTTTTTTATTGTAATATCGACTTAACAAAGCATTCCTGATATTTTGCCGCTAGTTCACAAATATTCATAGCACGATATATTAGTAGTTGTTTGTGATGCATTTGTGAAGTGATTGGTTGTGCATATGCCAGTAACGATGCTGCTAGAAATAAGTCGGGTGTGTTAGTGGTGCAATACGTGTGTTCCCTGCTCAAACTGATCCGATTAACCCTGTGTTAAGTGCAGCCCTCTTACAGGAAGCAGATGTACACCTGATTTGGCACCAAATGTAGTTTAATGGTACAGAGTCGGAGCACCAAAGTACCAGGAAGAAAAGTGGCTCCTTTCAACTGACTCCTAGTACATTCCAGCCCTTTTTAGTTCCCCACGCTCTAGGTAACCTCATAACATAAAATTCCATGTCTCCTTGTCTTACCACAATCCACTAAAAAATCCAATGGATTACAATTTTTCATGTAGGTTCTCCACTTAGAGGAAAGACTCAGCATCCTTAAGCATTGCTCCATCACATATCTGCATAGTTTAAATTTTTTGTTTCTCCACTGGAAAACATTTTTCTCAAGACAAAACTCTGTTTCCTATAACCCACACAATTAACATATGCTCTCTCCCCATTTACAGCCTGGAAACATGTTCACTTGTGTGTTTAACAGCAGTACATTTAGATGAATTGACAAGATGGAAAAATACTCAAGAGATATACTGGAATTATCAAAAAACACGTGTTTGTGGGTCTTCACCTATATGAGCTGATAGGCTCACCAGAGATTGCCCACCAATCCATCACTGAGGCTATTTTGTAAATTTGGAAAATAAATCATGCTGTAAAAATGTCCACATTCAATCTTTGCTCATCTTTGAAATATTTCAACAAGTCTAAATCCTAGAATCTGGATTGTAAATTTACATTTACAAAGTGGTCTTTTTTCATAATTAATTTCAGTTTAGTTGTATAAAATAATTAGACCTTCAATAATAGAGACCGTAACAATTCCTATTATTTCTTTGCCCTGGAAATACCTTTACCTCGAGTCTCTGATCTTTTCAGGGTGAGTGCAAATGGTAACTATGAGTTTTGGGGAAAAAACAAGCAAATATCTGACTTACTGCACCCATTTCTTAATCTTTCTCCCCATTATTCTACCCATAATTTTTCTGGCTTGCAGTATGTGAAATCTCTGAGCTACTCACTGTGGACCTGCAGCATTCCTACAAAATGTGTAATTCTGACAGGGTGTTTAACTCCTGTTACCAGCCCGGTCAGAGTTATTGAGCAACTTGTAATGACAGCCTTAGGGCCTAATTATGATGTTGGGTAGACTTTCGACCATCACCTTTGCAGTCTTGTGACCGACAGACCTCTGGTCAGCAGTCCTGGCACAGCAATTACAATGCGGCTGCACATGGCGCTGTAAACAGGCCATAGCACAAGCTCCTATAGACAAATGGGAGAATCTGTTCATCCCTACACTGCATGGCAGGCACCTCCCTGCACTGTGTGGCAGGTGCCTCAAGGTCACTGCCACACAGTGCAGGGATTAACAGAAGGGCACCATAGGTGCCCCCTTGGCCCCCAATTGGAGGTCGCAGGTTGAAGGCGGCTCTGCCGCGAGTCCCCAATGTCGCTTTCCAACAGGCTTTCCATATTGGAAAGCCTGACATGGAAAGTCTATCAGAAACCGACATGGTGATCCCTACGGCAGAAACTGCGTCCATAGTGATTATGTACCGGTCTCCGACTGGCCAACGGGCTCCTTGAGCCCATCGGAATTCAGCCGGAATGACTGTCCGGTTTCAGTTTCAACAATTTGCATTGTAATGTGGCGGTCGAAACTGAAACCACGATGAGACTTGGAAAGACTTCAACCTGCTGTCGGAAGCTTTCCAACCCTCATCGTAATTAGGGCCTTAGTGTTTCAAGTCCTAAGTCTAGAAATGGGGAGTATTATGTGATTGTTTTGGTTGTCACAGGGTAAGATTGATTATTCTCAAAGTAAAGACCAGTAGTGAGCAACTTCAAAATTGAAAGGTCTCTGGAATCACTTCTGGAGTCAGCGAGCATATTTTGTTGATTTAGGAACAGTTTTTACATACACACGAGGATTGACAGATTTACTGTTATATGCGGTGTACACCCAAGATCAACCAGTTATGAAAATGCAGAAAAATACATCAAGGTCTAAGTTGTTTGAATGCAAGTGAATAAGGCAAATGTTCACACTTTGTTAACTGTTAACTCTCAATTATGGCTCAGTCCCAGCTAAAGGCTCAATGTAGGGGGAGGGTCTTCCAAAAATAGTGTTCCCCTTTGGAATCATTTAAACATATGTTGAAACATTATCAAGGAACCCAAATGTATGACCGCCTTGCCCCATTCACAACAAATGTGATCCACATTCATCAACAGCAGATATTTTATGATATTATCATATCATTAATACATGATAAAGACAGTACAGCCAAAATGCAGGTGCTCCAAGTGACAGCGCAGTGCAAGTGAATAATGGTGAACAAAACAATATAGATAACACAATGTGAAGAGAATATATACAATATATACAGAGGCCCCCACCAATGAGACACACGCTGCTTTGAAACATGACGATGATTACATTCCAGCTTAATCAGTCAAGGTTATGGTTAGGACCCAAATAGTCTTCTTTCTTGACACCTGAGAGTGATAAGTATGGGGTCTTCCTCCAGACAGAAAGATGGTGGCAGCAACCTACAGAAGTAAATAACATACAAACTGTCAAAAAACTCAGATAATCTGGTGCTTGTGTGGGTAAGTCCAACAAAATGATGAATAGACCTCATTTGACGAAAGAATTCTGGTGTGTTCAAAATATAATCTAAGAAATTGATCGTCATGACCTGAATTTAATTATTCAACAACAGGCTATATTCACTCAAAATTAAATTACGTGAAAGATAAACCCTTGACTAGGCAGAACACTAGGCAGAGAGTTGTGTGTCAGTTATAGTATGCAATGGTCTGTAGGCCGACGTTCCGAATGATTTTCACACATCAAACCCTAAGGTTATACGCTAAGAATGAACAGTGGCGCTTTTATTCCAATGGAAATGGAAAACTAATGTGAAAAATTAATTTCATTGTGGAGAAATCCTTATATGTGTGCTATCATCGAATATCCTTCCCCCATGCATGAATATGGCCTTTTGTTGACTTATTTATCTTGAGGTCACGATGACCATTTTCTCGGATGATATTTTGAATACACCATCATTCCTTATATTATTTGGTAATTCTTTTGTATTACCCATGTTCTTTGGATATTAGGTGCCCCAAGTTCTATATATATGAGGGATAGCATGAAAGCAGCAAGGAAAATACTTTCGTCCCACTAAACGTCACCTCCTGCAGACAGACAAACCCACTTTCACTGAAATTAGAAAGCAGGCAAATACGCAGGTATTTAATGCTTACAGTTATAGCCTTTTGTTTTGCTGACTAAGTCTCACCATTCTAATAATTGTACTAGTATCCAAATCATACAAATATTTCATTTATACAGTTTTGATAAACTTTTCTTAACATACTTTATCCCCACAAAAGTGCAACGGAAAGAAGGACATTTGTGTTACAAGTTTAAAAAAAATACCACTGAATATGTATATAATGTGTCAGGGGACACTAGAAATTTTGCACGTTTAGAAGATGCTGAAGTACATTACAATTATCCAGTAGCATGGAATTAATTATATTTCTAATTTCTCAGGATGCAAAATGTGCCGTGACCCATATTAGAAAAACAATTTCCATAATATACATTTTAATAATCACCAAGCAAATAAAAGTAGCTTAATTGCAAATTAAAACTGCCCAGCGCAGTCCCTCGAAAATCTTTCCTCTGCAGTGTTTTCAGAGCAGCATAGCACTGATATTCCAGTCGTTCCTACATACGCAGAAGTTATGGCAATTTTCAGTGATTCACCACTGTAGGAGCTTTTTTTACTGTGACACCATGATAATCGGTTAATTACTAGCATTCAAACTGATAACAGCGTTAGCTTAAAATGAAGGATTGTTTCTTTATGGGAGTTGGTTCATTCAGCTCATTCTGAGGAGGGGGTAGTATAAGATTTCCGACCACAATCTTAACTCACAAGTACTATTTTGAACATAGATGCAAAAAACAGCATGTTTTAAATTCTTGATTTCAATAAATTTACAAAGTTGATCCTGGGTCGAGACATTTAGGGGCATATTCTCAAGGAACTATCGTCGAGTTATCGGCACTTTATTGCAGCCAAAGTGGAAATAATTTTATTGCCCCATTCACAAGCTGGTGCTAACAGCCCATATCACCAACTAACCTGCCATAGCAGCAGCAAAAAACATCGCCACACATGACCCCGGCAACTAACGCTAATGAGATGTAGAGTAGGCGTTCCAGTGCCAAAAGCCGTGACAACACCACTCCAAAACATTCTCAACGACCAGTCAGATAGGCGATTAGAGCACAAAAAATGCGATAAGGCGCAATAGCAGCAGGAAATTAACACCTGCTCTGACCTGGTGTAAAGTCGGACGAATGCCTGCACCACAAAAGGGAGCCCAGTCCAGAGTCACACCTGAAGAACAACAGATGCCATGGAGCTAACGAACATGCAGCGCGGAGACCCAACAGGGCAACAACACCCACCGCCACCACCCCCAGGATCCCCCCGTACCAACACTGAGGCAGAGCAGATAAAGACAGCGACCCACAGAAAACACACCAACCTCACGGACCCAACACCAGAGAATGTCATTGCCCACCACTGGCACAAAGGGACAACCATCCTCCGCATCCTGACCACCACTGTCCACAGGCTGATGGTACCAACAACGCGTACAACCAACATCCCACCTCGGACAAAGCTGCTGGCCATGCTGCACTGCACGTGTTGGCCTTAGGTACCCTCCAACCAACAACCGCCTGAGTCGGAGGAGTCGCACAGCCAGCCCAATCCAAATCCTTCACAAGGGTCATGGATGACATCATTAGCTTGGTACCCCACTATCTATACTTCCCCCACACTGCGCAGTAACAGCTGGAGACCAAGCAAGGCGACTACAGCACAGCTGGCTTCCCGCACATGCCAGGGGGCAATTGACTGCACACATGTCCTACTTGTGCCCCTTGGCAACACTGCTCACAATAACCACAACAGAAAGCTCATATATTCTACCAATGTCCAGGCAATATTGGACCACCAGGGAATCTCCACCAACGTCGTTGCTAACCACCCAGGCAGTGTGCATGAACCCTACATCTTCCGAAGGTCCATCATCAACCAGTGCTACCAGGATGGCACCCACGGAATTGCACTGCTCATTGGCAAATACCTAATGAACACACCACACACATCAATTCCACAATCATGCAATCACAACACTGGAAATGCATACGTCACAAGCTCACATACAACATGCCAAACAACATGCACACCCACCAGACATGACAGCACAACTTACTGTGGGAACCTGGGCCAGCCATGCACATAATCCACCAACGACATGGCACCTCAGCCATACAATAGCAGAATGTTGGATTAGGTGGGGACCAGGCATGTGCGAAGGAGCCAAAGGACCCATGAATGAGAATGTACACAATGCCAAGTGTGGCGTGGATGTGCTGGACAGACTGCAGTATGCAGACCACAGACATATCTATGTCAACATACACCGCTGGTGTTTGGAGTGTAGTGGACAGTGGACGCAACCATGTCACCCCATCCAGTGGGGAAGATCGATGAAATGTAGCATGTTACATCCCCCCTATAAGCGTGAGCAGAGTGGGCTGGCCCGGCGTACGCCAGCCCAGCGTAGGGGTGTGAATAAAAGGCATGTAACTCTGGGCGTGATCCTCTTCCGGAATGCCCAACGTGTCTGCCAGGGTGGCGTCCCTCACCCCGCCACGAGGCTGACGCTGTTGCAATGAGCGGTGTTGCCTGCGATCCTGTGCGCCTGCTGCACCCTGTGACGCTGGTGCCCGAACCAGTCGTGCCTGCTCCTGCGCACCCAGGCCACAATGCCCACCTGCCAACACCGGCGTGTGTCGAAGAGGGCCCACAACATGTCGGTGCAAGCTCCAAGCCTGAGGCCCGCGACCTTGGCAGCCTCCTCAGACCATCACGGCCTCTGCAAAACAGACCCGCAGTACTCCTTTCTCATTGACGTACTCCACCGGCAGACACAGCGGACAAGAAGGTCACACATTTGAAACTGAGTCTTGATTACAGCATGGCAGAGAACATTAATTATGGCTGAGTTTATGCCACTATACTCTCTTCGATGTGGTGACATCAATTCTGTGCATAGCATAACAACCACACGTGTCTGTGAACCCACGCGGACTACTGCCTTCGGCCTACACTGCGATCGAGTGGGTCACACAATTGGAACTGAGCATCGATTTTTCAAAGGCAGGGTACATGTCATGCACGCAAGGAGAGGTATAAGAGGATGCTGCACTGCAGTCGGGAGGAAAAAAGGATCATTATTATGGAGGTGAATGAACACTACCGACAATTGCCCTGGTGTCACTAACTCTGTGCATCGTGAGCCAACAATATGTGGCTGAGGGCCACTGCTGACCGCTGCCTCCAGCCTAAACTGCGGTCGATTAGGTCACAGAGTCTTGATTTAGCAATGGCGGAGTTCATATCATTGTACCAGCATCATCGCTGACAGCATCCCCTCTCAGCCCCGGTGCCACTAAGTCTGTTCCCCGACATTTACGGGCACTCTCTGGTCAAACTTTGGTGGCATCTGAGTCTATGGACTAGGGGGTAGTTTTCATCCTCATGTTGCTGATACCGAATTGGTGGTGGAAATGAGGCTGTAGCATTCCAGGCCGGGCGCACGTGCCCATAGCCAGTTCCACATACTATCTGTGTGTGTCCCTCTGGTCATGTTGTATGCATGAGGGCACTGAGCCCGACAACATTACATCATGCTGTGTACAGTGGATGCAGACATGTCACCACAGGCAGCGGGTTAGAGCTTGGACATGTAGCTTTGTCGTCACCCACTGAATATGCAAGAGGAGTGGACTGGGCTGTCGTGCACAGAGCCAACGTGGGTGTGTGACTGATAACTGCGTGCCCCTGGGCGTGGTTCTGTACTGGAAATTTGCATCTACATGTGTCTCTGAGGCGGTGTGGGTCTCCTTTGTGGGGTGTAGGTGGTCCCTGAAGGGTATTAGACACCCATGCATGTGCTCTGGTTCGTGTTCCATGAGTTCAGACCCCACCGCACCTGTTCGGCCACCTCCTTTTGGCATTCTGACACCTGGCATTGGGATGCCATGTATAGCTTGGTGAAGTGTTGGGAGCCAGCAGTGCTGGAGGGTGCTTTCTGGTGTGTGGTCTTTGCAGGGGCTGGGTTCTCCTCTATGTAGCTTGGCTGCCCTGGTCCTGGGGGTAGGTTGCGTGGGATGTCCTTGGGCTGTTGTAGGGCTTCGCTGTCTAAGGTGTGGTGGTCCTCTCTGGCACCACTGATGAGTGGTCTGCTGTGCTCTGCTGGAGGCGTTGTGTGTCCCTCTGCAATGTGAAAGGGAGATGCATGTTGACATTGTGTTGACATGTATGTTGGCGCATTGTTCTTGTTTACATGCAGACTGTATGACAATGTACATTGTGACTGTTTTGGAGGTGCTGGATTTAGTAACTGGACAGTGGACATTTGAACTACATGACGGATGTGAGGTTGTACGCGTAAATTTCCATCTGACAGTTTCCTGCTCTGTCAGATGTAGTTGGCCTGTTTCTGCACGTGTGCGGAGCCAGTTGTGTCCTCTGTTTTGCAGTGTCTGGGTTGCACATTGTACCACATTGTCATCCATGTGGATGTGCTGGTATTGATACGTGTGTGTAGCAGCAGTGTGCCAAGGGGATCAGTGACATGATCTATGGTCCTTGTGGTTGTACATTGTTCTACACATCGTTGTGCATGTGTGCCATTGTGCCCATCTCCCCCGTCCACCCAGTCTCTGGTCATTACTCACCCTGTTTATGTTGTGTCAGGTCCTCTGGAGCTGTGTCCGGATTCCCAGCTCCTTGCACTGTCTCCACACTGATGACTGTGGCCTCTGTTTCCTCTAGCTCCTCCTGTGGCGCAGGACTCCCACCTCCTGTCGCCATTGCCGCCTTCCTGTTGGCAGCAACTGGGGGTGAATGTTTTGCCATTGTGCAACATTCCATCCATCATCTTGTGTGTTTTGCTGTTCACTCTATGTGGGAAGGGTATGCCCAGACGTGGGTCTTGTACTCACTAAGCCACTGGAGTCAAGCTATCCTGGCTGAAGACAGCTGATAGCCAGAAACCGCTCCTAGGATGCTTGATTCCGGTCCAAGGAAGACATGGCTTGGCAGTTCGAGCTGGACAGTTCCCATGAAGCACAGGGTCAAGACTGATTTGCATATGGCCATGTCTGAACTGGGGTGGCTTGGTGAGCAAAATAACGATGGATTAAACCCAGGTCTGTGACTGGGGGTGAATGTTTTGCCATTGTGCAACATTCCATCCATCATCTTGTGTGTTTTGGCTGCAGCTTTGTGCCTGGTTTAGATTTTCATATCATGCCAGTGCCTCTTGGCCTCCTCCATTGACCTCCTCGACACTCTGACTGCATTCACAGTAGTCTAATTGTGGGTCAGTTGATGGTAGTGCTCTGTCACCTCCGTGACGCTGATCTGGTTTTGCTGCGGACTGCACCCCGTCTTCCTCTCCCTCTTCTCCTTGGCCTTCCCCGACCCCGTTGTCCCATGCTGGTGGTCTGTGGGTCTTGTGGAGTTCACGTTGGCCTCTGCACTCGGTCAGGGTGCATCCATGTTGTATAGTCAAAAAACAACAAGGGGGAGTGAAGAGGTAGTGCTAAAGAGCACTATGGTGGATGCACCCTCCTCCAGGCAATGGTATTAACAAACAAAAAGATCCACCTCTAGAAGGTTTACTGAGAGCCAGGGAATAGAAGGCATACACAGTATTTGTTAAAATACCCCTCACACCAAAAGGGCCCTTGGTGTCATGCTTCATCATCGGGGTCTTCCCGTCCCGCTGGTCTTCACACCATGGAAGCCATGGGAGAGAGAGGAAGCGAGGACTGATCGTCTTGTAATGAGAATTTCAACTACCCCTCATCCTGGACGGCTCATGGGGCACTGACTCCTTTCTTTTTCAGCTCATTTCTCAGAAATACTGACAGGGCTAAAACTAGACATACTTTCATACCACATAGGTATTGTATTTTATTTCACTTTTATGCACACTTTGCACATATTGATGGCAACTGTAGTGAGTGACAGAGGGATCTAACTCCATCCTGACTAAGAGGCATGCAAGGCCTCGAAACATGTTGACATCACTAGGAGAACAAGCACATTAAAAGCATTGTTTTCTCTGACACACCTTTTTTAACAATACCATCCTATGACCAATAAAAAAAATTGAATTCATAAGGCCAGGATTTTTTTTTAAATCTCACTTTTCACTCACCCCTGACCCTACTTTCACTCACTCAAATACACCTCACATAGCTCTTACAAGTTTAAAGTGCTCCAGCGTAGTCGCCAACTGTTGCACGCCCCGTTCCGCAGCGGGGTGGGAAGACCCCGAGGATGAAGCATCACATCAAGGGCCCTTTTGGCCGTAGTGTGGCAGTAATAGAATGAGCCTCATAATATTACTGCCATACTATGGCCTGGAGCGAATTTTCTTCACTAAGGTCAGCCCGCAACAGTCATACCCGACTGCTTGGCGGTCGTACGATCAGCGGTTGATCTATGCTGACCTTCTTTATTATTAATCAAAGGGTTGTTACTGGACGCACTGCTATTATTCGGATGTTTTTTGCTTTTGTAGGGTGCTCCAGAGTATCGCCTTCTGACTGGAGGCGTAAATAATATGACGGGGTAGCACTCTCTATGGAGAGAAGTGTCCTCTGGGCTCTTAAATAGTCCTTATATAAAGGTTTCTTGTTAGAAAAATATAATAGTGAAGTTCACACGATGATAAGGTTCAAAATATTTAATTAAGTCCTTTTTTCGTACATCTTGTTTAAATCACAAATGTATGTAACATGGTGTCTTCATAATTCAAGAGCACTCATATATTCCAATGCATTTCGGTATTACCAACATGCCTTCGTCAGGGAACAAGTTCTGTATGCAACAAAAGAAAACGGAAAACGGTCTAAGTATTAAATGCAAGAGTGGGTTACGAATACTAACATGGTGAAATATTCGGGTGAAGTCTATGGACGTGCTCTTTAACGTGCCTATTAACTGTGCAAGGAAGGTATGCGAGTGACGGATGGTGGCGGTTCAGTGACTTAACTGAACTGAAGTAAAATCGAAGATAATTACAGGGAAAAAGCGCGGTGCGCTGTGCACAGTCATTAACCGGGTTCAGTGTGAGATAAGTTATTAAGCGTGATGCTGAGATTCAGCCGTTGCTTGTAGTGGCGAACGCATGGCTTACCGTAAACGTGCCGACGGGCTCCGTGTGCTGTTAGTTCAGGTTATCGTGCCGGAATTGGTGAAGGTTAGACTCCGGAAGTAATTAAAAAGGAAGTAGCGCGAATGGGTGGGGACTAAAGCTTAAAGGTGCAGAGTGTATTAGATAAGAAAAGTGTTATCGGAAATTGAAACGAGGTGAAGAAAACTTAATGGTGTACCCACAGCCTGGTATGGAGAATTAAATATCGGGTCCAAACAATATTAATACGAGTCTTTATTATTAGACACTACTGTGCGTTCACCATACCCTGATATTCTTGCACACCTTCCACAGCCCTGATGAGTCACAGGTTTTGCCCTGTAGATGAAACATGTGTCGGCTGGCGTTTGTAAAACAAGAAAAAGAAATAAAAAACAATATTTAACATCAAAGACTATTTCCACTTCATCAACGACGTCCATGTTCCTCTTTGTCTAAAAACACCGTATTACTAATACTGTTTTTATCAAACGTGTGCACAGTACCTGCTGTTGTTTATATTCAGTGTCCAGGCATCCTGTGCCTGATCACTATAGAGAGGCTTCAGGGTTTTCCTCTATACTGTCAGCACCGTCCAAACCTTTCTACAATCTGTCCATCAACACTACTACTTCTTGCACTGTGTGAGCGCCATAAACTGTACAACTGAAACCCCCAGCTAAACGCTTAAATGTTGGGATTAAGATGTCAGCATAACAGAGGCCCACTAATGGAAAAGTTGTTTGACTATTGTAGTGTTTTACATTTTGTATAGCAACAGTAATATTGCGCTTAACACCGCTATGTGGAACGCTGACGCTCTTGCCTACATAGGTAGCACCGTATATGTTGTGTTGTTGGAAGGATGTTATCTTTGTTTTGATCCTGTTTGGGAAGTGTTTCCATGTTGAAAGCGAGTAGGTGGGTCTGGGCATCATTTTATGATCTCAGGGAAAAATACTTATTTTTAGTGCATCTCAGCACTAAAATCAGAGAAAACTTGTCCAATCACAACTGACAATGAAAAAGAAAACAGAAACAACCGTTAGAGCTGGGGAAAAAAGCCAGGTTTTTAGGAGGTTTCCGAAGGCATCAATGTTAGGAGCTAGTTTCACAGTGAGGGAGCCAAGCCATTGCCCCAAGAACAAATCTAGATATGCCACCTCTATTTGTAACCTAAACTTTGGGATCGTTAACAATTTGCCATCAGTAGATCTTAACTCTCTGTAAGTGGGATAAGGCACACAACAATCTAAAAGAAACGTAGGTCCAGTTTGGTGAAATGCCTTAAAAACAATAATTAAGGATTTAAAAAAAATCTGTTTTTCGACGAGAAGCCAATAAAGGTGCGAGGGAATTCAGGGGTCAATCTGACTGCTGTGTTTTGAACACCTGCCAGGCGTGGCCGGCACATGAGAGAGCGGTGAGGCGGGGGAAATCAACAGACGACGAGATAGGTAAAATTAAATAAAAAAATAAATAAAACCACTGCTGCTAGTGCAAGGTAAGTGGTTTTATTTATTCTTTCATTTATTTTGCCTATCCCGTCGTCTGTTGACACCCCGCCCCCTGTCCCTACCCCATCGCTCTTACCTGTGCCGGCAGTGCCTATCACCTGCAACTTCTTAATTAAATAGTCAGGCAAACCCAAATAAAGACTGTTACAGAAGTCAAGCCTGTCCTTCTTGCTGAGAGGGGAAGAAAATCATAGAACTTTTTAAGGGACTTGATTATAGGCAAACAGATTTCCGAGACTGAATTGACTTGCTGGCGAAATGCTAGATCATCATCAAACATAACACACAAATCCCTTGCTACTTTGGTAGGCGGAGGAGGGATGTCAAGTTTATCCATTCACCAGTATGAGGTGGAGAACTGGTTGTCAAATTAAAAACAGAGAATTTCTGTTTTCTCTGCATTACATTTTCAAAAATCTCTGTTCATTCACCTAATTTCTTCTGAGAAGCCTGTTTTATATCTTAGTTTGGAAGTGTAAGAGTTCTTATCAAAAGCCAGAATCAGTTGGTCATCATCAGCATAGGATTTAATGGAGATTCCATAATACTTTATAAGAACAATTAGAGGGTAAATATTTACAATACACAGAGTAAAGTAAAGGGACGAGACCTGAAGGGATGCCATATATGAGCAATTTTCTTTTGATTTAAAAGGCCTAAACATGACCACCTGCTTCCTATTTGCTAAAAAAGATTGAAACCACCTCATGGCATGGACACAGATACCTATGTCAGCCAACTGTTGAAGAAGGGTATTGTGACAAATCTTGCCAAAAGCTTCCGACATGTCCAAAAGAATCAACACCACACTTTTCCCACTGTCTAGAATAAACTTTAAAGATTCTGAAACTTCAAGCAGTGCAGATTCTGTGGAATAGTTAGGTCTAATTCCAGCTTGAAAATAGTAAAGGGTCTTGTGCATTTCTAAAAACTCAACGAGTTGGTGATTAACCATTTTCTCCTAACTTAACCAAGCTGGAGCTGTAAGCAAAGAGATGCTCTATAATTAAATTGAATGGCCGGATCAGCATTAGATTTGGTAAGTAATGGTTTAAGAAGACTAGCTTCCAATTATCAGACACAAATGTTGAGAGAAGAGTCTGATTGAGTAGGAAATTCAAGATCAGATTAATGTCTCAATAATCTTTTCTAAGACAGAAGGAGGACAAGAGAGTAATGGACATTCTGAATTACAGCGAATATCAGCTTGTTCGGACTGCTCCAAAGTTATCAAACGGAAATCTGTAAGAGAGGGTGCCATAAAATCCTCCAATGGGGCCCTTTTTATCCTTCGCCTGAAACTTCACAACATGTCCAAAGGTAATTTCTGAAGATGTTGTAGCACAGGGTAATGCCAGCTCTCGATTTACTTACCTAATACTAGGGTTCTATATTTGTAGTCTGGCTTTCTGCACTTTTGTGATACACTACTGAAGGCCTGCTGACAAAGTGAATGCAGATGCTGAGGCAGCTGACCAAAGCTGGGAAAATGCCAGTGTGATGCCAATCACGTGGCCTGCTTGGAAAACATGACAGCAACCAAGGAAGGTATACTGAGGAGGTACTGATTGACCATGGCTGCATGTGCAAATCAGCAAAGACAGAAACACTATGTTATGTTATGTTATAAAAAGTTTATGTTATAAAAAGTTTTGTATAGCGTGCGGCTACTCAAAAGAGTGTCCCGACGCTTTGAATTGCACACTAACACAACAGGGAGATAACATAAGAAGAAACCAGAGAGGAAAAAAAACCTAACTAGGGGCCAGAACTAAGAGATAAAAAGCCAGGTTTTGAGTCCTTTCCTAAAGGCCAACAGATTGGGAATGCTACGCAGGGGCACAGGCAGTTTATTCCAAAGCTGAGGCGCTAATAGTTTAAAAGAGCGGCCACCGATGCGGGCTCTCTTCACGCGAGGAACCACCGCAAGGGACAGGGCTTCAGACGCAAGCGACCTGGCAGGACGGTAAAAGGTCAACCTTTTCTGAAGATATTTTGCTCCGGAGGCGTGCAAGGCTTTGTGTGCCAGAGTGAGAGTCTTAAAAATTATCCGCTTCCGGACAGGGAGCCAGTGCAGGGCCTCCAAGAGGCCTGAGGCTCTAGCACGGCGAGATAGTCCAAAGATGGCACGTGCTGCCGAATTCTGGACAACCTGTAACCGTTGGAGCAGGTATTCTGGCAGGCCGAGATAAAGGACGTTGGAATAGTCAATTCTCGAACCTATAATCGCCTGCACCGTGATCTTCCTATGTTCCTCCGATAGCAGGGGAAGGAACTTGCGTAGCATCCGGAGTAACCCGAAGCAGGTACCAGTGAGACCGATTACCTGTGAGCGTAGTGTGAGGCCGTTGTCGATCTTGATCCCAAGGTTTTTAGCTACCAGGGACGAACATGCTGGTGGAAACATGTTCTCAGGCCACCACACTTTCCAGTCCGGATCCGTACTGCACCCGAAAAAGAGGACCTCGGATTTATCCGAGTTGCACTTGAGGCTGTTATGATGGAACCATTGAAACACAGCCTCAAGGCAACCCTGGATCCTACCTCCATCGAAGTCCGCACCCCTCTCGCAGGTGAAGAGGAGCTGGGTGTCATCGGCGTAAGAAACGATCTGGGCCCCGAAAGACTCCGCCAGTGCTGCCAGAGGGGTCATGAAGATGTTAAATAAAGTTGGGCTCAGGACAGAGCCCTGAGGAACTCCGACACCCAATGGCAACATCTCGGCGGAGCAAGCCGAAGCCCAGACCGTTTGTCGACGGCCTGCCAGGAAAGATCGAAACCACTGGAGCACCGTCCCTTGGAGGCCAATCTCAGAGAGTCTTACAAGAAGACCCTCATGAGGGACGGTGTCGAAGGCCGCCGACAGATCTAACATCACCAGCATCGCTCTCCCGCCCGAATCCAGCACCTCCTTTATCGCCTCCGAGACTTCCAGGAGAGCCGTCTCGGTGCTAAGATTGGTGCGGAAACCCGACTGGGTGGGGTGCAGTAGGTCGTGGGACTCCAGGTAATCGGCAAGCACCTTATGGACATGCTTTTCAGTGACCTTCGCAAAAGCCGGCAGAAGCGATATAGGTCGATAATTCGCCAACACCTCCGCATCCAAGCCAGGCTTTTTTAGCAGGGGAATAATCATAGCCTGCTTCCAGGACTGGGGAACCACACCCTGTGCAAGAGAACAGTTCAACAGGGGGTTCACGAGTGGATTAATGACAGCTGCCATTCTAGCCAAAAATATTGCGGGGCAGGCGTCCCGGGGGGAGCCTGATTTAAGCCCGGCCAACAGGTCAAATGAAGCGGTCAACGAGATAGGAGGGAAAGCTGCCAGGGCCACACCTGCGTTAGGTCGGGTAACAATGGCGTTCTCCGCCCGACCTGGCATCTCAGGCTCCAGCACATGGAAGGAGTCCTGGATCCGCTGGATCTTGGAGGTGAAAAAGTCCGCAATCGCCCTGACCCAAGGCTCAGGGGGGGGGGGTCTGGGTTGGTGCAGCGCGAGATGTTGTAAACTCCCGCACAATGGCAAAAAGCTCCTTACAGGAATTGGAGGCCGCTTCAATTTTTCTCGCGAAATAGGCCTTCTTCTCCGCGAGGATGTTCCGATGGTAAGCTTTCGCCATAGACCTGTAGGCGAGTTTCGCCATCGCGTCGTAATTCACGCGCCATGCTCTTTCCGCCACCTTGCATTGCCGCCGTGAAGCAGCTAATGCTTCCGTAAACCAAGGGGCAGATGCGCCTTTTCCAGGTTTGCGGAGGGGTCTCAGGGGAGCAAGATCATTAAGTCTCTCTGAGAGCCAAACCTGCAATCGCTCCACATCCTCCTCTAAGTTCCCAGTTAACACACAGGGATGGTCTGCACAAGCCTGCGCCAGCAGTTCCGGAGTAATCCGGTGGAGTGCCCTAAATCCTACGGAAGTCTGCCGGGGGGCAGCGGGAGGCTTCCTAACTTCTGGGAAATAAAATTTCACCAACCTGTGGTCAGACCAGAGCACCTGGATAGGAGCCAGCATCTCTATAGGGGATGAAGAGAAGGTCAAGTCAAGGGTATGTCCCTTCTCATGGGTCGGTCCAACATGATAGGGAACCAGTCCCAGCGGGGCTGTGACCTCCAGCAGTTTAATTGCATCGGCATCCGTGTCCACGTCCATATGGACGTTAAAATCCCCGGCGACAATACAATGCTCCGCCGTGAGTAACACAGAGGACGTCACCGACTGGAACTCTTCAAAAAAAGAGCCCAAGGGCCCTGGCGGCCGATAGACTAAAAAACCCTTCATCGATTGGTGTGGTGAAAGGGCAATAGCAAAGGCGAGGGATTCACAATCCTTGATCGCGTCCGTGGGGATGATGGTGCAGGTGACTGATTTCTTTACTATTAGTGCAACCCCCCCTCCACGCCCCTTCAGCCTGTCCTGCCTGAAGATGTTATACTCGGGCGGGAGAGCAGTAGCGATATCAGGGTTGGACGACAGGGGTTTTTCTGACTCCAGCAGATCGAATATGTCCAGAGCATGGCGGCCCAGCGATCTAGTGTTGAGCATCAGGCCCAAATATTTAGCGCTAATCGCCACCTTCTGCGGAGCCCCGCCAAGATGTTTCTGCGGGCGCCAGCCACACTCAGGGCAGCAATGCTTGCCCTTGTGGCGGGCAGGAAACACCCTGCAGCAGGAGCCGTTAATGTGTTGCCAAGAACGCAATTCCGAACCCGAATAATGAAACATGATGCTCACGTACACAGCTACATATGCGAAAAATATCGGCCAGACATGCCTGCCGCCTCATATGCCGCCTATATGGCCCCTGGTTACAATGCATAGAAATTTAAAGTGAGTGGGCTCTGACGAATATGACAGTGGGTGCAGTAGGCTATTAGTAGTCACCATTGTAAATTCAAATATCGTTGCAGTTTGCTATTTCGTTTTCTGTGGCACCTCAGACCCCTCCGAGAAGCTGGCCTACACTTTCTTGAAAGCCTGGGCTTTGTAAGTATAGTAACCTGCAGCCAGGTAAGAAAGCTCTGAAGTTACAAGCTGCTATCATTGCCTTGACATGTAAATCTTTAGAAACTATAAGAAAGCCAATGCTGATGAACTTAATAACATTTCCAATGTGTACATTTCTAGAGCAGTGTTACAACACTCCTCAGGACAAATGAACCTGTAAACTTTCTAAATTGGCGGAGCACAGCAATGCCAGCAAAACCGCAAAACACTCTCAAATTATTCCAATGGAGGAAGTGATTAGTTCTAAAAGGTAAATATTTTTGCCATATTTCTAAACACACAAAGCACTAGGTTTCGAAAGTCAAACTATTTTTATTCTAACATTATTTCTTATGGCTGCCTTAATTTTTAAGTCTCTGTGTCTAATATTTCTATAAGAGTGTGTTGCAGTTCCTGTGAGTGGCCATGTGTGGTGCTGGACTTTCTCCAAGACTAAGCTGAACTACATTTACTACTGTTTTGGAACCTTTTAGGTTGTATTAAGCTTAGAGCTGTAGTTTGTAGTTTGTGAATAGCAATAGCCTTACTGTATTGTGGGTAGGTTTTTGTATTTACACGCCTCTCCCTAAACCCCTTCCTAAAACCTTGCCATTTAGGTGTAAGTATTTCCCTTTTTTCCACCAAATCCCACTGTGCCTTCCAAATTTACCATTAAAATAGAGACCTATATATGCAGAGGGCTCTGCAAAAGTGCTAGAAACAGAGAAGATAGAAGTGGTGCAGGTCTCAGTCATCAGGTAGGTTGGCGAATAGCATCTTGTAGTGAGTAGTACTACTATAGTACTACTTCACGTACTACACAATACAATTTGTGACTAGGCTCCATAGTATGTGGGTTATTGAACCCTTTTATTTTGCTTTTCAATGTTAACCGTTCAGTCACAAAACAGAACTCATACAGGAAGAGAATCAGTGGAAAAAGAATGTATTTTCAGGCAAAGAGCTGAACAAGCTAATACATTAAGTGTCTGTTCAATATGAATAGGTCTTTGGTAGGACAGCAAAGTTTGTGTCAGATTTGTTTGAAAACATATTGTTTGCAATACAAGACCGGGTAAATACTTTGGGAAACAACCAATAGAGCACAGAAAAGTTGTGAAATATGTGGTATGACAACTGTACCCAGGACAGTGGAGAAGTGTGGCTCAATGGTTAGACGGGCAGACCCTGATGCAGAGGTCTAGCCCGGGACCAGGGTTCAATTCCCCACCTCGGCGGGTCTTGGGCTCTAAAATTCCACGGACCTGATCATTCTCGCCTCGGTGCCTATTCCAATCATGGAGTCCCACTCTGCAACTCTGGGCAATAGCTTGCTTAATCTCCACAACAGCCTCCACAACGCTAAGGATGCCTGGCCTCCACCTTGGGGGTGCCCAAGAGTGGACACCTCACAGGGAAAGCCAGGATGGGTTCCACAGCGGTATTCGTACAAGCGCCTTGAGACCCTTGCGGGTGAGTAGGTGCTATACAAGTATCAATTTTTTCAATTTACAACAGGAAAAACAAACTGCACAATTGTGTGAGGCATCTGTGAGTGGACATCAAAGTAGTTTGAAAATGATCCCTACACAAACAGAAAAGATGATGTGAAGGACAGTGGTGCCAGATATAGCACATGTGAAAATTGTCTTTGACAGTTCAGAAGAAGGTGAACATGCAGGTTCCTTAAAAGGGTAAGTTACACTCATAACCAACACACAGACTTGTAGAATGTCCATATGTACACACAGCTCCGGAGCAATAAAAGCAACCATATGGCCTGATACAGAATCATGTACCACTCAACATGACACTGCTATATTTGTACAACAAAATGTTGATGCTTATTACAGATGCGTGGTATACATATCTATTAGCAACACATGTGCAGGGCAGATATTAGCTTCTCTCTGAAGTTGTGAAACAACTAATTCATTTGTTCCCATGAGACTAACACTATTGGGGTGAAGATTTACAGAGTAATGCAGTCCATATTGTAGTACCTGGGGTAGGGCACTAGGGCAACACCGCTCGACTTAACAAGTATATGGAGTGGAGACATTGCTGGGCCTGACTCTGCCCTTTCTGATCCAGACTGAGGCCTACCTGTTCTCACCAGGGCATTGAGACTGGAAAACTACCGTAAAAACTGTCCACTTCAGGGGTCAGTCATCTGGGAATTCTACAGGGAGTATGTATGCAAGATTAATAAACAGTGACATGGGATTACACTGTTCGTGATAAAGGGACCTTTCTTTTTACTCCAAGCAGAGGATGGACTGCACTTTCCTCAATACACTGTGGCTTATTTACAAGCCCATTGCGTAGCCGGTACGTCACTTTTAAAATGGGAAAAGTGACGTAGCGGCGGTGCAACGGGCTTGTAAATAAGCCCCACTGTTTCTTGGATAATGACGCTGCTTATGCCAACAGGTTATGTTTTTTGGCGGTAACACAATGTATCCTTTTGCACAACTACGATTGATACAAAGTGAAATTGCAACCTAACAATAAATGGTGCTCTACAATGTGTATTACTAGAGACCATCCAAGACAACTATCTTGTGTACACACCGTTTGCAGAATGTTGTAGTTGAGTGGTTATTGCCCAGTGCTAAAGTGATTCAGTGGATTCGTGCTTCACCAGATGTCCAGGCCAAAATCCACCAAACAGATGCTCTTCAATTAAAACACGGAAGGTAAAGCATCAAATTCCATGCCACTACCTAAGCTGAACATTAGTTTAGAGACAAAAATGAAACTGACCACCATCTAACTATGCATCACAATAGTGAAACGAAATTCAATGAAGGTGGCAGATGAGATCAAGTCAATACAGATTGACATTCAATCTTTCAATACGAGACTCAGTAAAACTGAAAGCAGCCTAATATCTGTTAGAAATAGGTTGGATGAACCGTTGGAATGTGAGCAGTACTACAGACATCTGCAAAGAAAGATGATGGATTTGAGGACAGCAACCATATAAACAATTTCTGTTTCTCGGGGATCTGTGAGAAACTGGAAAACAATTGAATTTTTCAATAGATTCCGCCTGGAACACCCACAGAAGTCTTTTGAATTACCCTTGCTCTGCATATTTATTTTATTTATAAAGTTTTATATAGCGCAAACAAGATCCCGAGGCATATCAGAGCGCTTTAAAATAGGATGGAAGGAAGGACATGAATGCAAAATCGATAACAGGTAGGAGTAAAAACACAGGAATGATAGCATGTTCAGGGACAGTTGCACAAGAAAGAGCCATAACAAATGATTGTCCAAATGAAGTAAGAGCGATTGTCTTCGAGCAGGTGCGCCTAGTACAATTAGGGTAAGAATCTATTCATAAAGAATTTTTTTGGCTTTCAATTTGAATGCTGACATTGAAGAGATTTAGCGTACGTCTGGTGGAAGAGAGTTCCATAGCTTTGGGTCACCGCCGGAGAAGGCTCTGTGACAAGTTCTCTTTTTCCTAAAGATGAGTGGTTTCAAGAGGAAAGTCTTGGTGCTTCTTGAGGCTCTTACACCACAAGAGAGCTCCAGTTTTTGCGCCAGGTACTTAAGCAGTTCCAGGCTAAAGCACTGCCTGACTTTTTCAATAGCAGTGGCTCACCAGTTAAATAAACTTTTTTATGTTTCAGAATGAATTCTTTTTACAGACCAAGGGAGTAGCCATGGAGCAACATTTGCCCCAGATTTGGCCATAATCTATATGGATGATTTTGAGAAGAAATACATTTTTGACAGCATAAACCCATATGGAGGCAATGTGGACATGTGGGTCCGCTATATTGATGATGTCTTGTTAATCTGGACAGGGAGCACTGAAGACTTGACCAATTTCCATCTTTGGTTAAACGAAAGGAGTCCTGACATCCAGTTCACCCTCCAATCTAGTAAGGAGCGTATCGATTTCCTGGATGTCACAATTTTTGTGGAGAATAATAACTTGCTAACAACACTGTACAGGAAACCGGCGGAGCGTAACTCCCTTCTACAATATAACAGCCATCACCCACGGGGACTATGTGATAATCTACCATTTGGGCAGTTTTTGCGTATCCACCGAAATTGTTCTCTGAAGTTGGATTACATGCGTGAATCACAAGAGCTCAAGGATCGCCTACTGGAACGTGGCTACCCAGGGAGGTTGATAAAAAGAGCACGCAAGCGTGCATGGTACAATCCACGTGAGAGCCTACTACAGCCCAAAGAACGTGCTGATCCTTTGACCAAACGGATGATATGTGTGACGACCTTTTCCACACAGAGTAATGCCATCAAAAAAATCATAAACAGATACTGGGGTTTAATATCTGATGACATTCAGCAAAAAAATTCCCCCCTACATTCATTCAGGAGAGCCAAAAATCTCAGGGATATGGTAGTCCATTCATTTTTAGAAGTTGACAACCACCAACAGTACTGTCTCTATGGAATCTTCCACCTATTTTGGGGCACCATCGATGTGGCTCTTGTAAAGCTCTTGTAAAGCATGCAACACTACGACTCAAACAAAGGAATTCCAACACAATGAACGGACAGTGGTCCTCAAATCATATACGAATTGCAACAGTTCCAATGTGATTTATGTGATAAGATGCTCATGTGGACAGATATATGTGGGACAGACACAACAAAAAATAAAATCCAGGATCCTCCAACATTGTAGCAGGATTCGTTGTGAAGTGGCAGGAGTGCCCCTAGTGGAACACTTCAAGAGGTGTGGACATACACCTGAAAGTATAGAATGGATCGCAATTGAGAGAGTAACACTTGGCACAAGGGGTGGTGATATAACCACAACTCTCAATGTTCGTGATTCCAAATGGATGGACTTTTTTGATTCCATCAATAATGGCTTAAATGAAGTAGAAAGCAGCAATGCCCAATTAGCCAATCTGATGCAATGAATCTCTAACCATTCTGTGCACAGACCAACCGAGCCCATCTTTGTTTCCATTAAGAGGGCCCATTTGGAAATTTGACTATTAGAATACTGACACATAGGCCTCATCAACATTTCTCGACACATCTACACATAGAGAAGATATCCACTTTTCCTTAAAACGCCTTTACCCTCATACTGGATAGGTACGCGTTGTGTCATGAAGATGGGTTAATAAAGATAACATTGTGACCCATATAAACTTTGACGCCTTTTTACCCCCGTGCCAGGCAGGTACACGTCGATACTTCTGAACGTGTTGTATTATGGTAAACGATGTTTTTCCTTTTTTTCTTAACTTCAGATTTTAGACAATGTTATGTTGCACCGTTCTGATTATTCGACTTGACTGCCAGAATTGTAATTCAAAGTGGTCCACGACCGATTTCTTGGCCACATTTTGCCCCTTCTTTGATGTATATCCATACCATGCGGTGGACAGCAATTTAGGAAGGTAATACTTGCCATTACATGCATCCAATCACACCAGTGGACATATGCCATCAGCTGTTGTAATCGTCTTGAGCGGGGCAGCATTATTCTACGTTGTAGTCTTTCCTCACTGGTACTTTACACACATCACGCGTGATTACGTGCAAGCTTTCCCGACAGCAGATTTTAATACCGATGAAACCGCCGCGTCGGTCAAAGCGCACTTCGAGGGTGAACGCGACTACAGACAGGCCGCATCGCAGCCGATTTTGTAAGGTATGTGAGAAGCTCACTTGATGGTTCTCAATAGGGGCACTGGCCCCGGTTGTCGATACTATGTTTCAAACTTTTCTGGCCGAGTGGTGGCTGCAGCTGTGTATTTTTATTTATTTTTCAGCTGATGCTGACTCTGGGAGTGGCCCGCGTTGACCAACCTGCCAATTGTATATACAACTTTGTGAGTAGTCAAGAGGTTCTTTGACTAACCAAACATGAATCCAGCCCATGTAATTTGTTTAATGACAGTATATTTGGGTTTATTTTATTTCTCCTTTCTCCAGATAATTTAATCTCCAACATCACCACAGTAATTAATGTTCTATGGCGATCTGATTTGATATA
Organism: Lissotriton helveticus; assembly: GCF_964261635.1. Taxonomy (NCBI): domain Eukaryota; kingdom Metazoa; phylum Chordata; class Amphibia; order Caudata; family Salamandridae; genus Lissotriton; species Lissotriton helveticus. The sequence goes on from NC_136067.1 coordinate 1,535,227,466, forward strand.
CCTAAGTGAGTAGGTTGTTTGACTCTGTAATATTTGTCTTGGCATTAATGCACACTAGCGATGGTTTGGGATACCATCAGTGTCTTTGTGTTCTTTGTAGATTCCTCAGCACTTCCTCGGATTTGGAGCCTCCTAGCCCAAACTCCCTGATGCCTTTTCCATGGTAAATGCCTTCGGTCCACCCGTTCATTATTTTTTTGGTGTGATTAAGGCACGTCGTTTGATTAGTTCTATTAAATCTCTTTTATCTATTTCCTTTAGACTCATTGCCCCTCCAACACAACCCCCCGCCCCCACGTCCTCATGAAGACCCCGCTTTAGGCTGGAACTGTCGCCTTCCTTTAGGGGTCCGAACGTCGACTTTGTTTCTACATAATCAACGGCATGCGCAAACAATGAACTAGATATTTGAACAAGCGCTTTGACGACGTTGTCACACAATTATGCTATGAACCTTCCGTGTCCTCTTGTATATTAGGCTCTCAGTTGAAGCCAGGGCGAATTGTATAAACTGCTAATAGGATTTATATTGCACTTAAGATTGTATAAAGAATTGTTACTGTTTTTCCTCACTTTGCACCACCCCTTCTTCCCTTTTACCTCCTGGGGCACACTTTTTGATGATGATGATAAAATGCTTTTGTGACTTTGTACATTTTGCCACATTCTCACACTGTGAGTAAAACAAGTGTGATGAGATTTCAGAGTATTTTTGTGTTTATTTCTTTATATGTTTTCTTTTGATATTTTGGTACTGGGACCCCCTTGTATATGTACCACCAGGTAAATATGGCTGGCAAAAAAAAAATAAGCCCCCTTAATTTACATGTGGCAAGATTTCCTGTTTAAAACAAAGTTAAGGAGGAGAACGTCCTTGAAACTCAGGCCCTGATTGAAGAAGTGGGACAAAAACACTTTGAACTCTTTAAATGTACATTCATGCCAGGGATGATAGATGAGTAAACTAGGGAATCTGTCGACTCTAGATCTTCAGGGAAGCTGCTAGATTTCTTCTATTCCTCAAATAATGATGTTTCATAAGACCAATTGATGTCTCAGGACAAGCATGAAAAGTTCAAATATTATTGCGTCTTGTAGAGTGATTGGGTAGCAGAACACTCTACAAGACTCAAAAGTGACATCTGAACTGCACTTTGCATACAGAAGATAAGGAGAGATTGTAGGCAGTCACACTCCATTGGGCAGTAGGCGAATGAAGTATGGACAATCGATGAAGACACTGAGAGACAAGTCACAATCTCCTCTCAAAGACAAAAGACTTTGTGTTCTTCATGTACCTGTTAGATGTGCTGGTGGAAACAATTAAACAGAGTGTGCAATATGGTGGGATTGGATAGTGCAGAGATGTGGGGGCAATGTTGTGATTGTAGGTTTTGCAAAGAATGATGTGAAAGGAAGTAATTTTAACGTTCTTTCAAATGCATGCAATAGATTTGCAGATATCTCTCATCCATTCTTACCCTTTTAATGGACAGCCTTTTAACATAATAGAGTACGCCTGGTGCCCAGATTGTGCTCACTTTATGTGCCAATAATTGTTGAGTTCTGTTTGCATATTACATTTGCTGTTAAAGCATGTCTTTTAAGGAATTCTAGGTGATGTAGTTCAGTATTCAGAAGTAATTGCTAACATTTGAGTGCAACCAGGCTGATCTACATACCTAGATGTCACACAGTAGTGCTCTTCCTCTTCTGCCTAATTGGTTTTAGGGCCACCCTTTTTATTTGAATGGTTAGGCGTGGGTGGCCATGGTTGTGGGTTGCCTTTTGACTTAGCCATACAAAGTTGTTATGGTCCACTTACTGGCTTCACCAACATTTAGGCTCGCTTTTGGGTTCCCTGTTCCTGTTTGAGAGCATGTTCACTGTTACTGTTTGAAAGATTCACTTATGCTCCTCCACACATGTCTACAACTCTGTTTGTGAATTGCAGTTGGGTTTCTCCATATATCCCTACAGTCTGTTTCTGAATACAAGGGTGATTCCTGACTTTCCCATGTGACATACATTCTCCAGTTACACAAAGGTGACTCTTGATTCTCACACCCTGCAAGGTTTATTTCCTATGACCAGCAATTTAAAGCGGACCTGCATGTCTCATTTGTGACTGAGTCTCTCTTTTTATCCACTTCCTCATCTCTGTGTGATGTGAGTAAAGACAACAAAGCAGCGTTTTGCTATAATACTTCCTGTGACTGATCATGCTCCAATTTAAAAAAGTCCCACCATCAATGGTTAGTTTGAATTTCTCACATAGAGAAAACATGACATAATCCTGGTAGTGGATTTTGTGTATGTTCCTATTGAACTTCTAGAACCTTACATACCGTGTTTCGGACAAAAACTGTAATGGGTAGTGACTGGAACTTTGTTCTTGACCTGTCCCTGGAGAGATCACTGGGACCAGATCTGTGACATACCAAGGACAGGCAATTCTTGCCGGATATTACAGATGACCACTTCCTGGGACCACTGCCTACTCTTAAAACCATTTTTGGGCCCATTCACAAAGGGAAAGGGGTCCCCTGGGTACCCCTTCCCATTTGCGAATGGTTTACCACCTACTTGAAGTAGGTGGTAAATTGCGAGTGTTTTTGGCAACCGCTATTGCAGTCACAAAACATTCATACATACAAATGTGAGTCACTATTAGGAAGGGACACCCTTGGTATGCCCCTTCCTAATAGCGAGTCGCAAACCTCATTTTGCGAATCGGGAAAATGTACTGATTCACATAATGAGGTTTGTACCTGGCCATTCCCTAAATTGCTGTCGCAAAGTGGCAATTGTCCGTTTGCAACTGCAGTTTAAGTTTAAGATCGTACATCTGGCCCTGTCTAGAGGCCCGAAGTTCTGTGACGTGCACAGACCGGGTGACCTGCTTCAGCTTCTGCTTCTGTAGCTGCAGGCTGCCCCCCCTCCACCCCCCCCTTGATGACGGCTGGCGGCTTACAAGCTGGGTAGGCGAGAACTCCTCGAGCGGGAATAGAGAGAGGAGCACCACACAGGAGGAAGCTGAAGTAGAGAACCACGAGACTGCAGTAAGAATGGCACACTAATACCTCTAATTGTACTTTGTTTTCTCTTGTAACCTGCACACTTCTCACGTTTTCCTCCTGTAATGCACTGTTTGCTACCTCACGTATTTTGTTTGCTTTGCTCACAATTGTCACTTTTACCTCATGTAACTGAACGTCTGCTTTTGTAATTTTTTCACTTGTAATTTTCTCCTCATGTATCATTACTGTTCCTATTGTGAAGCGCTCTAACGCCTTCAGGTAAAGTCCGCGCTATAGAAAAACACATAAATAAATAACTCAGAGCAGACTTTCCTCTTGTTCTTCCTGGCCATCGCTACAAGCCTGTAAGTTCTACAACATTGGAAAGCAAATGCACACCGTCTAGCTTCGTATTCATTTAGAATTCAGCCTCATGCTAGTTTCTTTCACTGTTGTTTATAACAAAGTGCGAGTTTTTTTTTAATTTGGTTTCTGTTAAGCACAATCCGTTTGAGTGAATCATCTTTTCTGTTCCCAATTGCTGGCCTCAGATTATTACAGATATGCGACAGTGTGATGTTTAAAGCCAGGAATGTTGATCATCAGACGAATAGCTATGGGACCGCAAATGTACAATTCAGGAGTGTGGGACAGCGGCGCGTTGGGCAACCATTTAGCCAAAAGCCTATGTAGATATGTGAGATATTGGAGATTCCGGGGCCCACTTTGCAGGGTGGGGGTCATTTTGCTTTATGCCACTGGTGTGTGGGAGTCTTGAACAGACTTGAAATGGGCAGATCGGTGTACACTAGATGCCACAGTGTCACACACATCCAAGTAATGGGAAAACGGGGTAAGATTAACAGCCTTATACATTGGGAGGAGATGTAGCTTAATGGCCGGAGCTCAGAGGGCTGCGGATTTAGAATTTTGGGAACCAGGTGCGTGTCTTGACATTGGTTGAATATCCTGCAATTCTGGGCAAATCACTTAATCTCTCCTAGCCTACAAGAAAAAAAATAACCTCACCTTGCATAGTGTAATCTGGAGTTCATGTAAAGCGCTCTAAAGCTCTTGGCCCAAAATCGTTCTATATAAAACTGCAAAAAACAACTCATATACAGCTGATGTTTCTTTGTGCAGGTATTTTCCACCAATCTTGCTGATAGGCTGTAACCTACATTTACCACCCTTTACATAAAAACAAGTTCCCTATCACTCCACTGTTCTATATTACACTCTTGAATCCTATGAGTACAATGAAATATTGATGATGCAGCTTTAGTTTTAGTTTTTTATTTATTTACAAAGAGCTGCAGTGCCAGCCCAGGCCTGCAGTGCGTCAAGTTGTACTGAGAGGAGCGAGCGTGTAGCATTGATTACACAGAATATGTTTATGCATTGTGACCGTACAGCCAGGAATGTAGGTGTTCCAGCACAGCCTGGGGTATATTACCGCTCAGGTCAGGTGCACTGCACACACTACCTCACGCCACGCAATGCATTAGTAACAGCACACAATCTTTGCTCTTGCTGTCTGCCGCTTCAGAGTTTGTTTTTTATTTACTATGTAGCCAGCGACAGAAGGAAAGACCCGACGCCCCCACCGGGGCCCTCAGGGTCCCACTGTCTCGGAGTGTCTCCTCCTCCAGTTCCTTTAGAACCGGCCGGGCCCCGGAGCAGCACCCAGCTGCCTTCCCATTGGTCGCCCTGACACCGCCTATGGATGCCATGATGCTGCACACAAGGACATCATGACTCCGTAGATTAATACCACAAGACCACAGACAGACACAGTGACACTGCAGATGGTCACTGTGGGTCTTTAAGGGTTTCCATCCTCTTTGCCAATTCATGCATCATTTGTTCTGGGCTGGCTGTTGTCTTGCTTGCTTTGCTATAAGTGTACCTTTCATAGTGCATATTGGTTGTCAGATCGAACTTCTTGGGGAGTGCGTCATTTGCCATCTGGTATGTGGCTACTTCCTCCTTAGGGAACTTCTTGAATGCCCCTTTGACCCCATCTCCTGCTAGGTATTATAGATATTTGATTATCTTTGTGTGATTTCTTCCAGTGCGTCGTTGAAGTAATCAAATGTTTGTTTCGATTATCGAGTCGGATTACCTGGTGCTAATGTTTTGCTTCTTTGTCATGCTTAAGGATGTGCCTTTTGTACTGCAAGTCACCGGTGTATTCAACTGTGTAGCCTTTAACCGTGTCATGTATGTGCATATAACTTGCATGATCGAGGTAACTATTAGCAGCAATACTACTTGTATCTCGGACATCTTTCAAGTGCTCACCGTCCTTTTTCCCCAGCAACCCCCCCCCCCCCAAGGTGCGGCAATCTGAGGGATAGCCCCGGGCGCCACAAGCTCTAGCTACGCCCCTGGGTATAGATGAGATGAAAATTGGAAGGTGCCATGGGAAGATGACTTTCCAGTGGTGTGTTATAAACTCAATAAAAAAATAATTATTCAAGGTGGTGGGAATGGCTGGTGGATTGTCTTCAGAATATACAGGGCTTGAATTTCTCTGATACTACAGCTAGACAAAGACCTGCTGTACTGTGCCAGTCATCGGCCTGTATCTCTGTTAAATGTGGATTTGAAAATGTTGGCCAAAATACTGATGAACAGGTTAAAGCGAGGAGCACAGTAACTGGTGCACCCATCCCAAGTGGGATCAATCCCCGAATCATCCCTCAAACTCCCACCTGAAAATGCTATTACATATCGTATTGCAAGTGAGGGATGAAAAATGTGATCTCATCATTCTTACAGTACTTTGGATACAGGATCCACCTGTGTAACGCTCCGCTAGAGACTAGGTCAATCTCTGTAGCACCACTAGGGACCATGCTATTTAAATTGCCTATAAGTTCCTAGTATATGGTACAAAATGTACAGAGGGCCAGTAAATTAAATGGGACCAGTGGGCTGCAGCACTCATTGTGTAATCCACTGCGGGGGCATTGTGAAGCATGTTCTCTAGGCCCACATGTAGCTTGGCTGTGGAGGTTTTAACCACAATTGTGACCTGCAAAAATGACCCCTTTTTAACAGGCATGTCCCTTCCTTTTAAATATGTATAAGTCACTGCTAAGCAGGCCTTATTGCCCATAGTATTATAAAGAACAAGGGAACCCACTAGGTAACCAAGGACCTTGGGTATCAATTAACATGTGAACAAGAGGTCCTTGACATCAGGGAATAAAAACTGTGTAATAATTATAGGCCACAATGAACTCTATAACAAGAACAAAGTCCAGCCGGACTTAAAATTTAATTCAATGTATAGAAAAATTGTACTTAAATCAGAAAAACAGACAATAAAGCAGTGGGACACAGTCCTGCATCCACGATGCTGCACATACATTCAAACATATAATCACAGTGGTATTTCAGGCAATTAGAAATCGTGAGCAAGGAGTTTGTTTAGCATACACTTGCTTCACATATGCGGGAAACATACAATTTTGGCACATAGTAGTACGCTTAATGTTTAGCCCACATAAATGTCGACGGCGTTTCGATCCAATTGTGTTAATGGATCATCATCAGGACTTTCAATATCAGCCTGAATGTACAGAGCCTGGAATTTGTCCAGACCCAGGAAGGTAGAAGGAATTGAAGGGACGTCTGTGGAATCGGTCTAAAATAAGCCCAAGTACTAAGATATAAACAGATAATGCGCCCGTCAGGGTCGGCGGTATCAGGGAGAGGGGGTCATCTTCCTTAAAGCAGGTCTTAGCCGATCGGCCGCAATGTAACTCCTTAGGTTCACGATGGAACCACAATCATCCGTCCTGGTGCTCGATCGCGCCTAATTCTATACATTGAATTAAATTTTAAGTCCGGCTGGACTTTGTTCTTGTTATAGAGTTCATTGTGGCCTATAATTATTACACAGTTTTTATTCCCTGATGTCAAGGACCTCTTGTTCACATGTTTATTGCCCATAGGGCAGGGTGCAAAGTGTTTAAAAGTAGAACATGTAAAGTATTAATATTACATGAAAATAATACAGGAAAAATGCCCTCAAAGATAATTCCTCTGTAGCAGGTTTGGCTGTTTCATTTAAAAGCATTCAGAAACACTATTTAGTTTAATAAATGTTATCCACTCCTAAGAAACAGCTACAACTTAAATGTTTTCAATATTTAGAAATATTTATTACAATTCACTGGTGCAGTGAGATTTGTAATACATATTTTCAAAACATGACTTTTAAAAAGTCACCTTTGCCATGCTTGATGTACCTGAAAGAGAGATTTTCATTTTGCTGTTTCCCTTCAACCAGTAAATACAATTTTGAATAGGTGTGATTGAAGAGTGAACTTGCATGCAGAACAGGGAAAAAACTAAAAAGGTGATGGGTAGGGGAAAGGGGTACCAACTTAGAAATGTAAAAACCAAAAGAAAACTACACAGACATTTTCCAGTTATACATAACTAACATGTTCAATGAGATCACTGTGACAGCACTAATGCCATTACTGATGGCATCATCTAATGAGTGGGATAGTTTGCTATACACTTATTACAATGAAAGATATTTAGTAAGCTACATCTAGAGCAACTATGTATACCTTTTGTTACTGCTGAGTAGTTCTTACAAAATGCAAGGCCACCTAAATAAACTTTATGTGTCTGGAGGGAGTGGATTGTCAGCAAAGATCTATGTAAAGGTAAAAGGTGGACATAGTGGGGGCTTAGCCACTTAATGGAACTTCTATGTCTAGTTGGAATGGGGTCTTTTTGAAGACTCTTACAGGGGAAAAAGTCTGTGCATAGTAGGGGTTTGGCTAGGTAATAGAGTATTTGGTGTCTGGAGGGAGTGGACTCTCTGTGAAGACTTGGGCACAGGACAGAGTAGAGACTTGGCCACTTCATGGTGTTTAGGTGTATGGAGGGAGTGGCCTCTTAATAAATAGTTGTACAGAGGGCAAAGGCTGTACCTACTAGGAGCTTGCCCACCGAATGGGGCTTGAAAGCCTGAAGAAAACGGGGTCTCTGTGAAGAGGTATACACAGAGTGAAGGCAGTATGTAAGAATTCCTTGCTTTCCTAATGTGGCCTGGTTATCCGCAAGTAGTGCATTCTCAGTGAAGAGTTGTGCATAGTGTGAGCACTCTGCCTACAGCCAACTAATGGGACTGGAGTGTCTAGACAAAGTAGTATCTCAGTTAACAGTAGTGTACAGGGGAAGAATATCCATAGTAGAGGCTTCTGTATGATGGGGGCTTGTTTGTCTTGAGGGAGTCGGCTATACTATAATAATGTAATATATGCATATATGTTTATGTCATTTATGGTTTGCTTGATTCTGCAGGTTGCACTGGTTTGTATAGTAAACCAAACAGTAGTAGATTCGAAAATGTCATCAGTGATGCCATCAGTAATGTCATAAATTAAGTTATTTGAGAGGTCTTCAGTGATGTCATCAATAATGCCATTAAGGATGTGAGGTTATAAGCAGTGCATGGCGGGAGGCAGGTTATGTTTAACTCACTGAACTCCCTGAATAATGATACATTTCAGTGTTTTTTGGGTAAAAAAGTCACATTAGAGCTGGCATTTTCAGCTACATAAATCGTCCCTTTTAACCTTTGTGTTATTTCCAATTAATTTCTAGGTCTTGTTAACATAGGTTAAGGTCTTTTATCTGTACCTAATTATATCATCACTCAAACCTTTGACTTTTTCAGTGAATTTCAGTGTTTATTTAACGTAAAGGAAGATGCTATTTCCATACCCAACTATAACGTCACTCTACATTTGTTTTTTTCTGTGAATTTCTGGGGTGGGGGTTAACGTTAAGACAAATATTATTAGGATAGTTGGGCATAATTTTAATGTTAACTTTAGATTTTCCTTTACCATTTACCATTTCCAAGCTTTATTTCGATCATTGGAGACCATAAAATCAAAAGATAAAATACATTCATCACTAACATTTTTTGAACATCACAAAATGTAACCATTAGCAGTTGATTGTACAAAATTGATGACAAATTAAAAGAATACTGATGTTTAAAAAAACATTGAAAACAGTATATTCATGATTTAATAGGATCAATGCAGTGGAAAACGGAAGGGGTATATTTAGCATGCACTGGAGGAATTTAAAAACTTGCGACGCCTGAGCCACATGAAGTTAGGGAAGCTTGACACGGCAAAACCAATCGGGGGTGCGTTCCAGTTCGCATAACTCTAAAGGCTTCCTGTATCTGTCTGAATCCCATGTTCCTGCATATTGGTAGGAGCCAATACCTTCTAGATGCATTGTAACCTGGACAGAAGAAGAAAATGTGTGTAAGGGTCTCTTCTTTTAAATATTTAGTAGTGTGCTTTAATTTTTCAACTTAATGCTGTTATTATTTTATTTTTCACTTTCAACAGGTCCTGCAGAAATAGCATGGGACTCGTGAATATATAAAAAAAACAGTGCTTTTATTATGAAAGAGTGCTTTTTATTTAATTCTAAGTCAGCGTCTTTAGTTTGAGTCAGTTATCAGCCAGCCGAGCAACAAGTTACTTGTTCACAGCGTTATTTCTCCACTTGCCATAAAATATAAACACTGTTTGCTTCTTGGTGATTTTAATGTTCATATGGATATAGCGGAAGATACAGACACTGTAAAATTGAGGGACGCTACGCATTCACTTGCCCTCACTCCTTTTCTCGTATCTGCCACGCACAATAAAGGTCATATTATCGATCAAATTTTCTCCACCAAACACATTAACATTTTTCTCCCGGTTCCTCTGATCTGGACCGATCACTTTTTGCTTAAATTCAATATTTTGAACTCAGCGAATGTCCCCACTCATGCCCCTTGCTCCCAATCCAATACCACCCGCTCATATCATCGCGTTACTCCGGAAATGTTAGCTGACTAACTCACCTTACATCCGTGCATGCTTACAGGGAACCTGGATGAGGACCTTATCCTCTTCCAGTCCTGGCTCACTCTTCGACTGGACGAACTTGCCCCCCTCTCTTCGCGCTCCTCTATGAGGTCCCGCGTCTCTACGCCGTGGTTTACTTCTGCGCTCCATGAAAGCAGAAGATTATGCAAGAAAGCAGAAAGAGAATGGCACAAACACTACAGTCTATTGTCTAAATGCACATATAAGGAGAAGTTGAAAGCATATCACAAGGATATTCTTAGTGCAAAAAAAACATATTTTGCTAAGAAAATTGAGTTAGGCCCGAATTCCAGTAAGGAAATTTTTAGCATGGTTAGGGAGTTCACTTCGCCTAAGACCTCAACACCTATATTTTCTCCCTCAGAAACTTGGATTAACCAACTGGCCACTTTTTTCTCGGACAAAATCAAAACTATCCAGGCGTCATTCGGGCTGTCAGACGCAATCAGGGAATCTGCGCCCATTTCGGTTTCTCCCGCTTCCCTGGATAGCCAACCCTTCCTTTCGAAATTTCCCCCTATGTCCCTTTCTGTCTCCTTGAATCTTCTGCTGAAGGTTAAATCGGGCTCGCCCTCAGAGCCCTGCCCTGCAAAACTCCTAACTAATATGGCCCATATTATTAATCCCATTATTAATCCGGTCATGAACGCCTCCCTGGAGTCTGGGGTGGTCCCCAGCATATGAAAACAAGCACATATATTACCACTATTAAAGAAACCCAGTCTGGACCCTTGCATTCACGTCAACTACAGACCTATTTCCCTCTTGCCTGCCTTAGCCAAAGTTGTAGAAAACATGTACACGGAACGGTATCTGCTTTCCTTGAGACCGGGAACATCCCCCACAACAGCCAATCCGGGTTTCGCTCAAACCTGAGCACTGAGACGACCCTGTTGGAGGTACCGAATCCATCAAAGAGGTACTCGATAACGGGGGGAAGGCCATGTTGGTTTTACTTGATCTCTCGGCGGCATTCGATACCGCCCCCCACAGCCGTCTTTTTGCTAGACTTCAGGAGATAGGTTTAAGAGGGACGGTATTCGAATGGTTTGCATCATTTCTATCAGGCCGCCAGCAATCGATCTGGGCCCTCTGTTTTCAGCCCCCATCCCTCCCCTGGAGGTGGGAGTCCCACAGGGATCCGTTCTCAGTCTGACTCTTTTTAATATTTATCTGTCCCCGTTGGCAACCCTTGCTGAGGCTCATGGCGCCCGTACTGTATCCTATGCTGATGATACGCAGCTGCTTTTCACCTGCGACAAAGACTCTAACTTCAGTGGCGATAATATCAAAGGCTTCCTTGCAGCAGTCTTTGCCTGGTTTCAACTGAATCAGCTTAGGTGCAACTCGGACAAGTCGGAGGTGATCTTTTTTGGATGTCCTCCAGATGACAACTGGAAATCTTGGTGGCCCGCAGACATGTTCCCCCCCTCGTCCGCCATTGAGTCGGCAAAAATCTAGGGGTGAAAATTGATAGTAACCTTAATTTCAAATCGCACATCCTCTCAGTTGCTGGTCAGTGCTACGGTCTTCTAAAGTGTCTAAAGAAATGTCTTCCTCTGTTTTTCTTCTCCCACAGGAGGACTATTATGCAAGCACTGATAGGATCTCGGTTGGATTATGCTAACATATTGTTCCTCGGTCTGCCGGAGTACATTATCACCCGCCTTCAGTCAGTCCAAAATTCGGCACCTAGGGCAATCTACGGCCTTAGCCGCAGATCAAGCACTTCCGCGTTGCTGAGATCTTTGCACTGGCTCCCGGTGCGCAAACGCATCCTCTTCAAGACTCTCACTACTGCCTTCAAATCTCTACATGGATTAGGGGCTCCCTATTTGAGGAAGAGGGTACACTTCTATTACCCTGCTCAGTCCCTGCGTTCTGCGCCCTTGGCCCTCGCCTCTGTTCCTAAAATCAAGCGAGCACGTATTGGTGGGCGCTCTTACAGACTCTTGGCTCCTCAACCATGGAACAAGCTGCAGGTGAAAATCAGATAGCTGAACGGCCTGCTCTCCTTTAGGAGGGAGATTAAGACCTGGTTGTTCCTTCAGTAATCCACGGCTCTTTGCTCTTTCAGTCTAGGCTTCCCAGCGCCAGGACACTCGGTCCGAGTAGCTGAGCGCTATATAAAACCCCCCTTAACATAACATAACTTTATGTTTTATGGATTTATAAAGCGCATAGCTGCCCAAGGGCTTCCCAGGGCTGCAGAGAGGCAGTGATGTGTGAGGGGATTAGTAGATCATCAGGGGAAAAGCCACATTTTTTGTTTTATTCTGAAACTTAGTTCATCTCTTAGTAGTCTTATTTCTTTGAGCAGTGAGTTCCACAGCCTTGGGACTAGGTGTGAAAAAAATCTTCCTCCCATCTAGATCTCTTTATCTTTGTTGACTTCAGGAGCAGGTCTGAGGAAGATCTAAGAGAACTTTCGGGCACATATGGGGTGATGAGTGTTCTAATTAGGGCTGGGTCCTTGCAGTTCATGGGTTTGTGGGCAGGCATAAAGATTTGAATTTGATCCTGACTTTGATTGGCAGCCAATGGAGCAGTTTCAGTGAAGCTTTCGCTGATTCTTGTCTGGGTATGCCTCGTAGTATCCTGGCTGCTGCATTTGGAACCACCTATCGTCTGTTCACAATGTATTTGGGGGAACCGAGATAGAGGGAGTTACTGTAGTTCAGCCGAGAGACTACCAAGGGCTGTACATCTGTTCTCCGGGAATGTCCAGGGATAAGGGCTGGAATCTTGCGAAGCATGTGGAGTATTCCAAAGCAGTTGGCTGCCAGTTTCCTTGCTTGTATTTCCATGGAGAGATTGTGATCCAACCACATTCCCAAGTTTTTATGGAATTTTTAGAGGTCGGGGATTGCCAAGTTCTTTTGGCCAACTGATAGTAGCCTGGGGCATTGAATTATTTCCCAGGAACATCAGTTCTGTTTTATTGCCATTCATCTTTAAGCTACAGCTGGGCATCCATTTGGCTACCTGTTCCATACAGGCAACCAATTGGCTGTAATTGGACTCCATCACTGATACTACCATTTGTGTATAATCTGCGTAAGATACGGTTGATAAGCCAAATTCCTGAACTTTATTGGCCAATGGTTGGATGTAAAGGTTAAATAGTGTGGGACTAAGAGCGGATCCCTGTGGGACTCCGCATGAGATCTGTAGAACATCTGAGAGGTGTGCGCATTCCATTATCTGGAAGGATCTGTTTTTTAGAAATGAAGATAGTCAGTTTAGGGCATATAGTGAAAGAGTCACTCTTGTGAATTTGGCACCCTACGATGACCTTCAACTACCATCATTTTAACTGACTTTAGTGTGTTATTTTACCCTAGCCTTAATGTAGGACGGTCCTGCATATTCCTGCTTCACTTCTGTCCTGTAATGTTGCTGTCTTTCAGTGGGAGCTGTCACAGAGTAGAACAGTCTTGCTAGGAGCAGAGGGTGTGGGATGTGCATTTGAAGGTGTGAGAGGGAGAGAGAGGAGTGGAATGTACTTGTTGGTCTCGAAGTGCAGTGTTGTGGGCAGTGGTGCACACATGTGCTCAGTGTTGTAGATTGAGAGATATAGTAGGTGATGCTTTGAGTAGTTTTGCAGAAATGTGTATTGTATTGTGCATTTGGTGAGAATTATTAAGGTCTTACTATTGGCTTTGACATGGCCTCATGCCAGCTTGTTTTCTGACTTTACCTTGCTTCAAGCTTTTCTGTGTGCCCAGCAGTGCTTGCAAATTGTTTGGGTTATGAGAATTATAGGTGCTTACTATTGGCTTTGACATGGCCTCATGTCATCTTGCCTTCTCTGGCCTTGCCATTTTCTGTGTTTGCATGTATCTGCAAAGTGGAGAGGGCATGATTCTACTCCTCACTTTTTTTTCCGCACCTCACCGACCAGAGTGAACTGAAATATGTTGTGGGAAGTGTCTGTGGAATGCACAACTCTGCCTCCGAGTCAAAATACGGGAGCCAGCTTGTTTTTTTCCAATGAGAAGGGGGCGAGGTTATCTAGAAGCTTCACTTCACGTTGAGTGATGGTATAAACGCTGGGAGCTTTTGGGGGGCAGGTGGAAGTTCACCACAGAATAGACGTATTGCTGTGGAGGTGATGGAACTTGAGTCCTGACTGAACTTCTTCCTGGACTGTTGAAGGGGCTTCCCCAACTCAAGTTGGCAAGGATGTTGCAGAATAAGTCAGTGAGGTGTACCTAACCATTTCTGTACATATTTTCTATTCTTTGCTATTTGTATAAATATTGCATTTTATTTAAATTGTTCCTTTAATTGTTCACTTGATATTTGAGAGTCTGACATGACTGATATATTCGGCCTGCCTTTCTAAAATATTGCATTAATAAACTTGTGTGTTATTGTATATACATTTGGATTTGTTTTCTTACCTCACCTTAAGGGAGTGCTGGGTCTTTGCCTCGTCTTTTGGGAGTGTTGGGTTAGGGTGAGTCCTTTTAGCGAAAAGCATATTCATTACAGGGCGCTATCCCTGATACGTGCTTTCTTCAGCCTGTGGATCAATGTGTTATGATCCACTGTGTCAAAAGCCGCATTATGGTCAAGCAGCAGGATTCCGGCAAGACCCCTCCTTGATCAAAAACTCCCTTGAGTTCCTCAGTGACCATCAGGAGAACTGACTCCGTACTATGATTTGGTCTAAAACCCATTTGGGTCTGATGTAGCACATCATTCTTTTCCAGAAACTGGTAAAGGGTATGGTTAATGTACTTTTCCCCTATTTTTCCTAAAATAGGTACAAGTGATATGGGGCGGTAGTTCCCCAGGTCTGCAGGGTCTAAATGCAGCTTCTTTAGTAAGGGTCAAACTATGACATGCTTCCATTTTTTTTTAACTATCCCTTCAGTGAGAGATAGTAATAACAGCTCTGATATGATGTTCATTGTGGTGTTCCTGCCCTTCAGTAGAATATGTGGGGGTACAGGGTCTTGGGGAGAGCCTGATTTGATATTCCGTAGAATCATGCTAGTGGTTTCTTTGCTTAGCACCGTAAAACTCTCTAGTACTGGTCCTGTGACCTGTGCCAAAGGGTTATAGGTTCCTCGAGGACATCTGGACTATCTATGTAAGTGTTCCCTTGCATCGAGTTGTAAATGTTATCCAGCTGTTTTTTTTAAAAAGTCGCAAGCTCCTTGCACCTATCCTTTAATGATAATTATGGGGAAATGTTTTGCTCTTTCGTAGTAAGAGATCTAATGACCTTGAAAAGTTCTCTTAAGGAGTTGAGAGCTGGGTTTTTTTTTCCCTCGAAGTTCCTGGCTTGGGCTAGTTTTTTTTCATTATGTTAATGTCTGATGACCTTCGTATACTGGCACTTTATAGTGGGATCATATGTTTTCCTCCAATTTCTGTCAATGTTATTGCATGTTTTTTTTCCAGAGAGGCAAGGTGGTTATTAAACCATGCCATTTTTCTACGGGTGCAGTGGGCCCTTGGCCTTTATTTGTGGATACAACGTTACGCCACTTGGTAGAAACAGTCAGACCATATCATATCTGCCTCCTCCAGATTCCTTGTCAGGACCGGAATTTGTGCTTCTAGGGAATTAACCATGCTGTCCGGTATGAGTCTAGGCCATTTCCTGCCTTCTTTCATGGTGCTGTGAACTACTGTTTGTGTATGTGTTTTAGCCAAGGAGATTGGGATATAAAAGTGGTCTGACCAAGGAACTAGTATAGGTGTATCCACCTCTATTTTGGGTATGTTGGAAAAGAACGCGTCTAGTGTGTGCCCTTTTTCATGTGTGACAGATCTCACATGCTGTCTAAGTTGCATCGCTTCCATGTCTTGAATAAATCTGTTGGTGGATGCATTATTGTATTCTTCTAGGTGTAGTTTAAAGTCACCTAGTACAGTCACAGATCCTTTACTAGCAGTGGTACTCACTATGAGATCAGGCAAAATCTCCAGGAATGCGTTACAGGGTCCAGGTGGCCTGTAGATGAGCGTCCCTGAGAAAATACAGGTGGGGGTAGTCTGATACTGAATTGTTATATATCAAAGTTGATTACGGACAGAGGAGAGGCAATACATCTGTGTTCCTCTTATAAATAATGGCCACTCCACCTCCAACCTTTCCCACTCGATCCTGTCTTCTAATAGCATAGCCCGGAGGAGGGCAATGGCTAGATGTGGTGTAGAGCAGTCTTTGAGCCAAGTCTCTGTAACAAATAATGCATATAGGTGTTCCTTCTCAATTAAAAGCCTAATCTCTGTTTTGGGTCATGAAAGGGATCTGCTATTTATTAACCTCATTATCCACTGTACTATCCCTTCTGTCCTTGGTGCCTGCGTGTTTTTGTCAGAAGTGCCCTTACACACAGTGACATTGCAGTGGCAGCAAATAGCCTTCGTACCTATCAGGTTTTCTGTCATGAACGTGTGTGCACACCAAAAGGGTGACTGTCGGACTCAACTGCACAAACTCTTTTGCGTTGTAGCTTATGTGTCTAGAAGGCCCAGGGGTAGAATGGGCAGGGTTCCTGGCCCCTGGCCCCAGCCGGACTTGGTGTTCTGCATCTTTCTGTTCCAGGCCTATGACATGCGGTGCCAGGCCCGACGTCGTCTACTTCTTCCTGCTCTCAGACCAAACTGGACCCCATTACATCCTGTTGAAAATAAACTTTTATATCAGCAAATTGCAATTGCAGATACCATGTGCATCTATCCTTAATTTTATTGTGATAAAAGCAGCCTTGAAAAAGCCCTTGGCTTGCATGCCTCTATAGGGCGAAGCAGCAAAACAGGTTTTGGCTACAACAGTTACAAAAATATTACTGTGGCTAAAAAAAGTTCCAACAATGAGATTTTAGAAAAAAATATACAGATACAAAACCGCATTCCTGTATGACTGAATTTGTACCTAACTAATATACTCAACACTTAACTTTGTCCTGAGAATTTTGGGAAGATCTCAATGATATAGAAAGGAATCTTGAAGGACACACATTTTCTATGTATTTAATTTTTCAACCTAATGCCTGTTAGTATATATTTTTTTACTTTACACGGGTCCTACGGGAAAACCGTGGGGCCAGTGAACATAAAAAAAGTTGTTTTTATTTTGAAAGAGAGCTTTTTATTTAAGTTTGAGTCTTGAAGTTGAGTCTTTTCTTAAATGGCCTTTTTTTACTTTTCACTGTCCCGCGGAAGTCCCTTAGGAGTAAATGAAGACAATTGACACAGACATTAAAGACATCTGATTGGTTGAAATTACTGTCATTTACAGGAAGTTCCCACTCCTTTAACCTCATTTCTAATTACCACTTTGGTGAAGTCAGAGCTTTTGTTGTGTCTTACACCATTTTTTGCAATTTTGTAATTTTTTTGGTGAGTCAACAATTCCTTCAGATGAGGAGAGACAGGGGGAGATAGAGGAGCAGAAATAAAGAGACTCCAAGAGTCACAATGGAACATTTGCTTAGGTAATTTTTCAGCCTGCCGGAAGGAGAGAAAAAGTCTCCCTGAAAACATGAATTTCATTACCTGCAAGAACCAATTTTCTCAAGGAATATCAAAGAAGTACTAGCATGGGACATCTGGTATGTGGTGACACAAGCAATTCATGCACCCCTGTCTTGCCAGTATGGAGATTGAAGGGTATGCACAAAAGGCACTCATATCACGTACAGGACCCTCCTCTGTTGGGCCAGTGCCACGAAAGTGCTGCAAGGCCAATCCAATGTAAATGCTGCGTATCTGGAGACCGTGACTATCTGCAGGTGGTGCAGCAAGATTGTGTACACTGGGGACCTCAGTACCTCTGTGAGAGACAATTTAGTGCCTGAACACCAATGTCCCAAAAATATTTAGCTTCTTGTGTTTTTTTCTTTTTTTTACTCTCACCAAGTTCACCTGCCCTATTTCTGTTAACCAAATTGGATCCAACAAAAATACTGTTTAAAATCATTAAAAAACAATAAAAATCTTTTTCCAGAACCATATTTTCTGGATTAGAAATATAAGAATATAATGTTTGTCATGTTAGTCTTTTTATGTGTGCCTAGCCGAGTAGTCTGCTATAACAGTCCATACTTAATAATAAAATGCATGTCTATGGATATAAGTCTAAATAAAAACCAAACACATAAAAAATTGATTTGTCTTTGATTTATAAAGATTTTGCTTGAGGTATGTGCTTCCTTATCTAATGCAGGCTGACGAACAATCTAGATTTGTATTTATAACAGAACTTACTTTTTCTGCTCTCTCTCGTATTACTTTGCATTAAACGGTTTTCTATGAGTAGTATGTGGGCATTTCTTTGCATCCACCCATACATTTTGATGCAAATCCAAACCTGCAAACTATTGGAGACATTGATTTGCACCAAAATCCAGCACCTCCCTGAGGCTGGTGTAACAAGAACAAATATTTTTTATTTATCTTCTTTTTTCCTCTTTGGATATGTGCTGTATTCTGTAAAACTTGAAGGGTGTTCCTAATAGGCCTTGGCTACCTAATAAAGCTTAGGTGTCTAGAGCGTGTCAGCTCGCCATGAAGGCTTCTGTACAAGGTGAAGGGTGTGAATAGTGGGGCTTGGTCCCCTAATGGGGAAGATTTTGTGGAGCCTGCACTTCATGTGGAAGAAGTCTGAGAAGACAGCGTTGACCTGACGTTTCATGGAGAGTTCGCTGTCCAGGATGATACCGAGGTTACTGGCATGGTCTTTCAGCTTGGGGGTAGATCAAAGCTCCGCTTGCCACCAGGGTTTTTTCCAAAGGATGTTCTGTCTGCCACAGATCAGAATTTCCATGTTATCCATGTTGAGTTTCAGGCAGTTGTCTTTCATCCATGTTGCGACGTTGTTCATTCACACATAACAAGCGTAATATAAAATTGCCAAAATTGCGTGAATTATACCTATGTAATTTGAATTTTGCCTGGGCCTAGAAATGTGACTGGTAAGTCTGGGATATTTTGTGTTTCAAAAACAAAAAGGAGATTCATTAATCTACAATATTTGTACTAATATTTGAGTCTACATCTAATATATACGTAGCTCTGTGTGTGGCTCGGAATGCCAGGTATTCTGAGACAGGAGACTGCTCAGCAAGTTAGTCAGGATATTTGTGAATGAAACAGGCAGTTTTAAGATCTGCAGCCTAGACCGTACACTGCTCTACTTACAAAGCCTATTTGCAAAGTAAATTTGCTCTGGATTTCTGATACCTGCGAAAGTTGTTTCTATTATATTTATTTAAAATTACAGCAGTTTACATTGGAAACAAGCTCAAACAATTAAGGTAAAAGATAAATAACTGCATACAGTTTAATTTTACAGAACGCAAACATTCATCTTTCATTGTGCCATTATCTGAGTATTAAGTGCAATATAATTGTACAGTGCATTACCACTGACATAAACGACAGAAAATCAAACAAATCGGACTTTTATAAGATAATCTTTATTGTCTTTTATTGACCTAACTGTACTAAAAGCTTAGCATGATCGGAATTACTTTGCTGTTGAATTTAATCCTTGGTCACTAAAATTCCAAGAAAGCATTAAAAAAAATACTCTGCTTGAAATATAAAGTGGATTGTTTGAAAGGGGAAACATGAATCATTCTACGTCATCTATCAGGAGTAGCCAGCTGAAGCGCCTATTTCTGGCTTGGCTGTTGGTACCCCTGGCACAGCCCTTGCTACTCCTGGTCTAAGCAATCAAGGTTGCACCAACAGGAAAAAAAATCCTCTCTGTACTCTCATAGTCCAAGCCCCTCGGCAGCAAATCTGTTGTAGGAGAGGTGCTAAGAGTGGGTCAAGGGAACAATGGGGCAAATTATCAAGCCTTGGCGATAAAATTATTGCCGCTTTATCGGCGGGAAACTGCCGATAAAGTGGCGATAATGGGCTTGATAATATGCTCTATGAAATTCCAATCGAAGCTCATGTTAAATGTGAAGGACATGTAACATGAGCTTCGATTGGAATTTCATAGAGCATATTATCAAGCCCATTATCGCCACTTTATCGTCAGTTTCCTGCCGATAAAGCGGCGATAATTTTATTGCCCAGGCTTGATAATATGCCCCAATATTTTGACTCGTTATGAAACAAAGGGTGAGAGATGCCACTATCAGTACCTCTGGCATTTTGGTGAATCACATGAATTCACTGATGAGTATTTGCTAAGTATTCCATGTGCTGACCCATGTGTTCTGGAGTTTAGGAGTTACTGATTATGGGACAGATACAAGCGAAAAGCAGGACCCTTGTAACAGAAGATGTGCTCAAAAGATGCATGACATAAAAAAATGTAAGCGTGTGCCAAATTGAAACACAGGATTAGTCAACATTGGCAAATTAACAGATTCAATGTAATTATTTTCTCCTTTGTTGATGTTCAGTCAGCCTCAAATTTGTCTCCTAGCCCCTCTGTGAACCATGGTGTTTGGGCATCAGGGGTCCTATTATACATGTGCCGCATTTTCCTTCATTGCGCTAGGTGCACCTTTTAAAAGGTGCGCCCGACGCAATGATGGAAAATGCACCATGTTATAATGAATGTGCCGCCCCCAGGGCAGCTTTGGACTCGCGCTGCCCCAACGAGAGCGCATTCATGTGAAAAATGGAGCAGCTGCTTTGAAGCCGTTCTGTGTTTTCACAGTGCAGGCGGCAACCTGCCTGCTTTTTGAAGGGGGAATAGAGGTCCTCTTCCAGGCAATTGCAGTGAGTGACTGCACCTGCCTGCAATGGGATGTCTGGGGTCCACAGGGTGCTTTGAAGCCGTTCTGTGTTTTCACAGTGCAGGCGGCAACCTGCCTGCTTTTTGAAGGGGGAATAGAGGTCCTCTTCCAGGCAATTGCAGTGAGTGACTGCACCTGCCTGCAATGGGATGTCTGGGGTCCACGGGACCCTCTTTCCCCCCATCCAGAGGGCTGCCATCAGGGGCGCGCTAACAGCGCACCACCTTTTAGGTGGCGCACTGTCAGTGTGCCTCCTAAGAGCTTCTTTGTCTCTGAGCACGCATCTGTAATCCGGCACAGAGGCAAAGGGATTCCCTTATTTGCGTGGGATACGCCCTCCTCTGCCGTATAATTCTAGTAGCCCTGTTTATAATATGTGACCTGATATTCATTTATGCTGATTTGTTTGAATACAGCCACAACACAATATTTTGGGATTTATAAAACACTTTCATGTAAACTGCTCATTTAAATGACAAGCAATTTCGAGGGCAAAACAGAGCTGGCATCACTTAGAATTAACCGCATTTAGCAAAAAATGTGGTAAATGGTAAATAGAGAATTGTTTCTCACCTGATTCCAGGCAGAGAGGTATATTATTTTTGATAGAACCGATATTTTTGTGAGCGTTTGAACAATTTCCATATCGTGAGTCACAGTCTGAACTAGCTTTCCCTTGAGCTGCACTGTCATCTAGCAAACATGGAATTTCTGCAGTGTTTATTTTGTGGGTAGTTCTGAGAGTCTAATGAAAGCTGATGAGAGAGAGGCGGGGTAGGAGGGGGAGACTGAACATGTTCTTGGCAGGGGACATGTGAAATGTCCCCAGAAAACTCTGAGAATGACAAAAAGCACAGCCTGGGAGAAAAAAAAAACTTCAATGCCTGATGATGAGGATTTTTTTCTTCATTGATCGAAATATTTATTTAAGATAATTCACAGCATTAACATTTTTAATGTATATCCTTCCCATAAACAGGAATATAAAAGAAACATTTTAGAGGCAAAATAAGAAATGCAATTTATACATTAAAATTACCAAGCAAAGCAACAGATAATTCAATTTCCTTGACCTTGAGAGGAGGAGGATCAAGCGAGTTATTGTGTTTGAACACACTTCAGTTCATAGAACGAATACATTCTTCTGGTATCACATTTTCCTCTCTTCAAGACAGCCCTTCCCAGAGAGTCTAGCCTGGACATTTCTGAAAAGGGACAAGGCAGGTGAAATCAACTCCTGTGGCAACTCCTTATTAGGTTTAAGGCCACAGACACCTTTGGGTATGTTCCTACTTAATATCTGCCTGAAAAGCCACAATGTATGTGTCTCCACACTCATCATATTCCATTTCCGTTGCCTACAAACACACGCATCATCAGAACACACACAGCAGTATGCTTTATAAACTCAACACAATCATTCTCGCATCAAACCAGAAGTAGACCACATCATTTTACCTCGGTCCCCATCCCTCAGAGTCCTTTCCACCAACAATCAACCTGAGGTCCTCACAGACCTCGGCCTCATCCAGACTAGTAGGCAAATACTAAGTCCGCTGCAAGCCTGTGTTTGTGCCTCATGTGGTAATACAGTAATAAAATGTGAGCTCAAATGGTGCTTCCTAGGGGTTTTTGCCTGGCTGATTTTAACCAGGTCAAACCTGTAGTATATCGGGTGGGCAAACTGAACATACCATGTTTGCGCTGCTCAAAATGGCGAATACCATGAACTATTTATGCGTTGACCACCATCTCCAAGGTCACAAAGAAGAATCTGGCTCAGATTGCACACTGTTCAACTGCCATTTAATGGGTGAGCAATTTGCACTCACCACGTCGCACAATTTGGGGCCTCTTCTGACCAGTGCCCAGGTCACACAAAACAAAAGGGATGCGCTGTTTATTACCAAACTATGTCTCTAACCCACATCATCCTCCAGTGTGATGAGCTCACAACTCATAGGCACAACACTGCAGGAACATTGCCACACAAACGGAAGCCGACCTTGTGTCATACAAAAATCATCATACACATTGATCTCTCCTCCCCTTGGAACTGTCTCTGAATACTTCTGATTTTGTGCCAGTCAGTCTACATCCTTCCAACTTAACTAAAAGTACTCTGGCTGAAACAAGGTCTTCAAAGAGGATTTACTAATTTTACAACAAGCACTAACACCTAAAGGAAAAACATCACCCACCAAGGATCTTCAAAAAGCAATACAGCCCGAATAACAGGAACATGAAGGACTTAATTACCTGTTCCTTATTTGGTCTTGATCTTCACCTCCACTGCTACCACCGTACATCACTTGAAATGAAATACAGTCCACCAAATCATGGCTTACATCGTCAAACTCATTCCATCAGTTACCAAACCACCATGAAAACTATGACATCGCTGAAATCTCCAAACTCAGCATTTGTCAACTCCTGGATTCCCAAGTCAGCACTGAGATCTTCAGTTACTTCTTCATAGAGGATCCCTTTTTTTTTTTTTTTTTAAACAAATTTTATTGGGTTTTGTTCCACACAACATACAAAATCAAGTACATTTCCCACGTTTCCCTAAGCTCCCAGTATACATTCCCCTATCTACATTCTCGGTAGTAGGTTAGGATGTCGTCCAGTCAATGTATACAATATCCCATTAAGACTGAGCCCCAACGTGCCCTGTCTTATTTTACTAACAACTTCCCTTATATTCCCTCCCTCCTCCCTGGATCCCCATCATCGATGTCTGCAATTCGTTTTAGCCATTGTAAGTTGTGTGCACAGGAATGATCAGGTGTTGTTCTGTGCGATGTGCCTGTCATGTCTCGGGGGATAGTCCCCAGTCCCATTGCTATTCCTCTCCTTCTTCTTGTGTCCCATAATCACGCAGTGCCTGCACTAATGCGTCCCATGCCTGAGCTGTTTCTAGCGCCTTTTCATTGCGCTGCCTACGCGCAGTTTGGAATCTCAATTCGCTATCACTGCTGGCCCATTTAAGAAACTCGTTCTTCCATCTAGCGCCATTGGGCCCCATTTTCGCTTTCCAGTGTTGTGTAATTTCTCGTTTGGCCAGTATAAGCCCCCTGTCTATAAATTTACTCGTGATCTTGTTCCTGGAGGTATGGGGAAACCAGTGTACAACACCCACAGCCATATCAAATTCCAAGCCCCGTTACGTTATCGCATTTAGAGTGTCTCCCACCTCCTTCCAGTAGAGCTCTAATCTTGGGCATGTCCATAACATATGATCCAGTTCCACACCGACCATCGTACATCTGGGACATGCGGCGTCATCTACATCAAAATATTTCCTGATCCTACCTGGTGTCAGATATGCTCGGTGAAGGATGTAGAAATGTACTAGCTGGAATCTTGCGTTCCGTGTGCTCTTCCAGACCCTCCGCGTTATCTGCGCCCATACCGTCTCGGGGATGACTTTCCCTATGTCTGTTTCCCATTTTCCCCTCAGCGTCTCTAGCGGTGGTAACCCTTCATGGAGCATTCTGGAGTAGAGGCACATGACTGCCTTGAAAGTTCCCGCTGCCATCATTGTATATTGACAAACCGTTGTTGTTCTCGGCTCTATCAGTCCCTCCCTCCAGTGTGACTGTATTGCTCGTGTCAATGCTGCGTGCAGCAGGAAACCTCCTCTCGGTAAATCGAACCTGTCTAGTAGTATTGGGTACGGCAATAGTGCACCGTCTTCATATAAGTCCCCCAGCACCTGGACTCCCGCTTCCTCCCATTCCTGTAGCTGCGACCAGTCCCCACCATGTGGTAGTGCCATCAGCATTCCTATTGGGATCTCGGGGGCATAAGGGTGTAGCACGCCTGCCCTGCGTTGTGAGCGGTTCCAACACAACCTAGTAATTTTTTCTTCTTGCGTTAGATCTCTGAGGTCCAGTTTCTGCTACAGCGCTATGAAAGAAAGGACATGGCGAGGCATGCCTCGGCCTCTTTTATGCTCCAGTCCTCTAAATTCTCTCGCAATTTCCTGAGTGTAGATCTGCAGTTGAGCTGCTAAGTAGTACAGCTCAAAGTCTGGGACCGCCAGTCCCCCCTCCGCTTTAGGTCTTATTAACGTCGCTTGTGCCACTCTTCGCCCTCCCGCCCCCCAAAGGAAGGACACTATCATGGACTTTAGAACTTTAAAGGTAGTGGCAGGTATCCATACGGGCAATGTCCTAAAATAATACAGGAGCCTTGGAAGCGCAACCATTTTTAGTAGTGCTATCCGGCCTGCCAGCGACAGTGGAAGAGTAGCCCAAAAGGCCATACTACCCTTCAAAGCTCTTATCCCATGGCCAATATTACCTTCCAATAAGTCAGCTGTCGTGTGGTAAATGTACACGCCTAAGTATTTCATGCAATTGGGCTCCCATCGCACCTCTTGGGTCGTTGAGGGTCGACTCTCCCCCTGTCGCACCGGGAACAAGCATGTCTTGGACCAGTTCACCTTTAAGCCAGATATTTCACCGAAGCTCGTTAGTAATTTTTCAGCTCCTCTCCGTGCCTCATCAGCATCTTCGAGAAAGAGCAGGAGGTCATCTGCATATAGCGATACATATTGTCGCCCAACCATGCTTTGTAGTCCCTCATAATGGTGTCCCGTCCGGATTGACAGCGCGAGGGGCTCCACTGCTAAAGCAAACAACAACGGAGACAGTGAGCATCCCTGCCTCGTGCCTCTTTCTACCGGGTACTGAGATTATATGAGCGTACCCATTCTCACTCTGGCTACCGCCGAAGTATACATCACTGCTGTCCATCTCAGGTAGTCCTCTCCCACTCCGAAACGTCTCAGTACCTTATAAAGACATTCCCATTCGAGGCTGTCGAATGCTTTCTCTATGTCTACCGACAATATCAATAGATTTCGAGCCACTAAGTAGTCTCCGTCTAGCAATCGCATCAATCGGCGTATATTCACTGTCGTGTTTCGCGTCGGTATAAAACCAGCCTGGTCCTCATGAACTAATGTAGACATATGTTGCAATAGACAAGATGCTAGGATACTGCTTAGTATTTTGTAATCCGTGGTTAGCATTGATAGTGGCCTATACGATGCTGTATCCCCACTGTCTCTCCCCGGTTTTAATAAGGGTATTACCAACGCCTCCCGCATAGATTGTGGTAACCGCCCCAAGTGTTTCGCTTCCTTATATACTTCTAATAGTCGAGGTGCCAGCAGGTCAGAATACTTTCCATAAAATTCTATGGGTAGCCCATCCAGACCCGGGGTTTTGTTGTGCGCCATGTGTTTTATGGCGCTCCGTATTTCTCCTATCTCTATATCCTTACCTAGTTCCTTCGCCTGTTCGAAATCTAGTTCTGGGAAACAAAGCCCTTCTAGGAAGACATCTATGGTTGGGGTATTGGTCTCCAGTTTACTTTTGTACAAATTTTCATAGTAACTCTTAAAGCGACGTAAAATCTCATTCTGGGTGTAGACCTCTACTCCTTCCGCTGTGCGCATGGTCACTATGGGGAGCTTCTTTTTGTGGGATTAGCAAGCCAAGCTAGCAGGGTTCCTATTTGTCGCCCTCTGCATGGGACCTCACTGTGTTTGTTTTATAATCAAAGCTGGGCAAGCGCTCCGTCTCTGCTGCAACCGCTTCCTTCGCCTCGCTAACTCTATCCTGAAGTTCAGGGTGACCAGGTCGTAAGAGTTCTACTTCGCGGAGTTTCTTGTCGGCCCTCTCCAGATCATCTAGAAGTACTTTCCGCACCGCTATATGCTTTCCTATGCACAACCCCCTTATGACTACCTTAAAGGCCTCCCATTCTGTTGCCCTCGCCGCAGTCGTACCAGCATTTTCCTCAAAGTACTGCGTAATTCCCTCCTCCAGCGCATCCTGAAAAATAGGGTCTTCTAGCATCTCTGGGCGCAGCCTCCAAGTGGGGACACAGGAGACACCAGGGAGCCACTGCATAGCAATCAGCAGAGGATTATGATCCGACACTGTTCTAGATAGGTACTCAGTTCTTATAATCGCTGGCATTAGGACTGGGGAGCACAGTCCTAATGTCACATGGGGCTCATGCATATGTGAGAAGTAGGAGTAATCTCGATCGTGTGGGTGTTGTGTTTGCCAAGCGTCTACTAGGCCCCACCTCGTTTGCCAATCCAATCTGCCTTTGGCCGTGCGGTGCGTCGGAGAATCTGCTAGGGGGTGGTGTGACCTATCAAGGGAAACGTCCAACACAGAATTAAAGTCCCCTCGCATAAATAACGGTCCTACAAGGAAGTGTGCTAGGGACTCGGATAATTTCGCCAGAAAGGGCAGCTGATCAACATTGGGTGCATATATACTGCAGAAGGCAATGTCTTTACCTCGTAATTTCCCCTCCATCGCTACGAATCTCCCTTCTGGATCTATGACCTGTTTGGATACCTGGAATGGGACCCCAGCTCTGACCCAGATGAGCGCGCCCCTGGCAAAAGCAGAGTATGTTGTGTTGTATATTTGACCCCTCTATTGCCGCTGTAATGCTAGTCCCTCAACCTTCGTTAAGTGTGTTTCCTGAAGCAGCGTAACCTGCACTCCTCTACGTACTAGGTAGGCGTAGATCTTGTGGCGTTGTGTCATAGTATGAAGCCCCCTCACATTCCAGGTTATACATCTCAGATTAGCTGACTCACCCATTGTCCTGCAATGTCCTGTGCCTTCCACACCAACCATTCCCTAGACGCCCCAAGCGTGGCATCACTTCAGCATCGATGATGAGTCCCCCCTCCAACACCCCAAAACATCCCCAAGCTCCATTACTCCCCAGAACAGGACCTAGTAACCTCCATCTAGCTCCCGTCCAAACACTCCTGAATACTAACATTTGACTAATCCCACAGTAGTCACTGTGGGTGTGCCTTAAGGGCACTGAGGGAGGGCTGACCTCCAACGGACAGCCGCCTAATCCCCGAGCCCCTCGCTGACTGATCGAGCCCCATATATTAAACAGCTCAGTGACCTCCCATCTCTCACCCAAAGTCCGCAGCTAGCAGTCCGCCATGGCCTGTGCAACGAGCTCGCACATCTCACCGGATGCCTCTATCCTTCGTCAAGCATTCCCTCCGCCGTCGCTGGGGTGACCACAAGCAAGGGCACACAGTACGTTTCTGAGCGTTCAGTGTCAGAATGATCATTATCCTTTTCGGACTCCACCTCATCCTGCGACGGGGCGTCCTGTGTCCCCGATAGTGCGGATACTATTTCCAGGACTCCTCGCCGTTCTGCCGTCGTCTCCGGTAGTGAAGGTCTCCTCAGTCCCTTCTGTCTATTGCGGAGCCGTCGTGACTTCCGCTGTGGTAATCCTTCTAAGCCCATTCGGGGCCTATGTTAATGGGCATCCTTACCAGATTTGTATAGTTCTATCCAAGCACAGGCATCGTCCGGAGTATCAAAGAACCTTGTTTTGTCGTCTACAATCACTCGTAGCCTACCTGGGAAGAGAAGGGAGTATTGTAGACCCTCAGTTCTTAATTCTCTCTTAACAGCCAGGAAAGAGGTCCTCCGGCGTTGCGTTTCATACGTGTAATCAGGGAAAATGTTAATTTTGCTGTTTTCCACTTGATAGGGACCGTTTATTCGTGCCTTCTGGAGCAGCAGATCCCTGTCCCGGTAATGCAACAGTCGGGCCACCACCGGACGCGGTTTGGCTTGGCCAGTACTCTATGAGCCCGCTCCAGTGTGTAGAAAGTGGATAGACCCTCCGACGCTACCACCGTCTGGAGCCAGTCTTTGAGATAACGTACCATGTCCTGCCCTTCCACTTTCTCCGGAAGTCCCACTATCCGGATGTTTTTCCGTCGATTGTGTCCTTCAGCATCCTCCGCTCTCCTCTCCAGCACATCTATGCGGTCTAATACATTGGTCATAGAGGCTTTGAGATCTTTTTGTGCTGGTTCAAGGGTATGGACCTTGTCCTCTATTGTTTTAACCTTGTCGGCCAGTTTGCCATGATCGGCCCTCAGCAGACCCAGACCCGTGGCCACTTGTGCGATATTTTGCTGCAGCGCCATGCGGGAGTCTGCTATCGTGGTCAGGATTTTGTCCAACTGAAGTTGTAATTGGGGTCTCGCAGTTGTACGGAGTCAGATTGCTCCCCCTTGTCAGGTGCCTCAGTGTCCGATGTCGGCTGGGTGCCACCCTGGTTCCCCTTAGGCTTCCCCATAGTGGGGGCCTGTTGATTGTCTCACCGTTAGTGGAAAGGATGTTATACTTCAGGATTACGGATCTCTGCACAATCTAGCGTTCTCAAGTCCTCAAGTCTTCACCTTATTGGTTATCCAAGTTGCGATCTAATTATATCGGACTCAGGGACCATCAGGGTCTACATAGGCGTGCGGCCCTGGGTAATGGCCGTGAAGGCCACCGTCACACGGTTATCAGCTCCAGCAGGTTAGAGCAGCACAATCCGTCCTTTGCCGGTAGCTCGATGTGCAGAGGTCAAAACAGTCTCAGTGTCACACAGCAAGCACACCAGCCCCCTCCCTTAGCCCAGCCGACGGTTGGCCACCGGCACAAAGCCCGCCCCGGGTCAAGTGTGTTCAAGTTTGCACGTTGTGTGACCCCCAGCCACGGTTCAGCGGTCCGTTAATTTTCCCTGCACGTGTTCACCGGTCCACGCTCCTCGGTCGCGCCCCACTCACTTATTTTCTGGCCCTTCAGGTGCAGCTCAAAGTCCAGGGGCCCAAGAGGGGGGGGGGAGGGAGCGCTCGCGTGTGTTCTGGAGCATCAATAACGCTGGTAGCGTCCTCTAGTCTCTTTCCCCCTCTTGTTGCATTCACTGTCTAGTTCCTCTCCGCTCTCTTATGTATTATTCCTTACCACCAGGGTCAACCGAGGCAGCTCTCACTCACCTTCTTTTAGAGGCCGGTCCGCCTCGGGAGCACCTTCATGGGTCCTCGCAGGGTCCTCTTCGGGTGTCCCCGTTGCGCAGTCGTGTCGCTCCGATATTCTTCCACTCCTCAATGCTCTTTCTGCAGCCTCCGATTCCGCCCCCCTGGCCACGATCTGCTCATGCCGAAATAAGCTTCTCCTTCCCCGTCATCACAGCTCCAGGGGAACTAGCAAAGCCGCCGCCCAACGCCCAGCCCCCAGCCCCCAGCGTTCTGGGCGCAGTCGTGGTCACCGCCAGCACACACCCGCGGCCTGGTGTTCCGGGCCCCCCAGCGCCGGGATCTCACTGGGTCCGCCCCCTCAGCAGGTCCGTAATGTCAATTGGGGGGCCTGGGGGGATTTAGGGAAGCCCCGCACAGCGCTCCACGATGTCCCCACCCCTGTTAGCGCACCCCAGTTGTGGTCGCACTCGGGAGCCGTCTCCGACCTCCCGCTCCTAGGGCCGGCCAGCAACTCAGGGGGGGGGGCCTCGTGGCTCCCACCGCCGACGCACGCAGCAGGGCCCAGTGTCCTCAAGATCCAATCTGGGGGGCCCCGCCGTCAGCGCCACATGCCTCAGCCATCCCTCAGGAGCAGCACCGCCGCCCCGGATGAAGACCGGGGGAAGGGTCCATCTGCCCAACCCCCACAGCAACAGTCAGTACGGCAGAGGCGCAGCCCCCTCAAAGACGGGCCAGTCGATCTTGCCCGTCGGATCCGATTCGCTGCTCCTTCGCCCACCAGTCGTTTCACCTCCAAAGTCCCTCAGCTCCGGCGCCAGATTCAGGTAGCCCAGCCATTCGTAGGCTTTCCCGCGGTCGCGGTCCTTCGGGGTTTTAGCGCTTCCCCATGGCCGCCATTTTGCTCACTCCTCCGGAGGCACCCCGGTCAGTGCGCCAACGATCCTCGTCGGGTCCCCAGGGTCACCCGCGCGGCACCTCGCGGCTCCGATGCTGGGAAACCCCTTCCCCCCGTTTTCAAGGGGAAATAGGGGTCTTCAGAGGCAATTTATCTGGATTAATAGGGGCTCGAACACGGAGCCCAGCACTCAGGCGACCTCTCCCATCAACGCCAAGCCATGCCCCCCATAGAGGATCCCTTGGTGCAGTAGAAACCATTCAGTAACAATGCAGTGTCTCTTATTGATTAATTTCATAATGCTTCGGGACACATCTTCAATGTGAGCTCCTCCATGATCCTGTGCATGCAAAATATCATACTCAATACCAGCTGAACACCAACATGAAGGAAAAATGCATACTGGAAAAACTATAATAAAAGCCCAATCCAAACATGCTTCCAGCATTGAAATCTATATGAAAAAGCTGCAACCCATCCACCATGAAATCAAAATCTGACTAATATGTCCAAGCAATATTATACACCAATAATGATAGAAGAGTGCTGCTCAAAGACACAAATGTTGCATTAGCTCATCTTTATTTATTTATATATTTATTTATATATAACGTTTTGTATAGCGTGAACTAGACCGTAGGGGGTATCAGAGCGCTTTACAGGAAGGGAAGTTAGGGTATAATTGAAATAACTTACATGATCACATATATGAATGAAGTAAAGGGCCTTGAGAATACACAAATGACTACACTTGTTAACAGAGGTAGCCAGCGAAGAAATGGTCTGTCATCATAAAAAGAGTCACAGGTATGGTTACAATCAATACATATTATCTATGGATCCATCTTCCCATATTGATTCAGAAAACCAAGAACATTAACTAATCATTGCTGGAATCAACACCGGAAGACACAATATTGACATGGCACACCATTTTTGCATCTCCTCACTGTTGCCGCTTGTGGCATCTTCCATTGCACACATTTAAATATTTCACTTTAAATGGCATATTTGACAACATATCCCCGAAGGCATAGCCTAATTTGTAAAAAAATAAATAAATGCCAGGGCCCTCGTCAGGGATCACTGCGCTTGTACCACTGATTGCTCCTGCCAGCGCTGCCAATGACAGTACCAACACAACCAGTAACCATCACACTGTTACAAGCGTGATAATTCAGACTATTTTATGGTTCCAAAGCTATAAGAATGGCTTGAGTGGCAGGTATAAGTCATTTTTAATGTATAAAGTATTAATAAACAACTGTTGTTCTTCTCTTCTCTGAATTAGACAGACAGGTCCACCATGTGCCAGACAGTCAATACAATACAATACAATATATTTTTATTGTTGAATTAACAAAAATCCTCCGAATAATAAAGGTAAGATTAACCAGTGTTTACAACGCAGGTTACATTATAAAAAACAAGAAGATAACAATTTAAAAAAGAATTAAAACTAGAGCTCTACTCGAAACCCGCATCCTCTTACAAGATAAGGATTTATAGAGTGGGCTGGGGGTCACTAGCAAAGAGGGTAGGGGCAAGGCAATATGTAAAATGATCATTGGGAGGCCTGTAGCTGCTTTCTAATTTCCATCATAAATTTGAGACCCCGACAGGTCAGGATTGGAGATGAACCTCCCAGCCAGAAAATAACGGCCTGGCGACATGTTCTTATTTTCAGGTTGTTCAATATGTCCCGTATAAAGCGTCTTCTCGATACCATAAGGGATGGACATACACAAAACAAATGAACTAGAGATTCAGTATGATATCCGCAGAGTCGACATTTTGGGAAATCATCTTGAGGTTTCCAGGAAGGTAGTAAGTCCGTAGATTCGTGAAGGCCCATACGGAGGTTGATAAGGTATTTTTTTAAATAGTGGCTAAAATGGGTTGCCAAATAGGCCTGAGGTTGTTGGAGTGAGTAAGAAGAAATGACTGACCAGGCATGACGTCAATGGGACAATGTTTGTTTGTCTTCTAGAACAGACTTCCTTTTAGCAATAGAATCTACTATTTTGCAGAAACTGGCTTGACCAACTTTTTTATTCCATGTTACTGGCAGATCAAAGACCACAAGGCATTTCTCCAAATGAATGGCCCAGGACTGAGTGGGATCTGTATTGATTGCTTGCCAACAAAGATTATTTAGAGTGTCTGGGTCGGCGGCACGAAGTTTGTGGCAACATTTAACAAATGTTGACTTGGCTCTGAAGTTTTGATTTTGAAGCCCGAATTCTAATCTCACCTGCGCTGGTGAGGAGCATTTAGGCAGTTTTAATACTTCTTTATAAATTTTGTTTTGTAGAGTATTTAGTAGACCGACGTCCCCTCCAAGCCATGTTACCAGCTCGTACGATAATGTGGGTAAAACCTGAGCGGCCTTTACATTTAAAAGATGGGTATAATTTGGACCATCCTGTTTTTGCAAGAGACGCCTGTATCCGTAGATTAACATCTGGGACTTAGCTTTTAACACCGCAGAGTGTTGTTTTTTTTAATTATCTTTGCCGATGGTGACCCCCAGATACCGATAGTGCGGCTGTTCCCCTATTTCAAGGTGGTTACATGTCCAATTGTATTTGATTGATTTTCGCTCTACAAGACGGATTACTTTTGTCTTGTCTCTATTAAGTTCCAGATTTTCTTCGTCTAAGTAGAGTTGTAGAGCATTTATCAGCCTTTGCAGCCCGATTGGAGTTTGGTTTAAAAGGACAATGTTGTCCGCAAACTGAATGATTGGCATTGGGGTGTTGCAGAGATTCGGAGCATGACTTACAACTTGACCAAGTTTTTTCCTTAGATCGGCGGAGTATAGATTAAATAAACAAGGAGCCAGGACACAGCCCTGTTTCAGTCCGTCTTCAGTTGGAGTTTTTGACGTGAGACTTGTGCCATGTCCTTGTTTAACCCTTGCCCAAGTGTCCGTGTAGAGGAGCATTAGTGAGTTGAGAAGGTTTGTTGACAGCCCCCACTTCTTGAGTTTTGCCCAAAGTCTCCCCCTACTAACTCGGTCAAAGGCGGCTCTGATGTCCATAAAGCAGCCGTATAACCGGCTGTTCTTCGTTTTGGCATTTTCTATAAGGAGTGCTAGGGCTGTGAGATTTGTTGTTGTCCCTGTCCCTTTTCGAAAACCTGTTTGATAACTGGGGTTTAGATTGTTATTATCCACCCATTCCTGTATTTCCTCCAGAATGCAGGATGCGTATAGTTTGGCTTCCACGTCTATCAAAGATATTAGACGATAGTTCGGTGGCAGTCTCCTGTCCCCCTTTTTGAAAATGGGGTGGATGATATTACCATTCCATGATGGAGGCTGCTGCTTACGGGCAAAAACTTGGTT
Organism: Lissotriton helveticus; assembly: GCF_964261635.1. NCBI lineage: Eukaryota > Metazoa > Chordata > Amphibia > Caudata > Salamandridae > Lissotriton > Lissotriton helveticus. The sequence goes on from NC_136067.1 coordinate 1,535,261,228, forward strand.
AAACAGGGCAGACAGCTGGAGGGACCAAATATCAGCGTTATATTTAAATACTGCATTAGGAAGACCGTTGGGTCCTGGTGCCCCTTCTGTTTTAAGTTTGTTAATAAACCTTTTGACTCTATCGCTGGAGAATGACTCCAACTGTATCGGCAGGTCATTAAGCCTTCCTATATCTCGGTTATTTGTTGAGTTTCCTACTGCTCCTTTCAGGTGGATTGAATTTGTGGTGGGATTGGAACAACAATAATTTTCAGAAAGAGATTCGTCCATTTTGAAATAGAGCTTTTTGACATGGTCTTCCCAGCTTTGTTTGCTAATGCCGGGGTCCTGGGATATTACTTCTGCGTTGTTTAATTTATTAATAATACCCCAGAAGTTCCTTGTGTTGCGCTTCTTACTGGCTACTAGCAATGTCACCCACATTTCTTCCTTCTGTTTGTTCTTGGCTATCCACACCATTTTACGATACTTTTTTCTCATACTCCTAACAAGGGAGTAGGTTAGTGAGGAGCGCTCGATGTTACTCCTTATTGCCTTCCGATGCACCTGGGCTAATTTTCTCTTTTCCTGTCTTAGTTTATTATTAAACCATGGTTCCCGTAAAACTAGTGGAACTTGATGCGAAGCAAAGGGTACCGAGTGTTGAATGGACAGGTTCTCTAACAGATTTTCCCAAGTTGAAACCGGATCTTCTTTTTGTTCGTTTTTGTGTAGAGCAAAGAAGTCGCTTGCGGTTTCGTGGATGGCTTTGGTTCCGCTGCGCCTCCAATGCAGTCTTCGTAAATTGAATTTCTCTGTATGAGCAGAGAGAGCAGTTAGTTGGGCAGACTCCGGCACCCCTAAGTTGATCCAAATAATTTGAGGAAAGTGGTCACTTTCAGATTGCATTACTATTTCATAGCCCTCTAATAAGTTGATCAGTTTGTTACTGATTAAGATAAAGTCGATCGTTGACAAAACCTTGCCACTCATGTATGTGGGAGCTGTTGTCAACCCGCCTACTGTTTCAGACTTTAAGATTGTTAATCCCAACGTAGTTAGTTGTTTTGAGATTGATGAGTTGGGCTCTGCCCAGGTGTTTTGTCTAGAGATGTGAGTAAATAAATCGTCATCATTTAGGTTTAAATTAAAGTCGCCTGATAGAATCAGCAAGCTTTGGGAGTTTGATTTCTGGAGTGTCTTTATAAGTTCAGTAAGCACGGCCAGTTTCTCTTTTTTTTTCGTTCAATCAGGGTGAATGTAAATGTTTATTAATAACAATTGGTGGCGGGGTTTTATAGAGATCTTGGTTATCTGCACCCAGTTTAGTCCCATGTCCTGTTTTTCCGGCTCCCAATTGTATTTCTGTGAGATGTAAGTGGATAACCCACCACTGGGGTGCCCAAACTTAGATGTGCTCTCGGCAAGGATGTGATATTCGGTGAAGCCAGGAATGGCGGGGTATACCAGATTCCAGGTCTCCTGTAATAGTGCCAGACAGTCATAAGTGATGGTGTTGACATTTAAGTGCAGGTGCCCCGCACCAGAAACCACCGACTCAAATTAAGCACAGCTGTAAGGCCACTATTCTCGAAGAAAATATGCTACCTATCCCTCTCATTAAAGTACATAGAGAAACACTTTACACTTTATTCATCATTGTTAATACTCCCTCCTGAACAATAACATTACCTTTCTCACCCAAAACCATATAAATTCTCAACCTCTTAAATTATATTATGTTTGCCCCAGTTCACTTTACAACTTCCCATGTCCACTTTCCTCATAAATTATTAATAAAAATCAGTCTATTTTAATTCCTGTAGAGATCACCACAACAGCCTACACCTCTACCACACAGATGCAATGATGAAATTGTTTCTGTCGGTGTCAATGGGGAGAGGAGTAGGCCTAACGGCTAGGACAGTCGACATCGAATCTGGGGACCCGGGCTCGAGTCTGTGCAGCAACTCTGAACATCCTATGATTCTGGGCAAATCACTTGGGGCCAGATGTAGGTAAAGTACATTTACCGATGCTAGAATACCGAATTTTACCGATTCGGTATTCTAGAATCGGTAAATGCGATGTAGCTATACATTCGGTAAGTATTACCGAATCTGTAAGATTCAGTATTTACAAAATCGGTATTTTCCGATTCGGTAATTGCCATTCATTCCTATGGGCCTCCAGGCCCATAGGAATGAATAGAAAAATCAAAGGGGGGAGTGAAGAGGTGGTGCTGGGTGGCACCAAGGTGGGCACGTCCTCCTCTTCCAAAAGTACTATTAATCAACAAGGTCCACCTCATGTAGGGTCAGTGTGTATCCTGTTGTTGATGGAATACACAAAGTGTATTAAAATACCCCTCACACACCAAAAGGGCCCTTGTTGTCATGCTTCATCATTGGGGTCTCCCCGCCCCGCTGCTGGACGGGGCAGTGCTACGACAAGCGACTACGCTGGAGCACCTTTATAATGTGAGTGCTATGTGAGTGAATTGGAGTGAGTGTCAGTAGGGTCAGGGGTGATATAGATAAGTGGTGTTAAAAAATACCTGGCCTGGTGATAGAAAAAACAATTTAATAAACACTGGCTGGTATTGTTAAAAAATGTGATTCGGAAAGATAAAGCGGATTAATGGGCTTACTTTCCTGTGCGGGTCAACATGTTTCGGGGTGCCATGCCCCTTCGCCAGGACCGGGGTCAGATCCCCCTGTCACTCACTAATGTCTTTCCACAATAAAAAGATATATTAAGGTGTATGTACAAACTAGTGTGATGATACTGTTGTTATCAATGGTTGTGCTTCCTCCTTCAAACACGGAAGCTGCGGACGAAGGAGGAAGCACAACCGTGCTGGGGGTTGACTGGACCCTCAAATACCCTTTGTCTAGTGTTGGCTCATGGGGCACTGACTCCTACCTCCCTAAGCATACTACATCAGTATTTCTGTATTAGCTAGGGAATTGTATAAATATAAAGTATATATCTATACACATTGATAACAACAGTATCATCACACTAGTTTGTACATACACCTTAATATATCTTTTTATTGTGGAAAGACATTAGTGAGTGACAGGGGGATCTGACCCCGGTCCTGACGAAGGGGCATGGCGCCGCGAAACATGTTGACCCGCACAGGAAAGTAAGCCCATTAATCCGCTTTATCTTTCCGAATCACATTTTTTAACAATACCAGCCAGTGTTTATTAAATTGTTTTTTCTATCACCAGGCCAGGTATTTTTTAACACCACTTATCTATATCACCCCTGACCCTACTGACACTCACATAGCCCTCACATTATAAAGGTGCTCCAGCGTAGTCGCTTGTCGTAGCACTGCCCCGTCCCGCAGCGGGGCGGGAAGACCCCAATGATGAAGCATGACACCAAGGGCCCTTTTGGTGTGTGAGGGGTATTTTAACACACTTTGTGTATTCCATCAACAACAGGATACACACTGACCCTACGTGAGGTGGACCTTGTTGATTAATAGTACCATAGGAATGAATGGCAATTACCGAATCAGTAAATGCCGATTCAGTAACATGGGGAAAACATTCAAGGGTGCCAGGGTGCCACTTTGACACCTTGTTGCACCCCTGAATCGTGCTTGTGTGCACATGTGACTCACATTTATGTCTGCCACATGGCATTGAATAAAAAGCACAACATTGCTTTTTATAAGGTATTCTGTATTTACCTCCAACTATTAGTTGGTGGTAAATACGAATACTTAAATGTAAAAAGCACTCACTTGAGTGCTCTCTACATTTCAGCTTAGGTAATTTACCGATTCTGTATTTTAAGGAATCAGTAATTTACCGATTCCTTAAATTACCGATTCGGTAAATTATCGAATCTGAAATGTAGCCACCTACATCTGAAAAGCCTAATTCCGGTCGGTAACGGCCGAAATTAATTCGGTAATTTTGGCAGTTACCGACCGGAATTAGGCTTCCTCCATCTGGCCCTTAATCTTCCCGTCCCTAACAAAAAAATTAATGTGTCCTCATGTAAGGCAACTGGTGCTATGTAAAGTGCTCTGATACCCGATACCTTCTGGTCAAGTTCGCGCTATATAGAACTCCGTAAAAGAAAAAAAAAAGCGTAGCAGTCACTGACAGTATTGCTTCCCGCCTGTGGTTCTGAACCTATCAGCTGCTTGCAAAAGTGTACCCCAGCAGTCCCTCCTAAACGCCCTTTGTATCCACTCGCCGCAAAGCTGGATAGAATCGGGATAAGTGAAAGCAGTCTTTCTAAAGAAACATTGCAGTTGGACTCTTTAGACAGGTATATCTCCGTCGGCCAGGCCTTTGTCTGACATGTTATCTTTTTGACTCTAGGTTGGTCATGTGGACAATATTTACTGGTGTGGATTTCGTTTTCTTTGACTGCGCTTTTGACTTTTGTCATGTGATCCTTTGATTTATTTGAACTTTTATTTAGAGGCTGGAGATAGTCTTTGGCTGGTAGGCGATGCAGGTGGCAGGGACAAATGAAGGGGAAGATGCCATTTTTAAAAATCGCAATCAATTTTAAATCTACTGTTAATCTTGTGTCGTAGAAGCTTGTTTTCCTCATTCTTAATACATTTTCATAGTCAGGACATGTGCTCATATCTCAGTATGTGAAAGACAACGTGTTAAGGATGCCTGGATGGATGGATGGCTGGATGACTGTCTGGCTGGGTGGATGGATGGATGGATAGGTTGGATGGATGGATGAATGAATGGATGGTTGGCTGCCTGACTGGTTGGCTGGTTGGCTGGTTGGCTGGGTGGATGGATGGATGGGCTGGGTGGATGGATGGATGGGTGTGTGGGTGTGTGGGTCGGTGGATGGATGGATGGATGGGTTGGGTAGATGGATGGATGGATGGATGGGTTGGGTGGCTGGGTAGGGGGATGGATGGATTGATCGATGAATGGATGAATGCATGAATGGGTTGATGGATTAATGGATAATGGATGAATAGATGGGTGGCTGTGTTGGGTGGATGGATAGGTAGGTGGATGGATGGATGGATGGATGGATGGATAAGTGGAAGGATTGATGCATGTATGGGTGATTGTGACGATGGTATAATGAGGGAGGGGCCTTTAACATATTGACGAAGAGCCTGAATCGATGGTTAAATGGCAAGGGAGGTGTGAAGATGAAGGGAAGGAAAGACGTTTCTGTCAATGGGTAGGTGAATTCTATGTTGGCAAAGGGATGAATGTATGTGCGCATTTTGAAACACCATAAACGATGTTAATGAAAATACAAGAGTAGTGGTAAAAACGAGAAAAGTTGATATTTCGGTAGGAGATCAACGCTGCGAGTCTGGGGGTGTGCCTGAGATGCTCTGCCTTCGCAGGAAGAGGGGCGAGTTCCGATGGATAACAAAACGTACACACCAGCAGGCAGAATAGGCTTGCTCCGAGATGCCCAGCTCGGCACTCCGTGTAACAGGGCCGGCCTTAGGCATGTGCAAGCTGTGCACCTGCACAGGGCTGCCAAACCCTAGGGGCCGCCACCGCAAATATATATCATTACACAGCGGCATGTTTCTCCAGCACCTACCACGTCTGTTACCGACCCTCATAACTACCATAAATCCAGCAACCAACAGAATCGCATCTCTTATGAGCCAGCATGTGTCACCCGAGTAGCCTGGAGTCTGGAGGGGTCCGGGCACAGAGTGTAATGACAATAAAAATAACTCTGTATTAATAGCAGCATTGGGCATTCCCTGGCAGGGTCAGTGGTGGGCGCCTGACTGCTGTGAACTGTGTGGGGGAAGGGAGGAGGCAGAAGGGATAACTGGGTGGGACTGGCATACTGCTCTCAGGCGCTGCACCCTGCCATTGAACCCTGTGTCTGAAAGCACTGCTGTGGGATGTCGGCCATCAGCACTAAAGACAAACACACCACAGTACTGCTAGTGGGTCCTGGGAAACCACAGCAGCCCCCGGGGTGCCCCGCCCCATGCAGTGTGTGTCCGCACCCCACTGAGCGCTGGCTGGCGGTAATACTTGTGAGGCAGGAGCCCCACTTTACTTCCATTAGTCCTCGGTTAGTAGTGGTGCCATTTTCCCTCTGCCCAGTGAGCCCTGCGCCCTGTAGTCGTGGCTGGCGCTCAGTGGCCTTCACCCTAGCACCTACCACATCTGTTAACTCCAGCTCCTACCACATCTCTACACCCCAGCACCTTCCATCTCTCTTTACTGCAGAACCTACCACCTTTCTTCACCCCAGCACCTACCACCTTTCTTCACCCCAGCACCTACCACCTCTCTTCACCCCAGCACCTACCCCCTCTCTTCACCCCAGCACCTACCACATCTCTACACCCCAGCACCTACCACATCTCTACACCCCAGCACCTACCACCTCTCTTCACCCCACCTCTACCACCTCTCTTCACCCCAGCACCTACCCCCTCTCTTCACCCCAGCACTTACCACATCTCTATACCCCAGCACCTGCCACCTCTCTTCACCCCAGCACCTACCGCCTCTCTTCACCCGTTCACCCCAGCACCTATCACCTCTCTTCACCGCAGCACATACCACATCTGTTCACCCCAGCAGCTACCACATCTGTTCACCACAGCACCTACCACCTCTCTTCAACCCAGCACCTACCACCTCTCTTCAACCCAGCACCTACCACCTCTCTTCACCCCAGCACCTACCACCTCTCTTCACCCTAGCACCTACCACCTCTCTTCACCCCAGCACCTATCACATTAGTTAACCCCAGCTCCTACCACCTCTCTTCACCCCAGCACCTACCACATTAGTTAATCCCAGCACCTACCACCTCTCTTCACCCCAGCACCTACCACATTAATTAATCCCAGCACCTACCACCTCTCTTCACCCCAGCCCCTACCACATTAGTTAACCCCAGCGCCTACCACCTCTCGTCTCTTACTGGACCCACATCTCTTCACATCCATTGCTCGCATCGTTTCACTTTTCACACACATCGCATCTCTAGCAGCTCCTATCATATCACCTCGTTTTCAGTACGTGGATCTGTTCGCCTCCAGTATTTACAAATCACTTCCTTTTTAGCACCCACCACATCTTTGTACCCGCTATATCACTTCACTGCCGGCACCCGCCCCGCCCGGACCCCCTCTTCCGAGGGCCCCCACCTATGCTCCCTGCCCAGGGCCGCCATGAGCCTAGAGCCGCCCCTGCGTGTAAGCTCATGTCACCTGGCCAAAGGGTAGTACTCACACTGAAGCAAATAATTCTGGGGGTCGTGACCAAACTCAAGTCCCTGCATCTCTCTAAACCCAGGTCAGTGGGTATAACTATGACTAAGTGAACTCTGCTGGGCTTCACCGCCCTCGTGTGCCCTCCCTGTGGGCTCAGGGGACGGGTTTTATTGGGGTGTCCTGCAACTGTCAGCTACACAGTCCTAATAACAAGGGTCGGATAAGAAGTACTGCGTTCATTCTCATCAAACAGTTCCACTTCCGGCAGCTTGAAACGTCGCAGCATGAAAAGAAAAAGGTTCTCCCTGAGATAATTTGAACTGGTTTTCGACGGTGTAATATATCGAGCTAGTAAGGATAATGATAACTGCGTAACATTGTTTTTTAATTTAAGTATTATTAAAAGTGGGCTAAAAGCCCAATACCCGAAGTCACTTTAGTAATTTCTAACGTCATAGACTCAACTTGGTCCTTATTTTCGTTCTGTGTCTGCCTCAAGCATCTTTCACATTCTCCTACTGTTTTATATGCACCACCTCTGCCATGAAACAATGCAGAATGGTCACTATTTTCGCTGTAAAATGTACATATTTAGGGCCCTGGCCCTTCGGTGTCATGACGACTTCTAATTCTAGGAAGTCTCTATCACTGAAAAATGCTTACCTCTAGCAGTGCGTTTATTGCCATCAGAAGAATATTTTGCTCACATCTCCCCCCTTTCTGTTGTCCAGTCTTTACAATCCTTTTTGTGACCTTGTCTTCGCTATTAATACGATCCCACAAAGCACTGTAGAGCTGTCTTTGTGCTGGCCTGCCTTGAATCTAGCTTCAAATATTTAGAAGTGGCTTCCACAAAATGACATAAAAATGGATTCTTCAGAGGAAACGTGTTAGGCTATGTTTAATAATTACTGCCAAAGAAAATAAAATGTTCATTGCCACAGGGGAATATATCATGGGACTAAGACCATTATGAAAATTGCAGTTATTAGCTCCAGGTTTGTATTAACATTAAAAATGAAAGTTGAAGGAAAAGCTACCAGCCAAAAATGTATTTACCTCTGAAAATAAGATCACGGAACCTTAATGAGTTGCAGCAACATGAGTTCTTGAATTGTAATATAATTCAGGTTTTGTCACCTAATACTGTCATTTGCTTCCTGGAAGCAGAGGAATATATTGCTTGAAAACGATGCCAACAGTGGTAAAGCTTGTTTCCAGCAGTGGGGTTCTCACCTACTTACCACCAACAGTTTTTACTCCTGACAGTGAAGCCATACTGATAGAGTTAAAGGGTTATTATTTCACTGCCATAAGTGTTGTCAGGTAGATCACTTTCTCAAAGGGGTGCCTGTTTCATGGAAGGTGAACTCCTTCCTTAAAGACACCCCGTTCAAGAATAATGTGTGCATTGACAGAAATCTTTCTTTTTCTGCTTGCTAAATAAGTCCCAATACACCACGACCTTGTGCAGTGCATACCATATTGTTTAGCTGTATGTAGATCTGTAGACACTCTCATTCACTAGCAATTAAAGCCTCCTACCCGATTCTAAACTGTGAGCCACAATGTTGCGCTTTAAATGCATCTCTTTATAGTAGGCACATCCGAGTCTTTATTTCTGGACTCCCCAAAAAATATTCTATCTTTATAAAAACTGTTTCAATGCCTTTCACATTATTGCGGTCAAACCTGCATAACATTTGTTTGCCATACATATAATAGCATATCTTACCTTTTACACACTCTTCTCTATTAATCGTGAGAGTAATGAAAACAGCACTGAAAAGTGGTGACGTTGACACCTAGAACTCCCACATGCTTTCCTCATAGCAAAATCTTTCAACTTGAATATTTGGTCACTTTCCTATATTATGGTGTCGGATGAGGCATAAGATTGGAGACTGAGAAATCCGGCCTGAGATGTAGGTGGGACTCTTCTGAGTCCTACAAGCCTTACCGAATCGGTATTTTACCATCAAATCCAATTTGATGGTAAAATACCGATTCCGGTGTGCATGCACATGTGCGCATGCACACCTATGCCACATGACAGGCAGACCTGCCCTTAGGGCATGTATGCCTGCCACATGGCACCCGAGCCTGTTTTGGGGGGGCCAGAGGGTGTCAAAGTGACACCCCCTGCACCCTTGTGAAAATCGGTATTTACCGATTCGGTAAATACCAAATCGGTAATGCCCATTCATTCCTATGAGCTTCAAAGCCCATAGGAATGAATGGGAATTACCGATTCGGTATTTACCGAATCGGTAAATACCGAATTGTTCCAATTCGGTATTCCAGCACATCTGGAATACCTACATCTCCACCCCTCTGGTAAAATTCGGTAATTAAGAATCGGTAAATCAATTCTACCTACATCTGGCCCTAGGTGTTTAATCCTATCCTCCATCAGGAGGTAACTGTGATGTGGAGGTAAAAGTAGGAATTTTGTTTTTATTGGATGTGAGTTTGAGGTTGTTTCGTTACAGGCAGGATTGGATTTTTGCAAGCGTGTTATTGGGTCCAGTATACCTTCCTCGAGGAGACCTTTACATGTAGCTGAATGATGTCTGCATACATGTGTTATGAAAGGTTTGCTTGTTTAAGGATCTCTTTTAGTTGTTCCATGTATAGTTTGAAAAGCGTGGGGAAGGTAGTTGATCCTTGAGGGTATCCCATTTTGGTCAATCAATCAGTAAATTTTTAAAGCACACTACTCACCTGTGCGGGTCTCAAGGCAGTGGGGGGGGGGATGCTGCTACTGCTTGAATAGCCAGGTCTTGAGTAGCCCTCTGAAGGTTAGCAGGTCCTGGGTCTGCCGTAGGAGGGTGGGGAAGGTGTTTCAGGTCTTGGCGGCAAGAATGATCTGCAGCCGGTGGTTGCTCTTCGGATGCGGGGGCGGTGGCGAGGGAGAGGTCGGTGGAGCAGAGCTGGCAGTTGGCGGTGTAGAAGGTGAGACGTCTGTTGAGGTATGCTGGTCTGGTGTCGTGAAGTGCCTTCTGTGCCTGGGTGCGGAGCTTGAAGGTGAGCCTCTTGTTGACGGGGAGCCAGTGCAGGTCTTTCAGGTAGGGTGTGATGTGGCTGCGGTGAGCTATGTCGAGAACCAGGTGTGCAGAGGCGTTCTGAATGCATTGTAGTCATTTCAGGAGTTTGGCCGAGGCTCCTGCATGGAGGGCATTTCCGTAGACTAACCTGCTGCTGACGAGGGCCTGGGGGACCGTTCTTCTTGTTTAAGTGGGGATCCACCTGTAGATCTGGCGGAGCATGTGGAGGGTGTTGAAGCAGGAGGACGAGACAACGTTGATCTGCTTAGTCATGGAGAGAGTAGAGTCGAGGATGAACCCCAGGTTGTGTGTGTGGTCGGTGGGTGTTGGTGCTGTTTCCAGTGTGGTCTGTCACCAGGAGTCATCCCAGGAAGAGGGGGTTGAGCCGAGTATGAGGACTTCTGTCTTGTCCGAGTTTAGCTACAGGCGGATGTTCTTCATTCACTCGGCGACGGATTTCATTCCTTCGTGGAGGTTGGTTTTGTCGGTGAAGGGGTCCTTGGTGAGGGATAATATCAGCTGGGTGTCGTCGGCGTAGGAGATGATGTTGAGGTCATGCAGTCGGGCGTCGTGGGCGAGCGGTACCATGTAGATGTTGAACAATGTCGGGCTGAGGGTTGAGCCCTGGGGTACGCCACAGATTATCTCGGTGACTTCGGAGCGGAAAGGGGGAGGCGCACGCTCTAGGTCCTGCCGGAGAGGAAGGATGTGGTCCTGTCCAGAGCTTTGTCTCGGATCCCTGTGTCGCAGATGCGTGTGGATAGGGTGCGGTGGCAGACAGTGTGTAAGGCGGGTGACAGGTCCAGGAGGATGAGGGCCACGATTTCGCTTTTGTCCAGCAGGGCCCTTATGTCGTCGGTGGCAGCGATGAGGGCAGTTTTGGTGCTGTGGTTGCTGTGGAACCTGGATTGGAATGGGTCCAGGATGCTGTTCTCCTCGAGGTAGTGGGTCTGTTGTCTGTTGATGGTCTTCTCGATGACCTCCCTGGGAAGGGGATGGGCTGGAAGTTCTTGAGGTCCTTAGGGTCAGCCTTGGATTTTTTGAGTAGGGCATTGATCTCGGCCTGCTTCCAGCTCTCCAGGAAGGTCGCTGTCTCGAAGGAGATGTTGATGGCTTTCCGGAGATTGGGTGCGATGGTGGTGCTGGCTTTGTTGAAGATGTGGTGTGGGCATGGGTCTGAGGAGATCCGGAGTGGATAGTCTTCATGATTTTTATGGTGTCGTCTTCGCTTATGTTGGTCCAGGAGAGCAGGGGTTCGGTGTGGATGGTGGCCGCGGGGGCGGGGGTCTCAGTGGCAGTCGGGGCGGTCGTGACATTGAAGCTGTTGTGGACGTCTGCTATCTTGGGATGGAAGAAGGTGGCAAGGGAGTCGCACAGGTCTTGCGAAGGTGGGATGTCATTAGTGTTGAAGCTGGGGTTGGAGAGTTCCTTCACGATGTTAAAGAGCTTTTTGCTGTTGTGTGCGTTGTCATGTAGGCGGTCTTTGAAGGAGGCTTTTTTGGCAGATATGATACGGTGATCGCGTTGGCACATGGCGTTCTTGTGGGCTGCGTAGTTGTCCAGTGTCGATTGACGGTGCCATGTCTTCTCTATTTTTTTGCACGTTTTCTTGGAAGCCTGGAGGTCCTCGGTGAACCAGCTGGCTTTCTTGCTGGTGTGTCCGTTGGAGGGTTTCTTGATCAGGGTGAGGGTGTTGGCGCAGTGGTCGATACACTGTCTGAGGTTGCGAGCCGGGTTGTCGGGGTCGGTCGGGTCGGCGGGTGGGCTCCGGGCGAGGGTGGTTGTTAGCTGGTCTTCGGTAACTTTGCTCCAGCAGCGGCAAGGGATCTGTTGGGAGCAGTGGTGCGTGGTGGGTTTCCAGAAGGTGAAGTGGATGCAGAGATGGTTGGTCCAATGGAGTTTGGTGGAGTGGCTGAAGGAGACGTGGGAGCTTGCAGAGAGGATGGGGTCAAGCATGTGGCCGGCAGAGTGGGTGGATGTTGTGACGATCATTCTGAGTCCGAGGTTGGCGAGGTTGGCGATCTAGGTGGTGGAGTTGGCATCATTGTTGTTCTCGAGGTGGAATTTCAGGTCTCCGAGGAGGATGTAGTCTGTGGAGGCGAGGGCGTGTGTACTGATGAAGTCAGTGATGGAGTCGCTGAACTGTGGCCTGGGTCCGGGGGGTCTGTAGATGAGAGTTCCTCTGAGGGTGGTGTTAGGATCGGTGTGGATCTGGAAGAGCAGGTGTTCGGCGGTGCTGAGTGTGTCGTCGGTGTTGGTCGAGACTCTGAGAGTGTTCCTGTGGATGATGGCGATTCCTCCTCCTGTTCCGTTGGTGCGGTCCCTGCGGGTGATCTTGTCGCCATCTGGCATGGCTATGGCGATGTCGGGTGCCGAGGAGGGGTTCATCCAGGTCTCCGTCAGGAAGGCGACGTCTGGGAAGGTTGAGTCGAGTAGGTGCCAGAGTTCAACGGTGTGTATGTGGGTGCAGCGGGTGTTGAGAAGGATGCATCTGAGGTGGTTGCGTTCTTTCACGGTGGGTGGCTTGGCGGATCAGATGCTGGTGAAGCTGCAGTTCCGCCAGGAGAAGGGTCCTTGGGTGAGCTTCGGGGCGGCCCAGAAACAGTTGTGTGTTTGTCTGGTGTTGAGTGCGTGAAGGGTGCTGGCACCGTAGCGGACACGGGTGTCATGGGGTTCACGGGGGCCAGGGGTTCTGGCGCCAGGTGCGGTCCAGGTGCGGACGGGTGCAGACAAGCTTGCCTTAGGCGCAGCCGCGCAGCGAGAGCCATAAGAAGGGGACATGAGAGGGAGGAGCAGCTGGGAGGAGGGAGTGGATGAATGGGCGAGCAGGGTTACGGGCCACAGGGGACGGAGCGATGGAAAAAACTGGGCAGGAACGACAAAGGAACAGAAGGCAAAAGAGGGCACAGAATACAAAGGGGAAGGAGGAAAACAAACAATTTAAACAATAAAAAACAGAACCAATAAAGTACATAGCAGGGGGGTGGGGCCACAGGGGATGCAGCGGTGGAAAGACGGGGCAGGAGTGGCGAGGGGACATAAGGCAAAAGAGGGCACAGGGCACAGAATAAAAACAGAAGGAGAAAAATCGAAACAATTGAATGACACCATTCACCCAGTCAAGTGCACATCCAGGGCATGGCACACACTGGCGACCCAGGCGCAGAAACTGCCTATATACGCGCCTGCGCTCCCACTGGCGAATCATCCCAACCTATAGGTAACATGCGAGCGGAAGATGTGGGGTGAACTGGAGGATATGGGCCTCCGGACGATGAGCGCGATATTTCCGCACAACAAGTTTATATCCATGCAAGGCCCAGAATTGAGTGCTCACAGAACGCCATTGAAGCTGTTCACATACCACAGGCTCAGGGCAGCACTTAAAGATCTATATGACACGTTTCCGCAGGAGCCGCCAACGCTGCAGGCTATGCAGGTCCTACTGAAGGCGCCCACCCGCTCCAACCTGGTTACAAAACTCTTCACCGCATCCCAACACGAACAGACTGAGGAAGCAAATGGATCATTACTCCGATGGGAAGAGCAGACGGGGATACCTGTATCAGAGGCTGACTGGGATTATAGCTGTGCCCAGCTTCAGCTGCTCACGTCGAACTGCAATTTGCGCATCATACATTTTAAGTTTTTACACCAATCATACTATACCCCAGTGAAGTTACACAGGTTTGGGCTTAGAGCTGGAGTTGGAGGGCAGGAGTGGCGAGGGGACAGAAGGCAAAGGAGGCCACAGGGCACAGAATTAATCAATAAAAACAGGAGGAGGAAAAAACGAAACAATTAAACCATAGAACAGAAGCAATTCAGTGCAAGCAGACCTACGGCCAGCCACTGGCCTTCAGGGATGAGGCTCAGGTGGTAGCCTGCGGGTGGAGGAGGGCCTCGAACTCGCAGCAGTGGCAGCAGCGAGCAGGGAAACACAGGCACAACAGGTGGTGCTGTTGCGGCGTAGGGAGCGACCTGCCTGGAGCAGAGTCAAGGGTCGCTTTCTCACTGCACAGCGGCCGCCATAAGAAGGAGAGGTGGGAGGAAGGAGCAGCTGGGAGGAGGGAGTGGATGAGTGGGGCTGTAGGGGATGCAGTGGCAGGAAAAATGGGGCAGGAACAATGAGGGAACAGAAGGCAGAAGAGTGCACAGGGCACAGAATACAAAGGGGAAGGAGGAAAAACAAACAATTTAAATAATAAAAAACAGAAGCAATACAGTACAAAGCAGAGGGGGTAGGCCGCAGGGGCCGCAGTATTGGGAAAGACGGGGGCAGGAGCGGCGAGGTGCCAGAAGCCAAAAGAGGGCACAGAATTAACCAATAAAAACAGAAGGAGGAAAAAACAAAACAATTAAACAATAATATAGAACCAATACAGTGCAAGCATACCTACGGCCAGCCACTGGCCACCAGGGATGAGGCGCAGGTGGTAGCCTGCAGGTGGAGGAGGGCCATGAACTCACAGCAGTGGCAGCAGCAGCGAGCAGGGACACACAGGCACAACAGGTGGTGCTGTTAATGTCAGTTTTGTAAGAAAGAGGTGAACCACTTGCAAACTATGCCCCATAACCTGATTCTGTATTTGAGAAACTCCGGAAGGCAGTCACAGTTAACTGTGCCAAATGCAGATGAGAATTCAAGTAGAATGAGAAGACAGAAATCATTTTGGTTAAGAGCATTGAGTACATCATCCATGATGTAGAATGGACAATTGTCTGTGCTGCCTTGTATAAAACCCGGGCACTTGAATAAGAGGTTGAAATGATCAAAGTTTTTGCATTGTTTTGTGAAAACATTTTTCAAAACAGTTTTTCGAGGAAGGGGATGTTTGACACTGTGCGGAAATTATTGAGGTTTGTCGGATTGACACTGTTGTTTTCAGGAGTGGCAACAGTCTTTCCATCTTCAGTCTTTGTCCATTCTTTGGGGTAGAGATGCGTTTATGATTTTCACCTAGGTAGGTATGACAAAATGGTTAGTGTCTTTGATGATTGTAGAGGGGATTGGATTGTTGAAGTATGCTGTTGGTTTTTATGATTTTTGCTGAATTCGTCTTCATTTAGTGAGCTGAATTTGTTCACGTTAGCCTCACTAATGGATATAGTGAAGTTGATATGGGTAGGAGTTGTGTCAGTTGTTATAGATTTCCGTGTTGAGTAATATGAGATTATGCTCAGATTTTATTGTCGATCACGATTGATTATTCTTTTTTAATTATTTTCTTTTCAAAGTAGGTTGACAAGGCTTCATAGCGGGACTGTTAGTCCCTCTTCGCTGTTTAACAATTTAATTAGAGTTTAGAGTTTAACGTTTCTGGCGCTATCTAGTTGGGCTCTGCAAAAAGATGCTTTGGCATTCCATATGATCTTTTATTTATTTATTTGCTCCCTTAGTTGCTTTAGATATAAAGTGGAGGGTTTGTGTCTCCATGATTGCTGACAGAGTCTGAGTCTCCTCCTCTCCTCTCTATATTTTGGTTTTGATTGAACCAGGTGTGAGATCATTTATTTTTGTCTTTTGAGGCAAAGAGGTGCTACCTTGGCCATTTTGTTATTGTAGAGCTCTGTTAGTTCTAGTACATTATGTACTTTCCTTGGGGATGAGCGGTATTTCAGGAAAACTGAGCCTAGTCATCCCTACTGATGGGCCTGCTGTTTCTTATCCAATGTTTAGGTTAGATCCCTTGATCTCTAGCTTTCTGATTATGTGTGTTGATGTGAAATAGGATTTGGTGATGGTCTTAACAGTCAGTAAGGTTAATAGAGTCAGTGCTAAGGACTCCTTCTTTTGATATGATTAAATCAAGAGTGGCATCTTTGATGTGGTTTGTCCAGTGCATACTTGTTTAACCCTTTCGCTGCTAGCCCTTTTCTCCCCAAGTGCTAAGCCTTTTTCTTTTGGCTATTTGGGGTAATTCAAGCTTAGGCCTCCATAACTGACTGTCCACATAAGGTATCCACATCAAATGTGTTTACTTTTTTCTAACATCCCGTAAATTCTAAAGGTACCCAGGGTTTGTGGATTCCCATGCAGAGGAGCGAGACATTAGCCAATTTTGGTTTTTAGGGGGGGGGGGGGGGGGGGGAATGGGAAACAAGTGCTGCAGAAGAAAGCATCTGGATTTATTTTAGCAAATGGCATAGTTGAAGGGTTTATGGTGCTAAAGTAAACATGTTCCCAGCTTTCAGTAACAGGCAGACATGAACCCGAAAGCCACATTTTTAACACAGTTTTATCATTTTACTGGGAGGTAGCCAAATGTTCCTATTTTTCATGCTTTCAACCTTCTTCCAGTTAGTGGTGGAAACAGCTGTGAACTACAGAGGTGGATTGGAAAATCTATACATTTCTGAAAAGTAGACAAAAATTCTAAATTCAGCAAGGGAATATTGTGTAGATCCTTCAAGGTTTTCCTATGTAAAGTAACAGTTAAAATAAAAAGTATTGAAGTTGCGTTAAACAAACAGCCATGTGTGTCTACATTTTCATCTGTAACTTCTTCTTACTTTCAAAAGCAATATATCATTACGTCTGCTAGACTCTTCTGGTTGAAAAGATATATAGGGCTTATAGGTTCTCCAAGTATCTGAGGTTCCCAGAGACAACAACTGAGCTGCACCTCACAATGGTTTTTCTTTGTGTACCGACTATAGAGCAATTCATATGGTAAATTATAAAGAATGGAGAAAGAGTATGAGGAAACCTTTGCATTTCTGAAATCTCAGCAGACACTGAGTTTAGGAGCAATGTTTTTTTTGCACATCTCTGAATTTATGGGTACCCTTACAGGCATGTGCTTCAAGGGCATTTTGTAAAATGTCTTCTGTGTTACACACTTGCATAGGAACAAAAGTAGAGATGTTCAACTGGTAATAAATGTTCTACTATTCAGTATTCCTGCATGTCTCCTGATAAAAATGGCACCCCACTTGTGTGGCTGGGCCTTGCATCTGTGCCACAAAACACCCCAAATCAGGACCTAGAAGATACCATATTTAACCCAGCAGAATGCTTGTTTATTTGCAAATGGGTACCCTTACAGGCATGTGCTTCAAGGGCATTTTGTAAAATGTCTTCTGTGTTACACACTTGCATACATTTGAAAGGAACAAAAGTAGAGATGTTCAACTGGTAATAAATGTTCTACTATTCAGTATTCCTGCATGTCTCCTGATAAAAATGGCACCCCACTTGTGTGGCTGGGCCTTGCATCTGTACCACAAAACACCCCAAATCAGGACCTAGAAGATACCATATTTAACCCAGCAGAATGCTTGTTTATTTGCAAAATGACTGCCTGTGGATTTGGGCCCCCAGCACAGCTGGCAGCTATGGAAACCAACAAAACTAGCAAATGTTTTAAACTATACACCCAGGAGTTGTGTGACTTCCATGGCTCTCATCAGGTCCTTTGACCCAGAATCTCCAGCAAAGCTTACATTTTGACTAATGGAACACATTTCCCTTCCATTTCTTTGAGGAAAAGGCTTAGAATCTGCAGGTAGCCACAAATTTCCTACAATCCAGTGTTCCCCCAAATCTCCAGAGAAAAACAGTGCCTCACTTGTGTGGGTAGACCAAGTGCCCGCAACATAGAAACATCTTATTTTTCCACTGACAAATTATGGGGCAGATTTAGGAAGGCCTTGCGCCGCCGGTGCGTCATTTTTAACATGGGAAAAAGTGACGCACCGGCGGCGCAAGGCCTTCATAAATCTGCCCCTATGTGTTTTTTGTGATATCAGAAGCTGTAGATTTTTGGTCCCAGCTCAGGCGGCACCTAGGGTAACCTACCAAACCAGCACATTTTTGTAAACTAAACAACTTGGGGAGTCTAGGGTGGGGTGACTTGCATGGCTCTCACCAGGGTTTTTTTATCCAGAATCCCCTGCAAACCTCAAACTTTCCATACTAAAACACATTTTCCTTTTGTTTCTGTCCTGGGATCTGCAGTCAGCCACAGATATCCTTTTACCAAGTGTTCTCCCAAGTCTCCTAAGCAAAATGGTGCCTCACATGTGTGTGTAGGTCATGTGCCTCCAACACAAAAGGGAGGCAAAAACAATGTAGGCAAATTGAATTTTTCCACTGAAAAAGTATATTTATTTTTTGCAATGTGGGTAGCTGTGGATTTTAGGCTCTAGCTCAGCCGTCATCTACGGCAACCTACCAAACCAGCATTTTCTTTAAAACTAGTCACCTGGGGGAGTCCAGGGTGAGATTACTTGCATGGCTCTCACCAAGTTTTTTTTACCAAGAATCCAGTGCAAAGCTCAAACTTTGCCTAAAAAACAGATTTCTGTTTGGAAAGGTCCTAGATTCTGCACGCAGCCACACATTTCCTACCACCTAGCATTACCCAGGTCTCTTTATGAAAAAATGCTACCTCACTTGTGTGGTTCGGCCAAGTGCCTGTGCCACACGAGTGGGCGCCAAACACAACGTAGACACATCACATTTTTACACTGAAAAACAACGTGGTTTTTGCAATGTCGATAGCTGTAGATTTTGGGCCCCAGATCAGGTAGCAGCAAGGGAAACCTACCAAAGCAGCAATTTGTGGAAACCTAGAAAAGTGGAGGCGTCCAGGGTGGGAAACTTGCATGGCTCTCACCAGGTTTTGTTTACCCAGAATCCCATGTAAAGCTTTTCCTTTGCATTTCTGTCAGGAAAAGTCCTGGAATCTGCAGGCAGCCACATATTTCCTAGCAGCCAGCATTTTTCCAGGACTCTTGATAAAAATGCAGCTTAACTTGTGTGGGTGGGACAAGTGTCCACGGCAGGGAAGGGTCCAAACTGTATTGAGTAAGCCTGGGCAGAGTACGCGGGACTCCACGAAGTGGAAAAAAACCTCAGCTCTGCTACGTGGAGCTCCACGAGCGGCAGAGTGCATTAGATAAAATGCTGTTCGCACTGTGCAACCATCGTGAATGGCACCATGCCAGCGCAAGTGAGCGCTGCTTCCTTTCTGCCTCTTGAGTAGATTTTTTACTCGACCTGCAGATTTCTCAACACAAACGGACAGTTTCTCAATGCGAGCGGTCGCGAGCATACGTGACCACTCGCAATGAGAAATCCATCCTCCAAAGTTGAGAAATCTCAGCGGCGGTTGATTTTCCATGCTAGCGCTCACCAACTTACCGTTGACAATTACAAACAAGGAAAAATCTTGCTGGGAGTTAGCTTTTCCTTGCTCAAGCTCACCAACTTGACGCTGGTGAGCGCGAGTGAGGAAAAAAACACTGCTCCACTATGTGAAGTGGAGTTTTTCGGAGCTCCAAGTAACGCAGATTGTGGAAAACTCTGCAAACTCTGCGAGCGGAGCGGAGTTCACCACCCATAGTTAGTATTGAGGAGACATTAAAATAATCTATCACAAAGTGATCAAGTTTTGCAAGGGGGGCACCTGTGTTTTTGGTCTCACGGCCATCCAGGGAAAACTATCAAACCTAGGCACTGCTGAAAACTAGACAACCGTGGGAGTCCAGGGAGGTGTGTCTGCCATGGATCCCCTAAAGTTTTCTTATCCAGAATCCCCTGCAAACCTCATATTTTGCTAAACAGCCACAGCTTCCTCATATTTGTGTGCAGGAAAGTTATGGGATCACTTGGCCAGCACAAATGTTCTGCCACCCAGCATTTCCCCAAATGTTTGATAAAAATGATACCTCACTTGTGTGGTTGGACCAAGTGACTGCGTCAGGGAAGGGCCCAAAACATGTAGTGATTTCCCTTTTCGACCCACTTTAGTACCCCTCAGTTTTTCATTTTAGATGCTTTTAGTCTGACTCTGCTTTGGGCACCTACACAAGTAAGCTATTATTTTTACCAGGAGACCTGGGGGAACACTGGTTGGTAGAACATCTGTGCCGGCGCGGTGATCCCACAACTTTCCTACACAGAAATGTGAGGAAAATGTGGCTTTTTAGCTTAATTTTAGGTTTGCGTGGTATTTGGGGTAAGAAAACATTAGAGATCCACACAAGTCACACCTCCCTGGACTCCTGTGGATGTCTTGCTTTCAGAAATGTCTGGGTTTGGTAGGCTTCCCTAGATGTTTGCAAAAATATCTAGAGTTGGTAGATTTTCCCTATAAACAATTGGCAGAAAAATTTAGAAAAAACAAATATTACTGCAAAACTATCTATTCTTCAAGTACAGACACGTACTGTTTGGATTTGCCACGAGGATGAGTGAAAGGATAAAAATGTACATTTTATTAACAAGCGATTTCACAAAAATGAAATACACTGCTAAAAATTGAAAGTTACAAAACAGAACCAAAGACTTACAGCTCGTGAGCCGTAAAGCAGCGACAAGGAACCAATTGCTGTACGAGCCAATCAAACACCTTTCATGTGTAACACACATGAATCCATTCACACCGCCAGCCGCAGGCCCAGCACATTACAACACTCACATCAACAGACAGTGCCATTCATGGGCCCATCATTTTCATATGTCCACGTGACTGACACAACAATCCCATTGGCTGATGACTGGCGGCTGGTGGGGTGTGTGGACTGGTGTTTAGCTGGCAATGTGTGTGTAGGGACCAACAGTGAATCACTACACACACACACCACCATGCAAATGCCAGCTTAAACACACCACCAGCCAAGTGTCAGTCCATGCATACCACCAGCTAAGCATCAGTCCATGCACACTGCCGACCAAGCGCCAATCCACACAAACCGCCATCCAAGCACAAGCCCACACACACCACTAGCCACGCGCCACACCACACATACCACTAACACATTTATTTAACATAAAAACCACAAAATCCTATTTGAAGAAGATAAAAAACCAACTATGACCTTAAACTCACCAGTTGTAACTAAATACCAACTGTGAAACTGAACAAAAAGTATAAAATGATGCAAACTGTTAAGAACGCTTTCACGCAGATGGTTACTCCCAATAATTCTATTGCATGTGGTACAATTTAAAACATGTGGACACACATATCTCAGGCTTAGAAGGACACTCAGGGCAGTCCATACAACTCTCCTTCCGCACGCCTCTTTGGACACAGACTCTACATCTCTTACAGGGAAAGATTTTTGGGGGCGTGGGAGGAATATAATCAGGAAAGTGGCGATCTTTCAATCTACTACATTCTCCACCACTCCAACTTCAGGATCACTTGCCTGCTCCACTACAACAAGGCTGACTATCACCGCAGAAACGGCTGGGGTGCAGCACAATTGGGACACAATACTCACTGGACCTCTGAATGAAGCTGAATGGAGAAAGGTACACGAAGGGGTCCCTAAAATCAGCGCTAATGCAAGATTTAAATTACTTCATTATAATATCGTCCCTTACATATGATTTACCCACACCGTACAGATAATTGCCTCAGGTGCACCACTCAAGGAGCAGACTTATATCACGTGATCTGGAGATGTCCCAGACTCCAGCCATATTGGGAGGTAGTGTTGCATGTTTAGGAGAGGCCACGGGCAGTACCATACCGCGGGAGGCTAGGCAGGTACTATTGCGCTTGCTACCTAAGCCAAAAAACAAGACGCTAAGTAGGAAATTTGTCAATCTGGGGCTGGTATAAGCTAAAAGATGGATAGTTATAGTGTGGATGCAACGCCAACCCCCTTAACATGTAGACTGGCTCCGAGACATGAAGGAATGGGCTATGGCTAAGATGATGAGGATGAAATTTGTGAGAAAAGATGAGAAGGCCGAAGATATAGGATGGCATGGATGGCTATGATAGCAGATCTTCAGAGGGAACAAGAGCAGATTTCTGAACAAGATGAGTAGAGAGAACTCTCCAAAGGGATAGGACACACACCAGTCCAGATTATGAAGGTTCGATATGATAGTAAATGTAACAGCACACATTGTAGGTGATCACATAATTCAGAAAGCTACTGGTACAAGGAACAGGATTGGAAGGAGGAGGTTAATGTTAAAGTGACTGTTTTAAGGTTATACAAAATATTGCTGATGCAATTGGAATGTACAACACTGTGTAAAGGGTTTAGCCTAATGAATATATACGATACGGAGGATGTCCATAATGATTATGTACAGCCTGCATTGCTCATGACGGAAAAGTAATCAAAATGAGTATTATATAGTGAGTTACGGTGAAATAATGTATTCTGTAACAGACTAAATGCAAATAAAATGTGTTTTTTTTTAAAAAGGCTGACTATCACAGCCTGTTGAAACTGAACAAAGGTAATCTTTGTATCTGCGTAAAACTTCTTGAATACAACAAACATATTGAAGGTTGCTAAATAAAAAAGATTGATATCCAATTTCTTATACCAAATGTATGACTTAGAAACAGCCCTGTAAGGCTCAAAACCTCTGATCTATTCTATCTACACCATCCATGTGCTTAATATCGTCCAAAATGCACACAGGTTTGGGCACTTCAGCAACCTGACCCCAATAAGTCACAGGTGTAGTACTTTCATCATGAATAGTAGTCAGCATGTAGACAGCTCTCTTGTCTGAAAATTTCACAGCTGGAAGTTCATTAGTACGCAAGGCACTGCACTGTCCCTGCTGAAATCTTTTTACAAACAAGCTTTTTATGGTAACCTTTACTGTTAGAGCAGATTGTGCTACATGCATCAGTGTACACTTTAAACAATTGAACAACGGCACACCAGTGTAGAAGTTATTATGTATAAATGGGGCCACACAACTTTCTCACTGACTCCAAAAGTGGACGGAAACTGGGTGGGGAGCAATAATTGAATCCCTACCAGCGTATACCCTAAAATTATAGACATATCCAGTTCTACTCTCAGACAGCATATACATCTTAATTCCATAATGTGCCCTCTTGCTGGAATGACCTGCCTAAAAATCAAATGGCAATTGAACAGGACCAAAAACTCACCCACAGCTATTTCTTTTCCTGGAAGAAAGATCTCTGAAAAGTGAACTACATAATGATCAAGGACAGGCCGAATCCTGAAGAGACGGTCAAAGTCAGGGTAATCCCATGACAATGCAGAGGCATTCTCAACAAAAGGCAGCATCCAAAGCAGAAGCAAATATTGATCACATCTCATAGTTCCAGGAAATATAGCGATTGCCATCAAGGGACTGGTAGACCAATATGAAGAATGTGACAGCTTCCTTATCAATCCTATAAAAAAAGTTAAATCCCAGGATTTCTTCAGCTCAACCAGATTTGCAGGATTGCGCTGTGTAGCTCTAGAGTGGGGCTTAAGTTGTGTACTGTACAGCATACACATTAGTCTGTTTAACAATCTCATCCAAAAATAGAATGTTCATAACCAACTGAGAGAAAGGTATGGGCAAAAGGTTTTCAGTATTGACTCTATACCCTGAGAGCCCCCTAAAGGCAGGCAACACTGGCTGCACTATGTTTGGGGCAACCTAGAGTTCAGCACTTCTGATGGAATGGCTTTCAGCCACAGGCTGTAATCCAGATGCCTTTTGCTGGACTATTGGCATATCAGTGCCTTCCTCTAAAATAGGCATTTCCTCAGCACTGAGTGTGGCTTCATCATCAGATGATTCCTCTCAGTCAGAAAATTCACTGCCAGAATCTTGGACTTTCTCCTCTGCTTCTGTTGCATAGTCCGTCTCAGAACCATGATCAGAGGGAGATTAAAAAATCAAGCTAACAACTTGCTGAGCGGGAATTCTGGAGTTATTCATAATCCTTCATAATAAAAGTAGCACAACAAATAAGTCAACAATAATCAATACTGTGTGAAATAAAATTAGTATACAAAATGTGACCTTACCAAACTGAAAGCTAAACTACTAGCATACAGTAATTTGGAGGGAAAAGTCAATCAATACACAGCACACAAAGACCTATATTACTCGGGGGAGTGGCTGGCAGCCTAACATGGCGGCTGCGTAGCAGAAGAGCTCCCGGAGCAGTGAGGCACATTTCTTCCATCCGGCACACAAATCCGTGATATAACCACCTGCAAAGGCGGAATCCCAAGACCTGGGGACAACCGGCATCGACTCCTCTGCCCCCGGTCAAAATCCGATGTGTGGAACTGATCCGACGGTGGAATACGAGCATGGGGCCTGTCATCGTGGGAGCTGCACCGGACTGGAGTGGTGGAAAGCCCGGGCGGAAGTGAGGGCTGGGCGGCTGCAGGTGACGACGACTGACCGGTCCACCGGTGGAGGGGAGACACACTGCCCAAGTTGAGGAGTACCGGGCGAGACGTAAGAAGGGATCTCGGCGCTCTACCTGCCTGGGCTACGAGCAAGGTAACAGACGCACAAGTGGCCACACAGACGGCGAGACGAAGCATCCTGTTGCGGGCACGGAGTCCTCCCGGAGGCAGATCGTGACCGCCGAGACCCAGGAGACAGACAGAGGCGGGGAACCATCTGTGGCGGAGAGAGGACGGCCGCGTTTCTGGGTGCCGCTGCGGAGAAGAATGGACCCCCGGTGTTGCCGGCGTGCTGACCACCCGTCGTGGCGGGGCCGGTGCCGGTGAGGAGCTCAGCGTTGCAGCGGAGGGAAAGGAGCGGCTGGGGAGGAGTATCCATACCGGCGGGGGCGCCTACACCATTGCCGGAACTTCGGCTGCCCAGACACCTCGGTTGGAAGTGGCAGGGTTCGGCCAATACGGCCACGGCACAACAGGAACAAGACACAGCGGGCGCGCTGTGGGAGGGCTGCACTGACGCGTCGTGAGCCAAGGCCGTTGTTGCACACATTGAGGACCCACTGGCCTAAACGGGAGACGGGGAGGGGGTATACACGGCATTGCCCGGAGGCCCTGCAGTGACAGGCCTCTGTTGGAGAGTGATATCGACCCTCCCCCCAACTGTGTGTTTATCAGAGGTGCAGTCAGAATATTGCACCATAGTGCTTGAAAGTACCACAATCAGAATCCATCCGCAGAAGCACGGGCAAAGCACAGTAAGAGGCCCCCACGCACATTGACCGGGTGGTTGGGGCGCTGCTGCCCCGGAGGACCCTGTGCTTGACCTGGGGGGCTCGGAGGCACGGAGACTCCTGGACGGTCACAGCAGTGTTGGACTGCGACAATGTGGGATTGGTACAAACGCCCCGCGCCACGGACAGACTGTTGAGCGGGAATAGTGGGGACTCGGACACCACCTCCTCGCTACCAAGGAAAACTCCCAATTGGTAAAAACTCAGCATGGCGCCCGGTCTCTGACGGGCGGTGGCGCCCCGGGACGCGGAATACCAGACGCGGAATACATAGGACGGAGTGCATTCTCCCACGTGGTGGGTTACCGCCGACGGCGCAGAGCGCCGGAGATCTAGGGGCGCTACACCTCCGCGGATAGCGTTGCAGCGGGGCTCCACATTCACGACCACAGGCAGGTGACGCCAAACATCATGTCAGGCAGTGGAACGAGAAATATGTTGGCGCAAGCCAAACTCGATAAATATGCTTACAAAAAACATAACCAACCGCACCCTGAAGGCCGCACATCCACGGGTAAAGACCCAGAAACGGATGGGAGCAAAAAGGTGACACTGGAGGATATCATGAAGACCCTCTCCAGTGTTAAAACAACGGTAGGGACTATCTCCACTGATGTCAACCTGCTGCGTGCTGACTTCCACAAAATGTCAGAGCGGGTGGCGCAAGTGGAAGTGGCTACGAAATCACTGGTTGTGGACACCTCCGAACTGCAGCAATCAATGGAGCGCATGGAGACATTGACCAAACAATTACAAGCCAAACTGGACGACCAGGAAGAGCGCTCCCGACGGAACAATGTACGAATCCTAGGTATTCCGGAAACGGAGGGCAAAAGAGCGATGGACTTGTACATCGAGGATCTCATAAAAACTAAATTGCAGCCCAAAGGACTGTCCCAATACTTCTTCGTAGAAAGGGCGCACCGAGTGCTTAGCGGCACACCGAAGCCGGGCGCCGCACCAAGACCGGTCCTGGCCCAGCTATTCAACTTCAGGGACAGGGATGCTATATTACAGGCGGCGAGAGTCTCGCCACCCATCAAACTCCAAAACTCTACACTGGCCTTCTTTCCAGACTATACGGCAGAGGTGGCCAGATGCAGGAAAACCTTCTTTGAGGTCAAAAAAGCTCTGAGGACAAAGGTGATACCCTACTCGATGCTGTTCCCCGCAAAACTACGAGTCGTTGCAGACGGGAAGACGTGGTTCTTCTATACACCCGAGATGGCACAAGAGTGGCTTGATGGATGGAGACCGGCGGAGGGACCTCGCCGATCCAATCAAGACATCGGCATCAACACACCGGACCACGAGCAGAGACACGTCAAGAGGAAACGGCACCACAGGACAGGACTTCGGAGGCAGGATCAGAGAATGATGAACAATTACCGGACTCCTAACTTTCCGTAACCCTACACAGTAGAAGGGGGCGTCGTGGCAACCAGATGACTTGCCTCTTGGACTCATGGTTGGGTGACGCTGCGTAAGGTGGATTGTGCTGTGACGGCTCCGGGACTCTTTACCCCCACGAGCAAGTAAAATGGGTTGGGACGGGGTTAAGCACTCTGCGAAGTTGGGGTTGCGGGCGGTGTTAAGTCTGTGGAGCAGGGAGGCAGGGAGGGGGGAGGGCAGGGGGAGTTTCTTGGTTTTGGTTCAAGATTCACATATTTTGACACAATTTCTCACACATAGCACATGTAGGCCCATTGGTGACGGTGGTTGTGGTACACCGCCATGGACAGAGATGATGACACAACAGTCCCAGTCAACGGCGCATGATGGCGCGACTCGCCACATGTCGGTCCCCTGCCTCCGAATACTCACTTGGAGCGTCGGAGGGCTGGGTAACAAAATCAAGAGGGGGTTGATCCTGCAGGCAATAAAACGGCAGGGCCCAGCGCTAGTGTTACTACAAGAGACGCACCTCACGGGGACGGCTTGTCGAGCACTTGATAGACGAGGCTATAGAATGGTGACACACTCGGAGTTTACCTCCGGATCGAGGGGGACTGGTATCTTGATAAAAAAAAACTCACCCTTTATTGTAATCCAACATAAAATAGACGATCAAGGCCGTTTTGCAGCGGTGCATGGACAGTGGGAGGGGAAACTTCTGAACGTAGTGTCCGTCTATATTCCTCCGGCGCTCCACTCCATTGCGCTGCCAGCTTTGGGGGAGTTCCTATTGAATCTCCCAGCGGGAGACACGATCATAGGGGGAGACTTCAACGCCATTGTAGACCCGACACTGGACACATTTCCGGTGAGAACACACACGCCGGTCTCACCCGCCTTCCCAGGTTTCATGGGAGCGATGGGACTGGCGGATGTCTGGAGACACAAACACCCCACTACTCAACAGTACACCTACCATTCCTCAGTACATAATAGCTTGTCCCGCTTAGACTATTTTCTATTTTTGGGCGATAGCATTAGCGACGTAGACTCCATAGATATATTGCCCAGAGGAGTGTCGGACCACTCACCAGTGGTCTTAACGCGCTCCACTAGAGAGAAGACGCGCGCAAGGATATATCCCATATACCCTAACTTCCTGATGATCCCCAAGATCAAAAAGGATCTTAAGACAGCGACTACTCATTACTTTGTGGAAAATGAAGCATCAGTGTCATCCCCCTCGATCCTGTGGGAAGCTTACAAAACGGTTCTGAGGGGGCGAGCAATCGCATCCATCTCGGGACACAAAAAGGCATACCGGAGGGAACTCGCCGAACTGGAGCTAGCGCTTCGCAAGGCGAACGTGGCACATATGGCCGATCCCACGGTGGACTCTGCGCACACACTGAAATTACGCCAACAGCAGTACCAGGACCAAATATAAAGTCGCAAGTCATGGATAACATTTCCAAAACGGCTCAAAGAGTCTATGACATTGGAGACAAGGCAGGGAGACTGCTGGCGTGGCTAGACAAATGGGGAGGGAGCAATAGAGGTATACAACACCTCAATAACAGAGAGGGACAGATGCAATCTCACCCTGAAGACGTGGTGTGTATACTAGCAGAACACTTTCAGGCGGTGTATACTCGGGGAACGGAGGTCACACTACAGGCAGCAATGGCTTCTCTTGATGCTGTAGACATCCCAGCACTTTCGCTGGAGACAGCCCAAGAGCTTGAGGCAGATCTAACGGAGGAGGAAGTACAGCAGGCGATCCAAATGGTCCAATCAGGGAAAGCATTGGGCCCCAACGGGATCCCAATAGAATGGTATAAGCTAATGTCGAATACACTTGGCAAGCACCTGTTGGCAATGTATGTGGAGAGCCTGGCGTCATCAAGACTCCCAGAGGACCAACGTACCGCAACAATTGAGGCCATCCCAAAACCCGATAAACCGCCAGCGGAATGCTCCTCCTATCGCCCTATATCCCTTCTCAATGCGGAGGCAAAAATGTTAGCAAAGCTATTGGCAAATAGACTGATAAACCACCTTCAGCACTTGATCCACCCGGATCAATCAGGCTTTATGCCCCATAGGAGTACGGCTCTTAAACTCAGGCGGGTACACAGGATAATGGCGCGAGCCCCCTCACTATTCGAAGCGGCAGTAATACTTTCCTTGGATACCAAGATGGCTTTTGATTTGGTGGAATGGGAATATCTGTTTGCGGTATTGTCCCGAATGGACTTCGGCCCTAAATATATTTCTTGGATCAGGCTTTTGTATACGGATCCCATCGCTCAAGTCACCGCTAATGGCCACATATCATGCACATTCCCGTTAGCGCGGGGAACTCGTCAGGGCTGCCCCTTGTTCCCACTCCTTTTTGCTTTGGTCCTGGAACCACTGGCGATCTTGATTAGGATAACACCGTTGCTACAAGGAATTAATTGAACGGAAGGGTGGGAAGACCGTGTATCACTCTACGCGGATGAAATGTTGATCTACTTGACGGACCCTGAGAGGGGCATTCCGGCGCTTCTTACAATATGTGACACACACGGAAATACGTCGGGATACACGCTAAACTGGTCCAAGTCGGTGGTCTATATTCTGAAGGGACCGCAACCCTTGCTCGCAGCGGATTGTCCGCTGCTGCTGACGTCGGGATCCTTTCGGTACCTCGGCATACATATCACTGAAAATGCTTCGGACTTCTTCTATAAGAATCTTAAACCACCTTTAGACCGGCTCAATACTGACGTGAAACACTGGGGGAACCTACCATTAACCCTGCTCGGATGAGCTGCTCTATACAAAATGATGGCGCTCCCGAGATTCTTGTACGCTCTGGAAAATACACCATACCCAATCGCACCACACTACTTCTAGCGGGTTTCCGCGATAGTCTCCAACTTACTGTGGGGTAGTCGTCCACCCCGCATTGCGTATGTTAAGTTGAACAGAAGTTGGTACGATGGGGGGATTGCTTTGCCGAACTTGCAACTGTATTACTGTGCGGCGCAATTTAAAATCGTGAACCAGTGGATACATGCGTCGAGGGAGGACCCGGCATTTAGAGCTGATTGGGCACAGCTAGGGGCGGACAGTATTTTGTCAGCGCTTTATAATAAGCACCAGGTAGTGAAACTGATGGGACCCACACAACACACAACCACACTCTGGCACACAGCGCAGGCGAAGTTGGGATGGAAGGGGAAGATCGCTAAACTTACCCCGCTATGGGACACAAAAGCACTAGGGAGCTTGAGACACAGTAAAGGATTTGCACAATGGGACAACATTGGTATCTCCACAGTAGGCGATCTGTGGGAGAAAAATACGGTGGTCCCATTCACACAACTTCAGCAACAATATGGTTTAGGCCCGAACGAAACCTATAGATACGTGCAAATATGACACGCACTGTTGAAGGCAGTACCACCAGACACTGAAGTACCGGAGTCCACACCACTGGAGGATAGGCTACTCACCGACTATATGCAACAGGGCACAACTTCCCTTACTTATAGGAAACTACTTAATAATCTAACAGACCCCACACTGACACTGAAAGAGAAGTGGGTAGGAGACATTGGGGACATCGACGATACTGAATGGAACGAGGCGTGGGCCTCCCAAAAAGAGGTGGGCATTTCAGCGAAATTTAGGCTAGTACAACTCAAAATCCTACATCGCGTATACTATACCAGGTATATGCTCCACAAGATACATAGAGCGCCACACCCATTTTGTCTTCGCGGCTGCGGAGAGGAGGGTACACTTTTCCATACAATATGGGACTGGCCTCTTGTGGTTGAATACTGGCGACAGGTGATGCGCACTATCTCACAGGCACTCCAAATTTCCCTGCTACCTGAACCGCGTAAATGTCTGCTGAATATTTGGGATCCGACCGACCTGACCAGGTATGGCCAAATATGGGCAACTCTGGCCATTATGGTAGCCAAAAGAGACATAGCGCAGAAGTGGGGCGCATCTGATTTACCCACGGTCTCACTGTGGAGCAGGAATATGGACTTGCTAATGTTTATGGAACGGGCGGTATATCTACTTAGGGCCTATCCCCGTAAATGGAATAAAGTGTGGTCGGCTTGGAACATATACAGAGGGGAGTTGTGCGATCCTTTACCAGAAGATGATGACACGAACTCCAAAGAAGAGGATGACGGGGATTAGCAGGGGGCGGAGGGGCCATATGATAGGAGTGGGTAGTGGCGATGCACCACATTCTAGACATACCTCCGGATACACCTTTACATGCATAGAGAACCACACATAGCATGGGTACAAATGTGATACCGAACGTGCAGTATAATCGTTTATCTTGACCTCAGTTACGAGTTATGTTTACGAATTCAAATATAAACATGTTAGACCTACGAATTGCCACCTATGACACAGAATATATTCCATGCAATGAGTACATGCTACGCCACCGGACCTCAGGGTTGCTGGCCTAAAGACTGTGTATAGATATTTTTTGGTTAATAGAAAGTTCACAAATGGAAAGGCCGGCCCTAGGGGTTGTTGGCGATACACTGTGCTTAATTCTGCATTCATAACTAATAAAGGTCTTTAAAAAAAAACTATATTACTCACTCGCCAGAGGCAGCTAGACTGTGGAAAACCGGCACCTACTCTGAACAAACAATGCAAGCACCAACAATATCCCACTAGAAAGGAAAAACAAAAGACAACACAGTACACATCTTGCACATATCCAATGAGAATTTGACATGCAGCAAAAGTAAAACAGAAGCTAAATATGCTGCTATTATTGCACCATTTACAAAAAATGTATTCCCTATCCTAGAGCGCCCCCAAGCGCAATGCGTTGTAATGGTTTGCGTTGTAATGACCGCGTTGTAATGGTAGTGCGTTGTAAAAGTTTCGTTGTAAAGGTTGTTCACCAAATAAAAGGGATCATTATAAACTAATGGGGTTTTCCCAGAAAGCGTCAAAGGACCTGGAAACAGATTCAGTCTACACAACAATAGGTCCTGATGTACCTTTTTCAGGCCAGAAAAATGGCATAGAAGGACTAAAACATTCAGTCCATATGGTCATTCATTAGGTTATTCTATCCAAAGAGAGATATACCAGAGAGAAAAACCAAAGACAACCGTATTTATAAGACAAAAGCTTTTTGCTTATATAATCCTAATAAACAGGTATATACATAGAGAGATATACCAGAGGAAAAAACCAGACAACTGTATTTATAAGACACAATCTTTTTAGATTATATAATCTTTATAAACAGGCACTAATCAATAGATAATCATTATAGTTGGCGGTTGTCAAAAAAGGACAGCGCTCATGTGCAATGTGAAAGTGGAAAGACAGAGGAAAAAATCACAACAATAAGAAACATAATACCCAAATTGTTCTATATACAACACTGGCTGGAGTAGATTAAAAGTAAACCGAACCAATGTTAGGTCTGCATACATTATCATTTTACTTTTTCTTTGTCAGATACCTTTTCAGAATAATGCCATCTAGTCAGGCATGCATCATCCTAAAAGTTAATCAGATATATTCCAGGCAGAGACATAAATTGTCGACACATTGCACATGAGCACTTTCTTTGCACTCTCTTTTTTTGACAATCGCTGACTGTAATGATGATCTATTTAATAGTGTCTGTTTATAAGGATTATATAAACAAAAATATTTTGTCTTATAAATACAGTTGTCTGGTTTTTCTCCCTGGTATATCTCTCTATCTATAGAATAACCTAATGAATGACCGTTTGGACTTAATGTTTTAGTCCTTTTACGCCATTTTTCTGGCCTGAAAAAGGTATGTCAGGACAAATTGTTGTTTAGACAAAATAAAAGGGAGCTCCCTGAATTGCGCTATTATCCCTGGTGTTTAGTGGGTTTCTAAAAATATGCCCGGCTACACCCAAGGGGGGGCAGAAACGGCCAAAATATCTCTCCAAATTAAAGGGGAGTGACCCTTGCTTAAGGGGCTGCTCCCCGGATTACACTAATTGTGCGAAATCCGTGATGTGTAGTGGAATCCGTGCCCGCCCTTAAAAATGGCTGATCTACCGTCTGGGGGTTGGAATACAAAATAAATACCCTGAATAGCAAAAAAAGGCCCTGGTGGTCTAGTGGGCTTTTACCCCCGAGGGCAGAATGTTCTTAAAATGGCCGAATGCCCTCCAGAGTGAGCAAGACTCTTGCCCATGGGGTTGCTGCCCCAGCAACAAAAAAAGTTCTGTGTTCTAGTGGGCTTCCGCTCTCCCTGAGATGCCCTATGGAGGGGGTGGAATTCCCAAAGAAATTCTTCTCCAAGGGGAACGACCTTAGTCTAAGACATCACTTTCTGTAATGAATGCCAAACAAAGTTCCTGATTGTTGAGTGGATTTTAGCCCCCCTGGGGGCAAATACATAGATAAATAATTTGACAGCATGGGGAGCATTTCTTGCTCAAGGGGTCACTCCCCAAACATAAAGGAAATTCCTGGTGGTACAGTGGTAGGATTCCTGCTCCACGATTGCGGCCCTCACTGCGGTCACCATTAGGTAGTTATAGTTAACGAGTTTCCCTAAGAAAAGCTTTTTTTGGACTTGCTAGGTGCCATTTGATGCATCTTCAAAAAAGTGTCCTCCTGATTCTAGTTGTGCATAGAAAGTTTCATGGCGATCTGTCAAACAGGGGCTGAAAAAAGGGGGGGGGGAAATATGTGTTTCCCATGTAAGAAGCCCCCCCCCCTCAGTCCTTTAAAGACCCCGGGGACCACTACCTACCCCGGGCATATGAATTTAATAAGAAGGGGGCTGCATGGAGCCTCCTCCTACTTCCTAATTTCCCCAGGGACCGCCACCTCCCTGGGACACAAAAGAATTGTAAAAAATGGAGGTGGACCGCATAGCCCCCCTCCCGGACCATATTTGGCCCTGGGTACCCACCTCCCCCGGACATGGCCAAATTGAAAGTGAGAGAAGGACTGTGAGGCCCATCTCTTGTGCCATTTACATTCCGAATGATCACCACCTCCCCGTAGCAGGCCTTGTGAAAACAAAATGATGAGGCCACACAGCAACCCTTCTGGAGTCACTAATGGCCCTGGGGACCACCACCCCCAGGGCCATCTCCCTATGTCCCCAGGTGCCCACCACCAGGCATAGCTGTTTGATCCCAATTAGCAGGAGCTTTGACAACTCCCTCCAAGTAAGAGCAAGCAGTAAGTCCACTCCCAGCGGGCAGGAGCAGGAAAACTGCTCCTGCTTGCTGTGTGCAAACTTGCCATCTGTTTCACTACCTGCTGTCAAACGTGCAGGAAAACACATGAGAAAAATTGCTACCTAATGCAGGGAGCAGCATTTTTTCTTCCCCTATTTGTGGGACAAATGCTGGCTCCCGCTGGAGGAGGAGAGCTGGTGGGGCCTGCGGGAGCATTGAGGTTCCCCCTGCCGTCCTCAACACAGAAGACTGGGTGCCCTGAGTGGGCTCCAAGGCACCCAGCATAAAGAGACTGGGCCTCTGGGGATGGGGTCTCCAGGGCCATATTCGACCAGAAGAGAGAGGTCGCGAAGCCCCCCTGCCCATTAACCTTTGACTGAGGAAATGTTTGCCAGGCCCTGTGGATAGGGTCCCTGGGGCCAAAATTTGCACCCCCCTCCACCATTAACCTTCGGCCAGGCCCAGGGGCATGGGGTTCCAAGGGCCAAAATTGACCTAGGGAGGGGGTCCATATGACCCCCTCCCCTTGAAAAAATAATAAATCTGAGACCATAGGTTTCCCTTTAAATTACCCTGAGCATTCAAATGCCCAACATCATCTGCAAGCTTAGTTCATTGGACCCCCCCAAGTAGTATTCAACGGTCTTCCCTCATTTTCCCACGTTCATGGACAGTTTGCAAAAAGGCCCCTGGGCACATTTCACACCGATTTTGGTGATGCATTCTAGATGCGAAGTAATACGAGGACGACTCCACCAAACAAAGAAGCACTTACTTCATATAGCTAGGAGGAAGTACCTCTGTCCGGCAGAGATTTTCCTCTTTGTAGTCTTGTCATGTAATCTTGACAATAATGTATTATCAGAGATTTGTTGATGAAGATGCTGCAGGAGCAATCATATTGCTGAAATTACATGCACACAATCTCACTGGAGACATTACCTTGTGTTCCTTTACGCAGCAGTAGTGTAGAATATGCAACAGACATTTACCCAACGGGGTAGCACTCACAAATTACCAGTAGAAAGTACTCTAGTTGGGTAGACATTTTCAGCAAAAGTGTGGACTCTTCTTGGTAAAAATGAGCTCCCACTGCTGCCCTGATGCTCATTTCGCAAACCTTAAACCTCAG
Source organism: Lissotriton helveticus (assembly GCF_964261635.1). Taxonomy (NCBI): domain Eukaryota; kingdom Metazoa; phylum Chordata; class Amphibia; order Caudata; family Salamandridae; genus Lissotriton; species Lissotriton helveticus. Next base: position 1,535,296,186 of record NC_136067.1, read on the forward strand.
AGGGAAGCACTTACGAATACAAACACTGTAGGCGCCCCAGTTGAAGCTCCTCTTCTGTAAATCAAAAAATATCCTAACTTCTTGAGCTTTGCAAAGGCAAAGCGTGTGCTTCCTCTAATATTCCACGTTCAAAAACGATATGAAATCCTTAATGGAGGTGAATTCATCATTGATCTATTGGAGCACAATCTGATGTGTAGTGACTGTGATGAATGATTTCTTTCTTGTCTTCTCCTGGTGAGAGTAAAGTTCATGGTTCTCCCTTGAAAATACCTTAAGTATGAAAATGCCAACAATCCATAGCACCACTAACACACTTACTCACAGACATACACAGACACACACCTACTCACAGACCTACATAGGCACTCATAGAACCACTCAGAGGCCCACTCAGTCACGTACACACCGACTCACACTCTTTCACTGGTACTCACAGACCCACTCACAGTTTCACAGACCTACGTAGACTACACAGGCACTCATACACCCTCACAGACCCAATCACAGACCCACACAGGAACTCACAGACCCAATCACAGACCCATATAGGTACTCATACACCTACTCCTATATCCAAATAGGCACTCACATACCCACTCCGAGACCCATATAGACACTCACACACCCAGTCATAGACCTATATTGCCACTCACACACTACTTTCAAAGGTGACAGTTTACAGTTAGAAAAGAAAAATTCACTGGAAAAAAATGCCCCTGCAATGCACTGCTTATGATCTCACATATTACATCACTTATGATGTGGTCATTGATATCACTCATGACGGATGTATGACGTTACAACGCATACCATTACAACGCCTACCTTTACATCGTAAGTTTTACAACGCATACCATTACAACGCATAATGCTTTTGGGCGCTGGATAGTAAATAGTTTAATTTACTATTCCAACTCCAGTCCCCGTGGATAGTAGGGAAGGTGTTGGATAGTACATTAAACCTATTCCCTATCCTAGAGTGCCCCCCAGCGCTATGCGTTGTAATAGTTTGCGTTGTAAAAGTTTCGTTGTAATGGTAGTTCGTTGTAAAAGTTTCGTTCTAAAGGCTGTATACCCTCATGACATCACGGATAGCATTTTAAATGATATCACTGATGACATTAGCCACAGAACCACTCATGCACCCACACAACCACTCACACACCCAATCCCACTCCCACACAACCACTCACACACCCACACAGCTACTCAGACACCTACTCACAATCCCATACAACTATTCACACAGCCACTGACCCATATAGTCACTTCCACAGCCTCTCACTCACCCATACAGTCACTCACTCACCCATACAGACACTGATACAGCCACTCACTCCCCCATACAGTCTCTCATACAGCCACTCACACATACACAAAACCACTTAAATACCCATTCAGACATCCATATAACCACTCACACACCCACTCACATACATCCAGTAACACGGACACTCACTCTCCAATACAGCCACTCACACATCCAACTACTTGCTTAAATACACTCTCAAATAGCTACTCACCCACCCAAACAGACACTTACGCACCCAGTCGTATACCTATATAGCCACTCACATACCCACTCACACAACCAAAAAGCCATTCAAACAGCCACTTACTCACTCATACAGCCACTCACATGCCCACTAACTCACCCATACAGTCAATCACACAGGTACTCACTCAACCATACAGCCGCTCACACAGCCACAGACTCACCCATACAGCCACTCACACACCCATACAACCACTCACACACTGATAGAGACACAGCCGCTTGGATGACACATATTATAAATAGTATAATGATGTACTAGTACAGAAACAATAGTAATTTACCTTGTGCAGTTGCTTAGCATATATCTTTAAGTTTCAAAAACATTTATGAAACTCTGACATTCACTAGATGATGTAATCAGTGATGTCATTTGAGATGCCATCAATAATGTCAGGATTGAAGTCAATGACCATGCCATGAGTAATGTAATATGTGAGGTTATAAGCAGTGCATTGCAGGGGCATAAGTTATAGTTAACTCAGGTAACTGTAACTGCTGAATGTCACTGGGCTTCTGTGAGTAAAGTCTGTGCCTTAGTATAGGTTTTAAAAAATGCTATTCCCTAACTATTTTTTATTTTTTTTTATTTTACAGATTTTTATATGGCTCTTTCTTGACATCTGCTACTGAGACCAGAGATTGTCGGCCTGATTCACAGAACTAACTTAAGACAAAATCCTAAGCTTCTTATCATTTACTCATTTTGGTATTCACAGAAGGCACTTACTCATTTTGGTATTGACAGAAGGCACTTACTCATCATTGGGTTAGTGTCTTCTGTCAATACCAAAATGAGTAAGTGCCTTCTGTGAATATCAAAATGAGTAAGTGCCTTCTGTGAATCCCAAAAAGGGGAGTAGGTTTAGGATTTTGTCTTAAGTTAGATCTGTGAATCGGGCCATGTGTTCTAAACGTTTACAAACTGGAAGTATGCAATCTCGTCTACAAGCCCGCCTGTTTGGGAATGCCCTATATACATTAGTGGTATGCAACGGCTTCCTGCCCATTTCCCAGAATGATGAAGAGCGTCTTAAAAGAATCCTCCACATTGTTACCCGCCTATTTTGGAGATGCGGTACTCCTGCCTAGGAATACAATTGTATCTCCCCCAAACAAAGAAACATTTACTTCTGCAAAGTATAAATCATCCAAGTGTGTTTTCTCTGCAGTTCACATTGGCAAAGTTACAGAGACACATGGTCACTGGAGATATTTTCCCAGAGTTCGTTACTCAATTGTAGTGTAGGAGATGCACTGCATATTTACCCAACTAGGTTGCTCTTACTAATTAGCCAATAGAAAGTACTCCAGTTGGGTAGAGGTGTTGCATAAAACGCTGGCCTCTCCTGGGATAAACCTAGAAGTTTGCAAACTTGTGTGCAAGCCCTGCCTGTTTGGCCCTGCCCCATATACATTATCAGTAGGCAACACCTTCCCGCCCTTTCCCCAGAATGATGCACAGCTTACTAAAAGGTTCTCAGAGCATGTTTCCCACCAAATTCGGAGACGGGGTCTTGATGCCCATGAATACAATTGTATCTCCTCCAAACAAAGAAGCACTTACTTCTGCAAAGTACAAATCATCCAAGTGTGTTTTCTCTGCTGTTCACATTGGCAAAGTGTGGGAGAGCAAGCTGGATAAACAGATGTGGAGGCTGTATGTACTTCTTAATGATTGTAGTTTCGTTGTATGTTGGGTGAACAAAAAGACCACACCAGGCTTTCATGGTATCCTCCTTTGCTTCTTTTCTTTTCTTCCCTATTCCTTTTCTTGATCATCTTTTCATCTACGGCACCTCCCAGGATCTCGGAAAAAGAGATAGGAAAGGAGCAGTAAGTATTGTGATTTCCCTAATCACAGGGATGATGTCTTACCCTTCACCACAACCTTTTTGTGCGTTGTTGTAGTAAAAACTGAGGGAGGAAGGTAAACGTTTCCAAATACAACCTTGACCCGACCTTCCTGCCTGGCTGAGTGTTTCGCAGGTTTTCTCAACTCACAGAAAAAGAGAATACCCTGTACATTATTCCAGTTTTTGCTATATACTGATTCTGAGTAACAATAGGGCTGCTCTTAATGTCAACATGGCTTCGGACGTGGCTGGGTGAGAGATAGGGGATTAATATGGATGAAAAGTACATAGATGTTTCCCTCCACCAACATGCTTTCATTCCCCTTTCTGTCCTATATTCTATCCACCTGTCCCGTCTGCACTTACCTGCTCCTCCTCAACTCTCCTGAGTTGCGGCCACACTTCTGCGTCCTCCGGAGGGCTCCACCACTCCTCACTCCACTTCTCTGAGTTATCTTCAGTCTCAACGTCATCTCGGAATTCCTCTTCCAGGTTAGAGATGGTTCCTTCTACTCACAGAAGTGCCTTCACGTCCTGGTCTAATGGGGGACTACCTCTCTCTTTTTCTTTGTCCTTCTTTGCTTTCTCTTTTGACTTTCTTCCGACGTCAGCTCCTCCTTCCTGATTTCTGTGCACCCAGTCCCGGTCCTTATGTAGTAACACATGGGAAGGGGGAGTTACGTACAGAGGAGTAATGCATGATCTCTTTTCTTTCCAGGATTAATCAGGGTTCCGGTCCTTGGAAGGCGGACTTGATCCCTGGAGTATGGGTAAATACCGGGAAATGGGGTTGACCTCCTTACATACAGTTATAGACACACAAGGTCACGGGAGAGATTTTCTCAGCGTTGTTTACACAGTTATATGAAGAGATGCACTACACATTTACCTAATGAGGTAGCACTTACTCATTAGCCAGTAATAAGTACCCCTGTTGGGGAGAGGAATTGCACAAAATAGTGGCCTCTTTTTGGATAAATATGCAGGGCAGGCTTCATTCAGGCACAATGCTCATTTCACAGAAATTAAACCTCCACAGGTTACAGTTAGGAAATAAAATTGAAAAAAACATTGAAATTCACTGAAAAAAAACCTAACATTACAGGAACGTTATCGTTAGGAAATAGAACTGAATAAACGTACAAATTCATTGACGAAGCCAAAGGTTACAGGGACATTATAGTTAGGAAATAGAATCCATAAATACTTAGAAATTCACTAATAAAACAAAGGTTACAGGGACGTTGTAGTTAGGAAATATAATTTAAAAAACCTTAGAAATTCACTGAAATAACCAAAGGTTACAGGCATTTTATAGTTCAGAAATAGAAATTAAAAATCCTTATATATTCACTGAAAAAAACAAAGGGTACAGGGACGTTATAGTTAGCAAATAAAAATGTTTAAAACGTAGAAATTCACTGAAAAAACAAAGGTTATAGCGACCTTATTGTTAGGCTCACACTTTTTAAAGGCAAAAATGAGTACTAAATACACTTTCCAAACACAATTTAAACCACACAAAAAAATCAGCAGTCTCTAAATACACTCTGGTTAGGCTTAGGGTGAATGTTGCCTTTTTAGCTTGTAAAAGGAGAGTTGCCTTCTAGTAGCCCTAGCACAGTAAAGAGTGGTTTTAAAAATGCATATTGCCAAGAAACTAAGATATATATTTAAACAGACTCCAGTAGAGGATAAGAGAAGTTTAAATGTGTCAAATTACACCGCACAAAGTCTGACATCTTACGAATTTACTTTGTCCTTGCTCACTGGACAGTTTAGGGCTTGGATAAACTGGGGCGGCAAAATAGAGGTATCTGTCTTGGGGTTCCTTCAAAAAACTTAAGGACCTGTGCAGGTGTGAGGGGATGGGATAGGCCTGCTCAGATGCCTGAGGGCCAATCACTAAGGTACAAACAGATGTGCAGGGGGCAAGGAAGTACTCCTGAATTCGGAATTTCATTGAATACAAACAGACTCAATACACACTTTGTAGTTTCTGTTCAGTCCTGCAGGTAAGGCCCAAATCTAAAGCCACTAAAATACTGCTTTTCATGCACTTAAAACACATTTTTTCTAGTCAAAACTAGTGACTTTCCAAACACAATTGTAATCATGGAACAGATGAATCAGTCTCTTAAACACACTTTGGTTAGGCCTTGGGGTAGCAGGAGCAAATTATAATAATAACCATGCATTAGTTGAATTTTTGCTGAGTATTTACTTTCAAAGACACTTCTCTGCAAACAGTGCCCTGCCAGAAGTACCACCAAACATGCTGACACAGGCTATTGTCCTGCCATTAAGTCTCTTCTCTGCACTCTGTTTTTTGGGAACTGTAGCCAGGCCACCATTTGATAAAGCAAGCCCACAGAGATAAGCAGTAGTTTTGTCCATTTTGGCAATAACCTCATCAGAGATTTCATGCAGAACCTTATCGAACGCCCTCAAATTGAAGTTCTGGGTGGAATGGCTTTAGATGTATTTAGCTCCCACCTGAGAACACTAGGGGCCAGATGTAGGTAATTCTATTTTACCACTTCTTAAATACCGAATTTTACCGATTCGGTATTTAAGAAGTGGTAAAATAGAGGGGGGGTATGTAGGTGTTTCAGAATCGGTAAATACCGAATCGTTAAGACTCGGTATTTACCGATTCGGTAAATACCGATTCGGTAATGCCCATTGATTCCTATGGGCCTTGAAGCCCATAGGAATCAATGGGCAATACCGAATCGGTATTTACCGATTCGGTAAATACCGATTTCAGCAAGGGTGCAGGGGGTGTCACTTTGACACCCTCTAGCACCCCAAAGACGGGCATGTGTGCCATGTGGCACACAGACATGCCCTAAGGGCATGTCTGTCTGTCACATGGCTAGGTGTGCATGCACACATGTGCTTGCACACCTGGATTTGGTATTTTACCACCCAATTGGATTGGGTGGTAAAATACTGAATCTGTAAGGCTTTAGGGACTCTGAAGACTCCCACCTACATCTGGCCGTTACCGAATCGGTAAAAATACCGATTCGGTATTTTACAGAATCGGTAAATTTACCAATTCGGTAAATTTACCGGATCTGTAAAATGATGCCCCTACATCCCAAATACCCATTTACCGGTCGGTAAATGGCCTCCTACATCTGGCCCAAAGAGGCATAGACTGCTTTACCTTGCAGCCGAAGGTATCTTCAGGCGATTGTTGAGGCTAATCTGAAGTACACCTAAACAACAGCAGTAGCTGTCCTCATCGAGCATTTTGCAAAACCAGATTATGAACATTTAGTTCAAGCCAAGTTAACTAAGGCCATGCTGAATCTGTTGATGTGTTTCACACACTGCTCAAATAACTGGCTGACAAGTATACCTCAGCACAAGGAAACAGAGGAAATCCAATGTTGAGTTCATTGAAGACCACAGTCTGCAAAATTGTGATGGCAAATCTTGAGAGAAACAGGCAAGCCACTACCAGACATCCTGATCATGAGTCTGCCCTTAGGATTCTCACTTGGAAGCTGCCCTGCAACAAACTGGTGAAGTCTTAGTCTGCGATCCTGATAACCAAATCCACCACATGGCCCAAACCAGCACCATGCAGCACAAAGTGAAAATTTGTGGACACTGTGAGGGCACATTTCTACATGTCAGCAAGTGCCCTGATTAACAGAAGTGTGCAGTTTCTGGAAAATGTAATATTTTTGTAAAATGTATTCTGAACAAAACTGTGAATACCATTGTGTCTCCACCACCATAGCATCCTCATGATGACATACAAGAGGAAGAAGTTGTTGTACGCGTTGTCTATGCCATGGAGCATTGCAAAGACTGTGGTTGAGCCGAGCGAAAGTGTCCAGTGCACTGGGCAAACAGATGACAACTGCTCTCATTATCACAGGTAGGGTGTCCAACTGGCATGGGTACAAATTCAGGAGGGTGAGTGTAAAAATTCAGGACAAAGGGTCAAAATTCAGGACAAAAATTCAAAACAAAAGGTACGTTTTACAGACACATCAGAGGAGGTTGCAAAATAGTATATAAGTAAGTAAATAGACAACCAACATAAGTACAAGTCAAAATAAGTTTACATTAGTTTGAGACAATCCTGCACTCTCCATTTTTTTGGTATGCGTCAAGTTTTGGGCAACAGGGATCTGTTAAACGAATATGCAAGGGTAGGGGAAGCACATGATGAAACGATTATAGCACACTATAAAATAGATTTCACAATGGCAGGAGTGCTGAAAAACAATTTGTAGAATGCTGTAAAAACTGTTGTCATAACAGGAGTAAACATTTAGAAGGATGATATTAGGATAGAAACAGTATCATTGTAGCCTGTCCACATAGATGTGCAGAAGGTGTATGACATGAAAGCATGTCAATGGAATTGCCTGTTCAAAGCTAACCTTCAGATATTTAAATGTCCCCAGTATAAAATAAATCCATTCCAAAATGATGTCAGCAAGATATACACTAGTAAATCTGAGCAGTAAGCAAGAAGAGTGGGGGAAAGTAGGGTAAAGGTAGGAGAGCAGTATAGTTATACCAAGAAGCTGAGGATCACATGTGGGGCTGTATAGCCTAAAGTTGCATGCCCCCTCCCTTGTAACTTGTTTTATGTAGCAGCAGATGTATTGAGGTGATATCATGCAAACCCCTAAGGTTTACATCTCCACTGACTGTAGCTTGCAGGATACAAATGACCTCATATGGTGCATGATATGTGTCTGCTGACTGCTGTAGTAACATGATGGGAAAGAGCTTCTGGAGAACCGTATGTGCAGTACCTAGTAAAGCATCCTGATTATTGAGGCACCCACACACACCATATCACGTCTCAATTGTGATTTACGTTGATGTTACTTACAAAGTGACATTGATTTATGCATGTTCACTGCAGTTAATATACTGCCACTGTCTAAAGCCTGCATTTCCATAGCAAAAAGTGCAAGAAGAAAAGAATCCTGTTTAATGCATGAAGAATACTGACAAGTCAATCCACCAGGGGCCGCATGTCCTACCTTAAGGTTTTTATATTAGTGGCAAAGTCTTTGAATCATGCTTCCGATAGCAAAACACTCTTTTACAATGTACAAAACCTGTTTTAAGAGTGAGGGGAGTGTTTTTGACCTGTGAAAGGGGTTTTGCAACATCCCTGTTGATAGAATAAAAGAGCTATTTGCATCCTTCTTGTCAGTCCCAATGTCATGTAAAAGTGGTTTGTGACCTCTGTCGTAGTTTTAAAGCACACACTTCACAGCTCAGCTAGGAACATCCTAACAATACTGCGGAAAAATAAGAAATTTTTCTCTCAAGGCAACTTAAGGTCAATTAACACCCATTTCGCTTTCAAGCAGCCTTTACATGCCCAGATTAACCAGTCCCCACATTTAGATTTCTTTGAAGCAGCCCGGCACCCTGGCTGCACCTCCCACTGAATCACTGCACAGGAGACCCCCTCCCCTCTGCTTCAACTGAACCATCTCAACTGCTGAACATTTGTCCTTTAGCACCAAGGCTAAAATTATGGACAAATGTCGTTCGTGGAAGCGTCCTTCACGGACAACGGACATGACAGTAAATTCACGGACAGTTAGTGAAAATTACGGACGGCTAGTCACCCTCATCAAAGGTGCATTTGTCAACGTTATGGTGAAGACTCAGTTTGATTCCCTTTTTCCCTATTTGAGAGCCATTATTTAAACAAATTAATGCTTTTAAAACCCCAAGTATACGTTTTTACCTATAACACAGGTACCCTACCAATAAAGAAATTCTTTAGGTATACCTAGAGGTATTTTTAGATTTTCTATTTTCATCTGGATCCCTGCTTATCCAGAAAGATTTCTTCTAAGAACTTTGGGGCATATTATCAAGCAGGGAGTTAAAATGATCACCGTTTTAGCTGCAGAAAACTGCCGCTAAAGCGGCGATAATAGGCTTGATAATATGCCCTGGAGAAATCCAATACAAGCCCATGTTCACACCAGAACATGGGTTTCTATCGGAATTCACAAGGCCATAATATCAAGCCCATTTTTCTGCAGCTAAAATGGCGATAATTTTTAATGCCCTGCTTGATAATATGCCGCGTCAATCTTTTTGGTTGAGTCCGCTCTGGTGGTACCACCCTACCAGTCTGGATAGGTGCCAATGATGAAGCAAGTCACGATAAAGTGAGTGAGGCATATATTTTAATATCTTTGGATACCCAGGCAGACCCAGAAAGTAGTATCCTTTCTGAACCCTACCCGTCGACCTCCATTTTTTCTTTCCTTATTTCGCCCAGTTACCTCTTTGCATGAAAACCTGGGAATGTGCCAAAATGACAGACTGGTTGAAGGATAACAAGGAGAAATATCTTTATTTCTCCTAGTTTTTTCCTCTTTCCATGTGTGCTGCTTTCTGCAGTGCAAATTGAAAGAGGAAAACACCTCTAAGAATTGTTTTCAGGCAGGAAGGTGTGCCATCCTGCACAAAAACCATGTTGCAAGGGTGTCTGCATTGACGCTAGGATGCCGAAATGGCACTAGCTTGGTGGGAAAGGACGGGAATGCACCGTATTGGACAAATACAGGGCATTTCTGCACTTTACCTGTGACGCAGCACCAGGGCCGGACTGGGAACCGAAACCGGCCCTGGCAAACTGCTCAGCTGGGGGTGCAGCCGAGCTGTTTACGAGGGCTGTTGTCGGCTGATTTTGTTGCAGGAGGCCTATATTGCCGACCCGGTAACAAGAATGGCCCCCAGGGGCCCAAAAGCGGCCCCCACCCTGGCGGCCCACCGGGGAAATGCCCTGTGTCCACTACAGCCAGTCCGGCCGTGTGCAGCACAGTGAGGCAACTTGCTGCGTTGCATTGACCCACAATTCTAGTTAATAATATGCCATCAAATTAGCAGTGTCATCCTGTTTATTTAGTACTGTGCTGGCTGAGTCATAGGCACGGCCCGACGACACACAGACGTACCATTTAAATCCCCCTTCTGAATGTGAGCCTAATACAAAACATAAGGCTGTGGACGTAGTCACTCATTTCCGTAAGTGGATGCCAACTCAAGCGCCGGAAGTAGGATTTCTATAACAAGTAAGAAATGGTATCAGTACGAATGAATGGCTAATATTAGTGATTATATTGGTAATAATGGCACGAATCAGTGTTGCAGGTGCTCATAAGAGCCCTTTGCCCTACGAGACAAGCTCATGGCCTTGATTGCTGGGATTGAATGTGTTTTTGTTCTCTTTTGCGAGGGATCTGTTTGCACAACTTTAACTGTTGTCAGAAACACACTAGTCCTGATTCACATCCCGGTAGCGCCACAATAACCTGGCGGAAGCTAAATAAACAGAAAAGGCTCCAGGGTCCTCCTGTAAACAAAGCCAAGTCTGCCTTGACCACAATCCAACAAAGGGGAAATAAGCACATGGAATGTTGATCAAGAATGGCATTCTTTATTCATGACACCGCACCACCTCTGCACCATCATCCACGACCCCTCTGGCCTTTCTTCCAAAAGGCTAGGTACTCTGTTAATGACTTTCAGCTTTGTGTGTGAACAGGAATGCACTCTGACCTGGATGTACTTTTTAAGATTCAAAATCCTATATCTGTTCAAAATCAGTGCCTATCAGTAGCTAATTGCCACTCAAATACTAAAAAGTTTGAAGTGGGAAATGTACTGTTTAAGCATTTAGGAGAAAACACTGACATGCACTTATTTATTTACCAGTATTCATTCATATGAATTTAGTTTTATTGATTGCACATTTAATATAAGCCTTTGTTACTCTTATGTTGTGTCTGAGTGCTAATTCAGGTAGCAACACAGTGGGAACATGACAATAATGTTATCCCAGAGTATTAATCAGGCAATTAAATGTTCAAAACCGAAAAACAAGCTAAATGTGTGATCTCATGTTTTCATTATATATGTGCACATTGTTACAGAAGGATTTTGGGTGATGTAATAAACTGATACTGTAGTATCAAAACATTAAGCAATGACTGGGTTGTCACCCGTTTCAGCCATATAACCAACCACTGTAGAAGTATATGACTTTACTATTCCTCTCTCGGTACAACAGACACAAATTGGTAGGTAAAATAAAAAACAGGCGCTCAAAGCAAACATAAACGTTGAAGAAAGCAGAGATTAGATAGTGAAGGTAAGTGGAATTCGGCGTGAAGTGGTGTAAAGCAGTTTGATAGAGTGTAGTTTTAGGCACATTCATTAATCATTCTAGTGACCTACTATGTATTACTCCTTCATGAATAGACTACTATCTCTTAAACCACAGTAGTATGCTTGTCAAAAATAGAAACTCGTTTAACACAAAAAGTACCCGGCTACCAAATGACTCGCATTATATATATATATAATACCAAAAATATTTAATTAAATCAATGCTTGGAAAAAACACCTCTTTCTATGTTAAGTAATTATTTTCAATCAGTGCTTTTCAAGTTTTTCAATTTCTTTCTGTTTAAATACTCTAAAAGTAAACAAATGCATGCAATAGTTTAGGGCCTCTAAATTCTCTCTCAGTCCTCTTCACAACTACTGATCCTTACTGATCTCATTGCGGAGATCAAGTCCCTCTGTTTGAAAAAAAAAGTAACACAAAACAAGTACAGTTTTTAAAGGCATATCTACTTTTGGACGATTCAAGAGGAAGGAACATGGGTTAGATATGAGGGACAGGATACCAGCATGTGCAATCATGTCACAAATGCAATGACCCAGAAAAAAATAGTCGGACCTTTAAGGGCTTTACGATCTATTTGGACTTTGGAATGTTGAGCGCACCATTGAAAACAATGGAGTGATCCGGGCTTCTAATGGCCAATAGAAGCTCAGAGCATCAACATTCCAATGTTTAACAAAAGCCTCAAGGTGCCCAAGGGGTTTTCAATCCCCTCGGGCTCAACGAGGCCGTTGTTTTACAAATTAGAGCATTCTTTCCTCTAGGGGCGAATGTTCTAATCGCCTTGGAGCTCTCTGTATTGGGCTCTACTGGCCATTAAAGGCCTGCTGCCTTGTTAAGGGCCATTGCCTTCAGCTCGGGACTTTAACGCTGGAGCGGACCTTTAGTGGCCAATAGAGCCCACTATGGCAGGCTATAAGGCTATATTGGGCTATATTGGGCATTCCTGGATTTTTATTCAAAATAGTGTGACTTGGAAAAATATGAGATGTGTCTGTCACAAAGGCAAATTATATTAAGCAGCTCTTACCCCTTCCTAGCTCATTACCAATTGCTCTTCTTCACAAAGAGCTGGGACTACAGGCCATTAGCAGTCACACAAAGTTGGTGTGAGTATAAATTGAAGAAATATTGCATCAGACATCTTGGACATACACATAGAAAATCCAAGCTCCCTTGATTAATCAATGTAAAGGACTTGTTTTAAATATTAGGCCGAAAGTCATTTTGAAACACACTGCAAAAAATAAAAAAATAAACCATAGTTTGGTCTGCAATAAAAACAATGGTCTGTAAATATAACATTTGATATTAGCATACATCATTCAAGGGATGTGAAACATTTCGATTTTATCTATCACCCTATGACTTTGTGTCTCTTTTTGCATTTTTAGGCCAAATTGTTTTGTAATATGGCACTTTCTTTCTCCCTTGCAGAATATGGAAAGGAAAATTTGCTACTGCCATTTTTGAGAACTATTAAAAATCACACTGTTGTATAGGACACGCACCTATGTTGTCAGTCTGGCTCGGATTTGATGTTTCAAGTCTGGAAGGTTTTGACTACAAGAGGGACATCATGAGCACTGATGATAGCTCCTTGAAGGCCAAGTAGAGAATATGCAGGATTTATATAATATGGCAGGCATCCAATGAAAGTGCTTTTGGGAATTTAATATTTATTGTAGCCTTGATTATTGCCTGTACAAATACTGTTTTCATTCCCAACAATGCAGAGTGTTAATTCTGTGCAAACTGAATGGAGAAACATGCCACAGAATTTGATGCACACATTTCTGAAATGGATATTGATGAAGTGTTTGGAGTCTTTCAATGACAATATAATGAGCTGGTGGTGCAAAGGCACTGTATATTTATTTGGGCTTTTGAGAATGTTGTGTCTGTATTTCAAGGAAATTGCCTGTGAGATTTGTTCTGAAATGTATTTCTGAATAAAAATCAAACAATTGCATTGTAGAATTTATATAACATTTTTTACAAATGATGTGGTCAGATAATGCTCCTATTTGCATCATGTTCATGCACATGTTTTCAGCCTGCATGGTTGTATAGGATATTGGTTGTACTTAGGCCTAAATGGGAGATATTGTGTGAGGTGCTTGCAGGTTGGAAACCTGAACTATGCATGATGTTGCACCTTCACTGTGAGTGCCTTTGCATAATCATGATGTGATGAACAGTAGTAAGCGAACAGAAGCAGTTGTGCATGCAGATGTGTAAACGTTTACTTAGAAATTAAATACATTGTAGTAGTTATGCGCATAGGAAGAGCAAGGTTATTAAGGCTCCATATAATTCTTTTTTTTTTTTTTTTTTTTCTTTTCAAAAACCTTTATTCGAGCAAGCAAAGGAAAATACAAGAATGGGCCTACAACCTCACGGGCTGGCCGCTAATAGCAAGGCACAATGAAAGAAGCAGAAAATCACTCCCGTGGTCAGGCGAAAATCAGTTACCAAGCATTACTCCAAACATAGTACAGAGCATAATAAGTTTCTGTTTTATACATGAAAACAACGAACACTAAAAAGGCGAATGCACAGTAATCAAGGTCAGCCCAAATAACGGAGGGGATGGTACAAGGTCAGGGGGGGGGGGGCAGCGGGGAGATCCGGAAATTCACAGAGCAGTATGAAAAGGTTTCGGGAACGCCAGCCTAGGGAGATAGGGTAACATCAGTAGTGCCAACCATGGGAGGGGTACAGATATCCCCACGATATTCATTCCACTGGCCCCAAATCTTCGTCCACGCCCTGGGTCTGCCCCTGGCCACATATACGGTCTTCTCACGAAACATGGACCAGTCCATGTTATCCTCCCATTTCGAGACCTCAGGGGGTCTGGACGTGCCCCAGAGTTGCGCAATGTCCCGTTTTGCAATCATGTATCCCAAGGTAGCCCATCTGGTCTGGGCCACAGAGTAGTCGGTGGGTTCCCACACATTCAACAGACAGCGTCGTGGCTCCGGCCGCAAGGCAACACCAGTCACAGCAGTCATCACCGCAAGCACATCAGTCCAGTAGGCCGCCACCCCTGGGCATTCCCAAAGAATATGTAAAAAAGTAGCACTCGACCCACAACCACGCTTACATAACCCATCCGGGGAAAAGCCCATTGTTACCAGACGCGGACCAGTGACATATACCCGATGAAGGATTTTAAGTTGAACCAAACGGAGACGGGCAGGGATGGCTACCTCTTTCGGAGAAGAGAGCGCCGATTGCCAATCCTCGTCGTCCAATTCCAACCCATCGCCGACCCAAACCTCCCGCAATCGGACCAATAAGTCCGCTCGAGTATTGATCAGTTTCTTATAGATCAGGGAAATAGTGCTATCAGGCAGGTGGCCATCAAGGACACGATCCTCGAGGGGGGGAGACTCGGGCAGGGCCTCATCAGGAGTCAGGACTGAGGCGAGGGCGTGTCGGACCTGCAGATAGCGAAAAAATTCTCTACCATTCAAACCGTATTCCGCCTGAAGGGCCTGGAATGACTTCACACTACCTTTCGAATAGACATCACCCACCTTACATATCCCAATCATATCCCAGCGGTCAAAGCCCTTAGTAGACCAGAGACATCCCAAACGTTCAGAGGCATAAAGCGGCGTCGCCAGTGTCATTCGATCCTCCCATCCCAAACTCACATTCGCGGCTCGCCACACGGTGACTGCAATCCTGGACGGGCCCACAAGATGGCGCCCGGCCGATCTAGAATAAAGCGCTCTATTAAAGTCCCCACCCGGCAGCTGGAGTCTATCCATCTCAAAGGCAGGATTACGACCCGGTGAAAACATCACGTGATTAATGGCAGACAACTGGGAAGCCCAATAATATCTCTTGATGTCGGGGAGCGCCATGCCCCCGTCATACCAAGGGATGGTGAGTTTCGCGAGGGCAATACGTGGACGCCCGTCCCAGATCAATTGCCTTTGAAGACTCTCAATCTCCTGGAAATAGGTCTTGGGGATGTCATCATAGGAATTCTGGAGTGCATAAAGGAACCGCGGCAAGGACATCATTTTAAACAGAGCCGCCCTGCCCAGAGGAGACAAAGGGAGCTTACGCCAACGGGCCACGTCCAGTCGCAATCTAAGCAACGGGGGGAGGAGATTACGCTCAAATCGGAGTGAGGAGTCCAATATAATGAAGATCCCTAAATACTTGAAGCCAGACTGGACCACCTGAATAGGAAGTCTGCTCGGCAATGGGGGCAAAACACCCGAAAGAACATATACGCAGGACTTGGCCCAATTAATAACGAGACCTGAGTTGGCACCGAATGAAGTAAGAACATCAAATAAAACAGTCAGAGATTTACGCGGAGAGGTGAGATATAAGAGAATGTCATCCGCGTAAAGTGAGACGCGGTCCTCAAAGTCCGGTGACCAACGGATCCCTTTAAGCGAGGGTTCCCATCGAAGCCATGCAGCCAACGGTTCCAAGGCAAGTGCAAAAAGCAACGGAGACAAGGGGCAACCCTGACGGGTTCCCCTGCCAAGACCGAAAGGGGCCGAAACTCTACCGTTTACCACCACTTGTGCTAAGGGTTCAGCATACAATAACTTCACCCAACCGATAAACTCAGGCCCGAAACCGAATTTCTCAAGAGCCGCCCAAAGATAAGGCCATTCCACAGTGTCAAAAGCCATCGAGGCATCCAACGATGCCAAAATGGCCGGCTCCGTCAGAAGCCCCGCCCTCGCAATTGCACCGTGGAGACGACGTAGGTTGAGAGCCGTGTTGCGATGCGGGATGAATCCGGATTGATCCGGATGGACCAAGTCAGTAATGACCGTCAGGAGACGGGTCGCCAGGAGCTTAGCCAATACCTTGGGCTCAACATTCAGCAGGGATATGGGTCTATAAGATGAACAAAGGTCCCGCGGTTTACCCTCCTTGGGGATGACAACTATAGTGGCCAGACGCTGATCATAAGGGAGAATACCCCGTTCCCGGGACTCCAGAAACATGGCACGAAGATAGGGCGCCACTCTGTCGGGACGTAGCTTATACAGTTCAATTGGCAACCCGTTCGGGCCCAATGCTTTGCCCGAATGGAGTGAACGGACGGCAGTAGCTATCTCATCAATAGTAAAGGGGGACTCCAACGCTACACGATCTAAATCGGAAACACAGGGCAGAGCTATATCGCGCAACAGAAGGCGAGAGTCAGCCACATCCCTCACAGACACAGGGGTATAAACCACATGAAAATACTCAGCAAAACATTCAACTATTCCAATCGGGTCCGTCACACTCGCACCACTCGATGACTGAATCACGGGCACCACACGATTAGCTCTCTCCTTCTTATCCAACCATGCCAGTAACTTACCCGCTTTGTCCCCCACATCATACAAACGACCCTGTTGCTCCCGAAACATCAGTTTAGCAGCATCCGTGACCACAGACTTATAGGCAAATTGTTTCAGACCCAGGGTGTGGAGTTTCGCAGATGTGACACCCGATTCCAAAGCAGCATCCAGTGCAGAAATCTCTCCCTCAAGGTCCACCACCTCCCGATTCCTCGCCTTCTTAGCTTCAACAATAAGGGAGAGGGCCTGCCCACGAATCACCGTCTTAAAGGCCTCCCACAGGGACACCGCAGAGGAGACCGACCCCTCGTTATCCAGAAAATATGCGTCCAAGGACTTAATCAAAAGGTTGCGGGTCTCGGGGGAGGTAAGGTACCACGGGTTGATAGGAGCCACCCGGCCCACTGCCTCCACCCCAATCTCAAAACGGAGCCAGAGAGGAGAGTGGTCAGAAATGCCCCTGGGGAGGTGTACAATCTCACGCACCGCTGGCGACTGAGCCGCAGGCATCAGGAAATAATCCAGTCTAGACAGACTCCCATGGGCCCCAGAGTGGAAAGTGTATTGAAGCTGAGTAGGATGCATAAGCCTCCAGCAATCCACCAAGCCAAATGTGTCTAAAAACCCACCCAACCACTGTTGGGCCACAGGAGTATCTCTAGGGGGGTGACGATCGTGTAGACCAGAGAACACAGAATTAAAATGACCAGCCATAAAGAGAGTACTATCAGGGAGGTCCAACAACACACGGCCCAAATCGGAAAAGGTAGAAGTCTGCAGGCCGGGAGGCTCATAGCGACCCACAAGGACAGCATATCGCCCCCGATCATCCAGAATCACATCATCAATAGCTAGGGGGAGGGAAGCCCGAACAAGGATACCCACACCCCTAGAACCCGAGGTAAACCCCGAATGTGCAGCGAGGCGATAGCCCCACCTATTCATCGCATGACAAATATTGCCCACCAAATGAGTCTCCTGCAGGAAAACAATATCTGGAGATAAACGTCGTATACATTTCAACACCACACTCCGCTTGATACGATCCCCCAGACCGTTAACGTTCCATGAAACAAATCTCAACCCGCTACCCCCATCCCACCCAGCAACGCCAAAACCCCCCACCAATGAGCATAACACAAGAAACATCATCAAATACAGGATAGAGTCGCCTTGAGAACAGAACACACAAACAGCAAACTTCCCAACCGCCCACCCCCCAACAAACAAGAGAACACCCCCCACCCTGCACCCCTGCAAAAAGCTAAAAAGCCACCCCAACCTGCAGTGTGCCTGTCGCCCAAGAACCCCTATTCTACACAAAGACCCCGGAGGAGGAAAGGCTCCGTCCCACCCGCCACCCCGAGCGAGACCGACAACGAGGCAAAACACACACAACAAATCGCTTAAACAGTAGAGGAACGTAGGCATACAATCCTGGAAAGAGTTACGCAAAACAAGGCCCCAGGCTTAGACGAAGTGTTCAGCTCTCGACACCACCTTCAGCACCGCCCAGGTGGGCAGCGGACTCAGTCTCAGGAGATCGGTCAGGCAGAGAGTCCAGCCAGTCATTCACAGCATCCGGCCGATCAAAGAAAAAAGTTCGGTCATTGTACTCAACCCGCAGCCTGGTCGGAAAAAGCATAGCGTAGCGCAACCCCATGTCCCTAAGACGCTTCTTGGCACCACGAAAGCCCATCCGCTGCTTCTGGACCTGTTGGGAAAAATCCGGATAAAAGTTCACTGTGGCATTCTCAAAGGCCACCGGGCCCTTCACACGTGATGCTTGCAGGATAGCGTCCCGATCCCTATAGTGGAAAAGTTTTGCAACAATAGGCCTCGGCGGGGCACCCGGCTTACCCTGGCCCCCCGGAACACGATGTGCACGCTCCACTGTGAAAAATTTACTCAGTACAGAAGGAGAGAGGTGGTTTTTGATCAGGTCCTCAACTAGGAGATCAACTGAGTGGGGCTCCGGATTCTCCGGAACACCAACCACGCGAACATTACAGCGACGTGCCCTGTTCTCAAAGTCTTCCAAGCGCCGGGTCATGAAATTGTTCACCCTACGGAGATTGCCAATCTCCGTCTGTATCTCCGAGACGTCTTCCGTGAGGCTGGATGACTTGAGGTCCAATGATTTCACCTTCTCATTGGTTTTTGATAGATCGGCTCGAATTAAGTTCACATCAATGGCCACGGTGTCAATTTTGTGGGCCAGGGTTTCATATTGTTGGCCTATCGTCTCCCTCATGCCAGAAATGGCGCCCATGATGTCCTGCAGGGAAGGCTCCGTTGACGTGTCCACGATGTGGTCAGACGCGCTGGGACCGGGCAGGGCAGCTCCGGGGGACCCCTTTGAGTGGGTATAACGGTCCATGACGTTAGATTGGACCGGACCGCCGCGCAGAGGCGTCTTCGTCTTCCGTGTCTCCCGGTCCCCTCTGCTCGCCATTTTGGAGACTGCGTCACAAGGAGATTCACCAGGTCCGACGGACCGGTCACCAGAAAGTGAGGCTTCGGGACCAAAGGGCCGCAACAAGGGTACCACCTGGAGAGAGCCAGCCAAATAGGAGAAGAGGCCAGCCAAAGGTCCGACCGCCGTCTCGTGCCCCGGACCTAGCCCTGGCCAGACTCCCTCGCTGATGTCTCAGTCTGAGGCAGAATCGAAACCGAAACTTAAGAGGGGGACCCTCAAGGCCAATCCCCCTACCGTTGTTGTTCAACTCCAAGACGGCCACTGAGCCTCACCCAGTCCCGGGCGCACCGCAAGGGCGGAGCTCAAAAGTTCGAAGCACCGTAACTCCGGCACCCGGTGTCGAAATAAAATTCCAAAAGGTCCAGGTAGATCAGCCCAACGTCCTCTACACAAATCCTCGTAAAAAATCAGGATTAGTTCAGGATATTACGCCGGGAGTGGCGGGGGTCCGGGGAGCGCTGTGCTCACGCGGCCATCTCGGATGCCCGCCAAGCTCCTCCCCCCTATAATTCTAAAAAGCTGTAAATCATTCTTGTCCTAGCAGGGACTGAGATCCACTTCTGTGCCATCTGCTCTGAAAAGTAGTTTCCACCAATGCAAGATGTTTTAGTAGCAGGGATGGTCAAGAGTAGAGGCAACCTAGATCTAAGCGTTCTAATCAGGTGGAAGGTAGAAATTATATGCTATAAAAAGGGAGCTCCAGAAACGTGAATGGCATGATGAGCCATCCATATAGTCCTGAAAGTAATATGCCTGTCCAATGTACATACTGAAAAGCTGGTGGAATGGAAATGTGAATATTAATATTAAGGAGTTGAGGTGCAGCTGTGTTCTGAATTCTGTGTAGCTTCCTAATCACATGAAGGAATGTTCCAAGGTTTATTACTTTGGTACAGTCTAAACCAGAGAGCAATAGGATAAAGTTGGCCTGTATCCTTTGAGAGAAACCTAGATAATGAAAGATTCAAAATCATGTATATAGATTCACTTGTAACTTGAATCATTCGAGGAATAAACCAGATGTTAGGATCCATAATCTCACATAGATTACATATCTTGAGGTGAGCCAAGCTGTTTTGTCAACATTGTGAATGCTTAGTGGGTTTTCCATTTTCCTCAAGATAATATCTTAGCTTTTGACATGTTCAGCTTGAGATGGTTCATTAAAATTCAGTGGTCAACTGCTTTGAGGCACTGGCTGATGGCAAAGAACTCAACATCAGAGGGGCTTTCTAGTTTTAGCATACTTTAGTTGTCATCACTGTATTTGTTGTGATCAATTGAGGTTCAAGTAAGAGATCAGCTTTGGTATTAGATTAAGAGAGGGAGTGGAGGATCCTTCACGAACTCCAGCATTTGAGGGAAATGTACAGAACAGAAAGGAAGAAGCAATAGTATGAGCGATCTGTTAGACAGGAAGGAAGCAATCCAATGAAGGATAGTGTGTGGTACTCCTAAAGCTTCAGGACTCCAGAGCAATGTGGAATGATGGACTGTTCCAAGGGGAGGGGATGGCCAAATATCGGCAGTGCCACTACTACATTGCAGTCACGAAATTCTTAAAGTTGTGCCCTGTAGCAATCATTGCAGAGTCGGTATTCTGGCCAGGGGAATATACTGTTTAAGGTCAGAGAGAACGCTAATTTTTCTATGATAGCTGGTAATTGAATGAGTGGAGGAATTTGTTTTTAAGACACTATCACAACTTCCGTCTTCACTGTATGAAGATATTTAGGAATAACTGTTAAGCCAGTTCAATACTCAGTCTGTATCAGGATTTAAAAGTGGAAGAATTTGTCACATGTCCTCAATTGTGGGTGTTAATTAAAGCAGCCCTGTAGGTTGAATAGCAGATGGCTGGAGGGTAAGGGGCAAGGTATGTTTGCAGGAACCCAGCCTAGCTTCCGTCTGATACGTGCAGCTTCAAGGCAGAACACACAATGCTCCCCTAGTGAGCCTCAAACCTGCCATGACCCGCCACCACATCACTTGATCTCCACAGGTCCTCTGCAGACTCTTTCTGTCTGCTCTGAGTGGCTGGAAAGAAGGCAACATTTTTCTGAACTGAGGGAAAAACATAGAGAAAAGGACCCAGTAGGTCAGAGTCCATATGGCTATTTCCAATTCCAGAGGGGAAACGTGTAATCACCCAAATTAGGTGCTAGGATAGACAGGAATAGAAGCTTCTTGCCCTCGAGGATCCCAGAATCTTATTCTTTCAACCTTGTCATCAGAGCTATGGTGTGTTAATATGACAGAGCTTGAATGTGAAGGGGACATGTCACATTAATTATATATTTGGATCCACTAACAGACCCAGTATGAATTAATACTTTGCTTCCATTCCTGTTTCTGAGTATTTATGCACTCTTGAAAGTGATGCAGATTATAGCGTGATTGTATATTTTAACTGTCTATGTAATGTCAACTGTAAAATATGGCTTACAATATAACTATGATGTGGCTGTATAGACACCATATGCTAGGTATATGTTTTTAACTTGTTTTCTAAATTATATTCGGATACAATTATCATTACCCTTTTTTCTCCTCATTATGGCTGATTTGTGGTAACAGTGGTCATTATTTCCCATTGAAACTAAGGGTAGAAACAATGAAATATTGAGATACTAGTAAGCATTTATTATTACTATCAACTTAGAATTTTCTACTGATCACTCTACACAAATACAGATGTTTATTCTATTAACATCTAATGTTTTTTTCTGCTCATATTGGTGTTTGTATAATGTTTTCTAATTTAATGTTATTGTATTTGTTTCATTACACTTTGTGGTGCTTTTTATGTTTATAGATTACTAACGGATGAGTGCAGTTGGTATCTAATGAGGTTGGGGTTCTGAATTATCTCTCCTCCATTAGCGCTTCGATTGGGTTGGGGAGCCCACGAAGGTATGTTTGGCGCTTCTACATTGGCTTCCACTCTGCACCCTGCTTCCTGGTGGCTTTGGCCTACTGGAATCATTATTGCGCCATGTCATGTTCCACCCGCACTTACCATGTCTTGTGTCACTTTAACTTCATCCTGAACGTCCTGGAGAACTTATGCCTGCTCCCCCTGACATACGTGTCCTCTACAGAGAACCCTGCGGTCCACGAGTTGGCCTTCATTGGGTTCATGCCCTTCTTCCTCAGCCTCATGATTCTGAACTATCTCCCCTGGATGATGACTGGGTTAAACACTGTTAGTTCTGAGCATCATCCTCTGCACCCAAGAACTTAATATGAAAACATCTGGATTGGTGATATGCAGCGTACTATAAACTTTTGTGAATTTTGAAAAAATAATTCAAATTACTAACTCTGTGATTCATGTCCTGGATGGCAAAGCTTCTGGAATGGCCTGTGCTAGGCTTTTACATTAGAGATGGGGTAAACCTATGGCTATGGAGAGAAAACAGCCTGTCCACCAAAATGATGCTGTTTGTTCCTATTTAGAACTCTTTCTTTCTTTGTCTACTTTCTTTTCTCCTATCCCCTCTCCCCTGAATCTCTCCCCTTGCCTGCTACACCGCCCAGCCCCCTGCCCGTTTGTGCCCTTTGACTAAGCACTCCTTCTCCCCTTGTTGGGGAATGATCCAGTATTTATACTCTGGAGTCTCAGCCAACACCCTGAGAGAGTTCACAGCACCAGGGGAGCCACTCACAGTTGAGGTATGGTATGGCACTCCTTTCAAAGCACTCCCTCGCCCCTTTTTGGGGAAGGATCCAGTATATAGGCCTTGGAGTCTCAGAGCCCCCTCTGAGAGAGTCAACTGCGTATAGGGAACTTCTCGCAACAGAGATCGAGAAATTATACCACTTCCCCTGGGATCACAGCTTACTGGACTTTGGATGCAGCTTTGTCTCGTCTACCGGTTTGTGTCCCCGTCACCCTCACCCTCTTCTCTCCATGCTGTGTCTCTCACCCTCCCCTCCTATTTCCCTCTTTCATTCTCTGTCTACTTCTCCAGCTCCTATCCCCCTCCCCTAAATCTCTCCCCTTGCCTGCTTTTTCCGTTACGTATATGTCCTTCTTGTTTGTCTCGACCTTACAACTATATTGCCATGCTTTAATAACTGTGTAACCTTTGTAACAATATAACCTGCAACTATGGTCTGATACTCACGTAAAGCGCTCTGATACCTCCGGGTCTAGCCAGCGCTATATAAAACCTTTAAAATAAAATAAAATAAAAATAACATAAAATGTTCTCTAACTATTTTTGTATTGTATAACACTTACATTCAAATCTTATGTTACCGTTATTTCTCTTTCTCCTCCCTCTTTATTACATGTATACTATCATCATTTTAAACAACATTCCTTAAATTAATACATTGTAGATGTGTAAACTGTTTCAAAAATATAACGTATATTTCATTACTGCATGCTCCAAAATATATATGAAAGTTGTGATTTCAGTCTTGAAGGATTGGCTGATGTTTGTATGTGAATATTGAAAATAAAGAAGCTTTGAAGAAATTACTATAATTGTTAATCCATATGTCTTTACACTCTTGTTAACATGATTCTAAGTGCATACCACATAATGCTAAACAATGTTTCCTGCAGGCAGCTGTGCTATCAAACCTAATACTAGATATGATCGAAGTTTTGTTTTGAATAAAAATCCTATATGCAATTGTCCAGTCCTAGGACAATTAGTTGAAACTGCCTCTATCATAAAAAGAGCTTTCATGTTTTTCTTAAGTTATCAGTGACTGTCTCACTATCACTAATTTCATTTAGCATTGTTTATTTCATTACACTTTGAAAATATGATTTCTTAACATATAAGGTCATCTAACTAATTTCTATTGTGTGACTATTACTAATATTTAGATTTCTCACCTCTATTTTAGTTTATGTTAACACTTATCTTTTTAACAATAGTCTGTAAATATAAAGACTGCTGATTAGTAAATTTATTCCAACATTTAAATTCAATTCGATCACAGTATGTTCCTGAAAATGTTTCAAAATTGTGTATCACTCCTGATGAAATTCTTGCCATCAGGACGACACACATTGGCTTAAGTCTGTATTTTAATAGTCAAGATAAATACACCTTGCGCCATTGCAATCAAGTTAACATGACTAATAGGTTAATCCACATGCTATATGTATTATATATAGTATTGTTTAGGCATGTCCTTGTTAGCAAGCTAAACAGGGGACCCAGTGGCAGCTGAGCCTATTATATAGGGTTAATTTCACTTCCAGCTTATTTCAGTAGTTTATAAAACATTCAGGGTCAATATTTGAGTGCAGGGAGTTTGGGCACAACTACAGACTGATGTTATAGACAAATTGATACCAATCCTTTAAACTGTACCTGAATTAGGCTTTGAGTATACCATGTGAGTATTACTTTCTTAACTTATTCCATTAGTTATGTGGTCTAACAGTGAACCTCTGATGGAAGCGTTCTTTGTAATGCATGAGGGGCTAGTGATCTTTTGAAAGCGCACTCAATCATCAACCATTACATTTTTATCTCCTACATGCATTTTGCACAGAAATCAATAGATTTTGTAATTTAACTGCAACAAACGTTCTACAAATCTGTGTCAAGACTCAGGTGCAATCCACTAATACCACTATCTTTACCACACTACCTTTAAATAACAGTATGCCAACATTACCATCATAACAATAGCAGTAAGAGCACCATTAACAACACTACCATTATCATTACGCATGCCAGTGTCTGCATGATGTATTTCATCAAAGATAGACCAAGTGTCTTTGCCAAAGCTCTGGTATCATTCAACTAGCTTTCCAATATTGACAGCATTTGAGGAGTTCTTGAGTGGTATGATTTTGTTAACGAGAGATGTCATCCAATATTGGAACCTGCTCAGTTGTAATTAGTTATATGACAAAATAGCAACCACAAAAATAATGTGGTAAAAACATAAACCACAACAAATTGACGTACATAATATAATACGAAATACAAAAATAAATTGTTCCAAAAAATCAACATTATAATGCTAACTATATGTATTTAAGGGTGACTAACTTTACTATCATTTAAAATATGTAATTATCTTAAATTACTCAATTAAAAAAATGTATAGCTTGAAAAAAAAATCTAAACAGTTTTACCACATTTAAAAAATACATAATTTAAAAAAGTACACGAATAGAAAACGTTAATATTTATTATAAATTACAATCTGACCGGGGTGACACTCACCAGATTCAAGTATTACCAGCTGACTGGATGGTGGTCAACTAGATCATGGAATTTCGATGACTCTAATCCTAAGTTTGATTTAGTATCTAGAAGTGGCAGATGGAAACATCAAATTTTGGACTGGTACTAGGCCATATTAGAGGCTGAGAATTTCACAGAACTAGAGCTACAAAAACTCTGGGGTAATTCTCTGAATCTGAGCATTGGAAACATTAAAGACCTATCGATGGATTCTTTCACTAACCAGCAGGCAGTGGTTAAGCCTGCTACGCTAAAAAGAAATCATCTTTATACTATGTATAGGGCCTATATAACTCCTAAAAAACTAGTAAAATGTTCCAACTTAGAACACTACTGCCCAAGATTCAGGCACCCTGCCGCGGATGATCTCCATATGTTTGTTGATTGCCCAGATATAAGAAATTACTGGATCAAGATTCAGGACTTCTTGGAAGATGTCCTTCAACAATCTCTGGTAATTACCTCAAGAACTATCTTCTTCGGATTAAGCTTGGATTATAATCTAAATGATCCCTCTATGTTGTTCTTCTTGCAAGACGTGAAATATGCCGAGCCTGGAAAGATCAAATTCCCCCCACCGTTTCAAACTGCTTAAAACACATCATCTTTACAAGTCAATCTGACATGGTATGTGATCCTACAAGTCCTGTTAAAATCTGTGCGTCCCTTGTGGCTTGGCAAAATAGGTGAAAGGTCTTCCTATGATTTTTTCCTGGGCCCTGTTGGTTCCCTTTTCTCCAAAGTAACACAGGGCACTCACTACGGTGTGAAATGGAGTGGTCCAGGAAAACAGCGGCGACTTGAGGGATCTGGCTCCCCCTTAATGGTATTGGTCTATAACATCAGGGATGGAACAGGACGACCAACCACTAAGGGATATGCTACTTCTCGTCAAGATTGCAATTAAGGTATATGAGGAAGAAAAAAAAATAATAATAAAGATCAATAGATTTTGTAATTTAACTGCAACGTTTGTAGATTCTACAAATCTGTGTCAAGACTCAGGTATAATCCACTAATACCACTATCTTTACCACACTACCTTTAAACAACAGTATGCCAACATTACCATCATAACAAGAGCAATAAGAGCGCCATTAACATCACTACCATTATCATTACGCATGCCAGTGTCTGCATGATGTATTTAATCAAAGATAGACCAAGTGTCTTTTCCAAAGCTCTGGTATCATTCAACTAGCTTTCCAATATTGATAGAATTTGAGGAGTTCTTGAGTAGTATGATTTTTGTTAACGAGAGATGTCATCCAATATCGGGACCTGCTCAGTTATATGACAAAATAGCAACCACAAAAATAATGTGGTAAAAACATAAACCACAACAAATTGACTTACATAATATAATGCGAAATACAAAAATAAATTGTTCCAAAAAAATCAACATTATAATGCTAACTATATGTATTTAATGGTAACTAACTTTACTACCATTTAAAATATGTAATTATCTTAAATTACTCAATTAGAAAAATGTATAGCTTGAAAAAAAATCTAAACAGTTTTACCATATATAAAAAATACATAATTTAAAAAAGTACACAAATAGAAAACGTTATTATTTATTATAAATTACAATAAATATATCATACATGTAAAAATTATTCTTAAATAAAAATGCATAATATTAATAAAAGAGCATAAACATATGCTTCTTATTTGCTTAAAATATAAAATATAGAAACATATTTTATGTGTTCAATTATTTTAAAAATTAGTTAAACATCTCTTACAAATCTTAATACTAATAAAATACTAAAAAACAATAAAAATGCATTAGCTTTAATTTCCAATTAAGAAACACTAAACACTGAAACCTACCAGAACCCCTAAATTTTTTTTTTTTTAAATTAATAAACAATTTTAAACATTATAATCATAATGAAGCGAATATCAGACATAAAAAAATCAAATTAATTGTATTGTAATCGTAAACAATCTTTATTTTCCTATTTCATAAATAGCATAAATAGCATTTGTATTCAATTGAATACATAGTAAAAAAAAAGATTAAAATAACACATTAACAAAATTCCATAGCTATTTACAATTCATAAAACATGTATTTAAAAAGTTTAGATACAGAAACTCATTATATCTAAATATATTCTTTGTTTAATGAATACACTTTTGCCCCTACCTCTTTGACTGTTCTGCTTTCCGTATTAGGGATGTCACCTCCTCCTTTTTATTGGACACCATAAAAATGAAGCTAGACAATGGCATGTAAATAGACAATGGCATGTAAAATGGCCAGTTAACATCTGTTAAGAGCATAAGGGTGGGCAACCCTGTATAAATTTAAACCTGTTTAAAAACTTAAGAATGCATCTTTTCCTTTCCTCAGTATACAGTTTACAAAAACATATAAAATGCAAGTCAGTATGGTGGGATTGTTCATCACATGGACAGACAGGAAGGGCCTCTATAGAGTACATTTCAGTGGGATAACCTAACATAAGTTGGATATAATTCAACTGAAATCTAACTAGTACAAATCTATGTTGAAGGTTTGTAACAATGGTTAGATAAGAATCATAATAATAATATTAATAATCAGTGATTATTCTGGGGGTTAACTGAAATTGTCTAACCGTGGCCTGATTATGATTTAGCTCCCATCTGTCTCTTCCCAACTTAGCTAGTAGTAATCCCTTCAATTTAGCCCTTGAGACACTAAGATAACTAAGCGGGTTCTCAAATAGATTTTGGTGGCCTATAGACTTTAAAGTAATATTGCAACTACATAATCTTTCCTACTTCATCAAGCTTTAAACAATCGTACAGAATATCCTGGGTAAGGTTTACAGTTTTCCTCCTCCATTAGAGTGCCAAAGCAATATTGGTGCTATGCAGACATTATCAGTAATGTAAGGTATGTCCAGCTTGGTATGGCAATTTGAGTTGGAGCAGGTTTGGGGAACAGCCACGAATCCTTTTAGGAAACCAACCTCTGTTCATAGCAGGGTTGATATATCTGCAGTCTGCAAGACAGCTGCTCCATACATAGCATAGAGATAGTTTCTGACACATATACCTTTTTGCTGCTTGCAGTCGATTGGATCCTATCTTTTTATAAATCTGAAGATATCCCTGATTCTCTTTTCATCGTTTCCATATGGTGGTCTATTGACCACCATATTTTGCGAAGTGTTCTTGCAGTCAAATTAGACCCCTAGATAGGAGAAGCCATGCACCAGCTTCAACCTTCTCAAATCTATGAACATTTTTGGAGGTTTCTTACTTTTCAGCCCTGTCACAAATATGATAGTTTTCGACTCATTAACCTGTAGGTCCAAATTATTCATACATTTTGTATACTCCCTTATGAGCCTCTGCAGAGCGTTACCAATCCTTGCCAAAAGCACTGTGTCGTCTGCATAGAGAAGTATTGGATCAAATTAATAAATTTAACCTAATAGTGACATCATTTTAAAAAACTGCAAACCCAATACAGTTTATGTAAATATAATACTATTTAACAATAATTAAAATTGCATTTTACTATAATGAAATAAAAATAAAATACAATTCAAGAAAACAACATGACAAAACAATGATTATATTTGAAAATTCAATATTATTGTTAAAATAATACAAATACCTACTTTCAATATTTTTGCCCAATGCATTTTTGTTATCACTATTTTTTGACCAAAAAGTATGGTAACACAATATTTTTGAGTTAATATTTAGGAGGGACATCACTGTAATGAATGGGATGTTAAGGTACGGAATAGGTTACTTTAGCATAGTAGGTCGGAAGGCTCAGTTTTCCATGCTGTAGCAATTGTTTTAGGGTATGTTTCATAGAAGTAAATATGGAAGTTGCGCTGAATTATAACATACTCAGTCCAGTTAGTGTGATGTGATTTAGTCATACTTATATCAGGCAAATGTTGTATCAAGTCCATGCCCAAGCTTGTGGTTTAGAAAGAAGATCAAATGTAGGCCGTGGGGAAATTTATATATGCTTGCAAAATTCACGTAGTTCCTGAATTTCATGTGGCTTTAAGTCTTTAAAATAGCAAAAAAATTCACAATTTTCTATTTTGTGAAATGTATTCATGCAAGAGTGTTGTCCTCACAGAAAATATCTTGCCAACAGACTTTTTTCCTGGAAGCCTTTTTACGCCAAGAGCACGCCCACTTGAAAAAACATCATGCTAGAAATCTGCAAACCACAATGCACACTAAAATCAAAACTTCACAAAATTGTAATGAAATTTCATGGCATTTTACAAGAAGAAATTATAAAATGTCCCCTACCCGTAATCATTTAAACATGTTAGGAGGTGTTGGTATTTGCACTTTCATCCGAGGTGGTCACAGTGAACCTTTTATGAGGAGTGTTGGACTGTGTGCAGGGCAGACTCAGCCTTTAGGACCACAGGTGTAAATAGCATTTGGTGTGTTCAGGTTGTTTCTTTAGCTCTGGAGCACCTAGGTTCTTTGTTAGTGGCCATCCTCATGTATTTCTTTTAAAGTGAGGTTTTTGACATTGTAGCAAAGAATGCTAAGTTGCCCGAACCACTTTGACATCCTAGGTCAGAGTTTGATGGAGCCATTGGATGTTTGGGGTGTACTTATTCGATCAGGGATAGCTGGCACTCCATTACAGTATTAGAATATTTCACGGGTGCCCTTTGAGAGGCTTTCTTTTTAGAAAATTGACATGAAAAAGTGTCCTATAATATCTACTGTTTGACCCCGTTCCACAAAGAGCTTGAGGGAGGGATATCTATCTTGAAGTCCCTTGAGGCAGTCACTTGCACTTTGGCAAATGTGGTGATAGAGCGAGCGGGTCACCTGACCAATAATTTCGCCACTTCTGGCTTCGGGCCCATATATTTCAAATCACCATATACATTGATCAGATGACCTCACGGTCTGCTATCAGATATGTGTGAGTTCCTTTCGTTATTCCTCAGAGTACCCGACTTACCATCCACCGACACGGGTACCTATGACCACAATGGATCAGGGAGCTAGCTGTAAAAGGAAAGGCAGCAAAATACAAACCCAACCAATAACATTCAATACCGTTTGTAAAATGACCACGGACAAATGGAAGTTTTAAAGTCTTTATCTAATTTAGTAAAATTCAGAAATCATCAAGTTCACAGTAATTAAGCAATCGATAATCAGAATAACAGAAAGTACATAGCTGAGTAGCAAATAAGTCAGAGCAACCATTTATAAACTAATGGAACCAGGACACATTTCAATTGAAGGATCAGGAATTTGAACGTTTGAGATGAATCACTAAAGATGGGATAGGCTTGGATTAGGACTGATATTCTAGAATTATCTCAAGGAAACGAGACAGGAGTTCGGGACATTTATACAACTAGGAGAGTCTATGAAGAGAGACACGCTATGTTTAAGGCAAAAGTTCTTTAGACAATTTAAGTAAGGAGGTTCTAGACCATATCAGGAAATGACAAACTGCAATGCAAAATATAATTTCTAACAGGTAGGGTAACATAGGAACACGTTATGAAATAAATGCAATGACTTTACGTTTCAATGGTTGCGGCAAAAGCATGGAAAATTAACATATGCAAAGGTATGTCTTTATTGAAGCAAAAGACAGAAAAATAGAAAGGTGCAGTTTCAAGAGATTCAGAGTGATATTTACCTAGACTGGTGTGGAAACCAAACCCTGGCCACGGGTCAGTTAAGGACAGGAAACCCTCAAGGAAGGATACCCCTCAATGGACAGCAGGTGCAGAATGGACACCCAGGACAGGACAGGAAGACCAGATTAGGATCAGGACAGGACCCTAAGGACAGGAACCCTCAGGACAGGACCGGCACCCACAGTTCGGAAGCAACGCCTGCGCTCCACCCTCTCTGCAGCTATCGATCACGACCCCGATTGGGTCAGCGAACTCCCAGCAAAGTGCTCCGCCAGCACTTTAAGGTTTAGTAAAACCTTAGTCTATGGTCAATTTCGGACAGAGTACTCCGCAGTGCTCTGTATCTTCAGTCACCTATTGAGTGCGTTGGGTCAGTGACAGGTCAGCTAAACCAGACAAGTCGGACAAATTCCCTAGGTGAACCCAGGGTAGTTATACTGTTTTGGGACGGTGTACCACCCCCCAATGTTGCAAAGTGTCAGAATCCCTCAATTTGGATTGGTCCTAAGGTAGGCTTTGGGTAACACACCAATCAGAATAGACTATTTGGAGGCCTAATTTACA
The DNA here is from genome assembly GCF_964261635.1 of Lissotriton helveticus. Classification (NCBI taxonomy): domain Eukaryota; kingdom Metazoa; phylum Chordata; class Amphibia; order Caudata; family Salamandridae; genus Lissotriton; species Lissotriton helveticus. The sequence goes on from NC_136067.1 coordinate 1,535,328,072, forward strand.
TCTCTGGGTACCGCCTAGCGAGATTGGGGTTCCCATGAGAAAGCCGCACAGAATACAATGAAGAGAATACATTTTGGTTACATTTGAGCATAATCATGATCCTTCTGCTGGGTGAGGTGTCCCTTTCCCAGGGTGGCTCTGGCATCAACCTTCTTTGGCCTCAGTTCAATGCCACAGAAGCTTCTGGCGAGTCTGCGCAGAAGTACCCTCCAAGATGGACTCCCCATCCCAGCACCCCTCCGAGTCGAGGATACATGAAAAGTAAGCGAAAACAAATTAATACACAGAAATAAATGTATGTAAACACATCATTGGTTTTGTACTTTAAACTTATCATTATAAAAATATACTATGCAGTTTAAATGTTAGCAACATATACACTGTAACAAGAGCATCACCACGTTATTCACGAAAGCTGTGTATTACGCATGCGCACCCTTTCCCACCTAAACTTATAACTACGTCAGGTCACGTGAGTGTGACTGACGCATGCGCAGAAGAGATTTTCAAGCGGCGGCCATGTTTTAAAGACATGGATTAGTTGTATTAGAAATACACGTATGCAAGCTTCCTCTACCTCGTTCGAATATAAAAATAAAAGATTAGTAAGACGTACAATTTATTAATTGATTACACACGGGCGAGGTTCATGACTCGAGCAAGTCGCGATGCGATGCTTGCTCTATCAATCCCCTCTTTGATGATATTTACTATCATCACAAAAATATAATGGAACCAGATGCCAACTTCTTCACACCTTATACAACTCTATCTCTTCCAACAAGCGATTCAGCTTTTCCTTTTCATTTTTGGTAGGGTGAGAATTCTTCACCCTTTTGTATATCTGATTATTCATTTCCTCTAATTCAAGCTCATCCACACTTCGTTTCACTCCTCTGGCATTCACTTGATGCTTTCTGGTGTGCTTACGACATTTGCAACAGACAAATATGAAAAATAGGATAAGACCTATAATTCCAATTGGCATCAGTACCTTGAACAATAAGCTTTTACCTAAGCTAGCAAGCCAATGACCTACATTTGAGAGACCATCTACCAGTCTCTTCCAGGCACTGTCAACCTCGAGTGGTTTGAGTTCCTTTTCCAAATTAGTAATGTTTTTCACGTATCTTTTGAGCTGTACACTTTTGTCCGGAATATAAGTGCAACAATGTTGCGCCTTCAACATCCGGCAGACTCCGCCCTCTTTTGCTAATAAGGTGTCAAGAGCAAGTCTGTTCTGCAAAACCATTGATCTGATCGCAACCATTTCGGTATTGACCAGCAGAAATCCATGAGCTGTGTCAGTAGACAACACATCCACTATAGTGGACAATTTGCAAATTCTGTGAGTGTTCAGAACCACTCCCACTCCAGGTATCAGTGCACTGAAAATACTACCCATTATTTCACCTACGCTTTCTCTTTTACTACGCACTAAGCCATTAGTATTTTCACTGCTTCCAGCAACTTTGTTCACATGGTATATTTTCGGGAAGACAATGCCAAAGTAGCAACTTCCATACCAGTGATCCGGCAATTTGAAATAAGCCTTGTCCCCACAAATATAATAAATTCCAGGAAACACAGGCTCTGACCCATTTTTGAAACCCCATCCTCCAATTACCTTGTAATTATGTTCACATTCACTGGAACCAATGAAAATGTTATTATAATAGCTAGTCTTCTCGCGGTAAAGACATAGCTTTCCTTTCTTTTCAAAATCCAGCAACAGAGCAGGACCCGCCCCACCATTTGAGGTGCCTTCCATGTTCTCAGCCCATTTTGGCGTTTTCTGTCTCTCGTCATCTGCCTTTCTTTGTATTTTTATTCTCCTTTTCTCTGCCATGTTCAGGAACATCTTTTCCTGCTCACGCAAAGAACAAGTCAAGTTATCTCTGTGTGCGTCACCTATGTCGATATTACCTATAGTCAGAAAGTATTCGCCCATGTAGCGAGTAACGTCACTTTTGGTATGTACAGGATTCAAGTTCCCACGTATAGGAAGTTCAGAAAAGATCACGTCATTGTTAGAGTAATAGTACTGTAACGGTCCTCTTTTGTAAAATAAGCTTGCTAAAATGCTACAGGAGATTCCATATGTCAGGGGCAGGTGATGGTATGTCACGCCTTCAGCCACAGAGGTAGGTAGCTTCATGCAGACATAGCAATCTTCAATTTCCATAGTTTCTACATAGTGTATTAACAAGTTTGCGAAAACATTTAAATGTGTCTTATTCTTAACTCCATGATAATGTAGTCCTCCCTTATCTGATGCTTCTAGGTCTCGTTTTGTTTGTCTGAGTGCTCGCTCATGTCTTGCTACACTCTGTGTTGTCAGCTCCTCATTGTCAGTATTTACAATCTCAGTAGGGTCAACGTTAGTATTTTTGCTCACCGCAAAAGGAATGAAAACTGTTAGTCCTATCCAAACTAATATCACTATAATTATACTACATACACATACCTTGCAGCATGTTTTGCAACAACTGCGACTAGGTCTACCACTCACGCTTGAATCAGACATTTTGGCTCAGAAGAAGTTTCTCGACCCCTCTTTGTGACTTTACACGAGTAGCTTACTTTGTGCAAATTCACGGTGGCTCGTCTTCTTCTTCGGCAGAGTACTCAGGGACGGGTTCACCGTCGCTTTCGTCAGTTATATCAAGATCTTCAAATTCTTCCAAAAAGAGCGTCCATTCAGGAGACTTGTACTTTTTGTTTTGTCTTTTAATTCGATCGCTCCTTCTTCTGGAAGTGTCCTCTGGTTGTTCTGCTATGCGAGCACTTCTCCTTTCTTCTGCACGTTTTTCTTCCACCGTTTTTATTCTCAGTCTCAATTTCTTTATGTATCCAGGCTCAATGTGCTTTCTTTTCTTAAGTCTTTTAGTTGGCACTGAGACTTCGTTCTCTTCTCTTGCCCTTTTATTTTCATTAGTTTGTGGCAATTCTGCTTCTTCGTCCCTTCCTATCTCACTAGTTCCAGGACTTGCATCTATTTCTTCTGCCTGGTTACTAATCTGGCCTTGTTCAGGAGAGTCTTCAGTTTGCTTATCAAATGTCTCTGTCTCTGTGTCCTGAACACGTTTTTCTAATCCTATCTGATCCTTTTCGAGCACTTCGATCTCTTGATTTTCTTCCGCTCGAATCTCTTTACTAGGTCTAATCTGTTGTTTTCCCACCTCTGGAGTTTGGGGAGGTGTATCAATTATTTGCTCAGTCCCTGTCTGACCTTCTCCTTCCTCAGTTTTGACGTGAATCTCAAGAGTCTGAGGTTCTTCGCCTGTGCCTTGCTTTTCCACTCTATTCCACTCTCTACCTTTCCAAATTAGTTCGCTTGTTCTGATGGGGTCTTCAGTGAGGTCAATCAAGGGTATCCACTCATCTGGCCATATGCTTGTCAGCTCGTCATCAGCTACTTCTGGACCAACTTTTGGGAACCCTTCAGCAGGCTGGACTCTTGGTAGCTCGTCATCAACTACTCCTGGACCAACGTCTGCAGACCCCTCAGCTCGACTGGTACTGGGCTGTGCGTCGTCAGTTACTTCTGGTCTTGCTTCTGCAGGCCCCTCTGCTGGACCGTCTTCTTCTCCAGGCTCTTTGTCGGGTTCTACCTTCTGGGTGTGGCTGGCATGGATCCAATGGGGAACACCTGCACACTTCACTGCTGTGGTCGTCACCAGGATCACTTGGCGCTTCTCTCCCCACCTCGGTTCCAGGCAGCTCGACCGAGTATGCTTCTTTATTTTGACCCAGTCCCCGGGAACCAGTTTGTGCAGCGGAGTCGTTGGATTGGCGACGGCGTCTTCTCCGATCTGGCGAGAGATATAACGCACTTGGTCACCTAATCTCTTGCAGTATTCAAGCACCAAATCATCAGTAATACTCAACAGTTTGCTTCCTGGCACCCATGCTTGTCTCATTACTCTTCCCATCAGGATTTCATGGGGGCTCAGGCCTGTCTTCCGGTCTGGAATACTTCGGAGTCCCATCAGAACCAGAGGCAGGGCCTTCACCCAGGTCATGCCAGATGCATCACACAGTTTCGCTAGTCTCGTCTTGATAGTCCCGTTTATTTGTTCCACTACTCCAGATGCCTCTGGACGATATGCACAGTGGAGTTTTTGCGAGATCCCAAAGGCCTTACAGAGTTGGTCGATAACATCATTCTGAAAATGTCGGCCTTTATCTGATTCAATAGTGACTGGAACCCCGAATCTAGGTATCAGTTCTTTCAGTAAACACTTTGCTACTGTCAGTGCGTCACTTTGGGGAGTAGGGTAAGCTTCCACCTACTTTGAAAATAGGCAGACAATGACAAGGACATAACGTTTCCCCTCACAACGTGGCATGGTGATGAAATCAACCTGTATTCTCACAAAGGGACCCGCTGACCTCCCAATTTTCCCTAGTTCCACCATTGTTCTTTTGCCTGGGTTCATCTTTTGACATGACAGGCACCTCTGGCAGAGGGACTCTGCTACTTTCCTGAACTTTTTACTGTACCAAGTCTGTTGGAATACCAGAATCATGGCGTCCCTACCAATGTGTGATCCTTCATGTATCAATCTTGCCATTGTGCCAAGCAAGTGTCTGGGTAACACAGGCATACCATTTGGGCCCAAGATGACACCATCCTCACGTCTTGGTCTACACCCTTCTTCCTTCCACTTCTCTCTCTCTTGCCACGGTGCCTCCTGCTGCCATTCTCTCACTTCATCCCATGTAGGCACTTCTTCAAACACTCGAAGCTGGCAGCTGGTTCCGGCCCCCCCCCCGTTTTGGATTTATGATATATCGATCCCTGGCGCATAATTGTGCCACTCGATCAGCAAAATCATTTCCCAATGATACAGAGTCAATGTCCCTCTTATGGGCAGCACACTTGACCACTGCCAATTCCTTTGGTAACTGGATTGCCTCTAAAAGGTCTTGAACAACTTTTCCATTTCGAATAGGGGTACCTGATGAAGTCAGGAACTCCCTCTGTAGCCATAATTGGCCAAAGTCATGCACAACTCCAAAACAGTACTGACTGTCAGTATACACTGTTAGGCGTATGTTTTTCCCAATTTTGCAAGCTTTTATCATAGCGATCAATTCGGCTACTTGTGCAGACTTTACTTCAAATAAATAACCTGCTTCTATAATCTTGGTTAAGGAGACTACCGCATAGGCAGCACTCAGGCCTCCTTGTTCATGTCTTAGGCATGAACCATCCACAAACAATTCCATGTCATGTTTAGGCAAAGGTGTTTCTTTAATGTCTGGGCGTGGTTTTGTGCAAAATTCTGTTAAATCAATGCAGTTATGCTCCTCCTCCTCCCCACCTTCCATATCCATTGAGTCTGGAAGCAGAGTGGCGGGGTTCAGAATGTTGCACCTGACAATGTTTATATTCGCAGCACCCACGAGAATCCTCTCGTATTTAGTCAGCCGACTAGGGGTGAGATACTGAGTTTTCGTTCTTGTTAACAAAATTACCACTCCATGTGGAACATACACAGTTACAGGATGTCCCATGACAATGGATTCACTCTGTTCTAAACTTGTGCAAGTAGCAGCTACTGCTTTCAGACATCCTGGTAATCCAGCAGCCACTGGATCCAGGGTGGCAGAGAAATACGCCACTGGCCTTCTGGTTGTGCCATGTTCTTGGGTTAGGACTGACAACGCGCAATTATCGCGAGTGTCACAGAATAGGGCAAATTCCTTGGAATAGTCTGGCATTCCCAATGCAGGGGCTGTACACAGACAATCTTGCAATTTTGTGAAGGCTGTTAAGCTTTCATCATCCCATTCTACAATATCTGGTGATCCTCTCTTGGTCATTTTTATCAAGGGCCTAGCTAGGACTGCAAATCCCACAATCCATTGCCTGCAGTATCCTATCACTCCAAGGAACATTCTGATTTCTTTCTGAGTACGGGGTAACTGCATCTTTTGAATTATTCTTACTCTTTCTGACGTTACTTTCCTGATGCCTTTCTCTATCTGGTGCCCCAGATATTTTACTGATTTTGCACAGAACTGTAATTTTTCAGGGGCCACTTTATGGCCCTTCTCACCCAGGTGATTCAGTAGGGCAACGGTGTCAATCACACAGTCCCTATGACTTTTGGACGCCACCAAGAGGTCGTCAATGTATTGCACCAAGACAGAATTTCGAGGTAAGACCAAAGTTTCCAAGCATTTTTTCAAGATCTGATTAAAGATAGAGGGGCTCTCTGTGTACCCCTGGGGGACCCTGTTCCAGACATACACGTGACTGTTGAAGGCAAATGAGAAAATAAATTTGCTGTCTGGATGCAAGGGAATGGAAAAGAATGCATGACATAGGTCTATCACAGTGAACCACTCAGCATCCCAGGGAATCTGGTACAGAATCACTGCTGGGTTCGGGACAATAGGGCAGCAGGGAACCACTATCTTGTTTACCTTTCTTAGGTCCTGCACTACTCTGTACTTGCCACTAGGCTTTTTGATGCCCATAATCGGTGAGTTGCATGGGCTACTCATTACTTCCTGTATGATGTTTCCTTCTAGCAATTTTTGTATTTCCAGGGCAACACCTGCTCTCACTTCTGCATTCATTCTGTAGGGTTTAGTATTAGGGTATACTGCATTGTCCTTGATGGCTATCTGGATGGGGTCTACGTTTTTCATTAATCCTACATCTTTTCCCGTAAAGTCCCATACCTCTTGCTTCACTGTTTCTTGGAGTTCTTTGGGCAAATCCTGCATAGTCATTCGTTTAATTTCTGAGTCAGGTCTGATTAACATTAATTTATAAATGCCATCTTCATCTGGGGTCTGAATTTCAACACCCTTTGGTGTGCAAAAGATTGTACAGTTCATTTTGCACAGCAAATCACGTCCCACTGGACTGGTGTCACAAACGACAAATCTATGCATTTGTTTAAAATTTCCAATTGAGATCTCCATGGGCTCGGTAACAGGAGTACTAATCAATTGATAGACACACCCACTACTTGGATGGCTTCTCCCGAGAGGGGTAGGTTTGGAACGTCCACTGTCCTCACAGTAGAACGGGTAGCGCCAGTGTCCAACAGAAAAGTGACATCATTTCCGTCAACCTTTCCTTCAATGTATGGTCCGGACTGGTCTACCGGCAAGGAGGCGCCAAGTACGCACTCCTCGTCCTCCCCTCTCAGGCCCCGTCAGTACTGGTCATCACAAAGGAAGGTATCGTTTAGTAAATACTGCGAAGTTGCTGCATTTCTGTTCTCATTGCATCCCCAGACTTCTACGTCATCACCCTGTGGTGATTTTCCCTTAAATACTTGCTTTGGTGCTCGGGGCAACTGAATCGTTTTTACCTGTTGTTGTGTCTTTCTTGGTCTTTCTTTCTGCGTCTGTGGAGTTAAATCAGGTGTTTGGGAGTTATCATCCTGCAAATAGGGACACTCATCTCGCCAGTGTCCAATTTCTCCGCACTGGTGGCAGGGAAATTTCTTTTTAGCCTCCTCCCTGCTCATTTTGGGCCGTGGCTTGCCTCCTCCCCCACCCCCAGGACTTTTATTCTCATTAGATTTAGCCATTTTATTCAACTGTTTTTCCTGCTGTTCTGCGAGCTTCACTTGAGCCCACATAACCTTCTCCTTGAGAGCCTTTTTCTTTTCTGCCATTTCGTCCTCGCAGTACTTTGCGTACCGCAGGACCTCATCCATCTTTTTAGTATGCCAACAGATTTTGTTATCTTTTATCCACTGACAAATTTCGGGTCTTAAACCATTTACAAACCTGTAAATAAAATGTGTCATATCCTTCATCTCGATGTTGTCTATACCGCTGTATGTTTTGCACACCTGCAACAGCCTTTCATAAAAGGAATGCACTGTCTCGTCTCTTTCCTGGGTGGTTCTGTCTATCTTGGTCCAATCAGTTTCCTTTGCTGGCACCTTTTGTTTCAGATGCTGAATTACTTGCTCATATTTTTTCATCACTTCTATCGATGGTTCCCCTGTTTTGCCATCTCTCGGGTATTCCTCACTAGGCCAAGCTATGGCTATTTTACACTCAGTCCACAGATCTACCGGGACCACAATGTCGAAAAACCCATCCAGGTCTTTCCACAGGCATTTTTGCACCTTTACGAACCTTTCCACCTGCCTGTACCAGTCCACTGGCTTTTCGCTCAACTTGGGGAAATCGTTAGTAAAGGACACAATATCCTGCCTGGACCATGGAACGTGCACATACTTTCCACCTGGTACTTCGCGCATAGGGCATAACTGCTCTGGTTTTTCAGCTTCTTTTAGCAAGAATTCGGGAGTTGCCTGCCTAGACCTGGCCTCATCCTTTTTCTTGGCCCATCTGGCTTTCCACCTTTCCACATCTCCCCATTTATCCAGTACTGTCAATAGTTCTTTGACCTGCGCTTTCTTCCCCGACATATTCAAGTTTTCCAAATCTTTGTCTGAGAAATCTGCCCTGTATGGTTTTCGCAGCGGTTTCGATCTAGAGATATCTATTCCCATGCTAGCAGCTGTGTCTGTCAGTTTTTCATGAAGTACTCTGGTGCTTCGGGTGAGACTCTTGCAGATAAACAGCATTTCGTCTTCAGAGTAGGTATTTAATCTGCCTAATCCTACGTTTCCTGCCATCAATTCCTCTATTTCTATTCTCAGCTTGTAGAGATCTAAAGGTTTCTTTGGGGACGCTTGTTTTTCCAATTCTTGACTCCATCTTTCGATTTCTTCAGGAGTCACCACTGTGACACTTTTCGTACCCGAGGTCGATTCCATTTGAATTTCCCGCGCATTAAAAGTATTATGTCCTTTCGGTATCCTTTTCCCAGTCTTTCTAATGGGCAGATCTAGCAGCGAGACCTCCGACTCGCACTCACTGGTCTGGTCATCTATAATTAAGGGCTCTGGTCTGGTCGGTGCAATGACAGGAGTAATTACAGGAGTTTTCGGAGTCCCTTGACGGTCCCCGTACAGCGGAACCACCAGTCCGATTGTTACTGGGATCGTCAAGGCTTCAGGACTTGCATTTAGCTGCGACATTTTCTGTATTATCTCAGCTCTCTGATTTCCTAATGCTTCTCGTTCCTTCTCTTCTAGCAACCTGTCCAGTGTGTTTCCATGTAACACCTGCGGGGTCAGAATGGGAGCATAACTCGGGGCAGTGGGATGAGTCTCACTCGGCCCTCCACCATAACAAACTTCCTGTGCCTAGAATTCTCTGATCCTCCTCATCCCGGGACTGTAATTGTGGCATTCCTGAACTCACGGACCTCACCTCACCTCCATAAGGGGGACGAGGGAAAAAATCTCCTTCACGTGAATATCCTGTTTCCCCATGCACGGGTCTCCTGGGGTAAATACTTCGGGTTTCTACGGGTCCCAGATTCTCAGTATAAGGAGGAATTAGATAATCCCCTCTCACACTTACGGACCTGACCTCCTCCCTTTGTAGGGGTCTCCGGGGAATTTCTCCTGCACTCGAAGGTCGGTGTCCCTCATTATAAGGAGGCGGACTTCTCATGCACAGGTCATCTAACAATTCGTCATCTGATTCTCCCAGGGGCCCCCAATGTTTGTTTTTTTCTGTTCTTTCCCCCCCCCCGGGAGGATCTTCTGCTGGCATCATGGAAAACAGTCCCTCAACAATCATGCTCTGTCTCCATTGTTTCATTTTTTTATCTCGGGATTCTTGTCTCAGTTTTGGGTAATACTTTGTCAGCCCTTTATCCATTCGCGGCTTTTCTCGTTGGAAAGCCTCGATCTCCCATTCCTCTAATGCCTCATACTGCGTTAGTCTCGGTCTGGGATGTAATTCATTCATTCGGGTTCTTAAGTTAAATAAGATCCTACCATTAAAGGTACCTTCTAACGGAAAGGCCATTATTCCGTCGTCTTTTGTGTATTTCACCCAATTTTCTAACCACACACAGGTATTGTACCCTCTGTAAAACATCATGAAAGAGGCGGGAGTATTAGGTGGTGGAATAACAATGCCCTCTCTAGTTTTAATCGGCTTGTCCTTTTTGAAGTAATTCTTCACCTTATTTACAAGGGACATTTTTCGCTTCGTTCCGTACATAATATCGTATCTATTAGCCTTCCACTGATCCCTTTCAAACCCTTGGTTTCTTGGATCGGGTCTAGTCTCTGGAGAATACGAGTGCCACATACGATTTCTACGCTTAACTTTGTTTGCAAAATTACCTCCAATCAGAATGCGTCTTGCAATTCCGTGCGACCAATGGGGTGCACGCGTTCAAATATTTTCTGCCAATGGGTGCGCGGCCTTTTCGCGAGACAGTTCTCACGCTTCGGCGCTCACCCCTCCTTCACAATTCCAGCCCCGCTACCCGCCCGCTGCTTCTACCAATCCCAGCGCGGCACGGTTTGACGTCAGAGACGCTTCGCGACTGACTCCCTCCCTTCACAAGGTAACGGAAACTTTCTTTCTTTCTAAAGTGCTAGTGCTTGGTTATTTTACAACGAATACACATTCGCCACAGTGCTCAAGTGTCTAGACAGGAAAAAGAGTTGTCTTACTGCAAGTAAACTACTTCCATTTACTTTTCACGCGCTGCGGGTAGATCTCTTCCGCCTACCCTTCACTCTAGCATCAGTGAACCTGTTACTTCCCTAGACCCATCCACTCTTTCCGGGATATATCCGAGTCTAAGGTTTCCCAGCGGACCCCTTTGCTTTCACCCAAGCTCCGATGAACCTGCTACTCTTCCGATGTGACCCTTACTAGGTTATGCCACTATTGGAATTTTGCCAATGAACCTCGTTACTAACATTTATTCACACATGTATTCAGAAAAAAAAAACTAGTTAGTGCTTCCTGGTTGTACCTAACCTGCACCTAACTTTCCTTGAGCCTGCGACCTCAAGGCAATGGATTCTATTCACCACTTGCCTATTCAATTCCCCGGGGAGTTCTGACAACACTGAACAATACGTTTTACATACGCTTGGATTAATACATATAACAATATAAGAACAAGAATTACAATTTTCAAACAATTCATAAATTTCAAAAGCAGCGCGTTCTCAAGAGAGTGATCAGGTCCCTCGAAATGGCCGCTCTTATAGCAGCATCAATATACTAGCAGCTACCGACTTGACTTAGCTTTAACTAGTCCTACCTAACCTTTAACTAGTCCCTAACCATAACTCTGCTACCAGAATTACTGATAGAGCACGCGGGTCACCTGACCAATAATTTCGCCACTTCTGGCTTCGGGCCCATATATTTCAAATCACCATATACATTGATCACATGACCTCACGGTCTGCTATCAGATATGTGTGAGTTCCTTTCGTTATTCCTCAGAGTACCCGACTTACCATCCACCGACACGGGTACCTATGACCACAAAGGATCAGGGAGCTAGCTGTAAAAGGAAAGGCAGCAAAATACAAACCCAACCAATAACATTCAATACCGTTTGTAAAATGACCACGGACAACTGGAAGTTTTAAAGTCTTTATCTAATTTAGTAAAATTCAGAAATCATCAATTTCACAGTAATTAAGCAATCGATAATCAGAATAACAGAAAGTACATAGCTGAGTAGCAAATAAGTCAGAGCAACCATTTATAAACTAATGGAACCAGGACACATTTCAATTGAAGGATCAGGAATTTGAACGTTTGAGATGAATCACTAAAGATGGGATAGGCTTGGATTAGGACTGATATTCTAGAATTATCTCAAGGAAACGAGACAGGAGTTCGGGACATTTATACAACTAGGAGAGTCTAGGAAGAGAGACACGCTATGTTTAAGGCAAAAGTTCTTTAGACAATTTAAGTAAGGAGGTTCTAGACCATATCAGGAAATGACAAACTGCAATGCAAAATATAATTTCTAACAGGTAGGGTAACATAGGAACACGTTATGAAATAAATGCAATGACTTTACGTTTCAATGGTTGCGGCAAAAGCATGGAAAATTAACATATGCAAAGGTATGTCTTTATTGAAGCAAAAGACAGAAAAATAGAAAGGTGCAGTTTCAAGAGATTCAGAGTGATATTTACCTAGACTGGCGTGGAAACCAAACCCTGGCCACGGGTCAGTTAAGGACAGGAAACCCTCAAGGAAGGATACCCCTCAATGGACAGCAGGTGCAGAATGGACACCCAGGACAGGACAGGAAGACCAGATTAGGATCAGGACAGGACCCTCAGGACAGGAACCCTCAGGACAGGACCGGCACCCACAGTTCGGAAGCAACGCCTGCGCTCCACCCTCTCTGCAGCTATCGATCACGACCCCGATTGGGTCAGCGAACTCCCAGCAAAGTGCTCCGCCAGCACTTTAAGGTTTAGTAAAACCTTAGTCTATGGTCAATTTCGGACAGAGTACTCCGCAGTGCTCTGTATCTTCAGTCACCTATTGAGTGCGTTGGGTCAGTGACAGGTCAGCTAAACCAGACAAGTCGGACAAATTCCCTAGGTGAACCCAGGGTAGTTATACTGTTTTGGGACGGTGTACCACCCCCCAATGTTGCAAAGTGTCAGAATCCCTCAATTTGGATTGGTCCTAAGGTAGGCTTTGGGTAACACACCAATCAGAATAGACTATTTGGAGGCCTAATTTACATCTCTGGGTACCGCCTAGCGAGATTGGGGTTCCCATGAGAAAGCCGCACAGAATACAATGAAGAGAATACATTTTGGTTACATTTGAGCATAATCATGATGCTTCTGCTGGGTGAGGTGTCCCTTTCCCAGGGTGGCTCTGGCATCAACCTTCTTTGGCCTCAGTTCAATGCCACAGCAGCTTCTGGCGAGTCTGCGCAGAAGTACCCTCCAAGATGGACTCCCCATCCCAGCACCCCTCCGAGTCGAGGATACATGAAAAGTAAGCGAAAACAAATTAATACATAGAAATAAATGTATGTAAACACATCATTGGTTTTGTACTTTAAACTTATCATTATAAAAATATACTATGCAGTTTAAATGTTAGCAACATATACACTGTAACAAGAGCATCACCACGTTATTCACGAAAGCTGTGTATTACGCATGCGCACCCTTTCCCACCTAAACTTATAACTACGTCAGGTCACGTGAGTGTGACTGACGCATGCGCAGAAGAGATTTTCAAGCGGCGGCCATGTTTTAAAGACATGGATTAGTTGTATTAGAAATACACGTATGCAAGCTTCCTCTACCTCGTTCGAATATAAAAATAAAAGATTAGTAAGACGTACAATTTATTAATTGATTACACACGGGCGAGGTTCATGACTCGAGCAAGTCGCGATGCGATGCTTGCTCTATCAGTGGTATGGCCCATCATTTTCAAAGATCACCAGCAGCCACTGTAACTAAGCTCTGCTCTCTATGCCTGCAACCTGACAGCAGAGGAGAATCTCAGTGGTGATGGGAAAACCTACAAGAGTAGGAAGTACATAAAGACAAGAGATGGGAGTGTATTGGCACATGGCTGGAGCAGCCCAGTAACTCGGCAACAGCAGGGCTGCTGGACAGGATGGCAAATGATCCCCCAAACCGCTCTCTGTGGAGGGCTAGATGGGCAGTTCCATAAATGAAGAGGCAACCCTGACCAATGCATGCATAGAGAAATCGGTTGAGGCATCATCGTTCAATGGGAACAGGTGGAAACACTAGATAATTATTGGAGTGAGATCTGGGAAATACCATGGCTAAATGATTGGTTGGAGAAAAGCAAACTGCCAGCCTTTTTCCATGATTCAAGCCATTGAAGGTTTTCCAAAATCTGAGCACAACCCACAGCCTAGGACTTATAGCTTATAGGCTCAAATATCTACATGGTCTCACATATAACCTATTCATGCAAAATACTCCCCATGCTTCTCATGTATCACACTGGTCGGCGTGCTTCTTATTGAATTGGTTATATTATCACTGTAGACAAATTGAGACACTGGCAGCTGTTTTTACTTTCTCCTTAAAATGCTCTAAAATGTTGCTGTTAAAACTTGGTTCCAGTGTCCTCACTAATGGGTATGGTTTTAAAGCTTCAAAGGAGAATGGAAGAAAATAGTTTGAACCAGAGAAAAAGATACAAGACCTGGATGCTCAGCGCATCTTTGCACATTGAATGTGACAATTGTTCAAGTACTTAGCCTAATGCCCTTCAGAGACCTTTAACACAGCAATACCTGAGACAACCATCCAGGTCCCTGTGACATTTAATAGACCGCATCCCATAAATCGCAGAATATAGGAGAATTCCTAAGCCCCGTCGAGCATGACTTGTTGAATCATTTCTTTATACCACTGTACATCCTGAAGCAAGCTCCTCCTGCATAGAAGCAGATTTTGTCCTAATTTCTAATGTTGTGCAACAAAATTATATCACTATATATGAATACCTCATTTATCAACTATAACAAAGTACAAAAAGCCTTCAAAGAAATTTCTCCCATCAATAATAGAACATTAAACAATGAGGTCCTCATTATGAGTTGCTTAGTACTGACGAGGGGCAAACTCTGCACCATAATTACCGGTACCATGCGAAAACACCCCACCAGAACTCTACAATTGCGAGTTAAATGCCCTGCAGACGCAATTTTACCAGAGGATTAAAACCACATAGATTTTTCTGTGGTTTATCGCTTGGATTTAGATCTATTATTAGCAGGTGGTAAATGTGAGCCTGGATCAGGTGTTGGGCCATGGTGGAGTTAGTAAATTGAGAAGGTAGGGGTAAAGGAACAATCATGCTCTGTCTGGGGGGAACATGGAGCTCTGTCTCTTTAAAAAAACAGGAATGAGAATGGTGACGGAGGCTGACCGATGTTGGAGTAAACGTTTCAAATGACTTTCTAGGCCAGTTTTCCAGCCAGTGAAATTGGGTCCAGTGTTCCCACAATTGGTAAAGCTAGGTGCAAGAACACTGCCCATGTAGGAGTGGACAAAGCAGAATTTCACACAGTAATTCAACTCTGTCTGGCTTGTGATAGGGGCCTGAGAGTCATAACTCTTGCTTCTCCAATTACTTATTTCTTAAGAGAAAGAAAATCAGAAAATTGAAGTGAAAGCGGAGAGCCAAAAAGACAACCACCCGACTATCTGTCTTAAAATTTACCAGGACGAAAAACAAACGTAAAATTATCTTCACTAATATCAAACATCTCCAGGCCCAGATTAACAGCTTCTTAAATTGACACATTTACCAATTGCAAAAGCTAAACTTCTCAGAACGCTTCCTGCACGAATACCTAGTCCCATCCATGACAACTGTACCAAGTTAATGTATTTTCAGACAAAATTGTGCAAATGAGGAATTAACTCAGCATTTCAGGAAATCAACAGAAGGCACCCTCTTTTCTACCTCTATTGAATAACATATTGTCCAAATTTAATCCCATATCTAGGGGTCCTATCTCAGAATATTATATACAGAAATATTGTCTTACACATTTATCATGTCCTAAATATTGTTTGTCAAAATATTGTCCACATTGATTGTAGAGTTTGTATTATTACATTTTAAACAATATTCTGACAAAGCTGTACTGGTATTAAATCTGAACAGGGGTGAAACCCCGAAACAGGTCCTAGGATGCTTGTTTCCAGTCCAGGGGGGACCTGGTTTGGCAGTTCGGGCTGAACTGTTCCCATGTGGCACAGGGTCAAGACTGATTTGCATATGGTTGGGTTCAAACTGGAATAGCATGGTGAGCAAAAAAACAATGGATTTAGGTCCAGATCTCTGTACTGGGGTGAATGTATGACATTGTTCAGCATCCTGTCCATCAACTGTTGTTTTTTGCATTAGTCACCCTGAGTGGGATGGGTATGCTCACATGTGAGTCCCGTGCTCTCCATGCCACTGGAATTAAGCTATCCTGGCTGAAGAGGAGGTGAACCCGGAAACCGGTCCTAGGATGCTTGTTTCCAGTCCAGGGAGAACCTGGCTTGGTAGTTCGGGCTGGACTGTTCCCATGTGGCACAGGGTCAAGACTGATTTGCATATGGCTGGGTTCATACTGGAATGGCAGGAGAGCAAAAAACGATAGATTTAGGCCCAGATCTCTGTACTGGGGTGAATGTATGACATTGTTCTGCATCCTGTCCATCAACTGTTGTTTTTGGTATTAAATCTTAAAGCACATCTGTGTAAGGTAATCAAGGACATCAGAACTACTTTCATGCAGGAGGATTTAGTTCTGGATGCTATCAAGAGGGAATAGAGGAGCAGTAAAAGGCAAGAAAATGCAGAAAGAGGCACCTAAAGAGGCAACAGGGGTGCAGAAAGAAGCAAGACAAGTGCAGAAACAAGAATGGAAAGTGCTAAAAGAAGCCATAGAGGTGTAGAAAGAAGCAATGGAGGTATAGAAAGAGGCAAGTGAGATGCACAAATAGGCATGAAAAGTACAGAAAGAGGGAAGACGAGTGCAGAAAGAGACAACAGGTGTGCAGAAATAGGGAAGAGAGATGCAGAAAAACGCAAGAAAAGTGCAGAAAGAGGCAAAAGAGGTACATAAAGAGAAAACAGAAGTGGAGAAAGAAGCAAGAAAAGTGCAGAAAGAGGCAAGTGAGATGTGAAAACAGGCAGGAAAGGTACAGAAAGAGGTAAGACAAGTGCAGAAAGAGACAATAGAGATGCAGAAAGAAGCAAATGAGGTACAGAAAGAGGCAACAGACATGCATAAAGAGGGAAGAGAGGTGCAGAAAGTACAAGAGATTTGCAGAATGAGGTCAAGAGAAGTGCAGAAAAAGAAAGAAACGTGCAGGAAGGAGCAACAGAAATGCAGAAAGAGGCAAGAGAGGCGCAGAGAGAAGCAAGAGTAGCTTGCACACCATTAGTACCAATTTAACACCCACATTTAGTAACAGGTGACCATTCTGGATTTGCAAAGGGCCTCCCACCACGCTGTAACACTCGTTGCTGCATTTTTGGTAACGTTTGACCCGTTACAGCTAGAAACAAGGCTTTTTTCATTCAAATCTGCACATTAGGGTGCAGATGATGAACTTAGTGACTAATTCAGAAAATGTATAATTGTGCGAAAGTCAGTGCAGCCAAACAGTCACATAATTCCAGTGGCCCTGCTCATACTTCTGACTAGGTCCACAAGTGCTCCTCAGTGAGTCCATCTTTTTTTGTCTCATTGAGTTCATAGTTGAGCTTCTATGGAAAGGAGGAAGACTAAATCTGAGGTTACCACTCCACAACACAGACTACCAAACCACAATATTAGTCTCCATAACACATAATCCCACTCTACATAATTTCTATACACTAAATACCACATATTTTGTATCCACATAATTTCACTGCACAATACACCACATGATTCCACTACACAATACACCATATGATTCCACTACACACAACGTACATCCACGCCACTCCCAAAAACATTAGTAAAAAACGTTTGCATTTACAACACCAATAGCTCTAATGCTCGCAAATGCAAAACCTATTACATTTCAAACACTTCTTTAACTAGTAGTCGCGTTTGCAGAGTGGTGAAGAAAGGGTGCTGGGACTCTAACCAGCGCTCTGTGATTTCAGTGCATAGGGCTTACAGGTGGTACCAGTAGGGCTTCTTAGCCACAAAAGTCTCTCAAGAGTAAATTGGACTTCATCCCCATTCTGTAGTCTGCCAGGAGGCGTGTTTGCAGATTGGTGAAGAAAGGGGGGCATGACTTCTGAAGACGTTTTAGCAATCCCACTGTGTGGGACTTACTGGAGGTAACAAGAGGGGTAGTTAGCCCTCAAGGACATCCTTGGGGGCCAACTACCCCTCCTATTACCTCCAGTAAGTCGCACACAGCAGCATTGCTAAGTTCGAAGAGCAGGCCACACCCCATTTGCCCACCACTCTATAAACGCACTCTCTGGTGCGCTCCCAGATGGGGATTGAAGTCCCCTTCACTGCTGGGGGTCTTTTAGGGACCAACTAGCCTACCTCTTACCTCCAGTAAGACCACACAGTGGGATTGTTGAGAGGTGGAAAAAGGACACTCCCCCTTTCTCCACCACTCTGCAAACACGCCCCTGGCACGTTCTAAGTGGGGGATTAAGTCTCCTTGAATACAGAGGGTCCCTAGGGGCAAACTAGCCCACCAGGTAACTTCAGTAAGAGCCACACAGCTGCATTGCACAGAGGTGGTCCGAGGCCACGTCCCCTTTTTACAGCACTCTGCAAATGTGCCTCTTGACGCACTGCTGCTCGAGAGATGAAGTCCACTTGTGTCCTGAGGTCCTCAGGACACAAGAGGACCTCATCAACCCACAACCAGTGCACCAAGAGGCGCTTTTGCAGAGTGGTGTAAAAAGGAGCGTGTCAATAATGTGTGCCAGTGTTTGATCACAATTTTCCGCACACCTTGTGCTTGATGAGAAAAAGTTGTTATGAATCTTGTTGTTTCAGATTTTTCTCCTTCTCTTACAGGATGTAACAATTCTTCTCTTGTAACTGATTCTACTCTCTTAATTGCTTGATTGATAACCTTTGACTGTACCCACGTTCCATAAAACGTTGGCACATAATGCTTTTCTCATTTTCAAAATCAATATTGGTGCTGCAATTACGTTTAGCACTCAATAACTCCCCATAGGGGATGCTGTATACAAGTTTTGGGGAATGGGCACTGTTGGCTTGTAACAAGCTATTTCCTGCTGTCTTTTGGCGAAAAAGCTTGGTTTCAAGTTTAATATCCCTAACATTTACCTGCACATCCAAAAGTTCTATCTCAGCTTTACTGATGTGTTCTGTACAAGTTAGATTATAATCATTCTTGTTAAGTTTCTCTACAAAATTCCTAGCTGAATCTACACTACCCTTCCAAATAAAAAATACATCATCAATAAAATGCCCCCGCAGGACAACATAGCTTTCGAATTCCTCTAACTGTGCGGCCACCTGCTCCTCCCACCAGCCCATGACCAAATTCCCATAGCTGGGGGCGAAGTAGGTGCCCATCGCTGTGCCCTGTGACTGCTTGTAGATGTTATTGTCAAACATAAAAACATTATTCGTTAGACAAAAGTAAATCATATCTAAAATCATCTCAGAATGGAAGAATAATGAAATAGATTGTGTCAAAAGCCAGTAGACCTATATCAAGCAGAAAGAGGAACGAGAGGTGCAGTAAGAGGGAAAAGAGATGTATAAACAGACAAGAAAGGTGCAGAAAGAGGGAAAAGGGGTATAGAAAGAGGCAAGAGAGGTACAGAAAGAGGCAGGGAGGTACAGAAAGAAGCAACAGAGGTGCAGAAAGAAGCAAGAGAGGTGCAGAAACAGGCAAGAAAGATGAAGAAATAAACAAGAAAAGAGCTAACGAAGCAACAAAGGGGCGGAAAGAAGCAAGAGAAGTAATGAAAGAGACAAGAGAGTTGCAGAAAGAAATAAGTGAGGTGCGGAAAAAAAACAAGAGAAGTGCAGAAAGAGGCAAGTGAGGTGCAGAAAAGGGCAAGAGGGGTGTTGAAAGAGGCACGGGAAGTGCAGAAAGAAGCAACAGAGGTGCAGAAGGAGGCAGGTGAACTGCAGAAAGAGGCAAGAGAGTCACAGAAACAGGCAAGAGATGAGCAGAAAGAGGGAAAAGGGGTACAGAAAGAGGCAAGAGAGGTACAGAAACAGGCAAGAGAAGTGCAGAAAGATGCAAGAGAAGAGCTGAAAGAAGCAAAAAAGGGGTGGAAAGAAGCAAGAGAAGCGATGAAAGAGTGAAGAGAGTTGCAGAAAGAAGCAAGTGAGGTACAGAAAAAGGCAAGAGAGGTACAGAAAGATGCAAGGGAGGTGCAAAAAGACACAAGGGAGGTGCAGAAACAGACAGGAGGGGTGCAGAAAGAGGCAAAGGACGTGCAAAGAGAAGCAACAGAGGCGCAGAAGGAGGCAAGAGAACTGCAGAAAGAGGCAAGAGAGTTCCAGAAACAGGCAAGAGAAGTGCAGAAAAAGGGAACAGGGGTGCAGAAATAGAGAAGAAAGGTACAGTAAGAGGGAAAATGGTACAGAAAGAGGCAATAGAGGTGCAGACAGAAGCAAGAGAGGTGTAGAAAGAAGCAAGAGAAGTGCAGAAAGAAGCAACAGAAGTCAAGAAAAAGACAAGAGGGTTGCAGAATGAAGCGAGAGAAGTGCTGAAAGAAGCAACAGATGAGCAGAAAGAGGCAAGAGAAGTGCAGAAAGAAGGAACAGAAATGCAGAAAGATGGAAGAGAAATTCAGAAAGAAGCAAAAGAAATAAAAAAGAGGCAAGAGAAGTCCAGAAAGAAGCAACAGAGGTGCAGAAAGAACCAACAGAGGTGCAGAAAGAGGTACAAGGGATGCAGAAAGAGGCAAGAGAAGTACAGAAATAACCAACAGAGGTGCAGAAGGAGGCAAGAGAACTACAGAAAGAGGCAAGAGAGTTACAGAAACAGTCAAGAAATATGCAGAAAGAGGGAACTGGGGTGCAGAAAGAGGCACAAGAGGTACTGAAAGAGTGAAAAGAGGTGTGGAAACAGACAAGAAAGGTGCAGAAAGAGGGAAAAGTGGTACAGATAGAGGCAAGAGAGGAACAGAAAGAGGCAGGAGGGGTACAGAAAGAAGAAACAGAGGTGCAGAAAGAGGCAAGAGAGGTGCAGAAACAGGCAAGAGAAATGAAGAAAGAAGCAAGAAAAAGAGCTGAAAGAAGCAACAAAGGGGCGGAAAAAAGCAAGAGAAGTAATGAAAGAGACAAGAGAGTTGCAGACAGAAACAAGAGAGGTGCATAAAAAAGCAAGAGAAGTGCAGAAAGAGGCCAGTAAGGTGCAGAAAAAAGGCAAGATATGTCTGGAAAGAGGCAAGGGAAGTGCCGAAAAAAGCAACAGAGGTGCAGAAGGAGGTAGGAGAACTGCAGAAAGATGCAAGAGAGTCGCAGAAACAGGTAAGAGATGAGCAGAAAGAGGCAACAGGGGTGCAGAAAGAGGCAAGAGAGGTACAGAAAGAGGCACGAGAGGTGCATTAAGAAGCTAGAGAAGTACAGAAAGATGCAATAGAAGAGCTGAAAGAGTGAAGAGAGTTGCAGAAAGAAATAAGTGAGGTGCAGAAAAAGGCAAGAGAGGTGCAAAAAGAGGCAAGAGAGGTGCAAAAAGAGGCAAGAGAGCTGCCAAAAGACACAAGTGAGGTGCAGAAACAGACAAGAGGGGGCAGAAAGAGGCAAATTAAGTGCAAAAAGAAGCAAGAGCGGTGCAGAAGGAGGCAAGAGAGCTGCAGAAAGAGGCAAGAGAGTTCCCGAAACAGGCAAGAGAAGTGCAGAAAAAGGGAACAGGGGTGCAGAAATAGAGAAGAGAGGTACAGAAAGAGGGAAAATGGTACAGAAAGAGGCAATAGAGGTGCAGAAAGAAGCAAGAGTGGTGTAGAAAGAAGGAAGAGAAGTGCAGAAAGAAGCAACAGAAGTATAGAAAAAATCAAGAGGGTTGCAGAATGAAGCGAGAGAAGTGCTGAAAGAAGCAACAGATGAGCAGAAAGAGGCAAGAGAAGTGCAGAAAGAAAGAACAGAAATACAGAAAGATGGAAGAGAAGTTAAGAAAGAAGCAAAAGAAATAAAAAAAAACAGGCAAGAGAAGTCCAGAAAGAAGAAACAGAGGTGCAGAAAGAACCAACAGAGGTGCAGAAAGAGATACAAGGGATAAAGAAAGAGGCAAGAGAAGTGCAGAAAGAACCAACAGAGGTGCAGAAGGAGGCAAGAGAACTACAGAAAGAGGCAAGAGAGTTACAGAAAGAGGGAAAAGAGGTGTAGAAGCAGAACAAGAAAGGTGCAGAAAGAGGGAAAAGTGGTACAGATAGAGGCAAGAGAGGAACAGAAAGAGGCAGGAGGGGTACAGAAAGAAGAAACAGAGGTGCAGAAAGAGGCAAGAGAGGTGCAGAAACAGGGAAGAGAAATGAAGAAAGAAGCAAGAAAAAGAGCTGAAAGAAGCAACAAAGGGGCGGAAAAAAGCAATAGAAGTAATGAAAGAGACAAGAGAGTTGCAGAAAGAAACAAGAGAGGTGCAGAAAAAAGCATAAGAAGTACAGAAAGAGGCAAGTAAGGTGCAGGAAAAGGCAAGATAGGTCCAGAAAGAGGCAAGGGAAGTGCAGAAAGAAGCAACAGAGGTGCAGAAGGAGGTAGGAGAACTGCAGAAAGATGCAAGAGAGTCGCAGAAACAGGTAAGAGATGAGCAGAAAGAGACAACAGGGGTGCAGAAAGAGGCAAGAGAGGTACAGAAAGAGGCAAGAGAGGTGCATAAAGAAGCTAGAGAAGTGCCGAAAGATGCAAGAGAAGAGCTGAAAGAAGCAAAAAACGGGTGAAAAGAAGCAAGAGAAGTGATGAAAGAGTGAAGAGAGTTGCAGAAAGAAATACGTGAGGTACAGAAAAAGGCAAGAGAGGTGCAAAAAGAGGCAAGAGGGGTGCAAAAAGACACAAGCAAGGTGCAGAAACAGACAAGAGGGGCAGAAAGAGGCAAATAAAGTGCAAAAAGAAGCAAGAGAGGTGCAGAAGGAGGCAAGAGAACTATAGAAAGAGGCAAGAGAGTTGCAGAAAAGGGAACAGGGTGCAGAAAGAGAAAAGAGAGGTACAGAAAGATTGAAAAGGGGTGTAGAAAGATGCAATAGAGTTGCAGAAAGAAGCAAGAGAGGTGTAGAAAGAAGCAAGAGAAGTGCAGAAAGACGCAACAGAAGTCTAGAAAAAGACAAGCGGGGTGCAGAATGAAGCATGAAAAGTGCTGAAAGAAGCAACAGATGAGCAGAAAGAGGCCAGAGAAGTGCAGAAAGAAGGAACAGTAATGCAGAAAGAGGGAAGAGAAGTTCAGGAAGAAGCAAAACAAATTAAAAAAGAGGCTAGAGAAGTGCAGAAAGAAGCAACAGAGGTGCAGAAAGGGGCAACAGAAGTGCAGAAAGAGGCCAGAGAGGTGCACAAAGAGACAAAAGAAGTGAACAAAGAGACAAGAGAAGTGCAGAAAGAGGCAAGAGGGGTGCACAAAGATGTAAGAGAAGTGTAGAAAGAAGCAACAGAGTTGCAGAAAGTGGGAAGAGAAGTGCAGAAAGAGGCAACAGATTTGCAGAAATAGTCAAAAGAGGTACAGAAAGAGGGAACAGGGGTGCAAGGGTAATGCCTGAGTGCTTAGATCAGTGCATGGTTAGTGCCTGAATAAAAGGATGACTGCAAGAGTAATGCCTTGGCTACCATTTGTCCACAATTCTGAAAACGTACCTCCTGGTGAGCTCTTGGTTGGGGATAAAGTCCCCTTGCCTCCTGAGAATCTCAGGGGCCAACTAGCCCTCCTGTTACCTCTAATAAGCCCCACCCAAATGGATTGCTGTAAGTGGTTAGAGGCCACGCTCCCTTTTACTCCACTCTGCATACACACCTCCTGGTGCACTGCTGCTTAGGGGATGAAGTCCACTTCAGTCCTGAGGTCCTTAGCACACAGGGGACCTCATCGCCCCACCAGCAGTGCACCAAGAGTGCACCAAGAGGCATGTTTGCAGAGCGGTGTAAAAAGGGGCATGGCCTCCTATACCTTTCAGCAATCCCACTCTGTACTGGAGGTTTAGTTGGCCCCTAAGGACCCTCACCAGCGCTGGGGACTTCATCCCTCAACCCAGAATGCGCCAGGAGGCACATTTGCAGATTAGTGCAGGGAGGGGGCGGGCCTCCAGTGAGTTGCCGGGTTTCTTTTTTTGTTTTAGGAAGAGGGACTGTGTTGCCCTCCTCCCTTGAACCTTTTGGGCCCCAGGAACCACATCTCCAGGGCCTGAGCCATTAAAAAAATATTAATATATATATATATTACCTACTGGCGGCCGCCAGTAGGTAGTTATAGTTAGGGCCTAGTTTCCATAGGAAATCCGCAACATTCTATTGAGAATAACTTTGGCGCCGGTGGAAGAAGATGGCCTGCTCCACTCTGCTCCTTCCCTGAAAGTTTGGGGGGGATTCGTCAAGTGGGGGCTGAGATAAAAGGGGGGGTCCCAAAACGTGTTTTCCCCATGTTATTTCCCATAGGACGTTTAGACACGGCTACAGCTCGAACGGCTGAATGGATTTATAAGAAATTTGGTAGAAAGGTAGGGTCCGGCTCGCAGATTACGCTTTTCTTTGAATGGTGTAAATCTGTTCAGTAGTTGCTGAGAAAATTAACTTTGAAAAAATATATATTGGGCTACATTGGGCTATATATATGTTAGAGCCCAAATGTAGCCCAATGTAGCCCAATGTAGTCCAAAGATGGCCACCAGAGACAAAAAAAAACAAATGTAGCCCAAATATCAGCCAGATGTAGCCCAACTATAGCCCAATGACAGAATGTCCCAGAGTGTTCTAAAGAACAACTAGAGCGCTAACAGTCTTACTTATGACAAAAGTATGGCACACCTGAAGTCATCTTGATTGGAATAAAGTGTTAACACTTAAAACATTTAATTTGCAAAGGAACAAAATGAGGGGGTTCATTTTGCCATAGAAATTATGATTAGTGCTTAGGGCACATTTTGAGTGACTTCTCAAATCCTCTTATATTTCATTAAAAAAATTCTGATATGCAGTCTTCCAAGATGGCCACCAGAGACAAAAGAGCCCAAATGTAGCCCAAATATCAGCCAGATGTAGCCCAACTATAGCCCAATGACAGTAGTTAGGACCTAGTTTCCATAGGAAATCCACAACATTCTATTGAGAATAACTTTGGCGCCGGTGGACAAATCTTTGCGAATGTCTCAAAGAAGATGGCCTGCTCAGCTCCGCTCCTTCCCTAAACGTTTGGGGGGGATTCGTCAAGTGGGGGCTGAGATAAAAGGGGATCGCAAAACGTGTTTTCCCCTATGTTATTTTCCATAGGACGTTTAGACACGGCTACAGCTCGAACGCCTGAATGGATTTATAAGAAATTTGGTAGAAAGGTAGAGTCCGGCTCGCAGATTACGCTTTTCTTTGAATGGTGTAAATCTGTTCAGTAGTTACTGAGAAAATTAACTTTTAAAAAATATATATTGGGCCACCAGAGACAAAAAAGCCCAAATGTAGCCCAAATGTCAGCCAGATGTAGCCCAACTATAGCCCAATGACAGAATGTCCCAGAGTGTTCTAAAGAACAACCAGAACGCTAAGGGGCAGATTTATGAGGCACTTGCGCCACGTTTACGCCGCTGTTGCGTCACGCAAGGCGGCGTAAACGTGGCGCGTCCCTACGAACGATTTACAACGTGACGCATCTAGGCAGATGCGTCACGTTGTAAAGCCCTGCGCCGCTTGTGGGCGTTCCGGCGCAGGGTGGGCGTTCCGGGGCAGGTGCGCCTCGCAAAAGTGGCTGAGTGAAATCTATAAGATTTCACTCAGTCACTTTCAGGCCAATGCTGCGTCAAAAGCCTGCGCCTGCTTGAAGCAGGCGTAGGTCTTGACGCAGCATTGTTAAGATGGGGCACCCCCGAGCCTTGCTGGAGCTGCGTCGCGCTTGCGACGCAACTCTAGCAATGCGTCACCTTTACGGCACAGATGCGTCACGCATCTGTGCCGTTTTTGCCCCATGGTGCGCCGCATTATAAATGCGGCGCACCATGGGTGGCGGAGCTGTGGCGCACTGTGGCGCACATTAACTGGCGCATCCCTGGGGATGCGCCAGTTAACATAAATCTACCCCTAAGAGTCTTACTTATGACAAAAGTATGGCACACCTGAAGTCATCTTGATTGGAATAAAGTGGTAACACTTAATACATTTAATTTGAAAAGGAACAAAATGAGGGGTTTCATTTTGACATAGAAATTTTATATATATATATATATATTCACTGAAAAAAACATAGGTTTTAAACACGTTATAGTTAGGAAGTAGCATTTAAAAAACCTATGAAATTCACTGAAAAAACCATAGGTTTTACACACGTTATAGTTAGGAAATAGCATTTACAAAACCTATGAAATTCACTGAAAAAACCATAGGTTTGACACCAGTTATAGTTAGCTGGAAATTTTACTCGCATAAAACCAATGAAATTCCCACGTTATAGTAAGTTGGATTCACTATAACTTGCGCGTGCAATGCACTGCTGATGACGTCACATATTACATCACTCATTACATGGTCAGTGACATCAGTCATGACATCACTGATAACACCATCCTTGTGACAGAGTGACAGACCTCTTTTCACTGTAATGTAACCCCCGAAACACATATTCAAAAATAGAAACTAAAATTTTCAACAAAATGGAGATACCCATACCAGTTACAACAACCAATTCAATAATTCCACCATCTATATACACATCCACTCATTGATCAACAGTTCTATATAGTCACTCGTACATATACTCACTCATGATATGTAGTGATACACCTATACATCCTGTTACACACCGACAGTCATCCAAAAGATACTCTCACACATATTCACACATGCAAATAAACTATTGAACATCCATTTATTTGCATATACAGCTATACACACACAACCACCTTACTTCTATGGAAACTTACACATACTTACTCTCTTAAACAATCACTTATAGAAACACATACTTATCTAAACAGGAACTCTTACAATCTCTTTCTCTCACATATACTTACTTATATACATCAATATTCACATATATTAGATTAAAACATATGTAGTTACTGATAAAGACACTAGTGAGACAGTCATTCACTCACTAACACACACATATACACACTCTTCCACCCATACAGTCCTGCACATATGCTGTCTTCAAAACACATACAAAGAGAGAGTCAGTCATTCATGCATCTATGTGTTAAGTAATACCCCCACCAAACCATACAAACACTCATACTGATACTAACAAACACATCTAATACCCATATACATACACATGTAGCTACTCACCAACCCATGCAACCACTTATACACAAAGTGAAACACTAATACATATATTTAAATATTTAAACAGTACTCTCTAATATATATATTCACTAAGATACACTTAATAAACCAGTTAACCAATCCATTTTTTTTTTTAAAACATCCAAGTAATCACTTATTTAAACATTTATTCTTCCATCAACTTTTACATATACATATATAACACATATTTATTTTTTAAAAAGACACACATTTACTGGATAGTGTCATCAGTGATGTCATGACTGATGTCACTGACTATGTCATGAGTGATGTAATATGTGACGTCATCAGCAGTGCATTGCAAGCGCAAGTTACAGTGAGTCCAACTAACTATAACGTGGGAATTTCATTGGTTTTATGCGAGTAAAATTTCCAGCTAACTATAACTGGTGTCAAACCTATGGTTTTTTCAGTGAATATATAAAGGGCGGGCATGCAGACCCCCTCCCAAGGCCAATTACGGCCCCAGGGACCCCATCCCCAGGGCTAAGCCTATATATATATTAAAAAAAAATGTTTTATGGCAGGGGGGCCTTGCAGCCCCCTCCCAATGCTGATTTCAGCTCCGGGGTCCCCATCCCCTGGGGCCCGGTGACAACTTTTTTATGGGAGGGGGCCACAGGGCCCCCCTTCCCTAGGCCCCTTTTGGCCCTTGAAACCCCATCCCCCGGGGCCTTCCCAGCCTTTTTAAAAAAAACAATTTTGAAGGGGGGCGTGTGGCCCCCCTCCTGAGGTCAATTTTGACTCTGGGGACCCCGTCCCCGGGACCCTGCCTTATATTTTATATTTTTTTAAATTACAATGGGGAGTGGGGCCTTTGTGTTTGGGACTGCGGTGGGCCCCCAAGGCCCCTGCGGGAGCCAGTATTGCTTTTGGACAAAAGCAAATCTGCTTTGCTTCTGGGAAGCGAGAGCAGTCTTCCATCAATCAAAGCAGAAGTTTGCTATGGCAGGGCAGGAGCAGTGTTCCTGTCCTGGGGGTCGGCACTCCAGAACATTGCTAGAGCCGACCTGGGGGCTGGCCGTCCCCAGGGCCATCTTGGTCTCCAGGAGGGGGGCCGTGTGGCATAAAGCACTTGGGAGGAGGTGGTCCCTCGGGCTGGGAGTCTTTAACGGACCCCCGCATTACATAATCTATGCACTGGGGAGGTGGTTGTCCCCAAGTCAGTGTGGGGGGCAGGAGCCAACCCACACATTATTAATTTGATAAAGCAAGCCCCGGGGTGGTGGCAGTCCCCAGGGCTGAGGGTGGCCATGTGCCCCTGCCCTTAATAGTCATTGCCCCGGGAAGGTGACAGTCTACGGGGCTGTGTCGGTGGCAGGAGCCCCCATGCATTTTTTTAATAAAGTTTCACCCGGGGGAGGTGGTGATCTCCGGTGCTGGAGGGGGGCTGAGTGCCCCCCATATTTAAATGAGTATCGCCCTGGGAAGGTGGCAGTCCCCGTGGCAGCGGGGACCCTGTGGCCCCTGCTCCATATTGAAGGGACCTGGCCCACCCGGGGGTTTAAAACAAACAAAGCGCAGGAGCAAGCGCTTTGTTTTTTTTAAACATTTTCTTCCAGATTTGCGGACCCTACGCTATTTATTGCTATTTTGGGCCCACTGGGTCCCTGTGGGACCCCCAGAGGTGGCTTAGGGGGTCAGGGTGTTTCTACCCTGCTCCCTTTTCTTGTTTTTTTTTACAGTTTTTCTTATGACTCGGTTGAACCAAGTCACAAGATGCCTGCCAACACTTCCTGGTTTGAAGTGTTGGCAGAAAATCAGAGTCAGGCTC
Source organism: Lissotriton helveticus (assembly GCF_964261635.1). NCBI lineage: Eukaryota > Metazoa > Chordata > Amphibia > Caudata > Salamandridae > Lissotriton > Lissotriton helveticus. Next base: position 1,535,356,646 of record NC_136067.1, read on the forward strand.
ATGACCGGGAGAGTTCGAGGATGCAGATACTAATATTCTTTTTATATATGAATATCTCAAGAACTTCTGAATGGATTTACACCATTTAAAGCAAAGAGTGCTCTCTGGACCAAGAGCTACCTTTCTGCCAAATTTGGTGTAATTCCGTTTATTAGTTCGGGCTGCAGCTGCAACAAAAGTTTCCCATGGAAATTAACATGGAGAAAACACGTTTTGGGTCTCACCTTTTTTGTCGGCCCTCACTTGACAAATCTCCCTGAAACTTTCAAGACAGGAGCTGACCGGAGGGCCCCATTGGTTTTGAAAATTTCACGAAGATTCGTCAAGGGCGCCAAAGATATTGGCAAATCAAAAAACCCTTTTCCTATGGAAAGGTCCTAACTATACCTAATGGCAATCACCAGTAGGTTATATTTGTTTTGTTTATTTTAAATTTGATATAGACCTCAGCTGAGGTCAACATATACACAGACATAGTTTTAAAACATTTAAAATGATACCCATAGCATCAGCCTTAAAATAGTTCTAAAGTTAAAACATTTCATCAGGTTTTTTGTGACATAAAAATAATTTTCATTCAATATTTGTATGGCTAATGACAGATAAATTCATCCAATAGGTTTTCCAGAGCTTAGATAGATCATTTGAAGAGGTGACGTTGTATCTAAGGCTGAGAGTTCATAATATCAGCTTTAAATATTTATAATGTTTAAACATTATCATCATGGACTTTAAAACAACTTTAGAAAACTCTTTAAAATGTATACAATTGATAACAAGGGGGTTCATCCGGTGGTGATTTACAGAGCCTAATTAGGCTTTGTGTAAAAAGAGCATTGTATATAATACTCATCGGCCTTAAATACCTCCTCCGGGCTTCTTCTAAGATTGGGTTAGGGCAAACAGATAGAACAATAGTTACATCTTGTATTACTCTCTTACACAAATCACAGAGTAAGTTGTATTATCAGTATTGCTCCATATTGCTTTATGCACTTTCAAAGGGAAGATGTCCAGCTCACTAGGAGTATACAGTGCCGGACCCTCTGACCTAATGAGACGAATGCATGTTTCTCTAGGGATTTATAATCTATAGTTTTTTATTTTCCATAAAGTATTTTAATTGTCGACAACATTCTACGTCCAGATAGGAGCTTAACTTTGGAACCATGTTCTTTACACAGAGCTTCAAAAGTTCTGGTGTCCAAGTTTGTAGAAGAGCTACTGTGCAGTGAGAGTGACCAAACGCAATATTAAGATTCTTATTAAAAGTGTATCATGACGACTCTTCTCTAAAAGTTTCCAGTTTTAAAATGTGCCTTGAGGAGCCTGGATCAGCATGCAAAAAATAATAGGCCCATCTTAATATATTCGAGATAGCCCTTGCATATATGCTGGATAAGGTGAGTTCAAGACATAATGGTTGGGCCGGGACAGCTTGATTTACCCTTAACAGTTTCCATAGGAAATTTCCTTCTCTTCCCTACTAGAAAATACGTCACGCTTTATTGATTACTACCTGAGACCCTTTGTAATTGCTTTACCCGCGTATCTCAAAGACACAACACACTTTCTCACCATCATCGGTGGCATCCAATGGGAACCGACGTATACACTCGTTATGTTGGATGTGTGTAGTTTATACACTAGTATTCGACATGATTTGGGCATACAAGCTGTCCGACACTATCTCAAGACAAAATCAATCTCCTTTCACCTACACTCACAAATGTTGATTGACATGATTCTTTTTTGTCTCCGAAATAATTTTTTCATTTTTGATGATATGGTGTAGCGACAGTCACAGGGCACGGCGATGGGCACCTGCTTCGCCCCAAGTTATGCCAACCTATTTATGGGTTGGTGGGAGGAGCAGGTGTCCACGCAACTGCCAGAGTTTGATAATCAAGTTGTCCTGTGGCTGTGGTACATCGATGATGTTTTTATGATTTGGAGAGGAAGCATTGAAACGGCTAAAACCTTTGTTAAGAAACTCAATGATAATACCTACAATCTAGTTTTCTCTGAGCAAATGAGCAAAACAGATATTGAGTTCCTGGATGTTAAAGTCACGATACAAGATAATACAGTAACAACTAATGTGTTCCGTAAAAAGACCTCAGGAAACAGTATTTTAAAAGCAAACAGTTCACATCCTCGTAACCTGGTAGATAGCATCCCTTATGGCGAGCTACTGCGGGCGAAGAGGAACTGCAATACGGAAGAAGCTTTTAAGGATGAGAAAGAACGAATCTGCCAACGTTTCAAAGAACGAGGGTACAGACATTCCACTATTGAAAAAGCCTGTGTTCGTGCAGAGTCAGCTGTTAGAAATGATCTTCTCCACCCTAATAAGACAGATGAGACGATTAGGTTTGTGACAACTTTTTCAGGACAGTCAAATGCGATAAAAAATATCTTCAGAAAGCATTGGCATGTCTTAGCAACTTCTGAACATCTTAGAAAACATATCAGGAGCAATCCACAAATCACGTGAGTTATGCAAAAATCATGTCCCCAAAAAAACATCGAACAAGGAAAAGGCAGGCTTTAGATGTTGCAGAGACTGCAAGGCTTGCAAAAAAATTGTAGATTGTGAATTTTTGGAAATTCCTAATCAAAACAGACAATTTGAATTATGGAAAACGCTTAACTGCAATACTATGTATTGTGTTTATGTGTTAATTTGCCCATGTAACAAATGGTATGTGGGTAGTACCATACACCAAGCCAAGAAGAGGGTAATGGAGCATGTGCGCGCAATTAAAAACAACAACCCCCAATATCCGGTAGCATGCCATTTTTTCGACTGTCATTTTCAAAATGAGAATTTGTTGAGGATGGTGGTTATTGATAAGGTAGAATTGGGCGCGAGAGGAGGAAATAGAAAATTGATCTTACGCAAACTTGAATCTTGGTACATTATTGATTTTGAACGTAAGTCCCCCATTGGATTAAATTCCAGTGAAGAGTTAGCGGTGCACTTAATAAAATGAAATGTAAATTTGAAATTTTACTTTCTGATCTGCAGTTCCTGATTTTAATATGTTTTTAATTTTAACTTGTAGGTTGAGTATATGCGTTCCTCCATGAGAGTGGCCTAAGTCATTGAATAGTTCAGAATTGGAGAATATGATACATCAAAGAAGTAACTTTGGGAGTCATTATGCCATGTAAATGTAATCTTGTCCACGTGGGTGCTTGGACCAATTCTATCTGTGGGAGGGCCCACTTGGGCATCATTGTCAAATGTGCAACACTTTTGAATGAACTTTATTGAGCAAGGTTTAGTGCACACAACAATGTGATAACAATATGATGCGATTCTTCTTAATATGATGAATAAGGATGCGCAATGATTTATATTGACATTAACTATGCATTTGAAGATTACCGGCACTTTATTAGTTGTTTGTGTCCATACCTTGGAAATTGATATTTAGTTGCACTACAAAATCGATAATTATGGCACAATGCTCTAAACAGTATGTAAAAGTGATTTACACGATATAAATGGGATAATCTGTTTGTGCAATTGAATAGCCATTGAATGTTTATCTGAACTGTATGTTACAAAATGCCCGCCTCTTTTTGTTGAAACGCTGACATCACTTTGAGGTGAAAGGGCACTTTGTAAATATAAAAAAGTATGCTGCATCATGACGCTTGAAACGTGATCAAGCCTAATAGTGAAACGCGTTGTTTCCTGCTATTAAACTTCACTTGTTTTTTGCACCAGCAACCTTTGATGTCCGGGTAAGTTCTTTCAACAATTGAAAACGTGGTGGAATAATTTTCTGGCTGCTGGTGGCCCCAACCTGGACCCCCCACAAGCTGAGCCTAGCCTCATACCGTTGCTGCTGTTTGGTATATATATATATATATATATATATATATATATATATATATATATATATATATATATATATATATATATATGCGCTTATCATCTGTTCCACCGGTAGCGCTTTGTGCTGTTGATGCGGTGGCGTCCATATTCACAGATTTAGTAAACAGCTTACTTGCTGCCTCCTTTCGTTTACTGCTTCTCTCCGTTGCCATTATATATGCGCTGGTATTTTTATACGCATTTAATATTTTTACCGTTCCACTTTCGGCTTGTACGTATTCCGTTACTAAGCCGATACTCCGTTTCCCCTCACCCGTAGTAACGTGTCTGTCAGGATGGACGAGCAAGTAAACCAACAGTCAATGCTCCGCAAGAATGATTACGGAAAAAAAAACTCAGGTTTCCCTCCTCTCACCCGCAGAGCTCCAACATCAATGGCGTCTCTCGTCCGTTTAGTCCTCCAATCACAGCACTTCAGAAGGGTGGGCTCGGATTTAGTATTCAAATCACGACGTAGTTTTTGGCAAAACCAAGCCACTTCTTACGGCGGGCAACACGGCAGGGATGCCACTCCCAAATTTCCACCAACATACTCCAGTCATGAGAGGAGGGAAACCTGAGGTTTTTTTTCCGTAATCATTCTTGCAGAGCATTGACTGTTGGTTTACTTGCTCGTCCATCCTGACAGACACGTTACTACGGGTGAGGGGAAACGGAGTATCGGCTTAGTAACGGAATGAGTACAAGCCGAAAGTGGAACGGTAAAAATATTAAATGCGTATAAAAATAACAGCGCATATATAATGGCAACGGAGAGAAGCAGTAAACGAAAGGAGGCAGCAAGTAAGCTGTTTACTAAATCTGTGAATATGGACGCCACCGCATCAACAGCACAAAGCGCTACCGGTGGAACAGATGATAAGCGCAAACTCTGGGATGCACTGTGGAAAGGAACTAAACGAGAGCAATCAAAAGGCTGGGAAGCTATGGCCCTTCAACAATACGTGGATGTCGGTCGAGTACCACGAGGTTTGCGCATTTACACTATCCCTACTTTTCAGAACCCAGATCCGGATTTAATAGAAGAATGGATGGGGAATAACGAGGAATGTTCAAGAAACATGCTTAGAATGCTCATTAAATATGCTGAAAAATAATGTACTAAACTCAATGAAGAAATTGAGGGATTAATGGCAAAACTAAAGGACCTCTATACTGTGGAAGAATTTGATCTGGAAATGAATAAAATGAACAAAGAATTATTGAAAATTGAAGAGGAAATTAAATTAAAGAAATTGTCGAAATTTGAAAGAGATGAGGCTGATTATAAAAACGGTCGGATTCTAACATTTAGCAAAAAATTTGACCATCTGAGAAAAGACACAACTGAGAAAGAGCAAAATAAACAACTTAAAACACCGCCTCCACAAACAGAAAAGGCACCAGTGCTTGAAGGAACTAGTAGTTCAACAGCCAATGATAATGCAACCAATGTGCCCAATGAGGCAGAAGGGGTAAAAAAACGCTTTTTAAAGGAGATCATGCTAATGACAAACGGAAGAGCCCAAAACATCCAGGTCAACAGCGAAAGCCCAATACGAGGTCGTGGTCGAGGAGGCAAAGGAGTAAGAGGGAGGAATTACGCTACAAACAGCACAGGAGGAACCCCAGTGGGAATGCTAACCAGGGGAAGAGAAGCAGCAAAGAAATGAACAGCCAAATTGTGGTAAACCTCTCAAACTATTCACTTTCTGATGTTGAATTAGATGTGCTAGCTAAAGGACTGTCGTTTTGCCCATCTTCAAAATTTAATTATACAGAAAATAGAATTGATCTTTTTAATTTCACTAGAAAGTTGAAACTAAAAAAATGGTTTGCGACACACAAAAATAGGAAATCACAAAATGTCTCTGAGGTTCCAACAAACCTGAATGTACTTGATTTTGAAACATTACATGTGGTACATGAACTTGAGGATACAGAAGAGTTTATAGATGATCCTTTCTTGAATTTAATTAATACGGATATTGACGTTGGAATGAGTGGTAAAAGTAATTTTAAACCCAAATCCATTTTCATCCCACAAATAAACAATGACGCAATAAATTGCTTTGAAAAAGGGATGATTCAAGAACTTATGAACATTGACAAGAAAGGATCAAAAAGCAAACAAAATTTGTCTAAAAGTCAAAGAGAGGCCATCAGGTCTTTGGAAGAACGCAGAGACATAGTGGTTAAAAAGGCGGACAAGGGGGGAAATGTGGTGGTCTTGTGGTAAATAAAATATTACCCTGTCATAATTTCCTTAAATAAACAAAGTGTCATGCATTAAATGAGAGGCAGAGTCCGTGGTATCTGAGTCAAAGGGCTTTATTCCAATAACTCGAGTTAAGGGAGAATCTGTTCCATCACCTCTAAGGTTCAGGAAGGGTCTTCTAAACATTATTTTCTGATTACATATTTATACGTGCAATCTTGTACATAGGAGAGAAAAGAAGATAAGAGCATGTGGGCGTGCATGAGGGTGTACACTTGATGAGTCATAGGTGAGTCATAGGTGGGTGGATACATGGAGGGGGGGGGTTGCATGGCAGGCTGGAACTTTGCCCTACTTGTGCGTGCAACTTGATCATGACGTGCAACTGACGTGTGACTGGGGGGAAAGCTGACATTCAGTCTAGTAGAGAGGCCTTTAGTGTCAGGGCGACCAGCACGTCTGGTATTATCTGATATCTTGAGTCCGGGGATGTTTTATCTGAAGCAAAGGTCGCTCATCACTAAGAGCCAGAGAGGGCATATATTTCTTCGTGCATTGCATGGGGGCCGTGGGCTTTCTACGGATGCAAGCTCTGTAATTTACTTAAACGGAGACAGAAAGGCTAGGCCCTATCTCTGAAGACGGGTTCTGTTTACCTTCTTCACTGGGCAGGAATGTAATTCTGTACAACAAGCAGATAACTATTTTGCAAAACACTGTCTTGGCACCCCGTGCTGGGCCTCGGCTGAGCCAGAGGTATGCAAGGTCAGGGATACGTAACTGCAGCTCTCAGAGTGTCTGGAGACCTGGAGCCCTAATTCAGAAACAGGCTCAGGCTGAGCCACCAAACGGGTTCATCGTGACTTATTTAAAAGTGCACAATGCAAATACATGGGCCTTAAATGCTAACTTAATATTTCTTACATGGGAGACTTGAAGACTGGCATCCTAATGCAGGACGTAAATGCAGAGGCCTTGTGATTCAGGCCACTTAAGGGAAAATGCATGTATGAAATGCACATACATTAAACATAGGGTACACGCAGGGGACATATTGGTCATGTAAAATTTCATCTTCCTCATTCCCTCCTTGTCCCCTACTTTACCCTTCAGGACACTTCTATATTCATGAGACCGTATAGTTGATCATACAGCATCATTTGTCCATCTTTGATCCTTTGTACACGTGGATGTGGTACACAGGCAGTCGCACACAGGCCGCAAATGGCCGGGCCACACTGCAGACAGAGACAGCAGCCGAATATCATAAGCAGTATCATTCCTAGGAACGACAACACTTTCCATCTCCAAGCCGCTATTACACCCCAGAGCCAACTGGACCAAGTCCATGTGCCTGGGTCTTGATGTATATCATGAGCAATCTTGTGGAGTCTTGTTATTGCTGCGCACACAGATGGCGCGTTATTAGGGATGAAAATGCAGCAACTGGAGCCGATCACTCTACAAGCCCCGCCCCTATCCGCCAGGATGACGTCAAGAACAAGGCGGTTCTGAAGAACAACAAGTCTCATGGCAGACTGCTCCTGGGTCAAATTCGACAGAGCAGAAGCAGTCACATTCACTACTGCTTCCAGAGTCCTTGTTAACCTGCGTATCAGTTTACTGTTTTGGACGGGACCTATGAAGAAAAAGAATCCTTTGTTGAAATCTGTATATTGCTCCCAAGCTGTTTCAGTCTGATCTATCTCTGAGGAATCAGTCTCTCTCCTTTGTCTAAAATGCTCTAGTCGCGAATCTCGATGATAATGGGATGGGGCCAGAAAGACTGGTGGTAGCAGGAACGCTATATAACATGTCCCACCCCAGTCTAGGGGCAGTTGTACATAGGCTGTCTGACCGCAAATGAAATAGGTATGGCGTGATGTTTTGAAAGAAGACTGTCCTTTATCGTTAAACTCTACTACAACTCTACACTCGCTGTGTCCCATATGTACTGAACCTTTCTTTCTAACACATAAATCACCTTTTACCGGTAGGACTGAAATAAATGGTGGACCTATATTTTGCATGGGCTGAGCGTTCAGCATTATAAAACTAACAGATGCATTTCCTTGCTCGTACTCTTCATTTTCTAGATCTGTTCCCTTCCTTTGGGGAAATCCGTCTTTGTCTGGAAAACATGCTTCATTCATTACTTTATTCAGGTTTCCATATATCCATTCATCTTGGTAAACTATGGACATTTTGTCTAGTGAGGTCATTAAGGCAAACCATGCTCCGCACGAACCATTGTGGGAGAACGGTAAAGGGAAGAAGGGCAGAACTCCCTTCGTCTCTTGATAAGGTGGCAGTTGGCCACATACCCAGCAATCAGTCGCATTGCTGGTCTGATGAGAACGGTGTAACATTCGAATGAAAGTATTGTTATGCAGGGCAAGTCGATATGACAGTTCATGGGGTGGCAGTTCACTGAATGTATGCTCTACGGTGTTGTTAAGGGAAGAGTGCATATGTGAGGCAAAAGGAGGAAAGAAAACATGTAGTATTAAACTAACACAGATTATAACGATGCACAGAAAAAATAGAATAATCAAAGAAACTGTACATCTACTATGTAATAGCTTACAGTATTTCTCTTTCATTTTGTTCATCTTACTATTGTTGTATGCAATCTTATACATGTCAGAAATCTAGTCTAACCGATTCACCACCTAGTGGACTTAAACAATTAAACTTCGTCTGACTTACTAGATCGTAACTTAGACCTATACTCTTGCTGTGGAGTCTTTTCTAGCAAAGGCGGCGCAAGCGGCGCAAAGTCTTTAATGTCTTTGATCTCTTTAATGTCTTTATTCTTTACCAAAGTTCCAGATTGTCCAAAGTATCTCTTGCAGTGATGAGCGTGAAGCCATCCCTTTCTTCCCTCGACCTTTATAGCAGTCCTCGTGGTCAGTAACACCAACTTCGGCGTCTTCCAACGTGGCTCAAGGGGGCTTGATCGATCAAAATTCCGGACAAACACGAAATCCCCAGGGACTATGGCGTGTTCCTTGACCTGGGTGTTGTCAGGGAAGGCGGCAGCAACGTGTGAACGACAAGAGAGTAGTGCAGACATCAAGGAAGCCAGGTAATCTGTCAGCATGTTACTGTCAACATCAGTTATTTTCTTAGGCATAGGCGTACCCCACATATTTGGCGGTCTACCGAAAACTACTTCATACGAGGATAGGCCTGTTCTGGAATGAGCTACCATACGCATGTAAAAGAGGGCAACCGGCAAGGCTACCATCCAATCCACGCCTTTTTCTGCACAAATCTTTGCTAGTTTCGTCTTGATTGTCTGATTATGTCTTTCTACAAGGCCTGCTGCTTCAGGGTGTCGTACACAATGGGACTTCCAATTATATCCTAACAGAAGAGACACTTGTTTCATTAATTCAGAGGAAAATGGCTGACCATTGTCTGAGTGGACAACACGGGGCAATCCGTATCTGGGGAAGAATTTGCGCACCAATTGCCTGGCGGTTGTCACAGCAGTTTAATCTGGAACTGGATACGCTTCTGTCCATCTAGATAGTGCACACACAACTACCAAGACATACTTGTAACCTCTACATCTGTCCATTTGGATGTAATCCATCTGGAGGACCTCAAAATGGTGGTCAGGAGGATGAAATCCGCCTTGTTCCACCGGGATGCCTTTACCTGGATTGAACTGGCAACAAATCATACATGTTCGTACTTTCTGTTTCGCTGCTGCACGCAGGTGCTTGTTAAACCAGATATTCTGTAAACTGTCTATCATTGCCTTTTCTCCCAAGTGTGCTGGACTATGTGTTGTGTTTATGATTACTTGTACCATGGAATCTGGAAGAAACCATGTGCCTTTTCCCTTAGTCATCCAACCTTGGTCAGTCTGGATCCCTCCTTGTTCAGTCCATTTCTTTATTTCATCTGTAGTGTCATGTGTCTGTATGTCGAGTACATCTTGAGAAGGATCTCTGACTGTCATACTTTTTGTCAGTAATGGTACTTCTGTCCTTGTCGTGTCTGTTGGTGTCTGGGCTGTAAGTTTAGCAGTTCGGTCTGCCAGGTCATTACCCTGGGAAATGGTGTCTGTAACTTTGGTGTGAGCTATGCATTTCAGGATAGCTATGGCTGTAGGTAAATGTATTGCTTCCAACAGGGCTTGAATAAGCGGGCCGTGCTGAATCTTGGCTCCATGAGAGGTCAAGAAACCTCTCTCCCTCCATAGTACTCCGAAATCATGAACTACGCCAAAAGCATATTGTGAATCGGTATAAATGTTCACTCTTAAGTGCTTAGCTCTTATGCAGGCTTGTGTCAGAGCGATGAGCTCTGCTGCTTGTGCTGACAGTGTGTCTATTCTTTGTGTCTCTATGACTTCAGTAGCAGTGGTCACGGCATATGCTGCTACTAACTCTCCTGCACTCGTTCTCATGCATGATCCGTCTACATAGAGTGTTAGGTCAGGGTCTGGAAGTGCAATATCTGTCAGGTCTTGTCTTGGTTTCGTCACTATATTCATTACTTCCACACAGTCATGTGGTGGTGCATTTACTGTACTTGAGGGCAAAAGTGTAGCAGGGTTTAGAATGTTACATCGTCTGATCTCTATGTGTGGTTGAAATAATGTCAGTTCATATCCTGTCAGTCTCGCTACAGTCAAATGTTGTGTCTGTGTCCTGTTTAAGAGAACTTCCACTGCATGTGGTACCTGTACTGTCAGGGGGTGTCCCAGCACTATCGAGTCACTTTGTCTTATGGCTAGGGCTGTTGCCTCAACCGATTTCAGGCACGCAGGCAGAGCCTGGGCCACTGGGTCTAGTGTACTAGAAAAATAAGCACAAGGCTTGTGTTTTCCTGCTTGATCTTGTGTGAGGACAGATAACGCTGTTCCATCCCATTCAGTTACGAAAAGCATAAAAGGTTTACTGTAACTAGGAGTCGCTAGAAATGGCGCTTGACATAATGCTCTTTTTAATTCCTCAAATGCCAAGGTATGTTCTTGTGTCCAAGGGAGGACAGTCGAAGACGCTGCCTCCTGTGTTGTCAATTGTATGAGTGGTTTGGCTAGATAGGCATACTGGGGAATCCATTGCCTATAGTATGAAGTGAGGCCAATGAAGGCCCGTACTTCCTTTTGTGTCTTAGGCTGTGAAAGGTTAGAAATGAGCTGTATACGTTCTGGTGTTAGCTGTCTACCATCCTTGGACAGCAAGTGTCCAAGGTACACCACTTGCTGTTCACAGAATTGTAGCTTTGAAGGGGACACTTTGTGCCCCTTGTCTGCCAGAAAGTGTAAAACTGTCAGTGATGCATTTTCGCAGTCTGGTTCTGATCGTGCTGTGATTAGGAGGTCGTCTACGTATTGGAGTAGAGCTGTGTTTGGAGGCATGCTAATACTGTCCAGCTGTCTTTTCAATGCCTGACTGTAAATGCTAGGGCTTTCTGTAAAACCTTGTGGAGCTCTTGTAAATACAAAGCTACGCCCTTTTAAACTAAATCCAAAAAGGTATTGGCTATCTGGATGAATGGGAACACTAAAGAAAGCATTTTTCAAGTCTATGACAGTGAAGAACGTGGCCTCAGAATCAATAGCAGTCAGTAATGAAGAAATGTCTGGAACCACTGGATATTGTGGTACTACACATTTATTCAATTCTCTTAGGTCAACAACTAATCGGTACACTGGTAGTACACTAGGGTCAGATCGCTTAAGGACAGGAATGACAGGTGAGTTACATACATTCGAGTCAGTCTCTACCACTACTTCTCGTGAAATGAGCTCGTCAACTATTTTCAATAAGGCTATTTCGGCATCAGGTGGTAACTTGTATTGTCTAATATGTGGTAATACTACTCCTGCTTTGAGAGTGACATGGTGTGGTGTTATGTCCATGTAACCTACGTCAGTCGGTCCTTGTGCCCATAGGAGCTGTAGCACATTCTGGAGTCTGTGGTCAAAATCAGTCAGCACATAATGTCCCTTAATATCCCGTAAGAACAGTCGCACTCCTTCTGGAGAACAACAGATAAGTGCTCCAAGATCTTTTAATGTCTTCATACCAAGTAAGTTTTCTGGACATGATTTAGTAAGTAGCAAGTCTGTGGTACGTGACAGTGGACCAACCCCGAGGGAGACTGGCTTCGATACTTCATTAACAATAGGCTTTCCTGAAAATCCCAGGGAAACATTCTGTGAGCCCGAGAGAGGTGCCCCTGGAACCTCGTCATGACTGATGGTAGTTCTGCTCGCCCCTGTGTCAATCAGAAACTTTTGGTCCTGACCTAGTACACGACTATGTACGTACGGACCCTCTTGATCTACAGGAACTTCAATAAGGGGCAAGCCAACTTCCCTCTCAAGGCTGTTTCATGAGAACTGTTGATATTCTGGATAGTCTGACTGTGTGTACTGATACATTTGTGGTGTGGCATGAACAGGCGGTGGTGGAGGTGAAAAACTCGCTACTGCCTGCTGTGTGTTCTGTTGGGTGCTATTTTGTCTAGGAGTGTATTGTCGTTCTTTTGTCTTGCCTGTAGCTATATTGTGTTTCAGAACTGTACATTCCTTTACATAGAGACCTGGCTGTTTGCAATAATTACAGTTCCCCTTGACATGTGTCGTGTTAATCTTGTTCGTATTTGCCGGTACCGTTTGGGCAACCAGCACCTTCATTTTTGTTTCTTTCATGCGTCTCTTTTCCTGATCCTGCTCTTCTCTAATCCTGTTCTGGTGATATTGTAGCATCTGTAACATTTGTGAAGGGCTGTTTGCTTGCCAAGTACTCTCAACCTTCAGTACTCTATTCTTGATCTGGGGTAAGCAATTCTCTACTAATTTGCTCACGAACAGATGTGGATATGATTCGCTACCTGGCTTAAGGCCACTATTAATAGTAAAGCATTTCTCAAATCTAGAATAGAAATCACTCGTGTCCTCATCTTGTTTCTGTTTACAGGCTGAAATAGCATCCCAATCTTCCTTTTTCCTAATCAATAGTCTCGGTAAAACCTGTATCAGGAGTTCAGGCAGTTCCTTAGCTTTGTCCCCAAGACCTATTCCTGGGAGCCTGCCTTTGTCTTCTGTTTCCAGTGCAGCCCAACTTAACTTTTTCTCGCCTACCTCCCAGTCTTTTTCCTTAAGCTTTTCGTAAATACCTGCAGGCAACAGTACTTTCAGTAGCTTCAGAATGTCAGAGTACGTATAATCTCCTATGCGGAGGATGTCTTTTAATTCTCGGTGAAACGCCCCTGGGTCTTTATAATGGCAGGGCAACATCTTTTTCATCTCTAGAATTTCTAATTTCGTCAAGGGAACATAAACATACACCCGTTGTAACACATTGTCCGCATTTTTGACGGGATGTACCTCTCGTAGGGGGTTCTGTCTGTCTACGTGTAAGTTATTTCTGTCATGATGTGAGGTTGGAAACATACATGTAGTCAATGAATTTATGTATCTATGTCGTTGATCCAGGATGACATTAATTAATTCAGTACCCAGGCCTGTCCATCTGTCTAGAAGCAAGTCGTCCAATAATTTATACAATTGACCGGGATCGGAATATTGACTCTCATACAATGTTATTAAATGTTGAACCATGTAAATACCAGCCAAACGCTGTTCGTTCGGTGGAAGGCTCAAGAAAGTCTGGGCCAATATATCACTGCTGTATATATTAGAATTAGACACCCACTGGTTGGCTGACCGGGCCAACTCCATTTCGTGTGAGGTGGGAGGTCTCTCGCTCCCTATCCGTTGTTTCAGGGCTTTTTCAGTAGCTTGGAACAGATTTTCAAGGGAATATCTTTCTTTTATAGCTGACCCCTGTTTACGGTAGTCGAGGCACTTGGGCCTGTCAAACCGTCGTGCATTACCTACATAATTCATTTTGTCTTCTACCTCTTCCGTTGATGACTCACCCTTCTCGTCAGACCCTGTTCTGTGTATTGCCAATATTTCCTTTTGTATTTTCTTGTACATGCTCTCTGTCTGTCCCTGTTTATCATGTCGACCGGCATCTATGTGGTCACTCCATTCTATCAAACCAGATCTTACATCTCCGTCACCTCCGTCTTGTTCCCTGATTAGGCAATTAATAATAAAACGTAGGATATAATTCTTAACCCCTACCTTTCTGTGTTGCATGGCTTGTACTATACAATTGGGTTCCTCCCCCGTTCTAATGAAACGGTACATTTTATCTAGGTGCTCTTTCATGTCTGGTAAGTTTTCCAAATATGCGACAGCTTGTCTCAGTCTTAGTGAAATCACAAGCATTGGACCCTTTCCTGGTTCTGGATCATATATACAATGTGGAATTGCTACATCTACAGTAGGTAACCCTCCTACTGCCCCTGGCCCTACATCGTCTTTCACGAGTTGCTGGAGCTGATCCGCTGCTGGAGGCGGAGGGAAATCTGTATTTGCGTAATCTGGTATGGGCTCGTCTAGATACGATGAAATGAACGCCTCGGATGCTGTCGGCTCTGTTCTACGTACTCTATATGGCACAGGTGGTGGCGTTCGCGACCTACTGGGTGTTTCTGAGGTGGTCACTCTAGCTAGTTCTTCTGAGAGGACGGGATAAATGCCAGTAACGACGGCATTTCTTTCTCTATCAACCTGTTCTAATTTGACCCGTTCCCCCTCCTCCCGTAGTTCCTTTTCTTTCACTTTTTCCCCTGCTTGTTTAGTTCTCTCTGCTTTGTTCAATTCTTTCTCTGTTCTCCTATGTGACTCTTTGCGCCATAACTCAATGGCATCCTTCTGAGAGGGTCTTGATTTCTTTTTCCATAGCGCTTCCTCTACTCTCATAATGCATTCAGGATCCCATGTTCCCGAGACAGGCCATCTATAATTCTCCTCTAAGTCCTTTGTGTAATCTACCCATAAATCTAAAAACAAAATGGCGTCTAGCCCGTGCTTATTATACATAAAATGACCAGGTGTGTCTCTGGGCGGGATGTTGACTGACTCTTCTAGTATACCTTTCCTGGTCCCTATCTGACGCAATTTCGAAAACATCGGCATGTTGAAACCAAGACAATGGAAATACAATACACATAGAATAGACTGAAACAATCAACAATCATTCACACTACAACATTAAAACACTAAAACAGATACAGTCTAACCTGATACATGGAATAAAACATGTACTTGAAAACAGTTAACTTTATGCACTGGAATACAGTACAACCATACCGGTCCCAAAAATGAGACACGTCTTTACCGTGCCCACGTTTACCGTGGACCCGTCTTTACCGTGCCCACGTTTTACCGTGGACCCGTCTTTACCATGCCCACATTTTACCGTGGACCCGTCTTTACCATGCCCACGTTTTACCGTGGACCCATCTTTACCGTGCCCACGTTTTACCGTGGACCCGTCTTTACCGTGCCCACGTTTTACCGTGGACCCGTCTTTACCGTGCCCGTGTGAACGGACACGTCTTTAACTTGATGCGTTCCCCATAGTGGTACTCACCGGGAAGCAGAACTTGAAGGCCTCGGAAACTTGATACTTGATACTACGCATGCGCCTCGGAACAGGTGGGCCCTCGGAACCTCGGACCTTGCTCTCTCACGGGTTGGGCTCTGGTTGGGATGATCCGCGATCCTCACAGCCTCGTGTGGACGCCTGGTCGCAGTCCGTCTCCTCCGTGGGCCTGAGGGAGTAAGCAGGAAGTCCCGCTGGCGTGTACACTTTGAAGTCCGTCACAGCTGTAGAAGGGGGCAAAGGCTGGACCTACGTCTCCGGCGTGTGGGGAAAGGGATTAGTCCCTATTCGGGCGCCAGATTAATGTGGTAAATAAAATATTACCCTGTCATAATTTCCTTAAATAAACAAAGTGTCATGCATTAAATGAGAGGCAGAGTCCGTGGTATCTGAGTCAAAGGGCTTTATTCCAATAACTCGAGTTAAGGGAGAATCTGTTCCATCACCTCTAAGGTTCAGGAAGGGTCTTCTAAACATTATTTTCTGATTACATATTTATACGTGCAATCTTGTACATAGGAGAGAAAAGAAGATAAGAGCATGTGGGCGTGCATGAGGGTGTACACTTGATGAGTCATAGGTGAGTCATAGGTGGGTGGATACATGGAGGGGGGGGTTGCATGGCAGGCTGGAACTTTGCCCTACTTGTGCGTGCAACTTGATCATGACGTGCAACTGACGTGTGACTGGGGGGAAAGCTGACATTCAGTCTAGTAGAGAGGCCTTTAGTGTCAGGGCGACCAGCACGTCTGGTATTATCTGATATCTTGAGTCCGGGGATGTTTTATCTGAAGCAAAGGTCGCTCATCACTAAGAGCCAGAGAGGGCATATATTTCTTCGTGCATTGCATGGGGGCCGTGGGCTTTCTACGGATGCAAGCTCTGTAATTTACTTAAACGGAGACAGAAAGGCTAGGCCCTATCTCTGAAGACGGGTTCTGTTTACCTTCTTCACTGGGCAGGAATGTAATTCTGTACAACAAGCAGATAACTATTTTGCAAAACACTGTCTTGGCACCCCGTGCTGGGCCTCGGCTGAGCCAGAGGTATGCAAGGTCAGGGATACGTAACTGCAGCTCTCAGAGTGTCTGGAGACCTGGAGCCCTAATTCAGAAACAGGCTGAGCCACCAAACGGGTTCATCGTGACTTATTTAAAAGTGCAGGAAAACAAAGGAGAGAGTAAGGTATCGTGCCCACTGCAGGTGGACGAGGAATACTCCTGTTCCCCTGGACAAGGATATGGAAAAACAAAAGAAGGAGTATTTTCCGACGTGTAGGGTGGAGGTCTTTCAAAATTGGAAAATTAATCCTTTTCTAAAAAAACCCTCACTCACCACCTAGTGGTGACATGCTTCATCATCGGGGTCCACCCTGGTGGCCTAGCGTCACCAGGGTGTGCTTCAACACCTGTAGTACAGTGGAGCGGGTTGTGAAATGTAAGTGCAAAAAAGGGTGATGTTAAAAATTGTCCTGGTTTAACTTTGAAAAAGTGAATTTTATTAAAAAGTAACTGGACAATGTTAAAATAAAGTGCGAGATACTGGAAGGGGAAGTTACGACCTACGTATCTCTATATGTGTTAATAGTGCATTAGGTCAACATGTTTCTACCATTAGGGAAGATTCCCGGTATTCATCAGGACCAAAGGAGATGGACGGTATGAGTCCCCTAAAAGACTCACCCTATCCTAAATCCTTATTTGACCTATGGTAAAATTGTACCAAAGGTGAAATGCTCTCAAAATTGAGGAGCAAAAAACAAAAACTAATTGAAGTTTTGTTTTGTGCTTCGTCGGGCAGGGGGTAGGTACATCACGCAGTACAACGTATTAGTTTACTGGCGTGGCGAGTGGCCCATAACCTACTTCTACCTTCCAGTATCTCGCACTTTATTTTAACATTGTCCAGTTACTTTTTAATAAAATTCACTTTTTCAAAGTTAAACCAGGACAATTTTTAACATCACCCTTTTTTGCACTTACATTTCACAACCCGCTCCACTGTACTACAGGTGTCGAAGCACACCCTGGTGACGCTAGGCCACCAGGGTGGACCCCGATGATGAAGCATGTCGCCACTAGGGGGTGAGTGAGGGGTTTTTTAGAAAAGGATTCATTTACCAATTTTGAAAGACCTCCACCCTACACGTCGGAAAATACTCCTTCTTTTGTTTTTCCATATCCTTGTCCAGGGTAACAGGAGTATTCCTCGTCCACCTGCAGTGGGCACGATCCCTTACTCTCTCCTTTGTTTTCCCGATATCGTGGCAGCGCACAGCTGCGAGAGCATAGACACTGCCAACACTGATATCACAGTTGAGAGGACACGATACAAACATGGCGGAAAACCCAGGCTTATCTTTTTCAACAGAAGAAATAGACTCAATCATGAGCAACCTCAATGAATTTGCAGATGCAAATATCAGCAATACTATCTCACAGACTTCGGAGTGGGACAAACTGACGGAGATGAAACGAAATCGCATCAGAACCATATTGCATGGGACCATATTGAAAGAGTACGTCACCAATAACATAGCTCCAAATGGCCTGCTGGTTACCAATGCCCCGAGAATTTTCTTAGACGATCCAGAATTCAGGAAGGATTGGGCCCTCATAGCGTGGCACTGCACTCACGATTGGATTATATTGATCCTCAAAACTGCAGTACGCCTCTCTGAGAAAATCCAAATAGAGATACAAGTGACTGAGAGCCAAATCAAAGCCACCATCACAGGGTATAAGAAAAAGTTAGATGACCTCAACAAAGAAATAAACGAATATAGAGACAACCTTACCCAACAGAAGGTGCTTAAATTCCAAAAGGACCTCAAGAAATTTAAATTCGTCAAAGCCTACCCGTACTCTGACCCAGACTATAAAGCCACCACAACACCCGATCAAGATTCGGATGCCTCAAGCAACACCTCCCATGGCTCAAATAACAGCGGAGGATCTAATAGTAGTACATCGAAACAAAGACAAGGAGGAGCATACAGAGGGTACCACCAATGGCCACAATACAGCCACCCTCCGTTTCAGAACCCCTATCAACCACCGCAACACTTCCCGATGTATGGATGGCAACCGCCATTCCAACAGTTCCCCTTTCCACCTAACCAATTCCGGCCTCCTTTTTCCAACAGAGGCAGGCGCGGAAGAGGGCGCAACAGACGAGGGAACAACGTCCACTGGGAGGAGGAGGACACAGTGGGGAACAACACCAGAAGCAAAACCGGGACCAACAAGGCAGGCCCCAGCAACGCGAGGAGCTAGTAACCAACTTATCATCACGAGTACTGTCAGAGACGGAAACACAAGTCCTAAATAAAGGACTTGGATTTGTACCCACAGCCGCACTGGACAAATTCAAATTACAATGTGAACTGGCGGCGTTCTTCTGAAAATTGAAGCTCAAAGCATTTTTTAAAAAAAACCACACCGAGAACTCAGAGGAAACCACTAATGAAACTGGATTAAGAACAAAATCCATATTTGTACCGCCCCCACACACCATCCCAGTCGAAATCAATACCTTCGAACAGGCTGTGTTCAACGACATTGAAAAGATGTCAGTTACCACACTTTACCACAACAACAGAAGGTCAGAGAAAAAAGCCATAATCGACCTCAAACATGATGACAAAATTGTGATAAAACCAGCGGATAAAGGTGGTGGATTGGTAATAATGAACACAACGGATTACAACACGGAATGTAGACGCCTACTGGGTGACACAAAGAACTATCTGCCACTCCAAATAGATCCCACAGAAGACCTACGTGTAGAAATTATAGATCTTGTGGAAACAGCTGAAGCAGCGGGTCACATCTCGAAACAAGAGGCGGACTACCTGAGTAAAACTGAAGCCAGAATACCATATTTCTACATGGTTCCCAAAATGCACAAAAACAAAATGCCCCCCCCCCAGGAAGACCAATCGTATCCGGCATAGGTTCACTATTGGAACCCCTTTCTAAGTTCTGTGACTTTTTTCTCAAAACCATTGTACAAAAGACACCCACATACCTAAGGGATACTAAGAACCTACTAACACTATTAGAGAACATCAAAATGGAGGAAAATACCATCATAGTGAGCTTTGACATCGAAAGCCTCTATACAAACATACCCCAGGATGCAACCATAGAGGTACTTAAGAAAACACTGGAAGAAACCACCTGGGACCACCGCACGCCCAAGGAATTTATCATCAAATGTGCTACACTAGCCCTGAAAAGGAATTTTTTCGAATACGAAGGAGACCTATACCTCCAAATAGGGGGTACATCCATGGGCAGCGTTTTTGCCCAGAGCGTGGCGGGGATCTACGTGTTTGACTTCGAACAGAAATATATCCTATCGCCAGACAACCCCTACTATGATAACATCAAATTCTGGCGCAGGTATATTGATGATGTTCTAGCAATCTGGCAAGGCCCACAAGAAACTCTCTTGGCGTTCATAACCTGGCTCAACAACTGTGACCCCCATTTACACTTCACTCACAGTATTGACAAAGAGAAAATGGTCTTCCTGGACATACAAATCCAAAGGGAAAATGATACGCTCACAACCAAGACTTACTTCAAACCGACAGCGAAAAATAACTTGTTAAGATACGAGAGCTTCCACCCACGACCGCTGAGGGAAAATCTGCCTTACGGCCAATACTTGCGCTTACGCAGAAACTGCAGCAAACTGATTGACTACAAGAGCCAGGCAGAAGAATTGACCACAAAATTGAAAAACCGTGGTTATCCCCCCAAGATTATCAACAAATGCCAAAAGAGAGCGAGGAACCAACCGAGAGAAACCCTCCTGGAAGAAACCGTGAGGAACCAACAAACAACTCCATTGACATGCGTGACTACTTACAATGCTATTTCAAATCAAGTCAGCAGAAGTATAAATAAACATTGGTCCATGGTAAATTCCGGTAACCTCAAATGGGACAGACCACTGTTCTCATACAGACGGGCACAGAGCCTAAAGGACAGCCTGGTGAACACCAGACCAAAGAAAACCATCGAGAACAGCAACCCCACTCTCACACAGATATGGGGGCTACCGCCAGTAACAGGACACTCACGATGTGGTGACTGCAGTGTCTGCCACCTCACTGACAACACCAAAACGCTGAACCTAGAAAAGGACAGGGTCTGGGAACAAAGAAGCCATACCAACTGCAACAGCAGCAATGTTGTCTATCTAATCACATGCACTTGCGGAAAGCCCTACGTTGGAATGACTACCCGCAAAATAAAACAACGTATCTGTGAACACAGAAGTACAATACGCTGCAAGAAAAATATTACCAAATTGACTGACCATTTCCTCACAGCCCACCACACTCCTAATGACATGAGGTGGACCGTGATTGAGCAATTGCAACCAGGCCCTAACATACAATCCCGCCTCTTTGAGAAAGAGCAACGTTGGATTTACAGACTTTCGACCCACAAATGGGGATTGAACGATAATATTCCATGGGCCTCTGTGTTAAAATGAGCAGCTATCTTCGTAAAGAACCCCTTGGTTCACCCACACTCCTGGGTTCTCTGTCCTAATATCCCCTTTGAACCTCCATGCCCTGTGGCACTGTGCCCAAAACCCCAAAATGACCACAGTCTCACCATTGGGGTCTCAGCCGGTTGTCTATAACACAACATATAGTCCCGTGCTATCTCCAACGAGCACTGCGTTCCCTTTGTACTATGCCATTTGGCAGGAGCTTGAGTCATCTTGCTCTGCTATGACCACTGAGCCTTTAATGCTTGCGCATAATTTAATGCCTCCGATTTCCCTCCGCAGTTATTTGTAATTGTTCCACTTTCTATCCTCAAATAAGTGCACAACTCTGCAATCCCCGTATTTTTGCACCCCAAACAACCTCGTTTATCGAGGCACCGACTAGTAATGCGGTTTAATGCAACGCTTTTGCTGAAGCGTCGCGTCTCCTTGACAACGAGCGGCCCCAGCGACTTGCCATAGAGCAACCCCGCCCTACCGGTGACGCGGCCCCACGTGACTGCACCCGGAAGCTTCTGCCTAATATTAACTACACCAGACCACACGGCACTTGCAGCCGAGCAGCGGAAGGTAGAAGTAGGTTATGGGCCACTCGCCACGCCAGTAAACTGTAAGTAAACGTCCTTGTCTGTCCGCGTGGACACTGACACGCGCAGATCATTTACCGCATACCTCAACAACGGCAATGACCCGCTCCATTTGTATGTTACTAATCACGGGCACAACATTTCTTGATTTAGAATACGTTGTACCGCGTGATGTACCTACCCCCTGCCCGACGAAGCACAAAACAAAACTTCAATTAGTAAGCCTGACCTCTGCCATGAAGTATATGTGAACCCTTCTGTGTTACTCGTGTTTTGTCAGTCCAGTCTGTCTTTTTCACTTTATAGTTACCAATGGCTACCACTGAGTGGCGAGTGAGATATCACATCACGCGTCATAATAGACTTGCGCTGTAACTATACAATCTTCCTTTAATTTTGGCGATAACCTTTACTACTGCATGCGATTTAGCACGCACCCAATGTATATTGATATATCATCTGTTGGCTTTAATTATAAGCGTTCACCCACCATATATCACCATGCTCATCGACTACGAGAGGTCTCCATTCACCACTGTGGCATGCAGAATGTATGCACTGAGAATCTGCACGACGTTACAGGCCAGTAAGAATGTTTTGCGCCTGACGCCCATTTATTTTCTCTCCCCACAGGTTTTTGTTTTTTGCTCCTCAATTTTGAGAGCATTTCACCTTCGGTACAATTTTACCATAGGTCAAATAAGGATTTAGGATAGGGTGAGTCTTTTAGGGGACTCATACTGTCCATCTCCTTTGGTCCTGATGAATACCGGGAATCTTCCCTTATGGTAGAAACATGTTGACCTAATGCACTATTAACACATATAGAGATACGTAGGTCGTAACTTCCCCTTCCAGTATCTCGCACTTTATTTTAACATTGTCCAGTTACTTTTTAATAAAATTCACTTTTTCAAAGTTAAACCAGGACAATTTTTAACATCACCCTTTTTTGCACTTACATTTCACAACCCGCTCCACTGTACTACAGGTGTCGAAGCACACCCTGGTGACGCTAGGCCACCAGGGTGGACCCCGATGATGAAGCATGTCACCACTAGGTGGTGAGTGAGGGTTTTTTTAGAAAAGGATTAATTTTCCAATTTTGAAAGACCTCCACCCTACACGTCGGAAAATACTCCTTCTTTTGTTTTTCCACTTATTTAAAAGTGCACAATGCAAATACATGGGCCTTAAATGCTAACTTAATATTTCTTACATGGGAGACTTGAAGACTGGCATCCTAATGCAGGACGTAAATGCAGAGGCCTTGTGATTCAGGCCACTTAAGGGAAAATGCATGTATGACATGCACATACATTAAACATAGGGTACACGCAGGGGACATATTGGTCATGTAAAATTTCATCTTCCTCAGTCTGGCCTTTACAAATGTACTTAGTAGAAGGCTTAAAACAACTATCGGATTGTACAAAATACTGTGTGGCGACAAAAAATGAATATGAGGCAACAATAGAAAGTGTGTCTAAAAAGTTGATGGCATTTTGGAACAGAATGAATTTCTTTTTTTGAAGTGTAAAGACCCCAAAATTCCAATTTTATATCTCTTGCCCAAAATCCACAAACAAGCCACGGTACCGCCAGGGAGACCTATAGTGTCCTCACGCGGTAGTGCATTAGAAGATGTGTCAAAGTACATTGACCACTTTCTCCAGCCCTTTTTACAGAGATTACCTGCCTATATAAAGGACACGGGAGACTTTTTGAAAAAGATCAAGGAAATTGAATGGAAAGAAAGATATCTCTTAATAAGTATGGATGTGTGCAGTCTCTACACCAGCATCCCCCAAGAGGCAGGTGTGGATGCATGCAGACACTTTTTGAGAGAAAGGTCTTTATCTTTTCTGTTGCATACAGACATGTTATTAGAAATGATAGCGTTATGTTTGAAAAATAACTTTTTCATTTTCAATAAAGTTCTATACAGACAGACCCAGGAGACGGCTATGGGAACCTGCTTCGCCCCCAGCTTTGCAGGTCTTTACCTTGGCTGGTGGGAGGAGCAGGTGGCCCGGAAGATCAATTACTATCATGATCATGTCATCCTCTGGGTATGGTATATTGACGACATATTCTGTATCTGGGATGGTGATCAAATACAAGCAGAAGAATTTGTCAGGATTTTGAACCAGAATGATTGCAACCTACAATTCACTAGTGAGATGAGCAAAGAAAAAATCAAATTCCTAGATCTAGAATTGAGTATTGTGAACAATGAGATATGCAGTAAACTACACAGAAAGAAGACGACTGGAAACAGCTTGCTGCTAGCCCAAAGCTCTCATCCGAAAAATTTAATCAACAGTATTCCCTGCGGGGAACTGTTACGTGCGAAACGCAACTGCAGTTCACAAGATGACTATGAGAAGGAAGAACAAGTCATGATAACTAGGTTTAAAGACCGCGGTTATAGCTTTGCAACTATCCAATCAGCAGTTGATAAAGTCGCTATAATTAAAAGAGACAAATTGCTTAAAGGGAAAGAAAAAGAACAGACCACAGAGAATTAGATGAGATTTATCTCTACATACCATAACCAGGCTTGGGAGGTACGTAGGAGTTTAAAAAAGTTTTGGGATGTTCTTAGAATAGATGAAGACTTGAGGGACAATCTTGGACAACAGCCGTCTATAACTTTTGGACGTAGGAAATCACTAAGAGACACGCTAACGACAAGTGATATCAAGGAAACAAAAAGAGTGAATCCAGTACAAGGTTTTTTCACTTGTTCCAAATATAAGGCATGTCGTTTTAGCCAGAATTGTAAAATGGTCAAATTATGTAAAGACAAACCTGTGTTCAAGATCATGAAACATTTTTCCTGTGATACAGAATTTGCAGTTTACGCCTTAAAATACCCATGTGATTTAGGGAGCACCATCAAAAAGGCGAAACTACGTATTTTAGAGCATTTGCGGGCAATTGATAAACATGACAGACAGTATCCTGTCGCCCGGCACTTCTATGAGAAACATAATCTTAATCAAAATCTCCTTAAATTCTGTGTGCTGGATGCAATACCCCTGAGAGACAGAGGAGGGAACCGCACACTTGAATTAAGGAAGTTGAGTCAAAGATGTTTATAAAATACAACACAGTGATCCCGTTTGGTTTAAATTTTGATGATGAGATATCAATACATCTGAGATAAAGTATTAATCCGTATTCACACCCTTTCTTACTGAGTATCTTTTTAAAGTTTTTTAAAGTTTTCATTATTTGATTTAAAACTAAGGGTTCAATTTTTTTAATATAGACTTTATTGTTTATTCTATTGCAGAGGAAAAGAACGTATAAAGATGACTATAAAGAACTTATGATAATGAGCTCACTGGAGAAATATCATCAATGAATATGAAAAGGCGCACTAGTGCGCACAAGTGCGATATTGTGAAGATCTAAAGTCTTTGAATAACTCTATGGATTTTGTTGGCTAACAGCCCGGGTGACATTATATATGTGGTTATCATTTAAGAATCAACGCTTGTTGACAAATTTCATTAATGAATAATAGTTAGCCCACTGGGGCGGGACTGTTGTAAACAAAGTGATGTCATTTCAAAAACTTTATTGATTCATGTTTGACACAATTATGCTATGGGTAGTATTTATTATGTTTTGCAAAAAGCAAATGAAGTTCTTTTGAAAAACGTTATTTACTCGAAAAACTGCATCGAATTTAAACTATAGTATGTTTACTATGTTTATGAAATTGACGTCAATTGAACCCTGCACCTTTAAAAATGTGTATTGCACTTTATTGAATAACCCGTGAGAAAGCAGTGAGGTTAAGTGCGAAACGCGTCGGGTTTACCCGTTGTTGAAATAAATACCGTTTGAGAATTGAGGCCACGGTACCAGTGAGTTTATTTCTCGCATGACTGGAGTTGTTCGTTTTTTCAGTTCCCCTTTGGTGCTGCCCACATACATCAGGGGACAAGGACACACAATGCCGTATGGCACATATCTAGGAAAGATAGTGGGCCCACATCCAGTTGTAACGTATAGAAGAGCACCAAATCTAAAGGACCAGCTGATCCATAGCCACTGCAAAACAAGCAAAAAGAAAGATTGGCTGAAAACGACTGGCTTCATAAAATGTCACAATTGCAAAATGTGCCAAATCGCAAAACAAACCAAGGAGATACCACTACCTAATAACAAGAAATGGCAAATACGACAACTGATCTCTTGCACGACAGAATTTACAATCTACGGCATTGTGTGTCCTTGTCCCCTGATGTATGTGGGCAGCACCAAAGGGGAACTGAAAAAACGAATAATGGAACATGTTAGAGCCACAACACATAAAGACAGAGCGAATGCGGTGGCTAAACACATGGAGCAAAAACACAATGGGGACTGGCTGAAATTGAAATTCTTCGGCATTGAAACAGTACCCAAGAATATACGTGGAGGAGATCGTGAGAAAATCATGAGAAAAAAAGAATCACGTCACATCCTTAACTTCAGAACCCTAAGTCCACACGGCCTGAATCAATCTGAGGAGTTATATATTCATCTCCAATAATAGACTAAAGTGAGCTTGTGAAGTTGAAAACTGCATTCGAAAACAAGACCACAAAGATGGAAAACAAGGGTCCCAGAAAGATGGACTTAAAAGTGACAAATCCCACTGGAGGGATGGAAAAAGGGACAACGGAAAATACTAAATAAAGAAAATAAACAAAACAAAAGTAAATTGAAAAAAGTTTACCGTGTTACGAAATAGAATAAGGGTCACTGGGTTTTCCATGTAAATTTGAATGGTGTAACTCCACTTAAAGACTCTTTTTAATATAAAAACTACAAAAACCACAATGCTAAGAGTTTGAAAACAGGATGTGAGGTAACATCCAATGTTATTGGTTGCTTCAAATATCATGAAAAAACTTGAGGAAAGTGATCGTGAGCAAGGTGCCAGGAGCACTGAAACGCGTAGATCGTTTGTTTGTTTTCATGCTGAAACAGAACTAAATAAATGGAATTGTGGAAAACCAGAGCGAGTGCGCCCATTACTTTCGTGATCACGGAGGAGTGAGAATATATATATATATATATTACCTACTGGCGGTCACCAGTAGGTATATATAGTTAGGATTTTTTCTCTATGGGATTTTTGAAAATTCTATGTCTAATAACTTTGGCGTTTGTGGACGGAATTGGCTGAAATTTTCAGGAAAATGGCACATTTTGTTTCTGAGCAGCCCCTGAAAATTGGGGGGGGGTTCGTCTAGGGGGGGTTGAGAAAAAAGGGGGGTCCCAAAACGTGTTTTTAACATTGAGTTTTCCATAGGGCGGTTGGCCTCACTTTTAGCCCGAACGGCTGAATGGATTTGCACGAAACTTGGCAAAATTGTAGGGACTGGTAGCCCGATGTGCCTTTTGTAGGTCTCAATATATGTGCTCCAGTGGATTTTGAGAAATTAATGTTTAAAAAAAGATATATATCTGTAACAGCGGACCGGGCAGCGCTCCAGTTCGCGTACTTTTCGCGCAACAGAGCTTTGTGAAGCGAAGCTGATTGGTTCTCCGGCGTCTGTAAACATTCCAAACAGTCCGTAGCGGCCGCCATCTTGTCTCTCGGTAGGATCGAGAGACAAGAGGAGGCCAAAGCGAAGGGGCAAATGACCATAAGGGGGCATAGTAGATTCTCGCTGACCCCCTAGGGGTTGATGTGGAGGTTTTAAAGGGCCCCGCGGGGCAAAAAAAAAAAAATAATAATAATCGAACGGCTGAATGGATTTACACGAAACTTGGAAAAATTGTAGGGACTGGTAGCCCGATGTGCCTTTGCTAGGTCTCAATATATGTGCTCCAGTGGATTTTGAGAAATTAACGTTCAAAAAAAGATATATATCTGTAACAGCGCTCCGCTTCACGTACTTTTCGCGTTACGGAGCTTTGCGAAGCTGATTGGTTCTTCGGCGTCTGTAAACATTCCAAACAGTCCGTAGCGGCCGCCATCTTGTCTCTCGGTAGGATCGAGAGACAAGAGGAGGCCAAAGCGAAGGGGCAAATGACCATAAGGGGGCATAGTAGATCCTCCCTGACCCCCTAGGTTTGATGTGGAGGCTTTAAAAGGGTCTCGCAGGGCAAAAAAAAAAATATCGTTTTTTTAGTTTTTTTGCGTGGAGTGCGCCCGGTTCGCGAACCGGGAAGCGTTCTGGGGAGCGTACTTTCTTGAAAATTAGTGAAAAAAGTTAGAGTAAAATAATAATTGTGAGTGATCAGATGTAGGGTAGCTCTGAGAAGAGCTTTTGGGTTTATGGTACATTTAGGTACTTATAAGTAGGTACCAATGCACAGTCTTAAATTCAGAGTGAAAATTCTGTTGCCCTCATCTGAGAAGTGAACTCCATCTCCTCTGTAGATATCTTGCATGTAGTAACGCAAGTTATTGTTGTACAGGGAGCCCATTCCATGGTCTCTCATGTAAGCTGAAACAGATTTGTTTACATGCTTCCTCGATTTCTCAATTTGTGGACAAAATTGGTTCGACCACCTCCATTTTGTCTTTGGCATATATTTGAATATACCAAGGCAGTCTGAGGAAAAAGTGCCATCAATTGCTCAAAGGTGTCCTTTAAAAGCATTTCCAGACCTACCCCAGTCAAAGTGCCCAAATCATTACCTCCACAGTGCACAATTAACAGGTCAGGTTTTGGCAAATGCATAAAGGTTTTCACCAATGGTATCAATTGGTGACATTTTAATCCTCTGTGGCCAAACCACTTAATTTCCACATCTTGTAAATTGAGGTTAGGTAAATTCCTGTTTTCAGCGTACCTCTGAGCCCAATAGATGTAACTATGTCCAACAATCCAGACAGAAAACATGGCGAGAGAAGGTTCTCCTGCAGTCAGATGAAGTGTGGCAATGAAATGGCAGTTGAAAAATGAAAAAAACTGAGGAGTTTCTGTGTTAATGAAGCAGTAAGAGTGATTGGTGGATTTTGATTGCTGAAAACAGAAAGTTAGGGTGCATGGATGAGTTCGTTGAAAGATGTATTTTGAGTGGCGAAGAAAAAATCATTAAATGAAAGATTGCACTGGATATGCAGGTGCACTGAGAGTTCAGAGTTCAATTGCAACATTGTTGTGTGAACTTGGAAACACCAGAGGTCTTGCAAGAGGTGGTTGCTATGCAGAAAAAGCAGAGAGGGGGCAGAGGGGGGAAGGGTTTTGATTTGAAAAAAAGTGAGGGAAGAGTTTTGATTGGGTGACATGAGAGATATGTGTGAGGAATTACAGCATTTCTGTGCTTTTGATAGCTGCAGACTCTGGAGTGCATACCTTTTGCTCTGCTGAAGACAAATTGGTGTGTTTCTGAGACTGTTTTGAAACTCAAAGTATTTGCTAAGGTGAGAAAAGATTTCTTTAATTTAGATAGAAAATAGTGTGCTTTAAGGAGAAAATTATGAAGAAAGTTGTGTTTTTCAAATGTTGCTTTGTCTCAAGTGTTTTACAAATAGATTTTGTTTCTTTGAGAAATTGTAATTGGAGAAAATGTGAAGTATTAGTACTGACAGGGTTTTTATGTGCATAGGAGCTGTGGAGTGTTTTGAAATTATGACTTGTAAATCGTGTTTGAGAAAAAGCAATGGTTTTAATATTGATGACAAGGACATAATGGTGTCTGCTTCTTTATAAGGTAATTGAGAGTCTCTGATGTTATTTTTCCCATTTCAATGTAAGAAGTTTGTCTGTGGAGCAAATTGCTTGTAAATATGCTCCCACCTGTGCATGGCAAATTTAGATTTTGAATGTTTGCATTACATAGGCATGTTAAAGGTGACTGAAACATGCTGCAAAGGCAATCAAAAAACGCTTTTATGTGTCTTAAGGACATTTTAAGTCATTTCCCCATGTGCAGTGTTTTCAAATTATGAGTTGAAAATCGTTTTTGAGGTAAAGGAATGTTTTCAAAATTTATGTGCGCCATATGCCCCCAAATTTCTTTTTCAGGGGTGCAGCAGGGTGTTCTTGAGACACTCCTGCACCCTCGGAAAAATTCGTAATTTGCGATGAGGTAATTGCTAATCGCAAATTGCACCTTCATTCCTATGGGCCTCCTGCTGCATGGAAATGAATGGGTAATTTGTAATTAGCAAATAGCTCATCGCAAACTAGGAATGGTAAAGAATCGCTATTTATTCCTTAAAGTTCGCTATTTAGGAAATGCAAAAAACTTTGATGATACATATGGCGGTTCATCTCTAACAAGATAAGAAGCATAGGGATAGATTTATGATGACTGGCGCATCACCAGGGATGTGTTAGTCATTCTGTGCCGCTGTTCCGTCACCTATGGTGTGCTGCATTTACAATGCGGCGCATCATGGGGCAAAAACAGCACAGATGCGTGACGTATCTGTGCCGTAAAGGTGGCGCATTGCTGGAGTTGTATCGCAAGTGTGATGAAGCTCCAGCAAGGCTCAGGGGTGCCCCTGTCGCAGGGTTTCTGTTCTCACACAGAACTGTGGACAGAGGATTGGAACCTCGGCGAATTAGGGTGCCCCAAAACTCACCTTAGTAATCAAAAACCCCTTAGCAAGCTAGGTACAGTGTCACATTGGATATAACAAACTCTCAATGTTTAGACAGTCCAGAATATGAACTTATAGTACCTCAGGATACGTGCAACTCATGAACAGTCGGTCGTTATATATTTCTTAGAAACCAGAACATGGAGTTAAGAAGAACACATGTGTATTTGAAATGTTTATTTACTAATGCCGTCTTCTCAGGCGTAGTATCTTAGATAATACAAGTACACATATTATCAGTAGCAAAATTACCAGCATAGTTACTAGTACATAAAAAGCGAATGGTGACAGTATGTTAACATGCTGTAAATGAATAAGAGTTAGCAACACTTATAAGCAGCCGCGGGCCGTGGAGGGAGTTACGGTGGGGCAGGGAGGCGGGGAGGGGGAGGGGCAGGGTGGAGAGGGCTCTACCCTGCCCCTCCCCCTCCCCGCCTCCCTGCCCCACCGTAACTCCCTCCACGGCCCGCGGCTGCTTATATCTCACCCTCCCTAATACACATATTATATTATTTGCTAAGAAGGTCTCTTTGTGTTGGTTTAGGGAGTGCCCATACTTTAGTGTCTTAGATTTGAAGGAATCACATCAGCATACACCAGCTCTCTCTTCATGTGAACCGCATCAAGTGTTGTGTATGTGTGTTCGGCAAAGCAATATAAAACCCGCCTCATGCCCAGAATTGGCAGAAGCTGCACTTATGTTATGAGTATGAAGTCGTGGAGATCAGACCTCATAACAATTCTGTATCGTGTTGTTCTTGAAACTTCAGCACTCGCTGTACAGATATAGTTTAACAAGTAAAGCAGATAGTAGAGCAATAACATATTATTCTCATGTAAATCACGATGAACTATTAGGTTGAAAGCTAAAGCAACAACTAAGTGTCGTGTGCAGAAGTTGCAAAAAAGGAAAAATGGCGTTTAAACCGGTAATGAGCCCATGCTAACTTAACACGGTGTAAAGATATCCAGGATCTACATGACACCTCCCCATGATCCGGAAACGAACTGAAGAAGATAATAGAAGTGCCATCTCATGAGAGCAGATTGCAACTTTATATGTGGACGGTCCGCAAGGTAAAACATTAAAAACTAGGAAAATTTAATGCTAAAGAAAAATAAAACAGCCAACTACTTTATCGAGGCTTAAGCCAATAGGCAAGCTAAATAATAAAAACTTGACAAATAAGTCAATGAATTGTCAATGAAATGCTAGTACTCAGCATATCAAACATGAAAAAGGTCTATGACATAACTGTGTATGCAAAATAAGCTGCAACAGCCTCTAATAGGAAGTCACCGTCTTCATCCGAAAAGAGTTCAGCCATCCAATTTAAAAGCGGAAAAGAACATACGTGCTCTCCCAGCACCGGATCCTCTATCACCATCAGAGGACAGCTCGGTGGGTTTTCAAGAAAGCTCTGTTCCAAGAAAGACTGTGTTGCCGTCAGTAAATTCCAGGGACCAATTAGTCCATGCATCAATGCCACAGCCATAATCCTTTCGCCAGGACAAACCAACTCGTGAGTAATGATAGGACTCATCAGCTGATTAAAGTCGACGTCAGGAGAAACCGGTCCGCAGAGACACAAATCAATGGCCCAATCGAAATCACAGGTCAGGCAGTGAAATACAGGCTGGACACAGGTGAAGTAGGAGAATTGAAAAGATAATCCATATGCCATGCTTAATATCGCCAACGGCATTGTGCCATAATATTCAAGCATGCGATTGCGGAACAGCGTCAGCAGCTGCAGGGCGGGAGCTTGCACAGGAGGGACATCCATATTTAAAAATGTAAAAAAGCACAAGAGCGTCCGCTGGTAATGCAAGTAAAAATGGGAATCCACCAAGCACAGTGGAAAAAATAGAATGAAAGAAAGCAGGGATGACTCCAAAGATTTTCTCAAATGAAGTCACGAGACCACTGGTAACAACTTTAAAAAAGTGCGCCAGGCCCTTTGTGGAGGACGCGTTAGAGATAGTCCGAACCATCTTGCTGAAATG
Organism: Lissotriton helveticus; assembly: GCF_964261635.1. NCBI lineage: Eukaryota > Metazoa > Chordata > Amphibia > Caudata > Salamandridae > Lissotriton > Lissotriton helveticus. The sequence goes on from NC_136067.1 coordinate 1,535,388,939, forward strand.
GAAAGGCGAATCTGTATTTAAAAGGGTCTGCACCTCTGTACGGGTGTTCGCTATGTGAAGCACGAAAGTTTCACGGGCCGAACTCAAGGCCACCTCTCTCTGAGACAAAAGAGCTCTTATTCTTGCCATGCCGTTGAAATGTGCTCCCAAGGTTGGTATTTGTGGCCAGATTGAAAACTCCCTATGTTCATGTGTGGGAGGAAATAGAACATTTCTGCAGCAAATAACCCGTTCACTTACTGTTACGATAAAAGGAATACTTTTAATTAACCCAGAACAATCTTCATTATTGAGCATCAAATAACTACCATTTTCCAACAACTTGAACGTGGGGATGATAGCAGGAACTGGCGTGCCTTGCAACACGCAAGCCATATTTGGTCGGTGTTTGTTGCATGAACCGTGTAACTGTATGTGCCTACACATTAGTGAATGATCTGGCGTCTCAGTGCATTCCTCTCCATTCAGATAAACTTCTTGATCATCTTTGAAAATCTGTATGTGTATGGAAGCGACCAGACCTCATGAAGAAAACCAATACCTAAAGGTTCATAACGACCTATTGGTATATATTTCATACAATTTGAAAACTTATATAAAGGAAAAGGCAGCGTTATTAAACCGTGGATAAGGCACGTTGCCAAAGCAGTCAACCTTTTGGATTTATACTGGAAATGTTAAAGGAAGAATTACGGAGTAGGGCCTGTAAATCTTTAATGGACAACCGAGTAAAATTACTCCAACCATCATATTCCTGTAACTCCGGGATAGTAGGGGTGTTTAATTTTTTAGAAGTAGCCAATCCAAAGCATTTGGTCTGGGAAATTGTTTCATTCACAAACAACATATGATTTGGGATGAGACATGCACGGTGCAAAGCCTCAGTGCCTTGTACCTGCCAGGTTCGTGAACCCCAAACTGATGTAGATCCTGGATATCTTTACTCTGTGTTAAGTTAGCATGGGCTCATTACTGGTTTAAATGCCATTTTTCCTTTTTTGCAACTTCTGCACACGACACTTAGTTGTTGCTTTAGCTTTCAGCCTACCTGCATCAAGATCTATGCCTGCTTCAAGCAGGCGCAGGGTTTTGATGTAGCTTTGTCCTATCTGATTGTAAATGCGGCACACCGTGGGTGGCAGAGCAGCGGTGCACGTTAACTGGTGCATCCCTGGGGATGTGCTAGTTAATATAAATCTGCCCCTTTACATTTAATTATGTGCAGGGGACACAGAGTCGGTGAGGTTTATCCAAGGTTAAGAAGAGATGAGTCCTGTTCAGTGAAAAATTGGAGATAGGCTTCACCTCCTCTGCTCCTCAGCATCGTTGGACATGGTTAAATAATAGCTGCAAAATGTTCCTCTTGTTAAACAATTTTACTATTATAATCTCTGAGATTTGTCTCTTACTGTGCAACATCTCATTGTTGTTATCTTTCTTTAAAGATAAAGACAACATCAACATGAGCGACAATCAGCAATCAGTTGATTTCGACCTCATCATTGAACTCGTAATTGAAACATCAGTGGATGTTGATCCCTTGGATGATTTCAATCCTGAGGATGAAGAAGAACGTGATGAGGATGCAGATTTGTCAGAATTGTATGACATAGGATGGGAAGCTGACGTGCTTGAGCCTATGGAACTATAAACATTTATTTTATAAATTTATAATAAATAAAAAGTAAATATGTAAACCGTTTAATTTAAAAATAAAGACACCTTCAAAAACAGGTTATGTGTAGTGTCTTCAATAAAATATTAAAATATGGTCATAAAATTAGATCAGATTCATATATAAAACAGGACAGGTAAAATGAATATAAACTCCATTTCTTTTCTGCTATTTCTGTATTCTAAATTTGCCATGTACAAAAAATTCTTCTATGTAAAAATGTTAAGTAGTGTGTTAAGTTTTTGATGACTGTTATTAATTTACTGTTGGGTAATAGTGGTTAGTAACATTTTTTATTATATTTTACCACAGATTCAACTGCAGATTATTTCAAGATTTTAGGATGCCAAGCAAAGAAAGAGTGAGAAAGGCTGCAAAACGTCAAAGACAGCAGGTGAATGAAAAAAAGCAGCAGTCCTCTAACAAAAAGATTTGTCAAGTCACCAAGAAAGCACCGGGTAAGAGTACAAAAACATTCATAAGAAATATCTCTAGTAAAAAAAATATTACTACAGAAAATGTTTCAGTCCAGAAAAGGAGAAGCAATTCAAACGGTAAGGAAAGGCCAATGAGAAATGTTACTGCTAGAGTAAGAGATAACTCTATGCATGAAAGTAGAAGGAAACAACAGTTTAGGGACATTCGTAAACGAATGTTCCGCAACAGGATAATTGGCAATTTGTTAAAAAATATTAAGAAAGGTCAACAGAAAGTGGTTTTTTATAAGAGAAAAAAAATAGTTGAGAAAGTTATTGATCAGGCATTTGAAATTAAACGTAAGTTATTTATTTTGACAATCAATAGAATTAGGAAGCTAAACAAGGCAATTTATGATTTCAAAAGAAATAGTAGATGGAAGAGAATAGTTAATCGTAGTAATTTTTGTGAAGTTTTTTCTGGAGAATGGATGCATAGTTCAAGCTCTGAGGCATTTTTTAATGAGGAGAGTTATTTCCAGGATAATGATTTGGTGCATGCAGTTGACACCAGTGGTCGAGCTTATGAAGTGAGAGATGGTTGTCCAGTTGAAAAAGAAAAAACTTGTGACAACAGAGATAGAAGAGGTGTTAGGTAATGAGGTTTTAGGGAGACGTCCTAAGGGTCCTGTGTACACCTGGAAGTGTAGTAGTATTTGCAGTGTACGACAGGATTCCATCAATTTGCTTTGTGATTTTATACGGTCATTTAATAAGAAAAGTTTGAAGCAGAAAATGAAGTTGTTGCAAGAATTAGATCCTTGCAGAGTGAGAGAAGTGATAGGTTTGCATGGTCATTCACTGGCTTGTCTTTCCAGGAGAGTATGCCAGAGTGTTTTTCATCATTTCAGGATGCTAGCAGTGCATCATAATAAAGTGAGGAAATTAGTTAGAATGTTGTATTATGCTAAGAGTCCAGCAATTATGCTTAAACAATTATGCGCTGCTCTTTTGCATGGTTCTGAAATAGATGTGAAGAATATATGTGAAGAAATTGAGTTTTGTTACTTTGGAAGTAAAGAGGAGAATGTTGAAATTGACCAAGAAGAAGAGAGTAATGTGGAAGATAGTGTACAGGTTTCCAGTACAGATAATTTCAAGAGGGAAATTGCGACGTTTGAGGTGAAATCAAGTGAGAGGCCAAATTTCACTTGTGTGTGTTGTCGACTCACTTATTATAAGAATCAGACTAAGTTAGTGGATTTATATGGAAAAAGTGAAAGGGAAAATAATAGTGAATGGAAGGATTTTACAACATACTTGATGGTAGAAAATTGTTTTGATTTGGGATTGGATCAACGTGTGTGTACTTATTGTTGTAACAAATTAAATCAAAACCAGATGCCTGCTAGAGCAGTTCATAATAATCTGGAATTGGTTGAGATTCCTTCTGAATTGAAGGATTTAAATACTTATGAATCTATTTTGATTCAAAGTATCCATCCCTTTCAGGCTATTGTAAGAATGGAGCCAAAGAGAGGGAAATTGCCTCCATCAGATTTACAGAGAGGATTAAAGGGAAGAGTTGTTTATTTGCCTCTAGATTTGAAGAAAAACATTAACACAATTGGAGTAGAAAAAGTGGAAGAGGAACCTCTTGTTATCTTAGTTAATGGGGTTCCGACAAAGAATAAGAAAATATGGCAAGATTTAGTAGATGTTAGGAAAGTCAAAAGGGCAACATTGTATTTGAAAAAATATAATAAATACTATAAAAATGTATATGTTGCATAAGAGGAAGTAAGTGAGGAAGAGGATAGCGATTTGTGTGCTGGTCAAATTGAGAAAGTAGAACCCTGTACTAGTGAAGAAATATATGAACATTATAGTGTTCATCCTTTGCATTCCAAGGAAGTCATGGGGAATGCTATTGAGTTGTTTCAAATGAAACAAGCGAAAGGGAGTCCCATTAGTGTTTGGGAGGAAAGTTTGGAAGCTCGGTGTTTACCACAGCTTTTTCCAACAGGTCAGGGAGGAAGATATGATGAGCGACCTCATCAAATTCCTGCTTCTGAATACCGGACTTTGCGATTGTATGCAGGAGATCCTAGGTTTCGACAATGCATTCCTTATTTGTTTCATCTACTGTTTGAAAGCGATCTGTCTGGACTGTCATATGCAGTGAACCACATCTTGAAAAGTAGTATACACATGCAAAACATCTCGGCAAGTGACTTTATGGATAAAGTCAATGTCCAAGACAGTATTTTGGATTCTCACCTGATTAATCGCATGGCGTGTCAGCGTGGTACTAATGAGTACTGGTACCGTCGTCATGGTGATTTAAAATGTATGCTGAGGAACTTAGGAACTCCCACATGGTTCCTCACTTTGAGCTGTGCTGAGTATGGCTGGGAAGACTTACTTGAATTTCTACGAGAGGCAAATGCTAACGTAGAAAACATCGAATTCAAGACACCCGGAGAACTGTGCTCTTTGGATCCAGTCAATGTATGTAGGTACTTCAATCATAGATTTGAAGGTATGATGTCTTTCATCATGAATAAGAAGAATCCACCTCTTGGAGAGGTGTTGGATTTCTTCTGGAGGAAGGAGTACCAAGCAAGAGGTGCTCCTCATATACATATGTTGCTGTGGATCAAGGATGCACCTAAATTTGGAACGGATGCAGAAGACTCAGTGATGAGTTTCATAGAACAGTATTCTACGTGTGCTGTTCCAAACGCAAAGGAGAAAAAAAGCCTAAGAGAAAAAGTTCTACGTTTCCAAAGCCATCGATGTGGAAAGTACTGTCGTCGTCAATTCCGGAACAAAGACAAGTTCTACACCAAATGTCGTTTCGGCTTTCCACGACCGGCGATTTCTAAAGGAAGAGTGAACAGTTTGATGTCTTCGCTGCGACATAATGTGATGAAGAAATCACCTAAAAACACATACAATTTGAAGAGGAACGAAGAGTCTAAGTACATCAACGACTACAACCCGGTGATTTTGTCCATGTGGAATGCTAACATGGATATACAGTTTGTGGCTGATAACTGTATGGCTGTGGCTCGGTATGTGACATCTTACATCACCAAAAAAGAGAAGACAGAATTGAAGGATATGTGGGAGGACATTTCCCATGAAAAGAGCCTCAGCAAGAAGTTGTACAGTTTCAGTCTGAAGATGTTGTCGCATCGAGAAATCGGAGCTTACGAATGTTCTGACCGGTTGTCTTCAGCAAGTCTCTATGCCAAGTCCAGAAGTATCGTTTGGGCGAGTGTTGGTCTTGCTGCAACGCGTAATCGAGTTCTGAAACCTGTGCGGGAAATTGAGTATTTGGCGGAAAAGGAGCCAAACAGTACCGACATTTTGAAGAGCAACATGTTGGATACATATTATCCAAATCGAAGCAGTCACCTCGAGAATGTTTGTCTGTATGAGGTTCTGCAAAATTACATATTCAAGAGGAACATCAAAGAAGATACTGAGAAAGGAGTGTATGCTGTAATAGGAAGTGAGGGATGTCTGGTCAAGCAAAGAAAATGCCACTTGATAAACCATCGAAAATTGAGTGGCGAATCTCCTGAAAAAAAGGAGTTTTTCTATTTAGCACTTTTGCAACTTTTTAAGCCTTGGCGTGCAGAAGAGGAACTGCTTGGAGATTTCCTTTGTTACGAAGACTCATTCAATGCTGCCAAGGAGACCATAGAATGTCCTGCTTTTCCCAAATATGTAGAAATGTTGAATGTGGAAATTGAGCAGGAAGCAACGATTGCAGCCGAGATTGCCAGAGACAGTTCTCAGGACAGTCAGAGTTCTGCTTCATTGAGTCAGGATCCACTAGGAGGACCTCTTATCGAAAATGAAGCTGCCACTGCTATGAATGAAGTGGAAAGAGCCATGGCACATGCTCAGGAGGATGCGGTTAACTTAGAAGAGTTGGAAAGACAACTCAAGGTTGAGCAGAGGAAAATATATGACGAACTTACCATGCAAATTGATCATGGATTAAGTCATGACAAGAAAGAGTGCTCATGTACGTCGTTGAAGCCTGTCCGACTGTACGTGAGTGGAGAAGCGGGAACTGGAAAAAGTTTCCTTATTAAAGCAATTTCATGTTATTTGCAGGAAAGGACAGAGTCATCGCTGTCTTGTGTTGTCACCGCTCCAACTGGACTGGCAGCACATAACATTAAAGGGATTACTTTACATCGTTTACTGATGCTGCCAGTGGAGCATGACAACAAATTAGAATATCACAAGCTATCTGGAGATGCTTGTTTTGAAGTTTCAAGAGTCTTGAGGAAAATGAAACTTCTTATCATTGACGAAGTAAGCATGGTTTCCAATGTCATGCTTGCCTTTGTGCATTTGAGAATGCAAGAAGTTCTCAAAACAGAGTATGATGTGTTATTTGGTGGCAAACACATCATTGTTTTCGGAGATCTTCTGCAGCTGACACCAGTGAAAGGGCAACCTGTGTTCAAAATGCTCACGCATGAAGATACCAGGAAGTGCTTAGGGAGCATTGGCAACGTCAATATATGGTTAAACCTCAATTATGCTGAACTGCATGAAAATATGCGTCAGGCAAAGGATGAAGTTTACAAGACTATTCTACAAGATGTTAGAATTGGAAAAGTGACCGAGCATGGGAAAGAAGCTTTACATGCACGATTACTGACAAATTTATATCCAGACGAAGATGTTGTGCCTGAGAATATTTTTCAGAAAATTACTGAGAAAAAATCTGGAATATGTTTGATGCCAACTCTTGCAGAATGTGCCAAATTCAACAACAAAATGTTGCATTTAGAAAAGCAAGAGATTGTGAAACTGGAAGCTATTGACAGAGTAGAGCATATGGGATCAACAATTATTTTGTTTGAGAATCTGAAAACAAAGTTGGATTCATTAGAGAAGAGTATATCTAAAACTGCGGGTTTTGAAAAGACTCTGAATGTGTGCTTGAACTGCCGTATAATTTTAAGAAGGAATTTACATGTTGAAAGAGGTCTGGTAAATGGATCAATGGGTAATGTTGTTGATTTTGTGAAATACAGAAACAGAGATGGAATTGAATTTTTAAAAATTAAATTTGATGGCATTGAGGAAGTACAGCTAATTGCTCGTTGTTCTGCTGGATTTTTGCTTGTAAAAGACTTATATGTTCGTCGTAAGCAGTTTCCTGTTTGCTTGGCATATGCGGTGACAATCCATAAATCGCAAGGTTTAAGTGTAGACTGTGCATTGGTGAATATTGGCAGTTCTGTGTTCAAGGAGGGTATGGCATATGTGGCATTGTCACGAGTTAGAACTTTATCGGGATTGTACTTGATTGAGTGTGATGTCACAAACATTTGTGCGGATCTAGATTGTGTTAAGGAATACAATAGGTTAAGAAGAGAGTATGCGCCACATTTGCCTCAGTATCCTTTGTTTGAGAAACGTGTGGTAGGCCGGAAACGAAGAAATGTGACCAATACTGGGGAGGTTGTAGCAAAAAGGCGAAAAGTTGATGAACCTGAAATTATAAGCAGAAACAAAAAGGATTCTGTTGAAGATGTTGTTGGTTTTCAATTTGAAAACAGTTCTGGTGTCATCTGCTATGCTAATGTAGTGGTTAATGTTTTGTTTTCTCTAGAAAATGTAAAAGAAGAGATTGTGGTCAATTCTGATCAAAGATTTTGCAGTTTGTTAAATTCTGTGTTAGAGAAATGTAGCACTGATAGAACAAACATAGAAAGTGTGTCTGAAATTCGAAATCTGTTAGACAGATGTTCAGGCCAAACACAATTCTCTCAAAATAGTCAGCAAGATTGTCAGGAGTTTTTAATGTATATGCTTGATGTATTGCATGATGAAGGTGTAGATGTAGATCACCTGTTTGGGCTTTCTTATCAATGGCAGCATGACTGCGAGAACTGTAGGGTATCAAGTACTACTAGTGTAGACTCAGAAAGATTTATATATTTAACTTTGCCAGACAGTAAATCAGTCTCTTTTAATAAGCTAGTAAAAGCAGCTGATCACAACATGGAGTGTAGCCAATGTAAATCTGAAATGATGTCCACATTATTTATACGAACATATGGCCAGTATGTCATTTTAATGTTCCAACGATGTAGGCCTGATGGAACAAAATTGACAACTTTAATTAACAATTTTGTGGCTTCACAGTTGTCAATATCAGGAAGGACTTTTGTAACTGTAGCAATTATATATCATGATGGTCCTTCAATAACATCAGGACATTATACAGCTTATTTAAAGTGTAGAAATGGCTGGTCATTCTGCAATGATTCTGTTTTAATTTTAAAAAAAAATTGCCGTATGACCTTAAAAACTCTTACCTGGTGTTTTTAAAACCAAAATTTTAGGGAAAGAATCTCGGGATGTGCTCTGAGGAATTTCAAGAAGTTCTAATGGCTCCTACACGATTTGGCCTTGAGGATAAGTGTAGTACAGAGACATAACTTCTTACCATAACACTGGACGTCATGGAGAAATACGTGCACTTTGAATGAGTTCAGAAAAACTGTTTCTTTTTATAAGCTAATTGAAGCAGCCAATCAAAACATGGAGTAGAGGGAATGTAAGTCTGCAATGCTGTCTACTGTTTTACATTGCTTTGTGATTAAAAGTGATGTAGAGAATTAAATAATTGTACTAGTCATAAAGGTAGTGTAAGTCTGCTTCATAGTAAGCAGTATCAGTGTGATAGGAAATGTAGAACATGATTGAGCAAGAAGGGGAAGATATTACTAGTCCAGGATTGTGAAAATGATCTTCAACATTTTAATTGTGAAAGTTGCGGAAATACAACATGACGGGATTGGCTTAAAAGAATTTTAAGAGTTATAAATGGCTCAGACACGATTTGGCCTTGTGGAAACGTGTGGTAGAGAGCGAGAAGTCATTTATTGTATGTAACATGTTTTTGAAAACGATGGAGGTTTTCTTTCAGAAAGTGGCGGGTTGAAAGTAATAACAGCACAACAGAGTGTAAGCTATTCATAGGACATCCTTGGCCGTCATGGAAAGTAAGTTAACTTTAAGGAGTTCTGAATTCTGATTTGTTATGTTGTATGGGTTTTTTAAACACAATCATTTTGATTGTGTTTTTTTTCCCCGCTGTTATATGATGAATACCTTCAAGTCACTGTTTTAGTGAAATTTGATACATTCTGAGAACAGCAAAAATAAACCATTTAACATGTATAATTAATTCTGTTCTGTTTGCATTTATGATGTACATGTAGAACTGTGTAGGAGGCATGGAGAAGGTGAGGCTTCTGTAAGTGTCAAAGTTGTTGCATACAGTGCTCATATTCTACGTAGTCTTTTATATTTCATTACTTTCACTGTTTCTGACTGATCTAAAAATTTTTTTTTTAAAAGAACAGTAAGTATAAGGGAAGGAAACAGACAGTTATGTTAAAAGAAACACAGCTATAGGGAATAAACTAGGGATACTGTTACCCGCAATCCTCTGCTGATGATGTCACTGAGCATGTCATGAATGATGTAATATGTGACATCATCAGCAGTGGATTACGGGTAATAGTATCTCTAGTATACTCCCCTGTAGCTGTCTTTCTTTTAACATAACTGTCTGTTTCCTTCCCTTATACTTACTGTTCTTTTTTTAAAAACATTTTTTTGGTACGCTTCCGGTTCGCGTACCGGGGAGCGAACTGGGAAGCGAACTAAGAGAAATAGAGGTTGGCACAGTTCCAAATATTGTACCAATTTTTTAATAACGGGGAGGTAGTTCTGAAAAGAACTTTTTTTTTTATTGTTTTTGTTGTTTTATATTTTTTTATTATTTTTCTGAACATTTTTTTACTTTTTTTGAATTTTTCTGAACAGTTTTATATTTTTTGGGGTTTTTTTTCGGAGGGGGCAACGAAAACGATTTATTGTAAAGGGCTCAACAGGAGCAACAAAACAAAAAAAAAGAATTTATTATTTGGGGCGTTTCGTACAAACTTGCATATGATAGTCAATAGCTCTGTTGATCAGAGTGATGCTACTTTCTCCGTAGCAAATGAATCCACTGCAATGTACGCAGACTTGTTTTACTTCACGAAATCTCGTTTGTATATTTGGCACCATCTCCCTGCCCTCTGGTCCCGTTACTTCCGGTACAACAGATCTTCTGGCCATATTAGGGAGATTATCTAGGTCGTTACGAAACTGTGCAGCACTGTAGTTGTTAGGATGCCACCTCATCATATGGCGATGCATTGTGTAGTTTCCGAAACTGTATTTTTTGTCGGTCCCTCTGGACAGTCTATCTTGACATATAAGGCAAGTTACGTATCTTGCATTTACTTTTTTCTGACCTTTGGGAATTTAAAAAAATTGCCAAATGAAGTTTTCTTTCCGGTGAGACGTCCTGGGCTCCTCAGGCAAAAAGTGCCTCTCTTCGTGCTCGTCGTCCTGTTCCTCTTCTTCCTCTTCTTGCTGAATTATAACTTCAGCAGGTGGTCCACTCTTCCTTGGATGTGGTGGAGGTGGTGGGGAAGCACCAGCTGAAGCTACTAAAGAAGCCATTGCTCACTGGTAACAAAGGGTCTTTCTCTCACAATGATGAAAGTCAGAGTGAGGAAAGAAGGAGGGATTTTTATCATTTGGGAAAAACAATAGTTCTCAACCAATGAAAAGTGTTCATTTTATATTATATGACCTAGTCTTACATCATTAGGAAACCAAAAGTGAAATGAACCAATGAAAAGTGGTATTACCAAGTCACATGACCTGCTGTGTTTACGTTACGCGCTTTGCAGGGCCTCCCGGTTTGCTTCCAGAAACCTGTGCTTTGCGACTCGGTAAGCGTACCAGTTCGCTAACGTAGCACGTCATATGACGTATCACGCGACAACGCGAAACGTCATGCGGACGGGAGGCGTGACGATGTAGTTTTCTAACGCGGCAGTTGCGGTAAAGAAACGTTTACCGGCTCGCGGTCTATTTCGCGGCATCAAGGTCAGCTAACGGGAAGCTTCCCGATTCGCGAAGCGGGAACGAAGAAAAAAAAATATTAAAAAAAAAGTTATTAATAAACATATAAAATATATTTTTGGATTTAAAGAAGAATACATTTTACAGCTACAGATATTAGCTGTTAAAAAACCAATGAAATTCACTGAAAAAACCATAGGTTATAGACCATATATAGTTAGGAATTAGCATTTACAAAACCTTGAAAATTCACTGAAAAAACCATAGGTCATAGACCATATATAGTTAGGAATTAGCATTTAGAAAACCTTATTTTACTCACACAAAACCATTGAAATTCCATATATAGTTAGTTGCACTAACTATATATCGCGCACCCGCAATCCACTGCTGATGATGTGACATATTACATCATTCATGACATGGTCAGTGACATCACTGATGACATCACTGATGACATCTCAAATGACATCACTGATGACATCACTGATGACATCTCAAATGACATCACTGATGACATCATGACACACCAATACCAGTTACTACATACGCACTCACTGATTCCTACGTCTACACACACATTCACTCATTCACCCATACAATCACTCATACATACAGTCACTCATTATTACAACACTATCATATGCACTCATAGACCTATGCAGACAGTCACACACTGCCACTCATCCATGGAGTTACTCACACACCAAGTCAGTCCTGTAAAGAATCAATCACACTTCCATTTCTTCATCTATACAGTTAAACACAGAACACCATACTTCAGTGACATCACTGATGATATCACTAATGACATCTGAAATGACATCACTGATGACATCTCAAATGACATCACTGATGACATCATGACACACCAATACCAGTTACTACATACGCACTCACTGATTCGTACGTCTACACACACATTCACTCATTCACCCATACAATTACTCATACATACAGTCACTTATTATTAGAACACTATCATATGCACTCATACACCTAGTCAGTCCTGTGAAGAATCAATCACACTTCGATTTCCTCATCTATAGTTAAACACAGAACACCATACTTTTCACACATATACTAACACATACTTACTCTCTTATACAATCACTGATACAAGTACACATTGATATGCACAGAGTCACACACCTCCCAGCCAGCCACACACACACTCAGTCTTCCATACATCCAGTCATTCTTCAATATGTAAAACGTATTTAAACTTTACAAAAACACACAGACACTAGATGATGTCATCAGTGATGTCATTTGAGATGTCATCAGTGATGTCATCAGTGATGTCACTGACCATGTCATGAATGATGTAATATGTGACATCATCAGCAGTGGATTGCGGGTGCGCGATATATAGTTAGTGCAACTAACTATATATGGAATTTCAATGGTTTTGTGTGAGTAAAATAAGGTTTTCTAAATGCTAATTCCTAACTATATATGGTCTATAACCTATGGTTTTTTCCAGTGAATTTTCAAGGTTTTGTAAATGCTAATTCCTAACTATATATGGTCTATAACCTATGGTTTTTTCAAGTGAATATATATATATATATATATATATATATATATATATATATATATATATATATATATATATATATATATATATATATATCTCCAAAACAAAACCTCTGTCGATGGAGGCCTCCAGCCCTTCAGGGAGGCCTAAAATGTGGGGACAGAGCATCACGTTATTTTAACACAAACAGAAGGGTGCTGCAGCCAATTCACTGTGACATTGTGACGTTTATTTACAAATTACATGGCGGCATGTCCATAGTTCTTACTTCTTACTCAAGTAAGTACTATAGGCATGTAGCCATGTAATTTTTAAATAAACGTCACAATGTCACCGTGAATTGGCCTCAGCACCCTTCTGTTCATATATATATATATATATATATATATATATATATATATATATACACACCATCCATCTTCCACAGAAACTTCCACAGTAGAAGCCACAGACTCAAGGGTGTCAGGATACAGTATATTTTTTTTTCTCTGGCCACCCTCGACGCCGAGATGGGAGAGACACATTTTGGCTTACTAAACGCCTTTATCAATCTGGTTGGCGCCATTGCAACAACAGTATATATAGTCCATCCCACTTGAGGCATTGGTAGACATAAAGAGCATGCTATCAAGCACGAAACAACAATGTAAACCCTATGTAGAGTATACAAGTTCTCTATGCATGAATACCAACGATGTTACAGTTAAAGCATTTAGTAATATCTCAATTGCATAGTGCAAATAGTCAGCTAACATGATTTTTCGTTGTCTTAGTTACATGCGTATATAGATTTGCATACATATAATATAATGGCGTCCACCATAGTGGGAAAATTATTTGCATTTACTTTGCGCCGCCAAACTCCCATAACCTATCGCCTGAATATAAAAAAGCGAAATATGTTGCATGTACTAAAAGAACCATGCTGCTTAATCTCCCTTAAGTATCAGATCAAGGCAACCTCTGAACCAACGTGTTATTCAAAGCTGGTAACGGATCTGCCGGAATTTGACCTCTGACCTCCTGTATGGGAGCATTGTTCACTCCTCCCGAATTGCAAAAACCCGTATCCAAACTCAATCCACAAGGAGAATCGGGATAGGATAAATAGCAACTGCATCACCGGGGCCCAACTGTACACAAAGTGTGACTATAATAATAATAAAGCATTTATTAAGCGCCTGGCTGCACAAAACTGTGTGTCCCCGGGCTAACTGCAAATACAATACTAAACCAAAAGGAGTAATGACATAGAGTTCAGCAGAGGAATTACTTGCTAGGGAAACAAATGGGTTTTTAATTTTGCCCTGAATCTCATTTTGGAGGGTTCCATCCGCAGGTGGAGTGGAAGTGCATTCCAATACTTTGTGGCCAGGTGTCAGAAAGATTTACCTCCTATTTTAGCTCTTGTGATTCGGGGAATTTTAAATAACATCGTACCTGATGATCTTAAATCCCTGATCGGACGGTGTTTGGTAAGAAGACTTTTCAGATAGTCGGGGCCTTTATTCTGAGCGATGCGGTGGGCATAGCAAAGAGTCTTAAATTTTATCCTCTCTTTAATCGGAAGCCAATGGAGTTTGAATAAGGCATTTTTAGTCGATGTTTTTTTGGGAGACCGAGCACCAGTCGGGCTGCTGTGTTCTGTACACATTGTAGTTGGTGAAGGCCCTTCTGGCTGAGGCCTATCAGGAGGGCATTTCCATAGTCCAGATGCGGTGTTATTAAAGCATGGACTATGGTTTTCCTGGCTTTAGTGGGAAGGAGGTCAAGTACCTTACGAAGAATTTTTAAAATGCCCAAGCATTTTCCCGTTATTTTATTAACTTGGGTTTTACCGGAGAGGTCTGAGTCCAGCATAACGCCCAGATTTCTGACCGTCTCTACGGGAGTAGGTAGTTTGCCCAGTTCACTGGGCCACCATGCCTGAGACCATGCAGAGGTATCTCTCCCCACCACCAAAATCTCTGTCTTGCCTCCATTCAGACGGAGACAGTTGTTGTTCATCCAGGTTGATACCGCCGACATGCAATTCGAGAAGTTGGTGGCAAGTTCTTTTTGATTCGGGGTCAATTTGAACACCAGCTGGGTGTCGTCAGCATAGCTGACAATGCCCACCCCAAACCTCTCTACAATGTGTGCCAGGGGCTCCATATAGATATTAAATAAGGTTGGGCTCAGACTGGATCCCTGTGGAACCCCATGGCTCACCCTGCGAGGAGATGATCTGAAAGGTGGGCAGTGTAGCTGGAACGTTCTGTTAGTCAGAAAGGACTGAAACCAAGCAAGTGCCGGGCCCTCCACTCCCATGTCTGAGCGACGAGACAACAGCGTTGAGTGCAGCACGGTGTCAAATGCTGCACTAAGGTCTAATAGGACCAACGCTGCTGTCTCGCTCTCGTCCACCATCTTCCGAATACATTCGGTCGAGTATAGGACTGCCGACTCTGTGGAGTAGCCTGATCTGAATCCTGACTGGGAAGGATGAAGAAGAGCTTCTTTCTCCAAAAACTCCATAAGTTGTATATTAGCCACTTTTTCTATGATTTTGGCACAGAACGGGAGGAGTGAGATAGGCCGCAAATTTGGAAATTGGGAAATAGGAATGTTAGTTTTTTTTTTTAAAGGCATCACCTGAGCAGTTTTCCAAATTTCTGGCACATAACACTCCTGGAAGGATAAAGTGATCATGTAACTAATATAATCAATTAATGAGTTTTCCATAACTCCCTTACAATGTTCCGGAGAACATACATCGGTAGGGGAGCCAGAGTTAATTCCATTAATGATTTTCAATAAATCTTGTTTATCCGGGGTGGTGAACCTGGTAAGTGGAGATTTACGCATTTGGGTATTTTTAGTATCTGCATTGCTGTTTACGAGAGTTGTATTATTCCCAAAGGTTGCATGAATTCTGTCTACTTTTTCTACGAAGAAATCTGCAATTTGATCACATATCTCAGCAGAGTATGTGTCTTGAGTATCTAGACGTGTGGGGGTGGTGAGTTCTTTATAGATACAAAACAACTCTTTAGTAGGATTGTCTGCTTCCTCAATTCTATTTTTGTAGTAATTACTTTTCTCTGCTCTAACCATTTTCTGATATTTTCTTAATTCAATTCTGTAGCTTTCTTTAAGTTCAGGTGCATAATTTTTTCTCCATTTACGCTCTATTGATTTACACTGAGCTTTAGCTGCTCTGAGTTCTTCTGAAAACCATAGGGCGGTTTTGGTTTGTCTAGCTGGAGGTTTGGTGGTCCAAGGAGCGATTTTATCAAGTGCTTTTTCTATCCATAGCTCGTAGTTGTCCCAAACCTCTTGCAAGGAGTTGCCTGTTGTGGAAGGTTGCTCAGCTAGCATGTTTGTAAAAAGTTCAGGAGTAAATTTTTTCCAGTTTCGGCGTTTGTGAGGAGTAAGTTTTGTAGGTACGTTTTTTGTAGATTTTCTTATTATCTCAAATGGCACCATGCTATGGTCAGACCAAATTAAAGGGATCGGGGGTTTCTGTGAGAAACATGGCATCCAGGTCTTTGTTTATTAATAGGTCGTGGATTTCCATTTTATGTTTCGTCATGGACCTACAGTTTAATAATATCATATTCAAATTGGCTATCATTCCTGAAGCTTTGTTTATCGTGGGAAGTGACTGATTGCATAGATTGCAGGATAAGGGTATAAAATCAGGGTCTATAGTGTGAAGGCAAGCATTATTCGAAATCTTACCCAGTGTGAGGAGGTCTGTTTTCGAATAGTGAATTCGATGTCTGCTACTTCTTAGGGCTGTAGGAGTTGTTTGAAGGGGAGAGCCATAGAGTCCTGCCCCGCGCCCCAGTCGTTCGCGGACGGGCGCAGACGGGCTGGACTCTGGCACGACTCCGGCGCGCGAACGACACGCCCGCAATGCGCGTCCGCTGCGCGGAGCCATTGACGTATGTTTTTATGCCGTCGTCCGAGCGACGTGCACTGCGAGCCCTCACTAAGATGGCCACTACCCTATCCCTGTCAGTCCCCGCAGATGACGGCCCGTGATTCGGCTACACCCACAAGGGGAAGGCAAGTAATCTGCCAGCTGTCAAGGGAGTCGGGTAAGATTTAAATCACCCTTGCTTTGTCTGGCGCAATAACACGAAGTGAGGGAAATACCTTCTACAGTTCGTGCCTCAATGAAAGCAGCGCGCATTCAGTCCAAAGCCAAAAGGGAGGGGGAAGGACACACAGGGAAAATATCCAAAAGGTTAAAAACAAATAGCAATTTTAAAAAGTAAACCTCCCGGCTCAAGCCTCAGGAGTGAGTGTAAAGCAGTCGACTATTCGACTTGAGTTTCAGCCTCCCAGTGCGTGCTCCAATCCCAGCAGGTCTACCAATCCCATAATGCAACTTGCTGATGGTATCTATAGCAGTGATTCACTGGTAACTGTTCAGTAAAGAGGTCAGTGTCATAGGTACAAATAACCAGGACAAGATACTGATATTAGGGACAACGCCATGTAAATAATCCCTTATGGGAAAAAAGTCCCAATGTTCTAGATGACATGCAGCATTGAAAATGGATTCAAACCAGGCACAAGTTCGAGGTTGAAGGGGACCGATGGATAAAAATTGAGTACGCGGAACAGTCCTCCCTACTTTGGCGTAGGCATCCGCGGTGCCCAGTCACCAGAAGGCGCCAGTCTCGGGGGCAAGGCATTTCTTGCTGGGGAAGCGTAGACCATGTGCTGGCAGTTGAAAAAAAATGCCCCGCTGCGGGATCCTGGTCTCCCACTGTTGCCATCCTTAATCCCCTTCCTGGCAGCCACTCTGGGGGCTCAAGTTCTAGTACTCCTGTACTCCTCCAAAGATATGTGGTCACAGGCAAGAGCCACAACCGGCTGGTGTTCCTTGTACAGTGGCACGGACTCATGGGTGTCAGGATACAGCATATTTTATTTCCTCAGGTCACCCTCGACCCCGAGATGAGAGACACCTGTTTCGGCTTACTAGGAGCCTTTATCAATCTGCTTGGCACCATTGCAACAACAGTATATATAGTCCATCCCACTTGAGGCATTGGTAGACATAAAGAGCATACTATCAAGCACGAAACAACAATGTAAATCCTATGTAGAGTATACAAGTGCTCTACGATTTAACAGGTAAAGCACTTAGTAATATATACATATATATATACATATGTATGAAGCAGCAGAACTTTATATTTTTAGACAGTGAATATGAGCAATGAGAAGTACATAATATTTTTGATTAATTGCACTACTTTGAAGCAGAGCAATGAAACCCCATCTTGTTCTGTGTAATTCTAACACAAATCTGTGATCCCTACTGAAGTTGGATACTACTTAACAGATACCATCTAAAAGGAAGAATGAATGGGACTAGGTGAGGATTGAATGGGACTAGGTGAGGATTACTGCAATAGAGTCAATGTTTGAAGCAAAACTTATAAAAGCTTGCGCTTCTTGGGTGAAATGTTGCATGCAAGTATGAAAATGGAATTTGGAAAACCGAGCGCATCTGGGATTTTGATTGACTGCAAAGTGCAGTCTTCTCTTCTTCTATGTATTATTCATTAAAATGCCCCGGGGAATGTGTACACATTCTGTTTGCTCTTCAAAACACAGCTTAAAAAATAAATCATTTAAAAGCAAGAAAATAATACCGGCTCAGAAGCAGAGATCTTGTAATTCCAGTACTGCATGTAATTCTCAAAGATTTAATGGATCAGAGCAATGCATAATGTTTTTCTAGGATGGCCACGGCTCTAGCAGTGTTGAACTGTAGCTCACGTTCCCAGCATTTCCATGTAGCACGATGTCACCTCGGACTGCAAACATAATACCAAAAAACTATGTTAGTGAGCACGTACGACCCATACGTTGCATTTTTGTTGAAATATATAACATATACTTTTTAAAGCGGATGTATAAGGCACACATTTGAAACTGCTCAAATCAGTTTTTGTTGCTAAATTAATATACCCTTTATAAATGTGAATGTGTTTGTGACTATATATCATTGATTAGTTTGTGGTGGCGTATGCTGCTGGTATGCACCAACACTAATTTCTGAATATCTGCACTTATACTTTATCTTCAAGCATTTACTCAGAGGAAGAATGAGAACGCCAGAAAAAGGAAAATGAAGGATGAGAAACATAGGAAAACAGTGACTAATGGAGAAAGCAGCAAAGAAAAAGAACCTTCCTGAGTGAGAATGGTAGACAAAATTGGCCATGATGTTGAATCAAGTCCAAGCAAGCTTCATATTAGGTAACAACAGTTTGGGGGTCTATGCATTTTTCTTCTTTTTTACAAATTAAACACTGCTGTTGATGTGCAATAGATATTATGCCTGGTTTAAAAACAAATTAGTTCCTGTTACACTGAATTGATTCATCATGTGATGTTGTTAATGTCTGAGTAAGGGCATTGTTGGGAGGACAGACATGAACTTAAAATATCTCCACTAAGGTCCTGCACCTTTCAACACGAAGGGTATTTGGAGAACTACTTGCCAACTGCCAGCTTTGACCAGCTGACGATTATTATTATCACGCCTAGTTCCAAGGAGAATTTACAGATACATAGGCCAATTATGTCTTGTCTCTAAATCTTAACCTGAAAGTCTCAAGTTTTCTGATTTTGGCTGACCTCAAGACTTGGTTTGAGATGGAGTACCACTACAACTCTAGAATAAGTTTAGTTGCTATGGCCTCACTTTCTTTCAACACAAATCTGCATTATCTAAACTGGATATGTGACCACACTTAGAACTTGATATTTTATGTATGAAATCCACATTGTAGCTCTCTTCTCTACCCTGCTCTCTGGGATTAATTACTAGCTAATTGACTTAATCATTCCGGATGGCAAACCCACCTAACCGATGACTGGTTAGGTAGGTCTTGGCCTAGACCAGACATTGATTCATTTGCCACATCTCCGAACAAATTCTATCCACACTCTGTCGACACCCGATGTGTATGGAATCCTGTCGTAATTGAATAAGTTACTTAATGACACCTTGGTTAACTACCTCCCTTTAAAAATTGTTTTGAGTTGTTGAAAAAAAAGGTGATAGTCGGAGGAACTCCTTGTTATGAAAAAGTATCTGTGGTTCCGAAAGTTTAAATGGAGTGTGCACAATGTAGATGAGAATCACTCTACATTTCTGGATCTGTGTAGAAAATACAAAGACATGATTGCTGAGGCAAAAAAAGGTGTTTCTTCACAGGATAATCATTTCCTCCAATCAAAGCAAGGATATTCCTCAGATTTTCATGCAGTGCCTTCAACCTCAAATTGCAAATTCAAGTAATAGAATAGTAATATAAAAATATTAGTGAAATATTCAATATGAAAATCTCCACAGTCTGTAACTCAATGTTTATTTCCCCTTGTCAGACACTCAATGCTAACAGTCACCAGGTTTTCCCTCAGCCTATTCTCATGATTGGTATTTGTCATCCATAGAACAGATCACAGCTGTTCTAACCTAGTGATAAGGTACTAGTGCTGCCCTAAACCCCTGGTTCACCAAAGTACTGAAAGGAAAATCAGATGTCGTAGCACCTATGGTCTTCAAGCTCATCAATAGATTCCTGACTTCAGTCCAAGTCCATGCAGCCTTCAAGAAGGCACTAGTGTTGCTTCTTTCGTAGGGATCATTGCGCCATTTTCTTAATTTGAAATAATTACTTCTGTATGGGATTGGATTATTAGTTGAGGGGTGTAAGCACCCTCCTCAGGAAATTATCAAACTTCTTGTCAGGGTGAACCACTAAAGTCACTAAATGAACCTGACATCAAATCCCAGGTAGCTATGGCACAGAGTAGACAGGTTTAACTCAGAGACAAGGTGTAAAGAATTTATGTAGTACAAAAACGGTAATAAAGTAAAAACACAACACAAGAAAGATTCCAAACCAATTTAGAAAAATCGAGAGTATTTTAGTAATGAAAACCAGGCCTACATGACAAAAAGGGAAACCAGCGATAAGATTTTCAAAGCGTTAAGGACTAACCGGGGTCATCTTTTTAAGTGTAACCGGTACCTATGCGCGATATGATACTGACCTCAATGGTGCAGAGTTCAGATACAGAAACTAGGTTCAACCCAGTCAGAAGTTTTACCTTCGGACTTGTGGCCTGATTTAGAGTTTGATGGATGTATTACACAGTGACAAACATGATGGATATCCCATCTGCCATCTTACAAGTGTCATTGGATATAATGTGCTTGTAATACGGTGGACGATATATCTGTCAAATTTATGACAGAGAAACCGGTCCTAGAAACTCTAAATCAGGATATTAGTCTCTGAAATTTTCAGCAGGGCAAGACAGTAGAATGTGGCGAAGGAGGGTTCTATGACATCGGATAGCCGCAGTGCAAGATCCCAGTGGAGCCATTGACTTTCGTCAGGGAAGCTTCATATGGTAGAAATTTGAAATTTGAATGCAGAGAATGCCACTCGCCAACCAGACACTTTTGGCGCCTTTGCCAGGTGAAGATTTTTATGTTCGGACGTAGTCACTTTTCTTTAGCTTAGATTCTTCCAGAGGGACAAGATTGCAAGCAGTAGTCAACGATAGCTTCATGAGACTGAATCATTTCTCTAGCAGGTCCAGCTAAATCAGATTTGAAGCTGCGGAAAAGCTCAGAGCAGGAATCTGAATCTTCATCCCAGCAGCAAAGCATCTTCATCAGAGCGGCTTGGCAGGTTTGTCCTGGTCCACCAGAGTACTTTGGAGCCAATAGGTTTCTGGGGTAATAGGAGAAGTACATATTGACACCACACAAGGATCCAGGACCTTCAGTACAGCACTTGGAGGTCAAGACTCACTCCAGCAGAGGCGAGTAGCACGGTCCAGCGCAGATTCCATTGGAACTGGTCAGCTAGGCAGTTGCAGGAAAATGCCTCTTATACCTTGTTGTGCTGCTTTAGCTTGAACAGGAGGTCACTTGGAGTCACTTCTTGGTCCTGGGTACAAGAGAGCACTGGTCCAGACTTTCTGGGGTCTTTGAAAGTCACAAACAGCAGGTTCAGTCTTCTTCTGATTCTTCCACAGGTCCAGTAGTATTCTAATGAAGGTACTGAGGATATCACATGTATGCCTGGTACCAGCCTGTGGGTCGAAAACATTTCTGACTCCTCCCTAACTAATAGGGCAATTGCTACTAGGGTTGATCCTACACACTTTTGCAGCATTTCCTGCATTTACTGCAAACATACCCACAGTGTCCCTCTCTGCCTAAATCCAAGATGACAAACCCTTTCTTCCCCTGTGCTGAACTTGTGCACCCTCCCCGGTGGTGTGACCAGGGAAATGAGAAGCTCTACCTTTGTGGTCACTCTGAACCTGTTTTTGGAGCAAATTCTCTTACACTGGGATCAATGCCTGCCTAACTGGGGGAGCAGAATTCTGCCCTCATCAAGGATGCTTGTCAGCTGCTAGATAACAGTAGTTAGAGTTCATGCCAATGGGCCTTCAAGGCTTTTGGAATGAAAAAGGTAATTTTCTAAATGTTTCCATACATTATTAGTACAACGCATTTGATTGGACCATTTAATTAGATTTTCTATAAATTTAAAAAAGAGTCTTTGAATTATGTTTCTAGCTCTTTCCTAACTGACATTAGTATTATTAAATGTAGTAATGTTACCCTTTTTTTCATGAAGAACAGCCGGCCTTGCTACAGTGAAATTATCTATGTTAGGATGTGTAACATTACATTTCTACATGCTCTAGTTTTAAATACCTTGCACCCTTCCTTATGAGCAATAAGATCTACATAGCTGTGGCATATTAATATTTAAAAGGAAGGTTTTGACTTGTCAAAAAGGGTTACATTAATAGGTGAAATTGCAGCATTTAAACTTCCACTGTCGGGCTACAATGGTAGCCCTGAAGCAATGTTTTACATTGTCACTGTAGTGGATTCCAGAATAGGTGCTGCAGTCCACTAATGACATTTAACCCACAGGTTCTGGGTACACTTTGTAACATATAGTAGGGAATTGTAGGTAAGTTTCATATGCCAATCAGGCATTTATCAATGTCATATTGAAAAGTGGAGCACATGCCTTTTACCCCTGTCTAGCAGGTGTAAAGTGCACAGGGTTCTACAGTCAGCAGAACCAGTCAAATCAAAAACCGAAGGGTACACGATGAAAAAGACGGTCATTCCCGTAACTATCCTATCCCAAATCACCTATTGGTCAAGTTGAGGTTGTAACTCAGTAGAGCCAGTTATTTGAGTGTTGATTTCCTCAAACCCCCACAGGCCATATTCAGGCCTGGTATAGGTACAAGGGGGCATATTACCAACAACTAGCGATAATTATCGCTATGTTGGCTTAGCGGCAATATTTTTATCGGCGAGCTGTGGCGATTTTTATCGCTTAGGAACCTTGCTATTATCAAGGTTTATCTCCTAAGTGATAAAAATCGGCCAAAATGCATGAATATCGCTGAAAAGTCAGCGATATTCATGCATTACCGAGCTAATGCTCTTAGCCATGTTATCCACCTACCATTGGATAACATGGCTAAGAACTGCTCAGGGGCAGGTGTTAGCTTTTGGAGATATTCGCGCTTAGCGCGAATATCTCCAAAAGTTGGTAATAGGAGATAGCGATGTTAGCGACTGTTTCCAGTCGCTAACATCTTGGCACGCCCACTTTGCATATCATTAGTGATAAATTTCAGTGACATGCAAAGCGGGGCCCAAGATGGTCGCTATCTCCTACTAGCTGTCGCTAACTGGTGTTAGCGACAGCTAGGTAATAGGGAGATAATTTTATCTCCGCTTTCTTGGCTTTTAAAGCCAAAAAAGCGGAGATAAACCCCCTTGATAATATGCCTCACGGTCACTTTTGATATCCCTCACCAATGAGCTCTACCAGACAGACGATGTTGTTGGTGTCATTGGTAACATTCTTTTCGACATGTCCACAGCATCTGATACCATTGACCAAAACAGTTTATTGAAACAATTGCTAGAGATTGTGTGCATAGCACAAGCACTTGGGATGGAACTTTCCCAACAGTTGTCCTTTAGCCAATTTTCATGAAACACAAATGTTGTCCAAAACGGTGTTCCACGTGGGTTGGACCTAAGCCTGCTTCTCTTCAATATATATGTGAGTCCCTAGGCTAAATATATCGCTGTATTTTCATGCCTTTTTTCACGTAAGCAGAGACACGGCATTCCCACAATTCCCTTAATTAAGCTCTATTTTTTTGTGTGAAATATGTCCATGAGGATGCTCTTTTGCACTTAAAAATAGCACTAAAATGCACATGACACAGATAGCAGCTGCTCATACTCTGTTCATTCATGTTTTCCTGAGCACATGTGGTAGGATGTTTCCTTAAATGAAAATAAATTATGCAACTTGAAGTGATGCCAATATTTCTCACATTTCCAGTAATAAGTGTAACTCGAAATTATTAGCAATTACAAAAATTTCACCCGTGTCTAGTTGTTTTTACAAATCGAGTTCCCTTGGACAAATGCAGCAGATTTAGATCTGGTTTGTGCCAGTGGCGGACTAGGAGCACCACACCTTTTTTAAATTGCATAGCAAAAACCATAGGCTTTCCTTGCATTTTCCAAGAAAGACATCATGACTTCAGAAGTCTGGTCAGCATGAGAGCTAATATTCCCTCAGTCACTGCTAATGGTAAAACATCGAGAAGTGCTTTATGATGGCAGTCTTGGTTTTGCTCTACAAGTTTGAGCTATTGTGAAATTCTGCATTTTTCTGTTGCACATGCAGTGATATATCCAGGCTTTTATACCAGTTACTATACAAAGATTATACGAAAGAGTCCTGATTATACCCACTGCATGGGCCTATAGCTGCAATTACCCAATTTCTGGGTTAACACCCTTCAACAGTTTCCGAATGCTGATAGATACAACTATAAATACCTATTTTTTCCCGAGTTTCATTAACTTTGTTCACAGCAGCAAAACAAGTTTAATATGGTATGTGTAGTCCATAATGCCTTCAAAAGAAAAGGCAGAGGAAACATTCGAAGGTCTCGTAAGCAGCACACTAACTCAGTTTCAGATTTGGGGAGAAGCCCTGGTGTCTAGGAACCTGCCAGTAAGATGTATCAGTTTGGTGTGTGATTAGAATCTGGACTACTCATAGTACTTGGACACATGACATGCCATCTGATCGGTAGCCCTGCAGCAACACAACAGACATTTATATTTTTAGAAGACACACGGAGTAAGGAAATCTGTCAGATACAGGTCTCCAACATATTTATGTTTCCTGTACACTGATTCTGTGCTTTACTGACATCTGAAACCATGCATCCCACTAAGCTCTCACATGATCCTATCTCAATCAACAAATCTTTCATGTGTCCAGGATGCTGCTAAGTGGAGTGATCATTTACGTATTTACGTCCTGCTATTGTGGATATGCGAATTTTTGGCTTTATTTAAAGTTTGGCTGACAGGGTACATTGCTAAGGTGGCAAAGTACCATGTCCACTAAACTGTTTGTCTTCCCGCTCTATTATGAGTCAGATGAACTTCCCATCGGTGGAAACGATGTCCTGGTGAATATTAGGCTGTCGGTCAATAGATGTCAGCGACTTGCGAAACAGTTGTTTCCTATTTG
Source organism: Lissotriton helveticus (assembly GCF_964261635.1). Classification (NCBI taxonomy): domain Eukaryota; kingdom Metazoa; phylum Chordata; class Amphibia; order Caudata; family Salamandridae; genus Lissotriton; species Lissotriton helveticus. The sequence continues at coordinate 1,535,414,187 of NC_136067.1, forward strand.
GGACCACCAAGAACACCCTGGCGGTCTAAACAGGAACAAAATACAAATAACCTCCGCCAACATGGCCAGAAAACGGAATTCCTACCAAATGCTAAATTAAAGCTGCTGCTTGTATTTTGTATATGAGCTGTAAAATTTCAAGTGCATATACTTTCTCGTTCTATGCAATGGTGTGCCACTTTTAAAATTAACCTAGACCAACACCCTTTAGGCCCAAAGAGTCAAGTTTTGAAAGAAGTCTTCGGCAATTTATAAGATAAATTAATTCAAAATAAATTGATTGAATACCTAACATTGTTTTGTCAGAGGAGTAAATTATGATTATTGAAGTCGGAGAGTAAAATTGGCATTCGTTAGACGGCAAAATAAATAATTTCATGGACATAAGTCATCAAAGCAAAGTTTCGTTAGGACAAAACTAATTCTCCACACCTTTGAACTAAAATATTTCTTATATTTGTTGAGTTTCATTAACTTATTTTTCATAAATAAAAATTTGCATTCTGACAATGGCAACATAATGATTACAGAATAATGTGAAATAGTTTATAGAAAGGGATAAATTCCTTGCCACGCATAGAAGTAAAACAGTGACAATGTGATATTATGCACATTCATTGATAATCTGAGAGTCAGTACAACACAGCACCATAAGCAAGTTAGCAATACATAGATCGGATTGTTAGACATCTGGTGCTTTCTGTGCTCACATGGCTGACTATTTCTCCTTACAGAGCTGAGAGTTGTTTATATGTTGTTATACTCGTCTCGAAGCCCCACTACTGGCTGATATTGAAGGTTTTACTCTCTCGCACTCTATCTCTCACTCTCTCTTGTTTGTCGATACAGTTCAGCTCTCTGAGTAAGGCTGGGGTCTTTATCAAGACTACAGGGCTGCTTTGTTGTTTTGTGTAATCTCCAGTGCCAAAAACATTGCCTATTATCAATTCCGGTTGGGAGTGGTTGCCTGTTGTGATTGGAGTGCGGTGAAGGTTATATTTCTGTCAATGCCACCTATAATTTGTTAAGTGTATTTTCTGTGTAAAAAGTGTCTTATTATTTCAATGTTTTTGCAAATAAAGTGCAGAGTAGATTTATATTCCGTTTTTCTAATTTCTCTTGTTTGTCTGCCTAGGTGTCTAACCGACTATTCTTGCAAGTCTCAGGGTGAATCAGGCAGGTAAACAAATCGATGCCTACAGGCCCATGACTATAGATAAGTAATTTATGATTTAGATACATGTTAGACCAGTCAGCCTTAGGGTGGCCTTCCACTAAACTTTTTGCCTTCACTTCCTATTTTGCTGAATTTGATATTGTAAGCATTAGGACTCTGTGCATTTTACCACTGCTAACCAGTGCTAAAGGGATTGTGCTCTCTTCCTTAAACATGGTGAAATCGGCTTAGACCTGATTGCCATATTTAATTTACTTCATTTTCAGTATTGTGAGGCCTACCCCTCCAATAGGCTAACATTGCGTTGTTTTATCACATTTAATAAATGCTAAAGTTTGATTGGGAGCAGGTAAAGATTTCATGTCTGAGAAATTGTAATTTAAAACACTCTTTAATATTAAATATTAATATTAAAGTCGGATTTTAAGAAAGTTGATATTATCCTGACCTAATTGGTTCCTGCAGCCTGTTCCTGAGTCACATGACTGGATGTAGTTGGCCGTTGGACTTTGTTTATACCTCCCACACAGCCAAACATTAGAGGGATTAGGTGTGCCTGGCAAGGCCATCACTGGCAGCATGGGTTAGTACAGGGGGGTCTGGACACTTGCAACTGAATAGGTTGTGCTCTGCCTTCAAACACAGGACTTTGCACTTCTTCATTGTTCATGCAGCCAGAAGGAAACTTTGAGAGTCCCTTAAAGGGAGTTCTCTAGAAAGTTCTCCTAAATCAAGGTTTAAAAAATAACATGCTCAGACCCCTTCTTCAGTTCGCTTTCTGGACCTGTGGAAGGACTCTCAGAGGACTGCCTGCTGCTCTGACCTACTGTGTACTTCAGAGGACTGCTTTGCTGCACCTGGATGGACTGCTTTGCTGCCTGAAGACTGGCTTGAACCCTCAGCGGCCTGCCCTGCTATTTGAGCCCTGCTCCACTTCTTGAATCCAGGACTACCAGAGTGACTCCAAGGGTTAGCTGGCTGGCCTCCGGACCAGAGCCTCAGGACAGAAAAGGTTACAACCATTTTGTACCTGCACCTGGACCCAGCCTGAGTAAATCCTTACTCCACAAGTGGTGCCCTGCCAGTCCTGGACCCCTGGTGGTGGTGTTAAAGGTGCCTAATTAGCCCAAACCAAAAACTTGGCACCGGGAAGTTTTTTGCCCAAAACTGCTCTGAGAACTGAGAGAAGACCAGAACCAACCTACTTATCTATCCTCCCAAGGTGCATTCCTGGTAGCACTGACTTTAAGGCAACTCCTGCTACATTCTCCACAGCAGCAAATCCTGTTCAGTGGTCCTTCGTCAAAGCAGTATCTGGACTTGTGGAACACTCCACAGCTACAGCCTCCAGTTTTGTCCTGCTGGAGAGTTTCAACTTCCAAAAAAGACACTAAGTCCACTTGTATAGATCTTCACTGTGACTTTATTCAGTGGCTCCCCAGTGATGACACCTCTTCCTCAGACACCACCTGCAGCTTTGCCCCACTGAACCTCTACTTTCTCAGACAACTTTTGTTCAAATTTCTTCCAAGTCCGAAGGTAAGTGTTGACCGGGACCAATACACTTTTTCTATCTGGTTTGCTCTCCATTGTGGGTGGCCATATTTTTTACTTTGACCCAGTCTTGCTCGACTAAATGTCCATGGTTGGCACTTTGATTGTTAAGGAACTATTTTTTACCTTAAACTCTAAAGTAATAACTCCGGTTCTACTGATTCGATTTTTGCTATTTTAATGTCAAGAATTTTTGAATATACTCTATTTTTCTAAATTGGTGTGGGATTTTTCTTGTGTGTCAAAGAGTTTTTAAATAAACTCAATTTTGCTAAATTAGTGTGGGATTTTTCTTGTGTAGTGTTTTCACTGTATTACAGTTAGTGTGCTGCACAAATTCTTAACACATCACTTCTATGTTAAGTCTGACTGCCTTTGTGCCAAGCTAGCCGAAGGTTAAGCCCCGATTAATTTAGTGACTTGTGTGGTTCACCTTGACAGGGATTGTGGCTCTTACTTGAACAGGGTTAACACCCATTCAACCAACATTCCAATTTCTCACTATACATTATTTATTAATTTGGTAGGTTTGCAACAAGTTTTGTGCCAAATTTCAGTTACATAATAGTGCTACATTATGGACAAGGCAAAAGCTGTTCCCTAATTACCTTTTCTTTATCTAGTGCTGATTTTTAGCCAAGTCTTTATTATTCAGTCTTCAAATGTATTTTGAAATGCATATAGTTTGATCACGGTCTCTATTTTTGCTTGGGGGTTCTCAGGAGTTATTTCAGGCCATTCAGCGATGAACCTCACTGTTTCAGCCATTTGAAGGAAGAGTCATTCTGTTATGTACCCCAATATAGGCCTAAATAGCTAAATAACCTTTCACCTACATTTGTCCTACCTTGCTGTGTCTAAATGTTCTAGCACTGACCTTTTGCCCATTTATGTGGTGAATAAACGTCAATTGGTTTCCTTGAAACTAGCCTCATTTATTATGCATGAGGATTCTTAGCATCATACACACAGCGATTGTGTTAGGAACCCCAAGGCTATCTTCATGGTATAAAAGAAACATTCATACGCTACAACACAGTATCTGCTACATGCAGATAATCACAAAGCACACAATACTGTAGTACAGAAACAATAGTAAAGGGCACTAATACACAGTGAGCTCCATGGAGAGACCAGACCATATACTAAAATAGTGGTATAAGAACCACGACTCGAGTCAAGACAGTGTATAGAGGATGTAGAATCGCTGGGACCCCAAGGAACCACCCGAAGTGTGTAAGTTGGGACCCCAGGGAGGATGGATGCAGTGTGGGAGCACGACCATGTGCGCCGTACAATTCTATGGGAGAGTTGTGATTACAGTTTCAAAGTTTGAGGACCCTTCCCAGTGGACTTTGAAGAAACCCTGCGGAAGTTAGGAGGTTGGAGAGCCACCCCACCTGTGGATGCCGTAGTACCAAAGTTACCTATCCCAGGGAAGCGGGTGCATAGGCCTGAAGTGGAGTCAGAAACTCGCCGTCGATCTCTATGGAGGACTTCGAAGAAGAGCCACTGCAGGGAAGGAGCAAAGTGTCATATGGAATCCAAAGGTAGTTTATTGGTGAAGAGTACCTGAAAGCAGAGGGAACAGAGTCTGGGTCACTCAGGAGAGACCAGGGGCTGGGTAGATGAATGCCCACCAATGTCAGGTGCTCCAGGTGTGTTGAGGGAGTTCTTGACTCTGCAGCAACAGGGACCAGGAGATGTCAAGGATGACCAGAAGCTGGATGTGAGCTGTTCCATAAACGATGTTGAGTGCTGAGGGGTCGGTGTCCAGCGGGAGCACAAACAAGCCTTGGAAACGGCTACCCACGTTTGAGGTCAAAGAAGGTTACGGTTTGGACCAGCAAGGTCCAGGAGACTCACCAAACACAGGGAAGTCAGGGCAAGCCTGGGACAACTAGAGGAGCCCAAGAAAAGCAGTATTTACCCTCAATGGGACCCACAGGCTGGAGGCACAGGAGTTGCGAGGGGACTTCAAGCAGTTTCACAAAGCATCAGCCCACTGAGCACTTGGTGCAGGGAGACAGGAGTTCTTTGTAGGAAATAGTGCCAGGTTAGGGCTACTCGGAGCCCAGTGTACTTGTTTGGTAAACGCCAACAAGCAGGAGCGCTTGCAAATGAATGTGGTGCACACTTGTATGGGTATTGCAGCCCCCCCAAGGGAATCTGACCGCAAACTTGGTGAGAAGTCAGCTCAGACCTCGAGGGAATTGGAAACCCACCTCCTGTGTTGCTGGAGCCTTTGGAGTCCGTAGGAGCTCAGGAGCAGCAGACCGGTCAGTCGTGATGTGGTGCCAGCGGTTGCAGGGGAGTGACTCCTTCACTTCGAGAGAGATATCTTTGTTAGTCCTTGATGCTCCACAGGTCCGGCACAGAGCCTGTGGTGCATGGGCACAGACGATGCTTTGGATGGCGTGGGAGACAAAGTTGGGCCCAAACAAAGTCCAGCGAAGTCCAGAGTGTCCAGGTGATAAAAGCTCTGTGGTTTCTGGTTCAGAATCTTGTCCACATCAAATCTAGGGTCCTACACCCATGTAAGCCCTTTTGTACCCACAGGAGAGGGTTGGACAGATTCAGGTGGGACAGGGGGGAGGTTACTCCCATGTCCTTTGTCCAGTTTGTTGCCAGAGCAGGAGCCAACGGCTTTCAGGACTGGTTTGAACTGGACTATGCACAGGCACACCAAATGTGCCCCTTATGCAGACTTTCAGTCACTGGCAAGCACACCCACCCAGCCCTAATACACTAAATCCTGTCTGGGAGGTGGTCATACCTCCCTGTGACAGGATGCCTATTGTTCCACCTTCCTCTGCTCGAGGAGCTTCGCTCAGCAGCAAGAGGGCAGAAATGTGTCTCTGGTCAGAAGCAACCATTTTGTACTACCCAGGACTAGAAGGCTGGTACCAAGAACACCAGGGACCCAACAACTCGCTTCTGAGGGCAGGAATCACACCGGTTACTGGTCTGGGGGTATGATTCCACAAGGTTTGACAACAAACAGGATAGGGTTACTTTTAGCCGTTTTAGAGTTGGTCAGTACGCGGTCCCATAATGCCACTCTATATGTCGTAAATGGCTTATCCACTGACAACCTGGGAGAATGGACTCTGTAGGCTGCAGGGGTGTCCTACTCCTGCAGTGGCACCCTCTCACTTAGACTCTAATAAAAGAGAGAGGGACCCAAACCTAAAGGGATAGGGTACCAACAAACGACTTTATGTCAAGAAAATTTCCCTTTAGGTAAATCAATTTAACGAACATCAACTTCTCAGTGACATAGAAGAATAACATATATTTTAGACAAAAACAAAATTACAACCCTGGAGACTAGGAAACTAAGAGCAATGCATAAGGTTTAAAAACATGAGATAACAGTGATTTCAAAGTAAGCACAGTTTATTCATACATAAAATTTTAATAAAAATTACATAAAAACACAATAAATTTGGGAACACAGAGAATATAACAAAGGGATGAATCAAACCATAAATACTCCTAATCAAATTCATACACCTAAAAGCAGGAAATACACAAAAGATCCTAAATCAACAGTTAATAGTATTATTCCCTTCAATTCAACGCGTTTCGACGGACATTTAACCTATCGCCGTCTTCATCAGGAAATATAGTCTGTATTCCCAAGCAATCTGCAATCACATAAAAAGTGTCTTAGTGCTTTCACCATGGCATTGTTAAAATTATCCTGTACATTAAATCAAAACACAGTATCACTTAAATAAACCCAGCTCTTGCTCAAAATAACGCAGCCTTTCCATAGTTTTTCAACACAGATTGTCAGACAAATCAGTTTTTTACACACAAAAAGTTATTACAGCCACATTCCTTTCTACTTAGATGTGTACATCTACATACTAATAACATAATATTGATAACATAATGGTTATGAAAGTCACTTCAGTAATACATGAACCTGGATTAAATGCAATCTAGATATAGCATTTCATATTCTATTTGTCCTTATTCAGCATGGTTCATCCTGAAGAATACCAGGTGGTATAATAACCACATCTTATACACTGGTTGTAGACTAGGGGCTATCCACCTCTCTCACCAAATATCTAGCGAGAATACCCGTACACCCACCTTATATATTAAGCACGTCACCCACGTGAGGCGAACAGTTGCTATTTGCACGAACGGTATGCCCTCTCTCCGTAGGGCTGCAGAGAGATATAACTCCGCAGCTGCATAGGGGAAGAGAGAAAACACCAAAATGTAGGTCATTTCATCTGACTGCCTAGCTCTCAAACACCTAATAGTGCAAGAGCAATGTGACCTAACCCCTTAGCCTCACTCTTCTGAAATTAAATAGCGCAAGCGCAGGCGAACTTACATTCAAAATCCGAGGTTCGAAAAACCCTTTCAAGTTTAAAACAGATAGTGATTCGGCGAATAATCTCTCTGTGGGATAACACGAAAAACGCATTGTAAATAAATTCTGAGAAAATGTTTTAATTGTCATAATAACCACTCTTCTTAATTCCATATACTTACATCTAATGTATTAAAATCCAGAGTACTCGCGGGAGATTTCTTGGATCTCAGCTAGTTTGTCATAGTTAAATGGGCTCCCAGCCGGTTTTATCGCTGAAAAACGAAAGTTCGACCTCTTTAGAAAATTATTATAATAAAAGATACCTGCATTCGCCCTAATGTCAGAGATCACTTACTGAACAGCGCGTAAATAGCGTCACTGAACACCGACGTTTCCTTGCTCTTGTAGGGTAATAATAAATCCTCTACGAGCTTCTGTAGGGAAAGATAAGGGGCTACATTCAGTAACACACTTGCGCCACCCAGGACTAATGTCCCTATCTCCCACCAGGCATGAACATACCGTGTTTGCTGGAGCCACTGTCGACCCGCGAGTTCCTCCGCTCGTATCCGGCTGCAAACCTATTGCCTGCAAGGCTGTTTAATTTAAATACCTGAAAGCGCCCCAATTCCAAAAAGGGTGTGGTATTCGCTTTGATACTATCCCCGGAAGCACTCTTTTAGAGATAAGAGGAAGGACCACTGAGAGTCCTACGTTCCTCGCCGAACTACACTCAGCATGGACATAGAGAAAAGCCTCACAGTGTCCAAACGGCTGAGCGTGAATAAATCAAATTACCACACAGGAGCACATATAATTATTTAATTATGTTACGGCTACTTCCAGGAAGAATCGCCGATATTTAGTATTACGTATGCTACAAACTCCCTGTCTATGTACTAAATTAGTGGAAAGTCCACCACCGCATATTTCTTGCAATATTACGAGTCCATGTTGGGATAATCATGTCTCTCACCCAAATCCTGATGCAACAGTAATTGAACTTAGAACCAGGCACCCTGCCTTCAGGATTGTTAAGGCCTGCTATAGGGGTGACTTATAGGTTTTAAGTTCAGTGACCTTAGATATAGTAAACCTATATCTAAATTAAGAGGTGCATGCACCATTTTACACAAGCTGCAATGGCACGCCTGTAGTTCCATTTTGCATGGCCTCTCATAGGTCGCATAATACGTGCTTCAGCCCAAGGTAGGCCTCTGGGGTACCTATGCCCTGGGTACCTGGGTATCATATACTAGGGAAAGACAGGGCTACCCCAGTATTCAATCTGGAGTGTACCTAAGTACATGCCATAACAGTTTAGGGAGAAAGCAGATAGACTGGGGTCCTGATTAGCAGTCATACTAGTCAAAAACAGTATCACATGAAACAAAAAGTGGGGGTAATGATAAGTAGCAGATCCTACTTTCCTACGCTCTGCATAAAGGTTCTAGCACTGAACTTCTGCTCAGTTATATGGTGAATAAACATCGATTGGTTTACTTTAAACTAGCCTCATTTATTATGCATGAGGATTCTTAGCATCATACACACAGCGATTGTGTTAGGAACCCCAAGGCTATCTTTATGGTTTAAAATGAACATACCTACACTAGATAGACAGAGGAGAAGCATCCACGGTGACACAAGACACTGGGGTCCCAGCATGCAGAAGCTGCAAAACGCATCGGTATGACATCCCTTGTGTGGTGACCAACTTGAGACCATGACAGGGTCCTTCTTTCTCTCCCATCACATAATAGGGTTTCCTCTTTCCTAGGGGATTCCTGGCTTTACACCCACTTACATGCTAGGTACACTTCGATAGGGTCAGCACGCTTGATTACTGTCATGATTATATGCCTGCATATATTCACTGTTTTAGCACCATGGTAGAATTCTACCTTCTATTTATTCTGTTGGTGCTTGCAATCTTATATTGACCACGATTCACTGAGCGAAAAGTACTGCTCTATTTCCACTATCCATGAAGGATCAAGGGTTGTCATGTTTGATAGTTGCCAGAAACTTTTCGCTCCTTGGTAAGGTTAGGGGGCTTATGCTGGCATTTGAGCTAGCAAGTCTCAAGGGCTAAGATATCCTCGGGGGTGTCCGGAATTAGTCTAGACACCAATCCCTTAGTTTATGTTGGATGTATGACGTTACAACGCATACTTTTACCACGCATACCATTACAACGTGGTTTTTACCACGCATACCATTACAACGCATAGCGCTTTGGGGTGCTGGATAGTGAATAGTTTAATTTACTATTCCAACTCCAGTCCCCGTGGACACTAGGGAAGGTTATTGGATAGTAAATTAACCTATTCCCTATCCTAGAGCGCCCCCCAGCGCAATGCGTTGTAATGGTATGCGTGGTAAAAACCGCGTTGTAATGGTAGTGCGTGGTAAAAAATGCGTGGTAAAGGTTGTATACCGTTTAGGTTGTCTAAACGCGCAGATCCTAATTATTTTAGGAACTACATGACATGGTGCCGCCAGCTTTGCTTTGGTTCTTATTTATTGGTTGTTATAAATGGGATTTCTGGTAAGTATGAGTGAATTTTGCGGATCTGCGGACCGCGAATTCGCGCAAAATCGCAAAAAAATCTGCGAATTTGCGGATTTTCCAGCGAACTCGTGGATTTTTTTGCGATTTACACTGGAGTACTTTCTACTGGTTAAAGCACACTTGCCCAGCCTCGACCGTGCACACTAATGTTTTGGGCTGATTAAAACATTACTGAATTTGAGCTTCAACTCGGGCACCTGCTATATCTGTAAGTGCTTCCTGTTGAGGTTTAATTTTTGTGACAGGAGCCTCGTGCCAGAATGAATCCTGCCCTGCATAGTTACCCACGAAGATGCCACCGTTTTGTGCAATACCTCTACTCAACTGGAGTACTTTACTGGCTATTCAGTAAGTGCTACCTCGTTGGGTAAATGTAAAGTGCTTTTCCTACACTGCAGCTGCGTAAAGGGCCAGAGGATTTGTCTCCACTGACCATGTGTGTCTGTAACTGTGTTTTTCTTTTTTTTTTTTAAACATTTTATTAGGTAAGTGAAAGGGTTACACAGCATCATGCCTACAACCAGTCGTTTTGCCGGCAGCGCTTAAAGACAGTATGTGCCATCAGCATCAAAAATAGCAATCAATACTTGTTAACACAGCAAGCGGCCTACAACCACTCCGGGCCGGCCGCGTCTTAACATATAAGCATTAGACAAACGTATGTGTGCATGATAAAACCCATACAATAAAAGGAAAGAATTGCGATGAACACAGAAGCTCCTTGGCAATCTCAAATCTAGGAAGTTATAATCAGCAAGGAATAGTTAGCACATCTTAACACAGTGACCCCATCATACGATATATTCAGACATACTTAAAACTACCATGGAAAAATGAGAAGAGGAGCGCCCAGGAGCCCCGACAATACGAAACATCCCACCGGGGTATAACATAACTCAGAGGCCATCAATTAGTGCACTGCATGCAGGAAAGGGCATCTAATGCGCCGAATGACATGGCAAGAGTGTGCATTCACCTAAGCATTAGCACTCGGTCGGTCGTCTGTTTCAACACGGGATAGTAGGTAAGCCGCGAATGACGCCCATATATCTCTGGGCCGAGAACTGCTAGGTAGAAGTTCAGCATAAAGGGCGGATTGCTCCTGGCAGTGAATCATGTCTGCAAGCCAATCTTTAAATTTCGGTGCTCTGCCCCTACCCCACTTGCAGGCTATGCGTCGTTTGGCCATCAACAAAGCAAGTGCTATGAATCTGCGATGCGCTATTGGGACCTGTTTGACATAGCCCAGTAGTGCGATTAAGGGTGTGGCCTCAATGTGTGCATCAGTTATCTGATCAAGGGCTGTGAAGACATGGTCCCAATACTCAAAAACGGTAGGACATTCCCAGGCCAAGTGCAGAAAGTCAGCCTGTGGTGCATGACACCTATCGCAGTGATCTGTGTCTCGTAGTTGGTGTCTGTGCATACCAGCTGAGTGCAGTATAATCTATGCAAATATTTATAATGTAGTATCCGAAATCGACTACTGGCAGATACACGCTCCGTTTGCGAGAAACAATATTCCCACTGCTCCTCTGTTATGGCTGTTCCCAGTTCAGCCTCCCATTTAGTACGGGATGGCAAGTCTATTGTCGTGGGTCTTGTGTGTGTGATCCGATAAATAAGTGAGACCAGCCTTCTAGGTGAGGATTGCTGTAGCATAGCGTGTAATGGAGGGAGCATTGGGGGTTCAGCAGGAAAGTCAGTGTGCAGCGCTCTCATGCCTTGTTTAAGTCTGATATACAGAAAACTATCTAATGGAGTATGGTGTGCATCCTTGAACACCTCATCCGAATCGCTGAATATACCATCAGTGTAGAGATTCCCCCAAGTTAAAATGGACACGCGTCGTTGCATCTTGTGGAAGACAGCCTCCTGTAAAAGTGGCATGTTTGGATGGTAAGCCAGAGGGAGCAGTGGCGAATATAGCAGTGGGAGATTGTACAAGCTCGTTAGCCGTTGCCAGGCTGTGATCGTGGCGTTCACTGTAGTCTGCATGCGCTCTCGAGCCTTCAGCGGCATATAGACTGCCCCTTAATCGGAACCGGGTGTAACAGCCAGTAATCAGCTGCAAGTTGTAGCATGTGTTTGGGCTGTCGAATCCAGAAATATAAATAGTGTGCCTGAGCGCTAAGATTATAAAGTTCAAAATCAGGAATGCCAAACCCACCCGCAAAATAAGGTCTAGTGAGTATGGACCATTTCAATCTGGCTTGTTTGCCGTTCCATACCAGCCTGCTCAGCTCTGATCAGAGGGATGTAAAGAAAGGTCTGCCTGGGGAGTAGGGAATATTTAAGAACAAATGGAGTAATTGGGGTAGAATTACCATCTTAATCAAGGACGCTCTTCCTGCCATTGAACGCGGGAGAGTTATCCAGCAGTCAATTTATCTGAACGCCAGACAGACGCCCAAATATCACAAATTCTCTCAGGAGGGTGTTCAAATTGTATTGTGAGTCCCAGACGTATAGAGTAATGTCGTCAGCGTACATGGAGATTAATATCTGCCTCATGTTGCATCGGAGGGCTAAGTCATTGTGGCGCTGTCGTAGACGAGCCGCCAATGGTTCTGTAGCGAGAGCAAACAAGAGCGGAGACAATGGGCACCCCTGACGCGTGCCCCTGGTGATCACAAATTTTTGTGAGAGCTGTCCATTAATTAGTACCTTCGCACCAGGCTGATGATACAACAGGCGTATCCATGATAAAAAACAAATTGGGGAAGCCCATGCGTGACAATATTCCAAAAAGGAACGGCCACTCGAGCGAATCAAAAGCTTTCGTAGCGTCCAGAAAGACCGCTGCAAAGGGTAGCTCAGGGGCCACATTATGCAGCAATGTAAAGAGGGTCCTCAGGTTATGGGAGGTGGATCTACCAGGAACAAATCCAGACTGATCTGGTAATATCAGGTGTTCCAACAAAAGACTCACTCGGTAAGCGATGAGTTTGGCCAAGATCTTAGCATCACAATTAAAGAGGGAAAGGGGTCGATAGGACCCACAACGGTGAGCGGACTTATCTGGTTTTAACAATGAAATAATGAGTGCTTCCCTCATAGAGGCAGGTAGAGACCCCTTGTCAAGCGATTCTTCATAAACTTCACGTAGAATGGGGGCCATCAAATCAATGTAAGTTTTATAAAATTCTACGGGTATGCCATCCATCCCTGTGGCCTTACCCGACTGAAGGCCCAATATGGCCTCTCGCATTTCATCTAATTCAAAGCGCGCACATAGAAATTCCCGATGTACATCACTGAGCCATCCAAGTGCTACGTCTCCCAGATACGCATCCAGGTCTAAATTTTGGGAGCCAGAGGTCGTGTATAGAGCTTCATAATGGTCAGTAAAATCACTAAGAATGCTCGCAGTGTCACAGTGGCATGCGCCTTCCCGTCCTTCTATCTCCAACACAAAATTGGAGTATTTGGGATGCCGGACTGCGTCCGCCAAGGCCTTGCTAGGGCGTTCCCCCTCACCATACCGGCAAGCCTGCCAGTGCTTCCCCCTGAAGTGTGTTTCTCTTTGTGCCTCTTCCATGTAGTCATTAAGCGTGGATCAAAATTTTTCTCGCGTTTCACCATTCAATGTACACCTCAGAGTAGCCTCCAGATCCTGAAGCTCTCGCTCTAGTCTAGACAGAGTATTAAGGATATCTTTGAGGATCCCTGACTCCTTAGAGATGCAGTAACCTCTTATAGCGTCCCAAATCGTGGCTACACTTTGAACTGACCCCTTGTTTCGCCCAAAGAAGTCCTACACTTCCTCTCGCAGCTCCTCCTGGAAGACTATATCTAAAAGCATGCCCACATTAAGCCGCCATGCGCTGCGTGGGGGGCTAAAGTCAGCGTATGAAAAAGCAAGCCTGACGGGGGCATGATCAGAATATGTCCTGGCCAAGTGCTGAGACTGACACAATGCGGGTCCAAGACCCCAAGAGACAAGCCAAAGATCCAGCTGGGCCCAAGTGGCGGCATAAGCCGTGAAGTGTGTACCTACCTGTCCAAGGGATGCAGGTGTCACCAGGCATCTAGCAACTCGTTATCTTCTATGATATCCTTAAGCAATAAACTGGATTTAGTGCGATGGTGTGGGGCAGGGTGCGATCTGTCCAGGGCTGGCGCATATGTGACATTAGTCGCCTCCCCATATAATGTGTGTGGACCCTATGCGTCGTATCGCCTCCCACAGGGAAGACAAGAATTCGGGGGTGTCTAAATTTGGCCCACAGCAACACACCAATGTAACCGATTTCAGGCCCATACGTCCCCAGATCATGCAATACCGTCCTTGATCGTCCCTAGATGAACCCACCAGGTGAAAGGGAACTTGTTTCTTAATTAGGATCGCAGTGCCCATTGCGTAAGATGAATAAGAAGAGAAGACGCTATGCGCAGCCCAACGGGAGACAAAGGAGTGGGGCCTAAGAGGTGAAAAATGTGTTTCTTGCAGCATTGCTCTATGGGTATGGTGCCTATCCAGGTATGCCAATATGTGCCGCTTTTTCCTATGGTCCCCGAGCCCCCTGACATTCCACGTAAGAACGTTTAGTCGTGTGCCGGCATCGTTAGCCATGAAACTTCAGGGTATGTGTAAGAGCTAGTAGGGTATGTGGTGTCGATTAAACTGAGACATACCAAATACTTCCGTATGTCAAAATTACTCATGTATATAAAAACCTCAACTTGTACAAACCTGCCTAACCTTCCCGTCCAACCCCCCACCCACTGAAGAAACCCCAACTTGCCAGTAGAGAAACCCCTCCCAACCCTCCCTACCCACCCAAACCAGCAAACACAAAGAACAAACCTCGGCAGCTCTTGTGGCCAGGCAAGTGATGGGGAATACCTTTTGGAGGCCATCTAGGCGGCAACACAAACCACCCCTTGCCCTCGGAGCTCGTGTAAAAAAACACTGCAACTCCAACAGGCATATGGGGTGCCCGGCGAGTCATCTACCGGCAGCCCTTAGGAGTCCCCATCTCCGCTAGCTTACAGTTCAAACAACCTCTGTCCCAATGTGAACAGACCATACCTGCAGGAGCCAGTATGCAATTCAAGTTAAGCATAGATCAGAGCACCTTACTGTTCATAGCACAGCTTGAAGCTGTGGGAGAGGGAGTGTTTCAACCAATTATTATGTTCTTGACAGGTTAACAGGACTTCTATATCCACGTGTGGAGAGTATTCTTCAGGTATCTCACTTTCAATGTGAGTGTGAAACAACTTTGTGCCTGCACCTGCAGGAGGGAATCTGACCCAAGAATCTGACCCAAGCTTGAAGCTGTGCTATTTTCTGTGCTATTCAGAATGGCATTTACTCAGGTTTAGTGGGCATCCTTCCAATGACTGTGGGCTGATTTTTGATGCAGTCACTTGAGGTTGACCTGCTTGAGTGACCCCTGTAGGTTGAATTGTAAGTGTTTGTATTACAAACTGTGTGAGGTTTCTGTACAGTTTTACTATGTCTTTGTAAAGTGTTTTGTAAGTCTGCTACCAGCAATATATCAATTTCTCAATATGGTGTGTAAGCAGATAGGACCGACCAGGTTGCACCTTCTCTGCTGAGCAGATTGAGTCCCAAATTTTTGTGGTGTGGGAGAGGGAGTGTTTCTCCATGGGGTCTACTGGAAAACGCATAATACTAATGATTTGCTTGCCAATGAGGATAACTTCCCCCGATAGAGGATTGTACCAGTTGGGGTACATATTTTGCTGCCGTTTATACCAGAACTCATGGTACCCCATCAATAGCAGTTATACCAGAAGTATTGAAACAAATGCATAATGAGTACAGGTGAGAATCTGTGATTCTCGAACCGGACTCCATTTTGTTTGAGATGTTTGTGACGCAATTTTGTGTTGCCCTCACGTAGGCCTATGGAGGTAACCGAACGAACAAAGTTGCATGGGCTTCGTTGTTCATGTACGTATTAACAAGGCCTTTTCTGACTTGTGAGTGAACTGCAGGACGCTGACCCCGTCACCTGAAACTGACCCTTTGCGAAGCCAATTTCCCTGGCTGATCGTTGTCTGAGATTGCCAATCAATGTTCAGGATATCGTTAACTTTAGTGCTCTTGTACATATCTTATCTTATTCAGCATCTGAATTGTTTCTTTTCTTATGTCTTTTCATTACATGGGTAGTGCTTTCAATTATGAGTTTGAATTTGGGACATTCCTAATAATTAACTTGTGGGTTGGTACAATGTAAAGTGAGCTTTTTATGATGTGATAATGTGTGGGAAAATGTATTTCATTCGTCAGTATTTGTCGCAGTGGGTGTGCATTTGTAATGAGAAAAATATGTATAAAAAGAGATGTCTTGCTCTACGAAAATTTAGCAGTTTCCTGAGTTGCACACCGTGTTGTATTGCTGGGATTACTGTTACTAGCTACAGCTAATAAATTTGATCTCTGACGCCAGCCAGAATTATTCCATGTCTCTGTATACCAAGACAGGAGAACCCGAAGACTTTGGGTGTGCCCCTGGAGCTGCTGGGTTCTAAAAACCCGGTTCTTCAGTTGGCGCCCAACAGCGGGGCGACTACAGCGGTACCGGTCCAAGCCCGAGGATCGTGAGGAGCCACGTGAGAAAATTCTGGAGGAAGGCCAACCACTTCATCGACCCCTGTATGTCGACGTGGACCGTAGGTTTTTGCTGCGAGGCTTCCCGCTTTCTGACGGCTACGAAGGACTGCTGCCCTGACTGTCGCCCTGTCTTGGACCCTTGATTGATCCTTTGTAAAGCGAGACGATAGACGGTCTTCTGGTGGCGTGACAGATACTTTGGTTAAGTATAAGTGGGTCGCTCCCACGACCTTTGTTTTGGTTCTTGGTTTTGATTCGGTTATTGCAATAGTCGAAGCCGAGGGGCTTGTATATTTACGAGTGTATCGATAGTTGATAACCCCTTGAAGTTTGAAGCTAGACTAGTGAGCTATAAGATGCCTGGTCTTAGCAAATTTGGGAAATGGTTTAGTTGTGGTTGTAACAGGGATTCCCGATTGGAGGATTCGTGTCCGATACCTCCGGTTGGAACTCCGACTTATGAGCTCTATTCAAAACACGGAGTGGGTCCTATCACTTATAATGAAGTGTGGGTTCGCTATACAAAGAAAGATGGTGTTTTACGATGGCCCCAATATGGTAGTTTCGAATTAAATATTTTAGATAATTTGGAAGTTGCGCTATTTAGGAAGAAACCCCGGCCGGTGATGTTTGATTCTTTCCGCCTTTGGCGTAAGGATGCCAAACAGCGAGAAATTAAGCAAGCAAAGAGAGATAGGAAAGATAAGAATATGTCAGTACTACAAGCTGCTAGGCAGTTTAAAGTAGATGAAGAAGATCGAGTGAGTGAAGTCTCAGATAGACAACGCTGCATGGCCATTGATAAGTGTTATCCGGCCTTGCCGCCTTCCCTTTCAAAAGTGAATGAACACCTTGAAAAAGATCCTTTGATCTCTCATTTACTGAGATTACCACCCCCTTATGTGCAGGGTGCTACTGCACCTCCATTAACCCCGGTTGTTGCACCCCTTGTTGTTCAGCCTCTTGCTGTTGTTCAGCCACCCGTTGCACAGATGGTTCTCCCTTCTACGGCGCAGCCCCCTCTAGGGCTGCCTGCTTTGTCACCAACTTTGCCTCAAACTCCTTTGCCTTCCACTCCTGTATCTCTGACTTCTGTTACTTTTGTCCCTACTCCTCTTTTGCCTCAAAACACTCTTTCTCCTGTCCTTATGTCTGCTTCTTCTCCTTCTGCTCGAAAACGAATGACTGAGACTGTTGCTAATCTTTTGTCTCCACTCTTTTGGTCATTGAATCTGACTCCTGTTTTGGAACGTAGGCTGAGTCGTAGTCAGTTTCCAAGTCCCGAAGAGCGGGCAGTGTTGAATCTTTTGGCTCGTAGATGGATTTTAAATGCTTCCAGGTATAATTTACAAGCGGTAATGGATGTTTTCTTACAGTGGGAGCCGCCGAAGCAAAGGTATGTTTTTGAAGTAATGTGTACGTTTCTTCGTCAGGAATGGGAAAATAATGAGTTGGGCCCGCTTCCGCAGGAAGTGCTTGATGTTCAGTCAGAATTTGCTTAAGGGACGATGGTGGAGTCTGATGTTGAGGAAGCCGTAGAGACGATACTCGTTTTTTAGTCTAGATTACCGCCTCAGACATTGTATGAACCTGATTCCTCTGTTAGGAGGAACGTGAAGCAGTATCCTATGAGAGAGGTTCCCCCTGTATGGAGAGAGGCAGTTGTTGCTAATGTTAATCAGGGTATTCAGGCTGAACCAGCTCATTTTCAGCGTGTATGGGTACATGTTCCTTGGAAGAGAGCAGAGGTCTTGGCTCTTAAGCAGACCTTACCTGACCCCCGTAAAAATCCTGCTGGTTATTACAAAGAGTTGTCTCAGACAGTTGATGCGTGTATTATGAATTAAGCTGACATAGATATGTTGATGGGTAATGTAGTTCCTCAAACTTTGTGGGCGAAGATTCGTCATGAGAATCATGCGCAAGAATTAGGAGATACGTGGGCTAATATTGTTGCTGCAGATGGTCGGCAAGTAGGAGGTGCCAAACCTGAGCCCTTGGTTGCAGAATTACCTGGTAGGATTATTAATTTAATGGAAACTATGATGCCTCCTTTGCGAGTGAATTGGGATAAGTTGGCAGCATGCAAACAAAAGAAAGACGAAAGTGTGTCTGATTTCTTCACTAGGTTTGAGGAAATGTTTATCGATCATAGTGGTCAGGACATGAGCACTGAAGGTGGTCAAAGGTTGTTCGTGGACAGATTTGTCTTTAATTTGCTTCCCGAACTTTCTGATAAGTTAAAGGACTCTGAGAGTTCATGGGCTGTTTCTTCGTCAGCCCAGATATTGGCTACTGCACAATATTATGAGAATAGGGATAAAGATGAGAAGGATAAAGTAGAGAAGAAGACTAAAGAATTAAAGACGAAAGTTCTTTTGCAGCAAGCTTATCCGCCTCGTTCGAATCAGCCTCAGTTTCAGCAACCTCCACAGTTTCAGAGATTATTGCAGAAACCTGACTTTTTCGCTCCGCGATTGCCGCTAGGACCTAATCAGTGTGCTTATTGCAGAGAAGAAGGTCACTTCAAGCATAGTTGTCCGATTCTGTTACAGCGTGCAAATGGTGTATCTGGTCAGAGAGGTCGTGGTGGTTTCCAACAAGCTCCTAGGGGTAGGGGACGTGGTGTGTTTCCCCGGAATGAGCGCTCCTTTCCCCCTCAGAATTCTACAAATTCTTTTGACGGACAGAATGTTGGGACTGTTCAGTCTGCACAGTACTACATTGATGATTATTATGTCGAGAGTGAGAGTGCTGGTTATAATGATAGTTAGGACAGCCATGGGCAAAGAGAGGGAGTAGTGTCAGTTCCAGTAGACCAGACTGGACCTTATGTTGAAGTGATTACATTAGGTGTGACAGAACCTTTTCTTTTGGATACTGGTGCGACGAAGAGTTCTATTATGCACTCTAAACTTCCTGGTGCACCTTTGTCTGGCTTGACCAATGTTTCAGTAGGATTTTCTGGCGCCCCAGTTTGTAACCCGGTTTCTTGTCCTTTGCCCCTTTCTATTGGTCCTTGTGAATTGGAAGCTCCTATTATTCTAACGACTGGTTGTGGTGAGAATCTGTTGGGTCTGGACTTGCTGAAAAGACTGCATGCGACATTACATTGTTCTCCTTCGGGAGTACATCTTACGATGGGTAAGAAAGTGATTTCCCCGATGTATTTGTCTAAAGATTGTCTTCCACTGGAATTTTGTTCTCTTCCTGATACACTTTGGGCTACAGGTCCCAATGATGTTGGTCTTTTGCAGATTCCACCCTATGTTGTTACCCTTAAGTCGAATGCTAGGCTACCTCGTATTCCGTAATATAAAATCTCTAGTGATGGCGAGAGAGCTCTTCTAGCGATTATCTATGATTTGGTTGAGAAGGGTGTAGTTGAAGAAACGAGAGGTAATCTGTGTAACAGTCCTGTTTTGCCTGTCCTTAAGCGTACTGTTGCTTCTCAGCCACCTGTGTACCGGTTTGTGATTGATCTTCGAGAAGTGAATAAGATTGTGGTGCCACAGTTTCCTGTTGTCCCGTACATCACTGCTTTGTTGACTCTGATTCCTGCTTTAGCTGCTTGGTTTTCAGTTATCGATCTGAAGAATGCTTTCTTTAGCATTCCGATCGCTGAGGAAAGTAGAGATATTTTCAGCTTCTCTTTATGAGGCCGAAGCTTCCAGTTTAAGAGAGCTCCTCAAGGTTATTGTGAAAGTCCCTCCATCTATAGTCAGGCGTTGAAAACTCAGCTTGATAATTTTGTGTTGCCTTCTGGTGCTACTCTTATCCAGTATGTTGATGATCTGCTGCTCGCTGCCGATGATGAAGATATTTGTAAAGAAGCTACTCTTTCCTTGTTACGACATTTGTCTGACCTTCATCATAAAGTGTCACCTTCAAAGTTACAGTATTGCCGACAAGAAGTAACCTATTTAGTTCATCTCTTGTCGAAGGAGGGAAGACAATTGACCCCAGAATGAATTCAAGCGATTGCCCAAATGACTGTACCATCCACACAGAGAGACGTGCGTGCTTTCTTAGGTATCACCTCGTATTGTTGACAGTGGATCCCCAATTTTTCCTTGCTGGCAAAACCTCTGTTGGCACTGACTCTTAAAGATACTCCGCATCCTCTCCCTTGGTCTGATGACTGTCAGAAACGTTTGTCTGAATTACGTGATGCATTGTGTTCTGCTCCGGTGTTGGGTACCCCGGACTACAGTAAACCTTTCACACTGTATGTACACGAGAGAGAAGGTTGTGCATTGTCAGTGTTGACACAACGATTTGGAGACAAGCAACGCCCATGTGCGTATTTTTCAGTGACGTTAGATCCAGTAGCTAGAGCGTTGCCGAGTTGCCTGAGAGCTACGGCGGCAGCGGCTGTTTCTATTCGACAGTCTGCCGGTTTGGTATTGGATAATACGTTGATTGTGATGGTCCCACATGCAGTGGATACCTTATTGAATAGGACTAAGACACAGCACCTTACTAGTGCACGGCTGTCAGGTTATGAGTTGACGCTTTTGGCTAGCCATGTGCACATTAAAAGGTGCAATGTGTTGAATCCAGCTACGTTGTTACCGATTTCTGTAGAGACAGATGTTCAGGAACAGCATGATTGTGTTCTCTGGACAGAGGAGGAAACAAAGGCTAGAGTTGATTTAAAAGATACTCCTCTTTCGAATGTTGATGGTACCCTATGGGTAGATGGTTCATGTTTTAAGCTTTCGAATGGAGAGACGACTGCAGCATATGCTGTTACAACTTTAAATACAGTTGTTGAAGCAGCACGTATAGCACAGAATTCAGCGCAAACAGCAGAGTTAATAGTATTGACTAGAGCGTGTGTGTTGTCAGAAGGAAAGCGAGTGAATGTTTACACTGATAGCCAGTATGCGTTTGGTGTGGCCCATAGTTTCGTCCGTTTGTGGAGAGAGAGAGGATTTCTTACTTCTCATGGTACGAAAATTCAACATGGACAATTGGTGAATGAACTTCTTGAATCACTGACTCTACCAAAGCAGATTGCAATTGTGAAGTGTAGTGCGCATAAAAAGATTGTGGATGATGTGGGTCGAGGGAATGCGTTTTCAGATGAAGTTGCGAAAGAAAGACATGACGAGTCGAATGTATGTTGCGGGCCCTGCTAGATGGGTTATGGCTGGTGGAATGTGTGAAGACACAATAGAAAGTGTGAAGTTGATTCAGGCTGAAGCTACTGAGAAAGAAGTGAGTGTGTGGAGAGAAAGTACGGGTATGTTGGATTCACAGGTTGTTGGGTTGAGTTGTCGGAGCACCAGCGATGGTTGTTGCCTGATACGTATGTGCTCCCAGTGGTTACTATGGCTCATGGAATGGCTCACATTAGCTCGAAAGGGATATGCAAGTTGTTGGCTCCAGTATGGCAGAATGCTGGAATTCCTAAATGTGCTGAGAATTTGGTGAAGCATTGTATGATTTGCTTGATGCATAATCCTGGCAAGGGAGCCCCAACTCCAGCTGGTCATTTTGCACCCCCAACGTATCCATTTGAAGTGATAAAGTTAGATTACATTCACATGGAGGGATGAAATAATTTAAAGTATGTCCTTGTGGTCGTTTGTGCCTTATCCAGATGGATAGAGGCTTACCCCCTAAAGGATAATACTGCCTTGTCTACAGCCAAAGTTTTGCTCAAAGAGTACTTCCCTAGGTATGGTTTGCCGAGAATTGTATGGAGCGACAATGGGAGTGAATTTGTGGGCCAGATCATGAAGAAAGTGTGTGCAGGTTTGGGTATCAATCAGAAATTCCATGCTGCGAATCACCCCCTGTCCGCTGGACTTGTTGAATGCTATAATGGCACTTTGAAGTTGAAATTAGCTAAGATACAAGCGAGCTCTGGTCTTACATGGCCAGATGCCTTGCCATTGGCCCTTTTGTCAACGAGGACGACAGTACATTCTCGTGTGGGACTTAGCCCATATGAAATTGTGTTTGGTCGTCCGGCCAATGTTTGGGGTGTCCCAAGGCCTAAAAAGTACAGCGATATCGAGTACCCTATGTTGGTGGATTACTTACATGACTTGACTGCTAAATTACGTGTTCTCCACCAACAGGTCTATGACAGCTTACTGACAGCGACTGCGGATCCAGGCCACACAATTCAACCTGGTGACTTTGTTCTTACGAAAAACTTCCAACAAACTAAGAACTTGGAGCCAAGGTGGACTGGACCGCATTTAGTCTTGCTAGTGACTCGGACTGCAGTTAGGGTAGCTGGTAAAAAGAACTGGGTGCATGCCACCCATTGTAAGAAGGTTCTGTTGCCCTTACCGTATGACAAGTGGGTAAAGGGAGGTATAGCAGATTCTGAATGTGAAAGAATTCCTAGATTCGTACCTTTTAGTGATGCACATTGGAATGGACTCAGTCAGAACGTGCGGACGATGATGTTCTCCAAGCTTCTGTGCCTCCACACCTAAGACTTGACACAACGGATCCGGAAACCCTTTTTCAAGAGCAAACTGTGCCTGGCAAAGAGCGCTACAACTTAAGGCCGAGAAAGGACAAATAAATGGACAAATAAAACTTGAATTTTTTTGCTGTGAGTTACACCTTTTTCAGACAAGAGACTATTTTTCTTTTTCTTTTTCGAGTCACCATCCGGACTCAGCTGCAGGGTCGCGGTACAGCCTTAAGGAGTGAGCCGCGAATTGACGAAAGGTCTGTGGTTCATGGTCGTTAGTACGATCTTGACGCACACTTAAGTGAAGAAGGTAATAGCCATGAGCAGCACGTTAGAGGATGGAATCTTTTGTATCTGAGAAAAGTGTTGAGAGAATTGATTTTAAAATGAAAATGTGTATATTGGTTCATAGCAAATGTTTTTTAATATTGTGTTTATTGATGCTTTTGAATATTACATTGGCTTGTGTGGGTTGGATTGTCTATATTACACAACAGACGCTTGTACCTACGTCCCAACCTACTCTTTCTTTTCCTACTGTTCCTTCGTATGAGTTTCACACTTTGTCTGAACATGAGCAGACACGAAGATCAGAATTTGTTAACAATTCATTTATACAGTTGTTGCATCAGCATCAGCTAGTAGTAAATACAACGAACTGCTGGGTATGTGGTCTTATGCCGCATACGACAGATAAGAAATGCCATATTTGGTTTTGCCTTTTTCGCCTAATGGGTCAGTATGGGCACTCCAAGCAATCTTTATTAATGCGAATGAAGCATCTCCTTTACGTTCCGTCAAAGATAATGCGAGTAATAATGCCTTGATACAGAGAATAGTAGATATAATCAGAGATATCGATGCGTATAATGCTATCCTTAAGGATGAAGTACGAGCATATACTGGTTGGAACAAGACTGGATATAGCAGTAGTCTGACAGAGAATGAGAGACGATAAAGGTCTCCGCCTATTTGGATTGTACCCCACCGAGGTCATTTTTGTCTGCAAGGTAATGGTCAGAATCCGAGAGCTCAGCTTGGTAAGAGTGTGTGTGTTCACACCTATGTCTATGCATCCCAGAGTTCTCCACCGTTTGTGCCAGCTAAAGGCACGTATTTTGTTTGTCACAATAGAGCTTATACATGGTTGCCACCTGACTTTTCAGGTACATGTTATGTGGCGTTTTTGTATCCCCCTACATACACTGCTGTTTTCAATTACCATAAGAAAAGATATGGTAGAGGTGTCATCGATGCGAAATATACTGTCGCACAAGAAGCTGGAGACTTCTTCAAGAGCTTTGTGCCCTTTTGGGGTCCTATGGCCAATAGTAGGAATATTCGACAGCTTACGAGAGTAGTTAAGGCCACTATAAATGAAACTGCAGGTGCTCTTAGCAATATTACAGCTGAGCTTCAGGCGGATCGTCTTATGACGTTACAAAACCGTATGGTTTTAGATATCATATTAGCAGATAGAGGTGGGGTATGTAAATTGATCGGGTCTAGTTGCTGTGTTTTCATACCAGATAATGCCCCGACAGTGTACCAAGCCATCATGAAGTTATACAAGTCCGCTGAGTCTATACATGTAGACGAAGGGAATTAGTCATTGACTGGATGGATTTGGGGACTGTTGTCTAAATGGGGATGGAAGATTCTGATGTTCCTTGGTATGGCTTTAGCTATCCTTTTCTCGTGTTGTTTATGCATCCAGTGTGGTCCCGCCATTTGTAGTCTTTGTGCTACGATCTGTGTGAGAAGACCTGTCCCGAGAGAAGTGAAGGATAATAAGATGATGCTACAGCAACACCTTGATGACCTGATGAGAATAGATATAGACCTGGATTCAGATTGACATGAGTTTAGGTTATTGCCTACGTGATGGCAAAAGGAGGGACTGAGGTTCTGTGAGTCTCGAACCGGACTCCATTTTGTTTGAGTTGTTCGTGACGCCATTTTGTGTTGCCCTCACGTAGGCCTATGGAGGTAACCAAACGAACAAAGTTGCATGGGCTTCGTTGTTCATGTACATATTAACTAGGCCTTTTCTGACTTGTGAGTGAACTGCAGGACGCTGACCCCGTCACCTGAAACTGACCCTTTGCGAAGCCAATTTCCCTGGCTGATCGTTGTCTGAGATTGCCAATCAATGTTCAGGATATCGTTAACTTTAGTGCTCTTGTACATATCTTATCTTATTCAGCATCTGAATTGTTTCTTTTCTTATGTCTTTTCATTACATGGGTAGTGCTTTCAATTATGGGTTTGTCCGGCTTGTGGAAATTGAATTTGGGACATTCCTAATAATTAACTTGTGGGTTGGTACAATGTAAAGTGAGCTTTTTATGATGTGATAATGTGTGGGAAAATGTACTTCATTTGTCAGTATTTGTCGCAGTGGGTGTGCATTTGTAATGAGCAAAATATGTATAAAAAGAGATGTCTTGCTCTACAAAAATTGAGCAGTTTCCTGAGTTGTACACCGTGTTGTATTGCTGGGATTACTGTTACTAGCTGCAGCTAATAAATTTGATCTCTGACGCCACCCAGAAGTATTCCGTGTCTCTGTATACCAAGACAGGAGAACCCAAAGACTTTGGGCGTGCCCCTGGCGCCGCTGGGTTCTAAAAACCCGGTTCTTCACAGGGCAGGACCTGCTCTGAACTTTGGGATGATATAAATAGGCAATTTTGCCCGGTATCCACAATTATGTCAGGTAACATAAAAGGGGAGGCAGCAGCAGTGGCTATATGCCAATGCCATAGGGAAGTCACTCCTGCACAACAGGAGCGAGGACTACCTAAGATTATAGAAAAAACCTATGTTTCACTGGATAGAAATAACTTGGGAGCTAGTGCAGAAAAAACAAAAACAACTAGCAATCTTGAAAAGTATAACTCAAAGCAAGTGCCTGATTCTTCTAAAAAGAAATGTGATAACGAACAATCAAAAAATAATAAGCAGAATGCATCACAATCAAGGGGTTGGTCTCCTTAACAGGAGCCCTCTGATAGAAAATACAATCTTTGGAACGGCGAAGACATGAAAAAACCTGACAGGTATCAGGATACTGATACACATTCCTCTTGTTCCTTTCATGATTCGTAAAAAAACTCGGAGAGGGAATGACAGTCAGAATACAGAAAAGCGAGTCAAGCCAAGAGACACACATCACACTTCAGACCACATTGTCAAACCAGAAGATAAACAAAAAGTAAACCTCAATTTAAAAAGAAGAAGGGACCTGGGCTTAAAATAAGAAATGCCCAGGCTACTGAGGGCTCTACTACTGAACAGGGAATGGACTCTGATGATGCTATACAGCACAGCAGAAGTCACAATAGCTCACCAGAACCTGATGGAATTTCTGGTAACAGCAGCGTTGAATGACCATATAATGGTGGAAACACCTGATACAAGGGTAAGTGTCCCACATCATTTACACGAAATTACACTTCAAATGGAGGGGGAAGGGAAAATGAAAGGTCTCTTTTGTGAGACCCTGACCTATGGATACAACATCCTTTTGGCTGGAAAAAGATTGGCTTCCTTAGTTTGTTATGGAGTGCCCAAAGGGGAAAGATGTAATTTTACCGCCTTTCTCCGATCTCATTCCAGAGTCACTACAACATTCATACTCGGAAAAGAGGGCATTAGCGCTAGCTCCCACACTATATCTCAATCATGTAGGGTGGGATGCTGAGTCACCTCACCTCGAAATCCCATTATAAAGTACTACAACTCGACAAAGGCAGTACCCAATAAAACATGACACAAAGAAGCAAGTCAGCGAGATCTTATATCAACTTGAATACCAAGGTGTGATTAAAAATTGCACCTCTTACATGAATAATTCTTTGTTTCTCGTAATGAAACCCGACAGTTCATACCGCCTAGTTTTAGACTACAGGCATTTGTGGGGAACATAGTTTACAACGAAACTTTTACCCCGCACTACCATTACAACGCAGGAATCACAACGAAAGTCGTTACAACGACTTTCGCTGGAGAGCGCTGTTGGATAGGAAATAGTTTAATTTTCTATCCAACATCTTCCCTACTATCCACGGGGACTGGAGTTGGAATAGAAAATTAAACTATTCCACTATCCAGCGCCCCCCAACGCAAGTCGTTGTAACGACTTACGTTGCAATCCCCGCGTTGTAAAGGCATGCATGGTAAAAGCATGCATTGAAACGACATACATCCGGCATTTGAACACTTGCACACGAACATTGGCAGAACAAAATGCATACAGTGCCACATTAATGAATAACATTGTGCAAAAGAAATATAAAACATCACTAGATATCTCAAATGGATTCTTCTGCCAAAATATTGCACCTGAAACCTGAAAGCAGATATTTGACAGCTTTTTCAGCACTCTGCTCTCAAAGCCAATTCTGTAGACTGCCCCAAGGGTATAGGAATATCCCCTGGTTGTTCCCAGCCAGAGTAACAGAGTTACTTCAGATTTGTGATGAGGAAGCATTGTCCTATGTAGATGAAATTTATCTGACAGATGATAAGCTATTGCATTCGTTGCACAGGATGAAAAACATAATTGTTGGGTTTGCCTCTGTAGGCTACAAATGTAACTTTAATAAAATCGAACATTTCCCACCTCAATGTCCTATTTTTGGAATATGAGTTATCAATTGAAGGGAAAAGCCTGGCAGTACATTTTTTAGAAAAATGTGCGCTGCTCCAACCTCCAAAGACTCTGAAAGGCTTACAATCCATTTTAGGAATCCTAAATTTTGAAACAACATACATTACACAGAAAGGGGTTAAACCTTTCCAAGACCTAATCAGACCTGATTTTTCAGTCCAACATTGGACGCAGGAACACACAGAATTTCTCTGTTCCATACAAGCTGGCATGATAGATTCCAAACACTTACTTACATTTGTAAATACAACAGATTTAGTGATCCGGTCAGTCGCAGTTCAATCAGGGTACACTAACCTCATCTTCAATAAAGGCGAAATGGTAACCATTGCATACAAATCACATTTGTGCTGAAATGCGTTTTGAATCCACAGAACAAATACTGACAGCAGTACAAACTGCTGTAGTGATAGAAAGAGCACTAGCACAGGGGAAAATCATAATGGTTGTGTCCCAAGTACCAACCTTGGAGGCTGTTACCAAAGCAAGCATTCCAAAAGCAGAAGCACTGAATATGCGATGGATACAATGGGCTAATTCTATCATTGCAACAGATGTAGACTACTAATTTTTATCTACATTAAAAACACAAGTGTTTCTGCAGTACGAACAAGGATATCCTCTCCCGAATGAAATAATGCCTCTAGATCAGTATGAATACATAATTTACCCTGATGGATCTGCCCAGCCTGCTGTGGAAATTAAACAGCAATAGAGCGCAGCATGTGGCGTGACAGCAAGTTCTGTCCTAGCACTACACAGAAGCAGATATATATTGAGAATTCCTCACACTTGTGTATGATTTGTTTTATTGTGTCCTGTCATACACTATTGGGCCAGAATGGGTTTAGAGATTGGAAAGGTTGGACAATAAAGCACAAGTTGCTTTGGGAACAAGTGGGAGAGCTGAAAAAAGGCTTGCCACAAGCTCATGTAATTCACACATAGAGTCATCAGCGTGTTGGTGTGCATGTTGAAGGGAATTCACTGGCTGATGATGCCGCCAAGGAGACAATGCGAACTGCTGCTGTTGTTGCAATCACTGGTTCTAGTACGAGGATAGGCGGACAGATAATGATAGCTGTGAACGCTATGTGCAACAACAGATCACCCTTACAAGTAAGTGTTCCACTCAAGTACGCCTACAAGTTAGATGTGCAAAACATTT
This sequence comes from Lissotriton helveticus, assembly GCF_964261635.1. Lineage (NCBI taxonomy): Eukaryota > Metazoa > Chordata > Amphibia > Caudata > Salamandridae > Lissotriton > Lissotriton helveticus. The sequence goes on from NC_136067.1 coordinate 1,535,442,709, forward strand.
TGTATGCTCAAATTTCAGGAGTAGTGGATAGAGTAATATCAAACATGGATCGCAGATTAGGATAAATTCTAGCTGCACACAAGGGTCTAGTTTCAGCACACGTGGGTATCACTACCACTGTTTCACTACTGAAGCAGCATTATTGGTGGCCAGGTCTCACAAAATATACTAAGGGCTTTGTCCTTAAGTGTGACATCTGTCAGCACATGAAGGGCTCCACGGTAGCATGTCCACCACAAACACCACTACCGATATCAGACAGACCTCACGCATGTGTCTATTTGGACCGCTGCAGCCCCTTACAACCTTAAAGAGGTTACAAGTACATCTTGCTGGCAGTGGATTCATGCTTTAGATTCCTGTGGGTTTTGCCTCAGCACTCGGCTGACGGCCACATTGTTCAGAAGGATTTGCGAGTCTTCATAGGGACAAAAGCAATTGGCACATTACAGTCCGACCGTGGCCCTACATTTAGTTTACGGGCTTACAAAGAAGCCACGGGATGTTTGGGTGTGATCTTGTGGGACTCCTCCCCATATCATCCAGAGGGAAACTCGATTGTGGAGTGGAAAAACTAAGCCTTAAAGCAATCCTTAACAGCAAGAGTATTAGGCTCGGGTGACAGTTGGGTCAATCACTATATGGTGTCCAGAGGGCACTTAACAACATGTCAAGAAGTTCCCTGAGTGGGGCATACTCTGTACAAAGTCCTGCTTGGGATTATAATGTGGATACCTTACCTCGACTGTGGCAGCATAGTGGCGGATGAAAAATCATTTGACAACAATGATCATTTGGCTGTTTTACAGGAACTCTGTGAATTCTGGGCATAACAAGGCAAGGTCCAAGTTAAACGCTCCACCACTACAGGAGTGAAAGCTGTTCCGGCAAGACCGGCCTGGGTTCCGAAGATTGGGGACCTGATCGGGGAAAAGATTGAGGACAAAACATAATTTGTCTGGGAAAGGACTGGGGTCCCCGTTTACAGGATAAATATGCCCTGACAGGGAAGAAACAATACCATGAAAAGACACACCTGGGTAAGGTGAATAGCAAATATTGAGGCCAGGACAATTCCAAAACAAGTAAAAAATAATTGCAATAAATATTTCGAATATTATAAAAAAAGATGTTTATTTTTTTAATATATATAAAAAATGTTTTTGCCATAATTTGTCAAAAAATACATATACATTTTTGTTGTGTAAATATTTAAAGATATATTTTTTTACATATAAAACCTCTATTTTAATTATTCAGTGCGATCATATAGAATGGAAATAATACAGGATATAAATCAGAGAGAGTATGTACGGCTTAAATCATTACAGGAGGCTGCTGAGAGACTACATGAAATTGATAAGGTTAACCTAGACAAGGTTTTGGCTGTGATCTACAATGGTATGACCACTCTTTCAAGGCATCTTCTGCAATAGATATAATGGAACAGGATTGTCTATTTTACAACATGGACAATCGCAATTGGGATCCATTCTATTACTGAGCTGGATCTCTACAATCATTGCTCTCTGACCACGTGCATTAGCATTACATCAACAGTACGACTCTGTTTTCTGCTTATAATCTAATGGAAAGACAGATGGTTATGGCACGCAGAGATGCAAAATATACCATTTGCACATTGAAAAATTGGACCAATTACCTTTCACCTTCCACAGAATGGTTAATCCATGGTTTTATTACACTGCCAGTCACGACATTCCAATTTAATACTGTCTTCGGTATCACCAGGTAGCCAGATAGGAAGGGTTGGGAGATGAATACATACATGAGTACTGGGAATTGGCATACAGATTTAGATGCAGGAATGGGGAAACAAGTGTTACTCAGTTGTTCAAACTTTGAAAGTGCTTTAAGTGGCTCTCTAGTTTGTAAGGACATTATGCTGCTACACGGTGCCTGTAATGCTTCGGTTGCTAGCTTATCCTGTCACTTGAAGGGTTCCCCAGCTACCGTGATTCATCCGGTGTTGTAACTGCTCTCGAATGGGAGCTATTTGATGTTGAATGATCAAGGCTGTTGTGGGATGGTACCAGACATCGCATATCTAGTCACAGTAAGTTCCAAGGTTACTTGTTGTATGCAAGTATTGTTTCCACCTACCCACACAGTTAGAGAGGCAACGCTATGGCCTTCATTGAATGTTTCCTTTATACAGTTTGATTCTCTGATCAGACTGAAAGCCATGCTTTTTCAGAAGGATGTGACCTTAATATCAGCTTGAGAGACTTTTGTTCCCCAGGTTCAAAGGTCTTCATCTGAGATACAGGCACTAGTCCGAAAGAACTTCCCACTTCATTTGGGGGGAAATGTTTCATCATATGGTTAACATGTCTGATACGAGGGGGATCATGCACCTATTTAAACGTCTAGGTTCTGGACTATTGGGTACCTTTCAAACAATCTTGAGTGTTATGTCAGCATTCATGCACTCCATAATCGGAGGCGTTTTGGAGGGCTTCCGCTGGTCATACTACTTGTAGTGGGCATCCTGGTTTTAATTTCCTGCTTTGCAATGGACATCCCAGTTCCTTGAGAGATGGAAGGCACTGCTAGTGCAACGTTGTCGTGAACACATGGTGCTTAATCATCTTCAGGAGCTAAGCATGCATTGGTTCCTATCGTTCAGACCAGTCTGGGTAGACTGCATATTGCCTGTGCTTCTCTCCCTATTCAGCGGACATGAATGCCCGTTTAAAATATGTCTGACTCTTCCATCGGTTGTGCCATCGGACATAGACGTACTACTGGACCCCTTAAAGGCTCACGTGTTACAGTGTCCTCAGCGTATTCCCATGTTTATGATGACATTCTTAGAGTCTCCATGGGATACTTCAACTCCTGTATGAACGGACTGCGGCTCTACAAAAGGCACACCGGTATTGAGTGTTTCCTCAGAGGCTGCTGTGGGGACTAAAGGGGATCTCCTTTGCTCCATTGACCTGATACAAGAGGTGTTACAGGGACCGTCGTCTGCAAATGCGAGCAACAGTGATGTTGTGTCTCCCACACAGGACACATAAACATTTGGCTCTCCCTGTAATGGAACTATTCGGCCCTTTTTCCAAAGCAAGCCAAATTGGAATGCGAAACATTGCTTTGTTTTATTTTCTGCTCTCACTGAGCACCATGGCTTTCAGCATGCTCAGTCATTCTGATCCTATATTGACTCTTTTTAGTGGACTTATAGAGCTTTTTACATTTTAATAACATTGTTTTTACATATGACAAATTTTTAGATGTTTTTAAACACTGATTTTATGAAAATGTTTTTATACCTTTTATCAGGCATATTTTAGCATTAGTTCAGATGAGGAGTGGGTTTTACGTACCCCAATATAGGTCTAAATAGCTAACTGACCTTTTACCTACATTTGTCCTACCTTGCTCTGCATAACGGTTCTAGCACTGACCTTTTACCAAGTTATGTGCTGAATAAATGTTGATCGGTTTCCTTAAAACTAGCCTAATTTATTCAGCATTAGGATTCTTAGAAAAGTCCCCTGCACATGACGTACCTAACAGGATTAACATACTCTTTATAAAAGTCATGGTCATCTTCATCCAAAGGTGGAAGAACTACTTTGCATAAGTGCAGGAATTGATTTAGGCTCATTTACACAATTGCACTCACAACACATCGATTGTGTTAGGAACCCTGAAGCTCTCTTTATGGTATACAATAACCCTGCCTACACTAAATGGACAGAGGAGAAGCTTCCATGCTGACACAATCCTGGCCTGCAGAAGCTACATCACGCAATAGTCTGAAATCCCTAGCAGGGTGTCCAACTCGAGACCAAGATGGGGTCCTTTATCCCCTCCCATCAGGTAATGGTGTTGGATCTTTTCTAGGGGATTCTTGGCTTTACACTCATATACTTGCTAGGTACACTTAGGTACACTTGGATAGGGTCCTCATAGTAGGAGTAAGCTTGATTACTGTCATGATTATATGCCTGCATATATTCATTGTTTTAGCACCATGGTAGAATTCTACCTTCTATTTACTCTGTTGGTGCTTGTAAATTGTTGCAGCAAACATGTTTATTACTGATGCTGGTTCAATAAATGCTAATTGAAAACGTCCCCACCATTTACTCTGTGTATCTCTGAGATTATGTGAGCATGATTCACTAAGCAAAAAGTACTGCACTGTTTCCACGATCCCTGAAGGATCAAGGGTTGTCATATTTGATAGCTGCCAGAAACTATTTGCTCCTTGGTAAGGTTAGGGGGCTTTTTGTGGCACTCTGACCTAGCTAATCAAACATTTTAAATGCACTTCAAGATTACTTCCAACTCATTCCAGAAGGCTCTACATCTATGGTAAATCGATGGGATGCTTTCAAGGCCTATATCAGGGGAGCCTTCATTTCTCTTATGGCACATGAAAACAAAACGTTCAATGAAAAAATTAAGGAATCAGATAAACAAATCGCAAAATTTGAGAGACTTTTTATCACCTCCAATGATCCCCAATATAGATTGAAATTACAAAAACTCCGATATGAGTTGGATGAATGCAAACCAACTCAAGCTGAACCCTGGAAAGACCGAGATTGTATTGACTGGGCCTCCGGCCAACCCCTGGAGTTCCAACTTTTGGCCGCTTTCGTTGGGCAGTGCTCCACGCCCGGTGAGCTCAGTCAAGAGCCTTGGAGTCACCATCAGTGAGGACCTGACTATGAAACCACAAACTAAATCGGTGCTTTCAGCCTGCTTTTTCCATCTTCGCCGCATTAGGAAGATCAGCAGGTTCTTCACCCACAAGGCCCTGGTTCAGACCATGCTTGGGCTGGTCATGTCCCATATTGACTATGGAAATGCGCTTTACGCGGGGATTCCCCTCTATCAATCCCGCCAGCTCCAGCTGATCCAGAACCAAGCGGCCAGGCTGGTTTTTCGCCAGCCCAGGACAAGTTCAGCGAGGCCCCTCCTGAAGAGCTTGCACTGGCTCCCTGTGATCCAGCGCTGTCTCTTCAAGTTGGGCTGCCTTACTCATCAAGCCCTCGCTCAACAAGGCCCGGTATTCATCTCCTGTCGTCTTGATCGATACATTCCACCTCGAGTCCTTCGTTCTTCGATCTCCAATCTGTTATCGACATGTCCATTTAAACGGAAAAGACTGGGTGGACTGAGATTTTCTTTTCAAGTTCCACTCTTTTGGAACTCTTTGCCCCCTGGCCTCCGTTTCATTCCCTCCTATCTCAACTAGAAAGGCTCTGAAAACTTGGTTATTTTCTCAAGCCTTCGATTAGTTGTTTTCTGTTCCATTCCCTCCTATCTCAACTTTAGAAAGGCTCTGAAAACTTGGTTATTTTCTCGAAGCCTTTGATTAGTTGTTTTTCTGTTTAGGTTATCAACTAGCAGTTTCTCTTCTGCCATCCAAAGCGCCAAGAAACCGTTGGTGTACGTGTGCTAAATAAATTTCTTTTTCATTTCATTTCATGAGGTCAATTCAATCTTTAAGCAAAAGAGCGGGTGCACAACTCTCTAACTCTGTTCAGTTTTAATATTAACAGATATGGCCGGCTTTTGGCCAACTATTTACGTATTAAAAAAGATAAAACACAAATAAATTAAATTCATAGCCCCAATGGGAAAATGTCATTATCACAAAAAGATATTGTTAATGAATTCCTAAATTATTATGCTGGCCTATATAATAAACCTAAATTTGATGACCCTTCTTTAATTGGTTCTTTTTTAACTAAATGAGGTTTGCCGGTTCCTCAATTAACCAAAAACAAACTAGATGTACCCATTAATGAAGAAGAAATTATATTAGCCATTAAGGGGCATATGTATCAAATACCTTTATTGCGATTCTCAAATATCGATTTTCAGAGAATCGCTAGTTGAGAATCGCAAAGCGGGATGTAATAACAAATTTGCAAATATTTTGCAATTCCTTGGCATTCCTTAATTGCGATTAGCAAATTGCGAATCGCAAATAGGGAATACCTACCCATTCATTCCTATGGGCTAGGAGGCCCATAGGAATGAATGGGTAGACATTCTCATTTTGTGATTCACAATTAGAGAATCGCAAATTGAGAATGCAATTTCAAGGGTGCCAGGGTGTCAAAAGAACACCCTGTTGCACCCCTGACATATGTATGTGTGCACATGTGGCGCACATATATGCCGTAAGGGCATATTTTGCGATTCCCTAGTTTGCAAGGGCCGTTTGGGAAGATAAATCCCAAAAAGCTTTTTCCCATTCGCAAATGGGCCGATTCTGAGAATCGGCCCATTTGCGAACAGGAAATGGGCTTCATACATATGCCCTACAATCTCTTAAACAAAATAAATCCCAGGCCCTCACGGCATTTCAGCAGAATCTTTTAAGGAATTTAATTGGCAACTCATTCCTCCTTTGTTGAAACTCTTTACCTTTTTTAGTTCAACAGGATAAACTTCAGGTTCTTTTACTGAGGCTCTGATTGTTGTATTACCTAAACCTAATAAAGCCCCTACACTTGTATAAAATTATCGCCCTATTTCCTTAATAAATCAGGATTGTAAACTTTATGCCAAAATACTTGCAATTAGATGAACCCCTATTTTAGATTCTCTTATCCATCCTGATCAGTCTGGATTCAAGAAAAATAGATACTCTGTCAATAACACAAGAACTGTATTACATGCAGTAGAACAGGGATCCACGTTATCACTACCATCTGGAGTACTTGTATTGGATGCTGAAAAAGCTTTTGACAAAGTAGATTGGCAATTTTTATTTCGTACTTTAACTGCATTAAATATTGGTGATTTATTTCTCCATATGGTATCTGTTCGTTACTCTACTCCTACTGATTGTTTATTTATTAATGGTCATATCTCAAATCAATTTTTTCTTTTTAGAGGTACCAGACAAGGTTGTCCACTTTCCCCATTATTATTTCTTCTTGTTATTGAACCTCTGCTTGTTTCCATTAGGAAATGTAATGATATTGATGGTATCAATATTAATGAGGTTAGTATTAAAACATTAGCATATGCAGATGATATACTTTTATTTATTAGCATCCCTGAATCCTCACTCCCTCCTTTATTAGAGATTATTTCATCATATTCCGAAATTTCTGGTTACACGTTAAACACCAATAAAACTGAATTTTTTCCTTTAGATACTCACTGTACCCCAGATATGTTTACCAGTCTTTTTTGATTATCATAAAGCATTTATTTTAAAACAAAGCTCCCTTTGGTTTAATCATTCTCACCTGATGGTAGACCTGGGATCCTTGGAGTCGTTTCCCCTGACTTTTTGCCACTACCTCCTGTATTTTTGACACTGTGCTGGATTTCGTTTTTGCTGGTTTAGATGCTTTGGGCACTATGCCACTGCTGATCAATGCCAAAGTGCTCAATGTGTAAATTGTTACTGTGATTGGTTATCCATGATTGGCATATTTGTTTTACCAGTAGGTCCCTAGTAAAGTGCACAGAGTGTGTCAGGGCTTGTAATGCCAATACTAGTGAGCTTGCAGCACTGATTGTCCCAACCACATGAGTAGCGCTGAAAAGAGGTCTCAGGCCTGCCACTGCAGTGCCTGTGCGCAGTTTGTTAACTGCCATGTTGTCCTGGCCAGTGTACACACTTGCCAGGCCTGACCCTTCCCTTTTCTTATACATTGAACACACCTATGGTAGGCCCAAGGTACCCCCCTGGGCAGGGTGCAGTGTATGTAAAAGGTAGGACATGTATTAGTGTGGGTAACAGGTCCTGATAGTGAAATACTACCAATTTCATTTTACACTATTGAAAGGCTATCTTGCCCATAGGTCAGAATGGGGAATGCTATTTAACATGTTTACCAGCAAATCTTCCCATAGAAGCAAGATAGAAAATTGAAATCTGGTATCCCTGAACTCAGAATTTAAAAAGACATCTTTTAGGAAGGATGTTTTTTTTAATTCAGTGTTTGAAAATAGCACTTTTAGAAAGTGGATATTTTCTTGTTCAACCTTTCTGTGTGCCTCTGCCTGTTTGTGGATTGACTGTCTGGTTTGAGAGTGACAGGGGCTGGGGTAGCACCAGAAGTCTGGGTGAGCCACCACTATCTGCATTTGGAGTGGTGGGAGGAGTAGCACGTTGGCCTGAATAGGGCTGTGCCTGCCTTCCACAATGCTGGCTCCACCTCCTGTGGTGCATCCGATGACCCTGGCCCACAGTGACAAAGGAAGACGTTGAGCACTGGCAGAGTGCACCCAGAACTGGTTTGGACTGGGTCCAGGACCCCTCACACATCAATCAATCAATCAATCAATACACTTGTAAAGTGCACTACATACCCGTGAGGTCTCAAGGCGCGGGGGGGGGCACTGCTACTGATCGAAGAGCCAGGTATTGAGTAGTATTCTGAAAGACAGTAGGTCTTGGTTCTGCTGTAGGTTGGTGGGGAGGCTGTTCCAGGTCTTGGCGGTAAGGTGGGAGAAAGAAAAAAGACTTTTGGGGTATAAATATGAGAGCTGAAACCCCTGAAAGTTAGACTCCTTCATGATCAAGAGGAATCCTTGCCAAAAGAGGATCAACTGAAGAGACTGTTGAGAAATACTGCCATTGCTGTGTGTTTGGGGTTGGCCTGCACTTTGCTGTTTCTACTGAGGAGAGAACTAAAGGACTTTGCTGTGTGCTGTGTCCCCTGCTTGAAGAAGGACTTTGCTGTGTGCTGTGTCCCTCTGAAGAAAAGTCACCAAGGGCCTGAGAATAGCTGGCCTCCTGTTTTGGAAGTCCCAGGCACAAAAGGAATTGACCCCCAGCTTCCCTGACCTTCCTTGTCAGGAATACCAGTCTACCAGGAGGGCCTGTAACTGTGTGTGAGGCCTTTTTTTTTTGCTGTAGGAGCTGGAAGCGTGACACAACGAGAGAAGTGTGACTCTGCCACAGCAGCCGTTGTCACATCATCGAGGAAGTGTGTCGCCGTTGCCGCTGTTCACTGGCGCATCACCGGAGAAGCATGCCACCGCACAGAGGGTGCCGTCTCATCACCAGCGAAGCGTGTCACATGGCTGTCGCATCGCTGAGGAAGTGCGCTGCTGCTGATCACCTCCGCAACACTGGAGAAGCGTGTCGCATTCACCTAGTGTGTCGTCACATGACCAGGGGAGCGCATCGCAGGGTCTGTGGCAGCTCAGAAAACCACCGAGTTCACAGCACGGCCGTCGCGTCCATGTCGTCTCATCACAGTAAAGATGCCATTTTTCTCGCATCGCACAGGATTGTAGCAACTGATCGAGGCACCATCTTGTCGCATCGGAACCGGAGCGCTGGAAGAATCGACGCATCGCCTTCTCTGCTACACTTTTGTTTGTTTTGCGTTACGCATCCCAGGTACTTCGTGAGACATTCTACTGAGTTTTTGTATGTTGGATTTTTGTCATTTTGGTCTTGTTGAGTTTAGATACAGATATTTTATTTTTCTAAACCGGTGTGGTGTCCATTTGTGGTGTTTTCACTGTGTTACTGTTAGTGTTGGTACAGATACTTTACACATTGCCTTTGGGATAAGCCTGTCTGCTCGTGCCAAGCTACCAAGGGGGTGAGCAGGGGTTATCTAAAGTGTGTATCCCCCTTACCCTGACTAGAAGCAAGGGTCCCTATTTGGACAAAGGTACCTACCTCTGCCAACTAGAGACCCCCAGTTCTTACATCTGATTAATCCTCCTACATAGCTTATTATAGAAAGGAGTCTCGTAACTCCGTTTCCATTGTCTACCTTGTTATCGATGTCTAATAAATCAATATTTGTTCATAAATCCATTATTTTAAAAACCACAAATCTAATAATAAACGATTTAGACTCTTTTTTTCAATCACCCATGTCCAACACTGTAAATATGTTGTTATGGTATAATCCATGCCTAAAACTTTCTTGAACTGTTAGATTTTGGCATTCATGGATTAAGGCTGGTATTTTGTACCTCAAAGATGTCTACAATAACAATACTTTTATATCATTTGGGGCCAGATGTAGGTAATTCTATTTTACCGACTCATAAATACCGAATTTTACCGATTCGGTATTTATGAATCGGTAAAATAGAAATACCGAGATGTAGGTAAATCCAGATGTGGATTTACCGAATCTTTAAAAGTCGGTATTTACCGATTCGGTAAATACCGACCGGTAATGCCCCATTCATTCCTATGGGCTTTGAAGCCCATAGGAATGAATGGGGCATTACCGGTCGGTATTTACCGAATCGGTAAATACCGACTTTGACAAGGGTGCAGGGGGTGTCACTTTGACACCCTCTAGCACCCCCAAAAAAGGTTCGGGGGCCATGTGGCAGGCATACCTGCCCTGAGGGCAGGTCTGCCTGTCATATGGCACAGGTGTGCATGCACACATGTGCATGCACACCTGAATCGGTATTTTACCATCAAATTGAATTTGATGGTAAAATACCGAATTTGTAGGGCTTGTGGGACTCAGAAGAGTCCCACCTACATCTCAATTTTACGGATTCTGTAAAAATACCGGTCGGTAAATTTACCGACCGGTATATTTACCGAATCGGTAAAATTACCGAAATGGCCTGTTTCCTGCCCCCTACATCTCAAAAGCCAAATACCGGTCGGTAACGGCCGAATTCGGCCGTTACCGACCGGTATTTGGCTACCTACATCTGGGCCTTGATGTTTTACAGAAAAAATGTCATTCACCATCTTCTGATTTTCTCAAATGTGAACTTTTGTGTAACTCTATATTAGATTCCTTTCCTCATAATATTCCCTCAAATACTAAATTAGATGTATTAATTTATATTCAAACTGTATCCTCTTCGTCTCATGCTATTTCATTAATGTATATGAAAATGAATTTCAAGTTAACAATATTGATACAATTTCAACATTTTGGAATAATGAACTTTCAACCTCTTTCTCATATGATGCATGGAAAACAATTTGGCTGAATAATATCTCAGGTTGTTTACCTGTATCATTTCATCAAACAAATTATTATATTCGATCTAACTGCTTATGGTCTTCCTTAAGATTATTTCAAGCTAAACGTCTTCCGACTTCAAATTGTTGGCGATATAACGTACATGTTGGTTCGTTAAAACATATGCTTTTTGATTGTACATCGGTTTTTACATTTTGGGATGAAGTATGGGATGTTATAAAAAAATACTTAATATCCAAGAAGATCGCTCATTTAAATTGTTAATTTGTAAATCTGTTGCTCTTACCGATGAATTGTCTTACTTAGAATGTAAGCTTTTTAACTTTCTGTTATCAGCTGCTTTAAAATCCATTACAGCATGTTGGAAAGATGTTTCATTATTATCTGTTCATGTTTGGTGGTCATGGATTATTTTTACTAGAAGAGTTGCCCATTTATCTTTGAATGGTATTACTCACAACTGTATTGGAAACCTATTATTAATCTTCTTAGATATATCCTTCTCAACCTATCTATTTGATAGTAGCTCTACTCAAATATTTATTTGTAATATATTTATGCTTGTTCCTCTCCTTTCCCTTTTGATTTTATTACTATTAATTCTATATTACATTGTACCTGTTTTATATATAACTATTGTTCTTCATAACTATGTAGCCTCCTTGGGTACCTTTTATAGTACTCTTTTTTTGTATTGTCTCAGTTTATTATACATTTTTAATAAACAATTTTGAACACAAAAAAAGTGTTCCAAGGCCTTACGGCAGGTCAAAGAGCAATGATTCAAGGTCAATCTCAAACCATGCAAAGACTTCCATTTTTGTTCTGTTCAATCTGAGAGAGTTCTTCAGCAGTTTAAAACCTTGCCTCGGTGGCAGCTACTGCATCAGAGATTATTTTTTTGTAAATTATACATGGTTCCAATAATAGTTTTTGAGCTCTAACATCCCTAAATGTTATTATATTTATGTAGTAAAATTATAACATCATTTATAGGCAGTGCCACTCCAGTGCACAAAGGGATTCTAATAAAAAAAGGGATGTCTCGATATAAGAGAGACTTAATAATGTTCTTTCTGAGGAAAAGACAAATGAATGTATCAAATATTGATTCTGCTGATGAAGAGCCATTAACTGTGATTTAATAAACAATTGTGAACACAAAAAAAGTGTTCCAAGGCCTTACGGCAGGTCAAAGAGCAATGATTCAAGGTCAATCTCAAACCATGCAAAGACTTCCATTTTTGTTCTGTTCAATCTGAGAGAGTTCTTCAGCAGTTTAAAACCTTGCCTCAGTGGCAGCTACTGCATCAGAGATTATTTTTTTGTAAATTATGCATGATTCCAATAATAGTTTTTGAGCTCTAACATCCCTAAATGTTATTATATTTATTTAGTAAAATTATAACATCATTTATAGGCAGTGCCACTCCAGTGCACAAAGGGATTCTAATAAAAAAAAGGGATGTCTCGATATAAGAGAGACTTAATAATGTTCTTTCTGAGTAAAAGACAAATGAATGTATCAAATATTGATTCTCCTGATGAAGAGCCATTAACTGTGGTAAGAAGCAGAAAATGTCTTATGCTGCTCTGTAATGATTTTACTCAATCCTGTACCGGGGAGCCCCTTGCAGAGTACCGATAGGCCCATTTCTGACAGTGTTACTCTTATAGTTGCGGATTCTGATAAGCAATTAGCTCTTCTAAAAATTGGCAGCTAGAATATTGCTGGGTTGGACAATAAAAGGGTGAATGAGGTCTGGATAAAAACAATCATAGAGTACCAGATTGTGGGACAGCTAGAAACTTGAGACCCAGTCAACCGTTTCTACTTAGATGGCTGTATTTTTTTTTCCTACCTTCAAAACCATCAGTTGAAGGTAGAGCACAGGAAGGTCTGCTCGCACAGACATCCCTGTGTTTACGGTGCACACCTACTCAGGTTGCCTCTGGCCATAGTGACCTATTGGTTGCCCAATTAGAATTTGATGGTATACAGAGCATTCTTCTGTTAAATATTTTCAACTCTTTTGTCCGGGTAACCTCTACAGAACATCTGTGTGCCCTAAGGTCTTTTTTGCAATCATTTGTGGAAAACATAAACCAACTTAATTTGGTTATTTTACTGGATGATTTTAATTTACATTTATGTCCATTGGGCTGTCATGATTTTGAGAGCCATTACGAGACGGATTCTAACTTCAGTGATCATTTTGAGCATTCTATTGAAGGAAGCATGCTTGAATCCATGAGAGACGGTCTAAAAGAAAATATGATCCCCACATTTAAGGGCAGAGGGACTATTACAAGCATTGAATTCTTCTTTATTTCAGCCTAGATAGCCCAGTTTGTGCAGTTTTTATGTTCAGTAGTCCGAGTTCAGAGACCATAACCCCTAAGTCTATATTTGGAGTGGGGACGGACAAATGTTTTGACTAAAAATACCGGCCCAAGCAACAATGAGATTGTACTTCAAGATCAGGAGCACATGTTAAAATGCTCCAATGTACCTCACAATTCTTTTTTTAACTCCTTTTATGCCACTTGCGACACTGACTTTCAGCAGTGCTTGAATGACTTTAGAAATGATGAGCTTCTTTATGAATGCATTTAGAAGAATTAGCCAACATATTTACTATAACCTTAAAGGTACTGGCAGCCAGAGGGCTAGCACAAGTGAGAGATGTTTTGACTCTTGATGTTCAAAGGCCCATCAAAATTTGCTAATGGCTTTAAAGAGTCAGGGCTGAGATAGCATGGAAGCGAAAAGACTACAAGCACACTATGTTAATCCATAAAAGAAATATCAAGGAGAATGCTTAAAAGGACCTTTTGCACCCCCACACACTTAGTAATAGTGCGATGTTGTGGGAAATTATTAACCGTCCCTTTTCTACAGAGGAGCAAATTAGATAGTAGACTGCACAATTTCCACAGATGTGTGAATAAAGTATTTTTCAGAGCTTTACGGTAGCCCATCGAAGGCCCCGCTTGCTTTATCTATGGGATCACAGAGGGAGGAGTCTTTCCTTTTCGGAAGAGGAGGTTGGGGCCGCCATTGCAACTGTGGCCAAGAACAAGGCCCCAGGGCCGGATGGGGTTCCTGCTGATTTATTTAAACACTTCTTTGGTTAGGCTAAAATCCTAACACAAGTGTTTAATACTTCTTGGAGGAAGGGTCCCTTGCTTCATGTCAAACCGGTTGGAATCATCCCAGTACTCAAGAAGGGAGGTAGGTTGTTTCCTCAGTGTTATAGGCTGATCTCCCTTATTGTTTCATCAGTCAAGGTTCTGGGCAGGGGGTTCTGGCTAAACTGTCTAATTGGCTGGAATAAAATAATGTGATTTCTGGCCTTCTGTGTGAGTTTAGGCAGGGAAAAGGAACAGTTGTTCAGTGCCTTAACCTTCACCTGATAATTGTCAAATGCACGGTGGCCAAAATAGGGCTTTTCCACTTAGCCTTTATGGATTTGTCATCGACCTTTGACCGTGTTAACAGAGCTAAATTATGGTTGTTGTTAATTGAATTAGGGTATGATAGCAATATTATCATTTTTTTTACATGATCTTCACCAGGACCTCATAGCAGTAGTGAGATTTAATCAAAACGGGTCCTTGACATCCCCAATAAAGGTACACAAAGTGGTCAGTCAAGGCTACTTTTGGCACCACTTTATTTGTGCTAAATATTAATAACGTAGGTCCATCTTTGCTCAGAGGGAAGGGATTTTGGCAAACAAAACCCACCCTGATCTATCTTCAAATGCTGCAGTGTCCTTTAGTCAATTTTAGTTTGGCTAGTCTTTTATCAGGCACCCTTAGAAGCAGGAAAAATCGTCTCAATCGCTGAAGTAATTTGAGGACTTTTAAAATCTTTTTATTGTATTTTAATTATTTAAGATATGTGTGGATACAAAGGTATTCGTTTTTATGTTATTCATTGTCTTTTTATGTATGTGATGTGCTTTTATGGTTTTTATTAACCAAATAAAGTATCTTTGACCACAAACATTGAATTTCCCTCAGATTTATACTCAGAGAAAGCCAGAATTTGCTAATCCGATAATGTTTTAATCGTGGAAGTATGTTTGCTTGATGATAGGTCTCTGTCGAGTAATTTTAGACCAAAAAATGGTACTTGCAGAAACTCTGCATTTACCTTTTTAGTGCCTTGCTGCAACAGCATAAACTCTGGTGCAGTTCCAAAACCAGATTACCCATGTTCACATGCTCCTGAACTCCAATTGGTTAACTGAATTGGGCCAGCCAGTTGCCCAGTTCACCCAGGGACCACCAGTTAGCCATGCCTCTTCCTTTGCTCTGCAGCCTTCGGTTTAGAAACTCGAGTGACTTTAAATCCAGAAAGAAACTAGTAGTTGCGTCATCTAAAAACGCTTAGGAATTGCAAGGACACTGGTCATGTTAAGCATCTAGATTGTCCTTTATCCTTTGTGCCCACGTTGTGCATGTGAGTATGCTTTTGATTCCTTATTCGTGCCTTGAAGCTACACTCTATCTATTATTTCCTGGAGGAGGTATTTCAAACATACTTGGATAGTAAATCTGCAAAAATCATTTAAACTTTATAATCACTGTCAGAAAATGTAGCTGAGGCGAAACACATTCAGACTATACCCACGAGCTTATTTAAATATTCTTAACAAGTTGAGGCCCTACAGTGAATAATCTGGATGCACATTTAGCCTCTATTTGGCACATGTTAACAGATTTATGGTGCTGAATTTTACCACCCTTGTCAATTATCTGCCTAAATTGGCCAGGGCAATTTCTTTAATGTGTCCAAATGGTTTAAGCAAATGTTATTATTTTGAGGGAACACACCAGGCTGGACAGAAATAAAATGCAATTCATCAATGCCCATACTTTTTTTTTTGAAGAAGTCAATTCTGTTGCTAAAATATGATACTTGAGTTGATTTGCTCATACAGATTGAGCTATAATTACCCATTTCCATCCGAAAACTGCAATAGCACAGACATAGGTAGGTTTTGGATCCCATCCAAGGATCTCCAGTGCAGTCTAACTGCTGCGAGTTCCCAGTAATCTAGTAATCTAGTAAGAGGCTTGATCCTTTTCTGATGGCAAGCAAAGAACACATGGTCTGTAGTTTCTTTAGAAATCTTGCAAGTCGGACACAAAAGATCGCCATTTGTGGCCCATTTACTGGTGAATATTTTTAGGGGAATGTCCCAGTATGGCTCCAGAAAGCTGTTACATTTGAAATCGAAAATATTTCCAGTTAAAGATAAGTTGACAACCGAAGAAGCCTCCAATTGCCCAACCCAAAGCCAGTGATGTTTTTTTAGGGTCGCAGCTGAAATGGATGAGGCAGATGAAGGGTTATCCCACAGAGGTAGTAAGCCGATAGATATCATGCATTTTTGATTTGACGAAACAATGGAATTTTGTTAAAAGTGTCCGACTCTAGGACATCCATTAATGCCAGTCTATGGTGCTCCAAATCGGGCTGGGAGCAGAGCTTTCTCCAGAACAACAAGGGATGGAGTCTGGCTTTATCTGTAACAGTATTCCTGTCCATATGAAGCATTAATGGACGCAATGGAGTACTTGCTGGACAATGGGCCAAACTTCTTCAGATTTTGTCCTCAGCGCTTGCAAGAGAGGATGTATCAGAAAATCCCCACAGTTCAGAACCCCACAAAGCAGATCCTACTGCTTTGATATCATAGATATGTAGGGCAGGGGCGACGGGTATAGAATGAGAGGAGCAATGCTCTTTCATTATAGTGCCTGTGATCTGTTTGTGTTTTAGGGACGAGAGATACACCTGGGATTTCCATGCATGATTTGGGGATTAGATAAACTCCAGGTAGGTAAAGACATCTACCCTCTTTAATAGAGAGCCCCCAAACTCTAATCTGCCCTTGAATGACTTGTGTTTCTGGAGGATCATAAGCCTGGTCTTTGCTGAGTTGACTTCTAGTCCTCGCGTGTTACAAAAATCTTCAAAGTGGGATAGCGCACGCTGGAGCCCGCTGGGTGTCTTAGAGTACAACAAGGTGTCATCAGCAAAGAGCAGAATAGATATTTTTCTGCCTGCCAAGGTTGGGGCATCAGTGGGAACATTGGAGAGATGTTGAACAATGTAATTTAAGAATAAGGAGAATAAGGTGGGGGTCAATACACAGCCTTCGTGGACCCCTTTGAGAATATAAAACTGTTCAGTTAGTTCTCCCTGCTTTCCAAATGAATCTGACACAATTATCCTTATGCGTATGAATGAGGATAGTCAGAAGGTCTAAGGGCATATCCATGTCACAGAGGACCTGCCACAATTTCTCAAGGTGAATAAAATTAAAGGCCGATTTAAGATCGAGTAAGGCAATATGCAAGCTGCCTTCACCAATATCAACCATCTTCCAATACAGGAGTAGAAACCGGAAGACTTGATCCATGGTGCTTTCCCTCCTATGGAATAGAGTCTGTAAGGAGGATAGAAGGTCATTGTCATCAGTACAATCTTGTATTCTACTCAAGAGAAGGTGCACAATGATTTTCTGTGTGCAGTCAATTAGACTGATTGGCCTGTCATGACATGGCAAAGCTTTATCTCCTTTTTTCAACATCAAAAGAACGTCAGCTCCCTTCCGTGGTTCTGGGGCGAGTTCTCCCTTAGACTACTTTTCTTCAAAATAGACTAAACAGACAGCAGAGCTTGGATTTGACCAAGATGGTCACTCACTACTCACGTACTTGCCAGCCATTCATACCAATCCATTCTCTGTCGGTCTTGGCTGCCTGACATCCTGCTGCAGCGGAGGATCTGGACACTGGCACTGCCATGCCAAACCCGCTTCTGAGACTCTGAGGGCTGTACTTGACCTGCTGCCTGGACACAGTCTACACGGGGCAAGGTCACTTGAGTGCCTGCCTGGACTCTCCCTTGGCATTAGCTGGTCCTCCTTCTGGGTCCCATTCCAGGAACTGCACCAGCTATGTTACGGCCCCTTGGGTAGTCGGAGGGGAGTGCAGAGGATCTTGTTTCCGGCCTACCCCGGCCTTTGATGGCGCAGGATCATGGCATCATTTCATGGGGCTGCATCCCAGTTTAGGCAACCTCGAGTTGGTGTGGCCTGCCACCCTCAGCTATTCCTGAATGCATGTGGGAAGGCGCTACGGGAGGCCGTGCAGTCGGCACCCAGAGGTCCTGGAAAGCATTGGAGTGTGCATTTGCCTTGCTAGAACACTCCATTTGAGCCCTTTTATTTGCTCCCTGCAATGGAACTTTCTAAGTGCCTGAGGAATAATAGGAGTCAAGATCAATTACAATTTAACATTACAGTGAAACCCATTTAGCCACATAGTAAAGTTCAGAGTCAATTGATGGGATTAAATATGGATTTATTACAAATGCAAACCCAGACTTAAAAACACAAGTCTAAGGAATATATTGTAACAATACAGGATTACTATAGGCAGGCCAAAATGACAGATACATTTAGTCTCAGCAACATGAAACATACAATAAATTTGGTGATCACAGTGCAAAATATTAAAAAGGGGATCTGCTGATTCGTATACAATTTGCTGTCCTCTTGCTTGTTATGCATGAGAATATTCTACATTTCCTGATTTAAACCTATTATAAATGGTGCTGGATGGGGAAACCCTAATTAAATCCATTAAAGGAGAAAGGTGTCAGCTTAACAGAATCACTGTAGAGGTTCTCTAAAGGTAGAATATTGATTTGCATGAAGCCACACAATAACGATTTCCCAAGATATATGTACCTCTCAAAGTCTAAAAGGAATCTGAATGAAGCTGAAGTGTGATACTCAATTATACCCACAAAGGAACATTCGAGAATCCCATATCATGTCCCATTATTTTCTAACTTTAAACAGTAAAACTTAACAAGTAAACTTGAAACTCCTTCCCTATGGTCCTTGGATTCCTCCTGTCTCTCCATTTCGCATTGGGAAGTAGTCCTCCCTTTGTTCATTAAGTCTCCTCATCCTTGCCTAAAATACTCCTCCCGAACCTCAGTAACTCTTTCACACAAAGTGCCTTCTCTATTCACAAAATCATACGACTGTACCTGCAGAGGAGAGAAAAATATTGCATTCAAAGCAAACATTCACGTTGAAGTTTAAGGATTAAGAAATCCAAATGCTTAAGGCCTTTGATCAAGTTAGAGTGCCAAGCATCTCAGTACATGTTTTAATGCATGATTATTGATACATATATGGTTACAATATACATGCAGAGTACTATTCAATAAATGCATGAGTTTGTATGAGTTAATCATCATTATTCAAACCCCACAAATGCAGATATATATATAGAAACTGCAATTCAATGTTAGTGTAATTAAACCATTAGTATGCACACACACACACACACGTATATGTTGAGATTGCACAGTGAATGCACTCTCTGTACTGTTAGTGCATCACATTACATTAATAATGTTACATAACGTGTATACATGACAACATGTCTAAAAATATATATCTATATATATGGCCTTGTCAAATATGAAAGTATGGAGCCAAAATTACACTGCTCCCGTCCCGTTCTAATGGCGAATCAAACCATCACAGATTACACCCTAATGTTATCAGACAGACCATCTAAAACTTTGTGGTTTTGAGCATCTTTCGTCTAGAGCCTCCAGGCGTTTCATGTCATCATATTATTTACTCTGACTCTCCTCTAACTCTACATCTTCAGTCCCTGTCTAACCTGTGAATTCATGTATCCCTTAAAGATCATAAGTGGGAGTATTGCACAATGAGCAATTATCAAAAGAGGTTTCAAAATGGCACCCACAATTCCACTTCCCAACTTTCCAAGCCACTTGCTTATTGAAGCAATTCCTCTTCCAATAGCTTCCCAAGCTCCTGACGCTTCCGACTCTTTCAAATCTTTTGTCAACCCAGAAATGTTCCAAATATATTTCTCCAGATCCTCCTGACTTTCATCTGGGATGTAAGCACAGCATTGTTTAACATTTAACATACTTCACGCTCTTCCCTCTTTCACGAGTAAAAGGTCTAATGCAAGTCTGTTCTGCAAGACCTTAGACAACCGTTACAACCATTTCAGTATTCACAAGCAATAAAAAATGTGGGGTACTAGTAGCCAATTTATCAACTACTGTAGGCAGCTTTCAAATTTTCAGATAATTTAGGATTACCTCTACAGACAGGACTATGGCACCAAAAATATGTCCTATTACTTCCACTGCACTAACACCTCGCCTAGTTCTAGATTTCGTTCCCCATACAGGATGATTCAAATTTTTCATATGATAAATCTTCTGGAAAGATATACCAAGATAAAATGTACCATGCCATCTATGGGGCAATTTGAAATATGTATACTGTCCACAAACAAAGTATACTCCAGAAATATTCGGATCCTGTCCTTCCAAGAAAAGGGCATTCTTCCCTTTCACATGTTCACATTCTCTCTTCCCCGTAAATAAGGGGTCTATATAACACTGGTCAACATGTATGCACAGATTTCCCTTATGTTGCCAATCTAAGGCAATGCGGGCAAATTTCCCTTCACCTGATGTTCAACTTCTTCACTACTTCACCTGTTGTGTCTCTTAAGATCTTTATTAGTTTCAGATTTGGGCTCCTTCTGTCTTCCACTAAATCCAAGAATTTCTTCTCCACATCTGACATTGAACTAGTAAAATTATGTCTGTGTGCATATGTAGTGTCTAGGGACTTAAGAGACACACACACAAATTGCCTGCAATCTCTGCAGATTTAAATAAGGATTATTATTCAAATGTTTGAACATAGGGAACTTTTGAAAGTACTAAATAATAATTCAAAAGATAATATTGGAAACTACCCAGTCTATAGAATAGGCTTAGTAAAAAACTTCAAGGAATTCTGTTTGTCACGGGAATGTGGTGGTAGGTGATACCCTCTGCAACAGAAGCAGGCAACGGGGTACAAACATGACTGTCTCTTGCATTCATAGTGTCAATGTATTCATAACGCAATCTAAAATAAGTGTTTGAAGAAAAATCTCCCCTTGATAGATTTGTGTGCAATTTCTTAACCACCATCAATTGTGGGTTACTATCAGTAGGATATGGTGCAGTAGGGGCAATAGTAGGTTTGATTTCTAGTAACCTTTATGTAGCTGGGTATAATCCTATAAGCACTATCATTAATACTACAACTATAACTGTGCCTAAAATTATGTACCTGGACCTATTAGTATTTGAATTGGCTTTCCTTTCTTCATTGGAACATAAACCATAGTGTGTTACGTAGCAGCTGCAAAGTCTTCACTGTCGGTTTCCACCTGTGCAAGAAGCAAAACCAAAGTTCAAATGATACAAAATTATGTCCAAAGGTCTTCATGAGCCTTCTTTAGCCCGACTTCGTGCTCTTCTGAAAGACAACCTTAGGCTCAGCCGCGTCCCTTGGGGGGAGTTACGGTGGGTCAGGAAGGCGGGGCAGGGGAGGGGCAGGGTGGGGGGTGCTAAAAACCGGAATATGGATAATCAGAGGTAAGTAAAAAAATTGAATAAATAAAACGAATTTCGTAGCGCGCCCCCGATTGCATTGCAAAATGCGATGCAGTGCGCTACAAAATTAATTTTATTAATTAAATTGTTTACTTACCTCCAATTATACATATTCCGGTTTTTAGCAACCCCCACCCTGCCCCTCCCCAGCCCCACCTTCCTGCCCCACCGTAACTCCCTCCACGGGCCGTGGCTTCTTAGGCTCCTCCAGCTGCCTCAGGCATCAGTATTCTTTTTTCGTCCCTACAAAGTCTAGTTAAAAGTCTCTAATAAGAAATGGTTCACGTTCATTAACAATCAGTTCCAGAATTAAGTGTTTCAGTTCATTGACTAGTACAGGGAATTCATTCACATCCAGAAAAAGAAACTCAGCCATTCCCAGATTAAGACGCCTCAAAGCACTCAATCTCAGTACCAGAGGAAGTTCAAAAGTAAGATCAAACTGAAGATCAAGTTCCTGATGTTTCAATTGAACTTTCACAATGATCCCATAATTTCCAGAATTCTTTCTTCCTGTCATTTGCAAAGAAGTAAGTCAATTCAGGGGAAGAGTACCTCCAACAAGGCACTCTTACTCGCTTTGACCATCTGAGTATAGTTTCCTCTCCTTCTCTGTCACGCGGATCAGAATACTCAATATCCTCCGGGATGACTGGGAAGTCATGTTCTCCCTGTGGGATCTGTTTCCCCCTCTCCTGCCTCCTCAGCCAACGTTCTCCTGCAGCCAATCTCAGTTCTACAGCACTAGGCCCTTCATCAGAGTCCGAGTTTGGTTCAATCACAACCACAGGCCTAGCCTCTTTCTCATCAGCTTGGACAACCAACTCTTCAGGACCCCCTCAGGCAGAACAAGTGCTGTTTCAGGTTCTTGCTGGTCCCATACAGCATGACTAACCTGGTCTTGTAGTCTCTCGACCACCATTGGTACTTCTGGGAGAGGTGTTGTTATGAGTATGGGCAGCATGTATCCAGTTAGGGAGACATCCGCACTTTATAGCAGTTGTTGTGACAAGGATGAACTGGAAGGGTCCACACCAGTGAGACTCAAGAAAACTCTTTCGGACATCCTTTTTCACCACGGCCCAATCCGCTGGACTAAGGTCATGGCACTGCTCCTGATGAGGCAGGGTTGTGGAAGCTTCAACCGGATGAGACACAGAACGCACCACAACAGCCGGTCCTTGCAAGTAATCAAGATTCAGATCATCTGTAATGTTCACAAACGCATTTGCAAGCACAGCTGGTGATCTAATTGCCCTGCCCATGATGATCACATAGGATATAATTCTGTATTATGATCAATTATCCTGTGGAGACTCATCAATGCAAGAGGCAACGCATCAGGCTATTTTCAAAGACGTAAAAGCACACACTTTTGCAAGCCTACATTTTAAAGTCCATTTGACCTGCTCCATCAAATTACAGTCTCTCTTCAACTTGTAAAGCAGTGCACAGCATCTTCAGGATTTCATTGTGGAAGTGCTGTCAGATTCCGAGGCAGCCAGAAAGCCTGGGTATTAAATCCCACAAAACAACTTTGCTTCTGTGAGACTGTTGTTCCTTCTTGTCGGGTATGCCTTAACCCATTGTTAGAAGATACACACAACAACCAACACATACCTCAATCCATTGCACACAGGCATATCAAAGAAATCAAACTGCATCCTATTGAAAGGTCCATGTGACCACCCTATATGACTCACTGTTACTGCAGTCCTTTTCCCCACATTATTATGTTGACATACAACACATTGTGGCACAGTGCTTCAGTCATCAACCTAAACCTTAGAATGAACCAAGTCTGCCTTAACAACCTGACCATTGTTTCCCTATCCACATGAGTAGGACTATGATAATGCCTGGCCTCTGGGGTAAAAGACTGTTAGGCAACAACGGTCTCCTGAAACTCAAATCTCATCCTCATTTCTCGACACAACCTGCTTTGACCCTGCTCTGCCGTTCTACCTATGACACTTCTTCCTGAAACCTCTTGACTTCCCCCCAAGTATCAGCTGTAGTTAACAAAAGGTTGTAGTTGCTCTCGTCTGTTCCCTCTTTTATATACTCCCCATTAAAGGGACAATCATTATAAGCACAGCATCTTGCAACTTCGTCTGCATATTTGTTGCCAACAGTCTCATAATCACCCCCCCTTACATCATGCCACACACTTGATGAAACAATTGGTGCAGGCATCTGCAATGCTTAATGGAATTTTCACACTTGCTCCCCATTCTGAATGGGTGATCTCATGGAGGTCATAACCCCCCTCTGGGACCATAACTGTCCGAAATCATGAACGACATCAAAGCCACACTGACTATCAGTGAAAATGGTCACTCTCTGCTGGTCTGGTACACAGCATGCTCTAGTATGGGCAATCAATTCAGCCACTTGTGCTGAAAACATTCCCTGGAGCCACGTAGCTTCCTGAAACTTTAAAGACTGCATAAACAGTTTGTAAATTTACTTCATGGTCTCGCAAACATGAGCCATCCACAAACAATGCAAAATCAGATTCAGACAGTGGATCATCTTGTATGTCTGATCTTGGCTTGATCCACAGTTCAGTGACATCGAGACAGTCATGCTCCACTTTATTTTCATCATTGTCAATATCAGGAAGAGGCAAAATGGTGGAAGGATTCAAATCCGAACATCTTTTTTGGTTAAATTTTCAGTCGCCAATATGATCTGTTCATACCGGGTCAGGCGGTTGTTTGTCAAATGGTGTGTGGAAGTACGAGTTATCAGTTTTTCCACAGAGTGAGACGTACACTGTTCAAGGATGACCTATGACAATGCCTTCACATCTCTCTATGCAGACACCTGTGACAGCCACAGATTTAGGACATCTGGGCAAAGCCTTAGCTACTGGATCTGAGATAGCTGAAAAGTAATTCACAGATCTAAAGGCACTTCAAGGAGTTTGTGTAAGCACTGAGAGAGCTCACTCCTCCCTCTTACTGCAAAAATGCAAAAACATTTTGTTGTAATCAGGCATTCCTAGTGCCGGGGCATGGAAGAGGCTTCCTCTCAACTCTATAGAAAGGCAACCAAACAATCATTGTCCCAGGCCCCCAGATCCAGCACACCCCTGTGTGTCAACCTCTGTAAAGGCTTGGCCTCTGAGGAAAAGTTGGGTATCCATTGGCAACTGTAGCCCACCTATCCCAAAGAACATCCTGACCTCTTTCTCGGTTGTTGGCAGTTTCCTCTGAAAAATCGCTAAAATACTTTCCTGCAACATTTTTCTGACCCATATAACAATGTGGTGACCAAGATACAACAATTCTTTCAAACAGTATTGCAACTTATTGGGGGACACATTATGTCCATTCTCAGCCAAGTAGTTCTAGAAGGCAATAGCGTTGATCTTACAAGCTTCGAGAGTATTTGATGCAGCCAGCAGGTCATCAATAGACTGAGTTACAGGGCGTGACCAAAGAATCCAGATTCTTTTTAAGAACCTGGTTAAAAATGGATGTGCACTTCGCCTACCCTTGTGGGACCTTGTACAATGCCAAAACACGACTGCTGATCCTAAATGCAAAAAGGAACTGTCTGTCCTCATGCGAGGGTATGGAGAAGAAAGAATGACACAAATCGATGACAGAGAACCACTCAGCCTCTCATAGAATTTGAAACAAAAATACAGCAGGATTCAGTATCATGGGGATGTATGTCATTATAACGCATGCTTTTACCATGCATGCCTTTACAACGCAGGTTTTACAACGCAAGTCGTTACAACGACTTGCGTTGGGCGGGCGCTGGATAGTGGAATAGTTTAATTTACTATTCCAACTCCAGTCCCCGTAGATAGTAAGGAAGGTTTTGGATAGTAAATCAAACTATTCCCTATCCTACAGCGCCCTCCAGCGCAAGTCGTTGTAATGACGTGCGTTGTAAATCCTGCATTGTAAAGGTACTGCGTGGTAAAAGTTGCGTCGTAAAGGATGTTTCCCGTATCATGGTGCAACAAGTAATCACATATTGTTCATCTTTCGGAGGTCCTGCACTATACTTACCACTCAGCTTCTGCAGGCCCATGATAGGTGAGTTATATGGACTCCTCATACGCTCAGAAAACCTTCTTGACTGTGCCAAGCACGCAATCTTCCTCCCCTCTCAGGAACCATCAGGAGGACTGATCGGAGACAAAATTGTCAGCTGTCTCAAACATACGGTACTGCTGAAAAGAACTGTTATTCCAGAGAGCATTCAGGTTCACATTTGGAACCGGATTCAGAGCAAATCTGGGATCATTAGCAACTTGCTGTGGTATTGGAAGTTGTGAAACCTGCTCACTGGGGCTTGTGGTACATTAAAATTCTGAGACCTTGGACTTGGTACATTCTGTTTGCTGCATAGAATTAATATTCTGTGACAGTGTAAACCCTAGACTCTGACCCTGATTTACAGGAATTAGACCACATTTCTGCTTCCAATGTCCCAACCTGTTACAATAGTGGCACGGAATAGACTTTTTCAATGAGGCTATATCAAATTTATCAATACTAGTACTCAGACCAATGGGGACACCCCGACCTCTACACTGTGACTGAAATCTATCTCCACCTTGCATCACTAGGGCTTCCTGCAGATACTCTCCTTGCACTGGAGGGGTATTCCCCACGAACGGCTGACTTTGACCTCTCCTCTGGGCAGCTTTCATCCTTTCCTCCATAAGTTTCTCCTCCAATTTCTTCTGCCGCATGTCAATTTCGTCATTGCAGTACATGGCGTATTGCAAGATCTCATCGGCCGACTTATTCTGCCAACAAATCAAAAAAATACTGTTGAATCATCATGCTAATCTTGGGCCTCAATCCTGTCATAGACCTCAACACAAAAGGTTCCATGTCCCTAGGCTCCAATGTTTCCATTCCACTATACTGTTTAAATGCCTGCAACAGCCTCTCTTAATATGCATGAATCGTCTCTTTAGGATCCTGGGTCGTTCGGTCAATCTTAACCCAGTCAATATCCTGGGATGATATTTTAGACTTCAACCACGTCATCACCTCGTTACACTTTCTCATTACTATGGATGACGGGCCATTAGTCAAAGGATCCCTTAATGGCTCCCTCTCAGGTCCCTCTATAGTTATCGTAGAGGCTACCCATATAACACTTAGGACCAGAATATCAAACAAAGTTTTGAAATCAGTCAATAAACTTTCAAAATGTTCACAAATTGTTCTACTTGTTTATACCATTTTACAAGGTTCTCTTTTAATCTATGGAAATCATCAGTGAATGATGAAAGGTCACTCCTAATCCAATGCGAATGAACATACCCTCCACTAGGTACCTCTCATAGGCAGAAACTTGTAGCTACCGCCCCCCCCCCCTCTCCGGAGTGAGGCGGCTCCCCCATGAATCTTTTGGGACCTTTCTTTTTTGACCATTTGACTTCCCACTTATCCAGCGCACTCCAAATCTAGATGCTGTGATTTAATTCCTGAATTTGCATCTTCAGTCCTCGTATTTTCATATGTTCTAAGTCCTGATTGCAAAAGCATAGTCAGTGACTCTTATGCAAAGCCTTTGTCCACTCCAAATTAACTTCATATTTCAGAGCCATTTCAGATAATTTATCATAAACCTGTCTCGCTCTTCTAGTAATATCCCTGCTCATGAACAAAAGCTCATTTTCTGTTTTCTATTTTGTATCTATTTGAGCTAATTCAAGACTCCCACTTATCATTTCATCTAAATCAAGTTTTAATTTAGCTACATCCACCAAATTCACTCCCAATGATGACTGATCATTCCATGACTCGATTCTGTGCTTACATTTTCGTTTGAGGTCGCATTAAGAGCTTTCAACCACTCATATATTCCCTGAATATTAAGACTAGATTGCACCTCAGGAGCTTTAGATACTATTTTCGCTCTGGGTGTGCTACTATGCGCATTCAAGGGTGGCTCCCATGTTAGCGTATATAGGTCTGGAAATCCAAGGAATGACCTCAAGGGTCCAAGCCATGTATGGTTCATTGTTGAATCTGCAATCGCCCCACAAGGTGTACTTACATTCATTGGCACCAAGGGAATGAACCTTCTCTCATTTGAGTTTATAGGAGCCTTCACTGGGGCACTCGACTCCGCTAGAACAGCCAAATTATGTGTGAAGGTCCCTGTGGAGCTGGGATCATATATGGGGACTACAGTACCAATGGTGACCGGGACAGTGAGAGCATCAAGAACATTCAGAGCTGCGAATCTGTCAGGCATTACAAATCCCTGGACTCCCCCCCATCTGATTTTGATTCATATTCCCATTGCATTAGGATTCACCTTTACTGGTGCAGTAGCAATTCCAGAGCTTCCACTAGCGTTAGTGCTTCCACCTCCCATTACTGAGGTCTAACTGTATGGAGGCTGGCATTCTGACAATAGTACGTTTAAAAGACTGTCACTAGTATCACTACCACTATTCTCACTTCTCCCACCTACTTCCCCTTTCTCATTTCCTCTCTCTTCTCCTTCTCTTTCCTTCCATTCCCAAATTTATCACAGGTCAATGTCAGACACAATTCAGCTCCCTCCATCATGTCTGTTCTTCACTTCTTCGGGCTGCACCCCGCCCCAATGAGACCTTCAAACTGTGTAGGTCTAGGCTGTAGTTTCATTGCATAAAATATTCTCCTCAAGTTCTGCATGGATAGTAGTCCTTCATTAAGGCTTCTCATCCATGCCAAAAATACTCCTCCCAAACCTCACTAGCTCCTTCACACAATGTGCCTTCTCTATTTATAAGATTACACAACTGCACCTGCAGAAGAGAGAAAAACATTGCGTCCACAGGAAACAGTCACGGTGAAGGTTGAACATTAAGAAATCTAAATGCTTGAGGCCTTTGGCCAAGTTAGTGTGGCAAACATCTCAGTTCATGTTTAAATGCAAGTTGCGGATACATATACGGTTAAAATATAGATGCAGAGTACTATTCAATAAATGTATGAAATAATTATCAATATTCAAACCACATAAATGCAGATATATATAGAAACTGTAATTCGATGTTACTGCAATTAAAACATTAGTATGCACAAGCATATATATATATATATGTCATGATTACACAGTGAATGCACTTTCTTTACTGTTAATGTACCACATCACATTAACCCCTTCTGTGCGCTGGACGTCCGGAAGCCGTCTGACGTCACGGTGGGCGTGTGCGCAGGACGGCTCCCGGCTGTCCTAGCCCCCACCCACAGGGGAAGCGCTGGCGCTCCCCCCATGGAATGCCCATCCACGTGCCCCCACTGGGGAAGGCACGGGAAGCCCTTCTCCTGCCTGCCACCGCCCCCCTCTCCACATCATCAATGACGTCAGCGCGCGAGGCGCGCTGACGTCATTAGAAGATTCCTGATGCGCTGGAAGCCATTGCTTCCAGCGCGCCGGAGAGAAGAGGAGGTGAGTTTCTCCTTGTGGGAGGGGGATATTTAAACAAAAGGGACATCAGGGGAAAAGGTTTTCCTTTCCCCTGAGGCCTCTTTTGTGTATTCCTGCTGCACGATCATGCGATCGTGCAGCAGGAATACCCACTAGACCCAAGGATTTATTTTTATTTTTTTGCAGTATTTTGGCTAATTTCTGGGTACCCTACAAGGGAATTCAGAAGCCCTGGGTACCTTCAAAATCCCCAGGATGTTGGAAAAAGGGACGCAAATTTGACATAGATACCTTATGTGGTCAAAAGGTTACAGGGGCCTAAGCGCAAACTACCCCAAATAGCCAAAAAAGGCTTAGCACGGGGGGGAAGGCCTAGCAGCGAAGGGGTTAATAGTGTTACATCACATGAGTACATGAGGCCATGTGTAATAATATATGTCTATATTTATGGCATGATCAAACATGAAAGGGTTGAGCCAAAATTACACTGCTTCAGCCTCATCAAGGGCAGAACATCGGGCCACGGAGGGTGCCCCATTCCCATAATTATGCTCTACCTTGTCATGGCACCCCAGGCTCTGATCCCTCAATGCAGCAAGGATGGAGTGAAGAGGTGTTCAGACTGACACCCTCCAGGGAGGTACCAGCCCACTTCTTTTTCTACTCAGATTGCAGGATTGGACCTCCTCCCCCCTCTCCTGACTTCAGCTGCTCATGTGGGGGGGTTCCTTCTGGCCTAAAGAGCAGCATCACCCATACTTGGGACTCGTATTGATGTAGGGGGCCTCTAGACACCCACCTTCACCCTCCCCTTATCAAAGGACCCTGATGGCTGTCCAGAAGGGGGTTCACCCGGCTTTCCTGAACTGCTTTATGTACATTATCACATGCCTGCATTCTACGGGGCATGTCCACAGCGCAAACCTGGATTGCTGTTTCAGGGATTTGGGCCGCTGGATCCTCCTGCACCCCCCCCAAGCCCTTTCCTGCCATACCCTTTGCCCTCCTCACAACCAATGGGGGAGCATGCCAAGGGCCCATGGGGGGGATATTGGCCCTAGCCTGATTGCCACCCTGCATGCCGTACCTCATGAGTATGGCTGGAGCCTCCTGGCACACCTCGCCCTACTCCCCCTGACTTGGTAATTCAACAAGGCAAACAAATAGTAATGATTTAAGGTTTTCTATGTGAATATTCCATTGACGAGAGTAGTAGAGGTTCCATCTCTGCCACTCTTATGGTGAAATGTCTGCCATTCTTAAAGATGGGCATCATGTCAGCAGGAAGCACAGAGTGGGAGGAAATGATTTTGCCTACTGTTGTAGTCTCCACCACTGATGGACAGGGTAGAGTAGACTGTAGTGCTACACCATCTGTTGGTCTGCCTTCTGTTATCTTCATAATATGGCTGTGGAAATTTAGATTGCACGGAAGTGGCCCTGCTGAATTTTGGCAGAAGTACAGAACCAATTCTAGATAATGTGAAAATTGGCCAATCTTTTGTACATGCGTGTTAGACAACCTTGGCGCTGTTTTCTCTCCATGTTTTTGCCTTCAACCCTCCTGTTTTGCTGACTTTAGGACTCTGAGCACTTTACCACTGCTAACCAGTGCAAAAGTGCTTATGCTTTCTCCTTAAAACACAGTGGAATTGATTTATACCTAATTGGCCTACCCTAGTAAATTGGTACTACATGTACCCAGGGCCTGTAAATTAAATGTTATTAGTCAGCCTGCAGCTCTGATTGTGCCACCCATTTTTGTAGCCCTGTAAACATATCTCAGGCCTGCCCCTGCAGCCTATGTGTCCAGTTGTTAACTGGTATTGCGACCTGGCATATTAAATATTTTGCAAAAAGAACTGATGATGGACAGAATGCAGAACAATGTCATACATTCACCCCAGTACAGAGATCTGAGCCTAAATCCATCGTTTTTTTGCTCACCATGCCATTCCAGTTTGGACCCAGCCATATGCAAATCAGTCTTGACCCTGCGCCCGAACTGCCAGACCAGGTCCTCCCTGGACTGGAAACAAGCATCCTAGGTCCGGTTTCGGGGTTTCACCCCTCTTTGTATCACTTTGTTCGCCCTAAGTTGGCAGGGTATGCTCAGAAGTGAGTCCCTTGCTCACTTTGCCACTGGATTCAAGCTAGCCTGGCTGATGACGGCTGAAATGACAGAAACCGGTCCCAGGAAGCTTGTTTCGGGTCCAGGGAAGACATGGCTTGGCAGTTCGGGCTGAACTGTTCAGCATGAGGCACAGGGTCAGACTGATTTGCATATGGCCATGTCTGAACTGGTGTGGCAGAGTGAGCTAAAGAATGGTGATGGATTAAACCCAGATGAGTTGACTTGGGGTGAGTGTTTGATTTGCACAAGTGCTCCGTCCATCACCCCCCCTTTGTATCGCCATATTAAATATTTTGACAGGTCCAAACCATCCTTTTTAATCTATAAAGGTCATCCATATGGCAGGCCCTGGATAGCCCAGAGGGCAGGGTGCAGTGTGTTTAAAAAATAATGACGTGTGATTTTAATTTTTAAATTTCCTGGTAGTGAAAAACTCTTAACATTGTGTTTCACTACTGAAAAGCCTACCCCTCCCATAGGATAACATTGGAGTTGCCTTATTACATTTAATAAGCTGTAACTTCCAAATGGGAACATTTAACCAGTTCCTCTTTGGTGTATTTGGAATTGTAATGATTCTCTCATGTGGTAAATTCAGATTTTAAATTACAATTTTGAAAATGCCACTTTTTGAAAGCTGTCGTATTGCTGCCCTAGCCATTTAGTGCCTGCAGCCTGTCACTGGGTCACATGACTGGGTGTAGCTGACAGTTGGGCTTTGTGTATTCCTCGTAGCAACCACACACAATAGCGACCTTCAGTGTGCCTGGATGTGCCATCACTGGCAGGATGAGAGGGTAAAACTGGGCACAGGCATACCTATACTTGAATAGGCTGTGTCTTGCCTCCACAAAGGACTGCATACTCTCTGAGTTAAACCTGGAGCCAGGACAGGGGAGGTTGAAAACCTATGCACTTCAACTGGCAATCTCTAGAAGCTTTTCCCACTTCAAAGGAGGCAAATGGAAAAAATATTGGACCTCAGACACCAACTCCTCAGTACACTTCTGGACCTGTGGAGACTCAGCCAGGAAGAAGGACTGCTGTGCTACTGAAAGGACTGCCACTCTACTGGACTATTGTCTTGCTGGACTGCTGCCTTGTTGGATTGTTGCCCTACTGCCTCGCTGCCCTCCTGCATGGGTCAGAGTGAATTGAACTTAAACCCAAGACTCCCAGAGTGACTCAAAGGCTAGTATGCTGGAGTCACAGGAACATAAAAGGCTCATAACCACCTGCACCAGCACTTATATACTGCTGGAGCAAGCCCTTGGTCCCCCAGTGGTGCTCCTCAGGTCCTGGACTGTTGGTTTGCCTCAAAAAGGCTGAACAGAAATTTATGGGCTCTTTTTGACTGAAAACAGGCCTGTTTGTACAAAAACCTACTCACTCGCACAGCCCGCCAAAGTGAAATTCCATTAGCTCGACCCTTTGCGCAACAGTGATGATCGTCTGTGGGAGCTAGGATGCACTTTCAAGGGACCTGGATGTGACCTGC
Organism: Lissotriton helveticus; assembly: GCF_964261635.1. Lineage (NCBI taxonomy): Eukaryota > Metazoa > Chordata > Amphibia > Caudata > Salamandridae > Lissotriton > Lissotriton helveticus. Next base: position 1,535,475,237 of record NC_136067.1, read on the forward strand.
ATATATGTTGGCCTACGTGCTCTATTGCCACAAACAGAGAAGCAAAATAAACTCTACAATGAAAGCTAAACCAAAAAGGAAACCCCATTCACGAAACATAAACAAAATTGTAACCTGAAAAATAACTCCCTAAAAACTGACAGATAGCAGGACTAAAATGTTAAAGTAAAATATCATGATTAATAATACTATAAAGCATTTCTAACTTTATCTTGTTTTCCTTTTTTTGTTTTTGTTTTTGTAATCTCACTACAGAGATCTCCAACTGTTTGTCAGAAGACAGCATGTTTTACTATCTTCCACAGAGCCAATCCTTGCTCATGATTCAATGGCTTTTGTGTCAGTCTCAGCTGCCTCACTCCTATTCATTGTTTCCTCTCTTTTCCTCTATTTCTGTGTGTTGTGCCCCCACTTCCCAGGAATGTTTTGGTTTCACCATCGATAGTTTCGCCACTCTTTGGGGCAGATTTATGTTAACTGGCGCATCCCCAGGGATGTGCCAGTTAACATGCGCCACAGTGCGCCACTGCTCCGCCACCCATGGTGCGCCGCATTTATGATGCGGCGCACCATGGTGCAAGGCAGTGAGGATGCGTGACGCATCTCTCGGCGCACGGGCGGCGCATTGCAGGAGTCATGTCGCAAGTGCGACATGACTCCTGCAATGCACAGGAGCCACCTATCCAATGCATGCTGCGTCATCCTTACGCCTGCTTCAAGCAGGCGTAAGGAATTGACATAGATAGTGACTGAGTGAAATCTCATAGATTTCACTCAGCCACTTTTAGGAGGCGTTCCTGCGCAGGAACGCCCCCCCCTGCGCAGGAACGCCTCCTTATGGCGCAGGGGTTTTCAACGTGACGCATCTCCTAGATGCGTCACGTTGTAAATAGGGCGCATTGTTTGCGCCGCTGTTGCGTCACATTACGTGACGCAATTGCGGCGCAAGGAGGCGCAGGAGCCTCATAAATCTGCCCCTTATTGCTTAAAACACAGAATTGCGGTGGATTTGTCACTCATACTGCTTCAAACAGAGAATTGCGGACAGAGACACATTTTATTTGAAACCACCTTGTGATTATGACAAAAACTGCTGCAGAAATCTGGACCATACAATATCCAGCTTGACAGACTACTGTAAATAAGCACTGGTAGCGCCAATCGGTATCGAATGTATGTAATGCAGATGCTTGTTTTGAATAAACTGCAAACTTGGCCCTAGGGCATTAGAGTGATTTACATGTGCAACAAAATACGCGACATATTATTTATCTTCGACGGGGTAGGGCGGGAGATTCCATGAGTTGCCCAGAATCACAGGATGTTGAGTGAGGACTCTTTTTGGTACCTGATTCTCCAGTTCCAAAGTCGCCAACTCTAGCCACAAAGCCACACTTTCTCCCATGTTCATTTTCCATCTCTTTTTATCTCAATTGCAGTGGCTGTATCCTCTTAACTCCGTTTCACACTAATACAGCCTTGCTAAACCCTGAAAAAAGCAATCAGTCAAATGGGTTTACATAGACGTCTAACTCATAGGCCAATAATACCAGTATTTCCAAACGTTTCCGTGAGTCTCCTGAATTTTGAGAAGACAGACAGACATAACGTTTCATGTCCTGTCGCCCTACCAACGTGGCAAGCATAAATAATATAATTTCACAATGTTAAACGCGAAAGTTCAAAAGCTTGGATCATTGTAAATCTCTGAATAAATACATCTAATGCCAATAAAGCATTAGAACATGTTGACCTTGTGTAATGGACAAATTGGCAATAAAGTCGTCCCCCTGAAACACAAGCAGCTTGCAAGCATATGACATATGTCATGCGTAAGAATGCACAAAGTCAAGTATGAGAATGGAAAATGTCCCGGTTTGACTTCATTCAATGACTTATTCAAAGTCATTGTCTTTACTAGAATAAGAACCATTCTTGGCAGGAGTATTCATTTGAAATTTAAGCATCTTAATACTATCAACTAATTTTTTAAGTTCAAGCTCTTATAAACCACAACATTAAGCCTGTGTTGAGTAAGTCTGCCAATGTAAAGATGATTTCAATGAAAAAAACCTTTTTAAATTACTAAAAAGGCAATCATATTCAGCATCAACCTGTATCACAGAAAGGCAGTAAAATGTTAGACACCTACGTATCTAAGTTTAGGCAAATGATTTGTCTTAATTTCCAGCTTTTTGGAGTGCTGAAAAAAATATCCCGAGGGGTATGACTAAAATGTATCCACCTCATAAGTTTACATGTGTACTCCCCCTCAAGTAGATTTATTCCTTCAGATTGTTCGCAGGACTGACAATCCACATTGGTAAGTACAGCAATCGCGTGCATTTGCACAGCAAACATTTTACCACATTTACAAAGTTTCCCTGTAAAGAAACAACTTTCTCTACTCCCTCATGAAATAAGAGAATATTCATTCTCTGACAGCATATTACTAGGATAATGTACACATTTACTCCAGCAAGAGTAGTATGGCATGCATTTTCTGGAGTAAAATGCCATTTTAATATCCACAAATGTTACATGCCAACTGCAGTGTAAATCATATGGTAAACTTAAAATGTGACAAATGCGTAAGACTTTGTACACATTTGTAGCCGCAGAAATGTTACTTTAGTACATTTTAAATAGTGAGAAAAATTAGCGCTGGAAGTAATCAGACTTAAATATTTGCAAAAAATGTGCCAAGCATGATAGTTTCACACAAAAAGCTTTATGCTCTTCATTTTGTTTTTGGCTACCAATTTCAAACAAATTCCATGAAAGTAGTATTACTATCCAGTGTTTTCAGAATATCACCCTAAAGGCCACACTCATCATTGTTGGTTTAGGACAATCTGCCCTCGGTTTTTGATAGAGAGAATGCCTCTCCTGTGTTCCTTCATGAACAGCTCTGTGGTACTGGAGCAATTTTCAAAGTGCGGATGCTGGTCATCAACATTTTGTCTCTAAAGTCAAAGGATTTGTATAGAAAAACAAGTGTTTAAAAAAAGTGTAAGGGGCAGGGCATGGCTTGCTTATCCTTGATTTGCCTTTTGTATGTATCTCCTATGTTTTACATTCCTTTTCTGTATCAATATATATTCTATGAGTGCATATGTGATATTCATTTTTTTTTCCACCCTATGATTATCCCATGTAATATTTGCTAAATGGTGTCATTTTGACTAACATCACTTTTTTTTGCAGCTTGTCATCAATATTCCTGTATTCCTATCCTCTTGTTTCCATTATGTTTAATGGTATTTCGTGGAACATTCGAGGACTTGGGCAGCTGCTCAGAAGACAAAATGTACTTTCTCATTTATCTAAGCTTAACTCTCAAATTGCTTTTTAACAAGAAACTCATTGCATTGCTGTTGAATCGACTAAACTGAAAAGACATTGAGTTGGTCAGGTATCTTTTTCTCCTGCTATTGAGTGTAAAGGTGGTGTCCCAAGTGTTTGAAATTACAGTTAGTAGCTACTGAATGTGATACCAGTGGTCGATGGGTGCTAGTTAATGCTCTTATCCACAACAAATATATCTCTCTATGTAATGTTTATGGCCCAGTTAAATTGGACCCTGATTTCTGCCACACTAATAGGTTCAGTATTAATATGGTGGTGACATTAACAAATGTTTAGTTCCATTTACGGATAAAAAATCTAAGTATAAATTTAACCCAGATAAATCTCATAAGGCATCCCATTCGGCCATGGCGTCTCATCAATTATTTGATGTTTGGAAAACAAGTAATCCTGATAGTTAGAAATGGGATTTCTGGTTGGATAAGGCTTGTGCCAAAGCCAGGCAGACACCATCACTCTAGTCAGGGCAAGGGAGTTACATGCCAAAGATAACTCCTGCTCACCCCCTTGGTATCTTGGCACAAGCAGTCAGGCTTATCCCGGTGTACATGCTGGTCGAGGACTTTTGAGCTCTGGAAAGCCACAGAGGTTAATTTGCACAAGCAGGCCACCTTAAGCCTACACAGACCTCATTTGACCATGAAGGCATTGATTACCTTCTACGCAGCCTCCTTCATGCTACGGTGCCACATCGGTGATTTCTGGTAATAACTGTGCGACTGCCATTTTGCCAGAGCGCCACGCGTCTTGTTTCCTATGCATCTACCTTTATTCACCTAACCAAGGGGCATATTTACAAGTGCCTAGAGTCACCAGAGCATCATTTTTTTGATGCTCTGGTGGCGCTGTGTACGGGCCGATATTTACAAGGCCACACAATGCCACTTTGCATTCCTTTAAATGGCCTTGTAATTATGGCTCTCTTTCACGCAGTACTCTGCGTGTTAGAGGTGTGTCATGGGTAATGCTATGTGTGTTCCTAAACAATATCCATGGCTTTTGCCCCGCCCCAATTTAAAAAGGATTGGTAAATCTGAGGGTGCACCAACAATGACATTTTTTTAAGGGGAAGCGTTAAAGTGGCACAAAGAGGAGAAATACTTTAATTTCTCCTCTATTTTTGCTCTTTCAATGTGTGCTGCATTATGAAGCACACATAGACGGAGCAAAATGCCATTAATGATTGTTTTTGTGTAGGGAGGTGTCCCTTTCTGCACAAATGCAATCATCCCTGCAAAGTAGGCACCCTTGAACCATTGTGCAAGGGTGCCTGCATTGGTACATGGCTGCTGTTTTAGTACAGGGAGAGCACAGGGGTGCGCCTTATTCCTGTAAATATGGTACATCCCTGCATTTTGAAGTGATGCAGCTCGGCGCAGCAAAATTTATTGCGGCACCGCTCTGTGCCATTCCATTGTAAATATGCCCCAAATGCCTTCTATGACTACCCAGGTCCTCTGAGGAATGTTATTTTAATGCAGAAATCAATGCTTATATAACTTTTCTTTTTCTTTAGAAAAACATTGTAAGTCTCCTGCTTTCTTCTTCATATTTACCTCATAAAATGCCTTGCCATGAACAAGAACTCTGGTGATTTTGCCTCAGTAATGTTATGGTGCCTGCTTATAATTTGAAGCTGTGAACCTACTTCTCAAATATTTATCACGTTCACAAGTTTAATTTTCTACCGGTTCACTTACGCTTTCAGAGATTATTATCCTATATCTGTTGCTCTCCTATTCTGCCTGACTCATTATTTTATTAAACGGGTAGGATAAAATCCTTTCACAAGGTGCTTCATAATTCTGCTTACTACGTCAAAAAGGCCAGTGACCTCCTCGCTACTGTTAAAGCCACCTCCTCTAGCACAAAGTCTAAAAGAGTGAAAAATGATCCTCCATCACCTACCATTTCATCACATAACCCATTATTAGATACTAATGGGAAACTTCAACAAATGGAGGATCGCTAGATTATTTTGGAGGGTAAGATGGTCAAAATGGAGCAATGATTTAGCTCTCTACAAGATATGGCCACTAGATTCCTTTGCTTGAACTGGCGATCCTAAAGCTCAATGTTTGCAGAGAGGATTTAGAGAACAGAAATCGTAGCAATAATCTCTGCCTATATAGTTTTCCGGAGGCTGTTGAAGGTCCTGATCTGCTTGCCTTCTTTGTTTGGGCTGACTTAATCCTACATTAATCCTACATCTTCTAAGCCTAGAGGAATCATTATGCCTTGTCTTGAAATTCTGGGCCTTCTGCATGTTCTGAAGGCCACCAAGGGTAAGAGTTGTCTTGTTTGGTCTGGCCATATTATATTAATTTCTCAAGATTTCTCCAATACGACCAATACAAGGCAAAAGCAATTGCTTGCTCTGAGACCTCAAAGGTGTCAATTGAAGATGTATTATGACAATATTCACCCTTGTTTATGCAAGAATACCTATGAAGGCATTTCAACATCCTTTGATGATCCAGTTAAATAAAAAATGTTTCTTCAGAACATTACATCCAATGTTATAGACACTACTCTTCAGAAATCTTAACAGCTTTGCATGCACTTCTTTTCTTTTTTTCCAACATTCTGAATAATGGCTTTTTGTTCATAATTTATTTTACATTCTCCCTGCTGTTGTTCTTGTCATGTTGTCGACACATATCACACTGCTTCTTAGTAATTTTATTGTCATATCTGCTTGCTTATCCTTAATTTGCCTTTTTTATGTATCTCCTATGTTTTACATTCCTTTTCTGTATCAAAATATATTCTATGAGTGCATATGTGATATTCAATTTTTTTTACCACCCTATGATTATCTCATGTAATTTTTGCTAAATGGTGTCATTTTGACTCACATCACTTTTTTTGCAGCTTGTCATCAATATTCCTGTATTCCTATCCTCTTGTATTTCGTGGAACATTCGAGGACTTGGGCAGCCGCTCAGAAGACAAAATGTACTTTCTCATTTATCTAAGCTTAACTCTGAAATTGCTTTTTAACAAGAAACTCATTGCATTGCTGTTGCATCGACTAAACGGAAAAGACATTGAGTTGGTCAGGTATCTTTTTCTCCTGCTAATGACTGTAAAGGTGGTGTCACAAGTGTTTGAAATTACAGTTAATAGCTACTGAATGTGATACCAGTGGTCGATGGGTGCTAGTTAATGCTCTTATCCACAACAAATATATCTCTCTATGTAATGTTTATGGCCCAGTTAAATTGGACCCTGATTTCTGCCACACTAATAAATTAATATGGTGGTGCCATTAACAAATGATTGGTTCCATTTTACGGATAAAAAATCTAAGTATAAATTTAACCCAGATAAATCTCATAAGGCATCCCATTCGGCCATGGCGTCTCATCAATTATTTGATGTTTGGAAAACGTGTAATCCTGATAGTTAGAAATGGGATTACTGGATGGATAAGACTTGCGCCAAAGCGAGGCAGACACCATGACTCTAGTCTGGGGGTTACATGCCAAAGATAACCCCTGCTCACCCCCTTGGTATCTTGGCACAAGCAGTCAGGCTTATCCCGGTGGCCATAGGTAAAGCATTTGCGCACGCACACAGCAACAACATCCCAGGCACACTACACAAGGTTATATCACAAATAGCCTTTGTTTTATCAAAACACATTAGATATTAAACACGTAATATAAATGGTGCCACCTGGCACTGGGTCATATCTGCACAGGATTATATACACCTGACAGGGTCCACTGGACCACTGTCAGAACCATCACAACGCAAACTTAGTAAAAGTAAAACAGATCATAAACGTACAACCATTAGCCACTGGTAATCACTGTAGTTAGCATCATCTTGTAACATAAACTACATTATGCACAGTATCACATCAGGCGCGAATTACATTCCGCGGCAACCTCACAAGCATAACCATATTATGCAATCTTCTCCTAAGTCTAAACACATTAGACCCTAACCTCCTAAGCATAACTCACACTATGGGCGTAAATCACAGTGAAACAATATCTCACTAGCATAAACTATAATATGCAAAACAACCTCATAATTATAAGAACACAATTAGAGGTATAGAACAGGGTGCGTAAATCATACTACATACATGACATTTCCTAGCACTACATAATCACATTAGGGCCTGGTGCCCTACAAACCTAATAGTCCCCCTGGCTAACTGGCCATCTCAAAAGGGGCTCAAATACCCTATGTCCAACAGTCAGGGTGCGCTGCTAATGCAGCAAAAGTCAAGGGTGCGCACTTTGCGCAGGCCTAAACGTAGCAGCTGGCACTAAGTGCTGTGCAGCTGTGAATGTAGGGGGGCAAAGGAGTGCCTCTCACTCCTACCTTCAAAGACTTGTCCCCCTAAGAAAGAATACCCCAAACTGTACCGCTGCCCACTACTTGCTGGGCATCTGGGAATAGTAAAACGATGCCTGGCACCACTGTGCCCTTCAATGGAATGTGCCAACGTTGAAGCCACACAGGGCTCTAAAAAAATCATACCCCATTGTTGGAGTGGCCCGCTGTCAGGCGGGGCCACTCAGGAAATGATGCGGCCACTCACTGTACCCCCAAAGAACAAATGCCCACGGTGGAGCGGCCCTCCCTCTAGCAGTTCCGCTCATGACATACAGACATTGTGCCATCACTGGCACCACAACACGGTTAAAGTACGTGCACCACTCACCCTCGGGGCCCCCACAGGGGTCTTTTAATCAAATATGCCCACAACTTTGGAGTGGCCCGCAATGGCGGGCCCGATCAGGGAAAGGGAATCCGGTGCTGTGCCTCACAAGGCACCGCACTGTGCACAGGGAGCTCCCCCCCACGGGGACTCCCGACTTCCACCAAGGCTGCCTCCCCATCAGCCCTACTCACCAGGCCTCGGGCAGGACTTCTCTGCTCCTTTCTGCTCCGGTCTCCTCTCGGGGGCTAACAGGGCCGGCACTCCGCTCTTCTCTCAGGGGCTCCCAGGGCTTTCACTCCGCTCTTTGCCTGGTCCCTCTCCTGGGACTGGGACTTCAGCATGGAGCCTACGGGGCTCCAGACATCTCCTCAGGCTGCGGGGGCGTGCACGGGACTTCCTCTGCAAAACCAGAATTCCCGCCCGCCGCCAGGCACCATGTTGCCTGAGTACCTCCTTTGCCATGGCTCGAGCAGCAGAGGTGATCTCTGAAATGCAGGGTGGGCTCCTGTATTAAAAAAAGGACACATATGGCGGCCATGCGGGGTGGGCACCCGCCGCTCAATAAAACAAGATGCTGGGTGGGCACCCGCTCAGATTGGTAAAATGCAGGGTGGGAACCCGCGTTGAAGGCAAACAAGCTGTGAATCTCTTATGCTTGACCCCCCCCCCAAAGGGCTGCGGTGCTGCGCTGCAAAGCCTACGCTCTCCCTTTCCATCAGGGAAACTTCAAAACATAGTGCTCCCAGGGCGCTAGGCACAGTATAAGTTCTTCTAAGGTCCTGGAGGATCAAGGCAGCAAAGGTCCTAGCCAGAAAGTCCTTTAGCCATCAAGGGGCAATGTAGGGCCCAGGGAGGCAAGCCCTCATGGCAGCCCCCCTGGGCCCCAGCAGTAGCACGCCCCAGCAGGAACAGCAACCAAGAACTTAACCACCTTATGTGGTCACAGCCCCTACTTTTATACATCATTTCCCTTTCTGTCACAGCACAGGGTTTAGGGATACCAGTTAGAACTGGTACAGGGGAGCTTAGGAGCACTTTGTTTTGCTCAGCTCCTCTCTCCTTTGTCTGGTGGGGGCTCAGGGATCAGACGCACCACAGGAGGCGGTGCCAGCATTGGGGAGGGAAGGCACAGTCTTATTCAGGTCCCAGGTGCAACTCCTCTCTCCCATATGCATGCAGATCTCTCTATTCACCATTGGGAAGACTCCCCCTGGAGCCACCCACACCTCTCAGGTTCTGTCAATCACAAGCCAGACATGCAATTCACATCAGGCAGGCAGAAACACAGTACACAGAAATGCCAACTTCTAAAAGTGGCCACTCACCATAAATCTGCGCACACCATTGCGCAGCATTGATCCTTGCCTACCTAAACTCGCCCCTGCACCCCTCTCATACCAGGAATTACTATGGAAACACATATTCCCCATGCATTCCTATGGGAGGGCAGGCCTATCTCACCACACATACACAGAGAGCGCACACAAAGAAAAAGGCTAGGAGAACGCAAAAAGTTTTAGGGTGAACTTGCCAAAAGGGCCAAGTTCAACACTGATAAATTTGAATGTTCATGTTTTCTAATGTTCATCATACAATGCCCACAATTTACTATATTTTAGTCCTTAAATCATTGCTCTCTACTATACAATCTTCTAAACTTGGTTCTATTTTCTATATCTTGTCATGCACCGGTGATATCCTCTTTTGATTTTTCTAATAATGACTCGAAAACTGGCTGAGGGAGGTTTAATAATGTCTCATTATCTGACAAACAATTTATAAACAAAGCCACTACATTTATACTATAATATTTACAATTCAACAATTCTACTGACACATCCATTGTCAATAAGTCAGATGCTTTTAAAGCATAATTTCAAGATTTCACCATAGCTCTCTGCCAGGAAGAAAAAAAGTTTAACTACCCAATATCTCCTTCTACTACAAAACATTAGGACACTTGAACACACAGATTTTTCTTCTAAATCCTCTTTGATGTTACATGACCTGATTAAAGTTAAAACTGATCTTAAGAAACTTTCTACAGTTGATGCCTGCAGCATTTTACTTAAAGTCAAGACTAAATTCCATGCAGGACCAAATAAAGCTAGTAAAATGCTTGCTAACTATTTAAAAATTAAAACAGTGCAAGACTGTTGGCCCCATTATTAATTAACTTACTAATTCTACCTCATTCTCCAACTCTGATATATTCACTGCCTTTCAATCCTTTTATAAAGCACTATACCAGAGGATGCCACCCCTTCTTCACTTTCTCCACTCAATATACAACACATTATTTGGCAATCTTCCCAAACCTCCCTCCCTTGCACTTTGATTTGATGAACTGGAAGCAAATATTGCACTCTGGAGATTTTAGAAGCTATTAAATCCCTGAAAAAACCAAGACACCTGGGTTCTCTATTGAACTATTTCTTGCATTTCCTCAATTGTTGCCTCCAAACCAATTAGATCATTGTAATTCCTTAATGTTTGGTTCCAAGGCTAGTGGCTCCTTTCTAGAAACCCTGATGGGTATAATCCTGAAACCAGATAAAGTACCAACACTTATAGGCCCATTTCTCTGCTTAACTATGACTGCAAGATCTTTGTCAAGATTTGAGAAACCCACCTAGAAGCTGTTGCACCTCTTCTTATTAAACCTGCTCAATCTGGTTTTATCAAGGGCAGACTTGCTGTGGATAGTGCCAGGATGTTGTCTAATATTATTTGTTTGGCTTGGAAAATTGACACTCCTCTTGAGTCCTTATAGCTAGATCCTGAAAAATTATTTGACCCCATCAATTGTCAATTTCTGTTTACCAACCTTCATTGGTTTGGTTTTGGCCCATAATGTACGCCATTTATAAAATTGTTAAGTTCTGATCCCTGTGCTAGTGTATTTGCTAATAGTTGTTGTTCCCCTTACTTTACTTTACATAGCGGTACCAGGCAAGGATGGCCCCTTTACCCTTTGCTTTTTGTCCTTTGCTGAGAACCATCCCTTGAACGCATATGATGTAAAACTCTCATGTCTGGCTTCACACAGGGCTCCCTTGAGGTTATCGCTAGTTGGTTCATACCTATAAGTGTTTTGGCTATAACACCAACCATGGCCACTAACTGGGGCTTAGCTTTTGATGAAGCTGAGATTCAGTTGATTCTTTCAGAAAATCCCAGTATCCCGTACAGTATTCCTGTAGCTGTGAGCAGTAACGTAGAGGGATGGGCTAAGATATTTGTCCTTAAAAAAAGCCACTCAAGAACCATCATTCATGGCATCACAATGGCTGAATATTTACGGGGCAATTGTGCCCCTACTGGTCTGATTGTCACCAACGCCCCCAGGCTCTTTTTGGATGACAAAGAGTTCCTTAAAGACTGGTCATTGATAGCCTGGAGGTGGACCTGGGACTGGCTTGTCCTTATAATTAAAACAGCAAAATAGGCGGATGATAAGATCCTAGTGGAGATCCAGATATTAGAGGGACAGATCAAAACCACTATTACGGGCAAATTGTTTGCAAAAAACCATGAAGAGAGTAATAAGAACAATAAAGAATTTAAAGAATCTATTCTTTTTTCCAAACTTGAAAAATTCAAAAAGGAGCTGGCAAGGTTTTCTACAGAAAAAATCTACCCCTTTACCAGCGACACCTATGTTCCACCTGCCTTCAATAAGAATGGACGGAGAGGAGGATCCACTTATGGAACATCGAGCTCTGAGGATAATTCCAGCGATTCGGATACCTCGACAAGCAACAATCCCTCCAATAGGAGTTGTGGTAGAAGCCAACGAAGGGGATGGTAAAACAACTATCAGAATCTCAATCAGTTCCCACAGTGGTGGCAACCAAATCCGTGGATGTATGGGGGTCCACCTTTCCCACAACAGATGGGCGCGTATGGTCCCCAACAATTCCACGCCAATATGAATATGCAGCCTTTTTTAGGGTTTGGCAGAGGGAGACCAAGAGGAAGGAGGCGACTGGGATAGGTCCAATGGGGACCCCCTCCTCAATCAATGAACCTGAGGAGTGGACGGAAGGTCCCGCAGAAACAAGCAGGCTCGAGCAACGGGACAGTCTCATAATTAATTTGAGTTCACGCACACTTACTTGTGATGAAGAGGCAGTGCTCAATAGAGGTCTTGGCTTCGTGATGACTCAGATTGGAGATCCATTCTTGGCCCAGATAGAGATGGCAAAATTCTTCCGCAAAATTAGGTTGCATTTCTTTTTTGCCAAACAGTCCAAAGAGACATTGGAACAGTCAGACATCAATACTGGTCTGAAGAAACCTTCAACTTTTAACCCTCCAGTAGGAAGTGTACCTGTCAAGGTACTCACTTTTGAACAAGCAGTGGAGAAGGACATCATGAGATTATACAAAGAGAAGGATCACCACTTTGTTAATTTACCGAAAAAAGAACAGGATGCCTTACGCAATCTTACCACAGACGCCTCGCTGACAATCAAACCAGCAGATAAGGGCGATGCTACTGTTCTACTTGACACCACCATCTACCACTCAGAATGCCTAAAACAACTCCAAGACACCAAAGCCTATCTTCTACTAAAAGAGGATCCGACATCATGCCTCTCCAATACTATTGGTCACATTGTAGAAGAAGCAGTGTCTGAAGTATGGATCGCGCCCCAAGAAGCGAACTATTTACGGACCACTCATCCCATCATGCCATATTTTTATGTGCTTCCGAAGGTCCATAAACACCAACGACCTCCACCGGGACGCCCTATAATATCAGGTATTGGGTCCATCCTGGAACCCCTCTCCACCTTCATCAACTGTTTCCTACGCCCTATGGTCAAAGAAATGTCAACATATTTACAGGACACCAAGGACGTCTTAAGGATACTACCAGATATCGAATTTGACATCTCCACAGATCTTCCAGTATCTTTTGACGTGGAATCTTTGTACACCTTGATTCCACAAGATGAGGCTTTGGAAGTAGTGGGTAATCTTTTACAAGAAAGAGACCTAAACTGAATCACACCAATGCACTTCATTATGATGCTTGCACAACTGGCAAAGGAAGAACATTTCTTTCGTTATGAGGATAGTATTTACCTACCGATATCGAGGACCAGCATGGGGAGCGTTTTCGCTCCCAGCTTAGCGGACCTCTACGTCCACAAATTTGAGCAAGAGCATGTGAGTCCCCCCACAAATCCCTTTCTACAGTCAGTGCGCACATGGAGGCGATACATTGATTATATTTTGGTGGTTTGGAGAGGTACAAAGGAGGATCTTCTACTTTTTCATCAATGGCTCAACACAAGGAATAACCATCTTCGCTTAACAGTCGATTATGACAGCACCAACTGCCGTTCCTTGATCTCCTGATCAAAACCACACCAACAGGTTTACAATCAGAACTCTACAAGAAACCCATGGCTCGGAACTCATTATTGAGCTACGACAGTTGCCATCCTAGAGCTCTGAGAAATAATCTACCGTTCGGTCAATTTCTGAGGATCCAAAGGAACTGCTACAGCGGAGACTCATTCAAGAAACATGCAGAAAACCTGAAGGGCCAGCTTTTGGATAGGAAGTACCCTAAAGATATTATCCGAAACTCAATGAAACGAGCCTCTAATAATAATCGGGAAGCTCTTCTAGAACCTCCTATTGATAAAGAAAAATCTGACCGAATTACTTTTGTCAACACTTTTACCAACAAATCAAACCAAGTACAAAAGATTGTTCAGAAACACTGGTCCATTCTTACTACTGGAGGAGACCACCTACCGCCGCCTCTATTCACATTCAAACGGGGCCCCAACCTGAAGGACAAGCTGGTGCATACTCGTCCGAAGAGCATAATATCTCGAGCAGTTGGTACCCTCTGGGATCTCCCGGCAATAGAAGGCCATCACCCTTGTGGCACATGCGCTGCGTGTCCCCAGACTAGCAAATCACTAACTGTAGACATTAGTATGAACCATCGATGGCAACAGAAAAAATTTACCAATTGCAATAGTCAGAACCTGATCTACCTCATTACATGTCCTTGTCAACTAAGATATGTAGGAATGACAACGAGAAAGGTAAAGGTCTGTATATCGGGATATAAAAGCACTATAAGATGCCGCAAACAAGCTACCCGCCTCACCACGCATTTTCTAGAGAAAGGACATGGCCCCACTGAGTTCAGCTGGACAGTGTTAGAACAGCCGTTTATTCCGGAACACGTGACAGATATAAGTAAATACCTGTTTACCAAGGAACAGAAATCGGTCTACAAACTTAACACAGACAAAGGTGGACTAAACGAAGATATTCCGTGGATGTCTCTGTAAGATCCGAATATCAAGACTCAGTTACACAACATGAGGTCCATTTATTTATATATGAACCTATACCACCCATTGATCTGCTTGTGTCGTCCTATTGAAAGACTACATTTCCCAGAGCGCATTGGTCTGTGAACCAACTTTGCTGACAATTTACTCATGACATTCGTGTCAATCTAACATGATATTGTACCCTGTGATTAAGACCTGAGAGATAGAAACAATCCCTACTGTGAATTAGTATCTAACAAAAGGATAATACCTCAGATGAACCGAAGTAACTATCATTTGTGATGCCATTGATAGGATGACTATATTCTTCAAAAAGACATGTGGCCTAGCATGTTGGGGAACTAAACACTTGATGTCGGCTTAATAAATATCACTCTTGTCAACTACTTTTCCCATGACTATGCACTGACGACATCTCGTACGTGCTCTACATCCAGTATCAAAAGCACTACTGGGTCAAGTAACTGCCACTGATATGATATGATGTGGGAAGATTGTATAACATAATGGCCCATAATGGCCCTAAGCACAGGAAGAATTAAGGTAGGATGAACTACATAACTATATGTCCCAGGAAACTGTGCGCGGCACACGTGACCCGCACAGCGTCCTCCGAAGACACAAGACAGATAAAACATGCTCAGAAACGCCGCGGCTACCTTCCCAGTCAGCTCTGAGGGAAGCCGGGAATACCGACGGACAGGTTGGTCTGAGTTATTAGTTTAAACTTGCACTATTGCTGGGTGTATGCCTGGCTTAACACTAACGTGCGAAGTGGAATAGTTGATGAGATCGCAGCATAGCTTTGGCATGTTAGTAAGTGATCTCCCCGCCATTGTAAAACACGGGGTATGATCTCGATGCCCGTGCGCCTGGGTTTTTTCGAAACCGTCGTGCCAAGCAATGTGCTGTTACAAAAAGGGTGTTTTGTGTTCAACACGCGATCTCCTTTGCTGCCAATATTATCAATCTGGGTGCCTGGGACAGAATCATAATATACAACTAAAGTATGATTGTGATCGCAGTTTGGCACGCATCAGCGAGCCATCAAGACACGCGTGGGAATCTCTGGAAGGCCGTGTTTTTCAATAAAGCGGTCTGTTTTTTAACAAAGCGGTCCGCTGTTATTACATGGAGATTTAAATCTGGGGTCGACAAACCGTTAATAGGGTTTTGAACATGCCGGTGACGGATGGGTTTTTGCTAATGATAACGGTGCCCCTTCAAATATTTACGTGGTGGTCATCCTACTTTGGTAATATCCTATGCCATAAGAATGTACCCCCGTAAACCGAGCAGAGGGATCACAGTGGTTTGTGTGTATCTTAAACTAGACCCGATGAGCTCATTCTTTCACGACTAAATAGATTTGAGGAGCTCTTTCTTTCACGATCTACCATAAATAATAGCATCTGACACCAAAAACAAAAATGAAGTATAGAATTCGAATTACAAAGTAAAATGCACTCTTTTTAACAGTTCTGCATGTGGGTATTTCGAACCACTTCTGATTGAGTTCATCTATCGGAGTGTTCTTTGAGCAATTGTTTCTTCCCTTTTAATAGAGCGGTGCTCCAATTACCTGAGCTGCAGCCAGGTGAGGTGATGCCTGTACTCCTACCTAATGCTAATAAAGGGTAAAATACCTGGCAATGAAAAATGAGTAAGCTGGAGATATCACGCAGCTACTGTTAGATGTACTTAATATTGTCGACATCTTTTTGGTTTGCTCTTTTCTATGTCCTGTTCGGGTGTGACCCCTCTTCTGGCCTGTTTTATGCAGTTTCCAAGAGGAGGACTTTCCATTACCTAAATCAGCTGATATGGTTATTAGTTTTTCTTTAATATTTTTTCACAATTTGCAGTAGCGAACGGTCCTGACGAAAGCAGTCGAAAATTCCACACAAGCTGAAACATGTCAACCAACATTTAAAATAAGCAGCTATTTGGTAAACCTGCTTTAATCTTGTTGCACTGTTTTTAACTTTGGAAGTCTGGGAGACACTTAATAAAATATTTTCTCTCCACTCTCCAATTTTATACATGCACTTCACTTCGCATTCTCACAAACTCACGCACTGCATACCAGTTACCCTGCTATAACTTGGTTTGTTGTACCTCCCATACCATACCTACCATTCTCAAAAGATTGGCATTGATCACTTATAACTCCTAGTGGTTGCCAACATACTCTCCCTGGTGTTGGGAGAACCCAAATGACGAAAAAGGCGGTACAGGACGGATACCGATGGGTACTTTTTACACCCTGGTGATACCATGTTGCGCTTACAATATACACAGGTATGACCTTTCCTTCCTTCTCTACAAGTTGGTCACACTTTTCTCAGGTCTTTAAAAGATGTTCCCACAGACCCATAGACATTTAGTGTGTTGTTACATATCTATGCAGATGACATTCTAATCTATATATCTAGTCCTTTGATCTCCATGGATCCTTTTTTACAAGAGATTTCATTAGACTCTAGCATTTTTGGCAAAAAACGTAATTTTTCTAAAACTGAAATTTTACCAGTGAACTCTTCTTGTTATTAATATATGTTTGCCAATACTAACTTTACATGGTATTTGGTTTTTACCCTACCACATTCAACACAATTTCACACAAATTCACTATGCTAAAATCCAAATTACAAACATTACTTCTAACTTGGTCGTGGTAGGGAAGACTTGATACCATAAAAATGAAGATTCTACCAGGTCCTTTATATCAACCATTTTTTTTACCTTTTAAGATCCCTCACTATTATTTTAAGCAAATTGTTTCTATTTGTGCAAATATCCTTTGGAATGATAAGAAATTAAGGATTGCCCTCTCTAAACTCAAACAGCCAAAATATGAAGATGGTCTGAGATTGCCAGACATTAAGCTTTACCACTCTTTTTTGATTCATCAATGTTATGCCAAGATTAGAAATGTTCTAGATCACCCTATTCCATGATGGAATACTTTTGAATTATATTTATTGAATGGCTTTTCTTTTAAAGGTATTATTCATATGTCTAACTGTACTTTCATATCCAAAAACTTAATTTTGAAATATTCACAACATTTACTTCTTACAATATTTTTCACTAACCTTCATTCTCAGTAATGCTTTTGTATTCCTCACTTAGGTGTAATAAGTTTCTTAAGGTCTGTGATAGATTTCTGTGTTTTAAGCAGGAGAAGGGTATCACGTTTGTTCATAAACTTGTAAAACATAACTCTATAGAATCTTTTGAATACTTACAACTACATTATCAATTGCCTAACTCCTTCTCAAAGTAATATAGGCTGATTTCCTCATCTCTCCATTGTTTTTGTCCACAAATCCAAACAAACCTGCTTCACTTCCACCTGTAACTGTGACACATTTGGATACAGTTTTACTTGACCCTATTCTCAAAGCAGTTGTTATATATAAAACACTACTATCCTCTATTAATATTAGTACGAAACGTTCTCTTGAATTGTTGTGGGAAGCTGATTTATCAATATCACTTTCGGCTCAATTATGGGGCAAAATTTGGCTTAAGATATTCAATACCTCTTAAGCTGCTTGTATCACAAAATCCCTTTTTTATGTATAATTGAACTGTTCTAACTCAAGAATGTGTTTCTAAATTTGATTCATTTGCTACTTCTTTATGCTGGTTCTGTTCTATATATATTGGTTCTTTCACACATATGTTAATCAATTGTTCTCATGTTACAGCTTTTTGGAAGTCTATTTGGTCTAAATGTTGACAGATTTTTCAATGTAATATACCGCTTAGCTTGCATAATGTTGTCTTAAGTTCTTTATCACCTAATTTCGATTATTTATCTCCTAAAATCTATTGCTTGGCCTTGTTGTTGCACTTGCTTTTAAAGTTGTACTTTCTTGTTGAAAATACTTTTTTAAATTAACTGTACTAACATGGTGGAATTTTATATGTGATGAACATAAAATACTGTATCTTCATTAACTTTACATCACAAGATTATATTTGATCTCTGTTGGTTACCGTTTACTACATTTCTTTCCTCGCACTGAATATATAAATTTACTGTTCATTTCTTCTTTTTTTCTTCTCGCTTCTTCTTTTTCTCTATTTCTTTCTTGCTCCTTCCTCTTATTTTCTCTTTCTTTCATTCTATTTATATATAAAATTAAGTTTTCATAATTGGAATACTTTTAATGCATACATTTCATTACAAAGGTTACTTATTTTGTTATTGCTGTTTGAATCTTTAATCAAATTTTTTTTTACAAAAAAGAAGTGTAACGAATGAGCAAAACCCATTCAGTAGGAGAATGTAGGGGAAGTAGGATGTGTCCAATGGTGTATTTTGCTGCACATTGTCCCATTATTTGAGTAAAAATATAACTAAACCATGGTGCACATTTTCCATTGAAATAGACTGTATGCAAAAGCCTGCTAGCTGCTCTAACAATACATGAATGTTTGATGGCAATTGCACTACCTACAGATACATGGTGTTGGGTACTCATGGGTTGAGAGAGAGGCTTCTCAACAACACTGTTACTGAATATGACTTAACGGAGTCTTTTATTTTTACACCTTGTTAATCTCCCTGCATATTTATGATTTTCCTGTACGTTTTTGAAGGGCAATACCTTTTCCTCATCAGCAGGTAGGCACCAGTTAAACATTTCATTGTATGCAGAGGACGTAGTATGTATGATTCAATCTCTGATAGGCCTTCAAAGGACAAAACAAGACCACAATAATGATTATTTCTGCCCCCATAAAAAGGAAAAAATCAGTTGGTTAATAGAGCCAACTCACATTGTAAGGGAAAATGTGTGCCTCTGTGGAGTGGTATTTTCTGAGATTTGGTGTGTCAGGTCTAAATAAACTATGTTTTTGTTAAAATACAATCTCATGTAGCCAGTCTGAAAGAGCTACATTGTGCCACCAGGGGGAAGAAACATGTTGATACCAGTTTTGAATTGTATCACGTGAAAATACCATCAACATTACATATGATTTAGAATGTCTTTCAACTGAAAATCCTGACATCATAAATCAAGCTGAGGGTAAACCTATCTTGATCCAATAATAAATAGTCTCCCCAAAGCCTTCAATGTTAGAATTAGGCTTAGTTAGTAGTTTAGTTAAAGCACTAGGGGCTAAGATATGGTGGGGTTTCATTGGAGAAAAGTCTATCAAAATATTCTCATGGGTCTCAATCTTCTCGGCACATTCTTAGCAAAAACATGGGACCGATTCACAAAGATAAACTTACACTTTTGTGTAAGTTTACTACTTTTCAGTTTTCCCAATTGTAAACTTAGACTAAAAGTCTATCTTTACTACTTTTCAGTATTCACAAAGGTGAATTTATACCAAAAGTCTTACTTTACTATTTTTCGGTATTCGCAAAGGTAAGTTACTACTACTAAAGTTAGACTTTTGGTCTGAGTTTTCCTTTGTGAATAATGTAAAGTAGGAAAATTAGACTTTTAGTCTAAGTTCACCGTTGTGAATCCCGAAAAGTAGTAAACTTACACAAAATGTTAGTTTACCATTGCGAATCAGGCCCTTGGACTTTGAATTTAAGTCCTTTACATTACAAAGTGAAAGGATTACAGATTGGTGTGAAATACGTCAGGTTAAGAAATTATTCAAAATATTGGTAAAGAGCTGAGTTTTACCCAGGACTCTGTTCCTAACTTAAAAGTATGAACTTAGTTATTGACTCAGATATTCCATTTTCTCCACAACCTTACTTTTCAATGCTTGTACATCATTCATTCTATGGGAACATTCTTTCTTGATTTCCATAGCAATGGTGTGCTGTTGAATGCTAACAAAAGAAAGTGATATAGAGCACTACTTTTGTTTGAGCAAGCGAGAGATCTTAAAATCCTTATTCACAACTTATAAAGGTTTATTTTAAGACAAACTAGTAAAATCTATAGTTTCTCAACATGAATTGGCACTGTGGTTTGGGCATTTAAATTCTAGGTAAATTGATTCTACACAAACCTCTACCAATAACTGCTCCATATAAATATATTAATTCAGCCTGACTTCTGATTAATGTTCTTTGCCTGTCTGAGTGTTAATTACCCATTACTTAAATCACCTCAAACAATTGAACGTGCCTGACTTGAAGGGCTAGGGAGTTCATGGGTTAATGAATGAAAGCACATAATATCCCCATAGACTTGAAAAAGTTCAGGTTTGCTAGTGGTCTCAAGAAACTTCTAATATTTATGGCCCGATATTTGTTTTGCCAGATTGACATCCATCTGTCAGGGTGGTGGAGAGCATTATGTCTATCACCCTGACGGACAACCGTACATTAAATTTAGAGATAACCGCTGGACTAGGAGTGATTTCCATACCTTGACCCGAACCTCTGTTATGGCGGTTCCAGTCAAGATACAAACTTTTGGTGGATGGCTGCAGTGGTGTTTGACAGCTGTCCACCAAAACTTAACCAATTTTTGTCTTTCTAAGTGGGATTTTTTTATTGGAAAATAAAAAACAATCACTCTGCACCCTGGAAGTGAGGGTTATTATTTGTTTTTTTCTGTGCCTCACAGGTTTTGGTGGTGATGACCAGAAAGTTATTTATATCGCACCGTCTACCCTAATTAAGGTGGGTGGTGTAATGCCCTTTCTCTGGCAGCCCTTACTTCACCAGACGTTCGGAGGACAACAGGTATATGGCAGTGCTCCTAAACTTAAAAAAGGGCAGACGGAAGTACAGTTTGGCAAACAAGGTAAACGGTCACACGAAAAAGTACTTGTCCGCCAAACTACAAATTAGCCCTTGTATCCTTAGAAAGCAGTAGTAATCTAAAGTTTTAGAACAGCATAAATCCCCCTTACAAAGTGCTGAAACACAAGATATTTTTGACTGCTGCTACTTCTTGTCCTTGGCTGCAAGTTAAAGTAGTGCAAACATTTCACAACCGAAAGCAGGTTTCTGGAGATGGTAATCGGCGACAAGAATGCTTGTCTGTATTTGTTGGGTGGCATGTTCTCTAGTATTGATGTGTTTTGTTGCAGTTCTTTTTACACCATTACTGAAATCTGATCTTGTTTTGTTGTCCTGTGTTTGTTGTGTTGCACTTTTTATTGAATGCTTTGTTGCTTTTTGCCTGGTTACATCTTACTCATGCTGTTATGTTGTTTGTGCTAGTTTTTGTGTCATGCTCTGTTGTTTACTTTAGATATGCTAACAATGTTGCTACATTTCAATCCAAAACCAGCAAATGCCTCTAAAGGTTTTATTATAAGCAATGATTTGCCACTCTTTACTATGGTAATATTGTACTGCTCAAGCACTTCCACTGTTAAAGACACCAGTTAGCCTAAAATATTTGCAGAGACAGTGTCTTAAATTAACATTTGCATTGCTCGCTTTATTTGATAGGGCCAATATTATGTAAATTCGGATGTATCGTCATTCTGAAAAACAGAACCCTAGCAGAAGTATTGCCCGGCATACTTCGGGACTTATTATGCATTTGGCGGTCCATAAACTGCTGTACTAGCGAAGGCAGTCTGACGGCAGTGAGCTGTCTGCTGTATTACGAACTGGAAGTGTTGCCTATGCTGGGACCTCTTCTGGACCGCCAGCACCGCTAGTAAACTCACGACTGTTGGGTTCATACTCGGGGGAAGGGAGCCTCCATTGGGCGGTACAGAGGCACAAAACTGCCATTCATATTATGAGTTGGCTTTCCCAAGAGTAAACCGTGGCGGTCAGACCGCTGGCTAATGGTCGCCAGAGACAACGAATTTGGGGTGAATACTCAGCCTTTCCCCATTCTTTGCAGCAGATTTCAAGGTGGATCCCTTTCTCCAGGCCCCCTACACAGCAGCATTGTCATCCCGAGGAATACGACCCCGTCCGCGATGAAATACAGGAAAGTGCTCTTCATACCATATACCCATTTAGGTTGGACTCCTGCAATGGGCAGGTGGTATTTTTCAACATATATCATGCATATGTGTACATCTGACAAATATGCAGTCAGAATGTACACACAGGCATCGATATATATTGAAATGCATTGGCCACCACCGCAAGACCACCGCATCCACACAGCTGCCCCTCAGCAAACTCATGATATGGCAGTCAGGCAGCCAAATGCGCGTTGGTCTCCTAGCATGCCATGAACAACGTTGGTCAGACCGCCAAACTCCTGATAAGGCCCTATGTGTGCAGCAACACCACTAAGGACCATATAAAAACAATATTATCACGCTAGAAGTTGTGTTATATTTTTCTTTATATACAACATTTTAAACTTGTTGTTGCCTATTAATTGCTGTGTGGCTATTTTACCTACTAAAGGTTTTTTGGTTTAAAAACCATTCTATTTAGGTTACTAAAATAAATATTAAAATGATGAAGACACTATTTTAATAAATAGTTGTAGCACCTAAACCTTGACGAGCTCTGTATTTCGCACACTCCACTTGTAACAAAGAACCCAGATCACCTAAACATGGGATTGAAGGACTCATGAGCAGCAGCTGAATGTCAATTGTTACTAGAGTAGTTCATGAGGTCAAAGGACCAGCTGTGCAAATCGCACATAGGGGGTTATTGCGAAGTCTGCCCAATGCGGTTGCGGAAACGGGACCGACCGGAGGGGTCCTGACTGCCTAATTACAATGCAACCGCACATGGGAGGCTGTGTTCTTCCCCGAACTGGGTGGCAGGCACCTCAAGGTGCCTGCCACATGGTTCTGGGATCAACAGGGTGGCACCGCAGGTGCCCCCTCAACCCCCAAGCGGAGGCTGGGAAGAGAAGGGGGCCCTGCTAGGGGCCCCCAAACTCACTTTCAGACAGGCTTTCCATCTTAGAAAGTCCAGCATGGAAAGCCTGTTGGAAACCGAGCATTGTAATCCGGACTGCGAAAAACGCTGTCCATATGGATTACAGGCTGGTTCCGACTGGCCGACGGGCTCAAACCCAGATGGAATGACAGGCCAATTTCACTTCCGACCACCTAATTTGTAATTAGGTGGTTGGAAGTGAAACCGATGACCTCCGTCGGAAAGCATCCAACCTATGTTCGGAGGCTTTCCAACCGAGATTGTAATCTCCCCATTGTGTCAAAGAAAACAGAAAAGAGGATGCTGTATATTAAGCAACAATACAATGTGGATACACTGAAACAATTTTCAACTTTTGAGAGCACAGTGCTATACAAGGATGCCCATCTGTATAAGCAAATAAATGGATCTATGTGAAAAAGGAATTCTAACATCAACAAAGCTATTAGAAGAAATATTTTATTAATAGTAATTATAAAATATGATCCCTAAACAATTATTATCAAGTCAACAAAATTAAAATCCAATTTAGATAAAAACAATCTACAACATTTGTACTTTTGCTTGCCACTGATATATTTTGAAATGTTTGTAAAGCTAGTTTACACGTTTTTCAATTTAGTGTGTGTTAGAGCCCACGTGACATGTTTTATCTTC
This sequence comes from Lissotriton helveticus, assembly GCF_964261635.1. Lineage (NCBI taxonomy): Eukaryota > Metazoa > Chordata > Amphibia > Caudata > Salamandridae > Lissotriton > Lissotriton helveticus. The sequence goes on from NC_136067.1 coordinate 1,535,499,091, forward strand.
TCTGTTCACGCTCCTTTAAACCCAGAAAGATTGTCGTTATACTTATTGCTCTGGTTACTAAATTTCTCACTTACTACAAAGAGAAAGTCGAAGTAAACCACAATATTGATGTTTGAAGAATAGACAGAAATTTGTCAGAAGATGCTGCATGACATTTCAATTCTATATCTCTCCTTCTGAACTCCATCAAAGTTATTATGGATGTGTTGCTGCATCTATCACCCCCAGCACTATTGTATTTGTAAAACTAGGTTTAGTTGAGGTCCTTGATCACCTGAACATAGTGTAGCCTGGAACTGGACTGGCATGGAATCACCTAATCCAAGTTGCCTATCTTCACTGTTTAGGATCCAGGCCCATTAATTGAATTGGATGTACTATGGAACCACACCTGCCATTACCATGCATAGCAGTACAAAAAGAACTGGTCACAGTGGAGATACAGTAATCATTGAGATCAACATCACCTTGAATACATCAATTCTCCAATTTAATTATATTTAAATGTATTTACATAGACATTTTGATTTGCAAAACATCCAAATATTTGCACTAAGGTGCTCCAAGAGAAAGAGAAATGAGTGCTGAAGGATGTCTTTAGGTGGGGATTATTTAGAGATGAAAAAGGATAATGTGCAATATTTACATCGTAGATTGACAGTGACCTGTCCAGCCACATTGAGGGCTACTTATTCATGATAAATCACAGTATTGCAAAGACACAGTAAATCAATTGCTGTTGTCCATACATGGAAGCAACCCCGGTACAGGTACGAAAATGAGACCGTCGACGTTTCAACCCCAATAATAGATGAAGGGCAGTTTGATCCTTAAGATAGGGTCTTCATCAGGACTTGAGTAGACACCTATGGATTGTTTACAATAAATTGTCCATATTACTAAAGGTGATGGAAGCGATGAATTAAGAAAATTAGTCCAAAAACAATGTATGTTCACCTTTATTCCACCTTAAAAGTCTGGGTGGATCCACTCACAGAGGTGGGCCTTTAAGCTCCTATATCAAGGAGGTGAGCACTAGCATAGTAGTTGCGGCTAAAGCATGCTGGAACTTAATTAGAGAGCATATCAGAAACTGGTAAACCAAGGACATAAAATGTATTGGGGTCCAAGTGGGCCTAAAAAAAGTTAGCGCATATGATTTCGTCATAATTCTGTGGTGTGGAGGAGAAATGTATTCTCAATTAATCAGATACAGCCGTGTGCTCCAGGAACCGGAATTAATCCCAAGCGCTCTAACATAAAAGGACAAAAACGAGATTATGGGCCTGAAGGGACTCCACAAGACTTAAAATAGAAATATCCAGAGACAGCACTAGGTCAGAGTAAGACATACCTCCGTACACGTTGGAAGAATCCGACTCTCTGTCGTTCAGGGCTGTGCAGCTGCCTGTTAAATATAGACAGGCGAATGGTTAACTTGCATGCGGTGAATGAGCAAGTTAAGCGATCAGCCGCTGGATGCTGACACTGACGGCCAAACGTGGGGGTGTCAGAGCAAAAAAATGACGTGTAATTCATGTACAATGGAAGCTAGTAATCTGTTTGAGACTCATTGTCAATAATAAATAACAAAAATGATGGCATGTAAATGATAAAAGCACGATGAATATATTGTTTAGAAATCTTCACATCGTGTACCGGTATTGCGATTGTCATATGCAGTCGGCACTCTTGTTCTATAACAAATTGCAATTGTTCTGGCCCAATAGCCAATGATAAACAACAGTAATGTTGGTGTATGCAGGGTAAAAACACGATTAATATATTCTCAACAGCTAATGATAAACAACAGCGATGTTAGCCTATGAAGGATAAAAACGATAAATATATCCCCAAGGTATCTGCACATAAGTATTAATACAGTGTTATGACAATTCTAATGAATGGTAACACAAATCTATTACTGTATTTAAAACACCTAAACCAATGAAAAACATTGATGCTGCAGATGTATGAAACTGAAAAGCACCTAACAGGACAAAGAGAATAACTCCATATAGCATGCACGTATGGACAGTTGTAGATATGTCATGGTATTACATAGAGGTGTGCCTGTAAATATATAATTCAGTTCGATCATTGTTGGGGAAAGGTAACTGTGCAGTGGTAGCATCTAGTTCGTTTAGACCATCATGAAGCGTATCCAGAGAATGCATCCACTTACACTTCCGACTGAGTTTATATATCACTGCCCCAAATGTCCAATGTAACCTTTTCAAGCCGAATGGTTAACTTGCATGCGGTGAATGAGCAAGTTAAGCGATTAGCCGCTGGATGCTGACACTAATGGCCCGACACGGCGGGTGTCGGAGCAAAAAAATGACGTGTTCTTCATATACAATGTAAGCTAGTGATCAGTTTGAGAATGCAGTGACCGACCGCCTGTAGTCATGGCCTGTGACTCTCTGACGAGTCCACAGAACTGATGGAACACCTTCACTTCAAGATACTGGCCAGCCCCACCGCCGCCCTCCGAGGAACCCTCATCTACCGACCTCCTGGACCCCGCCAACCCTTCGCCAACTCCATTACGGACATTATCTCCCTTCAGGCCATCGCATCCACCAACTACACCCTGCTGGGAGACCTCAACTTCCACCTCGACAATCAACTGGACCCCAACACCACATCCCTCCTGGACAACCTCCACAACATTGGACTCCGCCAGATCGTGACCAAGCCCACGCACTCAGCAGGACACACCCTCGACCCCCTCTTCACTACAGGAAACTCCATCACCTTCAGCCACACCACCGAACTCCCATGGACCGACCATCGTTGCGTCCACTTCACCTTCAGAACACCCACCATCCACAGACACCAGCACCTGCTTCCACAAAGAAACTGGACCAAAATCACCGATGACCAGCTCACCTCCTCACTCAACAACTCCACCCCAACCATCGCGGAAAACGACGACCCCAACACCGCAGCCCGAACCCTGCATAGATGGATCTCGGACAGCACCAACACCATAGCCCCCCTCAAGAAAAACAACAATACCCGTGCCAAGAAAGCCAGATGGTTTACCACCGAACTTCGAGAGTCCAGGCGCACATGCCGCCGCCTCGAAAAGGCCTGGAGAAACACCAAATCCACAGAAGCCCACAACAACTTCAGAGCCGCCACCAACGCCCACCATCAACTCATCAGAGAAACGAGGAAAAAAGCGATTGAAGACAGAATCTCCACCCACGCACACAACAGCAAAGAACTCTTCAGCATCATCAAGGAGTTCGCCCAACCCACCAGCGAGTCTACCGACATCCCTCCCTCACAAGACCTCTGCGACAAACTCAGCATCTTTTTCCACCACAAAATCAAGAGCATCTACGACAACTTCGACGAAGACAACCAACACACTGAACCCTCACCAACCACCCCCGACACCCGGAAACCAGCGATTGATGACTGGACAGCACTCACCACCGAAGACACACTGAAGACAATGAAGTCAATCCACTCAGGGGCCCCCACGGACCCCTGCCCCCACCACATCTTCAACAGAGCCGCCAACACCATCGCACCCATGCTCCGCCAGACCATCAACCGCTCCCTGGTGACCGCCTCATTCCCCGACGACTGGAAACACGCCGAGGTCAACCCCCTCCTAAAGAAACCCTCAGCGGACCCCACCGACCTCAAAAACTACAGACCCATCTCCCAGCTCCCGTTCCCAGCGAAAGTCATTGAGAAAGCCATCAACAGCCAACTCGCCACATTCATTGAAGAACACAACATCCTCGACTCCTCCCAATCCGGCTTCAGAAAAAACCACAGTACGGAAACCGCCCTCCTCGCCGCAACAGACGACATCCGCACCTTACTGGACAAAGGAGAAACAGTAGCCCTCATCCTCCTTGACCTATCAGCGGCGTTCGACACAGTCTCCCACCGCACCCTAATACGCAGACTCTACGATGCAGGAATCCAGGACAAGGCCCTCGACTGGATCTGCTCCTTCCTCTCCAGCAGGACGCAGCGGGTCAGACTCCCCCCTTTCCTCTCGGACCCCACACCTATCACCTACAGAGTCCCCCAGGGCTCCTCCCTCAGCCCGACGCTCTTCAACGTCTACAGGGCTCCACTTGCCCCCATCGTCAGAACCTACGGACTCAACATCGTGTCATATGCAGACGACACCCAGCTCATCCTCTCCCTATCCAACGAGCCCAACACCGCCAGACGCAACTTTCGAGAAGGCATGGAAGCCGTCGCCAAATGGATGAAAAACAGCTGCCTACAACTAAACACCAACAAAACAGAAGTACTCATCATGGGCCCAAACCCCGACGCCTGGAGTGACACCTGGTGGCCCACCACCCTCGGAAACCCGCCAACCCCCACAGACCACGCACGCAACCTGGGAATCATCCTGGACTCCGAGCTCAAAATGGACCGCCAGATCAACTCTGTCTCATCTTCCTGCTTCCACACCCCCGCCTCCTTCGTAAGACCTTCAAATGGATCCCCCTCGAACACCGAAAGACAGTCACTCACGCCCTGGTCACCAGCAGACTCGACCACGGCAACGCACTCTACGCCGGAATAAACAAAAACCTCATCCGCAAGCTACAGAACATCCAGAACGCCGCCGCAAGACTGGTCCTCAACCTGCCAAAACACTGCCACATCTCCCAGCACCTGCACACACTCCACTGGCTCCCCGTCGAGGCGAGAATCACCTTTAAGATGCTCACCCACGCACACAAGGCCCTCCACGGCACCGGACCAGCATACCTGAACAGCCGACTCAAATTCCACGCACCCCAAAGGACCCCACTATCAGCCCAGCTTTCCTACGCTGTGGTCCCCCGCACCAGAAAGACCAGATCGGGAGGCCGCTCCTTCTCCTTCCTCGCGGCCAAAGCATGGAACGCCCTTCCGCTCCACCTCAGACAGTCAACATCGCTCCCCATCTTCGCAAGAAACCTCAAAACCTGGCTCTTCGACAGACCCCCTCCTTGATGGAATGGAACCTGCACCCCTCCAATCCCCCCCCCACCCCTAGCGCCTTGAGACCCTTACGGGTGAGTAGTCGCGCTTTAACAAACTCCTGATTGATTGATTGATTGTGGCTAAAAGACACAGTGCTTCCGAAAGTACGAATGTTATCACTAGTTACATAGTCAACGATGATTAAATCGTAAGTGTTGAACACATCAAGGGAGGTTTTGCATACATAATGTTGCCACCCAGTAAGGACAATATGTAGGTCTGGACATCGTGCTCCAGTAATGAGATTATCATATGCAGTCGGCACTTATATCCTATGACAGATTGCAATTGTTCTAGACACACTGCCAATAAGAATAACAACAATGATGGCGTGTAAATGATAAAAACATGATGAATATATCCTAAAGATATCTGCACATTTAGTACAGGTATTGCGATTGTCTTATGCAGTCAGCACTCTTGTTCTATGACAAATTGCAATTGTTCTAGACCAACAGCCAATGATAAACAACAGTAATGTTGGCATATGCAGGGTAAAACACGATGAATATATTCTCAAAAGCCAAAGATAAACAACAGCGATGTTAGCATGGGAAGGATAAAACGATGAATATATCCCCAAGGTACCTGCACATAAGTAATAATACTGTGTTATGGCATTTCTAATGAACGGTAACTCAAATCTATTACTGTATTTAAAACACTTAAACCAATGAAAAACATTGATGCTGCAGATGTATGATACTGAAAAGCAACTAACAGGACAAAGAGAATAACTCCATGTAGCATGCACGTATGGACAGTTGTAGATATGTCATATTGTTACATAGAGGTGTGCCTGTACATATATAATTCAGTTCAATCATTGTTGAGGCAAGACAACTGTGCAGTGGTAGCATCTAGTTTGTTTAGACCATCATGGACCATATCCAGAGAGTGCATCCACTTACACTTGCATTTATTGAGTACCGAGTTTATCTCACCGCCCCTAATGTCCAATGTAACCTTTTCAAGAACCACCCATTTGAGACTCTCTGGTGAATGAACAGGCTCAACCCATGGGGCCCCCAGGGTACCACATCTAGCCCTACTGCAGTGTTGCAGGATGTGATCCTTCACTTTCTGACGTGTTTGTCCAATATACATCTGATTGCATGGGCAAATGATGGCATAAATTACATCAGTGGTGTTGCAATTTGTGTGAGTTTTGAATTCACCAGTGTGCTGTTTATAACTCAGTTGTCTTGTCTTGATAGTCAGGTTGCATGCCTTACAATGGCCGCATTTGTAATGGACCAAGATGTCAGGTAGGTGCCATAATGTCTGAATAGAGGGTTGTGGGGCGGTCTCCAGAAGCGAGCGAACCACATGGTCCTGTATGCTCTTGCCCTTTTTGAATGAATGCATAGGTGGGTCAACTAACTCAAGATCATCAGAGATTAGTTTCCAGTAGTTATTCACGATTCGTCTGATATCATTGCTGCGGGTGCAGTAGGTGGTGACACATATCACTGTGTTCGAGGGGTTATTGGTTCGTAGTTTCGGTGTTAGTAAAGTCTCCCTCGGATTGAACCATGCCCTTTTCCGAGCTCATTTCACTAGTTTCATCCAGTATCCCCTCTCAATAAGGCAATTGAGTTAACTTTGGATTCTTCAAAGTAATCATCCTTATGTGTACAATTCCCTTGAATTCTCAAAAATTACCCAAATGGCAAAATGTCCCTCAAGCCTTAAGGTTGATGGCTGCTGTATCTCAGTAGTGTGTTTCTTTCCGTTGCTTTCCTAAAAATGGTTGTATACAGCGAATCGTGTTCCACTTTAATGGAAATGTCCAAAAAGTCAATTGTCTTGGGGTCGGAATGCATAGTGAACTTGATGTCCGTCAATCTGTCATTCAGCAATGTGTGGAAGGGTGTGTGGAAGGTCTCAGGTTCTGTGGAGGTCCCCATCTAGATGAGCAGGACGTCATTTATATAATGTTTCCAGAAAGTTATATGATTAATTTAGGGGTTGGCCTCGTTATAAATAAATGAATTCTCAAAATTGTCCATGTATAGAATGGCCAGATCCGGTGTGAAGCTTGCGCCCGTGGTAAATCCCTTGATTTCAGGAAGTAATCTCTTTGGAAAAAGAAGGAATTTTTCATCATAGCTACTGCCAGTAGTTTGGTGATGAAGTTGATTGGGACCTAGGCAGGTTGAGGTCTCTTATCTAGCACTGTACCAATAACTTTCAAATCAGGCAACTGTGGGATGCTCGTATACAAAGAAACAATATCCATTGTAACAAGAATTTGGCGTGTGGGATCAAAAGGCAGATAGTCCACCAGACTGATTATCTCCATAGTATCTCATAGATAAGCTTTTGTTGCCTCCGCACATGGTTTCAGTCGGTCTTGGTTCCAATTGTCCACTCTCCCTCTGGGGGGTCTCCACTGGGCATCTCATAAAAAAGGAGTGCCTTAAGGTGACTGATATTGGTTGTCATGATAGTGGTATCCGGAGCTTGTACATGGTTGCTCACTCTCACTTTCAGCGCTGTTGGAACCTGAAGAATCTGAGAAAGTTGTGTATCTTCTGTAGCCTCTATAGCCTCCCCTTCCTCTGTTTGAAAAATACCCCTGTGTGTCCTGTTTGTAGTAATCTTCCTGCAGGTATGGGTAGGTCATTTTTTGTCATAAAATCAAATGTCTTTCGACAGTTTATGCAATTTCCTTGCTTGGGTACTGGTGACAAACTCCCTGATGGTCCTTTCCAAGCATTACAGGGCCTCCTTTGCATTAGCTAATGCTGTGTACTTGTTGTTTTCACATTTGAGATCAGAGATTTCCTTTAAAAGTTTCTCGCCTTGGTCTATGGCTGTTTCTACTCCTAAAACTATCCAATGACGAGAACAGTTGTTAGCCACACAACTAAAGTTTTCTTTAAATTTAGGGATATCTACAAGGATTGGAGGCTCGTTTTTGATATGTAAGCCTACAGGTATGATGTTGACCTGCAGATATTTTGTTAATAGGTGGCCCTGTTGGCCTTAACATTTAATGTGATGTCAATACTGGGAGTTGTGGAAGATAGAAAATTACTGCTTGATTGTCCCTGAATAAGTCTATTTATGTTGTCCTCACTGTATGATAAAGTCTCGCTCTCTGACATGGTGGAACATAAATTCCACAAAAAACCCTCACAGGTAAACACCTGCTCATAGAGCAATGCAAAACAATGTCGAAACCCAAAAGCCACCAACCTGGGTCCTTTTATATCAATGGTTTGTGGTCTGTGACAAGAACAAAAGGACGACCCCATAAGACATGTTTACATTTTTCCACAGCCCACTCACATGCAAGAGCCTTTTTCTGAATAGCGCTGTAGTATTCCTCAGCTCCTCTAATTCCTCTAGAAATGAAAGAAATAACTCTCTCCTTGCCATTAATCAGCTGAGTAAACACAACACCTAAGCCTATAACACTAGCATCAACTGTGACAAATGACTTACCATTTGGATCAAAAGTATTAAGATCTGGTGCCTGCGCAATAAGTCTCTTAACTTGATTGAAAGCCTCATCATGTACTTGTGTCCAGACAAAAGTAGTCCCTTTATTAAGAAGTTGTCTCAATGGCTCCACTACCAAGGTGTATCCTTTGACAAATCTTGCATAATATTCCCCTAATCCTAAAAAGGAATGTAGGGAGTCTTTATCAAAGGGTTTACTTGCCTTATCCAAGGCACACACTAAATCATCTTTGCGAAAGATACCACGGCTTGAAATTTTATGACCCAAATAGTCAATCTCTTCAACAACAAATGTACATTTGTCCTTGCTGACTGTCATTTTAGTTTCCAGAATATTTAAAACAGTGTCCAAAATATTGTTGTGTTCTTCACAGGTTTTTGCAAAAATTTAAATGTCGTCTTGAAATGCCTGCACACCTTTTAAACCTTGAAAAACAGCCTCAATAAGTTTTTGAAAAACACTGGCCGCTGATGCCAGGGCAAATGGCAACCTTAAAAATCTATAAACACCAAATGATATAACAAAAGCTGTCAAATCTTTAGAAGAATCATCAAGAAGCACCTGATGATAAGCTGATTTCAAATTGATAATCGAAAAGTAGTTAGCATCATTGACAGCAGCTAATAATTGTTGAATTCTGGGTAGAGGATAAGTTTCAACAACAATGTATTTGTTCAAGGACCTAACTTCCACACACAGTCTCAGATCATTCTTTTTTTTAAGTGCGATCACGATAGCCGAAACCCATTCTAAACTATCGGAAGGTTCAATTATACCTTCAGTCACATAATCATCCAAATGTGACTTCAAATTTTTACATACACTCGAAGGAACCATACATACTTTTTGTTGACTGGGAATGGCTCCTTCATTAAGCTTAATATTGTGGGTAAAACGTTTTACTTAACACACCTTATTTTGACATACAGCACTATGTTTAGCAAGAATACATTTAACATTCGAATCCTCAACCTTAATTGAGTTAAGAGAAATATCCCTCAATCTAATGGACGATCTGTACCCGGACACAACATAACCCCCAACTTGTCTAGATCATACCATCCAATAATATTCTTTCCATCAATAGCTACATAGATTTTGGTAAAAAATGTTTGTCTCTTAAATTCTAGAATATCTTCAAAAAAAAACAACATTTTTATGTCATCATTGCCAAAAGCTTTGGGGTTGATATCAGTCTGTTTAAGATTAACATCAATCCGATTTTCCTTGAAAGAAGATCAGATAGAAATGTAATAGGTGACCCAGATTCTGCCATGACATCTAAACTCACTTTTTCAACGTGAACAACACCTAAAGGTGCCTTAAAAGGTAGATTTACATTGTTAATAGACCATTCAGAATTAGGATCATACAATGTTAAGAGTAAATTGTCTAAATCCTCTTGAACATTTGAAACAGAATTTAGAGAAACCTTAGAAGAATTTGTCCCAGATTTGCATAAACTTTGAAAATGACCATACTTGTTACATTTTAAACATTTTCTCTTGCAAGCAGGACAATCAGGAAAATTGGCAAGATGTGTCTTCGAGCCACATCTAAAACAACTAAGTTTAGTACCCTTAATGATTCCTGAATTAAAAGGTCTTTGAACAGATTGAATAGAACACACATGAGAAGAAGCATTGACCTCTTCCTTAGAAATAGCTCTGGCCGATTGAAGGGATCTCTCAAAGCCTTTAGCAATATCTAAAACTTCAGCTAATGAAGGATTGCTACAAGCTAACAATCTTTCTTGCACCTTCTTGGACTCGCAATTAAAAACAAATTGATCCCTTATACAATAATCAATATTTGCCCCAAAATCACAATTAGCTGCCAACACTCTAAGAGCAGCAACATATTCTTCAATGGACTCATCTACATGTTGCTTCCTTTTTTTAAAAGCATGTTGCTCCATCATTACATTAGGCACATCTACAAATTATTTTTGAAGTCTTGCAATTGCTTCTTTGTAGACGTCCCATCCTTCACCTTGACCAACAATAGGGGCTACGTTTTTTAATATGTCAATAGCTGCTGTACCTAAAAAACTCAATAAAACAGTTTTTTTCCTTTCAAGAGAAAACTTGACACCATCAATGCCCAAAAGATAGTTTTCGAAAGTATCAGTACACTTTTCCACATCAATTTAGATTTTCCTGGAACTTGTAAAAAAATAGCAGGTTGATTGCACAATTGTGAACCAGCCATGATGAATAAACAGTACAAAAAAATAATGTGCATGTAACTGTAGTTCAAAAGCAAAGTAATAGTTTTAAAATACGTAGAATGAGCAAAGAAAACAAACAGTACTTTCTTTTAAAGCTGTGCACATCACATGAAATAATGCTTCTTCTTGGTTTTTTTAAAGTGTGCACATCACTGAAGTGCACGTATTTAAAATGTAAATTAGACTGTAAGTAGTGTGCACATCACTGAAATGCACTAGAATTTAGAATAAACTGGAGCGCAAACAAATTTCAGCGAAAAGTGACATCAAATGAAATTGAAGACACCAGCAATCTCCGGCAAGCAACTTTCGTGAAAATCCAAGATGGCCACAGCGTGACGTCTCTTGCGCGCCGAAGAAAGGAATTCCAAGTATGCATAGAAGACGTCAGATAGGACGTGCCTGATGACAAGTAGAAACGCTCCTACGTATGCTCATGGAACGTCAGAAGAAACACAGTGGAGGATTCTTACCAGCGCGCTGGTTTTTTTGTTCAAAACTACCAGGGTAATGCTTGAATCATAGATTCTTTTGATAGCCATGCCTTATGACCATAGTGGAACTGAGCGCTGAATCATCAGAGACCCTGCGATCCCTGATTGGCTGCTGGAACCTGTTTCACCTGTACTGTATCCAAAGTGCTCAGGGACTCTGCTGTGCCTTCCACATATTTATTTCACTGGACCATCTTATTCATGACAACACTTTGAAGAATTAGAGGGTGCAAGTGACTCCTGTCACTGCTTTATTGACTAAGTGTGAGCTTTAATTTCATTTTTATAGGATAGGAAATGAGAGCTCCTACCTGTACCACTGACCTTATGTTTTCTGTGATGGAAAACAATCTGCAGGAGTAAGGTGACATACAGAAACTCAAGTATTAGGCTTGGTACAGACAATTTCAGATGTGGAGCAGCATGTTGGAAAGCAGAGAAAGGCATTGAAAGAATATGAGGGATTAAAAATGTATGTCATAACCACTGCACCTCAATTAGAATGAAAAGAGGAGTGCTCAGGCAACACGGCTAGAGCATAAAGTCAAAGTTTCAGCTATGATGTTCCTTTTTTAGGGTAATGTCCACAAGGCCAGATGTTTCACTAGCTGATACATTAGATCTTGAATCACGACTCTGAAATCCCTTCAAAAGTATGCATACAGGGAGCCCAGCATTCTAAGGAGAGAACTAGCAGCCAGAACTGTGGGTGCTGGCACTGGATGTGTTGATGTGGAAGAACCCTCATAAAAGCTTGGCAGACAGAGTTTGCATTGAGGGTTTACAAACTGCTTGTTTTTCTGATATGACACCAAAGACCCAAAGAAGAAGAGTAAAGTTGCAAGTAGTAAAATGTGAACTCCTTATGAATGGATTTGAGGACACTCTGTGATACCCGGCTTAACTGTACATTGTCTGTGAGAGGGCTGAGTTCTTTTTTTTTTCACCTCTCCAGTCTGTTTAAGACTTCAGTCAGTAAAAGCCAAAGTTGAGGGTGTGTGAGAGGGTGATCAACGTCTGGGGTCTCCATGCGTATGAGCTTTTGTTGTGTCTTTGCTTAGGGCTAGATGTACTAACATTAAGAATAGTGATTTCCTAATTGCGGTTCTCTCAAAATCACAATTAGGAAATCGTACTCCTACTGCATGAAACTCTCTTGAGTTTCATTAGCGTTTCCTAGTGGGTCACAAATAGACCTACCTCAGGCCTATTAATGAGGTAGTCCCAATTCAAACCCATTAAGAATAGCAGCCATCACAGGGATAGTGGCGAAGGCGCGCCAAAGGCAAGCCTGTCTGCACCCGTCTGCGCCCTTGCGTCCCCAGGGCCAAGTCATAATGCCCAATTTCGCATTTATTCTTCCGTCGAACTAAGACAGCTTTACTCTACTACTTACAAACTCAAACCTACCATCAGGGCTAGTTTAATGCACCATACTATTCTGTTACCACGAAAATCATTTCCTGAAGTCATTTAGCCAGTACTTCACGAGTCACGACACCCAGCACTATCAAAGGCACGAAAACTCGGCCCTCTCAATTTATTTTTTAAATACACGCTCCCTTATTAAGCATCAACTGGATAATTTTACACTTTTAGAATTACGAGACCTGGCTTACCCTTGATTCCTCACCCGATATCCTGCCAGCATTACCTAATGAGTATTACATTCTCTACACCAACCGACCGCTGGGTAAAAAGGGGGGTGGGGTTGCAGCTATCATCCACCAGAAGCTCCAGTTCACTGCTCTTACCCCTCTTTGCCTTCCTGCAGTAGACAATACGGTAATTAAACTTGAATCTGACTCTGCTCCGCTCATATGCGTCTTACTGTACAGAACCCCACAGCACACACTGGTATTTCCACATTCTCTGGCCGAACAAGTGGCCAATCTGGCAACTAACCATGCCCGAGTTCTATTGATAGGCGACTTCAACTATTGTGCCAACTACACACAAGAAGGGCCACATTCTGCTGAACTAACTGAATTATTAAACAATCTCGATTTTGCTCAACAGGTATCCACAGCTACACACACTAAAGGGCACATCTTGGACCAAATTTGGACGATTAATCTAGCAGTGTCTGGATTTTCAGACTTACCATGTATTTGGTCAGATCATCATTTGATTAAATTCTCTCCCCTTAACCCTTCTACAGGTAAACAATCTATTAAAGGGGGGGGGGGGGGGTTGGGTACGAAAATTAAATGCCATTGACAAAAATGAACTTTTCACCACACTGGTCAATGCTATTCCCCATGGCACACTTGACGTCAACCTCCAGGAGGAATCCATGTCCACTTGGCTACTTTGGCCAGTAATACACATGCCCCACTGAAAGAAATGAGAACAACTTGTTGCCTCAAGGCCCAAAGGTGGTTCTCCCCTGAACTAAAATTACAAAAACATGCCCTCCGCCAATTCAGAGATGAAGTGGAGGCAGAACTACTCACCAAAAGACAAACTTACTTACTCAATGGCTATGAGGGAATACAAAATACAAAAAAATTATTTTAAATGCTAAAGCAGCGCATTTTTCCCCCAGAATCTTATCTTCCAACACTCAATCGAAAGAAATCTTCGAGATTGTCGATGAATTATCTAATCCAGATACAGTTCTAAGTAGGCCTATCCCCTCTCAAATCCTATGTGACTCACTAAACAACTTCTTCATCGAAACATTTCCTCTATTAAAGCCAGTATCCCCAAACACATCATCGAGGAAACTTCCGCCTCTAGGCCCACAAATTCTTATTCACTTGAATCATTCCTGGACTCTTGTCCAAAGTCAGATGGGGTTCTCTGGTGGATTGTTGTCCCCCCCATTTCTTAAAGGATGTTTTTACTGCTCTCCCGGGTCCAGCCCTTGCCTTATTGTACAACTCTTTGTGTCAGGGTTGTGTACCACAGGCCTTTAAAGATGCCAACCTGGGGCGGACCCCCATATACTATCAAACTACAGCCCGATCTCACTGCTCCCGTATTTAGCCAAGGTACTTGAGGCCCATGTGGCTAAATGCCTGTCCAACTTAATAGAACAAACCAGGTTCTTTGACTCACACCAAGCGGGCTTCCACCCGCCCACTCCACAGAAACAGTGATCACAGCTGTACTGGATTCCCTTCTGGAGAAGGCTGATAAAGGCATTCCCCAGGCCCTGGTGTTATGAGACCTATCGGCCGCCTTTGACACGGTCGAGCATGGTATTTTGGTGGATCGTGTCAAGGATGTAGGCATTCAGGCCGCAACCCTTAGCTGGATCTGTTCCTTCTTAGAAGATCACTCCCAGAGAGTCCGTATATGTCAGTTTATGGTTCCCACAGTAAAAACTACATGTGGGGTACCACAGGGCTCCTCACTCTCCCCACACTTGTTCAACCTTTACCTCCTTCCACTGTTTAAGTCTCTAAAGGAAAGGAATGTGGTCACTTTTAACTTCGCTGATGACCTTCAATTGCTCTTCACGATTGATAACTCGCCCCATTCAATTTCCGACTTCCAACCCACCATGCAGCATATTTGCCATTGGGTGGACTGTAATCATTTGAAACTGAACTCAGGAAAGACCAAATTGGTTTTGACGGGTGGTAGCCAGAATCTTTGGGGCCCACATTAATGGCCAAACCAACTGGGTTCCCTTTCTATGCCCTCTTCTTCGTCCAAGAGCCTTGGTGTCATAATATCCAATGATCTATTCCTGAAAACACAGGTAGGCTCAGTGATTTACTCCTGCTTTTTCCAGCTACGCAGGATTAGAAAGTTAAGTAGGCTACTCACCCAAGCTGCGCTAATACAAGTTGTGATAGCCATGGTCCTTTCCCGCCTCGACTATTCAAATGCCATTTACCTTGGCCTTCCTCTCGGTCCCACAAAGCGCCTGCAGATGGTTCAGAACCAGGCAGCTAGATTAATTCACCATCAACCTAGGTGACACCAGGCCTCCCCTCGACTAAAGAAGTTGCATTGGCTTCCCAACCCTCAACGCTGTGCTTTTAAAGTTGGTTGTCTGCTGTTCAAATCTCTCCACGGCCATGTCCCTGGATTCATAGACAGCCTTCTATCACACTACTCCCCATCACTCAACCTTTGCTCAGCCCATCTTCAACTCCTGGCAATCCCCACCTTTAAGCTGAAGCGACAAGGGGGTAGTAGGTTTGCTACTTTGGCTCCTAGATTCTGGAATCCCATTCCCTTGGAAATCAGTTCTAGTACCAATTTACTAAATTCAGAAAATCTCTTAAACCTTGGCAGTATACTCAGGCCTACGAATACACTGTGCCCGACTCAGCAACAGCCCCTCCTAGAACCAGCGCCATGAAGCCAACCGGTGTACGAGCGCTTTAGAAAACTTTTTTAACATAACAGAACATAACATAGTGGCAAGCTGAGGTCAGCACATCACTATGTCTGTGATTGCTTTTTAATAAAGCAATCTTATGTTTTTTTTAATGCAGCCTTTTTACCTTAAAGGAAAACGGGATGCAGTGAAAAAGAAAAAATGAAAGTGCAGTTTTATTTTTTAAGAGCAGGTTAAAAAATATTTGTTTTCTATTCTCAAAGGGGAAGGGATGCGCTGGGAACCTTTCTCATTTGTGAATGGGTTACCACTTCCTTCACGGAGTCAGTGAAACGGTGTGCAGTCTTAATATCGAGTTTTTTATATCGACTGGACATAATATCGACTCCAGAATATCGAGATAGCAGTAATATCGAGGTCATTAATATTGAGGTAAGTGTTATCGATTTTTAATTTAAAAAAAAATTGAAGTTAAAAATATCGAGTAGGTTATCTCGAGTGTCAAAAATGTTGTTTTTTAGTGTTAGTGGAAAATATCGAAAGTCAAAATTTATGGGTATATTACGATGTCGGGCAGATTTCCTCCGCCAGGCTGGCGGTGGCCACCTCAAGCCTGGCGGAGGAAATCCGCCCGACATCTATTGCCCAATTCCCCCCCGCCATATTAGGATGGTGGAGGAGACCGTGGCGGTGTGAAACACCGACCGTCTGTTTTCCGCCCTGGTCGCCTTGCGGCCGGGGTGGACAATGATTAATATGGAGGCGGTGTCTGTTAGACACCGCCCGCCATATTACAATGGGCTTTTGCTGATGCTTTTCCGTGGCGGCATTGCCGCCACGGAAAGGCATGCGGAGACTCCCTGCGGGGGCCCCTTGCGGGCCCCTTGGGAGTCCGTGGCTTGGGGGTGCACATGGGGGGTACCTATGGTACCCCCCCGCATTTCTAAGTGCAACATGGCAGGCACAGCGCGGTGCCTGCCATGTTGCAGTAATAGTAATAATAATGATAATTTTTTAAAAAGTACTTTTTTTTAAATTATAATATATTTTAGGAGCGGGTTGTGGATTTTTAGGGAAATAGGGTGGGAAGTGTTTTAAAAAATATATATTTTAATATAGTAATATTTATTTAAATTTACATTTTTTTAAAAATGTTTAAAAAATGTGTTTATTAATGTTAATTAATATTTATATAATAATAAAAAAATAATTTTAATAAAATATATACGTTTTTAGGAGTGTGTTGTGCATTTATAGGGGAAGTGTGTAGTGTACAATCTATATATATTCATTTAGTAATATTGTAAACTGAAAAATTAATGCAAATTTTTAAAAATTTAAAATTTTGAACAAAAAATTTTATTTTGAAAATGTGGGTTGTGAGGTTTTAGGGGAATTGTGTGGGAAGTGTTTAAAAATGTAGATTAAAGAATTAGTATAAATTGGAAAAAAATTCAAATAAAAAAAAATTACATTTCAAATTTCAAATTTAAATAAATTAAAATTTAAGCATGGGCTGTGGATTAATAAAATATATCCAATAGATTTTAGAAAAAGTTTCAAAAATAAAAAAATATATAATTTTTTTAAATTTACATATTTTATAAAAATTCAGTTTCTTTATTGGTTGGTTTTGGTATTTAAGGGGAGTATTGTTAGAATTAGTTTAAAATATGTATTTTTAAATTTGGAACATAATTACAACATGAACTTAAAATTGAAATACATTTATTTTCTAATTTTTTATTTTAATAAATTAAAAAAAATATTTTTGAAATAAAAATTAAAATATTTTAAAAACAATTTAACTTAGGAAATTTGGAAAAATAATTTTGAAATGTTGTGTAATATTTACATTTTGTTGACATTTTGGGAAAATATTAAAAAAAATTATACTATTAAATATTAGGTATAAATTGGTGAATAACATACATAAACACTTTTTAAATGTATTACATAGATGTGTTAAGAAGAATAAAATATTATTGAAAATATTATAAAGAATATTGTTCCAGTTGATGATTTTTTGCATTTTAGTAGTGTTATAAATGGAAATAATGTTCTATACCATTCAGGAGTTCATGATGTATGATGTTATAATACTAATTTCTCTCTGCATCGTGTGTGTGCCTTTGGATTTGCTGCATCAGGTGGACTTTCCTGCTGGGCTCCTCTTCTTGCTATTCACCCATTCACCCAACTACTCGCGGAACCCGCTTCGCGGTCCCGCGTCGTGGAGGAGGCCTGCGGGGGACTTGCTGCTACTACTGGGGAGCCGAGGGGCAGTGCAGGGCTGCGAGCGTTAGCGCGGGGACTCCATCTCCCAGGAGTCCCTGCTTGGCTAACTTGAAACACCTGGCCCGCTCTCCCTGCTAGCCCCGCCCCCTGCTCACAGGCCAGCTGAAAAACTCTTCCTGATCGCCGACCAGCGGGACTCTCTTCATTGTGTATGTGCCTTTGGATTTGCTGCATCAGGTGGACTTTCCTGCTGGCCTCCTCTTCTTGCCATTCACCCAACTACTCGTGGAACCCGCTTAGCGGGTCCCACGTCGTGGAGGAGGTCTGCGGGGGACTTGCTGCTACTACTGGGGAGCCGAGGGGCAGTGCAGGGCTGCGAGCGTTAGCGCGGGGACTCCATCTCCCAGGAGTCCCTGCTTGGCCAACTTGAAACACCTGGCCCGCTCTCCCTGCTAGCCCCGCCCCCTACTCACAGGCCAGCTGAAAAACTCTTCCTGATCGCCGACCGGCGGGACTCTCTGCATCGTGTGTGTGCCTTTGGATTTGCTGCATCAGGTGGACTTCCTGCTGGGCTCCTCTTCTTGCCATTCACCCAAATACTCGCGGAACCTGCTTCGCGGGTCCCGCGTCGTGGAGGAGGTCTGCGGGGGACTTGCTGCTACTACTGGGGAGCCGAGCGGCAGTGCAGGGCTGCGAGCGTTAGCGCGGGGACTCCATCTCTCAGGAGTCCCTGCTTGGCCAACTTGAAACACCTGGCCCGCTCTCCCTGCTAGCCCCGCCCCCTGCTCACAGGCCAGCTGAAAAACTCTTCCTGATCGCCGACCGGCGGGACTCTCTGCATCGTGTGTGTGCCTTTGGATTTGCTGCATCAGGTGGACTTTCCTGCTGAGCTCCTCTTCTTGCCATTCACCCAACTACTCACAGAACCCGCTTTGCGGGTCCCGCATCGTGGAGGAGGTCTGCGGGGGACTTGCTGCTACTACTGGGGAGCCGAGGGGCAGTGCAGGGCTGTGAGTGTTAGCGCGGGGACTCCATCTCCCAGGAGTCCCTGCTTGGCCAACTTGAAACACCTGGCCCGCTCTCCCTGCTAGCCCCGCCCCCTGGGTGGACCATATCCAATAGGAACAAGACCTACTGCCGCTGCGCGGGAGCGCGCGGGAGCATCCCGGGAGAAGCCCGGGACAAGGGCGGGCCTGTTTGTGCCCGGTCTTGACCGGACCGGGCCCCCCCCTCTTGTATTTGTTGTCTCCCACCCCAGCCAGCATCAACGGCCTCTCATGGCTGGACGTGAAACGAGGAGCAAGACCTCTCTAGCCGGAGGCTCCACAGTCGGAGGTATGGAAACATTTCTTACTAGAGCCAATACAATCATAGACATTGAAAAACGCCTGTCCAAAGAACTGTCGGCTTTCAAGAGATCTTCCCTGGGAACAATAGCTAATGCTAAAACCACTGAAAGGCCCGTCGATACCGTTTCCAGCGATGTGGCCGGCCACGCCTCGGAAGTTGACATACAGGCTTCACTGGACATGGACATTTTGGTTACTGAAATACTTCCCGAAATTAACTTAGTCCTTGATAATAATGTACCCATTTCTCCTGAACTTGATGTTACTATTAATAATGCTCTGTCACAGGGGGCTAAAGAAGGGGCTACCGCAAAACGCAAGAGGACCTACAATAAGAAAGCTGGTAGAAAGTCTAAATCAGCGAAGTTACAACATGACACCATTTCCCCTCCAATTAGTCCAACTCAACCCTTGATTAGCAATGATATATTATTTGAAAGATTGGGTGCCCTATTTAAATCGATTCTATTCCCTCTAGAGGCCAAAATAGAGAGGATAGAACTCAGATTGACAAATATAGAGAAAGTCACAGCTGCTATATTGGCTAATTCCGATAAGCCCAGTAACCCGAGTACCTTAACAACTACCCTTACTATCCCTGGTCCCTTACCAGTGAAAGAGGCCCTAATTCTAACCTGCCCCCCAGTAGGCCCCCAGGACTCTATTCAGGTTAATTACAACGTTCCCACGCAACAAATATCTGGGCTGCAACCAATTAATGCTAACGCAATTGGGTTAACGGTTGAAGGCCAAATAGATTCCCCGGCCAAAGAACTTAGAGCCCCTAAACCACGTTTGTCAGACCTTCCACCCGAAGCAAACTGTTTTATGGTAGTCTTAGCAGGAGCTCCTATGTTGGAAGCCGGAGAAGCCGAAACCTTTAATTCCCTAAAAAGCAAAGTTGTTAGGTGGCTCAACTGGAATAGACTGCTTCCGGCCCACCTCCACAACAAAATCATCATGGTAAGGAGGGTGCCATGGCTGGATAAAAGTGCTAAGACTATAAACGGAGACTGTATAATGGTCAGTTTCAGAGACCCTAGAACCGTTTTGCATATCTGTGCAGGTTTTAATAGGTCCTTTGACTCCACCATTCAGACCCTCCCAGTGTCCTTTTTCTTTCCATCTAATCGTTTGAAACATGGTAGAGGCAGAGACGACTGGACCAGAGTTGAGCGGAGGGGTAGACAAAGAAGATACGATGTAAGTCCGGCCATGTTGCCCTAGTATGCCCCCTTTTGTGATTTTAATCGGTTCAGTTGTTTAGATGGTCTAGATGGAGTTGACTGACTATCCCCAGCCCATGTTTCAAGATTTTCCCTCCCTGACACTGGTAATGTTTTATTGGCTCGAGAGGCTGAGATAAACGAAATGTCTCCCGTAGAGTGCTTGCCAATGGCTGTAGCCCCTATGAAGTTACCTCCTCCTATTACCATTAAACCCCTAGAGCTATCCCTGGAAACAGATCTAGCTGATGCCTGCCACCCATTAATCTCTTTGGATATATCAGAAGAGCCGCTAACAACCTTAGTGCTCTCACGTGACCCTGGGTTCGAAGAGTCTGTCTCTTGTCCCCCTGGTTTGAAAATTGCGAGTTGGAATATCGCCGGTTGGCGACAGAGGGTGTCATCTCTGGGCTGGAGGGAATCCATTTCCAGGTTTGACATCCTCTGTTTACAGGAGACCTGGTCCACGACAGATATCCATTTTGATGGCTTTGTGACCTACAATTGTCTAGCACAAGAGTCCAATATGGGTAGGGCAAAAGGTGGCCTTGTAATTTTATTGTCTGTGAACTTTCCAGTACGTGTGAGATCCCACTCTACTGTAGGATCTTACTCACAAATTCTCAGGTTGGAACAAAGAGGGGGCCGGGATGCTTTGTTAATCAATCACTACAACAATAAGTTGGATTCCACGAGTACCTGTGTTGTAGATGAACTCGAGATAGCTGTTAAAAAAATTTGTAGAGATATTCGTAAGCCTTGCAATATTATCTGGGGACTTATGGCGAATCCCTTAATTCCCTTTTGTTAAATTTTGATTTGTTAATCCACCAACCTGCTGCGGATAAAGAGGGTAATATTGCACCGACTTTTGTTGGGAGGAATTCAGCCTCCGTCATTGATCATCTGCTGTTATGGGTGCATATTGCCCCACTCTGTACGGTCCCCATCATTGTTGATTTTGGTATTAGTGATCACAATGCCATTACTATGTCGACCTCCATCTGGGGGACTATGTTTAGTTTTAAGCGCAGGATTGTTGATGAGATTACCCCTTGCAGGCAAAATGATATACGGATTAAATGGTGTGGGGAAAATTCTGATAAACTGCTCCGGAAAATAGTGGGAGCAGGTTCTGAAGAGCTACTCCGCTGTCTTGATGTTGATGCTGCCCCCTGGTGCATTATTGCCGATTTTGAGAAACTCGGCGATATAATTAAAAGGTCCCTCACTATTACTAAGGGTATATCCAAGAGGGCAGCTTTAGGATGGTTCAACAGAGCCTGCACAAATTTGTTACAAGAACTAAAGAGGGCATTGTCAAGCCACCCTAGAGATAGGGATGCCGTTACACTTCTTAGGGCGACCTATAAACACCAGTTGACCCGTAGAAAACAGGAGCTTAGGGAGCAAGCCTGGGACAACTTGACCAAAGCGGCGGAGCTGCGTGACAGTAAGTTATTCTGGAGTACTGCCAATAGCCCATTCCTCCAAAGGGAGGAATTTCCAGTTTTAACTGCCCAGGTTAGTGAGGATAGCTGGGTCCAATATTTTACAGGAATCTTTGATCCAGCTAGGGAGGATCAGGCTAGTATTAGTGCTGATATTACAGGACTTAAACAACCCCTGGGGATTATACTACAAGAAGTAGATAATGCCATTCGTAACAGCAAGGGGGGGAAGGCTGACCTGTACAAAACCGATCTGGCACTATGGAGCCCCCTCCTGACCCAGGTGTTTAATGCCTCTGTTAACGATAGTACTCCCTCTACCTGGAGCGAATCCATAATTTTGCCGATTTATAAGAAGGGAGATAGAGGAGAGGCCAAGAACTACCGCCCTATCTTCCTTCTGGATTCCTCGTTAAAAATTATGAGCAGGGTCATACTGTTACGATTGGAGGATTGGGCCGAAGCCAATAATATCCTTGCGGACTCCCAATATGGTTTCTGGAAAGGTCTCGGCACAATCGAGCAGTGTATTAATTTAGATCTTATTATAGGGAAATACACTAAAGCTAAACAGGGCTCCCTATTTCTCTGCTTCGCAGACCTTTCCAGTGCTTTTGATTTGGTGGACCATACTCTCCTGTGGTCCACCTTACTCGGAATGGGAGCCCCGGCAGCAATAATCTATTTTTTAGCCAGACTTTACAATAAGTTGTCAGCCCAGATCCGCTTTGGGCAATGCACGAAGAAGCTCAAGGTTAAATCCGGCATTAGGCAAGGTTGAGTCTTGGCCCCGCTACTTTTCTCCCTTTTTATAAATTCTATGCAGTCCGACTTGAAGAGGGTCCAAGCTGACGCTCCTTAAGTTGAGGGTCAACCAATACCGGTACTGCTCCATGCAGACGATACTGTCCTACTTTCGAGAACTCCAATAGGTCTTCAAAAACATATGAATCACTTTTATGATTTTATTCAAGGGAGGAAATAAAAAATCATTAACTCCAAGACCTTTATCATGGCTTGTGAGAAAAAGGTGAATCATCTTAAATCATTTCAGTTCAAGGAACATCGAATCGAGGTTGTGGACAAATTTTGTTATCAAGGCATAACTTTTAGTAACAGTGGGTCGTGGGCACCGGAGCTACTCAATGTTAAGGCCAAGATGGGCAAGGGGTCCTCAGGAGTTTTTCACTTCGCTTCTAAATTAGGCAGTCGTCGCATCCCTGATATGTTGAATGTCTACCGGCACAGATGTGCTTCGATTGCCCTTTATGGATCAGGAATGTGGGGACATTGGAACCAAGGTGACCTGCAAGTAGCTGAAAACCTATTACTTAAGAGACTCCTCTGTCTCCCTCCCTCGGCATCCACTGAACTGATCCATAAAGAGGTGGGGCTGGAATACTTGACTGACCTAACAGGATTAAGACCCCTTATGGCATGGAGGTCAATCTGGGCTAAGGACAAAACTGGATTTACCAGGCGAATAATTCAAGACTGTCTTCGCTTGGACAAAGCCCGCCAGATCCCTTGGTTAAACTATGTTTTAACTTCCTATAAGGAAATTTTTGACTTGGACGTTCATAGTGACCCCTTATGTGCCATTAATATACCTAAACAGGTGGTCAAAGGTGTTTTTTTGGAGAACAAATCTAACAGGCGTAAAGAACAATACAGCCATTTTATAACACATGTTTTTTATTTTTCCAACAAGGAGGAAGGTTATGGCATGCCTAAGTATTTAAAAGTAATTACTAAACAGTCTCACCAGTTCGTTCTCACAAGGTTGAGATTAGGCATTGTTCATAACCTGGTGGCATTCCCAAAGATGAAAACCTATACCTCAACACCATGCCCGTGTGATGGTACCACCAAACAAAGCACGTTGCACTTTATGCTATTTTGTCCACTGTATATGCACCTTCGTATCTGTTACCTCAAACCTCTTTTTAAGAAATACTCTGCGTCTACAATTGCTACTGCCTTGAGATTACTTTTTGCACTTGCTACCCCGGATATCTGTTTTTTTACTGCAACCTTTATTTTAAAATCAGTGTCCATTAGAAAAAGACTGGAATTTTAACATTTCTCTTTGTATAATTAGTTGCTGCTAGGCACATGGCATTGCATCCATTCGTGTTGTCCCATTTTTTGTAATATATTTTAATTTTTACCTAGTAATAATTTTAATGTGACTTTTTTGATTCTGTGTGCTTTTATGATTGTTTATTGAATAATTGAATAAACCTTATGAATTGAATTGAATTACTAAATTAAATGAGTTTAAAGTACAGCACTTTAACCTGAGTTTATACTTGATGCGGTGTGAATAGTAAATTAAATGGGTTTAATGTCCAGCACCTTCCCTGAATTTACAATTGGTGGAGTAAGAATAGTAAAATATATGGGTTTAAATTCCAACGCCTTCCCTAAGTTTATACTTGGTGGAGTGGGAATAGTAAATTAAATGGGTTTAATGTCCAGCACCTTCCCTGACTTTACACTTGGTGGAGTGGGAATAGTAAATTAAATGGGTTTAATGTCCAGCACCTTCTCTGACTTTACACTTGGTGGAGTGGGAATAGTAAATTATATGGATTTAATGTCCAGCACCTTCCCTAAGTATATACTTGGTGGAGTTGGAATAGTAAATTATATGGGTTTAATGTCCAGCACCTTCCATGACTTTACAGTTGGTGGAGTGGGAATAGTAAATTATATAGGTTTAAACTCCAACACCTTCCCTAAGTTTATACTTGGTGGAGTGGGAATAGTAAATTAAATGTGTTTACTGTCCAGCACCTTCCCTGACTTTACACTTGGTGGAGTGGAAATAGTAAATTATATGGATTTAATGTCCAGCACCTTCCCTAAATATACACTTGGTGGAGTAGGAATAGTAAAATATATGGGTTTAATGTCCAGCACCTGCCCTGACGTTACACTTGGTGGAGTGGTAATAGTACATTATATGGGTTTAAAGTCCAACACCTTCCCTGACTATACACTTGGTGGAGTGGGAATAGTAAATTATATGGCTTTAATGTCCAGCACCTTCCTTGACTTCACACTTGGTGGAGTGGGAATAGTAAAATATATGGGTTTAAATTCCAACACCTTCCCTAAGTTTATACTTGGTAGAGTGGGAATAGTAAATTAAATGGGTTTAATGTCCAGCACCTTCCCTGACTTCACACTTGGTGGAGTGAGAATAGTAAATTATATGGATTTAATGTCCAGCACCTTCCCTAAGTATACACTTGGTGGAGTTGGGATAGTAAATCATATGTGTTTAATGTCCAGCACCTTCCTTGACTTCACACTTGGTGGAGTGGGAATAGTAAATTATATGGGTTTAAAGTACAACACCCTCCCTAAGTATACACTTGGTGGAGTAGAAATAGTACATTAAATGGGTTTAAACTCCAACGCCTTCCCTAAGTTTATACTTGGTAGAGTGGGAATAGTAAATTAAATGGGTTTAATGTCCAGCACCTTCCCTGACTTTCCACTTGGTGCAGTGGGAATAGTAAATTATATGGGTTTAATGTCCAGCACCTTCCCTAAGTATACACTTGGTGAAGTAGGAATAGTAAATTATATGGGTTTAATGTCCAGCACCTTCCATGACTATACACTTGGTGGAGTGGGAATTGTAAATTATATGGGTTTAAAGTCCAACACCTTCCCTAACTTTATACTTGGTGGAGTGGGAATAGTAAATTAAATGGGTTTAATGTCCAGCACCTTCCCTGACTTTACATTTGGTGGAGTGAGAATAGTAAATTATATGGATTTAATGTCCAGCACCTTCCCTAAGTATACACTTGGTGGAGTAGGAATAGTAAATTATATGGGTTTAATGTCCAGCACCTTCCCTAACTTTACACTTGGTGGAGTGGGAATAGTAAATTATATGGGTTTAAAGTCCAACACCTTCTCTAAGTATATACTTGGTGGAGTAGGAATAGTAAATTATATGGGTTTAATGTCCAGCAACTTCCATGACTATACACTTGGTGGTGTGGGAATAGTAAATTATATGGGTTTAAAGTCCCACACCTTCCCTAACTTTATACTTGGTGGAGTGAGAATAGTAGATTAAATGGGTTTAATGTCCAGCACCTTCCCTGACTTTACACTTGGTGGAGTGGCAATAGTAAATTATATGGGTTTAAAGTCCAACACCTTCCCTAAATTTATACTTGGTGGAGTGGGAATAGTAAATTAAATGGGGTTAATGTTCAGCACCTTCCCTGACTTTACACTTGGTGGAGTGGGAATAGTAAATTATATAGATTTAATGTCCAGCACCTTCCCTGAGTATACACTTGGTGGAGTTGGAATAGTACATTTTATGTGTTTAATGTCCAGCACCTTTCCTGACTATACACTTGGTGGAGTGGGAATAGTAAATAAAATGGGTTTAATGTCCAGCACCTTCCCTGACTTTATATTTGGTGGAGTGGGAATAGTAAATTATATGAGTTTAATGTGTAGTATCATCAATAAGTTAACATTTGCTGGAGTGGGAATAGTAATTATAGAAATATAATAACTACAGTAATAAGTTTAAATATTGTCAGACAAATAATACATTTAAATACATTTTTATTTAAAAGTACATATACACATGGGTAATGACATAAATATAAATACGTTATTAAAGTACTAAATAAAAGGAAAGTTGAGGAAATATCATTTATTAGAATTTTATTTGGGTAAATAAGTGCTCTTTATTTCAAAAACACAAACAGAAAGTATATATTTGCTTGGTTCAAAAAGTTTATTCACAGATTTGTACTAATTTTTTAAACATAAAAAACATAATTTACAAGTTCACATTTTCTTAATGATATTTACTGTATCAAACAAAATATAGAAATAATTTTGGGATATACAAGATGATTTTTTTTTATATTTCTGGAATATACCATTTGTTTTTTAAAAAGTACAGAAAATGTAAAGATAAATTTTTGAGATATACATAAAACATTTACATTTTTGTTGTTTACAAAATGGTAAGAGGTTATCCTAGAAATTAATAAAATTAATATTGAAAATATTAATAATATTAATTTTTACAAAGGAAAATATTCAAAATGATAATTAAATGCATATGTTACATTTTTCATAACATGTACATATTGGAAAAATTATTGCTTAACATAAAATAATTTTTGAACTAATTCTAACAATTAAATTAAGAATAAACTGTACATAAACAAAATTCTCTTCATTACTTCGTAATATAATAGTGTAAACATTTTTTTTTACACACTAACATTTTATCATTAATAAAAAAAAATTATATGATTTTTCACATATAATGTAACACTTGTTTTTACATTTTTAAGTGTTAAGAAATAGAAAATAAATACAGGTTTCTATTATGCAGGGACTACTTTCTAACCGCGTAGTGTTATTTTGTGTTCTTTGGTTCCGGAAGAGCTCGTGGTTGAAAGCTGCATCGCGTCTGAGAGGGTAAGTTTGAATTTAAATTATTTTATTACTTTACAAAGTTATTTTGAGTGTATGTGTGGTGTATTTAGGTATATTTAGATTGTATTATCGATCGTACATTGTGTTTTAGGTGTTACGTTGAGTTTAAGATATTTTATTTTTGCCGCGTTTGAGGTCTAGGTGTCAGGTTATGTAATATGTTTTATTGTTATTACATCGATATGTTTAGAGAAGTAAAATGTATTTAGATATGTGTATGGATGTATTTTTGTGGGTGGATATGTTGTTTTCTATTTTTCAGGTTGTCGAAGAATTGTACGTTTTTGAAGGAGGTATCGTTTTTTTAAAGTAGTGTGACGAGTATTATATACTCATGTTTTTACACACTTAGGGGCCGATTAGGAGGGCGGTGAATCCGCATCCTCTGGGCCGGCGGAAGCCACCGCCGGCCTGGAGGATGCGGATTCACCGCAGCGGCCACATAAAACATCCACTGCCAGATTAGGATGGCAATGGGATTGATGTGGGACCAGCGGCGGACGGCAGGTCCATCCGCCGCTGATCCGCGGTGTGTGTAGGGCTATTTGGTGACGGTGTCTGCAAGACACCGTCAGCCAAATTAAGATATGTGGTGTAACATGCTTTTCCACTGCGGCTTTTCCGCCATGGAAAAGCATGTGATCTTTGGCGTTTGGGGGCCCATTGCGGGCCACCAGGGTGTCGGGGGGTGGGGGGTGCACATGGGGGGTACCTATGGTACCCCCCAGCATTTACATGCACAAAGCGGCAGGCACCGCGCGGTGCCTGTAGCTTTGTGTATGTAAATGCAAAAAATGCGTTTTTACCCTTGCGGCGGGTGCTGCTTCAAGCAGCACCCGCCGCAAGGTTAAAGATACAGGATGTGACCGCCAGGGTGGCGGTCACATCCTAATTGCACCGGAGGGACCACCGCTGCCCCTGCGGACGGTCCCTCCAGCTCGGGGGTGGCGGACGGACGCAGGTCTGTCCGCCATCCTAATAGGCCCCTTACTTTGCTTTTCGGGTTTTCCTGGAGCGTTTTTTGATATAAATACCTATTTTCGGGTTTTGAAGGGTACATCGAGTGGTTTATTTTGGAGAGGACTCGACATGGATTTGCTTGTATTTTTTCTTTTTTTTTGGGGTTACCTTGGTTTGTATGGTTATTTTTAACACTTTACTATGGATTTGTTAAATGGATTACTTTGGAAGCAGCTACAGAAACTGTAAGTATTTTTAAATTTATTTATGGGTGGGAAAATTGTATTTATTTGTTATATTGTTAATTTATGTGTAGCAGTTTGAAAATAAATTATCATAATACATTTAATATATGTACTTAAAATGTATTTGATAATTTAATTAAAAATTGTTACATATATCGAAAGAAAGAACAGTTTTATTTAGATATGTTGCTTGTAGGATGTTAATTTATGATATTTTTTATAGAATAGTTTTAGCTAACATTGAGAGGTATTCTAGTCCTCTGGTACTTGGGTAGAGGGTAACTTGGCTTTGGAGTGTGTTATACATTTTTTTGGTTTGCTTAGTTAATTTGGGGCCAATCAGGGTTATTGATTGCTCCATTCTGAGCTCTTGGTAACTCTGCTCTTTTTGTAGTGCTTGCAGTAATTTGTGAAGGGTAGGTGTCCCTCTGCCTGTGGTTGACTGGAAGGCATTATGCCATCCTTCAACTGCGTTGTTTGTTTTAGCTTCTTTATTTAAGGTGCTGAGGTAGACATTCCACCAGGGTATTTGGTATTTTGGTTGCCCTCTGTGGCCAGATCGGTGTAGTCTTCCTAACTAAGTATCTTCAAAGTAGTCAAGCATAGGGCTTAGTATTTCCTCGTTTCTTTTATAATAGGGACTTTCAATGAGATTATTATAGTGTTCTGCAACCTCTGTTACAGGAACATAGGCCAGGGAAATTAGTTTTTTAATTTGGTAAGCAAAGGTGCTGTCAGTGGCATACTGGACACTTAGGGGTCGATTCCGATCCGGTAAAATTCCCGTCCGTACTATTCTCATCTGGAGCCGTTTCTGTACGACTCGTACACACACCGTACGACTCGCCGAGTACGATCCGGACCGGGGTATCAGGACGCGATTCATACGGTCCATGTCAGGTAAGGACGATTCGTACGGAAAAGCGCACATTCACATACACACCAAACGGTGCGTACCCCTCCATGATCGCAGGGGTACGCACCGTACCCCTGCGATCATGGGGGGTATGCACCGTACACCCAGCAGACATGGGGTACGCACCTTACACCCAGCTTACATGGGGTACGGTGCGTACACCCCAAGATCGCGGAGTACGGTGCGTACACCTGCGATCATGGGGGGTACGCACCGTACCCGGGAGGGGCCGTTACGAACCTGTTTCGGGGCGAACTCTGCTTTTACGGCAGTTTTCAGCTCCCGTAGAAAAAGGGTCGTACGGTGCGTACCCAACACGAATCGAACTTGCCGGTTCGGAAAAAGCAGCCGCGAACCGTACAGATGTTGCGTACAGCGGGTTCCGAGGGAGATTCGTACGGGGATTTCATTAGTACGGTCCCTGTACGATTCGTACGGAGTCCAGCTCCTGTTTTGCACTTAGATTATTTACCAGTTTTTATTTTGTTGAATTGAGGAGTTTATTTTCTTTCACGTTTTATTTGCTGTGTATTTCTTCAGTATCTGTGGAGAAGAATAAAATGTGTTAGCATAATTTAAAATCATTTTGATTGTTTTGATGTGACCTGCTAGCTTTTTAAAGGGGGAAGGTATTCTTTAGTGATTTAAAGTGAAAGAATCTTTTTAGTGTGTATGTTGCAATGCTTTATTATTTGCAATGTTTATTATGTGATTAAAAATATGTGTTTGATGTAAATGTTTATTTAGATTTTGTTGTTTTAATTTTGTTATGCTTTATTAATTGTTAAAATTATGTTGTGTTTATTTATGATGTGTAAAGCATGTTTTATTTAGTAGAAACTGATTTTAGGATGTATTTTGTAAAGTGGATTTTTTTTTAAATTTCCGATATTTTTGTATTCTATATTGTGGTTGTCGATATTTTGGCTGTGTTTCTTGTTAAGGTTTTGAGAGTCGATATTTTTGACATGCGATATTATTGATGGTCGATATTGTTGTAGTCGATATGTTTTACTATCGATATTGTGTAATCGATATTTATGTATTTTCTTGTTTAAGTATAGGTTGTCGATATTAGTGTAGTCGATAATTAATCATCGATATTTTTTCTACTCGATATTTGGTCTATCGAGGTTATGTCAGTGATTCCAGTGAAACATGAATGTTTGGTGACCAAAATTCGGTCGCAAAACATTCATACATCCTACTCATGTTCATTATTTGGAATTAACTCCCTAAACATGCCCTTCCCAAGGACCAAATCGCAAAGACAAATTGCGATTCCGGAACTTGTTACCGAATCTCAATTTGTGTTTTGTGCATATGTAAAAGCATTTTTGCGATCTTCCGACCCAAAAAATGCTTTGCACATGTGAAAATATTTCTTCTTTGTCCAAAGCACAGCTAACATAATTCCCATTTGTTAATCTCTTGACTTCAGCCAGTGATGTAGTATGTTAACTGCTGCTAAATACCACTATTCAATTTGTCACCCATATTGTTCTGGAAGAGGATTTTGTTCTATTTGGTGCCTGGTAATTCATAAATAAAATATACATTGGCAGTGGTAGACTGAAGCATAATGATCTGGTGTGATGCCACAATCTTGAATTTATGTTTATCACTACCTTCGTTTGGGAAAAGTAATTTACTATAAGTGAGACATACGTATATTCCTGCCAATTAGTGGGCAGAACTTTGGGGCCATATTTGTGTTGCATTAATTCTTTTTTATATCGACTGGTGAAGAGAATTTATGGCACGTAAACATTGGCATTTAAACATTGCAGGCTGAAAGAGAAGATATGAGAGGGTGCCGGCATCTTCTGATCCAGTTTTGAGGTTGAGAAGAAAAGCCTGCTGCCAGGCACCAGGTCTCAGATCAACTGGTTACTTGGCAGGAAATCATAAATTAAAGGCATGCACAGTAGTAGGGTGGGACAGGGAACATGATGATACCAAGCATTGTCCTCTTAGGCCTCTTAGTGCTCCTGGAGTGCACTAGTGAGAATGATGAAAACTGCATTTCTTCTGATGTCACAGTCATAAGTTGTGTGTCTCATAACTCTGTGACGTTAGGCCACATTCCCTGAATTATAAACTGGTAGCATTCTTAAGCCCACCCATTCCCAAATCATCCCAGTGTGGGGTGGGGTCAGTGATGCTTGCTGCAGTTGGGTGCAGTGAGTGACTGCACCCACCTGCAAGGGGATGTCCCGGGGTCCAAAGGGCCCGTTCCCTCCTCTGAAGAAATGCCATCAGGGGGCGCATTGAAGGTGCGTCACCTTTTAGGTGGTGCACTGTCAGTGCGCCCCTGACAGCTTCTTTACCTCTGT
Organism: Lissotriton helveticus; assembly: GCF_964261635.1. Taxonomy (NCBI): domain Eukaryota; kingdom Metazoa; phylum Chordata; class Amphibia; order Caudata; family Salamandridae; genus Lissotriton; species Lissotriton helveticus. The sequence continues at coordinate 1,535,530,826 of NC_136067.1, forward strand.
ACCTGCATCTATAACACAGTGCGGGTGCAGTGGCAACTGGATTCTCTCATTTGCATGAGGCCAGGCCCCATGCAAATAAGGGAATACCTTCTGCAGAAAGTGCTGGTGCTGTATGAGCGCCAGCACTTTCAGTATTACCAAAGGAATGCACAAGCCTCTGCAGCTACTTCTGTAACACCATAGTGCACTGGGAGTGCACAAAGCTTGTGCAAATGCTTGTTTTGCCCCAGGGGCACTTTGTGTAATACGACCCCAGGTCCTAAAAGCTCATCTTGGTGAGGTAATTCTGTCTACATCATTTTAAGCCAACCGTAGAGCAATGTAGGAACTGTGGCCACTATGGTCTAGATACGCTTCCTTCCTATAAAATAAATCTGAAACGATTAAATAAATAGGCTTTGATGCCAAAATAAGATAGGAGGTGAGAACATCTCATAAACTTGGGCCTATCAGTGGTATGTGGATTTTATTCGTAGGAGACAGCAGCTACTGAAGTTTTACATCTTATGATTTAACCCTAGGTAAGTAAAAAGAAGATGCCAGAAAGGCCGTAGCACATCATTAAGGGCTAATCTGCTAGTGAAATGACCTGCTGTCTACAATCAATAACTACAGATCTTGCGTGTAAATCTTCATTCTGAGAATTTCCAATGGCTGGGAACTCTTCCAGAATTTCGCCATTTTTTTCATAAGTATTTCTACATTAGTCAAAGTAAGGCTACTATTTCCAACTGGCTGCCATTATGCTTGGTTTGAATCAATGACATAGAAGATCTTAATTTATTAATGTTAACATTTCGGTTGAAACTTTAAGTCTGATTTTCGCTGTACCTCAGAAACAGTTTCAGATTAGAAGAGGAGAGTGAAATACTTCAAGTATGTTGCAGGCATAATTTATTAATTAATAGATGCTTCACAATTTTGCAGGCCTTAAACAGGTGATGGAGAAAGAATGTCATTAACATTTCAGTATTTATCTTTACCGGCATTATTGCTCACATTTGAACAAAAAGTAGACAGCAGTTCTTTAAGTAGCTGTGCTACATCCTTGAACAGTTTATTTCATTCACCTTTTTACTCTGTAGCAAATTGTGCTCTACCCATTTAGTCCCCCTGTATTTTTCATATTTGGCTACCCATTTTTAGATTTATATTGTGAACGAGTCTCACTTCATGAATTTGACTCACTGTAAATTCACAGTCAATGGAATGTGAATGCTTACCACCAGTGTCTGTCTTTTAAGATAAGGTCGATGCTGTGCCTGTAGGGTAAGTGGCGCTAGACTGGTTACACATCAATATGTATGCTCATTTGTAGCCACATGGGTGACAGCTGCATGGGTAAGACTACCATCATGCATAGCCCAGTATCTGTGCACAGGTAGCCTGGAGCAGAGGGGACTATTGAGGGATTGGTATTAACCTGGGGTAGGCCTTATAATTTATTTATTTAACAGACTTATAATGCCCGCAGCTACACCAAGGGGTTTCCCGGCACAGGATAGGGGCAGATAACGGTGACCCCCAGCAGACAGCTAGAAAATCCAGTTCTTCAGATTTTTATGAAAAGCAAGTAAGGAGTTGCAGTTCCTAAGAGTAACTGGGAGAGAATTCCACAACGTAGGACCTAGGTAGGCAAAGGACTGTCCTTTCATGCGGGTTAGTCGAAACCTGGATGTAGCGAACAGCAAGAGCTGGAGATCTTAGCAGATGCGTAGGCACATAGGGAGTCACCAGTCCTTGGATGTATAAGGGAGTTAGGTCATGCTTGGTCTTAAACATGTAGCACAATGCCTCAAATTAGATGTGATTCGAAATCTTACGCCAGTGCAGCTCCTGATGTTACAGCAAACAAATGATGGACGGAATGCTGACAATGCAAACATTCTCCCCCAGTCAAAAGATCTGGGTTAAATCCATTGTTCTTTTGCCCACTACGCCACCCCAGTCTGGACCCTGCCATATGCAAATCAGTCTTGACCCTGTGCCTCATGGTAAAAGTCCAGACTGAAAGTGCAGTTCCTGAAGCAGAGGAGAGACTGAGGCGTGCCTCTGTAGCCAAAAGAGTAACCCGGCCTTCGCATTCTGAATAATCTGTAGGTGAAGAAACAACGTCGTATCCGTGCCCAGGTACAGCATATTGCCATAATCCAATCTGGATATGACCAGAACCTGAATAACCATTCTCTGGGCCATTAAGGGAATTAACCAATGGATCCACTTGAGGACAGAAAAACTGGTAGCAGTAACCTTAGAAACCTGTTGCTCCAAGGAAAGTTTATCATCAATAATAAGATGGAGATTCTTGACCTTAGTACCCTGGGTGGGTGAGGCCCAAGGGAGTCCGGCCAGTGGCTGGGTTCCGAGAGATCAGGGTTATTTCTCAAAACCAGGAACTCTGTTTTATCAATTTTGATGTTCAGCGCATTTTTGTTCAGCCATAAGGAGATATTCCTCAGGCCCAATTGAAGCAACGAGGTGTCATGATGTTGGGTGGCTGTTAGCAAAAAGATGACCCGAGTGCCATCAGCATATGAAAAGAGGGTAAGCCCACACTTCTCAATTACATCTGCTAAAGGACGAACATAGATGTTAAAGAGCAAGGGGATCAATATGGATCCTTGAGGGATGCCAGAGGCCAGGGCTAGTGTCTTAGAGATTGCGAGGGCCAAAGAGAACTGGAAGGTGCGATCCTTTAAAGAGGAAGTCACCCACTTCAAGGCCAAGCCTTCTACATCCAAATACTTGAGTCTGCCAGACAGGATAGAATGAAACACTGCATCAAACGCAGCACTCAAGTCAAGCAGAATGAGAGCAGCCGTGCTTCCGGAGTCAAGATGTTGTCTGGGACATTCAGTAACCCCAAAAAGAGTGGACTCTGTGTTGTGCGCCACCCTTAAACTGGACTGCGAAGGATGGAGAAGCCGATGGGTCCCAATGAATGTGGAAAGGTGGGTGTTTACATGCTTTTCCACGATTTTGGAGAAGACAGGAAGGAGGTAACTAGGGCGGAAACTTGACTTGCAGGAAGGGTACAAGTCAGCTTTTTTTAGGAGGGTGAAAACCAGAATGTGCTTCCAATTATGGGGTACGTTGCCTTCAATCAGAGAGGTATTAAGAAGCTGTAGAATGAGTTAAAACAATTGTATAAAAGTCTGAGTTTTTACGGGGAGGGGGTCCAGCAGGGAGCCAGACGTAATGGATTACTGCACATTCTTAGTGCAGCAGGATCCAAGAAGACCATGCCCTAATTTTAGAGGTCTTCACGGACTTATTGACCGGAAGAGGGACTTCCTCACGACTTCCCGGAGGGGCAACAAAATGCATGTAGCTTTCTGTATTTACAGCTGGCAATCTTTTCAGCAAAGTACTTGTCACGCACTGTTTTACAGAATGCATGATATCTATTTAGTGCCACCACATACTCAGAGACTTGGCCTCTCCGGCATAAAGTTTCCTCCATTGTCTTTCTAGGATTTTGCATTGTTTCTTTTCTAATCTAAGGGTGTCAGTAAACCAAGGAGCAGGAGGGTGAGTTCTAGACGTCAATTTTGAAGTCGGTGGAAGCCATTGATGAACAGCAGTTTGGTTGAAGTCAGGTTGGGAGATAAGGGTGGGCTTCGTATTATGAAGCAGCTCATTTAACACTGAAATGTTAAGTTTAGACCATTTCCTGTCTCTGGGTTTTGCAACAAGCCGAGAGAAGGGGTCAGAGGGGACCATAATTCTGAAGGGCACCGCAAAGTGATTCTACCAACAGAATTGAAGAGGTGGAGTGGTTGTCAGGGCTTTTAAGTTGGAGAAAATCGGGTCTAAGGGGTGCCCCGCAATGTGAGAGGGTCCAGAGTTGAGGAGTGCTAATTTGAGAATGGCTAGATCATCGCTAAAAGCTGAGGTTATGTCATTGTTAGCGTCCTCAAGATGGAGATTAATATCGCTAAGCAAAGTGAAGTTGGCTGCCCGCAAAATGTTGGGGGTCAGTAAGTCAGGAAGAGTGGAGCACCATTCACTGGGGTACCCAGGAGGATGATATTAGTGCCCCTGAGAACATACATTTCAGAGTAAAGGAAAGAGTAAATAGCAGAGATTCATAATTAGGGTTCTGGAAATCCTCAATTTTACATTTAAAGTCCTTTTTAAAAATGATGGCAATACCTTTACCAGTTCTATAATGTCTATTTAACCCCATCAGAGAGAAATAGGCGGGAAATGCTGTTATGATACCAGGTAGGGAACCTTCTTGCAGCTAGGTTTCTGTAAGAAATACTGCATCAGGATTGATGTCGCAAAGAGAGCTAAATAAGTGCAGCTGGTGCTTAAAGAGAGAATGGCAGTTCAGGCTAAAACAGAGAAAGTGCTCATACAGGGAGTGTTCAGCCGAGTGATTCGAGTAGACCTCACGCTCAAAATCCCCAGCCTGCAAATCAATCAAAGCAGTAGTAACCTTCGGATAGGTGGTTGAGGAGCAAACTAAGTGGCAGGATTTGCATGAAGAAGGTAGGGTTTTGGGGTTAAAGATTTTACAGTGAGTTTTAGATTTTGGCCTTAAGCCATGCAGAAACATGTGAGTGTAAGATCTGGCTGCAAAGGACCAGGGTTTCTGGCCCTGGGCACGGCCGGATGAGGACGCACACACACAGGCTTGCCTTAATGTGAGTTGGCATTCAAGAGTCTGTAGAGACTCTTTAAAATCCAAGCCACTTCTCCAATCACACATTCCTGGTATGAACCACTCAGATGCCTAACAAATAGGAGAGACCTTCATAAGCTTGGTTGCCAACTCTTTGCCCCCATTCAGTGAGCTGAGTGACCCTCAGCTATGGTGCCCTGCTAGCACATCTGAGTTGCTAGTCTCAACCATTATTTCAAGGCTAAAAGAGACTGATGGGGATGTTCAGAGATCCCGCTCCTCAATTCACATGAAGAAATATTCTGTGCAGTAACTGTTTTTTGCGTTTCCGTTGCAGTGCCTGATTTTAAAGGCACTTCCGTGGGAACACCAAAACTCGTAATCTGGTGGGAGGCCTGATCATGGTTTATGCAGTGTGGCGGCGGAGTTGAATTTATTAAAATATGTTTTGATTTATATTTCTTAATATGTCCTTTTTTCCCCAATACGTTTGAATTAAGTAGTATCCATACTAATACAATAAAGAGAGAGACCAAACCTTTGAGGCTGGTAAGCTCCGGAACCACTGCGCCGAACGGAACACCGCATACAGCATTGGAAAGGGGAGGCAAAGCAGATGGACATAGGCTATACTCCAGCGCAAAATGTAGTTTGGAAGGGACAAAGCACGTTGTGGGACAAAGTAGTCCATTGGAAGTAGCACCAGCTCTGAGGTGGGCGTGTGCGTTCAACATTGTGGTGGGCGTGTGCGAGAATAGCGTTCTAGAGTAAGCCGCCTGCAGCGTGTGCATTCTGCAATGTGGTGGGCATGTGCGTTTATAGCGTGAGAATAGCGTCCTACCACATATGACGTTCACGAGGTGTTGGCGCCATCATCCAAGGGACTTGACAGCAGCCACACATGCTGAACGTTGGCGACCTTCATCATTGGATGCAGAGGCAGAAATATGGGACACGCACAGCATCGCGGTGCCGCTTTTGAATTCGGGACACGCAGGTTTTGAAGGATGCAGAGGTAGGAATTTGGGTCACGCATAGCATCGCGGTGCCGCTTTTGAATTCGGGACACGCAGGTTTTGAAGGATGCAGAGGTAGGAATTTGGGTCACGCACTACATCGCGGTACCGCTTTTGAATTCGGGACACGCAGGTTGTGAAATAAACTATTCTTACCTATTCAAACCATTGCAGACATTCTATTTTATACCCGGACAACGTCGGGACGGGCCGCTAGTATCTTATATTTGGGTATATGTACAAAATATTTTAAAAATTAAAAAATATATAGTTATACATTTTAACATGTAAATCAATTTTATAAAATTTGTATTGCTAATTTAATTATTTGAAAATAAATGTGATTAGTTTTTAAAAGTGTAAGAATGGGACGAAATATGAAAGAAAATATTGAGATTTTACATCATGTTCTAATATCCACATCACACCCCACCTGAGAGACCTTTACTGGCTCCCTATCAACAAGAGGACAACCTTCAAACTCCTCACCCACGCACACAAGGCACTCCACAACACTGGACCAGTGTACCTCAATAGCTGACTCAGCCTCTACACCTCCACCCGCCAGCTCTGCTCCGCAGACCGCACCCTCGCCACCGTCCCCCGCATCCGAAGAGAGACCGCCGGCAGCAGATCATTCTCCCTCCTTGCCGCCAAGACATGGAACACCCTCCCCATCTGCCTGCAATAGACCGAAGACCTTCTAACCTTCAGGAGACTTCTCAAGACCTGGCTTTTCGAACAGTAGCAGCTTCCCACCCCCAGCGCCTTGAGACTCTCACAGGTATGTTGTGCGCTTTATAAATGCTATGATTGATTGATTGATTGATATAAAGATTTTAATTATACGTTAAAATATTTTATATAAAAGGTTAGTAGTTTAAAATGGTGTGTTTGAATTCAATTAGTTTTCTTTTACTGAAATGTTATAATGTTTAGTTGCAATTTTGTATATTTAAATTTTGATTTATAAAAGTTTGGCAGCATACGTATTCATGTGAACTGGATTTATAATTTTTCAAGATTTTAGTGTCCAGTGCATTTTCTCAAATGAGTATGGATTTTAGTAGGAATAGTAAATGTCACCACTTTAGTGTCCAATACCTTCCTCAAATTGATGTAGATTGGAGTGGGAATAGTAAATGTCACCCCCTTAATGTCAAACACTATCCCCAAGCTAGTTTAGGTTGAAGTTTGAATAGTGAATGCCACTCCTTTAGTTTCCAACACCTTCCTCAAATTCATTTAGATTGGAGTGGGAATTGTACATTTCACCCCTTTTGTGTCCAACACATTCCTCAAATTGATTTAGATTAAGTGGGGATAGTAAATGTCACCTCTTTAGTGTCCAATATTTTCCTTGAGTTGGCTTAGTTTGGAACATAAATAGTAAATGTCACTCCTTTAGTGTCCAATATTATTTTCACGTTTGTTTAGAGTGGGATTAGTAAATGTTACCCCCTTAATATTCCTCAAGTTGGTTTAGGTTGGAGTGGGAATAGTGAGTGTCACCCCTTTACAGTCTAACACCTTCTTCTATTTGGTTTAGATTGGAGTGAGAATAGCAAATGTCACCCTTTAGTGCCAAACACTTTCCCCAAGTTGGCTCAGATTGGAGTGGGAATAGGACATTTCACCCATTTAGTGTCCAATACTTTTATCAAGTTGTTTTAGATTGGAGAGGGAATAGTAAAGTTCTCCCCTTTAGCATCCAACACCTTCTTCAAGTTGGTTTATGTTGGAGTGGGAATATTAAGTGTCACTCCTTTAGCATATAAGACTTTTTAAAAATCCTGTATAATTAAAAGATTTCACACATATTTAAATATGTGTACTTTATCATATTTTTCATTTAACCGAATTCTAATTAATATAATTTTAAAGTAAAATTAATTTGAAGTGACAAGAAAAAAATACAGTTTGTTGATTTCTTACTGTGCAAAAATAGAAGTGCATCATCTTTAATGTGTATAATGTACATTTGCAATTGTTATTTTTCATTGCTTACAATTTTTGTACTTTTTTAAGTTTTTGTAATTAGATTTTTTACATTATTTACAAAAATGTATTACATTTGATTAAATAATTTTAGATATTTTATACTATTATTTAAGATAGACTTTACAACTGTATTAGCATGTTCTACAGCAATGTTTGACAAGTTTAACATGTTAATATACATTTATAAAGAATGTTAGACTATAATTGTTCACATTATTGTAACTTTTTTATTAGTATACATTAAGTAATTGTATACATTTCATACTATTATTTAATATATAATATGTACATTTTATAAACATTTTACAACATTGTTTGACAACTTTAACATTTTAAAAAATGCATTACAATCTGTTCAACATTTTTACTATATTTCCCTTTGATTTCTATGGGGAGACAGTCTTTTTTCAGTTTCATGTGGTGGCCATTTTTATTTTACTGTTAATTTCTATTTTGTTGCCTATTTGTGTCATTTTGGGTCATTTTTCTAGGAGCCAATTTGCAGATAAGTGCTCCTGTTCGTCAGAACACGTAAGTCCTTTATAAAGGATATATTTAATCGTTTTGAGGGTAGGAGGGATTTAAGATATGTGTTTAAAAGTTTGGTATAGTGCTGTTTTAGTGTGTTTTGTAAATGTAGATGTGTTTTTGGTGGTGTTTTGTGTCATTTTGGACTTTTAAAAAGTGTGATGTAAATGATGAATGTTTTACATTACATTATGTTATATTATGGATATTTTGATGATTAAGGGCCTGATTCTCAGATTGGTGGTCCAACTGCCAGAACACCATTGTGGTGGTAGGGAGTTTGCCACCCATTACGGGTAGACCACCTGGGCTGACGGTGTGCCAGCGGCGTTCTTGCAGTGGCTGCATGCTTCAGCTCACAGAGTGAGCCTGAAGTCATTGCCGCTGCATTGCAGCACCTGCACTGTGGTGCGCACACTGGGTGAAAATGGCCGGGGGCACACCTACATGTCTTTACGCTGAACTTTTCATGGCAGGTTTTCTGACAGGAAAAGGTCGGCGGAAAGGCAGGTCATACTAGGCTCCATTCCTTGCTGCTTTACACAGTGTCCCTGTAGCAGGATACAGGATCCTGGTGGTGACAGCGGTCTTGTATCGGGCTGGTTACAGTCCCACCTCTGTAATACAGTGGGTGGATGGCCGAAGTTGCGTTGCCTTGACCGCCACCGCAAATACAGTGGCATTGGCACTGCCGTACTCGTATTCAGGCCCTTAGAGTTGTGTATTTGTATATTTGGGACTATGATTTATTATGTGGGTGGGTTTCTAATGTTTGTTTCACAGGTTTTTGTACCCAAATGATTTCTTTGGGAGTTTGGGGTTTTCATTTTTTTTAAGGAATGTATTTGGTTTTTTATAAACCAAAGGTTTTTATCTAGATTTCCTTTTTTGGGGGGTATCCTGGAGTGGTTCTTTTTTTTAAATACATTTTTTTATTTGTATGGAACCTATAGATTTTGGATTGATTTGAGGGACTTTGATTGTATTGTTCCTATGTTTGCACTTTTTTTGCAGGGCCTTTTGCAGATTTTTATCCTTTTTAAGGATTCCTATTTTTTTTTGTGGGAATGTAAAATTATCTGCAGCTACAAAACTTTAAGTTTTATTTTTTTCTTAATTTGTGTGGGTGGGAAATGCAACATTATATCATTACGATTTGTGTAAGTTATTAATATGTGCAATAGTTTTGAATATTTGTTGCATTTAGTTGATGTTATGAAATGAAATATTCTACTTTGGTTGGTGGATTATTGTTAAATGTGTTTTAAAAAAATATTTATTATATAGACCATTGTTTAATAACTTGGTGATTTTATATATTTGTTTCCCTGATATAGTACAGTATTTATGTTCATATTTAAAAAAATAAAAAGATTGTGATTTATTGGTTAATAGTTTGCTGTAGTTTGAGGTTCTTGGCAGGTTTATATTTCAGTTATAATATGCTTCTGACTATAATTTCTAAGTAATGTATCCTTTAATATTTATAAGGAGTATGATTTGGAATTGTAGCATATTGTACATTATTTTTGTTGGTTTGCTTACTTTGGGGCCAATTTGGGTAACGGACTGCTTTATTCTAAGTTTTTGTTAGTTTTGTTCTGTAAAGCTCCAATAAATTTGTATAATGTATGTTGCGTTGTGTCTATTGTGGATTGGAGATACGCAAACCGGTCCTAGGAAGCTTGTTTCTAGTCCAGGGAGGACCTGGCCTGGCAGTTCGGGCTGGACTGTTCCCATTGAGTGCAGGGTCAAGACTGATTTGCATATGGCTGGGTCCAAACTGGAATGGCATGGTGTGCAACCAAACAATGGATTTAGATCCAGATCTATTTACTGGGGTGAATGTATGACATTGTTCTGCATTCTGTCCATCAATTGTTCTTTTTGCATTTGTCATCCCGAGTGGGATGGGTATGCCCAGACGTGGGTCCCGTGCTCTCCATGCCACAGGAGTCAAACTATCCTGGCTGATTGTTCTGTAAAGCTCCAATAAATTTGTATAAAATATGTTGAGTTGTGTCTATTGTGGATTGGAGCTACGCAGACCGGTCCTAGGATGCTTGTTTCCAGTCCAGGGAGGACCTGGCCTGGCAGTTCGGGCTAGACTGTTCCCATTGGGTGCAGGGGCAAGACTGCTTTGCATATGGCTAGGTCCAAACTAGAATGGTATGGTGAGCAAGCAATCGATTGATTTAGGCCCAGATCTCTGTACTGGGCTGAATGTATGACATTGTTCTGCATTCTGTCCATCAATTCTTTCTTTTGCTATTTTGGATTGGAAGGCATGGTGAATGCCAAGGTGCTGTCATAGACATTCCACCATTGTATCTGGTACTTGGCTTGGCATCTGTACCCTGACCAATGCAGTTTGCCAACCCATGTGCCTTAAAACTAGTCTATTAGAGGACTAAGCTTGTTTTCATTTTGTTAGTAGAAAGGGCTTTCTATTAGTAAGTTATAATGGTTGACTACCTCTGAGACAGCGACTTAGGCTAGTGCTATCATTTGAGTGATTTCTGAAATGAATTAGCAGTTAGTCAAGTATGCTACACTTAGGGCCATATTATGATTACGGCAGTCCAGAAACCCCTGTACCTGTTATGGCAGTCCTACTGTCACAACCTCGGCGGTCCCAATGCCTAATTGTGAGTTTGGCAGTCGGACTGCCATCAGCACGGCACAAGACCCCACCATCTCCATGATCCTAGATCCCGACGGGGCGGGGGTCAGGAAAGCGATGGTCTGTGGTGGGGAGCCTTGCCGAATGGTTAGCAGAAAGGCTGAGAAAGCGGCCCCAAACAGGGCCCAGTGCATTTTAGTTTATGGGGGTGCATGGGGGCACCATCCTATGCCCCTTCCCGCTCTGCTTGCACTGTTGTGTGTGCACTGTTTGCCATGCACAAAATGGTGCCTGGTACACTGTGCACCTACGTGGAAGCGGTACAGCCACAGCAGTGGATATGCTGTAGGCTCTCTGTGAGTCGAAGCATGCTGTCGCAGTGGCACTGCCGACACAACACAGCCAGCCTGGTGGTAGTGTCATAATACAATGTTTGGTTGCCACTAGCTTTTGGGGCATACTCCCAACCGTAGCAAATGCATACTTCAAAAGCATACTTACCAGAGGCAAAAGCAAGTATAATATCTGCAAATGACAAGACAAGAAATAAACAGTAAGCGTTAGACAGTACCAATACAGGGAAGATTAGTGCAGCATATGGAACAATTATAAGAGGGATAATTAGAAACAAAACAAGCACCATTAAAGAAGAAAGTAAAAGAAATACTTAGATATTAATAAACAACAGTTTTAGACACAGTACTGAAAGAAATTCATGTTTTCAGGTGAATTTATATGGCGCTGTAAATAAAACAACAACAGAAGAAGCAATAAACAGAAATATAGAGGAGAGGCCCAGTTCCTGCAAGTAGGGGTGGGTAGAAGTAGCAAGAGGTAAAGGTATTAGAATTAGAGTAGAGTAGGTTAACATTTTCTGTCATTTTATATTTTAGATTCTCTCTGATGAGTACGCTCTGCTGACTTAAGGAAGAAGTAGACGAGTTAAGCAAGGCAAGTTCAGGACCAGTCTCTTCTTGATTTGTTATTTTATCCACTCCCCCTTCCCCCTTGAGGGTGTTTTGGAGTCTAGTTTAAGTTACTGGATCTCCGGGGCATTTTTGAGAGGGAGTTGGGAACCAGCATCTCTGTTCCTGCGCAAGCTCTTGGTAGGACAACTAGAAGTCTTGACACTGATCTTCCAATTGAGCTATTCTTGACTCTGCCTCCTCAAGCCTTAGAGGAGTGCCAGAGATTTATTCCTCGATTTTTTTGAGTCTGAGATGGAGAACAGCTATCTCCTGTGCCTGGGACTTTTTTATTTCCCGAATCTCCTCTAGTATCAAATTGAACAACTCTTTCACTTCCATCTGCTGTGAGTTGGCCATAGGGGATGGCAAATCCGGTTTATCTTGCATTTTTTCTCTTGCGAGTTTTTATTCCCATTCTTGCTCGACTGGTTTAGAGGGGCCTGGCCCTTCTCCCGGCATAGACCTTACTGATCCTGTATTTGCTGTGGGTTTTCTAGTTGTTGTTCTGGGCTATTAATTGCCACAAAAGATGGCAAATCATCACGGCAAGCTTTTTTACAGGCAGGGATGGTATATTCTCTTTCCTTTGAACAGAGTGGCAGACAGTGTCGGGTCTAGAGGCAAAACCTCTGCGGGTGGAGAGATATGCAGCCTTGCAAGGGAGTCAATTGTTACAGCCTCATCTGGTGTAGCAGGAGGAATTGCAGTTACCAGTGAAGGAGAAGGAATTGCGGGGGACTTTATAAGCTGAGAGCTCTTTTTGGCGAATAGCAGAAAGTCTTTGCTATTTTTTGACCCAGCCTTGTTGCTAGTATGGGAGATTCGCTAGGTCCCTCTTGTACTCGGTCCTGTAATCCATTGGTTCCTAGACACACATCCTCCTCCCTTTGTACTAACTCTTTACTAGAGCTCTCCGAGCTTGAAATTGATCAGGAGTGAGTTAAGGCACCTGCAGCTTTCGACCGGACTAATATCCCTTTAGCCAGTGTTTTGCGTTTTTTCCCTTTCAATCCTGCCGCTGCTGCCACCACGTTCACTTGTCTTAAATGTCTTCCCATCCTGCTTTAGGCCTTTTGAGTTTCCCCTAGCTTCTCACCCGTAAACCGCTGGCAATGTCAAATGTCCCAAGGAAATGACCCAGGAAAGTTCCAGATGCCACCCTGTTGTTATATCTCGGTGATGCAATGGGTGAGTAAATGATGTACAACAACCTTCTAATACAGCCCAAAGGAATAAAAAAAACAGGAGCGCCAGTCCGTTGCTAATGTAGCTCTATTTATAACCTTGCTAAATTTTCACAATTCAGCTGTTTCTTCAGCCTCTTTAGCCTCCCACAGCATTGCATAAACAGCTCAAGCAGACAGGATGGCACATTTAAGAGTCCCAAACACCAAATAAGAAAAAGAAAAATGCGCTGCAGTCTCTAGAGTCTTGCCTCCTTTCCTTTCCTCTCCTTTTTCCTCCCTTCTTTTTCCCCCGGTACCTGGCTGAGCGGAGCGCTATTCAGCGTGTAATGGCCATCTGTTTGCAGTCAGCTCTGACCTTACCTGTCAGTCGCAAGATGCGTGATTTCCTGGCCAATTTTCACCTTATGCTGAAGTATTCTTTGTTTTCACTTGGCAGCGAGCGCAAGAAGCTGCCTTGCCTCACAGCGACTGGCGGGCATTTGCAGGTCCCTATCCCCGATGCTGCTCTAGTTCTTGGCGTCCTCTACTCTCTGCCATTACCGCATCGTTTTCCACAGCGGTCTTAACCTCTGGGGGGCGGGGTCTCATAAAACATAATAGGTATTTATTTAGAAAATAAACAAAAACACTCATTCTTACACACTATAACAAAAAATATATATTTAACATGAACTAATAACATTAAGTATTTTTTTATTACATGAAAAAATATTTACATAATGTTAAGTAATGGAGCACCATTTCAATAAATAATAAACATAACACTATATATAAACAACAATTTTAAATTACTAAAATATATTTACATCACATAAATAATGTGATTACAATGAATCATAAATTATATCATATATTAATTAAACATCACAAAATAAACATCATGTATTTTTTCCCAATTGCTTCTGTTATACATAAATATAAATACATTTCTCATTAGCAATAACAAATATTTTTACGTGCAAAATATAATACATAACACATAGAAATATACATGTATTTTTAGATAAAAACATCATAATTGATACATAGAGTATAATTGTGTTATTCAAAATTTACATATTAACATTTATTCATAAATGTATAGAATTATTTACATTAAAACTATTTTAACACAGCGTATTAATGGTAAAAATTAAATATTTAAACTTTAAAAAAAAGGAAAATCAAAAACCCAAACAAATATAATGCACTTAATTTTACAAAACTATATTTATCAGATTTATATTTTGGAATAAATATTTAAATACATTTTAAATAAATATTTACAACATATAATTTAAAATTGAAATATTAAAATGTTTACTGAATTCTCACCTGTTACGGCAGAGCAGATAGCCATCATGGTTAGCAAGGCAAAGTCTGGCTCACCTTTCGATCCTTGCCCTCCCTTGGTTCTGAAACTTATCCCAGACATAATGAGTGCACATCTGGCAGTCATCTTAAACTCCATGTTCATTTCCGGAGTTTTCCCCACCAAGTGGAAAATTGCCTCTATTCTACCATTTTCAAAGAAAGCCAACCTGAACTCAGTTATTCCCAACAATTATTGGCCCATTTTGTGCTTTCTGCTTCCCACTAAACTAGTAGAAAATGTTCTCAATGTTCAGCTCACACAGTACATACAAGAGAATCAGTTGTTGGATGACACTCAATTCGGTTTCAAGTCTGAGCATAGCACAGAGTCTGTTTCGATTAAAGCAGCTGAGGAGATTAGGTTTGTGCTGGAAAGAGGTGGAGCTGTGGAACTTATTCTCCTCAATTTGTTAGCAGCATTTGATACAGTTGACAACAGATGTTGATCAACCGTTTCATTACTCTAGGTATCAAGGGTAAGATCAAATCTCTACTGACTTTTTTTCTCTCTGACAGACTACAATCAATAGCACTGGGCCATTATGAATTCTCTTCTTTTTCTCTCCTATGCAGGGTCCTGCAGGGTTTGTCTATTAGCCTAACACTGTTTAACATTAATATTACAAGAATGGGCCCTTTTGGTTACATTTTTTGGTCTTTCGCTAACCTCATGCATGGACCATACTCAAATTGTCCTGTCAGCCTTCAAAAACGGTACTGAGGTATCTGCCAATTTCCATGGTTGTATGCTGGCAATCAGTTCTTGTATGAACAGACTCTGCCTTATACTTAATTCAAATAAAACCAAGGTGGTTCTGTTCGGTAATCTTTCCCCTGCCTGGTCTCCTATTTGGTGGCCAGAAGAAATGGGCCCTCCTTCTCTCACTGGGATCACTGGGACCAAGGCAAAAAAATAGGAATTTTAATTGATGGAAAGTTAAACTGTGGGCCGGAAGACAATTCTTTAGTTTCCTCCTGTTTCTACCTGCTTATATTGATTAAGAAAGCAATTCCTTTCGCCCCATCGCATACTAGCAAGACAGTAACTACTGTGTCAGTTCTTTCAAAATTTGATTACTGCAATGGCCTTTATGTTAATATCCAGGGTAAAAAACCATAACAAGTTGCAGATGGTGCAGAATGCTGCCGCTAGGTTCCTTTCTGGGACTCCTAAATTGTTGCTAAGGAAATTCAGCAATTGCATTGACTTCCGGTAAGAAACCATATCAAAGGTAAGGCCCTTTGCACCACCTACAAATCATTACATAAAATTGACCCAGAGATTTTGAAGCATTCCTTTGAATGGTATGTACCTAGCAGATGGCTGCATTCTCTGGGGGTGAATCTAATGATGGTTCCCCATTCTGCAGAGTAAACTGTGGATCCAGAAGCTTTGTTGCTGGAACCACTAAGCTCTAGAACAACCTGCCTCCTTACATCAGAGCTATGCCAGTGCTGATTTCCTTTAGGAAGGAGCTAAAACCTTAGCTCTTTAACAATTAGGCTTCTTTCCTGCTCTTTTGAAGTCAGTGCTAAGACACCTCAGGGTAGATGTTGGCTTAATAAATTGTTGTAACACAACATATCATAACATGACACACCATAACATAACATAACATAACATAATATATTGTATTAATTTCAAAATGCAATATATTTATTTTACTGTGTCATAATGACTTCATCGCAGGGAGTGTCCCTACTCTTTTGCATACATGGGGAACACATTTGAAGAGGGTATGTCCTGGCCTCCCCATATCAACAAGGTTACCTCTAAGCTTAAACAGATTTCAGGTGTAATACTTAAGGAGTTTTCTATATCATACACTAAACCTATCTCTCCTGCACGTAAGATCTACAAGGCCAAGGGCCTGGGTTGAGCCCAGTATGGGACTGAACTGTGGTGGGTTTCAAAACATGACGATCGATTAAGAACCGAGAATAAATTCCTTAAGAATCTTTCATCTCTTCCAGCAAGTACCCCGTTATAAACATTGTTTAGTGACCTGGGTGTCACTGAGGTCTCAGGCAAAATCTGCTTGCGACTCTTGTAATATAGGAGACATGTGTGGACCACTTCTGAACTTCTCCACTATGCAGAAAGCCTAAAGGTGTTTTGAAGGCTGAGCAATTTAATAAACTTTCATGAAAACAGCATTGTATTTGCTTGGGCTTCAAGATATGTGGGATCATCCAGCTTCATCTGCTTTTCCTTCAAAGGCTGTGCTGAAAAAAGAAATACTGGTCACTCTTAGTGGCTGAGGCATCCCAGAAAGCAGCCACTGCATAAATGACCAGAGATTTCATGGACATTAAGTCTACACGGGGACTCAAGTCATTTTGAGCTATAGGTGTCGATTAGGATGGCGGATGGACCGCCACCGCAGGGACGGCCGAGGCAATGGCCGGCCCTGCAGTGGCGGTCCTTCCACTATCATACATCGATTTTCCTACTGCTGAATTAGGATATGTTGGGAACTGTGGCAGATGCAAAGACCATCTGCCACAGAACTGCCAAAGGCAATCATTCCAATTGCCTGGCGGATGGTGAAGGGAGCATCAAATGGTGGTGGTGCTTAGCAGGCATTGTCCACCAAATTATGATGCTGTTTTTGAAAGGACTTTCCAGGAATGGCTTGTGGAGATTTGTATCGGGGGCCCGTTGCCGGCCCTCCTTGTGTAGGGGGCGGTGAGGGTGCACTTGGGGGTACCCATGTTACCCACCTACTTTTCACAACACTACGTGGCAGGCACCATGTGGTGCCTGCCACGTAGTGCTTTGAAATGCGCAATGTGCCATTTGCACTTTGCGGCGGGTGCTGCTGACAGCAGTATCCGCCATATTGCTAAACATCAGAATGCGTCTGCCATGGTGGTGGTCGCATCCTGATTTGTGGTGCGGGACCGCCGCATGTAAGGCGGATGGTCCCCAGTCCGTCCGCCATCCTAATGAGCCCCTTAGAGTCTGTTCCAATTCATAGGAAGTTATACTTTGAGTTCCAAATAGGCACTTTGCCCCTTAGAGTATTTCCATCAGGATGGGCTGGAAATGGAGGCACTTCTTGTCCCATCTGTGACTCCTCATGAGAAAGTGTCTCCCACATTTTGTTTGAGTGCCCACGTTACTCATCCCCTCGGCATACTTGGCTTCCACCTATATGCAGGTTAATAGGTATACGTAGTCATATGAAAGCCCTTCATATTCTTATATCAGATTTGCGCCCAGTAATGGCTAATTCCATCACTAAATTCCTGGGTACCATGTGGGTGCTTCGTAGTAAAGCCCTTTGTTGCCCTTCCACATGATTCTATTTAAGTGAACTGTATTTGATATGTTCTTTTTGCTGCTTTATTAATACTCTGTTTTAATGCCACTCCCCCATCTGATCTGATAACCAACTGTGTACATATTTATTGTACAAATGTATTGTTTATAGGCAATCAACGTACATATCATGGATTAACCTGTTTCCTTTTACACATTTCTGTAATACTTTTTTTTATATGATCTATTTTAAGACTGATGTTAAGTTTTATGCTATATTTACTGTAAATGGATTGCACTTTAATGGCCCTGGTGAACGAAATAATATGATTTTGATATTTTGATTAATTGATTTCATTGAAGGTTATATTCATTTCAGTGCATCATATTAATTTCAGCATGTCATATTTCAGTAAATATCGTATTCAACTCAATACAAGTCATATTCATTTCAGTGTTTGCTATATTGTTTTCAGCGCGGGACATATTTGTGTCAGTACTGTTGCCATATATTTTACTATATGTTTTTATTCATAGCATTGAATGATTAAAGTATTCATTCTGCTTCTGCTGTTACAAATATTTGTTTTGCTCCATGGTATTTTAATTCTGCAATATGTGATATTGGTTTTGAATTATGTTATTATCTTTCTGGTGTCTTTATTCTTTTTGCTATGTACTAAGTCATTTAGGAGGTGCCATATTTGTAGAGCTGTAATTTTGTCATGGAGGACTTCCCATACTAAAGAGACTTATTTTGTGACATACCGAATTAACGAAGATGTATCAATTGATTTACTTGCCACTTATTCTGTGAACATTTGTGTCTTCCAGTTACCATTGCAGTGTGTTGGAGATCCAACAAGAATCCCACAAAAAAAGTGTTTGGTTTTAGCAGAGATTATTTTGGATTATGTTGCTCGTGGCATGTATACTAAGAAATTAGCGTCAAGGCGGTTGTGTTGGGCAAGTGCCTGAGTGACGTAATTGAAGGCCTGTCTGCGCACAGGGCTGGGGTAGAATGGGGGAAGGGTGTGAATGATGTCTGCAATCCCAACCCGCAATTGCTCTGATATTTGATCTCAGGAGGGAATGTTGCTTGTTGTTCCTTCATCTCACTGTTAAAGCCTATGGATTGTAACACACTTCAGCACTGATTGTTCCATTGATACATTAAAAAGCTGCTTTAAAAGTAGTAGCGAACGTTGGGGCATATGTATCAAGCCCTTTCCCGTTCGCAAACGGGCCAATTCTCAGAATCGGCCCTTTTGCGAACGGGAAAAGGTATCATCCCAAAAGGGCATTGCAAATTAGAGAATCGCAAAATTTGCGATTCTCTATTTTACGATTACATTTAAGGAATCGCAAATTGCGAGTCCTTAAATGCGATGTGGAAAGCACCTAAGTTGTGCAAATTTGGCAGAAGATATCGCAAATTACCACCAACTGACAGTTAGTGGTAATTTGCGAATTCTTTGAAAAAAACACTTTTTTGCTTTTTTCAAAGTGCCATGTGCCACACATACGACACCCTGGTACCCTTGAAATTGCATTCTCAATTTTCAATTCTCTAATTGCGAATCGCAAATTGAGAATGTCTTCCCATTCATTCCTATGGGCCTCCTAGCCCATAGGAATGAATAGGAAAGTATTCCTTAATTTTAATTCGCAATTTGCTGAACCGCAATTAAGGAATGCCACGGAATCGCAAAATAATTGCGAAATATTTATTACATCCCGTTTTGCGATTCTCAAATAGCGATTCTCTAAAAATCGCTATTTGAGAATCGGAATGATGGTATTTGATACATATGCCCCTTTGACACTTCTAGCTCCGTGACATTTAGAGAAGGCATATTTCTGAGCTTTTTCAGGCCCTTCTATTCATCTGATTTCTCAGCTCACTTTTGCCTCTGGTGATAATGCTTGCCCACTCTTCATTTTTCGCATTTGTAAAGTGGATGTTCCGGTATAATTAATCCATGTTGTCTCTGCAACATGCACATATGTTCTTCTTTATTGTGCTTCTTCTTAGTTAATGTGGTGTTCAGATTGTACCTATCCTTTTTGAGAAACTTCAGACTGGTGCTTGGCTAACTTTTGGACCTCTTCCAAGAACTTTTGGAGGTGAGTTTTTTCATCACAACGGTATGTTCAGGTGATGTACGTGTTTATGTTGGCTAGCATGTGAAACTTTGTTTGTGGCGAGTACATCTGGTATTGACACGCACATCAGTTTCTTTATTTACTGTATTGAAAAGGTGGATTTGTCAAGAATTTATAACACTCACAAGATCCAAGTTTTTAAATGATTCAGATTCTAGGCCCTACCTTACCAGAGAAAGATAAAATATGATGGTGGCTATGGATGGCCTTGCACATTCACACATAGCATTTAGATGACATCCACTGTTTGAACGTCATTAGGAAAATCGCTTTCTTCCACTTTATTTCACAGCCTTGCCAGAGGGGGACGAGCTGAGATGGCTCAGAAGGTTTATGGGAGGTAGGAAGCCAGGCATTTATTTTATAATTTGGGGAAGAGGGAGGGTATAGGTCGAGGACGGTGGAGATCGAGAGCAGGAAGCCAGGTTTAAAAAAATACAATTTTTTTACATGTTATTTAACGCTCCCCCATTATTCCTCTACCCCTGCTTACATGTTGGAAGCAGGCGAGAATGTTTGAGGGAGCCATCTGCGACATAAAATTATCAATGGAAATTGTGAATAGTGAGATGTTTTTCACCTTGTGGTTCTGAGAGACGTCATAGACAAATCAGTTGTCTATTTAATGTCACTCAGAACCCCCCTGTAAAAATGTTCCCTGTTATCAGCTGGTACCCTTATATAATTGTATGTATTGTGTCTGCCTACAACATTTTTACTTGGAGATGTTTATTGCATTTACTTCTCATTCCAGTAAATACAATTCCTAATTATACTCCTGAGCTTCACCTTTTATTCCTGCAGGTCTGATTGCGTGGCTTTTAGTTTAAGGGGTACTCTACTGCTGGTGTGGCATTACATTTTGAGTTGGCTAGTGAACGTGTTCTGAAATACATTTTATAATTTCATGTCTGTCCGCCTTTCCTATATTGCAGACATCCTTAAATGTGGTAGTTTCTTACAATCATCTTCATGGTTGTAACCGCTGTCCACTTTAGCAGCATGTCTTTGTATTATATAGTCATCCATTTGTTGTGGTGGCTTCCAGAACTGAACACAACAATGCAGATGTTTGATTAGAAATGTATTCCAATGTAACACAACCTCAAACTTTTTTCCCATCCTAAAGTTCCCAACTTTCTCTTGCTCAAGTCATATTTTTAGCGACCATCTTATTTGATACCTTCAAGATCCTGCATTTGATTTGTGACTTTCAAACTCCTATTTTCGAGTGTAATGTGCTTCAGACATTTTCTGTAACATAATATAACTTACATTCACAAAGTACATCCATTTGCACCTGATCACACTGAAATTAATATCTGGTCTATTGTTCTAGCTTTTCTATATCATAACCTCCATTTTTCCACTTCTTTAACGATAACAACCCTTTAATAGACTGTCAAGTCATCCACAAGCAGGCATACATTCCATTGGTTTTGTACTAGTAAATATGAACTTATTGCAGAGGAGTGAGCTCAGAACCAATCCCTGATTTACCACAGAGATATAGTTACCTGCACTATCAATGTATATGGCTGGTGCAATGTCTAACTCATTGAACCAGCTATCATTCAAGATGTACCCTTATAGGGAAACAGCTTTTACAATGCTGCTGTTACCACTCAGGTAGATAACAACGCAGTCATTACAACGACTGCGTTGTTACCACGCGTGGCTTTACATTGCAAGTCATTTCTATGACTTGCTGTAGGTGGCGCGCAACACCAGGGAATGTGTTGGATTTTAAGTCCAACACATTCCCTGCTGTTGCGCTAACTGGAGTAGGAATAGTCATTTATACTATTCCTAAGTCCAGCGTGCCTTCTAGCGCAAGTCATAGAAACGACCTGCGATGTAAAGCCATGCGTGGTAACAACGCGGTTATTGTAACGACTGTGTTGTAACCTACTGCATGGTATTTGCTGGCGTAGTTACGTCATACATTCCCTATCATAGAATTGGGCTTCTATTATCAGGTGCATAGACCTCTCTAGATCCATTTCTAGTCACTGGGTACTGAACTGAATTGTTCATTTGAATTATTTCTCATTATGAAACCATACTGCCAAATATCATGTACCCCTCTCTTTTCAAGGCCTAGACAAACTCAGGAGGTTCCCTTACATTTGATGTGTTCTGGGCAGCACATATTCAATGTGTTGTTTCATTTTAAAAAATGAACATACTTAGCCTTGCTTGCTAGATTGTTAGATTTTGACGCAAAGCTGGCCTGGCTATCTTAGTAGCCTTTTTTGAATTGTGATAAGTTCACCGTTCCAGTGCTGTAACCTGTTGCACTGGACAGTAAACAGCGGGCACCGCTTTGTGCCCTTTGCATTGCTTTAAGCTGTGGTTAGGGAACATGACATGAGGTTGCACAGCCTTATTGCAACTCATTCTGCCTCCATCCACCAAGTTCTCCGTTTGTAAAAAGAGTCTATATGCTCCCTTGCAAATGAAAGGTACAATTCAGTAGTGATTAGCTTTGCCGTTACCACTCTAGCTATCCCTAATATTTTAGGATGCATCCGGGATGACTGGTATGCGACGTTTACGACGCAACCATTACAACACAGTTCCATTACGACGCGGTCATACAACGAAAGTTGTTACAACAAATTGCGCAGGGGGGCGCTCAAGGATAGTAAATCATTTAATTTACTATCCCAACACCTTCCCTACTATCCACGGGGACTCGTGTTGGAATAGTAAATTTAAGAAATTTTATTTGCGCCCCCCCAACGCAAGTCCTTGTAACGACTTGCGTTGTTACAACCGCGTTGTAATGGAACGCGTTGTAAAAGTGTGCGTCGTAATGACGTACATCCGGGATGACTTCTTTATAGTTTCACCGTAAGTTTGTTTTTAGCTCCAGACGTCTTCCTCCTGGGCTCATCCTGCGTCTGTGTGTAAAACACATATCGGCTATAGTTGAGAGGGATACCTTAGACACTCCCAGTGCTTTGCAGGGTGTGGTTTATGGGTAGGGCTACTGAGGGGTTAAGGGCGGCTATCACTGCTCCCAGCTCCATCTTAGCCATTCCCACTTGTGATCCACTTTGTCTGGATGTGGGATGGAGGGCAGTGAGAAAGAATGCGTGGAGTGGTTTAGCTCCCTCCACCTTCCCTCCAACCAATCCTCCCAAGCCACCAACATGAATAATGACCCCGGATGGTGGGACTGAAAGACACTGGTTTATGGTTGTTCCAACTTCACTTGCGCCTTTTCAACTCAAACAGCATCTGGCTTCTTGCTGGAGAACAGACACACAATTCAGTGCCCAGTGGAATTTTCTTTGAATAAGTAAATGACAGGTCAGTCTGACAGAGGTGTTCAGCAGGAGATTTGCACTAGTAAAGCTGAGCAAAATTATTTGCCGGAAATGTAAATCAGTCTAAAACAATTAAAAGAGTTAATTTTCAAATGGAATTGAGCCTGTTTCGCAGGTCAAATATGCTCTTTCCTAAACTGTGAAGCAATGCTTTTTCACAGGGTTGCCAGTTTTTTAAAAACATTTTCCAATGGCTTGTGGATGCTCAAATCACTGAAAGAGTATTTCTTGAAAATGCAAGTTTGTGACATGGAGTAATGGCTCATTGTTCAGTTGCTGCCTATTTTGTTCATAAATAACTGTGGTTCAGCTGTAATCCAAGTTCTTGATCCAAGATCTTGAACTCAAAGACACTGAGGGGAAGAGGGAAGAGAGCAGCACTTCCTGCTGGAACTTTGAAGCAGAGATTAAGATGCCAAGTATAAATGCCTTCGATTTCTGCGATCTCTGTGTAAAGATATGTTTGTGTAGGATTTATAATTACTAGTTGTATGAGCTATACACAACCTGGTTATCGGGTACAATAAAGGTCACTCACAGGAGTGAATTCTGAGTGTCAAACCTGCTGAAATGTAATTGGGGGAAAGGCTGGGGCATGCAGATTATGATGAAATAAGCACCAGAATATCCTGCCTGAGTGTGCCCCCTTGTTTAGGCAAATGTCGGAATAGATGGAATAAAATCCGCAAATCACGGTTCTGGATTTCATCAGATGCAATAACTATCACATCTCACACTGGGACTCTTGTAATCAATACCTAGAAAGGACTATTGATATCTGGACATGTGAAGGCTCAGAAATTGAGGACATCAAGCGAGCTGACTTGTGTTTGTTATTCTTGGCTTTTGGGGGAACATATCATTCAAAAATATAATTGCTGTCATTGAAATGTGAAGCTGAAATTATTTTGAATGATAAATAATATCACAGTTATATAATGTTGCAATATTCATTTACATCGTGTTAGGTTGTATATTTTCCTGTTGGAAAGTTTGGAGCTGCCTTATGATGCAGCCACAACAGTTTGCAGGCTGGCACCATACTGCAACAAATGGTCTAAAATGTGCCTTGCATGAGAAGAGGGAGCAATCAAGAGATGGGGTCACCTTCCACATACTATGATGATTGATTGCATAGTAATCTCCAGACCAATGTCATGGTCTCATTCAGACTACAGTTAACATCGAGCAGAATTGCAATACACTTGTTTAATATGTAATTAAATGATAACACGGTAGAAACGTCCCTAACTGCTCATCGTTTAACAAGTTATGCCACTCATCGTTTAACAAGTTCTGTCACATTATGTTACATTGTGTTATATTATGTCACTCATTGTAGCACCTGCAAGGGCTTGAGAACATAAACACACAAAATGTATCATTCTCACAGTAGCAAATACTGCAATGCCATGTTGTTGCATTTTAATAACTGAGCCATAGGTGACTGTTACAATGGTAAAGACACCTCAATAGTTTCAAGTGTTTCACAAATCTGTGAATCAATGTATTTACTCAAATGCAGCAATCAGAACACGTTGATCTCGGATGAAGGTCTTATTTGTACAGTTTCCTCACACTTCACACAAAAATACTCTGAACGAATTACATAAACCGCAGGTGAATTTGTCTGAATGTGAGAAAAAATGTAATATGTAACTTTAAGATACACTGGAAACGCCCTCTGCATTTGATACACCTTGAAAAGTTACATAGCATACGTTAGGTGTGGGAATGAGTCACACAGGGCATGAAAGTGCATGTGTAATATGATCATTTTAATTCCATCAAAGCAGTCGTTAAGCTGTTGTTTGTGAATGCACATATTTAAGGTTGACCTGTTACAGGTGCCAAGGCTGAATTTTGAAAATATAAAAACAACAATGTGATGGATAGAATGCTTGAATTAATCTCAGCCACTGCCAATCGCTTCTGGCTGCATCCCAATCCATCATCTTTTTGAACAACAAGCCACCCCTCTTTGGACCCAGCCATTTGCAAATAAGTCTCGACCCTGCTCCCTATGGGAATAGTCCAGCCCAAACTTCCAGGCCAGGACCTCCCTGGACTAGAAACAAGCATCCTGGGCCCGGGTTCTTGGTATCACCCCTCATCAGCCAGGCTAGCCAAGTGGTTCCCGGGCACACTATGCCACTGGATTCAAACTAGCCTGGCTGATGAAGCAGTGTCTCTTGATGAAGTCATTAGAGTGTTGGAATCCAGTCTGACAAACAAATATGTTAATTTTAAAGTGGTACTAAATATATTTTAAAAATCTAACATTGGCCATGGGCTCCCCTTTTAACTAGGGGTCTGAATGCGATTTACCAGCTATTCTGTTGTTAGAAACTTTGGCCTCATCATGTAATTTTCATGTCTTCCAGCTTAGTGACAAAGTAGATTCCAGTTGCTATTGGCCAACTTCCTTAATTGCTTCATCCGTTAAAATAATTGGACTAATTCTAATGTGTGGCCTACAGTCTTGGTCCAGGGGCAAATGGATGTTATCCAACACACAATTTGGCTGTGGGGAAAGACTTGGGGCAAAGGATCAATGTCTGTTATCTGTACCTTGTTATATCTACATACAGGTATTCTACTCATCAGATTTATGAACTTGTCCTAAGCAAACAATCAAATCAACTGAGATAAAAGGAATGGAGGGAGAACTGCTGAACTTCCTTCAATGTATGCATTTTCAGTGGTTGTATACAATGAGATTTGGACTGGATGGCTAACATACACATTTTTTCAGATCAGTCGATAAAATAAAGAAAGGCTGAGTACTAACTAACGCCTCTTTATTCCACATCAATCACACAGAGGAATATTTGATATGAGCGTCTCTAGATTCAGTCAGAGAGAACTCTAAATTGATCTCCCTCCTTATTTATTTTGGCAATGCTGCATTGATATCAGGATCAGCCAATAGTCTTCATCGTTATTTTTATTGTTTGATCAACATGCATTTACATTTCACGGGGAATGTGTATATTGCCTCCAATCGAAAAATGTACCTTAACATTCTCATTGGTCCAAGAATCTTGAGAACCAGGGTGATACAGATTATTGTTATCTATCGAGGGACATATAACTTCTTCAGCTACTTAGTGTTATTGTTGACAATTTGTTTGATGATTTTTTAACCCAGAGCAGAATCAAACCAGATCCAAAGGGTTTTCTTTAGCTTTGAGAACAAACATGGATTCAAGCCTGTGGAAACCATGTTAAGGATATATGAAACTATGTTAAAAACATTTGTTATTAAGCCATAATCTGTTTCTAACTTCAATCCCACTGTTTTTGACTGGCCAAAATTTCCATTGAACCTCCACACCCCATTAAGTTGTAGGTGTGTGATGCAACCAAAATTTAAGATGGAATGGAAAATTCTTCGAGGCTTATTTCAGGCAAGAAGCGGCTTAGCATAGACATAGGAAGTCACAAAACATCAACAGTTATTAAATGGTGCACGGATATAGACTGGTGCATGGAAGAAAAGAACAATCTACACAAGGAGAGACTTCCAACCAAATTTTGAAAACTATGGACCAGAAGGAGTGACTTGGCTAATCAACAAAAGTTCTCTTGAAAGTCAATCAATGAAAGGGGTGTATGAGAACAGGGCTGGACTGGCCATAGCAGGCACCGGGCATTTCCCCGGTGGGCCGCCAGGGTTGTGGTCTGGTTTCGAGCCCCTGGGGGGCGATTTTGTTACAGGGATAGCTGCAAAATCAGCCACTGTAACGAAATCGTCCGAAACCGGCCGTGGCAAACAGCTCTGCCGGCACCCCCAACCCCCCTGGTGCCGGCCGAGCACTATGCCAGGGCCGGTTTTGGTTCCCAGTCCGACCCTGTATGAGAATAAGCCACATCATGGATAAAACAAGACAGGAAATAGCTTACCTGATTACTGACAATATTACAAAAAATTATATAAAATGTAATATTCCTAATCTTACATCTTGCATACTTCAGAGATTTCACAAACATGCCTGAGTGTGTGGAATGTGTGCAATACCAAAGTGTTCTGTAGAAGTTGCTATTGGTTTTGCCAAAAGTCAATATATGCATTTAAAAGAAATTGAAAATTACCAATTAAGGTAGAACATTAACCATGACACCCACCCCACCTAGTAAGTTGATTATCGATCCCTGTGGGTAGGTGTGGGCTTCTATATAGGCTTATGCTACTTTCAGCAGCCTCTCCATTTCGTGTACACCTGCAACGACATAAGTGTTTTTTGCTTGCCAGTTGGGTACTGCATTTAGGGGGCAGTATCTAAGTTGTGATGGGTAGAGGTTTGCATGTAAGTAAGCATGGGCTTTCGTGGCTGTTCTTGGTGATTCTCTGGGGCTATTACCTACGGCTGGTTGACTGTGTCTTGGGCTTCATTTGCCAAGCTGGGGAGGCAATATAGAGATTTGGGTGCATGCTTCTTTTTACTTTGAGTATCTGCAAAGGGTTTCTCCGTAAGATATACAAGCATGGCTGTGGTACTCCTCAGCAGATGGCCTTGCACCTGTCATGGCTGTTGTGAAAACTGTTGTAGAACAAATTTACATTGCTTAAGTGCAAGGGCACATCATGCATAAAGGGTTCATCAGAGACTTCTGGACCAGTAGTAGCAGCTTGAGCTCAGTCACAGAGTTATAGCATTACACGATCTTGCAAGGTGTTGTTTAGTTCATAATGTTCACTGCACTTGTGTGATCCTCACCTTTATGTGTGAGGTAACAGTTCCTACTTGTAATCTCTCTGGTTTGCAAGCATGTTCATAGTGAGGGAAATACAAACTGCTCTGCCTTTGATATCTAAACACTGTACTCAATATAGGAGTTGTGAACTCCAAGGAGGTCTGTGTTTATATATATTTGTTTGCTATTGCTTATTGGGGTGTTTAAAAGTACAAAATCTGCATTAAGGTCAGTGGATCACTGTACATGACACTAGAATATTTAGACAACATGAGGCTAGAGAGATTTGCTTACAGTGAGAACTAAGTACAGTAAATGCCTAAATATACAGAAGGAACATAGTAGCACAGTAGCACAGTACGGTTGTAGTGGTTTGAGTTTGTATACTGTGCTTGGAGATCCTGGATATGTTGCATGGCTAGTGGCGGCCAGTACTTTTAGCAGGGAGGAAGGTGAGGGAAGGCCCTCCCACACACATACACACTCCCTCACACCCATGCATTCACACGCCCATTTGCAACATTCACTCACTCAAATACACATACATACAAACATACATGCTTGTATGCACCAAACCTCAAAATACTAAACTTACCTACACTGCAGCTCTCTGGGAGGGAAGGCTCGGGGCTCCAGGAGGGTTGGGACTGCTGCCTTCCCTCACTGGCAGACCTAAAGTCAGCTAATGAGGGAAGGCAGCCGTCCCTCACTCTTGACAGAGTGGGATGAGATCAGTGAGACTGCCGACCCCTCCCCACTGTGTGAAGAAGGTGTCACTGATTGACAGTCAGCCCTGGGCACTTCACTAAAACTGAGGTGGGCAAGTCTGAAGCCATCAGTGACGCATCCCCTCATCACGAGGGAGAGGGTCTCAAGGCACTTTTGCCAGGCTTAGGAGGTCAGGTCCAAAGGGCTATGAAATCCTCAGCCTGGCAAAGTTCTGCTCAGGCAGCCAGGTGCATGCACATTTAGAGCATGTCTAGGTCCTTACTGCCTGACCTGAACAAGAAGAGTGTCTGTCAGGCTGACCTTTGTTCAGCATTACGAACACACTTCTGTTCGGGAAAAAGGTTGTGGCATGGCCCCTCCACGCATACGGATGGGCCGCAGCTGTACATGATTAACCTTTCCATTGCTTTGAAAAAGAAGTGTAAATTTGTCAATGGTCTATCTAGCAAGTACTTGGGTGGTGGCAAGGAGAGGCAGTTTTATACCCATCGATCTCTTTGACTGGGGAATGTGTGGTGAATTTCTGAAAATCGTGCATATCGAAGCCATTTTGACCCAGGACTTAAATCAGGGTGCTGTGCAAATTAGGTTTGCATTGATTATCTAGTCTGTTTCTGTATTCATTTTGAACCTCTGTTATGGTGAATAATATGCTCAAACAGTATTGGCACCTATTGTGCAAGTGTTTTGATCCAATTATCCCCATGAAACACTGAAAACTATAGTGGACTCTGCTAAAATCAGAGCCAGCACACTTTGGGCTCATTCCCCAATGAAAGGCTCCACTTCTAAAAAGGATGCAAATTTCTTATGCAGGTATTTTGGTCACGAGCATACATTTTTGCTCATTACCAGGCTGCACCCTTAAGAATTGCCTTAGGGCCTTATTATGAGTTTGTTGGTGTGGGAGTGGGACTGTCCTGCCCCCACACTGCTAAACCCACAGTTGAATGGCCTACCTAATTAGGAGTTTCCTCCTGTCTGGCGGGCAGTTCTTTGGCATTACCATGGTGGTGCCTATGAAAAAGGCACTGCAATGGGAGCATCAAGGGCATTTCATGCAGGGCATGGACTGTTAAGTCCATGACCTGCAGAAACTGTGTGTGCATGCAGACAGGTGGCACAACATGTGTCCCCCTGCATGCACCCCAATGCACAGAGGCACAGAGGGGCCCTGGAGGCCAACTTTATTTTCTCATTGCACTCTTTTCTAGCGGCCGACTGCCTTCAAAAGTGTGGTGATGAGGAAACTCGTAATATGCATGGCAGGGCAGCAGTGACCATGCCAAGCACATTGCAGCCTCAAGACCACTGTGCCACTGCCAGGGATCTCTGGTCCCTGGTGGTTGCAGTACTCCCAGGGCCGCCTGACCTTACAGGTATGGACCTGGTGGTCCGTGAACTGCCAGACTCATAGTAAGGCCCTTAGCATAGTGGTGGCACCACTCTACTTGGGTGTCTGGTGCTTAAAACTGTTTATTTTCAAGGATGTGCTCTCCTGAGTTAATCCTCAACAATCCATTTGTGTGTCTTTTAAGATGTAATAGTTGGTTTTGATTCATGGTTATTTATGATTTGTGTTTTTGTCTAAATAGATTGATGAAGCAATAGCATGTGGAAAAGGCAGTTTTTTTGTGTTTGTAGCCATCTGTTCTGCTGCTTATCTGAGTAACTACATTGTGTTGTGTGGGTCTATTTATGTATACCAAGAAGGGTATTTGGACAAAACATCGAGTTGTAAATATCAGGAGACAGAAATATCAGAGAAAAATATTGAGATACAAAAATATTGTGATGCAGAAATATTGTTATTAAGAATATAGCTTGTGTCAGATAAGTGATGTTAAGAATAGTGTTGTTGTTAATATCATTTTCAATAATATAGTACAAAAAAATATCACTTTATAATTATCTAAATGTGTTTTAGTCCATACATCAATAGTATCTGCTAATATTGTCTGTATACTTGTTAATAATATTTTAAATATAGTTTACAATTTTAAATGATTTTTAGTATGGGTACAGTGTGGGAAGCTTATTAAGTAATAATTAACTATAAATTAATAATGTATTATTAAAAATGTAATTGATTATTAATTATGTATATTGTGAATTCATTATATTTTTTAGTTATATTTTAGGTGCGGCCGTTGGATTTGTAGGGGTATAGAGTGGAAAGCTAATTCAGTTATCATTTATTAACAATTGAATATTCATATATTATTAATTATTATAAATTATATTATAACTTTATATTTTAGTTATAGTTTATATTATTAGTTATTTAATTGATAATTCATTATGTACATTATTTAATACTGATTTATTTTAATTTTATTTTAGCAGTGAGTTACTAGGTTTGTAAGGGTATAGGGTAGGATGTTAATTAAATGATAATGAATTAAATACATATTTATTGTAATTTCACTATTTAATTGATTATCAATTATGTAAATCATGTTATTAATACTTCTTTATTTTGGTTATATTTTAAGTTTGAGCTGCTAGGTTTGTAGGAGTATTGTATGGGAAGTTAATTAAGTACTAAATATATAAAATTAAAAAAAAATTATAAATAATTATGGTTATTAATCATATGAAATTTGTAACAGATTTGTATCATTTTACATCTGTATTTATTTTTATTAATTCATAATGTTCATATTAAGAATGTAAAAATTGTTCAACAATAACAGGTTTATTTAATGTAATGTGTTTGAAGTGAAGTACCTTCCCTATTGTTGCTTTGTCTGGAGTGGGAGTAGTATATTTAACCCCTACAAAGTTAAATGCGTTCCCTACCGTTGCACAGACTGGAATGGGGAATAGTAGATCTCACTCCTCCAAAGTCCACAACTGTTGCACATACTGGAGTGGGAATAGTAAATCATTCCCCTCCGGAGTCCAAAGATCTACCTACTTTTGATTAGAGTGGAGTGGGAATAGTAAATCTTACCCCTCCCTTCTTGTATGTCTCTTTCAAAATGTTGCGACTTTCAGATTCTATTTGCGAATCTAACAAACAGTGCAATGGTGTATATGGGGCTTTACTGTACAACTAGTTGTCATTTTCAAAGAGTGAATTCGATTTTATACTACATTTCGGATGGGAGAGAAATATACTAGAACATACAAATATTTATAAATATTATACAAATGAATAATACAAATAAAATGTAGCAAATAAAACAAGTACATCAATTAACGCTAAAATCATTTACAAGCCTTGTGGTCTTTATAACAGCATGCTATTATTGCCATTTTCTCTCTATTTATTAGCAACAGAATGTAGGAGTGGAAGAGTGGTTAGGTGATTCATACAAGAAGGGAGTGAACTGTGAACAACACTCTGTAAATCAATTGTGCGAAAAACAATTTACTATAAATTCCTTTTACAGTTATCAACTTGCACAAGTACAGAGAATAATTTACGCACCTGATTCACAAAAAATAGCAAAAAGTACTTTTAGAGATTTCCTTTCTCATTCATTTTTATTTTTTTTGCTCCAATACTTTTTCCATGTTGCGCCCCTAAAGCTGATCCTATCGCAGGTTTCCAGGTGTACTCCTGGGAAATCCATGTGACTTTTCTGCTCATGGGCATATTCAAATGCGGAATTCTATGTACATTTTGTTCTTTTCTGGGGTTTTTTCCAATACAGACATTATTTTTCCTTGAGGGGAAACATTTTCTATTCATACCTCTATGTATTTTGTGGGTGCTCCCTTTTCCTTACACTCTAGAAAGGAATATGCTACAGCCCTTGACTGGAGTAATTCTTCAACCAATTCAAGGGTGGAAAAGGATTGAAGAGATGTTTGTGAATGCTCCCAAACTTACCCGTCAGTGGATGGTCTCTAGATCCGAAAGCTAAGCACACTTTGAAGGCCCATTACCCACAACTTCTGTGGTACTCACTACCATGGAATTATGCACTGTAGCAGTAAACAATTGAGCAGGAGAAAATGGATTTGGTGCCTGCTCCACCTGTCATAAAAAGTGGAACATTTTGTCTCTTTAGATTGGTCAAATGCCTAAATGCTAGGAGTCTGCGTCGGATGACAGTTTCATTCCCATTCAGTCAGGGACTATCCTGTTGCTGTCAGCCACTCATTCTACATCCATTGCACCCGGTGCCTCTCTTTCAGATGCCTCAGCATCACAAAATAGTGATAGCATCCAGAGACCTTCCTGTGGAAGGCCTCTCATTTAAAATTCAGAATACCCAGTCATTCCCCTGCTTTTTCTAGAATGCTCCTTCCCAAAACAATCATCCAATGTACCCAGCGATCGAATCCTATTCCGCATTCAGAATGGCCGATGGCTGCATGTACCAGCAGTCTGTCCCATCAGCCTTAAAATGTAGTTCAATTCCCTACCTGCATTTTTATTTCTCGTACAGAAGAGGAGACCTGTGTTCCAGCCTTCCACCAAAGGTGTGATATTGTCCTACCATGCAACAAAAAAGTCTCCTGGGGTACTCCTGGATAGAAAATGTAAGAGAATATGCAGACAGACTGCGAATCCTCTAGGGGCTCTATTATGGTATCTGACCCAGCCACTACTTGAAACAAGCTTTTGCAATGCAATCGGTCTCGCCTTCGAGAACTTACATGTATTTAGCTATGCAGTACATTAGCCTGGGTGCAGAAACATCTACTGTTTTTTAACATGGAGGGAAAGTAAGCAACAAACTGCATGACACGCCAGGTATGGAAACACATGGAGAGAAATATTGCCTTTCAGCGGGAAATTGAATAGTCCAAAGCTCTATTTTTAATAGAAAATCAGGGCCTTCAGTAGTCATATCACTGAAAATACAAGATTTGAAACAATATTATCGTCTACGGGTGATCGTGGCGGACAATAGCTATGGACTGGAATCTAGACAACACTAAAGTGATTCTGGTATTTTACTGACCTCTGCTGTTCGTTTTCTATCAATAAAGTTAAATAGAGGCAGTTGAACTGAAAAGAAAGTCCCTAAGTCGAAACAGACAAGTCCCAGGGCTGATCTCCAGAGCCCACAAAGTACATACACATATAAGTATATAGTAAAGTATATACAAGAGGCCTCGAATGCTCGACCTAAAAATATCTGGCGTGCTAATACGGTAGGGTGACCAGAGTTTGAAAGCCAAAATCCGGGACATTTCACAAAAATAGAAGAAGGACTACAATTTTACTTCAACCGAATGTACAGAATGATAGTGCTCCTCAGCAGAGAATTATAGAAGTGGCAGTAAGAACATAAATAAAGTGACATTTTAAAAGCCAGCAGCATGCTTGTTGATTAAATTGCTTTCTCATAACAACTGCTAACTATCCCTGCTTTGGAAAACATAAAAAGGCACATCCCACTATTTTCAGTCAACCAGGTAAAAAACCGGGACATGAGCTAAACTTCCTGAAATCTGCCGGGACAGCTGGTAAAAAACCTGGACTGTCCCAGCAAGTCTGGGTCACCTAGTCACACTATAATAGGGCTTTCTTCAATTCCGGTAGCCATGTGCATCAATAGCAGTATTGTGGCCTCATGGGAGCCCATCAACAAACAAATTTCACACCACTAGCCACACCTCAAACTATCAATTTTACATGCTATGTGAAAATACACTCCAATGTCAAACTAGAGTTTCACAGCACTAATTTGATTTAACTTCACATTTACTTAAGTTCACATAATTGTACAAATATATATTATTTCCTGTTCTAGGCCGAACCATCCAGGGCAGAAGGGATCTGAAATTCTCAATCAATCAATCAATTGTTTATTGTTTCAGCTTTCAGCCATACAACAATACATAAAACAGTTAATAAATACATAAACTCATAAAACAGCAATCTCATATCTGTCATTTCAGCCTATTAAGTGCAACGATAGTACCTATTGGACCACCAGCTACCTGTCAACATCCTAGCACAGTGAAAGTGAAAACAAATACAAATAATAGGAGGCATAAGCATCATGAAGTCCCCAACTGTGTACATTCCTACTAAAACCTAATCAGATTCCCAAAGTGGCTGTCAGTTCCCTCATACGTGGCCAAACTGCCCATAGATACGAAGCTATTGAATTAAAAATATATTCATCATCTGTCCAAAGGCAGAATGGCAATACCTATTTAACACATTTAAACTTGTAAAATCTAAAAAGGGTCAAGAGCCATCTTTTACGTGCTTGGTTGTGATTTGTGTGAAACAGCAGAAAGTGCAATAAGTTATCACCCCTCCTTCCA
Organism: Lissotriton helveticus; assembly: GCF_964261635.1. NCBI lineage: Eukaryota > Metazoa > Chordata > Amphibia > Caudata > Salamandridae > Lissotriton > Lissotriton helveticus. The sequence continues at coordinate 1,535,565,565 of NC_136067.1, forward strand.
CCTCCCGACCTTTCAGCCACAATGTTCACTACCTGTTGAAAGCCTTGAACATCTAACTAGGCATTCCCTGAGTGGCAAGGTACCTATTCTAAACTTAATATAAAGCATATGTTTTTGTTCGGTGTGGATCGAATCTAGATATAACATACTGGTGAGAACCATGTCCATTACTAAAACAATGCCTCAGTATACTTCCTGGTCTGATTGTGGAGGGTTTCGTAACCCACTTGGCCCCAGAGAAGTGCTCCTTAACAAGATCTGCAGTGTCCAGCCTTATGTTACTGATGGAGCAAGGTTTCGCACATAAAGCACCTTGCTTGGACTCAGCCTTCTCGAAATAAACTGTAATATACTTATAAACATGTTTTGTCATATTAACAATGCAAAACACAACATTTTTAGTATCTAGGGGAAGCTTTTCTATGTGCTTTTACTAACCGTACGTCGATTAACCTAAAATGGCCGCCACAACGCGGGAACTTTTCTGCGCATGCGTCTGTCATACTCACGTAACATTTTTTTGAATTCAAATCTTTTTTATTGACAAGAGAACATAAAGAGAACAGAAAGATAAAAAAAAAGAATAGTACGAGAATTACATACAATACGTGCAGTTATGGCTGGCATTGAATTAACTTGACAAATGGTGTATAAAATACCATTGTAATGATATACATTTATGACATTATACCTGTATTGCACAGCCAAGTAGTTGTTCTACAATCTGAACCAAATATACACGAAATAAATATAATAAATAATACATAATACACATATACTTAAAAGGTATTTTCAAGTAGTACATACACTGGTACAATACATTAAGAAATCGAATATAGCCAATACTGAGTTCCTGTCGGTGTCACAATAGTAAGTGTATGAGGAAGGAAGCCAACAATTACGTCGCACAGAGCATATTCACATACATGCAAGCAAGAGAAAGTAGTATTCCTCTAAGGAGTATCGAACGAAAAGGAGGAAGCATCAAGAGATTTCCAGAGTTTTTTTGTTGATGCACGCCAAGGAGAGTATTGTAGGGCATTATTGTCTACTCCTCTGATGCAAGAGACCCACTCTCGCCACATCTTGAAGGAGACTTCCTCAGCATTCTTCCATTTATACAGTATAACCTTACATGCTAAGGTGAGAAGCATGTCTAGCAGTTGTCGATCATACTCATTAGCCACAGTTGGGTCCAAAGCACCTAGAATGACATAGATAAATTCTCTCCGCGGTTTGATTTTAAAAATATGTTCTATGCAGTTGAAAATGCTATTCCAATAGTTTTTTAGGGAGGGGCAATGAAAAAACATGTGTGATAGGTCACCTTCAGCCTGATTACAATTCCAGCATTTTGGGGTATCCCTTAGTTTAAGTTTAAACAGTTTTTGGGGTGTCCAGAACACCCTGTTGAGTAACATGAACTTTGTTTGTGATAGGATTGGAGAAACTTTGTTCACAAGAGCTGTTGCGTTAATTCTATCCCAGTCAAGTTCAATTCCCGTGTAGTTGGGTTCTTCCTCCCATTTTATTTCATTACTCTTTTGTGCTTTCCCGGCTTTTGGGATAAGTAGTTTATAAACTTTAGATACGAAATGACCTGCAGCTTGGAGGCGTGTTAGTTGTGGTTTAAGCCATGGTTCAAGGGGTTTAAGTGGACGTGAAGCCAGGACTGTTTTCAGTTTTAGGAAAGCGTAGAAGTCCATTGGCGTGAGGCAGTGTGTTGCCTGGATCGCCGAGTATGGGAGTGGTGAGCGTCCATCATATAGGTCAGAGACCATGTTTACGCCTTTCAACGACCAGTGTTCCCAGTGGAGTGATTCTCCATTAATTCGAATAGCTGGGTTATGCCATAAGGCAATGGAGGTAGTGTTTTTTATTTTTGGACCGGACGATTGTACTTGGTCTAGTCTTAGAAGAGCTCGTGCAGTGTTTAGCATGATATATTTAGAATGAGGGAGATGCGCTAGATCCATGGTAAGCAGTGCTTGAAGGGGCGCATTGCCAACAATAGCTTTCTCTATCTTTATCCATAATGGGGAATAACATGGGTCCTCAATAAACCAGGATGCTCCCTCCTTGCACAAGAATGCTGTCTGGTAGTTTCTAAAATTGGGAAGCCCCAGGCCGCCTTTTTCCTTAGCCAGCTGTAGCTTTTTCATAGATACCCTGGGCTTCTTCCCCAGCTATAAAAATGTCCCAAACAGTTTATCTATTTTGCGCAGGAAGTCATCCATGAACGTCATAGGGAGCATGCTCGCCAGATAATTTACCAAGGGTGTTACCATCATCTTCAGCGTCTCAGCTCTCCCCCACCACGATAGGAACTTAGAGGATCAACCATCTAGTAATTTTGTTATTTTATTCAGGAGGCGCTCTTCATTGACTCTTAATGTAGTAATTAGGTCTTTATCAAAATCTAATCCTAGATATTTAAAACAGTCCGGTGTCCAGGTTAAACCAGAATTCCCCAAAATCTCCTTATTCCCTATATTATTCAATAGTTTTACCTCAGTTTTATCTTTATTCAAGGAGTATCCAGAGACTTTCGAGAATTCCTCTATGGTGTTCATTAGGGCTGGTATTGCCTCATCTGCCTTCTCAGACATGACTAAAACGTCATCTGCGTATGCTGTAAGCTTGATGACACAGTCATTAAAGGCAATTCCAGGGATGCTATTGTTATTACGGATTTGGTACAAGAAGGGTTCTATGGCCAACAAGAAAAGCGAAGGGGACGGGGGCAACCCTGTCTTGTTCCCATCTGTAATTTGAAAGAAGAGGAGAAGGCACCACCCGCTCGGACCCTGGCCGAGGGACAGGAGTAAAGGGACATGACCAGTTTTATGAATGTTGGACCTAAGTTAAATTTATTTAAAACAGCCTCCAGAAACGTCCAATCCACCTTGTCGAAGGCTTTTTCTGCGTCCAATTTTATCGCTGCAGTGGGAGTGGAGAGAAGTTTTGATTTCTCAAGGACGTGTGCCAATATTCTAGTGTTGTCACTGGACATTCTGTTTTTCAGAAAGCCAGCTTGTGAGGGGTGGATAAGTTTCGGCAGGATTTTCTGGATTCGGTTTGCTAAGATCGAGGCTAAGAGCTTGCAGTCTAAATTGATGAGCGAGATGGGTCTGTAGTTTTTTGGGAGCTTCGGATCTTTGCTCTCTTTTGGTAAGACCGCTATGACAGCCTCCGCCAGTGTGCCTCTAACCTCTCCTGTTTCGTTAATTTCATGGAACAAATGAAGCAAGGGGGAAGCCAACGTTGAGAAAAAGCATTTGTAAAACTTAGCTGTATATCCATCAGGTCCTGGGGCTTTCCCGCAGCGAAGTGCTTTTATAGCTTCTGTCACCTCGGCCTGTGTTATCGGGTTGTTAAGCACCTCCCGATCTTCTAGAGGGAGGGTGTGCAGATCACATTTATCTAAGTAGTGTTTAACCTTGTCTTTGTCTACATTATTGTTCCTCACATATAGGCGCTCATAAAAGTCCTTGAAAATATCGACAATTTTAAGGGGATCAGTCCAGGACACTCCCTTATCATCTACTAGTGAGTTGATTGTGTTTTTCTGTATCTTAAATTTCAGGTAGGCCGCTAGTCCCTTCCCCGCCTTATTAGATTCGCAGACTTTATAACGTTTCCTTCTGTCCAGCCACACCCCAGCCCTTTTACTTATAATTTTGTTGTATGCGTATTTTTGATTGGTTAGTTTATTCAGAGTCACTTCTGACCTGATCTTTATATAGCTGGCCTCTAATGCGGCAATGTCAGCCTCTAATGTCTCCAAGGCAGCGTTGTAGTTTTTATTTATGGCGGATTTAAGTTTAATGATTACGCCTCATATAGTACTCTTTAGGGCCTCCCAACGGGTGTAGTCTGTAGTTTCCCCCCTCTTGTTGTCTGTTAGATAGTCCTTTATTGCGACTTCAATTGTATTTCTGTGTTTCTCATCCCCCAGTATTTCATCGTTTAGCCGCCATAAGGATTGGCGGAGATTTGGTTTTATATTAGATACCGTGAGTGAAATGCAGGAATGATCAGACATAACCCTCGGCTCTATGCTTGTGTCTTCAATTCTGGTTATGGCATTTTTAGTGATAAATAAATAATCAATTTGTGAGAATGAGTCATGTGGAGGGGAGTAGAACGTGTAGTCCCTGCCATCCGGGTTTTGTAGACGCCATGAGTCTATCATATTGAATCTGCTACAGAGTTTGGTAAAGGCTTTATGTGCCTTGTTGCTGCGAAAAGGGCATTAGGGTCCCTATCTAGGGTGGGATCCGCCGGGAGATTAAAGTCAGCCGCAAGGATGTGTACCGCTGCGTCGGGGATAGTGTCCATCTGTTTTTTTGGCTCTGACCAGAATGATAGATCACATGTGTTCGGGGCATAAACGTTCGTAATATAGAACTCAGTGTCATCCTTAAGTAATTTGGACGTGACCCATCTGCCTTTGGTGTCTGTTGTTGATGAGATGACTTCTACATTAGACTTCCTAGCGATCAATGTTACCACCCCATTCTTCTTTTTAATAGCTTCGGACCCTACTACCTCTGTGAAAAATGTGTTCCTTAGTGTGTGCAATAGTTTGGCCTCTAGCTTCGATTCTTGTAACAAGGCAATGTCACTTTTCTGCCTACGTAGATAGTCTAGGATTTTATGTCGCTTAACAGGTTGGTTTAAGCCTTTCACATTAAGCGATAGTATTTTCAAGTTACTGATTTGCGTCGTCCCTATGGGCGTATCAATTGCTTGTGTCATCTTGATTGTGCGTCAGAACATCTAAGATCAGAAGGTGAACATGTGTGTCTGAGTGTATCAGACCTTAGGGCGCTCTTGTCGTGGTTTTTGACAGAATCCTATTTAATCCCCTGGCCAACCTCCATTGTGACTTCCCCACTCTGAGCCGTCTGCCAGACATGGAACGTTCGGATTTAGTACTAAAAGTTAGGTTCTGTGAGCATTCTGGTGATGACATGTAAACTCTGGGCCTAGTGTGCATCCAGTATGAGTCGTAAGCGTAAGTACCAGTGCGTATAAAAATAATAGCTGAGACAAAAAACAACAGAAAAAAACATCCCATACCCAACCCTTCCTCCCCTCCCCTCCCCTCCCATCTCCCTCCTCCCTCTCCCTCAACCCACCCCTCCCACCCCAATAGTAGAAATAGGACATGGCGATTCAGGAACAACAACAGCGAACTTTGCCTCCATAGCAACATGTTAAATTGACATACAATGGGAACAATATGAGATCCCAAGACCCCAAAAAAATTCAAAAGGATTCCTGTAAGACTCGACCAGCCCACTACATCCATAGTTAGGACATATGGTGCAACAACTTGTAAGATCTGTCGAGATTTCGGTAGCCTGGGGTACTCCTGAGTACCTGATAGAACATAACTGCATTCTGCACTATGTAAGTAAGGTAACATTAGCATGACTCCCCAAGACATCAGCACATTCGATTAGCTGTAATATTATAGGATAACCTATTCTGTTGTTATGTGCTAGAGAGAAATCATTATATTACTGTACCAATGCCTGTTGTCTCTTTTTTGCTGCATTATTGTCAGGTAAATTACCGCACCATCATAAGACAACTTCAGCAACCTTGAACCTTTTACAGTGTATGGATTACACAGTGAGTTCGTAAAGCGTTCCAAACATCAGAGCAGACATTAGTGCATAAACATTAGAGCAAAGAGGAGCAACCTGAAAAAGAAAAATACGGGTATCTACTTCTATCCACTTCTAGCCACTACTAGCCAGTGCCAGATGCTCCCACCGTCTCTGTTGCTGAGACGTCCATACATGCTTCTTCTGAGTTATGCAGCATGCGTTTGAGCTTAAGTGGGTCTGAAAATATGTGGGATACTCCTTGTATGGTCACTTTGAATTTGGCCTGTCCGACAAATCCATACTGGTGACCCAATGATCGTAGTTGTGGTCGTAGTGCAAGGAAAGCTTTACTTATGTCCACTGTCTCTTTACTGTAGTCTTGTGATATGTAGATCTTGTTTCCTTTCCACAGAACATGGTTGCTTTTGCGCACAAATGCAAGGATCTGCTCTACATGTTGGAACCTCAGTGGTTTGCAAATGATGGCTCTCGGACCTTTTTGACTTTTTGTAATCCTGGCTGGGACTATATGTGCCCTGTCAAACTCCAAAGGCTGGGTGAAAGAAAGGTTGGTTGCTTGTGTGAACCATGACTCTAAGAAGGCAATACAAGAACCATGAGATTCTTCTGAATTTTCTGGAATCCCAAAGATTCTAAGGTTCCCCCTCCGGTTTCTGTCTTCTAACTCTGAGAGTCTCCTCGTGACGTGGTCGGAGGCTATAGTGAGGTGTTTGAGAGCTCCACATGTCTTGACATCTGAGTCTTCAAGCCTACTGATCCTCGTTTCAGCTTCAGTGATTCTGGAGTTAATATCTTTAATATCTTGTCTGACAGCTACTACCTCTTCTTTTGTAGACCTAGCCAAATCTCGTACTTCCTCTAGCCTACTCAAGATGGTTTCCACGGCTTCACTAAAGTCCTTCTTGCCTTTGAACGGCGACAACGGAGTTGGTGGCTCAGCCTTAGGGCGTTTAAGGCCTTTGTTATTTTCTTTGTCACCCATGGTCTTTCGTTCTGCTTAGATCACCAGGTCAATCTAACCTCAGATGGTGGTCAGTTGTAAGAGCACTCAGTAGTAGCACCACAGTGTGTTTGCCCACTTGCCTGGTTTGTTCAGCTTGGTTAGTCCCGCTGCAGCCCAAGAATCAAGCTGTAACAGCACTCTATTGAATTAATGACCCACTTTTGGCACCAAAGACACAGCTTGCATCACAATATTCGTCCGTTTGTCCTAGGGTCACTCATTTCCATTGATCAACATACACCATCATCACGTCGGGCATCTCTCACAATATGCAATTACACATGAGTACTGATTCTATGTCTGACGCCCGCCACTTTGTATGTGCTGCATCTACTTCTGAACACACAACGGACCAGCAGTGGTATTTATTTAGTGCATTTCCAGATCAGATCCTGTCCAGGTACGCTTAAGAGCGTTTGGGTGCTTTATCATGCGGCTTCGGATTATTTGAGGACTTAATGCACTCGCTTCCTGTAGTAGGACAATCTACATCGGACCACCGGCCATTTTCCGTTTTATTGCCCACATTAAAGCATTTTGTTTCATACCATAGCACACCTTTATTGACCGTTTTTGTATTGAAATGCATTTAGGTTGCAGTTGGATTACCATTCTGAGCATGTTTGGGTCTGAAAGTATGCTGGCGCCCGCCATTTTGTGTGCCCAGCGTTCGTTATGAGGCTCTGGTTGGTTGTGGAATTCAACAACTAGCGGTGCAGTTTTCTGCGTGTGAATTATCGTAGTAAATGGTGAAGCAGTCGGAAAAGTCAATGTGTGACCCCAAGACTTGTACTCAACGCCGGTGTATGCTGGCGAAAATGCTTGATTTTAAATCAGAGGCTTGTGCTGCGGTGGTAAAACTGTTAGCTCTCACCAGCACGATCGCAAAATTTACATTATTGAAAGTTGAAAAGTGTTATGCAATACACCATTCATCCGTTGCACTGATCTTTCCCTGTTTTAGCGCTTCGCCGGCATTGTGGAATAGAACAGGACCCGTAGAGCAACAGTCCGATATAAACGTTATGCCGCCATTTTGGAAATCATTTCTTCGCGTCAGTTAAACATATTTAAGGTCGTTTTCGCTTCGTTTTTGGTCATTAATGCACTTACTGGGCTCCTTTACAGACACGTTTGTCATCTCCGGCGATCGCTGGTGTCTCTTGCGGCATGCAGGGCTCCGCCGCTTCAGGCAGCCGCGTTGTCCGGACCGCCGCTCGAGTTCATCACTACACCGCACCCACACACAGGAGAAACAGATGAGGGTTATTTCACCCTTCCTGTGGCCGGAGCTGGCTCAAACTTTCACCGTGGACGGAGGAAGCCTTCCGATGCCTGAATCTTCTGTCAGGTCAGAAAATACCTCGTCTCTGCAGCTCCCAGCTTCATCATAACCCTATCGCTGTGGAGGAGCAAAGAGTCACGCCGCCATTCTTCCAGGCGTCCAAGCCACGCCCCCCCATACTCACGTAACATGACGTACTTACTGCTTGGTGGGAATTTCTTTCTTCTGCGCACTAGAACCAAAGATGGCTGCTCTATGTTTTCACATGCTAACGCTTGCATTGCTGCTTTCATTAAATTGTTTGTTCTGCATAATTCTTAATACTGTAGTTAAAATAAAGTAATGGGAATAGAGTAGAGATAGGTAGTATACAGTGCATTCATTTATTTCTTGTTCTAAAACTGTTTCTTTTCTACTTTTGCATGTATCGTATTTTGGGCCTGACCTGTACTTCTGAACTCCATCTTTGGAGGAACTGCGCCTGTGCAGAGAAGCTCAAATTCCTGAAGCACTGACATTGAATCCCGACCAATTCCGGACTTGCTAGAAGATGTTCCTGGGAACCTTACCTCTTGACCCTTGGAGAGGAAGCGGAATCGAAATGTTATATTACATTGTAGTTCTTATTGATACATTCACTGCTGGGTGGAATAAAAGTGCATGGGAAAATGAAATATTGGGCGGGAACATAAATCTGAATATTGAGGAGCACGAACTCATAACTGGTATGGTGTGATGACCTCTCCTTGTCTTTTGACCAATCAAATTGAGGGAATTCAGACATTTGCAACATTTGGGGGGTGGTACACTGCCCTGGAAAATGGTATATCTAAGGTAGGCTTAGCTAGTTAGATTGTCCGACTTGTCCGAATAGCCGACCTGTCACTGAGCCAACGCTCTCAATAGGCGATCGAGAGCAGAGGTGCTGGTGGAGCACTCTGTCAGATGATTCAATAACACAATAAGGGTTCCTGGGGAAGAAGATTCGCTAACCCAATCGGGGTCCGACTGTTAGCTGCAGAGAAGGGTGTGACACAGGCGTTGCACTTTAGCTGTGGGTGCCGTTCCTGACCTGCGGTGGTCCTGTCCTGATCCAATTTGGTCCGTACTTATCCTGATTCTGGTCTGCACCTGTTCTTTCTGTTGGCACCTGCACTATCGGGGGTCCTATCCTTTATCCCAGCCCGTGGCCAAGGTTGGTCTTCACACCATTGTAGGTAAATATAAAAATTCGTAAGGGTATGTCATTGTGCTGTTTCCCTTTCCTTACCCTTCCTATATTTCAATGCTGAATGAACGTTTCATGATACTCTCACATCATTTTGCTTTGATATTATTCTTGATTGATCAAGCCTTGACTAATTTAGTATGGACATTGACATTTAAAACATTATTTAGATAAAACGTTTTAAATCTTTCCAGAGTCTCTGGTTATTTTATGAGTGAAAATGATTACATACTGCCTAATATTCTAACTCCCTTGATCCCTTAGGACTCTAGGTACCGGTGACAAGGATTGGTAAGACAAGGTATAGGTCCTAAAAAGTAATATTTACTGGTTTAAAGCGTAGGTTTACCTGTTCAGAAGTGTGTAAGTGTTTATGGGCCGAGGTGAGTAAGGTAAAATTCTGGGCAGGTAAACCCACGCTCTATCAGTATTTTTGGTAGCAGTAGTATGGTTAGGGTTTAGTTAGGATAGGTAGTTAGTCGTGTAATGATTATTTATTAAATTGTATTGATTTTATGTATTAACCAAAACACATTTGTATTGTTCTATGTTTGTTTTGGAATCCTCGTGGGCAGAATAGCGGGTGGTAAATGGAAGCCACTTTGCATTTGAGGTCACTTGCCTAAGGAAGTAAGTGCATGGTTAGGTAAAACTGGAAGCACTGATTAGGCAATTTTTTGTATAAATGTGTGAATAAATGATGGCAAAGGAGTTCGGTGGGGAAACTTTGGCCTTATATCACCTAGAAAGGGTGAGCCCGAGGGAGTAACAGGTTCTCTAATTCTTGTATGAAGAGTAGGCGGAAGGGATCTACTTGCAGTGTATGAAAAGTAAGCGGAAGGGATTTACTCGCAGTAAAAGAAATCATCTTTCCTTTGAATTTAGTCACTTAGGCACAGTGGCAAATGTTTTTACGTTGTTAATTAATATTGCATATTAAAAGTGAAAAGAAATAAGTTCTCGTATTACCTTGCAAAAGAGGGAGTCAGTTGCGGAGCTGCGCTGACGTCACTCAGAGCTGCGCTGTTATTGGTTGGGACAGCGGGTGTGTAGCTGAGGTAATTGTAAAAGAGAGGTGAGTGCAGAAGCATGGGAACTTGTCTCATGAGAAAAGCCACGCAATCATTGGAAAAAGAAATTTGAATTCAAATCACTGATTGGCTATCGAAAATAAGAAATGCACTGGTATTGGTGAAACATTTAGTAAACAATTAAGTGTAGCTGCATATTAAATTTATTGGCATAAAGTATATGTGGCATTTAGACCCAACAGTTATAGGAAGTAGACCCGATAGGAGGTACTTAGGTTTTGCGTATGAGCAAGACACAAGGGGAAGACCTCATATCATGTACGGAGGAGAAAGGAAAATGTCGCTATTTAAAAAGATTAAGAATTTCTTTAAAAAGGACAAAACAATTAAAACTAGAGAAGATATTATTATTCCTTCACCAAATATGCCCGAATCATACATGATGGTAGAAAGGGGCTATCACACCTGTATGTGGTTAGAGAACTGGTCTGAGTATACCAAAGATGATGGTGTTTTGGCATTTCCAGAACATGGTACCTTTAATGGTAGAGTTTTGTACAATTTGAGAACATGCATGAATTAATTAGATCCCAGACCCAGATTAACTCAATACTTAGCGTTAGATGGGAGACTGAGGCTTTTGAGTGAGATTGACCCAGAAGTGACAAAATTGGGTACATTTTATCCCAGATTTCCAAAAGAGACAAGAGATAAACAAATGAAGAAATGGAGACAGTCTATGTTAGTAGAAGGATTATATCCTGTAAGGACTTTAGAGGAAGCGTCAAGAAGCAAATGCACAGAGAAAAAGAAAAATTTAATGATTAGTGGTGAATCAGATGATGACTATTTGGAGGACTTGTTAATGAAAAATCCACCACCTTACCCTGAAGAAGCAAATAGAGTTAACTCTAGTGTCCCGTTCTTAAACCCACCTTTGGTTCCGCAAATAGTGCATGAAACTTTGTTAGAAAAAGTGTTACAGGAAAGGAAGCCATAAATAAACAGAGAAGTGAATTACTTCAGAAAACTTCACAGTTAAATATGAGTCCTGAAGCCTTGACCATTCCGGTAACCACAGTTCCCGTTGTTCCATTATATGGAGAGAAACAGTCCTGTCCTAGACCTCCCGTTTCAACTACACCTGTAGTGCAACCTAGAAAAGAACCTTTGATAATTAATGATCAAGCAAGTGAATGCGAGTCAGTGATTTCCCTGATGGATTTACCTATAAGGGAACCGATGGGTGATTCTCTCAGGAAAAACCCTCCTGTAACTTCTAGAGAGGTACGGATGGAAACATCCTCAGGTACAAGAAGTGCTACTGTAGTATCCCGAGAAGAAATAGAGAGATGGTTCCGAGAAATAGAAAAAACAAAATCCCAGCCGAAGGTATTGGATATTTTTAAATTAAGAGTCGAATTAGAGGAACTGATAGCTCTAAATATGGGATTAGACAGGTTAAACACTCTCAGTGAGGACGAATTGTTGTTTATATGTCGAAGTATCACTCGCAATACTAAAACATTTCATGAAAAGTTAATGAGTTTGGCTTCTGAAATAGGAATTGAAATTGGAAAATCTAAGGTTTTACAGAAACCTTATCGAGCTGAATTTTCTGACAAAGATTTAGAAAACATGAATGTGTCAGGACGTAATGTGAATGTGTCAGGACGTGAAGTGCAGATTAATGAGTTACTATCATTGTTGCAGATGTGGGATGATTTAGACAAATGGAAAGCTAGATGGGCAAAGAAAAAGGAGGAGGCCCAAGCAAAAAATACTGCAAATTAATATTTATTAAAAGTACCAGAATGTGGAAAGGTTGTACCCGATGAGAGAAGTACCATGAGGAGGTTATGTGCATGTCCCATGGTCCCGACAAAATATTTTATCATTTACGAATGATTTCCCGAAACTCAGAGAGAAACCTTTAGAGTGGTACAGACATGTTGAGAGATTGGTAAAGGATTCAAAAGTACTGCTAACATATTTAGATGGGTTATTTGACATTGTGGTTCCTGTGGATCTATGGACAGAATGTAAAATAGCGGTTGATTGGCCTAATGATGAGTACCCTAGAGACCCGAATATGGGGTTATGAAGAAATATAATCAAGTAATACTATACTTGAAAGGAAAGATACAACCAAAAGAAACTGACTGGACAAGAATAGACAGAACTACCCAAAATAATGATGAATCAGTGCATGCATATTATGAACGCCTTTTACAGGTATTCAAGCAGTGCAGTGGTTTGGAAAGCATTGATATAAAAGACATGACCCATTTTATTTAGCGATTTATGTCAGGATTAAAACCAGAAATTTCACAAATGATTAAAGATCATAAAATCTGTTGGCAGCCAAGCCGAGATAGGTGAAATACTTAAGTATGCAAAATATTGTGGGGATGAACTTTACAATAAACAAAAGAATTTAGAAGAAAAGGTAATGTGGGCACAAGTAAAACTAGCAGAGTAACAGGAACTTCAGTTAAATCAATTGAAAAATAATCAGAACCAAGGAGATGGAAATGGAGGTAAACCAAGAGGTAGAATGAACAGGGAGGAGGCCAAAAAGAAATTTCCTTGTCATGGGTGCGGAAAAATGGGGCATTGGAGGAACAAGTGTAAGGCTGTATTGAATAATCTTATACAAAACCATACTTTGAATCCTCAGACGCAGAATGGGGTGTCAAGGAAGCCACAGCAACTGGTAATACAGAACCAGTTACCACTTGCACTTATGCCAGATTCTGGGAGCCAAGCAAGTTACAAGGTGGATACCACAAATTGGGAGGGAAGTGGAAGGAGAGGCGCAGTGACATCACAATTTCTTTTGAGTGACGCATTTTTTGAAGAAGATAGTTACTGACTGTGCCTGAGAGGGGAGGATGAGGAATGTGTGCTTGGCGCATCCTTGCCGGTAGATCAGTCAGGTCCATACATTGAAGGGAAAGTTGAGGGAAATGATGTTACCTTTTTGTTGGATAATGGCCCTACCCGTTCTACTGTGTGAACAGCAGACGTTCCAAACCTACCCCTCTCCGGAGAAGCCATTCAAGTAGTGGGTGTTTCTAATAAACAAATTAGTACCCCGGTTACAGAACCTATGGAGATCTGAATAGGGAATTTTAAATAAAATGCACAAATTTGTGGTGTGCGACTCCAGTCCAGTGAACCTATTAGGTAGGGACTTGCTGTGCAAAATGAATTGCACAATCTTTTGCACCCCAAGTGGTGTTGAAATTCAAACCCCAGACGAAGATGAAGTTTATAAATTAATGTCGGCCAAACAAGAAACTGAAAATAAAAAGATGCTAGTGACAGACCTCCCAAAAGAATTGCAGCGTACAGTGAATCCTAAAGTGTGGTATTTCACTGGAAAAGATGAAGGATTAATGGCAAATGTTGACCCGGTAAAAGTGACAGTGAATGAAGGTCCAGTTTATCCAAATATTCAACAATACAAAATGAGCCCGGAAATAAAAGCAGGTGTTGCAGTAGAAATAAAACGTTTGGTTGAACAAGGCATTTTACAAGATATAATGAGCAGTCCATGTAATTCACTGATAATTGGCATAAAGAAACCGAGCGGGAAATATAACGTCGTTCAAGACCTTCGCAAAATTAATAAAATTGTTGTCCCATGTTGTCCAGTTGTGCCAAATCCTGCAGTGATTTTGTATCAGATACCATGGGGAGCCGGATGGTTCACGGTAATTGATTCGTACCATGCATTTTTCTCCATACCATTACATCCAGATAGCAAATATCTTTTCTCGTTAAAATTCAACGACCATGTCTACATTTCGAACCGTGTTCCTCAGGGGCACACAGAAAGTCCATCGATTTTCAATCAGATATTGAAAAAATGCCTTGAAACTCTGGTCTTGCCCGGACAGTCTGTCCTAGTGCAATATATAGACGACCTGTTGGTGGCGTCTAAGGCTTGAAATTACTGTGTTGTTGATACCATTGCATTGCTGAATTATTTGGCGGAAGGAGGGTATAAAGTGTTACCTAAGAAAGTTGCAATTCTGCACCACATCGGTAAAGTATCTGGGGCACCAAATAGAAAGAGGCGTTAGAAGAGTTACCTCTGAAAGAATCAAAATAATCAGAAACATGAATCTACCTCAGACACAGAAATACATCAGAATGTTTCTTGGAGTTGTAGGTTACTGCAGGCAGTGGATTGTGGGATTTGCAGTCCTAGCTAAACCTCTGATACAGATGACAACGAAAAGAGCAAAAGACCCAGTAGAATGGGATGACGAAAGCATGCCTGCCTTTTTGAAGCTGCAAGACTGTCTTTGCTCATCTCCAACCTTAGGGATGCCTGATTATTCAAAAGAATTTGCATTATTCTGTGATGCACGCGACAATTGTGCATTGTCTTTTCTGACCCAAACTCATGGTTTAATGAGACGTCCTGTGGCATATTTTTCTTCCACACTAGATCCAGTGGCATCTGCATTGCCAGGATGTCTGAAAGCAGTAGCTGCAACCTGTATAAGTCTCGAGCAAAGTGAATCCATCATTATGGAACACCCTGTAACTGTGTATGTTCCACACTCAGTGGTGATTCTGTTAACCAGAACACGTACTCAGTATTTGACTCCTGGTCGGCTGACTAAATATGAGCGAATTCTTCTAGGTGAAGAAAATGTAACTATTGATAGGTGCACTGTCTTAAATCCAGCCACGCTGGTGCCTGATTCACACTTCACAGAAGTGAAAGGGGAAGTCGAGCATGATTGCATCGACCTCACAGAATACAGTACAAAGCCCGACCAGACATAAGAGAAGAGCCATTGTTGACATTTGAATATGAACTGTTTGTGGGTGACTCATGCATGAGACATGAGGAAGGAGGATTAAGTGTTGCTTATGCTGTGTGTACTTTGTGGGATCCAATGGAAGCATCCTATTTACCTGAAGTAAAGTCTGCACAAGTAGCCGAATTGGTTGCATTGACAAGAGCCTGCAAATTTGGGAAACATTTTAGAGTAACCATTTACACTGACAGTCAGTATGGTTACGGGGTTGTGCATGACTTTGGCCAACTTTGGATGCAAAGGGAGTTTCTGACTTCTTCGGGTACTCCTATTAAGAATGGACATTATGTAAAAGACTTACTAGAAGCAATTCAATTACCAAAAGAATTGGCTTTGGTCAAGTGTGCTGCTCACCAATCTGGAAATGACAAAGTGACAGCAGGTAACCGATATGCTGACCAACTAGCCCAGCATTGTGCCAAACATAAGATGGCAATAAATAAGAAAATTGATGCACATGGAAACAGTTGCCAACTTATGTTGCTTGGAAGAGTGAAAACATGGGAAGAAGTGAAAGATTTGCAAAATGAGGCAGAAATGAAGGAAAAGGAAGAGTGGGAGAAAATAGGATGTCGGAGAAGTGCTGAGGATGGTGTTATTGTTTACCTTGATGGGAGACCTGTTTTACCAGATTGTATGCTTACTCCTATGGCTAGGATGTATCATGGAAGCACACATGTAGGTAGAGACGCCCCTGATTAGACAGTTCAGACAGAGTTGGTTCAATGTGAAATTCAGGAATGTAGCAGAGTGTCTTTTCCAGAGGTGTATAACATGTCAACAAATTAATCCTGTTAAGAGAACTGTGGTGTTGCCAGGAAAGATTGGAAAGGCAGAGGGTCCCTTCATACGACTCCAGATTGATTGAATCCAATTACCCCCTTGCCGAGGATTGAAGTACGTCCTAGTCATTGTTTTCTTGTTTTCAAAATGGGTGGAAGCCTACCCTACACGCATAAATGATAGCATCACTGTAGCTAAGTTACTACTAAGGGTACTCATATCACGTTTTGGTTTTCCAGTAACGATTGAATCAGACCGAACGTCTCATTTTAATAACGAAATAATTCGTCTGATCTGTGAAGCATTCCAAATCTAGCAAAAGTTGCACTGTGCATACCGCCCAGAGGCTTCTAGAGTGGTAGAACAACAGAATGGCACAATCAAGTCTCGATTGAGAAAGATGTATGAATCTACCCGATTGGAGTAGCCTGATGCTTTACCTCTTGTTCTGATGGGACTCAGAAGCATTCATGACAGAAACACAGGCTTGAGTCCCAATGAGATACTCATGGGAAGAGCGATGAGGCAGGCATGGGTACCAGGACTAACCCTGAGCAGAGCACTTCGCTCCGCCCACGGAGTGCACGTAGTGTTGCCTACTATGCGATTCGCAAAGTAGGCGTAGTAGGCAACACTACGCACACCCATGGACGGAGCGAAGTTGCCCGCCGCCCGCCTCCCTCCCGCCCTCTTCTACACCCCTAATTTGGATTTTTAACAGGTTAAAAGGTAAAGAAAAGCACTTACCTTTTATGCGGCGTCCCGGGGCTTCATCTTCTTCTTTGTGCCAACTTCTTCCAAACCAAATGCGCATGCGCGGGCGCCCGCGCATGCGCATTTGGTTTGAAGAAGTCATCGCAAAGAAGAAGATTGAGCCCCGGGACGCCGCATAAAAGGTAGGTGGGGCTACGCGAAGCACGTGGGTGGGCGTAGATTCATGCCCACTTCCCGAAGCTTAGCGTAGCCCCACTACGCCCACTACGCCGAGGGTTAACCAGGACACAAGCTGATAAATATATCTTTTCATTTAGTGCTCCAGTACTGCAAAGAACTGGCTGACCAAGTGTGTTCTATCTCTCACCAGGTTGGGGAAGATGCTGTCACCAGACAATCAACTCCAGCACATGACCTGCATCCAGGTGACTGGGTAGTGATAAAAGAACATACTCAAGAATCTTGCCTAGCACCAAGGTGGGGAGAGCCACATCAGGTGATATTAGTTACTACCACAGCTGTAAAGTGCAGGGGAATTCTAAACTGGATCCATGCGAGTCACACCAAAAGGGTGACTGAACCTGATGACGTTGGAGCTGAAGGTTGTGCAGCTGAGGGGTCTCAAGGAGTTGATCTCGAAGTAGTTGATGAGGAACAACCGAGCACCAGTCAGGATGAATGGATTCCAGTAGTCGACATACCTACAGACTTTGTGAGAACCAGAAGTCAAACCTATCTAGATAGACAGAATGATAGTGAGGATGAGACAGGAATAGAAGAAGGTACTCAGATTATAGAAATCCAAGTCAAAAGTGATTCTGAGGGGGACCAGATAGGGAAAGGTTGGTGTACTCAAACATTTGAAAATCCAGTCAGTACTACAGAGTCTGAGGAGAGAAAGATAGGTATTAGGGTGAAAGCTCAGGTAGAAGACAATCAAGAAATCCAAAGACCTGAGCAGGACCAGATAGGTTTAGAAAAGTGTGTTCAGGAAGAGGAAGGCAAACAAAATCAAAGTCAATGTCAAATACAGCACCCTCCTGAACAAGGTCAGATTAGTATCCAGGCAGAAGAAACCAAAGTAAGCCCTGGACCTAGTCAGATAGAGAGGAATTCAGAAGTTGACAGAGAACAAGTAGTGCCACAACTGAACGGAAATAAAAGAGCATATGAAGAAAGTCAAAGCACAGTGCCAGCTAAAAGACTAAGACAGGGAGATAAGTGGCCTGGTTTTGTCAAAAGACTAAAATGTTGCCTTAAAACAATAAATGAAGAACCAGAGCAAGTAAACGAAATATCAAGCCAAGCTGGACCGTCCACAGAGCAACCTAGAAGGAAAAGTCCACGTTTGAAAAGACTGAATAACAAGTTCAGAGGATCTGAGTGGACCTATGTCATGCTTGAAGATTTCGAGAATCTAGAACTAAGTGATGACGAACTGATTGTTGATCAGACTGACGAAGAAGTGAGACCAACTTGAGAAAAAAAATCACAGGTTAAAGTCTGTGAAAAGTTTCAAAGAGGGGATAAAATCTCCTTAGTCAGAAATGGCTGATTATAATGTTAATGGAAGACCGAAAAGAAATTGTTTAAAGACATGCTGTAGAATATGTACATGTAGTATAGTAATAGTAGTTATAATATGGTTTGGATTAACATTAGCTATACCTTACCTAATGAGCAAAGAAATGCAGAATAACACTATTATACCTGAGCAAGTAGATTCACCTAAGACAATCGATATACATACCCATGAGAAAGCAGTTTGTCTTAAGCAACCTGGAATAGATTTAGAAGCACCAGATGAGGGAGACTTATATTATAAAAGAGCTAGAAATAGAACTCATTTAAATGTATTTGCTAACTATTAGTACATTATGTAGAAACTATGGAAATCCGCGACTGCAACATGTGGATGAAGTTGCCCACATCAGTAGCTGAAGTGGTCACTTACTATCATTTACCTCTGACCTATGGTATTTCATGTAGTATTTTAGCTAGTCTGTTTTAGAGAACTGGAAAATTCCAATATTATTATTCTAATTTTGATGTAGTCTTTTCTGAAGTTCCTTTACGTAGAAATTTAAATCGCATTTCTAGTACTAGAGACTCTACACACTTTATGGGAGATTATTTTCTAACAGTAGGATCAATAGATGTAGCTAAGGCTGACAAAGACAATCTAACATGTATATTACAAGAAAAAGAAAATATGTTTTTAGATTTTTGTCTAGAAATGGAGACAGGATTTCCACAAGTAAGCCATTGATCATAAGCGAAAGATTCCTAAATGGGCTGAAAATAAAGAGTTTACCTCTAATGGCAAAACTCAAGCTGCTATGCTGCTGGATTTCGAAAAGAAAGGGAAACTCTGTCTCCATAGGGAGAAAACAGATTATTATAACAATATATTCATTGGTTCCAGTGAATGTGAACACAATTTCAAAGTTATTGGGTGTTGGGGTTTGAAAGATGGAACTGAACCATGCCTGATCATTGGTACGGGAGTTGCTATTTTGGAATAGTATTCCCAAAGGTGTACCATTTGGAGAAAATCACTGGAAGCAATGAAGAGACTAATGGACTAACTCGTAGTAAAATAGCATAATTTGCGGAAATTGTAGATGACATATTTCGTGCAATAATACCTTCAGTGGGAGTTGTTCTGAACACTCAAAGAATTTTCAAATTGTCAACAGTGGTGGATCGCTTATCAACTGACACTGCTAGTGGATTCTTGATGATCAATACCAAACTAGTTGCGGTAAGATCAATGGTTTTACAAAATCGACTTGCTCTTGACATATTATTGGCAAAAGAGGGCGGAGTCTGTAGAATGCTGAAGACACAACATTGTTGCACTTACATTCCAGACGAAAGTGTGGAAATTAAAAGGTACGTAAAAAACATTACTAATTTGAGAGAAGAACTGAAACCACTGGAGGTTGACAGTGCATGGAAGAGACTAATTAGTGGTCTCTCCTCAATAGGTAGTTGGTTCACTAACGTAGGAAAGAGTTTTGTAGGTAAAATACTGATGCCAATTGTGGGAGTAGCACTACTGATTTTAGGGATAATAATTTGTTGCAAATGTCACAAACACAAGAAAACAGATGAAGTAAATCAGAAAGGAAAGAAAAGAAACTTCAGTGAAATTGAGCTTGAAGAATTAAATCGGGATTTGTACAAGAAGATGAAAAACTTCCACATGAATAATGGGGAAAAGCCTAAAAGAGTGTTTGAAGAAATAGAAATGAGTAAATGTTGAAAAGTTGGCATCTGTTCCTATAGTTTGTGATGATATAAAATATCATCAAAGAGGGTATTGATGGAGCAAGGTTTCGCAAGTAACGCGCCTTGCTTGGACTCAGCCTTCTCGAAATAAACTGTAATATACTAATAAACATGTTTCATCTTATTAACAATGCAAAACATGAAATTTCTAGTATCTAGGTGAAGCTTTTCTATGTGCTTTTACTAACTGTCACTCGATTAACCTAAAATGTCAGCCGCAACGCGGGAACTTTTCTGCGCATGTGTCTGTCATACTCACGTGACATGACGTACTTACTACTTGGTGGGAAATTCTTGCTTCTGCGCACTAGAACTAAAGATGGCTGCTCTGTGTTTTGACATGCTAACGCTTGCATTGCTGCTTTTATTAAATTGTTCGTTCTGCATAATTTTTAATGCTGTAGTTAAAATAAAGTAATGGGAATTGAGTAGAGATAGGTGGTAAACCTATCTCTAGTTCTAAAACTGTTTATTTTCTACTTTTGCATGCATCGTATTTTGGGCCTGACTTGTACTTCTGAACTCCATCTTTGGAGGAACTGCGCCTGTGCAGAGAAGCTTAAATTCCTGAAGCACTGACATTGAAACACGGCCAATTCCGGACCTGCTAGAAGATGTTCCTGGGAACCTTACCTCTTAACACTTGGAGAGGAAGCTGAATCGAAATGTTATATTACATTGTAGTTCTTATTGATACATGCACTGCCGGGTGGAATAAAAGTGCATGGGAAAATAAAATATTGGGACGGAACATAAATCTGAATATTGAAGAGCATAAGCTCATAACTGGTAGGGTGTGATGACCTCTTCTCGTCTTTTGACCAATCAAATTTAGGGAATTCAGACATTTGCAACATTGGGGGGTGGTACACTGCCCTGGAAAATGGTATATCTAAGGTAGGCTTAGCTAGTTAGATTGTCCGACTTATCCGAATAGCTGAACTGTCACTGACCCAACGCACTCAATAGGCGATCAAGAGAAGAGGTGCTGGCGGAGCACTCTGTCAGAAGATTCAATACCCAATCGGGGTTCTGGGAAGGAGTTCGATAACCCAATTGGGGTTCCTGGGGAAGAAGATTTGCTAACCCAATCGGGGTCCGACTGTTAGCTGCAGAGAGGGGTGTCAAGCAGGAGCTGCACTTTAGCTGTGGGTGCCGGTCCTGACCTGCGGTGGTCCTGTCCTGATCCAATTTGGTCCGTACTTATCCGGATTCTGGTCTGCACCTGTTCTTTCCTGTTGTCACCTGCACTTTCGGGGGTCCTATCCTTTATCCCAGCCCGTGGCCAGGGTTGGTCTTCACACCATTCTAGGTAAATATGCAAATTTGTAAGGGTATGTCATTGTGCTGTTTCCCTTTTCTTACCCTTCCTATATTTCAATGCTTAAAGAACATTTCTTGATACTCTCACATCATCTTGCTTTGATATTAGTCTTGATTGATCAAGCCTTGACTAATTTAGTATGACATTGACATTTAAAACATTATTTAGATAAAGCGTTTAAATCTTTCCCGAGTCTGTGGTTATTTTGTGAGTGAAAATGATTACATAATGCCTATTATTCTAACTCCCTTGATCCCTTAGGACTCTAGGTACCGGTGACAAGGATTGGTATGACAAGGTATAGGTCCTAAAAAGTCATATTTACTGGTTTAATAGGTAGGTTTACCTGTTCCGAAGTGTGAAGGGTTTATAGGCCCAGGTGAGTATGGTAAAATTCTGGGGAGGTGAACCCGCGCTCTATCATTACTCAGGACGTACCCTTGGAATCCCAGCTACAATTCAGTTAATGTATGTTTTACATAACTGAGCCATGTATCCCTGTCATGATCACTATCATAGTTGGCATCTTCCAAGGATTTGAAAAAAATGTTTGCCTTTGGATTCAACACAACTCTAATCCAGTATAGCACTGGTTTGAGTCCTGCTACTTCCACTATTGGTGTGAGACTTAGTTCTGCATAAAGTGCTAGTCTTAACAGGGATCTAAAACAATTATTCTCTGTCACTTGCAGTGGGTATAGGTTCCCATACAATAAAGCTTGGCTCCATAACGGGCTGCTGCTACTACCTTCTGTTTATAAATTTGGAGGATGGTGCTGATACTCTTGGCACCTGCCTTATGCCTAAATTTAATGCCCCGGAGATCTGGTTTAAAATGGTAGTTGCCTTCTGTATGTGATTCTTCCATTGTAGTTTTCTCAGTAAACCATATACCCAGATAATCATACTGCTTAACAGGCCTAACGGGCTCTCCATATACCTTCAACTTTCTCTTTAAATTGGGGGACGGACTTAGCACCATACTCTTTGTCTTGTAATTAATGGTCAAAGAGTTCTTGTGACAATAATCTACAAATCTCGCTAATAATCTATGCATTGTGTTTTTAGTCTGGGCCAGCAGGACTGAGTCATTGGCAAGTAGTAGTATCAGGACCTTCCTTCCTGCTATAATCGGGACGTCAATGGGTTCTCCCTGCAGATATTCCACTACATCATTTAAGAAAAGTCTGAAGAGTAGTGGGGCTAGAACACAACTCTGCTGTGCACCCTTTTCTACAGGGCATGTTTCAGTGCATTCGCCTGCCGGTCCGTGCCTAACCCTGGCTGTATTATTAGTGTGAAGCGCCATTATTGTATGCACACATGTAATATCACCGCTTGGTCTAACAATAATCTCCATACTGGTTCACAAGATCAAAAGCTGCCCTCAGGTCAACACAAATTAAGTATAGTAAGGATTTTATTTTAGTTATATACTTGTACGAGAGCATATATAGCTATATTGCTTGATCGATGTTTCCAAACCATACTTGGAAGCCAGCTTGGGCCTCTGTTAGAATATTCTGGCTGTCCCCTCAAACCTGCAACCTATTTAGTAGACCTTTTCTAAGGATTTTTCCCTACCGTCCAAAAGAGAAATTGGACTATGCCTGGGGGGACTACCTTGGTTGCCGTTTTTAAATATGGGGACTAAGATGGCTGAGCGCCATGATGATTGAAGTCATTTAACAGCTAAGGATGAGTTAAATTCTTTTGCAAGAACTCTAGCGCATATTTGGTAGAAATCAATGGGCACTAGAACTGGGCCTGGTGCTTTATGATTTTTCATACTTCTTAGTGCCCATGCTTTTTCTGGTACCAGAATATTTAGAGTGGAATACCCCTTATAAATGTCCGCTCTAACTGCCTGAAAATCATAAGAGACATTGTTGCCAGCCCGAAACAAAGCACTAAAGTGCTTGACCCAGGCCGCTGGGCCAACAAGATATTCAGTGTATTTCATGCCACTTCTCTACAAGGGTAACAACTTACCAAAACCTTTTGGTGTTTTTCATGGAGGAGAACTCTCTAGGCTCAGCCCATAGGCTATATTGTAATGCCCGTTTCTGTGTATTTAGAAGGTATTTATATTATCGCCTGCGTGTTTGGCAATATGATTCACTCCTCAAATTGTAATGACACAGCATCAAAGCTTGCAAGACAACTCTCTTCATGAAAAAGCATTCAGCATCATACCAGCTATACCTGCTACTGCACTTTCTGCTACCTTAACCTTAATTGGCTTTGACCACAGCAGTTTCAGTTCTTTAATCATGGAATCATAAGCTATCAGTTTGTTTTCACTACTGTCAATCGGGGCATTCAAGATTGTAATGCCATATTTTAACATTATAGCTTCTAGGATTGGTGTTTCATTCTGATAGTTCTTTATGTTCCACCTTATACTCTTCCTGTACTTAGTTGGGAGGATCTCACTGACAAAATTCTCCTTGCTATACTTATATATATTGCCGGTACACTTGTTTGCAAGAAACCATTTAAATTGCTTTCAGACAATGTCCATATTTCCTCATGACAGCATATATCATGTTGGTTTATACATTTTTGCCAGTCCAGTCCTAGTTAACTGGCCAGACCTGTTATCTTCCAGGATAAAATACTCAGACAATCCTTCTTAATGCAGCTTCCTTCATTGTCCCCGGTTGCCCTATAGGAGTCTTTAGCAGTAGCTGGTGATAGTTAACTCTTAGTCAATCAATTTGGCTCCCCTTTTATCATAATTCTGTTGCTGGTGGAAAATAGTGCTGTTATCCATGTCAAATCTTGATAGTCTGATAGTCTGATTTGGCTCTCATTTCTCCAAAATGTGGGAGTTCATATACACTTGAATAATCATTTGTTGTGATGCAAAGGTTTTTCTAACCTCATTGGAGCCCAGCTGGTTTTTATTTCCGAGGCTCTTTGGACAGGGATGAATCTTGTTAACCCAGGAAACTTTCTGGAGCTGGTTTTGCCACGGTGCAGCTTTGCCCATATGAACTGAGTGGAAACAGGGGAGAATATCACCCCCATTACATGAAAACCATTGAGATGATTTTGCACTAATCTAGTTATAAGTGGTGCTGCAAACCAGCCACTGCCGCTGCAGGTAAGAGCGGTGGGGCCGGCTGGGGGGATTCAGAGAATCAAGCATGAGGGAAACTTGAGTATTTATTTAATTTTCCCTTGTGGTCGTCTCTCGAAATTCCCCCCCCCCTAGTGGATTTTAAATCCAACACCTTCTGCCCCTACGGTAAGCCGTTGTAATGACTTGCGTTGTAATGGTATGTGATGTAACAATGCGGTCGTTGTGATGACTGCGTTGTAATGGAATGAGTTGTATTGCATTTGTTGTAAATGATGTGTACCCAGTATCAGGTCTGAGAACCCTTTGAAAGGCTGCTCGTGTGGGCGGCACAATCAGTGCAGGCCCACTAGCAGCATTTGATTTACAAGCCCTGGCACTCTCAGTGCACTTTACTAGGGTCTTACCAGTAAATAAAATGTGCCAATCATGGAAACACCAATCCATAATATAATTTATAATAGGAGCCAATGCATTTTAACACTGAACAGCTGTACGAAAGTGTGCAGACTAAACCAACAAAAACAGAGTCAAAACCAGGAGGTCAGAAAGCAAACAGACAGTGGAAATACACCAAAAGATGCCAGGTCTAAAACCCATATTGCTTGTTTTTTCTCAATTTGGTTTATGTTCCTAGCTGGTAGCACTTTTGTAGCTGTGCTTGCATCAAGTGCTTTAGTAGGGACTGCATTCATGGCCTATTGACCCCCTTTTCCACATCCGTAATCAGTCTGGGAAACTGCATCAGTATTTTGTCTTGTTGTCACTAGAGCACACAGTATTGAGGTCAGTAGAGATGCTATGTGCTCTCCCCACCCCCAGATATTTCTCCAGTATAGACAACAAGACCCTGTGCAGGGCATTCATAGCTTCTGAGATATTAAATTCTTGGGGATTTTTGGGCTTCAGAGTCATGCTCTCCGCATAGTTGTTGCCAGTAATATACAGGAAAATGTAATCATGTGACTGTATTCCCTCGATAGAGGTCCTGCTGCTCTCTACAAGAAATGTATCTGGCTTGCCGGGCCCACCAAGTCCATCAAGTTCTGTATCTCCTTCTGTATTACCAGCCTCAAAATTAATCGTGTCCCTGGGATCAATCATATTTATAGGTAAATATGAAAGAGTGTAGTCAAAGAAGATTAGGGAGCTGGCACTCAGGGATTTATTTCCTCAGGGTCCGAGAGATTCATGAACTTTTATGGTCTCATGAGCTTCACAATTTGAAATATTGTATTAGTGTTCAAAGGTTTATATTAAATTCTAGTCTTCTTCAAAGAATGAAAATAACAATTGTCTGGCTCTGCTCACTCAATCGCTTCAGCTGGGGTGGTTTACAGAATCCAGAGAGCTCATCTTTATCTCCTGGTACTTTTTTATCGCTCTCTTTACTTTTGTCAATACTTTTCTGTTGGAAAATGGGTTATTAGTAGTGGTAAATATATATACCACTGACAATGACCCAGTCTAAGGCTCATAACAGGTCTCAGAAAATTATTCCCATGCTCAACCCTTGGTAGCTTGGCTGAGAGCAGGCAGGCTTAACTTCAGAGGCAGGTTTGTAAAGCATTAAAACCAATACATAATTAAGACAAAACACAAAATAAGAATCCAATAACAATTTATTTAAATAGGTAATACTTGTATCTCTAAAATGCCCCCAAAATTAAAACAATCCAATGTAGGGAACCGGAGATAAGAAATTTCTGTGGTCCTCTTACAAGAGTTAGCCTTTTCTCCCTGTGTGCCGCTTATCACTTCATCATTTCATCACTTCATCTAAGCATCCTGGCTAATCCACTTAACCTTGGCCAATCAGGCCAGACCCCTGGAAGGTTGAGTTTTGGTTTGCAGACAAGAAAGTTTTCTAACTTCTTTTCTGTACATTTTAGGATAAATTCAACAGCATATTGTTGAATTTGACAATACCATTTTCCTAAATCCTTTTTATAAAATTATATTTTTCGGTTGTCCCTTGTGGTAGTTCTGGAGTCATAATGTAACACAATGATGTTAGATCTGGGGGTCTCTAGTTGGCAATGGTTATCACGTGTGTCCAAATAGGGACCCTTACTTCTAAGTCAGCATAAGGGGATTATACTCCTTAATAACCCCTGCTCACCCCCTTGGTAGCTTGGCCTGAGCAGACAGGCTTATCTCAGAGTCAGTGTGTTAATCATTTGTGAATATACACAGTAATACAGTGATAACACTACAGAAGGACACAACAAGATTTTATAAAAATAAGTATTCTTTATATAGACTTAAACACAAGACCACAAACGACAAAAATCAACAATACTACACTTAAGATTGCTTAAAGGGTGATTAAGGTCTCTTAATTCAAGTTGTTGGTAAATGCGACAAAGATCTCAACACAGTACCTGGATGCATAACGCAAAATAAACAAAAGGCTTACGCAGCGTAGGGGACTCGTCATGAGCTTTACCGGAGCGAAGGCGATGCGTAGATTCTCGGCTTGCTGACCAGTTGCGGGGTGCAAGATGGCGCCTTGTTGCGATGCGATGATCCGGTTGCGATGTGAGAAGATGGCGCCCTTGATGCGGCGATGCGATGATGATGCAATGACTCTGTACCTTGGAGCCGCGACAGGCCCTGCGATACGCTTCTCCGGTGATGGAATGGCGACTCTCTCGATGTTGTCACGCTTCTCCGGTGATGATACAGAAGGCAGCTTCGATGAACACACAATTCCAGGGAGATGCGGCGAAGGCCCGCTTCTCCGGCGTTGCGATGATTTCAGCTGCGGTGGCGACACGCTTCTTCTCGATGCGTCACGCTTCCAGCTCCCAGTGGCACGCAAGTGACTGGAGTCAGAATTTCCAGCAAGGAAATTCAGGAGGGAGCTGGAGGTGAAGTCTTTTGGCCCTGAGACTTCAGCAGGAGGCAAGCACAGTTCAAGCCCTTGGTGAATATTCTGTAGATGAAAGTCCTTACAAAGTCCTTCTCCTTTCCCCTGGCAATGAAGCAACCACTGCAGGCCAACCCAGCAAACAGCACACTGGCAGAGGGGCAGTCCAAACTCCTGCAGCTTCCTTGGTTCCTCTCCTTGGCAAAAAGGTTTCTTGTTCCAGAAGTGATCTAATTTCGTGGGGCCAGGGTCCCAATATTTATACCCCAAAATCCGTTGTTCTCTGAAGGCAGAGAGGCCTTTGTCTAGTCCAAACCAGTTCCTGAGCACTTTGTTTACAGGACTCTCTTCTTCCTTTCACTGTGCAGGGCAGAGACGTCAGACGCCCCACAGGAGGTGGAGCCAGCACAGGGGAGGGAAGATACAGCTCTGGAGCACTCTGTTGACATGATTCCTCCTCTCCTTTCACAGTGCAGGGCAGAGACATCAGACAAGCCACAGGAGGTGCAGCCAGCATTGTAGAGGGAAGGCCCAGCCCTATTCAGGTCCCAGGTGCACTCCTCCCTCCCATCTGGATGCAGGTCTCTCTATTTACCAATGGGCTGTCCCAGCCTGTCTCCTGGAATCCCCCAGCCCTGTCACTCACAAACCCAGACAAGGAATACACAACCCATCAGGGGCAGGCTCAAATGGTTAGGCAAGCAAATACCTGCTTTCTAAAAGTAGTATTTGCAAACACAGAATATTAAAATAAACCTTACTAAAAGATATATTTTATTATTCTGAGTTCAGGTATACTAAACTCGAATTTCTACCATGTTCTCTGAGTCAGTTAGGATTATAAGCATGTAATAATCTAGCTGCTCATCTGGCCTATGAGAACAGGTAGCCTTCAAAAGTGAAAAACGAAAATGGCTGTAATTCACTATTAGAACATGCTACACATATCAGAGCATGTCCTACCTTATACCATAGGGGTGTCTAATATGAAGCAAAGGGAAGGTTTAGGGACTGGCAAGTGGGAGCACTTGGCCAAGTCGACATGGCAGTGCTAGACTGCACATAGGCCTTGCAATGGCAGGCCTGAGACAAACTTTACAAGCTGCTTCTGTGGGTGGCACAACCAGTGCTGCAAGCCCACCCGCAGCATTTGATTTACAAGCCCTGGGAACACAGGGTGAACTATACTAGGGGCTGACAGGTAAATATAATAACCCAATCATGGAATAACCAATCAGTACATTAATTTAACATAAGGAGCACTTAAACAGTGGCACTGATTAGCAGTGGCACAGTGCCCAAAGCATAAATCCAGTAAAAACTTATCAAAACAGAGGAGGCAATCCGTCAAAAATGGAAGGGAGACTGACGCCACTGATGCCAGGTCTAACAAATGTTAACCTATGTGTATGAGGACATCAATGGGGAAATTGAAATGTCCAATTTCTCCAGCACCAGGGCTTATAAAACTACTTTTGTAAGGACCCTGCTTACACCTACATGGCCCCCCACCCCTGGGACACCTAGGGAAGACCTTAGGATTTATATATATACAAAAATAATGTAGATCCTCACTCTACAGTGCTCCTAGCACAAAAGTCAATTATGGGACGCACTTTACCGGAATGAGGGAAGTGAAAGGTGCAATTTCTCCATCCCCAGGGCATGTAAAACCTCTTTTATAAGGGTTCTCTTCATAAGAACCTGACCCCTAGGGGAGACCCTGGGGGTACCTAATATGCCAAAATATTGTAGTTTATCAATTTTGCAAGTGCCCCTAACACCAAAGTCGAGTTTGGGCACCATTTACATTTCAAAGCAGTTCTGCAACACAGGGCTGCTTTTAAAATGACCTCAGGCTCTCAGCAGTGCACACGTACAGGCGCAGAAAAGGATGCTGGCCTCTAAACTGGCATAAACTAGGGACTTAAATGTAGTTGTAATCCCCCTGCCTTATTATGTACTAGGAAAATATAGGGTAGGTCATGCCAATCATAGGGGTACCCTAGTGTGTGTAGGTGTTTCACTGTGTTCTAAGTGTTTCTCAGCATAGCACTGGCCTTGGGTATGGTTAGGCAGAGCCCAAGACAGTCAGAGTCAGTTACCAACAGTACCAGTCAGCAAACAAAATGGTGGTTCCCAGAGCAGAGGATGACTTTTGCAACATTTTCTTTTCCTCATCTGGATCTACATTGTTATCAGTTGGATTAATATTACCTTTATTTTGTAGCACTGTCGCTTTATGAAGTATTCTTTCGTTCAGGTTTTGGTTGACCAAGTCAGTATTGATATCAAGGGCAGGTGCTGCTTCCTTACTGATTATGTTGAAGAAGCTTGATATACGCTTGGAAGTAGCATTGGGGGCTAGTGAGGATTCAGCTATAGCTTGTGTGAGTCCACAGGTAGAGCCAATGTCTCTCTCTGAGGGCCCGAGTCACAGAATTAACTTAAGACAAAATCCAAAACGTACTACTTTTGGTATTCACAGAATGCACTTACTACTTTTGGTATTCACAGAATGGATTTACGACTACTAACTTTACGTCCGCACTCGGGCCGGAGATTCCGGCCCGGAGGCAGAGATTTCGGCCCGGAGGTGGGACTTCCGGCCTGGAGGTGGGGATTCCAGCCCGGGAGGTGGGGATTCTGGCCGTTGGCGGAGATTTAGATTTGTGAATACCAAAAGTAGTAAGTGCATTCTGTGAATGCCAAAAGTAGTAAGTTTACGATTTTGTCTTAAGTTAGTTATGTGTTCGGGCCCTGAGTGTCCTTTTTCATTTTGTGAGAGTCATGATTAATTTATTGTACACTCTCAGCGAGCTTCTCAGTATCACCTGATTCCCGTTGGCGCTTCTACTCTAGATTGTCATTCTGTCACCAAATCTGAAGGACACTGGCTCTACCTTCTCTCCTGGTTCAAATATGTTTGCAGGGTTGATCACCAGGTTTCCATAATACCCATATTGGAGTTCTTAGCACAATGTTTTATAGCAGGTGCTTAAAGAAGAAACTGGATGTGTCCAGAAAATCAAGGAGTAAGCCATAGTGCTGACTAACTGGCACTGTACACCATACCTTTAAGTTGTGAACAGGGAAGTGGCATGATCAACTGCACACTGCTGCTCATCAAATACTACAGGCACAGTGCTACAGGCACATATGGACCCGAGAGGCTTTAACATACATACCTTTGTACAATTTAGGATATTGTGGCACACCAACGTCATCAGCTCATTTCAACACCACTCCATGTGTATAGTGTATCCGATACTTTTATCTTCAATCTTTATTCTTTTTCCTGTATCTAAAAAGAGGGAGTGGTAGAACGGGGGGACAGCTAATAACATTGTAACGGTACACTGAGTCTATCAATGGGGCCTTAAATGTGCGTTAAAGTGTTGAACCAAAGGAATTATTCAGTCTCATTCTGGATCCCACTCACCCGTGGGCCAGGTGGGTAGAGGGTGTAGAGGGGCTGCAGACTATTGTGCAGCAGCACTTCGATATCACGGAGCACGGGCTTGGATGTAAGTCTCTCTCAGTCAGTGGCATAACAGTAGCCCCCTCAGCCCCCATGGTGCGTGGGGTGGCCCAAGCTCCAGGGGGTCCATCCTGCACTGTGAGTGGACAGGCCTGAGAGGTCCTGACTTGGTCCACAGCGTGGGCCCCCCTCCTTGCACTTTGCAGGGAGGCCTCCACAGCAGTGCAGTGTGGCAAGCTTGGAAATTGGAAAGCCCCCGACTCGCTTGCTCGATTCACCACTCCTCCCCCACGCTACGGGAGCGTCGCAAAACGTCATCAACTCCTCGCAGCACGTTGTCTGTGTGGGCATTTTCTGTCCCATGCATGATCTGAAATTCTAGATTAAAAGTAGGAAGTATACCAGTCGCTCAACATCACTCATCGCGCAATAACCACTCCAAGCTGTTAGTTTTTGCGTAAAAGGCCATTTATTAGGACAGGGTTGACAACCAATTTTAACATAACACCAATAAATAGTTTACAATCCCCAACCTCATGTCTTCCAACCATCATCCACTCTCGTACTCCAATTACTCACTCCCAATTCACACCACAACCTATTCACTTGAACCATTCACTTCCACACTTCTCTTTCAATCTCCTCCAGCATCTCCAGCCATCACACTCCTGCCTGCCACACCCCCTCCTGCACCTGTATCCCACTCCCCGGAAGGGTGATTATGCCTGTCATGGGCTCCCCACCCCTCCCAAGTACTGCAAAGACACCCCCTTCAACCCGTCCTAAACTGGCACGCTTCTATAAAAAAGAAAGAAACCCCTTCCCCACTCCTAAAACTGTAGGGTGGGAGGGTGGTCAAACTTCCTTAACCTATTCCCTGAGGCGCTGGGGACAGGAAGAGGAAGAACTTCCTCCCCTTGCCCCTTATAACACTAGCCTAAACCCCCCTAAACCCACCCCCTACACTACCTTACACCCTGTCCCTCTCGCACGAACTCCCCAGGGGAAGACGGGTCTGCCGACCTCACTTCCCCTGGGGGCCGCATCACGCAATAACCACTCCACGCTGTTAGTTTTAGCATAAAAGGCCATTTATTAGGACAGGGTTGACAACCAATTTTAACATAACACCAATAAACAGTTAACAATCGCCAACCTCATGTCTTCCAACCATCATCCACTCTCGTACTCCAATTACTCACTCCCAATTCACACCACGACCTCTTCACTTGTACCATTCACTTCCACACTTCTCTTTCAATCTCCTCCAGCATCTCCAGCCATTGCACTCCTGCCTGCGAACACCCCCATCCTGCACCTGTATCCCCCTCCCCGGAAGGGTGATTATGCCCATCATGGACTCCCCACCCCTCCCAAGTACTGCCAACCAGGACACCCCCGGAGGGCGGTTACCTGCCCCACCCCATACCAGTGCACCTTTCATTCTCACATCCATCGGCACCAGATAGACTCGTTCCACAACTGACTGTATAGCATTTCCATCAAATAGTATGCATTCCCCATGTACGAAAGGTGCACTCAGTCATCACGAAAGAGAATGGGCTCCTCAAGCCGCAGCGCCACATGACCAATTACTTTGATCCCATGGTCACCACAAAAAAGTCTCATAGCTCTATTCAACTTTCGCCTCGCCCTTTCAATGGCTGCAGGCTTCAGTGCCTCCCTCCAGATACGTTGTGGCACAAACTCAGTCCAAACAATGCAGGCGCCAGCCAAATTGCTCCTTATTGCCTCCATGTCCTGTTGCATCAAATGTTGTAATGACACTCCTGACTGCTTGACCAAGTAATTTTCCCCCAAATGGATAACAATCATGTCCGGGCAGCCCAGCTGTGCCACCTTCTTCGTCAACCAGGGCAACAAAGCACCCCATCGCATCCCGCTCTTACCCCACCAATGGACCTCATGATGGCTGCTTTGCAGGCCCAGGCTACGGCGGTACACCTGTCTGTCCACATACTTTGAGGCCCAGTGAACAAAGGAGTGGCCAACAATCCAGGTAACCGTCTTGGCTCCCGGCCCCCGAACGCAACCTACGAAGAAAAAAGAGATTAGCACCGCAGCTAAGGCAGTATCAGCGCACCAGCAGAAGCCCCGCCTACCCAAAACGTTCCCCTCATCATTTGCGCACATAGCGTTCACAGCAGCGAGACCTCCAACGCCCAATCCTCCTGATCTCGTCCCACGACCACCCCAACCTAGCTGCTGCCGTGGCTGCCCCTATCCAGAACGAGTGCGTCCCATACCGAGCTGGATCCCTGCCAATGCGTCGCAGCGCCATCCTCAACAACATCCAGCAACTGAAAGCTTCTGAGAGGCATGACAAAATATTTCCCCCACTGTCCTCCGCACCTTGCCACAAAACACTTGCCACTCACGCACCGGGCACACCTCTGTACAACCACTCTCACCCAGCCATACCCACTTGCCCCGACCGACCTGGCCCGTCTTGGAATGGGCCAACCAAATACCCAGACGAGACCCATCCAAACGCACCTCCTCAAACATTCTACCAGGCGTACCCCTTGTCCCCACCAACTCAGAACACCCTAAAAGCCTCAAAAAACATCCAAAGCATGCACAAACGGTACAAAGCCAGTTCGTGGTCATCATAACAGCAATGTGGCAACTCAGCCAACAAGCCCCGCAACAACTCAAACATAATCACCTCTCTAGGCGCCTCCTCCCCACCATCCCCCCTCACACGCCCCCAACCTTTCAGCATTCTGCTCAGCAAATCACTCCTAGCTGGGTCAAAACCCAAATATAACATGCTGTAAAAAGAAATACCTGCCAGTTTACCAGAAATCATCGTATGCGACAGTCCCCTGTCCACGCAATCCAACACAAATCAAACAACTCCCTGCTCACAGTCACACCTGGGCATACGCCATGCATCCCTGGTCCAACCCAAAAAGGCACCAAATTCAGACCACGCCAAACTGTAAGAGCGCCCTGTGGATTCCGCTATAGATCTTTCCACTAAATCTACTACTCTTACCCCCTCCAGGCCCAGATACCCTCCGGCACCTTGGTCTTGCAAGCTTCCACTCCCGGCGCCAGACTCCTGAAACGCTGCCACTGCGAACGAGACAATGCATTCACAATGTCATTGCTTGCACCCGGGACAAGTTGCGCGCGAAACAGCACATTAAATCGCAAACATAGCAGCATAAAACTTCGCAATAAGCGCAACACTCGCAGGTCCCTTGCCTTCTGATTGTTTACCAGGTCTTCCACTGTCCTGTTGTCGACATGAAACAAAACTGACCTGTTATGAAAGTCAGGACCCCACACCTTCAATGCCACCAATAAGGGGAAGAATTCTAGAAAAGCAATGCTCCTACCCTGCTGCAGCCAATGGGCCAGCCACTGCTCCGTGCAACATCGCCCGTCCCAGAAAATTCCAAAACCGGCCGCGCCTGCAGTGTCCGAATAGAGTTGCACCTGCCACACCATCTTATCATGCGCAAAATCCAGGGGCACGCCGTGAAAGTCCTCCAAGAAACTTAGCCACACACGTAGATCCGACCGGACCCCCAGCATGACCCTCACCCTGTGGTGAGGGAGCACTGTTCCTGACATGGCCGTGCCAAGGCACCTGCAAAACGTCCTCCCGGCCCTCACCACCCGGCACACAAAGTTCCGCAGCCCCAGGAGACGCTGCACTGACCTCGGATCAATCTTCCGTACCCCACTCACGTGAAACAGAAAAGCCTGCATCTCCGCCACCTTCTGTTCTGGCAGTCGTGCCAACCACGCTACTGAATCAAGCTCAATACCCAAAAAAGTCAAACAGCAACTGGGCCCGGCTGTCATCTTGGGCACCAAAGGAACTCCAAAATCCTGAGCCAAACTCTGAAACTGCCCCAGAGCCTCCCCACAAACAAAAAGTCATTAAGATAGTGCGACACCAGCCGATGTCCACTCCTGTCCATGAAGGCCCACTGCAAAAAGGAACTGAATGTCTCGAACAGCGCACAGGAAATCGCACAACCCGTCGGCAAGACCCTGTCCACAAAGATGGCCCCTCCAAACTGCATCCCCAGCAAGGAGAAATCAGCTAGATGAATGGGAAGGAGACGAAAGGCCGACTTGATGTCACATTTTGCCATTTCTGCTCCCCGACCAAACACCCGCACCAGACCAATGGCATCGTCGACGAAGCTTACAACACCCTGGAGTCTTCTTCCGCAATAAAATTATTCACTGAACTCCCTTCCGGAAGTTCCGTCCAGGACAGATGGTGAATCAGCCTGAAATCCCCCTGCTCTTTCTTAGGTACCACTCCCAAAGGTGAAATAATGAGATCCGGAACGGGCCACGTGTCAAACGGGCCCACGATCCTGCCTTCCAATAGTTCTTTCTGCAATTTCGCTGCCACCACCCCCGGTAGTTCCTTCGCAAACCACAAATTCTCCGCCCATCTACACTCCCGAGGACCCTGATAACCTACCCAAAACCCTTGCAGAAACCCCCAATGAATCTTTAACGCCGCCTCTCTTTCAGGGTACCGATAGAGCCATGGACTCATGGCCTCCACGTCAACCGGTGTAGGGGCCCTTTGGCCCAGTGTGCCCCCTTCCTTTAGTAATCCTCCACTGCTCGGAGGGCGTGGCCAGCGTGAAACATTGCGTGACAGGGTGGCCTCCCCCACACTTGGAACACTCGTGCTTAAACTTGCATGGGTGTCGCGTGCAGAAACCTTTATTAAAGTTCCAGCAGACCCCAGTGGTAGCACCCCCCCAGGCTTGGGTTGCTGACCAGCGGTTCCTGTGTAAGTACCCTGACTCCCTGATCCAGTGGCAGATCCCTGCCCACCCGCCCCAGACTGGGCGGGACCCAACTGAAACGGACGATAGGCAACCGGGAGGCCGCTGGCCCTGTGTGTAGATGCCGCCACCTGCGTGGAGGACATCCACTGTACCCAAAGTTCCTGGTCGATATCCCCCCACGCCTTGTCCGGGTTGACGCTAATCCTGGCCCTAAACTCCCCATCGTAACTGAGCCAAGGAAACCCACCAAAATGCATCAGGGCTTTTCTGATCACATCCATATACTTAAACAGAGCCATCGCCCTATCCAGATGCTTCCCGCAATAAATGAGGGTGTAGATCAAAAACGCCGACGTCCAATTTTCCATGGTTACCGGCACCCTCGGCCGCCTCAGCAACTCCCATTCCTCCTCCTTTGAACCTTCCTTGGCCTGAATCTCCCTATGTAACAGTTTGAACACATCTACGTACTCATGCTTCCATATTCTAGATTTAGTTTTCTCTGACAAATGAGACCCGAGTGGCATCGCCAAACCCATGTACGGTAACTTCTTCCGGTGTTTGGCCCCCATGTCCTCCTTCCCACCCGGGTCCTCAGTCTTGTCAGTCTGTACAGTGGCCACTACCACCTGCGTCTTCCCACCAGTCGGAGCCCACACTGCATCCCCCTCCGCCCCTGCATCCCTGACAGACCATCCCCCACACCCACCGACCGGCAGGCCTTTTTACGCCCCTCCCTTGGACTGTCATCCCACGCATCCCACCAGGCACCCTCACCTGAAAGTTTCGTGGACACCTCCCGGTCATTCCCTCTGGCGTCGGCCGTCTTCTGACACACCTTTGTGGTCCGACCGGTGCTGGCCTGCGTCGCCTGTAAAACTCCAAGCTTCCCTGTTGCCACCTCACTCTTCCCCCAACAAACTTCTTCTCGCACTTCACCCTCTTCCAGCTCCTCACCATCCTCCTCATAGTCCAGTTGCTCCTCATCCACTGCCTCCACAACTGCTCCCTGCACTTCACTCGCCACTCTCTTTACGCCTTTCCCTTGCACACAGGCACAAATTCGAACTCCAGAACTGCTGTTGCCCGCTCCCTCTGTGGAGGGCAGGCCGCCGCGGACCCCCTTGCTGCTTTGCACCGGCGTTTGGAGGCCGTCTTGCACCCCGCCAGCCCACCCTTGCCTCTGCCAGCCTCAGCCGCCGACTTGTGCCCCCCACCCGGCTGTCTGCGCCTGAGGAGGCCCCAGCGCCATCAGGTCTCTGCGACGTCAAGGCAGTCCCTGCCCCCTCTACCCAAACCCACTCATCCTGGGACACTGAGGCCTGGCCTCTGCCTGCTCCTGCATCATAACATGGTGCCGGGGGCGCCACGCCACTGGGCACGCACCTCCAGCCTGTCTCCCTGGCCGCACACAATACCTGCCATCTCCTCTCTGTCTCTTCAACAATGCGCCGCTGGTCGCGAATCCTCTTCTCAAAGGACATGCTGTCCCAACTATCAGCCCATGACTCCTGTCCTAACAAACCTGGAGCCTGCCCCCTTCCTGGTAAGAGGCGGGGGCACCCCCCCTGTGGGCACCCGGGTGGCCTGCGCCTTGGGTACTTTCAACGGTCCCTTCCTTTTGCTACTATGAGGCCTGCTCACCCACTTCCTGCTGTAGGACAAATCCACTGGTACATCTCCCCAGGCCCCCCCTCCTCCTCCCCTGACTGCCCCGCTGACAGCACCAACGAAAAGTCCTCCCCTGCCGGCTCCTCAGTGGCGTTCTCCCCTCTCCCCCACTGGCCTCGCTAGAACCATCAGAAACCTCTAGGCCCTCTCCCTTCATCATAAAGGCCTGCAGGCCCCCGTGTGCATCGCCAGCAACCTCGCCCTCAGGCGCGCTCCATGTAGTGTGGGCAGCCCCGCCCCCTGCACCCTCTGGTCTCTGAAGCGAGGTCGGGACAGTATGGAGCCGCGCGGGGGGGCTCTGATGCCTGCCCCCACCCTTGCCACCCTCCGGTTGCCTCTTGCCCCGCCCCCTTCCCGACGTACCTGTTCTGGGTGGTGGCGACTCCTCTTGACATGCCGCCACCGCCGCAGCCCATCCCGCAGACGCGGACTCGGCGTGCAGGCCATACGGACCCACGCCTGGTCCAACACACCGGGCCACAGGAGATCCGTTCTCCCGGCCCAGCCCAGCACGATGAGCGTGGCGCGTACCGCAGCCGCATCAGGGTCCGCCATGCCTCCACGCACCGTCCAACTGCCGCACCCCGCCGGCGAGGCCCGTCCCTCAGGCCGACAATGCCCTCCACAATCCACACACCGGCGCACCAGTGTTCGCTCCTCCGCCCAGCCGACCGACTGGGAACTTAAGTCTGCGTCAAGAAGTACCAACTACCCCTCAAAATTACCTGATTCAAACTCCTCAACTGCAAACTTCCTTAACCTATTCCCTGAGGCACTGGGGACAGGAAGAGGAATAACTTCCTCCCCTGCCCCCTTATAACATTAGCTGTGCGGATCCGAATTTACCTGTTGGAATTCTTAGTTCAATAGTGTTTAACACAGACACTTATCGCCTACCCTGCGCAAGTGTAAATGTCTGTGAGGGCTTATGTGGGGAGCAAAGGGGAGAGAGAGAGTGGTTGGGAGGGCGAGCAACTAAGGGTAAAATGTCACTTGGCACAAAAGAATAATACATGCTTCCCCTTTGCCTTGGCTGTGGGTGAATGGGGCTGGGGAAAAAGCTCTCACACCTTCCGCAAGCGCTTTTACTGTTTTTAATTTTCTTCTGTTAATAATGGCTCTGGTGTTCATGCATCTGGATGTTCAGGCACGGGAATGCTCCTCAGAACGCCCCATCGGACCTAAAATGGTTGCAAAATAATATTCATAAATAGAACAGCATCAATGCAGGAAAGGCTATCATTGTTACATAATTGATCAATTGCCATTTCTGTGATACATTGCAATCAAATAGCGGTTTCGTTTTTATATGAGCATGATGTCAGTTTCAATATTGTAGAGTGGGTCGTGGTCTTATTGGTGAGTGTGGCTCAACTGATCATGTTAGATGGGAGTGAGTGGTGTCAGATCCACGATTCTGGACATTTTGATTACATATTTAGGAGTGTGGGGCTATGACATTATGGAGTTCTGTTTGCATGCATGTAGGTGTCCTTGTGTAGTTTGCATGCATGTCGATCAAAGCGTGTCACTTTGTATATTCTAGTATATAAAATATATAGTTATACATAGGTATACATACAGGTTGAGATTCCCTGACTTCACGTTCAAAGCGCAACGCCGACGTACACCCTCCTTGGCAGTGAAAATGTATATATTGGTTTTTTGAAGATATAAATAGTTTGAAGAGAGGATTTGAAGAGGAACGGCGCATATACACAATTTAAGATTTTCTTAAAATCCCCATGTTTTTATCTATAGAAATAAAGACTTGAAATCAAAATGTGAGGAATTTCGTGAGATTTCTGGTGAGCCCACCTAACTCAGCCCTTATCTCTATCTAATACTTTACCTGATTCAGCACCTGCGCACTGTGTTATATAAGGCATTGTTTTCTATATAATATATGCTTCCCTAACCCACTCAGGTCTTCTCTGGCCTGAGACGCATATTAGTTAATCTGCAATGTAGCACTTCAAGTAACACAACCCAGTCAAAAAATGCCCTCAAAGCCTGTCTTCTAGAGACTTGTCCGCAGTTGAACATATGCGCATTAATATCATGGACGTGTCTCGTGATTTTTATGCAGCCCTAAGCTTTGACAAGACACAAGGGCGCGAACCAGAAACAACTGTTGACTCCATTCTCGCTTTATGCATTCAGCTTCCATTTTTAGGTTGAGCATTCAAGACCTCTTGTATATACTTTAGCATATACTTTAGTATAAACTTTAGTATATACTTAAATGTGTATGTACTCTGTGGGCTCTGGAGATCAGCCCTAGTACGTGTCTGCTTCTGTTTAGGGACTTTTTGATCTGTTAACTGTCTCTATTTAACTGTCTTGATAGAAAACGACCAGCAGAGGTCAGTAAAATACCAGAATTGCTTTCTGCTGATAGACTTTCTATTTTATAAAATGTTCTGGCAACTGCCTCTATTTAACTTTCTTCATAGAAAAGGTGCAGCAGAGGACAGAATTATACCAGAATCATTTTAGCATTCTCTAGATTCTAGTCCATAGACATTGTCATTCACAAGCACCCGCAGACAATAATATTTTTTTTGAATCCTGTTTATTCAGATATATGACCACAGAAGGCCCTGCTTTTATATTAAAAACAGAGCTTTGGACTATACCATTTCCCACTGAAAGGCAATATTTCTCTCCACGTGTTCCCATACCTGGCGTGTCACGCAGTTTGGCGCTTACTTTCCCTCCATGTTAAAGAACAGTAGATGTTTCAGCACCCAGGCTAATGTGCTGCATAGCTAAAGACATATAAGGTCCCAAAGGCGAGACTGATTGCATTGCAAATGCTTGTTCCTTCTCTTGCCAATGTCTGCCTCCTCTCCCTGCTGGCCTCTCTTTTCTCTATTTAAACTTGCAGGCCTATGCATTCATTTTCAAATCTCCCTGTCTGTACCCGCCTTTCGCCCTGTGACGTATCTGGAGTAGTGCCATGTTGGAGTAGGTGAACCGCCACCACTTGGGCAGCTTTTATATCTCAATAAACTTTTGATTCTGTGTTGGCTTCTGTTACACTCAATTAATCCAGAATATTTTTTATACGTGTACCGTTTTTTTTTGCTTGGATAACAAATAGTTCAGAATAACAAATCCCAAACATGCTAGAGATGATTTCAGTGCAGATCTTTTGTCTACCCGACCATCTGGATGAACCAAACACAGATAGAGCACGACTAATCTTCTAAAAAAACTCGTAGCGTTGATGAGTAGATGTGTTATTTTTTCAGGAAAGACCACCTGTGCTACACAGACTGCGGTATTGCATCCATCAGGTACTGTCAAGGTGCGTTTTTCTTTATCACTCAGCAGAAACTCAATCATTTACTCACTTAGCGGGACACACCTGCTTTTCTCTGCCTTTCCCTTTCAGAAAGAGTTTGTTAGAGTTCATACCCAGGTCATCAGTATTGACTCAGAACATTTTGGATCAGTCCCACACCCATGCCGAATGCACAGCTTGAAAGACGATTTGCAAGAATACACATAAACACAGATAGGTACATGCTCAATATCATATTTTAAACATCTGAAAGTAAATTACATGCCAGAAAATCAATTTTCCGTTAATGAAAGAAAACAACCGCTCTAATATCAGTATAAAATTAAAAACATTGAACTTTTAATACCCAAACTCAAAATGCAGACAGAAAATATAAGTTTGAAACAACTGACCTCCTTCCTTTCAATTCCAATCAGATTTTAGGTATTCAAAACTGAAAGATAAATATTCCCAGACTTAAATAAATTAATGCTAAAACTTTAAATTGTAATAGAGATGCATAAAGCTCATTCAGCTTCGGCAAAAAGAAAGGAGATTGCAATTACATTGCACGTGTACATGTGATAAAATAAGGCAAAGAGTGGGAGTGGGCAAGAAAGGCCGTATGCCTGGCCACGCATAGATCGAGCATACAATTCAAACAGACAGACAGACAGACAGACAATCATTTAAAGGACCCGAAGTGAGAGAGTGAGATAGAGAAAAATAAGAGTGAGTGAGAGAAAGAATTTGAGGGCCTTCTCCTGCCCTTCAAGATTCACTACTAATATTTCTAACATCCATTTTCTTCTCATCTTTTACTGAACCTTTGGCATTCTGGTTGCCAACTGCTGACTAGGTACTGATTGACTTTAACCTGTGGATGGAATCCTACAATTCTGAGGCAGTAATATAGCATCTAATATCTGTGGACTCACCACTGACCGTGCAAAGACCCATTCTCCTCTCCACACTAATTTACTAAAATGGTCTACCCAAATCTTCTTGACACTGTACTCCTAATATAGACGAACCGCACTCTTAAGCTCTCGTTTAAACTACCCTCTGGTAATTGTGCTCTGAATAAATACCAATACTACAAGGCTCGGTATTTACCCAGCGTACTATTACCACGCCATTTTGAGTTCTGGACCTGAAATGGAAGGTGGTATTAACCCAGCAATATTGCATGTTTCCTTGCTCCCAGTTCTGGGGTCTCAGAATGTGCAGTGTTTGTCTGCACAACATCTGCCAGGTTTTACCTGTCCTAAACTTAGCAGACACCAATACAAAAGTTCCAATACTTCTACACTTGGAAGGCATTTGTATTAAGGTTCTAAGCCCATCACTGTAAACATCAATATCAAACCTTTAAGACATAATAACCCCAATTTTAAGACCAACCATGTTCGACAAGTAGATGCTATCTGGCAATTCCAATGCCTCCTGGAGCTTCCCATCTATTAATCCATATAAAACATGGTATTGCACTTGGCCCTCTCTGGAGGAAACCTTCCAAACATTTTGCCTTCACCCCTCCTGTTTTCCAAATGTGTTTTTGTTGTTGACATTAGGACTCAGTGCACTTTACCACTGCTAACCAGTGATAGTGTACTTGTGCGCTCTCTCTCTAAAACATGGTAAAGTTTGCCTACACCTGACTGGCACATTTAATTACATATGAGACTGTATTATATGGGCTACATGTACCTAGGACCTGTAAAGTAAG
Organism: Lissotriton helveticus; assembly: GCF_964261635.1. Classification (NCBI taxonomy): domain Eukaryota; kingdom Metazoa; phylum Chordata; class Amphibia; order Caudata; family Salamandridae; genus Lissotriton; species Lissotriton helveticus. Next base: position 1,535,607,633 of record NC_136067.1, read on the forward strand.
TGCTACTAGAGGGTCTGCAGCACTCATTGTACCACCCACTAATGTACTTTAAAACATGTCTCAGTCCTGGTACTGCAGTCTGTAGTGCAGTTTTAAACTGCCTGGTCGACCTCGCAAAATACATAATTTGCTAGGTTTAAACCTTCCTTTTTAATACGTATAAGTCACCCCTAAGGTAGGCCCTAAAGGCCCATCGGATAGGGTGCATTGTATTTAAAAAGCAGACTTGGGGTTTTAGGTTTTACATGTCCTGCTAGTGAAAAACTCCTAAATTAATTTCTTACTACTGTAGGTTCTACCTCTCCCATTGGATACAATTGAGTTATTATATTACATTTAATTAATGCTGACATTTGATTGGAATAAGATCGAAATATCCTGTCTGAACTCAAATTAATTGTAATTTGAAATCCTCTTTAATGATAAAGTCACATTTTAAGTCACAATTCTGAAAATGCCACTTTTAGAAAGTTGACATCTTCCTGCCCTAACCGTTTTTGTGCCTCTGCCAGTGTCCTGGCTAAAATTACTATTAATGGTCTTCCCCCCCCTCCCCAACAGCGAGACATAATTGAACTAGGTGTTGGTAGAATAGGCTACTCCTGCCAGAATGGTTAGGGGCATACCTGTTACCTGCCCCACTTACACTCCAAAGGGCTGCCTCTAGCACAAGCAAAGGAATTTGACACTTTGTCACCCTAGACAGTCCCCACTTCAAAGGCTAGCACTAGGTAGAAATAGTGGACATTCAGAAACACTCTTCTGTATACACTAGACCTGTGGAAGATCTCAGAAGGACTACCTGGACCCCTAGAGGACATCTCTGCTTCGACCAGAGGACTTCCTTTGCTGCTTTAAGGAGAACTGGACCATCTCCTTGAATCCAGAACTGCCAGAAGGGATCTCAAAGGCAAGTTGACTGGGCTTCGGTGTGAGCTGCAGGGACATATCATGCGCTAGAGACCTTTAACCCTGCACCTGGCCTGTGCTTGAGTGAGTCCTAAGTGGTGCCCCTAGGTCCTGGACCCTTGGAAGTGGTGTTAGAGGAGCTGCTCATGTCTAATCATAAAAGCGGGGACTTAATAATGTTTTCACCAAAAGTGCTCTGAGAACCGATTGCCTACATAACAGCTCTTGCTATGATCTTTTCCAAACCAGTCCTAAGGTAAAAATCTTTAGGCTCTCCAAGACTACCCCTCCTCCTTGGGAATTGTCTGCTGCCTCACCTTTTTGAACGCAACCTCTAAGTCTGAAGGTAAACCAAGACAAGGCCCAATTCACCTTTTTTCTTACCTGTGCTCAATCACGATCAGCCTTAATTTTTGACTTTGCCCCGGACTTGTGGCTGGCACATTGATCTTTTAGGAAATATTTTCCACAAAAAATTCCCAAAATTAATACCTCTGGTTCTACTTATTGGATTTAATTTGTTTTGGTGTAATTTTATATGTTGCTTTCCTAAATTGGTCCGGGAGTTTTTTTGTATTGTGGTTTCACTTTATCACTGTTAGTGTGTTACATAAATATTTTACACAATGGCTCTAAGTTAAGCCTGACTTCTTTTGTGCCAAGCTACCAGAGGCTTAAACATAGGTTCATTTAGTGATTTTTGTGGCTTACCCTGACAAGGATTGTGGTTCTTACTTGAGTAGGGTTTCAACCCCTCAATCAATAACCCAATTTCTTACATTGGTTCTCAGTGGTGGGATCCCGTACTTTTGTTTTTGTAGTGTCACTCAGTAATTCTGTTTAAAACAGAAATAAAAAAAATAATCTGACAACCACCCACCAACATATAAATCGGTCTCTGAGAGGAAATATTAAACCTGACCCTCTTCAGAAATCAACACTTTCAATATTATTGCTTAACTTGGAGATGGATAGTAAATCTGGCCCCTCTAGAGTTCACCACTTTTTCAATGGTGGTTAGTTCGGAGAGGTAATAGTAAATATGATATCCTACCCCTAAATATATTTGAAATATCCTTTTGATTTATTTTACATTTTATGAGAAATATATCATGGTTTTAAAATGCTAAACCAATTGTTAGTGCGGATATTTATTTTAATATTATTTTTACTTAGTTTGTTTATTTCTTTAGAGTTTTCTTACTTAGTATTTTTGTGTAAATTCATGTTTACATGTATAATGTGAATAATGCAAAATATTTTTTACATAATTGTATTTCAAAATGGCATTTTAATACAGTATAACCAGAAAAATTAATGAAAATATATAAAATATGTTCTGTATTTAAAATTAGTCTTAATAAAAAATATTCATTATTTTATATGATATTAGCAATATTTTAAACTATATTTTGAGTTCAGATTTTTTTTATGTTAATTTTAAAACTCACTGTTGTTATGCTATATATTTTTGTTTGAGATGCTTTTTACTTTAAATATATTTGTATTACAATATTTTGGGTTAAACATTGTAATCTAAGTATATGTATAGGATTGATGATATTTTGATATCCTACATTTTGACATCAATATTATCGTTGATCAATATTATTCAGCTGTACAGTCTTAATATTCATAACTTTCTACTATCTGTCGCTTAGCCACTTTGTCCATACTGTGTTTTTCTATCTAAATTTGAATATAAGTTAACATTTTGTGGTCATGAACTGCCTTTTGAAATACCATTTGATGGGCTATAAAATTTGATCAGATGCTTAATATCCAGCTATGTCTTAGTCAAAGATTAATTTCATCTTTGGTAATATCCCATTTTTAACTTTAGTATCTAGTCTTAAACCTACTTCAGGGATTTCACCATTTGTTTCTTGCTTGACTGAATCCTCTGCCAATGTTTCGCTTCAGAAGATTGTTTACTCTAGAATATTAGTCTTGCAAGGTTTCATTTTATCTGTGATTCTTATAACAATGCACTAATCACATGTAAACTTGCTACGCTGAATCACAAAATGATCTTTAATTTTTCTTTCTAGGCTCATCAATGGATTATGTAGTTTCAAATGTTTTTTCGAACTGAAGTGACCAAGTTGCTCTCTGACCATTGCATCTCAGTTATAGTAATATCAGGAGGGGCAATTGAAGTCAAGGAGGATAGTTGTACACCTGCCTCATGAAAATCCTTCAGATAATTCTTTCGTCTACATAAATTCAACACTTGCATGCCTTTTTTCCACATCTCACCCCTGGATGGTTATATATTTCATTTTTTTGTCTAATGGTCTTGCTGACAAATTAAGAGCTGGAAGGACACCAGATTTGTAAAAAATAATTCTATTTATTTTGCAAACACAAATATGGGGTAGTGCATTGTTAGCAATTTTGTTGGACTTCCTTAGCATTACTAATATTTGCAGCATGTCAATTCTCCTCACACACTTTTCAAATTATTGACACCACAATGACGGCCTTTGCAGATCCTCCATGGGCCCCATATTTTAAGGAATGTTCTTGGACATCCTCTTCCTTTGAAATAACCTATTGCACCTCAAACCAATGGTTCGTTTGCAGCACCAGATTGTATTCAGGTTGTATGCTCCATCTGAAGTCTTACCAACACTGAAAATGATTGCAGGGGAAGCCGCTGTTGAATATCCCAGTTTATGGTTAGGTGTTCGCGAAGATGATGTAAATGTTTCTGATATATCCTGTTTATTTGTTTGGTTTCCTCTGAAGTTAAATATTAGGGGACCTTTAGCACTTTAGTCTTGAGCAGTTAACCAAAAGTTGAACACTGTACTCTGAAAGGTCAAGTGATCCGGAGACATTCTCAACTATATTATATCTGTGGAATGAATGTTGACTTTTTTTTTGTTTCTTTAATAAAAATCATCAAGCATAAAAATCTGAGTTTCTAAGTGTACTATGGGAATGTACCCTTTTAATTGTCATTCATATGTCTCTGTTGGCAACCTATGCATCACTAACAAAGAAATAACTTTGCTGCCTTTGGGATCAGAAAGGGACCCCTTTTCTCTTCATGTACCTCTACCTCATTGAACACCTTCAACTCACACCTCCTCCTTTCAAGTGCTCATTGTATCCATAGGTCACTATTTTAAGTTAAAACAACCAGCAATAGCATATGGCACAATATGGGTACTTATATAGTGTTACCTATGCTGTGGTACATTCAGGCCTACAACACATCTTTTTCATACTGTGTGATGCCATTGAACAATCCAACAGAATTCTTTTGCATCCATTAAACTCATCAGCTTCCAAAATCTAGAGGAACCCAACAGCCATCTAGGGCTTTGATTCTTCAGCCATCATGCTAAAGAGCTGGAAAGAAGGTGCCCAGACATGGATATGAAAGGCACTTAAAAAAAAAGGTGTACCTGAATTTACGGATCTTGTCATATGCAATGTTTATTGTTAATCTATATTCAAATTGAGCATGAAAATAAGGAAAAGGAAGGGACTGATCTCCTTCACGCTTCTTTTAGAGAAGCTGTCTGCACTCTTTCAGTAATTGACTGCAATCCCCTGCTTCAATACCAGAAATTGAAATTCATATGGAAACTGAAGGATAATTAAGTCCATCACTTAGTGGGATGTTTTTGTCTGTTGGGTAAGTCAAGCCATCTGGATGCATTCCTACATTGAATGTGAATGTGGAAGCAACTTTTGCCACGCTGTGCTCCTGGGTAAGTGAAATAAATTAATTTGATCCCACAGGCTCTGTCAGGCAATGTGAAGGAAACAGTAAAATAAAGACAGTTAGCGCTGGCAGACGGGAAGGTGAGGCTACAAGGAAGCAAGCAAGCTAAGATATTGTAGATGTGCAGGTAATGCAGATTGGTGGAAGCTGCCATTGGGTGCCCGGCTATCTTTTGAGTGCCTCACTTTCATGTGTTCGTCCATCACCATTAGCCATGAAATGATAAGATCCAATTGCTTTAACCCCTTGTGTGCTGTTGACAAGCTCAGCTCGTCATGAGGGACGGTTGAGCTGCGCTCATGACGAGCTGAGCTCGTCACAGCCGTTGGAACGTTCGCACGCGGGGATAATTACCCCGCTGTGCTGAACGTTCTAAAAACGGGTGTGGTGTGACGAGCTCAGCTCGTCACGAGGGCAGCTCCGCTGTGCCTCATGATGAGCCGAGCTCGTCAACAGCACAGCGGCGCTGCGTGCGGCCCCCTCCCCCCCGCACAGCGGGGGGAAAACACCCCGCAGCCAAGGGGTTAAGATCCATCATTGCATTGGCATTTTCTACATTGTATGAGAATCTTAGTGAATTTTATTCAGTCTAGGCAGTCACCTGAATGGGGCAGGAGCTTTACATTGCTGTAGCTGTTCAGCAACGATGTTCTATAGCAACTACTCTAAAAAGATTCATGAAAATGACATATTGTTGAATCCAGAGAGCAGGTTGGCAAGCAAAGAGCGATATGTGCAGATTGTTCTGATGATGAGCATCACTTAATGCATTGTGTTGAACACTATTATTTATTTATTTTTAAAATGTAGCCTTATTTGAAGATAATAGCAGGGCTTTACACAACAAAACCAGAAGGCATGCATTGAACAGCTACACATTGCGTGGCAGATTGGCTATGATTTTGCATTGGGTTGAATAATTTGTATGGTGCAGCCCTGACGCAAATTAATTTTGGGGATTTATTAAGGCATGCAAAGCCACTTTGTGTGGTATAATAAATGCAAAGTAATGCAAGGTCCGTATAGTGCTGCCTTGTATTGGGAAAGCATTATATGGGTGGAGTATAGGCGTTCCCTTGCATACATCCACAGATTTTGGCTTATGCCCCGATTTACTAAAATACGTAAAACCTGGGAATGTGTCAAACTGCTAAGCCTTCCCAGGTGAGGCGTAAGGAGGAAAAATATCTTTATTTCTCCTTGTTATTTGCTCTTTCCACGTGTCCTGCATTCTACAGCACTCATAGAAATAGAAAAGTGCATCTAAGGATTGTTTTTGTTCTGGAATGTCTGCCATCCTGCACAAAACCAATCCTGTCTTTAATGCAGGCACCCTTGCACCATGGCTGCATTGGCGCTAAGAAACCTCAAGTCGTCCACAGCACAGTGAAAAAGTTGAATAGTGCCATTTTGTAGTAGATATTGCACTTTTCAGCTCTTTCTCATTCACTCTTCAAAGTGCAGCAATTTGCCCTGCTTCACTGCATTGTGTGAATTCTAAGGAAATCTGCCCCAGAGTATTAATCAGTGAAGAAGCAGCAGCAGCAGTCAGAGTGCTGGAATACAATGGTCGGCAACAACAGCAGTAACACATGAATCCTCATTCCCAAGCAGTCAATCATCATTGGATTAAAAATGGTGAATCTGAGATGCACTACACAGACCACAACCCTGGCAGCCCAATCACACGAATATCAGGATAAATATGTTAATTTCATACTGCGGCATTTGGTTTTGACACTAGCATCATCATCACTGAAAACAATATGCACATTTAACACAGGATTGCAGGCACTAGGCCTCACAATGGCTTTGGGGGTGCTGAAAAAAGGATGTATAGGGCAATGGGAGAGTGCAAGTACGAAGCCACATGCTGAGATTGATGTCGCTGAGAACAAGACATTTCAGGCTTTCAATGATCACAGGTATAAGATCTTAGCAGACTTTGTCCTTCCAACCTCATATCCAACCAGTGGTCTTGAATGCTGGACTTTCCTCTACAAGTGAAGCAACAAAGTATGTTGCTTTTGTCACAGTCTTTATCTTAAAAGGAATGCATATTTTTCTGAAGTAGAAAGTGAACAGTCGATTAGCCAAAAGGGTCAGATTATAACTAGTACAGTGACAGTTGGCAACTATCCACTCAGATTTAAAATTGGTCACAAAAGGAGACCGTGACAAAGTATATTTTCATGTTAGGTGTACCACAACTTCATAGTAGCTAGCCACAGAGGAGCTATCAGCCTCTAAAAGAGCATTAGAATTCAGTCAGTCGTTGGCCGATTAGGTTGTATTGGCTGATCTTCTCTCCTTAGCATAACAGGACACAGAGGACACAGGATGTGGGTTATGTTATATTATGTAGATTTGGAGAGATTTGTGAGGTGAATGTTCTTAAAAAAATGGAAGTGCCTCACAGAAACAGCCACCAGGAGTCTCTTGGCTAGTGCTTACCAACTGGCTCATTTCATCATCTCTGAAACTTTTGGATTCAAGCAAGAAAACCCTCATAGTGTGAGTGTATCTACCTATACTAGGTGAGAGTAGTAAAATATTCCAAGCTAGACTCCTACATCACTCTCCTGTCACACAAATGTAATATGGTCCTCAAACTGCAATAGTTAGTCCCTTGCTCACAAAAAAGGAAAATTTTCAATAAAACTAAAAAATGAAAAATTGAAAGCTGGGGCGGTTCCGGAGAACATAGTGGCCGTGAGCTAAGCGGTCGCTTGCCGCGCAGGTAGTTCTCCTGCTTTCCTGCCGCAGTGCTGTTTTCTTTTTGGCCATGGGGCTATGGTAGCACCTAGATTAAACAGCCTAAAGCTTTAAAAATAATGGCTGCTCTATGGCGGACTCTCCCGAGGTGCTTCCGGGTGTGAGAAAGGCAGAGGCGGTGTTGAGACTTGAGAGGGACACTGCTGCTGCCGCTGAAGGTCTGGAGGTAGAGGCTGTGGGGAGGTTCGAGAGGGACGCTGCTGCTGAAGATTTGGAGACAGAGGCTGTAGCAAGGTTCGAGAGGGACGCTGCTGCTGAAGGTTTGGTTGCAGGTTTGGCTGAGGAAGATAAAAGAGGAGTGGCAGTAATCGTTTTGGGGGAACATGGATGCCGGGCTGAGGGCGGTAAAGGCGACATTGAAAGTCCTCCTTTGGGGGGGTCCCCGGTCTCTCATATTATACCGTACTGCATGAGACGAAAGGACACTTCTACCTCTGTTTCAATCACTGCCCCCACAAGAAGCAACAGCAAGAGAAAGGAGGTAGGGCAGACAGAGGCTGAGGCTGATGCTGGGGGTGAGCTTGAAGTGAGTAAATTGGGCAAAAGAAGCAAAATAGGCAGATCACAAAAATCATCGAAAATAAAAACAAAAGCTAAACCCGAAAAACTTAAAAAACGTGGGAGAGTGCCTGAACTACAAAGGTCATGGGAGATTGGTTCATCAAAAGACATCATAAAAGCACCACCTGAAAATAGAGAGCTATCTGAGGACACGCCAGCGGAAAATACAGATGAAAGCACTTTCCCCTATCGAGTGTATAAGGGAAAAGGTCCAAAAAACACCAGGAAAACGAGTCCACCTTTGGAGACTAAAGTCAAAGAAACCCCCTCGCTGAGGTCATACTTTAAAGTTTTGCCCCAAGTCCAGGACGTGGTAAAACAGGGGGAAGTTCTCAGGACTAGCAGTGTTCCGTCCAATTTGGCGAAATAGTCCTACTTTTCTCCTTAGATGGCAACAGAGAGTCATTTGCCCTCGCTTGAGTCTTCTTGACCTCAGTTAAAGATCAGCTCAGACATTTTGCCAATTTCTGGCCTGCCCGCAAGGTCCTCCAACTAATTAGAGTCACAGCTTCAGCCGCAGCTGCAAGATAAACTGCAGGATGGACAACCCCTTCAGTTGGAAGAGTCAGACGTATTAGGAGTCTCTGAAATTAATGGGATTATGTACTTAGAAAATCTTCCAATAGGTGGAGATGATACAGCTGCTGTTGTCCATGGGGTGGTGGATTCAGATGCAGGAGTGGGGGCGGCAGAGAGAGATGAACATCTCTCAGGTACCCCACTAGAATCTTTATTCCTTACGATGGCATCTGATATTAAAAAGTGTTTTGCAATCTCGAAGTCAAACCAGGGAGACATCAGACTTTTTTTTGACTCCCTGGAGAAAAAGCTTGATACTCTAAATTTCAGGACGGGGTATTTAGAAAATTTGATGGAAGAACTTAAAACAGATCTGGGAGTGGCTAAAGATGATATTTCCTTACTCAGAAAAGAGGAAGCTGCACTCCGAGATCGAATAGAGTCTTTGAAAACTACTCCAGGCGTAATAATTTGCGCCTTTTGAAGGTGCCGGAAGGGAAAGAAGGGGCGGATTTAAAATCCTTTATTGTGGTACTCATCAAGGTAGCTGAGCAGATCGACGTATCAGAAGAGGAACTGGGGCGAGATATCCAGAGGATACACAGGGACCCTTTTAGGAGAAATCCTAATCGTACAAGACCAAGAAAGATCCTGATCAATTTCCTCACTTTTGAATTAAAAGAGAGAATATTAACTGCGGCTCTGAAATTGAAATCTTTGAAATCAAGAGACTTTACTTTTGAGATCAGGTCGGATCTTTCCCGTGTCACTCTAGATCGCCAATGGGAGCTGGGGAGGAGAATGGAAGATTTTAAGAAGTTGGGGGCTGTAGTCCAACTCAAGTTCCCAGCTCAATTGAGGATTATGCTCAATATTAAGATGCATAATGGACGAACTGTGCAGGAGGCAGATGACCTTCTAGAGGGCCTAAAATCATTTTTCTCCCATGATGATAAATTATGTATACTGCGCAGCTTACCTGTTAGAATTGGGGTGAGGTACAAATAGAAGCTGGCTAAGCATTATCCCACTAGATGAAAATATATTTGGTGTACATCGGGTACACATGAGTTAATCATGCTTTTGAAATACATTCATGTATTCAGCACCAGCACTATCATAAATTTAAAAAAAGTAAAAATAAGGCAGAGCAGGGTCTACCGGCTGGCAGAATCTGGACTCTCCAGGTAAATAGGGGTTGGGTTCTCCAAGGGGGGGTGGCGTAGGGTTAGGGGAGGTGGTGGAGCAAGCACGGGTGAGGGAGCAGAGGGGTAAAAATGAAAAAAAAGTTCTCATTCGTCTTTCAGTCCTTTTAGGTTAATTTAGCCATTGTTTCTGGTCAGGTATGGATTTCTTGCAGGATGGGGTAGGGTCAAGCTGTTGTCTCCTTAATTCTCCATGAGAACGCTCCAATGTTTATCATGGAACGTAAATGGCCTCCGAGTTAAGAACAGGAGAGAACATGTTTTACAACACTTGAAAGATTCACCCGCACATATAATTATTCTGCAGGAAACCCACCTCATCAAAAAAGAAATTACTGAAATGTGTGGGAAGCTTAGGTGGGTGGAACACTGTCTCTGCTCTGGTCAATCTGCTAACGTCAGGGGGTAGCCATATTAATCAAAAGGCGAACTAATGTAAGCCTTCTTGACATGAAGACAGACTCAAGTGGTAGGTGGGTTATAGCGACGATTTCTGTAGAAAGTACCCCTATTACCGTACTTGGTTATTATGGTCCTAATTAGGATGATCCTTCAACTTTAAAAACAATCTTTTTGAACCTGTTGGGACTTCCTGATAAGACATATTTTGCAGGAGATTTCAATATAGTCTTAAATCCTCTATGGGACAAATCCCCAAATAGTGGGGCTAACATCCCGTCTAAATCCAGAGCCTACTTGAAAACAATGCTGAGACAAAATGCTCTAATCAGTATCTGGAGGGTGAGGTCTGGTACCCAAATGGGAGTGTCTTTTTATAACAAAAAATACAGACACAAATCTAAGATAGACTATATTCTAATTAGTAATGATATAAGACGCAACATCAGAGATATAGGCTATTTGACTCCTCTCCTTTCGGATCATGCGGCTGTTTGGATGGAATGGGATCTTGTAGGGAAAGCTCAGCAGAAGGTTTGGTCATTCAATCATACAATCCCTTTAGATAAAGAGGTTATTACTTATCTGTCCCAGGAAATTAAATCTTTCCTAGACATTAACACTGGTTCTGCTGCTGTCACTGTGGTCTGGGACACTCTAAAATCCTTTTTGAAAGGATTGGCTACGAATAGGACCTCGTATAAAAAAGAGGAAATATAGGGAGGAAATCTCACTTATAGAGAGTCAAATGAAAGAGGTTGAAAAAAGCATTGTGAAAGAGACATCAATCAATTCAAACATCAATTGATAAATTAGAATCATTAAAAGCGCTTCTGGATAGCATAGTTCAGGCTAGAATCTCCAGCAGGTAGGAGGTGAGTAGGCTTGCTCATTTCGAATACGGTGAGGGGGCTGGCAGATTACTTGCCTGGAATGCCAAATCAGACAGGGTGTGTAATTTGATTAAGGAAATAGATGTTGCAGACTCTAACACATCTACAAGTAATGAGGAGGAGATAAAAGATGCCTTCCATACCTTTTTTAAGGAATTATATGATGAGGATAACAGCATAGACAAAACCGTTGCTAGAGATTGGTTAAATTCAGTCCATCTCCCAGCTCTGGAATTTACTGAGCGGCAAAATCTAGAGGTGGAAATCTCGCAGCAGGAAGTTATGAAGGCACTCTACCCCTGTAAAACCGGAAAGGCAGCGGGGCCGGACGGCCTTCCGGCCGAAGTCTACAAATCTATGGATGAAGTCATAATTCCTTTTATGACCATACTTTTCAATAAGGTTTTAGTAGACGGGGTAAAACCACCCTTTTCATGGGGAGAAGCAAATATTACTTTGATTTTGCCTACAAACAGAAATAACGCAAAAATGCAGCAACACAACAAATGCCCCCCACAAAACTCAGCTTGCTTCAATTGCTTTGATTATGAAACCAGGTAAATCCCCTACCAACTGTGGGTCGTATAGACCCATCTTGCTCCCAACGCTGATTACAAGGTTTTTACCAGGATTCTTGCTGATAGGTTAGGAGCAGTTGCAGGTGGTTTGCTGCACACTGACCAGAAGGGGTTTTTAAAAAGGCAGAAATCTTTTTGATCTTACGCACGATCTGATAGGCGCAATTGATTTTTCCTCAAATTTTACCCTTCCTCTGGCTGCAATGACACTTGATGCAGCAAAAGCATTTGACAGGGTAAATTGGAATTATCTTGATGCCGTATTGGAGATATTGAATATCGGGCCAAAGTTCTGCCGAACTATTAAACTCTTATATAGTGACCCGTCGGCAAGGCTGGTGGTTAATGGTAATCTGACCAAGCCCTTCCGCATTAAGAGAGGAACAAGACAGGGCTGCCCTCTTTCTTCCCTTCTCTTTGACTTGTACATAGAGCCATTTGCTCATAGTCTCAGGGAGGAGTCAGCCATAGTAGCATTCAAGAGCGGCTAATGGGAGAGGAAGGTAGCCCTGTATGTGGACGACATTTTAATCTTGTCGACAGATCTTGAGACATCTTTTCCTCAAGTCATCAGGTTAGCAGAGGAGTGTGGCAGAGTTTTCGGCTATGAAGTTAACGCAGGAAAGACCGAAATCATGACCTGGAACCTGCCAAAGGGTCAATATCACACTAAAGATGAGATGAGGTATTTGGGAGTAAAAATGGTTCCTAGTATTGAGGAGATAGCTAAGGTAAATCTTTCAAACATCGTTAAAGAGAGTCAAAACCGAATGAGAGTCTGGGTCCCTCTCCCCTAGACCATCTTAGGCAGAGTAAAACTGATATAAATGGTAATTCTACCAAGGGTAACTTTTCTCTTCAACACTATCCCACTGCACTTTGACAAACAATTGATTGACAGATTTCAGCAGGCAATTATGTCATTTGTGTGGGCCTACAAAGCAACCAGGATCTCCTGGAAAAAACTAAGATGGAGGAGGGAAAAGGGTGGTCTTGCACTTCCGGATGTTCAGTACTACGCGCGGGCATTTTAATTGACCCACTCGAGAATACTGTTAAAATCCCCAGATTCTTCAGACAGAGGGAAAATGTTTAGAGCAATGCTTGATCAGGTAGGGCTTCCCCAGGAAGGTTTTCTTTTTAAATATGGAGACAAACATTTTTTCAAAAAGGTCAGACTGAAAGTTCTATGGGGAGCAGCCCAAATATGGGCCAGAATGAAAACATTAACGGGTCTTGAGTATTACTCAAGATTAGCTCCATGGTTGGACAGTCCAGGGTCTCCTAGTTGCCTTATGGATATGCTGGCTATACCATTAAAAACAGCAGGTTTAGTAACATGGGGAGACTTAACTAAAGATGGTTCTCTCCTTTCTTGGGTAACACTTGACGAGAAATTTGAAGGGGGCATGTCGATATTTAAGTATATTCAGTAAAAAGTTGGTCCCAAAATCATAAAAAAACAATTGGATTGGGGAATGATCTTGAAGAACACCTTGTTAAAAAGCCAGCAGGTAATAAGGAGGTAGCTTCTTTCTATTGGGCAATTGAGGAGGCTATAGACGGAGATTTCAGACTTGCCAGAGAACTATGGGAAGAACTGATTTTGGAGGAAGATTGTACCGAGTTGTGGCAGATCTCATATAACACTTTGTTTTCAGTTGTGAAGCCAGCCTGGCTGAGAAGAAACCATTATTTCACCACGCATATAGCTTACCTTTTCCCAGCTAGACTCTCTAAGATGTCCAATGGTCCACCTGCTAGATGTAAAAAATGTAGCATGGAAAGGGCCCCTGATACACACATGTTTTGGACTTGTCCTGCTATTACGGATTTCTGGCAAAAAGTGGCTTCTACTATAAAGTCCAACTTAGGATATCCAGTAGACATTACTCTCAGTTTAGTAGTTTTTGGCATTCAAACTGAAATTACTGGTTATAGTAGGGGCTTTCTCTTCTTTGCTATTTTGTTAGTCAGACGAGAAATTTGTAGGAAATAAGCTGAGCCCCTGCCTCCAACACATTTGGAATGTCTCTCATCTGTGTACAAAACATCTAGAATTGATCTGGCCAGAATAAAAAAATAGCAAGAAGAGAGCAGTTTGGGACTGCCTGTTAAATTGGTCTCCAGTTCGGACAGAGATATAACCAACTTGTCTCCGTACTGTGTAAGGAAAACCTTCTTCTTGTCCTATGATTAGGCCTCATGGGAAGCTCTCAGAGACTGGGATGGATCCCCTTGGTATCACTGGGTCATCAGGTTATAGTGATCCAAGGTGGGTTCTATTTCCAACTTCAGTCTTCGGTTTCTTGTGATCGATGGAGAGCATGACCACCCTCTCATAAACAGCGAGAGGTCAGAAACAGGTAGGATGTAGGTGATCCACTGGTAGGCCGGAGACATGGGGATGGGGCAGTACCCCATAATATGAAAAAACCTACCTCTCCCCAGTGAGTAACAGTGGCAACCTGCGGATAACCAATTTTTGGGGTCAGAGGCGAATGAGGATACAAAAATAAATTAAATTAGTTTTAAAAAAATGAAAAATGTTGAAAGATTTGAGAGTAAGAGACTAACTATTTATTCAATGAGGTAGCGCTTGATGATTTTCTCTAGAACCTTGGCCGGGAATGGTAGCAGGGAGATCAGTCTGTAGTTGGTGAGTGTTGAAAGGTTCTCAGAGGGTTTATTCAGCAATGGGAGGACAGTTGTGTGTTTTCAAGCATCTGGGAAGGTCACGGAGGAGGTGGAGGCATAGAGAATTGGTGTCAGCATTGTGTGGATGAGTTGCAATCCTCTGTAGTAGGTGTGGTGGGGACAGAGGTCCAATGAGGCCCAAGAGTGAATTGTCTTCATGGGGACAGTGGTTTCTTCTGATGTGATGAAAAGCCATGTGGTTAGCTCTAGGGCTTTGGATAAGACCAGGAGATGTTTGGCAAAGTCTGTCAAGTCTGGTTGAGGGTTGAAGTTTCTGTAAATGAAGGTGATTATTTTGCTGAAGAGTTGGGAGAGATTGTTGCAGAGGTCCTGCAAGGGAGTGATGGAGTTGGAGGTGGTCAATGGTGAAATGAAATCTTTCCCAATGGCGAAGATTTTTTTGCCTCTGTTGGTGCTGGCATTGATACTGTCAACAAGAGTGGCACGTTTGGTGGTCTGGATCATTTGATGGTGGTGTCCCAGGACGGATTTGAATAGGCTCAAATATACATTGGCCTGGTTCAGTCTTCATTTTTGCTCGAGTTGTTTGCAGTGCCGTTTTATTAGTCTGAATTCCTCCACGCACCTACTGGCCTGGGGTCTGGACCTTGATGTATAGTGTCTGGGAGGACCAGGAGTTTTGTGCAGCAGATGATCCAATTGTTACAATTCTTGATGGTTTTTGGGTGCAGTTGCTGTGTTCAGGTCGGTGGGTGTTGAGAGCGGTGTTCCAATCCTTGTCAGTGATGCTGCTACTGTTTCAGCGGGCTGGTCTGGTGGTGGTGCATGTATGATTGACTGGGTCATGATGCTGAACTTGATGAAATCACGGTCTGTCCAGAGAGCTAGTTGAGGCTTGGTGACTCCACTGTTACTGAAGTTGTTCAAAATAGGGTCCTGGAGGGGCCCAGGTCCCTTTACTCATTTGGTGAGGCAGAGGCTTTTAAGGTCATCAATGAATTATCTTGAATTTGGGATTTGCATGGGTGTCCAGGTAGAAGTTCAGGTCTCTGAGTAGGATGTAATGGCTAGCATTGAGAGCAAGTGGTGCAACAAAGTCCGTGAAGTTGGTGCGTCATCTTGGTCGTCTGTAGATAAGAGTGCCACTTAGGAGGAAATTGGCTGTGATGTGGAGCTTGAGCAACAAGTGTTAGAGGATGATGTGTCTGTGGATGTGATGCAGCTGATGGTGTTCTTGTGGATGATGGTGATTACGCCTTCAGGCTTGTGGAATACTTCTTGCCTCACAATCTAGTATTAACAACAAGGAGCTAAGAGGGAACAATAGTCATAGGTCGCCCTCCACTCAATTATGTATTCACAAAACAAGACCTAGACCACAACGGCATCAAATCATAAATCACTTAGTGGTGTACCATCAAATGCAAATCTTTTGCAAATCACTCCTCTCTTTTAATAAATGAGGTAGGAGGTACATCCATGTTATGCCCTGTTTAAAAACATATACCTGATCCCATGGAAACATAAACACAGTTGTGAGACAACAAAAAACACACACCTTGGTGTCAAATTAAGGTAGGTAGAAAAAAGTGTGTGTGAGCGAGATGGCGCCTCACGGGCGAACCACCAACGGGAACCTGGCAGGTACTCACCAGGATTGCCCTGTTCTCATCATTTGGCACCATCAAGAAAAAGAAAGACTTGTGTCCATAGAACAAACAAAACAGTGTTTGTGAGGGAATGCAGTGTGTGGGAACAAACGAGTTCCCACACAAGTGGAGTATGGCTAGATAGGTATTAGCCTCTCTCCCCTTTTTTAACATCCCGCAACCAACACGAAATTGACAGAATAAAGCTAAGCTCTGTGTTGTTTGTGTGGTTTTTATATGTTTGTTTTTGACACAGTTTGCGTGTTTTTCGTTTGTTCCCACACACTGCATTCCCTCACAAACACTGTTTTGTTTGTTCTAAAGGGACTCACCTAGTGCAGGAGAGTCAGGCAGGCCCGAGCAACCAGAGGAGACCACTGAAGCCAAACAAGACCCTCAAGAGGAACCAATGGCCAAAGTAGGACCTCAAGCAGCTCTCCAAAGATGCAGGCCCACTGTGCAGAGGATATGGTGAGGACAAAGATCTTGGCAGGAAGAGAAGCTGGAGGCTGGAGTTTCTTGTAGCCCGAAAATCTCTGGAAGGCAGACTCAACAAGCCTTGGCAACGGCAAGTCAACACGGTTCACAGGGGTTCTGTTCCAGTGGTTCCGACGAGGGATACTGGCCTCAAATTTGCTGAGCACACAGTGCAGGCCTTGAGGGAGTTTCAGAACCACCACCTGTGTTGCAGGAGTCTGTGGGACCTCAGGAGCAGCAGATCAGTCAGCTTCTTTCCTGTGCCTGCAGATGCAGGGGAGGGACTCCTTCAGTCCAAGGGAGATTCCTTCGGGTGTCCTTGGTGTCCACAGGCTGTCAGAATAACCTGGATGAAGTACAGGTACAGACAACGCAGAAGACTGGCAGGATGACTAGACCAGGAGCAGCACGAGTCTTCCTAGATGCAGTCTCAGTTCCAGGCAAAGTCCAACAATGTCCAAGGTACTCAGACGGTTGAAGTGAAGTGGTTTCTGATCGGAAACTTGTCCCACGATGATTCTGAAGAGCCTCCCACAGGTAAGCCCATAAGTACAAGTTTTTAAAAAAGAGCATCAGAGGGATACGAACCTGGCCACCCTCCACTCACAAGGTTACTCAACAAAAAGGCCTGGTTGTGAATGACACATAAACAACTTATGTATTCTTAATTCATTAGGTATCAAATACACCTACAGGGTTCAGCTATGCTTATATTATGTATGACTAAATAATATAAGCATTGCCTAACCCCGGAGGTTTTTTTGTGTGTCAGTTGCAAAGAACCATTAAATACCCCAAGGAAAGGGCCAGGATGGCTCAGGGACCCCTCCCAGAGGACGGGCTGGACAGAGAGGAGGACACTCCCATGTCCTCCGTCCAGCCCCACACCAGAGAGGGAGCCAATGGCTCCCCAAACTGGTTCCAACTAGAGATTGCAAGGAGGGCACCAAATTGCCCCTCAAAACAGTCTGGCGGTGGAGGCAAGGGCCCCTAACCCAGCCCAACACATCAAGTCCTGTCTGGGAGGTGGTCACACCTCCCTGTGACAGGAAACCCATAGTTCCACCATCCCCTGCTCATGCTCAGCCTAGCAGCACGAGAGCAGAATTGTGTCTGTGGTTGGCAGCAGCGCTAGCTTGCTGTTAGACCCTGAAAGACTGGTATCGGGATTACAGGGGGGCTTCCTAGGGGAGACGCCCAGTACATGGGATCCAACACTGGAATCAGTGTTGGGGTAGTATTCCAATGTGTTTGATACCAAACATGACCCATTTCATTGCAGCCAATATATAGTTAGGCATCTCGTAATTGACTTGATGTCCACTTTATTTATAAAATGGCTGACCACGCTTACAAAACCTGGGGAATCGACTCTGGGTGTGTGTAGGGGGTGTCCTGCTCATGCAGGGCACCCTCACAAGCATAACTAGCATCCTGCCTTTAGGATTGAAAGGCATGCCTTAGGGGTGACTTATAGGTTTAAGTGCAGTGACCTCAAATATAAGGAATCTTATATCTGGTGTGAGGGGTGCTAGCACCAGCTCACAGAGGCTGCAATGACAGGCCTGTAGTCACAGTTTGAGTTGTCTCCTATGGGTGGCATAATACATGCTGCAGCTCATGGGAGACCCTTAGTGTACTTATGGCCTGTGTACCTTAGTACCATATAGTAGGGACTTAGAACGGTACACCAGTAGCCAACTGGGAAGGTATCAAATGACTAACCATGTCAAACTTTAGTGAGAGAGTACAGTGATTGGGGTTCTGATCAACAGGATCCCAGTCAGACTAGTCAGAAAACATAATAACACCTGCAAAAAGTGGGGGAACCGTGAAAGCAGATCCTACTTTCCTACAAGATAGGAGTGATCTCACTTCCTGGACAAATGGATGATGGTAATCCAGTGATGCCACTTCCTGTGCTGATCAATGATGGGAATTGCATCAATGTCACTTCCTGTGCAGATAGATGATGGAAATGACTCCTCTTGCTTGGCTTCTTGTTTTAAGTTCAGTTTTGGGGGGAACCACTGATGACATTGCCTTTGCAGGAGGAAGATGTCACTTTCCGTATACCTGAATGATGAGAAATCCAGTGGATGATAGTCCATATCTTTATATAAGGCTGCAGTGTTGTAACATAGCCTTTTCCACAGTTGTTGCTCTGGTGTTGCTATTTTCAGATTTCAGGCTGACCTGTTGGAACTGGATTGGCCCATGCACATTGAACTCAAATGAATCCATTTTGTTTCATTCGGTGGATGTGAATTTAAAATTCAGCTTTGCAACGAATTATTCAGAGAGGGGTGGAGTCCGAGGAATATCACAGAAGATATATGTAGTGTAAAGGGGTGACAGCACTAATTATCACTAAATTACTTGTGTGCTAAACAACTTTAAGAGCTTCATCCAATGAGAGTCAACTCCAGTGCAGATATATACCACTTCTCATGTATGCAAGTCCACAGGTGCATATCATATGCAATGAGGTTAAATCAGGGGGCCCAGTCATAACAAAATACATAGGTGTGCTAGGGTGAGCTAGTAAAAAGCATTTATGAAGGTGTATATGAAATGGACTGTTTCTGACTAGTGCAATCTGCTGGCAACATATTTTAGTATCGTCATGGCCTGGTCATCAATATGGGGATTACTTCTGTCATGCAGTAAGTTTTGCATTTTATTGCTGAACAACTGTTAGAAATGGTGGTCTTGAGTTGGCATGTTGTTACCCTGCACAAGCAAGGACCCATCTTCCTAGTCAGGATAAAGGGGATGACGTCTAAAATAACCCCCACTCACCCCCTTGGTAGCTTGCCACGTGCAGTCAGGTCTATCTCAGAGGCAGTGTGTAAAGCATTTGCACATAACCAGCAGTAATACAGTGAAAACAATATAAAAGGACACCACACCAGTTTCAGAAAAATATCCAATATTTTATCTGTGCAAACAAGACCAGAAACAATGAAAGTATCCCCAAGAGTTCTTAGAAATATCAATAATCAAAAATAGGCTTAAAATACAGTTCCATGAAGTTGATAGTCTCGGGCTATCACAGCACCATGGACAACAAATCCAAACAGTTCTGGCTGATGTCAGCATTGCGGGCCAGCTACGGTGTCGGGTATACCTGCAAACACTACCTTTAGAAATGCAGGGTGTCTGTGGCCTCGTGATGAGCCTCAAAGAGCCAGCGTCAGCAGGCGCCGCTTCCATAGGTCGGTGCAGAAGTCGTCGGGCCCTTGAAGTCACAGGCGTTGCAGACCGAACTATGTGCTGTAGAAGTCAGGAGCGCTGGCATCAGCGGGCATCGGGCTGGAATGCGAAGTGCAGCGGTTTGGCACGGGCAGCCCTAAGGTCGCATTGCAGGCAGCGGCTCGCTCATGGTCATCCAGCAGCATTAGTGAGACTAGTGCTGCTGTGAGAAGTGGTGCTGTGCTTATTGTGATGCTAGCAGGTTACAGTGCAGTTAAGCAGGGTCGTTGTTGCTGAAGCACTGTCGTTGGCCGACAAACTGGAGTCGATTTCGCCGGCATCAGTAGGCCAAGGTTGCAGTGTGGGATGGGGTGATGCATTGTGTAACTTAGGAGCAGTGCCATCAAACCACAGTGCAATCAGCAGCATCGATGTCAGAATGGCGCGGCGTCACCGGGTATACCAGGGCAGTGGTGTACAGCATGGTGGTGCAGGGTAAGGTGCCCACAGGTAACGATGCGAGCAGCCACTCGGTGGCTGCATTGGGTGTAGTCATCGGTGAGACCAGGGCTGCAGTGCGAAGTGCGGTAGTGCCCTTTGCTGTGCCTTTAGGACACAGAGCCGGCAGCTGCATCTTTACTGTTATCGGGTTGTATTTTCTTCTGTTGCATTACAAAACACACAGTTCCCAGTGCTGGTAGTAGATGAACTTGAAGTCTTTGATGTGACTTCTTGAGCAGGGGGCAAGCCCTACCTCAAGTTCTTGGAGAAACTCAAATAAAGACGTTTCAGAATGTTCAGTCCAGTTTTTTCTCTGCCCATGATAGAAGCAGCCACTGCATGACAACACAGCAAAGCACACAGCAAAGTAGTAGTTCCTCCTCACAGCTTCTGCAGCTCTTCTTCTTGCAAGTTCAATGATCCATAAGTGTTCTTAAGTCCTGTGGTCAGGGCCCCAATATTTATACCACATTTTCTCTTTGTGGCAAGGGTCTCTGAGCCCAGTCCAGGAGTGCCTTACATGTAAGAAAAGGGAAGGTTAGGGTCTGGCAAGTGTGGGCCTTTGCCATGTCGACATGGCAGTAAAAACTGCAAGCAGACACTGCAGTGGCAGGTCTGAGACACTTTGAAAATTTGATTTACAGGCCCTAGTCACACACAGTGCAATAGACTAGGGACTTAGTAGTAAATCAAATAAGCCACACATGGAAATGCCAATCCATGCCAATCCATAAACACAATTTACAGAAGGAGCACTTGCAATTTAACACTGAACAGCAGTGAGAAAGTGCACAGAGGCACTAAACCAGCCGCGTTATTCTTGCGTTACAAACTGCATTCATACGTGCATTAAGGATTGTCTTATTACAACATTTCGAACTGCATAGCATTGCTTTAGGACTGCATTAGATCATCGTGAATTGCTCATTAATACCACAAGAATCTATCCGGAAAAATGAAATATTTGAATACGCATATGTTGAATTTCTGTTGTTTGGTCTTATCGTATTCCTTTTGATAAAGATACCACTATTTTTATAAAGTCAGGGTGGTGTCCATTTGTGGTATGATCACTGTGTTACTGGGAGTTTGGTTGCCAATACTTTACACATTGCCTTGGAGATAAACCTGGCTGCTCATGCCAAGCTGCCAGGGCGTGACCAGGGGTTATCTAAGAGCGTGTCCCTAGTTTCCCTGACTAGAAGCAAGGGTCCCTATTTGGACTATGGTACCTACCTCAGCCAACCAGAGACCCCCAGTTCTAAGACAAACGTTTTTAAATGTATTGGAAAATCATTTGAGTGATTGAATTTAATTCCGATGTAAGATCCCAAAATGTGACATCGAGGGTGGCAAGACATTTTATAAGTTAAAATCATAATATTTCTTAATAAAAAATGTGAAGTAGTTTTGTTACCCCCATGTGGTGGAGATAAACAAAAGATAACAGGAGGAGTGGTGAATCTTTTTCTGAAAATGATGGTACTTTTCAAGGTTGAAAGAAAACGTATTTTGTCTCGTTTTTAGAGAATGAATAAAATACTACGAAACATCTGAGAAACATTGTTTTAAAAGGATCAGATAAGACCAGGAACAGGTAGAACTAGAAGCAGAAGTTGGTTTTATGGTCTGTTTTCTATCTTTTGAGTAGTTGTCCCACTTTTGACGCCTCTGTTGGCCCCCAGTCCGAGGCAACCAACATGCACACCCATTTTATGTTTCCTAAGTCTAGTCCTAGATATAACCTTCTCTATAGAGATTCAGTCACTCCTCTGGTGCCTACTAATCAAATGTTTGATACTATATATTATGTGGTTATGCCACAGATGCACCATAAAAGACTAGTGTGAAACACTTGTGAGTGTGCACAGGCAGGGCCATTGTGATGTGCATGTGTGGTAGGTAACAACTCAGCCCCTCATCCTGACAAAGCCCATCCTGCCAACACCTATTCCCCCTTTGTCTCACTGTTTGGAAGTAATGCACAAAGACCAACTGCCAGCTACACCTAGCCATGTGACCCAAGATAAAAGCCCCAAATGATTGGGACAAGAAAATGCCAACTTTCTACAAGTGGCATTTTCAGACTTGTGACGTAAAATTCAACTTTACCATTAAAGATGGTTTTCAATTACAGTTCTTTAGAGACCAAACTTGAGACCTACTTGCTTCCAATTGAAAGTTATCACTTATTAAATGTAATAAGGTAACCTAAGGCTATCTTATGGGAGCGGTAAGCCTTGCAGTAGTGAAAAATTAACTTAGGAGTTTTTTTTCTCTACTAGGTCACACAAATCTTAAAAGCAGATAACAAAATGTTTGAAGACAAAGCACCCTGCCCTCTGGACTTTGTAGAGCCTACTGTAGGGGTGATTTATATGTATTAAAAAGGAATGTCTGGGCCTGGCAAAAGGTTTATTTTGCCAGGTCGAAATGGCCGGTTAACCTGTACACATAGGTTGCAACAACAGGTCTGAGGCTTGTTTAGAAAGGGCTACTTAAGTGCCTGGCACAGTCAGTGCTCAAACCCACTTGTAGCATTTAATTTATATGACTTTTGTTCTGCTAGTACCAATTTACTAGGGCCTTGCAGGTAAATTAAATATGCCACTTGGGTATAAACCAATGTTTCCATGTTTAAGGTAGAGAGCATAAGCACTTTAGCAGTGATTATCAGTGGTATAGTGTGCACAGCCCTAAGGCCAGTAAACACAAAGCCAACCAAAGCAGGAGTATTGATCCCAAAAAGGTGGGGGAAAACCAAGGATATCATATCCAACAGTGATATCATCAGAAAAATCTTGTTTCTGAATATTCACAATGATTTGATATGATTGTATTACCTAAAGTTGCTAATACGAGTAAATCACTGCCAAATGCAAGCATAGATAAGCATGACTTGATAGACACATGGGGAAAAACTGAAGAGTGTATCGACCCAGGCTTCAAAGGTGCACCACAAAGCTTTAAAACATTTTAAAATATAATCTTAGAAAAACATATGTCATTTGAAAAAAACGAACTTTAATATTATGGTTTCCTCTGTAATCAACTACATACACAACTTTGAAACAGTCTCCGTTTTGAGTCCATAGGTTTTCTTTTCTTATTTTACCTCTATGTTGTCTCTTTTTTTTCCTCCACTGTTTATGTGTGTGTGTAACCGGTATGGTACCAAAATATTGATGTTTATATTATATGACATAATTTCTTGGTCTTAAATATTGTTTTCAAAAATATCACTCAAGTAGAATTAATAATATAAAATCTACACCCACTAGAATGATACTTTTGTAAACAACGGTTAGGGCACTATATATTTATTTCAGAAAATACTTATGTACATGATATTTTGACAGTATGACCACTTACCTCAGAAGATGACTTGTCTTCCAAGAACTCTATGAACACTTCTCTTTTCTCCAACCCTATGCACTGCAAAAGCATGGGTAATGAGAGTTAAGGACCTTTTGAGGGGGGCCAAAAGGTTAGCCGCTGACTGCAGAGTGATTGAGGTCTATGGGGAGGCTGATAACATCTTCCAACTCTACCTCATTCCATTTTAATCATGTGCAGTTACCTGGTGTAACAGATGAGCTGAGAGGAGTTTCTTCGGGTCAAAAAAGTAATAATTGAGATGTGTTATGCACCAAGGGCCATATTACACATATGGCGCACTTTCCTTGTTTGCTTCACTGTGCACCTTTCAAACGGTGCGCTGGGCACAAACAAAGACAGAGCACCACATTACAAAGAATGTGCTGCCCCCAGGTCAGCCACAAACTTGTGCTGCTCTCGGGGCAGCACATCCCAGTGAAATGTGGAGTGGCTGCTTCAGAGCTGCTCAGTGTTTCACAGTACAGGCAGCACGCCACATGCACTTTGAAGAGGAGAGAGAGATTACCTTGCAGGTGAATGCAGTGAGTGACTGCCCCCACCTGCAGTGGGACATATGTAGTGTCCATGGGACCCCCTTTATTCTCTACAGATGGCTGACTTTAGGCGGTGCACTGAAAATGCTCCATATTTTTGTGGCACACTTTTAGTAAGCCTCCTAAGGACATGTTTGTCTCCTAGTGTCATGTTCGGTGTCCCAAATATCGTGCAAGCTTAGAGGTATAGTGTTTCCCTTATTTGCATGTGACCATGCCCCCATGAAAATGAGGGAATGCCCTCTCATGATAGCGCAGGCACTTGAAGTGCACCAGTGCTTTCAGTATTACAGAAGGGGATGCACATGCATCTGCTCCCCCTTCTGTAATACCATTGTGCCCTAGGGGCACACAAAGCAGGCTCACGTGCCCTTTGCACCCCATGAGCACACTCTATACAGCCCCAGTTTGCAAAAAGATTTAGACACAGGTCTAAATAAAACATTCTTTGGATCCACAAGACACACTGATCTAAAAGTAGAACATCTAGGGATTTGACAAATTACTGAAGCCAGTTCTAGACACCCTGACAACCTTCTCATCCAGCTGGACCAGAAGACTAAGTAAAATATATGAATATAATCAAGTGGAAGATGTTCTTAGAGGGCACCACTTACAATTTTCCCATGGCAATGTGCTGACTACTCTAAAGAAATGCAGATATTTAGGATGGTCACTAAGTTCCTTAGAAAAGTAAAAATCGAATATTGATGGTGCCAAACATTTAGATTTTTACACTCTGATGGCTAAATATGCTCCAAAGAAAGAATGAAAAGGACCATGGACATCCTGGACATCATACACTATAGTGAAGAAAAGCACCAAAGATAAGAAAAAAGGCAGGTCATTACAAATGAGAATGGGTCACAAAGCAATGTAAAAGAGGTAGAAATTGCTTCAAGTTAAATCACAAAAAGAGAAAGAAAACATGTAATCAATCAACTCCAAGGAGTCCTTGACGCTGGCTGTACCTAATCACATTAACTGTAATGAGGCAGCAGAGATGAAAACACCACAAGGTAACATAAGCTACATTGTGAAATATGATCTGAAGTGGTCCTTACCTACTACCGTCTCATCACTCACCTACTCTTTATTGGCAAGATCATCAAAAGAGCAGTTTACACTTCATTACAAGATCACATCAGTGCTTTCCTGCATGACTACAATCCGGAGTTAAAAAATAACCTTAACATGTTCACTGGTACACTAAGATTTGCTAATGTATATTTAGTTCATTTATTAGGTCTTGTGATGTGGTCCAATAACTATCTGCCTCTAGAGTGATTTCTAGTCTGCCAGTGCTATCAAACCAGGACTAGCTCCACAAAGCAGATGGTTAGTAGAAAAACTAATTTCTAAATGAGCCCTTTTTTAAAAGCTCTAATATCTGGACTTTATTCCTGACATGGGAGCTGTGTGTATTTTATTTCACATCCCATTGTCCCTGTGGGCAGTCAACCTCACACCAGGCTTCTTTGATAGTGCCGGGATTGGGTTGGCCACGGAGTTTGGCCTGTGGGTATGGCCTGTCTCCACTGCTCCCATTGGCAGGCAACCCCATGCTGTGCACACCTTCCGCTATGCCTGGCATGTGGTATGCAAAGGTCCTGCACCCAATCCCTTTGCTGCCTAACCCTTCCAGTGTCATACAAGTATCAATTTATTTTAGTGTAGGCCGACCTACCTATTATGTCACAGTGTCAGATAACCACGGGCCTAGTGGCATTATGAAGGTGTCAGGATATCTTTCACAAAAGATACTCCAATTACACTATAGTATGGCGTGTTGCCAAATAGTGTGTACTCTAAAGTAAATGAAGGTATGTGGTGGTGTGGATTACGCACTTATCCACCTAGGGTATGAGGGTCATGCTAGTCATGTCCGTGTTTGTCAAGGGAGGAAGACTAGTTCTTATTAGTTACTCTCACACAACCTGGTGGTGTCATGCTTCATCATCGGGTCACCCCGACCCCTAAAAGTCGAGGTGGGCTCAACCACAGTGTTGGGTAGCTCTTTAGATAGATGAAGGGCGGGGGACTTAAAGATAAAACACCTGAAACTGACCCCTGGTTTCCCTTTCTTCTTGGGTCAGATCCGGTTATTACAAATTAATAAAAATTAATAAAATGGGTCTTTTCTGGATTTTAATGGTCCTAAGACCCTAATGCCAGCGCCGACATGTTTCAGTCCACAAGGGCCGTAAAGGTCCAGGACTTTCTTCAGGGCAGTCGAAAAAATCCCCCTCTATGTGTGGGAAATGATAGGATGGAGGTCCCTATCCTATTCGTGTTTAGAGGGAAGAGAAGCTTCTCCTTGTGAGTGTTAAAATGTCTTGGTATTGCCAGGCTCCATCTGTAGGGCAAGAAATACACAGGAACAAGATTATGTATCCACATTGTGATGCTGAGTTGGCGGGTAACCCATAAATAAGCATGCTACATTCTGTGTGCATGCCATGAAGGTGGGGAGTATAACCCCACTCAGTGCCAGTCATCCATGCGTGATTGTGACAGGCTTTTAATAAAACAACGTATTCATTGAATTATATTCTGTGTTCTAGTGTTTCATCGAATCCATAGAACAGATAGAGGTTGTGAATAAACCGTGAATAAAAACCAGTGATCGTAGTCTCAATTGCAAAAAAGACACATTTCTTATAATTAGCGTATAGGTAATACGATACTCTCATCAGTGCTCTCATACATACATACCACGTGCACGATAGATAATAAATCACGCTGACAACAATTCATTCCTGCAGGCATACCATGCGTACTTTAGTATTTAGCACTTACCCAAATTATGGGGTTTTTGTGCGTTTCAACGGACCGGGAAGTGCGGTGTGGTCCCAAGAGTTGAATAATTAAATGGAATATGTGGTTTAGAAGTATTATTCCTAATATTCGTATCCCCTGAATACTACGACGGGGGTCCGTCGAGAAAGCGGGAATGCCAGGGTTAAGTATAGGCGACCGGGGGACACTGCTCATGTAGGAGAAACGTGGCAATGACTTACTCAGTTTGAGGTCTCACCCATCTGCTGCATCTAGCGCTATCCCGGTCCCCGGCTCTGCGAGAAAGTGTGACCGGGAGATCGGTCTTAAAAACACCATCAGCTGGGTGTCTTCGCTTCCGGGAGTGGCGCTGCTGGGTTGCGTGACCCGGAAGTGACGGGTGGACGATCGATCGTCTGACCCCGAGTTTCCGGTTTTGGAAGTGAACGTTCATGGGATCTGTAGTTCCAGGTTCCGTTTTCTGAGAAAACCAATGCTTTATTGATCAGTGAGATAACAAATAGAGATACCGATTGTGGGTTAAATCTTTCACGAGTAAAAAGGGGCTGCAAAGAGAGGCAGTGTTCCAATTTGAAGTTGTAAAGTGCAGCCAATGCTTAATGTTATAAAAGATCGAACCTCTGGGTAATTGTGGTGTTGAAGGTGATGTCTGTACGACGGAGTGGGTATTTTATTATCAGTCCAGTGTACATGATCCTCTTTTTAGAAGATGAACAGGAGACTAGGAATTCATGATGATAATAGCCATGTGATATCATAGGTCGTCATCGTATGAGTAATCATGATCATATCTGAGAACTTCATACTGATTGTGTAACATCTATGTTATGATATTATCATCTTTTTATCTGGCCCCAAGGTATGGAGTCATTTAATCCTACCTCATGCGTTTTCAAACGGTAAACCCACCGTTGTTCTTTGTCCAATAGTGTTTTCTGTAAGTTGTTGGTAACCTTCACTTTTTCAATTACAGTCCATCTGATATCTGTGTCCTTGTGGTGTTTTTCCACAAAGTGGGCTGTTAATCTGGTAGCTGTAATGGCTCTTCTGATGGTGCTCCTATGCTCACAGAGGCGAGTTTTTACTTTTCATGAGGTAATTCCTACGTATAGTAGGTTGCACGGGCATTTGATGAGATAGATAACCCCCTCCGTGTTGCAATTTGTATGCGATCTCTGTTCCCATGGGGTGGATAATCCCAGATCAAGATGTTTCGTGTGTTCCATGAATTCGCATACTATGCACATACCACATGGGAAATGTCCCATCACTGGTTGTGCACTCCAGAGGGTGGGTTGGATATTGGTTCTGGGCTGGAAGCTGTTGGTATGTACCAGAGAGTCTCTCAGACTCCTGTTCTTTTTGAAGGAAAACATGGGTTTCTCAAATGTTAATTGGTTAGAGGTCAGTATTCCCCATTTTTTGTTTATGATCTTTTTCACTTCATTAGACGAAGAATGAAAAGTGGTGACACAGATCAACTGTTGCGGTTCAGGTCGTTCATGATTTTCTAGAAGCGAGTCCCTGGGGGTGTTACGTGCTCTTTTCCTGGCGTTGTTGATAATTCTTGCTGGGTACTTTTTCTCTTGAAGTTTGTGAGTGAGAATCTTGGCTTCTTTTTTATAGTCCTGAATGTTGGAGCAGTTCCTTCTGATGCGTAGGAACTGTCCTACTGGTAGATTCTCCCTGAGGGTGCGTGGATGTGCACTATCAAACCTCAGCAGACTGTTCTTATCAGTTGGTTTTGTGTACAGAGAGCTACTTAGAGTGCCGTCATTGGAAATGATATTGATATCTAGAAATGGCACTGTCACCCTGTCTTTGTTCATCGTAAAAAGTAGATGGGGGTTTAGCTGAATGATCCAGCTCTCAAAGTTTCCCAGGTCCGCTTCATTCCCTTTCCAGATCATCAGGATATCGTCAATGTACCTGTACCACCTGTATATGTTGGTGATATATGGATTGGGTGACCAGATGTTTAGCTCCTCAAAGTGGCTCATATACAGGCAGATACAAAAAAGTGAGCGACCCAGATTACCCTTGAGGGCTTGGGTAATTAAATGAAAGGGTAAAAGTGCCTTCAAGGGAATTCGTTTAAGTAAAGTTTCTCAATTCACAATGTGATTTCTGGAGAATCAGTTAATTATTCTCATTGGAACCCAATTCAACTGAATACAAATAAAATTAAACAAACATGACTACATATATGACAAACATAGGCAAACGCAAGGTGTATAGAAAATAGGATTTTATCAGACAATTAAAACTGATTCATATGATATACAGGTAAAACATAGGACTGAAGGTTGACACTGAATATATGTACAAACAACTCAACAGAACCTATTGACGCCTATCCCAAAAGTATATTGAAAAAACAAACAGGATGAAGCGGAGGTCGACGTTTCGGTCTCCTACAAACTACTTGACGAGACCATCTTCAGGACTGGTGATATTTTCAATCTGTATATTACAAAATGTAATCTGAAACAGAAATGTTTTCAATTACAAAACTTAACTAATTATTATCATTACTCACACCTTAGCATATACACCTACATTTGTCACAACATAAAAAACATTACAAAAGACTTTACATAGAACATCTTGACGACATAACAGATTAGATATTCAAAGAAAAAAATCCAATACATTTTCGTTTGAGTTGTATTCTTAATAGCAGTCTCCATTTAAATGACAGGTAGACATAGGTCAACTCTGGCCAATATTTTGACTCACGACATTGGTTCTACTGCATGTGAATAATTAATGCTCAAGAGAATCTAATAAAACAATTATTATACAACACTGTTAGTTTATTGATATCTATACAGAGAGTGGCCTAGATGATGTTTCATAAGGTCCCTACCAGAGGTCAAGTGACTTAACATTGGAGTAACCTCAACTGAGGTAAATCTTATATAAAGACTAGCAACTTACAGCGAGTCTTGCGTATGTAGCAATTAAATTACACCGACAGAAACACGTCACATTTATTCAGTGCAGAGCATGGTACTTCAAGGCGATTAATGGTCTCCGCCAATCTAAGGGGATATAAGACACCCTATTATTCTCGCACTCTTATGTCGCTATATGGACCTTTAACCTGAATATGTTACCTCGACTATGGTGAATCTTATACAAAAATAACTTACAACGAATCTTGCGGCTATAGCAAATCAATTGGACCAATAGACACACGTCGCGTTATTCAGTGAAGAGCATTGGTGCTTCAAACCGATTAATGATCTCAGCCAATCTAAGGGAATATAAAGCGCCCTATTATTCTCACATTCACATGGCGTTGTAAGGACCTGTTTGCAAAATAAACCTGAATCGGTTACCTTAAATTACGATGGACTGCATGAATGCAGGGTGCCGCTTTTACTTGCAGCGTAAGTCTGGCAGCTGTCCGACTGAAAACGATCTGTATAATAATACAGAAGTGTGTACATTATAATATGCACTGTTCGAGTTTGGCCACAGTATATTAAGGGATTATTTTGGCCGCTTACCAAACTGGGAGAACTGTCAGTTCGGCACATGCAACCTTGCTTCAAACTTCCAGGGGCTTCGGTCAATACTAAAGGAAATAATTTAGTGTTAGAGTTCGTCCTTCAGTTATTTAGCGTCATAGCTCCAAGGCATAAGGCCGAGCTCTCACTTAAATGCATAACTTACCGAAAGCGCGATGAAGACGGGCCAAAATACGGGGATCCTGTCTATCGAATAGGCGGAACGCCTAGTGCCTGTTGCGCTTTGTTATTAAAGGATCGTTTGGATCTCGAAATAGGACTGCGCTCATGGGCGCCATCTTAGAAAGGGTTTAATACTTAAGAAACGGCTATATTTGAGTTACCGATCAGCGATGACTATGTCCACACAATCTAATTATACGTTTGCCAAAAAAATTATTTACAATGTCAATGCCTCTCATAGGGTCAAGATGAAACATCACCTTTACATTTGTTTATAATTGTGGTATGTCATACCGCAGATGCATGTTCAACTTTATTTTTAATTTTTAATATGCAACCACTCAGAGCATACAATACTATAATTCTTCATGAATTACCACAAAAGTTTTTTTAGCTCACAAACCATTGAAGCAACCTCGTTCTATATCGTAGCTCATAACTTTCTGAGGGCGAGCAAGCTGGTCATGATAATGCTATATGGATACCCTGTGAGCTGTTTCTAAAATATCTTGTACACATGTATTGTCAGCACTAAAAAGGAGGAATACAGCAAAACCATCTATAGGCAAATACTGACAAATAGATCACGATTACTTTCTAGAAACTACCATCATGCTAAACATGCTAAAGCATGCCATTCTGTGGCTGAATTTAGTCCTCTCCTAACAGTATCTGTCAAACAGATAAGTTTACCTTCTCTCAGGGAAAGGACTTTGTCGATGTTGTTCTGTCTTTTATTGGGCTTTATTACCTCCAAAACCCACCAAGTCATTTCTGTTTCTTTATGACCCAATTGTAGGTAGTGCTCAACAAGGGGTGCATTCTCTTTCTTGCACCTAATTCTCGACTGGTGCTGTAAGATACGTTTTTTGATGGGTTGGATTGTTTTACCCAAATAATGTAGCAGGCAGGGACATTGAATACAGTACACAACGTTAGCGGTGTTACAGTTGGAGAAAGATTTAGACTGGAAATCTATACCATTAATTTTGCAGTTCTTAACCGTTTTGGTAGTAGCACAGGCAACACAGTTATTACACTTATGATGGCCAATCAATGGGACAATTTGCCTCATATTATCTACAGTGTCATTCAATGTGGTATTATCATATGCATGTATTAGCCTGTCACGTAAGTTGGTTCCTCTTTTGAATGCAAAGAGGGGCTTAGCTTGTAATTCTGGTAAAGATTGGAGCAAGCTCCAGTGTTTGTTCACAATCTTCTTTATTGCATTAGAATGCGTCCCAAAAGTGGAAACGCAAACAATGTTTGATTTATTTGCACGTTTATTAACCATTAAAAGGGCCTCGCGATCATAATACCACGCTCTCTTCATGGATTTACGAAGAAGTCTAGAGGGGTAACCACGTGCCTGCAATTTCTCTTTTAATTTTCTAGCTTCACAAAAATAATCATCCTTAAAGGTACAATTTCTTCGAAGTCGAAGAAATTGCCCAAAAGGCAGTCCATCTTTTAATGCTTGTGGATGATGGCTTGTATAGCGAAGGAGGGTATTCCTTGCTGTCTTTTTGGTGTATAGAGTCGTATATAACTGATTGTTAGTATCTGTTTTTATAGTGATGTCTAGAAAAGGCATCTCACTGGTACTGTATTCCATTGTGAATTGTAGGTTAGCATTTCTCGAATTTAACCAAAGGTGAAATTCATTCAACCGTTCGGACGTCCCATGCCATACCATAAGGACGTCGTCAATATAACGAAGCCACTTACGAATGTTAATGGAAAAAGGATTATTAGGGTGCCAAATATGCTCGTCCTCAAAACATGCGACGTAAATATTCGCAATATCTGGGGCAAAAATTGCCCCCATGGCTACTCCTTTCTGTTGCTGAAAGAAAGAATTCTCAAACATAAAGAAATTTTCACACAGTGGTATTCTCACACATTCCAAAATAAATGGCGTGGGTACTGCGTGTGGTCTTGGTCTTGATTCCAAAAAGTTACTCAGGATATCAAGGACTTCAGTTTGGGGGATGTTAGTATATAAACTTTCTATATCCATAGAAACTAATATATCAACAGAGGTATCAAAATCAAATTTTTCAATCTCATTAATCACTGCAGTGGTATCCCTAATATAGGAAGTTCGTTCAACTGCAAATGGTCTAATAAAGTGATCTGAGTATTGCGCAAGAGGCTTGAGAATGGAATTACAGCCACTTACAATAGGGCGACCAGGGGGGTTGTCAAGATTTTTGTGCACCTTAGGGAGCAAATAGATTACAGGCACAGTTGGTGTTTTGTTTAGTAAAAATGCTGCCTCTTTCTCATTTAACCAGCCACCTTCCAAGCCGGACTTACTTAAGGCTGTAATCTCCTCAGTGAGTCTTTTAGTGGGGTTGGAGGTCAGTTTTTTATAGTGACTCGGAATGGACAATTGTTTCAACATTTCTTCATTGTATTTAGATCTTTCCCAAACCACAATGCCACCTCCCTTATCTGCGGGTTTCAGGAGGGCATGGGGCAAATTTTGTAAAGTTCGTAAAGCTAACTGTTGTTCCTTAGGTAGATTTGATTTATATTTTATCGAGCGTTTGAAAAGATTCTCGATGTCTATTAAGATTGCATTTTCAAACGTAATCAGATCCTTATTTACCATAGCATTAGTGGGGTAAAAGGAAGATGGATTTCTAAGTCCAGTGTATCCTGTTTTGGGGTCAGAAGAATTGTTTGTAAAAAAGTTTTTCAGGCGGACTGACCTAAAAAACCGATAAAGTTCGAGTTTTGTGTGAAAGAGGTCATTTGTGTAGGTCGGAACAAAGCTCAAACCATTTGCAAGAACTGCCACTTCTTGCTCAGATAGAATGTGGCTTGACAGGTTGTGTGTTAATTCACTTTGTTTGAAAGTAAATGTCTGAAGCGGAAACTTTGGTGTATTCAGATGAATATATCTTAAAGGTTGCATCAGGTCCCTCTTTATTGGGAAATAGAGGACCAATCACCAATCTCCCTTGCGAATCAGACTTGAACCAACTAGAGAGACTAAAAAAGAAATTGGTACGCACCGAATTGCACGCTAAATTTCTGACAGACTGCTTGAATGCTAATATCATTCCGGCAGGACTGCAAATTCGGAACATACCAATTATATTCGTGGATGACGAAGAGTTTAAGGTTGGATTTAGTTTCTCGGCCAACAGGTGCTCACGCACCTGGATGGTGTTGAGCATTGAAACAGCCTTTCGCCAAATTAAAATCTTAACCAAAGAAATTGAATCCCTGGAAAATAAAATCTCAGGTGATAGTTCCATCACCAATAGCAAGTTACTGCTAGATAAAGTCCAACAAACAGTTAAAGAGTTCGAGGAGTTTAATTCCCACAAGAAAACTGATAAATTGCAGAACGATATAAAAAGATATAATAAAGAAAGAACATACCCCTATTTGAGGAAGGATTTTTACACCTCTCAGGGCCCTAACCAACAGCCCCAGAAACGAGCAACTTTTTCTGATACAGGCTCGGATTCAGGGAGTGAAAGATCTTCCAATTCCAACTATCGTCATCAGGATCAACAACCCTCGACATCACAACAATCTTTTTTAGCTCAGGACTCACGCGGCCCCCGACCACCCGGGAGACCCCAACAGAAGAAACGGGGATGGTACCGCAAGCAGTACACCCCGGGATTCAGACAGACCAGAAACCAATATTACGAATGGTAAATAACAACTTATCAATTCCCATTTTCAACCTGTCAAGCCACATTCTATCTGAGCAAGAAGTGGCAGTTCTTGCAAATGGTTTGAGCTTTGTTCCGACCTACACAAATGACCTCTTTCACCCAAAACTCGAACTTTATCGGTTTTTTAGGTCAGTCCGCCTGAAAAACTTTTTTACAAACAATTCTTCTGACCCCAAAACAGGATACACTGGACTTAGAAATCCATCTTCCTTTTACCCCACTAATGCTATGGTAAATAAGGATCTGATTACGTTTGAAAATGCAATCTTAATAGACATCGAGAATCTTTTCAAACGCTCGATAAAATATAAATCAAATCTACCTAAGGAACAACAGTTAGCTTTACGAACTTTACAAAATTTGCCCCATGCCCTCCTGAAACCCGCAGATAAGGGAGGTGGCATTGTGGTTTGGGAAAGATCTAAATACAATGAAGAAATGTTGAAACAATTGTCCATTCCGAGTCACTATAAAAAACTGACCTCCAACCCCACTAAAAGACTCACTGAGGAGATTACAGCCTTAAGTAAGTCTGGCTTGGAAGGTGGCTGGTTAAATGAGAAAGAGGCAGCATTTTTACTAAACAAAACACCAACTGTGCCTGTAATCTATTTGCTCCCTAAGGTGCACAAAAATCTTGACAACCCCCCTGGTCGCCCTATTGTAAGTGGCTGTAATTCCATTCTCAAGCCTCTTGCGCAATACTCAGATCACTTTATTAGACCATTTGCAGTTGAACGAACTTCCTATATTAGGGATACCACTGCAGTGATTAATGAGATTGAAAAATTTGATTTTGATACCTCTGTTGATATATTAGTTTCTATGGATATAGAAAGTTTATATACTAACATCCCCCAAACTGAAGTCCTTGATATCCTGAGTAACTTTTTGGAATCAAGACCAAGACCACACGCAGTACCCACGCCATTTATTTTGGAATGTGTGAGAATACCACTGTGTGAAAATTTCTTTATGTTTGAGAATTCTTTCTTTCAGCAACAGAAAGGAGTAGCCATGGGGGCAATTTTTGCCCCAGATATTGCGAATATTTACGTCGCATGTTTTGAGGACGAGCATATTTGGCACCCTAATAATCCTTTTTCCATTAACATTCGTAAGTGGCTTCGTTATATTGACGACGTCCTTATGGTATGGCATGGGACGTCCGAACGGTTGAATGAATTTCACCTTTGGTTAAATTCGAGAAATGCTAACCTACAATTCACAATGGAATACAGTACCAGTGAGATGCCTTTTCTAGACATCACTATAAAAACAGATACTAACAATCAGTTATATACGACTCTATACACCAAAAAGACAGCAAGGAATACCCTCCTTCGCTATACAAGCCATCATCCACAAGCATTAAAAGATGGACTGCCTTTTGGGCAATTTCTTCGACTTCGAAGAAATTGTACCTTTAAGGATGATTATTTTTGTGAAGCTAGAAAATTAAAAGAGAAATTGCAGGCACGTGGTTACCCCTCTAGACTTCTTCGTAAATCCATGAAGAGAGCGTGGTATTATGATCGCGAGGCCCTTTTAATGGTTAATAAACGTGCAAATAAATCAAACATTGTTTGCGTTTCCACTTTTGGGACGCATTCTAATGCAATAAAGAAGATTGTGAACAAACACTGGAGCTTGCTCCATTCTTTACCAGAATTACAAGCTAAGCCCCTCTTTGCATTCAAAAGAGGAACCAACTTACGTGACAGGCTAATACATGCATATGATAATACCACATTGAATGACACTGTAGATAATATGAGGCAAATTGTCCCATTGATTGGCCATCATAAGTGTAATAACTGTGTTGCCTGTGCTACTACCAAAACGGTTAAGAACTGCAAAATTAATGGTATAGATTTCCAGTCTAAATCTTTCTCCAACTGTAACACCGCTAACGTTGTGTACTGTATTCAATGTCCCTGCCTGCTACATTATTTGGGTAAAACA
The DNA here is from genome assembly GCF_964261635.1 of Lissotriton helveticus. Lineage (NCBI taxonomy): Eukaryota > Metazoa > Chordata > Amphibia > Caudata > Salamandridae > Lissotriton > Lissotriton helveticus. The sequence continues at coordinate 1,535,643,789 of NC_136067.1, forward strand.
ACCCAACCCATCAAAAAACGTATCTTACAGCACCAGTCGAGAATTAGGTGAAAGAAAGAGAATGCACCCCTTGTTGAGCACTACCTACAATTGGGTCATAAAGAAACAGAAATGCCTTGGTGGGTTTTGGAGGTAATTAAGCCCAATAAAAGACAGAACAACATCGACAAAGTCCTTTCCCTGAGAGAAGGTAAACTTATCTGTTTGACAGATACTGTTAGGAGAGGACTAAATTCAGCCACAGAATGGCATGCTTTAGCATGTTTAGCATGATGGTAGTTTCTAGAAAGTAATCGTGATCTATTTGTCAGTATTTGCCTATAGATGGTTTTGCTGTATTCCTCCTTTTTAGTGCTGACAATACATGTGTACAAGATATTTTAGAAACAGCTCACAGGGTATCCATATAGCATTATCATGACCAGCTTGCTCGCCCTCAGAAAGTTATGAGCTACGATATAGAACGAGGTTGCTTCAATGGTTTGTGAGCTAAAAAAACTTTTGTGGTAATTCATGAAGAATTATAGTATTGTATGCTCTGAGTGGTTGCATATTAAAAATTAAAAATAAAGTTGAACATGCATCTGCGGTATGACATACCACAATTATAAACAAATGTAAAGGTGATGTTTCATCTTGACCCTATGAGAGGCATTGACATTGTAAATAATTTTTTTGGCAAACGTATAATTAGATTGTGTGGACATAGTCATCGCTGATCGGTAACTCAAATATAGCCGCTTCTTAAGTATTAAACCCTTTCTAAGATGGCGCCCATGAGCGCAGTCCTATTTCGAGATCCAAACGATCCTTTAATAACAAAGCGCAACAGGCACTAGGCGTTCCGCCTATTCGATAGACAGGATCCCCGTATTTTGGCCCGTCTTCATCGCGCTTTCGGTAAGTTATGCATTTAAGTGAGAGCTCGGCCTTATGCCTTGGACCTATGACGCTAAATAACTGAAGGACGAACTCTAACACTAAATTATTTCCTTTAGTATTGACCGAAGCCCCTGGAAGTTTGAAGCAAGGTTGCATGTGCCGAACTGACAGTTCTCCCAGTTTGGTAAGCGGCCAAAATAATCCCTTAATATACTGTGGCCAAACTCGAACAGTGCATATTATAATGTACACACTTCTGTATTATTATACAGATCGTTTTCAGTCGGACAGCTGCCAGACTTACGCTGCAAGTAAAAGCGGCACCCTGCATTCATGCAGTCCATCGTAATTTAAGGTAACCGATTCAGGTTTATTTTGCAAACAGGTCCTTACAACGCCATGTGAATGTGAGAATAATAGGGCGCTTTATATTCCCTTAGATTGGCTGAGATCATTAATCGGTTTGAAGCACCAATGCTCTTCACTGAATAACGCGACGTGTGTCTATTGGTCCAATTGATTTGCTATAGCCGCAAGATTCGTTGTAAGTTATTTTTGTATAAGATTCACCATAGTCGAGGTAACATATTCAGGTTAAAGGTCCATATAGCGACATAAGAGTGCGAGAATAATAGGGTGTCTTATATCCCCTTAGATTGGCGGAGACCATTAATCGCCTTGAAGTACCATGCTCTGCACTGAATAAATGTGACGTGTTTCTGTCGGTGTAATTTAATTGCTACATACGCAAGACTCGCTGTAAGTTGCTCGTCTTTATATAAGATTTACCTCAGTTGAGGTTACTCCAATGTTAAGTCACTTGACCTCTGGTAGGGACCTTATGAAACATCATCTAGGCCACTCTCTGTATAGATATCAATAAACTAACAGTGTTGTATAATAATTGTTTTATTAGATTCTCTTGAGCATTAATTATTCACATGCAGTAGAACCAATGTCGTGAGTCAAAATATTGGCCAGAGTTGACCTATGTCTACCTGTCATTTAAATGGAGACTGCTATTAAGAATACAACTCAAATGAAAATGTATTGGATTATTTTCTTTGAATATCTAATCTGTTATGTCGTCAAGATGTTCTATGTAAAGTCTTTTGTAATGTTTTTTATGTTGTGACAAATGTAGGTGTATATGCTAAGGTGTGAGTAATGATAATAATTAGTTAAGTTTTGTAATTGAAAACATTTCTGTTTCAGATTACATTTTGTAATATACAGATTGAAAATATCACCAGTCCTGAAGATGGTCTCGTCAAGTAGTTTGTAGGAGACCGAAACGTCGACCTCCGCTTCATCCTGTTTGTTTTTTCAATATACTTTTGGGATAGGCGTCAATAGGTTCTGTTGAGTTGTTTGTACATATATTCAGTGTCAACCTTCAGTCCTATGTTTTTCCTGTATATCATATGAATCAGTTTTAATTGTCTGATAAAATCCTATTTTCTATACACCTTGCGTTTGCCTATGTTTGTCATATATGTAGTCATGTTTGTTTAATTTTATTTGTATTCAGTTGAATTGGGTTCCAATGAGAATAATTAACTGATTCTCCAGAAATCACATTGTGAATTGAGAAACTTTACTTAAACGAATTCCCTTGAAGGCACTTTTACCCTTTCATATACAGGCAGGCTATGCTGGGAGCAAAAGTACTGCCCATCGATGTTACGTGGGTTTGAAGGTATAACTGGTCCTCAAACTTAAAAAAATTCTCTGTTAGTGCTAAATGGATGAGAGACACGACCCATTCCACGGGTGCTGACCATTCCCATGCTTCTTTTTTGAGTATGTCTTCTATCACGTTAACGCTCTCAGATTGTGGTATACTCGTGTAAAGCGCTTCAACGTCAAGACATAATAGTAAGTTGTTATTAGGGTCATATTCAATGTCCTCCAATAGGTTGAGAAGGTGTTTGGTATCTTGTACAAATGATTTTATTTGTTTGACCAATGGGCATAGGAACCAGTCGGTGTACTGGGACAGGGGTTCCAAGATCTATCCGATCCCGGATACGATTGGTCTCCCCGCAGGTGGACTTTTGTTTTTGTGGATTTTAGGAATTGTGTAGAGCAACGGAACTCTGGGATCATTTTGGTTTTTGGATATCCATCCTCTGTCTAGAGCTCCTGTTGTCATGGTACAGATGGTCTTCCTCAGTCTTTCTGTAGGGTCTCTATTGATCTTCTGGTAGAATTTAGTGTCACTTAAGAGGCTGAGGCATACTGATTGGTATGCTCCAGTGTCCTGGATAACTGTCGCCCCAGCTTTATCTGCCAGTTTTATGATAATCCCCGGTCTTTTTTTCAAAACTTCCAATGCGGACCGTTCCTTCTTGCTCAGGTTGTTAAAGCTGTTTACGTTGGGTTGCAGTTACTCAACTTCTTTGATGACAGCATCCTCAAATGCAAGTACTTCTGGGGGCATAAGATTGGACGGAGGGAAGAAATTCGACCTGTTTCTCAGGGTGGTGTAGTTGCCTTCATTAGTAGCTTCTTCTTTGTTCATGAATAAAGTTTTCAGGCGGATCTTCCTGAAAAACTCGCTGAGTTCACATCTCAAGTGAAATTTGTCCAGATGTGTTGTCGGGACAAAACCCAATCCCTTTTCCAGGAGAGACATCTCCTCTTTGGATAAGCTGGTGCTCGAGAGGTTTACTATCATTCCCTCATCCCGCTTGTCCCGGGCTGTGGTTGACCCCTCATGTTGCTCCTTGTGTTGGGCTCTGTTTTGTCTTCTTCCCATTGGATGTTCCTTTTGTTTCGTCTGCCTCGTTTGCCTCTTCTCCCATCCTGTCCTAAAAAACGAGGGTAATCCAGTTGGAAGTATGGACCCGTAGGATATTGTGGTGGTCCTTGATAAGGTCCTGGCATAAAAGGGCCAGGCCATTGGTACATCTGGGGTGGTCCATAGTTTTGATTGAACCCACCACGACGTGGTCTCCTTGACTTGTAATTCCAATTTCTCTTTGATCCATCACTTGAGCCTCCATCTTGGTCTGAGTCTGAGGATCCTGAGTGGCTCCCTCATGAGCTTCCCATGTCTGATTGTTGTTCTCCCTTATAATCATCCTTGATATAGGGGTATACCTTCCCATGACTGAATTTTTTTAGGTCTTTTTGTAATTTGGAAATCTTATTTTGCATTAGGTAGTCCTTATGTTCAGTTATTTCTTTATTTACTTCTTCCAGTTTCTTTTTATATAGTGTCACCTTGATTTCAGTGAGAAGATGGTCTTCACTGGTCTTGATTTTTATCTGTATGGCCTCCGCTAACCGCTTTGCAGTGTTGATAATTAGGAACAACCAATCCCGCGAGCAGCGCCATGCAATAAGTGACCACTCTTTTTTAAAAAGAGGGTCATCCAAAAATGTTCGTGGTGCGTTAGTGACCAACAAGCCTGTTGGTGCTGCGTTACCCCTAGGGTACTCTGTCATAATGGCTGCGTGTAGCAGTGTCCTCATCTGACATCATTTCAATTCTTTTATTTCATCCCAATTTTGTGATTGGGATAGACTTTGGCTGATGTTTGTATCTGACAGCAGAGAAGGCCCCGCTAAAATGGCAGATGCATCGTCATCCGTGTAGCCAATCCCCATAAGTTCAGCCATGGCAGTTCTAAAAGTGTGATACTAATGTATATGTTAAGAGAAGGTGCCTAAATCTGCAAGAAACCACTAGTAACTGGTATCATCCAAAACCTATTCTAAACGCTATTTTGTCGATCATACAAAGTGATCCAGGTAGTTCAGCAAGAACCCACAGCTGTGCGCTGCTCAAATATCATTAACACAAAAGACCTACTGGTAAATTCACCAGGGGTCGGGGGGTTTAGAGAGGAAGAAGACCAGAGTATGTCCTACCTAGAGATATATTTCACAAAAGATACTCCAATTACACTATAGTATGGCGTGTTGCCAAATAGTGTGTATCATCAACACCACAATTACCCAGGGGTTCGATCTTTTATAACGTTAAGCGCTGGCTGCACTTTACAACTTCAAATTGGAAAACTGCCTCTCTTTACAGCCCCTTTTTACTCGTGAAAGATTTAACCCACAATCGGTATCTCTATTTCTTATCTCGCTGATCAATAAAGCATTGGTTTTCTCAGAAAACGGATCTTGGAACTACAGTTCCCATGAACGTTCACTCCCAAAACCGGAAACTCGGGGTCAGACGATCGATCGTCCACCCGTCACTTCCGGGTCACGCATCCCAGCAGCGCCACTCCCGGAAGCGAAGACAACCAGCTGATGGTGTTTTTAAGACCGATCTCCCGGTCACACTTTCTCGCAGAGCCGGGGACCGGAATAGCGCTAGATGTAGCAGATGGGTGAGACCTCAAACTGAGTAAGTCATTGCCACGTTCCTCCTACATGAGCAGGGTCCCCCGGTCGCCTATACTTAACCCTGGCATTCCCGCTTTCTCGACGGACCCCCGTCGTAGTATTCAGTAAGCATGGGCGCAAAATCCGTTCCGCTCGCGGATTTTGCGGATTTTCGGCAAATTCGCGATCCACGAATTCCCGCCAATTTGCCGGAAATCCGCGAAGCCGCGAGCGGAACGGATCCGGGGGGCAAAAGTTCAAGCTTCAAGCTTGTAACTATTTTAGAACGGCGCCGGCAAGCTGCCGGCACCATTCTAAAATAGTTACTAAGTTAGCTTCAACAGGAAGCACTAATAGATAAAATGCAGGTGCTCGAGCACCTGCTTTATTTTATCTATTAGTGCTTCCTGATGAAGCTAACTTAGTAACTATTTTAGAATGGCGCTGGCAGCTTGCCGGCGCCATTCTAAAATAAAACAGGAGTGGGGCAGAGGGCAGAAGGTCACAGAGTGGGGCAGAGGGCAGAAGGGCACAGCAACGAGTGGGGCAGAGGGCAGAATGGCACAAATACGAGTGGGGCAAGGGGCACAAGGGCACGACAACAATTGGGGCAGAGGGCAGAATGGCACAAAAACGAGTGGGGCAAGGGGCACAAGGGCACAACAATGATTGGGGCAGAGGGCAGAATGGCACAAAAACGAGTGGGGCAAGCGGCATAAGGGCACAACAACGAGTGGGGCAGAGGGCAGAATGGCACAAAAACGAGTGGGGCAGAGGGCAGAATGGCACAAAAACGAGTGGGGCAAGGGGCACAAGGGCACAACAACGATTGGGGCAGAGGGCAGAATGGCACAAAAACGAGTGGGGCAAGGGGCACAAGGGCACAACAACGAATGGGGCAGAGGGCAGAATGGCACAAAAACGAGTGTGGCAAGGGGCACAAGGGCACAACAACGATTGGGGCAGAGGGCAGAATGGCACAAAAACGAGTGGGGCAAGGGGCACAAGGGCACAACAACGAGTGGGGCAGAGGTCAGAATGGCACAAAAACGAGTGGGGCAGAGGGCAGAATGGCACAAAAACAAGTGGGGCAAGGGGCACAAGAGCACAACAACGATTGGGGCAGAGGGCAGAATGGCACAAAAACGAGTGGGGCAAGGGGCACAAGGGCACAACAACGATTGGGGCAGAGGGCAGAATGGCACAAAAACGAGTGGGGCAAGGGGCACAAGGGCACAACAACGATTGGGGCAGAGGGCAGAATGGCACAAAAACGAGTGGGGCAAGGGGCACAAGGGCACAACAACGAGTGGGGCAGAGGGCAGAATGGCACAAAAACGAGTGGGGCAAGGGGCACAAGGGCACAACAACGATTGGGGCAGAGGGCAGAATGGCACAAAAACGAGTGGGGCAAGGGGCACAAGGGACAGCAACGAGTGGGGCAGAGGGCAGAATGGCACAAAAACGAGTGGGGCAGAGGGCAGAATGGTACAAAAACGAGTGGGGCAAGGGGCACAAGGGCACAACAACGAGTGGGGCAGAGGGCAGAATGGCACAAAAACGAGTGGGTAAGGGGCAAAAGGGCACAACAATAATTGGGGCAGAGGGCAGAATGGCACAAAAACGAGTGGGGCAAGGGGCACAAGGGCACAACAACGATTGGGGCAGAGGGCAGAATGGCACAAAAACGAGTGGGGCAAGGGGCACAAGGGCACAACAACGATTGGGGCAGAGGGCAGAATGGCACAAAAACGAGTGGGGCAAGGGGCACAAGGGCACAACAACGAGTGGGGCAAGGGGCACAAGGGCACAACAACGATTGGGGCAGAGAGCAGAATGGCACAAAAACGAGTGGGGCAAGGGGCACAAGGGCACAACAACGAGTGGGCCAAGGGGCACAAGGGCACAACAACGATTGGGGCAGAGGGCAGAATGTCACAAAAACGAGTGGGGCAAGGGGCACAAGGGCACAACAACGAGTGGGGCAGAGGGCAGAATGGCACAAAAACGAGTGGGGCAAGGGGCACAAGGGCACAACAACGAGTGAGGCAAGGGGCACAAGGGCACAACAACGATTGGGGCAGAGGGCAGAATGGTACAAAAACAAGTGGGGCACAAGGGCACAACAACGGGTGGGGCAAGGGGCACAAGGGCACAACAACGAGTGGGGCAAGGGGCACTAGGGCACAACAACGATTGGGGCAGAGGGCAGAACGGCACAAAAACTAGTGGGGCAAGGGGCACAAGGGCACAACAACGAGTGGGGCAGAGGGCAGAATGGCACAAAAATGAGTGGGGCAAGGGGCACAAGGGCACAACAACGATTGGGGCAGAGGGCAGAATGGCACAAAAACGAGTGGGGCAAGGGGCACAAGGGCACAACAACGATTGCTGGAAGAGGGCAGAATGGCACAAAAACGAGTGGGGCAAGGGGTACAAGGGCACAACAACGATTGGGGCAGAGGGCAGAATGGCACAAAAACGAGTGGGGCAAGGGGCACAAGGGCACAACAACGATTGGGGCAGAGGGCAGAATGGCACAAAAACGAGTGGGGCAAGGGGCACAAGGGCACAAAAACGAGTGGGGCAGAGGGCAGAAGGGCACAAAAAAAACCGAGAGGGTGGCAGTGATGAACCAGAGGGCGCATCGCGGTCTCGCACAAAAAAACCCCCTGCGAACACGCAAAGCACCCCGCGAACACGCCAAGAGCCCCGCGAACACGCAAAAATAAAAAAATCCGCAAATTTGCACAAATTCGCGAATTTTGTGGATTGCGAATTCGCAAATCCACAAATTCGCGGATCGCGAATTCGCAAAATTCGTCCATGCTTAGTATTCAGGGGATACGAATATTAGGAATAATACTTCTAAACCACATATTCCATTTAATTATTCAACTCTTAGGACCACACCCCACATCCCAGTCCGTTGAGACGCACAAAACCCCCATAATTTGGGTAAGTGCTAAATACTAAAGTACGCATGGTATGCCTGCACGAATGAATTGTTGTCAGCGCGATTTATTATCTAACGTGCACGTGGTATGTATGTATAAGAGCACTGATGAGAGTATGGTATTACCTATACGCTAATTATAAGAAATGTGTCTTTTTTTCAATTGAGACTACGATCATTGGTTTTTATTCACGGTTTATTCACAACCTCTATCTGTTCTATGGATTCGATGAAACACTAGAACACAGAATATAATTCAATGAATACGTTGTTTTATTAAAAGCCTGTCACAATCACGCGTGGATGACTGGCACTGAGTGGGGTTATACTCCCCACCTTCATGGCATGCACACAGAATGTAGCATGCTTATTTATGGGTTACGCGCCAACTCACCATCACAATGTGGATACATAATCTTGTTCCTGTGTATTTTTTGCCCTACAGATGGAGCCTGGCAATACCAAGACATTTTAACACTCACGAGGAGAAGCTACTCTTCCCTCTACACATGAATAGGATAGGGACCTCCATCCTATCATTTCCCACACATAGAGGGGGATTTTTTCGACTGCCCTGAAGAAAGTCCTGGACCTTTACGGCCCTCGTGGACTGAAACATGTCGGCATTGGCATTAGGGTCTTAGGACCATTAAAATTCAGAAAAGACCCGTTTTATTAATTTTTATTAATTTTTAATAACCGGATCTGACCCAAGAATAAAGTGAAACCAGGGGTCAGTTTCAGGTGTTTTATCTTTAAGTCCCCCGCCCTTCATCTATCTAAAGAGCTACCCAACACTGTGGTTGAGCCCACCTCGACTTTTAGGGGCTGGGGTGACCCGATGATGAAGCATGACATCACCAGGGTAACTAATAAGAACTAGTCTTCCTCCCTTGACAAACACGGACATGACTAGCATGACCCTCATACCCTAGGTGGATAAGTGCGTAATCCACACCACCACATACATTAATTTACTTTAGAGTACACACTATTTGTCAACACGCCATACTATAGTGTAATTGGAGTATCTTTTGTGAAATATATCTCTAGGGAGGACATACTCCGGTCTTCTTCCTCTCTGAACCCCCCCCCCCCCCCCCCACCCCTGGTGAATGTACCAGTAGGTCTTTTGTGTTAATGGTGTCAGGATATCAACATATATAAAGCAAATATATTGGGCATTGTCAAAATATGAAATTATAATGAAATGAATATTTAATTAATTCACACAGTGCAATGTTTAATTAAAATGATTGTCAAAAAAGATGTAATAAAGTGTTATTAAAATAAAAAGCATTAATTTGTATAATTCTTTTTAAAATATTTTTCAAATTACTAAGTGCTGCTATGGACCTCTGTGGTCCTGCTGAAGAGTAAGGAGTCCCATCTAGGAGTCCATTGAAAAAATCTGGGAAGCTCTCCTGGGGTTTGGGATTTAATGACCCAGGAGTCTCACTGTTCTTTTCATGTTGCTGAGGGGCTGCTGCACTCCCTGAAGCCCCACACAATATAAAAAAAATGCTTGGTGGTGCTCTTGCCCCTTCCAGAGACAACACCAAGCTCCAAAACAAAAGTAAATACCCCTCACAGAGAACTATGTGGTGCTCTATGCAAGAAGCAGGGAATAATAAACGGCTCCTGCCTCTCTATTAATATTTATATTAAATTTGTAATATATATCATTTGGGTGTTTGGTGCCTACCTGGGCCACCCACATCTTTTACATTTGTTGGGGACTGCAGGGGAATCATCAGGGAACCTGCAGTCTCACTGGCTCCCTCAAACGGCCTGAAAACTGGGGTGCCCCAGTGACATAAACTGAGCAGGAGCAGGTAATGTTTCCTTTTTTTATTTTATAAAAGTGTGATGCCCTAGTGCCCACCTGGGGCCCCTGCAGCTCTGCCGGCTCCCCTGCCTGCATCGATGCCTGGTGCAGAAGGAGCTGGCCTTGCTCTCACTTTGTGGGAGCAGCTTTCATTTGCTCCCTCTGGGCGGGAGCAATTATTAAGTTTCCCTGCCCACAAGAGCGTGAGCAGCAAGAACCTCATGTGCTCCTAACTGCTAGGAGCAGCTTTTTGCTACCACCAAGTGGGACAATTTACCAGTTCTCTTCCAGTGGCCTGCCAGGCAGAAAAACTATAGTGTCCAGGGGGGGGGGGGGGGCTTGCCAGTACCCCGTAACTGAGCCGTCCCCGGGGATGGAGTCCCTGAGGGCCATAGAATGGCTCATAGAGGGATGGCACATGTCCCCCCATCTTCAATTACTTGTCAGCCCTGGGGATGGGGTCCCTAGGACCTCAAGCAAGTTTGAGGAGAGGAGCTAACCAGAATTTGAAGCCCTATACTCCATCCTTCCATTAACCCTACCAGAATAGGAAAATGTATATCCCTCTTCTGCTAAAATAAGCTATCAAATATCTCAGCTAGGGTTAGTCATCAAACAATCACCATAGTCCATCTCTGTGGCAAATTACCCATATAAGCACCACACAAAAGACCAGCAGAGTTCTTTCACTGCCCAGAGGTTCACTACTTGTGTCAGGCTTTTTCTACAGTGAGCACAGTTGCAGGGAGCACCAAGCACTATAGAAGTGAAAGTTTTAGTGTTTACAAATAACCAGAGATTTGTCACTCTGAAACTCCCTTTGCACTTCTGTCTTTATTAACCCAATTTTCTCCAACTATACTTCTATCTGCTTTACATTGATGGAACATTCTCGTGGTAGGGGAGACAGGATCAGGATAGGGTTGCTGAGCATGGTCGGGAGAGCTATCAAAGACCTGGCCTGTGTCTGGGAATTTCTACTTAAGTTTACAGCTTGATTTCTCACAGGACCTTTAACTGCAAATCTGAGTTCTGTTGTCAATTCTCACATGTCACTGTGTTTCTCAGTGCTTCAGCTTTCATGGCCCTCATTTCGTTTCCACCAATTTCTACAATTTAAACATTTTTCACTTTATTATCAGGTGAACTTGCACTATGATGTCTTCCTTAAGGCCTAGACTGTTCGGACAATCTTTGCGCCAGGATACCCTGTGGGTGACAGTTTAGCGCTATACAAAATTCCCTTACATTACATTAATCTGGTTGTGCTATTAGCTGCAAAATTTAAGCTTTATCTCCATTGTGCACACTGTAAAAGCAATAGTGTTACTGGACCCAAACAACCTGACCATCTGATACTTGGAATGCCACGGAACATTGGCCTCCCCAAGCCGTAACGCCTACTTGGGGGTTATTTACTATTGTTTTGTTGCATGGTGTAATGCAAAGTACTAAATTGATTTATGTATTTTAAAAAAGCTAGCGAGTGCAGTGCAAAATTTCACTGCACCACGTGAGCGTTTGCCTAACGCTTAGTATATCTAGAGCCTTGTCTCTCTGGGTAGACATGGATGAGCAGACAATGCCTAACTCAAGGGACGTGGTATAGGTTAAGTCAAGGTACTTTATAATGCAATCATCGCAGTTGAAATATAGAAGTCAATGTCTAGTAAGAGTTATGATTACGCAATGCTTAAATAACAATTCAAGAGTTTAATGGGAATTAAAATGGCAGTAATGTCACAAAACGCAATACAAAATACAACTGTTCTGTAAACAAAATATAGCAATTAAATGAAGTCCCTAGCTAAGCAGAATACAATTACAAATTACAAAATATAATTGCACTGTGAACAAAACATAGCAGTAAAATGAAGTCCCTAGTTAAGCAAAATAACCTCGAATGACAGCGATCATTGACAGAGACCTAAAAGAAAAGAGCACAATTTCACAACAGTGCAGTTCTGGAAACAACAGCAAAGAAAACGAGCAGTCAAATACAGCAAAAGGTGGTGCAGATGCAGGTACATCTTAAGGATTTCAGGGGCCCTGGGCCAAACATAATAGGGGGCCCCAGTTCGGATCAGCTTAGAATTTCTGATCTAATTTCAGCTCTTTCATGCACACTTTGGCCAGGTCACTGATAGTGCACAGGCAAATTAATCCAAATTCTAAATGTTTTTAATCTTATATTCAAGGATAGTGACATGTTTCAACATTATAATACAGCAGTACCGTACTAAATTTGCAAATAATCTTTGTGACCTTGAACCATTTCTGATATGTGAAGATCTGTTTTGACATGAAAGAAACTGTTTTATGGATTGTGCATGGTGTTAAAAACAAGAAACATTTCTCTGTCTGCAATAGCCTCCCATATAACACCTACACTCAAAATAAGTTAAAGGAAAATGGTATTTAAATCAATCTGTTTAAGAATTATTCAAGGTTGTGAGGGCAAGACTCTCTGCAGAGCTGGCTCTATCCCCCATGAAAGGCTGGCGACCTGGGTTAGGGTCCACTTTTCCCATGCCTTAAAACGTCTCTGATGGCACGTGCTTTACAAGTTGAGTCACGACGCAGCTCACTTGGATTTCTACTTGCAATATTTTTTATAGTCTACCCCAGGCCTATAGTGAGCTCTGGAGGGGGATTTAAGGTTCTGTGTCTCTATCTAAGAACTCCTTAGAGTGGCTTGCAGCTTCCAACCAAGTAAGGTCGGTAGCACCATGGCAGGTCAGCAGAGCTATACTCGGGGCATCCAATGTGTTCCTAGTCAGGAGGAAATAGCACTGAGCTCCACATTCGAAAAGCACCAAAGGTTCTAAATGAACTAATAGAAATGGATGTCTCTACTTGGCATGGGTTTGCACCTTTGTCCAAGTAGGGACCCTTCTTCCTAGTCAGGGTAAGGGGGATACACTTCTAAAATAACCCTCTGCTCACCTCCTAAGTAGTTTGGCACGAACAGACAAGCTTATCTCAGAGGCAGGGTGTAAAGCATTTGTGCACGCATACAGTAACACAGTGAAAACCCTACAAATGGACACCACACCAGTTTAGAAAAAAAAGCAAAACTTTATCTAAACCAACAAGACCAAATACGACAAAAATCCAACATATAATACTGTACAAATAGTTACTTTGCAAGATAACCTTTAAATTGCAGAAATGTCCACAAAACACAGTTCTTCGGAGTCGGAAGCTCTGTCCGGGGCTACCGCGATGCTGAAAACAACAGAGTCTAACAATTCCAGCTGACCGCATCGATGATATGGCAGCTAAAGCGAAGACAGACTCAAAAACAGCACCTTTCTCATTGCGGCCGACACAATGGTACGAGACGGTCAGGGCAACTGTTGCGGTTGCGTTGCAAACAGATGGAAGCGGTGCAGGGTGCAGTGCCCTCACGATGCGGTGCAGGCAGCAACTCAGTGATGGTCATCCAGATGGCATCGTTAAGCCCAAGGGGTATGGTGCAGGGTGAGGTGGTACTCGCTGCAGTGCTGGCAGGTTATGGTGCAGGTGATGGAGCCGGTTGATGTACCGGTCGGGCAGCGACGGTGTCGGTAACATCCAGGCATGGTGTAGAAAGGCGGTGCGGAATGCAGTGCACACAGGATGTGGTCCGAGCAACGGCTCGGTGACGATCGTCAAGATGGCGTTGTGAGACCAAGGGCGGGCTGCAAAGTGTGGCAGTGCCTTCTGCAGGGCCTTCAGGACACAGAATTCTGCAACGGACTTGATGACTGAGAAAGTTGCCCTTGTCTTCTGTGACAACTGAAACCAGTGGTTCCAAAGACAGTGCCCAGAAGGATGTTGAGGTCTGTTCTGTTCCTGAGACCTCTTGAAAAGGGGGCAAGCTCCACTTCCAAGCCCTTGGAGATACTTTCTCAAGCAGGATACACACACAGTTCCTCTCCTTGGCAGAAACAGCTACTGCAGGCCAACCCCAGACAGCACATAGCAAAGGGGCAGTACTCCTCCTCTAGTTTCTTGCAGCTCTTTTCCTTGGCAGAGGTTCGTCTTGAAGCCCAAAAGTGATCTAAAAGTCTGGGTTCTGGGCCCCTCTTTTTATAATACCAAATCCTTTGTTCTCTGTGGCAGAGGAGCTCTTTGCCCAGCCAAAACCAGTTCTATCCTATCTGGTGCATCTTCCTGGCAGGAGGTTTGAACAGCATTGTCTAAGGTAGCCCAGGCCCATTCAGGTGTGAAAGAAATCTCATCCCCCTACTCTGAATACAGTCTAGGTCTATTCAGGCCAACCCTGTCTCACCCTGGAAAGGCAGGATACACCTAAACTCCCCCCCCCCCCCAATTGGCTGTTTGAACAGAATACACATCCCCAGCCCCTGTCACTCCCAAGCCAGACAGTCAATACACAACCTAGCAGAGGCACACCGGATGGTTAGGCAAGAAAATACCTACTTTTTAAAAGTGGAATTTTCAAACCCAGAATGTAAAAATCACCCTCACTAAAAGATGCATCTTAACATTCAGAGTTCAGGCACGTCAAACTTTGTTGTCCTATCTTGTTCCCATGGCCAGTTATGCTTATATGTTGTTATAAGCAAACTCCCTATTCTATCCTATGGAACAGATAGCTTCCAAAAGTGAAAAGCGAAATTAGCAGTATTTCACTATCAGAATATGCCACACACATCAGGGGTTGTCCTACCTTTCACATACACTGCACCCTGCCCACAGGGGTAAATTGGGCCTACCTTAGGGGTTGCTAACGTAACAAATGTGAAGGTTAGGTCCTGGCAAGTGGGTGTACTTGTCAGGTCGACATGGCAGTACCAAACTGCACACAGACACTGCAGTAGCAGGTCTGAGTTACATTTACAGGCTGCTTATGTGGGTGGCACAATCAGTGCTGCAGGTCCACTAGCAGCATTTGATTTACAGGCCCTGGGCACACACAGTGCACTGTACTACGGACTGACTAGTAAATCAAATATGCCAATCATGGAATCACTAATACATAACAACAATTTACAGGGAACACTTGCACTTTGGCACTGAACTGCAGTGGCAAAGTGCCCAAAGCGCCTAGACCAGCACAAATTAAGTCCAACACACAGCAAAATAACAGTAGGCAAAGGCAAAAATACAGGGGAAACCCATGCCATTGATGCAAGGGCTAACAAGGACCATGCACCTTGAAGTTAAAAAATGTGTAAAACAAGTTATAGGATTTTTAAAAATGTAAACAGCATTTATTGAGCGCATAGCTACACGAAGGCATAGCAGCACTAGTAGCAAGACAGAGCGGAGCAAAGTGGTTTAAAGAGAGGCCTTTTAGAACAGTCAAGTTTTGAGGAGATTTCGAAAATGGAGGTGACGAGACTCTGATCGAAGATGTACAGGAAGAGTATTCCAGAGTCTAGCTACGTTGTACGTGAAGGACTTTCCTCCACATCTCACCCTTTTGACTTTGGGAATTACAGCCAAGAAATCTCCAGGTAATAATTCTAGATTCAAGCACTTAGGACGTTAGTTACTGGAAATCAGATTCAGTTCATCCTCCAAGTTAATAAGATCAATATAATCAGGCTCACATACAGTTTTCATCCACAAAGAAGTTTCTGGGCAGTTATTTTCCCAGAACGCATTGCAGTGGTCTATGTTAGCGTGTAGATGACAAGGTACACTCTCTTGAGGCTGCTATGGTGGCAAACATTGTGTATTCCACACAGACATGTGTTGAAACAAAGAACCAGCACAGGACAAATTGGGGCATGGGCAGTATTAATCCTTTATTTCAGTTCAACATTATTTCGGCTTATAGCCATAAAAGCAGGAAGTACAGATAAGAAAAAGACATTTACAAACGGGAACTAAAAGAGTACATTTGACAACAATTGATCACAGGACACATTACAATTCATATATAGTGGGGCAGAGTAACAATTAATTCTGTGTAATTAATTATTCATATTACATAAAATCTAATTAAAACCGTAAAAAAGGTTGATTCTTTACAAAAAGCCAGAATAAAACCTAGATTAAAATCTTTATCTTCCAACCACCAAATTTACAAATACAATGTTTGCATATAGTTATTGGTAAGCTTGAGAAGTGCAATGCCGATGTTTTCAAGGCATGTACCCCCTTCTTACATTGCGACGATCATGATCAATACTTTAAAAGTTATGCTCATAATATTTGTGAATAGCCAAAACACATAAAATAAACACCAAAGGAACCCCCTCTGCCCCAAGCCTCTGGACAGTTGGTAAATTCCCTGCTTGTAGCTACTTCACTCAAAAAATGTTAATAAGCTACCACCAGCCAGGACATGAGAAGAGAGAAGCCAAGGGAGACTATTTATACACAACGCCTTCAGATGCACTATAGAGGTGGGTTGATCGATCACTAAGTATTGGATGTCACACAAAATGTGAAAAACAAGAAATACAGGAAACACTGGGATAAAAGAGTGGGAGAGAGTGACAGGCATGGAAGAGCTTGTGTAAGCAAACTGGAGATTCGTCCGTAAAACTTTTCCAGATGATGCATTTGACATTAAAACTGGGATTCTTAATAGTTCTTCAATGTGTAATGAATAAATATGCAAGGGGAAAAATATTCTAAAACATCCTACAATCTGTAAAGTAAATCTCTCTAGAGTCATTACAAAAACCTGAGCCTACCCAAATTTCCAATAGTGTAAGCCAAAAACCAGTGCTATTATGATCTGTCAGTCAAACTATTTTGTCAATCTAAGAAAACATGATAATGTAACACTTTAAGGGAAAGCATTTGCTATTTATGCTGAAATGATTGGAAAGCTCTCCCTCTTAACTTCAGTCTGAAACACATCTAGTGAAATTCAGAAACCTTTGAGACACTGGCTGTTTTCTCTCTAAATTATTTATTTCGCTGACCCTACAAAGCAGCCATGAAATGCTTTCATGCAGAGCCAAGAATCGGTAAATTACATGAGCTACATAAATAATTAGAGCAATATATAACTGAATGTAAGAATTAAATCCCGCTGCTGTCTGATGCAGCAGGCACAATTTAGAATTGTTGCAATAGCATACATAAGTTTGGCAGTATGAGTTAAGCCAAACCTAAAAATGGGTCCTAAAGTCGTTTCTCATCACTCTTTACTCTAGTACACAACAACCGGAAATTTGAAAAACACATGAAGGAAGAGACTGAGGAATATGGGTAAAGGTTGGATGCACCTAAGTAGGAGACATGTATCAAGAGAGAATACCAACATGTTTTAACGAACTATAGCATGGGGAGCAATAACTTTACACCATTTTCAGGTTGGATGTGGACCCCAAACCTCTTTATGAAAAAGTTCGGTCGACCTACATAATGTCAATCTAGGGGTGATACACATCAAAGAAATGTCCACTCATGAATAACTCAATTTTTTTAAGTTCTCAAAACAAAGAGGAAATCCAGTCAATGTGCAAGTCAGAAGTTATGGGAATCTAAACTCAAATTCACTTTAGTAGATAAAACAAATAATGCAAATTTTAACGATACTAATAATAGAGCAAAAGATACAGCCAAAACGGAGTTAATGTTGAAAATGTTTTTGATCAATTACACTCATGCTAGCCTGCACGCCGTCAATGATTAACATAGTTGCTGACAGAGGAAGCTATGACAATAAGGACATACTCTTACACATCTCATTAAGATAAGCAAAATTAAATAAATTCTGCAGGGTGGTGTTACAGAGGATCATTTTGGTTTTTGACATATCCCTGTCCCAGAATGCGAAAGTGGTCGTCCTCTTACACTTCAAAATTAGGAACTAATCTCATTACCCTTAACCAGGAAACAGGTGATAACCTCCAAACGTGTTAGAACCAAGCCTACAGCTATTAACGATTGTCTTCAAAGACCAAGGGCTTGATTTTAGAGTTTGGAAGATGAAGTAAAGGCAGTCAGGGGTGGACCACGTCCACAACCCTGTCATTACTCCACACACCAAAGTTAGAGTTCACCCCTAGCCGTGCGGTGAACTCTATGGGCATCAATTATGACTTTTGGTGGTGCCGGTGTCACACCACAACGCCAACGCGCCCCCCGCACTGCCACCAGATTACAACTTTTAAGATTATGTGGTGGGTGGCTGGTGTGATGGTTTCTGCTGCGTTGCCTTTGGAGTGCCTTTGAAAAAGACACAATGAGAACGCCATACAAGGTTCCTGTACTGCATGGACTGTTAAATCTATGCCGTGCAGCAACTACTGTGCATGCACACAGGGGGTAATATGTTGTGCCACCCTATGCGCATACACATGGCTTGAGGCACTGGGGGCCCTGTAGGGCCCTCCTTGTTTCCTCTCCACCATGATTTTCATGGTGGTGGAACCGCCGTAAAAACCATGGCAGAAAGGAAACTCATAATATGCTTGGCAGGACCCGAAAGTCCTGCCAAGCATATTGTGGCTTCAGGACTGCTGCGCCACCTCCAGTCGACAGTGGTTCGCTGGCAGCAGTCCCATGGTGGTCTGATTGCCCAAGTCATAATAGGGCTTTCGGACTGGCAGCACCGCGAATCCACGAGTCCAGCGGTGCTCAGACCACCAGACTCGTAATTGGGCCCTATGTGTTTTTATGAACCACTGTCCCAGCGGTTCATACAAAGCCATCTAAACATTTGGTGCATCATTGGTGATGGACGCTTACCCCAAACTTTTAAAGGTTTTTCATTTTCCAGAAACAAACTCCAAAGCAAGATTTGAAAAGGTAAAAACTAATGGGCCCAACACCATGTGTGTTTCTTCCATGGTGTGGGGTCAATTTTTATTTTTAGTGTCCCTCGCTGCCAGGATATTCCCGTCAGCAATGGGCAATAAAAAAATGAATGCTGCCAGGATATTCCCGTCAGCAATGGGCAATAAAAAAATGAATGCTGACAGCTCACTCTAAAAAGGGCAGATGTTCTGATGGCAACCTTCACGGCCAGCACTCCCTCTGGCCATTGGAGGAGGATTTACACTGATGGAGCAAATTTGCCTTTTTTGTCGTAAACCTAGTAGTCCTCCTTACTCAAAATTGGGCAGGAGGTCTAAGAGTTTAGTGGACTGGGTACTCTGTCACCATTGCAATGGCGTACTCCGCCTAACAAAATCTAAATCGGGCCCTAAAACAGTAGTTGTCCATGGAAAATATCTCAGTTAATCAGGGTTTTTTTGAAAGATGGAGGCAAATTTGTTATCGTTTCCTTCAAACTAATTAAGAGATCCTACTGCCACAAGATGTTGCAAGGCAATATGGACCAAATCTGAAATCAGGACGGCTCCATCTCAAGGAGTATAGTGAAACGGAAGGTTGGATTAGGAGGGGATGCAAATTAATCTCTTGGGATTCAATAAAAAGAGTATAGTCCAAATTCAAAAAGAGTGGTATAGAAATCGGTGTGACATACTCTTCTAGTATCTTACCTCACTAGTGAATTTCAGGAATAAACCAGAACTGTGGAGTTAGCCAGGTGTAATAAAAAAAATTGTGAATCAGATCCACTGATTATACATTTGGCAGCTGACAAGGCCTTCACATCACATGGTTAAATTCATTGTAAACTGATTGCTTGCTCTATTTTTGCTCCTGTAAGAAAAATAAACAATAACTATTAAATCAATAATTTTAAACAAAGTATTGTTTCTTCCTAGGTCATACAGAGGCCATAATTTCTGAAAATATTTGGGCCTTTGCTCCAGACGGTTTTTTGAATGGTGTAGAGAGCCTTTCACTAAACCCTAATGTCTACTAGAATGCAACAGAATGCTTTAAGGACAATTTCGATAAGGCTATGCTTGAAAGAGTTTAAGCTTGGTTCTGATTCCCTTTAAACCTGGTGATATGTTTCTTGTGATGGTCGATGGAGAGGAATAAAAATACCCACAATGTTTCCTGAAAAACTCTCATCAACTCCATCCAGTGGTCGAATTGGAGTAGTGGAAGACTTTTTCAGGGTAGAAAGAACAGAAGTTTACAATCTTAAATAAGAATTTAAGTCTTGCTTCTAGGAGGAGATGTGGCCCAGTGACTAGAACTGTCAACCTTGGAACTCATGGACTCAGGTTTGAAACCTTTTCCCTCAGTGTTTGGCTCAAAAGTATATGATTCTGGGCAAATTACTCACCCTCCATGTGGCTAAAAAAGAATTTGTGGTTAAAATGTTTGAAATGTATTTGGGTCATTCCCGCAAGATGTAAATAATTGTGTAGATCAGTTCCCAGCCCTTCCCCGTGTAATGTGCAGTACTATCAGCCTGATTCATGAAGCGAAATAGCGCCCGCAATGGCTGCGAAAACGCAATTGCGGGTGCAAAACACGGAATCGGCATTCAAGTACGAAATAGCGAAATCGCAAAAAAATAATAGCGACCGGAATAGCGATTACGCTGTAAAAGTCGCAGACTCCGGGAAGCCGAGCATTAGCGATAATGAAATAGCGACCAACCACGGAATCTGCGAATTGAATAGCGAAACGCAATATTGTCTCAATCGGCATTCATGAAAGAAATACATTAGCGAAAAAGCGCTAAATCGCACATTTGCGCGGCGCAATTTAAGGACAACTCAAAGCAGGTGGTAACCATAAAAGCCATGATTAACCAAATTTTGAAAAACTGTTAGCCAATCACCAACAGGTCCAGGCCTGACCAATCACACATAAGGACATTCAGCAGCAGCAATAGGCGTTCCACAATGCCTGGGATGTACATGGTGGTGAGGCGGCGAAGGCTACAGCGAGCAGCACGGAGGAGACGCATGAGGCAGGCAAGGATTTACCGGCAGCGGGTCACCTTGCTGGGGCAAACCAGAGAACAGATTTATGCTAAATACAGGCTGAATGGGGAAATGATCACCTGGCTGATACAAGAACTCGACCCCATCATGCAGCACCCAACAAGGCGAAACAATTCTGTGCCCACACATGTGCAGGTATTGTGCAGCCTGCACCTCCTGGCATCCGGCAGTTTCCAGGGCATAGTAGCCGCTGCTGGGGGGATATCCCAGCCCACCATGTCACGCTGCCTCCACACTTTTGTTGACGCCATGCTCACCCAGCTCCACCGGCACATCACATTTCCGACGAGCCAACAGGATTTGGACCTCACAAAACTACAATTTTATAATGTTGCCCATTTTCCCCATGTCCTTGGCTGCATAGACTGTACCCACGTAGCCATCTGCCCACCAGCTGGCACGGAGTATATGTACCGCAACAGGAAGTCGTACCACTCCCTCAACATACAGATGGTCTGCAATGCCAAGACCATCATCACTGACATTGTGGCCCAGTACCCAGGGAGTACCCATGACTCCTTCATCTTCAGGCACAGCGGACTCCACACACGACTGATCAGGGGAGAGTTTGGGGAAGGACACCTACTCGGTAAGTACACTTTGTCGACAATGTCACATTGCTATGAAGTAACTGCGCTGCACAGGCAATCAACATCTGCTCCTCTCATACAGGTGACAGTGGCTACGCCCTACGGGAATACCTCCTGACCCCTTACCTCAACCCTGCCACACCTCAGCAACGCCGCTACAATGTTGCGCACATCCGGACAAGGAACTGTATTGAAAGGACATTTGGCCTGCTCAAGAGCAGGTTCCGTATACTGCACAAGACAGGTGGGGCCATGTATTACAGTCCTGCAGCGTGCTGCCGCATTGTGGCTGTCTGTGCAATGCTTCATAACATTGCAACCAAGCGCCGGATACCAGTTGACATCTCAGGCAGTGAATCTGAGGGGGACGACCGGCCACCAGCACATGCGCACCATGCACGCGGGGAGAACCCAGCTGAAGGCCACAGACGTCGCAACCACATCACAGCTAACAATTTCTAGCCCACCCCCTTCCCCCACCCCACATATCACAATTGCATGCAAACTGTAATGATTACACAAGGCGTATGTGTGCACCAAAATAAATGTATTTGTTATTATCACAAAAAATAATGGGTCTTGGAAACAACTATTTACAAAATGCAGTATTCATGCATACTGCATGACACGGTCCATGGCAGGCTTAAGTTCAGCCTGCGCCTGTGTCCCTGACACAATGTCATTGGCGCCTCCGGCGCACAATTTGCATGCGCCTGGGAGGCTCCTCCTCCTCCTGGGCAGCTGGAGCAGGCGTAGCCCTTGTGCTGCGCCTAGGTGGGGGGGCCTGCGTGGCAGAGTGGCTGCTGACACTGGAGGCACCCTCACTAGCATCATCACCCCCCACAATTGCCGGTAGCACAGGTGCGTGCAGTGCGGTGACGGCGGTGGTCAAATGCTCCAGCACCCGGGTAATATCTTCGCAGCACTGGACCAGTTGGTGCTGCTGGGTCAGGGAGCGCCGCGCAAGCAGGGTGGTGGCATTTGCCGAGACATAATTGGAGCGGCTGTAGGTGGACAGCCGGCTCAGCAACTGGTGGTGGCGCCTGCTTGCAACACTGCGGTGCTTCACCAGCGCTGCAGTGTTGTCTTCCATAGCCGCCGTCATGCGGTCCATGGCCGCCGTCATGCGGTCCATCCTCTCCCCGACTCCAGCCACATTGCGGCCTATCTTATGGAGCTGGAGCTGGATTGCTCCCTGCTGCTGGGACTGCCGCTGGTGTATGCGGAGCATGCGCCGCTCCACGCTCAGGCAGGCATGGAGATGCCCATTGCCCCGCCTGCTGTTGGGCCGCTGTGTAGCGGATGTGGCTGGGCCAGATCTTATTGGCCGTGCTGCAGGTGTTGTTGCAGCTGGTGTTGCAGGTGCCGCAGCCACTGGAGGCACATTGGTGGGGTGCCTGGCTCTGGCAGACGGTGGGCCTGCAGGTGTTGATGCAGCAGAGGCGGGGGGCCTGGCCTTGGCACCCGGTGGGCCTGTAGGTGTTGATGCAGCAGAGGCGGGGGGCCTGGCCTTGGCAGCCGGTGGGCCTGTAGGTGTTGATGCAGCAGAGGCGGGGGGCCTGGCCTTGGCAGCCGGTGGGCCTGTAGGTGTTGATGCAGCAGAGGCGGGGGGCCTGGCCTTGGCAGCCGGTGGGCCTGTAGGTGTTGATGCAGCAGAGGCGGGGGGCCTGGCCTTGGCAGCCGGTGGGCCTGTAGGTGTTGATGCAGCAGAGGCGGGGGGCCTGGCTGCTGGTGTTGGCGCTGCTGCAGGGGCTGGTGGCTGTGTCTCAGGTAGGGATTCCTCCTCCTGGGCCTCCTCATCGATCAGCAGCCTCTCACTGTCACTGCTGTCTCCCGCACCTGTGAGGGTAAGTGGATACTCATTAGGTGCATGTGACTGTCAGACGTGCAGATGTTACATGCATGCTGGGTGTCATTCCCTGGGTGGCTGTGTATTTGCGCACTTTGGAACCTTTCTGGCCGCATTGTGGTACTACTACATTGTGGACATACTACGTCTCCCACAATGCTTCAGGGCATTTCCTGATGCACAACATAGGCATGACTAAGGGCCAATGAGTGAGCCTATTTGGTCAGGGGCGGTCATAGGGGACAGGGTCGCAGTCGCATGCCACTTACCTTGGGTGTCTTGGGTGGGGCGGGAGGAGTCCAGAGGGGTCGCGCCAACACACGCCTCCCTCTCCAACGTGTCCTCTACCTGGTCCTCCAGGGGGGTGTTGGGTGGGACAGTCGGTCCACCACCTCCGGTGCCTGATGCCTCACCAAGGCGCTCCGCAACCCTCTCCTTGGCACGGCCTCGGAGGTCGTACCACCGCTTTTTGAGTTCCTCCAGAGACCTGTCCGCAACGCCCACTGAGTTCACACTGGAGGCAATCCCAACCCAGATCCTCCTCTTCTCCTGCTCTGGGACCCTCCGGGAGTTGGCACCAAACAGCTGGTCGTGGTTGGCCACCACCCCTTCGATGAGGTTCTCCAGCTCCTGTTCGGAGAATTTCAGTTTGCGCTTGCGGGCAGCGCTGTTGCTGGGGCCTGGCTGGGGTTCCTCCGACATGGCGGTCGCTATTTCGGCGGGGTTGTGAGTCGCTAACGGCAGTTTAGCGGCAGCTTTCGGTCTTCAACACTCGACTGATAGCGTCACTGTGTTGTTTGGGGGTGGGATTTGGCTGCTTCCTGGTTGTGATGTCATCACGGTGCTCGTAATGCGTCTTCCCGTTTTCCAGATCCCGCGAGATAGCGACTCGCATTCCCGATCCCACGGGATTGCGAGTCGCTATCCCGTGCGATCGGGATTGCGAGTCGCTATCCCGTGCGATCGGGATTGCGAGTCGCTATCCCGATCGCAGGTAGCCGGAAATAGCGATTTTTCTGCGTTTTTTGTCGGTCGCTAACGGCTTTAGCGCCCGCGTGCGAGTCGCTATTTTTTCCCCGAAAAGTACATGAATGCCGTTTTGCGTTTCCTCAATAGCGAGTCGCTATTAATCGCTATTAGGGACACGCAAAACGGCCCGTACATGAATCAGGCTGTATGTTCCTTCACAGCTAGGATTGACGTAGAAATACTAATATATTCATACTGAGGACTATCTCCTTCAACCAGTGCAACATATGGTCCAAGCATGAGGTAATAGTAGTTAGTTGGGTCGACAGCAGAGCAGGTACGGTACACCAACTCATTTTTCCAGCCTTTCCAACAATATTGCATTATCAACAGTGCCACTGAAATTAGAAAGGAAATGGGTATGATAGGTGTTTTTACGTCCATTGAGCAAAGTAGCTCTTCCTTGATGCTGGCAAAGGCAGCTCCATTGACCCTGGGTGGTCATAAAGAGGATGTTTTAATTTTACATTGTACATTGGTTGTTACAGAACTGAAATAATTATTTTCCGATTGGCGGTTGTGTTTTTTAAGGATGGTGGCAATGATGGTACTTTTCAAAGGACTAGGAAAGGATGAGGTATGTTTCATGTTTGTAGTTTCAGTCTCAAGGGAGGGAAAGAATTGCTTGAAGCATGCAGATGATCATAGGTTAGTAGGGGAGTTGGGCGCTTGTGTCTCATCGGCCAGGTTAAGCATCTTGGCAGTCTTCAAAGAATTGTTTGAGATACAAGCAGAATGTAATGGGGGTTCCAATGTTGGATGATAGAGCAGTTGTATACTGTAGATTTAGGCGATTTTGGACTGCCAGAATGACAATAGATTTTGACTGTGTTGTTGTGATATATATGATTTGCTTTCAAGGTCTTTGAATTAGACAGTACCTGATAAAAATTGAAAACTTCTATCATACTGGAATCTGGCCAAAATGGCACAGTAAACATATAACGCCATCATTTAATTAGAATTTCAATTTTTTCTTGATGTTTTGGGTTCAGAAGTTTCTTAAGGAGATCCAGAACAAATGAGTAAACTGCTTCGAATTCAGAGCTTGTTGTATACGTTGGCAGAAAAGGAACTCTCTCACAATGGCGACTGAGTTCCCTGTCCTCCAAAACAGTGGTCTGCCAACCTAATTTATATGCGGGCAAACCATAGGTTTGGCTACGGCTGTAACTACTTCTCCTCCATACCCAAACTTCCCCTACTGCACCGACGGAATAAGGGCTGTCGAAGAATTGCTATTTGTGCATCTGCCCAATTAGGATTGTTGGACATTTGGCTCTTTTTTACTGTCCGTCGTCACTGCCAGGCAAACCCTTGTGGTAAGTGACAGTAAAACACAAAAAATGCTGAACTTCACCATGGAAGATAAATCAGAAAATGAAAAAGAAGCTAGTTTTGGGTAATGATCCATCATGTTGATGGACCTCTGCACCAAACTGTGAAAAGCATTGACAGTAACTACTGTGACGGTGGGTTCCTGCCATTGCTTTAGAAATGAACATCAGCGGAAAAGCCATTTGCTTTGTTGCCCTGGTAGAGAAAAGGACTGCCTGCTAAAATATAAAACTGGCCCTTAGCATAGATTTTTTTGTGCTGCGTAAGAACTGTGGTCATTGAGAAGGGACAAGGGGAACCCATTAGATCGCTCGGGACCATGGGTAGCAAGTATTCAACAAAACAACAAGTGGTCCTGAGCATACGAAAATAGGGAAAACCATTTAGATATATATAGATCACAATGGAACTCTATATAGTTCAAGGTTCCTTGACCAGCCGGCCAAAGAATATTTATTGGTTCAATAAATTTATAATCTCAAAGATACAACAAATAACCCGAGAATCACGGGTTACAAAGGGCACAGTCCTGTGCCTTGCACGGAGGAGAAGAGTGGGAGAGTAGAGGTAAGTGAAGAAAATTAATCAGGCAAACAGTGTGAGCTTGCAGGTCACTGGTATAAGTTATACATTTAGCAGTGTATCCTGGAGTCATTCATACAGCCAATAGTATCAAGGAAGTACATGTATGAACTACTCTAAGGTCAACGTAAGAACTGTGGTGGCATGGGAGAAAAGATTTCCTCATCAGTAGAGAAGGGTGTGTCTCATGAAATGTCGAAGGAAGGGCGTCTTGAATTCTATTTGTATTTGTCATATAAAGGAATTTCAATCGATTGTTGGTGTCCAGCACCTGTACTGTACCTTAAAAACGCTACAGCCATTTTGAAGTAAGTTCTATCTGAACATGGCACCTCCCGTGCGGGCAGGTGCCTGCGCTGCACACATCAATAACCTCCTCACGTATTTTCCCTCCCGCTCTGGACACGTTCCGTGTCCTCAGTTTGCGATGAATCCGGGGATGTGGTTCTTTTTGTTAATCTTTTCACAGATGTTGAATAATACACTTCCACTACTAATGCTTGCGCATTGTCTCGCCATTTTCTTTAGGCTGAAAAGAGGTAACGTGTGCGTCCTGTAAAAGAAACCCTTTGTTTCTTTCTGTTCCAACGGAGTGAATGAACAGCTGTGTTCTCCACAGGCCACTTCAGAGCTGCCATGTCGCACGAGCCGCACACCCAGGGGGAGCGCGCGCATCAATCCGCGGCTGGCCAGGTGCTGTCCCATTATTCCAGCGCATTCTAAATACACCACAACCTCTGGGAGATTAGCAGCGTGGCTATTACGAAATATGTAATTCATTTTTAAAAGAGCTCCTACAATAACATGTTTCTTTTGCAGATGAAAGCAATACTTTTGAACTGTTTTAACCTGACTGCCCCAAAGCGCCCCTTTTGTGAAGGGAGCTTATATTTTACAGTGAGAGTACAAATAGGCCATTACTTTTTAACTGCACTACCCTTTTCATATGGGCGCACAGTACATTAAATGTTACTTATCCGCTATGCTATCGTATACATAATCCAAGAGTATTTAAAAACAGAATCCGAGCTATTGTTAAAACATAAGCATTTATTGGGAGGGTATTAACATTCTGCCAACATGTTGTTACTGCTCCTTCAGTAATTTTCTGCACTCACAAAAAGGAGCTTCAAAAAATATAAAACAGGAGCTTCAAAAAAATATAAAACAGTACCCCGTGAAGTTTAACTCGGTATTTAGCAGGAAAACGCCAGTAAAGTTCAAATGGCAGAGCCTTACAAAGAGGCGCCATCGGGAGAGATAAATGCTGCTTGCACAATGCAGGTTTACAAGCCAAAAAGGGCAGAGGGCAAATGGTATTTGTGTAAGCCAGTACTGCTGGCTGCACCGCCGGCAAGAGTGTCTCGAATCAGAACAGAAAGGCCCCAGCGAGTCTCATACGCAACATGTGCCCTCTGCATGCACCTGCCTTTGTGGGGCATTCTGGGAAGAATAGCAGATGAGTGGTCATTACAAAACACATGTTAAACAGGCAGCTCTACGCTTCGTTGAACAAACATCTCATTGACAGATTTATGGTCCAGTCGCAAACTGTTGTAAAGAAACAATGTGGATGGATCTTCCCCAATGGATGCCATTGTGGGCAAAATGGCGCTGGAAGTAACTCAACATTCCAGAATCTCAGAGTTATTTTGACATGATGACCTTAGTTAAGTTTCCTGAAAATCGAAAGGCTGTCTTAATTTGTGAGTTTAATTGATGTAATATGTTTCCTTGCTTAACACAGCAGTGTCTCAGTATCATAACATAGTTTGCATCTTTCCTCGTGGTAGAATCAATATATAGCGATTCGATTAAGAACCTACCAACAAGCAAAGTGGACATTTTTTGTTGACGTTGTGGAAAATCACTCTTTTAGCTCCAGTGCTTAAAAGGTTATGAAAGTAAAAAGAATGAGAAAGTATGTGAAAGTTGAAAAAGTTGATTTTTATGGAAAGTCATACCACAAGGAAAAGACTTGATTAGGATGCTCCCAAAATGTATATAACTGATATCATGAGCACTCGATGGGCGAGCAAAATGCTAACAATTACCAAGTAGAAATAGTAGTACACAGTAAATGTGTCAACACTTGCCCAATTCAGACTATCTAGCTTTAATAAGTCGAAGATCTGCAACAATGAGGTAGATTTATGTCTCTTTGGGAATTAACAAACATGCCATAGGTAGTCCTGGAATTCGACAAAAGATTCGAGGAGTGCTTGCACTGGTCAATATTTACTCTTGTTATTTTTCTGCTAAGGCCACCCTTGAGAGTGGTGCTTTTACCCCTGGAGTGTTCACTGGGGGTGTGATACTGACAGGACCAATACAAGTAAATCAGTGTCACTTGACATCATAATTATGGCCCAGAGACATGGAGCCCAGGTTCACCGATTGATGATTCACACACAATTTAACCCTGCAGTGCAGGGACTGTGGACAAGAGCCTGACCTCAACCATCCTAGCAGTATTGTTATGAGAAATGACACCTGGCCTAATTTTTCCCTATTGTGACTTCGAATTCTCACCCGGGCTCAAAAGCTTGAGAGGGGGAGACTTTTCCACCTGCCCGAGGAGGTGAAAGCACGACAGAAGGAGACAGAGTATTGTAGAGTCCATTGTATATTCACTATTCCAGAGACAAATATTTTCATTGTCAGATTTTGATGTGAGAACTACCAGACATAATAAGGGATTCTTGCTCTATGGTATCCTCATGCACAATCAGGAAAACTCATATGGAGGGCCTAAGTGAAACATCTAAAGAAATACGAATAACATAAATAAGCATTTGCATACAAAATATACTATGAGTGGTTTAAATTAGCATTTAAGGGCCATATGTATCATTGAAATTTGCATTCTCAGAAGCCGAAATTCACAGAATTTCGGCCTTTGCGAATGCGAATTCGCAAAATGATATGTATGAAGGAAATCCCGATGCAAAATAAGGAATTGCAAAATTTGCGATTCCTTATTTGGCGATTGCATTTAAGGAGTCGCAAATTTTGCGATTCCTTAAATGCAATGTAAGAAGGCAAAAAAATTTGCTAAATGGCCTTAAGGAATCGCAAATTAGCATCAACTTCTAGTTGGTGGTAAGTTGCGAATTCCTTGAAAAATGCAAATTTTAGCATTTGTCAAATTGCCATGAGACGCACATACATGCCCTTAGGGCATGTATGTGCACCACATGTGCACCTATGCTTATTTCAGGGGTGCAACAGCGTGTCATTTGGACACCCCTGCACCCTTGAAATTATTCTCAATTTGCGATTAGCAAATTGCGAATCGCAAATTGAGAGAAAATTCCCATTCCTTCCTATGGGCCTCCTGGCCCATACAAATGAATGGGAAAGTATTCCTTAATTGCGAATTCGCAATTTGCGAATTCACAATTAAGGAATATCAAGAAATCGCAAAAAAAATCGCATTTTTCTTGATACATACCATTTTGCGATTCTGAAATAGCGATTTCTTAAAAATCGATATTACAGAATCGCAAAATGGTTCCTTGATACATAAGGCCCTAAATCTCTATATTCTCCAAAGGAAAACCAGTTTTTCCTGCAGAAAAAATATTTAGCTTTCTTCCTTTTTCACAGTGGTGATGCGGTTGCCACTGGCTTAAGCTTATCCTCTGGTGAGGGTGATGCACTTAAGACAGAACGAATGCCAAATGGGACCCCATATGAAGCAACCTGCTCAGCAGTCTTTTTTGTTCTGAACAATGAAACCTCCAAAACAGGGGTTTCATTGTTGAGAACTAAAAAACATGTCCCTGACACACATAGAGTTTTCTCACGAATATTTTTCTATTTTTATGTCTGGGAATGCTAGGTGGTCCTGGTCAGAAAACAAAGTGGTGTTAGCACCTCCCTAAATGGGAGAAGAAAGCAGCTACTGTGACCTGAAAGTCCAGTGGCAGATGGGCTGCTGTGTCCAAGGGTTACAATGGTAAAGTCAGGTGAGACTTCGCCATTTGAATTCTGACGCTTCCCCTTCCTCTAAATAGGGTTGGAGATTGTTGGGTCGTAGTCTTGACAATTTAGGCGGGGTTCCCGCTCTACCGGACTTTAAATGAAGTAATATTTAAATATTTTATTGTAATTTTCATTGTGTGAGAAAAGCCATCTTTTTGCATGGGCATCCCCATTTTTTGCTGAGTGGTATTGATGGTTTCTGAACTCTGCACACTGGGGCACTACTGACCAGTACTGACTGAATGTTCTTTGATCCCTAAAAACACAGCACATTTGGCTAATCCCTAACTGACCTATTTAACTTTTCAGTACAACTATGGAATGTGGTGCCAGAAAATTGGCACCTGTGACTTGCATACCCAAACTGTGCCATCTACTAGGCTGATAAGAGAAACAGGACGTTGGGCCTACACACAAATCCCAACTGCCACAGCTTTTAACCCTACAGATAAACCTGTGAGAATATCCCCTATTGACAGGAAGGAACTCTACTTTTAAATATTAAGTAAGTCACCCTTAAGTAGGCCTTGTTGCAAAGAAGGTAGAGTGCCAAGTATTTCAAAGTAGAATATGTAAGAATTTCATGTTGGCATGTTCCACAGTAACTCTCCTTTAAACCTATTTTCTCTGTGCAGTGCTGTTGCTGTTCCTTTGAGAAAAAATAAAGTGCATTAAAATACTATTTTTCCTATCTTGGTTTGAGATAAGATAAATAATTCATTCAACCATGCCACTGTTTTAGTATTTATTAAAAATTAACTGCAACGTTTGAAATTCAGTGGTGAAATATACAAGAAAAGTAGCTTTTAGAATCTTTGGGCCTGATTACGACTTTGGCCCAATGGCGACGGCACAATTCCGCCTCCGCTGCACCAAAGTCGTGAAAGCATCCCCGACCGCATTACGAGTAAAAAAAAATTGTAACTCGTAATACGGCGGGTGGTCCTTTACTATTCCCATGGCGGTGCCAGGAAAACAGGCACCACAATGGGAACAGCAAAAAAGTTTCAGCTTGGCATGGACATGGATGCCCATGCAAAGCTGGAACTTTGTGGATGTACAGACGGGGGAGGCACATGTTCTGTCCCCCTGAAAGTATCCCCATGGCAGGGGGCCATGTGTTCCTGCACTGCCAAACTTTTCATGGTGGGGCTCCGCCATGAAAAGGCTGGTGGTCCAGGAGCTCGTAGTATGCTGAGCGCGACTGCGTCAGTCTCCCCTCAGCATATTGTGTTGTGGCGCTCCTGCACCAGCGCCAGGGTTGTGTCCTGGCACAGCTGATGGTCTACCGCTGCAATGGCTTTAGAAGTCGTAATACAGCTGTGGGACGCCACTGCTGCACCACCGCAAGTCTGGCGGTTGTGAGACCGCCAGACTGGTAATCAGGCCCTTAGACTTTGTCTGCCTGAAGCTCTAACATGCTAGTTGGCAGTATCCTGCAAGCACCAGGTGCCTATCAGTGATTTTCCCTTGATGAACTGTGAAAATTACTCCGAGACTCAGGAACATTAGCTTGGACCTTTTGTCAGAAAGACCTGGGTGGAAGGCATGTGACTCATCCTATTTAAGGAAAGGTAGTTAGGAAATATTCAGGATCTTAATTAACTTGAAAGGGACTAGGGTGAGACCCTCCTATTCATTGTGATGTTCAAAGTGATACTTGGGAAAGAGAGGCCTTTTGATACCAGGGCACAGTGTAGCCATCCAGGCACCATCGCAGCGAGAGCAGGAGCTGGCCCCAGAATGAACTTGATGTGGTTGAGGAGAAAGGGACTGCTCACTTCCATAGACACACCCCTGGCTGGGAAACCAACCTTCTCCAAAGGCAGAAGGATTCTGCCATGTTGAATTTCACTTAGTTTAATTCACTATGAGATATCTTGCAGTAATACAAAGAAGATGTGCTGCAAAAGAGGGAGGTGTTGTCACTGGGAACTTTGTACCTGTTGGAAAGTGAGAGCACAGAAGTCAAAACCCAAACAATGGCTATGATTCCCACAAAAATGTCACCTCATCTCCAACTCACCGGAACATATCTGGACATGTGGAATAAAAGAAGAAGTCCTTGTGGCAACCTGAAGGGCTGGACCTTGTCCCACTTGCATCTAGGAGCAAGAGGCAACTCCAAAGATCATTTGGTTGACCAGCTGCATGGCTACAGAGACATCAAAAGCTGGATGCAGGTCCATTTTCCTGAAAGGAATAGTTGACCAGTTACAAATGGAGTTGGACTGGACTCCGCTGGTGGCCTTCGCTGGAGTGAGCCTTGGTTCCTAAGTGCTGTCCATAACATCCTGGGATGCTTAGAAGTGACCAGGAGGAAGTGGCCCATTAAGTCTGAAAAGTTAGACATGGGAATTTTGGGGATTTCCATGACCCCCGGAGCTTCAGAGAGGTCTCACGATAAAGGTTTACTGATTTGGGAGGACTTTGTTGGGTATAGCTCTAGACTTGCCCTGCTGGAGTATTTTGCACATCAAAAAAAGATTAAAGCCAAAGACAGAAATCTTGACCAGATCAAGGCTAGAAAAGTATCAAACTGACACACTTTGAATTAAACAGCTATTCCTGCCAAAATCAATGGCTTCAGAAGGACCTTGGACAGCAGATATTCTATTTTGGGTGGACTTCAACAGATAAACCCTCCAGCCTTGCAGTGCTGGATAATTTCAACTTGAATAAAAAAAAGACTGTGTCAGAAGGTGTGGTAAGTTCCTTTTAGGGCCCCCTTATTTTAGCCTAACTGCACATTTTTGGCCACTTTTGCTTTGCTGATCCACACATAGCATGTTAATTTTGTTCCATGATATTATTTTAGAAATACACTGTACATGTTATTATAATTCAGTTCTTTTTCTTGGGATTCAGTCTGAAAATGTCATACAAGATCAAACAACATGGTGCCCTGTTTTGTTATGATAGGCCAGCAACATCTCCTAACATTTAGGCACAAAACAAAGGCACAGCTGCTGTTTTCCAACACAGAGCTTTTGTTCATATAAACCATGACTTGCCTTTTGGAAAAGAGAGTGGAGAATTCATGCAGAGGGGAAGATCATGAAACGGGCTCCTTAGCCATGCGTAAATGTAGTTTTCGCTGACGATGCAGACCACCTAACTATAAAATACGAAGTATGGGGTCATGTTCTAATCCTAGAGATCCTTGGTATATTCCTGTGCTTACATTGTGAGGGTTGGTTTAGACAAATATATAATTTGTCATGATAGGGCTTTTCATTGTGTACAGTTTGCTTGTTGTGTTTATTACTTGTCTCAATTGTCTATGTTTTCTAATCAGAGCACAATACTTTCAATAACTATTATAAACTTTCCTCATATTTTTCTTTTGTTTATTATGGACATGCATGTGTGAGAAGCAAAAGGTGATGATATGTTTCCATGGTTCTCTTGGGGACTGGAGTGTTGTGTTCTAAGTTGCCAATTCACCTGTTACTCTGGGTAGGTTAGGAAGGCACGTGGGGAACTAGTTGCTGGTCAGATTTCCTTATGTGGTATGGTGACTCAGAACCCTACATTCTGATGTCCTATGATCCGAGGCACAGTTCTGTTTTCAAACAGAATCCCTGCAACAAAGACAAAATCTTTGACTGGTACAACCCACTTGGTGCCTTTGTCTTCCACGTCATTGCAGTCAGTCTGCAATCCATCTTACATCTCAGTCAACCATGACTAGTGAATTCTGATTAGTGCTTTACTTTTTCTTGGTGCTCTGTGCCCTAAAACCTTTAATATTCTATCTCTGGTTCTCTTTGCTGGATCTGAATCATTTTTGTTATTTCTCTTATCAAATTGTTCTTCATTTTTAGAAATTGATTGTGGGATTTTTATTGTGCTGTGTTGTGACTTTTTAATAGTTTTGTTATTTCTAAAAACATAACTATTTTTCATGAAGTCTTTCCACCCTGTGCCATAGCTACCAGGGTTTGAGATTAAGTTTAAATTATAGTAACTGTGTATTTAACCTGTCAGGAGTTTGGGACTTATTACTTCAGGTGACGTCACAGCAACCCCAACTAATAACCCATGTTCTTATACATTTTAAATGTTTTTGAATATCTGCAAAGTTACAACTTTGCATCTACTTATATATTTGAAGGCCACCCCATGTATCTCTGAAGGTAACAGCAACTTGTCTAATGACACCCCAACTCTGATCCCAACTGAATGATGCCATTATAAGTGTACAGTACATTTATACATTTCCACTTATCCTGATTCATTTAATCCCGACGAAGCAGAATACAATACTACAACTAGTAAGCCTGCCTCCTGCCATGCAGTATATGTGACCTCTTCTGTGTTACATGTTTGTCAGTCCTCTTTGTCCTTTGCCTGCATTACAGTTACCAATGGCAACCACCGAGTGGCCTGTGTGAAATCACATTTCGCATCATAATAGATTTGCGATGTAACTACGCAATTCCTCCTACCATTGGCGATAACTATAACTTTACTGCATGCAAATTAGCACGCACCCATAAAACATTGATATACTACCCTTGGCTTTAATTATAAGCGTTCACCCACACGATATCATCACGCTCATCGTCTTCTAGAGGTCTTCTCCAATCACCACTGTGGCATGCACTTTGTATGCACTGAGAGTCGGCACGACGTAACAGGCCAGTAAGAATGTTTTGCGCCTGACGCCCATTTATTTTCTCTCCTCACAGGTTTTTGTTTATGCTCCTTATTTTTGAGAGCTTTCCACCTTTGGTACGTTTTTACCATAGGTTCAGAAAGGATTTAGGATAGGGTGAGTCTTTTAGGGGACTCATACCGTCCATCTCCTTTGGTCCTGATGAATACCGGGAATCTTCCCTAATGGTTGAAACATGTTGACCTAATGCACTATAACAACACATACAGAGATACGTAGGTCGTAACCCTCCCTTCCAGTATCTCGCACTTTACCATTTTAATATTGTCCAGTTGCTTTTTAATAAAATTCACTTTTCCAAAGTTAAACCAGGACAATTTTTAACATCACCTTTTTTGCACGTACATCTCACAACCCGCTCCACTGTATTACAGGTGTTCAAGCACACCCTGGTGACGCTAGGCCACCAGGGTGGACCCCAATGATGAAGCATGTCACCACCAGGTGGTGAGTGAGGGTTTTTTTAGAAAAGGAACAATCATTCCAGTCTTGAAAAGCCTCCAGCCTATACGTCGGGAAATACTCCTTCTTTTGTTTTTCCATATCCTTGTCCAGGGGAACAGGAGTATTCCTCGTCCACCTGCAGTGGACACAATCCCTTACTCTCTCCTTTGTTTTCCCACCCTAGCTATGTACAACACCACAACATCCAAAAGAGAGAATGTAAAGATTAAAAAACAGTAAAAATTGAGTATCAAGTTCATATGTAATTTTAAAAACATACACCATTCATCTAAGTGAAAATAAATATTCATTATTTAACAGACTCTAAAAATAAATCACGGGAAACTATTATCTGAAGCTGGCAAGTTTTTCCCTCAGTCTCATAGCTATATTTAAAAAAGTGGCAACATTAAAAATTTCCCACACATTAGACAGCAGTTGAAGGTATAATAGGGCAGGTTTCACTTGTTTAAACCCCTTATCCTTTAATAGGGGTACCATATATTTTTTCCGTATATCAGTAAAGTAACCACAAAAGAACATGAAGTGGGCAGTATCCATTATGGAAAAACCATCACAGGTACATAATTTCAAGTCTGATACCTTGGTCCAGCAGGGGCGCCCAGAGAGGAGTAGATGACATTTGTTTAATCTAAACTTGGTTAATAAATATCTGTGGTTGGCATTAATAACAACCTTCAGATATAGTTCCAGATCATTGTCTGTAGTTACGACTAGCTGATGGGCTCTCACGGTGGGCTTAATCAACTCGGAGCCCTCTCTGTCCGTTCCTCTATAAAGTTTAAAAGCAGTCTTGACCCATTTTATGTCTGCCTTAACCAGTTTAGACGGCTCCTCGAATATTTCTGGGCACCCTAGTGAGACTGCGACCTTTTTAACATAATTTAGCCACGGAATGGATTCCCAATGTTCTAAACTAAGACAGTCCCTCAGGATCTCGTGGTTCACATCCACTTCTGGGTTCAACCAGACCATGATCAACTTTAAAAGGGGTGCAATGGCAATCCGATCCTCTAAGTATTCCACCCCACATTCTTGGTGAACTATAAAACCTGGGGTCGATTGTGGTACTGATAAAATAGACTTTAAGAATTTGTCCTCTTCCACCTGTAACAACTTAACGTTCTTAAAACCCCATAAATCTGCGCCATACATTGCTATGGAGACACATTTTGCATTGTACACCTGTAATACTGCCTGTAACGGTTTTACCCCCAGTTTACGGGAAAAACCCAGAACAGCAGAGATGGACCGAACAAATGCATTTCTTTTCTCGGACAGTTGAGGAAGCCAGGTGGAACTTTCATCAAAAACCACCCCAAGGTATGGAAATCTGGCTACCCTAGTTGACCTATTGCCATTACAGTGGAGTTTCATCAACTTCCTGTGCCTGCCCTTGGTGCCCACAGCCATGACGTGAGATTTGGTATAGTTGACGCTAAGATCCAAAGAGGACATAAACTCGTAAAAGGAATTTAAAAGACTTTGTAAACCTACTGGGGTGCGCGCAATGAGTGCGGCATCATCCGCGTATAATAATGCGGGGAGGGAAAACTTGCCTGCCTTTGGAATGTCCTTACAAACTGCTCCCAGGACACTGGCTAACTCATTAATATACAGGGTAAATAATAAAGGGGCTAACATGCAACCTTGCCTGACCCCGTTAATTATGCCTATCTTACCCGTACAATTTCCCTTGCGATCGTATCTCACTGTGGCTGTGAGGTCTCTATGGAGGTCAGCTAGAAAGTATACTATATTTTCGTCAATGCCCATCTTAAGGAGTAAGCCCCATAGCTTGGACCTGTTTACTCGGTCAAAGGCCAAGGACAGGTCCATAACTGCTATGTACAAACAACCTTGCTTAGCTATGGTATACTTTCCAATCAGTAATTGGAGGTTGAGGCTCTGATCTATCGTACTACGCCCCTTTCTGAACCCATACTGTAATGCTGACAGAGAGTTCGTTTCTTCAAGCCAGTCAGATAATTTGCACAGGACCACTTTGCCTAGGACCTTCACAGCGGAATCGATAAGGGAAATTGGGCGGTAATTGCTCGGCTCTTCTCTGTTACCTTTTTTAAAAATAGGTACAATTACCGACTGCGACCAGGTCGCTGGGATGCCAGATTTAGAAATTCTGTTAAATACGTTAGATAAAACTTTGGACCATATTGCTATGTTAGATTTAAAAACGTCGGCTGGAACGCCATCAGGGCCGGGGGCTTTATTGCTTGTCATTTTACTGATGGCTTCAGCCACCTCACCCTCATTCACCACCAAAATATATGGGTGACTAACCCCCAAGGTTGAATCGTCATCCCCTGTGGATACCTGTTCATAAACTGACTTAAAATGGGTGAGCCACTTGTCTTCCTGAATACCACAGTTTAAAACATTGTTGCTCGAGTCAACAAAGTAGGGTTGATTGATCACTGCCCAGAATTTGGCACTGTTTTTTATCACGGCAGTAGAAGTCAATTCTGCCCAGGTATCTTCCCTGATCTCCCGTTTCCTCTGTTCTACTGCTGCTTTATATGCTTTCCTTAACAGTGCCACGCGTTGT
Source organism: Lissotriton helveticus (assembly GCF_964261635.1). Lineage (NCBI taxonomy): Eukaryota > Metazoa > Chordata > Amphibia > Caudata > Salamandridae > Lissotriton > Lissotriton helveticus. Next base: position 1,535,681,685 of record NC_136067.1, read on the forward strand.
CTATCAACAGGCTTACATTTCAGGGCCTCCTTCAATTTGCGGTTGGCTACTGAACAGTTGTGGTTGAACCAACCAACTGGCCCTGGATCTTTAGGTTTGCCAGGATGTGTTAGGTCAGACATGATCTGGTGACAGACCTTTTGGTATGCCTCCACTACCTCACTGTCCCCAGCTTCCTTATCCATGCATGTACGCAGCTCCTCCCCTCTACTATTGGAGAGGTTACCTTGGAAATCCTCAGGGACAATTTTACACCATTTAATTCTACGAGCCTGGTCTGTTGCATGAATGTCTTGTTTGTCAACCATATTCCGTTGTGCCTCAGGTTTACTAAGGACACCTCTAACACGTAGAAAAACAGGGTTGTGATCGCTGAAATAAGACCAGACCGGAGAATAATCTACTATGTTACTACCTAGCATTAGACTTGTGAAGATAAAATCGATAGTTGCCCCACCACCATTTCCCTTAAAAGTTGGTATATCCACCTCATCCCCCATGGGTAACATTAAACCATTTTCGGCCAAGATATATTCCAATAGGATTCCATGCTCCGTATGCTCAAAATGAGCTTCGCTCTGTTCAAAGGGGGCAAAAGGATCATTGGACAAACATTTGTCTGGGCATCTATGGATATTGAAGTCCCTCAGTAATATTATATAGCATTCATTCTCCGACAGCTCCTTATAATCTGCTAAAAAGGAATGTAACACTGTCAGGTTGCTAGTAGAGGTGGCTCTATCAAAAGAATTGTAAAAATTGATAATTAAAACGTTATATGTCCCTTTACGGGCAATTTTAACTACCAGACAGTAGGGGGAACCTGATGCAATCACCGTATGTAGGCCGGAAATATTAGCTGCCACTAAGGTTACCAATCCCCCCCTCGCTCTTCCTCTAGTGGAAGCGACTGCGGGGAGGGAATAGGTAGTGTATCCATCCAAGGTGAATATGTTCTTTGTGTCCCACGTCTCTTGTAGGGCGATGATGTCTGCGGTCCCTATAGATTCCCTCCAAATGGGGTCATCGACTTTATTCCTTAGCCCTGCGATACTCCATGTTCCTACCTTTATATATCTATTATCTCTAGGAACTTCCATACCCGCTAGTTGACTGTTTGGGCTAGTTACTAAATCCCGACCTTTACCTAGCTCATGGACAACGGGAACAGGTTCACTGGTGTCCACACTTAATACCCCAGTCTCCGGTACCATATTAGCAGGTGAGACGGGATTGGTCCTATTTCCTTTATCATATCCTAGCACTTTGCCCGCCTGTTGTCAATCCACCCAACCCAGGTCAGACAAGCAATCATACTGATTTGTCATTGGGATATTACCAAAGTTATCTAGTGGATAGCGAGCCTGGGCATGGTTATAAGATTGACCAGAAAACATACCATTGGCCCTAAAGCTGTCTGCATAATGTCTGTTGTCATTATTATGTCTACCTCCTCTTCTCTGAACCAAGTTCCACCCCTCCTCACCACCCCTGCCTCAACTATGGGGATTCATTTCCCTAGGCTCCTCTTGCCTCAGCGCTCCTCTATGGTGATTAGGATCCTTAAGACAGCTCCATCTGTTATCCTGTTGCTCATTGGGCATATAAAAATAGGACAAGGGCCTAGCCGTGACCAAGGTACCATTATTGCTACGAGGATTCCCGCGACAGATAAATTCCACAATGCGGGAATCCTCAAAGGTCACCACTATGCAATCCCCCTGTGTTCTTTTCCTATTATGTCCTACCCAAGGCGTTCTCTCAACCATTAAGATGTTGCCACAAAGATTTCGAGGTAAGGGATAATTATTAGTCAACCAGTGACATACCTTGTTTTTAAGAGCGTGAAAGGTTTCAGTATTTGGGGGGACCAATTCCGTTACCCCCGTCAAAATAATCACGTAAGGACAAGCATCTGGCGGCAGATGAATATTTCGCCGTGTCAAGTTGTTTTGAGGGGGGGCTGAGTCGGGTTTTGGAGTAAGGATAGCGGGGCCTTTTGAGTTGGCTTGGACAATGGGCTTATCTTAATTTTTAGTTATAGTACAGCCTATAGGCTCCTCCTCCCCATTAGCCACCCCTGATAAATCAGCCCTCGATCTGTCGGCTATAATGCTATCCTCAAGGATGTCAGCCAGGGCATTATCCAAGATGGTATCATCGATGATGTTCAGGGGAAAGCTGGCGACCTCAGATGGGGCTACTTCCGCCCCGGTTTTCTGCCCAATGGATTCATTGCCAGGCTCTCTCGACTCTACCGATCCAGCCCTCTCATTTGAATCAATACTAGTATTCCCGGCTATGATAACACGGGCTTTCTTGGCTCCAATGGTGTTAATGTTTGGGAGCTTGCGTTTAGGGATTGCCCCCTCCCGCCTCCCCTCTTTTGTTCATTTACAATCACTACCTGATCCGAACTAGTCCCTGTAAGGTTATGAGCCTCTACCTGGGGATTGGGGGATGATGGGACTCTGGAGCCTGGCTGACTACAGTGCGCATTGTGAATATCAGCAAGGACCTGCACAGGATTGGGTATATGGAATGAAGTATCAGGGGTGCGGGCAGAACCAAGGAGACCCAAAGACGATCTTTTGGCAAATGCCAGATCCTGGGAGACCCTTCTTTCCATAAGTACAATACCTTGATCAATCAAGGAGTTGGTACGCACAATAAAATCGTCTAAGGTGCCTGTCAATTTTTTACCACCCGCCGCTGCCATACTTCTAGTTTCGCTGCACTCCATGCTCCTCGCCAAAACAAGGAGAGGAAACATCAGGAACCGCGAACACTAAACTCTCGTGGGGTTTTCACTGGAGTGACAGCTAATTAGCTCAGGATACCCCTGGCTAGCGTTGAGCCCAAGACAAGCAAGAAGCACTTACTCAGCACAAAATAAAGCGACCACAGTCTCGGGAGAGCAGCCAAGAGCCAAGTGCCCTGGCCCAGTCCAGTCTCTTCCGACCTCTGATGGCCGCAGACGGTCCCGCCCTTGTCCCGGGCTTCTCCCGGGACGCTCCCGCGCGCTCCCGCGCAGCGGCAGTAAGTTCAACTCTTATTGGATATGACCGTGCAGGGGACGGGGCTAGCAGGGAGAGCGGGCCAGGTGTTGCGAGTTGGCCAAGCAGGAGTTGTTGGTAACAAGGGTGAGGTGAGCAGCCCAGCGGGACAAGCCAAAGGGATATAGCAACCTCTCCGGGCAGAGTCACGAAGCAAAGGATCCCACCGGGTCAGAGATCAGAAGCAGTTTATCTGTGTGCAGGGGGCGGGGCTAGAAGGGAGAGCAGGCCAGATGTTGCGAGTTGGCCAAGCAGGGACTCCTGGGAGATGGAGTCCCCGCACTCTCGCTCGCAGCCCTGCTGCACTGCCCCTGGGCTCCCCAGTTGTAGCGTCCAGCACTCCACAGCAGCAAGTCCCCCGAAGTCCTCTACCACGATGCGGGACCCGCAGAGCGGGTTCCGCGAGTTGTTGGTAACAAGGGTGAGGTGAGCAGCCCAGCGGGACAAGCCAAAGGGATATAGCAACCTCTCCGGGCAGAGTCACGTAGCAAAGGATCCCACCGGGTCAGAGATCAGAAGCAGTTTATCTGTGCGCAAGGGGCGGGGCTAGCAGGGAGAGCGGGCCAGGTATTGCGAGTTGGCCAAGCAGGGACTCCTGGGAGATGGAGTCCCCGCACTCTCGCTCGCAGCCCTGCTGCACTGCCCCTGGGCTCCCCAGTTGTAGCGTCCAGCACTCCACAGCAGCAAGTCCCCCGAAGTCCTCTACCACGATTCGGGACCCGCGGAGCGGGTTCCGCGAGTTGTTGGTAACAAGGGTGAGGTGAGCAGCCCAGCGGGACAAGCCAAAGGGATATAGCAACCTCTCCGGGCAGAGTCACATTGCAAAGGATCCCCTTTTTTTGTCAGCTGCTCTGATGCCCTGGAGCACCTCCTTAGTCTGTAGGTCCCATGTCAACAATCTCCAACCGCCCCCGTCCCGCCCGGGCCCTCTCACCCACCTGAACATACAGAGGAGAGTGGTCAGACAAACTCATGGCCATGTATTCTGCCCCAGAGTAGTACGAGTATTGTCGGTCCCCCGGGTGCAAGTGTCTCTACACATCCACCACACCCAGAGTGTTGACAAGACGGGCCAGACTTGGGCCAGACCAGTGCCCAAGTCTGTGGCAACTCTTGGCCTTTCACCTGCGGTGGGATAGAGCTCTTCAGTCGCTCTGCAGGGCTTGGGGGTGATGTGTTGGGGGGAGATGTCCATTCAACCAACTCTGCCATTGCATTTTGATCCCAGGGCAAGTCTCTGAGGCTTTTACTCAAGAGTGCGAGTCAGGTGGTTCCCCCTGCGTTGCCAGAGTTTCTGTTGCTGCATCCTGCTCCATTGCCACTATTTCAGTGACCAAGGGATGTTGAGAGGACTCGTCTTCTCCCTCGTCTCCAGAAGTGCTCTCCCTAGTGTCCGTCTCCGCGCTAGGTTCAAGGCTGCTAGGGAGGCGGATGGTGTGTGAACCTGCTGACAGGTGAGAGTCCAATGAACATCCACTTCACCGTCTGACACGGCCACAACCGTTGACTCCTGTATGTGCTCTCTCTGGGTTCCCCTGGATTTCAGTGTTCTTTGAAAACCAGGAAGTTGCAGGTCTTTACATCACCGATGTCTGGCTGCAGCACAATGTGGCTTCCATCTGCCTCAGGACAGGCCGCTCCTCAATCCAATGCCATGCTTCCTCTGGTGTTTGGAAGAAATGGGTCTTTCCCATGAACACTACCTTCAGTTTTGCAGGAAATAGAAGCATAGTTTGAATCTTGTGTTCCCTGAGTTTCGCTTTCACAGAATCAAAGGTGCGCCTTTGTTTTTGAACTTCCCTGCTGCTATCAAGGAAAATCATTATACGTGTGTTCTCATGCCTTATACCGCCAAGTTTCCTTGCTTTTCGGAGGATCATGTCCCTGTCTAGGAAGTTCAAAAAGCAGGCTATGATGGGGCGTTGTTGCGCCCCCAGGGGAGGCTGTGCCAGCAGCACCCTAGGTGCCCGTTCTATAACAAAACAATTTGAAAATGTATCTGTCGTGAAGGTGCGCTGGAGCCAAGCATAGAGGAAGTCTGATGTGTTTGTCCCTTCAATGCCTTCTCTAAATCCCATAATGCGGAGGTTGTTATGCCTCGTCCTATTTTCTGCATCGTCGACGCGCCCCTGGAGGTCCTTGTTTGAGGCCTGAAGATATGCCATTCCTTTGCAGAGATCCTGAAGCGAATCCTCTGCCTCTCCCAACCTGGTTTCTGATTCTGTGACTCTGGCTGCCAGGTTGAGAAGATCATGTCTCAAAAGCATCACCTCGGTGCCCACTTGTCCTATCTTCCCCTTCAGTGCCGTCTTGGAGGACTGGATCGCATGAAGAAGAGTGTCCGTGCGACTGGTCGGTCGCTCCTCGGGAGGAGGGGGGGTGATTACTTTTGTGTACTGGTCCATTTTCCCCTGGCGCGGCTGCTTCGGGTCCTTGTCCTTGCCCACATTTGGGGATACAGCGGTAGGCCATGGGAAGAACAGCGGAGCGGCAAAGTCCAGTCGTTCAAGCGGTGGGGGGATCTCATCACTCACCCCTCATGGGCAACCCCCCAGCATGGATCCTGACCGCAGGATGCCACGTTGCCCCTACTGCACCCAGTCCGACCTCGTCAGGGCAACAAAGAAGGGTTGGCAGGGTCAGATCCATCTAGGCCCAGCAGCGGCCCCAGCACCGATCACACTGAGTTGAGGAGTGGCCGAAGAGGGCCCACTCCATCAGGTCACTGCCTCCCCAGCCAGGTCGCTGCAGCCCACCCCCACTAAGACAGGGTGGAGGGGGACGGTTACTCTTCCGTACAAGTAGGTCTCAGGGGTACGCCGGGCATCTCTGGCGCAATTTCCAGGCCCCAATCTGCACCACTATATACCTCCAGATCACCGCAGTGTAAGGCGCCCACTCAGCTAGGGCCTGGCATAACCCAGCTCCAGCACTGCCTCAAAGGGTAGCAAGGGCAGATCCGCCAAGCGCGGAGAATCCTGCTATGGGGGAAGTTACCTCGCGAGACTTCAACGCAGTCCGTTTAATGGGGCCGAACCGCGGCTCACCGCCCTCTTCTGCCGTGACCACGAGGCAATCCCATCAAGCGGCAGCACCATTGACTTCACATAAAAAACCACTGAATTTGCTCATATATTTCTTTGTAGTAAAGTATGCTTGCTTTGATCTAGTATAAGCCAGGAATTTTACTTGGTCAAACCAGATGAGACACTTTTGAGTATTTTTTATTATCGTTTCACAAAAAAAAACGTATTTTCTCTCAAAACATACACTTTTGTAACCACAGACTGATTACAGTAGTTGCATAGTATTTTATTTTAACATTTCTTACAATGTTTCTACCCAAGGGTTGCAAACTGTGTTGCAATGTTATAGTTTCATAGTGTATTGATCATTGGCACAAGTTTTGGGTGGCAAGCAAAGTTAAACATTGAATCGAAAACTTAACCCGTAGAAAACATTTAAAGCTGCAAATTAACAGTTTCTTTTGTTTATGCCTGCCAACCAGGACAACAGTTAGTACAAGGTGTATTAACAAAAAACCTTGAAGCCTTGGTCCCACCCTTATGATTCAAAATGCTCTTCAACTGTATAATGACAATGATGGTGTTTATCAATTTGATCTCTAAGCCAAAGCATTCTTGTGCTGCCTTTCTGTTTGCTGACACGATGCGGATGCAGAACTCCAGCCACTGAAACCTGGCAATAATGTTATTAAATCTGTTGAAATACTATCATTGGGGTGTATTCATAAATTATATGAATTGATGACACATCCTCTGAAGCTTTATTGATTATTGAGCTTACACAAAGTGTAGAAATACTAAAACATACTGACAAGTTACAACTGGTTGTATATTTTTTTAACACAGTCATATTTCTAAACCCCAAGTATTTTTTTTTAAAGTTGATCTTGCCACAAAGTAATCAGTTACATGTTTTTGTAGGAAAAAACACTATTTTTACAGCTTTTCCTTTATAACATTTAAAAGGAATGAGCTTGTTGTTATATATTATGAATATGTTTATACGCTTTGGGCTAACATTATAGAAAAGGGCACATTTTACTTTTATAACTTTGTAGCAATGAATGGAGTTTATAAAAAGGTATATTTTAACTTTGAAACAAACATTTCAAATGTTTTTTAATTTTTCTTTATTTCAAGTTTCCTGGATGTTTGTTGCACATCAAAAAATGCTGACATAATTAGTACCCATTAAACTAGATTAAATGAATTGTTTACAATTTCAACCATCAGTGAGGTCGCATAGTGTCTACTACAGATGCAATGTAGTAACTGTTATGTAAAAACTTCACATATTTTTGCATACTGTGCTAATTTGGATTGTTCATATTGTGCTAATTTGGATTTTTAGAATATGTGTTTTATCTTCTGCATGATGGCTTTGGTTTATTGTGAAACACACAAGATGATGGACAGAATGTTGCACAATGGCAAAACATTCACCCCCAGTCACAGATCTGGGTTTAATCCATCGTTATTTTGCTCACCAAGCCACCACAGTTCAGACATGGCCATATGCAAATCAGTCTTGGCCTTGTGTCTCATGGGAACAGTCCAGACCGAACTGCCAGGCCATGTCTTCCATGGACCGGAAACAAGCATCCTAGGAGCGGTTTCTGGCTATCAGCCTTCATCAGCCAGGATAGCTTGACTCCAGTGGCATAGTGAGCACTTGACCCACGTCTGGGCATACCCTTTCCACATAGGGTGAACAGAAAAACACACAAGATGATGGACGGAATGTTGCACAATGGCAAAACATTCACACCCAGTCACAGATCTGGGTTTAATCCATTGTTATTTTGCTCACCAAGCCAACCCAGTTCAGACATGGCCATATGCAAATCAGTCTTGACCCTGTGTCTCATGGGAACAGTCCAGCCCGAACTGCCATGCCATGTCTTCTCTGGACCGGAATCAAGCATCCTAGGACCGGTTTCTGGCTATCAGCCTTCATCATCCAGGATAGCTTGACTCCAGTGGCATAGTGAGCACAGGACCCACGTCTGGGCATACCCTTCCCACATAGGGTGAACAGCTGAACACACAAGATGTTGGATGGAATGTTGCACAATGGCAAAACATTCACCCCCAGTCACAGATCTGGGTTTAATCCATCGTTATTTTGCTCACCAAGCCACCCCAGTTTAGACATGGCCATATGCAAATCAGTCTTGACCCTGTGCCTCATGGGAACAGTGCAGACCAAACTGCCAGGCCATGTCTTCCCTGGACCGGAATCAAGCATCCTAGGACCAGTTTCTGGATATCAGCCTTCATCAGCCAGGATAGCTTGACTCCAGTGGCATAGTGAACACGGGACCCACGTCTGGGCATACCCTTCCCACATAGGGTGAACAGCAAAACACACAAGATGATGGACGAAATGTTGCACAATGGCAAAACATTCACCCCCAGTCACAGCTCTGCATCTAATCCATTGTTATTTTGCTCACCAAACCACCCCAGTTCAGACATGGCCATATGAAAATCAGTCTTGACCCTGTGCCTCATGGGAACAGTCCAGACTGAACTGCCGGGCCATGTCTTCCCAGGACCGTAATCAAGCATCCTAGGACCGGTTTCTGGCTATCAGCCTTCATCAGCCAGGATAGCTTGACTCCAGTGGCATAGTGAGCAGGGGACCCACAACTGGGCATACCCTTCCCACATAGGGTGAACAGCAAAACACACAAGATGATGGTCGGAATGTTGCACAATGGCAAAACATTCACCCCCAGTCACAGATTTGGGTTTAATCCGTCGTTATTTTGCTCACCAAGCCAACCCAGTTCAGACATGGCCATATGCAAATCAGCCTTGACCCTGTGCCTCATGGGAACAGTCCAGACCGAACTGCCAGGCCAAATCTTCCCTACAGATGCAATGTAGTAACTGTTATGTAAAAACATCACATATTTTTGCATACTGTACTAATTTGGATTGTTCATATTGTACTAATTTGGATTTTTAGAATATGTGTTTTATCTTCTGCATGATGGCTTTGGTTTATTGTGAAACACACAAGATGATGGCCAGAATGTTGCACAATGGCAAAACATTTACCCCCAGTCATAGATCTGGGTTTAATCCATCGTTATTTTGCTCACCAAGCCACCACAGTTCAGACATGGCCATATGCAAATCAGTCTTGGCCCTGTGTCTCATGGGAACAGTCCAGACCGAACTGCCAGGCCATGTCTTCCATGGACCGGAATCAAGCATCCTAGGACCGGTTTCTGGCTATCAGCCTTCATCAGCCAGGATAGCTTGACTCCAGTGGCATAGTGAGCAGGGGGCCCACGTCTGGACATCCCCTTCCCACATAGGGTGAACAGCAAAACACACAAGATGATGGACGGAATGTTGCATAATGGCAAAACATTCTCCCCCGGTCACAGATCTGGGTTTAATCCATCGTTATTTTGCTCACCAAGCCACCCCAGTTCTGACATGGCCATATTCAAATCAGTCTTGACCCTGTGCCCCATGGGAACAGTCCAGACCGAACTGCCGGGCCATGTCTTCCCTGGACCAGAATCAAGCATCCTAGAACCGGTTTCTGGCTATCAGCCTTCATCAGCCAGGATAGCTTGACTCCAGTGGCATAGTGAGCAGGGGACCCACAACTGGACATACCCTTCCCACATAGGGTGAACAGCAAAACACACATGATGATGGACGGAATGTTGCACAATGGCAAAACATTCACCCCCAGTCACAGATCTGGGTTTAATTCATCGTTATTTTGCTCACCAAGCCACCACAGTTCAGACATGGCCATATGCAAATCAGTCTTGGCCCTGTGTCTCATGGGAACAGTCCAGACCGAACTGCCAGGCCATGTCTTCCATGGACCGGAATAAAGCATCCTAGGACCGGTTTCTGGCTATCAGCCTTCATCAGCCAGGATAGCTTGACTCCAGTGGCATAGTGAGCAGGGGACCCACGTCTCGACATCCCCTTCCCACATAGGGTGAACAGCAAAACACACAAGATGATGGACGAAATGTTGCACAATGGCAAAACAATCACCCCCAGTCACAGATCTGGGTTTAATCCATTGTTAGTTTGCTAACCAAGCCACCCCAGTTCAGACATGGCCATATGCAAATCAGTCTTGATCCGTGCCTCATGGGAACAGTCCAGACCAAACTGCCAAACCATGTCTTCCCTGGAATGGAATCAATCGTCCTTGGACTAGTTTCTGGCTATCAGCCTTCATCAGCCAGGATAGCTTGACTCCAGTGGCATAGTGAGCATTTGACCCACGTCTGGGCATACCCTTCCCACATAGGGTGAACAGCAAAACACACAAGATGATGGACGGAATGTTGCACAATGGCAAAACATTCACCCCTAGTCACAGATCTGGGTTTAATCCATTGTTATTTTGCTCACCAAGCCAACCCAGTTCAGACATGGCCATATGCAAATCAGTCTTGACCCTATGTCTCATGGGAACAGTCCAGCCCGAACTGCCAGGCCATGTCTTCTCTGGACCGGAATCAAGCATCCTAGGACCGGTTTCTGGCTATCAGCCTTCATCATCCAGGATAGCTTGACTCCAGTGGCATAGTGAGCACAGGACCCACGTCTGGGCATACCCTTCCCACATAGGGTGAACAGCAAAACACACAAGATGATGGACGGAATGTCTTTATGAATAAGTTGTGTCTTCTCCAGCTTCAGTTAAAGAATCCCTTGTGCATTAGTTACATTGTTTCTGTTAAAGAATTATATACAACAGGCAAAATCATTTTAGCAACCCAGAAAGAAGAGATGAGCAAAGGCTAATCTGGGCATTACCATCTAGTTAATTATTTCATCTTTTTTTTTACAAACATGGACTTATCAAGCAGCAAGAGAAACCTTGGCTGATAATAAGGTATTCACTCCAGAATATTGTAATTCAATCCGCACCTTAAGACATGCGCGCTTATGTCACACTGCGCACCGTTAGTTGCATCTTTCCTAAATGATAGTGTGTCGTGACAGTGTGACTTGATGATCATGTTCCTGCTCTTTAGATTTCTGTAATAGATATCAATGAAGCTAGCCCAGAAATAATCTGTGTTAAAATTGAGTTTCTGTTTGGCAGAGGTTTGGACCCTGTCCAAGCAGGAACCGCAATCATAGTCAGGATAAGTCAGATGCACACCATAAATTAACCTGTGCTCAACCTCTAGTAGCTTGGCACAGACAAGGCAGGCTTAACTTAAGAGGCAATGTGTAAAGTATTTGTGCAACACTTCAAACAGTAACATAGTATAATACACCACAAAAAGACTCCTCAGCAGTTTATAAAAATAGATTGTGATTTTATAAATAAAACAAGACAAAAACAACAACAATCCAATAAGTAGAAGTCAAGATGTGAATTTATAATGATTAAAAGTGAAAAATAGCGCTTTGTGGCAATAAGTGTCTATGGGGTTATCTGGTCACCCTGCACCAGGGCAAAGTCAAGAGTTCAGGTGGACCACGCTGGAATGCAGACTGGTTACAGGACCATGCAAGGTCTGCTGAACAAAAGTACCATGGTCCTGGTTGCAACAGCGAAAAGCGGGGCGAAGCCAAACGATGTGTCGGTTTTGATCCTGCAGTCGAGGTGATACGCCAATTTTTCCACACAATGATGATGATGCGTTGGTCCTGAATACGAAGCGCGGTTCTGAGAAGCGTTGGTTACAAAGCTGATGCACCCGGTTTCTCCATACAGTTGACTGGATGCTTCGATCGCCTCTCTGCTGTGGCAGCGAGGTGGTGGTTCTGATGCATCAGTTCAAATGGCGATACAATGGTTCCAAGTGAAATGGGCCAGTTCTGATCCTGCAACAGTGGCGATGCATTGATTCTGCTCAGACAGCAGCAGCTGCACTGGTTCCACTTGAATCCACTTCCAATGGACCAACTGCATGATAAGGGGGTTAGACTTTGATATCCCTGAGTCTTAAAACAGGAGGCAAACCAGCATGCCCTTGGAGATCACTCAGGATTCAAGAAAGAGCCTAGTTCTTTCTTAGCAGTGCAGACGGTAGCAGGCAGCACAGCAGCACAGCAGAAAAGTAGTTCTTCCCAAGCAGCAGTCCAGCACTGTGGCAGTTGTCGTAGCAACACAACAGTCCTTCCACCTGGCAGAGATTTTTAACAGGTCCAATAGGGTCTGAATTGGTGGGGTCAGAGCCCCAGTACTTATACCTAGTTGTGCCTTTGGATTTAATGTGATTTGAAAGAGGGGATTTGAAGTGCACAGAGGTCCTTTATTCAACCTCTGGTTTCATTCTCACTACAGGGGGATATGCTGGACACTGCCGATTCAGGTGTAAGCCTCAGCTCCTCCCTCTCATCCTGCCTAGGAATACCCATCAGGATTTCCTACCAGACCTCTTGTAGTAGTTCTCTTCACAATGTGCTCGACTAATTTTCTCGTGCTTGGTGTTCATACGGATTAGAAGAAATTTAAAGAAGCGTTGGCTCACTAAACTCCTATTTTGACACTGATTAGGTGTTGGGTACGTTCTTGGCCACTAAATCGCCGTATTAAGTGAGTGCCAGTGTTAGGTGAACGCTTACTTCTTCACTCCTAGGAAATTTATAGTGAATCTGCCATGCCTGCTTGTGTCCAGTGAAATCTATGGCTTATTTCTGGGTAAATGCTGAGACACCTGCTGAATTATTCACAATAATTAGTCAATGTAAAGTGTTTGTCTTGTGTCTCTTATATATCTTCCTACTAATAAACTCCTGGGTGCGGCAACCTACGACAAAAAAGACCACGACTCTGGTCACTCCTCTTTGGGCATTAAACGCTGGTGTGGTAAAAAGCGAGTGTGTAAAAATGTATAAAAGTTAACAGGCGAAGTGTAAGGAGAAAATTATGTATTTCCTTGTTTTATGCCGAAAATGAAAGGGAGAAAAGAAAAGCATTGTTAAAAAAAACAGACTCCACCAACACAGGCCTAGGCAAGACATCCTAAAGCTTCTCTCCCCCGGATGCTCTCGAAGTAAAGCTCTGGAGCTCAGGCATTAACGATGCGTACTAAGGATTTCCTGTAACAGACACAACACGAATGTTGATTGAAAAAATAAAGGGCACACGATGACATGAATATTTGATCCTGAATGGATCTCCGCATGAGCTGCATGTCTTTTTAGGCCTTTTCAAGGATGATTAATCAGTATGTCAGTTCAACCTTTATGAGAGTTCTGCATAAGGAAGCTTACTATAAGGTCACTTGACGCTTCCCAGTCTGTCATATATTAAAACTAGATTATCACTAATATTATTTATTGTGGACCGCAGCACATGGTAGAATTTAAGTCCTATGAATAGATGAAAGACAAAAGAAGAAATCTGGTTCTTCTTGACTTCCTGTTTTGTTTTACACATATCACACATAAACATCGCATATTTGCTTTCTATGGGTATTCGGGTACAGTCGTCGTGGTTCTTGCATATTTTTGCAATCTTGCTACAGACAGCTTCAGATTTCTATCGCAGACAGCCTTGTATATAATATGACAGAGTGGGTTTTAGGTCCGGTCCTTGCACATAATTGCATGTACGTATGTTTTGGAATGTTTAAAGTGATAACCTAGCTGGCCAGCTAGGGTACTGAACTGGGGGAAGGCCTCAGCGGGGATATATGGGAGGAGGGGTCAGGTGGAGTTAAAAGACCCTGTGAATGGGAGAGAAGTCAGCCTGTCTAAAGTGGTTTTCCTTGAAGAGGTGAGTTTTCAGTTCATTATGATTTGCAGGACTGTTGGTTCTGTTCTGATGTAAGAGGGGATGTTGTCCCAGATCCTCAAGAAACAGGCTGAGGGGACATGTTTTTTATTTTTCACTTTCCTGCAGCAGTTAGTCTCTTATCTTGGGATGTCTGACCTCCTTTAAGTAACATGCATACAGTTTTTCAAAATGTGGATGTTAAAGCCGACCTCCCCATCTCCCCATAGAGATCAACTCAACCCCTTGCTCTTGGACAAGGATGTTAATGAGGACCAAGGCTAAGGGGAGGAAGAGAGGGAGAGAGAGAAAGAGAGAGAGAGAAAGAGAGAGAGAGAGAGAGAGGTACTCCTGCAGGCTGGCGCATGGAAAACCCGGATTGTATACCGGAGGCGCAGCATCTCAAGTTAAGCTATGGACGTCAAGGTCTTCACCTGCTGGTAAGAAAATTTAAATACCTGGATTGGCACTATTGACCTGAAAGTGTGTCTGATTGTGCTGGTCCTCTGGGGTTGTGTGCTCACACATGGGGAATCTTGTTTTTCAGGTGCAAGTATACATTTTTCACTGTATTGTGTGCCACCTCTTCCAAGCTCCCACTCTCCTGTGTTTGAGACTAACTTCGTGGATATGGGGATGGTGTCACCAGCCACATTAAAATATCTGAGGAAGGTGAGGTAGGAGTGTTACCTGGAAACAGAGGTGATGAGTTTTCCCATCTCTTCTATGATATACTTGTGGATTTTGGGTAGTGTACGAAATGAGGGTGCTGGGTGAGGGGGATGGAACCCTACCCAAGCATGAACCCTAATTTTTGTCAGGGTGTTTTGTCAGGGTGTAACACAAGCAAACCCCTAATCACCCTGTGCATAACCCTCTGGTAGCCTGGCGCACAAACATGTAGAGCATTTATAAGGCACTTTGAAGAGTAAAAAAGTGAAAACACAACACAAGAAAAGTCCCGCAATAATTTAGAAAAATAGATTAAAATGTCATTAAATATTTGACACCAAAATGATATAGGTACAATTAATAGAACCAAAGATATGTCATTTTATAGCTATACTTAAAAATAGTGTTTAAAAGCACAAAACACCAACTGGGGTTATCTGCTCATGCTGGACCAGGACAAAGTCACAAGTTTAGGCTGACCAAAATAGAGCACGAGCCAGGTACCTTGAATAAGTTAGTCCCATAAAAAAAAGTACCTTAAATCCTGGTTTCAGAGCATTATGCCGTGCAGCAGCAGTCCCAAAAAGTTATTCGAGGTCCGTGTTGAGGAGCGTTGTGCATCGGTGGTTCCGATGAGCTGCTGGCTTGCCCCGAGGCAGTGTGACTCTGTGTCAGTTCTGATAAGAAGTTGCAAGGTCCACATCGAGAATGGTTATAGTGAGCTATGAAGGCTTCAATGTGGGCTTGCGTTTAGGCTGCATCATGCTGCGTCAGTTCCAATGAGGCACTGCAAAAAGCTGTGTCAAGTTTGTGTTGCACTTCATAGGCTCTGATGAGACCACAGTTTGGCTGGCAGAGCACCTTTGGAACCCACTCACAAGGGTCTAGGACTGGAGGGACACGTATTGGTGGTGGGAAGTTAGGACTCACAACAGGCAGAGTCCAGGTGCAGGGTCTAGGATGTGTGGAGCCTTTTCTGTTCCTAAGGCTTTGATCAGGACCCCAACCAACTAGCCTTTAGAATCACTCTAGTGGTCCTGTGTACAAGATACAGGTACTGTCATTCCCACTCAGACAGTAAAGTAGGCAAACAGCAGACAGTCCTTCTAGCAGCAGAGCAGCATAGCAGTCCTTCTTTGGAGTATTCCACAGGTCCAGAAGTGATCTTAAGAGTTGGGCCCGAGGGTCCACTATTTATGTCTTGTTCCGACTTTGAAATGGGAGAAAGCTTCTAGAGTCCTACCCCTAGAGAATCCTGAAATTTCCTGCCTCCCTGCCCAGGCCCCAATTTGTATGGGGCACAATAGTCTAGTGTGAAAGCTGTGAGTGTGCTGTAGCAGAGACTTTGTGATGTTCAAGTGTGATAGGTGACAGCTCCTCCCCCTCATTCTGAAAGAGGTGGCCCATACTGCCAACCCCTGTTCCCCTTTGTCTCCCTGTTTGAGTGACATACACAAAGACCAATTGCATGATACACCTAGTCATGTGAACTAGGATACATGCTGCAGGCAATACGGGGTTAGAACTAGAAAATGCCAACTTTCTAAAAGTGAAATTTTTCAGAATTGTGACTTAAAATCCGACTTTACCATTCAAGCAAGTTTTAAATTACAATTCTTTAGTCACCAAACTTGACATTCCTACCTGCTCCCAATTGAAAGTTATCACGTTTTAAATGTAATAGGGTAACCCATTGTTATCCTATGGGAGGAGTAGGCCTCACAGTCATGAAAAAAAAATTGGGAGTGTTTCACTACCACGACGTGTAAACCCTAAATGTACATAATCATAATTTTAAATACCTTGCACTTTGCCTTATGGACTGTTTAGGACCTACCTTAGGGGTGACTTACATGTATTTAAAAAAGAGTTTAGGTCTGGCAAAAGGTTTATTTTTGAACTTGTAAAGTACATATAGAAAATGTTTAATTACTACAGATTACTTTTTGAAATAAAATTTGAAGAAAAACAGAAACTATTGTAGGACTCTTACTGGAAGAAAAATGAATTTGCTCTGCATACTGGGTTGGGGAACTTAAGGAGGCTCCAGCGGTTGCATGCACACTCACACGCACGGATGGAGTGCGCTCCAAGATGGCACACTTAACATTGCCATGAGCATGTCTAAATGGGTTGAAGGATAGTTCATGTTGGTGTGCATTCTTCCTTATATTGAGATGAAAGATATATTGTGCCAGGTTGAAAAGGCAATTTAAGGCTGCACACACAGGCTGTCATGGCATGCATGAGCCATGTGAAAAGGGCTACATTACAGCAGGCTGAGCATGAATGCTGATAGCAAAACCATAGGAGTAAAGGGGCGCCACACGGAGTAAGGCATGAAGAGGAAGACCATCAGTCATCATCATGGAGAAAGGACAGATGACACAGGGAGGACAGCCTGAAGGAAAAGGAGAGAAGAGAAAAGGATGACCACACAGAAGGTTTGGGTATGTAAGAGGGTGATGGATAAGAGTGATTGTATATTATTGTATGGACTGGCATGCCCATCCAGTTTTAAACACTCACCCCAAAAGGCAGCTGAATCATTGGCTTTCTCAGATGGTGAAGTTCTTCCCACAAGTTTGTGCCGAAATATTGAGCATTTTACTTACATGTAAGGTACGGGTTTCATCATAACCTGTAGGCGCCTTCAGGCTATGATGCTGCCATTAACCTGCATGATGGTAAATGCTGAATGGCATAGCAGGGCAGTACCAATGAGAATGAAATAATACCACACAATGTTTAGTCTAATCAGGCTGAACACATTAGTCACCTACTACTCCACTTGTGGAGAAGCGTGCCTCAGTGGTTAAAGGTGGCAGACCCGGAAGCTGAGATCGACCGTGGACCAGGGTTCGATTCCCCGCCTCAGCAGGTCTCGGGCTCAAAAATTCCACGGACTCGACAATTCTCGCTCTGGTGCCAACTCAACCCACGGGGTCACACTCTGCGACTCTGGGCAATAGCTTGCTTAATCTCCACTACGGCCCCTCGCGGCGGGATGCCTGGCTTTCACCTTGTGGACACCCTGCCGGGGTTTCTCACAGGGGAATACCAGGACGGGTTCCCTAAGCAAGCGCCGGGACGCTCACGGCAGCCGTGCGCTTTACAAATCCAGCACATTTACATTTACATTTACTACGGTTCTGGGCCCACTACAGTTGCCACATGATACAACACACTGGCATGTTGCAGTAGGTTGGAGGGGATGGTCACAGTGCTTCACATCAGTGTCTATGTGTACTGGCACTCACATGTAGCACTATCAACACAATTATCATATCTGGTCATGTCTCACGTTTCCTGCGGAGTTAGCCGTGTTTACTATTTGTTTGGTGTTTAAATTAAAAAGATGTTATGTGATTTATGACGAGATAACTGCACTGTGGCTCTGTTACACAAATGCTGCAAAAAAGGATCAAACATTTACTATTTGTTAAAGTAATTTTTCCCACACAAAAACATATAAAAAATAAACTTCTGGTTACTGTGATATCCTGAGCTTCTCTAAACTACCTATGTAAATGTTCAATCCTGGAAGAATGGGTGACATCCGAGACAGGAAGAGGGTAGTGATGACAAATAAGTAACAACAAGAAGTTCTGAGATGAGCCCATTTAAGAAGCTACCTCTAACTGTCATATATGCATTAAGTAATGCTGTTATCTCAGCACCCACCAGACTATCCACAGTCCTCACTCTTTGGAGTGGACAGGAAGTTGGCTGTGAGCATTGTGAGCCACATGGAGTGCAGCTGACAGCAGGCGCAGTGGTTGGTAGGCTGCTGCTGCAAGCGGCACACAACCACATAAAGCCATGGCTTCAGAACAGGACAATAAGTACACAGTATGAGGCACCTGGAACACTTCACCGGTGCATTCCTTCAGACCAGGATGCACAGGCAAGTGGTTGATAACTGAGTAACTGTAGGTGCACGTAGGGAGCTGAACTCAACATAGGGTTCCTGGTACTGCCATCTCACCTGTAAGCTGAGGCGCAACTTCAAGCGCCCTTTCTCATGTCTTCGCTGTGGATGAGAAGGAATGAGAGGGTGCAACCTCCTTGGTCCAAGGTATGCAAGGCCCCAGAGTACATTGGCAGGTCCCAGAATACATCCCCTCCCATCATAAATCCTAGAAGTGAAGGAGAAGAAGGATCAACTATCCCTGCATGTCTCCCTATTGTACAAATATGGCAGCCATCTTTGAATGTGGCCCCTCCTATGGGATGTGACAGGTGACTGGTAACATGCTAGTCCTATCGGTGGTCTTAACAGTTATGCTCCACTCTGAGTCTGAGAAGGAGTGGGGCTGTGAAGGATGCATTGGTTGTACAAATTTGCAGAGCTTCAACTCATGAACGCTAATGCCGAATATCAAAATATTTGGGCATATGGGTAGCCGGGGCTCTGAGGGGGTGCCTCCTTCAATATGTGTAGTGTGAGTGCTAGTGCTCCAACACTGGCTATTTAGTGTCACTGCTGAATCAATTGTAAGAGGATTCTGCAAACAACAAAAACCTCACACTACAATTGGCTGTGCTGAGAGCTGCTTGTACATTTGCACAGCCTCAGTGATGTTGTCGTTTTTTGGAGCCAGGAGAATCTTCAAGAAGGTGAGGCAGCACATAAAGACAACTATTGAAAACATTCCCTCCAAGGACCCGCAACAAGAGCGGTTTAGGAGAAACGGTGGCGATGATGATTACTATGGTTCTGTGTAACAAGGCAATGATAGCTTGAAATGTGAGGAACAGTCATTACAGGCGTAAGAGGCTTTAATAATTCCCGCATATGGAGATGGGGGTGGAAACGATAATTATCTGTGATATGCTTGTACTGTTCCCTATATGCAGGGCCGGTCCTAGGTATGGGCGGTATGGGCAGCTGCCCAGGGCCTCACGCTCAGGGGGGCCCCGCCGCCGGCCCCGCAGTAGACCAGACACAGAGCAGTTACCGTGCACGCACCCCACCACCAAGCTTAGTGAGGACCAACTAGCTTAGTGGTGGTGCCATGTCGGCCAGTGAGCGGGCGCCAGGCCAGGCCGTTAAAGATGTGGGTCCCAGGGCCGTCAATCTGGTAGCGAGCGAAAGCGCTACCAATGACGGCCCTGGACGTAATTTTGGCCAGCCCCCGCTCTAACAGCACTGACGCACAGACCATGTGACGCAGCATGCACCCCGTACGCGCCGAGCGCTCCCTGGCCAGGAGGGTGAAGTCGGGAGTCGGTTCGGGACGGGCGGGCCACGTTGTTGGTTGGCAATGCTGGCATAAATAAAGAGTTAACGTCTTAAGGTAAGAAAGACGAGACCTGGCAGGCGGGAATCGGGATATTAGAATGGTCTGCTGTACGTCAAACTCTGAGGTGGCCCTTGTGATGTGTGCAGCACCTTGAAAGACTACACCGTCTTCCTACCGTTAGGATCTTAGGAGATAGGTTATTTGCTGCTAGATTTGTGTCCAAGATGTGACCCCATAGTGTAATTGAAATGGTGCATTATTCTGATGCAATGTCTGGGTATTTGGGGACGGTTATGAGGTAGAGAATAGCTTTGCACTGGAAAGGGTGAATACAATTTGTGTCATGTTTTCTTAAGGGGCTAACCCAACGTTCTTAACTAGAGAACTCATACTGCCCACAAACGTTTACCCCCCCAACTTACCCACTGTTCAGAGGAGTGGGTGTATTCTATGGTGCTCTCATATCCCACTGAATTACAATCTGTGCCTTGGGTGTCTGTAATAATGGCATTTTTCTTCTGATCGGAGTGGTACTGAGCTTGCCTGATAAAGGCATTTGCTTGCTGGCAATTAGGACTGAGTACATACTAGTATGGTATTTTGTAACCACTTATGTGGGTTAGAGGGTGTGAAATTTCGCAAAAGCTGCATTGAAAGCAAAAAAATACCTGATGCTACATTGATTTTGCCTAGGGAGTGAGAGCAAAGCTAATCTCGCTGTAATGAAATGCAGTTGCCTGGGATGTACTCCAATGTTAAAAACTTCAGACTGCAGTGTTGGTGATGCCAACTGTGACCTCTTTCTAGTATCAGAATATGAAATACACCCATCATCTAGGTCACCCTCGAGCCCAATTTAGAACAACAGTTTGAGGCGAGTTTGAGGAAGACATGGCTTGGCAGTTCAGGCTGGACTGTTCCCATGAGGCACAGGGTCAGACTGATTTGCATATGGCCATGTCTGAACTGGGGTGGCTGAGTGGGCTAAAGAATGGTGATGGATTAAACCCAGATCAGTTGACTGGGGGTGAGTGTTTGATTTGCTCAAACGCTCCGTCCATCATCCCCTTTTGTATCGCAAAAGTCCTGCGAAGTCACTTTCTGTGATGTCACTTCTTGCGACACAATATGCATTTAGAGGGGCCTCACATCTTCCCTTTCGCCCGGGGCCTCAGAAGGCCTAGGACCGGCCCTGCCTATATGTGATCAACAACCCAGCCAACTAATGTCTGTAAGGAGCTCGCCTGATCAAGACAATCGATTAAGACAGCTGACTCATAGACTCTTCTCCATTTTATGATTATGCATGTGTGTGTGCTTATATGTCTTGTGTTTTGTGTGTGGTATGGTGATATGAAGTCTGTCACACAGGCAACATTGTCTTAGCCAGACCTAAAAAGAAGAGGTCAGATCAGCGTGCATATGAAGCAATAGAATACAGTTTTATTTGCAGTATTTAGAGCGAGAAAACCCGGAGATTAATGTTATTTGTGAAGGTTTTCAAGCACTTCTGTTCGTGCACTTTGAGTTAGTTTGTGGATTAAGTTTGCTGTTTTCATTGTTCAGTGTGCACTTTTGTGAGGACTCTTTCGCGTGCCAGATCACTGCTTCTATCAAAGTTTGTAATGAAGGATGAGCTTGAGCTGGGAGAGATTCACTCTCCCAAAAATGTGATGAGCGATTGTGACTTCAAATCATTTTCTCTTGAAAGGGGCTGTATTGTGTGCTAGATATATCAATCAGCCAAACACTGGATGGCTGACTCCACCAAGGTCAGAATGAGTTGTAATTAAAGTATGTTGTAGCTTTCTTAGCGAAGACTGGCTTCGCCTGTGAGCAGAGAATAGCACAGTAAATGTTAGCATAATTATTATTACATGAGAACATAAACCTCCTACATTATGTGCATAAAATCCTACAAATGTGAAAAATTAAGTAAATCATTAAATAAATATGAGATAGGCATAAAGCTGTTTAGCTGCCATAACGTCACTCTCTGACCCAAGATGGCCAGAACATCAATGCCCAAACCCCTGATCCAACCAAGAAAATAAAATACATCATTAGGGAAGGCCTAAAACTTTTGTAGGAGCCTAAACCTACATGAGGTGCATGAATATGCCATCTCTGGTTTCATATGCAGAGTTCCTGATTCACAAAATGAGGGTTCCCAGATGCTTACAGTCACTCTAAGCACTATCAGGCTTATTTTGGGTTTGGCAGAGCTGGAGGAATGCTGTAAAACAGGATCCCTCCTGTACTACCAAACAGGGGGGTTTCCGCTCAATTTTGAAACAGAGGGACCACTGGGTAACTACTGGCGGGCCCCCACTTGCTCTGCTGTAGTATACCCATGACCCAGGTCCATCCACCAAAGTACTGCTTGTTTACAGCGAGTATCTTCTTGTCCTCTGTACAGAGGGACGACGTCAACATTTTCCCTGCCCATGCCAATGTGAGATGCATGGTGAGCACAGGAATGGAAAATGATCCATGGCCCTCATGCAGAGGGAAAAAACATCCTGCTGTAAGAGTTTGTTTTTTAGAAAACAAAAACATTTGCAGATGAGGCATTTTAAAATGGCGCCCTTTCGTTAAACTTCAATGCTGAGAAAGGAAGGGCCATGGTGGTGACTTCCTAAACAGCAGTGAGATCCCCGTTGGGGAGCTCTCTGTCAGGGTGGCAGAGGTAATGACCTCTGGTGACCAAGTGGGGCGATGGGCCTTCAACCAACAACTAAACAAGACCTTAAGTTCTCAAAGTACTAATTTTAGGGTAAAAAAAGGGGTGGACGTGGCTCTGCAAATTCCTTGGAACATTCACAAATTCTTTAATTCATTGACATTCACAATTAATATGGAAAGTGTTTCCCATTCCGAAAATATCCCTAAAACTATTGTTACGTAAAGCAAGCATAATATATTTCTAGTGTGGGAAAAGGAATGAAATACCCACAACTGTTAGAGAGGTGTGAGACAATGATTTTGTCTACAGGGGAATATTGTATCTGCTTGTCCTGAAATATATTGGGGATTCTATTGTGTCCAAAGGGATTATCAACCCAGTTATCGAAATTCTCAGTAATTAGCATTTTGTTTGCTATATGGAAACGCTTTGCAAATATCTTCAACTTCTATTGCAATGCTCAAAATGTCCACAATTTTAAAACCTTGTCAAAAATGTAAGCAATAATATCCATTATTTATGATGTAAAATACTAGTAATGTAAATTTGAATGCATATTCTCGACATCTGTTTCTTCTACAGTTATTAATTTTTGGAGGTCTGTGATTCATGAATCTCCTCTAAGTCAGGGTTCTTGCTTCTTCTTACGGTGCCTGTTCCTCATGTGGCCATGCGAGAAACAACCATTACAACGCAGTCATTACAATGCACCACCTTTACAATGCAGCTGTTACAACGCATTATAAGGTAAGGAATGGGGATTTTTTAGTTTTAGGGTGGGTATAGGTTTTGGGGTACATGAGTATAGTATTTTTACCCCTACACTATCCAACACTTACCCTACTGTTGCACTCACTGGAGTGGGAATAGTAAGTTTTACCCCCACACTATCCAACGCTGTTGCCCCAAAAGTATTATGTATGTAATTGTATGAGTTGTAATGGTATGCGTTGTAATGGTATGCTTTGTGATGGTAGTTTCTAAGAATGTGTTGTAATGGCATGCATTGTAAAGTCATGCGTTGTAATGGTAGTTGCGATGTAAAAACTGTGTTGTATAGGCATGCGTTGCAATTGTTTGCATATATTGTCATATATGTCATATATTCGATCCTGCGGTTGATGTCTTGCACAACTCAAGTTATCTGTGTGGCATGGCAGTGTGGAGGTTGCAGCTGAAACGTGTAATGTGGGGCATTAGTACCTAATTTAGGGCCAGATGTAGGTAATTCCAGATTACCGATTCTTAAATACCGAATCATACCGATTGGTATTTAAGAACTGGCAATCGGGATGTAGGTATTTTTACCTATTCAATTTCCGAATCGGTAAGATTTGGTAATTACCGAATCGGTAAGGTAATTGCCATTGATTCCTATGGGCTTTGAGGCCCACAGGAATCAATGTCAATTACCGAATCGGTAAATACCGATTCGGTAAAATTACCGATTTTACAAAGGGGGACAGGGTGTCACTTTGACACCCTGTTGCACCCCTGATTCTGGCTTGTGTGCAATGTGACACACATACATGCCCTCAGGGCATGTATGTGTGCCACATGGCACCGGTGTACATGCACAGATGTGCATGTACACAGAAATTCATTATTTACCACCAAGTATTATTTGGTGGTAAATAATGAATTCCTAAGGGCCTGTGGCACTGTTTTCAGTGCCACCTACATCTGGATTTACAGAATCGGTAAATTTACCGATTCGGTATTTTACCAAATCGGTAAATATACTGAATCTGTAACTTTACCGATTCTGTAAAGTTAGGCCCTCTACATCTCAAACTCCAAATACCGGTCGGTAACGGCCGAAATCGGCCGTTACCGACCGGTATTTGGCGACCTACATCTGGCCCTTAGACTCTTTGACTCAGAAGGGCAAGTCACAGATAAGGCTGACATGTCCATATTCAATACCAGTGTCTTTTAATCAAGCTTCTACTCACTTAAAATGTAAAGTTAATTAACAGATTCACGTCTTCTATCCACGATTACTGCTTTCAGTGCTGGATATTCTACATCCATTATATTTTAATCTGTTTTGGAACATCTCAATATACTTTCTGAGCAATTTGTATTTTTATCAAGCTGATTTGTATTGCTTGATTTGTTGCTGTAGTGAAAAGGAGCACACTCCTCTGTAGCGGTGAAATGAAGCACACTCGCCTGTTGCACATTTTAAGCTAAGGTCAGTTTCACTTTTGCTCACTGTGTTGACCTGCAGTGAAATGAAGGATTACACATTTCAAAATGTGCATCAGAAATCTTTTGAGAAACACACTGAAAAGGCTGAAGTTCAGCTTATCCTTTTCCAATACGTCAGTTTCTACTGTATGCCTAACTTCTGAAATAGGAAGCTAGAACCACGACAGAGCAGAGTCAGGAAGGAGTGAAAGAAAAAGCACAGAGTGAACCCGGAAATGAACTGTTTTCTACTTCAGTCATTTTCAAGTGTGAGCTTGAACTGGAAGATGATCTTCTTCCTCGAAAAAAAGTTGCCATTTGTACAGGTTTATTTTGTCTTTATCAATTACACTACCATTGATAAGTGCTTCGATATTTTCAATAAACATTAGGCATGCTCTTAAAAGTAGAGATTTGAAGTTTGCAGCGTCACAGTAGCAGGGTTACCACCCAATGTGGCCTCTTTAATCAGTACAATCCAAAATGTAACTCTCAATTATCTCTAATATTCAAGCTCAGTGAATTTGCAGATGGCAGGGCATTAGTGCTTCTCAATGCATATAATGGAAGCTATAGCATGTATCAAGAAGCACCTGCATGTCCTAACCTATGGTTTCCACCACAAATACTGTATCCATCCCAAAATAGAGCTGCTGCACAAAGCTTGTCAGTTGACATGTGTGGCCAACCTCAATCCTGATTTGCGTAACCTATAAAAACATGAATTTGTATTTATATTGAAAAGGACCCATTTACATTTTCTTCAATGTATTATTGTCAAGTAAGTCAATAGAACAGTTAATGCGCTAACCAAATTTTCTAATGCGGTTGGAGTTTTGACTGCTAATTTGATAGAAGAATTGTTTCTAAAGAGTGGTGGTTGGGTTGATGACATGGACATGACAATCCTTTTATGAAGTCACTTGAGATGGATTCAGAATGTGTAGTTCTATTGACTCTTCACGCCACAATGGCTCTGAAATTCATTAGAGCACTATAGGCCAGATTGATGGTATTTTCTTAACAAAATATCAACACTTGTCTAAGCAAATTATATATTTGTATTTTAATTAAATTTGTAATCCCTAAACTAAAAATGCAAACTTTTGCAAATAGTCCATCTGCACCTACAAGTTCAAATGCAGTGCACCACTTGAGTTGAAATCTAGAGATGAGATATTTGCACTGAACAGGTCCTAATAATTCCCTTGAAAAGAGGAATTAATATTATGACTTCCTATAGTAGGTAATACCTCCCCATGTGTGCATGTTTAATGTAAACTGTGTGACTGTCTACATGTGTTGAGAGTGTTTTGAATAAGGGATGATAATATGCTGCATTGTATATGAAGTCTTTCTTCATTGTTCAGTATGGCAAAGAGTGACAGAAGTTATTGCAGATTTGGCCTAGGACTTCACATATGCAACAAATGTATGATATATTTATGGATATCTATGTAAATTTGCAGTAATGTTTACTTTTTAAAAACTTTTACAGCTCAAAACTGAAATAACAATACCAGCCACACAAAGAACTCCAGTCCACACACACTCAAACAACTGGACACTTGCATGCGCCCAGTTTAAATTGTGTGACTGACTGCCTTCCTTAAGAGAGCTCTTAGTAAAACACGATTTCTTACTATTCTTCATATCCCTGCCCGTTAAGGGCGTACACCCGGACTATCTGCTTAATATGTAAAGATTCAGGAACTAGAATTTTCTAACAGGTTGCTTGAATCTCAGTTGTTGGTCCTTTGAAGTTTTTTTCACTTTTGTTTGGTAAGTTTAGGGAAACATTCTCTTTGTATTGTCCCCTCGAACATTTCACAGCATGACATTGTGGAGGCCTGGTCCGACCAAAGCATAAATGACTCTGTTCAACAGAAGCCCGACAATTGCTGTAGCCTAACTTCAGCCTAAAACCAACAGCAAGAATAAACTTCATTCAGCTACCACTACAGAGATCAGTTTGTGAAGATTTGTACAACTTTGCATTCGGCTGGAATGAGTCCCAAGATTGACAGAAAAGGCACAAATGTAATACTTATGATGACTCTATTGAAAATCACAAACATCCTTATGTACAACTGTTGCAACACCTATGAATCCCTACAGCTTTGGCAATACTTCTAAATATATGTGTCATGTCAGCAGAGCATTAATGTACTACATTGTATTGCATGTTATTGCATTGCTAGAACTAAGCTCTTGGAATGTAGCTAGGAAAGATATAGTGGTGACTGACACCTCTACTGCTGTGAACTCACTAATAAACAACATAAATCTTTCAAAAGTCTCTCTAGTGCGTGACAGTGCATGTATTATAGCACTGCAAAGTCATTCTTCGTGTGTGTATTGCTTCACAGTGTGTCCTTTGTTTGTATCAATGTGTTAACATAAATTAAGAGTTCACAATTTTATCAACTGAGTTGGCTGACAACTATAATATCAAATGACTCAATTGACAGTATAGTTATGAAAGCTGTGTCAGCAAGTACATTCAGAGCCTCTGAGCAGATATACAGCCTGTCTGAAGTAATTTTTTGAGTTACAACTAGAACGTGGCCGAGTCTTACCTTAGTATCAGGGCCATATAGAGCAGGGATGTGAGCCAGCCAGTAGACCCAGGACTCCAAAGAAAATACAGAAGTTGCAAAGCAATCTTTAAAATCTTGAGCATTACAAACAGCGTTCTCTTCTGAAAGAAATAACTTGTCCTTTTCAAATGCTACAAACAACTGTTCATGAGCGGGCTTCTGCTAATCACACCTTAATTACTGGTGTGCATGTGAGTCATCGCTTGTAGCATGCAACAGGCCTTTTAATTTGTATATTTCCTGAATACTATACCAGCTCTGTACCTCACCTTGGAATGGGCTCTGGGTTTGTTACAGATGTGCCAATGTTTTCCAATCTATCATCAAGCTGTCCCAAGCTGCTCACAAGCACAATTACTTAAGCCCTACTTTTAAAGTGCTGTTTACCTACTCTTTTTTACACTTGGGCTAAATGTGTCGCCCTTGTGCCACGCAAAGTGAAGCAGGACAACGCAGAACCTAGATTGAGATTTACCCTGCCACGCATGGCCACCTTGCGTGGCCCTGTGTGGTTTGATAAATCTTTAGTAACGCAAGGCAGCGCAAGTCACTACCTTGTGTTACGCCAAGGAGGCGTGCTGTGGGGGGAGCATGGGTGTTCCCACGCATACACCCATTGATTTTAGCACATTCCCAGATTTAGTATGAGAGGTAGACCTGGGAATACGTCAAAATGCTACACAATTCCACAAGAGGTGAAACGAGGAGAGGGTTTAGTTCTCCTAATTTTTTCCTCTTTTACGTGTACAGCCCTCTGCAGCACATATAGAAAGAGGAAAAGCCTCAAAGGATTGGTTTTGTGCAGGAAGGAAGTGCAACGCAGGCACTCTTGCACCATGGTAAAAGGGTGCCTACATTGGTGCTAGATAGCAAATAGTGTGCCAGCGCAAGGAGAGGACAGGAATGCACCAAATAATGTTAAATATGGCGCATTCCTGCCCTCTCTCTATCACACAACATAGCACAGCAAAGTGTCTTGCTGTGCTGCATTGCGTGACATTTTGATAAATCTGCCCCTTTCTGTACTATTATTTACGAGTTGTGATGTCGATACACTTTACACAACCCGAAAGCTGTTCTAGACTCCAAAAAACTAAAAGAATAACAGCTCTGAGCCAGTATATGCTGTACTCTTCCTGTAGTATGTCGATAGTGCCTGCTGAGGGCTTCTGACCAAAACCTTGGGCCTTTCCACTCATTGTTTCACAAATTAGGCATTTCTTTTAGCCATTATCAGTACTCTGGAACGAATATTCTCACAGCTTGCACTTCCTGTTAGACTGACTATATCTCAGAAATGGAAAGCCTCGGATCCCCCAATATGGGCTTTAGGTGTACCAAGTTTCCCATCTATATTCAATAGAAACATTGACAACAGATTGCAGCTGTTTAAATGATGTGATTCTCTTTAATTCATTTATTCAAAGTCATACTTTACAGCTGGTCCTTCTGGTGGACCTTTGCCCATCTCCTAATGATTAACAAATTGCAAATGTTGGGATTACCTATAGTTCTTAGTCTGCCTGTTGGAACTGCACAGCTCTGACATCACTGTTCCCTACTGTATCCCAGTCTGTATAATACTCTTCCAAATGGAAATTTAGCATTATAATGACTAGTATAAGCCTCAGTGGTGGCTGGTTACATCTCAAAGTGGTGGAGTGTAAAAGTTGGGGATGAATTTTATGTAGCGAGTGAGTCCGGCCGACATAAAGGCATTCAGCCCTTGCATCATTCACCCAATAATCCCCCCATTAATTCATCTATGTTTCCATCATCTACTGTATTTATCC
This sequence comes from Lissotriton helveticus, assembly GCF_964261635.1. Lineage (NCBI taxonomy): Eukaryota > Metazoa > Chordata > Amphibia > Caudata > Salamandridae > Lissotriton > Lissotriton helveticus. The sequence goes on from NC_136067.1 coordinate 1,535,710,686, forward strand.
ATTCATTCATACATCCATTTATCCATCCTTCTAGAGACTCTCCCCTTCACTCATCCACCCACCCATCCCCTGCCAAGCACCCTGCCAGCAGACATTGAGGGCACTCAAACCTTGGGTCAGGAGCTGATTTTAGAAAAGAGAACACAGCACTACAGGGGAATAGAAAGCAGTATGACAATGTACTTATAAGTGTCCCATCCCTAGATACGAACCTGATGCCAACTTGTATTGTGAATTTGGTGTGTCCAGTTCATCAAAAGGCAGACGCTCGGGGTTAATTCATAGCACATGCCCTGCGCCAGTTAGCTGAGCTACCAAGGTAAGTCAGGGTGATAAAAAACTCGTGAGGCAAGTATCACACTGGAAGTAACTAACTACAATACTAGATGGCGAGTGGCGTTCACAGGATGCATGGTTTAGGGAAAAGATGCTGTCTATTAACTATGTGACAGAATCTGTGACATGGTCTACGCCACTTCTCCGCAAACCCCAAAATATGAAAATGCAGTGGCAATAAATTGCAACTTCAAGAACATTAATAATAAATAAAAAAATAACACAAAAAGTAACTATTTGCAGGCCAACTAATGCAGTCAGTACAAACCATTGTGGTCAGATTTTTGGGAGCAATGTTTCATCTTACCTCTTATGAGCACCGCCTTCCATAGTGCTGGTAGCATGTCCTGTAAGGGCACACAGAGTGCTGAGAGCAGACATGCCCTGCTGAGACGAGGCCGCCCCAGAGGAGCCAACAGGTGCTGAGAGTAGGCCTGTAGGACAAGTGAAAACACAATAGGTGACTGCTTTTTCCAACTTCCATCATGCACAATGCTGTCACTGGCGCTGTGAATGACGGGAAAGCAGCGTCATCACGTCACCTTGTAAGAAACAAGACCAATCAGAGAGTGGCATTAAAATACACCCAGAGGGATATTGTTCATGTCTTTAGTGATTCCACCTTCAAAGCCCAGGCCATGAGGACAGATTAGCGTTTCCCAAAGTAATCCATGCTTTGCTCTTATGGTTTTTATACTTAAAGCTGCAAGAGAGCACATCTAGTATTGGTGGGGACAGGTGAACCAAGCACTCTAAAGGGGACCAGGAGGGTTCCGCTGTGTTGCCCCCCGGCTCCATAATAGAGTGCTGGTTCAAGGCCTGAAGTGCACATGTCAGGTTGGCAGTAGTTCGAGACCTGTCCAACTCAACATGCGCACTGGATTTCGGCTACCAGCCTTACAAATTACCCACATTGGTCACCTATCTGACATGTTACACAACCCCCTCGGGCTACATGCCTAACTTACAGGGTGAACACCCAGGCACCCAGTCCTAGGAAAGGACTTTTTTCTAAAATTAGGCACGGGGCACCTCACAGGAGGAGCAACACACCTCCTGCCCCTAAAGAGGAACTGCCCCTGATAAGCCTTCTGCTCAAATGTACCTATGATTGTCTTTCAGTTTTTTCCTGTTTAATTTAGAACATTCTACCCTTAGTGTTGGAAGAATATGACTCGTTATTTCGCATACCATTACTTTGCAGCTTTTTACTGTAAATTTTTTACATAGCAAATACCATTACCATGCAAGTTTTTAGTTCGCATACCTTTACATTGCAAATGTTAATGTATGTGAACTAAAAACTTGCCTAGTAATAAAAACAGACATTTACCCCAGCACTACACTAAATACTAAATACAAATACACCACACTACACATAACAAACTCTAAAACACTACCCAAACCTCCAAACACTACACTACCTCACACTACTCAAACACGACTACACTACCCTAAACCCTAAATCAGTACCCCCTGGACGACCCTCCCCTTCCCCCAGCCGGCTCCCTACACTCAAACCCTACCCTGCATGACACCCCAACACTACCCTAAACCCTAAAACACTACCCTACACTACACAACACCACAACACTACCCTAAACCCTAAAAAGCTACCCCCTGCACAACCCTCCCCGACCCCCAGTCCTGTCCCTACACCCAAACACTACCCTGCACGACACCCCGACACTACCCTAAACCCTAAAACACTAACCTACACTACACTAACACCACAACACTACCCTAAATCCTAAAACACTACCCCCAGCATGACCCTACCACTACCCTCAGTGCATTCCCTTCACTGAAACACTACCCTGCATGACCCCCGAAACTACCCTACACCCTAAAACACTACCCTACACTACACAAACACCAAATCACTACCCAAAAACCTAAACCACTACCCCCAGCACGACGCTGCCCCTACCCCCAGTCCATTCCCTACACCCAAACACTATCCTGCATGATCCCCCAACACTACCCTAAACCCTAAAACACTACCCTACACTAAACTAACACCACATCACTACCCTAAACCCTAAAACACTGCCCCCAGGACGACCCTGCCCCTACCCCCAGTCCGGTCCCTACACAGAAACACTACCCTGCACGACCGCCCGACACTACCCTAAACCCTAAAACACTACCCTACACTACACTAACACCCTAACACTACCCTAAACCCAAATACAACTCCATTACCCTAAAACCTAAAAAAACTGCCCCCTGCATGACCCTCCCCCTAGACAACGCCTCGCCTTATCTTTCCTGACGTCCTCCTCGTAGGTGAGGGACCCTATGCGCCTCTCCCTGTCACCTCCCCCTGCCTCCATAATTGTCATCGCACACATCCGAGTCATCCGACTTCATCCGGGTCATTCGACTTCATTCGGGTCATCCGACTTCAGGCAGGGAGAAAACCCTGCAACCAGCGGTGAGTGACTAGCACCATTGTTTAGCCATTACAATGCATGCATTGTTAAAATGCATGCGATGTAACAACTTGCGTAGTAAAGGCTACGTGTTGTTAGATCGCATGCGTTGTAACGCATGCAAAGTAATGGTATGCGAAGTAAAGGCTCTGTAGTAATGGGTGATTACCGTGTTGGAATGTTATAATAGCTTTATAGCCCTTCTGCCTCTGGCTATACCTGTTGTTAAAGGCCCTTGCCCTTGTTATAGATATAACTCTGGTTCAGGGCCATTAGCAACTGTTTTATGCTTTGACGGCAAGCCAGATGGCTATAATAACTGACTGACGTTGTAAGTTTAAAGCTGCCATGTGTTGTTGCCCTTTTTTATGTGTAGTATTAAGAAACGAAAGCTATATGATTCCAGGTTCAAAAACCCACCTTTAACACTTACAAACTTTAAGAAGTTGAAAAAAGGTGGATGTACAAACCTGTTTAAATACCTGCCAAAGAAGCGGAGTAGAAACAAATTTAAATGGGAGTATTGTCCCACATAAGATTTCACTGACAGGGGACGAGGTACCAATTACGCAACTGTCTGAGGTGTAAACATGTGTCAGTTTTATGTAACTTGATTAGCAGTGACTTAAATACTAAACAAAACTTATTTTTAATGTGTATTTTTGTTGCAAAGTATACTGCATGTGTTCCACGGCCTCATCCTGCTGAAAAGGAACCCATTTTTGGTTCATTTCAGAATGGAATGAACTATACCGTGTACTGCATTTTTTAAAATTTAGATATTCCCCACTAGTCAAGTTTATGCCTTTCAGTTATTACAGTGTAGAATCCCAATAGCAAAATTTGTCTTAGAAACATTTAATCTTGCTTACACAATTTTAAAGTACAGTGTTTGGCTCTTAGGTAGCGTAAACATTTAATTTCAATTGAAGGCATGTGTTTGCTTTTCGTCAGACATGTTGAAATGTGAACCTATGCCTAATAGGTTGGCCAGATGATCTGATCTGAAAATCGGTGCCTTCACAAAAAAAGTAGCCTCACCTTAAAAGCACAGTTAACCCAACTTTATTCACAGGACAAAACTCCTTGAGGTTTATGAGAGACCTATGGCTAACTCGTAGGTCAATTTTCTGCGTTGATTTGATTTATTAGACTGAGGCAGGTGCGCAACGCCCGTAGGGCTAAATGGGCTTCAGCCTTCCTCATTGTGTGTCTCAGCCCGGGCTGCTGCTGCAGTTCGAGCTGCAGGGGGCTCGGCTGGGCAGTGTCTGGAGTCTTATCCCTGGCATCCGAGTTTTTCACAGGTCTTTAACCCCTTCGCTGTGGGACGTTTTCACCTGCTGTGTGGGGGGAGGGGGGCCGTGCGTGGCGCCGCCGTGCTTGTGATGAGCTCGGCTCGTCATGAGGCACAGTGGAGCTGTGCTCATGACGAGCGGAGCTCGTCACAGCCACACCCGTTTTGGAACGTTCAGCACAGCGGGGAAATTATCCCCGCGTGTGAACGTTCCAACGGCCATAACAGCTCAACCGTGCCTCCTGACAAGCTGAGCTCGTCATGAGCATGGAAAGTGTTAAAGACCATTTGCATATTTACATACCTTTGTTAACTGGTTACAGAGGCTTAATTTTTTTCTAGTTCCAGTACCCCCTGGGCCCCCACTCTGCCTGTTCCTTACATTTGTATTTTACATTTACTGCCATAGTGTGAGAATGCATTTCATGAAAAGGAATATAAAGTTGGGTTTCCTAAAGAAAAATTCCAGCCATTCTTATATAAACACCCCGCAAAGGCCTCATCTTAACACTAAATAGGGTTATAAATAAATAAAATAGTATGAATTCGTTTGTAATGTGAGTTTTTTGTTTTTGTTCCCCTTTAATTATGAGTCATGGATCATTCAGTCAGTCCTAGAACACAATTAAAAATGCTTTCTTTTTATATTTGCTGTTCCAAGTATGCCCAGATAAGTGCTGATAATAGGCTTTAGGTAACTGCTTATTGTTGTACCATCTGGGACAATATAATGAACTAGCAACACTAATCATAAGACTGGAAGTTTGTTGCAGGATGAGCACAATATTTATTTCCTCCACTCTCAATCGTTGGACCCTGAATAATGCCATAATAGCAATAGTTTAACTTATATCTGAAACCCTTCGCCAGCCCTCAATAACATGCTGAGTTACTTCAAATATCTGTGTATGCACCCTGCATTCAGACAACTCACTCCTCATTCCTGCTCTTCCACTTTACACTCACCCTGCACTCACAGTGACCACACTGCACTTATGCCACCCACCATGAACTCACACCATGCTCGATCCACTTACCCTGCGGTCAAATGAGCACACCGCTTACTCTGCACTCACAGTGATCACCATGCACTCACAATGCACTTGCGCTGTTCACCCTGGATCTCACCCTGCAGTCACACGAGCACACTACTCACCCTACACTCATGTGACACTTCACTCACCAGTCCCCCTCACTGCTCACTGTGCAATCTCACTCAAACAAGCCCATCACTAACCATGCATTAATTCGGCCCACTTTGCACTTACATCCCCACTCAAATCCATATGGTCACTCCTCTCACCCTACTCTCACACTGTTGCATCACTCACTGTGCACTCATAAGGGCACTCCTGTCCCCCACAAAGCACAAAGGGTTAATGTGCCTATTACAAAGAGCGTGTACCATGCAGATCTCAGAACTGAGTGTGAGTAAACTATGAGTAGCCTTATAAACAAGCATTTACAATGCAACGGTTTCGCCTTTGCCAAAGTTAGAGCTATTGGCATTGTAAATGACAACATTTTTATTTATGTGTTGGTTTTGAAAACAGATAAATAAATGGCATTGTCATTTACATTGCCAACAGCTTAATCTCTTGCAAATGTAAGACCTATTGTACCCTACTGGATTTCACTGAAGAAATTCAGAGTCTGGTCTGCAGGTGTCACGTGACAGACGGCCAATTGACAGCTGAGGGGGTTAAACCGTGCTGGGGTGGCACATTAAGGCGACGCTTGCTGTCCGTGCTTGTGAGGAGGTAGTGCACCTGTTGAGGGAGAGAGAGTGTGTTTGCATATGTGCGTGCATGCATGTGTGTGTGTGTGAATAAGCACTTCCAAGATTTAGTGGGACTAGAGTTTTTATCTACAAATCATTGTTTTCAGCTGTGTTCTAATGGAATCAAAACAACGCTACACCCCCCATAATGCATAGTGTGATCACATAAAAGTACAGAACTGGAAAGAGTGTCCATAATGACCAGCTAGACGGTTGTCACCCTAAGAAGGATGTGCTTCAGTCTCCAGTGCCACGGGCGAGTGGAAGCACACACTGTGCTGGTGGAGAAGTAGAAGAAGTACAAGTGTCCATAGAAGAGAAGTAGAGGGGATGCACTCTCCACTCTCTATCCACTCTGCACTCCCTATGCACTCTCCACTCTGCACTCCCTATGCACTCTGCACTCCCTATGCACTCTCCTCTCCCTATCCACTCTGCACTCCCTATGCACTCTGCACTCCCTATGCACTCTGCACTCCCTATCGACTCTGCACTCCCTATGCACTCTGCACTCCCTATCCACTCTGCACTCCCTATGCACTCTCCACTCTGCACTCCCTATGCACTCTCCACTCTGCACTCCCTATGCACTCTCCACTCTGCACTCCCTATGCACTCTCCACTCCCTATGCACTCTCCACTCACTATGCACTCTCCACTCTCCACTCCCTATGCACTCTCCACTCCCTATGCACTCTCCACTCCCTATCCACTCTCCACTCCCTATCCACTCTCCACTCCCTATCCACTCTGCACTCCCTATGCACTCTGCACTCCCAATGCACTCTCCACTCCCTATGCACTCTGCACTCCCTATGCACTCTCCACTCTGCACTCCCTATGCACTCTGCACTCCCTATGCACTCTCCACTCTGCACTCCCTATCCACTCTGCACTCCTTATGCACTCTGCACTCCCTATGCACTCTGCACTCCCTATGCACTCTGCACTCCCTATGCACTCTGCACTCCCTATGCACTCTCCACTCCCTATGCACTCTCCACTCCCTATGCACTCTGCACTCTCCACTCCCTATGCACTCTCCACTCTCCACTCCCTATGCACTCTGCACTCTCCACTCTCCACTCCCTATGCACTCTCCACTCTGCACTCCCTATGCACTCTGCACTCCCTATCCACTCTGCACTCCCTATGCACTCTCCACTCTGCACTCCCTATGCACTCTCCACTCTGCACTCCCTATGCACTCTCCACTCTGCACTCCCTATGCACTCTCCACGCTGCACTCCCTATGCACTCTCCACTCACTATGCACTCTCCACTCTCCACTCCCTATGCACTCTCCACTCCCTATGCACTCTCCACTCCCTATCCACTCTCCACTCCCTATCCACTCTGCACTCCCTATCCACTCTGCACTCCCTATCCACTCTGCACTCCCTATGCACTCTGCACTCCCTATGCACTCTGCACTCCCTATCCCCTCTGCACTCCCTATGCACACTGCACTCCCTATGCACTCCACACTCCTTATGCACTCTGCACTCCCTATGCACTCTGCACTCCCTATGCACTCTGCACTCCCTATGCACTCTGCACTCTGCACTCCCTCTGCACTCTCCACTCCCTATGCACTCTGCACTCCCTATGCACTCTCCACTCTGCACTCCCTATGCACTCTGCACTCCCTATGCACTCTCCACTCTGCACTCCCTATGCACTCTGCACTCCCTATGCACTCTGCACTCCCTATGCACTCTGCACTCTGCACTCCCTATGCACTCTCCACTCTGCACTCCCTATGCACTCTCCACTCTGCACTCCCTATGCACTCTCCACTCTGCACTCCCTATGCACTCTCCACTCCCTATGCACTCTCCACTCCCTATGCACTCTCCACTCCCTATGCACTCTCCACGCACTCTGCAGTCCCTATGCACTCTCCACTCTGCACTCCCTATGCACTCTCCACTCCCTATGCACTCTGCACTCTCTATGCACTCTCCACTCTGCACTCCCTATGCACTCTCCACTCTGCACTCCCTATGCACTCTGCACTCCCTATGCACTCTCCACTCTGCACTCCCTATGCACTCTCCACTCTGCACTCCCTATGCACTCTGCACTCCCTATGCACTCTCCACTCTGCACTCCCTATGCACTCTCCACTCCCTATGCACTCTGCACTCCCTATGCACTCTGCACTCCCTATGCACTCTCCACTCCCTATGCACTCTCCACTCCCTATGCACTCTCCACTCTGCACTCCATATGCACTCTGCACTCCCTATGCACTCTGCACTCCCTATGCACTCTGCACTCTCCACTCCCTATGCACTCTCCACTCTGCACTCCCTATGCACTCTCCACTCTGCACTCCCTATGCACTCTCCACTCCCTATGCACTCTCCACTCCCTATGCACTCTCCACTCCCCACTCTGCACTCCCTATGCACTCTGCAGTCCCTATGCACTCTCCACTCTGCACTCCCTATGCACTCAACACTCCCTATGCACTCTGCACTCCCTATGCACTCTGCACTCTGCACTCCCTATGCACTCTCCACTCTGCACTCCCTATGCACTCTGCACTCCCTATGCACTCTCCACTCTGCACTCCCTATGCACTCTCCACTCTGCACTCCCTATGCACTCTGCACTCCCTATGCACTCTCCACTCTGCACTCCCTATGCACTCTGCACTCCCTATGCACTCTGCACTCTCCACTCCCTATGCACTATGCACTCTCCACTCCCTATGCACTCTCCACTCCCTATGCACTCTCCACTCCCTATGCACTCTCCACTCCCTATGCACTCTCCACTCCCTATGCACTCTCCACTCCCCACTCTGCACTCCCTATGCACTCTGCAGTCCCTATGCACTCTCCACTCTCCACTCCCTATGCACTCTCCACTCCCAATGCACTCTCCACTCCCAATGCACTCTCCACTCCCTATGCACTCTCCACTCCCTATGCACTCTCCACTCCCTATGCACTCTCCACTCCCTATGCACTCTCCACTCCCTATGCACTCTCCACTCTCCACTCCCTATGCACTCTGCACTCCCTATGCACTCTCCACTCTGCACTCCCTATGCACTCTGCACTCCCTATGCACTCTCCACTCTGCACTCCCTATGCACTCTCCACTCCCTATGCACTCTGCACTCCCTATGCACTCTCCACTCTGCACTCCCTATGCACTCTGCACTCCCTATGCACTCCCTATGCACTCTCCACTCTGTACTCCCTATGCACTCTCCACTCCCTATGCACTCTCCACTCCCTATGCACTCTCCACTCCGCACTCCCTATGCACTCTGCAGTCCCTATGCACTATGCACTCTCCACTCCCTATGCACTCTCCACTCCCTATGCACTCTCCACTCCCTATGCACTCTCCACTCCCTATGCACTCTCCACTCCCTATGCACTCTCCACTCTGCACTCTCTATGCACTCTCCACTCTCTATGCACTCTCCACTCCCTATGCACTCTCCATTCTCTATGCACTCTCCACTCCCTATGCACTCTCCACTCCCTATGCACTCTCCACTCCCTATGCACTCTCCACTCCCTATGCACTCTCCACTCCCCCACTCCCTATGCACTCTCCACTCCCTATGCACTCTCCACTCCCTATGCACTCTCCGCTCCCTATGCACTCTCCGCTCCCTATGCACTCTCCGTTCCCTATGCACTCCCTATGCACTCTGCACTCTTCACTCCCTATGCACTCTCCACTCTTCACTCCCTATGCACTCTCCACTCTGCACTCCCTATGCACTCTTCACTCTGCACTCCCTATGCACTCTCCACTCCCTATGCACTCTCCACTCCCCACTCTGCACTCCCTATGCACTCTGCAGTCCCTATGCACTATGCACTCTCCACTCCCTATGCACTCTCCACTCCCTATGCACTCTCCACTCCCTATGCACTCTCCACTCCCTATGCACTCTCCACTCTGCACTCTCTATGCACTCTCCACTCTCTATGCACTCTCCACTCCCTATGCACTCCCCATTCCCTATGCATTCTGCACTCCCTATGCACTCTCCACTCCCTATGCACTCTCCACTCTCCACTCCCTATGCACTCTCCACTCCCTATGCACTCTCCACTCTCCACTCCCTATGCACTTTCCACTCCCTATGCACTCTCCACTCTCCACTCCCTATGCACTGTGCACTCCCTATGCACTCTCCACTCTGCACTCCCTATGCACTCTGCACTCCCTATGCACTCTCCACTCCCTATGCACTCTCCACTCTGCACTCCCTGTGCACTCTCCACTCCCTATGCACTCTCCACTCCCTATGCACTCTCCACTCCCTATGCACTCTGCACTCCCTATGCACTCTGCACTCCCTATGCACTCTGCACTCCCTATGCACTCTGCACTCCCTATGCACTCCCTATGCACTCTTCACTCCCTATGCACTCTCCACTCTGCACTCCCTATGCACTCTCCACTCCCTATGCACTCTCCACTCCCTATGCACTCTCCACTCTGCACTCCCTATGCACTCTCCACTCCCTATGCACTCTCCACTCTGCACTCCCTATGCACTCTTCACTCCCTATGCACTCTTCACTCCCTATGCACTCCCTATGCACTCTTCACTCCCTATGCACTCTCCACTCTGCACTCCCTATGCACTCTCCACTCCCTATGCACTCTCCACTCCCTATGCACTCTCCACTCCCCACTCTGCACTCCCTATGCACTCTGCAGTCCCTATGCACTATGCACTCTCCACTCCCTATGCACTCTCCACTCCCTATGCACTCTCCACTCTCCACTCCCCATGCACTCTCCACTCCCTATGCACTCTCCACTCTGCACTCTCTATGCACTCTCCACTCTCTATGCACTCTCCACTCCCTATGCACTCTCCATTCCCTATGCACTCTGCAATCCCTATGCACTCTCCACTCCCTATGCACTCTCCACTCTCCACTCCCTATGCACTCTCCACTCCCTATGCACTCTCCACTCCCTATGCACTCTCCACTCCCCATGCACTCTCCACTCTCTATCCACTCTGCACTCCCTATGCACTCTCCACTCTGCACTCCCTATCCACTCTCCACTCCCTATGCACTCTGCACTCTGCACTCCCTATGCACTCTCCACTCCCTATGCACTCTCCACTCCCTATGCACTCTCCACTCCCTATGCACTCTCCACTCCCTATGCACTCTCCACTCCCTATGCACTCTGCACTCCCTATGCACTCTCCACTCCCTATGCACTCTCCACTCCCTATGCACTCTCCACTCTGCACTCCCTATGCACTCTGCACTCCCCACTCTGCACTCCCTATGCACTCTCCACTCCCTATGCACTCTCCACTCCCTATGCACTCTCCACTCCCCACTCTGCACTCCCTATGTACTCTGCAGTCCCTATGCACTATGCACTCTCCACTCCCTATGCACTCTCCACTCCCTATGCACTCTCCACTCCCCATGCACTCTCCACTCCCTATGCACTCTCCACTCTGCACTCTCTATGCACTCTCCACTCTCTATGCACTCTCCACTCCCTATGCACTCTCCATTCCCTATGCACTCTGCTCTCCCTATGCACTCTCCACTCCCTATGCACTCTCCACTCTCCACTCCCTATGCACTCTCCACTCCCTATGCACTCTCCACTCCCTATGCACTCTCCACTCCCTTTGCACTCTCCACTCCCTACGCACTCTCCACTCCCTATGCACTCTCCACTCTCTATCCACTCTGCACTCCCTATGCACTCTCCACTCTGCACTCCCTATCCACTCTCCACTCCCTATGCACTCTCCACTCCCTATGCACTCTCCACTCCCTATGCACTCTCCACTCCCAATGCACTCTCCACTCCCAATGCACTCTCCACTCCCAATGCACTCTCCACTCCCAATGCACTCTCCACTCCCTATGCACTCTCCACTCCCTATGCACTCTGCACTCCCTATGCACTCTCCACTCCCTATGACCTCTCCACTCCCTATGCACTCTCCACTCTGCACTCCCTATGCACTCTCCACTCTGCACTCCCTATGCACTCTCCACTCCCTGTGCACTCTCCACTCCCTGTGCACTCTCCACTCCCTATGCACTCTCCACTCCCTATGCACTCTCCATTCCCTATGCACTCTCCACTCCCTATGCACTCTCCACTCCCTATGCACTCTGCACTCCCTATGCACTCTCCACTCCCTATCCACTCTCCACTCCCTATGCACTCTCCACTCCCTATGCACTCTCCACTCCCTATGCACTCTCCACTCCCCACTCTGCACTCCCTATGCACTCTGCAGTCCCTATGCACTCTCCACTCTGCACTCCCTATGCACTCTCCACTCCCTATGCACTCTGCACTCCCTATGCATGCTCCACTCTGCACACCCTATGCACTCTGCACTCCCTATGCACTCTCCACTCTGCACTCCCTATGCACTCTTCACTCCCTATGCACTCTCCACTCTGCACTCCCTATGCACTCTGCACTCCCTATGCACTCTCCACTCTGCACTCCCTATGCACTCTCCACTCCCTATGCACTCTGCACTCCCTATGCACTCTGCACTCCCTATGCACTCTCCACTCCCTATGCACTCTCCACTCTGCACTCCATATGCACTCTGCACTCCCTATGCACTCTCCACTCTGCACTCCCTATGCACTCTGCACTCCCTATGCACTCTGCACTCCCTATGCACTCTGCACTCTCCACTCCCTATGCACTCTCCACTCTGCACTCCCTATGCACTCTCCACTCTGCACTCCCTATACACTCTCCACTCCCTATGCACTCTCCACTCCCTATGCACTCTCCACTCCCTATGCACTCTCCACTCCCCACTCTGCACTCCCTATGCACTCTGCAGTCCCTATGCACTCTCCACTCTGCACTCCCTATGCACTCTCCACTCCCTATGCACTCTGCACTCCCTATGCACTCTCCACTCTGCACTCCCTATGCACTCTCCACTCTGCACTCCCTATGCACTCTGCACTCCCTATGCACTCTCCACTCTGCACTCCCTATGCACTCTCCACTCTGCACTCCCTATGCACTCTGCACTCCCTATGCACTCTCCACTCTGCACTCCCTATGCACTCTGCACTCCCTATGCACTCTGCACTCCCTATGCACTCTGCACTCTCCACTCCCTATGCACTCTGCACTCTCCACTCCCTATGCACTCTCCACTCCCTATGCACTCTCCATGCACTCTGCACTCCCTATGCACTCTCCACTCTGCACTCTATGATGCTCTTCAGCGCTTTGCAGTGCGGTTAGGATATGAAGCGCTATATAAATTCAACTGTAATGCATTACGAAAAATGCCAAACCATGAAAAAACTCCCTGTTGCAAATCTTATGAGCAGTTTTACAAGTGTCTCACGAGGGGCACGAGATGCTTAGCCCATACGAGTCTATTTAGGCCGTTTGGGTACTGAACACCCGCAGTTTTAAGGACATTATTAAAACGGACTGTAAAGTCGAACTGAAAGAATGAAAAGTTATGCATGCTGCAACAAAGGGGATCAGCCGAGCAATTTCACATCAGACAAACCACTGCGTAGTCCTCACTACAAATAAAGGGGCAAAAATTAGTTTTAGCGCCCATGCACTTGATGAACAGCCAGATCGTGGCCTGTGTCTTCATCATGTATTTTTAACTAACATACACTGAATTCACGTGCTCCACCACTAAAAAACATGCACTCACCTGGGCTTCCTCGCATGGAATGACCAAAACAAACACAGAAGGAAAAAAAACGAAGCTCCGCCCACCGCCGCGATGACGACATCGCAGAGGCGGAGAGGGAAAAAATCGCGGGAACGCCCCCGAATCTGGTCCGGCCTTGACGGACAGATCCGGCTCCCAATGGCTAGCCTCCATTTATGGAGCTAGCCAATGGGAGGTGGGGGACGTTCCAATAGCCAATATGGTAAACAAAAGATTTCACCTGCGCGAACTGCTTGCGCAGATCGCCAGGTCGAAACCTAAAAATTGAAAGGTTTGTCAGAAAGGGGCTCTAGAGAGATGGTGAGTGCTAGTGAGGGACTTCATGGAGAAGGAGTAAATGAGAGGGGTGCCAAAAAAGACGGCTGTACCGTTCGCGACCAGTGTTAAGGTCAGCCCTGGCTGGGAGTCTTAGTCCCCTCAAAGTTAGGGGCTAGTTGCGCCTCTGGACAGAGAGACACTATAAGTGATGGTACAGAGGGTGCTTTCAAAAGTCATTTCGGGGCTCGGTCCTTTTAATTTCTCGTTTGCTTCCTTCATCCTTAAAATGATTCAGATGCTGTTATTATTGATTCTGAAATACTTACATTTGGATGCGATCCAATTCAAAGCTTTTAACGTTTGTTCGCACAAAGTGTTAATCCCCTCCTGACAAGTGGTGTTCAATGTTGTTCTACTGAGGCCAGAAAACAAAGGTGTTGATTTTCACTTTCCCATTACTCTGAACTGCCTGTGGGTCTTTCATCGTCCCATGTGCTATTAACAGTACAACTTGTACTGTACATGCTTTGTTTCAGCATTTTCTTTACAAAACGCCCATTGAAAACGTGCAATTTCATAGAACATAGGCATATAGGTAATAATTTTAAGATTACGCTCTCACTTCGGTTCCTACTATCAAGCAGTTTAATTGTAGCTTGTAATAGCGAACTATATACTTGAGTCTGGTCACAATAAACCATCCATTATATGAAAAATGCGGCAAGAAACTCCTCAGGGGTGAACGTGCACCTTACAAATGCGCCTTACGTTACGTTATTGTTAATTTTCGTTACATTACGTTACGTGAGGTCATGTCAGGTTATGTTAGGTTGCTATTGCACGGTCCTGAGACTGTAAATGGTGCTGACGTAGAAAGAGAGAATGCACCATACCTCCCCGGTGAAGCCAGGAGATAGGCACCAATCGTGCTTGAACGGATTGTAACATCTTAATGAATTTGCTTAGAGAAAGTAGTCTGACAAGGAGTAGCACGCATAGATTTAAAGTTCTCTCAAATCAAAATCACATGTTATTCCCCAAACCAGATTGTGACATCCGAGATAAAACTGTTCAGGGTGATATCATTGCCACAGGCTTACAATGTTCACCCTAAGGGCTGTCTCATGATGGGCTTTGCTGGTGAGGCACAGAGTCCAGCACTTGTTTTATGCACCAAAAGTGCATAAAGTAAATTAATTTAATCCAAAATTCTGAGTTAGTGCTTTTCTTTCAGACAGTACAGCTCAGAAATAGTGAACACGGTTTACCTCTTTCTTTTTCTGAGTTCTGACTCACGAGTTTCTAGATGGCCGATAAAAATATTTTGAGCCCTAACCCAGCTGGTAATACTGTGTAAAGCTTTGAAAATTTGGGGCCATATGCATCAACAACCTGATTTGCGATTCTCAAATAGCGATTTTTTAGAAATCGCTATTTGAGAATCGCAAATAGCGATGTATGTACAAAATCACAATTTTTTTGCGATTTCTTAGTATTCCTTAATTGCGATTTGCAAATTGTGAATCGCAATTAAGGACTACTTTCCCATTCATTTCTATGGGCCAGGAGGCCCATATGAATGAATGGGAAGTTACTCTCAATTTGCAATTTGCAATTTGAGAATCTTAAATTGAGAATAATTTTAAGGGTGCAGGGGTGTCCAAAGGACACTCTTTTGCCACCCTGAAATTAGCATGGGTGCACATGTGGCGCACATACATGTATGTGCTCCACATGGCACTTTGAAAAATGCAAAAAAGTGCATTTTTAAAAGGAATTCGCAAATTACCACCAACTTGAAGTTGGTGGTAATTTGCGATTCCTTAAGGCCATTTTGCATTTTTTTAATGTTTCTTACATTACATTTAAGGAATCGCAATATTTGCGATTCCTTAAATGCAATCGCAAAATAAGGAATTAGATTCCTTATTTTGCACGCAGATTTCTTCCATACATACCATTTAGCACTAATGCTTTCACAAACGCCAAAATTCGCAGAATTTCGGCCTTTGCGAACACATTAGTGATTGATACATATGGCCCTTGGTGACAGGACTGATTGTGAGTTTTAACAGCAAAGATACACAAATGAGTTAATACATTAAATCCTGAAGAGCACCTTTTTGAAATGCTAATATGTAAAGAAAAAAATGACTGAGTGTATTTACACAGAATCAAAACAAGCACAGTACCTGAGTACAGTAGTGAATTCATTTGAACCTTGGTGTAAATCTGTTCAGTGATTTTTGCTTTATCATTTGGCAAATGTTCCTTTGGGAACAGCAATGTGAAATTATAGACTTTTTCTCCCCACTTAACTTTTTCCCCATGGACAGTTCATCACAAACCTTGACATGACAAAACTAATCTGGCTGAGTATGTAGAATGCCAAGTTGTAGTTAAACCTGCCCATGGGATCAAAAGTTAATAATAAGTAAAAAATTACCTTTTCAATGGAAACACCATCTCAAACAAAACTACACAGTTCCTAATATCACTTTGTAATATATAAATGTCATCCATCTTTACTGTCCTCAGGATATTGTGATATTTCACCTGTTCCATGGGTTATTATCAATAAACAGACATTGTTTCTACCATGTAGAAGTAAATTTCTTCAAAAAAACAAGGAGCATATTAACAACAGCCAGCGATAATTATCGCTGGCCGTGCTTAGCGATAATTTTGTTGTCGCAGGCTATCTCTGGTAGCGCGTAATTAACAACGCGTTACTCCATAGCGATAGAAATTACGGAGATAGCGAGGTTATCGCCGTTTTTCAGAGAACATCGCTGGTTTTCCAGCGATGTTCCCTGCAAAAGGGCGATAACCTTGCTGATACGATACACAGGGTCGTATCAGCATAATCCACCCCCTATGTAAGGGATGCTAAGTAAGGATTTTAGCAGACGTTTTCGCCAAAATCTAATGTGTGCTAAAATCATGTGGGCTGCCTTGTAAATATCGTGAAGTAAACATCAGAGATATTTGCAAGGTAGTCCATCTGGGGTACGCCCAGTAACGCCCACTTTGCATCTCATTGGAGATGCAAAGGGAGGCGTTGGGAGAAAGGCTGCTAACAGACCCTAAGAGACCACCATCTGTACTGTAAAATCATCAAATGTATTGTCTTGTGATTGAATTTATATAGCGCTTACTACCCCTGATGAGGCGTCGAAGCGCTTTCTCGGTGAGTAGCACGCTACTCCGGGACCCATAAAGGATTAGTGTTGAATTAGTATAATGAAACATTCAAGTAAATTTTAAGTGGTGGAGAAGTTAGTCAGTAATAGGTTAGTCAGTTATTTGGATTCGGATTCAGAAAGATAGCAGAATTTTGAAGCACACTACTCCGGAAACCCATAAAGGATTAGTGCTGAATTAGTATGGTGAAATATGAAAGTAATTTGAGTGGTGGATATTAGTCAGTTATTTGTAGTGAGAAGGGTAGCGGAGGGATAAAAGGGAAGAAAGGTTTGCATTCATGAGCACATGTTAGCCCTGATGGGAGTTGAAACGCTTTTCTGGCAAGTAGGACGTTACTCTGGTACCCATAAAGCATTAGTGTTGAAAAAATTTGTATAGTGAAGTATGAAGTAATTTGAGTGGTGGATATATTATTCAGTTATTTGGATAGAGAAGGGTAGGTTGCGGGATAGAAGAGGGAAAGAGGTTTGTATTTATATAGCGCTTGCTACCCTTTGATGGGGTTTGAGGCGCTTCATTGGCGAGTAGCACGCTACTCTGGAAATCATAAAGGATTAATGGTGAATTAGTAAAGTGGAATATGCAAATTGAGAAGTGAACATGTTAATCTGTTATTTTAATTGAAAAGGGTAATAAAGAGACAGAAGAGTGAGTTTAAAAAAAATTGAGGTCATAGCAGTAGGAGGAGGCTTTTGGATATGTAGAAAGGGTTTTTGAGGGCAAGAGTCAGGGGGAAGAGTTTATAAAGGTTTGTTATGGGGATCGGTATAGTAAAAAGAGGTCAGATGATTCAAGGAGGGGTAGAGTAGGAGAGAGTCTAGAAAGGGTTATTTTGGGGATCATAGTAGTGGTATGGGTTTGGGATAAATGAGAGAGTGGATGTAGAGGATATATTGATATATACATAGGGTGCTTTGGAAATAGTAGTAGAAAGAAGTTTGAGATGAGTCAGAAGGTTGGGCTAGAGCATGGGTACTCACAAACTTTCTCTTGGGGGCCAAATTTACAGTGTGGTTTGTGGCCGAGGGCTGCACCGGTGGGGTCTGAGGGGGTGAGGGGGCGGGGCTAGAGCAAAAAAAACTGTGACCATGAGGTTGAACACAGGCCCCTGCAGCGGACGCCTTCGTCCACTGAGCCACCAGACCCGGCATACACACATCTCTCTCTCTCTCTCTCTCTCTCTCTCTCTCTCTCTCTCTCTCTCTCTCTCTCTCTATGTGTCTCCCTCCCTCTCTGTCTCCCTCTCTCTCTCTCTCTCCCTCTGTCTCACTCACTCTGTCTCCCTTTCTCTCTCTGTCTCCCTCCCTTTCTCTGCCTCCCTTCCTTTCTCTCTCTGTCTCTCTCCTTTCTCTCTGTCTCCCTCCCTCTCTCTCTCTGTCTCCCTCTCTCTCCCTCTGTCTCCCTCTCTCCCCCTCTGTCCCCCTCCCTCTCTCTGTCTCGCTCCCTCTCTGTCTCCCTCTCTCTGTCTCCCTCCCTTTCTCTCTCTGTCTCCCTCCCTTTCCTCCCTTTCTCTCTCTGTCTCCCTCCTTTCTCTCTGTCTCCCTCCCTCTCCCTCTCTGTCTCCCTCTCTCTCCCTCTGTCTTCCTCCCTCTCTCTGTCTCCATCTTTCTCTCTGTCTCCCTCCCTCTTTCTGTCTCCCTCCCTCTCTCTGTCTCCCTCCCTCTGTCTCCATCCCGCTGTCGCCCTCCTCCATCTGTCTGACTCCCTCTATCTGTCTCCCTCTCTCTGTCTCCCTCTCTCTGTCTCCCTCTCTATGTCTCTGTCCCTCTGTCTCCCTCCCTCAGTCTACCTCCCTCTGTCTACCTCCCTCTGTCTACCTCCCTCTGTCTCTCCCTCTGTCTCCCTCCCTCTGTCTCCCTCCCTCTGTATCCCTTCCTCTATCTCCCACCCTCCCTCTATCTCCCTCCGTCTGTCTCCCTCTGTCTGTCTCCCTTTGCCTGTCTCCCTCTGTCCATCTCCCTCTGTCTCCCTCTGTCTGTCTCCCTCTGTCTCCCCCTGACTCTCTCCCTCTGTCTCCCTCTGCCTCCCTCTGTCTCCCTCCCTCTGTCTCCCTCTCTCTCTCCTTCTCTATCTCTCCCTCAAGCTGTCTCCTTCTCTGTCTCCCTCTCTCTGTCTCCTTCCCTCTGTCTTCCTCTCTCTGTATCACTCTCCCTCAGTCTGTTTCCTTCTGACTCCCCCCCTGTCTCCCTCTCTCTCTGTCTCTCTCTGTCTCCCTCCCTTCCTCTCCCTCCCTCTTTCTCCTTCTGTATCCCTCCCTGTCTCCCTCTCCATCTCTCTGTATCTCTACTTACGCCTCTATCTGTCTGTCCCTGTCCCTGCCTCTATCTGTCTATGTCTGTCCCTGTCTCTCCCTGTCTGCCTCCCTCTGTCTCCCTCCCGTCTCTCTGTCTGTCTCGGTCTCTATCTGCCTCTATCTGTCTGCCCCTTTCCCTGTCTCTGCCTCTATCTGTCTCTGTCTGTCCCTGTCTGTCTCTATCTCTGTCTGCCTCTGCCTCTATCTTTCTCTGCCTCCATCTGCCCCTGCCTCTCTCTCTCTCTCTCTCTCTGTGTCTCCATCGCTGTCTGTCTCTGCCTGTCTCTATCTGTCCCTGTCTCTGCCTCTATCTAGCTTTGTCTGCCCCTGTCTCTATCTGTCTCTGCCTATCTCTGCCTCTATATGTCTCTGCCTCTATCTGTTTCTGCCTCTATCTGTCTCACCTCACTACCTGCTGCCCTCTGTCACCTCACCTGGCTCTCACTCCCTGCTGTCCTCTGTCACCCTGTATCACCGGATGTATGACGTTATAACGCATACTTTTACTCCGCAGACCATTACAACGCGACTTTTACACCGCATACCGTTACAACGCATAGCGCCTTGGGGCGCTGGATAGTGGTAAGTATAATTTACTATTCTAACTCCAGTCCCCGTGGACCCTAGGGAAGGTGTTGGATAGTAAATTATACTTATTCCCTATCCTAGAGCGCCCCCCAGCGCAATGCGTTGTAATGGTATGCGGAGTAAAAGTCGCGTTGTAATGGTAGTGCGGAGTAAAAAATGCGTTGTAACAGGTGTATACCGTATCACCTCACCCTTTGTGTGTGTCAGCCCGGGCTGAGACAGCTTCCTGGGCACACACAAAGCCGCACCCGATTACTTCACAGGTCTTTAAAATACCATTTACTTGTAAATGAGGCTTTGTTGTAGTTCACCCCTTCTTAACGCCCCTGCAGCTCCACTCTGACTATCCCTGGAATCTCCTGGGCCCCTATAAAGCAGCCTCTCTGAGTCCGTGCAGCTGCAACCGGAGGTGTTTGCTGACACTTTAAAAAAAAAAAAACACAGATACGGTGTCTGCAAGGTCCGCGGGCTGCCAAGGAAGGCTTGCCAGGCCGCTGGCCGCCCGCAGGCTGTACTATGAGTACCCGTGGGCTAGAGGATATATTGAGAGAAGTAAAGGCTGAAAATAGGGTAGTGCATTTGAAATGCTAAATTAGAAGAAAGGGTAAATATATAGATCCATAAGTACATTGAAAGTATACAGATGCATAGAAGAGGTAAGTATATATAGATTAAAGATATTGATAGAAGTACAGGACGAGAAATAGGGTAGTGCATTGAATATGCTTTTTTCAGGAGAAAGGTAACAGACACACAGATCCAAGTACATGGAAGGTACATAGATGCACAATGGAAGTAAGTACATGTAGATCAAAGATGATTTTTTAAAATCTATTTAAAACAACATAATTATTCTACATGTTTATACAAAGCAATACACAAAGATAGGTACATATCTATAGTGAAAATAAATGCTTATATACAGAGGAATATGCTGTAAATTTCTGTTTGCTTATGTTACTTATGTGGTGAAGAGCCAATTCTTGAGTTGTTTTCTGAAGATAAGGTGGTTTTAGGTGGATCTTATGTTGGGGGGAAAAGAGTTCCATAGTGTGGCTGCTTAAACAGAGAAGGATGTTCCACCCATGTTTTTTTTTCTTGTATCTTGGGATTTTGAGGTGAGATGCCCCTTTAGAGCGTAGGTTCCTTTGTTGAATGTGTTTGGTTATTTTATTCCTGATGAAGAGTGATCCCATTCCATGTATTGCTTTGTGGGTGATACAAAGTAGCTTGAATGTGGATCTTCTGGCAACTGGTAACCAATGCAGGGCTTTCAAGGCAGGTGAGATGTGGTCTCACGCTTTGATATGCAAGAGTAGTCTGGCAGCAGAGTTATGAATCCATTGTAGTCTTTTCATGGTCGTTAAAGGTGATCCATGGTAGAGGCTATTGGTGTAATCAAGTTTGGACAGAACAAGGGAGATGATAGCTTGGACCTTGTGTGGAAATCCTAAATGAGGGAAAATTCGTCACAGCGTTTTTATAGTGACAAAGCTTGATCTTGCTAGTTTGTCCACTTGGGCATTCATCGACAGCTTGGAGCCCATGGTCATTCCGAGGTTTCTTACTTCCTTCGATACTTTAGGCGGTGATCCCAGTTCATCAGGCCTGGTGGCAAGCAGGTCATAATGTTTCCAATCGCCACACATGAGTATTTCCGTTTTTGAAGCATTCAATTTGAGATGGCTCCAAGTCATCCACTTATCCACAGCTCTGAGACAACTGAAAATTGGGGATGTTTCAATGTCTTTGGGGCATTCCTGTTGAAGAAGTATTTGCGTGTCATCTGCATAGTTATAGCACGTGAGGTGAAATTGATTGATCAGTTCCGGTAATGACTTCATGTAGATGTTCAAAAGCATGGGTGAGATGATAGAACCTTGAGGGACCCCTGCTTTTGTGGAGTATGGTTTGGACGAGAATGGTGGGGTGTGGATGACATTAGTTCTGTTTTGAAGGTAGGACGCAATCCAGTCTAGAGCAGTTCCCTCTATGTCAGCTTCATAGAGTCTTTGTTTCAGAGTGTCGTGGTCAAACGTGTCAAAGGCAGCCAAGAGGTCCAAGAGGAGTAGCGCAGTAAACCCGCTGGGGTCAACTGTATTCTTCAGGTTATCCCAGATGACAAGGAGGGCAGATTCACTGCCTCTTCCGGGACAGAATCTTGTTTGGAAGTCTGAGAGTTTGTCATTCTCTTCAATGAATTGTGACATCTGGGTGAACGCTGCTCTTTTTTTCACTTTGCCCAGGAATGGTTCATTTGTAATGGGTTTGTAGTTGTCAGGGTTCAGCTGGTCCAAGTTTGTTTTCTTTAGTGAAGGGCGTATGTGTGATTTTTTTAGTTCTTCTGGAAATATTCCAGTAGTTAAGGAATCGTTGATGATTCTTCTTACTGGAGTGGCAGCAGAGGTTGTTAAAAGAATTGTCTTGAAAGTTTGTGGTGGACAGGGGTCAGAAGGGATGCCGGCAGGCCTGCTTGCTTTGACCAGGTCCATTAATTCATCGTGTGAGATGTGTTGGAAGAAATGGAGAGGCTGGGTTAGAGTATTCTTGGAATGTTGTTTTGTACAGGAGTTAGTGCTGGTGCTTTGTTTCTGTTTTAAGTACAAGTCCAATGTGTCTGCTTTGTTTGTGTAATGATTTGCCAGTTTATCTGTGAAATCCTGAGTACCAGAATGAGTTCCTTCTTGGCAATTTGGTTTGCGAAATTCATTTAGTATTTTATAGGATTCTTGATTTGCACATTTTGCATTTTGAATTCTGTCTGAGTAGTACCTTTTTCTTAGCTTTCGGGAGTTCAGTGTGACCTCAGTCAAATTCCTTGTGGTGATGCTGACCCCTTGGGGACAGGACATGTCCAAAAGGAAGATAGTCACTGTGAAGGATTGGCCTAAATCATTGAACATCTGCGATATCCAGTGTTTCCTGGGTTTTGTTAATTTCTACCGCCAGTTTATCGATCACTTCTCGAACTTGGCGGCTCCCCTCACACGTTTGTTGAGGCAGAAGACCATTTTCTAGTGGATAGCGGAGGCCCAAAAGGAGTTTGAGGCCCTGAAACATGCTTTTGTATCATTCCCAGTGTTAGTGCATGTGGATCCCGATTGACTGTTCATCGTTGAGGTGGACGCCTCAGACTCAGCTGTGGGAGGGGTGCTCCCTCAATGGCAAATGACAACTGGCCAGCTGCACCCTGTGGCTTAAATGTCAAGAAAGCTCAATCCTGCGGAACGTAATTATACGATGGCAGAAAAGGAACTACTGGCTATAAAGGAGGCGTTTTGGATTGGAGACATTTCCTGATGGGGGCCAAGCATGTGGTGACAGTGTTCACCGACCACCTCAACCTCCAATTTATGACAGCAGCAAGACATCTGACACCAAGGCAATTGCGGTGGATGCTATTCTTCACAAAATACAACTTCCTGGTGACTTATACACCAGGAAGCGAGAACAAGAAAGCAGATGCCTTAACCCGACAAACGACTTCTGTGTGCCTCGAGGAAAGCCAAAAAACGCCATCATCAATCCACATAATCTGATATGTGCTACCTGTACAGCCACCTTCCTTAGGAGCATAGCACAACACATCCTCAATGAGAAGTGGAAGGACTGGTTGGGGAAGAACAAGGACTGGAAGGTGACAGAGGGTCTCCCAGTGCGAGGAAACCGGCTTTTGCTACCTATCTGTTTCCTGCGTAAATAAGCTTTCAAATGGTGTCACACCTTGCCCAGTGCAGGGCACAATGGTCAGGAAAAGACTCTGGAAAGGGTGCTAAGTCACTCCTGGTGGACCACCATAAAAAAAGATATATCCACTTGGGTTAACAAATGCATGGCTTGCAGTCAAATGAAAACCAGGCATGTTTGACAGACAGGTCTCTTGCAACTGCTTCCTACTTCAGAATAACCATGGGAAAACATTTCTACGGATTTTGTGGTAGGGATGCCAGCTGATAAAGGGCACAAGGCCATTTTAGTTGTCGTGGACTACCTAACAAAGATAGCCCATTTCATTGCCTGCAAACAGATTCCCACAGTGAGTAAGTTAGCCCATTTGTTGTTGATGCACATAGTCAGGTTACATGGGTTACCCAGAATGATAGTTTCTGACCGTGCAAACAGTTTACGGCTAACTTCTGGAGGGTGTGGTGTTCTGCGTTAGGCATAGTTTTCAACATATTCATCAGCTTTCAACCTCAAACTGAGGGCCAGACTGAAAGGGTAAACCAAACCCTAAAACAGTACCTTAGGTGCTATGTGGATGTCTCTACTGAATCCTGGATTGACAGGTTATGGTCGCCGAAGTAGCACATAACAGCGCTACCCACAGTTCAATAAAGCTTCCACCCTTTTACTGTACTTAAAGGTTTCACCCTAGTTTCACCACCTTTTTGCACCCTTTGCATTCTACACAGGTGCCTGAGGTACATGAGAAAACAACACATATAAAGAACATCTTGAGGGAAGTACAGAAAAGCCTGAGAGCTGCTAAGACTCAGTACAAAGCCTATGCTGACAAACATAGATGCCCAGGGCCGGTGTATAAAAGAGGGGATCAGGTGTGGTTATCTACCAAAAACATCAGGTTTAAAAGATACAGCAGGTTTAATCCCAAGTACATTGGCCCCTACAAAGTTACCAAGCTCATCAATCCTGTAGTGGTGAAACTAGCCTAGCCCTCCACCTTAAGGATACACCCTGCTTTCCATGCGTCCCTTATCAAACCATCCCATACAGGGGTAAGAAGTGCCCCGATGCCAGTTCTAGTGAACAATGAGGTAGAACATGAGGAGAGGGGTAGCGTAGACTCTAAGATTTACCACACTAGGCTGTGGTATCTGGTAGCCTGGAAGGACTATGGGAATAAGGAAAACTCGCCACAGGGGTTCATGCCCCTCATTACACGGCCCTCTTTCATAAACTCTTCCCTAGGAAGCCTTGTCTCTGTCAGTGTTCTTCGGGAGAGGGATGTACTGTTGTGGCGCATCGTGGTGGCTTCCTTGGAACACTGCAGAGACAGACCGGCACTGCCTCTGTCTGGCGTAGCTGAAGGAACCACAAGTCCCATGAGGCATGGGGAAGTGACTCATGTAACGTCACCATGTTTGAGGAAGCCGGGAATATGGAGGCTTCTGGGGCACTGGTCGGGTGCCTTTGATTCCTGGTTCGAGTAGAGCTGAGAAGGAGGTGCAGGGGACTGGTAGGGGTGCAATCAGCACCACTTTCCCCTTATTTCCTTCAATCTGTACCTTGTGTTGGCTCCGCTGTTACTTTAACGTGCGGAAGCTGGACCGGTTGCTGTTTAGCCCTGTTGGACGAGCCGAGTAGTGGCTCTTGTGGGGCTAATCGAGTAGCTTTCTTTTAACCCCCAGAAGAGGGCTGGAACTTCGGTATATGGTACCCTGTCTACCAAACACCGCATTTTTTTGACTGTGAACTCTGGCAACACATGTTGTTACTCCGTTGCCTACACTGTACCAGGCAGTACAACCCCTTGGTGTTTTCTTTGTATTAGGGCATTGGATACTCAGCAGTGGCTGAGGTGGTACGCTTGGCATCAAACTCTGTGAACAGGATTACTAACCTGCAGGCTAAAAGCCTAAACGTTATTTTGTTCTACCAAGGGGCATTCCATTTTGGTCATATTTCTACATGACATTGTGCACCTTGGGAATTGTTTGTTTCACAAAGAGGTTCCAAGAAGGATTAAAGTCTTCACAAGCATTTCATGTGTATGGCATTTTCAAGGGTTAGCCAAACCCCAGGAGCTATCACTAACCCTAACATTGTCTTTGCTTGTTTGTTATATATCCCACAGCAGGGGCTTGTTGAGCACATCCAGAAGGCAGCTCAGCACCCACTGCTAAATGCCACTTGTGATACCATTGGTATGTTGCACTTATTTCGTATCCCACTGTAACTCAGGGGCATTACTGAGAGTGGATAATGATTCTGTTGTTCTATCCATAGATTACTAGTGGCTTCATTTCGTAAGGAATACCAGTCTACGAATCCGAACAGTTATTTTCCTTTACAGGTGTTAGTGCCAGAGACAGTACATGGTAAAGAGTTATACTTGTGCTTCATGGTGTATGTGCTATGACCCCATAGTTGTTTGCTCTCGTTACAGATCTTCCTCCCAGCTGACCCCATCCTTCCCATCCCTAACTTGATCACCCCATTGAGTCTGTTATTACTCAGACCTTGGGGCTATCACGAGGTGGACCCCATTGAGCATCGTATGACTCCAAGTAATCAAGGCCTAGACAGAAAGTGTCCAGGGAGACATTTCCCATCTATGAAAATAGTACCACCACTGCACAGTCTGGCATGAAAGTCTCTTCATTCTTTTGCAAAAGTGGGCATCATAATGTACCCAACATACCCTTTTTCAGGTATCAAGCACTGGGAAGCATTTCTGGATTCAATGTGTTACCAACAAAACTCATTAGTCATTCAGACCATTAGTAATGGCAGAATTGTCCAAGCAAAACGAAATGAACAAGTCCAAACAGCTGCGCTAAGAGCAGAGCTGTATATTTAACGTATTCAGCATAAGTATAATCTTTTACATCACCTCTTACCCCAGGATGCTTAATCAAAACCCCCCTTCAGAGGAAGGTGACAAGGAGTAGAAAGCACTGCAAAAGGAAGCCTCTAGAAAGACCAGTGTTCTGTCATCAGTTTGAGCAAGATGAGCCTGACATCATTCATAATAAGGAAGTGCAAACCGCATTTATACACATTGCTGCAATATCACCACCTGCTTCCATCTTCTGAAAATCAAAACAAAGAGAAGTAAGAGCTGGGCCTTAGTCTTACCCTGCCCTGTGCCCACTCCACACATAGTTAGGGATTTCTTCACCATTTAGAACCTGAAACACAAGGAAACTGCAGGATTTGTCATAATAACGGGCATCCTCAGAAGCAAGGCACACATTGAGGTTGTTAGGCCATTGAACCATTTGAGAAAAAACATGCAACCAAATGGATAGAGAACCAAAGAAAGGTAGTACAGCTCCAAAATGCAGGATGAACGAAGCAGCTCACGGCGATGATGATGATCAAGATGATGGTGCACAATGGCACCCAGCAAGAGATGTAATTCGGATACCAAGGGCCAGATGTAGGTAATTTTAATTTACCACCTCTTAAATACCGATTCATACCGAATCGATATTTAAGAGGTGGTAAAATAGAGGGGGGGAGATGTAGGTATTTCAGGTTCGGTAAATACCGAATCGTTAAGATTCGGTATTTACCGATTCGGTAAATACAGAATCGGTAAAGTACCGATTCTGTAAATGCATGCCCTACATCTCAAAATCCAATTACCGGTCGGTAACGGCCGAATTCGGCCGTTACCGACCGGTAATTGGCCACCTACATCTGGCCCCAAGTCCTTCCGTTATAGAGTACCAAAAGCAAGGCGGTAAGGACAAAAAGAGTGTGCACTATAGTCACTATTCAGTCCTTTTCTTCAAAGTTTTCAACTCTCCATAGCCCACCGCTCCTGGCCACAATCCTCAAAATGAAATCTCAAAAATGGAAAGGAACGTCTCATAGTAATGTCCATATCAACAATGTATTATTGTATTTCTTCAGCAAAGAGTCAGCAGGCCAAATTCCAATAAAATATTCCAATTCATATTCCAAAATTGTTGCAGATGATTCAATATGTTACATATTCATGAAGTCTTTTCAGCCAACGCGTTTCATCTTATACTGGACGTCATCAGGGCTGAAAGAAAATATATATATATATACACCAATCAATAAATTGAAAGCGAATTTACCAAAAACATTCACCATGTAACCTGTACATGACAATTCAAGGTATCTTCTGAACCTGCACTCACTTCAACCTTATAAAGCCTGCTTGTCTCCATTCTAATATTAACGAAAACCCAGGATGAACACCAAGATTTAATATTCTATACAATATTTGCTCGTTATCTCAAAAGACATATGCCTAGATCCATCAAACAGAATTGCATTAGCAAACGGTGCGAATCGCAATTTTCGGCCTTTGCGAATGCAATTCACTAATTTGGAATGCATCATGCATTTCGCAATTTTAGGAATTGCAACCATGTTGCGATATCTAAAATTGCGATTGCATTTAAGAAATCGCAATTTGAGATTTCTTAAATGCAATGCATGATTATTTTTAAATTGCGAATTCGCAATTTGGAAGGGGTAAAATAGCATGAAGTTGAACTTCATGCTAATTTACCCAAATTGCATTTTTGAAACTTTTAATTTACACACACACATGCCCTTGGGGCATGTGTGTGTGTAAATTGCATTTAAAGTTACATTTCAGGGGTGCAGGGAGGGGTTCTTTGGACCCCCCCTGCACCCTTGAAATTGCATTCACATTTTGCTAATCGCAATTTGAAATTCGCAAAATGTGAATGCCTTCCCATTGATTCCTATGGGCCTTTTGGCCCATAGGAATCAATGGGAAGGGTTTTCCTTAATTGCGATTCGCAAATTGTGAATCACAATTGAGGAAAAATACCGAATCGCAAAAACAATTGCGATTTTTTCATGCATTGCCGTTTCTGATTTCTAAATTGCGATTCCTTAATTTTCGCAATTTAGATATCGCAAAGGGAAACAATGATGCATCTACCCAATAGTTAATTATATCACTCTGAAAACCCCACGAGACCCATTGCAACAACTACATTTGTTTGTTGACCCTGTATTGTCCATCCTACAAACCATTTCACCCCCTAGTGACCAGTAATTTATAACATTACTTATTATCCAATTGAATCACCTGACACATACCTCTGTATTCAAATAGTAAACCAGTATTGATAGATTTCAGTCTTAATAATCATTCAGTTAGTTTCTTCTTTAGAAAAAAAATAATAATCTCATTCGCCTCTGACCCCAGTTTACTGGTAATCCGCAAGTTGCCACTGTTACTCCCATGGAGAGGTAGGTCTTACTTTGCCTTAATTTGGGGTACTGCCCCAACCTTCTATCACCCACCTACCAGTAGCTCACAAGCTTCCTACCTATTGCTGACCTCTCATTGTTAAAGAGAGGGTAGTCATGCTCTTCCCTTGTTCAGAGGGACAAAAGATGGTAGCGAGGCGCCCGCCTCAGCTCACCGTAATGTAGCGTCCCCGTGATATCAGCGGGGCCCCGCACCATCTGAGAGATTTCCAGGAGGCTTAATTACAGGACAAAACGAAAGAAAGACAGAATGGGAAAAAAGTGATTTGAAAGCATAAACTATATGTCTATCTAAACTGACGCCCAATTTACCAAATGCCCCTCTTCTTGCTGATTTTTAATCTGGCTAAATCCATCTTAGATGTTTTAAACTGTGAGGAAATTTGAATATATAGGAAAGCCATTCAGAGTGTGTGGGGGGCGAGAGCTCGACCCACCTCTTACATATTTCTCACCTGGCCAGCACTATAGCATAAAACAAAAAGCCTCTATTAGGACCAGGTATTTCCACTTGGATAACGAGAATTATCAGGCTAAGTGTGACACATAGTGGGTAACCTAGGATGGATTTTAAGGTAGCCTCCACTTTTTCCCAGTACTCCGAGATTACAGGGCAAGTCCAAAACATATGTGTGTCCGGGGCTCATTCCTTGTTACATTTGTTACACTTTGCCGCTGGGCCTCTAGACATCCTAGAAAGTCTTGCCGGGGATAAATAGGCCCTATGAGTG
The DNA here is from genome assembly GCF_964261635.1 of Lissotriton helveticus. Taxonomy (NCBI): domain Eukaryota; kingdom Metazoa; phylum Chordata; class Amphibia; order Caudata; family Salamandridae; genus Lissotriton; species Lissotriton helveticus. The sequence goes on from NC_136067.1 coordinate 1,535,740,298, forward strand.
GTGAAGTAGTGACTTCTTCTCAGCCATGCCGGTTTCACAGTTGTAAACAAAGTCCCATGGGAAATTTGCCAAAGCTCAGCCCAATCTACCTACGGAATCGCTTCCTCCCATAATTCTCCCGCTAGTCTAAAATCCCCATCTGTGGCCTCCTCAATTGCCCAATAAAAAGATGACACCTCCTTTCTGCCCGGTAACTTTTTTACCAGATGTTCCTCTAGGGCATTTCCCTGCCCTATTGATGATTTTTGATTCTGCGACCAGCTTTTTAATTGTAAATATTTAAAACTGGACATGCCATCAACCAATTTCTCGTAAAGAGTTGCCCAAGATAGAAGAGAGCCATCTTCAGTTAAGTCGCCCCATGTTAGTAGCCCTGCTGTTTTTAAGGACAGAGCCAACGCATCTTTTAGGCAACCAGGTGAACCGGGGCTGTCCCACAATGGGGCTAATCTTGAATGATATTCAGTACCAGTCACTGCTCTAAGTCTGGCCCATAATTGCGCAGCGCCCCTAAAAACCTTCAGCCTTACTTTCTTAAAAAACTTTTTGTCCCCATATTTAAAAAGAAAACCTGCATACAGAAGCCCGGCCTGATCTAACATGGCTTTAAACATCTTCCCTCTGGCTGATAGATCTGGAGATTTCAGCAACATTCTCGAGTGGGTCAGTTGAAACGCCCATGCATAATACTGAATGTCTGGTAGCGCGAGACCGCCCTTTTCCCTTCTGCGTCTTAATTTTTTCGAGGAAATCCTGGTTGCTTTATACGCCCAGACGAAAGAGTTGGTTGCTTGCTGAAATCTGTCAATTATTGATTTATAAAAATGTAGTGGTATGGTGTTAAAAAGGAATGTTACCTTAGGAAGAATTGTCATTTTAATCAAATTGGCTCTACCTAGAATAGTTAAAGGAAGGTGAGCCCAAGATCTCATACATTTTTGACTTTCCTTTAAGGTGTTCAGGAGATCAGGAGATTTACTTCAGCAATTTTATCTATATTAGGTACAATTTTGACTCCCAGGTACCTCGTCTCATCCTCATCTCATCCTTGGTCTTGTTTTCCCCTTGGCAGGTTTCCAGGTCATGGTGTTGGTTTTATCTGCATTAATCTCATAACCTGAGACTCGATCAAATTCTTCGGCCAACCTGATTACTTGAGGAAGAGAGGCCTCTAGGTCTGACGAAAAGATAAGAATATCGTCTGCATACCTTCCTCTCCCATGTACCGCTCTTAAAAGGTAGATTAGCTGTCCCCTCCCTGAGACACCGAAACGGCTCGATGTACAAATCAAAGAGGAGAGGAGAGAGGGGGCAGCCCTGTCTAGTACCTCTCATAATATCAAAGGGTTACTCAATTCACCGTTAACCAACAACCTTGCCGAGGGGTCACTATATATGAGGTTAATAGTTTGATGGAATTTTTGGCCAAAATTCAGTTTCTCCAATATGGCGGCTAGGTAGTTCCAATTAACCCTATCGAAGGCTTTTGTTGCATCTAGTGTCAATACTGTCAACGGAAGAGAAAAATTTGAGGCGAAGTCTATCGCACCTATTAAATCGTGTGTAAGATCGAAAAGATTTCTGCCTTTAATGAAACCCTTCTGGTCAGTATGCAGTAGATCACCTGCAACTGCACCCAGCCTGTCAGCCAAAATCTTTGTAAAAACCGTATAAACGGAATTGAGGAGTGAAATCGGTCTGTACGACCCACACTTCGTGGCTGGTTTTCCAGTTTTTAAACTCAGAATATTATTTGCCTCTCCCCACGAGGTCGGTGGTTTAACCCCTTCTATCAAGATTTTGTTAAAAACCATAGTCATGAAAGGTATTATCTCCTCGCCCAGGGAATAATACACCTCGGCCGGGAGGCCATCTGGCACTGCCGCCTTACCTGCTTTACAGGCTAGAAGAGCCTTCCTAACAAGAAATGTCCTCCTCTAGTTTATCTCGTTGAATTACATCCAACGCTGGCAATGAATGGGTTTTAATCAGTCTGCAGCTGATGTAATCTCTACACCATTATCCTCCTCATAAAATGTTATGTTATGTTATGTTAATCTAAACTTTTTAAGCGCACGGGCACCCAAGGGTTTCATGGCGCTGGCAGTGAGGGAAATTGATAGCAGTTAACCTATCCGGATGCTTGCTTGAATAGCCAGGTCTTCAAGGCTCTCCGAAACTCCATAAGGTTAGTACAGCTCCTGATCGTCAAGGGAAAAGTGTTCCAAACCTTTGGGGCAAGAAAAGCAAATCGACACCCACCCTGACGCTTCCGTTTGAAAGAGGGTAAGGTGAGAAGGGACAGGTGGGCTGAACGAAGGTTGCTGGTAGGCTCATGCTTGACAATTAGGTTGTTGATAAACGTGGGGATTTTCCCGTACAGGGCCTTAAAAGCCAGACATCCTGCTTTAAATATTACCCGTTGGGCTATGGGTAGCCAGTGGAGGGCAGCCAGCAATGGTCTCGCCGATCTCCCATTGCGGTGTTTAAAGATAAGTCTGGCCGCTTGATTTTGAGCAATTTGTAAGCGTTTAGACAAAAACATGGGGAGACCTAAGTAGATAGAGTTGGAAAAATCTAATCGAGACAAGACCAGAGCGAGCACCACTTGTTTGAGTGCAGAGTGGGTGAGCAAATGAGCGATTTTTCTAATTTTGCGCAATTGATGGAAGCTGGAAGAAATCACAGCTCCCACCTGACCTTTGAGAGAGAGAGATCAGAGTTGATGGTGATCCCGAGGCTTTTCACCGAAAGAGAGGGAGAGGGAGGTGTCCCAATTGTTGACGGCCAGTAGTGGGGGCCCCAGCTGGTCACACTTTTGCCCGGGAGTACTAGCTCTGTCCTCCCTGGGTTGAGTTTTAGGTGGTTCAACTCCATCCACCCCTGAATGTGCAACATGATGGCCTGGAATTCCGAGACAGAGTCAATGGAGTCCAGTGACAATATTAGCTGCAGGTCATCGGCGTAGTTAAAATAGTGACCTTCCTGTTTTTTAGAGAGTGTAGGAGGGGTTTGAGATATAAATTACACAGGAGAGGGGACAATGACGAACCTTGCGGGACACCACAGGTAGTAATCAATTTGGGCGCAGTGAAGTTCCCGAGTCTGACTGCCTGAGTACGGTTGCTCAGGAAAGAGTTCACCCAACTGAGAGCCGAGCCCCGCAGACCAGCCTGTTCGACATGGTGCAATAAGATGGTGTGATCCACCGTGTCGAACGCCGCCGACAACAAGTCCAGGAGCACCAAGGCCTGGTGGATACCCCTGTCGGCGTTAGACCTCATAGTGTCCAGGACTGCAAGAATCACTGTCTCAGTTGAGTGCGCCGGGCGGAAACCGGCTTGATTGGGCTTCAAGTAATCGGATATTTCGATGAAATTGGAGATACAACTGGCCACATGAGCTACCAAGATCTTTGCTCCAAATGGGAGGAGGGATATAGGCCGATATTTAGAAAGATTGGCCGGTTCGGCCCCCGGTTTTTTGATAAGCGGGACTAGTGCCTCATTTTTAAAGCTGGTGGGGACCCTTCCTTGTGCTAGTGACTCGTTCAGGAGGGGAAGTATGCCTAGTGGAAGTGCCGAGAAAACGTCCTTTAGGAAGTAGGGAGGGCAACAGTCATTAGGTGAGCCCGATTTCACCCGGGTCATCAGTTCCACTAGCCTAGGATGATCGATCGGGGGAATAACCTCCAGTTCGGAGGGATTCCTGAGGGTATCCTCAGTAGAGACCATACTAGGCCTTTCCGGTATGCTTTCTTTTATGGTGGCTATCTTATCCATAAAAAAGTCGTTAAGCGAGTTACAAAGTTCTTGCGTTGGAATTTGGGGAGGGGAAGTTCTTACATCATTGCAGAGATCGTTCACCACCTTAAAAATTTATTTTGATTTATTATGCGCATTTAAGATTTTCTCAGAGAAAAATGCTGCCTTAGTGGTTAATATAGAGTTCTTGAAGTTCCTACGAGCAGTCGTATATAACAGTCTGTCGTCGTCAGAGTACCCATGTCTCCAATTCCTTAAGAAAGGTGCAAAAAGCATCTCCGATCTCTTCTTCAATATTTGTTTTAATGTTTGCATCATCTATTTGTTTAATCAAATTACACACTCTGTCAGTTTTAGCCTTCCAGGCTAGTAGCCTACCTGCCCCCTCGCCATACTCATAATTAGCAAGTTTGCTCACCTCCCATCTTCTAGATATTCTATCTTGAACTATACTTTCTAAATTGGCTTTCAAAGAGTCCAAATTTGCTGTTAATGACTAAATTTTTTCTTGATCTGTTTCTTTAATGTTCTTATTTTCCGTCTGAAATTTCCCTCTATACTGTCTGTTTTTATACAACATCCTATTTGTGACTAGAACCCTCACAAACGCTTTAAAAGTGTCCCAGAGCACCATAGAGTCAGCTGACCCGATGTTAATATTTAAGAAAAATGTAATCTCCTGAGACAAATAGCCAGTTTCAACCTCATCTAAAAGGAGAGTACGGTCAAATGAACAGACCCTTTGCTGAACATCCCCTGCTAATTATAAGTCCATCCAAATTGTGGCATGATCTGATAAATGAGGGGTCGAGTAACCTATGTCTTCGATATTACCTCTAAGATCGTTACTTATTAAAATGTAATCGATCCTGGATTTGTATCTGTATTATTTGTTATAAAAAGACACCCCCACTTGGGTGCCCGCCCTTTCCCTCCAGATGTCAACAAGGGCATTTTGTCTCATCATGGATTTTAAAAACGCTCTAGACTTAGAAGGGAAATTTGCCCTACTGCTTGGGGATTTATCAAGGATAGGGTCCAGCACTATTAACGTATCAGGTAACCCCAGCAAATTAGAGAAGATCAATTTCAGAATTGAGGGGTCATCCTGATTTGGGCCGTAGTACCCAACTATTGTGATTGGCCTACTTTCTACAGAGATATTGGCTATGAGCCATCTCCCACTAGCATCAGTCAAAACGTTCGGAAGGCTAATTTCTGCTTGTTTTTTTTATTAAAATAGCGACTCCACTGATATTAGCCGTTTGATCGGAACAGAGATAATGCTCTACCCACCTAAGTTTTCCAGAAATTTTCATAGTTTCTTCTCTAGTAAGGTGGGTCTCTTGCAAGATGATTATATGTGCAGGTGAGTCCTTCAAATATTGGAAGATTTTTTCTCTCCTGATCTTAACTCGGAGGCCATTTACATTCCATGAAATGTAGTTTAACAATCTCATGGAGGATTAAAAGAACCACACTTATACTTTGCCTCAACCCATAAAGCATTGACACCACACCAAAGACAACATAAAATAAAACATCCTGAGGTTAAAAGGCGAAACAGGATTTTCTTTTTTTCTTTTTTCCCATCTGCTTCCCCACCGTGCTACCCCCTCACACCCAGTAGAACCCCCCCCAATCCCTCCTGGAGAACCCTGCCCCTATTTACCTGGACAAGACCAGGTTCTGCCTGCCGGGAAGTCCTACTCTACCCCATTTTTACTTAATGTTAGTGCTATGCTCCACTAAATGAATAATCTATATCTTGAAAGTTTAATAACTCAATTTTCTACTACTGTGCCTAACCTAAGGGGAGAGGGGTTGGCCTAACGGCTAGGGCGCTCGACCTCGGACCTGGGGATCTGGGTTCGAGTCTCAGTAACGACGCCAAAAACCTCCTGTGATTCTGGGCAAATCACTTAATCTCTCCGTGCCTAAAATGAATGCGTGTCCTCAGGTAACGTAACTGGTGCTATGTAAAGCGCTCTGATACCTGATTCAGTTCGGGTCTAGTTCGCACTATATAAAACTCTGCAAAAAAAAAAAAAACCTACTGAGCTAACTGATATAATTCCTTAACCTTGATGATTTCTAACCTTCTAACTTCCTGCCCAAACTCTAGCCCAAACTCTAGCCAAAACTCTACATTTCAGCTGCCCCCTTTTGTAGGCAAGTTCTTCCTAAGATAAAATTGAGTTTTTAGGTCTTTAAGTTTTCGAGAAGATAATCCGCCTCCTGAACTGTTCGCACGTTATGCATCTTATTATTATGCATAATTTTCAAATGGGCCGGGAATTTGAGCTGAACTGTTGCACCCAGTCTCTTAAAGTCTTCTATTCTTTTCCCCAGTTCCCACTGCCGATCTAGAGTAACTCGCGAGAGGTTCGACCTAATCTCGAAGGTGAAGTCTCTTGCTTTCAAAGACTTCAATTTGAGTGCAGAAGATAATATCTTCTCCATTAGTTCGAAGGTAAGGAAATTGATTACGATTTTTCTCGGTTTAGTTCTGTTTGGATGTCTCGTAAAGGGGTCTCTGTAAATCTTCTGTATATCACGCCTTAGCTCTTCCTCTGACTCCTCTACTCCGAAAGCTGCTTTTATGAGGGTGATAATAAAGGCTTTAAGGTCATCCCCCTCTTTACCCTCCGGCACTTTCAAAAGGCGCAAATTATTGCGCTTGGAGTGATTTTCCAATGTCTCATGTCGATCTCAGAATAAAACCTCTTCCTTTTTTAGTATTGAGATATCTGCTTTAAACGCATCCAGATCGGTTTTAAGGTCTTTAACAGAGTTTTCTAAATCTACTGTCCTGGAGCTTAGAATATCAAACTTTTTTTCCAAGGACTAACAAAAAAGTCAAATTTTGCCCTGATTTGACTCAGAAACTGCGAACCCCTTTTTGATATCGGAAGCCATAGTAAGAAATAGCAATTCCAGGGAATTCCCTTAGGAGGATTTATCTTCTAGGTCTCCAGACATCACTCTCATCGCGCTGGCATCTTCGGGGATAACTGAGACTGAGACTACACCATCAGCGCTCTTTAATGCACCATCTAAACTCTCAACGCTATTACCCAATGTTAAATCTGAAATGCCCGGGACATTTATGTGAGTGGACTGTGCACTCAATTGTTGAACAGCCATTACTGGTAAATTTATAGGTTTTAACAATAAGCCAGCTGTGAGTAGTGGGTCGTCCGCAATAGGCCATCTGACCAAACTGTCATTAGGCAGAGTCGAGAGCGGGTCGCCTTCTGTTTTCCTACTTGTGTAAAGGCAGAGTGGGTTTTCAATGCCTGGCTGTCCTTGACTTCCCTTAAGAGACTCCCCCTGCTTCACCACATCCAAAACTTGGGGGAGAACTTTGAAATAGGACCTCAAGAAAGGTGTTACTCTCACTTTAGAATCTGGGGAAAAGCCTTTCTTCTTTATATTTGTTGTGCCCTTTCCCTTATAGACTCGATAGGGAGAGGAAGTATCTTCAATGCCTTCCACAGACTTCCCACCGGAAAATTCCTTGCTTTGCGGGGGTGCTTTATTAGTGTCCTTGGCTTTTTGGTAAACACCACTTGCCCCAAGCTCCTGCGTCGCCTGTGCCTCCAATACCCCCTGGGCCACCTGTGTCTCGGGCTTACGCACTCCCTCGCGCTTTTTAGACTTTTTACTAGACTTTCCTTTTGGGAGTTTTTAATTTTTTTGGGATCTTGGTAATTTGCCCGTTTTCTCTACTTCAGTCTCTTTAACCACCAGTGGAATGCTGCTGTTCTGGGCTGATTTTATTACGTTGGATGACCTTTTTCGCCTCAGACAATAGGGTGTAGGCGCCACCAACTTTCCGTCCTGGAGACCTTTGGCGCAATCGTCCCTATCTTGAAACTCCTGGCCCTCCTCTTGCCCGTATTGCCGCTTCTCCTACCACTTCAAGTCTTATGGCCCCAGCAGCAGGTTCATACCGGCTCACCGTCGCTGCGATTGCCACGGCAGGCACTACACTCTCCAGACTCCCCTCCAGTCTCCCAGAAGCCTCCGACTCCGTCTCCACACGTCCGATGCTGGCTCTGCCGACTCCATACACGGATGTACTTCGGAAGGAAGGAAGGAAGGAATCACCACGGAAGCACAGCCAGCAAGCCGTAAACCGCTGCCCCCTCCTCAGTGCAGAGGCAGCCACGAGACAACGCGGAAAATCCACCGATGCAGCCCAACACATCCCGAGTCCAAAAACCCAGCAAGGTAGGAATAATTAACCGCTGTAACCGTTGTGACTTATTATTATACTGCCATAAGTATACCGCACATTTTCCTGCACGAAACTAGCATAGATTAGCGAGGCATAGCGGGATAGCAGACGTATTCCCCGGCACGGCAAGCGACCGCTTAACTCATGGCCGCCATGTTCTCCCCACTCTGGTTTTCTTATGAATCAGTTGGTTTCTTCTTGTACTCCATTCAATTAAGTCTAAATGATGAACAATTCTAAAAGAATATATTATAAAAAAAGAGTCACATTAATAACTCTACTTCCCATGTGTTACCCAATACCCCTAAGTAAAAAAAAAAGGGGAAACAAAGAGCATACCAAATTATATATATTTATCTTTAATTATTCGGTCAGCCTCTTCTGGCTCTCCAGACAATTCTAGCCAGAATAATATTCAATTCTGAAAAAATATGGAAAGGTCACATTAATGACTGAAAAGTCCTAATTTTTTTTTTTCTTTTTTTTTTATATAGCGCGAACTAGAACCGAACCGAATCAGTTATCAGAGCGCTTTACATAGAACCAGTTACGTTACATGAGGACACACTTTCATTTTTTTTTTTTTTTTTTAGGCACGGGGAGATTAAGTGATTTGCCCAGAATCACAGGGGGTTATTGGCGTCGTTACCGAGACTCGAACCCAGATCCCCAGATCCCCAGGTCCGAGGTCGAGCGCCTTAGCCGTTAGGCCAACCCCTCTCCCCTAATTGTTTTGACCTTTTCCTGAATTTGAAGGGAGAGGAGGGATATGCCTCTTAAAGTGTGATGATTAAAATGTAGTTCAATTATATCCCACTTACATCAATAGTGGTGAACCCTATGATCTAAACAGACAGATTCAATTATTTCCTTATTGCAAAGTCTAATTCTTGCAATGGCATTGCTGCACATCCTGTTAAATCCTATTTATAACATGTAAAATACTAAGCGCAAATGTACCTAAAGAATAGCTGTATTAGCTTATACTCTATTCCAGTTTCCTTGATATTCAAGTCCAAAGACCCTGTACAAATTCCAAAACCAATAATTATTGCTCTTAAAGTCATGAAACTATATTGAAATTAGCACATCAATTCAATAGTGAGTCAAACATACCTAAATATATACACATAAATATTCGGTCTTCATAAGTAGTTTCCCACAGTATCCACTGCTCCACTGGCAGTGGATACTGTGTCATAAAGGTGTATCTGTTTGTATGTATGGTACGAGGCATCCAAAAGTGCTCCAGCACAGAGTCAGAGAAATAAAATGCCATAGCTTTGGAGATATGGCAATGCTCGTCTGTCTCCATTTAGCACAACATAAAAGTACAACTTTGGTTGCTCTGTTGCATAGTCTCAATTCTTTTTAGGTCTCGCCTAGGCAGCGCTTGCGAAGTTCAATCCAGACATGCCATATTCAGGTACGGACTGTAACTTCGCCCACTCTCCGCCCACCTTTTTAACTGGCTCCTGTCACTGTCCATTGTACAAATTGGCCTTTGATTTGTTAATAGGCTTATTAGTCCCTCCTTAGTACTTCCCTGTCTTCTGTTGTTACCTCCCATCAGGACCACCCTGTTATTTGTGTTGTTACTCAGTAACTTTCAATTACAGCCTCCAAGCACTCTTTTGTTAAAGGGACACACTGTCTATAGCAATGCTGTTTTAAAAAATTGAACTGGTGCAGCATGCTGGTGGCCACGCTTTCCTTTTGTTTCTTAGGATCACCTAACGTGGCTGCATGCCTTTTTTAGGTCTCTCCTGGCGTTAGAAGCGCGCATGCGCTGCTTTCGCCATGTGAGGGCTTTTGGAATCGAAATGGTTCGAGAAGGGGACTTTAAGCCACGCCCTTCTTTTTAATTGGCTTGCATCAGCGTTTATGTTAAATGTTGGCGCATGATTTGTCAATTGGGCTTACTTGTTGCCGCCTTGTCCTCTTTTACTACGGCCCATTTCTACAGGCCGATGCCATCTTTGTTCTGTGACGTATGAGGGCTCTGGCAGCAGGTTGGTTTACCTCAGAGAAGCCTTCTTCCGAACCTCTCCCCAAATGTCCGACCCCCTTTGCAGTGTCCAACAATCTCTGCCCGAGGCACCTTCACTTCTCCTCGACTTTGAGCTGGCTCTAGCTCCGCCCCGTCGCTTTTTGAGGCGCTTCCATCCCTGCTCTGTCCCGAAAGCAGGCATTTGTTTCCCTTTACAGATTCTCGCTCGTCCTTATTTCCCCCCTGCATGATTCTCGTCAATCTCTTTGCTGCACCACACTCTGAAGCCTAAAGATGCTGTGCGGTCTCTGCTCTCTTCTGACGTCTGGTTAGAGCAGGCTCTTCACCGCGGTTGTCCTGCTGGTCCACCTGGTGCCTTCATGTATACATTTCTGCACCCTGTTCTGCTACAGGTCAGTATTACCTTGCAAAGACACGATTCAGCTCTGTTTCTCTTTGTGAGACACATTCAGGCATCGGCAGTGATAGCATTAACCTATGAGGCTTTATAATGTTAGAGTGCATTTCCTATTGATTACTATACTTGCATTAATCTTTCATTATAATATGCAAGCGGCGTTAGTTTATCTGCAGTTAGCTGAATGTGAAAGAGCAACTTTTTCAGACATGTCTTTCCTCTGCCCCCACGCTCTGATATTGGTCTCGTTGTACTAAGGTGTGCTCCGTCTGAGTGGACAGTGGTAACCCCGCTTCCTCCCCCTCCCACCCACCACCATGCACGTGACTACACAGCTGTTTTTAGACCAGGTCTAGCAGCATTGAGGGGTCATGCATGGACGAGATTGGTTCCCCTTGTATGCTCTGGCAGTGGCGGGCACAGCAAAGATAAACAAAGCTGCCACCTGCATCTTCACAGTGACTGCTTGAGGACCCCAATACACCAATTAAACTACCCTGCTGTGTGTTGAACTCGTATATCACCCTGACCTAACGCGCTGCGGAGTGCTTAGACACTGAGATGGCGGCTCAGCTTGATTGAAGTGAGCCCCGGCCTCTGCTGTGCCGTAAGTGTTAAACTAGCGCTAGATAATGAACCACTCTCTAGAGCAACAGAGACGCTAGTGGCTCATATCACACAGTAAGCTGTACTCTGTATGTACTTTATTCATTTACAAGCATTAAAAATGCAATAGGTCGCACCTTTCATTAAGTTAAAGCCATTTGCTTTGCTATACCATACCATTAGCAAAGCAAATGGCTTTAATTTAATCAAAGGCGAGACCTATTGCATTTTCAATGCTTGTTTTAATTGTATTTCCTTTTTTTATTACAATGCGAGCACCCACGCTTTAGCTTTAGACAGCTTAAGCTAAAATGCGGGAGCAGCGGATGCTTAAAATAAAATATATATATTTTTTTCTATTCCTTTACTTTTGAAGCAATTGCGGGACCTGAGGTTTAGCTTACAAGGTTCAAAGCCTAAGCATGGGTGCCGCCATTGTAACAAAACTAAACAAATAGAAGGAAAAAAAATTGTACGGCTGCCATTTTTTTTCTATATGCTTACTTTTGTTACAATTACCGCACCCCTGCTGCTATTTGTTAAAAAGTAAAGAAATAGAAAAAATACCCTCCTGTTTTATTGTTGTGAGTTCTTGCTGTCACGTTTACCTTACTTTGTCACTCATCCTCCCACCTCATATGCTGTTGTCACATAACCCACTTGTTAAGCCATGCTGTCAAAGCCCCCAGCACTGTTGCCATACTGGGTCTTCTCCCTCCTCGGGCGCTATCAGGCGGTGCTGGGCTGCTGCACATTGCCACCCAGGTCTGCAGATTTTCTTTGATTGCAATCTCTCTAGATTTCCTTGGAAGAGCAAAATAAACAAAGTGGCATGAGACCCTAGTATTATGTCTAGCACTGGCAAAGGCTCGCTGCTGCAAAGCTGAGCCACCGGCTGCAGCTGCCCAAAGAGGGCTAATCGGTGTAACCAGTGTCTGGTCATAGCCCTCTGTGCCTCACAGAAATACAGCGGCCGGCTGTTTGTAAAATGGCCACACTCTCAGAGGAGCTGCTCCTGTGCTAATCCCTCCTGCAAGGGACTCTGTAGCACTGATATTTCTGTGTTGTTAGAACTGGGGGTTAGCAATGGTGTACACCTTTGACCAAATAGGGACACTTGCTTCTAAGTCAGGACAAGGGGATTACACTCCTAGATAACCCGTGCTCACCCCTTGGTAGCTTGGCACGAGCAGACAGACTTATCTCAGAGGCAGTGTGTTAAGCATTTGTGAATATACACAGCAATACAGTGAAAACATTACAGATGGACACCACACAGGTTTTATAAAAATAAGTATTCTTTATATAAACTTAACACAAGACCACAAACGACAAAAATCCACAATACTGTACTTAAAGTTGACTTAAAGATGATAAAAGTTGCTTAGTTCAAGTTGGTGATAAATGCGACACAGTTCTCAACAAAGTACCTTGATGCGTCACGCAAAACAAACAAAAGGTTCGCAGAGTGGGAGATGCGTTGGTTCTGTGATTCAGGGGAGATGATGTGTCGCGCCTCAATGCTTGCGCAGAGTAGGGGATGCATCGTGATCCTTACTGGTGCGGTGGTGATGCGTATATTCTCGGCCTGCGGCCCGGTTGCGATGCGCCAGATGGCGCCTCGATGCGATGCGACAATCCTGGTGCGATGTGAGAAGATGGCGCCCTTAATGCGACGATGCGATGACGATGCATTCACGCCCTGGCAGCCTTGCGACGACTCGGTACTTTGAATCCGCGACAGGCCCTGAGACATGCTTCTCCGGCAATGCAATCGCGACCCTCTCAATGGCGTCAGGCTTCTCTGGTGATGCGACCGCAGGCAGCTTTGATGAAGACACGCTTCCTGGGAGATGCGGCGGGGGCACGCTTCTCCGGCGATGTGACTATTTCAGCTGCGGCGGCGTTACGCTTCTTTTTTTTGCGTCGCGCTTCCAACTCCCAGCGAAATGCAAGCTTTTGCAAACAGAATTGCCAGCAAGGAAACTCTGAGGGGAGTTGGAGAAGAAGTATTTTGGCCCTGAGACTTCAGCAGGAGGCAAGCACAAGTTCAAGCCCTTGGAGTAATATTCTGCAAGATGATGAAAGTTCTTTAAAAGTTCCTTCTCCTTTCCTTGGCAATGAAGAAACCACTGCAAGCCAACCCCGCAAACAGCACACTGGCAGAAGGGCAGTCCAAACTCCTGCAGCTTTCTTGGTTCTTCTCCTTGGCAAAAAGTTTGTCTTGTTCCCAGAAGTGATCTAAAGTTCTTTTGTCTGAGTCCCAATATTTATACCCAAAAATCCTTTGTTCTCTGAAGGCAGAGAGGCCTCTGCCTAGTCCAAACCAGTCTTTGAGCACTCTGTGTGCAGGGCAGAAACATCAGACGCCTCACAGGAGGTGGAGTCAGCACTGTGGAGAGAAGGCACAGCCTTGGAGCACTTTGTTGACATGATTCCTTCTCTGCTTTCACAGTGCAGGGCAGAGACATCAGACATACCACAGGAGGAGGAGCCAGCATTGTGGAGGGAAGGCCCAGCCCTATTCAGGTCGCAGGTGCAACTCCTCCCTCTCATCTAGATGCAGATCTCTCTATTCACCACTGGGTTGCCTAAGCCTATCTCCTGGAATCCCCCAGCCCTGTCACTCAAAACTCCAGACAATAAATACACAACCTAGCAGAAGCAGACCTGGATAGTTAGACAAAACAATACCTACTTTCTAAAAGTGGTATTTTCAAACACAGAATGTTAAAACCAACTTTACTAAAATATGTATTTTATCATTCTGAGTTCAGATATATTAAAGTCGAATTTCTACCATGTTCCCTGAGTCAGTTAGGATTATAAGATGTAATAATCTAACTGCCCATTCTGGCCTATGGAGAACAGGTAGCCTTGAATCGTGAAAAACGAAAATGGCTGTAATTCACTATTAGGACATGCTACACACACCAGGGCATGTCCTACTTTTTACTTACAATGTACCCTGCCCTTTGGCTTACCTTAGGGGTGTCTGCTATGAAGAAAAGGGAAGGTTTAGGGACTGGCAAGTGGGTGCACTTGCCAAACCGACATGGCAGTCACAGACTGTACACAGGCCTTGCAATGGCAGGCATGAGACACACTTTACAAGCTGCTTCTGTGGGTGGCACAACCAGTGATGCAAGCCCACCAGCAGCATTTGATTTACAAGCCCTGGGCACACATGGTGCACTGTACTAGGGTCTGATAAGTACATCAAATAACCCAATCATGGAGTCATTAATTAGTACATCAATTTAACATAGGGAGCATTTGCACTGTGGCACTGAATAGCAGTGGCACAGTGCCCAAAGCATGTAACCAGCAAAACATATCAAAAACAGAGGAGGCAATCAGTAAAAAATGGAAGGGAGACTCACGCCAATGATGACAAGTCTAACGTGTAAATAAACTTTATATACTTTCATAATCTATTTTTTTATCCGGTTGGTAAAATTTGTAAAATGCGGGCATATGTTCTCCTTTATTGCTGCTAGACGATAGCGTGTGTTTTTTTCATTTTACTTTAGTTAGTTATAAGCAGCCTTGGCTTTTTTTCCTGTTTCTTCTCCCTCCCAGGGCTGTGAGATCTGTTAGATCAGCAGCCCACCAGCTGAAGTATGTCCCTCAGGTCTTCAAAAACAAGCATTTGCAATGCAATAGGTCTCGCATTCAGCACTTGGGCAAGCATGGGGGAGATGGCCTCTCTTACTGCTGGATGGCTGATAAATATAATAAGAAACAGGGTTTCGGACCCCGGTGCCACTGCGCCTGCTGCACAATTGGTCACTGTATCCCTGGGCCAGGCACTCACATTTCATGTCCTTCAGGTCTGGGATACTCTAAACCAACCCTGGGAACAAACTCTAATTGGCTTCAAAACAGAAGAATACAAGCAGATGACCAAGGAACTCGTGACCATAGCAGTCGAGCACGACTAGGGTGTCAGTCAACAAATCATCTGTTCACTAAATTACAGCAAGCCATCAGCAGCGCGGACTGCTGCTTAGAAAAATGTAGCATATCAGTCAGGCTCATACCTTCGACCTGCTCTCTTTAGTGCGCCTGCCTTGTGGAGATTACAATATGTGAAATCATGGGCTCCGAAGTATTTGGAAGGCAACATGTAAACGCTACACAAGATTCCATTGATAAAAAAGGAGAATGAAAGCGGAGAGGGAGTGAAGGACAGAGAGAGAGGGGGGTAACAGACGCTGTGGGTAGAAGTGCTTAGTGCCTTTGGCTAACCGGTGTACACAATGACTGCTGCTATATGTATGTTTTGATGCCCCTGCCACCTCAACCCTCAGACTTTTTGGGTCTTCTGTCTAGGGTTCTAGCTTAGGGGGCATCTCCTCTGACAGTGGTGTGTAAGGGTAGTGGTGCTGGCTCTTATATTAGGCACTGACAGGGACTCCAGACAGAGTGAGATCCTCATAGGAAGAGGGGGCGGGGTACGGGGTGGTAGTGAGAAGAGGGCAGAGAAGAACAACCCTTGGAATACACAGCATTTCATTCCCATCCCATCAGCAGGTGAGCCATGCCAGGGGAATCAGTGGCAGTCAGCACCGGGGCAGGCATGGAATCTGCCGCACTACTTCTGTCCCTCACCTCTCTGGCCCTCTCTCCTCCGGTTTAAGGTTTGGTCCAGAGGCAGCTTTAGTTTTTCACCGGCGTCATGCTATATAAAAACACAACCAGAATAAAAAATACATATTTATAGACATCAGCAGAGTGGATTTTATTGTCTGCCTTCCTTATTTTGTCTGTACAACTGTATTTCAACTGCTGCTCCCACCCACCACAGCCTCGTGCAGTGGGTCAGTCTTTTTCAGCCTATGGCTCTGTCAATGTCAGCATTTAGCCTCATCACCTGTGCAGATCAGCCTAACAAGTAGTGCACTTCACAGTCATGACAAGTCAGATAATACTAGATGGAGCCAATCCTTTTTTTCTCACTTTTGATCATATTGCTTATTTTTTTGCCATATGTGTGTTTATACTATATCACCAGCTTACAGTAATTTAAAGACAATAGTGCCTTTTCCTTGCGCTAATAACAATCATATGTGTGCATTAAATCTGGAAAAGGGTTTCCATATCTTTTTCAAATATACACCTGCCTGGAAGGGCGCACCCATGCTGTTCTATTGTTATCACATTAGCTGGATTTTTTTGTATCTTCTTGTCGGCATATGGCTGCCAGTTTTTCGCCACTCCGAGTTTCCTTTTCTTTTCTTGCAGGTTTTCAAAACACATAAATAAAAGGCATTGTCATTTACAATGCCAATCGCTCAAACTCCCAAAAAAGTGAGACCTACTGCATTGCAAATGCTTGTTAAATTTGTCCTAACTGAAGACTTTTCAGGAGAAGATAAAAAGTACACCAGACATTCGAGACAGGAAAAAGCAGTTTATTCACAAAGGTTCTCAAAACAGTAGGAAGAAACAAGAATTATTAGCACACTACTATACAGCCATGGACAAGTACATACAAGAGAATAAACTGCAGGTAGGTGAAGTGTTTGAAAAAGGCTAACTTTTTATCGGATTGTTGGAATAGAATACAGAATTGAAGTTTGAAGGAACATAAGTTTCTCTCTGCTTTTATGTCATGGTATGATCATGCAGTCCACAAACCACAAAGAAAAATGGTTCACCATTTTGGTTTGAGGGAGTAATGGACAGAAGTGGATAATGACAAACTCCTAGGTATGGGGCCACATTAGTGCCACCAACATCTAAAGGAGGCTGTGATTAACTTAAAACTGTTTCCATAGTGCCACCAGGGAATTATGTGTCACCTATGCACGGAAGTCACCCAGCCAAGGGTTGTGTCAAAGGAGACCAAGCAGAAGAAACCATACAATTTGCTACACCAAGTAGCAAAACCTCATTTAAACCATAGATAATGTTCCAAGAAATAGTTTAAGCATTCATTCTATCCATTGGTTGTGGTAAAAAACATATTAAAAATATTTGTCAAAGCCTTTACCTTTCTATATCGAATTGCAAAACAAAGACATATTTTTAAGCCATCATTAGATGCAAGGTTGGAAGGCAACTATTCCAGATGACCATTGGCACATGAAAAGCGATGCAATTTTTTCTTACAGTGAATATCGGTATACATATACTTAGGTGATAATGGTGGTAGAGAGATTGTCTGATGTGATCAAATCTCTAGTTCTCTAGAGAGAATCTGAAGCGTGCACGCACATGATAACATCCCTCAAACACTGCTTGTTTAAAACACCACTTCATATGCATTCCTACAGAACACCTTGAACACTCTGTACACTGGCTAAGTTCATCACACAAGATGTTCTTATTTGTTTTTGTCTGCTCAGCATCAGAGCTATCCCAATGGAATAAATAATAGCAGCCTGACTGGGGCTTCAGCATGGTAACATGGTGAATTTTTATTATATATATCAATCCTTCTTTTATTCAGAGGTGCCTTTTGCTGGCACTAAAAGGTTGTCTATTACGAAATTCCAGTTCAGCTTATTCCTGTCACCTAATGCGAGGGATGCTCTCCAACTCTACACCAAGATGGGCAGCTTGCTGAAACGTACCCACAGGAAGTGGGGAGTTAGACCACCCGGAAAGGAATTTGGCAGATTCACTCACCTTAGACACAATAAACACAATAGATTTAGAATGCGCTAGGTAGGAGTACACTATATTACAGTATTCATATGGACGCATATAGTTTTCTGTAATCAGAAAAATGGTTGTTTGTTCATGTTTTTCACCAGTCTCGTAATGCTAACCACATTATTTTGTTTCCCCTATTAATCATTGCTGTGCTCGTATTTTACTCAAGGATCACCATGCTTCAATAAACATTGAAACAGCATGCTGTGCATTTCTTGATTATCTTCTTGGGTGTTCATACGTGGCTAAGTAAAAGGGTTCTGTTACCGCGATTTCCTTAGGGAGTCAGGGTTGTCATTTTCTGAGGTTGCACACACATTTGTTACGCTGTAAGTTTAGAGGTGCCGATGGTGCACTGTGAGCTAGCAGGACTATATTCTGAGAGGTGCTCAAAATCACTCTCGCACCAGTCCAACGTCTATGTTGTCCAACAAATGCACAGTTTTACTTGAGAAAGTACAAGCAGTATGACACCTTAAACCTTATTACATTTTACTTTACATTGTACCCATCACAAGGGTACTACCTGCTCAGGGTAGGATCACTGGTATCTTCTTTCAAGCTGAAATTGAAGAACACATGATCAATTTTCAGCAAGGTTCCTTAAGTATGTTGTCATATGTCTGATACCCAAAAAAGGAACTTTGGAAATGGTTTGGCCTGAGTCAACACAGTTCATTATCTTTAACTGTGTTTAACGGAATGGGGTCAAGTATAAACTAATAAGGATCTCCAGATCATCTTTTAGAACATGAGGCTGAAACAGTTAGAGGGAACAGCGGTATGGTCAAGGCTGTCCAGTTCTTCACATTCTAGACTGACAGATCACTTACAGGACTATCTGAAGAATACAAGCAATCAAGTACTTTTTTTAGTCCACTGATGAAAATGGAATATACACATTAGATGTATTCTACTGAACTGTAGGTCAGCAAAAAAACATGCTGCAGACATAGCCGACCTCATATTAAGCCAGGAAATCAACGTAACTATACTAACCGAGCCATGGATATCTGACTCTTCCTCCCCATGCCTAGATATATTAGTTCCCCCGAACTATTGCATATGATACTTGACAGGCCAATCAAAAAGGGAAGAGGCATTGCCTGTATTCATAGATCTGACATTGCCATCACGAAAATACAATCTAACCCTCTTGAGTCAGGTGAGTATCTCGGTATGTCCTTAAGATCCTCCGATAATCAAATTTGCAAACTTCATACATTCTATCACCACCGAGGCAAAAACACCAGGTTCATAGATCTGCTGATAGAAATTATCACAGCAAACTCTACCCTTCATTGCAACGATATTTTTTAGGAGACTTCAAACTTCATTGGGAGGATCATTCTGACAATCAGATCAATCTACTCAAAGCCTGCCTTGAAGATCAATCACTGGTCCAAGAATGACTTCTACCAACCCACTCCAAAGGCTCTTCCTTAGACTGGATCATAGCTAAGGAAAAAGCTATAGATAAAATTGAAATCCCCCCATGTGATTGGTCTGATCACCACATCATTACCTTCCAAATTCACTTCACAAAACCAAAAGCTTCTTCACAAGCAAAAATATACAGAAAATGGATGTGTGACACAAGAGGGCTTAATATGGAGATGGTCGCAGCATGCTGTGAGATAGAATTACAACCTCCTAATAATATGGTGGACGTCAGTGACCTCCCAGAGTATTACAATAATACAATGTCGAGTATTATTGAGGACATAGACACACTGAAATTCAAAAGGATCCCTGACAAAGATAAAAACCCTTGGTTTAACGATGACCTCAACAAAGAACGACCGTCACTCAGATTCACAGAGCGGAAATGGCGACAATACCCATCCTCACCCCATCTACTACAACTAAGACTGGCCAGGAAAGCATACAATAAAAGCCTTCTAAACTAAAAAAAAGACTTCTTCAGAAAAGAACTGGACAACGCAAAAAAAAGACAGAGGAAACTATTCAATCTGCTAAAAGACCAATCCAATAAAACGGCCAAATCTGCACCAACTAGTTCAAATGCGAAGTTAAGCAGTGAAGATTTCTCCTTCTTCACAGCCAAAGCCAAATCAATAGAGGTGGAGCTCAAAAAAGCAGCTAAACACCCTTTTATCACTAAGAGCACCCCAGATGAGGTTCAACTGCAACCAGTTCTGGAAATGCCTAAAAATAATGCGGGATGGTCAGAATTCAAGCCTATCAGGGAATTAAATATTGCAAAGATCATTTCGACCATTAACGCCTTAACGGCGGCGCCAATTCCACTGCGGTGTGGGTGTTCTAAAAGGTGGGTAGGGCTGCGACAGCCGTTGGCCGTTCGCAGCAACATGGAGGGAGTCCTCCCGTCGGCCGTAGGGTTAAACCAAATCACTTCAATGATCCTTTACCTGTAAACTGCTGGTCCTCAATGAACCAACTGCTCATCCCCTCATGGACAAAGATCATCAACGCTTCTCTGGCATAAGGTTGAATACTGGTTTGCCTAAAAACAGGACTAGTCACCCCAATCTTAAAAAAAACAGCAGAGAACCCTGACCCTAACAATTTCAGACCAGTAACAAACATTCCCATGCAGTCAAAGTCCTGAAAAAATGCGTACAACAACAATTGAGGCTACATATCTCTGATTCCAATCTGTTGAATGACTTCAAATCAGGATTTAGACCCAACCATAGTACTGAAACAGTGATTCTGCACATCGTGGATGACGCTCTACTTGCCCTCAACCACAATGAAACCTGTCTCCTAATCCTGCTCGACCTCTCTTCGGCATTCGACACGGTTAACCATGACAAAATACCAGATTGCATGAAAAATAGGATGGGATTAGAGGGTACAGTCCTAAAATGGTTTAGATCATTCTTACAGAATGGAACACAAAAATTCACAGTAAACCAAACATTATCAGCCTCTTCCAGAAATGCGATCGGAGTTCCTCAGGGCTCAACACTATCCGCGGCACTATTCAATCTGTACATGTAGCCACTCACAGAAACCTTACTACAAGCAAAGATCTCCTTCCACATGTACGCAGATAACACACAGCTGTACATCAAAATTACATTGACAGAATAGATAGATATCATGAACCAAGCACTAAAGAGTACCATCCATTGGCTAATCAGTAATCACTTGAAGCTTAACCCCCATAAAACTGAATTCCTGCTGATTTCCCCACTGAAAAGCACTACGAACATCCTTGAGTGGACCAATCTTATCACAGCACTAAACTGTACCCCGAGGATTGTTAAGTCTACCAAATCCCTGGGAATCATACTGGACAAAAACCTGAATATGCTATCTCATATCAACACAATGGCAAAAAATGCCCGATTCCACTTAAGCTACATCAGAAAATTGAAACCCTTCTTAAATAAGTCAGACCTTAAAACAGCAGTCCAGGCTCATGTAATTTCAAGGATTGAGTATGGTTGCACAACCTTAGCTGGTCTCCCCAAGATTTCAACAGCCCCACTGAAAGTTTGCCTCAATGCAGCCACAAGACGTATACCCGGCTTCAAGAAATTCTACCACATTACCCTTCTGAAAGCGCTTAACTGTCTGCCTTACGAAGTGAGAATGGAATGCAGCTATAAATGGCATGCATCACCCAGAAGGCGATACACTACAAAACACCAGTGTACCTAGCCCAGAAAATCACACTATCAGGAGGATGTTGTGTCTCCCGGAGTCATGGAGATCTATTACTGAAACTGACCCAATTCCGTAAGAAAATAACTTATGACCAAGCGTTCTATGGTGCAGCGCCTAGAATTTGAAATGCTCTCCCCCCAACATTAGAAGGATTTCATCAAGCTCTGCTTTCAAAAATGAAGCTAAATCTTTTTACACAAGTTAATATCTCCCATTATCGCAGCAGACTCGCAATCATCATTGTTTCACCATGACCACACACATGCTACCTATCATCGAACACAAACCTCTTTGGGGTATTGTATATATGTTTATTAAGCTTTAATGTTTTTGGGAAAATCATTGTACAACTACTGATGACTTGGTAACAAAACTGTTTATTGATATGCAAATGTAAAGCGCTCTGATACCCCACTCAGGGTATTGTTCGTGCTATATAAAACACCAAATAAATAAATAAAGGTGTCATATGTCCTGGGTTTTACTTGCATTGTGGCCACAAGCGGGTATATGCTTAATTTGTCTCTAGGATGTCATAAAAGGCAACCAGAGGGGAATGAAAACAACTACCTCTGGTACGAAAGAAGAGTCTAGAAGCAATCAACAGACAATTCTCTTTGATACCAGTGGTGCTCAAAACTGCTTACCCTGGGGGACAGCCAATGAAGAACTAAGATGGCCAAAATCATTTGGATCTACTGATGGCCTCCATTTTTACAGTTGTGTGTCTGCTCTGATATGCTAGCTGCTGCCATTCTCTGTGAGATGCCGGAGGAAGGTGGTTAGCTTATCGGGGCTTGAAAAATGGAAGTCAGTCGTGGTAGCACTAATTCCTGTGTTGCCACCACTTTTCCCTGATCTGTGAGCTATACTGACACATGCAAAAAGAAGTAGCCAGTTTTGGTACCCTGCTTTTTGCCACTCCTCAAAGTGAGAGACGGGGCATGGTCTGAGTGCAACAGCAGGATGTGTGAGCTAGACCATGATAGAGGATGACATCTTGGAACAAAGCAGTACAGCAAGAGCTGGATTCTGAAGTACTGCTATCTGTGGAGTTTGCAGGAGAGGTTGAGGTGGAGGAACAAATCTGCTTCTCATCAGCCAACAGGCCACAGATGCCTAGTTATTGGGACAGCTTCTCTGTCATTACAGGCCCATCTGGGAATTTTCCTGGGAACACCCCCGTTCCCCACCCTCCATGGCCACGCACGGGTACTTGAGCCTCTTCAATCCAAACTCAGATCCTAAATGATTGCCTCCTTGTGGGCACTCTTGTTTTTCCATTCTCCTTGCCTACCACACTACCCCCCAGAGTTCCCACTCAAGCAAGACACTTTACAAACCCTTTGGGCTACTGCGCAATCCGCGACCTTTTCGCAGACAATTCAAGCCCATTACCATACATCCAGCCACCATCTGATTCTTTAACCTCCATCTGCCTAATCCCATGCGCTCACAAGCCATCCGTGCCCCTTTTGCAGACAATTCGAGCCCATTACCTTACATCCCACCACCCTCTTGTCCTTTAACCTCTGTCTGCCCACTCTCATGCGCTCACAAGCCATCTGTGACCACTGCGTTTGCCTTTCCCGCCTCTCCAGAGTTCCATCTTGGACAATTTTCCGCATACTTATGCTAGCCTCCCAACCCACTCCCCTGTGTCCCTTGATCACCACACCCGCACTGCGTTCCCTGTCCTCCTCCCGACCCCTTATTTTCCCTTTTCCTTTCCCACACAGCACTCAACAAACTGGCAACCCGGTCCTGATGAAGATCCTGAATAGATAGGATCAAAACGCCGTCGACCCTTCATACAGCGCGACTTATAGCGCAACATCAACCTTGGTTCTCAAAACAAATATTAATCATTCATTGATTGAGGACGAACCACTGCCTTTGTAAATATTGTGTTCGTTTCACCTTGTCACATTGCGCCCTTTGCTGTATTCACCCACTTGTCACTCGCGCCGCCACCCTTTACTTCACTAACTAACACTTAGTGCACAAAGACCCTTGGGTTGCCACCGCATTTGAAGCCTACAGTGCTGCTACAACTGTCCTGTATGAAATGTGCTCTTAAATAGATGATGCTATGTGCACTTTCTAAAACTGAAATCCAAAGTCTCTCTTCCTTTTTTCCACGTTCTCGTAATGTTTTGTGCATACATATATACTTGCCTCTTTACTGAATCCGATTGAGGTATTGTTGTTGAAAACACATTTTCAATACAAAGCGGCAGCCGGAGACCACGCCATTAAATACAATCACTAATTCATTGGTGGTTGCGATATAACAAAATCAACAAAGGACTAACATCCTTGTTAAAACCATTTCGGCCATCTTGGAACATGCAATACCATACTCATTATTGCAGTCCCGCAACGCAAATTCATGGATTTCATTGATTGAAAGTTCAAAATTCAAAATTCATCTTGCTCTGAATGGGCTTATGTCAATGTACAAGTATATTTACATTTTATCAAAATAAACACAGAATTGTAATTTATAATAATTAAGAACAGTTCAATCATGATCACAACATACTATATTGCCTTGGATGGGCATATAACTATGTACATATATTCATAACGTTTCATAAATGTGCGCATCAAGGACACCTTTGTTATTCTGCCACTAATCGGCTTGTCCTCACTTGATTAAGGTTGATAATGGTGCTAAATTCAATAACTCCCTCCTCCAGTCCACCAATGAATATACACATAAACAAAAGAAAAGACAAGGTGACCAAAATTTCATTATCTGAATTTCTATATACATATTTACAAAGATACCATTCTATTTCAGATTGCTGACATCTACTGTCCTCTTCCCCAGCTTAAATCAGAGATGTACTGCCAGCTCCTCTCCGCTGTTCAGCCCATGGGGCATTTTTGATTGTAGGTCTAGAATACATCTCAACTCTAACTTCCTGAGCGTCAACTCTCTATCTCTCGCTCTTATGTAATTAGGGGCATGGTCCAGACAAAAGTAACTTAATAGATCCCTGTCACTTGCATGGTGAATCTCAAAATGTCTGGCCCTGGATAATTTCTATCCTTTGAGGCAATAGCTCAGAGATGCTCAAGAATCCGTAATTTGTATGTATGTATGTATGTATTGTGATTTTGTATAGCGCAGACACTGTCACCCAAAGGGTATCCTGGCGCTTGACCAACGAAACATAACTGAAAGCACCCTCGTACCGATCACACACCTCTTGGAAAAAGATGCGTTTTCAATTTTCTCTTAAAGGATGAAAATTCGTTTTGGCTCCTCAAAGGGAGCGGAAGAGAATTCCAGAGGCTAGCGGCCGCGAAGCTGAAGGAGCGGCCGCCCATTCTTGATCTCTGAAACCTGGGGACCGTTACCAGGTATGCAGAGGAAGAACGCAAGGTTCGAGGGGCAGTATACCAAGAGAATCGTTTCTGCAACGAAACTGGTCCCTGTCCATGCAGCGCCTTAAACACCAAACACAACGACTTAAAAAGAATCCGTTGCTGGACAGGCAGCCAATGGAGATCAAGCAATGCCAAGGTAGAGGAGGCAGTGCGCGGTCGGGAGAGAGCCAACTTGGCTGCCATATTTTGTATCCGTTGGAGCTTACCAACCAATGTTTTAGGTGCTGATAGAAGCAGTGCATTGCAATAGTCCAACCTGCTTAAAATAATCCCCCGCACAACTTCAGGCCTAGCCTGAGCTGGGAGCATAGGAAGGACTTTGCGTAGCATCCGGAGCAGTGACATGCATGTAGCCACGGTCTTATTGGCGAAGGCATCCAGTTGAAGATTTGGGCCAAACATGACTCCCAAATTACGGACAGATTCTGCTGCCATCACTGCCCCCGAAAAGGAGGAGGGCCAGAAACCCTCTGGCAGAGAGCGTGGAGCTCGATCGTTGGAGCAATACAGCACCTCTGTTTTTGATCTATTAAACTGGAGTGAGTTGGTACACAGCCAGTCCGCTGTCGCCGTCATACATCGATGGAAGGTCTCTAAAGAAACACCATCTTTACCTTCCAAGGAGAAGATCAGCTGGGTGTCGTCGGCATAATTATATACCGAGATGCCAAAGGAGCCAATCAGTTGGATTAAAGGGCGGAGGTACAGGTTAAATAATATTGGGCTAATGGCAGAGCCCTGGGGCACCCCCTGTCCGACCTTCCGCACCCCTGATCTAAAGGGCGGCAGTGCCACCACCTGCTGCCTGTTGTGAAGGTACGAGACTAACCAGTCCCGTGCCAGCCCCGTTACCCCAGCCTCCTCCAGTCTCCTGATGAGGGTCGGATGGCTGACCGTGTCGAACGCGGCCGACATGTCGAGCAGCACAAGAAAAGCTGCTCGACCAGTGTCGACTCGCGAACGAAGTTTATCCAACACGACCACCAATGCCGACTCCGTACCATGCGCTGGACGGAACCCGAACTGGGCCGCGTCCAGGTAGATGTTATCTTCCAGGTATCTGGACAGAGACTGGGTAACCATCTTTTCCATGATTTTAACCGGAAAAGGGAGCAGTGATATGGGCCTGTAATTGGCTAAGCAGGTGGGATCTAATGTGGGCTTCTTCAGAAGGGGGGTCACCACTGCTAGCTTCCAGCAGTCAGGAACCATAGCGGTTTCTAAAGATTGAAGACAGATGGAGTGCAGAGGGCGAAAAAGTTCCCTATGGAAAAGTTTCCAAAGTTTATGGGGAAGGGGGTCCATAGGGGAGCCCGAAGTCACAGTCTGTGCCAATCTGTAAAAGTCATCGAAATTCAGGGCAGGGAAGCAGCTCAACCGAGGTTTATCCGATAGGTTGCCTAGGTCATCCGGCGTAGATGGAGACACCGGAGCTAGCGGGGGATTAGGGTCGGGAGTAGAAAGGCCGCTCAGAATGGTGGCTATTTTATCTTCAAAAGCAACTGCCAGAGAGTCGCACAGCGCCTGAGAGGCCGGGATGTTACTCGAGGCACAAGCAGGCCGTGAGAGATCACTGACAATCCTAAAAAGCGTCTGAGATTTATTAGTCGCTTGATTCAATGTCTCTTCAAGATAAGTAGCCTTCGCCCGTTTAATCTGTGCTTTGTATTCCATTAGAGCGAGCTTAAAGATGGTTTTAGCCGGATCTAGATAATGCTTCCTCCAAGCCCTTTCAGCCCGCTTGCAACGCTGCTTCAACTGCCAAAGGTCGTCGGAGTACCAAGGCTTAGCCTGTCTCTGTCTGTCCCTTGACCTACGAGATGGAATCACCCTGTCCAAAGAATTCGAGATTTGCTGGCACAGATTGTCATAGCTTTCTTCCGCATTGGCCCCTAACTCGTACTCGCCAGGCAGTAAACTAGGCAGGTCCGGGTTTTTTAAAAGTTTTGACCATGGTCTACCCACTTTGGAGTGCCGTTGCCCTGCGGCATTAGAGCAATCCGCCGGGAGGTGGAGAGAAAAGGAAACCAAAGCATGGTCCGTCCAGCATTGAGGGGATATGTCCTTCACCGACACTAGCATAGTGTCTGCAAAGACTAAGTCCAAAATATGGCCTTTCTGATGAGTTGGAAGAAGTACCAGCTGTTGCAGCTGTATATTGCCGCAGGCCTGGCATAGGTCATTATAGGCCGTGTGCAGGGGGCCACTCGGCCCTAGATTAAAATCTCCCAGGATCAACAACCTCGTGTGAGAATTAGCGAGATCATAAAGGAGATCAATCAATTCCGACAGGGTAGATGCCGTGTTACCCGGGGGTCTGTAACAGAGCACCCCAGATAGTAATACTCCTTTCTGACCTATAAAGGAGAAGCCCATTAATTCAAAGCCCTGCACTTCTTTAATCTCCAGCTGAGTGAGGGCTAAGGTCTCTCTAAAAATAAAGCCTATTCCTCCCCCTCTGTTCTTCAAGCGAGGGGTATGCCTAATTTTGTAGCCCTCTGGACACGCCAAGCCCAGCTCTACGTCGCTATCTGCCCGCGTCCAAGTCTCCGTGAGAAAGAGCACGTCCAACCCAAGAGACTCGATAAGAAACGCTGTCTCGTGTGATGCTTGCAAAGGGATCTCACATTAAGGAGCCCACAGGCAAGCATCTCCGGCCTACCGACAGCCACATTCTGCTGGGCCGGCCTAAGCTGTCTAAGTTCTAGGCTGGAATAAAGGAGGCGATGGAGGGAAGGAGAGGCAGTACTCCCGGTGCCCGGCGCGCCCTGTGCGCGAACGGGCGCAAACGGGCTTACCTCTGGCGCACCTCCGGCGCGCCTACGTCGCGCCCGCTGCACGCAGACGCTGCGCGCTGGGGCGGTGTCCATCTTAAATAGTGAAGATCGTGAGAGTCCTGTGAGGGCAGTCGGCTGGCCCCTCACCTAATATGGCGCCTAGGGATGCTCATCCCCTCGAGCCCAACCCAATATGTCGGCCGAAAAACGGCGGCGCGAAGCGTTCTAAAGGAGCCCTCCCGAAGTCCCTCTGTCCCGCAAAGTGCGGGTGCAAAACGATTAGAGTGCAGGTAAGCTCTGCCTGAAGTTCCCCCAGTAAGCGGCGAGCCTAAAGCGCCAGCGTCCTATACACGCGCAGCGCAGTGGTCAAAGTGCAAGATGTGCTTTATTTAGAGGTTAAAATAAGTTTAAAATAGCGCCAAGCAGGAGTGCAGTAGCGGTCACGCAGCGCACAGCCAGTAAGTAGTCTACTGAGCTGGTGAAGGGGTACCTGATTAAATAGTCTCCTCCTTCAGTCGTGAGAGTCCTGTGAGGGCAGTCTGCTGGCCCCTCACCTAAGATGGCGCCTAGGGATGCTCACCCCCTCGAGCCCAACCCAATATGGCGGCCGAAAAACGGCGGCGCGAAGCGTTCTAAAGGAGCCCTCCCGAAGCCCCTCTGTCCCGCAAAGTGCGGGTGCAAAACGATTAGAGTGCAGGTAAGCTCTGCCTGAAGTTCCCCCAGTAAGCGGCGAGCCTAAAGCGCCAGCGTCCTATACACGCGCAGCGCAGTGGTCAAAGTGCAAGATGTGCTTTATTTAGAGGTTAAAATAAGTTTAGTCAGATTTGGTCAGATGGATGGTACTGCCGCTCATACATTTCTCTATCACTTTCGGATTCTTAAGTCCTGGTACAGTGTAAGTTGATCTGATCTGCAGGCCTTACATTTCCTGTATGGGAAAAAGCCTTTTACAGAATATAAGCAAGATTGTCTCTTATCTTGTACAAAATGGCTCTCTACCAAATGGTCCTTAACTAACCTATTTCTCCTGAATTTAAGTAGGGGAACTTTAGAAAGATTTTACCCTAAGATCGGATCAGCGTTAAGAATGTGCCAATTCTTCCTCATTATCTCTCTGATATCATTGTCATTATTGGAGAAATCAGTGATCATTCTGCATTGACTCAATGAGTTGTTATATTTAACTGACCTTTTCTTCCTTACATTGAATGCTCCACTAATCAGATTTGCTCTCAATTTAGTGTCTACCTTCTTTTTTTGCGCTCGTTAGGGTGGCTTCTGAGTATCCTCGGACATGGAATCTTGCCATACTATCGGCAGCTGCCACCTGCAAGTCACAGTCCTGTGAACAGTTTCTTTTAAGTCTTAGCAGTTCCCCATAGGGGATACTGCTTTTTAATTTATCCAGGTGGCAGCTGCTGGCATGCAAGATTGAATTGCCCGCCATGGGCATACAATGTAATGTAGTACAAAGTTTCCCATCGGATACAAAGACATTTCGGTCTAAGAAATTGACAGATGTTCTAACTATCTCTACTGAAAATTTGAAATTCAAGTCATTGGTGTTCAGTTGATTAATAAAATCCTGAGCTGATCTTTCTGTTCCACTATAGATGATGAATACATCATCAATATAGTGGTTCCAACTAATCAAGCTGTTGGTCCACTGGACGTTGGCATCCGACCAGGCCATCTGCTTCTCCCACCAGCCTACAAAAAGATTCGCATAGCTGGGGGCAAAGCAGGTGCTCATGGCCGTGCCACGAATCTGTCTATACAATTGTTCCTGAAAAAGAAATATATTGTTATTAAGACAATAATTGACAAATTCCAACATCATCAAGTTGTGCGCCATGTGTAATTAAGGGAGTGACCATTCAGGAAATATCTTATGGCTTCTAGGTCTTGTACATGGTTTATACTTGTGTAGAAACTTGAGATATCCAAGGTGATCATCACAAAAGTATCTTCCCAAGATATCCCCTCAGTTTGCTTCAAAAAGTGTCTTGTATCTTGGGTGTAAGAGGCCAGCTCAACCACAAAGTCAAACAGAAAATGATCAATAAAAATGGACATGTTTTCTGTCAAACTCCGCTTTGAAGAAACAATTGGATGACCTGGCGGGTTCACTGTTTCCCTATGTATTTTTTTGAGGTGATAAAACGTTGGGATGTGTGGATATTTGCAATTCAAACATTTATGTTCCTCAACGCTTAACATTCCTTTGTCTTTCCATTTGTTGATCAATTCTCAATATTCACACACTTTCTTTGTGTGTTTTTTCATGGCAATAGGTATATCATTTAATGTGTCCTGCAGCTGTTTTAAGGCTTCCCCACAGTAGTACTCCACTGTCAGCAGCACCACATTACCACCTTTGTGTGAAGGTTTACATAATATTGTTTGATCTTTCTGTAAATTTTGCAATGCTATTCTTTGTGGTTTTGTTAGGTTGCTTCTCACTTGTTTTCCTTTTCTGTTGATTTTCAAATCCTCAAGATCATTTATTATCAGGTCCGTGAATATGTCTACAGCATCATTCGGTAGTGGGGGATAAATTTAGAGATTGGTCTGAAGGGACTCCTCATACTTTCTTATGACACACACAACACTCCCCTTATGTCGTCGCCATCAATGGAGGCACCTTCCTCATGTAAATCTTCCAAAGTCGCTAAGGTGCTCATAAATATATATATATATATATATATATATATATATATATGGACAATGCATTCTTCTCCGAAGATAAGAAACAAGGACCCATCAGGGGAACAGTCGGAAGCCACTTTATTGCAGGGAACACAGCTTTGGCGAATGCATTTCGGCTTCTCATTAGCCTTCGTCAGCGCCAGGAAACTGTGAGAACAGATACGCAAATTCGTGGTTCACTGTGGGTGTTTTTCAAGTGTCCTGTCTGCGCCACATTGGTTACTGCCAGACCCGCCCCTTGGCTGATGCTTGGATCCACCTGCTGTGCCTAATTGCAGTGCAAGCGGACTACAATACCCAGAATACTGTGTTGATTCCAGGTAGGTCCAATGCGGTAGTAATGTCATTTCTGCAAACAGGGCCCCACAAAGATGTAAAATGCCGTTCTCTGCCTGCGAAAGGTGCCCCCTCAGGCCCCCAGACCACAACAACCACCACCGTTACATCAGAGTCAGGTTAGCGGGGGCGAATGTGACAATCACCTTGCCCAATGAGGAGCCAAATGGCGCCTTCACCGCTCGCTTCTTCCTTTGCTGGGGGGTGGTGGGATTTCAGCCTATCCAGACACCTGAATAGCAAAAGTTTCACCGAAGCAAAAAACACCAGTAGGGCTGAATCCTCTTTAGCGTTGCGGGGGTTCCTTGAACGCGCATCACTGGCATCCGCGCTATGGATATGGACAATGCATTCTTCTCCGAAGATAAGAAACAAGGACCCAGCAGGGGAACAGTCGGAAACCACTTTATTGCAGGGAATACAGCTTGGGCGAATGCATTTCGGCTTCTCATAAGCCTTCGTCAGCGCCAGGAAACTGTGAGAACAGATACGCAAATTCGTGGTTCTCTGTGGGTGTTTTTCAAGTGTCCTGTCTGCGCCGCATTGGTTACTGCCAGACCCGCCCCTTGGCTGATGCTTGGATCCACCTGCTGTGCCTAATTGCAGTGCAAGCGGACTAAAATACCCAGAATACTGTGTCGATTCCAGGTAGGTCCAATGCGGTAGTAATGTCATTTCTGCAAACAGGGCCCCACGAAGATGTAAAATGACGTTCTCTGCCTGCGAAAGGTGCCCCCTCAGTCCCCCAGACCACAACAATCACCACCGTTACATCAGAGTCAGGTTAGCGGGGGCGAATGTGACAATCACCTTGCCCAATGAGGAGCCAAATGGCGCCTTCACCGCTCGCTTCTTCCTTTGCTGGGGGGTGGTGGGATTTCGGCCTATCCAGACACCTGAATAGCAAAAGTTTCACCGAAGCAAAAAACACCAGTAGGGCTGAATCCTCTTGAGCGTTGCGGGGGTTCCTTGAACGCACATCACTGGCATCCGCGCTATGGATATGGACAATGCATTCTTCTCCGAAGATAAGAAACAAGGTGTCAAGACTCAAAACATGAGTGAACTAACCTCTCAAAGGCAGGATACAGCAGGAGCGATGAAGATGCTTGATTCCAACTACCCCTATATGCAATACCCCGCAGGAGCGATATTATACAACTCCACCACGGGCATCACACAAGGGGAAGGGGAAAAGTGGATAAATAAAATATAAAGATGCAGCAGTGTAAATCAGCAGGTCTTGAAAGATCAGGATATCAGAATCACTTCTTCCTAACCAAGGACCCTGTAGAGGAAGAAAGCACACGTCACCACACACCACGCAACACGTAATCATACAATGTAACTATGTGTGAGTGACTAACTTACAGTAACCACTGCTGCAGATGGCATTACTCAAAACGGCACAAAAAGGAAAAATAAAGAAAAGAGAAAGAAAAGCGATAATGGCAGTAGATGTCAATTCTCTTAAAAACAGAGAATAAATTCTTGCTGCGATTTAAGACCCTTCAATACTACTTATCTGCACCAGTGAGAGTCCTTTGTAATTCTGGGTCCACATGAAGCAGTATTCGTTGCGACTGCTACACACTCGTTAAAAGTCACGAGTCAGAACCTCTCTAATCCAGCGCGGCATGCGCTACAAAACTAACTACAAAGTCTTGAAATCCTGCGCGACTACTGAAAGTCCACGCGACAGTCTTTCTGCAAAAACAAGCGTTTCCTCACGCTTCCGGAATCGCGCAACGCCTCCAAACAGTCCGCGCCCCAGCAACACGAAAGATATCTTCGCGGTTTAAAATCCAGCGCGTCATGCGCTACCGCATAAACAGGAGAAGCAGCGTTTTCTCCTCACAGGCTCCAAACACGAGTGTTTCCTTCAAGACCAGGACTCTCACTGAAAATCAGGTGACAAGCACCGAAGCACAGGAAAAGGAAAGCCTAAGTAGTAGAAGGGAAAGAGAGAGAGGCCAACACATTTCGCCAGGCATTCTGGGAGTTGAAGTTCTAAAGTAAAATCATTCATCCATAGATGCTCATCCTCACTGAATCATGACAGAACCCCCTCACAACGACCGACGTCCCGGCGGTCCACCAGGCTTTCCAGGAAAGCGCGCATGGAAACGCCGCAAAAGGGCTGGACAATGCAGATTGGACCGGGGTACCCAAGAGCGATCTTCAGGCCCATACCCTTTCCAATCAACCAAGTACATCACCCTGCCCCTAACCCTCTTGGAGTCAAGTATTGCCCTTACTTCATACTCCAGATCTCCCTCCACATCCAAAGGGCAAGGCTTCAAAGGTAACCGAGCGCAAGGAGCGCATGGCTTCAAAAGGGAAACATGAAACACCGGATGTATGTGCCACTTAGGGGGAAGGACAAGCTTAATGGCAACAGGATTTATCACACTATGGACAACATACGGCCCCACAAACTTCGGTTGCAATCTGGTGTTCCCTTTGAACTTCAAATACTTAGTGTTCAACCACACCTTATCCCCAATTTGATAGGAAGGCTCCTCTCTTCTCTTTTTGTCAGCATAGAGTTTGTCCCTATCCCTCGCTTCTCCCAAATGTAGCTTTGCTTCCCTTAATACTGTTCGTAAATGTGCATGATGACATTGTATCGAGGGATGTGAGGAAGTGACAGGATGGGCAAAAGGCAACATATTGGGATGATAACCTAACAAACAAAAGAAAGGCGAACAACCTAATGAAGAGTGAGTGGCATTATTGTAGGCAATTTCGACAAAGCAACAAAATGTCCCATTTTAGTCAGATGATCAATAATGACTAAAATGGCAGTGTTTCCATGAGAAGGGGGCATTTCAACAATAAAATCCATGGAAACCGTATGCCACGGGGATGGAGGCACTGGTATCGGACGCAACAAACCACTTGGAGATTGATGACTTGACTTGGCTTGGGCACAGATAGAACATCTGGAAACATAGTCCATAGTGTCTTTTCTGATCGAATCCCACCAAAAAGAGCGAGACATGTTCTGCAATGTTTTCTGTTGCCCTAAATGACCCCCTAATGAAGAATCATGAATCCATTGCAGAGCTTGTTGACGCAAAGGACCCACAGGAACATACAGCTGGTTATCGTACAACAGCAACCCATCCTTCCTACATCGGTGAACAGGGTCTGCATCCACCCAAGCCTGGGCATCCGGAATATCGCATTGTCTCCTCACATCATCCAAAAAACTCGCAGATGTAATAACCGCTGTCAACCCCTCCTGATAGGATGCATTATGCAGAATGGATGGCGGCTCCTCCTTTTCTTCATGTAAACAAACATCTGCAGGATTTGCAGGCCTAGACAAAGCATCGGCCTTTCCGTTCTGTGGACCTGGACGATACTTGATTATGAAATCGAAATCCGCAAAAAATAAAGACCATCTAAGTTGTCGAGGTGTCAACGCCTTGGCACTTTTCAAAAAGAGGAGATTACGATGGTCCGTGTATAGTTCCACCGTGTGCCTAGCCCCCATTAAATGGTGTCTCCACTCTTCACATGCTCTTTTTATTGCCAGCAGCTCTTTGTCAGTAATACTGTAATTTATTTCAGAGGGAGTCAATTTCTTGGAAAAGAAAGCGACTGGATGGATTTGCCCAGACTCAGGATGTCTTTGAGACAGAACACCCCCCAAAGCATAGTAGGATGCATCTGTTTCCAGCACAAACGGTAGATCAGGGTCTGGATGACGTAAAACAGGAGCACTAATGAAGCATCTCTTCAATGTCTGAAAGGCAACCTCCGCTGCCTCGTTCCAACAGAAGGTAACTCCTTTCCGCAGCAGTAATGTCATCGGTTGAATGATGGAGGAAAATCCTTGGATAAATCGTCTATAAAAGTTAGAGAACCCAAGGAAGCTCTGCAAGCTTTTCACGCTGGTAGGAGACTCCCAACAAATGATGGCATCAGTTTTCTTTTTGTCCATAAATATTCCCCCTGGGCCAATCACATAACCCAAAAACTCCACCTCTTTTGCATGGAACAAGCATTTTTCCAGTTTCACAAACAAGGTATTCTGTTGCAAACGTTGCAACACCGCCTCCACGTGCTGGACATGTAGGTCATTAGTCTTGGAATATATTAAAATATCATCAATATAGACCATACATGAAACATCCAATAAACCTCTTAAAACCTCATCCATGAAAAACTGGAAGGCGGCAGGGGCATTGCATAGGCCGAAAGGCATCACACAGTATTCATACAGGCCGTATTTCGTTCGGAATGCAGTCTTCCACTCGTCGCCCTGTTTTACTCTCACCAAATGGTATGCACCCCTGAGATCCAATTTAGTAAACACTGTGGCTCCCTTCAGCTGGTCCATCAGCACCGGTATCAACGGTAAAGGATACCTGTTCTTCTTTGTGACCCGATTTATTGCCGTATAATCAATGCATGCCCGCAAACCGCCTTCCTTTTTCGAAATAAAAAAAAGCGGCGAAGAGGCAGGCGAAGTAGGCGGTCGAATGAAACCAGATGCTAACATTTTCTTCAGGTAGGATTGCAAATAAATATTTTCGGGCTCCGTGAGTGCGTATATCCTACTACACGGTATGCTTGCGCCGGGTTCTAACTCTATTACGCAATCATACTCCCGATGGGGAGGTAGTTGACTCGCTTCTTTCTCACAGAACACATCCTGGTAGGCCACATATTCCTCAGGTAAAGCTGACACAAGGCACACTGACTGTACACCACAACCAGAGGCCAACAACACAGCCGGGTTCTCCTTGTTGAAGTTTTCTGATGCATATTGTGCTTTAGTACAATGCTCAGCGCAGAATATAGAATTCATTTTGATCGTTCTAGCGGCCCATTGAACATGTGGATCGTGCGTAGTGAGCCAGGGCATTCCCAATATCAATTTAAAGTTCGGGGCATCAATAAGATCAAATTGAATTTTCTCAAGATGCGTTGTTCCCATTTGCATCAAAATAGGGTGCGTATGATAGCACACAGGCCCAGAAGTCAATGCTGTACCATCCACTGCTTTGACAGGTTCTGGCTTCAATTTTCGAATGCAAGGAATACCCAACTCATGAGCATACGTTTGGTCGATAAAATTCCCTGTAGCTCCACAATCAAGTAGGGCGTGTACCAATTCCTGTTTTCCTGCAGACACCTCCAACGTGACACACACATTCATATGGGCAACAGTGTTTTGTATGGTGTTAATCAAAAAAGAAGAGACATAATTTTTCTCAGACCTCAAACAAGGCGTCTCCTTCATGCTTGAGGTATTCAGTTTTCCGCCGGCTCATCGGCCCACTCCACCACAGGTACCTTTTTCGCTACTTGCCTTTCCTTATAGGGGGTCTTGTTTCTCATGGAACAATCTTGAATGAAATGGCCCGCCTTCCCACAGTACATACACAACTTCAGCTGTCTTCTTCTTTGTCGTTCTTCTGAACTAATAGGCCCTCTAAGGCCCCCTACTTGTCTTGATTCAGTTCCTTCCGAGTTGGATGAATTTCCTTCCGCCAACACTCTGGGCCTATTATATAGGATTTTGGTTTCACCACGTTGCCTATCCCCCTTTCTCTCCTGCAATCGATGGTCCAACTGAACTGTTAAATCAATAAGACCCTCACAAGTGACAGGTAGAGGAACTACTGAGGCTAAAACATCCTTCAGTTCACTACGCAGCCCCTGATAGAATAATGAAGTGCGTTTTTCCTGAGGCCACTCCGTTTCCACCACTAATCTATTAAAATCAGTTATATAAGGCAATAAATCCTGTGTGCCTTGTTTTAATGTGATTAGTTCCCTATCCAAAGACAGAGAATGAGCCTTTCTATCAAAAAGCTTCCTCATTTCATCACAAAACTTGGAAAAATCAACAAGAACAGGGTCGTTTCTTTCAATCAATGGGAAAGACCATGTAGCCGCGTTGCCTCCCAAATACGACATAACGAACGCTGTCTTGGACTGATCATCAGGAAAAACAGCCGGTTTACACATAAAGTGCAGCCGGCATTGTCCCAGAAAGATGTTAAACTTTTTTGGATCCCCAAAAAATCTTTCAGGAGGTGAAAGAGGAAGTTGAAGGGGCTGTATGACCTGTATAGTAGAGGGACTAGCACCCCCACTTTGACCCTGTAGTGTCTCCTTCGTAACAGGAGGGGGCAATGTCCAACCCCTAATATAGGAACCTCCCTGTGCACCAGCAGGACCACCCCGTGAAAGACCTGCGACTTCCCTGCGCACTGTAACCATCTCAGTACGCAGAGCAGCGTGTTCCCCTCTAAACGCTTCTACCTCCATCCTTAGGGCAGACAATGTTTCCAACACTGAAGTTAA
Organism: Lissotriton helveticus; assembly: GCF_964261635.1. NCBI lineage: Eukaryota > Metazoa > Chordata > Amphibia > Caudata > Salamandridae > Lissotriton > Lissotriton helveticus. Next base: position 1,535,777,190 of record NC_136067.1, read on the forward strand.
TACGACGTTAGAATCCATCGCTCAGGCCGTATACAATCCGTGGGCTTGTCACTCTGTCAAGACTCAAAACATGAGTGAACTAACCTCTCAAAGGAAGGATACAGCAGGAGCGATGAAGATGCTTGATTCCAACTACCCCTATATGCAATACCCCGCAGGAGCGATATTATACAACTCCACCACGGGCATCACACAAGGGGAAGGGGAAAAGTGGATAAATAAAATATAAAGATGCAGCAGTGTAAATCAGCAGGTCTTGAAAGATCAGGATATCAGAATCACTTCTTCCTAACCAAGGACCCTGTAGAGGAAGAAAGCACACGTCACCACACACCACGCAACACGTAATCATACAATGTAACTATGTGTGAGTGACTAACTTACAGTAACCACTGCTGCAGATGGCATTACTCAAAACGGCACAAAAAGGAAAAATAAAGAAAAGAGAAAGAAAAGCGATAATGGCAGTAGATGTCAATTCTCTTAAAAACAGAGAATAAATTCTTGCTGCGATTTAAGACCCTTCAATACTACTTATCTGCACCAGTGAGAGTCCTTTGTAATTCTGGGTCCACATGAAGCAGTATTCGTTGCGACTGCTACACACTCGTTAAAAGTCACGAGTCAGAACCTCTCTAATCCAGCGCGGCATGCGCTACAAAACTAACTACAAAGTCTTGAAATCCTGCGCGACTACTGAAAGTCCACGCGACAGTCTTTCTGCAAAAACAAGCGTTTCCTCACGCTTCCGGAATCGCGCAACGCCTCCAAACAGTCCGCGCCCCAGCAACACGAAAGATATCTTCCCGGTTTAAAATCCAGCGCGTCATGCGCTACCGCATAAACAGGAGAAGCAGCGTTTTCTCCTCAGAGGCTCCAAACACGAGTGTTTCCTTCAAGACCAGGACTCTCACTGAAAATCAGGTGACAAGCACCGAAGCACAGGAAAAGGAAAGCCTAAGTAGTAGAAGGGAAAGAGAGAGAGGCCAACACATTTCGCCAGGCATTCTGGGAGTTGAAGTTCTAAAGTAAAATCATTCATCCATAGATGCTCATCCTCACTGAATCATGACACAAGGACCCAGCAGGGGAACAGTCGGAAGCCACTTTATTGCAGGGAACACAGCTTGGGCGAATGCATTTCGGCTTCTCATAAGCCTTCGTCAGCGCCAGGAAACTGTGAGAACAGATACGCAAATTCGTGGTTCACTGTGGGTGTTTTTCAAGTGTCCTGTCTGCCCCGCATTGGTTACTGCCAGACCCGCCCCTTGACTGATGCTTGGATCCACCTGCTGTGCCTAATTGCAGTGCAAGCGGACTACAATACCCAGAATACTGTGTCGATTCCAGGTAGGTCCAATGCGGTAGTAATGTCATTTCTGCAAACAGGGCCCCACGAAGATGTAAAATGCTGTTCTCTGCCTGCGAAAGGTGCCCCCTCAGGCCCCCAGACCACAACAACCACCACCGTTACATCAGAGTCAGGTTAGCGGGGGCGAATGTGACAATCACCTTGCCCAATGAGGAGCCAAATGGCGCCTTCACCGCTCGCTTCTTCCTTTGCTGAGGGGTGGTGGGATTTAAGCCTATCCAGACACCTGAATAGCAAACGTTTCACCGAAGCAAAAAACACCAGTAGGGCTGAATCCTCTTTAGCGTTGCGGGGGTTCCTTGAACGCGCATCACTGGCATCCGCGCTATGGATATGGACAATGCATTCTTTTCCGAAGATAAGAAACAAGGACCCAGCAGGGGAACAGTCGGAAGCCACTTTATTGCAGGGAATACAGCTTGGGCGAATGCATTTCGGCTTCTCATAAGCGTTCGTCAGCGCCAGGAAACTGTGAGAACAGATACGCAAATTCGTGGTTCACTGTGGGTGTTTTTCCAGTGTCCTGTCTGCGCCGCATTGGTTACTGCCAGACCCGCCCCTTGGCTGATGCTTGGATCCACCTGCTGTGCCTAATTGCAGTGAAAGCGGACTACAATGCCCAGAATACTGTGTCGATTCCAGGTAGGTCCAATGCGGTAGTAATGTCATTTCTGCAAACAGGGCCCCACGAAGATGTAAAATGATGTTCTATGCCTACGAAAGGTGCCCCCTCAGGCCCCCAGACCACAAAAACCACGACCGTTACATAAGAGTCAGGTTAGCGGGGGTGAATGTGACAATCACCTTGCCCAATGAGGAGCCAAATGGCGCCTTCACCGCTCGTTTCTTCCTTTGCTGGGGGGTGGTGGGATTTCAGCCTATCCAGACACCTGAATAGCAAAAGTGTCACCGAAGCAAAAAACACCAGTAGGGCATCATATATATATATAGAACCAAACGCTCACTTGCATCCAAATGAGCCCGACACACCAGGAAATTTGGCAACTGGATTTAATTCAGAGAGTCTTTACAGCGCGTGGTTGCAGATATTTAGAAACGCTGTGGCAGACGCGTTTCAGCATAAGCTTTCTTCAGTGCCTCGTTTCTAAGCCAGTTCTCACACCAAGGGCTTTTCATACTTTCAGAATAGTTCATTAGCCACTCCCAAGGCGTGGTTGATGTCAGGTGCGCTGCATGAGTTCTCGCGCTGGCCTGGGTCCCGTTGCATTCTGGTGAACGTAGTGCAATGTGGTGACCCATACAGTGAGGGGTATTACCAAACACCAAGTGGCGTTGAATCATATATAAATATATGTATATATGAATCTTCACAAACTTTTCCCAAAAAAGTGCGCCGGTATTCTAGTTGTACATGGAAATATGTGGGGTGATTCATCAAGCAGAGACTGAGAAAAAGGGGGGGGGTCTAAAAAGTGTGTATTTCCATGTTAATTCCAATTGGGATCTTGACCGTGACTACAGCCTGCACCGCAGGACAGAATTAAATCAAATTTGGATAGTTCTTGGTCCAGAAATAGTGCTTTTTGTTATTTGGTGTAACGCCATTCAGTAGTTCTTGATATTTTGTAGGAAAAGCAAATGTTTATATCTAGGGATGTCAATCCACCTTGGATTTGCGAATCCACGGGCCAATAGCAATGCCTTGATTGGCTGGCTGCAACCTGTGAGGAAAGCTGTGGCCACCATTTTGCTCATCGGGACTCGGTTCCTAGTGGGGAAAATGAAGTTAAAAAGTAATAGAAGGGGTCAGGATAGAGGTACCCTGACCCCATGGGACTGAAAGAGGGGTAAGTGAGAAAATTCCCACGGACAAGAAATTGTCCCAAAAGCTTTTTTTTACCAGATTCAGGTGTATTCGGGTGGATCCAGATACCAATTATAAAAACATATTCTCACTTACAGATCCACACACCTACTCACACACTCACTCACATACTTCACTTGCATACCCACACATCCACTCACTCAGCCATACAGCCACTCATACACTCATTCACAGCCCATCAAAACCACTCACATACCCAATCACAGACCCACACAGCTTTCACACACCCACTCACTCACCCACGTACATACCTACACAACCACTCTCAACTCACTCACAAACCCATAAAGACACTTACACTCCCAATCATAGACCATCAAAACCAGTCACATAACTACTCACACACCAACACAGCTTTCACACACCCACTCACACAATCACACACCCACCCATCTCTCACACAGACATTCACACACACATACATACACTCACACATTCACTCACAGACCCACAAATCCACTCGCACACATACACAGCCACTCATGCACCTACTCACACACCCACAAACCACTCCCACACCCACTAACAGACCTATACAACCACTCACTCACCCACTCACATACCCATACAGCCACTCACACACCAAATCACAGACCATCAACACCACTCACACACTCAATCCCGGACCCACACAGCTTTCACACACCCACTCACACACCCACTTACACACCTACACAGCCACTCACAACTCACTCACAACCCCATACAGCCACTTACACAACCAATCATAGACCCTCAAAAACAGTCACACAACCACTCACAGACCCACAAAGCTTTCACACACTCACTCACACAATCACACACCCACACATCTCTCACACCGACATTGACACACCCATACATGTAGTCACACATTCACTCACAGACCCTCAAATCCACTCACACACACACAGCCACTCATGTACCTACTCACACATCCACAAACCACTCCCACACCCACTAACAGTCCTATACAACTACTTACATACCTTCTCACAGACCCATGCAGCCACTCACATACCAAATCACAGACCATCAACACCACTCAAACACCCACTCACAGAACCACACAGCCAGTCACACATACACTCACACACCAACTTATATAACCACACAAGCACTCACACACCTACTTACACAGCACCTCACATATGCAGATTGCAGGGACATTATAGTCAGGAAATCATATTACAAAAACATAGAAATTCACTGGAAAAAACAAAGGTTGCAGGGACGTTATAGTTAGGATTTAAAATCTGAAAAGCTTTAGAAATTCACTCAAAAAACAAAGTTTACAAGGACGTTATATTCAGATTCAGATTTTACATACACACAACCGTAGAAATTCAGGAGTTTCAGTTATAGTTATCTCAAGTAACTATAACTCATGCCCTAAGGTAACTATAACTCATGCCCGAGTGCCCCCATTTAATTAAAAAAACAAAATGCCCTGGGAAATGAGTTCCCCAGTGCCATGCCCTATGCCAACCCCCACAGTTCACAACAACCCTGTGCTGCACTTGGTTAAAAACATTAGCTTAGAAATTTACTGAAAAACCAAAGATTATGGTAATGTTATAGTTAGGTGAATTTGTCAGTGACAATGTTTTGAACTGAAAAAAACACACACATTCAACAGTTATAGTTAGCAAGTCATTTGAGATGTCATTTGTGATGTCATAAATGATGTCATAGAGCATGTCAGGAGTGATGTCAAATGTGAGGTCAAATCAAATCAAATATAGCTTAATTCGATTGTTAAAAGCATACATGGTTAAAAAGTTATTACATTTCAATTCATTACAATTCATTTTACAATATCACAGTGTCATGACAGAAACATAAATGAGCATATACACCATAATTCATTAGTATCAAAATTCCATTAGAAGCATCCTTTCTCTAGTTAAAATACTCTATGTAATCATGGTTTTTCTACAATATATCACTCTTTTCAGAAATACTGTAATTATTGCATCACATTGTTGATTGTCCAAATATTGAGTAGATAACACAGCCAGACGACATTGAAGCAGGCCCATTTCTCTCAGTAACGGTAGTAGAATACTGCACCTAAGAAATCTGTAAAATTTACAAAATAAAAGAACGTGCATGGTACTTTGGGGCGACACACCATCACAGGGACAGGGCTGTAAGTCATGCGACCAGTCATTTACAGTTGGGAAACTAACCAGTCTATGAAAAATTCCAAATCTAAAACGAGATAATAAAAATCTGTCGTAATTGCCAGGAACATATACCAGGTAGGGTTGAATATTAAAAGTTGTTAATAACAATTGATGTTGCAGGACAGTAGGTTTTACGACCTCAGGTGTTATTCTTAAGGAGTCCAGAAAAGACAAACCCTCCCTCCTCAGGTCCTTTCTTGAAATGGCTGAGATAGTGAGAGGATTTAGAAAGAAGTCCGACTTTCCAATATCTATAATAAACTTGGACACATAGCTCAGCCATGGTATCCTCATTGCTCCTTCCAATTTCAAAATATCTGACAAGATATCTCTATTTAGCTTGGGTTCTTCTTTGGTCCACAGCCTGTGCCATAAAAGCACAGGCTCAAGCTTAATCAAATCAGATATAAAAGGGAGTCCTAGTTCTGCATGACAGTTATAGTTAGGGGTGCTCTTAGGTACTGCGAGGATAAATTTCAGAAAGGAGTTTTCAACTACCTGGATGGGGTAGGGGCTACAAAACCCCATACCCCGCTTCCATAGGTGGCACCAGATACACATTTGGCTTTATAGATCTTAATTAGCTCAACAGGCGGGGTCTAGTACCTAATTTTTTAGCAAAGGTCTTCAGGGCAGCAGTTGAACGAACCATCGCAAGTTTTTTAGCTGCTACTGCCTGACCCCAAGACTGATTCTGGGAGAACAATATACCTAAGTAGGAGAATTGTTTAGTAGCCCCAAGCTTCTGTCCTGCAATAAAAATTGCCCTTTTGGTCTTACAATCCGTGCCACAGCGCATGATGAATGTTTTCGATGCGTTTACCCTTAGGTCCAGGTCTTTCATAAAAAGGGCAAAACTATCCACCACGCGCTGAAGTCCCACTTGAGTACGAGACATTAACACAGCATCGTCTGCGTACAAAAGTGCCGGGATTGGTCAGCCAGCTACATATGGGGGGTCTAAACTGTTTCCGCACAGGGCTCCCTCCAGACCGTTTATATACAAATTAAAAAGAAATGGAGCCAGGACGCAACCCTGCCTGACACCACTTCTAATTGGGATTTTGTCTGTGCGTTCCCCCTTCAGGCCATAACGGACACGGGCTGATGCGTCACTATAAAAGCGTTTAAGAAAATAAATAATGTTTTCATCAATCCCAAGTTGTCCCAGCAAAAACCACAATTTAGAATGAACCACACAATCAAGTGCGGCTGAGAGGTCAACAAAGGCCAGGAACAATTTCCCCTGTTTTGCCTTTGTGTACTTCCCGACCAACATTGGAAGGTTTAAGCCCTGTTCCACTGTTCCTAAGCCAGAACGAAAATCATATTGCAGATCAGATGAAATAGAGTTGTCATCAGCCCAGACCAGGACACGGTCCAAAATTATTCGCCCAGCTATTTTCGTAAAAGAATCCAGGAGGGAAATGGGTCTGTAACAACCTGGATCATGTCTATCCTCCTTCTTGAAGATGGGCACGATTATGGACTCCACCTAGGAGGGCAAAAAATCTGTGATGCAACTTGCATTAAGCACCTGGACCAGAAGGGGACCCCACAGAGGAATAATAGCTTTAAAAATACCTATGGGGACGCCGTCCGGGCCAGGAGCCTTACCGCCCTGGTTGGCATGCAGTGCTTTTTCAACCTCTTCTAGGGTAAACATCAAGTTTCTTGAAGCAGAATAAAAGGTAGGAGTACAAGTGGGAGTTGACAATACCTCTACCTCATATACTTTGGCAAAATGCCCAATCCAATCTGCTTCTGGGATTGCTATCTCTAGTTTAGGGCCGACAACTTCCCTTAAAAAGGGTGTTCTAATAATCTTCCAGAAGCCTGCACTGTCGTTCTTTTCCGAAGCTAAATGCAAGGCTTCCCAAGCTTCTACTTTCAACGTATTCTTTCTAACTTTTACAGCAAGTTTATATTGTTTCCTGAGTCTCCTAACCTCTGTAACGCACCTTGGTTTCTTACGCAGTTCTTCCTTTAGGAGCGCATAGGCTCTAGTACAGTTAGTGTTAAACCAACCTCCCTTTTCTCTATTATTTTTACACTGTCTCGTGAGGGAGGTCCTGATTTCATTGGAGATGGTTAAGAAGGAGGCAAGGAGGGTTTCAGGCGTAAAATCTTCCCCAAACAAATCGCTAACTCAGACGTGCATTTACCAATTACTATGTTGAGTATTTTAGTTTGATCGACCATAGCCCATCGTAGCGAGTAGCCATTTATGCTACCGATAGACAAATTTTCACCCACTCTATCACTTTCTGAATTATGTCGTGAAAGGGACTTCATTGGAATCAGGATGGTCATACAGAGCGGGAAATGGTCACTTAATGCAATGTCTGAGACCTTAAAAGAGTAAATTCTACCAGCATGCATATTGGTTACGAAAGCATAGTCAATAGTAGAAGTACAACCCCTCCCATTAAATGTTGAAGTTAGGAGGGATGGTAGCACACAAACTTAATTTACAAATCCCAAATCGAGTTTACCAAGTAGTTCATTAAACTGTTCACCCAAGGGTGTGTGATTAAAATGTGATTGAAACACGTCCTTTTCCCATGTTGTTCCACATCTATTATCTTCCGCCATACCACATAGAGTGCAATTAAAATCTCCCACAAGAAGAATCATCAAATCATGCCTGAAGCTTTTACCCTGTAAGGACAGAGCTTTAGACAGATTATTAAGGATGTTTGAAACTTCGCCCCTGGGAATATTATTATATAAATTGACCAGGGCAATTGGGGTATCAGAATCCAGTACGAATATCAGAAACTGAAAATAAATATCTTTAACAGGCTCTATTACTCTTATTATATTCCGCTTATTTGACAGATAAACGCTCAACCCCCCTTAGCTCTCCCATGCCCTAACCTCGACAGCCGGAGTGTGGAAAGTCTTATACCCATTAAGGTGGACCGGTTCCCTCCTCCAGGTTTCCTGGAGACAAATCAGATCTTGCATCTGGATGAAGTCCTGCCAAAGTGGGTTACCAATTTTAGACTTAATACCAGCAATATTCCAGGAGGTAACATTGCATAAAGGGGGTACAGGTGTGGGTGGAACAGGAACAGCGGGCCTAGTACCTACTATTAATGTCTCAAGCCCATTTGGGCTTACTACCTCTAGCCCACCTTCCAAAACCTCTGTCCCACCATTATTATCCTCAATCCCTATCAAAATAACAATTTTCTCCCCCCGCTCCTTTGCAAAGTCCCCATACTTGCAAACAGGCATAGAGTTAACTACTCCACCAGAACTATTTTCGAGATTATCCATTTGCAGTCAATCATTATTCTCTAGACCGCTGGGAATCTCAAAAGAGTTTGATGTCGGAACACAGTATCTTCCTCCAATAGGACCCACATAGTTTAATGCTGAACAATGGGGTCGTGGAAACCTACCAGGATACGGTAGGCAATAAAAGAAACCAAGGGGGAGAATGTTAATGAACTCCATATCAACTGCCCCAAAAGAGCCCCTCTCAATTATGTTTCGTACCAATGGCGTTGACAGAAATGTTAAAATTACACAGTCACCGCTCAATTATTTACTTGACATGCCTAACCAACAAACCCTTCTGGCCATTTTAAATTCAGAAAATAATGCATTATTATTAAATCCAAGCTTTGTGGATAGAAAATGGAGGGATTTATTCCTTAAAGTCGACCAATGTTCAAAATCATTGGGAGAAAGAGGTGGAACATTAGCTAACACAACTGTATGTGGTGTAGCTTCAGGAGGTAAGTTTAAAATTGGAAGGGGTAAGATGGCATTATCCTCTTGGGAGGGCTGATCTCTTCTTATATTAATTGTATTATTAGTGTTGTTACTACCTCCCCGAGCTAGACCTGTTGGCTCTGCTATTCTAGTTCCAGTATTACCCCCTGAGTTTTTAAGTTCCGACCTTTTTTTAGCCTCTCTATTTGTGTGCTGGACTTGAGTGGCCGAATCCCAAGGTGTACTTTTAGGGTTTTCGCTTACATTAACTAAGGTTAATTGTGGTAATATCTTGTGCGGTTCTTCCTGTATAGGCTGATGGTTACTAGTAAACTTTTCCTCTATACTAATTATCCTGGTTTCTATGTTGGTAATTTTTACGCAAATGGGCTCAAGGAGTGTAGTTAACAAAATCTCCATTCTTCCCCAAAAATTCTCATCCGCTGATGGGTTGCCTGCACTAGTTGAGGCAGAAACATTCTCTATCTGAACGTTGCCTTTATTTCCTTTCCCTACAGGTGAGTTTACAGCAACTTTACACTGTTTATGAGTACCATTCCCTTTGACATTTTTTACACGTGGCCCTTCCTTATTTATATGTTTTTGCTTTCGCCTTGCCTTTTGCCCTCTAGTTTTTACATGCGGGCTGTCACTATTCGATCTTAACAGTGATACAGAGATAGGACTTAAAAGCGGATCACACCCCACCTGTCCTGAAAAGTCATCAGTTAGAAGTGGAGACTCAACAGTTACATTCGTTGGCAAAATTATTGGCAATATTGACGGTGTCAAGGATAGTCTAGTTGAGAGAGGGAGGGGTTCAAATGATGAATTGTGCTGTATAGGTACAGTTTTGTGGGTTAAAGGAATAAATTGGGCACCAGGCAAGCCAACAAAGGATGGCGCTAAAATTGAATCCTGGGAATTTGTTGTAAGCATAGATAGATTCACAGCAGGCAAGGGGGGAGCATTCCAGTTGGGAGAGAGAGGCACCTTTCTGTATTCTCAATGGCTGACGCAACCACCCCTATAGTTTATTGCAGCATTCTGTCTATTGCTGTTAGGCTTGGGTGAGGAGTAATTAAGGCGGCTTTTTGCTTAGTAGCAGGGTGAGGATGCGGAGGGATATTCTTCCCCATATTCATTAACAGAGGAGGGCTAAGTTAACAAGAAATCAATATGACAATCCCAGCAAGGAAAGAAATTAAGTATACAATTATAAATACAAATATAAATTCACAGTCATTATAAGCATTAAAAACTAAAATTAAAATTAAATAAAAAAAAATAAAAGTGTTACTATCGGCAACAAATTATGACTGATTACCACCGAGTTGAGGTTAAATCATTAAGACACCTTTCATCAAGCAGGGACATGTGAAACAATGGGTCTCTCTGGTCATATGAGCAAATAAAGGGCAAGAGATGGCAGCACAATTATGAATTCTAGTAAGGTTAAAACAGGTAATTTTTAACTTTTAGCTGAACTTAAAAACCAGCTATGTTTGTTCAATGTAATCCTCTCATTTCATTGCCCTGTCGTATTGGGTAATCCTTGCCATAAACCATTTAAAAACTGGTCTGAAAAATTCATGAAGTTGCCCTCCGTGATATTTAGCATTATTAGTTTTGAAAAGGCATCTCACCTATATAATAAGGGGATATCTAGCTAGATTATTTTCAGTAAACTACTACTAAAGTAGAAGGCTTTTACTCAGTGTAATGCACGCCATGTGTTTAAGCAGTTCCCAAACAAAATCTATCATAACGTAATGTTGGTTCAATTTAATTGTCACATTGTACTGTTGTGTCATGATGGGTTAAAAGCATTAAGTGTTGCCCCCGAGACGTGCATGTTAGGTATTTATTGGAGTGGTACCTAACTATTCAAGTTAAACAAAATTTCTCAAATGATTTCTGGAAACAATGGAAACTTATTCAATAAAAAAGAATATACAAAAATTGCCCCAAAAACATCAGAGGAGCTGTAGTTTGGGAATTTGTAAAATTTGGAGTAAAAAAAGTAAAAAAAGTGCAAAGAAACACAAAGCAGCATTGCAAGTGAATAGTTGCAGTGGATGCAATATAAGTGCAATTTCAGGCTGACCACAATAGATTGGGTGGTCAGGTAAGCACAGCGGGTTGCTAAATTTTATGGTGGAGTACCCTTTTCACCAAACTGACACTCTGCCCGCTTTATTTACAGTTGGGAAGATCATCATATTTCCGCTAGCAGAGCCCTCGCTGGCCCAGCCAATGAAAGACATACGCCAATGACCCAATGAATTGGAGACCATTAGAAAAAAGTGGTGGTCCTGACCAGAAAATTCAGAAGAATCAACCCCAGATCCTGGAGGAAGGCTCTGAGGTTGTCAGGGTTATTAGTATTCTGTTTTCAAACTTCTGCTTTGAGAATTTGTTCTTGTGAAATAAATAAGTGTGATGATCAGTCTAATTGAGAAAACATTTATTGCCTTTAGAGAAACCACAAAGGCACTGGCTCCTTTAGAGGCACATACACCTTCACCAGGCCAGCATAGATTTCTAAATATGGTGGGCAGTAGCACACCAGGGGAGCTTAGGTATTTACCTCTTCTCCCATAGAAAACAGTGGGCTACTTACCTCAACCCTAAATCAACCATTATATGTTTCATGGAGTTCAAATCACTCTAGCGGGGGATGGGAGGATGCTGTAGTTGGTGAGGTTGCCTCAAAGTTAAATAAATCGAGCCCAGATTTCCCATGAATCTTTCAGTTTTGGAGACATAATCTCCAAGTGGGCAAACATGGAACAGGTTACCACTCAGGTGACTACACCTTGAGGGTAACTTGCCACTTTGACCAACTCTGAAGTTTTACCTTATGATTGGTGACTTTTCTAGAGCTGGAAATCATCCAGTGGGTCAAAGTTGCATGCTGTAGATTGGGGGGACTCCAAAGAAGCTGGATACTCTTATTGTGTATCTTACAATTTTCCTCGACGAAGTTCTGCTTTTCGTGGGCAGCCTCACCAACAGTTGCTGGTCCCCTGGATGTCTAAAAATGAAAATGTTCTAACTTTCTGAATGTGTGGGAAAACATCTTCCTGTTAGTCATTGATAAAGCTTGCATATTTTCAGTCGCGGCTCCTGGAGATGAGGTTTCACTCCAGGTAGATGTGACTAAATCCAAAGTAATTTTAGGCTTGTGCTATAATACTCTATGGATTGCTCCCAGACATTCAGGGGAGTTTACTAGGAACGATGTCACACTCCAGCCAGTGCTCCAAAAGGTTCCAGTTCTATCTTCTCCAAGTGGTCAGTTCGATTTTCCACATAGGACTGAGCCAGTCACCTCTCAGTCCTCCCTTCACGCAGCTCCACACAGAACTTCTTTGTTCTGCTTCTTTAAAAGGTTCAGATATCTTCTGAAAGGCTGATAGTGGAACGCCAGTTTTATAATTCACACTACCTAATACTTTGTGACATTGGCCAACCCAGTGTCTAACTAATTCTCACAAACCATTTTTAGAGATTTCTCGTTGCATTCTTGCAACCTATCTGGGAGTGCCTTGCTCTGGGGTCTTCCAAGATGCAGCAGAAGCCCAATCTTGGTGTTCAGAGCTCCTAAACTTTGAGGGACATCTTTGTGTTATTCGTGATCCATCCTCCAAAAAACACCCCTCTTCGCTTTTATATATAAAATCTCCCTGATTTTGAGCAGACACAATATAGATTAGGAGAATCCTTGTTGAAAAGCCTTCCTCAAAGTAGGCTATGTTTAGTATAAATAGGTTTGAAAAGTCAGACCCCAGACTTTTTCTTTGCTATATGATATATGTTCCTGTCCACTCACCGCTCCCACATTGAAAGGTTATTGGTAAGTGGTCAGTCCTTCCATTCTCCGTAAAGAGCCAGGTCAACTGTATCTGAGCAGGGTGGAATTTCGCACCTCATCATTAGGCCAATAAATGTTCCAAGGTAACTGTTAGCCCCGCAGAGCTGATTTAATTACTGCTAAAGCTTCCAAGCATCAAACAGCAGGGTTTTATAAAATCAAATCACATTTGCCATGTGTTAATATGTATTTTACTAGCCTCAAGTATGAAAAATGTGACTTTGAATCATAAGTAGGGTTTCTCACTAGAAAATGCCAAAGTATGCCTATACAGTGAAATAGCATCTTTCAGCTGACTACAGCATTTTAGCATGGCCACTTGTAAACATTATGTAGTCAGAATGTGGGCTACAAAGTTCACTAAGTGGTAACTTAGATAATGGAAAAAGTACATTTTCTTTACATATAAAATAGTATATCATTTGATGTGTTGTTGCAGTCTTTTAGGCTGCAGCCAGTTAAGCTACAATGGTAGGTCTGAAACCATGATTTAATTTAAATTCATGTGTGGAGAGTAAGTGTGACCTGCAGCCCAAATGATATTTAATGGGGTGTGGTCTTGCCACGAATAGCGATGTCTGCCTGACTACGGAGCTCTGAGAAGGAGGGGCCCCGGACGGTGACAGGGACATCCCAACTGCTGAAGGGGCACCCAAAATGAATCCCTGATGTGCCAGCCACAAAGTGGTCCCACTTACCGACATCCCTAGGACAAAGGATGCATCCGGACTGCGGGATAAGTGAGAGGCCTGCAGCAATGCGGGTGGCCGTGACCCAAAATGAGTGGCGGCGCCCATCTGCCCGACCAGCAGGGAGTGGCTGCCACCACACCCATCCCACCAGTGGCCTGGGAGGGGTTGAGGTGCTAATTGTCCCCCCAACTGGAGCTCAGACACTGCTCCTACTTCAACATGGGGGCCACCAATCCCACCCCCACCAACTGGATCCCCAAAACATGGCCCGCTCTCTGCTGTGCCTCAGCACAGACCAGTAACATCACTGACAACTGGGCCGCATGGCTGGGGGGCACGCTGGGAGGGTACTGCTGCAGCTTGGAGGATTCACGCCTGGGAGAAGGGGCGGACCTCCGTGTGGAGGTAAATGAAGGTGATAGGGCCCTGGTAGGTGATATAGCCCTGGATCATGGCCTGGTAGACCACTGGCGACTCTGCCACCCCGCCAACAAAGAATACACATTGCTATCCCTGGAGCATAGACACAATCTAGGTTGGACTACTTCCTCGTATCCCGCCCTGTTGTTACACTTGTAGGCGAATCCAGCATACTGCAAGCTGCCCTCTCCGATCACACCCCAGTCCTGATGACCCTGTACGTGGGCCTCACCTCCCTGGGCCACAAGCCTTGGCGTCTGAATGTCCAGAAATACCACTCCCAGCAGGGCAAAAATGTACTGTGCACTCACCTCTCCAAAGCAACCCATCATGGACAGCAAATGAAAGATGTGTCGATAGCTAACAAACAGGCATCCCTCCGATGCACAGAACTGGAAACTCAGATTGCCTTTCTCACTTGCCTCTACTCCACTCAAACCTCTGTGCCTAACCATCGCTGCCTAGAAATGGCACGCATGGTGCTCAATAACCTCTTCTCCTCCAAAGCCGACTACGCTCTTCAATGCCTCAAAGATTGACACTTTGAACAGGGTGGAAAAGCAGGACTCTTGTTGGTGGCACAGTTCCGGCAACAAGAAGCCGCAATGGCCATCCCTGCTATACAATCAGAGGCAGGGGAGACCCTTACTAGACCCCAGGACATAGTTAATGAGTTTGCTTCATTCTACACATGTCTTTATATGCCAGAATCTCCGTCCAACGTGGAATAGATATCCATATATCTCGAGGGGATCAAACTTCCTCGCTTCACGGACAAAGGTAGAGAACTCCTAGAAAAGGACATTAGTAGGGATGAAATACTGGTAGTCATTACTAACCTACCCTACCATAAGGCACTGGGTGAGGACGGCTTTCCTGCAGGACATTATAAATGGTCTGGTACAGAAGCAATTAACACCCTACATGCCACCCTACAGGAGTCTGAAAGGACAGCCTCCTTGGGCCCTCTCTCCAACAGAGCAGTGATTGTGATTCTACCCAAACCAGGAAGAGACCCACTACTGTGTGGCAGTTACCACCCCATTTCACTCCTGAATGGAGAAATTAAAATACTGGCCAGAATCCTAACTGTGCACCTGAAGAAGGTCATTCCTTCTCTTATACATCACACTCAGGTTGGCTTTGTCCCGGGCCATTCCTCTAGGAACTACCTCCACACCCTAGCCCACACATTATAGACCACAAAAGACCTACCGGAGAATGGGGTGGCCCTCTCCCTTGATGCATAAAAGGCATTTGAACGCATAGACTGGAGCTACCTCTGCAACTATGAAACATTTTAAGCTCGGGATCAGTTCATCTCCAAGGTCCACCTACTGTCTGCCTACTGTACGGCTGTCCCTTGGCTCAGGTCAACTGCCAAGGGTTTTTGTCAGATA
The DNA here is from genome assembly GCF_964261635.1 of Lissotriton helveticus. Taxonomy (NCBI): domain Eukaryota; kingdom Metazoa; phylum Chordata; class Amphibia; order Caudata; family Salamandridae; genus Lissotriton; species Lissotriton helveticus. Next base: position 1,535,792,691 of record NC_136067.1, read on the forward strand.
CCTGTAAAATCCATTAGGCACCCACCACAGCTGTCCGCTGTCCCCTCTTTTATTCCTACTGGCCATGGAAAAAATGGACTCTGTCATTCACCAATCACCGTGTGTAACAGGCATTCCTATCAAGGGCAGCATTTCTAAAATATATCTGTATGCCAACTTTATACTACTCACTATTAGGAATCTCCCACACTCACTACCGGCGCTACTAAAATTCATAGTCAAATTTGTGACGTTATCAGGCTATAAGATAAATTGGGATAAAAGCGAGGCCCTCCCACTTTCCTCGGGCACCACAACGGCAGCGATCCGTGGCTATCCCTTCAGATGGAAGTCCTCACGGCTAAAATATCTAGCGGTACTGGTCAATAGAGGCCTGGACGGAATGGTGATGGATAACTTGTCACCCCTCATAGCACAGATAAAAACAGCTTTTGAGAAATTGTCCCTACTAGGATTCTACATGTGGGGTAGAGTCCAAGCCGTAAGAATGGTCACACAGCTGCGCTTTACCTATGTTTTGGGAATTCTACCCATAGTGGTACCTTGACGACTCTATGCCTGATTGATGCACGCAGACGAGCCTTCGTCTGGGGCACCGCCGGCCCCACTTGGAAGCATCCAAACTTATGGCCCACTGCTCTTGTGGCGGCCTGGTCTGCGATAAGGTGAACACTATACTATAGCTCTACACCTCTTGCAGCTCGCCTATATACTCTCAGAGATACCAGACCCACCCCAGTGGGTGGCAACGGAAAGGTCACTCCTCAGTCAAGGTAAAGGCCTCGGTCCCCTGTAAAGAGATTGTTAGAAATGGGGGTCTTTAGTTGGCAGAGGTAGGTACCTTTGTCCAAATAGGGGCCCTTGCTACAAGTCATGGTAAGGGAGATACATTTCTAAAATAACCCCTGTTCACCCCCTTGGTAGCTTGGCACGAGCAGACAGGCTTATCTCAGTGTGTAAAGCATTTGTGAACACATACAGTAATACAGTGAAAACACTACAAATGAACACCACATGAGTGTTGAAAAATAAGTAATCTTTATCTAAACCGAAACACGACCAAACAACAAAAATCCACAATACAGTTATCAGGATATCCTCAAAAATAGGTTAGTCACTCAATTAAAGTTTGTAGCAACAAATAACTCCACTTGGAGTTATTACGAAGTCGTGGCAGATAAAAATCCCAAAGTATGGCGCTGATCACGAAGTGAGTGGCGTCGGACGTGGAGTGAAGGAGACCCCCAAAGAACAATAACTTGGAATTGATGAAAGCAAAGATGGAGCTTTGCGTCGGGGATGTGTGCTTCGTTGGCACCGAGCGGCGTCGTTTCCTTACGACCCCAAGGGAGGTGAAGCCTCAGTTCCTTACTGTGGTGCAGGGGAGGTGAGACGACTGTTCCTTACTGTGTCCGGGAGGTGACATCACGGTGGCTGCGAGGCATCGGTTCCTTACAACGGTGCAGTGTCAATGGATACTGGAGTCACCCGCGGCGAGTATGGGCTCCGCGTTGAAGAAGCAACAACATCGGAGAAGTTGGGGCTGTGGTGCAAGTCGGGACATTGTATCATGGACGTCAGGTTTAGCGTCCCTGGATCCGGTGCAGGCAGTGGAGCAGTGACGGCTTCGGAGTCGATGCAGCACAGCAATGGCAGGCCTCGGGCCTACGGTGCAAGTTGGGGCGGTGTGTTGTGCTCTTCACAAGCGGTACCTACGGCTTCGGTTTCTAAGAAGAGGGGGGTACACCCCCAATAACATCTCTGCAAAAGAAAGATCGGCCTTGAATGAATTGAAACAAAATGAAAATCTAATAATCAAAGAAGCAGATAAAGGAGGTAACGTTGTTCTTCTAAATACCACAGATTACTTATCGGAAGCCCAAAGACAACTGGAGGACAAAACATGCTACCAAATGCTGGATCACAATCCCACCCAACATATTCAAGAGAAACTAACCACTCTATTGAACGTCTGGTATGAAAAAGGATTATTGAGTATGGAAGAAAAAAATCTACTTCATATCAAAAACCCAATTACACCAACACTATACCTGTTGCCCAAAGTGCACAAGCCGGGAAGAATACCAAAAGGAAGGCCAATAATTGCAGGCATAGATTCCATTTGCTCAAATGTAGGAGCATTCATAGACGCAGAACTACAACCTCTAATGAAAGCGTTACCATCCTTCCTAAAAGACACCAAGGATGTCCTACAAAAGTTGGAGAACATAACATGGCAAGAAGACTATCTCCTGACAACAATTGACATCTGCAGTCTGTATACCTCAATCAGACATTATGACGGGTTAGCTGCATCAAGGAAATACTTACAGACCAGATCAGTCCACCTAACTGCACGGAACAAAATGATCTTGGATCTATTAGAATTCTGCCTCTTTAATAACTATTTCCTCTTCAACGGGAAGTACTATGCTCAACTGCAAGGGACCGCAATGGGGGCTAAATTTGCTCCGCCCTACGCCTGCCTCCTGATGGGAGCAGTAGAAGAACACTGGCTCTGGCAAGAAAGATCTGATGACGTCACCGACAACATAAGTATGTGGGGTCGCTACATAGATGATATTCTTCTAATTTGGCAAGGCAGTGAAAAGAAGTTGAGAACCTTCATTAAATCTCTGGTACCAAACAAATGGGGCATTGAAATCACATACAACATATCAAGAACAGAAATAGATTTTTTGGACCTAACTATCTACGTTGAGGTTCCGTGAGAATCGTCATGATGTTCTGGGCATGATCGAATATGGGCAAGTTTGGTATCTATGAACCGTAAATGACGAGTTTAGTAAGTGTACGTGTTTTCGCTACACTACTTGGCCGGGTTCACCTTATTTACGCGTTTCTTCATCTGAACCCTCGGGTTCCATTTTAGATACGGCATCCATTTTGTTTCTTGCCCTCACGTAGTTAGCTAGCAGGCAACTGTCCGCGTCATGACCCTTAGTTCCCAAGCCTTACGGAAGACGCATATTCCTTTCATGCGTCTTTTATGACCAGGGGAATGACACTGCAAAGGCAGATGGCTCCGCTCGAGGGTAATCCTGCCGTGCCGGTCTATTGTTTCAGCTGTGCATGTGCTAGGATCGAAATCCTTTGATCCTGTGATCATGCTTCCGATATTACCCTCACACTCTTTTCTCTACTGTTGTCCGTCTTCCTTGCAGCTGTTCTTGTCTCCTTTTTCTTTGCTCGTTTACAACTAGAATGGAATGTGCCTAACGGTGAGAAGATGTGCTTTTACAGTTGGCAACCGGCAATGTTACTGTAATTATGTTCCGGGTTTCAAAAAGCCCTTTTGAAGTTTATTGTGGGAACTAAGTTGTAACCTTTTGTTCGTATGCTGTACACTGACGAAAATGTGTATAAAAGGAGCGATCCACATTTACAATTTGAAGCAGACTCTCAGAACCTACACTCTGTTGTACTTCTTGTGACTTTTGCCTCCCTGCAGTAATAAACGCTTATCTTTGACGCCGAAGGAAGTGTCCCGTGTCTCTGTCATTTGTGCGCCAGAACAGGTAACCCACGAAGGTTTCAGGTGTTGTCCCCTGGCACCGCTGGGCCTTAAATAGTCCAGTCCTTCAGTTGGCGCCCAACGTGGGGCGACATCAGCGGTACCGGTCCAAAGCCTGACGATTGTGAGGAACTTCGTGTGAAATCTCCGAGGGAAGGTGCACCCCGCTTCATCGATCCTGTTGTCGAAATAAGTGGTCCGAAGATTTTTCCCGCGAAGATTCCCGCCTCCTGACGGCTGCGATGGACCGATGCCCTGACTGTCGACCTGTTTTCGGCGCCTGGCGTAGTCCTTTCGTACGGCGAGACGATAGACGGGCCTTCCTGGTGACGCCATTGTACTCTCAGTTAAGTGTTTGTGGGTCGCTCCCAGTATCCTTGGTTGTTGTTGAAGCTTAGTTGTTTGCATGGTTCCATTGCATTTGTGGTTCTAAGTTGTTGGTTCTTAGTTGTTATTTGACAGTTGCAATTGCCAAAAACCGAGGGTTTTGTCTTTCACGAAGATTTAGCGCTTCGATAACCCTTGAAGTTTGATACTTGGTTAGTGAGCAAGATGCCTAGCCGTAGTGGTTTCTTTGGTTTCTTTAAATGTTATAACACTGATTCCCGGTTGGAGGACTCGTGTCCGATACCTCCAGTTGGAACTCCAATTTATGAGCTCTATAGTCGACATGGTGTAGGCCCTATTATATATAATGAATATTGGGTTTGTTATACGAAAAACGATGGTGACCTTAGTTGGCCACCACATGGAAGTTTTGAAATTACGATTTTAGATAATCTTGAAGCTAAATTGTTTAAAAAGAAAGCTAGGCCCGCTATGTTTGATTCCTTTCGGTTATGCGTAAAGAGGCCAAGCAGAAAGAAATCAAACAGCTTAAGAAAAATAAAAAAGAAGGTATCATTACGATGATGCAAGGTGCAGAACAGTACCAGCGAGATAAAGCAGAAAAAGAAATAGAAGTTTCTACTAGACTGCATCACATGAGGATAGACAAATGTTACCCGGTTTTATCAACCAGTCTTGATAAGAAAGAAGAGGACTCGAAGGAGGATCCTCTGTTAGCGTATTTGATCAAATCACCACCTCCTTATGCACAGGGTGCTACAGCTGAGGTTCTAATAAACCCTGATCTTTGAAGAACAGGTATCCCACGAAGGTTCTAGGTGTTGTCCCCTGGCACCGCTGGGCCTTAAATAGCCCAGTTCTTCAGTTGGCGCCCAACGTGGGGCGACATCGGCGGTACCAGTCCAAAGCCTGACGATTGTGAGGAACTTCGTGTGAAATCTCCGAGGAAAAGGTGCACCCCGCTTCATCGATCCTGTTGTCGAAATAAGTGGTCCGAAGATTTTTCCCGCGAAGATTCCCGCCTCCTGACGGCTGCGACGGACCGATGCCCTGACTGTCGACCTGTTAGTGCTTCGGTAACCCTTGAAGTTTGATACTAGGTTAGTGTACATGATGCCTAGCCATAGTGGTTTTCTCGGTTTCTTTAACATGTTGCAACAAGGATTCCCGGTTGGAGGACTCGTGTCCGATACCTCCAGTTGGAACTCCGATATATGAGCTCTATAGTCGACATGGTGTGGGCCCTATTATATATAATAAATATTGGGTCCGTTACACGAAAAAAGATGGTGTCCTTAGTTGGCCACCGCACGGAAGTTTTGAACTTGCGATTTTAGATAATCTTGAAGCTAAATTGTTTAAAAAGAAAGCTAGGCCAGCTATGTTTGATTCCTTTCGGTTGTGGCGTAAAGAGGCCAAGCAGAAAGAAATCAAACAGTCTAAAAAGAATCGAAGAGACGGTATGGTCCCGATAATGCAAGTTGTACAACAATGTCAGCGAGATAAAGAAGAAAAAGAAATAGAAGTTTCTACTAGATTACATCATATGAGGATAGACAAATGTTATCCGGTTTTACCAACTAGTCAGGATAAGAAAGAAGAGGATTCAAAGGAGGATCCCTTGTTAGCATATTTGATGAAATCGCCGCCCCCTTATGCACAGGGTGCTATGGCCCCTGTAGTTCCTCCTGTAGTTCCGCCTGTTGTTCCTCCTGTTGTCCCTCCCGTTGTTCCGGCGGCTGCGGCGGGTCAGCCAGTTGTTGGTCCTACGTTTGTCCCACCACCTGTCTCTATTCCTACTGCTCCTTTGCCTGTACCTTCTCAGCCTCTTGTCTCTGCCACCCCGACTATCTTGCCTGCTTCTGCTGTGTCTGCCTTCACTTCAAACGTTGTGGCTCCTGTTCTCCTTTCTCCTTCTGTTCGTAATCGTATCCCTAACACTGTTGCTACCCTTTATTCACCGCTTTCTGGTCAGTTATTTCCATCCGATACTTCTGAAACTCCCCAAAGACGGAGTCAAATCCCTAGTGGAAGGGAGAAAGAGACGTTAGTGACAATGGCACATAGGTGGATAAGACATCCTGCCAACTACCTTCCACGCATGGTTTTCGAGACGTTTTCTCAGTTTAATGAGCCTACACAGAGATTCGTGTTCGAAGAAATGTGTAACTTTTTGAGGGAGCAATGGTATAATGACAATTTAGATAACGTACCGCCCGATATGATTGAACTTCAGAGTCAATTTTCGAACGGTATGATTGTAGGTGGCGATGTACGACGTGCCTTAGAGCGATTGTTATCCTTTAGATCCACAGTGCCTTCTCGTGTGTCATTTAATGATGACGACTTAGAAACTTGGAAAGCGGCTCCTGGTCAGTATCCTATGAGAGAAGTTCCGCCAGTATACATGCCAGGTGATCCTAATGCTAATCCTGTGGTTCCTCCATATTTCCAGAGAGTTTGGATACACCTCCCATGGAAGCGATCAGAAGTATTGCAGGTCAAACAGTCCTTGCCTGATCCACGCAAGAATCCGGCGGGTTACTATAAGGAGTTGTCTCAATTGGTAGATGCTACTATTATGAACCTCGCCGACATCGACATGCTGTTCGGTAATGTTGTACCACAGCCGGTTTGGGCGAAAATTCGTGAGGAAAATCATGCGAATGAGTTAGGCGGTGATTGGGCTGCAATAATAGCGGCTGATGGCCGACAAGTTGGTGGGGCTAAGCCTGAGCAGGTAATTTCGGATCTGCCCCAGAGAATAATTACGTTCATGAAAACGCTTATGCCGGCGATGAGGGTAAACTGGGATAAATTAGCAGCTTGTAAGCAGAAGAAGGACGAGAGTGTCTCTGATTTCTTTACTAGATTCGAAGAGGCATTTGTCGATCATAGTGGTCAGGATATGGGCACTGAGGGAGGCCAACGGTTGTTTGTTGACAAATTCGTGTTGAATTTGTTGCCTGAACTATGCAACAAATTGAAAAATTCAGAAAGTGCATGGGCTGTTTCAACCACTGCACAGATATTAGCAACGGCTCAATATTATGAGAATAGGGAAAAAGAAGAAAGTGATCGTGTAGATAAGAAAACAAAGGAGCTCAAAACGAAGGTTTTGTTGCAGAAAGCGTATCCTCCGCGTTCAAACCACACTGATTTGCAACAGCAATATAGACCACAATCACAATCCTCCAGAATACAGTCACGTCCTGACTCCTCTGACTTTAGATCTATGCTTGGGTATAACCAGTGTGCATATTGTAGAAGAGAGGGACATATAAAATATGATTGTCCCGCTTTGCGTGACCCCCTTAATGGTGCGTCGGCACGAGGGGGTCGTGGTGGTCCTCAACAAGCATCTCGAGGTAGAGGTCGCGGTGCCTTTCAAAATCAGACTGAGCGCCCTAATACGTCCTCGGGCGCGAATAATTGTTTTGACCAGCGAAATGTAAGGTCCGATAAATCAGCGCAGTATTACGCGGACGACTATTACGTTGAACATGAGACTGTTGTAAACGATCGTTACTAGGACAGCCACCGACAGAGAGAGGGAGTAGTATCAGTTCCGGTTGATCAGAGTGGGCCTTACGTCGCAGTTGCTACATCTGGCGTAGTTGAGCCTTTTCTGCTAGACACTGGTGCGACGAAAAGTTCCATCATGCATTCAAAACTCCCTGGCGCACCTTTGTCCGGCTTAACAAATGTTTCCATTGGATTCTCCGGCGCCCCTGTTAGCAATCCTGTATCTAGCCCTTTGCCCCTTGCAATTGGCCCTCGTGAACTGGAGGCTCCATTGATTCTATCTACTGGTTGTGGGGAGAATCTTTTGGGTCTGGATTTGCTGAAACGGTTTTACGCGACTTTGTATTGCTCTCCTGAAGGAGTGGAGCTTACATTAGGTCGGAGAGTAATCTCCCCTATGTACTTGTCGATCGATAAATTCCCACCGGAATTGAGCTCCCTTCCTGCGTCTCTATGGGCCACAGGTCCCAACGACGTGGGTCTCTTGGACATCCCACCTTATATGATCAAGCTGAAACCAAATGTGCGATTGGCACGTATACCACAGTATCGGATCTCCATTGAGGGAGAACGGGCGCTATTAACGATTGTACACGATCTGATCGAAAAGGATGTCGTTGAAGAAACTCGGGGAAATGTGTGTAATAGTCCTGTGTTACCCATTTTAAAACGAACTGATCCATCTAAACCTCCTGTGTACCGTTTCATAATCGATTTGAGAGAAGTAAATAAAATCGTGATTCCACAATACCCCGTGGTCCCTGATATCACGACTTTGTTGACCCTGATTCCAGTGTCTGCCTCCTGGTTCACGGTGATCGACCTAAAGAATGCTTTCTTTAGTATCCCGATTGCTGAGGAAAGCAGAGATCTATTCGGATTCTCATTAGGTGGTCGCAGTTTTAGACTGAAACGCGCACCACAGGGCTATTGTGAGAGTCCGTCGATCTACAGTCAAGCCCTTAAAAGTCAACTCGATTCATTTATATTACCGGCAGGCACAGCCTTGATTCAGTACGTTGACGACCTGTTGGTCGCCGCTGATACCGAGGATATTTGTAGAACTGCTACAGTATCATTGTTGCGGCATTTATGTGACTTACATCACAAGGTGTCACCTTCCAAGCTGCAATATTGTTGCCAAGAAGTAACCTACTTAGGTCACTTATTGTCAAAAGAAGGGAGAAGGTTGACCCCAGAGAGAATTGCAGCGATTACCCGAATGACTGTGCCAAAAACTCAGAGAGATGTACGTGCCTTTCTAGGTATCACGTCATACTGCAGACAATGGATCCCAAATTTTTCACTATTGGCAAAACCATTGTTAGCTCTCACGTGCAAGGATGTTCCGACTCCTTTGCCATGGACTGAAGAGTGTCAAAAAGGTTTTTCTGAATTACGTGATGCGTTGTGTTCGGCTCCTGTGTTAGGTACTCCTGATTACAATAAGCCGTTTACACTGTACGTTCACGAGAGGGATGGTTGTGCGTTGAGTGTTCTGGCGCAACAATTTGGTGACAAACAGCGCCAATGCCTTAGACCTTAGACCCAGTAGCTAAAGCTTTGCCGAGTTGTTTAAGAGCAACAGCGGCAGCTGCGGCGTCCATTCGACAGTCCGCAGGTCTGGTCATGGATAATATGCTTACGGTGATGGTTCCGCATGCAATTGACACTCTCTTGAACCGAACGAAAACTCAACATTTGACGAGCGCAAGGTTGTCTGGGTATGAGCTGACGTTACTGGCTAGTCACATACGGATAAAACGGTGTAATGTGTTGAACCCAGCAACATTATTGCCGATCAATACGGAGTTGAGTGATGTAGCACCACATGACTGTTATCTGAGAACCGAAGAGGAAACGAAAGGTCGTATTGATCTAAAAGATACTCCGTTGGTAGATCCCGATGGTACTTTGTATGTTGATGGTTCCTGTTCTAAGTTACCGAATGGTGATGTGACGACTGCGTATGCTGTAGTGACGTTGAGAACGGTTGTGGAATCTACGAGATTAAATCAGAACCCGGCTCAGGCAGCCGAGTTGGTCGCCTTGACGAGAGCGTGTGTGTTGTCCAGAGGAAAGCGGGTGAATGTGTTCACAGACAGCCAGTATGCTTTTGGTGTGGCACATAGTTTTGGGCGATTGTGGAAAGAAAGAGGATTCTTAAGGTCGCATGGCACAAAGATTCAGCATGGACAGCTTGTGAATGACCTTTTAGATGCACTCACATTGCCTAAACAGGTGGCCATAATTAAATGTAGTGCGCATCGAAAAGTGACAGACGATGTTGGTCGTGGTAATGCGTTTGCAGATGAGACTGCTAAGGAGACAGCGAAAGATCTGACAAATCGAATGTATGTTACAAGTTCAGTGAGATGGCCTGCGGAAACTAGTATGTGTGAGGACACAGTGGAGAGTGTGAAGGAAATACAGAATGAGGCCACTGAAATGGAAAAGACTAAGTGGAAAGAAAGCACGGGAAAATTAGAGGAGGATGGATGTTGGGTTGATTTGTCAGAGAAATAGAGATGGATGTTACCGGATGCATATGTGCTTGCTGTTGTTACAATGGCCCATGGCACAGCACATATTAACTCGAAGGGCATATGCAAGTTGTTGTCTCCTGTATGGAAGAATGATGGGATTACTAAATGTGCAGAGAGAGTTGTTAAGAATTGCATGGTATGTTTGATGCATAATCCCGGTAAGGGCACCCACACTCCACCTGGTCATTTTGCCCCTCCTACATGTCCTTTCGAAGTTATCCAATTAGACTTCATCCACATGGAGAGATGCAATAATTTAAAGTATGTGCTGGTTGTGGTTTGTGCGTTCTCCAGATGGATTGAGGCTTACCCTCTTAAGGATAATACTGCCCTATCCACAGCTAAAATTCTGCTCAAAGAGTATTTCCCCAGGTACGGCATGCCTCGGATTGTATGGTCGGACAACGGAAGTGAGTTTGTGGGAAGCGTGATGAAGAGTGTGTGTCGTGGTTTAGGAATATCCCAGAAATTTCATAGTGCTAATCATCCTCAGTCAGCGGGTTTGGTGGAAGGATACAATGGCACCCTGAAACTAAAACTTGCTAAAATTCAGGCAACAACTGGTTTATCATGGCCTGACGCTTTGCCTCTAGCTCTCTTATCGACCAGGGCTACTGTACACTCTCGAGTAGGGCTTAGCCCATATGAGATTGTGTTCGGCCGTCCTGCGAACATTTGGGGGGTTCCGAGGCCTAAAGAACTGAACAGACTTGAATATCCAATGTTAATTGATTATCTATATGATCTGACTGCTAAATTGAGTTTGATTCATCAACAGGTCTTTGAGGCTCTGCCGTCACAAACAGAGGGTCCTGGTCATCGGCTCCAACCAGGGGACAGGGTCCTCACTAGAAATTTCGGACGAAAACGCCATCTTGAGCCGAGATTTGTGGGACCCTTCCAGGTGCTACTAGCAACGAGGACGGCGGTTCGACTGGAGGGATGGAAACACTGGGTGCATGCCACCCACACCAAGAAGGTTCCGCTTCCCCTGCCGGCAGACACATGGATACGTAAAGGTTTTTCCTCGTCTGAAGCTGACGTTCCCCAGCGCTTTGTCCCATTTAGCGAAGCTCAGACCATAGGGAACATTTCAGTTTTATCTGACACCCCTGTTGATTCCTCTCAAACAATTTCCCTTCCTTCAACATTGGGGAATACAAGTACTGAACAATTGCCTGGACAATCGAACACTCTTTCGCCATCCAATCCACTGTTTGAAGATCAGACTCGACCCGGAAGAAACCGATACTTTCTTCGTACACGCAATAAAGATGAATAAATTGTTATCATTCTGATTTCAAAATATCCCCTCACATTCTGCCTTGGCCATTGTGGACATTTTATTATGTATGTATTTCTTTTCCAGAACAGCTAGGAGACGTATACGAAATTGATTATTTAACTGATTAAAACCTGCCATCTGGGTTGGCCGTAGGGCCGCACGGGCACTTCCTTCTGTTTAGCAGTTATTGACATTAGGTCAATTTCTTTTGTCGATTTCCGGGAACCCCTGGGAATTGATAATCGCTACCCAGAACGAAGTGCATCAAGAACGTTGCGGACGGTTGTTAGAGGATGGAGTTCTCCAAGCTGACGAAGATAGAGGAAAAGACGGTGCAAAGATCTAAATTGTACAGCACAGTTCGAACAAAGTGTTTTTTATTACAGGTTTTCATGTTGTTCCTAACTGTTTCTATGCTGCTGGTGGGTGGAGTATATTTTGGTTTTCTATCATTGCTGCTTTCTGCCTCACCCACCTCTCCTTCTCATGATCTAAATTTCGTCTCTACTGTTTCTCCACATTCTTTTCACCTACTGCCTCAACATGAACAAGTCAGACGTGCGGAATTTAGAAACAATTCCTTTGTGCAACTTTTGCATCAGCATCAGTTGGTGGTAAATACTACAAACTGTTGGGTGTGTGGGCTAATGCCACATACAATGGACAGGGGTATCCCATACTTGGTCCTTCCGTACAGCCCCCAAGGGTCAGTTCGGGCATTCCAAACCATGTTCCGTAGTGCACTAGATTCCTACCCCCATCGAGAGCCACGCTCAGCAAACTTTGGTCCTGGCCCGTATCACAAGTCTCTAATGATAGCTATTGCCGATCTAAATAGAGATATCTTCGATACGTCACTTATTCCAGAAGAGGAGGTGCAAACCTATAAGTACCTTAGTGAGGCTGAGTATAGTATATCAGTGGGTGATCGGCAGCTTAAAAGCTCATCTCCAATCTGGATTGTACCTCACCTAGGCCACTTTTGTCTGCAAGGTCGTGGCCGAAATCCAAGAGCCCAGCTTGGGAAGAGTGCTTGTGTGGATACTTACGTTCTACCAATGCTCTCTTCCCCTGTCTTTCTGACTGCCAAGGGTACCTATTTTGTATGTTATGACCGAGCATATACGTGGTTACCACATGACTTCTCAGGTACCTGCTATATTGCAAATCTCTTGCCCCCGACTTTCACTGTTGCTGCCGACTATCACAAAACCAGAGTTGTGAGAGGTGTCATTAGTAAAGAGGATACTTCCGGTCAAGAAGCAGGAGACTTCTTCAAGGGTTTTCTACCGTTTTGGGGCCCCATGGTCAATAGCAGAAATCTGAGACAGTTAACTCGTGTAGTAGAGTCAACTGCTAACATAACTGCAAGTGCCCTTGGTAACCTGACAGCAGAGCTTCAAGCGGATAGGCTTATGACGTTACAGAACCGTATGGTTCTAGACGTTGTACTAGCAGATAGAGGTGGTGTGTGTAAGGTCATCCATTCGAGCTGCTGCATTTTTTTACCTGATAACGCTCCAACTGTCTATCAAGCTATCTCAAAGTTGCATAAAATCTCGCAGTCCATACATGAGGACGAAGGAGATTGGACGCTTCTAGGATGGTTTTGGGGTCTAATGTCGACTTGGGGTTGGAAGATTCTGATGATTATAGGGGTTGTCGTGACATTTCTGTTCACGTGTTGTCTTTGTGTACAGTGTGGTCCTGCCTTATGTGGCCTTTGTGCTACAACGTGTATAAGAAGGCACCTGTTTCCACGGAGGCATTGATGGATAGAGTTATGTTCCAACAACATCTGAATGATCTGATGAATATCGAGATCGACTCCGACTTCGACTAGTTCTTGCCTACATGAGGGCAAAAGGAGCGTCTGAGGTTCCGTAAAAATCGTTACGACGTTTTGGGCACCGCCGAATATGGACGAATGTGGTATCAATGAACCGTAAATGACGAGTTGTGTAAGTGTACGCGTTTTCGCCATACTACTCAGAAGAGTTCCTTACAATTACAGGTTTCTTCAAATGGACGCTCGTGTTCCATTTTAGATACGGCACCCATTTTGTTTCTTGCCCTCACGTAGTCAGCGAACAGGCAACTGTCCGCATCGTGACCCTTTTGTTCCCAAGCTTCACGGAAGAAGCATATGCCTTTTCATGCGTCTTTTATGAGTAGGGGGAGGACACTGCTAAAGCAGTTGTCTCCGCTCGGAGGTGATCCTGCCGTGCTGGTCTATTGTTTCAGCCTCGCACGTGCTGGGATCAAGTCCTTTTAGGCTACGATTACGCATTCAATATTATCCTCAAACTCCCTCTTTCCTGTTGTCTGACTTCCTTGCAGCTGTTCTTGTCTCTTTCTCTTGTTTATTTACAACTCAAGTGGAATGTACCTAATGGTGGGAAGATGTGCTTTTACAGTTGGAACTGGTGATGTTAATGTAATTATGTTCCGGTGCTCTGAATACATGAAAGCGATCCTTTGAATTTTACTGTGGGAAATGAGTTGTAAACCTTTTGCTTACATATTGTGCAATGACAAAATCCTGTATAAAAGAGAGCGACTCACATATGCACAGGGAGCAGACTCTCAGAACCTACACTCTGTTGTACTTCTTGTGACTTTTGCCTCCCTGCAGTAATAAACCCTGATCTTTGACGCACAAGGAAGTGTCCCGTGTCTCTGTCTTCAGTGCGCCAGAACAGGTATCCCACAAAGGTTCTAGGTGTTGTCCCCTGGCACCGCTGGGCCTTAAATAGCCCAGTTCTTCACAGCCCCTGTAGTTCCTCCTGTAGTTCCTCCTGTCGTTCCAGCGGCTGCTGGTCAGCCTGTTGTTGGTCCTGCGTTTGTCCCACCACCTGGTCCTATTCCTACTGCTCCTTTGCCTGTACCTCCTCAGTCCATTGTTCCTGTTACCTCAGTTGTCCCGGCTACCTCTGCTGTCCCTACGTTCACTTCTAATGTTGTTGCTCCTGTTCTTCTTTCTCCTTCTGTTCGTAATCGTATCCCTAATACTGTCGCTACTCTTTACTCCCCACTTTCTGGATCGTTATTTCGATCCGATGTCTCTGAAACTCCTCAGAGGCGAAGTCAAATCCCTGGTGGAAGGGAGAGTGCCACGTTGGTAACTATGGCCCGTAGATGGATAAGACACCCTGCTAACTACCCTCCGCGCATGGTTTTTGATACATTCTCTCAGTTTAATGAGCCCACTCAGAAATTCGTGTTTGAAGAAATGTGTAACTTTTTGAGAGAAGAATGGTATAATGATGATTTAGATAATGTACCGCCCGACATGACTGAACTTCAGAGTCAATTTTCGAACGGTATGATTGTAGGTGGAGATGTACGACGTGCACTAGAGCGATTGTTAGCCTTTCGATCCACAGTGCCTTCTCGTGTGTCATTTGATGATGACACCGATAATACGAAAACGAACTCTGGTCAGTATCCTATGAGAGAGGTTCCGCCAGTATGGATGCCAGGTGATGCTAATGCTAATCCTGTGATTCTTCCATACTTCCAAAGAGTTTGGATACACCTCCCATGGAAACGATCAGAAGTTTTGCAGGTGAAACAATCCTTGCCTGATCCACGCAAGAATCCGGCAGGTTATTATAAGGAGTTATCCCAACTGGTGGATGCTTCTATAATGAACCTTGCTGACATCGACATGCTGTTTGGAAATGTCGTACCACAACCACTTTGGGCAAAAATTCGCCAAGAGAATCATTTAGTTGAGTTAGGTGGTGACTGGGCTACACTAGTAGCGGCTGATGGACGACAAATTGGTGGGGCTAAGCCCGAGCAGTTAATTTTGGATCTACCCCAGAAAATCATTACACTTATGAAAACACCCATGCCAGCGATGAAGTTGAATTGGGATAAATTATCGGCTTGCAAGCAAAAGAAAGACGAGAGTGTCTCCGATTTCTTTACTAGATTCGAGGAGGCATTTGTCGATCATAGTGGTCAGGACATGAGCACCGAAGGAGGCCAACGGTTATTTGTTGACAAGTTTGTGTTAAATTTGCTGCCTGAGCTATGCAACAAATTGAAGAATTCGGAAAGTGCATGGGCTGTTTCAACCACTGCACAGATATTAGCGACGGCTCAATATTATGAGAATAGGGAAAAGGAAGAAAGTGATCGTTCAGACAAGAAAACGAAGGAGCTCAAAACAAAGGTTTTGTTGCAGCAGGCATATCCTCCACGTTCAAATCAAAATGATTTACAACAGCAGTATCGACCACGAGCCCAGTCCACTAGGATGCAGTCGCGCTCTGACTCCTCTGACTTTAGATCTACGCTTGGGTATAATCAGTGTGCATATTGTAGAAGAGAGGGCCATATAAAATTCGATTGTCCCGCTTTACGTGATCGTTATAATAATGTTTCGGCTCGGGGAGGTCGTGGTGGTCCTCAACAGGCCTCTCAAGGTAGAGGTCGAGGTTGCGTTCAAAATCATGAGCACTCTACTGTTTCATCGGACGCAAATAATTGTTTCGACCAGCGAAATGCGGGGTCCGATAAATCTGCACAGTACCATGTGGATGATTATTACGTTGAGCATGAGATTGTTGCAGACGACCGTTACTAGGACAGCCATCGACAAAGAGAGGGAGTAGTGTCAGTTCCGGTTGATCAGAGAGGGCCTTACGTCGCGGTTGCCACATCTGGCGTAGTTGAGCCTTTTCTGTTGGACACTGGTGCAGCAAAAAGTTCCATCATGCATTCCAAACTCCCTGGCGCACCTTTGTCTGGCTTAACGAATGTTTCCATTGGATTCTCTGGCACCCCTGTTAGCAATCCTGTCTCTAGCCCTTTGTCCCTTGCGATTGGTCCTCGTGAGCTGGAGGCTCCATTGATTCTATCCACTGGGTGTGGTGAGAATCTTTTGGGTCTGGATTTGTTAAAACGGTTATATGCGACTTTGTATTGCTCTCCTGAAGGAGTGGAGCTTACGTTAGGTCAGAGGGTTATCTCTCCTATGTACCTATCAATGGATAAGTTCCCACCGGAATTGAGTTCTCTTCCTGCGTCTTTATGGGCAACAGGTCCCAATGATGTGGGCCTGTTAAACATTCCACCCTATGTGGTCCAGTTGAAAACGAATGTTCGATTACCGCGTGTACCTCAGTATCGTATCTCTCTTGATGGTGAGCGAGCGCTATTAGCGATCGTTTATGACCTAATTAAGAAGGATGTCATTGAAGAAACTCGGGGAAATGTGTGTAATAGTCCTGTGTTACCCATTTTGAAACGAACAGATCCATCTAAGCCTCCTGTGTACCGTTTTATAATCGATTTGAGAGAAGTGAATAAAATCGTGATCCCACAGTTTCCTGTGGTGCCTGATATCACGGCCTTGCTGACCCTGATTCCAGCTTCTGCCTCCTGGTTCACGGTGATCGACCTAAAGAATGCTTTCTTTAGTATTCCGATCGCTGAGGAAAGCAGAGACCTATTCGGATTCTCATTAGGAGGTCGCAGTTTTAGATTTAAACGCGCACCACAGGGCTATTGTGAGAGTCTATCGATCTACAGTCAAGCCCTTAAAAGTCAACTTGACGCATTCGTGTTGCCGACGGGTGCGGCTTTGATTCAGTATGTTGACGACCTGTTGGTAGCTGCTGATACAGAAATTATTTGCAGAACTGCTACAGTATCGTTGTTGCAACATTTATGTGACTTACATCACAAAGTGTCACCTTCTAAGCTGCAATATTGTTGTCAAGAAGTAACCTACTTAGGTCACTTATTGTCAAAAGAAGGGAGAAGGTTGACCCCAGAAAGAATAGCAGCGATTGCTCGAATGACTGTGCCAAAAACTCAGAGAGATGTACGTGCCTTTTTAGGTATTACATCATACTGCAGACAATGGATTCCGAATTTTTCATTATTGGCGAAACCATTGTTAGCTCTTACGTGCAAGGATGTTCCGACTCCTTTGCCTTGGACTGAAGAGTGTCAGAAAGGTTTTTCTGAATTACGTGATGCGTTGTGTTCGGCTCCTGTGTTAGGTACCCCTGACTACAGTAAGCCGTTTACACTATACGTTCACGAGAGGGATGGTTGTGCGTTGAGTGTCTTGACGCAACAATTTGGCGACAAACAACGTCCATGTGCATATTTCTCTTCGACCTTAGACCCAGTGGCTAGAGCATTGCCAAGTTGTTTAAGGGCAACAGCGGCAGCTGCGGTGTCTATTCGACAGTCCGCAGGTCTAGTCATGGATAATATGCTTACGGTGATGGTCCCACATGCAGTCGACACTCTTTTGAACCGGACAAAAACTCAGCACCTGACGAGTGCAAGGTTGTCTGGCTATGAGTTGACACTTTTGGCAAGTCATATTAGGATAAAACGTTGCAATGTGTTGAACCCAGCAACATTGTTGCCGATCAGCATGGAATCAGGTGATGTAGCACCACATGATTGCTACTTAAGAACTGAAGAAGAGACGAAAGGTCGTATTGACCTGAAAAACACTCCATTGGTAGATCCCGATGGTACTTTGTATGTTGATGGTTCATGCTTTAAGTTGCCGAATGGTGATGTAACGACTGCGTATGCTGTAGTGACATTGAGTACGATTGTGGAAACTGCGAGATTGAGTCAGAATTCGGCCCAGGCAGCTGAATTGATTGCATTGACAAGAGCGTGTGTGTTATCTAGAGGAAAGCGGGTGAATGTGTTTACCGATAGTCAGTATGCATTTGGCGTAGCGCATAGTTTTGATCGATTGTGGAGAGAACGAGGATTCTTTACGTCGCATGGCACGAAGATTCAGCATGGACAGCTTGTGAATGACCTTTTAGATGCACTTACATTGCCTAAGCAGGTGGCCATAATTAAATGTAGTGCGCATCGGAAAGTGACAGATGATGTGGGCCGTGGTAATGCGTTTGCGGATGAGACTGCTAAGGAGACAGCCAGAGATCTGACAAATCGAATGTATGTTACGAGCTCAGTGAGATGGCCAGCGGAGACTAGCATGTGTGAAGACACAGTTGAAAGTGTGAAGGAAATACAGAACGAGGCCACTGAGATGGAAAAGACTCAGTGGAAAGAAAGCACGGGGAAGTTAGACGGGAATGGATGTTGGGTTGACTTGTCAGAAAAACAGAGATGGATGTTACCGGATGCATATGTGCTTGCTGTTGTTACAATGGCTCACGGCACAGCACATATTAGCGCGAAAGGCATATGCAAGTTGTTGTCTCCTGTATGGAAGAATGATGGGATTACTAAGTGTGCGGAGAGAGTGGTTAAGAACTGCATGGTATGCTTGATGTATAATCCTGGTAAGGGCACCCCCACTCCACCTGGCCACTTTGCTCCCCCTACATGTCCCTTTGAAGTTATCCAATTGGATTTCATCCATATGGAGATATGCAATAATCTGAAATATGTTCTAGTTGTGGTTTGTGCGTTCTCCAGATGGATTGAAGCCTACCCTCTTAAGGATAATACTCCCCTGTCAACAGCAAAAATCCTGCTCAAGGAATATTTCCCTAGGTATGGAATGCCACGGATTGTATGGTCAGATAAAGGAAGTGAGTTTGTGGGAAGTGTGATGAAGAGTGTGTGTCGTGGCCTAGGCATAGTCCAAAAATTTCATAGCGCTAATCATCCTCAGTCGGCAGGTTTGGTGGAAGGATATAATGGCACCCTGAAACTGAAACTTGCCAAGATCCAGGCAACGACTGGTTTATCGTGGCCGGATGCTTTGCCTTTAGCTCTCTTATCGACCAGGGCAACCGTGCACTCTCGAGTAGGGCTTAGCCCATATGAGATTGTGTTCGGCCGTCCTGCGAATATTTGGGGAGTTCCGAGGCCTAAGGAGTTTAACAGAATTGAATATCCAATGTTGATTGACTATCTTTATGATCTGACTGCTAAATTGAGTTTGATTCATCAACAGGTCTTTGAAGCTTTACCGGCACAAACTGAGGGACCTGGTCATCGGCTCCAACCAGGTGACTGGGTGCTTACCCGAAACTTTGGACGAAAACGAAATCTTGAGCCGAGGTTTGTGGGCCCCCACCAGGTGTTACTGGCAACAAGGACGGCGGTTCGACTGGAAGGCAGAAAGCATTGGGTGCATGCCACCCACACCAAGAAAGTTCCATTTCCTTTGCCAGCAGATGCATGGATCAAGAAAGGAGTCGCCTCGACAGAGACCAGTACGGTCCCGGGTTTTATACCATTCAGTGATGCCCAGCTTGTAGAGACCAATTTAGCGCAATCAGACATCCCTGTTGAATCGACCGAAACTTTACCCACGTCATCACTAGTGGAGAGTTCAAGTCCTGGATTATTACCTGAGCAATCGAACACTGCTTTGCCATCTGAACCGTTGTTTGAAGAACAGACTCGACCCGGGAGATGTCGATATTTTCTTCGATCACGCAATAAAGACAAATAAAATCCTTTTTATTATTTTTGATTTTACATTTCCCCCTCACATTTGCCTTGAATATTGTGGACATTTTATATTATGTGTACCATTTTCTTTTCGTGCAGCTAAGAGACTTATATTAAATTGAATGCTCAATTCATTTAAAACCTATCATCTGGGTTGGCCTTAGGGCGGGAGTGGAGTTTGCCGAAGCAGGCTGAGGTAACTTTATGGATTTGGGCTTTATAGGATAGCTCATGTCAATTTGGACACCGAGATTGCGTGCAACTTTGACCGGGGAGGGTGGCGGATTCAACTCAGAAGGCCAACACTTGCCAGGCAGTAGGGGGGATGTTTGGTTAAAAAATACCTCTGTTTTATCGGTATTAAGTTTTAAGGTGTTATTAGTCATCCAAATGACAATATTAGAGAGACAAGTTTTGAAATCCTCTAGTCCATGGTCCGAGTGGTCCCTAAAGGAGACAACAAGCTGAGTATTGTCAGCGTAGGAGACCACTCTGACCCCGAAAGCCTCTATTACCTTTGCCAAGGGTGCAAGATAAACATTAAAAAAGAGTGGACTGAGGGCTGACCCCTGCGGGATGCCACAGCTTAGGGTTTTTTTATCCTTTGACCAGATGGGTTGAAACCACACCTGTTGTGTTCAGTTCGTCAGAAACGAAGTGATCCCGGCCAGGGGGGTGTCACGGATCCCAATATCGTGGAGTCTGTCCAGCAGTATGGAGTGGGGAGACCGTATCAAAAGCTGCGTACAGGTCGAGGAGCACTAACATAGCAACCTCGCACCTGTCCACACTTTCCCTTACGGTCTCTGTAACCTCCAATAGTGCTGTCTCCGTGCTATATTCGGACCTGAATCCGGACTGTGAGTCAAGTCAAATTAGTCTTTATTTCGACTTTTAGTCACAAAAGACACACATTTACATATTAAAATTTACATTTCATTACATTGGTATTTACAGGGAAGTACATCTTAAAATCTTCAAGTTAAGGTTACCACAAACATAGTGTTTCAACACGACCAGTAAAAAAATAAATACTGTGTTTAGATAAAAGACATTTAAAATTGATAAAAATAACAGTCTGTTTGAAGTATCCTCAGTGCTACTGTCCCAGTCTGAATCCCCTTTTGGATACAGATCGACCTAATCCATTTGTGGCGAGGAGCTTTGTACTCTGGGCATTCAAACAGGACATGAGCTATACTTTCTGAGTGTGTTATACAGAAAAGGCACATGTGGTCATTTTTGCTAGTTGACCATTTGCAAGTAACCGTGTTAAGTGGGAGAGTTCCGACCCTAAACTGATGAAACAGTTTCCTATCAAATGGCGTTGTGATGAGATCCCAATATCTCTCATACGAGGGAGTATGTTTCAGCTCCAGAAAAGCCTTAGTAAGCGATGGAGCAGTGTGTGACTGAAACACCTCTTGGGATATCAATGCCCAGTAGGCTTCTTTTAACTTTAGTTTTGAGGGGAATATACTCTCCTGGGGATTTTCCCAAAGCTCCCCCATACCTAAGGCCTTAAGTAGGGATTTAACCTTCCTGAACCATAAAAGTTTACCCCCGGAGTCCATATTTTGTGTTTCCAAGAGTGCTGACGCATAATGAGAGAGTTCAGGCGTCACCCACAATCTCCTCCAATATGCAATTGGTCTGAACCTACAAATGTCCTGTATGCTATGACTCCCCAAATCCAAACGTAATGGTACAAGTGGTGTTGAATGTGGGAGCCCTGTTATACAGCGGAGAAATTTGTTGTGTGCTGTTTGCAAGCCCGTTATATCAGAAACCCCCCACAGTTCTGCTCCATACAGCATGGAAGATCTAACTTTAGTATCGTAAATTTTAAGTACTGGAAAGGACGTATACACATAACGAGGAGAATCGTGACATTTGGTGCATATTCTTTAACATCCTTAATGATGGACAACAGATGTAGTATGGGTTTTGTAGTCATGAAAGGGACGCTAAGAGTATTGGGAGTCGTTTCACACGCAATGTGGGTGGAGCACGTAATGTTCAAATCGAGTTGAGCATTTGAGAATGCGCAACGGGCGAGATAACTCGATGTTTGTTGCTCTGCAAGGAGCGTAAGATGTTCATTTAAGCAGGTACGCACTGATTTTTGGTCTTAGACAGGTTAAATGCGGTTTGTGGACAACTTGTAGAGCGAATGTTTGTTTACAGGCGCTAGCGATTAGAGTCGAATAAACATGTAGGATATGTTCAAGGTCAGAGGGTTAACAATACTTGGGGTGAGATGGAAAGTTTTCTTCTTAAACACAACGCTAACTGCACAAAACATTCAGATTAGGGCTCTATGATTTAACACGCAGATTGAGTTGATGGGTGTTTGTTTATATTAAAGGATATAATGTATGATTACTAAAACATAAAGTTGAACTCTTAAGCATGAAAAGATATTTCTTATATTTTATAAAGTGATGAACACTAGATAAGAATTGGGCTATTTTTAAACGAAGTTCATTATTTGTCAATATGCAAAATGTCACATGTATAATGTCAAATTGAAATGTAAATATTTTGAGTTAGAACAGAATATATATTGAAATAATGTATGTTACTGTTGACTTTCAGTTACCCCTGACGAAGGGCTTGCTAAAGCCCGAAATGCATTGGGTTGAAATAAAATGATGCTGCCTTAAAGCCACTGGTTGTATTGGACCCTATTTACAAAAGGAGGCCTGGATTGGCACGTGTGAATATGTGAAGTTTCTAAAATACAAGTTGATTGAACCGTGGAATAGCTAACGATGAAAATGAAAATATGGTAAAACTATCGTAAAAACATGACGAACATGGAGAACGTTAAAAATGGATAATTAATGGCTGGATTTGATATCCAAAAACGCGCAGTGCGTCTGGGAGTGGAGCGTCTACCAGGCGCTCCCCACAGGATTGTACTTCAAAATTGTGCATTTCAGGGCATGGCACTACCTAGTTCTGCACGCGAATTGATTAAAATGTTTAAAGATTAGTAATGATTAAAAGGATGAACGCGGTGTGCATACCACCATATTAATTTTTCAAATTTATAATGCCCCCCGCTGGTATTGCACCCTAAGACGCAATAAGACTAAAAGGAGATTTTTGAACGAGTGATTCCACGTATCTTAAACAACGGGCTCATAACGGCAGTGGATAACGGAGGCAACTTGAAAGGACGTATACACATAACGAGGAGAATCGTGACATTTGGTGCATATTCTTTAACATCCTTAATGATGGACAACAGATGTAGTATGGGTTTTGTAGTCATGAAAGGGACGCTAAGAGTATTGGGAGTCGTTTCACACGCAATGTGGGTGGAGCACGTAATGTTCAAATCGAGTTGAGCATTTGAGAATGCGCAACGGGCGAGATAACTCGATGTTTGTTGCTCTGCAAGGAGCGTAAGATGTTCATTTAAGCAGGTACGCACTGATTTTTGGTCTTAGACAGGTTAAATGCGGTTTGTTGACAACTTGTAGAGCGAATGTTTGTTTACAGGCGCTAGCGATTAGAGTCGAATAAACATGTAGGATATGTTCAAGGTCAGAGGGTTAACAATACTTGGGGTGAGATGGAAAGTTTTCTCCTTAAACACAACGCTAACTGCACAAAACATTCAGATTAGGGCTCTATGATTTAACACGCAGATTGAGTTGATGGGTGTTTGTTTATATTAAAGGATATAATGTATGATTCCTAAAACATAAAGTTGAACTCTTAAGCATGAAAAGATATTTCTTATATTTTATAAAGTGATGAACACTAGATAAGAATTGGGCTATTTTTAAACGAAGTTCATTATTTGTCCATATGCAAAATGTCACATGTATAATGTCAAATTGAAATGTAAATATTTTCAGTTAGAACAGAATATATATTGAAATAATGTATGTTACTGTTGACTTTCAGTTACCCCTGACGAAGGGCTTGCTAAAGCCCGAAATGCATTGGGTTGAAATAAAATGACGCTGCCTTAAAGCCACTGGTTGTATTGGACCCTATTTACAAAAGGAGGCCTGGATTGGCACGTGTGAATATGTGAAGTTTCTAAAATACAAGTTGATTGAACCGTGGAATAGCTAACGATGAAAATGAAAATATGGTAAAACTATCGTAAAAACATGACGAACATGGAGAACGTTAAAAATGGATAATTAATGGCTGGATTTGATATCCAAAAACGCGCAGTGCGTCTGGGAGTGGAGCGTCTACCAGGCGCTCCCCACAGGATTGTACTTCAAAATTGTGCATTTCAGGGCATGGCACTACCTAGTTCTGCACGCAAATTGATTAAAATGTTTAAAGATTAGTAATGATTAAAAGGATGAACGCGGTGTGCATACCACCATATTCATTTTTCAGCTCCAGAAAAGCCTTAGTAAGCGATGGAGCAGTGTGTGACTGAAACACCTCTTGGGATATCAATGCCCAGTAGGATTCTTTTAACTTTAGTTTTGAGGGGAATATACTCGCCTGGGGATTTTCCCAAAGCTCCCCCATACCTAAGGCCTTAAGTAGGGATTTAACCTTCCTGAACCATAAAAGTTTACCCCCGGAGTCCATATTTTGTGTTTCCAAGAGTGCTGACGCATAATGAGAGAGTTCAGGCGTCACCCACAATCTCCTCCAATATGCAATTGGTCTGAACCTACAAATGTCCTGTATGCTATGACTCCCCAAATCCAAACGTAATGGTACAAGTGGTGTTGAATGTGGGAGCCCTGTTATACAGCAGAGAAATTTGTTGTGTGCTGTTTGCAAGCCCGTTATATCAGAAACCCCCCACAGTTCTGCTCCATACAGCATGGAAGATCTACCTTTAGTATCGTAAATTTTAAGTACTGGGGCCAGTGGTTTGGTAGCTGAAGACTTAAACTCTCTTAGTAGGACACCAGCCAACTGTGCATGCTTGGAGGTTAAATATGACATGTGTGGCTTCCACTGAAGCCTGGAACCTAGTGTTATGCCCAGGTAACTGAAGCTGTCCGTCTGTTCTAAGAGTTCCCCGTTCATGAAAACTCTGCCCCTGATGTTCCTATGCTTATGCATAACCATGAATTTTGTCTTTGATACATTAACAGATAACCCATAGTCGTTACAGAATTTTTCAAAGCAGCCGATTGCTTTCTGAAGCCCTTCCTGGGTCTTAGATATTAGAAGGGTGTCATCGGCAAACATTAACAGGGGGACCGTGATACCATTCTGTTTTGGTGCATCAGTATAAGAGTCCCTATAGTAATCTGTGACCCGGTTGATGTATAGAGTGAATAATGTGGGTGCCAAGACACATCCTTTTCGGACACCTCTTGCCGTTGGAAATCTATCGGTCACCTGACTCTGGTTACCTCATCTCACCTGTGCGTAGTTATCATCGTGTAATTTGATCAAGACTGCGAGCAGTTCAGGGGGCATACCTTGTTCATGGAGCGCTCGCCACAGCCTGTCTCGTGGGACAAGGTCGAATGCAGCCTTCAGGTCGACAAATGCTGCATAGAGTGTGCCGCCCCCTAAGATCACCCATTTCCAGTATATTGTGGAAAACCTAAAAACTTGATCCACTGTACTGGTGGAGGGTCGGAAGCCAGCCTGTAATTCGGACATGACCTCCGATTCCTCCATCCAGTTCTGGATCCTAAGAAGTATCATTCTGGCCACAACCTTTTGGATACAAGCTATTAGGCTAATCGGCCTATAATTAGCTGGATCTGCGCGGTCCCCCTTTTTAAAAATAGGTATGATTTCTGCTCCCCGCCATGTGTCTAGCAGGGCAATGCCTCTCGCAATGGCATTTGCCAGCAATTCTATGTACGGGACCCAGACTTCTTTATTATGTAAAAAGAGATCAGCTGGAATTTTATCTAGGCCCGGGGCTCTGCCTTTAGGTATTAAGTTGAGGGCATATTCAACTTCTTTCCTTGTGAACACAAGTAGGCTTTTAGGTAAGGAACAGCTGATAGAGTCCGAAGCAGTTAATGGTGCGCAATTTTCGTTGGCAAACTGGGTCTTGAAATACATTGTCCAGCGTTCTGGAGGGACATGGTTTTCGGGCTGTGGTTTTTGTTTCCCCTTACCCCACCTCACCAGGTGGCAAAAGCCCGTCATATCTCTGGACTTGCTTGCTTCGTATAGCTCGTCCCAGTATTTGTTGTCCCATGCTTTTTTTGCTTTATGTTGCGTCCATTTGTAGTGTTTCCTAGCACCCTGTATGGCCTCCCTATCAGTAGATCGCACTGCTAGGGCTAAAGATTTGTATGCTGACCTACAATTTTTATCATACCATGACTCGGGTTTCCGTCTTCCTTTGCCAGAATGGTTCTTCTTTTGAAACTAAAATATTTACCAAGTTTAAGAAAAAGGGTCGTGTGAATCTGAACTACCCTGATGTCGTAATCTTCATAGGATAACTGTCCCTGTATTTCTGCAGTTGCTTCTTTGACCAAGACATCCATTTCGTTAATAGAATGGGGATTACCCAGACACTCGGCCCATCTTAACCGCCTTGTGTCATTTGTCATAACAATATCATCTGCTATATCATCTTCCGGTGTTCCTTGTCCCTTAAAGAGCAGTATCTCGAGACTAAGCGGGTTGTGATCACTCTCAATTAGTTGAATTATAGTCATGTCACAAACAGAGGACCAGAGTTCAAGATTCACTAATATATAGTCTATTCTGCTTGAACTCAAGCCATTATTAAATGTTGGATTACCCTGCTTGTCCCCTCGCGTTCTCCCGTTTACTGCTCTAAGCCCACGTTCAAGACTAAAGGACTTAAGTTGAATGGCTGCTTGGGTCCACCTTTTTATTGGGGGTATATTTAATGGGGGAATTTGCCAGCAGGTGTCTTCAACCTCGGAGAGCTCTAGATCACTGTGATCCAGGGGCTCAAAGGAACAGTTAAAATCTCCGCATATGAGTACATTAGCACCTCCCCGCCAGGTTCTGACATAATGTCCCAGTGCCTCAACTACCTCTGACGTTTTCCCCCCTGGTTTCCCCCTAGCATAAACGTTAAAAATTATTAATTCTCCAAAAAAGGGAGATTTTAGCTTGACCACCAATATGTCCCTAGAATTGTTTCAAGTTGGGTTGTTGTGTATCTGTCATCCTGCTTGACCCAAGTAGTCAAGCCCCCCACTGGTCTTCCCTTGCTTGAATGGGTTGCCACTATCGCGAAATGAAGATACCCGGGTCTATATTGTGGTTCAACTGCCCAGGTTTCCTGCATGGTAATTATCATATAGTTATCTATAAAGATAGCCCAGTTCCTGGACGCCATCTTATTCTTCAGGCCTGCCACATTCCAGGATGCCAAGTACTGACCCCCCGTATATGTCTGTAATAAATTGTGGTCCTTATTGTCGCACATACGAGCTTCCCCATGGAGAGCAGGGAACCCCGGCTCATTCTGGCTACTATCCTGCGATCCCACTGTCACTATTTCTCTTTCCTCGATCAAACTACTAATTGGATTAACGTTAGTTGTACAGATGTTGGGTATCTGTGTTTCCCTTTTGCTGACAACGTTGTTGATTGAATCATGCATTGTTTTCTCGACTGAGCAACTTAGTTGATGGTCTTTTTCTATATAATAGTTGGGTGTGACATTCACTATCTCTCCCACTCTAATGGGGTCGTTTTTCAAACCAGGGATTCCAGGTTCACACCGGGGATAATGGTCTGGGTTTAACGCTTCCTCTGTTGGACTAGTTGCAGTAATTAGAATATCTACCCTGGGAACTCCTTTCCCTTCGTCCACCTCTGGACCATCTGAACTAGGGATAATTGCACCTCCACTCCCCTCCCCTCTATTCTGTAGTCTTCAATCGCATTCTTCCAGTCCACTAAATATGTCATACCTATTTGATGTCTCCAATGGTGTGAGTGGCATTAGGTAATTCATTCTACTATGTACTGTTGGATTAAACCTGGGGGGTATGGTATCCCACCCTGGTGTGTCAGGAGCTGGTATTGGATAGTACATATAAGCTGGATTCCTGGTGTTCTCCATATTTAAAAAGTGATTGGTGGAGATGGCGTGACTATGTAATGTTTGAGATGAGAATACTACAGATCTCGGGTAGAAATATGTTAGAGGGCGGGAGATGATACTGTTGTTAGCATTGCCCTGTGGCCAATTTAATATATATCGGACTGCATTCTGGTCCCTAAAGTTGACTACAACCACATCTCCCCCGATATCCTTAGGTCTTCCACCTAGCCACTGAAGGCGGCGAACATGAACTATATCGCCATTGATGTTGCTTGCAATTGGTCTGTAAGAGGTCAGCCAATGCATTACCTTATTCTTCAGTTGAAAAAAACCTTCCCGCTTATTCTCAGACAACTCTGGTACCCCAGTGAGAACCACCACAAAAGGTGCAGCTTCCGGCGGAAGTTCTGTTGGTGGTCTCCTGCCTTGTACCCCCCTGGAGTACCTAGAGCTTCCCTCCTCCGTTCTCGATAACCCGATTGGTGGAATACCCAAGTCCCTTGAGGGCTTGTTTGAGTGAATGGCGGCAATGCAGTTGGATTTTAATGTTGGCTTTGTTATAGGTACTTTAGGCGGATTTTTGCTTGATAAATGGGGTTGTTTGGGTACAGGTGGTACATGACTGTGAGTCATGTAGGAGATCATTAGACTCTAAATAGTCGGAGAGTTGTTCTTGGACAAGCTTTCCAAAGATTTTTGCTGGCTTGGGGAGAAGGGATATGGGGCGATAGTTGCTGTACAGTGCAGGGTCCGCCTCTGCCTTCTTCAGAAGAGGGATTAAGATGGCCTGTTTCCATGTCTCCGGGAAGAGACCCGACTGAAGGGAGGCGTTCCATACTGTAGCCAAAGGTTGCACAACAGACGGCGCCACGGCTGTGAACAAGATATCCATGCAAACATGGGCCCCATTCCTTAAATAGACCATACACTAGCTCCCTACGGCCCTATGCAAATCAACCCACCCTGAGCCATCAACCCGCCATCCACAAGTAAGAGGGATGTCCAGCACCTCCATCTTCTTCCTTCTCTTCTTCTCATTGCTTATCTGGTTCTCTTAGCCCCCCTTCTTCTGCTCCTTCCCCTCCCTCTCTATCGCCCCATTTGTCATCACCTTCAGTTCCTTCACCTTCTCTTTCCTCCTCCCCCCTTGCCCCTCCTTCCTACTGCCTGTCTCCTTCCCCCAACCCCTATCTGATACCCCAGCCAGCTCTTGGTCACATAGGCAGATACCCCAGTTTCCTACCCTCGTACCCACTGAGGTTGGTCACCACATTCTCTTCAACAGCTGATATCCTAACTATTCCTGTGAGGATAAAACCATCCTGCCCCTTCTAACAGTGCATCACCATCATGCCCACCTTAACATACAGCTTTATTGTTCCTCTTCCTGCTACATGATACACCTGCTCCCTCGCCTTTCCGCGTATCTACACCGTCTGATATCTGCAATATCCCCAACACCCGGACTAGACCAGGGAATGGCTGCCCCTCCCTACTCCCTACCCCTCCTCCCCTCCCACCTTCCACCCCCCCAACACCCTGCCTCATCCCACTTGTAGACCCACCCCACCACAAAATCATCCCCCTCTCCCACCCCAAACATACACATCTGTGCTCACAGTATGGATCCCACTAAATGACACCTAGACAACACCTAAGTAACAAATGAATAAATAAAAGCATTTATAAAGTACAACTATTGCCGAGGCATCTTGGCGCTGAACTGCAATGGGAGTGGTGACTGGTATGTGGTAGGCAGAGATTAGACAGATATAGTGGGAAACAGCCAGGTTTTGATCATCTTCCTAAACAGAGCTCTGTTATGTTGTAGCCTGTTAGAGATCGGCAATGTGTTTCAGAGTTTGGCTGCCTATTAAGAGAGGGTTCTTCCCTCCCATCTGGCTCTACAGATTTTAGGGACCTGGACTAGTCCTTTATTAGTCGACCTCAGTTCATATAGCTGGACATGCCAGCGAAAAAGTTGCTGAAGGCTCAGAGATCCTCCTTCATAAAGTGCCTTGTGCACAAAGCAGATAGCCTTGAATTTTATGCGCTTCTGGACCGGGAGCCAATCGACTTCCCTAAGACTGTTGGAGATGGGGTAGTGTTTAGGAATGTTCAGAAGCAGCCGAGCCGCAGCATTTCACAAGGCTTGAAGTTTCAGTATTTGACCATTGTCAATACCAAGAAATAGAACATTGCAATAATCAATTCTGGAGAGAATCAGTGCTACTACCACCGTTTTGCAAAGGCCTAGAGGAATAAAAGGCAAGACCTTATGCAACATCTTTATGAGGAAAAAGCATGAGGAGGTCAGAGCGTTATTCCGGCCAACAAAATTTAGTTGATCATCGAACAGAATGCCCAGGTTTCTTGTCTTCCTGGTGGCTACAGAGCAGCGCCTGGCATTCGCAGGCCCCCATGAAGAATTCCAAATGGGAGGGTGTTTTCCAACTTCCGCCTCCGTTTTTTCAGTGTTCAACTTGAGGGAGTTGGAATGCATTCATTCAATTATGTGTTTCATACAATTTTGGAACCTATTCGCCACAGTTTCCATCTTTGTGGATATAGAGATCATTATCTGTGTGTGATCAGTCTACGAGTTCAAAGCGAAGACATGCGCTTTGATCAAACTAGCCAGAGGAGAGACATAAATATTAAACCGTGTCGGTGATAGGTCTGACCTATGTGGGACACCACCTTCAGAAGTCAGATCCCCCAACACAGTCTCTGTTCTATGCCAGTGAGAAATGAGGGGAGTAGGGCCAGGCCCATCCCCCCACACCTAGTCTCTCCAGCCTGCATATTAATTACTGATGGTTGACAGTATCAAGTGCTGCAGAGAGATCCAGTAAGATGAGGATGGCTCTCCCCCCACTATCAATTTGTTTGCGGATCTCCTCGGTGGCCAAGGCCAAGGCCGACTCTGTGGAATGACATGATCTAAACCTGTGTTGGGCGGGGTCAAGCAGATTGTTGGATTCAAGGTAGGTGGTTAGCTGCTGATTGATGGATCTGTCTAGGATTTTTGCAGCCTGCCGTAAGCACGAAATAAGCCAGTAGCTCTTAGCTTCTGAGGGATCTAAAGACTGTTTCTTCAATATGGGTCATATGGATGCTTTCTTCCATGTGGAGGGGAAAGTGCCAGATAGGCATGCATTATTTATTAGGGTGGTCAGGTATGTGCTTGCCCTGTCTGTAACCATCTGGAGAATATGAGGGGGGCAGGGATCTGCCAGGGAGCCAGATTTTATTGTTTTTACCAGTTTGCATACAGTCTCTAGTCAATGGCTAGAAAGCTGGTAATCAATAAGGAGGGGTTTCATCCACAATGGGACCCTCTATTCTCGTTCTGCTATCTGTATTAGAGGTGTTTACTGCAAGCTCATTATAGATGGTTTGGACTTTGTCCTGAAAGAAGTTAGCTAGCTTCTTACAGAATGCTAGATCAGGAGGACATTGATTGGTTCGCTGCAGTTTGGAGAGAGTGGTGATGGTTTTAAATAGTTCTCTGGAAGAGCTTTCATCAGCCTCAATTTTTGTGGTAAAGTAGTTCTTTTTAGCCAGCGTAATTGCTTCTTTATATTCAGCTAAGGCAAGTTTATAGCTCAGTTTATCTCTCTCAGCGTAATCCACTCTCAAGGCGAGCTCTAGGCGCCTATATTTAGATTTGATGGTTTTAATTTTAATGCTGTAAAAATGCGACGACGGTTGAGCCCTTCCTTGCTTGCTGGTTGTTTCTGGGCCAGACAATCTACTGCAGATTTAATCCAGCTGTCAAAGTTGTGTGCCGCCGTATTATTATCTAAGGCTGGGCTGGGAGGGCCAGTCCCAAGAGCTTCCTAAAGGTTAATTTTAGTAATTTTATTCCAGGGTTGAGACTTCACCATTTTTGTTCTGTCACAGGGCATCCTTTCTCTAACTGGACAAAGGAGTGTGAAAAACACCAAATTGTGATCTACCATGTGAGTAGGAGAGATTTGTCAAACCCAGTAAGGGGGTTGTTCGTAAAAATGCTGTCCAGAATCATCATGGGTGGGGCCAGTGACTATTTGGGTCAGACCAAGGCTTTCCATATTATCTAGCAGAGTGAAAGTATCTCCACTGTTCACACATTCCAAATGAAAATTAAAGTTGGCAAGGGCAGTAAAACTTTGGAACTCAAAACTGAACCTGAATCTAGCAGGCCGTGTAATTGCGACAATTTCTCTCACCAAGACACACTGCATTTTATTATGTTTTGCGGGTTTTATTATGATTGTCGGAAAAAATATCTGCTTCCAATTTTGAAAGATGCCAGCTTCTCACAAGTTAGACCTGCCTTGTTATATCTACAGCTGTTAAGCCGGACCCGCATTATGTTTAGTGTGGCCAGTTTTCTGGTGGCAGCTGTGCGGCGCAGATTGAAGATTCTCCCTAGCTCTTGTAATCCTGACTGATTTTATATTGAGTGTTTTTATGAAATGTGTTTTTAATACTGTGGGTGTATATTATGGCTGCTTGATTGTATAATTTATTGATGAAATTTGTGCCTTTTATGATTTTAATTAATCGGATAAAGTGTTTTTGACTGACTGACTGAGATTCCAAGAAAGTATGTAGCGCCTGCATGAAAGACGCTAGCGACTCTCTTTCTTGGCCGATATAGGAGCAGACCTGGGAAGCTGTGGATATTATCAATTTTAATATTCAACACCACAGCTTCTGCGTCCATCAGCTGGATAGGGTCGCAAGTGGCCTTAAAGCATGAGCGCTAGACAATGGCAATGCCCCTCCCCTATTACCTTTTCTGTCCATGCTGTACAGTTGGTAGCCATTTGGCAGTGCCTCATTCCAGTCTGTTTCAGACCTATCCGTGGCCCAGGTTTCAGTCAAGAAAACCAGGTCCGGATTATATATCTGCATCAAGTCCTCAAACTCTTGTCTATGCTTAATTATGGATCTAGTATTCAGCAGGCCACAATCAAGTGGTCTGCTCCCACATTCCTTATTGATTGTATTCCTCCGCTCAGGAGCGTATAGGGGCTCTCCTCTAGGAGGAGTTCCAACCGCAGTATCTAAACTATTGTTATCTCCTGACCTAGGTCTAGAGTCTGAGGGGCATATTATCAAGCAGGGCGATAGGCAATTATCGGCGCTTTAGCAGCCGTTTTCGGCCGCTAAGCGGTGATAATTCTATCGCCCTATTAGCAAGCTGTTGCTAACAGTTGTTAGCGACAGCTTTTAGGCCATAGCGAGCGGTTTGGGGCCCGCTTTGCATGTCAGCGATGTTTATCGCTAATGACATGCAAAGTGGGCGTACCCAACCAGTTAGCGACTGAAAGCAGTCGCTAACGTCGCTATCGCCTTTTAGCAAGGCAGGCGTAGCGATGGAAATATTCGTGCTAAGCACGAATATCTCCAAATACTAACACCTGCCCAGACCAGTTCTTAGCCATGTTATCCAATGGGAGGTGGATAACATGGCTAAGAGCATTTCGTCGCTAATGCTTGTATATCGCTGTATTTTCTGCGATATTCACGCATTTCGCCGCTATCGCTGGATATTTTAGCACAATGGAGAAAAATTTTGCTAATAGCATGTTTTCTCCGCTAATATATCCAGCGATAGGCAGCGATAAAAAAAATCGTCGCTAACCCTATTTAGCGATAATTATCGCTACTTGTTGGTAATATGCCCCTATATTCCCTCTGAGGTTAGCAGCTGTATCCCTACCTGGCATTGCAAACCTACAGCCATTACAGTGGTAGGGGTTAACCCTCTTCCCATCCCATAAAGGAGGGTGCCAGCCCTTACCTTTATCCAGGGCAAGCAGTTGATCTCTAGAGTAGGTTTGGGGAGAGAAACGACCTGGGGTCCTGGCGAATGGCGCACTCCTGTGCTGACAGGCTTGCCTTTGGCGCTCCATCAGCACTCCAGCGGCACGTCCACTGCATGCGCCCACTGCGTGATCGCGTCAGCATGTATTTTTATTCCCCTGTGAGCCAGAAGCTGAAACGCTGACCTTGAGGAGGCAGGCCCGCTCTTACAAACAGGCACCGCAGGTCAGTTTGGCAGCGCGATTAACACCGCAGCACTACCAATGCAAAATGAAAAGTGCAAGTGTAAATAAAATATTTTTAAAACCACAGAGTCAGACTAAAAAGTACAAGGTAATTACAAGGAAACCCAATGCATACTAAGGTTTTCAGCAGAGTTGCCCAGCGAGGTCAGTTTCACCACCTCCCTCTACCAGAACACTCCAATTACATGATGTCTTCCACCAGAAACTCACTATCCATCGATTGTTCTAAGCTGCCCCAATATAGTTACTGGAGACGTTCCCATTGGTACATGTCCTATCATGCTTCACCCTCTCCCTTCTACCCACCCCTCTGCATACCATTTCAAAGCCTCTCCTACCATCAACATTCAGAGGTATCCATTATGTTATGGCTGGCATTATGTACCATGATGTATCATGTTGTATTGCTGTATCATTGATTTGTTCCCATGATTTCTCCTCCTGTGAAATCTAATAAAATATTACGACACATATGATGTTTAACTTTAATGCCACTGATATGATTCTTACGGCCTGTGATGTGGCTTTAATTAGAAGTGATGACTTAGCAGATATTAAAAGTAGGATTTTTGTTTATGTCAAAAAGTAACAAGGTTAAGAGATTTTGAAATCATTCATGTGTTGTGTAAACATACACTGAAGCCCACATGCGACATTTAACTTTATTGACATTGACGCATTTCTTGCACCGTGTTGCAATTGGCTTAAACCGAAATTTAATAAGCCAATTAGCTTGTAAACAGCTTTCTAAGATGATGTTTTTGCCTACCCTACTTTGCTTACAAGTTTTCCTCTACATTGTTATACATTAGTCCTATGTTGTTTTGTATTGATATTTCATGACTTAATAAACTTTTTTTAAAACAGCCAATCGGCTGTTTCGTGGGTCAGATCTCTCTCACGGTGAAGGACCACGTGTGAGAAGTAGCCCCGGACTTCGTACTCCCAACTTGCCAAATAGAAGCCGACAACCTGGCAAAAGGCGACTAGCTGGGCCAGTACAGCCAGGATGTGGTGGAGAGGTTGGAGCTCCAAACAGAAGAAGAAAAACCTCCACGCTGATTACACAGAAAGTTGTAGGATTGCCCAAGAGCCAGCTGTGGGAGACAGGAGGAGACTGGGGCAGGTAGAAGGAAACTAGGATCAATACTGGCTGAAATAAGTGAAGTGTGGAAGGAGTGGCAAGACCAGAGATGCAACAGAAGTAGGAACTGCAGAGACACAAACTGGAAAAAGATCCAGGAGCTTCCTCTGTGAACACCCAATTGTGAAGCAAAAGGAAAGGTACCTGCCCCCCTTTTATAGGCATCCTTGTGATTGGAGGAATGTTACAATACCCGGAGTCTGTGCAGATACCCCAGTGTGAATGGGCATGTGTGGAGACTGAAACACCAATCCGTCACTCAGCCAGTCTCGTGAAGGAAGGAGGCGGGTGGGGTCCTGGTGATGGCCACATTATCTGTTTAAGGAGAATGTCGAATAAACCGGCCATGTCGCAATGGAGAACCCACCTCGATCCCCATGCAAGCTCCTGCTCTTTCATAATTCTGCTGCTGAAACCTCGTGCCTGTGTTGCAGGTTAGGCCAACTCTTAAAATCTTTGGGGCCCTGACAAGTAAATACATACAAATCCAAATGGCTGCGGCCAAAACCAAGCAACATCGAAACTGAGGCACCACTCAAAAAGATGCCCTTATTTCTCTCTTTTAGTTTAGTGCTGTAATTTTTTACAGTCCACAAATTACAGAAGGCCGCTATCCATGTGCTAACAAATCGAATCAATGATTGAGGGTTGACAATTAGGTTGCTAAGACGTTCCTGGGGTAATTTATAGCAATAGCAACCAACAAATTTAATAATTTAAAGACAGGACTCGTAATACCCATTTCTGACAGTTTGATAGCTCCCTTGACGTGCCTTCACCCCTCTTCGCCACAGAGGACCTCACCAGTATCAGCTCCTCATTTGAAGCCCTCACGTACTAGGAGGACATCTTACTCTCCGCCATTCTAGGAGTTCCAGAGAAAACATTCAGTCTCATATTCCACATCACCTAATGCGGCGGCCAGCCAGCCATGTCTCTCTGTCACCTAAAAGTTTACAATATCTGATTGTCCACAGTTCTGTGAGTAGAGGTTTTTGAAAGCAGTTTCTGGATTAGCTATCTGTAGAGTCACTGGAATAATGCGATTACACGGCAGGTGCTTTTTTTTCGCATGATTATGAATGTACCGTATTTATCATATAATCTATCATCTGCTGCATATAATGCAAAATGTTGCCCCCCAAAAATTGTTGTACCTTAAAGGGATTCAGAGGTACTAGAAATGGTAAAACGTGTTTGCGAGCAGTGGAAAGTCCTTCACAAAGATTAACAGGTCCTCTTCCAGTTGCTTATTTCTGTACTTTGCTGTTAAACTGGTACTAATGAGGTGAAATGCTCGCCCAGACAATATTACTATGTGTAAATATTTCAAAACAAGGAATTAATACTGCAAAAATGTGCTGCATTATGCAGCATGATTTGCCTTTTTGTAGTATTCTGGTTATTAAATGGACATATGTACAACCTGAGGATACTACACTTTTCTTGCCGCAAAACTTAGTCAACCCTGCCACTTTCATTTGGTGCTCCCCTTCTGCATAATTCCGTGGTCCTGGCTATCTGTAACAACTGCTCCGAGTGAGGCTCTGCACACTCACCCTTGATTTGTAATATATCCTTATCTATCCACAACTGTAGTCAGTGTGTTCCTATAATGGCCACATGTCGTTGTCCCAATTAGCCACGTCTCAGAACATCACC
The DNA here is from genome assembly GCF_964261635.1 of Lissotriton helveticus. Classification (NCBI taxonomy): domain Eukaryota; kingdom Metazoa; phylum Chordata; class Amphibia; order Caudata; family Salamandridae; genus Lissotriton; species Lissotriton helveticus. The sequence goes on from NC_136067.1 coordinate 1,535,829,233, forward strand.
ACAGTGAAAAAAAAACTTGACAAATCCTGCCTCTACTCAAAATAACACATTTGGATAATGTTACCGAGAACATTGTCATCATTTAGGGCCTTGAATTCTCTGCTTGGTAAATCTATGAATGACGAACTAAGGGGTATATTATCAAGGGCAGCGTTAAAAGTATCGCTGGTTTAGCGGCAGCATACTCCAATTGAAGCCCATGTTCACACTAGAACATGGGGCATATTTTCAAGCATGACGCTATAATTATCGACACTTTAGCGGCAAAAAACTGCTGCTTAAGGGGCGATAATGGGCTTGATAATATGCCGTAGAGAATTCCCATAGAAGACCATGGGGCATATTATCAAGGGATTTATCTCCGCGTTTTTGGCTTTAAAAGCCAAGAAAGCGGAGATAAAATGATCTCCCTATCAGCAACAGGGTGCTAACATGCAAATTCGCACGTTAGCACCCTTTTTCTCTACGCTTCCCCTTGCATCTCTAATGAGATGCAAAGGGGGCGTTCCAGAGAAAAATAATAGGAGAAATGTTGTTAAGCGACATTTCTCCTATTATCAAGGATTTCGCTAACCCTGTTAGTAATACAAAAAGCAGCGCTAACCGCAGTTAGCACTGCTTTTTTTACACCTGGTATTTTCCTGACTTAGCCATGATATCCTATGGAAGGTGGATATCATGGCTAAGTTTGTGAGCCCCTATCATCAAGCTAACTCCAAACTTCGAGAGATTATCGTTGGTTTTCCAGCGATAATCTCTCATTTGGCAGTTAGCGCGAGGATTTTTATCACTTCTGAGATAAACCTTGCTAATAGCAAGTTATCTCTGCAATAATTTCTGGCGAAGCTTAGCGTTAAAAAATTTGTGCTAAGCCTCGTTAGCGATAAATATCGCTAATCGTTGGTAATATGCCCCCATGTTCCCACCAGAACATGGGCTTCTATGGGAATTCACAAGACCCTATTATCAAGCCCATTATCGCCAATTTAGCGGCAGTTTTCTGCAGCTAAAGCGGCGATAATTATAACGCCATTCCTTGATAATATGCCCTGCGGACTTCATTTGGAATTCTCAAAGGCATATTATCAAGCCCATTATCACGCGGCAGTTTTCTACCGCTAAACAAGTGATATTTTTCAACCCCGTTCTTGATAATATGCCCTTAATTTTACTAGTAATAAAGAGCCATTTTGCAAGCTTGACCAGCCTGGTCATTGAAGTTCAGACCTAGTTAACTTTAATTCTGTGTTAAATTGGCGGTGGTTGCAATTGTGGGTATGTGAGTGGAGATTCCGTTGGCATTGTTGCCAAAATAAGAGTAAACTAGTTTTCACTAGGATCCTGGGTCTGGTAATACAAACTATGTAGCAATCGGTGTCATTGTCATGATACAGCGCTAATTAATGTTGAGCCACTGCGGTTCTCAAAATGATTGTCTTTCTTTCATGCCATTTAGACTAAAAAAGAAAACAATTTAAATGAGGGAAATATTAATTCAGGAAAATAAATAAGTGGGAGGTATTTTTCCATTGCTTTCGGGGTTTGGGGAATACAAACATATGTCTGTACTGCTTCCCTATGTCTTACTTTCTGGTCCATCCCTTGTGCACTCACAATCTCACACAAAACGTCCATAACAGAAGAATAGAATTAGAGGATTATATTTCACATAGAAGTACGAGTCCATTTCCTATAAACCACTTTCTGGCGAATAGCCAGCAAATACTCCCATCTAGTGGTTAAAGGGGGAATAGCATTAAAGTCGAACAGATTATTAGTTTGTTTCTGTGGGCTGTTATATTATCAAAAAAGTTGAAACTATGATCTGGGTTTGAAATCAAAAACAACATCAAATTATTCTGTTGTGCAATCATAGCCCATAGTAAAAATGTCTTATTGCAATAATCCTGGCAGGGCAGTACCGTTTGCAAATTATTTTTTTTGAGTTTGAGTTTACTTGAAAACAGTAGGGAAAAAAGCAAATGAACAATTATATAAATCATAAAAAATGAGAAAAAAACAGAAGTAATGAATATAAAGCATTAAAACTCTTTGATAAAAAATGAACAGGAGATATGAAAAGGTTTGAACGGTACGCTGTGAACTACTGTGTAATAATACAAGGAGGAGGGGAAAAGAGGGGAGAGCAATAGGTAGCATGTTATATCAAATAAAGAAATATAGCAATATCTAGTAAATTGTAGACACTATAACAAGAAAATCAAAAGATAAAAACACTTTTTGTCTTTTGTATGGATTTTGAAAACAAATGTACAAACTTTATACATAGGCAGAGTGAAAAAGAAATTCAAGGTGGTTTTGTTACTTCATCCGGTACAGAGACAATGGTATTAGCAGATGAGGCACAGAGGGATAAATATTTGGTTAGTAGAAGCCATAAAAGATCTCTTGTAATAGCAAGAGAAATAGGAGTGACATAGTTGACGTCCAGTCTGTGATGAAAACAAATGGTGTTCCACCAAGACCTGAAAGTAACATTTTGGGCTTGTTTTCAATATGATGTGTTTAAATGAAATGCAACAGCCAGTAATACATCTAACAAGCTAAAACTTGGAATTGAATGAGGTCACTGAGGTGACAAACTACCTAAGAAAATATTAGTGAGGGAAAAGGGGATGGCAACATTAAAAATCTTATTACCTGAGACCATACCAGTTTCCAAAAATGATAAATACTAGGGCATTCAAATAACATATGTTTAAGATCTGCAGTCGAACATGATCAGGGCCAACATGATGAGATGGCATCAGGGGAAAAGGATTTAAAAGTAGTATGAGTAAGTAATAAACAGCAATCGACAAAATGAAGAGTTTCAGTGAAATTCGCGGCTTGTATAGTATTGTGAATTTTAATACAAATCTTATGCTAAAAAATAGTAGGTCATCATTCCACCAAATCCTTTTCCCCAAGCTGATTCATATTCTCAGGGGGTCATTTGTAATGATTTATAAATAACAGATGCTGATGGGTTGTTAAGGAGTATAGGTTAGAGTATGTTAGAAATAGGTGGAGGAAGGATAGTAGATGGCAATGTGGAAATGTATTGGTTGAGGGAGTAGCATAAAAGAGTATATTGCGTCTTGGAGGAAAATGGCAAAGAAAATTATGTTTGAAGTTCAAATAAAGGACATAATTTGATCACCTGAAACAAGTTGTGATATCCAACGTAAGCGCCTCTATGCCAAACCTTCCAATAAAAAGGATGATGCTTCATTTGTAGTGCTTTATTATGCCAAAGGGATTGCTGTTGAAAATTAGTTACATGCAGGATAAGTGATAGGTAAGAGAGGTTTCAAAATTTTATAGGACTGAGAAAGCACATAAGAGCATAACTGAACAATAGGTGAATTGAAAGCAAGAATGTCTTTAAAGTCGAAAGGGACAATGAGGATTTTCTCTAATTATAACCACAGGGGAGGCTGTAAAGGAATATCAGAAGAAACACATCCAGTAGCCTGTTTCAAAGAGAAAGCATAGTGATATTTTTTATATCTGGAAATGTAAGGCCTCTGTTAGACATACATTTTTTAACCAGGATATAGCTATATGAGGAGGTATCCCTTTCCAAAGAAATTATAATAAAAGAGAGTATATTTTCTTGAAATAATAACTAGGAACAGAAACAGGAATCATAGCAATAACATATATTATGAGGGTATTGAGCATCATTTTAAAGGAGTCAATCCAAACCCTAAGATAAAAAAAAGTGTATGCCACTGGGCAATAATATCACGTAAAGACTTTATAATAGAATCAAAATTCAGTTTTTAAGTTTCTTTAATGGACTTCGAGAACAATGAACCAAGTTATTTTATCTTGGTGGGTTGCCAGGTAAACCCTGTGTGTGTGAAACATTGTTTATTATACAAGACAATCAAAAGAAGTACCTCACAGTTATCTGCATTAAGCCGATATCCTGACATTAAGAAAAAGTAGTCATTTGCAGAAGAAAAGGGGGAAGGGAAATTGTAGGGTCAGAGCAATAAAAATAATATCTTCAGCATACATTGACATCTTAATTTGTTGTGACCCAGTTGAAAAACCTGAAATGTGTTCATCATGTCTGGTTTTTGTTAAAAAGGGTTCAAGTGCTATAATAATTTATTTATTTTTGAGAGTTGACAGCAGACAAAACATGTATCAAGTCAGTGTATTGCAAGAAAAACAGAATGACTCCTCGCTGCTTTGTAGAAACTCTAGGACCAAGTCTGTGTGCTCTTTGTATATAGAGAGGATCAGATGTAGGGATGCCAAGGAGTTTTGGTAAAAGAGTTTGAAAATAATTGGTTGGAGTGGATCCCTCTATCTTTTCTGAAAGCCCATAGATATGTAAAACATTTCTGCGATTTCAGTTCTCAAGGTCCTCAGTGTGTTTTTTAAGTAGAGATATTTCTGACTCCAGATGTGTAGAGTTGCTTGCTGTAGATTTTCAATTCAGTTTTTTGCTCTAGCATTGAAACATGTGACTCAAGAGAAGACCATTTGTCATCCAGTTGTTGTAACTTTTTAGTAGTTTCTTCCATAAAAGGCCTCAATGCATGAATTTCATCAAGGATAACCTCCATAGATGCTGACGCAGGCTTTACTGGTAAAAGAGGGTCTTTTATTTGTTCCCACCGGCATTTTGGTACATGGGGAGTGTTTAGTAATGGTGCCAGAATGAGATTCAGATTTATGAGAGACGGCGTCATTCATGTTGTTATGATTGAAGTCAAAGTCTGACAATAAAACTTTGTTTGAGACACTAGCAAGTGTAGGGTTTCATATTTTACCCCATATATGGGAGAAAAAATGATAGTAAACTGAGGAACCGTTCAACCAAAGTCATTTAAAGAGCATATTCATTCCATGAAAAATATATCCAAGCGCCAGAAAAGCTAAAGAAAACAATGCCCAGAGAAAATAAAATTAGAGCACACATTAAGATAGTAGACAAAATAATAACTACTCATATACAAATATAGCAGTTGTTGGAGCCAAGGCATAGAATATTGTGAAATTAGTAATAAAATGAAGGCCATTCTTTGGGGCACAGAAAGCTCACAAAACTACCTCCTGTGAAGAAATGTTCTCTGAGGAAACAGGCTCACCGCATTCATAAATGGTGGGCACGACCTCTCACTGCACTGCAAAATCCCCCGGGATCCTCTGCTCACCTGTAAGAAAGCACAGAGCTCAATGAAACGCTACAGCGACTCACAGAACCATGGGCAGGAGACACATACTTGTCTCTCTCTCCAGGCAAGTGCCAGAGCAGTCCCACGAAGATAAAAAGACATTGTGTCCATGGAGCTCAAAATGGCGCTGCCATCTTGGTTGATGCCTTAACCACGCCCCCTCATGAACCCTTTCTGAAAGCACTTAGCCATCATATTTGAAAAAAATGATCTGTCATTTACACATAGTGGGCACATTGTATTGACATTTTCTTGAGGTGGGCAGGGGTAAACACACTGTCTTACCAGATCCAGTGAGGATGGAAGAGTAGCTTTCGGTGTGAGGTTGAGCGGAACTTTTTGAGTGGCTTGATTTTGTTTGCCCCTTTGCCCCTGACCTTTTCTTTTACCACAATTAAGGAGGAAATACAACCTCCCCAATATGACAACAAACTAATCTGAATACAGCTGTAAGTTGAATTTCAACAGAACTGTCATATCTTTTCATTGCACTACACTCGAACAGGACATTTCATTTCACAAATAGTTCCTGATTTCCTTGGCTTGATGGCAACCATCCAATGCTCTGTGACTGCATGAAAAACCACAGAGTATTCATATTTTTCCGTGTGAGTCACAAAAATGGAGTCACACCTTCTTGCAGCCTTGTTTCCATTGTGACATAAAAGGTTCAGGTTATGTGCCTTGTGATTCTTAATGACAACAGTGAATTACAAAGCTATTTTGTATTTCTCCACAATGAGTTTTGCTTTCACAGCTCAAAGACATTTGTGGGGGGCAGGCATTGTAACTACAATGTCAATTTGTATATCTAGATCTTTTCTGTTAAATAAAAACAAATGCTTTATTAAAGCAAGTCATTTTATTTCCAAAGTGCTTATCATTGTGCATGTTGAAAAATGTTACCCATGTCATAATTGAACTGTGCACTTTATGGAGCACCAGCATCTTCAAGTCCTTAGACAGTGAAGTACTCCACAGAAAAAACGATTGCCAATGCACTGTGCCTTGGTGTTCTATTGTATTGTAGAATCTATTTAGTACCTCATACCTCGGTTGAGGCTCAAACCACTTCTGGGTGGATGATTAGGCATCTACTCAGCTCATTGTGCTTGGTTTGTAGACTTGAGGAGCCAAATTTACTAACTATTCATGTAATGCATTGCAACATCCAAATATGCTGTGCTTTGTTGAATGACAGTGAAAGAGGAGTACAGTGCCATAGTGCAAAGATGTGTGTGATGTCCAACACAGGTTTTGTACCTGTGCCAGTTTAAACACTTTCCAAATGTGTAAGTGTGCTGTTGTGCAGCACGCAGGCGAAGTTAGAAAAGTCTGAAGAAAAGAAAGCTTTCGTAGGTTCCATTTATTCCATGGCACAAGTTGGATCCTGTTAGTTATTTTAAACCTTTCGATAGGTCTGGAGTGGAGGTTTAAGTTAAAGCTGAGTAAACGATGGCTGCTTCATTTAATGAGCTGAGTTGGTGTCACAAGCAGGGGTCCTAGCAGTGCAAAGGTTGCATTCAGAGTGTGAATGTTTCGATCTGAGGGCACCTCCATTTGACAGATGAAATCTGGTGTGAGGCTGGTCTGATTCCTTCTTCCTCAGGGTATATTTACAAGGGCTTTGTGCCACCAGAACGTCGCTTTTTCCGATGTTCCGGTGGCGCAATGCCCTGCTCTGTATTTACAAAGCAGAGTTAAGCCCCTTTGCATGGCTTTAGGTTGGTTTGTAAATATCATCCACTTTCATGCAGGTATCTGCGTGAAAGAGACGTGCAGTGGGTGTTGCTGTGGGTGTTACACAACACCCATTGCTTTTTATGCTGCCCCAGATTTCCAAGGATCTGTAAGTCTGAGGCAGTACAAAAACTAACACCACTGAATAGCAGGCGTTAGATTGGATACTTGTATTTCTCGTAGTTTTTGCTCTTTCTATGTGTGTTGCATTCTGCAGTACACATAGAAAGAGCAGATCGCCTAGCAAATCTACGAGCAATTTAGCAATGCTGCGCTCCCTCGCTTAAAAAATGCAGGGAAATGCTGTAGATACAAGAATACAGCACACCCCTGTGTTTCCCTTGTGCTGGTGTTAAACAAAAGCTGCCTAGCGCCAACACAGACACCCTTCCACCATGGTGCAAGGGTGCCTGTGTTGCACAGATGATTCCCTGCAACGCCGGCAACCTTGCGTTGTGGATAGCAATTGTGTAATATTTTTGGGATAAGTTCACACACATTTCTTTAAAGAGCAAGAAGACGTACGATTTCTCGTAAATCTGGGGCAGTGTCAAAAGCTATGGATGTTGTTGGGCATGCCCCCAGCAACACCCATAGAACACCCATTTCATGCAGTTCTCTGCGTGAAAGGGGCACATATTTGTAAGGCCATGAAAAGCCATTTACTGAGGCTTTACGTGGCCTTATAAATATGCCAGTAGCACATTACACCATGGGAACATCAACAAATGTGATGTTTCAGTGGCGCAATAGAGCCAGTAGGGCCTCATAAATGAGGCCCTTGATTCCTAATTTTTCTGACTTAGCTGCTTACATATTCCAGGCTCTGATACCTTGCTGGGCCAAGTTGATTATTCTCAATTCCAGTAGGAGGATAAATGGCCTCCCCACACAATAGAGCCATTAATGGTGCTTTATCCAGTTCCTGAGACAGAAAGGTGTGGAGAGGAAATGTGTATCTGTTATGCTAATAAGCTTAATACTCACAGCATGTGAAAATTTACGATTTGGATGCCCCTGAAGAAGGGTCTACGACCCGAAATGGATTGGACTGGGTCTTGGGCCAGTTTTCTAAACAGGATAATTTGTGATAACAGATTCTGAAAATTGAAAATTCTCACAAATAAAGAATTGCCATTGTGAACATTGAAGGAGCAACATTGTTATATGACAAATTAAGTGACTAAATATTGATACTTGAATTAAAAAACTACAGAATACAAGGAATTTATTTTTAAAACTTGGGTGAATGAAACCATTAGGTTTTAACAGCTAAGTGCGACCTGAGTCAGGGAGGGGAGGAATCCACCACTGACACATTCTTCCATGAGGTCAAATCATCGGGAACTCTTAGTCATTCCACGCTTTTCAAAAGCCAGGCTTGGAGGCCGTTTGTTCCCCATTAGAACGACTTCTCTTTGGAATTCCATGCCTGAGCACATTTGGAAAGCTAAGTCAGAAACTGAATTCCGGAAGATTCTGAAGACCTGGCTTTTTGGCCTTCCTTAGCACTATGTTACCAGCCCTTACTTCTCGGCGTCCGCTGCTAGCACCGGGACACCTCCATTAGAGGCAGCCATGCACTCCACAAGCTACAATAATATTAATAATAATACTAATAATAATAATAATAAACTTGTCACACTGCATCTGAGCTGGGATAGCCCTGGCCTACAGAAACAAAGAAGGAAATCCAGCCCTATAGAGCCAAAGCACATGGGGACTCCCCTTTGAAGTGTTGATGAGAAGGGATCAGACATCTTTGTTAGCTACATGTGGGGCTCAGGCTTTCAGGGAAGGTCTTTCCACTGACAACTTATAGTCATCATATTGGAAAGCACCCAACTTGTGTTCAGAATGATTGGGACCATGGTGGAATGATGGTGTGAAACCCTAGGACTGGCCAGGGATGCCTGGCTTTTACAACTGTCCACTTCTGCTTCTTGGAACTCCCTCCACTAGGTAGAAACAGATAGGAACATATTGGACCTGAGAGTGATAATGGCAAAAGAATGCCCAGCTGGAAGGAGAAGCTGCCTGATGCCTCTGCACAGGTAGTCTAAAGGAATGTAACTCTAGTTGAACCCAGGACTAGTATAGGCTTCTCCAGGGCTAGTAGACCAGGCCCCAACATGCCCTCAGAGGAATAGTTGGGGGAATTTACCTGTTGGGTCCCTGGAGTTTTCCCTTGACTCTTCTGTGGACTGGTCCTGCACCTGGGTCCTGCAGCTGTGTGACACCTATCAGGAAGGTTATCACTGGCTCCACTGACACACTGGTGGCCTGCAAAGCAGCCAAGGGGAGTGTGACAAGGAAGGTGTTCTACTTGTTGGCTCCTAGGAGCTGTGCAAGGTGACCCCATAAGCAGGGGAAAGCACCAGGAGTCTGACAGAGGTTAAGTCTAGCACATGGATGGGAGCCCTCAAACCATGCTCCCCACTAAAGCACCTCTAGAGGCCTGAAGCAAATGCTCCTGGCGGGTAGGGCTGACCACTAGGAGGATACTGAACCCAAAGTTGTGTGAATTGGCCCAATATCACTTACAGCCTGGTCTCCTGGGGGAACCGGGTGGAAAGCAAAGTGTGTGACATTTCACATCACATCTTCAAAATCCTCCCAGAGCCAATTGTTGACCGTGTAGACTCTATCTCACAGGGCCCACCAAAAACAAGGAACTGTTGTGTGTTCCCCATCTCCTGGAACAGCAGAGAATCAATTTGGGTGCATTGTCCACCATTGTGCCTGCAGCCAGTATGGCTAGGGGAAACTGCACAGCTCTCATTGTTTCATGGGCAGAGGGGCCCTGTTGCCAGCTCCTACACACCACAGAGTAAGTGTTTAATACACATGAGCTTCCCGGATCTGCAAGGGTCTTGAGGATCCCCTGGCACCCCCAACAACCATCAAAAGATTGTGGGTGTCCTAGGTAGGACTGTGAAAACAATAAAAATGCAGCGCAAGGCCACCGTGGAAACAAAAGAAGTGTGGGATGAGGTTGTTAATCAAACATACACCTCTGTGGCTTTTGGAGTACCACAAAGGCCTTGAAATGTTGCTATTGGTTCAGGTGGTGCCTCACGTAGGTTGAAGGGGCACTACCAAATTCTATAAAGCATGTCTATGGGGCCTACAGGAGTACATAAGCCCACCCCCACCTGCCAGAGATGTTCCTTTTAAACCCACCCTGTGTCTCCTTGTTTGCTGCATCACTTTAACACTAACCAGTTTCTTTGTTTCGTCCTCAACTTGTTCAATCCTGTGGGAGTGAAATATGCTCTAATATGAAATAAATATGAAACTAATGTGCAATGTCACCTAACCACTGACACCACAGAAGATTTAAACTGCACCAGTACTCAGGGGGAACAGGTAGTGGATAAAAAAAGAGAAAACCTGCTCAGCTTAGTCTGGTCCTTCTCAACGTAGGTACTTAACACTGGTTCTCTCTCAGGCCACTAAGGAATGTGTCCATGGGTATCTGACACATGAAGGAAAAGTGTATAAATAGTGGGTACTTCAGATACACAGTCTAAAGAATAACCCTGTTTTTCGTCCCCAAAATCCAGCTTATCCAGACTTCCCTCTCTCTTAAGACTTTGGTATTAGGGGAAACAATATATATAGGTTTGATGATCCCTAGAGAAAACAAACAATACCATCACAGGAGAACTCTAGGAAATGTGTAGCATAAGTATTTGACCTTATTGGCTTCCTCCTATTGCCTATTAGTCCTCATAGAGAGTACCTCGTACCATGTAAAGACCTATAGGAATTAAATCAGAGAAATTGTAAAAGTTTTCAAATGTAAACAAAATGACTTTGGAATAACAGTCATGAGAAAAGAGTACTTTTCTACTCATATAGTGTCTTTCTATTTGCAGGTACTTCAAAAATTCAGAAGTGGTGTTCAAGAACATATGTCCAGTACAGTAAATCCTTCTCCATACTACATTTATACTTTGCACTTTACCAATTAGTAGTAACAGTCCTCTGTTGGTTAGTGCTTTACTTTTCTTTTGCAGCGGAGCGGGGATGCCGTAGAAGTAATGGAATAAGCACCAAGACTTCATGAGAGACAGGAGACAAGAAAGTACCAGAAAAACAAGCAGGCATCCTGGCCCGAGGTCTAGCTTAACAGTGTGGGAGCAGGTGAGAAAATTAGAGCTCAGCAAACAGGTACCAACATGGGAAGTGCATACAGGTACGTTTTGTCAATAGCAAGCAAATGATGATCTCCAGACACAGCTTTTATTCTGCTCATGACCGAACACTGAGTGTCCAAGTGATAGAAGGAATCCATAATAGAACTCTTAGATGTCTAGGGGTGAAGCCCATGAAGATAAGTGACTTAATGTAAGTGTAACTGTATTAGGGCAGCTACCTCACTCCCTGTCACCACAGGCACTACAAACATTGTTGCTAGGGGTTTTAGTTTAATTAGTTCAATAGAGGCAAAGCAAGACTACAATGCCCGGATTGCATTAGGTTGTCACATAAAAGCATACGGTGGAGACCAATGCCTATGATGGCATGGAGTGAGAAGGACCCCCTAGAATGCATGTATTGAATTATGCATACACTTTCAGTTTTAAGCCACTCCTACTGTTGCAGGGATTCTGAGGAGTCACAGAACTATGCTTGGGACCATAGAACCTTAATGGGCAGAGACTGAGCCATCATACCACCTTATTACCCATGAGCCCAGGACCCGGGACTAGCCATAGTGTCTCACTTGCCTTCCTTCTCACTCACAGAAGAACAAGCGGTTAGATATCCCAGAAGACAATATTTCTGACCCTCTCAGGAATCGTGGTAACAGGACACACCCTTTCGCTCTAACACTAGTATTTGCCCACAGTAAGATTTGACAAAGACACAAAAAGATTTTAAAATATTTATTTTAACTATCATGCTCTAGTATGCAGTTTACGTGCCACAATAAGTAAGAAGATGCCTAGCAAAAATACGGTTAGCATAGTAAGTAATCCAAAAATCATAAAAGGAGCTGTCATGATATTAGACAGGTTAGACTACCCACTCCCCTTCTACAGAAGCAAAGTGATTATAATTCAGAAGATCTCTCTTTGTTAGCAACAGACCATGTACGGTAGCATACACAAATGAAAGTTCTTTATCTTGGTGTAGTCGCAAACTCTTCTCTGAAAAATCTCTCTCCAAGTTTCTTTTTTGCATGTCTGTGTATACCTATGTGACAATAAGTATGTGTTACCTAACAACAGCTGCATTTGTGTGTTTTGTCTAGGTACTTTAGCCTGACCCGAACAGAATAACCAGGGTCATTGTTGCTTGACCTTGTCTATGGTGTACAGACTAAATCCCAGGAAAGAACGGAATGCAAAAACAACTGTGTGAAAGTACAGCTTGGCACAAAGCAAAATACGTTTGTATAGTAATGTCCGTAAAGCAGAGTGCAGCCTGCAACATGCTCAGGCTAACATAGGGAAAACAACAATGGGCCTAGGCAGGACATAGGACACCCTCCCCTGTGTCAGGATGGTAGCACCAATGTGACAACAGAAATCACAAAGCAAGCCAAATCAAAGCATGTGAATAGTAGGGCACAGTTATGTCAATAAAAAAAATCATCATTGTAATTAGTTACAGCATGTCGCCAGGACCCACAATGTGGGATGCCAAGTGAAAAGCTAATGATTCCAATAACAGATCTGAACCTTCCGAGGTAAAAACATCAGCCATGCAATTGAGCAGATCAAGGGGACAGACATGCTGTTTTGTGCCAGTTGTTGACAAGACCGTAAGAGGGCAACCTGTGTTGATTTAAATTTAAGTGAGATCCAGAAGATGCTGTGCTTTTGCACAGAAATCATCTCCGGTCATAGCGCTGGGTCATAGCGCTGGGTTATGGTCATAGCACATGCCCAAGGAACAATACTGTTAATGGGCCAACAAGGGACTCATCAACAGTTCGAAATCCAGGGCAGCGTGTGATGGCGTAGTCAGGCAGATGTCCAGGGCCCATTGGAAGGGGCACCAGATGCAATGAAACACAGGTTAGACACAGGTGAAGTAAGCACAGCGGAATGTTAAACAAAACTTGGCATCTAGAGCGTCCAGGGGCACCGAGCCAAAGAGCTGTAAGATGCGCTCACGGTACAGCTGCAGCGATACCTGGCCTAGGAGGACCACAAAGGAGCATCCACGTTTTGTCTTAAACTAGATTTTGTCCTAAATTAGGATTTTGTCCTAAATTAGGATGGTTAGGATTTTGTTTTAAGACAAACTTAAGTTAAACTTAAGTTTAACTTAAGACACAATCCTAACTTAAGACAAAATCCTAATTTAGGACAAAATCCTAATTTAAGACAAAGTCGAAATTTAGGACAAAATCCTAATTTAAGACAATATCCTAATTTAGGACAAAATCCTAATTTAAGACAAAATCCTAATTTAAGACACAATCCTAACTTAAGACTACTAAATGCCTTCTGTGAATAGCAAAAGTAGTAAGTTTAGGATTTTGTCATAAATTAGTTCTGTGAATCGGGCCCATTGACTACAGTATGAGCATGAAAAGTATTATAATTTGCATCAACAGTGGGGAACGTAATCCAGGAGTAAAATATCTCAAAGTGGTACGCAGGGTCCGCCTCGACCACAAAGACAACGGGAGAACCCTGATGTAATAAATGTTGAGTAACCGTGACATGGCAAAGAGCTGGAATTGCAGCAGGATTAGCCATAAGCAAAGAGCAAGGGATTCAAACAGTAGCACAAATGTGAGGAAAAACCTTTTAAAATTCAATCTTGAAAAACCTACAGCAATAGGAAATCCCTACAAACTGAGGAGGCAAAGCCCCCACACCATGGATGTCTCTGGGAAACGGTGCAAGGGTATTGTGGACAGGCAAAAGCGCTACTCAGAGCTAAAGCTAAATATATTTGCATAGTAAAAAGCACAAAGCAGAGAGCAGCCTGCAATGTGCTCAGGCTAACATAGGTAAAATGACAATGGTCTAAACGGGACATATGACACTACATGGTACAATGCTTATTTAAAAGAGTGAGGCCTGTAGGTTTTGCTAATACTTGTTCATATGATTTACATGATGGATCTTATGATAAGTTAGCTTCTGCTTTGGATCTAATGGACAAGCCAGAGTCTTCACTTGACTCTTTGTATTCATTTGGTGCTTTCCTACCTCCAGAATGATCTGTGGAGACAAACAATCTATGTAAATAGAGTTTTCTGGCTCACATAAGGCATTATGACGGTTTGGCTCTTTTAACTATTTCCCGAATTTTGGCCAATAATACACTGCATGCTGGAATGCGTAGGTCAAAATATAAAGAAAATCAAAACTATAAGTACCAAGGGCCAGATGTAGGAGCCAAAATATTGGTCGGTAACATTTCGGCCGTTACCGACCGGTATTTAGGATTTGGCATGTAGGGGGCATGTCATTTACAGAATCGGTAAATTTACCGATTCGGTAAATATACAGAATCGGTAAAATACCGAATCTGTAATTTTACCGATTTTGTAAATGAGATGTAGGTGGCACTTCAGAAAGTGCCACAGGCCCTTAAGAGTCGGTATTTTACCACCCAATCCTATTGGGTGGTAAAATACCGAATACAGGTGTGCATGCACATCTGTGCATGCACACCTGTGCAATGTGACACACAGACATGCCCTTAGGGCATGTATGTGTGTCACATGTTAGAAGTGCCTGTATTTGGGGTCCTAGAGGGTGTCAAAGTGACACCCCCTGCACCCTTGCCGTAATCGGTATTTACCGAATCGGTAAATACCGATTCGGTATTGCCCATTGATTCCTATGGGCTTCAAGGCCCATAGGAATCAATGGGCAATACCGAATCGGTATTTACCGATTCGGTAAATACCGATTTTTACAGATTCGGTAAATCAAATAAAGATTTTACCTACATCTCCCTCCTTCTATTTTACCGATTCATAAATACCGAATTGGTAAAATTCGGTATTTATGAGTCGGTAAAATAGAATTACCTACATCTAGCCCCAAATTACAAAGGACTGTTAACACAACAGACTCATGGTGTCTCGCATGCAGTGGTTGGGAAGAGTTCTCTTGGTCGTTGTGAGCATTTTACATTTCTTTTTGCAAATAAAAAACTATCAGTTTGACATGACCACTTTGTAAAATGTAAATGACAAAACATAAGTTTCAATTTAGGATTGCTGCATTTTTTTAGATGGTAACCAAAGTGGTGAGAGGAAAGGGGACATATGTTCCAAAGTAGACATGTTATACTCACAGAAAACATCGAGCATGGTTAAAGGTTATATTGCCCATCTATGAGAAGCCTAGTAGGTTTTGAAAAAAGTGGAAAAATGAAACACAACAAGGGCCCCTTATGGGGTTTGGAGTAGTCCTGTGCAAAACTCGTGGAGTTTTACTGCGCAGTGTTCAGTGGAGTGACCCAAAAACTCACCAAGTTTCCAAAACAGTTCTGCAAACAGCAAAGGTCGCACTGATTTTTAGTGCAGGAGCTCGCTCTGCACTGTAAAATTAGTGCAGATGTCACCACGCAGCACACGAGAGGGCGCTGCTTCTTTCTGCCACTTGAGTAGATTTTAAACTCAAGCGGCAGGTTTCACACCACGAGCGGCCGCTCTCTCAATGTGATCTGTAGCGATCTGCTGCCCGCATTGATAAATCTCGCCAGGGGTGTTCTAGTGCTTGATTTTTCTTGCTCGCACTCGCCCACTTACGGTGGGTGAGCTGCACGCGAGCAAAACTCCGCCACACACTGGTTGGCGGTGTTTTTCTGAAACTCCGCTCTCCAAACAGAACGCAGAGTGTACAAAACTCTGCGAACCCAGCCGTCAAAGCATAACTTACTGCCCACCCCTAGTTTGGAGTCTAGGACAAAGTAAGACAGTTAGATAAAAAGGCACTGTTGGAACTGGCAATTTCTGATTGACTAAGGTGAAGCCCCAGCCGGACAGAACCTACCACTCCCATCAGGGGCGGGTGATTACACACACACTGTATAACTTGCACTCACCCTTGGGTAGCCTGGTACTGAGCATTCAGGCCTACCACAGAGGAAATGTGTAAAGCATTGGTACAGCACTCGCTCACAATAAATACCTTGAGCGTCACAAAAGAGACTTCACACATGATGTATGTAAAAAACGTTTCTATTCAACACACATAATAATGAACACAACATGAACTTAATGTATTTCTGGGTATAAATCACATTCGGAATTATTACTGGCAGTATTAGGCCGAGCCGTGCCCAAATGACATTAGTAATATGCACACTTGGGAATTACCCTAATTTACACCACCATGTGTAGGAAGGACATGCGCACCTTTACACTGCACTTACAGTTGGAAAGTGCCCCAGGCCCTTAGGCATTAACCAGAGAATCAGCCACACCCAGGAAGAGCCCCATGGGGCGAGCCCACCACCTAGGTAGGGAAGACCAACATGGGGGTTCATTCCTACTTGGGCAGTACACACATAGAGGCACCTACCCAGGCACTCACCTACCCTGGTTTGATGGTAGGTACTGGCCCTCTCAGGGTTGGCTATGGAGTGGGCCCTGACAACCTGAATGTGAGACATTTTGACAGGCTATTCAGGTGCGTGGTACAATCAGTGCAGCGTCCCCCTATTACCCAGTGTTGCACCAGCCCTGGGTATTTGGTGTACTTATTTGCAGGGCACTCACACGTACGACGCCTAACCCAATCAAGTAAGCACCCTCTCCTGATATGTGCAGGAAGGGCACATGCACTTTCCCGCTGCTCTACAGTGGGAAAATGCCCAGAGGCCTAATGTAAGGAAAAGAAAGTTGGCAAAAACAAGGAGGACAAAAAGCAAAAAGTTTCAGGGAAATACCCCCTCTGAGAAGGGCCAAGTCCAACAGACACAATCACGTGGTGAACTGGAAACCCTAAAATAGAATTCAGGGCCTTTCCACTAAGAATGGCCTGGTAGCGTTGCTGTACCCAGAGCCACTCAATGTATGCAATGTTACGCGGGTCTTGTAATGCCGATTTGGGTCTGTAATGGTCATTTTCGAGAGCCCCTGAGCCTGATTCTGATTAAAAGCAAGGTAGCAACACACATCCCATACGTAAATTAGATAGGAAATATATGAGAGCTAAGATTCATTATGGAGACTGGAAAATAAACGGGAAAGATAGGAGATCTTAAAAAGACGCAAATAGCAACTATTTCAAAACATTTATATTACCAAGCAATAGCGATAATTATCGCTATTGCTTGGTTAGAAACAAAAATTTACCGCTGAGCTGCGGTGATTTTTATCGCAGATAAACCTTGGTATTACTAAGATTTATCGCAAATGCGATAAAAAACTGCCGCAATGCATGAATATCGCTGAAAAGTCAGCGATATTCATGCATTACCGAGCTAATGCTCTTAGCCATGTTATCCACCTCCCATTGGATAACATGGCTAAGAACTGCTCAGGGCAGGTGTTAGCTTTTGGAGATATTCGCGCTTAGCGCAAATATCTCTAAAAGTTGGTAATAGGAGATAGCAATGTTAGCGACTGTTTCCAGTCGCTAACATCTTGGCACGCCCACTTTGCATGTCATTAGTGATAAATATCACTGACATGCAAAGTGGGGCCCAAGATGGTCGCTATCTCCTACTAGCTGTCGCTAACTGGTGTTAGCGACAGCTAGGTAATAGGGAGATAATTTTATCTCCGCTTTCTTGGCTTTTAAAGCCAAAAAAGCGGAGATAAACCCCCTTGATAATATGCCCCTTAAAGCGGTGTCCCTAAAACTGCTGATTACATGCCCATGTTACGTAATGTCGAGGCGCATAGTGTCACACTGGTATGATATCAATGATACTGAAAATAAGTGCAATGATGTGTCATGATATTTCATGTTTTTGCATCACGAAAAATACTGGTTGAATCTTCGCTTGGCGAGGGTTACACCAAATGGTAATGATAATTACACAGACTACTGTATTTTTTTTCGCAGTTATTTAAATGTATTTACAAGTTCACATATGATAAAAAAGACGTGTTCTTAAAGTTTTAGTATGTCGCTTTTTACAGCACCTCGGTTGAGTTTGGAAGTCAAACATTGTTTTGTATTGCCACCTAGTGGCAGAATCTAGACTTGCTATTAGAGTAAGGAGTTACATGTTTTTCATTCTTCTGATCTACATATGGCAATGCTCGCAAGATTGCAAATTGCGGTGTGCAAATCTCATTTAAAAGAGAAATCATTTTGTGGGCATAAAGGGGCACATGCATCAATTTTGCTTTTTGCGATTCCTTAATTTCGAAAAATAAGGAATCGCAAACTGCAATGCATCAAGTAATCGCTAAAAAAATAGTGATTTCTTAAAATTCCTTAATTGCGATTCTCTAATTGAGAATCGCAATTAAGGAATACCTCCCCATTCATTCCTATGGGCCTAGAGGCCCATAGGAATGAATGGGAAGACATTCTCAATTTGCGATTCTCCATTAGAGAATCGCAAATTGAGAATGCAATTTCAAGGGTGCAAGGGTGTCCAAAGGACACCCTGTTGCACCCCTGAAATCTGCCTATAAGAAAATTTTGCACACACACATGCCCCAAGGGCATGTGTGTGTAAAATGGAACTTTGAAAAATGTACTTTAGTGCATTTTTCAAAGTTTTCGCAAATTACCATGAAGGTCAACTTCATGGTAATTTGCTCCCCTTATTAGCGAAGTCGCAATTTTTTTTAAGTTTGATGCATTCCATTTAAGGAATCCCAATTTGAGATTCCTTAAATGCATTCGCAATTTAAGAAATCGCAATTTTGCAATTTCCTAAATTGCGAAAAGTACAAAAATGATGATGCATCCCAAAAGTTGAAATTGCATTCGCAAATGGCCGAATTTTGTGATTCGCACCATTTGCGAATGCAATTTACAATGATGCATGTGCCCCATAGTATCGTCCATAAAATACTGATAAATTACATTAAAAGAACATATTTTCATATACTGGAAATACAATTAATAGATAAGGCGTATGTAATGTCTAACATACCTGCAAAAGACAGCACGCTTCGATTTGCAGTCTTAAATCATGCAAATGCCTTTTCTTAATTGCATATTTTTTTTAATTCTCAGCGCTCACCCGCATTTATACACGATGGGGCAAAAAATGACAATACAGGTTGCGAAAAGGAATTATGCAACATAACTTGCACATTAATGTAAATTATGCGGCACAATAATCAATAGTATTATCTAGCTATTTTGACTTTTTGACCCACATTGATACAAAAGGGATACAAATACTGAGGGCTTGATTTACATTTCAGCGTACGAGTTACCTTGTACAATGGTGACGAATTTCCTTTCCACCAACATATAAATCGCATAATATCCTGCTGAAACTTGGTTTTCAGCAACCAGGATATCAATTACTCCTATAGCGCCAAGAAGCCCTCGGGTATTTGCCTGCGCGTTACAAATCACATTTATATTTACATTTACATTGTGAGGGAGTAACCAGTCCGCCCATATTTAAATCAGGCCCTTAATCAAGCTTTGACAAAGCCAATTGTTTTCCCTATTTTAAAAATACCTACTTTGCACAAGTGTTGCAAATTATTGTCCAGGTCCTCTACTCAACAGAGCCATATCAATAGTACAGTTTGATCTGCAAAGAATCTGGGGCATATTACCAACGATAAGCGATATTTATCGCTAACGATGCTTAGCAACAAATTTTGTAACGCTAAGCATCGCCGGAAATTATCGCAGAGATAACTTGCTATTAGCAAGGTTTATCTCAGGAGTGATAAAAATCCTCCCGCTAACTGCCAAATGAGAGATTATCGCTGGAAAACAACGATAATCTCTTAAAGTTTGGCGTTAGCTTGATGATAGGGGGCTCACAAACTTAGCCATGATATCCACCTTCCATAGGATATCATGGCTAAGTCAGGAAAATAACAGGTGTAAAAAAAGCAGTGCTAACCGCGGTTAGCGCTGCTTTTTTTTAACACTAACAGGGTTAGCGAAATCCTTGATAATAGGAGAAATGTTGCTTAACAACATTTCTCCTATTATTTTTCTCTGGAACGCCCCCTTTGCATCTCTTTAGAGATGCAAGGGGAAGCGTAGAGAAAAAGGGTGCTAACATGCGAATTTGCGTGTTAGCACCCTGTTGCTGATAGGGAGATCATTTTATCTCCGCTTTCTTGGCTTTTAAAGCCATAAAAGCGGAGATAAATCCTTTGATAATATCCCCTCAATAGGCTCGCACTTCTCCCAAAGTAACAAAAGTGCCTTATTTTCCCCAATATGACAAGGGAGTTTTTATTGTCAAGTTTAACAACATCACAACTTGAATGGTTAAAAATGAATTCAATATGTTACCATATACAAGAAACCCATCCAAATCCATGTTTCATTATATACGACTCTCACCCACCTGGATGTGACTGTGCTCTTAAAGATTCCAGTTGTGATGTTGTTTGTGAGAAAGTGGATTATTAGTTGAAGTGGATGATGGTTTTCTTTAAGTAATAAACGCTCTATTCCGTACTAGTTCCAGTTTGGTCTCAATAATTTAATCATGAGCTGAACCCTTGGTAACTGTAGCACAGAGCAGACAGGCTTAATTTAAGTGAAATGTATAAAGTATTTATCAGTGCCAAAACAGTTAAAAGTAGAAAACATACGCAATAAAAATCCCACCCCAATTTATAAATATAGACTCAATTCTAATGAACAAATGTATACCAAAACAACAACATTCTGATTTAGGGAACTGGAGATATGATTTTTGAAAATTTTAGATGTGTCTAGCACCAAAAAGCACAAAACGCCAACCGCAGTTGTCTGTTCATGCTAGACCAGGTCAAAGTAAAAATGAGTTAAGGTCGACTACGATGGACCGCAGGTTGGATACAGGGACCAGGTTTGTCCTGGTGGAAAGTTTACCTTCTGACTTAGCTGTTTTTCTGGAGTAAAGTCCTCGTCAACAATGTCGTCTGGGGGTTGGGGTGCAGGCAGGAACCCAAGAAGGGCTCGTTAATGGCAACTGGCTGGAGTGCAGGACCTCAGTTGGAGTCTCAGCTCCAGTGGGAAGTTACAGGCTCTTGAGGTTAAAGGCTGGGACCCAGTAAGGCATCATCAGGTTGCTACTCAGTTTTAGTTCCTTTGAAGTCCGAAGTCCACTACGGTTGAACTTAAACACTTTTCTGGAAGTCAAAATCCTATCAGTGCTGCAAACCAGCAATTTGAGTCTGACTGGAGGTTTGATGCTGGTGGCTGCGGCACGGCGGTACTATAGTGGAAGCCTCTGATTCTTTTCGCAAAATGTACATGGTGTACCTGGTCCTATCTGCAGGGTCATCCCAATTCTTTTTGCCTTCACCCTCCTGTTTTTTAACCATTTTTTTAATGTTTAGGACTCTGTGCACTTCACTATTGCTAATCAGTGCTAACGTGCTTGTGCTCATTCCTTTCAAATTGTTTTACATCCAATTGGCATGTTTAATTTACTTGTAAGTCCAGGTAAAGTGGTACTACATGTTTCCAGAGTGTGTAAATAAAATGCTACTAGTGGACCTGCAGCACTGAAATTTTCGGGTTACCCTCACTTCAATTGGAACCAGTTCTGACACTGTTCTCTTGTGCATACCTGTTCTAAATACAGACTGCTCCTTGATCTCTCATGAACCCCTTGAGTCTCCCTGTTCTTCTTTTTTGCAACTAAAATGTGCATGGTTTATTAATGATCTTCCAAATATTACTTGTTGAGACATTGTTTCTGTTACATATATTCATCACCCAGGTCTCAACTGGTTATACAGGTGTTCTCCTGTTGTCGGATTACACTTTTAGAAAGTTGGCATTTTCTTGTCCTAACCATTTGTTGCCTGCAGCCTGTTTCCTGGGTCACATGAATAGGTTTAGCAGGCAGTCGGTCTTTGATAATGATCCCAGACAGTGAGACATAGGAGAATAGGTATTGGCAGGATGGGGCATCTCTGATTTGATGAGGGGGAGCTGCTGTCCCCTACCACACTTGCACCTCACAAAGGCTCTGCCTGGCAACACTCACAAAGAGTTTGACAGTAGTCTATTGTGACCCCAGACAAGCTGGGGCCAGAGAAGGGAGGCAGGAAATTCCAAACACTTCCCGGGGTGGAAACTTCCAAAACCTCTGCACCTGTGGAAGATTCAGAAGGAATGTTGTCCTGCTCTGCAACTAGGACTGCTACTCTGCTGCCCTGCTGCCTGAGTAAAAGGACTGGTTCTGCATCTTGAATCCAAGATCACCAGATTGACTCCAATGGCCAGTTGGCTGGCCTTCTGATCAGAGCCTCATAGACAGAAACATCTCCAACCACCATGAACCCAGCATCTGGACTCGGTCTGCTATGAGTCTTGCCCCCAACTGGTACCACCCCAGTCCTGGACCCCTAGACGTGGGACTGAAGATGCTCAGCCCAGCTGTGGTCCTGTGGGCAGAACCAACACAGTGTGACACATCTTCTTGCAGCTTCACTTTGGAAATGCCTTTGCGCTGCATCCTCAATGTTTGACTTCAAATCGCAGTCTCCTCGGAACCGGCGTCTGGTCCCAACATCTGACCCATGCTCCATCGCGGTCAGCCTGAATTTTTTTAATTTATACCAGTCCAGCACGACCACAAAACCATAGTTTGCACTTTGGTCTTTTAAGCACTATTTTTACTAAAATCTTTAAAATTGCATATCTTTGGTTCCATTGACTGGATTTTTGTCGTTTTGGTCTAAAAAAATTGTTATAATTCGCTCTATTTGTTTAAATTGGTGTGGGATTTTTCATGTGTTTTTCACTTCATTACTGCTTGAAATGCTGCATAAATACTCTACACATTGCCTGAAGGTTAAGCCTGACTGGTTTTGGGCCAAGCTACCTGAGGGTTAAGCACAGGTTAATTTTGGGTTTTGTTGTATTTCACCGTGACTGGGACAGGGCTTGCTGCTTGTGCAGGACCCCCGCCCCTCAAAAAGAAACCCAATTTCCAACAGTAGAGAAAACACTTTTAAGTGCCCAATCTTGCAAATTCGAAGGGGGAAGATTCCATTCTAACACCAGTCAAGGATCCAGGACCCTTTGGGCATCCCTTGGGTGTTAGCATTCAATTTCACAGTAGCCTCCAGCAGTTCTAAGGAAATTGGAAACTTCCCTGCAAACTAGTTCTGAAACAGTTTCTCCCCTACTAGGAATGGTGCCACTCCGGATCCTTCGACAATGGTAGGGGCAAGATTGGAGTTACATCTACATGTGCCCACTGTGCTCCTTTGAAGCTTGTGCAGTTGGTGGGTACATTCCCAGGCCATCCTGTGAGGTAGAGGTCACACTTCCTCCTGGAAAAGGCCCTTTTGTTTCCTTTCCTTGAAGCAATTCACACCTCCTTGCAGGGAACCAACAGGCAACCAGGTGCAAGTTGGCGATTAACTCTGAAAAGGCTACTAAAGGCTTTAGGCAGGATACAACACTTTCTAAATGTTGCATTTTCAAAATAGTAATTTAAAATCCTACTTGAACATTGGGTTGGATTTTAAATTACTTTTAATTTGAGCCCTTGAATCGTGGTTCTAACTATTCCCAAACAGACAATACGCATTATAAGGTGTTATAATGTAAGCCAGTGCTTAAGTGTGGGCCTGCCTGCTGTGCCACAGGGAAAAACAGCTTTGGAGCTTATCACTGCCAGGACTTAAGTGCACAATTCCTAATTTTTAAATATCAATCAATCAATCAATCATGCCATTTGTATAGCGCACTACTCACCCGGGAGGGTCTCAAGGCGCTTGGGGGGAGGGGTATGCTACTGCTCGAACAGCCAGGTCTTGAGTTGTTTCCTGAAGGCGAGATGGTCCTGGGTCAGCCGAAGGTGGATGGGGAGGGAGTTCCAAGTCTTGGCAGCCAGGTAAGAGAAGGATCTTCCTCCGGCGGTGGCTCTTCGGATGCGTGGTACGGCTGCGATGGCGAGGCTGGTGGACCGTAGCTGGCGGGTGGGCGTGTAGAAGGTCAGGCGGTCGTTGAGGTACTTGGGGCCCAGGTCGTGGAGAGACTTGTGTGCGTGGGTGAGGAGCCGGAACGTGATCCTCTTGTCGACGGGGAGCCAGTGCAGGTTCCTCAGGTGGCTGGAGATGTGGCTGCGTCGGGGGACATCCAGGATGAGTCGGGCGGAGGCGTTCTGGATGCGCTGGAGTCTTTTCTGTAGCTTGGCTGTGGTTCCGGCGTAGAGGGCGTTTCCGTAGTCCAGTCGGCTGGTGACGAGTGCCTGGGTGACAGTCTTCCTGGTCTCGGTCGGGATCCAGCGGAAGATCTTGCGAAGCATACGTGGGGTGTTGAAGCACGATGAGGAGACGGCGTTGACCATGCACTTCACTCTGGACATTTAGGACTTACCTCAGAGGGTGATGTATAAGTGTTAAAAAGGAAGGTTTAGCCTGGTAAAAGCAGAAGCAGGCCTGAAGACATCCCCCGCATTGTCACTTTAGTGGTGGCACAATAGATGTTGCAGTTCAGTAGTGATGTTTAACTTACAAACCTTGGTTACCGTGTACTAGGGAATATTTGGTATGGTAAATGTGCAAATGAGGATTTCTAACCAATCGGACATATTTTTAGTAGCCAGAGCATATGCAAGGGGGCCCGATTAGTAGGGTCCCAGTGTGCGTGGTCCAAAATCAACAGCAGCGGTTAAAAAAAAAATTAGGGTGATATTGGAAACAGATGAATTTTCTTACATTGTTAAACTAATGACAGACTCCCTTGTAATATTGGAAAAAAGAAAGCTTTTTTAAAATAACACTAGGAGTGTGAGCAAATTAATGTTCTCTGTAAAGGTGATTGTTGTCACATCCTTGGACATTCTAGGGTAATGGGTTCCACTAGAGCTTTTATACTAAACTTGATGAAGGCCTTGTGAATTTGAATGGTGAATGGAATCTAGAAGAAGTTCATTTGTAATAGCCTATCTATCCAATTGTTTAAGAATTGTTGCTTGCATGACAGCTTGTGTGACCACTCGTATAACTGCTCAACTGAACCCCTGCAAGACCACCACATGGCCTCCTACATAACCTCCTTCATTGGTGGTTGCAGGACTACTTCTCTTTTGAGGAAATATTCTAGGCCCCAATCCTTTCTATCCAATGTTCTGCATAAGCACAGCACTAAAAACAAGACCACAATTCTGGTTCATATGGTTGGCACCTACACTACCCAAATAGGCTATGCAATACACACACTTTTCCATCCATGGTACTCCCACAGTGTAGCATGCTGCCTATCTGTAAAGTGCTTCCGAGAACTTGTTAGCAGCAGGAAGTGCCAAATAAATGCAACTTTAATATGATAGAATACATTATGTGCAAGTATTAAAGCTGGCCAAGAGATAAAGCCTGAAGTGCCGGCAAAAGTGTGATTTTATTAGTGAGTAGCTGGTTCTTTAGAACAGGTCAAGGCTTACTCAGGAAGCTGCTGTGGGCTAGAACCTCAGAGTTGAGCAATGTAATAAATAACATACACACAAAACGGAATACTACAAACAAAATTACAAATAGATGCAAATTGGCAGGGCAAAAACAATGGTGACTCCCTCTGAATGACCTCACAAAATACATGGTGTATGCAGAAAAGAAAAGTCCCAGAAGTCAACTAACCGACATAAAATAGATAATGGTTTTATGGCAGCAAACCCTACCTCCTAAATCCAATGTACCCTCATATAACCAATAATTTGATATGCAACAATAGAAATATAAATCAGCTGATTTTATAGGCAAAAAAAAGGTTTGTGCTGTCAAGGGGGCATAATAACAGATGAAAGGAGTGCTCCTGAATGCAGGGAACAGCATTTTTGGCTGCTCCCCACATGCATGAGCAATGCCGGCTCCCACTGGAAACGGGGGACCGGCAAGCACCACAGAGGCATTGGGGCTCTGCCTGCGGTCCCCAATCTAGCAGACTGGGTGCCCTGGGTGGGCTTCAGGGCACCCAAGAGCAAGCTGCATGGCCCCCCTTCCCCATTAATTGTTGGCCGGGTCCCGAGGATGGAGTCACTAGGGCTGGAATCAACCCAGGGAAGGGGGCCACATGGCCACCCTTCTATAAATCACAAAGGATCCTAACTTCCTGGGCTTGGCAAAGGCAAAGCAAGTGTGTTTTCTGGGCAGTTCCACATTGAAAAATTATCTGACCTCTTTGGTGGAGTTCAATGCATCATTGATCTATTGAAGCACAATCTGTAGTAACTGTGATGAGTGGGTTCTTCCTTAGCCTCTCCTGGTGAGAACAGATTAAATGGTTCTCCCTTTAAATCACTACAAGTATGAAAATGTGCAAATCACTTGGAAGCTTCAGCTATTTGGTCCCTCACACCTTAGTAGTATGCAAAGGTCTTCCCACCCTTTGCCAGGATGATAAACAGCTTAACACGATGTGCCCCAGTATGTGCCCACTGATTTTGGTGAGGTGTTCTTGATGACAAGGAATATGAGGACATCTCCACCAAACAAACAACCACTTACTTCATATAGTTAAGAAGAAGGACTATTGTTTGGCGGAGACTTAACTCTTGGTAGTCTTGTTGTATTCTCTGTAGGAAGATTCATCTAATCACATATTTCTGGATAAAGATGCATGAGGAACAATCATATTGCCAACACAAACACAAGGTCACTGGTGACATTTCCTCGTGGTCCATTATGCAGCTGTAGTGTAGAATACGCACTGAACATTTACCCAAAGAGGTTGCACTTAGTAATTAATCAGTAGAAAGTACACTACTTGAGTAGATATTTTGTGCAAAACTGTAAACTCTTGAAGAAAGGGACAAGTGCTCTTCCATTGTGACACATCCCTTCAGTATAGGGAGATCATTCCCTAGTACGCAATTACCTAATTCACTTAAATTTCAAAACTACTTTATGGATTCGGACTAATGAAATGAATATGGAACCTTTAATGTTTGGGGTTGGATGGACCATGAAATGACTTGATATATTGACTCTTAGGGGGTCATTAGGATAGCGGGCGGACTTCATTCCACCCAACATCCTAGCAGTAACGGGACTGCCCGCATGCCATGCAGTGGTCCCGCACCTCTGATAATGATGTGACCGCCACAGCGGCGGTCGCATCTGTCAATTTTACATTGCGGTGGGTGCTGCTGGCTGCAGCACCCACCGCAATGTCACATGGCCATGTTGTGCATTTACATGCACAATGTGGCAGGCACCACAGGGTGCCTGTCACCTTGTGCATGGAAATGGAGGAGGGTACCATGGGTACCCAGCCAGGGCATCCCCCAACCCCCCCACTGAGGGGGCCCGCAACGGGTCACCAAAGCCAATCACTGCCAGCCTTTCCATGGCGGTATCGCCACTATTGAAAGGCACCTACACCACCAACATCCTAATATGGCTAACGGTTTCTGCTAGGCACTGCCACCATATAAGTGGCCCAACTCCACCCGGCAGGTAGTCGTAAAAATTGCCACTGGCTGAAAAGTGGCGAACGGACTTTTCGTCCGCAGCTGTACCCACCCATCCTAATTTGGCAGTGGGTAAATCTCCTTACGATGGCGAAATGATCGCCACGGCCGACCCGGCGGTGGCAATCGTTCCGCCATCATAATTAGCCCCTTAGTTGTTATGGAATAGGTGCTCATGGTAGAATTAATGTAAGTACTGCAATTTGCTAACACTTTGGGTTACCATTCTTGTAACTCTTTTTGCAGGTATTGGGTTAGGGGAATAATTATCCCCAAAATATGCTAGTAACAAACACAGCAGATTGTCACAACACAAAGTGAAAAATAGAAAAAACGTGATGGACCAAATACAAATCTAAACTGACATTCAACGACATAAGGTATGCCTTCTTATTGAGTTTTTGTGGCACTCCTATAGAAATTGCTTAGAAAATGATACAGGATTTATTTACGGTTATAAAGCAATTCATTATACCAAATTAACTATGGAATCTTGTTTTGTTTTGTTTTATTTGGATGGCATTGTTTGATACAAAAAATACTTAGAGGTGACACACAAAACGTGCGTGATATTTCCGATATAAACGTGACAACTTAGATTAAATGTGAGAAACATAGTATATTTGAAATGTGTGCACCAATTTGTGTTGCTTCCTGGTATATGTTTTTTTTATGAAGTTGTGGAACCAACCTGTCTTTGCCTTAAGTGAATATTTGGAATACATATTTAGTAATATGTATAGTAACATGTCACCTTGTGAGGAACAAAATTAATTTCCTAATCAACTATGAATATGCCAACTGTTGGAATATTAGACTTTTACTTATCTGAGTACTTTTGATGCTTTTCTTTGTAGACTGTCAATTCTTATATGGTTAATAAGTGATTGTCAGTGATTTATCATGGTGTTTTGAGAAGTCTTGCACTGTTTCATTGTGCTTTTATTTATTCTTAAGGCCATGTTTTAGTATTTCTTTGCACAGTTTTTGTATATTATGTGTATGTATCTGTATTTGTATTTGTACTTATTTAGAGTTTTTGTGTGTATTAATTACAGCCCTGATGAAGTTCAAGAAAGCTTGAACGAAACGCTTTGACTGGATGATTTTAACATTTGGATTTTACAACTCCGAATATTGGATTTGAATAAAGCAGGAATTTATCTAATGGACCTAGAGACTCATTGCATAGTTTGTTTACGGGTGCACCATTCCACCTTTTGTTTTGTTAATATATATACACACACACTCATACACACACATGTATATACATATATATATATGTCTCCAACAGGTGGGAACTTTGGAGCTTTGATTTATACGCTGCCTTCCAGCCGCGGGAGATGCACAACCCGGAGATTTGGGGCCATGGAGCTCCGAATCACGGAGTCTCAATGTGGAGGCATCCATGGAGGACTGACAAGCCGGATGTGCGAGTGGAGGCCCATTGGTGGGCTTGAAACATTTCAGACAGCGGCAATTAACTGAAGGACACACTACAAGACCCACAAACCAACGCGGACTCATTTGAGTCGCCCATTGGAGGGCTCATATTTTTAAGTGGGAGGTGTAGCCTCTATGCCAAAATGACTGTCGCACTGCTGAAGAGTGCAATGAGCACGAAACGCGTCCGGCGTGAATCGACAGGCATGCTGTAAACTGGATCCGCCCACCATTCCGGCTTTTACCTCATGTAGGTTGCTGCAGTGGATGTCAGAGTGCGTCTCCAACAGGTGGGAACCTTGGAGCTTTGATTTATACGCGGCCTCCCAGCCGCGGGAGATGCACCACCCGGAAATTTGGTGCCACGGAGCTCTGAATCATAGAGTCTCAATGTGGAGGCCTCCATGGAGGATTGACAAGCCGGATGTGTGAGTGGAGGCCCATTGGTGGGCTTGAAACATTTCAGACAGCGGCACATAACTGAAGGACACACTACAAGACCCACAAACCAACGCTGACTCATTTGAGTCGCCCATTGTAGGGCTCATATTTTTAAGTAGGAGGTGTAGCCTCTATGCCAAAATGACTGTCGCGCCGCTGAAGAGTGTAATGAGCACGAAACGCGTCCGGCGTAAATCGACAGGCATGCTGTAAACTGGATCTGCCCACCATTCCGGCTGTTACCTCATGAAGGTTGCTGCAGTGGATGTCAGAGTGTGTCTTCAACAGGAGGGAACCTTGGAGCTTTTATATATATATATATTCACTGAAAAAACCATAGGTTATAGACCATATATAGTTAGGAATTAGCATTTACAAATCCTTGAAAATTCACTGAAAAAACCATAGGTTATAGACCATATATAGTTAGGAATTAGCATTTACAAAACCTTATTTTACTCACACAAAACCATTGAAATTCCATATATAGTTAGTTGCACTAACTATATATCGCGCATCCGCAATCCACTGCTGATGATGTCACATATTACATCATTCATGACATGGTCAGTGACATCACTGATGACATCACTGATGACATCTCAAATGACATCACTGATGACAACATCCAGTGACTGTATGTTTCTGTAAAGTTAAAATATGTTTTACATATTGAAGAATGAGTAGATGTATAAGTGTCTGAATGAAGGTTTTAGTAGGTGCGTGGTTGACTGTATGAGTGAGTGATTAAATGCGTCCTACTGAATGCATAGGTTAGTGACTAAACTGTGTGAAAGTTTGCATCAGTATGTCTGTTGTTGTGCAAGCTGCTGCATGTGTTGATCAGTAGCTATATGAGTGGCTATATGGGTTATTGATTGGTTGGCCAAGTATTTGTATGGGAGACTGAGTGTGTGTGTGGCTGGTTGGGAGGTGTGTGACTCTGTGCAGATCAATGTGTACTTGTATCAGTGATTGTATAAGAGAGTAAGTATGTGTTAGTATATGTTTGAAAATGTAAGGTGCTCTATGTTTAACTGTATAGATTAGAAAATGGAGGTGTGATTGATTCTTTGCATGACTGACTAGGTGTGTGAGTAACTCCATGGATGAGCAACAGAGTGTAAATGTCTGTATAGGTGTATGAGTGCATATGATAGTGTTGTAAAGATGAGTGATTGTATGTATGAATGATTGTATGGATGAATGAGTGAATGTGTGTGTAGACGTAGGAATCAGTGAGTGCGTATGTAGTAACTAGTATTGGTGTGTCAATGGTTTCAAAAATTATACTCTGTATTTAACACTGGTTGTAACAGAGGTTATATTAAAATGGGAGGAGATGCATTGTATTGTCACATGAATGATATCATCAGTGATGTGGTCATTGATGTCAAATGAGATGTCATCAGTGATGTCATTTGAGATGTCATCAGTGATGTCATCAGTGATGTCACTGACCATGTCATGAATGATGTAATATGTGACATCATCAGCAGTGGATTGCGGATGCGCGATATATAGTTAGTGCAACTAACTATATATGGAATTTCAATGGTTTTGTGTGAGTAAAATAAGGTTTTGTAAATGCTAATTCCTAACTATATATGGTCTATAACCTATGGTTTTTTCAGTGAATTTTCAAGGTTTTGTAAATGCTAATTCCTAACTATATATGGTCTATAACCTATGGTTTTTTTCAGTGAATTTCATTGGTTTTTTAACAGCTAATATCTGTAGCTGTAAAATGTATTCTTCTTTAAATCCAAAAATATATTTTATATGTTTATGAATAATTTTTTTTTTAAATATTTTTTTTTCTTCGTTCCCGCTTCGCGAATCGGGAAGCTTCCCGTTAGCTGACCTTGATGCCGCGAAATAGACCGCGAGCCGGTAAACGTTTCTTTACCGCAAGTGCCGCGTTAGAAAACAACATCGTGACGCCTCCCGTCCGCATGACGTTTCACGTTGTCGCGTGATACGTCATATGACGTGCTACGTTAGCGAACTGGTACGCGAAGCGAGTCGCAAAGCGCAGGTTTCTGGAAGCAAACCGGGAGGCCCTGCAAAGCGCTTAACGTAAACACAGCAGGTCATGTGACTTGGTAATAACACTTTTCATTGGTTCATTTCACTTTTGGTTTCCTAATGATGTAAGACTAGGTCATATAATCTAAAATGAACACTTTTCATTGGTTGAGAACTCTTGTTTTTCCCAAATGATGAAAATCCCTCCTTCTTTCCTCACTCTGACTTTCATCATTGTGAGAGAAAGACCCTTTGTGATCACTGAGCAATGGCTTCTTTAGTAGCTTCAGCTGGTGCTTCCCCACCACCTCCACCACATCCAAGGAAGAGTGGACCACCTGCTCAAGTTATAATTCAGCAAGAAGAGGAAGAAGAGGAAGACGAGGAAGAGCAGGAAGAGAGGCAGTTTTTGCCTGAGGAGCCCAGGACGTCTCACCGGAAAGAAAACTTCATTTGGCAATTTTTTAAAATTCCCAAAGGTCAGAAAAAAGTAAATGCAAGATACGTAACTTGCCTTATATGTCAAGATAGACTGTCCAGAGGAACCGAGAAAAAATACAGTTTCGGAAACTACACAATGCATCGCCATATGACTAGGTGGCATCTTAACAACTACAGTGCTGCACAGTTTCGGAACGACCTAGATAATCTCCCTATTATGGCCAGAAGATCTGTTGTACCGGAAGTAACGGGACCAGAGGGCAGGGAGATGGTGCCAAATATACAAATGAGATTTGGTGAAGTAAAACACATCTGCGTATTTTGCGATGGATTCATTTGCTACGGAGAAAGAAGCATCACTTTGATCAACAGAGCTATTGACTATCATATGCAAGTTTGTACGAAACGCCCAAAATAATAAATACTTTTTTTTTGTTTTGTTGCTCCTGTTGAGCCCTTTACAATGAATCGTTTTCATTGCCCCCTCCAAGAAAAACCCCAA
Source organism: Lissotriton helveticus (assembly GCF_964261635.1). Taxonomy (NCBI): domain Eukaryota; kingdom Metazoa; phylum Chordata; class Amphibia; order Caudata; family Salamandridae; genus Lissotriton; species Lissotriton helveticus. The sequence goes on from NC_136067.1 coordinate 1,535,861,546, forward strand.
AAAATATAAAACTGTTCAGAAAAATTCAAAAAAAGTAAAAAAATGTTCCGAAAAATAATAAACAAAATATAAAACAACAAAAACAATAAAAAAAAAAGTTCTTTTCAGAACTACCTCCCAGTTATTAAAAAATTGGTACAATATTTGGAACTGTGCCAACCTCTATTTCTCTTAGTTCGCTTCCCAGTTCGCTCGCCGGTACGCGAACTGGAAGCGAACCAAAAACAGTAAGTATAAGGGAAGGAAACAGACACTTATGTTAAAAGAAAGACAGCTATAGGGGAGTAAACTAGAGATACTATTACCCGTAATCCACTGCTGATGATGTCACATATTACATCATTCATGACATGCTCAGTGACATCATCAGCAGAGGATTGCGGGTTTTTTGGCAACGTGCCTTATCCACGGTTTAATAACGCTGCCTTTTGCTTTATATAAGTTTTCAAATTGTATGAAATATATACCAATAGGTCGTTATGAACCTTTAGGTAGTGCTTTTCTTCATGAGGTCTGGTCACTTCCATACACATACAGATGTTTCAAAGATGATCAAGAAGTTTATCTGAATGGAGAGGAATGCACTGAGACGCCAGATCATTCACTAATGTGTAGGCACATACAGTTACACGGTTCATGCAACAAACACCGACCAAATATGGCTTGCGTGTTGCAAGGCACGCCAGTTCCTGCTATCCTCCCCACGTTCAAATTGTTGGAAAATGGTAGTTATTTGATGCTCAATAATGAAGATTGTTCTGGGTTAATTAAAAGTATTCCTTTTATCGTAACAGTAAGTGAACGGGTTATTTGCTGCAGAAATGTTCTATTTCCTCCCACACATGAACATAGGGAGTTTTCAATCTGGCCACAAATACCAACCTTGGGAGCAGATTTCAACGGCATGGCAAGAATAAGAGCTCTTTTGTCTCAGAGAGAGGTGGCCTTGAGTTCGGCCCGTGAAACTTTCGTGCTTCACATAGCGAACACCCGTACAGAGGTGCAGACCCTTTTCAATTCAGATTTGCCTTTCAATTTCAGCAAGATGGTTCGGACTATCTTTAACGCATCCTCCACAAAGGCCCTGGCGCACTTTTTTAAAGTTGTTACCAGTGGTCTCGTGACTTCATTTGAGAAAATCTTTGGAGTCATCCCTGCTTTCTTTCATTCTATTTTCTCCACTCTGCTTCGTGGATTGCCATTTTTACTTGCATTACCAGCGGACGCTCTTGTGCTTTTTTACATTTTTAAATATGGATGTCCCTCCTATGCAACCTCCCGCCCTGCAGCTGCTGACACTGTTCCGCAATCGCATGCTAGAATATTATGGCACAATGCCGTTGGCGATATTAAGCACGGCATATGGATTATCTTTTCGATTCTCCTACTTCACCTGTGTCCAGCCTGTATTTCACTGCCTGACCTGTGATTTCGATTGGGCCATTGATTTGTGTCTCTGCGGACCGGTTTCTCCTGACGTCGACTTTAATCAGCTGATGACTCCTATCATTACTCACGAGTTGGTTTGTCCTGGCGAAAGGATTATGGCTGTGGCATTGATGCATGGACTAATTGGTCCCTGGAATTTACTGGCGGCAGCACAGTCTTTCTTGGAACAGAGCTTTGTTGAAAACCCACCGAGCTGTCCTCTGATGGTCATAGAGGATCCGGTGCTGGGAGAGCACGTATGTTCTTTTCCGCTTCTAAATTGGATGGCTGAACTGTTTTCGGATGAAGACGGTGACTTCCTATTGGAGGCTGTTGCAGCTTATTTTGCATACACAGTTATGTCATAGACCTTTTTCATGTTTGATATGCTGAGTACTAGCATTTCATTGACAATTCATTGACTTATTTGTCAAGTTTTTATTATTTACCTTGCCTATTGGCTTAAGACTCGATAAAGTACTTGGCTGTTTTATTTTTCTTTAGCATTAAATTTTCCTAGTTTTTAATGCTTTACCTTGCGGACCGTCCACATATAAACTTGCAATCTGCTCTCATGAGATGGCACTTCTATTATCTTATTCAGTTTGTTTCCGGATCATGGGGAGGTGTCATCTAGGTCCTGGATATCTTTACACCGTGTTAAGTTAGCATGGGCTCATTACCGGTTTAAACGCCATTTTTCCTTTTTTGCAACTTCTGCACACGACACTTAGTTGTTGCTTTAGCTTTCAACCTAGTAGTTCATCGTGGTTTACATGAGAATAATATGTTATTGCTCTACTATCTGCTTTGCTTGTTAAACTATATCTGTACAGCGAGTGCTAAAGTTTCAAGAACAACACGATACAGAATTGTTATGAGGTCTGATCTCCACGACTTCATACTCATAACATAAGTGCAACTTCTGCCAATTCTGGGCATGAGGCGGGTTTTATATTACTTTGCCGAACACACATACACAACACTTGATGCGGTTCACATGAAGAGAGAGCTGGTGTATGCTGATGTGATTCCTTCAAATCTAAGACACTAAAGTATGGGCACGCCCTAAACCAACACAAAGAGACCTTCTTAGCAAATAATATAATATGTGTATTAGGGAGGGTGAGATATAAGCAGCCGCGGGCCGTGGAGGGAGTTACGGTGAGGCAGGGAGGCGGGGAGGGGGAGAAGCAGGGTGGAGCCCTCTCCACCCTGCCCCTCCCCCTCCCCGCCTCCCTGCCCCACCGTAACTCCCTCCACGGCCCGCGGCTGCTTATAAGTGTTGCTAACTCTTATTCATTTACAGCATGTTAACATACTATCACCATTCGCTTTTTATGTACTAGTAACTATGCTGGTAATTTTGCTACTGATAATATGTGTACTTGTATTCTCCACCCTGCTTCTCCCCCTCCCCGCCTCCCTGCCTCACCGTAACTCCCTCCATGGCCCGCGGCTGCTTATAAGTGTTGCTAACTCTTATTCATTTACAGCATGTTAACATACTATCACCATTCGCTTTTTATGTACTAGAAACTATGCTGGTAATTTTGCTACTGATAATATGTGTACTTGTATTATCTAAGATACTACGCCTGAGAAGACGGCATTAGTAAATAAACATTTCAAATACACATGTGTTCTTCTTAACTCCATGTTCTGGTTTCTAAGAAATATATAACGACCGACTGTTCATGAGTTCCACGTATCCTGAGGTACTATAAGTTCATATTCTGGATTGTCTAAACATTGAGAGTTTGTTATATCCAATGTGACACTGTACCTAGCTTGCTAAGGGGTTTTTGATTACTAACGTGAGTTTTGGGACACCCTAATTCGCCGAGGTTCCAATCCTCTGTCCACAGTTCTGTGTGAGAACAGAAACCCTGCGACAGGGGCACCCCCGACCCTTGCTGGAGCTTCATCACACTTGCGATACAACTCCAGCAATGCGCCACCTTTATGGCACAGATACATCACGCATCTGTGCTGTTTTTGCCCCATGATGCGCCGCATTGTAAATGCAGCACACCATAGGTGACGGAACAGCGGCACAGAATGACTAACACATCCCTGGTGATGCGCCAGTCATCATAAATCTATCCCTATGCTTCTTATCTTGTTAGAGATGAACCGCCATATGTATCATCAAAGTTTTTTGCATTTCCTAAATAGCGAACTTTAAGGAATAAATAGCGATTCTTTACCATTCCTAGTTTGCGATTAGCTATTTGCTAATTACAAATTACCCATTCATTTCCTTAATTTCCATAGGGCGGTTGGACTCACTTTTAGCTCGAACGGCTGAATGGATTTCCACGAAACTTGGCAAAATTGTAGGGACTGGTAGCCCGATGTGCCTTTGCTATGTCTCAAGATATATGCTCCAGTGGTTTTTACGAAAATTAACTTTGAAAAATATATATTGGGCTACATTGGCCTATATATATGTTGGAGCCCAAATGTAGCCCAATGTAGCCCAATGAAGCCCAATGTAGCCCAATGTAGCCCAAAGATGGCCGCCAGAGACAAAAAAAACAAATGTAGCCCAAATATCAGCCAGATGTAGCCCAACTATAGCCCAGTGACAGAATGACCAATCAGCTTCGCAAACCTCCGTTACGCGAAGCGGAGCGCTGTTACAGATATATATCTTTTTTTGAACGTTAATTTCTCAAAATCCACTGGAGCACATATATTGAGACCTAGCAAAGGCACATCGGGCTACCAGTCCCTAATATTTTGCCAAGTTTCGTGCAAATCCATTCAGCCGTTCGATTATTATTATTATTATTTTTTTTTGCCCCGCGGGGCCCTTTTAAAACCTCCACATCAAACCTAGGGGGTCAGCGAGGATCTACTATGCCCCCTTATAGTTATTTCCCCCTTTGTTTTGGCCTCCTCTTGTCTCTCGATCCTACCGAGAGACAAGATGGCGCCCGCTACGGACTTTTTGGAATGTTGACAGACGCCAGAGAACCAATCAGCTTCGCTTCACAAAGCTCCGTTGCGCGAAAAGTACGCGTCCTGGGACGCTGCCAGGTCCGCTGTTACAGATATATATCTTTTTTTAAACGTTAATTTCTCAAAATCCACTGGAGCACATATATTGAGACCTACAAAAGGCACATCGGGCTACCAGTCCCTACAATTTTGCCAAGTTTCGTGCAAATCCATTCAGCCGTTCGGGCTAAAAGTGAGGCCAACCGCCCTATGGAAAACTGAATGTTAAAAACACGTTTTGGGACCCCCCTTTTTTCTCGGCCCCCCCTTGACGAACCCCCCCCAAATTTTCAAGGGCTGCTCAGAAACAAAATGTGCCATTTTTCTGAAAATTTCAGCCAATTCCGTCCACAAACGCCAAAGTTATTAGACATAGAATTTTCAGAAATCCCATAGAGAAAAAATCCTAACTATATATACCTACTGGCGACCGCCAGTAGGTAATATATATATATATATATATATATATATATATATATATATATATATAAGAACAGTCCCTGCTTGCTCTCGCCTGGAGCCCAATCCTGGATACCACAGCGCAGCGGAAGAAGAGAGGAGACCCAAGTGCAGGTGTGCAGTGTATTTATTTTCTCAAAGAGACGGCACACCACCGCATATATACATATACATACATATACTACACACCTATCTCACCAGGAGGCACTTTAAGAAACAAGGCATTGGGTGTGTTTTAGGTTCATCTAGTTATGGGTGGGGTGTCTACTTGAAACAAATCATGTCTTTAAAAGAGTGTGAACATGGATTTGTATGATTGGTGAAGGAACACATTGCCATAGAAAAATGAATAATTTTTCCACACTGTGTCAATTTCCTTCAAATATTTTGTTTTTGGGTCAGATGCAGACAAATGTCCCTCTCCTTCATGACCCAATGCATGAATACATCATATAAGAAGAACACAAAAGTGATGTGAGGAATGCTTGATTTAATATCAGTCACCAGTAATTACTGAGTCAAATTCAAGTAATCTACCTATTCCATTTTGATTTCTCTCAGTGACTCCCTAAGCAATATGTATTCCAATACATCATGTTTGATAGTCAATGTGTACCAATAGGCAGGGATGAACCATATGCACATCATCATTGGTCCTTTCCTAATAGAAGCAGTCTAGCTTGAAATGGTAGGCTGTGTTCCTTCTGAATATTAGCGCAAGCAAAACCCAGATCAGTTTCAGAATTAGTAGCCCACATCAATGAGATACAACTTGAGATTGAATCCTAGGCGGATTGAGACATGAGGCTTGGCTTACCTCTCATGCTTAGGGTATCTCATACTTGAATTAATCTCAGATTCTGGTAATCACTCTGGGCCACATTTCAGCCCATATTGTGCTCACTGTGTTATTCCTAATAGGGAACAAGAATAAGCAGACAATCCTTGATAGTATGTCAATGGAAACAGTCCACTTTAAACTGCTGGGCCACAAGGCCTATGTAAAGGTACACAAGTGACCCCAACATCCCAATGTGCTTTCAGAGTGATTGTGCCTTATTAGTGAATTTAGCCGAATTCAAAGGCACAGTGAGCTATGGGAGTCGTGTCCGGGCATACCCATGGCAATTAGGCAGTCTCATTTACAAAAACAAAAAATGATATGCTGTATGCCTGAATTCATCCTAGCCACTGGCAATTGCTTTTGACTGCCATATTCCCTCTGAATGGGAACACAAGTAACTCCACGACTGATTAAATATGGCAATTGCCAGTGACTGAAATGAATTCAAGCAACCCACCCATCACATTTTGTTTTCTCTCAGTGAGGCCATAGGTGCAGTGGGAATGCCAAGGTGTGGGTACCACAGCTCACTGTGTATAAAGGACTCAGACAGTACTTCACTCTTTAGACCTAAGATGCTGAAACTCATCTGAGGGTGCTTGTGTTCCCATTCAGAGAGGATATTGTGTGGCAATTTGGGCAGGACTGTTGCAAATGGAGAAGGACCATAACTGGTTTACATATGGTTATTCCCCGCCCGAGAGGCACAGTGAAAATAATCATAGACTGGTGTGCATACCAGAGTAATTATCAGAGGTAAGAATTAATGAACATCTTCTACCCCCCATTTTTGTCACTCTCAATGTGATGTCCTACAGGCAGCCCTAATTGAAACAGGAACGCCCAGATATCTGTCCTGTATCTCACTGTGCCATTGATTTTAAGCTGAACTTCATTGATGAAGCTTAATGGCACTGAAATCAGTGTGGGATTGCTTGTGTTCATAGTGAGAAGAGAAGATTCATGACAGTTTGGGCTGGACTGGAGTAGGGACAAGGGTATTTTTCATTCGGTACAGCCTTTCCTTGATTGGTGCAGTAAATAAAAACATGTTTGACTGGAATGTGGATCAGAGCAATTTCTTGTATCTGGGAGGCCCTATGTATGATGGGTCATGTAGCTCACAGTTCCAAAGGAGTGTATTTGAAGCTTAGTGAAGAGGCCCAATAAGGATGACAATAGTCTAGGGTTATTTACATTCCCATTCAGAGGGGACATGGTCTTGCAGTTCAGGGTAAACCATCACTTTGGAAGGAAGATCAAGCTGATTTGTTGATGTTTGCTTCCTGCCCGGAGTCACCCAACAAATAAAAAAACAATGGACTAGAATCTAGCGCAGGGTGTTCATCAGTGGCTGAGAATAATGTAAGGATTCTACTCATCACTTTATTATTTTTCCCAATGAGACACCTATGTACGAATGGTCATATAAATCACTGCACCTAGGTCTTAAGAGGCACCACAATGATGAGGCCCACTGAAGATGAAACTACTTAGGGAATGTGTCTTCCAGTTCAGAAGGGAAATAGGTAATCATCAATAACTTATTTCAGCAATAAACATCTGAAAGTTGACAGAATCTTTATAAAGTGTCAGAGGAAGGAGTGGACTTAATGTAGAGCTATCTGAATGACATTTGATGATCATTTGCTAAAAACAACCCTGCTCATCGATGAATCTTCAAATTATGTAACCATTGATGGACCACATTGCAAGTGCTGCAAATCAACAATTGTCTGCAGAGGAGTCTCCACACATGTAAATATATGTTTTAGTAGAAAATGAGGGAGGGATAGAGTAGAGTGGCTGAAAAATGGAGAATACTTACTACATAGAAATATTTTTACAAACTTTTTCCAAGTTGAATGAACATTTATATTTTTCCCTATAGATTCCCATAGGAAGTCTCTATGGCACCACCTCAGACAATCTAGAATATCTGAGCCTTACACTGTCCTAAATCTGGTTTCTGTGTCTGTGTTGGCATGTGTCTTTACCAACTTTAATTGCCATCATAGTTTATTGATTTCTATTGTCCCTTGACCCAAAATAGCATCTTCCCATTGATTTAAGTTTAAGTGTTGTGGGTTTTTAAAATATATATATTTTTCAGCAATTATAATGCGCAACTATTGCTGAGGCGTCTTGGCGCTGAACTGCAAAGGGAGTGGTGACTGGTACGTGGCAGGCAGAGATTAAACGGATGTCGTAGGAAACAGCCAGGTTTTGATCATCCTCCTAAACATAACTCTGTCATGTTGTAGCCTGATAGTGAACAGCATTGTGTTCCAGAGTTTGGCTGCCTGGTATGAGAGGGTTCTTCCTCCCCATCTGGCTCTACGGATTTTAGGGACCAGGATTAGTCCTTTATTAGCCGACCTCAGTTCACGTGACAGGACATGCCAGCGAAACAGTGGTGGAAGCTCAGAGATCTTCCTCCGTAGAGTGCCTTATGTACAAAGCAGATAGCCTTGAATTCAATACGCTTCTGGACGGAGCGCCAGTGGAGCTCCCTAAGGCTGTTGGAAATGGGGTGGTATTTAGGATTGTTAAGAAGCAGCAGCATGTTGCAAGGCTTGAATTTTCAGTATTTGGCCTTTGTCAATGCCAAGAAATAGTACATTGCAATAATCAATTCTGGAGAGGATCAGTGCCATTACCACTGTTTTGCAAAGGCCTAGAGGAATAGAAGGGCAGACCTTATGCAACGCCTTTATGAGAAAAAAGCATGAAGAGGTTAGGGAGTTACACTCACCAGCAAAATTGAATTGATACTCAAACACAATGCCCAAGTTTCTTGTCTTCTTGGTGGCTACCGGGCAACACCCGGCATTTGCTGGCCACCATGAAGAAGTCCATATGGGAGGGCCTTTTCCAAATTCCACCACCTCAGTTTTTTTGGTGTGAGGGAGTTGGAATGCATCCATTCAATGATGTGTTTCATGCAATCATGGAACCTATTCGCCACAGTTTCGATCTTTGTGGATATGGATATCACTATCTGTGTGTCATCTGCGTATGAGATCAAAGCAAAGCCATGTGCGTTGATCAATCTAGCCAGAGGGGACACATAGATATTAAACAGGGTCGGTGATAGGACTGACCCCTGTGGGACACCACTTGGAAAGAAGAAGGGTCAGAAATCAGATTACCCCAACACAGCCTCTGTTCTCTGTCAGTGAGAATTGAGGTGAGGAGGGCTATGGCCTCCCCCCCCCCCACACCTAGACTCTCTAACCAGCGTATTAATACCTGATGGTTGACCATATGAAACGCTGCCGAGAGATCCAGTAAGATGAGGATGGCCCTCCCCCCACTATCAACTTGTTTGTGGATCTCCTCCGTGGTCAAGACCAGGGCAGACTCCGTGGAGTGACATGATCTAAACCCATGTTGGGCAGGGTCAAGAAGATTGTTGGATCCAAGGTAGGTGGTTAGCTGCTGATTGATGGATCTTTCTAGGATTATTGCAGCCAACGGTAGGCATGAAATAGGCAGGTAGTTCTTAGCTTCAGAGGGATCTAAGGACGGCTTCTTCAATATGGGTCGTATGGAAGCTTTATTCCATGTAGAGGGGAAGGAGCTGGATAAGCATACATTATTTATAAGGGGGGGGGGTCAGGTGTGTGCTTACCCTGTCTGCAATCATCAGGAGAAAGTGAGGTGGGGAGGGGTCCACCGGGGAGACAGATTTTATTGTTTTTAGCAGTTTGCATACAGTCTACTGTGTCAATGGCAAAAAAGCTGGTAATTGGCAAGGAGGGGGTTCATCTACAATGGGGCCCTCTATTTTAGTTATGCTATCTGTGTTAGAGGTATTTACTGCAAGCTCCTTATAGACGCTTTCAACCTTGTCCTGAAAGAAATTAACTAGCCTATTACAGAATTCTGGATCAGGAGTAAATTGATTTATTCTCTGTAGTTTGAAGAGCATGGTGATGGTTTTAAATAATTCTCTAGAAGAACTTTTAGCAGCCTCAATTTTAGTGGTGAAATAGCTTTGTCCAGGCACAAGGGAGCACAAAGTATAAGTGAAAACAATACCCTTTCAGGCATAGAGTGCTGCATAAATTATGGAGAAACAAAGTAGAGAACTCTAGGTAGTTCCCAAATATAGGTGGAGAGCAACTCCTATATAGGGCACCCTACAACACATGTGACACTCTAAATTTGCGCACCACACCATTTTCCACATCATAAGACCAGTTTCCATTGTATCATCATTAGGCTTATAAAAATCTATGCTTTACTCATAATGTGAAGCAACAGAACACATGTGAATATCTCTCACAACACCTTGAGGTTTCTCACAGAAACCGAACACTAAAAACCCAAGTTCTGTTCAAGCTGGACAGTGGGATCTCATAGTTTTAGTATTGATCAGAATTCCAATCCTTGCTACAACTTCTGTTTCAAAATTAATTTCCAGACTAGGAATCAGGAGCTTTGACTTTTTTTGGCACTTCATTAATTTATCATTAACAAGCATGGGATGGTGGCTTCCCATTGTTCCTTATGCAACTATTGTTTTCAAATTTAGAATGTTCTTAGCACCTTCACTATAGTTCTTCGTATTTGTTACATTTTGCTCAGTAAATGTTATTTATTTTAATTCAAGATGGTGTTTACCTTTAGTGTTTTTATTTCTAAAACTGTCTTGTTATCTAATTGGCTTTTCTATGCATTATAATCCTTGCTGACTTCTCTGTTAGTTGCTTTGTTGCCTAGGCCAGACTATCAAAGTCCAAATGCACAAGTAGAAAATGTGGTTTACTCTTATGAGTACTATTGTTTGTGAAGTGTAGTAGATATTGAGCACTTCTCATTAAGATTGGGACCTCTCGACCCATAGCCCTCTTGTGGGAAGGAAAAGTCCTTCACACGGTAATGGACATGTACCCCAGCCCTGAGTCATTCAGTTGGATATCTGGATCTTTGGTAGAACATTTTGGTCTTAGGCAAACATGGATTATGTGTGTGCATGATGACCTAGGCCTATCTCATGGATTTTAGTCTTGCTAAGTCTTAGAGGGTCACCCAAAGTGTTAGCCTTGAGCAGTGGAAGGCTATTGCCAGGAGTTAAGAAGCATGAGTGCTGTGGTGACAACATGCTATGTTTTAAGTTTACTGATCATTAGACTGAAAAGGCCTTTGTACTTGTTTCACTGGAAGGGTGCCAACTGGCACACACTGGTAAAGTTCTGCTACTGTGTCCTTAAATTACCCTTAGACTACATTGGGTTGTGTGCAGTACCAGAGCACCTGTACAGTTAGATGTGCATGCTTGGATGTATGTGTGCTTGTGAAGTGGTACAGCACATGAGAATCAGCACATGTGGTTGCGTATGAATGCTGTGACGCATGTGTGCTAGTAAATGGTAAAGTACATGTGCTAGAACATGTGTATTTGCATGTGTGCACAGAGATGTGAGTGTGTGCCTGTGTAGGTCACAATACATGCAAGTCTCTGGATTCCATTTTGTGAGATCAGTGGATTGCTGGAACATGTGCAGGTAGAGGTTTCCGTTAGAAAGACTTGTGGAGTGCTGCATTTCCAAGAGATGGGTAGGACACATACTGGAGGAAGGAACAGCCAGGATCTTTGTGCACTTCAAAAGGCCTCTTTGATTCTGAGAGAGATCACTGGTCAACGTAGCATGGATACCTCTCTGGAAGGAGATGGGCTGAGTTTGCAATCCCCATATGCCAGGTGGGAGCACGGTGAATCTTGAGGGCTATCACCCTGGTGCAGCTCTGTAGCAGTGAGAGGGCCATTGCCCTTGACAATGCTGTGATTCACAGAGGGGTGTTGCATTAAAAGCATGGAAAGTGACCCCCATATCCCAGGTGAGGGCCGTGGTAGAAGGGGTGGACTGATTCATGGAGCAAATTCAAACGGTGTATTCAAAGTTGCTCATCAGAACATCAGGAGAACCCTGACTCCGCCATCAGGAATCAAAGGTATCTATCAAACAACTGGGAGGGCTGCAAAGTTCCAGATCCCATGCTGCCACAAAGGGAATGCTCCCTGGCTCTCCGTCTGGTCTGCAGTTGAAGAGGTGAGACTGAACTTTGAATTGCAAAATGTGTTGGTCAGGGAAACTGATATGATTGTAGTGCCCAGGGTGCTGGGACACTTTGACTCTAACTAGCCATTGGGGTACTTACAAGACTTGCATTCTCTAGCTGGGCCTAGCCTAGATGTTGCCTCAAGTGATTAGGGAATAACCTGGTCCGTAGTTAAAAGAGCACAACACTGGTGCTCATGGGGACTATGCTAGAATAAAGACCATATAAAGAGTTTGGTATTATTTAGTGTGTACCACATTTTTGCTTTGAGTGCGTGTAAATATTACTTTTATCAAAGCAAGTATTCTGCTGGTCATTCAGTTATTTTCCTTGCTGAATGTACATCGAGTTGTGAGCATGTGTTCATCCTACACCTACATATCTGCTCTTTAAACTTGACTTTTAAATCAATAAAACCTTATTCTTTTTTCCTCATCAATCAGTTTCTTTTGATTCTTTTGCCAACTCTCCTCCAATGTGGATATCAGCCCTTCAACATCCTCGGCTATTAGTTTGCGCTTTACAAATATAAAATCAAATCAAATCAAACCTCCTGTCTGATAAGCTTGGACTGCTCAAGTACCGCTACCACTGAGACTAAAGTACAGAAGAATTACTTGGCACAGGTGCTCAGAGTTGGTAGTAGGCCGGATACTGGTACATCAGTAGTAAAAGGCCTTAACAACCATGGTTTGTTAAATCATGTTTACCCTGTGGTGCTCTGAAATGGGTTTTGACCCATTTCAGTTGGATTCCTTTCATTGGTGCCAAGCAGCAGGATTCAATGCTCTGAGCATTAAATACATACAGTCCCATCATACAGGCTTATGCCACACTATTTAGGGATGAAGTTGGTTTTCTTGCCAAGTATGACAGTCTCTTCTTTGAGGTATCTGGATTTAGATGGGCCACTGGAGTTTGGCCAGTGGAGAAATAAATATGTTTCATGTTGAAACAACTCAAAAGGAAGATCTTTGAATGAGTAAGCCCTTGTCTCTTCACTGCAGATTAAACAGTATGGAAAGTCAAACTATTCACATGTTTGAACTCAGACCCCTTAATCCTAAAGTGGTATTGGCTAGCTGAAGTCATCATAAGGTGGTTACATAGTTTGGAAGTCAAATATAGTTTTCATCAGTTAGTTAGGTTTTGATAACACACTACACACACTTGAGGGAAGCTTTTCTGAGAAAGGTTTGTTGTCCACTGATTGTAAAGAAAGCATGTAAGAGGAGAAAGTGGATTTTAAGATTGTGCCAGGGTAGCAGGAGGCGTTTTATGGAAGAAGTCAGATTAGCTCCAAGCAGTGTCAGCCTTATCTTTGCCCAAAGCAGCTCCTTATGACTGTGGAAGCATTTCCTGCTCCCATGAAAATTGATTGAAGCTGCCCTTTGTTTGTTTAAATATTCATGCCTAGTATTTTGTAAAGCTTGAGAAGTTACAAAGTAATAGTGAAATTTGTGCAAAACTCAGGTATTTCCCTTTAGTGTAATTACTCACATTTTAGGGAAAATTACATGAAATTACTTGTAATTACGTGAAACGCAAATCTATCCTTTAGTGCTATATTTTAAGCAAAACTTACTGCTGCATTCATTTTTATGTGATGAAGCATTTCAGGCTAAAATAAAGTGTGACAAACACAGTTGCAGTGAACAACAGCCTCTTGTGCTCTGGTTAGTCACATTGTTCCTGTGCTCTTGAGCTATAATTTTGCTACAAACGGTGACCTAATGAAACAATCTGGCGTAATTGAATAGTTTCAGAAATTTCACTTAACAAGTGCCACATGAAATTCCTGAAATTACATGAATTGTGCTAATTCAATTTAAGTTTCGCCCAAGCCAGTAAATAGCAAAGATGTCTGACCATTAATCAACTTCACACACCTTTAATAGTAATTGCATATATTCCATTCCCAAGCAACATAATCTGACCATAACGTTTTAAATGAAAACTGAAAAAAAGAACATCTGGATCTAGCATTCAAATTTGTACAATTAAGGAGCCTTTCAAGATGAAGAATGCACTCTGCAATCTTCTAATAATAATACTATTTTATAGACTACCTATGTTTCCTTCTTTAAAATTTTTGTTTTTCAGAGTGGTGGAGACTTTTCTAATAACAAGGTGCTTAAATATTTTGTGGTAATAGATTATGATATAAGAAGAGATCGTAGTGATTTGGAAATATGTCGACTTAAAGTAAATTTTCACAATCACTTTTTCACATGAAGTTAAACAGTTGGAGACCTTTTAAAAGAAAAGAGTGTTTCTGAAAGAGAAAAAAGGTGATCAGTATGGCATGCCAGGGTATTAGTGGTAAATAGCCATAATTGCACTATGTGCTCTGCAATGTTTTCTGCTAGTGTTACCTGATGCACTCAGAAATCTGCAAGGAATCCAGCACAGAATTGTCTATAAAACAACATTTTCTACTCCATAATGACACATTCACATCAACTTTGTACTACACAATAGTCCTTAAAAGCATTGCACGGTTCAACTATGTTTATCTCATCTTTCTTGAAACCGCTTTTTTGATGATAGTCTTGAGAAAGCTTAGTGTTATTTCTTCCAATTAAATTAATACTGGTCTATAGACCTTGATAGTATCCTGAGGGGAAAAGTGGTTAGCAAAAAATTTGAATCTTAGGGTACAGTGTGACCATTAGGACCACACAATAAAAGTCTGAGTCAGTAATTTGAAGTTAAAAGGTTTATTACAAACTCAAAGACAGACTAATATAAATTAATCTCAAGAACATGTCATAAAAGCAATGGGATTAACAAAGGAAGAACAAAGCAACATACAATATTGGTCTCCTCAACAGCAAAGAGTATATAAGAGTTTCAGTTGCACCTATGCAAAATATAAGAAATAGGATTTGATAACTAGACGAATGGTTTCAATCCTTCTCCCCGTACATGGGAGAGATTCGCAACATCTACTAAACCCTACACTAAATTAAGAATAGGGAAACCCCTATTGAAACAAGGAAGCAAGAAAGGTGTCAGCATCAGAACCTTAATAGAAGTTCTATAGGTAAGGTGTCATGTATAGCACGAAGCAAACAATTAGAGAGGTCTGCATCTCTCCAAGGCTACAGGGAATCTGATCAAACCCAAGCTGGCTTCACTAATTAAAATGTACACAGAACATTAAAGAAATATGGCCTCATTGGCATCATAGTAAATTCTCAGTTCCCAAGAAAGAACTTGCCACCGTGAACGCTACTCCCATATTCCAGTCTCCACTTCCAAGTTGTTTGGATTTCTCCCTTCATCTGATAGTGCCAACTGGTAACACACCCTCTGTTGTTTATTAAAATCTATTGACCTTTGCCAGTTCATCCTCTCCTCACTATCTCTAGAATAACATGTGCTTTTTACTAGCTAATGAATGCCTTTTATCTGCACCTGCAGAGGAGAAAAACATAAAGAAAAACAACTTTCACATTAGGATCAATTGTCTCAACTGAAAGCTTAAGGCCTACAATCACGCTAACTTAACAGTTTTCTTTGAATGCATAATAATTCTGCAA
Organism: Lissotriton helveticus; assembly: GCF_964261635.1. Classification (NCBI taxonomy): domain Eukaryota; kingdom Metazoa; phylum Chordata; class Amphibia; order Caudata; family Salamandridae; genus Lissotriton; species Lissotriton helveticus. Next base: position 1,535,876,897 of record NC_136067.1, read on the forward strand.
CCTACATATTATCCAATAAATGATATCTTATGCAGTACAATAAACTAATACATGTGTTATTACCCAAAAATGACAAATGGTCACAATTTAAAAGAAAGCATTGAACACATAAATGATTCATTCTCACTAATCCCTGGCCAATGCACTGCATTAAATGCATTTTAGCACCGTAAAAACCTAAAGAAGATTAATATCAGCAATCCAGATGTCTCTGAAAAGGAAAATGTGTTAATATGCACTCATTTATATGTCAAAATACACATTACGGCAGCCTCTATACCTTTAGTGCACCATATCTCATTAATATTATTGCAACACACAAGTACATAAGGCTAAAGGTAAACTATATATAGCCTAGCCAAGCGTAAAAGGATGGAGCAAAATTTATGCCACTGTAATACCCCCTCTGATGGCCATCAAGTCATCACAGATTGAAATCAGATCATTATCAGATTAGACAAATCAAAACCTAGTGATCTTGAGCATTTTTTATCTGGACTCCTCTAGGTGGTCCATCTCATCATAATATCTACTCTGAACTTGTTCTAACTCCACATCTGCTCTCCTTCTCTTTGCTCCCTCCTTGCACTGTTGTCTAGCTTGTGCATGCTGATATCCCTTAAAAATCAGTTATGGGAATATCACACAAAGACGATTATCAAAAGAAGTTTCAAAATGGCACCCAAAATTCCACTTTTTAAGCTTCTAAACCATTGAACCGTTGAAACAAACCCATTACCAATAGCTTCCCAAGCACCTGTCACTTCAAACTCTTTAAGATTCCCTTCCAACCCAGATATATTCGTGATATATTTCTCAAGATCCTTACTTTCATCTGGGATATAAGTACAGCATTGCTGAACTTTCAACATACAACAGACTCCGCCCTCTTGCCAAATGTCTAACGCAAGACGGTTCTGTAAAACCATTTGTTATTGCAATCATCTGAGTATTTACAAGTAATAAGGAATCTGAGGTATTGGTAGCCAATTTATCCAGTATTGTAGACAGCTTTCTATTTTTCTGATAATTCAGAATCTCACCTACAGTCTGGATTATAGCACCAAAAATATCTACTACTTCTTCAGCTTCACTAATACCCTGCTGGTTCTGGATTTCTCTTTCTATACAGGATCATTATTATGTTCCACATGATAAACCTTTGGTAAAACGATACCAAAATTACAGTTGCCATGCCATCCATGTGGCAATATGACATATGCATTTTTTCCACAAATAAAATAAACTCCAGGGATCACAGGATCCTGTCCCTCTAGGAAATGAGAATTTTTCCCTCTTGCTTCAAATGTATGCTCACACTTGTGCTCTCCTAGAAACAATGGATGTGTATAACTCTGATCAACTTGTATACACAACTTTCCTTTGTGTTTCCAAGCTAAAACTAAGGTGGGTAATTTCCTTCTTCCTGAGATTCAGTTTCTTCACTACTACACTTGTGATTTTTAAGCTCCAGTTTCAGTTTGAGACTTTAGGACTCTCCATCTATCCTCCACCAAATTCAAAATTGTATTTTCCACATCTGGCATCAAGCAAGTCAACTTATTTCTATGTGCATCCTCCATGTTTAGTGACTTAAGGGATGCAAATATTTGCCTGCAATCTCTGCACCTTTTAAATAAGAATTCTTACTTAAATGTTTGATAAGGGGAACTTTTTTAAATGTCTTTATTGGCATTTGAATGTATACAAGGGTATATCTCTTATAAATGTATTGAAACATCTTAGTGGAAAATAGACACTTTCAGTTCCTCTTAGGATCATCAGACATTCAAGTATCTTTTCCGTATGTTGTCCAATCTAAAAAAAAATAACATTTGTGATTAATGTCTTATTTGTCAACAGAATCTCTTAACTCTCCTCTGTACCTCCCTCCCATTCCACCCTCTTCTGTGTCAGAATGTCAGCACCATTCCTTACTCAAATTGTGCAAGTTACTCATCTTAAGTGAGCTTGTGCCTCACGATGTTCATGTTGAAGCTGTGACCCACAAGTAAGACTATCTGCTTGCCTCCTCAATCCTTCGAGTGCTGGGCTTCCTCCAAAAATCCTTCTGGGCTTGGTCACAAGTGTCTCCAGCTGATAAATTCATGTATACCCTCCCTATGCTCTGCCTGACTATAAAATGGCGGCCGCACTCGAAGCACTGGTAAATGTTGCTCTAGCCAGAGCTTGATTTGATACACATAATAACTTATTCCTATCAACCCCTCTGAAGTTTTTTGATTCTTAATGGACACTACCAATTATTGAGGCTTTATCCAGAGCTTGATTTGATACATATAAGCACTTTCTCCTATCACCCCATGATACCTGTCGACTCTTACTTAACACAGGAAGCATTGCCACGGGGGGCCTGCACAAATGCCCAAACACTCACTACTCCCCCGGCTGACCACCCAAACTAGATAAGCACCTCTGACATCATTGGTAATGGCGGGGCCACCACCTAAATCCTGGATGGCAGTCAAAGTTCATTTTTTTCATCCTGAAGTTTAGCCAATGGGTTGTGAACCAGCGACAGTGAGGGTGGCTAAGCCAAAAAAAAAAAAAAACTGTGGTATGCAGTGAATTTTCAGAGCCTACATGGACACGTGAGACAACAAAACTGCGATGTAGTCACCCCACACAGCGATCGCTCCTGAATTACTGCCTGTACCTGCCTAAAATGGTGGCCGCAACAAACCCTCCTGCGTCTCTCCTGACCTTTTCTCCTGACCTCCTCCCCCTACCCCCTACCCCTCCCCGCGCTACTCTTCTCCACTTTCCTGCTACTGACCTTTGCCTTCACCTGTTCTGGCCTTTAGTCCCCACCCTGTTTATCTGTGAACTTTTCCCTCGTCAATTAAGATCTAGCTATTTTGTCTGATGGAGCTACCTGGTTTAGCTATAGGGGAGACAGGTTGGGGATTCCCTCTTTGGTCGTCACCTACCCAGTCGGTCTTCAGACAGACTTCCTTTCGTTTCTCGTGTCGTCTCTTCCTGCATCTTCCCTCTATTTATGTCTCTCCATCTCGCCTCTGTGAATGTATTGAGACTGAACTATTTTGTCTGATGTCCGATGGAGCTACCTGGTTTAGATATAGGGGAGATGGGCCGTGGATTCCCTCCTTGGTCGTCACCTACCCAGTCGGTCTTTAGACAGACTTCCTTTCGTCTCTCCTTGTTGTCTCTTCCCTTATCCTCCCTTTCTCACCTCTCCTGCCCCCTCCACTACTTTTCCCTCTCCTTTCTCTCCTCTCCTAATGTATTGCCTATTTTTTGATGCATTGTGTAATTGTTGATCTTTTTCTGTTACATTGTTGATTCTCATGTAAAGCGCTCTGATACCTTCTGGTCTAGCCAGCGCTCTATAAAACTCTTTCAATAAAAATAAAATAAATACATTTTCACTATCTTATTATCTTTGGGGTGTTTCAAGCCTCAGGGTCCTGAGTTGCAGTGTCATGGATGGTGCCTATCTCCCATATCCCTTATTGTCTCCTAGGCTCGGAGGTCATCTTCTACTTTCTCTTCATGTCTAAGTTGTTTCAATCAGACAGCCTATGCTGTTGCCCATTCACAAACATCTCTCACCCACATCGCTTTACTTGGTGGGGAATGACTCATCAATGATATAGCTATAACGATGTTATGCAAGCACAAGCCCCAGCATCACAAACCTCCTACTAAGGTTTTTTTCTTGGGGGTGAGAAGTAGACCCATCAGAACCATGCAGATCTCCCTGGGAATCACCCAAACCGTAGCATTCTAACCTAGATAACATTTCTGGCCAGTAAGGGCCCAAGGTTGAGCAGGACCAAGTCATTTATATGAAACCCGTGTCTGCTTTCCCACAGTGTGGACAGTGCCCTGAGTAAGATGGGAAAATTCTGCTTAGTGGTTTCGGGGTAATGTAGGTTTGATGTACAAAGATGTATTGGACCAATTTAAAGCTTCTACATTCTAGCTTACCCGTTTCACCCCTTTTTGATTTTAATCCAGCTCTTCGCTTTCAAAGGAACCTCTACCACTGCCTCCCACCATGTTACAATAGGTAGCATCTGAGGCATCTTATCCTCTTGGATTGCCCAGTGTAAGAGTGAGATAAATCGGCGTCCCTGGGCCAATTTTACCCACCAGCCTACTTGTTTTTAGAAAAGGTCTTAAAACCTGGTTGTTTAGCCAGTAGGTTGTATAAATTCTGTCTGCTCTATTTTTTTTTCTGTTTTCTTTTAACTGTGTTGTGTTATTGTATGGTAGTCCTCCTTACTCAAAGCGCCGGGACACTCTTTTTGAGTAGCCGCGCGCTATACAAAAATAAATATAACATAACATAACATAACATGTAGCATTACATGCAAGATGTTTGCGATAGGTGGCTCTTCCGGGAAAGAGGACCATAGTTCCCATGCCACCTGGGATAACCACTTCCCAGGCCAAAGCCAGCCTCTGTGCTCTCTTGTGTGATGTATTGTGTGTTTTCAAAAAGGTCACGCATTGTTAGGCAACCACCTTCTTTCCATCAACGGACCGACATAGAATTTTCAATTTTAGGGAAGGGTTTTATCACCCACAATGGCATATCTAGGGCGTACGGCACTCGGCCTAGCACCTTTCTAACAACCTGTTCCCAGATCGCTGCAACATGATGATTTATATGGGGACAAGTAGAAGGAAATCCTATTTCCATCATCAGGAGCTCAGGGAGTGAGCCTCCCGGATAAGTTCCTGCCTGCTGCCATGTTCTCTGTATTGTGGTCAAGCTAACCCTTTTACGTGTGTTGCCCCATAATAATTCTACTAGCAAGCTATCTTGTGTTTTAAAGAGGTGATGCGTAATTTTATAGCGGGAATGCTGCACAGCATAGGGACATCGAGGCAGAATAATAATTTTAGTTATGGCGATCCAACCCACAAGGGGCAGTATCAGCTGCCACCAGAAACATACTGAACCCGTGCCCTATATCACTTTCCCTATGCTGATCTCCAAATATCTCTCAGGTGTATCTGCCAGTTCAATTCCCAGATACCTGAGCTCAGACTCCACCAATGGGAGTCCTACCTTCGGTAGCATCTCTCGCTGCTGTGAAGCTAGCCATCCAAACGGGTGTAGTTTTGATTTGCCAGGATTTGTCTTTAATCCTGAAATTTTGCTGAATTCCCACAACGTTTCTAGTAATGCAGGAACTGCTTGGGCAGGTTGCCGGACATATACCAGAGTGTTGTCTGCGTACATGGACACCATGTGATTAGTGTCTCACAGTGAGATACCCCACCCACTCAATTTCTCCCTTGGGTTGCAGCCAACGGTTTCATCGCCACTGCAAACAGAAGCAGCAACATCGGGCCTTCTTGCCTAGTGCCACACTGCAGCAGTAAGGCTCTTGAGACCAACCCTCCCATTCGTATTCTAGAATGGTGATACATATAAAGTAGTTGTACCCATGTAAGGAACTCCGTCCCCACCCCCATCACCCGCAGGACCTCCCATATATAGGACCAATTCACTGAATAAAAAGCTTCTTCTATGCTTAGCAAAGCCAAAGCATGGTCATTCTGGTCTAGAGTTGGAGAGTGCCAAACATGAACCAGCATCCGCAAGTTATGGGTGGTACTATGCTCGGAAATAAACCTGGCCTGATTAGGTACTGCATATGCGGCAAGAGCCGAGCTGGCAATATGCCGCTCAGGATTTTATCTAGATATTTAACAGGGGGTTACTTACAACCACCTGCTATGCCTTCCCAAGAATGAAGAGTCGATCAGACACTAGCGAATGCAAACAGACTTATATTAGCAATACTCTGCAGAGCAGTACAATCTGACCTGCACCCTAAGATGTCTGCAGAGGGACTGACTCCCCAACAGTCTGCAACACGTAATGATTCTTCCCAAGCACCTCCAACCACGCCAACAATGGAAAGTTACCGGCCTGGGCTGAGCATCAACAAAGAAGGCACAGAGGGATGAGCTACCACCTGCCAGACTCAAGGTTACCGTGCTGAGCCTCAGCATCTCCTAACGTGGGAGCAGAACTACACACACGGAGAGGTATGCAAGGGCAGAATGGCCTATTCATTAGTATGTCGGGAAGCAGCCTTGAATAGAAGAGAAAGTAATAACGAAGTACAGTGTTCTGCTGAGGCAAGCAATACTAAATAATGAGGCCTAGTTCGCGCACAGCCTAAGCAGCCTAATAGGGATTACGAAATACAAAATGGAGTCACACTCCCTAACTGAAGCCTGCACATTACGGGGATAACTCAGTGGGTTGCATAACATGAATACAAATCACGTCTATTTAGCCACACACTGCTAACCTAGTATAGCATGAAATGAGTGCAATGCAGGAATGGGATTTTCAAACCTAACATTGGTCGGTACGAACTCGGCAACTTGGTAGAATCTGTGATTGAAGGGCTTTGTTGTGTACTTCTAGTTGGCGGTCCATCGGTAACGGTGCAAACCTTCTATAAAACTCAGACCAAAAACCGTCACTTCTGGGACTTTTAGCTCGTTTTAAACCCTGTATGGCCTCCATCAATTCTCCTTTAGCAATTGGGCTGTCCATCATTTAATCATCTCATCATCTATTCTGGGCAGGTCCTGAGTGGCCAGGAAATCAGCAACCCACTCTGAGGGCGGAGAGGGTTGTTTTGTATAAATTTGGGCTAAATGGTCTGAAAGGATATCTAGAATTGCGGTTTGATTAAATACCATGGTTCCCTCCCCAGATTGAATTTGTACTATGGAGGAGGCGTCTTCCCCTTTATTAATTTAGCGAGGAAGGCTCCCGATATGCCCCCCTCTGCCTGCTGTGTAGTTAGATTTTTCTAAGAGGCTTAAATTTTCCAACCACAGTCCCCGGGCCATGCTCCACTCCTCATACCAACAATAAAAAAGAACATAGACATGTCCTTGTGTTCGATTCGTAGTTTGGCGGGGAAGAGCAGGCTGTACTTTATTCCAGCATCATGTAGTTGCCTGTTGACCTCCGTTGGTCTTGCATCCATTGTAAGGTGTGTAGCCATCGGGAGAGATACCTCTATGTCCCCCAGTCTCCCCTCCTGCATCTTAACGGCTCACTCAAGTTGTTGACTTACTCCGAATGATGTCTTTATACAAACCCCTATGATAACTACCTTCATGGTCTCCCACTCCAATGCTCTCAAGGATGCCAAACCCCAGTTCACTTCAAAGTACCTAGCCAGCTCTCCATCAACTGTTGCAGCAAAAGGTGGGAGGGTCTGTGAGCACCTGAGCCTGCAGCCTCCATGTGGGGATCACCAGCCGGGCCGCCCACCACCAAGAGAAAGCAACACCAGGGAGTGATCCAAGAGATACCCAGGCAGGTAGGCTATCTCTACTACTGTTGGGGCCAGGTCTATGGATAAGAAGCACTGGTCTAGTCTGCTAAACATATTGGTTGCCGGTGTATGACAGGAAAAAACTTTGCGGTCTGCGTATCTCCCCCTCCAGACATCCCATAGTCGCAGCCCTCTCAAGGTATCTCTAAGGGTCTCGGTCATTCCCGGTTTAGTATTCTGTCGGGGGGTTCACGGTCCAATGTCCCATGCAATACACAGTTAAAATCCTCCATCAGAATCACCTCCACCCCCAGATATGGGGTTGCCGCAGCCACCATGTTAGGGTAAAAATCCTGGCAGTCCGAGTTAGAGGCATAGACATTAATAAGACATATCTCTCGACCATGAAACCTGCCATGTAAAATCTTGTAGTGTCCTTATGGATCCGTCACAATGTGTAGGTATTGGAAGGGGATCCCTGGAGCTACCCAGATGATGGCCCCACGTGCAAATCCTGAGTATGAAGTAGCGTATAGCAGCCCCTCCATTTGTGCTTTATACAAGGCAGTGTATCACCCGAAACACGAGTTTCCTGGAGGCAAGCTATAGATATTATTTACCTTTTCAGATAGGCAAACATCCGTCTTCACTTTTCAAGCATTGCTATACCCTGGACATTCCAGGTAATCAATTTAATCACAGGGGAAACCATGTTGACCAGCACTTTTTGTTGCCTCCTTGGTCCCACCTTACCTCCCTCCACAGAGATGAGCCTTGTTGTATTAGACTGCATTCAAGACATGGAACCCCTAAACCCCACCTAAGCTTTTGCAAAACCCCCATACCTGGTGTAAACCTCCCCACCCACCCTCTAGGCAGTGATACGGTTCCATCCCTCCTGATGTCCTGGAGAGCTAGCTTCCAAGTTCCCCACCCCATTCCACCGCAAGTTCCCCAACAGCAGTAACTAACGACTGCAGTATTAACCATAACATTGTGCTAAGTGTTCTCATACCTCTCAGTGTGCAGTAGTCATTTTTCACCAAGTAATTGCATTGCCAGTGGCTGAGTAGGTGTCAGGGTGCAAGGCCAAGGCCTCCAGCTCCTCGTACAGATCTCAGCTTCTAAAGAGGATGTGGTCTCCTCCCCGGGGACAGGGGACCAATACACTACAAATCCCCACTTACAACATGTTTTGGAATCAACCCAAACAAAGTACCTATCTAGATGTTACAGTAGGTATCTTAACATCCCTTTTCAGCATGCAGTGTCTCAGGAGGCATTAGATTCCCATAGTATGTCCTGTGTGGCCCCCTCAGTGTCTGACAACCCCTCTGCTAGCTGTAGAGTTCCTTCATCGCGTTCCATTTGGTAGCAGGATCTGATGACTTTGGCAGCTTAGTTGATCTGGATTGTGAGTCCTGGTAGGCATCTGGCCTGGCATGGCATCTATCCAGTCACACATCTCTGTCGCAGAGAAAAAGAACATAGACCTGTCCTTGTGTTCGATTCGTAGTTTGGCGGGGAAGAGCAGGCTGTACTTTATTCCAGCATCATGTAGTTGCCTGTTGACCTCTGTTGGTCTTGCATCCATTGTGTAATCAGGATAAATTGCGATCAGGAGATCATTAAAAATCAGGGATTCCATAGTGCAAGTGGCCTGCAGGATCACATCCCTATCCCGATAATTGAAAAAACGGGCAATGATGACTCTCGGTGTGGCCCCAGGCGGAGGGACCAACGATCCATGGGCCCTTTCAATATTAAAAAACTTGGACATCCTCTTGGGGGTAAGGACCTTAGTAATCCAGTCCTCCAGAAACAGCTCAGCCAAGGGGCCCTTTGCCCGTTCCTGAAATCCTATGAACCTCAGGTTGTTTCTTCTTGATCGACCCTCCTAATCCTTGGCACGGTCATCAAGTTTGATTGTCTTTTTCTGCAAGTCCTTGACAGTCTCCCTCAGCGACTTAACCTCAGACTGCAGGACCTTCACATGTTGTTCAGTTGTTGTGATTTTATCAGAGACATTACGCAAGTCACAGCGTAGAAGGTTGACATCAATAGCTACTGTGTCTATTCTGTTGACCATGTCATCTCTGAAAGACTAAATTGCTGCCAAAATGTCAGTCAATGAAGGGTCTTGCTGGGTTGAGCCCGAAGCCCCCTCCCCATTGTCCTCCGCACGCGGGTCTTGAAGGTCCGATCCCTGGGGCATGGGCTGTACAAAATTCAGGGTTTTGTTGGACTGAGTCCGATTAGGCTTTTCTTTACCATGTCAATCTGGCCCCTTTGCACACAGCCAAGACTGAACAATCTTTACGGTGTTACAGAACACTATTATCTGCTCCCAGTCCAGTAATCTTGGTTAGAGGGGAGCTGCCCCAAGGGAGCCCGGACCTTAAATGTGTTCCTGTCTGCTTATAGGGGACTTCTTTTCCTCAGATAAAACAATGGCTCCTAAGGGGTCTGGCCAAAGCACATACTCTTCCCTTGGGTGCCCCACTGGGGGGGTCTTGGGACCAGGCAACTGCCCCTAGGGATAGCCCCACCTTGGTTCCCCAGCGAGATCACCCACAGATCAGGAGGCCAAAAATCCAACACCCATGCCCTATCCCCTGATGGGTCGTGGGGTGGTACCTATCAACTGTGCCCCACTAGCAGACAGACGAGATCACCAGGAGTTGAGGTGTTCACCGTCGTATCCTCTCCAGCACTTCCTTCTCCAGTTCTAGTTTATTCCTCCATATCTATGTCCTGGCAGGCAGCACCTTGTTACTGTGCCTCCTCACTCTCAGGCAGGTCCATTTTTTGTCTCACATGTCAGTAGTACGCCCCAAGCATTCACCCGACTTCAGCTGGGTCATGCCAGCTTTCACCCAATTTAGCAGCAGGGCCCGGATGATGCGCAGCCCGAGACCAGCCGGATCCCTCTCCTGCGCCGTTCACCAAGCTTTACAGGCCTCCAGGCCATAGCTGAGTTCAGCATCAGCCGGGGCGTAAGGGAGCCCACCACCTCGCTGCGACTCACCTCCGTTCACTGCAGACAGTCCTTGATCCCACTGAGGCGACTATCTCACCCGGGCTCCCACCACCTCAGGTTCTGCCGTTAGTTCTTCCCCGGTGCTCAGGAAGAGTTTCACCCCATCTGGGGTCCACAGGGGATGAATCCCCAAACGAGATCATCCGCACCTCTAGCCAGGGACAGGAATCAACTGCCCTGCGGTCCACCAGCTACACAGCACCAGGTAGGGTCTCCAGTAATCTTCATACACTTGGTTCATGAGCGTGGAGCCCTCAGTGCTCGTCCAAGATGGCGCCTCTGCCTCCTCTATGTGAGCACGATATTTCCATTTTCCCTGGTGTCGACAGGGTTGATTCTCAATTTTTTATCACACCATGGATCTCCACCTGGTCGTGGTGACAGCTATGGGGTCTGTACTATAAGTTCATCAGAGGATGCCGGCGGATCTCCCTGTCTCCTGCAGGAGCGCCAAAATAAACGTCCTATTCGGACATCTTGCCAGCCATGCCCCCCTGATAAGGGGAACTTATGGGAGAACTCCATTATAATTCCCAAAATAATATTAAAAACGATCTTGTCCATTAAACATAGTTAAAAGACTACAAGAAATACCATATGTAAGAGGAAGATTGTGGTACATAATTCCCTTTGAAGCAGAAGCGAGTAAATTAGTACAAACATACCAACTCCTAGCATCCATCGTGTCTATGTACTCATAAAGCAATCTAACATAAACAGTTGATGTATAATCCCCTCTTGAAAATTGCAAAAAACACAGTTGATGGACAGAATGTAGAACAATGTCATACATTCACCCCAGTACAAGGATCTGGGCCTAAATCCATCGTTTTTTTGCACTCCACACCACCCTGGGTTAGACACTGGCTATATGCAAATCAGCTCTGACCATGTGCCTCATGGGAACAGTCCAGTGCGAACTACCAAGCCGTGTCTTTCCCAGACCGGAATCAAGCATCCAAGGACCGGTTTCTGGCTATCAGCCTTCATCAGACTGGATAGCTTGACTCCAGTGGTGTGGAGAGCCTGGGACTCACGTCTGAGCATACCCAGCCCACTCGGGGTGAAAAGTGCAAAAAACACAGTTGATGGACAGAATGTAGAACAATGTCATACATTCACCCCAGTACAAGGATCTGGGCCTAAATCCGTGGTTTTTTTTGCACTCCACACCACCCTGGGTTAGACACTGGCTATATGCAAATCAGCTCTGACCCTGTGCCTCATGGGAACAGTCCAGTCCGAACTACCAAGCCATGTCTTTCCCAGACCGGAATCAAGCATCCAAGGACCGGTTTCTGGCTATCAGCCTTCATCAGCCTGGATAGCTTGACTCCAGTGGTGTGGAGAGCCTGAGCATACCCAGCCCACTCGGGGTGAAAATTGCAAAAAATCCCCTCTTGAGACATACGTGGGAAATTTCTGTATGTTACTATCAGAAGAATGTGGCATGTTAGGGGCAACCGTAAACTTAAATTCCACTGAGCTTTTTTTAGCTGATTATATAGCCCTATAAGCACTATAATTAATACTACAACTAAAGCTATTAGTATGTCTATTATGATGTACCTATGCCTACTAGAATTTGGATCGGATTCCATTACCTTGTTGGAATCTAAACCTAGGGTGGAATATAGCAGCTGCATTGACTTCTCTGTGTATTTCTACCTGTGTAAACAGCAAAACCAAATTTCAAACGATTTGCAACAAAAATATATACAGCAATCTTCGATGGTCTTCCTTAGTCCTACTCTGTGTTTTTCTAAAAACAACCTTAGCCTCCTTTGGTTTCCTTGAGCCTCAGTATTCTTCTTTCTTCCCCCTACAAAGTCTATAAAATGTCTTTAATAAAAAACTGTTCTAATTCAATCACTCTTAGACTCAATATGAAATGCTTCAGTACATCAACAAGCACAGGAAACTCATTTGCATCCAAAAATGAAAATTCAGCCGTATCTAAGATAAGATGTCTCCAGGCCCTCAGTCTTGTTAGCAAACAAGGTTCAAAGGTAACATCAAACTGGAGATCAAGTTCCCAAGGTTTCAAGCGTACTTTCACAATGATCCCAAAATTCCCAGAACTTGTTCTCCCTCTCATTTGCAAGAAAGTATGTCCATTCAGGGAATGAGTACCTTCGGCAGGACACTCTTGCTCGCTTTGACCTCCTGAGTGTGATCTCTTCACCTCCTTCACTCAGGTCCACATCCTCGTTGTCCCGATTTCTGCTTGCGGGACCAGTCCCCCTCTCTCCTGCCTTCTCAGCCAACGTTCTTCTTTTGCCCCTCACGGTTCTCCAGCCAGAAGCCTTTCATAAGGGTCTGAGTCTATCTCTGTTATGATCATTGGATTAGTCTCTCCTTCATCAGTTTTGGCATTCAACTCTCCAGAACCCTCTTTAGGCCAATCAAGTGCTATTTCAAATTTTTCCTGTTCCCCGACTGCTTGACCAGCCTGTTCCCATGAACTCTCAACAACCACTGGCTCTTCTTGGAGAGGTGCTATTATTTAATCAAGGGGACATGGAACCCTTTGAGTATGGGCAGCATGGATCCTATTGGAGAGACCGCCACACTTCACAGCAGTTGTAGTTACAAGTACGACTTGTTATGGCCGTCACCAGTGAGGCTTCAAGCACGACTTCAGTACATGCTTCTTCACCACCACCCAGTCTCTGGGACTTAGGCTGTGGCACTGTTCCTTGGTGTGGTGACGCTGTAGCAGCTTCAACTTGATGAGAAACAGAACTCACCACATCAGCCAATCCTTTGCAGTAATCTAGTATCACATAATCAGTAATATTCACAAGCACATTTGCAGGTACAACTGGCAATCCCATTGCCCTTCACATGATGATCTCATGGGTAGACAGTTCTGTCATATGACCGGGTGTGCTACAGAGACTCATAAACACCAACGGCAAAGCTTTTATCTATTTCAAAGATGTAGACGCACACACTTTGGCAAGTCTTGATTTCAATGTCACATTGACTTGCTTCACCAGACCTGAATTCTAATGTTGGTAACTACAATACAGTCTCTGTTCAACCAGCAAGGTAGCACACATCATTTCCACATTTCATTATTGAAGTGCCTGCCTCAATTTGATTCCAAAGAAGTCGGGAAGCTGAACCTTAGTATCAACTCCCTCCTCAACAACTTTGCTACTGTGAGACTATCATTCCTTCACACAACAACCAACACATATCTCACCCCATGGCACACAGACATCTCAATAAAATCTATTTGCATCCTGTTGAAGGGGCCACCTGACCCCCCTATGTTGCTCGGTTTCACTGTGGTTCTTTTCCCTACAGTGTTCTGTTGGCACACAACACATCTTTGACATAACATTTCTACCATCAGCCTGAACCTGAGATTCAACCACGTTTGACTAAACAATCTGAGCTTATCATCCCTCCATACATGAGTTGGACCATGGCAATGTCTAGCCATTGGTGGCAACAAACAAATTAGCAGCACTGGTCTGCTATCTCCTGAAACTCATATTTTATCTTCATCTCTTTTAACACAACCTATGTTTGCCCAACTCTGCTGTTCTGTTCCAGACACCTCCTCCTGTAACCTCTTAACTTCCTCCCAAGTATCAGCTGCTGTGGGCAAACGTTGTAATTGTTCTTGTCTGTTCCATCATTTGCACAATCCCCATTAAATGTATAAGCATTGTAAGCACAATACCTTGTTACTTTGTCAGCATATCTGTTGCTGACTGCCACATAATCATCTCATTTACAATGTGCAGAACATTGTACGACCGCAACTTGCACAGGCAATTGCAAAGCCTCTTACAGTTTTCTCACCTGCTCCCCGTTATGATAGGGGATGTGGATGACATCCTAAATCCCATCTGAGACCATAACTGTCTGAAGTTGTGCACCCCACTAAAGCCTTACAGATTATCTGTAAATATAGTCACCTGTAATCTAAAACATGGCACACTTGGGTGAGAGCAATCAATTCAGCCACTTGTGCGGAGACTACTCCTCACAACCAAGCAGCTTCCACTACTCTTGAAATGGTACAGACTGCATAAGCAGATCTCAAATTTCCTTTGTGATTTCATAAATACAAGCAATCCATAAACAAAACGTAATCAGATTCAGGTAATGATTCATGTTGCATATCTGGTTTCGGCTTGGTGCATGGTTCAGTGACATCCAGACAATCATGCTCCACTTCACCATCATCATTGTCATTCTTACGAAGAGGTAGCAAAGTACAAGGGTTCAAAAGAGAACACATCTTTAGAGACATGTTTTCGGCCGCCAGTATGATTTGCTCATACCAGGTCAGGAGGCTGTCCATGAGGTACTGTGTCCTCATTCTATTTAACACAATTTTGACCAAATGAGGAGCGTATACAGTCAAGTGATGACCCATTACTGTACTTTCGCAGATTTCAGTGCTGACACCTGTTGTCACCACCACTTTAAGGCAGCCGGGCAACAACTGGATCTAACATGGCTGAGAAGTAAGCAACTGGTCTTCAGGCACCTCTGTGGTTCTGTGTTAACACTGAAAGAGCACAGCCCTCACATTCCCTGCAAAAAGGCTTTGTTGTAATAAGGAACCTCTAGTGCTTGGACAAAGCAGAGGCTTTTCTCTCAACTCTAGGAAAGCAACCAGACAGTCATTGTCCCAAGGCACTGTATCTGACACATGCTTGTGTGTCAGTCTTTGCAGGGAAACGTTGGGTATCAATTGACGACAGCAGCCCACCATTCCCATAGAGCATCCTGACTGCTTTCTGTGTTGTGGTGGATTCATTTGCATAAATGCCAAAATTCTCTCTTGTGACTCCCTTCTCGCACCTTTCTCGAAATGATGACCAAGATATAAGACTTCTCTCAAACAGTACTGGAACTTATTCAGGGACACCTTATGTCCATTCTCAGCCATGTGGTTTAGCAGTGCAATTGTGTCAATATGCTGGAACAGGACAGAATTATAGGGTATAACCAAAGACTCAAAATTCTTCTTAAGTATCTGGTTAAAAATGGAGAGACTCTCCGTGTAATTGTCGGACTCGGCAGCATGCCAAAACATGGTTCCTGTGTCTGAATTCAAAGAGGAACTGACTGTCCTCATGCAAGGGTATGGACAAAAATGCCTGGCACAAATCAATAACAGTAAACCACATGGAATTTGACACAATATTACAGCAGGATGCAGTACAATGGGACAACAGGAAATCACAATGTTACTGATTTTGCAAAGATTTTGCACTATGCTGCACTTACCGCAAGGCTTCTGCAGGCCCATAATGGGTGAGTTACATGGAATACCCACAATATCTTTCAGTATACCTTGTTGAATCATTGTCTTGATCACTGGGGTTATTCCAGCATTCATTTCAGGGGTCACATTATACTACAGCATTGTGGGATATTCCAGATTCAGCTTTGTCTGAATGCAGACAGGCTCAACTCCTTTAATGAGTTCAATGTCATTTCTTGAAAAATCCCAAACTTCTGGTCTCACTGAATCTCTGAAATCTAAAGACAAGTCTTCTGTCATCATCAACGGATATATTCCAATGATTAGATTCCAATTTGAAAACTTAAAGGCAATATCCTCATCATGAGTTTGTAGTTCTATTCCTTTCGGGGTACAGTATATGGTGTAGACCAATTCGAACAACAAATCAGGTCCTAACAAACTCACAGGACTCAAATCACAAACCACAGATTGATGATTATCCTCAATGCTTCCTATCTTTATAGGGGCATCCTCAGTAGTGGGGTTCTTTATTTGTTCATTAGCAACTCCAACAACTTGGATAGTTCTTCCCAAGAGGGGTAGGTTTGGAGCTACCACTGATCTCACAGTAGAAGGGTAGCACCTGTATCAACCAAAAATAATAGGTCGTACTGCAGCATCTTTAAAAGGCTCACTCTGGTCTATCTCCAAGACTGCGCTAACATACAATCTTCCTTCCCCCTCATGCACAGTCAGGAAGACTGACAGATGCTGAAATGTTCATTTGTCTCGAACATGGGAAATTGTTAATAAGGATTATTATTCTGGACAGCATTCTGATTCAAATTCAAGACCTGATTTGAATGAAATCTTGGAAAATGAGCAGCTGCCTGTGACATCGGAGATTGAGGAATCTGCATTACTGGGGCTTGTGGCACAATAAAGTTCTGAGCTCTAGGTCTGGCTACGTTCTGTTGCTGCATGGAAATACAGTTCTGAGGTGGTACAAAACCTGAGGTTTGGCCCTGATTTGCGGGATTTAGATGACATTCTCACTTCCAATACCCTAACCTATTACAGTAGTGGATATATCACTTTGAGGCACACACAACTTAATAATCTTATGAGTACAATGTAAAGTCTTTGTTGGACGGTTTATTGAGTGGTCTCTTCTATGACCTTTTTTTGCTTTAGCCAACACGTGTTTAGTCGTCTTAGGGGAGTGTCCCCATGAGTTCATTAGGGCTAAAACAACAGAAAAACTAACGTTGTTGCACCACATATCATCTATTCATTTGGTCACATCCCCCCTCATATGGTGACAATAGTGTATTCCTTCTTAAGATACTGTGGTATAAAGGTGGAAACCCATGCACAAAAAAGGCATATAGACAAGGTAGAGTTACAAGTAGTATTATTTGATCAAGTGTTATTGCATGTATTATGCATGCGATAACACTTAATCAAACAATGCTACTATATGAGGGGTGATATGGTAATAGATGATGATAGATAGATAGATAGAATAGATGATATGTGGTGCAACAACATTAGCTATTTAGTTGTTCTAGCCATGATGAAGGTATGGGGATACTCCCCTAAGATGACGAAACACGTGTTGGCTAAAGCATAAGACGGTCAAAGGGAAGAGGCCAATCGGCCAAAAAATAAACCATCCAACAAAGAAAAAAATGAATGTGTATTGACTTTACATTGTACTCATAAGATTATTACCTTGCGTGTGCCTCAAAGTGATATATTGTGTTTACCAATTCTAGGATTAAGATTGGGGGAGTTGGATGTATTGTTCCCCTTTGAGAGCACTGTGGTTGAGAAACCAGAACGTTGTCATTTTGTGTGTTTTTCTATGAGCTCCTTACTCCTATCAAACCACTAGAATCAGTTATATTACAGTAGTGGGATGGATTAGACTTCTTCAATGTAGCCATACCAATTCAAGTACTCTGATCAATAGGGGCATCCCAACCACTACCTTGCAGCTAAAATCCACATTCACCCTGAATTGCTAGAGCTCCCTGTTGATACACTCGCTGCATTGGAGAGGCATTCCCCTTCACAAAACCTTCAACATCTTCACAAACTGCTCAACTTGTTTGTACCACTCCACAGGCTTCTCTCTTAATTTAGGAAATTCATTTGTAAATGATGCAAGACTACTTCTACTCCATGGTACATATATGTAACCTCCACTAGGTACCTCCAGTAAAGGAAAGCTTGTAGCTCCAATGTCCCTCCCTCCGAGAAGAGGTAGAGCTCAAATCGTTCTCTTGGGAGCCATCCTCTTTGACCACTTAACTTCCCACTTCTCCAATTCACTCCAAATTCAGATACTTTGAAATATTTCCGAATTTGCATCCTGACCCTGGTAGTCTCATATATACTATGTCCTGATTACTATAAGCAAGTCGGTGGCTCTTCTGTAAAGCCTTTGTCTGCGCCAACTCGATCTCATATTTCTGTGCTAATTCATAAAATGTATCACGGGCATGTCTTGCTCTCCTAGTAAAATCCTTACTCTTGAGAACATAAGTTCACTTGGCTGCTAAGTTTCTATTCAATCTAAGGCAAGGCAACTACTTATAATTTCATCCAATTCCAACTTTAAGTTTCCCACATGCACCAAGATTACTTTCAAAGTGGACTGAAGAGTTCCCTGACTTACTACCATACTTTTACTCTCATTTAATATAGCCATTCGATATAGAATTAAGAGCTTTCAAAAATTCTTCCAGTTCCTGAGCAAGATGTACCTCAAAGGGTTTAGATACTACATTTTCCTAAGGAGTGGCCCTCTACATAAGTTAAGGTGGTTCCCAAGTAAGTGAACACAGATCTGCTAACCCTGGGAATGACCGTAAAAGTCTAAATTCAGTCTGATGCACAGACAGGTCTGCACTTGCACCACACGGAAAACTTGCAATAATTGGACTTAAAAGAGCAAATTCTCCCACCCTCTGACTTATGGGTGTAACTACTGATGCTTATTGTTGAGCAGGAACAGCTAAATTTTGAAATGCATTTCCCCCAATCCAGGTTTATATACAGAATCCATTGAATAAATGGTGACAGGAACTGTAAGTGCTTCTGGGAGTGTACGAGTAGTAGAAGTCCCTAAACTTCCTTCCATCATATTTGGATTCACTGTAATAGTCCTCATGCTCTGGTGCTTCTTCACAGGAGAAATCTCTAATGTATTACAACTAGAATTTACTGGTGTAGTAGGTAATCCAGTATTCCCACCTGCAGCATCGCTCCCATCGCCCTCTGTTTGTATCTAATTATATGAAGGTGTTTGCTCAGACATTTATATATCTAGAAGACTCTCACTAGTATCAGAATCACTATCTTCATTTTTCTCTCCAGATTCTCTTGTTGTATCCTTCTTGCTCTTTTTGGTCCCTCTTTCCACTTTTCCGCTTTGCAAAAATGGATATAATTTCACCCCTCTATTATGTCAGTTCCCCACCTTTCCTGCTCTGCATCCCACCTTGCATCTGGATAAGTATGCACTGCCTTTTTGACTCAACCCTGATATCTTTCTTTTTCTCATGCGTGAGCCGCACGCTCCCAAGCATTAAGCACTTCAAATTGTGTGGGTCTAGGTTGGGGGTTCATTTCATATAGAATTCCCCTCAAATTGTCAATAATTCTCAGATGAAATGTACCATTACATGGAAACACCAGTGCATCTTCTTTCTCAGTGATCTTGTGCCATTGTTGTAGCCAAAAACATAAGAGTAACCATACATGTATCACCACAGTGTCTTCAGGCGGGGCTTTCCCCCCCTCAAGAGGTATCTGAACATCTCCCCTAAACAAATCTCGCACTACTTTAAAATATTTCATTTTCAATAAAGAAGCATTCGTTTCAACACAAAAATCAATATTTTACAATACAATCTTTTTTTTTCCTCATTCACCTCCAACCCCAGACAACTAGCAATTTAGGAAGTTGCCCCGGTTACTTAATTTGAGATGTAGGCCTTCAAGATGTCACCCGCGTAACAGTAGCAAACAAACCTCGTTCCTGTTGCTGACCTCTCGTTGTCAAGGAGAGGGTGGTCACGCTCTCTTCTGATTAATTAAAACCAGTAACTGTTGCTGAGGCTCCTCCAAAATCGAAACTGTTAACCATGAGAGACCAGTGAAACCCAGCACAGTCTGAGAGTTTTCAATGAGGCTTAATCATAGGATCATGTATATTATGTAATTAGTTTGTTAAAAACAAGATGGATCATAGTTGTTCTAGCCTGGGGTCCAGTTTATCAGTCAGTCCCAAATGGCTCTCTTCCTACTATCTTTCAGCCTGGCCAAGTCCATCTTAGAGGTTTTATACAAGAACCACAACCAATCTGAGTGTGTGGGGGGTAAACTCTCAGCCCATCTTCTACATATTTCTCATCTAGCTAGCAGAATAGCATAGAATAGAAAACTTCTGCTCGGGCCTATGATTTCGCCAGAAATCCCATAAATGATGAGTCTGAGAGAAATATGTATTGGGTATCCCAAAATCTTTGTTAGAGTGTCACCAACTTTCTTCCAAAATTCAGTGGTTGCCGGGTAGGCCCAAAACATATGTGTGTCTGGGGCGTTTTCAATGTTGCATTTTTTTATAAGTAACAGGGGGACCCTTGGTCATTTTGGAAAGTCTCGCTTGTGATAAATAAGCCCTATGTGTGGTGAAATAATGGTTTCTTCTGAGCCATGCAGGTTTTACAACTGCGAACAAGGTGTTAAAAGATGTTTGCCATGGATCTGTACAGTCTGTCTCTGGCATAGAGTCACCCCACAGTTCTTCCAGTAAAGCTCGATATTACCACACAGAACCAGGATGTTAACCAGTACGTTAAAACAAAAACAAGGAAAGTTACAAGAAGTAAAACCGCACAGAGAGGTGGGAAACGGATCATAGTACAGGGATTAACAGCGCTAGAGCCCGAAGGGAAAGCCGATAGTGAAAACACCAAGTTACCTCCAGAGGGTAAAATTGATATAAATTATCATCAGAAGGAGGTTAATACTTCTGAAAAAGGAACCTCAGAAAGCAGTTTCTCCACCGCTTGGAAAAGTAGTGGAAAGGGCCCTAAAACCAGTAGAAAGAAGGGTCTCCCTTCAGAGGCGAAAGTCAAAATCACTCCATCATCAAGGTCTTACTTTAAAGCTCTCCCACAGGTTTTAGATGTGGTAAAAAAAGGGAGAAGTCCTTAGGAAAGAATCCGGGCAGACAGACACAGTAAGACAACCATCTTTAGAAACTAATGGAGAACATTGAGACAGGAAATACCCCTTCCTCCGCTTCCAACCTCACTCCTCCGCCTACATCTATAACAGCTACACATACTCAACCCCCAAACAAACTGTTGTGCAATTCAAATCATCAAGTAGATTAGAGACCTCAGAATTAGGCATAACTATGAATTCAGGACTAGCTATAGAGCATGTTGAAGGAGAGGACTCAAGGGTGGAAAGAGAAGGAAATAGGGGAGGTGAGATTGACAGCACTGGGGGCAGTATAGAAATCGGGAGGATACAGGAGATTCAGGAAAGGTAAGACCCCTCTCGTGCATCTTTAGAAATGTTATTTTCCACTATGTCTTCAGACATTAGGAAAGGGTTTGCTGTCTCGGTTTCAAACCAGGGGGAGATTAGACTCTTTTGTGAATCCCTTGAGAAAAAGTTTGACCTCCTTGACTCTAGGACAGTGGCTCTAGAGAATTCGGTAGAGGGGATTAAAGAAGATCTGGGAGTAGTTAAAGCTGACATTACAACACGTAAGAAAGATGAAGACATGCTCCGTGATAGATTGGACTCATTGGAGAATAACTCCTGACGTAATAATCTACGCCTCCTGAATATACCAGAAGGAAAGGAGGGAGAGGACCTGAAAACCTTTATTGTAACCCTCATAAAAGAATCCGTAGCAATCAAAGACTCAGAGGATGACTTGATGAGGGATATAGAAAGGATCCATAGGGACCCCTTCAGGAGACACCCCAACTGAACAAAACCTAGAAACATTTTAATTAATTTCCTGACTTTTTCATTAAAAGAGAGAATACTAACAGCTGCCATTAAACAGAAATCATTGACACCCAGAGATTTTGCCTTTGAGATTCTATTGGATCTCTCACAGGTTACTTTGGATCGACAATGGGAGTTGGGTAGGAAAATGGAGGACTTTAAGAAATTAGGGGCTGTCGTCCAGTTGAAATTTCCGGCACAACTGAAGGTCATGTTTAATAACTAAATGTATAGCCTGAAAAGTCAGTACAGGAGGCGGAAGAGCTCTTGGAAAATTTGAAATAGTTCCCCTAGGAATATTTTAGCTGTAGAAACTTTTATGGTGGTGGGGAACACTCACAATTTATATAAATATACCAGTAGAACATGATTTTTTTCTTGAAAACATTTTATTTGTCAATTCGCATATATCGTGCAGGGCTCGGCACACCAGAGTCATCTGCCAAAGCATACCCAGTACATCCATTACAGCAAACAACTTTAGTTTTTCTTCCCCCTTTACCGCCCCCATGATCAACAATACAATACATAGGGGCATTGAACGATGACACACCCCACCCCTAACTCCCCCCTCCCACTCCATCCCCCCCAAAGATCGCACAAGTCCATAGTACCTCGTCCACAGTATTAAAAAGAAGATATTCAGAAGGTCCTAAACCAGGCCCACCACCCCACTTGCTCCTTCCCCCCCTTCCCCTTTACAGGATCCTCGTCTTAAACCGGCAGCAAAGGTTCCTCTATCGCCGGGGGTTCCAGCCAAAGGCCTCGATACTCCGCCCATCTGTTCCATATTTTATAGTGTTTGCGCAGGCACCCTATGGCCACAAAGATGGGTTGCTCCAGACCCATGTGGAAGTCCAGGCCATTTTTCCACGCTGCCACCGATGGAGCCCTCGTCGCCTTCCAGGCTTTAACAATGTCTCGTTTTGCCAGGGTAAGGCCGAGAAGCATAAGGTGCTGTTTATAGGCATTGCACCCCACCCCCTCCATAACATGCAGCAGTGCCAGCCGCGGTGTGCGGGTTAGCTCCCAGCCGAAAACTTCGGAAAGACAAGCAAATACCCCCCTCCAGAAGCGATCCAGTGATGTACACTGCCAAACTGTGAGAATAAACATACCCTCCCACCGGCAACAGCGAAGACATTTCGGGGAGGCGATCATCGCCCCAATTGCGTCCTAGTAAAGTAGACCCTGTTGAGGTATTTGAATTGGACTAGGTGAAGCCGCATCCCTATGGCTGCCCCCCGGGGCTGCAAGGCCCTCCATCCAGTCCTCCTCTTCCAGCCCGCCCACATCAGCCTCCCAGTCCCCTCAGAGTTTCTGAAGTGTAGGGGAGCAATGTGTGAGCAGAGACTGATAAATACACAAAATCTTTTTGTCTTTTAGATAACCCATAAAAATTTTAGCTTCAATGGGACTTAACTCAGGAATGGACTCCAGACCCTGCAGGCTAGGGGATAACGCATGTCGCAGCTGCAGGTATCGTTAAAATTGTGTCTGGGGCATATAAAACTCCTGGAGATCCCAAAAGGATTTAATTGTTGTGTCCCTCAGTACATCGCCCAGGGTGGAGATACCAATGGTGTCCCATCCCCGAAACCCCGGAAGGGCCGCTAAGTGGAGCAGGCGCCCATTGTTCCACAGATGAGTCTCCCTGGTCAGGACACCCCACCACCTCATGCGCTGAAGCGCCTACCTCCAAACCATGAACACCACCTGTGTAACCGATGGCAGCGCGCCCCGCAGTTGCGCCGAGTACAAAAGTGTGTGTAGTGTGTGATGACCCATAAGGCAGCGTTCCAGAGCGTACACCGGATCCTCCCTAACCCCATACCACTACTCATTGAGAACCAGTAAGTGCAAGGCCTGATAATTGGAAAGGAGATCCAGGGATGCCACCCTCCCACAATTGGTGGATAAGAAGCATGTTTGTACGGCCACTCGCACCCTCCCTCCTTCCCACAGAAACTGCCACAGCACGGAATTCACTAGTCGGAACCATCTAGGCGGGATCGGATACGGGTGATTCTGCAGCTGGTAGAGAAGTTGGGGGAGCGCTACCATTTTGAAGATTGCTGATCTACCAAACAGTGTCAGGGGCATACAGGACCAGGACTTGATGTCTGCACGCACCCGTTCCCACACAGGTGTCACTTTACGCTCCCAGGCAGCGACCGGTACATCTGAGAGTACCACCCCCAGATATTTGAACCCACCTGCAGCCGACTGAACCGCGTTTGCCCATGAGCCCACCCTCGTCTGCCCACCCAGCACCCACAATGTGGATTTGCGGGGATTCATGTAGAGACCCGACCTTTCCCCGAAGATCTGCATTATACGCAGAAGCCGTGGCCCTGTTCTGTCTACCGCTGTCAGGAAGAAAAGGACGTCATCCGCATACAACGCTATTCTATCAGAGAGGTCCATGGCCCATTCAAAACCCCGTACCTGGGCATCTATGCACACCCAGGCCTCCAAGGGCTCCACGGCCAATGTGAACAGATACGGCGACAGGGGACATCCCTGCCGCGTGCCCCTCTGAATAGCAAAGGTGGAGGAGGCGGCGCCTGCTATGCGCACTGATGCTGTCAGACCAGTATATAGGAGCTTCACATAGGAAAGAAATCGCAGGCCCAGGTTGAGTCTAGGAAGCAGAGCAAACAGGTAGACCCAACTCAGGGAATCAAATACCCTGTCCATGTCTGCCAATATTAATGCCGCTGGTTCCACAATTCATTGAATCTCCGCAACTGCCACTTGCGCCCTTCTGATATTGTGCCGGGTAGCCCGCTGTGGCATAAACCCCACCTGATCGGGGTGCTCAAGCATCACAATATGGGTAACAGTCGATTGGCCAGTGCCTTTGCCAGAATGTTGTCCTCCACATTTAAAAGGGAGATGTGGCGATAAGAGGCGTGGTGCTCCGGGGGACGCCGGGTTTATGGAACACCACCACTTCCGCGTGTCTCCAGTCCGGGGGAAGCATACCCTTGTCCCGAGCCTCTTCCACCACAGCCCGGTAATGTTGGGCCGATTGTACGTTGTACCGATGAAAAAACTCGCTCGGAAACCCGTTGGGTCCAGGCGCCTCTTCGGGATTTAGCTCTCCCAGGGCCTCTCCGAGCTCCTTGTCCGACAGGGGGGCCTCCAGCTGGTCCCACTGCTCGTCCGATAGGGCCTTGGGTGGCAAATCTGTAATATATTTCTCAACTGTAGCCGCCGACAGACATTCCGGGGGGGCATAGAGGTCCACGAAATATATAGGAAAACTCTCCGCAATAGCAGGAGGGTCTGTAATCGGGGTCCATGCCGTATCCAAAATTCCCGGTAGGGCCTGGGAGTGAAAGGTGCCCTGACAAAGGCGATGCAACATCTTACTAGACTTGTTCCCCCATTGGTACACCCTGCTGCGGGTTGCCAGCCAGACCTGACGTGCCTCATCCATCAGCAGAGCTGCACACTCCTGTTGGGGCAAGAGCAATTGCCTCACTCCCAGGTCACTCGATGACTCACGATTCTGTCGCTCAAGTGTTTCTATGTTCGCCTCAGCGCAAATCAGTTCCTACCTACGCTGCCTGCGAGCCGCTGCGCACCAAGAAATGTCCACTCCTCGCAGAGTGGGCTTCAACGCCTCCCACAATGTGGTACCACTGGACATGGATCCCAGATTCCCAGTCAGATACTGAGCTATGGATTCTCCCATATGGGTGGTATATTCTGCATTCTGAAGATTCCACACCGCCAGATGCTACCGAAACGGCTGCCTTACTCTGCCACTATCCAATTCTATGAGCACGGGGAGTGGTCCGATAGACCCCGAGGCAGAATCTCTGCTGCCACCAGCCTAATAGCCATTGTCCAGGGAACAAATATATAATCCAGACTAGAGAAGGATTTGTGGACTGCTGAGAGGTAAGTGTAGCCCTGAGCCGCCCCATGCGCACGCCACCATGTGTCGACCCAATCCATTCCTATCACAAGAGCATGCAGTTTAGTCTGTATATCACTCCTATGACCATCCCCAACCCCAGTCCTGTCCTGAGCCACATTCATAACATCGTTCCAGTCAACACCCACCACCCACATTACATCGGGCATATCGACCCACAGGGTTTGCAACCGCTCGATTAGATTCCACTGCAAAGGAGGAGGGGCGTATACACTACCCAAGATCAGGGAGTCCTCTCCGACCCTACCCCGGAGAAACAAGTAGCACCCCTGCATGTTGGTCCATTGCTGCTCATGTGTGTACGGGACCCTGCGATGTATCAGTATGGCCACGCCTCTGGACCCTCTCATAAAGCCGTCATGAAAAACCTGTTGGAACTCATACCGCTGCAGGCAAGGGCCCACCGTGCCCATGAGATGCGTCTCTTGCAACAGAAGAATATCCACCTTCGCCCGCTTCGCATGTTGGATTATGGCTCCTCGCTTGACCTTGTCTAGAGCCCCTCAAACATTACAGCTTAGTATAGGAAGACCACCCTGCGTCCCTAGCCCACCCTGAGATGTTCTATCGATAGGGGGTTGCATCATTGTTCAACACGAATATTGAGCCTCGGTGGCGTGTGTGTAGCCTGTAGCGGTCCTGTGATGGATGTGCGACAATGTAAACAGAAACAACGCCTCCCCAAAAAAACCTCCCTATACCTCAACCCCAACACTGAAGTGTCTGTCGCGGCAGGACTGATCCCCAATCCCGAACAGGGGGATGGGCATCGCCCCAACCAATGGATCGCCAACTATCAGCCCATAACCATCTGGCAGGGCTCCCGCCAGCTCACACCTGACGGTAAAATAAGCCCAGTTCAGGACATCCCGGTAATCCACAGATAAAGTTCCGCTGCACCACACCGGCATCCTCCGCTAAGGTTCCAATGTCTGATCTCCCAGGGCCGGCCCCCCTCGGGAGGCAGTCTTGCAGGACTGCGAGTGCCGTCTGGACCTTGACCATCTGTTACACCTCTGCCGCTGACCGCGGGGGCCCCTCCGAGCTGTGTCACTCAAAGATGAGTCCGACTCCCTTCCCGGTGGGGTATTAGGCCTCACCCACACAGTTTCATCCATTCAAAGGAAGACCTCTTCTGGACTATCAAATAAATGAGTTCGGGAATGAAATACCACCCGAAGGCGGGCCGGAAAGAGCAGGGCATATGGAAGTTTGAGCTCTCTCAGCCGTGCCTTCGCGGCCATGAATAAATGGCATTGCTGCTGGACTTGCCGCGTGTAGTCAGGAAATATCAGTATACAAGTATTGTTGAAGAGCAAGGGTTCTTTAGCCCGGGCCTGCTTCAAAATGGTGCCCCTGTTCAGATAATTAAATAATTTGGCGATGACAGGCCATGGACGGGCCCCCACCGGAGGTTTCTACATCAGTGACTGATGGGCCAGCTCCACTAAAAAACACTTGGACAAAGACTCAGGAGTGTGCCAGCCCTCCAGCCAGGTCGTCAGGAATCGTTCCATGTTTCCCTCTTTCCAGCCCTCCGGAAACCTAACGAAACTGAGATTATTGCATCGTGCCCGCCCTTCCGCATCTTCGCTCTGAGCGTGAGGCCCTTTTGGACGGTCTCCATTGCAGCCACCTTTCGTTTCAGTTTCGTGACATCGTCCTCCACACCAGAGGAGGGTCTCGGCCTCAGATATATGGTACACTGCGTTGCATAGATCCTGCTGCAGTTGCATAACGTCTCCTCCGACTGCCCCTATTTTTGCATCCAACATATCCCTGGATTGGGTGATAGCATCCATAAGGGCTGCGTTATCCGGTACAGCTCCCAGATGCTCCAGTCACCGCCCCCGGGCCCCTGCTTGGTCGAGCCGCCACCTTCCTTGTCCCTGGTCATGGTTGCGCCTTGAACTTCCTAGACTGGCCTAACCCTGACCTAACGATGCAGCAACTCAAGTGAGAGCAGCTCCCGCGGACCGATCCGACTGCCGGGTGTTTACCCGCATGCACCAGGTCCCACAACTCTGGCTCTCCGAACCCCCCAAGGACGCAGAGCCACCTGGGCACATGGACCCTTGTGTACTGTTCAGCTAGCCCCCTAAGAGGTGATTCCGCTGAAAAGCGGGCAAAGCCCACACATCCGTACTCCACTCGCAAACCATGATGAGCACCCCCAGCAGCCAAGTCCTCACTCCTGTGGCCTGATCTATGGACCACCAAGAACAGCAGCGGGCCAGAGTAGTTTCCAGAGCGTGTGGCGAGATGCAGGAAGGCGACCCATCCCCTTGGTCCCTGCCTCGTGACCCGATAATGCCGCCGATCCCCTCGGTCTACACCACTCTTTAGGGTGGCCTCGTGGGCCACTGGGTCTTCCTTACCACCAAGGTGCCAAAGACACAATAGGCCCAGGATAATGCCATCGGGGTCTGGGCAGCCAAACAGAGCCTCCAGTCAGTCACCACACAGTCCCACTGCTCCATCACTCTCCCGCGATGACAAACAATGCTGATGGGAGAGGAATGCATTGTGACTCTGGGCGGAGGCCCCAGAGAGTCCGATGTGTTCAGATGAGGAGGGAAGGGTGGCTAATCACAGCAATGTGAGCCCATCCACACAGCCCGGCCAGGCCACCGTTCCCCGTTGTGTGACCAAATGAGGGGGGCCCCCAACCACCGCTGCTACACCAGGACCATAAAGAAACTGTCAAAAGTGACTGAGGGAGGGGGGTGCGAGGCAGCCTACCAATCCTCCGGTGGCTCCCTGCACGGCCGATGTAGCCGCCGGTCCCCCCACCACAGCACCAATGAAGGAGAGTACCTCGAGGAGCAGGCCCGCCGCCCCTATTGCCGGCCGCCCTCGCTCCCACGCACTTAAGCCCCTGGCGGGTTCAAGGATCGGCTGCCCCCATCGCCACAGGCACTTCGTCTTACCGCCGTGGCCCAGTTTGATCGCCGGATCACCCTGTCACTCTGCGGCAGGCCCGCTGTCCGAGTCTCCGGGCACTTGCACAGCTCCTCACAGCTGAGCGGGTCGCCCGCCTCAGCCCCAGGCCGCACTCCGCCACCAGATGCACCCTCCGACCAGGCCAAGCCCCACTCACGGCCCCCTATCTTCTTCAGAGGCGCCGCTCTCAGCTCCCAGGGCCCTCCACACTCGGGCAGGCCTCTCCCCCGCAGCAGCCAAATCACGGCTCCACATCGGCTCTCAGCTCCGTAGTTACACCGGTTGACAGAGTAGCCGGTGCTGAGCAACAGACATGCAGATTACTACTTCAAACGAACCATGATGTCAGGATCAATGTCGGATGTATGGCAGGCTGCACGGAGCTGGCTTAGAACGCTTCCGCCATGCTAGCTTACCAAACCACGCCCCCCAACATGATTTGAAGTAAACTGAGTCATAACCTAAGCTGACACAATTACAAGGGGGTTGAAGCATAACAGATAATATGAAGCACAGCAATATAAGTTTGAGAGTATCTTCATAGCGACACATGGGGACTAAAACCTATCGGGTAATAGTTAGGACAGAGCAGAGTGGAGTAAACCGGCAGGCAGAATCTGGACCTAGTCCAGGTAAATGAGGGTAGGGTTCTCCATGGAGGGGAGGGTGGGGACGAAGGGTAGGGACGGGGAAGCACTGGTGGGGGAGCATAAGGGGAAAAGAAGAAGAAAAAAAAAGGAAAATTCTCATTCGCCTTTTAACCTAGCAGTCCTTCTTGGTTATTGCCTTTGGTCTGGTGTTGATGCCTTGACAGATAGTGTACATCCAGAAATCAGTGTTTTTAACCCACCATTAGAAAGATACAATGTCTATCATGGAACATTAATGGCCTCCGAGTTAAAGGAAGAAGAGAAAAAATTCTCCAATACCTTTAGGACTCACCTGCACAGATATTCATTTTGCAGGAAACATATCTCTTGAGCGAGTAAATTAATGGTATCTGTGGGAAACTCAGATGGGTGGAACATTGCACCAGCTCCTTTCAAAGTGTGAATATCAGTGGCGTAACGATTTTAGTTAAAAAAAACAAGCAAATGGTGGCCTCTTGAATGCCATTACAGACCAAAGTGGTAGGTGGATCATTGCTAAACTATCTGTCAAAGGTTCTCTCATAACAGTAGTGGGCTATTATGAACCTAACCAGGATGAACCTTCTACGCTTAAAACAATTTTCTCACATCTTTTCCGGATACGATTATCCTAGCAGGGGATTTCAATATAGTATTGAATCAGCAAATGGACAAATCCCCAAATAGTATGGATAATGTCATATCCAAATCTAGGTCATACTTAAAAATTATGATGAAGCACAATGCCTTATCAGACAATTGCATGGAAAGCTCAGGTACCCAGCTAGGCATTTCATTCTATAACAAAAAACATAGACACAAATCAAGAATTGATTATATCCTGATTAGTAATGATCTAAGGGGTAAAGTTGAAGATATAGGTTATTTGACCCCCCCACCTCTCGGGCCATGCGGCAGTATGGATGGACCTAGATCTGTCAGGAAAAGAACAAAGAAGGGTATGGACATTCAACCGCACACTTCTCCTAGATGAAACTGAAACCCTTTATCTATACCAGAAGATAGAGTTTTTCTTAAATATAAATATAGGATCAGCAGAGCCCCATGTGGTATGGGACGCCCTGAAGTCAAAGTTGAGAGGTTTGGTAACAAACAGGACCTCCTATAAAAATAGACAGTACAGTGAGGAATTGGCATCTATTGAGAGGGCAATGAAAGAGGTGGAAAAGAAGATTAATGATGAAACAGACCAAACTATTTCCCATGCACATGTCGTGAAATTGAAAACATTAAAATATCTATTAGAGGACACCATACAGGTCAGGATCTCTAAAAGATGGGAGGCAAGTAAACTTGCACATTTTGAATATAGTGTAGGGGCTGGGAAACTATTAGCATGGAAAACCAAAATGCACAAAACACAATATTTTATTAAACAAATTGATAACGTGCATGCTAATTTGCCGGTAACTAATGATGAAGAGATAGGAGAAGTCTTCTATACTTTTTAAAAAGATATTTATAAGGAAGATAATGAGGTAGACAGCATATCAACACATGATTGGCTAAACCCAATTAATCTCACATCTTTAGATTCCGTCAAACGAGTAAATTTTGAGTCCGAGATCTCATAACAGGAGTTCAGGAAGGCGATTTCAGCTTGTAAGACAGGTAAGGCCGCAGGGCCATAAGGCCTTCCGGTAGAACTCTACAGAAGTTTGGGAGAGGCAGTAATTCCATTCATGACAACTCTTTTTAATAAAATCTTAGTTGAAGGACTTAAACCACATACTTCGTGGGGCAAAGCCAACATAATGCTGATTTTAAAAACAGGCAAGCCTTCAACCAAATGTGGGTCATACAGACCTATCTCGCTCCTAAACACACATTATAAGGTTTTCACCAGAATTTTGGCAGACAGGTTGGGTGCTGTAGCGGGCGGTCTGTTGTATACAGACCAGAAAGGATTTTTAAGAGGCAGGAACCTTTTTGATCTCACTCATGATTTCATTGGTGCCATTGATTTCGCCACAACTTTTTCACTTCCTTTGGCAGCAATGACCCTGGACGCAACTAAGGCATTTGACAGGGTTAATTGGAACTATTTAGCGGCAGTGCTGGAGAAGTTCAATTTGGGCCAAAATGTTGCCGTACTATTAGTCTCATAAATAGGGACCCTTCAGCTCGGCTTGTGATTAACGGACAACTGACCAAACCTTTTAAAATTAAAAGAGGAACCAGACAAGGCTGCCCCCTCTCCCCCCGCCTATATGATATGTATACAGAACCATTCACACAACTTCTTAGGGAGGAGACACGTATTACATCATTTAAAACTGGAACATTGGGGAGGAAGGTAGCCCTGTACGCTGATTACATATTAATCCTTTCGTCAGATCTGGAGTCATCTTTTCCTCTTGTCATCAATATAGCGAGGGACTTTGGTCGGATTTCAGGCTACGATGTCAATGTAGAAAGAACTGAAATCATGACATTGAATCTGCTGAGATGTCGACACCAGACTAAAGACGAGATAAGGTACTTGGGGGTGAAGATAGTTCATGATATAAATAAGATTGCAGAGACCAACTTTTTAAATATCTCAAGACAGTCAAAAACGTATGAAATCTTCGACACATCTTCCCCTGACCATCTTATGCAGAATCAACTTGCTAAAGATGGTAATGCTGCCAAAAGTCACCTTTCTTTTTAATACCATCCCTCTATACTTTGAGAAGCAAATAATTGAAAATTTCCAGCAATCTATTAATTCATTTGTGTGGGCCTAGAAAGCCACTAGGATATCCTGGAAGAAATTGAGACGAAGGAGGGAAAAAGGGGGTCTTACATTTCCGGATATACAATACTATGCTTGGGCTTTCCAGTGAACCCACTAAAGAATGCTGTTAAATTCTCCGGATCATCAGAGAGGGGGGTAATGTTTTTGGCTATGTTGGAGCAAGTAGGGCTATCGCATGAAGGTTTTCTTTTTAAATATGGAGATCAGAAATTCTTCGAGATAGTAATGCTGAAAGTCCTATGGAGCACAGTTTACACATGGGCCAGAATTAAAAAACTAATAGGTCTAGAGTACTATTCAAAACCAGCTCCATTGTGGGATAGTCCGGGCGGACCAAGTTGTTTGAAAGAAAAACTGGTGACTCCTCTAAAAACAACCGGGTTTCTGGTATGGGGAGACCTAACAGCAGAGGGCTCACTAGTACCTTGGGCATTTCTTGATGAAAAACTGGAGGAGGGTATGTCCATATTTCAATATCTACAACTAAAGAGTTGGTCACAGAGGCTTAAAAAGCCTATAGGCCTGGGGAATACCCTGGAAGAACATCTAGTACAGAAGCCAGTAGGAAAGAAAGATGTATTGTTCTTCTACTGGGCTATTGAAGAGGCCATAGATGGAGACTTCAGATTAGCTGATGAACTGTGGGGTTTACAATACAATCTAGTTCCAAGTCATCAACCAATAACAGCGCGGCATCAGGTGATGTGAACAGCCAATAACAGCGTCACTATACACCAATAGAACTATATCAGCATGGCACACTGTGATAACAAGTTCACTCCAGCAGCTCACTCTTCTTACAGTTTTCACAAGTGCACTCTATTCAGCAACACGCTTGCAACTAAATGCAATGCAATAGCAAAAAGTAACAATTGTATTGTTTACTAAAAATCAACAGAATTCAGTAATGCAAAATAACACAAACACACATTCAAATAAAACCTCATCCTATGGGGAATCACTCTGACCAGCGCAGCTTGCTCTGCGAAAAAGGTCTGCCACTCAAATCATACCTCACTTTCACAAAAAAACAAACGTCCTTATCTCATTTGGGCTTTCGACGACGTCTCACGACAACTCTCACAAAACCTCAGCAGACAATTCCAATACAATGTCTTCTACACTTTATAATATCATCCCACTGTCTTAAGCCACGTCGGATCCAATAACAACTTTTCCACAATAAGCGCTACACTCACACGATCATCTAAAACATTAGCACACCATATCACACAATCTCCGCAGGATACCACACAATTGCCACAAACACTGCAAGCTAAGCCTAAGCCGTTTGCATACAACCATATTCATACTCACTCATCCACTGTTACAACTTGCTCTTGACCCACTGGAATATCACTGACACCAATTCCCCAAATTGAAAAATGGACACTAGGGACTGAGATTTGACCTGGACTAATATAAAGCAACTGTTTTCTAACCCCTCTACTTCAGGTACTAACCATCCTCGGTATGCTACCATCTGAGAACGCTTAGGGACATTTCTTCCAATTTAACACTGGTCATTATAACTTGATAGTAGCCTGAGAGGAAAAGGGGTTAGCGACAAATTTGAATCTTAAGTTACAGTGTGACCATTAGGACCACACAATAAAGGTCTGAGTCAGTAATTTGAAGTTAAAAGTTTTATTACAAACTCAAAGCCGGACTAATATGAATCAATCAATACATTTTTTTTAAAAAAATGCTATAAAAGTACACAATTATCAAAGGAAGACCAAAATGGCACACAATATTGGTTCTCAACAGCAAACAGCTTATAAGAATTTCAGTTGCAGTTATACCAAATATAAGAACATAAGATTTGATGACTAGATGAATGGTTTTGCTTTATTTTCAATCCTTCTCCTCATACATGGGAAAGCTTTGCAACATCTACTAAACCCTGCACCAAACTAAGGCTATGAAAACCGTATTGAAGAAAGGAAGCAAGAAAGGTGGCAGCATCAGAACCTCTGTCGAAGTTCTATAGGTAAGGAGTCATAAATGGCATGAAGCCACACAATCTGAGATAACAAGAGAAGCCTGTACCTCTCCAAGTCTAAAGGTAATCTGATGGCAGCATCAGAACCTCTGTTGAAGTTCTATAGGTAAGGAGTCATATATAGCATGAAGCCACACAATCTGAGATGACAAGAGAGGCCTGTACCTCTCCAAGTCTAAAGGTAATCTTAACAAACCCAAGATGGGTTCACTAATGAATACACACAAAGAACATTAGAGAAATCCGACCTCATACGCATCTTAGAACTTTTCCAGTTCCCAAGAAAAAACTTGCCAACTGGAACACTACTCCCATATGCCGGTCTCCACTTCTAAGGCGTCCTTGGATTCCTCCCTTCATCTGATAGTACCAACTGGTAACATTCCCTTTGTTATTCATTAAAATCATTCAATCTTGCCAGTTTTAATTCACCTGACTATCTCTGAAATACAATGTGCTTTTTACTTGATAATGAATGCCTTTGGTATGCACCTGCAGAGGAGAAAAACATGCAGAAAAACAACTTTTATATTAGTATTAAATGTCTTGACTGTAAGCTTAAGTCCCTCAATCACGCTAACTTAAAAAAAAAATGAAATGCATATTATTTCTGCAACTTCCATTTAATCAAATAAATGATATCTTTAATAAAGGAATCAACTATATTACTTTACTCGTATATGCAGCACAATGAACGAATACATGTATTATTGACCAAAAATGACAACTGATCATAATGTATGAAAAGAAAGCATTGAATACATATATGGTTCATTCTCACTAGTCCCTGGTGAATGCACTGCATTAAATGCATTTTAGCACACCACCTTACAATCTAAACCTATAGAAGATTAATATCAGCAATCCTGATGTCTCTGAAAAAGGAAAAATGTTAATATGCATACACATATATGTCAAAACACAATAAATTCACCCTCTATACCTTTAATGCACCGTATCTCACTAATATTATTGCATGACACCAGTACATAAGTCCAAAGGTAAATATGTATATGGCTTAGCCAAACATAAATGGATGGAGCCAAAACTATGCTACTCCAGCCTAATAACACACCCTCTAAACTATTCAAGTCATTGGGGCTATTCTATCTATCTCTGGTCCAGACTTCACTTCATTGTCCATATTGGGCCTCCGGTATCTTAGAGCAACACGCTAGGTTATTTCTATGACCATCAATCAGTACATTCCCATTTTGAAATCAGGAGTATTATGGGTACATCTGAGGAGTGGTTCAGAACTATAAAGAGTGAGGGGGACTGAGAGCAAGGTGTGTAATCTACCTATTAATTGTTGTGTATAGTTTGTGTTCCTAGTTCTTTTCATATAAATTTACTATTGTTTCTAAAAAAACAAAAAGGGTCTCCAAAAAGGGTCTACTATAACATGGTTACTTGGTCATTGATTAATGCACTCATCTATTTAGTTTCTGACATGCGTGGAGAATTTAAATCATTAGGCAAAGAGATAAGAACTTATTTTGCTTCTAACTGCATGAATGCATTGTGCTCATAGACAGTGACCTACAGTACCTAGATTCAAATAATGATACTTTGGTAAAGATAGTTCAGCAGATTCTTGGTGGTATGAGTGATGACACAGCTAAACTAGAAAGGAACAATTAATACAGCCTTCAATTTAACTAAGAAAAAAATTAATCCACCATCAATTTTCTTGGGTGGATACTACCGGTAATCATCTAGAAAACCCAATTTTCAGACGGATAGTGAACAGCGTGTTGCATGCTCACAGTGACCTGCCAAGAACTCTGAGTAGTAGCATTCCACTTGTGGAATTAATTAGAAAGAGAGGAATTATTCAATGGAAGTAAAATTAGTTGAAGCAGAAGGAGATACCGCTAATAGACTTGTCATAAGAGAATATCCCAAAGAGAGAAGCACAGTGAAGGAATGGACTTGATAAAACACAGAGGAGAAGTGACCAGTCACCAGTAACTCTTGGGTAATGGCATTTTGAATTGTCTCATGATGCTGTGCAGGAGGGTTAGGAAAGGGGTGGAGAGGTAATGTGACACCCAGGATTGGATCGGGGTGCCTGGCTTCTAGAAATTTCCACCCCCACTTAAAAAGTCTTGCACAAGGGACATAACCCTCTCTTGGTTGTGCTTTTTGCTGGACACTGGGACTGGAGATGGCAACAATGGACGACTGGAAGAAGGAACCCTCTAATACACATCTGGACTAAGGACTCTGACTACAGTTGATCCCAGGGCCTGTGGGGCTCTCCCTAGGGCCCAAGAAGTTGGTCCCCTCAAACCCCCTAAGGACTACGTGGGGAAGAATTGGAGTTCTGTGTCAAGGAAGATAGAAGCATCAGAGGAGAAAGTGGAGAAAAGCTGGTGCAGGCATCCAATAGAATCAACTCTGTGAAAAGTTTGACCACCTTAGAGGCCAGTAGGTATACAAAAGGTGTGCAAGATTGCCAGGGCTCACCACCAGGAGCAATATGAGCCCACAAGAATGCAAAACATACCAACAAGGCCTGAGATATGATCAGAGCAGGAAAGGAATTTGAACTTTGACCCCCTAGCATGCTCACAGGGCATGTGGAGCTTATCTGGAGGATTGAAAAATACCCCCCAGGTTGGGACAGGGCCCGTGGGTCACCACACAGAGAAATTGCAGTTTCATACCCTGGGAGAGAATGGGCCAAATTTGATTTATGGTGGCCTGGGACCCCCAACTCTGGACCCCCACCACCGCAAATGAAATGGTGAGCACTGCCAGGCCCCCTGAGGGTCACAGGGGGGGCCCGGGATACCCAGCTCCAGGACCCTTCCACTTAAAAGGAGCAAGGGGAGTGCCTCCGCAATTCCCCCATCTGCGGCAGCATGGGAAAGTACTGCCCCAGCAGGGAGCCAGCCAGGGGTGGGCTTTCTGGGCAGCCCGCAACATTAGTAGCAAGCTGGGTGCCCGGGTGGAACTGGGATTCCCCAAGCTAAAAAAAAGAACCAAGATACAAAGGCACACCAGAAACAAGTATGTATTCAAGCTCCCGAGGGACACCCCGTAATGCCCTACAGGGCTGGACCTTGGCTAACCAATTTCACCACCTGTGGTGGCCCTAGGACGGGGGATCCACCACAAGTATGTAAAAGAAATGGTGAGGGAGCTGCAGAAGCACTGCAGCTCACCCTGAGAAACAACAAGGAACATTTACCAAAAATGAGACACTAAGTCTACAGGGTCAAAGGAAAGATGATCACGATAAGATTCCCAAACAATGTTAAGCACTCGCAGGCTGGAGCTCTCCAGCTGGGAGTGCAGTGCTCTCTAGGGGCTGGGCCTGTGGCTGCAGTTTCTGTGGCCTAAAGGATGTTAAAAAAGGCAAGGACACATGGAGTAGGTTGAAAATGCATTGTTTAAAAGTGTTATTCACAATGGTTTGAAAGTGCTTAAAGTAAAGATGGGTGTCATAAGGGCCTGAATAATACTTTATTGAAAAGTGCTAAGCATGTTGGTTTTGCCATGCTTTATTTAAGAGTACTATTCACCATGGTCTCATGTGTTTCTTCATTCAGAGATGTTATTTACAATGCTTCATTTTAAGGGTTAATAATGCTTATGGTAGTGCATATTCCAGAAAGGCTACAAGGCTTTATTGATGATCATGTGAGCACCTAATTGCAATGCGTGGTTATTCATAATAGGCACAGAGGGATTATAGTTACTGAAGTCAGTGATGGAATGGAGTATTACCAGACATGCAATTCTTGTCTTGAAATGTGATAACATTCACCTAATGTAAAGTGACACCCATGTATATAGTTATATGCTGCAATGTATATGGGGAGGGGGCAGTGTTGTTTCTGAGGTCATGACCCTTTAGGGGTCAAATGCAATGTTGCCAAAGGTATTTCTACCAGCCTCATGTATATTTGCAAATGACTACATAGTATTGAGTAGTGTGTGTGTAATAATTGTACAGATTGGACAGTTATTTATTGAGTGTGATTATTGCGTGCTAGTGAATGTTGATTACTAGCCCACACGATCTCCATTGAGTAGTCCTTGGACGGCTCTGCTTCATCATCCTGAGAGAGTCAAGCGCTACAATGGGATGTTTGGTTCCCAGGGGTGGGTAAATATTGTGCAGGACACTCAATTAATGGCCCGTTACTCTACAGTACACAAACCAGCTCCATCTCAAATCACTTGTTGACAACTGCGCCTGTTCACAAAGGCAAACTTACAAGTGAGTAAATCGACATGCAACTTTACTCTTACACTTTTCAGTAACTTTACCAATTTAGGCAATTAACCATTTATGAGTGTAAACTTACATCTTCCTCCCCCTTGAAAAAGGGGGTGGAGCCAAAATTTGCAAGTGTAAATTTAATAAAGCCTGATCTTCCAAGGGCTAAAGTAGAGGGCAAGTAAAAAAAGATTAAAACTTGAAAAAGCATTGAAAAAATATTTTTATGTGAAATATATTCGGGTATGTTTTACATTTAATATAAAAATGTCAAACAAAAAAACTGTTAAAGTACTATACATTTAAATTTTAAATGTCATTATTTTGACTATAATAATTTAGAGTAAAATTATTTTCCAAAGTTTAAACTAAAAAAAACAACCTAAACTTACAAAAAAAGAAGTAATTTTATAATGTATTAATAATATTAAAAGTAATTAATAGAATTAAATAAAAATATGTTGTAATAACATTAATGTGACAATATTTTTAAACGTCAAATCTTTAATAAAATATATTACAATAAAATAAAATTATACCGTATATTTAGATAATTTTGTAACATTAAATTACATTTATTTATATTTTTAATTTTTGTAAATAATGTAATTTAATTTACATTTTTTTCCTACGGTGCTTTAGTTTAAGTCCCTACCTCCATTATTTTCTATGGGAGAGTGTTGCAATATCAGTGGTAGTCCATGTGTTGTTGAGGGGTTACTTCAGCTGTGACCTGGAGTAAGTTTAGTACTATGTTTGGGTTCTTTTTAGATGTATTAACTTTATAAGTGCATTTTGTGAATAGGATTGGGATTTACACTTTTGTGAGTGGATGCACGTACCTCACCTCTACCTTAACTCCTCCTTACTTTTCCCTTCCACTTTATAAGTAAGTAATCGTCATCCCTGCCGCTCCACATCCCTTACTAAAATGTATACTTTTGGGAGCAGAGACTCTGCAGTTGGGCGGAGATCCCTACACAGAGAAAGATAGGCGTTACCTCCGCTTATAGGTTTATGAATAGTATTTTGAAGTACATTAGTAACACAATATTACTAAACGTAAAAACATAAAATAAAATATATTTGCTCCTGCCTCCTCATTTTTTATCCTATATCGCACTCCTCTGACTTTAGGTAGGTTTGTGCTAGTCTTACAAATACCACCAACAAAAATGTTAAAGGTTAGAAATAATCTAATAATAGAGGGGTTGCCAATTAAATCATGACCTTCCAAAAATATTGCTTATTCAATTTCCCCAATCTGTAACTTTTCATTCAATTAATATATGCAAGGGGGGTCCTAATTAAACAGCAAGCAGCAATTACCAGGTGGAAGCTCCGGCTGTGAGGGAAACGGCTGCGGCGGGGCAGCGCAGCAGTGTTTCCAGCGCCGTGAGGGAAACGGCTGTAACCAACTACAATACCCAGGTGCCCCAGCAGCAGTACAGCGGCGCACGGTGACGCTACAGCCAGCGCCCGGAGGCGCTACTTAACATCAGAGCACCTCCCGCCCCGCGGGATGCGCGCGGGCGGCGCCGGGTGAAGCCCGGGACAAAGGCGGGGCCATCTGTGGCCATCAGGGCCCAGAGGAGGCCGGGTCGGGACACTACACTTGGCTGCTGACATGGGTACGCGGAAAAATGGTACCTGTGGAGAAGGAGAGGGGACTAAGGCAAAAGTTGCCAGAAAGTCAGGATCAATTATTTCATATCTGACTTCGGCTGTGGGGGTATTAACTGATGAAATAGCAAATGCCGAGAAGGAACTTGGACTGGTAATGCCCCCCTCAGGGGACGCTACTCCAGATCTGACTGAGGTTGTATTACCACCTAGGATTCCCCTGGACCCTGTCATATTGATTAAAAAACCCCCACAAGGGCTAAGTAGTGTTGGGAGGCAGCCCGGGGAAGCAAGTTACAGGGGAAGCAGGGTCTATTCAAGATACCCCGGAAAATTCTGCAGGGCCACCCATGGGCACTATTGGGAAGCAAAGGAAATTGCCTAAGCCACTTAATAAGCGGACACACGGGGCAGAACAGCAACCCCTAGACAGTATTGTTACTGACCGCCTGGAGTCACTGGTGGAAGAAATGTTTGTATCCCGACTGGAGCCTGCTCTCATCGGTCTATGTAAGAACATTGTGGACTCATTGAACTCTTGTGTTGCCAGTTTGTTGGAAAAATGTACTAAGATTGATAAGTTTATGGACAGGCATAGGGATTGTTGTATGGGGGACACGCAGGGTCAGGACCAGCACCTAAGCGAGGGGGCTAGGAGAAGACGTTCAGTATCAAAGGATATCGTCGTAGTCGAAGGGTTATCCACTGTTGCACCTAAACCGGGGCTGGCAGGGGTACAAAATATATTACCTGTCTTTCAGCCCTTAAATTCTAACACTGCTAAGCCTAGTGTGATTGAAAGTGTAGGAACAACCCATCACAGGACTAACCCCAGTGTTAGTGTGGGTGGACAACAGGGGAAGGGCCGTACGTTATATCTCCCCCCGGATTCAGCACCATTGGTGGCGGTGCTGACGGGGGTTCCTCCCTTATTTAGTAACTCTGAGGAATCCACACGAGATCTTTTAGAGAGGACAAAAAGGTGGTGTGTCCAATTCAGTAGTGGTAACTCTGACATTGCCTCCAAGGTTATCATGGCTAGATGGGTCAGTTGGGTGGGGAAGCGGAAAAAGTGCATTGCTGGGGACTGCGTTTTGGTAAATTTTAACAGCCCAAACACCGCAGACAGGTTATTCTGGGATGCTTCTGACATCGGAGGAGGGGGTATTAGGCCACTCCCTCTGGGATATTTCTACCCGTTGGTCCCTAGTATGCATTTACCCTTATCCCAACAGAATAAGCAAATTCTTAGACCCAACCGAAGGACTGATGCCCCTTTAAAGACTGTGGGTGGAGGGACTAGGGCCTCACAAGGGGCAGAGAATCTAGGAGAGATCCACCCCAGCAACCCTGATAGAGCTTCCACAAATTGGGTGACTGATTTAGCCTTGTCAAACCATTTTTCTTCCTTATCAAATATAGAGGATAATGATTGACTACCTGATAGACACATACAGCCAAGAGAGCCCATTAGGGGCCAGGGGTGCCCATCCTCTTGTAAAATTTTAAGTTGGAACGTGGCCGGGATCAGAACTAAGTTGAATGATGATATGTGGGTAGATCTTGTTAAACAATATGATATTATAGCCTTACAAGAGACTTGGGACACATCTAACAGGCTCTTTCTGGATAGTTATTCTAGTTTTGGAGTAAGTGCTACACCGGGCCTAGGAGGGAGACCGAAGGGTGGTCTCGCTATGTTTACCTCCTTAAACCTAATTGGTACGTTCTCTATGGTAGATACTGGGTCCAAAAATGTACTAGTGCTTGAATGGGCTACGCAGGATTTACACACTATTTTATTAATTAATTTTTACAACACTATGGACACGGAACAGTTGAACTTACATTTATGTGCCCTGGCGAGTTTTTTAGAGGACTATAAATTAGCACATGACACTTTATTCGAGATAATCATGATGGGGGGTTTTAACATTCATCCCTGAGGTTGGAAATGCGACCTGGAGGATAATGACGGTCCTTCCGGCTCGCTGATCCCACATTTCGAACATAATAGGCAGGGCGAAGCATTAGAGGATCTGCTAGCAAGCCTGAATTTGTTTGAGGTGGCATCAAGGGGGGAAGAAGGGGGTCCCCACATTTAAGGGGAGAGACACGGACACCGTTATTGATTTTATATTTGTCTCCTCTGAAGTAGCAAATAGGGCAATTTCGTGTGAAGTAATCCAATCAGGGTTTAGCGATCATAACCCAATAACTCTGGAATTTAACTGGGGAGAGGCTACCAACACAAGGGAAAAATTACCGAGTAAGATCGCTCATTTGACCCTGAGAGATCAAGGGAGGAGACTCAAGTGGGATAAGGTGATTCCAGAAGCCTTTATGGAGGGTTTGCTTCTAAAGGCTGAGGGCCAACTAGGGATCTGTTTGGATAGGTCAGCCCTTAGTAGTGAGATTGTGGGGGCCTATGTTGCCATCTGTTCCCAGATCGAAGCAGATCTGAGGGTAGATGACAAAAAGGGTCTAAAGAAGCCAGTAGGGTGGTTTGATGGCTGTTGCTCCAAAGCTCATGGAGCCCTCTTACAGGCTCTGAAGCAAAAACCTAGAGACAGAGCACTAGTGGCTAATTTAAGGAAGGCTTACAGAATGGCAATCCTCAATAGGAAACAGGCTATTAAATCTGATGCCTGGAATGACCTTTTGTCGGCAGATAGCCTAAAAGATAGCAGTAAATTCTGGGCAATCATTAATCACCCTTTCTTCTCAGGGGAAGAGATTGGTACGCTAGACTGTGTGATCCCGGAGGAAAAATGTTTATCACATTTTAAAGGGATTTATGACAGTGAGGGTAGTCCTACTCAAGAGACACCTTACGAACCCATACAGTCTGGACCCCCGCTTCTATTCCAAGAAGCGGACGTATTTAAAGCAATTTCAGAAATGTCCAAACACAAAGCCCCAGGCCCGGATGGTGTCCCAGCGGACTTTTAATTTTAACAATTGTTTTTAACGCGACTAGCGAAAACGGGTTTCCGGCATCGTGGTCAACCTCTGTTATAGTGCCAGTATTTAAAAAGGGCAGAAGGGATGACTTCGCCTGCTATAGGCCAATCTCGCTGATTGACTCTGCAGTTAAGATCTTAGGCAGAGTCATTCTAAGCCAGCTGAGGGATTGGCTGGAGAAAAGAGGGGTTCTCTCCAACCTGCAGTATGGGTTCAGAGAAAAGAGAAGTACCCTAGACCAATGTCAAAACCTACACATGCTGATAGGCAAATATACTCAGGCTAAAGAAGGGCTGCTTTACTTTGGTTTTATGGGCCTTTCCTCAGCCTTCAACCTGGTAAATAGGGCGAAGCTCTGAGCCATTTTATTAAGTATAGGGGTTGACCCTCCCCTGGTAAACTTTCTAGCTGCTCTCCATCAAGGGCTGTCAGCATCAGTTAGGGTGACGAGAGAGGGCGGACGCACTAGTCACTTTAGTTCGAGGAGGGGGGTCAGACAGGGCTGCATTCTGGCACCCCTCCTCTTCACCTTCTATATAAATACCTTGGACAAAAACCTGGAGGGCGCATCACTGGATGTTCCGCGTATGGGAGGGTCTGCAATACCGGTCCTCCTGTATGCGGACGATGCAGTGCTCCTGGCTAGGACGGGCCTTGGTCTCCAGAGGCTCTTGGATTCCTTTGGGACATTTATGGACTCCCTAGACCTCAAGGTTAACAACTCTAAGTCCCATGTTATGATTGTGGGAAAACATCCAAGGGGGCAAAAACTTAAACGTTTTTTTTGCGAAAGTGTGGAAATCTCAAGGGTACCTGTATTTACGTACCTCAGGGTTTTATTCGACGAGAGAGGCACATGGGGCCCACAGCAGAAGCAGAAGGTGAACGTTGTTGCTAGATCGACGGCCGCACTTATGGGTTTTGCCAAACGCTTGGGGGGGGGAGCCCCATGGAGGCTCTTTTGAAGGTATATAGAGCAAAAAGTTTGGCTATACCCACGTATGGGGCCTCTTTATGGGGCTATATACCTCAGGAGAAGATCCAGACAGTCGAGAATAAATTTCTACGAACCCTCTTGGCGGTCTCACAGTCTACCCCCACATTCTCAATTCATACTGAATTGGGGTTGGGACATGTGAATGATCAGCTGAGGGTCGCCCCGTTGGTGAGCTGGATTAATACTTGGTTGAATAATGAGATCTCATTGAACCATTTCATACTGAGAGATTGCATGGGCCTAGAGAGGGTGAACAGGGTACCCTGGTTAGCGTATATAAAGGAAATGTTTTTTAAACTCGGGCGCCTAGAAATTTATGTATCACCAGAGCTTATTAGGAAGACAGATTTAACCTGGGTAAAGAAGAATGCCTTGGGCAGGCTAGAATTGGAACGGGAAGAACGGGAAATGAGTAAATCTTGTGTCAGGGCTAATTATGCATTGTTAACATCCAGGACACTAGAACCTTATTTGAAAATCGTCACAATCCCTATTCACCGACATCTTTTAATTAGATTCAGGT
Source organism: Lissotriton helveticus (assembly GCF_964261635.1). NCBI lineage: Eukaryota > Metazoa > Chordata > Amphibia > Caudata > Salamandridae > Lissotriton > Lissotriton helveticus. The sequence goes on from NC_136067.1 coordinate 1,535,921,132, forward strand.
TTGGTACGATTTATTTATTGTTAGGGCACTTCCCAGTCTGGGGTAGAGCAGAAACCTCCCAACCATGTAGCAGCGACAACTTCTCTACTCAAGACACAATGCATTTCATTATGTTCTGTGAGCATTACACCGACCTCAGGAAAACTTATTTAAAACCGTTACTGAGGGATGCTGGGTTTCTACAAGTTAGACCCGCCTTGACTTATCTAAAACTGCTAAACAATACTCGGGTAATGTTTGGGGTTGCAAGCTTTTTGGTAGCAGCTGTGCGGAACAACGCCAAGAGACTAGCCATTCGCATTAACCAAGACTGATCTATTTTATCATGTTGCCCAGTTTTAAATATTCCTGTGGGGGAGACTTTTTGAAGTGTTTTTATCAGATGATAAATTTGTACTGATGATCGTTTGTACATAAATTAATGATAATGAATTGTTATATCTCTGCTTTTATGATTTTTAATAATCGAATAAAGTGTTCTTGACTGACTGACTGACTGAATATATGCAAAGAATGCATATAGCCTGTGAATAAGAAAACAACATTTTAATGGGGCAATCATGTAGGTTAGCTAAGAATAGCATTTACCAAAAAGAATTTCTGATTAATGAATTGCAGTTTCCATGGTCATGTAGAAATGTAGACATACTGAGGTGCAAAATGAAATAAATATTTCATCAACATTAGTGAGTGATCAGCAGCAAGGGTTATACGTATCTATTTCCAAAATGTTTTCAAGAACATCTTTGGGCTAAAAATGATTCATTGAAATTCTTTGGACTAGATACTGTGCAAAGACACCACAGACACCCATGTGGTAGAAACAGGACTGACACAGAGAGGCAAAGAGTAAAAAACATTATTGTCCTAGCCCGAAAATGACAAGAATATATCATGAGAGGAGATAAATGAATTGTTTCATGAATGTAGGCGTATTGTAAACAGTAATCGATGGTCAAATTTGAACCTGAAAGTAATGGTACTCTGTGGCAGTAAATTCAAGGACAAGGACTGCTACACATTATCCATGAACATCATATGAAGCAGAAATTAAAACTGGATCTGAAGAATTGTAAAAGCAGCAGTGATTGGCTGTCACTACGTGGTGATGTAAAGCATTAGTGGGAGTTTATGGAATCTGTAGAACAGCACTAATAAAAAGAGTTCCCTCCCACAGAACATACAATGGGGAAAGAGAAGCAGAAAGGGAATGTTGCAGAGAATGGAAAGACATGGCTACAAATGCAGCAGATAAGGCAATAGGTGGGATTGTGACAGAGGACGTGTCAGGTGTGGTCCTAGAACCCCCTGACCCTTGAAACCCTTCATGTTAGCAGTGACAGATTTCTATTGACATGCAGGATGGCTTTACCTAAACCTCGCTAAAACACTTTGCAAACTCCCACTTTCCTAGAAATAATACAATGCACAAAATCACTGGATCCGTTTTTTCACTGAAATCAACATTTTTTACACAACAGTTGAAAATGTTGATTTTCCAAACTTACAAAGAAAAGAAAATTGAGATTTGAATACAGACACAGAGGCTCAGATTACACACAGTCTCCTTTATTGCCACTTCCCACAGCAGCACAATACCCGATTAACAGAACCTTAAACATGTTATTTCTTCTTAAATGCAGCTCCTTTAATGCTGACTTCAAAGAATGTCAGTTATTATTTTATGATGCATCCATAACTTTTTTCCTCTTCATCTTCATCAGTTCTTCTCTATGCTCCTTCAACCTGGAAAGTATAAGACATTAGATGTTTTTTAATTCTAGCATGACTATCAGAAATCTGTGTACCCTATCTGGACAAGAACATTAAAAACACCTGAAAGCCACAATAACAATAAAATCATATCACCAACTAACAAAATCTACACTCCTGGAATGGAGGGACGGATAACCAACTCCTCTGTGTCATTAATAACATCTAGAATTTCATTTCACTGCAAGTTTAGAAAAATCATAATTTAATGTCAAGACCAGAAGTTTTGATTATGTGCATGTTCAAAGCACTTTCACCACACATTCAGATGAATGCACTACAGGTTTTAAATAAAGCTTTTCAAATATAGATACCTTTGACCAACCTGCAGAATATAAATATCTTCAAAACAGCCTCCAATAACAAATGCTTTTGGGGGTATTGAGCGTTGTGGAAAAAAAAAAAAAAACGTTGTTTATTGATTTAAATCATAGTCATACAGTACATGATTGGACGACATAGTACAAATTCTCAGCCATATGATCTTACAAACATTAATCATGGGTGCACCTTACACATCCTCCACAAGTCTCTCCTGCCTATGCATCTCCATTGCAACTGTAGGCGACACACAAAGATCTCCCCTATATTTGTTTCACTTTGACCACTTCATGTCCCATTTCTTGGGGCATCCCCGAGCCTTGTATACCTCTGTCTCTGCCAGCATACATCTATCCATTTCTGTAACCCACAGGGTGGTACGAGGCGGGTTTGCACTCCCACATCCCTTAGCCAATTCTCTCTTTGCTAGCGTGTATCCCAGCGTAGTGAATTGTTACTTGACTTCAGTCAAGTTCAAGGCCTCCCTAATATTTAATATTCCCAACTGTTGGGTCAGTTCAATAGCTTTCCCCAGGGCTGCGCACATACGAGTCATTGCTCCCTCCCACAAGGGACGTATCATGGGGCAGGACCACAACGTGTGATAGAATGTGGCTTTCTGGTCACAACCTCTTACACAGCGATCATCGGGCCTAGACCCTATTCTAGCTAGAACAGTCCCTACCATGTTTGATCGGTGGAGTATTCTATGCTGAATCAGTCTAAATCTCTGGGTGATTGCCGCAACGCATGGGAACATTAGAGTCGCCTGCCAGTCATGGTCCTGTATTGGTCTTAGATCGCTTTGTCACCGCTCCCTAAGTTTCCGGAAATCGTCTTGTAGGTTATTACTCAGCTTCTTGTATGTCAAAGATATTGCCTTTGAGTCGAGCTGCCCATCAAGCAAACGATCCTCCAGAGGTGACGACTCCAGTATATCTTTGGGAGATGGGAACGCTGTCTGTAACGCATGCCCGATTTGCATGTATCTGTACATTTCTCCCTGTGTCCGCTTATACTGGTTCTGGAGCTCCCTAAAGGTCAGTATTGCCCCCTTTTTAACCAAATCCCTCACTGTAGGCACCCCGATCAGATCCCATTTATCAAACCCGGGCTGGTAGCCCGGCATTCCCAGTTTTGGAGTAAACCACAGTGGTGTGGCTAGCGAGAGAGTGCCTGTCCAACCCAACCGAGAGGTAACTATATGCCATATTTCTAGGGTGTGCTTGGTTGGTCCAGAGACTAGGGTACTTCCCCTTATTTTTCCTTTCTGCTGCATACAAGGCCCCCTGGTATCCAGAGCGGTCAGTTTGGTATCTATTAAGAGAGTACGCCGGGTCATCCTGTTTGAAAATGGAGTGAGGAAGCTGTTCGGCTTCAAGCAGGTAGCCGCCGGCTGTCTAAGACTCAGAGTAAGGTGGAAATGCGGTACCAGGGATTGTGTGCACAACATGAAGGTGGACAGATAAAAAATTGAGAATTCCATACAAGTTTCCATTTGCGTGATTTTCCATGCTTCATTGTAAGCAGAATATATACCGGCGTATATGAAACGTTTTTGACGTGGTTTACGAGGTCCAAGTATGAAGTCTGGTACGTTTTTAAATTATGAAGAGAAGTGACCCTGTATTGATATTTGTCCTGATGAAGGTGGTTGTTGTACATTAATTCAACCCTTCCACCGAATCGCGTCGACGCCTTTGCCTTATGAGAATCCAAGAAACAAAGGGATATTAGATAAGAAAGAGGACAATATATTCCTAAAGATATAATGTATTGTTATTGGATCACTTGGATGTTTTAAAAGATTATTGTTACTTTACTGTGTCTGCTTACACTCAACTCCTGAGGCTTGAGCCGGGAGGATTTTTAATACCATTGCTCTTTAGAATTTTATTACTTCCCTGTGTGTCCTTTCCCTCCCCCCTGCACTGAGCTTTAATAGTGCATACATTGACACCTTAGCACCGATCAAGGTAAAAACGAATCCATTTGCTGGCGAAAATAACCGGGAGACACTACACTTGCCTGCCCTGGGGGTGCGGTCGATCCTATGACCGTCATCACTCGGGACTAAGGTAGAACGAGAGTCAGGCAGCGGCCATCTTACTGAGGGCTCGCGCTGCACGTCGCGCTGCACGTCGCGCATAAAATCAGGGAAGGCTTGTGAGTACCTGAGACTGCTTACACTCAACTCCTGAGGCTTGAGCCGGGAGGATTTTTAATACCATTGCTCTTTAGAATTTTATTACTTCCCTGTGTGTCCTTTCCCTCCCCCCTGCACTGAGCTTTAATAGTGCATACATTGACACCTTAGCACCGATCAAGGCAAAAACAAATCCATTTGCTGGCGAAAATAACCGGGAGACACTACACTTGCCTGCCCTGGGGGTGCGGTCGATCCTATGACCGTCATCACTCGGGACTAAGGTAGAACGAGAGTCAGGCAGCGGCCATCTTACTGAGGGCTCGCGCTGCACGTCGCGCTACCGAGCGCATAAAATCATACGTATATGGCTCCGCGCAGCGGACGCGCATTGCGGGCGCGCCGGACGCGCGCCGGAGTCAAGCCAGAGTCCTGCCCGTCTGCGCCCGTCCGCGAACGACCGGGGCGCGGGGCAGGACATCCTGGCCCCGCTGATACAGATCTGGTGACTGACATGATGGAGGATCAGCTGCGAACCCACTATCCTAGTGCTACCCTATTAGAACTGGGTAAGATCGCTAACAAACCCTGTAAGCATTCCATTGACCCTAATAGGATCCCATCACATTGTAATATATGTAACTACTCATTTAGCACTGTTCCGACCCGTAATGCCCCCCTGCCCAAATTAAAAATGCTGTTGCTAAACTGTAGATCCATGGTAAAACATAAAACGGAAATACGAGATCTACTGCAGAAACGAGACTATGATGTGCTGTTTCTCACCGAAACATGGTTAGAGGAATCCTCATCCCCCGATATCTTAGAGACAGTACCTTTGAGTTACAGCCTACTAAGAATCGACAGACCCAAACAACGCGGTGGTGGACTTGCACTGATTTGCAAAAAGGAATTAGAATGTTCGCTCACTAATAAAGCCATCATTAATAGTGAATGTGGGACTTTTTCTATAAAACTGACTCCGCTGATGACCGTCACTGGTCTCCTTATATATCGTCCCCCTGGCAATGCAACCCCTTTTTGCAACCAACTTATAGAAACAGCTACTCAACTGGCCATAAAACATAACAACTTTATGATTTTAGGTGACTTGAATCTTCACTTTGAAGACAATAATGCTAAAGAGGCTCAAATACTTAAGACAGCATTACACGCGTTGGGCATAACATTGCTATCAACCTCCCCCACGCATCAACAAGGCCACCTTCTCGACCCTGTTTTTGCCACCTGGGAAGGAATTGAAATGTCCCCCCCGGTCCCAATAATCTGGTCTGACCACCATATAATTACTTTCAATATCCCTACTAACAAAACTAAGATGATTCCCAACAAACCACTGTATACTAAGCGTCGAAATTGGAAAAACTACACCCCTGATCGCTTGACCAGTGAATTAAAGAAACTCCCTCCGCCCATAGGACAATCCTTACAAGACACTTGGAATAATTACGAATTATGGCTGAGTAAGGCATTAGACAGAATCGCCCCGTGGACTTCCAAGCCCCCAGTCAGGAGAACCAAGTCTGAACCTTGGTACTCGGAAAAACTAAAAATCGCTAAAACTCACTGTAAAGCGACAGAACGCAAGTGGAGAAAAAACTACTCTCCTGAACTTAAGGAAATCTATAAACTGGAATTAAAATCATACCAGAAAATGTTAAGAGAGGAAAAAAGCACCTTCTATCAGACAAGAATTGAAGAGGCAACCAACCCCATGAAAGAACTATTCAGCATCTATAAGGAACTTACAGATACTACAAGTCTAGATATGCAGGACACATATTCAAATGACATATGTGAACAAATAGCTGATTTCTTTGTCGAAAAAGTGGAGAAAATACACGTTACTTTTCCTAAACCCTCTATATCAGGAAAGGAATCGCCCCCCATACAAAAGAACACCATCACCCGATTTACCACACCCGACAAAGAAAATCTGATCAGCATTATTAACAGTATCCACTCAGGTTCCCCTAATGATGTATGTCCTCTAGTAAAAAGTAAAGACATCATGAATAATGTTCTTATTGATCATATAAGACACATGATCACCCTGTCCTTCCAAGAGTGCTATGTACCAGAGGCTTGGAAGACAGCACAAGTCATTCCTCTAAAAAAAAAAACCTAACATTCCGATCACCCAATATCAAAATCTCAGGCCTATCTCCCTCTTGCCGCAATGCGCCAAAATTATAGAAAAAATAGTCAACAAACAACTAATGGCTTTTTTAGAAGCAGAAAATGTACTCCATCCCACTCAATCAGGTTTTAGACCTGGCTATTCCACGGAATCAGCTGTTCTATATTCCACGGAATGTATTCGCAAGATGGTGGACGAGGGTGAGACAGCAGCGTTGGTCATGCTAGATTTAAGCGCAGCTTTTGACACTGTGCTACATGCCACGCTGCTGTCCCGACTTTCGGATATTGGAGTGAAGGATCATGCACTGGCTTGGTTCAGATCTTTTCTCACCAAAAGATCATTTCAGATACATTGCCCACCCTTTAAGTCATCCTCTCGCGACGTGAGCTATGGGGTTCCACAGGGCTCTAGTTTGAGCCCCACCTTGTTTAACATCTATATGGAGCCCCTGGCTCGAGTCGTAGAGAACTTTGGGGTGGGTATTGTTAGCTACGCTGACGACACCCAGCTCATGTTTAAGCTTACTCCAGATAGCGAGAAATTTGCCACCAATTTCTCTGGCTGCATGGCTGCTGTCGCCACTTGGATGGATAACAACTGCCTCCGTTTAAATGGAGATAAAACGGAGGTGTTAGTGGTAGGGAACAAAACTTCAATATGGTCGCAGGCTTGGTGGCCTACTACTCTGGGCGACTTCCCCCACCCAGTAGAAAAAGTCAAAAACCTAGGGATTATGATTGACTCGGATCTTTCGGGAAAATCCCAAGTCAACAAAATAATAGGTAAATGCATGGGCACGCTAAAAATCTTGCGAAAAATCATCGACCTCATCCCTACTAAAGGAAGAAAAACTATTGTGCATGCACTTATAACACCCCACTTGGACTACGGAAACGTTCTCCTACTAGGCCTGAACCAAAAGCAATTGCACCAGCTTCAATGCATTCAAAATGCTGCCGCCCGCATGGTACTGGGTCTACCAAGAAGAACATCTTCCAAAGCGGCCTTGTCCAAACTGCACTGGCTCCCTGTTAGGGAAAGAATTAGATTTAAAAAGCCTTTGCTATGCCCATAAGATTGCCCACAACAAAGGACCTACCTATCTAAGACATCTTCTCACTATCCATCGCCCAACCAGAGACCTTAGATCCTCGGGAATGTCACAATTCAAACTTCCCCGTATCCATAGAGCGAAAATGGGTGGTCGCTCCTTTCGCTTCCTTGGAGTAAAACATTGGAATGCCCTCCCTGTTCATTTGAGAATGGAACCTTCAGAAACTCTTTTTAGAGCCCAATTAAAAACTCACCTCTTTCCCCAATAATACTTCTCTGCACTTTTTCTTTCTGCTTTTCCGCTGTGAGTTTTGTCGGCAGTCAGCGCGGGGATACACAGTTGTGCAGCCATGCGCTCTATAAATGTTTTATTATTATTATTTATTATATATCCACTGATTGACGGTCACCAGTTTGGCCGCCCAATAGTGTCGCTGTATATCGGGGAGGGTGATGCCCCCATCGTACCAGCTTTTCGTCAGTTTCTGCCATGCAATCTTAGGGGCCCTTCCATCCCATAGCAGCGTGCAGACCTCCATTAACAGCCGTGAAATACGAGTCCAGGACTCTGTGAGGGCAGTTTTGTAGCACATAGAGAAAGCGAGGAAGAGCCAGTATCTTGAAGAGTGCGGCCCTCCCCACCAGTGTCAAGGGCACGGTCCGCCAGTGCTACACGTCCGCTCGCAATCTAGCCAAAGGTGGGGCCAGGTTAGAACTATAGAAACAGGCTGGGTCGGAAGTGATAAAAATACACAAGTAGCGGAAACCTTCCTCGGCAACTTTTATTGCACAGTCTGCCGGGAGGCGAGGCACATCACCTCTCAGCATAAACAGTACTGACTTGTGCCAATTAATTGCGTACACCGAATATTTACCAAAATTCGCAAAAATATCCAGGAACATACTGATCGATCTGTATGGGGATGCTAGATAGAGCAGAATGTCGTCTGCATATAGTGATATGCGGTCTTCAACTCCGGTTGCCCAGCGCATTCCACGCACCATCACGTCTCTACACACCCGGGCCACCAGTGGCTCCAGTACGAGGGCAAAGATCAGCGGGGATAGCGGGCATCCCTGCCTCGTCCCCCTGCGCAAGTCGAATGTTCTTGACGTAAACCCATTTACTCTCACCTGTCCCAGTACTCCGGTATATAAAAGCTGCACCCAGGCCCTAGCCCCATTCTTCGTAGCACTTCAATCGAAATGGCCATTCTAAGGAGTCGAAGGCCATAGAGGCATCAAGGGATAGCGCCGCCGCGTCTTCTACAATGTATTGTCTACGGGCCATCATGTTGTGTAGACGGCGCAGATTGAGGGCAGTGTTGCACACCGGCATGAAGCCGGATTGGTCTGGGTGGACCAACCATCGCCAAATCTATTTGCCAGGACTTTTGCCAAAACCCTAGTCTCTACATTGATCAACGAGATTGGCCTATAAGAGCTACAGCTCTCCGGTGGCTTACCTTTTTTGTGAATTACTACAATGGTGGCCACCCGTTGATCCAGCGGTAGCATGCCCTCCTCTAACCATTCTTCATACATGGCTTTAAATGTGGTATGGTCAGAGACGCAGTTGCCTTAAAAAATTCCACTGGGATGCCATTTGGCCCAATCGCTTTTCCTGATTTAAGTTGACCCAGGGCCCTACCTATTTCTTCACTTGATAGGTCTTGCTCCAAAGTGTCCCTATCGGCCTCCGAGAGCCTTGGCACATTGCTGTCTAAAAGGAACTGGCGAGAGTCCTCCGCTGTATTGTGTGTAGAGGGGAGGTACACCGTTTCATAGTAATCAGCAAATTGTTCTGCTATATCCCTCGGGTGTGCCACCGTTTCACCTTCTGGTGTTTTCAACTTATGCACCGATCTGGAGCCCTGCTCCCGCCTCTCCAGCCACGCCAGCATCTTGCCCGCTCTGTCCCCAAGCTCATATATCCTATTTTGAGTTGGACGCTGCTTAGCCACCATCAGTTCCCTGGTTTTTATCTTATATTCATCTTGTTTTAGGAGAAGCCTATGACTTTGGTCAGGCGAGGGATCCTGTGAGTGTTCGCCTTCTAGATCAAGAAGATCAGATTCTACTTTGGTCAGGAGTTCTTGTTTCTTCGCGATATAGCCCGTCTTTAACGACAGAGCTTAACCTTTTAGCACCACTTTGAATGCTTCCCAAAGTGTTTGTGTGGAATCGACAGAGCCCACGTTTTCAGTAAAATAATTTTCTGTGTGAGTGCGTAGTTCGACCCTTATATCTGCGATGTGTAGGGGCTATGGGTTGATGACTATAGTGGAGCGAGGTTGGCGCTCCCAGAGCGTATATTCCATACAGATCGGGGAATGATCGGAGATCCCTCTTGGCAGGACCTTATATTGGGCGAAGTTGCCTATGTCGGACATTTGTGTAAGGAAATAGTCAATGCGTGAGAGGCTCCAGTGGGCGCCAGAAAAAAAGTGAACAATTTATCTGTGGGATGGAGTATGTGACCCACGTCTGCCAGACCGAACGCTTGTACAAAGTCAGCCATGAGGTCATTAGATGTTTCTCTTGACTTTGGGAGGTGGCGAAATATGGTATTGTCCAGAGGCACATTATAGTCTCCCCCATGATCAGAGTACCTTCCTGAAGTCTTGTCAAATTGGTACCCAGGTCTTCCATTGCCGCCCATAGCGGGTGGTAGATAAACAGATATCACATTAATACCCTTCCTGTCCCATTGGGCCTCAACTCCCGTGAACCGCCCCCCGGTGTCAGCCCATACTTTTTGAACAATTAGGGGCGTTTTTTTTTTTCTCTAGTATGTCTGTACCCCTTAACGCTGCAGTAATATTTGAACATTCATACTACAAAGCATAGTTTTCCTCTTGAAATGAAATAAACAATCCCAACTATACCCTCCCACCCTAACCCTCTCATCCCAAGCTCCTGGTCTGTTGTATGGTATTGCCATTGGTATCCAAGGGGGGTCTTAACGGTATTTACCTAAGGGGTCTATATGTCGCTAAAGTGACTGAGTGGGGGTCTGGGGTTCAGGGGCTTTTAAGCATGTGGTCAAAAAGCTGTTCATGGAACTATGTTGTCAGGGTACCTTGCAGGGGCAGGGGGTCAAGAAGTTCAAACCCGTGTAGAATGACATCCCAGTCCATTGAGAGGGGTTGCTTCCGGAGTCCTTTCTCTTCCTCCCTCCTTAGGGCTACACTCTCAGCTTTCCCCCACTGTATCATGTCATCGTGCCAGCTGGACAACCTTGGGCACCTGGGGGACTTCCATATCATAGTAAGAGCTCTGTTTGCTAGGACGAGGGCCAGGTCTGCAAATCTCAATTGTACCTTCAGTTTACTTGTACGTCTGCGAAGGCCCATGAGACATTCCAGAACATTAGCAGCAATGGGAATGTGTGTGATCTCACCCAGGCATCCCCGGACGCCATCCCAGTAGTCCCGAATACGGGGGCATGACCACAGCATGTGAAGGAAGTCAGCCTTGTCTCCTTTACAATGAGGGCAATTATAGGGAGCCTCTGGGAACATACGGTGGATCCGCTGTGGGGTGAGATATGACCTGTGTAAAACCATGGTCTGATAAAATTTTGTCTAGAGTTACGGGACACTCTCTTGGGGTGTTCAAGTAAGCACTTCCAGGCTTTGTTGGAAATTTCAGTAGTGGAGTCCTCGGACCATTTTGCTCTAAGGGATACAAGCGTTGCTGCGGCCTGTGTGCGAACACCTGTATATAGCCATCTGACTAAGTGTCCCCCATTCCCCATATAATGTAAGAGGTGGACCAGGGTATGTTGTGGGGGTTCAGTACGCTGCGGGGCCCAAGTGTTTTTAATGTAATGGAAGACCGTAGCATGCAATAGGTATAAATGTGCAGGTGCCCCTGTAGTTTGTAGAAAGGATTCGTGATCCAACAGGGTCCCATCTCCAAAAAAGGCCCCAACATCTTCCACGCCGTTCTCCACCCAGCCATGGATCCTGTTCCTTGTAAGTCTGCCCTGTGGTGTGGGAATACCCAGTAGGGGAATGTTCGCCGAGTATGGTGCCGTTTTAGAGGTATATGACAATGCCTTTCTCCAGCACAATAATGCTGTCTTCAGGAGGGGCGGACTGTCAGCAGGAATCTTAGCTTTAGGTAAGAGCAGGGCATGTAACGCGCCCGATCCAAGTCCCTAGGTGAGTATCCCATCTCCTGAGTCCAGTAGGAAAGCCATTGCAGTTGGCTGGCGTAGTAGTTGGCCCTGAGGTCAGGAACCCCTAAGCCTCCACAGCCAGGTTCCAACTGGAATTTTTGTAAACTTACTCTCCTATTGCCCTTCCCCCATATAAGCTCCACGAGTATAGTATTCAGGGTGTTAAAAATAGGCTATGGGATCACGATGGGCAGGTTCACAAAGTAAAAAGGAGACGCGGAAGCAGTACCATCTTTGAGATGGCAATGCGTCCCATGACAGATAAGGGCAGCGAAGTCCAAAAAATCACACTATTTTGAAGCGCTGTTATGGCCTTCCCTAAATTGCCATCAAGTTGATCAGTCTGTGTGCGGTAGACCTGGATACCTAAATATTTAAAGGTAGTGGGGGCTATCGGCAAAGTATATGCGCCAAATTGTATGTCGTCAGGGCGAGGTGTGTCCTGGAAGAAGTAGACCAAAGATTTCCTTGGGTTTATAGCTAGGCCAGAGACCCTTTCAAACTGGGCAAAGATATCTGGAAGAGGAGCATTGTCATTGGTCAAGTCGCGTAAGTACAGCAAAATATTGTCCGCACAAATTGATATGAGATGGGTCACACCATCAATGGGGATCCTGAACCGGTCTGCTGACTGCCTGAGCGATATTGCCAGGGGCTCTAGAGCAAGAACAAATAGTAAGGGGACAATGGGCACCCTTGTCTGGTGCCCCTGTGTATAGTATACTGACTCGAAACATGTCTGCCAGTACGGGCCCTCGCCGTGGGGAAAGAATACAATAAACGCACCAATTTAATATAGGTATCTGGAAATCCAAAACGTTGGAGTGTCGCAAACATGAAATCCCAGGAGAGGGAATCAAAGGCCGGACGGAGGTCTAGTGCAAAGCATCCCACAGACTGGTTTGCGAGGGGGGTAGCCGTCATAACATAATGTAGATATCTCATGTTAAGTGATGTACTGCAGTTCGGCAGGAACCTGCATTGATCCCTGTGTATGAGACTATTGAGGTAGGGTTGTATGCGGTTAGCAAGGGCCTTGCTCAGGATCTTGTATCTGTCACCAATAGGGAGAGGGGTCTATAATAAGACATGTCAAGGCAGTCCCGTCCCGGCTTGGGTATCGAGGTAACCAAAGCTTGCATGGTAGATTGGGGTAGGTGGCCGGCTTCTAAAGCAGTTCTATATACAGTCTCCAGTATGGGCACTAATGTATCAGTGTATGCATGGTAAAATTCGATAGGCAACCCGTCAAGCCGGGTGCTTTATTACGATTCAGTCCTTTAACCGCAGTTTGGATTTCTGATTGTGTAATGGGACAGTTTATTTCTTTTTGTATCGCATCTGGGAGAACAGGGAAAGTAAGGTCCTGCAAAAAGTCTGTGATAGAGGCGTCCCCCACTATTGTGGCTGCCGCAAAAAGGGTATAAAGGTGTGTAGAGAAGGCTAGATTTATCTCCTGTTGTGTGTGGGCCATACTGCCATCAGGTTTCCGAATTTGTGTCATTACCGGTGGGTCTGGTTTGTCTCGCACTAGGCGGGCTAGTAGTGTTCCTGTTCTATCCGCTTCTGAGTGTTTTCGCTGCATGTATGCTCTATGATCAATAGTCCATAAAGTTTCTAATGTCTCCGCATGGTCAATACAGGCCTTTTGCAGAGCTGCTTTTTTGTTCGGGTCTGTCACGGCCTTCTGTTCTAATGTAGTCATTGTTGCTCAACTCTGAGCAAGCGTTGATGTGTCTCCTGTCGGGCCTCCACAATCTGCCCTATCGATGCCCCCCGTACCACCACCTTAAATGCATCCAATTCTATTAAGTTAGATGAGGCCGTGTTCCAATTTTCTGCTAAGTAATTTGTGATGGTAGTGGAGAGGGATGTTCTGAACGGAGCATCTTCTACAATTGCGGGTGTAGTTTCCAGGTGGGCACCGGAGTTGGTACCTTTCCCCAGGTAAGTGTGAGCTCTAGGGGAATATGGTCCGAGAATGTCTTTGTTAGGTAAGTAGACTGACTGATTTGGGCATCGATGGAGGAGGAGCATAAGACTCTATTTATACTGGTATGGAGACTGTGGACGGGAGAGTAAAAAGAGTATTTTTTATGTGGAGGTGCATGTGCCACCATGCGTCATATAGCGCCCAACCATCTGCCCGTGTTGAATATGCCAGCAAGCCTGCGGGCATTTGTGCCATAAAGGGGAGCGTGGGATCAATCTAAGTTTGTGTTAAGGACAGTGTTCCAATCGTCTCCCAATACCCCAGGGCTGCGCTTAAGCGGTGAAAGAATTGATCCTGATGAAAATTAGGGGCTTAGGGGCACATGCATCATTGTAAATTGCATTCGTAAATGGTGCGAATCGCAAAATTCGGCCGTTTGCGAATGCAATTTCAACTTTTGGGATGCATCATCATTTTTGTACTTTTCGCAATTTAAGAAATCGCAAAATTCGATTTCTTAAATTGCAAATGCATTTAAGGAATCTCAAATTGAGATTCCTTAAATGCAATGCATCAAACTTAAAAAATTTGCGATTTCGCTAATAAGGGGAGCAAATTACCATGAAGTTGACCTTCATGGTAATTTGCGAAAACTTTGAAAAATGCACTAAAGTGCATTTTTCAAAGTTCCATTTTACACACACACATGCCCTTGGGGCATGTGTGTGTGCAGGATGTACTTATAGGCAGATTTCAGGGGTGCAACAGGGTGTCCTTTGGACACCCCTGCACCCTTGAAATTGCATTCTCAATTTGCGATTCTGTAATGGAGAATTGCAAATTGAGCTATTTTTTTAGCGATTTCTTGATGCATTGCAATTTGCAATTCCTTAATTGCGATTCCTTATTTTTCGCAATTAAGGAATCGCAAAAAGCAATATTGATGCATGTGCCCCCTAGATGCTACCCAGAATCACCAGGGTACCATCTAGTGTGCCCTTTAGTAGTACATATTGTCCCCGATCGTCAATTCGGCATTTCAGTTTGGTAAATGGGACCCCGTGGCTTAACCATATGGCCGTACCCCTAGCAAATGCTGAATAGTTAGTAGAGTAGATCTGACCTCGCCATTTTTTATGTGTTTTCTGTGATTCTGACTCAGTCAGGTGTGATTCCTGTAAGAAGACTATGTGGGCATTGCGTCTTAGTAAATAGGCATGTACACTGTGTCTTTTCTGAATAACCCCCAACCCCCGTACATTCCATGTCAGTATGGTATCAGACCCTAAGGTGGTAGAGGTTCCGTGCATATAATGACATCTTGGGTAGACCCCCACAGTAGGTGGAGCCAGTTTACTGAAATCGACCAGGAGCTCCTCATCCCCTTAACACTAACAAAACGTGGCACAGCGCTGGAACTATGCTGGGCCCAACAACAATTTACCACAATCTCAAAACAGATAACGATGCGTATGCTCATAGGGGGGTCGCTGCCATATACCATGTTCTTGTTCTTCTTGGGGTCAGAGCCTCGGCGGCTCAACGGAACCTAGTAGGGATGTGTTATCGAACATGTCCAAGACATCCCTATCACATGAGTACACTGGTGCAGACTGAGGTCTGCCCTTCTATATAGTATCAACAAGTCAGTTTAGACCTGGGGGCCAACTGTCGGCAGAGATACAACAAATGACCAGCCCATATTATACAAACATACAGTGTAAAACACAATTTTTTACATTACTAATATCCATATGTAAAAGGATACAGGGGTCGCAGGGGGCCACGGTCAGTGTCTGCCGAGTGGAAGTGCAAAACACCACAAGTCCCTCCAGGGTCGTTTCCTGTTAATGTCAGGTCTCTGTTGTCGAGTAAATCATCTGCTGCTCGTGGTGTGATGGTAGGGAATAAGTTGATGCTATGTTCTGAATCCGAGTTTATAGTGCTATCCTCAGTGTCCATGTGGATCCTGGTAGGGTCCTCTCGAAATGTCTCAGCCATGGCAAGAGCTCCTTCCTGGTCACGTTTTTGTTGTGCACGCGATGGTGCACTAGCGCCCTTGTTCTGAGTAGAGTTCTGTGTATGTCGGTGTCCTAATCTCCGTCGTCCGTCTGAGCCCTGCGAAGAGTTGTCTGAATGGCTGCCCTGGCTCGAGCCCAGACCCAGGACCTCCAGCCATTCCTCTGCGTCCGCCGAACTTTCAAAGAAGTGAGTTTTCTTGTTGTGTATGACTTTCAGTCTAGCTGGATATAGGTGGGCGTATTTGAGTTGTGCTTTCTGGAGCCTCTTTTTTACTGCTTGATATGATGATCTCTGCCTTTAGACCATGACCATGTAGTCCCGGTACTGCGACACGTGATGGTTCTCATATTGAATCAGCGGCTTTTCCCTTGCCTTTTGGAGCAGTAAGTCACGGTCCCTATAATTCAGGATTTTTACTATGAGGGGGCGAGGTGGCGCGGTGGCGCTCCGGGCTTGGGTGCCCCTGTTGGTATTCTATGAGCCCGCTCCACACAGTAGTACGGTGATAGTCCTTCCGGTGCAACATTATCCCTGAACCAGACTTCCATTAATTCTGCGGCCCTGGCACCCTCTCTGCACTCCGGCAGGCCAATTACGCGGATGTTAATGCATCTGTTCCTGCCTTCTGCGTCCTCCACCCGGTCCAGGAGACCCGTCACCTGTTGCTGTAGTTGATAAATGGTTGTGGTATTCGCAGTTATTCTCGGGCCATGTCTTCAATGGCTTGTCCATGTTCCTTAACGGAGTCAGCAAGTTTGCAATGATCCGCCCTCAATAAGGTGAGGCCTGAGGTAAGTGAGCCAATCTGTGATTCCAATCCTGCTCTGGAGTCACAGATTTCCTTGAGTATAAGGTCCAGTTTATCGGGTGTGTCTCGGGTGTGTCTCCGGTAGATTCCAGAGATGTTCCTCCTGGTGAAGGAGGCCGGTCTAAGGACCCCGAGACGGCAACAGGGGTGCTCGCCTCCTGTTGTCCAGTCGATGTTTTTGACCTGGCTCTGCCCATGTTGTATCCTTTTTGACCTAGGTTGTGGTGGGTTATGGCCCTTCAGGACAGGCAGATAGGGCGAAAAATGAAGGAGGTGTCATCGCACCCCGACCCCGCAGCATGACCTCAGCTGTGAAATGTCCACATGCAACCTGGTCACTTGACTCAGAGATGCCCCCCAGGAGCAAGCGTGGATGTCACCATGAAAGGTCGTGTTGGTGATGCTCTATTCGGCCCGCACCTTTAACAGAGGTCCTGATTACTGAGGAGGTTCCACGGAGAGAAGCAGAGGAAGGGATCTCCTAACTGGTGCCTAGTTGAGGGTATCCCACTGGAGATTTCATCATGTGCAAATAAAGGCAGGGGAGGCCAGTGTAGCCCGCAGCGAGCGCACAAGTCACATGCATTCAGGCAGCACCACAGGGAGGCCAAGCAGATGTGTTGGGCCGACTACCTCCAGACCGCCACGTCTTTCCGCTCAGGTGTAGAGATCGTTACTGTTTGGGGAGAGTCAGTCGGGTCTCTCTAGGGAGCACTGCGGTGAGGCGTCAGTAATAGCGTGGGATCCAGCCCACCACGTAGCCATGCAGGGAAAGAGAAGAGCTGTCCAGGGTTCAGTGCAGCAGCGTGATCACAAAGGAGCGAGGATGGGGTCCAGGGCATCTAAGGGACAAGGGCGTGAATGAGTACCAACTTCACCCTGGCGCAGTCACATTTTCTTTTTGTGTTTTGTTGCTGTTCGCCCGCTTGAAACAGTATAGTCCGGTCAGAGAATTGTCCCCGTTATGGTAGGTAGCAGATTTCCACAACCGTAGCAATCAGGCCGCACTCACCACCAGTTCGTAATATCCCATGGGAGGGAGGGCCAGCAGCGCAGGACCAGGAGGTCTGGGGTAATCTACAAGTTGAATCTTTCTACTCCCTCAGGGAGTCGCACAAAATTAAGAAAATTCGTAAACATTGGTTATAACAAGCAAAAAAAAGTGTGCAACTGATGGACATAGAAAGATGTATTCAGAGTGTCTACCCCCCATAGTTAGCACCCACCCAAAAATAAGATGAATTTGGAAGATATTGCCCAGATCACAACGAACAAGGCGCAGACCTTAGCATACACGTCTGAAGAGGCAGAACAAATCTATGGACTGATAAAAGAAACTAGAGCCTTCAGCCCACAATTAAACACGGCGAATCAATTACTAAAACAGCTTGAATACATGAGTAAACGTGAAATCAGTAAACGGTTACATGCTACGACACTAATACATTATCATCGCAATAAACGTATACCAAGAGGTTTAAGGATTGCACTTAAACCGATGTTATGCAGGAACAACAAATCCTTTCTCAACAAGTGGTATCAAATACTCAATAAATGCAGCTTAGATCTGATCTTGTTGATAGTGGAGGAACTATCCAAGGAACTGAAAGAAGTAGAGGAAGAATTGGAAGGCATCAAAAGGGAGCTTAACAAACACGATGACTTAACATCATTACTTGAAGATATCAACAAAAAATTGGATAAATATGCTAAAGAAATAGAAGACAGAAAAATAAAGAAATACAAAAGAGACACAGTAGATTACAAGCTGGAGGAGGTATATAGTTGGGCAGAGGTTTACAACCAAAGAAAATGGCAAAAACCATCTACACATATCAGTTCCTCTCAGGAGAGTGTTGTATCAGAGTCCGATACAACTCAAAACAGAAGACCAATAGAGAAGAGTGCACAAGCAGGACAGAAAGTCCAAACAGACAAGGCTTTTTTAGATATAAGTCCAGCGGCCAACAATGTACCAACAACATCCGCAACTACAGAACCTTCAAAACCAGGAGGGGAAAAAGAAAAAGTAAAGGAGTCAGAAGCGGAACGGGAACTGAGATCCAAGAAAAAGAAAACGAACTTGTAATTAACATCTCAGATAGGATATTGTCTAAGGCTCAACTGAACGTATTGAACAAAGGAATTACATTTGTCCCGGTGTACAAATCTAACCCTGAAGAGACTGACATAGCTTTATTTAAATTCTTTCGCACATTGAGGTTAAAAAACTTTTTCAACACTCTTCCGCCCACAGAGAAAGGGGAAAGTACAAGCAAAGAATTCAGAGTGAAGAGCACATTCTGTGCCCCTATATCACATAAGACAATTGATGCCTATGAACGAGTGATCACCACAGAAATCAAGAACATCAATTACAAGAGTGGCACCAAAAGTAATTTTTCAAAGAAAGAATGGAACACACTAAAATCTTTGAAAGATATGACTGAAATAACCATTCAGAAAGCGGATAAAGGGGGAGCCCTTGTGGTAATGAATTGACGTTTTATAAAGAAAGTGTTAATCAACATTTACAAGACACTAACATTTATCACAAACTTGAACGAGATCCAACAGAAATTTTTGCTGCTACACTCAAAGAGATATTAGACAAGGCTCTAGAGATGAAATGGATTACCAGTAAAACTTATCAATTCTTGAATATAAAACATCCGAGGAGGCCACAGTTCTACATGTTGCCTAAGGTGCACAAGCACCTAACACGACCACCATTTAGGCCTATCGTATCAGCTTGCGGATCTCTTTCTGAACCAATTGGACAATATCTAGACTGGTTTTTACAACCACTAGTCCAGAATTGGTGCACCCACATAAAAGACACTACTGCATTCTTAACTATTTTACAGGATGTCAAGATTCCAGAAAATGAAGAAATTTGGCTCAGTTCAATTGATGTCACTGCGCTATATACTTCGATCCCTCATAATGAGGGACTCGAAGCAATGGAGTGGTGCCTATTAAAGAATGAAATTGAGGGACCAGAAAAAAAAAATTTGATGGAAATTTTACATTTCGCGCTTTTTCACAGTTACCTGGAATGGGAAGGAGAGTATTATGCGCAATGCAGTGGGACCAGCATGGGTTTTGCTGGAGCACCGTCGTGCGCAAACATCTTTATGTCCAAATTTGAGAGCGATTATATATTGGACAACCCAGATTGGAAAATAGGACTGTTGGTCTATAAACGCTACATAGACGACATTTTTATTATGTGGAGAGGCAAGAAAGAAGAACTGGAAGTAAACATCGAGAGATTGAATGTGATACATGAAAGAATCAAGTTTACACATGAGATTGAGCAGCATCAATTATCTTTTTTGGATGTAAAAGTGTCCATAAAACATGGTCAAATATGCACGAACGTGCATATAAAAGAAACGGACCGCAACAGCGGATTACATTATTCAAGCTTTCATCATCAAGCTTTGAAGCGGCATCTACCAATATCTCAATTTATCCGCTACAAAAGGATCACATCGGATGCCATGGATGCTTCTGACATTATCGACAGACAGATCAAAAAATATGAAAAAAGAGGATATCCAAACAAACTATTACAAGAGTCAAAAACCAAAGTCATGGCCATGACAAGAGAGTCTCTACTTACAAAAAAAGATAAAACTGACCAAAAACTCACAGTGTGTGTTCTTAAACACTCCATGCAGTCATCACAAATCACCAACATCATGAGGAAACATTGGGCTATCATCACTCAAGAACCTGATCTCCAACCTTTGTTTGCAGAACGGATAACATTTGCCTACAACAGATCAAAGAATCTAAAAGAATTGTTGAAGCGAAAAGAAAAGAATTCAAATAAGACAATCTATAAAGGAATGCGCAAATGTGAGAACTGCACACACTGCAATAATGTAATAATAGGATCGTCCTTCACACATCCCAGAACTGGAAAAATAATTCCACTAAAACATTCAAGCACGTGCGATACCAAAGGAGTGATTTATGGTATTAAATGTCCTTGTGGTAAATTATACGTTGGGCAAACAGAACGTAAGATTAAGGTAAGAATCACAGAACATAAGAGCAATATTCGGCAAAAGAATTTGAAATCTACAGTGGCAGCACACTGGGCAGAAACAGGACATAATATTTCCCAGTTACGCTTTACCATACTAGAAGTGGTTGAAGCACGCCCAGACTTGGACACACACAAAATGAGACTCAGATCAGAATATTTTTGGATAAAAAAGATGGGGAGTCTTCAGCCAGATGGGCTTAATGACAGACTGGAACTAGCATGTTTTTTATAAATCATGAGAAAGACATTTGATTTGTCCTGTTATAGCCTCGGTGAACAGTGTCAACCCGGGGCTATTTTGAAATTATAGCATAACTCACTAGTCTCTGATCATGATAGTACGCATTGAGTATCGTGGGCACACTCCATTTCAATATGTCTGACACGTATAAACTCACAAGTCACTGATCATAATAGTATGCATTGAGTATTGTGGTTATATTCCATTTCAATATGGCCGACATATTACGACCGTGACTTGAGGTATTCGTCACCATACGTTTACATACACTGGTTTTTATGAAAGAGGCTGAATGTATTATATATTTTTTGCTGGCTTACTAGTCATGTAAATGTCAAATTCTTACACGTAATACTTTCAACTTTGGCGGTCATGTGACCGTGTTACTAGCCAATGAGCAAGGTAAATAATGATAGAATCATGTGCGGGTTTTTTAGCTGTGGTATGCAACGGCACACTTCTGGAAGTAACTGACACGAAACTTATGAGTATATTAGCTGATTCATAAGACATGTAAATGCCGATATTTTGAAACTGTGGTAATCATGTGACCGGGAAGCCAGCCAATAAGAATAGATATAAAGACAGAATCATGTACGTGATCCTAACCAGGCAGTCATTGGAGGAAAGAAGAGGCGGTTTGAAAGATAGCATTTCCGTAAGTAACTGGCACGGAACGTTGGTCGTTCCGATTTGAAAACAACCGTGAAATGTATAATTGCATCGTTATTTGCTTTAGAGCAATTATGTAGATAGGATTTTTTAGTAAAGCAGGGAGTGTAACCCTTGAGTGCCATTGATACAATATGCAGATAATGTACGAGACATGGAGTTATACTTTTTGAATTATGGATGGGTAATTACGTTTGTTCCATGTGACCTTCTGTATTGATTTACTTCGCAGTGAAATTGGTTTATGTATAATTGTGAACATAGCTTTGGGCTCAAATTTGTCTTTTGCTCTTTCCATAGAGACCCCCGACGAAGGGTCCATCTGTACCTGAAATGCATTGGGTTGATGTGAAATGTGTTTAAAAAAATGAAATCTGCTAATATTTGGAAAAACTAGTTTAATGAGAAACTATCATTAAAAACATTGCATATAAAGATGCTGTAAAGGAAAAAGCGTTCATGGATTAATTCACTGAATAATGATGATTTAAAGAACAGGACCGTTGCTGGTCCGAGGAAAAGTGTGCACACCTCAAAATCGGGGGTAGTACCTCTGCCCTCATCCATGTTGAGTAATCTACAAGTTGGGCATAGTGACTCAACCCTGCAATCGCCCCCAATGCATTCTGGTCTCCCCAGGAGGTCTTCGCCGCCCTCGCCCCTCACCGGATCAAAACTGGGGCCCGGCAGGTCCTCTCGGGCGCCTCCCGATTTTCTCCACGCGGCCCATCTGCACGTTACTCCTGTACCAGAGCCCGCCTGTAGTCCTCAACACTGATAGCCCATCAATCCGGGTCACGCCCCCCAGGGCCGGTCGGGCCGCGGGTCCGATGGCAGGGTCTCTCAAGTCACGGGGGAGCCACCAAATAGTAGTGCGCCAGGCCGCTCAGATCACAAACAAGCCTGCGGCCTCCGCCCGTTCTCAGCAGCGGACAAGCCGGTCCTCAGCACCTCTCGAAAACTCCGCTCCTGGGGTCCGCAAAGGCGTTAAATCACACAGGGGACTACAGCAAACCGGCATGTGTGTTTTCCGGCGTTAGCAGGGCATGGATGCCGGTGCAGGAAAGTCAATTACCCCCGAGGCTCCGGAGCTCTATCGAGATCCGACCGCCATCTTAGGCAGCTAGCCACGCCCGCCCATAGAGCGTTGTCTTGAAAAGATCTTCAAAAGCCTCCTTATGTACTCCAGCAACCTTCATCACATAACTGACCCACAGTGCAATAGTTTCTACCGCCAGAGGTTTGAAAGGCTTCACATAAGAAATAGAAATTGGTTCGCCCCAGTTGGTTTCAACCCTTTTGTCCAAGATTTATACTCCCTAATGCATTTCATCACACACAATTGTGCTTTGTCCTTGAAAAACGGGATATCCACTCTTATTGATATAGTCTCTTAGTTATTTTGAAGACTACACTTTCATTAGCATAACATCTACGGGACAGATCTAAAGCTCTAACATCAGAAATCCTTCTTAAAGAGAATAAACACTGAAAAACTGCCACATTCCATGACAAAAGATTTAGGGCCTTACAATGACTTTGGAGACCCCCAAAGACATTAAAGACCCCACACCACAGTACAACTTATTTTAATTCTTGAAGGCAGTTCTTTGGCTGTCCGACTGCAGTGCTTGTGACACTTGTCAGTCAAGGTGACACAAGGCAACACAAGTGCTTAAGTGAGATATACTATACCACGCAGAGCCACCTTGCGTGGCTCTGCACTGCATAGTAAAAACGGAGTGACTCAAGGCAGCGCCAATTGCTGCCTTGCGTTACTTTGCCCTGAGAAGGTGTTCCGTGGGAGGAGCATAGGTGTTCCCACACATCCACTCATGGGTTTAGGCTCATTCCCAGATTTACAAACACTAGTAAACCTGGTCATGAGTGAAAATGGTATGCCTTCCCAGGGGATAAGTAACGAGGACAAATATGGTTATTTCTCCTCATTTTTTTTCCCTCTTTCTACATGTGCTGCCATAAGCAGCACACATAGAAGAAAAAGCCCTAGACAATTCTTTTTTGGAGAAAGGTGTCCCTTACTGCAGAGAACAATCCTGCCTCCAGCACAGGCACAATTGCACCATGCGTTGGCAACCAGCAGTACTGGACTGGGTGTACCAGGCATCAGGTGTTTCCCCGAGAGGCTGGAAGGGTGGGGCCGGTTTTGTTACTGGGGGCCAGTTTTGCAACAGTGCTGCAAGATCGGTCCCCAGCAACAAAAGCAGCAGTGCTTCACACTGGCAGCCCCCCACCCCACCAGGGGCTGGTCTGACAAAATTGCCAGGGCTGCATTGTGTTCCCAGGCCGGCCCTGGCAGCAGCTGGTGCACCAGCACAGGGATAGCAGGAGTGCACCATATCTTAATAGATATGGGGCATTCCGGCCCTCTCCATTTGACGCAGCTCAGCAAGTTGTCTTGTTAACTCGTGCTACGTCAAATGTTTGTGATTCTGCCCCTAGTTCTGATTGTAATTGTAATTTGTAGATTTATATAGAACTGCCCCTGGGTATGGGGAGATTAAGTGGTTTTCCCAGAATCACAGGATGTTGAGCCGACCCTGAAACTTGAACCCAGATCCCCAACTCCTGAGTCGGCAGCTCTGCCTGCTGCACCACATCCTCATTTCTAATGAATGTCTCTTTTTTCATCACCCTACATTTCTGAATCTCACTCTTGCTAGCTCTTTTTTCATCCCTGCTTCCGCCACATATTAAACACTGTCAAGTTGAGTAACAAGTACAAAAGTATTCTCCAGGTTGGTGGAATTAGCTCAATAATTAGTGCTGAGGAATGGATACGAATCTGACTGTTTCTGAGCGAGTCACAGTGGATGTGTAAGTGAACACCACAAACAAACCGAAAGGCGTGTCGGTATTTACACACTCTGTGCAAGTAGTTTCCTACCTAAGAAATATCAATATTTTCCCTGTCAAAGGTCAGTTGTATGTTCGTTTCTAAGAGAAGGATTGGATAGGGGACATCCTCACATTTACTGGTGATGCAACCAAATGTCTTCCTTCCTCCCTAGTTAAAATACTTTCGTAGTGAAAGAAACAAAAATTGAATATGCAGTTGACTTTTGCAGTAAATTAATTTACACAACTGAAAATGTCCACCTTATGGAAAGTTTGCTCACATAAAGTTTACACACGCTAAATTTCCAGGAGCAATCCCGAGATTATTATTGAATCTCATTAAAGTCAGAAATTTGCTTTAAATAAAACAATATCGAGCTTTAGAACTTAACCCTTCGTGAATCGGGCCCAATGTGAGTTTTTCTCTTTTCTGCTTTCATGTTTTTCAGTGATCCTTGACCATACACTTGGTGATTTGAGCATTCGCTAAATGTCAATCGAATTCAGCTGGCCATTAACAACTACATTTACATACTTTGCTGAGATAGGTTGTAACTTTATATTGTTTTTTGAAGTCGTCAATGTGTCACGTTCAGACATTGTAAAGTTCTTTAACTTACTTAATTGTGCATGTTCATTACATTCTCATGTTTTTTCCAGTCACAATTCTTACACATTGAAGAGCGTCCCTTGCCCCGGAGACGTACTGGAATTTAAGGAGGCAGCCTTAAATTCTAATAGCAAAAACATATTTGTTTATCTATATATTTAAGTTTTAAAATATTTCTAGAAGGTAAGACTTTTTTCTTACTTTGCATACCTGTATATCAATCAAATGCCTTAGGCTAAACTCCCAACTTCACTGAGTTCACCCCCCTATTGTCAGGCTTGAACTGGGAAAGAAAATAGGGCCGGCACGGAAACAAAAGTGGCCCATGCTAGTGAACCAGATTATTAAAAAAAGTGGCCCATGTTAGTGAAGAAGATTGTTAAAAAAGTGGCCCACGTCTGCAAATCAGCCAAGTTTTGAACGTTAAAGACACACTGGGGGATATTCTCAAGAACATGCGATAATCATCGCCGACATCGGTTTACGCAATGTTTCATATCAAAGTCCATCGCGGGAAAATAACTCTGTGTTAACGTCCTATTCACAACACAGCAGTAACATGAGCTAGTTTCCTGATAATGTGACAAATGTCCACGATAAAGTCACTGGGATGGCAATAAAAATCTAAACCCCAACGTGAAAAATGTTGTGATGGGCTCACCCACGATAAAAAAATCTGCGATAATCTTTGCCAGGCCTGCAATTCACACACGTCAGGTGGGAAAATTCACTATAAAAGTAGAAAAAAACCACAAACAAAACCAAAACAACTGTGAAGCACAATGGAGGTAGCCGGAGCAAGTAAGGAGGACAACCGGAACCCCTCAAGCCCCACTGAGGACCAGCCTAGGCAATGACATCCTCTGGCGTTTAGTCTCTGAGGTTGGTGCATTTTTGGAAGTTCCACTGTCTTGTTCTGTGCTGCCTCGGTGGTAGTCCAGGGGTGGGGGTGGTCCTGGGGGTGGTGGCGGTGGGTGTTGTGGCCCTCTTGGGTCTCCATGCTGCATGATCATTGACTCCCTGGCATCTGTTGGTCTTCAGATGTGGCTCTGGGCTGGACTCCCTTTCATACTGCAGGTAGTCGTCCTGCTTAACACCAGTAAAAGGCAGGTGTTAAATCCCTGCTGTTAACGCGCCTTATCGCCTGCTTTTGGTTTGCATTGCAGATCTGGCTGGTCGATGAGAATATCGCGAAGTGGTGTTATTGTGTGCTTTTGCACGGAAACGCCTACTCTGCATGTCATTAGCGTTAGTTGTCGCTCTCATCCGTGGCGATGTTTTTTGCGGACGCTATCACTGGAAAACTGGCGATATCGGCAGTTTGCACCAGCATGAGAATGGGGCAAATAATTCTTTTGCCACTTTTGCTGCGCTCAAGTGCAGATAACTCGGTGATAAGTCCTTGAGAATATGGCCCGCTGTACAATAATTGTGCAAGGTAGGGGAGACTGCATGCATGTGTGGTTGATTCAGGCAATGATTGTTTTTGTATCAGGGAAATCAACAGTAAAAATCTAGCCATAAAATAGGCCCACAAAATGCACAAAAAACAGCCCTCCCAGTCATCTGTGAGACCAGCACTTTGGCATAGAGGGCCTGATTGCCCTATATGTGTTATTAAAGGATTTAACCAATGCCAGTGGGCCCTGTGTTCTTTCCACCAACAATTACACAGAACCAAATATGCAATTCTTATACTGCATTTGGGAAAGGCACGTAGGATTTTTAAATGGCCGCGTATGTGCAAGGTAATGCACCAGCGACACAACCGAGATGGAAATGGCCCACGATTTGGTCTGCAAGCCTTCTATTGCAAAGTGAGACATATAGGATACTGATAATCTCGTAAAATATCTTTACATATATGCACTTCTTTATTAAAGCAACAACTATTTTGTGTAATGAAGTAGCTACTACATGTCCCGTGCCTTAGATGGAGAGATTTCATTTTCCTCCAGCATATTAAAGCAGACAACGTCTTCTAACACTTATTTACTATGCACAGATGGGAAATGGGTATTTCTGCGGGTTTCGAAATGCGAATAAGCTTGGATTTTACAGCACCTGCTTTCCCCTGTTTAATAATACCAGACTCCCTGCACGCATGCTCTTTTGTTTACTTTTCGCCAAATTATTTTTGCTCTCAGTTGACAAAGATAAATGGTGGGATTAATACATATTGCGGGAATCGTGGCGAACAGTGCACTGAACGGAGAGGCAGGTTGGTGTTATTTCCCCCAGGTAACCTACCAGACAAACGGGATTAAGAGTAATTTGCTGCAGGGTTTAAATGCGATCTCCACCCATTAGTCAAAGGCATTTATGCAAATTGCATGACAGTAATTAGAAAGGATTTTGATACCTTGCTGAAACCTATTGATATAAAATGATGCTTGGGAGGGCGTGGGGATTTAAATTGCAAAGCTTCATGGGGGAAAAATAAGAGAGGAAAATGGTACATTGCTGTTCCAAGCATGTTGATGGAGGTTGAAGGAATTAGAGATTAATTAGTAGGCATGGATACATTAAACTTTAAAAATAATGAAACCGAACATGGGTGTAAGAACCCTATCGTGAATCATCACAAAAGACCATAATAGTATACACTTCTCAAAACTATAATGATTTTATAATAAGCATTTTCACTGGGAAGAATTCATTTATACGCCTATAAAGCCCTGATTATGAGCGGGCCGGACCGGGTCATGGTGTTTATCTCACCTGGTGGATGCAGTTTTAACATGTCCAAGTAAATACCTCGTTTACAATATACGGGGCATTCCTGTACCTCTCCCCTGCGTTGGAGCATAAACAGCAGCTGTGCCTCAGCGCAGACAACTTTGCTTCATTTTGTAAGGGTGCCTGCACAGAGAAGCTGATTGTCTTTGTGCAGGAAGGAACACCTTCCTGCACAAAAACAATGATTAAAGGCATTTTCCTCTTTTTATACGTGCTGCAGAATGCAGCAAACATAGAAAGAGGGAAAAAACGAGAAGAAATAAAACAATTTCTCCTCGCCGCGCCTCTGTACACCTCCCCTGGGGAGGAGTGGAATTCTGACATATTCCCAGGCTTACAAAATGTTGTAAGTCTGGGAATGCGTCATGTTTCATGCATTTTGCGTGGGGACGCTCACAGTAACACCCATGGAATGCCCCTTTCACGCAGAGTTACGTGTGAAAGAGAAAAGTGACGCAGGGTGACTTTACATATTATGCAAAAACAATGTTCACAAGGAACTCATTAAATATATTGTTATCGTTTCTGCAAGAATTAGTATATCTTGCATGAATGAAGCAGAGACAGAAAAACATCTAGGATGTAACCTCAATTCAATTAGGTCTATTAATATTCTAAGTGTTTTTATAGAAGTCAACCAAACAATTATTGCAACTGTACTCACTACAGCCAAAGTAAGTTTAATATATTTTGCATTATGATATTCAAAAATACAAAAACACGTGTAAACGGAATATGCAGTTGTGTATTTACAATATATACATTTTCATATTTCACAGTGTTTTTGTGACCCTCAGTAGTGTGACAATAACCTAAAGAAGAGTGATATATGTAGTGTTAATAAAAAAGGACAAGATGCAGAATTGGTTATTGGAATTATAAGAAGAGGAGCTCTTGGGAGTTTTAGTACAGTCAATTCTGCAGGGAATTTTTAGTTTTCTTCAGCTCTCTCTTTCTAGTAGTCGACGACGTTTCGACCCTCTCAAGATACGGGGTCGCTTCAGGACAGAAGTTCTGGGGACTAATGGATGAAAACGTTTTAGCTGGAGCAGGGAGGAATACAGCGTGTAGACTTGTGAAAAAGAACAATTGGCTTACCGATTACCACATAATAGTGCCTTAATTGTAGAATTCTTCCTAAGTAATTCAGGGTGTTTCAGATGGTGTCCAGGTAGGGTAGGTCCTCATGATGACATAGTAAATGGGTATTATCACCTATACATAATGTGTGAGGCGCAGTGAAAATGGTGTTAAGGGACTGGCTTACCTTGTCAATTCAAGCCAAGTAGGCTGCTGATGTTGTTCACGGTAAGCTTTGGTTACCGTAGGTCCTATTGATATAAAGGGAATTACATTCCTATCCCATGGGGGCCAAAACAAAAAACTAATGTTGCGGTACTGTGGTAGTACCGTAGTACAGCATTAAAATAAAACGGAAGTAGGGCTTCGCTCTTTGTAATTATAATCCTGCGGGAGCGGGCCAGGCCCTGTTGGGTCGGCACATTGTTTATAAATAAAATAATTATAAAAGAGGGGTGGGGATTAGATGGGTGCCCCACTCCCTGAGCCACCTAAGGGCACCAGGGAACCCATCCACCTAGGCATAGTGCCTACTCTCTGACAGTGATGGCCGGTGCAGGTAAGAGTGACGGTGGGAGTCGACAGACGACGACGATGAGGAAAAATAAAATTAAAAAAAGAAAAACACTTACCTTTCATCAGCCTCATAGGCGAAGCAGCGATGTGGCGAGCGCAAGATAAGTGTTTTTCTTTTTTTAATTTTGGCAACTCCCCCCGCCCCCTTGCTCTTACCTGCACAATCCATCACTGCTCTCCGAGCTCTGTAACGGTCTGAGGATCACTTCCCATGGGCTCCAATTCCTGCCAGTGTCCTGGGGACCCAATCCCAGGGACATTGTGTTCTACCCTGCCCGTGAGAGTACATGCAGGGAGCATAGGATTGCTCCTGCCTGCCATGTGGGAGCAGAAACAACAGTTGCTACCATCTGTATTTTGTATTTTGTATGGGGTATTTGTAAAGCGCGTACTGTCGCTCCGAAAGGAGCATCCTGGCGCTGAAGTAATGTATTGTACAATGATGGGAATTAAATGGAAGCCATTACAAAAACATCAGATAGGTTAAAAATCCAAGTTTTCAGTTGTTTCCTAAAAGCATTCTCAAGGGCTAGGAGTCTAAGTTCTTTGGGCATGACTTTTCAAGCCTTTGATGCCAACACGGAGAGAGTCTTTCCCCACTTCGTTTTATAATGTAATCTGGAGATGGTAATCAGGTTTCCGCCTGAGGATCTCAGACTTCTTGGGGGATCATACCGGGTGAAACGTCTTGAGAGGTACTTAGGACCTGTCTTATTAAGGGCTCTGAAAGTTGTCAGCAGGATTTTAAATAGCGTCCTCTTGTGCAAAGGCAACCAATGTAGAGTCTTGAGTGCGGCATCTGGTGGAAACAAACCAGTGCAACTGGCTACCCGCAGTCACCCAGGATGGGTGCTGGCTGGGGACCCGGAGACTCAATGTGGGGAAACAGCCTTTCCCCGTTGCCCTAACAGCTGTTGAAATAAATGATTGCCAGGATGGGTGCTGGCTTGAGACCTTGTGGCGCTGAGGGGCTCTTTGGGCCTTCCTCCAAAGTCCTGAAGGTTGGTAGTAGTTGTTGGGTTGCCCCAATAGGACCAGGGCAACCAAACATAAATAACGTATACCAGGCTTCTTCTGACAGGCTAGCAAGTACGTATTTGCGTGGTGCTGTTAGGACTGCAAGGGCCATGGGCCACCCCCTGTAGTCCCCAACATTTTATATAGTTGTTGGGTGCCCCTGGTGGGAAAAAGGGCACCCAAACAAGAAAGATAATAATAAATAAACAAACAAGAATATGAAGTGAGTGGAATAGCAACTCATTCATAGTCACTGCTCCGCTGGGGCTCGCCCCATATTGCCCTGTGAGGACTTTTTAATTGTTCGTTTTTGATCCTCATGGTGCCCCTAGAAGGGACAGAGGCACCCCAAGCTTGCTTTTAAATGTTGTGGTGGACCACAGGGATTGGAGTAGCCCCCTATAAACATTGGAAACCTTGCAGAAACTCTGCTAGATCACTGAATATATGACCCCAGGAGAGCTTACTATTTTTTTAAAGAATTCTACACTGTTGGAGGGGACCATGTACTGGGGGGAGAATGCATCACAGCATATGCTGTCACGCCAAGGTCTCTCCAAACCAGCGGCAGGTGAAGTACTGCTTGCCTGAGATCCTGGACTGGGAATAGAAGCGGTTTGAACTGCTCACTGTCAAGGTGGTGGAGAAAGGTAAGTGTGTGTGTGTGAGATACACATATATCTGTGAGGACGGGCAAACATGCATAGGTGGAAGTTGGCCATATGTGAACTCTGGGTCTGGTTCACAAAGATAATTTACATCTTTATGTAAAGTCACCACTGAATAGTTATGGTTAGGTCAACATTTCCATAGGAAATGCATTTTTGGTGTTGCTAATAATTGAAACTACACAAAAGTTTTTTAAAAAGTGGGTTTTTGCCTTGTTTTGCATGGACTGTTTCGGGATGATCCATGAAGTGAGGGCAGAGAAGACGGGGGTCCCAAAATGCAAAATCTCCATGCATTTAACAAAGACTTATTTAGGAATCTCTACTGCAAAAACTGCTGAAAGGAATAGCACCAAATTTGGAAAGAAGCTAGCTCTTGGTCCACAGATAGTGCTTTTTATGATTTGTGTAAATCTGCTCTGTAGTTTTTGAGAAGCAAAGGTTATAAAATAATTTTATATGGATGGATAGGTCCACCGGAGTATCAAAAGAGTTTAGCGGGACCTTCAATTTAAAAATTGAGCATTCTTATTGTCCCAGTGAGCATTTTGTTCCCTTGAGCCAATTTGCTCCTAAGGGAGTTAGACTCCTCTGGGAGAGAGCACTCTGGTTGACTGCCAGTAACATGAAAAAATGATGCTAGTAGCCATTGCAGGACTTAGGGACTTAGTCTCCTGTCCTGAAGTTTTAAAAAAAATCATGTAAAGGGGGCAGGGTAGGGAGTGTGTGAACACCACCAAAACCAGTATCACACATCTGAGTGCACCCCCATGAACTTTATTATCACAAATCATCACAGCACACAGATGACATCACACTCAGGATGGGAATCACTGACAAAATATCGAGTACCACAATATCGAGGTACAAAAATATTGTGACAATATTGTGACAAAAATATCGAAGTCAAGAATATCAACATCCTATCCACATCACGGTAAGTACAAAAATATCGAAAAAAATATTGGTCTAAAATATCGTTAAAAATATTGTTTTTTTTCAAAATGTTAAAAAAATTATGTAAAATAAAGTAAATAATACATATAAATATAAGAAACATGGTTAAAAATATCGATTCCGATTCGGTAAAATGCCCTCCGAATAGCCGTACGGAGCTTTTTTCCCGTACGAATCCTATGCAGAACCGTACCCGTACGTACAATGTAGTACAATGTGTACCCAAAGCAGTTCTCCATACGAATCGTACCGAAGACCGTACAACTCACTAATCCGTGCAAATTGCATTCAGAACGCGCAGTACACGATGTCCCTACGGATCGAAGCTGCATTTTCCGACCCAGCAAGTACGAATTGTATCGACAACACTCCGTACGACTCTTTTTCTACTGGAGCTTAAAACATCTGTAAAAGCAGATTTCACCTCGAAATGTGTACGAAACGGACCCCCCGGGTATGGTGCGTACACCCCATGACTGCAGGGGTATGGTGCGTCGGGGTACAGAGCCTACACCCCTGGATTTCAGGTGTACAGTGCGTATGTCCCCGTGCGTACACCCCATGATCGTAGGTGTACTGACCGTAGGGGTACGGTTCGTACACCCCAAGGTCGCAGGTGTACGGTACATACACCCTGTGCGTACACCCATTGATTTTAAGCGTACGGTGCATATGTGATAGTGTTGCCCTCCGTACAAATTGCTCATACTCGATGTTTACCGTACAAATCGCGTACTGATTCCATGATCCGGATCGTACTTGGCGGGTCGTACGGCATTTTCACAAATCGTACGGTTCACTGTGCGGGTCGATGTCGTACAGATTTACCCTTCATTTCAATACGGATCACAATGATTCAGATGTATTTTATTACAACCGATCGTACTACGCGATTCGGATGGATTCATACGATACGTACGGAAACGGCTACGAATACTAATCGTCGTACAGATTCTTTTCCCGAATCGGAATTGACCCCATAATGTTAAAATAAATTAAACATATGCATATAAAATATATAATATATAATTACTTAATAATATTCGTAATTAATTATTTCAATAACTTAGAAATATTTACAAATATTTTATAAATCATAAATACAAATATTAACATACAACAATAATATAAATACAAATATAAAAAATATATAACAAATAAAAAAAACAATATTTTTAATATTTTTAAATAAATTATACACAACATTAACTAAAATAATAGAGGAAAATATTGGATAGCGGAGGGAATAAAATTACTATTCCAACTTTAGAGAGTGCAACAGTAGGGAAAGTGTTGAATAGCGTAGGGGTAAAAATTACTATTCCCACTCCAGTGAGTGCAACAGTAGGTTAAGTGTTTGATAGCATTGAGGTAAAAATTACTATTTCGACTCCAGTGAGTGCAACAGTAGGGAAAGTGTTGGATAGCGTAGGGGTAAAAACATGTATTCCCACTCCAGTGAGTGCTACAGTAGTGAAAGTGTTGGATAGCATAGGGGTAAAATTAATATTCCAACTCCAGAGAGTGCAACAGTAGGGAAAGTGTTGTATAGCGTAGGGGTAAAAATTATTATTCCCACTCCAGAGAGCGCAACAGTAGGGAAAGTGCTGGATAGTGTAGAGGTTAAAAATAACATACTTATCAATTAATTTAAATTTTACATTGAATAATGAATTAATAATAAATTAACAATAAATTATTTATAAATACTAATAAAATAAAATTAATAATTACTTTAATAACATTAAATCATTTCACACCCTATTCCCCAATAAACCCCCAACCTGCTCCGCATAAAAAGGAGCACATTTAATATAATTATCAATGAATCAATTATCAAAAATTAATTAAACATTTATATTTAATTAACATTACATTAATTATCAATACCAATACATAATAACTAATAAAAAAGAATGACCAATTAATAATTAATTAGCATTAATTAGCAATAAATTAATTATCAATACGAATAAATATTAATTCATAATCAATTAATTGTAATACATTACTTCCCACCCTATTCCCCCATAAAAATACAACCCGCTCCTAAACTAAATGAACACAATTAATATATTTATCAATTAATCAATTAATAACAAGTATTTACCAATTACCAATTAATAAACAATAAATTAACTATCAATACCAAGAAATATATTGTATTCATTCATTTATTATAATTTATTTACTTCCCACTCTATTCCCCTATAAACCCACAAACCACACCAATAAAAATTAACACAATTAATACAATTTATCAATTAATCAATTATTAAAAATTCATTACCAATTAATAATTAAGTAATAATAAATTAATTATCGATCCCAATAAATACAAATTAATCATTACTCAATTACAAATAAATTACTTCCCACCCTATTCCCCTATAAACCCACAACCCGCTACGGATCTAAAATGCTCAATTTAATTAAAAATAATTAATAATTTGTAAAAATGATGATTTAATTTACTATAATTAAATTACTCCACACCCTATTCCCCTATAAACCCACAAACTGCTTCAGTACTAAAACGCAAAATTTACTAAAAAAATGACTAACTTCTAAATATTTAATACATATATTAAAAAAAATACAAAACATAACAAAACATGTGAAACACATACATAAAAATTACATACTAAAATACATAACACTAACATAAACCTCCATATTATTAACATCAATATTTTTGCTATCGATATTACTAACTTCGATATTAACAAAAACAATATTTCTTACCTTCAATAAAAAACTCAATATTATGTCTATTCACCTCAGGATGGGTAGCAGTACCTCAGCAAAAAGTTACACACTACTGCTGCA
The DNA here is from genome assembly GCF_964261635.1 of Lissotriton helveticus. NCBI lineage: Eukaryota > Metazoa > Chordata > Amphibia > Caudata > Salamandridae > Lissotriton > Lissotriton helveticus. Next base: position 1,535,955,846 of record NC_136067.1, read on the forward strand.
CAACTCTGGAAAACACATATGAATGGAACCTGACTAGAGGACTGTACTGGAAACTCATCTGCACTGTACATGAGCAACCATGACTGCAATCAAGTAGAAGAAAATAGCACATAACAAATTGTGAAACAGTGCTGAGGGGCACATTGGGCTCTGGACACAGATCATCCTCCCACAGTATAGTGTCACACTATATTAGACTGAGGTGGTGTGTACATTAGTATTGGACAGGTGAGGAGTGTACTGAGCAAAAACACATAGAGGAGTAACTCACAATGTGTAGGCATCAAAAGCTCCTCCTGGGGCTGGTATGACTCTGAATACCAAATAGTGGACAAAATAAAGTGTAAATTGACATCAATGTAGGTGAAAAGTCACTTATAATGTTTGTTTGCCTGAGCGAGTCAGCACAGTGAGCACAAAGGTAAGCAAGAGTCAAGGCTGATCACAAAACAACGAAACAGACATTGCAGTGACACACTCTGCATACTCACAAATGATGTGGACAACAAGTAAGTGTACCCTAGGACTTCAAGGTCATAACGACACACTGCACATTGCCCAACGAACAACTCCTACATGTGCCCCCGTCTACAGAAGATGTCTGATCATGTAAACAAACAGGAACTCATCAACTGGATGATACATGTGTGTAAGGGTCATGCCCAAGGACCCATACACATTAACACTTCAGCTAATGACAGGACAATCACACTGTATGAGTACTCAAGTGCACACATTCAAATGTACCCATGTGACTATGAAGCCAGCCCTACACAAGATGACTACACATCTACACTGCTGTGTACACATCAAGATAGATTCCACAGATATGACAGACCCTGTCCACCCCGCAAATTATCATGTGAACAGAATTCTCTGCTGTTGTGGTACTGTCATGTATTCCTATAGGTTCTGAATCGATCCCCCTATTCCTGACCCTATTCTAGTTAAACAAACCAACAGGTTAACTAGCAGTCAGCCCATGAGGCAGAAAACCCCCATGATGCAGATACCGTTATCTGACGCAGTCACACTACGGCACACGAACGTGTTATCTGGTTAGGTCATAACGCTTGCGATCTAATTAGACAAGCGATATTCCTCCAGCCCCTGATAAGGCATACGGAGTTCTCATAACAAATCAAACCTATGACAACCTGGGCAAAACCCTGCGGCCATTGTTTTGATTTCACCGAGAACTTCAGTAAAAGAATGTGCTAACGAGCAAGTCGTATGACATCCTTATTGACGTATCTATGTCCATCCTTACGTCAATCTCGGCACCTTAAAGGTATAAATATTACCGATCTTGCCCTATGCAAAACACACGCGTGGTGACGAGACGGAGCAGCCATACTTGCCGAAGCCAAGAGCAGAGCAGACCCCGCTGGCAGCAGCCCCGACTTTCTGACGCGCTGAGAGACGCGCTGCTTTCTCCTGCCGAGAATCCAGCACCGGCGTTTCTGGGCAGCCCTCGCAGGCAGCCTGGAATATCGAGACCAGAGAGAGAGATACCATTCCTCATTCATCCTAACTTCCAGGTACAGAACTGAATAACCCCTCACAGAGAATTCTTTAGTTATTCACTTGGCAAAAACAAACTTAACTTAAACTGTAACTTTCTATTCCCGCCCACGTATTAGACCTAGGTCAGGTACACGGGGTAGGCGTATCTAGAAACACCAGTTGAGTACGTTTAGTCAAATGTATATGTGTATGTAATATATTTTATTCATTTTAAAACATCTTATGGCTTAGAAACCATATCAATGTTTTTACAGTATTATTTTATACTATTGCTTTTAATGTATGCACTTTACTTAGCTATAAGTATTGCAATAATATCGATCCATTTCTCTTGTATGAGAAAAGAGACTGATCAATAAATAACACCTTTTTATTGAACACGCCCGTCTCTTCCTTTTCTCTACATTCTGATGAGACTAAGAATGCACGTACTGACTGAGTAAAATAATTTGCCTTTTGTTCACACGACTCTCGAGATTTACTCTTGATTAGGGGAGAGCAAAGTTGTCATGTTCTATGGTTGTCAGAAACTAAATCCCTTCTTGTCTAATCAGGGAAGTTAAGTCCTCCTTGAACATTCGAGAAAGTTTCTAGTGAACTCTGAGCTAAGCTGGCAAACCCAAAACTTTAAGTCTAGTATCAACAGTAGTAGACCTAGTTAACGTCTGGCCTAGGCCTTTACTGCTGTAGGTATTATTCCAATGCGCAGAGCCTATTGGGATGATAGGAACTACACTACATGGCGCCCAACGCGTTTGGAAAGGGCGATAAAACTAACGTAAGACATTTAGAGTAACTCAGTCGTGCTTTCTCACTCAGACCCCTTTTCCCAAATACTCCAAAGACGTCTGGAGTGGGTGAAAGGTTATATCCGCCAGACCTCGCAGGAGGGAACTCCTATGTATGGTTCTTGGTATAGTCAACGTTGAAGGATAAACAGTTCCAAAATATTGTGCATCTAATCTTTCTTTCCATAAGAAACCTGATCTGCAAACAAAAGAAATAACCTTCAGGACAGTAAAATGTCAGACAATGAAGAAGAAAGAGAGGCAGTTAGATTAGCAGCTGAACTCGCAGCGGCTGATGCTGCAGCACTAGATGCGGACGGGGATATAATACTCATCCCGGTCATCAAAAGGAGATCTATAACCCTGAAACTTATAGAAAATGGACTGACACCTAGAGGTGGCACAGTCATATTCGTAATTGAGGCACACGAATATCGGCAGACAGAGGTATACTATTCATGGATACATTTTCCAGCAGCAAATGCTGTAACAAAGTACTTCCACTATTACAAAATAGAGGAACCTCCTAATGAGTACACTCCTTTCGAGGAGGTGGAAGTACCACTCAAATTCCAAGAGCATTTGCTCTTATTTGATGGCGCCCTAAAACATAACAATCACATCACCAGGCTCGGTCCTTTAGGTAGACCAGGAGCAACGTGGCCGGTCCTAGCCGGATACACACCACATCCAGACATCAATGGGATGTCTGTAGCAGAGCTGTTAACACAGCTAAAACAATTAATAAAAATCCATAGACAATTAGTTCAGTATGTGATGCGGACTTCAACAATTCAGCCAGCGATTAAACTCCCACAGCTGACCCCTCACCAGGGGAACACAAATAAAATTACACCACAGAACATCCAGTCCTGCCTAGGTAAAGTACCGGCTAAACGGGAACAAATACCATTCTGGTTGGCACAGAAAATTACCCAAATAGAGGCGGTGTTTCCTGACACCACCCCGCTAGAAAAGCACAGGATTCTGACTATCTGTCTCCCAATGGGAATCGCACCACACATTGAGGACTGTGACACTTGGGGTACAGTCTTTGCTTCCATCTACACAAAAACGCACGGTGTTCCATCCATTTCGGTAATACCAGATGTGCTAAAACAAATTCAAGATGAATATGGTCCTGAACCCGCTTTAACTCTTGGTATGAAATTACTGAAAGACTTCAAGCAGGTCTCGGCTATATTATTAGCCAACATAAAAGGTGAAGCAGCAAACGTGGCGATCCGCCAGAGGTTAAAAGAGACAGATATAGCAGACCAACCAGCTGAAATTGCCAGAATCATAGAAAAATCCTATGAGGAACTAGGTAGAGATAGTTTAGGTGGAATACCAGTAAAACCACAACTGACTGAAAGTCCGGAAAAAATATTTTTTAATAATAATTCACCAAAAAAGAACTGGGATGGAAACAAACAATCCAATCCTAAAGAAAAGAAATTTTAGTCCAGAGGAAGGTCTCCTAGGCGAAGAGAGAAATCTCCGAACCAAAGACACAGGTCACCCCAGAGTGACCCCTCTGGGAAAAGATATAACCTTAGAAATAGGGATAATATAAAAAAGCCTGATAGATATCAAGACATTGATACACGTCCCTCTCAATCTTTTCAGACTTCCTCGCAGAAATCGGAAAGAAGAGGACGATCAGAACAAAGAGAAGAGCACACCAAGTCCAAAGACAAGGAACCTGCTCAACTAAAAAAGAAATTACAATTTCCAAAAAAGAAGGTAGCCAGTATCAAGGTAGTTAACAATGCCGAGAATACTGAGGACACAACTGAAAAACGGAGAATGGGCTCAGACAATGCTAGACAGTGCAGCAGAAGTGAGCATAGCTCGCAAAGTCCTTATGAATCATCTGGAGACAGTGGACACGAATGAATATCTTCAAGTGGAAACTGCGGACACCAGAGTTAGCAAACCTCACAAAATATACGAAATAACATTGCGTATAGAGGGGGATAAGACTAGGAAAATAAGGGGACTATTTTGGGATAACCTCTCCAAGGGCTATGATATCCTTCTAGCTGAAAAAGACTGGCCACCAGAGTTTGTCAGGGAGTGCCCTCATGGCGAAGAAGTAATTATGCCTGCCTTCTCAAATCAAATTCCAATTCATAAAAAATACACACTTGCTAGAAAGTGGGCAGTGTCTTTAGCTCCTGCTTTATATAAAAATCACGTGGGATGGGATGAGGATTCTCCTCCTCACAAAATCCAGTTAAAATCACAACCAACTGCACAAAGGCAGTACCCAATTAAGCAAGAAGCTAAAAAACAGGTAAATGAAATACTAGATCAGCTAGAATACCAGGGGGTGATTGAAACTTGCACCTCACAAATGAACAACCCTTTGTTTCCGGTCTCCAAACCAGACAATTCATATCGTCTAGTTTTGGATTACCGACACCTTAACACATGTTGCAAAACTTTTGCAGTGCAAAACTCACACAGTGCTGCACTAATGAATAACATAGTGCGCAAAAAATACAAAACAACATTAGACAGTTCTAATGGATTCTTTTGTCAAAACATAGCACCAGAGAGCAGATATTTAACTGCATTCTCAATAAATGGCACTCAAAAACAATTCTGTCGGTTAGCCCAGGGGTACAAGAACAGCCCAGGGGTATTCTCAGCGAGAGTAACAGAATTACTACAACTATATGATGATGAAGCATTATCTTATGTCGATGACACTTACTTAACAGATGATGACTTGGAGACTCACTTGAAAAGAGTGAACACCATAATACTTGGATTCGCAGCAGAGGGTTACAAATTCAACTTTAAAAAATCCAGAATAGCCCATCTGAAAGTCCTGTTCGTGGGATATGAATTATCAAGTGTAGCCTGGCTTACAATCTTCTAGAACTAGAAGAAATGGAAAATTTAGAATATGAAGAAACAAATCCTCTGCCAATCGACATTCTGCCTTTACGACATTACGCCTGTGTAATCTATACAGACGGACATGCTCAACCCTCCGTTTGGGGAGAACAAGCATACAACCCCACATATGAGATTACAAAAGAAGTGTGGCGCGGAGGTAAACTAAAACCTCTATTAACAAAGACACAATCAGTAGAAACTAATTCAGAACAACAAACTGAAATATTAGCTTTGAAAATGGCGCTAGATAATGCGGATCGCGAATTCCCGACACTTATAGTGTCAGATTCATATTACTGCGTCAAATCATATAACAAGGATTTGCAGACATGGATTCGAAACGGTTACAAAGATGACACAGATGCACCAATAAAGCAGAAACTGCTCTGGGAACAAATAGCTCTTTTACAAAAAGAACTACCAAAGACTCACGTGACTCACTCACTGAGTCATCAGCGTGATGGCGTTCACGTTGCAGGGAATTCATTGGCTGAAACAGCCGCAGCGGCAGCCACTAAATCGGCTCCCGTAGTTCGAAAAAAGCGTACATTAAAATACATTGACGGTGAAACAGTGCTGGCGGTGAAAACGTCATCAAAAGGCGACTGCTCAGCGTTACCGATCAACTATCCACTCAATTATACATACATAATCGATGCAAACTCCGTCCCTTTTGCTCGAATCCCTGGAGTGGGGGATAGAGTGATTCCAAACATGGACAGGAGAAACTTGTTAATCGCAGACGCACATATGGGCGAGGGTCTCAGACACCTCAAACTAAATGATTCTCTGGAAGAATTACAATCACGGTACTGGTGGCCAGGCATGAGTCTGCGTCACACCATGTTTGTAAAAAACTGCCCAAACTGCAACAGAGATCGCAGTGGGGAGAGAAACAGTTTAATACCTCATCGTTCTACTCCAGGAAAAATCAGGAGTAAAAAGGAAGGGTTGCGATTAACATATACAGGCTAGTTCCACTTATAATGTAGATCACCAGCACTCGGCTGACGTCCGGACTGTTATACAAAGATTTGCGAGTCTAAATGGCATATACGCAAAGAGCATGCTATGTTTGACCATTGTCTCCACTCTAGCCCTCAAGCCTGGGGGGAAACATGGCCAAATGAGCATAGTCCAGCGGGAATCTTCTCACTTCCTTCCTGAGGGTACGGGATGGTGTAAAGAAAAAACCAAGGCATAAAGCAATCTATAACGGAAAGGATATTAGGTTCGGGAACTGGGTGGGTCAAACATATAATAAGTGTCCAATGTAGTCTCAATAACTTGCCAAGAAATTCTCTGAAGGGATTCAGTGCGTACGAATTATTATTTGGAACTAGGATGATGATCTCTGACATTGATAGTCAGACTTCAGTGGGGAAAGAAAAAAGCTTTGATATCAAAGACCGTTTGGCTATTTTGCAGGACTTAAACAAAACAAGAAAAGACCTGAGCAACATAAAGTTGAAACAACAGCCAACAACCACTGAAGAACCACCACCTGTCCCAGCAAGACCTGTCTGGATTCCAAAAGTCGGGGATCTAGTCAGGGAAAAGATCGCGGTAAAGAAGGAATTTGGGCCTTCTTACAGAAAAGCAGTTCCTGTCTTGTCTGTCAACGGGACAAGATCAGTCGTACTACCGCCACTTGCTGGTAAAAAGGAGAACCGAGTTGTATCCATCGACCTGGTAAAACCACAACATGTGGCCGATAACAAACAGTAGGCCAAGTGGACTCCCAATAAGTAGCAGAACACCAAGGTTTGCTACCAGTACAGAGGTCCTAACGAAGAGGCTCATCACATTCGAAACGCCTACAGAAGAACAACAAGGACTATGCAACAATGCAATAGAACTCAGACCTCTGAAATCCCAAATAAAAACATTTAGCAGAGACACACCAATCTATAATGAAGTACCAAGTGAAAATGCAAGAAACAGAAATCCTGAACCAATTGGGACAATTGACAGAACTGCATCCGGCTACTTCATAAACTTCGATGATTCCTCTGAAGGCTTCAGTGAATCAAAGACACAGCCATCATCAAAAACCTTTAAAGATAAAGCTAAAGAACTTTTGAAACAACTGAAAGAAACATATCTGATTTCCCCATGGATTGAATTTTGGGTGGGTTTTGGTGCATTTATCCTCATGCTTTGGCTCATCATGATACTAACATTGGGACGCTTCATTGAGGGAAAATATGCAAAAATGGACACAGCAAGTCAGAAAATCAACTTGATCCTCAAACCACACACATCTTCACACGTCGAGAAAAGAGAACTTTCTTCAGCCAACTTCACAGCCAATCCGATACCTGGTGGGGTAGCCTGGGACAACACTGACTATGAAATCTATGGCCCGGTCGAGATCCTGAAATATCCACACCAAATTAAGATCTCCTTGAGTGACTTTGCAAAACCAAACTCATTTGCTGATGATTGGGACTTCGAAAGCATTAATAATATGATGTCTGACTTAGTAATGTCTGCTAAATTTACCAAACATGATTATTTGCAGGGTTCTACAAATTATGATAGTATGTATTGCTATAACCACTATGGTAACCAGTTTTTACATAGATCTGCACAACCTAGAAATGTTTTAAATTATAATCAATGGGAACATTGTGCAACACCTCCAAAAGGGAGCTCAAGAACCGTTTATGACAAATATTCATATTTTTCAGGTTTTAACACAAGTAATGCTGAAACATTTTATTTTAAATTGTCAAACAAAACAGGGACCAAGACCATGATAACCAACACAAAATTGTTATATTCAGACTCATTCTTTGAAAAAAAGAATACTTTTGGTTTTGATTATTGGGACAAATATGTTGAATTGAAAAGTGTTTGGGGTACAAAAGAATGGCAAGTACAGGGTATAGAAGCTTTGTTTAGAGCCTGCATGATCCCAGAACAAATGATATTTTTAAATGACACTGTTCAACAAACCACCTGTCTTGGCCTAGCCAAAATCAAAGATTTAAATAAACCATCTATTCCAAAGCCAACAATGTTTAGCAATAACTCTGATACAGATGAAGAGATAGACGTAAACCATATATTAAACCAAAACAGAACACATCCTGATTGGAAACAGTGGTTGATCTGGCCCACAGATACTAATAACTGTCAAGACAGATTCCTGAACAAAACACAGGGGTTCAAAATGACCAGGCCAGACCCTAGATATCCTCAAAGACATCACCCAGGGATAATAACAACCTACAGTGTGGGCAAATTATGCCTTCAGTGGCTACAAACTTCCACACTGGCAGAAATTAAGCAGCACCTAATTTTACTTACTGATGGTGCTGACTTGCGTGATTTCACTTTGGGACCACGCAAACAGCGTCAAAAGCGTTTCATAGCAGCCTCTGTATATGCAGCATACAATGAGGCCTGGAAGGTTACTCAAATTGAAACAGCAGAGAGAATACGGGAAATTGACCGTATTAATTTGGAAAAATCACTTTCTGTAGTGGACAATGGGTTAATGACTCTGTCCTCCAGAATTTTTTCTTTGGACAGCATTGTGTCTTCAGCAATCGATATATTATCGCAAGACTTACTGTTATTACAACACGGTCAGTCACAATTGCGTTCTATTGTACAGCTTGGCTGGACGTTACAAAATCTGCGTTCAGGCTATGTGCCTTGGCGTCTAATCAACACAACGTCATTATTCCAAATCTTTAACCTTACTGATAGACAAATCAGTATGGCACAAAAGGGTGCTGATTATACAATCTTGAGCATTGAAAAACTCGAAAGATTACCAGTGACAATGTCAGAACGACCTGTCAGTGAATGGATAATACATGGGATAATAAATATTCCAATCTCAACCTTCAGGTTTCAATACTGCCAAAAATATATACAGGCTGGCATGTACGAGAAATTGGGAAAGGGGTACCTTAAATCAACATGGAACCTGCCCTATTCACATGCATGTGTCAGTAATAAAGGACAGAAAGTGTTTCTTAGTGGCAACAATTGTGCGATGTCACTAAGTGGCACACTTCTGTGTAACGGAATTAGTTTGCATGGAGCCTGTGAAGGGAATTCATACAACCTTTCATGTCACCAGCAAGGCGCACCTGCAACAGAAATAGAACCATTCTTTTGAAAGACTCTATAATGGGAGTTACATCCTTATTGTGGACCGCAGATGTTGTAGTCTTATGCCCGGGACTCCTTATCTAGTAACTACGACTGCGAAGGTCAAGTGCTGTGGACGCTCATTGTTCCCCAGCTCCTTCCCAGACAGGGAGGCAAGGGCATGGCCCGATTTGAAAATTACTTCTATTCGAATAGATACTTTAAGCAGAATGAAAACAGTGCTTCTTCAGACGACTACAAGGCTCACGTCATCAAAAGCAACGTATGATCTACAAGTCGCAAGGACGACTGCAGAGATACATACATTATTATCAACTAATTCCCCCGTACATTTCGCGGAAATCCTGAATGAAATCTTAAATATTTCTGATACCAATGGGGTCTCAAAGGTATTTAAGACAGTATTTTCGATGGCATTAACACCATTCAAAGCCATACTGGGTATTTTTCCAGATTTCGTCCATTCGATTTTTGGCGGACTTCCCCTGATCTTGGGACTAATTGCAGGAATCCTATTCTTAGTCCTTATTTTTCGTTATGGCAACCCATGTCACAGACAAAACTCTTGCGACAAGGGAAGAAACAATCCTAGCCATTGGATACCGGGACCGGATATCAAAAATCCTGGGACTCTCCCGGCTTAGAGACCTGAACATGACTTGGTTTCTATCATTTCGACCAATGTGGCAAAGATGTGTTTTACCTGTATTAAGGTGTCTGCTATGCGGAGAAGAATGCGTGTTAGACACCTGTCTGACGCTACAATCGGATGCGCCGATGGATGCAGAAACATTGTTGAGCCCGATCAAGGTTCATGCTTTGTGCTGCCCTCAAAGGCTACCAATCCTGATGACGGCATTCGTGGAAGCTTCACCACTATGATTGATGGGTAGTGAAGTTCAAGATGAAAGCAGCATCGAACAGGTACGACCTTCTGTCAGCAATGCGAATCAGAATGTCAATGGAGACAATCATGCACAAGAATGCATGATTACACCTATTTCCGAGTTAGTGGAACTTTCCCAGGAAGCTGTTGACAGTTTTTTCGAAAGCCTGAATGATATGATGTTCTCAACCGAACAGAAATAGAGACTTTTGAGCAAGCTCGCACACGGCGTTCCCTGAATTCGGCCTTCAACTTTAAATAATAAAGTCACATTAACTATTTTTCACTCCAGTTCACGGACAGCAACTCTTCCAGAAGCTCCAATTTATTTTTCGGTTTTTCGGGACACTCATCTTCTGCTTAAAGTAAGAAACTATTCCTAAAGAACTAAGATTTCTATTTTTAGATACTTTATAGACTTTAGCTGCCCGCTGGTATGTTCACAAATATTTTATTCTGTGATGGAATGGTCTCGAAACTTTTTTCTGTTTTTAAGAAACCATTTCATGTGTAATTCTCATATACCAAATAAGCAATAATGTATACAAATGCGTGATTACTTTAGCATTATTCCATAGCTTGAGTGCATACAGTATTTATGTCTGCAAATTTTCCGTATATTTGAAGAATTTCAAAATGCATTTATGTATTTTGGGGTGGTAAGGTATACACACTACTCTATAGTATGTTGTACTATGTTATACTATGCCTAGATTAGTAAATATGTCCATAGTTAGCGTGGAGTGGGTGTCATGTATTCCTATAGGTTCTGAATCGATCCCCCTATTCCTGACCCTATTCTAGTTAAACAAACCAACAGGTTAACTAGCAGTCAGCCCATGAGGCAGAAAACCCCCATGATGCAGATACCGTTATCTGACGCAGTCACACTACGGCACAGGAACGTGTTATCTGATTAGGTCATAACGCTTGCGATCTAATTAGACAAGCGATATTCCTCCAGCCCCTGATAAGGCATACGGAGTTCTCATAATACATCAAACCTATGACAACCTGGGCAAAACCCTGCGGCCATTGTTTTGATTTCACCGAGAACTTCAGTAAAAGAATGTGCTAACGAGCAAGTCGTATGACATCCTTATTGACGTATCTATGTCCATCCTTACGTCAATCTCGGCACCTTAAAGGTATAAATATTACCGATCTTGCCCTATGCAAAACACACGCGTGGTGACGAGACGGAGCAGCGATACTTGCCGAAGCCAAGAGCAGAGCAGACCCCGCTGGCAGCAGCCCCGCCTTTCTGACGCGCTGAGAGACGCGCTGCTTTCTCCTGCCGAGAATCCAGCACCGGCGTTTCTGGGCAGCCCTCGCAGGCAGCCTGGAATATCGAGACCAGAGAGAGAGATACCATTCCTCATTCATCCTAACTTCCAGGTACAGAACTGAATAACCCCTCACAGAGAATTCTTTAGTTATTCACTTGGCAAAAACAAACTTAACTTAAACTGTAACTTTCTATTCCCGCCCACGTATTAGACCTAGGTCAGGTACACGGGGTAGGCGTATCTAGAAACACCAGTTGAGTACATTTAGTCAAATGTATATGTGTATGTAATATATTTTATTCATTTTAAAACATCTTATGGCTTAGAAACCATATCAATGTTTTTACAGTATTATTTTATACTATTGCTTTTAATGTATGCACTTTACTTAGCTATAAGTATTGCAATAATATCGATCCATTTCTCTTGTATGAGAAAAGAGACTGATCAATAAATAACACCTTTTTATTGAACACGCCGTCTCTTCCTTTTCTCTACATTCTGATGAGACTAAGAATGCACGTACTGACTGAGTAAAATAATTTGCCTTTTGTTCACACGACTCTCGAGATTTACTCTTGATTAGGGGAGAGCAAAGTTGTCATGTTCTATGGTTGTCAGAAACTAAATCCCTTCTTGTCTAATCAGGGAAGTTAAGTCCTCCTTGAACATTCGAGAAAGTTTCTAGTGAACTCTGAGCTAAGCTGGCAAACCCAAAACTTTAAGTCTAGTATCGACAGTAGTAGACCTAGTTAACGTCTGGCCTAGGCCTTTACTGCTGTAGGTATTATTCCAATGCGCAGAGCCTATTGGGATGATAGGAACTACACTACAGTACAGCAGCCAAATATGACATGTCTACAAAACTAGAGACCCGACAATAAAATGATTAGGATAAGAGTAGACCATCACAGACAAGCATCATTGCACCCTTGAGCCTCTGAGTCAAAAAGCACAAAAGTGTCTGGAACCTCTGGCAACCTCAACAAAAGAAAATCAAGCCGATACCAATGTGAATGTGGCATACAGAGCATGTAACAGATGAACATATGCACATATATGCACTGCATTATTAGCAAGGGCAGCGACAAATCTCAGAACATGAGTAACAGTCTTTATTATATAAACTCCGTATCAGCAACAATAGTGCAAAACATCAAGGCCATTGGCCAGTCCAAATTTCAAGCCAGCACATGTGTGCATGAAAACTAGCACAACAAATATGTAACACAGTCCACTGCCATGGCAATCAAAACAGGATAGGGGCCTTGAATGGGCAGTTCAGGCTCAGGGAGGAATGGGGTGGGAAGAGGACTTGGCTTTAAATTTGGGTGGAGGTTGAACTGGGAGGGGGCTGATTGTGTGGGCTAATCGGAGGACTGGACCTGGGAGGGAGAGACTGGCTGAGGTAGAGGGATCCATGGATGTGGGTGCCAGAGGGCTACTTGGACCATGTGGGGTGGTGGCACGGGAGGTGGAAACATGCTGGGTGGAGGCTCAGTGGCTGATGGTGAATGTGGAGGGCTAGGTCTCAATTGTTTTGGGATCCGTTATCCCACTAGTGAGAAGTTAGGTGGCACCAACAGCCACCCTCTTCCCTGAAATTGTAGCAGGTGGTGGTGGATCTTCCCGTGGGGATTTGATGGACCTTGTGGTATGCTGGGGGGGCTGCCTTTTCCCCTGCATCCCCTGATGTGGAGGTACACTCCCCACTTTGCTCTCTTGTCCATGCTTTACGGGGGTGTGGGTGGGAGTCAAAGTTTTGGGTGAAACTGCTTTCTGAATGTGTTTGGGCTTAGTTGTGGCAGGTACCAGGTTCACTGCAGAGAAGGCAAGTGTTAGTGTCTCTTTGGGATCTGGTGTGGGGATGGGAGTGCCCTTGGATGGTGATGTAAATGTAAATCCAGTATTGTAATGCGCAAACATTTACCCGAAGGCATCCCGGCGCTGGGGGCCGTCGGGAATGTTAAATAAGCTATTGCCCAGAGTCACATGGTGCTGGGCTGACCTGCCGCTGGGGATCGAACCGTGAGTCCCAGATTCCAATGTAAGTCACCCTGGCTGCGGCGCCACACCTACTCCCTGATGAATTGGCGGAATGTAATGTGGATGCATGCTTTTTTGACTTATGTCCCTGAGTGTCCTGTGATGGGCTTTTTGTTTTGCGTTCATGTGTGCTCTTTATGTGCTGTGGTGATGGTGTATGGTCTCTGGTTCACTTAGAGTGCTGGTGTTGTTTGCTGCCTATGGTTGACTGGGTGCCTGAGGGCTCTGCTCTGTGTGTGCTCTGGTCAGGTGGGGGCATTGGGAGGGTGGTTGCGGAAGGGACAGGAGCTGGACTGTGAGCTTGGAACTGCTCAATTGCATCACTGTGGAAGACAAAAACTGGACAGTTTGTTGTAGGCCACCCACGTCTGAATGAATGCCCCCCATTAATGCAATAACCTGTGACAACTTGTTGCCATGATCCTGGAGGCATTCAGGAGAGCAGTCTGACCCACACACAGCTGCTGCAAAATGTCTATGGCCTTCACGCTGAGGGCAGCAGAGGAGACTCTACCATTCTTAGGACTGCGGGCATGGATAGCACTTTGGGGAGCATCCTGGAGGGTGGACGCAGGACAAGGTGTGGTGGAAGAAGATACAGATCTTGAACACTTCCTGTGCCCACCAACACTGAGGAGTCCCTGCTGGACTGGGAAGATGTGGAAGTTGGTGTTTCCGGGCGGGAATCATCCAGGGCACTCCTGTCCCCCTCCGAGGCACTGGTCCCTTTAGTCTCACTGAACTCCTGTGTACCATTCGTGTCAGTAGCTTCCCAACGGTGTCGGGCCCCTGTCCTTCCCTGCCCTGGTTAAATGCAGAAAGAGTCAGAGACATAGGTTCAGTATATTGCCATACTCAGAAACATTATATGCAATACAAACACAAATACTTTGACTGAAACGCCTACATATAACTACTCCATGTACTTTCAGCATATGCCAAATGTGTGCATTCATCAGCTGATGCTCGGAAACATGCTTAGTTGATAGTCATGCTCCATGTTGCGTTGACACAGCCAAATAGCTGGGCATGTACCTACATTTAAACATCACATACAATTGTCTGTAGGCACACCTACGTGGGTATTTAAGCTGATACCGAGCGCGACCTGTCAGAACCCTTGATACTCCTGAGGCAAAAAGCCGGGAGCTTGTGTAAGACTGTTTTTACTATTTGTGTGTCACTATTGAAACTGCTGATTTTACTAGCACTCTCACCTCTGTACAGGACCTATCACCGCCATCTCCACCGCTCTGCTGGCTCAGCGCTGCCTCAGCGCTGACAGCGGGTTTCAGGCAAAGTAACTCGGCGCCATTGCCGGCGTGCGACTTGACCACGCCCCCTTGGTGGCCACGCCCCCTCTGACTGGGTATTTAAGCTGATACCGAGCGCGACCTGTCAGAACCCTTAATACTCCTGAGGCGAAAAGCAGGGGGCTTGTGTAAGACTGTTTTTACTATTTGTGTGTCACTATTGAAACTGCTGATTTTACTAGCACTCTCACCTCTGTACAGGACCTATCACCGCCATCTCCACCGCTCTGCTGGCTCAGCGCTGCCTCAGCGCTGACAGCGGGTTTCAGGCAAAGTAACTCGGCGCCATTGCCGGCGTGCGACTTGACCACGCCCCCTTGGTGGCCACGCCCCACCCCTCTCCTACTTAAAACATGTGTCATTTCCGTACGCGCAGCGGACGGGCGCAGCGGGCGCGCCTAAGGCAAGCCCGTCTGCGCCCGTCCGCGCCTGGACTGTGCCTAGGGCCAGTCACCCTGCCCGTCCAGCCGGCTCTGTCCGCACGTGCTAGACCAATACCCAATTACTCCTTTTAAACCCTTCCTCCTGCTCGGCTACTACCCGTTGCAGTCCTGACCACATGGAAGATGCCCCCTTCCACTGCCCTCAATGTAACTTTACACTCCCGCCCTATAACCTGTATGTATGTATGTATAGGCATTTATATAGCGCACTACTTACCCGTAGGGTCCCAAGGCGCTTCGACCGCTGCGAAACCCTTCCTGGCTTCCCTGAGAGATGGTCCCTTAATGGGTATCTCCAGGGTGAGACCAGGCATCCCCGGCGGTCTGGTGGGGCCGTTAGTGAAGATGAGGCAAGCTAATGCCCAGAGTTGCCGTGTGTGATCGCTGATCAGAGTGGGCACCGAGGCGAGAGAATTATCGAGTCCGCTGACCCTGGTCCAGAAACCTGCCGCGCCGGGAATCGAACCCTGGTCCCGGGCCGTCCTCTGCTCTCGGGTCTGCCGCCTCTAACCAGTGAGCCACACTACTTCACCTTCGTCATCCTCCCTGTCCTAAACCGCATAACCCCCCGTCTCACCCCCGGACGTTGAAAGCAGGTCTGGTCAACTGCCGGTCACTGCCCCGCCATTCCAACGACATTTGGATGTCAATCATCTCTGACGATTGGGACATTCTATTTCTTACCGAGTCTTGGATCACTGACTCCTCCACCCCTGATATCCACCTTGCCACCCCTCCAGGGTACGCCATAAAGTGCATCAATCGGGCTGGGGGCAAATCGGGAGGCGGTTTAGCCGTCATCCTCAAATCCCATCTTCATTTGACTACTACCAAATTAACTAACATCGGGATAATTGAAGCTATGTATTTCTCTGTCTCTGACTCCGGGGCAGTAATACTGGCTGGTACTCTAGTCTACAATCCCCCTACTGCCTCCTCCCTTTCACTTACTGCACTTACTCACCAGATGGCTGATCTCTCCCTTAAACACCAACACTTTCTAGTGCTAGGTGATTTCAACCTCCACGTAGACAATCCTCTCTGCGTGAAAGCCAACAACCTGTTGGAAACCATGAAAAGTCTGAATCTCATACAACAAGTCACTGGCCCCACTCACGTGGCGGGTCACACTTTGGACCTTATCTTCGCCAACTTCTCGAATATCACAGTCCTCCCCCCCCCCTCCCCCTCACCTGGTCTGACCACTATCTTATCCCCTTTATCCTTGCCTTGGGCTTGAAACCTGCCAATACGGTCCCCAGAAAAGAACTGGGAAGAAAGTGGCATAAGGTCACCTGTGCCACTTTAGACCCAGTATTCCACTTCCAGGCGGCACATCTCTCCACTGACATTGATGGAAATGTCTCTAGGCTCAATACCGCCCTACTCCAAGCTATCGACTCCATCGCCCCCCCTAAAACCCATTTCCTCCGGCAGATCCCGCCCATCCGCCCCTTGGTTCTCTACCTCCCTCCGTGAGGAAAAAAGCAGATGCAAGGCACTCGAACGTAAGTGGAGACAGAACTACGACCCTGAAGCCAAAATTACTTATAAATCTGCTCTGAAAAACTTCCTCAAACAAAAAAAAAACACTATGAGAGACAACTTCTCTCTCCAAATTGCTAATGCCAAAAACTCGTCAAAAATCCTTTTCACCATTGTCAAAGACTTCATTAACCCCCCCGCTAGGGCCACACAGACCTCTGCTAGTCAGGCCCTATGCGATGGACTCTCTGACTATTTCCTCGAAAAAATAAACAATCTTTGTGTCTCATTCCCTAATGGGATATCTCCCCTGCCCCCCCACACTAGGCCCCCAGTATCCTCGTCCCTATTATCCTTCAATAAATTGACCATTGACACTGCTATCAGGCTACTCACCCAATGCAAATCTGGTGCCCCCTCCGACCCTGTCCCTGCTAAACTTATGGGTGATCTGGCTCCTTCACTAGCCAGCTCCTTCCTCTCCATCTGGAATGCCTCCCTCCACCACGGCTTCTTCCCAACCACTTGGAAGGAGGCTCTGGTGGTTCCCATTCTGAAAAAGTCCGATGCCGACCCCACAATCTTCGCCAACTACCGCCCCACCTCCCTTCTCCCCAAACCCGCTAAAGTCCAAGAAAAAGCCGTGCAGCTGCAACTTACGGAGTACTTGGAGAACAACTCTCTGCTGCACGACTCACAATCTGGATTTCGAGCGGGATTCAGCACTGAGACGGCTCTGTTGGAGGTGTCGGAGACTATCCGTGAGTGTGTGGATAAGGGCGAGGAGGCCATGCTTGTCCTCCTCGACCTGTCCGCCGCTTTTGATACGGTCTCCCACCCCATCCTCCTTGACCGACTCAGACAGACAGGCATTGGCGGCACTGCCATCAGCTGGATCGAGTCCTTCCTTACTGGAAGAAGTCAGAGGGTCTTGCTGAGGCCGTTCAAATCTGAGGATAAACCCTTGTTATGTGGTGTGCCACAGGGCTCTGCCCTCAGCCCTCTATTTTTCAACGTCTATCTCGCCCCACTGGCCGCTGTTGTGGAGTCCTGCCGAGTCAGAGTGGTCTCTTATGCTGATGACACTCAGCTGATGTTTTCCTTCAGAGACCACTCGGACTCCACGTTCGCCAACTTCCGCCAGTGTCTTGACAGCATCAGTGTCTGGATGACCAACAACCATCTAAGACTTAATGCGGATAAGACAGAGGTGCTGTTTTTTAACCAGAAAAATCCCATCCCCCCCTCACGGTGGTGGCCCACGGCACTTGATCCCGCTCCCTCCCCCGTCCACTCTGCCCGCAACCTGGGAATCCAGTTCGATGACTCTCTCTCATGCAAAGCCCAAGTTAACAAAGTTACATCTGCCTGCTTCTTGAAGCTGCGCATGATCAAAAAGGTACTTCCCTATCTCCCCCTGGACTCCCGCCGAACAGTAACCCAGGCTCTCATTACGTCTCACCTGGACTAGCCTATACGCTGGTGCTCCTCAGTACCTGATCGACCGGCTTCAGATTGTCCAGAACGCGGCTGCCAGACTGATTGGAAACATCCCCTACCGTCAGTCAGTCACCGCCTATCGTAAAGAGCTTCACTGGCTTCCCATTGCCAGCCGCATCCAGTTCAAGATCCTCACCCTTGCCTATCGAGCTATCAACGACCTTGGACCCAATTACCTTAAAAAGCGAGTGTCAATATCTCACTCCATCAGATCCTTGAGATCCAACAACCTCCGCCTCCTGATCTCTCCCCGCTTTAGACTCGCTAGAATGGGCGGCAGAGGGTTCAGTGTTATCTCTGCCAAACTGTGGAACGGTCTACCAATCGATCTCAGATTCTGCCCTTCTGAATCCATCTTTCGGGCCAGACTTAAAACTTGGCTATTTTCCGGACTCTGATCCTCACACTGCTGATATCCCCCCTCTTTTCTCCCCTCGAGACTCAGGTTCTAGCGCCGGGACACCCCTCCGGGGGTAGCTGTGCGCTCTACAACCTACATAAATAAATAAAATAAATAAATAAATAGGTAAGATAGCTACACATTCAAATATGTTGTCTCAGTCACTTTTGAAGTATATTTAACTGAACACCACAGATACTAAGTAAAATATACCCATTTGCAAGTGATATTACCTCCCTAATTCCACTGTGTTTGGCACTGAAGCACAATTACAGTAGGACATTGGTGTCAGTTGTGTAGATGTACCAATTACTTTGAAGTGCACAGCACACATCTGTAAATGCACACTAACTTGATGATCACTGCTGTTCACTGCCAGTTGATGTCTCTGACACTCACACTGCAGCATATGTCACATGGACACATCTTTTTGGCTAATGAAGTGCAAATAAGCCCCATGTAACAATGTAGTCACATATACAATGCCCAATAGCATGAGAATGACAATGTAATGCAAGGCCTTCATGTGTTGTGACATGTCACATACCAACATATTTACAATTGCCTCACAGGCCTTCATTGTTCCAAGACATGATAGTGCCTTCTGTATATAAAGTTGTGAGTGGCTCCATTAGGACAGCTAATGTGTGACAGTACCTAGGGTCTGGCATATCACACCCCCACGTTGTGCTGACTGATGACATTGATGACACATCTATGTGACAAAAACTCAATCACTGGTTAAAAGCAGTAGCCACAACTTCATCATGCACTGATGCACATGGACACACCTCCACAATGCACACATACTGATCACTGACACTATGGGAAACATTTGCTTCTGTTCATCTATCAAATTACAGTACAAAACCTAAGTCACATCACAATTTGGCTTACCCACTCATTACATCCAACCACGTTAAGCTCTAGTGCCCAGACAATCTCACAATAGCCTGGTTCTGCAAAATTGCATTTAAATTCCAGAGTCTAACCATCCCAGTCATGTTACCATGTGCACAATTGGCAAATGCAAATCAGCCAATGCATCACTGCAATCATCACCACCTACCCCTTCAGCAACTGTGTGCACTTGCTGTCACTGTGGCAGGAAATCACATATTGTGATGCCATGCTGCTGATATTTGACTAATCTTTTTTGTAATGATGCTGTCATCTCAATCATTGTGGAAAACACAACCTATGGGACAGGTGTGACCTCTACCAACTCACTGCTCCCTGAGTCCACATTTGTGCTTTGATGTAGCCACTTACACATAATCCATCATCTCATCAGCACACTATTGTGGTAGCCACACAGCACACACAAGCCTGACAAGTGTTCAGGGCTACACACTTCACACAAAGATCTTTCCTGTGTAGGAAGGTATCATTTCAGACAAAAATTCACAAAATGTAGGATGAAAACATGTCAAGCTGACTTGCTATGACAACGTTCATGGATTTACCACATGACCAACTAATTGTTGGACACATGCAGAACCTCTGCACTCAACACTGAGGATACTTAGGTATGTTTTGTTATAGGTATTTCTAGAGCGCGGCGATTACCGGAGGGTGTCCTAGCCCTAACTACTATTATCTGAGCAATTAAAATAGGAGGCAATGTTACAGGTTAAAAAGCCAGGTTTTCCATCCCCTCCTAAATGTAAGGAGTTAGGTGCCATTACATCACACCAGAGACATCACAGAGCTCCGCACTTGCTCTGGTCTGGGATTCAGGCAGTCACTCATGCGCAAACTCACACTGAGCACAATACTCACCCCCAAGTTGCTGCTGGTGGGCCCTTAAAAGTCCATCCAGATCTGGCTGTGTTACTGCCAGGATGGGGGCCACAAGTGGTGTCATGCTCCTGTGTGCCAACCTGCCACTTTGAGGGACCAGCCCAAGTGTCCTTTCAGTGATGTTTTTGCTGAGCTGGCAGATGTCATCCCACCTCTTGTGGCATTGTGTATGTCGTGAGTTTGAAACACCCAGGGACAACACCTTGCTGGCAATGGCCCTCCATATGGCCTTACGCTGATGAACCTTGAGCTGTACGCATGGGAGACAAGAAGAGGAATATTTGTAACACTGTGTTGTGTACCATAGGAGCATGTAAACACATAACACGCAGATATATCAATGGACAGCAGAGCCCATACACCATATCACATAGTACACTTTGAGCAAGCCATATAATTTCAATTTATACATATATGATGATGACACTACATACCCATCTCATACACATGCAGAGTGCCAGCACAAACAGCAATTAGAAAATGTGCCTCATCTTTGATGCACTGTGCGAGTGAGCATGACATACGATACACTGTGAATGATGGGTAGTGGTCAGACTCACTGTGTCTTACACTACATACCCCTTAATGGCCTTGACCATTGCATATTTACAAGTGTCATGGAGGTCGCAATTAGGTAACTGATCTTACATTCAAACACTTGTCACAAGTTGTAGGCCTGTCTTGTGTACTCCTCAGGCTTATGATATCTCATTAAAAAGTAGGATGGTCGACAACACATATGTTTATCAAAGTCATTTTAGTGATGGGGCCTTGAAACATTGTGCATTCACTGGGCATGCCTGAGTGCTTATCACTGCAGAAACACGTTGACCATCACAGAAATCACATACATGTATAATCACAATGGTGGAACAGTGCATAGACATGCAAGACTCTACACATGGAATTAAAAGAAGGATGACATGTCCATCGTACATTTGGAAAATGTGTCCAAGCTGATTTAGCACAAATAGTGGTAGATCCAGGCCTTGTACTCCTGTGCAGGATATCCACATCTCCATAGGGTGATTTTGAAAGCAGTGCACACATTATTCACTACCCTCTGGCCAATCTACATTGTACATGTCACAAATTAGCATATGAACACTTATTGAACTATGACATCACATGGCACAGGGAATGTGTGTTCAGAGTTCGGGTGTCTCAAATCAGCAGTGTAACTGTATAACTGCTAAACCACAGTATGTCCTTTTCATCATTGCATGCAGTAAGGAATCTGTGGAAATAAGGCTATACACCCATTGACGTGAAGTCATCATGCTAGGCAGTGTCTCACACATTTACACTACCCAGTCTCAGAAGAACATGTGTGATTTTTTATTCAAATGAGCTGCACCAGTGTCTATGTTGCTATCTTCCCCACATACTCAAGTGCAATAAGTTCTAGGTCATGTATGAACCATGCTGTTGACAAAACATGAATGCATGAACATTGGCTTGCACTCACAGGCACACACTACTGTACAGTAACATCATGTGAGCATTCTGAGCATTCTCAAACTCTTACTCATACACTTACCAGTACCTCTGGAGCACCATATAGCTGCCCGTACTGGCCAAGGACCTCATCCACCAAGACCTCCAACTCCTCAGTGGTGAAGGGACGAACCCTGATGTTCTCTGTTTGAGCCATGACTGGGTCCAGAGTAGAAGTACAGCAGCAGTTGGTGTAGATGAATTGCAGGCAGCAGTGTCTGAATGCAAGTGACAGGTGTGGCTAACTCACAGACATTTATGGGCCCCTAGGGTTGCTTCAGTGGTACTCTGCTGTCTGCTGATGCAATTGGTCTGCCTGGTTTACATCTTTCAATTGTGTCCAATGCCTGTGACCGCAGTGGCAGTGCACGCCTACCACGAGTTTCAAATATGTATTAAACTACCGCAATGACGGCTCCCATTGGCTGCAATGACCTTGGCTTAGGCGGTGTCACACCGCGGTGGCCAGGTGGTCTCTACCGCAATCCAGGATCTTTCAATTGTGGCCAATGCCTGTGACTGCAGTGGGGGTGCACTCCTACCACAAGTTTCAAATATGTATTGCACTACTGCAATGGTGGCTCCCATTGGATGCAATGACATTGGCATAGGCGGTGTCATACCACGGGGGCCAAGTGGTCTCTACCACAATCCGGCATCATTTCAGTTGTGGCTAATGCCTGTGACCACAGTGGTGGTGCACTCCTAGGGCGAGTTTCAAATATGTATTGCACTACCGCAATGGCAGCTCCCATTGGCCGCAATGACATTGGCATAGGTGGTGTCACACCCCAGTGGCAAGGTGGTCTCTACCGCAATCCGGCATCTTTTTTTATACTTGTGGCCAATGCCTGTGACTGCAGTGGTGGTGCACACCTACCGTGAGTTTCAAATATGTATTGCACTACTGCGATGGCGGCTCCCATTGCCTGCACTGACATTGGCATAGGCAGTGTCACACCACGAGGGCCGGGTAATCTCTACCGCAATCTGGCATCTTTCAATTGTGACCAATGCCTGTGACCACAGTGGCAGTGCATGCCTTACGTGAGTTTCAAATATGTATTGCACTACCGAGATAACGGTTCCCATTGGCTGCAATTACATTGGCATAGGTGGTGCTACACCACGGGGCCAGGTGGTCTCTACCATGTCCAGTATCTTTGAATTTCGGCCAATACCTGTAACCGCAGTGGCGGTGCACACCTACCACGAGTTTCTAATATGTATTGCACTACCACGATGGCA
The DNA here is from genome assembly GCF_964261635.1 of Lissotriton helveticus. Classification (NCBI taxonomy): domain Eukaryota; kingdom Metazoa; phylum Chordata; class Amphibia; order Caudata; family Salamandridae; genus Lissotriton; species Lissotriton helveticus. The sequence goes on from NC_136067.1 coordinate 1,535,979,112, forward strand.
GATCCGATTGGCTGCAATGACATTGGCATAGGCAGTGTCACACCACTGGGGCCAAGTGTTCTCTATCGCAATCTGGCATCTTTCAATTGTGGCCAATGCCTGTGACTGCAGTCGCGGTACATGCCTACTGCGAGTTTCAAATATGTATTGCACTTCCGCGATGGCGGCTCCCATTTGCTGCAATGACATTGGCATAGGCAGTGTCACACCATCGAGGGCCAGGTAATATCTACCGCAATCCAGCATCTTTCAATTGTGGCCAATGCCTGTGACCGCAGTGGCGGTGCACGGCTACTGCACCTATGGACACATTGTGCTATAGCATTGTCACTTTGCAAATTGCATCACTGATCACTATACATTTACAATATATTCTTGCAACTGGTTGTAAAGTAAAATGAGAGTGTGACATTTAACTCTATGATGCCCACACATGTCATGTCAGTACACATGAATAAATGCATTGGTATGTACTTACTCACATGTCAAATGTAATCTTTGTGGGCATGTATACAGCTTTGATGTGTAATTGAGTCTCACATTTTGTCAAACAAGCCGATGTGTGAAATGGCAACTCATCCCACAGTCATGATGAACTGACCACATAAAGTGCCCATATCACTGTATACAGTGCTGTATATATATTGATAGTTGTCCAGATTACACTCATTGTGCTAATTTTGTAATGATGTTTTGCTTAGTGAAACTTAAGCAAGAAGGTTGTGCAGTGATAGCAGCTATGTACAACTCAGCATTGTTGCTTTTTGCCACATGTGCTGTGTCAGCTACACACAGGGCTGGTGACACAAGATGAAGAAGTGTACCATATACCATTCACATAGTCAGATTCTGATTTGACAGTAGTTAGTATGTACATCCTGCCCACATGAATGACTACAGTAGATCAAGGTGATTTCAAAGTCCTGTCAATGTTGGGGCTGTGTTATTCAATATGTAAAATGTTTCCCACATCTAGGGGGTCATTATGATGGCGGATTTTCCGCATACTCCGGGCCGGCGGAAGCCACCGCTGGCCCGGAGTATGCGGGAAATCTGCCGAGGAGGCCTGAAAGACCCACCGCCAAATCAGGATGGCTGGTGGGTCTCACAATGTGTCCGCCGCTTTTCCGCCGCGGTCGGAAGGCGACCACGGCGGAAAAGCACTAACATGGCTGGCCATATTAGGATGTAGGGAAAGTAATGCTTTTCCGCGGCGGCTTTTCCGCCGTGGAAAAGCATACGGACAATCACTTTGGGGGCCCGTTGCGGGCCCCCTGGGTGAAGGTTGCGTGGGGGGTGCACATGGGGGGTACCTATGGTACCCCCCTGCCTTTGCGTGCACGAAGCGGCAGGCACCGCGCAAATGCACAGCTTTCGTTTTTTACATTGCGGCGGGTGCTGCTTCAAGCAGCACCCGCCACAATGTAAAACATACAGGATGTGACCGCCAGGGTGGTGGTCACATCCTAATTGCCATGGAGGGACCGCCGCTGCCCATGCGGACGGTCCCTCCTACTCAGGGGTGGCGGACGGACGCAAGTCCGTCCGCCATCCTAATCGGCCCCTTAATCTGTGACTCATATTTACATGTGTTCTTTTTCTGAATACGTAGGAGGCGACCAGCTATGCATCAGCCTTTCCCAGTTCTGGGGAACATGGAGGATGAGGACATCATAAGGAAATTCCATCTGAATCGCCTTACCCTTCAAGAGCTATGTGATCAGATGGAGCCCCATTTGAGTCTTCCCATAACATATTCAACAGCTTTGACACCAACAGTAAAGGTGAAGGCCGCACTGCATTTCTTTCTCACTGGTTCGTTTCAGTACACGGTGGCAATCGCCGGTGGGATGTCTCAACTTATGTTCAGCGTGGTGCTGCGTGATGTCCTGTCCGCATTGTTGACCTAATATGACCGCTACATCCACTTTCCAAGGAGACATGAATTGGCAGATGTGAAGGGGGAATTTTATGACCTTGGTCACATACCTAATGTTGTTGGAGCCATTGACTGCACACACGTTGGCCTAATTTCACCACAGGCACGTGAGCACATCACCGTAACAGGAAGCATTTCCATTCAATTAATGTGCAAGTGCTATTCCAAGCGGATATGATTATCTCCCATGTATGTGCCAAATATCCGGGTTCTGCACATTACTCCTACATACTGCGTACCAGCATTATCCCACAATTGATGGGAAATATGCATCCAGAGCGTCCGTGGCTTGTTGGTGCGTACACTGTGTCAAGTAGTGTGCTGTATGTGTGACATGCTGTTCTCCTCAACTATCTTTATTACAAACTTGGTCTCTGTTTCTCACAACTAGGTAACTCTGCGTATCCCAACTGGCCTTGGTTGCTGAGCCCACTGAGGAATCCAAGGACCCCAGGGAAAGTCTGCTTCAATGATGCCAATGGGAGGACACGTCGTATAGTGGAGCGTGCTTTTGGACTTCTAAATGCTAGATTTTGGTGTCTGGACAAGAGCAGTGGTACACTACTCTACTCTCCCCAAAAGGTGTGTCAAATTATAGTTGCATGCTGCATGCTCCACAACCTGGCCTTGTTCAAAGAGATCCCCCTGATTCTGGATGACGATGAGAAGCGGATGCCCCCTGCTGCAAATCCACACATGCCCAGTGATGATGAGAGTGGAGAAGAGGAAGGTATTGACCAGCGTTAACAACCCATCAGCAATTACTTCCCTTGAGTGTAAGTTACCATTGAACAACTTTGGCATTGTCTTTTTGTTTTTTCTGTTAGCGGTGAAGCATAGATGAGGTGTTTGGATGCTGGCTGTTGTTGGCTAATGGCTGATGTGTGTGGCACAGTGTATTGTTTTCCACTTACCTCATGTGTATGGGGATGGTGTTGGTTATTGTTATGTGTGGTGAATCTTGTACGGTGTTGACTAGTGGTGTGTTGTTGCTGTCATGAAATCACCTGACAACTCAATCTCATCCTCTTGTGTCTTTCTAGGTTCATTCACCCCATTAATGTTGCGTCACAATCAGAGCTTGTGGTACATTGGAATCAGAGTTGACATTGTACATACTGTGATAAACATGGAACTGACACAAAGGCATAGGCATGTAAATAGTGTTTATTTTATATTACATTGTGTTAAAATTGAGTTGTCAGTGATGGTAAAGGAGACAAAGAGAGTAGAATTTCCCACATTATGGAATTACACAGTCCAAAAAAATCCTGCCATCAACATGGCAAGGTGGGATTGGATAATCAACAAAGTCAATGTTCAGTACAACACATGTGCCATCATGGCTGGCTCAGCGACTTGGCTTTGGTTGGTGCTTTGCCACGTGATCCTCCTGCGGTGTTTCTCGGAAGGCCCCTCTTGCTCTTGGCAGGGGGGCCTCTGCTGCAGTCTCAGAGGTGTCTGAGGAGTCATTGTCTTGCAACTCACCCATATCTGTGGCCGCAGCTGAGGTGGTGTGTGTTTCAGCAGGCTGGCCACTGGAGGGGGTTTGAGCCATCATTTGAGCAGCATGTATGTCCCTCAGAACAACCACCAGCTGGCCCATGAGTTCAACAAGTTGTCCCATTCATGTGTCCATGGACCTCTGCAGCAGGCAGAGCTCACACAGTTCTTCTACAATCTGTCCCATCAGTCCCTGGTTCTGTTGATATGCACCAAGGACTCTTGCGACGGTGGCCAGGGCTCCTGTCTCAGTGTCCTCATGTGATTGTCCCCCAGTTGCCCTTCCACCTGCCCTGCTGACCAAGACCTGTGGCATTGGCTGTTGATGCACCAACACACTTTTTCCGGCATCCTCAGCTTGTGTGGTGGTGTTGCTAACCACTGAGCCAGGGAAAGTGTTGCAGGCAGCAGTGTTGATGGTGGAGGTGGCTGCAGCACAGGTCGTTGTAGCATGGTCATCGTAGTGGTTGTCGCTGGTGTGTTGATAGTTGTGGTGGTGGGGACAATGAGGCCCTGAGACGGAGTGCGCCCTGGCAGTCCTGAGGGGCCAGGTTGTTGCTCCTCATCCGAGAAATGTAGAGAATCAGCATCAGAGAATTCACGTTTCGGGGGGGGAGACTGGCTTTGCTGGTTGGTGGTGTTTTCACCAGCTGTTGCTTGGGGATCACCTGTTGAACAGAGGTTAGATTGTCAGTTAAGTGCACTACACAACCTTGGTGTCAAACTTTTGGATATTACATTTCATAAGCCAAATATTTTATATTGTAATTACTTCGTATTGGGAAAAGATTATCAGCATTATGACTTGATGTTGAGGTACATACATTACTTGCCATTAGTGTGACATGTAAATAACGACCATTTGACAAGCACAGATAGTGTGTTTACAAGCACGTCATCATCTACCAACTTGGTGCACATCAACTTTGGTTTATGTGTGGATTTAGTTGACTTTCAGAGAATCTGTTTCAGCTATGTCAAAACTTAACAATGTAATTATTTATATGTTCTTTCAAATCATGTTGGTATGTTTGTTTGACAGATTGACCGTGCACGTGTTGTGTTCATATGAGCCTTCAAGCTTTGAAACCATGGCACTTACACATTGCATTCTGTGCTTTGCATGATTGGACCCTGAATTAATTTTGCATGTGACTTGGTGAGTCAAAGTGTAATTTTTGTATCAGTTATATGTGCTTAGCTGTGTGTACACTAACCCTGGGCGGAGACCTTCGCTCCACCCGCAGAGTGTGCGGAGAATTGCCTACTCCGCGTTTTGCAGAGAACGCAGAGTAGGCAAATCTCCGCATACTGTGCAGTGGAGCGGAGTTGGCCAGCCCCTGCCTCCCACCCCTCTATTAACAATTGATTAAAACTTAAATAAAAAGAGTTTAAGGTAAAGAAAAAACACTTACCTTGGCTGCGGCGTCCCCAGTTCTCCTCCTTCTCTTCATCGCCGTCTCTGGGAAAACTGCGCATGCTCCCGCGCATGCGCAGTTTTACCAGAGACAGCGATGAAGAGGAGGAGGGCATCCCGGCACGCCACAGCCAAGGTAAGTGTTTTTTCTTTACTTTAAACTCTTTTTATTTAAGTTTTAATCAATTGTTAATGTGGGGGTGGGAGGCTGGTGGTGTAGCGGAGCTCCATGGCGTTTATTCTCAAGTCCAGGGCCCTCCGCGTAGCCATGCTATGCTCTCTACACCCAGGGTTAGTGCACACTGGATGTGACATTTGGATCTATACAGAGTTGGCTAACATGTGAGGGATGTTATGATCATATGGCTCCATGCATTTTGAGAAGGATGACAGGGTGCATGCACTGTCTTCCTACCTGTAGGTAGCACAGTAGAGGGAAATGGCTGCCACATGGTTGTGGGAAGTGTTCCATCCTGATCAGGGGTGATGCAAGTGAGCATGAGAAGGCTACATACCTGTAAGGTGAAGGAGAGCAATGAAGTGACTGCCACATGGTTCTGGGGGGTGTTCCATTCAGATCAGGAGTAATGCAAGTGAGCATGAGAAGGCTACCTACCTGTAAGGTAAAGGAGAGCAATGAAATGGCTGCCACATGTTTCTGGGGGGAGTGTTCCATCCTGCTCAGCTGTGGGACATGAGTGCCTGATAGAAGTTGTAGTGCAGGCTACCTATACACAAACCCCCCTCCCTGTTGAGATGGCTACCTCCCTGTGAAGTTGAGCAGAGGAAGGGAATAGGTTACACATCGCTCTTGGGTGGGGGGTGTTCTATCCTGCTCAGCTGTTAGACAAGGGTGCCTGTTGGGAGTTGTAGTGCTGGCTGCTTATACACACACACCCCTCTCTGTAAAGAAGGCTACCTCTCTGTGAAGTTTAGCAGTGGAAGGGAATAGGTTACACATGGCTCTTGGGTGAGGGGGAGTGTTCCATCCTGCTCAGCTGTGGGACTAGGGTGCCTGTTGGGAGTTGTAGTGCTGGCTGCTTATACACACACCCTTGACCCTTGACCCGGTCACTCCACTACCGCACAACCCCCGTGTGCCCGGATTCTGCTGCCGCTGCCTGCTTGGCCCTCTCCTTAGGGACCCTGCTCTCCAGGCTTGCCCTCGCTCTCCAGGCTTGCCCAGGCTTGCCCTCGCTCTCCAGGCTTGCACAGGCTTGCCCTCGCTCTCCCCCACTCCACTTTCCCGCTCTTTCCAACCCCCCTCTGCTCCCTGCCGCTGCTCTCCTGCGGCCCCGCCCCTTCTCCTGTCTCCCGCTCCCCATTCGCCGCCCCGCTCCCGCCTCCCAGCTGCTCCTCCCTCCCACTTCACCATAAATGGCGGGGACCGCGCGTATGAGCAGCGGGTGTGCCGATTGCGCGCTGAAGGTGCGCCAAAGGCAAGCCCGTCCACGCCTGGACCGTGCCCAGCGCCAGAACGCCTGGACCCCGCCAGAGCCAGCCAACCCGACTGAGCTACGACGCCGCCACCCTCCATGCACTCAACACCGGCCGACATCCAGCCTGCTACCAAGCCACCCCGAAACACACCCACGGAGCCTTCCCCTGCCACGCCTGCTACTTCACCTGCACTCGGTCCTGCACCGTGCCAGCCAAAACAGCCGCCAACAACAACCACCTCAAGTGCATCCTGCTCAACACCCGCTCCATCCACAGGCACGCCGTCGAACTATGGGACCTCCTGGACAAAACGGCACCAGACGTCGCCTTCTTCACAGAAACCTGGATGAACACCTCCTCAGCCCCCGACATCGCCATTGCCATCCTGGACAGCTACAAGATCATCCGGAGGGACCGCATCAACCAGACCGGACACTATCCGCATCACGACCAACACCGACGACACCCTCACCACCGCAGAGCACCTGCACTTCCAGATTCACACCGACCCCAAGACCACCCTCAGAGGAACCCTCATCTACAGACCCCCAGGACCACGCTCACACTTTAGCGAGGCCATCGCAGACTTCTTCAGCCCACTCCCCCTCGCCTCCCCCGACTACATCCTCCTAGGAGACCTCAACTTCCACCTGGAGAACGACCAGGACAACAACACCACCGCCCTACTAGACAACCTCGCCAACCTCGGATTCAAGCAACTGGTCAACACCCCCACCCATTACGCCGGCCATACGCTCGACCCCGTCTTCTCCTCCAGCAACCACATCTCCTTCAGCCACACCACTGAGCTCCACTGGACCGACCACAGCTGCGTACACTTCAACGTCAGGAAAACAACGACCCACCACCGCCCTCAACAAACTCCCCGAAGATGCTGGAGCAAGATCACCATCGACCGACTCACCACCTCCTTGAGCCTAAACCCTCCCACCAACACCACGGACCCCAACGAAGGAGCCCGCAACCTCACACAGTGGATCACCGACTGCGCCGACACCCTTGCTCCACTGAAAAACCCTCCCAGCAACCTCAACAGCAAGAAAGCCGCGTGGTTCACCAACGATCTCAAAGACTCCAAGAAATCCTGCCGTGACCTCGAGAAAGCCTGGCGCCACAACCAGTCAACGGAAAACATGACAGCCCTCTAGAACGAAACCCGCAAATACCACCAGCTGATCCGCACCACTAAAAGGTCATCGTTCAGAGAACGACTGGACAACAACACCCACAACAGCAAGGAACTCTTCAACGTGGTGAAAGAGCTCTCCAACCTCAACGCCAGCAACAACGACATCACGCCTTCTCAAGACCTCTGCAACTCTCTGGCCACCTTTTTTCACCGTAAGATCATCGACATACACGACAGCTTCAGCGCTCAGAACTCGTACCCCACCACCGAACCTACACCCCCCATCACCACCCTGTGCGCCTGGACTCAGGTCAGCACGGAAGATACCACCCACACGATGAACACCATCCACTCGGGCTCCCCAGCCAATCCCTGCCCACACCACATCTTCAACAAGGCCAACTCCATCATCGCACCCAAACTTCGGGACATCATCAACAACTCCTTCATATCCGCCACCTTCCCGGAGAGCTGGAAGCACGCAGAGATCAGCGCCCTCCTGAAGAAACCCACCGCAGACCTCTCAGACCTCAAGAACTTCCGCCCCATCTCGCTCCTCCCCTTCCCTGTAAAAGTCATCGAGAAAACCGTCAACAAACAGCTGACAGCCTTCCTGGAGACGAACGGCTCCCTCGACCCATCGCAGTCCGGATTCTGAGTGAACCACAGCACCGAGACCGCCCTCATTGCTGCCACCGACGACATTCGGACCCTGCTGGACAACGGAGAAACCGCCCCCCTCATCCTTCTCGACCTTTCGGCCGCGTTTGACACGGTCTGCCACCGCACCCTGACAACCCGCCTCCGCCACGCCGAGATCCAAGGAAATTCCCTGGAATGGATCACCTCCTTCCTCTCCGACAGAACACAAAGAGTCCGTCTCCCGCCCTTCCTTGTAGAAGCCACCAAGATCATCTGCGGCGTACCTCAAGGCTCCTCGCTCAGCCCCACCCTCTTCAACATCTACATGAGCCCCCTTGCAGCCATCGCATGCAAGCACAACCTCAACATCATCTCCTACGCCAACGATACCCAACTGATCCTCTCCCTCACCAACGACCCCACCTCCGCCAGAGCCAGCTTCCAGGACGGAATGAAAGAAATCGCAAACTGGATGAAGCGCAGCCGTCTGAAACTGAACTCAGACAAGACGGAAGTCCTCATCCTCGGCCCATCCATCTCCGCCTGGGATGACTCCTGGTGGCCCCCTGCTCTGGGCCCCCCACCCAAGCCCACGGACCACGCACGCAACCTGGGCTTCATCCTGGACTCCTCCCTCACGATGGCCAGGCAAGTTAACGCCGTTACCTCCTCCTGCTTCAACACACTCCGCATGCTCCGTAAGATCTTCCGCTGGATCCCCACAGGAACCAGGAAAACGGTCACCCAGGCCCTGGTCACCAGCCGTCTGGACTACGGAAACGCCCTCTACGCTGGGACCGCCGCCAAACTACAGAAACAACTCCAGTGCATCCAGAACGCCTCAGCACGACTCGTCTTGGACATCCATCAACACAGCCACATGTCCGCCCACCTGAGGGACCTGAACTTGCTCCCCGTCAGCAAGAGGATCACGTTCAGACTCCTCACCCACGCACACAAGGCTCTCCACGACTTGGGCCCCGAATACCTCAACAACCGCCTCACATTCTACACGCCAACCCGCCAGCTCCGCTCCGCCAGCCTTGCCCTCGCCACCGTCCCACGGATCCGCAGAACCACCACCGGAGGAAGTTCCTTTACCTACCTGGTGGCCAAGACCTGGAACACCCTCCCGACTCACCTACGACTCACCCAGGACCATCTCTCCTTCAGGAACCAACTCAAGACCTGGCTTTTCGAGCAGTAGCAGCCCCCCCTAGCGCCTTGAGACCCCAGCGGGTGAGTAGCGTGCTTTACAAATGTTCTTAATTGATTGATTGATTGACACACACACCACTCCCTGTTAAGAAGGATACCACCCTGTGAAGTTGAGCAGAGGAAGGGAATAGAGTGCACATGGCTCTTGGGTGGGAGGAGTGTGCCATCCTGCTCAGCTGTGGGACAAGGATGCCTGTTGGGATTTGTAGTGCTGGCTGCCTGTATCATACCCCCTGAAAATATTGCTAGCTACTTTTGAGGTGAATCAGAGGAAGAAAATGGTAAAAATGTGAGACATGTGTTGGGATGAGTGTGTTGTACGTAAGTACATTCAGGTCTAGTAAGTGTAGCTATATAGTTGTGAAAGACGGTACATGGCAGTGTGATGGGATACATTTGTTGGTACCTACCAGCCTCCACTCCTCCAGCTATTCCTGTGAGACTCTCTGGATGCAGTATGGCAAGCACCTTCTCCACCCATTCAGTGAATGTTAATGGTGGAATGGGAGGGCCACCGCCAGTCCTCTGAGCCACCTCATGGTTCCTGTTGGCACGGTATTTCACCCTGGTCTTGAGGTCATTCCACCTCCTCTTGATGTCATGCAGTGTGCACAGGGTAGTCCCTACTGCATTGACTTTGTTCACTATCCTTTCCCACATTTGATTTTTTCTCACTAGTGGTGTCTGTTGGACCATGCTTCCAAACAAATGTGGTTCTACTCTAATGATCTCATCTACCATCACTGACAACTCATTATATGTGAATGTGGGCATTCTTTTCTATGCCATGGTGTGTGATGTGCAAATAGGTTACAAGTGCAGGTGGGAAGGTGGTGGTGGAGATGTGTGATGTGTGTGTTGGTGTTGTTGGTGTATGTGTTTGTGATGGTGTGATGTGTGATGATTTGCCTCTCCTTTCTGCTGTGGTGTTTGGCCGTTCACTGCTGGAGTTGTGCAAAGGATGCTGGTCAGGCAAGGGGTTGGTTTTATATACAGCTGTGTGGGTGTGTCCAAATGGGGTATTCATGTCAGGTGTGTTCTCCATGTTGACCTGGGATTTGTTTGTTTTTCAATGCAATGGGGGGGTGTCATTGAGGTGTGTCAAATGTTTTTGAAGGCAGCGGAAAAAATTCAGCCTCATTTGGAGGCCTCGTGGTGTGGTGAATTTGACCGCCATTCTTCTTTCCGCGCGACGGTAGCGGTATGAACGCAATGACCGTTCCGCCAGCTCTGCCATTTATCTTTACGCACAACCACAGAGGTCGGAAGAGAATGATCATTCCGCCTGCTCTGTCATCTTATCTTAATTTCACTTGCAGTTATTATGCTTGTAGATCGGCGTTTTTAGCGCTTTTCACAGCATTTCAGTCCACCGTGGTCGGATTTTCTGGTTTTCCGGAAATGGTGGACGGATTTTAGAGGTATCCGACTGCCACGGTTGGATTTTGCAATCATTGCATCATAATTTGAATGCCGGTTTTGCAGCGAAACATGCGGCTGGTTTTTTTTCCGCAACCGGGGCAGTTGGGGGGCTTTTCCGTCCGCCATTGTAATGACCCCCATAGTTGTTAAAAAGAATTATTTTTTTATTAATGTTGTATATTTTTGTATATATTTTATATATGTGTGATGTTTGTTTTTTGTATAAGAATTGTGTGTATTTTTATTATATGTGTTTAAATGTTAGTAGTTATTAATTTTTTTTAATTTAATTTTGTGTTTTTAATTCCATAGCGGGTTGTGGGTTTATAGGGGAATATCGTGGGAAGTAATTTAATTATATAAAATGTATTTTTATAATTTTTATTTATTCATTTTTTTTATTGTGATGTTATACTGTTAAATGTGTAAATCCATGTTTTAATAATTGTTTGATAATTGGTTGTTAATTCATTTTAATTAATTAATTAGTCATTAATTATGGTAATTGTGTAATTAATTGTAGGTGTGTGTTGTGGTGGTTATAGGTGTCAATGCTGTGAAGGGTGGGAAGTAATTTATTTTTTATTGATGAATTATTAAGTAGTTGTTAATTAATTTAAATTAATTCATTTGTAAATAATGATTGTAATTGTGTAATTAATTTTAGGTGTGGGTTGTGGTGTTTATAGATATAAATGGCGTGAAGGCTGGGAAGTAATTTATTTTTTATTGATGAATTATTAATTAGTTGTTAATTCATTTAAATTAATGAACTAATAGTTAAATATGGTAATTGTGTAATCAATTTTAGGTGTGTGTTGTGAATATTATAGTGTTAAAGTATGTACTCAATGCATGTTTATTATCTTTTTTTATTAATAATATATTTTTAATTCATTAGTAATTATGTTAATTATGGAAATACATTTAAATAAAAATGTTGATGTCTTTTTTTATTTGTATGGTGTTATAGGATAGGAAATAAAATAAATACATTTATGCTTCAAATAATTTGTTTGGTTGTTAATATATGCTTCTTTTAAATAAATATTGTTTATAAATGTATTTATTAATTTATTTTATATAGTATTTGTACATTTTCGTTATATGTAACTAACATTATAACATGTGTTCTTTTTATATGTTTAATATATTTAATTGTATATTTTGAAAATATAGTTTATTTATTTTTAAGATTTTTTTTTAATTGTTTAAATGTTATTGGTAATTTTTGTTTCTCTGCCATACAACACTTTCTGCACTGTTGCACTCACTGGAAAGGGAATAGTAATGTTTACCCCTCCGTTATCCAATACTTTCCCTACTGTTGAACTCACTGGAGTTGGAATAGTAATTTTTACCCCTCCGCTATCAAATACTTTCCCTAATGTTGCACTCACTGGAGTAGGAATATTAATTTTTACCCCTCGGCTATCCAACAGTTTCCCTACTGTTGCACTCATTGCAGTTGGAATAGTAAATTTAATTATTTTGCTATCCAACATTTTCCCTACTGTTGTATTTATTGTATTGCGAAATGTACATTTTAATTTTGTTTTATTAGTTTAATGTTTTAATTATTTATAGATTTTTTTTATTTAATATTATTGATATATGTATATATTTTATTTTTATTTAATTTAAAAGTTTAAAAATTAAATAAAGACAATAGATGATAAATTATTTTAAAGTAAATATTTGTATATGTATAAGTTATGTTTGTATGTTTATAGTTTTTTTAAATTAAGTTTAATGTTTATATTTAGTTAAAATATATATTACATTTAATTAATTTTGTTAAAGATAATAATAATATTTTATATATTTAATATATATTATTGTATTTTATTTATATTTTTAAATCAATATTTTTTTCATCTATATTTTTAACTTTGATATTTTTGATTCAATATTTTTGTACTTACCTGTTTAAGTATAGGGAGTCGATATTTTTTACAATCTATATTTTTTCAATATTTTTACCATCAATGTTTTTACCATCGATATTTTATCAGTATACCGATATATATATATATTTATATATATATATATATATCCAAACGAAAAACTCCCAAATCCCTCGCGCACACCAGCCGGTAATGCAGAGAGAAAAACGGGAAACGGACACCAAGTTTTGTGGTTAGAAGGCAGGTCTTGATTTATTGCAGCCTTAGGTCAGACGCGTTTCGAATAACAACTTATTCTTGTTCACTTTAGCAGAAACGCAGCCCGCTTTCTATATTTATACTCAGTTTTTTATGTGATGCTTTCACCCCAGTCACATGATAACTAAACATAGAAAAAACACTTATGGCTTGAAAGCTGTAGCATCATAAGTCTGGTTGCTTGGCAAACTTATACATATATTCACAATAGTCAACATTGTTGTTTGTAACACATGTCATTGTTGGTGGAGATTCGCTTGCTTAAATGCCAATCGCAATACTGTAAATATTGCATGGTATATAGGTAGGTACATTGGAATGGCATGTTATGAATATCCCAGATAACATTCATAGAATATATTACTATATAAATATCGACATAAGTAAAAATTGTATATACATATAAATACAAGTACAAATATATATATATATATATATATATATATATATATATATATATATATATATATATATATATATATATATATATATATATATATATATATATATATAATTCATCTGTATAAATACATAAAAATCATGGATATTGGGCTCTATATCACATACAGTACCTATAAACCATTAGTTGCCTTTCGGAATAAATTCCTATAATGTGCAATCCCTCTGATCAATATCACTCAGGATATCGATCTTGCTCAAAGTGCAGTATGATTATGTGCAAATATGCAAATGTGCAATTGAATATACCAGACAAGGTGTTTCGAGGATAGCAGCTGCCTAGTGAGTTCTAATAATAGTGTAAATTAAATGTGCAAAGAATGCTAAATGTACATTAAAGGAAGAAAGAGAGAGGAGGGGAATTTAAAAAATATATACATTAAAAATACAATGTATATATTAAAATAGATAAAACAGGTTCTTGGGAATAGGGGGAAACAGGAAGTGTATTGCAGTATAACAGTAGATGAGGTAGATATAGTGGTAACAAGGCAGAAAGTACTGATTCAGAAACAATTATTGTTTCAAAGAAGATTATGTAGATCCTCCGTGTTATTCAGTCCTTTGGGATGTTTGCTATCTAATTCTAAGATGAACTTGGATTCTAATTGCCTCAACGCTTTTTCGCGGTTGCCTCCCCAAGGATATTCCTGGACGGCTGCAATTACAAAATATTCAAAGTGTTTAAGATTGTTGTTATGGATAGCTTTAAAGTGTCTGGCTACCGGGTATGCCGTGTCGGAATTAACTATGGCTCGAAGATGTTGGAGTATTCTGACATGCACTTGTAATTTTGTACTGCCTACATGTCTGAGGCCACAAGTGCATGTCAAAACGTATACGGCATAGTCGGTTTTGCAATTGAAACATCCTGGTATATATATATATATATATATATATAAGAAAAGCATTTTTGATTTGCTTATAACTTTGAACCCTTTTAATAAATACTCACAAAAGTTTCCACAAAAAGTGGGACGGTGCGTCTAGTTCTGCATGAAAGGTTTTGGGGTGATCCGTCAAGTGGGAGTTGAGAAAAAGGTCATAAAATGTGTGTTTCTAATGCAATCTCCCATAAAGACTTTAGACACGACTACAGCCTGAACTGCTGAATGGAATGACATCAAATTTGGCAGTAAGCTTGTTTTTGATCCAGAAAAAGTGTTTTTAGTGTTTTGGTGTAAATCTAGTCAGTAGATTTTGAGATATTAAAGGAAAAACAAATTTGTATATTTAGAGGCATATTTGTGGATCCTTCGCGACACTTTGTGAAGCTTTACAAAACCTCACAGCAATGCTATGACTGGTGGCCAAGATGTGAGTAAATAGTTTTAGATATAGGGGAACAATCCCCAGCTGTGAAAATTGAGAGAGAATGTAGAAGGGGTCAGGGTAGCAATATAGGGGTTTGTGAGAGACTGCTGATGGGCCACAAAATTCTCCAGAGTGATTTATTTCCCACATGCAAGGATTGGCTAATTGGGTGGAAAAATACAAAAGTAAAATATACACATACTCTCACACAGACACTATTGTTTCTCTGAAACCCACACAGACACTCTCACACCCACTAACAAATGTATACAAACATTCACACACCCACTCAAAGACCCATTCAGATACTCACACACCCTCTCATAGACTCATTCAGACACTCAAACACCTACTCACAGTCCCACTCAGGCACTCCCACACCCATTCATAAATCTACTCAGATACTCATGCATCCACTCACATACCCAATTAGGCACTTACACACCTACTCACAGACCCACTCAGACACTCTCTCACCCGCTCACAGATCTAGTCAGGAACTGTTTATACCTACTCAAAGACCTACTCAGACAGTCTCATACCCACTCACAGACCCAGTAAGATACTCACACCCCTACTCAGAGACTCGGGAACCCACTCACAGACCTATTCATATATTTACACACCCACTCACAGACCAATCTGAAACTCACATATCTACTCACGACCCATTCAGGCACTCACTCAGAGACCTTTGCAGACACTCATGAACTGCCTCATGGACCTAATCAGATACTCACATACCCATTCACAGATCTCCTTAGACACTTATGATCCCATTCATAGAACAACTCAGACACTCACCCATTCACAGAACTACTCAGATACTCATGCATCCACTCACATACCCAATTAGGCACTTACACACCTACTCACAGACCCACTCAGACACTCTCTCACCCAGTCACAGATCTAGTCAGTAACAGTTTATACCTACTCACAGACCCACTCAGACACTCTCATACCGACTCACAGACCCAGTAAGATACTCACACCTCTACTCAGAGACTCATGAACCCACTCACAGACCTATTCATATATTTACACACCCACTCACAGACCAATCTGAAACTCACATATCTACTCACGGACCCATTCAGGTACTCATGCACTCACTCAGAAACCTATGCAGACACTCATGCACTGCCTAATAGACCTAATCAGATACTCACACACCCATTCACAGATCTCCTTAGACACTTATGATCCCATTCATAGAACAACTCAGACACTCACCCCTTCACTGATCTACTTAGATACTCGAGCATCCACTCACAGACCCACTCAGATACTCATATATCCTCTGACATACCCAATCAGATGACACTCACACACCCACTCACAGACCCAATAAGGCCATCACACACCCAGTCACAGACTGATTCAAATATGCACACATACACTCACAGACCCACTCAGATACTCTCACACCCATTTACAGACTACTCAGGCACTTACATTTTTACTCAGATACTCTCACACCCACTCACAGACCGATTCAGAAGTTCCCACACCTACTCAAACACTCATGAACCTGCTCACTGACATATTCATATACTCACTTATCCACTCGCAGGCCAATCTGATGCTCACACACCCACTCAAATACCCATTTAGGCACTCACATACTCACTCAGAAACCCATGCAGACACTCATGCACTGACTCATAACATAACCTGACACTCACACACCCACTCACAGACCTACGTAAATACTTATGAACCCACTCACAGGCCAACTCATACATTAATGCACCCATTCATGGATCTACTCAGACACTCATGCACCCATTCACAGATCCATTCAGACAGTCACATACCCTCTGGCATACCTACCCAAATGATTAAGACATACCCACTCACAGACCCAATCAGGCTATTATACACCCAGTCACAGATTGATTCAAAGATTCATACTTCTAGATCCACTCAGATATTATCACACCTATTCATAAACTACTCAGACACTTAAATACCCACTCCGATACCCACACAGACACTAACATATCCACTCACCCATCAGACATACAGACATACATGCATCTACTCACAGACACACTCAGCCACTTGAACCCAGTCATAGACCCACTTAGACACTCACACACCCTCTGGTAGACCCACTCAGACACTCACATACCCACTCACAGATCCATTCAGTCACTCACACATCCAGTCATAGAGTGATATACACACTTACACACTCACCGACAGACCAACTCAGATACTCTAAAACCCACTCACACACCTGCTCAAACTCTCGCAATCTACTCATAGGTCTACTCAGATATTCACACACCCACTCACAGACCCAGACACCTGTGCACCCACTCACAGATCCAATCAGACACTAACACACCTACTCACAGACTCACTCAGACACTCATACCTACTCAGACCTACTCAGATACTCATACACACTTATACCTACCCAGATAAAGACATACCCACTGATACACATACTCACTCACTCATGACTCCCTCAGACACTGATACACTCCTTCACAAACCCATTCAGACACTCCTGCATCTACTCATACATATTCACACACTCACACACCCATTCACACACCTATCCAGATACTCTCACACCTATTAAGGCACTCAAGCACCTAATCAAATATCCACAAATACACTCACGCACCCACTCATAAACCCACTTACATACCCACTCGCATCTCTACTTAGACACTTACACACCCATTCAAAGATCCACTCAGACACTCCAGCCCCCATTCACATATCCAATCAGATACTCAAGCACCCATTCATAGACTCATACAGCCACTGAAACCTACTTATATCCCTACTCAGACACTCACATACCCACTGACACACCCATGCAGACACGTACATACCCAGTCACAGACTCATTCAGAAAAGTCACACACTCAATAACAGACCCACTCAGACTCTCTCAAACTTACACACATACACTCACACAACCACACACTCACTCACAGACCCACTCAGATACTCTCAGCCCAAGCATAGACCCATTTAGATAACAGCACAATCATTACCAGACCCAATCAGACACTTTCACACCCCCAAATATACATTCACTGGAAGACCCACTCAGATGCTCTCAAACCTACTCAGAGACCAACTCAGATACTCAGACACTATCATACCTGCTCATGGGCTGATTTAGATACTCTTATACCCACTCACAGACCCACTTAGAAATTCTCACACCTACTCACAATAAACTCAGACACTAATGCATCTACTCACAAACCCAGGTAGACACTCACACACCTAATCACAAATCCACCCAGATACTCACACATCCACTCACAGACACTAACACATGTACTCCGAGATCTACTCAGATACTCTTATACCCACTCACAGACTCACTCTGATACTCAGACACTCACATACCCAAACACTCTCACATATACCCAGTTATATACACACCCACTGATAAACCTACTCACTCACAGACTCCCTCAGAAACTAACATACCCACTCACAGATCTACT
Source organism: Lissotriton helveticus (assembly GCF_964261635.1). Classification (NCBI taxonomy): domain Eukaryota; kingdom Metazoa; phylum Chordata; class Amphibia; order Caudata; family Salamandridae; genus Lissotriton; species Lissotriton helveticus. The sequence goes on from NC_136067.1 coordinate 1,535,997,266, forward strand.
TACACACTCATGGATCTACTTACGGACCTGTTCATATACTCCTATACCCATTCATAACATATTCTGTTACTCTCACACCTACCAACAGACCCACAAATGCACTCACGTACCCACAAACCCATGTAGACACTCATGTACTCACTCACAGATCCATTCAGACAATCACATACCCACTCACATGCCCACTTAGACACACACCTACTCATAGTGCTACTTAGATACTAAAACACCCACTCACATATCCTTTCAGATACTCAAGCACTCACTTACAGACCCACACAGTCATTCACACCTACTCACACACCCACTCAGACACTCACACACCCACTTAAACACCCATGCAGACACGTATATACTTAGTCAGAAAATATTTCAGAACATTCACACACTAAATCACAGACCCACTCAGACACTCTCACATCCACACGCAGATCACTCACACAACAACACATACACTCACAGACCCACTCAAATACTCTCACACCTAATAACAGACCCATTTAGATATTAGCACACTCACTAGCAGACCCACCCAGATATTCTCACACCCATTCACAGACCCACTCAGATACTCAGACACTCTAACACCCACTCACGGGTCCATTTAGATCTCTCACACCCACTCATAGACCTACTCAAAAACTCACACATCTACTTACAGACCCACTCACACACCCGCTCAAACACACATGCAGCTATTCACAGACCCAGTCAGATATTCACATACCCACTCACAGACCCAGACACATGTGCACCCACTCACAGACCCACTCACACACACATTCCCTGCCATACTCAGTCACTCATGCACCCACTTACACACCCATTCAGACACCCACTCACAGACCCTCTCAGACACTCAAACACCCACTCAGATATTTGCATACCCTTTCACAGGGTCGCTCAGACACTGGCACACTAACTCACAGACCCACTCAGGAACACACACACACACACACAAAGTCATAGAATCCTTCACACATTCACATACCCACTCACAGACCCATCCTGAAATTCTCACACCTACTCACAACCAACTCAAACATGCATATATCTATTTACACACTCTTACAGACACTCACACACCTACTCACAGACCCATCCAGACCCAGATACAACCACTCATAGACCCACTCAGGCACTCACTGTCATGATTCCCTCTTTTAAGCCATGACCTTTTATCTTGGTTCTTTGAAAAAAAAAACACCCCTTTCCCGTGCACCACCACTACCAGTGTGAACTGTGTTAAAACTGTTAAGTATGTATGCTGAAATTATGTTGTTTTACATTTCCGAAGTGTTTGTGCATTCATATTTCTTTTTTCATTGAAAACCGTGGCTTTGGTAATTATTTCCGACGTGATTGTGCAAGCGCTGCTTTGGAAAGGGCTGCCAGTCTTATGATCTCAACATTAAAGCCGCTTTGAGTGTTTTCACTCGCAGCGGTTTTAACGTGGCGTGCACACGTTATCTCCTGGGTGCGGTCTACTATTTAAACCGCACCCAGGCTTCCAGAAACTGCTTTGCCTTCGTTTGCTGCAGAGGAGAGGTCGCGTTTGCGGTTGGCTCCCCGAACTTGCCTGATTGAAGTCCCGACTTCTAGGAGCTTCCTCTGGATATCCTCTGAAAATCGGAAGGAACCTGAGAACAAAAGACAACATTCAGATAAGTGCTTAATTAGAAATGTAAGGCGCCCATCGCAAGAGAGTAAAAGACTATTTTGGGAACACTTTTGGATCACTCTGCTTTCTCACAAGGAAAGGGAAAAATTGATTGGAAACTAGTAGCTTTTGGAAAAGAAACCTTTCAGGACATTTTAAATCTTGGCGCAAGAGTTGAATTATCATTGCAAGACAACACATTGTAATGTTAATGTTTATTTTTTGTTTATTTTCAAAACTGCCTAAGACTAGAGATAATTTATAGGTTGTAGTGTGGGAAGTGTTTTTCTTTCTCTTCGTGTATTACAACAGGTTTGAGACACGGGAGAACTTACAGAATCCTCATGTTATCACCTATTTTGAAAACATTTGCAAGTAAGTCTAATTAACGAAGGGCAATAAATCTGAGGTCATTAAAGATATTGACTAAAAGGATTATTCTTCATTTTCTAGAATATAATACAGGAAATCAAGACCCTAAACTCCCATCTAAGAACACCTGACCAGATTATCTGACAACTACACCACTGCGCAAGATAAAGAAATACTGGATTTAGGACTGAACAACTCTGATCGCAGGTAGGAGCAACTTTTGCTACTTAAAATCATCGCCTTTTCAAGGAGAGTTAGCGTTGTTAAGAAAGGAGGGACGTAAGGATCTGATTTAACAAATACTTCCCACTTGTTATTCGCAGGTCGACAGCAAGAAAAACTCTACACACCAACGTCCAGTACCGGCCCTCCTCCCAAATTCCTAGTCTTATTCTTAGCTGTAATATTTGAGTCAGCAAAGTTTATTGTTAGTTAATTGGGAAGTTGGTCAATTGCGTCTCTGCGAAATCTACTATGTCATCTTCAATTTCCTCTTCAGTTAAGGTAAGAGACGACGCAGTGTGAACTTGACAGAAGGCAAAGCCCACGAGTATTATTTCGCCCAGACGCAATGGACCAAGTTACCTTACAAGATATAGCAGCTGTACTGAAAGATCTAAGAGATGAAAATGCATCTATTCGTAGGGACATGACAGCTTTACAAACAGCTTTCCAACAAAAACCAATTCTAAAACCAGCGACCTTTTTAGGTTTAAGTTCTGAGTCTGGAGCTCAGTCTCAGATTCAAGTTGTTACGCCAGGTCCTACACCTTTAGCTCAACCAGAAAGGTTTTACGGAGATGTCAACAAGTTCTCCATTTTTATGCAACAGTGTCATTTACACTTCTTAGCAAAACAATTTGCCTTTCCTGATGATTCTTCCAAGGTGGCTTTTATGTTATCTTATTTTGGAGGTGATGCTGCTCTTTGGTCTGTTCCCTTGGTGGAAAACGATGATCCTATTTTATATAATTTTAAGAATTTCGAACGAGCTTTAAAGAAAATCTTTTCTAAACATGTCTTCGTTCAATCTGCTGATAACCAGTTGCTTAACCTAAAACAAGGGTTTTCTGATTTGCTTCACTACATTTCTCAGTTTAACCGTTTGGTTTTAGAAGCAAGATGGCCTTACGATAAGAGAGTCTCAATCTTTTATAGAGGTTTAAAGGACGAATTAAAGGACATGGTTACTCAGATTTTAGAACCACCTGACGACATAAAGGATTTTATAGACTTAGTGGTAAAATTGAATCACCGTTTAGGTGACAGGAAAGGCGAGAAAGGAAAGAGTGAACACAAGTTTCTGTTTGTAAAGGAGCGAAGTTCTTCTTCCCGAGAATCAGCCCCTAAATTAGATCCTGTAGAACCTATGCAGATAGGTTCTATTAGGGGGCCTTTATCAAAGGAAGAAAAAGATAAGAGACGTAAGATGAATCAATGTCTTTATTGTGGTAAGACAGGACATTTTGTTAGGGATTGTCCTGCGCGGCCCAATAAAGGAAAGTCTAAAACTTCTGATGTGGCCTTAATTCAAGAGCATTCGGAAAACTCGAAAACTCGATGAAGGTAGAGGTCAGTTCATCGAGTGCAATTCCCAGTTTGGCCTCTACTGTTCCCCCTATGGGATGTAAACATTTCTGTATTTTAGTGGAATTAAGGAGTTTACTACCTTCTTCACAATCTAAAAAAGTTGAAGCAGTAATTGATTCAGGTGCTACAGGCAATTTTATTGACACTCATTACTTTTCACAACTAGGTTTTAAATCCATTCAAAAAGATCATCCTGAAATAGTAAGAGCAGTAGATGGTAAAGAACTGACTTCAGGACCTATCAACAGACAATCTGAGTTTTTGGAGATGGACTTTTCACCAATTTATAGAGAAAAAATTCATTTTGACATTATAGATGCCCCTCAGTTCAAATTAATTTTAGGTATTCCTTGGCTAATTCAACACAATCCGATAATTGATTGGGTTTCTAAGGCAATTATATTTAATTCCATTCATTGCTCCAATCAATGTTTTCTTTTAAAAAAGACTAAGGATATGATTCAGGGTTTTGACTTTTGTTCTGGCTCTACCGGGGTTTTGGCTTTGGAGGGGGTCCCTTCCATTTACTTAGATCTTTTTGACGTGTTTGACAAAAAAAAGGCCAATACCCTTCCACCACACAGGGATTTCGACTGTCGAATAGATTTAGTTCCCTGTGCTACTCTACCCTGTAGTAGAATTTATGCCCTAACTGAAAAAGAAAACATGCATCTTAGAGATTATCTTGACGAATATCTTGCAAATGGTTTCATTAGACATTCTAGATCACCTGTGTCATCTTCTCTTTTTTTTATTCCGAAAAAAGGAGGTGAATTGCGCACGTGTATAGATTATAGAGCCTTGAATAATGTAACTATTAAAAACAGATACCCATTGCCTTTGATACCTACTTTGTTAGATCAGGTAAAAAAAGCAACCATTTACACCAAATTGGATCTACGCGGAGCTTATCATCTTGTAAGAGTCCGAGAGGGCGATGAATGGAAGACAGCCTTTGGCACAAAATTTGGTCTCTTTGAATATCAGGTCATGCCTTTCGGACTCTGCAATGCTCCAGCTGCATTCCAATTTTTTATAAATGAGGTATTACATGAATTCATCGACGTTTGCTGTGTAGTTTACATCGATGACATTTTGATTTTTTCTAACTCTGAAGAAGAACATGTACAGCAAGTTCGTGCCATTCTTAAAAAACTGGTGTCAAATTCACTTTTTGTCAAATTGGAAAAAAGTCAATTTCATGTCTCTAAAGTAGAATTCCTTGGTTATGTCATCAGTCCAAAGGGAATAGAGATGGACCCAAAAAAGGTTGAGGCAGTAGATTCCTGGACTAGTCCCACAACAGTAAAACAGGTACAAAGCTTTTTAGGCTTTGCAAATTTTTATCGCCGCTTTATTCAAAACTTTTCCCAAATAATCACTCCCATCACAAAATTACTTCGAAAGGGAGTAAAATGTATTTGGTCCGATCAGGCTGAAAAAGCCTTCCAGGACTTAAAGAAAAGATTCACTTCAGCTCCAATTCTGAGTCATCCTGATCCCAATCAACCTTTCATTGTAGAAGCAGATGCTTCTCAGTTCGCCTTAGGAGGAATCTTATCCCAAAGGGATAAAAATACTGGTCAAATGCATCCTATTGCCTTCTATTCCAGAAAATTGTCTGAAGCAGAATTGAACTATGCAATAGCCGACAAAGAGCTATTGGCAATAAAAGCAGTTTTCGAAGAATGGCGCCATTACTTGCTAGGGGCTCGTCATCCAGTAACAATTTATACTGATCATAGAAACCTTCAAGCGTTAAAATCTGTAAAGGCGTTATCTGCTAGACAATTGAGATGGTCTATGTTTTTCAATGACTATAATTTTGTAATCACATACCGACCCAGAAAAGAAAATTTAAAAGCTGATGCTTTATCCAGAATGGGTTACAATTCTCCTGAGTCTCCAGTAGGAAGTCAACCCATTTTACCAATGTCTCGATTTCAAGCCTGTTTAACCACTTGTGATATAATTGTTGAAATTCAGAAAGAATTCGAAAAGAAAGGTTTGGATCATTGGAAAAAAGAACTTCCTTTTTTGCAAGAAAGAGAAGATTTGATTTTCATGCATGATTTTATTTTTGTACCTACAGTTTCAATTAGAAAAGATATACTTCATTTTCATCATGACACTTCTCTTTCTGCTCATCCTAGCATAATGAAAACGTATGAGTTGATTAAGAAAACCTTTTGGTGGCCATCTATGTTTAAAGATGTTCAGATTTTTGTGGAAATCTGTAGTATTTGCATTCAAAATAAACCTTCTCATCAAGCACCAAGTGGTTTATTAACTCCACTTCCTATTCCACCTCATCCGTGGCACATAATCTCCTTAGATTTTATAGTTGAACTTCCTGAAATCAAGAAAGGCTATTCTACTATTTTAACAATAGTGGATCAGTTTTCTCGTATGGCTCATTTTATTCCCCTTAAGAAGTTACCAACAGCAATGGAATTAGCACAACTTTTAATGATTAATATCATTCGTTTACACGGAATTCCTTCAGTGGTAATCTCTGATAGAGGGTCTCAATTTATTTCTCGTGTATGGCAAAGGTTGAGTTCTCTGTTGAATAAGGAAATACGGTTATCTTCAAGCTATCATCCTCAAAGTGATGGTTTAACTGAACGTACCAATCAGACAATAGAACAATTTATTCGCTGTATGTTATCATCTGAAGAAGGAGATTGGTCAGATTTATTGAGTCAATTGGAATTTGCTTACAACAATGTAGATCATACTTCTTTAGGAATGTCCCCATTCTTTTGTAATTTTGGTTATCATCCTAAAAATTTCCCTAGTGAAATAAAGAAAGTATGCTCAGTGCCGACAATTTCAGATTATGTTTCCAAATTGTCCTCTATTCAAGAACAGGCCGCTTTCAATCTGGCACAAGCTAAAGAAGATCAAAAGAAAGCTGCAGACAAGCATAGGACAAAACAACCGGACTATGTTCCTGAAGACAAAGTATGGTTAAGTACAAAGAATCTACGATTCAAAGGCCAGTGTAAATTCAACCCTAAATTTATTGGTCCATTTCCTATTGAAAAGATTGTAAATCCTGTCTGCGTGAAGTTAACTCTTCCCAAAAGGTACCAAATTCATCCTGTGTTTCATGTATCTTTAGTTAAACCTTTTAACCCTCAAACTCGTTTCATCAAACCACCTTCATCTGTTGTAATTGATGGGAACCCAGAATATGAGGTAAAATCAATCTTGGATTCAAAAAGAGTTCGAGGGAAATTTTTCTATCTAGTTGATTGGAAAGGTTTTGGTCCCGAAGAAAGATCGTGGGAACCTTTGGAACACTTAAAGAATGCTCCTAGACTAGTAAGATTATTTCATGTAAGACACCCAGACAAACCAAAACCTATTTCACCGGTTTTGTGGGGGATCTTGAGGAGGGAGTACTGTCATGATTCCCTCTTTTAAGCCATGACCTTTTATCTTGGTTCTTTGAAAAAAAAACACCCCTTTCCCGTGCACCAGCACTACCATTGTGAAATGTGTTAAAACTGTTAAGTATGTATGCTGAAATTATGTTGGTTTACATTTCCGAAGTGTTTGTGCATTCATATTTCTTTTTTCATTGAAAACCGTGGCTTTGGTAATTATTTCCGACGTGATTGTGCAAGCGCTGCTTTGGAAAGGGCTGCCAGTCTTATGATCTCAACATTAAAGCCGCTTTGAGTGTTTTCACTCGCAGCGGTTTTAACGTGGCGTGCGCACGTTATCTCCTGGGTGCGGTCTACTATTTAAACCGCACACAGGCTTCCAGAAACTGCTTTGCCTTCGTTTGCTGCAGAGGAGAGGTCGCGTTTGCGGTTGGCTCCCCGAACTTGCCTGATTGAAGTCCCGACTTCTAGGAGCTTCCTCTGGATATCCTCTAAAAAAATCGGAAGGAACCTGAGAACAAAAGACAACATTGAGATAAGTGCTTAATTCGAAATGTAAGGCGCCCATCGCAAGAGAGTAAAAGACTATTTTCGGAACACTTTTGGATCACTCTGCTTTCTCACAAGGAAAGGGAAAATTCGATTGGAAACTAGTAGCTTTTGGAAAAGAAACCTTTCAGGACATTTTAAATCTTGGCGCAAGAGTTGAATTATCATTGCAAGACAACACATTGTAATGTTAATGTTTATTTTTTGTTTATTTTCAAAACTGCCTAAGACTAGAGATAATTTATAGGTTCTAGTGTGGGAAGTGTTTTTCTTTCTCTTCGTGTATTACAACAGGTTTGAGACACAGGAGAACTTACAGAATCCTCATGTTATCACCTATTTTGAAAACATTTGCAAGTAAGTCCAATTAACAAAGGGGAATAAATCTGAGGTCATTAAAGATATTGACTAAAAGGATTATTCTTCATTTTCTAGAATATAATACAGGAAATCAAGACCCTAAACTCCCATCTAAGAACACCTGACCAGATTATCTGACGACTACACCACTGCGCAAGATAAAGAAATACTGGACTTAGGACTGAACAACTCTGATCGCAGGTAGGAGCAACTTTTGCTACTTAAAATCATCGCCTTTTCAAGGAGAGTTAGCGTTGTTAAGAAAGGAGGGACGTAAGGATCTGATTTAACAAATCCTTCCCACTTGTTGTTCGCAGGTCGACAGCAAGAAAAACCCTACACACCAACGTCCAGTACCGGCCCTCCTCCCAAACTCCTAGTCTTATTCTTAGCTGTAATACTTGAGTCAGCAAAGTTTATTGTTAGTTAATTGGGAAGTTGGTCAATTGCATCTCTGCGAAATCTACTACGTCATCTTCAATTTCCTCTTCAGTTAAGGTAAGAGACGACGCAGTGTGAACTTGACACTCACACACCCTCCCTTGGAGACACTCATGCACCCAAGTGAGACCCATCTAGGCATTCATACACCCACTCACATGCCCACTTAAATACTCACACATCTACTCAGATACTCTCACACCCCATCACAGACCAATTTAGATCCTACCTCATTCATTCACAGACCCAAACAGACACTCTCACTCCCATTCACAGGCCCACTCAGACACTTATACACTCACTGGCAGACTGACTCAGTCGCTTTCACATCGAATCACAAACCCACTCGGACATTCAAATACTCTCACACCCACCTATAGGCCTATTTAGATACTTTCATAAGCACTTATAGACCCACTCAAAAATCCTCACACCTCCTCACAATCCACTCAAACACTCATGCAGCTAATCACACACCCATGCTGATATTCACATGCCCACTCATAGACCCACTCAGACACTAACACACCTACTCATAGACCTACTAACATACTCTTATACCTACTCACAGACCACTAAGTTACTCACACACCCACACACACTCCCTTCTAACCAGATATATACATAACCACTGACACACTTACCCATTCACTCACAGACTCCCTCAGACACATATACACCTACTCACTGACCCACTCAGGCACTCATGTATCCACTTATATACCTATTCATATATTAATACACCCATGCACACACCCATTCAGATACTCTCACACCCATTTATAGACCCACTCAGGCACTAATGTACCCACTCACAGACCATGACACTCATGCACATACTGACAGACTTACTTAGACACTCACATACCCACTCACATGCCCACTTAGACACTTACATACCTACTCAAAGACCTACTCAGACACTCCATCACCCACTCATATATCCTGCCAGACACTCAAGTACCCACTCAAAGACCCACCCAGTCATCCAAACCTTCTCATATACCCACTCAGATACTCATACCCCCTCTTGCATAACTACAAATACGCTCATGCACCCAGTCAAAAACTCATTCAGAACACCCACAGACTCAATCACAGACCACTCATGCATTCCCATACCCAAACACAAATCACTCATTCAATCACACACTCACTTGCAGACCCACTCAGACAGTGTCATACCCAATCACACACCCATTTGATACTAGCACAATCATTCACAGACCCAACCAGATACACTTACTCCCACTCACAGGCCTACTCAGATACTTACACACTCATTGGTAGACCCGCTCAGACACTCTCACAACTACTCACAGACCCATTCAGATACTCAGACACTCTCATACCCACTCACAGGCCTATTTAGAAACTCTCATATCCTCTCGCATATCTACTAACTTTCACATCTACTCACAGACCCACTTTGATGCAGACACTCATGAACCCAATCATAGACCCATTCATGTACTCTCTTACCCACACAAAGATGTACTCACATTCACGCACCTACTCACAAACCCACTCAGACACTCTCACACCCCATTATAGGCCTACTTAGATACTCTCTCACTATCTCACAGACCCAAACAGACAAACGCACAACCATTCATAGACCTACCCAGATACTCAGTCACTCAGACACTCATGAATCTACACATAGACGCATTTACATACTCAAACACCCTTTCACAGACTGAACTAAAATTCACACACCTACTCACAAACCCATTCAGACACTCATGCACCAACCTACATATCCACACAGACAATCACACACTCATTCATGGACCCAATAAGACACTCAAAAACTCACTCACAGACCCACTAAGACACTTATGTAATACTCAGGAACCAACTCAGACACTCATGTACTGTTAGAAATGGGGGTCTCTAGTTGGCAATGGCTGGCGCCAATGTCCAAATAGAGACCCTTCTTCCTAAGTCAGGGCCAAGGGGCTACCCTCTTTGACAACCCCTTCTCAACCCTATGGTAACGTAGCATGAACAGTTAGGCCTATCTCAGAGGCAGTGTGTGAAGCATTTATGACCATGCACAATAAGGCAGTAATGACACCACAAAAGGACACAACTCAAGTAGGTATAGAGAAATAATATCTTTATCTAGGTTTAACTCAAGCTTTTTAACAAATTACTATGCTCATAAACCAATCGGGAATCAAAAAGGCAATAATGTATTCACCACCAGACACTGACTGAGCTCAAGGCCGGGGTCTATGGACTCGGTGCGCACCAGCTACCTGCCGTTGAAAGGGGACACAGCACGCTGCTTCTCGACAGGCAGACTCCCAGCGACCACAAGTCTTGGCTGCAGGGGCCAGCAGTGTGCACCCAAAATGACTCGGGCACTCGGGGACAGGCGGGCTCTCAGCGGCAGCAGCAAGTGGCTGCGACGGCCCGGGCTGGTGGTGGTGATGACTCTCGTCTTGCAGCACCGTGGTGGGCTCACAGCGGCAGCAGCTCTCTCTTAGCTGCGGCGGCTCACGTAGCGACAGCAACCATCTTTGACACTGGTGAACAAGATGTGGGCACTCAGTGGCAGCGGCTCTCTCTTAGCTGCCGCAGCCCACAGGTCAAATCCCAATAATGCAAAGCTGGCAAAATTGCGGGCACTCAGCGCCAGCTGCGCTCTCTTATCTGCGGCGGCCCACGGGACAGCTCACGATGATGCAAAGTTGACAAAGGTGTGGGCACTCAGCGGCAGCAGCTCTCTATTAGCTGTGGCGGCCCACAGGACAAATCACGATGATGAAAAGTTGATGAAGGTGCGGGCACTCAGCGGCAGCAGCTCTCTCTTACCTTCTTTGACAACCCCTGCTCAACCCTGTGGTAACGTAGCACAAGCAGTTAGGCCTATCTCAGAGGCAGTGTGTGAAGCATATATGACAAAGCACAATAAGGCAGTAATGACACCACAAAAGGACACAACTTAAGTAGGTATAGAAAAATAATATCTTTATCTACGGTTTCACTCAAGACTCTCAAAGTGTTTTAACAAATTACAATGCACGTAAACAAATTTGGATTCAAAAAGGCAATAACGTATCCACCAGAACGTGACACTGACTGAGCTCAAGGCCGGGGCCTACACAACCCGGTGCACACCAGATACCTGCAGTTGAAAGGGGACACAGCTCGCCCCTTCTCGAAGAAGCGGAGACGGTGATAGGCAGACTCCTAGGAACCACAAGTCTTGGCTGCAGGGGCCAACATCGTGCGCCCACAATGACTTGGGCACATGGGGACAGGCGGGCTGTCAGCCGCAGCAGCACGCGGCTGCGATGGCCTGGGCTGGTGGTGGCGATGACTCTCATCTTGCAGCTCCATGGTGGGCTCACAGCGGCAGCAGCTCTCTCTTAGCTGTGGCGGCCCACGTAGCGATAGCAACAATCCTGGACACTGGGGAACAAGATGCGGGCACTCAGCGGCAGCAGCTCTCTCTTAGCTGCCGCGGCCCACAGGTCAAATCTCAATGATGCAAAGTTGGCAAAAGTGCGGGCACTCAGCGGCAGCAGCTCTCTCTTAGCTGCGGCAGCCCACAGGATGACTCACGATGATGCAAAGTTGACAAAGGTGCGGGCACTCAGCAGCAGCAACTCTCTCTTAGCTGCAGAGGCCCACAGAATGGCTCACGATGAGGCAAAGTTGACAAAGGTGCGGGCACTCAGCAGCAGCAACTCTCTCTTAGCTGCGGGGGCCCACAGGACAAATCACGATTATGCAAAGTTGACAAAGGTTCAGGCACTCAGTGGCAGCAGCTCTCTCTTAGCTGGGGTGGCCCACAGGACAAATCACGATCTCGACCAGGCTGGCACAATGGTGGGCACTCAGCAGCTACAGCTCTCTCTTAGCTGCAGGGGCCCACACAGATTCAGCGAAGGTTCCGAAGGTTCAAATTCAGGCGGGCTCTCAGCGGCAGCAGCTCTCTCTTAGCTACAGCAGCCCACACGGATTCAGCGGGGGTTCGAAGGTTCAAATTCAGGTGGGCTCTCAGTGGCGGCAGCTCTCTCTTAGCTGCAGCGGCCCACACAGATTCAGCAGGGGTTTTAAGGTTCAATTTCAGGCGGGCTCTCAGCAGCAGCAGTTCTCTCTTAGCTGCAGTGACCCACATAGTTTCAGCGAGGGTTTTCATTCCGCACTCCTCACAGTAGAACTAGAGGTTCAGATCACTCGACAGAGGCCTCACCTGCAAGCAGAATTCCTCGCACAGGAATTCCAGCGGCTGACGGGGTGAAGTCTAATGTCCCTGAGACTTCAGCCGGAGGTGCTCTCAATTCAGGCCCTCAGTAGTTTCTTCCGCAAGCTTGGTGAAAGTTTCAAGGTCCTTAACCTCTGTTCGCTCGGACAGAGTTTCGTCTTGACATGCAGAAGGAACACACCTGGACAAAGTTCCAGTGCAGCGTTTTATGCCTAAAAGTCTTTGTTCTTTAAAGTCACAAATCACTCGATCCAGTCAAAACCAGCTCGGTGGGGTCGAGGAGCACATGGTTTACGAGGTGACATCCTGCTCTTTCAGGATGAGGGGGTCTGCTATCAGGCGCCCCGTTCGAGGTGGCACTATCATTCACCTTGCCGGGCACGGTCTTTCTCAGATCAAAGAGTCACCCCTCCCCATGCTCTGAATAACAATCTCTCTCTCCAGCCAGGGCTGACCCAGCTGGCCCTGCTGCTCCAAAACCAGACGGCCAATACACATACTAGCAAAGCCTACAGGAAAGCTTAGGCAAGAAGATACAGCGTTTTCAAGAGAGGCATTTTCGAACATGGGATATATAAATGGTCCTTACTAAAAGGTGTATCTCAATGTCCTGAGCATAAATATATCAAACTCGAAGTTCCTGGGGTCAGATAGGATTATAGAAGGTAATCCTTAACCTGCCCATACTAGCCTATGAGAGCGGGTAGCTTCTCAATAGAAACAGTGACATGGAGGGTAACTCGCAATTAGAACATGCTACACAGAACAATGAAATGGGGAATAACTCGCTACTAGAACATGCTACACGGAACAGTGAAATGCAGGATAACTAGCTATTAGAACATGCTACACAGAACAATGAAATGGAAAATAAGTCGCTACTAGAACATGCTACAAAGAACAGTGAAAGGGAGGATAGCTCGCTATTAGAACATGCTACACAGAACTAGGCATTAAGGTTATCCTAATCCATACAATCATCCTAATAAAGGTAGCATTCGCGCTGTGGCACTGATTAGCAGTGGCACAGCGCCCGGAGCATCTAAATCAGCTGCGGACCGTGGAGGGAGTTACGGTGGGGCAGGGAGGTGGGGAGGGGGAGGGGCAGGGTGGAGGGTGCTAAAAACTGGAGGGTGCTAAAAACTGGCATATGGATAATTGCAGGTAAGTACACAATTTAATTAATAAAACAAAATTCGTAGCACGCACAGCATAGCATTTTGCAATGCAGTGCGCGCTATGAAATTCGTTTTATTAATTAAATTGTGTACTTACCTGCAATTGTCCATATGCCAGTTTTGAGCACCCTCTACCCTGCCCCTCCCCCTCCCCGCCTCCCTGCCCCACCGTAACTCCCTCCACGGGCCGCGGCTGATCTAAATCCAGCCAATATAAAAGATAGGTAGAGAATAGAGGGAGGGAGACCCACGCCAATGATGCCAGGTCTAACATGTAACTACTCACAGATCCACTCGCACACTCACACACCTACTCCCAGGCCCACCCAGTCACTCATACACCCAGTCACAGACTGATTCACTTACTCACACACCTACCCACAGACCTACTCAGAATCAGATACTCTCACACCCACTTAGAGACTCACTCAGATAATCACGCAGCCACTCATATATCCACTCAGACAGTCACACATCTATTCACAGAGTCGCTTATATATTAATTTATCTACTCACAGACTCAGACACTTGTGCACCCACTCACTGACACACTCACCACTCACACACCCACTCACAGATATGCTCAGTCACTCATGCACCCACTCATAGACCCACTCAGACACTTTCACATCCACTCACAGATACATTTAGATACACACACATCAACTCATAGACCCACTCAAACACTCATTCATCCACTTACATACCTACTCAGACACTCAGACACCCATTCATACACCTACTCAGACACTCACACACATTCACTCAGATGCTTACATACTCACTCACAGACTCGCTCAGACATTGACACACTAACAGGGCCATTCACAGACCCATCCAGAAATTTTCATACCAACTCACAACCCACTCAGATACTCACATATCTATTTACATATTCACACAGACACTCACAGACTCATTTAGATACTCTCATAGCCATTCACCGACCTAATCAGATGCTCTCACTCCTATTCCCATACCCACTCAAACATTGATACACATACTCACAAACCCACTCGGATATTCACCCACCCTCTCATAGACCAACTCAGACACACACACTGACTTACACACCCACTCAGACATGTATGCACCCACTTATAGAACTACTCAGACACTTATACACCCACTCACAGACCCATTCATATACTCATATACCCACTCACAGACCCATTCTGATACTCTCACACCCACTCACAGACCCATTCATATACTCATATACCCACTCACAGACCCATTCTGATACTCTCACACCCACTCACAGACCCAACCAGACACTCTTATTCCCATTCACAAACCTAGACGGACATGTGTGTATCTACTCATAGACCCGCTCAGACACTCTCATAGCTACTCACAGACCCACTCAGAAACACACACACCCAGTCAGACACTCATGTACCCATTCATATACCCATGGACACACTCATGTATCTACTCAGACACTCGCTCACAGACCCAGTCAGAGACTCTCACACCCAATCAAAGACTCACTCAAAAACACATATATCTACTCATAGACCCACTCAGATATCCACACACCTACTCAGACACTCATGAACCCACTTACCAGACCCATTCACACACTCATACACCTACACACATGTCTACTCACAACCACACACCCACTCACAGACCTACTCAGGCACTCTTATAACCATTCACAGACCCAAACAGATACTTGCACCCCATTCATAGACCTCGCCAGACACTCTTATACCCATTCATAGACCCACTGAGATACTCACACACCCACTTGGAGACTCATTAACCCACTCATATACCCATTCACACACTCAAATACCTACTCACAGACCAATCTAACACGCAAACACCTACTCACAAACTCATTCAGACACTCATGCACCAACTTACATACCCATGCAGACAATCACACGCCCATTTATTGACCCAATCAGACACTCACACCCACTCATAGACCCACTTAGACACATATGTACCTCTCATGAACTAACTCAGACATTCATGCACCCAATCACAGATCCACTCAGACATTCATGTACCCACACACAGACCGATTTGGATACTAACACACCCTCTGGCAGACCTACTCAAACACTTACACACCCACTTACAGACCCACTCAGTCACTCATATACCCAGTCACAGACTGATTCATACACTCACATATCCATCCACAGACCCAGACAGATATTCTCATACCCACTCATAGACTCACTCAGAAACTCATGCACTCACATACACCCACACAGACACTCACACATCTACTCAGACCCACTCAGACATCCATATATCCACTTACTGACCTGGACACTGTGTACCCACTCATAGACCTATTCAGACACTCACATACCCACTCACTAACATACTCAGTCACTCATGCACCCACTTGCAAGCCCATTTAGATACTCACCCACCCACTCATACACCTATCTAGATACTCATGTACTCACTTGCAAACCCACTCGGATACTCAAACACCCACTCACAGATACAGTCAGACACTCACATATCCACTCAAAAACATACACACCCATTCACATACTTTCTCAGACTTTGATACACTAACTCACAGACCCACTCAGTTACACACACAGTCATAGATTCATTCACACACTCACATACCCACTCACAGACCCATCTAGAAATTCTCATACCTAATCACAACCCACTCAGAGACTCACACATTTATTTCCATACTCACACACCTATTTACTGACCCACCCAGATACTGACACACCCACTCACAGGCCATTTAGATACTCTCATAACCATTCACAGACCCAATCAGACACTCTAATTCCCATTGACAGACCTACCGAGAAACACACACTCACTGTCAGACACCCTCAGACACTCTCACATCTACTCAGAGGCCCATTTAGATACTCTCAAACATACACGGGAACCATTTAGAAACTCTAACACCCATTCACATACCCACTCAACACTCATGCACACATTCATACACCCCCTCGGACATGAACATACCCACTCATAGACTCACTCATACATTGAAAACCTTACTCACAGACCCACTGAGACACTCAACTACCCACTCACAAACCCGCTCAGACACTCTCACTCCCAATCACAGAACCATTTAGATACTCTCACACTCACTTACAGAACCAATCAGACAGTCTCATTCTCATTCATAAACGTAATCAGATTCTTGTGCATCCACTTATATACCCGCTCAGACAATCTCATACCCACTCATAGTCCCACTCAGACACTCATGAACCCACAATGAAACCAATTTAGATACTCTCACACCCACTTACTGACCCACTCTTACACTCACACATTCTCGAAGACCCATTTAGATACTCCCACACCCACTCACACACCCATTCACACATTTTCACTCCCACTCACAGAGATACATCAGACATGCATAAACCCACTCAGACATCCATAAACCCACTCATATACCCACTCAAACATGCACTCACCTAGTTACTGATCCACTCAGACACTCAAAAAGCCACTGGTAGTCCTACACAGACATTCTCACACCAACACACAGACCCATTCAAACACATTTATACCTTTCTCATAGACCCACTTAGACACTGACACACCCACTCACAAATATACTTAGGCAAGGACCCATTCAGATACCCACGCACCCACTCACAGTCCCACTCAGATACTCATACACACACTCACACACTTTTATGAGACACTCACTCTCCCTTTTAAATGCCTTAGTAATGCCCAAAATCCTTAGCATCACTCATACACCCACTCAAGGACACACAGGCACTCACAGACCCACTCACAGATCCACGCAGCCACTCACACGTCCATACACCCATAGCACTATTTAAAGACCCATTTGCAGAGGCACCCACACAACCATTCACAGACCCACACAGGCACTCACAGACTTACAAAGTCACTCACACACCCACTCACAGACCCACACAGGCACTAACACATCCTCTCACAGACCTACTCAGAGACTCACCCACCCATTCACAGACCTGCTGAGACAGTCACACACCCACTGACAGACCCACTCAGACACTCTCACACACTCGCAGACCTACTGAGACACTCATGCTCTCACTCACACACTCACTGTCAAATGTTAGTGGTTATAATTAGGAAATAATAGACAAACAAGCTTAGAAATTCACTTAAAAAGCCAAAGGTTACTGGAACATTATATTTAGGCTCACATTTCACTAGCCCAAAGCAGCAGTTTAAAATTGGCGACAAGCTGGTGTAGTGCTTCTCACTAAACTTTTGAACAATTCTGCTGTAGTGCAGCTTCTTTGTATTAAGGTCATCTATTAGCTTTAAGAGCATATTTTCAAATACCACTGCTAGTGGTTGCTGGAAAGAAACTAGATTCATTTTTAAGGCCACTAATGTTCTTTCTTGGGAGATTCCTTGCTAGAGAAGAAGGTCTTTAACCACAGTTTCCGAAGGAAATGGAGAACCGGTATTTTAGTAGATATGGAGTCTTGTATTTTATGGGGGACAAATGATAGGTCTTTATTTAGTATGGATATCGCGGGATCCAGAAAATGTTGAGATTGGTTATAAATGGGCACAATGTCTCTATTAGTCTCAGTTAAGGTTGGTAGACGCGTCTTGTCTGAAACTCACTAGTTATACCACCTCTCCTCCCCCCTCCTCACCCTCTCCTGTTGCCGCTGTTGAAAAAGGTTGGCATCCAAGGTGAGGGAAGGCTGGCCTTGATGTTTCTAGAGGATCATGACTTGAATCGGAGGAGGTTTTTGAAAATGTTATGTATATTTTTTTCGTGACCTCCTTGGGTATTGATTAGTGGGTGGATTAGTGGGTGTGTTTTGCTGGTGGAAATCTTCTTTGAGGTATTGGTATGTTTTCTTGATGTTATAGATTTTATATGCCTGGCTACCTTAGTTGATTTTTGATTTACTGTGAAAGTTCAAGATTCCGAAATTGTCCTCTAACAGTTTCTTTGTGTTTTGTATATTAGCATCTTCAGAAATGTCTTTTTCTAGTGCCTCAATTTCTTTCAGCTCTTGTTCGTTAATCCTAAGTGCAGTCTCTATCGAGAGTGCCAGCCAATCACGGGAACATTTTGAGCCAACACTACTGAATTATAGTAAGCATTTCTTGTTTGTAATGAAACTTACTGGAATGCTCTTTACTTTCAATCCCAAATGGCGAGTGTTATTTTTCAAATGTTCTAGGTGTACTTGTGCATGAAGCTTTGTTCTCCCATGTCACTTTTTTAATTGCTTAAGTTTCTCAACCTTATGGCCACCTCTAGGCAAGTAGAATGGGAAGCACTGAAGGATGTAATTAGGGATCAATGCATCTGTGCGGTTGTATGCACTAGAGCAGTTCTGCATAGGGATTTAGTGCAATCGTATGATCCCCACCTACAGACCGTCATGTCCACATTGATGACTTTCTCAGTAGGGTCAAATTACCTGTCTCTGAACTCCAAGATAGTGAGGAGCTCAAAACACCCATTGCAATATAGGAGAACCAGGGAGCCATCAGGGGTGCAGCTATGAGTAAGACCCCAGGGCTTCACGGGCTGCCTGTTGAGTTCTATAAAGCCTATGAAAATCTCCTGGCTCCTATGCTCCTAGAACTGTACCAGGCTTCTCTGACAGAGGGTCGGCTCACACCATCATTCCAAAAGTCACTACTTCTAGCCCTTCCCAAACCCAATAAAGACTCAGGGGAATTTCATACCATGCTAGGGACAGATTATAAGATTCTCAGTAAAATCATTGCCGTCCGACTCCTTTAGTAAATATCACTCATCCAGACTGGAATAGCTTCATCCCAGGCATATGTTCACCACACTCAACGTTTGCAGGCTACACGGAGTAATGGAGCTGCCCCCCGCAAAATGGCCTTATTCATCGTACATAGTGTTAGACCTGGAGAAGGCAATTGATACAGTGGACTGAGGACACCTCTTTTCGACCCTAACATCCTTCGGTGTAACTGGCAGGTCCCAAAGGCTGATCCGACTCTTTCACATGGAGCCCACTGCCCGAGTGAATATCGGACAATGCATCTCCCCCACCCCCTTTCTAAGTGAGCAGAGGAACTCGGCAGGGTAGCCCTTTGTTTTCACTCCTCTTCTCCATCGTGATAGAGCCACTGGTCCAGAGACTCCGACAGCGAGCCGGGCATTGGGCATTCCTCTAGATGGTGAGACACACACAGTCTCCCTATATACTAATGATATTTTAATATATGTCAGCGATTTCTGAAATGGCATATCCAAGATCAGCCTCAGGCCTGGGAGTGAAGTGGGCCAAGTCCTGTTCGCTCCGGATCCACCCCGAATGTCCGCCGAAACACCTGATCGTAGATTTGCTTCTCCTTTGCTTGGAACCCCACACATACTGCTATCTAGGCATACACATCTATCATGCCATGCACGACATCATAGACTGAAACATCACTAGAGCCATCACCTAACTCACTCCAAATGGCATTCTGGAACACACTCCTACTCATGGTCCAGGGAAGAGTGTTTCTGTCTAAAATGGCGATGCTCACCCATATATTTTTTCCACAATCTCCCTGTAAGCATACCCCATAGTACCTTCTGCACCCTACATTAGGGAGTTTCATCTGGAATAAAGGCAGGCGTTGAGTCGAGCTGCGCAAGCTGCCACTACCGCTAGACAAAGGGGGCCCCAGGGCCTTAAGTTTGAGTATTGTTATCAAGCAGCACAGCAACAATGCTCTGACCAGTGGCTAGTGGGGCATCTGCTGGATGAGTTAGGGTTGATGACCAACGATCACGCGGAGTGTGTGATTTGGGAGGTTTTATTGCCAGAAGCAAGACTTCCCTATCAGGCCAATAGTCTGCTGCGCATAGCACACAGTGGCTTCCGCAGTAGTCTATGACTAATGACACTTGTCTCACCATACTTCCCCGAGATTTGTTTCGGCTCCATCAAGCTGTTTCGTGAATTAATCAGGAGGGATGGACTGCGTCATGGGAAGATGCTTGGATGGGTACCCTAGGTGCCCTGTTCCACAATGCATGTGCACACCATTTGAACAGTTACAGATGGACTGTGAATGGTGAGCGGGCCATTTCTTGGCTAATGGCAGGCTGTTAGCAGAGTTAGGTGGGCTGTGGCGCATCGCTGACATGGAACCGTAACAGCGCCCGTGAGTACACACACTCCATACCATTAGTAGGGGCCGCCAGCTCATTAACTGGTTCACCTGGGCCTTGAGATACACCACACAGGAACCCTTACTGTCAACCCCTAGGAGGTGGGAGAGAGGCTTATGCCAAGAACTAACGCAAAATGAATGGGAGAGAGCACTCCTCTATTCAAGTAAGCTGTCACGTAATGCTACGGTTCAATACATACAGCATAACATTTTACATAAAGCTTATCTCATGCTGGCGAAGCTACACAGGGTGTTTGCATCTGCCTCCAACTGCCCCCCGGTGTCAGGCACTGGATGCTAACATGGCCCACATGTGACGGGATGCGCAGCCGTGGATGCCCTATGGCGGGATGTCATGGGTGCACTATCGGAGGTTAGGATTTCAAACAGTCTATACTCTATGGAGAGTGTAGTTCTGGGCTTGTGTCAGTAAAAGAAAACTGGGAGAGCAACAAGCTGTTTCATAGACCTGGCACTGCTTATAGTCCATATATCCATCGCTATGCACTGAAAAGTCAACACTCTGTCAGGATTAAAATACTGGTGTGCAGTGACGCTTAAATGTGGTAAAGCTGAATCAGTGGTGCTCAGGAGGGAGGAGGCCCGCAGATTGCGCGGGGTCCCTATAGCTGTGGATTGGGTCAATCTGCTACCTTCCAGGTTAAAGAAAATATTAGCCCCTGATTATTGCCTGTCAACATGTTACCCTGGCCTGCCTACTCTCCCCTTTTCCCTCCTCGTCCAGGTACTTAAGAAAACAGGGGATAGACTGGCACATGCATCAACCAAAATTGCCCTTGGTAAAATAGCGAATCGGTAAAACAGGCCGTTACCGAACTCAAAACCTGATTTCCCAATGCATCAACCCCAATCCCGAATAAAATAAAAAATTGCAAATAAACCCACACGCTAAATTACTGAATCGCAAAAAAGTGATTTGCTAATACCGAGAAATGCATTTGCTCCCGGAAATAGCGAATCGCAATTAAAAATTCACAACGGAATGCATCAAAATTCGCTAATAACGAAAATCCCCAAAATCGCTATTTAGCATGAGCAGAATAAGGGGAATCTCAACCAGAAGGTAAAGTTGGTGAAAGGGGAAAAAAAAAGAGAAATTGCAACAGGTGTATACAATCAGAAACCCTTCAAATATGCCACTGGAGACCCTGAAAGTAATCCAAAATGGCTGTCCTCTACGTGCTTGCTAGGAGGATGAGAATCAATGCAGCAACACAGCGCAGGAGGAGGATCCAGGAGAGGGTATTCAGGGTGCGCATCATATTGCTGGGCCAGAATGAGGACAAAATCTATGAAAAGTACAGACTGAATCGTGCCATGATCATGAGCCTAATTGCTGACTTGGAACCACTACTGCAGCACCAGACCCGTAGGACCAATGCCATCCCTGCGCACGTCCAGGTCCTATGCGGCCTGCTCCTGTTGGCGTCTGGAAGTTTCCAGGAGGTTGTAGCTGTTACCGGAGGCGTATCGCAATGCGCACTTTCACGCTTCTTCAGCAAATTCCTAGATGCCATGCTGACAATGATACATACCCACATCACCTTCCCCACAATCCCACAGCAGTTGAACCGGACCAAACAGGACTTCTACCAGGTGGCACAATTTCCCCATGTCATAGGATGCGTTGACTGCACGCTTG
Source organism: Lissotriton helveticus (assembly GCF_964261635.1). NCBI lineage: Eukaryota > Metazoa > Chordata > Amphibia > Caudata > Salamandridae > Lissotriton > Lissotriton helveticus. Next base: position 1,536,019,842 of record NC_136067.1, read on the forward strand.
TCCCCATCTGTCCCCCCTCAGCCAACGAATACATATTCCGTAACCGGAAGTCCTATCACTCTATAAACGTGCAGGTCGTATGCAATGCCAAGCACATCATTACAGACATTGTAGCCCAATTTCCCTGGAGCACACACAATGTCTACATATTCAGACACAGGGGCATCCACAGGTGTCTGCTCAACAGTGAATAAGGAGAGGGACACCTACTAGGTAAATACTTATACCTAATTTTGAACGCCATCATCACATATGTAATTGTATTCATGCCGCTAACCCTTTGCTCCCCATCCTGCAGGTGAAAGCCCATACGCCTTGCGTGAATATCTCTTCACTCCCTACCTCAACCCAGAAACACCTCAGGAACAGCGCTACAATGCAGCACATATCAGTACCAGGAATGTGATAGAGCGAACATTTGATATCCTTAAGAGTCGCTTCAGGATCCTACACAAGACGGGAAGTGCATTGCAGTATAACCCTGTAACTTGCTGCAGGATAATAGCAGTGTGTGCCATGCTGCACAACATTGCCACAAGAAGGGGGATACCAATAGAGGTGAACGGAGATGACAACTTTTGTGATGAACAACCCCCCGACAACACCGTCAGGCACACATGCCAAAGACAGCAGAAGGTCAAAGGAGGTGGACATACATCACAATTCAGAGACAGGTAAGAATGAGCCTTCACTACATTTTCAGGTGTGCAAATGTTTAATACACATGAGCACTTGTCAAGTGAATACGAATAATATGTCAACATGACACTGACTCAACACATTATGAGAGATACACATCCGTTGGCATCACGGGAGTATCTTGACGAAATGTCGGTGGCCCATGGTTACATCACCATGGCCAAATAGGCGGTAGTACATGTCTATTTTCGCCTTCCACGTACCACCAGCCTCCTGTCGCGTGACTCCTCTACATCACCACGATGTGTGTCGGTGGCTGTAGAGCTGCACGAACTGCACCTCCTATCACTGGTCTCCCGCAAAAAGACGCTGCGGATGCTCAATGCAGCCTCTCTCTCCTCCTCCACTCCCAAGTTGCTGGACCTAAATGTGCCAGACTGCAGATGTTCTACTGCAGTGGTCACCTGGCCCAAGGCCTTGGCCACATCACCGCAGTAATGACCCAGGTCTCTCTGCAGTGACACAGATCTGCATGACAATATAGCTGTGCTGTTGCAGAGCTTGGTGATGGCCCGAGTCGCTGCATTTGAACAGAGCAAGTTCTGACGGTGCCGCCTGCACCCGCTGTGTTGCCCTGCTATGACGGCACAGGTTAGCTCCTGTAGGCACTGCTTGATGTCTCAATTCTCCTCTGCTATGACTATGGTCAATTGACGGACAGCATCTGTCATTGTGCACATGTTGCTTGCCAATTTTGAGATGTTCATGTTCATTGTTCCCATGTGTCTCCCCTTCAGGCGCTGAACACGCAGCATCTGAGACTCTATCCCACCGTAGCAGTGTGTAGGCTCTTCGGATCCCTCAGCAAGTCTCCCCAGGGGCCTGTGCCGCTGTCTTACTCGGACTCGTGCTGGTGTTGGGGCTGGCGGAGTGACATTTGACTGGCGGGGAACATTTTTGGGTGCTGGCCTCTGCTCCGTCTCTATCACCTGCAGGGAGGAGACATGTGCCCTGCGGTTTGGTGGTGTTGTCAGTCATGGTGGTGGTGGTGATGGTGTTGATGTCGGTGGTGGTGGTGTGGAAAGACGTCCCTGCGGAGTCTCTCCATCGGTCCCTGCCGGTGTTTCTGATATGATTAGGCGTTCGCTGTCATCAGAGTCCAGGGGAGATGCATCTGTGTGTGAAACAGTGCATTGTTATTTTTATTTCTAACTGTATCTGTTATTCATTTTGCATACTTTGTACTTCATAAATGACATATTTAGACAGACTGTTAGACCTGTGCTGCTGGTCTCATTTCTTTCACGTTGGGGATCAAACATGCACATTTGGATGACATGACTACAACTCCCATGATGTAACACTTCTGTGAGGGTATATGTGTTAGGCACTTCTTCCTGTACACTGTGATTAGCCTAGGGGGATGTGCTTGGGCATACAACACGCAGCGTATCAGCATAGGCATGCATCTTACCTTGTTCTATGGTCACTGCACCAGAAGTGTCCATTTTGGTTACTCCCACAACTGCCTTGGGCTCAAAGGTCCCCTCGACGAGGTCCTCCAGGGCTGAGTTGGGAGTTACTCTGGATGTCCCCCCTCCTGTGGCAGCTGCATCCTTCACCCTTTCAGCGATTTGCTCCTTCGCCCTTTTTCTGAGGTCATATCACCTCTTTTTCAGATCGTCTATGCTGTGGTGCGTGACTCCTACCGCATTTACCCTCTCCTTGATGCGCAGCCAGATCTTGCGCTTCTCAGCTTCAGGCACCTTAAGTGAGAGCTTTCCAAAAAGCCTGTCATGCTTGCTGCTCACCCCCTCTATCAGAAGTTCTAGTTCCTTGTCAGAGAACTTTCTCTTCCTCTTTCTGGGCGTGTCTGAGGTTTGGGGTGCATCCTTGTCCATCCTGGGTTGCTGTGGTGTGGCTGGTTTGTGAGAGTTGAGTATCTCAGCTCAGCTCCTGTGCTCTGCCTTCTCCTCTGACCTCCTCAAGGCACTGAATGAAGCATGGGCTGGATGACTTCCTGGTTGTGATGTCATCAGCCTGCTTCCAAAGCGACCCGTTTTTTACTGATTCATTATTTGCTAATTCGGTATTTGTAAATTTTCTTTTGAGCTCTCGCTATCGTGCTTTCAGTATTTTTTAGCGATATTTACCGAATCGGTAAAAAATACCGAATCTGTTGATGCATCGCGAAAAACGAATCCTTATTTGTGATTCCTTATTTATTGCTAATAAGGACTAGTTTTTCCGAATTTTGATGCATGGGCCCAAGAGTTTGTTGTCGGGTGTGAGAACCGACGGACTACTCCCCGTCTTTCTCGCCACGGCAATAAGCCGAAGAAATGGGGCAAGCGGATCGGCTTGCTAGCCTGTGACCGACCGTATACCCGACGGCGTACCTTTCTACCCCGATACATTTCTTGGACGCGTTTGGAAGCACTCCCCTTTGCGTCCATCTTCATTTTTTACACCCGATTAGGACCGGGTTGGAATTATCACCGGTCTGACGATACTGTCTTCAGCCTAACTTCGACAGCCCTGAAGAGTCACGGGTCCACCCTGTTATTGACGAAACACGTGTCGGCTGGTTTTCGTGTAAAACAAATACTTTCACTGGACTAAATAAATAAGAAACGAAACAACAGGAGTGGAGTTTGATCTCATCCTTTCATCGAAAGACATACAACATACCATTGAACTAACTCAGGTTGTGTGCGCTTGACCTTGCTTGCATAACCACAAGATGATGTCGTATTGTGGTTCTGACCACAAGGTCAGAGGCAGCCAGTCTTCTTCCCAAGTGAAGGACTCCCTGGTATTGTGGTCAAGCTGGGGCATTTGCTGAAGTGTTGCAACACTGGGCGGAACCCTGGGCGGAGGGCCCTGTTGCCTACAGAAACTTGCCCCAGTTCCCTCTTTCTCCACATCACCGTAAGACCCATAGTTGGCGCACAGGTGCTTCTGTGGCCTATGGATTATAATGGCATACCTGGAACTTCTCTTATTTTAGGGGACCGATGTGTTTCTTGTTACTTTCTACCTAACTATGGCAAGTGTGCCCTCCTTTTGTGGGCTACCTAAGGTAGAGCATTTACGACTCAGCAGATTGTATGGGAGGGAATCCTCGACTGCGGTCCCAGTCCTGCTGAATCCCTCAATTACCCTAACTCCTGAAGTAGGTGTGCAGGCATTCCTGCAACCTGCGTGTTGTACCAATTCCCTGTTGTAGGTGTCCCAGAAGCCTATGAAAGAGGGAGATAGAGTTACCGTATTACACATAATATGAATGTCAGTGCCCTGTGCCCTTTGTAGTTATCCCAATAGATGGGATTCCCCGAAGTCATTGGCAGGGCCTGCCCAGCGGTGATGTGTTTTCATTCTAACCTGCTACATACCCAGGCACTAATGTGAATATTTATATGTTATATTCTGAAGTTTATGCCCTGAGGTCATGATTTATGCTGTTCCATGCGTTGTGAGTAACATCTCAGGATTTGCTTTTATGTACAGTGATGGTGGATTTATGACATGTGCACTCTACCAGTATTTACTTTAGAGCACCACTGGTGTTGTTATGACAATTGCCCGATTGGCAAAGTGATTGTGTAATCTATGTGCCTAGTGGCACAGTGACCTATGTGATTAAGGTCTGAAGTGTTTTATGTATAATACTGTTGAACTTGGCCCTTTTTGCAGGGTCATCCCTGAACTTTTTGCCTTCCTCCTGTATTTTTTCTGACCTGTTGTTGGCAGTTTTATGACTCTGGGCACTTTACCACTGCTGATCAGTGCTAAAGTGCATATGCTCTCCCTATGGTAAATTGATATATGGATTAGTGACTCCATGATTGGCTGGTTTGGTTTACTTTTCAGACCCTAGTACAGTGCACTGCGTGGGCCCAGGGCTTGTAAATCAAACGCTGCTGGTGGGCTTGCAGCACTGGTTGTGCAACCCACAAAAGCAGCCTGTAAAAGTGTGTCTCAGGTGTGCCATTGCAGAGTCTGTTTGCAGTCTGGTATTGCCATGCTGACTGGGCAAGTGCACCCACTTGCCACTCCCTAAACCTTCCCTTTTCGGCACCCCTACGGTAGGCCCAAGGGTAGGGTGCATTGTAGGTAAAAGGTAGGACATGCCCTGATGTGTGTGGCATGTCCTAATAGTGAATTACAGCCGTTTTCGTGTTTCACTATTGCACTACCTGTTCCCCATAGGCCAGTAGGCAGTTTGATTATTACATGTTATAATCCTAACTGACTTAGAGAACCAGGTAGAAATTCGAGTTTAGTATACTTGAACTCAGAATGATAAAATACATTTTTTAGTGAAGTTGGTTTTAACATTCTGCGTTTGAAAATACCACATTTAGAAAGAAAGTATTTTCTTGTCTAACCATCCAAGCCTGCCTCTGCTAGGTTGTGTATTCCTTGTCTGGAGTTTGAGTGACGGGGGCTGGGGGATTCCAGGAGACAGGGTGAGCCAGCACAGGGCTGAATAGAGAGATCTGCATGTAGATGGGTAGGGGGAGTTGCACCTGGGACCTGAATAGGGCTGTGCCTTCCCTCCACAATGCGTGCTCCACCTCCTGTGGTGCGTCTGATGTCCCTGCCCTGCACTGTGAAAGGAAAGAAGGAGTCATGTAAAATGAGTGCTCCAGAACTGGTTTGGACTAGGCAAAGGCCTCTCTGCCTTCAGAGAGCAAAGATAATCTGTGTATGAAAAGAGGGACCCAGACCACAGAACTTTAGATCACTTTTGGGAAACAAGAAGAAACCTTTGCTGAGGAGAAGAACAAGAGAGACTGAGGAGAGACTATCCCGAAGCTGAAGTGATGCTTGGGGGATTGGCCTGCAGTGGTTGCCTGACTGCTAAAGAGAGGAGAGAGGAACTTTGTGTGTACTTTCATCAACTTGTGAAGGATCTCCAAGTGCTTGAGAAAGAGCTTGCCTCCTGCTGAAGTCTCAGGGACAACAGACTTCAACCCCCAGATCCCCAAGAGTTCTTTGGAAGTACCTGCAGTGTTGTTGGGCTTTCTGAGGGACTGCGTGTCGCAAGGAGCTGGAAGCGCGACTCACGAAGAAGAAGCGTGTCGCCGCCGCAGCCGCTGTTGTTGTATCACTGAAGAAGGGTGTCGCCGCTGTAGCTGTCGCATCGCATCGCAGAAGTGCTTGGCAATGCCGGAGCAGCGTGTCGCCTCCGTAGCTGCTGTCGTCGCATCACTGAACAAGGGTGTCGCCGCTGCAGTTGTCGCAGCGCCTCGCCTAAGCGCCTCGCATCACCGGAGAAGCGTGTCACAGTGCCTGTCGCGTCTCAGAAGTATTGATTGAGTCGCCACACGGCCGTAGGGCGTGCACGCATCATGTCGCATCAAGGAGAAGACGCCATCTTTGTTTTCATCACACCGGATCTTTATCGCATCGCGGCGCTGCAAGCAGCTTTGCCACGGAAGCGCAGTGAGAAACCCACACATCACCGTTCCTGCGTGTAAGGAACCAACGCATCACCTTCCTTGCAACACTTTCGTTGTATAGTGTTACGCATCCATAGGTACATTAAACTCAAAGTGCCGCATTTTCCATATAAAGAGAACTAAGCTGATTCTAGCATTCTTAAAGCATAGTATTGTGGATTTTTCTCGTTTGTGGTCTTGTGTTGAGTCTATATAAAAATACTTATTTTTATACTACAACTTGTGTGGTGTCCATCTCTAGTGTTGTCACTGGGTTACTGAATGTGTTCACAAATGCTTTACACACTGCCTCTGAGATAAGCCTGTCTGCTCGTGCCAAGCAGGGGTTATTTTAGGAGTGTACCCCCTTACCCTGAATAGATGCAAGGGTCCCTATTTGTCCCAGATACCTACCTGTGCCAACTAGAGACCCCCAAATCTAACAAATACAAAGAATATTTCTATTTAACCTTGTGTGGAGTCTGTTTTTCATGGTGTGCTAGTGTGTCACTGGTGTGTATGTGTTACGCAAACGTTTTACACATTGCCTCTGGGATAAGCCGACTGCTCTGCCAAGCTACCAAGGGGGTGAGCAGGGGTTGTCTTGGGTGTGCAACTACCTCACCCTGACTAGAGTGGGTGGTTCTGCCTGGCTTAAGTACATACTCTAGCCAACCAGAAACCCCATTTCGAATAAACTTTATTACTTTATTGGCACCCCATAGATGCTTTACACAGCAGCGGTCAGTGGTGGGAGTAGCTGCCAGGCGGTGACGTGGGGAGGGGGAGGGGCAGGGTGGGGGTAGTAATCTATGGATTACGGAGGATTAATGAATTTCGTTGTGTGCACTGCATCGTACGTGGGGATGCAGTGCGAAATTCATTTTCTTTATTTATATGTTTACTTACCTGTAATCCATCAATGACTAACCCCCACCATGCCCCTCCCCCTCCCCACGTCACCGCCCGGTAGCTACTCCCACCACCGACTGCAACTGGCTTTAAACATTGCCCTAAGATATAGAGAGGGGATCCACTGCTGGTTTTCGCACTGATCGCCGCTGCCTCTCTACACAAATGACGCTTGCAGATGAGCGTGTGAGGAGGAAGACGACTTCGCCGGCTCCCGGCCATTTGCTCTGAGTCCATAGTCTGCCACCTCACCTGACCCTCCATACAGCGGGGTCCCTCACACACGGGCAGCAGTAGGCACCGGGCGCCCGGATAAGGTAGCGAGGAGGAAGACGCCGACACTCAGATACTCAGCCACGCCAATGCCACGTCGATTCCGGCAGAGCCAAGAGCTAGCAGTGAGGCTCCATCCCCACAGCACCTGCACGGGGGGCATCACGGAGCATAGGCGAGCTTGACCTCAGAGCCACAGTGGGTAAAGCAGTGCACAAGTATACGGCAAGTGCGGTCGTCATTAGTTGACAACCACAGCGAGAGTGTGCCCCTGGCGGGATCACGGAGGCTGCCCGATCAGATCGGGTGCAGCCTGTGACCCGCCCTGTGAGCCCCACTTGCCTTCTTTCCACCTGCTCCCTGCTCCTCAGCTATCCGGCCAGGACAAATCCACACCCTGGGGGCAGTGAATTGCAGTGAACAGCATAAACTACACCCTGGTGGAGCGCAGAGCTGTGAGTCTCTTACCAAGTGCCACTACCATGCTACCATTGCAAAAGACCCCCAAAATCACCGAGCCATGCGGGGATACCACAGAGCAGAGCAGAGCAGAGCAGAGAGTAGGCTGCAGGGGGGCGATTTTAGGTGAATCGCTATTTGGCTTCGGCTTTGCACTGTGGGGCGAGGAGCCGGGTCCAAGCAGCAGCACACACAGAGGAGAGTGCAGAAGAGAGTGCACAGTGTTGGACTAAAAAGTAAAGGGAGTCAATTCCCCAATTCATTAATTTGTTAATTCCCAAAACACCCTCTTCTTGGCGCGAAAGGAAAATGCTCAAAGGAAATCCGACGAATCTAAAGAGGATGGATCCTGATGAAAACGCCCTCAAATATCATACAACAAGGGTCACAAGAAGTACGGGTCAGAACTTAAGACAGGAGTCAAACCCAGTGAGCTCCCCCCTACAGTCCCCCCCAACAAGGACTTATTACTCATTATTTTCAGGCACCGGGCAGCCCGCCACCTCCAAGTACGTCCCTCAGAAGGGCGATGAGACAACAGCGACCAACCCCTAAACAATGGGGCCTGGCCAGGCATACATCAAGCGACCCCACAGCAAAAATTCCCCTCTTGGGGATGGGAGCCGCCTGCTTCCCGATGAGGGGGGCCATGGCCAGGACCAGGTGAAGGAAGCATGGGTACAGGAAGGACCAAACCTGCCCCTTTCTAGCGGGTGTAAAGTGGGGGATGTAGAAGAGAACTGTAAACTACATAATGAAAGATAATCCATGTATTACCTTTAAGAAAGGACTGACTTTAACGAATATGTTAAGCCCCAGTTATCCTAAGAAATTAGTAACTTCAGACTGGCTAACGAAACATAAAGGGTTCCACAAATGTGGTAGATGTAACTCATGTAGGTGGGCAAAAAAGAATGTAGTTACTTTTAACTACAATGAAACAGGAGACAACTCCATACAAATGTTCATTAATTGTGACACCACCTATGTGGTGTATGTTATTGTCTGCACCTGCGGTAAAATATACGTGGGAAGTACGATCAGAAGACTAAGAGACAGGATGTCTGAACATTTTAGAGCATTAAAACAAGGAGACACACGCTATCCTATAGCGTCCCATATGGTTCAAAATTATGAAGAAAGAGAACATCATATTTTTTGTTATCACGGTATAGACCACATTAAATCTGATCCCAGAGGAGGTAATAAATTACTGACACTTAGAAGAAGAGAAGTAATGAGGTTGATCAAACTGAAAGCAGTCGAAAAAGGACCTAACATTGATCATGAATATGAATTCTTTTTGGGTCAAGAATAGAATGCAAAGGTTAATATCAAAATCGAATTAGAAAACTGAATATGAATATATCCGGAAAATGATGCATTTGACATGTCATTATAAGATTCAAAAACTGTAATCATGTCTCTATGTCATGAAGTATGTTTCATAATCATAGGTTTGAATTTATAGAGAAAATGTGAGTACATGAACTAATACTGTAATCTAGCCTCCCATTCACCGTTAACCTGGAACTTTTTACGATTTTAAGGTATGACCTATTGAAGATGTGATCCCTAAGAGCGTAATATACCATATATAACAAGGCGTAATAACCAAGAATGTCCGAAAAGGAATTATATTACAAATAAAAGTACATAATTTGTACCGAATCAAATAGGAGCGATATCATATGTATTGATTAACTAATTCTTTGTAAGATGACCTTAGTTTATCTGATGATAACTATAGCTTAGAAGAGCATGCAAGAGTGACCCATTTTAAGATGGCGATTTCTCTCTCTATTTTTGACTAAAATTATCGGAAGTATCGGATCAAATAGGAGCGATTACACAGCATACATATTAACTAACTAATTCTTTGTAACACGACCTCAATTTATCTGATGATAACTATAGCTTTAAAATACATGGAAGAGTGACCCAATTCAAGATGGCGACCTCTCTCTCAACCTTCGACTAAAATTATCGTAAGTAGACTAACACAGATACAAATAGTCATAGTGAGCGTAGGACAAACGATAACTTATGTAGGAATTTGCTAACATTATGCAAATTATAAAATTAATACTACAACTATATTACTAATTACTTAAATTACATAAACATTGTGATTAACAATGTCAACATTTCTACTACAGCTACATTCCATAAAACTATAGTGAGTAACTATTGTTCGAGAATTACTTAACCAAAATGGCGCTCACGTAGTTTCATTATGAATAGGAATACTAAAATGGCGCCAACGTAGAACGCTACGGTTTTTCGCATACGCTGAGTCAATAGGTAAGCAGAAACTTGGGTCGTGTTTTTATTTATTTACTATTATATACAAAAAAGTAACGGAAGACTGATAGTACTATACGAATATATTACAGGTGACGCACACGTACACCAATGGCTTTATCGTGATTACGGAGGACTAAACATGGAGAATTTATAATACCGAATGAAATTACTATAATTGAGGAAAACGTATACGTGATGAATTTATAACGGGAATATACGGAAGGCAATTACTCTTGTGAAATTAAGGTGAGGATATATTAATTATAATACCGCCAGATCCTGATATAAGGGTTTTAGTTGATTAGACTGATACAGATTATTATCCCTTTCTTTTCAGAAAGAAAAGAAAGACTACTATGAATATTGTATAATAAATAGGAGTTTTCCAGGACGGGTAAGCCTATGCTAAATGATTTGAATATTATCTGTAGCTAAAGAGATTTTGAGAAAGCTTCAGATCTATACATTATTATATGGGTGTATTACAGCTTGAAACGGTTACACAAAGAAATTGACCTACTCCTGAGGCGGAAGCCGGGAGAGACTGCTCGTAATTTTTAAAATATTGCATTGTATTTTGTGTGTTTTTAACCCTCGCGCCACTCACCCTGAGCACTTCTCCTCTGGAAGTTGCAGCTAAAACCTTGGCACAGCGGACCTGAGCGCTGCTACAGGGAGGGGACAACCGCGCCGCCATTGCGGCTCAAACACCGGGACACGCCCACCTTTAAGGCCACGCCCACTTAATCTCCACCCTATATAACGCGCTGAATCACTAGCGCGGCAAAAGAAATTGACCTACTCCTGAGGCGGAAGCCGGGAGAGACTGCTCGTAATTTTTAAAATATTGCATTGTATTTTGTGTGTTTTTAACCCTCGCCCCACTCACCCTGAGCACTTCCCCTCTGGAAGTTGCAGCTAAAACCTTGGCACAGCGGACCTGAGCGCTGCTACAGGGAGGGGACAACAGCGCCGCCATCGCGCTCAAACACTGGGACACGCCCACTTCTGAGGCCACGCCTCCCACCTCCTTATATAAATGAGCATTCCTCGGACGCGCCGTCAGCGCGCCGAAGGGGAGAGGAGTTGGCCTAACGGCTAAGGCGCTCGACCTCGGACCTGGGGATCTGGGTTCGAGTCTCGGTAACGACGCCAAAACCTCCTGTGATTCTGGGCAAATCACTTAATCTCCCCGTGCCTAAAAAACATGAAAGTGTGTGTCCTCATGTAAAAACGTAACTTGTGCAATGTAAAGTGCTCTGATAACTGATTCGGTTCAATTCTAGTTCGCGCTATATAAAACTCAACCAAAAAAAAAAAAAAAAAGGCAAGCCCGTCTGCGCCCGTCCGCGATCGTACGCGGTCCAGGGCCATACCTTATGTCCCACGGGAGGGACACATACGGTGGAGCAGGCAGGAACTGCTGACCTTTCGCAGTACCATTGCCGGCCCATGTCTGCATAAATTGCGAGTGGAGGATAATAGAGGCTGCGAACACTGCCACTTCTCCTATGACCCTGGCAGGGAGTGGTGGAGTAGTGTGGCTCACTGGTTAGAGGCGGCAGGCCCGAGAGCAGAAGTCGGCCCGGGACCAGGGTTCAATTCACGTCGCGGCAGGGTCGTGGACCTTGGTCAGCGGACTCGATAATTCTCGCTTTGGTGCTTACTCTAATCAGGGGTTCCAATCGGCAACTCTGGGCATTAGCTTGCCTAATCCCCACAACGGCCCCACCAATTCCGGGGATGCCTGGCTCCACCTTGGGGACTCCCAGCAAGGGACCATCCCACAGGGAAAGCCAGGACGGGTTCCCCAGAGTTATACAGCGCCAGGAAACCTATGGACGGGTAGCAGTGCGCTTTACAAGCTCAAAAACATTAACATTAAAAACAGGGATGTGTCCCCTAGAGACTACATCCTGGACTGTGGCCTGCTCAACGTACGTTCTCTACGGAAACACAAACTAGATCTATACGATCTACTCACTGAGAAACAGTGGGATCTTGTGTTTCTTACTGAGACATGGCTAGATGATGGCTCTACCCCTGATGCCTTAGAGGCACTACCAGAGGGCTACATAATGCTTAGGCAGGATAGACCTACCGGTAGAGGAGGAGGCATTGCTATTGTAGCCCAGAAAAGTCTACGATGCCACATAGACCACTCTCCCATCCTGGATAGCGAGGCAGGGAGTTTTACTGTTAAAGTAAAAGAAGATTGTACGCTGAAGGGCATGTTAATCTATAGACCCCCTGGCCCTATAGCCAGGTTTGGGGAGAGTCTGGTTGAAGGCATAATGGAGGCTGCGCTGCGCAAAGACAAATTCCTGGTAATGGGGGATCTTAACTTACATTTGAACAACCCCACAGACAACGTCAGCAGGGACTTCTGCCAGGCGCTAGGAGCCCTCCAGCTGAATCATATAGTAAGTGGTCCCACTCACCAGTTGGGACACCTACTTGACCCCATATTCGTCAATTGGGGGGAAGTAGAAGCTAGGACCCCCATTCCCATCCCCTGGTCGGAACACCATCTAGTACCATTCTCCATACGAATTCCCGGGGTAAGATTTCCGGAGCCAGCAACACTGTACCACCCCAGGCGGAGATGGGCTACCTTTTCCCAGGCTAAATTCAGTGCGGCACTGACCAAAGGAGGAAGCCCTGGGGGGGATGATGCGGACACGGCTAACATCAATCTATGTAAGCGTATCAACGAGGCGCTTGATTGTACAGCCCCACTTTCGCGCAGCAAATCGGGTGGCCGCGTTCAAAAAACTGCCCCGTGGTTCAGTGATGAACTACGAGTCACGAAAGCAGCATTGAAGCGAGTCGAAAGACAGTGGCGTGGGGCCCTTTCTAAGGAAACTAGGGAAGCCTACCTAATTGAGAGGCGAATTTATCACGGGCTAATCAGGAAGTCCAAAGCAACATATTACACTACTAGAATTAGTGAAGCTGGTAACTCGATGAAGGAGCTTTTCTCGCACTACAAAACCCTCTCGAGTGGGAAACCAGCCATTGTTCCAGTTGACTGCTCGGTGGAATCCTGTGTCAGGATCGCGGACTTCTTCGCCGAAAAGATAGCCAAAATCTACTCGGCATTTCCTAGTCATCCCATTGCTGGGACTGAATTTGCGGAAAGCCCGAGGGAATGGGGGGACAGACATATACTGACCAACTTTGTCACCCCGCCCCAGAGGACCTTCTAAAAATCTGTAGATCCGTCAAGTCGGGCTCCCCGCGGGACCCCACCACGCCGAAACGGCGAGCGGATAGCTTACAGGTGCTAGAAGCATATATCAGACACCTATTGGACGTGTCTTTTAGCACTAAGACCGTGCCCAAAGACTGGAAACAGGCGGTGGTTCTACCTCTCAGGAAGAAACCTAACATCAGCTTTGAAAAGCTAGGGAACCTCCGACCGATCTCCCTTCTGCCTTACCTGGTCAAAGTGGCGGAAAAAACGGTAAACCTGCAACTGATGGATTTCGTGGAAGAGGCTGCCCTACTACACGATACCCAGTTTGGTTTCCGTCCCCGCCACTCAACAGAATCAGCGCTTCTGAGGGCTGTGGAGACCCTACGTCAGGGGGTGGATGAGGGTCATACTATGGCCCTCATCCTATTGGACCTGAGTGCAGCATTCGACACTGTAGCTCACACCACCCTGCTACAGTGTCTGAATAGTGGAGGGATATCTGGAGCTACACTCGAATGGATCCAGTCCTTCCTGACGAGGAGAAGTTTTCAGGTCCGCCAGGGCGAATGTTATTCCAGGGATATCGGATTGGGCCAGGGCGTAGCCCAGGGATCGTCCCTGAGCCCTACCCTATTCAATCTATATGTCTCCCCAGTGGCCCCCATTGCTGAGGGCCATGGTCTGCGCCTAGTGTCAGACGCCGATGACACGCAGCTGGTTGTCTCCCTCTCGCGAGCACCCGATCTTGCGGTGGACAGTTTCAGAGCCTGCATGCAAGACCTTGCAGCCTGGATGTCCACCAACTGCCTCAAATTAAATGGCAGCAAGACCGAGGTGCTCGTAGTGGGAGGGAACCCATCTGTCTGGTCGTCGGCGTGGTGGCCTCCATGCTTAGGCGAGGTTCCAACACCCTGTCAAGTAGTTAAAAACCTTGGAGTCTGGCTTGATGCTGACCTGTCCTTTGGACCTCAGATAGGCCGCCTGGCGGGTGTCTGCTTCAGCGTCCTAAAAAGTCTTCGGAAGATCCTAGATCTCCTTCCTACGTCAGCTCGTAGAACGCTGGTGCATGCCCTCGTCACATCGCGCCTGGACTACGGCAACCTGCTGTACCTGGGAGCAACCAGTAAGGCAATTAATCGCCTTCAGGTGTTGCAGAATGCGGCAGCCCACCTCATTCTAAAATTTCCCAAAAGATCGGCCTCTAAAGCTGCCTTTCAGACCCTTCACTGGTTGCCAGTGAGGAGTAGGGTCGAGTTTAAGGCCCTTTGTACCTGCCACCGCATCCTTACTGGGAAGGCGCCAGCACCGCTCCAGAACCTGGTCACCAGGTACGTACCCACGCGCACCCTTCGCTCCTCCAATGGAGGCCTATTAAAGGTCCCTAGGATAAGGAGGTCTCGCTTGGGGGAAGATCTTTCCGCTACCTGGTGGCGAAGAGCTGGAATGCCCTTCCTCTGAACCTCTGCCTGGAGTCATCTGAACTTAGCTTCAGGAAGAAGCTAAAAGCATACTTATATACACGGTAACCGAGCAGACTCCACGATCCATTCGGTGGGAGTTCTTCTGTTTCAGCGCGGGGACACCCCATCTGAGCGTAACCAAGCGCTTTATAAAACTCCCTTATTATTATTATTATTATCTTAAAATTAACTTACATAGTCAAAACCGATATGTTTACGAATGGGATAGAAACATCGAGTGAAACTAACTTAGCAATGATTTACGATTTATGCATAGATGTCATGAGAACTTTAGAGTGCCTTAAGTGTGAATTTGCTCTTTATCTTTTATAGTATGGTAAAAACTTTATAGTATGGAAATGTAATATTCTTTGACTTGTAACTTACCTGTTAATTTGGATGAGATAGATTTTAACTCCAGATGTGGGGGCTTTTGAACACATATGTCTTTTATCATTTTGGGTTGCAGCCCTCAAGAAGTCAAGGTCAATACAGACCAGACGAAACACGTGTTGGCTGCGTCAAAACGTTTTGGATTTAATGAGAAGAACTTTTCAATGAAGAAAATAAATTGAAAATTCAGACTAATTGAAAGACTGTCATTTATGGACATTGAGTGCTCGGTTGAAATTTGTATGGTTATAAATCATTTGCGATTATTTGTGAGGTCGAGGTAACCGACTTCCTTTAACCTGAGCACCGACTGTACACATTTGGACTTTACTTTACCTTTACATGCTGTGTGCTCGTATATAACTGTTACCTTTTCTCTATTGTACATAATGAAAGTATCGGTAATACTGACCTCGGGAGGCACATAACAGTCATCGGTACCGCTAGGAAGCCTACCGACACGACAGACAGCCTTTTACCAAGCAAAGCCTTGATCTATTGGCATCAGGAGGAGGACGTGCCCAAGGTTATTGAGGGCAAAGATCTGGCGTGTACCAGCCCGCGAGCTATCTCATGTCTAACTACAAAGTCCTCACCAATTGGAAGCCGACAATTCGATTTGCCAGAGACAGGAGGCCTCACTGATTCCTTTCTACAAAAACTAGTGCAAACAATAGAAAGGACTTTGGACCTCACCACCCACCTCATTGGGAGAGGGGACGTGGTAAAAAACCAGGCAAAAGATCGAGCAGGGTTGTTTGCAGCAACAGGACAGAAAGATCAAGATGAGCAAGAAGGCACCCCCCATTTGATAACCATCAGAGAAGCACAAAAGTCAATAGCCAAGGCTCTGATATGGCAATCAACCAAAATGGAGGTCCAAGTTGACCTTCTTCAATCAATAGCCCAATGCCCAGTGAACCAGGGCCGCAAGCTGGAAGATTTGGAGGCAAGAATCAACTACAATCAAGCAATGATAGCTCGTACAAGCATATGTGCCGATATAATAGATAAGTGGGCTGAGTTGCCGGAAATACTGTGGGACATAGTAGCACTAACTAAGAGTAGAGACGACTCATCAAAGACATCTGAAAGCATTGAATCGCTGGCAAAGGGAAATAACACACTGGTGACCAATGGAGAGCCCAGCCGAGCGAGGAACTCGGAATTAAAAGCCAGAGAAAATGAGCTTAATTCCCTAGAGACCATGGCACCGCTGACAAAGAGTGACATGAAGGAAACTCCGGCAAGCCCAGACACAAAGGAAGCTGAAGAGCAGAAAGTGAGCGCGGAGGGGGAAATAGGAGTCAGATCAGAAGCCCCCTAACAAAGAGATCAAAAATGAAAAGAAGATCAATCCTGCCAGCAATGCTGAACAGTCACAGACCCAGGGAGAAAAGCAATTCACTGCCACTTTACCAGGTATTTAACTTCAAACAGAAGATTAAGAGCCAGGGTATACCGGCAGACACAGAAAAGGCTGAAGAAAGAGCAAGAGACAGTCTAACGCAAAAGGGCAGGGACCATGTGGACCAGGCGGACCAGGTTGCCCTACAACAACCAGCCGGGTCAACATCAATGGCGGCCCAGGTGACAACAAACAGGTTCAGTTTGGGTAAATAGGACGCCTCCACACAAATAAGGTTCTTTGACCTTCTAGAACTGGAGGGTCATAAAGGCCCAAAGAAGCACACTACACCTCCCCTGGCAGAGCAAAAGCATAAAGAAAACTGGTTGGAAAACAATAGGGTGGAAAGTGAACAGCACTAGCGAATCTCTAATAACCCCCCCCAAAGTCTGAGATCACGCAGAGCACTGAGGGGGCCACGCAAACAAAATACCTCGAGGAAACATCTACAATATATGAGGCGGCGCTCTCTCCTAGGTAACACATGGAAACTCCCCAAGACATCCTAAATAGAACTAATATCCTCTGACTTTTTGGCCATGTTACGTCCCTGTCTCAGATCATCTCAAAAACATCGAGAGGGTAAAATGTAAAAGCTCACAAGGAGACAGCCGTGGTGATTCAACCCTCCTGGCTTTTAGCAACCATTCTCTTCAATGGGCAGTTCTTGGAGAAGCCCAACAACTAGCAAGCTGGGGCATAGAAGTAACAGAACCAACTCAACCTAAATCCCTCCGTCCTCAAACCTCAAAAAGAGGGGCCGGGCCCCTTCAATCTTGAAAGTCCTAACCATAACATAAAACGAGGGGAAAATACCAATGAACGCCCTAGTACACCAATAAATATTTCCATCTTTCAAAGAGATAATCTGCAAAGAGTGCTAATGGGGCAATCTAAGCAGGCTACAAGAGGTGAGATCTGGAAACAGCACCCCTAGCCAAAGTCAATCCTCCATCAGAGCAGGAAGGGAAATGTCGGTGCGGGAAGATCAATGTCAAGTTTGCAACGCCGACCTCCATCAAGAATTAACCCTCATATCATGGAAAATCGCAGGGTTAAACAAAAAAGCAGGGAACAAGGAAGTACAGGACTACCTAGCAAAAGGGGATATCATATACTGCCAAGAAACCTGGTCAATGACATAAACTCCCATAGCAGGCTTCCATGAACATCGGATAAATGCAACAAAAAAAAAATCTTTGGACGCCCCTCCGGGGGCCTATCAATTTTCATTAGCCATGCGCGTAAACTTAAATCTATAGAAATAAGAGTAAACTCTCCAGACCTGCAAGTAATGATAATTGCTGGGCTAAGGGAGGGCCGCAAGAGGTTCAATTTGCTGCTCATAAATTGCTGTATCAACCCAGCACTGACTGCAGCCATTATGGAATTATTCACCACCAAGCTGGAGGAAATATTAATTAAATACGAGCATTATAATGTAATCATTGCAGGTGATTTTAATTTGAGAGGTTTGGAAAGGGCCCCTGGCAAGCAAAACAAAGGGCACAAGGTGGGCCCATTGCTCTCTCTTTTTAAAAATTTTAAACTTTGCTCAACTCACTTCATGAAGAAATTACGATCACCCTTGTGGTGTCCCAATCCATCATTTAGGAATATATCTACTATTGACTATATTTTAATCAATTAGAAATCGGCCGATAATCTGACAGACTTTATGGTAGATGATAGAGGGGAAAGCGATCATAGGCCTCTATGTGCATTATTTAACCCAGGAATGGAATCAGCGGACCTCCAGAAAGTGGTGGGAGAATCCACAGGGAATGAACATTTCAGAGCCCTTAAAAGAATAAAACGGACAACCAAACTCAAAGGAAAATCCAGGAGTGGGCACTAACGTGGCAAGCTTGTGGACTGTGGGAGATCCACTTAGAGGCTTTCGGTCTCTGGGAAGCTCTGTCAGATTACCTTTGGCGGAAGCTGGGCAAAAATCATTGTAAAAAAATACTTTCCCACAAGGACCCATCTTCAAAGAAGCCAAAGATATCGAAGAGCCTGATTCAATGTAAAGGTGTTCTTATGAAGGCACTTAGAGGAAGGAAGCACAGAGGAACATCGGCAGAGGGGGCCTCCATAGCGGAGTTGAGATCCGCCTACAGGAGGAAAGTAGGCGAGCACAAGAGAAAAGAAATGGAACAAAAATGGCTAACAGTATTTGCTCTGTTAAAGGAAAAGAACAACGCCAAACTATGGAGGTACATCGACCGCCTGAGCTCCCAGTCTAGGAGCAAGGAGGATAGCATTGCAAGTAATGAGTGGGTAGAGTACGTAAGGGGCTTATACACCAGAGGAATACCAGCTGCCGAGTATGCTCTTCCTAACAACACCTTAGAAATAGGCACTCATACAGAAACTCTCTCCAAGCATATATATGAAACAGGACTAATGAGGATTGAGGGTAATGGCTTCACAGAAGCAGTAATAACAAGAGAGATTAGCAAAATGAGGAACGATGGGGCGCCAGGCCCTAACGGCATTCCAGCCCTGGCATTTAAATCAGTCCAACCCTTCTTCGCTTCAATCCTCACCCCTTCATACAATTTTGCTTACTCAACGGCAATAATACCCCAATCATGGAAAGGACCTAATTAAGTATTATATTAGAGTCCTTAAAGGCCAGTATAACTCTCTCAAACATCATTTGGTAACAATATTCAGAGAAGAAGACTCCCCCTAGCATATCAAGCTAGACAAAGCAATAGGGACCCTAAACATCGAATCCAATAGTCTGTCTCTACCAGACATCCCCAAAAGGCCTGGTCAAATATCAACAGTCTGCAAGTCTGCTCTATTTCGTATGAAAAGGATCTAATCGCACTTCGCTATAATACCCTCACGATGGCATTGGAGAAATCTTACACCATGGGGAAAGCTCTACAATACCTACGGGAAGCACTAAGGGGCCAGGCTCGCAGGAAAATCCTTTTTATGAGGCTAACAGCCCTTAGAATTGTGAACTTTAATCCAGCATGGGCGCGAGCAGACAGAGCTGTGTCATGTCGTCTATGCAACTACCCCGTTGGGGTAGCTGCGCGCTATAAAAGAGACACTAAATAAATAAATACCAAAGGGAATCCTGACTCCACCTATTATGTTGCTGCCCCAAATTGACCAGTGAACAACAAAGGCTGCTCTGCCCCATTCTAAGAGACCTCGGCATCAGAATGTGCAAGGAGGCATCACATTGGTGCCTTTCGGAAACAAAAACCCACTACCTCGCAAGAACAGCAAAATATATTCACCAGATCAGACAGGCCTTAGACGGAAGTGTATAAATGACTTTCCACAAGCTACTGAATTTCAGAGACTGATTAACGTGCCAATAAGGGCATAACATCCATGGGCAAAGAAAAGTTAGCCTGCCACGCCTCGTGTTTTGATTGGAATATTGTTGCATCACAAATTCAACCCCCAGATCAAAGGCAAAATGGACTTTGCAACATAAGATTGACTATTGGAAATTAGGTTTGAAAGCAAAAGAGATGGCTGGGGGGGGCGACATTGGTGGGAGGGTATGGGTGAGTGGGTATACATTTTAGCCTTTACTATAATGATTTTAAATAATCGAACGGTTAACAATAAATCTATCAATCAATCAACATTGCCCTAAGTTAAGCATGTCTGGTCTGTGTCATAGCTACAAGGGGGTTGAGCTCAGGTTAAATAAGTGACTTTAAGGTTTCTCCTTGTCAAGGATTCTGATTATTTGATAATTAATAATCCAATTTCTTACAGTCGAACATTTAGCACAACCTAGGTATCACAGTCTGTGGCAGACTGTCTCGATAGAATGTCTGGGAGGAATATGGAATTCGAATAGGAATTTGGGATACCTCTCTCACTGAGCTGTAAATACTGACAAATCCAGTAATCCTAAAAAAATCATTGACTCTGTTAGGTAAAAGAAAATATACAAACAGGTGCAAAATCCATCCACTTTGGAGCTCCCACTGACCCATGCCTGCACCACATCCTCAACCTCGGAAAACTAAAGGATCGGCCAGGAACTCACCACACTGCACAAAACCTCAATCATCTCCACAACATATTCCGAAGCCTGGAAACGTGCCGAAGTCAGACCACTACTCAGCAAACACTCTGCTGAGCCCAGTGAACTCAAAAACTACCTGCCTATCTCCTTGCTTCCATTCCTAGTCAAGGTCATGGAAATGTCTATCAACAGGCAAATCACGACACACTCGGAGCAGAACCAGCTAATCAACACCTCCCTATTCGGTTTTCACAGAAATCACAGCATTAGATATCCCTGATTGCAGCCACCGATGACATCTGAACCCTTCTCGACCGAGGAGAATCCAGAAGCCCTAATCCTCCTCGACATCTCAACAGCCTTTGACACCATTTCCCACCACATGCTGATCGAAAGACTCACCACATTGGCATCCAAGGGGATGTGCTCAGATTGATCACCTCCTTCCTCACCAGAAGGACACAGATGGGCCATCAACCTCCTTTCACCTCCGAACCTAAGGATGTCCTCCCCCAGGGCTCATCCCTTAACCCTACTCCCTTCAATGTCTACATGGCCCCACTGGCCTACATCGTCAGATCTCACAGTCTCAACATATTATTCTATGCAGAAGACACAGAGCTCATCATCTCCCTCACTGATGACCCTACCACCACCAGGACCAGCTTTTATAAATGCATGACAGGCATCGCAGACTGGATAAAGAATAACTGCCTAAAGCTGAACACGGAAAAGATGGAAGTACTGATCTTCAGCAATAACTGCAACCCCTGGAACTGCTCCTGGTGGCCCCAGAGCTAGGACATGCACCCATACCCGCTGACCATATCAAAAGCCTTAGAAACATCATTGATAACAAGCTCACTGTGAAATCACAGATTAACCACATCACCTGCCTACATCAACCATCAACTTCACTTATCACCGAGAAGATTACTCTCTACCTCCCTATCACTAGCCCACATGCCATGCATCAACCAAAGTACAAGTGGAGGACCCTCCTTCTCATACAGCAAAGACGTGTAGCAGCCTCCGCTTGCAGCTCCAAACCATCACCTCTGTTCCAGAATCCCGAAGGGCCCTCAAGACCTCGCTGTGCGAATGAACCTTAGGGACTTGCAAGTGCCTGGATCCCCAATAAGGTGATTAGCAGCACTACATATATCTTGATTGATTGAAAATATCCTGACTCTGTTAATCTCTGTTCACTGGAATTTACTCCACCCCAGTTTCATTGGAGACAATTGGAAATAAACATAATGGACATAGAATGAAAAAAAATGGCTAGACAACCGCAGCACAGAAATAAGAGAAGCTAGAATTGAATAGACATATTTCAAAGTCTTACATGATTGGTACTAGTCCCTTTATGAACTTGCAGAGCCAGGATGCTTATAAACTACAATTTCTGTAGATGTGGGACACCGAGGTGTGACCTAATTCATTCCCTTTGGGCCTGCACATACCTGGTGCACTTCTGGAATGATATATGGCAAACTTTGTGTGATACTAGTGTCTGTTTCATCCAAACCTAATTGAAACAAGCCATATTGCATGACACATCTGATACAAACAATGCTACATTTCACTAGCAAAGCTGAAAGTAGCATCCCCATCCACGGCGGTGAGTTGCGTTCTTAGTCATTGGAAAATGGTGGTTACTCCCACACAATCAGAATGGTTCATTTATCCACAAACGAAAGAGACAAATAGAGAATGATGGACAATTTATGTTTTGTGTGACCCGTCTCACCATGAAACAGACTACAAAGTCTAAGATGAGGTAGAGCATCCAAGCACCAAAGCTGATTGAACACAAGATACAAAGTCACATGAATAACGTGCGATTCATGCATCTATGCGCTAAGTAATATCCCCCACCGAACCATACAGACACTCACCAACCCATGCAGCCACTTATACACAAAGCGAGACACTGATACAGATATTTAAACATTACTCGCTAATACATGTATTCACTAAGATACACTTAATAAGTCAGTTATACAATCAATTTTACACAAAAAACATCCAATTAGACACTTATTTACCCATTTATTCTTCCATTGACCTTTACATATACATATATAAAAATATATATTTTTCAGAAAGACACACATTCACTGGATGATGTAATCAGTGATGTCATTTGAGATGGCATCAGTGATGTCATGAGTGATGTCATTGACCATGTCATGAGTGATGTAATATGTGACATCTTCAGCAGTGGATTGCGGGCGCGCAAGTTATAGTTAGCTGAACTAACTATAACGGGGGAATTTCAATGGTTTTGTATGAGTGAAATGTCCAGCTAACTATAACATGTGTGAAACCTATGGTTTTTTCAGTGAATTTCTAAGGTTTTTTAAATGCTAATTCCTAGTTATAACGTGGCTGATATCTATGTTTTTTTTCAGTGAATATATATATATATATATATATATATATATATATATTCCATCGGTTTCCGCAATGCAGAGATTCTCCCGCACTCCCGGTATCAAAGTACGACTCCCACACAGTTAGGTCATTTAAATTTTCATTTATATAAACAGCTCGCAATCAGCATACACCTCGACGCGTTTCGCGGCCCCACGCCGCTTTTTCACGAGGAAAGATTACATTTCTGCCTTGTTACCAACGTTTAAATAAAGTATTGAATTCACTTCAAAAAAATGGGAAGGGAGTGGTTGGAAGTGACAAAATACAAAGAACTTCCTGTGCAAAGTGCAGCTAGGCATTGTGGTACATGTAGTTTTTAGTCATTTTGTTATCTAATGTACAGTATAACGTGTATTTTGGCACATTCTTTTTCTGACTCTTAAAGTAAAATTGGTGACATTACAGTGACTTCATTCTCGCCCTCTGGTGGGCATAAATTCTTATGACATATTTAATTTACATTACTCCTTCCTCTGGTGGATTGCTGTAATAGGTCAATATTTCTGGGAATCTATGCCAATTTATTCACTTCAGATTGTACATGATTGTAATGACTTTACTTTGCACAGTTAGTATTTAATTAGTTTAAGTTCCTGAAAGTGAAAGAATTATCAGTTAATTCATGATTAAAATATTCGGTGATATTAAAGAGGAAGATAGAAACGATTGTCTTTTAAGCAATTAATTGCATTTTTGGCATTTGATGTTACAGATGGTAATGAAGTTCCTCATCCTGGTTCAATCCATGAGGGGTCAATGTTCGAAAATTAAGGATGTGTTTTGATTCCTTCTGTCTTAGGGTTTTTACTCGATCGCCACCGCGAGGATTGTTGATGACGCTTTCGATGGCATAAAATTTCAGTTTTTTCCAGTCACTGTTGTGTTCTTTTTCCATGTGTCTTGAGATGGCGTTACTCCTGTCGCAATTTGTTGTTGCCCTTGCGTGCTCAAGGATTCGCTTTTTCAATTCGCACTTCGTGCTTCCCACGTATTTCAAAGCACATGGACATTCCACTATGTAAATGACGTATTCACTTTTACAGTTGATGAGCTGTTGTATTTTCCAAATTCTATTGTTCGCCATTGTGATTTCCTTTTTCTTTTCCGCAATGGCACATACTTTGCATCCAGAGCATTTGAAGAAACCTTTTACTTTTGGCCAAGCCTCTGGTTTTTTTGGCATTTGGAAGTGGCTGTGTACTAGTTTGTCTCGGAGATTTTGTGCCCTTTTATACGTCACTTGTGGGTGATCCCCTACTATCTTTGCCGTGGTCTGATCCATGTGCAAAATGTGCCAATTTTTTCTCAAGACTGCTAGGACTTGGTTGTTACTGGTAGAGTAAGTTGTAATGAGTCTGATCTTATTCTCTTCATTTTTAGGTGTTTTCTTTTCAATGAGTAAGTCCGTTCGTGATCGTTTTTCAGTTCTCTCTAAGGCAGATTCAATTGTGCTTTTATTGTACATCCTCTTTTTAAATCTTGTTTCCTCCTTTTGGCGGTGCTTTAACCATTCATCTTGTTTTGAACAAATTCGTTTTATGCGGAGGAATTCCCCGTACGGAATATTTTGGATTAGGCTGGTCTGGTGAAAGCTCTGTGCGTGTAGCACCGAATTAGTGGCTGTTGTTTTACGATGGAGCGTCGTGTGAACCTCACTGTTTTCAATGTAAATCTCCGTATCGAGAAACACTACCTTTGATTCATTTATCTCATAGGTGAATTTGAGATTGTAGTTTGAATTGTTCAGAATGTTGAAATATTCAGCAAATTCTTCTTTTGTGCCGTCCCATACTAGGAGAAGGTCGTCGATATATCGAAGCCAAGATATTGTTTTGTTTTGGAATCTTTCATTTTCGATTTTCCAAGCCCATTCTTGCTCCCAGAGGCCCATTGTCAGACAGGCATACGAAGGGCTAAAAGAAAAGCCCACCGCTGTGCCTTTGATTTGCTTATACATTTGATCCCCAAATACAAATGCATTTTGTACCAAACAAAGCTCAATCATTTCTTTTAACATTTTATTGTGGCTTGTGTATTGTATGTCTCGATCTGCCAGGAATTGTTCGCATGCTCTCAGGCCAATGTCATTTTGTATATTAGAATACAGAGACACCACGTCCATGGTTACTAGTTTGTACGTGGTTTGCCACGGTGTTTCCTGTAGATGTCGCAAGAGATCCCCAGTGTCTTGGAGGTATGATGTTAGGCCCTTCACATAGGGTAACAAGAAAATGTCTAAGTAGTTGGCAATGGGTTCTAGGAGGGATTCCTTTGCTGAGATTATGGGTCTCCCTGGTGGTTTCGTGGGATGTTTATGTAATTTAGGCAAAAAGTAGATAGTGGCCATTTTGGGAAAAGGTGTTTTAAGATATTTCACTTCATCTTCATCCAACAGATTTTGAGCCAACCAGCCATCCAGTTTGATGTCTAGTTCTTCCTTCCATTTAGTCGTCGGATTGCTTGAAAGCTTGATGTAATATTCCTTATTTTTTAGTTGGGAATTCGCCTCCTTCATGTAGGTGTCTTTGTCCAGGATGACGACGTTGCCGCCCTTGTCGGCCATTTTGATTTCTATGGTCGTGTCTTCTTTCAGATTGTTGAGAGCTTGTCTCTCTATCGTTGAGAGATTGTCTTTTCTTTTGGGTTGCGATAGATTGTATAAATCTTTTATGACACATTCATGGAAGAAGTCAATTTTGTTCCCTGGTGGTAATTGTGGGTAGAATTTGGATTTCGGTCGCAATTTACTGCATCCAGCTCCCATTTGGGGAACATATTCCTCTATGTTAGCTGGTTCTCCCTGATCCTCCTGTAGTTCAATTAGTGTCATAAGGCTTTGAGCATCTCTAGATGGTAAAGTGAGTGCGCCTTGTGGAGTCTGTCTTTCAAATCTTGCCATTTTGGGGTTTTCCGCAAACAGCTTTGCCAATTTGATTTTCCTTATAAATTTATAAAGATCAATTCTAGTCTCGGCTAAGTCGATGTTATTTGTGGGACAGAAACTTAATCCTCTTTTTAGAATGTTCGATTCTGTCTCCGTAAGGTTCCGTTTGGATAGGTTGACTACCTGTAGTTCTGGATCCACATCTTCAATTTTGGATTCAGACTGTGGCACTGTGTCTGACTCTAGTTCCATTTTTGACGCATACTTCGGGTCATCGTTCCCACACGCCCTTCTCCAGAATTTTTGTTTGTGTTTCCGCTTGCCTCTCCTGGTTGGTTTTTTCGGGCAAATCCTCTGCCTCTTCCTCTGCCCCTCATTGTTGGTGGGGGACCCATTCTTTCCCAGTTTTTTTGTTGTAGGGCAAGTTTCATTTCCTCTAAAAAATCCCTTTTAGATCTTTGTTCCCCTGTTCTTCCTTCATCTCCGCTTGCACTGGCGTCTGTTGATGCCAGGGAAGATAGGCTTCCTTCGTCTGCGTCAAAGGTCATGCTGTCATTGTTTTTGAATCTATCAAATTTTCGAGCATATGTGAAGATTCTGCCTTCCAGGTAGTCTTCCTTGTCTCTCTGGAATTTATTTTGTTTGCGCTGTTTTACTGATTCTTCATGTTTGGCAATATAATGTTCTAATTCTTCTTTGAATTTTTTCAGGTCAGCGTCCATTTCCATTTCTCCCAGATCTTTCTCCAGGTTTTTGAGTTGTTTCGTGATTCTTTCCAACGCTATCTCAATGTGTCTTACTAATATCTCCATTAATCCTAGTGAAGATTTGAGAATATATTCCCCCCATTCTGTTAATAGGTCATTGCTTGTATCCTGGTGGTTTGGCATCAGATTGATTCTAAGTCCTCTGGGGACTCGGTTTACGCTCAGATATTTTTTTAAAGCTGCTACTTCCCACCATTTGTTTATTTCTTTTTTTGACAATTTCTCCCACGTTTTAAGTTTATTTTTGACATCTGATTTTTTATTGCCAGTAGTTCCATCTGTATTTGTGCTTGTTGCCTCGTCAAAGATTGTTTCTATGACGGTATTTCTATCTGCTTCTCTTTTTTCCATGAGTATGCTGATTTGATTAGCGGCTTTTACTTTTTCTAGCTCGTGAGTTTCCTTGTTTGCGTCGTCACTAGTTAAACCGGCTACGTTTGGGCTCTTTAGCAGCACACTCTTCTAGGATTTGTTCCCCGAGTAGCACTGACTCGTTTTTTTGTGTGGCCGCTGTTGCCCAAAAACACTTGAGACCAACCGACAGTTTGTATTTCTTGAATGCAAGGTACAAAAAACGGAGCTCGCTTACCCCACTAGGTACTGCGAAGATCACGTTCCCTCCGGTCCGTTTCTCTCCGTTTCCCCGGCGTTTCAGCGTCCGCTCTCCTTTGCAGTTTCTCCTGTTAATGTTGGTCGGTGTTCACTCGAGCCTCCCAGGTTCAAAGATCCACTCGATTGGCCCGAGCGGAGGCTTCCGAGCGCTTCTCTCGGCGGTGCGTTGGAGATTGCAGCAGGGCCCCGCTGCTCAAAATTCCATCGGTTTCCGCAATGCAGAGATTCTCCCGCACTCCCGGTATCAAAGTACGACTCCCACACAGTTAGGTCATTTACATTTTCATTTATATAAACAGCTCGCAATCAGCATACACCTCGACGCGTTTCGCGGCCCCATGCCGCTTTTTCACGAGGAAAGATTACATTTCTGCCTTGTTACCAACGTTTAAATAAAGTATTGAATTCACTTCAAAAAAATGGGAAGGGAGTGGTTGGAAGTGACAAAATACAAAGAACTTCCTGTGCAAAGTGCAGCTAGGCATTGTGGTACATGTAGTTTTTAGTCATTTTGTTATCTAATGTACAGTATAACGTGTATTTTGGCACATTCTTTTTCTGACTCTTAAAGTAAAATTGGTGACATTACAGTGACTTCATTCTCGCCCTCTGGTGGGCATAAATTCTTATGACATATTTAATTTACATTACTCCTTCCTCTGGTGGATTGCTGTAATAGGTCAATATTTCTGGGAATCTATGCCAATTTATTCACTTCAGATTGTACATGATTGTAATGACTTTACTTTGCACAGTTAGTATTTAATTAGTTTAAGTTCCTGAAAGTGAAAGAATTATCAGTTAATTCATGATTAAAATATTCGGTGATATTAAAGAGGAAGATAGAAACGATTGTCTTTTAAGCAATTAATTGCATTTTTGGCATTTGATGTTACAGATGGTAATGAAGTTCCTCATCCTGGTTCAATCCATGAGGGGTCAATGTTCGAAAATTAAGGATGTGTTTTGATTCCTTCTGTCTTAGGGTTTTGTACTCGATCGCCACCGCGAGGATTGTTGATGACGCTTTCGATGGCATAAAATTTCAGTTTTTTCCAGTCACTGTTGTGTTCTTTTTCCATGTGTCTTGAGATGGCGTTACTCCTGTCGCAATTTGTTGTTGCCCTTGCGTGCTCAAGGATTCGCTTTTTCAATTCGCACTTCGTGCTTCCCACGTATTTCAAAGCACATGGATATATATATATTGACTAACTGGACACTTGACCCGTTGAGGATTCTTAATGTAGACCAGCACTTAATTTGAGCGGTTAGTTGCTGGTGGGGGGTATTCACACTCATACTTGGGTACTGCACCTATTTATCCTCAGCAAACATTCCCTGACTGCAAGAGAGGGAGAACAAAGAAGCTTTAAGACGTAGAAAGAGACATATGGAGAAACTGTCATTAAGGAAGAAAGCAGGAACATACAAGAGTAAGATAAATGAGCAGGGGGTGTGGTGATGGAGTGAAGATGCCTGAGGTGGATTCAAGACTACACATCCTGTCAACATCTAGTTGCAGTTGGCCGCAAGCTTGTTCTGAACAGAAAGTTGGGCACCGGCTATAATTATTTTACAAATTAAGCATTAATGAAAATGTGTTTCTGTGTGACACGATATTTTAGGGAATATATATATATATATATATATTGACTAACTGGACACTTGACCCGTTGAGGATTCTTAATGTAGACCAGCACTTAATCCTGTCAACATCTAGTTGCAGTTGGCCGCAAGCTTGTTCTGAACAGAAAGTTGGGCACCGGCTATAATTATTTTACAAATTAAGCATTAATGAAAATGTGTTTCTGTGTGACACGATATTTTAGGGAATATATATATATATATATATATTGACTAACTGGACACTTGACCCGTTGAGGATTCTTAATGTAGACCAGCACTTAATTTGAGCGGTTAGTTGCTGGTGGGGGGTATTCACACTCATACTTGGGTACTGCACCTATTTATCCTCAGCAAACATTCCCTGACTGCAAGAGAGGGAGAACAAAGAAGCTTTAAGACGTAGAAAGAGACATATGGAGAAACTGTCATTAAGGAAGAAAGCAGGAACATACAAGAGTAAGATAAATGAGCAGGGGGTGTGGTGATGGAGTGAAGATGCCTGAGGTGGATTCAAGACTACACATCCTGTCAACATCTAGTTGCAGTTGGCCGCAAGCTTGTTCTGAACAGAAAGTTGGGCACCGGCTATAATTATTTTACAAATTAAGCATTAATGAAAATGTGTTTCTGTGTGACACGATATTTTAGGGAATTACTTCATGACTCTCTATGTGTAGTATTCGAGGTTAAGTGGAAATAACCAAAATATATTTTTTTGCACTAAAAGGAAATATCTAAATATTTACTTAAAAAGCTCATCAATTCCGAATCTTTAAGACATATTGGTAATGTGTTTCCACTGCACTGCATGACCCACATTTAAGTCTCAATTAAACCTATTATTAGGTTCCTCTTTGAACGTGGTCAATTTTTGCCTCCTACTCACAATCATTTCCAGCATTGTTCTCTGTTTGAAGATTATACAAATCTTCCTTATGATGTTTAATCCCAGTGCTTAATGTTTTCGTATTTTGAAAGAACTGTTGTCATCAATTTCTTTTGAGTTTGACATCTGTTCTCCACATTTCTGTTCTGCAGTAATATAATTCGAAAAAAAAGTAGAATTCTATGGCACAATTCCACTAACTACATTGAACTGGTGTGTTTTTACTGTAAGGTCATTGGAAATTTAGTTTGCGGGGCATTGGATGGTACAGAAGAAGTTCTCACCATGCCTCACCCAAACAGGTTTGTTTATTCTCCAGAGAATGCAGTGCCTGATTTTCCTCTTTGATAACAGCCCAACACATTGGTTTTCTCTATTGTTTCACTTCCTAAATTAACAAGCATTTACAATGCAATGGTTTCACCTTTGGAAAAGTTAGAGCAATTGGCATTGTAAATGACAACATTTGTATTTATGTGTTGGTTTTGAAAACAGATAAATAAATGGCATTGTCATTTACATTGCCATTAGCTTAATCTCTGCAGTCACTCTGCAGTCCCTAGCACTCCATAGCACTCCCTAGTCACTCTGCAGTCCCTAGCACTCCCTAGCCCTCCCTAGTCACTCTGCAGTCCCTAGCACTCCCTAGCCCTCCCTAGTCACTCTGCACTCCCTAGCACTCCCTAGCCCTCCCTAGTCACTCTGCACTCCCTAGCACTCCCAAGCCCTCCCTAGTCACTCTGCACTCCCTAGCACTCCCTAGCCCTCCCTAGTCACTCTGCACTCCCTAGCCCTCCCTAGTCACTCTGCACTCCCTAGCACTCCCTAGCCCTCCCTAGTCACTCTGCACTCCCTAGTCACTCTGCACTCCCTCGTACTCCCTCGCACTCCCTTGCACTCTGCACTCCCTTGCACTCTGCACTCCCTTGCACTCTGCACTCCCTCGCACTCTGCACTCCCTTGCACTCTGCACTCCCTTGCACTCTGCACTCCCTAGCAGTCCCTAGTCAATCTGCACTCCCTAGTCACTCTGCACTCCCTAGCACTCCTTAGTCACTCTGCACTCCCTAGCACTCCCTAGTCACTCTGCACTCCCTAGCACTCTGCAGTCACTCTGCACTCCCTAGCACTCTACAGTCACTCTGCACTCCCTAGCACTCCCTAGCACGCCCTAGTAGTTGGGTACAGGTGCTTTCAGTCGGCTATGGTAAGGTGTCTGTCAGATTTCACTTGGGATTTTTGCATGCATACACAGACAAAAACACAAATTCTCATCTCAGTTTTGAAAGCCCTAAAATGATTTGGTTATTTTACAAAATATTATTTCCCCTTACTTAGTCCCCCTACAGACCCGCATCCATCCCTCCTTCCACTGCCCCTAATGCCCCTCTTTGAGTCCTGCCATCATGTAATATATTTTAACATTATATTCCAGCGTGATTATGGGGAAATCTGAAGCTCACCCACTCCCCCTAATCTTACTAATCAAGCAACGCCTCTGTCAATGAAGGCTAACACGTGGTTCACAGAAAAATAACCAAGCGAGAATTACTACTCTGAGGCAGAGCTAAAGTGCGTTCTATATACTTTTGCAATTAACAAGTGTGCAAACTGGTAAAGAATTACCTTACATCCGCAATGATAGATGAGCGCTTAAATCATTTGCTTCACAGTGGATCATTTTAAAGGATAAACACGTTTCAGTTTAAGGTCCAACTTTATTTTGCTTTCTTTTTCGTAAAAGTCCACCTTTTATGATTTTGTTCCTCTGCTCTTTTTTAAATTGGGGTTTATCTGGTCTAAAGGTTTATCATGGTAAAGAGAAACTGATCCACTGAATAGTTCCAATGGACACAAACTAATATAGAATGATAACAGACTAGATGAATGCTTATAAACAGAGTACAAAGGTTTTGATAGTTGCAGACACGTGGAAAAGAATCAATAAAATAATTTTTCTGGTAAAAGCCGTTTATTTCCAACTATAGGTGTTCTATTATAAGTGTTCTATTGCGCCTTTTAAGCATATACTAAAACAAATGATTTATATTTTACTGCAGTTTGCAAATACATAGACATTTTGACTTCTATGCTAATTGAGTTGTGGTTTAAGATTATATTATTGCTACCAAGAATGTCCTTGCTTTACTAAATATCTTAAAGCTACTGAGTAATGCCCCTGAGCTTGTCCATTATTGCCGTTCAGTGACCTCAGCCGGTAGCTACTCTTTTCAGTTGGGTCCAGGATGTTGCTAATTGAGAAATCTCAGACTCGCACCCCCCTACACCTTTGACTAAGCTACGCCCCTGCCTCCATCCTACTCTCCCGGACACACACTGGCTTCACCAATGCAGGGCTGTCTACTCTGGACTGCGGCTACACCACTGTAGATTGTGGCAACCACCGCCCCCCTCACATGGACTGAGGTCAGGGCCCCCTGAGAGCTGCAGTCAGTCCCGGGAGTGTAGCAAGCCTCTCTGTGTACGGTGCAGTGCTAGTAGCCCCCCTCCCGGAGTTCAGTCAGCCCCCTTGGGGCGCAGTCGAGATTCCCATAGTGTAGTCAGGACGCCTCGTCTAGTGCAGTCGACCCCTCCCCCGTAGAGTACAGTTAATGCGAGCCCCCAGCAGACAGCAATCAGCACCCCATGAAAAGTGCAGTCAGGACCCCCCAAAAGACAGAAAGTAGACATGATTCCCCAGGCAGCCACTCAGTGCTATGCAGTCAGTCACATTACAGATTGCAA
This sequence comes from Lissotriton helveticus, assembly GCF_964261635.1. Classification (NCBI taxonomy): domain Eukaryota; kingdom Metazoa; phylum Chordata; class Amphibia; order Caudata; family Salamandridae; genus Lissotriton; species Lissotriton helveticus. Next base: position 1,536,052,313 of record NC_136067.1, read on the forward strand.
GTCGGGACATCCTGTGGTGAGCAGTCGTAACACCCTGAGGGGTGATGTCGGGACATTGTGGAGTAGTCAGGACATCAGGAACACCCTGCGGAGTACAGCCAGGGCACCCCGCGGACTGAAGCTACTGCTAGCATCTATGGACTGCAGAGAAGACACACGTGCAGCGCAGCGCCCTCGTCCCAGCCGCCCCCCACGGCCCGGCTGCAGCTCGGATCCTTCCCCGGAGCGGGTCCCGGGTGACTGCGGACTGACGCTGGGTTCATCGGCTACGACCAGGGCGAGGAGGGACTGAGGTAAAGGCCCCCGTGGGCCACAGCAAGGACGACCTGGGAGCTAAAAAGGTCAACCCGTCGGCTCCCCAGGACCCCCCCCCTTGTGCCTTTTGCGAACTGAAGTCAGGGGTCCCTGCGGAACGCCCATGGGTGCCCGGGGCAGCTCACCTGGCCGGCGGCACGGGGGTCGCGGTTCATGCTCCGAACAAACTTCGGTCGGGAGTCCTCTCCTCTCCCGGCTGGACTGGACGTGTTTACTTCTGGAGGTGTTGTTGTAAATTTCCCTTTTTATGTCTCGAGAGAGATGGTGGATGAGATCTGTTTAGGAGCACAAAGGCAGAGTATGCCAATAATAAGGACAAATACCAATAACTTATTTTTATAGTGCTGGATTCCATCCACCATGTTGCAGTTTCGTGTATCACAGGTACTATATTACCCACTTTTCTACCTCTGAAGGATAACACGCTGAGTCAGCCCTGCCGTGAACAAACCTGCTACCTGGACGTCACAACGGGTGTGAACCGTGAGCACTTAGCTCACTGAGCTATCTGGCTGAAAAGATAGGTTTGGCTGATGATGTCACATAAGACATAAGATGGAGTCACTCGGCAGATACCGTCCAACCCCAAGTGAGCGCTGTTTGCATGAAAGAGAGAGCTCCTGCTGCTTGCTCTTGTTTCCTGTGGGTCATGGTTGTCTGTTTTGCTCGAGCAGTCACAGTTATGGGAATACCTGGGGTTTCCTAGCCTGCTATGCAGAGCCGACCATACAGAAAGACCTATGTCACCCTCGCAATATTCATTGGTTAGCTCCTAACTGATGGGATCACGGTGGTGTCTAGCCTCTAAACACAAACACCCCTGCACCTCCGTGAGTTCACACGAATCACCCAAAGCTCAGCTTTCTTCACACTGGTACCAAGCTGTTTGTTGGGGGTGGCGGCAGGATGTGAAAGGGAGATGGAAGGACAGGAAAGTGGGGGGGGGGTCACCTGCTACAGGTTTAGCAAATGATTAAACGCACTTCAAACTGAATCACTGGAGCCTCAGCCAAGTCAGACAGATGCTGCTGATTGCATGCCATTAATGCAGACAGCTCTGCTGCCCCTCTGAAGACTGGTGCCCCTGTGCCCGGGCTCAGCTCGCACATGCCAAAAGCCGGCTCTGCTGCTATAAAATATACTAATGGTACCTTTACTTTACTTTACTTTTTACTTTACTTTAAAATTATTTATAGAGCGCACTTTCACCAGCAGTTTCATGGCGCTAACAAACAGCCTCAAGGGGTAGGAGGGGGAGGGAAAAAAAGAAAAAAAGGGAGGGAATAACAAATGATCTAGCTAAAGGCCTTGATGAATAGGTAGGTTTTGAGTTTTTTTCGGAATTGGGGGTAGAGAAGAGTGGACCTCAACTCAAAAGGCAAGGTATTCCATAAGGTTGGTGCAAGGGTGGAAAACTTTGAGCCTCCCCATTTTTTCCTTCGAAAACGGGGGACTGTCAGAAGGGCTTGCGAGGCTGAGCGTAGTGCCCTAGTAGGAACGTAGGGAACTATCTCTGAGGTGATGAAGGCCGGAGCCTTGCCCAGTCGTACTTGGCAGATGATGGACGCAAGCTTAAAATGGACACGTTCCCGAACAGGGAGCCAGTGGAGGGATTTAAGGATGGGAGTTACATGGTGAAACTTGGGGAGGTTGAGTACCAGCCCGCCGCCTGGTTCTGTATCAGCTGCAAACGCCTTAGACTATATGCAGGTAGGCCAGCGTATAGGACGTTGCAGTAATCCAGGCGGGAGATGACCATTGCCAAGATGATAGATTTCAGGGCATCCACAGAGAAAAAGCGGGATACCTTGCGTATGGTACGAAGTGACAAAAAGGAAGAAGACACCACGGCGCTAACCTGAGAATGAAGGGTAAGGTCAGAATTAAGTTTGATGCCAAGTGTCTTGACTGAGGTAGAGGGGACAGGGGGGGGACCAAGGGACGGGGGCCAAAAAAGTGAGGACCAGGGACTGGATGAGCCACCCGTCAGCACCAGCTCGGTCTTGTCCGGGTTAAGTTTCAAATGATTGTGGCTCATCCAGTCCCGGATAAAAATCATAATGGACTGAAAATTTAGGATGGAAGCAGAGGAAGGGGAAAGGCTGAACACAAGTTGGAGGTCGTCCGCATAGTTATATTCGTCGACATCCATTCCCTGTAGTGCAAAAATCAAGGGAGAAATATAAAGATTAAACAAAAGGGGTGACAAAGAGGAACCCTGGGGGACCCCGCATTGGACTTTCTGAAAATCCGCAGAAAAATCACCCAGGCGGACTGCCTGGGTGCGGTCTCTTAGGAAGGAGGACAGCCAAACCAGGGCGATCCCTCCGATCCCAGCCGCCTTGACACGGGAAAGCAAGATGGTGTGGTCGACCGTGTCAAAGGCGGCTGAGAGGTCAAGGAGGATCAAAGCCTGAGTCTGGTTGGTATCCCTACCCTCCCTAAGGGTGTCAAGGACCGACAATACTACGGTTTCAGTGGAGTGTGCGGGGCGGAAGCCAGCCTGGCGGGGGGCTAAGATTCCATACTCCTCTACAAAAGTGCTCAGAACACTGGTGACGTGGCGTTCTAGCACTTTGGCCAAGAATGGCAAGAGGGAGATGGGACGGTAGTTGGAGGGAACCGTGGGGTCTGCACCAGGTTTCTTCAGGATGGGGACGATGACTGCTGTCTTCAGGGAGCTGGGGACAACCCCTTGAGTAAGAGAGCTGTTGATGAGGTGGAGAGCTGGGATAGGACACAAAGTGAAAATATGGCGGAGGATGTGCGCAGGGCAAATGTCTAGTGGGGAGCCAGATTTTACAAGAGGGATTATAGAAAGCAGAGATTCCTTGGTCAGGGGAGGCAGGGTATTAAGTTGTCCCTTGGGGAAAGGGCTTTGGGGATCGACAAAGGAGAGAGAGGGGGAAGGAATATTTGCTTTGATGATGGCAATCTTCTCTATGAAAAAGGTGTTTAAAGAGTGACAGAGGTCTAAGGAGGGAGTGGGTTTAAGGGATGTCCTATCAGAGAAGGCCAGATTGTGGACAATCGAGAAGATTTCCCTTGATTTGTTCTCCGCTGCTAGGATCTTAGAGGAGAAGTAAGCTGTTTTGGCAGCCAAGATAGCTTTCTTGTATTGGGCCAGAGTATTAGTAAATTCGGCTCTTAGTAGGGGGCAGTAATTCCTCCTCCAGGTGCGCTCAGCTCGGCGCACCGCTAATTTCAAGGCTTTAAGATCTTCATTAAACCATAGGTTGGTGTCCTTTTCCCGTTTAGAAGTTACCCTCTTTAGAGGGGCAAGGGAATCACAGTTTGTAGATAGCCAATATTCGATGGCAGAGGCCTGAGAGTGAGAGGACAAACCATGTAGAATGGGGTAGGAAGAGATTAAAGAAGTGGATAATTTCTCGAGGTCCACTCGGCTCCATGATCGGACCCACACATTTTTAGGGAGTGGGGGCCTGGTGGTGGAGTTGTTGGGAAGGGAAAAAGAGATTAAGTAGTGGTCAGACCAAGTGCAAGGAGAGATGGTTAGGGATTGTACCGGGCAATCTAAAGACCAAATCTGGTCTAAAATATGCCCTTTGACATGAGTGGGGGAGTGGACATGAGGTACAAAATTGAGGGATTGGAGAGTTTCAGAAAACTCTTTGGAGGACGGGCACTCTGCAGGATCTGTGGGCCAGAAATTAAAATCCCCCAATAATAGGATGGAGGAGTTGTTAACCGTAAGAGTGGCCAGTACCTCCTGAAACTCAGGGAGAAATAATAAGGGTGATTGGGGGGGGCGGTAAGTAAGAAAGCAAGTAAGAGGGGGGGTGATAGATGTGGTACGGATGGCTAGATACTCAGTGGTGGCGATCCCTGGCAGAGATAGTGATTGAAAAGGCAGGTCAGCTCGAGCAATGACCGCGACGCCACCCCCCGTCCGACCGGCAGGGCGGTCAGTTCGTATGACATAATAAGAAGCGGGGAGAGTGGCAAGTAGAGCGGGGAGGGAGTCGTCGCCAAACCAAGTTTCAGTTAAAAAGAGAAGGTCCGGCGCGTGAGAATCTAGTAGCACCGATAATTCATGTGAGTGGGCCACTGCTGACCGGGTATTAAGATAGTAAGCTGAGAGAGTTCTGGGTATGGCTGACCTGGTAGTTTCTTCAGAGGGAGGGGAAGGAAGGTTCAGGTCAAGAGAGGATATGAGGGTGCGGACGGGGGCGGGTAGGGACCATGTGCCCTGGAGCATGAGGAGTTGGGGAGAGGTGTAAGTGATATGTCGGGCAGAGTGGATTGCCCCTTGCCCCGGTCGGTCGCGGACGGGCGCAGACGGGCTTGCCTTAGGCGCGCCTTCGGCGCGCCATTGTCGCGCCCGCTGCGCCCGTCCGCTGCGCTTCCGGTAAATGCACATGATGAAATAGTAGCGTTGAGGGCGGAAGGGAGGGGGGCGTGGCCAGCGAGGTGGGCGGGGCTAAGTTGGTCCCTGGGAAGGCGATCGAGCGGGGACCCCGTTACAGCGTCAAGTCGGCTGTTCGGGGCTTTAAGGTGATCTGTCTGGCTTCAGTGCAGTAAGTAGATTTAAAAACACGAAATGAACACAGTAAAATACAGTTTTTAAATACAAAATGCAATGTCTGGCGCTCTCCCGGCTTTCCGCCTCAGGAGGATTGTTTGAGTGGGCAGCGCTAGTGATCAGCGCGCCCTTTTACCTTGCGGGGGCGTGGCCAGCGAGGTGGCCGGGGCTAAGTTGGTCCCTGGGAAGGCGATCGAGCGGGGACCCCGTTACAGCGTCAAGTCGGCTGTTCGGGGCTTTAAGGTGATCTGTCTGGCTTCAGTGCAGTAAGTAGATTTAAAAACACGAAATGAACACAGTAAAATACAGTTTTTAAATACAAAATGCAATGTCTGGCGCTCTCCCGGCTTTCCGCCTCAGGAGGATTGTTTGAGTGGGCATAATAACTCCTATAATTGATTGGACCCTTTTGCCACCTGCTGGTGTGTCACAAAAAGTGACGCACCGGCAGCGTAAAAGTGACGCACGGCCTCATAAATGAGGCCCGAAGTCTTTACTGCCTTCTTCAATTTCCGGTGGTCTTAGATGTCTCTTGTTCCAAAATGTATCGTCCAGTGCAAAGAATGCTTCCACCGATGCGTTCCTTACTGTGTAGTGAGCCCATCAACCGATATGCCAGCTGTAGGGGAGGGTTCTGTATTGCAAGTAGCTTTGCAGCTTTACTTTGATGAAGGTTGGGTCGTTGCTGTAAATGGCCCTGTTAATGATGCATAGAGCCTTGAAGTCTGAACATCTGGCCATTGTTAGCCAGTGATGAGCTTGTAAAGCAGGCATGATGTGGTCATAGGTGAAGATGTGTTATTGAAGTGTTGCAAGGCGTTTTTGCATTTCTTTAATGTTGCATGCAGCACAGGACTTGCTGCATGCCAACACGGACACTGTTCGTGCAAGATGGAAGCATTGGGCCTAGAGAACAGGCCCCCTCATCTTCAACGAGGGGAAATTCGTTTATGCAAATAAACAAAAATATGCACGCAAGATTTATAAGAATCACGTACCTGAGGGGAGAAGGGATTTTGCCATTCTTTGATGATTTTATTACACACGTGTTAAAATGCGGCTATAAAGAGAAATGACAAGCGACATCTAGAGGATAAGTAAAGGAGATGTGTAGAAGAAAGCTTCTGTGTACTCCTTGCAGTCTAGCAGGTGTATTGTTCACTGTCCTGTATCGCAAAACATAGGCCGAGGGCAAGCTGATTCCTCATTGTTCCATAGAGCATCCAATGCAAGAAAGGAATAAAAGACACCAGTGATTAGAGGACGAAACAGACACAGACATAGACCCATTGCTGGATGGATCCTGAAATACGAATTACGACGTCAGGTTTAAAGGCATAACATGGTATGGGGGAAGCTTTTCTTGTCTCAGGATAAATCAACCAATACAACTACACTATGAATCAGCTTTCCAGGGAAGTACCTGTCTAGTAGGGTCACCAGTCCAGCTGATTGGAGGATAAGGATTTCTGCAAGCAAACATGTACCTTGAAACCTGCTGGAAGTGCTGTCTGAATCTGCCTTGAAGCAAAAAGCAAGCTTGCTCTGTGGGAGTGCCGAAGGATGCAATCTAGAAAAGGAGGCCACATTAATACTAAAAGAGTGTATCAGTTTGGGGCTCGTCAGTCTATTAAAAGTCATCTATGATTGGAGGTTTCTTTGTAAAGCTCATTTGAAGTTCCTGGAGACAAAACATTCTCACCAAGTTCAGCTTTTTTCAAGGTCTCTGTATTTGAAGATATTGCTCTTTTAATACCTGCTGCTATAGCCTGGGGGTAACCTTTCCCCCAGATGGACACCCACTATGCCCCATAGAACCTTCCAGACACCTGAGGTTCATCGCCTGTGTGCCTGGGTCAACTTCTCTGTCCATTTGCGTTTGGGAAATTTGGGCACGAGGCTATTAAGTGATGCCTTTCCGGCATCGCATTGAGCTGAGGCAGGCAAGGGAGGTGGAGATGTAACTCACAGAGGCAGCGTGAAGCCATTAATATTGGACCACACTTGTAATAGATATGTACAGACTAGACATGGATCTAATGCTCAGTATTAGGAGAGTAAGGAGCAAGGTATGTGCTAGTTGAAACATCTGTTACAGAAAATGTTCCCTTATGAGAGGTGCCCAGTTTTAAAATGTACGCTATTGTAAGAACGCAGACGCAGTATAAGCCAATTTCCTCATGTTTTATAGAGCCATTTCTGGTTTCTTATCTAATTCTCTTGCGTTCTCTTGCATCTGTTGGACTGACAATGATGCAGAATACATGTTTCCCATGCTGTAGAACTGTATCCAACTGCTCCTTAATCACATTGTTAGTTTCTTGAATAATGATTCTGACTCAAGTTCTTACTGTTGGCAAAGATATTTACAGGTTGAATAATGGCATCCAGTTCCACTCAATGGGTATTCCTCAGAGCTCAACTGAGAAAGTGAAAAACCTTAGTTCTAATATTAAAATGTTATATCTCTCTCAAATTATGTCAATATTGTTAACTATTCATGTTGTCTTCCAATGCACCCGTAAAATACAATTATTTCCAACCTCCCTTCTGATCAGCAGGGTGTTGTTGCTAATACTGCATTCACTTCTCACCTTGATCAATGCAACGCCTAGTACTTGGGATTTCCATTCTATACCCTAAGAGCAAACATCAATCCATCCAGATCCTTAATATCATGCAAGGCTTTGGACTGCAAAGGATCAATCATCCTGTTCAAGGAAGCAGTGAAGGACTGGATGCACTGAAGGACTGTTTAGTTTTCTTCTTGATTGCCTGAGAAAAGGGTGACTACTCTCAGTAGTCACAAGTCATGCTGTTCAGTATCAGACATGTGAAACGTGTCCCTGACATCTGACGAGGGTTCCATATTGAGGGTTCCATATTGAACAGAAAAACATTAAGGCAAAACATTTTCTTGACAATCAAATGATATCTGCTTGAAAATTGATAATTATTGTTGCAGTAGATAAACCAGACACCAAACTATACTGAACTCAGAAAGGAAGAAGAACACCCCCAAAGTATCCAGGTGAAGAATCTAAATATGTGAAGCTAAAAATAATTCTTACCATAATTTCCATCTTGGGGTTGGCCCCTGCCACTGTCTCAGAATTAATGATATCCCTTGCCACAGGCAACATCTAAGTCTGAAGTACACATGACACTGTTAAGAGACCTGGAGACTATGGAATCCATCATCATGTTGAAAACTCTAATGATCGAATAAGTTAGAAATGGGGTTTCTGGTTGGCTAGGATATGCACTTAAGCCAGGCAGAACCCACCACTCTAGTCAGGGTAAGTCAGATACACATCAATGTACATCAGAGGTTGTGAGATGCACTCCTGTTTTGTTCCATACTTAGGGCCTCATTAGGATGGCGGGAGGACTTTGCCCGCCCGCCATCCTCGTGGTAAATGGGACCGCCCGCCATAAGGGCGGGGGTCCCGTGGGGGGTATTAGGATGTGCCCGCCACAGTGACGGGCACATCCTGTATTTTTAGTATTGTGGCGGGCGGTGCTCTCTGCACCGCCCGCCACAATACTAAAAATGCTTTGCAGCATTTACATATACAAAGCGGTAGGCACCGCGCGGTGCCTGCCGCTTTGTTTATGTAAATGTGGGTGGGTACCACAAGTACCCCCCGTGTGCATGTCCTCACTCTGCTTCACTCTGGGGGCCCGCAGAGGGCCCCCAGAGTAAACACCGCCTGCTTTTCCGTGGCGGCATTGCCGCCGCGGAAAAGCATGACATACAGCCCATGTTAATATGGCTGGCGGTGTCTAATAGAAACCGCCACCATATTAATCATTTTCCGCCCCGGCCGCAAGGCAACCGGGGCGGAAGACAAGCGGGCGGTGTTTTCTCCCACTGCGGTCCCCCCCCGCCATTGTAATATGGCGGGGGGGAATTCAGGGAAGGATGTCTGGCGTATAGCCTCCGCCAGGCTGGCGGTGGCCACCGCCAGCCTGGCAGAGGCAATCCGCCAGACATCCTAATGACCCCCTTAATCTTTCCACTTTAACAATGTTCATTTGGTCCAAAATTCCTTTTGGTGTCCAAGCTTGCTCCGCGCCCGCCCACTTGCACTGCAATGAAAACGTATACACGAAAAAAGGACCACCTTAAGACCCATCAAGCTGCACAGCCACATATGATTCATAAAAATTGATTTTCTATACACACTTTTTTCTCTCCATATTTTAACCACATCGATGCTATGCATTTTCCCGCTGTGTGCTGGAATCAACAAAAACACATGTTACATGACGAGCTGGGCTCGTCATCAGCGTAGCAGGAGGCTACCTCATGACGAGCCCAGCTCGTCATGAGTGTGGAAGGGGTTAATTTGTCCTTTGTTAATGAGAGACAGGCTATCTGTGGCAAATATGGCGACTTAACATTAGTTTTGGATAATGGAATGACGGCTTGAAACTACTTTTAAACGAGTAATAGTGGCAATGTAATGGTTTTAGTGTCATTTCACTATTTTTGATTGATTAAAGGGTATGTTTAGTGAAACAGAACTATTATTACATAGATTGACGTTGTATATTTATGTGTCTGTATTGCAGATACCCTGATGAAGGGTTCATCCCGAAATGCATTGGGTTTTTAACAAAACTGTGATTTGTGGAAACACGTAATTCTCCTTGTTGTTGATGAACTATGAATAACCCTAAGAATGAGTGGAATAAATTGATGGCAGTGTAAAGCAAGAAGAAAGAAAAGAAACAGAGCAAAATATGGAGAGAAAAAAGTGTATATAGAAAATCAATGTATTTTATTCATATGAGGCTGTGCAGCTTTATGGGGTCTCAAGGTGGCCCCTTTATTGTGTATAAGTCATATACACACCAAGCTAACCTGTGCTCACCCTCTGGCAGCGTGGCACATAGCAGGCAGGCGTATCTCATAGGCAATGTGTACAGCATTTGTGCTACACACGCACACACACACACACACACACCCACACACACATAAACATACACACACACAGTAACAATGAATACACCACAAAAGAGACTGTACACATAATACTATAAAAATAGCTTTCTAAGATGGCGGCTTGAAAGGACGCGGATTGCGAGGCTCCCCGGCCCTGTGTCCCTCCCGCACGATTTCCTGGCTGCCACCCCCTTGTGCCCCTGCCCAAGTTCGGCTCATGCCGGCCTCACTCCCTTGGGGGACCACTAGCCGAGTTTCCTGGGCCGACGACCGCTAGAACCCCGCTTTTCCCGTTGCTGCCAGGCCCGGTGCGTCGGCGACGAAGGTTAGAGCCCTTCCGCCGCACACCCACGCATCGGCGGCTGCGGTCGCTGACCAAAGCTCCACACCTACGAGCGGCGGAGCACAGAGAGGCGACCTGGGCGACCAACGGCGGAGAACCCGATCGGCTGGTGCTCCCGGCCGCTCCCGGACAGCCTGTGCCCAGTCGCCAGCCGACCGCCGAATCCAGGCCCCGGCGTGGGCCTCCAAGCGACCACCCGCGCCTTTTCTTGTCGGGCCTGTGGGGGCTTGCGCTGCGCAGAACACGGGCCGCCGGCCCCGCGCACCTCCACCAGCCCCCCCCCACCTCATCGGCTGCCTCCGGAGAGGTCGCTCCAGCTCCGGCGGCTGCACCCTCTCGGGGCCTTGAGCGGCCCTCTACAAATTTAGGCCCCGGCGTGGGCCTACAGGGCGGTGACGCAGGCTCAACCCCGCCGCCCCCCCGGAGCCACAAACCGGGAGGGACTTTGGTCGCCTGCCCTCCACGGATCTCCGGACCCCCTTCGCACCTCTGACCTCCGGCGGGGGGGACCCACCTGTGCTGCGGCCTACCCCCCCCGGCCTCTCCGAAGCCTACGAGGACTCTGATCTCCCTCGCCCCGGCGCGGGCCTGCTGGGCGACCGGAAGAGTCACAGCCCATTGCGCCACACACGGCGGTCACTCAACGAGGCAGCACCAGCCTTCCGAACACTTTAGGTCCCGGCGTGGGCCTACCGGGCGGTGACACAGGACCGGACCCGCCGCCCCTACGACCCACCGGTGCCCACCTCACGCCTCAGACCTCCAGCGGGGGGGTCCCACCTGTGCGGGGGCCTACTTGCTTGGGCCCTTCCAATAGCTGCCAGGCGTGGGCCTGCTGGACGGCCGGAGGGCCCACCATCCACCGCGCCATCTGCTGCGGTCATCACACGAGGAGACATCGGCCCGCCTCCCCGCCCCCTGGCCTACCGGTGGAGGAGCACTCCGGCGACGTGAGACACCACCCAGCTGCATCTTGTCATGTTGGCAACGACCCTCTGGACGGGAGGCATAAGGTGAGCTGCGCACTGCGACCTGGACTGCCAGCCTTCCCCTCCCCCGGGCCCTGCATTTCCTGTGTGGTGACCCTCGGCTGCTGTGGTCGGAAAGGCGGACTTGTTGGAAGGGGCCGTTGACTCCAGCTGCCTGCCGGCTACCTGCTGCCCACCATCCACCGGGACCCCCGCGCAGTCCGTGGATCCCTCTGCGACATCCAGCTCACGAGACTCACGAGACTCTCTTCTTGCTAATGCCGGGGCTCAGTTCTCCTGCCTAACGCCTAGACGCTCCCCCTGGGCCCGTACTGCTCTTCCTCCAGCCACATATAACCCCGCTTGGCGTAGTGCATTGCCCTAACCCGGACATTCTGGTTACCCCTACCATCAATCTCTCACTGGCTATTACGCCCTCTGAGCGCCGCCCTTGCGACTCCCCCGCGACGGACAGCGGCCCCCGGACCAGCCCGCGGACCCCCCTGCTGAATCTCCGCGCCTGACCTCTCGCATTACCCAGGGCCGGCTCCGCATCACCCGCTGACCCTCACGGTTGGCCTCGCTTCGGTGGCTGGGCGATCACTCGGCGGCCCCGACGACGCCCGCTGGCCGAGCCCCTCACCCTGCTTGGGACATCATGACGCAATCTACTCGCAAAGGTGGCCGGAATGTTGTGGATCTCATGCATAAGGCAGCGGCGAAGGGAGATAAGACCCAGCCACAGCCGTCCCCGAAGCCCCCCACGAGCCCTCAGACACCGGACGAGGACTCCGCTCCCATCACGAAGGCCTTCCTAGCCTCCCTTTTCAACACATTGCGAGAGGACTTCCAGACTTTGAAACAGGACATTGCCGGGGAACAGCGCGAACTCCGTCGTGACATTGATGGTCTGGGTGAGCGGGTTGCCTCTCTGGAGGACGCTGATCAATCCCGCAGCGGGGAGGTGGAGAGACTCCAGCAGGAAATCCTGCGACTTCAGGATCAACAGGTGGATTTACAGTCGCACTCTGAAGACTTGGAGAACCGCTCCAGGCGGAATAACATACGGGTCAGGGGTGTTCCGTTGAAGGCTGAAAAAGACAATGTGACCAGCTATCTCCAAGACCTATTCAGGGACATCCTGGGTGAGCCGAGCGACTTTGAAATCCGAATCGACCGGGCTCACAGGGTAGGCATGGCACGCAGAGCACCTGCACCACCTCCGGACATTCTGGCGTTCCTCCCGGACTTCCCTCTGAAGGAACGCATCCTTAGAGAAGCCAGGAAAGCACAGCCCATTAGGTTTCGAGATGACCCTGTAGCCCTCTTTCAGGACCTCTCTAACATCACCTTACAAAAGCGTAAGTCCTTCCGGCCTGTGACGAACTTCCTGCGAGATGCCGAGATACCCTACTCCTGGGGTCACCCGTTCCGCCTGATCTTCAAATGGAGCGGCTCCCTTCATCAACTCAGATCACTCCGTGACGCCTGTTCCCTCCTAGGGATAGACATGCCGGAAGGTTCCAACTCCAGAGACGCCTCTCCGTCCCGGTCACAGGAAGACCCGTCTCGCCCTACAAGAGACGGCTGGCAGACAGTTCGCAGGAGGAGGACGCCGAGACCCATCCCAAAACCGGACCCAATCACGGTCGCCCAGGAACGTGAAGCTGCAGTACAGGAAGTGGCGGATAACACAGCACCCGATCTGTAGAACTTTGACCTTGTCGGGGGTGCGCTTTCACTCGCACGTAGCTTAACTGGGGGTTGGGCCGGGGAGCCGCCAATTGGGCTGCAGCCATGGTACCCCTTTCTCTTGACTTTCTGCGGACCTGTGCCCTGCACGACTAGGCCCGAGACTTTTACCAGTTGTTGTTGGGGGGGTTGTTCTGGGAGGGGGAGGGGGGTTTGGGGGATAAGGGTTCAGTACTTGGAGGGGGTTGGGAGGGTCCACTCTGTTGGGGTTAGGGTGGCCGAGGGGGGAGGGAGTTGTGGGAGGGATCCAGTACGCCATGGGCCTTTACACACACCACGGGCTCCCTATGTTTTACGCCGCTGCGCAGCGCCTTGCACTCATAATCCAGCTTGTTCCCTTGTGCCGTGGTGATGCCTGATACGATTAAAATCCTGTCTCTTAACGTCAAGGGCCTCAACAATCCGATAAAGCGTAGAGCTATCATCTCTTACTTGGAGAACTCTGAAGCCGACATCTGCTTACTACAGGAAACCCACCTCTTAGCTAAAGATTGGCATCGGTTGCGCTCCCGCGCCTTCCCGCAGCAATTCTTCTCCTCTCTCCCATCTAATAAAGCCGGGGTGGCTATCCTCATATCACGGCGCTTCAAGGGCAAGGTGGGGGCCAAGATAGGGGAAATCAAAGGACGCCTTCTAGCCCACACTTTCCTAATAGGCGACACTGCATACACAATAGGCTCCATCTACTCCCCCAACACAGGTCAAGAGCCCTTCTTAATTTCCGCGATCTCTGAAGCGCTTCAAGCTCCTCACACCCACATGCTACTCGGGGGGGACATCAACCTCGTCATGGATACCGACAGGGATAGATCGGGGCACCGCTACGGAGACACCGGGGCACTTTCGCAAAAAGGCGTTACCTGGCTGCATGATAGAGACATCTCGGACCTTTGGAGGCATACACACCCCCTCACAACGCAGTACACATTTTACTAACACGTACACCACACTTACGCGCGCATAGACCACTTCCTGGGATCATCAGGCCTCATTCCTCACATCGCCACAGCGTCAATTGTCCCGGCAGCCCTCTCCGACCATGCGGCATTGGAACTGTCACTCAACGTGCCCAGGTCGCCACGCACCCCGGGGTCGTGGAGGCTTAATGAAACCCTCCTGCAGAAGCCGGCGGTAGCCCACCAGCTTCATAAATGCATATCAGATTATTTGGCCACCAACGGCACCCCTGATGTATCGGTGTCGTCCTTGTGGGGGGCCTTGAAAGCTGTCGTCCGGGGGGAGCTGATAGCAATATCGGCCGCGGACGCTAAACTTCGCAGGGAGAAGAGAGATGACCTCTCCGACAAGGTCGCGGAGCTGGAGAGAGCGCACAGCCGCACAGGCGCCCCAAGAATTTGGCGCCAACTTAAAGCCGCCCGGGCTCAATTAGCCAGCCTCGACACCGACAGAGCGGAATTTGCCGCTCTCCGCCTTCGCCACACATATTACGTGGGGGGCAACCGTACCGGCCGGCTTCTGGCCAGCGCCTTGAAAGCCAAACTTCAACGCTCCAAAATCACGACACTACTGGACGATGCCGGCGACGCTGTTACGGAGGACGTACAGATTGCTTCAGCCTTTCGGTCCTTCTACGCCTCTCTGTACAGCGCGGACAGGGCGTCACCGGCAGACATAGATACATATCTGCAATCTGCTGATATCACGCCGCTATGCCCGGCGAGCACGGAAGCCCTAGATGCCCCTATCCGTGCCGACGAGATCCTCGCTGCTATTGCGCGCCTTCGCCCGCTTAAATCCCCGGGCCCTGACGGCTTCTCGGCGGGCTTTTATAAGTCCTTCAGCCAGGTCCTGGCGCCTATCCTCGCCAGGCTGTTTAACTCCTTTGAAGGCCCGAGTTCCATCCCACCCGATATGCTGGCAGCTGATATCGTGGTCCTGCCTAAGCCGGGCAAACCCCCGACGCATTGCTTCGCGTTCCGCCCCATCTCCCTGCTCAATCTGGATCTGAAGCTGTTTACGGGGGTGCTTGCGGCTCGTTTAGGTCCATGCCTCCCGGGCATCCTCGAACCGGACCAATCGGGCTTTGTCCCGAATCGCCAGTGCAGCGACAACACAAAAAGGCTCCTGCATCTCGTGGACAAGGCTCACTTTCAGGTATCGGATTCTGCCCTACTAGCCATCGATGCAGAGAAGGCTTTCGACCGTGTCGACTGGACCTACCTGCGGGCTGTGCTACGACGATACCGCCTGGGCGACCGGTTTCAGGCCTGGATCGCGAGCTGCTATCACCGTCCCTTGGCCCGTGTCCGGTTGGGTGGCCTCAAATCAGAACCCTTCGAGATACAGAGGGGTACTCGCCAAGGATGCCCTCTCTCGCCCCTATTATTCGCCCTGTACGTGGAACCCTTGGCGCAAAAAATACGGGACAACCCTCACATTACAGGGATGTCTTTCGGCAACGAACCCCACGTGGTGGGATTGTACGCGGACGACATAATCGCCGCATTGCACCGTCCGTCCAGCTCCATACCGGCGTTCCTGGCGGAGTTGGAGCAATTCGGTGCGGTGTCCGGTTTCAAAGTTAACCAGGGGAAATCCTTGATCCTGCCCCTGGGAAGCCATGCCCTTCCCAACAGCCCGCCGCCTACCTTCGGCTGCAAATTACGATCCACTGCTCGGCTTCCGTACCTGGGGATCACCCTGACCTCTTCCACGATCTCGACGGTCAATCATAATTATTCTACTTTAACATCCCAGATCCGGGCCGACTTCACGCGCTGGTCGAAGCAACCCCTCTCCCTACTTGGCAGGATCGCGGCGGTGAAGATGTCGGTCCTACCCAAGATATTGTACATTTTTCAGACCCTCCCGCTATCCCCGCCTCCGGGAATGCTAGCTGACCTCCAACACGACATTCACCAATTTGTGTGGGAGAAGAAACGCGCCAGACTACATAGACGAGTAGCGCACAGGACCGTGGACGAGGGCGGCCTTGGGATCCCGAATCTATTGCAATATTTCCAAGCCTCGCAAATTCGATACCTGGTGGAATGGTACCGACCCGAGTCAGAGAAGAGATGGCTTTTTCAGGATAGGGCAATGGCTCAGACCTCTTTGTGGAAGGTACCATTTCTTGCTCGCCAGCACAGACCGCGCTATCTCCTCCGCTCCCCTATCACTCGGACCACTATGGCAACCTGGGACATGGTGGCGGTCAAACGGGGCCTCACGACCTTCCCGTCTCCACTTACCCCTCTCTTTGATAATCCCGCATTCCCACCTGGCACGGACGCTCGAGCTTTCCTGCAATGGCGTGATACGCCTTGCCGATCGGCCGGCCACCTCTTTGATCTGGAGGGTTTTCTCTCTCTCGCTGACGTTTCGCAAGCCTACGGGGTGGATAAACCACGCATGTTTCAATATTTCCAAATTCGCCACTGGCTCTTGCACCCAGAAGTTGCCCCCTTGGTCGGCCGGCAAATGACGCCGTTCGAACGCTGGCTTGTGTCCAAAGACTCAGATAAACATCTTGTCTCAGACCTTTATCGGATGCTCACCCCTGCTGCCGACCCTGCTAAAACTGCTGGCCAGCGACGATGGGAAACCGAACTCGGGAGAACTCTTTCCTCATTAGAATGGGACCACATACACTATAGAGCCGCCCACACCACCCGCAATACCAAAGCTAGGGAAT
This sequence comes from Lissotriton helveticus, assembly GCF_964261635.1. Classification (NCBI taxonomy): domain Eukaryota; kingdom Metazoa; phylum Chordata; class Amphibia; order Caudata; family Salamandridae; genus Lissotriton; species Lissotriton helveticus. The sequence continues at coordinate 1,536,068,840 of NC_136067.1, forward strand.
CGGCGATAAAACTGGCGATCTATTGGCACCTAACCCCAGCGAGACTCAACCAGGGTAACCCTACCCGAAGTGCGCTGTGTTGGAGGGGCTGTGGCAGCCGGGGCACGCTAACTCACCTCCTATGGGAATGTCCCGCCCTGCAGGAATATTGGAAGGCCGTCTTGGACGACATTGATTCCACATTCGACACTGAAATCCCACGCTTCCCAGCTTACACAATCCTAGGGCTCCCTAATGCGCTTATGTTCCCCTTGAGATCAGCTCGCGGCAAACAGATGGGCATCGCTATGCAGGCGGCGTCCCAACACATCCTGTCGCTCTGGGGTTCCACCACCTCTCCCACCCACACAGGCTGGTTGCATAAGTTGTGGTTCACGTTAGGCATGGAACGGATTCAGGCCACGCTCACACACACGCCTGACTCATTCCGAACCACTTGGCAACCGCTCCTGACGTTACTCTCCAGGGAATTCCATGAAATCACTTGCCCAAAGTACCTTCGCATCCTACGCCTTACGGAGTGCATGGTGGACCACGAGCGACCGAAGGCACCCTGATACACTTGGACTGACTATAACGCACACGATCACTACGGAAGAATGGCGTACTGGTAGGGGCGGGTGTTTGAGTTGGATGTTGGGGGGGGGGGGCGGGGTTTTTGTGTTTTTTAAGGCTGGCCTTTTTGATTGCTGCTCCACTTAGGGGCTCTTCTCGATCTCCGGCCAGCGCCTCGCCATCTGGGCATGTTCACCCTGCTCACTTAATGCTTCTAAGAGAAGACGTGTTTGTCTGTCTCGCTTGCCTTCCTTACCTGCTGATTGTCTATTGCCATGCCATGCCTGTTTCTTCTGTTTCAAAACTCAATAAACATACTTTGACACTAAAAATAGCTTTCTATATTGCGCATCACAAATGACCAAAATGATATGTATTCAATAAGTACTTGGTAAGTAATGCAGAATCTTAGGGTACATCACATCAAATTACAGTGAACACATAGGGCATAGCGCACTTGCGCTCCTATACATTTTTATGAGCCCTACTACAATGATTGCATTCAGAAACAAAACGTAGGGAAATCTCACGGAGGTACATTGAGAATTATTCCATGTAAGGCAAACTGGGAAACACCGAGATCACCCACGAGGTAATTGCTTTAAATGTTCTCAGTCTCGGGAGGCAGTCTTAGGCTCCTCGTGGGGTCCTTCATGGAAGTTTCACCGAGGAATGTAGGCAAATAGCAATGCCCCCAAGTTTGTCAAGCCCAACATGAAGGAGCGCAGGTCGACTTTAACCCCTACAACTGCAGTAGGTAGCCCCCCCCCAGTACCTTAAGGAGGCTGACCCAAGCTCAGGAGAGTTTGTAACCTTAGGAATTGTCAGTGGGCCTCAGAAGCAGGGCCAGCGTTACCAGCTTGCCATACACGGCGGGGCCTTCTGGCATGATCCTCATTTGCCAGGCCTGCCCTGGGTTGCTGGCCAACACATCAATGATGGGGCTGAGCTTAGAGGCACTGCGGTGGCTCCTTCTCATGGGGGCGGGTTTACTCTGCACCTACCGTAATTTAGATTCCCCCATGCTGTTCTTCACACAGTCTGAGTGAATTGGGGGGTTTGGCCCTTACCTACAACCACCTTGGGCCTTAGATGATTGTATACACAAAACAAAATTAGGTCATTGTGAGACTTAAACACATCTTTACTTATGCATGAGGTGCATTTTACCTCAATTTCGTTTTTAGTAATGATTGAACACAAACGTATCTTAAACTTTCACATTTGGTACAATAAAAGAAAGGACAATCCACATTCATCTCGATGGATATACAGTGAAAAATATTTGAAAAACATGAGTGAAATATGGAAAGATAAATCAAATATACATTGTGATAACGCAAACTTTTTACATGAACTAAGCTAAAATTGCATCTTCACCAATCCAAACTTTTACAAGACCAGAGCATTACATTCCTCCTCGAGCCGAGAAGAGGAACGGGTAGGTCGCACGCATTCCACGATGATCTCAACTCGCGGGAGGACGCATAGCCTCCGCAACTCCGCTCTGGCTCATTGGAGCCCTCCGCTCGCACAAAAGCGATCAGTATATTTTGCAGGTTTCAGGTATACTATATACTCTTTCAGCGCTAGGGACAACTAGGTTCTAAGTAACACTTGTGGACACACTGTCCATTAAGGAGTAGTTTTAAAGGTTTTTCTCATGGTCCTGATGAATTGCCTTGATCTTTTTAGACTTTGCAGCAAGAAACATGTTGACCATTACCAATACCTAGAGCTAACGTGGTCAATTATAACCACTTTAGCCCACCCTTGTTTTTAATATAACCTAGGTTCTAAACATGAATACATTTTCTCAATGAATCCCCAGAGGTATTTGTAAGACATCTCACCACTCTACTCACACACTACACCCTCACTACAACATCCACACTTCACAGATGGCAGATCAAAAGACCTCCGGCAAAGGGCCCCACTGCGGGGCCCGTTGGGCATTGCAGCACCGGCCCAATGAGGAGCCGCCCAAAGATGAAGCATGACATTCCTCTGGGTTTGTGAGGGATCTTGTTCTTGAAGGATCAGATCCCCAGGACTTGATCCATTCAGGACTCCATCGATCTATCACCTATAGGAACTGCTCACCCTTTTTGTTTCTCAGTCTTACCCAGGGGCAGTGTGCTGGACCTTCATTAGCCCTTCATCCCCCCTTTTGTTTTTGGTAAATCTCACAACCACCTGATTTTGTTTTGTGTATACAATTGTCTAAGGCCCAAGGTGGTTGTAGGTACAGGCTAAACCCCCCAATTCACACCGAATTTAGCGCAAGTCTCATACTCACGAGGGTAGTAAGTAACAATCAAAGCAAGTAGCAGAGAAATCCTTTTAGCATTAATCGCTCAAGGTCTATTGCCCCAGTTTGGACCTTAAAATAAGGTGTCAAAAAGAGACACCCTTTCATTCACGGAGGATCACATTCAAAATGTAATTTCAGCACCCTCCATCTTTCATTCTATATCACTGAGCACGACGACAAAACAACAAAATGAAGGCGAAAATCTTGTACGACTCAAAAAGAAACACATTTAAACTGAATTACAATGGCACATACTTCTTGAACATCTAAAAGCGGGTTCAATCCCATGGGGCCTCCAAATAAAAAATGTCCCTGTAATTTTCACAGGTGGTCCAGTTTACAAAAAAAGGATTCAGCTTCATTACGACAAAATGTAGTAGAGACCTCGTGGTCCACACTATTGAATTGAAACTGCCCAAAGAATTTGCAAAAAAACAACAAGAAGAGGTAGCAACATTGGAACAAAATATCAAGAGCAACCAAACAGTTGCAGAGGCAAAGACAATGATTGACAAAATAGATAAGGAAATCACCACATTCAAGGATCACACCATCAATTCAAAGATGAACAAGTTTGGGAAGGATCAAAAAAACTTCCAATATTGAATTGGTTTATCCATACATTAAAAGAAGACTACTATACAAGAGCAGAGTCTAGGAGGAAATTGGTTAATTACCAACGAAGATCTAAAACTCGTTTTACGACTTTATCAGACACTGCCTCATCAGAATCAGCTGGAGATTCTGACCAAAGTAGCAGTTTCAACACATTTAACAACAAAAAACCCTGTCCATCGGACGTAAGTTATATAAGTGAATTTTATAACAGACTAGACATGTAATCCTGATCACTGTTACCCTCCCCTGTGTACCGTATTTTTCTTCGGGGGTATTAACTGTAATACATTCAATAATATTTGAAAAGTTAAAAAGAAAACCTATTTGCCAACGGTTCTTGACAGTCGCATAGAACAACAAACAGCTGTCTGAGACCTTGTTCAATACCAAGTATCCACCACATAAGAGTGAAAACCAACAGAGTTCTATACAAAAATATGTGAAGAACCGAATGACACCTCACGGGAGCACCACCCTCGGGGCAACTGGCATGTAATCTCCAGACAAGGCCCCCTTTCTCATCACTGGTCGTCATTCGGTTCAAAAGAAGAGTGTGTCCAAAGCAACAAACCAAAAAGTGCAAGAAAAAAGTGGATGCAGATTCAATCTGCAAGTGACAAACAAAAGTGCTTAAAATCAGCAGGCACACCTCTCCGCAAATTTATTCATAGAAACTGGGTGTGCACTGTTGAATTAAAAAGGCTGGTAGCTAATCTCGCATACCATTACCTATTGCCAACATGTTTCTCTGCCTCAGTGTCTTTGGCAGATTCGTCAGGGCTACACACCTTGTTGCCACACCACTGTTGGACATTCTGCGTTGTCTCCCTCGCTCGACACGAAAACACACGATTGATGACTACAATCGGTGTGACTATAGAAACTTACCTCCGAAGTATCATTTTTATGCTCTGGCTCCTCGGCAGCTGGTACAAGTGAAGTGGGTTGCCTGAGGTTGACATAGAACAGCACCAATGGTCAACTATTTCAATCAAATCGGACACACGGAGAAAGATTTCCACTGGACTGTGTTAAGTGCTATCCAAACAGTCTCCAGAGGTGGAGTTATTGACATCAGGCAATGCATAAAGAAGCATACCTGATTATGAAATGTAATTTGTTATCAAGAGGTCTAAATGAGATGTCTGAAACAAACAGATTGTAGCCAACCTATTCATGTCGCTAATCCATTCGTGTAACCCTGCGTCCATAATGGTTCTCTTGTAGTTGTTTCAACAATGAAAGTGTTACGTTTTTCCACCCTAAAAACAAGGTAGACACCGTTTTGGCCTGTGATCCATTTCAAGTTTTACATTATCTTTTATATAACGTTTTTTCAAAAAATCACTCATCTAATTTTTGCATTGAATAATTGTAAACAACGTTAGATTGTTTAACAACCATCACCCTGAGGCTTCCCTTTAGGAAAATTAAACATGAACCTTTATAGAAGTTCAGTGACAATACACTACATTGCCCAGAATCCTTGAGCAGGACCGTTTGCTGTGGGACACACCCAATTTACAAAAGAAAGGTCAGAGGAATACAACGCCATTATCCATGTAGCAGGAGAACGATGTGATACAGAAGGAGCCCTAACAAGCTTTTGTGTAAGTGAAAACAAAGATCTGTTGCATCATGTTTTAAAAACATTAAACATTTCACACTCCCAGGCAACCCTGGAGTCTTAACAGTGGCAATAATATGCCATGTACCAAAAGTGCAGACTTTAAATACCATAATACTTGGTCTTTCACACTTGTTCTCTTTTAATATGCACACTGAAAAACTGTTTATTGACACGGGGAAAACAAATGTAATTTAATTACGATAGCAGCAAGAGTGACCTAGATATAATGCAGCAGAAATATGTGTTGGCAGCAAGATGCTTCTCCCCTTTTTTTTTTTGGTCCTCATCTCACCTTACAAGCCTCTGCGGGTCTTATGAAGCTGCCTTCGTTATCTGTGGCGCCTACGGCTTACCGCACTCGCTTGGGTCGTCCGACCAGTCCCATTGTTTTGTGAGGGACCATGGTGTAATCATAAGACCAATGATGTTACAGTAATCTTAAGTTCTTGCCCCAGCTCACAAGGGGATGCCACATGTTCGAGATCTTATCCTCCACTCCATCATACTCCAGTCGTGCCATGGAAAATGCAGCTTTAAGCCAATCCTCCCTTTGCGGGGGTAGGGGGTCCTTCCACCTCTTACACACTTCCCTTCTTGCCAACAATATCAAGTTCAATAGTAAACCCCTCTCTTTCTGCGAAAGGTTCTGGCTGAGGCGACCATCATCTCCAAAGAAAACCAATTGCATATTTATCTCAATGTTGGTGTTAAATATGTCCAGTAGGTTGTCACCTACCTCAGCCCAAAACCTTGTAAGTGTTGGGCATTCATAAAAAATATTTAAGTCATTGGCAAGAGGTACTGCACATCTGGGGCATTTAGGGACAGGATAAGGAGCGAACTTTGCAATTTTTGCTGGGGTGTAATAAAGTCTATTAATAACAAAGAAATGATTTTTTTTTAGGCAGGCAGGTTTAGCAGATCTGTACAAGTTCTTCAGTGACGATTCATATAAAAGGTCTGCTGGTGGCCCAAGTGGGGTTCCGGTCCACACTGCAACAAGGGCAGGTGTCTCATGGTCTTCGGCCTCTAACAGACTATTGTACCACATAGAGATTTCCTTATTCAATGGGCGTGTCCCTTGCAGCAAGTCTTCGATCTCCCTGTTTCCACTGATCTCCCGCTTTTCTGCCTCATACCATGATGTTAACTGTATGTACTTGAATCTTGAGAGCCCTGTGCCAATCTTGGCCCTAAGGTAATCCCAGGGATATATCCCCCCAGTGTCCAACAGTTCAGACCAAATTTTGACACCAGCCCTCTTTATCGGTAGTGCCAAACCATCCTGCAAGCAATCCGGGGTTCCTGGGGCATCCATACAGGGGCATTATCAGAGTAGTAACCAATGCCCCAGCTACGCCTGAGCCTGCACCAAATCTCCAGAGATGTCCTTAAAACCTTCAAACGAACCCTCTTGAAGAACCTGGGTGATCCAAATTTATACAGAAATGCTTCACCATCTCCTCCCCCTTCTATCCGCACCATTTGGCCTAACAACCTCCCCCAGGCTGATTCTCCTGGCTTTACTAATAGCATCCGTATGCTTTTAAACTGAAACGCTGCTGCATATAGCCTTACGTCTGGGAGCGCTAACCCCCCTTTTTTTAATCTGCGTCTGAGTTTTTTCCACGCCAGTCGAACCCCTTTATTGCCCCAAATAAAACAGTTGATCTTACTCTGTACCTTAATCAGACTTTTACTCGAGAATGTCAGTGGAATTGAGGAGAAGAGGTATGACAGTTTAGGAAGGATTACCATCTTTACTAAGTTGGTTTTCCCATATATGGTCAATGGGAGATTTCTCCATCTACTGAATAGACTGTCGATTTCTTTTACCACCCTCTTTAGATTTAGCTCGGGATCTTTTCAATTTCCTTCACTACATAAATCCCCAGGTATCTCATCTCTTCACTTTCTGTACCTGACCACTCCAGATTGCAACACATCACCTCCGTCTTGGTTCTATTAACAAGAAACCCGGAAAGTGATCCAAACTCACTCATACATTCTTCCACCCTTGTGATAGCTGTATCCGGGTCGCTTGTATACAGTACCAAGTCGTCGGCATACAGAGCTATTTTTGAGCCGTATTGTTCTGATCTGAATGGATAGATTGACTCATCCAATCTAAGCATCTGGGCCAGCGGTTACACATATAAATTAAACAAAAGAGGTGAAATCGGACACCCCTGCCTCGTTCCTCTCTAAATATTAAAACTCGCAGTGAGGAACCCATTCAAAAATATTCGGGCAGAGGGACCCTGATAGCAATTCTGCAAGGTCTGTATAAAAATAGGGCCAAAACCCATAACCTTCAGAACCTCCCATAAATATGCCCAGCAAACTCTGTCAAACGCCTTGGCCGCGTCGACAGCGACAACGGCCAAGGGTTCTATCCTCTGGATAGCCAGGTCGATGTTGCCTATAAGAAGCTGTATTTGTTCCTGGATATTTCTACCTGCGACAAACCCCTTCTGGTCTGGGTGTATTAACCCAGGTATCAGTTTGGCCAATCTCCCCGCTAATATGCCCATAAAGATCTTATAATCGGCATTCAGCAGGGAGATTGGGCGATAAGAGTCTGCCTTTTTTGGATCCTTGCCTGGTTTCAATATCAGAACTATTATTGCCTCCTTCCACGTTTTAGGGACCTTTCCATGCAAACCATAGATTGAATTGAAGGTATCTTCCATGGGTTCTAGGAGCTCCTCTTTGAGATGTTTATAAATTTCATTCGGGAGCGCGTCTGATCCTGCAGCTTTTTTATTCTTAGATTTATTTATCTGAGCTACGATCTCCTCTGATGTAAAGGGAGCATCTAAGTGGTTTTTGCTTTCTTCCGAAAGAACTGGAAGTTGTTTGTTACTGAGAAATGACTGAATCAAACATGGTGGGGGGACCAGGTCTTACCTGTACAGTTCTGAGAACTTAGAGAGAAGACAGGTCTCTATATCTTCGGTCTTATTTGAAATTTCCCCGCCGGCGTTTATTTTAAGTTCTTTTATGTCATTCCTAGCTCGGTCGGTTCTGGCTTTCCATGCTAATAAAGCACCAGCCTTTTCTCCATATTCATAATTCTGCATCTTACTGGCATCCCACTGCGCTCTACATTTGGCTTCTAGTCTCCCTCTATATTCTGATCTTGCCTCTTCCAACTTCCCCAAAATTTGAGTGAGTTGCTCCTGGTCCCCATTGCCAGCTCCGTCTCTTTCTCTCTCCAAGCCACCTATCCTCTCTACAATACCCTTTAATACCCCTGCTTCAATCTTGTTCTTATAACAGATGATTCCATGGAGTTTCCCCCTGAGCCAGGCTTTATAGGCGTCCCAAACTACATCGGGTGTTGTTGAGTCGGAGTTCAACATAAAAAACTCCAAGGTCGAATCCTGTACTGCGGCAATCACATCAGGGTCCTGCAGCTTGGTCCTATTAAGGGTCCACCTTAATGACCGCCGCTGTACCTCCTCAATCTGATATACAATATGTAGAGGTGTATGGTCAGACAGATGACTCGGGAGAACTAAAATCTCCCCTATGTTGGCTAATGAACCTCTATCTAAAAGAATATAGTCAATCCTGGAGGAATTACGGTACTTTTTACTAAAGAAGGTAAAACCCTTCTCGTTTCCCTTTATTTCCCTCCATAGATCAACTAGGTCCATATCGTGGATCATATTAACTAATGCCCTACGTACCTTTGCTGCCCCTTTATAATGACTTAAATTAGACATATCCTTAAGGGGGTCGATCAGAACATTAAAATCCCCCCCTATCACGTATGGTGGTGACTCCAGCATCAATATTGAATGTAATTTATGGATATAATCTGGATCATCCGAATTTGGACCGTAGAAAGAGGCACAGACTATATCACGATTTTCAAATGCTAATGTAGAGGTCAACCATCTACCAGATGAATCTGACTGTGCTTTTTTTATATCGCATGGCATCCCTTTTTTAATTAAAATGGCGCCCCTCTGTTTTGGGCTGGTTGTTTTGAAGCACCAAAGCTCTTTACCCAAGTAACTTTTGAAAAAATGGCGATGCTTTCTTCATAGCTCAAGTGTGTCTCCTGAAGCACACATATTTGTGCAGTTGACAATTCTAAATGTTTAAGGATAAGCCTCTGCCTCCGAGGGTATCTTAAGCCATTGACGTTCCACGAGATAAATATTGCCCCACTACTCCTTGAAGTCACCCCTGCCATCCTTCTCTTTTCCTACCTGTCATTGTCGACCCTTTTGTGAGGCAAGACTTAACACAGTTACATAGAAGGTTTAGATGAGGATGATTTTTTTTTTCTTTTTTCCCCACTGCTCCCCCACCGCGTGCCCTCCCTCCTACCCAACCCCCCCTCCACAAACCCCGTGCCCGCTCTGCCCATGAGGAACCCTCCCTGCTAATAGGCGAAAGCCTATTCAACCATCTATCCCCTCCATGGAGCAACCGTATGATCACAGTTATTGTTATTGTTTATTAAAAAAAAATTCCTACTAGTTGCACATTATTTTAGTTAAAGACCCACTTAATCCGTCTTAGTCTATTTCGCTCCCTGCCCCTTTTTACTGTCTCTAATCTTGGCTATAAGAGCGTCAGCTTCCTCCCCTGACCTAATCAGATGCATGTGGTTGTTCCGCATTACTCTCAGCTGTGCCGGAAACTTCAATTGTGCCTTAGCTCCCAAACCATTTAACACCTCCAGCCTTTTCCCTAACTCCCACTGCCTTGCTGCAGTAATATGTGAAATGTCCGATCTTATATAAAAAGTAAAGGGATTGGAACTGTTGAAGTGTATGGAGCCTACTTTTATTGCAGTGGAGAGAATCTGTTCCTTTATTGAGTATGTCAAAAAATTAACCAGACTTTTTCTGGGTTTCTGCTTTGTAGGATTTCTCTTGAAGGGGTTACGGTGTACTCTCTGTATGTCATGCAGCAGGTCCACCTCTGGCATATCTTTTAAAACTGTCCCCTTCAGTAGAGCTATGACAAACCCCTTGATGTCCCCCCCCCCTCCAAGGACTCTGGCACATTCAGGATTCTCAAATTATTCTGACGCGAATAATTTTCCAAGCGTTCAATGTCTTCCTTAAGCTCTTTATTCTGCGCAGACAGCTTAGTAACCTCCGCTTCGGTAGTTCTTACCAACTCATTGATCTTAGGGAGCTCCAACTCCATTACCTCAGTCCTGAAAGTAACTTCGTCTACTCTCTTAGTCAGTTCTTCACATGAAGCCTTAATTGCTGCTTGGTTAGCCTCAGAGACTGTAAATCTGTTGGCCATCTCGGCTTGATTAATTTCAGATACCTTAAACCTGCCCGTGAATTCTTCCTTCATGGCCAATAGGATATCGACCAGCGAACCTGCATTTGCATCTGGTTTATTTGTATGTAACACAGCACCCGTACCCATACCTGAACTATCAGAGGGGTCAGACCAAGGTTCGGATACATTTTGTGCTGTACTCGACAAATCTGTGCTTCTGACCAATATTGCGGCACACTGCGTGTCCTTTGGGCCTTCTTCCTCTAGAGCCGAATATCGATTGCTTAAGCCAAAGTCCGCATGTACTATTACCTCTGCATCTACTGGGGCAGAACAGTTGTCGAAGCAGTTCCCATTGATACCTCCCTGTATTGGTCTCTTTAGGGTGTTTATCTTTGGGTTTACCTCTGAGACTGCAGAGGTGGGCTGAGAGCACTTAGGGGGTTGAGTGCCCTTACTATTCTGTACAGGCTGGATGTCGGATGCTTGTTGGGCTGATTGAATTTCCAGGGGGGGACGGCTGGAGGCAGAAGTTGTGGTAATGGTACTAGACATTACTTTATAATAAGATTTAAGTGAGGGGGTAACTTTTACTTCTGCCACTTTTGCCCCTTTATTTTTCCCCCTACTTTTGATGGTTTTGGGGCTTAAATACTCTTCCGAGGTGTTTAACTTGGTTTTCCCCCTTCTTACCCGCTCCTTCACTGCCAGAATGGGGGGTGAGATGCGTGGTGGATAAACAGAGTTTCCTTTGGATGTATTAAACACAGTCCTGGCTCTTAATGTGTATCTGTTCTTTCTCTCGGGGGACTGACTTTCCTCAAAGCTACTGGCCCTTGCTGTACTCTCTTTGGCGTTTTTGCCCTTGTCACAGCCTCCCTCTACATCCATGCACCTTACTGGGTCACTCGTGATGTTATTAGCGCTGAATTGGTGGTAATTTAATCCTTGTAAAGCGCAGGCACATATGTTGCTCTCACCACCTTCTCCCCCTCGGTTGCTCACTGCCTCTGCCTTGTATATTACACTGCCCGCACAGCCGGCACTGCTTTGCCCCCGTATCACACTACTTGCGGATTTTACTCTCCTCGTCGCCTCGGCTCCGCAGACATTCCCGCTGGCTCTGCCGCCGCTGACCCGGAACACCAGCAGTGCAGAATCACGCCTCTTCCTCTGCCTGGCCGCCTCCTCCCACAGGCAGTGTCGACTCTCAGAGGCGTCGTTGCCGCTCTCGGGCAGTTTGCGATCCCCGCCCCAGCTGCGCCCGTTTTCACCGTTTTCGCCGGTCTCCCACCTCTGACCCCTGCTAAACTGATGGCAACCAAGACTCGGAGGATTCGGGGGCATACTCGATCGGCTGGCCGTAGCTAACGGTAAAGTTCGATTTAATCAATTACAATACAGGGAAATGTTGCGGAGTGCAGGATATAATCACATGGGTCTTTGTAAAGAATGCGTTTCTACGCAGGAACACTAGCTACTCCATAGGAGAGGGAAGGTGACCACGGCCGTTCAGCTGGCGGCCGCCATGTTCCTCAAGATGCTTCTCAAGTTTTAAAAAAAAAAAAGCCGGAACAGCTAATCCTGATTGTACGCATTTTCCACAAGGCTTGTCAAGTGTTTACTGTGTTTTTGAAATACACAGGCATGATCAAAGACTGAAACACGTCTGTTTAATTTTTTTTACAGAAAGGAATCACACTGGGCTCCATAATCCACTTCTACACAAATAAAATTATAGAGACTCACAGGTAATAGAAGCTTTGTAAATCACCACAAACTCTGCACTTCATAACCATTTTTAAAAGCCCTTATCAATTGAAGTTCATCCCTTCCTTTCAGAACTACTTGAGCAATCCAGAAAAGCCTTTCCTGCTCCTTTGATTTGGCGCACAAATACAAATCCGTAATAACCTAGACAACTGATAAGTTAGAATCAAAACCTTTTGTCATGCCCCCTGAGGTACGTTTTTAACCATTGCACTATGTGAAAGTATATTGGATTTTGCTGATCACTCAACTCAAAAGTCTTTTCCTTCACCCTTGCAGAATTCACCAAGCCATTGTCCGGAAGAGAACCCCAAAGAAAGTGTGGGTTTGAAACGCGTAGACCGGGATCAATAGGGGATCCTAGTACAACCAGTATCAATATGGATGTATAAAATAATTTACTATTTCCACTCCAATGAGTGCAACAGTAGGGAAAGTGCTTGATAGCAGAGGTGTAAAAATTACTATTCCCACTCCAGTGAGTGCAACAGTAGGGAAAGTGTTGGATAGCGGAGGGGTAAAAATGACTATTTCCACTCCAGTGAGTGCAACAGTAGGAAACGTGTTGGATAGCAGAGGAGTAACAATTACTATTCCCACTCCAATGAGTCCAACAGTAGGAAAAGTGTTGGATAGCAGAGGGTAAAAATTACTATTCCCACTCCAGTCAGTGAAACAGTAGGGAAAGTGTTGGATAGCGGAGGGGTAAAAATTACTATTCCCACTCCAATGAGTGCAGCAGTAGGGAAAGTGTTGGATAGGAGAGGGATCAAATTTACTAATTCCACTCCAGTCAGGACGTCAATGGGGAAAGTGTTAGATTGCAGAGGGGTATAATTTACTATTCACATTCCAGTCAGTTCAAAATGAAAAACAAGCAAAGTATCATCAACAAATAAAAAAAAAAAGTTAGGTAAAAAAATATAAATATGAGAAAAAAATATTTAATATTAAAAATAAAAACAATAAATACTTGTATTGTTAAATAGATATCACAAATATATACAAATAATATATTAACTAAGGTAAAAAAATATTTTCACACAAATAAATATTTTTATTTAGAAATGATGTTTTAACAAAAATCATAAATTATTACATACATTTATTCTATTAACTTCCTAACCCTATAACACCACACAGTTCACAACCCACATCAAAAATAAAAAATGTATTTGCATGATTAACATAACTAATTATCAATTAAACAAATATTAACAACTACAAAACAAATGAAAAAACATAAAATGTAATTAACTTCTCACCCTTTACACCTATAATCCCCACAACCCACACCTAAAATTAAACTGTAAAAAACATGAATTACACATTTAAAAATGTTTTCAGTTGATAACTAATATTATTTACCAACTAATTATTAAGTAAAATGTATTTACTCCCCCTTCACCCCTATAAACCCAAATCCCACACACAAAACATAATGAAACACTTAATCTAATTAATCATCAATTAATTCATATTAATTATCAACTACTCATTAATTAATTAAAAAGAAATTACTTCCCACCCTTTACCCATGAAACTCCACAACCGGCAACTAAATGTAGTCACACAATTACCATAATGAATTGTCGATTAATTGATTAATATTAATTAACAACCAATTATTAATTAATTAAACATAAATTGCTTCCTATCCTTCACCCCTGTGAACCCCACAAACCGCACCTAAAATGTACCTAAAAAAATGAAAAACACAATTAACATTATACAATCTCAATTGGAAAGATATTAATAAATAAAAAAATATATATACATTAATTTATTATAATTAAATTACTTCCCACTCTTTTCCCCTATGAACTCACATCTCGCTACGGGAGTAAAAAAACACAACATTTAATTAAAATGACATTTATAACTACTAAAAATGTAACACCTATATTAAAAAACATAACCAATACTTATAAAAAAAATACATCACATATATTTAAACTATATACTAAAATACATACCACTAATTAAAAAATATATTTTTTTAAGAACTATATTTTTGCAAACGATATTAATGATTTCTATATTTTTTAAATCGATATTTCTTAACTTAAAGTCAATATTCTTGACCACGATAATCTTGCTGTCGATATTTCTGTGTCCCGATATTTAAAACTCAATATTAGTGTAAGCCGTCATTTCCAGCTCTATATGTTGACTGAATACTGCAGCCGTGCCAATGGGGCACCAAAGGTAAGCCCGTCTGCGTCTGTCAGTGTCCTAGAAGTGCCGGATGCTGGGAATGCTGCCTGTTTTTGGATTCCAGTAAGGTACACACATGAGACTTACTCATATTAAAGGAAGGCTCAAAAGTATTTACAGAGAAAATGAAAGAAGATTTAAGGAAAAAAAACTACCCACCGTCACTAAAAGGTATGTTACTAAATTGTCAGTCACTAAGCAAAAATGCTAAGGAGATTGCTCTCCTTTTAGAATTAGACAAACTAGATCTATTATGCCTAACGGAGACCTCGTTGAATGAATGTTAAGGACCAGATCTTCTTGGCACTATCCCCAATGGATATGCATGCATGCCAACATTTTAAAGAGGAAAGTGGGAGATTTTGAAAAAGTAATTTGGAGAAAGTATTTACCCCGTTGACTTCTAATGAAGCAGTCAATTTCAGATGGGAGACAACCAAAATAAAGCCATTAATTTATTAATGTATGGATATGGGGTAATCCATCAGGATAGAGAAAAGGGCCTATAATTTTTAGGTCTTTTCTACAAATTTCAAAGGGCGAACCACTCAGTTTTAAGCAAGCCAAAACTCTGCTATTCAAAACACTGCTTGTTTGTTATTTTATCAACCTCCTACCTATTGGACCAACTTTGGAACAATTTAGGCATTGACCATTACTTCATATTTCCTGCCGTCCAATAACTTTTAAGTAACGGGGGATTTTAACATGTGGGGGGATAATATGGAAAACAGTGAGACCAAAGACCTGTATCTTGCTATGGCAGCCCTAAAATTAGAACAAGAACTCTCACCTATACGAGAAAAAGGGTGTGTGTTTGATCTTATTTTCTCCATGTGTAACCTTTTAAAAGCTGAAAAGCTGCAAAACTGTTTAAATTAATGGTCAGATCATGCAGTGCCTTTTCAATTATTTAACTATTTTCAACCAACTATAGGAGACTTGAGGGATCACCAGTTCATGGGGAGATCATGGTGAAAGGTCACACAAATGTCGCTTACTAAAGCTATGAGGGATCTTCTAGGTCCAGGCCCGAAATCTAACAAATAGGTAAAAACTATTTGTGACTGAACTTGATAACTAGATATTAAAAGCTTTAGACTCCACTGCTCCAGTGAAAGGAAAGGTCAATAGAAGAAAACATCCTTCCTTTCCTTGGTATTCTCTAGAGTTGAGAAATACGAAAAAGAGCTGTAAAAAGCTAGAACACATATGACGCCTAGCCTATGTGGAAGTGAAAGCCAAATAACATATAGCAGAATGTAAAACATTTTTAAAAACTTTGCTGATTTGCCAAAAAGTCACTTTATGCCAAAACGATCCTGAAAGCTACTAATTCAGACCTAGAAGTGTTTAGAATAGTAAAAGACAAATGCTTTCCTACTAGATCTAACACTGACATGGAGGCCTCCATGGAACTTTGTGACTGATTTGTTTTCTTTTTTCCAAGAAAAAATAGGCAATAGTATAAAACAATTTTCTGAAGAAGAAAAGGAGGAGGATATGCCAATGAACTCTCGACACTCTCACTTGTGTTACTAACTGATGTTGAGCCTATAAAGGAAGAAGTAGTGAGTGCCTCAATTTAAATTATGAAGTCAGGCTCTCCATTTGACCATTGTTCTACCTCTTGTTATGAGTTAGCAAACTATACTCTAGCTCCAGTCATTCTAAAGCTATGCAGAATAGCTATCAATTTGACAGTTTGGCCTAGATCTTTAGATCTTAAAGAATTTTCTAATTGCAGACCAATTTCAAGATTGCCTTTTATTGCTAAAACCTTAAAAAAAATTGGCAGGCAGATGAAGAAACACTAGTCCCTTGCACATGCTGAGAGTATATATATAATTAGCACCCACATATGCTCCCAGAATCTGCGAGTACGCTATGTGTGGCCACACACAGAGTACTCGTGGATTGTTGGAGCATTCTCTAAGCTGAGTATCGTGCCAGATCGGGCAACAGATTGAAGCTCCACACATTTTGCATGCTCATATTTGGATAGCAAGAGATGATTACTATATAAAATATAAGCAAAGAATAAGCTTGTGGTTCTTTTGGGTCGGAAGTATTAGAGAAATTAAGGGATCCACAAAACACTTGAATAGCCCTAAAGAAGTCGTGGGTTCATCTCTTGCAAAGCAACGAAAAACGTGTTGGATAGGAATGCAAGAAACTGACTGAGGTGTATAAAGACACTGTCCACAGGAACAAAGGAAATTAAATAATCACCGAACTAAAGAAGACGATTGTTGTTTATATTATTGCTTATTGTATATATACTATCAGCGTGCGCAGGCGACTAGTGTTTTCTTTGCATATGGTCGTAACCACTTCCCCACAGCGATCACAACCAAAATATTCTAGGTTTTGACATTCTCTTGCATTCCAGACCTCCTGTTTTACCCAAGCTCTCTGTATATTTCTTTGCAAACAAGGGTGTTTGGATAAAATGGGAGCGTATCGACCCAAACAAGTTTTTTGAGTGCTTGATTTAAAAAGCAGGGAAGGATATCTTTTGTTGCCTCTCCAATAATGGTGAGTCCAGTAAGTTTTGCGATAGCTATGTAGCAATTTGTGGTACAGCATTCAAGAATCATACACATGGTTTAGCTCAGATTGGACATCAGTACTGTAAGCCCTTAAGAAGGCCACCAATACAATTCACCATAATACTGAAGAGGTCTGGACAGCCACTAAACATTATAAGCAAGTTTTAGTAACCAGAAAAAGGGAAAACCAGACTAAAGCCTGGGAAGTTTTAAATGAAGCTGCACAGTTGAAAAATACCAGTTAGTTATGAAACACCCCGTTTTTAGATGGCCCGTCTAATAGCATAGAATGCCTTGTTTTAGAATGAGACTGGATCAATAATTTCTCTCAGATTTTTTAACCTCAGTAGCCATCCTGGTGACCTTGCATCGACCTGTTGCTTTTTAATGAGACCTGGTTAAATGATTCTATCGATATAATAGCAACCACTAATGCCATCCAGAGAGCTGCACCAGGGAATGCTCCAGGTCCTGATGGAGTTCCCTTCAACGTGCTAACTGACCCTGTTGTTTTAAAGGACATCGCACACCGACATCAGGTGGAAGGTATGGATATCCATGGTCACGCTATTGGTTAACTGGGCTTTGTTATTGTTGAAGGTATTAACATATTGGTTTTTATCCTCTCAGCATTCCTATCTTGAGTGTTCATAGTGATTCCATATATTTCTTCTCTTGCTGATTCTTCTTTAAACTTCCTTGATTTCACTCAAGATATTTTGTCAAGCCAACTTGTCCTTTTTGTAGGTAAGTGACAGTCATTTCTTTTATGTGTAATTTCTGCCTGTTTTTGTTTATTTCATCAATTATCTCAGAATTCATCACTTTTTGTTAATATTGTTATCGTTTTAGGTGGTTATGAGCCAGGATCTGAATGTCTTACTGTGGTTGTTCCCACTGCACTGCACCTGGTATGGTGTATGTATTTGTAAAGATGACTCCAATGCAGGGTGGATACTTAAAGTTGATCTTTATTAGTTAGAAGTAAAGAGACCTCCAGCTCCTTCCACAGCTTCCTCTGTACTGTCTGCTATTCATATCACAACATTCCAACCTCCTAGCAACATCCCCACAGTTCCAAGAAGCATAGATCCCAACACATCTCCCCCCATTACAATATCAGAAGAAAATATACAAATGAAGCATATAAAAATGAAACAAACAGGAGTAAATAAAATTTATGGAGCATTACACTTTGCAACATTGCCACAGCTCCAAGCAGAACCATCATTTAAAATGAGAACATTTTTCTTCACAAATTTTACTTGTTTAGGTTGAGAATATTTACTTTCTCCCTTAATTACAATACCACATTTCTTTGTCACAACCCAATTGTTGGGATCTATGCTTCTTGGAACTGTGGGGATGTTGCTAGGAGGTTGGAATGTTGTGATATGAATAGCAGACAGTACAGAGGAAGCTGTGGAAGGAGCTGGAGGTCTCTTTACTTCTAACTAATAAAGATCAACTTTAAGTATCCACCCTGCATTGGAGTCATCTATACATTGGCGACGAGGGAACACTACACTCTGGCAGGGGCAGAGACTGAAACTGACCTCCACCCCTGGATGATACTACTGCTGGAATTAACAGTAGTATACAATTTACTCCTCCAACTTGGTTTCCTACTTTTCTTCCCAAGGCGGCGGCAACCTTGTAGTATGTACATTTTATTTCAACTACTGCTCTGTATCTGATTTCTGGAGAAGATAGAGCTTTATTCAAATTTCGGATTCTTTGACTGCCATCTGTGCGACTGGAGTTTACATTTGTTATTCTTGCCACATTTGCGCTTTACTCTCCAACATTTCTGGAGCGTTTTCTGGAGCATACTGGATTTGACAATTCTAGTAATCACCTGCATCCTTTCAAAAACTGCATCTTTCAAATTTACCTTGCTTACTTGCTCGCGCAATCCTGTAGATTGTGAAACCGCCGCTGCCTCGGAAGCTTTCGGCATCGTCAGCTGGATTGTGTACCTCCGTGATGTCACAAGCGTCACTTGCGTGATCCATCTTGGCTAAGTATCATTCACGTTTGGTTTAGCATCATTCACGCAATTCAACGTTGGAACGTCACTTGCTTGAACCAACGTGGCGGCCATCTTGGTTATCCCTAAAGCTTCATTCACACAATCCAACGTGGGAGACCATCTTTCTTATAGTTGTTTGCCTATTCTAATTCGATTGCTGCGTTGTCGTTTTGACTATCTTCTCGACAGTCACCTCAACTGCTGAACACTTCAAATTCATTTCTTGCGTGGAGGATATTACAAGACTTTTCTACAAGGCTGATTTGGAATGTTGCAACGTTTTTTGCCTCTGACTTGAGTAAATTTTTCAATAGACACTTTTTGTTTATATATGTACTATATTAATCTTAACTATTCTACAAAAGTCTGTTATTAATTTTTGTTTACAATGGGTGATCAAACCTTTTCTACTCCTCCTTCCTTCCTACCTACTCCTGGTGAACCTGCAATAGCTTGGAAAGAATGGAAAAAGTTGTTCCTCACTTACATTCTAGCTTCTGGAGCAGACAAATATGGTCCTGTTCGCAAACAAGCCATTCTTCTTCATAATTTGGGAGTGGAAGGTAGAAGGTTATACGAGGATTTGCCTGAAATATCTTTAGGTGTGGGAGACGGTCATGCTGCTAATGTCTATGACATGAGTATGTTAATGTTAGAGAAAAGGTTCACTACAAAAATCAATACTCTTTTAGAGAGGCATAAGTTTTTCTGTCGCGTTCAAAAGGTTGATGAGGATGTTGCAACTTATGTGGCAGCCTTACGGGGATTGTCACTTAATTGTCAATTTAAGGATTTGTCAGATTCCCTGATTCGTGATCAAATCGTCAGATGCACCAATAATAAAAGAGTGCGAGAGAAGTTACTTACTAGAGATTGTAATTTAGAAGAGGCTATTGAAATTGTTAAAGCTATAGAAAATACTGACTTATGGATAAAAGAGATGGATAAATGCTCTAGTTCTATAATATCAAAAGATAACATAGTAAAAGGATCAGAGTCTGATATAAAGTCCCAAACGCAAGCATTTGTTGATGAAACAAAAGTTGTTAAAAATGTTAGGAAGTTTGATTCTAAAAACAATAAGCCATCAAATTATCATCCTCCAAATTATCGCCCTTCTAATTTTGTGCAACAAAATAACTCGCATCTTGTGAAGTGTTATAGATGTGGTTCTCCTGGACATATTGCATCAAGTCCTCGTTGTACAGCTAGAAATGCCATTTGCAGAGGATGTGGAAAAAGGGGTCATGTGGTTAAGGCTTGCAATGCTAAGACTCAATATGTTAATGAGATTGATGACTCTTGCGAAAATTTTGAGAATTTAATGCTGTGTGTAGATGGGTTAACTTTGAGTGAAGATTGTCTTTGCACACAGAAACCTATTTGTCTTGTTGATGTGGCTACTGAAAGCACTGATAAGCTTGAGAAGCCGCATTGCTTAATCAACTTTGATACCAGAGATCCTCGACATTCTCGAACTAGAAATGTTAACATGTTAGTCGATTCTGGAAGTTTATATACCTTGTTGTCCAGGGATATGTATGTTGAAATTTGGGAGGGTGATGTAGACCTTAATTCTTGGACTCCTCCAGATATAAAAGCTGTAGGATATGGTGGGAAAACCATTGACATTTTAGGTCTCAAGTGGATGGTAATCACTTTTCAAAACAAAAAAGTATTTGGGAGAGTATATCTCACTAAGCAAGGATCTAACTTGCTTGGCTGGCGTCACCAGAAAGATTTAGGGATTGTGCTAAATCCCAATGCTACTGAACCTGTTTCTTCATTTTCTGTTCTTAGTATTGATACTTTTGAAACAGATATTATGAAGAAATTCCCTAATGTTTTTTCAGAGAAGTTGGGAAAACTGAAGGGGTTTTCTCATAAGATCATTCTTAAGAAAAATGCAGTGCCTGTAGTTCATAAAGTAAGGAATTTACCACACTTGATGAGAGAACCCCTGAAATTAGAATTAGACAAGTTGTTAGATCTGAAGATTATAGAACCTATTGAAGCATCTGAGTGGCTCGCCCCCATTGTAGTCGCGCCCAAGGATGGTGGATCCAAAATTCGTCTCTGTGTGGACTTACGCGATTTGAATAAAAATATATGGGTTGATAGGCAGCCATTGCCTAATATTTCTGAAATGTTGAGTGCCATGGGTGGTGGTGTGATATTTAGTGTAATTGACATGTCTGCAGCTTACCACCAAATTGATTTAGAAGAGAAATCAAGACACCTTACCTCGTTCGTAACACCGCTGGGGGCATTTCGCTACTGCAGGATGCCTTTTGGTTTAGCATCAGCCTCAGCGGTGTTTCAGAGAGTGATGGAGAAAGTTCTAGAAGGTATTGGCAATGTTTTATGCTTTCAGGATGACGTATTAGTAGTTGGGAAGGATTGTCAACATCATGATAGGATTTTAACACAAGTTTTAGAACGCATGGAAGTTAATGGTCTGACCATAAAAAAGGAAAAATGTCAGTTAAAGAGAGATTGTGTAACGTATCTTGGTCATGAAATATCTGGTTTAGGTATTAAACCAAAAAAAAGCATAATTTCTGCAATTAGTGATGCTCCTACGCCAACAACGAAAGATCAGCTAAGATCCTTTTTAGGGTTAGCTGAATATTGTTCTAAATTTATTAGAAGTTTTTCGGATGTAGTTGCGCCCTTAAGGCGTTTGATGAAAAATGGTGTGGTTTTTTAATGGGATCAAGCGTGTGAGGATGCTTTCAAGTGTGTGAAAGGAGGAATTCTTCATGCACCTACTTTAGGTCACTTTGACGTTAAAGCCAAGACCTTAGTTACCACTGATGCTAGTGCTGTGGGGCTTGGGGCTGTACTCTCTCAAATATCTGATGGTGTGGAAAGAATTATAGGTTTTGCCTCTAGAAGATTACAAGGTGCCGAAGTATCTTACTCAGTTATTGAGAGGGAGGCCCTTGCTTGTACGTGGGGAATTAGACATTTTAGATATTTCCTTTGGGGCTTGCCTTTCAGAGTGCGTACGGATCATAAGCCTCTCGTGCATTTGTTTAAAGGAGGAAGAGGCTTGGAGGGAAATGTTACCCCTAGAATATCGAAATGGATCTTATCTGTGCTTGAGTACAACTTTCAGATGGAGTATGTGAGGGGAGAGAAAAATGTTATTGCGGATTGTTTATCCAGAATGCCTGTAGATTTAGTAGATCTTGTAGAGGTTGATGACCCAGTGATTAGTTGTGATGAGATTCTTGCTTTTGATAAGGGAGATTGGGAGACTGCCATGGCTGATGATCAAATAATTACTTTGGTTATGGAACATGTTTCTGGAGGATGGTCTAGGGAGTCCTCTAATGACGTTCGCCTAAAGGGTTTTTCTAATGTAGAAGCTGAATTGAGTGTGTCTGAAGGTAAGTTGTGGAGGAGGAACAGATTGGTACCACCGTACAATCTCAGATCCAAGATCATGAATATAGCGCATGAAGGCCATTTAGGAAGGAACATGACTAAGAGAAGGATCCGTGAATCATATTGGGGGCCAGGGATGGATGGTGAAATTGATGAGTTGGTTAAGAATTGTCATGCGTGTGCTGCTAGCGATAAAACGAAAGTCATCAGGCAACCTTCTCTTTCCTGCGTTGATTTTACAATACGACCATGGGAGAAGTTAGCGATTGATTTCTTAGGACCGATTTCCAAATTGGGTACTCGGAATAGATTTATAATGGTCCTTGTGGATTATCATTCTAAGTGGTTTGTAATGGAGTCTACTGTGTTGAAGATGTTTTCAATTCTACTGCTTTAGGTAACAAGTCTGGAGTTGCTATTTTATATAATAAGCATTTAACTGTACAGTTGCCTTCAGAAGAAAACGATTCTGTTGACAGGTGGATACTAGTTCATCTTAAGGTCAATGATACTGAAATCTGTAGTGTTAATGTATACAGACCCAATAATCCTGACCCCCGATTTTGGTATACCTTAGCACAGACACTGATAAAATACCCTACTGGCAATTTCATTTTAGCGGGTGATTGTAATTAGATAGTGTATCCCTTCTTAGATAGGCATTCAATGGTTAAATGTATCCCCAATCTACACATAAATCTTTCCAGGGGGCAATATCCCTTAGATGTCTTATTGATGTGTGGAGATTACTTAAACTAGATCTCAGGAAGTATACTTTCCATTTTGCCATACATCAATCTCAATCAAGGATCGGATGCCTTTTCATTAAAAAAGTATGACTAAGGCCTTACATAAGATTGTTTCCTTAATCTTTTCAGACTATGTCCCCGTTTGGTCAGATTTTGACCTGCTACATAATAAATCAAAATCCCTACGCTGGAGGTTCAACAACACTTTTCTGGTATGCTGCTTTTGCATGGGAGTGCATGTTTCTGCTTAACTGCAGATCTCTCCCCAAACATGCCACTGAATTATCCCTGCTGATCTCGGACAAAGACCCCGATGCCATATTCCTCACGGAAACATGGCTCAACACTGACTCTGACCCCGATGTCATTCGAGCTCTCCCTACGGAATAGCTGATCGCTCTCTGGGGAAAGGAGGCGGCATAGCCATTATTTACAAAAATCGCTATACCTGCCGCTCCTCCCCCTCAAACCTTCCCAGCTGCGAACATCTCACCTTCTCGCTGGACTTTTCCCCCACCTACACATTCTCGGGAACTCTTATCTATCGACCACCTGGCACTCCGACCAATTTTATAAATCAGCTTGCCCCAGAGATAGCCAATGGTGTCTGCTCCTCACCCAACTACACCATACTAGGTGACCTTAATGTGCACCTGGACGACCCGTTAGACCCAGCAGCCACCGAACTTAGCAATAACTTACTGGCACTTGATCTTTCCCAGCTAGTACAACAACCCACCCACGAAAAAGGTCACCTTCTGGACCCTATCTTTAGCAACTGCGTTCATCTTGCAGTTAGCCCACCTATCACCCTTCCTTGGTCAGACCACTTCTTGATCCCATTCACTTGGGCACCAATTGGATCCCGCCCCTCACCTCCCTCCGCACTTAGCACAGTCCGTAAATGGTCCCAACTTAATACCAACCTGTGGACCTCCACACTGGAATCCTTCGTTCCACGGAATAACTTAGATCCAATTGTCAGCAACGACAACTTCAACAACTGGATCACAACCTCTCTTGACCTTATCATCCCACTCAAGGACCTTCCATCCAAACAGAGACCAAAAACTGCCCCTTGGTACTCACAGGACCTGCGCATTCTCAAGAGAGAATGCAAGAGATTGGAGCGGAAATGGCGCCTTGATTACTCCCACACCAGTAAAACGGAATATCGGGCATCTATAAAATCCTATAAAACCAATATAAAAAAAGCTCAAGCCAGCTACTTCAAAACTAAGATTAATGAAGCAGCATCCAAACCCAAGGAGATTTACCAGATTGCTAAGAACCTACTTAAACTCCCTGACAAATCACCAGATCCCCTGACTGCTCAAACCCGCTGCAATGAACAGGCTGACTACTTCTACAACAAAATAGCCACGATCTATTCCT
Organism: Lissotriton helveticus; assembly: GCF_964261635.1. Classification (NCBI taxonomy): domain Eukaryota; kingdom Metazoa; phylum Chordata; class Amphibia; order Caudata; family Salamandridae; genus Lissotriton; species Lissotriton helveticus. The sequence continues at coordinate 1,536,093,327 of NC_136067.1, forward strand.
CCTTCCCCCCTCCCCCACACCCCTCCCCAGAACAGCAGTATACCAGACCCACCCCCCCTTCCCTCTTGGAATCCTTTCCACCTTTGGAGCCTGCCAGCCTCGAACCCATAATACTACAAGTTAAATCGGGATCCCCTAGCGACCCAGCCCCAGCCCGCTTTCTAAAAACAATTACGCCCACCATACTCCCAACTATCCAGAATCTGATCAATAACTCTCTTTCAACAGGGATTGTCCCCCCTAAATGGAAACACGCTACAGTTAAAGCCCTCCTGAAGAAACCTAACCTAGACCAGATGAACCTGGGAAACTACCGCCCGATCTCTCTGCTACCATGGATCACCAAAGTCACGGAAAACGTCAATCAATGTCTCACTAAATTCCTGGAAGCAAACAGTTCCCTGGACACCTCACAGACTGGGTTCCGCCCCATGCACGGAACCGAGACTGCACTATTGGCAGTAACAGAAGGGGCTAGAAAGATCGTAGATGAGGGTGGCACTGCGGCCATTATTTTATTGGACCTCAGTGCCGCCTTCGACACTGTGAATCATGACATCCTACGCCACAGAATGTCAGAGCTGGGAATAACATCCACGGCAGCAGCCTGGCTCCACTCCTTTCTTTCAGACCGCTCCTTTAGAGTCTGCCAGGGCAATACCATCTCACCCAGCAAACCTCTCAGTTGTGGGGTTCCTCAGGGCTCATCCCTGAGCCCCACACTGTTTAATATGTACATGCTCCCCCTCGCAGAAATAATCCACCCGTTCGGCATTCAAGTGTTGTCCTACGCCGACGACACGCAACTGGTGGTCACTCTAACTCATCCCTCCTCCCACCCCAGTGAATTCAGAAGCTGTATGGAAGCAGTCTGCACCTGGATGAGCCAGTCCTACCTAAAACTCAACAGAGATAAAACTGAGCTAATGGTGCTGGGCAACTCCCCCCAAAAATCCATCGACTCTCTGTGGCCCCCGGCACTTGGCCCAGGCCCCCCGCCCAGGGATTCCATCAAGAGCCTGGGCATCTGGCTGGATATCTCACTCACCTTCGGCCCCCAGGAAATAAAACTTGCAGCCACCTGCATGGGCATTCTCAGACTCATACGAAAGATTTTACCTCTCCTTCCTTTCAAGGCCAGACATATCATGGTCCAGGGCCTCATCCTCTCCCGACTTGACTTTGGCAATGCCCTATACCTTGGATCCCCTGAATCCACCCTGAAAAAACTGCAGGTTATTCAAAACTGCGCGGCGCGGACCCTCCTGCGCATTCCCCGCCGGCAATCAGTGAAAACTGAACTAAGAGTACTTCACTGGCTTCCAGTAAAAGATAGGGTCAACTTTAAAAGCATGTGCATCGCCCACCGTGCCTACTGGAGGAAAGGGGCAGTCCTTAACCACACCCTGATCACTCCATACAACCCTAACAGGCAGTTAAGATCGTCCCTTGCCTTCCAAGTTATCATTCCCAGATACAAAAGAGAAAGAAGTGGAGGGAGAAAGTACTCTACTAATGCGGCAAGACTTTGGAACTCCCTTCCACTGCCCATCCGCTCAGAACCGAACATCCTGCTATTCCGTAAAAAATTAAAAACTTTTTTCTTCAGGAACTAATCCTGACCTGCCTCATCCCACCGTATTCAGTTCTAGCGCTAGGACGCCTGCGGGTAGCTATCGCGCTTTATAAAAGCGTATTCCATTCCATTCCATTCCATGAAGGCGTGTGAGAGTTCCTTAGTTGTTTATACTTAGTCTATCTAATGTTAAGGCAACTGTTTCTGTTGAAACCAGGAAGCAACTGGAGCTAATGCTGTGGATGGGGTCTGCTAAGTAAATAAATACTTCATTTACCAAGGATTTGTTTTTCATGGAATTATTGAACACTTTATTTTGGCGGCAAGGATGGGATTTGCTGATTTATTATGGAGAAAAATTGAGTCAAGGGAAATGGAAGAATTTTCGCACAGTTGCATAAAAATGCAAAAAAAATCTGCATTATATCATCCAGAAACAAATGGCACCACTGTGCACAGGATGGTGCATAGCATAAAGGAAACACTACAAGGTATGGGCTCCCAATAGTAAGGCCAAGCCACAGACCTAATAATAAACAGAACAATTGCCAATACTGTTGTACTCAATTCTTCTTATTCGTCACAGCACATTGGAATAAAACCAAACATGGGTTTTATTTATTTATTTTTTATTTATTTAAATTTATAATGCGCAACAGCTACCCACAGTGGGTTTCCCGGCGCAAGGGTAAGACTGAAGAAGAAAAGGACATACAGCAGTACCATCGGACAAATAACAGCAGCTCATGTTTTATTAAAAAAGTATGGTTTTCAGTTTTTTCCGGAAACTAAAAAGATTGGTTTCAGATTTCAGAGTAATTGGAAGCGCGTTCCAATATTTAGGGCAGAGATGATAAAAGGCTCGACCCCCCATCCTTGCAAGTTTGTATCTTGGAACAACAAAGTCGCAGTTTGTGGAGGATCTTAATGTGCGACTAGGCTTGTAAGGTTGAACAAGACTCTGCAAGTATTTTGGAGCCGTGCCCTGTTTAATTTTAAAAAGATAGCATAGGGCTTTAAATTTTATACGGCTGGAGATCCTGAGCCAGTGTAGATCTCGGAGAGCCTGAGAGGTCGATGATTTCCTCGGAATATTAAGAAGAAGTCTGGCCGACGAGTTCTATACAACCTGAAGCTTATTATTAGTTGCAACGTCTGCACCAAGATAGAGGACATTTCCATAGTCCAGGCGAGAGGTTACTAACGCCTGGACTACGGTTCTTCTAGTGGCATGAGGCAGCATCCATAGAATTTTCTGGAGCCACCGCAAGGTGGCAAAGCAGATGGCGGCCACCTTAGTGGCCTGCTGCCTCATGGAGAGTTTCTCATCCAAAAAAAGCCGAGGTTCCGAACCACAGATGTTGGCTGGGGAAGGGGTCCCATATCACTGGGCCAGTGTTGTGGGCCCCAAAGGTCTTTATGTTTCCCCAAAATAATGACTTCGGTTTTGTCACCGTTTAGCTTGAGCAGATGTCTCTGCATCCACTCAGCCATACAGGACAATCCGGACTTCAGTGTCGATACATTGTTACTCTCATTACTAGAAAGGGAGAAAACCACTTGGGTATCATCGGCGTATGAAAAAATGGTCAGCCCAGCATCCTCCGCAATGGTAGCTAGGGGTCTAACATAAATGTTGAACAATAAGGGGCTGAGTATGGACCCCTGCGGGACACCATACGCCAATGAACAGATGTCAGATGTGGCTTTTGTAGAAAAGACCTGGAAAGTGCGCTCACTTAAAAAGGAGGCAATCCAAGCTAGCGCAGGACCATCCACTCCCAGGGACCGGAGAGAACTCAGAAGAATGGAGTGGGACACGGTATCGAAGGCCGCGCTCAAATCCAAAAGGATGAGTGCTGATGTTTCCCCGCGATCGATACCGTGCCGCAAACTCTCCGTCACCCCCAGTAGGGTCGTCTCGGTGGAATAGTGCGCGCGAAAGCCGGACTGGGAGGAGTGTAAAAATCCAGAACTTTCTACAAGATGGTTCAGCTGAGTGTTAACATGTCTTTCCAGCACTTTTGAGAGAACAGGTAACAAGGATATGGGGCGAAAATTTGCAAGGTTCCAAGACTAGTAATTCAGTCTGAATAAATCATTATTTATTTCATTTACTTGAAATGCATTTGTCAATTACTTTATAACATTTATGCAAATTTTAAATCCCTACGATCAAAACAACAATATATACAATGAATAATGAATAAAACTGTACACATTCCAAAACATTCATTACTCTTAATCAATCAACACATTACACATTCATCCACTCACTCACGCAATTGTTCTGTTTACCATAAAGGAAGGCATACAATTGGTGAGATGTGCTGGAACGGATTGGGTATATGAATTGTGGAAATGGTTGGAAGTGAATAGACTAACTCCTAAGTACTACGGGAAAGCCTCCTTTTGAACTTTTGAGAAGTAGAAAAGCAAATTCTGGTTTGTCTACTGCCTGGGTTAAGGATTCCTTTGAAGTCAATGTTAAGGAAAAAGATGCTGCGTGGAAGGAAAGAATGTGTAAAAAATTATAGATTGGAAGGTGTATACAGAGAAGTGTAAAGCTGCAAAAAGTATTGATGTGGAAGTTGGGGACGTGGTCAGAGTGAAAGCACTTGCGATGCATGAAATGGTTTCAAAGTTTATTCATCCTATGAAGGTAATCAAGGTATTCAACAATGCAGTAAAACTGGAAGATGTAGGTATATGGAACCTTTATGGAGTTGTCAAAGTTTGCAAAGAATCTATGGATAGAATTGTAGGAGAGGAACATCTTAAGAGTGACGAAACCTTGGACAGCAGCAACATTGCTAGGAAGATTCCCAAGAGGATGGTGAAACAGGATTATAGATCACCCAGGAAATGTAAGGACTTTATAATGTATGGATAAGTCCTTGTACAGGTTTGTCATTTCTTTTCTTTTATTTGTTTTGGTCGTGTTTGATGAAAGAAGGGAGATGTGTGGTATTCTGCTTTGGCATGGGAGTGCACTGGAACACGGAATTAAGGTGTGTGAGAGTACCTGAGTTGTTAATGCTTAGCCTCTAGAATATTAAGGGAACAGTATCTGCTGATGTCTGGAAGGAGTCAGAGCTAATGCTGTGGATGGAGTCTGCTAAGTGAGTAAATACTTCTTTCACCAAGGATTTGTATTTCAAGGAATTATTGAATACTTTAGCTTTAAGTGACCAGGCTTTTTTAACACAATACCAACAGTTTCCTCATGTATTGATCACGTTTAATATGAATGAGAATTTTGCACTGCATATGGTTTGGAACGCCTTAAAAGCTGCATCCAGGGGATTTATTACCAATTATGTATCTGTACAAAAAGCAAATGTTGTCACTCTTACACAAAATTAAAACACTCAAGCATACATTTTACACAACAACAAAAAACATGATAAAGAAAATGTAACAGAACTCATCAAAGCTGATACAATTGAATAGAAATTCCACAAATAGGGCTTCAGGTTACTTATTTAAAGTTAATTCTCAATATTATGTAGGTGGGGAAAGATCTGGTACACTTCTGGTTAATTAACTAAAACTTTAAAAAGAGAAAACAAATGTCAATTCTATTATCACTTCACAAGAATCTACACTTTATAAAAATGCAGAGATTTAAAGATGTTTTGTTAAATATTACACAAACTTATACTCTCCACCTCCGAGGACCCGCTTGCCTCTTCAAACGTGGACATCATCCCGCCGACTGGGAAGGGTTCCCAGGACGCCAAGTTGGACCTTATCCTGAACGAAATACGCACGACGCGCGAAGCTCTGGAATCGCGTATAAACAGTATGGCAACTGGCTTATCCCTACTGCGGGCTGACCATAACAAATTGGCGGAGCGGGTCTCCGAACAGAAGATAGCGCTGGGCGACCTCATACCACAACAGACTGAGCATTCCACGAAATTGGAGAACATTGAGAAGCAGCTCAGACTCCTTTGGGACAGGGTGGACGATGCGGAAGGGCGCGCCCGCCGCAATAACGTCCGAATTCTGGGCATTCCGGAGAGAAGTGAGGGGAGGAATTCCACCCAGTTCGTGGAGGATTGGCTGCAAAAACTGGTGGGCCAAGAAGATCTTACTGCCCTATACAGTGTGGAACGGGCACACAGGATGCCGTCGCGACCTCCTCAACCGGGGGCGCCTCCTCGCCCCTTGATTGCACGCCTTCTCCACTATAGAGATCGAGACACTGTTCTAAGAGCGGCTAGGGAGAAGGTGCCGATACGCTTCGAGGATAAGAACATATCGGTATACCCTGATTTCACGCCCACAGTGCAACGTGCCAGGTCCACCTTCTTGGGTGTGAAGCGCAAATTGAGAGACAGAAATATGAAATATGCGCTTCTGTTCCCCGCAAGGCTCAAGATACTGCATGCCAACAAATCTCACTTCTTCGATTCGCCGGAGGAGGCGGAAGACTGGATGGAGATCACGCTAAACCCACCGGACTCTCAAGACCCACTCGCAGATCGTCGCAGCGGTAGTCGCAGGGGCCCACCGGACAGACGGAGCGACGCTTCCGACCCCGGACACCACCCTTCACAGGGTGCACCGACGAAAACGCAACCTTCCAAAGGTCAGGCGGCGGATCATTCGACACCGCAGATACGACTCACTGAGGAGGCGCTGGCCGCTCACGACGCGGGAGCGACCGGAGACAGAATCACCGTTACCACCGACACTCGCACTGAGGTATCTGGATCAGCGGACAGCCTGCAACTATTCCCAAAGATCACGGCCCAGATGGCAGCGGAGTTCTGAGTGACAACACGATTGATCCCTTCCAGGTGGTAACGTATAACTGATCCTCTTCTTCAGGTATGATGGGTTGCATAAGGGACCACTCTTTCGAGGGCTACCAGGCCCATGCAGGCCGTTAAGAGACAGTTATCGGAGGCCTACTACCCCCAGTATGCACACGAACCTAACTGACTTGTGCTCACGTTGGGCACCTTGGTTTGGCTCCCGAGCCCGTTGGCTTGGGGACCTTATTGTTAAGGGGTTACATGTTTGCAAGACACTCTCACCTTGTAGCAGCACGGAACTGACTTGGTCACCCTGGTGTTTCACTCTACCACATCACACGGATGGTTATGGGGCCTCTTAATGTTTACCAATTGTGCACCTGGAATGTGCGGGGCATGGGATCGGTGCACAAACGCCATAGAATTTTGGCTCAACTCAACAGCAGGGGGACACAGATCGCTTGCCTACAGGAGACACATTTGCACAATGCTGAAAACATTAAGCTACGCAAGAAATGGAGAGGGCAGCTCTTCGCTACCTCCTATCCGCGTTCTCCAGGGGGGCGGCGATTTGGCTCCGAAACTCTGTCCCTTTCCAGATGCTGGAACAGAGAATTGATCAGGAAGGACGTTATGTGTTTGTGCGGGGACTGTTGGACGGGGATGCCATTGTATTTGGTTGTGTGTACTCACCGAACACAGGTCAGGCAGAGTTTTTGTCAGCTATGAATGGAGTACTTGCGGGTTGGGCTGATCACCGATGGATTATTGGGGGAGATTTTAATGCTGTGCTCGATGTTACACTGGATAGGTCACACCCCCCCTTGCAGGCTACTGAGAGCAGGAAACAGGCAGACGCTCTAACACGGTGGGCCGTGGGTTGGGATTTGGCAGACGCATGGCGCAGCTCGCACCCACAGGAGAGAGAATATACCTTTTTCTCCCCACCCCACCGGCTCCACACCAGGATCGACCATGTCTTCTGCTCCCGCTCCCTCACGGACTCCATTGTACGGACACAACACATGGGGAAAACTCTATCCGATCACAACCCCGTTGAGCTCACTTGGCAGTGGGGCAGGCGGCTGACCCCCATCCCGACCTGGAGACTGTCTCCGGATCTCCTTGAAGACTCAGTCTTCCGGTCGTCCCTTTCCGATATTATAGAAACCTACTTCTCCACAAATGTGAACACAGCCAGCACCCGCCAGATAGAATGGGACGCTTTCAAAGTCTGTCTCAGGGGGGCAGCGATGACCACCCGAGTGGGCATGAAACGGGAGGTGATCAGGCAATTGAAAGAAGTGGAGGGCTCGCTTGCGCCCCTGGAGAGTGAGGCAGCGGGCACAAATGCACCTTTCACGCCACTGCGGGAGGCCCACATTAGACATGCAGAGCTACTGGAAGACCTGCGGCTCCTAGACTACAGAGAATACACGAATAGACAGCATACACAAGCAGATAGGGCCGGTCCCCTATTAGCCCGCCTCCTACGTGATTCCCCAGTTTGCCGTCCGATCCTGGAAATACTGGACCAGACAGGCAGCCCGACTTCCACCCAAGTAGGGATCAATACGGCGTTCAAGGACTATTATACCACGCTGTACAGCCCCCCCCAGCCCCTGTCAGAGACTGCGTTCGAGGCCTTCCTGAGGGACCTCGACCTCCAACAACTCACCGACAGGCAATGCAAGGACCTGAAGCGCACCATTTCCATAGCGGAAATTAGGCAAGCAATACGGGCTCTCCTGAAGAGCAAGGCTCCCGGAACGGATGGCCTACCGGCCGAATTCTATGCAACTTTCCTTGATCTCCTGGCCCCACGGTTACACTCTGTTTATTTGGAAGCTCTACGGACAGCCTCCCTGCCACAATCCTCCATGCAAGCGTTGATCACATCCCTCTTAAAGCCTGGCAAAGACGGGCTACAGCTGGCCGATTACAGACCCCTGTCACTCCTTAATACTGACTCCAAGATCTTGAGCAAAGTGCTGGCGTCGAGACTCGTGCAGTTCATACCACAACTGATTCATCCGGACCAATGTGGTTTTGTACCGGGCCGCAATACGGCCATGAATCTCAGGCGCTTGGCCCAGCTGATGCTCGGCAACCACGTGGGCACGAGCTCGGAGGGCTGCATTTCTCCGGATCTGAAGCAGGCGTTCGATTCCCTTAGATGGGACTATATGTTTGCCACACTGGTAAAGTTCGGGATACCACCCGAATTCATTGCCTGGGTCCGATTACTTTACACCCTCCCCACGGCTAGAGTGAGTACCTCCGGCCACATCTCAGGGCCCATAGCTATAGCAAGGGGCACACGACAGGGTTGCCCGCTCTCCCCTCTCCTATTTATCCTCGCCCTCGAACCACTGCTCTGTAAGCTTAGGACGCTGGCCCCCCACTGTGGTGTTCAGAGGCACGGGACGGCGCACATAGTGTCCGCTTACGCAGATGACATCATACTATATCTCCGGGATTTACGGGGCGACTTGAGCCCTATACCCCGAATATTTGAGGACTTCAGGGCAATCTCTGACCTCACCATCAGCGAATCTAAGTCCTATGGCTTCACCTTTGTGACCACGGGCTTATCTACTCCTCTACCCTTCACCCCCCACGTATTCCAGATGGCGGATACCACCTTCCGATACCTGGGAATACACATCTACAGGGAGGCAGACATGATGATAGACGGCAACCTTGGGAGGGCCATTAGAGCACTGAAGACACAGATTCAGTTCTGGCTAACACTGCCCCTCTCAATAGCCGGCAGAGTGGCGATCTCTAAGATGGTGATGCTTCCCCGTCTCATTTACCACTTCACCAATCTGCCGATCCTGATCCCAGCAGTGACATTTAATACTCTTGACACACTACTCACGGAACTTGTATGGGGACACGGGCGCAGACGCATAGGCCTCGCCAAACTACAACTCCCCTCCGACTCCGGTGGTATGGGCCTACCGGACTTTAGGGCTTATAACTATGCGTGCCAACTTCAATGGCTGGCCTACTGGGTGGCAGGACGCAATCTTCACGAGATCAATGTATCGGAGGATGAACATGCAAAAGGGAGGGTACACGCATTGCTTTTAGCCAGTCCGAATCTACCGAGAGACACCCCACCACTCCTCCAGTTGGCAGTGACGTACTGGCGAAAGGCATTAAGATACACGTCCCCCAAGACATCTTATTCCCCCACGATCCCGCTCTTGGGTATTCCTCTGGGCTCGGGAACACTCATGATGAACAAACTGGCGCCCTGGCATGACGCAGGGGTGTCGCACGTGGGTGACCTGTTTGGAGAGGGGCACCTATTATCCTTCGAAGACTTTAGGGCCGCGCATGGCGTTCCTAGGAGCTCATTCCTCTTACACGCAGGCCTTCGCCATTATATCGCACACAAGTGGTCACCTGAGGGACAAGAGCCTGTTACAAACCCCCTCGTAGCAATGCACTACCTCATGGGCAGGGGCAGTCATCTGACCAAATGGCTCACTTCTAGCATCAAACAGGGGAGGGCTATCACACTGTCACCGCTCCGGGCTGCGTGGGAGAGAGATATCGGCAGGCCCCTGAGAGACAAAGAATGGGAGCGTATCCTTCAGTTTCCCAGGAAGGTAGCTAGGAACCCCAAGTTTAAGTTTATTCAATTGATGTTGCTACATAGAGCCTACCTGACCCCACATCGCATACATATGATGTTCCCTGATGCTGATGGCAACTGTCCCCGATGTGACACTGATGACGCATCGCTACTACACATGCTCTGGCACTGCCCTAAACTGGGATATTATTGGACCACTGTCCATGACTCGCTTGAGAGGGCCGGTGCCCTGTCCCGATCACCTACACCAGAACATACACTGTTAGGGCTAGGACCGCCGACACGCACTAGAACCATGGCGACACGTTTTACAGACATGGCCCTATTAATAGCGAAGCGAGCAATCATGATGAGGTGGAAGTCATCCACACCTCCCAACCCTGAACTATGGAAAGCAGAGGTGATACGGTGGGGCAAAGCAGAAGGCGAGGCACTACAGCGAGAGGAACGCAGAGGTCTCCGGAAAACACAGATCTCCCTAGATTGGTTTACCACTTTGGGAGCGTTTGAAACGGGGGATGACGGAGACGATGATGAGGATACACATGACTCATCACATATGGGATGAGCGTTCAGACCTAGTCCTTTCACAGGCCTCCACAGACTAAGGTGCACTGTGATGATGGGGTACGGGGAATCCCGGACCATCGACTGTTTTCCCTCAGCCTACCTGTGTGTATAGACAAGGTTACATGTCAAAATGTCACGGGTGACCCAGAAATGAATACTATGATTATACGTATAATGAGAGAGTGCTGGGAGGGATTCTTGAGGGTGGAGGGAGGGCTCGGGAACGACGTGGGATTGTTCAGTTAATATGGTTCCGGACGACATAACGCAAAATTGGTGATTCTATGTATGTATATGCTTTGAGCAAGCACATGCATGTACCATCCTGATTACAATTGCGCTGCAATATATATGTAACTGCTCTACTTACAATGCTAATAAACAGATTTAAAAAAAAAAAACTTATATTCTCCACATACTACCCCTACGGACACTTTATTAAACGACTACTTCTTGTCCTTACATCAGGATATTCCTCTCACCTTATACATTTCTTCTTTAGATCCTTCGTAAATTAGGAACTTTTATAACTGCGCTAAAAAAAGGCTTACTGGTAAATCACCTGGACCCGATAGTTTAAAAGTAGAACTTTATTTACAATTCTCAAATGGGTTACTTCCCCTACTATATATCGACTTATTACCTCTTTCTCCTCTTCTAATTCCTCTAAAAGCTCTTTTACTGAGGCTATGATTTGACTCATTCCAAACAAAGGAAAGGATCTGATGTTGTGTCAAAATTACAGTCCAATCACTCTTATAAACCTAGAATGTAAAATGTTTTGCTAAAGCTCTTGCTCTTCTATCAGAAATATTCCTACCAAACACTATTGTTTCTGTAATGATACAATAATTCCTATAAATCTCACACTTTTCTCAAAAGAATTATTAAATCTACTAAACTACAATATTCCTTAGCAGCATTGTCTTTAGATGCTGAAAAAGCATTTGACAGGGTTAATTGGGGATTTCAGAAAAAAGCATTTCAATGCCACGGTTTTGACCCTAAATTTATTCATCTAATATTCCTACTGTCATCTTCTCCTTAATCCTCTATATATGTTTACGATACTCAATCTTTTATTTTCCTTTCTAAAGGGGTACTAGGCAGAGTTGTCCATTATCACCACTTCTCTTTATCTTAGCCCTAGATCCATTTCTATGTCAACCTATGTCCTATCTGTCCTACTCTGGTCTTCACATTAAAAATTAACATATTTAATTTGCCTCTTATGTGGATAATATTTTATTGGGTTTGTCATCTTCGGCATCATCCCTCCCGTACAAACTCAATTATAATAAATCTGACGTTTTACCCCTCAATAACTATTGCGTAAAGGGTCAATTCAAGCATACGGGACTGGCATAGAATTCTTCTAAAATTAAGGACCTGTGTATTTGATATTGTAATTCCCTTTAAGATTTTTTTAAAACAAATATCAAAGAATTATTAGACAAACTCAATGCTCATATACGAAATGGTTCCCTTTGTAACTCTTATGGTGAGGCCGAATAAACACTATTAAAATGATGCTTCTTCCCCTTATGCATGTTTTCTGTATGATGTTTTTTTCTGTAGACACGCCTCAGGGGTGCACCCGGGGCTATGACCAGGGGAAGAAAGCTTCTGCAATGTTGGATTTTGGCAGAGCAGGACCTTGTGGGAATGTTTAGGGCCAAACCCCAAGGACCTTATGTCAAAGCAGGTTTGGTTATCCATGGGAACCTTTTCTCTATTGGACATGGAGTTTCCCCCACCCATAAGCCACTGCCAAACATAATCGTGGCACCCCTAGATACCTTCTTCAGAACAATGCTAGACCTGAAGAACACAGAAGGAGGATTGCACTGGCTTTTGGACCTCTGGAACAGGACCACAAACATCAGAATGAATGGAGAATCCCCAAAGCCTGTACCTGCTCCCACTTGAACCCAGCACAAAAGAGTGGACTCTAAGGGGTAGTTAGCTGGCCTCCTGTTAATCAACAGGGACACACAAGCTGCAAGAAGTCCACTTACCTTAAGGGTCCATTTAACAAATTCCAAATGGACTTGCCTTTGAACCAGATGGTGACTTTCCCTCGAGTGAGTCCAGGTCCCAAGTGGCGTCCCTAAGGATCTTTGATAAGGCTCAGAATGTTCTCATCTTGCCTAACCCTCAAAGCTGGAACTTAGAAACTTTTTCAAGGATTTTTTTCAAAAGAACCAGAGACCACCACTGGAACATCGCAGACCCAGGGCTGGCGGTGTTGAACTGGTGGTTGGACTCAACTCTCTGGTTTGTCCGACTGAAAAGATTCTGACCTCCAAAAAAGTCTGAACATAGAAGACTTCATCAGGACTAACATTTAGCAGCCCCCCCGCAGACGATCAAACCTTCCTTGGCCTAATATTCAAACTTTGCAGGTTCAGATTTTTCCTGTTTTCGACATTGAGAGCCCTAATCTTCCCACCAATGACGAAACTCCCACCAAGGTCCAGCGCTCCAGCAAGTTAACGTTGATGAGCTCCTCTTCAGATCCAGATGGTACCTCAACACACTGATGGCCTAGTCAATGAGGATTTTCTCCTAGAAAAAAAAACTAAGTTAGAAGGTAAACTTTCCACCTGACTGAATCTGGTCCCTATATCCATCCCACACTCTGCCATGGTCGACCTTAACTTTTTATTTGAACCCCGTTTTGCTCAACCAGATTCCCATGGTAGGCACTTTTTGATACTAGAAACACCTACAACTTTAAAAATCATATCTCCAGATGCCTGGATCTCATTTTTGTTGTTTTAGTTTCTATACCTATTAAAATGTTCTCTATTTATATAAATTGGATTGGGATTTTTATTGTGCTGTATTTTCTACTTTTTAACTGCTTTGGTACTGATCAATGTTTTCCACGTTTCTCCTAAACTAAGTCTGTCTGTTCAGTGCTACAGCCACCATGGTTTGATCTCAGGTTTAAATTGTTGAGACCTAACTGAATCTAGTCAGGAATAGGGTCATTATTATTTGAAGAGGTCTACCATCCACTTCAACTAATAAACTACTTTAACACAGTTGTGACCTTCGATCTACTCACTGTAAAGAAAGCAGCCTTATGAAATGCAATTTGGGGCAAAGGAAACACAAAGGTACCCATTTGAAAGACATTGGGGGCCAGCCATAGCAACAGATGATGATCCTGAAACTATGAACAGCTCCCTAATTGGAGGGCAATTGGCCTGTGTGAATACAGCTGAGTTGGTCTATGGACAGGAAGGTCAGCACACTGCAGGTCTAGAAGACCTCAGTTAAGCAATTTATTACATAACAGTATATAACTAGTGTATTTCTCAAGAACATGCATTATTCAAACTTAATACCAATGTACAAATGCATGAAGGCATACCCTGACACATGGAGGCTACGTGCCCCAAACTTAGATTCCTATGCATCATTGTGAAAGTGGAATGACCAAAGTCCTTTTTCATAGAGCCTCTAGGTGTTCAAAGGTTTACATTTCTAAGTGTAACAACAAGGGAAATTCCTTTTCATGTCAGTGTAAGGTACACAACAACCACCCTATCTGATTATGAAGATGTATCATAGACATACCCATTGCAATGCTTAATAAAGTGCTGTTATTTCTGCATTTGCAAGTGATAGTGTAGAATGCCCATTGGCTGTTCAAATGTACATCAGGTTCTTGGATCTCTGCATGACACTTTTAGAAATAGGTCACTTCTAAATGTGCTAAGATTCAAAAGTGATGTGCATGTTATGACAACATCTCCCATTGTCTTTCCTTTATGTGTTGGTGCCACTAAAACAGTTGAAGATGCCACCGAACAAGTCGTTGATACTGGTAACACATAAAATCTCTCACAATCTAAAAAGGGGGACTCTTAGCTTATTGTGACAGAGAGGGCCATCTACAAAGTGGTAATAATCTGCCAATCCAGAGATATTTTTAAGTAAGGAACACTCTATGCTGTGCTTCCCATTTGCAAAAGAATATCCAAACATGCTAATTAATTGACATTTATTTCCAAAATAAAGTCTAAGAAGACCTCTTTCACACAGCTATCTATGTATGAATGGAATCGTAGTTTGAGCTCCAGTGCTCACATGATCAAGAAAATATCGATAACTCCCACACCACTGATGGACTGGATCTGCCCACGATTCGCTGCTGACAGAGTGGCAGTCCTTGGCTTTGCAGTTTCTTCCTTCGGTCCAGACTCAAACCCCTCACCCAGTTTCAAAACTAAGTGCTCACCCTGGCTACAGAGTCGATCTGTGGCATAGGTTGTAGTCTTCACAGGATGCCAGCTTGAAAACACAGGTCAGCTTGTGGTAACTATGAGGATATGATTTGCAATTATTCAGTACCACACACTTCTAGATGCTTATTCACCCAATGTGTTCACCACGTGGCACTTTGAGTGATCTTCATGAGCGCTCAATGGACTTGGGCACTTCCAAAACAAAGTGCATGTTCTGGAAATACTCAAACTCAGAGACCTCATCCTTTGTAGTGAGTAATGCAGGTCCTTCTGAGCTGCAGCATCTGTCTCAGATCATCCCAACTAGGCACCATAGTGGTCTCTCTCTTCTGCTGTGAGTCTTCCTGGTGCAAGGGCCCCTTAAATGCCATTCTAAGCCGTCTTTAATCTCCCTTCTTCATGTATGGTTCAGCCAGCCATCCCAGCAGACTTGTAGAAATGTCCCAGGTTTGTGGTGGTAGACCTGGTAAAGAGGGCTTGGCTTCAGTTATTCTAATACTGGAACACATAACAAGTTGTTGATTGCCACTGATGTGGGACCATGGTTCATGGTAGAGAAATCTTGGCATATAGCTTGAAAGGTATTTCCCATCTTTATACTAAAGTGCCACATTATAGTTGTGTATTCCGACAGCAGGTAATGAAAGTTTTAGGCATTTCTACTCATTTTCTCATTTCACTCAGACTGGCCAACATATTCACCATATAAGAGGAAGAAGGTGGGGTCAAGATGCAAGACTGCAGGCCGAAGAAACCCATTAAAAGGCACAAATGCATGGTAAGGCTGCCCTACTTGCCTGCATGTTAACCAGTGGGGAATTGCCAATCCAAAAACAAGCGGGATTGGGGAGACTCCAAAGCTTCAAAGACGACCTCTCTCTCCTTTCCCTCACACTGCCCTGTCCGAGTCACCACAAACGATCCCTGGAAAGTTTTGGAGACGGATCCCTGCAAATCACAATTGTTTTCTTTGTTCTCCTCCCTGCCCTCCTTATTAGGTACTACTAAAATATAGCATAGACAGAATGGATCCCGGTGTGGTTATGGCTACATGTGTCACACATGCTCCACTTACGTATCCTCTAAACATACTAACCGATAAACTTTTGCAACATACATGCCCTACATGGATGGATGAGGCACCCGATTTCTGGGGACTAGCAGATCAATATAAAAACACAGGAGAGGCCAAAAGGCCATTGTGTCTAGTGGGTGACAGGTAAAGAGACCTGACCTACTAAAAATCATATTGACTTTAAAGCCACATGAGTAGGGATGTACAAAATGTGTGTAATATGCTTTTGCCAAAATATTCTCTTCTGTCAATTTTTGGCGCGAGGTTGCATTTAAGCAAAAGCACAGCAAACGGTGCAGTTTACGTTATGTTGTGCATATGTGTTTGCAGGAAACATTTAATACAAATTGCTTATACATGGTAGTTATTACTGTGAATACCATGTTATTATGTGAAGTGGAATAAAGGTGGGATGTAACTAGAAATGAATGGATATATGTGAATTACACAAGCGTTATTTTAATTAAATCCATGCCTACATGTGAGCTGGCAGTAGGATTGCTCTTCTCAAGGTTCACAAACAGTGTTTGTAATTTGTATGTACAGAAAGCATGATTACAACTGGGAGTCAGCGAAATTGACTAACTTTTTTCAGTATGCAATATGAATATGGGTTTTACGTGTATCATGCATGGGTGTGGATGAGAATGCTACACGTTATCCCCTGAATTCAAAAGGTGTGCAAGAAACAATCTGTATTGTTCATGTTATGTTATAGTATGTTTTGCAGGTTTGTAGAGCGCACCTTCATCCAGGCACTGGGCAGCTGTGAGTCTAGCCAAACCTGTGGCCTGTACAGATATTTTGTTACAGGCTTGCCACGAGCCAGGAGTCACTAATCTGCATATGTATGTGCCACGAGGTTCAAGATATGCTGTTACACATTGGAAGAGTTCACTAGTCCTTGGCCTCAATGTACAAATGACGCACTAGTGTCAGTAAATCAAGTTCATTCTTTTCACAATAAATCTGGAAACAAATGAAAGGTCTTTTTTAACTTTTTTTCACAAAAAAATGATTTGTTCAGCCCCAAGGCAATGCGAGTGAAAGTCTTTAAAGTAGACGAGCATAAACACTATCGGCCAGACACTGGAAGACTCACAAAAATACAAATTAAATACATTACTCCTGAGAAGAAACAAAAATATTGGAAAAGGTGCCATGGAAAACATCAAATGAGCTGAGCTACTTGAAATAAAATTTGTTCCAAATTAACATACGATGAGGATGGAGTAGGATTACAACCATCTGCTCACACCAGCCCACCAAGGAATGGGCAGTGAAAACTTCAAAATATAAAACACATTGACACGTCCTTTGTAGTCAGCCTCAAGAGAACAATAGAAAGGTTTTTCTAACAGTAGCTCAAGATTGACAATGGAAGGACATCAACAACATCAACAAACCCTCTCTCTCTCTCTTGCCAGAAAACATAGTATTGGGACTTAGGCCCATAATTATGCTTTTGTTGGCATACAACACACCCTTTGCTGATAATTCACATTACTGTTCTGCCTGCTATGAACATTTACAGATCAAAGACAACAGTGAAGTTTGGCGCACACATTGATCCTGGCTGGATGGTGTGCCACGGACCTTCGACAGTCAAACGAGAATGTGTGTTACATTAACTGGCCAGAAAAATCCTTAGGGAGGAATTTTTGGACTTACAACTTTCAATGGAGCAACTTAATTTCTCGAGTATTATGGCAGCTGTAACACTAATTGAACTTGTGACGTATTGCAACACATGTAGAATCTGGAAGAACATTATGGAGAATACTTTTAGGTCAAATAGGAAAAATAGTCCATTTTTGTCTAGAGCACTATTTTCCACACTATGATTAGTTATGAGTCGAATTCTATGAAAGTTGCATTTCAGAGTGTTTTTAGATGTGATATGTCAGGTGGAAAAACACGCGCAGGACATTAATTGGAAACACCAACTCCAAAACATTTTTGACAGGTCCTAATACTACACTGTAGTATCCTCAGGTTGTATGTATGTTCCTATTCTCCTCTTCACCTAGCTGCTCAGCCAGTGTGAGTGTTCTGGTTAGAATCTTAGTGTGAGTGGAATGTTTGGATGCATGAGAGTTGTCAGTTGAGGATGGGCTGAGCAGCTAGGAGGCTGCTCCTGGTGGGGCTATTGTTATCTACATTTGAAGAACTAATAAACATCATCTACATATCTACCTGATCTGGTCTACAGCGTCTACTTGGGTCAGCTCAACATGTGGAAGTAGCACACTACATACACTTGTAGGTAGGTTAAGTCAGCGTTTGGGGCAAACATATCTTATCATATTATGAAACCAGTTGTAGGGAGGTGGTAATGTGTGGCGCAAATATTTGTGCATATTTATTCCACTGCATTATTCTGTTGTGGTGATTTCTGTTCTTTTCTGTTTTTCCACTGTATTTTTGCAGTGCACTGTTATTTTATTGTACTGTAGATGTTGTGTTGCACTCTGTTTGAATGTTCTCTGGTGTGGCGCTCTAAAATGTACTGCTTGTGTTGCGATTTTGTTTGCGTTACACAATTCTGTTATGTTCTTTTGTGTAATTTAGAGATGTCAACAAATGCTGCTACATTACCAGCCAAAAGCAGCATATTCATTAATGGTTCTCTGCCCTGGTTAGTAAATTAACATTGTTCTTGCTCTTTAACTATTTAGGATATCAGTCTTCTCAAAAATGTGTCGGGGACGTGTCTTAATTAGCACTCTACTTTATAAGCACGGGACAGGCACGTAAGACAAGCTCATTGTTAGTGGTTCCAGTGCAGAAATGCAGACTGAGCCTGTCTAAGTGTGATTTGTAAATATTTGATGTGCTGCGTTTGCGATGAACACTGCCTCCTCCTTACTTGCAAGGGACCCGGGGGCATATTAACAAGCCCCTTATCGCCACGTTATCGGCACTTTTCTGCCGATAACGCGGCGATATCTGCATCGCCCTATTATCAAGGCAGCGTTAAGTCAATTAACGTGGCTTAAAGCCAAGTTAATTGACTTAAGGCTGCCTTGGTAATAGGGACCCTTCCAAGATAAACTCATCGTGAAAGGGGGCGTGCAGTGGGTGTTGCGGTGGGCGTTCCACCGCAACACCCATTCACTTCGACGCTGCCACCTATTATCAAGCTTGGCGATAATAGGTGGCAGCGCCGAATTTAAGAACAGGTCAGACCTGTTCTTAAGGTGGTGAAACGAGGAGAAATGCTTCATTTCTCCTCGTTTTTGCTTTTTCCATTGTGCAGCACACATGGAAAAAGCAAAATGCCAAGGTTTGTTTATGTACAGGAAGGTGTCCCTTCCTGTACATAAACAGACCTCTTTTTAAAAATGCCAATTTAAGCAGCACACATGTAAGTTACAAAATGGCCTTTAAGCTTTGTTTATGTGCAGGAAGGAACTCCGTCCTGTACATAAGCAAGCCTTCCCTGCCTGCGCTGGCGTTAAGTTGTAAAACTTATCGCTATCGCAGAGGGAAACGCTAGGCTGCACCATATCCTTGGTAATATGGTGCAGCCTAGCATTTCCGAAGGGGCGAAGAGAGGCGTTAAGCTAAGGCGGCTAACACCTCTCTTCGCCACTTTGTTGCTAATATGCCCCCAGTTACTCTCTTTTTTTCCTTTGGCAAAGTACATGTGCAGTGCCCTTTACTGTATAAAAGTGCAGACTGCACTTAACTCATGTAGTAATGCTGCTAGTTCCAATTGCAGAAATCTAACAACCATCAACTATAGTCCCCAGTAACCTAAGTTCAGACCCAAAGAAACTGGACTAGCACTCTGCAAGGCACATGCGGGAAAATTTAGCAAATATAAGTAAGGCTTACAGACATTTCACACCCCCTGTGCTCTAAAGAAATTTTTGTTCACTCCTTCTGGACTAATGAACTTAGCAATAGATAATTCGCTACTATTAGGCACGGGCAATTTTTTGTACGCAGGTGTAATTTTGCTTAGATTTCGATTGTTCAGGTTTGTATATTTCACACAGTGTTTTTTGGATCACTTATTCTTTTTGCAATTATTTTGCTTGTTAGTGGCTGGTTTTATGAAATACTGTATTGTGGCAATGTCTGAGACATAGCAGAATGCTTTGTGCTAGCATCGTTCACAAGTGTTACTTTAGAAGACCAACGCTAAGCCACCAACCTGAGTGCTGCATGCCCCCACTGTAGGGAGCCGAGACAGAAGCAAGAGTAGGGAACTTCTTGTATTTTTTCTTCTCACTTTCCACTTTCCCCTTTCTTTTCTTTTTCACACCTCCTCCCCGCCTTATAAGGAGACAGTTGGATAAGGGGATCAGCCTAGCACGAACACATTTGTAAATTAGGACTACATAACGCAAAAAACCTGGGCTGTAACCCTGGAAATAGTTACCCATGATAACTGTATGTTATATGTCTATATGTGTATGATTATGTGTACGCAAAAAACAATTAAAAAACTTATGGAAATAAAAAAATGAAACTTTGAAATTCGTAAAATACATTTAATTGTAAGCATGAAAACATTTGCATGAGAGGCTAATGAGTACCAAGAATCCAGGAAACATGGCGGCCGCTGGTTAGGGCGGCGCGCGCGTCGGGGATCGACTCTCTCCCACCGCTTCATACCGCACAGTATCTGGGAGTTTACCGGCACCGAAGACTGCGCGAAACCACTCGGCATGGGGATCAAGGATTGATTTATGTGCCATGGTGACTTCGGACAAACGGGCTGTGTACGATAAAAAAAAAAAAAAAAGACGGCGCTCTGTGCTCGGCACTGATGTGTCAGGTCGCAGGTTTGGAACCTCCCCCCGCCTCGCTTCTGAGGTGGAGACAGGCAGCCGTGGAGCTACGGCGTGGCCGCAGGGTTAATATAGTTCTGAACCCCAGGCTTGACAAATCCCCGAACTCAAGAGCTCTGACGCCTTCCAAATCAAGGCTTATCCTTTTATCAATAATGTCAACCTTGGGTTTAGCGGATGTATGGAGGGAGAGGGCGGGCAGCACACTGGGGGTCTCTTTCCAGAATTTCAAGTACAAACATAAGTCGAGGATTGACTATGCCCTCTTCAGCTATAGTCTCAGTTATCTGATCACTCAGCTATCCTCTTTACTCTGACACATTCACAACAGATCAGACATACCTCTTGGTCTTTTGACCGGACGATCCTGCTTGAGGAGGTAGAGAAGAGCTTTTTGCTAGCTGAGTCTACTTCATTCCTGGAAATCAACCTAAACTCGGCTAGCATAGCAACGGTGTGGGATGCTCTTAAAGCTTATTTAAGAGGGTGCATAACCAATAGAGTCTCCCATAGAGGGAAGGTATACAGGTAGGAAATCAAAAATCTAGAGCAGGAACTGCGTACTATAGATCAGAGGTGTGGCCCTGCTGGAGGATCTACAGAAGATCAAGAGAATCGGGACAAACTGAAAAAAAATCTGGAAAGTGTACTACAGGGAAGAGTCGCAAAGAGGTGGGAGGCGAGTAAACTCTCAAATTTTGAATATGGAGAGGCGGCAGGTAAGGTTCTAGCCTGGAAGATTAAAACGGACCAAGCTAAAAAACACATCAGGGAAATAAGACGGGAAGGGAGAATCAATAGCCCGGACATCTAACTCGGAAATTGGAAGCGCCTTCCAAGAGTTCTTCCAGACCATCTATAGGGAGGAGATCACGGACGATCCCACGGCTAGGGACTCCTGGTTAGGAAAGGTTCAACTGCCTATGCTAACAAGTGATCAGAGCGACCGCCTTGACAAGGAAATTTCGGAAGCCGAAGTCAGTAAGGCTATTGGGCAACTGAAGCGAGGTAAGGAGGCAGGCCCAGACGGCCTACCAGGGGAGTTGTACCGGGTAATAGGTCCTGCCATAGTTCCAACGCTGACCGCCCTCTTCAACGGCATCTTCTTAAATGGCTCAATACAACCTGAGTCATGGAGTGCGGCGACCATAGTGCTAATCCCTAAACCTGGCAAGGACCCGACGAACTGTGGGTCCTACCGGCCGATCTCGCTCCTAAATAATGACTATAAGATCTTTGCAGCCATTCTGTCAGCACGACTGGGGAGCGAGATCGGCTCAATAATCCATCAAGACCAGAAGGGATTCATAAGGGGGCGTCAGCTGGCAAACCTAACTCATGACCTGGTCGGGGCAATAGACATTGCCTCCACTTTTTCTCTCCCCTTGGCCACTTTTACCCTGGACGCTACTAAAGCATTCGATAGGGTCAATTGGCCCTATCTGGCCGCAGTAATGAGAAAGTTTCAGCTGGGGGCCAACTTCTGTCGAACCATCAATCTTTTGTACAGGGATCCCAGGGCCAAACTGATGGTCAATGGTACTCTCACAGAGCCCTTTAAAATAATGAGGGGAACCAGGCAGGGCTGCCCGCTTTCCCCCCTCCTATTCAATTTATATATTGAACCTTTTGCGCAAACTTTGAGAGAGGAGCACAACATCCCCTCTTTCGAGTTTGGAGGATGGGTTAAGCGGGTAGGAATGTACGCAGACGACATCCTTATCTATATCTCAGACCCTGTGGAAGCTTTTCCCATAATTGTTAAAAGTGCAGAAGAATTTGGGCGGATCTCTGGCTATGAGATCAATGCTGGGAAAACCGATATAATGATGTGGCACATTTGTAACACACAACTGGTAACAACTCCTTCAATGCGCTACCTGGGAATAAAGATCACTCAGGAAATCGGTAACACTGCACAGATCAATTTGGATCAGGTCCTCCGGGAATGCCGGGCGCTCTTAAGAACTTGGACTTTTCTCCCATTGACCATACTTGGGAGAATAAGCTTAATAAAAATTTCCATTCTCCCTAAGTTCACGTTTATTTTTAACACCATTCCACTAACCTTTGACTCCAAACAACTCCAAGAATGCCAACAGGAAATTAATTCATTTGTCTGGAATTATAAGGCAACCAGGCTGGCCTGGAAGAAATTTAGAAGGAGGAGGGAAAAGGGAGGGCTTGCCCTACCAGATTTACAATACTACGCGTGGGAGTTTCAGTTATCGTATTCTAGGATGCTGCTGAAATCCCCATCTAACTCATCCATTTGGAGAATGTTCAAGGCTATACTGAACGGGGCAGACCTGCCACTTGATGGTTTTTTATTCAAATTTGGGGAGCAGAAGTTCTTCAAAAAGGTGAGGTTAAAGATCCTACATTCATCAGCAAAAGCCTGGGTGCTGATTAAAGCAAGAATAGGGTTGGCCTACTTTACAAACCACGCGCCAATTTGGGATTCCCCGGGGCTTCCTCCTTGTTATGAGGATATTCTTGCAGTCCCCTTGAAAGAGGCAGGGATCCTAAGATGGGGTGAACTGCTAGCAGATGGGGCAATGGTAGAATGGGATGAGTTATATGAGAGAGTAGGTCCAGCTTTATCTAGGTTTAAATATATACAGCTTGTCAGCTGGTCCAGAGAGTTGCTTAGAAAAAAGGCCCATTTGGGGAGGAGTAGTAATTTGGAACATCAGCTAGTAGAAAGGCAATCTGGGGGTAAAGAAGCAGCCTTTTGGTATTGGACCATATTGGAGGAGGTAGATGGGGAGTTTACCCTCCCCGACGAGCAGTGGGCAGGCGACATGGGCCTTCAGTGTGAGGATTTGTGGATAAGATCTTTCACCCTCCTGTACAAAACCGTTAAGCCCGCTTGGTTAAGACGGAATCACCTGTTCACGGTACATCGTGCTTACCTATCCCCGCTAAGGTCATCCAAATTTCAACCTGGAAAATGCTGTAACAAATGCAACCTTCCCGGTGCCTCTGATGTCCATATGTTTTGGGAATGTCCCCCAATCAACCTATTCTGGGTCGAGGTAAAGGTCACTCTGGACTCGATTCTTAAAACATCATTATCTCTTACACTACCATTGATCATTTTTGGCTTGGATGACAATGTTATTGGACCGGCTAAAACCTTCCTGTTCTATGCAATCCTTCTTGCGAGACGGCAGATTTGTAAATTTTGGGTCGACTCTAAGGCACCATCACACGCAGGCTGGCTAACGTCCCTATATGATACATCAAAGGTGGACTTGGCCAGACCCTGCAGTAAACGTAACCTCACCTTTTGGAACCTGTTGGTTCAGTGGAGGTAGATTTGTAGAACTTCAGTCATCATTCCTGGGTTGTTTTTTTTTCGTTTTTTTTCCCCCGGGTCCAATGATTATGCCTATATACTCCAGGGTCCAAGGTGGAGGTTTCCGTTCGAAAACATTTGGTCCCACAGGCCGAAATATGCCTTGATGGAGTTGGACGAGGGGATCGGCAGGCCGCCAACATCTTTCCCTTCTCGGTTATCCCAGAAAGCGTCTCCCGCCAGCTTCAACTCCATGTCTGGGGGCGGCTGAGGAATATTATCTTACCTTTGGCCTTGTGACTTGTGACATGTACAGTGGTTGGCGTGCCTTTCTTGGTAACGAGGGTCAGGCAAATGAGGACCAAAAAAAAAAAAAGCATGAAAACATTAACACACTTTTGCACTGGTTTAGGTATAATTTTTCTTAAATATGTCCCCCCTTGGGTAAGACAAGGGTGGCTTTATTGCGCACTCCCCCCTGTATTTCCAAATAAGGCAAAGAGGGATATTTTTCACTCCTTTTTCTTGCACAAAGGAATACTTTTCCCACTATTTCAACCTTGAACAAGGTTACAAGGTTGGTGTATATTAACTACCCTTTTCCAATTCGTGTGAGGTTGACATTCTTCTCCTTCCTGACAAAGCAGGGGACTAATTTAATTATCGCTTCCTGTCCTTGAGCCAAGAGGGGTTGGGATTGTGACTAACTGCTGTAGTCCTGGTTAGGCTACAGTGGTTTGGGCCTAAAGACCTTATCAATTTTTCTCTTCATTTCTTTCCAAGGTTGCTGATTATTGGGATAAAAACTAGGATCAGGTGAAATACATAATTTGTGTAATTTTCGCAAAAATTCAGAAATTAGGCCATTATGCCACATTTCACGTAACTACACCTCTGTTCATGGCAAAATTATAGTGTGGGAACAAGGCACACAACCAGAATAGGAGCAACTGGTATTTGTAGCAACCAGAATAAGAGCAACTGGTATTTGTAGCACTGGTATTGGTAGCACTTGTGTTTTTTGTGCTAGTTTGTTAACATTAAAAACTATGGACCGAAGGACTCATTTTGCATAAAAATATAGCACTACATGATGGATTTTCTCATTTTGTGTAATTATACAGAATTTCTTGTAATTTATCTGAAGTTTTGTGTATCTACACAAAAGCAAATAACACAAATTGCACACCCACAAGGAACACCCAAGCGCGCTTCCACTGCAAATGTACAAGCTGTTGTGCATGGGCATTGTGTTATTATGGTCTGTACATGCATAGTTCAGTGTTCACAGTAGCTTATTCTCAAGAACGTGTGATAACCAATGCAAAAGTAACTTAACGCAACCTTCAACATCGCAGTCTATCGCGGGAAATTACGACGTGTTAACCAAGTATTCAAAACACTGCGCTACCATGTGATAGTCTCCAGACAACGCGTCAAATGACCGCAGTAAAATTAACGCCACGCCGCAAAAAATGCGAAACACAAATGTCAAAAAAGCTGCGATGAGGCCAACTGTGATACAAAAATCAGCAAAAAACAGCAACAGGCCTGCAATTTACACATGTCAGGACACAACTGGTGCCGCTTGGGCAATCACATATGGCATTGCAGGTAAATGTGACTTGATAATGTACAAGTACAAACACACACACACACACGTCTGTTGCTGAAATGCCTACTGTCCCACATCAAATAGGCAGCACCTTCCAAACAGCCACAATGTACACAGTTATGCAGTCTGCATGAAAACATGTACAATGTGACAACATACATGCGGACACATTGTTAAACTGCATCTCCCTTTCACATTGCAGAGGGAGAATCAACACCTCCTGCAGAGCAGCCCGACCCTCCTTTCTCTGATGACATAGAGGACCACCACAGCTTCAACTCGGACGCCCTCCAACAGCTTGTGGACAGCCTCCGCAGCCCACTTCCAGGAATTGGGAAGCCCATCAGCTATGAGGAGACCCCCACCCCCTGCACAGACCACACAGCAGGCAGCACCCACCACCACGGCTGCCTCCCAGGACCCCCACGAAGAACACATGGCCTTCCAACGCCATGTGTTGGGGTGCCACGAGCAGCTGGATGAACAGGTGTGGGTGGGCTTCTACCACATGGCATACAAACTAGATGCCATATGTGGGTGTCTTAGTCCCATCAGAGACCACTCACGGTCCCTAACGGACACCCACAGTCCGCTTCATGCTCTCCAACAGACCATGGCAGACACCGCTGGCATCCTGACTCAGAGAATCGAACAACTGTCCAGTCAGAGTGGCTCCAGTGATGTCACACAGGATTTGGGAAATATGCGGAGGTTAATGGAGATCATGGAGCTGGCGAATGCGGAAAGAGCGGCTGCCACGGCTGCACACCAGCGAGTGGTAGCTGGGTTCCTCAATGACCTCAAAACTATCCTATGGCAATGCCATAAGGCCTGGTGCTGATGCATGCTGCTGCTACCAGTACATCCACATCCACATCTACATCCCCTGAAGTGTCAGTGCCACATAGTGCAGCAAACATTCCACCTCCGGCCCCTGAGGTGTTACTGCCACACAGTTACAGGAGACAGAACACCACCACCCACATGTGAGGCACATGAAACAGCAGAGAACGAAGAAGTGGATGAAACCGCCTTACTGATACGAAGAAAAGTGTAGCATTCATCTCCGCCATATGGCCGGTTTCTTCTTGGTTTTGCCCTCTCCATCATCACCTTCCACTGTCCCCCGATGCGATCTGCGACACTCACCTTGGACCTCGACATGGACTGCCATATTCTCTTTGATGGGCAATCAAACTGCGGATTGAACTATTCCCCTTCCTTTGGACCTGTCATTCCCTGACGGACTCTGGCTGGCCCTCCACGTGCCAACATCATCATCTGGGGTTTGCACGGCCCTGTACTGCTCTAGATGCAACACTCCACTGAAAGGGCATTAAACATTTATAATCACACAGATGTGTCATGTATATGGTCTTTCAAGCCCAGAGCCCCGGGTAATTGTACAACCCCTTACGCTGGACTGGCATATGCCAGACCAGCCCACTGCACTTACGCTCACAGGGGTGGACGGCAATGCTACATGTCTCAGGTCTTCCCTGTAATGATCTGCTGATCACATTTCTAGTTGTCAGCATGCCACAGCCACTCCCTCAGGCTGGTATACATCCACACCACACCCATCGAGCACACGCATCACAGGACATGTGACCATGCCAATAAAAAAGGCCCGGGCGCACGTGCTCGACACCATTTCCACTCTCTATCTGGGTGTGTTCGTGTGGTGTTCATGTTGGCCTGAGGGCCTAGGGCCCTGCGACATCACATTCCCCGGCCCAGAGGTGACATGATGGCATCCACAACAAAATACCCAATCATACAGGGTCCATGACTTGCGGGGCACAGACTTGGTGGCACCGGATACACTGCGGCCGGCACAGGCACACCGCCACGGGCGGTGACTTTCAGTGGTAAACAACAGGGGGGGACTTTAAAAGGACAATATTTAAAGGGGTCCAGTGTGCGTGTCCTATCAATCTATAGCCAAAATGATGCACAAAGTTCCCCAGGGGGTAATGTTAGTATGATGGGGTGATCTCTCTTCCGCTCTCTAAATAAAGGTATATCCAAGGGTCAGGGAAAGGTATCCCTTATCGGAATTAGGGATGCCTCACACAACTTGCTAGCTTAACGGCTGTTGTCATTTTGCCAGCTAGTTGTCTCGTTTCATCATCGGCTTCCTGCTCCAACGTCAAGCCGGCGCTGCAATGCCTGACGGGTAGCACACAGTGCTACACTTTTGTGGAGTTCTTTTGTTCCTGGCCGTTGATCGAGTGCGTGTGAGGGGCCCAAGTAGTGAAGTAGTGAGCGTGAGGGGATGTGTGTTAAAAAAGGTCAGTGTAGTCTACTCCGATCAATTTATTCATGTAGCTAACTACCTTGCTAAAATAGGTGAAGGGAGGGGTACCGGGACTCAAACAAGTTATGTGGATTGGTCCCGTTCAACCCTCGTCTGTGATCAGGTCAACATGTTTCATGCCCTATCGGCAATTCTTCAGGACCTAGGTTGTGCTCATAAAACTTGTGGTGAGCCCAATGTGGGCTGAGGAGTGTGTGGAATATACAACCTGGGGGGTCGAAGACCGGAGCAGGAGGAGTTCCTGCGTAGGAATCCACCCTAAAGGGAGAGAGATAAAATAGTGAATGTTCTCCGCAGACTTATCCGAATCGAAAAGTCAATGTCGTATATAAGTATAGTGACCCTAGACCCCTAGTGTGGATCGCTATTTGACGCCCACCCGGGATATGTGATTTACCAACTAGATGGAGAGAGAAGAGAGAATACTTAACATCTAAGAAAGTTTTAAAAGTTGGTTCGATTTGGCCATATTCGGTTTCCAACGAATATATCATGATTTAGACATATGACAGATTATATTGGTTGGCACTGTGAGGAATGTGGCGCCATATGAACTCTAAGAAAAGGTAGGGGGGGGAAGAGCAAAAACCCAAAAGTACTTCTCATTGGTGGACTTACCCTCAGTACCTGGTGCTGGTCCCCACAGACTGTTCTCGTGGGACCTGCGCTGTAAGGTAAGTATCTGTAAAAGATAAGTAAGGGAGGGGGGTTCTTTAGAGGGGGAGAGTTAGGAGGGAAATGGATTTTGAGGGGAGCAGTTGCATCTCCTCATGGGCAAACACTTCAGTGCTGCGGTTGGACACGACCAAGAATTCTACTGTGGTCTTGCCCACCACCCGTCGGCACCAGTGAAAACATACCACTCAGGTCAAGTTGCAGCCAGAGCGGAGACCCAGTGGATATCAATCGGGCCACCACAACCACCGCAGCGCACACTCATACTCGAACATTGGTTCAACATGTGCGGGGAGTTCCCCCCATGTCTCGGACTACGAGGTACAGGGCTGATAGAAGGCGGTAACCCTCAAGAAAAGTCACCGCGGTGGTCGGGGACCCAAGGGCGCCATGAGTCCCACACCCACGCCACCAACCCGGGTGAGGGCAGTTTCCTAGAGCCCCTGGGTGGCGGGAAAACAAGATCCAGAGTGCCTTGTTTGAAGGTCCATTGAGCCCGAATAGTGTCAGGGATTAGTGCCAATCACGACGGACCCCCTTACCTTTGTAGCGCGAGGACGTTACCTCTCTACACCTAATCCCACACACCGACGTGGCTCGGCACGTAGAACAGCTGGCGGTGTTGTGTGGTGTCAGGCGCCGTTAAATGGACGGCATCGAGGCCGTCATGAGGGGGCGTGTACCACTTTAGGTTGCTTGGCAACACGGTCAAGCATATCCGAAGTCCTGGTGCTTGGTAATGACGTGTATTCGTCATGGCATCAGATTCACGCGCCATCTTGGAATGGGGTTAGAAAAACTGTAGACTAACTGGAGTTTTAGTCATATCCCTCATATCGGGCGTTCAAGGAAGGGGAAGAATAGCATGGTAGTTTGATGTTTGATCCATAACGGTGGCAGGATCGGTCCTACTGAGCTTTAAGATCAGTCCGTAATTAGGTGGCGTGTACCGGTGTTGGTTGCTAGGCAACACGGCCAAGCAAGTTCTGGTGGTGACGTGTAGGCGTCGGCGCTTCAGATTAGCGCGCCATCTTAGAGTGTGGTAAGGAACTCAATAGAGTGCCTATATGAGTAGTTTTCTGTCCCTCATGATGAGCGTTTAGGAATGTAAAAAGTAGCGTGGTGGTATGAAATTTCATCCATGACAATAGCACGATCGATCATATCGATCGTTATGGTCAAAGGGGAGGGGGAGCAGTAGGGGACAAAATTTATGTCGGGACCCGAGGTGCTGGGGGTCGTTTATGAAAGGTGGCAAGTTCATCTCTAGGTGCATCATAGATGCGATGCAAGAATTCACTGTAGGGCAGCATATCTTGGTGTATAGCTACAATACAAAATCGGAGGAGTCATGGGACAGAATGCACGTTAGGACCAAAAAGTGTTGGGAGTTGTTATGCTGAGTGGCATGCTCTTTTCTCGATGTATCAAAGTTGCAATGTAGGAACCCAAAATAGGGCAGCATATCAAGGTGTGTCATAACATCTTGGGTGTAATCAAGTCGGTATGCGCTTTCAGTGTGTAGAGATCATGCCATATGGGTGCGCTCAATATGGGAATGGTCGACATTGAAACAGGGAGATATGTCATACTAGCTTAAGTTTATCTAGTTAGCATATTCCAGGGGACGGAGTCATTTAATCCCTCAGTGTCTAGATGTAAACGGTGTACCCATCTCTGTTCAATTCTATATAGGGCCTGTTGGTTTGATGAGGGATGCCATTCCAAGATTACCCACTGCATGTCCTCAGCAGCATGACCTTGTTGTTTGCAATGTTCATATAGCCGGGTATGGGTCTTGGTGCATCGGATATTGCTGTTGTGTTCCATAATGCGTACCTTGACCGTGCGTGTCGTCATTCCAATGTACTTCAAACCACAAGGGCAGGTCAGCATATAGATGCACTTGCTGCTGTTACAGTTCGTGTGTCTGTTCAGGTGCCACGTGAAGGTGTCTGAGAGTTGGACTGATTTTGTTTGAGTAGTTTGAGGACAGACAACACAATTGCCACATCGATAATGTCCCACGACTGGGGGCAGATCCCAAAGTGTGTTCTATGGGCGGGTGCTTGTCTTCTTAGGTCGGGTGTGGACCAATTGGTCCTTCAGATTAGTGGTTCTTTTGAAGGCGAAACGAGGGCGGGGGATGTCCAAATTCACCGAATTCAGAATAGCCCAGTGAGTGTTCACTGTTTTTTTAATGAAGGAGGAATTTTTTGTGTAAGATGTTACGCAGGTAATGATATCCTCTTTCTCCTTTGTGTGGGTTTCAAGGAGAGATTCTCTGTTGTTGTTGAGTGCTCTCTTCGCCGATCGTTTCAATAATCTTGTCGGATAACCCCTATCCTGGAGTTTATGTTGCAAGATGTTCGCCTCCCGTTGGTAATCAGTGGTCGAGGTGCAATTCCTGCAGAGCCTGAGAAATTGGCCAAACGGTAGGTTATCCCTCAGTGTCCTGGTGTGATGGCTGTTGTAGAGCAGGAGGCTGTTTCTCTAAGTCTCTTTTTTGTAGAGGGTAGTGGAGATTCCTGTTGGGCCCAGGATGATTCTGAGGTCCAGGAAAGGTATTGAATCTTCAGCGATGGTCCCTGTGAATTTTAGGATTGGGTCCTGGTGGTTGATCCATGTACAGAAGGCATTGCAACTGGTCCGGTCTCCTTTCCAAAAAATCAGGATATCGTCAATGTAACGACGCCATAGGGTGAGATTCTCAAGGAATGGGTTACGTTCTGGAGAATAGATGAAATATTTCTCAAAGGCGGCCATGTATATACAAGCCACGCTCGGCGCGAAGGTTGAACCCATAGAAGTTCCACGGATCTGGTGATATAGTTGTGACTCGTATTTGAAGAAATTCTCCGTGAGGGCTATGTTAGCTAATTCCATGATAAAGGAGATCGGGGTGGGGGATGTCCATTCTTCCAATCTCAGGGTGGATTCCACTGCCTCTAAGGTTGCCTGTTGGGGGATGTTCGTGTATAAGGCTTCCACGTCTAAGGTCAATAGGAGGTCAACATCTGCTCTCTCGTCCACATCATTGATCAAACGGAGGACATCTCTAGTGTCCTGGAGGTAGGAGGGAATTTTCTTTACTACTGGTTGCAAAAAGACGTCACAAAACTGGGACAGGGGTTCCAGTAGGGATCCTATTCCGGAGACTATTGGTCTGCCAGGGACTGGAGTGATACCTTTATGGATTTTAGGAAGCGTATAGAAGTATGGTGTTATTGGTTCCGTTGTTATCAGGAAATCAGCTTCCTTCCTAGTTATCCATTCATTCGTTTCGCCTTCGATCACTAGACTCATGATAGTGGTGGTCAAGCGTTTGGTTGGGTCCACAGTTAGGGGCCTGTAGTGGGTGGTGTTGGATAGTTGCCGTCTACATTCGAGATCGTAGTCAAGGCGATCCTGTATGACTGTGGCTCCCCCCTTGTCTGCTTGCTTGATAACAATGGTGTCATCATTGCCCAAGGTGACCGAGGCTTGTCTTTCAGCGTTCGTCAGGTTGTGGAATTGTTTGGTGTGTGGTTTCTTTTTGAGACTCGCAAGGATCGCTCGCTCAAAGGTCAAGACCTCTGGAGGGACCATCCCATCCGTGGGGGTGAAGGTGGAAGGTTTCTTGAGACCGGTGTCTTGGCTTGTAGGTTCCGGTTTTCCATCAAAGAAGGCTCGTAACCGTACCTTCCTGAACAGATGTTTGATTTCAATCATCTCCTGGAAGCTGTCTGGGATGGGTGCGGGGACAAATCCCAGTCCTTTTTCCAAGACGCTTGTTTCAGCAGGGGTCAGGGTTCTCGAGGAAAGGTTGACAATTAAACTCTCCTCCCTCTGGTGGTGGAGCTCCGGGTTTCCATCATGGTCTGTGGTGTCGACTGGTCTGGCCACTGGACTCCTTTCTGTCCTCCTCGTTTGC
The DNA here is from genome assembly GCF_964261635.1 of Lissotriton helveticus. Lineage (NCBI taxonomy): Eukaryota > Metazoa > Chordata > Amphibia > Caudata > Salamandridae > Lissotriton > Lissotriton helveticus. The sequence goes on from NC_136067.1 coordinate 1,536,125,809, forward strand.
GCCCTCTTCCTCTGCCCCAACCTCTGCCTTGAGTAGGGTAGGGGTAGGGGCCCCATAAGTGCTCAGCGGGTGTGCAGCCTGCAATGATGCCCCGTCCCGGCTGTCCGGACTGCTCAGGATTTGTGTGCCTTGTTGGACCGCAGTGTAGGCCAGAGACAGCGGGCAGCGCGGGCCTACCGCTTTGTGGATCACAGAGTTAGTGACATCGCAAGGGATGAGTGGGTGTGCAGCCTGCGATGATGCCAGGTGCACTGGTATGTCCTCTGCCATGGCAAAATCAAGAGCCAGAATCAAATGTGAGACCTGTTGGCCTGCAGAATGGGGCGGCATGATGTGGAGGGTGCCATGTCCGCGGGTCCCGGGCTTGGGGCTTGCACCGGCACGTGGGTGGCCCTAATTGCGACACGCCAGTGGTGGAAGGAGAGCAGTAATGCCTGGGTGCACAGGGGCGGGTATGCACCGCTGGGCGGCAGGAGGGGCTGGGGTGCATTTGCCTGGATGCACAGGGGCGGACAGGTGATGATGGCATATGCAATTGTGTATACTTTGCCAATCATGTATCTGGACTGTGTTTCAGATGATGGATCTGTTTCAGATGTGAGACCTGGTGAATTACACTACATACCCGCATGTGGTGTCTCTCTCCCCCTCTCTGTCTATCTTTATCTCTCTCCTCCTCTCTGTCCATCTTTCTCTCTCTCTCCCTCTCTGTCCGTCTTTCTCTCGCTCCCTTTCTTTCTCTATCTCTGTATCTCTCTCTCACCTTCGCTCTATCTCTGTCCTTTGATGAGCGCAAGTCACACGTTCTCATCTGGATTTTTGTCTTGCAGGTTGTGACCTAAAGATTGTCCAGAGGAGAGCCGCCATGTGTCTTCATTTCTGTTCTGTGTTTATCTTAATAAAATTACGATTGTTTATTTGAAGGTGAATGTGTAATGCCCATTTTTGTGACGACACATGCATGTCACCAAATGTGATTGTGCGACATCAGGCTGATTATTTGATACGTGTTTCATGTAGTTGATGTGGCATGTATTTCCCCAGGGTGGTTGTTGCCAGGGAAGGGGGGCTCCTGTGGGTGGTGGGTGTTGTGACCCTGTTGGGGCTCCGCGCTGCATGATCGTTGGATCCATGACATCTATTGCCCTTCAGGTGTGGCTCTGGGCTGGGCTCCCTTGTGTGGTGCAGGCTGTCATCTGACTATACACCAGGTCAGAGCTAGTGTTAGTTTCCTGCTGCTAACAGGGCTTATCACATGTTTTGAGTTCTTATCGCTGATCTGGCTGGTCGTTTAGAATGAAGCGGAGTGGTGTTGTTGCATTAACTCGCCGGTAAGTCCTTGAGAATATGCCCATCAGTCTTTAAACAAAATATACATACTTTGACACACACACACAACCCTCACCGTTTCTTGTATCACCAAACCAATAATAGGTACTGAATGACAGAAAGGTTTCTAAGGGATGTATGTCACTACAACGCACACTTTTACAACGCATTTTTTACAACACAACATCCATTACAACGCATTCCATTACAACGCATGCCAGTACAACGAAAATTAAAAAACTACAATTACAACGCATTCCATTACAACGCATAATACCTTTACAACCGGTACCATTACAACGCATAACATTACCTTGCATGTTTAGGTAAGTATTGGATAGTGTAGGGGTAAAATTTACTATTCTAACTCCAGGGGGTGCAACAGTAGGGTAAGTGTTGGATAGTGTAGGGGTAAAAATTACTATTCTAACTCCAGGGGGTGCAACAGTAGGGTAAGTGTTGGATAGTGTAGGGGTAAAAATTACTATTCTAACTCCAGGGGGTGCAACAGTAGGGTAAGTGTTGGATGGTAATGTTATGCGTTGTAATGGTATGCGTTGTAATGACTGCGTTGTAAAGACATGCGTTGTAGTGGTGTGCGTTGTAGTGTCATGCGTTGTAATGGTTGCGTTGTAATGGCATGCGTTGTAATGGATGTTGCGTTGTAAAAGTTTTGTTGTAATGGTAGTGCGTTATAAAAGTTGCGTTGTAAAGGTTGTTTCCCTTTCTGAGCCATAACATTATAGTTTCATTTCGTTCAGAAATTTTGAATTTATAGATGGAGTAAAATCTCCTATTGGAAGTCCTAGGATATTGCCAAGCAAAATAATAAAAGTTGGGACCCTCTTATAACTTTTAAGTCAGCTGACACACCTGCATCAAATTTAGCATGCTTTTGCATCTTCTTTCCCCAAATTTGGGACAGATTTGCTAAGGGAAGAGCAACATTGTACGGGTCCAAAGTCAGGTTTCCTATGGAGTGGGGTGTCAACCTGAACTGCAGAGATGTGTGTCTGTGAGGCAATATATTTATGGATACACAAACACACACACACACACACACACGCACACACACACACACACACACACACACATATATTTCTTAAAAATAAAGTTGAAGGAGAATTAAAATATATAGTGACAGTGGCTTCATCATAAAATTGTAAACAGTGGAATTCAGAAGGTAAGCTGTAAGCTACACCTTGTTTACAAACCCCACTGGTCCTACCTGAAACTCTCACTCCTGTTATTGCCTGAGGAATCTTGAAATGAGATAAGCTTGAGGAAATCATTAACTATGTGTCTAGGTGTTTTGACTGATATATGGTGGTATGACTAAATTGTTAGAATGTGGTGCACTGTGTGGTCCTATGATGTGCATTATGTTGCCACATGATGGCTTTTATGTTGGTGTATGATGTTGCTTGTGTGTACATATGAATCTAGATGTGCTGTTGCACATTTATATTTGCACATAAATGTGGGTGTCTTGGCATACAATGGTGAATGCAATGACCTATGATGTTGGTTGTCTGGATGCATGATGATGGGTGTGTTGGTGCATGATATTTTTTTGGATGTATGATCTAGGAAGGTGAAATACGATCATGGGTATGCTGAGCATGATAGTGAGTGTGTTTGATCTTGTTGATGACTGCTTTGGCATATGAGGTTGGTTGGATGGACATATGTTGGTGGGTGTACTAGTGTAGGACCTATTGGTGTTTTGGCATATAATGCATGTTTGTATTGATGGTGGGGGGTGTCAGCATTTGATGATGGTTGTGTGAATGTATAACATTGATTGTGCGGACCTATATTTTTGCTTGTATTGATGTACTACATTGGATGTGTTGGTGGATGATGTTGGTTGTACTAACATATGATGGTGGTTGTCTCGGAGGACAGTGGGTGGGTTCAAATGCCCGTGTGTGGGATGGTGTATCACAATGGGTGTGCTGGTGTATGATGTTGGGTTTGTTAGCATATGATGATGGGGCATGCCTGCTTTCCTGTAACCCATCTGTGTGCCACCCTGCCTCACCCGAGGCCCATCTTCGTGTCCCCATCACCTTTTAAGTCCCTCTGTGTAACCTCTGCGCATTCCTGCATCCCCTTTCAGTATCCCATGCCCTTGCAGTCCCTACTGGCTGTCCTTAAAGTGCTGCAGACACTGTGAGCCACCGTGACACGCTCCTTCTGCACACTCATAGTGCTTCTTTATAGCCTTGCATAAGCTCTGTGTGTCACTGGACACCTTGCCCTCTCCCTAGTGAAGCCTTCCTTCACCCCTGTAGCATCTGTATATGTCCATGACCCCTTCAGACCCTCTGCGTGACCCTCATCTGTGCTCTGCACCACCTGGAAGCCTCTCTGAGTATCGCCAGTCTGTAAAATTTAGAAGGTTGACAGGTTTAATTGTAATTTCACATGTAAGACGGAGGTTTTGTCTTTACAAATGCTTCTCTTTCTTTCATAACACTTCTGAAGACGATGATAGATGTTGACACAAAATTAAGGCCAATGCTGAAGGGGTGGTTATCTAACACTGCTCAAAGGCTAGACTCAGGTTAAAAACAAAAACATCTCTCACGATGATCATGGACATCAGGAGAGACTTTTTTTTAAATAAATGGTGCAGGGGTTTCACATAACCCCACCTCCAAGGAGGTGGGAAAATATGTCCTTTGAATAAATCGAAAATGAATATCTACATTATTTCACATGTTCCTGCATAATACTGAAACCTGATCATTCTTATTCCAGTCTGTGCCCATTGTTAATTATACATTGCTGGCAACATCTTCAACGAACTCTTGTTTTACAGACATGATATGCATTCAACAATGCAAAACAAAGCAAAGTAAATCTATGGCTGTTTGATACACTTGATCCATAAACAGGTAGTAGTTTCAAATTTTAATATATGCTCTTTGGCGTCCACCTTTGATAGATCTTTAAACAAACATCAAACAATATACAAAAAGGGATGTGTAAATATAAGGAAAACATAGTGATCAAGCAAGCCTTCTGTCCCTGAGGCTCTAGTCAGGAATCCAGCCAGCTATCCCTTGGAGACACTTCGGAGTCCTGGGTTTAACAGATGCATATACAGTCCTACTCATCCAGGCAAGAGGGCAGCAGCAATAGGTCAGTAGAGCAGGACAAACGCCCTTCAGAGCAGCAGCTCAGCAGACTGGCAGTCTTTTCAGGAGGACAGGAGTCCTTCTTGCTGGCAGAGTATTCACGGGTCCAGATGTGTACTGAAGAGTTAGTGTCTGGGGTCCAGTATTTATACCTTGGCCTTTCTTTGAAGTTGGAGAAGCTTTTAGAGATTTCCCTTTGAAGTCCTTATATGTCTGTCCTGGTTCCAGACTAACTACAAGGGATATGCAGCACTATGGGGTCAATTAGGATGGCGGACGGAAATGGGTACTGTCCGCCATGGTCGAGGAAATTTTACTCCCGGCTGCGCCGCGGAGATTCCGCGGTTGGGATTAGGATAATCATGTCACGAAACTCCGACCGCGGCGGACGGATCATAACAAACACCGTCCGCGGAAATGACCGCGGAAAAAAACACATGTACCGCCATACCTGCGAATACTCCGTGCCCGCAATTAGGATAAATCCGCCTGTACCATGGAACGCACAGCCATCCACGTATGCAGCGGAAAGAATGCAACGATAAACAGTGCATCACTGCGGAAGGCCAACACGCACAACATCCCTAACGTCAAACAAATGTCAGTGTACCGCAAGTACAAAAGCAAACATACGAACATTGACATGGCCCCCCCCGATACACCAACACCAAGCACAAGCCAGCATGACACGCCCCAAGTACCCAATAATGCACACTAGTCAACATGCCCACCTACCACCTGACTGCCAACAACCATTGAGACACGACTATAAAATGACACCCACACACTACCACAATCCTTTGCATCACAGAAATTGCTGCTAGCAAGAGGTCCTAATCGAGATACAGCTAACTCACATAGAAGACACACAACCACCACCCTACCACACCCACCACACAAACACGCACCCCACAATTCCTACACATCACACACCACACACCTGCACCCTCCAACTCACTCAACCCACACACTGAGCACCACACACCATGGCACCCAAAAAAAAAACTAAATTCACGGAGACCGAGTTGAAGGTAATGGTAGATGAAATCATCCGTGTTGAGCCCCACATCTTCGGGGCCCAAGTCCAGCAGACGTCCGTGGCGCAAAAGAACCACATGTGGGACAGGATCGTCACTCGGGTGAATGCGTCAGGGACCGTGCCGAGGACCAAGCATGGCATTCAGAGGCGGTGGCATGACCTGAAGACCCGGGTGAAAGGCATCCGCGCAAAAAACTATGCAAGAGCCAATCATACTGGCGGAGGAACACCCCCGGAGCCAATACCCTTCACCGATTGGGAGGAGAAGGTGCTGGTGATACTTCACCCAGAGAGTCTAGATGGACTTGATGAAGGAGAAGAGGCTGGTAAGTACAAACCAAGCCCCACGATCAGTACGACATGGTCAGGCTCACACAACTGAGAAGACACATCACCTACGCCCCAACCCATGCACGTCGGACACCTACTCACAAACATGTACATGGCTACCAACAGGCCCCCATGTTCACGGGGAGGGTGGTGGTGGTGAAGGCTGGGGTGTGTGAGAGGTCCAAACTACAACTCCCAACAGGCCCCCATGTTCACGTGGAGGGTGGTGGTGGAGGGTGGGGTGTGTGAGAGGTCCAAACTACAACTCCCAACAGGCCCCCATGTTCACGTGGAGGGTGGTGGTGGTGGAGGGTGGGGTGTGTGAGAGGTCCAAACTACTACTCCCAACAGGCCCCCATGTTCACGTGGAGGGTGGTGGTGGTGGAGGGTGGGGTGTGTGAGAGGTCCAAACTACTACTCCCAACAGGCCCCCATGTTCACGGGGAGGGTGGTGGTGGTGGAGGGTGGGGTGTGTGAGAGGTCCAAACTACAACTCCCAACAGGCCCCCATGTTCACGTGGAGGGTGGTGGTGGTGGAGGGTGGGGTGTGTGAGAGGTCCAACTACTACTCCCAACAGGCCCCCATGTTCACGTGGAGGGTGGTGGTGGTGGAGGGTGGGGTGTGTGAGAGGTCCAAACTACAACTCCCAACAGGCCCCCATGTTCACGTGGAGGGTGGTGGTGGTGGAGGGTGGGGTGTGTGAGAGGTCCAAACTACAACTCCCAACAGGCCCCCATGTTCACATGGAGGGTGGTGGTGGTGGAGGGTGGGGTGTGTGAGAGGTCCAAACTACAACTCCCAACAGGCCCCCATGTTCACGTGGAGGGTGGTCGTGGTGGAGGGTGGGGTGTGTGAGAGGTCCAAACTACAACTCCCAACAGGCCCCCATGTTCACGTGGAGGGTGGTGGTGGTGGAGGGTGGGGTGTGTGAGAGGTCCAAACTACAACTCCCAACAGGCCCCCATGTTCACGTGGAGGGTGGTGGTGGTGGAGGGTGGGGTGTGTGAGAGGTCCAAACTACAACTCCCAACAGGCCCCCATGTTCACGTGGAGGGTGGTGGTGGTGGAGGGTGGGGTGTGTGAGAGGTCCAAACTACAACTCCCAACAGGCCCCCATGTTCACGGGGAGCGTGGTGGTGGTGGAGGGTGTGGTGTGTGAGAGGTCCAAACTACAACTCCCAACAGGCCCCCATGTTCACGTGGAGGGTGGTGGTGGTGGAGGGTGGGGTGTGGAAAGGTCCAAACTACAACTCCCAACAGGCCCCCATGTTCACGTGGAGGGTGGTGGTGGTGGAGGGTGGGGTGTGTGAGAGGTCCAAACTACAACTCCCAACAGGCCCCCATGTTCACGTGGAGGGTGGTGGTGGTGGAGGGTGGGGTGTGTGGGATGTGTGCGACAGGAAACAGAAATGTCTACAAATCCATATGAACATGTAATGTCCACATTACTGACCAGCTCTATCTTGTCCCTCAGGTGATCGTGAACTGACTGGGGAAACCAGTACCCGGCCGCAAGCCTCGCCTCCCACACATACCGGACTCTCTGGTGACGATGACACAGGCAGCTCCGGTGCGGAGGATGGAGCGGGACCAAGCACACAGCCAGGGCCATCTGGCTCACAGGGACTCCCGGGCCCAACAACCGTCGCATGTGTGACTCCAGAGACACCTGCCTTTGTGATCTGCAGAGTCCCCACCACCACCACCACCACCACCACCACCACCACCACCAGTACCACCAGTACCACCAGTACCACCAGTACCACGACTCCTGCCTGTGCCACCCAGCCTAACCCAGCGCACGATGCAGGTCCATCGGCCTCACACCCAAGCAGGGTGAGTGGGCCACAAAGGAGAGAGGCGACGGGACATCAGGCAATCAGGCGACCCACACTCCGCCGTACAGAGGAAGGACAGCTACCCCTTCCTGTGGCAGAGTCCCTACAAGCCCTTGCCAGGTGCCAGGCGTCATACGACCGTTCCCAGGAACATGCAGATCGTGCACACCAGGACTCAGTGGACAACACCAACATGTTGCGCGAAATCTCGGGGTACCTTGGCCAGATCGTGCACATCATGGGCCAACAGACAACAATGTGGAGGGAATGGATTGCCCGGAACAACCCCCCCCTCCACCAATTGTCGTAGCGCCACCGCCACCGTCACCTCCACCTCCACCGCCACCGTCACCTCCGCCTCCACCGCCACCGTCACCTCCGCCTCCACCGCCGCCACCACCACCTGTGCCCCTGGCGACGGATGTGGCCCATGAACAACCTGCACCCCCAGCTGACTCTGTTCCACCTCAGAGACGGAGGGGCCGCCCGAGGCTGGAAGTGGGTGAGAGCAGTGTTGGAGCGCCATCCACACGCTCCAAGAGGGGCCGCCAATGACTTTGTCACTGCCTGTGCCAGACATTCACCCTGCAAAGTATCCTGTCCCACATAGACAATCATTGCCACTGGTCTGCTGGACTAGCCTGACACCCCCCAATGTGGTGTCAGCACGGACATTTCATCTGCCATTACCTTCAACTCCAACTCCCTCCCCACCCACTTACTTGTAAATATTCACCAGCACAAAAGCACAACCTGTAAATAAATTTCACTTACACACTCAATGATGTTTTGCCTCCATGTTTATTCACATGATTGCCTTCAGAAACAGACGTAAACAGGTTCAGGGATCCTAGTCGTACATGATCATGGCGCTGCGGGAGTGACCTAGGGAAAATCAGAGACAGCAAACACACGTCAGGAAACAGATTCACACACATCACAACACACTGCACAGCAACATTACACAAACTACGCTCATCACTAAAGCATGGGATGAGAGGACACACATCATGGAGACTTGTATGTCCAAAGAAATGAAGACACACATATGCAACCATCACAAACAAGAACACACAGCTGATGCACCCCACATCCACACAACACCAGCAAACATACATAAGGCATTGTCAACTGGCACAAGAGGTAGTTACTCACATTCAAGGGAAGTAGCGATCAATGAGCTGGGGCCTCTGGTCCACACCTTCCTCCTCACCACTATCCTCATCAGTTGACATGGGTGGGATGGGAGGCCGAGGAACTTCTTCGTCTTCAGGGTCCAAGAGCAGTTCAATGTCATTGCGCACTGCCAGGTTGTGGAGCATGCAGCAGGCAATCACGATCCTGCATACTTTTCCTGGGGAGTAAGGCAGGGCCCCTCCGGTCTTATCCAGGCACTGAAACCTAGACTTTAGCAGTCCAAAGGTACGTTCGATCACTCTCCGTGTCCTTCCATGTGCATCATTGTAGCGCATTTCACCCGCTGTAGTAGGATTACGTATGGGACTGAGGAGCCAGGGCCGGTTTGGGTACGCTGAGTCGCCTATGTAGGGGGATGACAGACACAAACATCACAACAAGATATGGTGGGTACCCCATGTCACACAGAGATCACAAGAGTCCCCACTGCACACTCACCAACAAGCCACGCTTGACCGGGTCGCAGATTTGCCATCAGTTGGGGGACAATGCTGCTCCGCATGATGTGGGCGTCATGTGCGGAGCCAGGAAATCTTGCACACACATGGGAGATGATGTTGTTTGCCAGGCACACCACCTGCACGTTCAGCGAATGGAAGTGTTTGCGATTCCTAAAAACCTGCTCACGTGCCCGTGGTGGAATGATAGCGATATGTGTGCCATCAATTGAACCCACAACGTGTGGTATGTGGCCCAGTGCATAGAAGTCTGCTTTGACTGCTGCCAACTCTTCCGGCCGTGGGAAATGTATGTAGTCATTCTTGTACAGCATCATAGCTCTTAAAACATCCCGAAGTACCGTGCTGAACATGGACTGTGACATCCCCCCGGCATATCCAACTGTGTACTGAAAGGTGCCAGTAGCAAAGAAATGTAGTGCCGCCATAACCTTTGCAGTGGGTGTAATCGAACCAGGATACGTCCTACGTGGCTGCAGATGAGGAGACAATTGTGCAACAAGCTCCATCAACCGACGTCGATCCAGCCGGAATTTCCTAATCACCTCCTCGTCAACCATATCCTCCAGCACAGTGTATGGCCGATGCACATTTGGAGCCCTCCTGTGTGGGAGACAAATGTAACTTGGGTCAACTTACAAACGACGCATACGTGTGCAACTCCATCACATGTGAGCCAACATTAGCAACAACAAATTTTCTAGGGAGAATGATCATATGTGTGACATCTCTGATAGTCTATACAATACGGAGTGCCCCTTTAACAAAGTGCAGCCACTTGCAACAGGAAGTGTGTCAACGCAACGTAGTCACATGTGAACCTTACTGACAATACGTGTGTCTTTACCCTAATGTTTAGTAGCCACATCACAGACACACATGCAAGTGCATGCACACAAACGATAATGATACACACACACCATGTCATCATGCACCAATGCCAACACCAATAATGTTGTGCATACGGTAATTACATGCATGGTGACACAACGTCCAAAACACATACACTGAATGCATGTGTACCACCACCACTGTAGTCACCTCGCCAGAACCACACACTGACAACAGATGCATAATTTGGCCATACAGCCGTGATGTACTGTGTAGTTGTGAAGATGTAATAACGTATGTAGGGTCACACCCGACGTCAACACGTCCAAATGCACATCTGTTGCCCATTGTGTGCCCACCGATGGGCATAGTATGGACACACATGCAGTAGTGTATGATATATGACCTTTCCCTATCACGCTCACAACCCTCATGACGCAACTGCACACAACACATCACGGTGCAGCGTCTGACAAGATAACATAATTGGCGCCGCCATGGCAGTGCACAACTTCCGCTACTTCCCAAAGGCCATACGCGGCCAGCGTCCCCCTTCCCATTGGCTGCATGTGCACGGACCGTCACGGGCACACATCGGCAACCGCACGTGCAAGCTTCAGGCACGGATGCTTCAGTTGCAACAATGTTCTATCACTGGCGCCACCATGGCGGTGCACGTACTCAGCGGGGGAGGTGCAGGCCTATACACCCTTTAGATGTACTCAATGGACATGCCAGTTCATGTCCCCTCTTACAGTCACATTGCATCATCCACCGTACACCGGCCGGAGCGGCCGGGCCAAGGACGGCCGTGCCGGCCATGTACACAACCGCCGTGCCGGCCCTGTACACAACCGCCGTGCCAGGCCATGTACTCAACCGCCGTGCCAGGCCATGTACACAACCGCCGTGCCAGGCCATGTACACAACCGCCGTGCCAGGCCATGTATACAACTGCCGTGGCAGGCCATGTACAGAACCGCCGTGGCAGGCCATGTACCCAACCGCCGTGCCGGCCATGTCCACAACCGCCGTGCCAGGCCATGTACACAACTGCCGTCCTAGGCCCGGCCTGGCACGGCGGTTGTGGACATGGCCGGCACGGCCGTCCTAGGCCCGGCCTGGCACGGCGGTTGTGGACATGGCCGGCACGGTCGTCCTAGGCCCGGCCGCTCCGGCCGGTGTACGGTGGATGATGCAATGTGACTGTAAGAGGGGACATGAACTGGCATGTCCATTGAGTACATCTAAAGGGTGTATAGGCCTGCACCTCCCCCGCTGAGTACGTGCACCGCCATGGTGGCGCCAGTGATAGAACATTGTTGCAACTGAAGCATCCGTGCCTGAAGCTTGCACGTGTGGTTGCCGATGTGTGCCCGTGACGGTCCATGCACATGCAGCCAATGGGAAGAGGGACGCTGGCCGCATATGCCCAATCGCAAGTAGCCGAAGCAGTGCACCGCAACAACAGGGCCAGTCATTGGCCCATTTCACGAACACGCTTCCAGGGCTGACCAATTGTTGGCGACGTATGCCACTGACACGTGCTGAGGGCCCTATATATGTGTGTTGGCCAAAATCACACATCCTACCCTGGGGACCAGTGCTGCCTGTGACCATCACCTCGACCTGCTGCTGCTGCTGAGCTGACCACCGACTGCTGCCTGTGACCATCACCTCGACCTGCTGCTGCTGCTGAGCTGACCACCGACTGCTGCCTGTGACCATCACCTCGACCTGCTGCTGCTGCTGAGCTGACCACCGACTGCTGCCTGTGACCATCACCTCGACCTGCTGCTGCTGCTGAGCTGACCACCGACTGCTGCCTGTGACATCACCTCGACCTGCTGCTGCTGCTGAGCTGACCACCGACTGCTGCTCTAGTGCCATACTTCGTGATCTTGCCATGTCGAGAGGCAAAGAGATCCGGTCTCGTCCCTTCACCGCCGCGGAGCTTGATGTCCTCGTGGACGGTGTGCTCCGCAACTATGGACGCCTCTACGGCGCACCCGCGGGTGGTAAGTGCAGTGTGGGACATGGTGTGCATGAGGGGGCCAAATAATCCTGCCTACTGCAATCTTAGCTGTGTACTGTGGGCTCGACATATGTTCCGGATTGTGCATGGCTGCTGACAGATACGTGTTGCCCCTATGTGTGTGACAGGCCAACTGTCCACTGACTTACACCCTTTTGTCTCCCATCATGGTAGGTCAAGCTGCACCTTCGCAAGGACGTGTGGAGGAGCATTGCACGGGAAGTACGGGCCTTGGGGGTGTGCAACAGACGACATACACACTGCCACAAACGCTGGGACGACATTTCCAGGCTGAGCAAGAATGTAGCGGAAGTGACACTGGAGATGATTCCAAGGACGCCCCGTCTGGCCCAACGCTCCATGACCCCTCTCATGCACCGTATCATTGCAGTGACGCATCCTGAACTGTCCGAACGTCTGAGTGTCGATCAACAGCAAACTAGCTGAGCATACTGTCTGTGTAGGAAACTTGTGAGTGCAATGCATGTATTGGTGCACAGACACAGTATTGAGTTCCGTGTTGCGTATGTATCTCTGTGATGCCATGTTGGTCCCATTGGGTGGGTGTCATTTGACATCCAGGTCCGCCATGTTGACACGCCAATTGCTTAGTAGTTGAGTTTTGAAGCACATCCCCTAGTGGTCCATGGCCCCATGGCAGGAAATGTGTGCAGATGTACGTGCTCCTGCCCTGTCCGCATGCTGTACATGTGTCACGGCCACCAACGCTTATGTAATGTGAGGATAACTGGTAGAGGTGGGCCGTGTGCAGGATGGGGGCTACAATTACTTTGTCAGCTATGGAATTTGGCAATCCTTGTCCTTCTGTACGTGAGTGTGCCCATGACTTACACCTCTTTTATGTGCATTTCAGCTATGACAGAGGACACTCAGCCACAGACTGAGGAGATTAGTCGAGGAAATGAGTCCGGGTCAGACTTCGCACACACGCAGACTGACACAGAGGAGGGCAGCGCCGGAGAGGGGGACAGGACCGTCCCTGAGGACTCGCATGTGGAGACACCATCGTCCTCATCTTCGGAAACTCTTGGTGAGCCTGCACTGTTGTCACAGACTGGGAGTGGGCAATCATCACCTTCTGTCGGAAGACAGCACACAGGGCCCACACTTCCGCCAACTGCACCATGTACTGTTCGTGGCCGCAGGAGTAGGGGGAGCAGAGTGGCGTTCGGTGCAGGCACCACTGCCCCTGCCACGGTGAGCCAAAATGCACTGTGTGCTGAGGCCGTTGATCTGCTGCGACAGCTGTGTGTGGGGCAGACCAATATGACAAATGCTTTCCAAGACCATGATAGGAAGTTGGGGCAGATGGTGGCATTCATGGAAGGGATGCATGGCGATCTTGCTGGTCTACACAGGACAGTGCAGTCATTGGCAAGCAGTGTGTCGTCTGCAATAGTACAGTCGCATGGACAGGGTGCTACTTCTGTTTCCCCATCTACACCACTGGATGTCTCAGGGGGTAGTGATTATTCTGAGCAGGACTCAAATACAGGTTATTGCACTAGAAGCAGCGTCAGGCAGCACGTCAGGGCACGCAGGGCACAGACCCCATCCCCTAGATCAGCTAAATCTGTTCACGAAGACAACGTCAGATACACTGGAGTACACACGCACGATCCACAAGTGTTGTTGGGGGACATGCCTTCAGGAGCTACACAGGCATTCAACACAAAAGGTACTCCCAAGGCAAGGGATACTCACAAGTCCATGGACAGTCCCTTGGACAAGGCCACTCAAAAGACAAAGGACCCTCCTAAGAGCAGGGAGACTCCCAAGGGCAGGCCCACAACAGAGGAAAGGGACCCTCCCAAGGACAAGGACAGTCAAAAGACAAAGGCACCTCCTAAGAGCAGGGAGACTCCCAAGGGCATGCCCACAACAGAGGAAAGGGACCCTCCCAAGGACAAGGACAGTCAAAAGACAAAGGCACCTCCTAAGAGCAGGGAGACTCCCAAGGGCGGCCCACAACAGAGGAAAGGGACCCTCCCAAGGACAAGGAAAGTCAAAAGACAAAGGCACCTCCTAAGAGCAGGGAGACTCCCAAGGGCATGCCCACAACAGAGGAAAGGGACCCTCCCAAGGACAAGGACAGTCAAAAGACAAAGGCACCTCCTAAGAGCAGGGAGACACCCAAGGGCAGGCCCACAACAGAGGAAAGGGACCCTCCCAAGGACAAGGACAGTCAAAAGACAAAGGCACCTCCTAAGAGCCGGGAGACTCCCAAGGGCAGGCCCACAACAGAGGAAAGGGACCCTCCCAAGGACAAGGACAGTCAAAAGACAAAGGCACCTCCTAGGAGCAGGGAGACTCCCAAGGGCAGGCCCACAACAGAGGAAAGGGACCCTTCCAAATACAAGGACAGTCAAAAGACAAAGGCACCTCCTAAGAGCAGGGAGACTCCCAAGGACAGGCACACAACAGAGCAAGGTCCATCTCCCAAGGCCAGGGACACACACAGAGGGCAGGTGTCTACTGGAGACAGGTGCACCACAGACGACAAGTCTGCTGGCAGGAACAGGGCGGCGACCAGGGCACAGGCAAAATCCAGAGACAACACTCCACCTAAGGAAAAGGCACATCCTACGGACAAGGCTTCTAGCATGGACAATGGCGCAATCAAGGACAGGCATACTTCACCCCTGGCTGCACTGAGGTTGATGTTTTCAACTGAACGCCAAACAGATGTCTCCGCGGCGGAGTCCCCCCAGACCTCCACTCCCATCCAGCCCAGTCAGAAGCAGAGGAGGGAGTCCCCTGTTGTTGCATCCCCCATTACACATGAATCTGAGTCCAGGCGGCAGGCACACAGCAAACGACAAGCAGGTTCCAGCACGTTCCCAGAAACCCGATCCCCGGCTGCAGATGCTCCACCTATGGTGGGTGATAATTCTTTAGAGTCCCCACCACTTGGCAGTCCTGTCCTGTCCAGGGTGCACTCACACATCCCTAAGAAACACAGACACACACCATTTACACCTGCCCACCCCGATGTCGCTCAAGGTCAGTTATCCCCAGCTCCCAGGGCCAAACTGCCTCCTGGCCCATACAGCCCTGTGGCTCATCATTTCAGTGGTCCCAGTGGCGCAGGTGCAGTTGACTCTCATGTATCAGATAGTGGCACTGTGTCTGTTGTTGGCTGTCATGCATCATGTAGTGGCACAGTCTCTGTTGTGTCCTCTCCTGTTGGTGGTCCTGGCAGTGTATCTGGGTCTATGTCTCACGTGTCAGTGAGTAGATCTGTGGCTGTGTTGCACACTCCTGTTTCTGGTGCTGGCAGTCTGTCTGGGTCAGTGGGTCATGTGTCAGTGACTACATAATAATCCACATTTGTATAGCGCACAATCACCCGTTAGGGTCCCTAGGCGCCGTCGGGAAGATTAAGCGAGCTATTGCCCAGAGTCGCATGGTGCTGGGCTAACCTGCCGCCGGAGCCGGGAATCGAACCGTGATCCCCAGATTCCAGCGTCAGTTGCCCTGGCCGCGGCGCCACACCTCTCCCTACATCTGTGGCTGTGTCTCACATTCCTGTTGCTGGTGCTGGCAGTGTGTCTGGGTGTGTGGCCCATGTGTCTGTCACTCGGGCTGTGGCTGTGTCTCACACTCCTGTTGCTGTTGCTGGCAGTGTGTCTGGGTCCGTGGCCCATGTGTCTGTCACTCGGGCTGTGGCTGTGTCTCACACTCCTGTTGCTGGTGCTGGCAGTGTGTCTGGGTCCGTGGCACATGTGTCTGTCACTCGGGCTGTGGCTGTGTCTCACACTCCTGTTGCTGGTGCTGGCAGTGTGTCTGGGTCCGTGGCCCATGTGTCTGTCACTCGGGCTGTGGCTGTGTCTCACACTCCTGTTGCTGGTGCTGGCAGTGTGTCCGAGGCAGGTAGTTCACGCAGTCCCCCTGATTCTGTGATGTGAGGTGCTGATCACTTCACTCAAATGTTATTTCAAATGGTGTGTCCATTGAGAACTGCGTTGCACTCTTGTGGTCCCTGGGACGGGTTGGTTGGGACACGTACTTGTGCTGCCTCTGATGTAGCTGCTCTGTACTCCACAATGCCCTGTTGATGTTCTGATACTGCATTCTGCCCTCTCACATGCTGCCTCTGATGTACCTGCTCTGTACTCCACAATGCCCTGTTGATGTTCTGATACTGCATTCTGCCCTCTGATGTGCTGCCTCTGATGGACCTGTTCAGTGCTATGGACTGTTGTTGCACTTGGCCCCTCTCACGTGCTGCCTCTGATGGACCTGTTCAGTGCTATGGACTGTTGATGCACTTGGCCCCTCTCACGTGCTGCCTCTGATGGACCTGTTCAGTGCTATGGACTGTTGATGCACTTGGCCCCTCTCCCGTGCTGCCTCTGATGGACCTGTTCAGTGCTATGGACTGTTCTTGCACTTGGCCCCTCTCACGTGCTGCCTCTGATGGACCTGTTCAGTGCTATGGACTGTTGATGCACTTGGCCCCTCTCACGTGCTGCCTCGGATGGACCTGTTCAGTGCTATGGACTGTTGATGCACTTGGCCCCTCTCACGTGCTGCCTCTGATGGACCTGTTCAGTGCTATGGACTGTTGATGCACTTGGCCCCTCTCACGTGCTGCCTCTGATGGACCTGTTCAGTGCTATGGACTGTTGTTGCACTTGGCCCCTCTCACGTGCTGCCTCTGATGGACCTGTTCAGTGCTATGGACTGTTGATGCACTTGGCCCCTCTCACGTGCTGCCTCTGATGGACCTGTTCAGTGCTATGGACTGTTGATGCACTTGGCCCCTCCCACGTGCTGCCTCTGATGGACCTGTTCAGTGCTATGGACTGTTGATGCACTTGGCCCCTCTCACGTGCTGCCTCTGATGGACCTGTTCAGTGCTATGGACTGTTGTTGCACTTGGCCCCTCTCACGTGCTGCCTCTGATGTAGCTGCTCTGTACTCCACAATGCCCTGTTGATGTTCTGATACTGCATTCTGCCCTCTCACATGCTGCCTCTGATGTAGCTTCTCTGTACTCCACAATGCCCTGTTGATGTTCTGATACTGCATTCTGCCCTCTGATGTGCTGCCTCTGATGGACCTGTTCAGTGCTATGGACTGTTGTTGCACTTGGCCCCTCTCACGTGCTGCCGCTGATGGACCTGTTCAGTGCTATGGACTGTTGTTGCACTTGGCCCCTCTCACGTGCTGCCTCTGATGGACCTGTTCAGTGCTATGGACTGTTGATGCACTTGGCCCCTCTCACGTGCTGCCTCTGATGGACCTGTTCAGTGCTATGGACTGTTGATGCACTTGGCCCCTCTCACGTGCTGCCTCTGATGGACCTGTTCAGTGCTATGGACTGTTGTTGCACTTGGCCCCTCTCACGTGCTGCCTCTGATGGACCTGTTCAGTGCTATGGACTGTTGATGCACTTGGCCCCTCTCACGTGCTGCCTCGGATGGACCTGTTCAGTGCTATGGACTGTTGATGCACTTGGCCCCTCTCACGTGCTGCCTCTGATGGACCTGTTCAGTGCTATGGACTGTTGATGCACTTGGCCCCTCCCACGTGCTGCCTCTGATGGACCTGTTCAGTGCTATGGACTGTTGATGCACTTGGCCCCTCTCACGTGCTGCCTCTGATGGACCTGTTCAGTGCTATGGACTGTTGTTGCACTTGGCCCCTCTCACGTGCTGCCTCTGATGTAGCTGCTCTGTACTCCACAATGCCCTGTTGATGTTCTGATACTGCATTCTGCCCTCTCACATGCTGCCTCTGATGTAGCTTCTCTGTACTCCACAATGCCCTGTTGATGTTCTGATACTGCATTCTGCCCTCTGATGTGCTGCCTCTGATGTACCTGCTCTGTACTCCACAATGCCCTGTTGATGTTCTGATACTGCATTCTGCCCTCTCACATGCTGCCTCTGATGTACCTGCTCTGTACTCCACAATGCCCTGTTGATGTTCTGATACTGCATTCTGCCCTCTGATGAGCTGCCTCTGATGTACCTGCTCTGTACTCCACAATGCCCTGTTGATGTTCTGATACTGCATTCTGCCCTCTCACATGCTGCCTCTGATGTAGCTGCTCTGTACTCCACAATGCCCTGTTGATGTTCTGATACTGCATTCTGCCCTCTGATGTGCTGCCTCTGATGTAGCTGCTCTGTACTCCACAATGCCCTGTTGATGTTCTGATACTGCATTCTGCCCTCTCACATGCTGCCTCTGATGTAGCTGCTCTGTACTCCACAATGCCCTGTTGATGTTCTGATACTGCATTCTGCCCTCTGATGTGCTGCCTCTGATGTAGCTGCTCTGTACTCCACAATGCCCTGTTGATGTTCTGATACTGCATTCTGCCCTCTCACATGCTGCCTCTGATGTACCTGCTCTGTACTCCACAATGCCCTGTTGATGTTCTGATACTGCATTCTGCCCTCTGATGTGCTGCCTCTGATGTACCTGCTCTGTACTCCACAATGCCCTGTTGATGTTCTGATACTGCATTCTGCCCTCTCACATGCTGCCTCTGATGTAGCTGCTCTGGTGTCCACTTTGCCCATGCTCACGCATACACTGTGATTATACCCCTGTTATGTGCGATAAAGGTAGTCTATCAAGTCTCGTGGTTTGTCGTTGTCATTCATGCTTGCGTACTACAAATGTGTATTTCTATTTGCTTCTCATCAGTGGTTTGGGTAACATGACACTCCCCCTCCCTACGTCACGACCCTTGCAGGTATTCCCCTCCATGCAGCCAATGGTCTGTGCCTTACCTGCGTCGGCGTCAATGGTGGGCCAAGACTAGGACGTGGTGGATCGCGAAGAGCATCGGGAAAGCGTGTAGCGCTGGGTCCATGGTGGCGAGCAGCTTGTGGTGGGTCTCTCTGCTATGTCTCTTTTCTTCGCTGTGGGGAATCCGCCGTGTTCAGACAGGTTGTATTTCCGCTGCGGTTTTATGTGTATTTTCCACCATCTTGATTTGGGGGACGGTCTTAGACGTCAGTACGTACGGCGGAGCCTCCGGATGTGTTCCGTCTGCCGCGTGGTCGTGTGTAGTTCGACGGCGGTGCGTGCTTTTCCGTCGCGGACGGAAATTTGACACGTTTTCCTATCCTGATATGGCGGACGGAGTGTCCGCGGCAGGCGGACACAGAAAAGGCTTTTTCCGCCTACTCCAGGGCCGCGGTGGCTCTTCCGTCCGCCATCCTAATGAGCTCCTAAGTGTGGAGACCGAATGCAGCCTGTTCACGTGTAAGTGGGGTTGTGCTCAGTTCTGCCCCCCATCCTGCTGGTGATGGCCTTCCAGGCACACGTAAGCTCTCGATTGTGTGTGGCTGTCTAGAAGGAATACACATAGCCCAACTGCAGACTGCACCCAGTCATGTGACCCAGAGCAGGCTCCAGGCATTAAATGGCTAAGGCAGGAAAATAGCAGCGTTTTAAAAAGGGCATATCCAGAATGGTAATTTAATCAGTAACGGCTCATGGAGGGGTGCTGTGCTGGGGCGGGGGAGGGGCAGGGTGGGGTGCAGTAAGCCACAGAATACGCCCGAACCATTGGTAGGTACATAAATAAATAAACAAAATGAATTTCAATGGGCACGCTGCAACGCCAAATGGCGGTGCAGCATGCGCAATGTAATTCATTTTGTTTATTTATTTATGTACTTACCTCCGTTCGGCCATATTCCGTGGTTTACTACTCCCACCCTTCCCCTTCCCGCCCCACCCCACCACCCGCAGCACTCCGTCCACTCTCCGCTACTGAATTTAAAATCCGACTTCACAATGAGATAGGCTTTTTCATTACAGTTCCCAAGACACCAAACATGAACTGGTTACCGGCTCCCATTTGGAAATGATCAATCAATCAAGTATTTATAAAGAGCTACAAATCACCCACAAAGATTATAAAGCCATGAAGTTGCTAACTGCTTAATGGTCATAGAAAGGTCCTGAGTCCTTTCCTAAATGTCTGGAGTGATGAGGAGGTCCTGAGGTGCAGGGGAAGATTTTTCAAAGCTTTAACCACCAGGTGTGAGAAGTAGAATCATCTGCTGTTGTTTTGACAGATCTGGGGGTGTCTGCAAGGAAGATAGAGGTGGATGGTAGGTGTCTGGTCAGTTGGTGGAAGGTCATGCGTTTATTGATATATGGTGTTCCATCATTGTGCAGGTCATTTTATGCGTGGGTCAACATCTTGAACTCACATCTCTTTTGGATCAGGAGCTAGTGTTGCTCATTCAGGTGGGGTCTGATTCGTGTCCATCTTGGGGACTCATGGGTGATTCTTGCGGCTGAGTTTTGTTTTGCCTGTATACTCTTCATGCTGTGTGCAGTGATTCCTACGTAGAGTGTGTTCCTCTAGTTCATCCTTCTGATGATGAGGGCCTGCTTGGCTTCCCTTCTAGTGTTGGCTGGGAGCCACTTAAAGATCTTGTGGTGCATGTGTAGGGTGTGGAAACAGTTGGATAAGACTGAGTTTTGCCTGTTTCTTCATATGGTATGTCGGGGCAGGAGATGAGCCGAGTTCAGCAGGCCATCATGCATTGTTCCATAGTGAGGTGTTGCTCCCAGAGATGATGACTTCCGTCTTGTCCGTGTTGAGCTTGAGACAGCTGCCCTTCATTAAGTCGTCGGAGTTCATCATACATCTGTTGAAGTTGGCTCTGGTGTTGCAGAAATCTTCTGACAGTGAGAGGATAGATTGGGTGTCGTCGACATAGGAGATGATGTTGACTCCTGATCTGATGGTGTTGGCCAGGTGCAGATGTTGAAGAAGGTAGGGCTGAGAGACGATCCTTGGGGGACACTGCAGATGATCTTCTTGTGTTCCGAGGTGAACGGTGGGAGAGGAATTCCTTGGGTTCTTCCGTTCAGGTGTGAGATGATCCATTTGAGGACGTCTTCCTGGATTCCAATGTTATGGAATCTGTTGATCAAGATGTGATGGGAGACAGTGTGGAAGGCAACTGACAGGTCTAGAAGGATGAGAGCTGCTGTTTCTCCATGGTCCAGGAGGGCCCTGATGTCGTCGGTGACTGAGATTAGGGCTGTCTCAGTGCTCTGGTTGGTTAGGAATCCAGATTGAGAGGAGTCCAGGAGGTGGTTGTGCTTCAATTGTTCAGTGGGATGCTGGTTAATTGCCTTCTTGAGAACTTTTGTTGGAAAGGAGAGCAGGGATATGGGCTGGTAGTTCTTTAATTCTGCTGAGTCAGTGGATGGTTTATTCCGGATGGTCCTCACTTTAGCATGTTTCCAGTCCTCAGGGAAGAAGGTTGAGATGATGGAGGTGTTCAGGACTTTCTTGAGCTAGTCGCCAATCGTCTTACTCCTGCAGTTGAAGATGTGGTGGGGAAACAGGGGTCCATGGGTGCTTCAGAGTGCAAGAAGTTCACAATGGAGATTGTGGCTAGAATGGTATGAGGTCCCAAAGGGTGAGCAGGTGTTTGATATTTGTGTGGATCTGAGCATGCTGATGCTGTCAACGGCGGGATGTTGGGGTTTGAAATTTTTTGTAGATGACTGAGATCTTGTCATGGAAGAAGTCCGCCAGGGTTTAGCACAGTGCTTGTGAGGGGGTGATGTCATCTCTGTGGCTGCGGGGTTGGAGATTTCTTCACAATGGTGAAGAGTTCCTTGCAGCAAATTGTGCTGGCTTCTATGCAATCCAATTGGGCGTTCTTCTTTGTTTCTTTCAGGAGGTGATGGTACTGGCTGAGTGCTGTCTTCAAGATTGTATGGTCTCCTTTCTCTTTGCTGGTGCACCATACACTTTCTAGTTGCCGGCAGTTGCATTTGGTCGATTTCAGCTCTGCGGTGAACCAGCTGACTCTTCTGCTATTTGTTTGTAATAATCACGTAATAGATGGAATAAGGTAACTCCACTGTTAGCATATGGGAGAGGAAGGCTTTGCAGTAGCGAAAAACAAATTGTGGTATCCTCTTGGAGTCATGGGTTTGACCCTACCTATTGTCCTTGAAGAATATGCTAGAATAGTAGAATGTTGGCACACAACGATTCTATGTTGAGCTTAAGACTAGTATTATCTTCTGAAGTGACAGTAGCTGATTCAGGGGTGGCTGAGGTGTATGAATAAAGGCTTTTACACCACTTCTACAGCTCCTCTCATCTTTTAATATTAATGAGGGAATACAACAATGGTGATGGAGGATGGGATCTGATGGCATCTGGAGACATACACCTCAACACACTGAGAAGAGTGACTCCCAAGGACTAAATGTGTTGATGGGCTGTTAAGTGTACCCGGGTGCTCTTCATGTCCAGTGAAGTCTGTAATGACCACATTAGTGATGGGAACTCCAAGGAGAGTCGTGAGTACTAGTGAAGAAGAGACCACTGTTTTCAATATATATCGCATTTATATGGCGGTGAGGAACCGGAAGGTGCAAAGCGCTATTATAACTGTTACCTTTACGATTGAAGTGTGTGGAGAAGCTTTGTAACTGTGCAAATCACGCATCGTGTTTTCTAAGATCTGCTGGAAGAGTGTAAGGGCACAAGTACCTCTGCACAGCCAAAATATTAAGGCTCCCCATGAACTATAAGAAAGTTGGTGCTTCAGGCGATTACAAGAGACAGTGTGTTTGCCCTTCACTATGACCACACTAATGGCATTCTCTGGGAAAACGCAGTGTGCATGCATCATATGAAGAGCCTGTTAGAGATTTGTTAGAGCCTTTCCTAAAGCGACATGCTAGAGCATTAACTATACTCATTGCCTTTGCTCCTTTAACGGGCTCCGTTAAACACTAAGAGGGAGCCCAACCTACACAGCCTATCTATTCTGGTGTTCTTTCTTGCCAGTTCTACAAGGACAAACCCAGTGCAAATTGACACAGAGTGGCAGTGGTGCTGTTCCTTGTTGTTTTTATAAAATAGAGTGAGCCTGTGAGAGCAGGTACAGAGTGGCAGTTTTGCTGTTCCTTGCTGCTTCTCCATTCTCTGTTTCACTGCCCTTGATGTAATTTTCCCTGGGGGGACAGTGTGTAACGCAGTAAAGCGCAACAGTGACATTATATTGGAAGAGCGAGTAGAACATTTACGGCTTCCTTGTGCATTTTGCTTCTTTGTGCCTGGTCTGGAGGGATTAGTGGAAAAACCAGGAGAAGTCTCCTCACTGAGAGAAACTCTGACTGGATTCTTCCTTACAGGAACTGTTAACAGAGCACAGAGGTGTACTTTCAGTTTTTCAAGCGCTCGGATTGTTGACAGCAACCCCCATGGTCTTGAAGTTATAATGCTTTCACAGAGAGTATTTTACACATGCAATGATTTCCAATTAAAAAACTTTTCTGTCTATGCTTATCCTAACTTTCCTTTCCAGGCTATTTAAAGATAGATTACAGTATAATATTTATAAGTATTATTTAAACTAACTACCATGTCTATTAATGGAGAGTTTAAAGAAAAGCATAAACAATGAAAGTTCATAATGCAGCATGTCACACATTCGCTATTTTTGTCATCCCCGGGGGAACCATCTCTAACATGGAAAAAGTAGAAAAAGGTATTCCACAATTATTCTGTAGTATGTGGCCCAAATTTAGGCCTATAAAGAAAAATAGCACTATTACTGTCACAACTCGCTCCCTGCGTTCTTCTGTCCACCACCAGGGGGCGGAGCTGTGGGACTCTCCAGTGTTCTAATAAGCTTCCACACTCTCCCCTTCATTGACATACTGACTTCCAGTAATTTGGACTCTACTTGGAAATGGCCATTCATTCCCAATCCATGCCGGGTTTTGTGGAAGCCAGCCTGCTCACTCTTGAAGCCAGTCTGCTCATGCCTGAAACTCCAGTACCTAGGCTAGAATTGCCTGCTCACTGCTCCGTCTCCACCCCTGCAGGCCAAGGATGGGTGGAGGAATTCAGCTCACCTGTGTCTGGCTGCTGCTAGCCTGCTCACACTTGATTCATGTGATTACTGTGAGCTCTTTTAAGCCCCAGCTCCCTTCAGTCCAAGGTTGGTCAATGTAGCTGTGTACCGGTAAGACCAAACCTAGTTTTCTAAACTTTTGTTATCCTTGTTTCCAGACTTCCTGAGCTACAGCTATTCCTTGTGCATGAATTAGCACTTCCTGCAGTGTTACCTTGTTTCCTGAGTTCCTGGGCTATAGTTATTATTTGTTCCCGAGCTTCAGCGATTCCTTGTTCCTGATTTGTACTGCTTGCACTGCTATCTTGACTTTGTGTTTCCTGAGCTTTAGCTAATTCATGATCCTGAACTAGCACTGCCTGCAGTGCTACCTTGGCTCTTGAGCTTTTGCTCAATTCTTGTTTCTGCTCCAGCACAGCCTTCAGTGCTACCGTGTTTTCTTGTCTCCTGTTTCAATACTGTTCTAGTATACCCTTGTAGCCTTCCCTTTTCTTTATCCTTTCCCAGTCCCTGCCCTTCTTCCCATTTCCTTGGTTCCAGTTCCTACTTTACTGTCTTTCAATTCCTGTTGTCTTGCTTCTATTACCTTGCATGTTTCTTACTTGTTTTCTGCCAAGTGTGCCCTGGGATTTCCTTCCTTTCATGTTAAGCACTCCTCCTTGCTAGCTCCTTGTCTATTGTGCTTGTATTTAGTTCTACCCCTAGGCTGTTAAAGCCTTGTGTGTTCCTGTTTGATCGCCAGGATCTGTGTGCACAGCAGACAACCTAGGTGGTGTTTCTTGTTCACTGTGAGCATTGTCTTTGAGTTACATTTATAACATCACCATAGGTATCAGATCCACAGACCATGCCTTTGCATGCATGTCCTATATGTGGGTATTTGCAGTCAGTATCTATAACAGCAATTGTGGGTGAGGAATTTACTGAGCTTCAGTCTTACCGTGTGGAGATCCCAATTGTTTTGCCAAACATTCCCTTTATTGTTAATGTTGTTGTGTGTGTGTATATTTATATGTTTATATGTCTGCACATCCATCCTGGGTGTCGTTATTCTGAATGTTAAATTGTCTCTTAAGTGCCCATCCTTTGAGTCTTAGGCATCGTGTTAACTTTCACAGGCTTCCCCTTTGGATCCCTATTCTCCTTTGACTTCCTCTGTGATCTTGGGCAGCACTGTACTCCTCCTTCTGAGTACATTTTCTACCGAGTTCCCAGTCCTTCCCCAAGTCCCTGACTGTGTTCCCGACATAGTCCAGGACAATCCCTGATAATTACAAGATTACCTAGGAGCAGAAGGACAAGAAGTTTTAGAGCACTTACCAGCACACAGTTTGATGAGTCCAGGGGACTAAATGAATATGAAATACATTTAAAGAAATTAGACAATCAGTTCTTGCCCAAAGTTGGCACAATAATGGAACATTACCATTTTAGGGACAGTAATCAAAAAGCAGGTGAAAACGTTTAAGTTTTTCTCAGAATTGCGTACATTAGCAGCCAGTTGTAAGTTTGGTGCAACAGCTGACAAACACATAAAAGGTCAGTTTCTATTAACATGTATGTTAGAAATGGCGATTTCCGGTTGGCTAAGGCTTGCGCCAAAGCCAGGCAGAAACCACTGCTCTAGTCAGGGCAAGGGAGTTACACACCAAGGATAACCCCTGCTCACCCTCTAGGTAACGTGACACGAGCAGTAAGGCTAATCTCGGAGGTAATGTAGGTTAAGTATTTGTGCACGCACCCACCAGCAGCAACATCCCAGGGCCCACCACAAAGGAAACTCCACACAAGGTTATATATAAAAATAGCCTTTGTATTATACCAAACACATTAGATAATGAACACACACTTTACAATGTGCCACTGGCACGGGCAGAATTTACAGGGGATTATGTACACGGGACAGGGCCACGTGGGCAACTGTCAGGAATAAGCACTTTTAGAACTAGCACTTGGTAGAATTAGCACTTTGTAGAAATAACGCTTAGCACATAGAACATATAATAACTATAGCACCAAATAACAAATGTAGCACACAACCAGTAACCACTGGTAAATTGTAAGTACCACCTACGCATTCCTAAACACCTTAGGCAAACATCACGCAGGGAATCATGAACTCACTAGCATAACCTATACTAGGAAAAACAACCTCCTAAGCATAAACATACACTTAGAGGTATAGGCATAAAGCATTACACATGATGCAGAAATCAAAATTAGGCAGGTTATCACATTTGCGCAAAAGATCACATAGGGCATAGGCATGTACCCCACGCAAAGGCACAACACATGGAACTGTCCCCAGGCCAACTTGGCCTTTCAGGGTCTGAAACGCCCCGTGTCCAGCAAAGACAGGGCAGGCTGCGCAGGCAGCCAACAGAAATGCGCCAGTGGGACAAGCCTAAACGTAGCAGCTGCCCACTAAGTGCTGGGCAGCTGTAGGACCTGAGCCTGGCCCCAGCGTGCATCCTGGCTCTTCTTCTGGGCTCTAATTAGCAAATGCCTTCAGCGCTGGGGCCTCGTGGGCTTGAAAGAACTGTGTTCCCGGGAGCCTTGTGGGCTCTGAAGAAACAAATGGGGCCTCAGGGGCCTCGTGGTTTGAAAGAAAATGCTGCCCACTGTGGGGGGAGCAGCCGCTGCCAGCCAGGGCCGCTCTATCTCCCGAAATGCCCCCCAAATGTTGGGATTAACGTTGGGGCCTCTCGGGCTTGAAAATACAACCTGCCCCCGTCGTTGGAGTCCCCCCTCTGAGGACTCAGGAACAAAAGGAAATGCCCAGCTTCGTTGAAGTCCAGCTCGGGGGACTCACGAGACAATGCCCCCCGGAGCCCTCATGGGCTCTAAATACATCTGTGCCTCCTCCCGGCACTATGCATCATGCCCGGAGCTTCCCCTGGCCATCTCCAGGCCCGCGCCCGTCACTCACCAGCTTCTCCAGGCTCCTTCTGCTGATGGGGGGCGGCGGAGACGGAGGCTGTGGCGGCTGGGTTGGCGGCTTCTCTGTGGAGCCTCCGAGGCTCCCAGCGGCTAGGCGGCAGGCAATCTTCTTCCCGGGGACAGGAGCGCGGGGTGGGCTCCCGTCCGCTTCCTGTCCCTTTGGCTTGCCTGCACTTCCGGGTCTCTGGCAGGGGTACTTTCAGGTCATCGGTGGCAGTGCGGCGGCCTGGAAGGGGAGGAGCAGCTTACGCCAGCAATCCGGGGTAGGCACCCAGTGAACAGAGAATAAAAACGGGGTGGGCACCCGCGATGGCACTACCAAGTTGGCAAATAAGCGGGGTGGCCACCCGCGCCGCAAGACTTGGCCAACTGGTGGGGCAAAATGCAGGGTGGGCACCTGCCTTGAAAATAAGCCAAAAAGGGGGATCCCCATGCCAGGGAATCCCTCGAGGCAGGGATTGCCGCACCAGCAGTGCAACGCGCTATTTCTGGACGGGGGACCAGTACTCCCCAGGCGCTGCAGGTTCAAGTTCAGGAACAAGGTCCTTAGGAAGGAAAGGGGGGGCAAAGGCGGGGCCCAGGGACCAGTTCACAGGGCCCTCCAGGCAGGGAGGCAGTCCCCAGTGGCAGTCCTCCTGGCGCCCAGCAGCAGCAGGCCCCGCTCAGGGTAGGATCAGAAAGAAGAACATTTTGTATGGGGTCACAGCCCCTTTTTATACACAGAAACACTTTGTCTGTGTCTGTAGGGTAGGGGGAAAACCAGTTGCAGCTGGTTTTGGACCACGCTGGTGTGCTCAGCCCCTCTCACCATTCACTAGTCAGGCTAGGGTCATCAGACGCACCACAGGGGGCGGAGCCAGCATTGTGTGGGGAAAGACCTGCCCTATTCAGGTTCCAGGTGCGCTCCTTCCTCACATAAATCATGCAGATCTCTCCACTCACCACCGGGGCAGACCCATCCTGACTCCTGGAGCCAGACCCACTAGCCAGCTCCAGCCAATCACAAGCCAGACAGCCAATTCACATAAATTACAGAGACATGCCAACTTCTAGAAGTGGCACTTCCACACTAGGCACATTAACGCTGCACACATGATCGCGCAGCATCTAGTCACACGAGTCCGCACATACCAAACTCGACCCTGCACTCACCATGCATCAGGAACTACCAGGGACACATACATTCCCCATGCATTCCTATGGGAGGGCAGGCCAACCTTACCACACGCACGCACTTTATCCTGGGACACAGTGGTAAAGTGCGCAGAAGCCAAAAATCACTAACACCAGGTCACAATTAAAAGCAAAAAGTTTAGGGGTGAACCTGCCAGAAGGGCCAAGTCCAACAATGTAGAATTGAAAGAATACAGGAGGAATTATGGTTGAAAGATGACCCTCCCTTGGGTGATGTGTTAATTATGGCTAAGCAAGTAGAACATATGAAGCAGCATGTGAAAAAAATGAAACATTTCCTGAACACCAATGTATTCAATAAATGTTCAGTCCTGTAGTTGCAATTTTTTCTTTTCTTTATTTTATTCTTTTATTTAGTTCCAAAACTGTCTTGACAGGTGTAAACATTCATAGAAGTAGCAAAAGTAGCCAGCACATGTTCCGTTAATGTGGCAACATTCTCCACTGACCTCCTCGCGGCGAGTGTGTCCCGCAGCATTACAGGGTAGAGTAAACTCCTGCACCCGGCTCCGACAGCTCTCAATTCAATTCCTCAAATTTTGACTCAAACTGTTTCAAAAAAGGATAGAAAGTGTTTGATCTAGAACAAGAATTTTCAGAACTATTCACAGAACAACTGGGGTGTCTAAAACATTATGGGCCAGATGTAGGTGGCCCATTACCGGTCAATAAACCCAAAATTTGGTAAATTTCAGGCTTACCGACCGGTATTGAGCCATTTCCTATGTAGGGGATGATTCGGTAAATACCCATCATTTACCGATTCGGTATTTACCGAATCGGTAAATGGCATGTAGGAAGCACTTTAAAGAGTGCTCATGTGCTTTAAGGATTCGTTATTTACCACCAACTATTAGTTGGTGGCAAATAACGAATACCTTTGAAAATGCAAATCTGTGAATTTTCAACAGTGCCATGTGGCAGACATACATGCCCTTAGGGCATGTATGTGTGCCACTTGTGCACACAAGCACTATTCAGGGGTGCAACAGGGTGTCAATGTGACACCCTGCCACCCTTGCATGTTTCCCTATTTTACCGAATCGGTATTTACCGATTCGGTAATTCACATTCATTCCTATGGGCCTCCAGAGCCATAGGAATGAATGGGAATTACCGAATCGGTAAATACCGAATCGGTACATATCGAATCGTACCGATTCGGTAATTTTTACCGAATTTTTTCCTATATTGCATTTACCGATTCTAAAATACCGAATCGATAAAATTCGGTATTTTAGAATCGGTAAATGTACTTTACCTACATCTAGCCCTATGTTCCTAAAATGAAATTAGGAGAATGCATCACCAGTAACAGCAAGACTAAGAAACTTAACCTTAAGTATGCATCGGATAGTGAGAGAAGAACTAGAAAGATTATGTAGTCTTGGTGTAATAGAACCAGTAGAGGCCACAGAATGGCTTTCATCAATAGTAGTTGCTTAGAAAAGTGATGGAATGATACGTCTATGTGTGGACTTAAGAGCTCTTAATAAAGAAGTGATAATAGACAAATATCCATTACCTAACATCAAAGAAATGCCAAAAGTAGCAGGGGCCACTGTGTTTTCAATATTAGATTTAAAATCAGCCTGCTATCAAGTTTGCTTACAGCACGAGTCCAAGGAACTCAAAGCATTTATTACACCTATGGGGGCATACAAAGTTAAACAGATGCCATTTGGGCTAGTGTCTGTGACAGCAGTCTTCCAAAGAGTTATGTCAGAAATAGGCCAGGAAATGGCTGGTATATTTTGTTACCAGGATGATGTATTGATTTTTAGAGAATCTCACAAACACATGATGAAAGAATCAGAGAAGTATTGCAAGGATTTAGAGAACAAGGGCTCACTGTCAAAAAGGAAAAATGTAAAGTAAGATATTCAGAAATAAATTATTTGAGAAACTTACTGCTCAAGACATTTGACCCAAAAGAGAGTTAGTGAATACCATATAGGAGCTAGCCACAATTAAAAGCAAGGATGAACTTGAATCATTCCTAGGAATGACAGAGTTCCACAGTAAATTTGCCAGTAATGTTGCCAGCAAAAGGTATCACAAGCAATGTTTATTGGAGAATAGAGTAAATTATGAATGGCATGATCAGGGTCAAACAAAACTTGAAGACATAAATAATGCTCTATCCACAGCACCCAATTTAAAAGTGTTCATGGCAGGAAGGAAAACAGTAGTAACAACAGATGCTAGCCAAAAGGTCTTGGAGCTGTACATCTGCAAGTTGGTGAGAAGGGAGAAGAAACCATTACATTTGCATCCAGAGCCCTGAGACAAGCTAAAATAAATTGTTCAGTAATTGAAAAAGAGGGGCCAGCAGAATTTTGGGAATGTAACAAATTTAGAAACTTTGGGGAACAAGATTTACCTTAAGGACATAAGCCATTTAAAGAGGTTCTAACAAAAAAGGGATTGGATTACATATCAAGTAGCATCAGACGATGGGTGGTACACGAGCGAGAATTCACTTTTGATGTAGAATATATTCAGTGTGTGAGAAACTATACAACAGATTGACTCTCTTGCTTAGTTAATGGTGTAACGCATGAAGAGGACTATACAGGCATTAAAGAAGAAGAAGTAGAATTACTTAAAGAAAATGTATGTATGGTTACTCAGGGGGTTATCGAAGAAGACACCTGGAAAAAGGAGTTAGACTCTGACCAACTGGATAAGGGCTAGAGGGTACAAGAAAAAATGATGAACAACTTAGTACTTTCTGGATGGTCAAATGAGAATTATGTGTGAGTGATGTCTGTCTCTTCAGAGGTACTAAATTAGTTCCCCCAGTCTTGATAAGAGATAAACTCATTTATTTAGCAAATAAAGGTCATCTTGACATCACCAAGACCAAGCAAAGGTTACAACTAGGCTTTTGGTGGCCAAACATTGATTTGTGCATAGAGAGGAAAGTCAAAGACTGTTTATCTTGCTCTGCCAGTGACAAGGTGTTGAAATTACATACCCCACCATTACAATGTAGAGCTCTCCAAGAGGGTTCATGGATTGATGTAACACTTGATATAGTTAGACCGCTAACTGGTAAGAGGTCCTCACCCTATATTTTAATATTAATCAACCTCTACTCAAGGTGGCCTGAAATAAAAAAGAAAATCTAAAATTAGCACAAGAACAGTCATAAAATTCTTGGTGGAGACTTTTTTAAGAGAAGGTCTACGGAACACTATTCTGACTGATAATGGTGTCCAGTTATGCTCTCATGATATGAAAGAATGTTTATAATATAATGGTATAAAACATAAACTTTGTGCCTGTTAGAACTGGGGGTCTCTAGTCAGGGTAAGGGGGATACACACTTTAGATAACCCCTGCTCACCCCCTTGGTAGCTTGGCACGAGCAGATAGGCTTATCCCAAAGGCAATGTGTAAAGTATTTGTACCAACACTCACAGTAACACAGTGAAAACACCACAAATGGACACCACACCAGTTTAGAAAAATAAAATATCTTTATCTAAACTTAACAAGATCAAAACAACAAAAATCCAACATACAGAAACTCAGTAGAATGTCTTTAAAAAGGTTTGTTGCAAAAATAAGCTTGTAGATGATAAATGCAACACTTTAGTCTCAAAGTACCTGGGATGCGTAACGCAAAACAAACAAAAAGGTCACAGAGAAGATGATGCGGTGATGCTTCCTGCACTCCGGTTATGATGCGACAAGACGGTGTCTCGATGTGTTGCGACGATCTGGTGCAATGCATCAAAATGGCGTCTCTGTTGCGAGGCGACAATGTGGATGTGATACGTGCACGCCCGATGGTCGTGCGGCGAACTTGGTGGTTTTCTGTGCCATGATAGGCCCTGCGACATGCTTCCCCAGTGATGCAACGACACCCTCGGCAATGGCAGCATGTTTCTCCGGTGTTTCGGTGGCTTTCAGCGGCGGAACGCTTCCTTAGCGATGCGACGGCCCTGCGACACACTTCTCCTCTGATGCGACAGCATCCTCTGTAGCAGTGGCACACTTCTCTAGTGATGCAACGGTGAACAGTGGCAGCGACAACACGCTTCCTCGATGATGCAACAGCAGCTGCTGCGGCGGCACCACGCTACTCTCTTGTTGCATCGCAATAGCAAAAAGCCCTCAAACACAGTTACAGGCCCTCCTGGCAGACCGGAACTCCCAGCAAGAAAATCCAGTGAAGCTTGGGGTGTAGTCCTTTTGTGCCTCGGACTTCAGAAACAGGAGGCCAGCTCTTCTCAGACCCTTGGAGACTTTTATTCAGATGGACACAGCACACCGCAAGGTCCTTCTTCAAGCAGGGGACAAAGCACACAGTAAAGTCCCTTGGTCCTCTCCTCAGTAGAAAACTGCAGGCCAACCCCAGACACACAGCAAGGGCAGTACTTCTCCTCAGTATCTTCAGCTGATCTTCTTTGGCAGGGATTCCTCTTGATCACGAAGTAGTCTAATTTTCAGGGGTTTCAGCTCTCATATTTATACCACAAAAGTCTTTGTTCTCTATGTTTGAGGGTTCTGGACCCAGTCCAAACCAGTTCTGGGGGCACTCTGCCAGTGCACATCTTCTTCCTTTGTGAGTGTGGGCCAAGGCCATCAGACACACCACAGGGGTGGAGCTAGCATTGTCGAAGGCAGGCACAGCCCTATTCAGGCCCAGGTGCTACTCTTCCCACCACTCCAAATGCCGATAGGTCTATTCAGCCTAGTGCTGACTCACTCAGACTCCTGGAGCCATCCCAGCCCCTGTCACTCTCAAACCAGACAGTCAATCCACGAACAGGCAGCGGCACACAGAAAGGTTGAACAAGAAAATAGCCACTTTCTAAAAGCGCTATTTTCAAACACAGTATTTAAAAAAACATTTTTACTAAAAGACGTGATAATAAATCCTGAATTCAGGGACACCAGACTCCAATTTTCCATCTTGCTCCTATGGGAAGGTATGCAGATAAACATGTTACACAGCCTCCCCCATTCTGTCCCATTGGCAAGATAGCCTTTCAATAGTGAAAAACGAAATTGAGAGTATTTCACTATCAGGACATGTTACCCATACTAGTACATGTCCTATCTTTCACATACACAGCACCCTGCCTAGGGGGGTACCTTGGGCCTACCATAGGGGTGTCCAATGTGTAAGAAAAGGGAAGGGTAAGGCCTGGCAAGTGGGTACACTGGCCAGGTCAACGTGGCAGATAACAAACTGCACACAGGCATTGCAGTGGCAGGCCTGAGACCTCTTTTCAGGGCAACTTATGTGGGTGCCACAATCAGTGCTGCAAGCCCACTAGTAGCATTTAAATTACCAGCCCTGGCGCACTTAGTGCACTTTACTAGGGACCTACTAGTAAAACAAATATGGCAATCATGGATACCCATTCACAATAACAATTTACACAGAGAGCATATGCACTTTAGCACTGATCAGCAGTTGTAAAGTGCCCAGAGTCCTATAGCCAACAACCACAGGTCAGGAAAAACAAAGGAGGAAGAAGCAAAAAGTTTGGGGATAACCCTGCAAAAAGGGACATTTCCAACAGTGCCCTACATCACCCAAAACTAACGGTATGGTAGAAAGATTTAACACAATAATCAAGGAAGGAATACAATTGGCAAAAGTTAATGGTTTATGCTGGAAAGAAGAGGTAATGAAACACTTAGAAGCCTAACGTTTGACCACGTCAAACAACAAATGAGACACCTTTTGAATTACTCAAGGGAAGGAAATGTAACACAAGGCTGGTGCCAGGTTGGATGAAATGGCATAAAGGGTGGGTGAATATTTCAGACAATCACCAGCGGAGGGAAAGGGAGATGAGAACACAAACCACTAGCATGGAAAGGTATAAAAAATACATGCAACCACAATAGTGAACTTTAAAGTGGTTGATTGGGTTAAGATCAAAGCTCCAACAGAAGATATGTATTAGTCTAAATGTACCCACCACTTCAAATCCTTTAAAAATGCTGTAAAAACAGATGACAGATGGATCACGAATCTTGCCAGAGTGGCAAAATATGTTAGTATTGACAAAAACCCTGTCAAGTAAAGGAATGGAAAGGAATTGGATCCTGTGAGCGAACATGTTCCTAAACTAGTCTCTATTGGGAAAATTATTGTTCCAACAAGATCTAGTGTGAGAAAGACATGCCAACCCAGTTTCCTGAAAGATTATGTAGTAGAAGAAAAATTAATTGTATTCTTACTTGTGTTTTGTCTATTGATGTTCAATATATAATACATAGAATTTTTTTAATATATATCTCCTCTTCACCTTAGTTATTGCAAGATTCAGTTTAATATCTTCTGTTCGTTAAGTTTCTTTTCATTTTATTATTTTCCTTCTTCTCCCAAATCTAATATGTATAATTGTATGGAGAAGAATATTGTTCAGTTAAAAAGAAGCGAGGAGTGTGGTATCCTCCTAATGTCATTCTCCTCTCCTCCCTCTTGGAGTCATGGATTTGCCGTTACCTATTGTCTCTCAAGAATATGCTAGAATACTAGAATACTAGAATGTTGGCACACAAAGGGGTATATTTACAAGCCTCTAACGGCACCGGACCGTCACTTTTTTTTTACGCTCCGGTGGCGCTATGTGCGGTTCATATTTACAAGGCCACGGAAAGCCACCCTGCAAGGCATTTCATGGCCTTGTAAATACTGCACCTTTTAATGCAACACTTTGGGCCAGATGTAGGTAATTTTAAATTACCACCTCTTAAATACCGATTCATACCGAATCGGTATTTAAGAGGTGGTAAAATAGAGGGGGGGAGATGTAGGTATTTCAGGTTCGGTAAATACCGAATCGTTAAGATTCGGTATTTACCGATTCTGTAAATACCGATTCGGTATTGCCCATTGATTCCTATGGGCCTTGAAGCCCATAGGAATCAATGGGCTATACCGATTCTGTAATTACAGAATCGGTAAATACCGATTTTAGCAAGGGTGCAGGGGGTGTCACTTTGACACCCTCTGGCACCCCAAAAATAGGCATGTGCGCCATGTGGCACACAGACATGCCCTAAGGGCATGTCTCTGTGTCACATGGCACAGGTGTGCATGCACACATGTGCATGCACACCTAGATTCGGTATTTTACCACCCAATTAGATTGGGTGGTAAAATACCGATTCTTAAAGCCCTGTGGCACTCTGACATGTGCCAGCTACATCTGCATTTACAGAATCGGTATTTTACTGAGTCTGTATTTACCGATTCGGTAATTTTACCGAATCGGTAAATACAGAATCGGTAAAATACCGATTCTGTAAATGCATGCCCTACATCTCAAAATCCAATTACCGGTCGGTAACGGCCGAATTCGGCCGTTACCGACCGGTAATTGGCCACCTACATCTGGCCCTTTGTGTGAAAGAGGCAGCAATGGGTGTTGCTGTGGACGTTCCACAGCAACACCCATTTTTTTTTACTCTGCCCTAGATTTACAAGGATATGTACATCTGAGGCAGTGGCAAAAATGACGACATTGAAAAGTAAACGTTTGAGTGGCGCTATGAGGAGAAATACTTTTATTTCTCCTTGTTTTTATTTCATTTTGCAGCACACATAGAAGAAGCAAATCAACTTTAATGATTGTTTATGTGCAGGAAGGGACACCTTCCTGCACATAAACAATGATTCCTGCAATGCAGGCACCCTTGCACCCTGGCACAAGGGTGTCTACATTGGTGCTCGGCATCTTTTTTAGTGCTGGTGCAAGGGAAAACCCAGGGGTGCACTGTATTCTTGTATACGGCACATGCTTACGTTTTTAAATGACACAGCATGGCGCTGCTAAATGGCTTGCAGTGCATCCTTTCTATGTAAATATGCCCCACAGATTCAGACTAGTACTGTCTCCTGAAGTGGCAGTTGCTGGGTCAGTGATGGCTGAGGTGTATGAATAAAGCCTTTCACACCGATTTTATGTCTCCTCTCATCTTTTAATAATATTGCGGAAATACAACACAAATGTAAGAGTTTTTCACTACCAGGACTTATAAAACTAAAAAGTACTAATCACACTTTTAAAATGCACGGCACCCTGCCCTCTGGGCTGTCCTGGACCTGCCCTAGGAGTGACTTACATGTATCAGTACAGTTGTTTTGGCCTGGCAAAAGGTTTATTTTAAACACACATCAAAGAGGAAGGACTCATAAAACCTGATCGCTATGATCTATTGGGTACCCGGGGTGAAACTGTTTATTTTGCCAGGTCTTCATGCAAGTTCAAAGACTGTACACCAAGGCTGCAATGGCAGACCAGAAACATGCTTAAAGGGCTACTTAAGTGGATGGCACATCCAGTGCTGCAGCCCGCTAGTAGCATTTAATTTACAGGCCTTAGGCACAGGTAGTGCCTATATTTACTACTGACTTACAATTAAATAAAATATGCCATTTGGGTATAGGCCAATTCTTCCATATCTTAAGGAGAGAGCACAAGCATGTTAGCACTGGCTAGCAGGTAAATTATTCCCCCAGCTGAAAGTGGGAAGAACTGCCTACCCACTTGGGAGTTCTCTTTACTAAGGTGGTAAAACCTGGGGAAACCATCAGCAATGGTGTGGTCTCTTCCCTGTACAGTGATGGACCACCTGAACAGTTTGGCATTCTCACCCCTCTTCGGTATTAGCCATTTTAGGGGTCTGTGGACTGTCTAAACCTGGAAGTGAGCATCAAACAGGTATGGTCTCAGCTTCTTCAGTTCCCAGACCACTACAAAAGCTTCCCTTTCTATTGCACTACATCTTTGTTCCAGGGGAAGTAACCTCTTACTGATGAAGGCTACAGGTTGATCCAGGCCCTCTCTATTCAACTGTGGGAGCACAATCCCTATGCCGTGTTCTGAGGTGTTTGTCTGCAACAATGATTAGTTTGGAGAAGTCAGGGGCCTTGAGCATGGGTGCCTAGCACATGGCTTCCTTCAGGTTGTCAAAAGTGTACAGGCACGTCTCGGTCCAGATCATCTGTCTGGACTGCTACTTATAAGTCTGCTCTGTCAAGGGAGAAACAATTATGCTGTACCCCTGACAAATTACCTGTAGTATCCAGTGAGGCCTAGGAAGGCTTTCACCTCTGTCTGGGTTTTGGGGTGTCCTCAAGCCAGAATTTTTTCAATCTTGGCCTGGAGGGGTTGCACCCTCTCTCCTCCCACAAGGTGTCTCCTGAAGACCGCTGAACCCTGCCTTATCTGGCACTTACTGGCCTTGCTAGTCAGTCCTACGCTCTACAAAGCCTCACGCATTTCCCTGACCCCCAAATGGTCCTCTCAGCCGGAACTGAATGTTGCAGTGTCGTCTAAGTAGGCTGAAGGTGGTAGGAGTATTCTTCAATTGAAAGGCATTACCCGGAACTGGAAGTGTTCTTCTTGGATAGAGGATGCAGATCTCCCTTTGGCCCCATCAGTCAAGGCAATCTGCCAGTACCCAGACATTAAATCAAATGTGTTGAGTAACTTAGCAGCTCTCAACCGATTTATGAGCTCATCAGCTCAGGCACGGGGTTTACCTCAGTCTTAGTGAAGGCATTGAGTCCCCGGTAATCCATGCAGAACCTAATTTCTGGGGTGGTACCAGGAGGAGCAGATTTGGAGACCAACACCAGTGGGCTGGACCAAGGACTGGTTGAGTGCTCAGTGACCCACAACTCCAGCATTTTGGAGATTTCCTCCTTAATCCTGGCTCTCACCTTGCCAGATAACCTGTAGATTTTACTCTTTATAGGCATACTGTCTTCAGAATCAATATCATGGTTGCACCATATAGTGAGTTCTGGGGAAAGGTAGAAGAGAGAGGCAAACTTCTCTGCTCCTTGGAAGAACGGAGGTCGGGGAGAGACTCAATTTCCTCCTTCACCACATCATCTGTGACCAGGAGCATGATTACCTGGAACCTCTTGAAGTGGGGTTTAAGATGACTGTCATGCAAAATCCCTTATAGTGTTCCTGGGAGTCTTGAGGTCCTCCAGGGAGGTAACGTCACTTTTGTGCTCTTTCTCCTCATGGGGCCTAGAACAGCGGTTTTGCACAGCCCCGGTCTCCACGGGCTCCATCACCCACACATTTTGGCTAGGCTGAAACTCAACCAGAGTGGCTTTCTGGTCATACCACCATTTCATGACCTTCTAGCAGACTCCTAAATTCTCTTCAGCCTTTTTCCAGAATTGCATCATCTGGGTACAGAGTGCCAGCAGGCAGCTTACCACATCCTGGGGTCTTCCTGGGAGCTTGCTACCAACCCTCCTTCACCGGACTGAGAGGTCCTCGCACAGAATGCCCGTACAGAAGTTAAAAGGACCTTTAACCAACTACCTTCTGTGGTATATTCGTGTGTGCAAACAACAGGCATAGCAAGAGGAAGTCCCACTACAGCCTCAAGGGCTCCGATAGGCCCATGATCATGCCTTTGCACAAATCACTGGGTTGTGCTACTGTTCCCTGGGAAGGCATGCTATGGGATCTAGCGTGTGTGTTCCAATGCAACTCCCATAGTTTGTAGTGCATTCCCAGATTTACAAGACCATGTAATCCTGGGAATGTGGAAAAAAGATACAACTCCTTAGGAAAGGTGTAACGAGGAGAAATATATATATTTATCCTCATTACTTACCTTTCCATGTGTATTTCATTCTACATCACACAGAGGAAAAAGCCTCTCAGGATTGTTTTTGTGCAGGAAGGGTCCCTTTCCTACACAAAAACAATCCTGAATGCAACGCAGGCACCCTGGCACCATGATGCAAGGGTGCCTGTGTTGGCATTAGGCAGCCCATTGTGCACCAGTGAACGGGGACAAGTCAGAAATGTGCTGTATGCCTTAAATACGGCGCATTCCTGTCCTTTCCCAGTGACGTAAAACAGCAAGATGATTTGCTGTGCTGTACTGAGCCACTTTTTCATACATTTGCACCAAATGGCTAAGGCAAAAAAATGCCTAATTTCTAAAAGTGGCATTTTCAGATTTGTGATTTTAAATCCTACTTTATCATGAGAGGATGTTTCATTACAGTTCCAAAGACACGAAACATGAACTGCTTACCTGCTCCTATTTAAAAATGATTGCTTATGAGATGTAATAAGGTAACTCCAATATTAGCCTATGGGAGAGAAAGGCATTGAAGTAATGAAAAAATAATTTAAGAGTTGCCCACTACCAGGACATGTAAAACTAAAAAGACATATCATCATTAGGGCTCGGCCTACGTCCCACGAAGTGGGCGTGGCTTAAGAGTCCTTTTCTGAGCGGTTCGAAAATCTTACCTACGAATTCAAGAAAGCTTGTGAATTTTGCAATGTTTTTAAGGCAGCTGCATGGCAATTGACCTTCGCATGGCTGTCTTTTTAGAAGACAGCACGCAATAGGCCATAGGCTGTAGAGTAGCTCTGCTTCCTGCATATTCCGTGCGGACACGTGCAGCAGAAGGCCATCATTCTTCAATTACCAGCTGTCAGGGACCACGGTAATTAAAGACAGATGCTGGGCGCGCGTCCACCAGTCTGCAGTTCGTTTTTTTTCAGCTGTATGTGTGCGTGCATGCTGCCTCCCGGCTAAACATTGACTTCAGTCTTTTTGTATGAAATAGTTCAGTTTACTTTCTTGATCCACTCCCTCCTCTTAAGGCGCATTTGTGTGCCAGTCCCTAACATGGCACTTACTGATATATCGTTGGACCAGAACTAGGCTGGGACTGAAAGCAAAACGCAGCCCCTGAAAGTGTTGTGACACCAGCCTCGCAAAGCACCGAACTCGCACAATGACCCAGTGTGATCCTCTGCACTGAGATTAGAAAGCCACTTCTTCAGTCAGGGCATTTAAAAAATGATGGCAGATGCTGCACGGGCTATCACCACACATTCACTTTTAAAATGAATGCAGGGCTGCCGACTCCAGAGGGTGCCACGTTTTTTATTCCACCCCGTGCCTCTTTTGTGCATGCCGGACATTTCCTGTCTCTATTTCACTCGTGCAGGATCCTCTCAACACTGAGTTTAACCTTCGTAGCAGCGTTCCCGCCTTTCTCTCCATCCTACCTACCCCTTCTGACGTGCTCTCTCCTGCTGCTGGTAAAAGTCCGATGATGAAAAGGAAGCCTGGGTCCCAACAACCTTTCACGCAGCCACCAGCACAAATTAAGCACTGGAAAAGGGCAATTAAAACATGATGGCAGATGCTGCACGGGCTATCACCACAGCTTCACTTTTAAAATGAATGCAGGGCTGCCGACTCCAGAGGGTGCCACGTTTTTTATTCCACCCCGTGCCTCTTTCGTGCATGCCAGACATTTCCTGTCTCTATTTCACTCGTGCAGGATCCTCTCAACCCTGAGTTTATCCTTCGTAGCAGCATTCCCGACTTTCTCTCCATCCTACCTACCCCTTCTGACGTGCTCTCTCCTGCTGCTGGTCAAAGTCCGATGATGAAAAGGAAGCCTGGGTGCCAACAACCTGCAAGCAGCCACCGGCGCAAATTAGGCACTGGAAAAGCGGCGGCGCCAGTGCAGAGGGAAAGTAGAATGACTGCAGAGTGAGAGTGAGTGAGTGCAGAGTGTGAGTTAGTGCAGAGTGCATGCAGAATGAGTGCAGAGTGACAGTGAGTGCAGAGTGAGTGCAGAGTGCTGAGTGCAGAGTGAGTGCACAGTGAGTGCAGGCGGCAAAGTGAATGCAGTTGCAGAGTGAGTGCAGGGTGAGCGCAGGTGCACAGTGAGTGAGTGCAAAGTGAGAGCAGGTGCAGAGTGAGTGAGTGCAGAAAGAGTGAGTGCAGAGTACAGAGTGAGTGCAGAGTGAGTGCAGGTGCAGAGTCAGTGCACAGTGAGTGCAGGTGCAGAGTGAGTGCAGAGTGAGTGTGAGTGCAGAAAGAGTGAGTGCAGAGT
Organism: Lissotriton helveticus; assembly: GCF_964261635.1. Lineage (NCBI taxonomy): Eukaryota > Metazoa > Chordata > Amphibia > Caudata > Salamandridae > Lissotriton > Lissotriton helveticus. The sequence continues at coordinate 1,536,166,927 of NC_136067.1, forward strand.
ACAGAGTGAATGCAGAGTGAGTGCAGATGCAGAGTCAGTGCACAGTGAGTGCAGGTGCAGAGTGAGTGCAGACTGAATGTGAGTGCAGAGTGAGTGCAGAATAAGTGTGAGTGCAGAGTGCGTGTAGAGTGAGTGCAGGTGCAGAGTGAGTGCAGGTGCAGAGTGAGTGCAGAGTGAGGGCAGAATGACTGCAGAGTGAGTGTGACTGCAGAGTGACTGCAGTGAGTGTGACTGCAGTGACTGCAGAGTGACTGCAGAGTGAGTGTGATTGGAGAGTGAGTGTAGAGTGAGTGCAGGTGCAAAGTGAGTGCAGAGTGAGTGCAGGTACAGAGTGAGTGCAGAGTGAGCGCGAGTGCAGATTGATTGCAGAGTGAGTGTGACTGCAGAGTGACTGCAGCGTGAGTGTGACTGCAGAGTGACTGCAGCGTGAGTGTGACTGCAGAGTGACTGCCGAGTGACTGCAGAGTGAGTGTGGTGTGCAGCATGCAAAGTGTGTGAGTGTCCAGGATGAACAGTGTGTGACTATGCAGTATGAACAGTGTGGGTGTGCAGAGTGAGCAGTGTATGTGTGTAGGGACACTGTATGAGTGTGCAGGAGACAAACACTAAAACTAAGTTCACCACACACATACATAGGACCACACACATAAAACCACACATCACACACACCACACACATATACATCACACACACATACCACACTCACACACACCACACAAACACCAGCCTCTCACCACCACACACTCATCAGCACTCACCACCAGACACTCACCACCACACACTCACCACCACACACTCACCACCACACACTCACCCCCACAGACTCACCACTACACACACAACCACACACAAAACCACACACCACCAGCCATCAGTGCACGCTTTCACCAAGCACAAACTACACCATGCGTCAGTGCAAACTTCCACCACGCACACAACACCAAATGTCAGTGTATGCTTTCACCAGTCACACACAACACCAGCTGTCAGTGCACTCTTTCACTAGGAGCACTTGCCACCAGCTGTCAGTGCACCCTTTCACCAAGCACACATATCACCAACTATCTCTGTACACTTAACAGGCACACACACTACCACCCGTCAGTGCACGCTTCCACCAGGCACACACACCTCCAGCCGGCACTGCATGCTTCCACCAAGCACACATACCACCAGCCATCAGTGCACAATTTCTACAGGCACACACATCACCATCCATCAGTGCACACATCAATTGTTAACACATCCACAATTAACTATTATAGCAATCGCACTATGCTGCACTTACTTTTAAACATATTCATCTAAAGCGCAGCATGCACCATTGCTACTAGTCCAATCCCACACACATATTTCCACTACACACCACATTCATACACTCCATAACACATGGCTACAAGACATTGCCATTTACAATGCCATTACCTCTAACTCAAAAAAAATCCGAGACCTATTGCATTTCTAATGCTTGTTTTTAAATATGCTGCATTCTACCCTATGGCTGTCCAGAGCCTTCGGGTGACTTACATGTATCAGAAAGAAAGGTTTAGGCATGGCAAACGGTTTATTTTGCGAGGTTGACATGGCAGTTTAAAAACTGCACACACAGGCTGCAATTGGCAGGCGTGGGACATCTTTAAAGGGCTCCTTAGGTGGGTGGCACAACCAGTGCTATTGGCCCACTAGAAGCATTTAATATACGGCCCAGGGCACAGGCACTAGGAACTTACGAGTAAATTAAATATGCTATTTGGGTATTAGCCAATTCTACCATTTGTTATGGAGAGAGCACAAGCACTTTGGCACTGCTTAGCAGTCGAAACTGCAGAGAATCCTAAAGCCAGAAAAACTAAGGGCCATATGTATCAAGCCTTTTGCGAATCGCAAAGGCCGAAATTCTGGGAACTTCGGCCTTTGCGATTCGCAAAAGGCCTTTTTGCATGTTTTGGGATGTATGAAATATTCCCAAAATAAGGAATCGTAAAGTTGTGCGATTCCTTAGTTTGCCATAGCATTTAAGGAATCGCAATTTTGCGATTCCTTAAATGCTATGTATGTAGAATTTTTGGGGAGCGAATTTTGGTTTAGAATTAGCAAATTACCACCAACTTGTAGTTGATGGTAACTTGCGAATTCTTCAAAAAATGCACATATTGGTATTTTTGAAAGTGGCATGTGATGCACACACATGCCCATAGGGCATGTATGTGCGCCATATGCACACACATGTACATTTCAGGGGTGCAGCAGGGTGTCTTTGAGACACCCCTGCACCCTTGAAATAATTCTCAAATTCCGATTAGCAAATTGCCAATTCGCAATTTGAGAATTATTTCCCAATCACTCATATGGGCCTCCTGGCCCATAGGAATGCATTGGAAATTATTCCTTAATTGCGAATTCGCAAAATGCGAATTCGCAAATAAGGAAGATTAAGGAATCGCTAAAAAATAGCGATTTTCTTCATACATACCATTTTGCGATTCCTATATAGCGATTCCTTAAAAATCGCTATTTAGGAATCGCAAAAGAGTTTGTTGATACATATGGCCCTAAGTCAGCAAAACAGGAGAGTGAAAGGCATAAACTTAGAGGGAAAACCACGTCAAGGATGCCAGATCTAACAGTTGCCAAAGATTATAATTCCACTGTAACATAATTTGTTGCATAATATGATCACTCTCTTTGCATGGAATAATTTGATAGTATTTACACATTGAAACATTTGTATAATATATTAAAGTATAAATTATAATACTCATGGTCTTATTAACACTGAATGTAGGATTTTCAAGTTGGTGGGCTGGAAATCTGCCATTTTGCTCCCGGACAACTAGGTTGAAGAGTAATCTTGCAGTACTGCTAATTAAGGCTCTCCTCTTGATTTCCCGTTCTTGAATTCCCAGGGAAACTAAATTCACAGTTGATATGTTCAAGTACTTTAATACTGAAAACAGCATTAATTTGTTTTTATAGTCTAGGGTGGAGGTAAATATTTAGCGTCAACAGTTGATATGATTTATTGCAGGCAAATAAACATACTATGGTACATGCATCATTGTAGGAATTTGCGATTCCTAAATTGCGAAAATTAATGAATCGCAATTTAGGAATCGCAAATTCCTATGCATCAAGAAATCTAAAAAGTTTTTGCGATTTCTTAATTTTCCTTATTTGCGATTCCTTAATTGCGAATCGCAATTAAGGAATCGCTTTACATTGATTCCTATGGGCCTAGAGGCCCATAGGAATCAATGGGAAGGCATTCTCATTTTGCGAATTCGCAATTAAGGAATCGCAAAATGAGAATGCAATTTCAAGGGTGCAGGACCCCCCCCCCTGCACACCTGAAATGTCACGTAAGTACATTTTACTCACACATATGTCCCAAGGGCATGTGTGTGTGTAAAATATAAGTTTCAAAAATGCACTTTTGTGCATTTTTGAAACTTTTCGCAAATTACCATGAAGTTTACTTCATGGTAATTTTTCCCTTCCTAATTGCGAATTCGCAATTTCAAAAAAATCATGCATAGCATTTAAGAAATCGCAAAATTTGCGATTTCTTAAATGCTATCGCAATTCAAGAAATCGCAAAAAATTGCGATTTCTTAAATTGCGAAAAATGGAAAAAAAATGATGCATCCCAAAAAAGGTTTTTGCATTCGCAAACGGCCGAATTTTGCGATTTGCACCGTTTGCGAATGCAAAAAAGCTTGATGCATGTGGCCCATAATACATAGTCAGACTTGTTCTAGTTTCAGAAGTATGAAAACAAATGCTGTTATGTATCAAAGTCAAAAGACCCTTACTGGGGAGACCCTTAGTACTTTTTTGGCTAGAATTTTGTATGTGTGATAATTAGTAAACTTGTATGAGTTGAGCATCCAGGATTTCTGTAGGCAGATTATCTGATGGTTATTCAAGGTTGTTTCTAAATTATCTCAGTTTTGTATTCTGATGTGAAGTTTAACGTCATTAGTTACGTAAACCAAGGTGATACCATCTCCTTCTGAGTGGGGTTGAGCTAGGCCATCTGGAATTTTTATTTTTTATTTTATGCAATTTATATAGTGCAAACATTACCCGAAGGTGTCAGAGCGCTTTACAAAAGAACCAGTTGCGCTACGTAAGGATATGAGTTACATAAGAGATACATACAGAAAAAAATGCAAATGTACAATTTGTAAAGTCACTAAAGGAAGAGATACAACCAGATGAACTCTAAAATCACATAGGAATGTTAGTGAGTACAAAAGTCTACTACATATACTAGTGGTTAGAGTTATATATATACAAATAGTAAATTCACTCAGGATTACATTTTAACAGCGATTAGACTTGGACAAATATATATTACATATTTACAAAGCAGGAAATTCTTGCTATCGTTTAGCCAGGTGTTCAGGTGGTGTTGCACTCAAGGGGGATGGATGGTCTTGCATCTGGAGGGATCCCCGAGTTGGAGATGTCCATACGGGTAGAAGGCCGGATGGTGGTGGGGGAAGCAAGCAGCATGCTGGATCCCGGGGCTGATCATGAGGTTATGCCGGCCTCTGTCTTGTGGAAAGAGGAGGGTGCTCAAGGGCAGGCGGAACTGTGCCCCGGCAGGCCCAGCCCGCCAAAACCACGTATAGGCAGCGGGTGCCATGTTTAAGTAAGGCAGATTGTGTCTGGGTGCCCCTGCTGCACTTCTCAGCCCCCCATGCTCCTAAACCTCAATTATGGGCGTTTTACCTCCAGGCTGTCCTCTTCATTAAAAGGGGGCGGTCGCTTGCCCTTTTTTAGGTGGCGTAGATGCGGTCCCTGTCCATTTCCAGGGACTCCTGGTTCCCTCAGCTCATCAGGGTGTCCCTCTTCGTGTTGGTGGGGGCCCTGGTGCATTTCTCGGACCTTCTTTGTGCCTCAACTGGAGGGACTATCCGAGGTGAAAGCTGCTCATTGCGGCCATCTTAGGGGCAGGCACAGGCGGTATGCTTCTGTGACTCATCGAGCCTTGGGTGTCATCAAGGCCTCTCAGGTTCTCACAGTGTGCCTCAATAGTCTTCCCTTCTCACTTCAGTACCCTCTGAGGAGCCTTCTGAATTGACTCTTGTGCGGGGAGTTTCACCCGCCATCTTGGGCTCAGGCGTGTCGAACTAATTGCTGCAATCTGCCGCCCTGTGGCCAAATAAGCTCCCCCTTTACTCCGGCGTCTAACTCTCAATGCTGGTGAGTCCCGGGCGCAGCTTAATCCTCTCACCGAGCTCCGTTCGTAACTCGGCCGGTGTGCCTGTCGGCACTCGCTCCTCCCGGAATGTCTACTCCCTCGCTCACCAGGAATCCCAGAGCATCTCCAGCTGACGCCGCTACCACACCGGGGTCTCCCTTCCTCCTCACTTGACCTACACTGCCGGTTTCCTCTTAATAACTGGCCCCCGGCAGGCCGGCACCATCGTGAATCACTACATGCGATTAGCTGTCTGGAGCTTTTAGCGGACTTGCGCCTTTGTTGGAGGTTCCATGTCAATTGTGACTTTTCAGTCTGTCACCATTTTCTTGCTAATATTTATATACAAATTCCTATATTTTGCTTAGTTATCTGAATTGTTCAGCTGAATAGTTTAATTTGATGTTCAATTTTGCGTTCTGGATAGAAGCGTACTTCTAATATAAAAGAATGCCTTGAAATGGTTGGTTTTGTAAGAATTATTCCCCAGCTGGCCGGGTCCAATTTTCTAGCCCACATTTTATGTACAGAACAATTCATTGACCAAGCTTTTTGCATTGTCTCCACATTGTGAGTGGCACCTTGAATAAACCTTATGCTTTTTAGGTCGGGGAAGTTATTTCCTCAGGGCCTCGTTCACAAAGGTAGACTTACACATTTGTACACTTTTTCAGTATTCACAAAACTACATTTTAATAGTAAGTTTACAAATGTGTAGAATCTGCAGTCGGGGCAGAGAGCTCCATATATAAAAAGTTAGGCCTGTCCTATTTTTTTTATGTGTGGAGTTCTCCGCCCCCAAAAAGTGCCTGAAACGAAATGTATATTTACAAGAATTGTCACTAACCAGTTTTTATGCTAGTTAGCTGTAATTTTTCTAACGCAGTCTATAGACAAAAACTATCGCCCGGTTAGCAACATATTTACAATATGCCACTACATGGCGATAGTATCAGCTAGCCACTGTGAAAACTGCCGCTAACACTAGCGTCAGGGTAATAAAGAATTTGACATTAGCGTGAGAAAAGTGACGAAAGGTCCATTAGCTCCAAAAAGTTCACATTAGTCAGCCCAACGTCACTTTTCAGCCTCTAGAGGCAAAAATAGCCTATAAATACACCTCTAATGGAAAAAAAAATTAAAACAATGGAATACTGAATGGAGCAGCCAGGGCCAAGTTCAGCACAGGTGAACAACCCACCGACAGCCAGGATAGCCTGCCAGAGTCCCAGGGGAAGAGGAAATGCAGAACCAGGGCCCCATGTATGAAAAGAGGCACATCGCTGGGGGAAAACAGTGACGTAGCACTTTTCACAGTGCCATGCTTGGGAGACCATGGCAGCCAATGCCTGGAAGCACAGAAAGTTTCTGTGGCCCCGGAGGCCTTGTTGGGCCTGCGTTTGAGACCTGCGGGGGAAGCAGCGGTGCAGTGCAGTCACAGCGGCCTGACGGTGGATGCGGGCTGCGTCGGACCTATGGGCTATGACGGTAGACATTGATGCGTCAGCGATCGTTCTTACCTGGTGGCAAAGTCTGGTGTGTCGCATGGAGACACATTGCTGACCTATGTGAGAAGACTGCCTGGCACCCCTTGGAGCTGTGAACCGTAGAGGCGCTCCTGCACACCAATGTAAGGAGGTCTGCATCGCATAACATATGCCACCACTACACCGGGGTGCACAGGGGAGTTTACCAATGGTGGGCCGCACCTTTCTGCATCACAGGCCGGAAGATGTGGCACTTCCCAGATGCTGTGGAGGGTGAGTCCCTTGAACTGTGCCAAACTTGTGTGGGGTGAGCACTACAACTTCACGCCTGTAGGGGCCCTGTTGCATCACCTGCATCAGGAGGTTCCTCAGCAGACTTGGCGGTGACTGCTGTGCCCAGACTTGTGAAATCCCACCTGGCTGTGGATCCTGCTGGCTGAGTCACAGATTTGGAGAGAATGCAGCGGATTGAGCCCCGGTGTCAATATCCAGGTGAGGAGAAGGTGGGACGTGTAGCAAAGAAGGCCCGTGGATCAGGTCGGGACCAGGCTTAGCACCTGTGGGCGGTGCACACCATGCCCTGAGCTAACATGCGGCAATCCCTGACCTGCGGCTGAACTAAATCACCAAGGGCACTGCAAAAGACTGTTGGGGGACAATACTAACTGTCTCAAGTCACTGAGATAGGCCATTGGTGGCAGCGGGTGCGAGGGGCACGGGGGACAGTTCAGACCCATACCCTTGGGTATGTAGCTTGATCTGCCTTTACTCGCTGGGGAACTGGGGAATACAGAATCTGGTCACCACTGTCCAACCGGAAGAGGCAACCAGGTGGTCCTGTCTTTCCTCTCCCCTGGTTAGTTTGCTTTTGGGTGTACAGGGTACTATCCCTTAGTGGACTTGCTCTTCCCACAGTGCTGCGTCGTCTGGTAGCTGCTGCTGCTGCCCCGATATGGTTGGGCTGATTCCTTTGACCTTTAGGTCAGGTTTTCAAATCCCTCCTCCACCCACAGGCTTCTGTCTGTGCCTCATCCCTTGTGGGCCAGTGGTGGAGAGTCACTGCTCTTCTGCTTGACTGCCCTCCTGTCCCTCTTTACTACTGTTCATGTCCCTCTCTCTGCTCTTCTCTGTTGCTTTTCTACCTTTGTTTTTTCTTCTTTTCTTTGTTTGGCTTTGTTTTTCTGTGCATTGTTTGTTTCCTTTACCCTGTCTTCTCCCTTGATGCTGCTGCAATCCGCGTGACCCCACCCCTCAAGTGTCCTTTCCAACATTTCCCACCTCCCATTTGTCCACCCCCCCCAGCAGCACTACCTAATGACGGCCGATATACGGCCATACATAGCAGGTGTGCCGCTGGTGTGCCAAAGGCAAGCCCGTCTGCATCCGTCTGCCCCTTGACCGTGCCCAGAGCCAGGAACCCTGCCTCTCGGACACTCCACTGCTACAACAACAACACCCTCTTTGCCCTCAACCCTGGACACCATGCCACCAGCCATCTAGCATCACCGAAGAATAGCCTTGTAACCTTCGAATGCCAAAACTGCAAATGCACCTTCTGCCACATCAACACACCAGCACCTCTTGCCACCCACCTGACCAACAGCACACTCGACTGGCTCAACTGCATCCTCCTCAACTTGCGGTACCTCCACAAACACACCATAGAAATATGGGACCTCCGCGACGTTACCTCTTCAGACATCGCCTTCTTCACGAAAACCCGGATCAACCTCTGCTCTAACCCAAACATCACAAACACCATCCTTGATGTCTACAAAATCACCTGCAAGGACCTCCCCAAACACCCAGGAGGAGGCATTGCCGTCATTTACAAAAGCATGCTCCGACTGAGCACGCACTCTGAGGACCCAATGGTGACCATGGAACACCTCCACTTCCAGCTCCAGACTAACCCCAATAGCATCCTCAGCGGCACTCTGGTCTACAGGCCCCCCGGCCCATGATCCCCCATTCACAGATGCCACTGTAGAACCTCATCGCACCCCAGGTTCTCCCATCCACTGACTGCATCCTACTCAGAGACCTAAACTTCTACCTGGACAACCCCAGTTAGCAGAACACAACCACCCTCCTGGAGAACCTCACCAACATCACACTCAAGCAGCTAGTCACCGCACCAACACACACTCGACCCCGTCATCTTTGCCAGCAGGAACCTCAACTACAGCCACACCACCAAACTCTCCTTGACCAACCATCATTGTATACATCCCGCCTTAACCACGCCTATCGTACACAACTGCCATCATCACCCTACTGTCTCAGCTGGGTCAAGGACACTGTAGAACTTCTTGTCAACTCACTCAGCACCACCACTCCGCCAATGCTTACTGACACCAACACCACAACGCGCAACCTCTATGATGGATCTCCAACTGCGCCGACATCCTGGCACCCCTTTAGAAAAGACCAGGTAAACAACACTCCAAGAAGACCAACAGGTTCACTTCTGCCCTCCACTAGTCCAGAAACACCTGAAGAGGTCTTGAGAAGAGATGGAGCAACAACAATACCCCTGAAACTCACACAACCTTCAAATCTACCGTCAACGCACACCACCTCCTCATGAAATCCACTAAGAAATTGGCCCTCCAAGATGGAATCAATGCCAATGCACACAACAGCAAAGAAATCTTTGCCAACATCTAGGAGTTCACTAGGCCCAACAGCTAGACCCCCCACCAAGACCTGTTCAACAAACTCTGCACCTTTATCCACCACAAGATTAGGAAGATCTACGACAGTTTCAACACCCCAGATCCGGCCACCACGCCTGCCACCATCATACTCAACCAATCTGCACCACAACAGACAGTGCTCTGCCAGACTTTGCTCACAACAGAGGACACACTGAAGACCATGAAGAGCATCCATTCAGGTGCCCTTATGGATCCCTACCTGTACCATATCTTCAACAGAGCAGCCACTGACATCGCCCTCCAGCTTTGCCACACCATAAACCGTTCCATCGAAATCGCTACCTTCCCTGACGATTGGAAACATGCCAAGATGAAACCTCTACTGAGGAGCCATCCTCAGACTCAACAGACCTCAAAAACTTCAGACCGATCTCATTCCTCCCCTTCCCATCCAAGGTCATAGAGAAGGCCTTCAATGCCCAACTCTCATAGAAGTGAACTACATCCTGGACAACTTCCAATCCAGCTTCCGAAGCAACCACAGAACAAAGACTGCACTCCTAGCCACCACAGATGACTTCCGCTCCCTCATCCTTTTTGACGTCTTGGCCTACTTCAACACCATCTGCCAATGTACTCTAATCACAAGACTCCACACCCAAGCATCCATGACAAGGCTTTGGACTGGACCACTCCTTCTTCAGCGGCCGGACCCAGTGAATCAGACTACTGCCATTGCTCTCAGAACCATTGGAGATCAGCTGTGGAGTACCCCAGTGTTCCTCCCTGAGTCCCACCCTCTTCAACATCTACATTTTCCCCCTCACCGCCATCGTCAGAAGCCACGGACTCAACATTGTGTCCTATGCCAACAACATCCAACTGATCCCCTCCCTCACCAATGAACCCACAAACGCCAGGACCAACTTCCACAGTGGAATGAAGGCCGTTGCTACGTCGATGAAAGACAGAAGCATCAAGCTCAACTCTGACAATACCGATTACTCATCCTAGGACTCATCCATTCACTCTGGGATTACTCATGGTGACAAGCCACTCGGGGATCTTCCCCACCCCGACAGACCACACACTAACCTCTGCAACATACTGGACTCATCACACAATATAAACCGCCAAATCAACACAGTTTTCTCAGCCTGCTTCCACACACTCTGCCTGCTTCGAAAGACTTTTAGATGGATCTCGACAGAATCCAGAAAGATGGTCACCCACGCACTCATCACCAGCAGACTCGACTACAGCAATGCACTTTACTCTGTGTCACCCAGATACAGCTCAAAAGACTGTGAAACTTCCAAAATGCCGCAGGCAGACTGGTCCTCGACATTCCCTGCCAACGCCAAATCATGCAACACCTCGGACAACTCCACAGGCTCCCAGTCAATAAGAGAATCATTTTCAAACTCCTCACTCATGCCTACAAAGCTCTACACGACGAAGGACAAGCCTACCTGAACATTACCTCATGTTCCAGGTACACGCCAGACAACTGCGATCCTCCCAACTCACACTCACCTCTGTCCCCAGGAACCACAAGCCCAGAACAAGAGAATGGTTGTTCTCCTACCTCTCCACCAAGACCTGAAACACCCTGCACCTCAGGCAATCTGTGTCGCTGACCCCATTCACAAAGGACCTCAAGACCTGGCTCTTCTAATGATCCTCCACCCAGTCTGATCAACAGCCCCCCTCCCCTAGCATGTTGAGACCCTCACAGGTGAGTAGCCATGCTATAAGTCCCTGATTGAATGATTGACTGATTGATTGATTGATTGATTAATTGATTTCCCTCTGTACTGCCAGAATGAAGATTCCTGGCTAGCTTGCACCTAACTGGAGGAGAGGGGCTGGCTGGCCACACTCCACTGCACCTCATGTCATACATAGTGCCTGGGCTTCTGGCACAAAGATGGGCCACCTGCACAGGGGCAGCATCAACACCTGGCAGCTCCTTTGTGTCAGTGGACCGAGTGGCTGGGGGTCCCTGGCCACCGGGCAGGTGATAGCAGACACCCTGGACACTATACTAGACTCTGAACATGCAGCTATGGAGAAAATAGGTACCTCCCTCAAACAATCACACACTTCCCTTGAGGGCTGCATCAACAAAATCACAGTCAACTTCGCCCTAGAGCACGCAGATCATCGCAAGCTGACTGACAAGGTACATGACATTGAGCATGAACTGGATGAAGTCCACCCTATTACCTGGAATGCAGCGTTGGAAGTACAGCAGCTAATGGCGCGTGTGAATTTACTATAAAGAAGAGCAGGGGATATAGAGGGCCGCTCCCTGCAGAACAACGTGCAGGTGGTGGGTCTTGCCGAGGGAGCAGAAGGAGCTGAGGCAGTGGCATATACTGAGACATGGTTGCACTCTCCCATTTTTTTGTTTTGGAGCGGTCCCATCAAGTACCAGCAAGTCGTCTGCCACCGGTCACATGTCCTAGTCCCTTCCTCTTCTGCCTGCGACAGGGATCATGATGCTGTCCTGAAGGAGGTACTCAAGATGGGGAAGGTAAAGGGGATAACGCCACAGTACTTTTCTTCCCTGACTATGCCAAGGTGGTACAGAGGCAGCGGGGGTCATTTCTAGTAGTTAAGTGCTGCTTCCGAGAGTTGGGCATCAAATACTCCCTCTTTTTCCCGGCAGGGCTGCAAGTGGTCTTAGATGGTAACATGCGATTGTTTGACACCTTTGAACAGCTCTGGACCTGGCTGGAGTCTACTAGTCGTCAGGAGGTGCAAATAGGGACTGAAGGGTCTGTGCAACAAGCAGTCATTCACAGAGCCAGTCGTAGTGGGAGGTGTAGGAGGAGCAAGCGTCCCCACATCAACTACAAGCCACCCCCAATCTGGGAGCAGGCTATACAAGAGAGGCAGGAGGCGGAATGTGCGACAATGCACAATTGCACTCGAAAACAGGATCCCAACACTTCCCCAGAATGCTCAACCAGATACAATGGCTCCACTGCGAAGTGGACTTCCGGTACAGAGTCCGGGCAGCCCCTAGATCTGACTCCTCAGTCGGCCGATAACCTAATTTAATGTTTACTGGTTATGCGTCTCTCATTCTTCCACAGTTACAGACAGCTCCGGAGAGTCTCTGTTTTTTTGCGGGTCCTGGTCTCCAGCTTCCCATTTTTGAAGTTCTGGTGTACAGAGGTCATCACTTTGAGGGGATCAGGTCAAGTTGTCACCCAAAGGAAATGTAGTAGTTGTTCAGGTGAGCAATGCATATCAGGGGTGGTGGACTCCTTGATGCTCCAAGCTGCAGTATCAGGAGGTCCATGGCATTGGTGACCTTGCCAAGGATGAATTGTTAGAGTTCTGTTATTATCCATGGGCCTGATTTATGAGGCCCTTGTTGCACTCTTGCAATGCTGTGCCATCATGAGTTTGACGTTCCGGCAGCACAATCTGCCCCAGCTGTTTACAAAGAAACACAAAGTCACTTTACGTGGCTTTACATGGCCTTGTAAATATGTGCCCCTTTTACGCATTAAACAGTGTGAAAAGGGCATTGAATGGGTGTTGCTGTGAGTGTTCCCATGCCAAACCAATGTAATCTGAAACATTACCATATTTTTGAGAAACCGTAAAGCTTCGGAATGCATCAGAATCTATTAGCACCACCAGGGCGATGTTTAGGAGGCGCTGTTTTCAAATCTCCTCTTTTTCTCACTTTTTCTATGTGTGCAGCATTCTGCAGCACACAGAGAAAGAGGAAGTACCCTGGATTGATAGGCTTTGTGCAGGTAGGTGCCCCTTCCTGCACAACATCAATCAAAGCTGCAACACAGTCACCCTTGCACCATGCCGCAAGGGTGCCTGCGTTGACACATGGCAGTCATTGTGCTCAAACGTAGGGAAAAAGTACAGGTGGGCTTATTCATGAGCCCCTTCCAACAGTATAAAGCTGCTGGTGCTTCATTTTCTTGGCGTACTTGCAGTGTTAATTTTGCACCATGTTGTGCCATACAAAGTGCCACATCTAGGCATATTTGTGACCTTGTGAAGCCCTGTGCTAAATTATACCTGCATCAGGTATGATGTATGCAGGGTGGGCATTCCCACGCAACAAAGCCTCATAGGAGTGGTGAAGTGAAATCTATCAGATTTCACTGTGACAATTCTAGGACGCCACTGTGTCAAAACCTTATGTCTGCCTCATGGCAGGGGTAAGGGTGTTGCAGTGCCATAGGCATAGGCTGGCCCCATGCATTTCTGGAGTTGTGTCACGCTTGCGACACAACTGAAGCAATGCATGACTTTAACGCTGATACATCAGGATTCCAGACGTATCGGTCATTGATTGCGATATGGAGCGCCGTACAGTAAATATGGCTCATCCATGGTGCCCCATGGAGGGCGCAGTGAAAAGTGTCACAACGCTGTTTTGTCACAACGATGCAACACTTTTCATGAATGAGACCCCGGAATGCACCTTATCTTAAAGATAGGGTGCATTCCTGACCTTTTGTTTTGGCGCAGGGCAGTGGAGCAATATTCCCAGCAGTGCTGTCCAGCACCCAAACATCTTATATGTGGAACCAAATGTTTGAACCAATTTTAAGACAAGCTGTTTTTGGGTCTTAAAGAACTGCCTCTAATGTGACTTAGCAGCAGTTTTTCGGCTCTTGCACCATACAAGGAATTCTTTGTAAATATCGCATAGTGTGTTTAGCTAGTCCCGCTAACAGAAGTGGAGACCCGGAAAATTGAAGTTTATGCTGGAAAAGGGCTGCTAATGCAAGTTAGTGTCAACTTTTAAAAGAGGCAATAAAAAAATCCACCATAACTTCAAAAAATTGATGCTACGGTAGCCTCAATTTCTTGCAAATATGCCCCTGAGTACCACAATCTAACACAACCAAAAAACTAATTACAACCAATGCTGAAATAGAAAGGGCATTAATCAGATTTGAATCACAGAAGAACTAGGCTCTGGATCAGCCCATGAGAATCGTTCTGCCAGGGATACCATGTTTAACCCGTTGCGTGCCTCGGTTGGGCTGTGCTGGTGATGGGACGGTTCCGCCACGGCCCGCTCACCGCACCTGCACGGCGCGCATTCCGCGCCTGCGCTGAGCGTTCTGATGAGTGGGCAGGGCCATGACGGAACCATTCCGTCACAAGCACAGCCCACCGGAGGCTCGTAATGGAGCCGTTCCGTCACGAGTACGGGAGCGCCGCGTGGCCCCGCCCCCCCCTTAGCGCTGTGGCGGAATAGCCGCCGCAGCTAAGGGGTTAAAGCTCCAGGACAGCTGTGTCTTTTGTTTTTCAGTATTTTAATGAAATTCTAAAACACAAAAGGCCCTGACAAGCTAGGAGTTGTCTCCCCGCACACTCCACTGACCACACTTAAACAACCTTTCTGCTTCGCTTGACGAAGCAACCCCACTCCAGAGCAAAAACAAAAGACCAACACCATCTGTTCCTTGGTTCAATAAGGCCCTCTACAACTAAAGATCTCTATAATAGAAATGGAAACAGATACCTCCCACCCCTTGTCTGGCATGCCTCCCCAAGGCTAGATGACTTCACCAAAGCGCATATCTCGTAAGAAATCTAGCGGCATATTTCCAACAACTAGCGATAATTATCGCTATGTTGGCTTAGCGGCAATAATTTTATCGCCGTGTTGCGGCGATTTTTATCACTTAGGAGCCTTGCTATTATCAAGGTTTCTCTCCTAAGCGATAAAAATCGGCCGAAATGCATGAATATCGCTGTAAAGTCAGCGATATTCTTGCATTACCGAGCTAATGCTCTTAGCCATGTTATCCACCTCCCATTGGATGACATGGCTAAGAACTGCTCAGGGCAGGTGTTAGCTTTTGGAGATATTCGCGCTTAGCGCGAATATCTCCAAAAGTTGGTAATAGGAGATAGCGATGTTAGCGACTGTTTCCAGTCGCTAACATCTTGGCACGCCCACTTTGCATGTCATTAGTGATAAATATCTCTGACATGCAACGCGGGGCCCAAGATGGTCCCTATCTCCTACTAGCTGTCGCTAACTGGTGTTAGCGACAGCTAGGTAATAGGGAGATCATTTTATCTCCGCTTTCTTGGCTTTTAAAGGCAAAAAAGCGGAGATAAATCCCTTGATAATATGCCCCCTAATCACTACAGATCCCTCGTTGACTTAGCCAAGAAGTGACTGATACAACTGTTCAATATGATCAAAACAGCCACCCGCCCTCCCATGAACTCTTCCACCAAAGTCGATGAACATCCAGAGAAAGCAGAATTTGTGACATTTTTTTACCCCAAAGGTAAGTCTCTCCTATGTCAAGCTGAGCATCCTCTCACCACCACTGTTTCAAAAGCCAAGAACTACTAGCACACCTTTGACATCGAGAACAAAAACATCATGAAAACCAAAACCTCAAATCCCTTTTTGGGCCCTATTCTGAGTATCATTTCCAAAGATTTTTACACATACATATGCTCCCCTACTGGACTCCACTAATAATTCTCTCTCTCAGCCCAAGAACATTTTCTGACTCACTCAAAACTGGCCATGTCACCACACTTCTCAAAAACTTTCTGCAGATGCAAATTACCTCTATAACTTGCCCCCTATAATCAACTTTGCCTGCTTTGCAAAAATCATCAATAAATATGTAGTGGGACAACTCATCCAACACATCAAAGGCAATAATCTTCTGGGCAAATTCCAATCCACCCTTAATCAAGGATGCAGACCTGAAACATGCGCTGCTTCAGGTTATCGATAACACTCTTCGAGTCATAACCTCAGGCAACTCCTGGCTCCTTATTCTCCTCAACCTGTCTGTAGCTTTTTATGCAGTCAATCACTGTAGGCTTCTGGAAACTTACAATTCAGATGAAAATTGATGGTGGGGTCCTTAATTGATTTGATCTTTCCTCATGGGCTGGTCACAGAGGATTAAAATTGACAACAGCTTATCCTCACCAAAGGCCGTCGATCAAGAAGTACCTTAGGCTTTGCTCCTACCCTGTTCAATCTGTACATTGAACCTCTGGGAGTTGTACTAGGAGGGACTGAGATCCTAGAGCCATCAGTATGCAGACGACACCCGAGCTCGACCTAGAGTACTCATCCACAAATGATATCTCCGATCTTGTCAAAACCCTGAACTCCGTTGAAGAATCGATGTCTTCTCACAACGTAAAACTGACCCCATCCAAAACCAAATTTCTCCTGATCTCCTCTTTGAATTCTCCATCACCTGGGTGGATTACCTCAACACCCTCAACAGCTAACCCATCATCTTTATCTTTACCAAATCTCTGGGTAATTTGCTACATTCCTGAGCAAGATCTGACATCTCTTCCTTAATCACTAGTTCTCTCCAGAATTGAATATTGCAACTCTTTTTTGACAGGCCTCCCCAAGACACATCTCACCCCTCTGAAAACAGTTTTACATTCTGTGGCACGCTTCATCTGTGGAGTGAAAAGAAATGACCAGATCACACCAATGCTTGTCATTCTTCTCTGGCTCCCCCTTGAAACTAGGCCTGTATCACCCACAAGGTCTTGCATACTTCCACTCCTCGCAACCTAGCGAACAAACGGAAGCTTTCTGGGGGCATCAGACCATTGCAAAATGTAGAAGCTTTGTTGTTGGAGTCTTCGAACTTTACCATGCACCGACTCATGGCACAATCTTTCTCCGGTAGTATGACTAGAATTTGGAATTCCTTACCCCAAGACTATGTACCACCACTTCATTGCCGATCTTCAAAAAGGAGCTGAAAAGGCCTTCTCCTACAGAGACATTTTGACCAATAAATCCCTTATACAACCTCCCGGAAGAGTGTGCACCCATGACTGAATCTAACTGCACTATTTACTTGTCACATTACATAACCCTGGTGCGACTACTGTCACCACATAACTCCTCTGATATTCTATCTATAATGTGTGCTTTGCAAGGACTGAAACAAGCACATGTCTCCTTGTTTCATCCTGCATCCTTGTGTATTTTGTTATTACTGTAACTAGCAACTGTTTGTAACTTAGGGCCAGATGTAGGTAATTCCTATTTACCGACTCTTAAATACCGAATCATACCGATTCCGTATTTAAGAGTAGGTAAATAGAAAGGAGGCATATGTAGGTAAATCTCATTTTCCAATTACCGATTCGGTAAGATACTGTATTTACCGATTGTGTAAATACCGAATCGGTATTTCACATTGATTCCTATGGACCTTGAAGCCAATAGGAATCAATGGGAAATACAGATTTGGTATTTACAGAATCGGTAAATACCGAATCCTGCAAGGGTGCAGGGGGTGCCACTTTGACACCCTCTAGCACCCCAAGTACAGGCTTGTGTGACATGTGGCACACATACATGCCCTAAGGGCATGTCTGTGTGTCACATTGCACAGGTGTGCATGCACAGATGTGCATGCACACCTGAATTCGGTATTTTACCACACAATAGGATTGTGTGGTAAAATACCGACTCTTAAGGGCCTGTGGCACTCTTAGGAGTGTCAGCTACATATGGATTTACAGAATCGGTATATTTACCGATTCGGTAAAATACCGAAGTGGTAAATTTACCGAATCGGTAAATATACCGATTCTGTAAATAACGACCCACCTATGTCTCAAAAGCCAAATACCGGTCGTAACGGCCGAAATCGGCCGTTACCGACCGGTATTTGGCTACCTATATCTGGCCCTTTGTATCTCTTGCAATGAAACCTGTTTAATTGTAAAGCGCTGTAACACCATTGGGTAATGTTTAAGAAAGAAAGAAAGAAAGAAAGAAAGAAAGAAAGAAAGAAAGAAAGAAAGAAAGAAGCACAGTGATTGCGGTGGCCAAAGCCAATATATGTTTATTTTTATTTTATGTCTTGCATGCATAAAGACAGACAATACACTGCTCTCCTGCTCTATGCCCCTAGGGTGAGCATGCTTAAAAGGTTTTGCTAAGGTGCTGGGGCGAGGGAGAGGGAGTGAAAGCAGAGTAAGAGAGAAAGAAGATCTGAAGGAGCTAGAGAGTGAGAGCTATAAAAGGGATCAATAAAAGTAATAGCAGAAAAGTGAAGTAGAGATTATTAACCACTTTTGCTGGATATTGCTTCCTGGGATACTACTGGATTTCAAAGTCCATTTGATGGAAAGCACACTAGGGCGCATGAACATATACCTTCACCTAGATCAGAGGTCTTCAATCTGTGGGGCACGACCCCCCGAAGGGGCTCTGGAGTCCTGGCAAGGGGGTCGTGCTCTCACCAGCTTCACTTGTCCCTGCAATTCAAAACGTGTGCTTTCCTTTTGAAAAAGACTGCCCTCCTGGGATGGATGCTTTAGATCGTTATCAGCTGCTTCTCTGAATGAAATGCAAATGCAAAAGTGTAAAGGATGCTTGGGAGCAGTTCTGGCTTTAATTAATCAAATCACTCCAAGCTTTGTGATGACAACGTTTTGGTTTTTAGAGTGGAAGTACAAAGCATTAACAAATGGGCTGGTAAGTATTTGCTTTACATTTTAACTGCATTTAAACAGCCCTTAGTGCCCCTGAAGAGGTGTTGAAGGGACAGCTATGGAAATAAAAGTTTGCATTACATACACTTTGGTATTACTAAAATCTACGTTTTGGAAGCACGACTTTATCATAAAACTATTTCCACCTTCTGCAGCATTCTATCTTACACTGTGTGTAATGTAAGTATAAAATAATGACTTACATATTCGCAGTGCTTTCTGTCACAGGGTGTGACATCGTAGCACTAAAAATACACATCACTATTCTCCACTGCATCAACAAAAATCTATGGCTCTCTGGTTATGCGCAGACCTCTGCAGTGCCTTCACTAATAGAGATTTCATAAGGTACTACAAATGCATTTTCATTTACACTACCCATTAATTTTTTTATGTAGATGCCTGATGGTGAAAGACCTCAAAACCGTACAGAGGGCTTCAATCATTTATGAAACTTGTTGCATTACTGCAACAAAACAGCGATGCAACAGTTTTCACTGCGCCCTCCTTGTGACAATGGATGTGCCGCATTTAATGTATGGGCCACCAGTTGTAAGGAATTATAGATACTATTTCTAACGTATCTGTAGCGGCAAAAGTGACACATTGCTGGGGTGTGTCTGAAAACAGACGCAACTCCAGCAATGTGTCATTTGACATGGGGCAAGCCCCATGTGAAAGGGTCTGCATCTGTCTCACGCCTGCTGTGAGCCAGGTGTAAGATATTGACACAGTAGCGTTCTTGAAGTGTCGCATTGAAATCTCATAGATTTCACTGCGTCACTTCTACGACCCTTTATTGCGGTGGAACACCCACCCTGCAAACATTATACCTGACCAGGTATAATGTAGCACAGGCCTTTAGAAAGTGACACATCTGCTTTGATGCATCACTTTGTAAATATGGCGCAATGTGGTGCATTATTTATGCCGCCACAGCGTCACAAAAAGTGACGCAAAGGTAGCGTAAAAGTGAGGCAAGTCTTCATTACTAAGGTCCAGAATATTTTGGGGCTTATTTATGAGAGGCTTGCATCGCCAGAGCATCACTTTTTTTGATCCTCCAGTGGCGCTAGCCTCTCAACCATACCTATGAGGCGGTGCACAGTCACCCTGCACAGCTTTGCATGGCCTCATAGATATGGAGTAAGACATAGCAGCGCAAGTCACTTGTTGTCTTACTCTGCATCAAGGAGGTGTTCCATGGGCTTTCTGTGGGGTTCCCATGCAACAGTCATGGATTTTTATGCTGCCCATTATTTACAAAATCACGTAAACCTGGAAAGCTTCAAAAACAGAAGTGAAGGTGTAACGAGGAGAGATGTTTTCGTTTCTCCTTGTTTTTTCCTCTTTCCATGTGTGCTGCATTCTGCAGCTCACATAGAAAGAGAAAACGCCTCTCTGGATTGTTTTTGCGAAGGAAGGTGCACCTTCCTGTACAAAAACAATCCTGCATGTGTTGGTGCTAGGCAGCAATTTGTGCGCCAATGCAAGGGAAAAAGACAGGAATGCACAATATTTCATAAATACACCAATTTCTCTTAAATTAGTTCCTTTGTTTTTAGCTACACCTTTAACTACACCCCATGCTCACTGACCTTTGGTTTGCCTAACACTGTTTAATATTATTTCCCCACAGTAAAAATGGTTTGCTGTAGGAATTGGGGGCGTTTATAGTTGTTGCTAGTTGTCGATGATGAAGAGTACAAGGTTCTAGAAATTTTTGTCAGAAGGGGGTCCTTATGCCTAAAAAAGTTTGACAAGGGGGTCTTGGTATCAAAAAGTTTGAAGACCTCTGACCCAGAGGGATGACTTGCACCGACTCTCATTATGCAGTACTAGAATTAGACCCCTTCACCATGCTTGAAAGTCCCACTGAAATGTTTTTGAAAGGACAAAACAGATTTCTATGTGAAGTTGCCCTTTCCCATGTCTGGACATATGACAAAATATGTATGCTCAGTTTTAAACCGACACCAGTGAATAGAGAGCAGAGTCATAGGCAACAAGAAAAAGCTGTTATTTACCAGTGGTTGTGTACAGCCCAGAAACATCCTAAAGTTTAGTAATATGCTTATATTTTTTTTACTGAGAAACAATGATCTGAGAAAATTCCATCAACTAAACATTTAGATCATGTTTTGTATCCAGACTTTCTATTTCAGGAATATTATTTTGGAGGAATATTTTCAGTTGTCACAAATGCGGAGTTGTCAATTGCCTATTATTCCACTAGATGGCAGTAAAAGACCCCACTTTGGATTTAATCTTTCCAGTTGGGGTTAACCATTTAAATCGGCGAACAAAATAGGCTCCATGCCACACAGATCATTTTACAAGTACGATTCCGACATATATCTAAACGTATAACATGAAGAGTGAATTGTGAGTCTAACACCAGCGCATCATGGACTTTTCTTAGGAATCCCTTCCATCGGTTTTCTCTTCCCCTTATAAATCAACAAAATAGACAGCAGCACTTAGCCATGTATAGCTGCTGTAGAGATCCTGCAAATCCAAAGCACGCACTCTTCCAAAATGTATTTTATTGGAAACCAATAAGTTAAGAAGAACCTCAACAAAGATGAATGAGAGTGCTTTAAAGTCGATGAGCACCCGAAACAGAACATTTTGAAAACAGTAAAGTTCTCTATTTTGGAGAGAAGGGAATCTCATGATGATGGAAGATGATGGAATTGTGTGATGGACTCATGAAATTTCTCCAAATTTTTGCAAAAGTATGCGATATTACAATTTTACAGTGAAGTGTGGGTTACCAGGATCTAACGTGACTTTTTTCAAGGAAGAGCAAATTTCATGAAAGTGCAAACCAAGGCCCTCATTTAAGGGGAGTTGGTGTAGGGCAGCGCAGTAGGTCAGATTGGTGTGAATGCCCTACGCCAAAAGTGAAAGGGCAGCAATGCACTGTATTTATGCCATACGGTGCATTCCTGTCCATTCACCCTGCGCTTTCGCTGTTTCGGCAGCCTATTGCCCATGCAGGGACCCTTGCACCACGGTGCAAGGGTGCCTGTGTTTTCGGCAGTTTTGTTTTTGTCCAGGAAGGGGCATCTACCTAAACAGAAACAATCCTAAGTGGGCTTTTCCAGAATGCAGCACTCATAGAAAGAGGAAAAACTGAGAAGGAAGTTATTGTTATGTTTTATCTTTTTAGTTTTATATAGCGCTGAACTAGACCCGAGACATCGGGTATCAGAGCGCTTTACATGAGCACCAATTTCATTTCAGAAGGACATATTCATTTTTGTTAGGCACGGGGAGATTAAGGGCCTCATTTATGAGAAGTGACGCATCGCTGCGTGAAAGCAGCGATGCGTCACTTCTCAGTGCGCCCTCCTTGCGATATGATTGATGCGTCATATTTACAGTATGACTCATCATGTCACAAGGAGTTACAGATACGCCAGTATTTCTGACGTTTCTGTATGGCGCAAAAGTGACGCATTGCTGGAGAGTGTCACAAAAGTGACGAAACCCCAGCAATGTGTCCTTTCATATGGGGCAAGCCCCATGTGAAAGGGCCTGCATCAGTCTTACGCCTGCTGTGAGGCAGGCGTAAGATATTGACGCCTTTGCACCCTACAAGTGGCGCAGTGAAATCTCATAGATTTCACTCCGTCACTTCTACGAGGCTTACTTGCGTCAATACATCCACCCTGCATACATTATACCTGGTGCAGGTATAATGTGGCCCAGGAGTTTACAAAGTGACGCATCTACCTAGATAAGTCACTTTGTAAATATGGCGAAACAAGGCGCATTTGTTACGCCACTGGTGCGTCACAGAAAGTGATGCACCAGCGGCATAAAAGTGACGCACAGCCTCATAAATGAGGCCCTAAGTGATTTGCACAGAATCACAGAATGTTGAGCCCTGTTGCCGAGACTCAAACCCTGCTCCCCAGCTTCCAGGTCGACTGCTCTAGTTACATCCTCTCCCCTGTATCTCCTTGTTACGCCTCCCCTTAGGAGACATAGGGCCTCATTTATGAGAAATGACGCATCGCTGCGTGAAAGCAGCGATGCGTCACTTCTCAGCGCGCACTCCTTGCGACATTCCTGATGCATCATATTTAATGTCTGACGCATCATGTCGCAAGGAGTTACAGATACGTCAGTATTTCTGACGTATCTGTAAGCTCAAAAGTGACGCATTGCTGGAGTGTGTCACAAAAGTGACGCAACTCCAGCAATGCGTCCTTTCACATGGGGCAAGCCCCATGTGAAAGGGCCTGCGTCAGTCTTATGCCTGCTGTGAGGCAGGCGCAAGATTTTGACGCAACGGCGTCCTAAAAGTGACGCAGTGAAATCTCATAGATTTCACTGCGTCACTTCTACGACCCTCCTTGCGTCAATACGCCCCCCTTGCATACATTATACCTGGCGCAGGTATAATGTGGCGCAGGGGTTTACAAAGTGACGCATCTACCTAGATGCGTCACTTTGTAAATATGGCGCAACAAGGCGTAAAAGTGACGCAAGGCCTCATAAATGAGGCCCATAAGGTTTTAGCTCTTCACCAAGTATATATGCTCTTGTAAATTTTAGGAAATGTCAAAATCCATGGGTGTTGCATGGGAAAACCCACTGCAACACCCATGGAACGCCAAGTTTACATGCTCTTGTAAATTTCGGAGAATGTCAAAATCCATGGGTGTGGCATGGGAAAACCCACTGCAACACCCATGGAACGCCTCCCGAGCACAGAGTGAGGCAGTGCAGCCAATGTGTTGCCATTCCTTACTATATAGCTATGAGGGAGGCCATTCAAAGCCATGCAAAGCCACTATCTAAAGGGCCATCTACAGCCACCCTGCATAGCTTGTGGAATAGGGAATGAGGCAACGCAGTGCAAGTTACAGCGTTGCTTAACATTTCGATGGGGAAGCATGCCATGGGTGTTATGGTGGGTGTTCCTACGTAACACCCATGGCATTTGACACATTCCCAGATTTAAAACAAAGCTGTAAACTTGGGAATGGGAATGCACCTAAACCATACGCCTCCCCGGGGGAGGCATTAGGGAAGGTGCAACGAAGAGAAATAACATTATTTCTCCTTGTTTCTTCCTCTTTCTATGTGTGCTGTATTCAGCATAGGATCTTTAGACACGACGAAAGCCCGAACCGCTGAACAGAATTAAACAAAATTTGTCCGAAAGGTAAATTTGATTACGCAGATCACACTTTCAATCATTTGGTGTAAATCGTTTCAGTAGTTGAAAATTTAAGAAACCAACCAGGAAGTGTTGCCAGCTATTATGGGACTCGGCTCCAGCCAAGTCCCGTAAGAAAACATTTAGAAAAAAGAGAAGGGGGCATGGTAGGAATACCTTGACTCCCCATCCAATGCCAAAAAGCATTTTTTTAAACATTTTTGCTGTGAAATTGCGGTGAATTGTCAAATTTGTGGCAAATGTGTTTAAAAAAAATGCATTGCCTCCTGCACTTCTTTACATTTCAGCCCCTGGGTGGGACAGGTCCCAGGGTTGTGCCTGCACCTCCAGATGATAAACTGACTACTTATTATGTGTACAATTTTTATAAGAAGGCATCTTTAAGAGCCTGCTAATTGTCGCAAGTCAATTTCAAGCTGCTTCTGAAAGTATTCCTGTGTTCTGAGCAACAAGCACAGCAAGGACAGCTGAATAGCCAATGCTGTTTGAGTGCTGGCAACGAACAGTGCTGTTTTATTGCAGAACATGTGCAGCACACCTGTGTCTCACAACAGTGCACAAGGAAATGGATAGACAACAGAGTGACAGTGCTTGAGGAAGTAGACGTGAGATGCAGTACACTGCACAATACCAGGGGCCTTATTTATGAAGGCCTTGCGCCGCCGGTGCGTCACTTTTTCCCATGTTAAAAGTGACACACCGGCGGCGCAAGGCCTTCATAAATAAGGCCCCAGGACCCTACATGCGACGGCAGATCTATGCACTCAGCAAATGACAATGACAGGCTAGGGGGACACTGTCAATATTCTACCAGGACTAGGGGTCAGCAGCCCCTTTTGATCTCAACTGTGCCTGGAGACACCATTTCCCACCAAGAGATGCGCCAGTACGCATAACTGCAGAACTAAGCCCAAGGAGCCGGGGCCATCACCCCAGTGCTAAAAGCGCCTCTCCTATCCAGCCATGCGGTTCAATACACAATGCTTCAGCGGCAGGGGTTCTAACTTCTCTGAAATTTGTTTATACCACAGTTACTTCTAGGCACCCTTCTGATCTGGGATGCTCAGTGGAGGAAAGACAGCAGGTACCCATGTATGGTGGACCGGGCATGCCATATCTGTCAGTTTATCACAGGGTCACCTCAATATATTGACCCCGTTCCTTCCCAATGGGAGGATGTTCCAGGAGAAGTGGAATATGAAATGAGGCATATCAAGTGATCTCCATGTCACATACCCTGTTGAGATCTGGAGACTTTCCTGATGCGCCATCCATAATCCCCTCTGTCCTCACAATAGTGCAGTTTTGCATGTGACTTTCGAGAGGCACTCACATTGTGGGGCTTTGGGGTGGCGATGAGAGAGGAGATGGGTGGCCTCACAAGGCGGCGGGCGAAAACCAACAGGGTGCTGATGACAAGCTTCCTTGATGCAGTAATATATGAGGACATCTTAACCAAACACAGAAGCTTGTGCTTCATGAAGTTAAGAAAGAGTATTCTTGTTTGGTGGTGATTTACCATTATGTAGTCTTGCTGTTTTCTCTATTAGAGAATTCATATTATCACAGATTTATGGATTAAGATGCACAAGGAACAATTACAGTGCCAAAATGCACACAAGGTCACTAGAGAAATTTGCTTATGTTCCATTACGCAGATGTAATGTAGAATATGCACTGGACATATAGCCAATGAGGTAGGCCTTAATAATTAACCAGATAAATGTACTCCAGTTAGGTAGACATTTTGTTGAAAACGGTGTTTTCTTGTAGGTTAAAGGGGCAGGTGAGGTTCCGTTCTGATGCAGTCACTCACTCAGCTACTGACACACCCACACAGACACTTACACACTCACACACCCATTCTGTCACTCTCACAACTACTCACGCATCCATACAGCCACTAACATTCACTGATCGATCCATATACCACTCACACACACCCGCAAAACCACTTACTCACCCAGTTACAGACCCACGCGACTACTCACCCACCCACTCACAGAGCAATACAGCTACACACACTAATTGAGCTATACTGCCACTCACACACCTACTCTCAAAGGTCACATGTTGCGGTTAGCAAATAAAATTTTGAAAAACTTAGAAATTTACACAAAAAAACAAAGGTTACGGGGATGTTATAATTTGGCTCAAATTTCACTCGTAGAAAACCAATGAAATTCAGCAGTTATAGTTACCTGAGCTAACTATAACTTATGCCCCCACTATTCACTGCTTATGACTTCACATATTATATCACTCATGACATGGTCAGTGACATCACTGATGACATCACTGATGACATCACAGATGATATCATCCACAGAACCACTCACACCCCATGCAACCTCTCAGTGACCCACTCATACACCCACACAACCACTTACATACCCATTCACAGACCCATACAACCAATCACTTAACCATAGAGCCACTTACACATCCACTCACTCACCTATACAGTAACTCACACAGCCACTCACCCATACACCTACTCACACAGTCACTCACTCATCCATGCAGTCACTCACCTCACACAGCCACTTACTCATACATACAGCTACTTAAACACCCACTTATTCACCCATACAGCCACTTATAGCCCCACTCATTCCCCCATACAGCCTGTTAACAGAGCCACAAACTCATCCATATAACCACGTATGCACCCACTTATGCAGCCATACAAGCACTTACATACACATCCATACAAGCACTCACAGGACCACTCACTAACCTTACAACCACTCACACAGACACTAACTCTCCAATACAGCCACTGACATGCACACTTACTCACATACATGCACATTGACTGCAATAGAGCTACTCACACACCTACTACCCTTAAATTCACTCAAACAGCCACTCACTTACCCATACACCCACTTACTCACTCAGTCACTCACCTAGAGAGCCACTCACACAGGCGCTCACTCACTGATACAGCCACTCACACAAACACCCACCCACCCACCCATATAGCTACTCACACAAGCACTTACTCACCCATACAGCCACTCACACATCCAGATACTCAACCATACAGTTTCTGACACACCCGCTCACTTACCAATAGAGCCACTCACTCTCCCACTTACTCAACAATACAGCCACTCAGCCATTCATACAGCCACTCACAAAACCACTCACCCACTCATACAGCAACTCACACACACTCACTCACCAATACAACCATTGACAGAGACACTCAACCATACAGTAACTCACACACCCACTTAATCACCTATAGAGCCACTCAGACAACCACTCACACACAGATTTAGGCAGTCTCACAGCCTCTCAAATGACATAGGTTAGAAATAGTATCACTCATTAGTGGTTCAAAAAAATAGTATTCAAGTTATGAAGTGGCTTAGTATATATCTTTAAAACTAAGATACATTTACAAAACACTTACACTCACTGGATGGTGTCTGCAGTGATGTCATCAGTGATGTAACTGACCGATTTATGAGTGATTTAATATTTGAGGTCATAAGCAGTGCATTGCGTATGGCATAGGTTATAGTTAGCTCAGGTAAATATAACTGCCGAATTTCACTGGTTTTGTAGGAGTGAAATCTGAGATTAACTATAACGTCCCTGTAATCTATGTTTCTGCCACTGAATTTCTAGTTTTTTTTGTAAGATGCCTATCTCAAAGGATGGTGGGGGGTTGGAAGCAGGGCTTGCCTGGCATTGTGCTTCCCCCATCATCCTATATATACATAGATCCAATGAACAAGCATGTGTGTGCCAGCAGGCTGCCTGAAAGCCAGGAGTGATTGTATCAGTGCTTGTGTACAAGTGTTCATAAATTGCTAAATTTTCAGTTCCCATATTACAGAAAACAAGGACGGCACACCAGGTAGTGGGCAAAAGATTTATTTTCAGGTGGAAAACGAAGCGTCAACATGTTTTGGCTGTTCAAGACTTTCTCACAAAAGGCGTGCACAGTTGAAATGGAGTGCCGTCCATCAACAGCATATTCTCAATTATATAAATATATATATATATCAAGACCCGATTGAGGGTCGAAACGCTTCATGGCAGACAGGCTGGTCAATTAAATTAAGAAATTCTGATTGGCACAGACTTCTGGGTCCACTTCTCGTCTTTTTGCCTACCAAACGGCATTTCAAAGCGGCGAATTTGGAAATATATGCATGAATATATATATATATATATATATATATATACATACATACCAAAAGCCTATTTATACATATATATATATATATATACATACCAAAAGCCTATTTTCAATAATATATATATATATAAAATTTAAAATATGCTGTTGACGGTCAAAAACTTTGAAGAACAAAGATTGATTAAAAATATATAATAATGTTGCCATCCAAAAAGCATCTTACATGTCCTTATCCTTTAACTTCTTTTGGTCAGTCCTTGCCATCCCAAGATTTGTCAAAATGTGCAAACGTAGCTAGTGATTTTTTTAGCATAGCTATTATTAGAAATGGGATTTCTGGTTGGCTAGGGCATGCGCCTAAACCAGGCTGGAACCACCACTCTAGTCAGGGAAAGGGAGTTACACGCTGAAGATAACCCGTGCTGACCCCCTTGGTATCTTGGCAAGAGCAGTCAGGCTTATCCCAGAGGCAACATATAAAGCGTTTGCGCAACACACACACAGCAGCAACACACAAGGCACACCACAAAAGAAACTTCACGCAAGGTTATATAAAAAATAGCCTTTGTATTACTCATAAACACCTTAGATCATAATCACAAATGTACACTGGGCCAATTGGCACTTAGGTAACACTTTACAGGGGATCATATACACAACAGGGCCAATGGGTCACTGTCATAACCAAGAATGGTGAGGCAGGTTACTACTGCCCCTGATACCGATACCCTTCAGGTGGGACACTCTCTTCCTAGGAACTAGGTACCATACGCTGGGCTCTGGGAATAGGACTTCCTGCACTGGAATCCATATTGCTGCCACCACTGAACCTCACCCTCACTGGTCCAGACCACTGAAACTACACTCAGGGGAAAACCTTTCTCCAAGAGCTAGTTTCTCCCTGGCGAAGGCCCTCTCTTCTTCCGCCATCCTCTCCTGCGCCAAGACACTCTCAGTCTCTAGCTTTTTCTCCTCCACACCCAGCTGCGCTAGCTCCAATGTGAGCCTTTCCATCGCCAACTGATGCTCCCTTTCTTCCCTTTTATCCACCCACTCCTCTGGGGACAGGGAAAGGGATGGGGCTCTGCCCCCACCACTGGACCCAGCAAGGGACTCCCTCTCTATGGGGCCCTCACTATCTACTGGCGTCCCTCCCCTGTCATTTTCTTCCTCCCCTTCAGACTTTTCAGGCTCTCCCTCATAACCACCACTTAGGTTTGTGTAGGGGTAATCTGCAGGGTCCCCCAAGCACTCCAGGACTACTCCCCTGTAGATTGCTTCAAAGAGGAACAGTTTTGTTCGGGAAGTTTCCTTCTATTGGTATCCCCCTTTCTCTGCATAAACTTTTTTAACTCTTCCTCAGTGTACTCCCAGAGGACATCCTTATTATAGACTAACCCCATCTTGGCAAGATACACAACCCACCGTGCAAAACAAAAGACCTAGGCGTCTGAGCCGAAGCTAGAGTACACAATTCAAAAATGGCCCTTTTGATAAGAAATACAACTCAGGATAAAAAATCCCCAAACGTGATTATCTAAATGCAGAGTTTGTAATGCAACCAGTTGTCGCTGTGGTACTGCGCAAACGCAAGTCCTATCCTCACCACTGACAACCAATGTTAGAAATGGGATTTCTGGTTGGCTAGGGCATGCTCCTTAGCCTGGCAGAAACCACCGCTCTAGGCAGGGCCAGGGAGTTACACACTGAAGATAACCCCTGCTCACCCCCTTGGTAGCTTGGCTTGAACAGACTGGCTTATCCCAGAGGCAATGTGTAAAGCATTTGTGCAACACACACACACAGCAACAACACACTAGGCACATCACAAAAGCAACTCCACATAAGGTTATATATAAAATAGCCTTTGTATTACTCATAAACACCTTAGATCCTAATCACAAATGTACACTGGGCCATCTGGCACTTAGGTATCACTTTGCAGGGGATTATATACACGACAGGGCCAATCGGGCCACTGTCATAACTATCAGTACTCACAATTAGGGAAAATAACCAGTAACATCTGGTGACATAACATTTAGCATACACATATTAGGACAAAGTTTCAGCAGCAGTGCACCACAGCATTAGGTATAAATATCCTCAGTAGGGCACCATAGCACTCTTAAGTAAGGTGCACACACTATTCCATGAGCACCACACCCAGCACGATACCTGTGCTGTCCTTTGGACTGTTTGGTGTGCTGGGCATAGGCTTTTGGTCCACATGCCTGCCTACCTCCCAACAGTTAGCAACTCTCGTCCCTGGGGGCCTCCATCGAGGTCTCACCCTGTTCTGGGACACCCTGTCATGAGCCAAGGGGCGGGGTGCAACTCACCCTGCTTCCGCAACAGAATGCTCTGATGTTCTGACCAACTGCTCTGACCGGGACTTCCATGGAGGCTTCCATCTGGCCACATGGTCATGAGCACGCGCCTTTAAGGGAGGGGAGACACTGACTCGATCTCCCCTCCACCAGCAACAACCACCTGTTGGCTCACCCACAGAGCTGCAGACCTTCTGGAGCAATCTCCCTCGCCCGATTGCTCCGCTTCCTTCATCGCTGGATCGAGGCACGGCTCTACCTATCTCCCGCTCGTCATCAGAGTTCCTCAACCGGTCTCCCCGGGATTTCAGCCATGCCTCCGGCCATGCTTGATGATCACGCAGGGCTCTCCTCTGCTCACGAGAGCCCCACCCACCACCAGGCAACTGCTGCCTGACTTCTGTTTTCGCAGTGCGGCTACTCTTGCCGCTCCTACTGCAGGAGGCCCCTTCTCAGGCTTAAAGGGGCAAAAGATGAAGCACTAACGGCACACTGACAAGCAGGAAGCTCCAATGTGCAAGAGGTGCAGCGCTCATGATGGGCTTTGAGTGGGCTAGACCCCCTCTCTTCAGGGGCATCAGAATGCAGCCATGTCGTGCACCCCGCTCATCTATTCCAGTGGCAGGCCAAAGCGCCCATCTGCCCTCAATTTCAGAGGGCACACTCACGAGTGCTCAGCCTGTCTCCCTCTTGAGATAACACTCTTCACTCCCAAGTCCAAAAGGGCAGATCTGGACACAGGGGTGCAAAACACAGGAGCAGTCCTCTCTTTCAGCCCCAAAATCACACAGGGCAGAGCTGGGCCTAGGCAGGCCAGCTCACAGAGCCCTCCAGCGGAGGGGCAATCCTTTGTAACGCTTCCTCCTGGGGCCCACCAGCCCTCTTCGCCCAGGTCCAAGCAGGTACAAAGTAGCACTCCTTCATGGGGTCACCGCCCCAATTTTTATACCATGCTTGTCTTTGTTCTGCCCTGGCATAGGGCTTGAGAACCCAGTTTCAATCCAGTTCTGGGGGCACTCAACCGTTTGTTTACAGTGTTCACCCACCCTCATTGTCAGGTTAGGGTCTGGCCCCAGATACACCACAGGGGGCCTTAGCCAGCATTGAACAAAGCATGCACAGATCTATTCAGGTTCAGAGGCTACTCCTTCCACCACTCTCAATGTAGATCTGCCTATTCAGCCTAGCGCTGACTCACCCAGCCCCTCTGGAGCCACGGCACCTCCCTAGTCCCTGTCACTCCAGAGCCATACATGCAATACACATCAGGCAGGCAAAAAGACACATAGCACACAGAAATGCCAACTTCTAAAAAGTGGCATTTCTAAAATAGTGATAATAACTATGCGTACACCATTACTCAGCATTTATTATTACTATTCCAAACATATGAAACTTAACCACGCTGCTCCTCCCATATTAGAAATAACCACTGAAACATTTATCAGGGACTCCCCAAAGCATACCTGTGAGAGGGCAGCCTCACAGCAATGAGAAACCAAAATGGCAGTCTACCACTACCATGACATGTCACACTTTCAAGGCACATGTCCTACCTTTTACCTACAAAAAGGGGGGTCACAGACATAGCACCCTCTTTATGTGCCACGTCACAGTGGCAGTAAACTGTGCGCACAGGCCCTGCAATGGCAGAGGCCTGAGACAAGCCCGAAAGGCTACTTTAGTGGGTGGCGCAAGCAGTGCTGTAAGCCCACCAGTAGCATTTAATTTATGGCCCTGGGTATCTGAGATACCACTTTACAAGGGACTGACAGGTAAATTAAATATGCCAAACAGGTGTAGGCCCATCGTACCATGTTTACCACAGAGAGCACACACACTTTACACTGGACATCAGTGCTAAAGTCCCCAGAGTCCTAAAACCACCAACACCAGGTCAGAAAAAAAGACTAGGAGGAAGGCAAAAAGTTCAGGGGTGACCCTGCAAAAAGGGCCAAGTCGGACAGCTATTTGGCAAGAAAATAAGATTGCTTGGTAATTCCATAAAGACAGTGGTCTACATTATTTCACATCAAACAGTACATGATGAAAATGTGCTTCTGAAACTATTTGGAGGCAAAATTACTCGATGTAGATAAGAGATTTACATTTTGGTCTCAAAACAAGTACTTTCTAAATTGCCCTTTTATCTTCTTCATTAGCAGACACAGGGGTCGATTGAAAAGATAATAAAGTATCAGGAAGACTGCTTGGTATTGTCAGTATTTCACTAGCTATTTTTTTAGGTCTCGGCTAACGACTGGTTTAGGTGTCTGTTGGCAGGTCTACCTTTCCTATTACATAACATCAGGGGCACTGGAATTATGCAGCAGGCGGGGGCAAAATTATGCGACAGGCGTGAGTATTTAATTTATTTATTTATTTATTTTCAGAGTTTTGTATAGCTCGAACATGATCCTTACAGATATCAGAGCACTTTACATACATATGAAAGGAGGACAAAAGACAGAAAAACTTAAAAAGGCAGTTTGTGCAAAGATGCGAACCATGCATGGTAGTAGAGTGTGATTTTGATTTTGTGGTCGAATCAGGCACTGAAATACAAGGTGGAGAAACATAAGCAAGCAGTATTTTCATAGTTTAAGTTCAAGTGAATTTAGCCATGAGGATCGATTTGACTTTGTTTTTTAAGGATGCAGTGGATGCGATGGGTCTAGTTTCTGGAGGGAGGGCATTCCAGATCCTGGGGGCCATCCCTGAGAAGGAGCGCTTGTAAGTTGTTTTCTTGTTGAATCTTTGTGGTTTCAGAAGGAGAGTTTCTGCGCTTCTTGTGGCTCTTGAGGAGCCTCCTGAGATTGTCAATTTCTGAGCAATGTAACTGGGCGAGCTATGATGTAAGGCCTTGTGAGTAATGCATGCGATTTTCAGGTGTATTCTGGCTTCGAGCGGTAGCCAGTTAAGAGATTTTAAGTCAGGAGATATGTGTGAGCGTTTTTTTGATCCAGTTATGAGCCTTGCTGCAGCATTGATAGAGGCTCTTAGTGGTGCGGTTGTTGATAGTGGGAGACCGCAGAGGGAGGCACTTCCATAGTCAATCCAAGGGATAAATAGCGCTTGGACTGCAGTTCTAAAGTCGTCGGCTGGGAGGAAGGGTATCAGCTTTGTCAAGGTATTGATTTGGAAATTCGCTCCCTTGGTTGCATTGCTGATATGTCGTTGCATATTGAGATTGGAGTCAAGGGTGATACCTAAGGATTTTGCTGAGTCTACTATGATAGGTTGGACGTTGAATGCAGTGAGGTGTTTCAGCCAATCCTGGACGATGGGGATTTTGGAGGGGGGTGCTATTAGGAGGAATTCTATTTTCAGAGCATTGAGTTTGAGATGGTTCTCTGCCAACCATGTCTGTGTGTCCTTAAGTGTTGAGTTGAGAAGTTTGAGGTCTTCAGGGGATTGTAGTTTGAGGTAGAGTTGGGTATCATCCGCATACATGTGGAATTGCACATTAGAGGCATAAAGCAGTGCGGTGAGTGGCTCCAGAAATAGGTTGAACAGGGTTGGTGAAAGGGAGGATCCTTGCGGTACACCAAGTGTTACTGGAGTAGGTGTGGACATAGGGCATATTTATGAGTTCTGGCGCATCTCTGCAAATCAGCAGGGATGCGCCAGAACTGATGCGTCACGCAATTCCCTCCTTGCGGCACCACAGATGCGCCGCATTTACAATGCGGCGCACCATGGTGCAAGGAAGGGCATATGCGTGACACATCTTGTGGTGTACGGGCGGCGCATTGCTGGAGTAGCGTCGCAAGTGCGACGCAACTCCTGCAATGTACAGAGGCCACCCATACATAACGTGGTGCGTCACTCCTTACGCCTGCTTCAAGCAGGCGTAAGGATTTGACGCAGCAGTGTCGTAAAACTGACTCAGTGAAATCTTGTAGATTTCACTGCATCAGTTTTACGGGGCTTTCCTACGAGGAACGCCAACCCTGCGACAGAACGTCCACATGAAACCTGATGCAGGTTTCATGTGGCGCAGGGCTTTACAACGTGACTCATCTGGCTAGATGCGTCACATTGTAAATAGGTCGCAGGGATGCGCCACGTGTCCGCGCCGTTGCGTTACGCAATGGCAGCGTAAACGTGGCGCCAGTCCGACATAAATTTGCCCCATAGTCTTATTAGTTTTGAATATCTGAGTCCGGTTATGAAGGAAGGAGGTGAATCATTTGAGTACTGTCCCAGAAATACCCATTCTGATATTCAACAGATCGAGTAAGTTCTCGTGTTTGACCGTGTCAAATGCAGATGAGAGGTCAAGCAGAATGAGGAGGCAGGAGCCGTTTTGGTCTAGAATTTGGAGTGCGTCATCAATTATGTGAGTCATGGCTGATTCTGTGCTGTGGCCTGCACGGAAGCCGGATTGGTGTCGGTTAAGAAGGTCAAAGTGATCAATGTGTTTTGTCAGTTGGAGGTGAACACATTTTTCTAACAGTTTAGCTAAGGTAGGGATATTGGAGATGGGACGATAGTTATTGAGGTCAGTAGGGTCAGCTGTGGGTTTCTTTAGTATGGGCGATACTTGTCCTACTTTGAGGGAGTCCGGGATAGTTCCTTGTTGAAGAGAACTAATAATGATTTTGGTCCAGAGCGGGATAAGCCATGGGAGAAGGTCTTTTACAGCATTTGCAGGTAGAGGATCCAAGAGGTGATAGGAGGGCTTCAGGGTACGTAGAATCATGCCTATAGATTCTTCCATGTAGGTATCAAAAGATGCCCAAGTAGCATTGTTTTTTAGTTTGATGTGTGTTTTGCTTAGGGCGTTGGAGTATAGATTTAGATTCGTGAGGAGATCCTTCTTGATGTTAACTGTTTTTAGATTGAAGAAGGTAGAGAATTCTTCGCAGGATGGTAGCGTGCTGGTTCTGTTATGTACTCGGTGTGGTTCATCTTTGGATTGAGTTTTGATGAGTTCAAATAGTTTTTTGGTAGTTTTTTTGCTTGGTCTAGTTGATGGCTAAAGAAGTCCGCTTTCGTTCATTTGAGTTTCCTGAAGTAAGCATTTCTTTTTTTCTTCAGAGTATTGAGGTGCATAGCTGATGGGATGGATCTCCAGTTGCGTTCTGCTAGTCTCATGTCTCGTCTATCCTTGTTAAGCAGACCGTCGTACCATGGTTTTGAGCTTTTGGAGGAGGTTCTCTTTAGCTGAAGGGGGGCAACTTCGTTGACTATCGTAGTCATTGAGTTGAGGTAATGATCGGTAAGAGCCTGAACATCGTCATTGCCGATAGAGTAGGTTGTAGCTGGGCGAGGGTGAGGAGATGGGATTGAGGTTCCTCAAGTCTCTTTTCCATACCTTGGGTTTGGTGGAATGGGCTGGGTAAAGTTTCACATGTTCATTGATGAAAAAAGTGATAATGTGGTGGTCGGACCAGTCACAAGGTCGGATTGAGTCTAGTTGGGTGGTGTCACCTTGGAAATAATGAGGTCCAGGATAGAGCCTTTGTCGTGAGTGTGGGTGTTGCAGATTTGGGTGAGGTCTAAGGTGTTGAGGAAGTTTTTGAGATTGTTAACCACCGAGTCGTTGTGATCATTCCAGTGAAGGTTGAAATCACCAAGGAATATTTGTGTATTATGTCGACCCGAGTTAGTTGTGATCATGTCCATGAGGTGTTCAGTGAAGGTGAGGTTGTCTCCTGGTGGGTGGTAAATGATATGTAGAGAGCATACTGGATTGCCCTCACTGTTGACGTCGAGGCAGATGTGTTCACAGGAGGAGAATGTAGGGCGAGATGGCTCTAGATACTGAAAGGTTACTCCAGTGAATACATGCTATTCCACCTCCTGTCCTGCCAGTCCTGTCTAATCTGATGATGTGATAGTTAGGGGGAACTAGAATGTCGATGAGGGGGGATGAGGATTCTGTTAACCAGGTTTCGGTGAGTATGGTAAGGTCTAGGTCATGTGCGATAATGAGGTCGGCTATGTCAGATGCGTGTCTGGGGCCTGATCTGCAGTTAAGTAGTGTGCATTTGAGCCGTGGGCTGATGAGGGAGGCGGAGGGGTCCAGAGTGAGGGTGACTTTTTTCAGATTGTTAGAGATGGTGCCTCTATTATTTTGGGTGGGGGGCCTGTGAGGGTTGGAATGGATGGTGGGGATGGGAAAGTGTGTGGTGGCTATGTGGGTCGTGGGAGCGGTTGCGTAAGAGTATAGGAGGGAACCTATGTCATACCGTGTCAGAGGATTGATGCATCATGAGGACGGCTGGAAGAATTATGGGCAGGGGTAGAACTCCGGTAAGGGGGGTTGTGTTTGTGTAAGCGTGTGGGAGGGGTAGAGTGCTTGCGGAATAGCAGGGTACTAGGTGGAGAGGGGAGTCTCAGTTGACTTGAGAAAAGTTCTTTGAAAGTTTGAAGCTCGTTTTTAATCTGGTGAAGGGTGGACATAATCTTGTCAAGAGTGAAGTTAGGAACAGTAGTAGTGGGGGTAGTAGAGCCAGGTGTAGGTTGAGGAGAGTTGACTTGGTTCGGTGTGAGAGCTGAAAAAGGTGTGGAAAGGGTATGGGTGAGGGGTGGGTAGAATGTTGGGTATGAGTTGGGCGTGGATGTGGGGGAAGTTAGGGTGGTTGGAGGAGAAAGAGGAGGTGAGGTGAGGGTTTCAGTGGTGACTGTCATGTTGGGGTGTGGGGGGAGTGACGAGGTGGGGTAGGGTGGTAAAGGAGGTGGTAAAGGACTCAAGGTGGTATCGGAGGGGGGGTGCTAGGGGTGGTATGGGAGAGGGGGCTAATGGTGAAGGAAAGTGGGGTGTGAGTGAGGGGGGCAAGGTGTGGTAGGAGGGGGGTGGTGATGTGAGTGAGGGAGAGGGGATTAGGTGAGAGGAGGAGGGGTGGTGAAGAGGGCTGGATGTGAGAGGCGGTAGGGAGGTGATAGAGGAGGGGGGTTGGGTGAGAGAGGCGGTGGGGAGGTGATAGAGAGGGGGTGGCTAGCTGTAGAAAGGGTATGCGGGTAGGGTGAGGTAGAGTGGTTGAGGGTGGTGTGCAGTTCTGGGCATCCAGGAGTCAAGAGAGTTGGGGGAGGGAGGGTGTGGGACTGAGTGGAAGAAGCAATGGATTGGGTGTTGGGAGTGGGGGTGGGTTGGGAAGGAGTTGGTGGATTGGCTACCCACTCTTTAATGATGGGAAATAAAATATCAAATTGATTGAGGCTACGATCTGTAGACTAGATGAGAATAGTACCATTATTGTAGATAGTGATGGTTGCTGACACTTGGAAGAATTGTGATGGAGTAATAGACATCAAAAGACCATGTGCGGACTTCCTCGTAGAGGAGACCGTGAGTAAGGCAAGGAAGGCTTTCCTCCATTGTGCTCTGCGTTTAGTGTAGAAGATGGTGTCGGTGGTCATGCGTCCATAAATGGGTGAGAAGTAAGGATCTGCAAAGGGGGTTTCTGGGTAGGATTTCAGAAAGTTGTGTTTGAAGGTTTTGGCAGATTTTTTTGAGAGCTTGGGGGGGGTAGCTGATTGAGTATGTGTGGGTGCCGGAGAGTTCCATGGTGGGAAGTGTGGCGTAGGCGAAGTGCTGTGAAAGTGTAGAGCTGTAGGGGTGAGGTAGCCGCTGTAGAGAGTGCGTTAGGGAAGTCTGCGGAGGGGCTATCCTGAGACTAGTCAGTACTGGGTACTGGTTAAAGAGTGCCGATGCTTAGGGAGGGAAGAGAGTGGCTAGATGGGGCATTAGCAGCTAAAGAGTGTTCCAAGATTGCCTGCCTAGAGGCTAGTCTAAGATTAGTCGGGGACTAGTCCAAGATGTCCGACATCTTAGAGAGGAGAAGGTAGTGTCTGTGTAGTCCTTTGTCTGTTTCCATGATAAGGGGGTGTGGAGTTGTCCTATCTCGCTATCTCAATCCTTTGTGGGATGAGGGGATAAGTCCTGTTTCACTTCTGATGAGTAGGTCAGGAATGCGGGAGGGGGCAAGTAGTCCTGTTTCGATAGTAAGAGGGAGGTAGAGGGGAGTAGTCCTATTTCTTTTGTTATGATTTGGGAGACAAAGAAGAAGCTGGGACTGACCAGAGGCTAGGGGAGAGCTATTGTTTAGATATTTTATGGCTCGGCCATTTTGGGCAAAAGTGAGGAGGAAAAATCATGGCAATTCCATTTCGGGGTAGTTGTAAAGTCCAGCACGGGACGCTGATAGATTTTTGGGGGCAATTGGAAGAGCGGCTCGTTGCTGCGCTGTGATCAGCAGTGAGCAACCCTCTCTGAGTGAGATGCGGTAGGCGTTACAGAGACGCATATTCAAATAGGGCAGGAGAAATGAATTGAGTTTGGAGGCTTACTGGTTTACTCGATGCCCTTGAAGTAGAGCCCAGCGGAGGTCCTCTGCTTCTGAGGACAGCCCTGAATCGTGCCCCGCCTCGACTCCGTGGGGCGCCGCATCGTTGGCGCATCGGATGCCTGGACCATGCGAGTGCGCTGTAGCTCATCGAATATGCTGTCCCTCTTGCGCGTCAGTGGAGTCCTCAGGGTCACAACTTCCTGTCGCCACCGGTGTGACGAGACTGAGCGCTCTCATCCATTGGGGGCAGGGTGGAGCGATCTGGGCGCCGAACGCTGCCCTGTGATTTCATTTGAGCCAAGCCCGGAGCATCTCAGTTCCGCCCAGCACGCTGCGTCGATCAGCGGCAGCAGCTCACTCTCCAGTCCCGCAACATGCCCGGACCACTGGGGGAGGGCGAAGAAGCAAGAGGTGAGAAGTCCCGTGTGCCAAACCTTGT
This sequence comes from Lissotriton helveticus, assembly GCF_964261635.1. Lineage (NCBI taxonomy): Eukaryota > Metazoa > Chordata > Amphibia > Caudata > Salamandridae > Lissotriton > Lissotriton helveticus. Next base: position 1,536,206,227 of record NC_136067.1, read on the forward strand.
CCTCTTCACTCAGGCACAGTCCATGGGCACGACGTCCCGATCACAATGCTGGCGCCGGTCTGTGGCTGCAGCACATACCCAGCTTAAATGCGGGCGATAGTTACTCCAGGAACTCCTCTTCACTCGGGCACAGTCCTTGAGCACGCCGTCCCTTTCGCAGTGCTGGCGGCGATCGGTGGCGTCTCCGACTTGTGCAAAGAGCTGCGGGGGAAAAGAAAAGGGAAATTATGCGACATAATGCTGCACATTTTGTTATAATATTACTTTATTATTTCATCATTTTTATACTTGTGACACTGTTTGGACATTAGCAGCACCTCAGTAGTACCACTTTAATACCCAAATATAGCAATAAGCAACAGAAAGGTGACCAGTCCACCTCTGCAAAGGGCCTTCCACCATGCGGCAACAAGTGTTGCTGCATGTTTAGTAACTTTTTAACCATTTGAGCTAAAAATTATTTTTTTATTTAAACCTGCAGATTATGCAGCAGATGATGGATTAAGTGGGAAATGTGGCAAATCTACAACTATGCGAATTCGCTGCAGTTGCACAATACATAATTCCAGTGGTCCTGCATAACATAGACTTAGAGTGGGCTGTGGGCCAGCCTCTTGGACATGACTGGATAACTAAGGGCCGGATTAGGATGGCAGGCGGACTTGCGTCCACTCACCACCCTAAAAGAGATGGGAACAGCCCAACAAAATGTTGGGGTCCCACAAGCCAAATTACAATGCGACCACCACTGTGGCGGTCGCATTGTACATGTTTTCCGTTGCGGCGGGTGCTGCTGGATGCAGCACCTGATGCAATGCAAAAAATGCAGGTTTTGCATTTCCCTGCACTACGTGGCAGGCACCATGCAGTGCCTGGCACATAGTGCAGGGAAATGTAGGGGGGCACTATAGGTGCTTCCCAAGTGCAAAACTAAAGTGCCCGGGGGAAATGTGGGCCCGCTACGGGCCCTCAAAGCCCATCCCCATCAGCCTTTTCATGACGGATGGACCGCTATCGAAAGGTTGGCGGGGATGGACCATCATAATATGATCGGCGGTGCCTGTCTGGGCAATGTGGCTGCTCCGACAGGCGGGCAGAAAGGGATCGCCTGTCAGACCCGTGGCAGTCGGTCATCGTCATCGTAATCAGCCCCTATGTTGTCGTTCTCACAATTCTTCTCATGATTTGAAGATTTTCCTTCCTAATCTTTTATTTGCTTCACCCACAAGCATTTCTATATCACAGTGTTCTGAATAGATGTGTTGTATTTCTGAACTCCTAACTTGAGTCGGTTCTTTTTTCATCATTCAGCACTCCATAGGGGTAGATGTTTCCTTACCCGGTCCCCCGCTCATCCTCACTGTTGGAAATGGGATCCCCGGCTGGCCAGGGCTTTCGCCAAAGTCAGTCAGAGACCACCACACCCAAGTCAGGGCAAGGGAGTTACACGCCAAGATAACCCCTACTCACCCTCTAGGTAACGTGGCGCGAGCAGCAAGGCTAAACTTGGAGGCGATGTAGGCTAAGTATTTGCGCACGCACCCCAGCAACAACAACCAAAGGCCCACCACAAAGGAAACTCCACACAAGGTTATATAAAAATAGCCTTTGTATTACACCAAAACACATTAGATAAAACACACACTTTACAATGTGCCAGAGGCACGGGCAGAATTTACAAGGGATTATTTACAAGACAGGGCCACCTGGACCACTGTCAGGAATCAGCACTTTTAGAAGTAACAATACAATACTTGTAGGCCTAGAACTTAGAACATAGCCTATCAGACAGTACCTTCCGTCCTGGTTGCACGGGATAATGCGAGTGACCTCCTTAGTAAGCTTGAGCGGGCGACCCAGCGAAGCGGCGCGGCTCAGGGGAGAGCGGCGCTGCTCGAGGCTTGGACGGGCTGCCGGCACGGTACAAGCGTTTCTCTGGGGCGACCAATGTGTGCGGCTCAGAAGAGGAGGGGGAGGCAGGATGCGGGCGACCCAGCGAAGCGGCGCGGCTCAGGGGAGAGCGGCGCTGCTCGAGGCTTGGACGGGCTGCCGGCACGAGCTGCCGAGGGGAACGAGCGAGGCACACTTCAGCGAGGCCCCAGGGGCCAAGGGAGATCAGACAAGTCCCAGCAATTTGGCAGGGAAGGCACCATAGAGTCCACTGGTCCTGGGACTCTGGTCAGGGGGCAAGCTTAGTATCAAGCCCTTGGAATATCACTTAGCACATAACAGAAAATCACTGTAGCAAAACAAGTAACTACTGGTAATCAGGTAAGTACCCCCTACGCAGTCCTAACCACCCTAGGAACAGGTCACGCAGGGAACCAGGACCTTACTAGCACCACCTGTACTAGCAAGAACAACCAACTAAATATCAACATACATTTAGGGGTATAGACCTGGGGACAAAACACATGATGTATCAACAACACATTCAGCGGTGTAAGGAACACATGACGCATCAACACACGTTCAGCGGTGTAAGGAACAAGGCACATGATGCATCTACAACACATTCAGAGGTGCAGCACAGGAGAACACATGATGAATAATCTACCCATTCAGAGGTGTAAGGAGGGAAAACACATGATGCATCGCAATACATTCAGAGGTGTAAGCAAAAACACACAGTTGCGCAAAACTCAGATAAGTCACCACCTGTGACAGTCCCTGTGTCCCAATGTTAGGGCCTAAACGTGGCAGTTGCCCACAAAGTGCTGGGCAACTGGTGCAGGGAAAGTTAGAGCAAAGTTGGAGCCTCGTGGGCTCAAGAACCACCACTGTGGCACTGCGGAGCCTCTCTGGGCTCCTGGACAAGAAATGGCGCCCTGAGCCTCTCTGGGCTCTTAAAACGACTGTGGGGGCAAGAGCCTCTCTGGGCTCGAAGAACAGGGGTGCCCCTGAGCCTCTCGGGGCTCGTCACGAATGTGGGCAGGGGGGGGGGCCTCTCGGGGGACCCCAGAACAACTGGAGAGCCACTCGGGGCTCGACGAACCATGAGGCCGGGTTGGAGCCTCTCCGGGCTCCAGAACAAAGGGATGGCCCCGAGCCCCTCTGGGCTCACAGAACGATGGGGCCAGGTCTGAGCCTCGCGGCTCCAGGAACAAAGACCGGGCCCCTCGAGTCTCTCTAGACTCGGGAACACAAGGGCAGGCAGGATGGAGTCCCTCACGGGGGACTCAGGGACCCAGAAACAACTGGGTCAGAGACGCGACCCGGGGCACGCCCACACTCACCAGGCACTTCGGGAGGCGGCGTCTCCTCGCGGCGTCGGCTCCTCTCGGCGGGGCTTCCCTTCTCTCCTGGGCTGCGGCGGCAACATCTCCGGTCTCCCTCCTGACCCGGGAGAGCGGCACAGCAACAAGGGCTTCCCCCAGGCAGGGGGAAGCAGAAACAACTTCTTCCCGGCCCCGCCCACAACCAGGCGGCGGGCCGGACATCTCCTTCCTGCCCAGACGAGCCCCGGACAGCGGGGGCGGGACTTCAGAGTCCTCGGGCTGGCAGCCAATCATGGCGCGGCCCGGGGACAGCATCATCAGGAGGCTCGGCCGGCTGGACCAATCCCAGCGCGGCCGGGTGGGGATACCGGCGGCTCTAATGAAATAACAAAAAGGCACGTAGGCGGCGTGGACAGCCGCGCCCAAGTTGGCAAATCCACGGGGCAAATGCCGGGTGGGCACCGGCCACGAACAGAAAGCGCCCCCAGGCGCTAGCCGCAAATAAAGCGCTCCCAGCGCTAGAAGGGTGACCACAGCGCTATGAAAAGCAATTACAGCGCTCCTAGCGCTAGAGGGGAAATAAAAGCGCTTTCCAAGCGCTATGGCAGAGTCAAGCGCTCCCCAGCGCTAGGGGGGCCAACAAAGCGCTCCCAGGTGCTAGGCAGGCACAGAGAGCAACAAAAGTCCTTCAGGGGTCCATCAGCAAGCCAGGGGCTGGGCAGGACCCAGGGGGGCAAGCCTTCCCCTGGGCCCAAGCAGCAGCATGCCCCTGGTAGATCCAAGTCAAAAACAAGAACATTTTCATAGGGTCACAGCCCCTCTTTTATACACCTTTTCCCTTTGTCTTTAGGTGCAGGGAGGGGGCAGAACCAGTCGCAGCTGGTCTGGGAGTACTGTTGATGGCCCAACCACCCATTCTATTCACAGGCAGGGCTAGGGTCATCAGTCACACCACAGGGGGGCGGAGCCAGCATTGTGTGGGGAAAACCCAGCCCATCCAGGACACAGGTACACTCCTCCCACACATCACTCATGCTAATCTCCCACTCACCACCGGGGCAGACCCACACAGACTTCCTGGAGCCTGGCATCCCAGCCAGCTCCAGCCAATCACACGCCAGCACCCTCACAGCACACGTACAGCCATGTCTAGAAATGGCGCTTCCCTACTAGACACATACATGCGGCATACACCATCTCGCAGCATTCACTCCCCCGAGTTCACACATACCAAACTTGACCATGCACACCTCACGCACCAGGAACTACCAGGGACACAGACATTCCCCATGCATTCCTATGGGAGGGCAGGCCAATCTCACACACGCACTCAGGGAGAGCACGCACTTTACACTGCGCCACAGTGTCAAAGTGCGCAAAGACCAGAAATCACTATAATTTCAAGGCAAAAAGTTCAGGGGTGACCCTGCCAGAAGGCCCAAGTCCAACACGACCCCCTTCCAGCCAAAACGCAGGGTAGGCCAATCACCACCGTGATGGACTTCCCTGCTTGGGGCGATAGAACACGGACGCGGGCCCGCACTGCAGGGACACCCTCCGGTTCTACGCCAAGTTGATCCATAAGACAAGCACATCCTTAAAAAAAAAAACACAGGCCCAACTAGGTTACCCCACTGGTACTCCTTAGCTGTCCACGGCTAGGACCAGGCCCTAGGCCACCTAGATACCACTGGTCCTTGCCAATACACAGAGTGGGGGGTAGTAACCCCTGGCCTACAATAGCCATTCTCCACTCCCTTTCTCAGCGTAGTTCCAAACTACCACTGATCCTTCAACCTAGGGTCCGCACCCTCAGGCTGACCAGAGGTCACGGGCAAGAATGCCCCACCCTACCTCTACTTCTGAAGCACCCTCCAGAACACAAATCTCCCACCTGGGATCCAAATTCACCGGATGCACAGGGGTCAGACTTCCTCTGACCCCCTTCCAGAGTTCTGCACCCTCCCACTGTAGAACAGGGTCCCTCCACTTAAGGTAGGCCCCACCTGCTCTCAGGGTAGTACCACAACACTCAGCCAAGAACCCTAAAGATCCCTGCTAGGCCTGTACCACCCCTTCTGGGAAACACAGGGTCTCTTCACTTAAGATGAGCCCCACCTGTGTTCACAGGGGTACCCCTAGAAGACAAACCGGCCAGGACACTGGCTACAGTCGCCCTGCCGTCCAGGACAGGCAACCACCTGAACCTGGCTCCCTAACCTAGGGACGCTACCCTTTGGTTAGATGCCTGGCACACCAGGACTTCTACAAGTTGAAAACAAAAATCTAAGACTTTCTCTCCTCCTTCAGCAGCAAGGCAACCACTGCAGGTCAATACCCCATACAGCTTACCCGGTTCCTTCTCATCAGGCAGGAGTTCCCTCTTGTAACTTCAGGACACTACATACAGTTGCCCTGACGTCCAGATCCGGAAACACCGGCTACTGGCTCCCCAACCGAGGGACGTACCCTTTGGTCAGATGCCTGGCGCACCAGGACTTCCTTGAGGGTGACACAACTAATGTGTCGTGTACAAGTCTGCCTGACACTCAGGACAGAAGTGGCATCACCATGGTCACTCCCTGGCGACACAACCCTTCTGGCTGGCCCCTGACCCACTGGCTCTTCCACTGGGGAACCTATCCCCCTCGCACCCCTCCATCTGGACTTCTGCACCCTCCCAACTGGAGCGGTACTGCCAGACACCAGAACTACTGGAACCCTGGTTACAGAGGTTCCACGTTCTCCAGACACTCTGGAAGATCCTCCTCAAATGACCTATTGGTACAGCCTAGGCCCCCGACCTGATGTTCCCTTCAGAAACATTCCAGGCCCTGACACTGGGTTTCGGGCACCTGGAGACATTTAGTCCCACCCACTCCTTCTCCTCTTGAGACAGGACGTGAGCCCCTACACCGAGACCTAGCTGGGCTACACTGAACCTCTTCCACCACGCTGGGCTGGAAGACACCTCAGACACTCCTTTTGGAATCACTCCATCCCCTATGTCTCCCTACTCCCAGAACATTACCAACTCCAAAATTCTGTCTCTCAACAGACCACAGAAATCAAAAAGCAGGCTCCACTGTCTGCAGACGTTCTTGGGAAAAGTTCAACACACAGGACTTAAATATCTGAGCAAAACTAGCATTCAGCAAGCTCCCCATCCAGAGAACTCACAAACACATCCAGTGCCACACACCATTCATCCACACACACCCCTCCCCAGACTGGTAAAGCAGTTTCTACCACCCCTGACTTCTCAACCTGACCACACTTGACACAGGTACCATTACTCCAGGGCAGGGACGGGGGACACATGCACTGGACACACTTATGCTGCCACCACTGGATCCCACCCTTCTGGTGAATCCAGAAAACACACTGCACTTAGGGGGATGATCTACCCTCCCGAGCTAGGGACACCTAACTCAAAGTGCACAAGAAACACATTTCCACAGAAATGACATTTTTAGCAAACTCCATACAATAATCCCCAAAATGTTTTTATCTAAAATGCAGAGTTTTGTGGTGCAGCCAGCCGCTACTGTGGTACAACGCAAACACAAATCCTTATCCCACCGCTTGCCGCCAATGTTGGAAATGGGATCCCCGGCTGGCCAGGGCTTTCGCCAAAGTCAGTCAGAGACCACCACACCCAAGTCAGGGCAAGGGAGTTACACGCCAAGATAACCCCTACTCACCCTCTAGGTAACGTGGCGCGAGCAGCAAGGCTAAACTTGGAGGCGATGTAGGCTAAGTATTTGCGCACGCACCCCAGCAACAACAACCAAAGGCCCACCACAAAGGAAACTCCACACAAGGTTATATAAAAATAGCCTTTGTATTACACCAAAACACATTAGATAAAACACACACTTTACAATGTGCCAGAGGCACGGGCAGAATTTACAAGGGATTATTTACAAGACAGGGCCACCTGGACCACTGTCAGGAATCAGCACTTTTAGAAGTAACAATACAATACTTGTAGGCCTAGAACTTAGAACATAGCCTATCAGACAGTACCTTCCGTCCTGGTTGCACGGGATAATGCGAGTGACCTCCTTAGTAAGCTTGAGCGGGCGACCCAGCGAAGCGGCACGGCTCAGTGGAGAGCGGCGCTGCTCGAGGCTTGGACGGGCTGCCGGCACGGTACAAGCGTTTCTCTGGGGCGACCAATGTGTGCGGCTCAGAAGAGGAGGGGGAGGCAGGATGCGGGCGACCCAGCGAAGCGGCGCGGCTCAGGGGAGAGCGGCGCTGCTCGAGGCTTGGACGGGCTGCCGGCACGAGCTGCCGAGGGGAACGAGCGAGGCACACTTCAGCGAGGCCCCAGGGGCCAAGGGAGATCAGACAAGTCCCAGCAATTTGGCAGGGAAGGCACCATAGAGTCCACTGGTCCTGGGACTCTGGTCAGGGGGCAAGCTTAGTATCAAGCCCTTGGAATATCACTTAGCACATAACAGAAAATCACTGTAGCAAAACAAGTAACTACTGGTAATCAGGTAAGTACCCCCTACGCAGTCCTAACCACCCTAGGAACAGGTCACGCAGGGAACCAGGACCTTACTAGCACCACCTGTACTAGCAAGAAAAACCAACTAAATATCAACATACATTTAGGGGTATAGACCTGGGGACAAAACACATGATGTATCAACAACACATTCAGCGGTGTAAGGAACACATGACGCATCAACACACGTTCAGCGGTGTAAGGAACAAGGCACATGATGCATCTACAACACATTCAGAGGTGCAGCACAGGAGAACACATGATGAATATTCTACCCATTCAGAGGTGTAAGGAGGGAAAACACATGATGCATCGCAATACATTCAGAGGTGTAAGCAAAAACACACAGTTGCGCAAAACTCAGATAAGTCACCACCTGTGACAGTCCCTGTGTCCCAATGTTAGGGCCTAAACGTGGCAGTTGCCCACAAAGTGCTGGGCAACTGGTGCAGGGAAAGTTAGAGCAAAGTTGGAGCCTCGTGGGCTCAAGAACCACCACTGTGGCACTGCGGAGCCTCTCTGGGCTCCTGGACAAGAAATGGCGCCCTGAGCCTCTCTGGGCTCTTAAAACGACTGTGGGGGCAAGAGCCTCTCTGGGCTCGAAGAACAGGGGTGCCCCTGAGCCTCTCGGGGCTCGTCACGAATGTGGGCAGGGGGGGGGGCCTCTCGGGGGACCCCAGAACAACTGGAGAGCCACTCGGGGCTCGACGAACCATGAGGCCGGGTTGGAGCCTCTCCGGGCTCCAGAACAAAGGAATGGCCCCGAGCCCCTCTGGGCTCACAGAACGATGGGGCCGGGTCTGAGCCTCGCGGCTCCAGGAACAAAGACCGGGCCCCTCGAGTCTCTCTAGACTCGGGAACACAAGGGCAGGCAGGATGGAGTCCCTCACGGGGGACTCAGGGACCCAGAAACAACTGGGTCAGAGACGCGACCCGGGGCACGCCCACACTCACCAGGCACTTCGGGAGGCGGCGTCTCCTCGCGGCGTCGGCTCCTCTCGGCGGGGCTTCCCTTCTCTCCTGGGCAGCGGCGGCAACATCTCCGGTCTCCCTCCTGACCCGGGAGAGCGGCACAGCAACAAGGGCTTCCCCCAGGCAGGGGGAAGCAGAAACAACTTCTTCCCGGCCCCGCCCACAACCAGGCGGCGGGCCGGACATCTCCTTCCTGCCCAGACGAGCCCCGGACAGCGGGGGCGGGACTTCAGAGTCCTCGGGCTGGCAGCCAATCATGGTGCGGCCCGGGGACAGCATCATCAGGAGGCTCGGCCGGCTGGACCAATCCCAGCGCGGCCGGGTGGGGATACCGGCGGCTCTAATGAAATAACAAAAAGGCACGTAGGCGGCGTGGACAGCCGCGCCCAAGTTGGCAAATCCACGGGGCAAATGACGGGTGGGCACCGGCCACGAACAGAAAGCGCCCCCAGGCGCTAGCCGCAAATAAAGCGCTCCCAGCGCTAGAAGGGTGACCACAGCGCTATGAAAAGCAATTACAGCGCTCCTAGCGCTAGAGGGGAAATAAAAGCGCTTTCCAAGCGCTATGGCAGAGTCAAGCGCTCCCCAGCGCTAGGGGGGCCAACAAAGCGCTCCCAGGTGCTAGGCAGGCACAGAGAGCAACAAAAGTCCTTCAGGGGTCCATCAGCAAGCCAGGGGCTGGGCAGGACCCAGGGGGGCAAGCCTTCCCCTGGGCCCAAGCAGCAGCATGCCCCTGGTAGATCCAAGTCAAAAACAAGAACATTTTCATAGGGTCACAGCCCCTCTTTTATACACCTTTTCCCTTTGTCTTTAGGTGCAGGGTGGGGGCAGAACCAGTCGCAGCTGGTCTGGGAGTACTGTTGATGGCCCAACCACCCATTCTATTCACAGGCAGGGCTAGGGTCATCAGTCACACCACAGGGGGGCGGAGCCAGCATTGTGTGGGGAAAACCCAGCCCATCCAGGACACAGGTACACTCCTCCCACACATCACTCATGCTAATCTCCCACTCACCACCGGGGCAGACCCACACAGACTTCCTGGAGCCTGGCATCCCAGCCAGCTCCAGCCAATCACACGCCAGCACCCTCACAGCACACGTACAGCCATGTCTAGAAATGGCGCTTCCCTACTAGACACATACATGCGGCATACACCATCTCGCAGCATTCACTCCCCCGAGTTCACACATACCAAACTTGACCATGCACACCTCACGCACCAGGAACTACCAGGGACACAGACATTCCCCATGCATTCCTATGGGAGGGCAGGCCAATCTCACACACGCACTCAGGGAGAGGACGCACTTTACACTGCGCCACAGTGTCAAAGTGCGCAAAGACCAGAAATCACTATAATTTCAAGGCAAAAAGTTCAGGGGTGACCCTGCCAGAAGGCCCAAGTCCAACACTCATGCCAATCCAAGCTCTCTCTTTTCACAGCCCCTCCCTCTCTTTTGATCCCCAATTCTCCCCATCTATTATTAGTTGTTTAATTTACAACTGATGGAATGTTATTACAGTGAATCGTCAATTTTTGTTTTACTTTTTCAGCAGCTGCAATTAGCAGTCCGTGGTACAGCCCTTGCAAACTTTGGGGCATATTATCAAGGACCGGTGTTAAAATTATCGCCACTGCTGCTAAAACGGCGATCATGGGCTTGATAATATGCCGTAGATAATTCCCATAGAAGCCCATGTTAAAACCAGAACATGGGCTTCTATTGGAGTTTTCAAGGGCATATTATTAAGCCCATTTTCCCCGCTTTAGCGAAATTATCCTGCCGCTAAAACGGCGATAAGTTTAACACCGGTCCTTGATAATATGCCCCTTAATTTTTCTACCATCGCTGACCACCCGCAACAGCTTCACTGGGGGACAGTTTGCCAGCTATCTGATACACTACCGATTAACTTGCTAATATTTGTACAACTGTTTATTTAAAAAACACGAGCTCTATGTTTGTCTTGGATTTGCTTCCGTGTGGAAACCGTGACACAGACACACAGTGCTTGTGTTATTTAACTCGAGGCCGAATCTTTCTTTGACGTTTCAGCAGTCCAGTAATCTGCTGCTATAATCTGTCCAAGCGAGTATGAAATTGGGTCTACGTAATGCTTCTGTAAGGGAACAGTACCTCTCTGCTTGTGTTTCACCTCACAAGCGGCTGCCTCTGTGCCTGGCGAGATTCCTGGTCACTTTCAACATGTGATCAACAAGCCCTGCTTCTTTTTTAAATATATCAGATTTCAGCTCATTCAAGCGTGGCTAAGAGGACATGAGTTTGGGCATCTGGGTTTCCTCTGCTCGTTTCGGTACAAGCATTACAGTGGTGCTTACCTTTTCTCCAGTTTTTTTTTAATGTGTATGTTTTCAGATGTGGAGAGGGAATTCCCCTAACAATTACCATCCCTTCCTGTTTTTTCTTTTAATTCGGGTATTTATGCTGTTGTATTTAAAAATTTGATAGCAGAAGAAGAAGAAACATGGTGCAAAGAAAATAGAATTATAATTACTACTTGCATCTAACATGTACAGCTAGAGGTAGCCCCCTTTCAAAAATGACTCGCAGTGCCCTGAAGAGAAATCATTGTGTCGAACAAATATTACAAAGCCTATTCATGGAACATATCCTACCAGGAGCCGTATTACATAAGGTGCCCGGGGGGGGGGGCAAACAGGTGTTTGTGCCCGCTTTTGACGCTCCCCGGGGCACTTTGGTATTATAGTAGGACGCGCAGATGCTTGTGCAACATAGTGGTGGCGCACTTAAAGCTTATCAACAGAGGGTGTTCCCCCATTTTCAGGAGCATGCCCTATGCAAATGAGGGGATTTCTTTGACTCTGCGCCCACGCCATATTACAGACGCGCAGAGTCAAAGAAGCTCTCAGAAGGCGCTCTGACAGTGCGCACCCTGAGAGCAGCCCTCTACAGGGGGTGAAGGGGGTCCCATGGACCCCCCCAGACATTCCCTTGCAGCCGGGTGCATTCATTGACTGCACCCGCCTTCAAGGGGATCTCTAATCCCCTTTGAAAGTGCAGGCGGGTTCCGCCTGCACTGTGAAAACATGGAGCAGTAAGTTCGCGGCTGCCACTAGGGCAGCGCATTCACCATAATGGGGCGCATTTGCATTGTTTGCACCCAGCGCACCTTTTCAAAGGTGCACCGGGTGCAAACAATGCCAATACGTATTACGGCCCCAGGAGTCAAACCTTATTCTCTATTGACCAGTGCCTGTTGTAAAGGCTGGAGCACAACAAGCTGTACTTAGACTCCAGCTCTGTGCTTCCTCTCAAATTATGAGAAGTCTTCACCACCTTGCTCATGTCCCTATGTCATAATATCCTTTTAAGATGGAACTACATTCAACAATTCCCATTAAGAAACACTATTGATGCCATTTTTCCATATTGGGAGTATAGATAGTGTATTTTCTCACATGACTATAAAGCTAAAATGATCTTTACAGAAAGGGCAAAGGCACAGTGTAGTTAAAAGTCATTAAATATATATAGTTGAACACATCAATGTAGATAACTATGTGGCTATGGGCCATGTCTGACTTATACAGTCAAAGTCAGACTTCCATAGAATAGCTAGTTTTTAGATCTGGGTTTTAACAGCACAGCTGTTTGAATAGACCTTTTGTTTCTAATGTACTTAGAGTGGACTTTGAGTAACACCCTTTCAACCTTTGTTATTTTTCACTTGCCTATTCCAGCAATTGGCTTGAGATTTTGTCAGTGACATCACCCCAGAAAAGCATTAGTCTTTCACTTTATCCTATTCACTCTTTGGGTGCATCTTTTCACTTCCCTGTGAGTTCTCCTATTGCAATGCTTGAAATACTGTTTTATCAGGGAAAAGGGACTATTTAATGAAAGCGGAATACGTCTTAGAAGGAATGCTTCCCAAACTAAAAGGAGAAAATGCCCCTTGATAAACAAATGCGTACTTGATGAAAGTCTAGAACAAGTGTGTAAAAACACAATAACATTGTTAGTGCCCTTACTGGGTGAGTTGGATAGTTCCACTGCTAACTTGAGTGAACCTTTTTTCTTTAATATTCAGTACTCCATAGGAGTGCATGTGTTTTCTTGCTCTCTCCCCCATGTGTCATGTTATGTTGTGTTACTTTTTTGAGTATTTGTAAAGTGCACTATCACCCACAGGGTTATCACGATGCTGAGCGGGTGTGGCTGCCTAGCCCTACCTATGGTGGGCTGGATAATTGAAAATCCAAGACTTCAGCTTCTTTTGGAATTGAAGAAGAGAGGAGGAGGCTCTGATGTGAAGTCCTAGGCCATTCCATGCTTTAGTACCAATGAAAAAGAATGCCCATCCCATCCTCCTGATCTTCTTCTGTGTATGTGTTGGATGTATGCATGTAGGAGTCTTGCAAAGCAGAGGTGTCTGAGTGGTTGGTGGATGGAGATACACCCGTTCTGGTAGGTGGGGCCTAAGTTGCATAGTGCCTTGAATGTGTATGTGAGGTGTTTGAAATGAATGTGTCTGTTATGTTATGTTATGTTACGTGGTTTTATATAGCGCATAGCTGCACCAGCAAAGGGGCGTCTCTGTCAGAGCCAGTGAAGCTCCCTGAGGTGTTATGTGATGTGAGTTTTTTGTGGGAGGTTGAGGATGAGTTTGACTGCTGAGTTCAAGTTGGCAGCCTTCTAGAGAGTTCCTTGGTAATCCTGGTGTCGAGGGTGTTTCCCTAGTCCAACTTCCTGTTGACTGGGGCATGAGTGACTCCTTTTCTACTTTTGGTTGGGCGCTATTTGAAGATCTTCCTTGGCATCTTCAGGGGGTGGAAGCAAGATGCAGTGACGGATGTAGACTTGTGCGGTCATGTCCAGTTTTCTGTCGATGAAAATTCAAAGGTTCCTTACCTGGGTGCTAGGTGTAGGTCAGAGTTCACCTGACCACTTGTTGGAGTCCAATGGTGAGTTGTTCTCACCGAGGATCACTACTTTTGAATTGTCAGCGTTGAGCTTCAGAGAGTTGGCATGCATCCAAGTAGTGACTCTGACCATGTTTCTGTGCAGTAGACCAGGTCCTGAGCGTGGTCGTGGCATAGTTCCCATATCTCCGCCATATGTTTGGTGAACGAGTGAGTGTTTTGGAGCATGAATGTGAGGAAGGAAAGCATGGTTTGTGGATGGTATTTTGTCTGAGAGTGTGAGCAGTTGATTGGAATGTGAGTGAGGCGAGTGGGATGCGGAGTGCAGTAGGTGCAGAAATGGTGTGTGTGGGTGTGGGAGAGTATATGTGAACTTGCAGGAGGTGCATGTAAATTCTCCTTCCTAGTTGTGGGTGCATTGTGGCAGAAGTGCGGCAGGCAGGGCGGAGAGCATAGAGGAGCATAGCAGGGTAGCGGTGAGTGGAGGAAGAACGAGGGTTCGAGGCATTGAGAGTTGTCCAGCAACAGATGGGCACAGAAAGACTCATCTTTGGCACAACTTTGGCACCCAAGTGGCAACTTTGCACTGCAGCCACCATTAAGTAGGTGCTGGGAAAGGGAAGGAGCACAGAGTACCGTGGGTGGGAAAACATTGATGTCAAATCCTGTGTAGATTGGTAATGGGAAATTGAGTCCTTTTGTTTAGCTTTCTCCTTTCAAAGATGTTTTTGGCAGAAAACCAGAGATGTCACTTCCTGTGCAGATGTATAATGTGAAATCCAATGATGGCACTTCCTGTGCAAATGGATTTTGGGAAATCTAGTGATGTCACTTACTGTGCAGATGGTTGATGGGAAATTAAGTTCTCTTGCTTGGCTTCTTCATTTAAAGACAGTTTCTGCTCCTCTACTCCCAGACACACTCTATGTTATGCCCCTATCTAAAAAAACTCTTCCCATTTTGCTCCTTATTTTAAATCATTTTATTTGCACATTTATTTATTGTTATGAGTTCCTGTGATCTGGGACATGCTACTAGGCTGCATGCTTCCTTTTTTTACACTAATATGCACATTTTTTGTTACTTTATTTACTGTTAACCTAACATTATAAGATGGCCTCCCCATGTTGGATCAGTAAATTAAAAACGACAAACTGACCACCATGTGCCTCAATTTGTGCACACGCATGCACCATAATGCATTTGTGTGCCTGTGACATGATGCACGAAAATGCATCACTTCATGAGGTATGCACCGTTGTGCATCAAGATACATGCATTTGCATTGGCCACATTCTTGGAATAGATTCTTTAATAGAATACCAACTGCACGAGTGTTGGGGCCATGCATGCTCGTGTGTAATGACTCAGACATTCATGTGTGAATGTTCATGTGTGAATGTCAATGAAAAAAACCATTTGCAAAGACAACCCAAGAGCTCAGGTAATCAAAAGAAGAGTGACCATAAAGATAAAGTATATAAAGGAGGTGGGTGTCGCACGTGAAGTCTGAGGCCAGTTGTAAGTGGTCCGATGGTAAGACCAAATTTCAAGAAAAAATACACTGTTTTTTCAGGAAACCCTCACTCACCCTAGTGGTGACATGCTTCATCATCGGGTCCACCGGGAGAGATCGAATACCTCCCCGGTGTGCTGCGACGCCAGGAGACTGCGGAGCAGGTTTTTGTGTGAAGATGAAGTGTGAAAAAATATACTGAGGTTAAAAATGTCAAAGGTTGTACCAAACAAAACTTTATTCATTGGTCAACCTGACATTTTTTAATACCTGACATTTTTTCACACTTCATCTTCACACAAAAACCTGCTCCGCAGTCTCCTGGCGTCGCAGCACACCGGGGAGGTATTCGATCTCTCCCGGTGGACCCGATGATGAAGCATGTCACCACTAGGGTGAGTGAGGGTTTCCTGAAAAAACAGTGTATTTTTTCTTGAAATTTGGTCTTACCATCGGACCACTTACAACTGGCCTCAGACTTCACGTGCGACACCCACCTCCTTTATATACTTTATCTTTATGGTCACTCTTCTTTTGATTACCTGTATATTGCTTGGGGACTAAGAGTGCCCTAAAACCCTCTCTCTCCTTTTGTTGAGATATAACCCAAGAGCTCAGCCTTTTACAGCTGAGACCAATTGATTTCCCAATGTTTATTTTTGTATTGCTGCACTGACAGTGCAATATTGCTTTGGTAGGGTTCTTCAAATAGTTATTGCTTGCTTCTACAGGTGCCTCTAGTGATGCTAAAAAAATGGACCCAGATTTATTAAGGCCTTGAGCCAGCACGATGCAAAGTGGTGCAAAGCAGTGCAAAGCGGCAGCTGAGAATTACTGGCCAGTGAAAAATGTGTTATGTTTTGGAGAGGTGCTTTCTTCTCAGAGCTAAAGCAGTTTCACGCAAGTCAAGTCAAAAAGTATGTTTATTTAGATCGTAATCTTTAAACAAATACATAACAATTAATTATTGATTGAAAATTAAGTATTTGTTTAAAGATTACGATCTAAATAAACATACTTTTTTACTTAAATTTCACGCAATTTTGGTTCAAGGGGGTGTTGCTATGGGCAGATGAATCCAAACACCCATAGAATTTGACGGAAAGCTGCTTATAGTAAAACAGCTAGACCAGACTTTTTGCCAAAACCGAATACTGATGTGATTGGGTTATTGGTTGAGGGAGGGGAAAGCCTATTTAAGCAACAACCACAATTCTTGTCAGGGTGAAATACAAAAAGTCACTAAATTAACCTGTGCGTAACCCCTTTGTGGCTTGCCACAAAATCAGTCAGGCTTAACTTAGAGGCAATGTGTATAGTATTTATGCAGCACTCAAATAGTAATAAAGTGAAAACACAAAACAAGTACAATTCCAACCTAATTTAGGAAATAGAGTAAATGTAATAAATAAAATGACATAAAAACAATAAAAATCCAATCAGCAGAACTGGAGATATGCAATTCAAAGATTTAAGGTAACTATAGTGTCTAAAAGCACAATAGAAACATATGGTATCCCAACTGGTATTATTCGAAGGCAATTAGTGACGATATGAGTTCAACGTTATCCACAAGGAAACAAGGAGACTCTATATGATTATAGCATGTGCTCAGGGCATCATTTATATAAAAGCATTTTTGAAAAAACAAGGAAGAGCATTTAGCAGTTATTACAGCACTGCAGTATACAAATAATAAAGTTGAAAACAACCCAAAATTGCACGTGGTGCTCAAGGTGTGTGAGTGAAAACCAAGGTAGCGACGCATGTGACAATGTGGACAGCGTGGGTGGCGCAAAGTGAATGGTGAAAAAATATACAGTGAATCATTTGGTACAAACTGGTTCCAGGGCACTTCAGGAGGTTGTATCTTATTTTGGTTAAATGCAATGTTTGTGAACCACTTCGTATATCGCGCCTATGATCGCGCTGGATGGTCGACGGCGTTTCGACCCACAGTAATCAGGATCTTCATCAGGACTGGGTCGAGGGCAGTGCTGAGGTAGAGGTGACCGGCGCGAGTCATCGCTGGTAGGAACGTGAAGCCATGTGACAGAGGAGCTACGGAGTCAGGAATACTGGTGTAGGATCCGCTGATGAGGGGGAGCATGGTCCGTGAAATTAATGAGCGTCAGGGCTATCGGATGAGTCACGTAATAGGTGGGGGCCAGGAGAGGAGGAAATCCATGTGACCGATACGTCAATGATCGGAGGGGAGAGACTAGATCTCAGTTTGTCTAGCAGCTTGACTGGAGTTCGAGTGGTAGCTGGCGTATCCTAGAAAGCACAAAGCAACACTTAAGGTGATCTGGTCGTTCTAGACAGAGAGAAAGTCGTAATGTTGTGTTTTTAGACATCTGTACATAGGTTTTCCCGATACATGTCCTTATATAGGCCCAATTTGCATTGCCCTTATATAGGCACAAGATCCCAGCCCTTATTTAGGCATTAGCCATGCTCTCCAAATATGGCATGGTCACCTACATCCGTCCACCCCAACGTCACAACAAGTTCTTAGAAACCAGACCCTTAAGCCATTGTTACTTTCCCTAGCCTAGGACTATTGATTTCTCCAAGAACTCATCTATAATGCATGAACCGCTATTCCTTAAGGGTTCATTAATGACGTCTTCCTCTGCCCGACTTTACGTCAATGCCAACATTCGTAAGCACCTTCCAAGTATAAATATACCTTCCCTTTCCATGGCAAGCCATGGCTCGGCTGCAAGACGCGATACTGCTCGCCACTGCAAGTACGGAAGAGACCGTACCCGGCCTTTCGCACTGACCAGACGCTGTCATCCCTGCTTGCAGAGAATCCAGTTTCCAGTGTTCTGACTCCCTTTGTGGGGTGTTAGAGTTTATGACCCGGAAAAAGATTCCCACCTCTCTCATTCTAAGGTATGGAGCTGACTAGAACCTAGAGGGACTCTTGGCATACCAAACTATAGCTTACCACACTATAGAATACCGCACCTACTTCTTACTTTGTACTACACTTAGGTTAGGTACACTGGGGTAGAACTAGTTAGAAGCATCAGATGAGTATCCACATTTTAGCCGGTGTTCTTTATGTATATGTAATTTAACCCTGGGCGTAGTGTGCGGAGTGGGGCTCCGCGGAGCTACGCGAAGTGGGCACACAACTACGCCCACCCGCGCACTCCGCGTAGCCCCACTCCGCGCCGCCCGCCTCCCTCCCGCCCTCCCTAAATACATCAATAAAAGTATAAAAAGCTATTAAAAACACTTACCTTGTCTGCCGCGTCCCCGGGGCTCCCTCTCGCCGTCCCGCGATTCGCGCCGCCACCGACCCGGATACTAATGCGCATGCGCGGGCGGCCGCGCATGCGCATTCCTCATGAGAAATGCGCATGCGCGGCCGCCCGCGCATGCGCATTAGGACCCGAAATGGCGGCGAGAATCGCGGGACGGCGAGAGGGAGCCCCGGGGACGCGGCAGACAAGGTAAGTGTTTTTAATAGCTTTTCATACTTTTATTGATGTATTTAGGGAGGTCGGGAGGGAGGCGGGTGGCGGCCGGCTACGCACCGTCTGCGGAGCGCGCGTAGTGCCGCCTGGCTACGCCCGCTATGCAAAATGCGTAGGAGACGGCACTCCGTGCACTCCGTGCACGGAGCGTAGCTGGCCGCCCACCCTTAATATTTATATGAATATGTGTCATAGCTAAAAGACAATGCTATTGTGGTATTATTTCTTTCTACTGCTTAGGCTGTACGTAATATATCTTGCATACTGTCTTACGATTGTAAGAAGCTCATATCTCTTACATGAGAAACAAGACTGTTCAATAAATACTTTTATTGAACCACCTGTCTATCTCTTTCTGTGTAACTCTGAGGAAACTAAGCATGCACGATTGACTTAGTGAAACTGTTATCTATTGTTTCCACGATTCTGAGCCATGTTCTGATTCTAAAGGGAAGCAAAGTTGTCATGTTTATGCGGTTGCCTAAACTACTCCCTTCTTGTTTCACAAGGAGTTTATAGTGGCCTTTGAGTTAGCTGACACACAAAGTAATTAAGTTTCATGTGCTTGATAGGGGCATACTGACGTAAGTCCTATGCCATAGTGTATATTATTCCAATGCGCAGAGCCTATTAGGGAAATAGGAACTACACTACAATAAGTGCCTTCTTTTATCATTTTTAAAGAATGTGGGAGGGGGAGGAAGCAGAGAGGGAGATGAGCGGAGCGAAGCGTAGCTCCACTGAGTTTTTTTCAAACTCCGTGGAGCTACGCATAGAGGCACTCAAACAGCTCCGCCCACCCTTAGTGTAGGTCAGATACAGGGACTAGGTTAGTCCTGCTGAAAATATACATTCTCAAAGTCCAGCGATAAGAGTCCAGTTCGATGTGGAGAAGGCGCAAGGAGAAAGGAGAGAGTCATGGATGCCCGACACTATATCGCGAAGACCAAACCCGGTATTGCCGATTCTCACTGCTGTAGCACGTAGGTCCTGTAGTGGCATCGTTGGCATTGGTATCTCGAGCTTCGAGTTGGCAGTCATCGCAGGCCATAGATGCTGTAGCTTGAAGTGCAGATCTCACATTACCGGTCTTCACTGGTGGTCACAGTAGCGTTAAGAGTTGGGTTTATCTTGGCTTTGCATTGGCGGTCGGCTTGGATGTCTAGGTCTTGGCAGGAACAGATCTATTCGCAGTCATGAGGAGTCCAAAACTTCAAGATTCCTCCCTTAGCATAAGAGGAGTGCATTCTAATGCCAACCAAGGGCCCAGGACCAGGGCAGGATCCTCTTGGAGTTCAGGGACTCACTCTTGCAGAGGCCAGCAAGGCTCTGGCAGGTCCATTTGCAGGTCCACATAAGTGCAGTGCAGCAGGTCAGGTGGGCAGTTGCAGGGAGGTTCTGGAGCTTGTTATTTTCTTGGAGTCACTTCAGGTAGACTGCGATGAAGGGAGCAGGTCTAGTCTTCCCTTTCAGACAGCAGGAGAGGCCTTAAGCAGCAGAGCAGTCTTAAAGAGAGAAGGTCCAGTCTTGCTTTTAGACAGCAGGAGAGGCGGTAGGCAGCAGGTCAGTCCTCTGGCATCAGGACAGTCCTCTGGTAGCAGGGAAATCCTTCTTCTGTAGTAGCAAGAGGCCCAGGAGTGCCCTCCATCTGTGGTCTAGGGGTCCAATATTTATACCTGGTGCCAGCTTTGAAGTGGGAGAAACTTCCAGACTTCCCCCTACATCTGGTTCTGGAATTTCCTTCCTACCTGACCTGGTCCCTGAATATCCAGAGTCACAAAAGGATAGTGTGACATTCTGTGTGTCGGGTTGGGACACCAGGTTGGGTTGGCGGTCTAGCCGCTGCATCCTCCCCTCTGTCGACTTAAAGCAGGTAGGGGCTTGCCGAAGGTGCGCCAAAGGCAAGCTTGTCTGCACCTGTCCGCACCTGACCACCGCCAGCCGCCAGGACCGCTGCCTCCTAAGATCATAGGATAAAATTGAGGTGAGTTATTCACCAGGGCCATGTAGTGCTACTCAAGTGAAGAGCTAAAATGTTTAAATAGGCCTAAGCATGGGCGTAAAATCCGCTCCGCTCGCGGATTTTTCGGATTTTCGGCAAATCCGCAATCCGCGAACGCTCGCGAATTTGTCGAAAATCCGTGAATCCGCTCGCGGCGGATTTTTTGCTTGGTTGCGGCGCGCGGCGTGGTGCACGGCGTTCACTTTCCGTCATTTTAGCGTTTGCCGAGTTGTTTTTCTTTGCGAGTGACGCGCCATTTTAGATCTTGCTGCGTGTTCCCGCGGGAGTTTGTCGCCCGCGAATACGTACTCGCGGCTTGCCACCTTGCACAGCACACCTCGCGAGAGTTCGCAATTGCGAACATGTAGTTGCGGCGGAAAGGAACAATCTCGCACTTGCGAAATAGAGATTTTGCAATTTCGCACAAGAAAATCACCAGCAAACAGGATAAACCTTCAGAAAATTATGATTTTTATCAGAATCACTCCTCAGGTTGACATTTGCATGGCCTTTTTTTTTGCAAGGAGTCCATTTTGGGGGGGGGGTGGAGGAAGGAAGTGCCCCACAGTCTCCAACTTCCTGTTCCTGTCCAGCAGGCTCCTCCCAGTGCTTTGTCCATCTCCTGGTCACTTTCATTTGGATCTGGAGCTGGAAGGATTACTTTTTGTGGGTGCTGCTGGATATTTGGATTTGAGGCCTTTTTGACTGTCTTTGGATCACTTTTGGATTAGAAATCAACTTTCACAAGTAAGTTTGTTTGGGGCATTACAGTTGCTGCAAGTACAATTTTGGAACTTTTTCAGAAAATTAAATAAATTATATTGTGGGTAGCCACAGTATCCAGTAGGACCAGGGTTGGTTATGGGTGCATGATACAACTGTTTTGTTGAATTTAAACACCATTGAGGCCATGGATGGGCTGGGATTGTGCAGATTTTATTGTTTTTTGTCGTTTTTTTGGGCCTGCTGGTGTGGCCCTTTGCCCAGGGGTGGTGAGTGTTGCATGGGCCTAGTCTTTCTGTGGGGTGTCTTCTTGAATTTAAACATAATTGAGGCCATGGATGGGCTGGGATTGTGCTTATTTTATTGTTTTTTGTCGTTTTTGGGGGGCTGCTGGTGTGGCCTTTTGCTTGCCCAGGGGTGGTGGTGGTGCATGGACTGAGTGTGCCTGTGGTGTTGTCTCACTCTCTTTGATGTAAACATCATGGATGGCATTGGATTGTGGTGATTTCTGGCTGTTTTTCTGTTTTTTGGGGGTGTACTGTTGATGTGGTCTGGCCATGTGGGTGGTGGTGGTGGCCATCTTGAGTGCTGGCTGGTACAGGCAACATGTGCTTGGGGTGTAAGGGGGCCATTTTGAGGAGAGGCAGTGTCTGAGGCCTGCACTTATTTTGCCTACTTTTCATCCCTTATGCCCAGGGGTAGTGAGTGTTGCATGGGCCTAGTGTTTCTGTGGGGTGTCTTCTTGAATTTAAACATAATTGAGGCCATGGATGGGCTGGGATTGTGCTTATTTTATTGTTTTTTGTCGTTTTTGGGGGGCTGCTGGTGTGGCCTTTTGCTTGCCCAGGGGTGGTGGTGGTGCATGGACTGAGTGTGCCTGTGGTGTTGTCTCACTCTCTTTGATGTAAACATCATGGATGGCATTGGATTGTGGTGATTTCTGGCTGTTTTTCTGTTTTTTGGGGGTGTACTGTTGATGTGGACTGGCCATGTGGGTGGTGGTGGTGGCCATCTTGAGTGCTGGCTGGTACAGGCAACATGTGCTTGGGGTTTAAGGGGGCCATTTTGAGGAGAGGCAGTGTCTGAGGCCTGCACTTATTTTGCCTACTTTTCATCCCTTATGCCCAGGGGTAGTGAGTGTTGCATGGGCCTAGTGTTTCTGTGGGGTGTCTTCTTGAATTTAAACATAATTGAGGCCATGGATGGGCTGGGATTGTGCTTATTTTATTGTTTTTTGTCGTTTTTGGGGGGCTGCTGGTGTGGCCTTTTGCTTGCCCAGGGGTGGTGGTGGTGCATGGACTGAGTGTGCCTGTGGTGTTGTCTCACTCTCTTTGATGTAAACATCATGGATGGCATTGGATTGTGGTGATTTCTGGCTGTTTTTCTGTTTTTTGGGGGTGTACTGTTGATGTGGACTGGCCATGTGGGTGGTGGTGGTGGCCATCTTGAGTGCTGGCTGGTACAGGCAGCAACATGTGCTTGGGGTGTAAGGGGGCCATTTTGAGGAGAGGCAGTGTCTGAGGCCTGCACTTATTTTGCCTACTTTTCATCCCTTATGCCCAGGGGTAGTGAGTGTTGCATGTGCCTAGTGTTTCTGAGGGGTGTCTTCTTGAATTTAAACACCATTGAGGCCATGGATGGGCTGGGATTGTGCAGATTTTATTGTTTTTTGTCGTTTTTTTGGGCCTGCTGGTGTGGCCCTTTGCCCAGGGGTGGTGAGTGTTGCATGGGCCTAGTCTTTCTGTGGGGTGTCTTCTTGAATTTAAACACCATTGAGGCCATGGATGGGCTGGGATTGTGCAGATTTTATTGTTTTTTGTCGTTTTTTTGGGCCTGCTGGTGTGGCCCTTTGCCCAGGGGTGGTGAGTGTTGCATGGGCCTAGTCTTTCTGTGGGGTGTCTTCTTGAATTTAAACATAATTGAGGCCATGGATGGGCTGGGATTGTGCTTATTTTATTGTTTTTTGTCGTTTTTGGGGGGCTGCTGGTGTGGCCTTTTGCTTGCCCAGGGGTGGTGGTGGTGCATGGACTGAGTGTGCCTGTGGTGTTGTCTCACTCTTTTTGATGTAAACATCATGGATGGCATTGGATTGTGGTGATTTCTGGCTGTTTTTCTGTTTTTTGGGGGTGTACTGTTGATGTGGACTGGCCATGTGGGTGGTGGTGGTGGCCATCTTGAGTGCTGGCTGGTACAGGCAGCAACATGTGCTTGGGGTGTAAGGGGGCCATTTTGAGGAGAGGCAGTGTCTGAGGCCTGCACTTATTTTGCCTACTTTTCATCCCTTATGCCCAGGGGTAGTGAGTGTTGCATGGGCCTAGTGTTTCTGAGGGGTGTCTTCTTGAATTTAAACACCATTGAGGCCATGGATGGGCTGGGATTGTGCAGATTTTATTGTTTTTTGTCGTTTTTTTGGGCCTGCTGGTGTGGCCCTTTGCCCAGGGGTGGTGAGTGTTGCATGGGCCTAGTCTTTCTGTGGGGTGTCTTCTTGAATTTAAACATAATTGAGGCCATGGATGGGCTGGGATTGTGCTTATTTTATTGTTTTTTGTCGTTTTTGGGGGGCTGCTGGTGTGGCCTTTTGCTTGCCCAGGGGTGGTGGTGGTGCATGGACTGAGTGTGCCTGTGGTGTTGTCTCACTCTTTTTGATGTAAACATCATGGATGGCATTGGATTGTGGTGATTTCTGGCTGTTTTTCTGTTTTTTGGGGGTGTACTGTTGATGTGGACTGGCCATGTGGGTGGTGGTGGTGGCCATCTTGAGTGCTGGCTGGTACAGGCAGCAACATGTGGTTGGGGTGTAAGGGGGCCATTTTGAGGAGAGGCAGTGTCTGAGGCCTGCACTTATTTTGCCTACTTTTCATCCCTTATGCCCAGGGGTAGTGAGTGTTGCATACTTGCATGTCCCTAGTCTTTCTGTGGGGTGTCTTCAATGTAAACATCATGGATGGCATGGGATTGTGCTCATTTTTCTGTGTTTTGTCGATTTTTTGGGGTGTATAACTGAACTGATGTTCCTCTGTCTTCCATTGCTTTTAGGTGCACAAGAAGACTCAATAGAACCACCAGTGCCAGGAAGAAGTCCTGCAGCGGTGTGTGCAGCATAACGTCACGCGACGTCACGTCTGGACACAGAACCCTCTGCAACTCGTGCAACTGCTGCCTGCTGACCTGCTCTGAAGAAGATGGCCCCAAAAAAAGTAACCCGTAGCTCCTCTAGCAAGAAAGGTGCCAGTAAGGAGCAGAAGAAGCAAGTTACCAAGGACACTGGTGTGCCGCCCGCCCCTTTTTTTGTGAGTAAAAAAAAAAGTATGCCTGCAGCAGCTGCAGCGGGATCTGCTGGGGACCAAGCTGGCAGCAGCACCCCCGCTCCATTGGGCTCAGTGCCACCACCACCACCACGCCAACTTAAGTCCAAGCCCTTGAGTGCTGCAGAGGCAGCCAGTATACTTCTTCAATCACCATCGACCAGTGATGTTGGCTCATCGCAAGAAAGCAGCAGCAATGTCCCTCAATCAACACAGGTTGTTGTAGCTCATCTGACGAGTGTTGAACAACCACAGCGGCAACAACAATCACATGTGCAAGTACAAGCCCAAGTACATGTGGAAGGAGAGGCAGCGCAAGGAGATGCGCATGCAGAGGTGCATGGAGGGTCACAACAAGTGCCCACAATAGTTGTTCCTCCCGAAGTAGGGGCACATCAGGAAATCGACAATCAAGGCGAGGTATCATTTGAGGAAGCCACTCCTCCTGATGATCCTTCATTGTCTTCCACAACCCTAGCAAGGAAGAGATCAAGGGTGGTGTCTACATCCTCTTCAAGCACACCTCCTTCTGATGATACGGATCAAACTTGGGAACCAGCACCACAGCCGTCTGAGAGTGAGGCACACCATGATCCAACAAAGGTACTTAAGCGTAAAAGGAAGCTCGTCCAAAGTCTCAGACTTATGGAGTGTGATGAGGCTCAACAAGAAGTGGCGGATACTGCTGCTGATGAAGACTCTGCCAACGACGACCCAGTCATCATAAAGGTCACTGCAGCCCCAGCGGGCATGCAGCAAACAGACATTTTGACCCTAGCCCGAAGAGCTGCTGAGCGTGATGATGATGATGATGTTGTCGATGAGGAGGCAGTGGAAACACCACAATCATTGGAGTTAAGTAGTACACCAACTCGTCCCGCTTCCATATTTCTTTCTGGCAAGAAGAGACCTCCGTCAACCTCGACCTTAATTAGTGGCGGTGAAAGTGCAAAACGTACAAAAGTTGGGCAATCCAGATCCTCCACTTCATCTGGCATTAGCTTCATGACCACCACCACCAGTATCGCCGCCTCCTCCATGTCCCACAGACACTTCAAGTCCCCCGTTTGGGACTTCTTTACTGTTTGTCCCAAAAATCCAAAGTTTGCCATTTGTACCATTTGTAAGCAAGCAGTTAGTCGTGGTAAGCCAGGTACCAACTATGGTACCGGAGGCCAGAGAGGTCATCTTAGGAGACAGCACACTGTCAAATGGTTTGCGCACCTAGATGCGATCAAGAAAGGCCAAATTCAAGGAAACGTTGATGTTTCATCTGATGATGACGAGCAGGAAGAAGACGTGTCAAACACTTCCCTTACACCCAGTACCCCTGTCAGCAGCACACCCAATGTGAGGCACACTAAGAGTGTTGGAGCGAGTGAGACACCAACGCACAAAAGTTCACCAGCGAGCAAAATTGGGTCAACGAAGTCATTATCAGCCCGTAAATGCTTGGTCCAGGGCAACATTAGAACAATGCTTACTTCAGACGTGCCATATGAACGCAACCACCCACTGACGCGTCTGTATAACACTAAGCTGGCTAAAATGCTAGCTGTGGACCTTCTACCTTTTTCTTTTGTAGAAGCGGTAGGTTTTCTTGAATTAGTTGCAACGCTCTGCCCTAAATGGAAGGTTCCGAGCCGGTTCTATTTTGCCAGAGTTGCGGTTCCAGCACTACATGAAGATGTGCTGCAGGCGATTGGGGCAGCTTTGCAGAAGAGTGCTGTTCACACAATACATCTGACAACAGACATGTGGACCAGTGGCCCAGGCGATGATTACATGTGCATCACTGCACACTGGGTCTCTTTTTCAGGTGTTATAGCAAAGCTAAACGCAGGTGTTGACCCGGACCAAGTTTTCAAAGCTGCTCGGAAACATGCAACACTAGCCATGTTTGCCTTGGAGAAAAGTCACACAGCAGAAAACCTTTTGGAAGAGTTTGACAAAAAGGTGTTGTCAATGCTATCCCCCCTAAAACGCAAGATTGGTTATGTTTCCACGGATAATGGCGCCAATGTAGTTAAGGCCATGTTCATGGGTGACCATGTTAGAGTGCCGTGTTTGGCGCACTGTATCAACCTGGTAGTTCAAAAATTCTTGAGTGATAAAGAGAGTCCAGCGTTCGAGGTAATGGCCACCTGCCGCAAAATGTGCAACCATTTCAGCCATTCTTTTAAGGCCCGGAAGCATCTGCGGAGACTGCTACTTCAACGTGGAATGCCAGTGAAAGCACTCATCCAGGAGGTGGCAACACGTTGGAACTCAACCTTCTACATGCTTGAGCGTCTGCATGAGCAGTATACGGTACTCGATCACTATTTCTTGACAGAGGCTACATCTCAGAAGGAGGACCTGCGGATGAGTAAGGCGCAATGGGCCATAGTTAAAAGCCTGACAGACATGCTTCGTCCTTTTGAGTTCTTCACGCGTGCAGTCAGCCAGGAGGACTGTAATTTGGGAAAAGCTATCCCATTGTTGTGCATACTGGAGCACCAACTGATGGCGGTTTCTTCTGAGTTTGAAAAAGATGAAAAAAAAAAAAACCATTTCATTTTGTCTGAGAAATTATTACATCGCCTACGTGGTGATGAACGTCTTAAAAACATCAACTCAGATCAGCATTACATTTGTGCTACTATTCTGGATCCACGCTACAAAAAGGCGCTGGCAGACAACGCATTCTTTCCTTTCGCTGATGCAGATGTTCAAAAGTACAAACATTGGTTAGCCTGGTCAGCCAAGAGGTTTGAAAAAGAACGGCAGGTTATTGAAGGAGAAGCCAGTACATCAGCATCAGCATCAGCAGGCCATCCGCAGTCACAAGAATCCACTTCTGCACCTGTGGCTGGGGCACAAGTGACCTCTCAGCCGTTAAAGACACCGGCAACTGGATCATCTGCACCACACACAATGACAACACTAACAGTGGCTGGGGAGGAGGATTGGCTAAGTTTGATGGGGTATGGTTCTCTAAAAAATGTCACAGGCACAGCAAAAAGTAAGCAAAGTGGAGGAACAGTTGATGACCTTGAGTCGATGGTGCAGGACTATCTGAATGACTCAACAGTGGTCTTTCTTAATGAGGAGCCATTGCAGTATTGGCATGGCAAAAAACAATTGTGGCCACAGCTCTACAACCTGGCTATAAACTATTTGTCTTGCCCACTCGCAAGTGTGTCTTCTGAACGTGTTTTCAGTGCTGCTGGTGGCATTGTAACTGCCAAACGGAGCCGCCTATCGCCCAAAAATGTGGAGCGGCTGACAATGATCAAGATGAATCAGCACCTCATACCACCAGATTACAAAGTGCGAGAAAGCACGCCACATGAAGACGATGAGGACAGCAACGTAGATGAGGGGATTTTTTCTCTGTTCGGTGCCACTGACCTCATCCAGCCTGAATTCGCAGAGTATGATGACGAAATCTTGTTCTTATTCCCTGACACCGAGCCCTGAAAATGAGACAATCAATCAAGAACTTTCTTTTTCGTCCTTATTCACTTTTATTCCTGTGTGCTTTGTGTCTCTCTTTCTTTGTTTTGCACAGTTAATTTAATTCAAACTTTAATCACCTAATCCCAAAAAGAAGACCATCATCAGTACTGTCTTCACTTGTTTGCTTATTGATTTGAAGGTGCCGCAGTCTACATTCCTCAGGTTCACAAGTTCTGAAGAACATGCTCCTCTATCCTCCTCCTCCAGACTGCGATTTCCCTCCAAGCAGAGTGCTGGATTACGCACAATGAAGAAAGACTCAGCACTTGTGGGGGTGTTGTACTTCTTTGCGGGTGAGTTGACGGTTTTGGGCCCATTGCTGTGAAGCTCTAATAATGGACAAAAGTGTTTTGGACCAAATATGAGGTGAAAATTTCTTGCCGTTTTTGCTGACTTGCTTGCCTTTGAGGTGCTCTTTGGCGGGGTTCCGGGGGTTTGTGTGTAATTTTTGGTGTCTGTCGAAGCACTGCTGCGACAGTCTAATCTTGATTGCATTTGCTTTTCAGGAAATCCGTGGTGGAAAACAGGAGTTATGATGATTGATGATGATGACGACCTAGCTGCACAGCGCCGCGTTTGGACCGAAGGCCGAGAGACATTGTAAGTATGAGATTTAGCTTTTTCGCTGTTTGGTGGTGTTGTGTCGCGTGTTTTTTTGCGGGTGGGTTGGCGGGTCTTGCCTGGGGCATTCCTGGGAAGGTCTAATACCGGCTAGAAGTTAGTTGGACAAAATCCATAAGGAAACACCAGTTTTGGCACTTTGTAAGTTAGGGTTCGTTAGGGTTAGCCCTAGCAGCAGGATTGCATGTGTTTAGGGGGGTTCTATTGCAACGCGGTTCTGTTGTTGTAGAGCACTGTTGGAGCGATGCTGGCTATGGATACTTTTGCTTGCAGGCAAGTGGTTTGAATACAATCCACGGTCTGTATTTGGGTCTACTGTTACTTTCAAAGTACGTTTTGTAACCATTTTTCTGCTAGGCATCATCAAAGTGTGACTTTTTGAACCACACAGCGTACATACCTTTTATTTATTTATCAGTGGTATTGTAATAGCACTTCCTGTTTTCCGTTCAATAATTACAGGCCGGGTTTCAGTCAACATCCGCCAGGCAGGCAGTGGACAGGGTGTCTCTTCTGTCAGTGGTCACCACCACATTGATGGACGAAGCGTCAGCTGGAATGGAGGAGTGCCGCCAATAAGAGGAATTGTTTGCTGCATGCAACTTACTTACCAATTTCAACAGGACAACTCCAACAACATACGCAATACAGATACAGTATCCATTGTTGTCTTTTATTCTATGAGTGTGACTGCATGTGCTTACCTTTACTTTGTAACCAAAGATTGTCTGTAAACTCTGTATCTTCAATTATTGTTTGTCCATGCTCTGCTTTTTTTTTCTTCTCTCAACAAAACCTACCCAAAAAGAAACCCCCATTCCCATCCATTTTACAAACCCTAACCCTCTTCCCCCGGGCTGTGTTGTTTTGCTTGATGTCTGACTAAAATGACATCAATAATTCCACACACTTGCTGGGGAGGATAAGGTGATAGCAGCAACAGGCTGGTGAAGGAATACGAGGATATCTTCTAGACTTACTCAGCTTCAGTACTATATCTTCTAGTAGTAGTAGCCAATGTCAAATAAATTCAACGCAAGTACTAGTTATACTTGCAATACTTTACCATTTGTTAGGCTACATTATGGCACTGTTCTAGTGTACTGTCACCTGCTATTTTCTCGATCGTACCGTAACCGTTGTAATGCTACAGTAAGGAGTACAAACAAGGTTTCGTTTTCTTTTTTTCCATAGGCATGCAACTGCCACTGTGTCACACCACTAGTAACACCGCAATGAGGAAATGTCACCCGCCCAGGAATGACAACGTTAATCCCCATTTCACCTGGAGCCAGCCCTGGGCCTAGCCCTAATTTCTAACACAAATTACAGGTAAGATAAGCGTTTGGTGGGAGGTAGTATAATGGAGTATTATTTCGGAGTAGACAAGAGTTTGACGGTTGTACTACTAAAGTCCTACGACTGTTCAGGAAAACAAAGTTACTGTTACACCCCCGCCCCCCACCCACCAGACTGAAAAGCAGTAAAAAACAGGTATGGTCAGATAAAGTAGTTGGAAAATATATTTATTTATCCCTAACAAAATAATCTCCCTCACCCACCCTAACCCCAACGATTGTCTCTGAAACGTCCCAAAACGATCCCAACTCCCAAATCCCACCCCCCAAAAGTCTATAAAAAAAGGGCAAGGGACACTCCACTACTGGAGGGTGCTGGTGCTGGTGCATGATGCGGCATGGGCATCATACTCCTTGCGGAGGGTGGCAAGCTCGGAGCGGAGGCCTTTAACCAAGGTCTTATACCTCAGGACCTCCTGCTCCAGGTTGGACATGCGGACTCGGAGGCGGTGTTGGCGTTCCTTGCAGCTCCTGTGGGGGGCAGCTGGTGTTTCCGGTGCTTGGCGGTGGCGGTCGGCTTTCTTAGCCCGGCTCGGTCCCGCTGGTTTAGTCACGGAGGAGGATGCAGTCGAAGATGTTGCCCCGCTCGACTGCGTGTCCTCCTCCTCCTCCAGGGCCACCAGCCGCCGATACTCGGCGACTGTGGCCTCCAGCCTCCGTTGCCGGGCCAATCTAGCCTGCTCCCTCCTTGTTGTTGATTTGGAAGAAGGAGCAACTATATGAAGAAAGAAAGACATAGTCTGTAACCAATGCTCCTTATTAATAACACAAAGTGATTGAGCCGAAAGTTGGGTCACAGAGTACAAGTAGCAAATTGAAAGCACAGTACATAACTATTGAGGACAGTATCTATGTAACCCTCCCACTTCTGCATCCTTGCTCTAACAGTAGTGGTAGTTTAATGAACTAATTCTACGACCACTATGGACTTCCATTACAGTCGACTATGACAGTACACCAGTCTTATTCTTCTTCTTCTCTCTTGTTTAGGGAAATGGGTACGTTATCTTATGCAAGCCGGCAGAATGACATGGACACAGCACAGTGAAGTTGCACCCGAGAAAAAAAGTTGCACACCATGATGATGGAGACAGACTTGCGTTACTGTACCGGTCCAGTACATGCAGGTGGTGAAGCTATTACTTTTCTATTACGGGTGGCACTGAGAATACTCTGTTACAAGGGCTACTGCTTAATTAATTTACCTTTCACCCTACAGTGCAAATGAGTACTAGAAAAGGAAACTGAAGAAGCTAACTAATTTGATTATCTATCACTTCACATGGGACGTATTTAATGACAGATGAGATGACTTTAGGTGCTTTGCTTAATATTGAGTGAACACAGTGATACACCCACACATGAATGACGTACTACAAGTAAACTAAAGTTATTAAGAGAGGTACGGAGTGTCCACCGTAATAACCAGATATATGCTGTGAATGCAAACGCAATACAAAGTACTGCTACTATTCATGGAAGTATTGGACACATTTACAATTTCTTTTCCTTGCCTTCCCTGCACTGGGACGGACGTGCGGGTGCGGTGGTACATGCTCTTCAAGGTAACACTTACTTCACCTGGCGACCATCTACTCTCTCTAGATACACATTTGCTATGTAAGAGTCAGAGAATACCATGCTCCAGGCATCCATTCATTCAAAGTATACGCACACATACAGTTTCTGTTTCACCCACCCAGGCTGCTGTCCTTCCACCCATCCTTGCTTCATCATTGACCCAGCCATGCACCATACCATATTCTTTCCTTCCCAGCCACCTCTGGGTCCAAGCAAACACATATCGTTCTTCTTTGCCAGCCATCATACAAGTTCGCGTCCCACTTACTTACACCCTTCTTTCGCTTTTCGTTCATCCCATCCATCACGTTCGTCTAAGAACTTATTGGGATTCTTCTCACCAAAAACTTCACAGCTAAGTCGAAGTAC
The DNA here is from genome assembly GCF_964261635.1 of Lissotriton helveticus. Lineage (NCBI taxonomy): Eukaryota > Metazoa > Chordata > Amphibia > Caudata > Salamandridae > Lissotriton > Lissotriton helveticus. The sequence continues at coordinate 1,536,238,309 of NC_136067.1, forward strand.
ATTTCGAGGAGGCTACTACCTGGTTGATTTGTAATTGTAATACACCCGTGCAGAAAGCACACTATGCAGTCTTCAATCTCAATAAGTAAGGAATATATAGCTTACCTGTTTCCGCCACCACCGTTTGATCCCCCACAGGAACGGCCACCAGCTCTTCTACCGCCGCATCCTCCCCAGAGGCCTCCGAGTCCAAGTCCAACACATCAGCCACCTCCGCGCTGGCCCCGTCACCAGATGTTACACCTACAAAGTACATTTAAGAAAGTTAGAATACACCACTCACTACTATATAATATTTGGTCTAGGAGAAATGTTAAAAAAACAGAATACAATGTAATAATTTGTGACTGTCTACTCCATAGTAAAAATGTCCCATTTTCCAGGGAAGGCTGTTGTCTTGCTGCACTTTTATGCACAACTGATGAATGCTTGCTTTTGATTTTTAACACGCACCACTTTTTCTCCTAACAGACAGAAGCTTGACTCCTGAGTCCTAAGAACACGACCAGGATCAAGTTCAAAGTAGGTGAGAGTTCGGCTCGACCACAAGAAATGTGTCCAATTAATCGTCAGCACTAACCACTTTTCCGTTTACAGTTAAATAGTTTTATGACAAAGTAGATTTCAATAAATGTGTTTACTTTTAATAAAGCTTTTACACTTAAATAGACTCTGTGGTTTTTGTTCCTCTAGACTAGAGTGGATGAGCTAAAGGTTTTGGAATTTTTGCAAGCATGAGTGCCTCTGACACTTCTTGACTGTGCTGTGACTCCGTACTACTCTCTTGTCCTGCGTACGATAATCTAGAGATCATTGGGGATCTATAATCGGTGACTTCGGGAGCTGAATGACTCTGCCACACTATCTAGTCAGTAAGGAGACAGTGCATAGAGGTATTGCTGAATATAATGGGAGTCCAATGGAATTGCCAAATGTCCAATCTTAGTTAGCTACACAGACAGACTAATAAAAATAGTCTAGTAATACCACAGGGAGTCATCATATTCGAGGCAGGATAAGAATTTATATTCAGTCTACAAGAAGATCAAAGACGATTTAGAAAAAATCGAATGAGGAACGCTAGGAAAAAATAGGTACTGTTTAGTAAAATGTAAACTTACTGGGGCCAGCAAAGGAGCCCTCGCCTGCCCGATCCTGGCCTGCATCCTCAGCACCCTCCTCCTGTGTCCTCTTGCCCTTGGGGGGAGCTGATGTACAACATGAAAGAAAGAAAAACCATAAAACATGGATGAGATTTTTCAACCAAATCAAACATTTCAAAAGAACAATAACAACATATTTTGGAAAAATAGCAAATAGATAGACAACTATTCCACGGGATCTATCTCATGTGGTATACTACGTTATTCGTATTGCCTGATTTGCGGAACGTTGACTTAGAAAGTTCCTATGTAACTCAATAAACAGACTACTAAAGAGGTTTGCCTAGGCCTGGCACTGCAGGCAGTAGTGCACAACACGTGACAGACAAAGTCCATCCTGCTTGCAGATCAGTGAATACTCAAACTATCAATCCACCCGCCACCACCGCCACTATTTCTTCTGATAGCCATGTGACTGTCTAAAGGAAGGACACTGGACTTCAGTCTGTTGGGGCTGATTTATAAGTCCCTTGCGGAAGTTGCGGCTGATTTTCCTCCATTGTTGCGTGCCTTTTCTGACGCAGCGGCAGAACAAAAGACTCGCCATGGTGTTGGTGCGGCGTATATATTAAAAAAAAAACACATATGGGCATATGGGCGATGCATCACGTTGTAAAGCCCTGCGCCATCAGGGGGCGTTCCGGCGCAAGGGAGGGCGTACCTGTGCAGGAACGAATCCTAAAAGTGGCTGAGGGAAATCTACAAGATGTCAATCAGTCATTTTTATGACAATGATGCATGACTCAAACCCTGCGCGCTTGAAGCCGACGTACGGCTTGATGCAGCATTGGGGAGATAGGGTACCCCAGAGCATTGCTGGAGCTGCGCCATCGTTGGCACGCAACTCCAGCAATGCGCTGCCTTTACGGCACAGATGCGTAAGGCTTCTGTGACGTTTTGGGCCAATGGGTGGTGGTGGCATGGCACACAATTACTGCCGCATCCCTGCTACTTTGCAGGGATGCGCCGGTAATTGAAAATATGACCCTTACTGTCTAGCATTACGCAGTTCTTTTCTTTACAGTACACTGATACATAATTTCTCAGGCCAATGAAATGCTTCTGAACACAACATACAAAACAAAGAAGCATAGTAGCAAGCAAGGCTACTGAGAAGGAGAGCAGTGCACCTGAAAATGAAATGCATAGAAGATTTTGAAATATAATTTACCTCAATGTAATCGGCAGCATTATTGCTCTTGGTAAAGAACAAAGATTTGCAAATAACAGAGCCGGATAAAACAGAGTAGTAAATGTACTACTACTACTACTCACCAAGCCCGGGGACCTCTACGCCGAGCGCGTCCAGCAAGTCCCGCTCCCGGTCCATGACATCGGTCCAGCGGTGGGTGGCCTGGTTATACGTGCGCCGGACCCCAGAGATCTTGTACATGGCCCGGCACACCTTCTCCCACCGCTGGCGGCGCTCCCGGATGCCATAGCCGGTCGCGATCTTGCCGCCTCCCAGGATCGTCTTGGGGAGGCGGCGCTGGACATGGAAGATCAGTGCCGCCACTTCCTCCGCGCTAAAGATCTCCCTCGGGACCACTTGCTCCCCCCTTAAACGCCCGCACGGGAGCCGGGCACGGGGTGCGGGACCCTTCCCCTTCTCAGGGTGCTTCCCGGCTCCCTTTACCATGGTCTGGGCAGAAATAAACTTAAATGATAAAGAAGAAATAGAATAGTGAAGAAGAAAATAAAAGAGTTTAAAAAAGTAGTTTAAAAGTAACTAAAAGCTGCAGAAAACACAAAAATATAGAGCTAGAAAAATAGAGGGTTAGATAATAAGTAAAATTAGATCAAAAAAACTTCAAACAAGCAAAGGATGGCAGAGATTGAGAGAGGATAGAGAAAGCATGCCCAGAACCATAGCAATGAATGAGAAACAAGATGGCCGCGCCCGTTCACGACCGCGTGGGTAAGTTCGCGCGAGATTTTCCTTGCGAGTACGCGCGAACTTGTACTCGCGAGCAGCACACTTTGCGAGATTACACATAGCGGGCGGAAACGGAATTACGTCACGCCAACAAGATGGCCGCGCCCGTGTACGACCGATAGGGTAACTTGGCAAACGAATAGCTAGAAGCGCCTCGCGAACACGCGCAAGATCACGCGAACATACACGTCGCAACAAAAACAATTTTGTATTCGCACGTATTCGCGGCTTCCGAAATCGATCTCGCACGGATTCGCGCCCCAAATAACGCGCGAAATTGCAAAAAAAACGATTTTAGCTAAAATGAAAGCAATGAGCAGGTGCAAAAGTTCAAACTTAACATTAGTAACATTCAAGGTAGTGCTTCCTGATGGGCCCCTCCAGAGTTTGCAACAATTCTATGACCCTGCTATGACCCAAACAGCAGGCTCATAGAATAGCACCATAAAGGTCCTGTAAAAAAAAAAAATCACTGCAACAAATAGCAAATTACAGATAAGGAAGGAAGCAGGTGCCAGCCAGACTGGAACTTTCAAAATTACTGACACATTAATGAAACACAAATTAATTGATGGCAGTTGAAGAAGGGCAGGTGTGCTAGCTTTTTTCAACCACCATAATCTACAGTAATAAATAAACCTAATAGGTGCCTGTGAGGATGTACTAGAGGGTGGCATGGGTGTCCCAGAGGGTGGCAGTGGTGAAACAGAGGGTGCTGTGAACCTGTGATGATAAACCAGACGTAGAAACAACATAGTCGCGGCCGTTGCAAGCCGAAAAGTAAGTTCGCAATTGCGAACTTGTCCCAAAATCGGCGCGAACACGCGCCAACACAAAAAACGGAAAAATCCGCAAGTCCGCTAGAGTTCGCGGATCTTCGCGGATTGCGAATCCGTAAATACGCAAGTTCGCGGATTGCCAATCCGCAAAATCCGCCCATGCTTTAAATAGGCCTGCCACCACTTTAAAATCAAAAGATCTATTAGGCACTGAGGAGTACTCTAACCCCTCCCATGCTCATGACGAGCTCATCTCGTCACGGCCGTTAGAACGCTCGCACGCGGGTATAATTACCCTGCTGTGCTGAACCTTCTATGAAAACGGTTGTGGCCGTGACGAGCTCAGCTCGTCATGAGCACACGAGAACCGTGTCTCATGACGAGCTGAGCTTGTCATGAGCACCGGGGTGCTGTGCGCGCCCCCCGCCCCCCAGCACAGCAGGGGAATATGCCCCGCAGTGAAGGGGTTAAGCCATCAACGGGTGATGCTCAGACCCCTTGGAATAAGCCATCTAAGACTACCACTCTTAGTCCTAAGAAAACGAGGGATAACCCATATTATCTAAATGGACCCTACCTTAACGCTCAATCTATTCCTAAACACACTCTAGAATTGTGGAGCCTTTTGGATCTGGAAAAACCGGAAGCTTGTTTTATAACTGAAACATGGCTCCATGATCAGGCTTTCTCTGACATAGCGATGGCCTTCCCTTCCCAATACCAGCGGTAAACAACCGTTACAACGCAACTATTACAACGGACTACTTTTACAACGCAACTACTACAACGCAGGATCCTTTACAACGAATGCCTTTACAACGCATGCCATTACATCGCAGATGCTATTACAACGCATGCCATTACAACGTAAGTATAGGTAAGTATATCATTTTTTTTAAATATTTAAATATTAATAATTTAATAAATATTAAAAATTAAAATAATTATTAATAAAAAAAAGTACTTTAAATAAATAAAATAAATTAATGTAAGTAATTTTAATATTAATTAAAAAAAGTTCTAAAAATAAAAAAATATAAGTAATTTTTACCCCTACACTATCCAGCACTTACCCTACTATTACACCCCCCTGGAGTTAGAATAGTAATTTTTACCCCTACACTATCCAGCACTTACCCTACTAATACACCCCCCTGGAGTTTGAAAAGTAATTTTTACCCCTACACTATCCAGCACTTACCCTACTATTACACCCCCCTGGAGTTAGAATAGTAATTTTTACCCCTACACTATCCAGCACTTACCCTACTATTACACCCCCCTGGAGTTAGAATAGTAATTTTTACCCCTACACTATCCAGCACTTACCCTACTATTACACCCCCCTGGAGTTAGAATAGTAATTTTAACCCCTACACTATCCAGCACTTACCCTACTATTACATCCCCCTGGAGTTAGAATAGTAATTTTTACCCCTACACTATCCAACACTTACCCTACTATTACACCCCCCTGGAGTTTGAATAGTAATTTTTACCCCTACACTATCCAGCACTTACCCTACTATTACTCCCCCCTGGAGGTAGAATATTATTTTTAAACACCTACACTATTTTTATAATATATATATATATATATATATATATATATATATATATATATATATATTTGAAAATAAATTACATTTTTTTAAATAAAATAAATGAAATTAATTATTTTTTTATTAATTACATTTTTAAATAAAATTATATACTTACCTATACTTACGTTGTAATGGCATGCGTTGTAATAGCATCTGCGATGTAATGTCATGCGTTGTAAAGGCATTCGTTGTAAAGGATCCTGCGTTGTAAAAAATGCGTTGTAATGGTATGCGTTGTTAAAGTATGCGTCGTAACGTCATACATCCATACCAGCTGCCTAGATTAGACAGAGTAACAGGAAGAGGAGGGGGAATAGCTGTGGCTACTGAAAGGAAATTGGAAATCACCATGTTAGACTCCTGTTACTCGAATAAAGTTGAAATATTGCTTTTAAAAATCACGACACAATTGTCAGAAGCCTGGAAAGGGGTGTTGGTTTACAGACCCCAGGTCAAAAAAACTATTTTATAAACACTCTCTTAGAATGTATTGCACCCTATGTCCTAGGCGCAACTAATTTTATTCTCATAGGAGATTTTAATTTTCATGCGGATGTAGCACAGGACTCTGATACAGACTAATTGCTAACTTCACTACAGTCCTATGCTTAAAGACTTTGCTGTTTAAATGGCGAAAGACTTTGTCATTTTCTATCTCGGCATGGATAGCACTGTCTAATCCTATGCTTAAAAACTTTGATAGAAAAACAGACATTTGAGGTGAGCAGATCTAGAGTGTCGCTGGTGTTGAGAGTGCTCTAACAGGAGCTGCTTTCCACCTAAACTGAGACCTACCCAGAGTTCTCTCCTTCTTTTTTGCATAATTTATGCGTCACTCTATGCCTGAAAGGGTTTTGTTTTGACTTAATACTGGGTGCTCCCTTGTGTCTGGACAAAGCTATACCTCTCTGAAGAGCTCTAATTAGAGCGAAACACTGTGTCAGGGGTTGCTTTTAATCATTTCAGGTTGGCTTGAGTTGGTATTTTACCAATTCAAAGCTGTAATATTGTGCCTGGAGTGATAAATGGCTTTTGTTATTTGACAGCTCGGCAAGGACTGCACTGTACTAGTCCTATGCTTAAAGACTTTGCTGTTTAAATGGCGAAAGACTTTGTCATTTTCTATCTCGGCATGGATAGCACTGTCTAATCCTATGCTTAAAAACTTTGATAGAAAAACAGACATTTGAGGTGAGCAGATCTAGAGTGTCGCTGGTGTTGAGAGTGCTCTAACAGGAGCTGCTTTCCACCTAAACTGAGACCTACCCAGAGTTCTCTCCTTCTTTTTTGCATAATTTATGCGTCACTCTATGCCTGAAAGGGTTTTGTTTTGATATATATATATATATATATATATATTTGAAAATAAATTACATTTTTTTAAATAAAATAAATGAAATTAATTATTTTTTTATTAATTACATTTTTAAATAAAATTATATACTTACCTATACTTACGTTGTAATGGCATGCGTTGTAATAGCATCTGCGATGTAATGTCATGCGTTGTAAAGGCATTCGTTGTAAAGGATCCTGCGTTGTAAAAAATGCGTTGTAATGGTATGCGTTGTTAAAGTATGCGTCGTAACGTCATACATCCATACCAGCTGCCTAGATTAGACAGAGTAACAGGAAGAGGAGGGGGAATAGCTGTGGCTACTGAAAGGAAATTGGAAATCACCATGTTAGACTCCTGTTACTCGAATAAAGTTGAAATATTGCTTTTAAAAATCACGACACAATTGTCAGAAGCCTGGAAAGGGGTGTTGGTTTACAGACCCCAGGTCAAAAAAACTATTTTATAAACACTCTCTTAGAATGTATTGCACCCTATGTCCTAGGCGCAACTAATTTTATTCTCATAGGAGATTTTAATTTTCATGCGGATGTAGCACAGGACTCTGATACAGACTAATTGCTAACTTCACTACAGACTTTAGGATTAGCACAGTTGGTAATGGGCCCTACTCATCAGGCTGGTCATGCTTTAGACCTATTTTTCACCAATGTAACTAAACTTACAGCGGAACGACCTCAACGTTTACTTTGGTCGGACCATTCTCTGTTAAAATTTGGCATAAGTATGGCGGCACCGATAATCCATCAGTACAATGACTACACCTGAAATAGATTTTGGTGTAAAGTCACTCCCAATTCATTTGCCACGTATTTTAATGCTGAGGCTATACCACACATAGATAATGTAGACCAAGCAACTGAGACTTTTGAAGAGCCATTACACAAGCCCTGAACACAGTGAAGAGTCAAAACCAATACCAAAACATCCCCATGGTTTACACCAGCATTAAAATTGAGAAACTTGCTTCTAGAATTAGGTATAAACTAACCCATTGCTTGTATCTAAATAATATTAAACAAGCTAAAATGGCCTACCTAACAGCGAGGTTTAATAATACCTCCAACTCCAGTAAAGAGCTATATAAAATTCTGAAGGAGTTTACTACTCCTTAGGTCAACCAGCACACTCTTCCCCCCACTCAAGAATGGGTCAATAGAGTATCCTCTTCATTCGAAGAAAAGGTCAAAGCTATCTATAGATCCTTTCCTCAAGACAATGTAAGCAACGTCGACTCACACTCAGTAGCCAACAGCCAATTGCAAGTGCCTTTGCTGAGTGCTTTCGCAACTGTAACCTGTGAACAGGTATAAGAAGCCATCACAAAGATCAAATTTGGCTCCCCTGCAGATCCCATACCTCCACCGTTTTCTCATACAACTAGCACCTCTATTGACAACAAAGTTAACAGAACTTTAGCATGTCTTTAGATCAAGCGACTGTGCCCAAAAGATAGAAAACAGCTCAAGTTAGACCTATTTGAAAAAGCCAACTTTAGATCCCGGTGAACCAGGCAACTACCGTCCCATCTCTCTACTGCCTTATTTCGGGAAGGTGCTTGAATGCTTGTTAAACAAACAGCATACTGTCCATCTGGAAAGTCATGGATTACTTGACTTATCACAATCAGGATTTCGGTCAGCTCATAGTCCCAAAACGGCAGTAGTAGATATGGTGGATAACATCCGGCTAGCTCTGGATGAAAGAGAATCAGCTATGCTGGTTCTTTTGGACTTGTCCGCCGCTTTCGACACCATCTCCCAAGACATTTTAGAAAAACGGCTCTGGGAGATTGGGGTCTGAGGGAAAGCCTTGGACTGGTTTAAAAACTATTTAAAAGTCCTCTCCCCTACTGTACACATAGATACCATGGTAGCTTGCAGTAGACCAGTAAGCATTGGAGTTCCTCAGGGTTCTATCCTGAGCCCGATGCTTTTTAATCTTTATGTAACTCCTCTGGCCAGGATAATCAGGTCCTACAGGTTTGAGGCCGTGTCAAATGCCAATGACACCCAGCTGCTGATCACTTTCGGTCCCGACCCTGCTGACACAATGGTCTGGTTTAAAAACTGCCTGACACATATTAATAACTGGATGGGCAACAACAAACTGCAGCTGAACGGCAGTAAAACCGAGATCATTCTGTTTTGCAGGGCCGAGGAGTATTGGTCTAGCAGCTGGTGGCCTCAGGCACTATGCCCCTTCCCGTCCCCTAAACAAGTAGTCCGCAACCTAGGAATAACGATTGATAACAAGTTAACCATGAAAAATCATGTCAATTTTGTGCTAGGCTCTTGTTACAGGATTACACTAGTCCTCTGTTCCAAGTAACAACAAGTAGTCAAGATTCCTTTGGTGAAAAAATATATATCAGGGTGAACTTCATCATGGGGTGTAATGTTTAAGAAGTCCAAATGGCTCACCTATATCCAGAGGCGACACGAGGAAGGAGCTTGGATTCCAAACAGCTCCATTTCAACGCGTGGGGCCCTTATCAAGGAGACCCTGCTGTACCATTGGACTTACCGTTGTTCATCTTTGCTACTTCGGCAACACAGTCTCCACCGACTTATGGTTTCAAGCCATTTGGACTTCTTAAACATTACACGCCCTGACGAAGTTCACCCTGATGAACGAAACGCATTGGCTGAGACTCTTTGCACCATTTTCGAAAATTAAATAAAGGATATATATTTTTTCACCAAAGAAATCTTGACTACTTGTTGTTACTTGGAACAGAGGACTAGAATAGTGCACCGCTCCATTCTTTTCCTGTTTTCTGTTGATCTGCTTGGCAATTGGCACCTTGCAACGGCAGGTGCAGGAGCAGTCAGTGCACACCACTTGTAAATAATTCAGCTAAAAGCTTTACGAAGGGAACACAGCAAAGAAGTGCAGCCACTGGAGTACGCCGTTGACCATTGCCTTTCCTAGACTTGTTAAAGGATTCTGAGGAAGTTGCTTAACATTTTTAAATGGCTACTCATTGAAGCCAGGAAGCCACTGATCCAAGGCCTCATTGTGAGCTGCATGGATTATGGGAATGCCTTATTGGCCTCCTTAAAAGAAGACATCTTCTCCAAATTGCAAGTTTTGCAAAACACGGCGGCTAGATTGCTCTTAAACCTTCCACCAAGATCTCCCTCTGCCCCAAGTCTGCGGTCCCTCCATCGGCTTCCATTTAGTTAAAGAGGTCACTTTAAAATCTTGTGCCTCACTCATAAAAGTATATATGGTACTGGACCGGCTATTTAGTGAAAAAAACGTAAAAAGTATCAGCCTAACAGAACATTAAGATTTAGTTCAAAATCTCTGCTCATGCCTATCCGCGTCCGTACCTCACGTAGTGGAGGCCGATCGCATTCCTTTCTTGTCCCCCATCTTTGGAACAAGTTACCATCCCATCTTCTTTCTATGGTGCACCACCAGCGTTTCCATAAAGAACTGAAAATATGCCTGTTTGACCAATAATAATGTAAATCAGGATCTGCCCACGCTGCTGGAGCCTCTACAAGCGCCATGAGACAGAGCGGTGATATGTGCGCTATATAAGACTCTCTGAATTGACTTGACTTGACTTGTGTGTGCTGAGGCAGCTCCTTTAAAGTGCAAGTGTGCTAGGTGGCAGCTCCACCGCTCCCATCAGGTTGTGATAGACTATCCTGCGAACACCCAGTCCCCCCTTTGTGATACTGTCTGGTAGGAATACACAAGGACACCTGCCAACTACACCTAATCATATGACCCAGGATATATGCTATCAGCATTAAATGATTAAGACAAGAAAATGCAAATTTTCTTAAAGCGCCATTTTCAGAATGGTGACTTAAAATCTGACTTAACCATAAAAGAGGGGTTTAAATTACAATTCATTACACACCAAACTGGACTATCCTATCTGATCTCAATCAAAAGTTAGCACTTATTAAATGTGCTAGGGTAACCCAATGTTATTCAATGGGGGAGGTAGGCCTTGAAGTAGTAAAAAACAAAATGTAAGAGTTTTCACTACCACAATTTGAAAAACAAAAAGTAAATACTCACCATTTAAACAACATACACCCTGCTCCATGGGCTTTTTAGGTCCTACCCTTGATGTCACATATATGTATTAAAAAGAAAGGTTTAGACCTGGCAAAACAAAGTTCCAGGTCAAAATGGCAGTTCAAAACTGCATGCAGGCTGCAATGGCAGACCTAAAACATGTTTGAAAAACTACTTACATGGATGGCACAATAAGTTCTGCAAGTCCACTCGTAGCATTTAATTTATAGGCTGATTACATGTAATATCATTGTATTAGGTATTAGGTATTCAGGCAGGCGATTAAAACTTTTCTGTTTCCTGTGTCTGGTTAATTTCCTTCTTTTACTGTGTGTTATGTTATAGTGTCTGTCAAAGCGCCAGGACGCCCCTTTGCTGGGGCAGCTGTGCGCTATAAAAATGTAATAACATAACATAACATAACATTAGGGACGTATGTGTAAAATAAATGTGCCAATTAGTGGTAAGCTAATTTTATCATTTTTAAGGAGAGAGCACAAGCACTTTAGCACTGGTTATCAGTTGTAAAGCACTGTGTCCTCAGGCCAACAAATCCAAATTCAGCAAAGCAGGAGGAGCAGAGGCAAAATATTGGGGGAAAATCATGCCGAGGAAATCAAGTCTAACAAGGTGCAATCAAAGTGGGATGTGCAGATTTTTTCCCAACATCGAAGCATTGCAGGTCTGCTGTAGTGCCCATCACTCATGCTATGCTTCAGAACATTCTGCATTGACACCCATAAGAATTTGACCTGCAATGGTATTTTCCAGTAAAAATCCTACAGTCATCCCTGCACTGTGGTGCAAGGTTGTGCTTTGCACAAGTTAGATTGTTTGTGCACCAGCGCATGGGATGACACCAGAAGCAGGTCAATCTTGGAAGTGTGGTACAGCTCCCTGTTTTTGATTGCGTGCAACACAGCACAGAAAATGTTGTTGCTGCGCTGCATTTCATGAAGTAATAGTAAATCTGGCCCATGATTTCTTTCAAAAAGGTGACAGCATATTTCTCAGCTGCCGCTGTAAAGTAATCCATGAAACAACAAGTAACTGTCTACTTGAGAGTAAATGTTTTTTAGCAGCTCCTCTATAGCGGTGAATGAAAAGATTCATGTCTCACTTAATGTTCAGTGTTATTCTTTATTACTTTTGTAAGCTCTTCAAAGCCGAATAAATCACTCATGACGTCTGCCGTCCCTTCAAGGTGTAAATGTTCCTTCAGTGTTGCACCTTTATTTCTGAGCACCAACACAGTGTGTGTTTATGCCCCTAAATCGTAGCCAAGCATTGTCCTTGGAATTCAGTTCAAATTGACACACTGCGTGACGTTTCTTCTAAACGACTAGGCTTAATGTGAAACACTAAATAATGTGGCTCAATACCAAAGCAATACAGAGCACACATTTAGTGAAACAGTGTTCATTTGGTGACAAGTGAAATAGTGTTAGTGTGCTCTAGGTTATTTGATGTGACACTTTGTCTAAAAGAAATATAACTTTAAGGGTCTTGATTGTATTCAAGGAAGACATCATCTATTTGGTGTCTTAACTAGCATGCAGTCTTGCACTTTGGCTGGTGGCCTGTGTGGGATCCTGGTGACCATCCTGACTGACATACTGTCTGGCATTCTAATTGACTTCCTGTATGGAATTCCATATATGGCAAATGGTCCCCACTTGCAACACTGATGAACAATCCCCAGCCAAGGTCCCAGTAATCAGAATATAGCATGACTTCTGCATGAAGAGTATTTCACTACGCAAAAAGGTGTTCCAATTGGACTCACTGTTGAACCCCCTAACTAGCACTCACATTGATAAATAATTCATTTTGAATCAAAACACTTTGGGCCTGATCTAGAGTTTTGTTGAAAGAAAACTGTCAGTCAGGGCGGTGGACAGCAATAGTCTGCCACCCTCATGGACCAGCATCCAACAGATTTAGAAATCACCGCCGGACAAGCTGTGATCTCTGAACAATGATAGCAACCACTATCATGGTGATTCCTACGAAGCTTCAAAAAGTTTGGCGGGCCACTGCTGTTGGTTTTTACTTTGACCAAACTTTAACAAAGATTGCTTTGTTTGTCAAAACAAACTCTCTAAATGTCTGGGACTGATAGGATTCCGCGAATGCCGCCCAACCAAAGGCCTAAATACTGAGATATCCACATATGGAGAATTTATGTTTTGCAAAGCAACTTTGTCACCATGTATATGCTTGTATTTTTGGTCATTTTCTGTCCAGGTGATGGCCCATCCATTTATGTGTGTTACTGTTTTTATTGGGAGAAGTGTTGGAATGTAGGACTGTAGAACTTTTCACTATTCCCACAAAGGATGGAGATTTCTGTCACAGAAGGCACTGTCACAGAAATGCATTGACATTGTACACTTTTTACTTAAGTTTGAGGTTTGGATAGGATTTTTGCATTGCTAAAATGTGGTGGAAATCACACTGGCCACACCATTGGACTCCACTGTGTATCATGTCTGCAGAAATTCTTGGGGTTTATTGGCTTTCCTGTCACTGGCTAACCCTGAGACCAAATTCAGCAGCTAGACACCATCACAAATGTATATCTTATGCAAGCATATTTTCCTCCATTCTCATGTTTGAGTTTTTGGAGCAGTCCTGTTACATGCAATAAGTACAAAAACACATGTGATGGACTAATTTGAAAACTCCTCCAGAATAATCTAATGATATGGGTGATCCAACCTTCAGAGTGGTATAAATGAAACCTATTAACAAACACGGGCTTGTGGGTACTTTCTGTCATACCCATTTTTTATTTGTTAAAAGTTTTCATTAAGTGAGCATGTGCGACACACAATAATAATATTAATAATAATAAAAAATGTATAAAGCGCCTTGTTACACTAAGAACAGTGTGTCCCCGCGCTATGGATAAAGCCCAAGAAAAGCTACAATAACAGTCAGCCAGGTAGCACAAAAGGGCCAGAGACAAGTAGGACCTAACTACTTGGGATCTCCAATTTAGGTATGATCAAAATACAGTTTTGATAATGTGCACTGTGTGCAAACACTCCGATAGGAGTCCACTTTCATCCTGGAACATAGTTGGTTTCTCGCTGTAGGAGCCGACTAGATGTCCTCATGGCAGATGAAACCGCGGGCTATAGCAACCTCTGCAGAGGGTGTGAGAGCAAACTGGGCAACGCTGGGCATTTTCAACAAGTTCATTAGCTCTGTAGCACGGATACAGATTTCTTCCCTGTCTTCCTCATCGTACAGGGAGATCATGGCTTTACATTGGACACAAGATCTCATCTTAGATAGATAGAGTGAAACCCTGGGAATCAGGTCCTGACTGCGGGATGCCAGCATTGCAAGTGTGGCCATCAAAACTGTGATAACGCGTGGTGAACATTTGGGAACATTGGCAGACACACGTAGCTGCGTGATTTAAAATAGCACAGCCTCTAGCACTTCAAAAAACGTGTTGATTTGCTCCACTGTGCACCGTTTGTCATACGAAACAGACAAATATTCTCTGATACACTACACCACATGGGTGAAGAAGGTCTCTTTGTTCTTAATGTTGGTAGCTGTCCCAGAAAACTCTAGTAGCTCTTTGGACCAGAGAGGGTTGTATACTGCATAGTTTGAGTAGGTACGAGCTCATCACTCTATGCACATCTGTTTTGAACTTCGGGACATCATACAACATGGAACTCCACTTCAAAAGCACAAGGAAACCTGGTTTATTAAGGGACCATCAGCAAACTTTACTACTTCCTTGAGAAAAAGCTGCAGCAAGATGGGCACAATCTGCATACACTGCACGACTCGAGGGCATTCGGACAGGTCCTCAAGAAATTGATGCAGCAAACAGAGTCCCTCAATGACGTCTCCATTCCAGGTTTCACAACGCAGCAGGTATACCGAAGGAGGCTTATGTAAAATGGATGACCAAACGCTTCCATGGAATTTGCGGGTGGCAAGGAGGAGGCTCCCATGGCCTTTTCAGTTGTAGGAGAAGACCATAACTGTATGTCGCTGTGTCAGGATGAATCAGAGACCGAAAAAGCTCCTTAAATTCTGAGACTAGCGGTGGGCTATTCCATGCCAGGAACTTGAAGAGGTTTGGGAAGAACTTCTGAAAGATGCATACATTCTGAATGAAAAATGTGGCATTGACTTTGCAGAACTGAATAAACTCGAAGGCTAAAAGTGGATGATGAAAAAGTTCAGCTGTGACCTTTGTAAATAAGGTTCTGTACACCGATTCCGAGTCAACTGCTGCAGTTTCGCTATGAGTCAGGAAAAACTGGGCAGGGGGTAGCAGCACCCGGGTTTGAGTAGGATCCATGCAGATTCTCCAATGCACAATCTTCAAAAATGGGAGGGTTCGATAGACATAGGATGAATCCTGTCTGCACACTATATCCATGATAGTGATCGCCTCAATCAGACAAGCTTTCTGCAGATCAGTGTCCACCCTCTTGAGAGCCTTTCTGTTACTCTGCTCAATGAGTCTCTGGCAGTATTCATAGGCCTTCTCTCGCAGTCGTTCTTTTGGGGGCACAGGCGACTTGAGGTGGATGTGGCTGAGACAATGGACATGACCGAGCCTTCCAAGTCAGATTTGTCATCTGATTCAGCAGGACTCGTCCCACCGCTTCCATAGCACAGTAGCCACTTCCGAAGCATGGAGAAACTGTGCATGTTGAGCCACTGATCCTCTGTGTAATGATGACCCACTGAAAGGACTGTGAAGAAGTCTGCAGCAATGGCACCGTCCACTTCCATGATGGGACTGGGCTGTTTATTTCTAGGATCATTGTTTGTCAAGTCAAGTTTAGCTCTAGGTATTGCGAGTTTCTAGGCAAACACTACATAACTGCAGCTGGAGAAGTCTGTTGGATGTAATGATATATTACTTTTGATTATTGATCTTTGTTACTAAAACTTACAAATGAAAACTTTGATATTAGTTTCTCTTTTAATCCCACTTTCATTTTGAATTGGTTGACTTCAGCAATTCATTTTTATATGGAAAGCCTCGACCTAACTATACAATTGACCCTTAGCTGAATTCAGAATTGTGTCTAGTTTCTGGAAATGTTTATCGTTTTGGTTTCACCCATGGGTTTCACACCTGCTTACATCACAAACTGCGAGTTGGTAACATCATCAAAAATGGGACAACCTGGCCATTATTTTGAAAACTACATAGGGGTCGATTCCGATCCGGTAAAATCCCCGTCCGTACGAATCGTATCCGGAGCCGTTTCCGTACGACTCATACGGACGCCGTACGACCGGACGATTCCGATCGGCCGACCCGGACGCGATTCGTACGGTACACGTCGATTCGTACGGAAAAGCGCACGATCACCTACACACCATACGGCGCGTACCCCCCATGATCGCAGGGGTACGCGCCGTACCCCTGTGATCATGCGGGGTACGTGCCATACACCCAGCGTACATGGGGTACGTGCCGTACACCCACCGTACATGGGGTACGGTGCGTACCCCATGTACGCTGGGTGTACGGCACATACCCCGCATGATCACAGGGGTACGGCGCGTACCCCTGCGATCATGGGGGGTACGTGCCGTACCCGGGGGGGGGCGTTCTGTGACTGTTTCGACGCGAACTCTGCGTTTACGACTGTTTTCGGCTCCCGTAGGAAAAGGGTCGTACGGCGGGTACCCGACACGAATCGTACTTGCTGGGTCGTAAAAACCAGTCGCGAACCGTAGTGATGTCGCGTACAGCCGGTTCCGAGTGAAACTCGTACGGAGATTTGAGTCGTACGGAGTCCTGTACGACTCGTACGGAGTTTGGCACCTGGTACGGATCGTACTTCGTCGTACGTACGGGACGTCTACGGGTACGATTCGTATGGGGAAAAAACTCTCCGTACGACGATTCGGAGCGCATTTTACCGGATCGGAATCGACCTAATAGTAGTAAAATTTTTTCCAATTTGTCTGCTACTAAAAAATAAGGCTCATATTTATCAAAAATTCATGCAACACAGCAAGCCAGCTTGCTGCATTGAGCTGCATTTAAGGGCAGAAATATTCTGTATTTACCATTATATAGCACATTCCTGTCCCTTTCTAGTGCTGGCACACTTTTGGCTTCCTAGAATGACGAAATTACAAGGAGAAACAAAGCTATTTCTCCTCATTGCACCTCTGGTGGGGAGGTGTACATTCTGGTGCATTCCCAGGTCTACCAGTGTTAGTAATTCTGTGAATCTGTCAGAATTTATTTATTTGGTGCATGTGAACACCCACTCTCCTCCCATGGAATGCCTCCATGCTACAGACTGACACTTTTGTTGTTGCTTTTTTTAATAAAGACATACACATTGTTTCACAGCAGTTTTTTTAGCAAAACATTCCTGAACTGTCTATTTTCTGAGGTCTCTCAAAGGCAAACCACAAACCACGTTTGCCCTAAAACTCTCCTACATATAGGAAAATATGTTTCCAAATTTGAACTGTATATCATTTGGTAATGAAAAAGTATGGAGATTTAAGTATAAACTGCCCAAAGGTCACTAAAATGGCTCAGTAGTAGTGGGCAGGCAGGGTGCTCAACACTTAAAAGGTTAATCAGAGAGCAACTGATGGATTTTTTCCAAAGGAAAATATTGTCCACATGACGAAATACAAAAGGTTACATTCAAAGAAGCACAAATATTACATTTGCACTAGCAGATTTTTACACTTTGTGGAAAACCTGTACTTGTACATAATATGCAATTGAGTGATCTGGGAAATCTAAAGCTGTCACATATTTCAGAGAGATCTTCTGGGATACGTTCCAAATATCTCTATACTTGAAGTCATACTATCTGAAATATATGGGGACCGATCACAAGCTGCAGGGTAATGATGGGGTGGTAAATCTGCACCTGGATGTACCCTATTACCCTCACTACCATTGGCCTGGTGTTTGCAGTAACATTTATCTTATAACAATATTGTGGAGTGCTTTATTTTTTAGATGTGATAAATAGCATTTTTACAAGCTTATCCCCTTGTATGGGGCACAACATGCAGATTTTAGTGATTACTGCACCACAATGGACATGCCCTAGTATTTTCAGGCATTTTCCCCTGATAAATATTGGCAGGTATGACCTGAGATTAACTTTTTAAATCGAAGAGTATAATTCCAATGTGGGCAGTAACAAAAATTACCGTATGTACTGGGATTTTTTGGACGACTTGTAAGTAGATCCTTTATTTTTCTTAGCTTTTTTTTTCACTTTTTTACAAGACAAAACATCACATGTAGACATGTACACAGAGCAATAACCTCGGACATAGCTGTACATTGATAGTTCAAATTGAAATGGCATACCATTATGCATTTTTGAGTTTAACACGATACAAGTATGAGACAGTATTCATATCTCCCATACATTACATGTTACTGAGTATGACATACATAACAATTGCGAGATAGAAGCTGTAAAGAGGTGGTTTAGCTATGATTTGACGCGTCAGTCGCAGGGCACATCTGCGGGTTAGATAACAGTGGAGCGATTGGTAACAGTGGGAGTGTTGAACGGAGAGAGGAGCTGTAAACAAAAAAAAACATGCGTAATCCAACAATAATATGTATGTCCGATTTAGGGACAGCAGAGGCAAAAATTCATGAGCTACAAAAGGGTGAGGCTGTGTTGCGTAAAAAAATGGAAACATTCGAGAATAATTCCCGTAGGAATAACCTGCACGTTTCGAATATTCCAGAAGGGAAAGAGGGTTCCGACTTAAGAAATGTTATGGTAAACCTGTTAAAGGAAGCCCTCCCTCTCGATGACTCAGCAGACTCCTTGACAAAGGACATACAAAGATGTTATGGTAAACCTGTTAAAGGAAGCCCTCCCTCTCGATGACTCAGCAGACTCCTTGACAAAGGACATACAAAGAATCCACAGGGACCCTTTCCGTTTAAATCCAAAAAGGACTAAGCCGAGGAAAATCCTCATCAACTTCCTAACTTATGCTGTGAAAGAAATTTTTTTGAATCTGGCATTAAAAATGAAAACAGTGAAAAGCAAGGATTTCTCCTTTGAAGTCGTTCAGATTTGTCAAGAGACACATTAGAAAGACAGTGCGAGCTCCGGAGAAGAATGGACAATTTTAAGAAGATTGGTGCTACGGTGCAACTTAAATTCCCTGCCTTTTTTAAGGTAATGAACAACAACAAAATGTACAACATCAGGTCAATTCAGGAGGCAGATGAATTACTGGATAGAATCAGTAAAGGGCCCCCGTATGCAAAGCACTTACTAAGCTATGCTTTGGAGGTTGAGGCGAAGGTTACTGTCTACGGTTCGTGAAAAGAGGAGGAGATAAAAAAAGTAAAGGGGGAAAGAGAAAGGAGAGAGAGTTAAAAAATAAAAAATAAAAAAATAACATATACACAAGAGGAGGAAACATGGGATAGACAAAAAATAATAATAATAAAAGGGGGAAAAAGGTTCAAAATATACAAACACGTATTTAGGGGCACGATGTAAGGCACAATCCCTCCCTTTTTTCTCATTTCTGGGTGGGTAACACATAGGTGTAATTAGGTAGAGGAGAAGGAGACTACAGACGCCATATCTGGATAACAACTAGTCCAGGGAAATGGGGGTTGGGTTCTCCAAAGGGAGCGTAGGGTGGGGGTAGGGGAGCACAGGGGAATAATAAATAAAAATACCTAATTCGTCTCATTTTGTTTAGGTTGTGTTCACCAAATAGATTTAGCTAGACTAGGATTGACTGATAGGATAAAATCAAGGTGTAACTGCTGCATCATATCAAGGAGGGTCTGGAGGGGGAGTATTCTCCCAAATGAATACCTTGCAGATATTGTCCTGGAATGTCAATGGCTTGAGGGTGGGGTCGCGCAGAAGAAAAATATCACAATACCTGAGAGATTCCCCTGCCCAAGTCTTGGTTGTCCAGGAGACACATCTTCTTGAGGCAGAAACGAAAGATATATTAAAATCACAGATGTGGGTGGATTCTTTCGCATGTACCGACCAGACAGCAAACATTAGGGGGGGTGTGGATCCTTTATAAAAAAATCAGCTAAAGCACAGATTTTACAATAGAAGGGTGACCCAGGGGGAAGATGGTTGATACTGAAAGTCACTGCCAAAGAGGTTCTCCTTACATTAGTTGGCTATTACGGTCCGAACCATGATGATCCCTCTAACCTCCAAACTATTTTCTCGCACTTATTGGACTTCCCCAAGCCAGTGATATGGGCAGGAGATTTCAATATCTTTCTTGATCCCACATTGGATAAATCTCCCAATAGTAGAGCAATCACACCTTCGAGATCAAGGATATCCCTCTTGACAATAATATCCCAATTGGGCCTTAGCAATATCTGGAGAGAAAGGTCAAGGCAACAGATGGGTGTATCGTATAGGAATCTTAAGTACAAACACAAGTCAAGAATTGACTATATACTGATTAGCCATACTCTTAGAGATAGAGTAAAGGACATAACATATCTACCATCACATATGTCAGATCACTCTAGTATTTTAATGACGCTACAGAGCCTACGGACTCAACAGGCCAGAGTGTGGTCTTTTGACTGTACTCTGCTACTAGAAGAGAAGGAGATGAGTTTTCTCTCTTGGGAAACAAACCAATTTTTAGAGACCAACTTGAGAACTGCCAACATCACTATAGTTTGGGACCACTCTCAAGGCTTTTCTGAGGGATATAATAACCATCAGAGCAAGCTATAGATGTAAGAAATATAGAGAAGAGATCATGGGTTTAGAGGAAGAAATGAGGAAAGTGGAAATAAAACTAAATGCCCAATAGGTAAACAGACAGAAGGAAGATTGGGAAATTAGTAGGAAACTGAAGGAACAAATAGAGACTGTTATCCAGGGGCTGCTTATGCGTAGGTGGGAAGTGAGTAAGATGACCCATTAAGAGTATGGGGAAGGAGCTGGAGAAATTACAAGCTTAGAAAATTAAGGCAGTCCAGCTCCGGAACCATATTAAGATCTCAGCGGGTAATGGAGAACCCCCTATTTCTTCAGACAAGGGTATAGGAGAGGCCTTCCTGGATTAGTTGCAGGAGGTATATAAAGAGACCTCCACAGACGATAAATTTATCTCGCACACTGCATGTCAGAGGAGCTGCAGTATGCTTTACCTTGGGGTCACAATTACCCAGGATAATAATAAACTGGAAGATACCAATCTATCGAGAAACCCTTCGGGATTGCCATAAACAAATGAAGTCATGGGTGCACCTCCCCATATCCATTCTGGAGAGAGTTAACCTAGTTAAAATGTCTATACTGCCTAAGGTCACTTTCTTTTTAAAACAATCCCTCTCCATTCTGACAAAGATACTATAGGAATATTCCAACGAGAAATGAATTCTTTTATCTGGGTATATAGATCTACCAGAATAGCATGGAGGAAACTAAGGTGTAGGAGAGAGACAGGGTGGTTGGTGTTACCTGATTTACAATTCTATGCTTGGGCATTTCAACTCACTCATTCTCGTATGTTACTGAAAACGCCAAGTGATAAAGGGAGTGGAGCTATGTTTCTGGCCATGTTGAAAGGGGCAGGGCTGCAGACAGAAGGGTTCATGTTTAAATTCGGCAATCAAAAATTCTTTAAAAAAATGTAACTTAAAGTTCTACAGTGTTTTGCCAGGATATGGGTATCGTTAAGGAAGGCGACAGGTCTCAGCTACTTCTCCAAACTGACACCACTCTGGTATTCTGCAAGCTCCCCAGAATGCCTTTGTGACAGGCTGGCTATATCTCTTAGAGATGCTGGATTTAAAGTATGGGGAGACTTAGTCATCAATGAAACATTTATTTTATGGGAAGATTTAAAAAGGAGAGTGAGTAGTGGCCTCTCAAGATTCAAATATATTCAGATACATAGTTGGATACAATTCCAGTTCAAAATAGAAAAAAGCATTGGTGAGGGAACCAGTTTGGAGCAACAGCTTGTGGAAAGGCCAGCAGGTAAAAAGGAAGTCTCCTATTGGTATTGGGCCATAGAACAGGAGGTCGAAGGGGAATTCAAGTTGGCTGATGAGTTTTGGGGTGGATCGCTGCCTAACGAACAGTGTGATCATCTATGGCAGGAATCTTTCAAAATCCTCTTTAACATAGTGAAACCAGCATGATTGAGGTGGAATCACTTATTCACAGCTCATCTTGCATACCAATCCCCTCTTAGGTTATCAAGAATTATCAAAGGTTCACAAGTCAGCTGTAAAAAATGCAGATTGGTAGATGCCTCGGACCTTCATATGATTAGAGATTGCCCTTCCATCCAGGCATTCTGGATGGAGGGATAGTATACTGGGAGTGACAATTGCAATTGACTTAAAACTAATAACTTTTGGCTTACATACCCAGATACTAGGACCAGCCAGACTCCTTTTATTCTATTCAATTCTACTGGCAAGAAGACAAATCTGTAAACATTGGGTAAATCCTACCCCTCGGAAACACTCGGACTGGTTGACTTCTTTGTATGAAACATCTAAAATGGATATGGCCAGAGTATGTAGCAGGAAAAAGATCACATACTGGGACTTGTTGTTGCAGTGGAGATTATTTTTTTTTTTGTGTGTGGTCCATTGATTATGCCAACTAGACACTGCTGGGACCAAACTGGATATGCCCATGGTTTATGGAGCATTGAGAGGGTCCACAGGGTCTTTTGATCAATTTGGAGTGATACCTTACCTCTCCAAATCGATGGGAAGTGGCTTTTCAGTCTGAAAACACACCCTTCCGGGAATCGGGCTGATGGTATCGAGAGAATCCGAGGGAAGAGCCCATGTCATCCTAGCCTATTGGAAAGGTTCATGTACAGATGGTCAGCATACTATGGGTATTGGCGAATGAAGACAAAGAAAATAAAAATAAAAATAATATGTATGTCCGGTGCGAGGCAAAGTTCAGGATTTAGTGGGCGAGACATGATTATCTGGGTTCGCCCTGGGGTGTGTGAGCAAGTAACTCATGAGTGGGCTCCATATATCTCTAGGTCGCATGCCCTTGGCAACGGTTCAGCATAGTGAGACAGTTGTTCCTGACAATACAGTAGATCAGACACCCAATCCTTGAACTTAGGTGCTCTCCCTCTGCCCGAGCGACAAGCAACTCGTCTTTTTGCCATCAATAGTCCTAGGGAGACATATTTACATTTGGATTTAGGGATGTGTTTGGTGTATCCCAGTAGGGCGAAGAGAGGAGTTTTGTCAATAGTTAGTGCTGTCATCTGTTCTATGGCTACCAGGACTTGCACCCAGTATTTGTGCACACCCGGGAAGTCCCAGGCCAAGTGTAGGAAATCCGCACCCGGGCTCCCGCATCTGTCACATCGGTCCGAATCCCTGAGTTTAAACTTACACATTTTATCAGGGGTGTAATATAGACGATGAAGGAACTTGAAGTGTGTGATTTGAAGTCTATTGCTAGCTGAGATTTTTTCTGTCTGTAGGCAACAGTAGGACCATTAGTTGTCTGTCAATGGAGAACTGGGTTCTGAATCCCAGTGCATGCGTGCAGGGCATGGGGACCGTGTCTGTTGAATGTGAATTATGTGATATAACGTGGAGACCAGTAGCTTCGGATATTCTGCATTTAGCATCAGGTGTAGGGGACTGAGGCATGGGGGTTCCTGTGGGAATTCCGGAGTGTTGGAGCGTACGCCTTGACGAAGAAGTACATAAAGGAAGATATCTAGGGGGGTTGGTTAATGCCCTCGGAAGATGTCAGAGGTTCAAAATACGCCAGCCTGGTACAGATCAACCCATGTCCTAACACGAATGATCTTCGCAAGTCGTCTAAAAGCTGTCTCCTGTAAGATTGGCATGTTAGGGTGGTACCTGAGAGGGAGTGTAGGGGAATATAACATGGAGCCATGCATGATAGTATTTATCCAAGTCCAAGCCGTGATTGTGCACGTGATTGTAGTGGGGTCTTTGTCCCGTGGGTTTGCAGTAATGTGAAGAGCACCTTCAATGGGTATAGGGTTGGCCAGTCAGTGTTCTGCCGCTACTTGTGGCATGTATGGGGAGAATTTACCCAATAATAAGCATATTGAGCTTGTGCACTTAGATAATATAATTCAAAATCGGGAATGTCAAAGCCTCCTTGCACGGAAGGTCTGGTGAGGATGTTCCATTGTATTTGTAACCACGATTGTTTACCCCCCCCCCCCACACCAATCGGATCATTTCAGTTTGCAGTGTTTGAAAGAAGTAACCCTCAGGATGATAAGGTATGTTCAAAAATAAATAAAGTCATTGTGGGAGAATAACCATTTTGATAAGGGACGCTCGCCCCGCCATTGACAGTGGTAAAACAATCTAAAGGGTGACACAGTCCTTAATGCGCTCGATTGTTATGCCATAATTAAGACGCATCAGTTCTTTGTCTCGTGAAATGGGAATCCCTAAGTATCTCAAATCAGTGTCACACCATTCTAGTGGGAAGTCTAGGGGGAATTTGAGGGTCGATGTGGTGAGAGGGAAAAGGTTTGACTTCTGCCAATTAATATATAGACCGGATAGCTGGCCAAATACTATGAACTCTCGTAAAATTGGATGCAGATTTTCCTCTGGGTGTCGGATGTATAATGTGATATCGTCTGCATAGAGAGACACGAGAATCTGTCGCAAATTACATCGGAGTGCTCTGTGTTGATGATGCTGCAGAAGTTTTGCCGGCAATGGTTCTACCTCTAGGGCGAAGAGTAAGGGCGATAGCGGGCAGCCCTGTCTTGTACCCCTGGTAACTTCGAAGGGTGGGGAGATGTGACCAGTAATAAGAACTCTGGACACAGGTTGATGGTAGAAGAATTGTATCCATGACAGAAACAGTGGGGGGAAGCCACAGCGCCTCATTATTTCAAATATGTAGTCCCATTCGGCTGAGTCGAATGCCTTAGTGGCATTGAGAAATACCACGGCCATGGGAAGTTCCGGTGCTACATTATGAAGGACTGTGAAGAGGGTTCTCAAATTATGGGTGGTAGCTCTGCCAGGTATAAAACCTGATTGATCGGGAAGGACCAATTTTTCCATGAAGAGACAGAGCCTATTGGCTATAAATTTAGCTAGAATTTTAGTGTCGCAATTATTCAGGGACAGGGGTCTATATGAGTCACAGTTGGTTGGTGATTTTCCTGGTTTGAGCAGGGATGTTATCATTGCTCCCTCATGGAAGGGGGGAGTGTCCCAGATTCCAGTGACTCTTCATAAACTTCACCGAGCATGGGGGCTGGTTGATCTATATATGTCTTGTAAAACTCGATGTGTATTCCGTCCATCTTTGCAGCTTTCCCTGACTGTGTGTGCATTATGGCTTTGCGTACCTCATCTAATTCAAAAGGGCCATATAAGAAGTCTCGCTGTACATAACTCAGCCATCCCAATGCCATGTCGGTGAGATATTCTTCGAGAGGTGAAATGAGTCAGTTCTAGTGGAAGTGAAAATCGAAGAATAATGGCTAGTAAAAATATTAAGAATGTCTGCTGTGTCGCGATGGGGTGCACCGTCCGGTCCTTGTATTTCCAGGACATAATTGGAGATGCAGGGCTTATGTATAGTCTTAGCAAGCGCTTTTCCAGGGCACTCTCCCTCCCCATATCTCGTAGCTATCCAGTATTTTCCCCCGAATTTGACTTCGCCATGGGCAGTATCTGTGTAGTCCGAGAGTGTGTAGCAAACTTTTCGCAGGGTCTCTCCCGTTGGGCAAGTAGAAAGTTGTGTTTCCAGTGTTTTCACCTCCATCTCCAGCTTACGCAATGTAGTTTGTATATCCCTAAGTACTCCCACACTCTTGGATATGCAGATATCCCATATGGTGACTTTAAAGGCCTCCCAAATGGTTCCCACTTTCTCCACTGACCCCTTGTTTCTATAAAAAGTCACATATTTCATCCTCCAGCTCAGCATGGAAGCCGTGTCCAAAAGTGCGGAGGGCTGTAAGCGCCAACCGCAGCGCGGGGTGCCATATCCTGGCGAGGTCAATGTCAACAGAACTGGAGTGTGATCGAAGTATGTGCGAGCCAGGTGTGTGTCGCTTGTTATGGAAGGTCCAAGTTCCCACGAAAGGGACAAGTAATCCAAGCGTGCCCACGATGCGGCCTGCATAGTGAAATGCATGCCTTCGCATGTGTGTGAATGCAGGTGTCGCCATGTATCTATGAGGGAACTTGCTGTAGTTATGCCTTGTAGGGCCGCAGAAGATCTTGTGTAGTGATGTGGGCCTGGGTTGGACAGATCATTGATAGGGTCGTGTACCACATTAAAACCTCCCTCCAACACTACATGGGTGGAGCCTATCACCACGATCTTACCCCAGAGGGTGGTGAAAAACTCCAGGGTGTCTATGTTGGGGCCATAGCAGCCTGCCAGGGTCACAGAGTCCATGCTCAATCTCCCCCACGCCAGTCAGTACCTCCCACCAGGGTCTCTGAACGCACCTGCAAGGACAAAAGGGGAGTGCTTTTTAATGATAATGGCTGTGGACCTCGCATAATATGAATAGGAAGAGAAAATGTTGTGGGTGGGCCATTTCTGCGCAAAAGTATTAGTATGCCCAGGGTTACTGTGTGTCTCTTGTAGCATCACTATTTTTATGTGGTGTCTTTCTATGTAAGCTATTATCTGACGCTTTTTTCATGAATCTCGTAGCCCCCGAACATTCCATTTAATGATGTTCAATTTCCCAGAGGAAGCCGTCGTGTCAGCCATGAGGCATATCTTACATGATATGCAGTTCAGTAGTTGCTCATTGAATATGATAGTAAATATGCAGCTGTTGACCAGTTTGTCCTGCTCTGTTGCGAATGTGCCATAACTTGAAAAAAAAAACCTCACCCACCCCATCCCACTGAAGCAGCCCCAACTTGCCAGTAGTACATCCCATCCAAATCCTCCCAACAACCAAACAATAATACAAAACTTGCCGCATAGATGCTGCAGCGGAGCATTGTGGGGATTTGCCCTTTGCGGGTAACCACTAGGTGCCAGCACAAATGCCTCTCGCCATCAGGGATCATATTGGATGGTATGAATGAATGATCCCAGAGAGGGCAGAGGGTGCCCGACTCTTCATCAGAGTGAAGTCCCATAATGGCTTCCGGTAATGTCTCACATATCGAATTGTGGTCCCAGAGAGAGCATGTAACAAGTGCCATTCTCTAGGCTCTTGTCTCGATTCATCTCTCTTCTGCGGTACCGTAGGAAAAGGCAGTCATCTTTCAGTGTGAGTCAGAATCTGGAGTCGGAGAGGGGGAACAATGTGAAATAGTAGGGGAGTCAGAGTTATGGTTGGTACGTTTCAGCTGTTTTAGAAATTTGTCCACTTGCTGTGTTTCTTTACTAAGAAATGCAGCAAGTTTAGTAAAGAAACGCTGCTTGCCCGGATAAGTAATTCTAAGATGTGCTGGGTATAGTAATGCATAGTCTATCTGGGCTTGTCTTAATTTATTTTTTGCTGCTGTAAATTTTCATCTCTCTTCCTGCACCATTACCGTAAAATCAGGATATATGGAAAACGTTTTGCCAGCTATAAGTTTTAACAGTTTGTCCATTTGTGCTACTTCCGTTGCGACCGGCGAGGTGGTGTCCTCAGTTTCTGAGATGCGGCGCTCCGCCTCTTTTATGCGGTCCTCATTACCCTCAAGTTTATGAACAATGGCGTCCATGTACGTTGACATACTGTCCACTTTATCGGCTATGGTGGCAAATCCTTGCCGAACCCATTGAAAAGTTTTCATGTCTTCAGACTGTGTGGTGGACAGGCGCGCAACACCCATTGGGCTCACGGGGCTTCAGCCCCCCCCCGTCGTGCCTGTCAGCCCGGGATGACACAGCTTCCCGGCTGGGGAGCATGTAATTGCAGCCGCACCCGAGTACTTAACAGGTTTTTAAAAGACCATTTTGTTGTAAATGAGGCTTTTGTTGTGTGATACTGACCTTGCTGTTTGGAACGTCGTGGCTGGACCCTGGCTGCTGCCTCTTTTTTCGCCACCGTCAACCCTCTACCGCTCGCCGGACCCTCTGCGCGGGTCCCGCAGAGCATTGCCACCAGCGGGAGCTGTTAAAGGGGCTGCACACCTGAGGAGGAGCTTTGTGGGCTGTGTTCCGGCGGAGCAGGGCTGCGAGTGCTGAAGCAGGGACTCCATCTCCCAGGAGTCCATGTGCGCCCAATCTCTTCCACCTGGGCCGCTCTCCCTGCTGGACACGCCCCCGGACATCTCCCTCCCTATTTTAGCCAGCCACTAACCCAGCTGCGCGGGAGCATGCAGGAGTGCGCCGGCGAAGCCCGGGCCAAGGGTGAGCCCGTTTTAGCCCGTTAGAGACCGTGTAAGACCGGACCGGGCTCACCCTCTAAGTCTGTCTACTCTGTAAAGTCCCTTATGTACTTTTTTATGTTTCTAGTTCCAACTATTTGTATACTGTTCCCTTATAAGTGTCTGGTTGGAAGAGTATATCCTCAATAGTAAAAAATGTCTACAAGAGGAAGCAGGAGCAAAACTGCTGCTGAAGGGGGTCAGATAGTAGGACCAATAGATAACTTTCTCATAAGGGCGAACTCATTTATTGACCAAGGCATTGCTGACCTTGAACGCAGAGTTTCTCAAGACCTAGCAGTTGCCCTTCAAAAAAGATCTTCCTTGGGCCACCTTGCTACTGCAAAAACCCCAGATCAGACTAGGACCCCACCCTCGATAGAGCTCCGTGCTGACGTGCACAGTCTACCAAATGTGGTGGACTTATCAGCATCGGTATTTCTGTCTGATTCTCAAATTAGCTTGGAGCTTGAAAAAAACCCTTATTTATCAATACATACTACACCAGAGGTAACAAGACAGCTGAGAGGAAAGAGGGAGGGTGCTGTTAAGAAAAGAAGGAATCAACAGAAAAACAAAAGGGCCAAGAAGACACATGAGTCAGCTAAGCACCAAGGAAACACTTTAAATAACCCTGCACAGGAAAAGGGGGACAATAGAAATAAAAATTCATCAATTCCCATTATAAATGAGCCACCGGGAAATACGACCATGGATGTCATGATTATCCCGGCAGGGGGTGAAAATGAAACCGAGAAAGGGGATGCTAATCAACTCCTAACTAAAGTAGGAGAGTTAATTAAATCGTATCTCTCCCCATTAGAAACTAGTTTGCAACATATTGAAAAACAGCTAGCTGAACTAGTAGGTGCCTCAAAGGGGAAAAATCCATTAACACCGGGTATATTAAAACTGGGGGGAAACAAACTATCTACCAACAAACCTGTGGCTCCACAGATAACAAAAGCAGTGGCTGCAAGGCACTCTGTAACATCTAAATCCCCTGCTGCAGCAGTAGTAGTAGAGAATAAAACCACTGAAAAATCCAAAGACCCTGCTGTGCAGGACAGGGCGATCAGTAATACCCCCATAGCACCCATGATGAACGACAATAGGGATGCTCATAGGAAAAAGCATCATAGTGGATTTCCCGTTAATCTCCCCCCTGAGGCTAACCCCTTTGTGGTAGTGCTGACTGGTGTCCCGGAGCTGTCAGATTCCACAGATGAGCCTACTTGGGCATTAATGAATAAGGTACAACACTGGCTCAATAAGAATCGTCCTTTACCATCTTATTGGTCGAGCCAGATTTTAACGGTTCGTAGAGCCCCTTGGGTGTGCCATGGGAAGAAGTTGATTCGAGGTAACTGCATGCTGGTCAATTTCAAGGATCCCCGCACAGTGCATCACATCTGCACTTGGGGACCCCGAAACACCAATGAAAGCATAGATACAAAGCATCTTTCTTTTTTTTATCCTCCTGGGACCTACAAGGACTCAGGCTATGAACAGAACTGGGATAGAGTAGGCCACCGGGCTCTAGATAGAGAGTGGGAGGACTGGGGTGGTAATTCCAACAGACACCCCACCAGGATGGATTGGGGAGAAAACCACACTAGATACCCCACACAAGAACCATCTTTTAGGGAACATTGGAGAGGTATCCCCACCATGAACAGATATAGCTGCCTAGAGATGGTGGATTGAGTAACGCCAAATGGGTGCCAGAAAGGAGATCGGTTGAATACTGGTTGCACCTCACCACAGGATGAAAGAACCATATCCTGTGAGGTACAACCTACCCTACTGGCTGCAGGTACTAGCCCACTGGTAGTAACCCCGAGAGCTGATGTGGTAACCCAGTTACAAACAATAACACATGCGGAGGATTTAGACAGTATGACTGATGGTAACTTATTCCGTCTGATTTCGTGGAATATAGCTGGGCTCTCGCGGAGGCTAGAGGACCCGGCATGGTTAAAATTTGTGGAATCCTTCGATATAGTTTGTCTACAGGAGACTTGGAGCAGGGGGTCTCCTGGTCTGGATGGTTACCAATTCTTTAACGTTCCAGCTGAACCCTCACAATCTGGAAGAGCTAAGGGTGGCCTCATGACAGCTATTTCCGTAAAACATGATAGAATAAAAGCTGATTCATTGGTGATATGCCCTTGGTTCCAATTGCTTGTGATTAAGGATTTATTTCTGGTCCCCTTGCTCCTAATTAATTGGTATTATAATATATTTGATGCCCAGACAACAGTAGTTATACAAAAATTACAGGATGAATTAGTCAAAGTAACAAATACCATATTTCCTCTGTTTATTATGTGGGTAGGTGATTTTAATTGTTGTTTATGTAATTTTAGTGGCTCAAGAGTTTGTGGTTTGGTAGACCTAAATGACCAGCCGCTTGCACATTTTAAGCACTCGAAGCAAGGTGAGGCTTTAAACAACATCATAATAACTAATGATCTTTGTGCCCTAGATATGCCTAGTTTTTCAAGAACTTCGAGTATTCCTACTTTTCATGGTGTGGGAGGCCAGATGAGTGTCATTGATTTTGCTTTAGTCTCAAGAAA
This sequence comes from Lissotriton helveticus, assembly GCF_964261635.1. Lineage (NCBI taxonomy): Eukaryota > Metazoa > Chordata > Amphibia > Caudata > Salamandridae > Lissotriton > Lissotriton helveticus. Next base: position 1,536,269,139 of record NC_136067.1, read on the forward strand.
TTATATGCACCTCATTAACAATTTTCTGATTCAGGTTAATCCAGCAAGTGACCATAATCCACTTATTCTGAGCTTGCGCCCTGCCTTTAAGAGAACACAGCTTGTGGAACACCCAATTAAATTTAGTCAGAATCAGGGGGTTACCTTAAGGTGGGACAAGGTAGACGCAAAAGTCTTAGAGCTGGAGGTTTTTAAAATAAATAAACAAAGGATAGAAGCCTGCCTAATGCCCTCAAATGAGCCAGAGGTAATAATTGATAACTTCGAAGCTCTATTAACAAACGTGGCCTCCCATCTCCTGAGACCTATGGGTGGAAAAAAGGGTAATATTCATAAATGGTTCGACTCAGAATGCTCCAGAGCGCAATCTAGGCTAACGAAGGCATTACGTCAAGTGCCTCGTGACAGGGGTTTGGTCAGAATGGCAAGGAAAATCTATAGAGACGCCATCACTAAACGTAAAACTGACCTAAAAAGACAAGCTTGGGACGACCTGGGGAGAGCCTCGGAATTAAAGGATAGCCGACTCTTCTGGGAGGTTATAAACCGCCCCTTCCTAAAAAGTGAAGATAAGGACTCCCTACAGACACACATCCCAGGGGGTATATGGGAGGCACATTATGGGGGGATTTTTAACCCAAAGGGGGCTCCCCTCGTGACCAGTGCCGAGGGGCTGCCGATTCAAAGTTAGCCTCTCACTGACTCTCCTTGAGGTAGAACCCGCACTTAGAAAGGGCATAGCACTGAAAGCTCCAGGACCGGATGCGGTGCCTCTGGACTTTTTAAAATATAATACAGATGTGTGGGCACCCCTTCTATTAATTTTGTTCAAAGCAGTTGTGGTAGGTCGCATTCCGACATCATGGCAAGAGGCGGTATTGGTCCCGATTTTTAAAAAAGGCAACAAATGTGATCCTTGTTGTTACAGACCAATATCGCTAATAGATGCATCCTGTAAACTAATGGGTAGAGTGATTCTGGGTCGTTTAGAAACCTGGGCCGAATCAAACGGTATTATTGTTGAATCCCAATATGGGTTCAGACGGGGAAAGGCCACCACTGAGCAGTGCCTGAATCTGGCACTGATCATGGGTAAGTACATGAGAGCCAAGTGTGGCTGTATCCACCTGGCTTTCATGGACTTATCCAGTGCCTTCGATATTGTTTGCAGGGAAAAATGATGGCAAATGATGGAGTCTATGGGGTTTGAGGAGCCATTGGTTACATTACTTCGTAGACTCCACGCTGCCACTACAGTAAAGATCAGATTTGGCCTACAGGGGAGATGACAAAGCCCATACCATCAACTGAGGGGGTCCACCAGGGGTGTATACTGGCCCCCTTCTTGTTTCTGGTATATACCAACAGGTTGGAAGCTTTTTTGTTGGAAAGCTCTGCTGATTTTCCCCAGATAAATGGTAACCGTATACCGATGTTATCTTATGCTGATGACACGGTTTTAATGACCCTAACTGCAAATAGCATGCAAACTTCCTTGAATGATTTTGATACCTTTATGCAGGGGTTAGACCTGAGGGTCAATTTCGTAAAGTCCTTCACTATGGTCTGCGGCCCGAAAGGGGTAAAATCTCGCAGGCTCGTGGTGAAGGGCTCGACCACAGCGAAAGTTGACAGTTTTAATTATCTTGGGAACCTATTCAATAAAACCTTAAGTTGGGACCCGTTAATATCAGCGCATGTGCAAAAAGCTACCCAAACTGCAGAGGCTATCTTTCGTTTTTCCAGCAAATTGGGTCAGAGGCCGGTTGCAGAATTAAAATCCCTATACAAATCTAAATGTATCCCTGTTGCAACATACGGTGCGGGAGTATGGGGTACACAATCCTGCAACAACATCCAAATCATGGAAAACAAGTTCATAAAACGCCTCTTATGTGTCCCAACAAGCACTTCTAACATCTTTTGTCACACTGAGGCGGGTTTTGAATTTGTCAATGATATCATCCATGTCTCCCCCTTGCTGCTTTGGATTAAGGTTTGGTGCTCTGATGACCTAAAACTTACGAAGGAAATATTACAGGACTGTCTCAAACTTGAGCATTTCGATAAAATCCCATGGCTATTATATGTTAGGGATACCCTTTTTAAGATAGGTCTGGGCCATATCTTTTTGAAAGTTGAGACCATTGGCGCTGAGACTAAGCAACTAATTAAAGAGGCTTATCGCTCAGAATTAGGCATGCTGCGAAGTAGTGAGAGCGCGGTCTACCATAGGGGAAGATTGCTCCATCAACCTTACCTTTCATATATAGGGCGGACACAATGGCGCTTTTATTTAACTAGGTTCCGTTTGAACACATTACATTTTCTATTTGCATTTCCACATCAGGTGGGCTGGTGTGAGAGTTTACCCTTGTGTGCATGTAACAACAAAGTTTCTCAAAATACTCTCCATCTTATACTTTTTTGTTCCTTGTACTAAGATCCAAGGGGTAGATTTATTAGACCAATTTTGTCATCATTTGGATCCCGCTTTTATAAAGAGGGCTATGAACATTTACTCTCATTATCAACCCCAGTAATATGTAATGCTGTTCTTAGTTTTATCAGAGTTGCACTCAGCATCAGAAACCGATATTAACTATTGACATGAACTGCTGTTTTCAACTTATGCAATTAGTTTAGAGCTTGGCACCAATATCTATTGTATTTGTATTGGAAAAATGTTTCTTTTAATATATCTGATTTCTTTTATATTCATCTGTGAATGATGTAAGGATAACATTACAATGTCTAGAGATAAGTGAATGATTTTTTTAAACTGTGTAATATGCTATGTCATACTTTTATGATTCTGTTTTTATGAATCGAAATAAAGTTTTCTAAACGAAACGTGTGGTCCCCCTTCTCACAGCCACTTTGCCCGTGGTTGGAAGAATTAGCCCCCACAAAATATTTTCAGCCCCCCCCCCCCCCCCCCCTCGAAATTTGGCTCTAGTTGCCCGCCCGGTGGTGGACATATCATGGGCAGGTCCCCTCCCAGCTAAATCTTGATCATCTTGATGCGTTTTCTTGGCCTCAAAATTGAGCCGATGTTGTCTGGTTTCAGGCTTCCCCATTGTGAGCCTTGAGTGTTAACGTTGGCTTGGGGCTTGTTGAAGCTGCAGTATCGCCCGTTGCGCACGCTGGAGAATGAGGGGGAGGGAGCGAGTATGGCGCCGCGAGTCTACTGCCCTCCTCACGGAAATTACATTCAATTTAAGGCACGGTGCTGTACTTCTGTGATGTTGGGTGCAGCGCAGTGCATAGGGACTGCCGATGATCCCCCTCCAGCTCCCGTGAGTCACCTTGCATGCAGTGTGCATATGTGCGTTTAGTTGCAGTTTAAGATTCTCCCCAATGTCAACAGCGGGCCAGGGGCTCAGTTCCCCGTAGTGTTATTGATTCTAGGTGCTGGTAATATTACAGGAGGGGAGCGTATATGAAGGGGCTGTCCCGCTGGTTGAAGCAAAGCTTCAGGAGCAAAGGTCCAGAGAACGCAGTGTGCGGCAGTGTGATGGCGGACGTTGCCTGCTGCAGTGCTTATAAAGATGAGGCAGAGGGAGTACTGAAAGCGACTCCAGCGTGCGGCGCCACTCACCGCCTGTGTGTCTTTTTAAGCCAGCGTAGCGAGCCTCATAGGATTACTGTTATGCGGTGTAGGAAGCTGCGTGAGTCACGCTACGCAGTCCGTTTTCCAGACACAGCTTGGGTTTCCCAGTCGTATGGCGTCCCGCACCGTAGATGGCCCAGTCGCCTTGTGGGAAGCTGCGGTCTCGCGTGCCCGCGCTCTCCGATCCGCCACACCACGCTTTCAGCCTGCCAGCACGGTGAAGGGTGCAGGATCTCACAACAGTGGCCAGGCAGAGGCTGGCAAGACGGGACTCTCACTGGAGCATCAGCTGACTGTAGGCTCTGGATGGCCGTGTTCTTGGCCGTTATAAATGCCAATGAGTCGGATAAATGATGGATCTTGGCGCCGCCTGCAAGACCTTCGCGGTAGTGCAGCCATCTTGCGGGTGCGCCACCTAGCGCCCAGTAAATAGATCCTTAGTGAATGATAAAAGTAAAGTTACATGCTTTTTGACCCAAAATAAGGAATAGCATCCAGGGTTCGAATTTACTACACCTGCGCCAAGAGTCTGAAAGTTTTCTTCGCCATGTGCTGTGTAAAAAAAAAGTTTTCATAGCGCTGCGCGCGTCAACAAATATAGTGCAGAGCCATAATCATAACACCAGACAACACCACGCTACAGGAGTGCTACAAAAGCATCGCAATGCAGCACAAAACGTCACCTTGTCACGCCAGCTACAAAATCGCGCACATGGAGCTAAACAGAGCAACAGATTTTGAACACAGTTATAGTGCAGAATGGAAGTTAATCAACTTTCTGAGGAGCTCTCTCCCGCACATCAGGTTACCCAGGATCCTACTAATGGTGTGTCCTTTGAAGGATCACAGGCTGTCAGTAGCAAAGGAAAGTACAAATTCACTTGGGAGGAGGTTTAAATTTTAACACCAGAAGTGAGTAAGCAAGAACATCAGCTTTTGGTCAATTCTAAGCTTCTTCAGTCCAAGAAGTCAGCTTTGTGGAATGCCATAGTACAAATAGCAAATGCAGTTGAACCTACAACCAGGACAGCTGAGGAGTGCAAAAAGCAGTGGCATGACCACAAATGTCGTGCAAAAGAAAAATTGACACGGAATAGGCGTTCTGCAATGGGAACAGGAGGTAGACCTGACTACAGCATAAAACTGACACCTATGAAGGAGAAAGTAGCAGCTGTCATGGGTTCTGAGTTGGTTGGTGGATTTGAAGCTCCAGACACTGCAGATCATGAAAAAAATGTGTCAAGATAAGAGAATTTAATTTTTATGAATCCAAAGGTATGCTCTCCAACAGTTACTGTGTGATGTCAAATGTGTGTTAACATATCTAGAAACACTGATAAATGTAAATATGATGTTCAAATCATAAGCCAAACATAGCAGAATCACATATACATCATTTTATATGCCAATGTATGTGTGAGCATGTGTACATACTAAGGTCCATTTGTATGCAGCTCCTGTGTTGTCCATGTGTCATGTAAGGTGAAGAAAGGACAATGCAAAGTCATCAGTAATATTTCCAAGCTATGCAAGGGTGAATAAGCATGTAAATAAATGTAATGCAAGGCAGCTGCTTGTGCAGCAGGACATAATGGCCAAGATTCACAAAAGTTTAGCCTTGTGTTAACGTTAGTTTTTTTAATACACAGCAGTGCATAATACTGCTTTGCATTACATTGCGTCAAGGGCCTATTACATGGGTGGTACATGGGCGTTCCCATACAACCACCCATGCTTTTGATGAAAAACCCTATCTACTAAGGGCCTCATTTACAAAGATTTAGCGTAGGGCAGCGCCGTAAATAATTTTTCTGTGCTGCCCTACCCCAATTTGAAAGGAGAGGACCAAACGTAGTCACACAGACTAGTCGATTCAGTTCTCGTTTTTCTTTCACTTCCAACAGGCATTCGCGTGGTGTACAGCGAGCCCTTTTATAGGAATGTTTTAACATTTTGCGTGGATAGCCTCTGTTCTGCATTTCCTCACAGAATGTTTCTGCATAATGGTCTGAGAGTATGACCATTATGCAGAAACATTCTGTGAGGAAATGCAGAACAGAGGCTAACCACGCAAAATGTTAAAACATTCCTATAAAAGGGCTCGCTGTACACCACGCGAATGCCTGTTGGAAGTTAAAGAAAAACGAGAACTGAATCGACTAGTCTGTGTGACTACGTTTGGTCCGGACACCCATAAGATCAGACAAATGGTTTTAAAAAATTGGCATCTCCTAGAGAACTTGGAATGCCCCTTCCCTCGCCCACTGTTTGCATATAAACAAAAACAGAAGTATTGGCCAAACTGTAGTCCGTGCTGAAATCGCTCTAGCTAAACCTAAAAGCGACCTTTTATCTAAATGGGGGTTGAAACCTATTGCAGGGCACCACAAGTGTGGAAATTGCGTGTCCTGTGCCAACACGATCGAGGGGAAGGAATTCGAACATAATAACATCAAATGGAAACATGATGGCTTTTCCAATTGTCGAACAAAAAATGTTGTGTACGTAGTCACATGTCCCTGTCCAAAAATTTACATAGGGAAGACTAATCAACAAATAAATGTGAGAATAACACAGCACAGGTCACGCATTAAAACAAGGTGATATCAGCCCCTATGGTTGAACACTTTATTGATAAGCAGCATGGGGAGACAGACTTTAAATGGTCGGTCTTGTACACTGTAAATCAGTTAAAATGTCCCATTGACTCAGAAAAGCTACTTCTGCATAAAGAGGCCTATCTGATTTTGAAATTTAACAGCGCTTTAACCGGGCTAAATACATTGTCTGAGGTTTCGCGATTATAATGAATGACTGACCCCCGAACTAATCTGATAAATTAACTTCTGTAGACTGCCATATGTACATTGAAAAGTATGGGGCATTACTGGAATACTGAATAATAAAAAGTGGGTACAAAAAGACAACACACTAGCAAACTTGGAAATTAGTCCGTTCCAAGATGGCCCCCATCAAACTTGGAAACTAGTCCGTTCCAAGATGGCCCCCATCTATTGTAGGCATGCATATAAATAACACGTTACAAGATGGCCGCGAGGCCAATGGACACAGCAGATTTATACTCGGCATACACAACAAAGAGGTAAGATGCGTGATACATTTATGCGAATAGATACTAAGCTACATGCATCAGACACTTAATTTGTGTTTCCGTGTAATCACAGGAGACCAGCGACGGAGGGGAACACTGCAATTGCGAAGTAAAACAAGATGTTTTTTTAAATACAGTGCGGGACCGCGCATTTAAAGAAAGCAGGTATGCCTTACCGATTTAGAAGCAATGCGGAAACATTTATATAAAATTAGTGCACACGGGTGATAGAACCTTCCCCCATTTGTCTTTGAATAATTTGTAGGAACATGAGGACCACTCCTTCCATTGTATAAAATAAATCCGAGACGTGCAGCACCCCGCGCATGAAGGCGCTGAAGTAAAAAGAGGTATGCCTTTAAAATCGCCTTTATGGGAGAACTAGCAGACAAACAAACTTAGTGGAAAAACTTATATTAAATTAAATGTTTCCATTCCTTCACAGTTATCGTAATTATTATGAAAAAATCGATAAGGGTGCAAACACGAAGATAAAGATCGTAAAAGGTAGGCTGTGTAGCAATGCTTTAGCATACGAACTCCCGAGCTCTCAAAGAAAATAAAAATCCTGATAATGATACTTTACATTATAGATAAAGAAACACACGATCTAGAAAGTGAATACTAGAACATACGACCAGCAACGATTCAGGTACTGGTTTCGTTATTTCGCGAATGGTAGAGAGGTGATTGACAAGAATTCTATTCAAATACTAAAATAGAGTTTCATTTTTTCTTTTTTACATATATCCTGTAGATAAATAAAAGAGACAGAGCCCTGATGAGAACCCATAAAGTGACAGGAATGGGTTCGAAACGCGTCGGCTTTTGAATCAGGAATGCATTAATTTGCAGCACATTTAATGACTTTGACAAATTTAATATGCATTAATTTGCTACTTGTTTAATAATAGTATCTAAATGTTCACTTTGTCCTTTGTTTAGTTAGATATCATTTATGTGAGTCTAATTGTTGATCCAAATAAATATGGTGTTTATATATGTAATGTAATTTATGTGGTGTTTATATATGCAATGTGGAATGTAATTTGCTTTGAAAATGTATGTTGGAATTGTTGAATGTATTTAAGTGTCTTTTTTGTACCTAAACTTTTCTGAATATAATGAAATAAAAAGCAAAAAGGTATTAAGTAAATATACCAAACAGACCATATAGTAATACTGGTTTGTTTTCCTTAATTGGGAGGTGTCAAGTAAGGTGAAGTTGACAATTTTTTTGTACACATAAAAAAGTTTAAATGGCATTCCTACTTTGTATGTGTGCTGTACAGTGTAGTACATGTGCAAAGTCTGAAAACCATGGAAAAATGAAGCAATTCCACTGTTTAACGGCTGCTTTCAAAAGCTGTTCCATTTTTACACAAAACCCTGTCTACTAATTTTAGTAGATCAGGTTGGGCGTCAAAAAGCATTCATGGCTGCATGGGAAGGCCCATGTACCGCCCGTGTAACACCCCCTTAGTGATAAGTAATGAAGCACTGCTTTGCGTTACTTATAGGGTACTTTCCAGTGCAAAACACAGTTTGCACTGGAAAGTGAATTCTGAAAAGATCATTTTGTGCTGGTTAGCATCCCTTTTGTTACATTAACCCAGCGCAAAATGTTTGTGAATATCTCCCAAAGGCTCAAATTGTACATAAAATGTATGAAATCCCATAATAGACACCTACGATCCATAATTATTTGTAATACGTGGTTGGTTGAGTGGGGTTTTAACCCTGCTCAAGTAACAGCCACATCCCTGTTGGGCGAACGACAAAAGTATCTACAGTTACCCTGTACTTAACCCCCTTCTAGCGCCTTACAAAAGCAGTCTGTGTTAACTTGGAGGGAATGTCTAACGTAATAATGAAACTACAATCAGTGATGTATTGCAAACACAACACCAGACAGACAAAATCCACAGCAATGTTGATGAACTATTATTTCATATAGCAAATTGCTTGACATCACAACTATAAAAAAAAAATAAGGGTCGAACATGACGTATGATCTTTACAATTTTAAGCTGAATAACTGTTGCGTAACTGATCCAAGCAGAGTCACAGTCCAAACATATGGGCAGCCACAATAGATGGCAAGTCAGTACAAGAAGTCGTATATGGCCAGTTGGGCCTTACCCTCTGATTTTAACAAAAGGGGGTGAAATTTTACCTGAACAAGTCAAATCCAATAGGGCAAGGCTGCAGGTGGGGTCCGGAGAGGAAGCATATTTATTGGGGAACTGGGTGACAGTAATTCCATTTTTTACACATGGTCTTTTCTTTTTAGAAGTGTAAAAGCTCCAGTAGGGTAAGGATAGAAGCTGTAGCAGACAACAGATCCACAAGGCTGCACAACCATTTGGCAAATAACAACTTAACAGGATTTGCTGCTGTTTATTTGGACGTAGCTGGAGCTGCTGAGGAGTCAGTCAGATCTGCGGATGCACCTTGGGCATGTAGACAGACATATTTGTCTCAATTTCCATTCAGTTGTCAGAGCAGTTTAAAATTAAAAAGTAGTAAATCTAAAATTTGGTATTTTGAGGATCTGAGCACCTTTAGCACAAACTCCAAAGGAACAGCTTTGAAGGGGCACCATATGTATTTAGGACTCACTCAGGCTGACTCCAGGTGGGGCTTCCATATGTTTGGACACTCTATGTCCCGTAGGCTTTCATCATGACTAGGCCGTGGACTCATTGTGGTGGTAGTCTTTGGTTCAGCATGTGAACATCTTCCGAACAGCAGAGCAGGCTTTAGTGTTCCAGGAAGGCCTAATACAGCAAAGCGGTCCTTCCAGGTATAGCTTCAGAAGTGCACAGCAGGCCACAGCAGCAGCCATCTCTTTGAGAGACCTGCTGCAGGTCCAGTAAATATACTGGAGAGTTGAAAGGAAAGTCTTATTTTCAGACCCGGTGCATCATCGGAAGTAGGATTAGTTTCTCGAGCATTTAATTTGGTGTCTTTGATGTTTCCTGCTTCCCCTGCTCTGGTTCCAAGCTGCATGCATGAATAATGCAGGGGTGACAGGTCCTTTGTGTCAGTGCAGACCACAGCATTTTCAGTTGAAGGTGGGGCTGTGCGCAGCTATACCCCCATACTGCACATTGATGGCTCATCCAAGCATGCCTTATTCTTCATTATTCTGCCTGCCTGTGAGTTATGTGCAAAGTCCACCTGTCAGCTAGACCTACTCAGGTGACTCAGGAACAGGCTACAAGGGGAAGAGAGTTAGAGAAAGAACATGCCACAGAACGAACATTGGCATTTTCTCAGTGTATCCTTAGAATCCTACTATGGCATGAAAGAGGAGTATGTCATTACAAATTCTCAGACAACAAACATTTGAGTCAATCTGTTGCCACACATGAGTTGGCAATTAATAAATGTGATGAGGTATCCCAAAGTTATCCTATGGGAAATAAAGCCCTCACAGCATGGCAAAAGTGATTGAAAATGCCTCTATACCAGGAAAAATGACATTTGGAAGTACATGTGTAAACATGTGATTCCAATGCACCCTGCTCTATAGCCTACATATGCCCTACCTTAGGGGTGGCTTCTGTGTGATACTAGGGGAGTTTCAGGCTTGACAAGGGGATACATTAGCAAGTGAAATTACAGGTTTAAGCTGCAATGAAGCTGCAACGGGAGTCCTGGGGCGTGTTTTGAGGGCCTACTTAAGTGTATGTCACAAGTGCATCAGACCCACTCAACATGTTATTGACATGTCCTGATTATTTGGTATACCACTTAACATGGGACTTATGAGAAAACAAATGTTCCAGTCAGGTGTAAGCCACTTGTGTCATGTTTGAGGGAGTGGCCACAAGCACTTTTGCAATGCTTAGCAGTGCTAAGGATACTCAGAGTCCTAAAGCGTACACAAGTAATATCAATTTCTACATTTATAGTTATATTTCTATAAATGTTATGTATATTACATATGCATCACGTAATATTGAATGTTATATATATTAAACACTGTGTATTACATCAGACAAATGCAATGTAGTGCATGTGAATAATAAGTAGCTGCACCACTCAGTGTCAACAAATGCAAGAATACTTACATTAACCCACACATCGAAAAACCCATAGTAGCTATGGCACAGAGTACAAAATACTTTTTGTTTAGGCTAATTGTTATAGTAATAATGTTTGTGACCATTCATATGAACTTTTACCAGACAGTACCTACTTGTGTACTGAGCATGATATTATTGTAGTATATATTTAGCAGTGCATAGACAAAGTACTTACATTGGTATACATTTTACAGTGTTGCTGCACATTACTACTGTCAATGCAGCCCCTAAATAGGAATATGTAGTTACACTTCATATATAGATAATTTCTTTCAATTGAATCATATTTAAAAAAACACACAATGATTTAGTTGATTTACTGATAAGTATCAAAAGGAGAGTGAGGAACAGAAGTGGCTAGTTCACTTCCCCGGAGGATTATGATGATAATCAAAAAGAGCTAGCTGTGCTAATAAGGCTCATGTAGTGCGTGTCAGAAAAACATATTTGTGTTTATGAAGGCCCACACCCACCAACCTAGTTGGTGGCATGCTTCATCATCGGGCTCCACCCAAGGCACAGAGTGTGCCTCAGGTGGGTTGCGACGTCTGTTTGCAGAGGAGCAGATAGTGTTAAGTTAGTGTGTAGTGATGGTGTTAAGAGTGTAAGTTAAAAAACTATCCTGAGTCCCAGGATCCACAGGATAATTTATTTGTGGGCCCTTGGCAGTATTAAAAGCAAGGCTAGCGGATGAGGTTGGAGAGACTTATGGGCTCCCACATCCGGTATGGTTAACTAGTTTCAGCCAGGGCTCACGTTAATTCTGGCTTTCGTCAGGACCTATGTGTAAAAGTTGGTTAAAAAGGGGTTTACAAATTAAGAATATGCTCCTAAGTTACACACTCACTAAGATGTGGTAATTGTAAGAGGATGGTTTCCTCTAGATTTGTACCTAGGAAAATAAAGGGAAAAAACAACATAAAGATACACACATGTAATTGAGAATCAGGCTAGGCATGATTATTTTGGTGACCTCATTGCATCGTGCCATAGTGATTTGTCGAATAAAACCGGAGGTGTTTGGCGGTTCGTGTCGGCTTGTGATTTAAACTGCCGAGATGCGCAATTATGCGTTACTGTGCTACAGATTGAAAAGCGGATTGATAATACACTTATTGTGACCAAGGTGCTGACCAAGACAGTAATGTCAAGTCAAGTCAAGTCAGAGAATTTATATAGCGCACTACATACCCAGAGGGTCTCAAGGCGCTTAGAAAGGGGAGGAGGATTACTTGTCAAATATCCACGTTTTAAGTTGCTTTCTGAATGCTAGGTGGTTCTGGGTAAGGCAAAGGTAAGCGGGGAGTGAGTTCCATGTTTTAGCAGCCAGGTATGAGAAGGATCTGCCTCCCATGGTGGTCTTGTTGATGCGAGGTACAGTGGCGAGGGCTTGGGTGGAAGAACGTAGTTGGCGGGGGGGGGGGGTGTAGAAGGACAGTCGTGAGTTGAGGCATTCTGGTCCGATGTCGTAGAGTGATTTGTGTGCGTGGGTCAACAGTCAGAAAGTGATCCTCTTATTGACGGGTAGCCAGTGGAGGTCTTTAAGGTGACCCGAGATGTGTTCGTTGCGTGGGATGTCTAATATGATCCTGGCTGAGGCGTTTTGGATTCGTTGGAGTTTCTTCTGGAGTTTAGCGGTAGTGCCTGCGTAGAGGGTGTTTCCGTAGTCCAGTCGGCTCGTGACCAGAGCATGGGTGACTGTTTTCCTTGTTTCGGTGGGGATCCAGCGAAATGTTTTTCTGAGCATGCGAAGAATGTTGAAGCAGGAAGAGGATACGGCGCTGACTTGTCTGTTCATTGAGAGTGAAGAATCCAGGATGACGCCTAGGTTCCGTGCGTGGTCTGTCGGGATGGGTGCTTTTCCGAGGGCTTCCGGCCACCAGGAGTCGTCCCATGCAGAGGGGGATGTACCTAAGATGAGGACTTCTGTTTTGTCTGAGTTCAGTATCAGACGGCTTTGTTTCATCCATTCGGCAACTTCTTTCATTCCTTCGTGTAGGTTAGTTTTGGCGGTGCTGGGGTCATTGGTGAGAGAAAGGATTAGTTGAGTGTCATCCGCGTAAGAGATGATGTTGAGGTTGTGTTGGCGGGCGATGGCCGCGAGGGGGCTCATGTATACGTTGAAGAGGGTGGGGCTGAGTGAGGATCCTTGTGGTACGCCACAGATGACTTCAGTGGCCTCGGACTTGAATGGTGGGAGGCGGACTCTCTGGGTTCTTCCGGTGAGGAACGAGGTGATCCATTCAAGTGCTTTTCCTTGGATTCCGATGTTTTTGAGGCGTTGTAAAAGGGTGCTGTGGCAGACTGTGTCGTATGCTGCAGAGAGGTCGAGGAGGATGAGGGCGACTGTGTCTCCATTGTCCAGTAGAGTTCGAATGTCGTCTGTTGCTGCGATGAGGGCGGTCTCAGTGCTGTGTTTTGCTCGGAAGCCAGATTGTGAGGAGTCGAGGGATTTGTTGGCTTCGAGGAAGGCGGCGAGCTGGTTGTTGACAGCTTTTTCGATGACTTTGGCCGGAAATGGAAGGAGCGAGATGGGGCGGTAATTTTTGAGTTCGGTGGGGTCCGCTGTGGGTTTTTTCAGAAGGGCGGTGAGTTCAGCGTGTTTCCAGTCTTCCGGGAAGGTGGCGGAGTTGAAGGAGCAGTTGATGACGTCTCGGAGGTGCGGTGCTATGACGGAGTCTGCTTTGTTGAAGATGTGGTGAGGACATGGGTCTGTGGGGGATCCTGAGTGGATGGAATTCATCAGGCGGATTGTGTCCTCAGTGGAGATTGGGTTCCAGTCGTTAAGGGTGTTCACGGGGGGAGAATGTTCATCAAATGGTAGGGTGGGTTGGTTTCCGGGTTGGTTGTCGAAGCTGTTGTGGATGTCTGCAATCTTGTTGTGGAAGAATGAGGCTAGGGAGTCGCAGAGGGCTTGAGAGGGGGTGATGTCGTTGGAGTTGGCCGAGGGATTGGAAAATTCCTTGACGATGTTGAAAAGTTCCTTGTTGTTGTGGGCGTTGTTGTCAAGTCGATCCTTGTATGCTGTTTTCTTGGCCTTACGGATTAGTTGGTGGTGAGTGCGGGTGGCGTTTTTGAAGGCGTCCTTGGTGCTAGTGGTTGGGTCTTTTTTCCAGGCCTTTTCAAGGGAGCGGCAGAGTTTCTTGGACTTCTTAAGATCATCGTTGAACCATGAGGCCTTTTTGCTGCCAGGTTTGCTTTGACGTTTTTTCAGTGGTGCTAAGGTGTCGGCGGTGTTGGATAACCATAGGGTGAGGTTGGCGGCGGCTTCGTTTGCGTTAGAAGAGAGGGCTGGGGTGTTTAGAAGGAGCGATGTGGAGATCTGGTCCGTGGTGATTTTGTTCCTGTTTCTTTGCAGAGTAGGTTGGAGGTGGTTGGTGGGTTTTGGTTTGTTGTAGGTGAAGTGAACGCAGCTGTGGTCAGTCCAGAGGAGATCTGTAGTGTGGCTGAAGGAGACATGATTGCTGGAGGTGAAGATGGGGTCGAGTGTGTGACCTGCGATGTGGGTGGGGGAAGTGACCAGTTGTTTAAGTCCGAGGTTGGCGAGGTTGTCTAAGAGGGTGGCGGTGTTGCGGTCGTTGTTCTTTTCAAGGTGAAAGTAATAAGTAGTGTGCTTATTCTTATGTTCCAGAAGACAAACTCCATGAGTCCCTGGAGGGGGTCCTGTTTAAGAGTAGCGCTCTGGTGATGAGTAAAGGAAAATTAAAGAGAAAACAGTAAGGCGTCTCAACTATATGTCTCAACTATTTGTGTGTGTCTTTATGTTGTTTTGTCCCTTTATTTTCACAAGTAAAAATTTAGAGGAAACCATCCTGTTACAATTACCGCACCTTATCGAGTGCGTCACTTAGGAGCGTATACATACTTTGTAACCCCCTTTTTAACCTACTTTCACACATAGGTCCCGACGAAAGCCAGAATTAACAAGAGGCCTGGCTGAAACTAGTTGACCACACCGGATGTGGGAGCCCATAAGTCTCTCCAACCACATCCACTAGCCTTGCTTTTAATACTGCCAAGGGCCCACTAATAAATTATCCTGTGGATCCTGGGACCCTTTGGACCGTTTTTTAACTTACACCCTTAACACCATCACATCACACTCACTTAACACTTTCCGCTCCGCTGTAAACAGATGTCGCACAACACCCGAGGCACACTCTGTGCCTTGGGTGGAGCCCAATGATGAAGCATGAAACCAACTAGATTGGTGGGTGAGGCCCATCATAAAAACAAATATGTTTTTCTGACACGCACTACATGAGCCTTACTAGAACAGCTAGCTCTTTTTGATTAGTTGATTTACTACCATGAAGATGCACAATGAAAACTCACTACCATCACCAACCACACATTCACCACAACCATACTCAAAATTCAATTTGTACTTTTCCACCATTTCAGTATCAAGGAGACACTCCAACAACAAGCCCACCACATTCATTCTAAATTCAAACATGACAACATCTACATCTACCAACCATATATCATAGCATACCTACGCAGATATGGTCCTCTAGTAATGCATTGCCACCTAAAAACACATATCTACATTCCCCATATTTGAGGACACACATTAATGTTTCACACTCAATTGATGTCCACTTCCAACACCTAGGGGATGGAAAAGTAGATGTATAAGAGGCTAAAAAGTAACACCAGGCTTACTGTTACTTGATTCATCATCTCTAGCTAAGTGCAGTACAGGTACTCCTAGCATGCAGGATTTCCATTACAGCTCACAAGTATGGTTCAATGCCGTGCTATGCCCACATCAAACCACACCTTAGGTTAATGCAATGTTAGCATATAACCATGCACTATGAATGTAGTTACTAACACACATGTACCAACCACTGCCTACTTTATTTGTTGTAGTCACTACTACAAATGTAAAAAAGGACTCTTTCCCTCCCCTGGCTCTTTGTAGATGTAACCACATGCATGGGAATGATGAGGAGAATTTTGCTGACTATAAGACATAGGTACTGAAGCTTGGCACAACAACACAATACACATTATTGCTTCCTCGTTTATTATTTAAATTGTAAGGAGGCAGACAACATGCCTATTAATGTAAGGGCACCAAGCCTAGGTGTATGCACTAGCTACAGACACAGTGAGCCCTCATGGTCACAAAGGGGCCCTATAAGGTGCTTTCAATATACACTCAATATGAGTGATGACCAACAAATACCATCAAATACCATACCATTGCACCACATACCATGTTATAAAATATCAAGACAGCATCTTTTAACATCCCATAACATGACATATTTTGACAGAGACAACTTGTATTGATTGTTAAATGTTTATTTGTATTATCAGACATATAGCTTCAGCTCAGGTCATTGTTTTGAGGTCAACACATAAATGTTTTAACAGTGAGGTTGCCACCAATGGGGCTCTAATGGAATACATAAATGTGGGTAACCACTGTAAATGTATGCTCAATCAGTCTTACTCAATGAGATGGTAAAAAATAATCCTCACAGGAGCTAAGCAGACAGCTGTAGACTGATTATTTGAACAAGCAGTATACGCACTTGAGTGAGGTGTGGGATAAGCTGTTTTTTTATTACAGTTACTGAGATTTCACTGGAATATTACCTATCACACAAGTCTCCTGACCAGACCAAAAATGTTTTTTTCTTCAGCACAGTAAACATTTTTCCTTTTGTACTGTGTCAATGTTGCTGACCTTGAATTGTTGCAGGCTGACATTTTGCCTATTTCTATTTACACAGATCCAATTTAAAACCTTTTATTAGGATACATATACAGCTTTATGATGTTCTATGTGTATACATAACAGCAGTATGTATATGTAAATGTCTATCAGCCATCTTACAGCCATCAAGGTGCTTCTCAATACCTAGGTTCAGAAAGACAATGAAACATTGCACTGTATAATTTATTATTACAAACACATATAGAGTTTCTACAGCGTTAGCATATTTATCAACAACACAATAAAAAGGTTACATACGTCTCAGTCATTTTATTAACGATAGGTTCCTTTGCATTTGCATACAGAAGTAAACATGTAACAAGATTGAAATACCAATTATAGCATTAATCACGTTATAAAGATACATGTGTTTACAGGTGTACATTACTTATATTATTCCCTAGAAAAATCATGGAAAATGTATAACATTCACTTAGGTTTATTTTCATTCAAGCAAATAGACACAGCAATGACATATTTGTGTTCATTATTAAATTGTTAAGAAGCTATATTTATTGACATTTCTAAACAGCAAATGGCAACACACACACACACACACAAATATATATGTATATATATTCACTAAAAAACAAAGGTTACAGGGATGTTATAGTTAGCAATTAGCATGTAAACAAACTTAGAAATTCACTGAAAAAAACACCAAAGGTTACAGGGACATTATAGTTAGGCTCATGTTACACTCGTACAAAACCAGAAAAATTCAGCTGCTATAATTAGCTAAGCTAACTATAACTCGTGCCCATGCAATGCACTGCTTATGATCTCAGACATTACATCACTCATGACATTGTCAGTGACATCACTGATGACATCTCAAATGACATCACTGATGAAATCATGCAGTGACTGTGAGTTTTTTTTTAAGTTTAAGACTGTTAAATATACATACCAAGGTGTATTGGTGAATCAGTGGGTGTCTGAGTACCTGTGTGGTTGATTCCGTGGGTGCATGACTGACTGTATAAGTGAGTGATTAAGTGTCTAAGTGAAGTTATGGACGAGTGACTACGTTTTGAGAATGCCTGTATCAGTCTGTCAGTTGTGTAAGTGGTTATATGGGTTGGTGAGTGGGTACATGAGTGGCTGTATGGGTGATTGAATGGTAGCCTGAGTAACTGTTTGGGTGTATGAGTGTCTGGGTGGGTGAGAGGGTGGGTGAGAGGGTATGTGATTGCCTACATGAATGAGTAATTGGGTGAGTCAGTGGCTGTATGGGTTAGTGAGTCCATAAGTGAGGCGCTCTATAGGTGACTGAGTGTGTGCATGGCTATGTTGGTGAGTGAATGGATATGTCAGTGTTATATGGGTAAGTAACTGCATATGTGAAAGGCAGTATAGGTGAGTGCTGGAGTATATGAGTGACTGTATGTGTGAGTGAGGGATTGTAATAGTAGCTGTATGGGGGAGTGTGTTCTTGTGTCAATAAAAGTATAGGTGAGTGAGTATGTGTTAGTATCTTAATAAGTGAGTGGGTGTGTGTCTAACTGTATAGGTGAGTAGGTGGCTGTGTGTAGGACTATATAGGTGAGTGAGTAGGTGTGTGAGTAGCTCTAAGAGTGATTGCCAGTGTGCGAGTGGCCCACATGGGTGTATGAGTGGATATATTAATGGCTGGATTAGTGAGTGAGTTGGTACATGAGTGGCTGTAGTGGTGACTGAGTGGATGTGTGTGTAGACCAATGAATCAGTGAGTGGTATGGGGGTGTCAATAGTTTTGAGAATGGTAGTGTGGAACTGGAGTGGGTGTATGAAAGGTTATATGGGGCTGTGAGTGGGTGCATCAGAGATTCTGTGAATGAAGTCACCAGTGATGTCATGAGTGATGTAATTTGAGATGCTATCAGTGATGTCACTGAACATGTCATGAGTGATGTAATATGTTAGGTCATAAGCAGGTCATTGCAGGGGTGCAAGTTATAGTTAGCTCAGCTAACTTTATCTGCCGAATTTCTCTGGTTTTCTATGAGTAAAACAGGAGCCTAACTGTAATGTCCCTGTAAACTTCGGTTTTTTAGTGAATTTATATATTTTTTAAATGCTTATTTCTAACTATAACGTGTCTGTAACCTTTGTTTTATTCAGTGAATTTCGAAGGATTTTTAAATGCTATTTCCTAACTCCAACATCCCTGTAACCCTTGTTTTTTTCAATGAATTTCTAAAGTTTTTTCAAATGATATTTTCTAACTAAGACATCCCTGTAACCTATGGTTTTTTAAGTGAATTTCTAAGGTATTTAAAAAGCTAATTCCTAACTGTAACGTCCCTGTAACTTTTGATTTTTTCAGTGACCTTCTATGTTTTGTTAACAACTAATCGCGTTTGCAGACTGAATTGAATTTGTTGTTTATTGTTTTTAGTTAATAAAAACCATCACAATACAAAATACAGTTTAAATGAAAACATTTTTTAAAAGGATGTCGCTCCATCTCATTAAAACGTTATATATATTAATGCATTAAATAACAGAGTTATATTACAATTTTATAATATATAATCAGAGCGTAGTTATAAGTACTTTACAGTTTTCAACAGGTTTGTATGGGGGGTTCGTGGGAGATATGACAAGCATGATTCTGTGGTTCATGATGTCGTCAATTACCATAACTTTAGCTTCCTTAACAATGACATACAGTTGAAGCTTGCCTTTATGGATACTTCCTACTGTCTCTTTTACTGCTTTGTCATGGATTTGCAAATATTTCAGCAACTTACAATTTAGGCGAGGATCGGTAGAGTCCAAGCTTCTCATGATTGCTGTTCTACATGTACGGATTCCTCACCCATTAAATAAAAACTTTAAAAGTAATCGGCGTGCATTCATCATTTCGGGGCATATACAAACCAAATGCACAAAATCTTCTTCCGCAGCGTCACATAATCTACATGTTTTTGGTCCATTATATCGCCAAGGAGGTTTTTCAGATAAAGACGGCAGGTCCCCTAGGCGCATAGCCAATAATTGCTTCTTGAAGTGCACTGGATAAGTTAGTTGGAAATAAGTTGCAGGTTGCAATGTGACATATGTTTGAATTGTCATCCATGCATGAGCTCGTCGTGAAAATAGACTTTTATCCACTATCAATGAGTGATTTTTAGCGGCTTTATTCATAGCCTGACAAAACGTGTGATGCAACAGTTTTAAGGCCCACAAATCACCCGCATTTATTAAACATAAAGAGGAATATAAGTATTTACTGTAGGTTGACTTAGCATCATGGATTATGGCTTCCCATAGCGCTTTAACTAAAACACTCGATTTGTTATTTCGTATTTTATGCATGGTTTTAATAAAGTGATACCTTCTTGCTATATTTTGCTGCAATAAGCCAAATCCTAAACGGATTTGGGCTGGGGAGGCATTAGATGGTAGATGGAAAACCTGTTTATATGTTTTTGTTTGTAAACTGTGTAATAATTTAGCATCCCTACCATACATCATCGCACTTGCATAAGTTAGCAGAGGAAGGAACTTTGCTTTAATTACTGCAAGCAGCGGTTGATAGGAGGGTCCATCTAATTTTCTTGCTAACAAGCTAAATGTATGTATCAAAGGTTTGCTTTTCCCAGCCATGTAATTATGTTGCGCTTTTTTTTTTTTTGCGAAATGAAACTCCAGGTACTTATAGGTAGTAACTTCTTCTATGATTTGATCTTCCAGCTTGACCTTCAGAGATGCATCAATGTTCCTCCGTGTTAGATCTGGCATCTTTGGCATGGTTTTCCCCTATCTTTTTGCCTCTACCTCCTGTATTTTTGATGCTGTGCTGGATTTCGTTTTTGCTGGTTTAGATGCTTTGGACACTCTACCACTGCTTATCAGTGCCAGAGTGTAAGTGCTCCCTATGTAAATTGTTATTCTGATTGGATATACATGTTTGGCATATTCGTGTCACCATGAAGTCCCTAGTAAAGTGCACTGGGTGGGCCAGGGCTGGTGATGACAAATGCTGCTAGTGGGCCTGCAGCACTGATTGTGCCACCCACAGGAGTAGCTCTAAAATAGTGTCTAAGGCCTGCCACTGCAGTGCCTGTGTGCAGTTTAGAAACTGCCATGTCCTCCTGGTCAGTGTCCCCACTGACTAGGCCTAACCCTTCCCTTTTTGTGCGCATCAGTCACCCCTATGGAAGGCCCAAGGTACCCCCCTGGGCAGGGTGCAGTGTATGTAAAAGGTAGAGCATGTACTAGTGCAGGTGACACTGATAGTGAATAGCAGCCATTTTCATTTTCACTATTGTAAGGCTATCTTGCTCCATAGATTAACATGGGGGATGCTGGCTACCTTGGTTAACAGCATTTCTTCCCATAGGAACAAGATAGGACATAAGTATCTAGTATCCCTGAACTCAGAATTTAATAACACATCTTTTAGGAAAGGTTGTTTTGAAATCCTGTGTTTGAGAACAGCACTTTTAGAAAGTTGCTGTTCTCTTGTCTGACCTTTCTGTGTGCCTTGGCCTGTTTGTGGATTGACTGTCTGGTTTGAGAGTGACAGAAGCTGGGGATGCCCCAGGAGGTTGGCTGAGTCAGCTCTAGGCTGAATGACTGCATTTGCAACTGAAGTGGTGGGAGGAGTTAGAACCTGGGCCTGAATAGGGCTGTGCCTGCCTTCCACAATGCTGGCTCCACCTCCTGCTGGGCGGCTGACGACCCTGCCCCTCACTCTGAAAGGAAAGGAGAAGCCAGCAAAACAAAGTACTCAGGAGACACCCAGAACTGGTTTAGACCGGGCTCAGGGCTCACATGCACAAAGAGAACAAAGACTTTTAGGGGTATAAGTACAGGACCCCTGAAAACAGAAAATCAGATCATCCTGGAATCAAGAAGGAACCTCTGCCAAGGAGAAAGCTGAAACTGAAGAAGGAAGACTGTCCTGCTGTTGCTCTGCTGGACTGACCTGTTGCTTTGCTGCCAAGGAGAGGGGAAGGACTTTGCTGTGGTGCTGTGTCCCCTGTCTTTAAGGAATCTCCAAGGGCTTGAGAAGAGCTGGCTCCCTGTTCTGAAGTCCCAGGAACAAAAGGACTTCACCCCCAGCTTCCCTGAACTCTGCTGAGAGAGTTCTGTCCTTCCTAGTGTGCTTGATCCAGTTGTGGGGCCTCTGGAAGTTGTACCTGTGCTGGGAACCTTGAAACTAAGCTTGAGAGACTTTTGCAATTGAAAAGTGTTGCATCGCTCGCTTGCGGAGCGCATCCCAGACAGTGCAAGAAGTTTCCCGCCACTACGAAGGTCGAGATAGTCGCAGCGCCTGACGCCGCTGCCAGAGCCATCGCATCCTTCATTTGCGGGACGCACCAAACCGGTGCGGGAAAGTCGAACATCGCTGCGAGTGTCATCGCAGAGCCTGTCGTCGCTGGGTGAGATCGCCGCATCGCTTGCTTGCGGACCGCATCACGTCGCTGCGAGCATCGTCGCAGAACCATCGCATCGAGGAGCTTCGAGAGAGAGGATCACCGCTGGACCGCGCATCGTCGCCCTGGAGATCGTCGCAGCCCCAACGAGATCGTCGCATCGTGCCTTCGCGAAACCAAACTTCCTACGGAACCTATGCACCGGAATCCATACAAGTGGCCTTCCTCCCCATACAGACCGGATTCGCCGCAACACGCCCGCTGCTGCAGCAGGGTTGTCGAATCGCCTCCCCAGGGTCTCAGGAGCAACGCATCGCTTGTTTTTCACCGCACCAGCTTCTGCTTTTGGAACTTTGTTGCAACTAAATGGTACTGTGAGTAAACGTGACGCAACTGTGAACTTTTCACGCATCTATGGATTATTCTATCGCAACCTAAAGATTTTTAACGCAACCTTAAGAACTCTTTTGAAACCATATTCTTGAACTGTGTATGTTGGAGTTTTTGTCATTTTGGTCTTGTGTAGTTTAGATTAAATTCATTTATTTTTCTAAACTGTTGTGGAGTCAATTTGTGGTGTTTTCACTGTGTTACTGTGAGTGTGGGTACAAATATTTTAAACATTGTCTCTGGTTAGCCTAGACTGCTCATGCCAAGCTACCTAGAGGGTGAGCAGGGGTTATCTCAGAGGGTTTCCTCCTTACCCTGACTAGAAGCAAGGGTCCCTATTTGGACAGTGGTATCTGCCTGCCAACTAGAGACCCCCAGTTCTAACATTGTTGGTCAGCGGTGGGGATTAAACTTGTATTTGTACTAGACCCACAGTAATTGGTGTACATCACTAGTGAGCGCAGACCACTACGCCACCACATACTACTGGTTTTTGATTTTTGATTCGTTTTTTGAATAACTCTTCTAAAAGCATCATGTCTTTGAATGGTAAGGCACCTAGTAAGGAAGCAGAATTAGAGTTTCGCATTGAGGATCTGTATTCTTACAAAGTTACACAGCTTCAGGAATTCTGCAACCAGTTTGAGTGCCCATAAAGAGCAGCTACCGGAAGGATGAGCTGCAAAGAATCTTGAAGGCCCATTGGGAGGCACAAGAGGGAAATGATGATGTGGATGCAGGGAATGCTTTTCAAGTCACAGATCTGCCAGTGGGCAGAGTAGGTGCAGGAGTTGGCAGCAACCACTCCAGCAGGAACCTCACCCCAGAAGAGTTACAAGAAAATCAGAGAGTGAGAGAATATGACTTGGAAGTCATGAAAATGAAAATGAAGCAATTAGAAGTAGAAAAGGCGGCGGAGGAGAGCAAAAATGCCCGTGCCTTAGAAGAAAAGAAATTGCTTTTTTCTCATGAGTTGAGCATGAGAGAACTGTATCTTAAAGTCAAGGAGGTGGAAGACATGGAACTCCCTCCCCATCCACCTTCGGATGACCCAGGACCACCTCGCCTTCAGGAGACAACTCAAGACCTGGCTGTTCGAGCAGTAGCGGCCCCCTTCCCCCAAGCGCCTTGAGACCCTTCCGGGTGAGTAGCGCGCTATACAAGTGTTATGATTGATTGATTGATTGATTGATTGGATGCCAGTTCAAATGGTGGCAGCGCACAGCCAGTGCAGGGGGGGTAAAGTCTATATTCCCAAAGACCTGGTACAGAATTACCATAGGAGTGAGGAAATTTAGGCCTGGTTCACTTCGTATGAAATTGCATTGAAGATGAATGGTGTGCCTGATCAGCATTGGGGGGCAGACCTGTGGAAACATTTTGAGGCTTCTGGGAGGAGTGCTCTAGAGCCCTTAAAGATGGCAGGTGCCATGACCTACGCCAATATGAAGGAGGCCTTATGTCTCAGGTATGGCCTTACTCCAGAGCAGTATAGACTGCAGTTTAGAAACTCCAAGAAGAGAGAGTCTGAGACTTGGATGGAATGTGTGAATCAGTACTCACGAGCACTGGAAGGTTGGATGAAGGGCAGTAAAGTAACTGATTTTAAGGGGTTGTTGCATTTAATCAGTTGGGAGCACTTGAGTAGTCTGTGTGTTCCAGAGCTGCACCCGCATCTTTTAGACAGCAAGCTGACAGACCCCATGGAGCTTGCTAAGGAGGCGGACCACTGGACCAGTACCAGGTCCACAGAGGAATTGTGGGTACCACAGCCAAAGGTGGGCAGGGTGCCAGTAGAAGAGTGGGGGGGACAAGGGTAACCAAAAGGAGTTCCCACAAGGGCCCCAAAATAGTTCCCAGGGAAAGGAATCCCAACCCCCCAAACCTAGACAGCCATGGCCCCCTAAGGGCAGGCGGGACAATAGAGACAGAAGAGATAACCAAGGTCCCCCTACCTGCTGTCACTCCAATGAGGTGGGCCACATTTCTCCAAAATGTCCCTAAAAGAAGCTAGCACCCACTGGTGCTCCCGCCCCAGCGTTAGCTAGTGTAGCTTTGGGAGGGGATTTGGTTTCTAGTGACTGGGGGGAGCTAGCAGTTATGACCCTTGCCTCTCTAGGAGACCAAGAGATGGTCCAGGAAACCTTACTGCCCTCTAACACTAAGAAGTATGGGCAGAAGATGACCATCAATGGGAAGGAGGTTGAGGCTCTGAGAGACACAGGAGCCAGCGTGACATCCGTAAGGTATCAGTTGGTGTCTGAAGAACAAACATCCCTGATGTGCTCCGACCTGTAGTGGCAGTTGACAGCTCAGTGCACCTCTGCAAGCTGGCGCGTGTTCCCTTTGAATGGAGTCTCTGGTCTTTTGGAAGTAGTTGTCCGTGATGCCTTGCCTGTAGACTGTCTGTTAGGTAACGACCTGGAGAGTTCTCCATGGAAGGATGTAGAACACAGAACTCATTTGGAGATGTTGGGTTTGCCTGCGTGGATCTGTGTAACCACGTGTGCTACGGCAGCCAGTAGGGGTGATTCAGCAGAACTGGAGCCTGAAACAGTGTCCCAGAGGCCTACCAGGAGAGGAAGAGGCAAGGGGCGCGGGGCGCGGGAAACCCGCTCCAGCAGTTCCCACGGTCCAGGAAGGAGCAGAACCTGATGGGGATGCCCTGGAACCAGCAGCATAGGATTGGGACCCCCTCTAAAATTACTTTAAGACCAGGGAAAAGAGAGGAAATTATCTAACTGAGCATATATAGTTTCCCTCGTGGTCTAAACATCCTTTCTCATATGGCGTAGCTCATATAATTCATCATACGGCCTTCAGTTTAACACAGGTACACAGTTTTTCTCATTCTTAATTTTTCTTTATTTTTTCTTTTGTGTCAAAGTAGAAGACTTTTATATTCTGTTTTTATTCTTGCTATTTTTCCTTTTAAATTCATTATTTATACATTTACTTTACACCATTAAAATACAATAAGCAATTCCATAATTTCTACAAGTCAATGTGTACATACAAATAAGAAAGACATTTTTTCAAAGAAAAACAAACACAAAGATCCTGTCCACCACTCACGTGTCAACATCCATACTTACTCATTCATACATATTATATACACTCCTAATTCGAAAACAATTTCTAAGGTTGAGGTAACACAGATATTGCTCGTGTATTTCCACGCCAGGTCTACGCGTTTCGGTGGGCTTGGACCACCTTCCTCAGGACCAACACAGAAAAAGTTTTTTCTCCTCAACGTGTGTGTACAGGATATCTGAAACTACAAATATAATATAATGTACCTGTTTCAGTTTTTTAATCAAAGGATAGTTTTAATTAATCTAACATGTTTCCTTAACATGACATTTCATAGCTGCTGTGAGGCATCAGGTTACACCAAAAAGTTACCCCACCACCCAGGTGTGAGATGACTATATACATAAAGAGGTTTGAGATATCTATTTATGAGTCATCGCTAACTCCACATCATTGGGATCTGAGATTCACTAGTTGTCATATTTTATCTTATCTTATTTTAGTGTTGCTCTCAAGAAGTAACCACCCAGATCTATTTAGATAATCTTATTCAGGGTGTGTAGACTTGTCATCACGGTGGGTCTAGAACTGCATGTCTCCTCACCTTTGATCTCAATGTGAACAAAAATGTTTGACATGTCCTTCTATTTCATCCCTCCTATACTTGGATCAGGATTTTTCAGTCTCTAAGATCACTCTAGGTATTAGTGCCTATGGATGAAGTCATTGGATTTTTTTAGAACACATACTATGTATTCGTGCGCAGCTAATTATTAATTTGTCAGACTTTTTATCTTACCCCAGGTATACTCAAGTCCACAAGTCAAAAGTCGCTGTATTCATCAATATTTTTCTTATAGGAAGAATTTTTCTATAAAGGGGGAGACTCCAATTTTATTCTGAAATTCAAAATTCGATATATAGATATAACTAATTATAGATATTTCCTTCCCTTCGTACTATCCTGGGTGATGTAATATTTACTAACC
The DNA here is from genome assembly GCF_964261635.1 of Lissotriton helveticus. Lineage (NCBI taxonomy): Eukaryota > Metazoa > Chordata > Amphibia > Caudata > Salamandridae > Lissotriton > Lissotriton helveticus. Next base: position 1,536,295,473 of record NC_136067.1, read on the forward strand.
TTTTAATTCGCCGTTGTTTAATCCTCTGTGGTTTACAGTCTTCAAATCTTATTAGATGTAGAGTTATTTTCGTAAAGTCTCTCAGGGTTTCAGTCAATAAACTACAAACAAGGGATGAATAAATCGATGTTTAAATTTAATGATTATAACTCCTTATGTATATGCCCTGGAACCTACAGGGGAACAGGTGGCCGAACTGGGAGACCTACCTGAGCTGACCCATTGGCAGCATGAAGGTGGTCCCTCCAGGGAGGAGTTCTGCCAGGCGCAGAAGGAATGCCCTTCCTTCAATGGTCTGCGGCAACAGGCTGTAGATCAGGCAGCAGGTGGAGCAGCCAGAGATCACTTTATCTACTGGGAAGATGACCTACTACATAGCGAGCCTAAGTTTGCTGAGCCCGGTACAGCCCGTGTGCTGGTGGTACCCGAGCGCTTCAGGAGCTTCCTAATGGGTCTGGCTCATGACGTGCCTCTTGCAGGACATTTGGGGCAATACAAGACCCTGAACCGGCTTGTCACCCACTTCCACTGGCCCCAGATGAGAAAGCACATTGGTTCCTTTTGCAGATCTTGCCAAACCTGTCAAGCCAGTGGCAAGACTGGAATGAAGTTGAAGGAACCCCTTCAACCCTTCCCAGTAGTGAGCACCCCTTTCGAGAGGGTGGGCATAGACATAGTGGGGCCCCTGGACCCCAAGACAGCCTTAGACAACAGGTTCATCCTGGTCTTGGTGGACCATGCCACCCGGTACCCGGAAGCAGTCCCTCTCAGTACAATCACAGCACCCGTGGTGGGCCGTGCATTGATGGGGATCTTTTCCTGTGTGGGGTTCCCCAGAGAGGTGGTCTCCGGCCGGGTTACAACTTCATCTCTAAGTACATGAAGTCTCTGTGGAAGGAGTGTGGGGTAACTTATAAGTTCACCACACCTTACCACCCTCAAGGAAATGGGTTAGTTGAAAGGTTCAACCGACCCTAAAAGGTATGATTATGGGCCTAGCAGAGCCCATGAGACGGAAGTGGGACGTCTTGTTACCATGCCTGTTGTTTGCCTACAGGGAGGTGCCTCAGAAGTCCTTAGGGTTCAGTCCCTTTGAACTCCTGTATGACCACCCTGTTAGAGGACCTCTCTCACTGGTGAAGGAGGGTTGGGAAAAGTCCCGTGGGAAAACCCCCCAGGATGTGTTCAGCTATGTGCTGGCCATCCGCAACCAGACACAACGCTTCAGGAAGCTCGCTCAGGCGAACCTGGAAGCAAGCCAGGAAGAAATGAAAAGATGGGCAGAAAGTGTGGGTGATGGCACCAGTGGAGCCTTGTGCGCTCCAAGACAAGTGGACTGGGCCATATGAGGTGGTGGAAAGGAAAAGTGAGGTAACCTACCTGGTTAACCTGAGGACTCCCAGGCAGCCCCTGGGAGTCTTGCATGTGAACCGCCTCAAACCACACTTTGAGAGGTCTGAAGTGACTATGCTCATGGCTACAGATGCAGGAATGGAAGATGATAGTGATCCTCTCCCTGCCCTCCTGGCAGTTAAGGAGCAAGATGGGTCAGTGGATGGTGGGGTCCTCTCGCCCACCCTGACCCCAGAGCAGCAGAGGGACTGTCGCCAAGTGTTGGGTCAGTTCTCCTCCCTGTTCTCCCTGACCCCAGGTATCACCAACTGGTACGTCCATGATGTGGACACTGGAGACAGTCTGCCTGTGAAACACAAATTTTAAAGGGTAGCTGACAAGGTGAGGGCTAGCATCGAGGAAGAGGTTTCCAAAATGTTGGTGCTAGGGGTGATTGAGCCCTCCAGCAGCCCCTGGGCTAGCCCAGTGGTCTTAGTGCCCAAGAAAGCTGCTACGCCCGGTGGCCCTCCAGAACTTCAGTTTTGCGTGGACTACCGTGGGCTCAATGCGGTCACGAAGACTGACGCACACCCCATCCCCAGAGCTGATGAGCTCGTGGATTGGTTGAGAGCTGCCCAGTACCTCAGTACATTTGATTTGACTTCTGGGTACTGGCAGATTGCCTTAACTGAGGGGGCCAAAGAGAGGTCAGCATTTTCAACGCCAGAGGGGCACTTCCAGTTCCGTGTCATGCCCATTGGGTTGAAGAATGCCCCTGCCACCTTCCAGAGACTGGTTAAACAGGTACTGTCCAAGCTGGAGGAATTCAGCACCGCATACCTGGATGACATTGCTGTGTTCAGCTCCACGTGGGAGGAACACTTGCAACACCTCTATGAAGTGTTGAAGGCTCTGCAAAGTGCAGGCCTCACTATCATGGCCAGCAAGTGCCAGATAGGGCAGGGATCTGTGGTGTAGTTGGGACACCAGGTGGGGAGCGGCCAGGTGGTGCCCCTACAGGCAAAGATTGATACAATTCTGGCTTGGGAGCCCCCCAAGACCCAGACAGAGGTGAGAGCCTTTCTAGGACTCACCGGGTATTACAGACGGTTTGTCAAGGGATATGGCACCATTGTCGCCCCCTTGACAGAACTCACTTCTAAGAAGTTGCCCAAAAGAGTGGACTGGATTGAAGCCTGCCAGACTGCTTTTGAAACCCTAAAAACTCCATGTGCACAGCACCGGTGCTCAAGGCACCTGACTTTTCCAGTGAGTTCATAGTACAGACAGATGCTTCAGAGCATGGTGTGGGAGCAGTACTCTTACAAATCACTGAGGAGGGAGGAGACCAGCCGGTAGCCTTCATTAGTAGGAGACTACTCCCCAGGGAACAGAGGTGGAGTGCGATTGAGAGAGAAGCATTTGCTATGGTCTGGGCTCTGAAGAAGTTGAGGCCCTACCTGTTTGGGACTCACTTCCGTGTTCAGACCGACCAAAGGCCCCTCAGATGGTTAATGCAAATGAGGGGTGAGAACCCAAAACTGTTGAGGTGGTCCATCACCCTACAGGGAATGGACTTCACGGTGGAACACCGCCCTGGCACAGAACACGCCAATGCTGATGGTCTGTCCAGGTTTTTCTGCCTTAGTGAAGAGAACTCCCAAGCGGGTGGGTAGTTCGCCCCACTTTCAGCTGGAGGGGACACGTGTTAGACCTGGCATCTTTGGCGTGGTTTTTCCCTATCTTTTTGCCTCTACCTCCTGTATTTTTGATGCTGTGCTGGATTTAGTTTTTGCTGGTTTAGATGCTTTGGACACTCTACCGCTGCTGATCAGTGCCAGAGTGTAAGTGCTCCCTATGTAAATTGTTATTCTGATTGGATATACATGTTTGGCATATTCGTGTCACCATGAAGTCCCTAGTAAAGTGCACTGGGAGTGCCAAGGCTGGTGATGACAAATGCTACTAGTGGACCTGCAGCACTGATTGTGCCACCCACAGGAGTAGCTCTAAAAGAGTGTCTAAGGCCTGCCACTGCAGTGTCTGTGTGCAGTTTAGAAACTGCCATGTCCTCCTGGTCAGTGTCCCCACTGACTAGGCCTAACCCTTCCCTTTTTGTGCGCATCAGTCACCCCTATGGAAGGCCCAAGGTAGCCCCCTGGGCAGGGTGTAGTGTATGTAAAAGGTAGGGCATATACTAGTGCAGGTGACATGCTCTGATAGTGAATGGCAGCCATTTTCGTTTTCACTATTGTAAGGCTATCTTGCTCCATAGATTAACATGGGGGATGCTGGCTACAGTGGTTAACAGCATTTCTTCCCATAGGAACAAGATAGGACATAAGAATCTAGTATCCCTGAACTCAGAATTTACTAACACATCTTTTAGGAAAGGTTGTTTTTAAATCCTGTGTTTGAGAACAGCACTTTTAGAAAGTTGCTGTTCTCTTGTCTGACCTTTGTGTGTGCCTTGGCCTGTTTGTGGATTGACTGTCTGCTTTGAGAGTGACAGAGGCTAGGGATGCCCCAGGAGGCTGGCTGAGTCAGCCCTAGGCTGAATGACTGCATTTGCAACTGGAGTGGTGGGAGGAGTTAACACCTGGGCCTGAATATGGCTGTGCTTGCCTTCCACAATGCTGGCTCCACCTCCTGCTGGGCGGCTGACGACCCAGCCCTCACTCTGAAAGGAAAGGAGAAGCCAGCAAAACAAAGTACTCAGGAGACACCCAGAACTGGTTCAGACCGGGCTCAGGGCCCACATGCACAAAGAGAACAAAGACTTTTAGGGGTATAAGTACAGGACCCCTGACAACAGAAAATCAGATCATCCTGGAATCAAGAAGGAACCTCTGCCAAGGAGAAAGCTGAAACTGAAGAAGGAAGACTGTCCTGCTGTTGCTCTGCTGGACTGACCTGTTGCTTTGCTGCCAAGTAGAGGGGAAGGACTTTGCTGTGGTGCTGTGTCCCCTGTCTTGAAGGAATCTCCAAGGGCCTGAGAAGAGCTGGCTCCCTGTTCTGAAGTCCGAGGAACAAAAGGACCTCACCCCCAGCTTCCCTGAACTCTGCTGAGAGAGTTCTGTCCTTCCTAGAGTGCTTGATCCAGTTGTGGGGCCTCTGGAAGTTGTACCTGTGCTGGGAAGCTTGAAACTAAGCTTGAGAGACTTTTGCAATTGAAAAGTGTCGCATCGCTCGCTTGCGGAACGCATCCCCGACAGTGCGAGAAGTTTCCCGCCGCTACGAAGGTCGAGATTGTCACAGCGCCTGACGTCGCTGCCAGAGCCGTCGCATCCTTCGTTTGCGGGACGCACCAGACCTGTGCGGGAAAGTCGAACGTCGCTGCGAGTGTCATCGCAGAGCCTGTCGTCGCTGGGTGAGATCGCCGCACCGCTTGCTTGCGGACCACATAACTTCGCTGCGAGCATTGTCGCAGAACCATCGCATCGAGGAGCTGCGAGAGAGAGGATCACCGCTGGACCACGCATCGTCGCCCCGGAGATCGTCGCAGCCCCTATGAGATTGTCGCATCGTGCCTTTGCGAGAACAAACTTCCTACGGAACCTATGCACCGTAATCCATACAAGTGGCCTTCCTCCCTATACAGACCAGATTTGTCGCAACACGCCCGCTGCTGCAGCGGGGTTGTCGCATCGCCTCCCCAGGGTCTCAGGAGCAACGCATCGCTTGTTTTCCACCGCACTAGCTTCTGCTTTTGGAACTTTGTTGCAACTAAAAGGTACTGTGAGTAAATGTGACGCAACTGCAAACTTTTCACGCATCTGTGGATTATTCTATTGCAACCTAAAGAATTTTAACGCAACCTTAAGAACTCTTTTGAAACCATATTCTTGAACTGTGTATGTTGGATTTTTGTCGTTTTGATCGTGTGTAGTTTAGATTAAATACCTTTATTTTTCTAAACTGTTGTGGAATCAATTTGTGGTGTTTTCACTGTTTTACTGTGAGTGTGGGTACAAATACTTTACACATTGCCTCTGGTTAGCCTAGACTGCTCGTGCCAAGCTACCTAGAGGGTGAGCAGGGGTTATCTCAGAGGGTTTCCTCCTTACCCTGACTAGAAGCAGGGGTCCCTATTTGGACAGTGGTACCTACCCCTGCCAACTAGAGACCCCCAGTTCTAACACTCCCTATATGCAAAGCTTTTGTTTTAGAGATATTTATTTCTAAATTGTTATTTTTTGTATAGGTCGCTGTTTTTTTAAGTAGTCTTTGAAGACCAATTTCTGTGTGACTCAACAGTACAATATCGTCAGCATAAGCTAAATGGGATATCGTCAGTGGTCCTAGTGCGTGTGCGTTGACGGAATCCAAGTGGAGAGACAAATCCGCCATAAATAGATTGAACAGGTATGGGGCTAGCACACAGCCTTGCTAAAGCCCCCTAGCCATTGGTATTTTCCTTGACAATTTGGTTCCATCGCCTACTTTAATTTGAATCCACGTATCTGTATATAATGATTTGATTGCTCTTAGTAACTTTGTTTGTATGCCCCAACTTCTTAATTTGGCCCAAAGAAGTGAACGATCCACCCGGTCGAAGGCAGTCTTCAGGTCTATGAAACAAAGTTGTAATTTTTTCTTTAGACGTTTGCTTTTTTCCGCAATAGCTGATACTGCTAGCATGTTAATTGTGGTACCATATCCCTTCTGGAATCCTGTTTGCGGAGATGGAATCAGATTCTTGTCATTTGACCACTCTATTAGCTCTTCCAATATTATTGATGCATATTATTTTGCTTCTGTATCAGTAAGCGATGTTAACCTATAGTTGAATGGATTTGTTTTTTCACCTCCCTTATAAATAGGGTTTACTATCGATCCTCTCCAACTATCAGGAATTGAACCTGTATTTTCCACCTCTTTGAACAATGGCATTGTGCGATTGGCCCAATATTTTGGGTCCGTTTTAAATAAGGCTGGTGGAATGCCATTTTGACCGGGAGCACTATCACTTCTTCCTGATTTAATAACCTTTTCGATTTTAGTACTCAATATATCATCCATTTCGGGCACAGGGGCATAGTGGAATGATGGCTCAATCATTTGATTAATTTATTTATTTTCATTAGTCCTTACTTGATTTTCGGCTACAAAGAGATTTGTTAAATACACAGCCCAAGTTTCTTCTGTGTAGTTTGTTGATATTTTTGTGTTAAGAGACTTATTTAGGCCATTTATTATTTTCCAAAATGCTTTAGCATTTGATTGTTTGCAATTATAGACCATCTTTGCCCAAAACTCATCTGTTGTTTTTCTTTTTTCTAACCAGACGTGTTTCTTAAACTCTTTTTTCAGTATCTTTAGCTTGTCCCAAGCATCTGATCTATTGCCTTGTTTTCTTACCTTCCTTATTTCTCTTCTCAATTCCTTTTTTAGCCCTTTAATTTTATGTGCTGGTAAGCAATTATGATTTGTGATCCGTCTAGTAGTTACTTTTGAATTTTGTTTCGTTACTTCGAGCACAAATTTACTCCAAGCTTTTAACATTGAAGGTAGTAACTCTATATAGTCCTCCAGTATTGTTTTGGCTTTAACTGCAAGTTCAGGTAGTCGTTCATTTGACCAGTTCACTCTTTTATAGGCGGTCACTACACTTCCTTCATTCAATGTTGGTGCTGGTTGAAATCTATAAAAATTAGTGTTTATTGCTATTTGCTGCATCAGATGATCACTTTCCGTGGTACACTTAATTTTGAACAAACTTAATTGCTGAATTAATGGCAGGATAAGAATTGTGTAATCAATAATGGACCTAGTGGTTGGGCCATAGTATGTTATACTTGGTGGGCTATCATCCAACGTTCGCCCATTGATTACTCTCAGTCCCAAATGTTCCAGGGTTGTCACTAGTTCCTTGCCCACTTTGTTTGGCTTCCTCCATTGATGGGCAGTTTGATGTTTTATTGACCATAATTCATTTTCAACAGTTAACTGATCGTCTTCGTCTGTTTAAAGTCACCTGTGATGACTATTTCCCAAGTTGGAGTAGTGTATCTTACTTCAGTTATTTCCTGGATTAGCTTTTTGAATGTTGGGTGAGCATATATATTAAACAGAATTAGTGAGGTTACCCAGTGACCTCTAGCAAATTTAAGTTTTATTATCTGTATATTACTTAAAGTTGTCGGCATTTGTTCATATTCTGAGTTGAAATTATTTGATATGTATACCGAAAGACCACCCTTTGCTCTTCCATAGTTGCTCGTTTTTAATGCATCCACCTGATGTACTGTGAATCCAGGCAGCTGAATTAGTTCTGTCAGCCAGGTTTCTTGCAGTACTATAATATCATATGAAGCCCAGGTTTCCATTAGGGTTCTATCCGTAAGCTTTGTAATTGCACCTGCAATGTTCCAGGAAAGTATATTTAGTTTCTCAATTTGACAAGCATGTTTTGTTTCAGTAACTGGTCAATGCCTACCATTAGTTAATGGAGACCAATACTTATAGTTACTCCTCCCTCTTGTTGGGGACACCGTATCAGTACTTGTTGGTCCTCGGGCATTGTACAGAATCGAATACACTGGAGGATGTGTGCTCAGCTTATTGACTCCTTGTGCCAATGGAGCAGGGTAGCGCTGCGATGTTGATTTTATTATTTTTATACCCCAAGTTTCAAATTGCTCCTTAGCATCTAAGATTTGATTTGCTATTTTTTCCGATTTCCATGAAGATAACGTTACCTCTGTGAGTGGATTATGTATATTTGGCACGAACTTGACCGAAAGTAAATCTGTTGTTTAATACATTGTAATGTTCTCACCTCTCCTAAAAAGCCCCATAATATTGCCTCTATTTAATATATCTTGTTTTCCTCTTGACGTGTATAGTGGTATTAATGTAAATTGCCACTCTTCACTAGAACTCATTGTTTCTTTTAAGGAGGCATTTTCAGAAGATTCTTCTCTTCCTTGATTCTGCGATGAAATATAATGTTTTGTTTGGCACTGATTGTGGGAAAGTTTTTTTCCTTTAACTATCTCTTTAGGCTGTATATTGGGTGGTATGAAATGAGGCTCATATTGGTTGTTACTGTCTACTAGAGGACATGTGATCACTATTTCTTTATCCACGCTTGCAGTTACTGTGCATTTGAAAATGTTATATTTCTTACAGCAATTACTTGTTAGGACTTCTGGAGGATTGTTATTAGGAAGTCTTCGGCTTTCCATTTGTTTCTGTTCCGAACATTTACAAAATTGTGTCTCAGGGCATTTGATCTGATGTTGCCCTATTGAATTTTCAGTTAATATATCCTGTTTTATATTTGTCGTCAATATCTCCGTTTGTAAACTATCTAAATGTGCACCCTTTTTGTCTATTTTTTCATTTGTATCACTTTTTTCGTAAACGAAACTAATTTCACTTGCGTTATTTTGTCTTTACCCTTCAGACTGACGTGCCCGGTTTTTATTTTAATTTCACTGACCTTACTTTCTATACAATTAGAGCCAGGGTGCCTGGTGCCATCCAACAATTGATCTACCAAAGTACACTTTCTTTTAGTGGTATCTAATTCTGGAAGAGATTTCTTTTGTTTAATGGCGCTAAATAATGGGTAACACGTATTGAGCTCTCCATCATTTCGTATAGAGCCATTTGTGTTCTGCCTTCCTTTTCTAGCACGTTTTTTTTGCATTTTTGTTAAGACTTGAGTAAGAACCGATTTGGGTTTTGTCACAATGGATTCTTCACCACTATTTGATAAAAAGATCAATGACCCATCATTTTGAATTTCCTGTATATTTTCAGTAATTAGCTCCTTCGACTGCCCAACCAGTTGTTTTTGAATGACTTTTTTTTTGTTAGATTACCTATTGGCTGTAATTGCTCCTGCTTATCTTCCAGCTGATTATTCTCTATTGTTGGCTTGTATTTTATTTCTTTCAATATATCAATTAGTATAGCTGGTAATGTACTTAGTTTATCTATTATTTGATCACATTTAAAGATGCACTGTGGATCTGTATTCTTCGGTGATTTGTATTTCCTCATTTGATTGGTCAATATATCTATTTTGGAATTATTGCTAGAGACGTGAGTTGCCATAAGATTCATAAGATCAATCTGGACGTCCAATTTGTCTGATTGCATATTTAGGACTGATATCGATGTTTGCAAGGTATTTAATAATGAAGAGTGTAGAGAGGATAAGTTATCTATCTCCATTCGGTTGGTATATTCTTTCGGCTTACTTGCATAAAATCCTCTCTCTATCGAGTTATCCTGATGAAGTGCCGAAGGACTTACATTTATTTCTGTTTGAATTTTGAATTGATCATTTGGATCCTCTCTTATAATACCTGGTAGACCATATGATGAATCATGCTTTCCCTCCATAGAGATCTGGGTAGAACAATGACTTGATATTTCTATAATTGAGCTAAGATCCTGGTTTGATTCAACACCAATAGATCTTAATACGGAGACCTTGTGTTTTTTATTTCCCTTTTAGTTTTCAGTTTTTTGCTTTACTATTTCTGTTTGCATATTAACGGGGTTAATTCCAGAATTTGGTTGATTCGATGTTTTTGTTTCCAAAGCTTCAACCAATTCCATATTCTCCATTATTAGTGTTGAGTGTGACCAAGAGGATGAAGCCTTTATGTCGCACGGAATTACAAGGGGATCATAACATTGATTTTCTTGTCTTTGGTTATCCCTATTAGGGGTCGAATGGAAATGCTCCGATACTTTTAGTTTGTTGTAGTTGTATCATCCTGTTGGTGATTTCTTTTATCTCATTCCATATTCGGATCAATGTATAATTGCCTGGGCTATTGTTTTTTTTGCACTTTTCGTTTAGTGGACTGTTGGCGAATTTGTATCATTTCTTAACTCTGTTGTTATTGGATCCGTTATTCCCACACTTTCATGTAATACTCGCACTATTTGGGTTGCCATTGCATGTGATACTTGTTGTGGAACTACGTGCAATGCAGCGTCTTTTAATTTTTGTGGAGCAAGGGGTGTAAGCAGACCCTTGATGTTACCTGTTTCCGAAAAGATGGCTGCTCCTGGGTCCTTAAAAAAAAAGTGCTTATTTTTTGTTCCGGCCTCTTGTTTTTTCCATGGATTAATTTCCATTTGAGATGGTGTTGAGGAAAGATAATTTTCAATCCCTTGTGGTCTTGTTCGGGATGTCCCTCTTGTTATAGTTGAATTTTTTTGTGATTTCTTTTGCTTATGTGTTTTTTGTAGGGGGGCCACCTGCCTAACCCGCCCTGATCTCATTTCACTTATATCACTGGATCTGGATTTATTTGCCTCAAATTTGCCTCTAAATTGCAGGTTATAAGAGAAGGTTCACACTCACGCTTTTATATCCCAGAAGAGCCGACTTGCAATTTCGCTAAATACCACTGGGGCTGGAATTATTTGTCTCCAACTTGCCTCTGAAAAACGTGCTGCACGTTTCACAAGGATTTCCTCACCTCCGACTACCGGCTCCAGCTCCCAGATTCTGGTAGGCTTCTGCCGTCACGATCACCGCTCCTCCCGGCTCCTCCCGGTTCCTCGCTGCACAGTACAGGCTGCACCGCATCCCCTCCTATGGTCGCCTCCAGTAGTGCCGCTAACCGTGCCACAGCAAACACCAAGCCAAAGCCAAACCGCACCAAATGCAGCAGATGCCAAATGCCAAATGCTGAACACGGTCTACAGGCGGCTAGCGGCTGCTCAGGCTCCTCAGCAGCTGCTCTGGCTCCTCTGCACTGCCGCTCACTTGGCTCGCCTCACTGCACGTACTATGGCCACTATGGTGACCACTCCTCCAAAAGCAAGTCTGTAGTGTCTATAACCTTCCCGGGCAGTCAGCACGCCTCAGCAGTAAACTGCAAGCAAGCCACAAGTTACTCCCGGGGATCACAAGGTCCAACTTGGCCTCAGCCTGCCTGCCGAATCACACCTCACCTGCCTCCCCCGCCTCACCTCGTTTCGCCTGCCCCGCCCGCCTCCGCCTCACATCGGCCACACACGGCAAGGCGGGCAGGGGCCTTCTCAATGCGGCTGCTGGCGGCGGTACGGGGGCGAGGGTTGTGTGGTCACAGGCAGGCGGCTTCACGGCTTGCTGGCGAAGAGATCTCCTTGGTGCTTCAGAAGAGCACCAGCTCTGGAGTCAGCCGCTGCGGAGCAGCGGAAAGCAGAGCAGAAGCAAGGACGGCAGCAGAAGCGAAAACACGGAGCCTGGAGTATTCCCGAGTCTCGGCAACAGCCGGGAAGGAGAGTATGCTATTGTAGAATCCTTCAGGCGTTTGCAGACTGGTTGAGAACGGGGGCTGGGCCTTCGACCAGCTCTCAAGAAACCCACTGTGTAGGACTCACAGGAGGTAGCAGGAGGGCTTATTGGCCCTTTAGGTCCCTCAGGAGTAAAGTGGACTTCATCCCCTAACCAGTCGTCCACCATGAACGTTGCCGCATTTACAGAGCAATCTCCCTGTGTGGGACTTACTGGCGGTAACAGGATGGGTAGTTGGCTCTCAAGGATGTCGTTGAGGAACAAGCCCTCTTGTTACCATGGCTGTAAGTCCCAGAAAGAGGGATTGATGAGTGGACTTGAAGGCCACACCCTTTTCTCTACCACTCTGCAAAAACACCTCCTTATGCACTACTGGTTGGGGGAAGAAGTACACTTTAGTCCTGAGGACCTGAGAAGTAAAGAGGAATTAATTCCCAAACCAGAAACGCACCAGGAGGCGCGTTTGCAGAGTGGTGTCCAGCAATCCTGCTCTCTGGGACTTACTGGAGGTAATAAGAGTGCTTGTTAGCCCCCCAAAGACATATGTAATCAACAAGAGAGAAATGGTCGTTTAGGCATCTCTCATACCCCTTGGGAATAATATTACAAAACAACAGAAGAGTACCTAAAAGAAAACTATACAGTAAGGAAACAGGAGTAGACAAAACTTAATTACCGCCACCACCCGTTAGTGCACAGAAAGCAATGAGGCGTGTATAGTTGTGCGAGCACAGTGAAGAAAAAAGAACCCTCAGGCACCAACACAAAGTTGGTTGCCAAATATCTTCATTGGGTCCTTGTTGTCAGTACGTGAGTTGATATACAAACTAGTGCATATTAAAATGATTGTGGACTACTCCCCCAACCAAGATTTTTAATAAAGGGGTAGTTCTAACTCAATTAAAAACAAAGTGAAAAATCGGACATGCACATGGTTATGTAAATTTTGAACCAAATGTCCTAAAATACGGTCGACATGTTTCAGCTAAAGTGAGCTGGAATCAGCTCAGCATTCCTCAGGACCAATATATACCCTCGCCGAGTGGGAAGCGCACACTAAGGCGCCTACTCCATACTGGGCGGGGAACAAGAATTAGATAAAAAGAAATTACAAACTTGTAACCAGAGCACAGGAGCTTTAAAGTGCGAACCCTCTAATGTAGGAGGGTCGTAAGATCTGTAAAAAAAATTCTAAAACAAAGGTAAATCCAACACATATATCCCTCCTTATTCACAAAGTGCTTGAAACCCAAAATGGTACAGTTGTAACAAGAACCAACACCACACCTCGTGATCAGATCGTAAAATCAACGATCGGTAAACTAAGGAGATTGCCCCATGCATTATTCAAAAGAGGCAAAACCATCCTAACCTTCTTTAGCTTATCGATCGCATATTTAATAAAACTAAGGTACATTATGCCAGAAGTTCATTATATACCAGGGGCATAATTCGCCTATATTTTGAGCCGCAAATTCGAGCAGCAAACAGCCATTAATGGTCTGTATATTCGATCCATTTCCTTTTTTTAAAAAAGAGACAAAGTGCCCATGAAATAACAAAATATTTACATTACGCCTTCAAAGTGTACAGACTCGGAAAGCATATTGGCAAGTAAGCACACTTACTCGTAAACTACGGGTAAATAGCCTCCTGGGCTCGTGGCAGGGGTAAATCTTCACGTCGGGAGCTACTGTCAAAATGCATGAAAAAAAGGGGAAATTTACACATTCTCTTCTGGGGCTAGGTAATCACAGAGTTTACTGGCACGCCTCCGTTAGTCATAAGAGTACGCACCAAAAGTGCATTGTTTACTTACTATCAGCCCGGCGTCTCCCCACTCGTACACCTATTGCGGTCACATCCACGGCCCATAAACACGTCATTTAACGCTACGCGAGGAAGCGTCAGTTTCACGTAATGGTGTCAGTACCGGTCACATGACCGCTGGTGATTTTGTTATTTTGTTAAAGGGCAAGTCCGCTCTGTAAGAGAACTCCGGTTATTGAGAAAGGGTCAACTAACTTTATTAGACACGTCCCACTAAAGGGTGCATATAAAATGAAAAAATGTAAATTGTTGAAAATGGTCAAAGCACCAGCGTATTGGTATGTGTACTTAACCAAGATGTGTGTGGTAATGAGAGGTACCACCCTCAAAAGTCTGACACTGCAGAAAGTGTGGCACAACGAAATATGTAATCTTACATACATTCTATGTCCATAGAAAGACAAAAGTTGAAAATAAATTCAGAATTATCCTTTATTGGTAGTTCCCTTAGATCAATTTATCCATTAGCCGAAGCATCTACAGGGAGCACAGGGATGTTCAGTTTCAAACACCTTCAGTCTCCGTTGTTTGTTCCCATGGGACAGAATCAGTTGGGAGGACCGAGAGATGGTAATGGGCACGATCTTATGCGGAAAGTATCAAGCCCTAGTGTGGGGAGAGCCTAACGTTGCATAACCGACCCCCAGGGGATATCATCATTCAATCCGTGTCTATGTGTTGACAGACGGTAGATCCATCTTTGCTCCTTCTCAAAAATGGATCTCTCACTGTCCTGTTTCAGCTGTTCTATTATTGTCCACCTGATATCGTTGGGGCCATGTCCGTTTTCCAAATAGTGTGTTGTCAACTTCGTCGTGCTTTTGTGACATCTCACATTACTACGGTGTTCCCCTATACATAGTTTTATTTTGCGTGTAGTCATGCCCACGTACTTGAGATTGCAGGGGCAGACAATTAAGTAGACTACGTAGCTCGAATTGCAATTTGTATTGCTCCTAAGTTGCCAGAGTTTGCCTTCTTCCAAATTCAATGTTTTAGTTGCTGATGTTAAATGGCAGACACTACACCCACCGCATGGATAGTGACCCAAAACAGGGGGCAAACCCCAGTTGATAATTACATTTGTATCCTGCGCTAGGTCGTTATTTCTCAGGCGGGTATGGACTAAGGCATCCTGTAGGCTCCTTTCACGCTTATAAGAAAACAGTTTTTTTCCCCAATCACGTCCGCTGCTTGTCACAATTCTCCAATGCTTGCTAATGCAGCAACTCACAGCATTAGAGATATTGCTGTACGTCGTCACGTAGTCAGTGGCACTTCAGTTTCTTTGTCCTTGTTATAATCCTCCCTATTTTGGTTTCGATCCCTCTTGCAGCTTTTTTTCAAAATATTAGCAGGGTAACCTCTAGTTCAAAACTTGTCAGTCAGGTCTTCTGCCTGCTTCTTATAGTCAGTCAAATTACTGCAGTTCCTACGGATGCGTAGGTACTGACCATATGGTAAGTTTTCCCGTAATGGACGCGGGTGAAAACTTTAAAAGTGGAGCAGGTTATTCTTACTGGTTGGCTTGTAAAAGGTCTTAGTAGTCAGGTGATCACCAGACCTAGTAATTGTAACATCCAAAAACTCAATGGAGTCTCGGTTGTACTGGTGTGTGAATTTTAGGTGAGGATCACACGTGTTCACCCAGTCGAAAAAGGCCAGAAGGCTTTCCTCTGACCCTTGCCAAATTAAAAGCACATCATCAATGTACCTCTGCCACAGGATAACATTGAGAGTATAAGGATTTGTCGTGGCAAGGATATGGGTTTTTTCAAAATTATGTACTTACAGCCCAGCAATACTGGGGGAAAGAGTGTTGCCCATCGAGGTCCCTGTCTTTTTCAAAAAAATGTGTTCTTGGTACTGAAAAAGTTGAGTTTCAAGGCTAGGGTGGCGCAATCAATAATGAAAGTACGTGAGGTATTGTAATCCCAGATAGTATGCTCTAGAACATCAGCCAGAACTTTTAGTGTTGCATCCTGCGGGATGCAGGTGTACAAACTTTCTATGTCTAAAGAGACTAGAAAGCACGGTTCATCAGGCATCTTAACTGTTAAGAGCATAGCTAATGAACTTTTAGTATCCTTAATATAGGTACTAGTAGATTGTATGAGTGGTTTAAAGAAAAAATCACAGTACTTTGAAAGTGGTTCTAAAAGTGAACCAATACCCGAAACAATGGGCCTACCAGGTGGAGGGAGGCAGTTTTTATGGGTTTTGGGTAGACAATAAAAGTACGGGATCTTGCCCTCAGAATTAGTTAGGAAGTCTGCTTCATGTTTGCTAATATAACCATCCCTTTCTGCTGTCATCACCAACTCCATAATCTCATCTCTCAGAAAAGCTGATGGATCTTGATCAAGGACTGAGTAATTTCTTGTATCATCGAGGAGGCGTCTGCATTCCTCGTCATAGGCGGTGGCATCCTGTATAATGATGCCACCCCCCTTATCGGCACTCTCAATCACTATATCAGGGTTCCTCTGGAGTGATTCAATGGCTTTAAATTCACCCGCCGTTATATTCTTGAAAAGTGTTGGTTATTCAATAAGTTCTACTTCATGAAACACCGCCTGCTCGAAGGCAATTATCTCCGCAGGAACCAGATGTGAGGGGGGTGTGAAAGTAGACTTATTCCTGAACTTGGTATCACTAGTTGAAGCTTTACTACCAACTTGATTCTGGTGTTCAAAAAGGGATTTCAACCTCAACTTTCTGAAAAACTCACTGAGTTCGCAAAATAATTTGAAGTGGTCAAGACGTGGTGTTGGTATAAAACCAAGCCCCTTTTCCAGGACTGCTATTTCATCAGGATTTAGAATTTTAATTGACAAATTTGTGATAAGGCTTACACGTTGCTCTGGCCCGCCCTCTGGTCTTGAGTTTTGCTCCGTGTGTTGTCTCCCACAGCCTCCGTTGTTTGCCAATGTACCTGGTTCGTGCCTCTTCTCTTGCCCCGGCCTCTCCGGCCAAACCCTAAAAAATGGGGGATACATATTTGGTTGAAATTGAGGAGACAGTACGAAGTGTGGATTCCAGCCCATGTGGGGCGGGAAGGGTGGTTGGTTGTAACGATTAGGATGGAACCCCCCAATGCCCTGTTGCTGATAGGGGAACCATTGTGGGGTTTTTTGGGGTCTTCTACCTCGGCCTCTGCTACGTTGTTTATTTCCTGTGCTCCCTATACTGGAACCACTGGAGTTTGAGTCGTCTGATGTGTCAGAATTATAATTTGTTCGATCAGGTGGCATATATTCTGCACTTGCATAAGGGTAGACTTTCGCATGAGACCATTAACTTAAATCCTTTTGAAATTGTTGGATCTTCGACTGGGCCAGATTTTCTTTGTACTCGTTGAGTTCTTTATTGAACTCATCGAGTTTCTTTTTGAAACCACTTACTGTTGTTTTTATGTGGGTTTCTGTTACCTGGATTTCCACATATAGGGCCTCCGACAAACGGAGTGCAATTTTTATAATCAGGAGTGCCCAATCATGCGTACAATGCCAGGCTATCTGAGCCCATTCCTTCCTAAACACACTATCTTCTAAAAAGATACGGGGGGCATTGGTCACCAGTAAGCCCTTCGGGGCAATCTTATTTGTCAGGTACTCTTTCATTATTGTGCCATGTAGAATGGCTCTCATACGACTTCTCTTTTGTTCGCCCAACTTGTCCCAGTCAGAAGTCTGCGATATTGTTTGGGCCACCATTGGGTCTGCGAACAGAGAAGGGTCATTAAGGATAGCATCTACCTCTTCTCTCGAAAAGGAGAGGCCCGAGTCTTCCATCTTGAAGGCGTAGACGGCGCACTTGTCAAAAGGAAATTATTAAAAATGTTATACTCTCGCAGCTGTACGCTGTCAAGCATATGTAATCAACAAGAGAGAAAGGGTCGTTTAGGCAACTCTCATACCCCTTGGGAATAATATTACAAAACAACAGAAGAGTACCTAAAAGTTGGGGGAGTAGTCCACACTCATTTTAATATGCACTAGTTTGTATATCAACTCACGTACTGACAACAAGGACCCAATGAAGATATTTGGCAACCAACTTTGTGTTGGTGCCTGAGGGTTCTTTTTTCTTCACTGTGCTCGCACAACTATACACACCTCATTGCTTTCTGTGCACTAACGGGTGGTGGCGGTAATTAAGTTTCGTCTACCCCTGTTTCCTTATTGTATAGTTTTCTTTTAAGTACTCTTCTGTCGTTTTGTAATATAAGCCCCCAAAGACACACAGCATTCAAGGGGATTTCATTCCCCAACAACCATTGTGCCTGGAGACACTTTTGCAGAGTGGTGGTGGAGTGGACGTGGCCTCCGGTGACTTGAGGCAATTTTTTTTACTACATTTTCTTTCTATGGAAGCTGGCTGCATAGCCCCCCTTCCCTCAGCTGAGTTATGCCCTGTTGACCCCATCCCTTGGGGCCTGTCTTTCTTTTGTAAATGGGGAGGGGACTTCACTGCCTCCCTCCTCAGGTCATTCACAGTCCTGGGGACCCCATCCCCCAAGGTCCGGCCTTTTCCTTTTTCAATTTTTTAAATATAAGTAGGGAGGCATTGTGGCCCCCCTTTCCCGGACCAATTTGGCCCTTGTGGACCCGATCCCCCAGTCCTGCCCTTAGTTTATCTTATTTTTAAAAAAGGGGGAGACTGTGCACGGCCCCACTCCTTGGGCCAATATTCCCCCGGGTACTCATCCCCTGGGGCATGGTCCCCTTGCTGGGGACCAAGGGGGGTTTTAGGCCTCCTGTGGCAGCTGACATTGCTTTTGGACAGAGAGAGCTGATAACATGCAGCTCTCTCTCTCCAAAAGCAATTCTCCTTTGCTTCATGGAAGCAAGAGTCTTTTCAAAGCTCTAGCTTCCATGAAGCAAAGCCGTGTTTGCTATGGCTTGGCAGGAACGGTGCACCCGACAAGCCTTAGCAAACTGCATGTCCGGGGGTAGGCACCTAACAATATTGCTGGAGCTGGTCCTGGGGGGTGGTGGTCCCCAGGGCTATCTATGGCTCCATGAAGGGGCCACGTGGCTCCCCTCCAACATTAAGCCCCGGGGAGGTGGTGGTCCCTCGGGAGAGTCGCATGGCACCCCCTGTATTTCCTTTGTCTTCAGCCCCAGGGAGGTGGTGGTCCCTGCGGCTGCACTGGGCCCACGCGGGCCTCCCAATAATGATTTTTTGAATGCCCCAAGACCTGGACAACCCGGGGCCCTAATTAAATTATTTGTTTAACATTTTCAGCAGACTTAAGATGATTTTTTAGGGCCCTGGGGGGTCTCTGTGGGATCACTCCAAGAGGCCTAGCTGGCCAGGGTGTTTCTACCCTGCCCCTATCCTTTTACAAAAAAAAAAAAAATGGGATTCTGTTCAACTGAGTCACAAGATGGCTGCCAACACTTCCTGATTTTAAGTGTTGGCAGCCAATCAGATCTCAGGCACGAGAACATCAGGGGTCACAGATCCACTGTGGCCACAGTTGTATATCTGAGAAATCTTGACATTTCTCCGCAACTACTGAACGGATTTACGCCATTTAACAAAGAGGTCGTTTTCTGTACCAAGCGCTACCTTTTTCTCAAATTTGGTGTAGTCCATTCTGCAGTTTGTGCTGCAGCTCTGTCTAATGTTTTGTATGGAAATTAACATGGAGAAAAAGTGTTTTTCGGACCCCCCCTTTTTCCCTACCCCTGCATGACGGATCACCCTGAAATTATCCAGACAGCAGCTAAAGTGACTGCCCCGATAGTTTTGAAAATTTCACAGAGTTTTGTCAAACGGCGCCACAATTATTGGCAAATAAAAAAAAGCTCTTTCTATGGAAACTGCAGCCTAACTATAACTACCTACTGTTGACCATATATATATATATATATATATATATATATATATATATATATATATATATATATATATATATATATATATATATATATATATATATATATATATATATATATATATATATATATATATATATTTATATATATATACATGGAGGTTAATTGTATACCAAAAGGACTGAATAATTTCACGATTCCAACGCTGTCAACTCCGAAACCCCAAGCACTTAAGGATTGGGCTGAGAACACAAATGCATTCTAAAAGAGAATGCTCCAAATCTTGATCGCAAATGCATGGTGTTAGAACTGGGGATCTCTAGTTGGCAATGGCTTGCAGCTTTGTCCAAATAGGGACCCTTGCTTCTAGTCAGAGTAAGGGGGCTACCCTCCTAAATAACCCCTGCTCAACCCTGTGGTAGCTCGGCATGAACAGGAAGGCTTATATCAGAGGCAGTATGTACAGCATTTGGGAACACATACAGTACTACAGTGAAAACACTACAGATGGACACAAGACATGTTTTATATAAATAAGTATTCTTTAAATAGACTTAACACAAGACCCAAACAATGAAAATCCACAATACAGTATTAAGAAAATGACATTAAGATGGTAGAAATGACTCCGTTCCCTTTAGATGGTAAATGCTGCACGTTTCTCACAAAGTACCTTGGGATGCGTTCGCAGGGAGAACGATGCATTGATTCCTTGTTTCGGGGGAGGCAATGCGTCTGTTCCTCAGTGCTTGCACAAGGTAGGCGATGCGTCTGTTCCTTACCAGAGAGGAGGTCATGCAACAATCATGTTGTGCATCCCTGTTGCGATGTACAAGATGGCGCCTTGATGTGATGAAACGATCTGGTACGATGCAAGAAGATGGCGCCCTTGATGCGATGCAACATCATGAAGGCAATGCGTGTACGCCTGATGGCCGTGTGGTAACTCTGTAACTTTGGAGCCGTGACAAGCCCTGCCACACGCTTCTCCGGTGATGCGACGACACAGAGCTGTGACTGAGACATGCTTCTCCGTTGATGCGACAGCGACTCTTGTGATGGTGACTCGATTCTCGATGATGCGACGGCGATGGCTGCGGATGAGACACGCTTTTCTTGTTGAGTTACGCTTCCAGCTCCCAACAACACGCAGGCTTCTGCAGACAGAATTTCCAGCAAGGAAATTCAGTGGGGGAGCAGGTGGTGAAGTCTTGTATCCCTGAGACTTAAGCAGGAGTCAAGCACAGTTCAAGCCCTTGGAGACTCTTCATCAAGATGATGAAAGGTGCAAATAAAAGTCTTTCTCCTTTCCTTGGCACTAAAGAAACCACTGCAGGCCAACCCCAGAAAGCAACACAGTGGCACAGGGGAAGTCAAAAACTCCTGCAGTTTCTCTGGTTCTTCTCCTTGGGAAAAGGCAGATCTTGATGGCCCGAAGTGATCTAAAGTCCTGGGTCTGGGTCTCCCTTTTTCTACACACAAATCCTTTGTCTCTGAAGGCAGAGTGTGTCTGTACCTAGTCCAAACCACATCTGGGTGCATTCTGCCAGTGCACAACTTCTTCCTTTGTCAGTGTGGGCCAGGGTCATCAGATGCACCACAGGAGGTGGAGCCAGCATTGTGGAATGCAGTCACAGCCCTATTCAGGCCCAGGTGCTACTCAACCCGCCACTCCCAATGCAGATAGGTCTATTCAGCCTTGTACTGACTCACCCTGCCTCCTTGAGCCCCCTCAGCCCCGGTCACTTACAAACCAGACATGGAATACACAAGCTAGCAGAGGCAGGCTTGAATGGTTAGGCAAGAAAATAACAACTTTCTAAAAGTGGTATTTTCAAATACAGAATGTTCAAACCAACTTTACTAAAAATGTATTTGATAATTCTTAGTTCATGCATACTAAATTCACTTTTCTCCTATGTTCCTTGGGTCAGTTAGGATTATAAGATGTTATAATCAAACTGCCCATTCTGGCCTATGGGGACAGGTAGGCTTGCAATAGTGAAAAACAAAATTGGCTGTAATTAACTATCAGGACATGCCGAACACATCAGGACATGTCTTACCTCTCACATACAATGCACCCTGCCCTAGGGCCTACCTTAGAGGTGTATAGGGTAGGGAGGACGGTGGCAGTGTCTCCCCGACCCGCTGACGCCCAGGTTACGAGCAATTGACTAATGTTGCACTTGATTTTAAAATTGAATATTGAAAACTTTCTGAATGAATTTTAATAGCGCCGTTTTTTTAAAATAAACGTTAATAGTCCTTTGCTGTATGTTATAGCGCTACATGCTTTAGGGTAAAACTTCAACACTCACAGTAAACCCAGCCTGGGCTCGATCTTCCGTCCTGCCCGCCCCGGTCCGACTCGGCAACCAGTGCCGTTGAGCGGAGGGCGGGACAGGCAGAGCCAGGTCACTTCCGCCTACATCGAGCGGTTAGCGCTCTAGTTGCTGCACGCTGAGGGGTATTTAGCCCCCTCGTCAAAGCAAGCGCGCAGCGGTCGCGCGCAGTGAAGCGCGACAGGACGGGACCAGGGGCCATGGCAGTACCATCTGGGAACCTGAAGTTATCTAGGCTAATCTACTCCTCACAGGCCTTAATGTGCTTACGATCTAACTTGATATCATCTAACTGTAAGCAACAACTTCATTGTTTCCCGGAAGGGCCATTTTCATGTAAGTCCTGCCATATGCAATTTCAGATTGAAAAAGACTCTTCCCGCCAAAATTGCACTATCAATATCCCTACAGTTTTAGTTCAGGGAGGAAGGAATTTATTGTGCAATGTCAGGTCGTTAGCAAAACATTGCATTGAGGTCTGGGATCTCATTTCCTCACATAAAGCTGATTTGTGCTTTTTAACGGAGACATGGCTCAAACCCCACTCCACCCCTGCTATCACCCTTGGAATACCGGAGGGTTATAAGATTATTAGAATGGACAGACCCAAAAAAGTCAGTGGGGGAATAGCAATTGTATTCAAAGACAATATTTCGGTTTCGGTTATTGATCAATGTTGTTACCCGGCCTTTGAAATGTTGATCTTTAGGATCGGTTCATCTGCTAAATATAGTAGAAAAGGAGCTTTGGTCTACCGCCCTCCTGGCCCTATAAAAAATATTTCTAAACAGTTAGTGGAAGCACTAGCACCTCATGTATGCCCAGATAAAGAATTTTTGCTGCTTGGGGATTTTAATATCCATAGCGAGGAAGAAAATAACAGCGAGGTACAATCCTTTTTGACTGACATATCCCTTATAGGACTAAAGCAATGTAATAGTGGACCCACACATCAAGCAGGGCACACCTTGGATATGATAATATCCAATTTCCCTGGTATCGAATGTTGTGTACCCAAACAATATCATTGGACAGACCACTTCGTGCTTGAGTTCTCTATACCTATGAAGGGCCCACGCTCTATCCCCCAGGTTCAAATTCCACCAAATCGAAGGCAGTGGCATAAAATTACTGACACTACTTTTGAACAGAAATATTTCCTCCCTCCCATCTTACCCGCGGATGATACCAATATTGCCCTTTCAAATTGGGATTTAGCAGTTAATGCAGCAGTACAACAAATCGCCCCAAATTTTTTTTTTTAAATGAGCCGTGCCAGGAAACAAGAAGTTTGGTATTCGGAAGAACTGCGCAGTCTTAAACGCATGGCTAGAAAGACAGAAAAGACATGGAGAAAATCTTATTTGGAGGAAGATAAAACTGATTATAAAAAGGCTCTTAATATCTATCACAAAGCCATACGATCTGCACGTAAGAATCACGTCACGGCACAGTTAGAGGCAGCTGGTAATGACTCGAAAGTATTGTATCAGATTGTGAATACTTTTCTAAAACCCATAGCTTGCGAAAGTGCAGAGATGGCCTCACAACATCTTTGTGATAGTATTTCCAGTTTTTTCACTGAAAAAATTGATGCAATTTACAAAAAAATAGAGGCACTTATCCCCGCCATGAGTAGCCGGGATAATTATACTTTGGCGCAAACAGCGCCCATCAATTTGCACTCCTTTAATGATTTTCCTGAAATATCTTTAATAGAGGTTCAGAAACTGCTCACTGATATTAAAAGTGGGAGCCCGGCGGACTTGCTTCCTGCCAGACTTATGGGTCCTTTAGGGAGAACACTGGGCCCTGATGTTCAGAGACTAGTGAATCTCTCACTTACAACTGGAGTTGTCCCACAGTACTGGAAAAAAGCCCTAGTTAGACCAATCAGGAAGAATACATCTCTCCCTTGGACCAACATGTCTAATCTTAGGCCAATTTCCCTGTTGCCATTTCTAGGAAAAATCATCGAAAAGCACACCAATAAACATCTATCTACCTACCTGGAACAATCGGGTAGCCTTGATCCGTCACAGTCAGGTTTCAGGCCAAAATATAGCACCGAAACGGCCTTGCTGTCGATAACGGATGATCTACGGTTGTACCAGGACAAAGGTTATTCTGTTGTCCTGGTACTGCTAGACTTATCGGCAGCGTTCGATACCATTTCTCATACCATCTTGATCGAACGACTGTCTGTGAGTGGAATCGGCGGTAGGGCACTGGAATGGATTAAAAGCTTCCTCTCCGACCGCACCCAATCTGTCACCATGGGTGAGTTTAGGTCGGAAGAGGTTAACATCACCAAGGGGGTCCCGCAGGGTTCTTGTCTGAACCCGACCTTATTTAACACCTATGTGGCCCCCTTGGCAGAAATAACCAGAACTTTCGGTTTTTATCCAGTATCCTACGCTGATGACACGCAGCTGCTTTTCCCCTTTAAACAACTAACCCCGGAGAATATACAATCTTTCTCCGATGGGATGAAGGCAGTTGCAAGGTGGATGTCTTCCAACTTTCTTCAATGTAACGTTGGAAAGACGGAGGTGATGCTTTTCGGCGAAGCTAGGTTCCAATGGTCTCCTGATTGGTGGCCTCCTGATCTGGGCCCAGTCCCTGAACCTAAAACAGTAATCAAGAACCTGGGAGTTCGACTGGAACCGGAGCTGACCATGAAACAACATGTCATCACTACCGTGGGATCTTGTTTCCACGTGATAGGTCTCCTCCGAAGGATATTTCCTTTCCTTCCTGACTCCCACAGGAGAACCTTAGTTCAGGCTCTAGTTATCAGCCGTCTTGATTACTGCAATGGTCTCTTGGCAGGCGCAAATGAAGAGGTTTTGGATCGTCTGCAGGTAGTGCAGAATACAGCAGCCAGGTTGGTGCTTAATGCACCACCCAGATCTCCATCTAAACCTTTACTATACAAACTTCACTGGTTGCCTATACGCCAACGAGTGAAGTTTAAGACCTGCTGTATCATTCATAAGGGCCTCAATGAATTGGGACCAGATTACTTGGCTAGCAAATTTGTTCCATACGTCCCCACCCGTACCCTTAGGTCCAGTGAACAGCTGTTATTGAGCGTTCCTAAGATAAGTAAAACTAGGCTAGGAGGTAGGGCCCTGTCCGTGGTGGGTCCTAATCTCTGGAACACACTCCCACTTTCGCTGAGACAATGCTCTAACCATCCTCAATTCAGAAAATACCTGAAAACCTTTCTGTTTAATTCACTCTAGCTAAACTCCCTGGTTGAGATTTAAAGAGTTCTTCTGGAATAATTTTAATATCATCACTTCCTTTCTCAGTTCCTCTGCCGGCTGTCAGAAGCGCGGAGATACTCCTACGGGAGTTTATTCATAGCGCTATGCAAGCATGCAAATAAAATAAATAAATAAAATAAAAGGGAAGGTTTAGGGACTGGTAAGTGGGTGCACTTACCAAGTCGACATGGCAGTACTAGACTGCACACAGGCTCTGCAATGGCAGGCCGAGACACACTTTACAAGCTGCTTCTGTGGGTGGCACAAGCATTGCTGCAAAGCCCACTAGCAGCATTTGATCTATAGGCCCTGGGCACACATGGTGCACTGTACTAGGGTCTGACAAGCAAATCAAATAAGCTAATCATGGAGTCACTAACCCATTACAGTAATTTACAATAGGGAGCACTTGCACTGTGGCACTGAATAGTAGTGGCACAGCGCCCAAAGCATCTATCCAGCAAAAACATATCAAAAAGAGAGGGGACAATAGCTAAAAATGGAAGGGAGACTCACACCAATGTTACCAGGTCTAACACATGGGATGAACATAAGGTGTTAATGATACAGATTCAACAAATCATGGACGACTTGAAGAAGGAAGAAGATCAAGATGAAACAAAGAAAGTGTTCGAACAAGTGGATGAAAGAATCAAGAAATACAAGAAGAAAATCATTCCGAGCAAACAGTGTAACTTTTTGCGGGATGAACGGGATTATGCGACTGGGCGGATCCTAATCTTTTCTAGAACCTACAATAAAGCAAGAAGTGAACTGGCAAAGGATAAAGCTATCGGTCTGATGGAAGGAAATAGATATGAATCAACAACTGGCTTAAACTCTGACCAAGAAGATTGACAGTGGGCTTCAGGAACAAGAGAGCATGTGTCTTTTTTCATGGAATTTTGCCTCCTCCAAATGAAAAGCGAACTCTCAATCAGGGGCAAGCCCAAAGGGAGAGAGCATGGAGGAAGAGGCAAAAAAAAATGGCAAAAAGGATGAAAGAATCAACAACACAACTGGTATGGGAACACGAGGCCAGGAGGCAAAGTAACTATAATGGATGAAAAAATGCATCAACCAACAATAATTATCTTTCACCTAGATTACTAACTAAGACTGGGGAAGATGTGTTAAAGTAGGTTTATCATTCTGTCTGGATACAGATTAAGGGGTCGATTAGGATGGCGGTGAATCCGCATCCTCCGGGCCGGTGGAAGCCACCACCGGCCCGGAGGATGCGGATTCACCTCCGCGGTCCCTGTAAACACCACCCGCCAGATTAGGATGGCGGTGGGATCAGTGTTAATGTTAATGTTAATGTTAATATAAATTTATTAAGCGCTCGCACGCCCAGGGGCTTCATGACGCTATAGAAGAAACACAGCACACCGGTTAGAGACAGAAATAGGGTGGCTCATCAATAAGCCTGGGAAAAAAGCCAAGTTTTAAGGGAGCGTCTGAAACTCAAGATGTTGTCGCTCAGTTTTAATTGGTGGGGAAGGGAGTTCCAGAAGGTGGCTGCCAGGAGGTCAAAGCAGCAGCCTCCAAGACGCTTCCTCTTAGAAGAGGGAATGGTCAAAAGGGATTTGTAGGCAGATCGAAGATTACGGGAGGGGTTATATCTGTTGAATAGATCTCTGATAAACTGAGGGCCAGAGTCATGCAAAGATTTAAAAAGAATACACCCAGTTTTGAAGGCTACTCGTTGCTCAATGGGCAGCCAATGTAGCTGTTTTAGCCCTAATCTGACAGAATGCCTTTTAGATAGGTTCAGAATAAGTCTAGCTGCTTGGTTTTGAACCAACTGGAGGCGTTTTAGCTCTCCAGCTGGGAGCCCGAGATAGAGGCTATTAGAAAAATCTAGTCTGGACAGGACCAGAGAAATGACAATCTGAGTAAGGGCAGCCGAGGAGAAAAAACAGGCAATTTTCTTAATTTTCTTCAGTTGAAAAAAGCAGGATGACACAACTGCGCCTACCTGTCTTTTCAGGGAGAGATCCTCACTGATAAAAATCCCCAAGCTCTTAACTGAAGATGACTTGGGCGGAGGAGCTCCCATGCTAGATGGCCAGAAACTAGGGTTCCAGCTAAGTGCACTCTTCCCAGGCAAGACCAATTCAGTCTTGCCTGGGTTAAGTTTCAAATGGTTGCAGCTCATCCAACTCAGGATGTGAGACATGGTGTTTTGAAAATCTATCACTGAGTCCTTGGTGTCTAAAGGGAAGATGAGCTGCAAATCATCTGCGTAATTGAAGATGGTAACGTTAGCTTCCCTGAGAGAATACAGAAGAGGGCGTAGGTATAAATTAAAAAGCAAAGGTGATAGTGACGAGCCCTGAGGCACTCCACAGATGGTAGGTATAGTGGGAGCTGTGAAAGAACCCAATCTGACAGATTGAGTGCGGCCTGTAATGAAAGAGCGAATCCAGCTCAATGCAGGGCCCCTGAGACCCGCTTGTTCGACACGGTTGACCAAGATGGCATAGTCAACCGTGTCGAACGCCGCCGAAAGGTCCTGTAGTACCAGAGCCTGATGGGTCCCCCTATCAGCATTCCGCCTCAGGGTATTCTGCACCGCGAGGATGACCGCCTCGGTGGAGTGACAAGGGCGGAAACCCACCTGATTGGGTGCAAGGTACTCTGAGTCTTCAACAAATTTGGAGATACTGTCACAGACGTGAGCTTCCAGAAGTTTGGCACAGTAAGGCAGCAATGATATAGGCCTATAGTTAAGAGGGTCCAACGGATCAGCTCCGACTTTTTTTAGTAAGGGAATGAGGAGAGCTTTTTTAAGGTTGTTCGGGACTTTACCCTGTGAGAGGGATCCATTCAGCATGGAAAGCATACCTTCAGGAATGGTAGTTCCCACCTCCCTCAAAATGTGAGGGGGGCAGATATTGTCAGGTGAACCTGATTTAACCCTGGCAAAGAGTTTAGATAAGATGGCACCATCAATAAGGGGAAAAGATTCCAGGATAGATGGGTTGTGATAGATATCCGTCAAAGGAGAGGGAGACGGAGTGATGAGGATGCTTTGTTTTATGGTACGAATTTTGTTAAAGAAAAAAGAATTCAGGGAATTGCAGAGATCCTGGGTAGGGGCCACAGGTTGAGAAGTCCTGTCACTGCCACTGAGACTTTCCACGATGTTAAACAGTTCTTTTGATTTATTGCGGGAATTAAGGATTTTTGCCGAGAAGTAATCAGTTTTATGTTTTTGGATAGTTTTCTGATATTCCTTTCGGGCCCTACAGTAATTGGCTTTGTCTAATTCAGAGTATGCTGTTCGCCATTTCCGCTCCTTTTGACGAACTTCAAGTTTTAAGGCTTTGAGGTGGGGTGTAAACCACCTGTGAGCATCATTGGGGCGGGAGCGAGGAAAGTTAGAGCAAGGAGCGTGTAACTCAGCAGCCTGAAGTAGCCAGTTGGAAAAGGCTTCTTCAGTCCCATCAATATTCTGATGTAACGGGGGGAGGGATGCGGTAAGTGTGTCAATAAAGGCAGGTCCGTCCGCCACTGATCCCCGGGGTGTAGCCTGCTATTTGGTGGCAGTGTCTGCAAGACACCGCCAGCCAAATTAGGAAGCGTGTGTAAACATGCTTTTCCGCTGCGTTTTTTCCGCCGTGGAAAAGCATGTGGACCTTTGCTTCTGGGGGGCCCTTGCGGGCCCTCAGGGTGAAGGGGGGGTGGGGGTGCACATGGGGGGTACCTATGGTACCCCCTGCATTTGCATGCACAAAGCGGCAGGCACCGCGCGGTGCCTGCCGCTTTGTGCATGCAAATGCAATGCATGCATTTTTAACATTGCGGCAGGTGCTGCTTGAAGCAGCACCCACCGCAATGTTAAAGATACAGGATGTGACCGCAATGGTGGCGGTCACATCCTAATTGGCATGGAGGGAACGCCGCTGCCCTTGCGGATGGTCCCTCCACCTCGGGGGTGGCGGACGGACGCAAGGCCGTCCGCCATCCTAATCGGCCACTTAGTCTACGCACAAACTAGGGTGGACTAATTCGAACAAAAGCTGAATCTATTTAAATTGAATGCATTGAATGAAAAAAATCCTGTGCAGGTAGACCTGTTGACACCCAATGCAGCTAAGTCTAATCTAGCAATTAAAGATATTCCTACCTTGTATTTTATTGACGACTTAGGTTATGCGAATCAAGCAAGTCCAACAAGTCCATATTTTGATACTGTGGACCCAGCTCATTTAGCAGATATCCCTTTGAAATATAGTTGCAAAGTCAGCGATTCTGATGAAACGGGATTCAGAGCTACATCAAAATTCGGATGTACGGCATTACGACGCGTATTTTTAGAACACGTGCCGTTACAACGCGGTTTTTTCAACGCAAGTCGTTACCACGACTTGCGTTGGAGGGGGTGCGGACTTAGGAATTTTTTAATTTACTATTTCAACACCAGCCTACGTACAGTAGGGAAGGTGTTGGATAGTAAATTAAAAAATTCCTTGTCCTGCAGCGCCCGCCAGCGCAAGTCGTGGTAACGACTTGCGTTGAAAAGACCGCGTTGTAACGGCACGGCGGTGTAACAGCCGCGTCATAAAGGCTGTTCACCTCAAAATTCATTCCCTTTATGAGCAAAGATAACATTGATGTGTTCTGCAATAATCTAGTGGAGGAACTACTGGGGTTCATAGGGAAGTCAGCTCCCAATAGAAATATGACAAAGGAACAGTGGGATGCCGTAAAAAATCTGCAAAGTGACCCAGACTTAGTGATCAAGCCCTCCGATAAAGGAGGGAATGTTGTGCTCATGTCTAAAAAAATGTATGTGAAAGAGACTTTTTGACAATTGAGTGATCCTGCTTGTTATTGTAGGGTAGACAAAACATACCTAGTTAAACTGACTGAGAAATATTCCAAGATGTTACACGATTGGTATGACAAACAACTATTGAGTTGGGATGAGAGACAGTTCCTCCCCAATGATGCACCGACTACCCCTACACTATACCACTTACCTAAGATTCACAAATATGCCACTGAACCGCCAGGTGACCTATTGTTCCATCTAAGAATAGCTTACTTGAAAACACCTTAGATTTGTTGACCACTTCCTATTTCTGTTTGTAAAAGACCTCAGTTTCTACATAAGGAATATCAAAGACTTTCTACAGAAAATCCAGAGTATATGCATTGCAGATGCTCACTGGCAAAACAAACAGTGACTTTTTAGATCTTAAACACGTGTCTGAAAATGGTAGCATTTACACTGACTTATACAGGAAGAAGACTGCAGGCAACTCTATCTTACATGCCTCGAGTTGCCATCCCCCCAGTTTTTGTGGGGTATACCATTCAGTGAATTTTTGAGGGCCAAGAAAAATTGTACTACCACTGAAGGCTACCAGCACACTAAACAGGTGACAATACACCAGTTCTAGGCCTGAAAATATTCACATAAGCAGCTCAAACAAGCAAATGAGAAAATAGGCAAATTGAGCAGAGAAGCGGTCCTGTTCCAACCTCCCCGGGTCAGCACTAAGAATGAGGGGCGGAATGAACCCATAAGGTTCATTACCAAATTAAGCAGTCAAGCTGGACAGTTGAGAAAGATCTTAAAATCCAGGTGAAGTATATTGAGGCAGGACCCCATTGTGAGAATAAAGATTGGACAAAATCCTTCTGTTACATTCCAAAAAGGCCTCTCATTAAAAGACATGCTAGTAAAAAGCCATTTTCTCTCCAAAGAAACCATCTGGCTGAAAAATACAAAGGGCTATTATATTATATTATTATTATTTTATTATATTAAATTATAAAGCATGAAAGTTCAGCGAAAACGTCACAGAGGTCACACTTGAAAGGATTCACAGGAAATGGAAGATCCCTAAACGGATAACTTGTGGCACAGACTTTGTAGTCTATGGGGCTGATTCACAGAACTAATCTGAGACAAAATCCTAAACTTACTACTTTTGGTATTCACAGAAGGCATTTAGTAGTAGTAAAGTTAGGATTTTGTCTTAAGTTAGGATTAAAAATAAGGTAAACTTAACTTAAACCTACGTTTTTCTTAATTTTTGGTCTTAAGACAAAATCCTAACTTAAAACAAAATCCTAACTTCCTGCGCCTCCGGAACGTCACTTTTTGTGACGTTCCTTGGCGCAGAAGCCTGCGTGATATTTATTAGGCAATACTAAGCCACTTATTATGGCTTAAAGCTGCCTGATAAATATCAGTCCCTTTAACGTAGTGGTCTGCGTTAAAGGGACATGCAATGGGTGTTGCTGGGGCGTTCCCAGCAACATCCATGGCCTTTTGATTTCCCGTAAATCTGAGGCAGCTCCAAAAGCTTACACCTCCCAAGGGGCGGCGTAAGGGAGGCACAACGAGGAAAAATATCTTCATTCTACAGCACACATAGGAAGAGGAAAAAGCCTCTTGTGATTATTTTTGTGCAGAAAGGTTTCCGTTCCTGTACAAAAATAATCATCCCTGCAACGCAGGCACCCTTGCATAATGGCACCGGCGCAGGTGAAAAGGACAGGAATGCACCGTATCTTAAAGATATGGCGCATTCCTGCCCTTTTCTTTTGCCGTAGGGAAGCACAGCGCTGCCCTAAGGCAAAACCTCACAAATGAGCCTATAGTACTGCCATTACCTTTACATGTGGTCTTATGGCATGTTACCTGCCAGTGCATGACTCAAGCTGCTGCCGGAGAGTGATAACCATTTGCCTAGTAAGCTATCTTTTCACTATTTGTTCTTCACTCTGCTACAAGAGAGAAATCCTTTGCTCGTAAATTTTTCCTTTCCACTGTTTGTGACTTTTTGCCACACCAAGTAGATGCTAGGGGTACCCTATTATGATGCTCTGGAAGGCAGCAAAGTAGTGGATACTCTTCGGATGGATGGTTAACTGAATTGCCTTACTTTTGCCCCTTGCTTTTAAGAAGCGCTATTTTTTCAAACACTTCTCTTTCGTGGTGCTTCGCATCCCTTTGGTGGGTTTTGTGAATGCTTTTAGTGCCTCTTCTCATCCCTACTTGTGTGTGTTCTTCCCCACCACACCCACAATGCATACATTGGGGCTTATTTATGAGCCCTTGCATCACTTTTACGCCGCCGGTGCGTCAAAAAATGTGCCATGTTGCGTCATATTTACAAAGTGACGCATCTAGGTAGATGCGTCACTTTGTAAACCCCTGCGCCACATTTTACCTGTGCCAGGTATAATGTATGCTGGTTGGGCGTTTTGACGCAACTAAGACTTGTAGAAGTGATGCAGTGAAATCTATGAGATTTCACTGCGTCACTTCTAGGACGCAAATGCGTCCATATCTTACGCCTGCCTTACAGCAGGCGTAAAACTGACGCAGGCACATTTGAAATGGGACTTGCCCATGTGAAATGACCCATTGATGGAGTAGCATCACTTTCGTGACACACTTCAGCAATGCGTCATTTTCAAGCCTACAGATACGTCAGAAACACTGACGTATCTGTAACACCTTGCGACATGATGCATCATATGTAAATATGATGCATCCAGCATTTCGCGAGGAGGCGCAATGAAAAGTGACGCATCGCTGATTTCATGCAGCAATGCGTCACTTTTCATAAATAAGGCCCATTATTTTGTTTTAAGGGCGCAGGCCAATGCTAATTGCCATCGGCTCCAAGAAATAATTGAAATATGACGCTAAATGTTATTGGCGTCACAAAGAAAGATAATTGCTGCAAGGGTTTGAGATGCATTGCGTCATGCGAGCGCGGGCGCTAAACCTTTGAGAATCTACACCCTGATCTGCATTTTTCCCCATCTACTGAGTCACTTAAAAGTAGGGCAGATTTATGAAGGCCTGCGCCGCCGGTGCGTCATTTTTAACATGGGAAAAAGTGACGCACCGGCGGCGCAAGGCCTTCATAAATCTGCCCCTAATTGCATTCCATCTGTGTTTGATCAAGGACATTGTGCACGGCTTTCCCCACAACCCCACAAATCCGGGTTCATTAAAACCTCATTAAGAGTAATATAATTTCTGCCAAACACAGGAGATTCTTTCGGTTGCAACAGGATTAACATTGAATTTAATATCGGCCTTTAAAAAATGTGACTGTGGACATACTGCTATTTGACCGTTAGATGGCAGTAAACAACCATAAATCATTATTAAGTAAAATATTGACTAAAAGCCGAGCATGAACGTAAAAAGTACCTAACAAAAGCTTTCTGAATTTACCGATGAAACACAAAGCCAGACTTTAAGTAAGTAAAACGGTGCTGAGGCTACATCAGGCGAAAAGAGATTACTAGGCTCAAAGAGTGTTTTATTCAAAGCAAACATTGAACAAATGATGGAAATTATCAGTATTTAAAGATGATGGGGCAGATTTACAAGCCCCTTGCGCCATTTTTGCGTCTCTTTACCCATGTTAAAAGTGACGCAAAAGTGGCGCAAGGGGCTTGTAAATCTGCCCCTATATATTTAAAAGGATATCACATTTTCCTTTGGGGCTTGTAGTTACTTTTCTGTAACGTTTTGTGTAGTGGCACAACTTGTATTATTATGCTTTAGTTTTTAAGTGAATGAAGCGCTGCAAATTGAGGCCGGTATTTGTCAAATATACATGCAATGCAGCAAGCCACCTTGCTGAGCTGCCTGAAAGGGGAAAGGGCAGGAATATGCTGTATTTAACATTATACAAAGCATTCCTACTCTCTGCCTGCGCTGGCACACAAACTGCTGCTTAAAGACTCCGCACTCGTAAAGATACTACTCGTAAATCCCTTTGTGAATAGCAAACAATTGTAAAACTACACAAAGTACAAGGCCCAGACTCAACATGCTTTTAACTTACAATAATACACGCATCATCACAGGACTCTGGGGTTGGAACAGCCCGGGGACTAACAACTTTCATACATTAAAAAAGACAATGATAACTTTGAAGTTTGTCAAGATTTTTTGTTTCTTTATGCAAACCTTTATTAATGCAAACAAAAATACTCAGACATTCATTTCATTATATGACACCGTATTTCATTGCTCTGGCAGAGAAATACTGATACATCAATGAGCATGAATTCAATTTGAAAAATATTTTAAAATCTTGTGTACACTTGACAGAGAAATAAGAGAAAATGATAAATGTAGCACAATTTTTGGATGTTTAATATTGTTGTCCAAAACCTTATTCTGTGAATAAAAATGACTGAGAAAAAAGAATGTTTAACAAACAAGTGTGACACGCACAAACCCTTAGGCCCATATCTTGATATAGTTCTTCATTGGGTTCAATATGCCACCTTCTAAGGTTACTTTTATTGATAAATCTTCCTATAACAAGGTTTACCAACTAAAAACTATAGGCACGGGTGCCTCTTTCTCTTATAGGAACATAACAGAGCCAGTCTAAAAGATTTAGAGCAATACTCTACATGAGCGATATAATTATAGTGTCTTTGCCACTTTTACTCTAAACAAAATTAAATGTTCTTTTCTACTCAAAAACTTCACAACTAGTGTTTAAATATTATTCCCCTTTAGTGCATATCAATATTCCTTATCAATGCATAATTTGCCTACTTCTACTGATCACCCGGGGGCATTTTATCAAGAACTAAGATAAAATTATCGCCGCTTTAGCGGCAGGGAACTGCTGCTAAAACGGCGATAATGGGCTTGATAATGTGTCCTTGTGAATTCCCATAGCAGCCCAGGTTCTGGTGTTAACCTGGGCTGCTATGGGAATTCACAAGGGCATATTATCAAGCCCATTATCGCCGTTTTAGCGGCAGTTGCCTGCCGCTAAACCGGCGATAATTTTATTGCAGTTCTTGATAATATGCCCCTAGATTCCTAGACTAGCCTTAACCGCATGCGTGCGGGCGGAATTCCGCCCGTACGCTGGGAATCCGTAAAGTGCACTTTACATGACGAGCTGGGCTCGTCATGAGCGTGCGAGGAGGCTACCTCATGACGAGCCCAGCTCGTCATGAGCGTCAAAGGGGTTAATAGACCTGATTGCTCCCCCACCTGCTTATTTATATTTAACATGTCAATAACCGTTCAAAAAATATTTTTAGGTCGTTTTAACAGAATCTTTATTTAAATTAAATAAACATTTAATTTCAAATCATGAAAAAAGCTGAGTACGGTTTTAGTCGATTTAAACTCCTCTGTGGGCCTATGGATGGACGGATTAATTAACTAATGTCATTTGCATATATGAACTTGTTAAGCAGACCCTTTGTCCTATTCCCTGTAGTGAATTAGGAAAATAAAATAGGGCCTTGGATACAAACTTGAAAAAATCTGATAAGCAAGTGCCAAATTCAAAACGCAAAAATGATATTCCAACAAAATATCGTGAGCCACAAATATCGTGACAAAAATATTTTGTTGTCAAAAATAGCGTGGAACAGAATAAAGAAGATAAGAATATCGAGGTTTAGGTATTTAATATCGTTTTTTAAACAATTAAATATAATGTTATTTTAGTCTAATTTCTTTGAGAGTGATG
Source organism: Lissotriton helveticus (assembly GCF_964261635.1). Lineage (NCBI taxonomy): Eukaryota > Metazoa > Chordata > Amphibia > Caudata > Salamandridae > Lissotriton > Lissotriton helveticus. The sequence goes on from NC_136067.1 coordinate 1,536,330,855, forward strand.
GGTGATGAGTGTGGGGTAGGCGTGACAATCTGTGTATTTTTTATTTATTTATTTGTCTGTGAGTGTGCATGTGTGTGGATGGCATCTGAAAGCCATACCTGTTGTCAGAGAACACTAGGGACACGTAGAAGTATGCAAAGACCCCATTATAGTTGGCACAAAAGCCTCCACTCATTGTATAATGGTGAACCTGCCACAATAATTATCATTCATGACATATTTTGAGCATTTGTGGTCTAAGTATTGTTTAAACATACCTATTGATGGAATATTGTGAGAATTGTGGTGTCAGGCTCAAGCAGTATGGAGTGTGCAGCATTTTGGTGGGCATTACTGGAATATCATGTTTCCTTGGCATTACTGTAGGCATTTATGGTATGTGAGGGTAGTATTTTGAAATGAGGCAGAATCTATCCATTTTGAGGTATGTGCACACACGAGAAAGTGATAGAAATGACATACGTGAGGACATGTATTTATTACAAATGAAAACTGACATTTTGAAGAAAATATGTGTATTTTCTGCCAGAAAAAGAAAACTTTGTTTTCTGGGAATTGAGTTTGTTTATCTAAAATGAAAACAATACATTTGATGAAAAAGGTGTATTTTTGTAAACTGACATGTTGACGTTTAGATCTATAAAATATTTGTCTTGTAAAAATAAAGTAAGAGCTGAAGTTTGAATGATCATTTTAGCTGAGTGAGGGAGACCTATCTATAACACTAGAAAATATTTCAGCTCCGCTGTCCTGATTTTCGAGAATATGTTGTGGTAATGAGTAGCAAAAAAAACGTTCCATGAAGATTATCACAAGAAAAGAAGTCATATGATCCATTTAAATGTCAGACACCATTGAACACTTATGTAAAGTCCCTGCAATGTATAAGCCATCTGAGGAGCAATCACAATATCTGTGTGCTACTGCTTCCTGTCGATTTCCACTGTCTTGCAGAGCTAAGCAATAGTTTTGGTTACTTTGTTTTTCTTTACTGAAAATGAAACACTGGTGGTATGACTGTACACTCTATTATTGTCAACAGATTAGAAAGTCCATGCCTAGATTTTACATAAGGGTATGCAATCAAAGACACAGCATGCAGACACACACGCACACATACACATACACACACACACAGATGCATACCAAAATATACAAGAAAACCATACAAATGCTAACTTGCAGATCTACAACAAAACACATAGGGCCCAATTACGAGTCTGGACGTTCGAGAAGCCAGACTCGTGGTGGTGTGGCTGTCTTGTGACTTCCACATTACGACTCTAGTGGTCATGCTGCGTTTGGACCGCCGACTCCACCAAGGAACCGGCGTTCGCTGGCGATGGCGTGGCGGTCCAGAGGCACTTATATGCTTGGCGGGACCACCATGGACCCGCCACACATATTACGACTTTGATAACAGGCACTAATTTCATGGAGCTCTTTCCTCCATGAAAATGGTGGCAGTGAGGAAAGAAAGGGCGCCATGCAGGGCCTCCTTGTGCCTTGCGCCTTGTGGATGCACAGAGGGGGGACAACATGTGCCCAGCCGCGGTCGGTAGGGGAGTACCTGCCGGGGCGGTGACGTGAGGAGGGGGAGGGGCAGGGTGGGGGTTAGTAACGTATGGATAATGGAGGTTTGCAGGTAAGTAAACATTTAAATAAATCAAACGAATTTTGTTGAGTGCACTGCATCCCCAAATGCAATGCAGTGCGCGCAACGAAATTCGTTTGATTTATTTAAATGTTTACTTACCTGCAAACCTCCATTATCCATACATTACTAACCCCCACCCTGCCCCTCCCCCTTCCCACGTCACCGCCCCGGCAGGTACTCCCCTACCGACTGCGGCTGCATGTGCCTCCCTGTGTGCATGCACAGACGGTCCAGCACGGAATGCACTTTTAAGTCCATTCCGTGCTGGAACTTCCTTCAATGTTCCAATTGTAGCCTAAGGGCTCAATTACAAGTTTGACGTGCAGCAGTGGGACCGCCCCACTGCCAAACCCACATGAGGACCGCCCTTGATAAAATTACTTTTTTTGTCGTTGGCAGGCAGTGCTTATTAAATAGGCACCGCAATGGGAACATCAAAGGAAGTTCAAGCATGCCATGAACTGAAAAGTCCATGCCATGCTGAAACTTCTGTCCGTGCACATGGGGGCGCATGTTGTGCCCCCCTTGTGTGCATCCACATGGCACGAGGCACCACTGTTTCATGGAGAAAAGACCTCCATGAAATCAGAGGCAGTGATGAAAGTTGTAATATGCCTGGCGGGATCCGACGGTCCTGCCAAGCATATAGATGCTTCCGGACTGCCGAGCCACCATCAGGGAATGATGGTTTCCTGGCCGAGTCGGCAGTCTCAACATGGCACAACCATTGCCGTGCCACCACAAGTCTGGTGGCCCTCGGACCGCCAGACTTATAATTCAGCCCTAAGAGCTATTAATGAACACACATAAATCAAAGTGCATTTAGGTTGTTTTACAGAAACCAATAAAACATACAGACAAATCCCATTGTTTATCAATCAAACTGTCAAGCAAAGGCACAAATCGGCTTGCAGGCATCACTGGACACACAGAAAACATTTGCCCTCAATAAGCATACACACGTGGAGTAGCTGGATTACACAAGCATATATTTGGATATTTTCCTATGTTTAAACTTTTGACAAGAGTCCCCATATCCAATGTATCAAGGACAATATGGAAATCGAAAACACAAGTACACACATGACATTTAAATTCAATTGATTTCTATACTAAAGCCCACAAGGCAAAGCAGTGATCTACTGAAAAATTGCCTTCTCTAAAACCTCCCTGCTCAGTTAATTAAATTAACTTTAGTTTTTGTATTACTGTATAAATTATTCCGATGATTCCTCCTGTATCATTCTGGTTGTAGAGGTGGGATATGAACATGCTACAATTTCATTCATTGCCTCTCAATTTCTATTGAAATAATCAACCATTTTCTCTATTTAAAGCCTATTATATATGATATTATAGTTTGCTGATTTATCTTTATGCTGGGGGGGGGGGGTCACATTATCCTAATATTAGCAAGGTTTATATTTTTCTTTTCAAACACGGGCAGGGATGGGCAAACCATATTACAATGTTCTTTTGTCAAATAATATCCTTCTCATAGTTTCCAGCTCAAAATCTAGATTGTAATCATGCTACAAGACTCTCAATTTTGTCTGCACACTATATTATTTTATCTACACAAATTAAGAAAAAATAAAACATTTCTAATGAATTGAAGTGGCCAATTATTACAGACATATTGATTTAAAACAATAAAGTCCATAAAAACAGAATAATTGGAGGTAGGAATGAATATATAATTAATGAGGCAAGAATGTGTGCAATTTCAAAAGGAGTGATGAACAGGAAAAGGAAACCTACTTTGGCCATCAAGACAAATCATTCTGTTTTTATCGAACTAATTAGTAATACGATTGCATTCTACAGATGTTGTATACATTGGAAAAATGTCTATTGCCAGCAAGCATAATTTAAGTTAGTCACTTTGGGGCTCATTACAATGTTGAACGGAGTTGCCTCTGACTGACATCACTGCGGTCTCTGTCTGACCAACCCCCAGTTGGTGGTCTCAACAACGCTATTACGAGGTGAACACACATGGTGCGGTGGCAAGCTCCCATTTCTCTATAGGAGCTTGTGTTGTGGACAGAAACCAGAGATCAATGGCTGATAAGAACTTGATTAAAAATATGCAAAATGTTTTCCTGTTATGTGGGCAGCATTTTTTTGCTCTTTTCCTTTTTTCGCCATACTTCAATATATATATCACAATATCCTCATTTATATTCTGCATAGAGATTCTGAATGCGTGGTTAACCTTTATTGTTAATTGTGTTAGCGGTGTTCTTATGATTGTCAGAGTTGGGGGGTTTTCATTTCATATGGGATACAAGTTATTCCTTTTGAATAAGCTGCTCACTTGGATTGATGCCTTTCAGTACGAATAGAGTGAACTTGAAACCTACTATTGTTTCAGAATGTATGCTTGTGGTTGATATTCTTACTGATTTTAATGCACTCATTGTTTCAGAGGTAGAGTCAAAAATCTTTATTCAGCTACATAATAGCCATAAAAGAGCAAATAAAACGATAAATGAATATGATAAAAATTTTAGCCAACATAATCAATACTCAAGTATTCAATTTACAACAATACTACAGAGCCGAACTCCAGAAGAGCTATACTTATAAACCATAAAACTAGTGAATTCATCATTTAAAAGAAGTAGGTGGCATAATGCAGGTTGACACTTTCTAATGTTTAAAAATCTTAATAATGGTTTTTGTGTCTCTGGTTAAGATAAAGATTACAGAAAAACATGAAGTGCAGAGTGCACTGTGCAGAAATTGAGTTACATGGACACAAATCTAATTTAGCATCACAATATGCGTCACTTGGGTACGAAACCAACAAGTGAGCAATTCCCATCCTGAACCTAATCAAGTAAAACATTTTGGCTTGGTTAAAATAAAAGGAAATATAAGATTCAATTTGTGGTGAGCTCTACAACCCTTTTTTGGCCATCTCCTGGCTGTCTCTTACATTCTTCAATTATAATAGGAAGTCATTTTTGAGCTTCTCTTTTTGAATTGTAGATATGTTTCAAGGTCTATTAAACAGTCTTGCAATCCCAACTTCTCCAGTTGATCTTGCTCATTGTTTATTTTGACTCTCTTTCTTCAGAACTTGAAATTTCTTTTCAGCCACATTTTTATCAATGTTGTTGTAGGAATTCCTGTAATTGGTTCCCTATTTTGAACAGCCATACTGCAATTTCATTATCAGCATCATACACTTTGAGTCATAGACCAATGAGCCAATATTTTGGATTGTTCCTGGCTACTCTTATTTTTGTCTAACACCTCATCAGAGCTCTTAATCAAGTACTCATTTACAGGGTTCCGATTTAGTGGTCTGATGAAAATTGGTAAATATAAATTAATTTATTTAAATCCTTGTATTAATAACAAAGTATACACTATTGAATATGCTAAAGTAGAGCCTATATTAACAGTTTATTAAAAAATTGCAGACCAATTTTACCTTCTATCCGCCTCCTTTTTCTGTATTGAAGAGCTGTCTAATGGAGATACTTATATTATAGTTAGATGAAAATGAACCTTTTTCTTCATAGGATGAAAGTAGCTTTCCAATACCAAGTATGCAGGGAGTTGAGGAGAGAAGATGATATGCTGATCAAGAAGGAAGAGAGGAATTGCGTAAGCTGCTTTTACCCTCCTCTTCAATAGTGTCAGATTGCTCAAGGGGGTGATTTAGATACTGATAATTACTTTAATTATAGTAAAAGTCCTGAACTTCATTGCATTTGTCTGTTTCTGATGGTTTTGATTTAAAATGTGCTTCCGAAAAATTTCATATGGATTTTGCAAGTGGAAAGACTTTCATGTGCTGGAGATGCACTGAGAATAGCCTAATGTTTGTGATTAATTTCTTTAGATTTCAGTGTTTTTTCTTTTTATGTTCTTGTTGGACCTAAAACCTATCAAATCAAAGAGAGTAGACAGATGGAGCTTTCATTAAATATGTTATTTTAAAAACCTTCAGTAAAATATCAGGGGCCTATTCTCGAAGGTAAATTACACTTGAGGGTAAGTGTGCTCTTACACTTTAAATAAACTTTACTACTTTGGATTATTCACAAAATCTGAGTGTAAAGTTACTACGAAGTGTAGACTTACACATCTCTGCCCCATTGAAAATGGGGTGGACCCAAACTTTCAAGTGTAAATGACTACTGCCAAAAATACAAAACAGTAGTAAGTTCAGCACCACACATCACTGATACTACAACACCTCCCATAGAAATCAATGGAGGTAGAGACTTTAAGAAAACAGTAAGATGGTTTAAGTTAAATGAATAATGTAAAAAGTAAAAATGTAAATGCATTCTATACATCATTTTAATATTTAATAATGTATAATTCTTTTTACTTTTTAGATAGGAATTTATTTTTTAATTTAAACTTCAGCCAAATAATTTTAATTTATTTTAATATATACAAATTCATTCACTTTTTTTTATTTAAAATTAGGTTATCAATGCTATAGCATTTTTGTTTTGTTCTACATTTAATGTATATATACAATTGATTTTTCAATAATTTGTAACATAAAACACTTATTTTAATGTTTCAAAATGTAATAAAAGTTTTCAATTCCCCCCATACATTACCATATAAGATCACCACTTGACTGTAGAGTCTCCCAATGGTGAAGTATAGGAAAATGTAAAAATGTGTCTTAATCTTCAAAAACCCTAGTAAAAATTGTCATGTTAGATATGATTGAATATTATATAAATATGTTTAATGTAGATCAAAAGATGAAAATGCGACATCACTAATACATTTATTTTTTATTTATTTTTAAATAATTTGAATATACAAAATTAAAGAAAAATTATTTTGAAGAAGTTTAAAATAACAAAAAAAACCTACATTGAAGAACCTTTTTTTCTAGTATTCATTCATATTTATTAAAGGTGATGATTAGAATAACCAAAAGGAATTTAATTATAGTTGATTAAAATTAAAATGTGATTCAAGATTATTTTCTCAATTTAAAGAAAGGTTGTTAAAATATTTTTTTGAAATATTAATTATGCATTATTGTAGTTATTCTTTAAGCATTATATTGCATTTATTTATATGTTTAACTATTTGAAATAATTGAATTGTATTTAACATTAATTCTTTTTCCTGTTTCCTATGATATTTTATTTTAAGCCCTTACCTCCATTATATTTATGGGAGTGTGTTGCATTACCAGTGTTTGGCCATGTGTGCTGCTGAAATTGTATCAACTCTAAGCTGGAGTAATTTATTCCTGTTTTAGGTCCCTTTTTGTCGGTAGTTCCTTTGGAAGTACAGTTTGTGAATAGGAATGGACTGCCTTGTTTGTGGGTGAGTGTTCCCTCCTTAAACTGCTTTCAAAACCATCCCTTAAACCCACCTTACTCCTCATATTCTTGTGTGTGAGGAATAGGGTATGCCCTGTTTTCAAACAAATGCCTTGTCACAACTGCAGTGTTCATGCAACCATCTTGAATCCAGGAAAGGGGAGTCAGAAAACTTCAAGGATTTCAAAGCGAATTCTCCGGAAACTTCACCTACTTCAAAGCTGGCACCAAGTATAAATAATGGACCCTCAAGCCCAACTGTTCAGTACACTCCTTGACCTGTGGCTACTACAGAGGAAGGTTTGCTCTGCTGCTCTGCTTTCAGAAGGTCGACTATCCTGCGGCCCTGCTTGCTAATAAGGAAAACTGGATCTTCACCCTTCAACCCAGGCTAAAGTGACTCCAAGGGTCAGCTGACTGACCTCCTGTTCTGAGCTGCTTGGACATAGCAAGCTCCAGAGGCCATGCGCTCTAGAAATCTGTAAACATAAACATAAACATCCCTTGTTGCAGATTCCTCCCCAACCCCTTCCTCCTCCTGTGAACCTCCCTTCTTGATTTACCCTAACATGACTTCAACTCAATCTATGTCCAGGTGACTACCTTCCATGGATCTTAATCTCAACCCACTCTTCCTTTCCTCACCCTCATCCCATCTGCCACACACAACCCCTATAACCTGCCATCCATCACTGGCTCTGCTCCCCTCCTTAACAGAGATTCAACAAGACCGCACTGCTTCATGCAGTCCCTCTAAATTACTTAATGCACCTTGGTACCCACAGCGATCTCTCAAGGACCCACCACTCCCCACCACAACTACTCACACAAACTTTATACAACTACCAAAAATCAGACTGGGATGCTCTTCATGATGAGATCTTGTGTCACCTGCGTTTTCTCACAGAAGAACTCCGAGAACTGAAGACCATTACTATCGAACATCTCCCCTTACTAAGAACACTTACCACACTAGGGACCCAACCTAGTGTCCTTATTGACACAGTTCCTGCGCCTGTTACACAAACCTTTCCCAAAACCTTTAAAACGTCACCCCTCCCAAATGCCTCCTCTCATCCCAGAAGAGTGAAGGATTATCTCTCAGCCAGTGACATCTTTAATCTACTCGTATCTTATTCCCTTCCTATAGTCTCTGATAAGTCCCTACCGGGTCAAATCCAAACTATCTACGCTAACCCTGACAGAGACGCTGTCTACAATTCTAGAGATATAAATAGCGAAAACCTCAAGCGGGTTAACATCCTCTAGACTCATACTCCCCAATTGGCTGACCAACTGAAATGCGTACCTTTCAACTGCAGATCAGCTAGTAAACATGCCACTGATATCTACGATCTCATTCTGACTAACGAGCTGGAGATCATTATTCTCACAGAAACCTGGCTAAATTGCTTTTCCTCTCCTACCCTTGACCCTTGACCTCCTAGTCCCACCTAGTTATGACATAATTTGTATGGACAGATTCGTGAAAAAAAACACCACTCCGATCTCCTGCGAATATCTATGTATCACCATATCATACAAAACCCACCCCGTCTGCAAATTACATACATTCTACAACCCCCGGAGACACTCTTTCCTTCATTGAGCATTGAACAAATGGTTTTAAAGCATACTTTAAAACCATCAACGAAATCAACCCCCAGCTTGGCAGCACACCAAAACGCCTGGTAGCCAGTCCCGCCCTGGCAAGGGCATTATGACGGCTGTGTGCAATGGGGTTCAAATATCTACATACAAAAATATCAAGTCAAAAATATTGATGTCAAAAATATTGACTTCCTATACTTATAATTAAAAGTAGAAAAATATCGGCAAATATTGATTTATGAATATATATATTAATTGAAATAGTAAACATTAATTACATTAAATAATAATTATAATATAATATAACACAAATTTGTATTTTCAAAAAATAAAACCAAATATATGGATGCAGAAAGAAAAACGGCAGTTGCGGGGTTATTCCAGCCTCGCTCTGGGCTTCAGGCACTGTCCTCGTCGCCCCTGTCTAATGGATTTCCGCATTTGGAGGCTGAGGCGTCATAGGGGAGCTGAGGAGGCTTCAGTGTGGACATGTAAGCTGCCCAACAAAACACCACATTTTCGTTTTGTTTCATGGACTCACTTTGCTTTTATCCGCACTCAAGCACAAGGGAACCCACGATTTTTCCACCCCCACCACACCAATCTCATCAGCCCACCAACAAGGGACTCTGGGACATGTAGTCTTTCCCACTACGCGGGATGCTGCACAGGTGTGCTGTTACCATCGCAATTGGGGGAGGTGCAGACTCGCTACTCCGGGTCTTATGAGAGGAGGAATCCACAGCTGAGTGACATTATCCTGTGGAAGCTTCAGGCGCTGAAGACGGCATAACAACAGCCAGAAATGCATCCGCCTTAACCTGCAATAAAGCTTCCAAACGTTTCCCCTGGGTCTCTGCTCTCTCTTTTCCAGGAAGGAGAATATACCGCATATATATATATATATATATATATATATATATATTTCCCTATATCTAATTTAATAATATTGTTAAATTAACATTTTTTATTTATATTATAGTTTAAAACTTTTTTAATGTAATAATATAAAAAAGAAATATATATACATATAAACAATAACATAAACATTTTAAAAAACAAACCATTTTAATTACAAATAAAAAATAAAATTAAGTAAAAATAACATTTTCTACAAAAAAATAACATATTAAAACTATTAATAATTATAATTTAAATAACCAAAACATATTAATGTAAACCTAAACATTATAAAGTAACCTACAAAATTCATTTATACACTATTCCCACTACAAAATTTGTACAAGAGTACCCAAAGTTTCGTACTCAGGAGATGTTAAATGTACAAGTCCCACTACACTCAATGCAACAGTAGAGAAAGTGTTAGATTGTGGAGAGGTAAAATGAACTATTCCCAGTCCACTCAGTTCAACTGTAGGGAAAATGTTGGATTGGGGAGGGGTAACATTTACTATGCCCACTCCAGTGAGTGCAACAGTAGGGAAAGTGTTAGATTGCAGAATGGTGGTAAAATGTACTATTCCCACTCCAGTCAGTGCAATATTAGGGAAAGTGTTGGATTGTGAAGGGGTAAAATTTTATATTCCCACTCCACTCACTGAAATAGTAGGGAAAGTGTTGGATTGTGGAGGGGTAACATCTATTATTTCCACTCCAGTCAGTGCAACAGTAGAAACAAACATATTCTCTTCAACACAATAAAATAATTTCAAAAACTTAGTAAACAAAAAAATATAAATATGCTAAAAGAATACAAATATATTTTATAATAACAATTAGATAAAATAAATACATATATTGTTAAATACATATAAATAACTACAAATATTATCATAAATAAAATACAAAAACATTCTTTTATGGAAAGAAATATTTTTATTTATAAATTATTTATTAACAAAACAATATGTCTTAAATCATTTTACATTAGTTACTTCCAACCTTATACCCCTACAAAACTCAACACACTAATTATTATTAATGAGAAATTCATTAATAAATAAATATAAATAATTTACTTCCCACAATATACCCCCAAAACATAAAAACACTCCTAAAAATGTACAGAAAAGTATATACACAATTAAGAATAGTTATTATCAATGTAATAATTAATAGCAATCAAACATTAATGAATACCTTATTACAATTAATTACTTAGAATTCATAGCTGTACTAACTATGCATATGTGCTAACCAGTGTACAGAACCATTGAAGCAGTCTTGGCATGCCAAATGCGGCACTTGCCATGTAGAGTGTCTGATGTTGTCAAGGGATAATCAAATACTTATCCAAGGCCTTGTTTGTGTATGTACACCCATACCAGCATTTGTGTTGTTTTAGACAATGGCTACACATCAGATAAAATTTCATAGTAAGTGTAAGACTGTTGAGACTGCATACTACATAATAATCATATTTCCATGCTTAGGTATGGATAGATCCATTGAGACAGTCTCCCATCTTCACTTGCAGACTGACATTGGAAGATGACTATGTTGCAATGTCAGGAAACACTGATTGCAGTAATGCTGAAGATGAGGATTGGTGGGTAATGAAGTGTATACTTTCCAAAATTGTGAAAGACATCAATGTGTAAGTAAATTCAGAACATCATAGTGATGTTACACATATTTTGGCTCAAAAACATCAAATTGTTCATTGAGATCAAAGGAGAAAAAAGTCTGCACTTGCTTCATGTAGTTACATGCTCTGTTATGAATTGTACATCAACTACATAATGTTAGGCCTTCTATTTCAGTGGACTCAGCTTGCTGGCCAAGAACATCAGGAACAGGACTAGGGGCATTGTGGGACATCCTGGGGGTTGGCAGCCACAGCCTCTTTCCGCCAGTAAAGAGGATAAGGAGGAGGGACCTAAAACATCAGCAGGCAGGGGTTGTGCACCCTCCAGGATAGAGCATACAACAATTGCAATAGACTGGGTGGAGGCTGAAGACAATGTGTCGGGGCACCGATCCAGACACCTCCAGCAAAGGGGGAGGAATTTGAATCTCCCCGACACACAAGAACTTTACACAGCTAAGGTGTCCCCAGAGATGGTCCTATCACCACCTGGGCCTGCCACCGACCCCTCCTTAACTCATGAGGCCAACATTCCATCAGAGCCTCCAGCTTCACCCCAAGCCACTGGTCCCCCTCCAAGTTGCTGTCAAGATGAAATGAGGGAAAGCTCTGCTCCCTACACCCACAACCCTCATGTGAGACCCAAACCCTTCCCAGTATTGTCACTCATGTAGCTGCATCCCAGGAAGTGATGATGACATCTGATGGGCAGCCAAATATGTCCTCTTGGATCCTACTATAGAGCTGTGATAAACTGCATAGGTTCTGAGAGGAACATGCAAGAGACATGGCCACCCTCAATGCCACCATTACTTCCTTGGGTGCAGCCATGTTGTCTGTCTTGGCACAGTGTCCCTCCCAAACCACCCTAAGTGTGTGATCCTGTACATCTACCCACACTGTTTCCCCTTGTGCACCTAGGGGCAGATTTATGATAACTGGCGCATCCCCTGGGATGCGCCAGTTATTTTGCGCCGCTGCTCCGCCACCCATGGTGCGCCGCATTTACAATGCGGCGCACCATGGGGCAAAAACGGCAGAGATGCGTGACGCATCTGTGCCGTAAAGGTGGCGCATTGCTGGAGTTGTGTCGCAAGCGCGACACAGCTCCAGCAAGGCTCGGGGGTGCCCCATCTTTACAATGCTGCGTCAAGACCTACGCCTGCTTCAAGCAGGCGCAGGGTTTTGACGCAGCATTGGCCTGAAAGTGACTGAGTGAAATCTTATAGATTTCACTCAGCCACTTTTGCGAGGCGCACCTGCCCCGGAACGCCCACCCTGCGCCGGAACGCCCACAAGTGGCGCAGGGCTTTACAACGTGACGCATCTGCCTAGATGCGTCACGTTGTAAATGGGTCGTAGGGATGCACCACGTTTACGCCGCAGTTGCGTGACGCAAACATAAATCTGCCCCCTAATATTTTTAACTTCCATGGGGTGTCTGGTCCTGCAACGGCCAGCTAGGAAGAGGCTATAGAGGCAGAGAATCTCCACATCGTGGAAAAGGAGGATGACTAATGACTGGACTATGTTTGAACTATGGACAATTTGCTTACCCATTGTATATTAACTGGTTCCCCTTATGTTTTCTGATGTGGTTTATGCATTTTGCCCAACTCCCTCCAATTTCCCCTACTCATTCTGTATAAAGCCCATTATTTGATTTGCTTTCTGCCCTTACAATGGACTGTTATTTAATTGCATTTATTTTTACAAGATAACATATAAAGTATTTTTTGGAGCAACATATCCGTCTGTTGTGGTTAATTGTATATGCTGGATTCAAAGTATGGAAGTATACATCGGGAGTAGTTTAGCTATGCTTTCTACATGATACCTTGTTACACAGATGGTCCTAAAAATCAGCATGTCTCACTCACACACATTTATCTCCATATCTATGGCCTTCCACAAGGGTAACCAATTGACCTTCATCACATATTACTCAACTCAGTATTCGCCTTTGAGGAATATATTTTAATTGGCATGTATTGTGGGTAACATATTTTACAGTGATCATGGGGGATTTCACTTGTGACTTCGCAATTGTGATAGTGAGGATCACTATTAGTAAGTGTATTATTATTATTTATTTTGTAGAGCGCATAGTCACCCAGAGGTATCCCAGCGCTACGAACCCTAACTCTGCATTTCAGCGGGCCATGGAGGAGACAGAAAGTGAAAGGGGGGGGAGTGGAGGGGGGGGGTGGGGAAAGAGAGTCAGAATAGTGGGAGGGCAAGAGCACTAGGGAAAGAGATGCGTCTTTAGCTGCTTCCTGAAGCGCAGATATTGTGATTCACGTCGTAGGTCGCGGGGGAGCGAGTTCCACAGGCGTGCAGCTTGGACCGAGAAACGTCTTCCTCCTGATCGAGCTTTCTTGAATCTAGGGGTGTTAATAAAGTTTTCTGTGTCTGAACGGAGGGATCTTATAGCTTTATAGGGGATGATGAATTTACTAAGAATTGGGGGGCTTTGATTTTGCAGTGATTTATGGACTAGGCATAAGGCCTTGAATTTGACTCTCTCCTTTATGGGGAGCCAGTGGAGGAGTTTGAGAGCAGGTTTAGCAGAGGTTCTGGCAGGGGTATTTGTGATAATCCGGGCCGCAGTGTTCAGAATTCTCTGAAGCTTGTTAAGAGTCGTTTCAGGAGCGCCTAGATAAATCACATTACTGTAATCAAGCCTCGATATTATTAGGCCTTGGATTAACAGTTTTTGTGAGTTGAAGGGTAGGAGGGGGAGGACTTTCCTAAGGGATTTCAGGAGTCCAAAGCAAGTCCCGGCTACCTTCTTTGCCTGTATAATGAATGAGAGATCAGTGTCGATCCACACCCCCAGACTTTTTACCTCTGCTTTTTGGTCAGGGGGAGGACCTAAACAGGCTGGCCAGATGTTCGGGGAGAGTGAAATTCCTTTCGGGCCAAGAAGAAGGACCTCGGTTTTCGTCCCATTTAGCTTTAGGGCTGACCTATTCATCCAGCAATGAACCTGCGTGAGGCAGTTATATAGGTCAGCTGTATGTTGTTTGGGGTGGGACAAGGACACCACTAGTTGTGTGTCGTCGGCGTAGCTGACGACGCTCACTCCGAATGGGGTGATGACCTCCTCCAATGTGGACATATAGATATTAAATAATGTGGGGCTCAGGGAGGAGCCCTGAGGCACACCACATTGGAGGGGCATTTCGGAGGAGCGGGCGTTCTTTTCCCAGATCTGGTAGGTCCGTTGGGATAAAAAGGATGAAAGCCAGGATAGGGCTGGGCCTTCCACACCAACTCTTTTGAGTCTTTCAATGAGGAGTTGGTGGTTAACGGTATCGAACGCCGCACTTAGGTCGAGGAGGATCACTGCCACTGATCCTCCCCCATCCAATAGTGTTCTGGCCTCCTCTACCGCTGCCAGGAGGGCGATGTCAGTGCCCTGTCCTGGTCGGAAGCCCGTCTGGGAACTTTTTAGTTTGTTGTTGACCTCCAGAAACTGCGAGAGCTTCCTGTTGACCAATTTTTCAGCAATTTTGCTGACTCCTGGGAGTAGGGAGATGGGCCTGTAATTAGCTAAATTTTCAGGGTCAAGGAATGGTTTCTTTAATAAAGCTTTTACGACGGCCATCTTCCAACTCGGGGGTACAGCTCCTTGTTGGAGTGAGGCGTTGATCAGGTGAGTAAGGGAGGGGATGATCGTGGGGGCTACCTCCTTAAGGATCCGGAGTGGGACGGGGTCTCTGGGAGATCCGCTCTTCATGGATTTAAGCGTGTTTCCTACTTCTTCTGTTGAAACTTGACCCCACGAAGAGAGACAGGTGGGTGAAGTAGGGCACGAGAGAATGATTTCTTCACACGGACTCGAGGGGGGAATTGAGTCCAGAATTGTTTTGATTTTGTCATGAAAGAAATTAGCCAAGAGTTGGCATTTCTCCTGATCGACTTTAGGATCGGAGGGGTGTCCCGGTCCCTGTTCTGGAGTTTTTAAAAGCTCTTTAAGGATGACATAAGATTCCTTGCTGGAACATCTCGCTTTCTCTATTCTCTCCTGGAAGAACACGCTTTTGCGTTTTCGGATGGCAGTTTTATAGGCTAGAAGAGACATAGAGTAGATGTTTTTGTTAATTTCCGATTTGTCTCTTCTCCAGGAGCGTTCCGTTTTCTTGCACTCCTGGCGCATAGCTTTTAGCTCTGGGGTGTACCATAAAGCAGAAGATAGTCTTTTAGGATGTTTGAAGGTCGCAGTTTTTGGGAGCAGTGTGTCTAGGGATGAGGTGATCCACTCATTAAACTGCTTGTCCGCCATAGTAGGGTCGGAGGAGAGCTCGGGGATGGAGTCTGTAAGGGCGGCGGCCCAATCTTCAGGTACCAGTTTGCGCCATCGTCGGTCCATTACCTGAATTTTAGAGGTTAGGGGAGTCGTATTGGGAGTTACCCAGGAGATTGGGACCAAAAAATGGTCGGTCCATGGGAGGGTCACAGGTGGTCTAGTGGTCATGGTTACTATATTGGTGAAGATGGGGTCCAATAGGTGTCCCTTCTCATGGGTGGGCTCGTTGTTCACCAGATGGATATTTAGTGTTGTTAGGTCTTGCTGGAGGTCGGAGGCTAGCCGATCCGTAGGATCCGTGAAATGGAGGTTTATGTCACCTAGCATAAGAAAGTTGGAGGTGGACGAAGCTAGTTGTGACACTGATTCAATGACGGTGTTAATAAAATTCCCAGGAACACCTGGGGGGCGATAGATCAGTAGCCCTGCCAAAGAGTGAGCCGGGGAGGTTTGGATGGAGAATTGACAGCTCTCACAATCCTCGATAAAGGCGTTGGAAATTCTGCAAGTGAATTGTTCCCTGAAGATTATGGCTATCCCCCCTCCTCTCCCTTTGGGTCTGTGTAAAGCTTGACAAAGATACCCTATGGGAAGGGCCATAACGATGTCCGAGTCGGTGCTATCTGATAGCCATGTTTCCGTTAAAAACAGTAGGTCGAGATCCTGATCTAGAATTAATAGATTAATTTCGGTCGCATGTTTAGGGAGGGAGAGGCAATTCAGAAGTCCCATCTTCAGTGCGGGTTTTGTCAAGTTCAGGGGGGTAGAATTGCAGCGTAAACAATTCGTAAAGGTGTTACCTTCAGTATGCGTGTGATAGCAGGCCAGAATTTCCTTAGGTTGTAGGGCGCGCAAAGCATCTCCCGTATACATCACTCGATCTTGAAGGCCACCAGGCAGAGTCGCTAGGCCTGGGGCCGGCTGGGCCCGGACGGGCCCAGACGGGCTTGCCTTTGGCGCGCCTTCGGCGCGCTGACGGCGCGCCCGCTGCGCCCGTCCGCTGCGCTCCCTGAACTGACACATAATTTAATTACGGAAAAGGAAAAAATAATTGCTCGGAGGTGGGCGTGGCCACCGGAAGGGGGCGTGTCCTTGTTTCCACGCTGCCGGTAATGGCGGGTGCGCGTGAGTCCTGGGTTCCACAGCGATAAGATCGGCTGTTTCCCAGTGACAGGTGAGTGGAGGGGCAGAAGTACAAAGTGATTCTAAAAACACAGATTCAACAATTTTTTAAAAACAAGATCAATCAAAATGTATTGTTAGCGACGCTCCCGGCTTCCGCCTCAGGAGAATTAGGGTCAAAAGTGCGACTCTCGTAGTCAGGGCGCTCTTTTATTGGATTTGCTCGGAGGTGGGCGTGGCCACCGGAAGGGGGCGTGTCCTCGTTTCCGCGCTGCCGGTAATGGCGGGGTGCGCGTGAGTCCTGGGTTCCACAGCGATAAGATCGGCTGTTTCCCAGTGACAGGTGAGTGGAGGGGCAGAAGTACAAAGTGATTCTAAAAACACAGATTCAACAATTTTTTAAAAACAAGATCAATCAAAATGTATTGTTAGCGACGCTCCCGGCTTCCGCCTCAGGAGAATTAGGGTCAAAAGTGCGACTCTCGTAGTCAGGGCGCTCTTTTTTTGGATTTGCTCGGAGGTGGGCGTGGCCACCGGAAGGGGGCGTGTCCTCGTTTCCGCGCTGCCGGTAATGGCGGGGTGCGCGTGAGTCCTGGGTTCCACAGCGATAAGATCGGCTGTTTCCCAGTGACAGGTGAGTGGAAGGGCAGAAGTACAAAGTGATTCTAAAAACACAGATTCAACAATTTTTTAAAACCAAGATCAATCAAAATGTATTGTTAGCGACGCTCCCGGCTTCCGCCTCAGGAGAATTAGGGTCAAAAGTGCGACTCTCGTAGTCAGGGCGCTCTTTTATTGGATTTGCTCGGAGGTGGGCGTGGCCACCGGAAGGGGGCGTGTCCTCGTTTCCGCGCTGCCGGTAATGGCGGGGTGCGCGTGAGTCCTGGGTTCCACAGCGATAAGATCGGCTGTTTCCCAGTGACAGGTGAGTGGAGGGGCAGAAGTACAAAGTGATTCTAAAAACACAGATTCAACAATTTTTTAAAAACAAGATCAATCAAAATGTATTGTTAGCGACGCTCCCGGCTTCCGCCTCAGGAGAATTAGGGTCAAAAGTGCGACTCTCGTAGTCAGGGCGCTCTTTTATTGGATTTGCTCGGAGGTGGGCGTGGCCACCAGAAGGGGGCGTGTCCTCGTTTCCGCGCTGCCGGTAATGGCGGGGTGCGCGTGAGTCCTGGGTTCCACAGCGATAAGATCGGCTGTTTCCCAGTGACAGGTGAGTGGAGGGGCAGAAGTACAAAGTGATTCTAAAAACACAGATTTAACAATTTTTTAAAAACAAGATCAATCAGAATGTATTGTTAGCGACGCTCCCGGCTTCCGCCTCAGGAGAATTAGGGTCAAAAGTGCGACTCTCGTAGTCAGGGCGCTCTTTTATTGGATTTGCTCGGAGGTGGGCGTGGCCACCGGAAGGGGGCGTGTCCGTGTTTCCGCGCTGCCGGTAATGGCGGGGTGCGCGTGAGTCCTGGGTTCCACAGCGATAAGATCGGCTGTTTCCCAGTGACAGGTGAGTGGAGAGGCAGAAGTACAAAGTGATTCTAAAAACACAGATTCAACAATTTTTTAAAAACAAGATCAATCAAAATGTATTGTTAGCGACGCTCCCGGCTTCCGCCTCAGGAGAATTAGGGTCAAAAGTGCGACTCTCGTAGTCAGGGCGCTCTTTTATTGGATTTGCTCGGAGGTGGGCGTGGCCACCGGAAGGGGGCGTGTCCTCGTTTCCGCGCTGCCGGTAATGGCGGGGTGCGCGTGAGTCCTGGGTTCCACAGCGATAAGATCGGCTGTTTCCCAGTGACAGGTGAGTGGAGGGGCAGAAGTACAAAGTGATTCTAAAAACACAGATTCAACAATTTTTTAAAAACAAGATCAATCAAAATGTATTGTTAGCGACGCTCCCGGCTTCCGCCTCAGGAGAATTAGGGTCACATTAGTATTTACTGTGTTGTTGCCGAGGTGTGAGTGGGTGTGGTGAATCTACCTGTACAGATGGGGAGGTGCCTGGACAGGGCATGAGGATGCCTGTACAGGTAGGGGAAGGGCCTGGCCGGGGGGGGTGAGTGCCTCTATAGGTGGCAGAGGTGCCTGTACATGAGGTGATGGTGGCTGTACAGGGTGGGGGATATGACTTGGCAGGAGAGGGATATGACTATGCAGCGGGGGGCATGTGTAAGGGGGGTGGTGTCTATGAAGGTTGAGGGGGTTGCCTGTGCAGGTTGTGCTACAAGTAGCTATGTGTGATGCGGTGCAGGTTGATGTGTTGGGTCCCGTCCATGTGTTGACTGTGAAGCAAGACTTTGGATCAGTTTCAGTATGCCCTTTATCATCTTCATGGCGAAGGCTTGGTGTCATGCACTCTCTTCCATAAGAATGGCTATGATGTCATGTATCTTCTTTGACATGTCTTGTCAAGATTCATCCATCCTGTCCAAGACATGGGTCAGTGTGTCAACCATTTGTGGGAATCAGTGGATTGCCTGTACTGAGTTTGACATGTCAGACAGAGTAGCTCCTATGGCACGAATGTCCTGCTTCTCATCAGCCTGTTTTGTTAGCAAGAATTGTCCTCCTACTGGCCACAATGACCATATGCCTGCCCCCTTAGGCATGGGACAGCCTCGGAATCGACCTTCAGGTCAACCAGCGGGGGTTGGCAGTTGGGAGGCTGTGGGGAGGAGATTGGTGCCTAAGGGATACCTGCACCTCACCAGGGTTGGTAGGTCCCTCAGATGGCGAAGCAAAGGCCAGCAATGCACTGTTTTGTGAGGATTGTGTAGGGGAACCAACATATCTGACCTTGATGTGAGGGCTGTGAGGGGTTGATGGTTGTATTGGGGTAGGCAAATTATTTTGCCTGGTTGACTGAATGATGGGCAGGCACTATACTTGCCAGAGCAGGTGTGGGCTTAGATTTTTTGCCCAGTGGGCCAACAATGGTGGCCAGGGAATCAGGCTCTTAATCCTCTGGAAGCAGTACCAGATCTTCTTCATCCTCCTCTACTTCCTCCTCATCCTCCTATACTTCTTCCTCCTCACCCTCTTGTACATTACTGGCAGCTGATATGGCTGCTTGGAAGAGGAGTGGGTTCTCCCCTTGAATGGCCCTTCGCAGACCACTGGTGGATGGTTCTTTTTGCTGAAGTGACTCATCATTCTCAGCACCTGAAAGACAGAGTTTGCAACAGGATAAGTATTTGACTTAGTATATCATGAAGTGGAACACAACGGTGAGTCAAATGATCTGTGCATCAACGGATGTTCAACATGAGACCTGATTTGTGTACACCTACACATGACATCTCACCCCATAGCATTGAGGTGTTCAATGCAGATGTGCAATGCAAAAGCAAACTCACCAGCTCCAATTACAGCTCTGTGTGGTATTGACATCCCCTGTGATGTCAGCTGCTGTACCTGGCTCCTACAAAGTGTAGCAGAAGATGTGGCCCTCGATCCTGTAGCTTTAAAAAGAATAATTATGAATCATTTTATTGAGCAATACAACAAAAAGCACAGCAAGACAGATCATCAGTTGTTTACATACAGGTACAATGTAGTTACTCTCCATGCACTGCCCCAGGAGCATTTTATCATCTTGGTACCTCCCCCTCGATATTAAATAAGTCTTGCATTCTTGAATCGCAGTGATGGAGTTCCACTATAGGGGACCAGCATATTTCACCCATATGTACATTCCAGGCCCCCCACTTACGATCCCATTTTTTAGGACATTCTCTGTGTTTAAAAACATCCTTCTCCGCAATCATGGCTCTATCCATATTTGCAACCCATCCTGCAAGTGTTGGTGATTCTCCCACTCCCCATTTTTGTGCAATGTTTCACTTAACTAGGGCCCATCCTAATGAAACCCAAGATTTCTCAGTTTGGGTTAGATCTGGTGCCTCCCATATGTTTAGTAGGCATCATTTTGGTGTGGCAATTATTTTTGTTCCCCCCTGCTCTCTCCATTTGCTTCTTGACTTCTTTCTAGTTCACTTGGGCAACTGGACATTCCCACACTGTGTGAAAGAAAGTTCCCTCCTGTTTGCACTGCCTAAGGCAGTATGTATCAAGTCTCCTACCCATCTTGACCAGAACTCCTGCGGCAAGGTAGACACGCTGCAGAATTTTGAGTTGGAAAAGCCTCAGTCTCATGGGAATGGCTATTTCCCTAGAGGAGGTCAGAGTATCTAGCCAATCGTCCTCCTCTCATTTGCCCAGGTCAGTTTCCCATTTCTGCCGCAAGCGCACTAACAGGTCAGGTCTGTTATTGATCAGTTTTTTGTAGGTTAGGGATATGGCCTTCTTGGTCATAGGGTCTAGTATTAGTCCATCCTCAAGAGGTGATGCTTCGGGAAGTGGGCCAACCCCCGGTATCGCTGTTTTAAGCGTGTGACTGATCTGCAAATATCTGAATATTTTGGATTGTGCAAGTTCATATTCCTTCTGAAGATCAGCAAATGTGGCCAGCCCTCTTGTGTTCCACATGTCCCCGACCGTAGATATACTAATCAGATCCCACTTGTCAAACCCAGGACAAGCACTCAGTTGGCCCAACTATTCCGGTTTCCAGAGCGGAGTTGCATGTGTAATTTGGTTATGCCAACCGAGTCTTTTGATAACCGAGTGCCAAACTTCAATTGTGCAGACTGTAGGCCCAGTTAGGTCCAGCTTCTTTGTGTGTGTGTTAAGTGCTCTGTGGTACCCTACCCGTCCCAGAAGCCACCAATCTGTATGGAAACTCGGGTCACCCCGAGAGCCGTGGCCCCAGTGGTTGACTACCACGAGTCTCGGTCCAGCAGCTTGAGAAGGAAGAAGCACCATACTTAGGGGCCGGTTACAATATGGCCCACAATGGCACTGACCAAAGGGCCGCATCATACTGGGCCTGTCGGTTTACTCTCTGACCGCCTAACAAAGATATAGGCGGTCGGAAAGTAAACCAGCCGGTCATTCTGGCTGGCTTCCGATGGGCTCAGCAAGACCATCTGCCAGTCTGGCCTGTAATCTCAAAGGGTGGCTCTTTCCACCCTTGAGATTACTATCACGGTTTCCAACATGGTTTCCATACCAGTCGGTCCAACATGGAAACCATGTACAGAGCACATTTGGGGGCCCGCAGCAGGGTCCCTTTTCGTGTACACCCTCTTGTTGGGGTCTGAGGAGGCACCTATGGTGCCCCTGTTGATTACTGCACCCTCTGTTAGGTAATTTGAGGTGCCTGCCACAGGGTGCAGAGATGAACCACACTTTTATTTGCCTATGAGTGCATGCATTCCAGCCGGTTTTCTGCCATTATGCATGCTCCCACAGTGAAATATAGGAATACGAAAAGTGTTTGGTCAAATCTTAATGAGGAGGTCGGGACCGCCACCCGGGTGTCAGTCGGTCCCATGACCGAGTTGGTGTCAGTCGGAAGTGATTACGTCCGACATAATAAACCCCACAATGTTCTGCATGAATTATATGTGAACATGCACACTTGAAACAGCCATCACTGATTATGTAAGGAACATTTTACACACCAACTTCAGGAAGTCCTGCCAGCAGTTGTAATGTGACATACATGTCCATATTTAAGTGCAACAGATGATGGCAATGATTTTATATGTATGTGTCATAGCTATTGACAAGTGATATGCAATTTACGAGTGGGGGCTGCATGTGGCCCTCCTGATCTTTACATGCGGCCCCCTGGTCAACAGCAGCATTGGGCAGCTGTTAACTCAACACAGCACTGCCATTAATCAGGTATCACATCAACAGGTAAACGTGTATTTGAAGGTTACTGATAGTTAAAGGAAGGAAGTAACTAGAATATCCTGCACCGTCTACCTTTGAATACAGCTTCATTTTTAGGGGCACCATGCATCATAAGTATGATATGGTCTCTTCAAAATTCTAAAGGAGTGTTCCCCAACATGCAGACATGTTTCACCCTTGCACATCAGATCATATCAGTGCATTGCAGAGTACAATTTTAATATGTATAATTATCAACCAAGATTTGGGTAACATTCAATGTCCCCGTCACCATGCACATTATCTATTTCCATTTACCGGTGTTAGGTGAATACACCAGCAGCGATGGGCCACGGTTTGGGACTTAGGTGTTGGAATTTGAATTTTAAATTACAAAGGATTCTGGGACTTGTAGTGCAATGGAAAAAATGAGATACACGAGGGTCTGACTCACCAGGCAATTTGCACATGCTTAGAACAGCATCCATAGTCACATTTGTAGTGTATCATTTATCATTTAGTGTCATTGTTATGATCATCACAAATTACCTGGCGCCACACTGAGGTCATCACTCAAAGGCACCCCATGGAGCACGTGGGGTGCATGGTGGAGAGGATATACCTCTCAAATTGGGTTAAATGGAGGCAGGTCCAGTTTGTCTACCAGGGAGAACACTGGCCATCTCGATCCTGCTGTACTTCTACTTCACCCGCCTCATTTCACCCTGCCACTTCTTGATGTTTGTGGCAGTATGGACATCCTTCCCCAATGCAGTGACTGCAGTAGCCAAATGCTGCCCTAAGGCTGCCTTCTGTGTGACACTGCTGCTGTGGGGGGGGGGGGGGGGGGGGGTAGACCATGCAGTCTTTTGTGGGCCTCACTATAAACTTGATTATCATTGTGATCTCCTCCTCAGTATAATTCTTCTTCCTCCTCAAGTACAGCATGGTGGAGGCAAGGTGCAGATCAGGCAGGTGAAAGTCAGTGTGGCAAAACCAGGGCCTTGATTGTGTGCTGCATTAACGTGGTTTGTAGTGCTGGGATTGCAAGTTGTGTTGATAGTGTTCAGGTGTATGTAATTACACTTACTTCAGCCGAAAGCAGAATCTCCTACCTGAGTGTGGAGATTCCACCCCTAGAGTGGAGATTCTGCCCCCGAGTGTGGACCTAAAGATACTACTCGGAAATGCCCGTTGTGAATACTGAAAGTTTTAAACTTAGACTTTTATTCTAGGTTTACCTTTGTGAATACTGAAAAGTAATAAACGTATACAAAAGTGTAAATTTACCTTTGTGAATCAGGCCCTACGTCTTTAACTATCATTAAAATAGGCATGTGCCTAAACCCTGCTCTTTGGAATAGATATAGTTTGTTATCCAAAGATGTCGATCATATACAATGTCACCATTGCTGTAAAAGAGAGAAGTTGGAAGCTCAAATCAGAAATTCTAAAACATACACCTGATTAGGATGGTGGTCGGTTAATCTCCGACCGCTAGTCCGGGGCTTACCGACCAACATCCTTGGTTTGAACTGAAGTCTGACCCCCGTATTTCAATGACGGCGGTCGGAGTCCAAAATGGCCAGTGAATCCGACTGGCTTCTGATGGGCTCAAGGAGCCTGTCGGTCAGTCAGAACCGCTGCATAATCCCTTACAGATGGTGTTTCCGCGGTCAGGATTATAATTTTGGTTTCCAACAGGCTTTCCATGTCAGGCTTTCTGACATGGAAAACCTGTTGGAAAGTGACTTTAGGGGCCCCTAGCAGTTCCCCCCTCCTTCCGCGGCCTCCGGCTGTGTGCCGGTGGTGTAAATCCCTGCACCATGTGGCAGGCAAAGAGAGGTGCCTGCCACAGGGTTCAGGGATTTACAGTAACTCTAATTTCTCTATGCGAACTTGTGCTGCGGCCAGTTTCTGACCGCCGCACAAGCTCCCGTTAGGAAATGGGAGTTTGTGATCACACCATGTGCGTCACATCATAATTGTGGTTTCAGACCGCTGACCTGAGGACAGTCGGTTCTGAAACCCCAGAGATGTCATCGGAGGCAACTCCAACCAACATCATAATATGGTCCATAACATTAAAAACACTATGCATCACATTGTTCAACATTGAGGGTGTGGTGCTTCATACAGACGGGACTAGCTTTTTATGTTACAGTTAACAATTATCTGCCATGTTACCAATCTCTCCCTTCTTTCGAGCTAATAGAGCCAAAGCAGAGGAAGAGAAACACATTTACCCAGGATACCTCAATTTGGTCAAGGGATCCTTTGCATTTTAACCCTTCGGTCTAGTGACAAATACAGCAAAGTAACCACTCAGAGCAAACATAATGCTTTGAAAGCATGAAGGGAGTTAACATTCACAATGTAACCAGAGATTCTACAACCTGTTAATTACCTGGCATTACTGCATTTAAAAAAAATCATAATAATAAGTAATCATGATCAGATTGGAGTGAGTTGTAAGCAAGAAGCCAAAAAAATAAAAGGGAAAGATAATAGATTTGGCAAACACTCCCACTGGTCAATGTACAGGGACACCACAGCTCTCTGATACAGAGAGACTACGACTGGCATAACAGAACTTTATTTCGGCAAGCTACCATAAAGAACAAATAACAAATATAACAACAGATGTATGATACACCAATATATAAATGCATGATTAAAACAATCAACATAAGATGAAGTTAAATGCCATAAAAAAGTACAGTAAAAAAGAGAGAGAAAAGATGGAAACATTTCAAAATACATTACTTTCAACTCACCGACCAGAGGGGAAAATCTGAAGTCTAGGCTCCTGCTTTAGTTAAAATGTTGTGCAAATTTAAGCAAAGTGCCAAGTCGTCCCCACAGTCATAAAATGCAACAATGACAAGAATAAAAAGCAAATAAGTAGCAGCACAATACCAAATGAGCAGGGAGTTGACATTATATTGGCTCAACCTCAATAACTCTTATATTTGATAATGACGGGCTAAGGCTTTGGCTGATGCCCCACATAAGGTATCTAAACCTAGAAACAGCAAAAACTGTTAGTTGGCTTGTATCCGTTTGCAAAATCCTGTAGGCTTCCACGTGCTGTTGTTAAAATAGAAATGTTTATGCTTGCGCATTATCCTATGTAAGTTAGCATTTGCGGCACCATTTTCTATTCAGGCGCCATTCTGAATCATGATCAAAACTAATCCTTCGCTATTTCTGAGACAAGGCCTCTGTTAGGTTTTGTTTCTCCAAGGTTGGGTTTTGCTTTACTAATGAATAGACTGTTCTTATTAGCGCATACCTTTCTCACTAGATAGAGGCCTTCTCCCACTTGTCTGGTGACGGGCCCGACTGGAACAACCTTGGACTTTGCAACTTTGTGTAAGATATGAGCACTGAGATTGTTTTTTTCTTGGATTCCATTGCTTAGCAGGACCTGCCTGGACAATTCCACAGTAGGAGTGTTCTAGCCCAGTTACGAAATGTACAAAATGTATCTTTATGCTTGTTGATTTCAGTCCCTCTGCAGCACTCCGAGTGCTCTGAGTGTATTTTGAATAAACAGTTATTGGTTTGTATTCTCTACTGTCTGACCGACTCTTCATTTGGTATGGAAGGCTGAGAGGTGGACCTTAGTGGCCTGGGTGACCAGAAATGGGCCACTTCCTTCAGTTGGCACCCGAACAGGGACTCCTTTGGGCGATTCATCCAGCCCTTTCCACATACTGCAGAGGTTGAGGCCATCGTCGGGTCAGACTGACGGTTCAGGGAACCCTGCACGAGGAGTATCAATTGATTGCAGCAGCCCCTTGAATCCTGCCGGACGGTGCCTCGCCCTGTGGTCATCCCGACTGGAGTCCTGAACGGCAAAACCCTTGGATCTGACCATTTGGTCTGAAGAGTTGGCAGTGGAGAATTGGTTCATTTGAGCTACTCCTATCTGGTGAGTTTGTTTTGGATCTTTATGGAAATGGTACCAGTGTGGGTTGAGTTTAATATGGTCTGAGGACCGTTTTTGATAAAAGCACTTGCAATTGCTTTGCCAGACAAAAATAACACATTTATTTTCTTTTTGAAAATACCTGGTCTTAGTAAGTTCTTGTTTTTCTGTTGTTGTTGTTTTTCTGCAGTTGCTCGATTGGAAGGAGCTCAGTTGACGCCTCCAGAAGGCACCCCTAATTTTGATATGTATGTGAAGCATGGTCTTGGCCTTATTATGTTTAGTACATTATCGCACAACTATACGAGGGACAATGCTCATTTACAGTGACCATTGACTGGCACTTTTGATGAACAAAAGATTGGGTTTTTACAGGAACAGTTGTTTAAAAGGCAAAGTAGGCAGTAAATGTTAGATTCTCTTAGAACGTGACAGAAGGCGGCTAGAAAGAAAGAATTGAAGATGGAAAAAGATGCACGGAAGGGGAATATACAAACATTGACCGAGAAAGCTGTGGCATATGATAGAGAGAATCAGCACACAGGAATTGAATGTGAAGATAGGAAGTTTATGTTGCATATTGAGAAATCTTATTTGGCCTATGAGGAAAATTATACTATTCTCGACCCCCGTCTCCATATGCCCCGCAGAGGTTATACCCCGCTGTTCCCTTACAGTTGCAGCAGCCTGTTGTATGTACTCCAACTGTTCACATATCCACAACTGTTGTTTCAACGGCTTTGGCCACTGCCCCACCTGTTCCTTCTTTGTCTTCGCCATCTTTGGCAATTGTGGCTATAAGCACACCTACTGTCTCGACTCCTGTATCTTCTGCTCTCTCTCCTCCGGTACAATCGCTAGCGACGATTGTATCTGTCACCTCTGTTGCTTCTCCTTCCATGGTCCACCTCTTTGAGTGTTGAGATGCCAGCATGTGGATTTGAGGATAGAGGCTGGATGAAATTTAAGGAGCGCTTAGGCCTGTTGGTGCAGTCTGGGGTGGAAGATGAAGAAAAACAAGTAATAGCTAATCAGGCTGTGCAGTGGGCTCGTAATGCAATCTATTGTGTGGAGGATGTCTTGGAAGTCATGAGAGAATTTGACCCTTTTATACAGCAACACGCCCTTAAGCATACGTCCGCTACATTGATTAGCCTTTGGCAGCAACACTTTGGGACAGAAGCATCTCAAATTTTATTTGATGTTAGATATTGAGTGTATGTTAGTGATTTGGAGCCAGGTCAGGTTCTTGGAAATCTTACGACTTTAATTGCTTACAGGGGAATGTTGTATGAGAATAGTACTAAGTCTGTATCTCAGTTTCCTATGCGGGAGGTTCAGCCTATATATCACCCAGAAACACCAGAGTTAACGGATCAGCGCAGTACTTTCATCAAACCGGTTGTAGCGGCCTGTTTTCAGGAACAAAGGGTTTATACTCCATGGAAGAGAATTGACGTTCTATCCCTTAAGACTTTTTTGCCTGATCCGAGGAAAAATCCCACTGCTTATTATAAAGAATTGACCGAAGTTGCCTCTTCTACTATAATGACCCTTGCTGATATTGAAATGTTTTTATGTCTTTTCATTACGGTTGATGTTTGGAGACATGTTCATACTGAAGATCATGTTGCGAAGTTGGGTGGCACATGGAATGCGATTGAGGGATAGGTTCGGGAAAGGAAGCCATGCCTTAAGCCCCGAGTCGAGATACTTGCTTTGCCCAGTCGTATTATTACATATATGCATTCTCTTATTCCACTGAAGAAGGTGAGTTGTGATAAATTGACGGCTTGCAGAGAGAAGAGGAATGAAAGTGTGTCTGTTTTTTTTACTCGGTTTGAAGATACATTTTTGGACTATAGTGGGCAGGATATGTCTATCGAAGGAGCAGTTTGGTTGATTGTTGACAGATTTGTTTCTAATCTGCTTCCTGAAATTATGACTCATTTGCAGGTAACTGAGAGTACTTAGTCCACCTCTTCCCCCTCTTTTATTTTGAATATAGCTCAATATTACGAACATCGTGACCAAGAGGAGAAAAAAAAGACATATAAAAAGCATAAGGAGTTGAAGATGAAGGTGCTTTTACAGCAAGTGCTTAGGGGGGATGGTAGAGGACGTAGTGGTCCTTCTAGGCAGCTTCCGCGCACCAGCAGACAGCCGACCATTACACTTTTGGGGCCGAATCAGTGTGCATATTGTAAGGAGGAAGCCATTGGCGTCGCGAGTGTCCTGTGCTTTTGCAGAAGGTTGCGGTCCTTAGAGGGCGAGGTCCTCATCGACAAGGTTGCAGACTAAGAAGAGCTCAGAATGCTGCGGTCTCACAGGGTTGTTCTGATAACAATTACTTTGATGACCCTCACGATGGACAGTATTATCATGATGATTGCGATACGGATGAGGTGGCAGGGATGTCTTACAGCTAGGATAGCAAGGGACAGAGTGAGGGACCAGTTCCAACACCTGTAGATCAGCATGGTCCTTATGTCACTGTGAAATTGCACGGTTCGACTAAGGAATTGTTAGTGGACACAGATGCAACAAAGATTTCTGTTTCTTGATATATGGTCCCTGGGCGGCTCTGTCTGGCCATAATAATGTTTCAGTAGGTTTTTCAGGTGTACCGGTTGTAAGCCCCATTTCCCGACCCTTTGCATTGACTGTTGGTCCTTTTACTGTGGATTCTTTGTTTTTGTTGACCTCAAATTGTGGAGAAAATGTGATGGGTTGGGATTTGTTGAAGAAATTGCATGCTACTATTTATTGTTCCCCGGCAGGTGTTTATATGACAATGGGCCCTGATGTGGGTGCTAAACAGTGTTTGTCTCAGGATGCACCTCTTCCCGTTGAATTTGGCGATAGGTGATACAGATGTGGAACTGTTGCACATAACAGCAGCTTCGGTACAGGTCAAAGACAATGCTATTTTGCCTCATATTTCTCAGTATGAAATATCTCAGGTGGGTGAACGGGGCCTTCTACAGATTTTTCAGGATTTGATACAAAAGGGAGTAGTTGAAGAGACGTCTGCCAATATTTGTAATAGTTCCATTCTTCCGATTCTTAAATGGACACCCTCATGTTACTGTGCTGATCATGAGGACGTTTACCGTTTTGTGATTGATTTGGGTGAAGTTAATAAAATTGTGGTTCCGCAGTTTCCAGTGGTTCCTGATATTACAATGCTTTTGACAATGATTCCTTTTACTGCTAAAACAATTTCTGTTATTGATTTCAAAAATGCATTCTTTAGTATTCCTATTCCTCCAGATAGTAGATATCTGTTTGGGTTCACCCTAGCTGGTACGAGCTTTAGGTTCTGTCGAGCTCCTCAGGGCTAAACAGAGAGTCTGAGTACTTATAACCAAGCATTAAGGTCAATTGGATTCCCTTTTGTTTCCCTCAGGTAATGTATTAGTACCATATGTCAATGACTTGCTTATAGCTTCCGTTACGGAACTGGGTTGTAGAGATAGTACAGTTAAATTATTGTTGCATTTAGCTCATCATGGAAATAAAGTTTCTCTTTCTAAATTTCAGTATTGTCGACAGGAGGTCACCTATTTAGGTCACCTACTGTTGAAGAAGGTTAGGAGGTTGACCCCTAAATTCATCAGTACCATTGTCAAAATGCCCCTTCCACAAACTCAAAAAGATGTGCGTGCTTTTATAGGTATCACTTCCTACTGGATACCTAACTATTCCCTACTAATCCAACCTTCACTTACATTAACGGCAAAAGAAGTGCATGAGCCTTTCCTTTGGATGCCCGAATGTCAGCAGTCTTTTGAGCGATTGAAAACTGCGCTTTGTTTGGCTCCTGTGCCTGGTACTCCTAATTATGGCAAACCGTTTGTGCTTTAAGTCCACGAGTTAGCTGGTTGCACGTTTTCTGTCCTAACACAAAAATGTAGGGGTAAGCAACGACTGTGTGCCTATTTCTCTGTTGTGCTTAATTCAGTTGCGAGAGCCCTCCCGAGTTGTATAAGAGCGGTCCCGGCTGTGGCCACTTCAATCAGACAATCAGCTGGATTTCTGCTTGATACTGATCTCACAGTCATGGTACCCCATGCTGTAGATACGCTTTTGAATAAAGCAAAGACACAGCACCTCACCAGTGCACGTCTTTCTGGCTATGAAATGACATTGTTTGATAAACACATTAGAATTAAAAGATATGCTACTTTGAATACAGCCACATTACTACCCCTCCCTTCTGAGAATGATGCAGGTGACACCATGATTGTATCTTCAGAGCAGAAAAAGAGACAAAAGGATGTGTAGACCTGACTGATGTTCCCTTATCTGGCCACAAGGGGAACTATATGTTGATGGTTCTTGTTTTAAGTTACCGGATGGCACTATGACTGTAGCCTACGCTATTACTACACTGCGCACAGTGGTAGAGACATCACGGGCCCCCTATCAGTCGGCTCAAGCTGCTGAGTTAGCTGCCCTTATTCAAGCTTGTGAATTAAGTGAAGGGCTGGTTGTTAATATCTATACTGATAGCCAGTATGCCTTCGGGGTCGCACATAATTTAGGGCGACTGTGGGCTGAGAGAGGTTTTCTCCCATGGCACAAAAATCCAGCATAGACACCTCATATTGAGGCTTTTGTCTGCGTTGACGCTCCCCAAGAAATTGGCCATAGTTAAGTGTAGCGCCCACAGGAAGGTTACTGATGGTGTGAGTAGGGGAAATGCTTTTGCTGATCAGACAGCTAAGGAAACAGCCCGGACAAAGATGTAAAGAATGTTTGTAGCAAGTCCAGCTAGGTGGGTTCCTGAGGTTGTCATGTTTGAAGATACCCTTGAAAGTGTAAAGGAAATATAGGGTGAAGCCACGATAGAAGAATTAGCGGTGTGGCAGGAAAGTACAGCACAGTTGAATGAGAAAGGATGTTCGATTGATAAATCAGGAAAAAAGAGATGGATGTTACCAGATGCATATGTTCTTCCTGTGGTTACTATGGCCCATGGTCCAGCTCATATTAGTGCAAAAGGCATTTGTAAATTGTTAGACCGTGTATGGCAGAATGATAACATCTCTAAGACAGCTGCACACTTATTAAAGTACTGCATGGTATGCATGATGCATAATCCTGGGAAGGGTATGACCCGGTAACTTTGCACCACCTACTTTTCCTTTTGAAGTCCTTCACATGAACTACATTGAATTAGAGAGATGAAATAATCTTAAGTATGTTTTGGTGGTTGTGTGTGCATTCAATAAATGGGTTGAGGCTTATCCCACTAAAGATAACACATCCATAAGGTACTCCAGAAGGAGTTCTTTCCTTGTTCCAGCTTGCCCCAAGTGGTCTGGAGTGACAACAGAAGTAATTTTAATGCAAAAGTGATTCAATTGATTTGTGAGGGTCTTCATGTGAAGCAGAAATGTCATGCTGCCAATCATTCGCAGTCAGCAGTTTTGGTTGAGAAGTACAATGGTACTCTCAAACTGAAATTGGCAACATTTCAGGAGACACCAGGGTTACAGTCGCCAGATGCTTTACCATTAGCACTTTTGTCAATAACAATAGCTCATTCTAAAACAGGATTGTCACTGTATGAGGTTGTGTTTGGATGCTTGGCAAATGTCCGGGGCATCCCGCTCCCTCGTCAATGCTCTGTTATTGAGTACCCTGTTTTGTTGGATTATCTTGGCCAGTTAACAGAAAGTTTATGTCATATTCACCAACAGGTGCGGGAGTCCCTGCCTTCTACACCAGAGGGACCCGGCCACGACATTCAGCCTGGTGAATTTGTTCTTCTCTGGAACTTTCAGCAAAAGAAAAGTTTGGAGCCACGCTGGAAGGGGCCGGAGCAGGTTCTATTGGTGACCCGTGCTGCAGTAAAGGTTGCTGGCCGTAAGAGCAGGGTGCATGCCACCCACTGTCGCAGGGTTCCTTTACCCCTACCCTATGATCAATGCGTCAAGGACGGCATTGGAGTCTCCGAGTGCAAACAGGTACCTCGGTTTGTCCCATTTAGCGATGCCCAACTGATGCGGAAGCAGACGGATAAGGAAAATGATGACATGTTGAATGCGGCTGTTCCTCCAGAAATACAAGCTATCAAGAGCCGTTGGCTGAGGAAAATTGCATCTAAGTAGAACAACGATTAGTTAGGGATGGTCTGTGTAAGATAGGTTGTACTAAATGATAGTACCTACGGAGTTAGTTTAGATTGGTGAGGGACTTTTGCGTTGTATGAACATTAGA
This sequence comes from Lissotriton helveticus, assembly GCF_964261635.1. Lineage (NCBI taxonomy): Eukaryota > Metazoa > Chordata > Amphibia > Caudata > Salamandridae > Lissotriton > Lissotriton helveticus. The sequence continues at coordinate 1,536,363,327 of NC_136067.1, forward strand.
CAGGGAAGATTGAAGTATACCTGGAAGGTATACCATCATGATCGATATGGGATACCAGCTTAGTACAGAGTAAGGTCCACTGCCGGTGCTCAAGAACACCAACGTATTGATGAACAATAGGAGCCTTTACCAGTGAGGCTCTGGCGGACACTGAGAACTTGTATATTTCTTTTGCAATTTCTGCCCCATACTCATTATTCATTATGCATCCCTTTGGTAGAATGGTTGCTGACGAAGAGCAGCCAGTGATTCCTGTTAACTGTCATAATATGGTATGGATCAGTAAGAAGAAAATAGTATGTGCTGCTCTTGTGGTTCTGTTGCTAATAGTATTGTGTGGGGTGTAATGGATTTTGGAAAATGGTCAGGATGTACCTTCACGCACAAAGGGAAAGGTTGTTCCTCCAAAAAGAAAGAAAAGGAGAGCCCAAAGCAATGTGTTTCTAGACCTGTATAAGAGATTCTTTGGAGAATGGACTTCTTGTTACCCCACTGAATCTGTTATTAGTTTATGAACTGCATATCCATTGTCACTTGTAAATTACACATATTCTCGTCCTCCACAATTTGCAGCAGTAGAGGGAGTTTTTGATTTTGGCTATCCAGGCCCTTGTTTATATTATAGAAAGCCACTGGGGATGGGTTAACCAGGGTGTGGTAACAATACATATTGTGATAACTTCTACATGGAAGAACAGAATGTCACGCTGGTGGGTTGGCATTATAAGGAATTGATAGTTACCGGGAAGGCTGGTTATTATCCTGCTTGTTGCCTCATCGTGAATAGTACGGACACTTCTTTGTATATCAATTGTTCTGGAATAGGGCTTTACAAAAATACAATGCCCCTGGTGAATGACAAAGATCTGAGTACATTTGGAATGAACACCAGATATGCCACAGTAGATTACTAAGGACCGATTAATGCACACCCGGGCTTTTACTTTTAGTCTAAGGGTACTTATTCTCATGTTCATAATGGTATAGACAATGTCGCCCTTGGGATGGTGTTGCCCTTAGGTGTGAACTGTAAATATGCTAAGCCCAATGTCCGTTGGGTTAAGAGGACTATGACCAAATAATGCTGTGAGGGATTGACTGATATAGAGGTCAATGACTATAGTAAAGGGATCACCTTTGGATACATCCTTCCTTCTATTTTTACTTTGGTTGGGACCGCTATGGCCAGGGGTGAGAAAGCCAGAGAATATTTTGGGTGCAAATTACAATTATTTTCTAACACTACCATGGCTCCTTTACAAGACATCACTACTCAGTTGTAAAGTATGTAAATATATTCCGAACAAACCAGATATACGGTTGATTTCATCTTAGCAAAGAGTGGTAGTGTATGCGCGGTATTGGGAGACCAGTGTGTAGTCGGGAACAAAAATATGGCAAAGAATATTCCCAAACACATATTAGACTTCCTCGAGAATGTCTCGAAAAAGTTGAAATTGGAGTTGGTTTCTTTTTGGTGGCTGTGGTTGGATTCTTGAAAAGGTGATTGTTACTGATCGTGATATTGGTGCTTTGTCGTGTCCTTAGTCAATGCCTTCCCTTCTGTTGCTCTTATTGCACCACCATTCTCACTCCTAAGAGGAAAATATCGATTCATGATGCCAATGCTGCAATTATGGTACAGAAAGAGATAGACGACCTAATGCAGATAGATGAGGGCATTTTCTAAACTTCTATCCTTCTTGTAGTCTCCCTTCCCGGTACTGAGAAAAATGGAATGTTCATAAAGAATTATACTCATGGTCTTTTGTTTTCCTGATTACATATTTTTCTTGTTGACATTAGAAAATGTTTTAGCTTGTACTAAAAGGAGGGTCTGTTAGAATAGAAATGTTTGTGCTTGCACATTATCCTATGTAAATTAGCCTTCGCTGCACCATTTGCTATACAGACGTGATTTTGAATCATGATCGAAGCTAATCCATCGCTGTTTCTGAGAAAAGGCCTCTGTTAGGTTTTGTTTCTCCAAGGTTGAGTTTTACTTTACTAATGAATAGACTGTTCTTATAAGTGCATGCCTTTCTCACTAGATAGAGGCCTTCTCCCATTTGTCTGGTAAGGGCCCCACTGGAACAACCTCGTACATTGCAACTTTGTGTAAGATATGAGCACTGAGATTGTTTTTTCTTGTATTCCATTGCTTAGCAGGTCCTGCCTGGAAAATTCCACTGGGGGTATGTTCTAGCCCAGTTACGAAATTTACATAATGTATCTTTATGCTTGTTGATTTCAGTTCCTCTGCAGCACTACTAGCGACTGCGCAGACTGGGCTCCGCTCTGAGTGTATTTTGAATAAACAGTCATTGGTTTGTATTCTCTACTGTCTGACTGACTCTTTATTAGGTATAGAAGGCTGAGAGGTGGTCATTATGACTCGGGTGACCCAAAATGGTCCACTTCCTTCACTGTCTAGTTCCTACGTTGTGAAATACCGGGGTTACCCTTTAGCCCTAGCCTTCTTATATGCAGTACAGAAGAAAAGGGTATGTACCACCATTTTAAGTGAAGTTCCACAGGACAGGCAAACCCGCTCCGCTGGTCTTGCACACCGGGACCAGCTAGCAGTAAATGGATTAATACTTTCTTGGCCAAAACAGGATGGATCTTATTAAGGTACTGCTCTGCTATGAATTTGTCCTTCTTCTGGAGAAAAATATCTGTCAGAGACCCAAGAGAGGGCCTAGATAAAAAGGAGCTCAGTTTATACTGTCTGAAGTCTTTCTTGAAGACTGCTTTGGGAGTGAGAGAAGAACCCCCCCACCACAGAGTCCTCTCACAATCTTTCATTCCCCATCTTCCTCAGGGTCTCTCTTACATACTTTAACCAGGGAAGGTTTCTTGAGAATAAGGATTTCCTCCAACCCATGACAGTAGGAGTGCAGCTCTGGAGTGGCCCAGATTCTTCTCCAATATAGAATCGGTCAAATGGCGATCCCATCAGATAAGTCTGAGCCCCACATCCAACCTAAAGAGTAATAATGGAGTACTAACCGGAAGTCCCAGCAGCTGCCGCAAAAAGTGGTTCTCTGAAATCGCCTCGGTATTTGCATTCTTGAGTCGCTATAACACAGCCCCATAGAGGGTGGCACCCAGGGCTTGGAGACTGTAGATTTAAACCACAGGGGAAATTGGTCTAGTGTAAGAACCCCAATGTACTTTTAAAAACTCCTCCATGTGATGCTCAAGTTTAAATCTGCGCCTTGAAATATGTGTTGCCCACTCCAATTGCTTGGTGAAAGTTATACTAAGGTATTCAATAGTGTAAACCCACTCTAGAGGGGCCCCCTTCAAGGTAGGGTTAGATCTAGATGTTGGGCAGGAATTAAATAGCATGTATTTTGTTTTTGCCACGTTAATTTCCAATCTCCTCATTCTGCAGAAACTTCTGAAATGAGCTAAACTTTTCTGTAGCCCCATTGGAAATGTAGACAAAAGGAGCGTTTAGTCGGCAAACATTAAGGCAGGAACTTTCATGTTGGCTAACCTAGGGGCATCAATCTCATATAGATTTAGGCGGGCTATCAAATTGTTGATATACAATGTGAAAAGAGTTGGACAAAGGACGTAGCCCTGTCTGTTCCCCTGTTGACTTTGCCCAGTCAACCACATCTAACCTAAGCTAAATTTTGCTTGTGTAGCCTTGATATCGAGTAGGTAGTTGGGAATTCCCATTTCAGCTAACACTAGCCACATCTTGGACCTGGAGAGCAGATCAAAAGCAGATCATAGGTCCACAAACATCCACCCTCAAGAACCACAGTTTTCTAGTATAACAACTGGAGCCTAAACACCTGATCTATTGTGGAGGTGCAGTCATGAAAAGCTGCTTGTAATGGGGTAAGAATATCATTAGCCTCCATACAGTCTTGCAGTTTATCTAGGATGATCCTACGGAACAGCTTGTGTGTACTGTCTATAAGGCTGATGGACCTATAATTGGTCAGTAGAAGAGGAGAGCCCTTTTTATAAATTGGTAAGATTTCGGCCCCCACCCAAGATGGAGGAATGGGTGTCCCACTCATTATAGCTTTAACAAATAACATAATATTAGCACTGCAAATATTGATCTCAGCAAGGAACAAGTCTCCCTGGATCTTATCAATCCCTGGCACTTTGTTGGAAGCTATGGGGGTCATTATCATTCAATTGTATTTGGGACCACCCCCCTACAAGGCAGCATTCCCACAAGGCAAATCAGAATGTGACTGCCACTGTGGCGGTCACATTGCCCATGTTTTGTGTTGCAGCGTGTGCTGGCTCTGCAGCAGCCACCGCAAGAAAAAACAGACACCCCACACATATCCCTGCACTACATGGCAGGCACCATGTGGTGCCTACCACATGTTGTAGGGATATGTAGGGGGCACCATAGGTGCTCCCCAGGGCCTATCGCCCGGGCCCCGGTGGTCAGAGGGGCCTGCTTCAGGTCCCCAAATCCATTTCTACCTGTGTTTTGCTGCAGTTTGACCTCTGAAGAATGACAGGCAGAAAGGGATATTGTAATCCCTACGGCAGAGCCTGACAGGCGCCGCCGCCTTTCTAGGACTACAGGGAGGTCCGACAGGTGGTCGGCTAAAGACCACCTGTTGGGACCGTGGAGGTCGGTGCTTCCGACCATCACCCGTCTAGAAGCCATTGTAATATGACAGTTGGAGATCCCTTTTACGATGACCAAGGGACTGGCTCTGACAGCCTGTTGGTGGCGTTCCCTCGGCCATCGTAATGAGGCCCTATCTTATTGATTGGTAGACATACTTCTGGTTCGTAATGGTAGGATAATCCACAAGTTAAATCACATCACTAGATCCTGTTGCGAGGGGCACCATCTCTACTGTAATAGAGGAACTCCCTCCTTTTGGCAGGGCATATAGACCAGAAAAGTGTGCTATCCAATCAGCAGCTGCAATAGTATTCTCTATAGAGCTGTAGCCTTCCTTAATCAGTGAGGTTAAAAGGTTACAGAAAGTACGCTGGTCGGAAACTTTAGCAGCTGCCATAAGTCCTTGCCACCTTCCTTGATCCCATTCCTTTTTCACTTAAAGGGCAGCTTTTTGATAAGCCACCCTCCTGAGAGGTTTCATCCCTCTATCCTATTGTTTGATAGAAGCAATTAGTACAAACTTTTCATTTCTACAAATTCGATTAAACCAGGAAGGTTGATTTCTTTTGCCTTTCACAGGCTTTGATTCCACACAAAAATTGCCTTTGAGGCCCTCAACAATAGCCTATGAATATCCCCTGTCTTCTGAAGGGACTGGTTCTGATCCAGAACTGAGTCCGCACAAAGCAGATGCCCAAGGTTTTCCTCCACAAATCTACACAATGACCCAGCCAACTCTTGTGAGCATACCACGGCACTCTATTTGACTCTATACCAGTTGGAAGATAATCCAATCCTACTGTCAAGGGGTTCAAAGTGACTAACTAGCCCACTTCGGTCTGGTTGATCCATAGTAAGAACTAAGGCATTGTGATCGCTGCCATGTCTAAATGTGACTACCATGTCAATAAGAAATGTCCAAAGACTTACGCCTGTCAGTGTGTAATCTTTGAGACTGGTGCTAAAGATGCAGTTCAAGGTGTGTTTCCCATCCCTATCAGAGGGGTTTCTGAATTACATGCATGAGTACATTGTTTTAGAACCCGAGCTTTAGTTGAAGGGCTTGGGTGGAATTGTCTGGTGTGAGAAATTGCTAATTCAGGAATGGACCATACTCTTTCTTCCTCTTGCGATAGATCAATGGTAATAATGTCCTGGGGCTCAAATTGGCAGTTAAGTCCCCATCCACAACTTTCAGGCAGAGAGGCCTGGTGTGAAGACAATAACTCAACAGTAGGTGATTCCCATTTATTCCTCATTTATCTAAGATAAATATTGTATACATAAATAACTGTGTTCGGGAAAAATGTTAAACTTACATATAAGATATCTTCAGAGGCAACTGTGATCTCTTTGAGAACACACCCAAAGGAGGAACAGACCCAGATTGCAAGTCCCCCTGTTTGTCTCCCCTTCTCCTTTCTTTTTGCTTACTTGCAAAGATGTATGTATCCTGCACAATGAGCCTGTGTCGTAAACCAAGCCTCTTGAAACAGACAGAGGTAATGCAGATCTATAAAAAGACCACAATTGGCACAATCTATTTTGGAGCCCTACTCTGAAGCATTCCACAAGAGGATCTTGATGGGAGGTGGGGACCGGATTGCTCCTGGCACATCAAGGTTCCTTTCCTGTAAAACTACCCCCACAGCGGCAAGTATATGGAATTTGGGGACAATACGATTGCAAGTTTCTCCCCCGCCACTGATTTGACTGGGGCTAGGCTTGACGTGGGACTTAAACAAGTGATCAGCCAACCAAGACTGAACCATAGTCCTCCTACCTGCAGAACTGGGATTGGTCCTTGCCTCCTCCGTAGGAATGGTGAGGACAACCTACTAAATTGTTTTCAGCCCCAGGGTTTGACTTAAAGCTGATCTGATGATCAAAAATGCAGTATCTTTGAATCCCGCCTCCATCAATTTGAAAGATTGCACTGTTCACCCACCCCTCACCCTTCTGACAATGCCTAACCAAACAACACCCAATGCTGGTTACTTCGGATGGGACAATACAATCAATGTCCCTATATAAGTCAATTGTCTCCTTCTAGGTTGTCATACCGATTAGAAACAGGAACATTATAAACCACAGAATTGCATTGCAAGCCCTCAAATTCTGTCACTATTACAGGGAGGGGGTCAAAAACTTTGCTTTAGCAAGGAATGGTCACGCCTGCTGTAATGACTGGGTTTTAAAAGTAACCTAGAGGCATCAGGGTAATACTCAACCCACCTTCCATGTTGCCCATAGGGTCAAACAGTAGCCTGTCTACCGGATGTAGATTTTTTAAGTTGATTATTACACAGTCCCCTGGACGATCCATTGGCCCAGCCCAATCCACCTCACCCTGCAAGTGAATAATATATTATTTGCCAAAGAAAGGGACAAATCCTTACTCCGCATAAACCTGTGCAATGATTTCTTCTTCTAGCTCGTCGCGTGATTCTCTCTGATACGCATGCAGCTGGAGAACCCCTGTCACAATTGCCACATAAGGGCAAGAGGCAGGGGATACATTTAGCAGAGGGAGTTTCGACCTACATAATGGGCCATGAGGCCCAGAGGACTTGTTGATGCTTTCTTTTCGAAGCAATAGTCCCTCGTTGGGAACTCTTATTGGTCTGTTGACCTCATTGGAGGAAGTCTCCTCACGGTGCTGAATATATGCAAGTAGGACCTAAATCACCACAATGAGAAACACTGATAGCAGGAGTGTCAGGCCCAGAAATGTTCGAAGGGGTGATGATTTGACTGGAAGGGTCTCCTTGGGGCAACAGCCCCATGTACCTGCGAGGTTGAAGGCTGCACTTTGCAAATATATTGAAGTCCTTGTTCCACTGCCGAGAGGCGTGCCGGGATTGGGACAAGTTCCCAACACAAGATATTCTTAACTTGGGAATCAATATCCACTCATCTATCTTAAGATACATGAAATGCAACCTCTAGAAACCTGGATTGAATGCCCACCCTTTATTTATTTAAATGATTTCCCCACATCCCGCATTACAGACTGGAAATTTAGATCTGATAAAAGTAAAATACATGTTGAAATAAAATTATGCAGCCGTAGTACGATCATTTGCCAAATGCCCAAATTCACAATCATTTTGTACAACCATCCACTGGAAAGTTTATCGTTGTTTTTGCAATTCTTGCAGTGGGAAGGTGCGCAGACACAATTTATTTTTTATGCAATTCAAAAGGCACATTCATGACGGCAATGATGTTGGCTAATTTCCTTTATTGCATATTGTAGTAAGTTGTTTTACAAATATTTTTTTTTTTACAGGAGAGATATTGTGTATGGCAGGGGGGGAGGGGGCAGTGTTCGCTGGCATACCAGCTCATCAACAGTTTGCTCAAGGCCCCCAAACTGAATAGGTTAAGATCTGAGACAGACATGAGCTGAAGCATCCATTTGGAAACAAATCACATTAACTGATCTGTGACCTGATCCCTTTAACAAATAAACAAACATTTGCACTCGAAGAACCTGCACTCTAATTTATTTCACGATGGTATTTTTCTCGGCCAGCTCAATTGGGCGGGCCCTGCTTTGAGATACCATTGCCTTGCGTTAGCTGGAGAAAAAAAATCAGTTGTTCATGTTCACGTGAAAAAAGCCTAATCATAAAAATCCGCAGCAGAATGTGGTGGTGGTTATCTGCGCGGGTTTAGCACACGTGGAACCTTTAACCTCGTTGGTCAATTACAGTCATTAACAGGACTGAGAGGTGCTGCTGTAAAAACGCACTTCATCCCCCGAGATTTTGGAGCTAAACTTTGTGCCTTCTGGCACTCTGCAGCTGAACCTTGAAATGTTTGGATGGCAGCAGCAGGAGCTGGAAGCACAGATGGAGTCCGATTGGCTGCATTGTGGGAGAAAGGACGTTTGGTTCCTTACCACAGAAAGCAGCACATTTGGCCCTAGGAATCCTTGTATTAGTATACATAAGGACGTCAAAGATTAGCAAGGTGGCTTCCAAAATATTTAGGACCCAATTCAGAAAGTGGTTTCCCATGAACAAGTGTGATTTACTCCTGGAAATCCAGAAGCAAGCCATGAGAACGAACACTTGCTCAAAAAATTCTTTGTGAACCAGCCCATAGGAGGGAACTAGCAGAGAGTTGCCAAATAAGTTTCACTGCAGAGTCAGGCCACAACAATTTGACACAGGGCAGTGAGCGTGTCACTTTGCTGCACTTCCCTGCATCAAAAGAAAAGTGCAGGAATGTGCCATATCTATGAGATACCACAAAATCCTGGCCTCTTCCACTGAGCTGGAGCACTAATGGCTGCCTAGCACCAAAGCACACACCCTTGCGCCATGGTGCAAGGGCGTCTGCATTGTTGGCACAATTGTTTTCATTCAGGAAGGGGCACCTTCCTGCACAAAAACAATTGTAACACCTTCCTCGGGGAGGCACATGGTTTTGAGCATTCACAGATTTATGCTGTGTTGTAAATTTGGGAATGTGTCACTTACCATGGGAGTTGAGTGGGAATACCCACTGCAACGTCTATGGCACACCTCCCAGACGCAGGGCGAGGTGATGCAGCGATTTGTTCTGCATTGCCTTACACCATGTCTATGAGGCCATGAATAGCCACGCAGGGTGGCTTTGCGTGGCCTCATAGATATGGCTCTGCACTCTGCGATGCCGGAATGTAAAAAAAAGTGGCGTTCCGGGTCGCACCGGGATGTAAATAAGCCCCTAAACTCTTAAAGCCCTACGCATAAATATTGGAAATTTGCTCATATAGGTTTACTCATTTGTTTGTAGCGTATTTATAGTTTCATGAGAATCATTAAGAATCCCACGAGTGCTCTTGATAACCTGTGATAGGCTTAAATTTCAAGGAGAACTCCAATTTATAGAATTTACCTATGAAGACTGTTCACTAGGAAGAAAACCTACATACAAAATTGTGCATTTGAACTACTGACTTTTCCTTCTGCAGACTAAATATATTTGTCCACATTCTCATAACATTGCTTCAGCCACACACACAGTTTAGTGTGATACCCCTTCTGATTTGCACTGTTAAAACGTACTTACTGTGGCTTTTCATATGAATGAATTTGCATGTTTTTTTCCTTGTGGGAAACCACATGCGAGAGGTGTGTGAATGTCGACAAAACGTGTGCTTATTGGTGTCCACTTACTTCTGCAGAACGACTCGCTGTGAAATTCCCCATCCAACTCTAAGCCCTAAATATACAATATCACCAACATTATCATTCTGTATTGATTTATTTCCATTCACTCCCTTTGCCGCTTCCACACTTTTTTACCTTTCTTCTCGTTCATTTTGTATGTGTCTAATACCACTTTTTTTGCTCAGATGTACTCTGTGACTTCATTTCCTTTCTCACCTTCTACTGCAATGCATTGCCTCCCTTGTTCCCCTTCTCTATTTGTACTGTATATCCTCCTTTCTTTCCTTCTCAGTTCTCCCTTGGTTTTCAATCTACATTCTCATTCTTGCCTTCATTTATCTCTCTGTGTCACCTCTCTCTCCTTTCTCTACAGCTGTCCCTTTCTCACCTTAAAAAAACCCTTATCTACCTGTCTTTTTTTCCTTTTGTTTACTGTCCCCTATCTCTGTATTTCCATCCTATGCCTTTCTCAGTTTTTCCACGCCCCCCCTTTTTATACTTTTATTTCCCTTCCTCTGAGTCTGCTCTGTGTGCATATCGTTTATGTACTTCTCCACATTTCTATTATTCATTTCAGTTCTCCCATTTTCTTCTCTTTTGTTACACTGCCCACTTTTCATTTGCTATCCTACCCTGGGCTCCTCTCTTCCCTTCTTCAATTTCTCTTATCTCTCATTCATACTTCTTTCTCAGTCACTGTGCCTTCCAAATCTTTGGCCATTACTCCCCCTTTCACTCTTTAAATTATTTTCTTTTATTCACTACTCGTTATATCCTCCTTTGTGTATTGTTCTCTTTCCTATTTCGCTTTTGTTTCCATCTACTGATTTCGCTACCTTTCTGCCATTCTGTTGTGTTCTTTATTTGATCCTTTCTCTCTCCACCCTTCCCAGGTTTTTACTTTCTCTTAGTTTCCCTTCTTTTAGATGTCTCTCCATATGATCACATTCGCCCATTCACCTCTCAATATCCATCACCCTTTCTCCAATTTTCTCTTTCCGTACTCTTTCCAAGGTCTCTCTCATGTTGTATTTTCATTATGGGTCTCCCAATATGTGACACTCTTTCCCAACCTTCAAGAAGGAAAGGAGTGTGTAAAAGCCTAAAGGGATGAATTGTATAAGAATCTGTCAAATCAGGTAATGATAGTCGGGTAAGAAAAAGGAATATTTTTTTCAGTTTTCTTTTTCAGCAACACCATAGGCATACACTTCTGAAAAGAAAGATCTTTTGTAAAAAAAAAAGCAAACTCAGAAGCATTGCCGAGTCGCACACATTCAATAATGTAAAATGTAATAGGGTAAAGACTAAAAAAGATGATTAACAGCCATAAATAACCAATAACTAAAGTAGTTGGCACTACTTTAAGGGTTGGGATAGTAGCTGTAGTGCATTTTCCAATAAGAAGCTTGTAAATATAATCTACTAGCTTACCTGTCGCGCGTTGCTGCGATCCCAGAAGAAAGGAAATTTAAGGAAACTTGTTATGATAACATTCAATTTACATTGTGTCATTTTTATTGGAACTTATTCATTTTAATATGAAAATCATTTTAAAGTATTGTTTTAATTCTGTTTATTTATTCGAGTGCTTGTGGATACACAGTATTTTTTGTTTTTCCGTCTGGTGCGTACACGAATGAATCAGAAGGTTTTCCGACGCGTGAGCTGCTCACATACAGTTGTTCATGTGAGAAGCACGGATTTTCCAAATCTAGTCCGCAGCGGACTGAAAAAGACCCCCTGCCAGATTAGGATGGCTGGGGGATCATTTTTCAGTCCGCAGCTTTTCTGCCGCGGTCGCCTCCCGTCCACGGCAGAAAAGCACTAACATGGCTGGCGGTGTCTATCAGACACCGCCAGCCATATTAGGATGTCTGGAGTAACATGCCTTTACACGGCGGCATTTCCGCCGTGCAAAGGCATACGGATTTTTGTTTGGGGGCCCGTTGCGGGCCCCCAGGGCTGAGGGGGGGATGGGGGTGCACATGGGGGGTACCTATGGTACCCCCCTGCATTTGCGTGTACAAAGCGGCAGGCATGCAAATGCACAACTTACATTTTTAACATTGCGGAGGGTGTTGCTTCAAGCAGCACCCGCCGCAATGTTAAAAATACAGGATGTGACCGCCAGGGTGGCGGTCACATCCTAATTTGCACGGAGGGACCGCCGCTGCCCCTGCGGACGGTACCTCCTACTCTATGGTGGCGGACGGACTCAGGTCGTCTGCCATCATAATCGGCCCCTAATTTTGTAGAAATACATCATTTTACTGAGTAAAACAAAACTATCAAAATCTGTTACGGAGATGAGGAATTATGAATTTTCCAGCCAATTGTCAAACAGCATCCCCATGAATCAATGAAAAGACTGAAATACATGTCAGTCTATGAGGTGTAGCTCACCAGTTTTAAGATACCTTTTCAGTACCACAGTGATGAAGCATCAGTTGTGTAAAGCCTAGCGTTTACCCTAGTCAAAGAGCAAACCTCTTCAGCAGGGAAATATATAATTCTGTGACCTTGACAAGGCTGGGTACACTAAATATAGCGTTGCTGTTTATGCATTGAGTTTTAACATTAAAATCTCAGAGAGTGTAAACTTATGTAGCAGCGCTGGTCGCTTCCCCGCTTAGGACGTCATTTAGGTAAAGGGAGGCTGTTTGCCAGGTGGCCAGGCTGACTGAATCTACTGCCTCAGTTTTACCATTGAGGCAGAATGCCAAACTTACAAATCCCCACCAGCAGGCATGAACTATTTAATCAAAAGTGATTCCACTGGTGCAGTGGCAATAATGAACAGGAAATATGTATGGTAGAAAGTCTTCCCTAAATATGGCAGACCTTCTGACGTGGAATGACTGACACATTGGTGGTGGATTGGCAATCAGTCAAAGATTTCCACTGGCAGAAACAGCTGGGGTTCCACAACAGAAATCTGACAGAATCTGGCACTTCACCCACCTCTAAATATGGTGGGACAGCCACAGGTTTGCAGATGAGGCATCTGCCACTTTTTGACTGATGGCCCTCGTGTTTCAAACTTCATTGGTTACCAATCGGGAGCCTGCAATTCTCTTGCGGGTATGGTGCAGGGGAAGATTACACATGTCCAGATACATTGGGTTCAGGATGCCATTGAAGCCATGGCATTTGAAGTCAAAAGCAGAGAGTGCAACAAACTTGACAATCTTAGCCAGGAAAGTCATCCCATGCTGTGGATAACTTATTGCCATCACTCTCTTGCATTCTACATCCAGATTTTTGGAGCACAAAATCAGAAAGGGGGACAAAGCTGTTTCCAGAGGGGAACCCTCAAGGCCCTATAGCTACATTAGAACATGGAACTTTGCTGCAAAAAAAACTACAAGCAGAATAGATAAGGAAATCTTGCCCACTGACTTGCATCTTTGTCAGATGGCCTTAGCAGCTTGTTCTAGTCGGTTGAAAAAACCTGTATGTTCAAACTTGAAAGTTTGTTGAATAGGTTCCCCATTGCCATTTCTTAACCTCTTAAGTGCTGATAGTGGTCAATGGCCGATACCCACACTACCTCCCTCATATGCCTGTCAGCCATTGGCTGACACTGGAGAGGATTATAAAGGCCCCTCTGGTGCTCTTTTATTTTATTTTTAGCTCAGGCCACTTGTGAAGAGCTTCCAGAACAGTCTGAGTCATTATGTTTAAAATGTACTTTAATGGTAATCAGTTTGCTTTACTGTAATGACGATTAGGTGGTGTATGCGCTGATGTCATTACAGTAAAATGATAGTAAAAATGAACAGATGGGTTTGTTTTACTTTCACTGAATCAGTGCACGGGGCATATCTCAGAGAATCTTCCCTTTCCAATGATATCTCGAGCCAGTGGATCCCTGCTTGAGAATCACCATTTGAGAGCGATCCCCAAGCAGGGATCCACCACTAATCGCTAGAGATTTTGGCAAGATCTCCCTTAGGCAAGGGCTGTGCTCCACCTACACCCTTTAAATTTTAGTCTTTCTGCACCTCAATCTGACCCCGGGGATGGGGTCTGCACACCCCCCAGGAGAGTGGAAAGCCCGGTAGACACAAGGGAAAATTAAAAACTAAATATATGGATGAGGCATGCCCATCCTCCCATACAGTCTTCGTACCCCCCAGAGGTGGATGGGTGTGATTACCCCATCTACCCCCCACCAGGGCATATGATTCTGTTTTTAAAAGATTTTGTTGTGGACTGCCCACCATGTGCATGGCCATGCCTGTACCAAAACAATGTGCTGACAGTCTTTCTGCCAGCTAAACACTAGGGATTTCAAAACTGACATAAAACACACACATGTGTGTAGCTAGATGCCAGTTAGGCCACACCCTTCCTTTGTTTGTTTTGGCACCCTTTTAGAATTCCCTGGTGATTAGTGGGATTTCCGCCCCCCTCAAAGCCATATTGAATGTATACCATCTGTTTTGGCTCAGGGGAGTTGGGGGGGGGGGGGGAGGCAGAACAACTGATTTGTCCCACTTGAGGTGGGGGTGTGGCCAATGCGTTTTTCTGCCACTTCAACATCAGACATGGATTTGACTTCAATTGGCCCCTAATTGGGGCAGAAAGACTAGTACACATTAGATAATTCAAAAAGGCATCGAAACAAAAGAAAGAAGGGTGAGGCCTACCACTGCTTCAAGCTATACACCTACCCAAAAAGGGTAAATTGTGTCTTGCTGCCCCCATGAGGGCAGAGATGAGGTTGGTCCCAACTGAGAAGAATGCCCTAAATCTGCCATCTTGGTGGAGAGGGTGGAAAGTCCACCTGATATCAGGGATTTTACCTTTGGGGCAAAAGAAAGTAGTGTGGGCATTGCACTCTGGCCACACCCCCACCCCAAAAGGGACACACCAGTCTCTTTGCCTCCCCCAGCGGCAGGCAGAGTTTCCCCCCCCTATTTGCTCTTGGGGGTGTAGATAGCTAATTTATGGCAGGAATATATATTTTTTAAAGAAAATAATGGGGTGCCTCTGGCTCATCCTAACATCAGGCCTCACCCTCACCCTTAAAGCCTTAAAAGTCTTTCTGTTCTCGTGTAGACTAAATAATCCCATCCAAATGGCAAGCAAGAGGACATTTTAAGCTTTTGGGTGTTATTTTTACATATGGCCAGGAGAGTGTGACTAACTCACAATATCGTCCACTTGCAATGGTGAATGGCTGCTCATTTGGGCTTGGGTACGCTGCCACCTGGAAAAACCGACCAGGCCCAAAGAGTTCTGAAAACTAGCTACCCAGGGGTGACCAGGTTAGTGTGCTTCTCATGGATCTCACTACATCTTCTTGCCCACAATGCCCTGAAAACCTCAAACTTTGCCTGAAATCACATATATTCCTCACATTTCTGTGATGAAAACATCCGTAATTCGCAGAAATCAGCAAAATTCCTACCACACATGATTACCCCACTTGTGCTGAAACAAACGCTGTGCCAATTGTGTGGCTAGGCCTAATGCCCATGACAGGAATTGAATAAACCGAGATCAATGGGAACCAGGCCCAGCCACACAAGTGGAGCAGAGGTTTCATCAACGCAAGTGGCAACCTCTGTTTCTTTTGTGTGTCAACACTCACTTTTTTGCTGTTTTTTTATTGATCTTTAGATTCTGCCCACTGGGGCAATGATCTTGAGTGCCCACTGTATGTGCTCTAACCCCTAAAACATATAGAAATGTGCTTACTGTGATTCCTTTATTTAACATCTTATAAGGCCATAGTGCATGGTGCAGAAAATACAACTATAGCTTAGAAAGGTAAAATGTCACCTATAGACTGCAGAGTGTATTGTGCCATCCACTTGTGTGACAAACATAGCTTCAGGCCTACCATGTAGCCTGAATGCAGCAGAGTAAATCCTGTTGTGTGACATTTGTAATGGGTAAAATCATCCCTTTTAAATATTATTAAGCCAACCCTATGTAAGCCCTAGAGTCCATAAGGTTAGGTGCATGGCATTTAAAAGTAGGGCATGCAGAAAATGTATGTTACCAAGCTTTATAACTATGGCAGATGCAGTTCTCCCATATATACACTAGAATACAGATTAAAATACTAATATTGTATCTTCATGAATAGGACCAGCTAGAAAAACAATCAAACAACTAAATCAAATAGCTATTAAAATTAAAATTCAATGGTGAAGTTGGGTTTTTAATAAATATTATGGAAGCATATTTTTTTTAAGCTTGCCTTTTCCCTGCCTGAAGATCCTGGAGGCTAATTTGCATTTGCTTTCCAACTTCTTTTAGAGAGGGATTGGCACTTTAATAGGTATGAAAAAGATGTGAAATGCTTCACAGGAGCAACATAATAGGTCACTGTGATTGAGAGATTGACCTGAACAGGCCGGGGCAACTTCTTTGAGCTCAGCAGAAGAGTTAGGGCTGTGATATTCCTTTTTGACATTACAGGGCCAAAGCCTGCTTGAGTGTCATAATCTGCTTGAGAGCTCTTATGGGTATACATATAAAACTTTGGGGTGCAGTTGAAAGGAAGGAAACAGGATGCAAAGGCAATTCCTTTGCAGCTACTGTCCAGTTCTTGTAAAACTGTGATTATATCTTACCAGATGTCTGCCTCTGGGTTTATTGGGGATACAGTGGCTGCCTCAAACTGAACTTAGGGGTAAATGTGGGAGTACACTAGGATTAATCCCCAAACATATCCCTAGCCCTAAGTCCCACGTTGAATATGGCCAGAGGTTTGTGCCATCTTGAAAATACCCCAAGTGGATATGCTTGTCCCAGGAACGTGTACCACATTGGTTAGGTGCATGGCATTTAAAAGTAGGGCATGTAGAAAATGTATGTTACCAAGCTTTATAACTATGGCAGATGCAGTTCTCCCATATATACACTAGAATACAGATTAAAATACTAATATTGTATCTTCATGAATAGGACCAGCTAGAAAAACAATCAAACAACTAAATCAAATAGCTATTAAAAATAAAATTCAATGGTGAAGTTGGGTTTTTAATAAATATTATGGAAGCATATTTTTTTTAAGCTTGCCTTTTCCCTGCCTGAAGATTGTGGAGGCTAATTTGCATTTGCTTTCCAACTTCTTTTATAGCAGGATTAGCACTTTAATAGGTATGAAAAAGATGTGAAATGCTTCACAGGAGCAACATAATAGGTCACTGTGATTGAGAGATTGACCTGAACAGGCCGGGGCAACTTCTTTGAGCTCAGCAGAAGAGTTAGGGCTGTGATATTCCTTTTTGACATTACAGGGCCAAAGCCTGCTTGAGTGTCATAATCTGCTTGAGAGCTCTTATGGGTATACATATAAAACTTTGGGGTGCAGTTGAAAGGAAGGAAACAGGATGCAAAGGCAATTCCTTTGCAGCTACTGTCCAGTTCTTGTAAAACTGTGATTATATCTTACCAGATGTCTGCCTCTGGGTTTATTGGGGATACAGTGGCTGCCTCAAACTGAACTTAGGGGTAAATGTGGGAGTACACTAGGATTAATCCCCAAACATATCCCTAGCACTAAGTCCCACGTTGAATATGGCCAGAGGCTTTGTGCCATCTTGAAAATACCCCAAGTGGATATGCTTGTCCCAGGAACGTGTACCACATTGGTTAGGTGCATGGCATTTAAAAGTAGGGCATGTAGAAAATGTATGTTACCAAGCTTTATAACTATGGCAGATGAAGTTCTCCCATATATACACTAGAATACAGATTAAAATACTAATATTGTATCTTCATGAATAGGACCAGCTAGAAAAACAATCAAACAACTAAATCAAATAGCTATTAAAAATAAAATTCAATGGTGAAGTTGGGTTTTTAATAAATATTATGGAAGCATATTTTTTTTAAGCTTGCCTTTTCCCTGCCTGAAGATCCTGGAGGCTAATTTGCATTTGCTTTCCAACTTCTTTTAGAGAGGGATTAGCACTTTAATAGGTATGAAAAAGATGTGAAATGTTTCACAGGAGCAACATAATAGGTCACTGTGATTGAGAGATTGACCTGAACAGGCCGGGGCAACTTCTTTGAGCTCAGCAGAAGAGTTAGGGCTGTGATATTCCTTTTTGACATTACAGGGCCAAAGCCTGCTTGAGTGTCATAATCTGCTTGAGAGCTCTTATGGGTATACATATAAAACTTTGGGGTGCAGTTGAAAGGAAGGAAGCTGACCAGTGGCATCTGGACCTGGCCTGGACCCTGCTGAAGGCCTCTGACAGACACCCTGTGAGTTTCTAAGTACCCTCCCTGAGGTCCTGAGGGACTTCGGAAGTGTACTCTTCTGGTGGATTGCGACTTAAAGGACTAAGTCATAAGGTAAAATTGTTGGCCAGGATGAAACTGGTTGGTGTTTTCAACCCATGCTCCATTACTGTAAGCCTCAAATTGTGCCTAGGTCCTCGCTTATCTCAAACATTGACTACTTAAAAATGTAAAAAAATATATCTCAGGTTCCACTTTTTGGAATATTGACATTTTGGTGTCATTTTGTTTATTAAATGTTACCCTATTTTTCTAGTTTAGCGTGGGATTGTTATTGTTTACATTTTGACTTTATTACAGTGCATATGTGGCTACCCTATTGTGAGAATCTGACTGCCATCCAAGTTGGGAATGCCTGTTAGCCCGTCCTGTGAGTATATTTAAGCCTGGCCTGTGAGTGCCATTTCTTCGGGCACTGCAATTGGTGGTCTGCCTGGCTGAATGAAGCCCTTATCCCAGGGTGTGTGTGTCTGAGAGTTGCTTTGAGCGTGTTTGTCTGAGATGAGTGTGGTGTGTGCTATGTATATGTTGAGAAATGACTATTTGTGTATTTGTGGGTGGGTGTCAGTGTATGAATGCATGTTCGGTGTGTGCGGGTGTGTCTCTGGTGTGTCCTTGTGAGTTGTGTACACCATCTGTAATATGTTTGTCTTGGGTGTGGGTGTGTGTCTGTGTGTGCATGAGTGTGTCTGTGATGTATGCATTGTATTGAAGGTGTGTATGTCTTTGATATATGTGTCTCTGTGTGTGTGTTGTAGGTGAGTGTCTGGTTGTGTGAGTATTTGTTTATTTATGTATGCAGGTATATTTCAGTGTGTTTCTGGGGTATGTGTGTGTATGTGTTTTTAGTGTATCTGGGTGATTGTGTGCACATGTTAAGGAGATTGACTGGGGTTTAGGTATGAAATTAGTTGTTTGCGGGATTGTGCTAGATATATATATGTATGTGGGTTTGAATGTTTGTGTGTGTAGGTATAGTTCTGTGTCTGGTTTTTATGTATATATATATGTATAGGTGTGTGTGTGTGTATGAGTCTGTATGGAGAGGATATTTGTGTTTGAGGAGATTATATGTGTAATAGTGGCGGTGTGTTTTCTGAAGATATATATGTACTAATGTGAACTTGTCTGTGTGAAATCTCACTTTGGGGCACAGAAGAATCAGAGGTTACAGGGCCCCAACTGCGTCAGCTGATGTAATTTACCACTCTTGTCTCAGGTCACAATGCTAATGAACTCCAATAACTTCTCTTTAGAACTTGACTCTCACAGGTAGTGGTATGAAGAAGCCAAGAGTTGATATGAGATTGGACACCGGGATCCAATTGAAACAAAAAGTAGAAATCTGAACCTACAAATGAAGGCATTCAAAATTCTGTAGATGTAGTACTTGTTTGTGTTCACAAACATTCCCCATAGTATACAAGGAAAGCTAAACCAGGCACAGCTTTCCAGCCATCCTACTGGGAATGTCATGTGAAATATCCCATAGGCCCCATTTCCTTTGTGCACAATTGTACATAAAATACTATTATGCACAAGGAAAAGGGAGTCTTCTAGGCAAAAACATGTTTATTTATTTCTTGTCTCTGCAGCGAAAACATTTTCCGCACAGAAAATGCTCTTCCCCTACCCCACACCAAATACAGGGATGATCGGTTCCTCTCCCATCCTTGAAGGAAAGTTATTTCATCGCTTGGTTGATGTAATTCTCTGACCATTATCAGTGTGGGAAAGGGCAGATTTAAGTTTGGGAAGGACCACAAACATACAAGTTTGTGGGAGTTTCCAAAGTCACAACGCTAATCACTCCTTGGTCTCCCCACTTCAAACCCCTTGTACTGGATCAACTAATATTAAATTAAATTAAAACTTTTTCGGGGCAAAAAGATCCACAGTAATAAAACGACGCATGCCTGCTGGTATTCCCTATGTGAATTTCGGACAAATCTTTTCAAACAACGTATTAGATGTAAATGATCGAAAATGCCTTTGTGAACTAGGACTTAAAAAGAAGATTATACTGGGATTACAATAAGATTACAATCACGTTAATGTCTAGTCAGTCTTCTACTTTACCAAACAAAGCGCAAGCCTTTGATACTGTCAGAACTGGTTTAGGAGCTATATGACAAACAGGGTTTGTGGACTCCTATAGTAGGAATTGACTCCATTTACCTATACTTTCCGGAGACTAATCCAAAAAATTAACCCCCCATCAGAACTTGACTTTCAGGGTAGTAAGGCAAGCAGTCCAAGATTTATTGAAGGATGGGGTTAGGGACACACAACTCAGGTGGCTGTAACCCTGTACCGCACAAAAACACGTTGACGCTCATTGTTAAATTTGTGGAACAGAGTGTTGTATATTGATGAAATTCATAATATTATGCACTGTGTTTTGATTCCTTCAAATTAACCTTTGTCAATAACATATGTATGTATTCTTTGTGTGTTTTCCCCCATTCATGATAAAACTTGTTTTTATATGTTTTACACAGATTTTAATGGATGTGTTTCACAATGACGTATGAATTATTCAATATTAGATTTTGATAAAAGTAATGAATATTACTTGTTGTATGGGTCCCGTTAATGTCTGGTTTAGAGCTCGGTATGACTGATGTATGAGGTATGATCTTCAAGAGAATTTCTTTTGATAATGTAATCATATTTGGAACCATGTATTTTGGTGTAATGGGGTCCCTCCCATTTATGGTTATCTAAGATACCCAAGAAGTTGGCATTAAAGTGTAAGAAGACTTTACCCCTACACCTAGCAAACTAATGGGGTAAAGCCACAGAAAAACAAGTGGCAGGGCATGACAAAGACTATCTCTGCAAATCAGAAGAAACCACTTTGTCATGTCCTATCACATCCTAGAGTTCAGCTGTGGGAAAGTAGCTTATTAGTAGGGGTGGATGGCAATCCACCACAAGTAAAATTGTCACTGTCCTTGTTAGATCCAGCAAAGGTTTCAGTAATTTAAATCTGAGCTCACCACGTGGGAGCTGTGGAAACAGAGCAGACAGGCTTAACTTAAGAACATGTGTAAAGCATTTAGAAATACCAAGACAGTTCACAATTCAAACACACATAACAAAAAAAATCTCATTCACATTTATAAAAAAAGAGAATATTTAATAAACAAATTCACATAAAAATGACAAAAATACATTAAGGAAAACCAGAGATGTGATTTTGTAAAGGTCTTAAAAAAAACAGTACCAAAAAGCTCAAAGCACCAACCACGGACATCAGGGTGTGCTAGACTGAGATATCGGTAAAGATTGAGGCCATCTGCAAAGGAGTGCAGGGAGAATACAATGACCAGGTTGGTCTTGGTCAAAACGTTACCTGAACTTAGATATTTTTTCAGATGGTAGAGTCTTCAGCAGGGCAGGGCAGCAGGCAGGATCCAAAGATAGGGCTGACAGTGATAAGCTGCCTCTGTTCGGAGCCCTGGTGAAGCTATTGATAGAGGCAGGAAATGCTCCAAGCATGAAAAGACTAATTTTATGCCCAGAAAGTTGTAGATGTTGATCAGCTGTGGCACGGTGTTGGGCCATTGAAGGTTTTTACCTTAGACTCAGACACTTTTCTGGAAGGTGGATTCCTCCAGCCGTCCACGGCTGCTGACTGCAGCCATAGAGGTCTTAACGTCGTCAATGGGGTCAGCATCCGACCTGCTGAAACAGATTTGCTGCTGGGGAGAAGAACATAGCGGACCTACAGCAAAGTCAATCGCACCGCTCAATGCATCCTTGGTGGATCGGCTGGGTTAGTTGGTTCCTGGTGTCCATCGGTTCTCCAGGCAAAAAAAGTCAGAAAAAACTTTCTACAACTCAGGTTATAGTGTTAGGCAGGAGGAGTGCACTCAGATACCAGCCAAGAGGTACAGGACCTCAGGAACACTCAAGAGTCAGAACTCACTGTAACAGAGGCCAATTGTAGGGTATAAGGCAAGTCAAGTGGAAAATGATCAGCTGGGCTCTTCCAGGAAAGGAGGCTCCTTGCAGTTTTTGGGTCCTTGTAGCTCAACAGGAGGTCACCCAACTGACCCCTGGAGTCCTCTTCTTAGGCGTGGGTACAAGTGGAGCAGGCCTAACTTTTAGGGTTCTCCTCACAGGTGTCAGCAGCAGTTGCAGCACTTCTTCTGTCTTCCACAGGTCCAGTAGTGATCTGAAGAGGTTGCCCAGGGGTGACACATTTATACCTGGCACTAGCCTGTGGGTGGAGATGACTTCTGCTCTCTCCCTAACCAACAAGAAAAAGGTTATCAGGGGTAACACTACTCACTTTTACAGCAGTTCCTGAGTGCTCTGCTGCAAACAATCACAAACGCTCCCTCTTTACCTAAAACCAAGATGAAGAACCTTACTTCCCTATTCAGCTCTTAAGTGGCAGTTGGAAGCTCATGCAATGGGCATCTATGAGCTTTTTTGGCAGGTAACAGGTGACTTTTTCAAGGTACATTTTGTAAAATATTTAGTACAAATTTGACTTCACCAATGAACTGGGTTTCTTAAAAATATTTTTAAAAGACCAATAATAACATTTGTTGCTGGATTGTAGGCAGAGATAACAATATTTCATTTTAATAATAACTCCAAATCTTTCCAATGCTCAAAAGGTGTTATTTTGGCATGTCGGATTTGCTGTTTAAGCCTGCACAGCCAGGTTACTGGTAGCAGGCCTGCAGTCATATTTTGCATTGTCACTTTAGTGGTGGCACAATATGTGTTGCAGTCCACTAGTGAAGATTAACTTACAGGCCCAAAGTGAAGTTTGAATGCAAAATGAGGCATTTTCTTATGCTGACTTGTTACAAAGCCTTCAGGAATGCTTTTAAACCCCCCACAAATACGCATTTCTCATCTGGCAGGCTACCGCCATCCTCAATTTTATACACCATACCCGCAGAAGAAATTCAAAATGTTTTCTGCTGTGTTCAGAGTCAACCACAACATACAAACTACTCCTTCTACTACACATACTGTGTATGCACACATGCAACGTCCACACAAAGCTGGGTGTGGTAAATCATCTGACAGCAGGTAACTGATAAACCAGTTTAAAGTTGGAGTGCCAGTCGGCAACTCTACCTGCAAAGGTCACTGCTAAAATAGCTGGTCTGTCTTATTAACACATCACTTCCACCATTTTCTGCCCACTACAGCCTGGTGAACTGACTTTAGACATACTCAATTAAGGGTGGCATGCCCCTCCCAAGACCGCAAAGGCCCAGCTCTGGGTCTATACCCATAATATTTTGGTCCTCCAGCCTACACAGATGTTTTTCATGTGCACTGAGGTGAAATAAGAAGAGTCAAAAGCATTGAAAACTCACTGGTTGCTTTCAAGATTTTTCAGTGGAGAAGGTGTTCAGGGATCTAGGGACACAAGCAATGCCCCCAGGAATGCCAAGATGGATCCGGGAAAAGAAGAGGAAAAGGGGCGTTGAACAGGGTTCAAATGATAAAATCTCAAGAACTGCTTGGGTTTGTAACAAACTTCTGGTGGTTCCGTACATGATGTCCTCCTCTACCCATCAGAATAGACCCCCAAATCAGTGGGTGAAGTTGTAGAATCCTCAAGACATCAGGGGAAAAGTATACATCAGTAATGCCAACTCCACGATGACTATCTACAGATGGAGTTGTCCACCAGGGGCAGCATTTTTTCGCCAATTGTATTCAATACTTTCACAAATCCCTTATGCAAGCGTCGTAGAAACATGCACATAGACTTTCAAATATATTCTAACGACACAAATTGTTCTTTAGCAGCTTAGGAAACAAGACACAATACTAAACAGGTTTCAGTTTGCAACTATCAATTAATCAGAAAAGTGGGTCCACAGAACTGAGTTAGACTCGCTAACATGAAAACGAGCATGGAAAATACCCACTGCTAAATTAGCATGCTTGGAAAAATACAAACGTTTCCAGAGCTGAAGAAGCAGGCAGCCACGGCCGGTAGTAGGTGTAACTGCAGGGCGGTGACGTGGGAGGGGGAGGGGCAGGGTGGGGGGTAGTAATGTATGGATTACGGACTTTAACAGGTAAGTAAACATATAAATAAATAAAACGAATTTCGTTGCGCGCACTGCATCGCATTTGGTGATGCAGTGCACACAACGAAATTCGTTTTACTTATTTATATGTTTACTTACCTGTTAAAGTCCGTAATCCATACATTACTACCCCCCACCCTGCCCCTCCCCACGTCACCGCACTGCAGTTACACCTACTACCGGCCGTGGCTGGAAACGTTGAGCATGGAAGAAAATTTAAAATTGTAATGATGTAGACAACTCTACAAAATCCCCAAATAAAGACTGACAAATACTCTCTGACAAAACAGATACAAAATAATGGTATTTAATTAGCTACACTGCGCCTTAACAAGCAAAACATACGACTCCATCCAGTGCACACTAAATGCACATTATTATTACATAGATTTTTTTTAATGAACTAGGGGCCATATTATCAAGAAAGGGTGATACATTATCGCCGCTTTTATCGGCAGGAAACTGCCGCTAAAGCGGTGATAATGGGCTTGGTGATATGCCCTTGTGAATTCCCATAGAAGCCCAGGTTAACACCAGAACCTGGGTTTCTATGGGAATTCACAAGGGCATATTATCAAGCCCATTATCACCGTTTTAGCGGCATATTCCTGCCGATAAAAGCGGCGATAATGTATCGCCCTTTCTTGATAATATGGCCCATAGAAGCCCAGGTTCTGGTGTTAACCTGGGCTTCTATGGGAATTCACAAGGGCATATTATCAAGCCATTATCGATGCTTTAGCGGCAATTTCCTGCCGATAAAAGCGGCGAAAATGTATTACCCTTTCTTGATAATATGGCCCCTGGTTTGTAACTTGCACAGTCCATTTATCAATCTGTCTCTCTAGAGATACAAAATAAATAACTCAATTTTAGAGGAAGATTATGTGCTGCCACTGGAAATTATTTCCAAAATATTTAGGCATATTTTAATATAACAAACATTTTCATAATGCAAGCTTACATGATATGGTAGCATGTTTTACAGTAAAGTTCCTTTCCCATGCATAAGTTAACAATTTGTTAAAGTAAATTTCATGTTCTAGTTCAAAGAATATGGGGGGCATATTAGCAAAGGATTTATCGCCGCTTTAGTGGCACATTTTGCTGCTAAAGCGGCGATTTTTTTATCACCCTATCAGCAAGCTGTCGCTAACAGGTGTTAGCGACAGCTTTGTGGCGATAGCGGGCGGTTTTTCTATCGCCTTGCATGCCAGCGATGATTATCGCTAATGACATGCAAGGTGGGCGTTCCCAACTAGAAGCGACTGAAAACAGTCGCTAACACTACTTCCCCCTAATGCCAACGCAGGCAAAGCGATAAAGAAAAATCACGCTAAGTGCGATATTCGCTAGTATTTAACACCTGCTGGAAACCTGACTTACCTGTATTCCTCAATAGGAGGTTGATTTTAGTCCACCATGGCGTTAATGATTGAATATCGCTGGATTTCCAGCGATTATCAGGCATTTCGCCACTATCGCTGGATATTTTATCACAGTGGAGATAAACGTTGCTAATAGCATGTTTTCTCCGCTAAAATATCCAGCGATAGGCAGCGATTCAAATAAACGCTCTAAGCGCGTTTTGCGATAAATATCGCAAGTTCTTGCACTTAGGAATTGCACCCAGGGACACAGAATATTGTGGAGCCTGTGGAGTTCTGCAAGGGCAGCGATATAGGACTGCCTCAGCGGGTTGCGTTGAAAATTCCAGTGCCCACACTTGTAGATTTGTGAAAGTTCACAAACATTTACGTAATTTGCCACAGTGCAAACACATGAAAAATGAACGAAATAAAAGGCAGAGTTTAGAGCCTCTTTGTGGTAGGAAAGAAGGAGCAACATCCACTTAGGTGATTTAAATATTCGAAGGGGTTTCACCTCAGGAAATACTGTTTCCCCTGACAATAAATGATGCAAATGCACACTCCTGTACGAATTAAACACGCAAAATTTACCACGTGATACAAGATTTCCATGAGTAAACGGTGCATATTTTAGTATTCAAAGAAAAAAATGACGAGTCTGGGGTTTCAACTGTACTCTTGAGACTCTTGGTGAAGCCCTTACAAATTGGAAATCTATTACATTCATATAATTGTACAGCAGTAAATTTAAAACACTTAAAAACTGACCTTTGCAAATTGGGTCCATTTATACAAACTTTTATCTTTTTTCCTCTCTCCGACTTGGATGCGGGTAGACTTTACATTTAAGAAGATGGTTTTCCCGCATACGTTAAACGTTGTTTTGATATAAGTGGCTGATGTCAATTCAGGAATATTAAGCAATACATATTTATGATATACCTTAATGGCTTTTGAAGTCAGATACACACTAATGCTGATCAAGTAATATTTGTATTTACATGGTGTTTTACTGACATCAGAACAATTATTTACACAGTGCAAAACAAATAATTACATTCCCAGTGCAGAGTTACTCATTTATGTGGGAAAACGAGCCCAAATACATTAGACTTTGATGTGCCCCCAGGGACACGCTCAACATTCTAACTCCCTCTCATCTCCCTTTTTTAATGATATAGTTTGCCTCTGTATTATTGTATTTATTCTGCCCAAATGAGCCTTTGTGGCTTAGCGTATTTTGAATGGATGCTCGCTTGTATCCTTCCACTGTTGATGTCTGTGAACTATATTGTCATCTTCAGATTCAGACTCCTTGTTGCCACCTGGAAAAAAATAAACATGGATGGCTGCTGTGCACCGGTGCTGCTACCTGCTGCTGCAGTTATTCCCTTTATAAAGCCATTTGATTTTAATGTAACTAATTCAGGCAGTGGCAGCTATCTTGGAATTTCTTTTCTTGTATTATTTAATACAGTATACCATTCCATAATCTCATGTTGTGTCTGGGTGCAGCATGCTGGCCATCTTGGAGAATCTTTTAGTTAGAGTCCCTGTTAAGCTGCCGTGCTCCGACCACTTTTTAATTCCTTTTACTTGGACTCCGCACGCTATTTCCACAGCGACCATGGGAAATAGGAAATGCTCAAGTACATGGTCTAAATTACCTATTGAACCATGGGTAACAACCCTGGAAAATTCCAGACCCACCTCCGTCCCTGATCCTGTCATTTCATACAACAAATTTAACAACTGGGTGGAATCATCATTGAACTTTGTCCTTTCTAATTAAATGACATTTAACAAGGTAGAAACCAAGCGTAATCCGTGGTATTCCCCGAAATTCCACAAATTTAAGAAGATTTGTAAGAGAGCCGAAAGGAAATGGAGGAAGGATTTTTCTGCCAGTCATAAACAAACTTATAGAGAGGCCATACAAATCTATAAAACTGAAATTCAATTGGCCCAAACTCTATACGATGAAGAAAGAATTTTAGCAGCTGCAAATTCCCCTCGCAAAATCTTTTGCATTGCTAAGGGCATACTTACCATCCCCACCTCCCCCACTGTATCGGAAGATACTTTGGCGCGATGTAATGCTATAGCAGAGTTCTTCTCCAGTAAAATTCAAACCATTTATTATTCCTTCCCTCAAACAACATCTCAACTACTTATTGGGGAGCAGAAAAATTTGGATAGAAGGAGAGTTGGCCTAATTGAGGAACTGCCGCCACTTAACCCGTCCATGTTGCTACACATCATGAGAAAATTGAAATTCGGCTCCCCCACTGACCCTGCCTCTCCTAACATTTTAAATTTGGCCTCTAAAACTCTTTTTCCAGTAATCCGTTGACCTGATCAATGCCTCTTTTTCCTCAGGGACAGTCCCCCCACTGTGGAAAAGGGCTATGGTTAAGGCCTTACTGGAAAAACCATCTCTGGACTCAGAAGTTTGGAGCAATTACCGTCCCATCTCTTTGTTACCAGTTATCAACAAGATCGCTGACAAATATGTGAACTCTGTATTGTCCGCCTTCTTGGAGAGTAATAACCATCTCCATCCTTCTCAGATGGGTTTCAGACCCCAACAGGGCACCGAGACGGCTCTCCTGGTGATAGTGGAAGAGTCTAGGAAAATCCTAGCTGCTGGAGGCTGCGCGGCCATCATTCTTTTAGATTTAATCACGGCCTTCGATACAGTCAACCACAGACTGTTGATAAAAAAGCTAAGGGAGGTGGGAATGCTGGGACCATGCTTAATTGGCTACAATCATGTTTGGAAGACCGATCCTTCAAAGTTTTAGAAGAAGGCATATCCTCAAAGCCCACACCTCTTAATTGTGGGGTCCCCAGGGGTCTTCCCTGAGCCCAACACTTTTTAATGTTTATTTGAGGCCTCTGGCGGAGGTGGTGCTACCTTTCGGGATCCAGATTGTCACATAATGCTGATGACACCCAGTTGGTTGTTTCTTTCAACCAACGGGACCCTTCCAGCTCTGGTCTCGCCCTCTGTCCGGACAAAGTATCTAGGTGGATGAAAGATTCATATTTGAAACTCAATGGATCAACAACTGAACTAATGCTCCTAGGGAATAAAGAAAATACAAATCTTGGGCTACTGTGGCCTAGTTCTTTTGGTCCTGCCCCCTCCCCTAAAGACAGAATCAAAGGTTTGGGTGTTTGGCTCAACCGTAACCTTGATTTTAAAGAGCAAGGGCAAAAAGTAGCTGCAAGTTGCTTTGGGATCCTATGAATGGTCCGTAAAGTGCTCCCACTACTCCCTTTTCAAGCAAGAAGAGTTTTAGTCCAGGCTTGTATTTTGTCCCGTCTTGACTATGCTAATGCACTTCATCTTGGAGCCCCTTGCTCTTCGATACAAAAGCTACAAGTTGTTCAAAACTGCGCGGCACGTATGATCATGAACATCCTTGGCTATTCAGCCCCTTGTCCATCTGTACCGCCCAAACAGAGCCCTAAGATCAGAAACTAAATGTTTATTGTCAACACCAAGAATAAAGAGAGCACAAAGTGGTGGACGCCTTTTTTCCCACAATGTGGCTAAAATCTGGAATATGTTTAAACAATAAGAATCCACCTTTAAAATCTGGAATAGTCAGCCTTTGCAGATCCGTACCAAACCTAACTACCTCATTTTCCGGAGACAGATGAAAACACTTCTTTTCCCTAAATGATCGGCTCACAGCCCAGTATGTAAGCAAGCAATAGCGCAGGGATGCCTATTGGTAACCAGGCGCTTTAGAAATCTTGTTTTATTCATTCATTCTTGCAGTAGTGTGGCTGTATTAACTAATACAAGAAAAATGAATTCCAAGATTGCTTCCATTTTGCATTATCATGAATCCAGGTGCAACATCACACAGCTTGGTGACCCTTCTAGAATTCAATATATTGTATTATTTAGTATAGGTATGCTCTTCCATGATGGCTGTTGAATTGCGTCCAGATGCAATCTGATGGTCATTTTAAAATGGTATTGCTATACTAAAATAATGGAAGGAAATAGAATTCCCACATTTCCTACTAATCATCAGATGCAAGGAGCAGCAGGGAGGTGTCAAGAGTTTTTGTGGTAAAACTGTCGCCCTAATAACAGGGTGAATTTTTTATTGATAGGCTAGAGCTTATACACATACAGTGTTAGCACTTGACACCTTCCGCTTGGGAATTAACCCAGTAAAATGTGTTTTTGTATGATGTGCATTTTTACTAACCTACTACTTTGAGCAATTAAAATATAAATAGTTTTAAAATGAAGGTAATTCAGAAATGTGCTTCACCTTAGCGAATCCCTCTTCCTATTTTGTTCTAGTGATGACCTGTGTTGACTGCCACAAAAGAGTATTTAATGGCTGCCAATGTCTAGATCCAGCTGGAGCACTGTTGGGTAATGGGATACATTCAGAGTAATTGTGTAACCCAGGTACAGTGGTCAATACACCAGATCTGAGTAATATCAGGTTATTCTCTTAATATAAACTATTAAGATAAAGTCAAATAAAGGTCCTTAACAGCCAAAGTGAAATTAAAACATTGTAAGACATGTGCAGATGTCAGATATGGCATGATCTTGATTTGATTTGCTCCCTTCTGGAGGTTATATCATTGTAATTGTATGATTTTGAAATACATCCCTAGAGGCTAAACATCCATAATTAGAGGGGGACGTGTCATGTCTTCTCTGAAAGACTTTGCTTGTACAAGCTAGGAGAGAAACCCGGAAGCTGACTGAAGATGCTTGAGATAAAGCCTCCATGCAATTAGGCCTATTACTTTCGTGGCAGTACAGCACAGACCAATTATTTAAGCTGTACCCACTTCAGCCGAAGTGGTTATAATTTATTTTGCATAACAGTTTTTCAATTGTGTATCTACACTATATACATTTCTACAGTTCGGTGTGACTTTGTGACCCCAGTGCGGTGACCATAACCAAAAGAAGTGAAGTCAACTCTGTGCTGTACAAGAATGGTGGCAGTAGTTATTGGTTGTTAAACAAGGGGAACCCTTTTGGGGTATCGTCGATTCAGTTTTATAAACAAATGTACATTTTGCTGGGGCTCTCCCTTTTTCTGTTGTAGTTGACGTTTCCACCCTTTTGAGATAGGGGGTCTCTTCAGGACGGGAATTCTAGGGACCAGCAGCACTAATAGGGTGCTTGAAGAGCAGTATTCCTCCTAATATACCGGTACTTCTCAGTTAGATATATGGATCCTATCAATGACATGGTTAAAGTTGATCATCATCACCAGGAGGTGTGTTTAAATCATGCAAGATAAAACTAATTCTTGCATGAAAATATATCAAATGATGCAAATGAGTTCCTTGTGAACGTTGTTTTTTTGCTTAATTGGTAATACCTAGTTTGCAAGGACATACGGTTCGCTCTTGTTTTTTGTGATAATTGCTTGGACAGCATCCTAAAGCACATGCATAAGTGTACAGCTTGAGCTTGAGCTTGAAACTTGTATTCTGCTTGGATGCTGAGCCCTGGACCAGAAACCAACCAGGAAGTATGAGGATAAAGATATAGGCTTTCTTGTGGCATATGAAAGTTCTGGATTGAGAGACGTCTTTTGGGCATTCCGCAAACAATCAATCAATCAGGGTCTCATAAAGCGGGGCTAATCACTCATGAGGGTCTCATGGTACTGGGGGATGGGGGCTGCTGGTCAGACTTGGTGGAGGATTATTCAAAGAGCCAGGTCTTGAGGTCCTTCCTCAATTGGATCAGTGAAGTTGATTGCCTGTGTTGCAGGGGCAGTGTGTTCCAGGTCTTGGGTGCAAGGTAAGAGAACGATCTTCCTCCGGTTCTGGTGATGTGGATCCTGGGGATGGAGGCAAGTGTGAGTTGGGAAGATCAGAGTTGTCTGGTGGGTATGTCGATGTGAGGCGGTGGTTCAGGTATGCTGGTCCTTTGTTATGTAGGGCTTTATAGGCGTGAGTGAGGAGCTTGAAGGTGACTCTGTTATTGACTGGGAGCCAGTGAAGTTGTCAGAGGTGTTGCGTGATGTGGCAGTGGCAGGGAATGTCAAGTGCCAGTCTGGCAGCTGCATTATGGACGTTCTGTAGTTACTTGAGCTGTTTCTGGGTGAGGCCAGTGTAGAGCGTGTTGTCGTAGTTGAGCCTACTGGTGATGAGTGCGTAGGTGAACATCCTTCTGGAATATGTGGGGATCCATTTGAAAGTCTTTCAGAGCAGGTGGAACTTGTGGAAGCAGGCTAAGGTGACTGAATTGATTTGGCAGTTCATTGTAAGCAAAGAGTTCAGTATAATGCCAAGGTTGTGTGTGTGTGGTCTGTCGTGGTGGGTGGAGCATTCATGGTGGCTGGCCACCAGGAGTCGTCCCAGGCTTATGGAGTGGGCCCCAAGATTAGGATTTTGGTCTTGTCCATGTTGAGCTTGAGGCAGCTGTCTCTCATCCATGTAGCGACAGCCTTCATTCCACCGTGGATGTTGGTTCTGGCAGGTTAGGGCTCGTTTCTGAGGGAGAAGTTCAGCTGGGTCTCTTTTGCACAGGAAACGATGTTGAGTCTGTGGCATCTGACAATGGCTGCAAGCGGGGCGAGGTAGATATTAAACAAGGTGGGGCTCAGGGAGGCACCCTAAGGGACTCCACAGCTGATCTCCTTGTGCTCTGAGGTGAACAATCGTAGTCTGAGCGTTTTGCTGTAGTTGAGCCTACTGGTGATGAGTGCGTAGGTGGCCATCCTTCTGGAATCTGTGGGGATCCATCTGAAAGTCTATCGGAGCAGGTGGAGCTTGTGGAAGCAGGCTAAGGCGACTAAATTGATTTGGCAGTTCATTGTGAGGAAAGAGTTCAGTATATGCCAAGGTTGTGTGTGTGGTCCGTCGTGGTGGGTGGAGCATTCATGGTGGCTGGCCACCAGGAGTGGTCCCAGGCTGATAGAGTGGGTCTCAAGATGAGGATTTTGGTCTTGTCCATGTTGAGCTTGAGGCAGCTGTCTCTCATCCATGTAGCGACAGCCTTCATTTCACTGTGGAAGTTGGTTCTGGCAGGTTAGGGCTCGTTGGTGAGGGAGAAGTTCAGCTGGGTCTCTTTTGCACAGGAAACTGATAAGCGTGGCTCAAATCCACCTGAGCGACTTACCTCACTCATCTATCATTCTCATATAATAAGCCAGCCAGGCAGTGGAGAAGGATTAGAGATATATTTATTAGGATACAAATGTTCATCTATAGATGGGCCCTGTCAGGTCTGCACTCCGAGAATGCATCGAAAGGACTGACTCATCCTATCATGATAATACATTATAACATAACATGGCAGGGTAAAGACACGCCCAGCCTGGAAAATTACAGAACTAGCGAAATGGTGAACAATGAACTCATACATGAGGCATCTGCGCTTGCGAAGGCAACTCTGTTATCTCCCCTCAAGGACACAGAGCCGAAGCTTTGCTCTGCCAGGGCATGGAAACATTTTCTGCAAAACTAACTCAAGGAAAGAAATGCTGAAATAAGGATTTTCTGCTCATAAGGGAGGGGGGAAAAACTGTACCATGAGACATTGGAACTGCAGAGCAAATGTCAGCATCAGAAGTCTGTCTGCCATAGACAGGCTTCTCTCTCTTATAGGAAAGTATACAGAAATATCAATAATGGGAACCTAACAAAGAAAAAGGTTTTGTACCACATCAGGTTTTCTAACTTAGAAGGCAATAATAAGACAAAAGCTTACACATTACAGAAACAATTCTATCCAACTGAAGCTTGCACATTACAAAAATAGCTCGGTGGGTTTCAGCACGTGAATTTTAAACTGTGACTGCATATTGGTTAGACACATCATGCTAACTCATAAACATAATATATACAGTGGGCGGGGCATCGAAAACTGAAACCTATCAGACCCTCCTTTTAGCACGATGTGGCTAACATGAGTGCAGCTTTTATTAACCAAAAGGAGAGTCTTTACATAATGTGCTAAGGGACCGAGCGCTACACTAGTCAAAAATATCATCATCAATCAACATCAACCAGTATATTGTGGTGGAAGGCAATAAACACATAGGCCTCAAGTCAGTAATACACCCACAATTCCTACAACCCCCATTAAAATTTTCCGACCAGTATCCGTCTGATCTACGTCTTCAACTTGGGAGCCCTCCTTTTACGCTGCCCAGGCATTATAGCAAACCGTCGATGAGTCTTATGATAGTCCGAGGGTGCTACATAAACAGGGGGAAGTAAATAATCCAAATAACAAATCCCACCCCATAATACAGGAAAAAGGTGAAGGGCAAACAACTGCCAGGGGTACCAGAGAATGACCACTATTATTTGTCACAGAAGGATGTCTATAGGCCAAGGAAGAGTTCAACTGTAGAACATTTTCCCTCACGTTGTCACAGAAGTAGTGCAGCATACTATAGGGCAGGAAATGCAGAGGCAACAAGTAAAAGAACAACCCCTGCAATACCTACTAAGACAATAATTATTCTCTGGGTGTGGAGCACCCTCCCTTTTGACTAATCTAAACATATGCTCTCAGGGTACCATTTCTCTATAACACTATGTCATGATCGGACTACTTACATCACATTTTAAGTCATGAGCAGGAATTAATGCAAATAATATCAAACTGTCACTATCAGGGAGAAATAATTTTGCTGTTCTATAAATAACATGTGTCAGGTGCAACATTTGAATACTACATCATCCTAATGACCTTCCCAGTGCTCCTCTTCATGAGGATCTAGGACATTCGCAGGTGGCGTTGAAATAATACTCATGAAGGTATGCGTCAAGCAACAAGAAACTAATTCTGTAAAGAGAAATATGAAAGCAACAGTTAGGATACAAACAAACACACTATTAAATCTGTAGACCATGAGAACCAACTGATCAGGGACATCTGGACAAGGAGCTGCAGAGGCTGCTCCTCCTTGGGAATAGGAACATTCAAAAACACTCATTTTTCTAGCTAAAATGTCCAAATTAAACTAAAGGAAACAATCTGAAACACAGCCAGCCAGAGGGGAGTCTTCTCCCTGTGTCCGTCTGAGCCTCACAGGCAGGCTCGTATTATCCATCAAAAATTTAAAAATCATCTGCGTTGGAGCTGCACTTGCTAGCAACTCAAATGGAAAACAATCTTGGCCAATGATGCAAAGTCTTTCTTGCAGAATTTTAGCAACCACCAATCCAGGTAGTGCCCTCTACAAATTCTGTCCAGTGTCTCGCTCAGTACACCAGATATGAATCTAAGAAAATAAGAGCACTGTATCTGTACCCTAAGACTAAAGTCTCTCCCTACCTCCTACTTTTCTTCTCCTGGTGCACCGCTCTTCTGTCGAGGCCATAGATTGTATAAAGTATGACCAGGTACCTCAGCAGACAAAACTGTAGATTCCAAAACAGATGGGGAACAAGGAAACCTGAAGCATAACCACTGGAGAACTGCCGGCAGCCTCTTGCACAGACGGAACTGCCCCTCTCAAGTATTTCTGAGAAACTGTTTCCAACCATTGGGAAATGGCACAAAAGCGAAGAGTGAGTCCTCCATCTCGGTCAGGCCTGCCCTTTTCTTA
The DNA here is from genome assembly GCF_964261635.1 of Lissotriton helveticus. Lineage (NCBI taxonomy): Eukaryota > Metazoa > Chordata > Amphibia > Caudata > Salamandridae > Lissotriton > Lissotriton helveticus. The sequence goes on from NC_136067.1 coordinate 1,536,398,403, forward strand.
CCCAGGAATCACACACCTACAGCAGCTTCAGCGGTACCTTGGCTCCAAGCTAAACTTCCATTGGCATCTTCTGACGACGGGACTTGACTTGCACTTGAAGTTGGATCCGATGCTTGGGTCCCCTCTGGCTCCGGCGGTGTGACACATTTCTATTGATGAACAGAACAAAGATCTTTAGACAAGGCATAAGAATAAAATTCAAATTCAAATAAACCAAATGAGGTCTATTCTGTGCTTTCATATTCTCTACCCATGTCAATTTGAAGGTGAACACATCGTACCTATCAATAGATTTGTGCACTGACAATAGGTAATACATTACATATCTGACTTTTCGCTGTATTACCTGTAGATGGACGTATGCATTTATTGAATTCTAAGAGAAGAGAAAAAATAAAACAAAACAGACATGTTGTATTCCCCCATTTGCACTTGAGAAACAGCAAAAAGGGAAGTTCAAACCGCTTTTCCTATACCGAGCACACAGCGTCTACTTCACTGTTGTGCAAAACTTCAAACACTTCTAATATTCTTTTTCTTTACTCAAAACAACTATATTTTTGCTCATGTCCATGCTCACATATTATAGAGGCAGCAGGAAACTAACTTCTACAAATCTTTCATTTCTAAAAATATTTGTGCTGAGGATCACACAAGCATCTTTTCACCTTTCTCACTATTTAGACCATGTAACATTTTATTTAGGGGAAAACCTGTTCACCAGCTCTAATAGGGAATATCAGCTGAACTTTACCGGCTAACTGACAAGAAACTTGTGCACCTTTACTTAGTGCTGCACAATAATGATGTTGTTACCTAGGAATGTGACACAAAAGTACCGACCTATTGTTCCCTTCAAAGGTCAAATAAGGAAACACTAATCAGGAGACAACTCAAGACCTGGCTGTTCGAGCAGTAGCGGACCCCTTCCCCCAAGCGCCTTGGGACCCTCCCGGGTGTGTAGCGCGCTATACAAGTGTTATGATTGATTGATTGATTGGGCTGTTCCCTTCCTTTCATCCCTATCCAATTAAAATAATTCTCTAATAAAAACTCTCAGTTTACCCAACACTTGTAGAACAAAACTGCCCACATCTAATTCCCCTTTTAGATCAAAGCAGGACAGGAGGGAGCAATACACATGTTACCTAGTTTTAATTTATATGAGAGCTAGCGGGGAGCTAGCCTCCTACCCCATTTTGACAGAAGGAAATCTGAAACATATTTCACTTCGGTCAATACCATCAACCACTGGGTGTAGCACTGAGCATATACAAAATTCTAGGGGATACATAGCACTTTTGAGAGGGCTAGAACATCTTTTAGCACATGTAGAAATGTCATTGCCATAAAATGATATGTGTGCCTATTAATATCTAATACAATGTAACTAAGGAAAAGTAGTAAGGAAAAGGAAATGGAACTGGGACACAGCCCATAACTAGGCACTATGCGACATTCATTAGGGAAATGGCGGCAAATGGAAAATCTATAAATGAACAAAAATTACTTAGGTAATGGTCAGGTTTGTGACACAACACCATGAATACACCGTAGAACTCTCGTATTTTCCCTCCATAACCCTTTTAACCAAATAGACATAAACTGCTGAAGTGTTGTCTGTGAAATTTAGGGACCAGAACAAATTCCCCATAGAGGAGCTTGTTCTAGTATCAATAATAGAATTGTCAAAACAATACAATACAGAAACATACATAAAATAAAAACAAGCATACCAAGGCAACAGGTATACTTGCTGTGCTAAGCACAGAAAGCATAGAGAAATCACAGTAACACATGCAAATGAGCTGTGACACACAATACGATGCCATGCATTTCATGCACAGTGAGCCTGTGGCCAAAAACCCAGCATGCTGGCCTACTTAATTTGTCAGGCTTAAGATCAATCAGCATACCATCCACGCAGAACAGAGCAAGCAATGCACAAGAAGCCAAAGAAAACATAAAACACACAATAGCACAAAGGCCACAAAAGGAAAACACAATATTAGTTACTCAAAGGACTATATTTTTCTCATGCATATCATGCATCATGCGGTGTCAGTGCACACTTAATCTGTCTAGCTCAAAGCTGCATCAATTCTCACCGTAACACACAGATAAAAATATTTCCCATTGCACTGAAACAAAACAAATCAAAACACACACAAAAGAAACAACAACACAGAAAATATTGGACAAAAAAAGCAACCACTTAGTAAAAATACCTTCCACAAATACTTACCATAAAACCTATGCTTGGAGCTCATTCACACCAGTTGACCGTTCACTTTCCGTTCCGAAAACCCTGTCTGCTGTCTTAGACAAGAACCAGTTCTAACCTCTTTAACCGTCAGCCAAGAATATAAAACATTTAGCAGCATTGAAAATCACATGACAATCTGGTAATGGCATTTAATGCAGCATCAAAAAAGGGAAAAAAATATACATTTACGTTCACATCATTCACTTGTCATGAGCCAGGAATTTCCATATTTGCGTAAAATTTTTATTCTTGTTATTAAAATACCACATATTTCTGCACAGTCATCTTTCGCTGTGTAAATGAGCCCTCTTATAACCAATGCCATTTCTTAACTTTAAACAAAAGGGCGCCATATTCTCACCTCCAGAACATACTAAATACTCCAGTGCACACTAGCAGACATTTGCACACTCAGCGGGTGGGGCACTGGGCCCACTGTAATGGTGTCCCATGGACAAACTGCATACAAATACTGTTACACACATATAGACATTACACACATATATACATTCCCACCAGGCCGCTCCTATGAGCAACACAATCAATATTTTTACCTGCCTTCGCATCATCAGTACTCTCCACTGGTATCCACTAGCAAAGACACTAATCAGTATGCCAATCAGGGACCCCCCAACTCAAGTATTATTGAACTAGAAAAATTTTATACTATGACATGGTCCAACAGTGAAACAAAAAAAAATCAACAACAAAAATGGACACAACAGACAACCAATAAATCTCTCTTTTCTTTTTGCCATTAAACTGCACACAAATCAATCACTTACTGAATACCATTCAAACAATAGGAGTAACACTCACTAACATATTTAGTAAATTAATTTCTCTCAAAACAATCCTTCTTTTCTCAGACTAGGCCATCTTAAAGTGTAAATCTCTATGTCCAAATGGAATAACCTGTTGAAAGTTATTCATAATTTTGTTCCTAATTCTAAATCACATGTGTTCTGAACAACTGCATTATACTTTAATGTGAACCAGCAGTAGTCTGCTGGAAAGAGCAGAACTCCTAATTATGCAGACTTGCTGATGCTGGCTCCAACTGTGTATCTCTGCTGTCTGTGCCAGGAGCAGAGTCTCCTAGCCCCCCCCCATAATCTTCTGCCTGTACTCTTCTCTCGCTCTCGGTGCTCTGCGAACCCATTGGAATGGTGCTGATAACACCAAGGTCACACCTGTCCTGCTCTACGGATGCAAGCATCTATGTTTTCATCCTACATAATCTTCCAAAACTGAATAAAAATGCACACACTGTTATTCTAAACCTTACCAACTCGGAGTTCGACAACCTTTTTTATTTGATTGTGGACTGAAACACATTCATTCAACAAGTCATTTTTAAAACTAACTAAACAACTGCATTTCACTCTCCTTCCAAGAGCTAAGAATTCTGGGCTGCTAGCCAGCCTTCCGCCTCCCCTGGCATTCACCACCAAGGTCAAATCTGCCTCACGCTCGTCAGTCTGGCGCTGACAAAGCCAATAAGCCTTCCTAACTCTTTCTAACATTCAATAATTAACACTATTTTGGCACATACATTTCTCTTTCTTTGTTTTTTCTCTTCTTTCTAACTTTACACTTCTTCCTACATTCTATTAATATACATTCTGATTACTGGTAATCAAATCCCCTTTTCTCCATCTTCTACTGTTCACAAATTGAGGGAATGGAAGAAACCAAATTCTTTTTCATAGAGCACAGCCCTGCATGCACTTTTAAACTACACGAAAAACACACTGATAGTCAGGCACACCCATCTCAGATAGCTCACAAGGACCAGACAATCTAACTTATGCAACAAGACGCACTTACTTCATTCAAACAAACATTTACACAAACAAAATGCAGCCCACAGACCGCTCTCAACCCAAACCAATTATAACAAAATAAAACATGTTACATGAAATACATACCCCATCCTCTTAATCACTGCTCACATTGGCTCACTGAGCCACTAAAAGCAACTTTAAGTGTACACATTTTGTCTTCTTTTAAAACTAAAATTTCCTCTTTCTGCCACAACCTTAGGGAATCAAACATGCTCTGACAGCAGTGCCTAGCAAACAATCTCTCTTGCAAGTGATCTATCTTAACTGCATCAGAAATATTAAACAAAATCAAGAGTCTTCTACAGGAGCGGGTTGGCTCTTGGCCAATCTGACATCAGTTGAACTGCAGCAACACCTAAAACATCGCAACTTAGTGAAACACGGCATCTTGCACACTCAATCAAACACCACCAAACTCACTCAATCAGATACCGCCAAAGAACCCACACATACCCAGGCACAAAAGAACCAAACAACTATCTCCACACACAACCACACACGCACACACACGTCCTATGCATTGAATCCCTGCCAAACACGTGTTACCATAATGGGACAAGGCCCGTCGACCAAGTCCTGGGAAACATGGACCCTACCGCAGACCGAACAGTACACTAACTGTTCTGAGGTTGGAGGACACATCCGCCACCCGGGCGGCACTGCAGACCGTTGCTCACTTTACCCCTGAAGATCTGGGACTCTTCCATCAAACCACTCACACTAGGGGTTTGGGTCCTTTCCCAGTATTTAACGGTGGTGAGCCACACTCCAGTCTCAGTACTACCCGGTCGGATGCTCTAAAACAGACATCCACCCAAAACCCTCATCACCAATAGTCTGTCAGAGCGCCACTTGCACTCTGAGTTCCCCGGAGCACACTAGCCCCAGGAGCACACCGGCTCCTCCAATCACCAGAGACACATCGGTCTCATGGAGCATCCCAGCTCCCTCAATCAACAGTCGGACCACTCACCTTCTGCTCGCAGAACCGACATCCACCGTTCTCCACCGCCGGCTGCTGGGACCAACACGGTCAGCTCCAAGGTTCCGCCTTCTGGACTCCGGTGCAGGATCATGAACTGGGACCTCTCCCGATCAGCAGGGTGGGGCAGCGCTGCGAGAACCAAGCTCGGCATCAAAGTGGGTACCCGGGCCCACCGTGCCGACCAGAGGGTCCCCGGCCTTCTGCTACCCACTTACGGGTGAGAAAGATCCTTATCACGGAGTCCCTATTCGGGCGCCATCTGATAAGCGTGGCTCAAATCCACCTGAGCGACTTACCTCACTCATCTATCATTCTCATATAATAAGCCAGCCAGGCAGTGGAGAAGGATTAGAGATATATTTATTAGGATACAAATGTTCATCTATAGATGGGCCCTGTCAGGTCTGCACTCCAGAGAATGCATCGAGAGGACTGACTCATCCTATCATGATAATACATTATAACATAACATGGCAGGGTAAAGACACGAGACTCAGGAGGTACATCTGTGGGCAAACCATTCGGTTTGGTCATGAAGCCCTCACACACCAACCTAGTTGGTGTCATGCTTCATCATCGGGCCCACCACAGTGACACCGAATGTGTCCCGGGTGTGCTGCGACTCCAGATTACTGAGGAGCTGGTATGCTTACTGAGTGTGCAGTGACAGTGAGAATGAACGTGAAAAGTTAAAAGCTATACAGGTGGTCCCAGTTCCCGAGGGTGAAAGGTAAATTTTAATATCTGGGCCCCTGTTAGCAAGATAAAAAGGCTTGTGGACGATGTGGAGTGTATTAAGAGCTCCTACGTCCTTTGTGGTCTACATGTTTCAGCCAGGCCTTTTGGTTAAAACTGGCTTTCCTCAGGACCAATGAGTATGTGTGGGTGACAATAAACTATATTAAGTGACAGTGTGTGGTAAAAAGTGTCGCACTCGCTAAGGTGCTGTACGTGTTAGAGGGGGATTCCCTCTGCTTTACTGTACATAGAACATGGAGACAATACAGACATACAAGGGAGAACCAATGAGAATGGTATTTTAGAAAACACAACTTTTGGCCGACTTCTAGTGTGCGTGAGCGACCTAGAGCGGCAGATAACGTGGCCATGAGCGTCTTTCATGGCTGTAGTGAAATATGGCGGTAAAGTTTTAAAACGCAGTGGCGGTGGTGGGCTATACAGCGAAACAAGCATAGCGTGAGGTACAGGTAAGTATGGTACATAATTCCTCACACTTGCTACTTGCTGAGAAAATGCTGCTTACCTGCGCGTGTGTAGGTGTCTGCAGTACACGCATGCGCCGCGCTGACCTCCGCGCATGCGCGACGCGAGTGGCACTGTCTCCCCACACACGCGCACTCAGAGCCAGCGCGACCGCACCCTCCTCTCTCATTTCCAGGTGCAATCAATTGAACCAGCTATTTAAGCCCGTGCCTGAGCCATGCAATCTCACTCGGGACACTGGAGCAGGACGATAGGTCGCAGGAGCACGCTGATCGGAATTACCGTGAGTAAACGAGTGATCTCTTCACGACGCTCTGGGTAAGCAGCATTTTCTCTCCACAGGTACTATCCTAACTCTGGCCTTTTACATTGTTCAGGGTCTTCTTTCCCTCCCTGCCAAGTGACCCATGAGGCTTTAACAGCAAGTAGCAAGTGTGAGGAATTATGTACCATACTTACCTGTACCTCACGCTATGCTTGTTTCGCTGTGTAGCCCACCACCGCCACTGCGTTTTAAAACTTTACCGCCATATTTCACTACAGCCATGAAAGACGCTCATGGCCACGTTATCTGCCGCTCTAGGTCGCTCACGCACACTAGAAGTCGGCCAAAAGTTGTGTTTTCTAAAATACCATTCTCATTGGTTCTCCCTTGTATGTCTGTATTGTCTCCATGTTCTATGTACAGTAAAGCAGAGGGAATCCCCCTCTAACACGTACAGCACCTTAGCGAGTGCGACACTTTTTACCACACACTGTCACTTAATATAGTTTATTGTCACCCACACATACTCATTGGTCCTGAGGAAAGCCAGTTTTAACCAAAAGGCCTGGCTGAAACATGTAGACCACAAAGGACGTAGGAGCTCTTAATACACTCCACATCGTCCACAAGCCTTTTTATCTTGCTAACAGGGGCCCAGATATTAAAATTTACCTTTCACCCTCGGGAACTGGGACCACCTGTATAGCTTTTAACTTTTCACGTTCATTCTCACTGTCACTGCACACTCAGTAAGCATACCAGCTCCTCAGTAATCTGGAGTCGCAGCACACACGGGACACATTCGGTGTCACTGTGGTGGGCCCGATGATGAAGCATGACACCAACTAGGTTGGTGTGTGAGGGCTTCATGACCAAACCGAATGGTTTGCCCACAGATGTACCTCCTGAGTCTCACTAACACAACCTAGCTAGTTCTATATTGATATTCCTACATATAATCAGGGGACCCGGACTAGCTTACCTAGTCCTCTCTCTCCCTTTTGATTTGCTGAGGGTAAAGACACGCCCAGCCTGGAAAATTACAGAACTAGCGAAATGGTGAACAATGAACTCATACATGAGGCATCTGCTCCTGCGAAGGCAACTCTGTTATCTCCCCTCAAGGACACAGAGCCGAAGCTTTGCTCTGCCAGGGCATGGAAACATTTTCTGCAAAACTAACTCAAGGCAAGAAATGCTGAAATAAGGATTTTCTGCTGATAAGGGAGGGGGGAAAAACTGTACCATGAGACATTGGAACTGCAGAGCAAATGTCAGCATCAGAAGTCTGTCTGCCATAGACAGGCTTCTCTCTCTTATAGGAAAGTATACAGAAATATCAATAATGGGAACCTAACAAAGGAAAAAGTAATGTACCACATCAGGTTTTCTAACTTAGAAGGCAATAATAAGACAAAAGCTTACACATTACAGAAACAATTCTATCCAACTGAAGCTTGCACATTACAAAAATAGCTCGGTGGGTTTCAGCACGTGAATTTTAAACTGTGAGTGCATATTGGTTAGACACATCATGCTAACTCATAAACATTATATATACAGTGGGCGGGGCATCGAAAACTGAAACCTATCAAAACGATGTTGAGTCTGTGGCATCTGACAATGGCTGCAAGCGGGGCGATGTAGACATTGAAGAGCGTGTGGCTCAGGGAGGCACCCTAGGGGACTCCACAGCTGATCTCCATGTGCTCTGAGGGGAACAGTGGTAGTCTGACGCACTGGGTCCGGCCAGTGAGGAAGGAGTAGATCCAGTCCTGGGACTTTTCTCAGATACTGGCTTCATGGAGTCTGGTGATTAGGTTGCGGTGGGAGACAGTGTTGGAAAGCGGCCGAGAGGTCTAGTAGATGAGGACTGCAGTTTTGCAACAGTTGAGGAGGGAGCAGATGTCTTCTCTGGTGGCAATGAGTGCAGCCTCTGTGCTGAGGTTGCTTCAGAAGCCAGATTGGGAGGTGCCCATGATGTGGTTCGCTGCGATGAACTCGGAGAGGGCTTTGATGGCCTACTCCATGAACTTGGCTGAAAAGGGGAGGAGAGAGATTGGGCCGAAGTTCTTGAAGTCTGTCGAGTCTGAGGATGGCTTCTTCAGCAGGGGGTTGATCTTGGCGTGTTTCCAGTCCTCGTGGAAAGTGGCGGTTTCAATGGAGCAGTTGATGGTGCGGCGAAGCTGGGAAGTGATGGCTGCTCTGTGGAAGATGTGGTGTGGGCAAGGGTCTGTTCGGGCTCCTGAGTGGATGCTCTTCATGGTCTTGAGTGCGTCCACTGTAGTGAGTAGGATCCAGCAGCGCACTTTCTGTTGAGGGGGGCTTGGTTGTGTGCAATGGTGGAGGGTGTAGCAGATGGGTCTAGGGTGTCGAAGCTGTCAGAGATCTTCCTGATCTTGTAGTGGAAGAAGGTGCTGAGTTTGTTAGAGAGGTCTTGGGAGGGGGGAACATAAGTGGCCTCGCTGTTGTCCCTGACAATGTCCTTGACAATGTTAATACCCAATTACTAAAGTATGCATAGGTGTGTTTGTTACATATATATATATATATATATATATATATATATATATATATATATATATATATATATATATATATATATATATATATATATATATATATATATATATATATATATATATATATATATATATGTCTCTGGCAAGTAAAAATGTCTTGATCAAATGTACATGTTTCTAAACAAGTGAAACTATGACAAGGTGCACCTGTGAGATTTACTTGACTCATCTTTAGAAAAGACGTCAATGGCCTACTATTGTTTTGGGTTAAAACAACAAGCCATGGTGTGCGCTTTTTCCACCAACAGGGTCATCAGGGTCAAATGTGCACAACTCTGTGGTCACTTAAATATGATGAAACCTTTTAAATGGGATACAAGAGGGACTTCTCTTGAGCAGTTTAACCAGCATAAGTATGCGACTTACACAACCCGGCTGCAATTCTCCATTTCTTACTAAATAGCTGTCCCTTAGCAGCATCCCCAGACTTCAACACTAGTTTGCATATGTTTTCTCTTTGATCATCAGTGACTGCAAAAGTGATGAAAAAAAGTGACAGCTTCTTTCAGGGTTTTTGTGGTTCTAACGACACCAAATATAGTTAGGTAATTATTTATCCATGTTACCACTGTCAAGCCTGACTTCTGAACTCGATTAGGCATCCATCCTTAAGTATAGACGAAATCAATATTTACATTGAAGACCAGTTGGCTTTACCAACGCTTATTTTTCCAATGCAGCAGTTTATGAATTTAGTGTTAATTGTGTTTACTTGCGTTTAGTAGTCCGTTTTAACACCAGCGCTGTGGGTTCTGCACTACGTCTAAATTTCATTTCTACTGTCTTCATTAAACAACGCAATTGATTAAGTACTGCTTTTAACTTTTTGAGCAATTCCTTATCTATGTTCACATAAATTACTTCAATCTTTCCCAAAACTTTAATTTAATTAATGTATCATAATTGTATCCAAGCATACGAAACTTAATAAATGTAAAACAATGAACTGTTCATCTTATCCACAAACTTTCCTCTTCGTTTAACCGGGAAATCACATGTTATAGTCTTTCCTAAATGTATATTCTGCATTTCTTTTTGTCTCAAAGGTAAAAAGTATTTTCCGGTGATCTTCACTTCCTTGACATTCCTGTGAATAAAATAACCACACTAAAATATGTTTTGATTTTCAAAGATGACTCTCACATACTTTATTGTTGTAGCCCTTCGATTTTGCTTAGTGCTCACTACATATAAAAAGGTTACCTCTTCTCAAATATATATGACATCCATCATAAATGTTGCATTACGTTTCATAAATTAAATAAAAATGTAAAAGGTACTCTTCTATTCCAGAATCTGCATATGTATTACACTAAAGATGTCTGCATAAAACATCTCTATGCATCATCTGCATAAAAATCTATATATGTTTTGGCTTTTGTAACATTGTTGATCTTTAAACCATTTAAAGCATATCGCCAAAAAAGGGGGGAAACATATTTTCGAGTTGGCATACAATCCAATGTATGTAGAAATATTCCTTTCCTTTCAGCCATTTGAATTTTTATAGACATGAAACGGGTACAATTGAATACCCTGTTGCTAAGTACCTTTCCCCACACATTAGGGCATTATAATGTCGTACAATATGTTTTAACCCTTAAATTCCAAATAGATCATTTTACATAGAAGAGTCAATCACAATCTTTGTTTGCATAAGGAAATCAATCATTCAAATAAAATAATTGTCATCAGCAAATTAGCTCATTTTCGAATTGTATTCTAATTAATGTGAAACATTGCACATGAATAACACATTATCATAAAATGACATTATAAATAATTGGAAAAACATATCATAAACTTTTGCGCACAACCTAACATGAGAATGATAAGCATTACGTTTACATTCAATACCCTATGCCTATGTCACAAATGGTTTCTCTGGAAGTTTGTATGAAGTACATAAAGCTAGCGAAAACTCTGCATTTGAAAAAATGTCATAATGCTATTCCATTTCTTATACCACCATATATTGCAACCATAATATGACTTATTTGATACCACCATTCACATGTTATTTTATGGCTTTCTAGTTTATTCAAGCAAATTAACATTTTACATCACAGCTACAACCCAGTAATATATGTAGAAATGAATTTATAACACCACCCCGTGTGTAACTTTTGGCCATGCTTACCATAAATAAATAAATATTACCTAGCGGCAGTCGCCCCTAGATAGTTATTGTTTGGTCTGCTTTTCAATATAAAGAGTGTATTTTGGTTTGCTAATAAAATTGGTCCCTAAGGCAATCCACCTCAGTTCCTTCCCAAAAAGTTTGGGGGTGACCCATCAAGCAGGGGCCAAGAAAAAAGAGAGGCCCCAAAGTGCAAAATCCGTGTTCATTTTCCATAGACTTCTTTAGACAAGGTTACAGCAAAAACTGCTAAACGGAATTACACAAAATTTGGCAGAAAACAATGTCTTAGTCCGCAGATTGTGCTTTATGTGATTTGAGGTAAATCCGTTCAGTAGTTCTTGGAAAATTAAGGATCAAAAATAATTTTATATTTTGGCAGTTGGATCCGCGAGAGTCCAGAGAAACTCTTGCTAGAGCGCCAATTTAAAAATAAAGCGTTCTCTTTGGACCAGGGGAGCTTTATTTCCCTTGGAGCATCACGCTCCTGTGAGAGTCAGACTCCCATGAGAGCAAGCACTCTGATTGACTGCCAGCAACACGAGAACAATGTTGCTGGCAGTCAATATAGGACTCAGGGACTTAGTCCCCTGTCCTGACCTTTAAAAAAATAATACAAGGGGCCAGGGTAGGGATACACATGCACTCTGGGCCCCAGGGGGGGATCCAGAGGGAACCCCCTAAGGCTAAAAAATAAAAAAATAACAAAAAATGTAGCAATTACACGAGACTCTCGTAGGATGGAAAAAACAAAAAAACTAAAGGGCGGCCAGGCTGTATTTCTTTCCTATGAGCATGTAGTTTGTCTAAATCTTACTAAATTTAATGTAAACTTGTTCTAATTTATACCGCAATAGCATCCTGAATAAATAAACACAGTGCAAAATGGAGATTGTACACCTAATGAATTACTCTTGGTGGAAAAAAAGTCTTTATGACTTTGCAGTAGCAATGGATGACTCCTTAAAAAAATAACAAGTGCTATTCTGTAACCTTACAAAAGGTTGAAACTTCGAAAGATGCCTTGTGTTGATTGATCAGAATAACAAATTACAAGCTTTCCAAGCATCTAAACAGTGAGTTCAAGCTTTGGAGGTTATATATCACGATTGCCTAGCAAGGATGCTTTTAACTACAAGGAATGTGTAGTATAAGCATTCCACATGGCCACCACCATTAGCAAGTCATATGAGCGCTCCTTGGCTCCATGAGACATGCAGTCCTTCTTGCCTTCACTCAGTTGTTCAACGTAACACATCCTTCTTAAGATACACGGCTTCTGTCCAGTTGCTACCCATACCCTAATTGGCTCTCCACCATCTTCAGTTCCTGAAGAGGTGCATATTCAGGAGATATGGAGTAGTGTGTCTCTTTTAGGAACTGCTGCATCTCATTCTGCATTTTGCCAATGCCCAAAGGCCATGCTCTGTGCCAAGACTCCACTTTGCACAGCCAAAGCCATGTACAGTGGGTTCAGTGGGCAAAAGGGCACTGGATCTGATTGGAGGGCGTTGTCATAGATTATGCATCGCACCCTGATCCTCACGTTTCGTACCATTTACTAGGGACAGTGACTTCTAGGGTACTGAGATAATAGGAGGTTACATACAAATATCATTGCTGCTTTATAGGTCACAGACCACCAATGTGACAAAAAAACATTTTTCTTATACAACTGCATTTAAAATGGGTGCATCGAATTCACAGAAAATAGACACAAAAAAACTAGTTAACAGAATAAAATAAAGACAAAATATGAAAAAGAGGCACTGAAGGCAACCACATTTGAGCTCATCTGGCTCCCAACTGACATCAACGCCTGCATTCCCAGTGCCAGTGTTGGCTTCTTCGGATACGCCAAATCTTTTCTTAAGGGACAGCAGACCATATGTAGACAGCTCTTGCCTAACACTATTAAATTACTAGAAATTTTTAAAATTAACAATAACATTTACTGCCAGATGGCACAGCTTTGTTTTCTGTATGCTAAGCAATGAACTCCTTTCAATGAACGCTGTCATGAGTTCACGATAGAATGTGAACAAATTAAATGCGTCATATTTAAATGGATCTGGATAAATAAATCATGTGGTCCCACCATATGTACTCTTACTACAAATGACTTTAAGAGTATATTCACCTCACAGTCAGATAGATTGGACATTCGTTTTTGGAACAAGCATAACTTTTATATTAGTTATAAAATTACTGCAATTTATTTAATTTCTTTCTAGTGCTCATTGCCATCAGATGTAGGAATAAGAAGGAAATACCCACTTGAATTGGACTAATCTATAACTCACATCTGGAGTAATTTTGCACAGATATTTTGGGCTGCCACACCCATTTAATACTACATCTGTTCAGGCATAGTCTTAGGACTTTCTAAACACCAGTTTAAGATTTCTTTACTGTGCCTCTTCCCTTCTTTCAATCCAGGACATGAAAAGCTGGCCAGCACCTGCTTTTTTATGAAAGGAACTTTGTGTATCCAATGTATAAGTGGAGGCTAGCTGTTAGACCTGGCATCCTTGCTGTGGTTTTTCCCCTAAGGCTTTGCCTTTAGCCCTCCTGTATGCTGACTTCGTTTTTCAAGGACTATAAATTAAATGCTACAAGTGGGCCTGTAGCACTGATTGTGCCACCCACTTTAGTAGCACTTTGAATATGTCTCAGGCCAACCATTGCAGCGTGTGAGTGCACTTTTAAAATGATGTGTCGACTTGGCAAAATACCATTTGCAGGCCCAACCCTTCCTTTTCTTTTTAATACATATACGTCACCACTACAGTAGGCCCTGGCTTGCCCAGAGGGCAGGCTGCAGTGTATTAAAAAACCGGACATGTACTTTTAAGTTTTTCATGGCCCGGTAGTGAAAAACTTTCAAATTTGTTTTTTACTACTGTAAGGCCTCTCTCTCGATTGAATATCATTGGGGTTACCTTATTAGATTTAAGAATCTGTAATCGCCAGATAAGAACAGGTCATCAGTTCATTTTGGTGTCTTTGGAATTGTAAAGCGGGATTTTAAATCATAAGTGTTAGATCTGGGGGTCTCTAGTTGGCAATGGTATTCACCTTTGTCCAAATAGGGACCCTTACTTCTAAGTCAGGATAAGGGGATTACACATGGCAGTACTAGACTGCACACAGGCCTTGCAATGGCAAGCCTGAGACACACTTTACAAGCTGCTTCTGTGGGTGGCACAACCAGTGCTGCGAGCCCACCAGCAGCATTTGATTTACAAGCCCTGGGTACACATGGTGCACTGTACTAGGGGATGACATGTAAATCAAATAACCCAATCATGGATCACCAATTAGTACATCAATTTAACATAAAGTAAAGTAAAGTCCACATTTGTAAAGCGCACAATCACCCGTAAGGGTCTCTAGGCGCTGGGGGCCGTCGGGAAGATTAAGCGAGCTATTGCCCAGAGTCACATGGTGCTGGGCTAACCTGCCGCCGGAGCCGGGGATCGAACCGTGGTCCCCAGATTCCAGTGTCAGTTGCCCAGGCCGCGGCGCCACACCTCTTCCACATAGGGAGCACTTGCACTGTGGCACTGAATAGCAGTGGCACCGTACCCAAAGCATATAACCAGCAAAAACAAATCAAAACAGAGGAGGCAATCCATCAAAATGGAAGGGAGAATCACGCCAATAATGCCAGGTCTAACAATAAGTTTTAAAATGCTACTTTTAGAAAGTTAGCATTTTCCTGTCCTAGCAATTTGTTGCCTGCAGGCTATCTCTGGGTCACATGAATGGGTGTAGTCGACAGTTGGGCTTTGTTGATACCTCATAGACATCTACACACAACAGGAAGTTTAGGTGTGCTTGGATGGGCCATCACTGGCCAGACGGGAGGGAGGACCTGGGCACAGCCCCACTTATACTTGTTTAGGCTATGCCCTGCCTCCACCCACACATAGGGCTGTATAACCCCTGTGGTTAGTATGGAGCCAGGGCAAAAAAGGCAGGGCGATTGTGGACTTCAAAGGCATGCCTCTAGAAGCCTCTAGAAGTTTCTCCCCACTTCAGAGGCACAACAGGGTATTCATAATGGATCTCAGACTCCTATCCTTCAGTACACTTCTGGACCTGTGGATACTTTGCCAGGAAGAAGGACTGATGTGCTGCCAAATGCATTGCCACTCTGCTAGACTGCTACTGTACAGGACTGAGGCCCTGGCATGCTGACCTGCTGCCCTTCTACCTAGGTAAGAAGGACAGTACCTGCATCTGTTGAACCCAGGACCACCAGAAGGACTCCAAGGGCTAGGTGCGGGCCTCCTGACTTGTGCTTCAGGGACAGAAGGCTCCAACAACCTCCAGGACCTGGGCATCTGTGAGTGTACCTTGCCAAGTGGTGCCATCCCAGTTCTGGACTCTTGGAAGTGGGCCAAAGGTGCTCTGCCTACTGTTTGGATCCAACATAACTGACCCTTCTCCTCTGCTGCCCAGTGCAATCCCGAGCAGAACCGATGCATCGCAACTACTGAACAAATTTGACCCATCGCATAGACTTGCATCACTGCCACAGCTCACAGCCTCTTTCAAACCACTGCTGCATGATGCATCCTCAATGCAGGCCCTTGCATCCCTCTGCGACAGGAGCACTGTAGCCTCATCAATCATCTGAATAGACACATCGTCCTGACTGCGCAATGCATCCTCAAGCTCAGACTAAGTGTCACGAGTCCTTTTCGACAGAATCCTCAATTTAGCCACTCTATCCCCTCCACTGGGGCGCATGGCTTTTCCACTGCACACACTGTCTACCGTTGGAGATCCAACTCCTCCTGCCCTCATCTGGTCCAGGTTCTCATTGTTCCAACTCTCCTTGATGATGTACTGCTTCTAATTCATTACTGTAGCTATGGCAGCTTCTCATTCTACTCAAAGAAGATGGAAACAAACTCTGGGGTAGACTGTAGAGACATATGGATAGCTGCACAAGCACTTCCACCTTCTGCACAGCACCTATGCTGCTTGTGCACACTACACATGACAGGCTGCCCTAAATCATAGAAGAATTACTATGGGTGAAGAATCTGTATGCATCCATGTCTTACAGTGTGTGAGCATCTTCAACTGATAGCATATGCATACATATAGAAATTGAATCTAGCAAGATATTTTTGTATAACAATTATCTTGTAGTCATACCATTTTTTCATTGCTTCAAAATAGTTTATAAAATAAATAAAAATAAACTATTTTCCAACTTCTAGTCGATAGTTGGTATGGATAAAATGTGCTTATGGAGTGCATGGTAGCACGTGGGCCATTAATGACCACTGTAGCTTATGTAAGCGATACAGGCTGTACCCTGCCTCCGAGGTCTCTGCTGGTCTGCCACCCACTTTGCTTCCTCTTAGTGCACTGCATGGGCCTTTTTTTGGGAGGCATAGATATTGTGCTGGACACCTGGGCCAATTCATTTGAATGGGCAGAGATCTTGCGCTGGGACACAAGGAAACCTCATTGGCTACCACGCCGGAGAGCGAGGGAATTCAGAGGGGCTCCTACAGGAGCCCCCTCCCTGCACAGAGCAGCGGGGATCCCTAAAAAGATCACTTAAGGAAAAATGTGTGCATGCTCCTAGGCTTTAAGAAATAAAGAATAAAAAACTGTGCTTTGAGCACAGCACAAGAAGGAGAACTCTTTTTTTTTAACAAATACCTAAATATAAATATGTACATGCTTGAAATGCTATGGGTTAGTCCCAATATGTGACAGACAATCCTAGGAGCCAATCACTGAAGGAGTCTCAATGAAATACATACTCCTTTTAGTACGTTATATGTTGTGAGAGCTGTGTGCTTTGTGTTGCACATGACGTTGTATTAAAGAAGTATTAGCCAGACCGAATCCCCCTCAACAAAAGAGACAGGAACCGAGAGAAGACAACTTAAGAACAAAATGTGTCTGTACACTTATCCTTCAATAATTAAAATAATTAAAACCAGTGCTTTGAGCACAACACAAGGAGAGGTACTCCATTTTTTTCAACACACACAAATAGAAAATATAGGCCTACTTGAAATGCTACGGGTTGGTCCTGATAAGTAACAGACAATCATATGAGCTAGTCCCTTAAGGAGGCTCACCCACATACACCAATGTTTGAAGGTGGCTGACCCAAACCACCTTTTAGTTTGTTATGTTTTGGAAGTGATGTATTCATTGTGTTGCATATGATGCCATGTTAAAGCTCTCGTAACCAGATCTGAAAAGCAGAGGTGACCTTCTGTTATAAATTCTGTATCTATATTCTAATAAAAACTTTGTTGGCCCTACTTCAAATCTCGATTTCTCTAGAAAGCTTACTAAAACCTCAATTACGTGACATCTTCAGCCCTTTTTGTTCCAGCATGCTTATCGCTTCTCCTGCTAATTGGCATCTAGTATAATGGGGTGACCCACTGCCCCTCAGAACCTGGGTGTCCAAGAATGTGGAAAATGTTGGCTCTGTCGGTTACAGAATTGATTCTAAGTCTAGTGAATAATAACAAATAGAAAACAGTGCTCAAACGTTTCAGTAATAATCAATGAAAAGGAAAGACAAGGAAAGACAAAAAAAACACCAACAATGAGTAAATCTAAAGTTGTATTGAGGGATAAATCAATATATTCTTTTAAATTTTATGGTGTCAAAATAACATTAGAAGGCTGCCACAGTTCATGAATATATGAATTGTTCAAACGGCGCAAGGGATATGGTGAAAAAAGTGCACAGAAAGTGCTGAGTGTGAAGGAGATATATACAGTGCTGTACAGATAGTTAAAACTGGTCATTAATAGAACATCCATCCCTCGGTACATAAACCTCCACGTCAATTGGGATTTCAATTTCCATTTCAGGTGGGCCGGAGAGAGTAGAGTCAGGATTATGACAAGCATGTCGATGTTTCGACCCAGAGAAGTGTGTGATTGACTAGTAGGCACAGTGGGTCTTCCTCAGGACAAGACAAACCAAGGGACAGCCCGAATCAAGGAAATCTTCAGGGTATGGTCCACCCTTCAGTTGGGTTCAACGCAATGAATGAAGTGAGGTCCTTGATGGTTATGAATCACATCAATGGGGCAGCACAGTTCTTTAGCTGTACGCCTATGCTCAGGAACTGAAAAGCAGCTCATTCAGTGGATGCTCTGCATAGTCAGCGTCCAATGAGGGTTTTGCAATTTGCTTTTGGGGCAGAGTGGGAGGATCTACTAGGGCAGTACATGGCTATAAGCCAGATTCTCTCTAAAACCAGAGTATGTAAAAGTTCATCCAGATATGCATTATGGTCTTTCATTTCTCGTCCATTCATTAACACTGCCAATATGTGTGTTTAGTCATCAGCAGAAAGTCTAAAAGAAGTTTTTAGAGGCTGTCTTAAACCAAGGTGCTTGCGCTGTTCTCTACAACTAGGACTTCATCTTGGGAGGGCCTTCGCAGGTTTAGGGTCAGGAAAGAGATTGTGAAAGGTAGCATACCCCACTCATCTAGAGATGGAAGCCAACAGTCACCAGTCGTTTTGTTTTAGTGAGTCAAGTTCATTGTTCCCAGAGTCAGCTACCTACCACATATCTTCTAACACTACAGATAAACTAGATTATTCAAGATCACACACGTAGTCGGAGAAGAGCTAGGTAGCCTCCAAACCAGCACACACAATGATTATTTGAGAGCCTTGACATGAGATAGACAGCTGTTATTATCGAATGCCATTGTCACCTCCTTCTCCCCTCTCAGTACCTGGGTGATTTATGCCGATTTATTGCTGACAAACTCATAGACCAGTCATGGAAAATGATGCCATGAGAAAATAGTTTTAGAACTCATTGGTATTTAATACCACAATACCAATAGCATATATATACGTAAGTACCATTCAGCGTTAAGCAACATGTGAAGGTTAGGGAACAAAATCTCATTTCAGGCACAAATGGCATCATGTATTCTTTATGAGCTGAAGAGTCACAAAGCATTCGCTGCTGCAGTGTGTCAAAGATTTCTTGTTGAAAACTGTCTTACAGCCACACAGAATGCAAGGCGTACACAGGCTTCACTCTTACCCTTTCCTTTACAGCACTACTGCTCCTCTCTGTCTGGTAAAGCTGATATGAATTGGTTCACATTTTCATGCATTCACTACGTTAAAAGTAAATGCAATTTGTTTTATAAGACCCCGTTTTAAATATCAAGCCCACGCCTTTGCAGAGTTTTAAGCATGAGCAGATGATCAGTACTTATCTTTGGAAAGGGTGGCAACCATAGTGAAACAAAGCATCATATTAAACTGCTGCTACAAGAATGAAAACAACAACTGTATTTGAAACTGCTGCTCCAAGAATGAAAACAGAAAGAACACCAAAAATTCACAAGATTCCAAAAGTCATAAATATGAACCGGAACCTTTCCGCCTACCCCCCACATTAATGAATCAGAGAAACAAATAGAAAATCTATGTGTGTGCCTTTGTGTATGTTAGTGTGAGTGTATGTCTGTAAGGTGAAAGCCACGGCATGGTGAATGAGGAGGGGATGAGGCAGCTTACCTAAGTGTTCTGGGAAGCTTCAGTCGCCTTGGAAAAGAGCCCGGATAATAGCAAGAAGATCCTAGTGCAGATGCAGCCATGAGCCATAATGCAGCCATGGAGATAAAAGTATAAAAAAGGACACGAGTTGAAAGCACTGATGACCAAGAAAGCCAACAGGACAAAGCGGAATGCAGCAGTGACGGTATCAAATAATGCAGCACTCCCTTGAAGTACAGCTTGTATTCTAAAGGTGCTGGCACATCTTTATGGACACAGTTTGCTGGCATTTCCTGGTATTCATGATGCAGTCTCTCTGATTGGAGGAAAGTCGTTGATGATGTAGCCAAATTATGATTGGCTTCTTTTACCACGTCCTGCAATCAGAGAGCCGTAGTCAATATTTCAAATCCAAAACGAAGAGCAACTGTTTTGGATTCGAACCAAAAGTGAGGCTTGTGAATGCACAACCCGCTTCCGATGACTCCACAGCCCCCCTGGTGGTTGAGCCTCACAGATTGAAGACCTCTGGCCTAGACTTTTACTTGTGATGTGTAATATGGAAGAGGGCAACCATTACATAGTAGTGGCCCTGACATACTGGCCCTGACATACTATAGGTAATTTTTGTCAAACGGATCAATTATGGTATATGGACAGCATTATTAAAAACATTCAAGCAAGGGCACATTGAATGCCATTTTTAGCATTAGGGGCGCCAATTATACAATGCTGACCCTAGAACAATGGTCATACACATAGCACATTTTTAAAACAATGGGATCATGTATTGCGGAACATCATGTTGAATTAGCTTGGCACACCATGCAAGAACTTGAATATGTAATGAGAGCCCTTTCAGACCTATGGAATTTTAGCAACTTTATGTGACAATTGTGCTTAAAATGCACTACTTTTTTTTTTAAACAGAATTTTATTGGTTTTTCAAGTAGGTGACTGTTAGAACTGGAATTCCCTAGTTGGCTGAGGTAGGTACCTTAGGCCAAGTAGGGACCCTCGCTTCCACATCAGGGAGAGGAAGGACACCTTCTCAGATAGCCCTTTCTCATTCCCTTGGTAGCTTGGCAGAGCAGCCAAGCTTATCTTCAAGGCAAATCAGTAAAGTATTTGCAACCACGCCCAATAATGACACCCCTAAAGGACTCCACACGAGTTTCATAGAAAAACAAGTATATGTTTATATAAAAAGATATACGACGCGACCACACGATAAAAATCCAACATATGCATACTTGTAATATTCCTCCTAGCCGGTTATTAGGCCAGCCAGCCCTTGTAGGTTCGAGCGGTATTAATGAGCAATTCTAGATGATCCAATGCAGTCCTAATGCAATGCTATGCAGTTCATAATGCAAGAATCAGGCACTTTGCAATGTAAAAATAATGAAGTTCATTATGCAACAACCCAGCAGTTCGTAATGCCAAAATAATGCAATGCGTAATGCAATAATCAGGTAGTTTGTTGTGTAACAATAATGCAATGCGTAATGCAACAATCAGGTAGTTTGTTATGCAAACTAATGCAATGCATAATGCAACAATCTGGCAGTTCGTTATGCAAACTAATGCAGTGTGTAATGCAACAATCAGGCAGTTCGTTATGCAAACACAATGCAATGCTCAAGGCTACAATCAGGCACCAATCACTGTGCGTTAGCTGGTCTCTCTGCCTCTCGTACTGATTCGCGGTCAGCTTCAGCCAACATATGCCCCCAACATCGATATGGTGAAAACCAAAGTGCATTTCCACACTCCGGCCTAGGTACTACCACTCCATGGCAAGTACCAGTCGCGATATGAGCTTAAGCAGAGGCTCGTACTGCAAGAAAGGGAGAGACTGAGAGCGACTCTTTCCGAACCCGCACCCTGCCCCAGGCGGCGACACACGTTACCTGGGGGGTGCAACCTCGCTCTCCTCTCCTCCTCTCACGACTTGGGCCACCGATGCAACTTGGCTGATTCTGGGCAGTGGGACTCGGGCTCTCCCCCGATGGGGTTGGTTCGAGGTCCTGCTTCTGCGATGGCGGGCTCGGGCCGGTGGCACAGCTCCCCTGGAGATGCCGGTCCGGGCCGATTGTGATAATTAATATTTCAGGCTGCAACAGGGCACACACACACAGTGTCACTGAGACTCACTTGAGTTCCGGGTTCACACGATCACAGGGCAATCCTCACAAAGGTCTCAGGCTACACAAAGCATACGCACACAGCATCGCTGAGACTCCCTTGGACTCTGGGTGCACACGATCACAGGGCAATCCTCACATAGGTCTCAGGCAGCACAAAACACAGGCACACAGCGTCGCTGAGACTCACTTGGACTCCTGGTGCCCACAATCACAGGGCAATTGTTACGAGGGTCTCAGGCTGAAAAAAGCACACACACACAGCATCGCTGAGACACACTTGAACTTCTGGTGCCCACAATCACAGGGCAATTCTTACGAAGGTCTCAGGTTGTACAAAGCACACGCACACAGCGTCGCTGAGACACTTCTGGACTTCGGATGTGCACGATCCGAGAGCAATCCTCATGAAGGCCTCACGCTGCACAAAGCAAAAGCAAACAGCAATGCTGAGTCTCACTTGGACTCCAGGTGCACACGAACAAAGGACAATCCTCACAAAGGGCTCAGGCTTCAAAAAACACATGCACAAAGCGTTGCTGAGACTCGCTTGGACTCCAGGTGCCCACGATCACAGGGCAATTCTTACGAAGGTCCCAGGCTGTGCAAAGCACATGCACACAGTGTCGCTGAGACACTTCTGGAAACTCTTGTGTTCCTGAGATTCCACAACAGGGAGCCAGCTCACCTCTGGCGCTTGGGGTTAAGTTACTTCAGGACACATCACAGCAAAGTAATTTCAAGCAGGGGGACACAGCACACAGCAAAGTCCCTTTAGCCTCTCCTTGGTTAAATCAGCAACCTGCAGGCCAGTCCCAGAACACACAGCAAGGTTCAGTCCTTTCCTTCAGTCTATTCAGCTGGTTCTTCCTTGGCAGAGGTTTCTCTTGACCATGAAGTAGGTTCAATCCTTTACAGTCTTGAACAGTTCCATTCCCCGTTCAGGGGCTTCAGCTTTCATAATTCTACCCCTCAAAGTCTTAGTGTTCAGGGGGGTACTGACCAATGTCCAAACTAGTTCTGGGTGTCTCCCTGCCAGTGACACATTCTGCCTTTGATAGTGGGGGTCTGGGTCTTCAATCACTCAGCAGGAGATGGAGCCATTGGTTTATAGTTTATAGCAGCAACCCAGGCCTCTTCACCTTCAGGGCTACTACTCCCCCTACACTCCAGATGCAGGTCAGCCTGTTGCTGTTTCACCTCCTCCCCTGAGTCAAAACATTCCCCAGAGCCTATCACACTCAAAGCCAGACAGTCAAACCACAACCTGGCAGAGACACACAGAAACGTTAAAACACAAAAACCCAGCCACTTCAAAAAGAGTGGTTTCTAAACACATAATGCGAAAACCACCTTCACAAAAAGATGTGTTATTGAATTGTGAGTTCACGAACACTAAACTTCACCTCTCCATCTTAAGCCTTTGGGAAGATAGGCTGGAAACACATTACACAGCCTTCCCTATTCTGTCCTATTGGCAAGACGGCCTTTCAACTGTGAAAAGCGAAATGGAAATATTTCAATTTCAGGACATGG
Source organism: Lissotriton helveticus (assembly GCF_964261635.1). Lineage (NCBI taxonomy): Eukaryota > Metazoa > Chordata > Amphibia > Caudata > Salamandridae > Lissotriton > Lissotriton helveticus. Next base: position 1,536,421,926 of record NC_136067.1, read on the forward strand.
TACACGCCTCAGTACATGTCCTACCTTTCACATACACTGCACACTGCCCAGGGGGTACCCTAGACCTACCATAGGAGGTCTGATGTGCATAGAAAGCGTAAGGCCTGGCAAGTGGGTGCGCTTGCAAGGACAACATGGCAGTTTACCAAACTGCACACAGGCACTGCAGTGGCAGGCCTGAGTTCTCTCTTTAAGGCTACTTATGTGGGTGGCACAATTAGTGCTGCAGGCCCACTAGTAGCATTTGCATTACCAGTCCAGGCACACATAGTGCACTTTACTAGGGACTTTACTAGTAAGGCAAACATGGACAACCAATTATCATTAGGGAGCACTTGCACTCTGACACTGAACAGCAGTAGCAAAGTGCCCAAAGCATCTAAGTAGGCCATGTCATGTCAGAAAAAAAGGTACAGCGGGGAAGCAAAAAGTTTAAGGAACTTTAGCCAAAAAGGGCCAAGTCTAACAGCGACTATACAAGGTATATCAATTATATAATAAGCACAGTATCTATAGTATCAGCAGCATACGGCCACTGTGTCTCCCTGAGTGTCTTCATTAGCTGTCTGAGGGTCATTCCCATGTTTTAGTTCCTCCAGTAACATCACCCATGCTCTGGCTCCTTCTTGTGAGCCCTGGCCCTGCTTAGCCTTTCTGGTCCTAAGCTCTCCTTCACAATCCGACCAACGTATAACGTCTCTCCTCCAGGATCCTATGCTGGGACCTCTCAGACCTTTCCAATTCTGAGCTATTTCTCAGTTAGCCAAGAGAAGCGCCAAGTCCTGGAATCCGCTAGTGACTTTAGTCTTAAGGGTGTTTTGTGGTGTGCAGGGGGCCTCTCTGTCCAATACCTCAGTTAACGGGCAGCTCCAGAACATGTGGAGGAGCTCTGCTCCTACCGCTGCACATCATAGACACTTGGCACCCACCGTCCCAGAGTAACGGTTGATTTGTACCGGAGTAAGGTATGCCCTATGGAGCACATTAATGAGTTTGAAGCGTGCATTCCTGGAGACCTTGGGAGTGCGATTTGCGATCTCTCCTCACTTTTTCTCCTCTATAGGGATCCCTAGGTCATCCTCCCACCGCGCTTTCAGCTTATCTAATGGGGTCAGCCCCTCTCCCTGGATTTGACGGTACAGGCATGTGACTGCTCTAAATGTGCATAAAGATAGCACTATGCATTGACATCCGGCTGAAACCGGAGGATCCGCTATACCCGAGTCCCAGTGTTTCCTAATTTCCACTAATAGGGCTCTTTGTAACAGCAAATGCCCCCTCTGGAGCTCATAGTGTTACCGGAAAGCCTTGAATGGTAGCAGTGTCCCATCATTGTAGAGAGTCCGTGTTGTGTTTGGAACATTATCACTGTACTATTAAGTATGTAGAGTTCCATGTGCGAGCTAGAGACAGAATATGGTCCCTGTAGTGAAGGAGTTTAGCTATTATGAGGCTCAGGGGATCCCCCAGCCTGGGGGCAGTGTAGGGACACTATGAGCCCTCTCCAGGGTATACAATTTGGATAGGCCTTCTGGTGCCACCTATTTTCAGAGCCATTCCTTTATATAGGCCAATGCATTTGATCCTTCCGCTAATTCAGGAATCCCCAAAATTCTAAGATTGTTTCTTCGCAACCTCTTTTTGCTGTCCTCTGCCCTATTCTCCAGGACCTTGACCTTGTGTTTGATAAGGGATACCATCTTCTGCAATGATACCAGGTCCGGGGTTAGCTCTGTCAGGGTTCTATTGTTAGAGGTGACTCTCTCGCCATCCTTCAATGGTCATCCTTCAGCAGACTGAGCTCTACCCCAATGCTGTCTATCTTGGACTCGAGGACTTCCCGGGAGGCTTTTATCACCTGCATTATGTCGCAAAGTGTTGTCCGGTGGGGCCCTTCCACCCCCCTTCTTCTTCTCTCTGGTCTTCCAGGGATTCCCTGATATAACCTTTCAGGCCCGTTTTTTGCTTATTTTCTCCATGGTTTACATGTTGCAGCACTTCAGCTTGGTTCAGTAATTGGAATTCAGGTATTGGTGTACTCTTCCCTCTCCCACCGCTGATTCCTCTTGTTTTCTGCCACGTGTTGGAGGGTCGGGTGATCCTCTGAAGGTAACAGCGCTCAGTGGGAGCATGTGGTGGGTACTACCTGGGGTATCTTCCAGGTACCGCTGTGTCCTGTTTGCAGCCAATTTCCCTCTACTCTGACAGTGCACAAGTTGTGGGTGCTCTCCATAGCCAACGACAGGTTGGGTCTCTGGCCTTGACCGAGCCACTATATGCTAACTCTCTAGGAGGGGGGCAGCTCCGTGGCGCTTGCTATGGAACTCCTCAGGGGGAACGATCAGAGGCTTTCTTGTGATCATTCTTTTGGCACCCCTGACTCCATGGGGTTATCTTGCACTGCAACACTGCCTGTATGTAAAGGCTGAGGGCTCACAAGTAGGTCCCGATTGGCACTCTTTCACACAGCTCATTTGCTTCTGGCCAGGCCGTGAACCTTCCTCTACTGTCCCCAGATTTCTATACTTGTTCTGCTCCTCCTGTTCTATGGTGCAGATTCCGTAGACCGGCCTTGCAAGAGGGTTCCTCCTTCCCCAGGGCCGAGGGGCCTATTAAATGATAGTCGGCTGCAGATAGGCCTAGCTTCCCCTTCCACTCTTCACTAGTGGTGCCTCTGCCATCATCTGGTGCCTGGCAGTGTCTGTTTCAGAGGCTCCACTGGTCGCTGTCACCGTTATGCCACTTCCAATCTGCTCTGCGGCACTGTTGGTCTCTTGCCCACCGCAGTCGCATCAGCCAGCCTATCTCTATAGGCCCTAAATTATTGCTCAGCTGTGCTCATACTGGGCCACTTTGCCGCCTCCCTCTTCGCCTCACATCCTGTTTTCTCTGCATCAGCGGGCATCTAGGAGCATCTGCTCCGATATCGTTACCTGGGGTCTCCCTGGGTGTCCTACCGGATTGTCCGCTCAGCCCAGGCCGCAGTGAGAGCATCCCCGCCGTCCCGCCACCTCTGCACTTCTCCAGGCCTCTGCAGCCACCTCACAGCCATCTCTTTCAGGGGCTTCTGCCAGAATTAGCGAGGCCGCACTCCGTGCCGGTAACTACACCCTGTAGCTTGCTATTGAGACGGTGCTTCTCTTCTTTGTGCTGTCATTTTCCTCAGGCAGGCTGTCAGCAGGGTTTATCGTCTCCCGGTGGGTTCAGATGGAGTTCGCCATTTTGTCTGGGACAGCTCGCACTCCACTATCTTACTCTCAGCTCTGCTCCCGTAGCTGCCCCTGAGGGCTTAGTCCATGCCCCTTTGTTAATTTTGCGGTCTCAGTCTCGCACGGACCTGTACAGGAACCAAGACGCCAGGATGACAGGTAATAGGGGTTCATCGGACGGGAGCTCCTCATTCCGTGTCCTACTCCATTGATGCCAAGCCACGCCCATCCTTTAAAATGCACTACTTGACCTCCTTTTTAAAAAAATATCCTCTGTGGGAGAACCTTCATTTGAACACCACTAGTAGAAGGCTGTTTCATTTGCTTCACTCATTTGTTACAATTCAGGGCAAGTATTATGCCTCACCACTTTTAAAACTAATGTCAGCACTGTATTATAGGTAGTATCTAAAATAGACATTTGGTCTATGTTTTGCTATTATTTTTAGAAAGCAGTTACTAAAGAATTTCAACAATGTCAATTATTATGATGTCCTCAGGGTGAAGGTAATGTGACATCAATTCTTGGGATATTTTGTGGTCATAGGTCATATAATGTCACATCCTGTGTTGTCATTAATGTCAAAGGGTAAATGTCACTTCCACTACCCCTGGCATTTTGATGAATCGCCATGAATGAACAAATTGTATCTCCTTTTGAAATAGGTTTTAATTGCATGAGAGCACCACTTGTCATTTTTAACTTTTGATTATGTAATGGGTAGAGCATTCTCTTTAGAAGCCACAACAATTTTTGGGGAGTGGGTTTCAATTTCTCAGTGGTACTGGTCGTATCACCCATACCATTTTTTTCTCGGTGGTATGTGAGTTTGTTGGTGGTAAAAAATCCTGTTGCCCATATTTTAGGTTGTCATGGAAATTGTTATTTATTGATGCAACACGAGCAACTATAAAAATACTTTACTTGGTGTAATAGGTGCTAACGTAGCATTGTGCAATTTACGACTGACAAAATACAATATCTGTAGCATCTTTTTAAGCTGACGAGTTGAAACCCGGGCCAGGGAGGCAAAGCAGGACCCATTAGGGTGCAGGGGCCAAACGCCGGCCGGAGGCGGAAAGCTCCTACCTCGCAAATTCAAATATGCCGCTAGAAAGGGGAGATCAGGCTTGGTCGCCCCAGGGCAAGAGTGAAACCCCCAATCCGGGGCGGAGCTGATGAGGCAGAGGGGGTGATAAATAAGGGGCAAAAGGCTTGGATGGGCAGATACCCCCCCCCCCCCCCCCTCCTCGCAGGATAGAAGAAAGAAGAATCTCCCTACCCACGAGAAGACTGCCTCCAAAAGCCGAAACACGAGAGGGCTGAATCCGGAAATGAATCCCTATCAGGGAGAATTGGCTGAAACAGATCCGTTGCCGGGAGGACTGTCAGTAAGATCCAGGGTTTCCACCTCGCCTCTAGTCAAGCGCCCTTGCTGCAGAACCCATCCGGTGAAGTGCGGCGGGGAGATACTAGTGGCAGCGACTGGGGCGGGGCAAACTGGGACCCCGGGGAGCAGGGAGGGCCCATGAAAGGGCAGGGCAAGAGAGACGGCACTTGCAGTGCAGGCAGGTCCCAAATTGGTAGCAAGTTGAAGCCTTGACCAGGTAACAGAGGCCCAAGAAGGCGGCCCCTCCTGTCCTCGTAATTTGAGGAGGTTAGGTCCACTCAGCAATGAAAAGAATTACAACGACAAGGAAGTATATTCGCATGAATGTCAAGAGAGCAATAGGATAACCGAGATTGTGCAAATGTATAAAGATGTTGTGTGGAATAAACTGCTACCTTTTTTGGCACCAAAGCACATTGTCATTGGTTTGATTTTGAGGTGCAAGAGGGACGCAGTCGTGGGAAGCAAGGGAGGGGGAGGGACAACTCACCTCCTGGAAGGGGTTTAAATACAGCTGACACATACCTGTTTGAGTCCAAGGAATCTATGCTCTAGAAAATTATCCAGAGGAGCTTCTGGTCCATACTTCTGCAGGTCGTAATAAACCCTTCATCCTTCCTGTGTCACCTGGCTTACTGTCTGATCTTCCACGTTTACCCTTTTGGGCTGCATCAAACACCATCTTTCAGGAACATGGTCTCCCATGGTACGCCCGGCTCTAAAATCCGAACCTGGCTTCTCTTTGAAAATAAAGTAGGGACTGTTTCACGGTTATCATCACGTTTCCCTCTTCCAAGAACTGTACTTGTTCACCTCTCAAATCCTGATATTGAAACCATGGCTGCGGCGCTGTTCGTTGGATATCTGACTTTTGATTAAAAATAACCAGAGCCAGGTGTCTTTCAAGTCTTCCGCGCTTACGTTTTTAATAAACAGTGAAGGTTCCTCCACGTCTACAACGTGCTTTCCGTTTTCGGAACCTTTTCTCCTTGGCTTGGACAAGTTCCCGACACATTATCTTCCTTTTCTCGATGTGATTACGTACACAGGTGATGCAAGAATCTCGTAGGTTTTCTGGAATGTTCCCCAATTGAAACTAAGGATTTGGAAACATTTGATTTGCGATGAACACTCCAAGGACTAAATAGCGCTGAAAGTACAGTAAGCAAAATCCTGTTTTTTTTTCGTCCTTGACATATTCAACATATGCTGTAGTATAAATTCAAAGGAGAACATTTCCCCCGACATTTCCCCCCCCGCAATGCACTGTGGAGTATGTATTACCGCATCACAATTGGAACTTTCACATGCAGAAACAGACCTGCATTCAACAATATATTTCCACTGGATCCTTACCATGGGCCAAAAAGAGTTGTCCAGAGGGGATTCCTATGTATTTTATTATCATTGTCCAGCGAGTTGGCCTCCAAAATTAATCCGCTGTTTATATCAATCGCAGAGTGTAGACCGGGGTGTCCAACATATGTCCAGGAGGGCCAAATAAATGCCAGATTTTTCAAGATATGCCCATAAAATATATTTACAAATAAAGTGAAAGGAAACCTATTTACACAGCCAGTAACTATTCTGAAAATCTGACATGAATTGGGACCTCCTTGAGATTTTGGAAACGTCTGACGTAGACTAGGGGTGTGGAAATTTGAGAAGTTTTTCGTTCAGGAACTTCCTGTAAAAATCGAAAAATACTAAGTTTAATACCCGCAGTTAAGAAAGTGTTCTTTATATGGGTTTCACAAATGTGCAGGGAACTTTCCAGCTCATTTTAAACTGCTCTGCGGGAAAAGCGATCATCGCTATCATTCCAGTTTCAAAGTTGCAATCAACATGGTTTTAAAATTAACTTGAGACAATATGGGACGACCGATTTTTAGTTCCAACTAATGTTCACAAGGAACTGTTGGCACTTCTAACGAAATATTTCCACTTTGCTCAGAGAAACTATGCGAATCCGCTGATATAGGAAAATCCAGAAACTCCGCAAAGCACAAGTAGGCTAGTAGTAATCGGGATCTACGTGACACTTCACCTGCATTATAAAATCTTTGCACACTGCTAGCATGGACTATGCACCCCACCTCTCCCAGTGTATCTCTTTACCATATTTTAATGTTAATGAGTGTGCTTGGCACAAATGGATATCTATGTTTCAGAGGAGTCACTCAGGTTCTAACTTCAGAAGATTATGTCATTTACTAAGTCAGCGACCAATGAAAGACATTGTTGGACTTGGCCCTCTTTGCAGGGTCACCCCAAACATTTTGCCTTTCCCCACTTTTTGTTGAAATTAATTTTTGTTGGCTATAGGACTCTGCGGGGCCCGTGAATGAATTACAACTAGTGGGCCTACAGCACTTTTTGTGCCATTCACTTAAGTAGCCCCTTAAAATATGTCCCAGGCTTGTCATTGTGCCTGAATGCAGTTTTTAACTGCAAATTCGACTTGGCAACCCCTAAACTTCACTTTTATTCGATGTGAATCCCCCCCCTAAGGTAGTCCCTAGGGCAGGGTGCATTGCAATTAGAAGTTCAGGCATGTACTTTTAAGTTTTACATGTCCTGGTAGCGGAAAAAGACGACATTCATTTTTCACCACTGTGAGGCCTACCTCTCCCATAGGGAACCATTGAGTTTCCTTGTTACATTTAATAAGTGCTAACCTTTTATTGGGAATAGGCCACATTTCAAGTTTGGTGTCTAAGAAAGTGTAATTAAAATTCCTCTTTAATGGTAAAGTCAGATTTTATGTTACAATTTTGTAAATAGCACTTTTAGAAAGTTTCATTTTCCTGCCCTAACTATTTGGTGCCTGGAGCTTGTTTCTGGGTTACATGACAGTGTAGTTGGCAGTTGGACTTTATTTCTCCCAGACAACCACTCAATAGAGGAATTAGGATGGTGGGGCAGAGCTGGCACAACCCCGCTTACATCTAATAGGCTGCACTTTGCCTTCTCACAAAGGACTTGCTACCCCTGCATTGTTCATGCAGACAACCAGGAGCAGAGGAAGCAGGAAACTTCAAGCACTTCAAAGGGAATTCTCTAACAGCTTCTCCTACTTCAAAGAAGGCACTAGGTATTAAAATAGGACCCTCAGACCCACTCTTCAGTTCACTTTCTGGACCTGTGAAATGACTCTCAGGGGGCTGCTTGCTTCTGTGGCTGCTGTGTAATCCGCAAGACTGCTTTGTTGCACCAGAAAAAATTAATTTATTGCCTGGAGCCCCACAGGCCTGCCCTGCTGACTGAGCCCTCTTCCACTACTTGAACCTAGGACAACCAGGATGTCTCCAAGGGCCTGTTGGCTAGCCTCCCGATCGGAGCCTCAGGGACAGAAGAAGCTTCACCCATCTGGAACATTCACATGGACCCAGTCTGAGAGCTGATTCCTTGGTGGTCGTGCTATATGTGCCCAGATAGTCAAAAGCAAAAACCTGGGGCTTGGAAAATCTTTAGCTAAAACTGCTCTGAGTACCAAGAGAAGACCCGGACCAACCTGCTTGTTTTTGGCTTGGCTTTGGGGCAGCTCCCACTATGTTCTTATCTGCTGCAGCAAATGCTGTCCAGCAGACCTTCACCAAAGGGATATCCAGCCTCCTGGAACTCTTGCCAGCTATAGCCTCCAGCCTCATCTCACTGGAGATTTTTGACTTCCAAAAAATCGACTAAGGGCCTGTTTACAAGTTCGGCGGTGAGGGAGCAGGCTGCCATGCCACCACCTCATCCGCAAACCACCAAACTCGACCTCCGCACCCGCCAGATTACGAGTTTCCTAGTGGTCTGGCAGGTGATCCTTTGGTGATCCCATGGCAGTGCCTATTAGAAAGGCACCGCAATGCAAGCACGAAAGCCTGTTTCTGCACAGCATGTACTGTGCAGCCCATGCCGTGCAGGAAAGGGGGTGCATGCACACAGGGGGACATACCATGTGCCCCCCTGCATGTATTCCCATGCCCAGAGGCAACAGGGGGCCCTGTAGGTCCCTCTTAGTTTCCTCACCACCAGCATTTTCATGGCATGAGCACCACCATGAGAACGCTGGTGGTGAGTAGCATATTGCGGCCTCAGACCGCCACTCCACCAACATGGATTGCGGTTCCCTGGCAGTTGCAGTGGTCCTATGGCAGTCTGACCGTAAGAGCCATAATATGGCTGTCGAACCGCTGGCGCGGCGGTAGCCGCACCACTGCGTAACCGTGGGTTTGGCTGTCCACAGACCACCAAACTCATAATCAGGCAGCCCTAAGTCCAAATGAAGAAATCTTTAACGCAAATTCATCGAGCAGTTCCCCGATCCCTCTGCCTCGAACACCGCCTGCAGCCTTGCCCCGCTGAATCTCTACATTCTCAGACTTTTTGTTGAAAATATTTATAAGTTCAAATAGGAGCCAACTGGGCTCAATCCACTTTTTGCATCCAACTCTCACTCCATCGCTGTCAGCCATATTTTTGTACTTGGACCTGGTCTTGCAATACTATATGTCCGCGGTTGGCGCTTTGATCCTTTAGGTGCTTTTTTTACCCTAATCTTTAAAAATTCATAACTCTGGTTCTACTGATTGGATTTTTGCCATTTGGTGTCAAATAATGTATTAAAATAAACAGCTTTTTCTAAATTGGTGTGGACTTTTTCTTTCGTTGTGTTTTCATTTTATTACTGTTTGTGTGTTGCAAAAATACATTAAAAATTACCTTTAGGTTATGGTTGAATGCTTTTGTGCCAAGCTACCAGAGGGTTATTTTAATGACTTTTGTGGTTCACCCTTGGAAACCATGGTCGCAATCTGCAAATGACAGCTGTCCATATAATGACTAAATGATGATGAATTCAAATTCAACAAGCATTGGCCAATATATGTGGCATTGGCTGCCAGCCTTTTGACTTTCGTACTTCCTGTTTCGTTCTGTCATGTTTTTTTGCAAAACGATATTGGTGAGAAAGTTGCAGGACCCTGATCAATCTAAAAAAAAATCCTAAAGGAAAACATATTTTGTTGGTCTCAAAAATACAAATATTACCATGGTAGTGCCTGGCATTGAAGGGAACTACTTTGTGTGTGTATGTGCTCTTTGTGAAAGAGCAGCATGCCATATCTCACAGTGAAGGCAGACAAGGGCTGAAGTGGGCTGGCCATGTGAACGATACAGCCACAGACTAATGGAAAAAGTCCGGCTGAAAACCCCTACAACTGATTATATTTCACATATGATTTTGGAAAATCAAAAGGTCTTGGCTGACACCAGACCTAAAATAGCCAATTGGTCTGAAGTTGGTTGCCAGGCTCTTGTCTTCGTTAAGGCCTTTTAATAAATCTTAGTTACAATTAAATAGAGATGCTTGCAAAGACAGAGAGGGTTGAATAGATAGTGTTGCATTGCTAAACAGATAGAGTTGCATTCATAGAGCAAGTTGCATCAATATAGTTGACTTTCATGGATTGATGGACAAACAGATAGGTAGACATAGTTGAATAGATAGATATTTCGTTATGGAGGGTTGCATACATTAAAAAGATGTAGATAGAGAGGGTTTCATAGATGGATGGATGGATAGATAGGCAGGCAGGCAGGCAGATAGACAGATAGGCAGACGGACATACAGACTAGGAAACTGGAATAAAAGGCACAGCTTTAATTACTAATATCATAGTTAAATGTCTATATAAGCATAGATAGATAATTCGTTCAGGAAGGTTGCATACTTAGAAAAGATTCTGTAGATCGAGAGGGTTGAATAGATAGATAGATAGATAGATAGATAGATAGATAGACACATAGATAGATAGATAGAAAGATAGATAGATAGACAGACAGACAGACAGATAGATAGATAGATAGATAGATAGATAGATAGATAGATAGATAGACACATAGATAGATAGATAGATAGATAGATAGATAGATAGATAGATAGATAGACAGACAGACAGACAGACAGACAGACAGACAGACAGACAGACAGACAGACAGACAGACAGACAGACGGACGGACGGACGGACGGACGGACGGACGGACGGACGGACGGACGGACGGACGGACGGACGGACGGACGGACGGACGGACGGACGGACGGACGGACGGACGGACGGACGGACGGACGGACGGACGGACGGACGGACAGACAGACAGACAGACAGACAGACAGACAGACAGACAGACAGATAGATAGATAGATAGATAGATAGATAGATAGATAGATAGATAGATAGATAGATACATACAGAGGCAGGCATGCAGGCAGGCAGAGGGGCAGACAAACAATCAGGCAGAAAGACAGACATACAGACAAGAAATTGGAATAAAAGGCACTGCTTCAATTACTTATACAATAGTTAAATATCTACATAAGCATAACATAAAAAAGCACTGAAAGGAAATAAGAAATCCATACAAGTAAGGCATAAAGACTAAAGGCTTGATTTAGATCTTGCCGGATCTAGCTCCGCTGTCACTTTTTTCGACGGTTTAACTGCCCACCTACTTGGTGGTCCACCCACTCTATTTAGATGTTAGCAGGTCCATGGATGAAAGACGTGGCACTGACTCCGCCAGGAATTTTTACCCACTTTGACGGTGCCATGTCAGAATAAGTCCAGGAAAGATTACTGCCACGCCAATCACAATGTGCCTTTCTGTCGAGTAAACTGTGGCAGAGATACTGCCTACTTTGAGTTGGTGGAATCGAAGGAAATGAGGTAGAAACATACCTTTTTTCTGTTTCCCACTTCTGTTTCCATCTTGAACCCCAATGTCCAGGTACTCCCTTTGCTGCTACTACATGACCACGATGCTAATCAACTCCCTTGTCTCCGGGATCTAGGATCAGCTTCTTTTACACTTGTCTTACTATGAATAGTGTGTTGAGAATTGCTTTAGTCTCTTGTATTTTTACATTGCTCTTACATGCATTTTTGTTATGTGTAATGCATTAGTGTACATTTTACAACTTTTCAAGGTAAAATGAACACACCTGTATTGACACTTAAAAATATATATATATATGTTTTTGAGGTGGTTGTGGGTGTTGTGCTTGTGGTGGCTGTGGGTGTGCATTCAATAGTATGTGCGTGTGTTGTTTGTGTGCTCTGCAATATGTAATTGAATGGGCATAACACATTACCTACATATATTTTAGAAGCAAAGACAACATACATGTGTATTGACACAAAAATCAGTAGTATTACCAGTCTCCACTCCATCAATCCACTCTGTCAGCAAACCGCCGCTAGGACAAGGCCAACACAACAGGAACATCTAAATAGGCTTGGCGAAAACCTGCCGACTTGTTGGTGACAGAGTAGTATTAGCCAGCACAGGAGTTCACCACCTTGACGATGGTGCACTTCTTACGCGATGAGAAATAGTCTGTTGATGCAGGCGGTGGTTCAGACGGCATACATCTAAATACAGTGGGTGGGCTACCATCAACTTGGAAGGTACTTCGATATTTGCTGCAGTGGGACAACGGGAGACCTGCCAAGATCTAAAACAGGCCCTCAATTGATTTACAAGAATAACATAGTCTTCAGTTAGAATACAAACCTGCATGACATAGAGGAGAGCAGTGAAGAATGCGGTGCACAGTCAAAATATCGAGTTGAAAATTTCGACCTACCAAAATATTGTGTTTAAAATTTCGAAGGTACAGAATATCGATGTCAAGAATATCGTAGGACAGAATATCAACTCTAAGGTAAGTAATATCGAATTAATTTATATCGATGTAAGTAATATCGAAGTTAGTAATATCGATAGCATATATATCGATGTAACTAATTTCGATGTTACTAATATCGATATTTGTATTATTTTTTAGATTTTTATTATGTATGTGTTATATGTTTTAGTTAAGTATTTAAATTAATTTATATAAAACGTGTATTATTTTTATATATTAATACATTTATTTTTAAGTAAATTATATATTTTAGTTCCCGGAGCGGGTTGTGGGTTTATAGGGGAATAGGGTAGGAAGTAATTTAATTGTAATTAAATAATTTTTTATTTAATTAATAATTGGCAATTAATTATTTTAATTGATAAATTAATTATTTAATTGGTAATTAATGTTAATTTTTATTAAATGTTATGTTTTAGTACCAGAGCGGGTTGTGGGTTTATACGGGAATAGGGTGGGAAGTAATTTAATTGTAATAATTAATTTTTTATTTAATTATTCATTGGCAATTACTTATTTTAATTGATTAATTCATTATTTAATTGGTAATTAATGTTAATTTGTATTAAATGTTATGTTTTAGTACCAGAGCGGGTTGTGGGTTTATAGGGGAATAGGGTGGGAAGTAATTTAATTGTAATTAATTAAAAAAATATATGTATAATATATTTAGTAAATATTTATTAATTGCAAATTTAGTATTTTAATTGATAAATTAATTATTTAATTGGTAATTAATGTTAATTTTTATTAAATGTTATGTTTTAGTACCAGAGTGGGTTGTGGGTTTTTAGGGGAATAGGTTGGGAATTAATTTAATTGTAATTAATTACATTTCTTTATGTATAATATATTTTGAAAATATTTATTAATTGGCAATTAATTATTTTATTGATAAATTAATTATTTAATTGGTAATTAATGTTAATTTTTATTAAATGTTATGTTTTAGTACCAGAGCGTGTTGTGGGTTTATAGGGGTATTGGGTGGGAAGTAATTTAATTGTAAATATTTAATTATTCATACATTTTTGTTAGGGATAATTAATGTGTTAATTAATTATTAATTTGCAAATAATTTGTTTAAAACATAATTAATTTTTTTAATTGGCAATTAATATTTTTAATTCGTAGTTATTTTTTATTAACTTGAAAAATTCTTTAATTAATTGTTAACATAAAAAAAATATTTAGTATATTGTTTCTTAAATTTTAATTGTGATTTCAATTTACAAAAAAATGGGTTTTTATGATAAATATTTTATTTTTTATAGTTATTATTTGGTGACTAATATTTAATAACTATTACTTATTTGTGTTTTTTGTTAATTTATTGTCAATTAATAATTCAAATGTAATTGGTTTTATTAATTATTAATTGTTTATTATAGATGTTGATGTATTAAAAAAATTATTAATACATTATTTCAAATTAAAACAATATTTATAAGTATGTTAAAATAAAATCCTACGCTATTAAACACTTTCCCTACTGTTGCACCCTTTGGAGTTGGAGTAGTAATTTTTCTCCCTACGCTATCCAACGCTTTCCCTACTTTTGCACTCTCTGCAGTGGGAATAGTAATTTTTCCCCCAACGCGATCTAAAGTTTTCCCTACTGTTGCACCCTCTGGAGTTGGAATAGTAATTTTCCCACCTACGCTATCCAACGCTTTCAATACTGTTGCACCCTTTGGAGTTGGAATAGTAATTTTTACCCATACACTATCAAACGCTTTCCCTACTGTTCCACTCACTGGAGTGGGAAGAGTAATTTTTACCCACCTGCTATCCAGCGCTTTCCATACTGTTGCACTCTCTGGAGTGGGAATAGTAATTTTTACTCTTACGCTATCCAACGCTTTCCCTAATGTTGCAGTCATTGGAGTGGGAATAGTTATTTTTACATACCTGCGATCCAACGCTTTCCCTACTGTTGCACTCACTGGAGTGGGAATAGTAATTTTTTCATCTACGCTATCCAACACTTACCCTACTATTGCACTCTCTGGAGTGGGAATAGTAATTTTTCCCTCTACGCTATCCAACGCTATCCATACTGTTGCATCTTTTGGAGTTGGAATAGTAATTTTTCCCTCTAGGCTATCCAACGCTTTCCCTACTGTTGCATCCTTTGGAGTTGGAATAGTAATTTTTCCCCCTACGCTATCCACAGCTTTCCCTACTGTTGCACTCTTTGGAGTTGGAATAGTTATTTTTCCCCCTACGCTATCTAACCATTTCCCTACTGTTGCACCCTCTGGAGTTGGAATAGTAATTTTCACCCGTACGCTATCCAACGCTTTCACTACAGTTGCACCCTCTGGAGTTGGAATAGTAATTTATACCCATACGCTATACAACGCTTTCCCTACTGTTGAAGTCTGTGGAGTGGGAATAGTAAATTTTCCTCCTACGCTATCCAACGCTTTCCCTACTGTTGCACCCTTTGGAGTTGGAATAGTAATGTTTACCCTTACGCTATCCAACACTTTCCCTAATGTTGCACTCATTGGAGTGGGAATAGTAATTTTTCTCCCTACGCTATCCAACGCTTTCCCTACTGTTGCACTCTCTGGAGCGGGAATAGTAATTTTTCCCCCTACGCTATCCAACATTTTCCCTACTGTTGCACCCTCTGGAGTTGGAATAGTAATTTGCCAACCTACGCTATCCAACGCTTTCCATACTGTTGCACCCTTTGGAGTTGGAATATTAATTATTATTTTTACGCTATCCAACGCTTTTCTTACTGTTGCACCCTTTGGAGTTGGCATAGTAATTTTTACCCATACGATATCCAACG
The DNA here is from genome assembly GCF_964261635.1 of Lissotriton helveticus. Lineage (NCBI taxonomy): Eukaryota > Metazoa > Chordata > Amphibia > Caudata > Salamandridae > Lissotriton > Lissotriton helveticus. The sequence goes on from NC_136067.1 coordinate 1,536,437,029, forward strand.
CTTTCCCTACTGTTCCACTCACTGGAGTGGGAATAGTAATTTTTACCCACCTGCTATCCAACGTTTTCCCTACTGTTGCACTCTCTGGAGTGGGAATAGTAATTTTTACTCTTACGCTATCCAACGCTTTCCCTAATGTTGCACTCATTGGAGTGGGAATAGTCATTTTTACATACCTGCTATCCAACCCTTTCCCTACTGTTCCACTCACTGGAGTTGGAATAGTAATTTTTACCCACCCGCTATCCAACGCTTTCCCTACTGTTGCACTCTCTGGAGTGGGAATAGTAATTTTTACTCTTACGCTATCTAACGCTTTCCCTAATGTTGTACTCATTGGAGTGGGAATAGTCATTTTTACATACCCGCGATCCAACGCTTTCCCTACTGTTGCACTCACTGGAGTTGGAATAGTAACTTTTACCCTTACGCTATCCAACGCTTTATCTACTGTTGCACCCTCTGGAGTTTGATTAGTAATTTTTACCCTTATGCTATTCAATATTATTTGTATTTATTTATGTATATAAGATGTTACATAATGTTGTATTTAATTAATTTTAAAAATATTGAAAGTATATTTAATTGTTGTTATTTATTAAATATAATTATTTATTATTATTTATGTTATTATTTTATGAGTGTTGATGTATTTTTAATTTGTAGTATTTGTTAATATTTTTTAACCGCTACCGCGCTACCGCGTTTTCCCGCTGTGCGCTGATTTTTAAAAATTGCGCTGTTTATGACAAAGGCAGCTCGTCATCCGCGTAGCGCAGGTAACGGCCATGAGGAGCTGGCTTTGTCATTAGCATCGAAGGGGTTAATTAATAAAAAAATTATGTATATATTATAATTAATTAGGTATATATTATATATTGTATTTTTAATTTTAATTAAATGTTTAATATTAAATATGTATTATTTATTCATTTTAAACATTATAACAAATTTTAACATAAGTTTAAATTATATATAAGTATTATTTACTTAATTTTACCTTTTTTTTAACAGAAAAAAACGATATTTTTAATGACGATATTTTTAACATCGATATTTTAGTTTCGATATTTTTGTACTTACCATGTTATAGATAGGGTGTTGATATACTTGCCTTCGATATTCCAGCGTCGATATTTTGTCTGTCGATATTTTCAGCCTCGATATTCTGTCAGAGATTCGAAGAATGCATTTCATTGCATACATGCTACAAAGTGGATAAACTTATAAAGAGCAGTTTCAAATATTCACACTCTGGAATGCTGTGATTAGGCAGCTGTAAAATAAATAATGGTCACATCAAAAGGAATTTACTACAATCTTAGTAGGAGAAAGGAACTGATAAAACTGGAATTTTCCCTCTGCTTACATCTGGTAGAAAGTGTCCTGCTATCACATCAGGCTCTAAGCACAAAGGCAGCATTAAAGCAATCCATTAAAAATAAAAGCACTGGCACTGGAGGAAATACCTTGTGTGTGGATGTATTCCATGTGAAAGAGTAAAATGCAGTCACTCAAAATTAACTTAGCCAGTAGCAGAAGTAGGCTGGCCCACTGCCCGATGCTGTATGCTGTAGGAGGCAGTAGCAAAATGTTAATGACACAGCAACAGACCAATGGATGAAGAGAGCTGGCTAAGAGCCCCTTCAAGTAAACAAACTCAAAAAATCTTGGCTAATGCCAGACCTAATGATATACAGACATAAGAATTCTAACTTCTGGTAGAATTCTGACCTCAGGTCTAGGCTTTAGTACAAATTTAGGGCCTCATTTATGAAAGCCTTGCGCCACCGGTGCGTCACTTTTTCCTATGTTAAAAGTGACGCACTGGCGGGGCAAGGCCTTCATAAATAAGGCCCTTAGAGTTTAGCAGATTGGATAATTCATCACAAGTGATAGATATCCCATTCACTGTATTACAAGTGAACTAGGCTATAATGCACTTGTACTATGGCGGATGATATCTTCGCCACATTTATGATGTAGTGGCAGTCACTGCTGAGTAGTTGTGGTTTACATCAGCGTTTCTGTAGGAAGAGCACTTTTTTGCTAACTTTGGTACCCTGTTCAAAACATGCCAAACATAAAGATTTTCTACTTTAGCTCCTTTGTGGAAAGTTTTGCACCAATCCATCAAAGAGGGGAGGGGGGTGGGGCGGTTCCAAAAGTTGTATACTCATGTTAAGTTTCATTGGTAGCTTTGTAAATGTAAATGTAGTTGAGCTTATATAGCGCACAGCTACCCGCAGTGGGTGTCCCGGCGCTTGCTTAGGGAACCCGTCCTGGTATTCCCCTGTGAGATAGCAGGGTATCCACAAGGTGAAAGTCAGGCATCCCGCCGCGAGGGGCCGTTGTGGAGATTAAGCAAGCTATTCCCCAGAGTCGCAGAGTGTGAACACGTGAGTCGAGGAGGCACCGGGGCGAGAATTATCGAGTCCGTGGAATTCTTAGCCCAAGACCCGCCGAGGTGGGGAATTGAACCCTGGTCCAGGACCGATCTCAGCTTCCGGGTCTGCTGCCTCTAACCCCTGAGCCACACTTCTCCACCCTCTAACCCCTGAGCCACACTTCTCCACATGGGCTTTGCTGACTGATACAAAAAAACAGCTGAACGGAATTGCACCAAATTTGACAGACAGTTCGAACTTTACTCGGAAAGCGTGCTTTTTGTGATTTGGTGTAGATCTGTTCAGCCGTTTTAGAGAAATTTGTGTTTAAATATGCTCACAATGCTCTATTGAGGAGGACAATGGTGGGCAGAGTTGTCTACAATGGAAGAAAAGTTTCCTTAATGGTGTAAGAGGGCTCTAATTCAACAAGGGATCAGTGGTACAATTGTCATATATTTTGTCTTGAGGACTATCAACCACAAAATATCACCATGTATCTAAATGAAAACTGTCATTAATTGAAACATTATGCTATGAATGTTTTTCTCTATATAAGATGGCTGCCTCTGGGTTTATGTTCTGGATCGCCATTGGTCTACTCGGAGGGGAGGAACCTTTTCTTCATTCATGATAACGTGTGAAACAGGAAATCTATCAGAAGTTTATTTTTCTGACTTGGGTTCATAGTTATTTGAGATAGAATTGTGTATCATCTTCAGTGTGATATTGGCCATGCTTGTTTCTAATGGTGGTTTCTATCTTTTCTTTATTAAGTGACTTTGTGTCTGATAATGCCATTGAGGTAAGTCTACCTAACCACAAAAGTGTAAAGATCAGTTTGTCATCAGTGATACTAACAGACTATATTAACTGTTAATAAGTTGACAAATGGTTCCTGCCCTCATCCTGGTTGAAATACTGTTCTGTGAATCAGCAATGCACTTCATGCACTCTGAGCCACCAAGCAAATATTTAATGTGGAGGTGGGAGGGGCTATGGAAGCTATCTTATCTTTTTAAGTCTATCATGAGGTCCGGTATCACAGATAAGTCTTTATTAAGGTGGCATGCATACACTGTGCCTGAACTGTTCTCATTGACCTTTCTTTTGCCTTAGTTGACAAAGCTGCCCATATGCAATAGGTTAACAAGGCAGGGACTGCAGGTACTTAGAAAACGTAGGCATTGATTATAAGTTACACAACTGAAAATGCTAAAAACAGGTCCTGCACTAATGAAGGTCTGCTAAAGCAAGCAGGGTTGAAGAGCTGGGCGGGAATTAAATAGGAAAGCTTGTCCAAGATGGTTGCTGGCCTTGCAAGAGTAGGAGTTCTCATCAGACTTGTGGAACTGATTTGGTGTAAATTCATTCAGGCATTTTTGAGAAATTTGTGTTTAATCAGGCTTAAAAAGTTAGGTATATCTGAATGGTTGGTCACATGGGAACCCTGCAATAGTCCCGCGGTACCACAATTAAAAATGTTAGGACTTCTGATTGGGCAAGGGAGCTTCAGAGCTTTTAAAGTACTGCTGTACTGGTACCATTAATGCAATGCCAAGCAATTTGACTGGCTAGCAGTAACAACAAATACAATGTTGCACCAGCTATTTGCGAATGCAAATCAGCAAATAGGCTGAGGAGCCCTAACTAGCTTGAAATTGGTCCTGGGTTGCTTGTGTTCTGCTCCACAGAGGACCTGGCCTGACATTTCAGTCCTAAGTGTTCCTACCGGAGCAAGGTCAAGGCTGATTTGCATATGGCTTGGTCAAAACTGAGGTGGCGGGTGAGCCAAATAATGATGGACTGAAATGTGGCACAGAGTATTTACCATTGGCTGAGATTAATTTAAGCATAGCATCCATCACTTTTTGTGTACTTTAATGTGTCACCCTCATTGGGACAGGTATGCCCATACATGGTACAAGTGTACATTATGTCACTGGAACCAAGCTATACCTAGCTGATAAGACCTAACTAGGGTGAAACAGGTCCTGGGCTGGTTGTGTTCCGGTTTAGAGCCGACCTGGCTTGGCAATTCGGGCTGGACTGTTCCCATTGGAGCATCGTCAAGGAGGATTTTCAAGACTGGGTCCAAACTGAGGTGGCATAATGTGCAAAATAGCGATGATTTGCGATGCAGCCCGAGTAAATACCAGTGGCTGAGATTAATTCAAGCATTCCATCCATCACTTTTTGTATACTTCACCTTTCTAAAAGGAGCATTTTCAAAATAATAATTTTAAATCCCACTTTACTTTTAAAGATGATCTTAAATCACAATCCAAATGAGTGGACAGAGTATTTCTGTAGCTGTTCAGGTACTGAAGTAATCAGTTATTAAATGTAATAAAGTAACCCACTTGCTACACGACAAAAACAACTTTGGGGGTTTAACACTGCCAGGACATGTAAAACTTAAGTACACATGTCCTACTTTTTAAATACCATGCACCCTGGCTATCAGCTTTTAGGGTCAGCCTTAGGGGTGACTTACATGTATTAAAAAGGAAGGTTTAAGTCTGGCAAAAAGGTTACGTTTGCAAGGTCGAATGGCATTTTAAAACTGCACTATGGGCTGCAGTGGCAGGACTGGTACATGTTTTACAATGCATCTTTAGTGGGTGGCACAATGAGTGCTAAAGCAAACTTATAGCATTTAATTTACTGACCTTTGGTACATGGAGTACCATTTATTAGTGACTTATAAAAAATTAAATGAGCCAGTTAGGTGTACACCAATTTTACCATGTTTGAAAGGGAGAGCAGGCGAACTGTATCACTGGTGAGCAGGGGTAAAGTGCAGCCCTAATGCAACCAAAATGGTTTCAGCAAAAATCGGATAGTGAAGTAAAAATCTGTGGGAATACCACGCAATCACTAATAAAAAGAATTCTAGAACATCCCATTGTTTCATGATATTTGTTTGGGTTTTAAGACATTGTGCAATATCATTAATCAGATATCCCCCTTAAATATAAAAGGACATAAGGGCCTTGATATTTTACAGTATCTTTATGCAAAGATGATCCTATTGCGTGGTTTGCTAGGCCTGCATACAGTTTTTATGTCTATAATAAGGTTTAAAAACATCCAAAATCTATGGTTATCTGCAATCATTGTCCCAACATACATGAAGGGCAGTGCAAAGATCCAACCTATTATTGAACAATGTATCTAATTGACTCTCAAGCTATACTTTTTGAAAGGGTCATATATATCAAAAAGATTATCAGTTTGTACCGGAGTCGAGAAGAATATCTGCCAAGACACTGTACCGTTTTCACAACAGTAAAAAAAAAGTGGGTAAATTATGAACTTCATGTGATTAGCAGGAAAACCCTATCTTAGGTGAAGTAAAGTGTATATTTAGCATATATTGTACCCTGAACAGCATGTGACTCTGTGAACTGGGACCTTCCGTGATCAATACGGACTTGTGTTGGGAAGAATAAAGCCTATAATGCTACATTTCCATGAGATGACTAGCACTAGTGTAAGGTTCAGTAATGGGTTTATTTATGATGCCAACTTTTCCCCATAAAAAACGAATCTGCAGGGGTGTCTTCTGGCCCTGTAGTGGTCATGTTATATATTGTTGGCATTACTAAGTATGTAAGTGGCTCAGGACTGGATGTCTACATAAATTGGTCCACTATCCATTAAAGAATACAATTTTATGGTGATTGAAACTAAATGATCAAATAAATAAGAAGAATGTGAATGTTATCCTAGTTGGAGCCTATGACTAAGAAAATATTTAAAATTGAAGGAGCATACTAAAAATTCAGCTCTCAATGTCTTGAAATCCAATTGTGCCGTACTCATTATCGGTGGAAGAGGCCATCAAGGTCTCTGAGGCCAGACTGGTTTTCCCCTGATATCAGTTTGTTTGTGCATTCGCAGGGGTTCGCTGACAAAATATCATCACTGGAAATATTGTCCTACAGAAATATTGTCAGAAAAATATCAAAGACAAAAATATCATCATCTCATACTTCTAATGTAAATGAGAAAAATATAGGAAAAATATGTCATACTCATTAATATTGTTCTAAAAATATTGTTTTTTAAAATGCATAAAAATATATATAGTAAACAATAAATACATATATTAAAAATGAACAGTAATATAATAACTCAAATGTGTTTAATGAATTTTAAAATAAATATAACTATTATACTTATTTTCAAAAATAAAACACACATATATGTGCATTTACATATATGTGTATGTATGTATGTATATATATATATATATATATATATATATATATGTATATGCACACAAGGAAAGACCCGTTTCCTGAAGTCCGCGTCCCATAGACAAATGGCGAGCTGAAACCGAGCGGGTCACTCGGGAATTCAATCAACCACAAGATTTCTTCACAGAAAGGCTCGCACTAGGGAATATTTAAACCAAAGTTTATTCCAGCAAAGTAACGCGTTTCAACAGCAAGAGCTGTCTTGATCACACAGTTTGCAATCTGACCAGGAAGTCAATACATAGGTGACTGAAACAGAAAAAGGACTGTGTTTGTTAACTAGTGTCCAGATTCGGACTTGGCGGCCATCTTATAGTGGTAAAATAGTTACATGTTGTGTTTTATAAACAATGATTTCTGCATATTTACACAAGTATTTATCATTTGGGGTTCATTTGTAGACAAGTATATTATGCACACAATATTTATATATGTACAAAAAAACAACTTATCATAGGTTGAACCTGGATACATGATATATTCGACATAATGTCAATCTCACTCCATACCTACATGGACCCAAATTATGCTTGGCATAGTGCCCGTGTCCACCTATTTGGTTGGAAACTGCTGTACAAATTTTGCAACGATCTCAAAAACAACACCCTACATCTTAATTACACCGCATTAGAGATGAGCCGCTATCACATACAATTACTGTCCAAAGACTGCTTCCTGAGTCAGAGAAAAAAGAAAAGTGCAACACCAAAATAAATTATAGAAATCCTCCTCAATAAGTGCAAACAATCTTATCTGATAGATAGGGCCCTCGGGAGAAAGGAGTAGGTTATCAGGATCATTATTCAGGTAACCTGTCCTTTTCTTCCTACAGTGAAAAAAATGGGGAACTACATGAATATATGAAAGCTGTACAAAACAGTAGCATGGTTTGCAGAATAATGTACATTATTTAAATTTAGCACAGACAATTATAGGAACAATAGTCTAACAGTACTCGAGATCAAATATTATTCTTTTAAATGATAGGCAAGTTCCTCGTCCAAATTATGACCCTTAGGATATTTGGTCTCGAGATTTATTATCCACTTCGATTCTCGTTTCCGAAGTGCCAGAGTTCTATTTCCACCTCTCGGACCCATATGGATTTGCTCCAATGCAAATAAACTTAATAAATTACAGTTTGAGTGATGGAAAAGTTCAAAATGTCTGGCAATTGGATAATGGGGGTCTTTGTTAGTTATTGCCCTCATGTGTTCGAGTACTCGTTTTTTCGATGTATGTGTTGTGCTTCCTACATATTTCATTTTACACGGACACATCAGTATGTATACACAGTAGGTAGAACTACATGTTAGAAATTGGTTGATACTTTTTGGAGATTCCAAACCAGGGATTTTAATTGACTTCACCATATTGCTATTGCGACAGGCTTTGCAGTGCCCACATGGGTAGAAGCCTTTTAAATCATGATCAGTTTTGGTTTTCTCAGACGTGACATCATTTCGAACAATGATGTCTCTTATGCTTCTCCCTTTCCTGTATGTAATTTTGGGCCTGCGTGTCTTGCTGGGACCGATGATGGGGTCACTGGTCAGCACGTCCCATTTGTCTGCTAGAATTTTAGATATTTCAATAGAATTGCTGTTAAAGGTGAATATAGCTCTCAAGGTTGTTTCTGACTCTTGGTTAGGAACTTGTGTACTCGCTACTTATTACTCAATGGTACCCAATTTATTCACCAAATATGAATGAGTGGACCCTTTCGGAGACGAAACTTTGATCTTCAGTTCACACACAGATACTGAGCGAGGGGGTACAGTGATTTTTATTACTAGTGAATACCTTCAATGATATCTTTATGATTATATTTCCAACATTTAGGGGTCGATTCCGATCCGGTAAAAAAAAACGTCCGTACGATTCGTATCCGGAGCCCTCTCCGTACGACTCGTATACACGCCGTACGACCTGAGGAGTACAATCCGGACCGGGGTATCAGTACGCGATCCGTACGGTCCACGTCAGGTAAGGGCGATTCGTACGGAAAAGCGCACAATCACATACACACCGTATGGTGTATACCCCCCATGATCGCAGGGGTACGCACCGTACACCCAGCGTACATGGGGTACGGTGCGTACCCCCATAATCGCAGGGGTACGCACCGTACACCCAGCGTACATGGTTTTCAGCTCCTGTAGAAAAAGGGTTGTACGGTGCGTACCTGACACGTATCGTACTTGCTGGGTCGTATAAACCAGCTGTGAACCATACGGATGTCGCGTACAGTGGGTTCCGACGGAGACTCGTATGGGGATTCGAGTCATACGTCTCTGTGCGATTCGTACGGAGTCCGGCTCCTGGTACGAATCGTACTTCGTCGTACGTACGGTGGATGTTGCAGGGTACGATTCGTATGGGAAAAACGCTCCGAACGACTATTCGAGTGGTTTTTACCGGATCGGAATCGACCCCTATGTTACCCATATTTTAATATTCACAGGATGTAATTCTGTGATGGGTGAAAAACTGCACTCAGTGCACCTGTCTGTGATTTGCATCCATCAGTATCAGCTAGTACCCATTGCATAACATCTGAGACATTCAATATTGTGATCTTCAGTGTTACCACAATGCTAGATATACAGAACTTCACAAGGAAAGATCATTGAGCTTTGGTGGTGTTAAATGACCACTGCTAATTAACTGCAGTGGATATCCTATATTTTATTCTACTGGGAAGGGACCAGGCAGCTGACATATCCGTATGAGACAAATGGAGGTGCCTCCTTGTTTGAATTAGGTCTCACCTATGCAAAAATGTGCTTTGACAAATATCTCATTTGCTATTACAGAAGACACGTTATCTTTCTGCAATAGCAAATATTGCATCTACGGATAAAATAGGTTGCATCTAGTTATTCCTCTACACTATTTATATAATACCTCATTGTTAAGGTCTGGCTTGACAGTGCATCTTTCACCAGGCAATTATGTGAACATCACTAAAGAGGGGTTTTAGATACACCCATATATTGGGAGCCAAAAGTACATGTTTTGATTGGCCAGATGTTGTGTGCTTCCACAAAAAAACCTTTTTGCTCTCCAGCACCTGTGATCATTTTGTTTATTTATCCAGCTGCCTAAGCTGTGGCAGACTTCAGCGGTGGGCAGGCTACTTGCGCGTTCCTACGCTGACTACTTTCATTTTTTAAACTTGCACAACCCAGCCGACTGATGGCTGTGTTGTGCACGCTGTGTGTATTTTAAAACTGTTTTATGCTGATTAAAAGCATCGCGCCTGCATAGTGATTCTGAATATTGTGAATATTGGCAAATTGATTACAGCTTACCTCCATCATTTTCGCTCCCGACCCCGGTCCGCCCCGGCTGTGTGCCGTTTGAGCGGAGGGTCAGCCCATGAGCGACACTTCCTGTCTGGTCCTGCACCACTTCCGCCCTGCCTCTCCCCCTTGCAGGTCAGCGGACTAGTGGTTTCAGTATCTTTTTGCATATCTTGTTTCCTGTTCCACCCCGCGATCAGACAACTGTGGCAGACTTCAGCGGTGGGCAGGCTACTTGCGCGTTCCTACGCTGACTACTTTCATTTTTTAAACTTGCACAACCCAGCCGACTGATGGCTGTGTTGCGCACGCTGTGTGTATTTTAAAACTGTTTTATGCTGATTAAAAGCATTGCGCCTGCATAGTGATTCTGAATATTGTGAATATTGGCAAATTGATTACAGCTTACCTCCATCATTTTCGCTCCCGACCCCGGTCCGCCCCGGCTGTGTGCCGTTTGAGCGGAGGGTCAGCCCATGAGCGACACTTCCTGTCTGGTCCTGCACCACTTCCGCCCTGCCTCTCCCCCGTGCAGGTCAGCGGACTAGTGGCTCACGGCAAGCCGACATAAATGACGACCTGGAGCAAGCGCAGCGGACTAGCGCAGCGGGAGCGCCGACTTCGCGCCAAAGTCGCGCACAAGTCAAGCCCGTCTGCGCCCGTCTGCGGCCTGCCGGGGCTAGGGGCACGTTACTCTGCCCAAGGCATCATCATCAGGACTTTAAAAAAAAAAGTCCTGGTGCTCGGTCGCGCCTAGGAACGACCGAGCACTAGGACTTTTTGCTGCGGTTCCACCGTGAACCTAAGGAGCATAATATCGCGGAAATTTGGCCAAGACTCCAATCAAGGAAGATGACCCTTCTCCCTGATACCGCCTACCTTGACGGTCACATCATTGTCCTATAACTGTATACCTGGGCTTAATTCTGATATTAGACCTATACCACAGACGTCAACTTATTCGCATCTACCCTTATCATCGGTCTGGACCAATTCCAGGCTGTCTACATTCAGGCTGACATTGAAAGTCCTGATGATGATCCTTTAATATAATTGGATCGAAACGCCGTCGACACTATATGTGGGCTAAACATTAAGTGTACTATTATGTGCCAAAACTGTATGTTTCCCGCATATGTGAAGCAAGTGTATGCTAAACAATCTCCTTGCTCACGATCTCTAATTGCCTGAAATACCACTGTGATTGTATGTTTAAATGTATGTGTAGCACCGTGGATGCAGGACTGTGTCCCACTGCTTTATTGTTTGTCCGTCTGATTTAAGTACATTTTCAAAACATTGAATTAAATTCCAAGTCCGGCTGGACTTTGTTCTTGTTATAGAGTTCATTGTGGCCTATAATTATTACATAGTGTTATTCTCTGTTGTCAAGGACCAATTGTTCACAGGTTAATTGATACCCCAGGTCCTTGGTTACCTAGTGGGTTCCCTTGTTTTTTATTAAAAAAAAAAAAAAGCGATGAGGTAAAATGGCAGCCGCAACTCTCTGCTTAGGTTGTGGCCAGTCAATCACGTCATTCTTGTTGGCGTGTGCATTTGCGATTAATCACAAAATCGTCGCGAATTAGCCGTGATCGCAGATTTCCTTATTTTATTTCCTTACATTTCTCAACAACTACTAAACGTATTTACAACATATAACAAAAAGCCCAATCTGCAGAACAAAAGCTACCTTTCTGCCAAAATTTTGTTTAATTCCGTCCAGAGGTTCGGTGTGTAGTCGTGTTCAAATATCCTATGGGAATTAACATGGGAAACACACTTTTTTTGACCCTCACTTTTTTCCAACCCCTGGTTGACAGATTGCCCCAAAACGTTCCATGTGCGTGCGTTTTTTAGAAAAAACCATGAAGATTCATCAAGTAGTATGGTGCCGGTAGACGAATCTTCACAAAATTCTCAAAGAAGATGGGGCGCTCCGCGTCGCTCCTTCCCTGAAAGTTTCGGGGTGATTCATCAAGCGGGGCACGAGAAAAATGGGAGGTCCCAAAACTAGTTTTCCCCATGCAATTTTCCATAGGGACCTTTAGACACGGCTACAGCCCGAACTGCTGAACGGAATTACATCAAATTTGGCAAAAAGGTAGAGTTTGGCTCGCAGATTACGCTTTTTGTTAAATGTTGTAAATCCGTGCAGTAGTTCCTGAGAAATTCAAAAGTAAAATCACAGATATATCTATAGACGAAGTACGGTACGCGTACCCCCCTGAGCACGAGCTTTATGCTAATTGGCTGTCAACACTCCAAACCAGGAAGTGTTGGCAGCCATCTTGTGCCAAATCCCAGGGGCTTTATAAAAAAAAGTGTGGGGGGCCCAATCCCCCCACACTGCCCCGGGGACCGCCACCCTTGGGGCAAAGTATGTATTATAGCCGGGGCACACGCCCCCCCTGCAGCCCCGGGCATGGCCACCGCCCAGGGCTTAAATGTACAATGATAGCCCAACAGGTACCTCCAGTAAGCGCCACGGAGCTGCATTGCAGAGTGTTGGAAAAAGGGGGCGTGGCCCCTGAAAACCTCTCTGCAACACAGCTCCCTAGCGCATACTGGAGGTACCTGGTGGGCTAGTTGGCCCACAGGGGACCTCAGGATTGAAGAGGAATTAATTCCCCAACCTAAAACGCACCACAGGGAAACTTTGCACACATGTCACCTCAGACCCCGCCCCCCTTCTTCACTATTGAGCAAAATATTCCTCTAAAATAAGCCAAACTACAAATTCCGATTTACTCACCTGTTATCAGGAGAGACCTCAGTGCTGCATCTTTCAGCCCACTAGTGATCCTGAAAAGTAATTCTAACCGTACTTACAGTAAATTGAATTTCCTTCCATAGGCTGACATTGACTGGTTTCACTTGGAAATTCTACTAAGTGTGAAGTTTTGGAACTTAAAAAAATTCCTCTAAAATAAGCCGAACTATGAATTCCAATTTACTAACCTGATATCAGGAGAGACCTCAGTGCTGCATCTTTCAGCCCACTACTGATCCTGAAAAGTAATTCGAACCATACTTACAGTAACTTGAATTTCCTTCCATAGGCTAACATTGACTGGTTTCACTTGGAAATTCTTCTAAGTGTGGAGTTTTGGAACTTTAAAATATTCCTCTAAAATCAGCCGAACTACAAATTCCAATTTACTCACCTGTTATCAGGAGAGACTTCAGTGCTGCATCTTTCACCCAGTTCTGATCCTGAAAAGTAATTTTAACCGTACTTACCAGTAACTTGAATTTCCTTCCATTGGATATCATTGTCTGCTATATAAAATATATATACATTTAAAACAATATAAAATAAAAAAAACAAATATTACAATTTCAATATTTTTAAAAACATTTTTGTTTCACTTTACAAAACCTTTGAAATTCACTGAAAAAACCATAGGTTTCAGTCACGTTATAGTGAAGAATTAGCATTTGAAAAACCTTAAAACTGTACTGAAAAAACTATAGGTTTCAGCCACGTTATAGTTGGGAATTAGCATTTAAAAAACCTTAGAAATTCACTGAAAAAACATAGGTTTCACACATGTTATAGTTAGCTGGACATTTCACTCATCCAAAACCATTGAAATTCCCCCGTTATAGTTAGTTCAGCTAACTATAATTCACACGCCCGCAATGGACTTCTGATGACGTCACATAATACATCACTCATGACAAGGTCAGTGACATCACTCATGACATCACTGATGACATCTTAAATGACATCACTGATGACATCATCCTTGTGAAAGAGTGGCACACCTCCTCTCACCCTAATATAACCTTTGATACACACATTCAAAAATAGAAACTAACATTTAAAAAAAATGGAGATAACAATACCAGTTACAACAACCTATTCAGTAATTCCAACAACTACATCCACATCCACACATTCACCAATAGTTCTATATAGTCACTCATACATGTACTCACTCATCATATGTACTCATACACCTATACATCCTGTTACACACCGATACTCATCCATAGAGTTACTCACACACATACTCACACATGCAAATAAACTATCAAACATCCATTTCCTTTCATACACAGCTATATACACACCACTACACTTACTTCCACAGAAGCGTACACATACTTACTCTCTTAAACAATCACTTATAGAAACACATACTTATTTATACAGGAACTCTTCTAATCTCTCACTCTCACATATACTCACTTATATACATCAATACTCACATATACTAGTTTAAATCATATGTAGTTACTCATAAAGATTCTATTGAGACAGTCCTTCACTGACTAACACACCCATACACACACTCATCCACCTATACAGTCCTGCACACATGCTGTCTTCAAAACACATACAAACAGTGAGTCAGTCATTCATGCATCTGTGCGCTAAGTAATACCTCCTACCAAACCATACAGACACTCATTCTGATACTCAAAAAAACAACTAATAACCCATATAGACACTCCTGTAGCTACTCACCAACCCATGCAGCCACTTATACACAAAGTGAGACACTGATACAGATATTTACATATTTAAACATTACTCGCTAATACATGTATTCACTAAGATACACTTAATAAGTCAGTAATACCATCAATTTTACAAACAAAACATCCATTTAGATACTTATTTACCCATTTATTCTTCCATCGACCTTCAGATATACATATATAAAAAAGATGTATTTTTCAGAAAGACACACATTCACTGGATGATGTCATCAGTGATGTCATCAGTGATGTCTTTTGAGATGTCATCAGTGATGTCATGAGTGATGTCACTGACCATGTCATGAGTGATGTAATATGTGACGTCATCAGCAGTGCATTGCGGGTGCGCGAGTTATAGTTAGATAAACTAACTATAACGGGGGAATTTCAATGGTTTTGTATGAGTGAAATGTCCAGCTAACTATAACATGTGTGAAACCTATGTTTTTTTCAGTGAATTTCTAAGGTTTTTTAAATGCTAATTCCTAACTATAACGTGGCTGAAACCTATGTTTTTTTCAGTGATATATATATGCACAACCCTTTCAAAGAAAGGAAATAGGTCGCACTCACAGAAGATTATATTTCCATTATTTCAATTTCTTTTCAGGATGTAACCACACATCGACGCATTTCGTTCTCCACAGAGAACTTGTTCACGATGATACTAGACAAGTCCAACAACAGCGAGCCCACTGGAGGGCTAAATTTGTCTCAGCATAGAAGACTTAGTAATTATTACTGAAATGATTGAAAACAAAAACTAAAATTGCCAAATAGTGAAAACTTATTTAATTACAATGTGGTTCAAATATTGAGGAGTTAAAATGAAAACCATTTTTCCGTTCTTTTCTCTCTCTCGATTTACTTTATACCTTTTTTCACATTATAAATATTATGTATAGCACTTTTCCACTCCAACTCCAACAATGCTAGATGATACCAACAATCGCTGAAAGTGATCATGTAATGACAAAAATAGTTTTTTATTGAATGTTGGCTGTTGTTGGCGTCGTCAAGCATCATCGTGATAACTAATAATGTTCTTTTGTAGCAAAAGTTCACTTTGTCAAAACGTACTGGTAAGAATAAAGGAATTCATTGAGTCCTCATGTCTGGAGGACTCCTGCTCCTAGCGTGTGGATGTTACTTTACAAAACGCAAATAAGGTGCTTGCCCAACAATGCTCTTAACGAGAAGCTGCCCCCGCTGTAGCACGGAATGTGCTCGACATGTGCGCTCAACTTTGACTTAGGAAGTTACTCCCTTTGCATATGTGCGGCACGCGCATTGAACGGCTATTCTTAGGTGTCCGGCAACACCGCGTCAGTACAAACAATTCCCCCAACGACGGCTTTGGTCTAAACAATGGACTACCCCTCCTGATTGGCTTTGACTTGAGGACAACTTCTCCTTCTGGTCTGGGTGCACCAGCCCCTTTCTTTCACAGGAGGCGGGAGGCCGAGAGCGCTCCCCCGTAGACCTGCACACCACGTCCCCAGCAGAACACTGCGGCGCTCTGACATCTGATTGGAGCAGTTACCTGGGTGTGTGGTCTCCTCCCGTCTCTCGATTCGGCAGCAGCTGATCGCCGGGGCACTCCTTACTTCCTGGATCCCGTCACGGCTTTCAGCAATTGACAAGCCCATCGTTGCTAAGCAACACCCAGCGCTGAGTCTAATCTCAGCGCGGCTTTTCCCTGACATCAACGTTGGGGGTGGAAACAAGGCTTGCGAGGCTCCTGGGCTGGCGGTGATTTTGGCTCCCTTGTTCACGGTCTCGGGTAGGGCACGAAGCGCACTCACTCCCCCGGGCCGACAGTGGTGAAATCAACACACACAGCAATGTGGGGCAAAGCAGACTCTCTGCAGGACTTCAGCTGCGCGCTAGTCTGCACAAAACATTAAAGGCATGATCTTGGGGCAGATCATGCTCGAGGCGAAGCTGAACTCACGACAGGTCCTAGCTGTGTGCCGACAAGCACACTGAGTTAATCACTGCAGGCAGGCAGGGCAGAGTTCAAGAGGCCACAGTTAGTGCACAACAACACCCACTCAGCGATAACACGCTGGTTTCTTCTGCAAACTTTTGTGTCCCTGAGTTTATAACAGGAGGCAAGTTCTTCCCAGGCCCTTGGAGATAGGTGGACTTCAGAGGGGGCAAAGCACACAGCACAGCTCCTCTTCAAGTAAGGGGGACACAGCACACAGCAGACAGTCCCTTGGTCCTCTCCCTCAGCAGTCAAAGCAACTGCAGTTCAGCTCCCGGACATTGAGCAATGGCAGCACTCTTCCTCAGTCTTCCTGGCTGTTCTTCTTTGGCAAGGATTCCTTCTTGATCACAAAGTTTCCTAATCTAATTTTACAGGGGTCTCAGCTCCACTTTTATACCTCAAAAGTATTTGTTCTTCCTGTGTGAGGGGTCCTGGACCCAGTCCAAAGCAGTTCTGAGTGCACTCTGCCAGTGCACATCTTCTTCCTTTGTGAGTGAGGGCAGGGCCATCATACGCACCGCAGGAGGTGGAGCCAGCATTGTGGAAGGCAGGCACAGCCCTATTCAGACCCAGGTGCTACTCCTCCCCACCACTCTACATGTAGATGGGTCTTTTCAGCTGACTCACCCCGTCTCCTGGAGCTACCCCAGCCCCTGTCACTAACAAAACAGACAGTCAATCCACAAACAGGCAGAGGCACACAGAAAGGCTGAACAAGAAAATAGCCACTTTCTAAAGGTGCTATTTCCAAACTTAGAATTTAAAAACCATCTTCACTAAAAGATGTGTCATTAAATTCTGAGTTCAGGGATACCAGATTCCATATGTCTATCTTGCCACTATGGGAAGATATGTTACACCACATTCCTCATGTTATCCTATGGGCAAGATAGCCTTCCAATAGTGAAGAATGAAATTGGCAGTATTTCACTATCAGGACATAGTACCCACACGAGTACATGTCCTACCTTTCCCATACACTGCATCCTGCCCAGGGGGGTACCTTGGGCCTACCATAGGGGTATCCAATGTGTAAGAAAAGGGAAGGGTCAGGCCTGGAAAGTGTGTACATTGGCCAGAACAACATGGCAGTTCACGAACTGCGCACAGGTACTGCAGTAGCAGGCCTGAGACCTCTTTTCAGCGCTACTCATGTGGGTGGCACAATCAGTGCTGCAAGCCCACTAGTAGCATTTGAATTACCAGCCCTGGCACACTCAGCGCACTTTACTAGGGACCTACTGGTAAAACAAATATGCGAATCATGGATAACCAATCACAATAACAATTTACACAGAGAGCAAATGCACTTTAGCACTGATCAGCAGTGGTAAAGTGCCCAGAGTCCTATAGCCAACAACCACAGGTCAGGAAAAACAAAGGAGGAAGAAGCAAAAAGTTTGGGGATAACTGCAAAAAGGGCCATTTCCAACACCATCATTACATACAGAAAGACTTTGTCCCTAGGAGATATTTTAATGAAATCCATGTTCCTTGAAACTGAGGGAATGGAGTGGCTAAATAATAGAAACTTGGGTTTCAAAAAGTGCACTAGCTGTAAAGCCTGCAAATTTGAAGTTAACCACACCACATATGATACTTTTGAAGGTAGAACTTGTACGATCAAAAAAAGAACCACATGTGAGATGGACTTTGTTGTATATATCTTAGAATCTGGTAATAAAATGCAGTATGTTTGGAGTAGAGTGAATAAGGTCCAGTTTAGGATTTTACAACATATAAGGGATTTTAAACATTGGATAGAACCCATTCAATGCCAAATATTTTTGGGAGGTACGACAAGGAAGTCTGAGTAGCCTACAATGTTATGGCATTAAACACATTAAGGCTCACCCCCGAAAAGGTAATAGAGATCTGGAACTGAGGCGTTGTTAATCCAAAATGATTGTCTTTTTGGGGAGAGAGAAACTATGAGGGCACAATTTGGATGCAGAATTACATGTACATCTGTAGGAATCCTCGGAATATATGAGCATAATATGTTGAATTGATTGAAATGGTGGCA
Source organism: Lissotriton helveticus (assembly GCF_964261635.1). Taxonomy (NCBI): domain Eukaryota; kingdom Metazoa; phylum Chordata; class Amphibia; order Caudata; family Salamandridae; genus Lissotriton; species Lissotriton helveticus. Next base: position 1,536,455,496 of record NC_136067.1, read on the forward strand.
ATTCTAGAGACGTTTTTCATTATTGTGTCTACTGTGTCTACTGGACCTCCTCCTTCCTCTCCGGCAGAGCCCAGAGAGTCCGCCTCCCGCTGTTCCGATCCAAGGCCTCCGAGATCATCTGCGGCGTCCTGCAGGGATCCTCCCTCAGCCCGACACTGTTCAAAGTCTACATGGTGCCTCTTGCACGCTTCGCCCCACACCACGAACTCAAAATAATCTCCTACGCCGACGACACGCAACTGATCCTCTCCCTCACAAAAGCCAAATCCAACCCCCACCATAGAATGAAGGCCATCGCTGACTGGATGAAGGATAGCCGCCTTAAACTGAACACAGATAAGATGGAGATCCTCATCCTCAGGCCTGACCCCTCAGCATGGGACGACTCCTGGTGGCCCGCATCGCTGGGGACACCCCCCGCACCTACCAACCACGCAAGCAACCTGGGAGTCATCCTCGACTCGAAACTCACCATAACCAAACAAGTCAACGCTGTCACTTCCACCTGCTTCAACACCCTCCGTATGCTCCGCAAGATCTACAGATGGATCCCGACAGACACAAGGAAAACAGTCACCCAGGCCCTAGTCAGCAGCAGACTCGACTACGGAAATGCCCTCTACGCTGGAACCCCGACCAAGCTCATCAACAGACTGCAAAGAAACGCCTCTGCACGCCTGATCCTCGACGTCCCCCGCAGCGACCACATCACCCCCCACCTGAGGAACATGCACTGGCTCCCTGTCGACAAAAGAATCTCCTTCAAGCTCCTGATCCACGCACACAAGGCACTCCACAAGACCGGCCCAGCCTATCTCAACAGTCGACTCTCCTTCTACATACCCAACAGGAAACTCCGCTCCGCAGACCTCTCCCTGGAAACCGTCCCACGCATCCGTAGAACCACAGCCGGAGGCAGATCCTTCTCCCACTGCGCCGCCAAGACCTGGAACACCCTCCCCCTCAACCTATGACAAACCGAAGACCTTCTAACCTTCAGGAGACGACTCAAGACCATGTTTGTAGCAATATGTACATATACAGATCTTTCCCTTTTTTGCTATGTGCCCTATGAAATCTTGGAATATTTTGCGAAATATTATGCAACATGAGCTGAGTATCCCAGTGTACCGTATATACGACCGGTAACCATTATGGATGCCGTACTGGGTCCCAATTGCAGATTCATTATGGTCTAGTTGGTATTTACGGAGGCAGTGCTAAACAGGAAGGACTACCTTATATTCACGTTGGTTGTGGGAAATGGGGTTGCCCAGTTGAAGGTGTAAGGTAAAACGTGTTAGTGTGCCATGTCGGGTGTTTGCAAATGAAAATGAAACAATAATGAGCAGCTTAATGGTATTGAGCAATATTCATGGTGTATGATAAAGAGGTGCGTCTGACTCTCGGAGGAAGAGAAGTTTGCTTGAAGATATAGATACATTGTTAGACTTGCAATCTTTGGTGTGGTTTTCCCTGACATTTTGCCTCTACCTCCTGTATTTTTAATACTGTTCTGGATTTCGTTTTACAGGTTTACATGCTTTGGGCACTTTGCCACTGCTGATCAGTGTCAAAGTGCAAGTGCTCCCTGTGTAAATTGTTATTATGATTGGTTACCCCTGATTGGCATATTTGAATTACTGGTAAGCCCTTAGTAAAGTGCACTGAGTGTGCCAGGGCCTGTAAATCAAATGCTACTGGTGGGCCTGCAGTATTCTTTGTGCCACCCACATGAGTAGCCCTGTAAATGTATCTCAGACCTGCCACTGCAGTGTCTGCACGCAATTTTGATCTGCCATGGCGACCTGGCAAGTGTACCCACTTGACAGACCATAACCTTCCCTTTTACTACATATAAGACATCCCTCAGGGAAGGCCCAAGGTACCCCCATGGGCAGGGTGCAGTGTATGTGAAAGGTAGGACATATGCTGGTGTGTGTGCCTTTTCCTGATTGTGAAATACTGCCAATTTTGTTTTTCACTATTGAAAGTGTATCTGTCCCATAGGATAGCATGGGAGATACTTTGTAACATCTTACATGTATAACTTCCCATTGGGACAAGATGAAGGAATAACGTTTAGACTCTCTGAACTCAGAATTTAATAACACATCATTTAGTAAAGATGGTTTTTAAATTGTGTTTTTGAAAATGCCACTTGTAGAAAGTAGGCATTTTCTTGTTTAGCTATTCTGTGTGCCTTTGCCTGATTGTGGATTGACTGTCTGGTTTTGGAGTAACAGGGGCTGAGGTTGTACATTCATTGTAGACAGCCACCCGGGGGGTTGAGGTGTGCTTGGTCCTTCATGGATGACTCAGCGGTGAGCTGAATAGACCTTGGCTGCATTTAGAGAAGAGGGAGGAGTTTTCCTTGCACCTGAATAGGCCATATCTGCCTTCCTCAATGCCGTCTCCAACCCCTGTGGTTATACTGCACCAGTGAGGACAGAGCTGTTTTGGACTGGGCTCAGAGATTCTTGTACAAAGAAGACAAAATAGGGTATAAGTAGTGGGCCTTAAACCCCAGAAATATAGATCACTTATAGACTCAAGACAAACCTTTGCCAAGGAGAAGAGCCGGAGAGCTGTGAGGAGGAGTGCTGCTCCTTTGCTGTGTGCAGTGTGGGGTTGTCCTGCAGTTGCTGCTTCTGCCAAGGAAAGGACACAGACTGGAACTTTGCTGAGAAACCTGCTTGAAGAAGAATCTCCAAGAGCTTGTGTGTTCTGGCCTCTTGTTCTGAAGTATCAGTAACACAAAGACTTCACCCCCAGCTCTCCTGAACTCTATTGCTGAGAGGTCAGACCTACCAGGAGGTGCCTGTTCCAGTTTTGGGCCTCTGGAGGTAATTCCTGCCGTTGGGAGCTGGAAGAAACCTACAAGAAGCAAGAGAAACAATCTCCAACGCCTTCCGTGCTAACGCCGTGACACTGCCACCTGCATCGAGGCCAGGGTCACAGCTCGTGTGGATTATAGGACATAGCTATGTTTTCTGGTGCAAGAGGTATGCAGAACCGAGACGTATTGACTTAGACCTTTGTTTACAAAATGTGGACATTAAATGGTTTGGACAGAGAGGATTAAAGTGGTACCAACTGTTGCCTTTGGTTAAACCCTGTTTGCATCTCCAACACTCTGACCACATGATCGTGCACTGTGGTGGAAACGACGTAGGCACATTGACTGGGGTAGGTTTGGAAATGCTTATGAAGGACACCTTTGGACAATTGATGTTACTTTTGCCTCCAACTGTCTTTGTATATTCCAATATATGCCAAAGACAGAAGTGGAAATGGTCCAAAGAATTTTGTCCTCAGGTTGAAAATTCTCGGAAGAAAGTCAACAAAACTGTGTCTGCATACCTCAGAGACCAGAAAATGGGGTCCATCTACAACAACAACATACGTTTTGAAATGGCAGATATCTACAGAAGTGATGGAGTATACTTCACAGGTCAAGGAAACCAAGTTTTCCTGAATATCTTGAAGCTGTGCATCCTCACTTATATGTAGTTCCAACTAGGCATGGGCGGATTTTGCGGATCCACGATTTGCGGATTTGCGTATTCACAGATCGTGGATCCGCAAAATCCGCGGATTTTGCGGATTTGCGGATCCGCGGATTTGGGGCGGGGCTTCCATGCGAGTGCACATGCCTCTTGTGTGTATAAAAGGTCAGAGACCGATCAGAGCAGCAGATGAAGATACAGAAGCTCCTGGCCACAGGAACAGCACGAGGATTGCGCTAGTGAATGTCAAGGATGCAAAGGCCTCTGTCCAGCATCACAGCTGATTTTCGATGGTATATTTGGGAAGAAGGCACACCTGCCTGGCCTGTTGTAACTATTTTACGATGGCGCCGGCAAGCTGCCAGCGCCATCCTAAAATAATTACTAAATTAGCTTCAACAGGAAGCTCTAATAGATAAAATAAAGCAGGTGCTCGAGCACCTGCTTTATTTTATCTATTAGAGCTTCCTGTTGAAGCTAACTTAGTAACTATTTTAGGATGGCGCTGGCAGTTTGCCGGCGGCATCGTAAAATAGTTACAACAGGCCAGCAAGGCTTGAACTTTTGCCCCCGGAATCCGCCGCTCGCGGATTTGCGAATTCGCGGTAAATTCGCTCGAGTTTGCGGATCGCGAATTTACCGAAAATTCGCAAAATCCGCGAGCGTAACGGATTTTGCGCTCATGCTTAGTTCCAACTAATGAACACAAGGGCTCTTTTTAGAGGCACCCTATAACTTTCCACTTAGGCCCACTATTTTAGGGCCAGATAACGGCAACTCCCGGACCCTCGCCAAAATGTATTCTCCACACAACTGTGGCGCAGCGGCCAGACTTTCTCACTTTGCACCACAGAGCTCTCGCTTTGATCCCCGGCTCTACTCACCCATAGATGGGAGTAGTTTGCGCTTTACAAATACTGTATTGATTTACCTTCGCACTCCCTATATAACACCACCTACACACCATATACAAGTTGGACAGGTGTGGCACAGCGCCAGGAGCACATGACTTCACAGCACAGCACACACAGTTTGGGCCATCGGTTTCATCCCCGAATCCAGCAGCAGCTCAATTTAACAGCATGACACAGTAGGCAATACCTCACTTAATTTCCATACCCCGCACTCTCAGACCGGTAGGGATCAGTAGTTCAACAGCTTTCCCCCAAGTCCGTCAGCAGCTCAGCTTATGCCCTAAGCACCATCAGACCCGTAGGAGTGAGTAGTTAGCACTTCACAAATACCAAATTGATTTGACACGCGCAAATTTACCTTTGCACTCCCTTTATAACACCCCCTAAGCACCATACACTAGCTACAATGTTCGAAACAAAAGTTCCTCCAAGTACGTATAACTACATCCTCACACTACTTGGACAGGTATGGCACAGCACCCAGAGCACATGAATTCACAGCAAATGACACACAGTTTGGGCTCAGGCTTTCATCCCCGAGTCCTGCAGCAGCTCAGCTTAGCAGCATGAGACCTAGACAGTACCTCACATATATTCCGTACTCGAGGACTTTCATACCAGTTCGACTCAGTAGTTCATCCTACTAGGTATAAACAAATGCTGACACTACTTCCACTAGGTGTACTGCAGGGGCCACGACACAAGACTTCACAGGAAAACACACACAATTTGGGCTCACGCTTTAATCCCCTAGTCCCGCAACAGCTCACCTTAGCAGCATCAGACTCTAAGCAATACCTCACTTAATTTCCGTAGCCCACTACTTTCAGACCGGTAGGTATGAGTAGTTCGCTCTGCAGCCCCTCTATAGCACACCCTAAACACCCCACAGAGGTTACAGTGCTCCTACCCTCCTCTTTCCTACTTTTTTCACTGTTTTTTCCCCTTACTCGCTTCAACTGAATAACATAATTGGCAGCCAACCCTTCCTAGTTGCAACTGCTCACACCGCTCGCAGCCAATCAGCAGCAAGCTTGTGCTCATAACACCTCAGCCAATCAGATGGCAAAATTCCCAAATATCAATATCTGTGAATTTCGATATTTCTCAAAAACTGCTGAGTGGAATTACACCACATAAACAAAAGTGTGCTTTCTAGACTAAGACACTTCTCCCTGCCACATTTGGGGTAATTCCGTTCACCCGTTCGACCTGTAGTCTTTTCTAAATTTTCCTATGGAAATTAACATGGAGAATACACGTTTTGGGAGCCCCCTTTTTTCTGTGCCCCCCTTGACGAATTACCCCCAAACTTTCAACATAGGAGCTGATATGAACAATGAATTAGTTTTGAATATTTCATAAAGATTCATCAATCGTCGCCAAAGTTATAAGCAAAACAAAAAATGTTCTTCCTATGGAAACTCGGTCCTAACTATAACTACTTACTGGCGACCGCCAGTAGGTAATATATGTAATCAAGGCCACAAATGGTGGCTGAACATAACCATGTTTAAAAAACAAAATAATCACTTCAGCACGCAATTTGGAGTCTCTGCCCGTTGTTTGCTTGCAGCGGCATATATATATATATATATATATATATATATATATATATATATATATATATTACCTACTGGCGGTCGCCAGTAGGTAGATATAGTTGGGATTGATTTCCATAGGGAAATCGCAACATTCTATTGGGAATAACTTTGGCACCAGTTGAGGAATCTGCCTGAATTTTTCAGCAACTTTGCCTCGCGGCTCTCCACTCCTTCCCTGAAAGTTTGGGGGGGATTCGTCAAGTGGGGGCCGAGATAAAAGGGGGTCCCAAAACATGTTTTCACCATGTTAATTTCTATAGGGCGGTCTGTTTCACTTTTAGCTCGAACGGCTGAATGGATTTTCACCAAACTTGGCAAAATTGTAGGGACTGGTAGCCCGATGTGCCTTTGCTATGTCTCAAGATATGTGCTCCAGAGGATTTTGAGTAATTTAGGTTCAAAAAAATGTATATATCTATGGCCGCGCCCCGGTACGCGCACCGGGGAGCGCTCCGGGCGTGCCACGTGACTTACGCACGGGAAGCTGATTGGTTCTCGGGTGTCTGTAAACATTCGAAACAGTCCGCAGCGGCCGCCATCTTGTGTCTCGGTAGGATTGAGACACAAGAGGTAGCAAAAATCAAAGGGGGAAATGACCAAAAGGGGGCAGGGTAGACCCCCCTGACCCCCTAGGTTTGATGTGGGGGCCATTAAAGGGTCCTGCGGGGCAAAAAATTCTTTTTTTTTTTACCGATTTTCGCGGGGGAAGCGCCCGGTACGCGCACCGGGGAGCGTACCACGGGGAAAACACAGTGAAACAGGAAAATAATAATTTAAAGTGATTAGAGGTAGGGTAGCTCTGTATAGAGTTGTTGTGTTGTTTGGGTGTTTTAAGTACCAACATGTCTTAAATTTAATGTACACCATTTCCGATGTAGATATCTTGCATGTTGTTACAGAAGTTGTGCTATATGGAATACATATCATAGTCTGTCAGGAAAGCAGAAAGAACATGGAGGCAGGAGATGAAAAACAGATGTCAAATACACATTGGAGATAATATAGTGGGAGAAAGGAAGTATCTATGAGCGGCAGCGCTACGGGAGTCCTCCATTTTGTGTTTCGGTAGATTTGAGATAGAAAATGGAGGACAAACAACGTTGGGAATGGGTATAAGGGGGCACGGTAGGCACTCCCTGACCCCCTAGGTTTTCTGAGGGGGTGTTAGGAGGCCCATATAGGCCAAAAAATAAATTTATTTTTAAATTTTCGCTGGGGTAGAGCCCGGTACGCGCACCGGGGAGCGTACCGGGGAGCGTACTTTAGTGAAAAAAGTTACAAAAAGATAATCATTTGGAATGATCAGAGGTAGGGTAGCCCTGAAAAGAGCTTTTGGGTTCTGTGGCTGATTTAGGTACCTATAAGTAGGTTCCAATGCACAGTCTTAAATTCAGGAGGAATATTCTATTCCCCTCATCTGAGAAGTGGACACCATCTCCTCTGTAGATATCTTGCATGTTTTAACGCAAGTTGTTGTTGTATATTGAACCCATTCCATAGTCTCTCATGTAAGCAGAAACAGATTTATTCACATGTTTCCGTGCTTTCTCAAATTATGGACAAAATTGGTTGGACCACTTCCATTTCTGTCTTTGGCATATATTGGAATATACCAAGGCAGTTTGTGGAAAAAGTGCCATCAAATGATCAAAGGTGTCCTTTAAAAGCATTTCCAGACCTACCCCAGTCAAAGTGCCCAAGTCATTTCCTCCACAGTGCACAATTAAGAGGTCAGGGTGTGGCAAATGCAAAAAGGTTTTCACCAATGGAATCAATTGGTGACATTTCAATCCTCTCTGGCCAATCCATTTGATGTTCACATTTGATAAATCAAGGTTGTGAAAATTTCGGGTAGCTGCATACCTTTGAGCCCAGTGGATATTGCTATGTCCAATAATCCAGACAGAATACATGGTGAGAGGAGATTCTGGTGCAGTCAGATGAAGTGTGGGAAAGAAATGGCAGTTGGAACAATAGGAGTTTGCAAAAAAAAAACTGTAGACTTTCAGTGCTCTTGAATCACAAGCAATGATTGGTAGATTGAGATAGTTGAAAACTGAAAGTTAGGGTGCATGGTTGTGTTCTGTGTGAGAAGTAATTTGAATGGTTAAAAAAAAGTCATTTAAAGAAACATTGCACCAGATAAGCTGGTGTATTCGCAGGTCAAACATCCTTGCTGAGGTGATTTGCAACATTGTAGAATAAACTTTTAAACCTGAGAGCTCAGTGAGGAGGGAGTTGCTATGGTAACAGGTAGAAAGGGCTGAGGGGGGGAAGTGTGTTGGTTTGAAAATACAGAGGGAAGAGTTTTGATTGGTTACCATGAGCAATATGTGTGTAGAATTAGAGGTTTTCTGTGCCATTAACGTTTGCAGTGCCTGGAGAACATACCTTTTGCTCTGCTAAAGAAATATTGGTGTGTGTATCTGACACTGTTCTGAATCTCCTAAAGCATTTGTAAAGGTTAGTTATGATTCATTTGGATAGAGAGTTCAGATTAAGAAGCACATTGATTTTCTTTGCTGTTGGTTTGTATGATGTTTTTTGAAAATGCATGGTTTCTATATTTGTAAAATAGAGGAGTTGTATTTTGTGAAATAGTGATGTTTCAGTAGTGAAGTTACATGGTTGTACATAGGACCTGTGTTCTGTTCCTAAAATGGTAATTGAAAAACGATTTTAGTGGAAATCAATGGGTTTCAGTAGTAAAAATGAATCCTTGTACATAGGACCTGTGTTGTGTTCCTAAAATGGTAATTGAAAAACGATTTTAGTGCAAATCAATGGGTTTTGGTAGTGAAAATGAATGGTTGTACATAGGACCTGTGTTCTGTTCCTAAAATGGTAATTGAAAAACGATTTTAGTGCAAATCCATGTCTTTAACATTTTTAAGAAGGAATAAATAGTGTGTGCTTAATTACATAAAAATATTTGAATCTTTTACAAACATGTTATCTGTTTTACCTCAGATTGGGAGGCAGATTGAGTTTCTTTGCTGTTGGGTTGTTTCATTTTTATGGGAAATGCTTGGTAGGAATGTTTGCAAGAGAGGTGTGGCGCCGCGGCCAGGGCGACTGATGCTGGAATCTGGGGATCACGGTTCGATCCCCGGCTCCGGCGGCAGGTTAGCCCAGCACCATGTGACTCTGGGCAATAGCTCGCTTAATCTTCCCGATGGCCCCCAGCGCCTAGAGACCCTTACGGGTGATTGTGCGCTTTACAAATGTAGATTATTATTATATTATTATAGATAGGAAATGTATTTTGTAAAATAGTGACTTTTTAGTACTGAAATGGAATGATTGTACATAGGACCTGCACTGTGTTTTTAAAATGTTATTGAAAAATCGATTTTGGGGAAAATTAATAGCTTATATATTTTTGAGAAAGAATAAAAAGTGTGTGCATGATTAAATAAAATAATTTGAAGCTCTCACAATCATGTCACCTGTGTTACCTCAGATTAGGAAGCAACTCCAGCAATGCATTCTTTCACATGGGGAAAGCCCCATGTGAAAGCCTTTGACTCAGTCTTATGCCTCATGTGAGGCTGGTGCAAGATTTTGACGTAACAGTGTCCTAAAAGTGATGCAGTGATATCTCATAGATTTCACTGCGTCACTATTACGAGGCTTTTTGCGGAGGAATGCCCCCTCAGTGTACATTACACCTGACAGAGGTATAATGTGGCGCAGAGGTTTAAAAAGTGACGCATCTACCTACATGCGTCACTTTTTAAATATGGCGCAACAAGGCACATGTTTTAAGCCGCTGATGCGTCACAAAAAGTGACGCATCAGCAGTGGAAAACTGATGCAGGGCTTTATAAATGAGGTTCATCTTTTTTTTGTGCACTACTCCAGTTTAGTCCTGTCCACTGCACTGTTGGACAGAAGCCTCACCTTTTGTGCTCCCCTGTACAGGCATCATTACATCTGCACTCCTGGTTAGGCCTCATAATCTTTTTTTGGGAGAGAGGCTTTTCTTGGAGAGCGTAGGTGGTGAGACCTGTGTCTAAGAGTGCAGTGGACTAGGCTTCATGAAGCCTATCCCCCACTGCACTCTTAGACACAGGTGTCAAATTATTTGCACCTGTGGACAGATCTCTCTTCTACTACACTCTTCAATAGAGGCCATACCTCTTGTGCACCCCTAGACAATCCTTATCTCATCTGTAACCCTGAATAGACTACAACTAATTGGCATGCTTAGACAAGCCTCAGCTTATTTAGAGCCTTGGATATGCGGTAGGATTGTTTGCAAGAAAGAGGAAAGTATTTTGAAAAATTGTGAGTTTTCAGTACTGAAATGAAATGCTTGAACTCCTGCAATGCATCCTTTCACATGGGGAAAGCTTCATATGGAAGCGTTTGCCTCAGTCTTATGTCTGCTCTGAGGCAGGCGCAATATTTTGACGTAACACTTCTAAAAGTCACACAGTGAAATCTCATTGCTTTCACTGCGTCACTATTACGAGGCTTTCTGCGGAGAAATGACCCCTCTGTGTTCATTACACCTGATAAAGGTATAATGTGGCGCAGAGGTTTAAAAAGTGACGCATCTACCTACATGCTTCACTTTTTAAATATGGCGCAACAAGGCTAGTTTAGTTCTGTCTACTGCACTCTTGGACACAAGCCTCACCTTTTGTGCTCCCCTGGACAGGGTTCATCTCATCTGCACTGCTGCTTAGGTGTCAGAATCGTATCACATGGGGAAAGCCCCATGTGAAAGTGTTTGCTTCAGTCTTATGCCTGCTGTGAGGCAGGTGCAATATTTTGATGTAATAGTGTCCTAAAAGTGATGCAGTGAAATCTCATAGATTTCACTGCGTCACTATTACGAGGCTTTTTGCGGGGGAATGCACGCTCTCTGTGTACATTACACCTGACAGAGGTATATTGTGGCGCAGAGGTTTAAAAAGTGACGCATCTACCTACATGCTTCACTTTTTAAATATGGCGCAAAAAGATACATGTTTTATGCTGCCGATGCATCACAAAAAGTGACGCATCAGCAGTGTAAAACTAACGCAGGGCCTCATAAATGAGGTTCATCTTTTTTTGCACACTACTCCAGTTTAGTCCTGTCCACTACACTCTTGGATACAAGCCTTACCTTTTTTGCTCCCCTGGACAGGGTTTATCTCATCTGCACTGCTGCTTAGGTGTCAGAATCCTATCACATAGGGAAAGCCCCATGTGAAAGCGTTTGCTTCAGTCTTATGCCTGCTGTGAGGCAGGTGCAAGATTTTGATGTAACAGTGTCCTAAAAGTGACACAGTGAAGTGTCATAGATTTCACTGCGTCACTATTACGAGGCTTTTTGCGGGGGAATGCCCCCTCTGTGTACATTACACCTGACAGAGGTATATTGTGGCGCAGAGGTTTAAAAAGTGACGCATCTACCTACATGCGTCACTTTTTAAATATGGCGCAAAAAGATACATGTTTTATGCCGCCAATGCGTCACAAAAAGTGTTGCATCAGCAGTGCAAAACTTACGCAGGGCCACATAAATGAGGTTCATCTTTTTTTTAACACTACTCCAGTTTAGTCCTGTCTACTGCACTCTTGGACACAAGCCTCATCTTTTGTGCTCCCCTGGGCAGGGCGCATCTTATCTGCACTGCTGCTTAGGTGTCAGAATCCTATCACATGGGGAAAGTCGCATGTGAAAGCGTTTGCTTCAGTCTTATGCCTGCTGTGAGGCAGGTGCAATATTTATTTTTGTGCTCCCCTGGACAGGTTTCATCACATGAGCAGTCCTGCTTAGGCCTCATAATCTTTTTTTAGAAAAGGTGATATGTATAAGCTTTTCATTACACTACTGAAACATTTATAGGGCAAATTAATGTGTTTTACATTTTTGAGAAAGAATAAATTGTGTGTGCATGATTACATAAAAAAATGTGATCTTTTCATAATCATGTCACCTGTTTTACCTGAGATTAGGACGTAGATTGTGGAGATGAGGGGAGGCATGTCCAGAGGGACAGAGGAGGTGAGGTGTATGTTCAAGACTGTAGTGGGAGAGAGGCCTTTCCTGGGAAGCATAGGTGGTGAAGCCTTTGTATAAGAGTGCAGTGGACTAGACTTTATGAAGTCTATCCCCTACTGGACTCTTAGATACAGGTCTCATCTTCTTTGTACCTGTGGACAGAGCTGTCTTGCACTACACTCTTCAATACAGGCCTCACCTCTTCTGCACCCCTGGAGAATCCTGACTTGATCTGTAACCCTGAATAGACCGTTTGGTTTTTGTCATTCCTTTGTTGTTTGGTAATAGTGATCTATAATGTGCTATTTTTTTCTTTAACACAGATTGAAATCAAGATTTCAACAGTAAGAAAAAAGGCCTTCAAGGGAAAGGCGAAGAAAAGAAGATAACCGCCAAAAAAAAAAAGAGCAACGGAATTACAGCACTCTTCCACAACAAATACTTCAAAAAACAGGAACAAAGCTCCTGGTAAGAAAACTAAGTCTTTCTTACGTAACATATGTACATCCCAAAAAAATAATGGACAGCATGTAGAAAAAGAGAATGAGAGAGTAAATTTGAAAAGGAAGGAGAGAACCTCAAAGAATTCTACAACTGGAGCAGGAGAGAATAATATGTATAGGAATAGAAGGCAGAATCAGTTTAGAGACATTCGTAAACGAATGTTTCGCAATAGGGTGGTTTTAAATTTGTTAAAAAACATTAGGAAAGGTAAACAGAGAGCTGCTTTTTATAAGAAAAAGAAAAGTGTAGAGAAGATTGTTGATCAGGCTTTTGAAGTTAGGAAAAAATTATTTATTTTAATAATCAATAGAATTAGGACACTTAACAAGACAATTGATGTTTTCAAATCAAACAGTAGATGGAAAAAAGTAATTAATCGGACTAATTTTTGTAAAGTTTTTTCGGGAGAATGGATGCACAGTTCAAGTTGTGAGCCATTTTTTAATGAGGAGAGTTACTTCCAGGATAATGATTTAGTGCATGCAGTTGACACCAGTGGTCGAGCGTATGAAGTGAAAGACGGTTGTCCGATTGAAAAAGAGAAACTTGTGCCTAGAGAACCAGAAGAGGTGTTAACTGATGACGTTTTAGGGAGACGTACTAAGGGTCCAGTGTACACTTGGAAGTGTAGTAGTATTTATAGTGTGCGACAGGAATCAATTGATTTGTTTTGTAATTTCTTACGTACATATAGTAAGAAAAGTCTAAAGCAGAAAGTGAAGTTGTTGCAAGACTTAGATCCTTGCAGAGTGAGAGAAAACACAGGTTTGCAAGGGCATTCACTGGCTTGTCTCTCTAGAAAAGTCTGTCAGAGTGTTTTTCATCATTTTAGGATGTTAGCAGTGCATCATACCAAAATGAGGAAATTAGTGAGAATGTTGTATTATGCAAAAAGTCCAGAACTTAAGCTTAAACAATTAAACAGTGCTCTTTTGCATGGAACTGAATTAGATGTGAAGAAGATTTGTGAAGAAATTGAGATTTGTTATTTTGGTGAAAAAGAGGACAGTGTAGAAATTGACACAGCAATTCAAGGTAATGTGGAAGACAATATACAGATTTCAAATATAGAAAAGTTTGAGCAGGAAATTACCAGGTTTAAGGTGAAATCAAGTTAAAGGCCAAATTTTACTTGTGTGTGTTGTCGACGAAGTCATTATAAGCATCAAACTAGATTAGTTGATTTATACGTAAAAAGTGAAAAGATGAATAATTATGAGTGGAAAGATTTTTCAACTTATTTGTGGGTGGAGAATTGTTTTGATTTGAGTTCTGATCAGCGTATTTGTAAATATTGTTATGATAAATTAAATCAAAGCAGAATGCCTGCTAGAGCTGTTCATAATAATCTGGAGTTGGTAGACATTCCCCGTGAATTGATGGATTTAAATACATATGAGTCTATTTTGATTCAATGTGTCCATCCTTTTCAGGCAATTGTTCGCATGGAGCCTAAGTTAGGGAAATTGCCTCCTACAGATTTGGAAAGAGGATTAAAGGGAAGAGTTGTTTATTTGCCTCTAGATTTCAAAAAAAATATTGATACAATTGGTATAGAAAAAGTAGAAGTGGAACCTTTAGTTATTCTAGTTAATGGGGTTCTGACAAAGAGTAAAATAATCTGGCAAGATTTAGTGGATGTTAGGAAAGTCAAAAAGGCAACGTTGTATTTAGTCAAAAACAATGAGTATTACAAACATGTATGTGTTGCAGCAGAGGAAACAGCTGCAGATGAAGACAGTGATTGTTCAGGCGGCCAAATTGAAAAAGTTGATGTGTCTAGAAGTGAAGAAATATATGAACATTATACTGTTCATCCTTTGCATTCCAAAGAAGTAATGGGGAATGCAATTGAATTGTTTCAAATGAAAGCAGCAAAAGGAAGTCACGTTAGTGTATGGGAAGAAAGTTTGGAAGCTCGTTGTTTTCCACAGCTATTTCCAACTGGTCGAGGTGGACGATATGACGATCGACCACTTCAAATTCCTGCATCTGAATATCGAACTGTAAGATTATATGCTGAAGATCCATGGTTTCGTCAATGCATTCCCTATTTGTTTCATCTACTGTATGAAAGTGACTTGTCTGGGATTTCCTATGCAGTAAACCATATACTGAAAAGTGGAGCACATCTGCAATATGTTTCGGCGAGGGACTTTATGGAGAAAGTGAATCTGCAAGATAATATTTTAGAATCTCATCTAATCAATCTCATGGCATGTCAGCGTGGTACAAACGAGTATTGGTACCGTCGTCATGGGGAATTGAAATGTATGCTAAGAAACTTAGGAACTCCTACATGGTTCCTCACTCTTAGCTGTGCCGAGTATGCATGGGACGACTTACTTCAATTTCTACGAGAGGCAAATGCAAATATACAAAATATAGAATTCAAAACACCTGGAGAACTGTGTTCTTTGGATTTAGTGAATGTATGCAGATATTTCAATCATAGATTTGAAGCTATGATGTCTTTTATTACCAACAAAAAAAATCCTTCCCTTGGAGAGGTTTTAGATTTCTTTTGGAGAAAGGAGTATCAAGCGAGAGGTGCTCCTCACATACATATGTTGTTATGGATTAAAGATGCACCCAAATTTGGAACAGATTCGGATGAGACAGTGATGAGCTTCATTGAAGAGTATTCAACATGTGCTGTTCCGAAAACTACCGAAGAAAACAGTTTAAGGCAACAAGTTTTACGCTTTCAATCCCATCGTTGTGGAAAGTACTGTCGTCGAAAATTCAGAAACAAGGACAAGTTCTACACAAAATGTCGTTTCGGCTATCCATGACCAGTGATTTCTAAAGGAAGAGTAAATAATTTGATGTCTTCTCTGCGACATACTGTGACGAGGAAATCACCAAAAAATACATACAATTTAAAAAGAAACGAAGAGTCCAAGTACATCAACGACTACAACCCAGTGATTTTGTCCATGTGGAATGCTAACATGGATATTCAATTCGTTTCTGACAACTCTATTGCTGTGGCTCGATATGTGACGTCTTACATCACAAAAAAAGAAAAGACAGAACTGAAGGAAATGTGGGAGGACATTTCACATGAAAAGAGTCTAAGCAAGAAATTATACAGTTACAGTCTGAAGATGTTGTCGCATCGAGAAATTGGAGCATATGAATGTTCTGATCGATTGTCATCAGCAAGTCTCTATGCCAAATCTAGAACCATCATCTGGGTGAGTCTAGGTCTTGCTGCAACACGAAATCGAGTTTTGAAATCTGTACAAGAAATAGAGTATTTGGCGGAGAAAGAACCAGAAAGTACAGATATTTTGAAGACCAACATGTTGGATACATACTATCCAAATAGAAGTAGTCATCTTGAGAACAATTGTTTGTATGAAGTTCTGCAAAACTATATTTATAAGAGAACCATCAGAGAAGATATTAACAATGGAATATATGCTATCATTGGGTGTGAAGGATGTCTAGTGAGACAGAAAAAAGGCCATTTGATTAATCATCGAAAATTGAGTTGCGAAAATCCAGAGAAAAGGGAATTTTACTATTTAGCTCTTTTGCAACTCTTTAAGCCATGGCGTACAGAGGAGGAACTACTTGGAGATTTTCCCTGTTACGAAGATTCTTTTAATGCAACCAAGGATACCATAGAATGTCCTGTTTTTCCAAATTATCTGCAAATGTTGAACGAAGAAATAGAGCAAGAAGCCACAATTGCTGCAGAGATTGCTAGAGACAGTTCCCAAGACAGTCAGAGTTCTGCTTCATTGAGTCAGGATCCACTTGGAGGACCAACTATCCAAAATGAAGCTGCCACTGCCATGGATGAGGTGGAAAGAGCTATGGAACAAGCTCAAGATGATGTAGTTAACTTAGAAGATTTGGTGAAACAACTAAACCTTGAGCAGAAACAGATATATGACGAAGTCACAGATCAGATTGAACATGAATTCACTCATGAGAAAAAAGAGTGCTCATGTACATCATTTAAACCAGTCCAACTGTACGTGAGTGGAGAAGCAGGAACTGGAAAAAGTTTGCTGATTAAAGCAATTGCAACTTATCTGCATAAAAGGACTGAATCACCGCTATCTTGTGTTATTACCGCTCCAACTGGGCTGGCTGCACATAACATTAAAGGGATAACTTTACATCGTTTACTGATGCTGCCAGTGGAGCATGATAACAAATTGCAATATCACAAGCTATCTGGAGATGCGTGTTCCGAAGTTTCGAGAGTCCTGAAGAAAATGAATCTTCTTATCATTGATGAAGTAAGCATGGTGTCAAATATAATGCTTGCTTTTGTGCATTTGAGAATGCAAGAAATTCTTAGAACAGACTATGGTGTCTTATTTGGAGGAAAACATATTATTGTTTTTGGAGATCTTCTGCAGTTGACTCCAGTGAAAGGACAACCTGTGTTCAAAATGCTCACGCATTAAGATACCAGGAAGTGCCTAGGAAGCATTGGAAACGTTAATATATGGTTAAACTTTAAATATGCAGAACTACTTCAAAATATGCGGCAGGCAAAGGATGAAGATTATAAAAATATTTTACAAGATGTAAGAGTCGGAAAAATAAGTCAGCAAGGGAAAGAAGCTTTACATGGACGGTTAATTTCAAATTTGTACCCAAATGAAAACATTCTTCCAGAGAATATTTTTATGAAAATTAACGAGAAGAAATCTGGCATATGTTTGATGCCAACTCTGAAAGAATGTTCCATGTTCAACAACAAAATGTTAACTTTAGAAAATGAAGAGATAGTGAAACTGGAAGCTACAGATAAAATAGAGCATATGGGAGCAACAATTGTTTTGTCTGAAAATTTGAAATCAAAATTGGATTCATTAGAGAAGACTATATCAAGTTTCAAGTTTAAGTTTATTATGTTTTGGCTCTCAAAAGAGGGCCACATAAATCAATCACATAATTATACACTGTTACATACAAGCAATAATAATAACAATAAGAAAAAAGACCGAATAAAGGATCACATCTCCAACACTAGCCGGACAATCGTCAAACAACATCTCTAGATATCATTAATAAATATCTAAAAATCCCTTAAAAAAGTTAAAAAATTTAAAACAAAACATTTCATTAGGTGGACAATAAAGGGCATGGAAGAAAGTTTTTACATTAAGAATTCCTAATTGTAGACAAATGGATTTTAGCCATTTAAAGCGCAATGGACGTAATGCAGGACAAATAAACAAAACATGATTTCGGTCCTGCGCTGCCTTATTACAAAGGTTACATACTGGAGATGTCCCATACCATTTTGCTAAGAGTGAATTTAAAGGAAGCAAATCATGTCTTAATAGGTACCATAACCTACGGACTCTATGCGGGATATTCCATGAAACATACTGCTGGGCCTGCTTTACGGAGTACGTGCTTAAGAGTAACTCACCACCCTTCTTTTCATGTAGAGCAGTCCTATCCAGTTTAAAACAGAGTTTCCAAGATGCGTATTTCAGCTGAGACTTTAGCTGAGAAGGAGAAAGTAGGAACAAAGTACTTGTATCCAGCTCTAACATTGTTACCACTTTTCTAAAATGTTTTACTAGTGATGAAAACTCGTTTAGATTGCCCAGAAGTTCATTTTTAATATATGCTCGTAGGGAACGCGATTTACCTCTGGCCAAACAGGCCACCCATCTTACCAGGGCAATCAACCCCTGTACCCAGCAGCTCCGGAGGCCAAATTCCAGCCTGCATGCAGACACGGAGCAAGCTGTATTAAGGGAAGAAATTCTTCTTAATATCTTTCCTTCCATTAGTTGCAAAAAACCCGAATGCCTTAACTCCACCAGTTCGATTCCATATAGCAGAGTTGCAGGGATTTTTGCTCTATATACTTCCAAAAAGCGAGCAAAGTGTCTCTTTCCTGTAGCAGAATACAAGGAACATAACCCTGTACCATGAGCCAATGCTTTACGCGAATTATGCTCAATGTGGGGTTTCTCACTTAGATTTGCCGAAATTATTTTACCTAAAAAGGTGTAAGTTTTAACTACCTCTAGTATCTGGCCTCCTATAGCCCATCCGAAGTTTTCAGACCTACATTTTTTCCTTCCAAAGATGCACATGATTTTGCTTTTAGAAGTATTGATCTTCATAAAATGTGCTTCTGCAAAGTTAGGTCTAAAATGAGGATATCATCCGCATACATTAAGACCGAAATGGATGAACCTCCAATTACCGGGGCTAACCCACCACATGCAGCAATGGAAGCAGGTAGGTCAGCTGTATATAATGAAAACAACATGGGGGCCAATATACACCCCTGTTTTAGTCCGTTCAAGGATAAAATAGTCTGTGAAAGACCCCTTTCTCCGCCTTGTAGCACCTTACACCAGGTATTCGAGTGGAGGGATTTTACTAGTTCCAGTAGCTGTGGTGGCATACCCAGTACAGCAAGCTTTCTCCACAGCGTTGGACGGTCCACCTTGTCAAACGCTGTGGAGAAGTCTATGAATGCCGCATATACTCCACCTCCTCGCACTCTTACATACTTGTCCACAATCACATGAAGAGCTGTTAAATTGTCAAGTGTACCATGCTCTTTACGGAACCCAGTTTGTTCTAAAGGTAGGATTCCATTTGCTTCCACCCAATCTGTGAATAATATTAATAGGCACTTAGCAAAAACTTTACCGATAGAATCCAATAAAGCTATTAAGCGGTAGTTCATGGGTTTATCCCGCTCTCCCTTCTTAAGTATGGGAATTAATATACTTCCCCGCCAAGATGTAGGAACTGATCTCAATAAAAAACAGGCTTTAAACAAAGGAAAAAGAATCCTACTCCATAAGGTAACATCTTGCTTCAGTACTGAAATGGGCAACTCGTCCGGGCCCATTGCTCCGGAGGAGCGCATACTCCTATTCACTGAAGCAATGAATTTCTCAGATGGAGGCTCCATATTATACACCCTGTCCAAAACAAGGTCACAATCCTCACCCTCTGCGCCATTAGACGCATACAAATTCGATATAAATGAAATCCAGACATCTTCAGGAATAGAGATAGGAATAGGGGTAATTCTAGCACCACAGCCCTTACCAATTATGGTCCAGAATTCTCTAGATTTACCATAGACAGAAGCCTCCCTTAAACTAATCCAGAGTGCGTCTTCTTTTTCTTTTTTTAGTTTTGTTCTCAGTCTGGTCCTCCTATATCTAAAACTGCTGGTTTTGAAAAGACTCTGAATGTGTGTTTGAATTGTCGTATCATTTTGAGAAGGAATTTAAATGTTGAAAGAGGTCTGGGAAATTGAGCAATGGGTCATGTTGTTGGTTTTGTGAATTACAAAAATAGAGATGAAATTGAAATTTTCAAAAATTAAATTTGATGGCATTGATGAAATAGAACAAATTTGTCGTTGTTCAGCTAGATTTTTGCTCGTGAAAGACTTATATGTTCGCCGAAAACAGTTTCCTATGTGTTTGGCATATGCAGTGACAATTCATAAATCTCAAGGTTTAAGTGTAGATAGTGCTTTGGTGAACATTGGAAGTTCTGTGTTTAAAGAGGGTATGGCATATGTGGCATTATCACGAGTGAGAACTTTATCAGGATTGTACTTGATTGAATGTGATGAAACAAAGATTTGCGCTGAGCTAGATTGTGTTAAAGAATACAATAGGTTAAGAAGAGAGTATGCTCCACATTTGCCTCAATATCCTATGATTGAAAAACGTGTGGTAGGCCGAAAAAGAAGAAATGAGAGTAATTGCCGTGAGGTATCAGCAAAAAGGCAAAAAGTAGAAAAAAGTGTAATTGTAAAGAGAAAGAAAAAGGATTCTGTTGAAGATGTTGTTGGATTTCAGTTTGAAAACAGTTCTGGTGTCAACTGCTATGCTAATGTAGTAGTTAATGTTGTTTTTTTTCTTCAACATTTACAAAAACAGAGTGTCGAAAATCGGGAACAAACATTGTGCTGTTTATTGAATTCTGTGGTAGAGAAATGTAGTAGTGATAGAGCAAAAATAGAAAGTGTTTCAGAAATTACAAATCTTCTAGACATAAGTTCAGGTCAAAATCAATTTTCACAGATAATTCAGCAGGATTGTCAGGAATTTTTAATGTATATGTTTGATGTATTGCAAGATGAAGGAGTAAATATAAAAAATCTTTTTAACCTTTCTTATCAATGGCAACATGACTGTGATAACTGTGCTTCATCAAGTACTACTAGAATAGACTCTGAAAGATTTATATATTTGACTTTACCAGACTGCAAATCAGTGCCTTTTAATAATCTAGTTAAAGCAGCGCATCACAATATGGTGTGTACCCAATGTAAGTCTGCAATGCTGTCCACATTATTTCTACAAAATTATGGTCTAACGATGTAGACCTGATGGAACTAAATTGACAACTTCTATTAAAAATTTCGTGGCTTCTCAGTTATCGATATCAGGAAGAACCTTTACAACTGTAGCTATTATTTTTCATGACGGTCCTTCTACAACATCAGGGCATTACACATGCTATTATAAAAACTTCTAAAGGTTGGACCCAATGTAACGACACTCATTTGACTTTCAAACAACGTTTGCTTTTTGGCTTTATAAATTCATACCTAGTGTTTTTACAGCCAAAATTTAGGTAAAAGTAATTGGCCTATGAAGACGGGAGTAGTTAATAAAGGTTATTTTGCTGTTTAAAAATATATTCTGAGTAAAAGTGATCCAGGCAATATAAAAAATTGACTTGTCATATAGGTACTGTAAGTGGATATCATAGTAATTGATATTAGTATTATACAAAATGATGAACATGAGTGAGTCAGAGATGGTTTTAGAAATACTTAAATATTGTGAAAATGTTGTAGTGCTTTCTTTCAGAACGTCGGGAAAAAGGTCATTTCAGAGTGTCTGAGAATTAATTTGAAAATATACTCATACATCTGACACTATTTGGCCAAATTGAAAGGTGCAGGAATGAGTAAAGAGTCATGACTGAAAAAAAGGAGTATATGAAAATATTGAAAATATTCCAGATGTTCTTGGAGCTTTTCTTTTAGAAAGTCGATGAAATGGATTTTTAAGTGAACAGCAAAGTACTTTGCAACGAGAAAAGGACCTCCATGATATACTATTTGGCCTCAAGGAAAAGTAAGTCAATCAAAAATTAGCGTACATTTGGCATTTGTCAGTATCTAAGTTTTTTTTAAAAACACAATCTTTTAGATTGTGTTTTTTTCCCGCTGTCATATGATGAGTAATTTGAACTCACTGTTTTAAGTGAAATTCAATATATTCTGAGAACAGCAAAAATAAACTATGTCACATGTTGTAGAAGTTATTCTATACTTTGGATTGTGTAAATTAAATTGTATTCCCATTCCCTGACACTCACTTTCCTTTTTCCATCCTCTTTCAGCTCTTTTTACTCACTTATAATGTCTTTCTCTCACTCTCTGTAACCCCCGTTTCTTTACTCTACTTCTTTGACAACCCTTCATTCTCATTTCAACTGTCTGCATCCCCTCTCTCCCTTGCATAACTTTTCAGCTTTCAGTCTCTCTGCTTTACTTCCCTTTTCCGTATTTTCCTCCTTTGCTGTTTTAGTAATTTCTGTTTACCCACTCAGCAGTATTATTGCACTCTATCGCTATAAATCACCCACTCTCCCTTGCTTATCTTTGTTTGCTCCTTACTTTTGACCTCTTCTCTCTATTTTTCGTTCACTACTTCTATGTCCTCAGTGCCTCACTCTCCTTGTCTTATGTTCACTTGTGTTTATCTACCTTCTATCATTTCTTTTACAACAACTTCACTGCTCCTCTCTCATCGTTCTTCATCCCATTTCTTTAACTCTGGTTCTATTACTATCCCTCATTTTCTTTCTTTCAATGTCCTTCTCTTTACTTTCATCACCAAATTATTTTCTCTCAGTACCACTGTTTCAGTCGTCTTCTCCTCTCTTTCCTTTTTTTGCTCCCTTACTCATTTCCTTTTCTCACTCATTGTACTCCATCTCACTCAGTTTTTCTCTTAGTGTGTCTGTCTACTAACTTCCGCAGTCCATTTCCCTCAATCGTTGTATATTATCCTCTCTTCCTTCATCCTTTCACTTTATGACTGTTCTTCACTTACTCTTAGTTATCTTCTATTCCTCATTCTTCTAAATGCATCCTTAATTAGACTGTTTTTTGTCTCAGTCATTATCTTTTTACTTACTACTGTTTCCAGATTTAGTTTTGCTAACTCACATTGTTTTAGTATCTTTCTTACCTTCAGTTCATTTCTCTGTTCTTCTCTTCCTCTGTGTCAGTGAATCTATATGCCTTACTCTTAGTATTTTGCTCTCATTCTATTTCTTTTTTTCTCTTTTTATCCGTCTACCTTACTTTATTTCCGTTTCTGTGTCCTTCACTCTTACTTTATTTCTAAATACAGTGTTATGATTTTTAACCTCTTCATTTGTATATTTTAATTTAAAATATACATTTTACTAATTATAACTTATTTTTTCTTCTCTCTTTCACAGATACAAAGTGTAGTAAAAAAAGAATAATTAAAGTTACATTTATTATATGGTAAGTATGACTAAAAAAATGCAGTTTGTCATCACCCTTTGCTTAAAGCTTACTAATATTTTCTCAACCAACCTCACTCCTGTGTCTTTACTCTGCTTCCCTCACTTATTCTTATTCTCCATGTGTACTCCAATTTCCCTATTTCCCCTCTTATATTCAACTTCTTTCAATCCCTATTCTTTACTTCACTTACTCTCTGCTCCCTTCCTTTGCTTTTTCACTCATTTTGTTTTTCTTAATTTTTTACCTTACTCCTACACACACACCTCATCCCCCTCTCAACACATACACACACCTCTAACATACACCCCACACACACACCACACACACACCTCATACACACAAAAAATCCCCCCACACACACTATTCACATACACACACACATTCCATACACACACATACATCACACACATATACACCCCACATCCATACAATCCTCACACATACTTCACACATCCTCACCTCCACCCACACCAAAACACCCCACACAGCCACACCCACAGACACACCTTACACACCCACACCCCGACCTACATCCACTGACTCCCTATAAGTCACACACACTGCATTACTTATCTTTCTTTGCTGTTTCACTCAAACCCATTCAGGTACTGTTTTCTTTACTCTCTTTGTATTTTCTCTTTGTCACTCCCCATGTCTTATCCTAATTTAATTTTTCACCATCTTTCACTCCTCTTTACTTACACTAACTGGTCTTTTCTTACCCTCACTCACCGTTCTTTATTTATCCCGGTTACGCCACTACACTTCATTCTCAATTTGTAACTTTTCTTTTCTTTTTCTTTCAACACCCACTCATATTCTCTTACTATCTCTACTTTAGTCTTCTTCCTCTCTCTTCACTTTTTTCGCTCCTTTAGTCATTTTACTTTTCTCGCTTTCAGCCTATTACACCTTCTGTTTTTTACTATGTATTAAAGAATCCCTCTGTGTTCATCCTGTAGCTCTCTTTCTCTTAACATTACTCTCTTTGTGTTCTTCCCTCATGCTAACTCCTTCATTAAATTTTTTTTTCCATTTTTTGGGGGCGCGCCCCGGTACGCGTACCCTTAAAAATAAAAATTGACAGAGATTCATTAAAAATATAGGTTTATTTTTATAAATGGAAGGTAGTTCTAAAAAGAACTTTTTTTTTCTTCTTTTTGTTGTGTTATATTTGTTTTAATGTTTTTATGAACATTTTGTACTTTTTTTGGCTTTTCTAAACAGTTTTATATTTTTTTTGTATTTTTTATGGGGAGAAACAAAAAAAAGGGAATTGAAACTGGCTCAATTGGAGCAAAAAATCGTGATTGTCACCAGCAAGGACGATGAGCTTTATACTCTTTTCCCCATAGGCCATAAGCTTGCCACATCCAGTACAAGTGACTTTAAAATCACCAAATCGTTCCTGGATACAAGGCATCACCTCTGATGTTTCTGGTCCCGATTGAGTGGATTGCTTTCTTTTGGAGCTGGTCCTTGAACGCTGGGGGAGGTGACTGGCCAGTTCTCTGATCTCTGCACGAGAATAGTTAGCAGGATGCTTCCGGGTCATATGCCGAATCATGGTATTATTACCAAATGAATATTTTTTATCTGAATTCCCCCTTGAGAGTTCTGCACAACAGATTCAACATGTTACCTTGGCAGCATTAACTTTTTTCTTGCCCTCTGGAAGTGAAAAAAACTCCCATATAATGTGTTCTTTTGGCTTGTATGGGGTATTTTGTTCAGGCAGCCATCTGCTCCCCTCCTCCTCTTCCTCTTCCTCCTCCTCCTCTTATTCACCAGCAATGTATTGTTGTGGTGGTCCTCTTGGTGGTTGTGGTGGTGGTGGTGGTGGTGCAGATGCTCCAGCTGTTGCTGCTACAGTAGCCATTTCAAAGTACAAAAGAATTGTCTCTGTAGATGAAACAGGTCTTCCTCAGTCAAAGGACAAAGTCAGAGTAAGGAAGAAAGGTGGGGTTTTTTATCATTTGGAAATAAAAAACTGTGCTGAACCAATCAGAAGTGTTATTTTCAGGTCACAAGACCCAGGCTTTACTCATTTGGAAACCAAAACTGTTCTGCACCAATAGAAAGTGTTATTTTCAGGTCACAAGTCCCAGGGTGGTCACAAGACCCAGGCTTTACTCATTTAGAAACCAAAACTGTTCTGCACCAATAGAAAGTGTTATTTTCAGGTCACATGACCCGACACGCTTACGCTACGCGCCCCAGGGCTCGCCCGTACTCGCGCTCCGGGGCGCGCCCGCGGGTGCATAGCGTAAGCGCGTCAGGACGTTTGGCGATCGTATGCAATCGCATGCGATCGCATGCATTCGGTGTACGCGATACGTCATGATGTTGTTTTCGTTCTCGGTAATAGCGCTCCCAGGACGCTCGTCGGTACGCGCCCTGGGACGTGCCATAATTTTGCGCTTACCCGTGCGTTCACCGGTACGCGCCACGGGAGCGCCCCGGGGTTAAAAATTAAAAAAAATTAAAAAATTATAATATTTATATAATATAAAATTTGTTTTAACATTTTTCACTTTTTATACCTATAAAGATTTGCTATTAAAAAACCATTGAAATTCACTGAAAAAACCATAGGTTTCACACCAGTTATAGTTAGGAATTAGCATTTAAAAAACCTATTAAATTCACTGAAAAAACCATAGGTTTTACACCAGTTATAGTTAGCTGGAAGTTTTACTCGCATAAAACCATTGAAATTCCCACGTTATAGTTAGTTGGACTCACTATAACTTGCGCGTGCAATGCACTGCTGATGATGTCACATATTACATCACTCATGACATGGTCAGTGACATCACTCATGACATCACTGATGACACCATCCTTGTGACAGAGTGACATACCTCTTTTCAATGTAATGTAACCCTTGAAACACATATTCAGAAAGAGAAACTAAATATTTTTAAAAAATGGAGATATCCATATCAGTTACAACAACCAATACAGTAATTCCACCATCTATATACACATCCACTCATTCACTAACAGTTGTATATAGTCACTGATACATATACTCACTCATCATATGTAGTGATATACCTATACATCCTGTTACACACCAACAGTCATCCAAAAGATACTCTCACACATACTTACACATGCAAATAAACTATAGAACATCTATTTATTTGCATATACAGCTATACACACACTACCACTTTACTTCTAAGGAAACTTATACATACTTACTCTCTTAAACAATAACTTATAGAAATACATACTTATTTAAACAGGAACTCTTACAATCTCTTACTCTCACATGTACTCACTTATATACATCAATATTCACATATACTAGATTAAAACATATGTAGTTACTGATACAGACACTAGTGAAACAGTCATTCACTCACTAACACACACATATACACACTCATCCACCCATATAGTCCTGCACATATGCTGTCTTCAAAAGACATACAAAGAGAGAGTCACTCATTCATGCATCTATGTGCTAAGTAATACCCCCACCAAACCATACAAACACTCATACTGATACTAAGAAAAATATCTAATAACCCATATACATACACATGTAGGTACTCACCAACCCATGCAACCACTTATACACAAAGTGAAACGCTAATCCATATATTTAAGTATTTAAACATTACTCACTAATATATGTATTCACTAAGATATTCAATAACATATACATATATGACATATATTTACTTTTCAGAAAGACACACATTCACTGGATGGTGTCATCAGTGATGTCATGAGTGATATCACTGACCATGTCATGAGTGATGTAATATGTGACGTCATCAGCAGTGCATTGCACGCGCAAGTTATAGTGAGTCCAACTAACTATAACGTGGGAATTTCAATGGTTTTATGCGAGTAAAACTTCCAGCTAACTATAACTGGTGTGCAACCTATGGTTTTTTCAGTGAATATATATATATATATATATATATATATATATATATATATATACATACATACATACATACATATATATATTCACTGAAAAAACCATAGGTTATAGACCATATATAGTTAGGAATTAGCATTTACAAAACCTTATTTTACTCACACAAAACCATTGAAATTCGCATATATAGTTAGTTGCACTAACTATATATCGCGCACCCGCAATCCACTGCTGATCATGTCACATATTACATCATTCATGACATGGTCAGTGACATCACTGATGACATCACTGATGACATCTCAAATTACATCACTTGGATCTTCTTTTGTTATGGCTGCATCGTAATAATTGAGGTTGGTGTGAGGTCCGCACCTGAAGGAATTCCGGCTTCCATCGTCGGAACAGGATTGTTGGATTCATATATATTACCTACTGGCGGTCGCCAGTAGGTATATATAGTTAGGATTTTTTCTCTATGGGTTTTTTGAAAATTCTATGTCTAATAACTTTGGCGTTTGTGGACGGAATTGGCTGAAATTTTCAGGAAAATGGCACATTTTGTTTCTGAGCAGCCCCTGGAAATTTGGGGGGGGGTTCGTCAAGGGGGGGCCGAGAAAAAAGGGGGTCCCAAAACGTGTTTTTCCAATGCTAATTTCCATAGGGCGGTTGGCCTCACTTTTAGCCCGAACGGCTGAATGGATTTGCACGAAACTTGGCAAAATTGTAGGGACTGGTAGCCCAATGTGCCTTTGCTAGGTCTCAATATATGTGCTCCAGTGGATTTTGAGAAATTAACGTTCAAAAAAAGATATATATCTGTAACAGCGCACCGGGCAGCGCTCCGCTTCGCGTACTTTTCGCGTTACGGAGCTTGGTGAAGCGAAGCTGATTGGTTCTCCGGCGTCTGTAAACATTCCAAACAGTCCGGAGCGGCCGCCATCTTGTCTCTCGGTAGGATCGAGAGACAAGAGGAGGCCAAAGCGAAGGGGCAAATGACCATAAGGGGGCATAGTAGATCCTCCCTGACCCCCTAGGTTTGATGTGGAGGTTTTAAAAGGGCCCCGCGGGGCAAAAAAAAATAAAATAATAATAATCGAACTGCTGAATGGATTTGCACGAAACTTGGCAAAATTGTAGGGACTGGTAGCCCGATGTGCCTTTGCTAGGTCTCAATATATGTGCTCCAGTGGATTTTGAGAAATTAACGTTCAAAAAAAGATATATATCTGTAACAGCGCTCCGGGTAGCGCTCCGCTTCGCGTACTTTTCGCGTTACGGAGCTTTGTGAAGCGAAGCTGATTGGTTCTCCGGCGTCTGTAAACATTCCAAACAGTCCGTAGCGGCCGCCATCTTGTCTCTCGGTAGGATCGAGAGACAAGAGGAGGCCAAAGCGAAGGGGCAAATGACCATAAGGGGGCATAGTAGATCCTCCCTGACCCCATAGGTTTGATGTGGAGGCTTTAAAAAAAATCGTTGTTTTTGGTGGGGTGCGCCCGGTTAGCGTAACAGGAAGCGGACTGGGGAGCGTACTACAAGGAAACAAGAATGATTGACTTTTAACTTATTGTATGTTTATAGACTTTTTCTTTCTTTTTTTTCTGCGGAGTGACGTCTCGGCCTATGTCCACGGGATGCAGTCCCTACCATCTCGGCATTTATGCCCAGGGGGACCGGTAGTGTGGGAGAGATAACGTCTGTTAACGTTCGATTCGAAGGAAATCAGGAAGTGTTGAAAAACATTGTCTGCGCCATCTTGCCTTTTTTCAAATGCCACACTTTTGTCGTGCACGGCAGCCATTTTAGATGCCTTGACCAGACCTACTCTCTGCACGCTGTCGATCCTTAGCATGGCTCCCCACCCTCGCAAGCATCTCCCCCAGGCACTGGTCACCCCAGCTCTCTGTCTTATGCATGGGCAATAAACCTCCCCCCATCTGCGCTGCTCTTCCCTGAGAATCACACCCTGTGCCCGCCTGACACCTCCCTTTCGCCCTATTCACTACCGCACCCTCTGACACTCCTCTTCCTCTGTGTCCGATTGTCCAGGCCGGTCCCAGGCTATCAGCTAGCCCTGCAGATGTAGTTTATGGCCCCAGCTGTAAAGAATCACCCCTCTTCAAAGGAGTTATAGTAGATCAAGGCCCACACCCGATGAGATCCGTCACACCACACGCGTTCCTACTATCTGAAAACCATCCTGTATTTTGATTGGGGAGGGGACCGAGCCTGAAGCGGAAGATTCCAGGGATGACTCTTTGTACATCAAAGTTTTTACAATTATGTGTCACATTAAAAATATATAGCACTCCAACAAAGTAGTAGGATTATAAAACTTTAATAACTTATAAATATATACAACAAAACAAAAACAGTAAAAACATTTAAACATTTTTAGGGAAAAAGAAGGAACAATGGTCAGTAGCGGTCGGTTGTGCGAATAGTCCCAAGGCAGCACAACATCCAGATTTCTGGACGGCACCCAGGTGATGTTGCCTGGGTGCCGCACTGATTTGGGTATCCGGCGTGGGACGTCCCGGGGGGTGGGTCGTCAGTAGCGGTCTGTTGTGCGAATAGTTCCAAGGCAGCAGAACGCGCTGAAATGTGGATGGCACCAAGGTGATGTCCAGTAAGTTGCCGCCCTCCGAATAACGGCGTGGGGCGCCCCGGGGGAGTGGGGAGGCGGCGTGTACGGGCCTCCCCAGGTGGAGTCTCGTCTGCTGTAGTGGGGCGCCCCTTTACCGTTTCAGTTGCCATTCCGTCCGTTTTTGGTCCACTGTGTCAAAATCCGCCATTCAGCTGAGTTGCGCCCACTGTTGCGGTGCAGCGATAGGCGGCTGCCACAGGACTCTCAAAATGGCGGCCAGCTCTTCAGATTTGGGCGTGGTCCACTGAAATGGCCCTGGGACACCTTGGAAATCGGACGCTTGTCTGCTAGGTCTTGGACCCCATTCTCGAAAGCGTCCCCTCAGCCTTGAGGATTCTACAAAAGTCTTGGGGGCCCCCGACTCCTGCAGGCTTCCGGTGGGGAGCGGCTGCCATGATTGCTCGCGGAATGACCACGACGGAGCCACGAGATGGTGGTGCTTTCATGCTGACGCCAGCTTCAGTCTGAAACATCCAGAAACAAGGTGGGGCTTTCATCGTTTGGGAAAAAAAAAGTTTTCATCCAATGAAAAGTGTTATTTTTAGGTCATATGATCAAGCCTTCCATCATTAGGAAACCAAAAGTAAAATGAACCAATGAAAAGTTTTATAAACAAGTCACATGACCTGTTATGCGGCATAGGGGATAAAAAGCGTAGAAAATCCGTTGGCACGTGAGGCGGCGTCAGTAGCGGACCGATGTGCGAATAGGCCGAAGGCAGCACAACGCGCCAAGATCCGGATGGCACCGAGGTGGTGTCTAGCAAGTTGCCGCACTGGTGTGGCCATCCTACAATGCTGAAAGTCGCGTGGGGCGCCCCGTTGGCCTGTGAGTTCGCGTCAGTAGCGGACCGATGTGCGAATAGGCCGAAGGCAGCACAACGCGCCAAGATCCGGATGGCACCGAGGTGGTGTCTAGCAAGTTGCCGCACTGGTGTGGCCATCCTACAATGCTGAAAGTTGGCGTGGGGCGCCCCGTTGGCCTGTGAGGTGGCGTCAGTAGCGGACCGATGTGCGAATAGGGCCAAAGGCAGCGCAACAATATTTTCTGAATAGAAGACACCACAAGGCGCTGAGATTCGGTTGACACCGAGGTGGTGTCTAGCAAGTTGCCGCACTGGTGTGGCCATCCTACAATCCTGCTCCGAATAACGGCGTGGGGTGCCCGAAGGGGGGGGGGAGGCGGCGTGAACGGGCCTTCCCAGGTGGAGGCTCGTCTGCTGTAGTGGGGCGCCCCTTTACCGTTTCAGTTGCCATTCAGCTGAGTTTCGGCCGCTCTTGATGCTACAGCGACAGGCGGCTGCAACAGGACTCTCAAAATGGCGGCCTGTTCTTTGGATTTGGGCCTGGTCCACTAAAATGGCCCTGGGACACCTTAGAACTCGGACGCTCGAATTTTTTTTCCTTTCCTCTACATGCAAAAAAAGGTAAATGCCCGGTACGTTACACGCTTCATCTGCCACGATGTACTCTCCAGAGGAACCGAAAAAAAATATAGTTATGGTAACTATACCATGCATCGTCATATGGAGAGGTGGCACCGATTAATTATAGTGCTGCATAAAAGAGAGATTTGGAGGAGAACCCCCGACCTGCCAGTACATTCATCAAAGATGTGGCACTGACAGCATCAGAGGCAAGGGAAATGGTCCCAAATATTTAGAAGAACTTTGGAAAGATTAAAATGACATGTTTAGATTGTGGCAAATTAATTTCATGTGGACAGATGAGTGTTACTCTAATAAATACAGCATATGAACATCATCATAGTCGATGGTTGGTAGAGACATTTTGACTATATCCTGGACCTGCCCGTCCTCGCCCAAAATGGCGCCGGAATAAATGGGACTCGTAACTCCTTGTTGTGTACTGGTTGCACAACCTTGATATCACGAGATACGTATGCAGTTTTGAAGCACATGGCGGGCGGGGACGAGAATAGATTGAATATTTCGACATCCCTATTGATATTAAGTTCTGATGTGTTATTGATTACTGTACTATTGAAAGTTCGAATTAACGTCACCCATGGTACTTGCCCGCAAATGTATATCTAGATAATTTTATTGTAACTGGCCCTGTCGTATTTTAATTATAAAATGTACGTCCACCGATTCCGCAACTGTTAGACACCTTAGTTCTTGCAACCTAATGGCCCGCCCGTTACGTTCCTCTACAGTGTAAATGTCTACTCATCATATACGATTACAGTTTGCTCCGTGGCCGGCCCACGTGGTTATAGGCCCGTATTTGTATACTGACATTTTTACAATAAAGGTTTTTAAAAGAAAACATGGTAGTAGTATTTACATTGGTAAAGTTTTTAATAAAAGTCACTGTTTTAGAATCAGTAAAAGGCAAGTGAAATAAAGCAGTCCAATTACATGAAGGGTAAAAGGTATAATACGCAGGAACGCAGTAAAGATAAATGGTCAAGGGCTGTTGTGTTTTCTACTCCTGCAACATAAAGTGATCAATAAGAATCTCATATTCAGGCGTATCGGCGACTAAGACAGCAGGCCGACCCTCTTTTGCTCAACGGCTCCGTCATGGGACGAAGAAACGCCCTTTTTCTCGAAAAAGGAATATATTTTACTTGCAGGACAGTTGTACATTTTCCGGGAAAGTACATTAGCCTGGAACATTATAACATATGTTTAAGAAAAAATAATGTTCGAAAGTAATAAAAAGCGTAATTTTTAGGTCATATGACCAAGCCTTTCATCATTAGAATAAGAAAAGTAAAATGAACCAATGAAAAGTTTTATTAACAAGTCACATGACCTGTTATGCTTACGTTACGCGCTGCGCGCCGCGCCCCGGATCGCGCCCCGGATCACTTCCGGATGCGCTAACGCGGCGCGTCATATGACGCATTACGCGACAACGCAGGTCCAGAATATAGTCAAAATGTCTCCACCAACCAGCGGTCGGAACACAACCCCTTTCAGCAGGCTAAATAGTTCTGTTAAATGACAACAGAAGGGACAGGCAACAAGAACCATCAGTCAAAGAGGGGAGGGCAAGTTCTTCTCTACCGGGTCACGTTGGGGCGCTACCGGAACTGATCGAATTGGTAGTCTACAGTTTTTCTGGATGTTTCAGACTGAAGCTGGCGTTAGCATGAGAGCACCACCATTTCGTAGCTCCGTCGTGGCCATTCCACGAGCAATCATGCTAGCCGCTCCCCACCAGAAGCCTGCGGGAGTCGGGGGCCCCCAAGACTTTTGTAGAATCTTCAAGGCTGAGGGGACGCTTTCGAGAATGGAGCCCAAGCTCTAGCAGACAAGCGTCCGAGTTCCAAGGTGTCGCAGGGCCATTTCAGTGGACCACGCCCAAATCTGAAGAGCCGGCCGCCATTTTGAGAGTCCTGTGGCAGCCGCCTATCGCTGCACCGCAAGAGCGGGAGCAACTCAACTACATGGTGAGCGAGACGCTGTAGTCGAAAGAGCGGGCGGTAAACAGCTGAATAGCAGAAGAGGCACAGTGTAGCAAAAGCAGGCGGAATGGCAACTGAAATGGTAAAGGGGCGCCCCACTACAGCGTGTCTTTAGGTGAAACGGATTGTGGGACAAGGTCAAGAATGGAAGAGTTACCAAAAGGCAAAAAGTTCCGCTTGATCCCGGGAGCCGGCCACCTATGTCGGGGGCGATCTCAGGCCACACCAGGAGAACACGACTTGGGGAGGGGGCCGGAGCCAAGCGCCCCCTCCGAGTCCGCGCCATCACACCGTCCCTCGGGGGCCTCCGTCAAGCGGTTCAGGGTGGCACCGTATCACATTGTTTACAAATGCAGTCACGTCCCCAAACAGCCCCCACTTACTTTGAGAATAGTGAAGCTGAAGCAAGTGCAAATAGGCTTCAGACAGTGTTACAAGGACTCCTCAAAACTTTGAACCATCAGAGTGCATGAGTTTCATGCTCGATCGATTGAGCTAGCCGGATCGGGCAACAAAAAGTATAAAATAGTTATGTAAATAGTTGTTTAATAAAATGTTTTACCCTGTTACTTTGCTGGTGTGTTGTATATATTTGTAATATTTGCATAGAGTTTATCGTTATTTTGGGCGGGGTGGGTGGCGGAGCCGAGCTGTATTGCAGCCATCATGGTGTGGAGTTCAGTTCATCTCACTAGTTTCGTATTTGTCATGAGGGGTTGTTCCTAATGTTTCTATTTTAGCGAGGTCAAAAAGAGATCCCATTAGTGGCCTACTGATTTTGCTCGATTCCTTTTGTTTTTTTACACGATTTTTCGCTATCTGCAAAGACTAAACAGAGTATTGCGACTCTGTGCTTGTTTGTAAATAGAGAATGAACCAAAGAGAACCAATTCTAAAACAGTAAATGCTTGGATAACAATCAATCAAATGGAGAGAGAAGCAGGCACGACGGATTACAACGGGGGCAAAGGCCTGCGTTAACTACCCTTCACTATCTGCAAAGAGAGAGTACTCCTAATAGAAATGAGGGGGGGGGCAGCATTGAAAGCAGATCAGTGTGCATAAACACGAAAATGTTTTTTCTTACCACGTACTTGACAATCGACAGCTTATGATATTTGCTATTAAAAAACCATTGAAATTCACTGAAAAAACCATAGGTTCTAGACCATATATAGTTAGGAATTAGCATTTACAAAACCTTGAAAATTCACTGAAAAAACCATAGGTTATAGACCATATATAGTTAGGAATTAGCATTTAAAAAACCTTATTTTACTCACACAAAACCATTGAAATTCCATATATAGTTAGTTGTACTAACTATATATCGCGCACCCGCAATCCACTGCTGATCATGTCACATATTACATCATTCATGACATGGTCAGTGACATCACTGATGACATCACTGATGACATCTCAAATGACATCACTGATGACATCACTGATGACATCTCAAATGACATCACTGATGACATCACTGATGACATCTCAAATGACATCACTGATCACATCACTGATGACATCTCATTTGACATTACTGATCACATCACTGATGACATGATTCATGTGATAATACGATGAACCTCTTCAGACTCTAATATAACCTTAGATACACTCAGTGTAAACACAGACTCACAGATTGTCACTCATCCATGAAGTTACACACACACCTAGTCAGTCATGCAAACAATCAATCACACCTCCATTTTCTCAACTATACAGTTATACACACCTTACTTATTCAAACATATACTAAAACATATTTACTCTCTTTTACAATCCCTGATACAAGTTCACAATCATCCATACAGCCACTCACACATTCACTGGCTCTTATGCACAGTTATTTATATATGCCAACTCTCACATGTACTGTGTTTTACATATGTACTTACTTTGACATGTAGCACTGAGATATCCATTCACTCACCAATACACTGATGCACACAGTCAACCACCCATACAGCTGTTTCCACGTGCACTTTTGAACCCATACATCTAGTGAATCAACTGCTCACACATCTATGCACAGAGTCATACACCTCCCAGCCACCCACACACACACTCAGTCTCCCATACAAATACTTGAGCAACCAATCAATAACCCATATACTTACTCATATAGCTACTGATCAACACATGCAGCAGTTTACAGTAGAACAAGCATAATGATGCTCAAATTAACACAGTTCAGTCACTAACCCATGCACTCAGTGAGACACATTTAACCACTCACTCATACAGTCAGTCATGCACCTACTAAATCCTTCATCCAGACACTTCTACATCCACTCATTCTTCAATATGTAAGACATATTTTAACTTTACAGAAATACACAGTCACTGGATGTTGTCATCAGTGATGTCATCAGTGATGTCATTTGAGATGTCATCAGTGATGTCATCAGTGATGTCATTTGAGATGTCATCAGTGATGTCATTTGAGATGTCATCAGTGATGTCATCAGTGATGTCACTGACCATGTCATGAATGATGTAATATGTGACATGATCAGCAGTGGATTGCGGGTGCGCGATATATAGTTAGTACAACTAACTATATATGGAATTTCAATGGTTTTGTGTGAGTAAAATAAGGTTTTTTAAATGCTAATTCCTAACTATATATGGTCTATAACCTATGTTTTTTTCAGTGAATATATATATATATATATATATATTCATAGAAAAAACATAAGTTTCAGGGGTGTTATAGTTAGCTGGACCTTTCACACGTACAAAACGATCGAAATTCCTCCATTATACATACTTCTGCTAACTATAATTCGCACGCCCGTAATGCACTGCTGATGATGTCACATATTACATCATTCATGACATGGTCAGAGACATCACTGATGACATCTCAAATGACATCACTGATGAAATCATTGATGACTTCATCCAGTGAATATGGTTTAGTTTGAAATTTAAATATGTATTATATATATACCAATCTGTATTGAAGATTGAGTGGATATATAACTGTCTGGATGGAGGATTTAGTAGCTGTCTGAC
Source organism: Lissotriton helveticus (assembly GCF_964261635.1). NCBI lineage: Eukaryota > Metazoa > Chordata > Amphibia > Caudata > Salamandridae > Lissotriton > Lissotriton helveticus. Next base: position 1,536,491,587 of record NC_136067.1, read on the forward strand.
TTTCTGTTTAAGTGAGTATTTAAAAGTGTCTCACTTAATACATGGATTAGTAACTAAACTATGTGAATGTGTGCATCACTCTCTTTGTTGTTTTATAACATGTTGCATCAGTTGGTCACTAACTACATGAGTGTGTATATTAGCTATTGATTAGTTGGGTGAGTATTTGTATGGGACACTGAGTTTGAGTGTGGTTGGATGGGTTGTGTGTAACTCTATGCATAGATGGGTGAATGGTTGATTGAGTAGGTGTATAGGTTTAAGAGTGCATGTGGAAACAGTTGTTTGGGTAAGTGCATTTATTTGTGTGTTGGTGAGCGAATAACTGTTTTATTTGTACATCTTCAACAAAGTAAAAATTAAAAGTCATTGTATGTGAGAGTTGGTGTATATAAATAAGTATATGTAAGAGTCAGTGATTGTGAGAGTAACTATATGAATGAGTATATAATTGTAATGGTGATTTTTTAACATATTAACTATGAGTTACTATGTATTTGAATAAATGAGGTGTTGTGTGTATAATTATGTGAGTAAATGTGAGTGTGATTAATTTTTTTCACGAGTGAGTAGGATGACTGCATAACCAACTAAGATGACTGCTGCTGGGTCAATGTCTATATATGTGTATAAGTGCATTTGATAGTGTTCTATTAATTAGTGACTGCATGTATAAGTGATTCTGTTGTTGAATGGGTAGTTGTGTGTGTAGACTTAGGAATCAGTGATTGGGTATGGAGTAACATGTATTGGTGTGTCAATGGTTTCAAATATGGTACTCTGTATTTTACAGTGAGTGATGAAAGGTTATACTAGTGTATGATGTGGTGTATCAGAATTTCACGTGGATGATGTCATCAGTGATGTCATCAGTGATGTTATTTGAGATGTCATCAGTGATGTCACTGACCATGTCATGGATGATGTAATATGTGACATCATCAGCAGTGCATTGTGGGAACGCGAGTTATAGTTAGCAGAACTATAACTGAGGAATTTCGATGGTTCTGTACGAGTGAAATGTCCAGCTAACTATAACACCCCTGAAACCTATGTTTTTTTGTGAATTTCTAAGGTTTTTTAAATGCTAATTTCTAACTATAACGTCTCTGAAACCTATGTATTTGTTAGTGAATTTCAAAGGTTTTTAAATGCTAATTTTTAAGTGTCATAGTTGTTATACCTATTTTTTTGTACTGATTTTCTACAGTTTTTTAACAGTTTATTTATAAATATTTTATTCAGTAAATAACATTAAATATTTTTCTGAAAATTGCACAACAAATTTTTGGAATTCAAACTGAAATATTGTTTAATTTGTTTATTTTATTTTAATATATTTATATTATTTTCTTTTTTAAAGCGTACACATCACGGTGGGTGCGCGGTTTCTAGCCGCCATTTTAGAAAAGTCATGAAGGATCCGCGTACGGTGCGCGACGGCTGCATGTTTTTCAGTTAGATCATATACATTTAATATTATGTGATGTGCGCGATTGGTATGAGTCCAGTCCAGTGTGCAACTTCAGCTACCGCGCATTTGCGACACATGCACATTATGGTACACGATGCTTGCGCAGTGGTGGGTCCCACGTGACGTCATATACAAGCTGTGGCACGCTGGGTGCGCGACTCCCGCAAAAAATTTTTATGTTCTAAAATGATATGTATGTGTCGTTAATATACATATTAGGGAAAGAGATTATCTAAGATATTCATAAACATATTATATTTGTACTTATAATAAACTTATATTATTTTTAAATATATTTTCCCAAAGTTGCATTGGGTGTGTGCTTCGTGAGCGCAGAGTGCGCTGATCCCATGTGACCTAAAAAAAAAGATTTAATTGGTTCATAACATTTCCCACTGTAACTATTGAAGGACCCCATCCATTTTAATCATTCTTGTTGGAGCATCTTTAGAGAGACATCTCTTTTCCTACAAGAACCCTTTTTGCTTGTCGTTTTTGGTGTTTTTCAAAAAATATCAAACAAAATGGCATCTAGACAGCAGCAGCAGCAGGAGTAAGTATCTTCTGAAAAAGAATTCTTGCAGGAGGCACTACGTCCGCAGAGGCCGTAATCTGTCGTGTGGAAATTCTTCTTTTTTTCACCTGGAGAGAAAAAAGTAAATGCGAGAAATGTGACATGCAAAATTTGTGACGAGTCCTATCAAGAGGCAGTGAAAAAAAATGCTCTTGTAGCACTGCTTCTTTGTACAAGCATCTCCGGACCACACATCCTCTCAATCTTGCTCGTGAGGAAATGAGGCGAGCTGCTTTGAACCCCTCACCTGCTGTGGCAAGTACGTCTGGAGCGTCCTCAGGAACACCTGCAATGGACATTAGGCCAGAATTCACCTTTCTCGAGCAACACTGCGCAACACATATGCTTCGGTGAGCAGTCGGTGGATGCAGTTTGTGCTGCACAACGCAACCATCGTTGTTAAGTTTTTTTGTGTTTGCTTTTGGAATGATAAGTAATTCCAAAAGTTTCCTGTTTTATTCGTTCTTTTTTTTGTTCATTTTTTGAAAAAGCACCAAATGAAAAATACAAAATTGTTAAAAAAAAAGAAGAAAAAAAGTTCTTATCAGAACTACCTTATCTGGTTAAAGAAAGAACTATAATTACAAGGTAATGTGTGAAAGTTTAGTTGAATATATGTATACAGCATGATTGACTGAAAGAATGCATTAGTAGTGTATGGTGAATTTATAGGTGAAGATTTATGAGGAAGTACTGCAGCGTGACACTGCAAGCTCTTTAGATGCACTGCACTGTGGCACTTCTGAAGCACAGGGATGTGACATATGTACATGAATATGTTACAGCTCTGTGCTTTCCTCTGCACTGCTGCACAAACTGCAGCCATGCGGTGACACAGGCACCCTTGCACCATGGTGTAAGGATGTCTGTGTCATGCGGAGATAGTGCAGGAAGGGACGCCTTTCTGCACAAAAACAATCAGTAAAGGCATTTTCCTCTCTCAATGTATGCTGTGGAATGCAGCATGCATTGAAAGTGGAAAAAATGAGGAGAAATGAAAACAATTCTCCTCATTGCGCCTTCCTACACCAACTCTAGGATGGCGCAGCATTCACACACAGCTCCAGAATTATGATTTCTCATAAATCTGGAGATGTGTCTTGTTCTATGGGTGTTGCGTGGGAACAGCCACAGCAACACCTATGGCACGCACCTTCAAAGCAAAGCTCTATGTATGAAGTGTTTGTTTATACAAGGAGAGGAAAAACCACGCAGGGTGGTTTTTCCTCTCCTTGTAAATATGAAAGAGTGCCTGGCGCCATCACTATGTTACAAAAAGTGACATACTGGTGGCGCAGGGTGCTTGTAAATCTGCCCCATAAGTGCTTAGGTATTGGCAGACTTATACAGTAAGAACATAGTGCTGGATGGGTGATTGAAGAATTGCATGAGACTGACAGGAGGTATCCTACACTGCATGGGTACTACTTCAGTATTTAATGGAGTGGACCAATAGTATGTATCTGCTTAGAGATTTGTAAGGATTATGCACAGAAGATTTTACGTGACCTTGTGTTGGTGCCTAGGTCATTTTATAAGAATACCACTAGTAACTGGAATGATGACAGTGCTGAAAACAGAGTGAACACTTAATTTATAAGTGCTTACGTATTGATGGAGTGATAGGATAAGTAGATAGTGGTAGATAAGTGATTAAAGAAGTGCATGGGACCGACTGGACAATTCCTACACTGCATGAGTACTAACTGGGTATTTAGAAGAGTGTATCAATAGTATGTAGCTATTTAGAGGCCTGCTTGGATAGTGCACAAAATATTATAGCTGTACTTGTGTTAGTAGCTAGGCCATTCCATAAGTTCATGACTAATAACTAGAACAATTGCAGTATTACAAACAGAGTGTATACTGAATTTATAAGTGCTTAGGTTTTGGTGGAGTGATAGGATACATAGATAGTGCTGGATGGGTGATTGGAGAAATGCATGGGACAGGAGGATTACTAGACTGCATAGGTACTAACTGGGTATTTAGAAGAACGTATCAATATTATGTAGCTGGTTAGAGGTCTGCATGCATAGTGTACCTTATATTGTACCTGCACTTGTGTTAGTGGCTAGGCCATTCCTTAAGTATATGACTAATAACTGGAGAATTTCAGTGCTGCAAAGTGAGTGCATGCTAAATTTATTAGTGCTTAGGTATTGGCCCGAGTGATAGGATAAACACATAGTGCTGGATGGTTGAATGGAGAAGTGCATGGGACAGACAGAAGGATTCCTATACAGCATAGGTACTAACTGAGTATTTAAAAGACTGTATCAATGCTATGTAGCTGATTAGAGGTCTGCATGCATAGTGCATAGAATATTGCAGCTGTACTAGTTTTTCTTGCTAGGCCATTTCTTAGGTACATGACTAGTAACTAGAATAATTTCATTTCTGCAAAGAGAGTACATGTTGATTTTATAAGTGCTTAGGTATTGGCCGAGTGATAGGATACGTAGATAGTGCTGGACGGGTGATTGGAAAAATACATGGCACAGACAGAAGGATTCCAACACTGCATAGGTATTAACTGGGTATTTAGAAGAGCGTATTAATAGTATGTAGCTTGTTAGAGATCTGCACGCATGGCGTACAAAAACATTGTACCTGGACTTGGGTTAGTGGCTAGGCCATTCCTTAAGTATATGACTAATAACTAGTAATTTCAGTGCTGCAAAGAGAGTGCATGCTAAATTTATAAGTGCTTAGGTGTTGGCCCGAGTGATAGGATACACACATAGTGCTGGATAGGTGAATGGAGCAGTGCATGGGACAGACAGAAGGATTCCTAGACAGCATAGGTACTAACTGAGTATTTAAAAGACTGTATCAATGCTATGTAGCTGATTAGAGGTCTGCATGCATAGTGCATAGAATATTGCAGCTGTACTAGTTTTTCTTGCTAGGCCATTTCTTAGGTACATGACTAGTAACTAGAATAATTTCATTTCTGCAAAGAGAGTACATGTTGATTTTATAAGTGCTTAGGTATTGGCCGAGTGATAGGATACGTAGATAGTGCTGGACGGGTGATTGGAAAAATACATGGCACAGACAGAAGGATTCCAACACTGCATAGGTATTTACTGGGTATTTAGAAGAGCGTATTAATAGTATGTAGCTTGTTAGAGATCTGCACGCATGGCGTACAAAACATTGTACCTGGACTTGGGTTAGGGCGAGGCCTTTCCTTAGGTATATGACTAATAACTAGTAATTTCAGTGCTGCAAAGAGAGTGCATATAAATTTATAAGTGCTTAGGTATTGGCCCGAGTGATAGGATACACACATAGTGCTGGATAGGTGAATGGACAAGTGCATGGGACAGACAGAAGGATTCATAAACTGCAGAGGTACTAACTGAGTATTTAAAAGACTGTATCAATGCTATATAGCTGATTAGAGGTCTGCATGCATAGTGCACAGAATATTGTAGCTGTACTAGTATTGCTGTGTCTATGGTTTCGAGAATGGTAGTCTGTATTTTAGGGTGTGAGGAGGTGCATCAGATGATCGCGTGGATGATGTCAGCAGTGATGTCATTTGAGATGTCATCAGTGATGTCATCAGTGATGTCACTGACCATGTCATGAGTGATGTAATACGTGACGTCATCAGCAGTGCATTACGGGGGCACGAGTTATAGTTAGCACATCTAACTGTACGGATGAATTTCTCTTGTTTTGTACGAGTGAAATGTCCAACTAACTATGACGTCCATGAAACCTGTGTTTTTTTCAGTGAATTTCTGAGGTTTTTTAAATGATAATTTCTAACTATAATGTCCCTTAAACTTGTGTTTTTTCCAGTGAATTTTATATATATGTATTTAATATCCTCTCGCTCTTACAAGGAAGGAATCAGCACTCAGGTTGTAGTTTGGAAGTATTTAATCTGCAAAGGACGTGATCAACGCGTTTCGGCTCGTCCAAACCATGAAAACGATACAAGACGTCATTGTGGCATCCTTATTTAAATGTACTAATGCTTCCAGTTGCCAACATTAACAAAGGACTACATATTACTTTAATCCAAAAATCTGGCAGCCATATTCGCCTGGTCACGATGTGAAAATTCAGGAATTGCTTCAACAAAGAAAAGAAAGCAAGTGTTAATATACACTCAATGTCATTTCAGTATATCTTGCCCTGTGACTGCCATACCTGATGTTCGTCAACATGACTTATTCTTAATAAACATACTTAGGATTGGAAACATCAACATAAACAATGGACTACACATTACTTTAAAGTGAAAGGCTATCGGCCATATTAATCTGGGAACGTCGCGTATTATAATGGTTCTTACACGAAAGAAAAGAAAAAAAAGGGGTGTTAATATACACACACTATCCCTAAATAAAGTTCTAGCAATTATAGTTCCATTCCATTCACAGCTCATTTGAGATGTCATGAGTGATGTAACTGACCATGTCATGAATGATGTAATGTCTGAGGTCATTAGCAGTACATTGCGGGGGGCGTAAGTTATAGTTAGCTCAGGTAACCATAACTGCTGAATTTCACTGGTTGTGTATGAGTGAAATCTGAGTCTAACTATACCGTCCCTGTAATCTTTGCTTTTTTCTGCAAATTTCTAGGTTTTTTTTAACGTTATGTAAGATGCATATCACAATGGATGGTGGGGGTTGGAAGCAGGGCCTGGCATTGTGCTGCCCCTACCTAAACTTACTGCTCCTGCCTTCCCTCTTCCTAGCCATCCATTGTTCAAGTCCATGTCCCTGCTCCCTTATTACAGCCCTGTGTGGCCGTTGTTCTGCCACTGGCCTTCACGCCTTCTCTGAACAGTTAGCTTGCTGCCCCATCCACCTCCTCCCTATCCTCTGTTGTCTGAATCCAGGGACTAGCCTCCTCCCTCCTGCCATGCATGGTCGTATGTGCTGCCACTGCCCTCCATTTAGCATAATGTACCAGTCCACTCTTCCTGCCCTCCATTGCCCAATTCTATGCCCCATCATTGACCTCCTGCTTAGCCTCTGTGCTTAGCTTGCTGACCCTATTCTCCTTCCCCCTGCCCTACGATGTCTGTGTGCATGCCCCTGCTCCATCCTTTGTGCCCACCATGTTCCATGGACCTGCCACTCCTATCTACTCTGAGTGTTCTGTTGAGCTGCCACTCCCCTCCCACCTGCCTAGCATTGTCAGATGACTGTAACCTGTCCCTGCCACCTCCACCCTGCCTGTCCACATTCCATGTCCCTATCCTCATTCCTCCTGTCCTCTATGGTGCATTTTACTGCGATACCCTTCTGCCCTCCCTGGTCAGTTGTGCCTCAACTGCTCCTCCTGCCTGCCCCGCGCAGTCTGTTGTTACACCCCTTACCCTGAACTCTCTTGTCTGTGCCCAGGTCCTGACCCTCACTTCTATTCTCCATGGTCCTTTGTGCATGCCCCTGCACCCTTCTTCTTGCCCTTCATAGCCATTGTGCTGCCACTAACCCTCCCGCTTGCCATGCATGGTCTTTTGTGCTGCCACGGCCCCTCCCACCTTCCCTGTGTGGTTAGCTAGCTGCCATGGACCCCTCCCACCTTCCCTTCATGGTCTGTATGTATGCCATTATAGTCTCACTGTTGCTCTCCATGGTGTGTCTTGCTTCTAGTGCCCATCCTGCCTGACCTCCATGGTCATCTTGCTACTCCTGCCCTGCCCTCTTGCCCCCAGACCTCTGTTTCCATTAGCAGACCCTTATTTCATCCCTCCTGGCTTGTCTGTTCCCTCCTGCCCTTTATGGTCCATTATGCTGCAGCTTTCTCTCCTGACTGTTGTCCATGTGCATGTTCCTGTCCCCTCCCTTTTTCTTTCTATGGATTGTTGTACTGCACTCCCATCCCGCATGCCCTGTGTGGTGTATTGTGCTGCTGCAAACCCTGATGCCTGCCCTGTAGGTTCAGCTTGGTGCACCTCTCCATGTCCCTCCTGTCCTCTGTTATCCGAGTCCATGTCCCTACCCCAATTCCTCCTGCCTTCCATGATCCAATGTACCATACTTGCTAACATTCTGAACTTGGTAAGAGGGAGATTTTGAAAAAAAACTGGGGTATTGATTTTCCCCTTTGACTTACATTGAAAAAGCAGAGATTGTAGAGGGGAGACAGATCAAGGAAAACCCATTTGGGCTCAAAGACATTGGACGGTTCCTGGCTGAATCGGGTCTGTTGGCATGTATGGTTGTACTACTACTGCCTCTTCCTTCTGCCCACAATGGTCTATTATATACCACAGCCTCTCTTGCCAGTCCTGTATTGTTGATCTGTTGCCCCTGCCCCCCTTTTCAATGCCCTCCATTGTCTGTTGTGCTGCCACTGCCCTTCCTGCCTGCCCAGTGTGGTCAAATTGTTGCCTCTGCACCCTCCTACTTGCCTACAATTTTCAGAGTCCGTGCCCCTGGCCTCTGCCTCTCAACAGTGTCCTGATGAACAACTAGATTGCTAACATTCTATATTTATTACAAAAGTGTGGAACGCCTGACTTCATCTTGATGTAATCAAAACTGTAATACCTAGAGCATTTCCTTTAGAAATTACATATATTAGAGGGTCTTATTTGCATCAAAATTATGGTTAGTGCTCTAAAAAACTAAAATGAGGACATATTTTCTGAGTTTTCAAATAGTGAAAAAGCAGTTTTAAATTACTTGTTATCTTTAGGGGAGAGGATGTGGTGTTACTTCCAGAGCTGCAGACTTTGCAACTGGGGAACCAGGTTGGAGTTTCTGCTTCAGCTCCACATTCTGTGATTCTGGTCAAATCACTTAATCTCCCCATGTCTACAACCAAAATGGATTTGTTCTTGTGTGATGTAACCAATGCTCATGTAAAGCACTCCAATACCTGACAAGTCTGTACTATAAAAAACTGCAAAAACACAAAAAAAGAAAAAGTGTTTTGCACACTTCTGTCATTGGACTACATGTGGGCTACATCTGGGTGATATTTGTGCTACATTTGGGCTCTTTTGTCTCTGGTGGCCATCTTGGGAGACTTATTTGTTATGAAGTTTCCTAATTTCCTCATTTACTACAGTCTCCTCAGTAGGAAATACTTTCAGTTTTTTACTTTTTCCATAAATTCAGAATGTTAGAACTCTAGGTGCTTATTAGATCACTGCTACTGCTCACCAGGGGAGTCTGCTGCTGGTACTGAAAGTGCATGTTTCAGTCTGCATGTCGGAATTTTTTAATGAAATAGAAGAGGATTTGAGAAGTCACTCAAAATGTGCCCTAATTTTTCTTTCTGCAGCACTAATCATACTTTCTATGGCAAAATGAAACCCCTAATTTTGTTCCTTTTTAAATTAAATGTTTTAAGAGTTACCACTTTATTCCAATCAAGATGGCTTCAGGTGTGCAATACGTTTGTCATGAGTAGGACTGTTAGTGCTCTAGTTGTTCTTTAGAACACTCTGGGAAGCTACAGTAGAACACAAAGGAATCAACTGAAAGCCTCTGCCCTTGTTGGATGTAAATGTTTTACTGAAAATGTCAGACTTCATTCTCACATGACTGAGAAAGATAATGTGAATTTACTGAAAATATGCTCTCAGTTTAGCTTATAGATCACCTTCCAAACCTCTGTGGGAAAAGCATGAGAAAATAGTTTCTCTCAAACATGATTCATGATATCCCAGCAGAAGGCTTTTTCACATGGTAAAATCGCCTTGGTACCATCAACAAATGATTTATAATGTAACTACAGTCTTAAAACCTTCTATTAACTGCAATGCTTTTTGATGAGGTGCTATCATGTATATTGGTCTCAAGATGGCTGCCAACACTTCTTGGATGAAGTGCTGTCAGCCAATCAGATCTCACGATGAGATGTGTGGTTAGGCTCCGCCCAGATATATATATTTATTTTTCCATTAATATTTTAAAAACTTCTGTACGGATTTACACCATTTAATGAAAAGGGCTCTTTCTGAACCAAGGGCTACCTTTTTGCCAGATTTGGTGTAATTCCATTCAGCAGTTCGGACTGTAGTCGTGTCTGAAATTTCCCATGGGAAATTGCATGGGGAAAACACATTTTGGAGCCCCCCTTTTCGAATCACCCCGAAACTTTTAAGATAGGAGCTGACCGGAGCAGGCCATAAGTTTTGAAAATTGCGCGAAGATTCTTCAATCGGCATCAAAGTTTTTGGGAATAGAATGTTACGATTTTCCGATGGTAACTAGGTCCTAACTATAACTACCTACTGGCGACTAAGAAAAACAAAGGTTACATGGGCGTTATAGTTAGGCTCAGATTTCACACGTATAGAATCAGTGAAATTCTTAACCCTGGGCAGTGAACTATGCTCCGCTCGGGGTGTTTGCGAAGTTTCGGTAACTTCGCGGTTCGCGGTTCGCGTAGAGCGCAAAGTTGCCGAATACTATGCAATCTATAGCGTAGCGTAGTTGTTTTTCTTCCTCGTGTGCTCAATATGGGTTCTCACGAGCACGTTAATGACTTATCATGATTCTGCGTTCGCCGACTCGATTTTGTACCGGCGTGCGCCGCAAGGTTTGGAATCCGACCGCATGAATCCGCGAGACTGTGGGAACGTGAACACGTCATTCGGACGCACTATTTTATTTCCGGCGGCAGTGTTGGTAAGATATCGTTCCCGAACACGCAGAAACTACTCTCTGGCAAAGAATATCTCTCGAGCACGATTAAACCTTCTCGAAAATGATCATTTTGCTCAGAAAAACTCCTCAGATTGTGATTTGGCTGTAGTCTTTTGTGCAAGGAGTCCTTTTTTGTTTCTACTCTTTTTTTCAAGAGAAAGGAAGTGCCCCTGAGTCTCCAACTTCCTGTTCCTGTCCAGCAGGCTCCTCCCAGTGCTTTGTCCATGTGCTGTTCACTTTCATTTGGAGTTGGAGCTAGAAGGATCACTTTTTGCGTATGTCTGCTGCATCATATGATTGGATTGGATTTATTTGACGACTTTTAGATTTGAGATTTTATTTTACAAGTAAGTTGGAGAATTGGTGTACATGCTTGTTTGATTGGTTTTTTTTTACCTACAGTTTTCTGGGCTTTTCATCATTTTTAAAAATTATTGTTGTGGGTGTGTGGTAAATAAATAAATAATACCCTATTTTTGACTAGACATATATCATAACAGATAGCTCAATAAATAAGAGTCAAGATTCGAGGTAGTGGGAGTTTTTGCAGGTTTAATACAGCATAAGGACAGGAACAGGACAACCTGCATAGGAATAGGATGACAGGGCCCAGCAGCTGCTGGGGCTGGGTCTGGGATGAGCGCGCTGCCTTTTAATAACAATACATGAGCATATATACATAACGCAAACACATAGCATTACATTGCAGTAGGCGTAGCAGTGGGTGGAGCAGAAGGCGTGACGCGTAGCAGTCGCGAAAGATAAGAGTAAAAAGAAGGTGTAACTCAGACATGTGATGCAAACGTAACAGAATATGTCATGAATGGGCGGAAACATAGGAGGGGGCTACCTAAGGAGCCGGGGCCTCTAACCTGGTGGTGCGCGCAAACTGGCAATGACGTGTTACGAGGAGAAGCTGGGGGCTATGAACTTTGTGCTAGGAGCAGAGACTAAAGTCTAGAGGGTCGGAGCGACATGTACCTAAACCCTATCTAGTATCTGATGTTTAGGGAACATGTTGATATAAACTAGAAGTCATGAGGGGAAAAGCTAACTGACTCTAAGACTGGAGCATGCATTTATTCTACATATAGTGCGTGATGAAGAATATTAAATGACCATTAAATACAGTATTTCTCTTAACATGGAGCCGCATAGGCTAGACAATGACGGAAACTATTGATGTAGTTCAGTAGCTTAGGAATGCAGAGAAGGAGGACTAAACTGATAGCTGGAATCATAACATAGTCTTGGCAGACTCAGAGGCAGAGCCAATCTGCACCGGGCACTGCGAGGCAGGAAGTAAGTGGAAGGTCGAGGATACAGGTGGGGGCTGGATCGCTCCTCAGCGAGGGTTCAGGAGACAGGAGCTGAATCTGATGTCCGGGCCCTGTTGAGGCCTAGAAACGGGGACTTTATAATGAAATAACGTGCACACTGAGAAACGTGGCAACGTAGCTTTACATAGGCCTGATATTCGTAGTATTCACGAGGACTGGAAACTGGCATACTAGAGGAGGACACAACTGTAATTGCGTCTTGAATCGGACATGGGGAATAACATACGCATATTGGTCATGCATGCATAACATATGATGGAAGACACGTAGAGACACAGAACATGGCAAAATTTACTTTTCTACATTCCCTCCTTGTCACTACGTTTCCATCAGGAAACATCAATATTCATGATACCATCTATCATTTCATACAGTACCATTTGTTCATCTCGAATTGTCTTGGAACGGGATTTAGAACGGGGCTTGGGACTAGGAATACAAGAGGTAGCACACATGCCGCAAATCGCAGGGCCACATTGTATACAGAGGCAGCAGCTGAATATGATCGCTACTGCGATACCTAGAAAGGACAGGACTTTCCATCCCCAGACGGAAATTATATTCCAGAACCAACCGGACCATGTCCAGGTGCCTGGATCCTGGTGTAATAGATGGGCAATTTTATGAAGTCTGGTTATAGCTGAATAAACAGACGGCGCGTTATTTGGAATGAAAATGCAACAACTGGATCCGATGACTCTACAGGCCCCGCCCCTATCGGCCAGTATGACGTCAAGGACGAGACGATTCTGGAGCACAACAATTCTCATAAAGGATTGCTCTTCGGTTAAGTTACCTAGAGCGGAGGCAGTCTCATCTACTACAGCTTCAAGGGTTCTTGTTAACCTACGGATTAGCTTACTGTTTACAACTGTACCTAAATAAGGGAACACACCTTTATCAATATCAATGAATTGCTCTGCAGCAGTTTCAGTATAATCGACAATCGGGAGGTTTCTCTTGTGTCTAGTATGTACTAGGAAGGAATTCCTATGGTAGTCAGGTGGGGCTAGGAAAACAGGTGGCAGTAGGAAGGCAATGTAACAGGTTCCCTCCCAATCGAGGGGCAGACGAACATATGCAGTTTGACCACAAACAAAATAAGAATGACGTGAAGCTTTAAAAATAGATTTCCCACTGTCACTATACTGGATAATAGTAGTACAATCACTATGTCCTACGTGTACAGAACCATAATTACGGACACATAATTCGCCTTTGACTGGTAATACTGAAATAGCAGGTGAGTCTGGAGTAGTATCAGACTGAACATTCAGGACCATGAAATTCGAAGAATAGTTACCTAAATTATACACTTCATTTTCTAGATCTAAACCTGTTCTGTGGGGGAAACCTTGCTTGTCTGGGAAACATGTGCTGTTAAGAAAAGACATATCTGTTAAGGATGACGTTAACGTGGACCATGCTCCACACGAACCATTATGTGAAAAAGGATAAGGAAAAAGTGGCAGAACTCCCTTTGACGTCTGGAAAGGGGGGAGTCGACCACACACCCAACAATTAGTGGCATTGCTGGCCTGGTGTGAGTAATGTAACATGCGGATAAATGTATTGTTACGCATAGCGAGGCGGTATGAATATTCGTGAGGAGGCAGATCACTAAACGTGTGCTCTACTGTAACATTAGAAGGCTTATTTACATGAGGAACTGGAAAACACAGGAAAAATGCGTAACTAGTGCAGGAAATCAAAAGGCTGAGAAATAATATGAAACTTAGAAAAACGATACATCGGATTGAGTTTTGACTGACTCTCTCACTATGGGGGTCTATTTTATACATGTCAGAAACAGTCTAACCGTTTCACCTAGGGGAGGACTTAGACAATCAAACTGGCTGACTTATTTTACTAGACCTTAATTTCTGTTTATACTCCTGTTGCGGAGTTTTCTCTAACAGGGGAGGGGTTGTGTCAATGTCATTTGCGGGACAGTCCTTAGAAACAATGTTTTGACAAGTCTTGATATCCTGGGAAATGTTCTTGGAGACCGGTTTCAATCCGTAGAATTTCTTGACGTGCGAAAGGTGCACCCAGCCGCGGCGTCCTTCCAATTTCACAGCTGTACGGGTGGTGAGGAGGACCTGACGGGGCTCCTTCCAACGTGGCTCCAGCGGACTTGATCTGTCGAAGTTACGTACGAGCACCATCGAACCTGGAACGATTTCATGCGGTGCCACCTCGGTATTGTCTGGAAATGTGGCGGCAACCTGTGAACGACATGAGTTGAGGGCAGACATCAAGGAAGCTAGGTAATCTGTCAGCATATTACATGAAACATCAGTAATACTTCGGGGTCTAGGAGTACCCCACATGTTAGGGGGGCGGCCGAATACGACCTCATACGGGGACAGACCTGATCTGGAATGTGCGACCATGCGCATATAAAACAAAGCGACTGGCAGAGCTACTAGCCAGTCCATACCCTTATCTTTACATATTTTGGCAATTCGAATTTTCAGAGTCTGATTATGTCTCTCGACTAGACCGGCTGCTTCAGGATGGCGTACACAATGAAACTTCCACTGGTACCCTAACAACAGGGAAACGTGCTTCATCAACTCAGATGAGAATGGCTGACCGTTATCAGAATATACGACTCTAGGGAGTCCATATCGAGGGAAAAACTCACGAACCAACTGCTTGGCAGTGGTCGCGGCTGTGTAATCTGGGACTGGATATGCTTCTGTCCATCTGGACAAAGCGCATACAACTACAAGAACATACTTGAAACCTCGACATCGCTCCATCTGAATATAATCCATCTGGAGGACCTCAAAAGGGTGGTCAGGAGGCTGGAAACCACCTTGTTCCACCGGGACACTTTTACCTGGATTAAACTGACAACATATCATACAGGTACGGACTTTCTGCTTGGCTGCAGCTCGTAAATGCTTGTTGAACCAAATGTTCTGGATACTGTCTAACATAGCTTTTTCTCCTAAATGTGCTGGACTATGTGCGGTATTAATGATGACTTGAACCATAGAGTCGGGGAGAAACCATGTGGTCCTACCCTTCGTCACCCATCCTTGATCTGTCTGGACCCCTCCTTGTTCAGACCACTTCTTGGTTTCATCGGGAGTAGCATGTAACTGGATATCTATGACATCTTGAGTAGGGTCCTTAACTGTCATACATGTAGTCAGATCTGGAGTGTGTGTCATGTTAACTGGACTGTCTAGAGTCTGTGCTGTAAACTTGGCTGTGCGATCTGCTAGATCATTACCTTGAGAAATAATGTCAGTGACTTTCGTATGTGCTTTGCATTTCATGATAGCGATAGATGTCGGTAAATGTATTGCATCTAACAGAGCTTGGATAAGGAGACCATGCTGAATCTTGGTTCCATGAGAGGTCATGAAACCTCTCTCCTGCCAGAGCACTCCAAAGTCGTGTACAACTCCAAATGCGTAACGTGAATCTGTGTAAACATTAACTTTCAGGTTCTTGGCGTGTATACAGGCTTGTGTCAGAGCAACTAGCTCTGCTGCTTGAGCGGACAGGGTATCAATACGGTGTGTTTCAATAACTTCGGTGTCAGTAGTCACTGCATACGCGGCGACTAGTTCTCCTGTACTAGTTCTCATACATGAACCATCCACATAAAGTTTCAGGTCAGGATCTGGTAACGGAATGTCTGTCAGGTCTTGTCTTGGCTTTGTCGTAATGTTGACTACTTCCACACAGTCGTGTGCGGCAGGATTTGAACTAACTGATGGTAACAGTGTAGCAGGATTCAGGATGTTGCAGCGTCTAATATCTATGTGTGGCTGGAACAGTGTCAATTCATAACCTGTTAAACGTGCAATTGTCAAGTGCTGTGTTTGTGTTCGGTTTAAAAGAACTTCCACGGAGTGTGGGACTTGTACTGTCAAGGAGTGTCCTAAAACTATGGAATCACTTTGTCTGATAGCTAGTGCTGTGGCTGCAACTGACTTGAGGCACGCAGGCAGAGCCTGGGCTACAGGATCTAATGTGCTCGAAAAATAAGCACAAGGCTTGTATTGTCCTGCTTGATCTTGTGTAAGAACAGATAATGCTGTACCTTCACGTTCAGTAACGAAAAGTGTAAAAGGCTTACTGTAGTTCGGTGTAGCTAGAACTGGAGCTTGGCATAGGGCTTTCTTTAACTCGTTGAAACTAAGTGTATGTTCAGATGTCCAAGGGAGAACAGTCGATACGGCTGCCTCCTGTGTCGTTAACTGTATCAGTGGCTTGGCTAGAAATGCATACTGGGGAATCCATTGTCTGCAGTAAGAAGTAAGGCCGATAAAGGCACGTACCTCCTTCTGGGTCTTGGGCTGAGGAAGACTTGCTATTAACTGGATACGGTCTGGTGTCAACTGCCTACCCCTCTTGGACAGTAAGTGTCCTAAGTAGACCACTTGCTGGACACAGAATTGAAGCTTCGAAGGGGACACCTTGTGCCCCATCTCGGCTAGGAAATACAGAACCGTCAGTGACGCTCGCTCGCAGTCACGTTCAGAACGGGCTGTGATCAGTAGATCATCGACATACTGGAGCAGGGCAGTGTCAGTTGGCATGTGAATATTATCTAGTTGTCTCTTAAGTGCTTGACTGTAAATACTAGGGCTTTCTGTGAAACCTTGAGGAGCTCGTGTAAACATATAGCTCCTTCCATTTAAACAAAATCCGAAAAGAAACTGGCTGTCTGGATGGATGGGAACACTAAAAAATGCGTTCTTGAGGTCTATGACAGTGAAGAACGTGGCTTCGGAATCAATAGCAGTTAACAGGGAAGAGATATCTGGGACAACTGGGTACTGCGGAATAATACATTTATTAAGTTCCCGTAAATCAATCACTAATCGATATACTGGGGGTGCATTTGGATCAGTACGTTTCATGACTGGAATGATCGGAGAGTTACATACATTGGAGTCAGTTTCTACAACTACTCCTTGAGCCATGAGCTCGTCTATAATTTTGGATAAGGCTGCTACAGCCTCAGGTGGCAATCTATACTGCCTGATTCGTGGTAACACTACACCTGGTTTGAGAGTCACACGATGGGGTGTGATTTGCATGTAACCTACATCAGTTGGACCTTGCGCCCATAAATGCTGCGGAACTTTAGACAGCCTAGAATCAAAATCTCGTAATACATAGTGACCCTTAAAGTCACGTAGGAACAATCGTATTCCCTCTGGGGAACAACATATAACTGCACCTAACTCTTTCAGTGTTTTAATGCCTAATAGATTTTCTGGACATGACTTAGTAAGTAACAGATCAGTAGTGCGGGACAATGGACCTACTTCTAGAGTGACTGGCTTTGAAATCTCATTAACGATAGGCTTTCCTGAAAATCCAAGGGAAACATTTCTTGAGCCTGAGAGCGGAGCCCCTGGAACTTCGGCATGACTAATTGTGGTCCTACTTGCCCCTGTATCAATCAAAAACTTTCTGTCTTTCCCTAATACTTGACTGTGAACATAGGGACCTTCTTGATCTACAGGTATCTCGATGAGAGGCAAGCCTACCTCCCTCTCTAGGCTGTTTCATGAATATGGCTGGTACTCTGGATACTCAGACTGTGCATACTGGTACATCTGCGATGTAACATGCTGTGTTGCAGCAATAGGCTGCGGTACTGTAACTGTCTGTTGTGCATTCTGTGGCTGAGGAATCTGTGAAACTTGTTCCTGTCTAGGCGGACGTGGTCTTTCTTTAGTCTTACCAGTAGCTATGTTGTGTTTCAGAACTGCACACTCATTTATAAAATGACCTGGCTGTTTACAATAATTGCAGTTCCCTTTAACGGGAGCTGCAGGATGACTGACTTGATTCGGACCCCTCTTCTGACTGTCTTGAGGAACAGATTGTGCAACTAGTACTTTCATTTTCGTGTCTTTCATACGTTTTCTCTCGTGTTCTTGCTCTTCCCTGATTCTATTCTGGTGGTACTGGAGCATCTGGAGCATCTGGGACGGAGTATTTGCTTGCCAGGTACTTTCGACTTTCAGAACTCGGTTTTTAATTGGTGGACTTGAATTCTCGACTAATTTGGTAACGAAAAGGTGAGGGTATGACTCACTACTTGTCTTGAGACCACTGTTGATACTAAAGCACTTTTCAAACCTAGAATAAAAATCACTAATATCTTCATCTTGTTTCTGTTTACAGGCTGAGATTGCATCCCAGTCTTCTTTTCTCGTTGTTAATAATCTGGGTAAAACTTGAATTAATGATTCTGGTAATTCTTTACATTTCTCTCCAAGACCAGTACCTGATACACGTATCTTATCTTCTGCTTCTAGGACTGCCCAATCTATCTTTTTCTCTCCCACCTCCCATTCTTTTTCCTTTAGCTTTTCATACACCCCTGCGGGCAGCAGAACCTTTAACATTTTAATGATATCTGGGTAAGTGTATTCTCCCATACGGAGCATGTCTTTTAATTCTCTATGGAACCCTGCTGGATCTTTGTCATGACAGGGAATTAATTTCTTCATTTCGAGGAGTTCCATCTTTGTGATTGGAGTGTATACAAACACTCGCTGCATTTCGCCACCCGCTCCTCTGACTGGGTGGACTTCTCGTAACGGATTCTGTCTGTCTATGTAAAATGATTTACTTTCTGGGGGTGAGACATGAACGAAATGCGGGTTTAAGAATGTTCTATATTTGTGGCGCTGTCCTAGAATGACACTAATTAAATCGGTACCTAGGCCTCTCCATTTATACTGGAGTAATTCATTCAGGATATCGTGTAACGGACCTGGATCAGAGTGCTGACCCTCATACAGAGTAATGAGGTGCTGAATCATATACATACCCACCAGTCGCTGCTCGGCTGGGGGCATTTTCAGAAACATTTGTGCCACTATTTCGTCTGGAAAAGTGGTAGAATCAGTAATCCATCTGACTGCTGATCGGACTAGTTCCTGTTCATGCATAGTACTTAACTCACTATAACCGACTCGTGATTTCAGAATGTGATCGGTAGCTTGGAATACTTGTTCTAGGGAACCTTGTTCTGGTGCTGGATGATGGAAAATTGACTTGTGTTCTAGGCGTAAATGGCGATCTGGAAATCTAGATTTTCCTACATACGCTATTCTGGCAGTATTCTCGTCGTCTTCCTCTTCAGGATCAGAGGTACTTTCTTTCTCGCTTACTTGTGCTGCTTTACGCTGTTCGTGTATCTTTATTATCTCTCTACGGATTTTCTTGTACATACTTTCCATGGCACCAATGGTATTGTGCTTTCCTTCGGCTATATTATCACTCCACTTTGTCAGAGTTTTCATTTCTTCCGGGTCTTTAGACGGGTAATCCTGTTCTCTTATTAGACAGTTAATTAAGAACTTTAATATCATGCGCTGAATCTCGGCTTTCCTTTGAGACATGGCATCACTAATACTTTGTGGGTCATCCCCTGTACGGATGAAACGATATATCCTGTCTAGATCTTCTTTCATATTCGGCAGGGTGACTAGATACTCGGTCACTCTCCTTACGCGTACGGAATATAAAACCATATTAAACTCGCCTGGAACTGGGTCATAGACACATTCGCCAAGGGTTTGCCTGATCTCTGCAACAGACTTATTACTTTTAGGAGTACGCTGTGATGCTTGAGCATGTAATTCGAGTGCTGATAAACGCTTGTATGGCGGCGGGGTTTGAGGAAGATCTCCTCCTGCGGCCCCTAAACTAGAATCATCAACTGATGCTTTCCGTCCTGGCAGGGTCGGTAATTGTAACGTGGGCTGGACTTGTATGGCGGGCTGACCCGGGGGGGCTGTTAAGGGCACCCCGGTGTCTGGAGGAGCAGGAATTACCTGATTTACAGGGACTGGCGGAGCGCGAACAGGATTTGCATATTCGGGGACTGTGTCGTCCAGATAGGACGAAATAAAAATATCAGCTGCGGTCAGTTTGTGACATAGCTTGGTCGGAACTAATGGTGGCGGGAAATTACTGGATGCCTCCGGGGTCGCTTTTGGCAAGCCCTCGGCAAGAAGAGGATACATACCCTTAATGAGGGCATTCCTCTGTCTGTCTGATTGCTCAGTTCTAACTCGTTCACCTATCTCGATTAATTCTCTTTCTTGGGCTCGTTCTTGGGATTCTCTACTTAGTTCTGTCTTTCTGATTTCTTTTTCGGTTCTTTTATGAGCTTCTTTGCGCCATAACTCGATGGCATCTTTCTGTGACTGTCTGGCTTTCTTTTTCCATAATGCTTCTTCTACTCGCATGATGCATTCGGCATCCCATGTACCCGATACGGGCCATCTATACTTTTCTTCTAACTGTTTGGTATACTCTACCCATAAATCTAGATACAATATGGCGCTTATGCCATGCTTCTGATACATAAAGTGACCTGGACTGTCCCTGGGCGGGACGGGAACTGCTGCTTCCAGCAGACCCTTTCTAGTTTTTAACTGACGTAATTTTGAGAAGAGCGGCATGACTGGACTATAATCTGGACATAATACAATACACAATGAAAACACGAAATCACGTCGCACTCATACCACAACATTAAAATACATGAAGAACATTATGAATAACAGTTCGAACAGAATACCACCTGAAAATACTTGAAATTTCTCGAGAACAGAACTGACTAGAACAGAAACTAGATGCACTGCTGAAACAGTACGAAACTTACCGGTCTCTTAAAGAGACACGTCAGGACCCGCATCCACCGAAGTGGACACTTCGTTTGTGGGACTGTGTACCACCAACCCACAGACCAGAGTCAATTAAATTGACCCTGTCTAGATACCACCCCAGTAACGGTACTCACCGGGCAGCAAGAACGGAAGGCCTCGGACTGGACTGGACTGCTACGACGACGAACTTCGGACTTCGGACTTCAGTTACGGGTGGACCTCCGGATACCTCGGACCTTGGACTCTTGGCTTGGGCTCTGGTCGGGACTCGCCGCGTTCCTCCACCGTCTCGTCTGGATGCTGGACCGCCTCCTCCGTCTCCTCTGTGGGCCTGAGGGATACTTGAGCAGAAATATCTGCCACTGCGCAGAAGAGTTCCGTCACGACTGCAGAGGGTCAGGGGGTCGGCGTGGCTTCACCGACGCGTGGGGAAAGGGCAAGTCCCTATTCGGGCGCCATTATGTGGTAAATAAATAAATAATACCCTATTTTTGACTAGACATATATCATAACAGATAGCTCAATAAATAAGAGTCAAGATTCGAGGTAGTGGGAGTTTTTGCAGGTTTAATACAGCATAAGGACAGGAACAGGACAACCTGCATAGGAATAGGATGACAGGGCCCAGCAGCTGCTGGGGCTGGGTCTGGGATGAGCGCGCTGCCTTTTAATAACAATACATGAGCATATATACATAACGCAAACACATAGCATTACATTGCAGTAGGCGTAGCAGTGGGTGGAGCAGAAGGCGTGACGCGTAGCAGTCGCGAAAGATAAGAGTAAAAAGAAGGTGTAACTCAGACATGTGATGCAAACGTAACAGAATATGTCATGAATGGGCGGAAACATAGGAGGGGGCTACCTAAGGAGCCGGGGCCTCTAACCTGGTGGTGCGCGCAAACTGGCAATGACGTGTTACGAGGAGAAGCTGGGGGCTATGAACTTTGTGCTAGGAGCAGAGACTAAAGTCTAGAGGGTCGGAGCGACATGTACCTAAACCCTATCTAGTATCTGATGTCAAGGGAACATGTTGATATAAACTAGAAGTCATGAGGGGAAAAGCTAACTGACTCTAAGACTGGAGCATGCATTTATTCTACATATAGTGCGTGATGAAGAATATTAAATGACCATTAAATACAGTATTTCTCTTAACATGGAGCCGCATAGGCTAGACAATGACGGAAACTATTGATGTAGTTCAGTAGCTTAGGAATGCAGAGAAGGAGGACTAAACTGATAGCTGGAATCATAACATAGTCTTGGCAGACTCAGAGGCAGAGCCAAGCTGCACCGGGCACTGCGAGGCAGGAAGTAAGTGGAAGGTCGAGGATACAGGTGGGGGCTGGATCGCTCCTCAGCGAGGGTTCAGGAGACAGGAGCTGAATCTGATGTCCGGGCCCTGTTGAGGCCTAGAAACGGGGACTTTATAATGAAATAACGTGCACACTGAGAAACGTGGCAACGTAGCTTTACATAGGCCTGATATTCGTAGTATTCACGAGGACTGGAAACTGGCATACTAGAGGAGGACACAACTGTAATTGCGTCTTGAATCGGACATGGGGAATAACATACGCATATTGGTCATGCACGCATAACATATGATGGATGACACGTAGAGACACAGAACATGGCAAAATTTACTTTTCCACAGGTGGCCTCTACTTTCAGTAGGGGTCTAGTTGTATTTCTTTGAAATTTCAGCCAGTAGGCCCAGAGGTACCCATGGGTCCAACCGTGTTTCTGTGGTGCCTGTTGAATTTCAAGTTTAACATCATGGATGGCATTGGATTGAATTGCAAAATGTGTTCTTTGGAGTGGAGTTTCAGTTTGTGGGTGTGTGTTAATTAAATAGGGCTTTTCAGCCAGTAGGTAACCCTGGGGGTTCAGCTCGCATAGTTTTGGCAACTCTGCACAGCACGACAACGCAGACTTACACTTCCTTCTTCGGGTGCTCAATCTACGTGTTCTCGCACGCGATAACGGCTTTTTGTACAGATCGCGATGCCGAACACACCGAATTTGTAATCTGGCGAACAATAACTCTCAAGCTGCATAAAACCTTCTCGAAAATGATGGTTTTGTTCATTTTGCTAAAAAACCTCCTCAGGTTGTCATTTGGCTGTAGTTTTTGGAGCATCAAGTCATTTTTAAATTTCTTTAAAAGAGGAAGGAAGTTCCCCAGAGACTCCAACTTCCTGTTCCTGCCCTTTGTATGTACTTTCTTGCTATTGTGAGTGGGCTGACCATGTGGGTGGCTGCCATTTTGTAAATCCAGGCATTGTGCTTTTGCCATAGGCCTGCATTGTCTGTCTTGTATGCCTTTTCTTTTTTTTGTGAGTGGCCTGGCCATGTGGTGGCGGCCATTTTGTAGGACCACCAGCCACTGTGCTTTTGCCATAGGCCTCCAAGCTTGTGGCCTACTCTGCCAGTAGGCCCAGAGGTACTACTCATCATCAGTCATCATAGGTGCATGAAAGTTAAACAACTGTTTTTGTATTGTCTGTTGAATTTTAACATCATGTATTGCAATGGATGGCTTTGGATTGAATTGCAAACAGTGTTTTTTGGGGTGGAATATCAGTTTTTGGATGTGTTCAATAAATAGGGCCTTTCAGACAGTAGGTAACCCTAGTAGTTCAGTTTTGGCAACTCTGCACAGCGCAACAACGCAGACTTACTCTTTTTGTCTTCTTCGCGCGCTCAATCTGCGTGTTCACGCACGCGATAACAACTTTTTGTACAGATCGTGATGCCAAACACACCGAATTTGCAATCTGGCAAACACTATCTCTCGAGCTGAATTAAACCTTCTAGAACATTATGATTTGTTCGTTTTGCTACAAAAACTCCTCAGGTTGTCATTTGGCTGTAGTTTTTGGAGCATTTTTCTTTTTTTTAAATTTTTTTAAAAGAGGAAGGAAGTTCCCCTGAGACTCCAACTTCCTGTTCCTGTCCTTTGTATGTACTTTCTTGTTATTGTGGGTGGGCTTACCATGTGGGTGGTGGCCATTTTGTGAAGCCAAGCATTGTGCTTTTGCCATAGGCCTGCATTGTCTGTCTTCTCTTTCTTTTCATGTTCTTGTGGGTGGCCAGGCCATGTGGTGGTGGCCATTTTGTGGGACCATCCACTGTGCTTTGCCATAGGCCTCCAAACTTGTGGCCTAGTCTGCCAGTAGGCCCAGACTCCCAGAGGTACTCATCAGGGGTGCCTGAAGCAATTGTTTCTATGTTGTCTGGTGAATTTAGACATCACTTAGGGCATGGATGGCATTGGATGGCATTCCAAATTGTGGTTTTTGGGGTGTAGTTAACTTTTTGGGTGTGTGTTACATAAATGCCTTTGTTGCATTTGTATGTGTTGTTGTGTAACTTTCCAACCTTTTTAGCCATGCAGATTGTCTTTTTTGCATTAAAGCTGTGTTGTTTAACCCCTTCGCTGCTAGGCCTTTTCCCCTCCTGTGCTAAGCCTTTTTTTGGCGATTTGGGGTAGTGTGCGCTTAGGCCCCTGTAACTTTTTGGCCACATAAGGTATCCACGCCAAATTTGCGTCCTTTTCTTCCAACATCATGTGGATTCTAAAGGTGCCCAGGGTTTGTGGATTACCTTGGAGGGGTCCCAGAAATTAACCAAAATATAGTGAAATTTTTGTTTTTTTCAGAAAAATGGGAAAACGGGCTGCAAATGAAAGCCTCTGGGTTTTTCCCTGCAAATAGTATCAAAAAAGGGTTCGTGGGGATAACATCTCCATTTTCTCAGCTTTTAGGGAATGATAGGCTTTTGTCAGAGACCCAACATTTTTCACACAATTTTGGCATTTTTCTGGGACATAGCCTATTTTTGCTATTTTTAGAGCTTTTCACTACCTTCCAGTTAATGGTAGAAATGAGTATGAAAGCAATAAGGGATCCTGGAGAGCTATACATTTTCGGAAAGTAGACAAAATTCTGAATTCGAAATGGGGTCATTTGTCCAAATCCATGAAGGTTTCTTTATATAAACTATCAGTTAAATATTGGAATAATTGAAAATTTGTTGAAAAAAACAGCCTTTTGTATCAACATTTTCACCTATAACTTTTTCTAATTTTGACAGTTCTTGGAAAGCAATATACCGTTACATCCGTTAGACCTTCCTGATTGTGGGGATATATAGGACTTGTAGTTTCACCCAGAACCCGACGAACCCAGATCCAAAAACTGAGCAGCAACTTGCAATGGAATTTTTTCATTTACTGGGTATAGAGCACTTTTTTTTGGAAAATGTATACATGGGAAAATCTGTATGAAAGACACCTATGTATTTCTGAATTGGGTACAAATTATAGAGTTCAGAAGCAGTATATAATTGCACATTTTCAAAATTGGGAATACTCATACTAGCCTGAGAATTATTGGTCATTTTTCAAAAAGATTTTTTTTTACACAATGTCTTTCATTGAAAGGGAGCAATGCATGAAAGCTCAATTGGTAATAACAATTGATTTACAAATCTGAATTACCCTAAGTCTCCCAATAAAAACGGTACCTCACTTGTGTGGATCGGCCTTGTGCCTGTGAATGGAAACGGCGCAAAATGCAACAAGGTCACACCTCAATTTTGCAGTTACAAATTGACCCTTTTATGGCAAAGTGCCTACCTGTAGTTTTTTCACCCTAGCTCTGCCGGCACCTAGGGAAACGTAGCAAACCTATACATTTTTGAAAATTAGACACCCAGGGGAATTCAGGATGGGGTGACTCGACTGCCTACCACCAGGTATTGTTACCCAGAATCCCTTGCAAAGCTAAGAATTTGACAAAAAAAACAAATTTTCCTCACATTTCTGTGGTGGAATGTTCTGGAATCTGCGTGGATCAACAAATTGCCACCCACCCAGCGTTCCCCCAGGCCTCCCAAAAAAATGGTACCTCACGTGCGTGGGTAGGCATAGTGGCTGCGACACGAAACAGCGCAAAACGCAACGTGGTCGCACCTCAATTTCCCAGTGAAATCTTGCGCTTTTTGGACAAAGAGACTACCTTTTGTTTTTGAGCCCTAGCTCTGCCAGCACCTACGGAAACCTAGCAAACCTATACATTTTTGAAAAGTAGACAACCAGGGGAACTCAGGATGGGGTGACTCGACTGCCTACCACCAGGTTTTGTTACCCAGAATCCCTTGCAAAGCTAAGAATTTGACAAAAAAAAAAATTTTCCTCACATTTCTGTGGTGGAAAGTGCTGGAATCTGTGTGGATCAACAAATTTCCACCCACCCAGCGTTACCCCAGGTCTCCCGAAAACAATGGTACCTTACTTGCGTGGGTAGGCATAGTGGCTGCGACATGAAACAGCGCAAAACGCAA
This sequence comes from Lissotriton helveticus, assembly GCF_964261635.1. Lineage (NCBI taxonomy): Eukaryota > Metazoa > Chordata > Amphibia > Caudata > Salamandridae > Lissotriton > Lissotriton helveticus. The sequence goes on from NC_136067.1 coordinate 1,536,517,632, forward strand.
CGTGGTCGCACCTCAATTTCCCAGTGAAATCTTGCCCTTTTTGGACAAAGAGACTACCTTTTGTTTTTGAGCCCTAGCTCTGCCAGCAACTAGGGAAACCTAGCAAACCTATACATTTTTAAAACTAGACACCCAAGGGAATTCAGGATGGGGTGACTCGACTGCCTACCACCAGGTTTTGTTACCCAGAATCCCATGCAAAGCTAAGAATTTGACCAAAAAAAACACATTTTCCTCACATTTCTGTGGTGGAAAGTTCTGGAATCTGTGTGGATCAACAAATTTCCACCCACCCAGCGTTCCCCCAGGTCTCCCGAAAAAATGGTACCTCACTTGCGTTGTTAGGCATAGTGGCTGCGACATGAAACAGTGCAAAACGCAACGTGGTCGCACCTCAATTTTCCAGTGAAATCTTGCGCTTTTTGGACAAAGAGACTACCTTTTGGTTTTGAGCCTTAGCTCTGCCAGCACCTAGGGAAACCTAGCAAACCTATACATTTTTGAAAAGTAGACACCCAGGGGAATTCAGGATGGGGTGACTCGACTGCCTACTGCTTTAAACAAACGGTCACAATCAGGGTGATCGCGTGGCAACGCTAAACCATTATCAACAAAATACATCATCCGAAGAAGAAGCATATACCGATCACGACTTATGACTGCTGGAAATAAAGCTGTTGCCATCAAGGGACTAGTGGACCAATATGAAGACATTGATGGCTTCCTTAGCAAGCCCATCAAAAAAGTTAATCCCAAAAACTTCTTCATCTCTTTAACATTTGTGGGAGTCCACCGGGTAGCTCTAGAATGGGGCTTAAGGCTGGCACTGTTGTCCCTCAAAAACTGTTCTGCATACAAATTAGTTTGCTCAACAATCTCTTGCAAAAACACATCGTCAAAAAACAACTGAAAAAAATGTATTGGCAGAAAATTCTCAGTATTCACTCTACACCCAGGAACACCAGTGAACTCTGGCAATGCCAGCTGCACTATGCCAGGGGGAACCCAGAGGCTATCCCTATCAACGGGGGGAGCAGCCACCCAAGCCTGCAGCCCAGAAGCCTCTTGCTGCTGTTCACCAATGGGAAGCCTAACAGCCACAGATACTTCTGGCTGCACAACACCAACAGAAAACATAGCATCCCCAGAGGGCTCTTCCTGCACTACACCAACGGGAAGCCTAGCAGCCCCAGATGCCTCTTGCTGCACTACACCAACAGGAAGACGAACAGCACCAGATGCCTCTTGGCGCACCACAGCAATGTGAAGCCTTTTGGGTGCAGGCTGCAGCCCACATGCCTCTTGCCGACTTAAAAAGAAAGGAAACCTTGCGGCCCTAGGCAGCAGCACAGACGCCTCTTGGCCCACTACCGGCACATCAAAGTCCTCCTCTACCATAGGCCCTTCATCAGCACTAGAAGAAGATTCATCATCCGATGATGATGATTCCATGCGAAGAGAAAACTCACTGCCTGAATCTTCTGCCCCTACCTCTGGGTCCGAATCGGACTCAGTTTCTGAACCATGGTCAGAGGAAGACTCAAAAAGCAAACCAAGAACCTGCTGAGCAGTAATCCTGTGACTAGCCATTATCCTTACAAAGCAAGAAGACTGCACACACAAGTGAACAACAACCTACACTGTGCAAAGTAAGAAGTAAACAAGGTAAGGCTTTCGCAAAAAGATCAATACAATCCAAAACAATTTCACTCTTACCAAATATAGCTACACTCACCAGCACCTACTCTGCTGAGACACAGCAAAAAGAAATGATATCCCACTAGAAAGAAAAAAAAAGACAGATTAGAAAACAAAGTGCACATCAAACACTAATGCTGAAAAAAAAAACACAGAGCCACACAAACTGCTATAAGTACAACCTTTTTCAAAAAGACAAACATCAAGGGAAAGTGGTAGAAAATACATTCACTTACCAAGCACAAGCAACTACACAAGCTGCAAAACCAGCAGTAACATACCCGCAACCTACAACAATCCAAACAGCAAAAGCCTGGAACAAGACAAAATAGAGAAGAAAAAAAAATTACTACCACATTTCACAAACAATATAACAATTAAAAAAACAACACACAAATTTGCCCCCCAAATTTACATTCGCCCAGATGGGCCATCAAATAGGGCTTAGACCTATTGAGATTAGATGAGGTTTAACATCAAGACACTGGATAATTTTTTGATTTTTTTTTACTGCCTGACCCCTTTGGCGCCAGTCAGTCTTTTGCTCCAACCAGTACCCCCATCACACAGGGGCAGTAAGGACATTCATACACCTTTTGTACGTGTGACACATACAAAACATTCACACCGCCAGCCGCCAGCGCCATTCAAGGGCCCATCACTTTCACACGCCCACATATCTGACACAGCAACTACACAAAATGATGGACCGCGTAGAGTGTCACCCAACTAGCAGTGTGTGTAGTGACCAACAGAAAGTAACTACTCACACACCGCCAGCCGAGCGCCAGTCCACCCACACCACCATCCAAGCACCAGACCATGCACACCGCCAGCCAAACACCACTCAGCGCACACCGACAGCCAAGTACCACTCCACACACACCGCCAGCCAAGCACCACTCCACGCACACCGCAAGCCAAGCGCCACTCCACACACACCGCCAGCCAAGCACCGCTCCACGCACACCATCCAGCCAAGTACCACTCCACACACACCGCAAGCCAAACACGACTCCACACACACCACCAGCCAAACACCACTCCGTGCACAGACAACCAAGTACCACTCCACGCACACCATCCAGCCAAGCGCCACTCCACACACACCGCCAGCCAAGCAGCACTCCGTGCACAGACAGCCAAGTACCACTGCACGCACACCATCCAGCCAAGCACCACTCCACACACACCGCCAGCCAAGCACCACTCCACGCACACCGCAAGCCAAGCGCCACTCCACACACACCGCCAGCCAAGCACCACTCCGTGCACAGACAGCCAAGTACCACTCCACGAACACCACCAGCCAAGCGCCACTCCACACACACCGCCAGCCAAGAAGCACTCCGTGCACAGACAGCCAAGTACCACTGCACGCACACCATCCAGCCAAGCGCCACTCCACACACACCGCCAGCCAAGCACCACTCCACGCACACCGAAAGCCAAACGCCACTCCACAAACACCGCCAGCCAAGCACCACTCTGTGCACAGACAGCCAAGTACCACTCCACGCACACCATCCAGCCAAGCGCCACTCCACACACACCGCCAGCCAAGCAGCACTCCGTGCACAGACAGCCAAGTACCACTGCATGCACACCATCCAGCCAAGCACCACTCCACACACACCGCCAGCCAAGCACCACTCCACGCACACCGCAAGCCAAGCGCCACTCCACACACACCGCCAGCCAAGCACCACTCCGTGCACAGACAGCCAAGTACCACTCCACGAACACCACCAGCCAAGCGCCACTCCACACACACCGCCAGCCAAGAAGCACTCCGTGCACAGACAGCCAAGTACCACTGCACGCACACCATCCAGCCAAGCGCCACTCCACACACACCGCCAGCCAAGCACCACTCCACGCACACCGAAAGCCAAACGCCACTCCACAAACACCGCCAGCCAAGCACCACTCTGTGCACAGACAGCCAAGTACCACTCCACGCACACCACCAGCCAAGCGCCACTCCACACACACCGCCAGCCAAGCACCACTCCACACACACCGCCAGCCAAGGCAGTAAGGACAAAAAAAGACCAACCGGCACCAAGGGAGGCGGACACTAAAAAACAAACAAAATTATAACCACCATTGGAACAAAACTCAAATCCTAGGGCCTGGTGGGCCAAAAAACAGGAGGCAAAACGTCAAAATAAACGGGCCGATTTGCTCCAAGGGGGGGCAGGAATTCAAAAACATAATTACTTGCCACCAGGAAGAGACCCTTGCCCAAGGGGTCGCTTCCTAAAAACTAAATTTAAATTCTCTGGTGCTAGTGGGCATTTTCTGCCCCCCTGGGGGCAAAACGGCAAAAAAAACGGGCCGATTTGCCCTCCAGGGTGGACAGAAAAACAAAAACACAATCATGGCCACCTGGAAGCGACCCTTACCCAAGGGGTCGCTTCCCAAAACAAACACATTGCCCCAACAAAAATCCTTGATGCTAGTGGGAAATTTTTGCCCCCCCCCTGGGGGCAAAACGGCCGAAAAACGGGCCGATTTGCCCCCAGGGGGGGCAGAAAAACGAAAAGTTAATGTGAGGCCACCTGGAAGCGACCCTTGCCCAAGGGGTCGCTTCCTAAAAGCTAAATTCAAAATCCTTGGTGCTAGTGGTCATTTTCTGCCCACCCTGGGGGGGACAGAAAATTGTAAACATAAAAAATGGCCACCAGGAAGCGACCCTTACCCAAGGGGTCGCTTCCAAAATAAACACAATGCCTTCCAAAAAAATCCCTGGTGCTAGTGGGGAATTTCTGCCCCCCCCTGGGGGCAAAACGGCCAAAAAAACGGGCCGATTTGCCCCCGGGGGGCAGAAAAACGAAAAGATAATTGCTGGCCACCTGGAAGCGACCCTTGCCCAAGGGGTTGCTTCCTGTAAACTAAATTTAAATCCCTGGTGCTAGTGGTGGGCATTTCCGCCGCACGATCGCGACGCTGTGCGCGATCGTGAGGCAGAAATGCCCTGCAAAGAGACATCAGGGGAGAGGAAAATCTCTTTCCTCTCCCCTGATGCCTCTTTGCGGCCCCAAGCCCCCCCAAGCACGAGAAACCTACCTTCTCTCCAGGCGCGCAGGAAGCAAATGGCTTCCCGAGCGCTGGGAATCCCTGATGATATCAGCGCGCGCTGTGCGCGCTGACGTCATCAGGGATTCCCATGGGGAGGGGCGGGGCGGCAGCGGAAACTCTTCCGCTGCCATCCCGGTACTTTGGGTCAAGATCGGAGACCCTCGGGGGGAGCGCCAGCGCTTCCCCCGAGGGTGGGGCATCAGCGCACGACCGGTGTGCGCCATGACGAGCCCAGCTCGTCATCAGCCCCGAAGGGGTTAACAGGCATCCTTTGTCTGGCCATATGTATAGGCCTGCTTGAGTTCATTGTTTTCTGGGCCTTGCCCTTGTGCTTCTGATGAGTGACCATGTGGCTGGGGGCCATTTTAAGGTGGTAGTTAGTAGTGTGCTGTTTTTGCCACATAGGCCTGTGTGTCTTTCCATTGTTCCTCGCGGCTTATTGCCTCCATCCCCATTGCCAGCTGCAGGTCTCTGATGCTGCATCCATCCCACATGATTCACAAATTAAGGCCAAACAGGTTCCACTACATTTGTATGTTTGCTCTTTTCTATTCTTACTCTTCCTGAGTGTACACAGTACACTAGTAGTAATTAAAATTAAAGCACAACAAATTCCACGTTTGACTGATGTTCTTCTGGCTTTTTTACTTTTAGGTGCACAAAAGACTGAGGAGGAGGTGTCTGTCATGGATGGATGTATGACATTACAACGCATGCTTTTACCACGCATGCCTTTACAACGCGGAATTTACAACGAATACCTTTACAACGCATAGTGCTTTGGGGCGCTCGATAGTGAATAGTTTAATTTACTATTCCAACTCCAGTCCCCGTGGATAGTAGGGAAGGTGTTGGATAGTAAATTAAATCTATTCCCTATCCTAGAGCGCCCCCCAGCGCAATGCGTTGTAAAGGTATTCGTTGTAAATACCGCATTGTAAAGGCATTGCGTGGTAAAAGTTGCGTTGTAAAGGATGTTTCCCATCTGTCATCATCCCCCGTTGTACTGCCAGACAGACGTCCTGCTGTTGTAAGTGACGTGACGTGTGGTGTGACCTGACCGCACATCTTTGCAACTTGTGCAACTGAGTGATGCTGACATCTGAAGAAGATGGGCCCAAAGAAAGCAGGTACCAGGTCCTCCAAGACCAAGAAAGTTGCTACAAAAAGGAACAGAAGAAGGAAGTGACACTTAAGTCTGGTGTTCCCCCCAACACCTTTTTTGGGAAACCAAAAATTACGCCTGCAGCAGCGGTGTCCGGGGGGCAAGCTGGAGGCAGCACCTCAGCATAAGTGGGCCCAACCCACCAACCCAGGCCCAAGCAGATGAGTGTGGAAGAGGTAGCCAGCCTAATGGTGGAAAGCAGTAATGCTGAGCCTGACCTAAACTTATCGCTATCTCAAAATAGTACACTATCAACACAGGAGGGAACATAGCAGATAAGTGGTCAACAACAAAAGCCGCAACCACCGCCGCAATAGTAGTTGTTGTTGTTCCCGAAGTAGGGGCTGTTCAGGAAATTGAGCCTCATGCAGAGGAAGAAGAAGAGGAAGCCACTCCTTCAGGAGATCCGTTGTCTTCCAAATCCCCAGCAAGCAAAAGGAGGGTTATTCCATCGAGTTCTTCGCCAAGCATCCCTTCTGATGATCGAGATGTCACTTGGGAGCCATAACAGCCAGGGCATGAGAGGGAGACACATCCCAAGACCAGGCTAGGGAAAAGGAAGGTTCCAGAAAGCCTTAGACTTATGGAGGTCGATGTAAACCAGCAGGATAATGATGATGAGCCAGTCATCACGAACATCACTCCCGGCCCGAGGACATGGAGACCAACATTAGTACCCTATCCAGAATGGGTGTGACTAGGGATGTAGCACGCATACCTCTAACACAGGTAACACCAACACGACCTTCAGCTTTGATATTTGCATTAGCAAAGGGCCAGCAGCGTCCTACATCCAGCAAAGGCACAACCTGAGCAGAAGTAGGTAGTGGTACTGCACAGCCACAGAGTCAAATTCAACACACACCCTCCAGTTCATCCGGCATTCGAAGTGGCACCTCCAGCAAGAGACAAAATTTAAGCTCCCCAGTGTGGGACTTCTTTACGGTTAGCGAAAAGGAGGAGAATATTGCTATATGCTCCATTTGTCATACCTCTGTTAGTCGTGGTAAGCTTGGTACAAACTATGGTACCAGAGTCCAAATTACCCATCTGAAAAAACACCAGGTAATCAACTGGGAGGACCACCTTCGTTGCACAAAAACTGGAGCCATTGCTGTTGGTGTGGATAAACGAGTAGAAGGTCCTCTCACGGTGGAACAGGAAGAAGAAAAAGAGGGAGACATTCTCTCTGGTAGTGGTACACAAAGTAGCCCTGTCACCAGCACTGCAGTGGTACCGCCCACATCCTCAGCAAGATCTCAGTGGCCAAGAGTAAGAGTCAGCTTGATACACCAAGGAGTACTGCAATGAAAAAAAGTGTGGCGTGAGCCTAACAGAAAGGAATACCACGCAGCCTACCATTCTTAGCATGTTTACTAGGCCGGAGGGGCAGTACGAATGCAACCACCCAATAGCACGTTTGTACAATGCGAAGCTGGCTAAAATGTTAGCCCTGGACCATCTCCCTTTTCTTTTTGTTGAAGGGGTGGGTTTTCTGGAATTTGTGACAACCATCTGCCCAAAATGGAAGGTTACCAGCCGCTACTATTTCGCTAGAGTTGCTGTTCCAGCACTACATCACGACGTGCTGGAATTGCTTGGAAAAGCCTTAAAACAGAGTGCTGTTCAGAGTATACACCTGACAACAGACATGTGGACCAGTTGCAAAGCCACTGATTACATGTGCATCACTGCACCGGATCTCTTTTTCGGGTATTAGAGAAAAGATATCTGCAGGTGTTGACACTGCTGAGATTTTTAATGACACTCGCAAACATGCAACTGTAGCCAATGTTGCTATGGAGAACTCTCATACTGCTGCAAACATTTTGGATGAGTTTAAGAGCAAGGTCTTTGAGTGGCTGCCACCAAGAGGGCTTAACATTGGTTTTGTTGCCACGGACAAAGGCAGTAATGTAGTTAAGGCCATGAAAGATGGTGGCTATTTCAGGGTCCCGTGTTTGGCACACTGTATTAACATTGTTGGTCAAGACTTTCTAAAAAATGAAAGCAAAGTTAGAAACTTACTAACCACCTGCAGAAGAATATGCACATATTTCAGCCATTCTTTTAAAGCCCGGGAGCAGCTGTGGGTCATTCAACGTGAGCATAAAATACCAGTCAAAGCACTCCTCCAGGAGGTGCCAACATGTTGGAACTCAACTTATTACATGCTTGATCGTCTGTTTGAGCAGTAAATGCCTCTTAATGCTTATGTCATGAAAAGAAGATTAGGGGATCCTACTGTGAAAGCCATGACCATTGAGATGGGCCAATGGGACCTCGTTAAATGCCTGACAGATATGCTACTTCCTTTTGAGGTCTTTACACGTGAAGTCAGCAGGGAGGACTGTACTATGGGCCAAGCTATCCCAATGACAAAGTAGACGCAAATTATTTGGCGGACGCCTTAGCCGTTCACTTATCTGAAAATACAAGGATTCAAAATGACATTGTGTCACATCGACATTACATTACTGCCACAATTTTGGATCCACGGTACAAATTATTTCTGAACAGTAATGCAGTAATTCCTTTTTCAGAAGTGGATGTTGCCAAGTACAAAACTTTGATAACTGAGGAAGCCACTGATTTAAAAAACGAACGGCTCTTATTTAGAGGCATGCCACCCCAGGACAGAACAAGTACTACAGGGCATCCAGAGTCAAGTTCTACTTCAGAGCCTGAGAGCAGTACGGTTGCCTCCCAGCAGTCACCAACACTACCATTAACATCAACAACAGCACCAACAGGGTCATCAGCCACATCAAAAAAAATGGTTACTGATTGGTTTCTAAAGAAAGGGTTTGGTAAGTCCACTGCTGATGCAAAGTCAAAAGAGGCCAAGCCAATCGGAGCACCCCGGAACATTGAGCGGATGGTCCAGGCCTATCTGGATGACACAACAGAGGTCTTCATGGAGCAAATCCCATTGGTGTATTGGTATGGAAAAAAAAGCCAATGGCCAGTGCTTTGCAGGCTGGCGATAAAGTATCTGGCTTGCACTGTCAAAAGTGTCTCTTCTGAGCGTGTTTTCAGTGCTGCTGGTGCCATTGTTACTGTGAAAAGGACCAGTCTATCGCCAAAAGTGTGAAGAGGTTAACCATGATCAAAATGCATCAGCACTTCATACCACCGGAGTACAAAATACGTGAATCACAGCAGGAAGAGGAGAGCGACTTCAAAGACATAAATAGTGGGTTACATGACCTATTTCTGTCCGAACCACCAGAGTTTGGGGACGAGCTCCTCTTCCCTGATAACTAGGCTTTCAAATTGTTATTTTCTTCCTTCCTTTATTTGTGTGTGTATTTGTCTTTCTGGTACAAATCAAATCACAACAAATCCATCACCACCGTCTCCTATTTTTATTTCCCTATTGGAGTTGCATGTCTGTGCATTTACCTGTCCACCCCACTGCTCAGAGTCCTGCTCCATATTCCTGACTCACCCTAAATACATTTCCATCGAGCCAGAAATTGGATGGAGATGGAGAATAGTACAATGAATATTGCCTCTAACAGTCTCTCCATAAGAAGTGAAACGTACGTGGCTATAGCTATCTTCTGTTTTGTTTCCGAGCCAAAACTCATCACTGTCCTAAGGCTCCCGCCTCTGTCTGCATGCATCCACAACTCTTCACTGTCAGAACTTGAGCAGGCATCCAAAAGTAAACTCATCCCTGTCAGAAGGCTAGGCATCTGATCTGACAGCCAAAGAGAAGAGCAAGACAGGTAATGATTAATGAATGATACCATGCATTGCATTGGATGCTTGCTGACTGTGAGTGAATGTGCTTGAAGTTGAACTATACTAATTAATCTACCAAGTAAAAGTGACTCAAGTGACAGTCAATGTTTCCTTGTTGTTTAATAACCACATTGTACTCCTACTACTGCAGGTGCAGGCCAATATCAGTTGAATTTTTTTAATATGGACTATGGATGGACTTAATTGGAGTCACTCACTACAGACTGAGTTGATGTTGGACAACACGTACACGTACCACACCATGATGATGACCATACTATCTTTGCACGCAGTCAGTCAGTTGGATCGGAGATGATTGATGGAATAACTGCTTTTCATGAACTGGCATAAAAGGTAAACACAACAATTCAACAAGAACCACAGCAGACCTAGGTTACATGTCGGTGTAGTTGAGTGTAGTGGTATGACTGGCAGTGGCGCATTGATTTAGTCACTTGATTTGGAAAATGCTAGTTTGCTGTATATGCCTTTTGTCTGGCTCTGTCAACATTTAAGGTAAATGGAGGTTGGGTCACGGCCCGGTACCGGGGGCCTGTTCTGTGCTGGCTCCTGTCCTGTTGTTGTAGCTTAATGCTGTGTAAATAGAGTAGACACAATGTATCCAAGCCGCCTCAGTCTGAAAGTGTTCTCGCTCAAGAGTCTTGTCTTCTTGCACTCCACCGTAATTGATGCTTTTTTTTAATTCATTTATTTTTCAATACTCCTTTTGTGTTTCCATCTACACTTACAGGCCGGCCTTTACCCAGTGCTATTATACTGGGAGCAACAACTCACACTTACCTTACCAATCCGCATCAGCCAGGCAGTGGCACCCAAGAATGATATGCAGAGTGTCCATGAAAGGGAGGACCAAGATGAATGACGAGATGCAAAGTAACTTTAGTATCATTCATCATTCATCCTTTAAATAATTGTATTCCTTTTTTCTCTTCAATCATTACGACTGTGTGTTGTTGTGTTGTTGTTTGTTTGCTAATTGATCCCTACAACTATTTTTTAATTTTCTTGGCTAGCATTAAAAGTAAGCCCGGTACAGTATGTAATTTGGGTCTCTCTGAGGGCATACAGGCAAGGCAAATTTCATATAATACTGCTGCCCTGTACTGTCTAATTGTGTAGTAGTAGTTAGTAAGTACTACTCATTAACCATCAAGTTATCTTCATCATGCATGCAGTGCCTTTTTCTCCCATTATAGATCTATTGGATAGTGGATTATGGTCGTCTTCCAAGATTGTGTTTTTCTTTTGTTGTGTCAATGCGTACTGTTTTTCTTTGTCAAACCTTTCCCCAAACCCCCCTTCTCATCAATTCATGAAACCCTAACCCTCTTCCCCAGGCTGTGTGATTTATATTGAGGTGTGATGTAACTACATTAAATGTATACCAACAATTGATCACACGCTTGCTGGGGCAGATGTGGTGAAAGCAACACCAATTCAATTTCAAGGCAGGGCGAGGATCTTCTTCTTTCTTGCCCACCCATGCTCAGTCTATGTACAAGCCAATTTTTTTTCCAATGGGACCCACCTAATACATCATAATTAATTGCTGGCATTGATTAATTTCATCATCAAATTCAACATACTACCACACAGCAGTAAAGTTTACGAATAACAATTGCGTTAAGTCACTCACTCGACACAACTACAGTTTATTATAACTTCTTAACATCTTGTACTAGGCTCTCCCCGCCACCATTATGTTTTATTTTTTTACTTTAGCAGTTGAAATATTGTTTGTTTGGCAGTCTTCTTCTGTACTGTACTTTACTTCGTTCTACTACTCCTCCCACAGTCTCTCTCAGACAAGTGACCGTCTCTTTTTTTGTTTGCAAATGCTAGTGCCAGTGTCTACTACTACCACCACAACCATGGCATCTTCTCCGTTCTCTTTGGAAACCATGCAACCATTACTGTGCTGAACTTAATCATCATCAATCACAGGTAAGATAAGTTTGGTGGGAGGTATTATGGACTAGGAGGAGAGACTGACAGTACTAGTAGGACAAATATGACTCAGTGAGGGGTACCGCATCTATCTGTTTGTGTGTTACAAAATTGGCAGATTATTTAAATCCAACCCTGGCTTCTGCCCTGCAGCAGCAAGGAAACCATGTGACGTAAATACATTCGTAAAACAGTAACCCCTCCACAAAACATTAACATTGTATGTGTAAGTATAAATAAATATAATGTATTAACCTAACAAAAATAAACTATCCCACATCTGACCCACCTCTTTCTAACCTCAACCAATGTCCAAAACTAAAAAAGTCCAAACAATGTCCATAAACCCCAACACACAATTCCCACACACCAACAAAAGTAATAAAAAAGGGGCAATTCAACGGGGTCCATAGTTCTAGATTCGGGGGGCTTTAAGGTGTTTGTCCACCATGATCTTAACCCGCTCCTCTAGCTGTGCCACCCGGCGGAGACTCTTGCGGCAAAATGCCCTGCCGTTGCACTTGCATCCAGGGTGGGGGGGAAGCAGTGCTTGCAAATGTGCAGCAGTGGGCGGCTGCCTGACTGCGGCGCCATACCACTAGAGGCGGGGCCTGGCTGGGGACCGAGGCTTTGGAGGAGGCGGCAGCTGCTGCCGCCTCCGTCTCCTCTTCCTCCTCCTCTGCCTGAGCCACCAGCCGATGGTACTCTTGGCAGATGGCCTCCAGTTTCTGGCACCGGGCCCTGGCTGCCAACTCCTTCCACGTGGGTTTTTCATGGGAAGGAGGATCTATATCAAGAAAGAAAAAGAATTGTAACCAATACTCTTTCAAAACAGTAACACAAAATTAATTCAACACATAGTGGCACAGTAGCACTAGCAAGCGCAGTACATAACATTTGTGGTAAGTATCTATCCTCCCACTTCCTCGGCCTCTAATACTTGTTGGAGTTGTTCAGGCATTATACTAGCACTATGGACTCCAGTACACAGAACACCAGTCTTTTTCTTATCTCTAGTTTAGCTAAATTACATAACCTTTTCGTAGCCGGCATGCCAGCTCAGACAGCTAAGCTTGCACCCAAGACAAATATACGAGTCATGACTCAGACTACCGTTACTTTTATTTACTACTGTCTGCAGATGGGGAAGCTCGTATTTTTCTATTACGGGTGGCACTGGCCATACTCTCTCTGTTACATGAAGGGGAATTACTCAATTTCACTTTCACTCTGCCCTGGCTACTACAAAAAGGCAGATTAATATTATATATCTGATCCAATGATCATTGCTTATATATGGAACAACGACATAACGTCAGTACAGTAGGGGTCAGTAGTGGGAGTGCTCGCGGGTGGTGAAATGGGGAGGGGGAGGGGCAGGGTGGGGGGTAGTAAACTATGGATTGTGTAAAATTACTGGTAGGTAAACATATAAATAAATAAAACAAATTTCGTTGCGCGCACTGCATCATAATCCATAGTTTATTACCCCCCACCCTGCCCCACCCCCTCCCCACATCACCGCCTGCCAGCACTCCCACCACTGATCGCTACTGCATAAGGTACTTTGTTCATTGATTGTGTAACCAACTGATAGCCCACCCTTTGCAGGCTGTCTGACACAATCGAAAATAAATTAACATAGGTAGGGTGAGGTCCTTGGAGTCAGAGGAAGGCGAGTGATAATATATATATGATGTGCTTGCAAACTACTGAGTCAACTGTATTCTGAAACTACTACTTATATATTCCCCTCCGCTTTGCTACTCTTGTGCAGTTTCTTTTACATTCTCTTCAATACGATTCATACTCTTCAATTCGATACTCTGCATCCAGTGACAGTCTCCACCTATGCTGTGTATGATGAATACATCCAGACATCCATCCATTAAAAGTAAATGTCTATCATTCTTTTTTATATATCTCTTGCCAAGCCTTAGTTGTTTTCACCAACAACCACCCATGCATCCACTCCTTCCTTGCTTGCCTTGGCTTTGAATTTGACCCATAAACCCGGCTGATGATTCTTGCTTTCTAGTATCCACCCATACTGTGTCGCCCATTCACCCAGGCAGGCATCTTCTTTCACCTTCCACCCATCCTTCAAAAACCCATGCATCTGATCTGATTACTATCAGCCACCTTTGCATGCTTCCAACTTATCCAGTTATTTCACATCTCGCCCGTCCTTCCAACTTCAACCCTTCTTTCCCTTTTTGTTCAACACATCCATCAAGGTCATCTGATCTGACTTTTAGTCTTCTCCATAAAACTTTCACAGCTGAGTTGGAGTCAGATAGAAGAGGTCATTGGTTACTCAACTCACGCTGCTGATGCTATTGCTAATGCATTGCTAATGCTAAGTAAAGGGTGTCTTCTTCAACTGTTATATAATGTTCACTACAACTTCATACTTAATAAGTCTCACAGTACAGTGAGCGAAGTGAGCACCCTTCCAGCTAGTAGTAATGTCAATAAGTAATGAATATAACTTACCACCGCCCGCCTCTACTGTTATTTGCTCCCCCTTGTTGCTCCTGCAGGTGTGGCATCTTCTCCTGCCCCCTCCGGAATGGCCGCATCGGCATCAACGCTGGCCCCGCTGGCACTGGTGGTTGGTACTGGTAGTATGCCTAGAAAAAAAATAACACATTTTTAGATGCCTCTACACCTCCCCCTATTTTATTCGTTTTCACTAGGAAGATTGAAAAAGCAGTTAATAGTACAACATGTATAACATACATCATCACTAGTCCAAATCGGGTACTAGAGTAGAGTCAGACATTAGTAGTGTTGTGGTCCCTAGGGTCATCTCTAGTCCTACTCTACTCTTTAGAAAGTTAGCCTGAGCCATGTAACCATTTTAGATTCATGTCTACTCTTTAGCGCATGTTACCTCACAGCTTGTTGTGCAGTAAGACGCCTTTGAGGCCACATGAGTGTTGCGTACAAGTGAAGAGGTCCAAAAACAAGCCACTTTATTTTATGGAGTTCGGTTAGTCCGTATTGCTTAGCCATAACATGTTAGACTTTTTGGCATGACTGCGAAATGCCTGCATAATTGCACTATACTGTGTGCACCATTTATCTCATAATAGGCATAAGATTCCCTTCTACAAACCAGTGATTTGCAGAGCGTATAATGCATGTAGCCTGTATTTCTACGTTCTATGGTGAGGGGTCTCCCAGAATTCACACAGATCTTTTGTCTTCTATCATGCACTTGTAACAAATGTTTAATGTTTTAATCTTATGCATTTTGCTGTTGGAGCTGGCTGTAGTAATTTCATAGAACAACGCACAGAGCTTGTTATTTGAAAATAAATAAATCTTTTGAACTTACACATAGACTCTGTGGTATTTGGTGTGGTGGGGTTGACTTACACGAGTGAGTGAGCAAAAGGGTGCTATGTTCTGGGTTGTGTAATCATTGGGTATCTTCGTGTGGGGGTTGCGGACCTACTGAGACACTATAGCTAGTCGGTCAGGGGATTGTGGGTTCTGACTGAGGTGAGAGTAAGGTCCAACCCCCCATCACCAACATCCTATTTTCTTGTGCATAGTTATGTATGTGGCTGTGCAGAATCCCCACAACAGAAGTAGTATGTACTATCCTAACAAAAATACTAGTCAAATATCTGGTTGGGCATTTTGTTGGTGGGAATTGTCAAAGCCTCAAGATTAAAGAGGACAACCCAAAGGACAGGACCCAGTGGCTAGAGCTATTGATCAATCAGAGTTTTATTCAAACCTTAATAAAGAGTGGCCAACTGGGCAATCTTTGCTACAGACAGACTAATAGTAGTAGTACAGAGCTTCATAGCAGAGGCAGTTAGAAGGAACTTAGAGGCAGGGATAACCAGAATTTGGAAACAAATAGTCAAGGTCAAAGAAGCTTATGTATAAAATAGAATTAGGAAGTGGAACCATAATTAATAGTTCGGAACAAATACGGTGCAGTAAAAGTTAGGGAAATATAGTTGTTAGTATTAACCACTGGAAGATTTACTGGGGCCAGCAGCAGGGCCCTCAGTAGAGGAGCGGTCCTCTGGGGTTGTCTCGCCGGCTTGGACCCCGTTTTCTTGCCCCTGGGTGGTGCTGATCATGTAAGATATAATAAAGAAAGAGACAAACATTAATGAGTGGTGTGAAACAAATAAATCATTTAAAAACATGCTCAAAAACATTTTAGGAAACAACAATTGCAATAAAATTGACCTATCTAATCTGATCTACTACTGGCTTGCAGGATTCACGGACCGTCTACTTATTTATGAACACTAATCCAATGTTCCATAATCATTCTGATTCCAGAATACTAACAAAGCCTAAGTACCACCTGACCTAGACCACCTATTCCAGATGGGCCAATTGTTCAGTAAGTTGCATTTCCATTTTTTTGCCTTCAAAAATGCATAGATGAGATGGAGGACACATGCATACATTTGTGCATACACCAAATTGTTGGTTGGTTGCATCTGATGTTGTTCTACTACTGACTGACACTGCTAAGCCTACCACTCACTAAACAAACTACAAAAGGTTCTACGGAGGACTGGGGTAAGCAGCACTCAGTGACAGAGGAGGCGTCACGCAGACCGTAAAAAAATTACGAACTAATACTAACTAAACCTAGTATCCATCCACCACTATTTCACAGGAGGACAATGGAAAGACTAAAGTCTCTCTAGCAATAGCATTACCTAACTTCAGTTGTCTAAAGTAAACCCTTACATTAATCAGCCCAAGCTAGCGCAAAGTTGCAAACAAGTAAGAGTAGCGCCGAGCACCTGTGTCCTACAATCACAGAAGATTTTGAAACATAATTTACCTGCAATATAAACGGCAGTAATCTTGTTATTCGTCAAAAAATCATACACAATAATTATACTACTATATATTAGCTACTCACCAAGCCCCACAACCTCGACAACTAGCAGGTCCAACAGGTCCTGCTCCCGGTCCAGGATGTCTGACCACCGGTGGGCCAGCTGGTTATGGGTGCGCCGGACCCCTGAGTAGCGAAACACTGCCTGGCGCACATTCGACCACCGATGGTGGCGCTCCTGGGTAGGGTACCTGGAGCCTGGCCTGCTGCCAAGGTCAAAGGGAGGTGGCGCTGGATAAAAAAAACAAGGGCGGCCACCTCCGCCTCACCAAAAAGCTGCCGGGCCTGCACCCCTGCAGGGTCCATTCTGCCGAAAGGCAGGTGGCTCTTGGACACAGGCGCCTTGCCCTTGGAGCCAGTAGTGCTGCTACCCTTGGCCATGGTTCTGGGGTGTGTAGGAGATGGAAAAGAAAAGTTAGAAGGAAAGAATAGAGTTAGAGAGAAGAGGTCGGAGCTTAAAGAAAGAAGTAATATAAAACAGTGGAAAAGTTAAAAAAAACACAGTAAAAGTAGAAATAAAATGCAAAATATAAACTTAGAGACAGAGAGAGATTGATGATAAATAAAAAAAAGTCAGAAAAACAGTGTAAAAAACTAAGGATTGCAAAGATTGAGGGAGGATAGAAAACTAGGCCCAGAACCGTAGCATAGAGTGAAAAACAAGATGGCCACGCCCATCGTGACCACAGGGGGAAGTTTTTGCTATATTTCTCCGCGAGCACGCACTAATCATCGCAAACAAGTAAATTGCGTTTCCAAACATGACATGCGCATCGCGAACATGCTATACATGACCCGGAACAGGAAATAAGGCATCGCGAGCGGGTGGGACAATTGAAAAACAAGATGGCCGCTCCCATAGGCGACCGCATGGGTAAGTTCACAAGATACTATCCCCGAGCACGCAAACAGCACCCCGAACACGCACAACATGCTCCCAAACAAGAACAACGCATCGGGAACGGGCGCGACAATCAACTACTCACGCTCGCGAACCTCTGCGTAGCTCGCGTAGTGCAATAACATCTTTGCGTAGCTTCGCATAGCGCGACTACGCGAACTACGCCCAGGGTTAGGAATTCCACAGTTATAGTTACCTGGGCTATCTACAACTTATGTCTCCGCAATGCACTGCTTATGACCTCACATATTACATCATTTATGACATGGTCAATAACATCACTGATGACATCATCAAGTGACTGTAAGTTTTTTAAGAGATTTTGGGTGCTATATATATTAACCTAGTACAAAAGTTAAATGTGTATACTAGGTGCACTACCACTGAGTGCTAGTACTTCTAACATATATCATCTGAGTGGCTATGTGACTGTATGTATCCTTGTGTGTATGGGTGTGTGAGTTGCTGTATGGGTGAATGGGATGGTGTGTGAATGGCTGTATTGGTGAGTGAGTGGGTGTGTCAGTGGCTGTGCGGGTGAGTGAGTGGCGGTGTGATCAACTCTATGGGTGGGGAACTGGGTGTATAGTTACTGTAAGAATAGCTGTATGGGTGAGTGAGCAGATGTGTGAGTGCTTGTATGGATGTGTGAATGGGTATATAAGTGATTGTGTAGGTGTCTGAGTATGTGAGTGCTTGTATGGGTCAGTGAGTTGCTGTGTTGAGAAACTGTATGGGTGAGTGAGTGGGTGTGAAGGTGACTGTGTAAGTGAATGTGTGTGTGTGTACCAGTGTGTCAATAGCCAATGTTCTAGATCCCTATGGAAAAATAACTTTCAATGTTCTCTTTATCTTCTGTGTTCAACTCATTAACTTTTAAAATAATAGGTAGATAAAATAAATACAATTTTCTTTAGCTCAACAAGAAGAAGCAGAAATATTGAAATATCTGTTTAAACATCTGAAACATGAGCATTACAATGTTTTTGTCTTTTTTCAGTCAATCAAGATATGGAAAACCAACAACAAGTACAATATGTAAAATCCAAACAAAGAATACCGTCTTCTAAAATATGGTGGGTACATTTATTGTAAGCTGAAACTTACTTAGCCCCGGAACCATTGGAGATGTGTTGACTATTTCTCCTCCCCTTGTAAAGTAATGGCAGAGTACTTATGCTTTGAAAGATCGTTGAAAGAACTACTGAGCATAACTACTCTGCCTCTTCAATGGAGTTATACATTAGAGAACATATACAGCATATAACAACACTTGGTGCAACCTCCAGAGAACCCTGTGGCTCAGTACTGAGAGAGGTGGCTGAAAGCATCCCCGTGCCATGTTGCTAGCAGTATGCCTATACCCTATACTTTTGAAAAATGGTACAAAGACAAAAACAGGTAAGTAACTACAACTAAGAATCCCTCAAACACTTTCTGATATTAACATTCCCTCTGAACTAACAGAATTCCTTAACAAATAACCTTTCCTGCTCTATGATAACAAGCATGATCAAAAGCATATACTAATCATTGCAACCCTATATAACAGCGTAACACTTGAAAATAGTGAAATTTGGATGATGGATGGTACGTTTATTTAAACCCCCCATCCATTCCCCAAAATTACATTATACATGCTGACATATATAACACTACTATAGCACTAAGTATAGTTGACTTTGAGTTATAAAGGATACAGAAATATTATTAAGATGTATCCAAATACACAAATCCAGGCATATTAGAAACAAATTTAAAAAACATTCGTAGCTGAGGATTACATGTCTAGTAGCAAACTGCAGTTTGAGCTAAGGAAACTAGCAGTTTTTTGCCTCCTGAATGTGTAGATGACATATATACATCAACTGTGCAATCAGAGTACACATATCAAAGATAATTCAGTACCACTCTTAATTCACTTTGCAGAGACATGGATTGAACATCTAAACAGGTCGGAGAAAACCACGATTTCCAATTGAATGCTGGAATTCCTGCTGAGAGGAAGACAAAAAATGACAAAAGGGTTGGCATATTTCTTTTAAAACTTCCATTTGTAGATATCACCCAAACCAGTATTATTTCCTGGAAATAAATGTAGAGCTACAATCATTGACAGGCAGTCTGATCCCTCAAATTTCAAAAAGAAGCAGAGAAATGTCTAAAATACTATTCCCCAAAATACAATAGTTTTCACTGTTTAGTGCTTCAGATTACCTTGACAATATTGCGTACATATTATTATATTATCAAGGATAATAAATAATAAAAAGCATTACTCATCTGTTTTCAAAACTTATTGAAATTTAATTGCCATTGTTCTATTTTTTTTTTATGCATTAAAAAGACTTGGTGTTGTCTTCAGTCTTCAGCTTTTGATGAATATGTCTATTCACCAAGAGTCTCCAGTAATCCAACTATTCAATACAGATAACCATAACTGACAACTTGTAAAAATAAAGTAAAATAAAATTACAAATATTAACGCAAAGCTAATTCCACAATGATATTTTCTTTGTTCCATGACATCTCTGAATTGAATTCACACTAATGTCCCAACATGAAGAATTATTTAAAAAAAAAATCTTTTAAAATAGGAGGGGAACAATCCTTTAAACCTCTCTTTTTTTCTAAGTCTCTGTTGTATTTTCATAAAAAAATACGAAAAATTTAAAGTTGTCTTTTTTTGTTTTTGTTACAAAACAAAAAATAAATCATTTTGGAGTTTTTTTTATTTAATGAAAAAAGACAACCCACCCCATGTGCAATTATGAACACAACCTGTATGGAGGTGTAAAAGTGGTTAAAATACAAAATACATTATATATTTTAATTTAACAATTAACTACCTTCCTATCTCACTCCTTTTTTCCATACATTTCCTAACCTTTATGTTATTTTAAGTAAATTGGATTGCTCTTACGTGATCGCATCTCGTCTATGCTTCCAATCTCGACCGCAATGCTCCATCAACTGTAGAAATAGACTCACAATCAAGAACATCAGTCTGAAAAGTGAAAAAAGGACAATTTGCATAATTGAAATGCATAGGAAATTGTGGAAAATTAATTAACTACATTTTTAATATTACTAAATACTGAAATATATGTTCATTAAAATGATTAAAAAACAATATTTATTCAAAAGCAACTAATTAAAAAATACTATAAAAATAATAGTTTTGTGCTTTTAATAGTTTATATATTTGTTAATGTTTACATTATAATTATTTATCATTATATATCTTTAAAAATAATACTTTTATGTAATTTAATTTTTAAACCATTTGTCTAGCTTTTGCATTTCTGTTTTCATTTTCTGAGAATATGTAATTTTATTTGTATTCAATTTTCACAACCCAGGTATTTCAATTGGTACCTGAATATTAATACAATTGCCCACCACCCATTCCCCCTAGATCCCTTACATCCTGTGCCTAAATGATTATTTTGCAAATTTCCATTAACTAAATTTTACAATTTAAATAAGTTTAAAATAATTTGCATGATTATTACACAAGTTTTTTAAATAACACCTGAGCATTAATACACTTTCCCATAAATAACCCCTATATCCCTGACAACCCACTCCTAAAAATAATTTGCATATTTTAATCAAATATGCAATTGTATTGTAATGTAAATCATTTTAGAATAATTTACATAGTTATTACACAAGTATTTTAAGTAATACCTGAGTATTAATCCACTTCTCCACTCCTAAATGTCTTATATCCCGCACCTAAAATATATTTTTCATATTTTAGTCAAATATGAATTGTAATTTGAATAATTTTATAATAATTTACATAATTATTACACACATATGTTTATTAATACCCGAGTATTAATGTAGTGCCTCATCCATTCCCTTTATATCACTTACACCCCACACTGAAAAAAAGTTTGTATATTTAAAGCACTATACATTGCAAAGAAAAAAATCATGTTTATTTTCAAACTTTTAAAATTAAATAAATTAAGAGTGAATTTGATACAAATTATTTACGCAATATCATGACATGTACTTACTTATATTTACCTATACTTAGCATTATGTATGGTAAAGTTATACTTAAAGGCAAGTGTGGTAAAGTCATGGCACGTCTGGTAAAGAGCTATGCCTGGTAAAGTCTGTAGAAAATGCACTTCATGGGAAAGATTGCGTGGGAAAGACTGTTTCCTTTTAGGAGTCTTGGCAATAACTCTTTTTGCCTGACAAATTAAGGTTCTGTGGAATTCACCAACAGTAAATGGTGGTGTCGCCCAACAATGCTGAATAGTACTCTTGGGACTTACTTAGAGGCTGGTGGATCTCAGGGACAACTGTTTATAGCCCACGATACACCACTGACATTTAGACCAAAAAAACGTAGACTGTGTATGTCTTGCACTGCCCATCCTATAATACCAAATTAGTATGGGGACCTGGTGCTGTGAGAATATATATGCAGAGCTGATGCAATGAGAATCTAGGGTCTGACTGGCATGTAGTAGACCCATTCAAATCCGGCGCTGTCCATCCACCAGTTGTAACAGGCAGGAGTAACATTGTAGCTGTTTGAAAGGCCTTCATTCTAGAATAATATTTGTTCCCTCTGCATTCAGACACATCTAACTAGGAGACCAGCAACAGGATGAAAAATGAGATACTATGCAAATATCCAACTCATAGTGACTTGCTTCAGCGGGGATTCTTAAATATCAAACGTTGGCTATATTCATCATACAAACCCTGCCACTGGTCATATGGACCTTTTTTCCTTGACAAGGTTAGGGTTCTTGGAGCAGACATTTACATTAATTTCCATAATTAGTAAAGACTCCACAAGAAACAACAAGACCTGCTGGTTGTGTCTTGGTGCCTATTTATTTTGCATCTTGATTTGCGTGTATACACTTGAATTTGGATGATTATGTCTTAAAGTTTATGATTTAATTGAATTGTATATAAGTGTATTTCTTAGAACATTAGGGAATGCTCTTTATTTTGTAGCAGACCTAGTACTTCACCAAATGGTGTATTGACCCTCCAGATTGTGTGGGGTACCTAGTTTGAATGTTTGAACGTAAGCTGTTTGATTGTGATATGTCTGAAGAGTAATGAGTGATGGTATGTATGAGGTTTTATTCCACTTTTGTGTCCTGAGTTCCATTGTTGTCATAAAATATTGTTTGAATTGCCGTATTAATTTAAAAATTGTGTACAAGTGAAATATTCTTGAATAAACAGCTATTTATTAGCACATACAAGTATTGAACCGTGGTCTGTACTTGGGTTATCAATTTTTGTTTTAAATGAGTATCAGTATTGGTATTCCTCTTCTGTTGTTTAACTTCTAAAAGTGGCATTTCTCCACAGTCACCATACATCTGCGCACACCATTGTGCAGCATTTATTCTCACGGGTTTGCACATACTAAACTTGCCCCTGCACTCCTCTCATACCAGGAATTACCAGGGACACACATATCCCCTATGTATTCCTATGGGAGGGCAGGCCAATCTCACCACATGCACTCGGAGTGCGTACGCACTTCACACTGGGACACAGTGCTAAAGTGCATAGAGGCCAAAAACTACTAATATCAGGTCACAGAAAAGGCAAAAAGTTTAGGGGTGAACCTGCTAAAAGGGCCAAGTCCAACAAAATGACACATGACAGGAACCAAAATTACACAAAGAATACAAACTATACAGAAAGCATGTTCCACAAAGGAAAACACCGAATCTATATTAAAGAATAGCCCGGAAACAGCAATTTTCTTAGGCAAATAAAGTAAGATGTCAGCTTCAGCAAAATCAAATGATGGTTTCTGATGAGAGAATAGGGATGCTAAGGCATAAAGCCTTTGCACTCGGGAAGTACAGATCAGCAGAGGTGAGAGGTGTCTTCTCAGTTCAAAGACAGCTGCATCTCCCTGGCACACAAGAGTGTGAGTGTAAGAGTCCGCAAGTCATTCCTCTCTTGCTTAAGTAATAAGCACTAATATAATTCAAAAAATTGATTAATTGCAACATTTCAGCGTGTTCCCACTCTTGAGAACCAATGAGTTTTCTCCAAACTCTGGGAGCCGCTATACTCCCCAGTTTCTCAAGTTATCACAATGGTTCATGAATGGCAATGCCATTAAATTGTTACCCCGGACAAACTATCGGGGAGCCTTACTATCAGTCATTTAATACAGAATATATAACATTTCAATTCATGTGCTTCACATAATAGCCTAGTGTGGTCACCCACTACACCCACTACAAATTACATGATAAACAGGCATTGGTAAATTCCCAAGATTTGTGCAATAAGGTGGCTGTGTTCTTTAGGGACAAGATGATGAAGATCTTCAAGAATTTAAAGAGCCTAAGAACAGGCCAGATGCTTCTTTCATGGAAGGTGACGCCCATAGTCAGCCTACTATCAGCTGTTTAGCCAAGTTCTTGCCCATTCTGTTGGCAAAAATTAAACCCTTACTAGGGCAAACCACTTCAGAATTGCTGGGTGACCCTTGCCTGCCAAGGTACTACAATTGGCCCCAGAATTAATTGCAGAATCCTTGGAGAAAGTGAATACTCAGGTACTGGAGTCAGGAATTTACCTCCACTGGTGAAAGGAGGAGATTGTCATGAGCATGTTAGGGGTTAAGCATAGTTAAACATGCACAGAATATATTTGACTACCTACACAGATTGCTCCAATAAGAAAGTAATAAATCTGCACCACTAAAACTACTTCTCCTAACTAACGCTGACTTCTTACAGTTTGAAACTCACCAATATTTAAGGTAGTACACATGGAAAGCTGTTCCACTCACATGTTTCCAAGCATACCATTGGCAATAGCAGGTGACATTTTTGGATGAAGCTATTACCCAAATGAGGAACTGTAGAGACGCGACAATTCTGCATTGGGAAAAGCGGCTGTGCAATTTCTCATTTGTATTTTATTTTTATAACTCTACCGAGTGCAGATAGTGTAACATTACAGTGTAAGCAAGGTTAGGCAAGTCTATGAGTCTTAGGCAGATTTGTGGCAGGACACCAGGTATTTGTCAGAGTGGACTAGTGGCTGTCAAGAAAATATTGTTGTAAAATATTTAGGTGGGGGCTCGAGGGTAAGGCTGAAGTTGGACATGGAGAGTAGATGCACACCAGATTTCTTCTATGTTTGGAGTTAAGAGTTTCTGAGGCTATTTGAAACTAGGCCCATGTAAAAAGGTTCCATTCGCTTGACTAAATTGCATGTTTCACGCAATTTCGGACTGCTCAAAATATGCGAAATTAAACCCGTTGGAAATGTCTCACAATGTTTTGCTGCAGAGGACTAGCGAGAGTAGGAACTGTCCCCGGTGAGACAGGTTTGAGCAGAACATGTCACATCAAAGGCATTTCTTCTGCAAACCAGTCCCTTTACTGGTATCACTAGTGAGTTTTGAACGCAACTTGCGCCCTTACGTTCAGTTTTCATTTGAAATACTCCGAAGTGCATGGTGCATAATTTCCATGTAATTCTGATTATTTTCACTTAATTGTTAGGAAAAAATAAGCAAATCAACACATCTTTAAGAATGGAAGAGATCATAAGAAAGGTAGGGTAACGGGGAGAAACTGTTTTTTTTGTGGATCTCCCATAACTCTTACACAGCTGCTCCATTGAATAAGCTTACAGGCGAGGCTCAAAGGAAGGACATGGACATCATTACATTGTATTAATTGGTAGATATCAATTATGTGGACTTTTCTTCCTCGGGTTTTCAGTGACTTTACTGCCATCTCTAGCTTTGCGCTCATTGTTTATGTTTTTGAATTAATGAAATTTGACTTATAAAGTGCACAGCTACTCCAAGGAGTGTTCCGGCACTGAGCTTTCAGTCATCTATAAGGTGCAGTGAGATCAATTAATCTTGTTGGAAGAGTCGGGTCTTTAGCCTTTTCTTAAACAAGGTGGTAGCAGCTACAGAGCACAGATCAAAAAGAAGTTTGTTCCACGCCACTGGTCCTTCCGATCCATTCTCATGAAACTAATTTTAGGGCTCCTTGCAAGATGGCAGTGGGCTGCATGTAAATTTCTGACAGGGCATAGAAACTAATTCTGGCCCGAAGACAGCCTGTGCCTGAATGGTGTAGTGCTCTATGTACCAGGACAAATGTTTTAAAGAGAATTCTCTTCTTTATCGGAAGCCAGTAGAGGGCACATAAGTGCGGGGTGCGGTTTTTGGGGGAGGGGCAGTCTATGTAGTATGTGGGCTGCTGTATTTTGGACCTCTTGAAGCTTGTTAAGCAGATAGTCTGGGAGTCCCGGATAGAGGGCATTGCTGTAGTCCAGCCTTGATGTTATGAGTGGCTGAATGACCACCTTTGTTGCAGAGGAAGGGAGATAGTGTAAAAAATGTTAATATCTGCAGAAGCCCAAACATTTTTTGCACCTACATATCTATAGTTTTTTATGTTACCATGTGGTTAAGAGCATAGCAAGCTTTTGGAAGTTTTTAATCCTTTTTTCCACCAATGGAGGAGGTGTCGGAGTGTGGTTAGTTGTGCTGCTTGTGCTGATTTTAGCACTGGAAGTTTGTTCTGCACTGTAAAATCAGAGTGAATGATACCAGGTGCAGTGGAAGAGGGTGCTACTTCCTTCTGTCGCTCAAGTAAATGTTGTACTTGAGTGGAAGCTTCTTCAACACAAGCGGCAGGTTTCTCAAAGTGAGCAGTAGTGACCTGATGCAACAGCCCCTGTTGAGGAATCACAATGGGAGGTCGGCTAGCATACAATTTTCCTTGCTCACGCCTGCCATCTTAACGTTGGCGAGCTGCATGAGAGGAAAAACTCCACTCCGCTCCGCTAAGTTTTTAAGAACTCCGTGCTCTATGCTGAGTGTGGAGTGGGCAAAACTTTGCAAACTTCACAAGATGAGCGGAATTTTACGGCCAGGCCCAGTCCTCAATTTAAAAATCAGAGAGACAATCAGGCTATCTCTTTGTCTTCCTCGCTTTATTTTGACATGTTCTACTGTCTCCTATGACGCTGGGCATTGGCGTACATGACTGTACATTTCTTATAATGTTTTATATAAATCTAATCGAAGGGGGCTCAGAGCCAATGAAGGCCCAGTAACCAGGTTCCGAAATCATTAATATAACAAGCTAGGAGGTACTGTTCCTAAGGAGAGGAAAGGAATGTAAGGATGGACAGAGAGGAAGGGGATGTATGACAGTACAACGCGGTTGCTTTTAATGCGGTACTTTACATCGCGGAAGTCACAACGCAAGTCGTTACAACGACTTGCGTTGGAGGGCGCGGATTTAGGAATCTTATAATTTTATATTCCAACACCAGTCCCCGTAACAGTAGGGAAGGTGTTGGAATATAAAATTACAAGATTCCTTATCCCACAGCGCCATCCAGCCCAAGTCGTAGTAACGACTTGCATTGTAATAGCAGCGTGGTAAAGGTCGTGAGGTGTAAACACCACGTTGAAAAATGACGTTTCCCCTCCGCGTACAGCCAGCACTGCAATGCCCTATGGGCCCCACAAAGGGTCACTTTAGCAGCTATCTTTTTATTGGTTAGTCGTATGATGATCGTATGTGATGGCGTCAAGAGTATGTGTGGTGGGGTGGGTGTGTTTAATGCATAAGGGAGGTTCAAACTGGCTAAGGGATACCAAAAAAGGTTTAATAAGGTGGTTCCCTTACAAGGCTTAAAAAAACATGATAGGGTTTGGGCAGGTGATGTATCCCAGTACTCTAAAACAATGTGTGTGGTCAGTTCGATATGTTTCACATCTAGGGGCCCAAAAGCATCCCCAACGCTTCTTCAGGACCTAGAAAGGCTATGTGTAGCCCTATCCCACACTTAGCATAGTGTGTAGCCTAGGTATTCCCCTAAAAGATACCTGTTTCAAGGAAAGTAAAAAACTAACCATCCAACCTAAAAGATAAACATAAAAAACAAGATGAGCAATATAAATTCATATGGATGCATTAACTGGAGCGTCATCATGATCCCCTGCCTGATAACTGGGATTTAGTTTTTTTTTAGTGTGATCAGGAAGATTGGCGCTCAGACTAGTGTGCGTTTATGTGTTGATGGTATTATCAGTATATGCGGTGCCACCAGGTCGGGGGAACTACCCACTAACCCCTTTTGTTTTGTGAGTCAGGAACCCACAATAGTTTGATAGGCACAGTCCCAGGCACACGTGATGGGGATACAAAGTTGATACGGCAGTCTTTTAAAGGTCTAACTTTCTGAGGTTGACACCAGTGTGATATTAGGAGATATTTCATCAGGAAAACCAAAATGAAATCAGACAATCAGCCGACAGGTGTTTCATCACAACGCAAAGGCTAGTGACTCTTCAGGAATGTTAACTGTTTGTGTGGTCCGTAGATGGGGTCCCTCAGAGCCGGTGATAATTCCAAACCAAACTGGGGTGTGAAGAGGAGCTTAATAGGGCGGTGCGCCAACAAAGCTGCTCGGTATGTAAAGTATTGCGGGGAACTCCAATGTCTCTGGAATAGTACTGCGGGCGGGTATGCCATGAATAGGATATACAAGGATCCCTGAGGAACGGGTATCGGAACATGAATGCCTGGTGGCTGGGCTACTGCTACTGCTTCCGGAACCAGTAGCAGCACCAGTGTCACTACACCTTCATCACAGGACGAGCAGACTGGCGTACCCGCCCTATCGTCATCATTTCAGCCTGAAGGACCATTACTTGGTTACTACAGGCTACCACACATCCCACGACAAACCGCCTACCCACCCAGCCACCAGGCATTCAAGTTCCCATACCCGTCCCTCAGGAATCCTCGCATATCCTATTCACGGCGTACCTGCCCGAAGTACTATTCCAGAGACATTGGAGTTCCCCGCAATACTTAACATACTGAGCACGTTTGTTGGTGCACAGCCCGACTAAGCTCCTCTTCACACCCCAGGTAGATTGGAATGATCACCGGCTCCGAGGGACCCCATCTACGGACAACGCAAACAGTTAACAGCCCTGAAGAGTCACAAGCCTTTGCGTTGTGACGAAACACATGTCGGATGATTGTTTGATTTCATTTTGATTTTCCTGATTAAATATCTCTTAAGATCACACTGGTGTCGACCTCAGAAATTTGAACCTTTAAAGGACTGCCGTATCAACTTTGTATGTCCATCACATGTGCCCGGGACTGTGTCTATGATCCCTTGTCTGACATGTTCAATAGTGGTGTCTCCCAAGGTGTACATGCATTGCATAATGTTTTATGACACAGGATGATTGTACCTGGACAGAAAACGTGACATTTAAATAAATGATGGAAATACCCAACATTCATTTCAAGAATGTAGGCATACATTAGCTGAGTCTAAGCATATATATGGATGCAGTTGGCATTTGAAGCTGAGCTTGCTGTATGAAGCTGTGCTTGACATATGAGAATTCAAAATAAAATCGAAGGATTTCAGCACCTGCTTAAATTATGTCTCTACCTAAGCATAAAATGGCTGCATCTAGCACATGATGGTGTCTGTATCATTAAAGTGTATTCCTGCAACAAAAGCAGAACATGGTCATATCATGGCTGAATGACAAATGGTGATTTTGCCATATACGAAAACTAATAACAAATCCTGAGGGAATAGCACCTCAAAAAAGATGCCTGTTACTCAACAGGTATAAGGAGGTGCTGAAGAAGTTGTGGTCATGAGTAGGAGCACTGTTGGTCCTAGTGTGTGTTCATAATTAGGAGTGTCTAAAATGTGAGTAATTGGGTTTCACGTATATCATGTAATTATACCAAATACTGAACAAGATATGCAAAATTACATTAAATGCAAAACCAACATTTAGAAATATATAGTTCCACTTTTTATGGTGCTTGATCTGTAAGACAAGAAACGTATTCCGTTTTCAAAGACCAAACTCTAATTAGAACACTGGAGTTGATTACAATGCCAGGGAGAATGCCACCAACAGGCTGTCGGTGGCGGTCTCTCCGCCATCATAACCAGCTTTACCGCCCACCATATTATGATGAAGGACGAGTGGTGGTCGTAAAGACCAAATGCCATGCATGCGACGGGTCCCTTGAGCCCACCGGTGTGGCAGAGAGGCTCGTAATCCCTACAATGTTGGCGATGCCTACCAGGCTCCACCGTAGGGATTACGATGTCCCTTTCCGCCAGCCATTTCATGCCAGGTTACCCGCCATGAAAAAGCGGGTGTAAAGGGACTTTGGGGGCCCGTAGCGGGCCCTCCTTACGCCTGGCCGTAAATTGTGGGTTTTGGAGTGCACCTATTGGTGCCCCTACATATCCCTGTACCATGTGGGAGGCACAGCATGGTACCTGCCATGTAGTGCAGGGATATTTGACACGTCCTGTTTTTACATTGCAGTAGGTGCAGCCCGCAGCACCCTCCACAATGTAAAATATAGGCATTGTGACTGCTGATGTGGCAGTCGTATTGTAATGCCTACTATGGGACCGCCAACAGCATGTCGGGTGGTCCCAATCCCCGATACGATGGCGGATCAGCCCACTGTGCACCTTGTCTGTGTTGGACTACATCAGGAGCAGTCATCGGTAGTACTTCAACGTAAAATTCGACAGAGTGCATTGCATCAATCCAAATATCTTCGAGGCGCTCTATTCTATTATTTTTAGATATTTAGTTTTTTTCACGCAGGTCAAATTCCTCTTAACTGTTCTGTCTTCTGCTCCCAAAGATGTTTAAAAACAGATGTCATGTATTACAGATAGGCAGATTCATTTTTTTAACTGTGTGAATACACAAATGACCAAACAAATATGAACAATGTTATGCTACGTTTCGAATGCATCAAAGGGAAACTGTAACGTGTTTCAAAGAAATAACTTTGTATGAGAAATATGATATGAAGTACAATAATTGGCTAGTTTTAGACTAAACATTGAATCAGTTCCGCAAGAAATGTAGCTTCTATTGATTGTGGTACCGAAGTGACCTAAAATGCAGCCCTATATAAATATTTCTGTTAATGTACAGAAGCATTGCAAACGGGCATCGTGGAATGTTTAAAGGGGGATAATATTTCATTGTGCCTAAAAATTCAACGTAAAGCAATTAAGACGATTTATAGGAGAGCCTGGCCCTCAAGCCTTAATAATGTCCAAGTAAATAGAAACCAGCTAATGTAACAGCGAAATAATACATTTTAAATATAAACAGAAAAGCTCAGGGGCCGTCTTTAATAAGAGAAAATACCATCAGCTGCAAAAAAGAAACGTCTACATGATTAAAGAGATATTTAGTTTGAATAAATTCTTAATCGTATCCGAGGTGAGCGCTGAAACAAGCGTATTGCAGTCAATTTGTGCTTCTAAAAAGTATTCATCTTCTATATTAATCGCGCTGAGCGGCCTCGTTAAGCTTCACTCGGGCAATGAGGCCACCACTTCTGTAGTTCTTACCGCAGTGCTGACCTTCGGGGTCACGAGGTGACAGTAAGTACTGAGCATGCGCTGTAACCTCATGCGGAAAGATGGCGTTTTAAGATCAATGCAATAGATTTATCAAAGGAATGAACTGCAATATATGCGTGTCTGATCTGAATGCATCAGCTGTCCCATGAATTTTCGATGGCAAGTTCAAAATGGCAAAAAAAAAACAGGCGACAGGGCTGGAATAAATAGTGACGTGTGCATATTTTTTTAAAGCAATGTGTATTCATCTAGGCGAATAATGCAGGCCAGCTTGCGTTTTTATGGCTAACATAACGTGTATTGTGATTTTCCAAACTTTGGCTTGCCTTTACAATAAGTCACCAATTCAGGGACTGCAAAATTTAGTCTCAGTCAGAATTTAATCCTGCATGGCGCCAGATTAGGTTACATTTTGCAAAGACGCTTTGAAGCAACGTATTGATGCAAGATTAGGTTTTGTGCACTCGTTAATTGCTGTAAATATCAGTGCAAAATAGCACTGAGTCTGACCTAATGCAATTAACTTTTTCATGCCCGTAATGGTGTCTGAATAGATTATTAGATTGGATTTGCATTCATATGGTGCATACTAACCCTGATGAGGGATTAAAATGCTTTGCGGTGAATAGCACCCTACTCCGGAACCCTAATGTTAGTGGTTTATTTATTAATTTTTGTGCCTGTTGTTAGTTATTGCAGGGGTGTGGCTAGCCCTTTGGCCGCCCGTGTCAGTCCCCGAGTGAAGAGCGGGGGTGTGGGGGCCAGGGAAATAGTGCCCGCCCCGAGACTACAGGTAAGAGCATTGAGATTGTGTATTATATTAATATATTGTATAGAGTTTATTACATGGTGATACCCAACATACAAGTGAACACTTCCAAAGCTCACTTGCCACCCATCTTCTGTGCCTAAATGTATTGGATGGGAGTTGCTTATCCATCAACACAGGCCTCTGATGTCCCCAGCAGTCGCGGCCGGTAGTGGGAGTACTGCCGGGCGTTGACGTGGGGAGGGGTAGGGGCAGGTTGGGGGGTAGTAATGTATGGATTACGGACTTTAAAAGGTAAGTAAACATAAAAATAAATAAAACGAATTTTGTTGCACACACTGCGTCGCACTTGGTCCTCTTACTGATGTGGAACTTGGCTATGATCTATTTTGCAATTGGATTACTCGGGCTCTTGATCATCTGATCCCGGCCACTTGGAGTAAATGTCGCTCCCAAGAGCCCAGCCCATGGTACGATAGTACCTTACTGCCTCTGAAAAAAGCTTGCAAACAAGCGGAAAGGTGCTGGCGTAAAACCTATGAGGCTGAGAAGAAAGTATTGTATCTTTCTAAAGTTAAAATCTACCATATAGCCATTTGCAGAGCCCGTGCGGCCTACTACGCTCAAGAGTTCAAAAATTGCTCCAATCCTTCGAAGCTGATTTTTAAAGCTCTTAAAGACCTGACTGCCAAGAGAGCCCCAGCAGCTGCAATCTGCTCGGTGGCTCATTGTGAAGACTTAGCGGCCTTCTTTCTTGAAAAGATACAGCCCATTTGCCGCTCCTTCCCTAGCTCCACCTCATTGAGTGAGGCCTTGAGGCCTAGCTGTACCACCGATGTGGTCCTTTCGATTCTCCCTGACATGTCGGGGGAAGTATTCGACAGCTAGGCAACTAAGGTAAAATCTGGGTCCCCTGCTGACCCACTTAGACCGGCACAGTTGAGAGAATCCTCTACCCGATGTCTGCCCCATGTGCGCCATCTTATAAACCTATCTTTTTTATCAGGCATAGTCCCATCTAAATGGAAACAGGCCTATGTCACTCCCATCTTGAAGAAATCCACATTGGATCCCCTCAAATTAGAGAATTATCGACCTATTTCTTTTCTTCCATGGGCCGCGGAGGTCGCTGAGGCCCATGTAAACAACATCTTATCTGAACATCTGCAGAGGGTCAATATTTTGGATTCTTCCCAGAATGGTTTTCGTGCTGGCCACAGCACCGAGATAGCTCTACTCTCGATGACGGAATATCTGCGGACTGTGGTGGATTCTGGTCAAACTGCGGCACTGGTATTACTTGACCTCAGTGCCGCGTTTGACACAGTCTCCCACACGATACTGTTGCAACGGTTGGGAGATGCAGGTGTCTCTGGCATTGCACTCGAATGGTTCCGGTCTTTTCTGGCAGATCACTCATTCAGGGTTGCCACTTTGCCCTTTGAGTCTAAACCTTACCCTCTAGAATTGGGAGTGCCTCAGGGATCGGCATTGAGTCCCACATTATTTAATCTTTATGTGCAGCCGCTGGCTGTGGTCGCCAAGCTTTGGGGTATGACTGTTGTCTCCTACGCTGACGACACGCAGCTGGCGGTTGCTCTTAGTGGGAACTCCGACCTTGATGCCCTTAGGTTTCGAAATGGTCTCCTGGCAGTGGCCGGCTGGATGACAGCTAACTGTCTTCAGCTCAATGCCAAGAAAACGGAGGTCCTGATCTTTGGCATGCAGAGCAACCTCTGGGGCGATAATTGGTGGCCCCCAGAGTTAGATGTCACTCCTACCCCGGTCTCGGAGGTTAAAAACCTAGGTGTCTGGCTAGACCCGGCCCTTACTTTCTGTGGCCATACAAAAAAAGTAGCAGCGACCTGCTTTGGGATTCTACGTGGTTTGAGGCCCGTATTAAATTTTTTTGATGCCCCTACTAGGCAGTTGATTATTCAGGCAACCATCTTATCCCGACTTGACTATGCCAGCTCACTCCTGTTAGGGGCCAATCAAGCGGAAATTGCCCGGTTACAGCGTGCACAGAATGCTGCGGCTAGGGCCGTGGTGGGTCTACCGAGGTTCTGCTCTGTAAAAGGAACTATTCGTGCACTCCATTGGCTACCGATGGTGCAAAGGATTGACTTTAAGACCTTATGTCTCTCCTTTAAGATTCTCAAATTGTCCTCCCCTCGGATTCTTGAGAATCTTCTTACCCCCTACGTCCCCTCTCGATCTCTGAGGTCTTTTGGCCAAAATCTGGTTGTTGTCCCACAGTTTAAACTCTGCAGAGCAGGTGGACGTTCCTTTTGTGTTTTAGCTGCTAAACTCTGGAATTCACTTCCATTTCATATTCGTGCTCTCGATGACTTGCTTGAGTTCAGGAGGGCTATTAAAAATTTTGTTCTCTCCCGCACCTTAGTATTCTGTTCTTTCTGGTTTTTCTGTTGCTCTCTGTAGTGTTGTGTTTCTTCTGCCTATCCTAAGTGCCGGGACGCCCCTCTGCTGGGGCAGCTGTGCACTATAGAAGTCTCTTTAACATAACATAACATAACATAACATTACTACCCCCCACCCTGGCCCTCCCCCTCCCCACGTCACCGCCCGGCCGGTACTCCCACTACGGGCCGCGGCTGGTCCCCAGATAATCCCAGATGAAGGGATGCTATGCAATACTGATGTTTATCTGGGCAAAACCAGAAAAGCTCTTTATTATGACAACTTGCATCTCTCATGGTGACACAAATTCAGGCAAGTTTTATCTCTTATGTCTCATTGATGAGCCTTACATCACTCTCATATTACTACTACTGATCACATTTTTACAGCGCATATTATTATAACCTAAAATGTACTGAGTTAAGGAAATCAAGGCCTTTAGTTTTCTTTTGAAACATGCCAGACCTGTAGAAGATCCTTGTTTAAATGGAAATTACAGCCTTAAAAGAGACACGTCTTTTGTCTCTAACTTCAGTCCTTGTGGGACAGAGAAAATTATATTGGAAGAACTGGAGATTGTGGACAATAACAGGTAAGAAGTAAGATATTTGGATAAATAAGCCAGAGCAAGCAGATGCCATTACATCAAAGAAAGACAAGCAACTTAGAATGGCCTATGATATTTGACGGAAGTTACAGAAATTATCCTCTAGCCTGAGAGATGAGATTGCATTTTCATAGGCCTACCTCCAGCTGGATAGCTACATTCTGAATCAGCTATACCTATGCTAGAAGGCGGAAGGTAATTAGTGAACAAGACATAGCAGTAACCAAGGTGTGGGTTTACAGAAGGGCACCTTGGTGAGCTGAAGAGAA
This sequence comes from Lissotriton helveticus, assembly GCF_964261635.1. Lineage (NCBI taxonomy): Eukaryota > Metazoa > Chordata > Amphibia > Caudata > Salamandridae > Lissotriton > Lissotriton helveticus. Next base: position 1,536,552,607 of record NC_136067.1, read on the forward strand.
GAGAGGTGCACAGCACTTACCCGGTAAGACAAGGACAGGAGATCTAATAGCTTAAAATGTTGCAGCTAGCAAATAGAATGTTTTTACAGTGAATGGGTGTTAGACCCAGTGATTTCTGGATGGCTGGGAAGCATTGGAGCCAGTCAGAATCCCCTATCCTAGATAGGATGAGTCTGATACATGTTTCCGATAACCTGCGCTCAACGTTTTGTAGCTTACCACACAGCAGTCAGACTTATCCTCAGGATCAATGTGTAAAGTATTTTTCACAACACCACCCTCGCAATACACTGCGTACGCTACAAAAAGACTACACCGTATGTATAAAACACTGGTCTTTGTATTACAAAAAAACATCGAAATCAACACGATATATATATTGAAATCAAAACGATCTGCACATTTTATATATACTTTACAGTTATGTGCAATTGTCAAACTTTCCAATTAGCAACAGAATCGCATAACCGTATATATGGGCTATTCAGTGGTAATCAAAACACAACATTCCCAAATCGCATACCTCAACATTTGCAATGGTCAAGAAATCACAAGTTTTTGACTACGCCTTGTGATCCAACCCCTCAGCCACTCAACTGCACCAGCCAACGATACATGGTGTCCCCGCTGGCACCATGTTGATTAGATTGACAGAACAATCTAAAATGGAAAGAAACAGTTACTTTGGTTTGTCCTTCCGGATTAGATCTCCAGGCACCCGGCAGCATCTGCACGGGTGTAGAATTTCAATCCACCCGTAGACAAAAAGTTGTGACCCAGGAAGCTGGCAAGCTTCCAACTCTGGGGCCCCGTCACAATGTTCTCCACAACAAAGTACCTTGTGGCGTGGGTTCAGAGAGAGGGAGCCAGCGACCTTGGATGGAGTCCGCAAAGTCAGGCACTGTCATCCTCCTGATCTGGAGGTCGAAGACAGTCTCGGCTCCCAGTTCAAGTCCCTTAAAACCCCTCGGACACCACACGCTCTGGTGTGCAAGCTAGCACAGGTTGCAGGCACGGGTCCCTTGGACTCTGCAAGCTTCCCCCACACTCCTCAAACTCCTCATGTCCCGGCACCTCAGGTGGGCTGCTGATCTTTATGAGCACACTCCTCTGCACAGTGTAATGAAGGTATATGTCAGGACAGTCGTCACAACTGACAATTACTTCCACCTATGTCCACCCCACCTCTGCGCAGTCCTTACCATCTTGTGGAAATGGGGTGATCCTTTTTGTCCCTGGGATCTCTTGGACAGGAGGCTTGCCAACCCGCCCTTGGAGAGTACTTAGGGACCTGGGCCACAACAGTTGGCACTAGCTGCTGGCAAGCATTGTCCAGGCAAAATCCACATCCACCAAGTGATAGTCCCCTTCCTAGAGAACAACAAGCTTCAGGCCACCACAAGTCTACAGATAATCCAGTTGCAGTCTCTTCTGCCATAACGATTCCTTGTGTCGATGTCCCAGCATCGAACCAGCATAGTATGGTTCCAAATCCAAAAGTGTCTCCAACCTCTGAGGCCAGAGCCCCAGTAGTTATACCCCTGATGGCCTTAGAGGATGCAATCAGTTCAAAAGGCCACCTTTGAAATGCACAGGACCTCTCTAAATTCTGTCCTGTCTGCTATCCTTCCCTGTGAGGTTAGAACACTATCTTTAATGGGGCCAAGACCCTTCCCCTTGAAATGCCTGCGGGTGCCAATTCCACCCCCACTTAACCGTCACAGAAAGACCCTTCAGAGTCAGAGGTCTGCAGTTTCCCTTGAGCCCCTTGTTTATGGCCTTCTATCAGGAATGCACAGATGTTGGTGTCCCCCCAGGCACCAAGATGTCCCAGATGTGAATTAGAGACACACCAACAGGCACACAGAGCGCTGAGCATCGAAATGTTCACTTTTCCAAAGTGACATTTTCACACATGTAATGTTGAATCCACTCACACTACCAGAGGGAATTCACCATTACAAACTCATCCTGACACCTCACCCTGTCACCAGGGAGAACTCTGATATAGCAAGAAACATGCAGAGCCTTGGCACATAGCTTTTTAACTGCCAAGCCGAGTAACAGTAACCTGTGCACAAAGGCCCCCAGGGCAAACCTGTGGCATGATCGATAAGCTACCTCTGTGGATGGCACAGCCAATATTGCAGGCCCATGGAGGAGCATTTGAGGTACATTCCCTGGGTTAATGTCTTACCCTATACAAAGGACTTACAGTTAACTCAAATCAGCCAATCATGTATACGCCAATCACCAGTATGTATATGAGAAGCACAGCACTTTGGCACTGAATGACAGTGTCAAACGCGCTCAAAGTCTTAAGGCTAACATCTACATCAGCGGAAAACTGGGAAGTAGAACAACAAAAAGTTGAGAGAAATAACCCTAGAAAGGGCCATTTCCAACAATGGGTAAAGGGATATCCCTATTCATCTCAAACCTCTTCCCTGTGCACACCTTAATCGATAATTAGTAGGGACTGGTCTGCTCATTAGTATAGATGGAGAACACATTCCCGTCCCAGTTAAAACAGTAGACAAACAATGATTCAGACACCTTCTGAAGAATTTTCAAGGAATTATAATGTACGTTTGGCCTGCAGTGGACGCGCGCAGCAGGCGCTCCGTTGGCGCACCGAAGGTGCACCTAAGCCAAGCCCGTCTGCGCCCGTCCGCTCCTGGACCGCACCAAGCGCCAGGACCTCTGGCTCCCGACAATGCCAGCCCACACGACGGACCTACGATGTCGCCACCCTCCATGCACTCAACGCCGGCCGGAACCCGCCTGCTACCCAGCCACCCTGAAATGCACCCACGGACCCTTCACCTGCCAAGCCTGCAAGTTCACCTGCCTTCGGACCTGCACTGCACCCGCAAGGCCAGGCACCAGCAACAATCATCTCAAGTGCATCCTGCTCAACACCCGCTCCGTCCACAGACACGCCTTCGAACTCTGGAACCTCCTCGACACAACATCACCAGACGTTGCCTTCCTCACGGAAACCTGGATGAACGCTTCCTCAGCCCCCGACATCGCCATAGCCATCCCGGAAGGCTACAAAATCACCCGGAAGGACTGCATCAACCAAACCAGAGGAGGCATCGCCATCGTCCACAGAAACACCATCCGCATCACGACCAACTCTGACGACACCCTCACCGCCGCCGAGCACCTTCACTTCCAGATACACACCGACCCCAAGACCACCCTCAGAGGCACTCGCCTCTACAGACCCCCGGGACCACACACACAATTCAGCGAAGCCCTTGCAGACTTCATCAGCCCGCACGCCCTCACCACCTCAGACTACATCCTCCTAGGGGACCTCAACTTCCACCTGGAAAACAACAATAACAGCAACACTGCCGCCCTACTGGACAACCTCGCCAACCTCGGACTCAAGCAACTGGTAAACACCCCCACCCACTACGCCGGCCACATGCTTGACCCAGTCTTCTCCTCCAGCAAGCACATCTCCTTCAGCCACTCCACCGGACTACACTAGACTGATCACAGCTGCGTCCACTTCAACTTCAGGAGAACCACGACTCACCACCACCCGCAACAGGTTCCACGCAGGAGCTGTAGCAAGATCACCGCCGACCAGCTCACCACCTCCCTCAGCCAGAACCCTCCCGCCAACACAACGGACCCCAACGAAGCAGCCCGCAACTTCACACAGTGGCTCGCCAACTGCGCCGATGACCTCGCACCACTGAAGAACCCTCCCAGCAGACCCGGCAGCAAGAAAGCCTCGTGGTTCACCAACGAACTCAAAACCTCCAAGAAAAACTGCTGCACCCTCGAGAAAGCATGGCGACACGACCAGACTACAGAAAACATGACAGCCCTCAAGAATGCCACCCGCATACACCACCAGCTGATCCGCACCACCAAAAGGACAACATTCAAAGAACGACTGGACAACAACACCCACAAATGCAAGGAACTCTTCAGCATCGTCAAAGAGCTATCCAACCCCAGCCCCTGCAACAACGACATGTAAATGTGTAAATGTGTTGGACTTGTAAAGCGCACGGCTGCCCGTAAGCGTCCCGGCGCTGGAGACCGCTAGGGAACCCGTCCTGGCTTTCCCTGTGAGATGGTCCCTTCTGGGAATCTCCAAGGTGAAACCAGGCATCGCTGGCGTCTGTGGAGGGCCGTTGTAGAGATGAGGCAAGCTTAATGCCCAGAGTTGCCGAGTGTGGTCCCTGGTTAGAGTAGGCACCGAGGTGAGAATTGTCGAGTCCGCTGACCCTGGTCCACGACCCTGCCGCGTCGGGAATTGAACCCTGGTGCCGGGTCGTTCTCTGCTTCCGGGTCTGCCGCCTCTAACCAGTGAGCCACACCACTCCATCACACCCTCGCAAGACCTCTGCGACTCACTCGCCTCGTTCTTCCACCGCAAGATCGCCGACATACACAACAGCTTCTGGGAAGACAGACCACGCACCCAACCACAGAACCATCGCCCCCCACCACCACCCTCTGCAATTGGACCCCGGTCAGGACCGAAGACACCACCCGCACAATGAACACCATCCACTCCGGATCACCAACCGACCCCTGCCCTCACCACGTCCGACTGCATCATCGCACCCCAACTCCGGGACATCATCAACATCTCCTTTGCCACTGCCACCTTCCCGGAGAGCTGGAAACATGCCGAGCTCAACGCCCATGGACCACAAGAACTTCCGCCCCATCTCGCTCCTCCCTTTTCCTGCCAAAGTCATCGAGGAAACCGTCAACAAACAACTCGCTGCCTTCCCCGAGACAAACGGATCCCTTGACCCCTCACAGTCCGGTTTCCGAGCTAACCACAGCACCGAGACCGCCCTCATCGCAGCTACCGACGACATCAGATCCCTGCTTGACAACGCGGAAACAGCTGCCCTCATCCACCTGGATCTCTCAGCAGCGTTCGACACAGTATGCCACCGCACACTAATACAGCGCCTCAGCAACACTGGAATCCAAGAGAAGGCACTGGGGTGGATCATCTTGTTCCCCCGCCGAAGAACCCAAAGAGTCTGCCTCCCCCCGTTACGATCCGCGGCCACCGAAGTCATCTGCGGCGTACCTCAAGGATCCTCGCTCAGCCCCACCCTCTTCAACATCTACATGAGCCCCCTCGCAGCCATCGCACGCCAACACAGTCTTAACATCATTTCCTACGCTGACGACACCCAGCTGATCCTCTCCCTCACCAACGACCCCACCACCGCCAGAGCCAGCCTCCAGGAAGGAATGAAAGACGTCGCGGAATGGATGAAGCTCAGCCGTCTGAAACTGAACTCAGACAAGACGGAAGTCCTCATCCTGGGACCTTCTCCCTCTGCCTGGGACGACTCCTGGTGGCCCCCTGCCCTGGGCACCGCCCCCAAGCCAACGGACCATGCCCGCAACCTGGGCTTCATCCTAGACTCCTCCCTCACGATGTCCAAGCAAGTCAACTCCGTCTCGTTGTCCTGCTTCAACACCCTGCGCATGCTCCGTAAGATCTTCCGGTGGATCCCCACCGACGCCAGGAAGACGGTCACCCAGGCCCTCGTCACCAGCGGACTGGACTACGGGAACACCCTCTACGTGGGAACCACAGCCAAACTCCAGAAAAGACTCCAGCGCATACAGAACGCTTCTGCACGACTCATCCTGGACATCCCCCGTCGCAGCCACATCTCTGCCCATCTGAAAGACCTACACTGGCTCCCCGTCAACAAGAGGATCACGTTCAGACTCCTCACCCACGCACACAAGGCTCTCCACGACATGGGCCCCAAGTACCACAACAGCCGCCTCGCATTCTACACACCCACTCGCCAGCTCCGTTCCGCCAGCCTCGCCCTCGCCACCGTCCCACGTATTCGAAGATCCACCGCCGGAGGAAGATCCTTCTCATACCTGGCGGCCAAGACATGGAACTCCCTCCCCACCCACCTACGGCTGACCCAGGACCATCTCTCCATCAGGAAACAACTCAAGACCTGGCTGTTGGAGCAGTAGCGACTCCCCCTCCCCCCAGCGCCTTGAGAACCTAGCGGGTGAGTAGCGCGCTCTACAAATCTCATTATTGATTGATTGATTGATCAACAAATAGCATGATGAAATGTTTACATTAAGAACGGGAAAGATGGAAGTATTTGTTTTACAAGGAGTGTACTTATGAGTAAGTAATTGAGGGCTAGATGTACAAAGCATCTTTGAGGTCGCAAATGGCTTATTCACAGAACCAGGCCATATGCGAATTCAAAAAGGCATTTCCAAATGCACAACCCCAAATTGCGATTCGGTTACCTGTTACTGAAACAAATTTTGTATTTGCAAATTGGTATTTAGAAGGGGCATGTTTAGGGCATCCATTCCAAATACCGATTTGCATTACATATAAAAACATTTCAACAAAAGTATCTACGACAAAAATATTGAGTTTTCCTATTACTTTATACAACACAAAAATATTGATATTGTTAGCGTGGCAAACAAAAAACAATCGGGTGAGGAATGTAATACAAGAAATTAAGTGTCATAACACTGGCAAGGTTTTAACTAATAGAAAAGAGATTGAAGAGGCTTTCTATAATTCATTTGGTACTCTCTATGAAGACAGTCTGGTGGCATCGGAAGAGGAGAGATACAGGTGGCTTAGAGAGGGGGAGGTAGAGACTTTGCAGGACAAAAAACTACATTAATAAACTCTCCAATTTTGGAGGGGGAGATAGAGCAGATATTAAAGAAGGGTAAGCGGGCGAAAGCATCGGGACCAGATAGCCTGCCCTTAGAAGTATGCATTACATTAAAGGATGTGCTGACCCCGTTTTTGATGAGATTGTTTAATGAGATACTTGTGCAAGGGATAGCCCAACCTGATTCCTAGTCAGAAGCCACAATTTCATTAATTTTAAAACCAGGCAAATGAAAGATTCGGTGCAAATTCTATAGGCCGGTGTCGTTTTTAAATAGCGATTACAAGATCTTTTCTAAAATTCTGGCTGATAGGCTTTAAGGTCTAATAGGGATCTGGTACACATGGATCAAAAAGGCTTTATGACAGGAAGGTTGCTACATGAGCTAACCTATTCCCTGATAGGGACAATAGATTTGGTGGAAACAAACAGGGTACCATTGGCAGTCATTGCTTTAGATGCCACTAAGGCTTTTGATCGGGTAAATTGGGCTTTTCTGAAATCTGTTATGCGAACTGCCAAAATGGGGGACAGGTTTTGCAGAGCGATTGAGGGGTTTTACAAGTCACCAACAACTAGAGTTTTAATAAATGAGGCGTTAACATCAGCTTTCAATATAAAGAGAGGGACAAGAGAAGGCTGTCCGTTATCTCCATTACTTTTCAATTTATATATAGAACCTTTTGTTTAAAAGTTGAGGGCAGAACAGCAGATTGTTCCCTTTCAAAGTAATGGCTGGATAAAGAAACTGGCACTATACGCAGATGACCTCCTGATATATATGACCGATTTAAAGAACACAATGAAATATGTAGTTAAAATTGCTGAAGATTATGGGAAAGTATCTGGGTACGAAATAAATAGAGGAAAATTTAGTGAAAATTATTTTATTACCTAAATTAACTTTTCTTTTCAATGCTATACCATTGCCCTTTAAAGAAGTGGATCTTATGAAGTTGCAGGGTAAGATTGGATCTTTTATATGGGCAGCAAAAGGATCCCGAATATCGTGGAAGAAGTTACGCCGGAGGAAAGAGAAAGGGGGCTTGACTCTTCCAGACTTGCAACTTTACGCATGGGTGTTCCAGCTTAAGAATAACAGGATGTTCCTGGATAAGGTATCGGACTCGAAATTTGGCAAGCTGTTCACGGCAATGTTAAAACAGTTAGATGGGGAGCTCAGGATTTATGTTAAAATATGCAGACCCTAGGTATTTTAAAAAAGTGAGGCTGAAAACTCTTAGAGAAGTGGCAGAAACCTGGTATAGGATCAGAAGGAGAATGAAATGGAAATATTACAGTCACTTGGCTCCGATATGGGACTCACCCGGATCACCAGAATGGACGAAAGATAATTTGGCTGGGGCACTGCTGCAGGCAGGAGTGGAAAGATGGGAGGACCTAATTGAAGGAAAAAGGATGATGTTTTGGGAGAGGTTTCAAAGTAGAACAAAAAATTGTGTTTCCAGATTTAAATATCTCCAAAATCAGAGTTGGATCCAAGCATCGGAGAAAGTATTAGGAGTAGCAAACGAATTGGAGGAAATGCTGATTCTGGATGAACCCAGGAAGAAGGAGACTTCACATTGGTATTGGCGAATGATGGAAGAGCTGGAGGGGGAGTTTGCCCAACAACACAAAATATGGGAGACAGACTTGCCAGGGGCAAAGTTAGATAACTTAAGGCAAGTATCTTTTACTACACTTCATAAAATAGTCAAACGCGCCTATTTAAAGAGAAATCACTTTTTGTCCATTTATAGAGTGTATTGGTCCCCAAAAAAGCTATCGAAACTGGGGAATAGAGTAGAGATGGCGTGCACTAAATGTGGTCTTAAATCGGCAGATGACTTGGATATGTTTACGGAGTGCCCAGAAATCCAGGTGTTCTGGAGCGTGGTATGTAGAGCGTTGGCTGAAATTCTAAAGAAACAAATCCAGGTAAGCCCTCTCCTAATATTTTTTTGATTGGTTAATGAATCAGTTAGAAACAAACAGAAACTACTTTTTATGCTATGTTGTTGGTGAGAAGAGAGTTATGTAAAAAGTGGACTAGTGCTCTCTTTCCAAAATATATCGAGTGGAAATCTTCCTTAATATATAACCTAAATTTAGACGTAACCTCCTTAGATAAGAGAAGATTTGACTTTTGGTGCCCAGTAGTTGAGTGGTTGGGGAGGTAGGAAGGGTGGTCCAATGATTTTGCCTAAACAGCAGGCCTCAGAAAATGCACAAGCCTCTCCTAAATCTCCTCTTTATCTATCCAGCAGGGGTGATTCCAAAGAAACGATAGAAAGATGAGAGTGTTGCAAGACAGGGAGTTGTGCTGCATGAAGTGTAAATTGATGGGTCTCTCGGTAAGGCAGACAAAAAGTCAGATCCTTGCTCTCGTGGCACTGGGTGATCACGTTCGAAGGTGCGTGAAAGGTAATCTGAGGCTAATGAGGACTAAAAAAAATATATATATTGACGACAAACATAGTGGAAAAAATAAATAAGTTTTAAGATTTAAAAGTATTTGATATAATAACTTTTAAAAATATATAATTAACTTAAAAATATATTTATTTCAAAAATATATATAGCTCAGAAAATGTGAAGATTGATAACTTAAAAGTAATATGCAAATATATAACTTTACAGTAAATGTAGTAATGTAGTAAATGTAGTACCAAATACCAAAATATGTATAAAACAAATAAATAAATAAATATGAATGTAATCTAAATTCAATAGAAGTAAAACAACCATATAAAATATACAATATTAAATTGACACTATTTAGTAATTAAATATGTGAAATAAAAATGTAAAATTAAAACATATTTCAAAATGTATTTGGACAGCATGTCTAAAACTATTAAAATAATAAAACCATTGAGATAAAAAAAATTACAAATATTCACAAATACTAGTATCAATAAATAACAAATAATAATGATAAACATATCTACAACTTAAATACAATGGCATAATATTTAAAATTCTTACTTCAATCTAAGAAAAAATAAATATAAAAACATTTTTCCCCCTTTCAAATAAACATTTAAAACAAACATCCATCAAAAAAATCATTTGTACTATTCCCACTCAAACCTGAGCAACAGTAGAGAAGGTGTTGGTCTTTAGAGGGGTCAGATTTACTCCCCCCACTAAAATGTTGAAAATAATAGGGAAAAAGTTGGGCTTTGGAGATGTCTGACTTACTATTCCCACTTCAACCTGAGCAGCAGGTTGAAGTGGCAGTGGGCCACCACGCCTATGCCCAACTGCCACACCGCCAAAGCCATCCTGACAATGCCCACCAGATTAGAAGTTTTCTCCTGGTCTGGCGGCTGTGCTTTGGCGGTCTCAGGCAGTTAGCCTTAGAAAGGCACCGCAATTGGAATGACAAAGCAAGTTCTTTTTTTTTTTTTGTCCTCATTTCACCTTAAGCATCTGCAATTTTCGCATAAGGACCCACTTCCAAACTGGGTGCCCTGGGTCCAAGCTCTTGCATTCGCTTTCAGGCCGACCAGGCCAGCTTCTTTTGTGCGAGGCTTGGTGTAATCATTGGACCGTAGGGGGTTAAACCAACCTCATTTCTGTGCCCCAGCTATTTAATGGTACCCAAATATTCCCCTCCCCTTGGTCCAGTCTCACCATATTCAATACTGCTCTCAGCCAGATCTCATAGTGCGGTGGCTCGGGGTCTTTCCACAACCTGCAGATCTCTCTGCGGGCCACTAATATCAAGCAGAGGAGTAAACCAGTCGATTTGTGACAGTTGATGAGTAGGGTTATTTTCAATACCAAAAACAACTAAAGGCAAATTAAGATTAATCTTAACTTTAAAAATTCCCTCCAGTGCCCTCTCAACGTTCTCCCAAAAGACCCTTAGATGTACACATTCAAAGAACATATGTAAATCGTCCGCCTCCCCCAGACCACACCTCGGGTACTTCGGCGCTGCGTTTGGGGCAAACCTAGCAATCTTTTGTGGTGTGTAGTATAATCTGTTCACCACAAAGAAATGATTCCTCTTTAAAGAAGCTGACTTAACGTACTCATATAAATTATGAAGGGAAGAAAAAAACAAATCAGTGGAGACATTTTCCAGGGTTGATGAGTACCATACTATGCAAGTTCTGTTAATTCCAAGCTGTGCAGGAACTGGGCAAATATGCATCCCATGGCCCTGAGGCACCAGGGGCCGTGTAGGATCCCCTGTGTCTGCCCCACTACAGTTTTCATCAAGTGCTCACCGCCATAAAAACTATGAGGAAACTCGTAATATGCTTGGCGGTGCCCGCATCAGTTCCCTCCAGCAGAATATGGGCCTCTGACTGCTGCAAAACCGCCAGGGATTGCAGAGCCCTGTAGGTAGCAGCCATCCTATGGCAGTCCAACCACCCAACTCGTAATAGGGCAGTCGGACCGCTGGAGCGGCGGTGTCTGCACTGCCACCATGGCTATGGAGGTCTATTGGACTGCCGTAGTCATAATCTGTACTTACCTATGTATGTTTGCCTTGATTTTTAGTTGTTTATATTTTGGCCACAATATTTTTATGGAATGATTTGCCTAGTATTGATATTCTTGGATACAACCATCAAGAGACAACATCTTGTACCTCATACAACTTTGCACCACTCAACTTTGAAACAGATTTAGTGAGTTGCAGTCTCTTGGTTTTCCCGTCAGCTCACACACTCTGAATCCATGGATTCTATCTGCAAATAAAGTGACTTTTTCACAATTAAGAAACCGATTCAGGTTTCTTGGTCCCAATATCATCTTTCTCTATGGTAAACAGCATGTCAGTTGGTAATGTTTGAATTTGTTGATCCTCATTGGGCTAATTTTGACAAGGAAGCGTAAGGACCACTGCGTACTTGGGACTCCTATCTTTTCATGCAGATATTTTGATAGGGAATTTTTTAACAGTAATGGGTCTATTATCATGTCGGGCGGATCACCACTGTCTGTGTGGCGGTGGCAATCCACCCGCCCGCCACCCATTTCACCCCTGCCATATTAGGATGGCAGAGGGGACCCCGGCAGACGGAAAGACCGTACGCCGGTTTTCCGCCAGTCACACAGGTGACTGGGCGGAAATGGGGCCTGATATGGTAGCGATGTCTGCTAGACACCGCCATCCATATCATGATGGTTGCGGGAAGGCATGCAGTTTTCTCAGTTGGGGGCCCGTGGCGGGCCCCCAGGATGTTGGGGGTGGGGGGGTACATGGGGGGGTACCTATGGTAACCCCCTGCATTTGCATGCAGGACGTGGCAGGCACCGCACGCAAATGCACAACGTGTATTTCCAGCATTGTGGTGGGCGGTGCTGTGAGCACCACCTGCCACAATGCTGGGAATGGGGGATGGCACCACCACGGTGGCATCCTAATTGTATGGTGCAGGATCACCGCACCCCAGGCAGACGGTCCCTGTAGTGGTCCGCCCGCCATCCTAATAGGCCCCTAAGTCTCATTTATTTGTGGTTGCAATTTACATATAGCTATACACCAAGGCAATTATTAAAAAATTGGATAAATACTTACGATCGATTAACAACATTTAGCTCTATTGAAAGAATATAAAGCAGATGCAAGCTGTTCAACTTGACTAACATTCTGTAGTACATGCAACGGCTAATCAAACATGGAATCCCTCTTATGCGAAGAATTTCTGAGTTTTCACACCTATTCAAGCCACTTTATGAAAAACAAGTATTGGCAATGCCAATACATATGACTTTAAAGGGTAAAGGGATTTTGTATGGTAATGTGAAGTATTACAAGTATATAGCATGGGAATAGACATGTATTTGTGTGGAAGAACACATATATATTTAAATATACTCAAACATATATGTATATGTATTTACAAAATATATATTATACATTTGATATCCTTTTTTAATTTTCATATTTTAAAATAAGTTATTTGTAACTAATCATTTTATTTTTTAAACATTAATCTAATGTAATATAATTATAATGAATAATTATAATTACATTTAAATTTATATTTCACACTATACCCATGTATGAGTCCTTAAATACACAATCCTACCCCTATGCACTATCCATCCCTGAGCCATTAACATGTCTTACTACCCCTACACTACCCATCCCTGAGCCCCAAAAGCACTTTACTAACCCTTTAAACTACCCTTGAGCTCTACTAACTCCTTACTTCCCCTATACACTACCCATCTCAAAACACTAGACATTTCTAACTACTCCTATACACTACCCATACCTAACCCCTAAAATAGTGATGCTACCCCACACAAAACCCATCCCCAAACATAAACAAAAAAATACTACTTTTTTTCTATTTAATACAATTAAAATAAGTAAGTCATTTTGTATCCTATTTTTAAAACCAATTATAATTATTTAAATTAAGTTGCTTACAATTAAATTATTTTTACTTAAAATTGTCTATGTTGTCCTGGCAAATTCAATCATTCTTAAATGAAAATGCTATAAAGCTCAGTCCAAGACTGAAACTCCCCTGCCTGCTGTAATGTAAATGATTCACTCTTTCTTGAGGTTCACTATATATATGATAAACTGTGGGAAATGTGAAGCACTGCCTATGACATGTAATGCTACCAGAGCCTGCTTTGGTGAAAATTACATACAGTGTATGCTGATGGGTCTCCTGTACCAAGAGGCGCATATCAACAGGGGCTTTGAGTGGACGGTGGAAGACACTCTAACCACAATTATGACTAAAATAAAAAATTACTTTGTGCCTTGGTGACAACTTATCCATGTGGGGAAGAATAAAGATACTTAAAATGACTATTGTATCCAGCTAAAACTACATGCTGGGAATGCTGTGCTACTGGGTGTGGGCCAGTCCTTACTCAGATCTATCAAACATTAAATTCCATCTGAAGAATGGAAACAAAATCCCAGATTGAAAACCCGGAGCTTGCCTCAGTCTTCAGCTACCATTTCATACCATTCAGCATAATATTTATCACAACTATCTAGCTTTCTGCCACACATGTGAGAATGTTTGTTACGGGTATCTTGCTTAGCGACCATAGCTTGATTGCTTCAAAGTACTCTTTCGATATATGTACATAAAACCCTGAATCAACCACTGATAATCCACATCTCAGATCCAGGTTTGCTATGTAAAAATGAATGTCCAGATGGCTAAAGATACACCCATTTACTCACCAATTAGCACCCTCATGGCGCTATGCCGGATATAGGTTGGTGGGAAACCAAATGATTGGGTATTGTCTTCATAGAAAGGTATTTTCTCTACTGACTAATTTATGAAGGACAAAACTGAAACATTTCAAAACTTGTGCTCAAAGTGTAATTTAGATGAACCCTGTCACTGGCAGTATCACCACCTTTGGCTTTGTCTGTGAACTCTCTATAATTTAACCATGGACTCACTGCAAATATCAGCAATCTACAATATTTTGGAGACAGCATTTGTTGTGGAGTCTACTGTCTCTATAGCACTGTTACCATAGAAGTGCACCCTAAACCGGCCATATGTGCTTGAAGATTGCACCGGAAGAATTTGCAGGGTAATGAATACACACTGAATGACTGAGTTTATCATGGCCCCATGTCTCTCAATCCTCAACTGCCACTGACCTCCCACATACACAACGCCCTGGTCTGTATTCTCCAACTGCACTAGCGAGACCCTAGATTTGAGGTATGAAGGCCCTGGGGACTACCTTAAAACATGACCTATAGCTTGGAATTTACCATATGTACAACACACTGGGATTGCAGCTCTGACAGACATATTATGTTGCACTCAGCTGATATACAAAGACAACTTGACCATTCTCGAGAACTTGAGCTGGGATGGATATGGGGGAAGCGGTCTGAGGGGGCCTAGTGCACATCTCACCTGTGGATTGGTCTCCGTTGAGGTATGCATATTTCTGAATTTGCTTCACCTTGGCCAGCCTTAATGGGCAGGGGGACATGGCTCATAAATTGGGACAGTGAAGACAGTAGATACATTAGTGACGTCGGCTACCATGCTAAAAGGTTAATGATAGTTTGTAATTCGCTCATGGAAAGGGAAGCGCGTTGTGCAATTACGATGCTGTTCCTGCTGTTGACTTACTTGTGATGTTTCGCCCTTTTCTTTGTGTTCTTGTTGTATGTGGTGGTGTTTCTCGCTCATCTGATGATATTATCATTTGGTTAGTTTGAGGATGCCTTGAGGTTCTTATGCCTTCTACACACGCATATACGTGTCATACCTAATGTGTTATTGTTATATTCTACTTAGCTCCGTTAAGTTACATTAGAATGTCTAACATTCATGATGTACTCTGTATTCCATATTGATGTCATTGTGTTTTACAGTTGGTCCAGCTGTGTCTGGCGTGGACATGGTGGGGTTTTTCTCTGACCAAATAAACCAGATCCGATTAATACATCTGATCTGATTTGTATTACAACAGTTATGTCTTAGATTTTTCTGGACGGATATTCTGTTACCACATCAAAAATACCAGTAAATAATGGTTTAAAAAGAATGAAAAATGTACAAACAATTAAGTATAGATGCGTCCTAGAAATGTGCAGCCTAGAATTTCTAAGGATGCTTTCAAATGATACTAAGAGCATTTTGAGCAACTTCACATGACAACATTTTCATGTTCTTCATATCGTTTTACAGGCCACAGTGAAAAGGCTAATCAAAGATGCCTGAAATACTCAGGAAAAAGCATCATGGCAAACTGTAAGGAGGAAAGATTTTGATTTGAAATTGATGAGGAGTACTGGGCTGTTCTTGTAGCATTTGAACATTACATACAGTTGTTCTGAGTACATTTTCCCAAAACATTTATTTTTAATACCATTTTGAAGGAAATGTTAACATGAGCCAAAATAGGTATCTGGTAGGTGTTCTTATGCAGAGCAGGATGAAAATGAATACGTATTGGCTCACCAGATGTAATGAAAAATGTAATTGGTAAATACAACTTTTAATAGAGAAAAATGGCCTGTTATAGTCGATTTCCATTCTCTTGCCAGACTTGCACTTTCTGAAAGTTTTCTTTCTTGCTTTTGAATCTCTTGGGTCGCTTAAGTACTTTAGTAAAACTACTTTAGTTCCAGTACTTTAAAAGATACACACAGAGCTGAATGGTGCTGGCACTGGCTGCTTCTACAGGAAATACGCGGTTTGGGATCCAAAGTTGCAGCCCATTTGACAGGATACTGTAGAGCATTGCTTTTAGGTCCAAATACCAATTGTGGCCTTAATAGAGCATACCATTCTGCATCTTAGCTGTAAGGTGGTGGTCAAAACAAATATATTGAAAATACCCGTTTTAAAAATAAACAACAGTGAATTTGCACAATCAAACGGCAAGATGAGTATCACTCTGAATGCAAATTACAGGTAACTTCCGTGCACCCAATTAACCCATCAACTAATGAAAACCTCCCACCCTTCCACCATTACCCTTATCATAACCCTTAATTAGGGCTACGCGAATTTGCACTGTTTTACTGAAATGTCATGTACGACGTACAATTACAGAACATTTTGTGAAATACACTTGACAGTATCTTGCATAAAAATGTAATCAGACCGGCATGCTACACACTGACAACATCCCAGCAGGAGATTGATTTGAGAATAAAATGTCTCCAGTGAGAAATGTTCTAATCACAGCAGTCTCTCGCAAGTAAAATCTATGTGAATTTCATGACACATTGCAAGTGAAAAAAATAACTTTGGACCTATTCATAATTTCTTATGACACAACGCATATTTTCATAACATACCACAAGTTCATTACGCCTGAAATATCTGTCAAACCCTTTGTGTCGTAATACGCACATCACATTCTGCTCTCAAATACTGACTTCTTTAGATCACAACATGTGTTGCTTAAAAAAAATGCCCCACCCTAACCTCATGCTATGCTTTCTCATCAGATTACACACTCTCATCACACCCAGAAACTTTATTATCGAATCCTATACTGCCACCCACTACACATCCCCTGCCGTGAAACCAATGATTAACTTGTAAAAGAATAAGTACTGCGGCCCAAACCTTTGCACAGATGCACGTGACTGGCCCTACAGAATGTTGGGGTGCTGAATATCAAGAATTCTCATGCCTCCTCATTCCACCACCATGCACCCTCGGCTCCTTTATCTCACTCTGGCAGGTTTTTCATCACTTCACTCTGCCTTTTACACTGTTTTTCCGTCTTACTCTTCCTCCTTCATTTCCTATTTTATGTATTTCGCTCTCTTGGTCAAAGTCTGTTGAGGTAAAATAAGTGCTGGTAGCCAAAAATAAGCATCAGTGGGATCCACCTGCCACCACTTGCTGAGGTTAATCACTGTATGAAACCCTTCACTATAACCCACACCACACCACACACCATGCCATTGAATCCCACACACTCCTCACATGCCACACTTTCCCATTAAATCCACACTCTCTCCTATGGCTAGTCCAGTAATTCTGGGCAACACCGCCTCACTATCAGTTTGTGGAGAGCAACAAATAAAAAAACCTAACCTCCACAACAAACAAAACTGGCAACATACTTGCCAGGAAGCCTGACGTGGAGGGCTTAAAATAAGACTAAAACTGAAGGAATCTGACTTTACTATACTATATCCAGTGGGGGCTCCTTCGCTATGGCGGAGAAGCGTTAACCCTCTGTGTTTAAGCAGTGGGTACATAGTAGAAACATAAAATGATAATAACTTTGTCTTATTATCATTTTATGCTTCGTAATGCTTTGCGTGCGTGCGGGCGGGTGTGCAGGGGCTGCTCTGCTCTGGGAGCAGGGCAGGGGAGGAGGGGTTTGCCCACTCCTAAGTATGTAATAACTGTTTGGTTGGCACTCTGGGGCCACCCAAACCAGTCATAAGCACTTTCCCTGTTCTCAATGCAGGCTGCATTACAGCCTGCGAGGACAACATGCCCAGGCCCCCACTCCCTGGTTGAGCGTCAAACCAGGATGCTCACAACTAATCAGAATGCTGCATTGCAGAATTTTGGTTGGTCACGGGAGCCTGGGTGCTTACCAATCACAACACTGCATTGCAGAATTGTGTTTGGTCACTGGGGGCTGCTGTCCTTCCTGCTCCTTGAGTTCCAAAAGGAGATGAGGGACCAGGTGGCAAGGTAAGTGTATCTTTTTTATATTTTCCCCTTGCGCAACCCTCCCCCACGGCCCCCTGCGGGCCCCCCAACTTTTCCCCACTGCGCCCATCTCACCACCAGCGAGCCATGCCGGCCACCACTGACTATGTCATTCCTCAGAAAAAAGGCATCTATGGTAATAACCAGGAGAGACTTGTGAAGGGAACAGGAAGAATGTTTTAAACTAGAAGTATTATTAGTCACCACTTAGGAAATCACAAATATGGAAGCTAAAAAATGGCAACTGTCTATTACTGATATAATCAACATCAACGACAACGACACCATCAAAATCATGAGCACCATCCACTCCGGCTCCCCGTCAGACCCGTGCCCCCACTACATCTTCAACAAAGCCAACGCCACCATCGCACCCCACCTCCGCAAGGCCATCAACATCTCCTTCGAGACCGCGATCTTCCCAGAGAGCTGGAAGCACGCCGAAATCAACGCCTTGCTCAAGAAACCCAAGGCAGACCGAGGGATCTCAAGAACTTCCAGCCCAACTCCCTGCTCCCGTTCCCGTCGAAGGTAATCAAGAAGACCATCAACAAACAGCTGACCCACTGCCTTGAGAAGAACAACATCCTGGACCCGTACCAGTCCGGGTTCCGCAGCAACTACAGCACCGAAACGGCTCTCATCACCGCCACTGATGACATCAGGGCCCTGCTGGACAATGACGAGACCACAGCCCTCATCCTCCTGGACCTCTCAGCCGCTTTTGACATGGTCTGCCACCGCACCCAACGCACTCGCCTCCACAACGCAGGAATCCGAGGCAAAGCACTGGACTGGACCTCCTCCTTCCTCTCCGACAGAAAACAGAGCATCCGCCTCCCCCACTTCCGATCCAAAGCCTCAAAGATCATCTGCGGCATAGCCCAAGGATCATCCCTCAGCCCGACCCTGTTCAACATCTACATGACCCCGCTCGCCCGCGTCGCCAGACTGCACGACCTCAACATCATCTCCTACGCTGACGACACACAGCTGATACTCTCCCTCACCAAGGACCCTCGCACCGCCAAAACCAACCTCAACAAAGAAATTAAAGCCATTGCTGAATGGATGAAGAACAGCCATCTGAAACTGAACTCGGACAAGACGGAGCTCCTCATCCTCGGCATCACCCCCTCAGCCTGGGACGACTCCTGGTGGCCAACTGCCCTAGGAGCAGCACCGACACCCACCGACCACGCACACAACCTGGGATTCATCCTCAACTCAACACTCTCCATGACCAAGCAAGTCAATGTCATCTCATCCTCCTGTTTCAACACCCTCCACATGCTCCGAAAGATCTACAGGTGTACCCCACCGACACAAGAAGAACAGTCACCCACCCACGGAAACGCCCTCACGCGGGAGCCCCGGCAAAACTACTGAAATGGCTGCAACACATACAGAAAGCCTCTGCACGCCTGATCCTCGGCGTCCCTCGTCACAGCCACATCACACCCCACCGGAGAGACCTGCACTGGCTTCCTGTCAACAAGAGGATCACCTTCAAGCTCCTCACCCACGTACACAAAGCACTCCACAACACCGGACTAACATACCTCAACAGATGACTCACTTTCTACACCCCGAACCGCCAGCTCCACTCCGCCGACCTCGCCCTCGCCTCCAACCCCCTCGCATCCGAAGAGCGACCACTGGCACCAGCACCCCCCCACCCCCACCCCCAGCGCCTTGACACCCTCACGGGTGAGTAGCATGCTCTACCAATGCCTGATTGATTGATATAATGTTCTCAAAATTAAACTGCACCTTTAAAATAGGGGCAAAACAAAGTCAGGGTAACCCACGCCAGCACTCTCTGGTGGGTCAAATCATAACTATACTTTCAAACACCAAAGAATGTCAAGTGGCAAATGGAAGAGGTTGAAAAAAAACCCATATTAAATGCAATATAATATAACAACACACGAAGGGAGCAATGACTGTGTCGAAACCGTCCATTGTTTACAAAACTGGGTCCAGCACAACAATCGGAATACAAAATATACATGTGTGAAGCTGAAATGTGCAAAATTAAATCCCCCAATACAGAATGTAATGATGCCACCATCATGCAAACTTTAAAGGGTGAAAATCTTCCATGAGCATCTTCAATGCCTCGTCAGGTTTAGTAAGAACTATATAAATGCAAACACAGCACAATTCAATATTGTCATATATGTTTCTCTTATTACAAAGCGTAGGTATAGCTCTCAATGCAGTTATGAACAGAGCACACCTTTTTTTTCAAGTAAATATGCAAGTCCCAATATTAAGGGAAATTCACAGCTTTTCTTTTTCTTCGTAAGCTCTTTTAAGTTTTCTTCGGTACCAAAAGAAATATCTTTGTTCATGTTATTTGTAGTAATGATGACGAAATAAATATTTACATACATTATGGGTCTATGATTACAACATCCATATGTATTAACATTCTTCACTGTGGAAGTGATGTGACGGTATTTGTCAAAAAAACATTGATTACTATAAACAAAGAAACACGAATGTTCATATATTAGAGAAATACAAAGTAATTATTGGCATAGCCAATAGGTCTGGCTTAAAAGTGAGATTACCACTTCATTGACTGGTGAGTTTGTCTGTGATACTGTGGACAGGCGTGTGAGTGGATGGATGTGAGAAAAAGTAAATGGGTTAATGAATGCACATATGTTCGAAAGGCAGAGCCTGCTGGGAACTCCTAGATGCCAGCAACTGCAGCTCTGGTAACCTTACACTGGCTCCCAGTACTTAGAAGAATCCACTTCAAGGCAGTTTGCCTTGCTCACAGAGCAGTGTATAGAAAAGGACCTACGTTCGATCAAAGACTGCTAACACCCCACGACCCTACAAGATTGCTGCACTCTGCAAACCTGCACCTGCTAACAGTTCCTCGGATACAGAAAGCAAGCGGTGGTGGTTGGCCCTTTGCTTTGATCATTCCCAGTCTCTGGAATGCTCTCCCATTGCAAATAAGGAAAACTGAGTCGGAATATTCAGGAAACTATTAAAAACCATTCTTTTCAAACTTATTGGTTATCTAGGACAGGGGGCCTGATTGTTGTTCTAGCGCTGGAGGCTCTTCGGGGTAGCCATGTCCTTTGCAAATCCTGGAGAATATAGGAGAATAGAGGGGCATATTACAAAGGGTGGCGATAGGCAATTATCGCCGGCTTAGCGGCTGCTTTCGGCCGCTAAGCGGCGATAATTCTATCGCTCTATTAGCAAGCTGTCGCTAACTGATGTTAGCGACAGCTTTTAGGCGATAGCGAGCGGTTTGGGGCCCGCTTTGCATGTCAGCGATATTTATCACTAATGACATGCAAAGTGTGCGTACCCAACCTGTTACCAACTGAAAGCAGTCTCTAACGCCGCTATCGCCTATTAGCAAAGCAGGCGTAGCGATGGAAATATTCCCGCTAACGCCAAAAAGCAACCCCTGCTCAGACCAGTTCTTAGCCATGTTATCCAATGGGAGGTGGATAACATGGCTAAGAGCATTTCGTCGCTAATGCGTGAATATCTCTGTATTCTCAGTGATATTCATGCATTTCGCCTGATTTTTATCGCTTTTGAGATAAACCTTGCAAATAGCAAGTTATCTCAGCGATAAAAAACGGTGATGCGCAGCGATAAAAATATTGCCGCTAACCCTACTTAGCGATAAATATCGCTACACGTGCACACACACAAACACATATCCAATCAACAATACAGGCGCTCTCTCCATACTGTTCGATTAAATGACTCTTAAATGGAAGCACTAGTATCCTCAGAAATGTGTCAACCCAGAAAACCTGTATTGGTGAGGTTCAACTTGAGGCCAGCAAGGTTGAAATATTTATGGTAAAGTGGGTGCTCGTCTTTTTAGGGGACACAGTATAGTGGTTTAAACTGCATTGCCCCATTTGGTTTAGTCCCACACTGACTTTCATCCAGTTAATAATAACAAAAGCAAACAAATCTACCCAGAGACTCTAGTTATATTCAATTCAGGTAGTTCCATCTATCACTTTTTGTATTTCTCAATGGGTGAGATTCTAATGCAGGCTTTTGGTGAGCTCACACACTTCCCCAGTAAATGTGAGGCACCTCAGCTAAAATGTTCCTAAGGCCTAAGCCCCCATGGAACTTGGCGCCTGTGTTTTCTCCCCTCACCATGGATAGATGTATGGCACTTAGTTCAGTCTGAGCATGGGTCCAAGCAGAAAAAAGCTTAGAGGAGTAGGAGAAGGCGAGAAAGGAGCGTGGATGAGGAGAGATAGAGAAAGATAGATCATAAAAAGATGAGAGACAGAGAGGGAGGGCAAGAAGAAAGAAAAAAGGTAAAGCATAATAGAAGCGAAAATAGGAGCCTAGGAGAAGAAGAGAAATAAAAGAGATCCATTTACCCGTACATTTCAGCAGATCAAGGTGGTTGATACATCTATCATGTTGATCTGCAGGAGCTACTGCAGTGGGTCACAAGAAGATGCCGCCTGCCCTCAGGGCGTGCCAGAACCAGGGTTTTCTACAAGACCCTAAAGTTCTGAAGAATAGCATTGGTTGTGGCAACAGTTTGCCCTGTAATTGTTTTCTTAAACAGTCCAAACCAGCAATTATGTGTGAGCAAAAGATGCTCCTAAACCTTACAATTATTATCTACAGTTTCACAGGAAAGAATAATGGAAGAGTGCTCAAAGGTTATTACTGGACGTTTAGAATCGTTTTCGTCAACATTTTCTGTTAAAAATTCTTTTGTATTCCCGTAGAATGTTGTTGAATTGAAACACACAGACATTTTTTTCATTTTTTCCAGCTATACAGATACCCGTGCTCTCATTTGACAAGGAAGCCGGTGCTTTGACAGTGAAACTGCCTGATTTCCAGCTAATGCTGTGAGCTGCTCTGAGCATTACTGTCTGCTTGCATGTTCTGATGCAAGGCAAATATGGCAGACTAATAGAGCAACAATGAGGACTTTCAGCCGCACACATGGTTCTTATGTGTGGGAATGGGGGGTCTGTAAGATAAAGAAGGAGAATTAAATGGCTGGAGCAGCTACAAGAGGCAAACTACTTTTTAATTGGAATTACAACTTAGGTTGTAACTACAAAAACATTTACATATCTTTGAAATGTCACTACCTGGTCCCAAAATAAGATGGACAACCCAGTCAGTCTGTGTTTAGAGATATCACTCAGACCAATATAGAAGTTAAATCTGGTTTATTCTGCTCATAGTAAAACACAACGTCACTGCTGTTGTCACCTAACTGGAGACGCCCCAACTAGAATTTGTGGGACGTTTCATGAGGTACACTCAGCTATGGAGAGGGACATCAGTACATTCTAATTACAATCACCTTAGCATGCCTAGTTGAGCCACAAATGATCCCCTTATTTTTACACAGTAAATAAGGAAATGAACAATACAATATATAAGAAGCTGCTATGAAACCAGTACGCTAAAAATAGAATAAACCTAAATAACGAAACAGGAAATAAACACGAGGAACAAATAATGATTGCAAAATAATGTTTACTATACCATTAAAACACACATTGCATATATCACTGAACAATATCCTCATCTAAAATTCCCAAGGCACAAATCTGTCCCTGGATGAGCTTCTAAAACTGAATCCGAAGGACCAGATAGACTTTACTTGGGCAGACTGGTCTTGTCAGCATACCTTTGTTTGCCAGAACCTTCCGGTGAAAATGTAAAACAGAATCTTTGACCTCTTTGGACTGATTGGTTTTGTCAGCCTAACTGTGCCTACCAGAACTCATAGTTGAATCATAACAGCAGGTTTCTTCACTCACACCAAATCTCCTACTTTGATCATTATACTTTTAGCACACCTCCTGATATCCTTTTATTTCCTTTGACTCTTCACAACTCTTTGTAGTATTATTTTCTGAAAATCGGTTTTAATTACCTTCTGTCTAATGGACCCAACCAACCAAGCTGGATTCAATACTGAAGTGTTTCTCGACCCCCTAATAACATGAACAGAATCACAGAGGTCACAGAATAGGGCGATGAGTGGTAAAACCACAACATGGGCTTGATTGCTTCTTCCACATTGTAATTATTGTTCGTAGGCCACTTAGTACAATCCTCCACAACCCTTTTCATTCTCTGTACCACTCCACTGGTTTGGTGTTGATAGAGAGAACTCTTCAAATGTTTGACCCCTGATACCTTTAAGAATTGTCCGAAATGAGATGCTAAGGGAGCTTCTCTCCTCAAACTATGTATTTCAAGAATAACACAGCATTGGATGAAGTAGCCATGGAAAAGAAACATACTTCAGGCAACTTACTGTGATAATCAATCAGGACAAAAGCATATTGTAAATGATGAGGAAAAAAATGGGAAGGGTCCAACCTTATTAACACATGGCCAGTTCAGGTATTGAATGGGCTGCAACTGTGGAGTCACCATCTTAAGACCTTTTTCAGCTTTACTACACAGAGCACATTTTTTAACCACTGCATTAATATCTGTATCCATTGAAGGCCACAAATAATAGTCTGTGGTTCTACTCTTTGTCATTGTCGCTTACAAATTCCCTTCATGAGACCTATTAATAAGCTTCTGATGCAAAACTACACGGGGGACACTTGTCACCTCTTACAAAGAACCAATCCTCAATAGACAGCTCATCAGTAATCTGACAGTAGGGTTGGATTTCAGGACATTCACACCTTTCTTTAGGCCACCCATTGAAAATATAATCCTGGACCTGCCTCATCACTGCTTTCAAACCACACACACGTTTTCACTCTATTTCTGAACAAGCTTCTTTGTCAGGCTCATCCACTAAGGCAACAAAAGAATTCTCAACATCGTCTGCAGGCCTGATTCTTCTTGGTCCCACACTGGCAACCTGGACAACATATCAACTGTAATATTATCTCTTCCCAGTATGTGAGCAATGCTAAACTCATATTGTAGTCGTTTTCTTAGTAAGGCAGGCTATTCGTGGTGTGGTATACTTAACTCTTTCACTATTAAGGATTATTGCAAGTTGTTTGGGGTCTGTTTGGAGATAAAACGTTATGCGCCATACATAAGACCTAAACTTTTCAATGGCCCAGTAGTTGCCCAATAATTCCTTATTAATGATGGAGTAGTTTAGCTCAGGCTCACAAATCACTTTTAATACATAACTTATGGAGACTACCCCCACACCTGCTATTCTGAGTCAATACTGCACCAAGACCATATTTTCTAGCATCAACTGCAAGGGTGCACAGAAATTCTGGACCACAAGGATGAAATGCTCTTGCCCTTGTCATTTCAGTTTTCTCAATGTCAAACATCTCTTGACAAGTGACATCCCACTTTTTTTAAGCATATTGGTGAGGTTTATCATCTTATAAGCACACCCTGGGAAAAATCTGGGATAACATTCACATAGCCCAGTAAATGAGTGTAGCTAATCTTTGTCCTTTGGTTGTGAACAATTGACCACCGCTTTTGCCAGACCAGGTTTTATGTATATACCTTCCCCAGTGGTGCTGTGACCAAGAAACTCAACTTTTATCCTTCCAAAATTCACCCTTCTCTTTCTTGACCACTATTCCTTTTTCGGAAAAAATTCTGGCCAAGGCTACATAGAATTTTGTCATGATCTTCCAACTTCTAGGCAGAGTTCAACCCATAGTCCTGAAAAACTACGACCCCCTTGATGTCACCTACCAACTGATTCATGATACGTTGAAAAACTGAGGCGGCAGACCCCAGGCAAAATGGCAATGACAAAACTGGTACATGCCACAAAGTAAATTAAATGCAGTGTAATGTCTGGAGGATTCTTCCAATACTACCTGATGGTAAGCTGAGGCGGAGTTGATTTGTGAAAACCTTTCAGACTCTCGCAACATACCTAACAGTTCATTTAACTTGGGAAATGGATGGAAGTCTACCCATATTTCCCTTTTGAAACTTCTTAAGTCTATGTAAACTTGTATGCCACCATTGCGCTTACTAGTCACCACCACAGGTAACAACCATATACTAGACTCATTGGGTTTTATGACCCATTTGCTTTGTAAATTGGCCAATTCCTTATCCAGATCATCCCTTATACTATACTGGACCAACCTAATCTTATAATTAACACAAATAGCTTCCTATTTCACCCTTATCTTTTATTTAAAACCAGACATTTTTCCCAGATTGACATGAAAACATAGAAGGAAATTTTTGTTCAATAGAGTCCAACAATGCTACATCTTTCACCACTAATACATGGTACTAGTGCCATCTCTAAGCATCAGTTTAAACAAACCCTGATGGTACCATCCTCAAATATTTAACCCCTTTTTAGTGACATACACCTTTCCATATATTCTGGGACCTTTGGACTCCATAATATCCTCAATATACCCTTCCAGGTCTATCTTCCTACCCTCCTATCAGGAGGAATCAACTTCCTGTCACACCTTACCTTGTTGAAGAACTCGGGGTGATCTTTGTGATTCTTAAACCTGAATCCACTAAGAGGTGCAACATTTTCCCCCCAAATAGATTATCTATGTAGGGATCTATGCAGTTTGCAGGGTGTCCCATCATCACACTGTCTTCCTTAACAACCAACAACATGTCTCTGTCACAATCTGGTCTTCTCCTTCCACATTGGATTCCTAGACCACCACACTATTCAGCTTGGTGTTCCCTGTCACATCATTTTGGCAAAGGGCCCCAAAAAGCAGTACAGGACAGAGAATACGAAAGCTCTACTTGGATATAGATGGCTCCTTCCATAGATGATGTAGGAAGAAAAGTACATTTCTAAAACTAATACCCTTCATAATTTCAATACTTTCTTTAATCGTTTTAGTATACACATTCTCTCTAAATCACTTAACTAAATATTTTTCAGGTGAAGGTATTACTTGCCAAGTTTGATTATCATCAAACCTAACTGCAGTCTTACTGCATATATGTTGTGAAGCATTTCCCACAAGAGTAGGTAAGCACACCAACAGCCCAACTAATACTAAAAATATCAATGTAAACAGCACCTTCCCTTCAATGTTACATTATCTGCTGTTTCCCTTCTTCATGTTAGAGACCAAAAACAAAAATGTTCATGGCAAAAACGTAGTTTCCTCTTCAGTCTATAATTGAAAAAAAAGTATTCACTTCTCACCTCTTGTAAAAGGAAAAGAAAACTTCAAAATCAAAGTCTAGTTCATCAAAAATGTAACAGTCTCTGTATGTTCTCTTTTTCTTCTCAGACTTTAAATCTTCATTTTTCAGTCTTTGAGCAACATTTCCATCAATGTTGTGATTTTCCTCCAAACAAATAGGGTTCCAAATTCTCTTTTTCACCCTCAGGCATTCTTCTGAATCAGTCTCTAGATCTTATCTTCTTTCAAAACTATCATGGCACATATTCAATTGAAAATATTCATCTTTATCATCTTTATCAGTGTCTTCCCCAGGCACTGTAGCTAGATACACCCTCACTGGTGAAGCATATTTTCAATTGGCTTCTGCCTTTCTAATTAGTTTTCTGGCAGCTGGCAGTTCACTCTAATCAGATTCCCAATTCAAATGCCTCTTTTGAAATTTCTCTTGTTCACAGTGTTTTCTTTTGCAAGTTTTTTTCCTGCCTATCTGTTCTTCAAAAATTCTTTTGGTCTCTTTCTTTCTGAAAACCTTGGTTTGAGCTTGAACTTGTAATTAATTCTTTCTCATTAGTACTCCCCACGCCAAATTTTCTTCTACCAGATGGGGTCTTTTAAACCTTGATTTCTGTTAGATCTGGGGGTCTCTAGTTGGCAGAGGTAGGTACCACTGTCCAAATAGCGACCCTTGCTTCTAGTCAGGGCAAGGAGATAACCCTCTGAGATAACCCCTGCTCACCCTCTAGGTAGCTTGGCACGAGCAGTCTAGGCTAACTAGAGGCAATGCGTAAAGTATTTGTACCAACACTCACAGTAACACAGTGAAAACACCACAAACTGACTCCACAACAGTTTAGAAAAATAAAGGTATTTTTAATCTAAACTACACAAGACCAAAACGACAAAAATCCAACATACACAGTTCAAGAATATGGTTTCAAAAAAGAGTTCTTAAGGTTGCGTTAGAATTCTCTACGTTGCGATAGAATTCTCTACTGATGCGTGAAAAGTTCACAGTTGCGTCACGTTTACTCACAGTACCTTTTAGTTGCAACAAAGTTCCAAAAGCAGAAGCTGGTGCGGTGGAAAACAAGCGATGCGTTGCTCCTGAGACCCTGGGGAGGCGATGCGACAGCCCCGCTGCAGCAGCGGGCGTGTTGCGACGAATCCGGTCTGTATGGGGAGGAAGGCCACTTGTATGGATTCCGATGCGTAGGTTCCGTAGGAAGTCTGTTCTGGCAAAGGCACGATGCGACAATCTCGTAGGGGCTGCGACGATCTCCGGGGCGACGATGCGCGGTCCAGCGGGGATCCTCTCTCTCGCAGCTCCTCGATGCGTTGATTCTGCGACGATGCTCGCAGCGACGTGATGCGGTCTGCAAGCACGCGGTGCAGCGTTCTCACCCAGCGACGACAGGCTCTGCAACGATACTCGCAGCGATGTTAGATTCTCCCGCACCGGTCTGGTGCGTCCCGCAAACGAAGGATGCGACGTCTCTGGCAGCGGCGTCAGGCGCTGCGACGATCTCGACCTCCGTAGCGGCGGGAAACTTCTCGCACTGTCGGGGATGCGCTCCGCAAGCGAGCGATGCGACACTTTTCAAGTTCAAAAGTCACTCAAGCTTAGTTTCAAGCTTCCCAGCTCAGGTATAACTTCCAGAGGCCCCACAACTGGATCAAGCACTCTAGGAAGGACAGAACTCTCTCAGCAGAGTTCAGGGAAGCTGGGGGTGAAGTCCTTTTGTTCCTGGGACTTCAAAACAGGGAGCCAGCTCTTCTCAGGCCCTTGGAGATTCCTTCAAGACAGGGGACACAGCCCAGCAGCAAAGTCCTTCCCCTCTCCTTGGCAGCAAAGCAACAGGTCAGTCCAGCAGAGCAACAGCAGGACAATCTTCCTTCTTCAGTTTCAGCTTTCTCCTTGGCAGAGGTTCCTTCTTGATTTCCAGGATGATCTAATTCCTGTGCTTATACCCCTAAAGTCTTTGTTCTCTCTGTGCATGTGGGCCCTGAGCCCGGTCTGAACCAGTTCTGGGTGTTTCTTGAGTACTTTGTTTTGCTGGCTGCTTCTTTCCTTTCAGAGTGAGGGGCAGGGTCCTCAGCTGCCCAGCAGGAGGTGGAGCCAGCATTGTGGGGGGAAAGCCCAGCCCTGGAGCACTTTGTTGACATGATTCCTTCTCTCCTTTCACAGTGCAGGGCAGAGACATCAGACGCACCACAGGGGGTGGAGCCAGCACTGTGGGGGGCGGGCACAGTCCTATTCAGGCCCAGTTGCTAACTCCTCCCACCACTCAAGTTGCAAATGCAGTCATTCAGCCTAGGGCTGACTCAGCCAGCCTCCTGGGGAATTCCCCAGCCCCTGTCACTCTCAAACCAGACAGTCAATACACAAACAGGCCCAGGCACACAGAAGGGACAGACAAGAGAACAGCAACTTTCTAAAAGTGCTGTTCTCAAACACAGGATTTAAAAACAGCCTTTCCTAAAAGATGTGTTATTAAATTCTGAGTTCAGGGATACTAGATACTTATGTCCTATCTTGTTCCTATGGGAAGAAATGCTGTTAACCACTATAGCCAGCACCCCCCATGTTAATCTATGGAGCAAGATAGCCTTACAATAGTGAAAAACGAAAATGGCTGTAATTCACTACCAGAACATGTTACCTGCACCAGTACATGCTCTACCTTTCACATACACTGCACCCTGCCCAGGGGGGTACCTTGGGCCTTCCTTAGGGGTGACTGATGTGCACAAAAAGGGAAGGGTTAGGCCTGGTCAGTGGGGACACTGACCAGGAGGACATGGCAGTTCTAAACTGCACACAGGCACTGCAGTTTCAGGCCTGAGACATCATTTTAGGGCTACTCCTGTGGGTGGCACAATCAGTGCTGCAGGCCCACTAGTAGCATTTGTCATCACCAGCCCTGGCACACCCAGTGCACTTTACTAGGGACTTCATGGTGATACAAATATGCCAAACATGTATATCCAATTAGAATAACACTTTACATAGAGAACATATGCACTTTAGCACTGATCAGCAGTGGTAAAGTGCGCAGAGTCCTATTGCCAACAGCCACGGGTCAGGAAAAATAAGGGAGGAAGAAGCAAAAAGTTTGGGGATGACCCTGCAAGAAGGGCCAGTTCCAACACAACCCCCTTCCAGCCTAAAGCCAGGGTAGACCAAACGATACCTCGATGGGATTCCCTGCTTAAGGCGATAAAACACGGAAACTGGCCCACACAGCAGGGCAGTCCTGTTCTACGCCGTCCTAAACCCAGTTGGATCACTCTATCTATACTCTCAGGGTCCACCATGCCAATCCATGTGGAACCCTTCTCCTCACCTGTGGACACCACCTGTGCAGCACCTAACCTTAATTTCCTCACAGGTGTGTCCCAACAGACCGACAGCAAGCCACAGTGACCACCAACAGTGATCAGGGATGAGACCCAGGCCTCATGCCTCTCATGGCGCTCAAACCTCTGTGGCGTCAGAGGGTGGGGGGCAGTAGCCCCAGGTGCTTGGCACCCTTTGTCCACTCCCTCTCTTGTCATGTCAGGCCTAACATCCTGGCACTGACCCACCAGTCCTGGACCTGTATCCGGTGGCTGGACAGGAGGCTGGGGTGGGCTTCCCCACACCAGGTCCTCCTCTTCCTTGGGGCTCTGTACCCTCCCACCAGGAGCGGTACCCCCCTCTAGAATAGCCAGGGCACCTGTGGCAGGTGTCCCGCACCGTTCATCCACCAGTTCAGGGGTGCTATCCTGCAACTGGTTTTCCAGGTCAGGGGGGATACCCCGGGCATGGCCCTCAAACCTAGGCTCCCAAGCCTCCAGGTCAGACAACACCTGACCTGGCTTCCCCACCCAGGGACTAACCCTGCAGTGGAACACTTGCCTGGCGCACCAGGACTTCACTCACTGAGGTGCCTATACTGGTAGACAGTACCCACAGGGCCAACACAACGGTATGGCCTAGTCCACCCCCAGGGTGAGACTCCTGCCCTCCTTCCAGGGGTAACCCTGTCCACCAAGACAACCAAGAACGCAACTTTCCTACCAGTTCAGGACCTCCCTCCAGCAACTAGTCTCCCAACCTAGGGTTTAACCCCTCAGGTTGTACCGGGGTCAGAGGCGAGGACTCCCTCCCTCTGCACCCCCTTCCAGAGCGCTGCACCCTCCCTACTGGAGGGGTACCCCGGGGAACCATATTGGTCAGGATACTGGTTACAGACGCCCTTCCTTCCAGGTCAGGCAAATCCTGAACCTGGTCTCCCAACCCAGAGACCAAAACCTGCGGTTGTGCATTTGCCTGGCACGCCAGGACTTCTGGGGACTCACATAGTACCTCCTTGAGGGTGACACACAACTCATGTGTCCTGTGACAGTCTGCCTGGCGCAGATCTCCCGACCCCTGTCCACCTGACAGCGCGGGAAGATCCCCCAGGACAGAAGTGAGGTCACCATGGTCACTCACTGGGGACTCAGCCCTTCTGACTGGTCCCTAACCCACTGGTTCTCCCACTGGGGACTCCTTCCCCCTCTCACCCCTCAGTCTGGACTTCTGTACCCTCCCAAATGGAGCGGCACTGCCAGACACCAGAACTGATGGAGGCCTGGTTACAGGCACTCCCCGTTCACCAGACACTAGGAGATTCTCCTCAAATGGCCTACAAGTACAGTCTAGGTCCCCAACCTGGTGTTCCCTTAAGGAACCCTCCAGGCCCTGAGACTGGGTTTCGGGCACCATGAGACACACCGTCCCACACTCATTCCTTCTCCACTGAGACCGGACATGAGCCCCTACACCCCTCCCACTACACTGGGACCTAACTGGGCTACACTGAACCGCTTCCACCTCATAGGTCTGGAAAATACCTAAGCCACTCCTTTTGGGATCACTCCCCAATGCCTCCTCAGACTCTCTGGAATCCACCAAGAGGTCTGCCTCCAACGCAAGCTCTCTGGGCTCAGAGAACTCGCACTCCACCGGGTGTTGGCATAGCTCTGGAAAACAGGGACTTAAAATATGCTCTCCAACAAATGAATCACACAGCCCCCCACAGTTGTTAACCAAGCTACCCTTTGCCTCACCCTCCAGTGCCTCACACAAGTACCCCACACCACTCTTCTGAGACTGGCAAGACAGTATCTGACTGTCTCTGTCACACAACCCACACTCTTCTGGCTGGTCCCCACACACACACACCAAGGTTTCTACCATGGGGGAACCCCTCTCCCTGTACCTCTCCTCTAGAGTCAGTAGAGTGTCCCTCCCACCACTAGGAATATGGTCCCCTGTGCCAGTCTCCCAATCTACTTCAGGGACACTGCACTCCACTGGAACTACATCATAAACCTGAACCCCCTGGTGGATGCCGACCCCCTCCCTCAAGTCAGGCGCCACATCTCTGGGTGTTTGTACCTTTCTCTCAGCACTAGATATCATAAACATGCTGCCACCATCTGAGCTGGACTCCACCTCCAACTCAGCAAAGCTCCTTCCTTGAGCATCCCATTTTTCTTTCTGGGCTAAGGCCCACCGGATCATACCTTCCTTGTTTAGCCGGTCTAATTCTCTGCACCTTTGCTCAGCAGCAAGGAGCCACTCATCTTTCTCTTCCTCACTGTCAGAGAAGTCCTCCTCCTCAGAATCATCTGCTAATGTTGCTTCCCAAATTCTGGCCTCATGGGAATACAGGTGTTGTAAAGAAGAAACGATGTGGGTAATTAAACTCTTTATTTAGAAAGTCAAAACCTTATAATGCCGTCAGCTTGTCAAATGAAACTCGGCTGCTATGTCAACATTCCATAGCGAGCGCCGAGCTGTCAGAGTGGACTGAACCAAGGTGAGGGGAGAGGA
This sequence comes from Lissotriton helveticus, assembly GCF_964261635.1. Taxonomy (NCBI): domain Eukaryota; kingdom Metazoa; phylum Chordata; class Amphibia; order Caudata; family Salamandridae; genus Lissotriton; species Lissotriton helveticus. The sequence goes on from NC_136067.1 coordinate 1,536,585,461, forward strand.
GGGGGGAAAACGGGGAAGAAGATAGAAGGAACGTTCCAAGTTACAACACATCATCCTCCCTAAGGGAAATGAACGAGGGAGGTAGAGAAGAACAAAAGAGGATGAAGTACCCGAGGGACCATGGTGGGGAAAGAAAGAAAAGCCTATCCCGCCATAGTCCTGACCCACGGTCTTTCGCAGAAGACCCTACGTGGCTCTAGATGCTCAGCTGCAGAACACTATTTCATTATGTAATGTTTGTGCCAATGAGGAGAGTTCCTAGGTCTGTCACTTTTCCTATCTTGCCTGATCCCTCCATTGATGTCACCCCCCTCCATTCTTCTTGTGCCTGACCTAAGTTCCTCCCTCTCTGCGGGCACCACCCGATCATGGCTCCATAGTCTACCATCCTCCATGACCACTGTGTTTTTTTTGTGCATTTTGATGGTATTGGGGGCATAGAACTTGTCACCCCCTTTGCTTAATTTCTCCGGTTTCCTGACGTAGACATTTTGTCCTCGCAGAAATTCTCTCTCCTTGACTCCCCACTTCTTGTCGTACCATTCCTTGTATTTCCTTTGATTGTTTTCAATCCTCTGCTTGATCTCTTTGGGATCTGTCTCTTCTGTTTGTTTTCTTCCCATCCAATTGGGGGTCAGCTTAGTTCCTGCTTTCCTCCCTCTCAGAAGCTCGAAAGGTGTGCATCCTGTAGTAGACTTTGGCGTAGTGTGATATGCCCATAACATGTCTCTTATGGCCTCCTCGATATTCTCCCCCGCCTGATTTGCCAGCTGTATGCACTCTTTCAACATGCGGTTTACTCTTTCCACCTTGCCATTTGCTTTGGGGCAATACAGTGGCGTGCGGATATGGGCTATGGAGCAGTCTTTAAGAAAGTCCTTCATCTCTTCTGAGATCAGCTGCACCCCATTGTCCGTTACTAGTGTTAAAGGGATTCCTTCTCTCAAAAATACCTCTTTCAGGAATTCAATTATCGCTTTGGTGTTCACGTTGTGGACAATCTTGCAGGTTATCCAGCTGGAATAGTAATCCACCAGCACTAGTAAGTACCAATCTTGGGGTCCCTTGCCATGGATAGGTCCGGCTATGTCGAAGCCTAACTTGTCCCATGGAACCTCAGGCACTTCTACCGGTGACAAAGGTGCCCTTCTAGTGACTTTTGACTTGTCACTCAAGCTGCATGCGTAGCAGTCCCGCACCTTGTCCTCCATCTCACTGTCCATCGCTGGAAACCAGTAGTCTGTACGTAGTCTAGCTTTCCACAGACTACGGCCCAGGTGTCCTTCATGGGCCAGTTCCACTATCTGGCTTCTTAAAGCTTCTGGCGGGACCAGTCTTCCGGACTTGAGTATGAAATTTCCATCAACTGATAGATCTTCCCGCACGTTCCAGTACGGTTGGATCTCCGTCTCCATGTCCTTGCACTTCTTCGGCCATCCCATGAGTATAAGTCTCTTCACTTTTTTAGTACTTCATCTTGCTCCATCTGGGTTTCCCATGCATCTTTTTCCACCGCAGCTAAACGCAACTCCAATATTGAGTCACCCTTCAGCTCTTCTTCCTCTTCTCCGCCAGTTGGTGCTCTCGAAAGGAAATCTGCAACCTTATTTTGTTGCCCTGGAATGTAAGACACTCTGAAATTATAAGCTTGCAGACCCAAAGTCCATTTAGCTATGCGGGGCGTCATGCTTTCCATGTCCTTCTTAGTGAAGAGTGAGACCAAAGGTTTATGGTCAGTCTGTACTTCAAATGGAATACCCCAGATGAAAAACTTGTAGTGACAAACGGCCCAATAGACCGCTAGTGCCTCTTTCTCTATGGTCGAGTAGTTTCTCTCTGATGAAGTGAGGGTTCTAGAAGCAAAAGCCACGACCTTGACTTTACTCCCCTCTCTTTGCGCCAATGTCGCCCCAATTCCTCTGTTGCTGGCATCAGTCGAAATGATGGTGGCTGCATTCGGGTCAAACTTCCCAATAAACGGAGCTTCAATGATTGCTTTCTTTATGCTCTCCATGGACATCTCTTGTTCTTTCCCCCAAGCAAAGACACTGTCTTTCTTAATCAATTCTCTAAGAGGCTGGGACACCATGGCAAAGTCCTTGATGAACTTGGCCATGTATTCAGCAAGACCCAAGAACGATAATATGTCCTCTTTGCTGTTGGGAGTGGGAGCATCTCTCACTGCTCTGACCAAATCGTGCTTAGGCTTGATGCCATCTTCTGATAGGGTGTGTCCAAGGTAATCCACCGAGCTTACTCCTAGCTTGCATTTGGATGGTTTGGTGGTGAATCCCACTTCTTTCAACTTCACCAACACCTTCCTTGCCATCTCATTGTGTTCTCCCTCGCTGCCACCATAAATCAGAATGTCATCTTGGAAACAGATCGTGTTCATGCAGTCTTTCAGCACGTGTTGCATGACTCTCTGGAAGGCTGCAGCCGCTGATGCCAAACCAAAGGGCATACGCTGAAACTTGAAGTTGCCAAATGGAGTGGTAAATGCCGTTAGTATTTGTGAATCGGGGTGGAGTTTGATTTGGTAATATGCAGAGGACAGGTCTAACACACTGAAATACCTGGCCCCCGGATCGTGCTTAACATTTCACCAATTCTGGGAAGAGGAAACCTGTCCACCAGAATATTTGCATTAAGATCTCTCAGGTCCACACAGAGTCTTATGTTGTTCCCTCCATCTTTTGCCGTGATCACAATTGGGGCCAACCAGGCTGAACTCTCTATCTCAGTGATGACTCCTTGGCTAACTAACCTTTGAAGTTCTTGCTGGAGAGGTTCTCTCATGCGCAATGGTATGGATCTGGTCTTGTGCACTACAGGTACTGCCCCCTCCTTTAGAATGATCCTATGCATATAGTTCTTAAATACTCCCAAACTTTCACTGAATACCTCCCTAAACTCCTCGGTGAGGTCCCCCCCTATGCCTACCGGGTCAATCAGTAGCACCTGCTCTTTATTGTTTGGGTCTAGCTTCATTCCCAACTCCTTCTGGTGTTTCCAACCCAATAGAGTCGAGCCACTAGTGGATACATACACTTTTCCCACTGTGTGTCTGTCCTTAAATGTGATTCTCATTATCACCATGCCCTCTAACGGGATCCTTCCTTTGTTGTACCCCTTGGGACTGATATCAGCTTGCATCATTTTGACAGGATGGTTTGCAAATTTATCCTCAAACACACTCTTGTCTACTAATGTGTAGGGTGAACATGAATCTGCATACATACTGAACTTTACACCGTCAAGTAAAACATCACATTTAGGATAACAGTCATCATTATTTTCATCTTCATCCCCCACTTGGAAGATATAAGATTTCTCCCCCTCCTCCTCCAGAGGAGACTCCTCTATAGCATGCACCGCTTTACTTGGAGCCTTACACACCTTAGAGTAGTGCCCCCACCTATTGCATTTCCTACATTGTACATTTCTCGCCGGGCACTTCCAATTGTTGGCCAAGTGATTGGGGCTGCCACATTTGAAACACACCATAGTACTGTTCTTACTGCGAATCACCTCTTTACTCTTGTCCCCTACTTTACATACAGTTTCACCCTCAGTGTGGGACTTGATTTCTGCCCTCTCCTTGTTTGTCCCCTCCTGTGATTTCATTTCTCTCATACATCGCGCGGTGTGCTCTAGACCCTTAGCTATATTTAAGGCTTCCTCTAGGTTGGGGTTCTTGGTGAGTAGTTCCTCTTGAGTTTTGGTATCATTGGTGCATCTCACTAGTTGGTCTCTGATCAATGAGTCTGTGAGTTGCCCGAATTCACATGTGGCTGATAACCCTCTCAACACTGCTATGTAAGCGCTCACCTTCTCCTCTCTCTTCTGCACCCTCTTAAAAAACTTATGTAAAGTAGTAAAATAAGCTTTATTCGATTTTCGTAAAATCATAAAAGCACAGCAAATACATGCAAAAGCATCACACTTAATAGGAGTTTACATATAGGATTTAACAGTTAAAAAAAAAAAAACACCTATTGTCATAGTCAAATAAAATTTCATTCAATGCCATACAGTTTGAACTACAATTAGTACTAGCCAACACAAAAAGACATGGAAAGACCCAGACAAAAATATTTTACAGCATGGTTTTCCGCAGCAGCATAACGGATCCTAAGAAACGAGATACTGCAAAGATCACATGCTCATCCTCCAATTTCAACAGTCTTGTGAAGGCAGGCCTACAATTTCTTACTCCCCAGCGTTTTAACAAAGGTTTTATATAAAATTTCCTGGGGGTGGAATAAAAGGAGCAAAAGAACATTAAGTGCAGATTTGATTGAGGTGCGATGTTATCACACGAACATGTCAAAGTCAATGAGGACCAGTTGTTCATCTCCGGTACAGAAACCATACGAAAGAAAATACCAAAACGTAAACGAGTCAAAAGCATTCTATAATAGGGGCTGGGGTCCACTTTTAAATACTTTTGCATGCCTTCGTTGGGAGTGATTTCGTGGAAATTTAGGATGGTTAGTTTGTTTTTTTCATTGTTCCATCTCAGAATTTCCAGATGGGCGGTCAGTGTTTTCTTAAGAACTGATCTAGATACACCCTCCATGCTCCTAGGATTTACGTAATAATCTGGGAGGCCTATGTCACTAAGTACAGATCTTACGTACGTCAACCACCGGAAGTTTGCGACCCCATCTAGGGCCAAGCAATCCTCCAGGAAGGAGGTCCCTATTGAAACTGGCCTCTCTAGTTGTCCATACCTTGTGCCACAAGAGAATTGGGGCCATCCTAATTGTGTCACCCAAGTGCGTGACTCCCGCCTCTATGTGTGTCATAAATGAGGATGTAGTCTTTGGGACACCTAGAAGGTAGCTGATGAACTGGTTCTCACAGCTTTGCAAGGTTTGGTCCTTCTCGATGCCCCAAAGTCCCGCCCCGTAGATGGCTGTGGACACGCACTTCGCCTGATATATTTGCACCAGTTCTTTTGCTGGTTTACCACCCACTCTATTTGAAAATGCGCGTAGAGCGCCTATAGTGTGGATGAAAGCCAGCTTCCTTGCCTCAATTGCCTGTTTCCAGCGACATTTCCTGTCAAACATTATGCCAAGGTAGCAAAACTTCTCTACGATGGCTATGTTCTGTTTGTTCAGGAACACTTTACAAGGCACCTTACTGCGCTTGTTAGTGCATGGCATCGTGAAGGTCTTCGAAATATTTACTTTCAGCCCTCTATCCTGCATAAAACCTGCAAATTTAGACACTGCCCTCTGTAGTCCCACTTGGGTCTGAGACATTATGGCCGCATCGTCGGCATACAGAAGGATTGGCACCGGTAGACCTTTCACGGTGGGGTAGTCATTTTGAAAAAGAGAAAGATAATGGCCCACTGAGTTGATATAGTAAGTAAATAGCCTGGGGGCTAGGATACACCCTTGCCTGACCCCTCTTGACAGGGCGAATTTGTCAGTACATTCGCCCTGCTTGCCAAATCTTACTCTTGCCCCGCAGTTATGATACAGTTCTCTAATAAAAATAATTAAGCGTTCCTCGATACCCATTTCGGTCAATGTTGACCATAACAACAGATGGTCCACACAATCAAACGCACAACTCAAATCAACAAAAGTAATAAAAAGTGACCCACCTCTAGCCTGCGTGTATTTAGCACTGAGAAGGGCTAGGTTTAAACACTGCTCAGCAGTCCCTATACCCTTCCTAAATCCGTATTGGAGTGTAGTGTAGTTCCTATTTTCCCAATAGGCTCTGCGCATTGGAATAATACCTACAGCAGTAAAGGCCTAGACCAGACGTTAACTAGGTCTACTACTGTCGATACTAGACTTAAGTTTTGGGTTTGCCAGCGTAGCTCAGAGTTCGCTAGAAACTTTCTCGAATGTTCAAGGAGGAATTAACTTCCCTGATTAGACAAGAAGGGATTTAGTTTCTGACAACCATAGAACATGACAACTTTGCTCTCCCCTAATCAAGAGTCAATCTCGAGAGTCGTGTGAGCACAAGGCAATTATTTTACTCAGTCAGTACGTGCATTCTTAGTCTCATCAGATTGTAGAGAAAAGGAAGAGACGGGCGTGTTCAATAAAAAGGTGTTATTTATTGATCAGTCTCTTTTCTCGTACAAGAGAAATGGATCGATATTATTGCAATACTTATAGTTAAGTAAAGTGCATACATTAAAAGCAATAGTATAAAATAATACTGTAAAAACATTGATATGGTTTCTGAGCCATATGATGTTTAAAATGATTAAAATATATTTACATGCACATATACATTTGACTAAACGTACTCAACTGGTGTTTCTAAATACGCCTACCCCGTGTACCTGACCTAAGTCTAATGCGTGGGCGGGAATAGAAAGTTACAGTTTAAGTTAAGTTTGTTTTTGCCAAGTGAATAACTAAAGAATTCTCTGTGAGGGGTTATTCAGTTCTGTACCTGGAATTTAGGATGAATGAGGAATGGTATCTCTTTCTCTGCTCTCGATATTCCAGGCTGCCTGCGAGGGCTGCCAAGAAGCGCCGGTGCTGGGTCTCTCGGCTTGAGATAGCAGCGCGTCTCTCAGCGCGTCAGGAAGGTGGGGCTGCTGCCAGCGGGGTCTGCTCCTGCTCTCGGCTTCGGCAAGTGTGGCTGCTCCGTCTCGTCACCACGCGTGTGTTTGCATAGGGCAAGATCGGCAATATTTATACCTTAAAGGTGCCGAGATTGACGTAAGGATGGACATAGATACGTCAATAAAGATGTCATACGACTTGCTCGTTAGCACATTCTTTTACTGAAGTTCTCTGTGAAATCAAAACAATGGCCGCACGGATTTTCCAGGTTGTCATAGGTTTGATTTGTTATGAGAACGTCGTATGCCTTATCAGGGGCTGGAGGAATGTCGCTTGTCTAATTAGATCTCAAGCGTTATGACCTAATCAGATAACACGTTCCTGTGCCGTAGTGTGACTGCGTCAGATAACGGTATCTGCATCATGGGGGCTTTTCTTGCCTCATGGGCTGACTGTTAGTTAACTTGATAGTTAGTTTAACCAGAATAGGGTCAGGAATAGGGGGATGGATTCAGAACCTATAGGAATACATGACACCCACTCCACGCTAACTATGGTCATATTTACTAATCTATGCATAGTATAACATAGTACAACATACTATAGAGTATAGTGTATACCTTACCACCCCAAAATACATAAATGCATTTTGAAATTTTCAAATATACTGAAAAATTGCAGTCATATATATTGTATGCACTTAAGCTATGCTACCCATTTGTAGACATTATTGCTTATTTGGTATATGAGAAATACACATGAAATGGCTCTTAAAATGGCTATACAGAAAGAAAGTTCGAGACCATTTCATCACATAATAAAATATTTGTGAACATCCCAGCGGGCAACTAAAGTTCATAAAGTATCTAAAAATAGAAATCTTAGTTCTCTAGGAATAGTTTCTTACTTTAAGCAGAAGATAAGTGTCCCAAAAAATTTGTGAAAAATAATTTGGGGCTGCTAAAAAATTGTTGTCCGTGAACTGGTGGGAAGAATTGTTCATGTGACTTTATTTTTAAAGTTGAAGGCCGAATTCAGGGAACGCCGTGTGCGAGCTTGCTCAAAAGTCTCTATTTCTGTTCCGGAGAGAACATCATATCATTAAGGCTTTCGAAAAAACTGTCAACAGCTTCATGGGAAAGTTCCACTAAGTCGGAAATAGGGGTAACCATGCATTCGTGCGCATGATTGTCTGCATTGACATTCTGTATCGCATTGCTGACAGAAGGTCGTACCTGTTCAATGCTGCTTTCATCTTGAACTTCACTACTCTTCAATCGTAGTGGTGAAGATTCCAGGAATGCCGTCATCAGGATTGGCAGCCTTTGAGGGCAGCACAAAGCGTGAACCTTGGTAGGAACCAACAATGTATCCGCATCCACTGGCGCATCCGATTGTAGCGTCAGACAGGTGTCTAACACGCATTCTTCTCCGCATAGCAGACATCTCAATACAGGTAAAACACATCTTTGCCACATTGGTCGAAATGATAGAAACCAAGTCATGTTCAGGTCTCTAAGCCGGGATAGTCCCAGGATTTTTGATATCCGGTCCCGGTATCCAATGGCTAGGATTGTTTCTTCCATTGTCGCGAGAGTTTGATCTGTGACATGGGTTGCCATAACGAAAAATAAGGACTAAGAATAGGATTCCTGCAATTAGTCCCAGGATCAGGGGAAGTCCGCCAAAAATCGAATGGACGAAATCTGGAAAAATACCCAGTATGGCTTTGAATGGTGTTAATGCCATCGAAAATACTGTCTTAAATACCTTTGAGACCCCAGTGGTATCAGAAATATTTAAGATTTCGCTCAGGATTTCCGCGAAATGTAAGGGGGAATTAGTTGATAATAATGTATTATTATTATCGTCCTTGCGACTTGTAGATCATACGTTTCTTTTGATGACGTGAGCCTTGTCGGCGTCTGAAGAAGCACTGTTTTCATTCTGCTTAAAGTATCTATTCGAATAGAAGTAATTTTCAAACTGGGCCATGCCCTTGCCTCCCTGTCTGGAAAGGAGCTGGGGAATAAAGAACGTCCACAGCACTTGACCTTCGCCGTCGTAGTGACTAGATAAGGAGTCCCGGGCATAAGACTACAACATCTGCGGTCTACAATAAGAATGTAACTCCCATTATAGAGTCTTTGAAAGAATGGTTCTATTTCAGTTGCAGGTGCGCCTTGCTGGTGACATGAAAGGTTGTATGAATTCCCTTCACAGGCTCCATGCAAACTAATTCCGTTACACAGAAGCGTGCCGCTTAGTGACATAGCACAATTGTTGCCACTAAGAAACACTTTCTGTCCTTTATTACTGACACATGCATGTGAATAGGGCAGGTTCCAAGTTGTTTTAAGGTACCCCTTTCCCAATTTCTCGTACATGCCAGCCTGTATATATTTTTGGCAGTATTGAAACCTGAAGGTTGAGATTGGAATATTTATGATTCCGTGGATTATCCATTCACTGACAGGTCGTTCTGACATTGTCATTGGTAATCTTTCTAGTTTTTCAATGCTCAAGATTGTATAATCAGCACCCTTTTGCGCCATACCGATTTGTCTATCAGTAAGGTCAAAGATTTGGAATAGTGACGTTGTGTTGATTAAACGCCAAGGCACATAGCCTAAACGCAGATTTTGTAACGTCCAGGCAAGCTGTACAATAGAACGCAATTGTGACTGACCATGTTGTAATAACAGTAAGTCTTGCGATAATATATCGATTGCTGACGACACAATGCTGTCCAAAGAAAAAATTCTGGAGGACAGAGTCATTAACCCATTGTCCACTACAGAAAGTGATTTTTCCAAATTAATACGGTCAATTTCCCGTATTCTCTCTGCTGTTTCAATTTGAGTAACCTTCCAGGCCTCATTGTATGCTGCATATACAGAGGCTGCTATGAAACGCTTTTGACGCTGTTTGCGTGGTCCCATTATGAAATCACGCAAGTCAGCACCATCAGTAAGTAAAGTTAGGTGTTGCTTAATTTCGGGCAGTGTGGAAGTTTGTAGCCATTGAAGGCATAATTTGCCCACACTGTAGGTTGTTAATATCCCTGGGTGATGTCTTTGGGGATATCTAGGGTCTGGCCTGGTCATTTTGAAACCCTGTGTTTTATTCAGGAATCTATCTTGACAGTTATTTGTATCTGTGGGCCAGATCAACCATTGTTTCCAATCAGGATGTGTTCTGTTTTGGTTTAATATATGGTTTACGTCTATCTCTTCATCTGTATCAGAGTTGTTGCTAAACATTATTGGCTTTGGAATAGACGGTTTATTTAAATCTTTGATTTTGGCTAAGCCAAGACAGGTGGTTTGTTGAACAGTGTCATTTAAAAATATCATTTGTTCTGGGATCATGCAGGCTCTAAACAAAGCTTCTATACCCTGTACTTGCCAATCTTTTGTACCCCAAACACTTTTCAAATCAACATTTTTGTCCCAATAATCAAATCCAAAAGTATTCATTTTTTCGAAGAATGAATCTGAATATATCAACTTTGTGTTGGTTATCATGGTTTTCATCCCTGTCTTGTTTGACAATTTATAATAAAATGTTTCAGCATTACTTGTGTTAAAACCTGAAAAATATGAATATTTGTCGTAAACAGTTCTTGAGCTCCCTTTTGAAGGTGTTGCACAATGTTCCCATTGATTATAATTTAAAACATTTCTAGGTTGTGCAGATTTATGCAAAAAATGATTACCATAGTGGTTATAGCAATACATACTATCATAATTTGTAGAACCTTGCAAATAATCGTGTTTTGTAAATTTAGCAGACATTACTAGATCAGACATCATGTTGTTAATGCTTTCGAAGTCCCAATCATCAGCAAATGAGTTTGGTTTTGCAAAGTCACTCAAGGAGATCTTGATTTGGCGTGGATATTTCAGGATCTCGACCGGACCATAAATTTCATAGTCAGTGTTGTCCCATGCTACCCCACCAGGTATCGGATTGGCTGTGAAGTTGGCTGAAGAAAGTTCTCTTTTCTCGACGTGTGAAGATGTGTGTGGTTTGAGGACCAAGTTGATGTTCTGGCTTGCTGTGTCCATTTTAGCATATTTTCCCTCAATGAAGCGTCCCAAAGTAAATACCATGATGAGCCAAAGTATGAGGATAAATGCACCAAAACCCACCCAAAATTCAATCCATGGAGAAATCAGATATGTTTCTTTCAGTTGGTTCAAAAGTTCCTTAGCTTTGTCTTTAAAGGATTTTGATGATGGCTGTGTCTTTGATTCACTGAAGCCTTCAGAGGAATCATCGAAGTTGATGAAGTACCCGGATGCAGTTCTGTCAATTGTTCCAATTGCTTCAGGATTTTTGTTTCTTGCATTGTCATTTGGTACTTCATTGTAGATTGGTGTGTCTCTGCTAAATGTTTTTATTTGGGTTGTCAGAGGTCTGAGTTCTATTGCATTGTTGCATAGTCCTTCTTGTTCTTCTGTAGGCGTGTCGAATGTGATGAGCCTCTTTGTTATGACCTCTGTACTGGTAGCAAACCTTGGTGTTCTGCTACTTATTGGGAGTCCACTTGGCCTACTGTTTGTTATCGGCCACATGTTGTGGTTTTACCAGGTCGATGGATACAACTCTGTTCTCCTTTTTACCAGCAAGTGGCGGTAGTACAACTGATCTTGTCCCGTTGACAGACAAGACAGGAACTGCTTTTCTGTAAGAAGGCCCAAATTCCTTCTTTACCACGATCTTCTCCCTGACTAGATCCCCGACTTTTGGAATCCAGACAGGTCTTGCTGGGACAGGTGGTGGTTCTTCAGTGGTTGTTGGCTGTTGTTTCAACTGTATGTTGCTCAGGTCTTTTCTTGTTTTGTTTAAGTCCTGCAAAATAGCCAAACGGTCTTTGACATCAAAGCTTTTTTCTTTAACCACTGAAGTCTGACTATCAAGGTCAGAGATTATCATTCTAGTTCCAAATAATAATTAGTACGGACTGAATCCCTTCAGAGAATTTCTTGGCAAGTTATTTAGACTACGTTGGACACTTATTAGATGTTTGACCCACCCAGCTCCCGAACCTAATTTCCTTTCCGCTATAGATTGCTTTCTGCCTTGGTTTTTTCTTTACACCATCCCGTACCCTCAGGAAGGAAGTGAGAAGATTCCCGCTGGACTGTGCTCATTCGGCCATGTTTCCCCCCAGGCTGGTGGGCTTGAGTGAAAACAATGGTCAAACGTAACATGCTCTTAGCGTATATGCCATTTAGACTCGCAAATCTTTGTATAACAGTCCGGACGTCAGCCGAGTGCTGAGGATCGACATTATAAGTGGAAACTAGCCTGTATATGTTAATCGCAAGCCCTGCTTTTTACTGGTGATATTATCTGCCTTGATACGACGAGGTATTAAACTGTTTCTCTCCCCACTGCGATCTCTGTTGCAGTTTGGGCAGTTTTTTACAAACATGGTGTAATGCAGGCTCATGCCTGGCCACCAGTACCGTGATTGTAATTCTTCCAGAGAATCTTTCAGTTTGAGGTGTCTGAGACCCTCGCCCATATGTGCGTCTGCGATTAACAAGCTTCTCCTGTCCATGTTTGGAATCACTCTATCCCCCACTCCAGGGATTCGAGCAAAAGGGACGGAGTTTGCATCGATTATGTATGTATAATTGAGTGGATAGTTGATCGGTAACGCTGAGCAGTCGCCTTTTGATGACGTTTTCACCGCCAGCACTGTTTCACCGTCAATGTATTTTAATGTACGCTTTTTTCGATCTACGGGAGCCGGTATAGTGGCTGCCGCTGCGGCTGTTTCAGCCAATGAATTCCCTACAACGTGAACGCCATCACGCTGATGACTCAGTGAGTGAGTCACGTGAGTCTTTGGTAGTGTAGTGTAGTTCTTTTTGTAAAAGAGCTATTTGTTCCCAGAGCAGTTTCTGCTTTATTGGTGCATCTGTGTCATCTTTGTAACCGTTCTGAATCCATGTCTGCAAATCCTTGTTATATACTTTGACGCAGTTTGTTGTTCTGAATTAGTTTCTACTGAGTGCGATTTTGTTAATAGAGGTCTTAGTTTACCTCCGCGCCACACTTCTTTTGTAATCTCACATGTGGGGTTGTATGCATGTTCTCCCCAAACGGAGGGTTGAGCATGTCCGTCTGTATAGATTACACAGGCGTAATATCGTAGAGGCAGAATGTCGATTGGCAGAGGATACGTCTTTTCATACTTTAGATTTTTTAATTCTTCTAGTTCTGGTTCAAAGTAGTAGTATACTTTGTCCGTTGTGATTGAATTCACCCATTGTATCCATTCCGGATTCAATGTTGTTGTTGGTAAATTACACGGTGTTGTTAGTGCCTCAAAGGCTGATTCTGCTGTTCTGACTGTGATATGTCTACCGTCAGCTATGTCTTTTTCTCTAGCTATTGCGGTTTGAACTGCGCGAATGATTTTTTTCTGTATTACTGAATTTCTGTTCAGCTTCTGTGTACAAGTGTGATTTGAATGCAATTGGTACCTTTTCTCCTTCATTAGAAGTCAGGTATGTGAATCCGCATCTCCCTGGGATGACTCGAATCACAAGATTGCGTGTGTTATCACGTGTTTCTAATTTTGTTTTAATTAGCATGTCTGTTTGTAAGGATCTCAAAATTTCTGTGTGTGTTTGAGTCCAATTGGATCTTTTAAAGTCTGGTTTAATTAGATCATAAAGGGGTTTGACCCTTTCTGCTTAATTTGCAATGTATGTTCTTCCGAAATTTAGGAAGCCTAGAATTGACTGTAGGTTTTTTAGTGTTTTAGGAGCTTGGATTACGGCACATTTCTCTAGGAAATTGTCTGCCAGGCTTTTACCTTCACTTGATAACTCATATCCTAAGAATAGGACCGTCAGATGGGCAATTCTGGACTTTTTAAAGTTGAATTTGTAACCCTCTGCTGCGAACCCAAGTATTATGGTGTTCACTCTTTTCAAGTGAGTATCCAAGTCATCATCTGTTAAGTAAATGTCATCGACATAAGATAATGCTTCATTATCATATAGCTGTAGTAATTCTGTTACTCTCGCTGAGAATACCCCCGGGCTGTTCTTGTACCCCTGGGCTAACCGACAGAATTGTTTTTGAGTGCCATTTACTGAGAATGCAGTTAAATATCTGCTCTCTGGTGCTATGTTTTGACAAAAGAATCCATTGGAGATGTCCAAGGTTGTTTTGTATTTTTTGCGCACTATGTTATTCATTAGTGCAGCACTGTGTGAGTTTTGCACTGCAAAGGTTTTGCAACATGTGTTAAGGTGTCGGTAATCCAAAACTAGACGATATGAATTGTCTGGTTTGGAGACCGGAAACAAAGGGTTGTTCATTTGTGAGGTGCAAGTTTCAATCACCCCCTGGTATTCTAGCTGATCTAGTATTTCATTTACTTGTTTTTTAGCTTCTTGCTTAATTGGGTACTGCCTTTGTGCAGTAGGTTGTGATTTTAACTGGATTTTGTGAGGAGGAGAATCCTCATCCCATCCTACATGATTTTTATATAAAGCAGGTGCTAAGGCCACTGCCCACTTTCTAGCAAGTGTGTATTTTTTATGAATCGGTATTTGATTCGAGAAGGCAGGCATAATTACTTCTTCGCCATGAGGGCACTCCCTGACAAACTCTGGTGGCCAGTCTTTTTCAGCTAGAAGGATATCATAGCCCTTGGAGAGGTTATCCCAAAATAGTCCCCTCATGTTCCTAGTCTTATCTCCCTCTATACGTAATGTTATCTCGTATATCTTGTGGGGCTTGCTAACTCTGGTGTCTGCAGTTTCCACTTGAAGGTATTCATTCGTGTCCACTGTCTCCAGATGATTCATAAGGACTTTGCGAGCTATGCTCACCTCTGCTGCGCTGTCTAGCATTGTCTGAGCCCATTCTCCGTTTTTCAGTTGTGTCCTCAGTATTCTCGGCATTTTTAACTACCTTGATACTGACTACCTTCTTTTTTTGGAAATTGTAATTTCTTTTTTAGTTGAGCAGGTTCCTTGTCTTTGGACTTGGCGTGCTCTTCTCTTTGTTCTGATCGTCCTCTTCTTTCCGATTTCTGCGAGGAAGTCTGAAAAGATTGAGAGGGACGTGAATCAATGTCTTGATATCTATCAGGTTTTTTAATATTATCCCTATTTCTAAGGTTATATCTATTCCCAGAGGGGTCACTCTGCGGTGACCTCTGTCTTCGGTTTGGAGATTTCTCCCTTCGCCTAGGAGACCTTCCTCGGGACTGGAATTTCTTTTCTTTTGGATTGGATTGTTTGTTTCCATCCCAGTTCTTTTTTGGTGAATTATTATTAAAAAATATTTTTTCTGGACTTTCAGTCAGTTGCGGTTTTACTGGTATTCCACCTAAACTATCTCTACCTAGTTCCTCATAGGATTTTTCTATGATTCTGGCAATTTCAGCTGGTTGGTCTGCTATATCTGTCTCTTTTAACCTCTGGCGGATCGCCACGTTTGCTGCTTCACCTTTTATATTGGCTAATAATATAGCCGAGACCTGCTTGAAGTCTTTCAGTAATTTCATACCAAGAGTTAAAGCTGGTTCTGGACCGTATTCATCTTGAATTTGTTTTAGCACATCTGGTATTACCGAAATGGATGGAACACCGTGCGTTTTTGTGTAGATTGAAGCAAAGACTGTACCCCAAGTGTCACAGTCCTCTATGTGTGGTGCGATTCCCATTGGGAGACATATAGTCAGAATCCTGTGTTTTTCTATCGAGGTGGTGTCAGGAAACACCGCCTCTATTTGGGTGATTTTCTGTGCCAACCAGAATGGTATCTGTTCCCGTTTAGCCGGAACTTTACCTAGGCAGGATTGGATGTTCTGTGATGTAATTTTATTTGTGTTCCCCTGGTGAGGGGTCAGCTGGGGAAGTTTAATCGCTGGCTGAATTGTTGAAGTCCGCATTACATACTGAACTAATTGTCTATGAATTTTTAGTAATTGTTTTAGCTGTATTAACAGCTCTCCTGTAGACATTCCTTCGATGTCTGGGTGTGGTGTGTATCCGGCCAAGACCGGCCACGTTGCTCCTGGTCTACCTAAAGGACCGAGCCTTGTAATGTGATTGTTATGTTTTAGGGCGCCATCAAATAAGAGCAAATGCTCTTGGAATTTGAGTGGTACTTCCACCTCCTCGAAAGGAGTGTACTCATTAGGAGGTTCCTCTATTTTGTAATAGTGGAAGTACTTTGTTACAGCATTTGCTGCTGGAAAATGTATCCATGAATAGTATACCTCTGTCTGCCGATATTCGTGTGCCTCAATTACGAATATGACTGTGCCACCTCTAGGTGTCATTCCATTTTCTATAAGTTTTAGAGTTATAGATTTTCTTTTGATGACCGGAATGAGTATTATATCCGCGTCTGCTGCTTGCATGGTAGCATCAGCATCTGCGATTTCAGTTGCTAATCTAACTGCCTCTCTTTCTTCATCACTTTCTGACATTTTACTGTTAGAAAGGTTATTTTGTTTATTTGCAGATCAGGTTTCTCAATGGAATAAAGATTAGATGCACAATATTTTGGAACAGTGTATCCTTCAACGTTGACTAAACCAAGAACCTTACATAGGAGTTCCCTCCTGCGAGGTTTTGGAGGATATTACCTTTCACCCACTCCAGACGTCTTTGGAGTATTTGGGAAAAGGGGTCTGAGTGAGAAAGCACGACTGAGTTACTCTAAATGTCTTACGTTAGTTTTATCGCCCTTTCCAAACGCGTTGGGCGCCATGTAGTGTAGTTCCTATTTTCCCAATAGGCTCTGCGCATTGGAATAATACCTACAGCAGTAAAGGCCTAGACCAGACGTTAACTAGGTCTACTACTGTCGATACTAGACTTAAGTTTTGGGTTTGCCAGCGTAGCTCAGAGTTCGCTAGAAACTTTCTCGAATGTTCAAGGAGGAATTAACTTCCCTGATTAGACAAGAAGGGATTTAGTTTCTGACAACCATAGAACATGACAACTTTGCTCTCCCCTAATCAAGAGTCAATCTCGAGAGTCGTGTGAGCACAAGGCAATTATTTTACTCAGTCAGTACGTGCATTCTTAGTCTCATCAGATTGTAGAGAAAAGGAAGAGACGGGCGTGTTCAATAAAAAGGTGTTATTTATTGATCAGTCTCTTTTCTCGTACAAGAGAAATGGATCGATATTATTGCAATACTTATAGTTAAGTAAAGTGCATACATTAAAAGCAATAGTATAAAATAATACTGTAAAAACATTGATATGGTTTCTGAGCCATATGATGTTTAAAATGATTAAAATATATTTACATACACATATACATTTGACTAAACGTACTCAACTGGTGTTTCTAAATACGCCTACCCCGTGTACCTGACCTAAGTCTAATGCGTGGGCGGGAATAGAAAGTTACAGTTTAAGTTAAGTTTGTTTTTGCCAAGTGAATAACTAAAGAATTCTCTGTGAGGGGTTATTCAGTTCTGTACCTGGAATTTAGGATGAATGAGGAATGGTATCTCTTTCTCTGCTCTCGATATTCCAGGCTGCCTGCGAGGGCTGCCCAGAAGCGCCGGTGCTGGGTCTCTCGGCTTGAGATAGCAGCGCGTCTCTCAGCGCGTCAGGAAGGCGGGGCTGCTGCCAGCGGGGTCTGCTCCTGCTCTCGGCTTCGGCAAGTGTGGCTGCTCCGTCTCGTCACCACGCGTGTGTTTGCATAGGGCAAGATCGGCAATATTTATACCTTAAAGGTGCCGAGATTGACGTAAGGATGGACATAGATACGTCAATAAAGATGTCATACGACTTGCTCGTTAGCACATTCTTTTACTGAAGTTCTCTGTGAAATCAAAACAATGGCCGCACGGATTTTCCAGGTTGTCATAGGTTTGATTTGTTATGAGAACGTCGTATGCCTTATCAGGGGCTGGAGGAATGTCGCTTGTCTAATTAGATCTCAAGCGTTATGACCTAATCAGATAACACGTTCCTGTGCCGTAGTGTGACTGCGTCAGATAACGGTATCTGCATCATGGGGGCTTTTCTTGCCTCATGGGCTGACTGTTAGTTAACTTGATAGTTAGTTTAACCAGAATAGGGTCAGGAATAGGGGGATTGATTCAGAACCTATAGGAATACATGACAGGAGGTGCGAAACTACATTGTGTTCCTCCTCCCACTCTTGAAGTCTCTTTAAGATAATCCTCCCTGCTAATTTCATAAGGCCGTCTAGTAAAGATATCGGCCTATAGCAGGTTGGATCATCACGCCTGCCTTTTTTAAAAATAGGGACCACTATTGCGTCCGACCAGCTTTCTATAAACCCCTGCTGATTGCCCTTGTTCAACACATTAGTGAGCAATGGGGCCCAAAAATCTGGTTCGGCCTTGTACACATCCACCGGGGTACAATCTGGCCCTGGGGCTTTGCCTGATGCACTATCCCTAATTGCTTCATGCATCTCCCCCACAGTAAATATTATGTCAATGGGAAATGCAGAGACATGGGAATCGGTTTCTCTCCTCCTGTCTATAGTTTGTGGGCCATTTAAGACCTGCCCTATTGGAGTGATGATGTCAGCTGACCTTGTGTCCATGTACAACTGCCTAAAGTGTGTCAACCATCTGTCACCTGTTATTGCCAGATCTATTTTATTGCCATTATTATTTGGTTGGTACAAGGACTTAACAAGCCTCCAGAACTTGGTGGTGTTTTTCTGGGCAGAAGCATCTCTTAGTGAAGCCCACGCTTGCTTTTTTAAGGCCTGGGTTCTTTCATTTAATGCACATTTATATGCTTTCCTTGCACTACGAATTGTGTCGGAGTCCCTAGGTTTGAGGGCCAGAGCTTTCTTAAGAGATTTTAATGCTTTTGTGCACTTCCCATCAAACCACCCTTCTCTAAGTGAATGGTTGTTATTCGCTGCCCGGGTCAACAGATTTTTTATCCCCTGTTGGATGTTAGCAAAGGCGATCATAACAGAAGAAGAGTCCGCCTGTTCCTCTAAACAGAGGTTAACATCCTTTGCAGAGTCGGAGAGTAGCTTTTTCAGAAATGCACCGGGAACAATCCTCTCCCATTTCACAACGTAGCCATTAGTTTTGGATAGATCTACGCTATAGGGATACCTAGAAAGGGTAGAGTTCTTGGCGTAACGTTCCCTTGTTTTTACATAGATAGAAAGGGGGTAATGGTCACTAAATACAACCTTGCCGACGACACACGAGGTCAGAATTCCAGAACTGGCAGTGGAAATTAATATAAAGTCAATAATTGAATTGCAGTCTCTACCAAAAAACATTGGCTCAAACTGCACAGGTGAGGGACATAGCAGGTTGGCAAAACAAAGATTAAATTTAAGGAGGAAAGTATTTAACAACATCCCCCTCTTTGTGTGCACAAAGTGAGTTAGGTTTTCCTCGCCAAGATCCACAATACCACACAAAGGAGATTCTGACTGTGGACAGATAGTGCAGTTGAAATCCCCTACCCACATTATTATTGCCCCCTTGAGGTGATCAACAATGTGTGACAACAAACAGGATATATTTGACATAGTGGGCTCCAGTTCAATGTCGGCCATATTATTATAAAAGTTCAACAGTACTATGTTCTCCAATGTGCCCCACCTAAAAAGTAGAATTTGAAAGTGGGTATTAGAGAAGAATTTATGGATCTTAACCTTTGCAGTTGTAGAAACATAGACACAAAGCCCCCCCTTATTGTGACCCTGGGCTGATGGTATGGCAGGAGAGTGAAAAGTTTGGTACCCCAGTAGATGTACTTCCTCGCGGCACCAGGTCTCTTTCAAACATAAGATGTCATACGCATGAATAACATTCAGCCAAGCTTTGTTGGAAGCCTTGCTGGCTAGGCCCGCCACATTCCATGAGATGAGTGAATTAAAGGCATTGACATTACTGGTGTCTCGACAGAAGCTGCCTAGGTTCTCACAGGGTAAATCAAGTTGTTGTGTTCTGATAGTAGGGGAATGTGAAGGGCTCAAGAGATCGGAGATGGAACCGTTATTCTCGGACTGTTGGAACTGTGGATGAGGTGCCCGTAGGTCATTCAGTGTATCTGTACCCACTTCTATTCTGCCAGTGTTGCTCTTAGGATGGTTTTTAGATGGGCTAAATGACGAGAAGTGGGTGGGAGTGCACTGACTGATCCGCGGATCCTCAGAAGATTTCTCTGCGGTAAGTGATTTATGAAGTCATTCATTGTCATCTAATCCTGATATCGGATGGTAAACATTGGACAAAGGTATATTCCAAAAGTTTTTTGGGTTGTGAGGACGAGGATCGCCCCAATGGAAGTTGGAGTTATGAGGTTTTCTTGGTGGTAATGGTGCCTGGCTGGATTGCGGCCAGAATTCATTAGTGTTTTCAAATAGAATCTGATCCCTTGGTG
The DNA here is from genome assembly GCF_964261635.1 of Lissotriton helveticus. Classification (NCBI taxonomy): domain Eukaryota; kingdom Metazoa; phylum Chordata; class Amphibia; order Caudata; family Salamandridae; genus Lissotriton; species Lissotriton helveticus. Next base: position 1,536,605,414 of record NC_136067.1, read on the forward strand.
TCTTTACATAGGCTAGGCTATCTGGAACGAAAGGTCTATATGGAAATGGGTTGAAAGTATTCAAATGATAGGGAAAAGAAGTGTTATGGCCCTTACGATGATTATTAAATGTAGGAGTGTTACAGCCGCCGGGGGTTTTTGAACGACCATAGCTATGAGGATGGTACGGTCTAGGCCGGGGTGGCGGTTTCCTCAGCATAGCCTCAGGGTAGAAATAGCTTAGGTTATGAGTTGAAATTCCCCCCTCCCCCATTCCAGGATACCAATCACTAATATAAGGTATCAATCTGTGATCCTTGAAGTTTACTAGGATCACGTCACCTTCAATATCCTTGGGTCTGGTACCTACCCAATGGCGTCGCCTGGCCGAGACGATATCACCATTAAGGTGAGACGGGAGTGGTCTATTTCTCCTCAGCCAGTAGATGACCTTATTTTTTAGGTTGGCCTGATGCTCGCGCTTACCTTCTGGCGTGGGCAGCACTCCTGTGAGGGCTATAACATAATTTAAGCATTCTGGGGGCAGATCTACGATGTTCTGTGTTCTCCTAATTGAGTGATGTGGCTTGGTGGGTGAGGGTTTTGAGTTAGTGCTATTGATGTGACACGTACTATGAGACATTATAGAAGTATGGGGTTTATCCACAGTCATAGGTTTTTCCAGTGCATTTGTTTTATTGATGCTTTTATTACTATTTTTAGCATACGATATAGAATTCTGAGCCGGTTTCCGTGTCCCGGGTGTTGGAAGTGCGATAGTCTTGGGCGTGCCAGACACTGTCTTAGGTGTATTAGATTCTTTAGAAGGCTGTATTGGAACTCTAGGGGCATTCAAAGCCGAGGAGGATGACTCCGAATGGCCTTGTAGAATTTTTTCCACATTCTCCCCTAATCTTTTGATCCTTTCGGTAAGGGGAAGGATCAATGCCTTAATAAGACAATCGATGTCATCCAGTAGGCCCGCATAACTAGGTACCCAGATGGAGCTGGAAGTCATCTCTTTCACGGGGTCTATAGGCCCAGCCTTATTTGAAATAGTAAATATGGAAGGTGACGCTTGATTTGGGGGCACGGCTCTCTTTTTGATTGTCAGCTTCTTTCTTCGCTTCCTAGGTGGGGAGCCAAAGGAGAATATGCTAGAGGGGGTTTTAGAGCTTTTAGTAGTGCCCCTAAGTGATGGCAATGGAGGCTGGCCCACAGTAGTGCACTTAGTATAGTCGTCAGATGTGCTTGGTGTGAACACCGGAGATGGAATGTCTGGATCATACAGAGGGGCTGGTTCTGCAACGGGGGTACTTAAATCTATTAACTGGGTATCAGGTACCTGAGAATTAGTGGAATCAGAAATAATGATGATATCATTCTGTGCAATGGGTTTGGTCTGAAAAATAAGGGGAATGTCATCTATAAGAGGTAAAATATTAACATGATCTAGTAATGAGGTTAAATCCATTGGAGTTAAAGTTGAACTGGCTGTTGATGTTAGGTCCAAAAATGTTGGAGATCTTAATTTCAGCCTGTCAATGGAAAGACGTCGATCCGCCCTTTTTTCAGCCAGGAAGAGCTCCCGGTCTACGTCAGTCTTGATTTTGGCAAAGAATTTGTCCAAAGGGCCTAGCAGAGATGACCCTTGAACGGCCGATGCCTGCGTTGCCTCAAAAGAAGACATCACCATGGGCAATAGAAGACAAATAAAAGTACGAATAAACAAAATGACATTAAGAACACTTGATGAATGAAGTGGAAATCCAAGGAGGGACTAAGAGAATGGGCCCAGCCCGGCCTCCTTTGGCCCCGGACGGCCACAGACGGTCCCGCCCTTGTCCCGGGCTTCTCCCTGCGCCGTCCCGCGCGCTCCCGCGCAGCGGGGATGGTACTTCCTCTTTGTAGCTGTACAAAGGTCGCAGAGGGGGCGGTGCCGGCAGGGAGAGCAGCCCAGCTGGAAACGGGCGCGCGGGGACTCCTGGTCCGTAGAGTCCACCGCTCTTCGCTCGCAGCCCTGCCGGTCCAGTCAGGTAAGGTGAGGCCCCTTGGTTTTATCCTAACAGCAGCTGTAAGCCGCGAAGCGGGACCCGCGGAGCGGGTCCGGCGAGGCGTGGCGGCTGCAGCAAGCTGTTTCAGAAGTGCTCAGGAAAGGCTCGGCGTCCGTGACAGCAATCCGCCTTAGGTCTGCGGATGCGCCGCTTAAAGCGCCGTGGAGGTGGGGGCGGTGCCGGCAGGGAGAGCAGCCCAGCTGGAAACGGGCGCGCGGGGACTCCTGGTCCGTGGAGTCCACCGCTCTTCGCTCGCAGCCCTGCCGGTCCAGTCAGGTAAGGTGGGCCCCTTGGTTTTATCCTAACAGCAGCTGTAAGCCGCGAAGCGGGACCCGCGGAGCGGGTCCGGCGAGGCGTGGCGGCTGCAGCAAGCTGTTTCAGAAGTGCTCAGGAAAGGCTCGGCGTCCGTGACAGCAAAACTTATGTCTTTCCATCACCACATTTATTTTTTCTTTGAAATGAGCTTCCAATTCCCTTAATGCGCTCTCATAGACATTGATACCCTCTACAACTTCCTCTTGATCATCCTCCACCAACCTCCCTGTAATATCTTCATAGATCTTCCTCCCATGTGTGCCCAAATTGTGAAGTAATATATGTTGTTTCCTTATGTTGGAATAATTGCTACCACCTATGGCTATCAGATATGATTTAAATATGCCTTCCCACCTCCTCCATGGAATAACAGGTTCTCCTAACTCATTCAGGAAAGGTGGAGGCTGACTCATTCCTGCACCAGCCATTGCCATATATTGGCTTAAAATTCCTAATTAACCTTTGAGAGAAAAGGAACAAAAACGTATGGTGGAGAAACTGGAAAATGTAAAAAAGGATATCACTTCCACAGGGAATACGCTAGAAATACCACTTTTGCCCTCAAAATACAGTAACCTACTTCCCAAAGTGAAAACAGCAATAATCAAAATAGTTTTTTCCAGTCCCCTTTCTTTTTCCACACACAGAGTAACTGATGGTATTGCAAACCCCCTCCCCTAGCGGCAGGAACTTCCTGTGGAGAAGTATTTTCTTGTGGAAGATCCTGTCAGGACGGAACCGCTAGAAGACAGAGTGAGCTGCTGAGGTAAAAATGTACTGCTGACTCTTAATGTTATTCTCTACTGTATAGTTACTCTCAGCAGGGGTGGCATTGCCGCTCAAATTCTGGGAAGATACGTTTGAAAGAAATGCGATTTATCCGTGCAAGACTCTGTTCTCAATCGCGCTGCTCTGCGCTCCCCTTCATATCCAAATGACATATGTCCTAAACAAGCACGGAGAACTGCTCTGAGGCAACAGACGCGCCGTGCGAGTGCCAGACCTTTCAATAAGTCCGTTGATTGCCCCTTCTTCTCGCACCTATATTTTCTCTTTTCCTTTTTTAAATGCGCTACTTCAGTTCGCTTGCAGCGTTCCCTCGACGTCACTCTCCAGTAGGTAACCAGCTGCCCCCTGTGTCCGACCTGACACACGAGCCAACCTCCTTGCGTACTGAATCCTAAAGTGCGAGCGCTACTCCACACACGGACTCGCTACCACCCCTGTGCCCGACCTGGCACACGAATTTTAAAGCTCTCCAAACCTGACCTGAACCGATAGCAGCTTCACACGTTGACTTGCTAAAGTCCTGTTCAGGCTCAATTATCAATCATTTTCCAACATCCCTTTCATGAAATTCCTATTCTCACCGATGTTACACGCATCACTCCACAGCAGCAAATTACTTATCTCTTTCTGCTGATTACCACGGAGCTCGTGAAACTTCCGTTGACAAGCAATTATTTCACTCCAGGGGGACGGCATCCACTGTCCCTGGCACAGTCTCCTCACCTCGTCGCCATGAAATGTTGTAAAGAAGAAACGATGTGGGTAATTAAACTCTTTATTTAGAAAGTCAAAACCTTATAATGCCGTCAGCTTGTCAAATGAAACTCGGCTGCTATGTCAACATTCCAAAGCGAGCGCCGAGCTGTCAGAGTGGACTGAACCAAGGTGAGGGGAGAGGAGGGGGGAAAACGGGGAAGAAGATAGAAGGAACGTTCCAAGTTACAAGGCGTGCCTCAAGATCCCTCCTTGTGGAACCTTTCTCCACGGGCAGCCCCCTCTTCTTGCAAAAGGCTTTTATCTCCTCTTCTGAGTAGATGCACAGGTGGAAAAAGTTGACTTCCATTTTGGCAGGATTTTACAGGTGCAACACTAGCCAGAGTCTCAATATCCAAAAATACTTCCAATGAGGACACCGGAAAAAAAAAAAACAGTATGTGGTGGCGTAGTGGTCTGCACTCACTAGTGATGTACACCAATTACTGTGGGTCAAGTACAAATACAAGTTCAAATCCCACCGCCTGACCACCAATGTTAGATCTGGGGGTCTCTAGTTGGCAGAGGTAGGTACCACTGTCCAAATAGGGACCCTTGCTTCTAGTCAGGGCAAGGAGATAACCCTCTGAGATAACCCCTGCTCACCCTCTAGGTAGCTTGGCACGAGCAGTCTAGGCTAACCAGAGGCAATGCGTAAAGTATTTGTACCAACACTCACAGTAACACAGTGAAAACACCACAAACTGACTCCACAACAGTTTAGAAAAATAAAGGTATTTTTAATCTAAACTACACAAGACCAAAACGACAAAAATCCAACATACACAGTTCAAGAATATGGTTTCAAAAAAGAGTTCTTAAGGTTGCGTTAGAATTCTCTACGTTGCGATAGAATTCTCTACTGATGCGTGAAAAGTTCACAGTTGCGTCACGTTTACTCACAGTATCTTTTAGTTGCAACAAAGTTCCAAAAGCAGAAGCTGGTGCGGTGGAAAACAAGCGATGCGTTGCTCCTGAGACCCTGGAGAGGCGATGCGACAGCCCAGCTGCAGCAGCAGGCGTGTTTCGACGAATCCGGTCTGTATGGGGAGGAAGGCCACTTGTATGGATTCCGATGCGTAGGTTCCGTAGGAAGTCTGTTCTCGCAAAGGCACGATGCGACAATCTCGTAGGGGCTGCGACGATCTCCGGGGCGACGATGCGCGGTCCAGCGGGGATCATCTCTCTCGCAGCTCCTCGATGCGTTGATTCTGCGACGATGCTCGCAGCGACGTGATGCGGTCCGCAAGCAAGCGGTGCAGCGTTCTCACCCAGCGACGATAGGCTCTGCGACGATACTCGCAGCGATGTTAGATTCTCCCGCACCGGTCTGGTGCGTCCCGCAAACGAAGGATGCGACGTCTCTGGCAGCGGCGTCAGGCGCTGCGATGATCTCGACCTCCGTAGCGGCGGGAAACTTCTCGCACTGTCGGGGATGCGCTCCGCAAGCGAGCGATGCAACACTTTTCAAGTTCAAAAGTCACTCAAGCTTAGTTTCAAGCTTCCCAGCTCAGGTACAACTTCCAGAGGCCCCACAACTGGATCAAGCACTCTAGGAAGGACAGAACTCTCTCAGCAGAGTTCAGGGAAGCTGGGGGTGAAGTCCTTTTGTTCCTGGGACTTCAAAACAGGGTGCCAGCTCTTCTCAGGCCCTTGGAGATTCCTTCAAGACAGGGGACACAGCTCAGCAGCAAAGTCCTTCCCCTCTCTTTGGCAGCAAAGCAACAGGTCAGTCCAGCAGAGCAACAGCAGGACAATCTTCCTTCTTCAGTTTCAGCTTTCTCCTTGGCAGAGGTTCCTTCTTGATTTCCAGGATGATCTAATTTTCTGTTGTCAGGTGTCCTGTACTTATACCCCTAAAGTCTTTGTTCTCTCTGTGCATGTGGGCCCTGAGCCCGGTCTGAACCAGTTCTGGGTGTTTCCTGAGTACTTTGTTTTGCTGGCTGCTTCTTTCCTTTCAGAGTGAGGGGAAGGGTCCTCAGCCGCCCAGCAGGAGGTGGAGCCAGCATTGTGGGGGGAAAGCCCAGCCCTGGAGCACTTTGTTGACATGATTCCTTCTCTCCTTTCACAGTGCAGGGCAGAGACATCAGACGCACCACAGGGGGTGGAGCCAGCACTGTGGGGGGCGGGCACAGTCCTATTCAGGCCCAGGTGCTAACTCCTTCCACCACTCAAGTTGCAAATGCAGTCATTCAGCCTAGGACTGACTCAGCCAGCCTCCTGGGGAATTCCCCAGCCCCTGTCACTCTCAAACCAGACAGTCAATACACAAACAGGCCCAGGCACACAGAAGGGTCAGACAAGAGAACAGCAACTTTCTAAAAGTGCTGTTCTCAAACACAGGATTTAAAAACAGCCTTTCCTAAAAGATGTGTTATTAAATTCAGAGTTCAGGGATACTAGATACTTATGTCCTATCTTGTTCCTATGGGAAGAAATGCTGTTAACCACTATAGCCAGCGTCCCCCATGTTAATCTATGGAGCAAGATAGCCTTACAATAGTGAAAAACGAAAATGGCTGTAATTCACTACCAGAACATGTTACCTGCACCAGTACATGCTCTACCTTTCACATACACTGCACCCTGCCCAGGGGGGTACCTTGGGCCTTCCTTAGGGGTGACTGATGTGCACAAAAAGGGAAGGGTTAGGCCTGGTCAGTGGGGACATTGACCAAGAGGACATGGCAGTTCTAAACTGCACACAGGCACTGCAGTTTCAGGCCTGAGACATCATTTTAGGGCTACTCCTGTGGGTGGCACAATCAGTGCTGCAGGCCCACTAGTAGCATTTGTCATCACCAGCCCTGGCACACCCAGTGCACTTTACTAGAGACTTCATGGTGATACAAATATGCCAAACATGTATATCCAATTAGAATAACACTTTACATAGAGAGCATATGCACTTTAGCACTGATCAGCAGTGGTAAAGTGCGCAGAGTCCTATTGCCAACAGCCACGGGTCAGGAAAAATAAGGGAGGAAGAAGCAAAAAGTTTGGGGATGACCCTGCAAGAAGGGCCAGTTCCAACAATTTCCAACTCAACTGCAACTTGTCACTGTGCTGATCAGAGCCTTCCTCTTCTTCCTGCCACTTCTGCTTTTACATTTTCAAGAGCTCTTTACTCAGATCACTTTGTAACTGGACTTTAGGACTTTCAAGCTCTCACCTTTTTGATCTTCAGAAGTTACAGAAAAATCTTCACCTGCCTCTGCAAACCTGAAGTTGACTGTGACCTTCCTCAGGAGTTTGTGCACTTGATTAATCTATTTTTGTCTCATCCGCTGCTTCAGCTAATCTCACTCTCTTTGAGTGATCAGTGTAGATCCATTGAGGCACCTTGACACACTTGACTACACTGTCGGTGGTCAGGATAACTTGACATGGACCACTCTAACGTCCATCCAGGCAGCCTTTGCAGACATGTTTGTAAATGAACCTGCATTCATACAATGACATGTTGTATCTTTGCATTCACCTGGTAAGAGACAGATTTCACCACATCACCCAGACCTTTGCAAGAATTTAGTATGATGTCATCAGTTACAGAAACAAATGTAGCTAAGGTACATGGTTCTAATTTGAAGTCCAGTGTGAAGTCATAGATAGATCTGATTCATCATAGATCTCAAGTCATAGGTATATCCAATTCAAAGTCATCATGGACTGAAGAAAATAATGGAATTGAATGTATGTTGAGCTTATTTATAGGTTTTATATAGTGCTAGCTAGACCCAAATGTATCAGAGAGCTTTACACATCGTTCTCTGTCTTTACATAGAAGAACGTAAAAAATAGAACAATCAACAACATAAAGGTATTTATCAAAATAAACATGTCAAGGGAATAGATTATGCAGTCAAGAATGTTACAGGACATTAAAAACAGGATTAAGGGGAAGGACAAAGAGGAAGCTGAATAGCATCAGAATCATTCGCCTGCATATAAGGTCTAAAAGGACTGTGTGACTTAATTGGAAGCAAAGCTCAGTTAGAATGAATATTAAAGTATTTGTTGCGTAGAATGAGTTTAAGATCCCGTTTGAAGCATGGAAAGGATGGGTTACAGCGGAGGACACTGGGGAGTGTATTCCAGATCATAGGAGCATTACCAGAGACCGAGAGAGTCTGTGATGATTTATTTTTCAGTTTGATAGGGATGAGAAGAAGTGAGTTGAAGCTTCTCAGCGACCTGGCTTTCTGCTCTGGAGAGTTTGGAATAAAGGTAGTTTGGGTTATGGGTATGCAGGGCTTTGTAGATGATGCCAGCAGTCTTACAGATACATCTCCCTTCGATGGGAAGCCAGTTGAGGTTATTTAAGGCCGGAGTAATGTGTTCAAATCATTTAACACCTATTAGTAGCCTAGCTGGAATGTGGAGAACTGTTGTAAGCGGTGCAAGTTTTTTTTTTTAGTTCCTGTGAGGAAGGCGCTGCCATAATCCTGTTTTAAGACGACAAGAGACTGCACTACCATCTTAAAATCATCCGGCGGAATAAACAGTTTCATTTCCTTGATATTTTTAAGAGTGTACAGCTCTCCTTTGGCTGAGTTGTTGATATGATCTTTCATTGCCAGATTTTTGTCTAGAGTGATGTCCAGGGACTTTACTGAGTTGGAAGGTGGAGGATAGCAGTTAAGGGTGTCCAGGTGAGTGAGCCAACCATGGATTGGAAAAGGGTTGTTTTTCGGGGAGAAAAGTATTATTTCCATTTTGTTGAGGTTCAACTTTCAGTAGTTGGTGTTAAGCCAAGATTGTACCTTGATTAGTGTATCATTCAGATGAATGACGTCACACAGTGAATTAATGTTGTAGTAAAGTTGAATGTCATCGGCATACAGATGATATTTTACACCTGCTTTTTTCAGGATAAGAGTAAGGGGTTCCATGAAGAGATTGAAAAGGGGAGTGATTTCAGCCTTGGGGGACACCATGGGGGATTGGTGTTGGTTTCGAGAGACAGTTGTTGATTTTCATGTGTGTTGCCAGCGATGATGCAGGTATGAAGTGAACGAGTTAAGGACTGTGCCATTGATACCGCTACTGTTCTTGAGGGTCTCAATTAATGCAGGGTGGTTAACAGTATCAAAAGCTGCAGATAAGTCAAGTAGGATTAGGAGCCACCTTCATCCAAGCATCTACAAATATCACCTAAGATATTTATCATAGCATTTTCTGTGCTACATCCTTTCCTGAATCCTGACTGGAAGGTGTCAAGGAGATGTGATTGCTTAATATGGTGGTTGAGTTGTAGAAGGACACATTTCTCCATTGTTTTGGCTAGGAGCGGGAGGTTAGTGATTGGTCGGAGGTTATTGAAGTCATTGGGGTCAGCCCCTAGTTTTTTCAGTATGGGTGACATTTGGCCACGTTGGAGGGAGTTAGAAACAATACCTGAGGAGAAAGAGGAGTTGATGATTTTAGTCCAGAATGGGGCGATTATATGGATAAGGTTTTGTACCAATATGGATGGGAGGGGATCATTTGAGTGGGAAGTTGGCTTCAAGTTTGCAAATATATTGTAGACTTCACTCTCTGATATGGGTTTGAAGTTAGACCAATACGCATCATTTTTCAATTGACGGAGATCAGAGTTTACAATAGTTTTTCTTAGGTCCATTTGTTCAATAGCAAAGTCTGGGGTGGGAGCAACCATTGGGGAAAGTCAACGGAGTGGGTTGGTACGGAAGACGGATTTGCGACTAGATTAATGGATTGCTCAATTTTTGCTGTCAGTTGGCAATTTCTTCACAATGTTCAGAAGTAGCTGTTATGCAAATGTTATGCAAATCAGTCTTGACCCTGTGCCTCATGGGAACAGTCCAGCCCGAACTGCCAAGCCATGTCTTCCCTGGACCGGAATCAAGCATCCTAGGACCGGTTTCTGGCTATCAGCCGTCATAAGCCAGGATAGCTTGACTCCAGTGGTATAGTGAGCATGGGACCCACGTCTGGGCATACCCTTCCCACATATTGTATTCTAGCATTTAATGGATGTGTTTTTTTAAGAACCTTGAAGGAATTCAGGATGATATATCAGTGTTTGGCAAAGATAGAACAGAACACAACCAACGGTTGAGATTTTTTTTAATATCTTAAATGATGAGGGTCTTACTGAAGAATTTTCCAAATGCATATTTGCAGTTAATTCTGTGACCTGTCTAATTTAATTTAATTTAATTGTGGGTTCATATAGCGCTAGGAATCGACTCCCGGAGGAGTATCTCCACGCTTCGACCGCTGGGGAACCCGTCCTGGCTCACCCTGAGAGAAGGTCCCTGATGGGTATCTCTAAGGTGCGACCAAGCATCCCCGGCGGTCTTGGGGGTCCGTTGTGAAGATGAGGCAAGCTGATGCCCAGAGTTGCCGAGTGTGGTTTCTGACTAGAGTAGGCACCGAGGCGATAATTATCAAGTCCGCTGACCCTGGTCCACGACCCTGCCGCGTCGGGAATGGAACCCTGGTCCCGGGCCGTTCTCTGCTTACGGGTCTGCCGCCTCTAACCAGTGAGCCACACTTCTCCAGTCATGTCATTCTAAGTCATGAAGTAAGTGAACATGGAATTCTACCAAAAAAGAAATTACTGAGTCTAAAATAGATGTGCCAGTTCTTAGTTCTGGAGACAAAGTGAGATCAATCCTAGGTCTCTCAGAATTTTATTTAAAATTTGTATACGATTTTGCATACAATGCATTAAAAATTGGACAATTGTTCAAAGATCACTAAGAGTTTGAATGGAATGAAAGTTTGCAGAGGAATTTTGAAGCTATTAAGAAAGATGTTTATTTGTGATATACCCTTACAAAGTTTTGATCTTAGCACAGAATGTGATAACTATGGATACAAGTGGAAAGAGGTGAAGAGCAATGTTATCTCACATTGATGAGAATGGTCACGAGTGTACGATTTCATTAGCTTCTCGCTCCTTAACACATGCTAAGGGAATCAAGAGAGAAATGTTGGCATGCGTAAGGGCAATGGAGAGATTTAGACTAAATATATGGGGCCTACAGTTTATTTTGTGCACTGCCACTGAATATAAGCCACTTAAAAGAAATTCTGACCCCAGTGGAATTCTTAAATCCACTCTTCTCATTGCAGGAATGCCTCTTAAATCACTGGATTATAACAAACTAACACAATGTCTTCCAGGAACAAAAAATGATACTTCTGACTACTTGAGCAGATGTCCCTTACCCTTAACAGAACATCTGCCAAGTGAGCAGGATGAATGAATAATCTGTTGCTTTCAGTGATATGGGTTGTAGGTGTGCCAGATGAATGTGATTTGATCTATGATGAGGATGCTGTTCTTAATGAACTTTGCAAACATGGCTAGGATTTTTGGTAATTCATAAACATTTAAAGGGTGAGTTAAAGAATGTTTGGAACGGTAAAAATGAGTTGTAAGTGCATATTATGGGTTTCTTATTGAGAGGAAGTAGACCTATACTATCTCAGGTTCATTATCAAAACAAAAATAGGTTAAAACTTGGCAATGGTGGCTGGAAGTTGATTCAAATGTAGAAACGTTTGTACGAGACTATGTTGAGTGTACTAGAGATGCCAAATACCAAGTTGCATTCAGACACCACCCTTATGTTCAATGGATTTTCCAGAGAATCTTTGAAAAGCTTTATTGAGTGATTGCATGCTGAAGGTTCTTCTAAGTATGTAGTTGTGCTACGTGATCTTTTTTTCAAATGTCCAGATGTGATGGTTGTTAATAAGCCTGACTCTCAAGTCACAATAAAGTCAATATAGTTAATTCTTAGCAGGAAAGTTTTCCCAAGTAAGAACTTTTTATCACATCACACAATATGAATAATATTTTGTACCACAAGAAAATTAGAGCTAAGCATACATTCGTGTATCATCCCATTGGCAATGGTGCACCGGAAAGCTTCAAATGAGTCCTCATGGTAAGTACTCAGATGAACACTAATAATGAGAAATGCGGATAGAATGAACTCAAAAATTGTCCAGGCCTATAGGGTTACACCTAACCTTGTAAGATTTAGTCAGTTCATAATTTTACATGGTAGAGAGCCTTGTATAGAAGAATGTGTGGCATGGATGTCCATAGAACGACACAAAGCATGGTCTTGTGGTGCTGCTAGAGAAAATATCCAGGAATAAACCTATTATTGCAGACATGGAGTTAAAAATGTAAGTTTGGCAATAGGAGAGTGGGTGTGTGTCAAGAATCCGGTCAGAACAAAAACAGATGTAGTACATTATGAAGAGCTCTCGAATGAGAACACCATTAAAAAAAATTCTGCCAAACTGAGTGATTGCAAAATATTGCATTCCAGCCAATTTCCTAGATACAATTAATTATTGAAATGGAAGAATGATTTTAGGATTCATACTAATATTTCTTCATCGTGGTTGTGGGGTGAAACTTGTAGAAAGTATGTCTGTGAAAAGTCTGCTTCTCCAAGGGCAGAACTCTGTTTTGTTCCTATATCTAATTCTGGGAAAGAAAACAATGGAAGAAGTGCAAGTAAAAGGGATCCTGGGGTCGATTTCGATGAAAAAAGTGCAAGTCATAGTTATGTGACTCAATGTCAACAGACCTCTAGTTCAGGTCCTATAATGTCCTTGCCAGAAAGGCTTAAGGATTGTGTGAGTGTGCTTTTTTTTTAACTTCTTTTTATTACAATCGTTGAAAATTAGGATTGTGTGTTTTTAACCTTTTACTGTTGTCACTAGTACTTATAATGTTCTTTAATTTGACTTATTTAAAAATATTGTACATAGTTGTATGTTCTTATATTTTTATTTTAGGCTAAAGTATAATTTATTTCATGCATCAGGATATGCATTGGGAGGAGAAGGAATGCATAGTGTTGCCTAGTCTGAATTTTCCTGTATTATTCTGGTCCATGTATTATTTGTAATGTTTAGTGTGTGTATTAGAAAGTTACGCTGAAAAAGAAACGATGTGTGGTGTTACCTAGCAAGCATGTGTGTTCCTTAGGATGTAATGGGTTCCACGTTCCATTAGAAAGTGATAGAGTTAAAAGTTCTATCTTGCGCAGTTCCTGCTTGGCTCTTGATCGATACAGATCCAACAGGAGTTGCTTAATAACCTTGCAGCGGTCTTTCCATAGTTGCTTCCTTCTTTACAGTCTCTGTCTAGGCTGGTGCATTATTAACTCAATTGTGTGTTATTGGGGATTAGAGGGTGTTTCTATGTGCTTTTAAATGACTCTGCTAATTGCCCGTTTGCTGTGCCTTTTATTATTTAGAGAAATATTTCATGAAATGTGTCCATGAGCTACATTGTTATTGTGTAGGCTTGGCAAATTCCAATTTGTGTCAGTATGCTACTTAGTATTTTTTACGCCTAGTTAGGTCCACCTTCCATGCAATATCTGCATATTGTTTCTAAGGAATGTAAGTCATTTCTCATTGAGCTAAACTGATTTTTATCACAGAAGTGTAATTGCATCTGATAGTTGTTTGACTCGCTTCTTCGTAAAATTATTAGTCGTTTCTTCACAGTGTCAATCATCCTGCGTCCAAGTCTGGGATGAAGGAGGTAAAAAGTCATCTTGTTTTAATTTTTTTATTAATTGTTATGGAATCTAGTAAACATTAGCAGGATGTTAGACTATTTTAAGACATGCAAGACAGGGACATTTGGAGGAGGAGAACAACTAAAAATATCTCCAGAAAAGTCACTGTGACCTCTTGTTGGTGTAGAGGGAAGGCCTAACGCCATATGATGCAGCACCCCCTTCATGTTAAGGGGACTGCCTTTAAAGTCAACAGACACTTCTACAATGGAATATGTTAGACACTCCTCTCTAACAGAGAATGGCACCAGGAACTGGTTATGTTTGTGGTTAGTCCTACCCCTATGATGTAGTGTAGCTTGGTTTGAAAAAGGCAGCACAAACTTTGTTTTAAGTCATGATTACAGAGGGCTAGAGAACATGGTGGACTGGGACAGAGTGAACTGTGAGTCACACAGGAAGAAGCCTGTCTGTGGTTTTCTGACTGAAGCTGAACTGAAATAGAAATCATTGAAATGAAAGAAACATATTTATCATTGGTAAGCCAGGTCTTTAAAGATAGAATCTGAAACCTATTCTCAACAACTGCTAGGAGCATTGGGACCAATAAGAACAATGTAAAATAATGTCGGGTTGAAAATATCCTCTGGGTTAATAGTGTACCACGTAGGAATTCAAGCATGCAGGCAATAAAACGTATCCGTTGAAACAGCCAAACTGTAGCAATGTGAGTTATGTGAGATCTGAAGGCACAACTCCTGGTTAGTCCTAAAGCCTCCCTTACACAAAAATTACATTTTTAATTAAGTCGTTGCTGTACAACCAAGATGTTCATTCAGGATTTGGAGCTAATGTGTTATGTAATACTCAGAGGTGGTAACTATGTTATCACTGGACATTACCGAATGGTTTAGCCATTCAAGCCATACATAACGCTACAAACAGAAAAAACTATCTAGTTTAGGGAGATCAGTATACTTTCCTCTTTTAGGCAGTTTTAACATTTTAAGAACTACTAAAAACCTCATGAACATTATTACACAGTTCCTCCTAATTTATAGACTGGTGTCTCTGGCTGTCATTTTGTTCTGCAGTTAATTTCTAGAGACTCTGTACAAGTTTCCAATATGTTGGGAATGGTGAACAATACAATTAATACCAGATCAGCAATTCAGGTATAGTTTATGGGAAACTATTACATCATGGCCTTACACTTTGCATGAGGGAAATATCTTGCAGTAAAATCATTGCTACAGCAATGAAGCGTGTTTCCTTCACTAATATCTTGTGACATGGTACAAATTCAGAGGACAGATACACGGTTTGCACATCAACTAGACTAGGCAATAAGTACAAAGTAGGGTGCCAACTGATTCTCACCAATAATTTGAATTATTTCTGTCCTCAAAATTGGTCCCTAAGCAGATAGCATTTTGAAATATGAAATCAATTAGAAGCAAACAACTTATAAACATAGGGAATACTGTGACTGTGGTTTGGTTTAAGACTTCTGCCCGACGTTCTCATAAATTAAATCATGAAAGTTTCTCTTAATTGATAACTATGAGTTAATATAAGATATAGTATTGAAGGGAATGTGGTTGACTGCTAATCATGTGCTCCAGCTCATTTTTATCTAGCTTGAGAATCCTGCGAAAAGCTGCATAATCTAAACATAGGGAATACTGTGACTGTGGTTTGGTTTAAGACTTCTGCCCGACGTTCTCATTAGTTAAATCATGAAAGTTTCTCTTAATTGATAACTATGATCTACTGCCAAGCAAAAATCCATAAGTTAATATAAGATATAGTATTGCAGGGAATGTGGTTGACTGCTAATCATGTGCTCAAGCTCATTTTTATCTAGCTTGAGAAGCCGTCGAAAAGCTGCATAATCTAATCTATTTCCAGGCGTCCTCAGATGGCTGGGGCAGGAGCACTTGTGGTCTAGCAGCTAGACCTGCCAACTGTGAAACTGGGGGAAAATCCACCTACTTGTGAGTTGGGGCACCGCACTCTTCTGGCAATTTCAAAATGTATGCGAATATGTCAGATCTGGATGATGACACCTTCTTCGCACTCATAAAAATATCCTATTTCAGTGTACTTCCCGGCCCTGGCATTCTTTTATATTGAGCTGGTATCATTTCACCTCTGTATAAGAGGGGAGCCTAGATCAGTACCTCTCCTGTTTCTTATACTGTGTTCAGTGACTCCACTGTAACTAAAGATAGCCTTCTGCGTGCAGACCTATGAAAGATCTAGAATACAGCGACCAGTACCACAATCTCCATTGCAAAACTAAAGATAGGCGTTGGGATGCTCAGGAAGCAATTGCTGGAGAGGCTGCACCATATCAATTACCTACAATTTTGAGTAGATGAGAACTGACAAACTTGCAAGACTATCAAGCTTGTGGGACTGCCTGAGATGCTGGATTGTGGCTGCAGAAAATTTGTCCTTAAGAACTGGTTCTACAATATGACAGCCCTTAAAATATTCTTCAGGTTTTTCTCAGTATGATGGACCCGTGAAACGCATATAGCCATAGATCTCTGTGCAACTTATCATTTCATAGTTGCACAATTACACACAACCAAGATCAACTTCAGATGGTGCAACAGATGGTGCTCCTGAGATTTTACAGTACTCAGGTTATGATACCCTTCTCAAGCAGCAACCCAAATCCTTGTCAGGGTGAAGTCACAAGGACTCCCAAAATAAACTGTGCTCAACCTCTGGTAGCCTGGCAGTGAACAGTCAGGCTTAACTTAGAGGCAATGCGTACAGTATTTGTGCAGCGCTTTAAGTGGTAATAAAGTGAAACAACAACACAAGAAAAATTGCACACCAATTTAGCAAAATAGAGTACATGTTAATAACGAAATCAAGACCAAAATGACAAAACTCCAATCAGTAGAACCGGAGAAAAACAATGTTAACCCCTTGGCTGCTGGAGTAATTCCCTTGCCGTGCTGGTGGGAGGAGGGGCGTGCACAGCGCCCCGGTGCTCATGACGAGCTCAGCTCATCATGTGCCACGGTTCTCGTGTGCTCATGACGAGCTGAGCTCGTCATGACCACACCCGTTTGTGTAGAACGTTCGCACAGCAGGGGAATTTCCCCAGAGTGCGAGCGTACTAACGGTCATGACGAGCTCAGCTCGTCAGGAGCACACGAGAACCGTGGCTCATGATGAGCTCAGCTCGTCATGAGCGTGGGAGGGGTTAAGATTTTAGTGAACATAGCATCAAAAAGCACTTGTGCTAGACCAGGACAAAGTCACAAGCTCAGGCTGACACCGATGGAGTGCGGTCCAGCTACAGGGACCCAGCTAGGCCAGCTGAACAAGAGTACCTTAAATCTGGTTGCAAAGAGTTGCGGAGTCACGTGCCTAAGATTCGTCGTGCAGCCGAGGTGATGCAATGTCCTGGTCAGGGAAGAGTCATGCAGCGTTGGTTTCGAGGAGCTGCCAGGCTGCATTGCAAGGCCTGCACATCTTCGAGGCCATCGACCTGGGGCTTGCAATGTGAAGTTCTCCATCGAGGATCCATCTCGCACAGACTGGTTGTGAAGAAGCTGCGGACTTGCAATGCGGAGACCTACATCGTCGTTGAGGCTGCCATCAATTAGAGGCTTCCAATGCGAGGATCTGCGTCGGGGATGCATCGCACAGTGGTGGTTTCAACTGAGCTGCTGGCTGTGATGCGAAGTCCTTGTGTTGGGAAAGACCACGCAACAGAGGCGATGGGTTGGTTCTGCTCAGGGTAATGTTGCGCTGCAGAAGAGATGTGTCAGTTCTGCTGGTTCCACAAATGGGCTAACAGAATACCTTTAGGCCCACTTCCAAAGAGCCATGGCTGGGGTGGGACTACTTGGTAGGGTAGGACTCACAGATGGCAGAGTCCAGGTGCTGGGGTCAACGTGTTGGAGCCTTGAGGCTCTGGTTACGAGGCTAGCAAACTAGCCCTTGGAGTCACTCTAGGGTCCTGGGTTCAAGTTGTAGGACAAGAAAATGCTAACTTTATAAAAGTTTGTATCAAAGAAGGGTAGGCCCTAGGACAGTAGCAAGGCAGGGCCTTATTACATACAGATTCTAGGGAATACCTTACTACTGGTTTGAAATGCTGTTACTTAATTTAAACAAACACTATAAGACCCAATGGTTTAATCCTCTTGGATGTGATTATCCATTTAATTATGCTTTTTAAATTTCAAAGCACTTTTGTATTATTTAAAAAACGTCTGATTATCAGGAAAACACTTATTAATTTGAGCATTAATAAACAAAATTATATACAACATATACACATATAATGATAAACATGTGACTAAACAGTGTGAGACATTTACAAAATATATACAGATGCACCTATCTCTTCATTCTCTAGTTTTCACAAAACAATTAAGACAGATATATTCAACTGATTATGTTCATAAACAAACAAGCCGATGCGTTTCAAGTCCTCATATAACTGCTTGGACTCTCATCAGTGCTTCAGGGTTTGTTAATCCTCTATTTTCTAAGGACTTTTTATGTCAATACAATCTGTCAATAAAACAAAAAAAACATGATGTGTCAGTGCATAAACTGTCCTCCCTTTCTCTCAATTTATCAACTCTTTGCGATTCAAGAAGAGATACCTTCATTTAACAGCTTATCGCCTTCGGTCTTTAAGGGTCAACAGGGGTCATTTTTTACAAATCTTTATTCAGTAGAAGGCTGCGGGGACAAGAGGGGAGGAACAACCTAAGTGTTCAAAATGCTTGTTGGAACTATTTAATTGTTAGACAGTATTCTGCCTGTTGTCATTTGTACCTGCATTAAAGTGGGCCGAGGGAAAAGCGTCTCTACTCATTTGACCTTCTTGTCGTTAGGTTTCCTATATCGTGTTGCTCGCATTTCTGTATATAAAAGAATGCAGCAATGTTACAACGTCGCACTACGTTAAAACAATTCACTTCCTTTTGGTTGTTTAAAAGTACGAGCTTGAGTACCTGATGTTATGCAGCCAGTATTAACTCAAAGACAGCGGGCTGAACTTTTATTTCGTTAACGTGACCTGGCGATTTCCAGAGACCCTGTTGGCAATAATATCAATCTATTTAGTGAGCAAACCCTTTCATGCACAAGGGAGTTCAATCTCTGTCAGTAGCGTTTCAAATTCTTACTTTTATGCAAGGAATCGTGTGCTGGTGTTCTTCCCTCGTGCCTCCTTCATAGTCCTTCTGTTTCCATTATGGCTGCATTGACGACTTCCTGTTTCCTCATGATTTTGAACTGCTGGCTGTATTGAAGGATTTTGAGAGTTGTAGTTTTCTTTCATAGTCGTGAAAATTCAGTCATTTCATTGAGGACAGAGTTAATGCAGTTACATTTTAGAATAAGGCTGGGGTGGCACTACTTGGTAGGGTAGGACTCACAGATGGCAGAGTCCAGGTGCTGGGTTCAACGTGTTGGAGCCTTGAGGCTCTTTTTACGAGGCTAGCAAACTAGCCCTTGGAGTCACTCTAGGGTCCTGGGTTCAAGTTGTAGGACAAGAAAATGCCAACTTTCTAAAAGTGGCATTTAAAGACTTGTGATAAAAAAATTGACCTAACAATAAAGAGGCCTTTTAATTTGAATTATTTAGACACCAAACTCCACTTGTCTACCTTTTCACAATTGGAAATTACAACCCACTAAATGTAATAAGGTAACTCCAATGTTATCCTATGGGAGAGGGAGGCCTTGAGTAATGAAAAACAACTTTAAAAAACTTAAAAGTACATGTCCTACTTTTTAAATACACTGAACCCTACCCTCTGGCTTTTTCAGGACCTACCCTAGGGTTGACTTATTTGTATTGTATTAAAAGGAAAGTTTGGGCTGAGCTAATGGTTTACTTTGTCAGGTCGAAATGAGAGCTCAAAACTGCAGACACAGGCTTCAATGGCAAGCCTGAGACGTGCTTGAAGGGCTACCTAAGTGGGTGGCACAATCAGTGCTCCAGGCCTACAATTGCTACGCAAAAAAATGATGGACAGAATACTGAATGAATCATACATTCACCCCCAGTCAAGAGATCTGGGTTAAATCCATTGTTCTTTTGCTCATCATGCCACCCCAGTTTAGGCCCAGCCATATGCAAATCAGTCTTGCCTTATGGGAACAGTCAAGACCAAACTTCCAAGCCAGGGCCTAGCTGGACCGTAAACAAGCATTCTGGGATCAGTTTCTGGGTTTTACCCTTCATCAGTCAGGCTAGCTTGAATCCAGTGGCACAGTAAGCAAGGGACCCACATCTGGGCATAGCCATCCCACTTAGGGTGAAAAGTGCTACGCAAACAAATGATGGACGGAATGCTGAATGAATCATGCATTCACCCCCAGTTGTTTTTGCATTTGTCACCGGAGTGGGACGGGTATGCCCAGACGTGGGTATCGTGCTCTCCATGCCACTGGAGTCAAGCTAGAGGGGCGAAACCCTGACACCGGTCCTAGGATGCTTGTTTCCCGTCCAGAGAGGACCTGGTCTGGCAGTTCGGGCTGGACTGTTCCACTTGGGCACAGGGTCAAGACTAATTTGCATATGGCTGAGTTCGAATTGGAATGGCATGGTGAGCAAAAAAATCGATGGATTTAGGCCCAGATCTCTGTACTGGGGTGAATGTATGACATTGTTCTGCATTCTGTCCATCAATTGTTATTTTTGCATGCCTACAATTAGCATTCAATTTACAGGCCCTAGGTATATGTATGACCACTATCCTTGGGGCTTGTTAGCAGTAGTAACGTGTGTAGAGTCCTAAAGCCAGCAAAAACAAAGTCATAAAAATAAGAGGGTTGAAGGTAAAAATGTTAGGGAAGAACCACACCAAGGATGCTAGGTCTACAAAGTAGCAACAAAGGCCATAAAAAGATGTAAAGAAGAAACTGCAACTACTTTAATTTAAATACTTGCTATATTTTTTGGGGGGTGGGAATTTCATATTTATTTTTCCCATAATTTATAAAATTAAGGCAAAATTATGTTTAATTACACAAAATGCAATTCCATTTTTTCATGCTATATTTTAGCATGAAACGAGTCCTCTCATCTTTTGTTTTGGCACAGGCATGCATTTAAATGAAAGCACTGTGAACAACAGCCTCTAATGCTCTGTTGCTCCCATTTGTTCACTCTAACTTTTTTACTGCAAATTGCTCATTTGCTGTACATTTTTACCACGAATGGTGTGTAATTATGTGAATTACGCCACCATTGTTAAAATGTTGTCCAGGCCCAAGCTAAACTCAAGCTCAATTAATTTTTTATCCAGCTTATGCACACCGGGACACCAGGAACAGCTGACCGAATGAAACCAAAAAAGGTTAAAATGATCACCGAGGGGGAGATTAAGGTTCATACTCATGCCCCTGTTGTTAACAGTGGATAGGATACTTGCTCTGTAAATGCTGACCAAAGGTGCAAGTACAGATGCTGCACTCAATCAGTCAAACGCATGACTACAGATGCTCTTGCATGATACGTTGTTGTTTTGATTAATTGTGTTAATCGAGCAAGGAGTGGACAGTGCAATTACCCTGTCCAACAGTCTGAATGGAGACAGATTTCCAATCTCCCTCTGCTGCTCTAGGTTTGTCTCTTTTGCTCATCTGAAATTAGTGGATTAGGAGGAAGTTAACAGAAACACCTCCAAAGCCTTTTTTTCTGTTTCCTCTTATGTTCAAGCCTTCTCTATGACTCTCAAAACGGTGTGCCCAGATCTATGCATGCTCTTGGTTTGAATGGGGAATACTGAAGAGGTTTGGTATGCTTTTTGTGTACTGCTTGTCTGCTTTAGTGGATGGTTGGGATAGTTGCCTAGGCTCCTATAGCCATCACTACTTTTTTCCCTCTTGTTGTATGGGACTTCCGAATCACTAACTGGGTACATAATACTTCCTTGCAGTCACTTGCTTGGTAGGGGGCATTGGCTAGATAGCAGCTCTTTGCCCTTTTTGTAACCCTCACAGGAGGAAGAGTAAAAGACTTTCAACATTCTCCTAAGCTTCCAAGTGTTCAGACATGGAAAAACGGCAGACAAATTCTGATTTTTGGGGTTGGCAAATTTAGCCCCTTTGTTTGTGATGGCCTTATTGTCCTGATGCCTTGCAATGAGTACTGTTTTTAATGGCATGTTAGAGGCACAGTAGAACCTTTTCAGAGAAAACCACTCGCTCATCATTGAAGAAGCTAGAACAGAGAAAGATTCTTACCCATGCCAGTTCTCAAGAGTCAGCAACAAGCCAATCCTGGGATTTAGGGGATGAATTGCACACTGTTACTATTCGGAAAAGAAAACAAAATCCTCTACTCCACTATCAACAAATTGCACACAAGGTTTAATAGGTTCCTGAACATGTGTATTATTTGCGTTTGGCAGCTTCTACTAAATAGCTGAGGAAAACTCTATCTGATAATTTCCTTTTACCACAGATCTTGCATTGAAATAAACCCCTCATTTTTATTCCAATATCGAATGTGCAACTGCTATGTATTACATGGCTTCTTAGTGACCAGTGAGTTATCATGTATATTGTATTTCTAGGACACTGAACAATCAACAGGAAATGTCTGGGCAGAATGGGAGGCATTTAGAAGGGGTGGAATGGGATGTTATGTTATGTTATGTTATGTACGATCTCTTCTATAGCGCACGGCTACCCTAAAGGGTGTCCCGGCGCTTTGGCAAAGAGATCTGAGTCCCAGAGCATCCCAACAGCGGCTTGTAAATGGTCATGGAAATCACGCGGAGAAGAGCCATGTCTTCAACTCCTTTCTAAAAGTGAGGAGGCTATTTGCTTTCCTCAACGAGATCGGGAGTCCATTCCAATGGAGGGCCGCTAGATAGCAGAACGACCGTCCTCCCATCCGGGCTCGTTTGATAGGCGGGACCACCATCGTGGCTAAAGTAGCCGATCGCAGCGTCCTCCTAGGTACATAGAAAGCCATTCGCTTCTTAATGTAATTGGGGCCTACAGAGCGAAGGGCTTTAAACGCCAGAGTAAGGATTTTAAAAATGACTCTTTTAGAAATGGGGAGCCAGTGTAGCTCTTTGAGCAAATTGGAGGCTCTAGCTCTACGAGGAAGTCCAAAAATGGCTCTTGCAGCCGAGTTCTGGACTATTTGTAATCTTGTCAACAGATATTTCGGCAATCCCGCATACAATGCGTTAGCGTAATCAAGTCGTGATCCTATTAAACCCTGAACTACGATTTTTTTGTATTGCAGGGATAGCATCGGTAGAAATTTTCTGAGCATCCTCAGGATGCTGAAACATTTCCCTGATAGCCCATTAATCTGGGCTCTGAAAGAGAGGTCGACATCACAGATCACACCAAGATTTTTGGCTTGCGTCGACACTTTCTCAGGAGGGAACATGTCCTGAGGCCACCATGATTTCCAGCATGGATCAGGAGCACACCCGAAAAAAAGCAACTCAGACTTGTCTGAGTTGCATTTTAAGCTATGCTGTTGGAACCATGCAAAGACAGAACTGAGACAGTCCCGGATTCTAGCCCCTTCAAAAGCCTCTTCTTTCCTGCAAGTGAACAGGAGCTGGGTGTCGTCAGCGTAGGATATGACCTGGGCACCAAAAGCCTCCGCCACCGCCGCCAGAGGGGCCATATAGATATTAAAAAGGGTGGGGCTCAGAATGGACCCTTGAGGAACCCCCACCTCTAGCGGCGGCATTTCAGCAGAGAACGGTGGTGCCCAGATCACCTGTCGGCGGTCCGAAAGAAAGGATTTAAACCAATCCAGCACCGTCCCACGAAACCCGATCTCCCAGAGTCTTAAAAGGAGACAGTCATGTGGGACGGTGTCGAAAGCCGCCGACAGATCCAGCATAACTAATACAGCCTTGCCCCCTAGATCGAGAGTCTCCTTGATAGCTTCGGTGACCTCCAGAAGGGCAGTCTCCGTGCTATAGTTAGCACGAAAACCCGATTGTGTGTCATGGAGGATATTATTGCTCTCGATGAAGTTGGTAATCGAGAGCTGCACATGTTTTTCAACAACCTTCGCTAGAGCAGGGAGAAGGGAGATCGGTCTGTAATTAGCATGCGTCATAGGGTCTAGAGTAGGCTTTTTGATGAGTGGCAGAATCAGCGCATGTTTCCATGCCGGAGGGACCACTCCCGTGGATAGAGAGAGATTCAGCAGAGGGTTCAGCAAGCTATTAACAGCTGGGGCCATTCTACCCAAAAATTTCGCCGGACAAGGGTCCAGAGGTGAGCCTGACTGGAGCCGGGATAAAAGATCATAGGAGGTGGAACAGGTCATAGAAGGAAAAACCGACAAAGTGGGCATATTCTCTTCACTCGAAGAGGGAAGAGAGATAAATCTAAAAGCTGACAGTGTGGGGTCTGGAACAGGGAAGGACTCTTGAATCGTCTTAATTTTTTGCGCAAAAAAGACTGCAAGTTGCCTTATCCACTCTTCAGAATGAGAGTGGGAAGGAGAGCAGGCAGCAGGCGAAGTGTACTCCTTAACTATTCTAAAGAGTTCCTTACTGGTATTAATAGCTTCATCTATTCTACGTTCCAAATATCCTTGTTTGCTCTCAGCAATATGTTTATGATAAGTTTTAATCATGTCCCGGTATCTTAGTTTGTCCTCCCGCTCATATTTTCGCCGCCAAAGTCTTTCAGTTTTTTTACACTCTTGGCGCATTTTTCTGAGTGAGGGGGTAAACCACGGAGCAGAGGCTAAACAATAAGGTGATTTGGCTGTCTTAATAGGAGCAAATTCGTCTAATCTGGCGGTCAGCCACTTATGCACCGTCTCCAGATTTAATTCAAAATCGTCTGAGAGCTCGCATGGATGGAGGCGCAGAGCATCGGTCATCGCTTCCACCGAAATTTGGTGGAAGGCTCTAGATCGACGAGTCACGCCACTATGCCCTCTCTGTCCTGACGAGATATAGTAAGGGACATCAAAATGTATTAGAAAGTGGTCCGACCATAATACTGGAAGCGGGGAAGACACTTCTATCTGTCTGGTAGAAAATATTTGATCTAAAATATGCCCTTTGTTATGGGTAGGGCTATCAATATAGGGAACAAGGCCAAGCAGTGCCGCGACTTCTTGGAGTTTGACAGCATTTGGATCCTCTGCCAGGTCCATGTGCAAATTAAAATCCCCCAACAGAAGGCAATGCGCTGATCGCATGCATGGAACAGAGAGTGCCGCCTGTAAATCATCAATCATCAATCTTTATCACCCCACTTGTGGCACCTGAGAATTGACTGCACTTAGGACAGAGTCCAGGGCCTCAAGTCTGGATGCATCTCTCATCTTGTGCTTGAAACAAAGCTTGTAGCTGACAGAGAGCCAGACATTCCATTTTGATTTAGTGTATGAATTTGTTTATATATACTACTCATTCATGGCTTGATATCATACGCTGGGTGACAAGGAGATGAAACTCCTTTCAAGTCAGTTACATAGTGACACTAACAAAAAACTAATAGTTTTGATGGCAAAGGAGATGGTGCTAGTTCACTCACAGAAGGAACTTCACAGGAATTTGTTGAGTAGTACTCACCACGTTATTCCCATTGTAATACCCTGACCTAGGTTGAGAGATTTCTCTCAGACACTAGCCTGCCATGGTCATCCTTAGAATGATGGAAAGTGGTGGAGGAATTGATCACAGCAGTAGAGTTTATGACTTGTATCAAGTTACTGGGTAGTGGCAAGAACCCCGGCTTTTAGAACTCCCAGTGGAGTTCTACAGTCCAGGCACTTTTAATGGCAATAATTTCTTTTTATACAAGCATACCCATGTAAGTGAGAGTGTTATCCTATCCATAAGAAAGGGAGTTATGCTGGTAGTCATTAAGGGCCTTATTAAGAATCTGGCGGTCTGAAAATCACTGTAACTGCACTTGCAGTCTGACAGCCGCGAGCTCGGCATTCCGACCACCATATTACAAGATAGGCAGATTGCTATTACAAACACTGCGACCGAATCACCGAAACCACCAGCACACCCCAGACCGCCGAGGTCGCAGTTGGGGAAAAGCAGCTGCCATTGGCTGGTACAGAGAAGTTTCACCGCTGTCCATATTATAAGTTGGCTTAACAGCTGTGGAGGAACCACTAGCTTCAAGTCAGTGGAAATGAAGGATTTGGGAAGCATACTCACACTGCTTCTGTTCTACCCATCAGAGTTTGATGTGGATCCCTTTCTCTAGATGCTTCCTTCACAGCAGCATCTTCAACCTGAAGAATACAACCGTGATTGTTGCGAAATGCAGGTAAGTCCATTTTGTGTCATATACCCATTGCCTGGATTGCCCACATATGCGCCAGACTTTGGCAATGGCTAGGTGGTATTTTTCTACATGTATCATTCATATGTGTACATTCGACACATGTGCAGTCGAAATGTACACACAAGCATCAATAGATATGGATAGACTCTGGATGAAAATAGTTTTTCTTGCAACATGACACTCCTTCAAATTTAGACACATATTGTACTTCCTTGCTGAAATGGTCTATTCTCTCTGGTTGTGCACCTTGCTGCAAAAAATGTTTTTTATTCACATGGCTGAGACTATTTATATGTGGTTCTGTGAGTTATTAACTTTGGACCAGAACTAAAGCTTTGGCTAATGTGTCATCCTTAACGACAGAGACAGGTGTGCCTTCTGTGGTACAGTTAACACCACACACCATAGGAAATCCCAATTCCCCTGGCTCTGACCTATGCACACTACGCTTTGACGTTCAAAATTCAAGCTTTCAGCTTGTTAAATCTGGGGAAGATTGGTAAAAGTGGTCCTATATTCCATGAGAAGTTCAAATACATGGCAGTCTGCAGGGGCAACTTCATCCTTGATAAAGAGAAAACCATTGATCACAAACCCGCCAATATTTGAAGCATGTAGCAAATGTCTCCATTATACACTTTTTAGAGGTTTGGTGACTTTTGTTTTGCCAATTTTTAATTATTAAGCACACATTAAGCATTCAATGCCCATGCTAGAGTAAAGTATGAATCCATAAATATTTGTAAAGAGTGGATAATTATTTGCAAACAATAGAAGCTGAGTATATTGTATGCCCCTGAGATGGTGTGTATGCAGTGTAGCTCTGTAGTCAATGTTTGCAACATTAGAGGTTTGTGAACAATTCAATCCATCCATTTGTGGTCAAATGTATATCATTAAAGAACCTGTAGCTTGTGGAACCTGGTGTAGATATCAAAACATATTGGATACTGGTAAGAGTGTATGGCTGGGTGGGAATTAAGATTACCATAGTATGGTCTACCATACTTAACTACCATATGGTAAATAAAAATACTCAAGAACCCTACATAATTTGATATTGATCCTGCCTAGATTTTTCAAAAGAAGCATGAGCCTAAAAAGAGGAGTCTGTACCACTGACACATTTCTATTTGACAAATCATAACCAAGTAACTCCACTTTCTCACTGCACCTTACTGCTGGAGAGGAGATTCTGAGAGATAGTCATGTACAATTTATTAGAAAATACAATACAAATACGACCATTTTCTTTACAACCTAGAAAGACTGTCCTGAATGTAACAACTGCGCCATAGGTAAACACATGAATAGATACATTTCCACGTTTATTCATTTAGTTGCCATAATATATAAAAGACTGAGGGCCAGATGTAGGTAATTCATATTTACCACCTCTTAAATACCAAATTTTACCGATTCGGTATTTAAGAAGTGGTAAATATGAAGGGGGGAGATGTAGGTATTTCCAGATGTGGAAATACCGAATCGTTAAGAATCGGTATTTACCGAATCTGGAAATACCGAATCAGTATTTCCTATTGATTCCTATGGGCTGTGAAGCCCATAGGAATCAATGGGCAATACTGTATCTGTAATTACAGAATCGGTAAATACCGATTTTAGCAAGGGTGCAGGGGGTGTCACTTTGACACCCTCTGGCACCCCTGTTTTAGGCTTGTGTGCCATGTGGCACACATACATGCCCCTAAGGGCATGTATTTGTGCCACATGGCATCGGTGTACATGCACAGATGTGCATGTACACCTGCATCAGTATTTTACCATGCAATTGTATTGCATGGTAAAATACCGATTTTCAAAGCCCTGTGTCAATGTGCAACTTGGCACCTACATACCGAAAATGCATTTTCGGTAATTTTACCGACCGGTATATTTACCGATTCGGTAAAATTACCGAAAATGCCTGTTTTTTTCCCCCTACATCTCAAAATCCAATTACTGGTCGGTAACGGCCGAATTCGGCCGTTACCGACCGGTAATTGGCCACCTACATCTGGCCCTGAGTCTTCTTGCATGTTAGGCAGCCAAAACAGAAGTTAATGGCATCAACCAAGGCCCCCGATCTAGCTTCATGTCTCTAACAATTGTTGAATGCGATCTCCTGATTTATTCATATGAACTCTATGGCATCATGTCATGTTGTTGGTAAATGTTTATATTGAGAGTATATACATTGATCTTCGTGGATCTGTCAGAAAATATAACAATCCAGGACAATGACAGAAATTACAATGGGATGAAAGACAAGCTGGACTATCACCATCATCATCCGCAAATCCTTATTCGGGTGTTCTTTTTTAAAACCATATAGATAAAAATCCAAAACATTATTCATAAAAACTAGTGTTATATCCTCACTGTGTTATTTAATACTACCCAGCCTAGCTGTCTCCTGCCGCTCAGCCAGAGTTGGTTACAAAATGTTGTTGTGAATGTGATGACTGGAATGCCTGGGTGCCTGTGTGGATGAGTGGTGTCAGTTGGAGATGGACTGAGCAGCAGGGAGGCTGCTCCTGGTGGGGCTGGTACATGACTGGTAACAGGGCTGGTTTAACAGCTAGAAACAGAGCTGGAATGGACTGTTATACATAATACCTGGAACCAATAGAGAAGTACTCACACTCTACCTGGTTTCCTGTGTCTACATGTGTGCAAGGGCACAACAACTAGCTAATACAGTTCATTATAAAACTCATAATAAAACCAAAGTTAAAATTAAAAAAATTACATTATCCTAAACTGTCAATACATTTCTAACATTGACAGCACTAGTAACAAAGCAAGTCATAGCCGAACAAATATTACTCTGACGCCATGTTAAAAAAAAAGAAACCAAAAGCTGGTCTGGACTGTGCATATTTCAGCTTTTTTTAGCAAAGGCAGCAAATAAAGGTTTTACATGCGCGTAAAACATTTTCAAACAAAATGTAACACATAGCTGAGTGGGCAGAAAGGTTGGCAAAAGAACAGCAGGAGCCCTGCCTTTAGGAAAAATGAGAAGAAAGTGCTCAATGCTTATCCTAAAAAGTGTTAGCAAAACCCTTGGTTTTTCGTTATGCACCACGGTGATGTAGGTAGGGCTCAATGAAGGAATGGATTTAACTGTTAAATAAGTTCTCACTGAGGAATTTACAATTCACTTTCCTCTAAGCATGCGTCTAAAATCGGGAAAAAATGGTTTAATCCAAGAGGCATCTTGTTTGTTAGTGAAGATTGGTTTTAAAACTAGTCGGTCGGCCCATCCTTTAAGAGTTTTAGTATAATTCCAGTTTCAGTTTATAAACTTTATTTCGATTTAAAAGACATCACAAAAGTTTTCACAGCCAAACATCAAATCCGGGTTAAACATACCACGTTTTCACTTTGTAACCATACTTATTAGTGCAAGATAGTATTATTCCACGACCCCCCCAGAACCAGACAATCTTTTATCATAGATGGATTTAAGTCATTCTCTGGCTTGCTCAGAATGGAAATCTTGAACATTAAAGGCTTGAGTTCAGAAACATCCTTCAAATAACCCTGGATAAATTCCGACCCCAGTGGCTGGGATCTCAGTATGATAAAGTGTATAGGAATGTAAAGTAAAAAAAAATGATCCTCTGTATTCTGGCACTGAGTTCAGTTTGGCATTCTTCTCTGGGGGAGCGGGTAAAAGTCAGATACCCTCTGTGCTAAATATTGTCACTCTGTCTTGCTCGACGAAAAACAACACCCTCCCTCACTCATAAGCACTATTAATGATTTATTCCGAACTGTGACACAGTTAGGGTGCTCATGAAACCCCCTATCCGTTATAGCCTTGTTCATGGAATGATCAGCTGAGGTCTTTTCACTCATTTTATTAGGAAAATGTGTGAAAACATCATGTTCTGTGCACATGCTCTCCTTCATAGGAAATGTAGGGCCAGATGTACGACCCTTTTTTGCGGCCGCAGACGGGCGATATTCCCGTTTGCGGCTGCAAAAAAGGGTACTAACATGTACAAATGATATTTTGTGAGTCACTGGATCGCAAAAGGCATTTGTGACTCTCGCTATTAGGAAGGGGCGTCCATTCCTAGTAGTGAGTCAACATGCTATGTACTAGTGTTTTGCAACCGCATTTGCGGCCGCAAAACACTTGCAGTTTACCACCTACTTCAAGTAGGTGGTAAACCACTCGCAAAGGGGAAGTTGGAGTATGTTGGAAAATATTTTTTAAGAGCAGGCAGTGGTCCTGGAGACCAATGCCTGCTCTTAAAAAAATGAAAAATGAAACTGAAGCGTTTCATATTTCTTTTTTACATGCATCCCGTTTTCCTTTAAGGCAAACGGGCTGATTTTTTTTTTAACTGCTTTATTATACAAGCATTAGAAATGCAATAGGTCTCGGATTTATTTGAGTTAGTGCTAATGGCATTGTAAATGGCAATGTCTTTTAACCATGTGTTATGGAGTGTATGCTTGTGGTGTGTAGTGGAATTATGTGGGTTGGATTGGAATTGTAGCAATGGTGCCATGCTGCGCTTTAGATGAATATGTTTAAAAGTAAAGTGCACCATACTGCGATTGCTACAATAGTTAATTGTGGATGCGTTAACAATTGATGTGTGCACTGATGGCTCGTGGTGTGTGTGCCTGTAGAAATTTTGCACTGATGGCTGGTGGTGTGTGTGCTTGGTGGAAGCGTGCACTGCCGGCTGGAGGTGTGTGTGCTTGGTGGAAGCGTGCACTGATGGCTGGTGGTGTGTGTGACTGGTAAAAGTGTGCACAGACGGCTGGAGGTGTGTGCGCCTGGTGAAAGCATGCACTGATGTCTGGTGTTGTGTGCCTCGTGGATGCCTGCACTGACAGCTGATGGTGTTTGTGCCCGGTGAAAGCGTGCACTGACGGCTGGCAGTGTTTGTGCCCGGTGAAAGTGTGCAGTGACAGCTGGTGGTGTGTGTGTGTGGTTGTCTGTGTGGTTGCGTGTGTGGTGGTGAGTGTGTGGTGGTGTGTGTGGTCGTGTGTGTGGCGGTGTGTGTGGTGGTGAGAGTGATGTGTGTGTGTGTGATCTTATGTGTGTGGTCTTATGTGTGTGGTTTTATGTGTGTGGTCTTTTGTGTGTGGTCTTATGTGTATGGTCTTATGTGTGTGGTCTTATGTGTGTGGTCTTATCCTGTGCACTCACTCTCACTCTGCAGTCATTCTGCACTCAGTTTCACTCTGCACTTACTCTGCACTCATTCTGCACTCATTCTGCACTCACTCACACTCTGCACTCACTCTGCACTCACTCTCACTCTGCACTCACTCTGCACTCACTCTCACTCTCACTCTGCACTCACTCTGCACTCACTCTCACTCTGCACTCATTCTGTATTCACTCTGCACTCACTCTGCACTCTGCACTCACTCTCACTCTGCACTCACTCTCACCCTGCACTCACTCTGCACTCACTCACACTCTGCATTCACTCTCACTCCGCACTCACTCTCACTCTGCACTCACTCTCACTCTGCACTCACTCACACTCTGCAGCACTCACTTACACTCTGCAGCACTCACTCACACTCTGCAGCACTCACTCTCACTCTGCACTCATTCTGCACTCACTCTGCACTCTGCACTCACTCTGCACTCTCGCTATCACTCTGCACACACTCACACTCTGCACACACTCACACTCTGCACACACTCAAACTCTGAACACACTCACTCACACTCTGCAGCATTCACTCACACTCTGCAGCACTCACTCTCACTCTGCACTCATTCTGCACTCACTCTGCACTCTCTCTCACTCTGCACACACACTCTGCACACACTCACACTCTGCACACACTCTGCACTCTGCACTCACTCTGCACTCACTCTCACTCTGCAATCATTCCTCACTCTGAATCTGCACTCTGCACTCACTCTGCACTCTGCACTCACTCTGCACTCACTCTCACTCTGCAATCATTCTACACTCTGAATCTGCACTCTGCCCTCACAATCTGCACTCTGCCCTCACAATCTGCACTCTGAATCTGCACTCTGCACTCTGAATCTGCACTCTGAATCTGCACTCTGAAACTGCACTCTGAAACTGCACTCTGAATCTGCACTCTGAATCTGCACTCTGCACTCTGAATCTGCACTCTGCACTCTGAATCTGCACTCTGCACTCCAAATCTGCACTCTGAATCTGCCCTCTGAACTCAGATTGTGCACTCTGGATCTGCACTCAGAATCTGTACTCTGATTCTGCACTCACTCTGCAATCACAGTCACTCTCGCACTCACTCTGCACTCACTGTCACTCTCGCACTCACTCTGCACTCACAGTCACTCTCACAATCACTCTGCACTCACAGTCATTCTCACACTCACTCTGCACTCACTGTCAATCTGCACTCACTGTCACTCTGCACTCACTCTGCACTCACTGTCAATCTGCACTCACTGTCACTCTGGCACTCACTCTGCACTCACTGTAACTCTCGCACTCACTCTGCACTCAGTCACTCTCGCACTGACTCTGCACTCACCGTCATTCTCACAGTCACACTCGCACTCACTCTGCACTCAGTCACTCTCACACTCACTCTGCACTCACTCTGCGCTCACAGTCACTCTCTCACTCACTCTGCACTCACTGTCACTCTTGCACTCACTCTGCACTCACTGTCACTCTCGCACTCACTCTGCACTCACTCTGCACTTACAGTCACTATCACAGTCACTCTGCACTCACAGTCACTCTCGCACTCACTCTGCACTCACAGTCACTCTCAAACTCACTCTGCACTCACTGTCACTCTGCACTCACTCTGCACTCACTGTCAATCTGCACTCACTGTCACTCTGGCACTCACTCTGCACTCACTGTCACTCTCACACTCACTCTGCACTCACTGTCGTGCTGCTGCTGCTTCGCTTGCAGAGGTGAGTGTCTGCCGCCGACAGGCTCTTGAGGACATACTCCCGAATGACCTGTAATTTACATATACCTGAGGGCACTGTCTGCAGTTTGCTTCTTTCTAGGGGCCCTCCGGTCTCTCGCTCACAGCCACTTTAGAACCTGTGCGCATGAGAGGGCAAAATGGTATGCCCAAGATCAACCATTGTGGTGAAGTGGACGGCCGGGATTTGAACCACGGACTCTGGGCACGTTAACCGCCCTGGTCACGACTTACCTGAGGTGTTTGTGTGAGTAGGGGGTCGTCAATGTTACCGGTGGCCTCTGCATTTTAAATATGAACTCGAAATAGATCTGCCCCCTAAAGGTGTCTCGGAGTGCAGTGAAATATGTTTGAGACTGTCAGGCAACCCTTCCGGGCCCGTGAGCTGGTTGTGTGGGCACGCCCGTGGATACTTGAGGAGGTGGATTCGTGCAGGGCATAGTTATAGGTACTGTAGCAGGTGCAGTGGTACCAGGGGAGCGAGGAGCCCACTGCGCATTGTATATATTTTTAATTGCTGCACAATAGAACGGGCCCGGTTTTCCGTACTCGTATTAGGGTCCAGCGCACTTTTCCTGCTCCACTGGTGGAATGTGGGAGTGAGTGCTGCTGGTTTCAGCCTCAGAGCGGGGTGGTGAAATCTTGATTTCACTCTGCAAAATCCGAACCACGAGGTGTGGTTGTGAGTTTGTCCATTGTTCGATAGTACTCTAAGACCCCAATTCTAGGTTTAAAGTGTGCAAAAGTACGTTTCGCTGCTTATTTCGTCTTGAAGTTAGTCCTGGTGTCTGGAGAACTGCTCCATGCTGGATTTACTGTGTTGTGGGTGCGTAATTGGCAAAAGATGTAAGTAGAATATAGAGTTATCTCAATGGCAATGGAACTTAAATGACCCCATGACAATGCTTGTAAGGCAGCTCAGGGGGTGTAGAAACCGGGCTGTGGGCCACAAGACTGAATACCAACACGTCCGCTTTAAGCAGCCCATCAACTTTCTGAGGTTTCTAAATTGTTTTGAGATGGGTAGTAAACACCTGCTGTTGAGGCGAATAGAAGCCAGATTTGTATTGTAAATGGATCATATTTGTACTGTTGGGTAGCTTGGAATCATGGGGCATACAACAGTATTACATGTTTTGTGATGTTTCTTATGTTATTTCCCTTTGTATAGTGCTTTCTACCACTAGCATGGGGCAGTCGTCACGGGTTATTCGTTCAGGCAGATGCGTGCAGCTGTGACTTTTAAATACTGTAAATCACTGCAACAAAAGTGTTATTGTGCGTGAATGGAGCTGCTGCCCCCCTGCTCCTCCTTACAGGGAGCACAGGGGAGCACAAAAGGGGCGTAGCACTCCTCATGCTAATCCCTGGCTTGCTGTAAGCCCACACTGTGGGGCCCGAGGGCTCAGAAATGTCATTCACATGCAGGGATGTCAGTGGCCTTGACGGATGCTGCGGGGAGGGTTGAGACGGGCAGAGTTCTGCGCTCTGGCCTGGGGCACGGAGCAGAAGACAGGCCGATGGTGTCAGACATGCCGTCTCATGCAGCAAGAGCCAATAATGGACCGTATTACACGAGAGAGACCCGTGCTTCATCGGGAACCAACAACATGGCCGCCTGGTCCATGATAGTGACCGGCCCTTGTTTTTTTTTTTATGCATTTCGACCACTGGTTTGAACTCATTATTAGTCCAGTGTGGATTTTGTGTTTTCAAAATTGGGAATGCAGATTGGGGGGTGGGGGTAAATAGAAACTGTGCTCGAGCTCCTGGGCGAGCTGGCCCAGGAATGCTAATTGGGGCTTGGAAGTAGAGCACCGGCTGGTTTTCTCATAGCCCATGCCAGCTGGCACTCCGCCTGATGGTGCAGCCTGTAATCCTACCTGCTCTGACAGACAACGCTGCAGACTTTCACTGAAGCTTCTTGTCGTTAAGTGCCTTGAGGTTGGGTTCGTGTAATTCTACCGGAGACCTGAACACCCCAGTGAGACGTAACCTGGTTGGATTATTTTAAATCCATGTTTAAGTTTTTTTTTAAGCGTGGCTTGACCTATGTTTTTGATTAGCAGGCTGCGGCTGATGCCCCAAGTGAATTCTCGCGATGCTCGACTATTAAACTATAAAAGTACGCACTGCCCTGTGGTAATTTCGGACCCCTGCTTCTGTGAGGCAGTATCTGATGGTGAAGAGCTGATGGCGAAGAGCTGATGGCTTGTACGATCGGCCCCGGCCCGGGAGCGGATGTTGGCGATAGTGAAGCATTTCAAGCCACGGAAGAGATCGCATTCCTCCAGACCGTGGATCCCAGAAACAGAGCACGCATTGTTCAAAAGCTCGCCTTCCCCACCTGCCAACAGGCTTTGACATCACAGGAGGGGCACTCCGTCGTGCAGGGGCATGTAGGGTGACACTCAAGGTGCAAGCTGCACAGGTTCAAAGGCAGGAATACGGTCAACGAGTAATCGGACATATTTAAAAAAAAAGCCTCGGCCTCGCGCGCGCAGCCCTAAAAAAAGAAACGTGCGTCCAGCATCTGTCTTCAATTACCGCGGCCCCTGACAGCCGCGATAATTGAAGACAGATGCTCTTCTGCCACGCGTGTCTGCACAGAATATGCACTAGGCGGAGCAACTCTAATACCTATGGCCTATTGCGTGCTGGCTTTTAAAACACAGGCATGCGAGGCCCAATTGCCATGCAGTTGCCATAAATAACTAGCAAAAATCACGAGCTTTTCTGGAATACGTAGGTTAGATTTTCGAAGTCCTCATAGAAGGACTCTTAAGCCACGCCCACTTCGTGGGACGTAGGCCGAGCCCTAAAAAGCAATCCCAGACATGGTGGTCTGCTGAACCCAGCAGGCCACCATCCCTGGGAGGGCCTGTCATTCCCAATGGGCTTGCAAATTGCGAGAGGCTCATTAATATTCATGAGCCTCGCAATTAGCTACCCCATTGAGAATCGCAAACAGTGTAAAACACACTGTTGTACATGCAGAATAGCGCATCGCAGATTGCGAGTTGCAAATGACTCGCAATATTGCGAAGCGCTATTTTGAAGGTCGTACATTTGGCCAATAGTCTTTACCATGTAAAGTGCAAAATTTGAGAAGTGTTCAGTCTGTGCTTACAAATGTCACTTCATCACTCCTTTCAGTGTATCCAAATGTATTACTTAAGATGTTAATTTGTCACATATGATAAGATTTATGTCTTGTTCGGCAATGTAGATTGGTTTGTTCATCCTTAATATGTATTTTCATCGCACTGGCATTGTCAGATATGTGGTCCTGGTTATTATGATCACTTCATAATGCCATGATGGTGTATCTTATGTAATTGGTGTTTGGCGACTCAAAGGGTGCTTTCAATGAATTGGATGCACAAATCATATCAATCTTGGTGTGCGAGCCTCGTCCGGATTGCAATGCCCATTACATTTAACCATGCCTCATTGATGTTAAAATTGTACCCACTTTGGCATGAACACTTTGTTGTTTTCTTGGTCATTCTCCACTCTAGTAAGTTTCTGTATTCAATTTTAATTTGTTTTAATTGTTAGCCACTTCATGTTGTGAATTTCATGTTACTCTTCATCTTGCCCTCTAGTGGGCTTATTATAGTTGGCCTGTTTCAGGTGATGGAGACATGTAAGTCTACCCTTTTGAGTAACTTTACACTCCTGAACAGTGAATAGCCAAAAGTCATATAGTTACTCAAACATATAAGTGAAAGTTACTCACAAGTGAGAGAGCACAAGTTTGGGAAAAAATGTATAAGTACACCATATTTACAAGCACGTAGTTAGTTAAACATGTTTTGCACACGAGTGTTTTATATCTAGGAGTGAAATATACAGAGTGTTCTATATTCAGTAGCGAAATGTATAAAATGTTAAGTAGAGTAATAATAAGTATAACTGTGTGAGATTAATGTAGAAATGTTAGAATGAATATGAAAACCTCACGTTCTCATGTTAAAAGAATCATGTCCGAATTAAATGTAATTCTGAAATCCAGTAAAATGTGTAGGCCTCAGGGCAATTCACAGCAAACCTAAACGTGCTGCTAAAATAATGTGAGATAAGGTTGACGTGGTTCTTCCAAATGTATTATTGAACTTAGGGTTGAAGTATATGCTTTATAGATGTGTTATTTTAGAAACGTATGCTAGTTAAGAATGTTTGCTGTTTAAATCAAGTTAATGTTTGAAGAGTGCAGGGACCTGCTTCATGTAAATCAAGTAGGCCTGAACAGATAATGTCATATCGTTTGAACTGCCATGTGCTCGTTAAGGAAGAAGTCGAGAGGTGTCCAGCACAGAGCTTGGAGTGTGTTTTACGACCTAAAGATATGGTGGAGTCTGGAATTTGAGGCCCACTGCAGGACGAACTGTATGCAGGTGCGAGGGTCCTAATCAGCTCGAATGAAAGGGACTTTGTTCAGTGGCGCCTTGCGCAGGCCTGTAGGAGTTTCCAGGAATTTCAGGGGGTATCAGCGCACTGGAGAAGAAGCCTGGGAACCAAGGTCAACTTTAACGAGGGTCTTCAAGAGTACCATCATGGAGTTTGCCGCGCAAAGATGTACCACGTGAGGGGCGTCCCAAGGGGCGTTTCTTTTGGAAATGTGATTTGGTATTAGGGAAAGCGACCCGGGAGGAGAGCAGAGCAGATGATTTTGGGAGCCTAAGGAAGCGGATGGGTAGGCAGATAGGCTGATCAGGAGAGACCCATTATCAGAGAAGAGACAAAGAGAAGTGTGTGATCTTCTTAGGAAGTCACCACGGCTGACACCTAGAGGGGTAAAGATCTTGCTAAGTAGGGATGTCACTTAGTATAGTGTAGGGACAGACTAACCTTAATTTTCTTTTCTGTAATGACTTTGAGGTTGCAACTTGTATCCATTTTGGCAACCCTTATGGTTTTCGAGCTTGTACTTATTATTTTGTTTTTCAGACTCAGACTACTCAAGAAGTTCATGTTCATAGTGATACCAATTTATCTTTTGAATCTCATTTTGAGAAGTTTGTATCTTCAGTTATCTTTGACTTTATATTAAATCTTTGAAACTTAAAATTTGGTCAGTGGTCATTTAGAGTGGTGTAAGTTCTTAAATTGATTGACTTATTGTAAGATTACCTTTTACTCAATGACAGGTACCAACGATTCAGTCGACATAGTTTGGGATTTGGTAAGGTAACTAGTAACCAGTAATCCCGCGTTAGCAGTTGGTAGCAGAGTGAGGATGGTTATCTTCTTGAGGAAGGTAATCTAGAGAGGTTAGTTTACCCCAAGGCCCCTAGACGTCGAGAGACGAGCAACGGAAGAATCGTGTGCCGAAAGGTGCAGACGGTGCGAGAAAAGCAGCAGTATCGGAGAGTGAGTATAAAAAGGGTCATGCGTGAACAGATTGCGGTGTTTTGTGTTGTATTTGTATTGTAATGTCTTGCGGAGTTGAATGCCTGTAGTGTGAATGAGAGAAGGTTGTGAGCGCGTGCAACCTGGTAAACTGGTTACCTGGTAAACTGGTGAAATCTTAAGTTCAGGCCAGAGCTTAAGTGGTTTTGGGTGTATCGAACATCCAGGGTAGTTGTCGACCATAGTACGGAGGTCACGAGGTACCATTGACCGCCGTGGATCTAAGATAGGGGGAGTGTAAGAGTGAGTGTATGAGTAACGGACGCTGGTCGAAAGTTACTGTGTGTGAGTAACCTATCGGAGAAGGCGATTGTCTGGAAGTAAACGGAAAGACATTTCGCCAAGTTAAGGTGACAACTACAGAAAGACTGTGGGCGTACAGTCAAGAAAGGTGATCGCTTGGACGGAAGTAATCATTTTTCAGAGTATGAATGGGACGCGTGCATGACCGAGGAGACGAGCTGAGTAAGGAGGGGAACTGCTGCGAAGGGGGACGGGTGACGTCGGCTAGAGCCGCGCTGTGATTGAGCGGTTGGTGTGACGTTAGCTAGAGCCGCGCTCTGGTTGGGCGGCTAGAGTGACGTCGGAGGAAAGTCGCGTACGGATAGGCCAGTTAGTAAGAACGGCGCTGAGATTGGTGGATTGTCATCAGGAAGTAAACAAACGCGGAGAAAAGAGAAATCATGAAGTGTTTTAAGTGTTTGAAAGGGATTTTTAAACGTAAACGAAGTGAACATTATTACGGGGAAGAGGCTCCGCTGGAGGGTACGCCAGCTCATTATATGGCAACGAATGTTGGGCTGCATACCATATTATGGATTGGGGCTTGGAATAAGCTTACGGAAGGGAATGAGGAAATGCAGTTCCCGAAGTACGGGACGTTTAAATTAGAGGTGTTACATCGGCTAAAAGCAACCATGTCCTCATTGAAACCCTCACCTAGACCAACACAGTTTGAGGCCCTTAATGCATGGATTAAGGCTGCACACGACCGAAATTTGAACAGGCGTCAACAAAGGCTGACGCGATCGGTAAGGGCAGTGCGAGATTCCAAATGGGATGAGGAGGAAAAGCGTTGGAGGGTACAGGCTATTGAGGTGGAAAAAATGTATCCGATGAGGGAGGTGACAGGAGGAGGAGGAAACCTCATGGAAGAAGATGAGGAAAGCGAGTCGGAGGACAATCTGATAAACAGATTGTTAATGGATAGACCGCCTCCGAGAGTGGGGGTGATAGAAGATAGAGGGCTCGCAAGGGAAGATGGGAATGCCATAGAGGGGTATACACCACTCCCTATATCGGAATGGACACCTATCAAAGGCGGAGAAACACCTCAAAACAATACTGTACAGAGTGTAGTGGGAAGGTTTGTGGTGCAGAAAACGCCAACCACCGAAAGGGCTGAGTCTGTGGGATTGCCAGATGCTCTTCAGGTGCCTGTTACCATAGGACCCATAGTTTCGATCTATAACCCTGAGAGAGATAGAGAGGAACAACAAAGGCAATTGGATAGAGAAAGGATGGAGATAGAAAGAAGGAATAATGTGACAAATGCATGGAAACAATTGCCAGGATCGGTAACATGGAATACCCCATTAGACACAACTGTCGGTCCCAATTCAGAACAGGGAGGTCCGAGAGGACCAATGGATCTAAGGGGACCGCGACCAAGACCCTATTCAGAATTGAGAGCTGATTTGAGGGAATGGGACGGGTTCACAGTATCCCCGAGTAACGGGACAAGAACAGAACCAGAATGGGAAACCAGGGGTAATGGGACTGTATCTCATTGTGGGGCCAGCGAAAGCAGTCAGGGCCGAGAAGGTCAAAGTCAGGAGAGCAGAGGAGTTACCTGTCCGATGAATGGGAGGGAACAGCAGGAGCAGAATGGTAGGAGTATGGAGTGTGAGGAGGTGTCTCGCCTCATGCAAAAAGAGGGAGACCAAAGAACGCAAGAGTACAGGGATAGGTTTAGGTGCACTCATCACTCACACGCACCTGGGGATAATGTACAGCACTGGCAAAGAGGGAACAGTGAAAGGTCACGTCATACATCGAGTGATCGGAGGTCACAGATGCATGAGGAAGACAAAGGGAGTAACGGAATTCCTTACCATGCATCCCGTGAAACCAGACAGGATGGGGAACGCGGGGCTATGAGGCGCGAAGGAGTGTTTCATTACCCACCCCGAGAAGATGGAAAGGCATGGGACCTAGAGAGATGGGAACAGGGGAGGACTCCCTTTAACTCACCAGTGCCTAGGCGCAGGGCTAGGAGCTGGGACGGGAGGGAGGCAGAAGGTACATCTGGACCAGAGGTGCTGAAAGCCGCGATAAAGGTTAAAAGACTTGATGTCTCCAGTCTGAAATCCGATCTAGACGAGATTATAGAAGGAACGGTGCCTTTAGAAAGGATCGATTTGTACGAACAAGACGAATTGCTATTCATAGCGAAGGATACTACTAGGAGAGCTAGAGCATTCCACGAGAAACTGTCTAATTTGGCCGACAGGTATGCTGTAGATTTATCTAGGACAAGGGCACTACAGAGTAACCATAGGTTACAATACTCAGACCAAGACCTAGATGAGAAGAGGACTACTGGATTGAAAACTCACATAAGGGAGTTGATATCTGGGATAAGAGTGTGGAGAGAATTGGATAAATGGGAAGAAAGGTGGTCAAAAAAGGGCACGGTTAGACGAAGTACAAATGTGATGACTCCTGAGGGAAGGGTAATGCAGATGGAGGCATTCCCTTTGCGAGAAATATCAAATGGAAATTATGTACATGTGCCCTGGAGTAGAGGAGACTTAGCTGCATTTACCAACTCATTTCCGAAGTTGAGGGACAATCCAGTAGAGTGGTATAAGCAGGTAGAAAGGTTTGTTAAAATTTCGAAAGTATTGTGGATTGATTTGAACACGTTGTTTGACATCGTGGTCCCATCTGATCTGTGGCCCCCGTGTAAGACTAGTGTCGAATGGCCAAATGCTGAACCAGTGAGGGATGTTCGAACTAATGGACCAGCTGAGATTGTCATGCGAAAGTATGAAAGGGTAATAGCTTGGTTGAAAGATAAGGTACCACCACAGGATATAGA
The DNA here is from genome assembly GCF_964261635.1 of Lissotriton helveticus. Taxonomy (NCBI): domain Eukaryota; kingdom Metazoa; phylum Chordata; class Amphibia; order Caudata; family Salamandridae; genus Lissotriton; species Lissotriton helveticus. The sequence goes on from NC_136067.1 coordinate 1,536,646,591, forward strand.
TTGGGTAAAGATAGATCGAACAAGGCAAGAACCGAAGGAGACCGTGCATGAGTTTTATGAGAGGTTGTTGAAAACATTCAAGCAATACAGTGGACTTGATGTAATGGATCCCAAAGATATAGGACAATTTGTGTCAAAGTTTGTCTTGGGGTTGAGACCTGACATTTGCTTGATGATTCAGCAACATTTAATCTGTTGGCAGAACAAACCACTAGATGAGATTTTACGTTATGCCAGATACTGTAGTGATGAAATAGACTCTAAAGCCAAGAATCTAAAGGAGAAATTGATGGTGGTACAAATGCAGTCCGCCGGGAAGGGTGGCCAGCAGAAGCAGGGGATGGGACGGAAGCCAAACGGTCAGAATAAGGACAATGAGGAAGGGCAGAGACCTAGGATAGACTTTGCCACTTTAAAGAAAACGACAAAGTGTCATCAGTGTCACCAGGTGGGGCATTGGCGACGCGAGTGTCCCTTTAACCCTGAAAATGGAGAGCTAGAAGTAGAAGAGCAGGTCCAAGAAGTCCCAACGCAAAAGGTGACAGTTCCAAGAAGTAAGGTGGCCAAAGGGGGGACTTCGGCTCCACGGGCCCAATTCCTACAGCCACCGAAGATAGCAACTGGGGGAAAGGTCTTTAAACAAATGCCTCTGTTTATCGAGGAAGAAAAGTGTTATTACATTGATCCATTAACAGGACAACGGGTGAGCAGTGAAGAGGACTGTACCCTCGGGGCAGTCCTAGAAGTGGATCAGAGAGGGCCATTTGTTGAGGCATAGGTGGCAGGGTGTCCCACTACGTTCTTAGTGGATACTGGGGCTACTCGTTCGACTCTGAGATCAGCGGTGGTTCCAGACTTGCCAATGTCAGGGGAAACTATTCAGGTGGTAGGAGTCGCAAATAAAAGAATGACTAGTCCCTTGACAGAACCAGTGTCTGTGAAAATTGGAAACCACATGAACGAACATCAGTTTGTGGTTTGTGACTCGAGTCCGGTATGTCTGTTAGGAAGGGATTTGTTGTGCAAATTGAACTGCACAATATACTGCACCCCGCAAGGAGTGGAGGTACAGACTACCGACGAAGATGCTACTTTTAAGGTGGCCAATTCAAAATCCTGTGTAGAACTATATCCTACTCTGACAGTAGAAGATCTTCCCCAAGACTTACGAGATGCAGTGGCGTCAGAGGTATGGGATTTCACCGGAGAGGAAATAGGATTGATTAAAGGGGTAGAACCGGTAAAAATTCTGGTAAAACCAAATGCTGAGTTTCCAAGAACGCCTCAATACAAATTGTCACAGGAAACGATTGCAGGAATAAAGCCTGTGATTGAGTCAATGATACAACAGGGAATACTGAAAGAAATCGTGGGTAGTCCTTGTAACTCCCCGATTATGGGTTTGCAGAAACCTAGTGGGAAATTCAGGATAGTGCAGGATTTACGAAAGATTAACAACATAGTCGTTTCATGTTGTCCCGTGGTACCGAATCCTTCAGTGATACTGTTTCAAATACCATGTCAAGCAGAATGGTTTACAGTGATAGATCTTTGCCAGGCTTTCTTTTCAATCCCATTGGATGAAGAGAGCAGGTATCTTTTTGCTTTTAAAATGGAAGATCGCGTTTTAACATGGTGTCGAATCCCACAAGGATTCACAGATAGCCCATCCATCTTTAATCAGTTGTTGAAGAAGAATCTTGAGAATCTAGTACTGCCACAGAATTCGGTTCTGGTACAGTACATAGATGACCTACTTGTTGCGTCAGAAACAGAGGAAGCCTGTAAAGCGGACTCAATTGCCTTACTGAACCATTTAGCTGAAAATGGACATAAGGTATCTCCAAGCAAGTTGCAGTATTGTTTGACAGAAGTACAGTATCTAGGGCACAGGTTAGAAAAAGGGAAACGTAAGGTGTCCCCAGAGAGGATTGAGGCGATAATGAAAATGAATGCGCCTACAACACAGAGAGAAGTTAGAATGTTCCTAGGAATGGTGGGTTACTGCCGACAGTGGATAGTTAACTTTTCACTGAAAGCAAAGCCCTTACAGAAACTGACGCACAAGGAGGTGAGTGATCCGGTACCATGGGATGAAGAATGTCTGGTGGCGTTTTTACAGCTGAGAGACGATTTATGTCGTGCTCCGGCTCTGGGAATGCCCGATTACGAGAAATCATTTTCACTCTATTGCTGTGAGAGAGAGGGATGTGCTTTGTCAGTCTTGGCACAGATCCACGGAAATGCCCGTAGACCAGTTGCATATTTTTCGGCTACATTAGATCCAGTAGCCGCAGCGTTGCCCGGATGTCTCAAATCCGTTGCTGCAACGGGTGTCAGCATTGAAAGGAGCGAGAGTATTGTGATGGGACATCCAGTAGTGGTGTATGTACCGCATTCAGTTGAATTGTTAATGACCAGGACGAAGACGCAGCATCTGACCAATAGTAGGCTCACGCGCTACGAGCAAGTCATTCTTGCCGCAGAGAACGTGACCCTCAGGAGATGCTCTGTCTTGAATCCTGCTACTTTGATGCCATTACCCACTGTGATAGAAGGCGAAGGATGTGAAGACCACGATTGCCTTGATGTGACTGAACTATGCACGAAACCCAGACCAGATATTGTGGATGAGCCATTGTCTGACCCCGATGAAATTTATTTTGTTGATGGCTCATGTTTAAGAGACGATACTGGTCGGTTGAGAGCAGCTTATGCTGTTTGTACTATTACTGGAGTTGTGGAAGCCGCTTGCCTGGAAGGAGTACATTCCGCACAGGTAGCAGAAATTATTGCCCTAACTCGTGCCTGCATAGCAGGAAACGGAAAGAGAGTCACCATCTACACGGACAGCCAATATGGTTTCGGTGTGGTTCACGATTTCGGGCAGTTGTGGTCTCAGAGGGGTTACATGACCTCCTCTGGTTCGCCCATTCGAAATGGAGAATTTGTGCGGCTGTTGTTAGAAGCATTACAAGGTCCAGTTGACATCGCAATAGTAAAGTGTGTAGCTCATACTAAGAATACAGATTTTGTGTCACAAGGCAACAGATACGCTGATGAAGTCGCACGTTATTGTGCGGAACAAAATTATTCTTTCTCAAAGGTGGAAATAGAAGGTGCAGAAGAAAGGACAGAATTAAGCATGATGTTAGAGACCGTGGATTCCTGGGAAGATTTGAGGGTAATGCAGGAGAATGCACCAGAAACTGAGAAAAGGGCATGGGAAACAGCAGGTTGTGTGCGAAGTGAAATGGATTTTTGGGTTTCAGCAGATGGGAGAGCTGTGTTACCTGAAGAATTAGCTAATCCCATGGCAAGAGAAATACATGGTCCAGTACATCTAGGAAGGGATGCTATGATGAGAGTGTTTAGGCAAACTTGGTATTGCCCTAAATTTAGAATAGCAGCAGAGTCAGTATGTAAGCGATGTGTTACCTGCCAACAACTGAACGTAGGCAAACGAACACCAGTCACACTGAGTCACATTGGGAGGTCGGGGGGGCCTTTCAATAGAATGCAACTAGATTTCATCGAAATGCCAAGAGTTAATCGCCTTCGGTATGTGTTGGTGATTGTATGCGTATTTTCCAGATGGGTTGAAGCGTACCCTACACGTAGGTGCGATACACTCACAGTGGCTAAATTGTTGCTCAGGGAGTTGATACCGCGCTTCGGGGTGCCTGCCTCTTTGGAATCTGACAGAGGAAAACATTTTAACAGCGAAATAGTGAAGATGTTGTGCTCCACACTGGATATCGATCAAAAGCTGCATTGTAGTTATCGACCAGAAGCTTCAGGAATTGTGGAACAAGTGAATGGCACATTGAAGAATAGATTGGCTAAAGTAGTGGCATCCACATCTTTGAGTTGGCCAGATGCTCTTCCTTTAGTGCTCATGAGCATGCGCAGCACACCTGACAGGAGGACAGGTCTCTCTCCCCACGAGATCCTGATGGGGAGGGCCATGAGACTTCCCACAGTTCCAACTACTGCCCTATTGAATATTACAGATGATCTGATCTTGGATTATTGTAAAGGACTGTCTGACGCCATCCATTCTGTGTCCCTTCAGGTGCATGCGGTTGAAGTTCCAGCATCGAGGAACCTGTGTCATGACCTGAACCCAGGGGACTGCGTATTGGTTAAAAAGCACGTCCGGAAGAACTGCCTAGATGTTCGCTGGCGTGGGCCCTTTCAGGTAATCCTGATAACGAACACCGCGGTGAAGTGCGGGGGGCTGCCAAATTGGATCCATGCATCCCATACTCGAAGAGTTCCAGCACCTCTAGAAGGAACAGCTCCTATCCCAGACGAAAGCCCGGAAGTGGAAGCAGAGTCGCAAGAAGGGATTGAGGCAGTTGAGGGGGTGTCGGAAGAAGTTGGGAACGCATTGGATTCAGAAGAAGAAAGAGGACAGAACGGCAGTGAGACTGAAGACGCAACTGAAGGGGAAAGCAGCAGTGAATACGAAACAGACACAGATCCGTATCAGAGTGATCAAGAACCGAGTGTGAGGACGAGACATAGGAGAACAAGAGGTGAGGCTGCCACTTGGCCGGGAAGAGACAGGAGGCTAAGTTTAAGGTCGGCCCAGGAAGAAACCCTTGTCCCTATATCTGAAGACTCGGATCAGGAAGAAGATACTCAGGAGGGAACTGAGGAAGGCCTTAGAAGATCAAGGAGGGTGCGAGTGCCTAGTAGAAGGTACTCTACTCCTGATTGGACCTACCTCGTTGCAGATGTCGGGGGGGCACAGAACCGGGAGGATCCGGGAAGTGGACCTGGTCAGAACTAACCCGATCATCACAGTGCAAATAAGGTTTCTACTGCCAGGAGCGGAGACCGAAAGGTTGCTGACACTCAACATCGTTCATCATCCTCTCCTGAGCGGAATAAGAAAATTGATTTTAGAGACAGTTGAGTTTCCAGTTTGCTGTTCACGATATCCAATATTGGAGGGAACTCTTCTTCGTTTGGAAATGCTTGAGCGAGTAGTAGAAATTCTAGGAGCGCTCATTGTTGTGGATTAATACCATATTGCGAATGTCTTCAAGGGGGCGCAGAACTGGAAAGGTGAAGAAAGTGATCTTGATTAGAACGGACCCCTTTGTAATTGTGGATGTAGAGCTGATAGTACCAGGAGTAGAAATTGAAAAAACGTTAACTCTCAATTTCGTCCGTCCACTTGTCCAAAGCGAAATAAGGAGAATAATCCTAGAAACAGTTGACTTTCCATGTTGTGGTACGAACTGCCCAGAACCTGAGGGAATGTTACTTCGGATGGACATTTATGAAGACGTAGTGCCCCTCCTTGAGCCATACATAACTTCAGACGAAAATAAGACTCTTGAAAAGAAATTGTAAAATTGCTGCAAGATAACCTAGTGCCGAGTGGAAGAAGAAAAAAAAAATGGTAGGGGTTTCCTTTTAGTGGATGGAGAAGGGCTAGGGTTGTCTAATTTCTACTGGACTTTGAACTGTTTTGCGGAAATAAATTGTCAAGCTTCCAAGTGTTCAAAAGAGAGACATTGCGAGAGAGAAAGACTTTGTCGAAAAAAAGGAAGAAGTTGATGCAGGAGGAACATCCAGAACCACACTGTTTGAGAACATGGAGGCTGGCAACCCGAACCGCAGGGCAAAATGCATAGTTGGCACACTTTTAGGAGTAGTGATTTCTCTTATAGTTTTAGTGGTTACTGTCTCATACATAGTGGGACACGAGAGAGATGCAACTGCAGTAAAGGAGGACAAGGGAGTGTCAACACCGAGAACTCCTATTGTTAATGATAAGGGAAACATCAATGATAAAGACAAAGCGTTGTTAGATGCAGAAGTAAAAAGGTTACACATGGATGAGTCACAGGGAAATTACAGGTCAAATGCTTATGCTAAATTGCTTTATGAATACGTTGATGCCATGGAAGTGAAGAATTGTTACGTTTGTATGCAATTACCAGCTTCGGTAGAGGAGGGTATCAGATACCATCATCTTCCGTTGACATATGGAATCACGTGCAGTTTGTTGTTGAGCATATTTTATGGGCGAGAAGGATTTGAGTATTATTTCTTGAATTTCGACTCGACATTGCCAGAGGTCCCGAATTTCAAGCATTTGAACAAGTGGGACTATTACAAAAGCGAAGACAGATTACACAAATGGTTTATTCCATGGAAAACGTTAGATACTTCACATGCTCGAAGAAACAATCTGACTTGTCAAGTGTCAGAAATTGAGAAAAAGTTTATAGGACAGGTAGATACTAGATACAGGAGGCAGAAGATTCTGAAGGCCTCAGGACAATGGGAAACAGATTGGACCAAGGAAGGAAGGGCACATCAAAGAAAAGGTAGTATTGGTCCAATTGCTTTAGATAAGGAGAAACGGGGGAAACTGTGCATTCACAGGAGTTACTCCTATTATGAGAATTTTTATGTAGGTCAAGTCCATTGTGAACATGCCTTTCAACTGGAGTATTACTCTAAGGATTTTTTGAAGGGGATGCAAGCTATTCCAAATGTATATTTTGTATGTGGAAGAAATGCCTATGTGAAGCTACCAGATAATTGGTACGGATCATGCTATCTGGCTGTTGTCTTCCCTAAAATATATCATGTTGAGAATTTAGAAACAACAAAGAAAGAAATACCAACTAGGTGGAAGAGAGGGCTGGTGCAGCAGAAGTAGTTGGAGATATACTCGGTGCTGCATTCCCTATCTTAGGACTGATATTGAATGACATTAAGATCAGGAGGTTAGCTACAGTCGTAGATAGGCTATCTGCCAGTACTGCAAGATCATTGATGCTGATAGAAGGGGAGATGCAATCGATTAGGGCAATGGTTCTTCAGAACCGACTTGCTTTAGACGTTCTGTTAGCTAAAGAGGGAGGAGTCTGTAAGGCTTTGAAGGTCCAGGAATGCTGCACTTACATTCCAGACAATTCAAAACCTCTAGAGAAGTATATACGAAACATCACTGCCATACACTACGAAATTGAGGACCTGGCAAAAGTAAATGTGTGGGAAAAAGTAGGTCATGGAATGGGTAAAGTTGGAGGTTGGTTTGCCAACTTAGGAAAGGGTATCGTTTGGTACATACTGAAACCCATCATCATAATTGTGATTTGCGTAATCACTTTGTGGGGATTGGTGCGTTTGTATCAATGTTATAGAGCAAATAGGTTGCAGAGAACTATGAGGAAACAGGAGGAAGAGTTGACAGCGATGCAGGACACTCAATACAAGAGTCTGAAAGCATTGGAGACTATGAAAAGAGGTGGCACTGCCATGACTTCACTTTGAAGGGTTCTACATTTTTAGTGTCTTGATGGTGATGACCCCTGAAGGTCATCAAAGGGGGGACTGAGAGAGCACAAGTTTGGGAAAAAATGTATCAGTACACCATATTTACAAGCACGTAGTTAGTTAAACATGTTTTGCACACGAGTGTTTTATATCTAGGAGTGAAATATACAGAGTGTTCTATATTCAGTAGCGAAATGTATAAAATGTTAAGTAGAGTAATAATAAGTATAACTGTGTGAGATTAATGTAGAAATGTTGGAATGAATATGAAAACCTCACGTTCTCATGTTAAAAGAATCATGTCCGAATTAAATGTAATTCTGAAATCCAGTAAAATGTGTAGGCCTCAGGGCAATTCACAGCAAACCTAAACGTGCTGCTAAAATAATGTGAGATAAGGTTGACGTTGTTCTTCCAAATGTATTATTGAACTTAGGGTTGAAGTATATGCTTTATAGATGTGTTATTTTAGAAACGTATGCTAGTTAAGAATGTTTGCTGTTTAAATCAAGTTAATGTTTTAAGAGTGCAGGGACCTGCTTCATGTAAATCAAGTAGGCCTGAACAGATAATGTCATATCGTTTGAACTGCCATGTGCTCGTTAAGGAAGAAGTCGAGAGGTGTCCAGCACAGAGCTTGGAGTGTGTTTTACGACCTAAAGATATGGTGGAGTCTGGAATTTGAGGCCCACTGCAGGACGAACTGTATGCAGGTGCGAGGGTCCTAATCAGCTCGAATGAAAGGGACTTTGTTCAGTGGCGCCTTGCGCAGGCCTGTAGGAGTTTCCAGGAATTTCAGGGGGTATCAGCGCACTGGAGAAGAAGCCTGGGAACCAAGGTCAACTTTAACGAGGGCCTTCAAGAGTACCATCATGGAGTTTGCCGCGCAAAGATGTACCACGTGAGGGGCGTCCCAAGGGGCGTTTCTTTTGGAAATGTGATTTGGTATTAGGGAAAGCGACCCGGGAGGAGAGCAGAGCAGATGATTTTGGGAGCCTAAGGAAGCGGATGGGTAGGCAGATAGGCTGATCAGGAGAGACCCATTATCAGAGAAGAGACAAAGAGAAGTGTGTGATCTTCTTAGGAAGTCACCACGGCTGACACCTAGAGGGGTAAAGATCTTGCTAAGTAGGGATGTCACTTAGTATAGTGTAGGGACAGACTAACCTTAATTTTCTTTTCTGTAATGACTTTGAGGTTGCAACTTGTATCCATTTTGGCAACCCTTATGGTTTTCGAGCTTGTACTTATTATTTTGTTTTTCAGACTCAGACTACTCAAGAAGTTCATGTTCATAGTGATACCAATTTATCTTTTGAATCTCATTTTGAGAAGTTTGTATCTTCAGTTATCTTTGACTTTATATTAAATCTTTGAAACTTAAAATTTGGTCAGTGGTCATTTAGAGTGGTGTAAGTTCTTAAATTGATTGACTTATTGTAAGATTACCTTTTACTCAATGACAGGTACCAACGATTCAGTCAACATAGTTTGGGATTTGGTAAGGTAACTAGTAACCAGTAATCCCGCGTTAGCACAAGTGTAATTTATCTTTGTGATTAGCCCGTTAAGTGTTTATTTTTTTAGCTTCAGTGTTTTTTTGTAACTATGTCTACATACAGAAATCTTCATTTTATCATGCAGGTCTTCTTTAGTTCCGACATAAAGTTGCAATGGGTTGCCACACAAGTTGCATCTAACCAGTTTCTTGGCTGAGCAGAATTGATTGCTATTAACAGAAGCTGACAAAAGCCTTTTGATATCAATAGTGAACAATTTAAATTAGGCTTACAGAGCATTACAATCAGCCTTATCATCAAAACAGCAAAACACTTAATTTGCACAACATGCAAACAATTCTTCAAAAAATGAATTTTATTTCAAAATGTTCCAGCACAGCATATTCTATGCTCCTTATCTTGAATCGTTTGAGCCCTGAGGTAAGTAAAAGCACCTCTCACTTTACAGTTCGTCCAAAAAAGAGAAATGAAAGGTTGGTTAGGTTCATTGAAGCTGTTCACAATGGTTTGGAAATCCTACTTCTCAGACCTTTTAAAATAAGTATGTACTCAGTGGTACTATGGTGGCTGCTCCTCCACAAAATAGGAACATGCAAATAGCCTGAGGTAATAAGCTCATGTGTATTCATAAAACTGAACTTTGAAGCATTCGGTGCCTTACCATGTGTGTCGTGCCTGTAATGGAGCACACTGTCATCCTTCAGCTTATGAACATTTTGTGATAACTGAACACTACTCAGACACATGTGTAAATTGAACTCCCTTGAGCATTAAGGAATTTATATAATTTGCAGAGCTTTCTAGTCCTTCCAAGAAAAAGGACAGCTGTGTAATATTGCCAAGCTTGTTCTGACTAAAATTATCATTATAAAAATGATTTCTCGTTGTTTCTGGTACATAACAGAGTAGCCTATACAATTGTGGAGTTAGTGCCAACAACTGTGGCCTAACAATTCAGAGACACTGCTACCAAAATGAAGGGTTCTCCCATAGCCCTCCAAAGCTCAAGTGGCAAGCTGGAATGATTGTGGAGGTATAACAATCTGAATAGAATTCAACTTATATCAGATTTCTTGTAGAGAGTGGACAACAAATAACAAAGGAAACTCAATTTCGATAATCAAGCTTGGCTTCCAACCCTGCAACATTCCAAGAAAAAACTTTACAATTGTCTGAGGGAAACTCAGTTTTTGGCTGGGCATTGACAAAGGACCCTCTTTTCCAGAATAAGATCATCAATGGTACTAATTGAAGAGCATAGCCAATCATTCCAATTCAGTGGATCTAACAGATCAAGTGTGTTGGGCATAGGTATAGGATAGCCACTTTGAGGGAAAGGCACTCTCTGCACTTCCTCCCTAAAGATTCTATTGGGTTGTCTGGAAAGGGGTGGTCTATTGAATAGCTAAGATGAAATGCAATATTCATGCCATGGGGAGACTGAATGCATGATAAGTTCTTTGGAATATTGCCTGCTAAATAGGCCTATCTAAAATTAATCACAATACATTTACCAGAACACTGCTTCATGCAGTTCTCAACCCTAGGAACGTGCCTCACCACAATAATTTCATTATACATTTGACAACCTCCTTCCACCTGATAGTCAACCCAAGAACAACTGTATTTTTAAATTGGGCAACATTTTTCTGCAGACTTAGAAACCAAGGGAAATACATCAATAAAAAGTAGGGCAACGGTTGTTGATTCTGGGGGAATCTCTAAGGAGCATGAAGGCTCTAACAAGAGCTTGGGCAGAAAAGCAGTGGAAGTAATTAAACAAAGGACAGGTTGCTGTTTGGAATTTGTCTTGATAGGCATTGAATCAGTAGGCATTACTTCACAGGGAACCTTAGTCCCTGCCAAAGGCATAATAGGATGGTGATGAAGGTAGGATTATTGTGAAGTAACAGGCGTAATTCCTTCACAAGGAATTGGTGACTGATGTAAATTAGTAGCAATACCACATGTAATAGAACAGATAGAAGTCTTTAATTGAGGTGATAACTGAGATATTGTGTTCACAAAAGCTGATAGCCTTGTCTGTATCTGATCAATAGCCCCTTAATCAATGACTCTAAGTGATCCAGTGAGAGCTCAGGTGCTGTCTTTACTTTCCTCACAGTTCTGGTCCGAATATTAATTAATGAGGTCCGCGATCAACATCAGAGGGAGTTCCCTAGATTTTTGAGTTTTTAATTCCTTAGCAGGGGGCATAATCCTGTGTTTCAGGTAAGGAACATTTGTGTACATCAATCTTTTATACGGTCAAAGGTTTAAATAAGACTTGCCTATCAGTATTCTCACCTCGCTCAGATGGAACATTATTAATTATTGCAATTCTTTTTCAACAGTAGCGATCTCCGTGTTTAGCGCTCCCACTTCACTAGTCAGAAAATCTACTATGGAAGAGGTCTAAGGACACTTGTTCTTGTCAGATATTGCTGCTAAGGGTTTCCTTTTTCCCACATTCAGGTAAATAGAAAGATTTCCTTGGAAGCCAAGATGAAGGGGGCGGGGGGTTCAGCCTGACCCGGCCTCTGTTGTCTGCTGACTGGTGCAGAGCTGGTCTTCACCGGGACACAGCCCAGGCAAATCCCACTCAGCCTGATTGGGAAGCATACCTTTTAGTGCTAGCCCTCCTCCTCTTTCTTCCCTGTATCCTAATGAAGCCTGGGAGGTTTACTCTTTCCCTCCCAAGTAAAAAGAATGGTTGCAGATGGCTCTGGATCCCGCGCAGCAGGAGCATGAAGTGAGCTATGAAGCACTAGGCAGGGTCCTCTCCTCCTCTTCTATCCTGGTGAAATCCCTCCCTCGAAGGAAAACCGTCAGCAGACAGTCATTGATCCCCAGGACAAGCATGGCTAAATATTATGTGGCCAAATATTAGTAGCATCCTGAAGCTCAGAAAATGTGTTTTCAGCTGTAAATTACAAGGTAGGAGGTTCCTCAGCTTTGCAGCAACTTTTGAAATAACCTATCTCCAGAAGAGGCCATTCTTGTTCTGCGAACTGCCTGCAAAAGATGATTAGAAGAATGCAGTGAGCTACTAGGGTGCTAAGGAGAAAGTTTGCTTATTAATAAGGCAGGATGCGTGCTATTCATTAACTTGTGGACAATATTATATAGTTTGAAGATGAGTCTGAAATGCATGGGCAACCACTTTTGGGACCTCAAGACAGAAGTAACTTGGGCCTATTTCACGATAGCAGCGTTAATTTGGACACCTGCATTTTGGACATGTTGGAGACATCAAAGAGGTTCTGCTGAAGTAGTCAGATATATGGAGTCTCCATAATCCAATCTTGATTAAATGAGAGTGTGCACAACATTCACAGCAGTAAGGTGTAACATTCTGGCAAGATGTGGTATCATTCTTTTCAGGGTGTGAGTTTTGTGAAACATGAATTGGCTTCTCTTGTAGTGTGGAGGCCCATTTAGAGTTAATGGGGACATCAAATCTATATTTACCTTCAGGAGGGCCATTTGATTTGTCCTATGTATGCATCCGGAAAGTCTGTTCCCACTCTGATGGAGGTGAGGAAGTCAATAGGCAAGAGTCAATATAAGGGATTGTAGCTACAAAGTTTGCTTTCCCATCTGGGCATAGTACAATGAGTTGGTGGGAACATAGGAGAGGGTCCAAAGATAGCTGAGAGCCATTCACATATATGTAGAAGTAGATCCATGCTTGATGGAATAAAGACGCCAGGGACCCACATATAGAGATTGAACAAGAATGGGATAAGATAGGACAGATCCCTTTGGGACACCACAGCTCACAATGCTATCTTTGGATGAGAAGAAGAAAAATACTATGTCCTTAGCTATAATGGACATAAATGTAGATGAAAAAAGGGGCTAATGCTACACCTTGAATTCAGCTGGACACAAATGATTTGATTCATTTATGGACTATAACAGAAAAGCCAAAGATTGCAAAGGTTTCAAGCAGAATGTCACAGTTGTTTGTGGCAAGAGTTACTGACAGATCTTACGGAATTAGAACCCCAACTTTACCATTGTCCAAAAGTGTCCTGATGCTATCAAGAGCTGAAGAAAAATTATCCTAGACCGAAAACCTTCCTGAAAGGTGCCAAAACGTTTGTTATCTTCTGCAATTTTTTGCAACTAGCCAAACGTCAGTTTTTACAATTGCTTACCTGGAAAAGGCTTTTGAGAGATGGGATGAAATTGGGTTGCTGGTTGATTGGGGTGTGAGCCCATTCAAGCAGCAACTACATTACTTGTCAGGGTAAAGCACAAGCAAATTAACCTATGCTCAACCCTCTGGTAGCTTGGCACAGAGCAGTCAGGCTTAACTTAGAGTGTAAAGTATTTGTGCAACACTTCAAACAGTAAAACATTGACAAAACCACACAAAAAGATCCCACACCAGGTTAGAAAAATAGATAGTAATGTAATAAATAAAGCAAAACCAAAATGACTAAAATCCAATTAACAGAACAAGAGGTATGAATTTTTAAATAATGAACTGCAAAGTTGCGGCATAAAGCACAAAGCGCCAATCACAGCTACCTGGTGACACTGGACCGGGTCAAATTTAAAAGTTCAGGCCGGCTGTGATGGAGTGCAGGTTGGATACAGTCCCAGGTTAGTCCTGCTGTAATGTTACCTTCTCAAGTTTTGAGTCCAGTTCGTGGTTGTAAGGGTCACAGGAGCATGCTATGGATGGTAGTCAGCGTGGCAAGAAGAGTAGGCCAGGCATCACTGATGGGCGGGCTGGAGGTTTGCGTTGGTGGTCCCCCACGGGCAATTGATGCTTGCTGTGTGAAGAGACAGGCTGGTGGTGGCTCGCTCAACATTCGGTGCGAGTGACTCAGTTTTACTGTGGAGCCCAAAAGCTTGTTTTAAGGAGTGTTGAGCTACACCCAGGCACAGGATCCAAGGGGCACCACTTGGGGGGTCAGGGAATTGTTGCAGCTGGGTCCAGGAGTGGTTATGGTGCCTTTTATGTCTCAGGACGCCAGCATACTAGCCCTTAGAGTCACTCTGGGTTCCTGGTTCAAGATGGTTCAAGATGAAGTGGCAGGTCCAGTTCTTCTTCCCCAGGCAAGACGTCATCAGGAAGCAGGTCAGCACAGCAGGGCCATTAGAGCAGTAGTCCAGCAAAGTAGCAGTCCCTCTAGGAGCACAGCGTTCCTTCTCCCTGGCAGAGTATCCACAGGTCCTGTAGTGTATTGAGGTGTTGGTGTCTGAGGTCCTCTTTGGGAGACAGTTATGCCTTTTGGCAAAAAGGTTTATGTTGCCAGGTCGATACAGCAGTTTAAACTGTTCACACAGGCTCTGCAATGGCAGGCCTGAGACATGTTTAAGGGGCTACTTAAGTGGGTGGCCCAATCAGTGCTGCAGGGCCACTAATAGCATTTAATTTCCAGGCCCTGAGCACATATAGTGCCACTTTACTAGAGATTTACAAGTAAATTAATATGCCATTTGGGTATAAGCCACTGTTACCATGTTTTAGGGAAAGAGCACAAGAACTTTAACCCTGGTTGGCAGTTTTAAAGTGTGCAGAGTCCTAAAGCCAGCAAAAACAGGAGGTCTGAAGCCAAAACGTTCAGGGTAAAACATGACAAGGCCTGATCTAACAGAAATTATTCTTGTTGTCATGTTTTATAAAAGCTTTCTTTAAAAGTGACTTCACTTCCATATTTCATGCTTAGAGAAGATCCCATGAGATAACGAATTGTTAAAGATTTGGGGAAAAGCTTGCAGACAAGGAGGAATATGTTCACGAGTCTGGATAAACACAGATCTTTTGGAATGCAACATATTGATATGGCAAATGTCAGTTACTCCTCTCATGTAGGCCTGAAAAACTCCAGGTCATTATTAATGATACTGAATGAGGGAACACTAGTAAATTCTTGTGGTACAGCAGTGTGTTCAACGTGTGTTAAGAGGTTGTAGATAAAGAGATCTGAAATTCGATTTGAGCTGGCACTTGTTTTGGTAGGAAATTAAGAATACTTACTGGAAGGATTACATGAGAACACCAGGTTCAGTGCAATTTTGGGAAGGCAGCTTTACATTATAATCTCTGTCTGTGGCCCTGAGTCTTAAAAATCATTGGACATTTTTGCACATTGGTTTCATATTATGTTGAAGCACATTTCTGATTCCTTTGAATGTTTAGAGGATTCCGGTAGTACTCCAGCAGAACTGTGAAAGTCACGTGTCCCCAGCAATAGTTTTGGAATTCAAGTTAATGATATATAGAGGCATTTTCATATGCTCAAGTGGATTTTGGGTATATATGCATGCAGGAATACCTCATAATAGTAATATTTAACAAAAAATACTTTTCCTTTTTACTCTCTCTACATTAAAATCATTTTGCTACTAGAACATTCTTCTGTAATTGAATCAGATTTAAAAGTGTCCCCCAAACGTTCCCACCCTAGAAATAAATGTATTCCTGTCTCTGATAGAACTAAGGGGCATAGTTACAAGGAGCTAGCTCCACCACAGCATCATTATTTTTGACCAAGCAGTGGCCCAATCAGTGCTCTATAGTGCTCCATATTAACAAACTGGCCTATTGGGCCCAATGCATCAGTTTGTAGAGGCCTGCGTCACATTATACCTGCGTCAGGTATAATGTAAGCAGGGTAGGCGTTCTCACATTAAATGCCACGAGAATTGACACAGTGAAATTTACAACTTTCACTGCGTCACTCTACGACTTGACTGCGTCAACGTTTCTAAATTTTCTCCAACCAGGCATAAGAATTGATGCAGGGCTTTTAACACCTCTGTGTTCTGACGCATTGTTGGACTTGCGTCAGTCTTACGACCAACTGCAGCAATTCATCACTTTAGTGCCAAATCCATGAATCCTAGCACCATAGAACACTGTATTGTAAATACAGCACATCCATGGCATCATTAGGGCATTTTTTGGCAGGTGCAAGAAATCTGATGCATCAATGCTGATGCATCAGTTCTTGTAAATATGTCCCTAAATATGAGACCATGCAGAGGGAAGGTATATGCTACAAACGTGTTTGTGACTATCATCTACAAAACTGTGAAGATTTGTGGGTGAATCCCACCCTAGAAATCCAATTTCTCTAACCAGGGACCCGATTTAGGGGCCAATTGATATCTCTGCTGGCGGCCCGTTTTTTCACCAAGGCGACAAAGTAAATTACTCCATCGACCTGGTTGAGTGATGACTGCTGAATTTAGAAATGACCGTCAAGCTGGCGGCCATTTTTAAAGCATTGGCAGGAACCGCCAACACGGCACATCCTATTATGGATTTTCACAGTCATCAACATGACGGAGCCTTTCACAAAACTGTTTTCTTTTTAATTTTCAAAAAGAAAAACTCGAAACAGGATTTTCATTTTCAAAATAAAATAGATAATGCCCACTCCCCCAAGCCATGAGAGTCAACTCCCATGGCGAGGGGGTAATTTTTTTGTTTTTTACTGTCCTTTACTGCTGGGGTTTGCCTGGAGATGACAGACAATAAAAAATGGCTATATGTCCTCCCATCCTAATTGGGCGGGTGGACATATAGCCAATTTTATAACAGCCCTTACTGCTTTGGACGGTCTGAGAAGTTTGTCTACGATCAAGATGGAGTATTCACCACCATAGCCAAACCCATGGTCCACCCACATATAAATAGGGCGCACAGACCACTGTGTTGTCAGAGAGGGAACTGTTGCAGAGTTCCCTCTGTCAACATATAAATTGGCCCCTAAGTCACAGGCACAAGTATGTGTGAGTAACTCATTTTATTACTGTATATATACACAGATAGCGAGAATCACAGATGCAAATTTGAATCTATAATTGGACACCTACGACTAACATAGGAACACATGTCTCAAGAATTGGTCCCTGTATGTTTACTAATCGCTCACAGTGTCAGTGGGCTTACTTGAATTCTGGAACTTCATAAAGAAATCCTACTTGAGTCTGCAATAATGCATAGCTATTAACCAAACATTTCACAGAACTATTCACAGGAAATCTTAGTAAATAGGATTGTCTTATTCCAGACATAGGTGTGTAGTAGCTAGTTGTTGTATAACAAAGCTGAACCTAGGATGCCCTATTTAGGTCGAGCCTGGGCAGCACACGCTGCAATGCATGCTGTATTTAGGTAGGGACATGAGGCTCGGCCCACTCTCTGCCCATATTTTTTATTGGCCTGTGCCATTGTCCACCGTAAACTGTGACTGTTTATTGGTAAATAGGCTTAGTAGCTCCTCCTAAGTCCTAATGTGTCTCATTTGTAATCTCCCATGGCGACACCCCTTGTTACTTGTGTTGTTACTTGGTAGGCTTTAATTACTGCCTCCAAGCACTACTTTCTCAAATAGCTTTGTCCTGCCTGCTGTTGCAGGCCGGACATAATCTCTCCTAATGCTTTTTTTTATAGCACAGGCGCTGAATGCATTTGCAACGCAATAGGTCTCGCATTCGCGAGAGTTTAAACTATTGGCATTTTAGATGACAATGCCTTTCATTTATCTGTTTTAAAAACAACACATAAATAGAAGGCATGTATTGCAATTGCTTGTTACTCTGTAGCTTCTGAAAAGCTAGCCTAGACTCCTTCAAGTTTCTCTTCCCAAGGCAGGTCTAGTGGTTTAGTTGACTAATGCGTCCAGTATAGAGCCCTGTGTTCGATCTAATGGTCACAGATTCAAATCCCGGCTGGCCCATTCAGACTTCCATCCTTCTGAAATCGATAAAATGAGTACCATTGAGTTGGGTAACAATAAACATCTGTTATTCAGCCCTAAGTTACCCGTGGTGAACATACACTTTACAAATACATTTAATCTTTCCAAAAATACAGTGATGAACTACAAACATAGGCGTCTTAAAGAATTCCCTGAGCTTTGAGCAGCAAAATCCTGCTGTACACATAAAGGATGCATGAACAGTGATCTAATTTTCCACTGTAAAAACCAAACTACTTAAACAGAGCTCTTCAAAATGTCTCTGTATGTTTATCGCCTTTCTAAACTCACTTATATGCAGAAACTGCTGCTGTCTCCTTAACCTTCATTAATTCGTTTCAGGCACAACTAAACGTCCACATCTATATAAATGTTAGAATAATGATTCAAACCTCTGATTGTAACTGTCAAGCCTTTGACCTCTCCTTTTGCACTGTGCCAAATATATGGATTATTTTTACCATCTAGCCCTGCATCCCACCTAGACCCACATAACATGTCCCAATCATCCCCCACTAATGCCCACATTGCTAAGTCCTCTCTTACCTCTTCTTCACAAGACAGTGGGATTCCTTGTTCCTTGAAAGTGACTGACTCTCCCTGTATTCACACATTAAGTCTCAAATGCTAGTTTCTTGTATAACATCAACAGCACTCATGCAAAGGTACTACTACAGCCAGTGTCTTAACTCCACGCCCAAAATTTCCTAAATCTGCACCATTCCTCTTATCCCATCTTTTCTTTCAGTTTAACTACCAGAGTAGGAATCAACCTTCCCTTGAATTTGGGAACTCTCCTCTGACTACTCTTGAATCATTACGAAACCATGTTGCTCCCTGCTCCCAGATATTCATTCCAAATCTTGACAAATGTGCAATACCATCAAACAGATCACAAACTAGATCATAATAACTGAATACTTAAGCCATGAAAGTTTCTGAAGTTCAAGGATGGACCCACTCTGCTCCTCAAATTAATGTGGTTTCCCTGAAGTATGATTGTAAGCCTTCACAATTATTATAGAGCTCTTTAGGCAAAGATACACAACTAGGCTTCATTCGGTGTGATCTCTGGGAAGCTAGATTCAGTATGGTATTAACTTTGGGGCCAAGCAGGCCCTCCCACTATATGTGTATGTCAGCAGTGATGGTTATCTTAATGTCAGTCCTTATGACATAGAAAATGGCGAAATAAACAATCCATGTAACAGAATGTAGGAGAGTGGAGAGTCTGATCTTGCTGGTTTAGAAACTGTGGAGAGAATGGTGTTTGGCTGCTCCTTTGGTTCCAGATATTGCAGCACCAGACTTCATGATGATTTTTCTTTCTGTAAATGAGCTGGAATGGCAGAATATTGCCTAATTATTGCATTGTAGTAACTGGATACTATCCCATTGTCACTTCAATGAAAAAAACACTGAGTCAAGGAAGGTCTGAACATTTGTATGCTCAGAAGAGGGCAGAGAAAGCAAAAGACTCACAATTGATGGACGGAATGCAGAACAAATCAAAACATTCACTCTCAGTCAAGAGATCTGGGTTAAATCCATCATTGAACCCGGTCCTAGGATGCTTGTTTCCAGTCCAGGGAGGGCCTGGCCAGGCGTTTCGGGCTGAACTGTTCCCATTGGATGCAGGGTCAAGACTGATTTGCATACGGCTGGGTCCAAACTGGAATGGCATGTCGAGCAACAAAAATTGATGGATTTAGGCCCAGATCTCTGGACTGGGGTGAATGTATGACATTGTTCTGCATTCTGTCCATCGATTGTTCTTTTTGCAGAAGAGGGCAGAGTGAAGAAATCCAGACAAAAGATGGATTGGCAAACACTTTGTTAGCCTTTATGTCGGGCTTATTTACAAGCCCGTTGCACAGCAGTTGTGTCACTTTTTTATGCACTGGTGGCGCAGAGTGAAGACCCATATCTATGAGGCCACACAAAGCCACTTTGCATGGCATTTTCATGGCCTTGTAGATAAGGAGTAAGGCAAAGCAGCGCAAGTCAGTGTGGTGCCTTACTCTGCATCATAGAGGCATTCCATGGGCATTGAGGTGGGTGTACCCACGCAACACCCATGGATTTTGACGCATTCCCAGATTTACAAGGACTTCTAAACCTGGAAATGCATCAAAAACCTACGTTTCCCCAGGGGAGGCATAATGACGAGAAATAGCGTTATTTCTCCTATTTTTTCCCTTCTGCAGCACACATAGAAGGAGGAAAGCGCCTCCATTGATTGTTTTTGTGCAGGAAGGTGTGCTTCGTGCTGCTTTGCAATAATTTCAGGCTACTTTCCAAGGTAAATAACAAAAAGTAAATTGGGCTGGTTTGCATCACTTTTATGACGCATACCCAGCGGAAAATGTTTGTAAATCTACCCCCACGTTTTTACACATGATTGTCACGTCTTACAACACTTGAGCTCTAAAACTGTAATTGTTGATATTGCTTGCCCTAAGTGGTATTGAATACAATAGAAATGACCTCATTTTTATGTCTCTTGCTCACCTAAAATGTTAATATAGATATATTTGTAAAAAAAATGCTATTCATCGTGGCGACATCTGTCTTCTAATTCAGGCTGAATGTGAAATAGCACTTTCTGTTTCTCAGTGCAATGTGTTATTACTTCAAAAAAGGATTGTCAGCAACTTACTTGCAAAGTCTAAACATGTAATGTACTTCCTGTTTGTCGATTTAGACTAGGTTTTGAAACTCATCTTTCTATGAAGATGGAGTGCTACCTAATCATGCCATTCTTGCAATTTCCCAGGAAGTCCAACGGAGAGAATATAATCCATCAATGGCATGTACACAGCATACCCACATCAGCATGACCTCGCCCCTCTGCGTTTGTCAAGGACCATCCTAGAAAAGAGAATCAACTTAGTGTTTCTACCAATTTTCTAATTTTAATGTATGCTCAATATACAATAACCAGTTGATGTTGCCTTTAATACTTATCCTTCCAACAGTACCGTTGCACTCCATGTCTGGACATCAATACAGTGGCCACTCTCTTACCCGGGTACAATTTGTAAATGACAAAAATAGAAGTATTGGTTGTCTCGCTAAAATAATATAATAGTTTGTTCCCCTGCTGTGTTGTCCAATGAGATTGGTGGGTATGTGCACTCAGAGTAGTAAAAATGGATCCGCCGTTTGAATCTGTAAAAGGAGGACCCTAAAACAACGTATGAGATTTTTCTTGTCTTTGAGCTCATCAAGGCCGCCCTCACACTAGCTGTAGACACCTTGATATAATGGAAATAAATATCTTATTATGCTAACCTCACCTCACGTCCTTCACATTTCCAAGGGAATTCTTGAACTTGTCTGGGTGCCCCTAAAGCAGCTGAGATACTTGTGTAGTTTGACAAGTCTTTTTTCCTATCTGAGGTAAAGCTAAACGTTAATGTATGCTGGACTCCCAAATTGTAAAATATAATGTTTTGTAAGATAACCATTTTTCGTTTTCAAAGCCTCAGATGAAACCCTGTGGGCTCTTCAGAGCAATCCCGCGTAGTCACAACTATCGGATCAGAGGGAGCAAATCACATTCTAAATACTTTCAATAAATATTAATTTGACAAAAATTACAAAACTCCTAAGTAGGAGAGGAATATATAATATGGGTAGAAATAACTGTTTCTGGCCACATTAGAATTACACCCCTCCTTAGATTAGCTGATTACAGGGGGCATCTGTAATTCTGTGGGTGTTACAATAGTACTGATTATACGATTTTGCGAATAAAATCTGGGTGATCAGCATTTCTGCACGGATTCCTGCATGAATTTGCTGGTATTTTACCTGGACATTTCTGTAGCTTTCAGCAGATGAATCTCAAACTATAATATCTGGTCTCATAATTCCCAGGGGGGCATTAACTTCAGTTACTAGCTACCTTGGTATTACTGCATCACTAGGAGTTTGATCTGGGATTCCTGTGTACAATACCTTACCCATTTTACTTCCTTTTTACCTTCAACTAGTTGTGGTCGTTATTGGCGTAATTATCGCTGGTGTAATTACTGCAAACTTGTTTGTAATTATGCGCAATTCCATGAGAAGCGTAATCCAGCATTTAGCACTATTTTCTTAGTGCAAAATGCACCCTTGCATCCAAAGAGGGCCCAAGGATGCATCTTGTGCTAAGAAAATAGTACTAAAAACTAGAGTAGATGAATAGCAGTAGACACCTGCCACTTGCTCCCTCTTAGTTTGTTGTTGCTGTGCTCTGCTCCTGCTGTAGGATGTTTGTCCCAAATTACTCTTAATTACTCAAGCTGGCACAATCGCATAAATTCAGTAATTTTGCATCACAAGAGTAATGCATAATTACTGAAATTATTCTGATTACTCTGGGGCAATTGCATTTTCACCCAGGCCTAGTTTCAACTACACAGTATTCTGAAAATAACGCGTCACGTGAACTTAACAACTTTTGTTAAAATAATCGAGAGTTGGCCGAAAAGACATCTCCACGAGCATGCTTTGCTTATACTGGCCTACAGCAGACATGCAAAGTGATAAAAGAAAGGAAAAAGGCAAGTCGCAAAGCTATTTGCCCACTTCCGTGACTCATAGGTACACATATTTCCAATTGTAAAAGTACAAATTAAACTTTACTGCTCTAGATTAATAAATCATTTTAGGAATAGTTATCCACCTCCAGACTTGTATGTGATTTACGCATCAATTTCCCAATAAAAGAATAACTTTCCTATAAAAAGAACTTCATAAATACGAATTTGCATTGCTTTTTTCCGTGAACTACTATGTGTTGCTTTATATATTTCACAAGTATGTCATAACTGTAGACAGAAAATTATTTGTGAAAAGGGATCCTAGTCCTGATTATGGCCTGGCACTTGTTTGTGAATTGAACATAATCATTTTTAAACATTACTGTCTTTCACTTTGCTATATTTTTGATACATATAAAATAGGAATAAATGACATGTTTAACGTTTTGAATCTGTGGGACAACTATATATGTATTTTGGATGAATCACCAATACTTCTATAGTTCTAGGGGGAAGATTTTGTATTTCAGGGACCCTCTGTGGTTTACTTGCTGGCACTTGTATGGGCCTTACAAGTAAGGAAAGAAACATGTTGACAAGGTTATACTAAACCCAAGGATACAGCATTATACATGACCCTTGCATCTTCCTGGTTTTATTGATGTGGCTGAGAGACAATAATAAAATCCTATGTTCCGTAAATTCATTTTTAAAACTTCCCTTTAGTTAGCGTCCCTGGGCTCCTAACAGGGAGTAATTCAATAATAAAAAAACCTTTTTAAGAGCTCCAACTAGATTCCACCATATCCTTAAAAAAATTGGGATCTTTGGTGTGGAGGGACCTGCTGGGGAGACAGCCATGACAACGCGGGCTTTACACTGCGCTGCCATTACGACGCTGCCATTACAACGCAAGTCGTTACAACGACTTGCGCTGGATAGCGCTAGAGACTAAGGAATAGTAGATTTACTATTCCAACACCTTCCCTACTGTTGCGTAGGCTGGAGTTGGAATAGTAAATCATACTATTCCAAAATCCAGTGCCTACAGCGCAACTCGTTGTAACGACTTTGCGTTGTAATGGATGCGTCGTAATGGCAGCGTGGTGTAAAAGCCCGCGTTGTCATGACGTACATCCAGTAGCTGAGACCTTTATCCTGCTTAGGAGAAATCCCCCAAAAAATTAATATGCAGACAATCAATAACCAATGCACTTACTTATCTTCCGAGGGTCAGATACTCTTGTGTTATGACTGGGAGGACATATCGTAGTCCTCGTTTAAACTGAGCACTCTTCTCCTTTAGGTTATACAACTGGGATACTCGTCATTCAATTATCTGCATATGTAGTATGATGTCATCATTGAAGAGACAGATCATGAGCCAAGTGGCAGAGTAGATAAACATTTTAATATGGTGCTATTCATTTCTTTATGTGCTACCACAGACCGTGTTTGGGTTTAAATATAAGTTTGGTAGTGGTTGGCTTTCATTTACATAAATGTCATAACATTTCAATACAGCATTTAAATAATCCTACTATCAAAATGTAAACTGTGCAGCGCCTGTCGCTGAATAACATCAAGCGGAAAATTACTACTGGATTTATTGATTTTTTGCCATGATAATATTTTATGCGCCTAAAAGGAGTTTTCTAAATACATTCTGACGTTTACCGGTGTTTATACAAACATTTTCATTTCTAATGACAAATTCCCTATTACTCACGTGTAGCTGTTGCTGAATCGTTTTGTTATACAACCTAGGAAGGATGGAAGGCTGAACAAACACGCTGGGTTTTGAACCTGCGAACTGCAGGTTTACACAGATGTTACAGGCTAAACCTGAAACAGCAGAGCCACAGTGTCCCTCTGGAAACATAAAGTAAAAGGCTTGAGCTAAAAAAAAAAAAAATCTCATGAAACATTTTTATTTCCCGAACAACCAGCCATAATAAATACCATCTAACAGCCAGCAGCAGACTGAAAATGTGCGCATCTGTATTTTATGTGGTTTTTTTTCAATGGCTCGGTTGTGACATCACCATAATTCTATCTTTCAGTGGGAGAGTGACAGCTCTGCTCTCCCTGCCCTGGTTGTAGTAAAACGGAGAGCCAACACATCATGTAAGATCATCGGGACGGAGTTGTTTTTCTAGTGTGTGTATGTTGGTGGCCACCCAGGCTTCAGCTCCGTTTTGGCCGCATTCCTTCTGATGAGTTTTCCGCACCCCCTTCAGCGGGTTGGCAGTTAAACGAGCTGCATCTCTGTCTCCTGCACTTCACTCCTTGCATGTTCCCCCTTTCCATCGCGCGTATGTTTTTCTGCATCACCCTGATGCCTAAAAAGAGTCAAACATCTGATACTGGGGTCATGCCGGCGGAAATGGAAATCCCAGCAGAAAGCATCCCATGGCTCCCTGCGCAGCGCGCGCTTGTCAGAGATGGAGCACGTCGTTTTTTCTTGTCAGAAATGCACCTTTTAAATTGAATGCGAAGAGTGCGCATCGAGGCTTCAAGGTGCCTGTAATCCCCCGCCCCCCCACCCACCGTCCCCTCCCTCCAGGCTGTAACTCGCTTCCGCTCTTTTACAGTGTGAAGTGGTTGTTATTTGGGTCTCCTCTCCACGCAACCCGCCCAAAATAAAAAAAGGCGCCAACGTTTTTTCCTCAGAATTAATCACTAGCATAGCAAAAATGCTAATTGCCCTTATGTAAGAAAAGAACATTCCCCACTTGGGTACCAAAATACAGCCATAATAGGAGTGCATTGGGTCCCCTGACCCTCTCTTGTACCTCTTTCACTATTAATAACTATGTTCCTGCGATGACCCCAAAACACTACAACTCATAGTTACCAGTACTTTAAGACAGGTGATGCAAATGGGCACAAGGCGTTGGATTGGGATTTACTTTGTAGCACACAAAGTATTTTACACTGGAATGTAGACCTTTTGTCTAAAGTAGCATTATGGACTACTTTGTGCTTCTTTGTTTTAAGGGAGCATACCATGGGTGGTGCAATATGACCTGGTACTTGCCTAAGTCCCCCTTTTCATTAGACCCACGACCGCCCTTGGATGAGGACTCCCTCCCTCCTCCAAAGCAAGCACTTCAGACCAAACTCTTTTTGGATTAGGGGGAGTAACCCCCCGGCCGTATTTATTACAAAATTAAAACATTGAAAATTACTATTCATATTATGAACAATTACGCAGAAAGTCCATATACGAGGATAGATACACGATGTTGCTTGGTTAACCTTAACATGTTTCTAAGAAAAGTTTGTTACAGCCGCTAGTGGACCCGTGGGAGATGCTGGCGGCTGGGGGGCAAGAAAACGAGAGACTGCTCTCGCTCCTCCCAGCCCTCTTTAAATGGGGTGTACTGGGCAGTCCGGTCTAAACAGGCCGCCCCTTCGTATCGGCATCGCACTGACCCCGAAACACTCCAGTGCTTCCGGTTCATGCCCCTGTTGGCCACTGCTTTTGGTTGCCCAGGGGAGGGGGTGGCATGTAACTAGAGCGTGCAGCGACCCCCCCCCCACCTCCTCTGAGACTGGGGAACCGGCACGACCGCCATAAGGGCGGTGCGCTTGAGTCCGAGCTCAGCCTTTGCCAGGACCTTCACATGCCGCCACACTTGATGTTCCATGCAAATACTTTATCCACAAAAAAGGTAGATGAAGCTTTGCACCAAAATGCAGGAGGCAGATGTAACATTAGAGGAAAATTGTATTTTCTCCAAACGTTGAAAGCTATGCATATGTGTCTACCTGCCAAGCACACATACAAACTTGGAAACATTTTAAACTATGCCTACGTATAGTATTTTGTATTATAAGGGTATTTTTTTTCCAGAACAACACCATTATGAAACATCATGCATACACCTTTCCACTATTGTGCACGGTGTGTGCATAGCACAAGGCCCTCTAAAGTGTCCAAAAGGCTGACATTAACCACAACTCTCCCAGTAGAATGCACTTAGTTATGGGTATTTATGTAATGTTTTTATAAGGCTACTCAGCTCTACTGGGTGTCAGTGTACTCTGCAGGGAACAGTAAAACAATGAGACAAAGTACAAAAAGTCAATGTGACACAAAAAGCACCTGTTAAGGTTGCAACCTTGGAAGTAGAGAGGACTAGAGCAGGTCAGAGAGGGAGAGGTGGAGGGGAGGAGCGAGTAGGAATGAGTAATACGCAGTCATTCACAGGGGGAAACGGCCACTACAACGCGGCCGTTTCCACGAATACATTAACCACGCATGCATTACAACGCATGCGTGGTTAACACGAAAGCCTTTACCACGCATACCTTTACTACGAGGTATGTAGTAAAGGCATATGTGGTAAAGGTTCAAAATAAACAAGGGGGGCTTGGGGGGGTCTCCCCCCCAAATAAAAACCTCACCTGAAATCACGTCAGAATGTGCAGGCAATCGTCGTCGTTTAAGAGGAAACGGAAAGAAACTTCAGTTTCTTCTTAACGACGTACAACGTCACCACGCAAGAATTAGAGGAAAAGGTTATGCGTTGAAAAACCATTCCGTTGTAACGCATGTGTGGTAAAGGCATGCGTTGCAACGGAATGCGTTGTAAGAACATACAACCATTCACAGGAGGTATGAGTAATCAGCAATGAAGCATCTGCAATATAGCTATCAGGCCTTTGTCTTTTGGAGGAGAGATCAAAAACTGTTAACCATTCAGATGTATGTTAAAAAGTTAATTTTTCATTTTTTTCTAAATTGGACAATTGATTTCTTGACATAGAGGCATCTTCTGAAAGAACGGTCCATAATGATGGGACAGCCCCATAGAATATTATTTTTAAGTGGCATAGTTGGTTTTGAATGTCTTTGATTAAAGTCAGAATGTCTCTTTGTTCCTGAGAAACTTGCTGCTAAAAGAAGTACATAGGAAGAAGAAGGGTCGGACTGGCCTATAAGACAATGATGAGGTACAATAATTTACATGCAGATTATTTAGTTTAGCAGCTAAATGTGCAACGATTAATGTAAAATTCAAAGCTGAAATGACACGCATTTAAAATGTGCAAACTGCAATAGGCAGTCAAAGCTATTTGGATAGGCCATACAATTGTTAAGTAGCAAGTTCCCTTGTACTAAAAGTGAACCTAATTTTGCTGAAATGTGCACATAGTAATTTAGAAAGCTGGACCTTTCAGTGACATGCTTAGAAATCCCTATAATAACTGCAGAATGTTCTGGTTTAACAAAAGTATTGCTTTTCATAAGAAACATTTTATTTGTTAATAATAATAATGACTTCCGATTTTCTCATGTCTCACATAATGTTTGAATATAATAATTGTACATTTAAAAAAAATGTTTTCATGTTAAATGGAATGCATTACTTAACAGGGAGTTTACAAGCTGATGTCTTTTCTATTTAGTATAGTTCATTGTACACAGGGAAATGTTTTACATTTAGATCTGCCTGTGTTCCAACGTCCAGGGGAACGAACCAAGGCTTTTGTTCCATCCAGAACTTTACTATGCAACAATGTCTGTATATAACTTATGATAAAAATGTACAAACTGCATGTTATTGTTTGGGAAAGGAAGAGCTGAACCTGCTCAACTAGGAGTGCTGCAAGCCATTTGACCCAGAGAGGAAGAAGCCTGTTACAATGTTTGCAACATGTATTCATACTTTAATATCAGTGAGTGTTACTAGTTAGTGTGTGCCTTTTTTCTTCTAATCCCTTGCCCTAGGCAGACAGTTGTGGCTACTGATGCTCCTGTTCATCCTTACTTTTTGATGCTGTTGTATTTTTGCAGAATGCTACTGTAACTCTATGATCATTTTCTAATTCACTGACTGGCTGAGTTTCATGAACTATTCTTTTTGGGAGTTCTGTTGCTTACATTTAGCTTTGAGCTTCAGGCTCCTTTAATCTCACTCTATTTCCTTGAATTCAAACGCTTCATGAGTTCCAAAAATTCAGAAATTGCTGTCCTGATCTTTAGAATAGGGGTTTATTCCTTTATGGAATGAGCTTGATGCACTATTTGATTATTTATCCTAACTAAACCGTGTTACGCAATTTTGTAAACTTACTTGATTATTTGACTATTTTGAATAAAGAAAGAAATAGAAAATGTACTTATCTCTTAATGAGAATAAAGGATTTAAAACTATTTCAAACTTTCATCATTGATTGAACCTAAACGGTTAGTGTGTTTTGATTTGAAATGCCGAAATAACTCCTTTATTCAAAACACTGTGGAGGTTGTTCACCAGAGGGGAGCAGCAATTAGCATGGGAACTGGCCTTGATTTGACCCTGTGAGTGATGGTAAATTACAAGGTTGAGCCATAATATCTGAATTTTGCACCCAGTCCACGCTATCAATAATCAGGCCGTGCCAGAAAGGTGGTCTGACAGGTCAGTGTGTCGGCCTTTCTTGGCTGTTTCTGGGCTGTTTTAAAGTCTGGTGGGCTGGTTTTTACAGTTGATGTCCCTGATATTACCAGAAGCATTAACAGCTGCACGCACAAATTCATGCAGTCTCTCATACCTTGCAGACTCCTACACATCCTGCCTTTACAAGTTCAAAACTGCCCTGATTTGCAAATGTGGGCCACCTATTTAGCTATCAGAATCTCTATTGGGGGCCACTTTTATGCTGACTGCCTGGTCTATTTATGTCCCATTTCGACCCTGTTCAGAACTGAGGAGAGTGGAGACCATCATGTCTTCTGACCTGACACGCCAGCAGTCTGTCCATCCATGTCTAAATGTCCCAGAAGGTCTCTTTATTCTTACTCCTTTTAAGTGATGTGCAAAAGGTGTGTGGCTTGTGTTTAGCTTTGGCTTGCCTCATAATATATTTTGAAAGGAAGAGACAACCTTTGTGAATGCTGATACCATGAATGATAAAATGTGCCCTTGTGTATATTTTGACCCCTGGCAGCGCCACTTTGTGTCCAGACAGCAAAATGTTGTTGTACCACTTCACTGTGAAGCCACGCTTGAAGAAGTAAACCACAAACAAGAGTGCACCATCCCACATCCCTTGGTAGATTGGCTTGTGGTCTTACATTTCTAGGCTAAGGTAGGGGATAACCTGAATAGGATAAATGTCAGCCAATTAAGCACAGGTATGCAAAAAGTACTGTTTGCTGCTCCAGCGAGAAGCCACAATTTGACTTACCAGTGAGAGCACGGTTCACACTTGACTCTCCTTCCTGCTAAAAAAAAATTCACTGCCCGTGTCTCCTGGTAGTGGGGTTAACCGACATATGTCAGCCTTGTCAGGTGACTGGGACAATGGGTAAAATCTGGAGAACAAGTGAGTCAAAAAAGGAAACAAACCATTACAAATTAATTATCTTTTTCTGGGCTTGGGGTAAGGATTATTATCAGGGAATAAAACGTTTTTTAATTCAATTCCATACATTAAAATAGTTAAATCATTGATTAAACCAAAGACAGTGCTAAGTATTGGTGACATTATGGCCAGGGAAAGTACAAAAGGACAGTGTCAGCGACAAGGTGATGTGTCATTGTTAAAAACATAATAATAGTGTAATCACAGTAACAACAATTAAATAATGATAATACGGTTTACAATTATTCAATATATTGTATTGAATGCTTAAGAACGATTATTAAAAAGGGGGGAATTAGCATTAGGGTGGGGTAATAAATTGTAAATAACTAATTTATAAACAAGTAGGACTAGAGTTAACATTAGGGTTAGGTTGAAGTTCCCTTATTTTATTAAATGTAGTGTTAGAGTTACCGTAGGTCCATTATTTAATATAATTCAGTAACTAATGGAGTATATTTGTATGTAAAGTATTATTTGATCCTATTTAGATTAATAAAGACATACTCTAAAAAATAAGCAAGAGTGTTAAGATCAGTGGAAAATCAATCCAATTCACATTCTATATAATTAAGTGCTCAGATTCCAAAGGCCAACAAAAAGAAATCAGCAAAAGGGTGAGGCAAACAGTTTGGGGAAGACCATCCTAAGGCTGTAAAGGTCTAACAAGTTAATTTCATCACTCTAGCATGAAGCAGAAATTTGAAGTGCTGCTCAACCAATGAAACTGCAGCTCATGTTCAATGCTTCTCTGTCATGCAAGGAATTTTCAACTCCAGGAGCCCATTCATAGTCTGGATAGCAGAATTACTCTACTATGGTGAGGCATCAAATAATGACATTATTCAGCCCTGCACCAAGAGTAGAAGGCCTGGCCTGCCCAAACAGGAAGCACTGCTCACCCAGACACACCAAGCTCTAAGGATGAAGCCTCACCAGGACACACATTTGCAGACTCTGACTGCAGGGATGGACTGATAATATTCACCCATGCTGTTACTGTTCACATCCCAAAAGTGGAAACAATTAACTTTCTCGACCTTCCCCAAATTCTGCATTGGCATGGTCTGTTCCAGGATGGTGTTACCCATCTACAGTGATTGTAGCCTGAGATAAAATGACCTGAGTCCAGAAATGTTAAATCAAGTGTGTACTTGGAAGCAAACACTGCCTAATAGTCACATTGTTAGAATAGGTAAATCATAATTTACCTTTCTTTTTTGGGACCAAGTCCTGAAGTCCAGTGCATAGCAAGATTTCTTAACTACCCTAACTGGTCTAATAGAGCAATAAGTAAAATACATGCTCATGCTGCAGAGTAGGTTTGATTTGATTTCTTCTTCAAATGCCTTTCTCAGGCTGCTCTGTAGATACAGCCAATATGTAAAGTTATGCTTCTCATAGCTGGTAACATTGAGATAGACTGCAAGCAGAAACACCCACAACATTGGCACAATGAGGTGTGAAATCTTTGCACCTGGCTGTCATCAACCTTCCTGAAGCAGTGTGAATAAACAGATGGGCGCACCTGGCTTAGAAACATCCTCTCCTTTTTCAACACTTCCAACCACATATCTACCATCAACCAAATGAGGAAAAACTAAATAAACAGCACCTTGCTAACAGTTCTTCATGGAGCTTTTCATGTTAGCCATGTCTCAATCCTCCTCACCTAAGTATCTGGGTGTCCACCCTACAGCCAAAGGAATGCAGACAATACACTTTTACTCTCAGGTGAAGCTGTCTTCAACCTTTGTCCTGTGTCATGCTAAACCAGGTGCACTCAAATAGATCCCACTCTGCTTTTCTAATTATTGCTGTACAATAAACTCCAAAGGTGAACACCCAAATATATCCACTGCAGCATTTGCAGAATCACTGCTTTGATGTTTGCATTATGCATCCAGTATATTCTGTTATATTGCTCTGATCATGTGGTTCCTGCTTCCTTCCAGCGCAGCCTAAAGCTATTGTTATCTTCTTATATACCTGAACGGATCAGCTGTTAATGCTGAAGTGGTGGTCTAACTGTAGCATTGCCGAAAACAAAGTTTTCTTCTAATTCTAGTGCCGATCAAATGTCTATTAATATAGCACTATCTCACTAGTAAGTATTTATTTGAAGATTTACATCCTCAGATTGCAGGCAATCTCAAAAGGCCTCCGCAATATTCATGAATATATTGTCCTAAAACCCTGCATGAAAAACTGACCTTGGATTAAAGTCTCTGAATATTACCACCACTTTTTTTTTTCAAATGATCCCCTCCCTAATTTACATCCCTTTCATAACTCCTGTCTCTAAACACAGGTTACTCTAAGTCACAATCATGTTTGCCTATATCTTTATTATCATATTTCTGCAGATTGCCCATACCTCAAGATCACAACCTCTGATTCTTTGAAAGCCAAACCCTTGCAACCAAATAATACCTAATCACCCCTAGTGCATCTATTGATTCCATCATCCACCACCGCGAACTTGCATATTCCCGCACTCCATTAATGATAACACCTTGCTCCTATTTTATCCACAACAACAAAACTGGAATACATCAAAGAAATATTTTCCTTGTGAGCACAAGACTATTCCCAATGACCAATTACCTCTGAATTAACTACCAACCATAGGCCCGGAGCAGGTTGATATAAAGTGCTTCAGTGACTCACATGGGGTAGTCTGCACGATGTCAATGCAATTACAATAACATTGCAATAAAAAGTAATGTGAAGTGTGCAAATGTCAGCCAAATACGCCAATGTATTTCAAAAATTATAATTAACACTAAAAAGCTATATACTTTATAACAATTGGATTAGAATATGGCATAACGGTAAAGCACTCTTTTATTGATCAGTGCTGCATATCATTACATTTAACGATGCTTCCTGTTGTGTGCACTGTATTTCATATTGCTATCCTCATTTTGAGCATTTGACTGTTGTATTATTTCTTATTTCCTATATCGCATCATGCTACATGGATGTGCAGCTCTCTGGCAGCTGAAATTCTTTAAGGCTATATGAAATCTGATTAGGGGAGATGTGAGAATACCTGTTTGAGAGGGGGAAGAGGCACCACCCACAGATATGCCAGGTTATTATATGGCCATAAATGTGGGCCTTCACACATGTATTTGGTGTAAGATCACAGAGAAAGAAGTTGCATTGATGTTTCTACACAATGGCATATTCAATTTGAGAATCATTGAAAACTTGAGATGGGTATTGTATGAAATTAAGCTGACTCCTAGGCCCCCACAGTTTAAAGCACTTAATGCTTGGGAGCATGCAGTTCATGTTAGGCAAAAGGATAAATATCAGGGAAGAGTCCAAAAGGCAGTGAGGAGCTGTGCCAATGCTAGGTGGGATGCAGAACAACGGCGGTGGAGAGCTGATATAGTAGAGGAAATTAGACTACACCCTGTATTGACAAGTGAAGAACCTGAGAAAGAGAAAGAAAAGGAAGAGAAGAAGATGGAGGAAAATAAAGGAATCCCAGAGAATATAGGCAAAGAAAGTGATAGTGATTCTAGTGATGATTTCTTAGATGTTTTGTTACTAACATCTCCACCTCTATATAATGTGGTCCAACCTGAGTGAATTAATGGTGCAGTTGCCAGTGGAAACTTTGGAATAACTGCTGCACCAGTAAATTAGAGTCAGAACCTGATGGGAGAGAGTTCAGATATTAGTGCCACTGTTACCTCCACTGCTCCCAAAGGCCCCGGATTAAATCACTGTTCTGGTCACTATTGGTCCAACAGTTCCTTTGTTTAAACCCAAGTAGCAGGAAACACAGCACATACTTTAAAAGTTCCTACTGAAATAGATATATCATCTAATGCTCCTGTGGTCCCAGGAGGAGGAAGTGCCCCTGTAGTCCTGATTCAGTTGAATACCCCTTATGTTGCCGCTACAGCATCAACCATGAATCAGACAGGACTTACTCCTGGAGAAGAGTCCGCTCGAAGATCGCAAAACTATGACATGTCCATTTGGAATTCACCTCAGAGTGTTATCAACAATAATCCCAGAAAATACATCTGTAGAACAGAATAGTATTAGTGCCCAAGAACTAGATGATTGGATTCCATTTTTCAAAGGGTACCCAAGAGAAAGTTAAGGTTCAGAATTAAGCAGAAAAATAATTCAGACCCCTGTAAGGGAAAATGCTGTGGATGTGTTTAAATTAAAATTAGAATTGAATGAGATGCTTTCAGGAAATCTTAACCTTTTCCAGTTAAAAACCTGCCAAGAGACCGAAATTGAATTCATGTGTAAAGTTGTTACCAAATGCAGGGGAAAATCATGATAAATTGTATGAATTGGTTCAAAAATATGATGTAGATTCGGCCGAACCAAGTCACTGCAGAAAAGTTATCAATGTATTATTTGATGAGAACTACATTTGCAGCAAGAGAACACCAGGAATGAAAATGCATATTAAGTAATTATTTAGTAGATCCAAAAGGATGTGAGCTAGATTGTGGGAAGGCAGATGGGTGAAGAAGAGAGATCAAAAGAAAACAAAGGGAGAGTCGCCTCTGTCTTTAGTGGATGGTGAAGGTGCTTCCAATTTTCCATTGAGGGAAGTGCCTGTGGAGGTTATGTCCATGTGCCTTGGAGAAGGAAGGATCTTGCTTATTTCACAATTGTTTTCCCGAAATTGAGAGAAAAGCCAGTGGAATGGAATATACAGGTTGAGCGATTTGTAAAGATTTCAAAAGTCTTGTGGGTGGATTTAAATATCTTCTTTGACATTGTGGTACCAAGTGATTTGTTGGCAGAAGATAAAGGGGTTGTAGAGTGGCTGTAGAAGGAACCTCTGAGAAATCCGATATCATATGTCACACCACCATTATTGATTAAAAGTAACAACAGGTAAATTACCTTTTGGAAAGAGAAAATACCCACTAAAGAAATTGACTAAGTTATGATTGACAGGACGACCCAAGACCCCAAAGAGTCAGTTCATGCCTATTATGAGAGCTTGTTGCCGGTGTTTAAGCAGCACAGTTAAATGGAGACTCTCTAAGCTAAAGGCATGGGAAATTGTGTGTTCCAATTTGTGATGGTATTGAGACCTGAGATTAGCTGGATGATTCAACAGCATTTGGTCTGTTGGAAGAGTAAATTGATTGATGAGAATTTAAGGTATGCAAAATATTGTAGTGATGAATTGGAAATGAAGCAGAAGCGATAAAAGGAGAAATTGATGGAGGCACAGATGAAACCAGCACAGAGAGGAAGTCAGAGTCAACCTTTTGTAGGGAATGATGGTTCTATGCAAGGAGTGTATCAACAGGGATTACATGGGGTGTAAAAGGGTTCCTGCAACAAGGTAGAGGCTGTGGTATTCCAATTGCCCCCAGTACTGGGCTTGATGTGGCAACATCGAAGAGATAGAATCCTTGTCATTTGTGCAATAAATTAGGGCATTGGAAGCGTGAACGTCGTCTTAAGTCGACTCGGAAGTGTGGAGCATTTATCACCCCATCTCCCTGTTGCCTGCAATCAGTAAGATCGCTGAGAAATATGTGAACACTGTATTGTCCGTCTTTTTGGTGAGTAATAACACTGTCCACCCCTCCCAGATGGGTTTCAGACCTCAACAGGGTACTGAGACGGCTCTTCTAGTGGTAGTGGAAGAGTCTAGAAAAATCCTAGATGGTGGTGGCTGCGTGGCCATCATTCTTTTAGATTTAAGCACAGCCTTCGATATGGTCAACCACGAGCTGTTGATAAAAAGGCTAAGTGAGGTGGGAATTGCTGGGACCATGCACAATTGGCTGCGGTCATTTCTAGAAGTCCGATCCTTTAAAGTTCTTGAAGAAGGCATTGCCTCAAAACCAAACCTCTCAACTGTGGGGTCCCCCAGGGATCGTCCCTGAGCCCCACACTTTTTAATGTTTATATGAGGCCTCTGGCGGAGGTGGTGCTACCTTTCGGGATCCAGATCATCACGTTTGCTGATGATACTCAGTTGGTTGTTTCTTTCAACCAACTGGAACCCTCCAGCTCTGGTCTTGCCCTTTGTCTGGACAAAGTATCAAGGTGGATGGAAGATTCATTTTTTAAACTGAGCTAATGCTCCTAGGTAATAGAGAAAAGACAAATCTTGGGCTACTCTGGCCTGACTCTTTTGGTCCTGCCCCTTCCCCTAAAGACCAAATTAAAAGTCTGGGTGTTTAGCTCGAACAGAACCTTGATTTTAAAGAGAAAGGGCAAAAAGTAGCTACAAAGCTGCTTCGGGATCCTACGAATGGTCCGCAAAGGGCTCCCACTACTCCCTTTTTCAGCAAGAAGAGTCTTGGTCCAGGCTCTTGTTTTGTCATGTCTTGACTATGCGAATGCGCTGTATCTAGGAGGCCCTTGCTCCTCGATACAAAAGCTACAAGTTGTTCAAAACTGTGCGGCGCGCATACTTATGAAAATCCCAAAGCGTTCCTCAGCTAAACCTGATTTTGCATCTCTACACTGGCTCCCCATCCGTGAGCGCATTCAGTTTAAGGCATTATGCAGAGCCCATAGAGCACTTGCAGGCAAGGGATCCTTGGCCATTCAGTCCCTTATTCATCCTTACCGCCCAAATAGAGCCCTAAGGTCAGAAACTAAATACCTACTGTTAACTCCAAGAATAAAGAGAACACGAAGTGGTGGCCGCCTCTTTTCTTATAATGTGGCTAAAATCTGAAACAGTATGCCTTTGCAGATCCGTGCCCAACCTAACTACCTCACCTTCCGGAGACAGATTAAGACCTTACTTTTCCCAAAATGTATAGGTCGCAGTTAGTGTGTAATCAGGCTATAGCATGGGGATGCCTATGGGTAACCAGGCACTCGATAAATCCTGTTTCAATTCAATTCAATTAATCCCAACAGAGTGATGAATGAGAACAAGGTTCAAAATTCATGGTTTACACAAACCCAAAGTAATAGCAACATACAGTCAAAGAGTGTAGCCAGACGAAGAATACAAACTTTTAATGTGCCTCAAGCTCCAGTGATGCAGTTTCCACAAGCCCGATGCCGCAGCAAAATGCAAATTGTCCCAAATGTAATCCAAGTCCTGAATTTTAATCAGAATTCCTTCCAAAATCAGAATGCATTTGAGCAAGTTCCAATGTTTAATACGCTTAATCCCTTCGATGCTCATGATGAGCTCAGCTCGTCATGAGGTATACCTC
This sequence comes from Lissotriton helveticus, assembly GCF_964261635.1. Classification (NCBI taxonomy): domain Eukaryota; kingdom Metazoa; phylum Chordata; class Amphibia; order Caudata; family Salamandridae; genus Lissotriton; species Lissotriton helveticus. The sequence goes on from NC_136067.1 coordinate 1,536,683,229, forward strand.
TCATGTGCTTATGACGAGCTGAGCTCGTCATGACCACACCCATTTCCATTATGGCCCAGCACAGCAGAGGTGTTAAGGGCTACAGGTCTGATCGGTCACAATAACAGTGCCTGAGGATAGAGGAAGATTGTGTACTTGGCACAGTCTTAGAGGTAGGCCAGAGTGGGCCATTTATAGAAAGTGAGGTGAATGGCTACCCTGTATCCTTCTTGATCGATACTGGTTATCCCGGCACTACTGTTAGAACAGTGAAAGTTCCAACCCTACCCCTCTCTGGAAAAATAGTCCAAGTTGTAGGAGTTGCAATTAAGCAAATGAGAAACTTCGTAACAGAAGAAGTACCTGTTAAAATATGGTCTGAGTTGTGTGAGCTTATTAGGATGTGATTTATTCTGCAAGTTAAATTGCACTATCTATTGTACCTCGAAAGGAGTAGAATTCCAGGCCAATAATGAAGATGCAGGCTTTAAACTAATAAGTAAGTCAAGGGCCAGAAGTTTTATTGTATCCCATAATGACATCTGAAGACTTACCTTTGGACCTGAGGTCTGGGACTTTTAAGGAAAAGATATTGGTCTCATAAAGGGAGTTGAACCCGTTTGCATAAAAGAAAAATCTAGTGATGAGTACCCAAGAAGCCCAGAGTATAATCTGACCCCTAAAACAATTGCTGGGATTACTCCAGTGTTTGAGTCAATGATACAACAAGGCATTTTGAAAAAGATGATTGGGAGTCCATGTAATTCACCCATTATTGACTTGCAGAAGCCTATCGGTAAACACCTCATAGTGCAGGACCTGTGAAAAATTTACGGTATCATTATTCCCTGTTGTCCTGCTGTACCAAATCCAGTTTTCTTTCTGTTTTAAATTCCATGTGAGGCTAAGTGGTTCACTGTCATCAATTTATGACAGACCTTCTCTATACCCTTGCATGAGGACAGTCAGTACCGGTTACAGAACTGTGTCTTGTGATTGTGTCAAGTCGCACAAGGGTATACAGTCCCTCAATTTTCAATCAGATCCCTAAAAAGAATCTTGAGTCCCTAGTCATGCCCTGTAACTCAGTCCTAGTGCAGTACATAGATGACCTACTGGTTGTGTCAGATACCCAGGAAGCTTGTAAAGAAGATACAATTGCATTGCTGAACCACTTAGCTGAGAATAGGTCAGCAAATGTCTCCAAGTAAATTGTGGTATTGTCATAATGAATATCTGTATCACAGATACCATATTGAGAAAAGAGCGAGAAAGGTGTCACCAGAAAGAATCTCAGCGATTGTTAAAATTAATCCACCAACCACCCAGAGAGGTGTTAGGATATTTTTGGGAATGTTGGGCTATTGTTGCCAGTGAATGCCCAACTTTTCTCTAGTGGACACAATTATACAGAGGCTGACACACAAGGAAGTGTCTGATCTGATACCATGGAATAATGACTGCTTGATTGCCTTCCTAGAGCAAGTCTCTGTTGTTCCCAGGGACTGGGAATGCTTGTTTCCAGTCCAGGGAGGTCCAGGCCTGGCAGTTCGGGCTGGACTGTTCCCATTCGGTGCAGCGTCAAGACTGATTTGCATATGGCTTGGTTCAAATTGGCATTGCATGGTGAGCAAAAAACACATGGATTTAGGCCCAGATCTCTGCACTGGGGCGAATGTGTGACATTGTTCTGCATTCTGTCCATTAATTGTTCTTTTTACATTTGTCACCCTGAGTGGGACGGGTATGCCCCGAAATGGGTCCCGTGCTCTCCATGCCACTGCAGTCAAGTTATCTTGGCTGATGAGGGGTGAAATCCTGAAACCGGTCCTAGGATGCTTGTTTCCAGCCCAGGGACGTCCTGGTCTGGCAGTTTGGGCTGGACTGTTTCCATTGGGCATAGGGTCAAGACTGATTTGCAAATGGCTGGGTTCAAACTGGAATGGCATGGTGAGCAAAAAAACGATGTATTTAAGCCCAGATCTCTGTACTTGGGTGAATGTGAGACATTGTTCTGCATTCTGTCCTTCAATTGTTCTCTTTCCATTTGTGATACTGTTAGAGGCATTACAGTTGAATACCCAAATTGCTCTAGTGAAGTGTTCCACTCACCGCAGTGCTGATAATTATGTAACAGGGGGCAACTATTATGCTGATGACATTGCACAATACTGTGCTCATGGGTCATGAATATTCAATGGTGATTATTTAAATGAATCCAAAGATGAGACAAACTATAACTGTTAGTTGTCAACAACTGATACTTGGGAGGAAGGGAAGAGATTGTAGGAGGCATAGCAGCAGGATTGGATCAGTGCAGTATGTGTGGAGAGAAAATGAAATATGGGTTTCTGTAGATGGCAGACTAGTGTTGCCAGACAGCATACTATCCCCACTGGTAAGACATTTCACAAATCCACATTTAGACTGGTAACTGAAGAAATGTGCCACAGATATATTGTGTGTCAACAGGTGAATGTAGGGAAAATAACTCCAGTGACACTGAGTGTTATAGGAAGATCCAGAGGGCCGTTCAACACAATGCAGATGGATTCTATTGAAATGCCAGTGTGCAACCGGCTGGGATATGTCCTAGTGATTGTGTGCATCTTCTGGTGTTTAGTGGAAGCACACCCAACTAGAAGAAATGACTGTCTCACAGCAGCCAAGTTGTTGTTGAGTGAGTTGATACCTAGGTTTGGTTTCCTAACTTCACTGGAGTCAAACAGAGGGGCGCATTTCAGTAATGAGGTCCTGAAAATGTTGTGTGCAGTGTTACAAGTGGAGTAAAGATTGCATTGCAGTCATCGGTAAGAGGCTTCTGGCATTGTGGGGCAGGTGAATGGAGCTTTGAAAGCAAGATTGGCCAAAGTGTGTGCACCTACATCTCTGAAGTGGCCAGACGATTTGCCTCTTCTTCTGATGAGTCTTCGTAGTGTTCCTGACAGAAAAATAGGATTATTCCCTCATGAGATAATCATGAGGAGAGCAATGAGACTGCCTGCAGTGTCCGCAAAAGCACTTGTGAACATTTCAGATGACATGGTTCTTGACTATTGCAAGGGACTAGCTGATGTGGTCCATTCTGTGTCCCGCAGGTTGAAGCTGTTGGCACCTCTCCATGTCTGGACTAGGTCTTGGTGCAGAAACACATTCAGAAATTGTCTCTGGTGCCTAAAATCTGTGGACTTGTGAGGACGACCCTACCCAGAGTGGAGCATGACCGACACCCATAGCCTCCTCTCAATTATCTCTCTCATCCCAGCAGGACCTCAACGAGCAGCTCTGACAACTCCTCCCTTGGACTGCAGAAAAGGAAAGGGTTATTCCAGCTACCCTGAGTCTGATGACGTCAGGAAGGGACAGTCCTACCAACACCGAGAACCAACCAGGGGTTGAATGCGTGGATAAGAGCAGCATCACGGAGACAGGAGGTGGTGCCAGGAGGAAGAACCCGGAAGATGCAGAGAAGGACAGCAGGATATCAAGGCGGTGTGGGTAAGGAGAGCCAAGCATGAGCATGGAGCAGAACACTAACTAGAGGCGCCTTCTCCTACAACCAAGACGGAGGAAGCAGAGAAGCAGGATGAAGCCCCGGATATCTGGAGTGAAGACTGCAGGTCGCTCCAGGAGATGTGAATACGCTTCTGCGGTACTTCACCAGGGGGAAAAAGAGGAAAATCTCAGGAAACACTCGGTGGGAGGGGGGGCGGAACAAATAGAGCGTGCAGTCCCTAGTTTTTGTGACTCCGAGACCTTTAGGGGTGATCTTGTTTTTGTAAGTTTCATTCTTTATTGTCATGTAACTTGATAATCGGTCCAAGGGAGAGGCCATACAAATTATTTCAAGGCAGAATGACAATAGCCTTGAGAATAAACAAACTCTGTATGACCACATTTACTTCCTTTTCTATACTTTGGCACGTGCCCTGACATGAACCCTATCTCCCACGATTTTGCTAAGAGAGGGAAAAAGGATAGAGAGGGAGCACATAACCTTCTTTTCTCTTCACCTAATTTCTGGGTGGCACTCCTAGGTGTGGTAGTGGTTTCTTTGCCAAGATCCCAGGATATGCTACCGAAGGTAGTCTGTCCTACGAAGAAGAAGAGAAGGAATGGAATTAAAGACAGACAAACTGAACTCATTCTGTAATCAAATTCAACCATAAGACCTTGATTATTGATAAACGCATTTACCCAATAAAATGCCAAGATTGAGAGAAACATCAAGCCTCCTAGATTCATTGTTTGCCAAACCCTCCCCCCCTCCCCCACCCAAGGTTTATACAAGTATATCCTTTTGACGAATACCACTGTTAAGTGTGGGGGACTTCCCAACTGGATTCATACAGCCCACACTCATAGAGTGGAGTATCCTCTTGATGATATGACAGTACCCCTTCCTGAAGTGCATAGAGTATTGAGACTCGGTAAGAGCCTGTGACAACATATCCTCAGCCTGAGGGAGTCTTCATGAACAGACAGTTGAAAAGTCTTAGCTTGAACCACTAGCTAAGTCAGACTCAGACCCTGATGAAGGGACTAGTGCTGTGTCATGCCGAGTAGAGACTGAGTACCGTTGGCTGAGAAGGCAAAAAAGAGAGCAATTAAGATTACCTACAGAACAAAAACTGAGTACTATTCCAGAGCATATTGAGGATTCTGGCCTGAGCAAAAATTAACAACCTGTACTCAGGAGAACTAAAAGAGCTAAAGTGCCATGTCTGTCAGAGGTACTCATGCCCTGAATGAACTCAGTTTGCTGATAATGGTTGTAAAGGAGAAATCTGTGATTTGAGCAACAAGGGTGAGATCCCAGTTGAACCTAGGTTAACTCGAGCTGCAATCTGAACAATATTTATATACTTGCATTCTCATCGAACAAACTGATTTGAAATACGGTTGATATAATCATTTGAGCTGAACTTTGACATGTGAGTTGTTGAACACAATAAAAATGCTTTTTGTTAAAAGAATAGGAAGATTACCTAGGCTAGAGGCTGCTGAAGGAGAGTAAGAATGTCATTTAAAAGAACACGGAGTAGGGCTAAGGAAGACTCCCAAAGGCTTTGTAAATAACTTCATCACATGATTAATCGATTTTGTTTTTGTCATCAGCATAAGTAGAAGCACACAGGAGGAATTCACTTGCTGCAAACCTTGCTTAATGGTCTGATTCTAGAGAAGTAATGGAAACTAATAACACCAATAGACAAAGATATATATTAGTGAGGATGTTGTTTGCCATTGTTGTAGTATTACTTGTTCTTTTTGTAGGATTGTTTTCACCTGCATTTTCCACTGTAGCCAAGCTAATGCCTATAATAGTATACACACTCTAGATTATAAAGCTTTGCACGTAGATTTGTTTAGAGGATATTATACTTCAAATGCCTATTTTAAAATTGCTTTATGAATATGTTGACACTATGGATGGAAAGGACTGTTATGTCTGTACATATTTACCTACATCAGAAGCAGAGGGGATTACCTACTACCATATTCCTCTTGTTTATGGTGTTATGTGGAGCCTTCTTTTAAGTCTGTTTTATGGAAAGGGACATTTCCGATATTCTTACTTGTATTATGATTTGGAACTTTCTGAAGTTCCTTTGCTCATGTATTTGAATAGACATTTTCATGCTAAGACAATGGATACAGTTAACAGTTTCCTTAGACTGAAAACAAAACTGGATATGCTCATAAATATAATTGTACATGTCCTTTAACCGTGGTTGAGAGGAAATGTTTTGATTTAGCAGAATATTAAAAAAAACAAGCCTCACCCACCTCTCACCTATTCTCATTAACCCACTGGCAGGATTAGATAACAAATTAAACTCTCGCCCCTAGATGTGTTCATTAACACTATTCTATTAGGTCATGGTGTGTTTTTACTTTACCAAAAAATTGTTTTGTGTCACACCCAGGTCAGGTCCCACTCTAAAATAAAGTGCACAAAGAGAGAGTACCTCACGGTAGCAGCACCCGAGGGGGTTCCTGGCGACAAATTGCTAGTTTACCCACTTCCCATCATCGGCCACTCTCTCTTTGTTGTGAATGAAAAAACAGAAAAAGGAGAGCACAAAATGATAATTGCCCAACTAATACTAGTGTGGTACAAAGATAGTGAGCTAAACCTACATGTCCACTAATCTAAAGTAATGTGAAAGTGGGTACACCTTGAACCCCTGTGATAACCAAGGCAATCGGTTATCACTGCTAAAATGTGGTAAGGCTTGCTAGCTTTGCGACTTTATTCTGATGCTGCAAGACTTACCAATTAAAAATGGTTACCAATATACCATAATTGTTTACTGAATGCCGACATGTTTCATTGCTACAGACTTTAGCAACTTCATCAGGGCAAAACTGGGGTTCTGTTTTTCAATCTTAACTTTTGTTGGTTCACAGGACCTGTAGTGACATTTAAAACACAAACACAGCAGTGAAAAAATATGCGCCCACACCAGGGGACTACATATATCCACAATGTAAACACAACAATGTAAAACATGTAGAAGGCACACAGACTCGACAGTGACTGTATCCACTATTACCTGATGGTTGCCAGTCACTGCATACCTGCAACCATCGAATGCATTAGACCGCGTGTCTATAGATCACGTGTCTTCTGGTGGCTCAATCAATGTCTGGTCCCCTGCAGAACAAATCACACGAACAGCATGAGGTCACCCTCCTTGTCAAGCCTCTACGCTTATGTTTATGCTACGCTCCATCGCTTGTATAACTGGAGCATCATGTGGCGATACAGACTACCAACCAGGCTTTTTAAAGTTTAGTGCCTCGAATCACAGCCATATTGACTGCTCTTAATCGCCGCTCTTAAAATATACCCACTTCTCATTCTCACAACCTCGACTCCATCAAACACTCAAGCACTTCGGAATTACTTTCGAAATTCGTGTTTACCCAACAACCTTCGGCATGGCTCACAACCTTCCCATAAGCTCCGGACCCTCCTTACCAGCACCGAGTTCTTTTCGGCCCCAAACCTGCTTCCACTCTTTCCCACGAATGTATGTGTTTTTCTGTTATTGTAGCCCTGAGGAAGTCATTGGGTGATTTGTCCCCAAGACGAAACACGTGTTGGCTGTCTGGCTACATTGGATGATACCAACTACACAGGATCATCTCTCAGAATCTGTTACTCCGAATTTGAGCATAAAGAAAATAAAGAACTTATTCTTTGAATGACACATTTTGGAGGATTCTTTATGGACTGAAAATATGAAAATAAGTGATCTTTGATACTGTACTTGATTGCTCGGGGACAAATTGTTGTTGTTAGTTATTTCTCTGTGTTTCACATGAGATTGTTTTGGCACGTTAGTGGTCGTTGCCTTTGTGTTCCCTAGAGCATCCATCAAAACCAATTTGTTCGTTTTACTTATACTGGTTTTGCGCGAGACACTACCCAGCCACTTTCTGCAAGCCCTTGTCACTATACCAAGTGTATGCCGAGCGTTTCTACCATTAAAAGGGGGGAAGTGCTGTTAAACGCCAAAATTGTTTAAGGCATAAGTGGAATAATGTATTATATGTTAGGAGCTATATCATATGCGATATCCTTGTCTAATGTATTATTGTCAACCCTCCCGAGGTCATTTTATTCCAGGTCACAGACCATGTAGTAATCTAGGCAAGAGTAACATCATTACCTAGCATCATGCACCCACTGCTGTCTGGTATTAAAATGTGTGGTTCACAAATAACATTACTCCTAAACACACCAGTAGCACTTACTACAAAGACATTAGCCCCTATAAGATGCCAAAACCGGCGGACACAGCCAGCACGAGCCAGGGTGGAACATGAAAATCAAACAACCGAGATTTCTAATAAATGTAGTTACATGGCAAGCGCTCAGGATGTGGTCGTTCAATGGAATCGAATTAATGATTATCAAAAAGACCATTACACAGAAAGGTCACTAGGGAAACTTCTGTTCACCCTCAATAACGGGTGATCTAGCCAAGGAGTATGTTCTAAATTGGGGGTCACACACTCCCTGCTTCTATTAACATCTGCTCACTTTGTTCCATTCAATGTATTCGTTCAATCCCTCCCGATCAGCTCTCTCAGAAATATCCATTTTGCTTCCTTACGTGCTAGGATTGCATCTACATTGTGAGTCCCGCCAACTACTTTTTCTAGGACCGCCCACTTTAAATCTTTATGGTCATGTCCCTTTTCAGTGAAATGTTGCACGAGGAGGGTGGTACGTTTTTGGGCTAGTAGGGAGGAGGTCGGGCATGCGGGATGACAATTGAAAACGGAACAGAGTGCTTCGCAGAGAGGACCCGTTCCCCTCCAAAGCCTTCTCTTTTTCAAACTGTCAGGAAATGGTGCACCTCTCCACGGCCAGGGCAGCTGTGCGTAGTCATCAAAAACAAACACCCTTGAGCTCCGAGAGGGCACACAACTCTGTCCCCACATGTGGTTTATACACCTCATACATCTGCGAAGCACCCTGTTCCGTTTTTAAATGTCATTCCGCATGCCCGAACTCCTCCCTACTTATGGACATTAATTAGCTGAAAACCAACACGGAGGGACTGAGCCTACTAAAGGAAATAATTGTACTCACCTTTTTGTGGACTACAAATACCATCGTGCTTTTGAGCATTCATTGTGAGCCACCCACCCCCACTCAGGGCGATGTTATTCAATAAATGATGAATGATTTAAAAGGTGAGCCTTCACTCCGTCACTCCGTCACTCCGTCGGGCAGGAAAGTACTTTTATGGAGATTGGAAAAGCGAAATGTATGAGGTGAATAAACCGAATGGTGGGGGCAGAGTTGTGTGCCCTCTCGGAGCTTAAGGGTGTTTGTTTTTTATATATATCTGTTTTGACGGACTGCTTGTCTCCAGGGTACTGGATTTGCGCTGCAACCCACCATCAATCTCGGGAGGTACTGGGCGGTGGGCTATGTGGAATTCATTCCCGATGTCCCTGCCTCCACTTGGCCCGGAGGATTGGTTGTTTATGCGGTACTGGGGACCCGAGGAGGTACTAATTTTGGGAGGCACATCAACATTGAGGATGGTGAAACTATGTGATGCCGTCCCCTTCCCTGACATTTTCAACTCATCTGAATTTTGCATTCTGGGACATGTAGGCGTTATTGAACTTGCCACAAACTTTACTCACCATGGAGGCGGAGCTATCACTCAGGCAACAGGACGCAGCTGGGTATTTGAAACCGCGATAGTTATCGCGCATCCTGTGAACACCTCAAGGCACTGAAGAAGGCTGTGATGTATGCCGAAATGCATTTGCCGTTTTTGTGTTCCGAATTAAAGCCTCCAAAACGTCCCCGCCTGGTGTCTCTTCTTCTTTTGGAGAATTGCTTTGATATATATATATATATATATATATATATATATATATATATATATATATATATATATATATATATATATATATATATATATATTTAAATATATTTAAATAGATATATATATATTCACTGAAAAAACCATAGGTTATAAACCATATATAGTTAGGAATTAGCATTTAAAAAACCTTATTTTACTCACACAAAACCATTGAAATTCCATATATAGTTAGTTGCACTAACTATATATCGCGCACCCGCAATCCACTGCTGATCATGTCACATATTACATCATTCATGACATGGTCAGTGACATCACTGATGACATCACTGATGACATCTCAAATGACATCACTGATGACATCATCCAGTGACTGTGTGTTTCTGTAAAGTTTAAATATGTTTTACATATTGAAGAATGAGTAGATGTATAAGTGTCTGGATGAAGGATTTAGTAGGTGCATGACTGACTGTATGAGTGAGTGATTAAATGTGTCTCACTGAGTGCATGGGTTAGTGACTAAACTGTCTTAATTTGTGCATCATTATGTCTGTTGTTCTGTAAACTGCTGCATGTGTTGATCAGTAGCTATATGAGTAACTATATGGGTTATTGATTGGTTGCCCAAGTATTTGTATGGGAGACTGAGTGTGTGTGTGGGTGGCTGGGAGGTGTATGACTCTGTGCATAGATGTGTGAGCAGTTCATTCACTAGATGTATGGGTTCAAAAGTGGACGTGGAAACAGCTGTATGGGCGGTTGACTGTGTGCATGAGTGTATTGGTGAGTGAATGGATATCTCAGTGCTACATGTCAAAGTAAGTACATATGTAAAACACAGTACATGTGAGAGTTAACATATATAAATAACTGTGCATAAGAGCCAGTGAATGTGTGAGTGGCTGTATGGATCATTGTGAACTTGTATCCGGGATTGTATAAGAGAGTAAATATGTGTTAGTATATGTTTGAATGAGTAAGGTGTGTATAACTGTATAGTTGAGGAAATGGAGGTGTGATTGATTCTTTGCATGACTGACTAAGTGTCTGAGTAACTCCATGGATGAGTGACAGTCTATGAGTGTCTGTTTACACTGAGTGTATCTAAGGTTATATTAGAGTCTGAAGAGGTTCATCGTATTATCACATGAATGATGTCATCAGTGATGTGATCAGTAATGTCAAATGAGATGTCATCAGTGATGTCATCAGTGATGTCATTTGAGATGTCATCAGTGATGTCATCAGTGATGTCATTTGAGATGTCATCAGTGATGTCATCAGTGATGTCATTTGAGATGTCATCAGTGATTTCATCAGTGATGTCACTGACCATGTCATGAATGATGTAATATGTGACATGATCAGCAGTGGATTGCGGGTGCGCGATATATAGTTAGTGCAACTAACTATATATGGAATTTCAATGGTTTTGTGTGAGTAAAATAAGGTTTTTTAAATGCTAATTCCTAACTATATATGGTCTATAACCTATGGTTTTTTCAGTGAATTTTCAAGGTTTTGTAAATGCTAATTCCTAACTATATATGGTCTATAACCTATGGTTTTTTCAGTGAATTTCAATGGTTTTTTAATAGCAAATATCATAAGCTGTCGAATGTCAAGTACGTGGTAAGTGAAAACATTTTCGTGTTTATGCACACTGATCTGCTTTGAATGGTGCCCCCCCCCCTCATTTCTATTAGGAGTACTCTCTCTTTGCAGATAGTGAAAGGTAGTTAACGCAGGCCTTTGCCCCCGTTGTAATCCGTCGTGCCTGCTTCTCTCTCCATTTGATTGATTGTTATCCAAGTATTTACTGTTTTAGAATTAGTTCTCTTTGGTTCATTCTCTATTTACAAACAAACACAGAGTCGCAATACTCTGTTTAGTCTTTGCAGATAACGAAAAATCGTGTAAAAAAAAAGAAAAGGAATCGAGCAAAATCAGTAGGCCACTAATGGGATCTCTTTTTGACCTCGCTAAAATAGAAACATTAGGAAGAACCCCTCATGACAAATACAAAACTAGTGAGATGAACTGAACTCCACACAATGATGGCTGCAAAACAGCTCGGCTCCGCCACCCACCCCGCCCAAAATAACGATAAAGAGCGGCTGCCATGATTGGTTGCGGAATGGCCACGACGGAGCTACGAAATGGTGCTGCTCTCATGCTAACCCCAGCTTCAGTCTGAAACATCCAGAAACACTGTAGACTACCAATTCGATCAGTTCCGGTAGCGCCCCAATGTAACCCGGTAGAGAAGAACTAGCCCTCCCCTCTTTGACTGATGGTTCTTGTTGCCTGTCCCTTCTGTTGACATTTAACAGAACTATTTAGCCTGCTGAAAGGGGTTGTGTTCCGACCGCTGGTTGGTGGAGACATTTTGACTATATTCTGGACCTGCGTTGTCGCGTAATGCGTCATATGACGCGCCGCGTTAGCGCATCCGGAAGTCACCCGGGGCGCGCAGCGCGTAACGTAAGCATAACAAGTCATGTGACTTGTTAATAAAACTTTTCATTGGTTCATTTTACTTTTCTTATTGTAATGATGAAAGGCTTGGTCATATGACCTAAAAATTACGCTTTTCATTACTTCCGAACATTATTTTTTCTTAAATATATGTTATAATGTTCCAGGCTAATGTACTTTCCCGGAAATTTTACAACTGTCCTGCAAGTAAAATATATTCTTTTTCCGAGAAAAAGAGCGTTTCTTCGTCCCATGACGGAGCCGTTGAGCAAAAGAGGGTCGACCTGCTGTCTTAGTCGCCGATACGCCTGAATATGAGATTCTTATCGATCACTTTATGTTGCAGGAATAGAAAACACAACAGCCCTTGACCATTTATCTTTACTGCGTTCCTTCGTATTATACCTTTTACCCTTCATGTAATTGGTCTGCTTTATTTCACTTGCCTTTTAATGATTCTAAAACAGTGACTATTATTAAAAACTTTACCAATGTATATACTACTACCATGTTTTCTTTTAAAAACCTTTATTGTGAAAATTTCATTATACAAATACGAGCCTATAACCACGTGGGCCTGCCACGGAGCAAACTGTAATCGTATATGATGAATAGACATTTACACTGTAGAGGAACGTAACGGGCGGGCCATTAGGTTGCAAGAACTAAGGTGTCTAACAGTTACGGAATCGGTGGACGTACATTTTATAATTAAAATACGACAGGGCCAGTTACAATAAAATTATCTAGATATACATTTGCGGGCAAGTACCATGGGTGACGTTAATTCGAACTTTCAACAGTACAGTAATCAATAACACATCAGAACTTAATATCAATAGGGATGTCGAAATATTCAATCAATTCTCGTCCCCGCCCGCCATGTGCTTCAAAACTGCATACGTATCTCGTGATTTCAAGGTTCTGCAACCAGTACACAACAAGGAGTTACGAGTCCCATTTATTCCGGCGCCATTTTGGGCGAGGACGGGCAGGTCCAGGATATAGTCAAAATGTCTCTACCAACCATCGACTATGATGATGTTCATATGCTGTATTTATTAGAGTAACACTCATCTGTCCACATGAAATTAATTTGCCACAATCTAAACATGTCATTTTAATCTTTCCAAAGTTCTTCTAAATATTTGGGACCGTTTCCCTTGCCTCTGAAGCTCTCAGTGCCACTTCTTTGATGAATGTACTAGCAGGTCAGGGGTTCTCCTCCAAATCTCTCTTTTATGCAGCACTATAATTAATTGGTGCCACCTCTCCATATGACGATGCATGGTATAGTTACCACAACTATATTTTTTTTCGGTTCCTCTGGAGAGTTCATCGTGGCAGATGAAGCGTGTAACGTACCGGGCATTTACCTTTTTTTGCATGTACAGGAAAGGGAAAAAAAATCGAGCGTCCGTGTTCTAAGGTGTCCCAGGGCCATTTTAGTGGACCAGGCCCAAATCCAAAGAACAGGCCGCCATTTTGAGAGTCCTCTTGCAGCCGCCTGTCGCTGTAGCATCAAGAGCAGCCGAAACTCAGCTGAATGGCAACTGAAACGGTAAAGGGGCGCCCCACTACAGCAGACGAGCCTCCACCTAGGAAGGCCCATTCACGCCGCCTCCCCCCCCCCCCCTTCGGGCACCCCACGCCGTTATTCGGAGCAGTATTGTAGGATGGCCACACCAGTGCGGCAACTTGCTAGACATCACCTCGGTGGTAACCGAATCTCAATGCCTTGTGGTGTCTTCTATTCAGAAAACATTGTTATGCTGCCTTCGACCTATTCGCCGCAAGTGCGCACACAACTCAACTGCATAGCTTGCTAGACACCACCTCGGTGCCATCCGGATCTTGGAATGTCAGCGCCTTTTGGTGTCTTCTCTTCAGAAAATATTGTTGCGCTGCCTTTGGCCCCATTCGCACATCAGTCCGCTACTGACGCCATCTCACAGGCTAATGGGGCGCCCCACGCCGACTTTCAGCATTGTAGGATGACCACACCAGTACAGCAACTTGCTAGACATCACCTCGGTGCCATCCGGATCTCGGCGCCCCACTGCAGATGAAGTGCCTCTCAACTATGAAATCACCACGGTGACATCCGGATCTTGGCGCGTTGTGCTGCCTTCGGCCTATTCGCACATCGGTCCGCTACTGACGCCATCTCACAGGCTAATGGGGCGACCCACGCCGAGTTTCAGCATTGTAGGATGACCACACCAGTACAGCAACTTGCTAGACATCACCTCGGTGCCATCCGAATCTTGGCATCTCAACGCCTAGTGGTATCTTCCATACAGAAAATATTGTTACGCTGCCTTTGGCCCCATTCGCACATCAGTCCGCAACTTAGACATCACCTCGGTGCCATCCGGATCTTGGCATCTCAGCGCCTTGTGGTGTCAGTCAGAAAATATTGTTGCGCTGCCTTTGGCCCCATTCGCACATCGGTCCGCTACTGACGCCATCTCACAGGCTAATGGGGCGACCCACGCCGAGTTTCAGCATTGTAGGATGACCACACCAGTACAGCAACTTGCTAGACATCACCTCGGTGCCATCCGAATCTTGGCATCTCAACGCCTAGTGGTATCTTCCATACAGAAAATATTGTTACGCTGCCTTTGGCCCCATTCGCACATCAGTCCGCAACTTAGACATCACCTCGGTGCCATCCGGATCTTGGCATCTCAGCGCCTTGTGGTGTCAGTCAGAAAATATTGTTGTGCTGCCTTTGGCCCCATTCGCACATCAGTCCGCTACTGACACCATCTCACAGGCCAACAGGGCGCCCCACGCCGACTTTTACCATTGTACGATGGCCACACCAGTGCCACAACTTGCTAGACACCACCTCGGTGCCATCCGGATCTTGGCATCTCAGCGCCTTGTGGTGTCTTCAAATCAGAAAATATTGTTGCGCTGCCTTTGGCCCCATTCGCACATCGGTCCGCTACTGACGCCATCTCACAGGCCAACGGGGCGCCCCACGCCGACTTTCAACATTGTAGGATGGCCACAGAAGTGCGACAACTTACTAGACACCACCTCGGTGCCATCCGGATCTTGGCGCGTTGTGCTGCCTTCGGCCTATTCGCACATCGGTCCGCTACTGACGCAAACTCACAGGCCAACGGGGCGCCCCACGCCGACTTTCAGCATTGTAGGATGGCCACACCAGTGCGGCAACTTGCTACACACCACCTCGGTGCCATCCGGATCTTGGCATCTCAGCGCCTAGTGGTGTCTTCTATTCCGAAAATATTGTTGCGCTGCCTTCGGCCCCATTCGCACATCGGTCCGCTACTGACGCAAACTCACAGGCCAACGGGGCGCCCCACGCCGACTTTCAGCATTGTAGGATGGCCACACCAGTGCTGCAACTTGCTGGACACCACCTCGGTGCCATCCGGATCTTGGCGCGTTGTGTTGCCTTCGGCCTATTCGCACATCGGTCCGCTACTGACGCCGCCTCACGTGCCAACGTATTTTCTCCGCATTTTATACCCTATGCCGCATAACAGGTCATGTGACTTGTTTATAAAACTTTTCATTGGTTCATTTTACTTTTGGTTTCCTAATGATGGAAGGCTTGATCATATGACCTAAAAACAACACTTTTCATTGGATGAAAACTTTTTTTTTTCCCAAACGATGAAAGCCCCACCTTGTTTCTGGATGTTTCAGACTGAAGCTGGCGTCAGCATGAGAGCACCACCATCTCGTAGCTCCGTCGTGGTCATTCCGCGAGCAATCATGGCAGCCGCTCCCCACCAGAAGCCTGCAGGAGTCGGGGCCCCCAAAACTTTTGATGAATTCTCAAGGCGGAGGGGACGCTTTCGAGAATGGGGTCCAAGACCTAGCAGACAAGCGTCCGATTTCCAAGGTGTCCCACGGCCATTTCAGTGGACCAGGCCCAAAAAGGAAAGATCCACGAGATCCAGCGGGGGACAGCTAGGTGCCGAGAGGGTGCAGAGCGTTGCGGGCGGTGTGCCATTGTCGCTCCCACCCCCCCCCTGAATCTATGGGGCGTGGTTCACTGTATGTACAAACTTCTAGGTTCCTCGCAACAGAGGTAATTCCCCAAGCCTACGGGTTTGTACTTTTTATGCACCAATTTTACACATAGTGCTATTTTTAACTTTCACAACCTTTGGCAGGGTGGGCCTTAGCGCGCCCACACCTGTCAAGGTAAACACTCGCTTATTGGTCCTGAAGAAAGCCCTGTAAATTCACACATACAAAGGGCAGAAACATGTTGACCTTCCCCTAACAGGGAAACACCAGTATATTTTATTTGGCTAGTTTTCCCTGCACATAGTTAATTTAATTTTATTATGTCGAGTTGACCAGTTAATAAATGATTTTTTGGTACAACTTTAGACATTTTTAACCACACTTAACTTTTTTCACTCTCCACTCTCACACAACCAGCTCCGCAGTCTCCTGGCGTCGCAGCACACCGGGGAGGTATTCGATCTCTCCCGGTGGACCCGATGATGAAGCATGTCACCACTAGGGTGAGTGAGGGTTTCCTGAAAAAATCCAGCATTTTTTCTTGAAATTTGGTCTAGTCAACTGACCACTTTCATCTGGCCTCATATTTTACGTGCTACAATCAGTTTTAAATGCTTCTCCAACGGACACTCTTCCTTTGTTTATTTGTTTCCAAAAAGGAAAGAGCCTGCCGCCATTTTGAGAGTCCTGTGACAGCCGCCTATCGCTGCACCGCAAGAGTGGGCGCAACTCAGCTGAATTGCGGCTTTTGACACAGTGGACCAAAAACGGACGGAATGGCAACTGAAACGGTAAAGGGGCGCCCCACTACAACAGATGACACTCCACCTGGAGAGGCCCGTTCACGCCGCCTCCCCCGGGGCGCCCCACGCCATTATTCGGAGCAGCATTGTAGGATACCAAAACCAGTGCGGCAACTTACTGGACATCACCTTGGTGCCATCGTTCTGCTGCCTTGGAACTATTCGCACAACAGTTTGCTACTGATGACCCACCCCCCGCGACGCCCCACGCCGTTATTTGCTGGGTGGCAACTTACTAGACATCACTTTCGTGTCATCTAGATTTCAGCGCGTTCTGCTGCCTTGGAACTATTCGCACAACAGTTTGCTACTGATGACCCACCCCCCGCGACGCCCCACGCCGGAAATCTGGACGTTGTGCTGCGTTGGGACTATTCGCACAGCCGACCGCTACTTCGTTGTTTTTCCCTAAAAATGTTTATATGTTATTACTATTTTTGTTTTCTTGTATATATTTATAAATTATTAAAGTTTTATAATCTTACTACTTTGTCGGAGTGCTATATATTTTTTATGTGACACATAATTGTAAAAACTTTGATGTACAAAGAGTCATCCCTGGAATCTTCCGCTTCAGGCTCGGTCCCCTCCCCAATCACAATACAGGATGGTTTTCAGATAATAGCAACGCTTCTGCTGTGACGGATCTCATCAAGTGTGGGCCTTGATCTACTATAACTCCTTTGAAGAGGGGTGATTCTTTACAGCTGTGGCCATAAACTACATCTGCAGGGCTAGCTGATACCCTAGGACCAGCCTGGACAATCGGACACAGAGGAAAAGGAGTGTCAGAGGGTGCGGTAGTGAATAGGGCGAAAGGGAGGTGTCGGGCAGGCACAGGGTGTGATTCTCAGGGAAGAGCAGCGCAGATGGGGGGAGGTTTATTACCCATGCATAAGACAGAGAGCGGGGGTGACCACTGCCTGGGGGAGATGCTTGCGAGGGTGGGGAGCCATGCTAAGGATCGACAGCGTGCACAAAGTGGGTCTGGTCAAGGCATCTAAAATGGCTGCCGTGCACAACAAAAGTGTGGCATTTGAAAAAAGACAAGATGGCGCAGACAATGTTTTTCAACACTTCCTGATTTCCTTCGAATCGAACGTTAACAGACGTTGGGGCATATTACCAAAGTTAAGCGATATTTATCCCTAACGATGCTTAGCAACGATTTTTTTACCGTCAGAAATTATCGCAGATAAACCTTGCTATTATCAAGGTTTATCGCAAATACGATAAAAAACGACCGCAATGCATTAATATCGCTGAAAACTCAGCGATATTCATGCATTACCGAGCTAATGCTCTTAGCCATGTTATCCACCTCCCATTGGATAACATGGCTAAGAACTGCTCAGGGCAGCTGTTACTTTTTGGAGATATTCGCGCTTATCTCGAATATTTCCAAAAGTTGATAATAGGAGATAGCGATGTTAGCGACTGTTTCCAGTCGCTAACATCTTGGCATGCCCACTTTGCATGTCATTAGTGATAAATATCACTCACATGCAAAGTGGGGCCCAAGATGGTCGCTATCTCCTACTAGCCGTCGCTAACTGGTGTTAGCAACAGCTAGGTAATACAGATATAATTTTATCTCCGCGAAGCGGAGCGCTGTTACAGATATATATCTTGTTTTTGAACGTTAATTTCTCAAAATGCACTGAAGCACATATATTGAGACCTAGCAAAGGCACATCGGGCTACCAGTCCCTAATATTTTACCAAGTTTCGTGCAAATCCATTCAGCCGTTCGATTATTATTATTATTATTTTTTTTGCCCCGCGGGGCCCTTTTAAAACCTCCACATCAAACCTAGGGGGTCAGCGAGGATCTACTATGCCCCCTTATGGTCATTTGCCCCTTCGCTTTGGCCTCCTCTTGTCTCTCGATCCTACCGAGAGACAAGATGGCGGCCGCTACGGACTGTTTGGAATGTTTACAGACACCGGAGAGCCAATCAGCTTCGCTTCGCAAAGCTCCGTAACGCGAAAAGTACGCGAAGCGGTGCGCTGTTACAGATATATATCTTTTTTTGAACGTTAATTTCTCAAAATCCACTGGAGCACATATATTGAGATCTAGCAAAGGCACATCGGGCTACCAGTCCCTACAATTTTGCCAAGTTTCGTGCAAATCCATTCAGCTGTTGGATTATTATTATTATTTTTTTTTTTTGCCCCGCGGGGCCCTTTTAAAACCTGCACATCAAACCTAAACGGTCAGGGAGGATCTACTATGCCCCCTTATGGTCATTTGCCCCTTCGGTTTGGCCTCCGCTTGTCTCTCGATCCTACCGAGAGACAAGATGGCGGCCGCTACGGACTGTTTGGAATGTTTACAGACGCCGGAGAACCAATCAGCTTCGCTTCACAAAGCTCCGTTGCGCGAAAAGTACACGAACTGGAGCGCTGCCCGGTCCGCTGTTACAGATATATATCTTTTTTTAAACGTTAATTTCTCAAAATCCACTGGAGCACATATATTGAGACCTACAAAAGGCACATCGGGCTACCAGTCTCTACAATTTTGCCAAGTTTCGTGCAAATCCATTCAGCCGTTCGGGCTAAAAGTGAGGCCAACCGCCCTATGGAAAACTCAATGTTAAAAACACGTTTTGGGACCCCCTTTTTTCTCGACCCCCCCTGGACGAACCCCCCCCCAATTTTCAGGGGCTGCTCAGAAACAAAATGTGCCATTTTCCTGAAAATTTCAGCCAATTCCGTCCACAAACGCCAAAGTTATTAGACATAGAATTTTCAAAAAACCCATAGAGAAAAAATCCTAACTATATATACCTACTGGCGACCGCCAGTAGGTAATATAAATATATATATATGTATATTACCTACTGGCGATAGCCAGTAGGTATATATAGTTAGGATTGTTTTCCATAGGGAAATCGCAACATTCTATTGGGAATAACTTTGGCGCCGATTGAGGAATCTTCCTGAAATTTTCCTTAACTTTGCCTCGCGGCGCTCCGGTCCTTCCCTGAAAGATTGGGGGGGGATTCGTCAAGCACCGAGATAAAAGGGGGATCCCAAAACGTGTTTTCCCCATGTTAATTTCCATAGGGCGGTTGGACTCACTTTTAGCCCGAACGGCTGAATGGTTTTCCACCAAACTTGGCAAAATTGTAGGGACTGGTAGCCCGATGTGCCTTTGCTATGTCTCAAGATATGTGCTCCAGTGGTTTTTACGAAAATTAACTTTGAAAAAATATATATTGGGCTACATTGGGCTATATATATGTTAGAGCCCAAATGTAGCCCAATGTAGCCCAATGTAGCCCAATGTAGCCCAATGTAGCCCAAAGATGGCCACCAGACAAAAAAAAACAAATGTAGCCCAAATATCAGCCAGATGTAGCCCAACTATAGCCCAGTGACAGAATGTCCCAGAGTTTTTCTAAAGAACAACTAGAGCGCTAACAGTCTTACTTATGAAAAAAGTATGGCACACCTGAAGTCATCTTGATTGGAATAAAGTGTTAACACATAAAACATTCAATTTGCAAAGGAATAAAATGAGGGGGTTCATTTGCCATAGAAATTATGATTAGTGCTGAAGAAAGAAAAATTAGGGCACATTTTGAGTGACTTCTCAAATCCTCTTATATTTCATTAAAAAAATTCTGATATGCAGTCTCCCAAGATGGCCACCAGAGACAAAAGAGCCTGTGCTTAAAAACTATGTTAGCAAAGCAGGCATTTGAGATTTAAAAACGTTTTAATATATAAAAACGTTATCCGCTAATGGAATTAGCATTTAAAAAATCTTGCGAATTCAATGAAAAAACCATAGGTTTCAGGCCTTATATAGTTAGGAATTAGCTTTTAAAAAACCTTGCGAATTCACTGAAAAAACCATAGGTTTCAGGCCTTATATAGTTAGGAATTAGCATTTAAAAAACCTTTGAAATTCACTGAAACAACTATAGGTTTCAGGCCTTATATAGTTAGGAATTAGCATTTAAAAAAACCTTGCAAATTCACTGAAAAAAACATAGGTTTCAGGCCTTATATAGTTAGGAATTAGCATTTAAAAAACCTTTGAAATTCACTGAAAAAACCATAGGTTTCAGGCCTTATATAGTTAGGAATTAGCATTTAAAAAACCTTGCAAATTCACTGAAAAAAAACATAGGTTTCAGGCCTTATATAGTTAGGAATTAGCATTTAAAAAACCTTTGAAATTCACTGAAAAAACCATAGGTTTCAGGAGTTATATAGTTAGGAATTAGCTTTTAAAAAACCTTTGAAATTCACTCAAAAAACTATAAGTTTTAGTGGTGTTATAGTTAGCTGGACATTTTACTCATACAAAACCATTGAAATTGCTCCTATATAGTTAGTTGTACTAACTATATTTCGCGCACCCGCAATCCACTGCTGATGATGTCAAATATTAGATCATTCATGACATGGTCAGTGAAATCACTGATGACATCTCAAATGACATCACTGATGACATCACTGATGACATCATCCACGTGACAATCACATACACCTTTTCATAGACTATTACAATTTTTCATCACTCTTTGTAAAATACAGAGTATCATATTTAAATCCATTGTCACAGCAATACAAGTATCTAAAAATCCACTCAGTGATTCATAGATGTATACACACATCTAATCACTTACCTATGGATTCACTCATACATGCTGTCAATGAACAATAGAACACTATCAAAAATACTTATACATCTATATCGACATTAAACAACAGCACGCATCCTATTCACATATGAAGTCATCCTACTCACTTATGCAAACAATGGATCATACTTACATATTTACTTAGCAAAACACTTATACAAACACCACTTCTCTATTCATATAGATAGTAAGTCATACTTAGTGAATTATAAAATCATTATTACAAGTATACAGTTATCCATACAGTCACTCACACAATCATTGTGTCTTATGTATACTTATTTATATACAACATCTGACACATACACTGCCTTTTATTTTTCTAGTTTGTTGGACCTGTACCATTGAGAAATATATTTGCTCATCACCACACCCATAAAGATATTCACTCACCCAAACAACTGTTAGAACATGTAGTTTTAACTTCATATATCTACTGAATGAACTATTCACACATCTTTGGGCAGTCACACACCCCCCACCGAACCACACACACTTTCACACTCCCATACAAATACTCAGTTAACTAATCAATAACTAATGTAGACTTTCACATAGCTAGTAACCAACTGTAGAATCAGTTTACACAACAACTGACAAAGTGATACAGATATTCACACAGTTTAGTCACTATCCACTATATTTAGTGAGACATTATAAATTGGTCAAGTAAACAGTCAATTACACTGCTACTAAATCCTCCATCCAAATATTTATTTATATATATCCACTTATTCTTCAATGCAAATTGCTATATAAATATAATGCATATGTAAATAACGAAGCAAACCACATTCACTGGATGATGTCATCAGTGATGTCATCAGTGATGTCATTTGAGATGTCATCAGTGATGTCACTGACCATGTCATGAATGATCTAATATGTGACATCATCAGCAGTGGATTGCGGGTGCGTGAAATATAGTTAGTACAACCAACTATATAGGAGCAATTTCAATGGTTTTGTATGAGTAAAATGTCCAGCTAACTATAACACCACTAAAACTTATAGTTTTTTGAGTGAATTTCAAAGGTTTTTTAAAAGCTAATTCCTAACTATATAACTCCTGAAACCTATGGTTTTTTCAGTGAATATATATATATATATATCCTCCGGGTGTCAGCGAGTTTCCTTCAGGCTGCCTGAATGCCCGTGGTGCTGTGTGGTACAGTGCTTCGCTGATCGTTGTTCTGAATGAAGTTCAAACCATTCCTTTAACATGAAAGAAGGAGTCCACAGCACTCCGGTGCAGTAATTTTGTATTTATTTGCAAAAAGACAGTAGCACAAATGCCAACGCATTTTGGTTCTATCACGCACCTTGGTCACAAAGTTGACCATGTTACAAAATGCAGTTTTTTTTATACTTTTGTTCTTCAATCAAAACAATAAAGAAATGAAAAGGAAAAAGGACTCTATGCATTGTGCATTCCCTCTAGACAGCCACAAACACAGGAAGGGTGGGTGTGACAGACAACACATCTGCATTTATCTGCATTCTGATAGCTCTTACTGGGCAGAAAGAGATGGAGTTTAGCTGTCACACCTGAATAATCAGTCACCTGTTTCCCACACAAATGGCTGATTACTCACTACTGATAGTCTGGATTCAGGGTTGGAAAGAAAGGGGGGCCTGTGTACTTTGAGGGTCTGATGTGACGGTACCCCCCACTTCAAAAGCACAACTGGGTATAAGTACTGGACCTCTGACCCTACCACAACAGTACACTAGTGTATCTGGGAAGAACTCTGCCAGGAAAAAATACTGCTGTGCTACAAGGATTGCCACTGTGCTTGACTGCTGCTCTGGAAGAACTGCTTTGCTGCATTGTTGTGCGGCCCTAATGCCTGCTCATTTCTGCCCTACTGAGGACAAGGCCTGGACCCATCTAACTTGAACCCAGTGTGACTGTTCTGAAGTCTCAAGGCCATTAAAGAATTCATTCAACTATGTAACAGCACCTGGACTCTGCCATCTGTGAGTCCTGCCCTGCCAAGTGGTGCCAATCCATTCTGGGGTGCTTGAAAGATAGATCCTGCTGTGCAGAAGCATCTAAATCGACACAGTGGCGACTTGCGCTGATCGGAACTACTGCAATACCCCTCAGCAGGAGCTAATCAACGACATGGCTTCAACAGACTGAGCAGCTTGAAAATGACAGACAGTGTGCCTCAACAGCGGCGCAGCAGCTGCATTGTAAAGAGGTTCGTCTACGAAGCCTTCATCTTCTGTGCGGATTGGAACTGACACATTGAGTCTTTGATGATTCCTCTATCCATGGTACTTTTCAGTTGAACCTGCTTGAGTCCTACAGCCGGCCTGCCCTCTATCGTGGTCAGCCTGAACTTTGGATTTATCCTGGGCCAGCGCAACCTCAATTAACTAAGCGTTATTTGCTTGTAAGAACTACATTTTGATTTAATTTTTTTAAAAATTCATAACTCCGGTTCTACTTTTGGGATTTTTGACATTTTGGTCTTGTTTTACTCATCAAATGATCTATGTTTTCTAATTCTGTGTCAAGTATTTTTGTAGTGTTTTCATTGTGTTACTGTGTGTGTTGCACAAATACTTTACACATTGCCTCTTTAGATAAGCGTGACTGCTCTGTGCCAAGCTACCAGAGGGTGAGCACAGGATATCTTTCAGTGCATATCTAGCTTACCCTGACTAGGCTGGTGGTTCCTGCTTGGGAAGGGTTTATACCTCTGCCAACCTGAAACCCCAGTTCAAACACTTACTCTAACCTAAACCCTACAAATACCCTTACCACCCTATACCCCTACCCACCCCTTAATCCTACAAAATTCTTATTACAACAGGACTTTACCTACCCATAAACCCCTAAAATACCCTTCCAACCTATACCCACCATATCAACCCCTTAACCCTAAAAACACCCTTACAACCACATGAAATTCCAAAAATACCTTTCTTCTCGATGCCCTACCCACCCCTAAAGTCTAAAGATAATCTTACCACCCTATACTCTTACCCAGCTGTAAACCCTATAAAATACCTTACTGCCCTACCCTTACTTACCCTAAAATACCTAAAAAAAAAGAAAGTCGGAAACAACCCGAATCACCCCTATGGCCATACTCTCCCATAAACACATAATTATATATATTCACACTACACACACAAATACTTAACTATACTTACCATGCGTGGTAGAGGCATATGTGTGGTAAAGATTTGCATTGCAAAGACTGCATGGTAAAGGCAATGCATGGTACAATTGCGTTGTAAAGGATGTTTCCCTAATCAAAGACAATTAAAAATAAAACCTTATTTCAATGTCCGTTTGCTGTCCACAAATTGCATATATGCACTGAAAGAGTGGGAGAAAGTATACCAACTGATGTCTGGGCAGAAATGGGGCCTTAATGAATTGTGTGATAAGCAGGGCCGGACTGACTACCGGGCAGTTTGGAATGCTGCCGAGCTGGGGGCTGATTTCACTGCAGTGGGAGCTGAATTCGTTCATGGAGACCTGCGTGTGCTTCGAAATAATGAAAGCAATACGAATTTTGTTTAGTACACGCAGGTCCCCATCAACGAAATCAGGCCCCAGCTCAGCAGCATTCCAAACTGCCCGGTAGCCAGTCCGGCCCTGGTGATAAGACAATATTAGCCAGTAAGAGGCTCATGATTACTAGGGAGTAGCACTTGACATTGTTGGCAATAACAAAGGCACAGTCTAGTATGAAGGAAATATAGTAAAGGAGTGTAAATGAAAAGAAAAATGTTTGGTGACATGTAAAGCAACATACATTTATCAAATATTCAATAGGATAGCTTTAATACCAGGCAAAACTAAAATACCTGAATTCAATTTGGCTAATGTCCTTATTAGCTACTAGCTGTTGCATAGGACCCCAATACCTCGATGACCACATCTCTTTCCATACCCCCAAGAGAAACCTCTGCTCAGCCAACCTCTCCCTATCCACTGTCCCACGCTTCTACAGGACTGGAGCAGGTGGCAAGTCCTATTACCTTGCAGCCAAGACCTGGAACGACCTCCCCCTTCACCTCTGGTGAAGTCCAGCACTGCACCAATTCAGGAAGGACCTCAAGACCTGGCTTTTCCAATGACCCAACGGAGTTGCTCACAGCCACCCCTCAGCGCCTTGAGACCCTAACGGGTGAGTAGTGCGCTCTACATAACCCTGATTGATTGATTGAATATTCACCTAATCATTTTGGTTCTGACTCAGAAGTTTTGCTATAAGTCAAAATTCCTAGGGAACAAGTCAGCACACTTTAAAAAGCAACTTCTTGCACTAGAAGCACTGACCAAAATATGATTAAATATGACTTTTTCATATGAACTTAATTGTTGGGACTATTCATAGTACATGCGCGATAGGGATACATTTATGGCCCTCAGCCTGTTTGCCTGACTGTTGGAGTTTAGGACAGCACAGTAGTAATACATGTACATCATAGCATACATATCAAAACTGTCTGTAAACATGGTATTTTAATTTGGGGTTTTTTCTGTGGATAGGATTCAAAACTTTTTATCAATATATCTGCAAGTTGACTATCTTTCAGCCTTACTTGTATTTTTGAAAAGTAATAAAGCACATTATTCCCAAGGGTGTCCAAGTGCTAGCAAAGAGTAAGAGCAGCTACAAGACTAGCGACCAAACCTATCCATCACAAAAGGGAGAAAAGCCAGGTTTCCAACTGCTTGCAAAAGGCAGCATGAGAGGAATGACATGCAATGTGAGTGCGTAGCGCATTCCACAACTTGGCAGCAAATACCCAAAAGGTCCCCCCCAACTCACTTTTCATAGTCTAGGTATTGCCTCCTAATTAAGAAAGGCAGACATCAGCTGCCATTTGGGAAAATACCAGGGGACGGCCATTCTTGTAATGATGTGTGCACAAGCACGGGGCACTAGAACCTGCCCGAGGGAGAACGAGGGCGGGCGTAAAGGGAGGAGACAGGGACCGGGGACGGCAGTTAGCCGATGACCCTGTAAGCAGAAGGACGTGCAATAAATAAGCTCCTGTAACCTATCCAGTGTCCGAGTGTCTGTGACTGTAAGGTCACTACATCTGGTGACGAAGGTGGCCACGGAACCTGCGGCGTGAGGAGGACGGCTAACCCTGGAAGCCCAGCTGTTGAGTAGGCGTCCAGTACTGTGGGCCGGTGACTGCGTGGTAGCGGAGTAACTGCGCAAGCGTCCTCGTGCGCTGGGAGCCCACCCCAGCCGTCGGGAGATGTGTCCACTTGCCCGGAGCTCACCCTGCTGCACCGTGTGTGTGTGTGGCACGTCCTGGGGTTAGAGCGCCAAAATCTGCCTGCTCGCCGGGAGCCCACCCCGGCGTTGTAATAATCACATGAAGCTGCCTGCTGTGCCCCTCCCCTCACCTGGTGTTCCCGCGACGATGACTCTTTGACAGGGTGAGTGTTGACTGGCACCGACGATCGGTGCAGGGGAACTGGAGTGAAAATATCGGGCCCAGGTTGAAGATAGCCAAATCTCGACGTCCACGAGATTCTCGTGGTGGCCATCTTGGAGTCAGGCGGTTCGTCCAATCCCCTGTCAGGGATCTTCGACGGCCATCTTGGGGTCAGGCAGAGAGCCCGAAAGTAAACAAGCACTGGCGAGTGTAAGAAAACAAGTCAACAAGCATTGGCGGGTGTAAGGTAAATAACCAACAAGCACTGGCGAGTGCAATGAAAAAGTAAACAAGCATTGGCGAGTGTAAGGAAACAAGTCAACAAGCATTGGCGAGTGTAAGGAAACAAGTCAACAAGCATTGGCGAGTGTAATGAAAATAATCAACAAGCATTGGCGTGTGTAATGAAACAAGTAAACAAGCGTTGGCGAGGGTAAGGAAACAAGTCAACAAGCATTGACGAGTGTAATGGAAAAGTAAACAAGCACTGGCGAGTGTAAGAAAACAATTCAACAAGCATTGGCGAGTGTAAGGGAAATAACCAACAAGCACTGGCAAGTGTAAGGGAAAAGTAAACAAGCATTGGCAAATCCAATCAAAGAACCAACGGAAAGGACTCTGTCAATACGTGTCTGAGTGACAGGATCCCGCAATGTCTAGATCGCATCAAGAAAACGCTGAGCCCGGCCCCATGGGTGTGTTGGGAGTATCGTTCCTGCGCCCTCCGGAGCCCCTCACTCTTGAATCTGGTTGGGGTATGGGCCTTCAGTGGCAAGAATGGCTAGAAGATTTCACAGATTTCATGAAGGGGTCCCATGTGACTGACGCTGGACAGCAACTGATCGCTCTCAGGAAACTTGTAGGCAAGGAAGTTGGACAGATCATAAAAGAGTTGCCTGCTGCGTCCCCTGTTTCATACGCCAGTGTCTGTGAAGTGCTCACCCGCAAGTTCTTGCACAAGAAGAATGTCGATTATGAGTGATATACATTTAACTTGGCATCCCAAGAGAAGGGTGAGCAAATGAGTGTATTCATCACTTGTCTGAGACGTTTATCAAGATATTGTGACTTTGATCATTTTTCCACGGAAGACGCCCTCCGATTGAGAATTATAGACGGCTGTTTGTCAGAGTCCTTGAGACGCAAACTGCTTAAGAAAAGTTACTCACTAGATGAGATTGAGGAAATGACGAGAGTTGATGATCAAGCCGACGACCATGCGAAGAAGATGGAGGCCGGGAGAAGTGAGAAACGAGAGCAAGCGTTCAGGATGCAATCTCGACAAGTGCATAGACGCTCCCCACCACAAGCGCGCTCCTCCAGATCCAAAAAACAACACCATCCTTCAAGTCGTCAGCGCAGAAGCTCAAGTCGCACCAAGAAAAGATCAGAACGACCACTAAAGTGCTACAGATGCGGCTACGACTTCCCACATGCAGACACATGTCCAGCCCTAGGCCAAAGGTGCCGGAAGTGTGGTGGAGACAACCATTTTGAAAGCGTGTGTGAGACTCCTCACAAGGATGATCAATGAGAACCTACCAGGCAATATCGTCCCACAAGCAGCCGACACCACGCCAGAGCAGTACAGGATAGACGAGACTCATCCACTGGGTCGTCACACTCCAGTTGTCGCTCCTGCTGAACACATCGATCTCTACGGTCGTCATCAAGAGGGTCAAGATCCCTATCACCCATCTGACAGGACAGCGACGAATACATATGGTTTGTAGCAGATCCTGATCATCTAAAGGAATATCCACGACTAGACATCAGAATTGGCTCCCACCATGGCAAGTTTGTGCTGGACAGTGGGGCGTCGCTGAATTACATACCTGTAGCGGAATATCAAAGAATGAGGACACCACCCAAATTGATCAACGCCCATGTGCGAGTATATACGTGGATGTCAAAGAAACCATTCCACTGTCTTGGGAAGTTCCCGACTGATTTATCATATCAAGATCACACCATCCAAGCCTACATCCATGTCATCGATAGGCCTGAGGCGGACTGTTTACTGAGCCTGCCCACCGCAGAACGGCTAAGACTGGTGGACATACTATACAAAGTGGATGACAAATAGACATCACTCAGAAGTTCCCTAAGCTTTTTCAAGGTCTTGGGAAGATGAGAAACTGCCAAATTAAACTTCACATCAACGAGCAAATCGCACCAGTGGCACAACACCTTCGGAAAATCCCATTTCACTTACAGGAAGCCGTGGAGAAGGAGCTCCAAGACTTACTCGAGGCTGACATCATGGAGAGAACTGATGGACCAACGCCCTGAGTCTCCCCGGTTGTAGTAGTTCCAAAGAAAGGAGAGACGGACCGAGTGCGTCTATGTGTGGACATGAGAGCGCCCAACATCGTGATAGAGAGGGAGAGGCACCCAGGCCCCCACATCAGTGACATGATCAAGTCACTCAATGGAGCCAAAATATTTTCAAAATTGGATCTTAACAGGGGATATCACCAACTGGAGTTGCATGAGCGGTCCCGATACATCACGACATTCTCAACACATTTAGGGCTGTTCAGATAGAAAAGACTCAGTTTTGGGGTGTCATCGGCCACGGAAATTTTTCAGGAAGCAATCAGGAGAACGATCCATCATGTTCCCCATGCATTGAACTATAGTGATGACGTCTTGGTATATGGGACTACCGATCAAGAACATGACACCGCGTTATATCGGGTCTGCCATGCCCTGATGGAAGCCAACCTCACGCTCAATCAGGACAAGTGTGAATTTCATAAACCAACGCTGAAATTCTTCGGTCACGTCTTCTCTGGAAATGGCATGAAACCGGACCCGAAAAAGTGGCTGCACTAAATGACACACCAAGCCCAGGTGACGTCAGAGATGTGCGTTTGTTCCTGGGCATGGCCAGTTACTGCTCCAGGTACATACAAGACTACGCTACCATAAGTTACTCCCTGAGAGCTCTCACCAAACAAGATTCAGAAAAGGGGGTGGTGATGAACAGGGCCACCAAACAAGGGCAACCATTTCAGTGGTCCACTCAATGTGAACATGCTTTCAGAGACATCAAGAGAGCAGTGGAGTCTGCTGTAAACATGGCCTACTTCAACCCAAAAAAGAAGACAGAAATAACGGTGGATGCCAGCCCGGTGGGGTTAGGAGCCATTTTAGCACAGTATGACAGAGATGAAGATCAACGCCACATAGTAGCGTATACCAGTCGGAGTCTCACAGATACGGAGACGGCATACTCACAGCCAGAAAAGGAAAGTTTAGCTGTCGTCTGGGCCTGTGAACACTTCTACATTTTCATCTTTGGAAAGCATTTTACCCTGGTCACTGACCATCAAGCTCTGATCACAATCTTTGGAAACCCTCGAGCCAAGATGCCGCCACGAATAGAGAGATGGGGCCTTAGGCTGCAGGAATACACGTACACCGTTGTACACAAGCCGGGGAAGGCGGCAAACCCTGCCGACTACATGTCCAGGCACCCAACTCGGACCAGCAAATCCAAACGGTCAATTGCGGACGAATTCATCCATTTCGTGGTAGATCAGGCTAGATCCCCTGCTGTCCCGCTGGAAGCGATCTGTGAGGCAACACAGTCAGATGTCACCCTGCAGGAAGTCAAACGCCGCATCCAGACCAATAACTGGCAACATTCAGAAACGAAGGGGCAAGGTGAGCAGAGCAATGACCAAGAAATGTCAGTGTTCAAACATGTCCATGATGAAATGTCGATAGCGGCAAATGGTCTCATCCTAAGAGACACTCGAATTGTGATTCCAAAACAGCTAAGACAAGGGGTCATTAATCTAGCCCATGAAGGACACAGGGGCATAGTAGCCACGAAAAGAGCACTACGATAGCGGGTCCGGTTTCCAACACTGGATCTGATGGTGGAAACAACTTTGAAAAATTGCCCACCGTGTCAGCTAGTGAGCCGTCCAGATCCCCCTGCACCGCTGCAAATGTCTCCACTGCTTGACGGCGTCTGGCAACACATTGCCCTTGATTTCTTTAGGCCGTTCAAGTCAGGGCAATATGTCCTTGTCATTATGGATGAATATTCCAGATTCCCCATTGCACAACTCTGCATATCCATCAAAGCCTCCAGAGCCGTACCAATTCTAGATGAAGTCTTCGCTGCGTGGGGCATTCCTCAAGTGGTAAAATCTGATAACGGGCCCCCATTCAATAGCCAAGACTTCGCTGAGTTCGCTCAACACCTTAACTTCAAACACCGGAAAATCACACCGCTCTGGCCGCAAGCGAATGGAATGGTTGAACGCTTCATGGCCACGGTCAAGAAAGCCATTCAGTAGGTGGAGCTCACTCGAAAGAGCGTACAAATAGCGCTCAATGAAGTACTACGTGCCTACAGAAACACACCCCACTCCACCACAGGCAAGTGTCCGCCACCCTCATGCTAGGCAGGCCAGTGCACACCAGACTGCCCATGATGAACGTACGGGTGAGTGAACCCTAGCCGGATTCTGACCATGAGGAGATTGCGGCCGTGGACAAGTTAAAGAAAGAAAAAATGAAGGGATATGCAGATGAGCGTAGAAAATCCTCTCACGCTGAAATTCAGGAAGGAGACTGGGTGTTGTTGGGGCAAGAGCAGCACAGAAAGACTGACTGCAAGTATCATGAAACACCACTGAAAGTTGTGAAACAGAAGGGAACCATGATCACAGCGGAAACAGATGGAAGAAGAGTCACCAGGAATGTGACACACTTTAAGAAGTGCAGCCCTAGCATCAAAGAACTATTGACGGTATCACCCGTTGAGAACAATGGACATGAGACACCGCTCAGCAGCAGTCCAGTATTGATGCTGCCTCCTGATGAGCCTGAGCGAGAGATCGCTGATCATCAGCTGCGCCCCAGAAGAACCATTAGAAAACCGTCTCGCCTAATTGAAGAACTGTAAGGGGCGATCTTCAGCGACACGAAAGAAAAAAAAATGTTGATACGTTGTTCTGTTCTTGTTTTTTATTTACACAGGGGGGAGATGTAATGATGTGTGCACACACACGGGGCGCTAGGACCTGCCCAAGGGAGAATGAGGCCGGGCGGAAAGGGAGGAGACAGGGACCGGGGACGGCAGTTAGTCGATGACCCTGTAAGCAGAAGGACGTGCAATAAATAAGCTCCTGCAACCTACCCAATGTCCGAGTGTCTGTGGCTGTAAGGACCCTACAATTCTCAAGTGCAATTGTCCAAGGAAAAACTCTGGACTGGATCATCTCGTTCCTCGCCGGAAGAACCCAAAGAGTCCGCCTCCCCCCATTCAAATCAGAGGCCACCGAAGTCATCTGCGGCGTACCACAAGGATCATCACTCAGTCCCACCCTCTTCAACGTTTACATGAGTCCCCTCGCATCCATCGCACGACAACACAACCTCAACATCATCTCCTACGCAGAGGACACCCAGCTGATCCTCTCCCTCACCAAAGACCCAAACACCGCCAAAACCAATCTACACGAAGGAATGAAAGAAGTAGCCGAATGGATGAAGAACAGCCGTTTAAAACTAAATTCGGACAAAACGGAAGTCCTCATCTTAGGATCATCCCCCTCTGCCTGGGACGACTCATGCTGGCCTCCGGCCCTGGGTACAGCACCCATACCTACAGATCACGCACGTAACCTAGGCTTGATCCTAGACTCCTCCCTTTCGATGACCAGACAAGTCAACGCCGTCTCATCTTCATGCTTCAACATCCTTCGCATGCTCAAAAAAATCTTCTGTTGGATCCCCACCGAAACAAGAAAGACAGTCACCCATGCACTGGTCACTAGCCAACTGGATTATGGAAATACCCTCTACGCCGGAACCACGGCCAAACTACAGAAAAAACTCCAACGCATCCAAAATGCCTCAGCCAGACTCATCTTGGACATCCCCCGTCAAGCTTACATTTCAGGTCACCTGAAAGACCTCCACTGGCTCCCCGTCAACAAGAGAATAACGTTCCGTCTCCTCACCCACGCACACAAAGCCCTCTATGACCTAGGACCCGTATGCCTCAACACACGACTGTCCTTCTACACACCCACCCGCCTACTACGATCTTCCAATCAAGCCCTCGCCGCAATTCCGCGCATCCACAAATCCACCATGGGAGGAAGATCCTTCTCCTACTTAGCAGCCAAAACCTGGAATTCCCTCCCCACTCACCTCCGCCTTACACAGAACCACCTCTCCTTCAGAAAGCAGCTATTCGATAAGTAATGCACACACCCTCCCACAAGCGCCTTGAGACCCTCTGGGTGAGTAGTGCGCTATATAAATCCTTGAACTTGAACTTGAACTCCTTTTAGTGGAGAGAAGAAGTGTGAAGTGGACAGAGTGCTTTAAAAGACATATGGTTCCTTACCACCAACCAGTAAAAGGACCAAATGCCTTCTCTGACCGTCAGACCAGGACTAGACAAGCAGCCACATTCTGAATAGTCTGAAGTCTATTTAGAGTGGCATTAATTGATATTTTAGTAAGGAGCATTGCAATAGTCAAGGAGCGTGGTAATGAGCTTGATGACTCCTGCAACTCTGGGTTTGGCTGGAATGAAAAAAATTTGTTTTTTTAAAGTTTTGCTAATAAAGAAACAGGAGCTCACAGCCCTCATGGTCTGAGTGTCAAAGGAAGGGGAGGTGTCAAAAAACACCCCTACATTTTTAGCCTCAGTGACTGGAAGAATTAGGGGGCTCCAAACTCTGGCCACCACAGTTCAGATCATACTGACGTTTGGTCTCTAAAAACCAAGATCACTGTCTTATCGGCATTCAATTTCAACCAAATCTCTTTCATCCAGTTGTTTATATCAATCATGCAGCATTTGTGCCTCTCAGCCACCACAGGATGTCATCCGATATTGATAAAATGATTTGGGTATCACCCGTGTTAGATTTTTGCTGTGGGACTCAATGGCCACCATGTATTAAAAAGACTTACTGAAGATATCAAATTGGAAATCTACGACATTATGGTATGGTACCAGAATCTTGTAAACAAAATATCTTTAGAAAATAACATTATTTCCTAAATATTGTTTGCAAAATTATTTCCCTATAGAAAATATTAGTAGAAAATCTACACCTAATGTGACAGTATTTTTGGAAATGATTATCAAGGGCTCAATATTTCGGTCGGACAGAGTTTTGGCTAAAGTTTTTTCTGACATACAGCCAACCATATAAATAAACTCTTTGATAATTGGCAATTTAAAAATACTGTATGGCCAGGTAACATTATCCTATTTACAGATTCTTGCACAAAGGTCATGGCAGGTGGGTGACGTGGCAGCAGTGAAATATGGCAGGTATAACTGCAAAAGCACATGATATACCTTACTGAAAATGACTGGTGTGCTCTTATAATGTGCTTAAAATGCTTACCACCCACCTGTGTATTATATGACTTGTAAAGAGCTCCTTTAAATGCTACAAAAACAAAATGGATCGAATTCATAAAGGAATTAATGAGAATATAAAGTAATACGCCTGGGGCCATATAATGTTGGCTTATTTTGAGCTGCGCCAGCGCAGAAGAGGTCTGTGTCCTTCTTTTTAGTGTCTTGAGCACCAGTGGCATAGCTAGTCACTTTGCCGTCCGTGACGGTCTCTGCCTTTACCACCCTGCGACGCTGCGCTGAAGAGCGAGGGGCGGGAGGGAGAAGGAGTGGATCTGCCGGAGATGATTTTTTTCCTTTGCCGCCCCTGCAGCAAACTCAAGTAAGAGTGGGGGGAGGCTGCCACCCCCAAAACTCGTGCCACTCCCTCTTGCTTTACCACTGTTGAAAGCATACATTTACTCATAATTTTTTTGTTAATGCATGTTTGGCTGACTGCAGAGCTCGGAAACACAGGGGTGCCATTTCATTTTTATGCTTCCGTGCTCTGCTGACCCCAAAAAATCTCAAACTGGAGTGTTCCTGAATATTCATATATGATCAGCACAAATAGAAAATACGCTGCACTCTTTGTACTTTTATTAACACTTGCATATTTTGGGGGTGGCGCTCCTTTAAAACTTTGTGCGCATAAATGCTTCTGTGAATTGATCCCTGGGTTTTTCATTTTTTTAAAAATAATTATAAAATAGCATGCTCTGTCCACCGGTTTGAAAGGAAAATGTAGTCTAGGAGGAAAATCTTAGCTAAATCTGACCTGATTTTGACATTTGTCCTTTTTTGACCAATCCACTTTAATTTTCACTCTGTTTTTACATTCAATCAGGGGCATTATAAGCGCACTACTCACCCATGAGGGTCTCAGGGCACTAGGGGGCCTAAGCCTTCCTGAAGGTGTTCAGGGAGAGGGCATGTCTGATGTTGGTGGGGAGTTCCAGGTCTTGGCAGTGATGTAGGAGAAAGGTCTTCCCCCTGCTCTGACGATGCCCAGGGCTTCGGCGTGGAGGAGGTTGGTGGAGTGGAGGTTTCTTCTGGGTATGTGGAGGGTGATTCTGTTGTTGAGGTATTGGTTCCGGTGTTGTGTAGGCATTTGTAGGCGTAGATTATCTTGAAGGTGACTCTTTTCTCGATGGGGAGCCAGTGGAGCTTGCGTAGGTGTTGGCTGATGTGTTAGTTTCAGGGGGATCCTGAGGACGAGTCTGGCGGTGGTCTTCTGTATGTCTGGAGCTTGCGGAGTAGAGACTTGTTGATGCCTGCATAGAGGGTATTTCCGTAGTCCAACCTGCTGGTAATGAGTGCGTGGGTGACTGTTTTTCTTGCATCAGGGGGGATCCTTGTGGAGAGTGCGGAGGGTGTTGAAGCAGCTGGAGATGACGGCGTTTACCTGTCAATTCGTTGAGAGGGAGGAGTCAAGCATGATGCTGAGGTTCTTGGCGTGGTCCGTAGGAGTCAGGGGGCTGCCAAGGGCAGTGGGCCACCGGGTGTCGTTCCTTGCCGAAGGGGTGGTTCTGAGGACGAGGACTTCTGTATTCTTTGAGTTGAGTTTTAGGAGGTTGTTGCTCATCCAGGATGCAATGTCCTGCATTCCTTCCTGGAAGTTGAGTCTGGTGGAGGTGGGATTCCTGGTGAGGGAGAGAATGAGCTGGGTGTTGTCGGCATAGGAGACTATGCTGAAGCTGTGCTGTCGGACGATGTTAGCAAGGGAAGCCATGTAAATGTTGAAGAGGGTTAGTTCCATATTCTGGATGGATTAAAATGTGTTTACTCTTCCTGAATGTATTTAGGCTTTTAACAGATCCTGCGCAAAATAGCAAACACACATTTTCACTGATGAAAGTATACCACATTGAAAGAAAACCTTCTGTGCAACAAGATACCTGCATTTCCCCCAACTAATTCTTTTGACACTTCCATCTAGTAGCCCTCGCTGTGATTTCATTGTTTATCACGTGATATAAAGGTTGGTACATCATATCGACAGTTGTTGGGCATCATACTTCATAAGAACTAAATTGGTGCAACTTAAAATGCAGAAATTAAAAAAAATATGTCATGCACCTTTACTTTCACTACAATGGTAATCAATTATAATCTTGGTGGTTCTGCATGTATGGTCAACGGTATGATATTTCGTGCATAGAAGCTATAAACATGAGTATTTAACCAGACAGAAACCGGTCACTAATACTCTGAAATACATCCAATTAAATAGGCCACACGAGCAAAAACAGTGGTTAGCTTCTGTAAAGTCACTTCTTTAAGATGACCGTAGTGTCTCTGTATGGCGTTCATAAAATTTTATTTCACCTTTACATTGTTGATAAATGTGTGAATACAAATGTATTATAAAGACTGTGGGATGTAGAAAAATATATGGATCGGTAATATAATATAAGATGACATGAGAGATCAAATGTCAATGATAAGGGAAGCTAGTCAAAGGGGGTTAAATATGGGGCCAGGCAAACAACCACTAATGACCTATGGATTTTTCTAAAATCCGAAAATGGTGGCAAAGGGGGGAAAAAGCTAGGAAACTAAACCCATTAAATCGATCTCAACTTTTATATATAATGGGAAAATGTGCAAGTATTGGGACAAAGGACCTCAAAGAAGTAGGGTTTGTTGAAGGTAGTACAGGAGGGGAGGCGACTAAGGTCCTATTTCATTCTGCTTGGGTGAAAGAAGCGGTGGCAAAAGCGAAAAAGGAGCTACAAAATGAGGGGATCAGACTGGTAAGGAAGGAGGAAATACATGGACAGTATTTCCTGATGAACCACGCTGGTCTAGGGGTACGGCAGATAAGGCTAATTAACTTGAACTGGAATAATAAGGAGGATATTGCAATTACTGTAACTAACTGTGAAGCTGCAGGGTACGGAGAAGGTGTATTTGATAGAAATAGATATGAAGCCCTAGCATCCCCAGAATCTAGGGAGTATGATGAGGAGGGATTCCTTAGTGAAATCGATTAGGAGTCTGGGTCGTCACACAGCCTTTCAGTCCTATCATGGAATATAAATGGTTACAAGAAAAGTTCGGCACAGATAGTTTGACAAAATTATAAAGAATAACGATATTGTGTGCCTTCAGGAGACATGGCTGTGTGACGATACCCTAAATCCTTAGTTACAGAAGGATTTGCCCAATACTCTAAAGCAGCAAAGAAAAATAATATGGGGAGGCCATCAGGGGGTCAATTAAAGCTAATCTCCACACAGATAGTCAGTAGGGTTGAAAGGCTAAATTTACTGAGTGAGTGGGCACTAGGTTGCAGCATCCTATTGCAGAAGGTACAACCCCGATATGAGGGACTATGCATCATAAATATGTATATACAGAAGGGAAAGGCTCATGATTATAAGGAGAATCTGGGTAAACTGAAAGAAGATCTGGAGTCAACTAGCGTTAAGTATCAGAAGGATTTAGTACTAGTAGTAGGCGATTTTAACCATAGATTAGACCCCAGAAAGATTGATAGTTGGCACAAAGAATTGTTAGAAGCGCACAATATTGAAGTAGCACTCTTTCCAAGGGGAGAACTCGCACAGCAGGATGAGTCATTTAGTCAGCTAATGGGGTCCTGGGGCTTAGTATGTGCAAATGGAAGATTTCAGCAAGACCTGCCAGCGGGAAGGACTTTTATGAGGGGCCAGCAACTTTGCCCAATTGACTACATGTTTTGTCAGGCCTGGTGTTTTGATAAAATAAGAAATTTTGAGGTGGTGAAAATGACAGGTAGTGACCACTTCCCTTTAAAGCTAGAAATACTCATGCCGAAACGTAAAAGCAGAGATAGGGTTCTACAGGTCAATGTGGACTACCCGAAACGATTAACAACCTGCATATCAGATGAACAGATGGAAAAGCTTAAGCTAACTCAAAGGTCAATTCCAACTGAAGGTATTCATCCTAATGCAGGAATCCCGTGGTTTGAATTAACCATAGGTAAGCTGGCAGATTCCCTGAAGAAGGAATTCAAGTCAAAAAAGTCAGGAATGGGTAGCTATGTTGATAATAAAAATAGGAAACCCTGGTTTGACGAAGAATGCAGGGTAGCTAAGGCCCTGCTTAGACAGAAGGAGAGAAGAGTAAGGGCCATGTTCAAAGTGGCTCCATACCAAACACTTCAGCAATTAAGGTTAAAGTATAAAACATTAATTTGAAATAAAAAAAGAAGGTATGAAGAGAAATGTTGGGCAAATAGTTGGAGGTGATTAAAACCAAGGATGCAAGAGCGTTCTGGAAATTAGTTTAAGAGAGTGTGGGCGGGAAATCTGGTTCCATGGCCTGTATGGTCCCTGAAGATGATTGGGTTGGCTATCTGGAAGAAATCTATGGAAGATGGCCGATACAATCAATACCAAAAACTTTAGTTTGGTCACGGGTGAGGGACGATATAAAGGACTACTTTAGCCCAAGATATATAACGGAGATTTTAGCTAGTTTGAACCTTACCCGCGCTGCAGGACCAGACAACCTCCCGGCAGTGATAATTAAAACGAGTCCAGAATGGTGGGCAGAGTTTTTTGCTAAGATGTTCCTGGTAATCCTGGACACGGGAATGGTTCCAGAAAGTAGGAAGGTGGCAATTATAAGGCCTATTCATAAAAAGGGCAGCCATAAATTACCAAAAAACTATAGGCTGATAAACCTCCTGGATATCGGGGAAAAAGTCTTTGCAAAAATAATATTAAACTTATTAAAAGATTGGGATGAGGAAAACCAAATCATTCCCCCGGAACAGGGTGGGTTTAAATCCGACCACTCTACAATCGATCACTGTTTTGCCCTTTGGGCCATAGCACGGAAGTCAATGGAATCTCGGGGTAGGTTATTCTGTTGTTTTGTTGACTTCAGTGCTGCCTTCGATCTAGTGGACCGGGAGCTGCTGTGGGAGGCTCTAATTAGTCAGGGAATACCTAATGATATACTGCGGCTGCTACAAATGCTCCATACTAAAAACTGGGCACAGATAATTTTAGACTTAGATCGTAGTCTATCAGGGAAAATAGAAATTGGAAATGGTCTGCGTCAGGGATGCATATTAGCTCCCCTGTTGTTCTCCCTGTTCCTAGCTGACCTACCATCAATGTTGGGGAATACAACTGGGGCGAGCCAGAAACAAAATTGCAAGCAGATAACATGTTTACTCTATGCTGATGATCTGGTGATTATGGACCAGACCGAGGTTGGCTTGCAAAGGAAACTAAATGTATTTAACGACTACTGTTTAAGGAAAAAACTTGTGATAAATATGGACAAGACTAAAATATTGAGCTTGGGCCGGAGGAAAACTGAGTTCTCATGGTGGATCGGGTCACAAAAAGTGGAATCAGTAACAGAGTATAGATATTTGGGGTTATGGTTCGAGCAGAATCTGAAATGGAATACCCACTTAGAGGCATCTAAATTAAGAACCTCTGCCTCGATTAGCGGTCTGATATTGTTTAACAAAGCCTATGGTGCTATGACCGACAATCCAGTGCTAAAAGCTTATGCTGCTATTGTACCCCCGCAATTTTTGTTTGGCGCTGAATTGCTGTTCCTAAGTGGTAAGGAAAACTGGGATGTGGAAGAAGGTAAAAACCTAAAAAAGTTATTTATGCTCCCCCGGTCAGCAATGGTTCAGGCAGTAAGACTGGAACTAGGCCTGACTTCATGGGGTAGGCAAGTTGGTATGGCTCTCTTGCGATTTTGGCAACGCCTAGAAATAGGCGCAATTACCAAAATTTCACAATGGTGCAAAAATGAAATTCAGGACAGTGAACTAAAATGGGCAAGAGAGATCAGGGGGAAATTAACAAAGTTATGCAAGAAGATGAGCGTTAATGTAGGCCCTACTGTCTCCGTGGCTAATATTGATAAAAAGTTACTCAGGTCGACGGGGAAGGAATTATCGCATGCACAGGACAAAAACTATTTTGCTAGTAAAACTTCGATCTGTTTTATGATTGACGCATGGAATAATGATCAATGTTTCCCCTACACTGATAAGTTACCGGACCGCAAATTACGAAATGAGGTTTGGAGGGTGAGAATTGGGGTAAACCCTTGTTATATGAACAATTCTGTAAAGCGGGCTATGATCAATGAGGAGGGAATCTGCTTTTTCTCTTTGGAGTCCAAATGTGATATGCTGCACATCTTATTTGATTGCCTGAAATTTTTGGACTGACGTATTACATTTTTAAAACCAATTTTTATGAAATATGAGATTAAAAATAGGACCCAGGCTGTGACACTGATGACAGAAATGGCCCACTTAGATATTGCTGTGGCTATGGGGAAATATATGCAAAAAGTGAAGGCAGTTTTATATCTTTTTAACGAGTTTTAACAAATAGCTATTTTTAGATCAGATAATTGTGGGTTTTTAGATTAAATATGTTTTAGGAGGTTTTATGTGTGCTAATGAAATGCTTTGTTTAACTTGTTGGATGAACCTTTTATCGACATGTATTGTTTGTGGACCAACGGTCCAAATAAACGTGAAATAAACTTGAACTTGAATATAATATAATATAATATAATATAATATATAATAATTTTGTAGCTAATTACTGGGACTTTCTTTAACACTCAAATAAAATAAGATAAATTAGAAGCTTCACTAGTGCAGTGTAAGCATTTTGTGATTTGTGAATAATAGTGAGAATTGAACTGAAATTCTCCTAACCCAGTAAAGAATCTAAAGAAGGCAGTTAAAGATTTATTTCTATTTTGACAAGTGGTCAGCAGAAATTGTCTGTCTGGAAATTTGGAGTTTCTTCCCCGACTTTGACCAAACACAGAAATCTGTCCAAAAACCAGCTGACTAATCAATCATTCAGCGTCTATGCACCGCGCTTCAAAATAGAAGGGTAAGTTTCCAGCTGCCTCAGTTAGATTTCATTTGCTGGAGTAAAACGAGAAAAAAACACAGCTTTACCTAGATGTCACAGCGAGTAAGTGAGTAGCCAGGAGGTGGAACAGGGGCCTGCTGAGCGTACAGGTGTAGGTCTGCAGGGAATAGTAGAGAATGCTTAGAAATGTATTTTCTTTAACTGAGATCATCCACCAAATGGCTCATTGCTGGGCTATTATGAAGTCAAGAAGCACATGCTCTGATCCCTGTCCCCAAGATATGATTTCAAGCCACCATAACAAACAAGCTTGCTTCCTGCCACCAGAACTGAAGGCGTGGTTCATCCATTAATTCCATATTGACTTGCATGTTAAGTATGGGCTCATTAAAAGGCTGCAGTGAATTTCATGGCTCTGTGCATCCATGGAGCTAACAGCTTTCATCATTTTATTTAATATTCTAGGGTTCGGAAATATATAACTTTTCTCTGATGCCAGCAATTTTGGACAGATTGCATTAACACTCGCTTGGATTGGACACAGAAAGTAGTTCTTTCGACCAGTCGGTCAATGCAAATGTTATTTTTGCAATGATCTACAACAGACTATTTATTGCAGGAGACCAGGGGGGTGGTACCAAGGTTTAGACATGGAGAGAGGCGGTGTTTCTATTTATCTCTAAAAAAAGAAAAACGAACAACTGAAATGTAGTCATGATTGGCTTGATTTGATATGGATAATCGCAGGAAGAAGAACTTTCAAGCAGCAGACTATTAACAAAGAGAGTTTTAAATCTCAGTTTTTCCTTGCTACACGGCTTTTCATTGCGGTAGAGATGTTGCATCACTTGCTGAATCAGGAATTTTGCTTATTTGGATGCAGAACTGCAATTATGTTTACTGCAAGACCTAAAAGAAGAATAGTATTAACGTACTAAGGGTACTAAGATTTGCAAGTAATTTTCCATGGCAAGTGTGTGACAAGAAAAAAACTGTACTCCATTGGGGAACTGGGTATACAAATAAACAAAAGACAGAGTTCCATAATATATTTTAGTAATCCTATGTAAAGGTGCCTACGAGTCAGAAACTTTCAATAAACTTACAAAAAAGAAATGAGGCTTGTGGGAAAAAGGTGATTGAAGTCAATTTTACCAGTCAAGGTAAGTCTCTTCTAAGCCTATGCCTTCACAAGGAATGGTGACATAGAACAAAAGTTGTCGAATAGTGAATGCAGTGCAGAGACCAGTGCGACTGTCGGTAAAGAAGTACAAACAATTAAAATCCAATGTATTAAAAAGCAATGCAGGCAAAGAAATCTAATACTGTATGTCTAATATTCCTTTGTAGCAATCTGTTAGACTAAGCGTTTTGATTCACATGGCATCAGTTTGGCTCACCGAAGTATAACAAGCATTTGCAATGCAATCAGTCTCGTATTTGTGAAAGTTAGAGCTATTGGAAATTGTAAGTGACATTGTAATTTACCCTTTTTTTGCAAGCATTTAACACTGCTGTTCCGTAACGTGATCAATGAAAGTACTTTAATAGAAGATGTATAAAGGTGTGCTCCGATGACCCTCTTACACAGATAAGCACTTTCCCTGACCACTTCTACAGACTAAGAAAAAAGCTTACATCAGCACAATGTTTAATTCGGGCAGAACTAGAGAAAAAGCCTGACAAATAATGCATTAGTCATAATGGCAATGATAACCCTTGCAAAGCTTGTTCTTTGCAGGTGCCCCTTCAATAAGCAAATGTAGAAACAACAATTGATGGACAGAATGCAGAACAATGTCATACATTCACCCCAGTAGAAAGATCTGGGCCTAAATCCATCATTTTTGTGCTCACCATGCCATTCCAGTTTGGACCCAGCCATATGCAAATCACTCTTGACCCTGCACCCAATGGGAACAGTCCAGACCGAACTGCCAGGGCAGGTCTTTCTTGGACTGGAAACAAGCATCCTAGGACCGGTTTCGGACTTTCAGCCCTCAACAGCCAGGATAGCTTAACTCCAGTGGCATGGAGAGCACGGGACCCACATCTGGGCATACTCATCCCACTCGGGGTGACAAATGCAAAAACAATTGATGGACAGAATGCAGAACAATGTCATACATTCACCCCAGTACAGAGATCTGGGCATAAAATCCATCGTTTTTTTGCTCACCATGCCTTTCCAGTTTGGACCCAGCCA
This sequence comes from Lissotriton helveticus, assembly GCF_964261635.1. NCBI lineage: Eukaryota > Metazoa > Chordata > Amphibia > Caudata > Salamandridae > Lissotriton > Lissotriton helveticus. Next base: position 1,536,726,424 of record NC_136067.1, read on the forward strand.
TACAATGTATGATTTATTCAACATTCCATCCGTCATTTGTTTGCATAGCACTTTTCATCCTAAGTGGGATAGGTATGCCCAGACGTGGGTCCCTTGCTCACTGTGCCACTGGATTGAAGCCTGGCTGATGAAGGGTAATACCCAGAAACCGGTCCCAGGATGCTTGTTTCCGGTCCAGGGAGGACCTGGCTTGGCAGTTTGGTCTGGACTGTTCCCATGAGGCACAGGGTCAAGACGGATTTGCATATGGCTGGGTCTAAACTGGGGTTGCATGGTGAGCAAACGAACGATGGATTCAACCCAGATCTCTTGACTGGCGAAGTTTGTGTGATTTATTCAGCATTCCGTCCATCATTTGTTTGTGTAGCACCCTTCCATAAGCAGCCATCTTTGGTCTAACTTAAAGGAAGATTTCATCATTCTGCAACCAGCTGGTTGTATAGTATAGTTCAGACTCCTTCACACAAACACACACACATGCACACCTACATTGATGGAAATTAGCAAGTATCTGAAAAGCAGTAGAACACTCTCACAAGAGCTTTCAAGATTTTGCACCTTTTCTTTCAAAAAAAAATAAGCAAAGGGCAGCTTCCACTAGCTAATGCCGTTATTTCCCCACCAATTAACCACAGGCCCACTGTGCTCTGCTGTGCTGTATTATTTGGAAGACACTTGAGATAATATAAGAGCGAACAGCACCTGCCACCATAATGAGTTGGGCAGTTGCATCATACAAGGCCACATTCTTTTTTTGACAAAGGGAGATGAAGTGATTCGCCCAGAATTTACAGAACTTGCGTTGAAGCTAAGACTAGAACCAGGTTCAGCAGTTCCAAAGACGGCAGCTGTGGCCCTAATGCAACATCCTCACCACTTTTCATAAGCTATGCACAGTGTACGCACTGTAGCGATATTGTTGGGAATTTCATGCTTTTTCAGCGCCTCTGGAAAGGGACCGCTGATAATAACAAGCAGTGATGAGTGGCGGCGGAAGACAAGTAGTAGCAGATTAAGTGATTTGCTAAGAATCACGGAACATTACGTCGAACCCAAGACTAGAACCAGGTTCAGCAGTTCCAAAGTTGGCAGCTGTGGCCATAATGCCACTTCCTCGCCACTTTTCACAAGTTATGCACAGTGTACTTCCTGAGGAGATATTGTTGGGAATTTAATGCTGTTTCGGCCTCTTACCTCTGAAAACAGACTGCTCATAATAACAAGCACTGAAAAGCGGTCGCTGAAAGTAAAAAAAAGAGTTCTCCCACACAACAGCTAAAGAATGAAAGCGTAAGGAAACTGTACTTTACCAGTGTGCCTCAGACTTGTACGGAAGTGACGTATCGGCAAAGTGAACAAGTTAAGAGGCAGCAAAGAAGAGTGACATTTGAGTAACCCAATGGTAAGTAGCAGGCGGTAAAAAAAGTAGTATTATTGATTACAGCAGGGCTTGCAAACAGCGCACTCGCACTGTAGCTCGACCTAAAAATCGTGATGGATGGAATGCTTGAAATAATTTCAGCTAGTGGTAGTTACTCCCAATCCATAGCTATTTTGCATCACAACAAATATCAGCAAAGAGGGGGGCGTGGCTTGACACCGATGTAGGGAGCAGCAGACCTCCGGCCTCCTCCGTGGCCTCCCTCCACAGCAAATTATCCTGGAAAGCTGGGGTGGCCCCTGGCATTAATACAAGCAGCGGAAGCCCTGGTGCATATCTGGGCGCAGTTTTGAAGGGCTGCAGATTCCGGGAAGGGAAGAAAACGGCGATTATTCTCCCTGCTTGTGCACCGGCTGGGACGCGGACAAAATGCCGGGCGCACCTTGCCACGGAGATCTTTGCTGCTATGGGCTGATACAAGCGCTGTGGGACTCTGGCGGGCAGCCGAGAGGAGTGCGGGACCGAGAGAGCGGTGAGGGCCCATCGATGAGGGAAAACCGGGCCAGAAGTGGAGACATGGTGAGGCTTAGGACGTGCTCCTCAGAGGATCCCTGACCCTAAAATGGCGGCGTGGGACGCTCCAGCCAGATCACAAGGGTGATTGCGGCTGCTGATCCCGAGTGAAGAGCGCCACAACCTAGCCCTCCCGGTGCAGTCCATGATATCCTGCCTCTGACTCCTGGACATGTGGCAGAGATCGCACTGGTGAGGGCTCTTCAGGGGGACAGGAGTAGCGCCCCGAGGAGGACCCAACCTAGCGGCGAAGCCCCGGGAGGCCTACCACGTGGAATCCACTGTGAGCCACTGAAGGTACAGCTTTCTGTACTACAAGGAGGCTGGTTGTGTGGCGCCTTGAGGGCTGACGCTCGCTCATTTGAGTGCTCGTGGCGGATGTGCAGCTCCGGAGCTGAGCGCTGACATACGGTATTGCGAGGGGCATGAGACTGCGCTGCTGCCTTACTGCTGAGCCCTGAGAGGGTACTGGAGACTTGCTACTGACTTGAGTGGAACAGCGAATTCGCTGAGAGGCTGCTGCGGGGCATGTGGACACCCCGCTGGACATAGCACACACCTCCCAAGTGAATGTGAGCCACTGATTCTGGGTCCTATCGACGTGAGGCACCACAGAGATAGCACTAAGTTACGGCTTAATTACTGATCCTCTGTTGGGGCTGAGACTGCGATCTTGACTGGACCGCCACTTTAGTGGCTCCTGCCTGGAGCTCCTACAGACTGGGATTGCCTGGTCCACACACTTCCTGGCACACGGGAACTGGAGGACTGACGGAACTGTGCCCACAGGTGAGCGTCCACACTCCACTTACTGGCGTGCACTGTGTGGCTCTAGCTTGGTGGGAGAAAAGGCACTGCACCGACTAGCTAAGGAGGAGAATATTCATAGATTCCCCTGGCATTGATAACCACTGCTGTCTGTGGGCGCCAGGATGGGCAGAGTGTCAAGAAGAAAGGGATTTGAGGTCCTGCGGATGGAGGAGTCAGAGCAGCATACAGATGACAGCGATGCTGCCACTGGGGACGAGGGCCTGGACTATCCGGGGACCCATCATTGGGCGACATCATGCAGGCCATCACAGCTTCGTGGGAGGTGCTTGAGGCAAGGATAGACGCCATCAGCTCGGATCTCACCCTATTGAAGGACGTCCACCGAAAACTCAAAGAGAGAAGGGCGACCAACGAAATCAGCATGAAAGACATATCGGACACAGTAGCCACTCTGTGAAATTTGCTCACCGAGGTGGTACACAGGGTCAATGTGTTGGAGATGAGGGCTGAGGACAGTGAGAGGTGATTGAGTTGCAACAACCTCCGCATTGTGGGAGTTCTGGAGCGCGAGGAGGGGGCTGACGCGGTCCAGTTCTTGAAAACCTGGCTGAAAACAGAAGGGGCACCGGAGGGTCCATCTCCCTTCTATGCACTGGAATGTGCACACAAGGTCCCGGTTCGCCCACTTAAACCTGGGGCACCACCCTGCCCAATGGTGGTGAGACTGCTGCATTATCGAGACTGTGACTTCATACTGCAGAGAGCCCGGGAGCAACAGAATCTACAGATTGGGACCAGCACGTCACTCCACAGACAGCAGATGGGATGTTTTGGTTGATCGGACTGCAGAGGGTATGCGGAAAAGATGGTAGGATACCCGCTGGGACTACTGGGCCTAGGGACCCAAATGATACACTGTAGAGGGCTGAGTGACGAATATACAAGAATTACGGGGCCCTGATAGATGACTTAGTTATAAGGGAGGGGGCACAAGGGGTTGCGGGAGCATCGGATGTGAGTAATACGCCACCTTCTATTTATGGTTCTTTGTATGCATATCTTTGTTTGAATTGGAGCTTGTTCCTGTGTACCTGTCATGGGGATTGGGAGTTGGGTAAAGTTTGAAGTTGGGGGCGGATGGGGAGGGTCAGACATGTCGCTAAGGGGTTCAACTGGGGTCAGGATCTAGATTGGGAGAAATTGGTACCTCCGTAGGAATCAAAGTTATGTCTTTGAATGTAAGGGGGATGCACACTATGGGCCGGCGACACAAAATGCATGCCTACCTAGTGCGGAGAGGGGTGCAAATTGCACTGCTGCAAGAAACCCACCTGACAAAGCTAGAAAGGGTGGCACTACAGCGTCGATGGAGGGGGCAGGTGTTCCACACCACATATTCGGCCTATGCAAGAGGGACCTTAGTATGGGTGCGAGCAGGTGTGCCATTCCAATGTGTTAGGCAGCTGGTCAATACAGAAGGCCGATTCCCGGTAGTAACAGGGCGGCTTGATGGCTGGGACATTACATTAGGAAGCATATATGCGCCTAATATTGAGCAACCTGCTTTTTTCGCACAGTTATCACAGAAATTGGCGATGGTGTTAACGGGCCCTATACTTCTGGGGGGGATTTTAATTGCATTACTGACATTGACCTGGACCGCTCTCACCCTCCACTTCCTGACGCCCCCACCCATAGGATTGCAAAAGCCCAACAGGACTGGCAGCGACACTGGGAACTGACAGACACTTGGCGGGCCTATCACCCTTGGGAACTAGACTACTCTTATTTTTCAGCTATACATGAGCTGCACGTCCGGTTGGATGCTATACTTTGCTCCCCTGATGTGCATATGGCGGTCACGTTAAGTGAATATTTAGCTAGGACTACCTCTGATCACAACCCGTAACTGGTGTCCTTGAATTGGGTTCGAATCAGACCTGCGATCCCTAGCTGGCGTCTCTGCCCCAAAACTCTGGAAGACCAGGTCTTCCGAACCACCATAGGTGATGCTATTGAGGAATACTTTCAACGCAACACCAACACATCCACTAATCTACATAATGAGTGGGATGCATTCAAAGTAGTGATGCGGGGTTGTTGTATTGGGGAAGCAGTGGGAGTTCGTAAAACCCTATTGAAAGACATACAACAGGCGGAACAACGTCTCAGGGAGATAGAAAAGGAACGAACTGGACAGGAGGATAAATAGGAGGAACTTTTGGGCGAAAGAAGGGATGGTGACACAAATGGAGAGGCTGAGGTGCTTCAATTATAGGGCATATGCGGCAAGGGCGCACGCTGAGAGGGATAAATCTGGGGCACTCTTGGCTTGACTGGCAAACCCAGCGTGCAGAGGGTCACCGATCTTAGAGCTACAAGGTGAGGGTGGTGCAATATACTATGGGCAGCAGGCTATCAACACACAATTTCTGGAATACTACACTACTACATATCATAGTCGGCTAGACCCTAGGGTTCTAGAGGAGGGGGATTTTCTGGACATTGAACTGCTGCAGATCGAGGCGAAAGAGGCAGAGAGCTTGGGTCGGCCAGTGGAGCTGGGTGAGATCAGGGGAGCAATAAAACGTATGCCCAAGAACAAACTCCGGGCACTGATGGGCTACCATCTGAGTTTTATGTCACGTATGTGGATCTGCTGGCCCCCCAGCTGTTGACCTATATAACCGCTCAAAGCAAGATGGCTACCTACCTAGCTCAACCAGCGAAGCAGTAATTATACCCCTCCTCAAGCCGTACAAACCAGCATGGGACCGCACAGCCTATTGCCCTCTAGCGATGCTTAATCTTGACTATAAGATTTTGAGCAGTGTCTTGGCCAGCCGACTGATGATACATATGACAACTCTGGTGCATGGGGATCAGGCCGGGTTTATTCCTTCCCGGAATGCGGCCATGAACATATGCAGTCTGTGCCAATTGGTACATGGGACGGCGGATGGGGGGGAGAAGCATGCGTACTATCGATTGACATTGAAAAGGCCTTCGATAGTTTGGTGTGGCCATATCTTTTCAGGGTCTTGAGGGCATTTGGTCTGGGTGACTGATTTGTGGCCTGGACGAAGATTCTGTAAAACCGCTCGACTGTCAGGGTTAGAACGGGGGTAGTGATTTCTGAAGCCTGCAGTGTGGATAGGGGGACGAGACAGGGCTGCCCACTGTCTTCGCTCCTGTTCGCCCTGGCAAATAAATCACTAGCTGTCCATGCACGATCGGGGAGGTGCTACAAGGGCTTAGATGGGATAGGTCAGTCACACTACATCGCTCTATATGCAGACGATCTTTTAATGTTCCTTGCCAATGCTGCTTAAGAGCTGCAGGGTGCCCGAGACTTGCTGGCTAGACTGAAGCAGGTGATGGGGCTCAAAGTTAACTGGAATAGGACGTGTCTATTTCCGTTGCGAGGGGGTAGAGTTGACCCACCTCAGGGGCTAGATATATGATGGAAAAGCAGCTGCTTGCCTTATTTAGGAGTCAGAATTTATCATGAGCCTGCCGACTTATTCGAGGGCAACATAGGGCGTGCATTGAGAGCTACTAGGAGTAATTTTGATTTCTGGGTGACTCTGCCTTTGTCAGTAGTGGGGAGAATGGCGTTGTTAAAGTTGGTAACCCTGCCTCACCTACTTTACTATTTTGGAGCACTACCACTTTGGGTACCTGGGAAATATTTTGCCCAACTAAATACTAAGTTTACAAGTTTTCTGTCGGGTTCAGGGAGGCGCAGAGTGGCGCTGAATTCCATGATGCACCCTAGACAGGAGGGAGGGGTCGCAGCCCCTGACTTTGAGGCATATTACCATGCAGCCCAATTCAAATTGTTCACGCAGTGGATGGCGGGGGGGGGTTGAGGGCAGAGACCGACTAGAGGGGTATGGACCTGAGACTTCACCAATTTGGAGCCATTTGGAGAAGTAAAGTGGGTCCCTCGTACGTGCCTGAGATTCCAGTCTGGCTATGTGAGGCGTTACCGTACGGAGGGGAATGGCAGAGGTTGCGAGACTGGGAACACCTGGGGATTTCCAATATTGGGGATCTCTATGCGGATGGTGTCCTCATACCATTTCAAGACCTCATGGAAAGACATGAACTGCCTGCCCAAGACTTTCTCTTGCATGCGGCATTGGCGGCAGCCATTCACAAACACTGGAAGAAAGGAATGGAGGAGCCACAGACCTTCCACCCCTGTCAGTATGTGGTCACTTCGGCTGGGAAGATCAAGGCTACCTGCCTATATAGGAGAGTAGGGTCTAGAACTCCCTTAGAGGGGCTGCGTATTAGATGGGAGGCAGATCTGGGGACATCTATAGAGGAAAAGTAGTGAGAGATGTTGATGGAGCGGGCATGGAAATGCTCCCGGAACGCGAAATTCCATCGAATACAATTTTATGTGTTTCATCGGGCGTACCTCACTCCTCTCAAAATCAATCAGTGTTTTGGATCCCACACAGCCGGTCCGCTGCATTTTTACACATGCTCTGGGAATGTCCACTGTTACACGGGATTTGGGAGGAGGTCCTGACCAGACTAAAGGAGGTGACAGATAGGGATCTGCAGCTGACCTCAAGAGTTTGCCTGCTACACTGGTTTCCCCATACCGCCCGTAACAAGTCCCTGGTTCAGGCCGGGCCGCTCCCCCAGCGCGTTAGCACACCCTGCTGGCACTGTATCCCCGAGCCTCGCTGCTGCTGCGAGTTCGAGTCCCTCCTCCACCCGCAGGGTCCTGCCTACGCCTCATCCCTGGTGGCACAGTGGTGGGCCTGTAAGTATTTTGTGTGTCTCCACCGTCGTTCATCTTTTTTGTTCGTCTTTTATCTGTTACTGTTACTGTCTCTACTTGTCCTTCTTCGTAGTTTCTGCTCTTCAGTTTGCCCCTGTCTCCATTATCTGCTGCCTGTGTTTGCCAATGTTTTTGTCTGCCTTCTGTGCCCTTCCGTAGTTGCCACTGTGTTTTTGTTTGCCTTCTGTGCCCATTTCTTGTTTTTCGCCACCGCTGTTCTGTACCGCTCACCCCCTCCCGCCGCCCCACGTTTCCTGCTGCTGCGTCCCCTACGGCCCTGCCCCCCCGTGACCCGATTCGTTCCCGCTTCTCCCCTCCCAGCTGCTCCTCCCTCCCTTGTCCCCTCATAATGCAGGCCGCTGCGCGGTCGCGCCGCTGGCACACCAAAGGCGCGCCTAAGGCAAGCCCGTCTGCACCCGTCCGCGCCTGGACCGCGCCCAGCGCCAGAAACCCTGGCCCCCGCCGGAGCCAAGAAACCCGACTGAGATACGACACCGCCACCCTCCACACCCTCAACACCAGCCGATCATCCACCTGCTACCGAGCCACCCCGAAGCGCAACCACGGACCATTCTCCTGCCGAGAATGCAACTTCATCTGCCTCCGGAACTTCACCCCACCCTCAGCACCAGGCAACAACAACCACCTCAAGTGCATCCTGTTCAACACCCGCTCCGTCCACAAGCACGCCGTCGAACTCTGGGACCTCCTCGACTCTACAGCTCCGGACATCGTCTTCCTCACGGAGACCTGGATGAACGCCTCCTCAGTCCCCGACATCACCATAGCCATAGTCCCCGGACGACTACAAGATCACCCGGAAAGACCGCACCAAATAAAACGGAGGAGGAATCGCCATCGTCCACAGGAACACCATCAGCGTCTCAACCAACACAGAGGAAACCCTCACCACCACCAAACACCTACACTTCCAGATCCACACCGACCCAAAGACTACCCTCAGAGGAACCCTCATCTACAGACCCCCGGGCCCACGCACATAATTCAGCGAAGCCATCGCCGACTTCATCAGCCCACACGCTCTCGCCTCCGCAGACTACATCCTCCTAGGGGACCTGTACTTCCACCTGGAGACCTTCAACGATAACAACACCACCACCCTGCTCGACAACCTAGCCAACCTCAGACTCAAACAACTGGTGACCACCCCCACCCACTATGGCGGACACACGCTCTACCCCATCTTCTCCGCCAGCAACCATGTCACCTACAGCTACACCACCGGCCTCCACTGGACCGATCACAGCTGCATCCACTTCACCTTCAAGAAGACTACATCCCACAACCACCCGCAGCAGATCCCCCGCAGAAGCTGGAGAAAAATCACCACCTACCAGCTCACAATGTCACTAAGCCAGAACCCGTCATCCGACACCACTGATCCCAACGCCGCCGCACGCAACCTTGCACAGTGGATCAGCAACTGCGCCAACACCCTCACACCACTGAAGAACCCTCCTGGCAAGCCCGGCAACAGAATAGCCACCTGGTTCACCGACGAACTCAAGGACTCTAAGAAATCCTGCCGAACCCTCGAAAAGACCTGGTGCCGCAAACAGACGGCCAAAAAATATCCAGCTCTCAAGAACACCACCCGCATACACCACCAACTGATCCTCACCACCAAGAGGACTTCTTTCAAGGAGCGCCTAGACAACAACATACACAACAGCAAGGAGTCCTTCAGCATCGTGAAAGAACTCTCCAACCCCAGCGCCAACTCCAGTGACATCCCACCATCGCAAGACCTCTGCGACACCCTCTCCACCTTCTTTCACCGCAAGATCGCTGACATACACGATAGCTTCGGCGCCCAGACTCTGCCATCAGCCACAGAACCATCACCCCCCCACTGCCACCCTCAACACCTGGAACCCCATCAGCATTGAAGACACCACCCACGTCATGAACACCATCCACTCTGGCTCACCGTTCGATCCATGCCCCCACCACATCTTCAACAAAGCAGACGCTGTCATCGCACCCCGCCTCCGGAACATCATCAACAACTCATTCTCGACCGCCACCTTTCCAGAGAGCTGGAAACATGCAGAGATCAACGCTCTACTGAAGAAAGCCACAGCAGACCCTAAGGACCTCAAGAACTTCCGGCCTTTCTCCCTTCTTCCCTTCACGGCGAAAGTCATCAAGAAAACCGTCAACAAACAGCTGACCGCCTGCCTCGAGGCAAATGGCTCCCTCGACCCATCCCAGTCCGGATTCCGCGCCAACCACAGCACCGAGACCGCCCTCATCGCAGCCACCGACGACATCAGGACCCTGCTCGACAACGGGGAAACAGCCGCCCTCATCCTCCTTGACCTCTCAGCTGCCTTCGACACCGTCTGCCACCGCACCCTAGGATCTCCCCTCCACAACACCGGGATCCAAGGAAGAGCCCTGGACTGGATCACATCATTTCTCTCCGGCAGAACCCAGAGAGTCTGCCTCCCTCCCTTCCACTTCGCGTCCACCAAGATCATCTGCGGTGTACCCCAAGACTCCTCGCTCAGCCCGACTCTCTTCAATGTCTACATGAGCCCCCTCGCCCCCATCGTCCGCGCACACAACTTCAACATCATCTCCTATGCCGACGACACCCAGCTGATCCTCTCCCTCACCAAAGGCCCAGCCACTGGCAAGACCAACCTCCAGGAAGGAATGAGGGACGTCGCAAACTGGATGAAGCTCAGCCACCTGAAACTGAACTCGGACAAGACTGAAGTCCTCATCCTGGGACCATCCCCATCCGCCTGGAATGACTCCTGGTGGCCTACCGCGCTGGGCACCGCACCGACACCCACGGACCATGCACGCAACCTGGGATTCATCTTGGACTCCACGCTCACAGTGTCCAAACAAGTCAACGCCACCTCATCCTCATGCTTCAACACCCTGCGCATGCTCCGAAAGATATTCAGATGGATCCCCACCGAAACAAGAAGAACCGTCACCCAAGCCCTCGTCACCAGCCGGTTGGACTACGGGAATGCCCTCTACGCAGGAACCACAGCAAAACTTCAGGGAAGACTCCAGCGCATACAAAACGCCTCCGCTCGGCTCATCCTCGACATCCCTCGCCACAGCTACATATCCGCCCACCTGAGAGACCTCCACTGGCTTCAAGTCAACAAGAGAATCACGTTCAGGCTCCTCACCCATGCACACAAGGCCCTCCACCTCAACAGACGCCTCACGTTCTACACTCTGTCCCGCCAGCTCCGCTCCGCCAGCCTTGTCCTCGCCACCATACCACAGATCCGCAGAACCACCACCGGAGGAAGATCGTTCTCCCACCTGGCCGCCAAGTCCTGGAACTCCCTCCCCGTCCAAATTCGACTGACCCAGGACCACCTCACCTTCAGGAGACACCTCAAGACCTGGCTGTTCGAGCAGTAGCAGCACCTCCCCCCCCCCCCAGCGCCTTGAGACCCTCACAGGTGAGTAGCGCGCTTTACAAATGCTATGATTGATTGATTGATTGAACAAGATCACTAGTAAATTCCTAGATTTAGGATTAGTTCTGGCTAAAAGGGAGATTACTAGTCATTGGAAAGCGGTCACCACCCCTAATACAACGCGATGGTTGCGGGAATTTATAAAGTGGGCGGATTGTGAGGGAATTTTCCGACTACAAATTGCCCGGAGAACCAACAATGACAATTTACTGGAAACGGCTAGGGCTTGGGTAGCGATGGTGGACCTTCTTAAGAGCCCGATTGATGAGGGTGACTAACCTTCTGTGGGCGGGGCACTCACCCTCTAGTCTTGGAAAAGTGCTTCTGGTGCGCAGGTGGGACGGATGTTGGGTGAGGAGATAGATGTGAGAATATTCCCCTAGCTGGTACCCTAATTATTGATATAAGGATTTCAATATGGTGATAGGAATGCCTGTTGGGCGACAAGAGTGATACAGAGGAGAGCGACATGTCTGAGGGGAGGGGGAGATGGGGACAGAGGGGGGAATAGGGAAGGGAGGTGTTGTTGTTTGTAGGGGCCTTAGTAGGGGACGGGAGGAGTTAGAACATGAACAACCTTAGAGAAATGTGGACTTGACCTCGGGACAGAGTTAAAGGTTGTAATGACTTAGATAAATGTACTTTGTGGACAATACTACTGAGGAAGCTGGAGATGCAGACCTGGACGGAGTAGAATGGGTTGCGAATGTGACATACTGTATCTTTGAACAGTTCCAACCCTGCATACCTGAATGTAATATCCAAAAAGAAATATGGAAGCTCATGAGATTTGTTAAGGAAAATTTAATAAAATCTGTATACAAAAACAACAAATATCAGCAAAAGGAATCCAAACATCAGTACAGTTTGGGCACTCAGGCAGGAGTACACGTCCATTACTATGAGGATGGCTTTTCTGTCCCACCATTGCAAGCTGTTTTAACTATTTCTAAATCACAAACAGATCTCAATATCTTTAGCCAATGTTCTCCCACTACCTCTCAAAGAGAGTGGGCATCAGGAATGCATCCACAAGACTGCTAGGGAATGTTTTCAGTGGGAAGCATCCACTTGGGGAAGGGTTGTCCACAATTTTCATCATTTTCTGTCCCCGGGGCAAATCAGATGTATTTTAGGAAACCCAGCAGACACTAGGGCTAAAAATAATAGCTATACCTATGGCCAGCGACCCCTTGCAATGGTTTTTTCCCTCAAAGTAGCAATTTTCTTTTGTCCGTCCCCACCCGGGACAGATTGGCCAATTTTTAGAGTGTTCGGCCCTCCCAGGTTGGGGGAACCCATTAGACATTAGGGATGAAATATAATAACTATGTTTATGGGGAGCAACTCCTTGGGCAAGAGTTGCTCCCCTCAAAGGGGCATTTTTGTAATGTCTGCCCCTATTCATGGCAGATCATATGATTTTTAGGCCAGTCTGCCCCCGAGAGGGTGGGAGCCCCTCTGATTTTTTACTATGATTTTTGCGGGGAGCAGCACCTTGGGAAAAGGTTCCTGCAATTTCTAGTTAAATTCTACCCTCCCTTGGGTAAGATCAATAGTTTTCTATGCCAATCTGCACCTGAGGGGTGGAAGAGTAACAAGACACCAAGGAATTTGTGCCCATATATTTTTTTTATAGGTAACAGATTGGTGGGCATGGGTCGGTCTCATGTAAGTGACATATTTTCTTTTGTTTCCACCCTCCCTGAGAGGTGATTGACCATTTTTTAGGCTTATTTGCCTGCCGGTGGGTGGAAACACACTAAACTCCAGTGATTACATTTGTGTACATGGAGGGAGCTGCCCCTTGGGTATGGGTTGGTTCTATTCAAGAGTGCTATTTTTTTGCCTTCACTTTGTGCCTCCTTTGGGTGTATTACAGCCTTTTTTTTATTCTGCCCTACCCTTTAGAACATTGTGTTTTGTAATGTTGACTGCTTTATTTCTTACCACATGAATTTGTGACCTTAATGGTTTTTTTACTTTTTATTGAATAGCCGCTGTGAAGTGTGTCTCAGACTGGTATTTGGCTGGCTGTGTGTGGACTTGCATTTGGTTGACGTGTGTGGACTAGCATCTGACTGGTGGTGCATGTGGACTGGCATTTTGCTGGTGGTGTTTGTAGGCTGGTGTGTGGTTGGTGGTTGGCTGGGGTGTATGTGGACTGGTGTTTGGCTGGTGATGTGTGCGATGGTGGTTTACTGGCGGTGTGAATCTAGTGGTGGTGACTGATGGTGTGTGTAGTGGTGGCTGGCTGGCTGGCAGTGTGTAAGTAGTGACTTGCTAGTGGTGTGTCTGTAAGTTGATTGATGGTGTAACTGGTCTATCAGCCGTGTGGGCATATGAAAGTGAAGGGCCCTTGAATGGCGCTGTTTTTGTATGTGAATGTTGTAATGTGTTGCCGTAGCAGTCTCAACGGCTCTCTGAGTGTGATGCATGCAAGTTGCGTATATGGTTTCTAAAACGATTGGTGCCTTGTCCTGGCTTTACAGCTCATGGGCTGTGAGTCACAGGTTCAGTATTCTGAAATTTCAATTATTTTATTGGCAGTTATTTCAGCGCTATAATTTATGTGAAACCATTTAAACTTTTCACTCACCCTTTTGCCAAATCCAACCATTATGTGTGCACTTGAGTAATGGATGCTTGTGCAGTAATTTTGATCTTTTCTGACTTTTACTGCCAGGTTGTTCATTGTCTCTAGGGAAAACCTTCCAACTTCAGATATGTTTGTAAAGTAGACAGCAAGGGACTCCAGGGTGGTGTGCCTCACATGGATCCCACAAGGCTTTCTTACCCAGAAATCCTTGCAAGCCTTAAACATTGACTGAAAACAAACATTTTGTTCACATTTCTATGAGTAAAAATACTGGAACCCGCAAAGCCACACATTTCCTACCACACAACCTTCCCACATGCCTCCTGATAAAAATAGTACTATCACCTGTGCGGGTGTGGCTAGTGCCCTTGACAAGACAGGTTCAAAAACCCAAAGTGTCAATATCAACGAAAGGGTTAGCTGCGGTTTTTTGGCCTGGGCTCGGAGGCCACTCTGGGAAACCTACGAAATCCAAACATTTCTGAAAATTTGTCACATAAGGGAGTCCAGGGTGGTTTGACTGGATCGAGTGCATGTGAGAGGAATAGATCAAGCCAGGGTCAAAGAGAATCCCAGCGAGTGCAGGTTTGCTAGCGCTTCTGGGTAAGAATTCCTGTTGAGAGCCACACAAGTCATGCCATTCTAGCCTCCCTTGTGTGTCTAATTTTCAGAAATGCATGGGTCTAGTAGGTTTTCCTGGATGGTTGCTGAGCTAGTGCCCAAAATCCACATCTACCCTCATGGATCTGTGTGGATTCTGCTGGGTGAAACATGATGTCACAGGTGCTAGGCCCAACCACACAAGTGGGATACTGTTGTTATCAGGAGACATGTGGGAACACAGAATAGTAGTACACTCGTTATTACCAATTGATTTCTCTGCATGTGTGGCTTACAAATTTAAGCCAGTGTCCAAGAAAGAAACATTTGCAAAATACCCTCTAAATCACGTGATAGATCTGAGGTGTACAAATAACCACTATTCTTAAACTCAATGTCTTGTGTACATTTCAAAAATACATAGGTTTCCTTCATACCCCTTTTTCATTCTTTTTATTTTCCTATATTTATTGCTGCATAGCCAGGACACAATGGAAAACCATTGAAAAGCTGCATTTGTTCGCCCTGGGTACCATTAGATTCTTGGAGAAACTATATATCCAAATGATAAGAATGGTCTAGTGGACATAAAGTTATGGTGCTTATGTAGATCGAGCATAGTGATAAGACGCTACAAATGAAAATGTAGTCACAAAAGGATGTTTTTTCCAGTTTTCTAATTTTGCCACACAAAAGAACCCTTGCTGAATTCGGAACTTTGCATACTTTTAAAAAATGTGTATATTTCTTGGATCACCTATTGGTTTTGCACCAGTTTAAGCCACACTGAAAGTAGGTTGAAACCACAAAAATTAGGAAAACTGGCCTATATCCGGGAAGAATGAAAAACCCTTGGTAAACTTTTTTTGTTTTTTGATACAACTGTGCTTGTTCCTGAAATGGGGACTATGGTAGTCCAAGCACAGCCAACCTTTGGCTAACAAAACAGACAGTTTCTTGTGCATCACTTGTTTCCCCATTTAAAAATAAATAAATAAAGAAGTTATATTTTAGTTAGTTTCTTAGTCCCCTCCAGGGGGATCTGTAATCCCTGGGCACCTTTAGAATCCCAAGGATTTGGGGACAAAATGGACACAAATTTGGCATGTATATCTTAAGTGGTAAAAAGTTATGAAGCCATAAGCATGTAATACACCAAATAGCAACAAAATGACTTAGTATTTTTGGGGTCAAATACTTAGGAACTAAGGAATTAATCTTGACACAAAAATCATATATTACAATAAAGTATCTTTGTTGTGCTTCAATGTCTGTAAATTGAACTATATTACAATTTGGTAAAAGGTCGTAACACTGAGGGCCCTATTATGACTTTGGTGGTGTCACAGCAGTGGGAATCAACGCCAGGACCCCGCTGCCACACTGCCAAGGGAGATCTTCCCTTGGATTTTTGTCATTTCATTTTTTAGAAAGTAAGTGGGATACTGTTAAAAAGGTAGGTTAATTTTGGCAGAACTGACATTTTGATCAAATTAACCCTACCATAAATAGTAAGTGGTAGATGTTTCCATCTGGCCAAATCCTTACCTATTCCCTTCATCACTCGCTTCAGATTAACCTGTGGGATCTCAGCAATTTTCTGTACAATTAATATCCCTAAGTATTTTATTTCTGAGGAAACTCTGCCCCCCCATTAATCCATATTTCAACACATTACCTCAGTTTTTTCTAGGTTTACTTGATACCCTGGGAGTAAGGGGAGTTGTTCTAATCTTGCCAGTGTTCGTGTTGCATCTGAGGTATATACTACCAGGTCATCTGCATATAATGCTATTTTACTGTGGGCCGGGAGTTGGTATATGGTAATGATCTTATCGTCCACCCTTAATTTATGTGCCAGAGGTTCCATATATATATCAAAAAGAAGGGGGGACAGGGGACAACCCTGTCTCGTCCCCCTCCTAATTTCGAATCCTCTTGTTAATACCCCATTCAGTAGAATTTTCGCCGTGGGCGGTTCATATAGTTTCTGTACTGCACCAATAAAGTTGGAACTAAAACCCATTGTATCCAATGCGGCCCACAGAAATGACCAGCGAACCCGGTCAAACGACTTGGCGGCATCTATTGTGATCACCGCCAAAGGAATTGATCTTTCGACGGCTAATCTACTGTTCCGATTAATGTAAGTGTCAGATCTTGTATCTGTCTCTTGGGGACAAATCCTTTCTGGTCAGGGTGTATCAGTTGTGGTGCCACCTTTGCTAACTGCCTTGCCAGTATCCCTGTATATATTTTCAAATCCACATTTGATAAAGGTATTGGGCGATACGAGTCAGGGTTTGTCGGGTCCTTAGCAGGTTTTAAGATTAACATAATATTAGCCTCGTTCCAAGAATTTGGGATTTTTTCCCCCTCCCTATATATATTAAAAAGAAGCGTCAGTTCTGTGACGATCTCTTCTATTAGAACGTTATAAACTTCAGCCGGAATTGAATCCGCACCTGACGCTTTTCCGTTCTTCATATGCTTTATTTGATCCCTTATTTCTACCTCGGAGAACGGGAAATCCAACCAGTTCCTCCCTTCTGCTGTTAAAGCTGGCAGCCCAGTGTTTCTCAACCAACTCTTTAAAGCCTCTACATCTGGTTGTCCTGGCTCAGAATAGAGTTCTGTAAACAATGTTACCATTCTTTCCTGCATTAGGTCCTCCGTATTGGATATTTCCCCCTCGAAAGTTATAACCAACTCTCTGATTTGATTTCTTTCCCTTTCTGCCCTTGCCTTCCAGGCTAAAAGGGCCCCTGCTTTTTCCCCATATTCAAAGTGTTGCTTACAACTCGCCTCCCACCTTTCCCTACTCTTCGTCTCTAATTTCAACCTATAGCTTATTCTAGCTTCATCTACTTTTTTACTATCTCATCATCTGAAAATGCATCCTGCTGCACTATCCTTTCCAGGGCCTCTATTTCCTTTTCCAATTCTTGCAATTCCGCTAGTTCCCCTTTGGTTTTATATGCAGCCTGGTTTTGTAATACCCCCCTAAGATATGCCTTGTAAGTGTCCCAAATAGTACTTATTGGAGCTGAGTTGTAATTCATTATAAAAAATTCCTCAGTTTTTTCCTTCATGTTGGCAGTAACTCTTTGATCTAACGAAATTGCCCTCTTCAGGGTGCATCTACCCCCTTTCCTTACAGCAATCCCTTCCAATATGATACTGACCATACTATAGTCCGATATATGTCCTGGGGATATATAGACATCTTTTATTTTCCCCGCCCATTGTCTATCCACAGTATATAATCTAACCGAGAGAAGGAGTGGTACTTCTTACTGTGAAAGGTAGAGGCTCTTTTACCCTTTTTTAAGTGTCTCCATGCATCAACCATTCCTAGCTCCATAAGCATCTGTTTTAGAGCCTGTCTTGTTTTTGCGGTTTGTGCCTGTGTCCCCCTTCTAATCTTCGAATTGTCCACTGCTGGATCTAACAATGTATTAAGATCTCCTCCTATCACTATAGGCAATGATTTATCAGCTATACTCATATGCAGATCCACTAAGTATTGGGGGTCGTCTAAATTTGGGCCATAAAAACCAACACATATAAACGCTATGCCTGAACAGTCGAGCATTGCCATTACCCATCTCCCTGAATTGTCCGTACTTGAGGCTTTTAGCTCCACCCCTGATCCCTTCCTTACTAATATAGCGACCCCCTTTGTATAGTCAAGTTGATTAGATGTTATATAACTTCCTATCCAATTACATTTAGAAAACACCCCTCTACTCTCATCTGCTGTTATGTGTGTTTCCTGTATAATACTTATTTGAGCTTTTGAGGCTTCTAAGTGGCCCATTACTATCCGTTGTCTTCTTTTTGATCTTAGTCCGTTCACATTCCATGTTATAATTTTTATTTCCTTATCTACTCCTACCATTATTCTTTATAACAGTGCCTGTTATAAAAAAAAGGGTTTTGATTTCTCGGCAGCCAGTTGGACCCATATAGGCTATATGTTATCTCTGATCTGTCTAATAAGGATTTATTTTGTATTGTATCCCACTGCAGCCCACTCCGTACGACCTTGCTCCCCCCTGGGAACCCTCCCCATATTTCTAGGCTTAGAGCCCTTTATTCGAACCGTCGGAGGGAGATGCTCAGTCAAAAGAAATAAAATACATTGTGCCTCTCTCCTACCCCCCCACTCTCCAACCCCCAAAAATGTGAGCGTTAATTATATTTTCACATATTTAAGTATGCTTATGTGCATGTGTACTATAAAGCTAACTTACAATATCTAATCTCCTCCCTTCTTAACCTTTATTATTCGCTACTGTGATATTTTATACATATCTACATCTTATCCAATGAGACCCATAACATTGACAGGATTATTATTTTGATGGCTCTCCTCCCCTAATTGTGGTTATTAGTCTATCTGCTTCCTCAAATGATCTTATATTGCTCATTTGATTGTTCCACATTACCTTCACTGTGACCGGGAATTTTAGCTGAGCTTTGGCTCCTAGTTTATTCAGTTCCCCCATCTTATTCCCCAGCTCCCACTGTCTCTGGGAGGTGGTATTGCATATGTCTGATCTGATGGTGAACTGAGTATCTTGAAATAGATAGGGGCCATTTTTTAATGCAGACGTCAGGATAGCCTCTTTAACCATATAGGAGAGGAAATGTATGAGGATCTTCCTTGGCTTAAGGCGCTGAGGGGTTCTCTTAAAGGGGTCTCTGTGTACCCTCTGTATTTCTATATTTAGATTTATATCCGATCTACCCTTCAAGACTGTCTCAGATAACATCTTTATCATATAGTCTTTAAGGTTTGGGCCTTCAACTGCCTCTGGTATATTCAAGATCCTCAAATTATTTTTTCGGGAGTGATCTTCTAACCTCTCCAGGTCGTCCCTGAGACTCATATTCTCTTTTGTTAGAGCTTCTACTCCCTTGGTATTCTTTAGCACCTCACTCTTCAGGGCGCTGAATTCTTCTTCCAGATTACCTGTACGAAGAGCCACGTCATCCAGTTTTTGGGCAAGTGCTGAGCATGATGCCTGTATGTTGGCCTGATTTGCCTCAGACACCTCATACCGCCTTCTCAGCTCCTTTTTCATTTCCATTAAAATGGTAGCTAATGTTGCCCCTGAGTTTTCTGGGAGCGTTATCTGTGGCTCCACTGTGACTGCCTCTGACTCTAGTGAAATCCCAGGGTCTACTTGCAGCCCTAACTCTCCTACTCGGCATGCCTGCTCTCCTTCGCCAGGGTCCTTCCCTTGTAGGGCTTCAAATCTGTTCTGAGTTACGATTTGAAAGTGCAGTGCGATGGTACCCCCATCTTGAGCTTCTTTATTTTGTTGTTGTATCTCTCCACCCTTCAGGGATTTACCAGAGCTCGCCATGACCACTGTGTTCTCCCCACTCTGTCCATTCTGCTGAGCACCACCAGACGCCATATCCTGCGACACCATCCTATAATATGCTTTTAAGGAGGGGGTTATCTTCCTTAAGGGGGCTGAGACCTTTACATTCCCTCCCCTCGGGCTCTTTCCCTGGTTCTTTTTTAGTTTCCCAACTTTTGTAGGCTTAGTGAAGGGTTTACTAACAGGGATATGCTCTTCTGCGGTGCTAGGAGTAGTAGTGCAACTTGAATGTACGCCTTTAAGGCAGTCCACAACTCCAGGGGCACGCGTATGGAGGCTATGCCTCGTGATTGACTCAGGACGAGCCACCGAGCCCCCACCGGTTCTTACCTTCAGGTGGGAGCATAATCTCCTCCTCCATGAAGGGTGGGACTCCAATTACCCCGTCTCTCTTCCAGCGCAGGCCACAGTTCTCTATGAAACCACTTATCCTTAAGGAGCCGGAATTCCAATAATGGCAGTACGAATCTAGTGCAGCATTGAGACTTGTGTTTCCTCTCCTGCTTGTGCACGCGCCCCTCTCAGCCTCCGTACTGCTGCTCCAGCCTCACACCACGTCGTACTAAGCATGCTCCGCCCCAGCTGTCCTGTATTACCCGGAAGCTCCACCATGCCCTTCAGTCCTCGGCTTCTCGTCTTCTTTCTCCCTTCACTGGGTACAAAGACACGGACACAGCAGCTCCAAGAGCTCAAAACAGCTCAAAACAGGTACTTTTAGTTGGAAGGGGGGTGAGAAGCGAGGGAGGGGGGGAGGCACAAGGTCTATAGCAGCATCTCCTCTCCGGCGGTCCGCTTCAGTTTACCTCGCGGCTGCCATGTTCCCTCTCCAACCTTGCCCCCAATGCAACAAGCACTACTCCCCCTGTTAATGTTGATAACATATTTTGTAATCAAATTTCAGACAAACTTCTTATGTTAAATGAAGAATATGTTATCTTTCGAGGTGACTGTAACCAAATTCTTGACCCTATATTAGACAGGCATGCATCTGTGAAATTTTCTAATACCAAGTTGCACTCACAATTCACCTCCACCATACGCCGTAAGGCTTTAGTTGATATTTGGAGACTTTGTAATCCTGATTTACAAGAATATACTTTCTATTCTCCCCCTCACAATTCACAATCCAGAATAGATTATTTCTTTTTCAGTAAACATTTGACTCAATTTGTCTCTCAAGCTGAGATTAGATCTATACTAATATCGGACCGTGTTCCAGTTAGTGTAGATTTGGATTTATTACCTTTTTCCCCTACTGCTGGTAGATGGAGATTTAATAACTCATTATTATTAGATCCTAATTTCACAAGCCAATTCACCTCTTTTGCTTCTGAGTTCTTTTCCTTTATTCTACTCCTGATTCTTCTCCTGTGATGATTTGGGATTCTTTTAAGGCTGCGGCTAGAGGTTTTATCATTAATTTTGTTTCACGGAAAAAAAGGTTTTTTGAAGCTAAAACAGCTCAGTTATTAACCAAGATTAAACATCTTGAATACTGTTATTACTGCTCTAATTCTGAAACATCATTAAAAAATTTAATTGATGCAAAAATATCTTTTAATAAATCTACTACAGAAGCTGCATCTTCTTATCTTCTAAAAAGCAGCGCTCGTTATTATGGTGGTCAAAATAAAATGGGTAAACTTCTTGCTAATTACTTGAAGATTCGCCGTGAACGGACAAAAATAGAATCCATACATAATGATGTAGGCATTTCGCTTTTTAAAGATGACGATATTCTAAAGGAGTTTGTTTCATTTTATAAAAATGTGTACACACCAGAACACCAACTTTCTTTGGAGGCTCTTTCTTCTTTCTTCCAATCGATAAATTCCCCTACCCCACATGATTCTGATTTTACCTCATTAGTAGCTGACATCACGCTATCCGAGATTAAAGATGCTGTGTCCGTATTAAAAAGAGGGAAAGCTCCTGGTCTGGATGGATTTACTATTGAATTTTATGCTCACTTCGCATCCTTATTACTTCCTCACCTTTTATGACTTTATCACTCTTTTATTAAGGATGGTTATTCTTCCGGGTCTTTTCAGGAAGCCATGATTTGTTTAATCCCCAAAGAAAATAAAGATCCTGCTTTCTGTAAAAATTATCGCCCAATCTCCCTAGTTAATTTAGATTATAAGATTTTTGCTAAGATTCTAGCCACCTGTATTGATTCCATCTTACCTAACCTTATTGGTCCAGAACAATCAAGTTTTATTAAAGGTCGTTTGTCTTCAGATAACTATAGAGTTTTCTTTAACATTTTAAGTAAGGCCTCTTCGCTCGGCTATCCCATTGCTGCGACTGCACTGGATGCTGAAAAAGCATTTGATAGGATAGGCTGGGACTTCATGTTCCATGCCCTTAAATGGATTGGGTTCCCTTCTAAAATGATTTCTTTTATCTCTTTTCTTTATTCTGGTCCTAAAGCTTCTATTTTTATTAATGGAAAAATCTCTGATTATTTTTCACTTTCTAGAGGTGTTCGTCAAGGATGTCCTCTATCTCCTCTTTTATTTATAATTGCACTAGCTTACCCATCGCGCGTTGCTGCGATCTCCGAAGAAAGGAAATTCAAGGAAACTCGTTATGATTACATTCAATTTACATTGTGTCATTTTTATTGAAACTTATTCATTTTAATATGGAAAACATTTCAAAGTGTTGTTTTAGTTCTATTTATTTATTCGAGTGCTTGTGGATACACGATTTTTTGTTTTTCCGTCTGGTGCGTCCATCAGTATTCGAAGGATTATGAGGGTCCTGAGGGGGGGGTGATATTTAAAAAAAATGTATGCCAGAAACCTTCGTGGGAGTGTACTCAACAACTTCCCAAAGTTTCCTGGCGATCGAATGAATGCTGTTTTAATTCTATTTATTTATTCTAGTGCTTGTGGATGCATGATTTTTTGTTTTTCCGTCTTGTGCGTTCATCAGTATTTGAAAGATTATGAGGGCACTGGGGGCCCGATATTTTTAAAAAAATTATGCCAGAAACCTTTGCGGGAGTGTACTCAACAACTTCCCAAAGTTTCCTGGCAATCGTTTTAATGGTGTTTCAATTCTATTTATTTATTCGAGTGCTTGTGGATACAGGATTTTTCGTTTTTCCATCTTGTGCGTACATCAGTATTTGAAAGATTATGAGGGCCCTGGGGGCCCGATATTTAAAACATTTTTATGCCAGAAACCTTTGCGGGAGTGTACTCAACAACTTCCCAAAGTTTCATGGCGATCAGATGAATGGTGTTTTAATTCTATTTATTTATCAGAGTGCTTGTGGATACACGATTTTTTGTTTTTCCGTCTGGTGCGTGCATCAGTATTCGGAAGATTATGAGGGTCCTGGGGGGCCGATATTTAAAAAAATGTTATGCCAGAAACCTTCGTGGAAGTGTACTCAACAACTTCCCAAAGTTTCATGGTGATCGGAGGAATGGTGTAGTAAGGCATAAAGGACAAACAGACAGACAGACATACATTAGTTTTTATATATATAGATTAGAGCCTTTTTTAACGGAAATCAGGTTGGACGATGGAATTAGTGGTTTTAAACTTGACAATTCTCAGGTTAAATTGTCTGTTTATGCCGATGACATTCTGTTATATTGCTCCAACCCCTCTTCTTCTCTTCCAGCCTTTCTTTCTCAAGTTGATACTTTTTCTCAATTATCCAGTTATCGTCTTAATTCGATAAATGTGAGGTTCTTCCATTAAATATTCTATGTCAAAAACAAGACTTTGTCTCCACTGGGTTTTCCTGGAAAACCTCTAAAATAAAATACTTAGGTTTGTGGTTCTCTCCTACTATTTCAGAAACCTTAAAAGAAAATGTTGATGTTCTTACTAAAAATTTATCTGCATCTATTGACAGATGGCACCCTCTTTTTCTTTCATGGTGGGGTCGCTTAGACTCTATTAAGAGGATGCTTTCTCCGTTAATTCTCTATATGTTGTCTATGATCTCAGTCCATATCCCGGGTTTTTATTTTAAAAGAATTGACTCTGTTAAATAAATTCCTTTGGAAAAACAAAATTCCTAGAATAGCGCTCAATGCTATTAAAGCTGACAAAAACTCGGGCGGTCTCATGTTTCCTGATTTTAAATCTTATCATTATGCCTTTTCTCTCAGACAATCCTCACGTTGGCTTTCTCTTGATCAATGTGTCCATCCGCCCATTTGGTTGAATATCAAAAAATTCTTTATAGCTTCATTTCAATTTCAAGAACGTCTTGCCTTTACTAATACTATCTCTTCTTTTCGCTCTCAAGTTGTTTCCCATACACGCACATTATTGATGCCACTACTTCCATCCTCTTATCCTTCATCTTCCTCGTTAGATCAGCAAACTATTTGGCATAATCACCTTTTACGCATTAAAGGCCGTACTATTTATTGGAAATCTTGGAGACTCAAGGGTCTACCATGGATCTCTCAATTAGTATTAAATAATAGTCTGTTACCCTTTTCAGAACTCCAATTAAAATATTCCTTATCCTCTGCTTGTAAGTCTCAATATGACTCACTCCTTCCTCCTCTTATACAATATCTTCTTTCCTTACCGCCTAATCTTAATACACCTTCCAAATGCTCCAATCTTTTTCCTTTATTATCTGCTAACTCCTCAGCTTCCTCTTTATATCGAAATTTGTTTTTCTCATTTGTCAGGAATACGGGGAAGGCTAAATTGGCTTGGGAAAAAGATCTTGCAGAATGTTGGTCTATCCCTTTTTGGGACAAATTATGGCTGAAAATTCATAAAACATCGAGAGCAGTGAACACTTCCCAGACTCTTTATTTTATTTACAAACGCCTTTTTCTAACCCCCTTGAAGTTAGCCTCTTTTTCTGCAGAATATTCTTCATCCTGTTGGTCATGTGCAGCGATTTCAGCTGATTTAAAACATATGTTCTTTAAATGCCCTTCCCTGTCCTCTTTTTGGTCCTTAGTCTAGTCCGAAATTAATAAAATGTTCAACACCCAAATTCCTTTTTCCATATGCAACATCTTTTTAGGCTCCTTATCACTCTCTTGGCCTCACCCATCTCCCAACCCTTCATTAATTGACTTGTTATTAGCAATAGCCCTTCCTTTCATAACTTCTAATTGGAAACAAACTGACAAAGTTACCTTCAGAGCTTGGTGGAATGCTGTTTGCTTTCATCATAGATTGGATACCTGCAATGTTTCTCCCATATCCCTCTCCAGTAAAAGGGATCTTTTATGGCTTCCTTTAGCCACTTATCCAACTGATATTGCTACAGAATCCACAAATATAGTTAATAATCCTGATGAAGTTAGAAAACCTCCATAAATTGTTTGTTGTCGTCTTCATCTTAGCTCTAGTTATACTTTTTAGATATTGCTCCTTTCCTTTTTTTCTCAATTATTATATTTTGTTTACTTAAGCTTTATAGATCTTTAATTAGTTCTGTTATATGAAGTAGAGGTTCAGGTTCTCATACACTTTTACTATTACTGCTATTTCACAATGATATTGTAATAAGAACTTTATTTTCCCTTCTCCCCCCCTCTCCCTCTCTCCCTCCTTATTTTTATATATCATTATAGGTTTTTTGTTTTGTTTTAAACTTGCATTTATAACATGCATACTATGTGACTACTTCTATATGATGTTACTTCCTTTGTATGCAAATATATCTTCTTATCAATAAACTTTAAACTTAAAAAAAAATACTTCCCACTTTATTGCTTTTAAAGCCCAACATCCTGCTCATAAAATTATTATAACAAAAAGATACAAGCAATTTAAATTCAAATAATATATATTGAAACACAACATACAAAAAATACACTAAAACAACATAAATGTGAATTGTATAACACACAACAATATTTTATACACAATATTATGTTGTTTAATATTCTGATCCCGGTGATATTTTCAGCCACATATTTTTGAAATCACAATATTTAAGACTTGATATTTATTTCTCACTATATTTTTTCAGCTATAGTTTTTCGTGACACCACTATACAGAAATAACTTTGCGCATTCTTGGTCACAGCTAAACGTTAAATCTTCTGCATACTTCATCATAGCGACTATTTTATAATCAGTTGCAAAAGAAACAATTGATGGATGGAATGCTGGACAATGCAAACGTTTACCCCCAGTCACAAGGATCTGGGCTACATCCATCATTCTTTTGCTTACCACACCGCCCCAGTTTGGACCCAGCCATATGCAAAGCAGCCTTGGCCCTGTTCCTTGTGGGAACAGTGCAGCCCAAACTGCCAAGCCAGGTCCTCCCTGGACCGGAAACGAGCATCCTGGGACCGGTTTCAGAGCATCACACTTCAGCAGCCAGGCTAGCTTGAATCCAGTAGTGTGGTGAGCATGAGACCCACATCTGGGCATACCCTTCCCACTTAGGGTAACATATGCAAAGATCTCTGTACTTAGGTCAATGTATGACATTGTTCTGCATTCTGTCCATCAATTGTTCTTTTTGCATTTGTCACCTCGAGTGGGACGGGTATGCCCAGATGTGGGTCCTATGCTCTCCATGCCACTGGAGTCAAGCTATCCTGGCTGATTTGGACTGAAAGCCCGAAACCGGTCCTAGGATGCTTGTTTCCAGCCCGGGAGGACTTGGCCCGGCAGTTCGGGCTGGACTGTTCCCTTTGGGCGCAAGGTCAGGAGTGATTTGCATATGGCTGAGGCCATACTGGAATGGCATGGTGAACAACAAATCGATGGATTTAGGCCCAGATCTCTGTACTGGGGTGAATGTATTACACTGTTCTGCATTCTGTCCATCAATTGTTGTTTTTGCATTTGTCACCCCGAGTGGGATGGTTATGCCCAGACGTGGGTTCCGTGCTTTCTATGCCACTGGACTCAAGCTATCCTTGCTGATTAGGGCTGAAAGCTCGAAACCGGTCCAAGGATGCTGATTTCCAATCCAGGGAGGACCTGTCCTGGCACTTCGGGTTGGACTATTCCCATTGGGGGCAGGGTTAAGAGTGATATGCATCTGGGTCCGAACTGGAATGGCATGGTTAGCAAAAAAACAATGGATTTAGGCCCTGATCGCTGTATTGGGGTGAATATATGACATTGTTCTGCATTCTGTCCATCACCTGTTCTTTTTGCATGGGTCCGTGCTCTCCATGCCACTGGAGTCAAGCTATCCTGGCTGATGAGGGCTGAAAGCCCAAAACTGGTCCTATGATGCTTGTTTCCAGTCCAGGGAGGACCTGGCCTGGCAGATCGGGCTGGACGGTTCCTTTTGGGCCAGAGTCAAGACTCATTTGCATATGGCTGTGTCCAAACTGAAAGGGCGAGCAATAAAACGATGGATTTATGCTCAGATCTCTGTACTGGGGTGAATGTATAACATTGTTCTCCATTCTGCTCATCAATTGTTCTTTTTGCATATTTTATTATCAGGGCCACTATAATTATACGATTGTGCGGCTGTGGGCAAGTTTCTCATAATTATACATTTGCCACATAATCTATCATCTGCTGCATAATTTGCAGATTTTGACAAAAAAATTGTTTCTAGCTCAAACGGTTCAAAAGTTACTAAAAATGTAGAGGGACATGCTGCTGCAAAGTGGAATGCCGTTTATAAAGCTTGTTGCTTATTGCTATATTATGGTGTTTAGCTAGTACTAATCAGATGCAACCAGTGCCCAATGTTACCAAGTGTAAAAATTATGAAGAAATAGTGCAATACTATTACAAATGTGCTACATTGTGCCACATAATTTGGCTTTTCTTGTTGCATAACTCAACCCTGCCACCTAATTTGTCCCTGTCCTGCAGCATCATTCCAGTGGACCTGCCTATAATGTGTAGCTGAAAGACATGCATGATATTTCAAGATATGAAACAATAATTTACAAGCTAAAAGATCAGAAGATGAGGACCCCTCTTATCGGATGACTTTTGATAAGAGATTGTAAGACTGCCCAGAAAGAAGGTTGTGGCTGTGAGAGAGATGGGAAGGGACAGGGACAAGAAATGAGTTAGTTGATATTGATTGGTTAAGAAAGGAATAATTGAATAATTCTAAACCTGTAGGATTGAGACTTTGGGGAATATAATTTACTCCTTGTGACTGGTTGTATTATGTGTAATGACTTGATTTACAAAAGTAGACATTAAGGATATGTTGTTATTCAGTAAAGAATTAGGTAACATAAAAAACTGAATACAATCAATTCACTTAAACTATCAATATAATTCACAACTGTCACTGTGTGTGACTATTTTGTGGAGAGTGCTAGAAAAACCAAACAAAAGCACTCACTGTTGGCTCTCACAGCATCTGGTATTGCTCTCACTACTTTTCACTTGCTTAAGATCTTTCCATATGTTTGAAACCCATGTCTGTGTGGCTAATTCTCCACAAGATATTCCAGCCTGCTGAATACCGTCCATATTGGTATAAGGTTTGTCGGGGACAACAGATGAAACAAGCATTTGCAATGTAATAGGTCTCGCATTTACACGAGTTTAAGCTATTGGCATTGTAAATGGCAAAGCGTTTTATTTATGTTTTAAAAAGCAAAACGTAAATAAAAGGCATTGTCATTTATAATGCCAATAGCTCAAACTTGCGTAAATGCAAGACCTATTGCATTACAAATGCAAGACTTAACGGGCGGCTGGGCGAGAGTGGGGAGAGAAGTCAAAGAGAGCGGACGGGGGTATGGGGAGGGAGAATGCACAGACAACGGAAGGGAGGGTGGGGGGGTAAACCAGGCATGACAACGGCAGGGAGGGGGGTGAATGGTGACCACAGACAACGGGAGCGGGTAGGAAAAAAGGAAACGCCGACAACGGCATGGGGCGGGAGGATGGTGAACACGGGCAACGGGAGGGGGTCGGGAACGAAGTAAAGCACACCAGGAATTTAAAAAAATAGTACATGTATTGTTTTACAACCAAGTAACAGGGCCAGTAGCCATGGGGTGATACAAATGACGACATGGGCGTACTAAGGAGGGACTAACAAGTCTTTTAAGGAATCAGACACCAGCATTTACGAAAGGCAAAGACACAAGCCAATGAAAAATGTGGGCGGGGCTTCTCCTCCATACTCTACCTACAACAGATCGCCAGAGCAGCTTTTGAGCGCTGGCTCAGTCTCGTCATAAAAACTATGGTCAGGTGCATAACGCAGGCCCCTGTAGCGCCCTAGAGGGGTCTCCCTTCAGGGATCCCTATTCATTCTAAAGCCTATGGATAGTGGTAATATTTGGGAGTCTCAGGGGCACCTAATTTGCTTCTGCTGTGGGGACCCTCGTTTTTCGTTATACTGCCAGATTCTGTCTCTACCTATTGGAAATTAAGTACCTTAATGCATCATTTGGAGGCTATGAATGGTCGAATATATTTCATTCGATGTTAATTTTTCAGAAATTAAATGAAATGCATCTTACTGTGCAATCCTATGACATTACCCTTTATCCTCATTCAAGTATGTAAACGTTCAGAAACAAGATGTGTACACATTAGTCAGAATAGACACAAAGATTAAAGATGCTCTCAGAGTCTTTTTCAGGTGTCTCTCCTGCAACTTACAGTTTTATTTCACTTGAAAAGAATTCCAGCGGCAGAAAGCATTACTCATTTTATGAAAGTTATTCTTGGCTGTAAAACAGAATACAACATTTTTTCCTACAAACGCTTGAGTGTTTTCTTTTTAATACTTTGGTATGCTCTCTTTGGTATTTTACGTTCGGTCTCATGTTTTGGCCTGCGCTTTAAGATCTAGCTGTGCTGAGCACAACCTTGCTCGTTAACAAAATGTAAAACTGTTTCATAAACTGCATTTCACCCTAGTAACAAATTGAACCGACAAGAGACAATTTATAAATAATAAATTTAAACGCATTGGTTTAACAAGTTTAGCTTGAATTTATTTTAATGTGTACACTGAACTCTCTAACGTTTTATGTCAAATATTTTCGAATGACATCACATAAATGAGAATCAAGCTGTAAGAAGTTCAAATTCCTTGAACTTTCTACCACCAACACCCCCCCCAACCTCACTCAACATGTCATGTAAAACGCACCCAGTTGGCATCGTGCCATTATCCTGTATCTCCTTCAGTGTCAATATCTTCTTCTTCCTCTCCTTTACATACGAGAAGCCAATAGGTTTAACTGTTTCATAAGTGTAAGTAATTATTCAATGTATTGTGAATTTGTGTGTGTGGGTGAGTGGATGGGTAAGCAGGTGGCTGTAATTACGAGTCTACGGTTAGAAGGATTAGTGAGTTCAGAGATGGGTGAATGTGTCAGTGACATAGTGTAAGGATAAGTGTAGGAAGAGTGAGTTTACAGATGGATAAGTAGTTGAATACATGAGTTCACTGATGGTTGGCAGGATGAATTGGCCAATGCACAAAGGAACTTATGGATGAGTATATGGACAGATGCAGAACATGAATACCAAATCTACATGGTGAAATCCCAGGTAGCAGTAAGAATAGAGTTATAAGACATCTAAAAAATAGAATTATTATGCAAGGCATTAAACTAGGGATGGCCACCATCATTTGCTGAAAACCAGAGAATGTATTTGTAAAGATTTAGCAAATTTAGGTAAGTGAAAGCATTACACAGAGCGTGAGCACCATTAATCCAAGAGTCCTTACAATATGTTGGGGCTCACTGCCATCCCGGACGGCTACAAGATCATTCGAAAGGACCGCATCAACTAAACGGGAGGAGGGATAGCCATCATCCATAGGAACACCATCCGTATCACGACCAATTCTGACGATAACCTCGCTACTGCAGAACACCTTCACTTCCAGATCCACACCGACCCCAAGACCACACTCAGAGGCACCCTCATCTACAGACCTCCAGGACCCCGCACACATTTCAGCGAAGACATCACTGACTTCATCAGCCCTCATGCCCTCCCCTCCGAGAACTACATCCTACTGGGAGACCTCAACTTCCACCTGGAAAAGAATAACGACAACAACACCACCACCCTTCTGGACAACCTGGCCAATCTAGGACTCAAACAACTTGTTGACACGCCTACCCACATCGCCGGACACACGCTCGACCCAATCTTCACCTCAAGCAAACACATCTCCTTCGACCACACCACAACTCTCCACTGGACGGACCACAGCTGCGTACACTTCAACTACAAAAAGACCACGACCCACAACCCCCCACAATCTATCCCCCGAAGAAATTGGAACAAAATCACCACCGCCCAGCTCTCCTCTTCGCTTCACCTAAACCCTCCTGTCAAAACATCGGACCCAAACCAAGCAGCCACCAACCTCACACAATGGATCACCCTCAGCGCTGACGAACTAGCACCTCTGAAAAACCGTAAAATCAAGCAAGGTAGCAAAAAAGCCCCCTGGTTCAACGATGACCTTCAGAAATCCAAGAAGCTCTACCGCACCCTCGAGAAAGCCTGGAGAAAAAACCCAACCACTGACAACCTGGCCATCTTCAAGAACGCCACCCGCAAACACCACCAACTGATCCGATCCACCAAGAAATCAGCACTCAAAGATCGACTTGACAACAACGCCCAAAACAGCAAGGAACTATTCAACATCGTAAAAGATTTTACCAACCCCACCGCAGACACCAACGACATCACTCCATCCCAAGACCTTTGCGACTCATTATCCTCATTCTTCCACAACAAAATCGCCGACATACATAACAGCTTTGAAAACCAGTCAGAAGAACAATCAACTCCACCCACCCCCGAACAAAAACAGCATCCTAACAACCTTTGCGCCTGGAACCCAATCACCACTGAAGACACCATCCGCCTGATGAACTCCATCCACTCAGGATCGCCAACCGACCCTTGCCCCCACCACATCTTCAACAAAGCAGACTCCATCATTGCACCCCATCTCCGCGATGTCATCAACTGTTCCTTCAACACCGCCACCTTCCCGGAAATCTGGAAACATGCCGAACTCAGCGCCCTTCTGAAGAAACCCACAGCGGACCCCTCTGAACTTAAGAACTACCGCCCATCTCGTTCCTCCCATTCCCTGCCAAAGTCATCGAGAAAGGCGTCAACAATCAGCTCGCCGCCTTCCTCGAATCCAACAAATCCCTCGACCCCTCACAGTCCGGATTCCGAGCCAAAACAGCACCGAAACCGCCCTCATCGCAGCTACAGACGACATCCGAACGCTTCTGGACAACGGAGAAACAGCTGCCCTCATCCTACTTGACCTCTCCGCCGCCTTCGACACTGTCTGTCATAACACCCTTATACAACGCCTCAGCAACGTCGGAATACAAGGAAAAGCCTTGGACTGGATCATCTCATTCCTCGCCGGAAGAACCCAGAGAGTCCGCCTCCCCCCATTCAATTCAAAGGCCACCGAAGTCATCTGCGGCGTACCACAAGGATCTTCCCTCAGTCCCACCCTCTTCAACGTTTACATGAGTCCCCTCGCATCCATCGCGCGGCAACACAACCTCAACATCATCTCCTATGCAGACGACACCCAACTGATCCTCTCTCTCACCAAAGACCCAAACACCGCCAAAACCAATCTACATGAAGGAATGAAAGAAGTAGCCGAATGGATGAAGAACAGCCGCTTAAAACTGAACTCAGACAAAACAGAAGTCCTCATCTTAGGATCATACCCCTCTGCCTGGGATGACTCATGGTGGCCACCGGCCCTGGGTACAGCTCCCATACCTACAGACCACGCTCGTAACCTGGGCTTCATCTTGGACTCCTCCCTCTCGATGACCAGACAAGTCAATGCCGTCTCATCATCATGCTTCAACATCCTACGCATGCTCAAAAAAATCTTCCGTTGGATCCCCACCGAAACAAGAGAGACGGTCACTCACGCACTGGTCACAAGCCGACTGGATTACGGAAATACCCTTTACGCCAGAACCACAGCCAAACTACAGAAAAAAACTCCAACGCATCCAAAACGCCTCAGCCAGACTCATACTGGACATCCCCCGTCAAGCTCACATTTCCGGTCACCTGAAAGACCTCCACTGGCTCCCCGTAAACAAGAGAATAACGTTCCGTCTCCTCACCCATGCACACAAGGCCTTCTACGACCTAGGACCCGAATGCCTCAACACGCGTCTTTCCTTCTACACCCCCTCCCGACAACTACGATCATCCAATCAAGCCCTCGCCGCAATTCCGCGCATCCATAGATCCACCATGGGGGGAAGATCCTTCTCTTACTTAGCAGCCAAAACCTGGAACTCTCTCCCCTCCCACCTCCGCTTTACACAGAACCACCTCTCCTTCAGAAAGCAGCTAAAAACCTGGTTATTCGATAGGTAAAGCACCCCCCCCTTCAAGCGCCTTGAGACCCTCTGGGTGAGTAGTGCGCTATACAAATCTCTGAACTTGAACTTGAACTGCCATTACCCCCAAGTCCCTCCAGTCCTCGCCCCATTCATTAATTTTGGAGATAACCATCTCCCTGATAGAAAAAAGAACAGAGGAATGCTGGAACCCCCACCCTACCCCCTCCCACTGGGAGTACATAACCAGTAGCTATCCAGCATTCCGCCTGTTCTTTTTTCTGTTCGCCGACAGGAATGTGATGAAGTGCTGGGTGCTGCTCCTGCTGGAGGCAGTGGCTATCTTCAGTGGAGTCCCCTTCTGGCTGCTAGGCTGTCCTGGATGGAAGTTTTCTGCTGTGCTTCCCAGCCTGCTGGGCTTGAAGGGAGGGGCAGTTGTGGCCGGTTGGCCATTTGCGGCTGGTGCACCAGCCCTCCCGGACGGTGCCGGGTTGCAAGGGCACATCTTCCTGGTGGATGGGCCGATTGGACGATGTGCTAAGGAAGCTGCTTGGCGACACAAGGCTATGCGGGTGATGCCCCTGGAATGCCTGATTGCCGGTGGGACAATTTTGCTTCTGCCCAGGAGCTCTGATGTTTGGTGTATGCCTATGCTGACTGTTGAGGCAGTTGTTATTTGATTTAATTGAATTTTACAGGAGGTGCATTGGGTCGTTATGCCACAACCCTATCAACCAACAAACTTACATTCACCAACTTAGGACAATAATACCGCTTATTAGTCAGTTCAGGATTTTCTGTTCTTTCGACATTCATTTGCGGTCCTGTGCATATACTGACATTCAGTCCCTACTGAAACCTACCAACCATCCAACCCACTACTACCCCCGCCCACCCCACCTACCGGACGTGTCACATCTAGGTCGGGAACATATAGTAGACCAGTGTCCCAAGCAGGGTGCCACCGCTGATTGAAGTAGCACTATAGGGGATCACATTACATCCAGGCAAAAGAGGGCCGCTCACAGTAGTTTGCCTCCATGCCTCAAAAAAAACCTCCCTCTCTTGCAGCCTAAGTTGAGTCTGCTGTGGAACACCTGTGGAGTCTGCGTCCTCAGCGTCTTCCGGGGATTTGAGCACCACGACTAGCACTTCCCAAGCACTCGCCGCTTCTAGTGCTCTCACACTCGCTGTCCTCCTGGCTATCTGCTGTCTGATCACCCTTCACACTCTGCCCATTTAAGGAGTTCTGCCTTCCATCTTGCTATGCTTGGGCAATGTTTAGCTTTCCAATGGATGGTTATATCCCTTTTGGCCAGTAATAAAAACAAATCTAAAAACTTACTTGTGATCTTGTTCTTGGACGTGTGGGGGAACCAGTGTAAAATGCAATGTTTCTGGGTTATCTTCACTTTCCTGTCAGTGAGATCGGTCAGTAATGTTGTTATCTCCCCCCAGTAACTGTCCAGGAATGGGCAAGTCCGCAACATATGTTTGAAATCTGTGCCATCAGTACTGCAGTGTGGGTTAGCTGCGGTTTGGGCTGGGAAATACTTATTGAGCTTTTCCGGGGTAAGCTGGTGAGGCAGTTCTTATGGCAGGCATTGAAGTCAGGAGTCTGCCGGCCCCAGGGGTGAGTGCTGCTATGCGATTTTTCTTTCTCCCTTCGTTTCTGCAGTTTGCTGCAGTGGGGCCGGGACTGTAGTGTATGGTGTGACATGAAGTCCTTGGCTTTCTTTGCCCGGGCATCTGTTTTCAATAGCAATGTCTCAGCCTCCTGTGTCACTGGTCCCTTTGTGGCCGGGGTTTGAGTCCCAGCTGTGGTGGCTGGGTCAGTTCACATTTTTCGCCTGGTGCTTGGTCTTGGCGATATTATTATGGTCCATTGGTGTTCCTTCCCAAATTCAGGTGAGTTTCCACACTCTTGAGGCTTGGGCTTGGAAGCAGGGTATGGTGCCCCTGGTGTCTCAAGTCCCTCCTCCTCTTGGGCTTGTGTCCCTCTGCCAGCGGCTCTTTGTCGGTGGTCCTCATTTTGGTCATGGTGCCTTGATATGATTTGGTGGTCCTTTGCTGCATGTTCTTAGACTCTTCCTGGGCTTTTGGTTGTCGTGCCATTGCTGGGTCTGCCAGGGTCCAGTTTCCGGACTGTCCCTCTTCCAGCCTCTCATCTCTCAGTAGGTTGTGCAGCTGTGTGGTGTGTGCCCTCTGGACTCGGTCTTCCTTGCGTTGTGGTGTCACCACTGGAGTGCCGGTCTGGGGCGTTGATTTCTGTCTCTGTTTTCTGTGGTCTCCGTGTTCCGGTTTGGGCCCTCTTTGGCCTGTGCAGTTTGTGTTGGCTCTGCGGTCTCTGCCTGTGTCTTCTGGTTTGGGTCCTTCCTGGTTCGGGGGAGGGCTTGCATCCAGGGGGTATGTCCAGCACTGGTTTTGGGGGCCTTGGGGTCACCTTTTGGGTGCTTGTCAGTGGGCCTTTCTGGCTTCCCTTTCTCTTCTTGGCTTCTTGCTTGGGTGAGGATGGTCTGGACCCCGAGTGGTCCAGTGGTTCTGTGTCTGGCATGGCTGGGGCCTGGGTCAGCCTGCCTGCCCTTGTCTTTGGCCTTCCTCTGCACCTGCCTTCCATTGGCTGAGGAGTTGGCGTCCCACTAAAACAGTAACATTAAATCTAACTTTACCAGTAAAGAGGGTTTATTATTACCATTCCAAAGATATGAAACTTGATGCAGCTACTCCTTTTTAATCCGGAATTTAAGTTTAAAAATGCCTATGAGAGGAGTAGGCCTCACAGTAATGAAAAACAAATTCAGCTAATTGTGACTACCAGGACATATAAAACTTAAAAGTACTTGTACTACCTCTTAGTTGCACAGCAGCCTGCCCTTAGGACTACCTGGGGCCTACCTTAGAGGTGACCTATGTGTAATGTCAAGAGGTTTTAAATGCCAAGTCGAAGTGGCAGTAAACTGCACATGCAGTCCTTTCAATGGCAGGCCTCAGACTGGTTTGAAAGGCTACTTGTGTGGGTGGCAAACCAGTGCTGCAGATGCACTAGTAAAAATAACAAATAATGGACGGACTGATGAACAATGCAAAGCATTCACCTCTAGTCATAAAGATCTGGGTTTAATCCATTGCTTTTTTGGCTTGCCACACCAGTTTGCACCCAGCCATAATCAAATCAGTCTGGGTCTGCTCCTCATGGGAATCAATCAATCACTCAATCAGAGAATTTGTAAAGCGCGCTACTTACCCATGAGGGTCTCAAGGCTCTGCTGCTACTGCTCGAAGAGCCAGGTCTTGAGGAGCCTTCGGGGAGGGTGTTCCAGGTTTTTGCGGCGAGGAAGGAGAAGGATCTGCCGCCGGAGGTCGTTCGTTGGATGCGCGGGACGGCGGCAAGGGCCAGGCTGGCAGATTGGAGCTGGGGGGCGGGGGTGTAGAAGTTGAGTCTGTCGTTCAGGTACGCTGGTCCGGTGTTGTGGACTGCTTTGTGTGCATGGGTGAGGAGTTTGAAGGTGATCCCCTTGTTGATGGGGAGCCAGTGCAGGTCTCTGAGGTGGTGGGAGATGTGGCTGGGGCGGGGGACATTGAGGATCAGTCGGGCTGAGGCGTTCTGAATGCGTTGTAGTTGTCGCAGGTGTTTGGCCGGGATTCCTGCATAGAGTGAGTTGCCGTAGTCTAGCCTGCTGCTGACGAGGGCTTGGGTCACTGTTCTTCTTGTTTAGGTCGGGATCCTCTTGTAGATCCTGCGAAGCATGCAGATGGTATTGTAGCAGGAGGAGGAGATGGCGTTGACCTGCTTAGACATGAAGAGGGAGGAGTTGAGGATGAATCCTAGGTTGCGTGCGTGGTTTGTGGATGTTGGAGCTGCTCACAGTGCGGTCGGCCACCAGGAGTTGTCCCAAGCAGAAGGGGTGGAACATAGGATGAGGACCTCCTTCTTGTCGGAGTTTAGTTTCAGCCGGCTGTTCCTCATCCAATCGGGCGATGACCTTCATTCCCTCGTGGAGGTTGGTTTTGGTGGTGTGCGGGTCCTCGGTGAGGGAGAGGATGAGCTGGGTGTCGTCGGCATAGGAGATGATGTTTAGGTTGTGCTGGTGGGCCACTTGTGCGAGGGGGGCCATGTAGACATTGAACAGGGTCAGGCTGAGGGATGAGCCCTGTTATACGCCGCAGATGATGTTGGTGGCTTCTGATTGGAAGGGCGGGAGGCGGACTCTCTGGGTTCTGCCGGAGAGGAAGGACGTGGTCCAGACCAGGGCCTTCTTTTGGATTTCGGCTTCTTGGAGGCGTGTTCTTAGTGTGTGTTGGCAGACCGTATCGAAAGCGGCTGACAGGTCCAGGAGGATGAGGGCTGAGGTTTCGCCGTTGTTTAGCTGGCCCCTGATGTCGTCAGTGGTGGCGATAAGGGCAGTCTCGGTGCTGTGGTTGTGTCTGAATCCGGACTGGGATGGGTCTAGGATGCTGTTGTCCTCGAGGTGGCGGGTCAGCTGCATGTTGGCGATTTTCTCGATGACCTTCGCCGGGAAGGGGAGCAGGGAGATGGGCCAGAAGTTCTTGAGGTCTTTGGGGTCCGTCTTGGGTTTCTTGAGGAGGGCGTTGATTTTGGCGTGCTTCCAGTTTTCCGGGAATGTCGCTGTGTCGAAGGAGATGTTGATGATCTTTCGTAGATGGGGTGCGATGGTTGCGTCAGCTTTGTTGAAAATGTGGTGTGGGCAGGGGTCTGATGGCGATCCAGAGTTGATGGAGTTCATGACCTTGGGTGTCTCTTCGTCATTGACGTGGGACCAGGAGGTCAGCTGGTTGGTGCAGGTGGTGATCAGGGTGTGGTCTGTTGCGGACAGGCGGAAGAGGAGTTGAAGCTGTCGTGGATATCGGTGATCTTGCGATGGAAGAAGGTGGCCAGTGAGTCGCACAGATCCTGCGAGGGCGGGATGTCATTGGTTTTGGCACTGGGGTTGGAGAGTTCCTTTACTATGTTGAAAAGTTCTTTGCTGTTGTGTGCCCTGTTATCCAGTCGGGCTTTGAAGGACGATCTCTTGGCTGTTCTGATGAGGTGGTGATGTCTGCGGATGGTGTTCTTGTGGGCTGCGTGGCTGTCTGGTGCGCGGTCGTGGAGCCATTTTTTCTCCAGCTTCCGGCATGTTCGTTTGGAGATCTGGAGTTCTTCGGTGAACCAGGCGGCTTTCTTGCCGGGGTGATAGATGGAGGGTTTCTTGATCGGGGCGAGGGTGTTGGCGCAGTCCTTCATCCATTGTCTGAAGTTCCGGGCAGCGGCGTCTTTGTCGGTGGGGTCAGTGGGTGGGTTCTGGGAGAGGGTGGAGGTCAGCTGGTCTTCGGTGACTTTGCTCCAGCAGATGCGAGGCAGCTGTTGGGTGCGGTGGTGTGTGGTTGGTTTCTTGAAGGTGAAGTGGACGCATCGGTGGTCAGTCCAGTGGAATTCGGTGGTGTGGTTGAAGGTGAGGTGTGTGCTTGTGGAGAAGACTGGGTCGAGCGTGTGGCTGGCGGCATGGGTGGGTTCGGTGACGAGTTGTCGGAGGCCGAGGTTGGCAAGGTTGGCGATCAGGGCAGTGGAGTTGGCGTCGTTGTTGCTCTCGAGGTGGAAGTTCAGGTCCCCGAGGAGGATGTTGTCCGTGGAGGCGAGTGCGTGGGTGCTGGCGAGGTCGGCAGTGGATTCACTGAACTGAGCCTGGTGTCTGTAGATGAGTGTTCCTCTGAGGGTGGTGTTGGGGTCGGTGTGAATCTGGAAGTGAAGGTGTTTGGCGGAGTTGAGGGAGTCGTCTGCGAGGGTGTGGACCTGGAGGGTGGACTTGTGGACGATGGCTATACCTCCTCCCATCCCGTTGGTGCGGTCTCTGCGGGAGATCTTGTAGCCGTCCGGGATGGCTATGGCGATGTCATGTGCCGAGGAGTCGTTCCACCAGGTCTCAGTCAGGAAGGCAACGTCTGGAGCGGTGGTGGTGAGCAGGTCCCAGAGCTCGACGGCGTGCTTTCGTGCGGAGCGGGTGTTGAGGAGTATGCACCGAAGGTGGTTGGATCCATTCCTTGGGCTTTTGGAGGTTCTGTCGCAAATGAAGTTGCAGGTATGGCAGGAGAAGGGTCCGTGGGTGCGTTTCGGGGCGGCCTGGAAGCAGCGGTGGTCTTGGCCGGTGTTGAGAGCGTGGAGAGTGTTGGCTTTGTATCGGATTTTGGCGCTGTGGTGTGTGCGGGGTCCAGGGGTTCTGGCGCTGGGCGCAGTCCAGGCGCAGACGGGCGCAGACGGGCTTGCCTTTGGTGCACCAGCGGCACGTCCGCTACGCGTGTCCGATGCTCGTCCGGGCAGCGGTCGCCATATGAGGTGTGGAGGGAGGGAGGAGCAGCTGGGAGGCGGGAACGGGGCGGCGAGGTGGCATGGCCATGGGGACAGCGGCGGGTCAAGAGAGCAGAGAAAGGGGGTGGCGGGGGCAGGTGGGCTACAACGGCTTTGGCAGACTGAAAAACAAACAAAATACAAAATACAAACAGGCAGGAGGGAGACAAAACAGAACTCAGATCACAGCCAGAATGGCGGCAGGGGAGCGACTCGGCCCTTAGCAGGGTCGGAGGTCAGAGGGAACAGTCCAGCCTGTGGCAAAAGCAGGAACCCATTCAGCTATCCACATAACATACAGATCTGTTATCTGCATGGTACAAGTTCTTTGCAGCAGGCATGTTAACCCTTTGCACTACTTTATGGCAAGTCAAAAGCGCCCCTAGACAAAACTCCATCTTTCTCTCTAGCAGGAACATTAACCACAAGAGTATTCTTTAAATTTTCAATGTTGCCTGAAAACCGGGTGCACCAGGAACCAGGAAGGTGTTTTTAAATTGTAAGTTATTGCTAAACACAGCGAACCCCCTGAGGTCAGCGCTCACTCCCTAGGTCAGCTCCCACTGTGGTCACACCAGCCGCACTGCTGTAAAGCCTGCCCTGGTGACGCTCCAGCCTGTCAGTGGAGAAAGCCGACGTTTTCCATGCTAGTGTACTGAGTGCCACCTTCCCAAAGGGCACCCTGTGGAAGACTGAGATCCGGAGTGTAGCACCAGGTCCAGAGCTGGCAAGTAAGTGAGGCCCTGCAAGCAGTAGCATAGATATCAATATTGCAACAGGTGCAGTGGCACCATTGCCAGGGATGGGAAAAGCCCATCTCATTGCAAGTACTGGCTTTTTTTTACTGCAAAATCAGGGGATTGTGGTCCATTTTCCTTGCTTGCATTAGGACCTGTGAAGTACCTATGGAGCTCTTACTATGCTTCTGCTTGGCAGGTTGAATAAGGTGCAGTGCCCAAGGATGCTTGATATCCAATATGGCTGCTAGTGTGACCTAAATTCAAAAGTGCATAAATAACCACTGTTTCTAAACTTACGGCCAGATTCATCAATGTCCCGTTTTGCGAGTCTTTAATAGCGATTATTAAGGAATCGCTATTAAAGACAAGCAAAATGGGATTCATGTAGAAAACGCAAAAAAAATGTGATTTCTACAGCTTCCTTATTTGCGATTAGCAATTTGCTAATCGCAAATAAGGATGCGATTTCAAGGGTGCCAGGGGTGTCCAAAGGACACCCTGTAGCACCCCTGAAATGAAAATGTAGACTGATGTTGCGCACACACATGTCCAAAGGACATGTGTGTGTGTAACATACAACTTAGAAAAATGCACTAAAGTGCATTTTTCAAAGTTTTCGCTATTTACCACGAAGTCAGACTTCGCGGTAAATAGCGGCCAAAAATTGCGAATTCGCAATTCTAAAATGGTACATGAATTGCATTTAAGGAATCTCAAATAGAGATTCCTTAAATGCAATTCCTCATAACATAGCGATTTTGCATTTTGCGATTTTTGCATTTGGGATGATGAATCCCAAATGCAAAAATTGCGCTCGCAAAGGGCCAGATTCTCAGAATCTGGCCCTTTGCGAGCCGATTTTCCTTTGATGAATCTGGCTGTTAGTATATTCTGCAAATTTCAGAAATGCATAGCTTTCCTTCATACAGTGACAGCCGGCATGGCTCGCGGGTGTTGAGGCAGGTGAGAAGGGGCACAATGTTAAATAAAAAAAACTCATTCATTTACCTTGCCGCTGGGTGCAGCATCTCCACTCCTGCTCTCATTGACTCCAGGAAACACAGCCAGGCTCCCTTGACCAGTCACAGCACTGCAATGCAGTGTTGTAATTGGTAAGCACCCAGGCTCCCCAGGCTCCCCTGGTTTGGCGTTCAGACAGGGACTAGGGGCCTGAGCAGTTCTCCATGCACGCTGTAATGCGCATGACTGTTTTGGGCGGCCTGAGAGGGCCGACCAAACAGTCATTGCACACGTAGAAGGGTTCTAACACTCCTCCCCTGTGGTGCAGCCCCGCCCCGCCCCCTCATGCAAAGATGCCAGAGCTGGAGGACAATATTAAATGAAAATAACATTATATTATTATCATTTTTATTTTGCCTTTTTTTTACTGCTTCAAGGCAGAGGGGCGACGGGCCTCCACCTTAGCGGAGGAGCCGTTCCTGCCTTCATACCCATTTTTAGATCATTATATTTTACAACATTAATTGGTGTACGGTCTAAACAAAATGAAAAATCATCATAATTTGCAACTTAGCTGTTGGCTCTGGGTATTGCATATTTATGGAGAGCCTACAAATCCAACCTACCCCCCAACCAGAAGGGTCTATCGAATGTAACTGTATAATACTTTTGTAACTCGGCCGTCGTGACAAAAAGTAACAGATGAAAACATTTTCACCAATGGCTATTTTTTCCTAATCATTTTCATTTTCATTTTTTTTTTATTTCAATGAGATGTTTCTATTATAAACCTTATAATTGTCTCTAATTTCAGAAATGTATAGCTTTCTGAGATTACCCATGAGTTTCACACCTGTTTCCAACATAATCTGCAAGTATGTTGAAACCACAGAATTTGGAATAAATGGACTATCTCTGAGAAAAATTCAAAAACCATAGTATAAAATAGTTTGTGATACAACTCTGATTGTTTGTGAAACGTGGAAAGTTCTGATCCTAGTGCAGCAAAGCTTTTATTGATGCCATTTTAGAAAAAATAAATATGCTCTCTTACGCAGCAGTTTTCCCCATTTTTCCCCAAAAAACAAACAATTTCTATATTTTGGCTGTTCTTGGTTACCTCTAGGAGAATCCACAAGCTCTGGTTAACTTTACAGTATGCAGAATGTTGGGGAAAAAGATGCAAATTGGGCATGGATGTCTTTTGTGGAAAAACGTTATCAAGTATTAAGAGTAAATTACCCCAAACAGCCAAAAAAGAGGGCTTAGCATCAGGGGAAGGAGGAACGCCGGAACAGTCAAGTAGTTAAATCACCTGAGTTCAAGTATAAATACCTTTTTTTGTTTAA
Organism: Lissotriton helveticus; assembly: GCF_964261635.1. Taxonomy (NCBI): domain Eukaryota; kingdom Metazoa; phylum Chordata; class Amphibia; order Caudata; family Salamandridae; genus Lissotriton; species Lissotriton helveticus. The sequence goes on from NC_136067.1 coordinate 1,536,768,699, forward strand.
CATTTTTAACATGCAGTACTTCTTCCCCCCTTTCAACAACTGGCCCGAATTTCGAAATACAACTGTCCTTTGCAACTTCTCTGATGTACCTATTCACTCAATACGGTGCATAATTCAGTCACCTTTTTAGGTCGAGGTATTATCCGGTCTGCCGAAGGCAGAACCGGAAGTACCGAGATTTAATGTTGCTTAGTGTGGACTATTTGTCCCGCCTCTGTTTTTGCCTCTCTCCCATTGGCTGGCTTCCTAAATGGAGGCCAGCCATTGGAGGAGAGAGCTGTCCCTCCAAATAGCCTCCGTCTTTTTCGGATTTGGGGGCGTACATTTTGCTCTTCTTTCACCAGTGACGTCACCCGTCACTCAGAACAACAAAACACACGCCCCCGAATGCGAAAATTACCATGCTTTCTCCGAGGCATTTCTGCTTTGCCTCGGAGAAAGACGGTGGTGGTTTCCAGAGCTGCTCTGCTCGTCCCCCCTCCCTCCACCAGCAGCTCTCCTCTGTCCCGCTCCCCCCCCTCCCTCCACCCGCAGCTCTCCTCTGTCCGGCTCCCCCCCTCCCTCCGCAGCTCTCCTCTGTCCGGCTCCCCCTCCCTCCGCAGCTCTCCTCTGTCCGGCTCCCCCCTCCCTCCGCAGCTCTCCTCTGTCCGGCTCCTCCCCCTCCCTCCGCCCGCAGCTCTCCTCCGTCCCGCTCCCCCCTCCCTCCGCCCGCAGCTCTCCTCTGTCACGCACCCCCTCCCTCCGCCCGCAGCTCTCCTCTTTCGTGCTCCCCCCTCCCTCTGCCTGCAGCTCTCCTCTGTCCCGCTCCCCCCCTCCCTCCGCCCGCAGCTCTCCTCTGTCCGGCTCCCCCCCTCCCTCCACAGCTCTCCTCTGTCCGGCTCCCCCCCTCCCTCCGCAACTCTCCTCTGTCCGGCTCCCCCCCTCCCTCCGCAGCTCTCCTCTGTCCGGCTCCCCCCTCCCTCTGCCCGCAGCTCTCCTCCGTCCCGCTCCCCCTCTCCCTCCGCCCGCAGCTCTCCTCTGTCGCGCTCCCCCCTCCCTCCGCCCGCAGCTCTCCTCTGTCCCGCTCCCCCCCTCCGTCCGCCCGCAGCTCTCCTCTGCCCGGCTCCCCCCCTCCCTCCACAGCTCTCCTCTGTCCGGCTCCCCCCTCCCTCCGCAGCTCTCCTCTGTCCGGCTCCCCCCCTCCCTCCGCAGCTCTCCTCTGTCCGGCTCCCCCCCTCCCTCCGCAGCCCTCCTCTGTCCAGCTCCCCCCCTCCCTCCGCCCGCAGCTCTCCTCCGTCCCGCTCCCCCCCCTCCCTCCGCCCACAGCTCTCCTCTGTCGCGCTCCCCCCCTCCCTCCGCCCGCAGCTCTCCTCCGTCCCGCTCCGGAGAGGGGTCGTTGGTTGGCGATGTGCCGCTGTCCCTGGCTTTACCCCCCAGCCTCACACTTGCTCTTTTCATGTCGTATCTGCTGTATTTTGCTTTGTCATGTTGAGGGTCTGTGTGGCCCTAGGTCCCTCCAGGTGTCCCCTGTCAGGTGTGACAGTTACTAAACCTGCTCAGGTCACCATATGCTGGTAGCTGCAGTCCTTTATGCATAGGAAAATAATAGGTCGAGTGACACTACAAGTACCAGCATGCAACGCGAACAAAGATGTCCGGTCTGTCAGAAGTTCCCGTTTCGAAACATTCCAGTCTTGGAGCACTGGGGTTAAGGTGATACAAGAGGTGACTAGAAGGACAGACTGAAAACCAGGCTATAAAGATTGTGTGACCTGGCATACATTTAAAGACCATCACTCTAAATGTGACGTAAGTAATTACATAGTGGCAGATGTCTCTGAATGAAAGACTTAGCCCCTCCTGTTTCCAAAGCCTTTTATTTCAATTATTCCAATAAAAGGGATCAACATTTGAAGAATTAAGACCGGACCAACCCTGCCTGACATACTTGACGCAGTGCACCCTTGGGTTTGCAGTTCACCGTGTAATACGGCAGGCAGGTAAACGCCTTAGAAGTGAGACCGCACAGCTGGAAAGGGTGTGAGCTGAGACATTCTAAACCACCAGACCTGTAGGGTGGAATCTCGTCAAAGATTGGCTCCGCCTTTCATCACCGTGAGGTCATCGAAAGCAGCACTTTTATTTGCGTCAGTCGTGTTGTGAAACCCAGATATGTTCATGTCTGTTTCCTCCTGTTCTGAGCCCAGCTGTGCACGGGGCGAGGTTCAAGCAGCAGGACGTGCTGGCACCGTGTACGTCATGGGAGGATGGACACGGCTTCCTTTAACGTAACATGTGTATTTTGTAAATCGCACGCTCATTCAGAAGGGTATCTTGACGCTGATTAACAGATGTTTTATTGTTACCCAACTCAATGGTACTCATTTCATCGGCCTCCGAAGGATGAAAGGCTGAGTGGACCCGCCGGGATTGAACCCACGCCCCTCCAGTGGACGCATTAGTCTCACTGAGCCACCAGGCCCAGCTCCCATAGGTGCGGCAGGTGCAGTGGCACCGGGGCCCAGAGGCAAACCATGGTTATTGTTGCATTTCACGATACAACCAGCGGCCGGGGCGCTTCCTTGCTCTGGGGCGCCGGACACACTGGCATTGCCCCTGCTTGGAACGGGCCTCCTTCGTACACCTCGTCTGTCCGGCACTGGAGTCCTCGCCTCGAGGATTCTGTCCACTTCTTGGTGCACGAGCCGAGCTAGATCTGATATGCAGTAGTGACAAAGTCGTACGCCCACTATCACAAGATACGGCCTAGTCTGGGCGCTGGGATTTCAGAGCGGGTTTATCGGCCTCAAACTCTGCCGCTGAAGCCCCTCCAGGGTCTGGGGTTCAGGGTCAGACGGCGGGGCCTCTGTTTACACGCCGCTTTCACTGCCTCCCAGACTCCCCTGCACACCCCCAGAGGCCGTGCAGGGGATACCAGGATGGTACAAGGTCACAGACGATGCCCTCGGGTACAGCCTGGCATGCGGACTGATGGCAATACCTTCATTTTACTGCTTTTGTTGCAGAAAAGTGTGTGTGGGGGGGGCTGATATTTTGGAATAGGGCAGCTCTCTCTTAGCTTCTGTGGATGCCTGCTCTGCCCTTCTGTGCCAACAACGAACCCCCAATGCCCTTCAGATGACCTCTGACCCCATCAGTACCCAGAGTACACAGGGCGGTCTAGCTTGTACCCAGTTACCTGATAATTCCTGGAAGGTTTGTTGGCTGTAATATGGCTCGGCAGACAGCTGTTACCGCACAAAACAAGGGGTTTGAGACACTTTCTTAACGGGGATGACGTTGTTGCTGTGAATTAGTGTTTTTTCTAAACATAAAAATGGCGAGATCGAAAATGTGGACTTATTTATGTGAGTGGATTATTAAGCGCCAAAAACCATGAGCAGGTACCTTCGTGGCGCCAAGACAAGGAGAAGAGGATAAGTAAGGATAGGCAAGGGTGGAAGTGGGGGTCTGTGACAGCCTGGTTCTAGATCGCTTCAGGTGGGCGGGGGCCTGTGGCCTGCCTATTTCTAGATCGCTTCAGTTGGCCTATGGAGGGTGTGTGTGCTTCAGCTGGCCTTTGGGGGCGGGGGTCAGCTTGGTTCTGGATCGCTTCAGGTGGCTGGGAGCCTGTGTGCTGCCTGGTTGTAGATCGCTCCAGGTGGTGGGGGCCTGGTTCTAGATCGCTTCAGGTGGCCTATGGAGGGTGTGTGTGGGCTGCCTGGTTCTTTCACTCATTCATCCATCCACCCTTCACCCAGCCTTCCATCCTTTCACTCTTCCATTCCTCCGAACACCCTTTCACTCATTCACCCATCCTTTTATTCACCCATCCATTCTTTCACTTGTCAATAAATCCCGACTTTCATCCATACATCCTCCCTTTCATTCATCCATTGACTCTCTCACTCATCCATTCTTACAGCCATTCTTTCACTCATCTATCTTTACACTAATCCTTTTAATCATCCATCCATCGATACTTTCAATCATCCACCCTTTCACTCAGTCCATCCATCCACCCATTCATTCTATCCATCAATCCATCTATCTGTCCATCTGCCGCTTTACTCATCCATCAATCCTTCAACACATCCATTCTTACGTTCTTCCTCCCACCCTTTCATGCAGTCCATCCAGCCACCCTTTTACTCATCCAACAATTCCATCACAGTGAGTGCAGAGTAGTGAGTGCAGAGTAGTGAGTGCAGAGTGCAGAGTAGTGAGTGCAGAGTGCAGAGTAGTGAGTGCAGAGTAGTGAGTGCAGAGTAGTGAGTGCAGAGTAGTGAGTGCTGTTGAGTGCAGAGTAGTGAGTGCTTTTGAGTGCAGAGTGCTGTGTGCTGTTGAGTGCAGAGTGCTGTGTGCTGTTGAGTGCAGAGTGCTGTGTGCTGTTGAGTGCAGAGTGCTGTGTATTGGCAATGTAAATGACAATGCCATTTATTTATGATTTAAAGAAAAAAAAAAGAAATGTCATGAGCAATGCCAATAGCTCTACCTTTAATGATGCCGAGACCATTGCATTGTAAATGCTTGTTATTATGTATGGATTGACAACTCAGCTGTCGTCTGATCTTATGTAATCAACAGAAAGAGCTGTTAGACGCACTACTAAGAGAGAATCATTGGCTTTGCCCAAATATTGGTTAACATGAGTACAGCATTAGATTGGGAGGCGGTTGTGTGCTCGCTCCAAAAGAGTGTTTGTATTGCTGTTCTTTTGCCCCTGAAGAGTTTCTCTTTCTTAACAAGGGGAAACCTTGCATAAAGACGTAATTCTATTTGCAGAGACAGTTTTCTCGCTGTATTGCCACATGAGGTGGCAGCAGTATGGCAAACTGAGACGGCCAAGGCCTGATGCATGCCCGTCGTGGTCACCCAGTTGTAATATGACCAGGACATTAACGTCATGATGAAATACCCACCCCTGGTGAGAATAAATAATTTTGCAATTGTTGATGGCAAATGACAAAATGTTGAATGGACAAAACATGCAGTGGAGTATTGCAACTATTGCAGTATATAATGGCCTTCTATAATGAAGAACTCATGTTCTATTCCATTATGTGTGGACTTCGGCCTGTTTATGAGTCTAAGAAGTGTTCATCCCTTGCCTATGTTTATGCAAATGATGTGTGCTTGGGCCTGTGTAGTGGTATTCCCTCCTTGCACTTGCATCATTCACATTAAGGTATTGATACAAAAAACAACTCGGGGGATATCCAATTCAGTGGGTCTCTTCACCACCCCGCATCCCAAAGTACCTGTACAGTACCAGCCATCAGGCTCCAGGACTGTGCCACAGGAAGCTGCTAGCTCTGAAGCACCAGACAATGAACATCTTCTGGCTAGACCAGCGGAGTTGTCTCTTACCTCAGAGGTTGTTTCAGGCTTCTGTGTTAGACTCCTTAACTGCTGGTGTATATCAGATGAACACTGATAAAAAACAACTTGTTTTGTAAATATTGTCACAAAATACAGTTCCATTGGGTGAAGATTTTTTATTTTCACTCCAACCTGGCAGTTTTTTTATTTTAAACAATATTTAGGTCACAATACTTTTGAGAAACAATAATTAGTCCTAGATGTTCTAGTGCCATACACTTACCCGTTTCTCAATCAGTGAGCCGGGACTCTGGGGGACAAATGCAAAAAAGAACAATTGATGGACAGAATGCAGAACAATGTCATACATTCACCCCAGTACAGAGATCTGGGCCTAAATCCATATTTTTTTTGCTCACCATACCATTTATTTTTGGACCCATCCATTTGCAAATCAGTCTTGACCCTGCCCCCAATGGGAACAGTCCAGACCGAACTGCCAGGCCAGGTCCTCCCTGGACTGGAAACAAGCATTCTAGGACCGGTTTTGGGCTTTCAGCCCTCATTAGCCAAGATAGCTTGACTCCAGTGGCATGGAGAGCACCGGACCCACTTCTGGGCATACCCGTCCCACTCGGGTGACAAATGCAAAAAGAGAAATTGATGGACAGAATGCAGAGCAATGTCATACATTCACCCCAGTACAGAGATCTGGGCCTAAATACATCGTTTCTTTGCTCACCATGCCATTCCAGTTTGGACCCAGCCATATGCAAAACAGTCTTGACCCTGGGCCCAATGGGAACAGTCCAACCTAACTCTTGGGCAGCTTCCTCTTTCACACCAGGTCACCTGCTCCTTAGCTCTCAGCTCCTCAACCCCCCAGCTCCATGGTGAATAGCTGTACCACAGTAACTAATGGCGGGAGCCAACTGGTCCTAGAGGACACGGGAGAGCAGCAGTTCCTCATTGGCAGAATGCCATGGCATGACAAACCGTAGCCTGCTTCAGGTTCTGCAGAAGGAATGCAGAGGGAGGAGAACAGTGGGATTGAGAAGGATGTGGGTAAAAAAGCAGTTTATTCTCCCTGCCTTTTCTTCCAGTAACCTTTTAGTGTTTTGCGGTGCATCATGAAATTGAGGATATGGAAGGGGGTGTCAGCTTGATTGATGTTGACAAATGCTTACACAGCGCTTGCCTTCTGCTCCATTGCGAGTGTAACTATGTCGTGATTTGATTCAGGAGTACCAGGTTTTTGAAGTCTGTCAAGTGGTTGGCACTACGTTGCTGAGGCAGCAGGAGCCACATATGTGACTTTTCCAGGCTTCACGGCACTGGCCCATATTTCTGTCCCCCGCTTTCCCCATCACGTCGTTATCGACATATTCATGTGTGCTGGTAGTTCACAGAAGCACACTAGACATGTTTGGCAATTTAAATCATGTCTCCTATAGTCACTAGTAGTAGTAGTATCTACAGTAGACATGCTTTCAGAATCAAAGGAATTGGAAAGCATGGTTACAATGGTCACTTTGGTTGTAATACAGTGCCTCATGTGTGTGTAGAGCTGTCAGCTCAGCAGAGAAGGTACTCTGAAGAGGAGGGAGGCCATGGCCAACAGCGACAATACTCTTTCAGGATGATTGCCCTGGCACAGTCTCCTTGAGTTGGCAGAAGCAGCACCTGACTCCCCGCAAGAGACTGGTGTACAGAAACACTGATTACACTGCAGTTCCAACAGCCAGGAACTGTCCCCGGCTGTCATCCAATGAGGGTGAGTGTTTTTTTCTCCTACTCATGGCAGTTCAAGGTTATTTATGTATTACCCCTACCCCAACAGAAATATCAAAGGGTTGTGTACGTATGTTTCCTTTTATTATAGTAAGCATATTTGTACTTATTATGCATGCTCTTTTTTTAACTGTAATTATTTTCTAAACTTTACAAACAAAACATGCATACTAATTATAAATATACTTACAATTATATGTCTTGAAACAAGGCAGGTCTGTCAGCCGGCAGCAATTACAGCTTCTCTGAGAAAAGAAGGAAATCCCATTGCCTGCTTCCTCTGAGGAGCTGTATGTAATTGGTGCAGGCCAACAGGCCCACCTTGTCTCAAGAGTCAGTCTTGAGATAAGGTGGGTCTATCATCCTGCACCAACCACACCGTACCCATTTCCTGCTTCCTCAGAGGAGCTGTAATTGCTGCCGGGGACAGGCCGACCTTGCTTCAGGACGAAGGTACAGTAGAAGCTAGTCCAGTGCCTCTTCCCATTCTCTGGCAGCCTTCTGCATGCTTCTTCCTAGCCCTGGTCTCACTGAGCAGCACATTATCTCTACCCATCCCGCCTGTTTGTCCCTGGAGACCTGCTATTCTACACTGGCTCTGTCCTTGACACATATCCTCTCTGGACATCTGCGTTGTCTCTGCTCTGGTAACACTGAGGAGCTGCAGACCCACCTTCTGCCTTGCCTGCTTGTCTCTGTGAGCAGCTGCCATGCCTTCACTTTGCAGTATGAGCTCTGGGAGCGCGAGTGTCATGCGCACTTCGTGCACCATAAACGCCAATTTAAAGTACATGATTTGTTTCCAATCCAGAACTTTCCATCATCCTATTGAATGAGGACCAGCTTCTTTTGATTCAAGTCTTAATTAATGCAGCTGAAAAGCTGTTGAAATCCTTGCTTGACACATAAACCGATTATGAAATGTTTTGAGTGACTTATGAATAAACGTGCACTAAACACACATTAAAGAAACATGAGAAACAAATGTAAGAGAACTTAGTTATTGCATTGTAAAAATATGTTGAAAACTGTAGAATAGATGAAATCATATCCATTTGAATAACATTGACTCATATTTTATTAACCAGCTTCAATATGTAATTTTAATGTATATTACATTGTTAAAATGATGTTCTCAGTTGCTATAAGATTCCTAAACATCCTCATTGAAATAGTAATGTGTGTAGAGAATGAATGAAATCTAACATAATTTAGATGATTTTACGTGTGATATTGAAGGGCTTCATTCTAAACTTCATCAGTTGCATATGTGAAATTGTGCACTAAATAAGAAAAGCAAAAAGCGATTATACACAGTCATATTGAAAGTAGGAATCTTTAAACATTCCGATAATAATCTTTATATACGTACTAAACTAAACCATGTGAAACAATATTAGTATTTTATGATTTGAAATAACTTTATACATTATTTTGAAAATGTAGTAGTGTATCATAGTTACATGTGATCTTTTCAATCTAAGAAATAACATATTCTGAGTGCTTATAAGTTGAAAAGAATTTTGGAAAATTGATTTCCCTTATGAAATGTATATTTTCATTACTTTATATTCTGCATATTTTAAAATAACTTTATTCTAGGCCCACATTTTCCCTAATTTGCTTTGTCTTACACTTGTGAGAAGTTTCCCTAAACTTATAATGTGAAGCGAAACTGTGTCTTACTAGAAGAGTTCTCACTTGCCTAAAAGAACTATTGCAACAAAAGCTGATACTTTGGGAATATCTGCTATGGGAAACTGTCCTCTTGAACTCACTCCTGTGTCTGTTGCTAAAGGATAATTGTTTAGAAGTTTACGCATACCAGATGAGCTGACAACTTACCTGATCAGTACCACCTCTTTTTATAATATGTGCCTTACTGTATACCGTGTGACCATCATCTTATACAAACTGACCAATGGACTGAATGGTCTCACATAATGAGGTGACCAAGGAGGTGTCACCCAAGGACTGAAGGATTGTAATATACTTTGTTTTATGTATGGACATGGGTATTGGTATACGACTGGCTCTTTGACATACCCCGTAGACTGCTCTTTGATTTTCCTGAATCCTTCTATTAGGAAGTTTTGCGGACCCTACTAGCTCTTTCCCGGCTGACACATATGCTGTGTGTGCCACACTTGAACTCCTTCTTGATGGGACACTGCACATGAGCTGCCATGGATCATATCCTTGCTGAACTCTCCATATCCCTTTCCATTTTTAGGGAAAACCTAAACTAATTTGATTGTCCTACACTCTTTAGATATTACATGTTTATTAATGTTGTATTAACCTTTGATATCTTTGATAAATTTACCTTTACCTAAATCATAGACTACAATGACCAAGTTGATTGTGCATTCTGATAGATTTATTAATGACAGTAAGAGATCAGTATAGATTAATATCCCATCATTAGGTACTAATGGTATTATTTTATATTGCCTTAACAGAATTATTTGTCTGCATGATACTAATGAAGCTAAATTTCTTCAGCAGGAAGTCTGGGCAAGCAGTGATAATCGACTTATATAGTCTAGTGTTGAGAGTTATATACATGGATTTAATTACAACTTTGTGAATAGGTTTTCCAATTCCAGATCCTCATTGTATATACCGGATGTTAGATCTCCTATATCCAACCCATCAATGGCACAATACAAGATCCATTGGAGGATCACAAGATTATCAGTTAGCTAAGTCATGTGAAAAAGAAAATAGGGATAAGAAACTAAATATTTCAATTAAAAAAGTGGGCCAGTATCAGTTGCACCAGAATACAACAGTGTCTGCTAAGAGAAATGTCTGGGTACAAAACATCAGTGTTAGTCACATGTTTATTTTTGTTTATTATTGTTTATTGTTGTCTCATCTGAATATGTCTTCTTTGTTGACAAAAGGGACACATGATTAGGTGGTTGACAAAGAAGCTGAAGATGCCACGGAATGCTGCAATTGAAGAAAAAATCAACAGAACTGCTGTGGACGTATTTATCAATCAAAGACAATCAATGGAATTCGACAAAGAAGAGCCCCCAACAATGAGTTCCAAGCAATTAAAATGTAGAAAAATGTTGAGAAAATATCATTCTGACCACTTAAAATTGGAATTTTTGTAGCATGGATGATTTCAAAAGCATGTTGAACACTTCTGTGAAAATTGCAAACTTCATCAACTCAAGGCAGTTGCAATAGCTCTTATTTGAAAAGCTGTGCAAAGAGATATTAAGTATCGATAAATCATTTCTTCTGTGCACTGAGGTACTTTGGCAGTCCAGGGGGAAAATGCTGACAAGACGTGTGGAACTCTGCGAGGAAGAGGAGAAAAGCTATTAAGTGGATTTTGTACCTACAAGGAATGGAAGAGCTGATATATTTGCAGCTCACAACAAAATTAGAGCTCTCATTAGCAAACTTGTGTAAGAACAGCATCGACGGCAAAAGGTACAACTTTTTTTAACCATTTGAAACCTTTATCATGGAAAAGGAGATGGAACCAAATATGTCAGCACATTTGAACACATTGAAAACAAATTTTGATTCTTACTTCCTTGTGGAGAAGAAAACTCTCAGCAAAAGACCTGGATTATTAATCCATTTCAGGATGACATGATGACAGGTATATTGAAAAAGGGTAATGAAGACTCTTTTTCTCTCATTTCAGCGGAAGATTCTTTCCTAGCTATAAGTCGCCTCAAATCAGGCTCCCACTCTGATCCAGGTCCTGCCTCTCTCTTAGCCCACAAGGCAAAGGCCATTACGCTGCTCGTGCATCAGTTATTTAATATGTCCCTGCCCTCAGCTAAGATGCCCAGGGTTTGGAAACAGGCTAAACTTCTGCCACTGCTGAAAAAGCCTCAGGCAGATCCAAATGATCCAGTCACTTACCGACCCATCTCCCTCCTCCCAGCTCTATCAAAGGTACTGGAGAAACATGTCAATCAACAGATTTCCGCGCATTTAGAAAGTAATAATCTGCTGCATGCAGGCCAATCAGGTTTCCGGCCCAACTATAGTACAGAGTCAGCGTTGCTCGAAGTACTTGACTCCATTCACCTTAGTACAGACAGGGGCAACAGAGCGCTGCTGGTGTTACTCGATCTATTGGCAGCGTTCAACACCATCTCTCACTCCATCCTCCTAGCTCGCATACACTCAATGGGAATTACAGGGCTGGCCTAGGGGTGGCTTGCCTCTTTTTTGGAAGACAGAGTACAAGAGTTTTGGGGACAGATGTACAACTATTTGGAATTGCGACTTGCAAATTGCGAAAAATAGCGAGTCGCAATTTGCAAGTCGCAATTCCAAATGTACAACAGTGTCGGATACACTGTTAGCAATTCCCAATGGGGTTGCAAAATGCGAGGCTAATTAATATTCATGAGGCACTCGCATTTTGCAACCTAGTTGAGAATGGCAGGCCCTCCCAGGGATGGTGGCCTGCTGGGCTCAGCAGACCACCATGTCTGGTACTGCTTTTGAATAATGCAGCTTTTTTTTTTAAATGCAACCTGTTTTCCTTAAAGGAAAACGGGATGCATTTAAAAAAAGAAAAATTAAACATTTTCGTTTCAATTTTTAAGGGCGGACCACTGCCTGCCCTTAAAAAATATTTTCGCATGCATTGGCAAAGGGGAAGAGCTCCCCTGGGGTCCCCTTCCCATTTGCGACTCCATTACCACCTACTTGAAGTAGGTGGTAAATTGCGACTGTTTTGCGACCGCAATTGCGGTCGCAAAACAGTCATACATAGGGCTCAGAGTCGCAATTATGAAGGGACTGCCTTGAAACGCCCCTTCCTAATTGCGATTCGCAAACGCTATTTAATGAGTCCCAAATAAATTGCGACTCGCTAAATAGCGTTTACACATGGCCCTGGTCGCAGACCCTTTGGTGCATGCAAAAATGGGTTGTACATCTGGCCCTTGGTGCCGCCCTTTTTCCGCCACCTCCCGTAAGTTAAAGGTAGCAGTGCCACAGGGCTCAGCACTGAGTCTGATGCTATTTAATATCTATCTAGTTCCCTTGGCCTCCTTAGTAGAACTCTGGGGTGCAAAAATAGTGTCATATGCAGATGACACCCAACTCCTCTTCTCCTGGGGAATGGTGAGGCTTTTCCTGGGGAGAACATCTGTGAGGGTCTAAATGCAACATTCAGATGGTTATTCAATAACCAACTTAAATATAATTCTGGAAAGACTGAGCTCCTCTTCTTTGGCTCAGAGGAAAATACATCATGTGAAACTTTCTTGCCTAAGGATGCCCCTTCCCCTTTATTAAAAAGTCAAGTGTTAAAAAACCTGTGCTTCCATTTTGAAGTACTGTATGTTCTCCAGCTTGCTGATTTCTTTTCTTTTCTTATGGTCTTATTTTCATGATTCTTAGCCTTCATTATTTTTGTTTGTTTTTTTGTTATCTACAATTGTTTGGTGACTATTTATGATCCACCATGGCATCTTCGAGCAAGTCTCAATCGCCCCAATTTCTTTCTGACAAGGGTGTCCCAATTTTGCCTTGGAATAGATGGAAACCATTGTCTGATTCTTATTTTCAGGACATTGGGGGCGAAAAATGTCTGCGTTGAGGAAGCAAGCTGTGCTGTTACATAATCTGGGGGTTGAGGGGAGATATGTGTATGACAGTTTTGATTAAATTGTTTAGGGGTTTGGTGAAGGTGAACCTGACAATGTCTTTGATATGTCCATTATGATGCTTAAGAGACATTTTGGATTGAAAATTAATGTTATTTTGGAACGTCATAAGTTCTTCTCTAGTGTGCTAGGTAAGCAGGAGAAAATTGGTAGTTATGTAGCAACTTTAAAAACACTGGCATGTACTTGTAAATTCGAACAGCTTACTGATTCCCTCGTATGAGATAAAATTGTCAGGTACACAAATGGTGTCAAAGTTCAGCAAAAACTTTCTGCTAAAAACCTCGATTTGAAAGAGACATTAGCTATTGTGCAGCGTATGGAGAACACCAACATGTGGGTGCGAGAAATATTGGTGGATAAAGATAAAGGCAATGATACTCACCTGGAGGAGAAAGTGGTTCATGAGGTCAAGAAAGAGGGTGTTAAAGGGAGTGAGCTTAAAAAAAGTGTTCACAGTTAAGTGAATAAAAAACTTGCCTGATAGTGAGCATATGAGTTCCAGAAATAGCAAGTCTGGTTTTAAGTGTTTTTATTTATTTATTTATTTATTTATTTAAACACTTATAAAGCGCAGCGAAGGCCCGTGGGCATCTCGGCGCTAGTATCTGCTAAATTCAGCCCTTCAGGAGGGTGTGATTATTGGTCAAATAGCCACGTTTTAAGGTGCTTTCGAAAAGACCATAGAGAGGCGCTGTTCTTTATGAATAGTGGCAAAGTGTTCCAGAGCTTGGGTGCTGAGACGAGGAATCTTCTGTCGCCCCATGAAACCAGTTTGGTACGGGGTACTTCCAGCTGGAAGCGATCAGAGGACCGCAGGGACCTGGTGGGCCGGTAGGGAACAAGTTGTTGAGTGAGAAAGGCTGGTCCCTGGTTGTGCAACGCCTTATAGACAATGCACAGAGCCTTAAACTTAGTTCTGTTCCTGATGGAAAGCCAGTGAAATTATCTGATGGTTCCTGAGACTGATTGAAATTTGGGGATATCACCCAGCAGTCTGGCAGCAGCATTTTGAATGGTTTGCAGCTTGTTGAGGACTTTTTCTTGGGAGTTCAAGAATAGGGCATTACAGTAGTCCAAGGTGGACAAGACCAAGGACGTGATCAGGGTTTTACCTGCTGAGGCAGGAAGGAAAGGGAGGATTTTTTTAATGATTCGTAGTTTATAGAAAGCGGAGGAGGCAATCTGATTTGCGTGAGGGAGAAAAGTGAGACGGTCGTCAAACATGACACCTAGGTTCCTCACTTTGCTGACGGGAATGGGGGGAGGACCCATGGACTGTGGCCACCAGCGGGAAGACCATTCAGGGGTTAGGTTTCCAAAGATGACCACCTCGGACTTATCCGAGTTCAATTTAAGGCAATTGGAGGCCATCCAATTCCCTATGGCCTGCATACCCAGGTTGAAATTATCGGCGATTTTTTGGCCGTCATTTCTGATGGCTAAGACCAACTGGGTGTCGTTCAGATGTGGAAGTGAAAGCCATTTGTCTAATAGCTATAATGTTATGCAAGGTTTGTCAAGTGCAATAAGTGTGGCAAAACGGGCATTATGCACATGTATGTTCAGGTGCAAAAGGACAAGCTGGACATTGTGTGAAAGAAGAGAAGAAGTATATGTTGAGTGTGAGAGATGATGGTGTTGTTGATGGAGATACGTTGGAGATGCCTGAGTATAAGGTTATGATTGACGGCAAAGAGTTCTCAGTCTTGGCTGACTCTGGTTCGCCTTATACTATGGTTGGTGACATGAATTGGGACATGGTGTTTGATCAAGATATGGTTGAGTTGTCCCCACCTGACATCAATCCTGTAGGTTATGGAGGTGTTAGAATTGATGTTTTGGGTTATGCGGTCAAGAAAATACAGTTTGGAGATAGGGAAACTGTTGTGAAGGTGTATGTGGCAAAAAGGGGTGATACCCTACTAGGATGGAGACATCAAAGGGACATGTGGATCACTTTAAATCCCAACTCACCGGAAAAAGTTTGACTTTCGTCCTGTGGTCAATTGCCTGTAGATGTGTGTTCCCAGTTTCCAAAGGTTTTTATTAATGATTTGGAACTGTCAAGAATTTTTAGCACAAGATCATTTTGAAGCAGAATGCCCAGCCGTTCATCACCAAGGGAATGAAGGTACCTCACATGATGATGGAGCCTTTAAAACATGAGTTGAAGAGGTTATTGGGTGCTGGTATCATTGAAGAGATTGAGTATTCAGAGTGGTTGGCCTGATTATTTTGGCATCCAAAGATGGGGGCACAGGGATGCACATGTGTGTGTTGACTTGAGTGGGCTGAACAAGCACATTTGGGACTCATCTTGAATAAATACTACAAAAGGATTTTCATGTGGCAATTCCACTTTTTATCAGAGAGCTTATACGCATTAGCAGTACCGAGGTTATACAAAAATGGACCTAGATATACTTAGCTGAATATCTTTCCGTATGGCAAGCCTATAACAAACTGTAACATATATTGGGTGATGTCAACAGTGATTTTATCAGTGATGTCAATTGAGATGTTATCAGGGATGTCATCTGTGATATCATTGAACAATTTCATGAATGATGTGGTATTGCAGACCATAATCAATGCATGGTGAGGGAAAAAGTTATAGCAAGTTCGCTGAACTATAACTGGTGAATTTCAGTGGCATTTCATTTTAAAATGTCACATTATGACTGAAATTGTCACCTAACTCTAACATCCTTTACAACCTTTTTTTTCAGTGAATAGTTTTTTTAACATACGTTAAGGTATTTTTTCTATACCTAACTATGGGCCTGATTCACAAAGGTAAACTTACATTTTTGTATACGTTTACTATTTGTTTGCTATTCACAAACTACTACTTAATAGTAAGTTTATGACGGAGGAGACTCCACTGTCAGGGCGGAGAACAACACACATACAATGATAGGACAGGCCTTGGCAAGAAACTTGGGAAAGCTTCCGAGCTGCCAAAGCTTGGGAGACTGCTACTGATACGTATATGTTGATGAAGGCCATGACTGATCCTTCCATCTTGACTATTAGCCTATTTCTCTGATGCTATTTTGCTGGCAGTGCAGTTAATATCCAAATCACAAAATGTTCTGAAGCCAATCATTTTCTTGGCCCTCATTAAG
This sequence comes from Lissotriton helveticus, assembly GCF_964261635.1. Taxonomy (NCBI): domain Eukaryota; kingdom Metazoa; phylum Chordata; class Amphibia; order Caudata; family Salamandridae; genus Lissotriton; species Lissotriton helveticus. The sequence continues at coordinate 1,536,784,582 of NC_136067.1, forward strand.
CAGGCTTTCACCTAATTTACAACACAGAAACTGTTTTGGCCATGGCAACCAACGACATCAGATTTATTCTGTATGAGGTAGGGACTGCTGCCTGAATTTTAATAAACTCTTAGTACCTTTCAACAGTGTCCAAAACTAGCTTAGAACGAGACTTGAAGCATTAGACTTCCAATATGTCACCCTTCAGCAGCTTGATTTTAAGTTTGACGGATCCGATCTTGATGGACTTAGGTCTTTCAAAATTAGGGTTGAACACTTGCCCTGCGGTCATCACTATGCCTTGAAGGGAATGACATAAGCATACTAGAGCTACCCAGTCTTCCCACCGGAGATGAGTCAACAAAATATACATAAATTGTATCTAACTGCAATTGTATCATGTGTATCAATGTGAAATTTAAATACATTTACAACTGTCTGTCATCTAGGTTGCATATAAATAAAATAATCATATTTCACTAAATACACATATCTAAATGTAAACACAAGTGTACTTCTATTGATTTAAGTTTTGCTTATACTGAATAATGTTAACTGATTGTGGTATGGATTTTACTGACCAACCGAAAAAACAAAAACAAATCTATTTTCATGAATAATTCTTTCAGGAGTGTTCTAGTATTCATTTTGAAGTGAATGGCAGTTCCTTTCAAGGTACCAAAGGTTTGTTGGATGGCCATGATTGGTTTTGACGGCTCTCCACCAAACTTGTATAAATATTTTTTTCAAAAACAAACTGTCAAAATTTTTCTCCCTGAGTGTGGGGTCATTATTGTTTGTTTCCTCCCTCACTGTAAATTTTCTCATGGTAGTGACAGAAAGAAAAAATGATATTACACCATAAGTTCCAAAAAGTGTAAGTGCTATAATTTCCTTCCTCTGATGGCCCCTACTCCGTCTGGCTGGAAGTAGAAGCTGTATGTCAAAAAAGCAAACAGGTCTCCATCAACAGAAACCTTATGGCCCACCCGTCTGTAAATGCGGCCCTCTTCGGAAAACTCTAAATCAGGCTTTAGCTTTTCTTCTCACCAACAGGTAGCAAGTTGTGCCACAGTCCTCTTTTACCTCTTGTTTCAAAGAGATCACATGTGGAGTGCTTTGAGACAAGCTTATTTAATGTCTACATAGTTCCTTTAGCTGCCTCAATTTGAATTTTTCAGATCAATTTTTTTACTATATGGATGACACACATTTAAAATCTTCTTGGATTGGAAATTTTCTTCACCCTATGACAACTTCAGTGATTTTTTTTGTGCACTGTCTCCTTATGAAATGGTGTATAACACACACCACCGTGCAATTTAGGAATCATAGGTCATGACCAATTTAATTAAATGAACGAATTAAGGAACAGATGGATAAATTATCAAACATATACTCCTTTATTATGCATTAACAGCCTGATTCATGAAGCGAAATAGCGCCCGCAATGGCTGCGAAAACGCAATTGCGGGTGCAAAACACGGAATCGGCATTCAAGTACGAAATAGCGAAATCGCTAAAAAATAATAGCGAGCGGAATAGCGATTACGCTGTAAAAGTCGCAGACTCCGGGAAGTCGAGCATTAGCGATAATGAAATAGCGACCAACCACGGAATCTGCGAATTGAATAGCGAAACGCAATATTGTCTCAATCGGCATTCATGAAAGAAATACATTAGCGAAAAAGCGCTAAATCGCACATTTGCGCGGCGCAATTTAAGGACAACTCAAAGCAGGTGGTAACCATAAAAGCCATGATTAACCAAAATTTGAAAAACTGTTAGCCAATCACCAACAGGTCCAGGCCTGACCAATCACACATAAGGACATTCAGCAGCAGCAATAGGCGTTCCACAATGCCTGGGATGTACATGGTGGTGAGGCGGCGAAGGCTACAGCGAGCAGCACGGAGGAGACGCATGAGGCAGGCAAGGATTTACCGGCAGCGGGTCACCTTGCTGGGGCAAACCAGAGAACAGATTTATGCTAAATACAGGCTGAATGGGGAAATGATCACCTGGCTGATACAAGAACTCGACCCCATCATGCAGCACCCAACAAGGCGAAACAATTCTGTGCCCACACATGTGCAGGTATTGTGCAGCCTGCACCTCCTGGCATCCGGCAGTTTCCAGGGCATAGTAGCCGCTGCTGGGGGGATATCCCAGCCCACCATGTCACGCTGCCTCCACACTTTTGTTGACGCCATGCTCACCCAGCTCCACCGGCACATCACATTTCCCACGAGCCAACAGGATTTGGACCTCACAAAACTACAATTTTATAATGTTGCCCATTTTCCCCATGTCCTTGGCTGCATAGACTGTACCCACGTCGCCATCTGCCCACCAGCTGGCACGGAGTATATGTACCGCAACAGGAAGTCGTACCACTCCCTCAACATACAGATGGTCTGCAATGCCAAGACCATCATCACTGACATTGTGGCCCAGTACCCAGGGAGTACCCATGACTCCTTCATCTTCAGGCACAGCGGACTCCACACACGACTGATCAGGGGAGAGTTTGGGGAAGGACACCTACTTGGTAAGTACACTTTGTCGACAATGTCACATTGCTATGAAGTAACTGCGCTGCACAGGCAATCAACATCTGCTCCTCTCATACAGGTGACAGTGGCTACGCCCTACGGGAATACCTCCTGACCCCTTACCTCAACCCTGCCACACCTCAGCAACGCCGCTACAATGTTGCGCACATCCGGACAAGGAACTGTATTGAAAGGACATTTGGCCTGCTCAAGAGCAGGTTCCGTATACTGCACAAGACAGGTGGGGCCATGTATTACAGTCCTGCAGCGTGCTGCCGCATTGTGGCTGTCTGTGCAATGCTTCATAACATTGCAACCAAGCGCCGGATACCAGTTGACATCTCAGGCAGTGAATCTGAGGGGGACGACCGGCCACCAGCACATGCGCACCATGCACGCGGGGAGAACCCAGCTGAAGGCCACAGACGTCGCAACCACATCACAGCTAACAATTTCTAGCCCACCCCCTTCCCCCACCCCACATATCACAATTGCATGCAAACTGTAATGATTACACAAGGCTTATGTGTGCACCAAAATAAATGTTTTTGTTATAATCACAAAAAAAAAGGGTCTTGGTAACAACTATTTACAAAATGCAGTATTCATGCATACTGCATGAGACGGTCCATGGCAGGCTTAAGTTCAGCCTGCGCCTGTGTCCCTGACACAATGTCATTGGCGCCTCCGGCGCACAATCCCCAGGCGCCTGTGAGGCTCTTCCTCATCCTGGGCAGCTGGAGCAGGCGTAGCCCTTGTGCTGCGCCTAGGTGGGGGGGCCGGCGTGGCAGAGTGGCTGCTGACACTGGAGGCACCCTCACTAGCATCATCACCCCCCACAATTGCCGGTAGCACAGGTGCGTGCAGTGCGGTGACGGCGGTGGTCAAATGCTCCAGCACCCGGGTAATATCCTCGCAGCACTGGACCAGTTGGTGCTGCTGGGTCAACGAGCGCCGCGCAAGCAGGGTGGTGGCATTTGCCGAGACATAATTGGAGCGGCTATAGGTGGACAGCCGGCTCAGCAACTGGTGGTGGCGCCTGCTTGCAACACTGCGGTGCTTCACCAGCGCTGCAGTGTTGTCTTCTATAGCCGCCGTCATGCGGTCCATGGCCGCCGTCATGCGGTCCATCCTCTCCCCGACTCCAGCCACATTGCGGCCTATCTTATGAAGCTGGAGCTGGATTGCTCCTTGCTGCTGGGACTGCCGCTGGTGTATGCGGAGCATGCGCCGCTCCACGCTCATGCAGGCATGGAGATGCCCATTGCCCCGCCTGCTGTTGGGCCGCTGTGTAGCGGATGTGGCTGGCCCAGATCTTATTGGACGTGCTGCAGGTGTTGTAGCAGCTGGTGTTGCAGGTGCGGCAGCCACTGGAGGCACATTGGTGGGGTGCCTGGCTCTGGCAGACGGTGGGCCTGCAGGTGTTGAAGCAGCAGAGGCGGGGGGTCTGGCCTTGGCAGACGGTGGGCCTGCAGGTGTTGAAGCAGCAGAGGCGGGGGGCCTGGCCTTGGCAGACGGTGGGCCTGCAGGTGTTGAAGCAGCAGAGGCGGGGGGCCTGGCCTTGGCAGACGGTGTGCCTGCAGGTGTTGAAGCAGCAGAGGCGGGGGGCCTGGCCTTGGCAGACGGTGGGCCTGCAGGTGTTGTAGCAGCAGAGGCGGGGGGCCTGGCTGCTGGTGTTGTCGCTGCTGCAGGGGCTGGTGGCTGTGTATCAGGTAGGGATTCCTCCTCCTGGGCCTCCTCATCGATCAGCAGCCTCTCACTGTCACTGCTGTCACCCGCTCCTGTGAGGGTAAGTGGATACTCATTAGGTGCATGTGACTGTCAGACGTGCAGATGTTACATGCATGCTGGGTGTCATTCCCTGGGTGGCTGTGTATTTGCGCACTTTGGAACCTTTCTGGGAGCATTGTGGTACTACTACATTGTGGACATACTACGTCTCCCACAATGCTTCAGGGCATTTCCTGATGCACAACATAGGCATGACTAAGGGCCAATGAGTGAGCCTATTTGGTCAGGGGCGGTCATAGGGGACAGGGTCGCAGTCGCATGCCACTTACCTTGGGTGTCTTGGGTGGGGCGGGAGGAGTCCAGAGGGGTCACGCCAACACACGCCTCCCTCTCCAAGGTGTCCTCTACCTGGTCCTCCAGGGGGGTGTTGGGTGGGACAGTCGGTCCACCACCTCCGGTGCCTGATGCCTCACCAAGGCGCTCCGCCACCCTCTCCTTGGCACGCCCCCGGAGGTCGTACCACCGCTTTTTAAGCTCCTCCAGAGACCTGTCCGCAACGCCCACAGAGTTCACACTGGAGGCAATCCCCACCCATATCCTCCTCTTCTCCTGCTCTGGGACCCTCCGGGAGTTGGCACCAAACAGCTGGTCGTGGTTGGCCACCACCCCTTCGATGAGGTTCTCCAGCTCCTGTTCGGAGAATTTCAGTTTGCGCTTGCGGCCAGCGCTGTTGCTGGGGCCTGGCTGGGGTTCGTCCGACATGTCGGTCGCAATTTCGGCGGGGTTGTGAGTCGCTAACGGCGGTTTAGCGGCAGCTTTCGGTCTTCAACACTCGACTGATAGCGTCACTGTGTTGTTTGGGGGTGGGATTTGGCTGCTTCCTGGTTGTGATGTCATCACGGTGCTCGTAATGCGTCTTCCCGTTTTCCCGATCCCGCGAGATTGCGACTCGCATTCCCGATCGCACGGGATTGCGAGTCGCTATCCCGTGCGATCGGGATTGCGAGTCGCTATCCCGTGCGATCGGGATTGCGAGTCGCTATCCCGATCGCAGGTAGCCGGAAATAGCGATTTTTCTGCGTTTTTTGTCGGTCGCTAACGGCTTTAGCGCCCGCGTGCGAGTCGCTATTTTTTCCCCGAAAAGTACATGAATGCCGTTTTGCGTTTCCTCAATAGCGAGTCGCTATTTATCGCTATTAGGGACACGCAAAACGGCCCGTACATGAATCAGGCTGTAAATTCTTTCCTCTCTCAGGATGACTGTAGTCCAGTGTCTGATTTTATTTAGGCCAGGCTACTGCTACTGTAACTGTCTTTACTGTAGCCTTCCTGACTATAAAGTCAATCCAAATGGGGGGGACTGTTCCAATGGGAGAGGTAGGGAAGAGGTTGGAAAAAAGATGCTAGGTCGTGGACTCAGTGAGTAGAGTGAGGAGAAGTGCTGGACAAGACAAATCTTGTCTCATGTTGCCCTCACACACCCGAAGGATGCCATGCTTCATCATTGTGCGGTTGCTCCTCGTCGGGCCGGCGGTGCAATGCCCTACGGGTCCCCCGAAGGGTCGCTTTGGCGGAGATCTTTTAGACAACTGCCATCAGGTGCATGGGGGTGTGTGGGTGGAGTCCTAAAAATAGAGTGCTGTTGTGCGTGGAGTGACTTTAAAACTACCTAAGGGTATACCTACGAAGTCTTTAATGAGAAGGTACCCTTGGTAGAGTAAAAGAACCCATATGTTCGGAGTTACCAAAATGGGCGTAATGTGCCCCGGTAACTGATCAGGTCGACATGTTTCACACCTTGGTCGGTCCAAAGGATCCCTGGCGTTTCTTCTGGACCAAAATAGAATTGGTGATGGTGTAGTGCACGATAGTGAATAGTATTAATGGAGGGGTAAAATTAGCCCTCTAAATGATCTGGGGGCGCAACTAAGTACAAAGAGTTAGTTAGTGGCTATGACACCACCCAATGTCACATTCAAGCAGGTGTCAGGACGGGGCAGGTTTCTCGAGCCGGCACCCGATTTCTAAACCCAACAAGATGTGGGCCCCCTACTCAATAAGCTTATGGAGCACTATTAAGGCTCCTTTAGGCCATGATCAATTGGGTGGTGTCCGTGCACTACACCATCACCACTTCTATTTTGGTCCTGAAGAAACGCCAGGGATCCTTTGGACCGACCAAGGCGTGAAACATGTCGACCCCGATCAGTTACCAGGGCACATTACGCCCATTTTGGTAACTCCGAACCTATGGGTTCTTTTACTCTACCAAGGGTACCTTCTCATTAAAGAATTCCTAGGTATACCCTTAGGTAGTTTTAAACTCACTCCACGCACGACAGCACTCTATTTTTAGGACTCCACCCACACACCCCCATGCACCTGATGGCAGTTGTCTAAAAGATCTCCGCCAAAGCAACCCTTCGGTAGGGAATTGCACCGCCGTAGGGAATAGCACCGCCGGCCCGATGAGGAGCAACCACCCAATGATGAAGCATGACATCCTTCTGGGTGTGTGAGTGCAACATGAGAAAAGATTTGTCTTGTCCAGCACTTCCCCTCACTCTTCTCACTGAGTCCGCGACCTAGCATCTTTTTTCCTATCTCTCCCTACCTCTCCCATTGGAACAGTGCCCCCCATTTGTATTGACTTTATTGTTATTTTGGAGCACGGGCACTGGACCACTAATACGCTCCCGGCCCCCCCCCCCCTCTTCTTTTGAATACGCCTTCCTGACTATCTCTTGGCCTGGCTAAAAGGCATTCAAAGCACAGCTGCCCATTCTGTCTTAGTCCTTAGCAAAATATCTAACCTTTCAGTTCATCATTCTTCATTACACTGGCTACTAGTTAGAAAGAAATACCTTTTCAAAATCTTCTGCCTTTGTTACAGCCATACACTCTTAATGTGCTCACTAAATGCATAACCAGTTCTGATGCTAATCTCTTCAAGGTATATCTATTATTGACAAGCAAATTTGGTCATGATTCCTGAATCCTTAGGGCTTTCAGAGGGGGTCTTTCCTTCCCCAGAGTGAATGGCAATGCACTGAATTCCCCTTCCTCTACATTGAGAGCTACCACCAACCATTTGCACTTTAGAAAACTGGTGAAAAGGCATCTATTTGACAATTTTTAATCCACTCTTTCTCTCCTATCCATTATTCAGGAAATCGCTTGTTGCATGAAACTTGCACACAACCATTCCAACGTAATGTGTCTTAATTTGCCACTTGCCTTCTGTAGTTCGCATTGTTGCCAGTCTTGAAGCTACCCTTAATCTTTGAAAAGGCTAGCAAAATAGCATTGGATGATGAAGTTCCCTTCTCTACCCTTTACCATGTTTAGATCGAAGTCTACCAGACATTGCAGCTGCCTGGTTTCAAAAAAAGCTTTGAGGGCATTCTGAAAGCTTCCCTGGGAATGCATTTAGCCAACTGCTTACATTGGCCTTGCACTTTGCAACTCACATCTGTTTTCTATGTGATTGCTTTCTTTGTTTTTAGCTGCCCAGCATATCTTCGTCCCTCCCGTGGAGCAAAGGTTTTTCATTATCACTCCTCGTATTCTTCCATGAGTACTCACTTTCTGTAAACAGGCATTTACATTTTGATATTATCTTGTAACATTTCATGTGCATTCAAAGGCAGAGGTCAAATGTCAGACTATATCTTCAAAGGGAGTTTGTTGTTTACTTTTTTTTCTCTGACTTCCAAGTGAGAGGATTTATGTGACAATCTTGCTAGTTACTTAGAAAGAAAAGGTTTCTCCTAGCACACAACATTTAAATGTCTGTAAATGAACTTTGCCAATATTTCAGAATATATAAGCATTAGGAAAGCACAAATGAAGCACATTTTATTGTAATACAGAACTGTGGTGGAAACAAATATTTTAATTTGATGAAAAGAGATCAGTGCATTAGGTGGCGCCACTTCCACACATTATCATTTGTGCACTGTATAGTTTTAGCAGTAAAACTCTATGTGCAAATGTAACGGTCATTTCAATTAAAAACGTGTTGTCTGTATTGGCAGTGCGATACAACAGCCTTCATATTCCACACTATGCCACTCAACTGTAGACCACTCCATTCTACAACACTCTACTATAATCTGTGCCCCTCCACTCTAAGCTTCTCTACTCTAAGCCACTCTACTCCACTCAACTCCATGACACAACACTCTACTTCACTCCACTCGGTCACACTGCACTCCAGTCCAAGCCACTCTATGCCATTTATCTCTAGGCCACTCTACAACACTCTATGACACAACACTTCTCTTTACGACATATCATTCCACTTCACTCTGACACTTTACTCCATTCTTCTCTACTCCACTCTGCACAACTCCACTCAGCTCTACTGCACTGCACTCCACTCCACTCTACTCCACCCTATGACACTTTACTCCACTCTGTGCCCCTGAACTCTACGATCCTCCTCCCCATGCCCCTACACTAAATGACCCTCTACTTTAGTCTACTCTACTCTACATCACTCCACTCTACGCTATCCAACTATTAAACCATCCACTCCACTCTGCACAACTCCACTCAACTTTATGGCACTCCACTCCAACTCTACTCCACTCTATGACACTTTACTCCACTCTATGCCACTCTATGCACCTCATTCTATACCACTCTATTCCACTGTGCACCACTCCATTCTTTGCCTCTCTATTCCACTCTATGACTATACTCCACTCTGTGCCACTCCAATCTTAAATTCTACTCAACTCTATGCCTCTCCACAACACTCTACTCTATGAAACTCCACTCTAAGACAATCCACTCTACAGCACTCCACTGTATGACACTATATTCTACTCTGCACCCCTCCACTCTCTGCCACTCCACTGTATGTCTCTCCTCTCTACACTGAAGGAAAGGGCTCACTTAGGGTCACCCGGGTCACTCACGACCTCCTCTCAGCCTTCCATACCAAATGAAGAGTCGGTCAGACAGTAGAGAATACAAACCAATATATTTATTCAGATACAGTCGAGTGGAGCCGGGTCTGCCCAGCCTCTTAGGAGTGCTGCAGAGGGACTGACATCAGCAAACATGGAGATACATTATGTACAATGCAGAACCAATAAAGGCACGCCCATAATGGAATTTTCCTGGCAGATGCAGCTAAACAAAGAAGTACAGTAGGATAGGTTTAGACTCTGAGGCAGGGCACACACTATCTCCTACCCGAGGTCACTCTGTTCCTGCCCGCCACTAGACTGGTGGGAGAAGGCCTCTATCTGGTGGGAAAGGCATGCGCTAGTAAGAACAGTGCATTCATTAGCAAAGCAAGGCCTTGGAGAAATGAAACTCACCAGCAACCATTTTTCAGAGAGACAGACATTAGTTGTGATCATGGTTCAAAAGGGCGGCCAAACATAAAATGGTGCCGCAATTCTAACTTACATAGAATGATGCACAAGCAAAGATAGGAAAATATTTTCATTACAACAGTCCCTCCTTTTAGCATGAACTAACTATTTTCAGGAAATTATCAAAGAAAATATAAAATTTTCATGGACAAAGAAACACCTGTATTCAGAACTATTCATATATTCGGTGTCCGGAATAGAGGCTGCAAGGAAAGATGTAGTCTCAATAATACCTTCATCATTCAGCATCAAATCATCAATATCCTTTTGTATCATAATCGAAGCATTAGTATCATGAATAGACAATTTCTGTTTGGGGGTGAGAATATTGACACAATAGGAGCAACAAGCTGGGAGACATTGTACGCAGAGGCAACATGTAAAGAAGATACCAACAACCACAGCCAAGAAGGTGAGAATCTTCCAACCCCAAGGTGTGAGTGTGTTCCAAAACCACCCCAATAGTGTCAATGGGCCCGATTCACAGAACTAACTTAAGACAAAATCCTAAAATTCCTACTTTTGGTATTCACAGAAGGCATTTAGTAGTAGTAAAGTTAGGATTTTGTCTTAAGTCTGTCTTAAGTCTGTCTTAAGTCTGTCCTAAGTTTGTCTTAAGTTTGTCTTAAGACTGTCTGAAGACTGTCTTAAGTCTGTCTTAAGTATGTCCTAAGTTTGTCTTAAGTTTGTTTTAAGTATGTCTTAAGTCTGTCTTAAGTTGCCAAGAAGCCAAGGCAAGGGCTCATGTACATCTTTAGTGGTTAGTGCCAGCAAGGGTTTAGTTAGTAGGGAGTAGTTAGGTATCCACTGCCGACAGTAGGAAGTGATACCTATAAAAGCACGCACATCTTTCTGAGTCTGTGGGATGGGCATTTCAACAATGGTACTGATGGGCTCAAGAGTCAATCTCCTACTCTCCTTACAACAGTAGGTGACCTAAATAGGTGACCTCCTGTCGACAATACTGAAATTTGGAAAGGGTCACTGTATGTCCGTGCTGTGCCAAATGCCACAACAATTTGACTGTGCAACATAGTTCAGTGATAACGAGATCATCAACATACTGGAGCAATACATTACCTGTAGGAAGCGAAAGGGAATCTGATTGGGCCTTTAAAGCTTGCCTATAGATACTTGGACTCTCAGTATAGCCATGAGGAGCTCGACAGAATCTAAAGCTTCTACCAGCTAGTATAAAACCAAACAAAAAACTGCTGTCTGGATGGATAGGAACACTGAAGAATGCAGTTTTCAAGTTAATGACAGAAAAGAATTTGACAATGAAAGGAATCATTGTCAAAAGAGTAGTAATGTCAGGGACCACAGGAAACAACTATTTGATTAATTTTGCGCAAATCAATCACAAAATGATAAACATCTTCATGAACATCAGAGGAACCAGAAGGCATCCTTTAAAGAATGGGAAGAATAGGTCTATTACAAATATTCGCAGTCGTCTCCTCAAGCACACCTTTCTCAATCAAATCCTGTACAATTTACAATAAGGCTTGCATTCCTGACTGCGGTATTTTATACTGAGGGATATGAGGCAAAATAGAATGATTTCTTTGTCCTCATTACACCATGGTTACAACAATTTAGAAACCCACTCGATCCGTCTGTTTTCCCAGCAGTGTCAGGCAGCACCTTCCACGGCACCATTCCATACCCCCAGGGGGGAGTAGGTCTGAAACAACCTCCAAACCCGCCATAATCCATGGCTTGATGTACTCATTGGGCAAGTTGTTCCGATCCATCACCATCAATACGCTTATCAATCCGACCATCCCAAAAAGTCCTCTCATATTTCTGCAGATCGACGTGGGGTCCCACTAGTTTCTAAACAGCTTGGCTATTTAGCCACATTTACCCAAGCGAGTGAGCGAGTGGGTTTGGGGGATGGGGGTCCACCCAATGCTTACAAATATCCCGCCAGGCCAATAGCAGCAAGTAAAATACAAACCATGTTGCTTGTTATTTAGGGCCTGTTGGGAGGTGGAGGCCACCCCAAGGAGTACCAGTGTACCATTTAAGGCTATATTTGTGCCCAATATGGCCCTTACAGTTCTTTCTACAGACCCCCAAAATTCTTTCAGCCCTGGGCAAGAAAAACATATATGTGCATTGTTGGCCTTTAAAAAGTTGCATCTTTTACATCTTGGGACTGGCTGTAACACAAACTTAGCTAATCTTTGTGGGGTCCAGTACAACCTGTGAATAACAAAAATATTATGATGTTTAAAACTTGCTCATGTCACCGTGGCGTACAGTAATTTCACAGTCTTCCCACAGAGATTGTAGACTGCCCTCCTGTAAAACATCTTTCCAAACTCCTGTTAGATCCTTCATTTTCTCTTCCTCTGCGTCCAAGAAGTATCCGTACCATTTTGCAACTTCTTTAACTTTCTTCCCAAAGTCCTGAAGCAAGGTCTCAAACTCCAAATTGCCTCCAATCTCTCCTCCTTCAGCCAGAGCCCATGAAGTGAGCTGCAAATATTTAAACCTAGAAAGCATATTGTCTGTCCTGTCCAGGACTTCCCATGGGACTAGTCAGTCTGTTGTCACCGAATCGCCCCATTTTGTTATTCCAGCCATCTTTAAGGGTAGACTCAGGACATCTTCTAGAAATTCCAGCATCCCCGGCGATTCCCAGATAGGGGCAAAATCAGAGAAACATCCAATTTCTATAATCTACCTCACTGCAAGCCATAGGCTTAAAGCTGCTTTCAACACCTTTAACCTTACTTAAAAAAAAAAATGGGCGCCAAAATTTTATAAATAGGCTTGTCCCACTTCCTTGGTCATTTTACACAGTATTAGCCCCCATGTGGTGTTCCCTGGTTCCCCCGCCAATATGCAAAAATTCTTGAATTGAAAAGCCATACAGTACAATCTGAGGTCCAGTAAGGCTAATCCCCACTTCTTCAGGCCACTTCTAAGTTTTCTCCAAGACAGCCGTATCCCCGCGATGCCCAAATAAAACTAGATGTCTTCCCTTGTATTTTGTTTAATTCTTCTTTAGGGAAACTGAGCGGTATAAAGTTGAAAAGATAAGTTAGTTTAGGACGGACAGACATTTTTATTAAATTAATCCTCCCATATATTGACAGAGGTAAGTTCTTTCACCTAGCTAGTAGTCTATCAACCACCTTCATTACTCGTTTCAAATTCCGCAGTGGGATCTCTTCTATTTTGTCTACAATGGTTATGAACGCACACTGGGATGCGCAGTAAATACTTACGTGCTCTTACTTTATCTTTGCAGGCCCACGACTCAGAAATACTGACAGGGCTATAACTGTTCAAAATTGAATGCCATATTGCAGTTGTATTATAATCTATATTCTATTCACTTGTATATACACATAGCACACATTGTTGCCAACCTTAGTGAGTGACAGAGGGATCTGACCCCGTCCTGACGAAGAGGTAGTCAACCTCGAAACATGTTGACAACATCATGAGAACTAGCCCATTGATAAGCTAGATTGTCTCCGCCACACTATTTTTAACGATACCAGCCTATGACTAATAAATAATTTTTTGATTTCATAAGGCCAGGTATTCTTTCAAATCTCACTTTTCCATATCACTCCTGACCCTACTCACACTCACTCAATACACTTCACATAGCACTTACAATATCTAAGTGCTCCAGCGTAGTCGCTAGTCGTAGCACGCCCCGTTCCGCAGCGGGGCGGGAAGACCCCGATGATGAAGCATGACACCAAGGGCCCTTTTGGTGTATGAGGGGTATTTTAACAAATACTGTGTATGCCTGATATACTATGGCTCACAGGAAATCTTCTAGAGGTGGACCTTGATGTTTATCTATACCATTAACTGGAGGAAGGTGCGCCCACCTGAGTGCTTTCTAGCACTACCTCTTCACTCCCCCCTTTTGATTCTTTGATTACATCTTTAAATTCAACAGGAATTTGCACATCTTTAGAAAGACACTGTTTAGCGCGTACCACATCCGGACCAATTGTCATGTAAACACCTGCCGGGGAGCAATAAATCGTAGCATGCAATTTCTTCAACAAATCCAAACCCATTACATTTTTTCCACAATTAGATGCCAATAAGAATGGCGAATCCACAGTGAAAGGACTTATAGTCTTGAATTGGGGCTTACAACGGGTACACAAGAGAAACCTACAGAAACATAATTATGGCCAAACAAAGCCGCCCCAGGGACCAAAGAATGAGCAATAGGACTGTTTGCTGCACCTGTATCCACCAAAAGTTCCTTAGCCGAACCATGCAAATCTGCAGTAACGTAAGGACTGCGCTGATCTACAGGTATCAGAACTGGTCCCTCACTCTGTCCCTGGCTGTCCTAGCTATAAGACATTCTTGTCAACTCATCTGTGTCATAATCATCTTGATAGTACTGTCTGCCTCGAGGGTCATCAAAGTAATTTTTATAAGAATGACCCTGTGAGCCTGCAGCATGTTGAGCCCTGTCCACCCCACCAGCTCCACAACCCTGTCCACAAGAACCTCGTCCTCTAGGGACTGCCATCTTCTGCAACAACACAGGACATTTGCTATGCCAGTGTCCCTCCTCCTTACAATATGCACACTGATTTGGCCCTAGAGGTGTAATATTTGGCTGCCTGCTAGTACGTGGAAGGTGTCGGGCTAAACCACCACGTCCTCTACTATTCCCTCTAGAAGCCTGCTGCAACAACACCTTTGTCTTCAAATCCTTGTGCTTCTTCTCTGTCCTCTCCTAGTACTCATTTTCCTTGTGCTCCTGATACTGCACCATATTCAAAATAACAGAAGAGGGAAGAGGTGGACCAAGTGCTTTAAGAAGCCTGCAATCGAGCCACAACCTCCAGGAGCACATTGGAAACAAATCTATTAACAAACAACTCGACACCTCCCTCAATCGACAAATCCTGCCCACTATAAATGAGAAACACATCTTCAAACTGTGTGAAAAAATCAGACAAACTCTCATCTTTCTTCTGGCGACAAGCTGTTAACTTGTTACAGTCAACCTTCCTCAGTGGAATGAGAGAATGCATATATGTAATAATGCGACCTGGCAAAGCAAGTATCTCTGCCCTAGGCTTATCACCAGGCTTCCTTTCCTGATCTCATACTTTTATTTTGTCCCAGGTACCACCCACTTCCGCAACATGATCTTGCGTGTGTACTTGCCTCCAAATATCGACGGGAACCAATAAACCAAAGAACATTTCAATATCTGCAAGTGTCATTACTGTGGAAAAGGCAGCTTCAGTCAATTCTTTATAATATGAGGTAGGATTTTTCCTAGGGTCAGTTAATTGGGTCTTAAGAGACAATACTTCACGTCTTTTCCACGGAGTATAAACCCATTGCTCTCGAAACTTGGCCGCCACTGCCGCTCGAGTAACATTACCACAACCATCTGTTACTACGGGTATCTTGTGGTAATATATAGGATGAACCTCTCTCATCGGAAACTGAGATACCGAAGTGGGCCTCTTCTCAAGTAATCTTCCCCTATAAGCAATCAATGTTGTAACGTTACAAAAAACGTGACCAGGCTCCATATTAATAACATATACACAGTCTTTAATATCATATAAAATCTGTGGAGCTGCATCTTTGAAACACTGCTCCAAAAGGATAATAAGAGTAGCAGACATATGCTGAGGGGCATGCTGTTGGACAAAGGGCTCATAATCTTTCATCACATTCCATATATCTTCGACGCTGTAAATGGGAGTTCGGGCCCACTGAGCTGCCTGGTTAGCCACTACTGTTTTACCTGCATCTCCCACTTCAGATCGCACATACGGACCCATGCACTCTTTAAACTTTGACCAATCTGCATCTCCAAACCCGCGCACAGGCATCCCATCACTCAAGGAAACTGGAGGATGAAAAACCAGGGAAGGAGATGCAACTGGAGTGACAGGTACCAACGATGCTGAGGGCTGCGTCACAGGAGAAAAAGCTGGCAAGAAAGATGCAGAAACAAAGGGTGTAAGGAGGGTGCTAACAGTCACAGTGGCTACAGATGGCAAGGAAGCAGAAGGAAGAGAAAGAAAAGAAGGAGGCGATGCCAGAGCCGTTGAAAAAGCAGCAGTAGATGCAGGAACAGAGAAAGGGGAAGCAACAGTAACAGGTGACTGTTAGGGCAATCGAACAGGGCAATATGTCTCTTGTGGGGCCTTCAGGGATGGGGGTCTATTTTCTAATAACTTCTCTATGAAAGCATCATTTTCTTCTTGGGCCACATAAGATTTATCAATATGTAATCAAAACCTCCTATCCTCACGTTCAATCCCTATCTCTTGTTTCTCTTTATCATGTGCTACAGCTTTCTGAGTCAATGTTTGCATTATCTCCTTTCATGCCTCCTTTTCCATCTTTAATTGACTCTGTTTAGCCTCCTTCTTCCACATTTGAAGAGAATCAAACATAGACTGCCAAATTCTTTTCGCAATCAATTTTTTCTGTAAAAACTCAACTTTTTGTTCATCAAAAGTGGCTGTCAATGGCCATTGCAACTCTGTATTGTCCCTCGTATATTTGCGCCATAATGTACTAAACATATTAGGGCCAATACCATGTTTCACATACTGGGCATCTAAATCCATGGGATATGTGGGTCTCATCATTACACTCCACAGAGAGGACGGGACGGAATCCAACTAGACGGCCCTACAATGCAACATCCAGGAGGACCTCTAGAGATGGAAACACCTTTACATCTCCTGGTTGGGCAGCATCAGCATTATCAAAATGAATATGCTTTCTGTGTGCTCTACCTGTTCTAGTCCCTCCTTACCCCGATACACAAGGGAGACATCACTACTCTTCAAAGCAGATTGTGCTCTTTTATCTGGGGGGAGCAAAACTGCACCTCTCAAACAAGCTGTTACAACTCCCTTCTACTAGGGGTGAGATGGCCTGCCCCAACTTGGTCGAAAATTACTGGGCAGTACACCCTGAGTTACCTCAGAGTGTCCAGCTCGGGGATCTGAAAAAACATGGCTACACAGGGACTGCACAAAGGCATGTTGGATGATATGGGACATGGCCTGGCTGTCAAAAAAAGACTTTTGTTAATCAAAAGTGGCCGTCAATGGCCATTGCAACTCTGTATTGTCCCTCGTATATTTGTGCCATAATGTACTAAACATATTAGGGCCAATACCATGTTTCACATACATATCAAAATTAGGAGTGCCTTCTGTAGGTGCCGGCTGAGCATTTTCCAATCGAGCATCTGCAGAACAACAATGACAACAAGAAAACAAGAATTGACTAATTCCAGGCATTTTCAGAAGGGGTCCAAATGTATTATTTTGCCTGGTAAAGCAATTGCAAGTGCTTTAATCCCAAATAAAGGTCCACAGACCATATCAAATACAAACCAAAATGGTACCACATCCAGAAAGAACCAAAGCAAACTCACCTGATATATGCAGGTCAAACAAATTTATTCTCCACTGCTGACTTTTCAGACCAAATGGTCAGATCCAAGGGTTTCAGGACTCTAGTGGGGATGACCAATGGACGAGGCACTGGCCGGTGGGACAGGAGGGCCAGCTGCGAGTACAGGAATTCTCTCATGCAGGGATCCCTGATTGGTCCGTCTGACCCAACGATGGCCCCGACCTCCCCACCCGTCCACATGAGGGGATGGGTCATTCATCCAAAGGAGTACCTGTTCGAGCGTCAACTGAAGGAAGTGGCCCACTTAGGGTCACCCGGGTCACTCACAACCACCTCTCAGCCTTCCATACCAAATGAAGAGTAGGACAGACAGTAGAAATTACAAACCAATATATGTATTCAAATACACACGAGCGGAACCGGGTCTGCTCAGTCTCTTAGGAGTGCTACAGAGGGACTAACAGCAAAACACACAAGATGATGCATGGAATGTTGCACAATGGCAAAAACATTCACCCCCAGTCACAGATCTGGGTTTAATCCATCGTTATTTTTTGCTCACCAAGCCACCCCAGTTCAGACATGGCCATATGCAAATCAGTCTTGACCATGTGCCTCATGGGAACAGTCCATACCGAACTGCCAAGCCATGACTTCCCCGGACCGGAATCAAGCATCCTAGGACCGGTTTCTGGCTATCAGCCGTCATCAGCCAGGATAGCTTGACTCCACTTGATTACACTTAAAAAATGCAAAGACTTCATGCCAATTACAGAGTGTCTCTGGTAACACAAGGTCAAATACAAGTGGTGCCACACTTTCAGCCTGATTTCTCTGGAAAGGGAGAACCAGGCAGATCCAGGAAACTGCAAATCACTTATAAATTACGATGCTGGAGGATACCACTGAAAGGGACTTGAAGGTACCATCCAAGAGACCAGAATGGCGCTTGGAGTGGCAAACTGTCAACCAAGTCTTCAGATCGCATGGTACTAGACCAAAACCCTCCGATACAGCAAAAGCAGATATTCTTGCCCATCTAAAAAATATGAACTCAACCCCGCCCCGGAGTCATGGCATGCCTCACCAGACTGCATCCCTGTGGACCCCTGACTGAAAAGTATCTGTGACGACAATGATCGCCCAAGAATCCTTTGGAATCAGGTAACAAACCTAGGACTGTCCCTGCCATAGCATCTTTCCCTTCTCCCCCCTCTTACCTCTTCCCCAGGGCCCTCTCTCACCCCTTGACTTCCTCATCAGAAGGCCACACCTCACAATGGGTGGGATGGAGCTGTCACCCACATAACACATTTGGTGATGTTGCTCTTGACCCAGTTGGCCAAATGTTTCAATCTGTTATGTTCAACCTCTTTTTATACTATTCCAGGGGGGACATTACTTACTCCAAATAGATAGAGCTAGAGAATCCCATCTGCTTGAAACCACCCTAACTACTGACATTAAGGCACTGGAATGAAAGGACCACCAGAACCCCTCTAGGGCAACACGCAGGAATCCAGCAACACTTTGTGGGCAACTCAGAGCACACAGGAAAAACTTAGCTGAGTGATTGCTTCTATATTTGAAGCAAAGCTATTACGACAAGGGGGACAAAGTGCGCTCAACAATCAAAAACACACTTAACCTACATAGAAAAGCGAGACGGCACATAGGCTGCCATGAAACTGGAGAAGCAGAGAGAGTTATAGGAGTACTACCAAGTACTATCAAGACCTTTACCAGCAGGGAGCAGAAACCCCCTAGGCATACAGACATACCTGTCCACGTGCGAATGGGCTGTCATGTCTCCCACACATTGAGACCTCCTTGAGTCCCCGAATGGCCCAACTGAGATCCGTGAAGCACTTCCACAAGCTAAACCCCCACAATGTACAAGGCTGAGCTCACCCTCAACCTGAAACCTGGGAAAGACCATACCAAACACACCCCATACCAACCTGTAGCACGCTAAACACAGACACCAAGCTCAATACCAAAATCCTTGCTCGCCACCTAAATCCCTGGTGCCCAGCTTGATAAATCCCTACCTAGTGGGGTTTATGCTTAACAGCCAGGGGCAGGTAATATCAGACACCAGGCTCACCTGATTGAAAAAGTGCATAAACACAAGTTCCCGTTCCCTACTCCTTTCGTTGAACATGGAGAAGGCCTTCGACTGGATTAGCTGGGTCTTCTTGACAGCAGTGTTACGCAAAATCACGCTGAAACCTTAGATGATCAACAGGATCATGGCAGCCTTCTCCTCCCCATCAGCATACATCTACATCAAAGGCTAGTATTCCCCTTCAGGTTAGAACAAGGCCCTATACAGGGGTACCCACTATTCCCTCTTCTTTTCACTCTTGTGGTAGAGCCCCTAGCTATCCAGATAAGAGATACCCCAGAAATCTTGGGATCCCATTTGGGGGCGGGGTACCCACAAAATAAACCTTTTAGCAGACAAACTCCTCAGCACCCTGACCAACCCTATGGGCGATCTACCGGCAGTGGTCCATGCACTGGACAGGTATGAGATGGCCTCCAATTTTAAAATAAACAAAGAGAAATCCCAGGCCTTGAATGTCAACATCCTGGAGGCCCTCCTCGGACATCTCCAGACCTTAGTACCATTCCACTGGGCACCTAAATCCATGGGATATGTGGGTCTGATCATTACACTCCACAGAGAGGACGGGACGGAATCCAACTAGCCGGCCCTACAATGCAACATCCAGGAGGACCTCTAGAGATGGAAACACCTTTACATCTCCTGGTTGGGCAGCATCAGCATTATCAAAATGAATATGCTTTTCTGTGGGCTCTACCTGTTCCAGTCCCTCCCTACCCCGAAACCCAAGGCAGACATCCACACTCTTCAAAGCAGATTGCGCTCTTTTATCTGGGGGGAGCAAAACTGCACCTCTCAAACAAGCTGTTACAACTCCCTTCTACTAGGGGTGGGAAGGCCTGTCCCAACTTGGTCGAAAATTACTGGGCAGCACACCCTGACTTACCTCAGAGTGTCCAGCTCGGGGATCTGAAAAAACATGGCTACACAGGCACTGCACTAAGGCATGTAGGATGATATGGGACATGGCCTGGCTGTCAAAAAAAGACTTGAGAGTGCATACATAGCCACGACCACCCAAACAGTCCTTGAGATATGGGACTGAGTGGTCATCAAGAAGGGACTCACATTCTTTCCCTTACCTAACACCCCCATCGTCAGCAACCTGGATTTCTCCCCAGCCCTTGACTCCAGATCCTTTGATGCCTGGTCAGGGAGAGACTGCAGGATGTTTAGTGACCTTTTTCAGGGCTGCCTTATCAAATCCTTTGAGCAATGCAAACATGACTACCAGATCCCAGAAACTTCCCGCCTCCAATACTGTCACCTGCGGTACTGGGCTCTCTACCACCAAACTCTCATGCAGCAACACGCACACTCATTTCTTTTAAGAAGCTGGTACGGTTCTTTAATGGCACCAAAGGCCTGATCTTGCACACTCATGCTGCAATACAGGACTCTAAGCCCTGCATCATGCGCACATTCCAGACTCGCTGGAAGAGGTACCTAGGCCGCACATTTACGGATAAGCAGTGGGACGAGCTCTGGAGGTAAATCCTCAACAGTCACAGCAGCATCCTGCATGCTAATTGGCTCTAAAAATAATGTTCCAATGGTACCCATCAGCAGGCTGTCCCATATGTATCCCAATGCTCCCAAGACATGATAGGGTGCCACAATGGTACAAGCACATTCCTACATGATTGGAGGGCCTGCTCCATGATCCAGACATACTGGACGGAGATTCTTGGCACATTAAGGGGGTCCAGGGATACCCCGTCCCGCCGTGCCTCTTAACTCTCTGCCTGGGCGTGAACGCCACTATTCTTGAGGGCATGACACACACTGACTGGGCCTTGGTATGCCACATGACTGGGCCAGCCAAGCAACTCCTTGCACTATATTGGAAATGACAACAACCCTCCCCACTTGTGTGGTTTAATAAAAAATGGCAATGGAACATCTGTCTCATAAGCTCTCTAACACAGAAAAGACTCTCCAGCCGGTGGCGCTCCCTGATCACTTACCTCTCCAGATTGGAAAGCAGGTGCTTCAATCCACTGCACCTCCAAGCACTACACCTCTTTGACTATATGAGGAATTTTCCACCCCTCCCCCCACAAACCCTCCCATGCTGCTACACTTCAGCACCCCTCAACCTCCATTTCGCAGGCATCTCTAGACCCATTTTTGGATATGACCCTTATATTCCCATTCTCGCACCAGGTGGGGTGATTCCCCCACCTACACAACCACTGTGTGACATGCCCACCTATAGGCGATCATCTCCACCACTGCACCAACCCTTAGGCAAAGCTATGTTGTAATAGGAGCTTGCATGTTAGACAATTTTGTTATATCCAGTAAACTCAATAAAGATTTTTAATTTAAAAAACAGATTGGCTTTGCCAATGCTTGCTTAATTTAAGCTCCCTATTTGTTGCTGACCTGGAACATGCAATCATTTGGAGTCCTATGGCTTTTGCTCTTTACACTTTAGAGTTTACTACGGAATGATTCAATACCCATTCTAGCGCAAAGGTGGACCAAGGGCACCAAAGAAGGAAGTTGGAGAAATGATTCACATTTAGGCTAGCAGTGTCCCGAACAGTCAACCAAATCTTAATTCCAGGCAGGTAATCAATGCAAGCAGGGTAAGAACCAAACCTCTGAGCATTATTCACTATAATGAAGATGTTGTAAAGGCTCTTACTTTAGACCTTAGTGTTAACTTGAATTTTACGGCCAGCTTTTGGTTTGCTATTTCAACTTTTGTTTTTTATGTCTGTGGAGCATTCTTTACCATTTGATTTCCTAAATCTTTAAGCCATATGTGTGTTTCATGTCTCAAACTCTTGCACATGCATTATTTTGAGATGTAATAAAAATACAGGAGGACAACTACAGGACCAGATTTACATTATTTCAATTGTACCTTATGTATTGCGTCACTTCTTGAGTTCATAAACTGGTCTAGGGTCATAATTGGCCACTGCTTGTAGTACTAAGGACTATAAGTCGATAGAAGCACGAGGAGGTAATATCTCCCTTACTCAACAGTAACTTCTCCACTCTCTTTGACTTGGTTGTACTGCTTCATATGTGTAATAGTAAGGGTCCGATTCCAATTTAGGTCAGAAGGGATCCGAATGATGGTCGAGCCCTTCTGACCGAACCGGAACGTGTCGCACGGATTCATTTCCTGCTGAGTCATTCTGATGGGCTCGGTCGGAAAGGAATCTGACTCGGATTTCCGGATTGCAGACGACAGGGTCGGAGAGCTGTCTGCCGTCCGGAAATCCCTCAGTACTCCCCCAGCCGCCTCTTTGCTTCCGAGGGAGTACGATGGCAGTTTTTCACTGTTTTTTTGTGCCGGTCTTTCCAGCATGAAAAGGCAGTCGAAAACTGTCTTTGGGGGCCCCCAGTAGGGCCCCCATCGGTGCAAGGCTCCAGAATGGCAGCCTGGGGACATCTATGATGCCCCTCTGTGGATCCCTGCACCTGGTGCCGGCCACAGGGTGCAGGGATGAACTGCACCCCTGCTGTACACATTGCAAACATGCTTTTCACTCGGAATGCATGCTTGCACTGTGAAGTATACGACTGCGATGAACCCTGTTCGGTCGCATCGTATTAGCAGGGCTGCAACCGACGACAGCAGGTTGGTCGGTTACGGGTCCTGACCGATGTTGGACGGACCCAGGTCCGTCCGACATCGGAATAGGCCCCTATGTGTTTCTAAGGCAAACCTGATACAGTATATGGGTGGAAGGATCCATGTGGAACGAGGAAAGGAATTAAAGAAGAGAAGACATTTTTCTTTTTTTCTTTTTAAAGGGGAAGAATGTTGCCTTTCTCGTGGCTTCAACTTAGTCTAATAAGTACTCTGGACGTGAAGAATGGTACTTGGAGAAAGGAAAGTGCTAATTAAGATGTAGGTAAAACGACCTGATTCACATCTGTTCTGTATCTCATCACCTCACACAAACACAAAGGAGCACTTTCTATCACCCAGACCAGATGGTTTTATCAGGAATCTAGAAATTCATATACTTTCCTACAACTCCACTGCATATGCAGGGAAGACGTATGCATTTCTTTTACCTATGGTGAGTTTGTGTAAGGTCGTGATTTAACAGTCATATTTGTAAAAAAAAAAACTGTTATATGAATAGCTGCTATATTTTTTGTTGGTGGGAAACCAATGGCAAGCTTTTAGTTTCCGACGAGGATATAAAAACAACTATAACTTCCTACATTTAGTTTTTAGCAAAACCACACAGTGTGTCCATAGACCTGCACACATAGCTAACTCCTTTGTCAATACAAGGCACCATTCCAACTCTACACTCCTGGCATTCTGTCAGAATGACTTTATATTATTTGAACTCCCCCAGGCTTTCAAAGCAAAAACTTGCACATTTACAGTACATATTAGCAGGACTTATTCCATGGACTCGCAATAAATCTTCATAACCACATGTGGCTGTGGTAGAACTAATATATCATCTGTGAAGAGCAATAAACCGCTCCACATACAGAAAGGTGTCTTCATACCCATTTAAATGCATAATATGCCTTAATGTCCTACCTAATGTCCAAATAAAAAGAGTGAATCTATGACAAATGAAATAAACGTAGTAATTTTGATAGAGTACATTTGAGTACCCAACGTGTGAAAAATTAGCAAAATTGAGGACACATCTTCGAGACAGTGTAAACATGAATGTTTCTTTCAGTCAAACACAAGGTCACAGTCTTTCTCTTCATACCCATGAGAACGCAAAGATATTAAATGAGGAAGAGAATGGAAACACATGGTTTGGGAATGTATGAATTTTAGTGACTATATTTCAAAATTGCTAAAGAAGTTGCAGATTTGGAAGGTACTGAAGCATTTTGGCAAAATACGACATTGGTTTAATATACGGTGACCAATGATTATGTTTACGAGTGAAAATACCTCATTTATGCCAATCACGAATTCAAAAAATGATTCCCGTAATGCGTAAAAGCATTTACTATAGGGTATTTTATCAGCACAATTGCAGGGAAGTCTGTAGTACTAAATCCCATCCAAGGAGTGAGAAGTGGGCTTTAGAAAGCGTGGTTTGCCTTGTACATCGGTGAACGTCCACAACATTTACATTTGCAGGAATTCATAAACTCTGATCAGAACCTTTCCGACCTTGGAAATGGCAGTAAAGTTACTCTAGACTATAGCTAGAGTAATTATCCTTCTATGATAATAAAGGGAACTTAGCATTCCCACATTTGGTGGGGGTGTAGGGAACGAGCATTCTTCACAAGGATTTTTTTTTCCCCAAGTAGAAAATCCAAATACGATAACATTGTGCATCTGCAACTACGATAAAAGTGCGCATTGCCAATGTAGGCTTCATTGCCCTGAGTATAATTCTTGACTGTCTCAAATTAGGCACAACGGGGATAGGCGGAGCCTAGGGAATGTGTAGCAGGACGTTCCCAGAAGTACGTCTGGAAACGTGCACTTTGTGCGGTTTTCAAGGCGTACTTCTGGGATCGCTCATGAATTGAATCAAAACATAAAATACGTTCATGCATAAAGGTAAATCTCTGCCTATACTTTTACAATTTTTGTTACTCAGCCAATGAAAGTAAATGGGAGTGAATACTGCTCAGAACCCCTTTCAGAGGGTCACAGGGCAAGCAGGAGCAACTAAGCCCAACTGTAGGGATTGAGGCCTTTTCCTCCTAATGTTTCGCAGCCTAACTTACCATGGGTCCTGAGTAACTGGGACAAGGGGAAACATCCTTTACAACACAACTTTCACAACGCGGTACCATTACCACGCAGGTTTTACAACGCAAGTCGTTACAACGAATTGCGCTGGAGGGCGCTGTAGGATAGGGAATAGTTTAATTTACTATACAACACCTTCCCTACTATCCACGGGGACTGTAGTTGGAATAGTAAATTAAACTATTCACTATCCAGCATCCCCCAACGCAAATCGTTGTAACGACTAGCGTTGTAAAACCTGCGCGGTAACGATACGCGCTGTGAAAGCACGCGTTGTATTGTCATACATCCGGGACAAGTATCCCATAAGCACTTGACTCTCAGTAGTAGTGTGGGTAGAGCAATCTGAGACTTCACGGGGCAGAGGTGGATGCTAGGGGTGAAAACAGACTCAAAATTCAAAATACATTAAATGGCAGCTATACATGATTGTCCAGTCAAATATATGCTTTTATAAAAATATAACGTTTTTTATATATGAACACAAAGTAAAATACAGTATACACAATTATTACAAGCAGTCACCGGAGGGCAGTACTCTAGTGTTCAGTAGACAGGTTCCTGAGTCCCACTTCCCTCTCTTTAATAGATATGATTATTCCCCATTCACTGAAGGCAACACTCAGGTCAGGGCCCACTAGTATCCAAGTTTTAGAAGTCCTAATCCTACTCTTCCAAAGTCAAAAGTTTCCAGTAGCTAAAGAGCTATGACGCAAATACAAGTTCCCCTGGACCCTTCAGCCCCTCGATCAGTCTTACTCACCTCTACAGTGGTCGCACTACTGGAGTGCCCCGGAGGGTTGCACACTCAAACATCACAGACGATTGCAGCAGCTGCGGATGGTGAGTAGCACTCTTGGTGTGACAAGGTTTGAAGCTGGTTGTCCACAGTCCGTTCTCCAGTGACACAGTAAGTTTCTCTGTTAATTAGTTAGGGAGACGATCACTAGAGTTCCGATTCTTCAGTCGGGGCTTGGGGATGCAAAGTTCGACACAGTGTCCTCTCCTCTCAAAAGGCAACAATCCTTGTGTTTCATGGTTACCCTCTTTGGCATACAAGTGGACTATAGGCATTTAGCATATAGTACTTTACTCTTCACATGAGCTACAGCCCAATTGATATACCAGTACAGAGATGTTTTAAGGCATGAGAAAAGTGGGCAATTGCCCAGGCCCCCCTCCTTCCAAGGGACCCCCTAAAAAAGTGAACCTATTTGACCTCAGCCTATTCTATTTTTCTGTCTAAACCGCTCATCTTCTCTGCCTATCTGTACCTCTGACTTTGTTTGTCTATGCTGTTAATCCTAGCCCCCTGATATACCTCTGTAAAAAAAATTCTTGTCCAGAGATTTTCATTTTTGATTTGTGTTTTTGGATCCTTAGAGAAGTAATTTAGCTTGGGTAGATATTGCTGATCCCGGCCAAATTTATCTGGATGACATTTTCAAAAATGGCAGATGTGTTCCAATGATGATGTAATATTTCAGAAACCATGAGCCCTATATACTTCATTTTGGTGGGCAAGTAGTGTTATATAGAGAGAAATAAGTCCTCAGAGCAACCCTTCTGCCATTTTCCAAAATGGCAGCTATAATAGAGGAAGAAGAGACATATATACAAATAAAACAAATAACAATGGTTTTTAATCTTTTTATGTATACAGTAAACAATGTTTATGATCTGAATATGTAGAAAAAGTTTATCACTCCTGTTTTAGACACATTTTATAGTTCACCTTATTTATTTGTTTCGGACGTCGCTCATGGTACATTTCCAAACTGTTGAACATTTGAGAAGAGCATATCCACAGGGAGATCTTTTTGTAGCACAGTACATACAGATGTACGTTTTGTTGGTAGAGGCTATGGTGATATTGTAAGATTTAGCACCCCATCAATATCTTCCCAACCAAATTCACATGGATCTTTCTCTACATTTGCATGATCCAAGACATTTGCACATCTTAGCCTTTTAGTTCTGCCTTGTTCTGCCTTTGTCATTTCATTTTCTCAAGCCTTTTAGCTTAACCTTTTTCCAGCCGCTGCTGCCCCTGCAGCCCCTCCCACTGTCTCAGCCCCTGGTCCCGCCTCCCACCTACAGTCCCGCCCCCCCAACTCAATGGCAGCCGCTGTACGGTAGCGCCTAAGGCAAGCCTGCCTGCGCCCATCCGCTTCCCAACCACGGGCAGCACCAGGAATCCTGGCTCTCCTGGGACCCACCGCTACGACTCTTCCACCCGCCGCGCACTCAACCTGGGAAGGCACACCGACTGCAGAAGATCCTCGCCAAACACCACCCACGGACAGTTCTTGTGCAGACCCTGTCGCAGATACTTCACCATTGACATAGCCTCCACAACTGCTGAAGCCCCGCCTGATGCACGTACCATTGAAACCCTGACATGCATCCTCCTAAATGTGCGCTCCCTGCACCGACATGCCGTAGCGATCTGGGACCTGCTCGACACCCTCTCGCCTGACGTCGCCTTCTTCACAGAAACCTGGACAAATGCAACCTCCGGCACCAACATTGCCACAATCATCCCCAAGAGCTACAAAATCCAGAGAAAGGACCACCCCCACACCCCAGGAGGAGGACTCGCATTCACACACAAGACCCTCCTCTGACTCTCCACATCCTGCACGAGTGACCCCCACTCCAACACAGAACACCTCTACTTCCAGATCCACACCAGCCCCAGGACCACACTACACAGCACCCTCATCTGCAGACAGCCGGGACCTCGCACCCAGGCCACAACTACCATCGTCGAGCTCGCCGCACCCCACCCTATCACCTCCATGGACTACATTCTACTAGTGGACCTGAACTTCCACCTCGACAACTGCAACGACCACGACTCCACCACTCTTCTCGACAATCTCACCAACCTCGGACTGAAGCAGCTGGTCAAAACGCCCACTCACAGAGCTGGACATACCCTCGATCCCATCTTCACAGGAGGGACCAACATCCACTTCAGCCACACCACTCAGCCCCTCTGGACCGACCACCACTGCGTCCACTTCACCTTCAACACCACCACCGCACCCGCCCGAGCCGGCCACGAAGGAATTGGAGCAAGGTCACAGAGGAACACCTCAACACCACCCTCCTCTAAGATCCCCGCAGCGCCACCACCGGCACCAACTCTGCAGCCAAAACATTTCACTGCTGGATCTGCGCCGGCAAGCTTGCACCCCTCCGCCACCCCACCAAACCACGCCCTCTGAAGGTCACCTGGTTCACCACTGACCTACAAGTAGCCAGACGCTCCTGCAGACGCCTAGAGAAGACCTGGCGAAACCAGAAAAACATGAAAGCACGGAACAACCACAGGAACGTCCTGAAGGAATACCACCAGCACATAAGAGACACCAAACAAACCTTTATAAGAGACAAAGTCCAGACCAACGTGACCAACGCCAAGGAACTGTTCAACGTCATACATCAGTTCACGAAGCCACGGATGTCACACCTTCCTAGGAACTCTGCGACAAGCTCAGCTCCTACTTCCATCTGAAGATCAAGTGAGGCCCTCTACAACAACTTCAGCGAACAGATGCTGGACACCACCCCCTTCCCCACCGCGGCCGATAAGCCAATCATCATGTCCTGGAATCCTGCCACCGTCTAACACATCACTGCGACCATGAAGAAAACCCACTTAGGAGCCCCAACGGACCCCTGCCCACCGCACATATTCCACAGGGCCACTGCTGTCATCGCACCCAAGCTAGGATGGACCATCAATGCCTCCTTCAGTTCCGGCATCTTCCCAGACAACTGGAAGCGGGAGGAGGTTAAACCCATCCTCAAGAAACCTACGGCCGACCCAACTGACCTGAAAAACTACCGGCTCATCTCGCTCCTCCCGTTTGCAGTCAAAGTCACAGAGAGACTCGTAAATGCCCAGCTGACCACCTTCATAGAAGAGAACTCCATCCTAGACACCTCCCAGTCTGGATTCCGTAGCAACCACAGCATCGAGACCGCCCTCCTCGCCGCCACTGACGACATCCGCTTGCTACTCGAGCAGGGACATACTGCGGCCCTCATCCTTCTAGACCTCTCATCAGCCTTCAACACCATTTCATATCGCACACTTGCAGCCAGACTTCACGACACAGGGATACAAGGAACCGTCCTTGACTGGATCCAATCCTTTCTCTCCGGCAGAACCCAGAGGATCAGACTCCCTCCCTTCCTCTCTGCTCTCACTGATACCAGCTGCGGAGTACCCCAAGGATCATCACTCAGCCCCACTCTCTTTAACATCTAAATGGCCCCCCTCATCACCATCGCATGGGCTCAGCATAGTATCCTACGCCATCGACACCCAGCTCATCCTCTCACTTATGAAGAATCCTGAAGACACGAAGACTCTGCTTCCATGACGGAATGAAGGTCGTTGCAGCCTGGATGAAAGACAGCTGTTTGAAGCTCAGCTCAGAGAAAACCGAGGTCCTTATCCCTGGACCCTGCACCTCCGCCTGGGACAACACCTGGTGGCCTTCTGCCCTAGGAAACCCACCCACCCCTACTTATCACGCACAAAACCTCGGCATCATCCTCGACTCCTCCCTCTCCATGAACCGCCAGATCAACACCGTCGCCTCCACCAGTTCAACTGCCTGCGCATTCTCCCCAAGACCTACAAATGGATCCCTCCCGACTGCAGAAGGACCGTCACCCACAAACTCATAACCATCAGACTGGATAATGGAAACACCCTATGCACCGGAATCAACATAACGCTCCTACACAAACTACAAACAATCCAGAACGCCGCAGCCAGACGCTTCCTGGGGACACCGGATCATGAACACATGACCCAACACCAACGACATCTCCACTGGCTCCCCGTCGAGTAGAGTGTCACTTTCAAACTCCTCACCCATGCCTACAAATCGCTCAACAACATCAGACCCAAATACCTTAACGAGAGAGTCTGCTTCCACATACCCAAAAGGAACCTCTACTCCACCAACCTCGCCAGGAAGAGGTCCCCCGCATTCGCAGAAACAAAGCAGGTGGGTGAGGTTTCTCCTACATCACAGCCAAGGCCTGGAAGGAGCTCCCTGTGAACATCAGACGCTCCTCGACCCTGCACACGTTCAAGAAGGACCTCAAAACCTGACTCTTCAACTGATCCAGAGCTGCTCCCCCACAGCGCCTTCAGACCCTCTCAGGTGAGTAGCGCGCTTTACACACCCCTGATTGATTGATTGATCTTCTGATCAAGTGGAACGCTCTTTTAATATGTCCACGCAAAGAGTATAAAATCAGTGGAAGGCCACTCAGCAGGACTGATCTCTTGAAATCAATGCACTGAAGATTGTCAAATGTGTAACAGTCCGAACTCATTTTCCATACACTCACAAGGATTTTTCTACGTCTTCTGGGTCAGCAAATCCTTTTGAAAACTTCACAGGTTCAGGAATTAAAGCTCCAAGCTTAGTTCCAATTTTGCTCATAGTGTCATTACTCATAAGAATATGTTCCTTTATAAGAAAACACTAGGCACCTCTGTGTCAAGTTTCTTGGATGGAATATGAAGTGGGATTAAGGGTCAGAGTACGACTGTGTTTTTTGCTGTAGCAAAGGGGATTTTGGCCCCTATGCGAACGCAAAATAGGTCAGCCCAATGTACTAACACTATTTTGCGCGTCGCTAATAAATTAGCGACTCGCAAAATAGGGTTAGCAACTCACTATTAGGAAGGGGTGTGCCAAGGGTGTCCCTTCCTAATAGCGAGTCAATAACCCATGTATGAATGTTTTGCGACCGCAATTGCGGTTGCAAAACACTCGCAGTTTACCACCCTTCCCAGAAGGGTGGTGAGGCACTCGCAAACGAGAAGGGGTCCCCAGGAGACCCCTTCCCCTATGGGAATGGATGCGCAAATATTTTTTAAGAGCAGGCAGTGGTCCCACCGACCACAGCCTGTCCTTAAAATATGAAACTGAAATGTTTCATTTTTATTTTTTAAATGCATCCCGTTTTCCTTGAAGGAAAATGGCCTGCATTTAAGTAAAACTGCTCTATTGACAAAGCAGTCCCAGACATGGTGGTCTGCTGACCCCAGCAGGACACCCTCCCTGGGAGTGCCAGCTATTCCCAATTGGATTGCATATTGCGACAGTCTCATTAATATTCATGAGGCATGCAATTTGCGACCCCATTGGAAATCGCAAACAGTGTCTGAGACACTGTTGTACATTGAATTTGGTGACTTGCAGATTTTGACTCGCAATTTGACGCAATTTGCGACTTGCAAAATTCAATGGTCGTACATCAGGCCCTTTGTGTCTTTTCTCCCCTGTTCCACAACCTGTCCATAACTCTTAGAAACCTTGACTTATGACCATTGCAGCAAATCTTAGTAGAACAATAATAACATGTGTCATTTGACTCGATTGGAACCATTTCGAACAGCCCACTCAACATGCGGCACAACACGAAGGTCAGCTTCCTCCAAAGTGCTGTTAAGTTCTTGAGCAATATTGCCTGTACATTTTGAATATAGCTCTGCAGGCACCAACCCCTCATTGACAATCATTCCTCTTGCAATAGTTGGAAATTCAGTGTTCACTGAAACATCAGCAATGTTTTGGGGAGTTAACACCTCCAAGTTCATCTTGTTCGATGTTGATGACCAGAATTTATCAAGTTGCACAGGTTTAGGTGTCGAAGTTTTGATGCAGAGAAGGTCAATAATTCCACTTGTAGACATTCGTCTTATTCTCTCACATTCTTTGACAGATAGTTCAGGATAACTGTCATAGACAATGTGCAGTTCTTGCAAAGTGCACACTGTCTTTGATATCTGTAGAATAGTCTGAACGACCGCACTGAGGGTTTGCATGAATGAAATCTTGACCATTCGCAATTGTCACAAAAAGTCTACAACAACAGCAGTTTTCAATGAGGATACCTTTTCATATTGAAATTCTATTGGTAAAAGTTGTGCTTCACTGATTTGGTTGCAGCATCTCCATCAAATAATGTGTTTTTTGGAAGAAGATCATGCAACAGAATGTCCTTGATAAATTTACTCCTTGCTTTTGCTACATCCAACTCTTTATGCTCTTGCAAAAGTTGTTTTTTGTAAACTGTTTGGACGAAACTCTTACTATGGCAAGTATATCGTGAAGTTCAGCTTTATTGATTATGTCAAACTGTTTTTTCTCTTTCAATACAAATTTCTCCAGCTATAGTTCTGCGTATAGTTTTGATTCATGTTCCAGGATATCTAGTAGACATGTCTTTTTATTGTTATCCCCTTATTATTTGGCCACAAAGTTGTGCAGTCATACAGGCTCAGTCATTTCAAAGGGGTTTCCTTGCTGCTGCATGAAATGAAGAATGCTGTCAATATGTTTATTAAAATGTTCCCATCTCTTTCCCACAAGTTTGTGATGAGGAACAGTTTCACAATGGGCCATTAATTTCGAATTTGTCATCTCTCTGAAAAAAATTGCAAATAGAAAGGACTTCATGGTAAATACCTGCCATTGAACAACATATTCACTTGTATGTGTCTGATCAACAATTCCCTTGGAGCTTTTCTGTGATCTCTGAGATCATCTGTTCCAGTTTCATTTCTGGAGCCACAGCATTGAAACTTCCCTCTCTGTCTTTAACCACAAAATGTCTTTGGGTGAATTTTCTGTAGAGGTATGGATTTCCACCTCTAGCTTCTTTACTCTTTCCAAACACCAAGGCCCATATCTCAGGTAGTTTATGCAATTGAATTTGCAAAACACAGTAATCAGTGACTCCACAGTCTTCACGTCCAGCTCCCAATCACCTCCCCGATTGGCATGTTCCAAATTTTTCACTAGAGCTATCATATGTAAAACATTTCCCAGTAGCTGCAAAGTTCAGATTTTTCTTCACAAACTCTACAAACTTGATTTTCTGGTTTTCTGATTTTGAACTGAGTGTATTGAACATTGCTTGGCTTTGCATTATGTCTTTTGAGTGAAGTGCACCCTGTGCCTTGTTCACTTCTGAGATATGAAATACAAAACCTAATCTGTCATTCTTGTGCCAGAGAGCATTTGAATGCAATGTTTTTATAGGCTCAGATATGGCAAGCATACTTTGTAACAAACAAACATAATGAGTTTCACTCAATACTAACTGGACAATTTTGCTTCCAAAGATTTCATCCTCAATAAGTGCATCGTCTATGCCACATCCACTGAGATAACATCCTGCACACCGCAACATGACTTTTGTCATGTGGAAAACACACATCATTGGATAAAGATCATCGAATTCTACTGAATTGCTCAGAAAAATGTCTGGTACAATACGTAAAACACCTTCATCGCAGAAATTTGACAGGATAGGCTGGATTTCAAGCTGAGCATGTACATTTTGTAAATTGTTTAGAGCTGTATGTACTGTTGCGTAGTTTGTGACCGGAGATGGTATTGCTGGTAAAATCCCAGTCTTCTTCAGTGGGATGGTATTCTGATCATTCAGAGCATCTAGCCCACAGAGGAGCTGACTTTTCATCATTCTTCAGTCTGCACCAAATAAGCAATATGATTAATTCAGTTAAATCAGCTTTGCGGACTGCATCATCAGGTAGAAGAATATCCATGTCCTTAGACCCTTTAAAACTTTCTGCTAGACTCAGATGTGTTGATGGCTTGTAGTGATTCTTTTTTTTTTATAAATCTTTTTATTGAAACATACATCGGTAGACAATATAATACAGAGGGTCGTGCAGATTATACAGTACAGTACGCATGGGTGGATGGATACACTGACTTTATCATAGAGAGGAACATTATGGGGATATAGGGTCACCATGCTCAACACTTCGAGGCGGTACACAGATCTCTCCTCTATAAACATTCCATGGATGCCAGATACGGGACCATTTCCTAGGACACCCCCTTGCAAAACAAACAGTTTTTTTCTCAATACATACACCAATCAAGGTTCTTCCCCCCAGGCTTCCAGAGTGGGCGGCTGAGCTGCCCCCCACAGTTGGGGGATGTTTCGTTTGGCCAACATGAACCCCAGTGTGACCCATTGTGTTTGGGAAGTGTTCAAATCGTGGGCTCCCAAATATTTAAAATACATCGTCTTGCCTCCGGGTGGAGAGAGACACGTAACACCTCATTGATTGTGTTGTGGATTTGGAGCCAGTAAGAACTAATATGTGTGCATACCCAAATGGTGTGCATGAATGTTCCGGTGAGGCCGCAACCCCTTTTGCATTCACCTGTATCAGACCACCCCATGTGCACTAGCCGGGGCACTATTATGTAGATCCTAAGGAGGATTTTGAGCTGAACCAGTCACAAGCATGCCGAAATAGCCACCTCTTTAGGGGAGGACACCTCAGGCTGCCAAACTTCATCATCCAATTCTATCCCGTCCTGTGTCCAATTATCCCGCAGTGTCTGCAGAGGGTCTGCCATGTGATTGATTAACTTTTTATATATTAATGAGATTGTTTTGTCAGGGAGGTGACCATCTAAGACTCTGTCTTCCAGGGGAGATGCCTCCGGGGGATCAGAACCCTTAGGCAACAAAGATTGGAGTGAGTGTGAAACCTGTGCATAGCGAACATTTTCGGTGTCTTCAAGCTTATATTCGCTCTAAAGCGTACTGAAGGACTTGACCTCGCCTCCTCTCCAGATATCCTTGATTGACGAAATACCGATCAGATCCCACCTCTCAAAGCCCTTTGTTTTCCACAAATTGCCCAACTTCTCTGAGTTCCAAAGCGGGGTGGCCAAAGTTAACTTATGTCTCCAGCCAAGTGAGTTGGTGGCGTTATGCCGAATTTGAGCAGAGTGTTTTGTGGGGCTCGTCAGCACAAATGGTTTAGGTCAGAAATCCAAAGCTCTACTGTAATTGCCCCCCGGAAGGAGCCACCTGTCCATGGCGTAGCCCGTGTCGTCTGCACGACCATACGTGCAGTGATTGATGGCCGCCAGCTGGGATGCCCAGTAATATTTATTGATATCCGGGAGGCTAATGCCTCCGTCGTACCAGTTTAACGTTTGTTTGTTCAGGGCAATTATGGGTCTGTCGTCCCATAAAAAGTCCCTCTGCAGGCTCTTGATCACCCGGAAATAATGTACTGGAACTAAATCTAAGGTGTTTCATAGGGCATGGAGGAATTGTGGTAAGGCCATCATTTTGAATAGGGCGGCCCTGACCAAGAGCGAGATGGGGAGCGTCTTCCAACTAGCAACGTCACTTTTGAGTCTTGGAAGAGGGGATGTAGATTTTGGGCATAGCGGACTGAGGGGTCAAGTCAGATAAAAATTCCCAGATATTTAAATCCGGCCGTATTGACTTGTATTTGACAGTTCCAGGGTGGAACGGGGGGACCCCGCTCAATACAAACAGGAGGGATTTTCCCCAATTGAGAGAGAGGTCAGATAATCTGCCAAAGATTATCAGGATGTCCAGCACTACTGTAATAGATTTCTTAGGAGAGGCCAAGTAGAGCAGTATGTCGTCTGCATATAACGATATACGGTCCTCCCATCAGGGGGACCACCACAGCCCCTGTATCATCGGATCCCAATGGATCCAGGCAGCGAGGGGTTCCAGGGCCAAGGTGAAAAGAAGGGGGGACAGTGGGCAACCCTGATGAGTTATCCGACTAAGCAAAAAAGTGTCAGAGACTTTGTTGTTTACCACCACTTGAGCCAGTGGTTTGGAATATAAAAGACGCACCCAGTGGATATATTTCGGACCGAATCCCAACTTCACCAAGACTGCCCATAAATAGGGCCACTCAATTGTATCAAAGGCCATGGTTGCGTCTAGTGACACGATCACAGCTGGCTCTCTAAGGGTGTGGGCTCTATCCACCACCCCATGAACTCTACGCAGGTTGAGGGCTGTGTTTCTATGGGGCATGAAACCAGATTGGAACTAGGCCACTGATTACCTTCACAAGACAGTTAGCTAACAGTTTGGCTAATATCTTAGGTTCTGCGTTCAGAAGAGAGATGGGCCTATACGAGTGACGATGGTAGCTATTCTCTGCTCTCAGGGAAGCATTCCCGCCTCCCCAGAGTCTTCGAACATGGCTTTCAAATGGGGGGCAAGCTTATCAGGCTTAAGTTTGTAGAGTTCAATGGGGAGTCCCTTTGGTCTCATAGCCTTCCCAGAGTTCAAAGAGCGGATCGCTTGCGCAATCTCGTCAGTTGTAAGAGGGCTGTCCATAAAGTCTCGATCTTCCAGGGAGAGACAGGGGAGCTTAATATCTCGTAGTAAGTCCTGATAGTCTGCTTCTGAGTGGGAGTTTACTGACGTATAGACCATTTGAAAATGGCCAGCAAACCTATCTACTATTTCCTGAGGCTCCGTGATCGAGATGCCACCCTCCTCTATAAGCTCCGGGACCAGCCGGCTCGCCCATTCCCTTCTGTCCAGCCACGCTATGAGCTTCCCGTCCTTATCTCCCAGACCTTAAAGCCTACCCTGCTGTTCCCTGCATAGGGCCTTGGCCCCATCGGAGACTAGAGTTCTGTAGTCGTGCTGTTTCAGGCTCCGCAAGTGGAGCTTTTCCGGTGTCACACCAGATTCCAGGTCGCTTTCTAATCTGTATATCAGCCTCAAACTGGAGTACTGCCTTCTGCTTGTCTCTTTTGGAGCCAGATATCAGTGACTGTGCCTGTCCCCGAATCACAGTCTTAAAAGCTTCCCATAAGGTCTGGGAAGAGGACACAGACCCCACATAGTCAGAGAAATATTCGTCAATGGTCTTAATAACATCTTTACGGATCTTAGTGTTGCGCAGATACCAAGGGTTAATAGGAGCCAGCCTTCCTGCCGTGCCCGGACCTATGAGCAGATGGACCCAGAGGGGCGAATGGTCGGAGATACCCCTAGCTAAGTGTTTGATTTCGTGTATGTGGGTGGCTTGTGCAGCAAGAATGAGACAATAGTCTAAACGGGAGAGACTGTGGTGCGACCCAGAGTGAAAGGTGTGTTGTATCTGGTCTGGATTGTATACTCTCCATCCATCGATCAGCCCCATTGCCTCAAGAAAATCAGGCAACCAACAAGCTGATGGTCTCAGCTCTCGGGGGGGTATATATCCAATGTACCTGAGACCACTGTATTAAAGTCACCCCCTAGTACTTAGAGCCCCTCTGGAATGGTAAGCAGGACTGCACCCAAGTCCACGAATGTTGTGTTGTGTAAGTCTGGGGGGACATAGATGGACATGAAGGCAATAACCCGGCCCTCCCACATCCCGAAACACCAACGTATCTGTCCCGATTATCTGCCCATGTGGAAGCCACTGCTAGTGGAAATGCATTTCTCGTCATGATACCTACCCCCCTGGAACCTGAGGTGAACTCAGAATGTGCAACCATCTTATATCCCCCTGCGTGCATCACCCTACATAGGTTCCCAACCAGATGCGTTTCCTGGAACAGAACTACATTTGGAGCATGCCTCTTAATATACTGGAGAACAACACTGTGTTTGATCTTGTCCCCTAATCCATTAACATTCCAGCTCAAGATTTTAACGTTTTTATCCCCCATCACACCTGTCCTACAAATCGCAAAGCCAAACACCCACCGCATTTACCCCACTAGTTATTTTCAACAGAATATAGGCATTTACCGCACCGATGTAACAAAAATAGCACCAAACCACCAAACAAAACACCCCAACCCAACAGCCTCCCACCCCACCACCCTGCACTCTGGCCTTAGAACTGCCCATAGGAAACTTGCAGAGTGCCTGACGCCCCAGAAAAAATCCAAAGAAAGAAACAGGGGGAAATAGAGTGCTCTGTGTCCCTGCCACTAACCATGGTACTTATAGCGCTCCTAACAGGCGGGTAGCTTAAGGCCATACGTATTCCCCAGCCCCAGCAAACAATTACCTATGCCCCATCTTCCCAGCCCCCCCACATCAACTGTCCCAGTTACTCAGTTCCAGGTTGCCAGCCACTGGGTCGCCATCTCAAGGAGGTGGAGTGTCCGAATGTACCCCAGCGCCGCGATCCAACAGGGTCCCCGATCCTTGATATTCGATCCACTCTGCCACCGCTACAGGTTGGTCGAAGAACCACTCTCTTCCCTCTGCCTCGACCCGAAGGAGCTCTGGAGCTCGCGGACCTCCCTTTTTAGTTGTGTGACATCATCAACGAGACCGGACGTCGTTATTTCTACCTGCTTGACCTTTTCCCTGAGATTCCCCAGATCAGCCCTGATAAGATTAACTTCAATTGCCACAGTGTCCAATGAAGTTTTGGCTCCCGTAATGGCCTCCATTACATCCTTAAGCAATAACTCCTGCTCCTCCTCCACCAGGCTCCCTCGGGCAGCATCTTTGGATAGCCTGCCCCGCTGAGCGTCCTTCGGAACTGTGTATCTATACAGCTTGTTGGTCTGGATGGGCTTTGTCCCACAGGACCCGGGACCCTTGACGCGCTCCATGTCAGAGCACCAAAGGTGATTGCAATGGGACTGGGGAACTCAGGGTAGGCCCAAACCCCACCCCAACAGCACTCGACTGCAGATTCAATCGATTAGGGCCCAAAACTCAATTTGAAGGCCCCTAATGACTCTGCACAAGGGCTGCACAGGCCTCTTAAAATCGCCTTTAGCAGCTGCACCAACTCAGGGGGCCAACCATCCAGGTCATCAGCGCTGGTAACTGTACGTATGTCCCGTCATATGTCTATAACTGGTTCCCTGCAAGAGCTGCCGAGATCACAAGAAAACATGTATGGGGCCAAAGGTTGTCCACCACTCAGTCAGAGCCCCAGGAGGGGGGTGGGCACACCTCAAGTCTTCAGAGGGTCTCAAAATATGGAGAACATGGCTGCCACCGACCTGGATGCATGTGACAGGGGCAGCGCCTCAAAGGCAGGCAGAGGGAAGCTACAGGCCTCAAAAGCGTGCCGCCGCCATCAGCTGACTTGCAGCCGACGCGCTGTGTGCAGTGTACAGAGATCGCATTCTCCCGCTCACAGCAGCTGTACCCAGGGTCCACGACCACCGCCGCTGACACACGCATCAGCTGCCTCCTCACCACTGCGATCTGGGCAGTCACTGCAGCACCCTCGGGCGATGGCATTGCTGCGCGATGGGGCTAAATTGGCCGGATTTCGCCTTCGTCTTTATACCCGCACTGCAGGTCCCAGGACTGTTATGAGGGCTCCAAGTCACCGCCACCGCCATGGGCAGTAGACCTCCTCACTACACCCGCGCGAAATAGACGGATCTGCCGGACCTCCGTTCCGGTGACCTCCAACACTGTGGGTCTCGGTCTTCACTCACGTCACAGGCCTCCGCCTCCCGGGATGGACAACTTCCCCGTCAGACCGGCCCTGGGAGCCGGGTTAGGAAGTTTTGGGAGAGATATTGCTCCGACACCCGGGGCCAATGGCTGCGAACACGGATGGCTCCTCAGGATAGACTTGGGGCAGGGACGTTCAAAGGAGCCCACACACTACGCAGCCATCTTCGAACCGCGCTTGGCCACCTGGTGGGCTTGTAGTGATTTTGCACACATTGGCGAAACAGTTAGGTTATAAGTTTGCAGCTTTGTTTGTTTATGCCTACAGCTGGCATAGCTTATTTTCCAGCAGCTACTTCATTGGTACAGCCTTAAAAAAACACCATGGCAGTATCATGTGTGCTGGATATTCCAAACAAAGAAGAGCTGTCTTCAAAAACAAAATTATCAAGAGCAGCAATTGTAAATCCTTTCCTGGAAAAGTGGATTACAAGGTGTGTGTTGTCGGATTCACAAGATTTTACAGCATGGACTGCTAAAATGTTTCTTCTTTATACTATGTCATTATAACTTGTTGATACACAAATCCTATTCATTGAAATGATTATCTCCCTACCTTTGCACTTGTCATAGATTGCGTGGGCAGTCATCATGTGTAGCAGATTTTTCTTTTTGCCGTGATGTAATTCATAAAACATAATTTAGATAAGACAGAACATTTGTACAGCATAAGCCTGTCAGTTCATGGGATTGTCTTCCACTTCTTAGCCTACATCTTTAAAGCCATCACCAATGTCATCAGCTACTGTTCCAAACTCAAGAACTTTAGTTTGTAACAGTTTTGCTTTGCTATATTAAACAATGATGTAACAAAATGTAAGACAAAATCATACATTCTTTTTGACTCCCATGGCTTGCGGAGCACTGTGAAATCACAAAACTAGTCATTAAGTTCAATTTCTAAATCTTTCAGGACATTTCTTAAAATGGTTGCTACTGTTTTTACTGCATCCTGTGGTCTTATTTTCGCAGCAAGAACTTCAGGAGTCAAATCAGCAGGGAACACTGTAAGTAGCTTGTTCTTTTTGTTAGATTGACAAAAAAGAATTCTGTCATTGTACAGTCTCATCATAAAAATCTTAATTTCATTATTATGGATTACTACAGTTTCATCAATATTGACCATTATTTCTCTGATCTCACTGAGTGCGAAATGTAGACTGCACTCAAGAGTGGCTTTTGAACTTCATTTGCGTTTTCAAAGAGTGCAAACTTAACTGAAGGTTGGCAGTTACGTTGTTGCCTGGAGCTCATTGTACATTGATATTTTGAATGTATGCATGCATGCAATTCAGGTGGACTTACAAATCCACTGCAAATACTTTCTCCTCGGTGTTTAGATCAGCTACTTGGCTGAAAATGTCATCTTGGAAGATCTAGCTGCAGATAAAATCATGTTTGCCCTTTGAGGCTCACATTCTGTGTACTTTGTTGTTTCGCCAATCCCTTTGGCCCTTCTGCTGGCTAAACCACAGATAACACATTAAAGATTCTCTGATTTCTGATCAGTTGTTGGAGGTGGATGAGGGCTAGCTATTGATCTTCTAAGTGGATGGGCATTGGGTTTGGTTGTCGTCGCTTTCTCTGAAGACTTGGATTCCTGTGATTTACTGGTAACTGCTATTTTTTGACAATTTCTTTCCAGGGTTTTTTCCATTGTATACGAATTGTAGCACTTGTTGTTACAATGATAAAATATTTGATCCTCTTCATCCATCAGTTTCAATCTTTTGTGAACTTCCTCAACCGTATTCCTACAGCATCTCAAACTCTCTTTTGTTCAGCCGCAGTTGATGTTAGCTTTTCTTTTGGCATATGACACATTTTTCTTTGTTGAGAGAGTCCTCAGATTTTGTAGTTAGGAACAGTCTGTCAGGAGGTAAAGATCCTCTTCTACTACCTGTTTCACTCATTTTTACGAATTTGAATCAACGGAAAACCTGAAACAAAAACAATATCAAAATGTATTATCAGTATGATGGCTATAAGATATCATAATAGAGCTGCTATTTTTGGAAATGGCAGACGAATTGCTTTGAGGAGTTTTTTCCTGTCTCTATAAAACTACTTGACCCTAAATACCTCTATTCTGACACCAAAATGCAGAATATAGGTCTTGTGGTTCCTGAAATATTACATCATCATTGTAACACATCACCATTATAAAAATATTGTCCAGAAAAATTAAACCCAGATTAACAATGCCTACCCAAGCTAAATTTCTTCTCTGAGGATACAAAAACACAAATCAAAAATGAAAATCTCTTGACGACAATTCTTTAACAGAGGCAAATCAGGGAGCCAGGACTATGAGTCATCCTAAGGATGTTTGGGGACACAGGAGAGACATATTTCACCTGTTTTTGTGTGACCCTGGTAAAGATTAACATCATTTAGCACCGCTTGTCATTATGTGCGTTTGATTTTGCAGAAACTGTTTAATAAAATTAAAAGTCGTTCCATATAGGGATCCCCAAAATGTGCTTTCATGGTGCCCCAAAATCCTTACGATAACACAGCAGCAGTAGCTATCTTCACAGTAGCTCCCTCTGGTATTTAGGGTCACTGACATGAGTTCACTTCCTCAATCTTCGCTACAGAGAGCCATATGCCACGATCCCCCACTGGACCTTTCTCCCTCTAACACTCTCCTCTTCCTCGCATGGCACATTGGTCTTGGCAAGCAGGCAGGCACTGGTGCTCTGGACTCCAAGGCACGTTGTCTTGGATTTTTCTGGGTCATTTCTCCTCATTGAGCTGAGTATGTACCGGTTTTTTCTCTCCACTACTGAATTTCACTCACGCTGGAATGGACTAGAGTACCCCAATGCAACGCCCAATTTGGCCATGGCCTCCTTGTAAGCTCGAGAGCTAAACGCAGGACCCTGGTCAGAATGTAGCGTGCCAAATGCATATGTGCCAATAAAGACTCGCAAATCTTTTAAACAGTTCGAGCATCAGCTGAGCGCTGAGGCCATATCCAAATGAATCATGTCCTAATATTTGTGGGACCGCATTTGTCCATAGGGACGTCTGCGTGTAGAAAGTCTAATGCTGTCTAACAATGGTGTCTATACTGGGCTGTCTACACTGTAGTCAGGTATCTGGCGGTGTTCTCTGCTGCGATCTATGTTGCAGTCATGGCAATTAATTGCAAATAGCATTCATCCCTGGCCACCAGTACGTCTCTTTTAATTCTAGTATAGACTTAGAGATCCCTTGATGTATCAGACCCTCTCCCAAATGTGCTTCGTGTATCAAAGCTACTCTACGTTTCCTGTTTGGAATTACCCCATCCCCCACTCCTGGGATTTGAGCAAAAGGAACGGAGTTTGCATCAATTATATATGAGTATTTGAGTGGGTAGTTTTGAGGTAACGCTGCACCGCTGCCGCTGCTTGTTGCATTGACAGCTAGCATTATTTCGCCGTCTATTTTCGTTTTTGAATGAGTGATTGCAGCTACGGAAGCCGTTTGCACAACTGCCTTCGCCGCTTCATCAGCCAATGGATTCCCTGCAATGTCAACGCCATCACGTGGATGACACAGTGTATGTATCACGTAAGCATTTTGTAGTCCTTGTCGTAACTGAACTACTTGTTCCCAAAGCAATTTATGCTTAATTGTGCCACCTTTTGCATCTTTGTAACCGTTTTGAATCCAGTTTTGCAAGTATTCACTGCAAAATTGGACACAATAATATGAACCGCACACTATGAGTGTGGGGAATTCGCACTCAGTGTTTTCAAGCGCCATCTTGAATGCTTGTAGTTTCCCTCACTGAGCTGTACAATCTCCTAGAGATTGGGTTTTAGTGACCATTGGTCGGAATTTGCCATCTC
This sequence comes from Lissotriton helveticus, assembly GCF_964261635.1. Classification (NCBI taxonomy): domain Eukaryota; kingdom Metazoa; phylum Chordata; class Amphibia; order Caudata; family Salamandridae; genus Lissotriton; species Lissotriton helveticus. The sequence goes on from NC_136067.1 coordinate 1,536,827,655, forward strand.
GCCAGCGACCTTTAACGATCGCGCACGCAGCACTATAAACTTGTTTAAATCCGTAGCGGGCTGTGCTGATCCGTCAGTATAAATTATACATTCATATTTTTCTAGAGGCAGAATTTCAGTAGGCAGAGGACATTCTTGTTCATATTGTAGAAATTCTTGTGTTTTCAGATATGGATCAAAAACATATTCAACATCTGTTGCAGCAAGAGAATTAACCCATTGTATCCATCTCAGATGTAATGCTTTAGCTTTGGGAATGCTCACTTTTGTCACTGCCGCTAAGGCAGGTACAGGAGTAACGACCATAATGCGCTTACCCTGTGCGTGGGCTCTCTCTTTTGCTACTGCAGTTTGAACCGGTCAGAATTTTTTCTGTAGAAGTGAATTTCATTTTTGCTTGTGTGTACAAGTGTGATTTGTAAGCTATTGGTACTTTTTCTCCTTTGTTAAAGGTTAAGTATGGGAATCTGCATCTTCCTGGAATGATTCGGATCACTAGATTGCGTACATTTACACGTGTTTGTAAATGTTTTGTTGCTAACATGTCTGTTTGCAATGAACGCAATATTTCTGTCTGTTTTTGTGTCCAATTAACTGTTTTGAAATCAGGTTTGATTAATTCATAGAGGGGTTTAACCCTTTCTGCGTAGTTTAAAATGTAAGTTCTTCTGAAATTTAGGAAACCTAGAATCGACTGTAAGTTTTTCAGCGTTTTTGGAGGTTGGAGCAGAGCACATTTTTCTAGAAAGTTTGCTGCCAGGCTTTTGCCTTCACTTGAAAGTTCATATCCTAGAAAAAGGAAGTTTAAATGGGCAAATCTTTTTTTTTTTAAATTGAATTTGTACCCTTCAGAGGCAAAGCCAAGTGTGATGTGTTCACCCTGTTCAAGTGCCTACCCAAGTCATCGTCTGTTAGATAGATGTCATCGACATATGATATTGCCTCATCATCATAGGTTTGTAGAAACTCTGTTACTCTAGCTGAAAATAACCCAGAACTATTCTTGAATCCCTGAGGGAGACGACAGAAGTGACGCCATGTCCCCATAATTGAGAAAGCGGTCAAATACCTATTATCTGGTGCAATGTTTTGACAGAAGAAACCTTTAGAAATATCTAATGTGGTTTTATATTTTTTACGCACAATATTATTCATTTGTGCTGCACTGTGTGCATTTTGTACTGCAAACGTTTTGCTACAAGAGTTTAGATGTCTTTAATCAAAAACTAGACGATATGTATTGTCTGGTTTGGAGACAGGAAATAAAAGATTGTTTATTGATGAGGTGCATGTTTCAATTACCTCTTGGTTTTCAAGTTGATCTAAGATCTCCCTGACCTGTTTTTTAGCTTCTTGCTTAGCTGGGTACTGACTTTGTACAGTTGGTGATTTTTTAACTGGATTTTATGGTGAGGAGAATCCTCATCCCATCTTCAATGATTTTTTATATAATGCAGGAGCCTGGGCCACTGCCCATTTCCTGGCATAAGTATATTTTAAATGAATTGGAATGTGGTCGGAGAAAGCTGGCATAATGATTTCTTCACCATGTGGGCACTCCCTGACAAATTCTGGTGGCCGGTCTTGTTCAGCTAGAAGAATGTCATAACCCTTAGAAGAGTGCTCTCACTTTTCTTTGTATGTCCAACTCCATCCCGAGTGTTTCGTCATATAACTTATGTGGACAACTAACCCTGGTGTCTGTAGTTTCAACTTGAATGAACTCATTCAAGTCCACTGTCACCAGAAGATCCTTCAAGTTCTTGCGAGTTATGGTGGCATCTGCTGCGTTGTCCAACATCGTTTGAGCACATTCCCCGTTCTTTAGTTGTGTCCTAAAGATCCTCGACATGTCTGTTTTTTAGACCTGCTACCTTCTTTTTGGTGAATTGAGTTTTCTTATTTTTCTGAACATGTTGAACTTCACGCTATCTTCCTTGTGTTTTGACCGTCCTCTTCTTTCGGATGTCTGTGACGAAGTCTAAAAGCTACAAGAGGAACGTGTATCAGTATCTTGATATCTATCAGGTTTTCTCAAATTATCCCTATTTCTGAGGTTATACCTCCTTTCAGAGGGCTCCTTTTGAGGAGACCTACCTCTGGATTGAGAACGCTTCTCTTTAGAAGTTTGTTTAGTATTCTCCCACTTCTTTTTAGGAGGAGTAGGAATGTTTTTAATAAAGACCTTTTCAGGACTTTCTGACAGTTGGGGTTTAACTGGTTTCCTACCCAAGCTGTCTCTGCCTAATTCTTCATAGGATTTTTCAATTATTCTGGCCAGTTCTTGTTGTTGCTTAGTTACATCAAATTCCCTTAACTTTTGGCAGATCACCACGGATGCTGCTTTACCTTTAATATTAGCTAATATTATTGTTGAGACCTGTCTGAATTTTTTTAGTAATTTCATACCTAGATTTAAAGCAGGCTCTGCCCCGTATTCATTCTGAATCTGTTTCAGGACATCTGGTATTACCGCCATAGACGGAACACCATGTGTTTTGGTGTAGATTGCAGCAAAGACTGTACCCCAAGTGTCGTAGTCCTCCAGTTGTGGTGTGATTCCCATTGGTAAACAGATGGTTAAAATTCTATGTGTCTCATGAGGGGTAGTATTAGGAAATACTGCCTTGATTTGAGTAATTTTTTGAGCTATCCAGAATGGAATTTGTTCCTGTTTGGTGGGTAATTTACCAACGACTGAATGTAGAGTCTGTGGTGTAATTTTATTTGTGCTCCCCGGGTAAGGGGGATGTTGTGGAATCATTATTGCTGGTTGGACTGTAAGAGTCCGCCTGACATATTGAACCAACTGTCTATAGATTTTGATTCAGCTCCTTTAGTTGAACTAATAGTTCCGTATCTGACATTTCATTAATTTCAGGATGTGGAGTGTAGCTGGCTAATACCGGCCATGTTGCTCCTGGTCTACCTAGTGGACCGAGCCTGGTAATGTGATTTATATGTTTTAGGGCGCCTTTGAACCAGAGCGCATGCTCTTGGTAAGTTAGTGGAATTTCAATATCCTAGAAAGGAATGTATTCCTCTGGTGGATCATCTTCTTTGTAGAAGTGAAACACTTTTGTTACAGGATTTGCTTCAGGGAAGACTATCCATGAATAGAATACCTCTGTCTGATGATATTCATGTGCCTCTGTCACAAAAACTACCCTACCACCTCTTGCTGATAGGCCATTTCGTAAGAGCTTTATAGTGATGGCTTTCCTTAAATTTTCTGGAATGCTTATAGCATCCTCGTCTCTTTCATTAAAACCGGTTATGTTAAAAGCTGCATCGGCTGGATCAGCCACAGCTCCACAGTTCTCGGTGTTGTTATCCCTGTTTAGGGACATTTTTGTTTAATGAAAGTTTGCAGAGCAAGTTTCAAGGAAACAAAGATAAGGTGCACAATATTTTGGAACACTGTATCCTTCATCGTTGATCAAACCAAAAAGCTAATACATAGGATATTCTGTTACCCACTCCAGACGTCTATTGAAGTATTTTACGGAAAAAGGGGTCCTTGAGAAAAGCACGACTGAGTTACTTTAGTATCTAGCGTTAAATTAGTGCCTTACCAAACATTGGGCGCCATAGTAGTGTAGTTCCTCTATTCCCCGTAGGCTCTGCGCATTGGAATAATATATCCTATAGATTTGATGTAGGACTTAAATCAATAGGTCTCTATCGAATATACTGAACTTAATTGTGTGTGTGCCAGCTAACTCAAAGGTCACTAGAAACTTTCTCAAATACACAAGAAGGGATTAGTTTCTGACAACCGCATAAACATGACAACTTTGTTTCCCAAGCATAATAATATATCTCTCAGAGTCGTGGAAACAATAGATAACTATTTTACTCAGTTAATCGTGCATGCTTCGTTTCTACAGAGTTGCAGAGAAATAGTTAGACAGGCTTTTTCATTAAAAGGTTTATTGAACAGTCTTCTTTCTCATGCAAGAGAGGTGAACTGCTACAAGCGTTAGGCAGAATGCGAAGTATAATGCGTACAGCGTACACAGTAATATGAAATAATACTGTAAGAGCATTGTATGGTTTCTAAGCCATATAAAAATACATACAAAAATAACATAGACTAAAATACTCAACTGGTGCTTCTAAAATATGCCTACCCCAATGTACCTAACCTAAGCCTAGTACGAGGAAAGAAGTAGGTGTTTATCTTTTAGCATAGGTTTAGTTTTGCCAAGAATCTACCAAAGGTTTCTCTAGGTTCTAATCAGCTCCATACCTTTTTAGAATGAAGGAGGTCTGGTATCTCTGTCTCAGGACTCGATATCCCAATACCCCGCAAGGGGAGCCGGAAACACTGGAGTTGGATTCTCGGCAGAGAAGGGCAGCTTCCTGATCAGTGTGTCAGCTGGAGAGTCGGCTTCCTTCGGCACTTGCTGTAGCCAGCTGCATTGGGTAAGTAGGTCTTCGAACTGCTCTGAACCACCGTATCTTGCTATAGCAAGTGAAGGTTAATTTATACCTTGAAGATGTTTAGGAATGCCATAGTTTGACATAAAGTTGGGCATATGAACGTCATGAATGAACCCCTGGGGAATAGTTGTTCATTGTAAAGTAACTGAGTTCTTGGAGAAATCAATATTCAAGCAAGGGGAAGTCCCTAACAGCTTAAGCTGGTTTTCCAAGAAATCGTTGTGACGTTTGGTGAACGGATGGAAGTAGCCATGCCTGTATTTGGGTAGCATGGGCTAAGCCTAAATAAGGGATGGATTTCTATGCATATATAAGGGCAACGAGAATTGTACCTATATATAGGGGCATGAATTGGAAAATGCAATCGGAGCCTGAAACCCCACACAACACTACAGCACGTATTGAATGAGGAAAATGCCTGTAGTGATTGTTTTTGTGCAGGAAGGTGCCCCTTCCTGCACAAAAACAATCTCCCCATGGCGCAGGCATCCTTCCACCATGGAGCAAGGGTGCCTGTGCCGGTGTATGGCAGCTTTTGTGTGCCAGCGCAGGGGAGAGCACAGGATGTGACATATCATTGTAGATATGTCACATTCCTGGGCCTCTGAAAGTACTGCAGCATGGCACAGCCAAAGGGCATGCGGTGCCGCGCTGCAACACTTTCTTGTAGATCTGCCCCGTAGAGTTCCCATATTGCTCAGTAGTAGGATAATTAAACTAGGAAGGTAATCCTTCATCCTAATGTTCTCAATGGTGGTGGCATTGATGGCGAAGTGGATTAGAGTAGCCATAAATATGCAAAGTGATTGGTTTCTTTCCAATATTTCACAGAACAAAATGTTCTTTCAGGCTACATCATTTAAACATTTATCTGAGGAACTGTGAGTAGCACTGATAAATGAAGGGACATTGTTGCTTGAGATACAATGGGATGAATTATTTTCTCAGATGCTGTTAATTAATTTTGATCCTTCAACGTGAAGTCACTGCACTGAATATTGAAGACTACAGCAGTCAGTGGCTAAGAAACATGATAATTTGTGTGTGTCAAAATGTCATGCACTATAGCTGCTCATGCTCAAGATGGGGGTAGGTTGTACTTTGAGGTTGTTAAAATTCTAAATGATACATTAGGTTGTACCCATGGGTTGGTAGTCACTTGTGAATCTCATCTGCTGATCGTGACAAAGCTTGACTTGCATTACATTGAGTTGTGTATCAACATAACAAACACTGAAAATAAAACTGCCCATAGTACATTGATAATGCCAGGAACCTTTTCATACCAAACAAATACATACAGCAATATACATTTTACTGGTGGCGACCTTCATGGCTAGTTGTGTTTGCTGAAGATAACTTCTTTTTATAAGAATTGTCCTAGAGTGCTTTTTGCCTTCCCATTCTATACCATTGCTAAATGTCTACATGTAAAGAGATCATTCACCTCAAATCAATTTCAACAAGTTAAACCAGACTATTTGTGTCCAGTATTTACCAAGTAGCCTGTGGAATGCCCCAAGGCTCTTCTCTTTTACCTCAGTTTTTAATATCTATTTGGTGCAATGGTTAAACAATGTACAACAGCTGCATCATTGGCTGTTACAAAACCGACATCCAGAGTACAATTCTGAAATATCCCGAAAGCAATTGCTCCACCAGTAATTGACTCTTTTACATGTAACAATGGACCTCCACAACTACCACATCATGAATGCAGATAAGCCTGAGGGGTGCTTCTTCTTGGCCTTGGATATCCTGTTACCCATTCCCTTTTAATGGTTCTATGCACTGGGTTTGCCCACAACACCACCAACTTGTCAGAAAGGTCTGGATCATCTTTTTTTTAATTACGTTTTTCATAAAACATTACATTTCAATTCGGAGTATATTACAGTATTCTTATATTGTCCATAGTATATAAATACATCCATTGCACAATATACTCTATCATTTACAAGTTTAGATGAAAGAACAACAAATAACTAGTCACCTTCTGTTTCAAATACATGATTGGTTAGTCTTATTTCCATCCTAATCTTAACATGCTTCTTGCACACCATCCCGTTAGTATTGAGCTTCTCCCACGCAGGTGGAAGCTTGCATTATGGTCAATCTATTGCGTCTCTGTTTGTGTTTAACAAGTAAAATATATAGGGGGCCCAAAAGTCTATTGGTCTTGAAGCTTCAGGCAATCCCTCTGCATATGTTTCCAGTTGTGCCTTGCAGTAAGCCAAGTCTCCGAACCATCTTGCTTTATTTGGTACCTTCGCCCTCCCCCCCCCAGCATATAGATATCCTGGGCTTGGCCAACAGCAAAGCTATGGCAACGAATTTCCATTGGGCGCTGGGTATGGATTTAAGGAGGCGTAGTAAACATACCTCCGGGAGCAATTATTTCTAGTACCCACCATCTCGGTTATTGTGCACATTATCTGCTTCCAAATATTCCACTATGGGGCTACAGGTCCAAGCGAGGTGAAAAAAATCTGTCTCATCCATTCCGCATCATTTACATTTTTTGTCTTGGCCTCCACCATATTTGTATAACTGCTAGGGGGTATAGTATGCCTGCGATAGGTATTTGAAGTGAATGGTTTTTAGATTGCAGTTGGAGGTGAGTTTGTCTAGTAACCCACAGCATGCCTCCCAGTCCTCTGGTGTGATGTGTTACTAAAACTGTATTCCACTTCTCCCTGGCATTGTCAGTTGGGGCTTTATTTTCCCTTCTGAGCAAGCTTATATAATGTAGTTATCAAATGTTTCCTATTGGTGCTCACTAACATGGCCCGTAATGACATCAGTTCGGGCGGCTCCTTGGGGAAACAGGGATTTTCAGCCAGATTCATCAACCAAAATTGCGATTGCAATAGCTGCGAATTAGCTATTGCGATCGCAATTCAATGAACCGCAATTCATGAAAAGAAAACTGACCAATTTGCGAATTCGCAAAAAATATTTTGCGAATTCGCAAATAAAATCGCAGAATCTAGGTGGAACCCCCTTAGCGATTCGGAATTAGTGAGACTCCAATGATTCTGCGATTACAATAGCGAATTCGCAAAAAATTCGCTAATCAAATTCATGAAAAAACGTATTTAGCGATAAACCTCAAAATCGCTATTTGCGAGGCGCAATTTAAGGTTAAAGTTAAAAAAAAAACGAAAAAAAAAAAAACTAGCCACAGGTGTGGGCCTGACCAAACACACTTAAGGAGACACAGTAGGATCATAAGAACATTCACAATGCCAGGACTCTACATGGTGGTCAGGCGGCGAAGGCTCCAGGCTGCAGCAAGGAACAGACGCAGGATCCAGGAGCGAATTTACCACCAGCTGGTCACACTTCTGGGCCAAACTAAGGAGGAAATCTACTCAAAGTAGCGGCTGAATGGGGCAATGATAACAAAGCTCATCCGGGACCTTGACCCCCTGATGCAGCACCCAAGAAGGAGGACCAATGCCGTGCCCACCCATGTCCAGGTCTTGTGCAGCCTGCATCTCCTGGCTTCCGGAAGCTTCCAGGGAATAGTTTCCGTTGCAGGGGGGATCTACCAGGGCACCATGTCCCGCTGCCTGAGGAGTTTCCTGGATGCCATGTTGAGCCGCCTACACCATTACATTAAATTCCCAACCACCCAACAGGACTTGAATCAAACCAAGGTAGAATTTTACAACTTTGCACAATTCCCGGGGGGGGCCCTAGAGGGCGCACAGCGGGATGGTTGACTCGTGAGTCAGCTCCGCCGGACGGGTGCATGAGAAGCAATATACACCCGTAGGAAATACCGCTGGACCTCCAAAAATGACATCAAATTGAATCGGACAACGCTACCTACGAACTGGTGTGTTTAAAGCTGGACAAACAATAGTGATGGCGAAAATATTACCGAAACACCGCGCTGGTGAGAGATGTGAGCCAAGATGGCGGAGCCTGGAGTTTGGGACCACTGACTCCTGTGGTTGCGAGAGGACCGGACTGAGGTACGGACCCGACCTACATGCTGCCCCAAGGTAACAAGTCCTGCTTCTCCCGTATCACGGCAGAATCGGGGGGCCACGGACATCGGAAAAACAGTCATATCGATATGCGTTCCAGGACCCACAAGATGGCGGCTGCAGTGGAACGCAGTGCCTGACGAGCGTACGTGTCAGCAGATAAATGCTTCCCTGGGTCATAAACACGTAACCAAAGCGACTAGCCGAAGTAAGAAGGCACTGCAGATGGGTGTGATCGTGAATACCGGTAGATGCACATCCAAACGCACCATTTAGAGAGACTAGCTGCCCGACGGACGAACCAGGCTGTTGCTGCACCGCTATCGCGGGAGGCATAACGAACCTTCCTGGGCAGAAACGAGAAGAGCGAGGCTGCACTGCTCGTCTAGCACACCGTTAGACGGCGCGCGCCTGTAATTGAAGCACAACGGGGTTGAGAGCCACCGTACGTGGGTTATACATGCGAGAGATGGCGCTCAGACCACTGCTCTAAAATATACAGCGGTAAGAGAGAGCAGATGTTGAAGAAATCACCCCCAACATAATGAACACGTATGGAGGATATGTAGAGAACCACGACTCCTCGCAGAAATATCTTGAGATTTGTCAGCAGAACCGCCACATAGTTACGGAGCACCCGCTGAGAGGCTAATGAATAGCGCTGGTACTCGTAGGACGACGTTCACGCCGCAGAATCGCCAACTAAACACGTCAACGCCAGACCAGGACAGTGCTACTAAAGAAAAAACGCGGCGAAACGCCCTACCGCGATATTCCACCATGGGAAAACCAGAAAAGCAACAAACCAAACTGCAGTTTGAGGCAAAAAAGCAACCGCAGAACGCCACAAGGACATCGGACACGGAGGGAGACAGTGAAACATGCGATGGGACAGGTGTGGAGAAGGTCCTACGGGCTATCCAACAAAACCTGACGGAAATGAAAAATAAATTGGATAATGTGGTACTGCGAGTGGACAACATGGCCGCTAAACTTGATAAAAATGGCGAGCGACTGGTAGAGGCAGAACAGCGGTTATCAAGGGTGGAAGACGAGTCTGCGACTACGACTAAGGTATGTGGCGGCATGGAAAAACTCTGGAGACACTGCGCGCCAAGGTGGAGGATCAAGAAGCTAGGTCCAGGCGCAACAACGTCAGAATAGCGGGTTTGCCGGAGTCCACAAACACGGGCAAAATGGAGGACTACGTAGAGAGATTACTTAAGGAGTTGTTCGGCGAGGAACAATTGTCATCAGTCTTCCTTGTGGAACGAGCGCATCGCTCCTTGGCACCCACACCAAAACCAGGTGCACAGCCACGTGTGATAATCGCCCGCATGCTAAACTACAGGGACAGAGACACAATTCTTCGGCTGGCCAGGGAAAAGGGGACTGTAACGTATCAGGGTAACACCCTACAATTTTACCCAGACCACACCATGGCTGTTCAATTGGCACGCAAGGAATTTGCTCCAATAAAGAAGAAATTGCGGGAACTAGGCGTGGAATACGCAATGCTATACCCAGCACGGCTCAAAATCACCAATGCAGGCAAATCAGCAATCCTCCTCACTGTCCAAGCAGCGCATGAATATGTCAAGAAAATGGGACGGCGACGAAAAACACAAGACCGCGAGGAACAAGGGAGTGAGGACGACTGAGTTGGCGGTGGACTCAACGAAACACTAAGGTGAAGGAATATGCTCAGCTAGTCATGCCACGATTCGTGTATTTGGACACAGACTATTTGTATCTACAGAGATACGTGGCACGCGGCGAGCGACTTGAGAGGATGGACACACGCGTACTATGCGAAGTGGTGCCAAATGGGCGAACACACATTGGGCGCTGGTGACACCCACGCGACTTGAACAGTGAGTAATCACATGGTCCACACAGCTCGGAGAGGGATGAAGGGAGGAAGAGATCGGGACATATTCCAAAGTTGGGTTCGTTGTGACTTACAGAGAACGTACTGTGCCGAAAAGGCAGCCAATTTCTGAGTTGACATATGGGCTACCAAGGGAGGTTGGCGGTGGAAGTGCGGGTTAGACAAGCACGATATCTAAGAACGGCATATGCATCTGTCCACATCCACTATGTGGATGGAGAGGTGTGTACCTGGCGACACCCCCAAGCGGGTGCGCCCCTATTACAGTTCTTTTGACAGTTTTGTTCTTAAATGGGGATGGCTTTGGCAAAGTTTGGGTGCTGAAGTGGGAGGGGGGAGGTGGGGGGAGTTTAGGGATGTTCGAACTAATTCACTGTGTCTGAGAAGCATTGCGACCTCTGTCATTACCATGATAATTGTGCATTACTGCGCTCGAAAGCCTACATTTGAGCATTTCCAAATAGTCACACCAAATGCATTTTATCACACACAGCACCAAGATGGCCACACACCAATCTAACGTGGCACACTCCACAGTACTGAAATGCATCACTTGGAATGTTCGGGGACTGGGAAATCCAAAACAAAATACGTCAAATTTTTGCCTACTTTGATAGACTGCACGTAGACATTGCGTTTCTTCAGGAGACCCACTTGGCCGCTGCCGCCGACTCCACCTTGGGAGCTAGATGGGCAGAATCAGTTACCAGCTCCCATTACTCCACGTACTCTCGTGGTGTAAGTATATTGATACGGAAGGGAGTGCATTTTGAGGTATCGACTGTACATAGGGACACCCAGGGCGCAGCGTTATTGTCCTTGGCACAGTGCGACATCGACAAATTGCATTAGTGAACATGTATGGCCCCAACACGGACGACCCGGGTTACTTTGCAAAATTATGGCACAACATAGTCCTGCTTCAGACCGACCACATAATATGGGGTGGAGATTTTAACATCGCACTACAAGATGGATTAGACAGATCACAGAACACACTAGAACCACATACGCGCGCGAGAATGACACTACGGGAGGCGCTCACTGACTTACAGATGGCTGACATATGGAGAGTTCACAGCCCAGGGAAGATAGCTGCGACACATATCACTGCGTCACACAATAGTTGGTCCAGACTGGACTACTGGTTGGGCACAAGTGAAGTGATTGCCTGGACCGTATCTGTCAAACATTTGCCGAGAACGCTATCGGACCACAGTCCTGTACTCTTGGCGCTCCAAATCCCGCACTATGTACCTCCGCCCTTCACATGGCGGTTTAATGCTGGTGCATTGAGAGACCCACTATACACTGACACTATCCACAAGACAATAGTAGAATACTTTGAACTGAATTGCCCCACGATGGATGATCCCTGCATACTGTGGGAAGCTTTCAAAGCTACCATACGGGGAGTATGCATTAGCACTACCACGGGCATCCTGAAAGACATACGACAGCAATTGACCACACGTGAAACAGCTATACAGGCACTAGAACAGCGATACGCCCTAACGAGAGACATCACACTACTGGGGAATATTCAAACACTCCTACAGGAACATCAACAATTTGCTATGGATGAACTCAATTTCATAACCAAACGCAAAACGGCCAGGACGTATGGAGAGGGAGGTAGACCAGGTAGGACATTAGCGGAGAAAATATGCACGGGCAGACCACCACAACATATCAACGCGATCAAGACTCGGGTGGGAGCAATCACACGGGACATCACAGCCATACTGGGTGAATTCATGGCCACATATGGTCAACTATATGAAGCAAGACCCTCACCATCACAGGAAGACATGCTGGCATACATGGCAGATGTAGAGATAGCATGGCTATCGAACAGTCACAGGGAATACTTGGCCCGTCCTGTCACTGTAGAAGACGTAATAGATACTATCAAACATTTACCGAATGGCAAGGCTCCAGGGCCAGATGGATACACGACAGAATTTTACAAATCTTTCGCGGATCTATTGGCCCCACATCTGGTCCGACTGTACGGTACAGCGCACGAGGCACAACACTGCCGGCGTCTATGAGGGAAGCCATGCTGATAGCCTTGCTAAAGCCGGGGAAGGATGGGGAACAATGCGATTCTTATCGCCCCTTGTCCCTCATAAACGTGGACACGAAGATAATAGCGAGCCTTCTAGCTGCGATACTTAAACCACTGATGCCATTACTGCTGAGGCCGGATCAGTCCGGTTTCATACCGGACAGGTCAACCACACACAACACGCGTACTCTCTTTGCCCTAGCCCATTATCTGCCGCCAGAGGTGAAAGCGGTGGCGGTACTTTTAGACGCCGCCAAGGCGTTCGACACGATAGACTGGGCATTCTTACATACAGTAATGGTGCGGATGGAATTTCCACCTATATTTACACAGTGGATAGCTATGCTTTACACAAACTTATCAGCCCGTATCCGGGTTAACAAACATGTGTCAGACCCTATAGCTATATGTCGCGGGACGAGACAGGGATGCCCACTCTCCCCGATGCTCTTTGCTTTAGTATTGGAGCCGCTGGCTTGTAAAATTAGGCAACATCACCACTATTCAGCAATCCAACTCCCGACACGCCCAATTCACATATCGCTGTACGCGGACGACATGGTAGTTTATGTCAAAAACCCAGCACAACACCTCAACCCCTTGATACGGGAATATATAAAATATAGACACCACTCTGGCCTGCAGATAAACTGGTCGAAATCCCTAGTCCTGGTGCTGACAGACAGCACTACCCCTTTCAAAATGGACTACCCACTAGAGTGGCAGGAAGAGCCTACCAAATATCTGGGAGTGTGGTTTCACAGGGACCCAGAACAAGTAATTAGAACAAACTACGGCAGAGTGATAACATTGCTCGGAGACAAAATCAAACGGTGGAATAGGCTACCATTGTCATTAGCAGACAGAGCAGCGATTGTGAAGATGGTACTACTACCCAAATTCCTATACCTATTTACAAACATCCCCATTAAACCACCGACAGAGGTATTCCGCAACATAAACAAAACAATACTGAGTTTACTCTGGGCGGGTAAGCACGCTAGAATAGAATTAAAAACGATGACACTACCGTATGAGAGAGGAGGTTTCAAGGTCCCTGACATGTACCTGTATTACCTCTGCGCCCAGGCGCAATTCGCACATTATTGGTTTCACGAGGTACCTCTTCTAACGCATGTAGCGGTGGAAACTGGCGATACAGATCCAATTCCACTAGTCAACATATTGCCGCATAAGCGACCTAAGTTACATGACCGAGACATAAATCCAGTGAACACCACCATTGAGGCTTGGAGGCTGATGGGTAAGGCAGCTGGTAAATTACCGATTTATGCTCTGAACCTCCCACTGGCTAATCATCCATCACTTTCGGTCACACAGGAACCGGTAGGGATGGACTTGCTGCGACATGCTGGCATCGACACAATGGGGGACTTGTACAAGGAGGGGGTTTTTCAAACACTGGACAAGCTGCAGTACATACAACATCCCACACTGTTATTCAGCTTTACTTACTACAGGTTACAGAGGGCAGTGAGGGACCACTTTACTACTTTCCCGGAGGAGCCCCAAACTCTGGACACACTACAACTGATACTAACAGTCCCTACAGCCGCACACCTAGTATCCAGACTATATGTAAGCTTGCAGAGAGACATAGGGGGTAACACTGAAAGGATGAGAGGTAAATGGAACACGCTATTGGGCGACACGCTGTCGGAGGAGGACTGGGAGACGACATGTTCACTCACTAGTATGCTAACTCCTAATGGAAACCTTAGGATAATACATTATAAATACATACATCAGATGTACTACACGCCAGAGCGCCTCCATAGATACGGTTTATGGGAAGATTCGAGATGTATAAGATGCAGGCAAGAACACGCGGACTTCATACATCTAGCCTGGCAGTGCAGGATGGTGGCGGAGTACTGGATGGGGGTGGTGCGAGTGATTAGTAAGATGCTTGGGGAGACGCTTGACTGCACGATCCTAATCTGTTTGCTAGGCCTTGTCCCACAGTTAAGAGCGAAGAAGAGCAAGTTCTGTGTGATAGCTCTTTTAATGGCTAAAAGGAGAGTTGCAATGCATTGGAACGGGAAAAGGGGGCCTAAAGTAAAAGACTGGCTGGAAGATTTAACGTATTGTCGGGACACACTAGCGACCTATGAGGAGGACTTGCCGGCGGGATCACGTCCTAAGGATTACTGGACATTACTGGACATATCTGAGGGATTACCTGCAGGCGCAATCGATGGCCAATGCTGAATGATACCGATAATAAGCTGTGATATGTAAATGCTTAAGGGAAGCTCAATTGTTATTATCAACATCAGACTGAGGAGGGAGAATGCTGAGACGCAGTGATAGGGGTTAAGCTGGTTCCTGTTTTGTTTTCTGTTTTTTTTTTTACAGTTCCAGATAAGAAAAAAGAGCAAAATGTAAGTGAATGAATATGCATTGAAGAATATGTTGCATTATATTACCATGTACATGCTGACTGCAACCTTGCCGGCGGTCCCATGGATGTCGGCTAAATGGCACGTGCTATCTACATATGCAGCCGGCCTGTTGAGGTTGTAGGCGTCACTTTGTGTATTTACTTGCAAACTGTGTAATAAACAACTTACGCTTTATAAAAAAAATAAAAAAAAACTTTGCACAATTCCCTTATGTAATTGGATGCATTGACTGTACCCACATCCACATCTGACCACCCGCAGAAACAGAATACATGTACCTGAACCGCAAGTCCTACCACTCACTGAACATCCAGATGGTGTGCAACGCCAAGACAATCATCACTGACATAGTGGCACAATACCCGGGGAGCACGCATGACTCCTTCATATTCTGGCACTGCAGCATGCACACACGACTGGCCAGGGGAGACTATGGCGAAGGACACCTTCTAGGTAAGTACACGCGCCAACATACAGTACATCGAGACCATATAGCTGCGCATGACAGGCACTCACACTCTGCTCCTTTCATTCAGGTGACAGCGCCTATGGCCTCCGTGAGTACCTCCTCACCCCATACCTCAACCCTGCCACACCACAGCAACGGCGTTACAATGCTGCTCACATTCGCACTCGGAATTGCATTGAGCGGACATTTGGACTTTTAAAGAGCAGATTCTGCATCCTACACAAGACTGGTGGGGCCCTCAAATACCAGCCTGAGGTCTGCTGCCACATTGTGGCCGTGTGTGCAATACTCCACAACATTGCTACCAAGCGGAGGATACCTGTGGATATCTCTGGTAGTGAGTCAGAAGGGGACAACCGCCAACCTGCAAACGTGCATCATGCACACGGGGAGAATCCTGCTGAAGGACACCGTCGCCGCAACCAAATCACAATGAACTGTTTCTAGTGTACCCATTCCCCTCACACAACACTGCACTCATGCATGACAAATGTGATAATGGCATGAGTCGAATTTACGTGAGACCATTAATTCTTATTGTTAATTCACAATAATGTGGCCTTTGTTGTCCATGATATCACATGCGAACTGTATTGCGTCATACGTCCCCATGAACGGGTAGAGGGCTTGCTTGTTGAATCAGCAAGGCCCTGCAGGCAGAGTTAAATGTGTCACTGGCGCCTCCGTCCGGACGCACCCAGTCGCCTCTCCATGTCCTCCACAACAGTGTTGGCCCGTGATGCTGCAGTGGGCTTGAGGCTGCTGCGCCATTCAGTTACCAGTGGCAAGGACATGCTGCTGTGGCTTGAAGTGCCCTCGCTGGCATCATCCCCCCACCTGCTTCACCATGGCCAGTCGGCTGCAAACTATACACTGCTGCTGTCACCTGTTCAAGTGCCCTGGCGACATCCTGGCAACATTGTACCATCTGCACCTGCATTGCAAGGGAGCGGCGGAAAGTTGTGAGGTGGCATTTCCAATTATGTGATTGGACCTGGTGTAGGCTGACAGGCGGGTCAGCAGCTGGCGGTGGTGGCGGCGGGTGATATCCTGCTGGGATACCAGGATCTGGCTGTTCTCACGAATAGCTGCGGTCATGCCCTGCATGCATTCCATGAGCTGTCCCACATTTTGCGTGGTCTTATGCAGCTGCAGGTGAATGGCTGCCAAGTGACGCGCCTGCTTCTGATGTACCGCGAGCATGCGGTGTTCAATGGCCAGGCCAGGATCCCGTACATGGACATCCCTGCCCGTGCGTGTTGAGGCGTCACTCTGCTGGCGCGTCAGTCCGCTGGACTGGGATCTTACTGCGGCTGTGCACCTTGTCTGTCTCCTGGCTGCTGGTTGTGTGGCCTGTACCACTGCCGTGGGTGTCAGTTGGGGTGGTTGCTGGGCACCTGTGGCTGCAGGGGTGGCCCTGTCCACATGAGGAGGTGGTGGTACTGCTGCAGGTGGCTGAGATGGTCCTGGTCGTGGTGCAGGTTGGCCCTCACCCTCGGTGTCCTCCGGGTTCTCCTCTATATGTAGGGCTTCACTGTCGGTGCTGGGTTGTTCAGACGCACCTGTGATGTAAATGGGTGCATGATTAATGATATGTATCTTGCACATGAGATGTTGCTACATGCATGCAGGCTTGCATTCCTTGACTGACTTTTGGAATTTCTTTTAATTGACAGGTCTGGCTGTGTTGGGCTATCTTGGAAGTTTGGTTACACTAACAACTCCCACAATGCAATAGGGCATTTCAGGTGTGCATGGCCTGCATTACTGGGGTTGTCAAACAGCTAGCTCAGGAGTCATGGGCATTGTTAGGGGACGGGGTCGCAGTCGCATGGCACTTACCTTGGGATTGTTGGGTGGGTCGGGACGAGTCCAGCTGGGTAACCCCCACGCAGGCTTCAGGATTCAGGGTGTCCTCTACAAGGTCTTCCAGTGTTGGGTGTGACAGTGGGCTCTCCTCCACCGGTGGCAAGTCGCTCCCCCAGCCTCTCAGCGATTCGCTCTTTGGCACGCCCTCTGAGGTTGTACCACCTCTTTTTTAAATCGTCTATAGAGCGCTGGTTCACCCCGACTGAATTGACCTTAGCGCGGATGCGCAGCCAGATGCGGCGCTTGTCAGCCTCAGGCACCCTCTGGGAGCCTTACCAAAAAGGCGAGCATGGTCCTTACAGACTCCATCAATGAGGTACTCAAGTTCCCTTCTCAGAAAATGTTATCTTCCCCTTCCTTCCTGGGGCACTGCTCCCTGCTGCTTCCTGGGACATTGTGAAGGTTGTTGGTGTCCTGGTGTGGTGCTGCAAGTTGTCTGTAGTGGAGCTCTGGCCAGTACTGCTTCAACTTTCAGGCACAGTGATCAGAATGAGGGAGGGAACAGCCTACTTCCTGGTTGTGATGTCATCAATGGGCTCGAAATGCGACTTCCCGTTTTTGCGATCTCGCAGTTAGCGAGATCGGAAATTGCGATTTCGGTAATTGCGAGATCGCAATTTCAACATGGGAAACGACCGATTCTGCGAATTTTATGCGATTTTGGCAAAATCGCAATCGGCAATTGCGGCCGATTGCGATTCGCTTTTTTTGATCGCATTTCTTCATCGATCCCATTCTGCGAATTCTAAATTGCGATTCGGTAATTATCGCAATTTGGAGTTCGCAGAATGTGGCCTTGATGAATCTGGGGGGTGGGGCTTTCAAGGCAGTTCTCCATATGTGATATACAAAGTTCTGCATCAAAGTACCGCTACGGCTACCAATAAACTCGTCCAGCGAGATGAACTTGCCTGCCGGAAAAGCATCTCCCAAGGCTCGGATCCCTGCTTCTTGTAGTATTGTTAATGTTCCTGTTTCTCCGGAAAAGTATATTGAGTGGTGGTGGTGTAGGGGTAGCTTATCGATGTAGATTGTAATCCTGCTTGCACATGACGCGAGTGTATGCCATGCTCTGATTGTAGTCTCTAGCGAGCTTGCAGTTTTTAGATTTGCAATTTTAAGATCATGTGTTTTCGATTGTATTGAGGGGTGTCGGGTAAGCTTTGTCTGACTCGATCGCTGCATGTGCAATAAAGTTGTGGGGTTGGTACCAATACTGAGCAAAGTGGGCATCTTGTATTGATAAATAGTCATGGTTTGTTCCGGATAGTATGACCACTTAATTTGGCTGTGCTTAAATCACAACATTGGGATTTTTATTGGGGTTTTTCGGTAAAAGTCACCCCAGTCCTATCTGAGAACTCTCCTTAAATATGGCTGTCTACGATGTAGTCACTAATAATTTAACAGTCATTCAAGTCAGTGGCTATTATATAATCACTGGAATATACCTAGTGGTTTTTCTGTCCATCTTTTCCATATAAAATAATTTTTTAATGTTACAACTCCGAGCCTGGGATTTACTCTAACTACCCTGCCCGAGATTCGATCCCTCGCTAAAGCTGTAACTACTTGAGGCTATGCGGCCACCGTCCCAGTATCTCTGCCGGGCTTCCGCGCACGTGATCGCGGCTTAACCACGCCCATCACGGAAGCGCTTACACTCTATTTTACTCGCGCCTTCACCCAGCCCAGTACTAACGGGGCGGTGCAGGCAGTAGGTTACAATCTGAATTCCTCGGCAACAAACTGTGAGTAGAGAAGCCTTTTTTCCTGCGGGCGTGTCTTTTTCAACAAGCGCCAAAGCGAGCGCACTCAGGACACGATTTTGATGCACATTGTCCACTCTTACCCGCATTAACAGCCTCTTGTAAAAATATCACTCTTTTACAGAATACGTTTTTCACGAGGGTAACCTCCCCTGTCCCATGAAGTCCTTGAACACTCCACTGAGAGTGAGCCTTGGTTATATACTCTTTGTCTGTCGTGTGTCTGTGTTGTGTTTGTTTTATTCTGTGTTGTACAGTTTTTCATTGACAATGCATGCACTATCCAATTGGATATAGTCTCGCACTAACTAGTTGGTATGCGAGCAAGTAACACGCGGTGACGATTTTATGAACTGCGTGAGAGTTGTGAATAGAAAAAAATCACGATATTCCCTCTGTGTGCAAGTTGTGGGTAATCTTCACCGTCCCACATTGTGCACCAACACTTCCCTCCTCTAGAAGTATGCTGGAGTAGAGCCCAACACCGGTAACGCTAGACGTATGATGCTACCACTGAATTCACCATGTACCTGGGTGTGACAGCATGCTGACACAACGTTGAAGCACTGCACTACGTTACAGGCTTGTAAATATGCTCAATATTGTGACAAATGTCCGTATTTTCTTTTACAGGTGTTTTGATTTTTTTAGCTCACCCAGTGTGGAGCGAGCTAATACCACGGGCACATTTTCGCCATCCAGTGGTCCCATGTGGTAGGATTGGGTGCGTCTTTTAGGGGACGCAGACCGTCCACCAACTTGGTTTTGAGGTCCTGACGAAAACCTGGTTTACCATAACCGCTAAGGTTGAAACATGTAGACCTAACACATAGACCCTATTATTTACAGAGATACACGGGCTCATCGTTGCCCTATTTTATCTCGCCACGATTTTAACATTGTCCAGTTGCTTGCCAATAAAAAATCTTTATTTTACAAGTTCAAACCAGGACAATTTTTAACACACTGATTTTTTTCATTTTTCACGCACCACCACTCACAACCTGCTCCACTGCAATCAGGTGTTGAAGCACACCCTGATGACGCTAGGTCATTAGGGTGGACCCCGATGATGAAGCATGTCAAGCATGTCATCACTAGGTGATGAGTGAGGGGTTTTTAAGAAAAAGAGTTTTCCTCTACTTTGTGAAAACCGTCCACCGATACAGCGACTTGTGAATTCTCACTGGTGGTACTCCTCCATTTTGTTTTTTCTTTTTTTTTTTCGGCATAAATAGTATAGACATAAGTCTGGGGATTAAACCTTCCTTGTGCATACAGGCGCGTGAGGGTCTGCCAACTTATTCTAGGTTGCTTGCCTTCCCAGGCGGGGGTTATCATGCAGGTTTATAATCTTTAAAAAAAACTCTAGTGTGGGGGAATAAGGATGTTGACGAATAAATATAAAAGTTTAGGCAGGACGACCATCTTCATTATTGCCCGTCTGTCGGCCAGAGACAATGGAAGCCTAATCCAGCGTGCTACCTGATCTCACAGCTCTGTGATGGCTGTGCCATAATTTGCTCCAGGCACCTAGATATTTAAGAGACAACATGCACCATTCTAGCAGAAATGCAATTGTGTGTGGCGGGGTTGCCAGGGTTAGTGGAAACACCACTGATTCGCACCAATTAATGGTTAGCCCAGAGTGCCACCCAAATTTAACATATTCCCCTATGGTAGGTTCCAAATGTGTGCTCGAGCCTCTGATGTACACCACCATAACGTCTGCATATAGTGAGATCGCAAGAGGTCGGAGTCGAAAACCTAGTGCAGCAAATTAGTGTTTCTGTCGTATGATGCAGGCCAGGGGTTCTAACGTATGGGCAAACATAATCAGGGATAGCGGGCAGCCCTGACATGTTACTCTGTTTATGCTCACTGGTTCTGATGTGATGCCGTTAACATGAACCCGGGCGACTGATTTCATGTATAACAATTGGATCCAGTTCAAGAATGCCTGTGACATTCCCATCCCGGTGCAGGACCGTGAACATGTACAGCCATTGGATGGAATCAAACGCCTTTGCGGCATCTAAGAAAATAACCGCCGCAGGTAGTGAGGAGTCCATCTGATTCAGAACTGCAAAGACAGCAGATTATGTGTAGTGGATCGTGAGGGTATAAAGCCTGCCTGGTCTGGCAGTACCAGGGCTTGTAGAAGCAATTGGAGTCTGGTTGCAATGACTTTGCCAGGATCTTTACATCTGTATTAATTATAGATAGTGGGTGGTATTAGTTTACTTGTTCAGGTTCCTTACCAGGTTTCAACAAAGCTATTATTAGTGCTTCACGCAGAGAGGGGGACAGGCATTTTGTATTGTATGCTTCTTGGTATATAGCTAGTAAATGAGGTATCAATAGGTCTGGGAAGGCTTCATAGAACTCGCCTGGGATTCACCATCGCTTCCCGGCGATTTGCCGTTAGGTAGAGACCCAAAAGCATCCCTTACCTCCTCCTCCGTTAGTGGTTGCACCAGAAATTCCCTCTGCCCCACCGATAAAAATTCGAGTGCAATATCGTTCAAATAAGCATTAGTCTCATATGTCGCGGCTGACCACCGTTCCCCATACATATCTGCATAATAGTCTACAAAGGCTTTGAGTATATCTTGGGAGTCATGGATTTGTGTACCTGCTTATGTGCTAAGGGGTTGGACGTGGGGAATAGCACGTGTAACTTTGATGTTTGTGGCTAGACTATGTCCCGGCTTCCCCCCCTCCGTACGCTCTTACCACCCATCTTTTTGATAAATATCGGATCTGTTGATCCGCTGTTTCTATGTATTCTTGAAGATGCATTTTAATGCCTGCTAATATTTGAGGTTTGGGGTCAGCTTTGTATGGTGTCTCAAATGTCCAGAGCTGCTTTTCTAGTTGGTTCATTCGGGCACATAATGACGACAAAACACCAGCTCTGAGTCCGATACTTGCGCCCCAATAGGAACCTTGAAGGCTTCCCATAGCACTTCCGCTGAGTCCACAGATCCCGCATTCTCCTCAAAGTATCTCATAATAGATGTCCTTACCCCTCTCTAAAAACCGCATCTGTGAGGGCGGAGGCCTGCAATCTCCATTGAAACAGACACGGAGTGTCAATGGGTAGTGTTAAGGACAATAGTATGGGGGAGTGGTTAGATAATGTTTTGGGCAGATGCTTTATCCCGCCTGCCCATTTACTCATTCTTTGGGTTCTTAGCCAATAATCCAGCCGAGAACACATTCTGTGCATGGTGGATATGTATGTACCCTTTTTTTCCCCAGGTGTCTGAGCCATCAGATGTCAGTGAGTTCCCATTCTATCATTCCCTCTTTAAGTGTTTTACACGCTTGCTTGATCAGGGTTTCCTGAGACCCAGACCTATCTATGTTTGGGTCAAGTGGGAAATTGAAATCACCCCCCCCCCCCATATAATCGTAGAAGGTTGAAATTTATGTAGCCATGTATAAATAATGGTGAATAGTTCATGGTTGTCTATATTGGGGCCATTGAGGTTTACATTTGTGAATGTTGTACCTTAGCAGATGCCCTGCCATATGACAAATCTCCATTGGCCATCAGATTCTGAGTGGGTAGAGGCGAAGGGGATTTCCTTGCGAACCAGGGTGAGCACTCACCTTGAATAAGATGAGTATGAGGATGCCTTTTTGTCATGTGCCCAACGCGATCTGATATTTGCCTCTGCGTGCGGTGTGAGATGCGTCTCCTGAATGAGTGCTATATCAATCTGGTGCCTATCAAGATAAGCAAAGACCTGCCTGACTTTTTTGGGGTTGTTTAACCCTTGCACATTCCATGTGACTAAGTTGAGTGTTTACGCT
Organism: Lissotriton helveticus; assembly: GCF_964261635.1. NCBI lineage: Eukaryota > Metazoa > Chordata > Amphibia > Caudata > Salamandridae > Lissotriton > Lissotriton helveticus. The sequence continues at coordinate 1,536,850,416 of NC_136067.1, forward strand.
TTAGTCTTCATTCATAGGGCCCATCTGCTATATCAGGGTGTGCTGGTGGTGTGACTCTAATCTTGTTCTGTATAAGTGGATGACAGTATGCAGGTGGGTGTACTCGCATTGACTATAACATAATAATCAAAAATAAAGAAACCCCTCCCTCATCACACTCTGGTGAAGAGAAAATTCCAAAGCCATACTCAACATGAAACACTTGGCATTAAACAACGAACTGTCCTGCATTCGCCTGGGAATGCGGTATGAACTAAACATTCAAATGAGGTGAGGGTATACCCTCTTTGGGGGGCACCAGAGCACTTTACCCTTCTGTAAACCGAAGAGGGCCAGGAATATGACTATGAGGACCAAGATATCTTGGGGGTAGGTGCCATGTGCAACTCTAGTAGCCCATGTTACAGCTGTACAATTGGGAGTGTTATATAGTCTTATATGGTGGTATTGATTGAGATCTCCCATACTTTAATTTACTGTCACTTATCTGTCCATACAGGTCTGTAGTGCTACTTAGTTGCCGTGGGGCAGGTGGTCACCGTCTTCAGCGTCTTTGTTTGTGGAGAGTGATTGCGGCTTCTTCGCTTTCTTAAGATAGTCCATAGCTGCCTTAGGATTGTTGAATATGAGAGGGCCGCCATCTTGTTACACCCACAGGCATGCTGGTATATCTTGGCATATTTCAGGCCTTGTGATTGTAGCTTCTTTTTTGCAGGCCCGAATGTTGAGTGGTTTGTACCGTCAATGTTAAATCAGGATAGAAAGCCATCAAACTGAATAGCACCTTTTTTGTGGGAGAGATGTAACACCAAGTTCCTGTCTCTGTAGTTCAAAGTTTAGCTATTATTGGACGCAACGGGTCTCCGGGGAGGGCCGCGTCTGCAGGGATCGATGCACCCGTTCCATCACAAACACTGCCAACAATTCCTCGCTGCCAAAGACTTTCCTTATCATTTCTTCCACATAATGTTCCATCCGGCCCGTGCTGGTGGACTCCGGGACGGCCAGTATGCGTAAATTAACTCAGCGCGACCGCACCTCGAAGTTCTCGTTCTTGGCTTGAATACCGGCGAGTACCATGTCCATATTCAGCTGTTTGTGGATTCGTCTTTGGATAGCGTCTTCAGCAGTTGAGACTCCTTGCTCTGCCTCAGTGAGTCTGCCATCTTGTTTTTCCAGTTTTGAAGTCAGCTTGTCCATGTGTTACAAAAGGGGATGATGGACGGAGCGTTTGAGCAAATCAAACACTCACCCCCAGTCAACTGATTCGGGTTTAATCCATCACCATTCTTTAGCCCACTCAGCCACCCCATTTCAGATATGGCTATATGCAAATCAGTCTGACCCTGTGCCTCATGGGAACAGTCCAGCCCGAACTGCCAAGCCATATCTTCCATGGACCGGAAACCAGCATCCTAGGACCGGTTTCGGATTCATAATCCTCATCAGCCAGGCTATCTTGAATCCAGTGGCCAAGTGAGCAAGGGACTCACATCTGAGCATACCCTGCCACACTTAGGGCGTACAAAGCGATACAAAAGGGGATGATGGACGGAGCGTTTGAGCAAATCAAACACTCACCCCCAGTCAACTGATCTGGGTTTAATCCATCACCATTCTTTAGCCCACTCAGCTACCCCATTTCACACATGGCTATATGCAAATCAGTCTGACCCTGTGCCTCATGGGAGCAGTCCAGCCCGAACTGCCAAGCCATGTCTTCCATGGACCGGAAACAAGCATCCTGGGACCGGTTTCGGATTCATAATCCTCATCAGCCAGGCTATCTTGAATCCAATGGCCAAGTGAGCAAGGGACTCACGTCTGAGCATACCCTGCCACACTTAGGGCGAACAAAGCGATACAAAAGGGGATGATGGACGGAGCGTTGCAGCAAATCAAACACTCACCCCAAGTCAACTGATCTGGGTTTAATCCATCACCATTCTTTAGCCCACTCAGCCACCCCATTTCAGACATGGCTATATGCAAATCAGTCTGACCCTGTGCCTCATGGGAACAGTCCAGCCCGAACTGCCAAGCCATGTCTTCCATGGACCGGAAACAAGCATCCTGGGACCGGTTTCGGATTCATAATCCTCATCAGCCAGGCTATCTTGAATCCAGTGGCCAAGTGAGCAAGAGACTCACGTCTGAGCATACCCTGCCACACTTAGGGCGAAGAAAGCGATACAAAAGGGGAGATGGACGGAGAGTTTGAGCAAATCAAACACTCACCCCCAGTCAACTGATCTGGGTTTAAACCATCACCATTCTTTAGCCCACTCAGCCTCCCCATTTCAGACATGGCTATATGCAAATCAGTCTGACCCTGTGCCTCATGGGAACAGTCCAGCCCGAACTGCCAAGCCATGTCTTCCATGGACCGGAAACAAGAATCCTGGGACCGGTTTCGGATTCATAATCCTCATCAGCCAGGCTATCTTGAATCCAGTGGCCAAGTGAGCAAGGGACTCACGTCTGAGCACAGGGTCAGACTGATTTTCATATATCCATGTCTGAAATGGGGTGGCAGAGTGGGCTAAAGAACGGTGATGGATCAAACCCAGATCTTTTGACTGGGTGTGAGTGTTTGATTGGTTCTGATGCTCCGTCCATCACCACCCCCTTTTGTACCGCTTTTGGCCACCATAAGTGTGGCGGGGTATGCTCAGACGTGAGTCCCTTGCTCACTTTGCCACTGGATTCAAGCAAGCCGGGCTGAAGACGGCTGGAATGCCAGAAACCGGTCCTCGGAAGCTTGTTTCCGGTCCAGGGAAGGCATGGCTTGGCAGTTCGGGCTGGACTGTTCCCTTGAGGCACAGGGTCAGACTGATTTGCGTATAGCCATGTCTGAACTGGGGTGGCAGAGTGGGCTAAAGAACGGTGATGGATCAAACCCAGATCTTTTGACTGGGTGTGAGTATTTGATTGGTTCTGATGCTCCGTCCATCACCACCCCCTTTTGTACCGCTTTTGGCCGCCATAGGTGTGGCAGGGTATGCTCAGACGTCAGTCCCTTGATCACTTTGCCACTGGATTCAAGCAAGCCGGGCTGAAGACGGCTGGTATGCCAGAAACCGGTCCTCGGAAGCTTGTTTCCGGTCCAGGGAAGGCATGGCTTGGCAGTTTGGGTTGGACTGTTCCCATGAGGCACAGGGTCAGACTGATTTGCATATAGCCATGTCTGAACTGGGGTGGCAGAGTGGGCTAAAGAACGGTGATGGATCAAACCCAGATCTTTTGACTGGGTGTGAGTGTTTGATTGTTTCTGATGCTCCGTCCATCACCACCCCCTTTTGTACCGCTTTTGGCCGCCATAAGTGTGGCAGGGTATGCTCAGACGTGAGTCCCTTGTTCACTTTGCCACTGGATTTAAGCAAGCTGGGCTGAAGACGGCTGGAATGCCAGAAACCGGTCCTCAGAAGCTTGTTTCCGGTCCACGGAAGGCATGGCTTGGCAGTTCGGGCTGGACTGTTCCCATGAGGCACAAGGTCAGACTGATTTGCATATAGCCATGTCTGAATTGGGGTGGCAGAGTGGGCTAAAGAACAGTGATGGATCAAACCCAGATCTTTTGACTGTGTGTGAGTGTTTGATTGGTTCTTATGCTCCGTCCATCACCACCCCCTTTTGTACCGCTTTTGGCCACCATAAGTGTGGCAGGGTATGCTCAGACGTGAGTCCCTTGCTCACTTTGCCACTGGATTCAAGCAAGCAAGCCGGGCTGAAGACGGCTGGAATGCCAGAAACCGGTCCCGGAAGCTTGTTTCCGGTCCAGGGAAGGCATGGCTTGGCAGTTCGGGCTGGACTGTTCCCATGAGGCACAGGGTCAGACTGATTTGCATATAGCCATGTCTGAACTGGGGTGGCAGAGTGGGCTAAAGAACGGTGATGGATCAAACCCAGATCTTTTGACTGGATGTGAGTGTTTGATTGGTTCTGATGCTTCGTCCATCACCACCCCCTTTTGTACCGCATGTGTATATTGAGTGCATCTATTTTCCCATCAATTGATAACAGGCTCTGCTGCATAGCGTGGAGTGTGGCTTGCAATGACCCGCTTGCCTGTGATGGTGCATCCTGCTCAGAGTCTGAATGGGCCAGCTACGGTCCACCAGCCTCGCCCTCGCAGCCGTACCACGCATCCGAAGAGCCACCGCCGGAGGAAGATCCTTCTCTTACCTGGCTGCCAAGACTTGGAACTCCCTCCCCATCCACCTTCGGCTGACCCAGGACCATCTCGCCTTCAGGAAACAACTCAAGACCTGGCTGTTCGAGCAGTAGCATACCCCTCCCCCCAAGCGCCTTGAGACCCTCCCGGGTGAGTAGTGCGCTATACAAATGGCATGATTGATTGATTGATTGATTGTGTAGTCTTGGGCACTTTTTTGGCCTCAAAATTGAGTTGTGATTGTTGCCTGTCCATTTTCCCCATTTTTATAGGCTGAGCACACTGTTGCTCCTAGTGCTATGTTCAGTGCATGGTCCAACTGTGTTTAGGCAGGGTCTTGTTCTATGGGCTGTGCACCAAGTGCTGCTGGTCTATGCTGCCTGGTGGCTCTGTGTACCAATGGTGGCAACTGGGCCTTGAGGTCTCCTCTGTGCCAGTTTACCTCGTTTGGATAGTCCGCGCCCATATAGTGCCACCCGCTCAATGTTCTTGGGTGCTCAGTGCTCATGAGGCACCAGCAAGGCACCTCTCTCCCTCTTTGTGCTGGGTTCCGCCCTAGGTTTCTGGCTACAGGGGGTAGATTCACACTGCGGGCTGGTCGTAACACAGCTCTCTCGGCCCGCAGCTCCCTGCTTCGTTGGGCCCCACAGGAGTCCTATTATTAGGTGCAGTTCGGCCTTGGGGGAGTGAAGAAAAAAGAAAAAAAAGGGGCTTTCGCCACAAGTTGGAGGCCTCTTCCACCCCCGGCAAACCCTTAGCCAGTCACCGACTCCCAGCCGAGCACCGGGAGGCCCAGGGTAACGCCCCTGCCTCACCTCTGTTTTGCAGCGACTGTTTCATGTCTCTGGTCGCCGCTGGTGTCCAGTTTGCTCATTTCTGCAAGGTGCGACCAGAGCAAGGTGCTTCCCTATTTTCCCCCAGAGGCCTCACCAGTCCTCTGCTGGGTCTGGTAGTACCGCAGAGAACCCAGGCAGCGTCTCAGCTCCAACTCAGAACCGCGCCCACAGCTCTTTCTCATCAGCCTGCGCACACAACCGCCATGTTCTGCAAGGCGACCCGAGCCTTTGTCGTCACTGTTGCGGCAGTCCGGGCGACACTACAGCCGTTCTTTCTCCCCTATTATGGGCAGGGGTTGATCTATAGTATATTTCCAGCATTCCGGGCCAGCGATCTCTACATTTGGCCTGGATTGTTGTCGGATTGGGTTGCCAGCCGGCAGAGCAGAGCTAAGGAGCGGCCATCTTGCCGTGGGCTCAACAGCGCCCCAACATCTGGATCATCTTTGACTCTGATTCATCACTTTTCACACAGGAAATATAAATAACAAGAACATGTTTGTCCATTTTTGTCCTCTCCGTTGAATCCTTACCTACCGCATACTAATGAATGCATAAGCCTCAGGTTATCAGTCGCACTCTCACACCTTGACGATTGCAGCATAGTGAAAGCAGGCTTTCTACTAAAACACCTCATTACTTGAGAAGATCTTACAACATTTCACCAGCATTAACATTTCTCATTTATATGTGAAAAAAGGTATAAAATGAAGAAATAAATTGACTGGTAATGTTTTGGTATTTAATATTTATAAATTGCTTAGTACACCAAAGCTTGTTGGTGCTATCCAATCCATCATAAGCATAGTAGGGAAAAAGAAAGAAAGGAAACTCATGGGACTTGAAAAGCTAATTTATGTTTCATATAATTAAGAAGCAGAGTGATCATGTGTTTGAAGAACAAATAGTATTAGACCAATTTTTCCATTTATCCACATTGTTTCTGGTGATAAAGAACTCTGATTGATTAATTTCAGGCAGTGAGATGACATATATCAGTATGCCATTAGCAAGAAGTTAGAGAAAGAGTTCTAAAGAACTATGAACTATTTAATGAATGACTTTTTGGGAGGTAACCCTGAAGATTAACTAGGAGCTCTCAATGTACATATAATGTTGGACGCTAGAGGAGTGCAGTACTTAAAGGCAGCATCCAGACATTGAATAAGAATGGGTAAAGCACTGAGCCATAGGGCACATTTACAGCTAATCTTCTTTGTTGCTTTCTTTAGCCCTGTGGCGCTTTATGGCATACAAATATACCATGACTGATGTCCTGAAGGACCCGCAATTTCATTGTGTTTGATCCCTGCAAGCTTCCTCCAGAATCCCCTGAGCCAATGGCAAGCCTTGATCCTGCTGTTACTAAGGTATGGTCTTGGTGTTGTTTTCCATTATGCATGTTGCAGCGTAAATGGTACATTAGTTTCCTGTTATTTGGTTATGACCTGAAAGTTGAACCTGCCCTTCCTTTGAGGTCAAAGCAAATGTTCCAACACGTATTTTCTTCAAGGGTTCGAGAATCTTCCAGACGGTCATGTGCCCCACATGCCACACGTAATCTAGCTACATCTGTTGGGGCTCGAGAGGGTATATAAACCATGCCCAACACCAGGCCGTGGCTTTGCTTCAATCCCTGTAGAACAAGCGTCACCCCTTCCCACCCACCTCAGGAATCCAGTCGGAACCAAGAAGTGATCCAGTCTCCTTCAAGTTTAAGTAGAACAGGTGGTTCCCGTGACTCCAGCTCCCTTTGCCTTCTTAAGCTCTCCCTCCTGCACAGCTATTCCTGTTCTTTTAGTATTAATAAAGTTTTTAGTGTTAATTAAGTATTTGAAAATGTAGATTATCGTAGTTGATTGTTTATTCATTTCAAGCCTAATTCTTATGGTTTTAATTAACTGTACAATAAAATGTTACTTACTTACTCAGGTTACCCTGCGACTCCCTGAGTCAACGCCTCGTGCGCTTCTTCGAGATTCAGACAAGTGGAAGAACTGGGCTAAGTATTAGATATCATATTAGTGTGCACTAATCCTCCTGCGAGTATCTGCAAATTCAAAGGCTATAGAATTTTCTTCCCTGATCTCTCTGTGATTGCCTCCAGCACTTCTTGTGTGTTTATACTCGAGACCCTTCTTGCAACTTTTGTGCTAGAACTGTGATGGACTAAAGACTTTAGCTTTGTGTTTCTCTGATGAACAGTAGTGCCAAGAGAAAGCACTTCAGAGTTTTTGATATATATATGAACCTAGTACCTAAACACGTGTTCCGAGTTTATCCCTTGGAGTGCCACACTCCAATCTGTGATTTTGGGTTGTCTGCTCTCATGTTGTGAAGCTGATGAAACCTTTAACTGAAGTGTATGGTCATTGTGTGTAGAGAGCTGTTAGTGTACTGATGGTAATGGCCTTCTCTTGTGATTTCCTGTGTATTGCGTCATCTAAAAAAACAGAGGTTCTAGTCCAGTGCAAGCCTACCCAGCAGACACAGACGGTCTCAGGAACTACAAATCCTGATACGCAGTGTCACACAGCCGCTGAGAAGATCCAGTACTGCAAATCTCTCTTTTCTTATTCTATCTCAACCCCCCGTGTCCCCAAGGACTGTGCTTAGTTTAAGGAGTTTCTGTTCATTGAACGAGCTCTGCCTTAGAAAGGAATTGAGGTCCAGCATTTGCTTTTGTGTCATCTCCGTGGTTGGGACCAGGTGAGAGCAAGACAGTTCCTAGGGGGCTGCAGCTTTTGCTGCAGCCTCCAAAACATTTTTTTAAAAATGTTTTGGGTTGTTCCTGTTCCTTCTAGGGATACTACAAGGTCCTATAAATATGTGTAAACAGCTCTTGCAGGGCATTATAGAGTGCACCCTATCAGAAGCAGTGATTATGAAATGGGTGGCTGTTCTGCTTATTTTACAGTCCTGCAAGCATTTTTATTTTGTACATTTTTGGGTGGCCTTTTACCACCCGAGGTGAGGTATTTAGAGATCAGTGGTGATGTAGAGTGCTCTATATAAAGGATCTGCACGCTGCCGAAATCTTGGGAACTACCCAGAGTGTCTTTCTCTATTCTATGTAACTTATGTGGCACTCTAAGACTAAAAGAACATTGCTTTACCTTATACTGGTTTGTCCCTTATATCGGGACAAAGCTTTACCTCTGTGATGAGCTTTAATGAGAGTGAAACTCTCATGTCAGGGGTTGCTTTTTTCATTCAGTGTTGGCTTCAATGGTATTTTACCAATTCAAAGCGGTAACCCCATGTCTGGAATGGTGCATGTTTTTTGTAATTTTTTAGCTTGCCGTTCTGTTGCTAATCTTATGCTTAAAGACGTTGATGTAAAAAATTGAAAAAGGCTCTGTCACTTTCTAATGTGGACAGAAAAACAGACATTTGAGGTGAGCAGATTCTGAGCGCCGGTGGCGATGTAGAGTGGCCCAAATAAAGGAGCTGCTCTCTGCCCAAATTTCCCTGCCCTTTTTTCTTACTTTATGTGGCCCTGTAAGCCAAAGGGGGCATGGTTTAATTTCTTTTCACTGCAAAACAAAACAAAGGTTAAAGTGACATCATAGTTAGGGGAAAATGTCAACCATAATGTCACGTTTTAAATGCAAAAAAACTCTGATATTTACCAGTTATAGTTTATTGAGCTAACTATAACTTACCTTCCCACCATGACCTGCTTATTACCTTTCATATTACATCACTCATGACATGTTCAATAACAATTTTTTTGACATCATTGATGACATGCCAACTTGCCTATTCGTGTCTCTTTCATTGTCCACATGAAGTTGCTAATCTTTAAAAACTAAGCTACACGGCAAATGTTGCACAAAGGAGATGCTTAGTCTTACTATGGTATTAATTCTTTTTTTGTTCGTCATGAACTATAATGTTGTATGCGTGATTATTTTCCTTTCTCCTGCTCTTCCTTTAAAGTAACTCTGTACCTCCATATAGTCTTTAAATGATATTTACACAAAATAAGCATTTTTCATTTAAAGCATTACCTTAGGGTTTTATGGATAGTTATGATTTTTAATTGTATATATGTTCATATTTAAGCTATAGATTATGTATGTGAACTATATGGGTACCACAATATTATCGAGATTTTGCTGCGATACATACAATTTTGTTAAACAGCATTTTATTGGGTTAGAATACTGTCAATTGCAGGAAACTGGAAGTAGATACCCCTTATCCCCATTTCAATTGAGATCTTCAAATGTGAAGGTTGTGCTCTGTATAAGAGTAAAAAACATCTGTTCAGAAGGCACCTTGTAGGTTTTGCATAACTGCAGTGGCTAAACAAGAAGATCCTGTCCTGGTGCAAGAAGAGTAAAAACAGGATGCAAGAGCAGGATCAAGAGGTGGAGCGGTGGAATAAATTAAAGTAATCCATTGTATAGGAATTTTTCGCATTGTTACCAGGAGAGAAAAAAATCATGCCAAATTTGTTACATGCAACTTATTTCCTGTGGGAACATCAGCAATACTCCTTTGATACCAGAGGAATGAGACAACACCTGCAGGCAATTCATTCCACCAGGTTGGCATGTACGGAAATGAGGTGTCAGAAGTAGATAGATGAGGTTGCAGCAAGATCATTGGCAGCAGCCACTTCTTCGGATACTGCAACAACTTTAACATCTTCTGAGTTATCAGGACCTCCACCACCACCTGCGGCATCTGGCTATCTAATATTACCCTCTTCTACTTCTGCTTTTTCTGCCCCTCCACCAACAGCAAGTGTATCTGTCCCTCCATCATTAATTGGTCCTGGTACTACGGTGCCAATATATCACTTAAGGTAAAACCATCAAACTGTAGCGCAATATGGCAGTGCAGCAACATATTGTCTCTCTGCCATACTGTCAGTGCTGCAGGAAAGAGGCATATTTGACCATCCATCGGGAGCTTGTCATGGCTCACCAGTGTCCTCCCCAACAGCCTTAGTTTTTTATTTTGCTTTTGCTTTCCTACAGTTTGCTGTTAAGACTATTGTTTTGTTTGGTCATGTTGACCTTGTAAAAAATAAAAACTTCCAGATTGTTTTAATTTTTTTTAATTTCTTTTTAGAACTAACCAAATATTTCAAAAGATAAATAGCTTCTAGCAATATTAACAGTATTTTTTCAGGTACCAGAATTACTACATTGTAATTCATTTTTATATAGCAATAAATAATAAGTTTACTACATTTATATGTGACTTGCCTTGATGGTCTCAGGCATTCCTTCTTATCTCTCTGCCAACTGGGAGTTATGGTGACCAGGTGCTAACATCTTATCTTTAGGGAGGCATCTGCCTCTTTCAGCCTGGATGCTCTGGACTGGTGAGCCACCAGCTGCTCTGTGTGGATGTTTAGGCTGGGAAGTATGGGGTAAAGATTCAGTTTGCACGTGCTTGCAACTGAATCTCGGTTCTCACGATGTGCTGTGGCAGGTCATCCTACTTTCCTCTTGGTGGCTTGCTTCAGGAGATGTCTGCCATCCATCAGTGGCCTGAATCTTCCCTAGTGTGCCTTTCAGGGCTGCCACTCTTGATCTTCCCTCCTGGGCTTGGTCTGTCATCAGGTACCCCCATTTTGAACTGGCAGGTCACACTTTCATCTCTTTTTGACGGCTGGTATGCCAGAAACCGGTCCTCGGAAGCTTGTTTCCGGTCCAGGGAAGGCATGGCTTGGCAGTTTGGGTTGGACTGTTCCCATGAGGCACAGGGTCAGACTGATTTGCATATAGCCATGTCTGAACTGGGGTGGCAGAGTGGGCTAAAGAACGGTGATGGATCAAACCCAGATCTTTTGACTGGGTGTGAGTGTTTGATTGTTTCTGATGCTCCGTCCATCACCACCCCCTTTTGTACCGCTTTTGGCCGCCATAAGTGTGGCAGGGTATGCTCAGACGTGAGTCCCTTGTTCACTTTGCCACTGGATTTAAGCAAGCTGGGCTGAAGACGGCTGGAATGCCAGAAACCGGTCCTCAGAAGCTTGTTTCCGGTCCACGGAAGGCATGGCTTGGCAGTTCGGGCTGGACTGTTCCCATGAGGCACAAGGTCAGACTGATTTGCATATAGCCATGTCTGAATTGGGGTGGCAGAGTGGGCTAAAGAACAGTGATGGATCAAACCCAGATCTTTTGACTGTGTGTGAGTGTTTGATTGGTTCTTATGCTCCGTCCATCACCACCCCCTTTTGTACCGCTTTTGGCCACCATAAGTGTGGCAGGGTATGCTCAGACGTGAGTCCCTTGCTCACTTTGCCACTGGATTCAAGCAAGCAAGCCGGGCTGAAGACGGCTGGAATGCCAGAAACCGGTCCCGGAAGCTTGTTTCCGGTCCAGGGAAGGCATGGCTTGGCAGTTCGGGCTGGACTGTTCCCATGAGGCACAGGGTCAGACTGATTTGCATATAGCCATGTCTGAACTGGGGTGGCAGAGTGGGCTAAAGAACGGTGATGGATCAAACCCAGATCTTTTGACTGGATGTGAGTGTTTGATTGGTTCTGATGCTTCGTCCATCACCACCCCCTTTTGTACCGCATGTGTATATTGAGTGCATCTATTTTCCCATCAATTGATAACAGGCTCTGCTGCATAGCGTGGAGTGTGGCTTGCAATGACCCGCTTGCCTGTGATGGTGCATCCTGCTCAGAGTCTGAATGGGCCAGCTACGGTCCACCAGCCTCGCCCTCGCAGCCGTACCACGCATCCGAAGAGCCACCGCCGGAGGAAGATCCTTCTCTTACCTGGCTGCCAAGACTTGGAACTCCCTCCCCATCCACCTTCGGCTGACCCAGGACCATCTCGCCTTCAGGAAACAACTCAAGACCTGGCTGTTCGAGCAGTAGCATACCCCTCCCCCCAAGCGCCTTGAGACCCTCCCGGGTGAGTAGTGCGCTATACAAATGGCATGATTGATTGATTGATTGATTGTGTAGTCTTGGGCACTTTTTTGGCCTCAAAATTGAGTTGTGATTGTTGCCTGTCCATTTTCCCCATTTTTATAGGCTGAGCACACTGTTGCTCCTAGTGCTATGTTCAGTGCATGGTCCACCTGTGTTTAGGCAGGGTCTTGTTCTATGGGCTGTGCACCAAGTGCTGCTGGTCTATGCTGCCTGGTGGCTCTGTGTACCAATGGTGGCAACTGGGCCTTGAGGTCTCCTCTGTGCCAGTTTACCTCGTTTGGATAGTCCGCGCCCATATAGTGCCACCCGCTCAATGTTCTTGGGTGCTCAGTGCTCATGAGGCACCAGCAAGGCACCTCTCTCCCTCTTTGTGCTGGGTTCCGCCCTAGGTTTCTGGCTACAGGGGGTAGATTCACACTGCGGGCTGGTCGTAACACAGCTCTCTCGGCCCGCAGCTCCCTGCTTCGTTGGGCCCCACAGGAGTCCTATTATTAGGTGCAGTTCGGCCTTGGGGGAGTGAAGAAAAAAGAAAAAAAAGGGGCTTTCGCCACAAGTTGGAGGCCTCTTCCACCCCCGGCAAACCCTTAGCCAGTCACCGACTCCCAGCCGAGCACCGGGAGGCCCAGGGTAACGCCCCTGCCTCACCTCTGTTTTGCAGCGACTGTTTCATGTCTCTGGTCGCCGCTGGTGTCCAGTTTGCTCATTTCTGCAAGGTGCGACCAGAGCAAGGTGCTTCCCTATTTTCCCCCAGAGGCCTCACCAGTCCTCTGCTGGGTCTGGTAGTACCGCAGAGAACCCAGGCAGCGTCTCAGCTCCAACTCAGAACCGCGCCCACAGCTCTTTCTCATCAGCCTGCGCACACAACCGCCATGTTCTGCAAGGCGACCCGAGCCTTTGTCGTCACTGTTGCGGCAGTCCGGGCGACACTACAGCCGTTCTTTCTCCCCTATTATGGGCAGGGGTTGATCTATAGTATATTTCCAGCATTCCGGGCCAGCGATCTCTACATTTGGCCTGGATTGTTGTCGGATTGGGTTGCCAGCCGGCAGAGCAGAGCTAAGGAGCGGCCATCTTGCCATGGGCTCAACAGCGCCCCAACATCTGGATCATCTTTGACTCTGATTCATCACTTTTCACACAGGAAATATAAATAACAAGAACATGTTTGTCCATTTTTGTCCTCTCCGTTGAATCCTTACCTACCGCATACTAATGAATGCATAAGCCTCAGGTTATCAGTCGCACTCTCACACCTTGACGATTGCAGCATAGTGAAAGCAGGCTTTCTACTAAAACACCTCATTACTTGAGAAGATCTTACAACATTTCACCAGCATTAACATTTCTCATTTATATGTGAAAAAAGGTATAAAATGAAGAAATAAATTGACTGGTAATGTTTTGGTATTTAATATTTATAAATTGCTTAGTACACCAAAGCTTGTTGGTGCTATCCAATCCATCATAAGCATAGTAGGGAAAAAGAAAGAAAGGAAACTCATGGGACTTGAAAAGCTAATTTATGTTTCATATAATTAAGAAGCAGAGTGATCATGTGTTTGAAGAACAAATAGTATTAGACCAATTTTTCCATTTATCCACATTGTTTCTGGTGATAAAGAACTCTGATTGATTAATTTCAGGCAGTGAGATGACATATATCAGTATGCCATTAGCAAGAAGTTAGAGAAAGAGTTCTAAAGAACTATGAACTATTTAATGAATGACTTTTTGGGAGGTAACCCTGAAGATTAACTAGGAGCTCTCAATGTACATATAATGTTGGACGCTAGAGGAGTGCAGTACTTAAAGGCAGCATCCAGACATTGAATAAGAATGGGTAAAGCACTGAGCCATAGGGCACATTTACAGCTAATCTTCTTTGTTGCTTTCTTTAGCCCTGTGGCGCTTTATGGCATACAAATATACCATGACTGATGTCCTGAAGGACCCGCAATTTCATTGTGTTTGATCCCTGCAAGCTTCCTCCAGAATCCCCTGAGCCAATGGCAAGCCTTGATCCTGCTGTTACTAAGGTATGGTCTTGGTGTTGTTTTCCATTATGCATGTTGCAGCGTAAATGGTACATTAGTTTCCTGTTATTTGGTTATGACCTGAAAGTTGAACCTGCCCTTCCTTTGAGGTCAAAGCAAATGTTCCAACACGTATTTTCTTCAAGGGTTCGAGAATCTTCCAGACGGTCATGTGCCCCACATGCCACACGTAATCTAGCTACATCTGTTGGGGCTCGAGAGGGTATATAAACCATGCCCAACACCAGGCCGTGGCTTTGCTTCAATCCCTGTAGAACAAGCGTCACCCCTTCCCACCCACCTCAGGAATCCAGTCGGAACCAAGAAGTGATCCAGTCTCCTTCAAGTTTAAGTAGAACAGGTGGTTCCCGTGACTCCAGCTCCCTTTGCCTTCTTAAGCTCTCCCTCCTGCACAGCTATTCCTGTTCTTTTAGTATTAATAAAGTTTTTAGTGTTAATTAAGTATTTGAAAATGTAGATTATCGTAGTTGATTGTTTATTCATTTCAAGCCTAATTCTTATGGTTTTAATTAACTGTACAATAAAATGTTACTTACTTACTCAGGTTACCCTGCGACTCCCTGAGTCAACGCCTCGTGCGCTTCTTCGAGATTCAGACAAGTGGAAGAACTGGGCTAAGTATTAGATATCATATTAGTGTGCACTAATCCTCCTGCGAGTATCTGCAAATTCAAAGGCTATAGAATTTTCTTCCCTGATCTCTCTGTGATTGCCTCCAGCACTTCTTGTGTGTTTATACTCGAGACCCTTCTTGCAACTTTTGTGCTAGAACTGTGATGGACTAAAGACTTTAGCTTTGTGTTTCTCTGATGAACAGTAGTGCCAAGAGAAAGCACTTCAGAGTTTTTGATATATATATGAACCTAGTACCTAAACACGTGTTCCGAGTTTATCCCTTGGAGTGCCACACTCCAATCTGTGATTTTGGGTTGTCTGCTCTCATGTTGTGAAGCTGATGAAACCTTTAACTGAAGTGTATGGTCATTGTGTGTAGAGAGCTGTTAGTGTACTGATGGTAATGGCCTTCTCTTGTGATTTCCTGTGTATTGCGTCATCTAAAAAAACAGAGGTTCTAGTCCAGTGCAAGCCTACCCAGCAGACACAGACGGTCTCAGGAACTACAAATCCTGATACGCAGTGTCACACAGCCGCTGAGAAGATCCAGTACTGCAAATCTCTCTTTTCTTATTCTATCTCAACCCCCCGTGTCCCCAAGGACTGTGCTTAGTTTAAGGAGTTTCTGTTCATTGAACGAGCTCTGCCTTAGAAAGGAATTGAGGTCCAGCATTTGCTTTTGTGTCATCTCCGTGGTTGGGACCAGGTGAGAGCAAGACAGTTCCTAGGGGGCTGCAGCTTTTGCTGCAGCCTCCAAAACATTTTTTAAAAAATGTTTTGGGTTGTTCCTGTTCCTTCTAGGGATACTACAAGGTCCTATAAATATGTGTAAACAGCTCTTGCAGGGCATTATAGAGTGCACCCTATCAGAAGCAGTGATTATGAAATGGGTGGCTGTTCTGCTTATTTTACAGTCCTGCAAGCATTTTTATTTTGTACATTTTTGGGTGGCCTTTTACCACCCGAGGTGAGGTATTTAGAGATCAGTGGTGATGTAGAGTGCTCTATATAAAGGATCTGCACGCTGCCGAAATCTTGGGAACTACCCAGAGTGTCTTTCTCTATTCTATGTAACTTATGTGGCACTCTAAGACTAAAAGAACATTGCTTTACCTTATACTGGTTTGTCCCTTATATCGGGACAAAGCTTTACCTCTGTGATGAGCTTTAATGAGAGTGAAACTCTCATGTCAGGGGTTGCTTTTTTCATTCAGTGTTGGCTTCAATGGTATTTTACCAATTCAAAGCGGTAACCCCATGTCTGGAATGGTGCATGTTTTTTGTAATTTTTTAGCTTGCCGTTCTGTTGCTAATCTTATGCTTAAAGACGTTGATGTAAAAAATTGAAAAAGGCTCTGTCACTTTCTAATGTGGACAGAAAAACAGACATTTGAGGTGAGCAGATTCTGAGCGCCGGTGGCGATGTAGAGTGGCCCAAATAAAGGAGCTGCTCTCTGCCCAAATTTCCCTGCCCTTTTTTCTTACTTTATGTGGCCCTGTAAGCCAAAGGGGGCATGGTTTAATTTCTTTTCACTGCAAAACAAAACAAAGGTTAAAGTGACATCATAGTTAGGGGAAAATGTCAACCATAATGTCACGTTTTAAATGCAAAAAAACTCTGATATTTACCAGTTATAGTTTATTGAGCTAACTATAACTTACCTTCCCACCATGACCTGCTTATTACCTTTCATATTACATCACTCATGACATGTTCAATAACAATTTTTTTGACATCATTGATGACATGCCAACTTGCCTATTCGTGTCTCTTTCATTGTCCACATGAAGTTGCTAATCTTTAAAAACTAAGCTACACGGCAAATGTTGCACAAAGGAGATGCTTAGTCTTATAAGGGGCATAGTGTAGCTAATGAGTTGACAACACTGTGTATTGAGCTGCAAGAGTTATAGTAATTTTAGGACGGGGCACAAATTATAACTTTAAGTTATAACTATACATTTTGAATTTTTAAGGTTTCTGTAGTTTAAGTTGGTTTTATATAGAAAATTAAGTTTTCCTAATAATAACTAATTCTAAACCTTTGTTTTGTTCTTTAAATTTGTATGTTTTATTTTTACAAAAAGTTGTTTTTACCCATACAATGTTCTTTACTATGGTATTAATTCTTTTTTTGTTCGTCATGAACTATAATGTTGTATGCGTGATTATTTTCCTTTCTCCTGCTCTTCCTTTAAAGTAACTCTGTACCTCCATATAGTCTTTAAATGATATTTACACAAAATAAGCATTTTTCATTTAAAGCATTACCTTAGGGTTTTATGGATAGTTATGATTTTTAATTGTATATATGTTCATATTTAAGCTATAGATTATGTATGTGAACTATATGGGTACCACAATATTATCGAGATTTTGCTGCGATACATACAATTTTGTTAAACAGCATTTTATTGGGTTAGAATACTGTCAATTGCAGGAAACTGGAAGTAGATACCCCTTATCCCCATTTCAATTGAGATCTTCAAATGTGAAGGTTGTGCTCTGTATAAGAGTAAAAAACATCTGTTCAGAAGGCACCTTGTAGGTTTTGCATAACTGCAGTGGCTAAACAAGAAGATCCTGTCCTGGTGCAAGAAGAGTAAAAACAGGATGCAAGAGCAGGATCAAGAGGTGGAGCGGTGGAATAAATTAAAGTAATCCATTGTATAGGAATTTTTCGCATTGTTACCAGGAGAGAAAAAAATCATGCCAAATTTGTTACATGCAACTTATTTCCTGTGGGAACATCAGCAATACTCCTTTGATACCAGAGGAATGAGACAACACCTGCAGGCAATTCATTCCACCAGGTTGGCATGTACGGAAATGAGGTGTCAGAAGTAGATAGATGAGGTTGCAGCAAGATCATTGGCAGCAGCCACTTCTTCGGATACTGCAACAACTTTAACATCTTCTGAGTTATCAGGACCTCCACCACCACCTGCGGCATCTGGCTATCTAATATTACCCTCTTCTACTTCTGCTTTTTCTGCCCCTCCACCAACAGCAAGTGTATCTGTCCCTCCATCATTAATTGGTCCTGGTACTACGGTGCCAATATATCACTTAAGGTAAAACCATCAAACTGTAGCGCAATATGGCAGTGCAGCAACATATTGTCTCTCTGCCATACTGTCAGTGCTGCAGGAAAGAGGCATATTTGACCATCCATCGGGAGCTTGTCATGGCTCACCAGTGTCCTCCCCAACAGCCTTAGTTTTTTATTTTGCTTTTGCTTTCCTACAGTTTGCTGTTAAGACTATTGTTTTGTTTGGTCATGTTGACCTTGTAAAAAATAAAAACTTCCAGATTGTTTTAATTTTTTTTAATTTCTTTTTAGAACTAACCAAATATTTCAAAAGATAAATAGCTTCTAGCAATATTAACAGTATTTTTTCAGGTACCAGAATTACTACATTGTAATTCATTTTTATATAGCAATAAATAATAAGTTTACTACATTTATATGTGACTTGCCTTGATGGTCTCAGGCATTCCTTCTTATCTCTCTGCCAACTGGGAGTTATGGTGACCAGGTGCTAACATCTTATCTTTAGGGAGGCATCTGCCTCTTTCAGCCTGGATGCTCTGGACTGGTGAGCCACCAGCTGCTCTGTGTGGATGTTTAGGCTGGGAAGTATGGGGTAAAGATTCAGTTTGCACGTGCTTGCAACTGAATCTCGGTTCTCACGATGTGCTGTGGCAGGTCATCCTACTTTCCTCTTGGTGGCTTGCTTCAGGAGATGTCTGCCATCCATCAGTGGCCTGAATCTTCCCTAGTGTGCCTTTCAGGGCTGCCACTCTTGATCTTCCCTCCTGGGCTTGGTCTGTCATCAGGTACCCCCATTTTGAACTGGCAGGTCACACTTTCATCTCTTTTTGACGGCTGGTATGCCAGAAACCGGTCCTCGGAAGCTTGTTTCCGGTCCAGGGAAGGCATGGCTTGGCAGTTTGGTTTGGACTGTTCCCATGAGGCACAGGGTCAGACTGATTTGCATATAGCCATGTCTGAACTGGGGTGGCAGAGTGGGCTAAAGAACGGTGATGGATCAAACCCAGATCTTTTGACTGGGTGTGAGTGTTTGATTGTTTCTGATGCTCCGTCCATCACCACCCCCTTTTGTACCGCTTTTGGCCGCCATAAGTGTGGCAGGGTATGCTCAGACGTGAGTCCCTTGTTCACTTTGCCACTGGATTTAAGCAAGCTGGGCTGAAGACGGCTGGAATGCCAGAAACCGGTCCTCAGAAGCTTGTTTCCGGTCCACGGAAGGCATGGCTTGGCAGTTCGGGCTGGACTGTTCCCATGAGGCACAAGGTCAGACTGATTTGCATATAGCCATGTCTGAATTGGGGTGGCAGAGTGGGCTAAAGAACAGTGATGGATCAAACCCAGATCTTTTGACTGTGTGTGAGTGTTTGATTGGTTCTTATGCTCCGTCCATCACCACCCCCTTTTGTACCGCTTTTGGCCACCATAAGTGTGGCAGGGTATGCTCAGACGTGAGTCCCTTGCTCACTTTGCCACTGGATTCAAGCAAGCAAGCCGGGCTGAAGACGGCTGGAATGCCAGAAACCGGTCCCGGAAGCTTGTTTCCGGTCCAGGGAAGGCATGGCTTGGCAGTTCGGGCTGGACTGTTCCCATGAGGCACAGGGTCAGACTGATTTGCATATAGCCATGTCTGAACTGGGGTGGCAGAGTGGGCTAAAGAACGGTGATGGATCAAACCCAGATCTTTTGACTGGATGTGAGTGTTTGATTGGTTCTGATGCTTCGTCCATCACCACCCCCTTTTGTACCGCATGTGTATATTGAGTGCATCTATTTTCCCATCAATTGATAACAGGCTCTGCTGCATAGCGTGGAGTGTGGCTTGCAATGACCCGCTTGCCTGTGATGGTGCATCCTGCTCAGAGTCTGAATGGGCCAGCTACGGTCCACCAGCCTCGCCCTCGCAGCCGTACCACGCATCCGAAGAGCCACCGCCGGAGGAAGATCCTTCTCTTACCTGGCTGCCAAGACTTGGAACTCCCTCCCCATCCACCTTCGGCTGACCCAGGACCATCTCGCCTTCAGGAAACAACTCAAGACCTGGCTGTTCGAGCAGTAGCATACCCCTCCCCCCAAGCGCCTTGAGACCCTCCCGGGTGAGTAGTGCGCTATACAAATGGCATGATTGATTGATTGATTGATTGTGTAGTCTTGGGCACTTTTTTGGCCTCAAAATTGAGTTGTGATTGTTGCCTGTCCATTTTCCCCATTTTTATAGGCTGAGCACACTGTTGCTCCTAGTGCTATGTTCAGTGCATGGTCCAACTGTGTTTAGGCAGGGTCTTGTTCTATGGGCTGTGCACCAAGTGCTGCTGGTCTATGCTGCCTGGTGGCTCTGTGTACCAATGGTGGCAACTGGGCCTTGAGGTCTCCTCTGTGCCAGTTTACCTCGTTTGGATAGTCCGCGCCCATATAGTGCCACCCGCTCAATGTTCTTGGGTGCTCAGTGCTCATGAGGCACCAGCAAGGCACCTCTCTCCCTCTTTGTGCTGGGTTCCGCCCTAGGTTTCTGGCTACAGGGGGTAGATTCACACTGCGGGCTGGTCGTAACACAGCTCTCTCGGCCCGCAGCTCCCTGCTTCGTTGGGCCCCACAGGAGTCCTATTATTAGGTGCAGTTCGGCCTTGGGGGAGTGAAGAAAAAAGAAAAAAAAGGGGCTTTCGCCACAAGTTGGAGGCCTCTTCAACCCCCGGCAAACCCTTAGCCAGTCACCGACTCCCAGCCGAGCACCGGGAGGCCCAGGATAACGCCCCTGCCTCACCTCTGTTTTGCAGCGACTGTTTCATGTCTCTGGTCGCCGCTGGTGTCCAGTTTGCTCATTTCTGCAAGGTGCGACCAGAGCAAGGTGCTTCCCTATTTTCCCCCAGAGGCCTCACCAGTCCTCTGCTGGGTCTGGTAGTACCGCAGAGAACCCAGGCAGCGTCTCAGCTCCAACTCAGAACCGCGCCCACAGCTCTTTCTCATCAGCCTGCGCACACAACCGCCATGTTCTGCAAGGCGACCCGAGCCTTTGTCGTCACTGTTGCGGCAGTCCGGGCGACACTACAGCCGTTCTTTCTCCCCTATTATGGGCAGGGGTTGATCTATAGTATATTTCCAGCATTCCGGGCCAGCGATCTCTACATTTGGCCTGGATTGTTGTCGGATTGGGTTGCCAGCCGGCAGAGCAGAGCTAAGGAGCGGCCATCTTGCCGTGGGCTCAACAGCGCCCCAACATCTGGATCATCTTTGACTCTGATTCATCACTTTTCACACAGGAAATATAAATAACAAGAACATGTTTGTCCATTTTTGTCCTCTCCGTTGAATCCTTACCTACCGCATACTAATGAATGCATAAGCCTCAGGTTATCAGTCGCACTCTCACACCTTGACGATTGCAGCATAGTGAAAGCAGGCTTTCTACTAAAACACCTCATTACTTGAGAAGATCTTACAACATTTCACCAGCATTAACATTTCTCATTTATATGTGAAAAAAGGTATAAAATGAAGAAAAAAATTGACTGGTAATGTTTTGGTATTTAATATTTATAAATTGCTTAGTACACCAAAGCTTGTTGGTGCTATCCAATCCATCATAAGCATAGTAGGGAAAAAGAAAGAAAGGAAACTCATGGGACTTGAAAAGCTAATTTATGTTTCATATAATTAAGAAGCAGAGTGATCATGTGTTTGAAGAACAAATAGTATTAGACCAATGTTTCCATTTATCCACATTGTTTCTGGTGATAAAGAACTCTGATTGATTAATTTCAGGCAGTGAGATGACATATATCAGTATGCCATTAGCAAGAAGTTAGAGAAAGAGTTCTAAAGAACTATGAACTATTTAATGAATGACTTTTTGGGAGGTAACCCTGAAGATTAACTAGGAGCTCTCAATGTACATATAATGTTGGACGCTAGAGGAGTGCAGTACTTAAAGGCAGCATCCAGACATTGAATAAGAATGGGTAAAGCACTGAGCCATAGGGCACATTTACAGCTAATCTTCTTTGTTGCTTTCTTTAGCCCTGTGGCGCTTTATGGCATACAAATATACCATGACTGATGTCCTGAAGGACCCGCAATTTCATTGTGTTTGATCCCTGCAAGCTTCCTCCAGAATCCCCTGAGCCAATGGCAAGCCTTGATCCTGCTGTTACTAAGGTATGGTCTTGGTGTTGTTTTCCATTATGCATGTTGCAGCGTAAATGGTACATTAGTTTCCTGTTATTTGGTTATGACCTGAAAGTTGAACCTGCCCTTCCTTTGAGGTCAAAGCAAATGTTCCAACACGTATTTTCTTCAAGGGTTCGAGAATCTTCCAGACGGTCATGTGCCCCACATGCCACACGTAATCTAGCTACATCTGTTGGGGCTCGAGAGGGTATATAAACCATGCCCAACACCAGGCCGTGGCTTTGCTTCAATCCCTGTAGAACAAGCGTCACCCCTTCCCACCCACCTCAGGAATCCAGTCGGAACCAAGAAGTGATCCAGTCTCCTTCAAGTTTAAGTAGAACAGGTGGTTCCCGTGACTCCAGCTCCCTTTGCCTTCTTAAGCTCTCCCTCCTGCACAGCTATTCCTGTTCTTTTAGTATTAATAAAGTTTTTAGTGTTAATTAAGTATTTGAAAATGTAGATTATCGTAGTTGATTGTTTATTCATTTCAAGCCTAATTCTTATGGTTTTAATTAACTGTACAATAAAATGTTACTTACTTACTCCGGTTACCCTGCGACTCCCTGAGTCAACGCCTCGTGCGCTTCTTCGAGATTCAGACAAGTGGAAGAACTGGGCTAAGTATTAGATATCATATTAGTGTCCACTAATCCTCTTGCGAGTATCTGCAAATTCAAAGGCTATAGAATTTTCTTCCCTGATCTCTCTGTGATTGCCTCCAGCACTTCTTGTGTGTTTATACTCGAGACCCTTCTTGCAACTTTGGTGCTAGAACTGTGATGGACTAAAGACTTTAGCTTTGTGTTTCTCTGATGAACAGTAGTGCCAAGAGAAAGCACTTCAGAGTTTTTGATATATATATGAACCTAGTACCTAAACACGTGTTCCGAGTTTATCCCTTGGAGTGCCACACTCCAATCTGTGATTTTGGGTTGTCTGCTCTCATGTTGTGAAGCTGATGAAACCTTTAACTGAAGTGTATGGTCATTGTGTGTAGAGAGCTGTTAGTGTACTGATGGTAATGGCCTTCTCTTGTGATTTCCTGTGTATTGCGTCATCTAAAAAAACAGAGGTTCTAGTCCAGTGCAAGCCTACCCAGCAGACACAGACGGTCTCAGGAACTACAAATCCTGATACGCAGTGTCACACAGCCGCTGAGAAGATCCAGTACTGCAAATCTCTCTTTTCTTATTCTATCTCAACCCCCCGTGTCCCCAAGGACTGTGCTTAGTTTAAGGAGTTTCTGTTCATTGAACGAGCTCTGCCTTAGAAAGGAATTGAGGTCCAGCATTTGCTTTTGTGTCATCTCCGTGGTTGGGACCAGGTGAGAGCAAGACAGTTCCTAGGGGGCTGCAGCTTTTGCTGCAGCCTCCAAAACATTTTTTAAAAAATGTTTTGGGTTGTTCCTGTTCCTTCTAGGGATACTACAAGGTCCTATAAATATGTGTAAACAGCTCTTGCAGGGCATTATAGAGTGCACCCTATAAGAAGCAGTGATTATGAAATGGGTGGCTGTTCTGCTTATTTTACAGTCCTGCAAGCATTTTTATTTTGTACATTTTTGGGTGGCCTTTTACCACCCGAGGTGAGGTATTTAGAGATCAGTGGTGATGTAGAGTGCTCTATATAAAGGATCTGCACGCTGCCGAAATCTTGGGAACTACCCAGAGTGTCTTTCTCTATTCTATGTAACTTATGTGGCACTCTAAGACTAAAAGAACATTGCTTTACCTTATACTGGTTTGTCCCTTATATCGGGACAAAGCTTTACCTCTGTGATGAGCTTTAATGAGAGTGAAACTCTCATGTCAGGGGTTGCTTTTTTCATTCAGTGTTGGCTTCAATGGTATTTTACCAATTCAAAGCGGTAACCCCATGTCTGGAATGGTGCATGTTTTTTGTAATTTTTTAGCTTGCCGTTCTGTTGCTAATCTTATGCTTAAAGACGTTGATGTAAAAAATTGAAAAAGGCTCTGTCACTTTCTAATGTGGACAGAAAAACAGACATTTGAGGTGAGCAGATTCTGAGCGCCGGTGGCGATGTAGAGTGGCCCAAATAAAGGAGCTGCTCTCTGCCCAAATTTCCTTGCCCTTTTTTCTTACTTTATGTGGCCCTGTAAGCCAAAGGGGGCATGGTTTAATTTCTTTTCACTGCAAAACAAAACAAAGGTTAAAGTGACATCATAGTTAGGGGAAAATGTCAACCATAATGTCACGTTTTAAATGCAAAAAAACTCTGATATTTACCAGTTATAGTTTATTGAGCTAACTATAACTTACCTTCCCACCATGACCTGCTTATTACCTTTCATATTACATCACTCATGACATGTTCAATAACAATTTTTTTGACATCATTGATGACATGCCAACTTGCCTATTCGTGTCTCTTTCATTGTCCACATGAAGTTGCTAATCTTTAAAAACTAAGCTACATGGCAAATGTTGCACAAAGGAGATGCTTAGTCTTATAAGGGGCATAGTGTAGCTAATGAGTTGACAACACTGTGTATTGAGCTGCAAGAGTTATAGTAATTTTAGGACGGGGCACAAATTATAACTTTAAGTTATAACTATACATTTTGAATTTTTAAGGTTTCTGTAGTTCAAGTTGGTTTTATATAGAAAATTAAGTTTTCCTAATAATAACTAATTCTAAACCTTTGTTTTGTTCTTTAAATTTGTATGTTTTATTTTACAAAAAGTTGTTTTTACCCATACAATGTTCTTTACTATGGTATTAATTCTTTTTTTGTTCGTCATGAACTATAATGTTGTATGCGTGATTATTTTCCTTTCTCCTGCTCTTCCTTTAAAGTAACTCTGTACCTCCATATAGTCTTTAAATGATATTTACACAAAATAAGCATTTTTCATTTAAAGCATTACCTTAGGGTTTTATGGATAGTTATGATTTTTAATTGTATATATGTTCATATTTAAGCTATAGATTATGTATGTGAACTATATGGGTACCACAATATTATCGAGATTTTGCTGCGATACATACAATTTTGTTAAACAGCATTTTATTGGGTTAGAAATCTGTCAATTGCAGGAAACTGGAAGTAGATACCCCTTATCCCCATTTCAATTGAGATCTTCAAATGTGAAGGTTGTGCTCTGTATAAGAGTAAAAAACATCTGTTCAGAAGGCACCTTGTAGGTTTTGCATAACTGCAGTGGCTAAACAAGAAGATCCTGTCCTGGTGCAAGAAGAGTAAAAACAGGATGCAAGAGCAGGATCAAGAGGTGGAGCGGTGGAATAAATTAAAGTAATCCATTGTATAGGAATTTTTCGCATTGTTACCAGGAGAGAAAAAAATCATGCCAAATTTGTTACATGCAACTTATTTCCTGTGGGAACATCAGCAATACTCCTTTGATACCAGAGGAATGAGACAACACCTGCAGGCAATTCATTCCACCAGGTTGGCATGTACGGAAATGAGGTGTCAGAAGTAGATAGATGAGGTTGCAGCAAGATCATTGGCAGCAGCCACTTCTTCGGATACTGCAACAACTTTAACATCTTCTGAGTTATCAGGACCTCCACCACCACCTGCGGCATCTGGCTATCTAATATTACCCTCTTCTACTTCTGCTTTTTCTGCCCCTCCACCAACAGCAAGTGTATCTGTCCCTCCATCATTAATTGGTCCTGGTACTACGGTGCCAATATATCACTTAAGGTAAAACCATCAAACTGTAGCGCAATATGGCAGTGCAGCAACATATTGTCTCTCTGCCATACTGTCAGTGCTGCAGGAAAGAGGCATATTTGACCATCCATCGGGAGCTTGTCATGGCTCACCAGTGTCCTCCCCAACAGCCTTAGTTTTTTATTTTGCTTTTGCTTTCCTACAGTTTGCTGTTAAGACTATTGTTTTGTTTGGTCATGTTGACCTTGTAAAAAATAAAAACTTCCAGATTGTTTTAATTTTTTTTAATTTCTTTTTAGAACTAACCAAATATTTCAAAAGATAAATAGCTTCTAGCAATATTAACAGTATTTTTTCAGGTACCAGAATTACTACATTGTAATTCATTTTTATATAGCAATAAATAATAAGTTTACTACATTTATATGTGACTTGCCTTGATGGTCTCAGGCATTCCTTCTTATCTCTCTGCCAACTGGGAGTTATGGTGACCAGGTGCTAACATCTTATCTTTAGGGAGGCATCTGCCTCTTTCAGCCTGGATGCTCTGGACTGGTGAGCCACCAGCTGCTCTGTGTGGATGTTTAGGCTGGGAAGTATGGGGTAAAGATTCAGTTTGCACGTGCTTGCAACTGAATCTCGGTTCTCACGATGTGCTGTGGCAGGTCATCCTACTTTCCTCTTGGTGGCTTGCTTCAGGAGATGTCTGCCATCCATCAGTGGCCTGAATCTTCCCTAGTGTGCCTTTCAGGGCTGCCACTCTTGATCTTCCCTCCTGGGCTTGGTCTGTCATCAGGTACCCCCATTTTGAACTGGCAGGTCACACTTTCATCTCTTTTTGATGAGTTAGCATGCATCTTCTTTTATGCTTTTGAGACCTCTCAGTGCTCAAGTGTCACCTCATTCTACTTGGTGCAGCGGTGTGCACGTTCTTCGGACTGCCAACTGGACTTCTTCAGTGATCGACTGTCTTTGTAGACTGGGCACTGGCCTCGGGTGTTGAGCTCTGGTTTGTCATGATCAGGGTAGTTACTGATCCACTTCTCCTTTTGTTCATTGCTGCTGTGTGGTTCCTGGCCCTACGCTGTGTGTTCCCTCTTCCAGGACATTTTTTGAGCTCCCACTCCATGGTGTCCCCTCTTCTGGAACCTTCTTCCAGGGGTGTAGCATCTCTTGGATTTGAGTGTGGCTGAGTCCTATGGGGCAGCTCCCGGACTGGTCAGTAGAGATCAGTGTGTTTAACCTCATGCTCTGTCCTATTTGCGACTTCTGTTGTTGGTTAGTGGCCACAGTGCATTTCTCCTTGCGTGTTGTGCTCTGCCTCCCCTCACATAGCAGTAACTGAAGGCTGTTGCAGCAGGAAGAAAACATTCTTTTCATCTCTTTGCTGTGCTGCACAAATAATCACCAAGGGCTGCACTGTGTGTAGCAGCCGTGGTACAGCCTCCCACCTGTGCCTGCGGTCAGTCTATGCTGCCACAAAGGGGAGCATGGTGCTCTCAGCAATCCTGTCAGGGCTAAAATGCATGGATGCTTCAGCCTTGGCTATCTTGAGGGAGGCAGAGGAGGGCTACTCCCACTGCTGCAGTTACCTGGGCAGTGATTGAAGGGGACAGTGCAGTTTCATATTCATTTTCATCTGAAACACCAGCAACTTTGGAAGGCATTGGGGGCCTTCCATGCAGCACATGGCCTCCTTTGGCATCGTCCACTGTTTTGTCCATTGCTTATCTATTCTATTCTTAGTTTTGTATATAAAATTAAAATTACCTCTACTGGTCAGCTGCGGGCACCGTGCTGCCTCCTGCCATGTCACTGTTCATGAGGAGGGTGGGCTAGGGGATTGTCCACTGGGTGTGCCTGCCTTCCTCTGCCTCAAATGGGGTGGCTGCAACCCAGTGCAGCCAGTCTTCTGGCACACTTCACAGGCTCCAAACATTCCGTCTTGCCTCAGTCCACATTTTCTCTGCCGGCTCCTGCACACAGCAGGCAGGCTACTCAGCTGTTGTGGAGGCTTCCACCCACAGGGCCTACTTGGTGTCAGGGCTGTAGTTGCTTTTGGTACTGCCCTCTCCTGTGTGGGGAAGGTGGCCTCAGGCATGTTTATCAGTTCCCCTGGAGCCTCCCTCATCTGCGTGTTTGCAGTGTTGGTGGTGATATCTTCTCTTCTCTGGGCAGGACATGGTGGTTTGTCTACACACCTCACAGTCAGAGACAATTGCCCCCATGTTCGGGACACTGCGGCGGCCAGGTCCAGTCCACCTTGTCGACAATGTAGTTTAATGGGGCCCTCGGCTCATCAATGATTAATGAATACCTCTGCACTGGTTACGTTATAGGCATGTGCGCCCAGCCCCCTTTATTCGCAGTGTCACCTGACTGGTGATGCCTTTGATGTATGGGTGTGGAATTGACATTAGTGCAGCCTCAGGGAAGGGGCTGCATCTTTACATGTCCAGCAGGATACTACAAGAGTCGCCCTGTATTGCGTCTAATTTTATTTTGCCATATAAAATGTTTTTTTGTATTTCAAGAAGTATTGTGGTACTTTCTAGGTACTCTTGAGGAAGTATAAAAATACATAACTCAATAAAACTAATAAAACTGTTTTCCTAACTTTATGGAGTTTGCTAAGCCGCCTAATTTCTTCCAATACATTTAAATAAGAGTTATAAGCTAATATTTCATGTTAAAACACAGAACAATGACAAGAGTGGTCTAAATAAACTGTCCACCTTCTATATTGCAAGCGCTTTCATTAACCAAAAATATTGTGTTTTGTCATCCCCAAGAATCGCAGTATGCTGCGAAGGTATCGCGGTACACTGTGGCTCAATAAATCAAACAAATGTTGTCCCTTATTACTTAAAAAGTTCTTAATGAATTCAGATCAAATAACAAAAAGGACCCTTTGCACCATATAGTCTATATTCCTGCCACATTTCATGAAAATCCCTTCAGCCATTTTGCCACTACGTCTATTTCAAAATCTATTAAAAATGCAGTGGTGGAAAAATATGTTTTGGGTTCCACTTTTTTCTTTGCACCCCCTTAACTAATCACCATGAAAATTTGCATCATCAGTCAATGTAGAAAAAGTAATAGGTGCAAAGATACGTGAAGATTTGCCAAACTGTGACAAATTTACTACCAATAAAAAATGTGTGAAATTCCTACCTATGGAAACCCAAAATACAGAGTGACTACCGCCACTCAGTAATTTATCTATATCTGTATCTTTATCTATATTTATACCTATATTGTTAGAAATGCAGTTTCTAGATGACTGTGGTTTGCATCCCGGAGGCGATGGGTAAAGTATATGTACACACACACACACACACACACACACACACACACACACTGAAAACACTGCAAAAGGACTCCACAACAATTTAGACTAATAGTCAATGTTGATTTGAATAAAATAATACAAAATGACAAAATCCAACATACACAAGTCAAGAAATGTATTTTCAAAGATTAAATAAAGTTCAGTTCTTAGAAATGAATGGTTGCCCTCGATCAGGACAAAGTATCTTAGATTTGTCAAAAATCAAAGACGATGCGAGGCGCAGGAGAGGTGAGGTGCCGAAAAGCAGGAGATGCTTCGTTTTGGACATGGTCCTTTTTGCAGGGTCATCCCTGAACTTTTTGCCTTCCTCCTGTATTTCGTCTGACCTGTTTTTGTTGGATTTATGACTCTGGACACTTTACCACTGCTGATCAGTGCTAAAGTGCATATACTCTCCCTATTGTAAATTGATGTATGGGTTAGTGACTCCATGATTGGCTGGTTTGGTTTGCTTGTCAGACCCTAGTACAGTGCACTGCATGTACCGAGCACTTGTAATTCAAATGCTGCAGGTGTTCTTGCAGCACTTGTTGTGCACCCACAGAAGTAACCTGTAAAGTGCAGAGCAGAGCCTGTGTGCAGGCTGGTACTGCCATGTTGACTGGGCAAGTGCACCCACTTGCCATTCCCTAAACCTTCCCTTTTCTGCATATTAGTCACCCCTATGGTAGGCCCAAGGGCATGGTGCTTTGTAAGTAAAAGGTAGGACAAGCCCTGATGTGTGTGGCATGTCCTAATAGTGAATTTCAGCCATTTTAGTTTTTCACTATTGCACGGCTACCTGTTCCCCATAGGCCAGAATGGGCAGTTTGATTATTACATCTTATAATCCTAACTGACTCAGGGAACTAGGTAGACATTTGAGTTTAGTATGCCTGAACTCAGAATGATAAAATGCATCTTTTAGTGAAGTTGGGTTTAACATTCTGTGTTTGAAAATACCACTTTTAGAAAGTAGGTATTTTCTTGTCTAACCATCCAAGCCTGCCTCTGCTAGGTTGTGTATTCCGTGTCTGGAGTTTGAGTGACAGGGGCTGGTGGATTCCAGGAAACAGGGTGAGTCGGCACAAGGCTGATTAGAGAGATCTGTATGCAGATGGGTGGAAGGAGATGCACCTGGGACCTGAATAGGGCTGTGCCTTACCTCCACAATGCTGACTTCATCTCCTGTGGTATGTCTGATGTCCCTGCCCTGCACTGTGAATGGAAAGAAGGAGTCTTGTCAACAAAGTGCTCCAGAACTGACCATAACTGGTTTGGACTAGGCAAAGGACTCTCTGCCTTCAGAGAACAAAGATAAACTGTGTTTAAAAAGGGGGACCCAGACCCCAGAACTTTAGATCACTTTTGCTGAGGAGAGGAACCAGAGAGACTGAGGAGAGACTATCCCTAAGCATGAGGGAACGGCCTGCAGTGGTTGCCTGACTGCCAAAGAGAGGAGAAAGGACTTTGTGCTACTTTTGTTCAACTTGTGAAGTATCTCCAAGGGCTTGAGTTAGAGCTTGCCTCCTGCTGAAGTCTCGGGGACAATAGACTTCAACCACCAGCTCCCCAAGAGTTCTTTGGAAGTGCCTGCAGTTGTGCTGGGCTTTCTGAGGAAATGCATGTCGCAAGGAGCTGGAAGCACGACTCACGAAGAAGAAGCGTGTCACCGCCGCAGCCGCTGTCATTGCATCGCTGGAGAAGAGGATCGACGGTGCATCAGACGATGCTGCATCAATGGAGAAGCGTGTCGCCACCGCTGCAGCTGTCGTATATATCGCAGAAGAGCCTTGCATCCCTGGAGAAGAGGATCGACATCGCACCAGATGCCGCCGCATCACCAGGAAGTATGTCGCAGGGCCTGTCGCAGCTCAGAAGAATCATTGATTCACCACACCGCAGTCGGGCGTGCAAGCTAAGCATGAGCGCAAAATCCGCTCCGATCGCGGATTTTGCGGATTTTCGGTAAATCCGCGATCCGCGAACTCTCGCGAATTTACCGAGAATCCGCAATCCGCGATCGGAGCGGATTTTGCGGTCAAAAGTTCAAGCCTACATCATTTACGATGGCGCCGGCAAGCTGCCAGCGCCATCCTCAAATGGTTACTTAATTAGCTTCGACAGGAAGCTCTAACAGATAAGATAAAGTTGGAGCTTCCTGTTGAAGCTAATTAAGTAACTTTTGCAGGATGGCGCTGGCAGCTTGCCGGCGCCATCGTAAATTATTCAAACGGTGGTGTCTTCTTGAATAAATATGAAGGGCAGGGTTCATTCGGGCACGACGGTCCTGGCACAAAAAATAAACCTCAGCAGGAAACACTGCAATCGTGAGCGTTGTGGGGGCTGGGCAGGTGTGCCTTCTTCCCAAATATACCATCGAAAATCCGCTGTGATGCTCGCCAGAGGCGTTAGCATCTGTGACTTTGACGAGCGGAATCCCCGTGCTGTTCCTGTGACCAGGGGCTTCTGTCTCTTAATCTGCTGCTCTGATCGGTCTCTGACCTTTTATACACACAAGCGGCATGCACCGTCTTCCCGCCATTTACCCACTATGATGGACATTTCACTCAAGGGACCCCTGCGCACTTCGGCGCGATTGCATAGTAACACACACTTGGTCGCTGGAACTAGTTGAAGCGCAAATGCAGTGACTCATTCATCAGCCCTAAAAACAATCGTGAGCGTTGGGAGGCTGGGCAGATGTGCCTTCTTCCCAAATATACCAGGGGCTTCTGTCTCTTAATCTGCTGCTCTGATCGGTCTCTGACCTTTTATACACACAAGAGGCATGTGCGCTCGCATGGAAGCCCCGTCCGTTTGGCCCCGCCCACACACTCGAGGAAGCCCCGCCCCCAAATCCGCCGATCCGCATAATCCGCGGATTTTGCGGATCCACGATCCGTGAATCCGCAAATTCGTGAATCGTGGATCCGCAAAATCCGCCCATGCTTAGTGCAAGCATCGTGTCGCATCAAAGAGAAGACGACATTTTTGTTAATTGCACCGGATCTTCATCGCATCACGGCGCTACTGCTCGCATTGCCACAGAAGCGCGGTAAGAAACTGATGCATCACCTCCCCTCGCAGAGAAGAACCAAAGCATCCCATACGCATCAGTAGGGGCCCGACCCATCACCGTTCTTGCGTGTAAGGATCCAACGCATCACCCTCCCTGCAACACTTTCGTTGTATAGCGTTACGCACCCTAAGGTACATTGAACTTAAAGTGTTGCATTTTACACCTTAAGAGAACTAAGCTAATTCTACCATTTTTCAGTACAGTAACAGTTTTGAGGATTTTTGTCGTTTGTGGTCTTGTGTTAAGTCTATATAAAAATACGTATTTTTATACTACAACTTGTGTGGTGTCAATCCGTAGTGTTGTCACTGGGTTACAAATGCTTTACACACTGCCTCTGAGATAAGCCTGTCTGCTTGTACCAAGCTACCAAGGGGGTGAGCAGGAGTTATTTTAGGAGTGTACCCCCTTACCCTGACTAGACACAAGGGTCCCTACTTGGTCAAAGGTACCTACCTCTGCTAACAAGAGACCCCCAAATCTAACACGTCGGTTCCTTACTGCTAGGCAGGGGAGATGATGCTTCAGTTCCTATTGGTGCAGGGGAGGTGATGTGTTGTTTTCAGGCATACGTGATTCGCGCTGTTTCCCTCTGGAGCAGCGTCCCTTCCATGCACTCAGGAGAACGTGTTCTTTAATTGCTTTAATAAAAGTTTTTTTCTTGAAATGAATTTGTCAGTAGTCTTTTTATTTTTTTCAATTCTTTTCAATGTTTATCATGTTTCACATTATTCATTCATAATGTATGCACTCTTGTCAGCCCAATGCATTTCGGGCGTTCGCCCTTCGTCAGGGGACACAGGGCCAGATGTAGGAGCCTAAATACCGGTCGGTAACGGCCGATTTCGGCCGTTACCGACCGGTATTTAAGAATCGGCATGTAGGGGCATTTATTTTACAGAATCAGTAAATTTACCGAATCGGTAAATTTACCGATTCTGTAAAATACCGAATCGGTAATTTTACCGATTCGGTAAATCCAAATGTAGGTGGGACTCTTCTGAGTCCCAAAGGCCATACAGATTCTGTATTTTACCACCCAATTCAATTGGGTGGTAAAATACCGAATCCAGGTGTGCATGCACATGTGTGCATGCACACCTATGCCATGTGACAGACAGACATGCCCTTAGGGCATGTCTGTGTGCCACATGGCACACATGCCTGTATTCGGGGTAACAGAGGGTGTCAAAGTGACACCCCCTGCACCCTTGCAAAAATCGGTATTTACCGAATAGGTAAATATCAATTTGGTATTGCCCATTGTTTCCTATTGGCTTCAAGGCCCATAGGAATTAATGGGCAATACCGAATCGATATTTACAGATTCGCTAAATACCGATTTTTACAGATTCGGTAATTAAATTACCGAATCTTCCTACATCTCCTACCTTCATATTTACCGATTCATAAATACCGAATCGGTAAAATTCGGTATTTATGAATCGGTAAATAGGCTTTTCCTACATCTGGCCCTTAATTCTGAAAGCAACCAAGTGAGGCACACATTTAATATGTACAAGTACAAATGTAAATAATTGCAAATTAACATCATGGATAAAATCTTGTTTATCAGTTTTATCATGCAAAGAACGAATATGGGGCTGGATTTTAGTTAGCAAATGAATCTCAAACGAGAAACAAATGAGAAAGTGTTCGATAGAAGAAGATTGAAGAAAGGATGACCAATTCACAGAAAGAGTGCGAAAGGACGAAGTACACCTAGGTGTGTGTGAACGGGATACGCTGTGATTATCAGAAGCGTTTGACTCATGCATATATACGTGTGGGGTAAACCAACTGTGTCCCTAGGGTCTGACCTGTTGCAGTAGCATTAAGATACGGTCAATGCCGTCTGAAGATCGTTAAAGGCATCTGTAAACAAGTAAAGTAAAAACGTGATAAGGCTTATATAATAAAAAATGACCTGATTGCAAAATTCAGGTATTTTAGCGTGTAAAATGGCTTGGTTGCTTACCGCGAGTTCATATAGATGTGGCGTTTAATCCTCTCTGCTCGAGTGTGTGTTCACAGAGTGAAAACCGGCCTACGCCGTGATGTGAGCAACTCCAACATGTGTGGTGGATTCTAATTGGATCGGTGCGTGGTCACGTGACCGGAGAGATGCATGGTCTTTTCCAATAGGTGGAAAAGAGGTCAGCAGGGCAGTTGCTACGGTGACCACATAGTTTTCAGACAAAAAAACTTTATTAGTGTTTAATTGTGATAGAGAATCACATTTTGAAACAGAATGTGTGCGGAAATACCAGGAAGGGAAAAAAGATAAGAATAGTAAAGGAAAGCAAATGACTAGGAAGTAAACACCATTGAGGCTGAAAACGTAGTTATGAACACAATTACATAAATAAAAATTACTCTATGATTCATTGACTGCTGGCTTCATTTATAAGTGACAACTAAATTCCAAACGTTCGTTCAGTCCTTTGGGCTGTACCGATGACAACTGGTGTATCCAATAAAGTTCTCTTCTGAGTAGGTACTGAGCATTGACTCTCCCAGGTAATATTGGTACCATTTCGAGAATGCAAAATCGTAGTTGACTGGGGTTATGGTTTTGTTCATTGAAAAGGGTGGCCACTAAGAATTTAATTGATTTTAAACTAATGTTACTTTTATGTTCCACTATTCGCGATTTTATTTTTCTTGCTGTTTTGCCCACATATATAAGGCCACATGGGCATTTTAACATATACACCAAATTGGTGATATCACAAGTTCCATTTGTATTGAGTTTGATTTTGGTCCCATGCAGTGGGTGAGTAATTTCATTGCCTTTAATGATTGAATTGCAATTCCCACAGTTGTGGCACGGTAACGTTCCTCTAAATTCTTTAACTGGAGCATTAATTTTGCAGTTTAATAGTTCCTTCATATTTTTAGTTCTTTCATAAGCAAATCTTGGGTTTAATGAAAATATGCAATTGAAGTCTTCCTTTGATGTTAGTAATGGCCAATGTTTTAAAATTGCTTCTTTGATGTATTGACTTCTGGTGGAGTATTTGGATACAAATACAGCTCTCTGTTCGTCCTTTGCGTGAGATGGTCGTAGCAGTTGATCTCTGTGTATTTACTGTGCTCTGTCAACGGCCTGATGCAACATGGTTTCAGGATATCCTCTGTCTTTGAATTTTTGAATGGTAGTATTTTTCTGTTCTTCATAGATTTCTTGAGAGGAGGCGATGTGTTTGATTCGAAGTAGTTGGGAAAACGGTAGGTGTTTTTTTGAGTGATGGAGGATGGAAACTAGGAAAATGAAGGAGATTGTTTCTGTCGGTTGGTTTCTGGTATACGCTGGTTTGTAATATGCCCTGGTTATGGGTGACCAGGACATCCAGGAAAGATAGCTGCGTGTCACTGATGTTGGATGTAAATTGAATTCGATCATTGACATTGTTAAGATTTTGAATTGCTGTTTGTAACTCAACGGTTGATCCCTTCCATAAGATGAAAATATCATCGCTGTAACGTTTATATAGGATGAGGCTGTCTTGCCACTCCGTGTTGCTTAGTATATGTTCAGTTTCAAATTGGTGCATGAAAATATTGGCGTACGATGGGGCTGCACAATTTCCCATGGATGTACTTGAGCATTGAGGGTAAAATGGATTTTCCCATTGAAAGAAGCTGTGAAACAGCGTGAAGTGCATTAGTTCCATCGGTAATAATTTCAGGTTTTCCTCCTTATTGCTGTTAAGCAGTGCATTCTCAATCGCTGTTAGACCCAGAATGTGAGGGATGGAGGTGTATAATGCCTTGACGTCAATGGTGCTTAAGATCATATTAGTAGTGAATGATGTTTTATGTTCTTCCAGAATATTCAAAAAATGCGTAGTATCTTTAATGTAGGTGGGTATCTTTTGGACTAATGGTTGTAAATGCTTGTCAATAAATGTGCCCACCAGTTCATGGATGGAATTGATGGTAGACACGATTGGACGGAACGGAGGAGTGGTTGGATGTTTGTGGATTTTAGGAATCATAAAATGTACGGGATGGATGGATTTTGTTTCACCAGGAATTCTTTGTCCTTGCTGGTAATGACGCCTGTGTCGATGGCGGTGTCAATGATTTGAGTTAGGATTTTGACGAATTAATTGGTTGGATCGTTCTCCAGTCGCATGTAAGTATCTTTCTCATTGATGTGTTCCATTACATTTTTCTCGTAAAACTCGGTGTCCATGATTATTAGGGCTCCGCCCTTATCTGCTTGGCGTATCGTGATGTCTTTATTGTTCGCTAGAGTTTGGATTGCCTGTCTCTCTTTTTGTGTCACATTGGTGTTTTTGTTTCTTGGAGATTTGAAGATTCTGATGATATCCTAGCTTACTGCTTTTTCAAATGCGTCGAGTACTTTATGGCTGACTGGAGGTTGAAATCTGCTCGGATTTCTAAGTCCCATAAGTATATCGGGTTTCTTGGTTTCATCTCGGTTTGGTTTCTCAATGATGTTGGTGAAAAAATGTCTGAGGCGCAGACTCCTTAAGTATTTGTAAACGCAAACTTGATTCTCTAGGATATTCAAATGATTCGTAGAGACAAAAGATGTTCCTTTTTTGTAGTGTTTGTTTTTGAAATTTTGTTATTTCGTGTTTAGATATGTTGATTATTAAGTTCTGTGACTCCTCGTATTTTTGAACCGATTCTATTGGAACACGAATAGTGAAACACAAAGTAACATTCATTTAAAATCAATGAAATCCACAGTGGCCACCCATTTCAAATACAACCATTAGTCCAAAAGATACCCACCCACATTAAAGATACTACGCATTTTTTGAATATTCTGGAAGAACATAGAACATCATTCACTACTAATATGATCTTAAGAAATCTTAACAATGTCAATGATCGAATTCAATTTACATCCAACATCAGTGACACGCAGCTGTCTTTCCTGGAAGTCCTGGTCACCCATAACTAGGGCATATTACAAACCAGCGTATACCAGAAACCAACCGACAGAAACAATCTCCTTCAT
Source organism: Lissotriton helveticus (assembly GCF_964261635.1). Lineage (NCBI taxonomy): Eukaryota > Metazoa > Chordata > Amphibia > Caudata > Salamandridae > Lissotriton > Lissotriton helveticus. The sequence continues at coordinate 1,536,887,302 of NC_136067.1, forward strand.
TTTCATCGTTTCCATCCTCCATCACTAAAAAAACCCCTACCGTTTTCCCAACTACTTCGAATCAAACCCATCGCCTCCTCTCAAGAAATCTATGAAGAACTGAAAATTACTACCATTCAAAAATTCAAAGACAGAGGATGTCCTGAAACCACGTTGCATCAGGCCGTTGACAGAGCACAGGAAATACACAGAGATCAACTGCTACGACCTTCTCAAGCAAAGGACGAACAGAGAGCAGTATTTGTATCCAAATACTCCACCAGAAGTCAATACATAAAAAAAGCAATTTTAAAACATTGGCCATTACTAACATCAGAGGAAGACTTCAATGGCATATTTTCATTAAACCCAAGATTCGCCTATGAAAGAACTAAAAATATCAAGGAACTGTTAAACTGCCAAACTAATGCTCCAGCAAAAGTATTTAGAGGAACGTACCGTGCCACAACTGTGGGAATTGCAATTCAATCATTAAAGGCAATGAAATTACTCACCCACTGCATGGGACCAAAATCAAACTCAATACAAATGGAACTTGTGATAGCACCAATTTGGTGTATATTTTAAAATACCCATGTGGCCTTATATATGTGGGCAAAACAGCAAGAAAAATAAAAACACGAATAGTGGAACACAAAAGTAACATTCGTTTAAAATCAATTAAATCCACGGTGGCCACCCATTTCAATGAACAAAACCATAACCCCAGTCAACCACGATTTTGCATTCTCGAAATGGTACCAATATTACCTGGGAGAGACAATGCCCAGTACCTACTCAGAAGACAACTTTATTGGATACATCGGTTGTCATCGGTACAGCCCAAAGGACTGAACGAACGTTTGGAATTTAGTTGTCACTTATAAATGAACTTCAAAGCCAGCAGTCAATGAATCATAGAGTAATTTGCATTTATGTAATTGTGTTCATAACTACGTTTTCAGCCTCAATAGTGTTTACTTCCTAGTCATTTGCTTTTCCTTTACTATTCTTATCTTTTTCCCCTTCTTGGTATTTCCGCACACATTCTGTTTCAAAATGTGATTCTATATCACAATTTCATACTGATAACGTTTTTTCGTCTGAAAACTATATGGTCACCGTAGCAACTGCCCTTCTGACCTCTTTTACACCTATTAGAAAAGACCATGCATCTCTCCGGTCACGTGACCGCGCACCGATCCAATTAGAATTCACCACACATGTTGGAGTTGCTCATATCACGGCGTATGCCGGTTTTCACTCTGTGAACACACACTCGGGCGGAGAGGATTAAACGCCACATCTATATGAACCACGGTAAGCAACCAAGCCGTTTTACGAGCTAAAATACCTGACTTTTGCAATAAGGTCATTTTTTATTATATAAGCCTTATCACGTTTTTACTTTATTTGTTTACAGACGCCTTTAACGATCGTCAGACAGCATTGACCGTATCTTAAGGCTACTGCAACAGGTCAGACCCTAGGGACACAGTTGGTTTACCCCACACGTATACGCATGAGTCACATGCTTCTGATAATCACAGCGTATCCTGTTCACACACACTTAGGTGTACGTCATTCTTTCTCACTCTTTCAGTGAATTGGTCATCTTTTCTTCAATCTTCTTCTATCGAACACTTTCTCGTTTGTTTCTCGTTTGAGATTCATTTGCTAACTAAAATCCAGCCCCATATTCGTTCTTTGCATGATAAAACTGATAAACAAGATTTTATGCATGATGTTAATTTGCAATTATAATCATTTGTACTTGTACATATTAAATGTGTGCCTCACTTGGTTGCTTTCAGAATTAAGTCCCCTGACGAAGGGAGAACGCCCGAAATGCATTGGGCTGACAAGAGTGAATACATTATGAATGAATAATATGGAACATGAGAAACATTGAAAAGAATTGAAAAAGAATAAAAAGACTACTGACAAATTCATTTCAAGAAAACATTTTTATTAAAGCAATTAAAGAACGCGTTCTCCTGAGTGCATGGAAGGGACGCTGCTCCCGAGGGAAACAGCGTGAATCACGTAATTCTTCAACCCTTAGCACAGGGGTTCTTACTTCCATGCACAACCCAACTTATGAACTGATTCCATCTTCACCTAACTCGTGTGCGATTTCCACACCCCGCTTTTGGATTTCATATTGTTTTCAGGCATGCCAGCTCAGATCCTTACTGCAGTGCAGTGTCAATGAAGAAATTGACTACCAGGGATGAAGCATGTAAAGTCAAGTCACGCTCCTTCGATTCCACAGCATTGAAGCAGGCACTGCGTCGAAGTCGGGGCAATCATCACAGACTTCTGGAAAGCATGGCTCAAGACTCATGCAGCAGCAGTTCTTCGGAGGCACTGCGATGAAAAGCTAGGGCCTGCATTGTAAGCTGTGGTCATTGCGTCAAGCGGGAACCATGCCCCGGTGCAGGCAGTAGCAATGCGGCAAGGTTTGGTGGTGCTGAGCCGATTCCAAAAGACGCTTGGAGTCGATGCATGGATTTTCTTCTTTGTATCACCAGAACTCACTTTCAAGGGACCAGGAACTGGATTTGGCACCCCTTGGCAAGACAGGACTCTCGGCAGAAGAGCCCAGGTGCTGGTATGTAATGTCTTGGATGGCCCAGAGACTTCCTAACAGGAGGAAAGATCAACTCAAGCCCTTGGAGAACCTTGGAAGCAGGTTCAGTCCCTTCAGTCCCAAGACAGATGCAGCAGCAGCAGGCCAGCACAGCAAAGCAAACAGCAAAGTGGCAGTCTCTCCTGACAGCAATCCAGCTTTTCTTCCTGGCTGATGGCCTCAACCTAGAAGTGTTCTGAGTACATGGTGTCAGATGTCCAGTACTTATATCCATTTCAGCCTTTGAAGTTGGCAAACTTCAAAGGAAAGGCTTTGTGTTGCACAAGACCCTGCCTTTCCCTGCTTTAGTTCCAGACACTACAGGGAGTGGAGACGTCTTTGTGTGAGGACAGGCATATCCATTTTCAGGTGTCAGTATCAACTCCTCCCACTACTCCAGCTCCTGAGGGCCCATCAGCCTGGTGATGGACCAGCAGGTAATGCAGGCAACACCTCAACTCCATTTGTGTGACTGTTTAGAGTGAATGCACAAAGAGTACAACTGTCATTCTAACCCAGATGTGTATTCAGAGATAGGCGGAGGCACAGAATGATTAAAGTAAGAAAATGACAACTTTCTAAAAGTGGCATTTTCAGACCTGGTAATTTAAAAACAACTTCACTAAATTAATTGTGAGTCCAGAGATATCAAACTCCACATTTCCATCAGCTCCCAATTGTAAGATACACTTGTAAGATGTTACTAGGCAGCTCCAATGCTAACCTATGGGAGAGATAGGCCTTGTAGTAATGAACGAAATTGGCAGTTATTCACTACCAGGACATCTAAAAATCAAAAGTACATGTCCTGCCTTTTAAATACACTGCACCCTGCCCATGGGGCTACCTCGGGCCTACCTTAGGAGTGGCTTACATGTAATGAAAGGGATGTTTTGGACATGGCAAGTAGGTGTATTTGCCAGGCAGACATTGCAGTTTAAACTGCATACACAGACATTGCAGTGGAAGGTCTGAGACAGGTGTGCAGGGCTACTCATGTGGGTGGCACAATCAGTGCTGCAAATACATAGCATTTGACTTAAAGGCCCTGAACACACCTGGTGCACTGTACTATGGACTTACTAGTAAATAAAATAGGCCAATCATGGAGAAAACAACTACCATTACATTTTAGGGGGAGAGAATTTGCACTTTAGCACTAGTTGATAGTGTTAAAGTGCCCAAAGTCCTAAAGCCAACAAAAAGAAGGTTAGAAAAAATAGGAGGAAGGAGGCAACAAGTTTGGGGATAACCCTGCAATTAGGGCCATGTCCAACAGATATATATCAAAATATTGATGCACTAGCATTCCAGTGTAGGAACATACACTTTGGTGTGAAGCAAAACAGTAGTGCATTGCGAGAAAGCCATCCTTTTTGCCCTGATCACCCCAATTTCTTGACTGATATGGGTGGTTGCTGACAAGGATTCTGCCTGGGCTCTGCTAACCAGACCCAGGGCCAGTGCTCTTTGTAAAAGGTATATGGTAATTAGGTGTAATTACAATTGGTATGACAACCTGCCTGTAAGCCCCTAGTATATGGTAGGGCATGTAGGTTTAGAGACCAATAGATTTAATTCACTTAAGTGTGCACTGCTGTGTTTCCTGCTGTCATGTTAAAGGCAATCCTGCTTTGCAGACTGCTTTACTATATGCAAATTCAACTTTGGAATTACAGATACGTTTAAAGTCTCAAACTACCTTTTTACATATAGGTAACTCCTTGCAAACCTGTCTTAGATCTACCACTGCAGTACACACTTAAGTGAATTAAATCTACTGGGCCTCTAAACCAGCAAGTATACTGGGACCGGTTTCGGGGTATCACCTCTCATCAGCCAGGCTAGCTTAAATCCAATGGCACAGTGAGTACGGGACCCAATTACATTTCAAGGGCTTTCCCTCATGCACATACAAAGGAATCTGACACTTGCCTTTTGTCAACCCAGATTACTTGGAGCCTTGTTGGGGGAAGGGAAGGTAAGGACTTTACAGAACCAGGGGCTCGATGTAGGTAATTCAGATTTACCGACTCTTAAATAACGAATCATACCGATTCAGTATTTAAGAGTCGGTAAATCTGAAGTAGGCAGATGTAGGTAAAAAATTACCGAATCTGTACGAGTCGGTATTTACCGAATCGGTAAATACCGAATCGGTATTTCCCATTGATTCCTATGGGCCTTGAAGCCCATAGGAAACAATGGGAAATACCGAATCGGTATTTACCGAATCGGTAAATACCGAATCCTGCAAGGGTGAAGGGGGTGTCACTTTGACACCCTCTAGCACCCCAAGGACAGGCATGTGTGCCATGTGGCACACAGACATGCCCTAAGGGCATGTCTGTGTGTCACATGGCACAGGTGTCCATGCACAGATGTGCATGCACACCTGTATTCGGAATTTTACCACCAATAGGATTGGGTGGTAAAATACCGAATTCTGAAGGCCTGTAGCACTCTAGCAGGCGGTTTTCCGACAGACGGTTAGAGGACAGACGGCTTTGGTGTGAACGGGCACAGCACTTGAAGGAAGTGAAAACCAGTAAGAGACAGAAGGGGATTTTCACACTAAGGATCTGAAGGGTGCTTGGACTCATGGAATTTCTTTCGTGCCTCCTGAACTTGTGAGGTGAAATCCGGATAGATGGAAATATCCATCCCATCGTGGTTTAGACTACCCAGATCTCGGGCCTTGCGGAGTGCCGCATCACGGTCTCTAAAATTCAAAAGTTTTGCGATTATAGGGTGCGGCCTCATCCCTGGTGGAGGCGGTGATGCAAGAGATCTGTGCGCTCTCTCTACAAATGAACACATCTGCCGCTCGCAAGCCGTTTTGGTGGGTGGAAACCTTGGTTGCCTCGGATATTGGGACATTGCTTTGCTGCCATTGAAGGATTTGCACGGAGGACCATGAGGGGGCGAGAACAGAAAGTCGACAAACTACCATCTTTTGCAGGGGCCGGGACTGCGAGACCCAGCATTCTCAGCGCTCAGCCAACGCAGCGCAGCTGGAGTCTCTTCCTGCCCCCTATTCCCCCTATTAATCCATGCCCTCTCCCACGGCCCACGGGACGCGCGCGGGACGGAGCACGGGGCGAAGCCCGGGCCAAGGGCGGGCCCGTTGTAGACCGAGTAAGACCGGACCGGGCCATCCCTCTTGGCCCATTGATCAAACACGGTGTGGACCATCCTGCAATTGGAAAGTTTTTGCAGGAGGAAATCCTCGCTGGTTCGTGGGAAATGTCATCTCGAGAAACCAGGAGTAGAGCTATGGCCTCCAGCGTTAAGGTGGCAGGTACTTTGGACAATTTTCTTGTGAGAGCAAATTCCCTAGTGACAAATGAACTTACTATTATTGAAAGATGGCTGTCGGAGGGTATTGATAACGTCAGAAGATCCTCTCTGGGTCTACTTGCTAATGCTAAAACTCCTGATAAATCTGGGGGCTCCCCTACTGCTTTATTGGACAGCATAGACAAAACAATCTCAATGGCATTACAGGACCTTAGGGGTAGTCCAGATACACAGCGAGAGCCACTGTCACTCCCTTCTATCCCCGAGGACCCATCACTGCAGATTATCCCTAGTACTGATACCAATGTCTCACTAGTAGACAGTGTAGGTTCTAACGTACTTCAACAGAAGGGAATCAGAGAAGGGGCAGTCCCAAAAAGGAAGCGGGGGGCCCAGGGAAGGGGTGGCAAAAAGGCGAGACTAGAAAGTGGCCCCGCCAGTAAGAAGGCGACAGGTCCAAATGAGGATAGAACGGTTAATCAAGTAATTAGTTCTAGTATAATTCCCCCACCCAACCTGGCTCCTACTGGTACTTCTACCGCATTTAGATTTGGGGAGCTCCCATCTGCTGGGGGTGATCAGGCTATTTGCGCATTAACAAATATTATGAAAACATTGTTAGATCCCCTTGTTATTAGACTTGACCGCATAGACGCCACGTTGCAAACTTTAGAGGCATCCACAGAGGTTATTGTAGCACACCTGAAGCCCATTGGGCTGAGGCCTAGGGACTGTGCTGATATGGATGGGTGTGCTTTGACACCAAATCTCCCTCTAACAGCCGAAAGACAAATACAAGTAACTCCAACCATTCCCATAGAGCATAAAGACACCACAGGACCAGTAAATGCCATCCGGCACACCAGGGATAATGCTGAAATAGATGAGCTGAACATTAATGCAGACAGAGCCAGGGGAAAGAAAATAGTTAACCTCCCCCCGAAGCTGCTCCCCATGTAGTGGTTCTCTCTGGTGTCCCTGAGCTCACAAATCCAGCAGCCGAAACATATGCATCATTAAAAAACAAAGTTGCTAGCTGCTTGAACAACTTTAGGCCCCTCCCCCCCACACATTACAAGTGAAATTTAATGGTTAGGAGAGTCCCATGGCTAGGCTATACTAACAAAACCACCAAGGGTGACTGTATCCTAGTGAATTTTAGGAATCCAGGGACCGTCTCACATGTCTGCAACTGGCCGGCTAGGGACGCAAATACTGTAATCCAGACCCTACCACTTGCATTCTTTTATCCCCCAACAAACAATCAGCTAGAATTTGGCACAGAGGAAGGCTGGACGCGGATGGGTAACAGGGGCTTTACTAGAGGGCAGTGGCATAACCACTACGAGTACAATCGGCCAACAAATTATGCGCACCCCAATAGGTATAGCTGCCTGGATCAGGTAGACTGACTGCACTGTGAAGGCAGACCTGGGGGTTGCGAGGGGAAGGTGGCCCCTGCTGCAGTAGTACATAATATTTCCCGAGACGGAGGTAGGACAAGCAATAGCCCCCTAGTAACTGTGGAGACTATGCTACTCAGCCCTGTTGCTAACAGGCAATATACGGAACAGGCTGATTCCATCACTGGATCTCCACTAATCCCCAGCGCGGAAGTCACCCGGGATCCAACTATATTAAGAATTCTTTCCTGGAACGTCGCAGGCCTATGTAACAAGCTGGCATGCCCTGATTGGGGATCTTTTGTAGATGCGAAGGAAATCTGCCTCTTCCAGGAAACATGGGCCAGGGACGATCTATTTAGACCTGGCTTTGCCTGTTTTTCTGTCCCCGCAAGGTGGGGGGGTAAGGGCAGACCCTCGGGTGGGTTAGCAGTTTGGGTGGGAGTCCACATAGGGTGTAGTGCTAGGGTAATGGCCACGCACACAGAGGATGTACAGTGTGTGGTCTTGGAATGGCAGAACGGTGCAAGACTCGCATTGGTCAATATCTACTCCAGACCTATGAGTATCACTGCTGAGTCCAAAACCATAAATGAGCTGTCAGACTTCTTAAATGAGATTCCTGTGGGCACTGCCGTCGTGATAGGGGGAGATCTTAATTCGCATTTTGAGCCGCTTGAAGGTTTATTAGATGGTCTAAGAGATCATGAGGACGACCACTGGGAAATTCCTCAAGTGGTGGGTCCTCCACCAAGGTCATGGGCGCCTCTGGCTTTACAGATCACTGCCCTGACCCTGAGCCATTCAATCAGGGCATGTAAAGGCCGCATAAAATCAGATATTCCTGCCAAATGTACGTTTAACAAACATGGGCAGGAATCACGCCTGGATTATATCTTTGTCGAGTGCCAGGAGTGGCACAAGGTACGAGACTTTAGGATAGTATCCACGGGTGACAGCGACCACAATGCACTGAGCCTAGATCTCATAACACCCAGCGTCTGTAAAGACAAGTCTGGTGTTGAGAGCCGATCTGACGATAGGCTGCTCTTACACCCAACAGACGTAGGGTCAGATGGGATAGACTGGTCACTAAGCCTGAGCAAGTGGCAGAGTTATATGGATCAATAACACCAGTACTGAAAGCAGTTGCTGCATTAGATTTGGAGAGTTCATTTCTGCCAGTATTTTTAAAGCTAGGAGAGTTAAACATAAATCTAGCCACATGCTAGCGGACATTTTAAATCCTATAGGGCCAAGTGTCCGCAGAGCTGGCAATAAACCCACGTGGTATAACAGGGCCTGTAGACGGGCAAAAACTGAACTTCTGGCGGCCCTGAAACAAAACTCCACCAGGGCGTGCATCAAGCAAAAAAGGCTTGCATATCGTAAATTAACTTACCACGCTAAGCTAGAGTGGGGAAACGAGAACTGGGCCAAACTCGTATCCGCACTCGCAATAAGAGACGCGCGGAAGTTCTGGTCAGTGGTTAACACAGGCTCGGATGAACCAGGTGTGGCTGTCACTCCCAACATCTCTGCGGATGTTTGGGAGGAACATTTTAAAACTCTGTACCAAGGGGAAGCTGAAACTGATCACTGGGTGCGTGGGTGCTCTTCCTCTCCGCAAAACTCTACCCACGAGATCGTTGAACTTGAATTCACAGAGAGAGAAGTGAGGGCCGCGATCTCTAGATTACAGACAGCCAAGGTGCCGGGGCTCGACAAGGTGCCCGGGGACCTGCTCAAGCATGAACCGAGGGTTTGGGCTCCCTACCTTGTGGCTATCTTCAATGCTATTTGCAGAGGTATGGCGGTTCCTAGTACTTGGCTGGGCGCAGAGATAGTCCAGATTTTCAAGAAGGGCTCACCTCTGCTCCCAGCCAACTACAGACCCATCAGCCTCATTGACGTGTCACAAAAACTCTTTACAAGGCTGATCCTAGACCGTATCCTAGACTGGATAGAAGATGGTAACATCTTAAGTCCCTACCAAGCTGGTTTTAGAAAGAATGTGTCTACGGTGGAGCAGATCTTTCGTTTGATGCTGCTCTACTGGAAAACTGTCAGGATCGAAGGAGGTTCACTTTACACTGTGTTTGTCGACCTCCGTGCTGCCTTCGACCTAGTCCCGAGAGGGAAACTGTGGCACGTGCTGGAAGAACTGGGCACCGGCTCTCCTGACAATGGTAACACGCCTGCACGAAAACAACTATGCGCAGGTCAGGTGCGGCAAGGATGGCTCCTTGTCAGCCAGATTCCCCGTTGGCAGGGGGGTGAGGCAGGGGTGCGTCTTGGCTCCCACCCTGTTCTGCCTCTATGTCAACGGGGTAATCTCCCACTTGCAAGCAGTTCCCAATAACGATGCCCCAAAGCTCGCTGGAATTGGTATCTCAGCGATTATGTTCGCGGATGATACCCTACTTTTATCAAAGTCACCAATGGGTATCCAGCGAGTTCTGGATGGCTTCGTGTCCTTTTGTCAGGACCGAGGGTTGGAAATCAACACTAAGAAGACAACATTTATGATCTTCAACCCTCCAAAAAGCACGCGCCTGTGCCCTGTGATAGGAGGTGTACATCTTGAAAGAGTTCAGACCTTCGAGTACTTGGGCATCACATTAAATGAAACTATGTCCTGGGGACAACAGCAAGTAAAATCGCAACTTAGGCTCACACAAAAAGTAGGGGGTATCCTTTGGCTCCTAGGAAATGCACAAATGAAACACTGGGCCCACCCCTTGAGATTTATAAATTGCAGGCTCGGGGGGCTGTAATTTATGGAGGCGAATTGTGGGGCCACAAATATACCCCTGCAATTACGGCAGTGGAGAACAGATTTTTAAGGCAATTGACAGCTCTTCCACTAAGCACACCACTGTTCCCACTCAGGCTGGACCTAGACCTAAGACCTATTAACGAGGAACTGGGTCTCAATCCCCTAGCCTTTTGGAGGAGACTGTGGGTCACCCCGGAGCTGAAGGGCTATAGGCTCGAGCTCCTCGATGTCTTAAGGCTTCCCAATGCACGAAGTATTCCCTGGCTGAAATATATTAGGGAAGAACTAGAGACTTGATCTTGCGGCCTTGTGGTCTGATCCAGATGAGGCATGCAGTAAGGTCCCCCGTAAGATGCTGGCTAAGTTCTACCATGGGAAAAATGTAAATGCACATCTATCGAACACCCAAACAGGTAGCCTAACTAGTACTTTTTAAATGTTTAAAGATTGTTACAAATTCGAAACTGCTTTCAATGATGTTAGCCCAGTTTCCCTTAGGAAACTCTATTTGCAGTGGAGGTATGGGTCATTACCGATCAGAGAATTTACAAGCAAGTGGTGCCCACTATCTCCAAAGAACTGTCCTGGCTGCAAAGCGAGTATAGAAAACGAACTGCATGTTCTATTCTTCTGCTCTGCCTATGTAAAAGCCAGGAGAAAGTGGATCATTCCTATCTGTAAGAACTTGGGCATGACCCAGTGTATGCAAGCACATAGAATTCTTAAGATGGATCTGTCCCCGGTAATTGTGTTTGCAGTCTCGAAATACCTAGGAGCCATGAGGATCATCAGAAGGAAGCTAGAGAAGATGAACTAAAACAGATCATGGCCGAGATATCCGCCTAGTTGTTGGGGGTCAGGACTTCTAACTAAACAGATTATGTTAATCGAGCGCACATGCAACTTTTTAAACTGAACTGCGAATGTTGAGTAATGATCCATTTTATCCTAATGTATTTTATGTCGCAGACTTTCTATTCCCTTTCTACTGGAACAGCTGGTGATTTTAACTCCTTGTCTTACTTCTGATTTTAAAAAAATGAAATGAACTTACTGTGAAATGTTTGCAAATAATCGTCTGCTCTTTTAGGACATTATTGTCTAAATAAAGATATACAATACAGAATACAGAATACTGTAAACAGTGCTACCTACATCTGGAATTTACCGAATCGGTAAAATTACCGATTCGGTATTTTACAGAATCGGTAAATTTACTGAGTCGGTAAATTTACAGATTGTGTAAAATATTGGCCCCTACATCTCAATCACCAAATACCGGTCGGTAACGGCCGAATTCGGTCGTTACCGACCGGTATTTGGTGACCTACATCGGGCCCCAGATGTGGGGGGTTATAGGGAATCACCTTTATATAGGTAAAGAAACATTATAACAAGGGATTCTATCTTTTTATGGTGCCACCTAGTAAAGGTAGCCTGCCATATGGGCCATATGCAACAGCCACAAAGTCACAGCAATATGTAGACAACATATTCACTTCTACAATTTAAAAATGATTTAACAAACAAATGTTCCATTTGTTCCTTCTATAGATTCATATTATGAAACCCTTCTTCACAGAGGTTGCAATCTCAACCCTTATAAAATCCTAATGTATGCAACCAAGCACTGGGGTTCTTTTTGTAAAGCATACAGAGACTTCTAATTGATTTATCTCAGGCATACTCAAATCAGTAGAGATTGTATTCTTCAACACTGCATCAGCTAAAGCAGTTGTCAATGGGGCTTATTCACAAACTCTATATGAGAAAATGTAACATAAGGATACTTTGCTTAGTCAAAAATGCAATTCACAATACTCTGGCCAGAGATCTCTGTCTCCATCTATCTTTCCATTACTGATATCTCTAGCTCAGCGGCAGAGATCACCACATACAGAAGTATGGTATTTAGTAGAAAAGGTGGAAGAGGAAAGGGAAGTTGTTGAAAAATGGGGAACAATTACTACAATATAGCAGACATTGAAGAAGTGGTTTCGGGAGGGACATACCAATACAAAAAACAGACCCACATAAAAGTAAGACAATTTATTTGCCAAAGTGCTCAATTAAATCCGTAGTACTAATGACAAAGCAGGATCACATTTACTCCAACACATCTTTGTAGTAAGTCAAGCACCATATATTTGTATCTTTTTTTTTGCAGATTTATATAGCACAAACTCGGTCCAAAGGTTTTGGAGAGCTTTACATGAGCACCAGTTAAGTTACTCAAGGACACATTAATTTTTGGTAGGCACAGGGAGATTAACAGCTAGATTCATCAATGTCCCAATCTGCGATTCCTAAATTGCGAGAAAAAAGGAATTGCAATTAAGAAATCGCAGATTGGCATTCATGAATAATTGCCGGGAAAAAAGCGATTCGCAATCGGCCACAATCGCCGATTGCGAGTTCCCGAAAATCGGTAAATATTCGCATAATCGGCCGATACCCGTTTAGAAATTGCAATTTCGCAATTAGCGAGATCGCAAATTGCGATCTCGCTAAGTGCGAGATCGCCAAAACGGGAAGTCGGATCTTGAGCACAGTGATGACATCACATCCAGGAAGTAGGCAGGTTCCACCCTCATTCAGCAGTGAGAGCCTGAACAGGAAGCATCACCATCAGAGGTCCCCTCCAGTGTGCCTACAGGAGTTGTGCAGGAGACACCCCAGTGGCAAGCATGTCTGAGGAAGCTGCAGCTGGATCTGCTAGTGGGAGGAAAAGAAAAATTATATTTTCTGAGCAAGAGCTAGAATTTTTAATAGAAGGAGTCTGCAAGGACTACAATCGGCTGTTTGGGAAAGATTCGAGGAGGGTGCCCGAGGCCGATAAAAGGCGGCTATGGTTGCGCATCCACGCTAAAGTTAACTCTGTGGGGGTGACCCAGCGCTCCATGGACAAACTTAAAAAACGCTGGTACGACCTCAGAGGGAGGTCAAAGGAGAAGATAGCGGAGAGGCTGGGGGAGCGTGTGGCGACAGGTGGAGGGGAGCCCACTGTCCCACCGAATACACCACTGGAGGACCGAGTGGAGGACACAATAAATCCACAGGCATGCGTGGGTGTGACACAGCTTGACTCCTCCCGACCCACACAAGACGCACCAGGTAAGTGCCATGCAACTGCGACTCCCTGTCCCCTAACAATGTCCATGACTCCAGAGCCTCCCATATCAAGCCCCAGTCATGCAGCCAAAGCACACCACTAAAGCGCTATTGCATTGTGGGACATGTAGTCTGACCACAACTACCATCTTGCCCCATGAAGCCAAACATGTTTAGTGAGAGTCAATCCTGCAGCGACTCAGGGAATGGTAGTCTGCATGCATGTAGGAAGCCTAAATGTGTAAGAAACATGTCACTAATCAACGTCCACTTTACATCACAGGTGGTGTAGAAGTCCCAAGCACAGACAGCGATGGCCTGGTCATGGACATCACGGAGGACACAGAGGGAGACACAACTCTCTCCCCACAGCCCGGACCATCTGTGCAAGCTGCCGCACCAGCGCTCACCACACCACCTGCCCCTGTGGCCAGTGCCACCCCTGTGCCAGCACGCGCTGCAGTAGCACTGCCCGTCACACAGTCCCCAGTGGGACATGCAACACCAGCTCCAGTTCGCCAACCAACCCGCCGCCCTGCGGCTGTAAGGAGCCAGTCCAGCGGACTGGTGAGGGGTCAGCGTACAAACAATTCCCGTGCTGGTAGGGGACAAAATGTGCAAGCAGGTGGGCTATCCATCAAGCACAGGATGCTCCATGTGCATCAGACACAGGCACGTCATCTTGGGGCCATCCACCTGCAACTGGACAAGACCGCCCGAAATGTTGCAGTAATGTCTGAGCGGATGACAGCTGCTATGGAGGCCAACACACAGGCCAACGCTCCTTGGCAATGCAGGTCCAAATGGTCCAGTGCTGCCAGGACGTCGCGAGAGCTCTGGAGCATGTGGCTACTGCAGTCCAGGGCATGCAGGCTGCCGACCGTGGCCAGGGGGGGGTGGCTGACGACACAAGTGTGGCTACATCCAGCCATAGCAGCCCGTCCATTCCTCCAGTGGTAGCACCCCGCCGCAGCAGCAGGCCCTCTGCTGCCTCACGGCCTAATCAGGAGGACGATGGGGAAAGGAGGCTGGGAGCATCTGCCCGGAGGCGGCATTGAACATTAACATTTACATGAGGGGCCGTGCTGCTGCCACAAGCATGCCCTCCTGAAGGACAGACATATGACGCAATATGTCATTCATGTACCAGTTAGCAGAATGCCAAGTTTATTGTGCTGTAACAATTATTAAAATTCTGACTAACTTAATCTGACTCATGTCATTATTAATGTTGTCATGCATGAGTAAGGTAATGGGTGTGGGGAGTGGGTGCACTAGAAATAGTTCATGCAGATTTGGTTGCGCGGCATGTGTCCTTCTGCAGGATTCTCGCCGCGTGCGTGACGCACATGTGCAGGTGGTCTGTTGTCCCCTTCTGACTCACTGCCAGAGTTGTCAACAGGTATCCTGCGCTTGGTTGCAATGTTGTGGAGGATTGCACACACGGCCACGATGCGGCAACAGACCTCTGACTCGTATTTGATGGCCCCACCAGTCTTGTGGAGTATGCGGAATCTGCTTTTCAAAAGGCCAAATGTCCTCTCAATGCAATTTCTTGTGCGTATGTGTGCTGCATTGTAACGCAGTTGCTATGGTGTTGCAGGGTTGAGGTATGGTGTGAGGAGGTACCCACGGAGAGCGTAGCCGCTGTCACCTGAATCATAGGAGCAGAGGGTGAGTGCCTGTGCGGCGCTGATACATTATCACAGTGTTATATTGTGGGGCATGTGTACTTACCCAGTAGGTGTCCTTCACCAAAGTCTCCCCTGGCCAGTCGTGTGTGAATGCCACTGTGCCAGAATATGAAGGAGTCATGTGTGCTCCCCGAGTACTGTGCCACTACTATGTCCGTGATTACTGTCTTTGCATTGCACACCATCTGGATATTGAGGGAGTGGTATGACTTGCGGTTGCGATACATGTATTCCGTTTGTGCTGGTGGGCAGATGTGGATGTGGGTACAGTCAATGCATCCTATTATATGTGGAAATTGGGCTACATTGTAAAATTGCAGCTTGGTGTCATTCAAATCCTGTTGGCTGGTGGGGAAAGAGATGTAGTGGTGTAGCCGGGTTAGCATTGCCTCCAGGAAACTCCTTAGGCAGCAGGACATGGTGGGCTGTGATATCCCCCCTGCCACAGCGACTATCCCCTGGAAGCTTCCGGAGGCCAGTAGGTGCAGGCTGCACAATACCTGCACATGGGTGTGAACGGAATTGGTCCTCCTTGTTGGGTGCTGCATCAGGGGGTCTAGGTCCCGGATCAGCTTGATGATCATTGCCCCATTTAGGCGGTACTTCGCGTAAATTTGCTCCCTGGTTTGGCCCAGAAGGGTGACCCGCACACGGAATATCCGCTCCTGGATCCTACGTCTGTTCCGTGCTGCTCGCTGTAGCCTTCGCCGCCTGACCAATATGTAGAGTCCTGGCATTGTGAGAGTCCTCAGGCTCCAGCTGAATGTCTTTAAGTGTGTTTGGTCAGGCCAGCACGTGTTTGTAATTTGCTAACGTTTTTTTTCTAATATTTTTTTTTTTTTTTTACTGGTTACCACCTGGTTTGGCTTCTCCTTAAATTGAGCGTCGCAAATAGCGATTTTCGGGTTTTTCGCTAAATGCGATTTTTCATGAATGCCGTTTGCGATAAATTTGCGAATTCGCATTATTAATCGCAGATTCAATGGTTTTTCGCTATTTCCGATTCGCAAATAGGTTTGTTCCCGGATTCTGCGAATTTATTTGCGGACTCGCAAAATTTATGTTGCGAATTCGCTATTTTGGATATTTTACTATCATGAATCCCTTTCTTTGGAATTGCGATCGCAATAGCTAATTCGCAGCTATTGCGATCGCTATTTTGCTTCATGAATCTAGCTGTAAGTGATTTGCCCAGATTCACAGGATGCTGACCCGACGCCAAGGCTCGACCCTGATTCTCCAGCTCCAAAGTCGGCAGCTCTGGCTGTAAGTCAGTGGAGGCAAGCAATCATACTAACACATAGGAAAACATATGGAATAAATTAAATAATGTTTTAAATGTATCTTTATTTAAAATATTTTTATTTTTTATTAATCTTTAAATAAAAATGCAATGTTTTTAGCATAAATAATAACATTTTAAAAAACTATACTGTAAATAAAAACATTAAAAAAATCACAAATAAAATAAGACATATCTTGGATCCAAGACAGAGACACATTCCATACAAATGATGCTGTACGGGGATAGGGAGGGTACATTAATATATAATTTATTTTAATTTAATTGTAGAGTAATTCAAAAGAAAAAAAAGACAAAATGATTACATTAAAATGTAATAATATATACATTTTAGTGTTAATTATGTTGTTGCTTTTCGCTGCAGTAGGTGTAGGTGAATAGAGGTTAAGGAAATGTGTTGTAATATTTTTAATGAAAAGAATAAATAATTTGTATTCATTTATTTAAAATTAGTTTTCTTACAATGTCCCTTTACTTTCATGGGGTAAATCTTTGCTGTGGTGAAGGAGATCTCCCCAAACAAATGGAAATGTACTAATGGAAGCTTCTCAATCATGAATTCAGTTATAGAAGTCTCCACCCCCTCTTTTGAAGGGGTGGGCTTTGTAAGTCTAGATGCAGATGTAACTCTACACATGGAAATAGTGAATTCCATCCATGAGGAGATTTTTACCTAGATGTGGGTGTAGATCTGCACAGGTAAATGTATTCTTGTGAATTTGTCCTTTTGTTCATCATCTTACTTAGTTTCAAACCGTCTCTGTGATAACACATGAAAAGGTGAATCCTGATAGCATTTGCAAGATTTTCTGCTCCTGGTGCAACCTATAAATAATAACTGTTCAGACATATTGTTAGAGTCAGCCTTTTTTCTAGCCTTTTGCAGTAAACCGTTGTACTACCTCCTATCTTTGTACCGAATGGTCAGTCCGTCAACTTCCTTCATGAAGCCATCTGTCTTATTTCATATATGTTATGCAGGTATACATTTCTATTATGGGATACATCCATAGTATAGCTGTGTCTTAATAAAAATAAAACATGGTTAAACTCTCTGGGGCATATTTACAACAGAATGGAGTAGTGTGGCGTTAAGCAAACGTTACTAACGCCATGCTTCTCTATTCTGAAAAGACAGGAATGAGCCGTATTCACAAGAATGCGGTGCACCCCTGCGATTCTTCTAGAACAAGTGCTGAGTTCAGTTGCCTAGCGCCAACAAAGGCACCCTTGCCCCATATTACAAGGGTGTCGGCGTTGGGGGAAATTAATATTTATATGCAGGAAGGAAGACCTTCCTGCACATGAACAATCATTCATGGTGTTTTGAAACTTCTATGTAAGCTGCATAGAAATTGCAAAAGGTCATTTTTTTAAATTGTTTATGTGTACCTTCCTGCACATTCACAGTCAACGGTAACTTGCTGTTTCTTTGTGTGCTCCACAAGGCAGCACACATGGAAACAGCAAAAGCGAGGAGAAATAAAGCATTTTTCCTCGTTGCGCCAGGTTAAAACCAGGTGTTACCTGGTCTTGATTTTGACGCTGCCTCCAATTTTCCCCACCCTTGTAAATAGGGGGCAGCATCAAAATCTAAGGGTGTTGCAGTTGAACGCACAACTGCAACACCCATTGCCCTCCCCTTTCACACTGAGTACAGCGTGAAAGGGTGCATTATTTAAAAGGCAGCGTTAAGCGACTATCACCCCCACAATGTCACTAAAAGTGACGTTGTGGTGGCGATAGGGGCTTGTAAATATGCCCCTCATTTGTTACTAAAATACGTAAATAGTGAATTTCTGACTCCGATTTTCATTCATTATACTGATGTATTTAACGAATTAATCCGCTGATCCACTCCTCACAATAAAGTACTGTACGTTTTGCAGGGCTGTGATTGACAAGTGTGACATCACAATTGTACACATCTAGTATTATCCTATAGTTGCAATGTCTTTGCAACACGATTTTAAGGGTATTATGCTGTTGCTGTAATGAGTTATATCTGAATACTTTAACAATTTGACAATAAATAGAACAATTTTAAGAAATTGCAATGGCATACAGTTTGCATTGATATTAAAAGAAACTTCTTTTTCTGTGTTGTCACATGCAGTCGAACCGAAAACACCACAATAGAAGCAAAATTGCTACTGCAGCCAAGATTCATTTTGCTTAATTTGGATCAGCCTCAAACGGAGTGGTTTAGTATTTTATTGTCCGTTTCCCACATACGAAGTACATAACATATCCCAAGATTCCAAATTAATTTGCCTTCTGACATCAACACTGCCTATAAAATTAGAGGGTTGAAGGTAATTCGAGTTTAGAAATATTCCAAGTGGAAAATAGCTGAAGAAACAATAAACGCAGCATGACTCTATTTTTCATGTGACTCACTGAAAAACTGCTCATAGATTTGCCTTGGGAACTGGAAGCGAATGCTGCCAATTCGTTGGACTTGGAATGCTCAGATGTAATTGTGTCTGACAATTGTTTGCCGATAAATCAGAGCAAATATTAGGTCTTTCGCCTACACGCAATTTTAACAATCATATCAAGTGGACCTTCAAACATACTTTTACATTTGTGCTGTTCTACACGTCTTACCAAGGTAGTGTTAAATCATTTCTTCAGTTATAAATCACTTTGGGCCTCATTTATGAAAAGTGACGCATCGCTGAGTGAAAACAGTAAAGCGTCACTTTTCATTACGCTCTCCTTGCGACACCAATGATGCATCATATTTACAATATGACGCATCATTGCGCAAGGAGTTACAGATACGACAGTATTTCTGACTTATCTGTATGGCGCAAAACTGACGCATTGCTGGAGTGTGTCACAAAAGTGACGCAACTCCAGCAATGTGTCCTTTCACATGGGGCAAGCCCCATGTGAAAGGGCCTGCGTCAATCTTACGCCTGCTGTGAGGAAGGCATAAGAAATTTACGCATTTGCATCCTAGAAGTGGCGCAGTGAAATCTTATAGATTTCACTGCGTCACTTCTATGACCCTTTCTTGCGTCAGAACGCCCCCCTGCATACATTATACCCGGCGCAGGTATAATGTAGCGCAGGGGTTCACAAAGTGACGCATCTACCTAGATGCGTCACTTTGTAAATATGGTGCAACAAGGCACAGTTTTTACGCTGCTGGTGCGTCACAAAAAGTAACGCACCAGCGGTGTAAAAGTGACGCACGGCCTCATAAATGAGGCCCTTTGTGTTTTATTTTTGTCATTCTACATGCAAGAAACCAAACATAAAATTACTGTGTTTCGGCAACGTGTAGAACAAGATGGAAGCAGACATGAGTGCAGCAATCCACACGTACAACTGGATGAAATGAATAAGAAACAATCGTTGGCAATGCCAATCATTTTGACTATTGAATATTGAAAATATATTTGCAATCTTGAGTAACGCAAAGAGGTAGGGTTGGACTGGCTTCTAGAAGTTATGCAGTGCCAGAAGGGCTGGGCTGATAGTTCATTGTATGGGCCTGTTTATTGAGGCTTCTGGGCTTGTTTTATAGTCTGATTTGCCAGTGTATACTCTTTATTTCCCTAATATCACTGTAAACAGTGCGTGTATCAAGAACAAATGCATGCATTCTCCATCCCTTTCAAAACACCTGTACAACGGGGGAACATGGCGCCTTGCTAACACGACGGTCACAAGCTCTGCATTTTTTCAATACTACTGACAGAAATAATCATGTAATGGCTTAGAAGTTACATAGTAAGTACCTGGGGGTGTGGGATGAGAGGGGGGCGAGGGGGGATCCAGGAGAGTTTTATTTTTTCGTGGCTTCAGAGAGGTTTGCTGCAGCCTCCCGGTGGTAGCAGGTGTGTGGCCGTGTTGCTTTTTGGAAGTTCACGTCAGGGCTGCAGGCAGTGGCTGAAACTCATGGTAAAAGGGCAGCCCAGGGGCTCAAGCAGGAACGTTGCATGGCAGCACGGACTGGCTTCCGGGGTCTTTTCAGCAATGTCTGCACCTGCAGGAAGTCCCGATACCTCTCGGCTGCTGAGAAGGGCAGTTCTATGCAACACTAATGGAGGGGAGCATTAAGCACAATAGCAAAGCACCCAGAGGCACACTGTCAGCCAGGTCCAGCAAAGAGTGCCCCCAGCGCGAAGTCCGCAAACCAGGAGGTGGTTGTCCTATTGGGAAAAGATGCAGACCCCAGGATCACTCTTGGAAAAAAGCAGATACTCCCTCATAAACAACCATGTAAGTTTGGAACTGTTATTAACCAAGGAAAAAGATAGCTCTAATTTCCAACAGAGTAGCCTAAAATAGTATATCCCCCACCGATGTTATTGGTCACAATCATGGGGGTAAGCCAGGTTCTGTGAGCACATGGAGCCAGAGGGAACCAACAAAATTGGGGAGGAAAGTTAAAATCATGCCTTCATGAAATCTGTATTTAAAGTACAGGCCAAAGGAGATAGAGGGCTAGGGGGAGGAGTAGCCTAGCCCTAAACCTGACTCCACTAGTACCCACTATGAGAGCAGTGCATTCAGCCCCCGATTAGAACACTCAATTAGAATTTTCAAATAGGTTCCAAGCTCTTAGTCAAAACACTCCAGAAGGAAATGGAGATGAAGACTTAAATACAATACCAAGGGGACAAAAGTCAAGGGTGAGACAGTTGTAGGATAATACAGGCCAATTAGCGAAAGCAGCCCTAATAATGTCCCTAAGTGAGGAGATCAAACTTAAGTTCGAAATATCAGAGAGAAGCCAAGCTAAAATTCAAGGTGCCTGTATTAGCCAAGAACTCAAGATGACAGATCTCACAGAGCGACTCTGCTCTATGGAAGCTTCTTTGGAGGCATTGAATATGGAGGTAGATGTTAATCACAAAGAGATTCAGAATTTGAAAGTGGAGGAAAAAGAGCTCTGTGAGAAGTTAGAAGTACTAGAAATTCACTCTAGAAGGAACAACTTAAGAGTGTTGAATATTCCAGAAGGTGCGGAAAGGGTGAACCTGATCAGGGAGTGCATCCCCTCAGTGAAATTAAAGGCCCTTACCATTCAGAGAATCCGCCGGGACCCTTTTAGAAAAAGTCCCAACAAGAAAAAACCAAGGATGATATTATTCAACTTTAAAAAATATTCATTAAAAAAGCAGGTTCTTTCTGTAGCCTGAAAAGCCAATCGTTTCTCTAGGGCTAAATTGTCTTTCCACATCAGGTCAGATATTTCCGGGATGACCCAGTACAGACAGTGTGAGTTAGGGAAATACATTCAGGAATTTAGATCGGTAGGCAACACACCCCAATTGAAGTTCCCCGCAACTCTGAGAGTATTGCTGAACAATAAGATGTATAATATCAGAGACCCAGTTGAGGCTGCAGACTTAATAAAATAGTTTTATCCTAAATAAGAGTAGTCACAGGAGAGTCAAGGCTCAAGGGTACCAAGAGTTACCCAAAAGGGTGATGGGAGGGTTCCCCACGAGTTTGCATTGGGGACAGTAAGGAGGGAGCATTACAGGAAATAATTTCTTTACACACAGGGTGGGGAGCATGTGGAAGAAAAACAAATCCTCGTTCTAGGCAATGGGTGTGGAGAAAGTTTAATATAAAGTAAAGGATAAAGGACCCAGATAGTGATTGACTTAACTAATACATTAAAATTGAGTCCTAACGTGGAATGTAAATGGGCTTAGAGTAGCATGTAGGAGGAGGAGAATACTAAAATTCTTAAAACAATCAGACAGTGATAATTTAAAACTTCAGGGAACACATTTACTCCAAGAAAAATGGAATAACATGCATAAGGGACATAAGTGGATCACCCAGCTAGCGTGCACCAATCAAAGAAGCAAAGTGATGGGGGTAGCAATTCTGTTGAAGAACTCCATAAATGGTTAATTATGTCTCAGATCATGGAGGGAGATGGGTAATAGCAAATGTTATAATCCACAGAACAGTTGACTCTTTTGTCAAGTGTTATGGGACTAATATAGATGATCCAAAACCACTCAGGGAGCTGTATAGCCAGTTAGTGGATAGTAGAAATATTATACTAATGCTTGGTGATTTTAACACACTGTTGGATCCCGCATTGCATAAATCCACAGTTAGGCCTGGAATAAACTCCCCAAAAATTAAAGATAGTGTTCTTCATATTAGGAAGGATCTGGGGTTAGTAGACATCTGTAGAGAGAGAGCTGGTAAGAGGAAAGTTTTCCAATATTATAAAAAAAAATACAAGCATGCTAGTTTTTTTTCTGGTGGATACAAAACTGGATTTAAAAGTGAAAACTATAGAGCATCAACCAGAGCACTTATCAGACCACTCAGCTGTGACCCAAGAGCTTCTGACTAATAAGACTCTAACTCCACCCAGATGGACACTGGACAGGACTCTTTTGGTGGACCCTTAAACACTTGAACAATTAAAATGCAACACTGTTGAGTTCTTTGAAGTAAATAGCAATTCCGCTCCCTTATACATTATATGGGTTACATATAAATCCTTTATTTGAGAGAAGATTATAGCTATGCGGCATATTAATGGAAGGAATCAAGACAAAAACTGAGAGAGCTGGAGTTTAAAATGGAGAGGTTACGAAAAGATTTAGATCACGGCAGGGACCCACAAGCTCAGTAGCTTTAAATGGGGAGATTCAAGACACTAAGCAGGAGATAGCTGATGAACTAGAAGGTATGGTATTGAGAAGGTGGGAGGCAGCAAGCTAGCACACCATGAGTACGGGAACAGGTGTGGAAAAATGCTGGCTTGGAAGACAAGGGCAGACAGCTTGAAAGCATGGTTAAGGAGATAGCTACTTGTCTCATAGAGGACACTCTCCCTATATTGCACATGGACCTGAAAAGTTGCATGAACTAGGAAATAAGTATAGAGGAATTGAGTAGTAAGCTTAGGGGATTAAAAAAGGAGAAAGCAGTGGGCCCGATAGTTTACTATATAAGGAATACAATGCTTTGAGAGACAAACTCATTCAGGTGTTAACTGGGTTACTAAATGAAATATTTCTGGAAGGGCGAACCAATCCTAGGTCATCAAAGGAGTCAACAATTATATCATTTTAAAACTGGGTAAAGACCCTGGAATATGTGAATTGTACAGGCCAATATTGTTACCAAATAACGATTATAAGATCTATACTGAAGTTTTTGCAAAAAGGTTGAAGAAAGTAATTGGGGCACTTGTGTATGTACCGAAAGGATTTCATCAAGGGTCGACAACTATTTGGGTTAACTCGAAATTTAGTAAGTGCGATAGATGTGGCATTGTATTCGAACGGCCCTCTTACTGGCATGACTTTCGACTACACTATGGATTTGATAGGATGAGCTGGCCTTTTCTATATGATGTAATCAAACAACATGATTTAGGAGAGAACTGTTTTAGAGCAATCAGAACTATTTACAAACATCTGACGGCTAGGATATTGGTGAATGGAAATTTAACAGCACAGTTTAAGATAGGAACACAATGGACACATAAGTGCACAAAGGCATATTTTGGCATATGCTAGAAGAAGCTTGTCACAAACTGAACAGCATGAAAAAGAAAGTTTAGAAGTGGTGTGGGTTTGAGAACATTTCCACAGATTTTTTTATGGAAAGCATTTCACTCTTGTCACAGATCATCAGGCATTGCTTACCATCATTGGCAATCCTAAGGCCAAGATGCATCCTTGCATTGAATGTTGGGTTTTGCAACTACAGGAATATGACTACACTATTGTGCATCGATCAGGGAAAGATCAAAATACTGGGGACTATTTTTCACGAGAGCCAGTACAGTGTCATGGCACCACTTCCAAGAGGCCAAAGCTTACATTACCTTCATCATAAATTCTAGTACTCCTGCCCCTATTTAATTGGAATAAATCATTACTGTCACAAGCACAGCTAGTGACCTGCTGAGTTAAAGATATTATTGCACATCAATCCTAGAAATAGCAAACTCGACCTCTTACAAATGACAGTGAATATCAGATATGTAACAATGTGAAAGATAAATTGTCCATTACTCAAGAAGGTATTGTCTTACAAGGTTTGAGAATTGTCATGCTGGAGAGTCCACTACAACAAGTAATTGAAGTGGCACATGTAGGACACGGTGGCATTGTCACCACTAAATGAGCTCTCCGAGATTGAGGAGTCTGGTTTCCTCATCTGGACAAAAGAGATGAAAGGGAATTACAGTCCTGTCATTTGTGTAACTGCTTATCTCCCAATACAACCCTGCTTCCATTGAACATGTGTGATCTTCCAAAGCGTGTGTGGAAGAAAACGGCTGTTGACTTCTTTGAATCGTTTGACAATGGACATCACCTGATTGTGGTCATTGATGAGTACTCTCATTTTCCTTTGGTAGAAGAGCTCTCATTGATCACTCAGGTAAAAGTGATAGAGAGTTAGATGGCATTTTTGCAACATGAGGTATTCCTTCAATTCAAAAGTCTGACAATGGCCCACCTTTGAACAGTCGAGAATTCAGAGACTTTCTTCATCATCTCAATGTTAAGCATCAGAAAAACACACCTCTTTGGCCACAAGCAAATGATGTTGTCAAGAGTTTTATGAGCACTCTCAGGAAGGCTGTTCAGCGTTCTGCAAAGGAGAAGCTTGATCTCAAATCTGCTGTTCATTCTGCTCTTTGTGCCTAAAGGTTGACTCCCCGTTCAACAACAGGTAAAGGGCCTACCACCCTGTTGTTCAGGAGAGCCATGATGACCAAGTTGCCACAACGGACCAATGAAAGATCAACAAATGATGGTAGACTTCATAAAATAGATTTTTGTCCCAAGCATAAGATGAATCTCTATGCAGACAAACACTGGTGTGCTAAGAACACTGTGTTTAAAGAAGGAGATTGAGTCCTAGTAAGACAGAAGATAACACACACTTCTTTTACTCCAGTTGATTCTGAACCATTTAAAGTTGTGATTAGTAAAGGACACATAGTGACTACTCACTGTCCTGGAAAGTCCATTACACAAGATTCTTCACATTTCAAGCAACTGCCTCTTCATTCCTCAACTCCAGATGTCAGAAATGAGACTGTTCCAATTGAGACTTCTGAGAGCCCAGTGAATGCACCGGTCTCTGTATCCCCAGTGCTAGTCATAGACATTTCTCTCATCTCTTCATAGCCTCATAGGACACATTCTGGGTGATTGATTCGATCTCCATGATGACTTATCAAAGAGATGTGATGTATATATGTAATAGATGTACTTTTTTTTAACAAGGGGTGAAGTGAGTTAGAGGTGATGGGACCCTTTTGGTTCCTGACGGACTCTGTAGAACAGTGACATAAGTGTTCGGGTGCAGTTAATAGAATTCATGATTAAGCATGTTGAGATAACAGTTACACACTGGGGAATAAAGATGTGTAATTCCAAGCTCCATATGTGGCATAATCATTTATATGTACCGAGGCTAGGGAGAATGCGGCAAGGGTATCACGAGTGCAATGTGTATCACAAGGGGAAGGAGGAGCACATGCTTCAAAGGGTGAGAGGGAGTGAAGGATTAACTTGGCATGTGGAAACACAGAGAGTAGTGTAGAGTCTAAGAGGGAGTACACGGCCTCCGGTGAACCCAGGGTCCAGACCAAATGTCAGTGTCTGGTGAAGCAGGGTGTGTACAATGGAGAAGCACCCAAGGGTCCAGTGTAGTAGAACATGTTCCAGGAGGGGAGAAATGCAGGGCCTCAGTGGAAAGTAGCAGAGGGTATGATCAGTAGGGCAGTGACTAGGGAGCAGCAAATGGACAAAAGAGGACTCAATGCAATGAATGATCATAGGGATGGGGAGCAGTGCAAGACCTAGAAAGAGAAACAATGCAGGCAGAAGACTAGGAGCTGATTATGAGTCAGGTGGAGTGAAATTACATAATATAATTCCATTCCACCTGCTTCTAAGTGGGTCGGTTTTTCCACACCTAGTTTTTCCAGGTGTGGATGAATCAGACCCAATTTGTCTGGTTGATAATTCCAGCCACAAACATTGCATATGTAGCAGCAGCCAAGCCTCATTCAGCAATCTTTTTTTGAACAGGGAGCATACAATGCTCCCACTTGCTGAAAATAACTGTTGCTTCCAATCCATACTCGACCAGACTTCTCCCGCACTGCCACCCCACTCGTAGGCCCATGTATACTTTTACCACCTCGTCAAAGCAAGTGGTAAAGCGATGTGGTAAATTCTCATGGAATTGCAAATTCCTTTTGGTTTTACTATAGGAAAAATCTTTCTGACATAGTTATTCCCCAGTTTATGGGCTTCAACTTGTAATTGCAAGGTACTTGTGCAATTATACCCCCTGGTAACAGTAAAATCTCATGTGATTTCTGTGTGGTCCCAGACCATGTGGTAAGTAGCACCTTGATTGTGGAAAGCACAGCATGGTCCGGGTACCAATAACAGATTTGGTGGGAGCATTGCAGTGGCCAATGCACAGCAATAGAGAGTCAAGCAGGGTGAAACATGAGTTCCATAAAGAGGATTGGAAAGTCCAGTGCATTGAGAATGTCATAGTCTAAACGGTATGGGCAACATAGATCTGAATGAGATTGAGAAGTGGAGCGCTGCAGTGGTGGGGTGAAGTACATAAAGGAGTGCACGGGTAGGGTGCAGGGATCGGTTTAGGGTCTGAATGAAGCAGCAGTCGTCTAGTTGGCGCAGGGCAGAGGGAGCTGTGTAGGGTCGAAGAGGACAGTAAAAGCACAGAGTATAGATAGAGAAGTGGCACAAAGCTCGAAGCAGGAGAAGAATATGGTTTAGGTTGGACAATAATTCGAGAATCCATGGGACAGAAACAGCTCAAGGTGAGGAGGAAGAATCACAGGGTCTGAGGAGAGAGAAGCAGTGAAGTGTATGGTGTCGGGATATGAGCTGTGAAGTATCTGGAGGCTGCAAAACTAGGTCCAAAAGGAGGACTAGTGCTTGGCTCAATGAGAAAAGAGCAGTGCAAAGTCTGATGAAACACTACAGAATATGGTAAGAGCCCAGGGTCTATGATAGCAGAACAATGTCTGGGGTGCATGGTAGAGCATAGAGGGAGCAGTGCAAGAAAAAGGGGGAGTAGTGCAAGGTTCAGGAGGGGAAAGTCCATTGAGGTGAAGGTTTTTTTTGCATAAAATAACATTGCAATGCTCCCATCCTCGCGGATTAAGTACTACACGTGCAAACTCTCATTATTTCTAAGAATCTGTACCACATAGCAGTAGTGCAATCATTCCTTCCATCGGCACATATGTCATTCAAAAGGATGATGGGGGACGAAAGGGCTTCTATTAGGAGATGGACTGGATATTAGCACTAGGGGACTAATGCCTGTCTGGCTGCACCAAAACTTTGAGGGCTGTTTCATTTTAAGCAATAACATTGATACTTTTTGTATCAGTAGAAGTAAGAAGGCTTCTAAAGCTGTATTGTACAACATACCCTCAATGGTGCTGCCCTGCATAGTCCTTCATGGGTCCATGCAGTGTAGTGAAAGCACTTCTTTTTCAAGGATGTATGATGGAATGTAAGGAATTTTGTTATGAATCTACCAATTTCCTGTCTGAAAGCACCAGTTCATGAAAAATACCCTCCAATAGCGCTGTTTAGTAGTGACAAAACGGCACTGCACCAACACTTACAAATTACTTTCTGATTTACTTGTCTGTTTTCTGTGCAGTAACAGGTGTGTGATAGAAGGGAAAATCCCAATTTCACACAGTTCCAGCTTCAGCATAACAAAGTGCATTTGAAAATCCAAAGCACATCATACTCAAGGGAAGGATGCACAAGAGTGACACAAGTGCTAATGGAATGATAAAATGAAATTGGAAATTGAAAATAACACCCAAAGAGGAGCCTCTTAGTTGAATTCCTAATACATAAGAACTTCAGTGAGAGCAGCCTGAATGGCCTTGTGTGGACCGGTTGCTCTTTCACAACACATTATATACTACAACACTTGTAATAAGGTGGACAGGATATTGTCATGTTGTGAGTAAATTTTTTAACAAACGCTAAATCAGGTCATTAATGTTTACATCTTGGAAGCCGAAAGAAACAATCATGAACTAAGTTTGCTCATTGAAAATATTAGTTTAGAAACTATATTTGCAGCATCTTATATCGGGCCCATTACAGTCGGCTTTGTGTTCCTTGTGAAAATACACATCATTAAATTGACTAGATATATAAAACAGTAATCACCTATTTAGGAATATTCAGCATCATGTATATCTTTTTAAACCATTACATCAGTAAAAACATGGCATCAATAGTTACATAAGAACATGTATGCACTCATACTCAAGTGAAACTTAAATGCGTACTACTCAACTGCAGGTCAACCAGCAAACACGCCTCTGACTTATTCAACCTCATCCAACACAATGAGATAGACATCATCATCCTCGCGGAAACTTGGCTCAATCTCGCTTCCACTCCCTACCTAGACCTCTTAGTGCCTCCTACCCAAGACATTATCCGTCTAGACTGGGATTGGAAGACGGGCGGTGGCCTAGCTTGTATACATCGGAGCACACTATCGCTCTCCCACTCAGAGTCCTCTACGCCATCTTCATGCAAATACCTTTGTCTCAATATCTTTAGTCACACCCTTCCGGTATGCAAACTACACACTTTTTATCACCCCTCTGTGGACAACCACTTCATTAAGCAATTAATGGAAATCATCTCAAGCAAGGTTGATTCCGCTATGGCACAAATCTTTCTTAGTGATTTCACCCTTCACTGGTCCAACCTCAGTGACCAAGCTGTAACATGCCTCAAATCCTTCTTAAATCATCACAAACTGAATTAACACTGTGACCAGCCAACCAAATAAAGGAGAAGTTCTGGACCTCATCATCACCAAAGGTTACACCATCCTACTTGACACCATTATCCTGTGCGATTGGTCCGACCATCGCAGCATCTTCTTTTTTATCAACTCGGAAGTCTCTCTGAGGAAGGCTCAACCAACAAAATCGAAGATTTGGAAAAGGGACCTCAGAAATATCAATACAGCCGATCTAGCAACCCACTGTATATCTGCCCTCTCTCCACAAGATGAAATGACTGAGGTACATGCACTCACTAACTTCTACAACTCTGCTATCACTAGCATCATGAATTCCATTACTCCACTCCAACAAAAAAATGCCTGAACAAAAATTTCCAAACAGTGGTTCAACAAGAACTTAAACACGGAGCGCCGTAACCCTAGGGTAATCAAACGATCCTGGAATTCGAAACGATCCTCGGACCAGCTGATAATCCTCAGAATGGTGAAGAGCTCTATAAGAAACAAATCAAGATCACCAATGCCGACTACTTCAGATCTCAACGTAATCAAGGCGCTAACCACCCAGAAACACTTTATGAGTTGGTGGGAGCACCAAACCGCTTGGTCCCTGGCTGGAGTCAGCCCACCTACATGTGATGAACTGGCTGCCTACTTTTCTGAGGAAGCCACAATCATCAATATTGATCTAGACTCCAGGAAGGCGCTACTGCTGTCTGGTGGGTCTGCGCCCCCAGCAGTATCAGAGAAGATAGAATCGACTAGCCTAGGTGCCAAGAACAATGCCTCTTCGGGCACCTTCACTCCCCTCAGTGAAAGAGACACTAACAATATCAACCCATCTAATCATTTCAGCGACCCGTTACCACCGTCCATCTTCAAAGTACTAAAGGAGATCGTCACCCCATCTGAACAAAGATTGCCAAAGCGTCTCTCTCTCTCAAGGTATGATCTCCAATTACCTAAAATCTGCTCAGGTAACACCTATCCTAAAAAAGCCTACAGCAGATAGTTCGGACCTTAACAACCTCCACCCTATCTCTAACATCCCCACCCTAGCCAAGCCATGAAAAATGCGTCCAATCTCAACTATGTGCCCACATCGAGGATTTCCATCTCCTGGACCAACACCAATCTGGCTTCCAGAGTGGGCATAGCACCAAATCGGCTCTCACTCACATTATGGATGACATTTTAAAAATGCTCGACCAAAATGAATCCTGCCTCCTTATCCTCCTTGACCTTTCCTCAGCGTTTGACACTGTTAACAACGACAACCTCATATCAACTTTGAAGCACAGGATTGGCCTTTCTGGTTTCGTGCTGCAATGGTTCTTGTCCTTTCTCCACCACAGATCCCAAAGAATTGAGGCAAACTACTCTCTCTCCCAACCTTCACCGTATCCATGGGGGTCACCCAAGGGTCTGCCCTATTCCCCTTACTCTCCATTCTGTTCTTGGAACCTTTAGCTAATGAACTAAATTCTGCTGACATTCTCTTCCATATGTATGCAGATGATACCCAACTCTATCTAAAAATCTCCTCACCGAATAACCTAATTTCACTCAACTATACTCTGATAAATACTCAAAACTGGTTAACTGAGAACCACCTCATGCCCAACACCTCCAAAACAGAATTCTTGCTCATTTCTCCCCCACACATCCCCAAGATTGTCCTTTGGATGAACCACCTCACTGCCTTCAACTGCTCCATCCTCAGTGTTGACTCAGCCAAATCTCTCGGAATCACCCTAGATAAGCATCTGAACATGAAAAATCATATCAGCAATGTGTGCACGGGAGCTAATCACCTAATGAGGATACTCAGTAATCTCAAATCTTTCCTCCCACAAGCTGACTTCAAGCAAGTGGTCCAAGTGCTTGTTTTACCAAGGCTAGACTATGGCAGTGCTACGCTCTGTGGCCTCCCCAAATATAGCTTGCCCTACTAATGGCCTCACTGAATGTGGCGGCCAGATTGGTTACGGGTACCAAAAGAAATGAGCACATCTCCCCAGTCTTAAAATCCATCAATTGGCTGCCCTCTGAAGCAAGAATTCAGCTCAAGATTGCCTGTCTGTCTCCCAAAGCCTTCTATTTCAAAACCCCCAGTTATCTAGCTCAAAAGTTAGAATTATCCAGAGGGGTAGACCTTCTCGGAGTGCTAACTCTCTTATCCAGAAACCACAGATCTTTCACAAAAAGAGAACGTGTCATCGAGCCTTCTCTGGCTCGGCGCCGATGATCTGGAACTGTCTCCCACCGTAAATATGCAGAATCTCCTCCGCGACTGCCTTCAAATTGGAAGTAAAAAAATTCCTCATCAACAAGTTCCTACCTTTAAAGGGTTTTAGGTAGTCTGCTCTAATGCTTTGGACCTACACCCTAAGGCCTGCGTTTGATATTATTCTGCTCTACTAATCACTTGCTCCCCTCCCGGCTCACTATGTTCCAAACATTATCTTACCCTTTGTTGTACCTTCAATTGTAACCTTCTTGTTTGATGTACATATTTGATTTGTTAGGGTTGATATCCCTTGGATGATTGTACTGCAACTTTTACCTTCCTCTCCCTCAAATTGTAAAGCGCTCTGATATACTTCGGGATCATGTTCGCGCTATATACAATTTTATAAATGAACTAGCTTACCCGTCGCACGTTGCTGCGATCTCAGAAGAAAGAAAATTCAAGGAAACTCGTTATGATAACATTCAATTTACATTGTGTCATTTTAATTGAAACTTATTCATTTTATTATGGAAAATATTTCAAAGTGTCGTTTTAATTCTATTTATTTATTCTAGTGCTTGTGGATACACGATTTTTAGTTTTTCCGTCTGGTGCGTACATCAGTATTCAAAAGATTATGAGGACCCTGGGGGGGCCCATATTAAAAAAAAAATATGCCAGAAACCTTTGCGGGAGTGTACTCTACAACTTCCCAAAGTTTCCTGGCGATCGGATGAATGCTGTTTTAATTCTATTTATTTATTTGAGTGCTTGTGGATACACAATTGTTTTGTTTTTCCGTCTTGTGCGTACATCAGTATTCGAAAGATTATGAGGGCCCTGGGGGGCCGATATTTAAAAAAAATTATGCCAGAAACCTTCGCGGGAGTGTACTCAACAACTTCCCAAAGTTTCCTGGCGATCGAATGAATGCTGTTTTAATTCTATTTATTTAATCGACTGCTTGTGGATACACGATTTTTTGTTTTTCCGCCTTGTGCGTACATCAGTATTCGAAAGAATATGAGGGTTCTGGGGGGCCGATATTTAGAAAATGTTTATGCCAGAAACCTTCCCGGGAGTGTACTCAACAACTTCCCAAAGTTTCCTGGCGATCGAATGAATGCTGTTTTAATTCTATTTATTTGTTTGAGTGCTTGCGGATACACGATTTTTTGTTTTTCCGTCTTGTGCGTACATCAGTATTCAAAAGTTTATGAGGGCCCTGGGGGGCTGATATTTTAAAAAACATTTATGCCAGAAACCTTCGCGGGAGTGTACTCAACAACTTCCCAAAGTTTCATGGCGATCGGATGAATGGTGTAGTAATGCACAAAGGACAAACAGACAGACAGACAGACAGACATAAATTTGTTTTTATATATATAGATAAATAAATGCATCTAAAGTATATACATTCTGTTTTGCAACATTTAAGGCATCGGGCTATTCATGTTAAGACTATCCATCATCGTTCCCCAGCTTAGTGTTGGGTAGGAGCTGGAGTTCACAGCTCTAGGCATAGCTCAGGGTGTTGGTTGGGCACTTAATCACTAAAACCCTAAATCCCAGTTGTAACTTTCAAATGTAATGCCCTATTTTAGCAGTCTCCTACTTGTCACTTATATGGTGGTCTGTGTTGGGGTTTCATCCTGGCTAATTCCAGAATGTATTCATCTTAAATTTGGCCACCTGTCATATCAGAGTCACCACTGCTCCTTAGACACTACTCCATTTTCAACTTCACCCCTTTCTGTAATTTATTATGCCAATTCTTCACTCTGGAGCCCATGGGCATTTCGAATTCATCACTGCAAGCTTTTAGCCAGTCAATAAATGATCATTTAGATATCTCCCTTTTATGCCTCATCATTAAACCTAGTGAACAAGTATCTGTCTTTAACATGCAATGTGTCAGGCCATTTAAGTTACTGTAAAAATAAAAGATGCACACTTCATAAGTTAAAAGTGTACTGAAGTGTATGTTCTGTGGCAGGCTCAGTCAGCCCACAGTTGTTCTTTCAGTCAACAGTAACGGTCAAATCTATTACTTTACAACCAACAATGGAATGTTGGTATCCACCAAGGGGGAAGGGAACGCAGGGCAAACAAAGGGAGGAAAAGGGTTATGCCATCAGATATAGACAGTGAAAATATATACGATAATTATACTCATACAATACAACACAACTCCCTACAGCACAAGGAAGACACCCCCAGCATTCACAGACCTCCAGAATGCATAATAGTAGTTACAAAGGTTCTGACATGCAGCAATTACATAAGAAAACATTTACATTTCACATAGAGATTTCAGTATGAGATTGAACTACTCCTAAACTTCACGTCTAATCTTACACAGTTTCAACGCATGATGTAATCCTTGTGCCACTCAGGAGATTTATGAGGTCTTACTTTACAGACCCTGCCCAGGCATGTAACGACCGGGCGTATCCTGCCGTCACTCCAGGCTGCCCATGCTGGAAACTAACTGGCAGCGGCCGAGAGCAGAGAGAGCTCTTTGGACCGCACTGGTTTTATCAGAGGATCCCGACTGTGCTGCCCACAACTTTGTCGCTGATGTGTCCTGCAGAGAGGAGTGAAGCGCTCCGGATCGCCAGAGCCCTGGCAGGGAACTAGGCCACGCGGTCTACGTGCGAATGCACTTGTCTTTTGGGTAACGAGGGATCTGCGCACCTGAAGGTAGGAGCGCATTGTGAGGCATACTGAGGCAGCGGCAGGGGTGCAACAATCCTACCCAGGGTCCACCGTCCTGGCTAGCCCCAGATTCCATGAGACAGTGCTATTGGCTAAGGGGGTTGAGATGTTAAAGCGATCCCCTCGAGGAGACACATAGCAGGGCACACTGATGTCCCGGAGAGATCACGATGATCCTGTCTAGCATGCGCCTGAGCCCCCCACAGGTCTAAATGCCACAACTAACTTGCACGCACCTCCCTTTACAACTATATGTGCTGCCCTGCCCCAACACTGACGCATACTCATAAAGCGGCAACACCATATGGCGATGTTTATTAATCATAAGCAGCTGGATCACAAAATGGCGGCTCCACGCTAAATACGGAGCTTTGCTTTACAGATCTAAATGTTGGTGTCCTACTACTGGTATGCTAGTTAAGCGCTAACATAGTAATGCCTGCAACTTGTAATATATTTTGGCGTTTTACATCCAAATGGGACTATAAGAGGATTTTCGGATGAACGGTGTCTGACTTTAAAATGGCGACCAAATAAGACATTGATTACAGATAATAACAAGAGGCATCCGATTGTTGACACTGCAGAAGTACAGAGCCCTAAAAAATATTGCAGCACTGATAAAAAGATTAATGTGCGTCCAATGCCTCAAAATCCGGAATGTAGGAGCGGAGACAGTATAAGACATGTTCCTGGTTACTCCATGTCCCCACCACTAATCTTTCTGCATTTATCACCTTCAGTTCACCTGTTGCTCAATGTCCTTATCTCCATTACTGCCTGACCTTTATGAGGATGACCTGCAACTGAGTTATGGAAAGAAACCACCTATTCCAAGGAAATGAACCCTAACAAGATCTCCAGTTCAGACATTTATCCCCCACCAACACCCTAACCGATACTTTTGACGGAACTTTTGATGATGCCTCCTGGGCGGAAACCAGAACTTGTCTTTATTTTCTGCGGTGCCCGAGCAACCTTGGCTGATGCCCGGTGGAGCTGTCTCTTGCAGCTAAAGAGGACTTTGGCTCTGGTTCACCCCTTGGTCGGCACCTACCCAGCCGAACATCGGACATTGTTCTCCTCGCCTCCCCGTCGTGTTTACTATTTGCATTCCTTACCCCTGTTCGCCTTCTCCCCTCTACCTTTCCACCCCCCAGAAGACGGGTGTACGCATTAATAATGAACTGATGTAACCATGTAACAATGTTTCTGATGCAATGTCCTATCTCATGTAAAGTTCTCTGATACCTTCGGGTCTAGCCATCGCTTTATAAAACTCTTCAAACGTTCCCTCTTTCATTCTTTGTCTTCCTCCCTGGTTCCTATCCTCCCTCACCTGAATCTCTCCCCTTGTTAACGCATGCAACTGCGCCCCAGCTACTAGTCACTATGCTCTGAAACTGTGCATCTTGTAACTATTTAGCCATGTGCCCTTTACCAAAGCACTCCTTCTCCCCTTGTTGGGGAGGGATTCAGCATTTATTCCCTGGAGTTTCAGAGACCCCTCTGAGAGAGTCCACAGCGTCAAGGGAGTTCACACATATCAGAGTTGTGGGAATGGCGCCCCTTGCCAAAGCACTCCCTTTCCCCTTGTTGGGGAGGGATCCAGTATTTATGCCCTGGAGACTCAGTGACCCCTCTGAGAGAGTCCATAGCGTATAGGGAGCCACACACAGCGGAGGTGTGGGAACGACACCTTTTCCACTGGGATCACTGCACACCGGACGTTTGGACACTGTTTTTCCGAGTCTCCCGGTTAAGTTGCCTTTTCCCTCTGCCACCTCTTTCCCTCTTTCATTACTGGTCTCCCTCTCCTGCTCCTATCCTCTCTCCCCAGAATCTCTCCCCTTGCCTGCTTTTTGCCTTAAGTATTCGTTTTTAACGCATGCAACTGCGATCCAGCAACTGGTTTCTATGTTCTGAAACTGTGTATCTTGCAACGTTGTAACTTGTAACTATGCTATGAAACAATGCTTGTCCTCATGTAAAGCGCTCTGATACCTCCGGGTCTAGCCAGCGCTATATAAAACTTTTCAAATAAATAAATAAAATAAATTCCTCTGTTCCCCCACCACACTAGAACTTCCACCTGAACCTTTACTGTACTCCTGGTTGATCGAAGTGGGTTGACACAGAGAGATTCTGTCCCTGCTCCATGTCCTACCATCCTCCAGAGTGACCACATTCTTTCCCAAATTGGTCACCTTCAATGGTTTGGAGAATTTGCTGAACCCCTTTTAACGAGGAACCAGAAGTTCAATGAGGACCCAATCTTCAACCTTCCAATTGCCATCCTTAACACAATGTTTCACGTCATACCTCCTCTAATAATTTCCCTAATGGAGCTCTCTTAACCTTTTCATATTTCCAGTCACACCCAGTGGGGTTCTCCTCACACAAACCAATTAGGCAACATTTTAGTACAAGGAAGTCTGCCTTCTAATGCTGGGAAGGTTGAAACATTTGTTATTAAATTTGGGGCCATGTGGTATGACCATAGCATATTTTGAAGTGCTATATTGGCTGGACTCCCTAATACTTGGGCCAATTGCAAACATTCTTTGATCATTCGGATAAATCTCTCTACGAATTCATTTGCCCTTGGGTAATACAGTGCTGTTTTGAGGTGACGAATATACAACATTTAAAAAAAATTACACATTTCTTCAGAAGCAAACTACTCGTCATTATCCGTAATGAGGATGCTGGGGACACCTTCCATAGAGAACACTCTTAAGAGAACTTATGAGTGTCTGTGTGTCAGTGCTTCCCACCACATTAGTCATAATACAATGGGAGTGATAAGCAACTAGAACAAGCATGAACATACCCACCAATGTACAATCTTTTAAGGGACCTATAATGTCCAATCCTACTTTATCCCGTGGTTTAGAACAAACTCTAACAGGAGACAACGGTGCATCCCTAGTGGTTCTGGCCTTATCACTTTATTCACATGTTTGACAATCCTTCAACTTGTCATCTACATCAGTGTCCATCCCAGGGAACCGATTAATAGCTCTAGCCTTGTCTTTAGTGGTACTACTTCCTAAATGTCCTTCATGTGCTATCTCTGATATTCTTTCCCTTAAAACAAATCGGAGGAACAATCCTGTCCTCCTCATAACTCTATCATTGATGATACTTAGATCATGTTACACAGCCCAAAATTCCTGGAGATTATTAATCAGAGATCATAGTTCGATTGGCCTCCACTGAATAATCTTTTCTTTAACTTGTTTGAGAACTACATCCTTCTCCATCCCAGACTGCAATTTCTCAACACAAATACCAGGAACCTCCACCGACAAAATGGACTCTCCTTCTACCCTTTCAACCTTGTCCAATCCCTCCCTGCAGGGTATTGTAGATAAACAATCCACCACCCCATTCCTGATACCAGGGAAAAACTCAATCTTAAAATTAAATCCCTCCAGTCCTAACAACTATTTGGCAATGTGAGGTGTACTTGTGTCTCTTCATTTGGCTGAAAAAATATACAAAAGAGGCTTGATATCCATGCGTACAACAAAGAGCAAACCCCCCATAAAACCTTGGCATATGTCCCATGCACAGTCCAAGGCGTCCCTTTCCACAGTGGAATAGTTTCATTCTGCATCTTTAAAAGCCACTATCTTTTTCTTTCCTTCCACTACTTGTGTCAATGACGCTCCAATACCAATCCCATTAGCATTCGTGGTCCAAATTGTTTTATGATGAGTATCAAAATTCCCCAGAGAAGGCGTATTTATAATTGCTTCCTTAGTATGAACAAAATACTCCTCGTTGTCAATTCCTATGAAGAGCTGCAAAGAAATGCTGCAGGCGACCAGAGGAAAAGTGTCCGGGTGGATCCAAGAGTGGATCAGAGCTTTGAAGAACCTGAAAGCAGAGGGGACAGTGACCAGGATGGCAATGGGAATATGCCGACCAATGTCGGGTGTTTTCAGGTAAAAGAGGTGAAGCTTGACTCTTCAGCCAAGAGGACCAGGAGGTGTCAACGACAACCAGGAGCTGGATTTGAACTGTGCCACAAAGGATGTTGAGTGCTGCAGTGTCGGAATCCGGATCGGACCCAACAAACCTTGGCAACAGCAACGCACACAAGATGACAAGATTGGGTTTGGTTCAGATGAGCAAGGTCTGGGGACTCCTCCTTTTGAGGGGAGTCAGAGTACGCTTCGAACAACCGGGAAAGCTCAAGAAATCAAGGATTGGCCTTCGTGGGGGCTCACTAGCCAACAGACTAGGAATTGCTAAGGGGCCTCAAGCTGCGGTGAAGAAAGGGGACTCATGGGTCACTTCTGGTGTGCTGGCCTCTGTACTTCAGTGCAAAAGATGCTCGGGCAGGGGTTTCAAATATCCCAATGCACAACTTTGGGATACCTCGGGAAGTAGGTGCAGGTGCAAAAAGGCAGGATGTCCAGGAGTTCTGGTCCCACATCTCTCATGTCAGCCTCGGGTGTCAGCTTTGCTGGGATCTCAGGTCAGCTTCAGAAATGTCTGGAAGTCCATGCCCTGTGTCATAGATTGCGTCGGGATCCGGCAGGAGCCTCGAAAATGCACACCGGCAAAGATGCTTTTGTTGCCTATTTGAACAGGGTGATCACTTCTTGACCACAAGGGAGATTTATTCCATCTTCCAGTCGATATGGAATGTTGAAGGTCCAAGATATATGTTGCAGAGTTTCATCCAGGGTAATCTAAAGTCCTAGGGAATGGGATCCTATCCTTACAGCAAGTTTAGGGATTGTACTAACTCTAAGGTCTCACCTATGGGTGGACCTGGGTAGGGGTGGTTAAACCCCTTCCCCTCTGTCCATTTTCGTGCCAGAGCTGGGGCTAAGAGCCCCAGCAACCGGTTTGAACTGGGAAATGCATGGAGCACCTTGTGTGCCCCAGGCAGTGTCTGAAAAACATTCACTGAATGCAACCCACCCTACCCCAATACACTAAATCCTGTCTGGGCACAGGATACCTATTGTGCAGGCCTCCCCTGTGGAGTTTCATCCAGCAGAAGGAGGGTAGACTCATGTCTGTGGCAGCAGCATCCATTTTGTGATGCTGGGGCTCTGTTTAATGTTAACCGGGTATACCAGTGTGTCCATGTCTTCTCCCTCTAGAAGGGTGGAAAGGGAGTATTCCAAAGTGTTTGACACCTTACACGACATGTTTTGATAAAGCCAAACCAAAGTTAGCATTAACCGCGAGTATTATAATGCACTTAAGAGTATATGGTATGGCTATATCATAGAACAGCTATAAGGAGATGGTTCCGAAAGCTGCAGAGGGGCTCAGGTCATGCTAGGGCACCCTCTCACACAAAGCCAAGCACTCTTCCTTCAGGACTGTCAAGGCCTGCAATAGGAGTGACTTATAGGTTAATATCTGTCTATATATAAAGGTAGATATAGGTATACTACATCTAATTAAGGGGTGCTTACACCACCTTACCCAGGCTGCAAGTGCAGACCTGTGGTTTCAGTTTGGAAGGCTAACCAGCGGTGGCACAATACATGTTTCAGACCCTGGTAGGCCTCTGGGGTACCTATGCCCTGGGTACCTAAGGTACCA
The DNA here is from genome assembly GCF_964261635.1 of Lissotriton helveticus. Classification (NCBI taxonomy): domain Eukaryota; kingdom Metazoa; phylum Chordata; class Amphibia; order Caudata; family Salamandridae; genus Lissotriton; species Lissotriton helveticus. The sequence continues at coordinate 1,536,926,835 of NC_136067.1, forward strand.
TATACAGAGACTCATAAGGGTGACCCAGTAACCAATCTGGTATCTACCTTAAGTACATGGTATCACTTTAGAGAGAGAACAGCTAGGCTGTGGGCCTGATTAGCAGGGCCACATCCATACTAAAGTCGAAAAACTAGTGAAACACAGCAAAAAGTGTGGGTAACCATAGGAAGCAGACCCTACTCTCCTAAATCCATGTTGCATTTTGGGCTGTTCCCTGTCACGGGCACTAGGCCTTCCACTCAAGAGGGGTACCATTCTTACCAGAAGACTTGGGGGAACGCTGAGTGGATGGAAGTTTGTGGATCCCCTCAGATTCCAGAACTGCGAGGAAAATGTGTTTTGTAGACAACGTTTGAAGCTTGCATGGGATTCTGGGTAACAGAACCTGGTGAGAGCCACACAAATTACCCATTGTAGATTCCCCTGGGTATCTAGTTTTGAAAAATGTACAGGTTTGCTAGGTTTCCCTAGGTGACGTGTGAGCTAGAGCCCAAAATCCACAGCTAGACACATTACAAAAAAGGGTCAATTTTTCAGTGGAAAAATGTTATCTATCCATGTTGTGTTTTTCATGGGCACCAAGCCTACTCGAACAAGTGTGGCACCCTTTTAGCCAGATGAGTTGGGGGAATGCTGGGTGGAAGGGTGTTTGTGGCTCACCTCAGAATCCAGAACTTATCATCAGAGAAATGTGAGGAAAATGTGTTTTTCAGACAAATTTAGAGGCTTGCAAGGCATTCCGGGTATCAAAAACTGGTAAGAGACACAAAACTCTCCCCATCCAGGATTCTAGTTTTAAAACATGTACAGGTTGGCTAGGTTTCCGTAGGTGCTGGTTGAGCTATGGCCCACAATCCACAGCTAGGCACATTGCAAAGAAAGGGTCCGTTTTAAGAGGAAAAATGTAATGTGTCCACAATGCATTTTCAGCCGTTTCCTTTTGTGGGCCCTAAGCCTACCCACACTAGTGAGGTCCAATTTTTGTTGGGAGACTTAGAGAAACGCTGAACAGTAGAACAAGTGTTATAACCAATTGTCTTTCTCTGCATTTGCCCCTCCCAAATGTAAGACAGTGTGTAAGAAAGAAGTCATTTTGAGAAATGCCCTCTATTTTCTTTATTTCAACTGTTACTTTTTATTGAAAAACCTTGAAGGATCTACACAAATGACTCCTTGCTAAATTAAGAATTTTGTTTACGTTTAGAAAAGTATAGCTTTCCGGGATCCACAATGGGTTTCACGCCCGTTTTCACAACTAACTGGAAGGAGGTTAAACGCACAAAAAATTGTAAAAATGGTGTATCTCCCAGTAAAATGCCAAAACTGTGTGGAAACATTTTGTTTTCTGATTCAAGTCTGACTGCTGGGAATATGGTGTCTTCTGCAGACCTTTTTCCTATTTTTCACCCAAAAAACAAATGTAGCTATATTTTAGCTAATAATTTCTCAGTCCCCTCCAGGTCAATCCACAGAACCTGGTACCTTTAGAATCCCCAGGATGTTGGAAAAAAGGATGCAAATTTGGCATGGATGCCTCATGTGGACAACAATTATAGAGGCCTAAGCGCGCAGTACTCTAAATAGCCAAAATAAGGTCTTAGCATGGGGGAGGCCTAGCAGAGAAGGGGATTCATACAACAACACAAAAACAACAGCCCAACTCATTTTTTATAAGACCCTCCAGGGAAAGGCAAACACAGCCTCTACACTTCTTCAAAGAACTATCAAAACTGTATTTCTGGATCTTATCAACATGAGTAAGCCAGCAGGCTGCTGCTCTGACCCTTGCCCACCTTAAATCTTCAAAAAACTTCCACCATAACGTTTAGCAGCCATCCCAGTCAGAACATTCATCAACAACTCTTTAACAACAGGTTTCCCAGTAGACTTAGAAGTGGCATAAATATGTACATTGTTAAATAAAAACACCCTGGCCAAGCAAGACCCTTACAACCATAGACCTACAGCAAACGGACCGTTTCTGGGAACACTTATAGAAAGAGCTGTTTTCACCGAGATGTCACAATTCATTGAAGACGATTTCATACTTTCTGACTTACAAATTGGATTCTGTCTAGGTAAAAGCACTGAATTAGCCCTTATATTCATCTGTGATGATCTAAAAAACACAGTAGACCAGCAAGTCGTTGTTGTCTTTTTTCTCTTGAACCTTTCAGCAGCCTTTGACACAGTGGATCATGCCACATTAATACAAAATATTGAGGAAGCCGGAATAGAGGGCACAGCTCTTGCTTGGATCACATCATACCTACAAAATAGAACAAATATGATAAATACTCCTCCTTTCTCTTCTAAACAATACAACATTAAAGCAGGAGTCCCTCAAGGCTCAATAATCAAACCCATGCTTTTCTTATATCTACATGAAAGAATTACCAGATCTGATCAGTGGTTTGACTTCACTTCCTATAACTATGAAGATGACTCACAGATACTTCTGAAATTGGGAAACTCAAAGGACATTGGAACATCAAAAATCTTTAATAGCCTCTGGTCCATTGACCAATGCATGACATGGAGCCACCTCAAATAAATGCCTCCAAAACTGAAATGCTCACCTGTGGCAAAAGGATGACCCTCTCTGCACCTGGCCGGATGATTACAGACCACATGTAAAAATATCCAGGGACCTAAGAAACCTCAGAATTAACATGGATGTCAGGCTGTCATTGACTGCACAGGTGGACAGGGTAGGCAAATCAAGCTTTCTCACATTGAAAATACTGCAACATATCTTCCCGCACCTAGGATTCCCTCACATTGTTCAGGCTCCCATCTCACTTTTCCTATCAAAACTGGGTTACACTAATAGTCAGTATCACAGATCACCTTTGTCAAGAATGAGAAGATTACAGAGAATGGCTCCCTGCCTCAACGTTCCTACATACGAGAAAAAAACATGGGTTTAACATCTTTCTCTGTTCAAGGATCCAAACCTTGGAATTCACTACCCAAACACATAGGATCCACTAACAACCATCTTAGCTTCAAAAGATTAATCAAGAGTTGGCTCTGCCCCACATGACACCTTTACTCAAAGCACAGCAGTGAACCACAACAGGAAACTCAGACATGACCAACTAGGCTTTCCACAGTATAGAGATGAAGTGTTGGGATACATGTGTCATTGTACATAGAACTACAGATACATTTATATAATGAGACAAATGTTTATTTACAACAAGATACATGGATATATCACACATTGTCATACCTAATATTTCTATGTACATATGGATTCATATATAACAGAATTTACGCCTGTTACTAAAACTTTAAAACATGTCATTATACATATACATACCTCTCAATAAGATAAATGTGCACATCAGACCATGTAAAAATGACTGCTTCTGTGCACATATGTACATTATTATAGAGGGTTTTTCTCCAACCGATATGACCTACCAAGTGTCACTACCCCTCCTGCTACCTTCAGCAAGACCCATAAAGTGGGTTTGCTGAGACGTTTTCAGTGGCAACGCCCCCTTTCTCCACCACTCTGCAAATGTGCCTTCTGGCGCACTACTAGTTGAGGGATGAAGTCTCCTTTGCTCTTGAGGCTCCTTGGGGCCAACTACACCTCCTGTTACCTTAATAAGACCCACACAGCTGGATTGCTGAGAGGTCGTCAGAGGCCATGCCCCCTTTCTCCACCAGTCTGCAAAGGTGCCTGCTGGAGCACTGCTGCTTGGGGGAAGAAGCCCACTTTAGTCCTGGGGCCCTCAGGAGGCAAGGGGTCTCATCCCCTCACCAGCAGTGCAACAGGAGGTATGTTTGCAGAGTGGTGGATAATGAGGGCATGGCCTTTGACCACCACTCAGCAATCCCACTATGAGGGGCTTACTGGATGTAACGGGAGGTCTTGTTAGCCTCTACGTACCATCAGCATCAAAGAGAATGCAGCAGAGCCTCCAACGATTTGACATTCCAGCCCCAGGGACCCCATCCCTGACGCATTACTTTAAAAACAACATTTTTTAAAAGGTGCTCCCACCATGCCATAGCAAACTGAAAGGTTCCAGGGGTGGTCACCCTGGGACATTACTGGAGACTGCTCTGGAGAGTGGCGGTCCACATGGCCTTCTACGGCTTGAATGAGGGGGGTCGCATGACCCCCTCCAACATTAATTAACCCCTGGGGAAGTGGTGGTCCCCAGGGCTGCAGGGGCCATGCAGCCCCCTATGTAATTGAATAGAGTTGCCCAGGTATGTGGCAGTCCCTGGAGCTGTGTGGGGGGCTGGAGCCCCCCAGCATTATTATTTAACATAGCCCCAGGGAGGTGGCAGTCCCCAGGTCTGTGAGGGGGCCATATGTCCCTCCGCATTTGTAGAATTAGCCTGGGGTAGGTGGCAGTCCCTAGGGCTGCGCGGTGGGCCGGAGTCCCCATGCATTATTATATCATCGACCGGGCGGAAAACCAGCGGATGGTCTTTCCGTCCGCCGGGGTCCCATATTACTATGGCGGGGGAATTGGCATGCGGGCGGGTGAAAGTGTCGGGTGGATCGCCACCGCCATGCGGGCAGTGGCGATCCGCCTGATATACTAATGGGCCCCATGTCTTCTGAAAAATGTGCTGCTTGTTCTTTTTTCATGGAGATTGGTGTTTACTTTGACTGCAATATGAGACCATTTTTTTATTAAGTCAACTATGTGACAATCTTGCTGCGGTACCGGGCGTATGAAAGGACATGCTGTAGGATGGTAATACCTGTAAATTTACTGTACATATATTTCAAAATATATCAGCTGTTAGGGAAGGACAAAAGGAGCAAGTTTTGTTAAAATTCTGAAGTGTGAGGGAAATGAAGATTTTAAAAGGATTAAAACAAGTCGAGACATTTCACTTGGTGATGTGCAAATGATAAATATTCAATGAAAATTGTTTCCCACACATTATTGTTTGTGTGGTATATCGTTTTACCAATAAAACTACATGGCTGTGGACATTTAGTGGCTATTTTCATGGCAAATTAGTTGTTTGTATTAACATGTACTACCAAAACATGCTATTGTGTGCTTCAAAATGCACAACCAGCTACATACTACACCCAAATAATTTTCCTGCTGGATGGGTGTGGCTCATTTACTGCACTTGCGCTTTGTGTGAACTTGAATTTTTCACAATCCTTATGACTTCAGTGTAGTGACATTGATGTCAGCTACCTCACTCTGAGAATTGTTCCACTACAACAGTAAATGTGATGAAGCATGAAAGCAAATTCTCCTCCACTTGTACTCCACTGCCTGTCAAGTCTGAAAATTCAGAGGAGAAAAAAGGGATCAGTTCTTAAGTAGGAATGTATTTGTGATGCATATTCTGCTACCTTTTATCTTCTGAGTAATGTTACGAGTCAGTCAGTCTCACTCTCACTTGACATTACCTGCCTCATGGTCCGCCCAAGGTCCGACCGTCCAACTCAGTCAGAAAGTGACAATTAAGTGAAGCAAGTCACTTACGGCCTGGTCCCGAACTTGCATTGGGTTCTAGTCAGTCACTCTAGAGTCTTGGCACCTGGCACTCATGCAGCAGGCAGGAGTTCAACTCGACTCCGAGGCAATGTTGCTTTTACTGTTGTGCAGGGGCTGCCCTATAATTTTTGCCAGGGCAGTCATCATTGGTAGCACTTACCAGATTGATGGCCCTCCCGCCGGACCTACGACGCCACCGACCTCAACGCACTCAACACCGGCCAGATCCTAGGATGCTACCGAGCCACCCCGAGACGCACTCACGGACCCTTCAGCTGCCACTCCTGCAAGTTCTCCTGCATCCGGACCTGCACTGCACCCGCACCCACGAAGCCGCGATCCTGCAACAACCACCTGAAGTGCATCCTGCTCAACACCCGCTCCGTCCACAGACACGCCGTGGAGCTCTGGAACCTGCTCGACACAACATCACCAGACGTCGCCTTCCTCACGGAAACATGGATGAACGCCTCCTCAGCACCCGACATCGCCATCGCCATCCCGGACGGATACAAGATCACCCGAAGGGACCGCGGCAATCAGACCGGAGGCACCATCGCCATCATCCACAGAAACACCATCCGCATCACGACCAACACCGACGACATCCTCAGAGCCGCCGAACACCTGCACTTCCAGATCCACATCGACCCCAAAACCACCCTAAGAGGCACCCTCATCTACAGACCCCCGGGACCACGGACACAATTCAGCGAAGACATCACCGACTTCATCAGCCTGCACGCCCTACCCTCCGCTGACTACATCCTCCTCGGAGACCTCAACTTCCACCTGGAGAACAACAACGACCGCAACACCACCACCCTGCTGGACAACCTCGCCAACCTCGATCTCAAGCAGCTGGTGACCACCCCACCCACTACGCCGGACACACACTCGACCCCGTCTTTTCCTCCAGCAAGGACATTGCCTTCAGCCATGCCACCGGACTCCACTGGACGGACCACAGCTGCGTCCACTTCAGCTTCAGAAAGAACACGATCCACCACCACCAGCAACAGGTAGCAAGAAGAAGCTGACACAAGATTACAGCCGACCAGCTCGCCGCATTCCTGAGCCAGGACCCCCCGCCAGCTCAGCGAACCCCAGCCAGGCCGCCAACAACCTCACGAAGTGGATCAGCAACTACGCAGACGACCTCGCCCCTCTGAGGACCCCGCCCAGCAGACACGGCAGTAAGAAAGCACCATGGTTCACCGACGAACTCATGAGATCCAAGAAGAACTGCCGAGCCCTCGAGAGAACCTGGCGCAGAGATCCAACAGCAGACAACATGACCACCCTCAAGCTCGCCACTCGAAAACACCACCAACTGATCCACACCACCAAGAAAACCGCATACAAGGAACGATTGGACAACAACGCACACAACAGCAAGGAACTCTTCAACATCGTGAAAGAGCTCTCCAACCCCAACGCCGGAAACAACAACATCACCCCATCACAAGACCTCTGCAACTCCCTCGCCTCCTACTTCCACAACAAGATCACAGACATACACAACAGCTTCAGCACACAGCCAACGCACCCCACGACCGCACCTGCACCCCCCACCACCACCCTCCGCACCTGGACCCCGATCAACACCGAAGAAACCCGTCGCACGATGAACTCCATCCACTCCGGATCTCCAACTGACCCCTGCCCTCACCACGTCTTCAACAAGGCCGACGCTGTCCTCGCACCACACCTGCGGGACATCATCAACACCTCCTTCGACACCGCTACCTTCCCGGAGAGCTGGAAGCACGCCGAACTCAGCGCTCTACTGAAGAAACCATCAGCGGACCCCACCGAACTCAAAAACTACCGCCCCATCTCGCTCCTCCCATTCCGGCCAAAGTCATCGAGAAGACAGTCAACAAGCAGCTGGCCGCCTTCCTCGAGACGAACGGATCCCTCGACCTCTCGCAGTCTGGCTTCTGGGCCAACCACAGCACCGAGTCCGCCCTCATCGCAGCCACCGATGACATCCGAGCCCTGCTCGACAACGGGGAAACTGCGGCCCTCATCCTCCTGGACCTCTCCGTGGCATTCGACACTGTCTGCCACCGCACCCTAGTGCAGCGCCTCAGCAACATCGGAATCCAAGAGAAGGCACTAGAATGGATCATCTCCTTCCTCGCCGGAAGAACCCAGAGAGTCCGCCTCCCCCCGTTCAGATCAGAAGCCACCAAAGTCATCTGCGGCGTTCCTCAAGGCTCCTCGATCAGCCCCACCCTCTTCAATGTCTACATGAGCCCCCTTGCGGCCATCGCACTCCAACACAACCTCAACATCATCTCTTACGCCGACGACACCCAGCTGATCCTCTCCCTCACCAACGACCCCGCCACCGCCAGAGCCAACCTACATGAAGGGATGACAGACGTAGCCGAGTGGATGATGAACAGCCACCTGAAACTGAACTCAGACAAGACGGAAGTCCTGATCCTGGACTCGTCACCCTCCGCCTGGGACGACTCCTGGTGGCCCCCCGCCCTGGGCAGCGCACCCAAACCAACAGACCACGCACGCAACCTGGGCTTCATCCTCGACTCCTCCCTCTCTAAGACCAGACAAGTCAACGCCGTCTCCTCGTCGTGCTTCAACATCCTGCGCATGCTACGTAAGATCTTCCGGTGGATCCCCACCGAGACCAGGAAGACGGTCACCCAGGCCCTCGTCACCAACCGACTGGACTACGGCAACTCCCTCTACGCCGGAACCACTGCCAAACTCCAGAAGAGACTCCAGCGGATCCAGAACGCCTCAGCAAGACTCATCCTCGACATCCCCCGACACAGCCACATCTCCGGACACCTGAGAGACCTGCACTGGCTCCCGGTCAACAAGAGAATCACGGTCCGACTCCTCACCCACGCTCACAAAGCCCTACACAACCAAGGCCCAAGATACCTCAACAACCGCCTCAACTTCTACACCCCCACACGCCAGCTTCGATCGACCAACCACGCCCTCGCCGCCGTCCCACGCATCCGAATAACCACCACAGGAGGAAGGTCCTTCTCCTACCTGGCCGCCAAGACGTGGAACTCCCTCCCGACCCACCTCCGCCTGACTCAAGACCACCTCGCCTTCAGGAAGCAGCTCAAGACCTGGCTGTTCGAGCCGTAGTGGACCCCCTCCCCAAGCGCCTTGAGACCCCTCCGGGTGAGCAGCGCGCTATATTAATGCATTGTTTGATTGATTGATTGACTGGCAGTACAAATACTGCCAAATACGGTGGTGCACATACCGCACCAGGAACCACATCCTCTGCGAGTTTAGGGGGCAGCAGGCGTGTGCTTGCACTTACACACACATGCTGCTAGCTGCAGCACATGTAGTTAGTCATTGTCCAATCATTCCCAGCCGTGCTGCACGTACTTTGTGTTCATAAGCTCAGCTTTCTAGCCCAGGCCGACAGCAGATACATACAATGTTCCAAATCAAGGACTGTGCCAGCTGGCCCGGCCCAGGGTCACAATAACCCTCGCATGTGCCTACTCAGTGGGTCACCCGTCTATACTTACTTGCTGGTGGACATACTGCATACATTCTCCGTATTCCCCCATCAGTCCTAGTCAATAATGTCAGCCAACAATCTCAGCTCTTAGTGGTGGTCATTGTTGGCCGCAGATTTATTAATATCAATAAAGATTATTAATAACAATATTAATAACATACTGGTTGTACAATCTTCATTTGCGAACTTTAACCATCAATCATGCACATCACATTACAGTTTATGACACCTTCCTCTGATACAGGTGTCTGTCTCTCGTGCACTCATCAGTTCGTAAATGGCACTTGTGTACAACCAGTTCTTAATCAGTTTTATTGGTGTTCCAGTAGTTGGTTGGCCACACCCCTTTTTGGGTGTCATGGAGGGGAGCTTCTTTGCCTGGAGTTAGGTCCCCAGCTCGCTACCATTTGCGCCCTGCCGTCCGGCCGGGTCTGGGCCGCGAGTGCCGTCTCCGTCTTTTCCTCCCCTCCTTTGTGCGGCCACGTCACCCTGCCGTGCGGCATTGAAAAGTGAGTGGCCCTCCTCCTACACACCGCCCACCGGTGTGTTTGGTTAGCCAACGATTGTAGGATTTCCGCCAACGCCTTCCCCACTGTCCAGCACTGCGACTCTGCTGTTCCTCAGGTGTGGGTGGGTGGGCTTCAAACGATGTCGTTGTCGCGCCGCTCTCCCAGCTCCTTCGAAGACGTTGTGCTTCTGCTGGGGAGCGGCGATCCTTAAATCCCCCTGAGCCCCCAAGGGCTTCAGGTGAAACCCCCTTTGATTGGGGGGTTCAAAGGTAGCAAGGTTGGCCATTGGTCGCCCCCCATGGGCGCCCAGGTCACAAGGTCACTTCCTGTCGGGGTGGCTGGTGCGCACCCCGTATCCGCTGGTCCTGGCCGCTTCAGGGCGCCCAGGACCAGTTCCATCCCCCTGTTGGCACCGCGTGGGTTATGGCGCCGGCCCTTGAGCCTCCCCCACCCTGCGGGTGGATGCGGCGGCCTCTGCAATAACCCTCGCATGTGCCTACTCAGTGGGTCACCCGTCTATACTTACTTGCTGGTGGACATACTGCATACATTCTCCGTATTCCCCCATCAGTCCTAGTCAATAATGTCAGCCAACAATCTCAGCTCTTAGTGGTGGTCATTGTTGGCCGCAGATTTATTAATATCAATAAAGATTATTAATAACAATATTAATAACATACTGGTTGTACAATCTTCATTTGCGAACTTTAACCATCAATCATGCACATCACATTACAGTTTATGACACCTTCCTCTGATACAGGTGTCTGTCTCTCGTGCACTCATCAGTTCGTAAATGGCACTTGTGTACAACCAGTTCTTAATCAGTTTTATTGGTGTTCCAGTAGTTGGTTGGCCACACCCCTTTTTGGGTGTCATGGAGGGGAGCTTCTTTGCCTGGAGTTAGGTCCCCAGCTCGCTACCATTTGCGCCCTGCCGTCCGGCCGGGTCTGGGCCGCGAGTGCCGTCTCCGTCTTTTCCTCCCCTCCTTTGTGCGGCCACGTCACCCTGCCGTGCGGCATTGAAAAGTGAGTGGCCCTCCTCCTACACACCGCCCACCGGTGTGTTTGGTTAGCCAACGATTGTAGGATTTCCGCCACGCCGCAGGGAGGCTCACGTCTTTCTGCGGCTCCCCCCTGCCTCTGGTTCGCGGCTACCCACCCCTCCTTTCCTTTTTTTTTTTTTTTTTTTTTTTTTTATAAGACAACCTGCGGGAGCCATTGCGCCCCACAGGTTATCCCAGAACACCTTCATCCCTTTGTCAGAGAGATGGACCCCACCTTGGGCGTACAGCTCTGGGCAGTCCGGGTGGATGAGGCCGTGCCTGATTGATTCCAGGCCATTGGTGGAGCAGAACTTGTGCATTGCGCTGCTCAATTTTTTTTTTTTTTTTTTTTTTTTTACCTTGCATTATCGACCGCCTTGTGCTTCCTGCTGCTCATCTCCGACCAGACCACCGTCGTTGGACCCAGCCATGTCGCCGCCTCGGTGAGGTCCTTTTGGATGGCCTGCCCCACTGCCTTGCGCCCCAGTCGCGTCAGGTCGTTGCCCCCAAGGTGAATGATCAGGACGTCGGGCAGCCATGGGGTTATCCAGCGTCGGCAGCAGCTGCTCCCATCTCATATACCTTGTTCACCTATCCAGCGGATGTACGTCGCTTTGGGCCCGGTGGCTTGCTGCGCACCGGGTTAGGTTGAGGGACAAAGCACCCTGCCGTGCAGCATCCCAAGGCGGCCGCTCCCTCTCTTTTTTTTTTTTTTTTTTTTAAGATGTGGCCATCTGTATGACTTGTAAGCCCTGGAACGCCACCTGCCCATGGCCTGGATCCTCTCCTCTGGCATGCCATGCTGCGATGCCGAGGCTGCAGCCCCGATCCTGAATGAGTGAGGGGCAAGAAAGCATGAAGGTGGATTACCACTGGTAAAACCTACACCTACCCACACCGGTTAATGGAGTAGGCGGTCAACTGAGGCCGTAATCAGGGTCCACATACCTGTAGTTGTCCCTCCTCTGGTCCATGTTTTGCTGTGTGCGGCTCCCGGGCCGGCGTTTTTTTTTTTTTTTTTTTTTTTTTAAGAAGGGCAGCGCTTGCAAGCATTTTGTTGCTGCCCGGTCCCAGTTGCCCCTTTTTATCGTTACTATCAATAGACCTGTTCGGACAAACAGCTTTGTAAGAGCAGACTGCTTCCCGCCGGGGCGCGTGGACTGAAAATCAATGCAGGTGGTGAGGTCTCGGATGTCCCCCATCAGGGGCTCACGCTCGTGAAGCACTCACGTTCTTGGAGTGCATACCTCAGTCTTTGTATGGGGCCAGCCAGTCCCGGACAAGCCTGCCATATGTAGCATTTTAACCCATCTCAGTAGATATTCGTGTTTTTTTTTTGTTTTTTTTTTTTTTTTTTGATTATGTTGGGAATAAGGGCATTGCAGGTCTGTAAGCGTGGGGATATTCTGCCAGGTGGGGGTAACCTCTCAACGCGTTCTGTGCCCAACAGGATTTGGAACCTGGGTGTTCCCTGAGGGAGTGTAAACGTGGTGCCCATTGCAGCTGTAGGGGGCTCACCCTACTCGGAATCTTTGACGATACTCACAAGTGCTTGATGTGCATTTTTTCCATTAATGCACATGCCCGTCTGTAGATAAATAAAGCGGTGTATGTGCGGGCGTGAGGCAACCCAGACTGCCAAGCAAAATCAAGTTGAGGATGAACTAGGCGCGTGTTGACCTGACAACCTTGGGCGCGGTGGTTTTTGCACCCCTTGCATGGAGCACCCTGGTGCAAATTGTTACTTTGGAGGAGGATTGTAACCTCTGGCCGTTCAGAGGTAAGTTACTTACAGTGTAACCCCACTCAGTCAAGGCTCTCGTTGTTGTGTGACTAGCTCACTCAGGATTTCCTTTTAATTCGTTATTTGCCGGCCTCTGTTCAAAGAGGCATACACAGGACTACGAGTCCCAGAATGCAAAGGAAAATATGGATTTCCCGTTTTTGTGCCATCCGTTTCTTAATTACGTAGCAAGCCAACCCAGTCTGAGACACCTGCCCCGTGGTCCGGGGTACTGAAATGAAGTAGTGCGGTTGCTTTTTTCTTAAATCTTTCCGCTGTGCGCAGTTCATTTATTGTCCATACTGTTAAACACTATGACACAACTGGGGCCGCAGCCACCACTTGCAACTAGTTAACTGGACTTGAAGCGGGCAGAGCACAGATCCAACCGTGCCACGGGTTTCACGTGCGCCTCTGGATCTCCACAAACTTACTAATACAACGGGAACTGTGCTTGTTACAACTCCTCTCCCGCACTAGACCATTTCCTTGTGCACTGAGTACGTGCATCTTTCGCCTATCATTTGTATTTCTCTGTGCACTGCCTGCATCTTAGAAACAAGTTCCTCAGAAACCCTGCATGTAACCCTTTTTATTAGCAGCGCATCCTCTGTACATTGTTTCTAATTGCACGATTTCGCCTGGGTGTGCTACGGGGACACGGTCAATCATCGTCGGTGCGCTTTAATTGTTACGCGCGGTTTGTTTTGCCCTTGCATGCCCAAGGGGGGCATATATTTATTTTGCTCAATGAGACATCTCGGATTGGGATATACTACAGTCACGCTGCAAGGGTTGGCTGATGCCTTCAGTGCTGAATAGGACGTCTCCGATTGGCTGCTGCCAGTGTCCCGAACGAGGCACAGCACTGCAAAATGTCATTAATGCAGGCTCCGCGGAGTCTGCCGCGGCTCGGGGGAGGCCTGGGGGGGGGGTCGGGATGCCGATTGCTTCACGTCCCGCCTCTTGGGCCCGCCCCCTTATCCTAATGGCATTAGCGTGTCCGGGCCAGACTGCGGGTCCTGAAATAACCCTTGCACCTCACAGGCACATTATGAATTGGTGCAACCAACACGCAGGCACATTATGAATTGGTGCAACCAACCTCCGCCGCCAACATATATTGGGCTGAGAATAATTTTAAGTCACATATAGCCTCGCCGGGCGCCCGTTGTATCGCGCGAAGCAACATCCCTTTCCCCTTATTATTATTTTTTATTTTTTTTTATTTTTTTTATTTTTTTTTTTTGTACACGGGGGAAGTCGGCGGGGTGCAACCCTTCTGCCCAATCCCCCCCCAGTATTATCCTGGGCAACTCGCGGATAAAACCCGCCCTTGTGCGGGACGCCTCTGGAGGTTTCGGGGGGGCAAATGCGTACTTTAGTGTGTGCCACCCTGGACCCTTAATTAGGTATGCATTTTCCGTAGCTACGAGCACCCAGGAAGCACATTTGGTAATTCCAGCTCCTAGCTACTACCACTTTGCCGCTAGTCTGATGGCCTTGTCAAATACTACCCGACGCGGGCCATTTGCACTCGCCCGGTCGGCCAGAAACAATTATAACTCCCGTTTACCCGATCACCTGGTAACACCTTGCCCCCCAAGTATACAAAGTATCGTACCAAAGGATTTTCAACACCTCGGTTGTGGCCGACACTACGATCCGCACTACCGAGAAAGCTTTGCCTTGGGCGGGCTGGGCGACGGTGTATTGAAATGGACGCGCTTTTCAACAAACACAGGGGCTACTTTTGGGACTCCGCACGTGTTGCATTCTGCCTGCCTATTGTGCGGTTGGAAGATGGGGCTTTTAACAATTGAATGCATTTTCATGTCAGCAACTTAATCATGCCCCACTGCCGCTAGCGTTTAACCCCTCCTTGCTACTTTACCTCGCCACTACCGCTGCCCTGCTCCGCCTTGTTCGTCGCCGAAGCCGAGATTTTTCTTTCTTCGGTGTCTGGGGAGCCGGGGGGAGTTACTCTGCACTTCGCCGTCGTCTCTTCCGGCGCGCTGCCCACCTCGGAGTCTGGATGCCACCCGTGACAGTTTTCTTCCATCGATGCCTGGGGCGCTGGGGGGGCCGCTCTGCACTTCATCGTCTTCTCTTCCGCTCTCTGGCTATCCTGGTTTCCCTCTCACCGTAGCGGCTCGATGCGCGCTAGTTGGGTGGGCGGGGGAGAAGCGAGGGCGGGTTACCTCTCGTTGCCGTGTTCGACGCCTCAAGCCTCTTGTGCTGACCCAAGGAGATGGGAGTGCGGTCGTCGTGCTGTACCGAGCTTCTCAGTTAGTCCGCGACCTGGAGCTCGCCGACCGGGTCTCGACTTCCTCCACTTCGTCTTCGTCCCGTACCTCGCCGACAGGGTCTCGCCTTTCTTCAGTCGATTCAGTTGCACCGCTCCCCCAGTTCTTCAAACGATGTCGTTGTCGCGCCGCTCTCCCAGCTCCTTCGAAGACGTTGTGCTTCTGCTGGGGAGCGGCGATCCTTAAATCCCCCTGAGCCCCCAAGGGCTTCAGGTGAAACCCCCTTTGATTGGGGGGTTCAAAGGTAGCAAGGTTGGCCATTGGTCGCCCCCCATGGGCGCCCAGGTCACAAGGTCACTTCCTGTCGGGGTGGCTGGTGCGCACCCCGTATCCGCTGGTCCTGGCCGCTTCAGGGCGCCCAGGACCAGTTCCATCCCCCTGTTGGCACCGCGTGGGTTATGGCGCCGGCCCTTGAGCCTCCCCCACCCTGCGGGTGGATGCGGCGGCCTCTGCAATAGCAACGAGAGCAACACGTTCTGTCCCTGTCAAGGCTAGTAATTACTTGTTAAACACACAGGAGCAGAACAATGCTAATTTCCAAAGCCCCTCTCAGAACTTTCCTGCTAGGTTTTTAGTTTTCCATCGCAGGTAAGTACTACACGGGAAAAGAGGAGTGAGACAGAGAAGAGACAGCTCCAAAGCACTCTGCCTGTTCTGCTCCGTCTTCTTCTTATTATAATTTATAACAGTGCTGTAAACATACGTACATTTCAGTAAATTACTCTAAAGATGTATTTACTTACTTCTCTATTTATAATAGGATAACTTATCTTACCAGGGTTCTTTGTTAGCCTACTTCTCTTCTGTTACTTCTCTTATATTGTAGCATTACCCTTGAAGAGAAGATTTTCACCCAGTTCTTATTTCTTTCTTTCTCTTGCATGTTTTCAGTTTTCTATCCTGACTTGTTTTAAGAATTGTAGTGAATCTTCAGTGGGGTTCCTATTGCGAGTGCTCAGGCTTCCTTCCTACTCGAGTGGTATGAATTACACTGATTACTCAGTAATGAAAGCTTTTATTGAATTGTCCGGCTCCCTCACTTTTGGGATTTGAAGAGCTTTTAGCTAAGGTTTACACTGCATGTTTAGGGAGTTGCGCACGCGTTCACCCAAGCAAGCGTGTTGAGTGTCAAGCAATTCGGAAAACCTTTTCTGAACAGGTTGGACTAAGGAAACTCTGAAATGCAACTAGCGAAGAAACCAAACTGCTACCTTGGATTACTGGCTCGCTCTTCCAAATGCTTCTGTCACACTGCGAGGACAATTCGCCCGGCTGCACTAGGGATATTATTCAACAGGTGCTCTATCTGCTAATGTGAGTGGCTTTTATCATGACATAGCATCTTTTAATTACCGACTGTGGATTCTCTTGGCGACTCACAAGCTTGCGCCAAACTTATCAACTGACCTTAAACCTGCAGGGGAATTAGACCGTCGAAAGCTAAACGCTATTTCTTCAACGAAACTACCATGAATGAACTTCCACGACGCTCGAGGAACCAGGTGCTTTTCAGGCAGAATCTTTGATGAAGTGCTCTGTGGAACGTTACCGCGTGCTTCACCAGACTGTGTTTAGCAAGAAGGACTAGACTGCTGAACAGCGGAATGCTGTTGCAGTGTTAGGATGTTGGCGGCAATGCTCGAATTCCTGAGATGCCAACTTGCTCGCCAACCAGGGCCGGACTGGGAACCAAAACCGGCCCTGGCAAAGTGCTCGGCCGGCCCCCCCTCAGGGGGGGGGCGGGCGAACCCTTTGCCAGGGCCGCTTTTCGGCCGATTTTGTTACAGGGCCGATTTTGCAGCTATGCTGCAAAAACGGCTCTGTAACAAAAACGGCCCCCAGGGCCCAAAACCGGCCCCCACCCTTGCGGTCGACCGGGGGATTGCCCGGTGCCCGCAATGGCCAGTCCGGGCCTGTCCCCAACACAAGGGACCAGGTGCTTTTAGGTGGTTTTGAAGAGAGGAAATCATGGCCACAGACAAATGGGGAGTAGGAATCCTACCGTGTGTCCTGACAGTCCCCCACCCAGCCCCAGATTGCAGGCCATCATGATGTCTCTGCAGGCAGAGCTTCAGCACAGAAGTGCAATCAATCGCTGCTCACACTGAGACTGATTTTATGCCACCAGAGCATTAGCAAGGCTGGCAAACGGCCAGTGGTCTCAAGCACGGTGGCAAGTATAGCAACTGATGGCTTAGGGGTCGCAGTTGTGACCCATGGAGACCCCTTATTGATGTCCATGGGTAACAGGAGGCCAGTCACTTGACTTTTGGAGAGCAAAATCACTAGGTGCCAGCAGGAGTCAGTTGTCTTTGAGTCTTTGTTAGACCTGGCATCTTTTGGCGTGTTTCCCCTTTTTGCTTTCTGCCCTTCTGGTTGTAACGGAACATTGGACTTCGTTTTGCTGATTTAGTGCCTCTGCACACTTTCTCACTGCTGTTCAGTGTTAAAGTGCAAGTGCTCCTACTGTAAATTGTGTTTATGGAGTGGTGTTTCCATGTTTAGCTTAATTGATTTACTACTAAGTCCCTAGTATCGTGAACTGTGTGTGCCCACGGCCTGAAAATCAAATGCTGCTAGTGGGCCCACAGCACTTATTGTGCCGCTCACACAAGCAGCCTTTCAAAGGTGTCTCAGACATGCCACTGCAGTGTCTGCGCACAGTTCTTACTGCCATGTCGACTTGGCAAGTGCCAGAACTTGCTAGGCCCTAACCTTCCCCTTTCTTACATGTAAGGCACCCCTCACGTAGGCCCAATGTACCCCTCTGGGCAGGATGCAGTGTATGTGAAAGGTAGGATATGTCCTGGTGTGTGTGTGACATGTCTTGATAGTAAAATACTGTCAATTTTGTTGTTTCACTAATGCAAGACTTTCTGTCCCATAGGCTAACATTGGAGTTGCTTTGTAACATCTTACAATTATAACTTTTCATTAGGACAAAATGGAGCTTAGGCTCTCTAAGCTCAGAATTTAATAACATATATTTTAGTAATGATGTTTTTTAATTGTGTGTTTGAAAATGCCACATTTTGAAAGTGGGCATTTTCTTTCTCAGATGTGGGTCCCTTGCTCACTTTGCTACTGGATTTAAGCTAGCCTGGCTGATGAGGGATGTTAGCCCGAAACTGGTCCCAGGATGCTTGTTTCCAATCCAGGGAAGAGTTGGCTTAGCATTTCGGGCTGGACTGTTCCCATGAGGCACATGGTCAAAAATGATTTGCATATAGCTGTGTCTCAACTGGGGTGTAGAAGTGAGCTGAAGAATGATGATGAATTCAACCCAGATCTGTGACTGGGGGTGAGTGTTTGAAAAGTTTCAGCGCTCCATCCATCATCTCCTTGTATTTGCTTTGTTTGCCCTAAGTTGGCAGGGTATGTCCAGACGTGGGTCCCTTGCTCTCTTTGCCACGGGATTCAAGCTAGTCTGGCTGATGAGGGCTGTTAGCCCGAAACCCTTTCCAGGATGCTTGTTTCCGGTCCAGGGAAGGCATGGCTTAGCAGTTCGGGTTGGACTGTTCCCATGAGGCACTGGGTCAAAAGTGGTTTGCATATAGCTGTGTCTGAACTGGAGTGGCGAAGTGAGCTACAGAACGATGATGGATTAAACCCAGATCTGTGACTGGGGGTGAGTGTTTGAAAAGTTTCAGCGCTCCATCCATCATCTCCTTGTATTTGCTTTGTTTGCCCTAAGTTGGCAGGGTATGTCCAGACGTGGGTCCCTTGCTCTCTTTGCCACGGGATTCAAGCTAGTCTGACTGACGAGGGCTGTTAGCCTGAAACTGGTCCCAGGATGCTTGCTTCCAGTCCAAGGAAGACATGGCTTGGCAGTTCGGGCTGGTCTGTTCCCATGAGGCACAGAGTCAAGACTGATTTGCATATCGCTGTGTCTGAACTTGGGTAGCGAAGTGAGCTAAAGAATGATGATGGATTCAACCCAGATCTGTGACTGGGGGTGTATTATGGGGAAAAAACTGAATCCATCTAGTCAAGTTTAGATCTTGGACTTAATCTTGCTTTAATTGTGCTGGATTTTTCAGTGGCTCTTGATGGTGTTTTACATGAAATCGTGCTTAAAAGGCCAGAACCGGTTGGAGTGGGGGTATGGCTCTGAATTTGCTGGCCTCTTTTTTAGAACAGCGAAAGCAAACTGTATGGCTGAAACTTTTTTCACTCTGAAAAGAAATCATTAAAATACGGGGAACCACAGGACTCTTCACTGAGCCCTACTTGTTATATTCCATAAACGTACCCAAATGTAGCTTCGGTAACAGAGGAACCTTTCACCTATACTCTCCCCTACATTACACACATAACGGTTCTTGGGGACTGGCCTTTTACCTAGATATAACAGTGCACACAGAAGGCAGGATTTTCCCTAGTAAAAGCTTCATATATTATGCATGAGGATTATTGGAAACTCAGCAGGAGTACCATCTCCTGTATAATAACTATGTATAAAATGAATTCCAGACATAATCCTAAGTCCGATAAATGACACAGACAGGTAGAACCCCCGGGGAGACCTTTGGGTATATAAACATCACATCAGTATTTCCCTGCCATCACACTGATGCGAGACGCTGTGGTTCCTGCATGAAGATAGTCCAGCTCGCAGTGGTCTAACATCCCTTGCTGGGTGTCCAACTCGAGACTAAGAAGGGGTCCCACAGTTCCTCACTTCAGGTAATGGGGTTGACTCATCCTAGAGGGATTCTTGGCTTAACACCTACATAAAGCTAGGTACATTTAGGTACACCTAGTTAGGGTAGTATCCTAGGAGTACGCATTTTATTGTATTGTATTTTATATACTTGCATTTATTCATGGTTATAGCAAAATGGTAGAAATCTACCATCATTTTACTTTCTTAGTGCTTCTAATCATTTATATCTGTTACTGTCTACGGGTTGTTTCAGCACACCTATTTTACACTAGAATAAAGACTGTTCAATAAATACTTATTGACAAACGTCCATACTGTTTATTCTGTGTATCTCTCTGAGACTTGGTGAGCACGAGTGACTGAGCAAAAAGTAGCACACTGTTTCCACGGTTCTGAGGGATCAGGGTTGTCATGTTTGATAGTTGCCAAGAACTGTTTTCTCCCTGGTAAGAGGAGCTTCTAGTGGCACTGTGAGCTAGCTGGTACACAGGCCAACATACCCGGTGGGGTGTCTAGAATCAGTCTGATAACAATCCTACAGTGCATGTAGTCTAAACGCATGGATCCTATATAGGGGTTATAGGAACTACACAACATGGTGCCCAACATCGGTTGGCTACTTATTTAACAGTGAAATGTGAGTAGTTCAGTCATGCTTTTCTTAGAGACCCCTACTCACATTTCCCAAAAGATGTCTGGAGTGGGAGGGTACAAAAATCCGCTGCTGCTGAGTAGGCAAAAATCCTATGTATTGGCTGTTGGTTAATCATGCTTGAAGATTGCTCGAATTTGTGCCTAATACCTTATCTGAACCCTTGGAAAACACTTTTTACTTAAACAATGACTTAATTAGTGGATAACGCTGTCCATGAGCTACATCTCTTAGCCGAAGAAAAAGATGCAGATGCAATACAAATTACGGAAAATGTTAGAAATGCCATCACCCTAAAACTAGCTTCATATGGTTTATCAGCTAGAGCTGGGCTAGTAACCTTTGTGATTGAGGCACATAAATCATTTAGAACAGAGGTATTCTATTAATGGGTTACATTCCCACAGGAAAATGCACTAACAAAAACATTTCATTACTACTCAGAAGATGACATACCGAACGAATATTGTCCATACGAGGAGATTGAAGTTCCTCTCACTTACCATGTATATTGCTTTAAAGACGCCCTACCCCATACAAGAAAAAAAGTAAGGCTTGGTCTCCTTGGATGAGACAGAGCAAGATGGTCAGTATCAGCGGCCTAAACACCACATCCTGACATTGAAACAATGCCAGCAGGAGACTTACTTACACTTCGTGAAGAATTAATAAAACTTTACAGAAATATGACATAGTTTGTGATGAGGACAGTCACCGTTCAGCTAGCAACAGATACACCAATAGTCCGACTCAAACATCAACAACTAAAATTACACCACAAACATTACACGCAGTAATGGGTAAAATGGCCACTAAACATGAATAGATGCCATTCTGGGTGGCTCAAAAAATAACACAGCTAGAGGCAGTAGTTCCAAATACCAGCCAACATGAAAAACACAGAATGTTGACAATTTGCTTGCCCAAAGGGATAAACCCCAGATAGAGGATTGTACCTCTTGGGGTACAGTTTTCCCTGGCATATATACCAGGACTTAAGGTATCCCATCATTAGAAGTAATATCAGATATATTAAGACAAATACAGAACAGGTATGGATCAGAACCTGCTCTAAACCTAGAGATGAAATTACCAGGTAATTTTGTCTAGGTATTGGCTATTATATTAGCAAATATTAATGGGGAAGCAGCATAGATAGAAATACGCCAACGCATGAGGGCGTTCACTACTTTACAACAGAAACATGAATTACCTAAAATAATTAAAACAGCATATGCAGAATTAGGATAGAGACAGTTTGGGGGCTAGAGCAATAAAACCTCAACTCATGGGTGGTCCTGAAAAGGATAACACAAAGCAAGCACCTGCTTCTTCCAAGTAGAAATGGGATAATAATGAACAACAAAAGAATAAAGACTATCGTTCTCAATCCAGAGGTAGGTCTCCTCAAAAGGAGCCCTCCGAAAGGAGGTATAACCATAGGATTAGGGACAACATTAGAATGCCTGACAGGTATCAGGACACTGATACATGTTCCTCTCGTTTCCTTTCAGGGTTCATCGAAAAACTCAGAGAGGGAAGGACAGTCAGAACACAGACAGGAAGAGCATTCAAAGTCCAGAGACACACAACGCACTTCAGACTACCCTTCCAAAGATGAAGAAAAGCCTAAATCAAAACCTCAATTCAAAAAGAAGAAAGTAGCAGGTCTCAAAGTTAGACATGCCCAGAATTCTGAGCACTCAACTACTGAAAGGGGAATGGGCTCTGACGATGCTAGACAGTGTAGCAGAAGTAACAATAGCTCACCAGAACCTGATGGAATTTCTGGTGACAGCGGAGTTGAGTAAACATATCATGGTGGAAACGCCTGATACTAGGGTAAGCGTCCGACATAGGTTACAGGAAATAACACTCCAAATGGAGGGGGACAAGCCCAGAAAAATGAAAGGTCTCTTTTGGGAGAACCTCACTTTTGGCTATGATAATCTTTTAGCTGAAAGAGATTGGCCACCTACTATTGTTATGGATTGCCCAAAGGGACACATACGCACTGGAGTGGGCGGTAGCCTTTCCTCCAGCACTATATGGCAACCATGTTGGATGGGATGAAGTTTCAACCTACCACGTGATACCATTAAAATCTACTCCAAGTCCACAGAGACAGTATCCAATTAAGCAAGAAGCTAAAAAAACAGGCCAGGGTGATCTTAGATCAACTTGAATACCAGGGGGTAATTGAAAGATGCACCACTTCAATGAATAGTCCTTTATTTCCGGTAGTGAAAAGATACAACTCATATTGTCTAGTTTTAGATTACTGACATCTTAACTCATGCACAAAAGCTTTTGCAGTACAAAACGCACATAGTGCCGCACTGATGAATCACATAGCTCTATTACTGGCACTGATAAATACGGATCAATAACTCCCCACACTATTCGTGTGTGATTCCTTTTACTGTGTACAGTCATACAATTAATATCTTCACTACTGGGTTCAGAATGGGTTTAAGTACTTAAAGGTTGGCACAATAAAGCATAAAATGCTATGGGAACCGGTAGCTGAGTTGAAAAACGAACTACCAAGAGCTCATGTGATACACACACTGAGTCATCAACGTGATGGCGTTCCCGTTTAAGGGAATTAATTTGCTGAAGACGCTGCAAAAGGGGCTGTACGTACACCATCCATAGCTGCAATCACTTGTTCAGAAACGAGAATAGACAGAGACATTATGGCTGCTGTCGTTGCTACACACAATAACTTGTCTGTACCGAAAATATTTCCACTCAAGTACTCCTACAAGTTAGATGAAAATTTTTTTCCATTTGCTCAGATTCCTGGAGTGGGGGATAGAGTGATACCAAACATGGATCGCAGATTAGGCTTAATATTAGCTGCACCCAAGGGTTTGGGGTCTGCACATGCAGGAGTTATGGCAACAGTTTCTTTACTGAAACAACGCTATTGCTGGCCAGAGTTAACAATGCAGATCAAAGACAATGTGTTAAAATACGACATCTGTCAACAGATGAAGGGCTCCAGCATAACACATCCAGCGCAGACACCATTAATAATATCAGACAGTCCACTCGTGTGTGTCTATTTGGACCACTGCGGCCCCTTACAATCTGATGGGGCTTACAAATACATTATGGTTGCAGTGGATTCCTGCTCAAGATTCCTATGGGTATGGCCTGAACGCTTGGCTGATGCTCAAACTGTTATCAAAGATTTGCAAGTCTTTATAGGGACATGCACAGTTGGCATATTACATTCTGACCGTGGCCCCGTGTTTACTCTAGGGCTTACAAGGAAGCCATGGGAAGTTTGGGTGTTGCACTGCGGTACTCCTCTCCGTACCATCCAGAGTGAAATTTGATTGTGGAAAGGAAGAAACAGGACTTAAAGCAATCATTAAGAGCTAGAGTATTATGCACGGGTGGTAGTTGGGTCAATCATTAAATGGGGTACAGAGGGAATTGAACAACAAGCCAAGAAGTTCTCTAGGGGGTGAGGTTCTTTTTTGGATGAGAATATGGATACCTGATCTCAATTGTGAAGGCACAGTGGTGAATGAAAAACCTTTTGACATCAATAAACGTTTTGACGTTTTACAGGATCTGAATGAACCCAGGGCACTACAGAGCAATGTGCAAGTAAAGCGGAACGCCACTGGGGAAGACAAGTCAGTAACGGCAAGACCTGTCTGGGTCCCTAAAATCGGGGATCTGTTCAGAGAAAATATAGTGGACGGAAATAATTTTGGCCTTCATAGAGAAAGCCTGTACCTGTCTTGGCAGTCGAAGGAAAAAGAACTGTACTTCTGCAACCTCTTGCTGGAAAGAAGGAGAAAAGATTTGGCTCCATTGATCTGCTAAAACCACACTGTGTGGCCGATAGTGAATAGTAGGCCTTATTGGCTCCTGGGCAGCTGATTCCCTCCTTTTGCTACCATACAGGAAGTTCAGACTGAAAGGCTCATCACGTTCGAAGAGTCTCCCATACGGAATGATGGACCATGCAATAATACCATGGAACTCGTTCCTCTTGAAACAGAAAATCAAAATCAAAATGAAAGACAAATTTCAATTCGACCTAACACTGATATCTACGTAAACATGCCTCAACAGGAGGTATCTACAAGTTCAACAAAACCTGCTGAGCTACCAAAAATAGATCGAACTGCATTTGGCTATTTCATTGACTTCGATACCTTTTCTTTTGATCCAAGTGAACCCGAAACAACGCCAGCCCCGCTATCTCGTCAACAACAAGTCAAAGACTTCTTCACTTTACTTAAAAAGACATACCTTGTGTCAACTTGGCTAGAACTTTAAATGATCACCGGGATACTTTTCTTTTTTTTCTGGATAGGCTTAGTAACTGTTTTCTGCTTATTTATTAATGGAACTTATCTGCGCCAAAGCTCTACAGCATCGAAAGTGAATTTGATCTTAAATCCTCATGATTCGTCACATCATGAACAAAGAGACTTGTCATCAGTGAACATTACAGCAGTTCCTATACCTGTAGGTATAGTGTGGGACAAGGTTGATTATGATATATCTGGTCCAACCAAACTTTTAAAAATACCTAATTTATTTAAAATTTCCTTAAATTATATCATTACCTCCGTTACATTTTCCGATGATTGGGATTTTGAAATTGTGAACAATATGTTGTATGATTTAGAACAATCTGCCCCATTTTCTAGCAATGAAATGTTTGAAGACACATCAGAATTTAACACAATGTATTCTTATCAACATTATGGTCATCATTTTCTAAACAAATCCACTTTTCACATATCACCAATGGGAACATTGCCGTACACCACCAAAAAGTAGTTCAAAAACATTTGCCCAAAAGTTTTCATATTTTTCAAGGTTTAATGTTTTAGACCTGACCTCATAGTACTATAAGGTTGCACCGACATCCTCACACAGAAAAATATGCTGACTAACACCAAAGAGATTTACTCTGCTTTCTTTGTTACACAACTGTCTGAACAGGGTTTCGACTTATGGAAAGACACTATAGGCTTACAATCAGTCTGGGGTTTCAGAGACTGGCAAGTCCAGGGAACAGAAGCGCTAGTTAGAGCATGCCTTAATCCACAGCACATGATATTTCTAAACGATACTGTGCAACAGACTTCCTGTCTTGGGATAGCCAAGAACAAGGATTTGAACACACCTCGGATTCCAATACCCTCACAGGCCGAAGGTAATTTTACATCAATGAAAGGAGCTATATTAGGTTACATTTTACAATGCAATAAATGAGACACCAATTGGAAGGGATGGTTGGTTTGGCCCACAGACACAAACAGATGTCAAGGAAGATTCAGGGGTACCACCAAAGGGTTTATTATCTACAGGTCAGACCCATGCTATGTACAAAGAGAACATTCAGGGGAGGTAACAAGATGCAGTGTTGGGAACTTATGCCTCGAATGGCTAAAGATCTCAACACTACCACAGGTGAAATAACACTTATCCTTACTTTCAGAGGATGTGGATGTACAGTATTTTTTATTAGGTCCCAGAAAGCAACATTAAAAACGTTTCTTATATGCTGTCTACAACGAAATCAGGAAAATCTCCCAACAAGAAGTAGCTGAGAGACTTCGAGAAATAGATAGGATTAACCTAGAGAAGGCGATAGCCATGGTTGACAATCGTATGACTACGTTAACATCCAGGATTTATTCACTGGGTAACATTGTATCTTCTTCTATTGATGTACTTGAACAAGATTTGTCCATATTACAGTACATAATAATGAATGGTTGACAGCGAGGGAAGACGCCGATACAACGCCACCTCTTTCGTGTCCTCGAGCGGGAGAATGCTAAAAGTTAGCGAGACCCTGGGAACCTGGTAAAAGGCTCGCAGATCCCCTCTATATACAGTTAAGCGCTACTGACCCACAGATAGTTTTTTCTACTACTGAAAACTAAGATTCTGCAGGAACTTTGTAGCACACGTAATTTATACTCCAACCAGTTAGTTAGGCCCCTGACGAAGGGGTACAAACCCCGAAATGCATTGGGTTGTATATATAACTGTGTTGTGTATCAATTGATCAGTGAAAAATGTATGATAAAAGGCACTAATTGTGTACTGTTAATGTAATCACAATGAATTATACTTTATTTGTTTGAATTCGAAATGAAATAAGTTACAAAACATTTTTGAATTAAAATTACGCCAATTGTGAAAATTTGAAAGATTTATCTTTTAGTTAGTGCGCACTCGAGTCCATGTGATCTAGTGATCCCTGGCTATATACACATATTACAGTACAGGCAATCATAATTACGTTCTTTTATGTTATTCAGCTGAACGCTACAATCATTGCGCGCAGGTTATGTGCCATGGCATTTTATCAACAGCTCGTCACTGTTTTCTGCATACAATCTAATGGAAAAAGCAGATGAAAATGGCACAGAATGGAGCAAGATATGCAATGCTAGGTATTGAAAAACTGGACAGATTACCTTTTACTGTGGCTAAATCACCATCCACAGAGCGGTTGATCCATGGACATATAACATTACCAGTCACAACTTTCCAGTTTCAGTACTGCCTAGAACAACTACAGGCAGGCAGATATGAAGAAATGGGTAAGGAATTCATCTAAGAATCTTGCGTACAGATTTCGATACAGGAGCGGGGATCTAGAAGTGCTTCTAAGCGGTAAAAACTGTGAGAACGCTTTAAGTGGATCTCTCATATGCCAGGATATTATGCTGCACGGGGCCTGCAATGGTACAGTAGCGAACCTATCCTGTCACTTGAGAACTACCCCAGCAGCAACGATTACCCCGGTATTCAAGCTACTTTCAAATGGGAGTTACTTGATGCTGAAGGATCAAGGTTGTTGTGGGATGCTTCTGGGTATCGCATATCTCGTCACCGTGAGCTCCAGTGTTATTTGCTGTATGCAAGTATTGTTTCCATTGACACACGTAGTCAGGGAGGCACCGCTATGGCCTTTGTTGAATGTTTCCCTTATATGGTTTAATACTCTGAGCAGAATGAAAGCCATGCCTCTGCAGAAAACCGTGCCCTTAACCTTCACCTTGGAGAATTTTGATCTCCAAATTGCAAGGTCCTCAGCTGAGATACAGGCAATCATACATACGAACTGCCCCTTTCATTTCACAGAAATGGTAAATGGCATCTTAAACATGTCTGATACGACAGGTATAGTCCACCTATTTAAGACCGTAGGTTCTGGACTGTTAAGCACCTTTCAGCCGGTTCTCGGAGTTATACCAAACTTTATGCACTCCGTACTTGGAAGCATTTTTGGAGGACTTCCGCTAATCCTGTTTCTAATAGCAGGCATCCTTCCTGGTTGTAGTTTTTCTGCTACGCAATGGGCGTCCCAGTCACCAAGGAGATGAACACAGCACTCCTGGAACGTAAATACCATGATCGTATGGTACAACATCTGGGCACACCTCGCCTACAGAACTAAGCGCTTCTTGATTCCTGTCATTTAGACCAGTCTTGATGGACTGCATTCTGTCTGTTCTCTGATGCCTGTTCTGCGGAGAGGAATGTATGTTGGATCCCCTGGCTGACAATTCCATCAGTTGCGCAACCAGACATTGATGTTTTACTGGGCCCGATAACAGCCCATGTTCTGTAGTGTCCCCAGCGTATTCCTATATTGATGGTGGCATTCTTAGAGCCTCTGACAAAAAAGTGTGAGGCTAGAAGAACTCTAGTCCCATCCCTCAGTTGGCACACACATTCACGATGTTTCTTTCATGAAAGAAAACTACTTCCATTCAATGTTCATTTCACTTCTTTGGGTTTATTTAATGTTCATTTTGTGAAGTATATTTCATTTTTTTCTTCAAACTCAGAAAAATCAATTTAAGGATCGGGCATGATTATTTTCCACATATCCAATGCATTTCGAGCATTGTTGGCATGCTCTTCATCAGGGAAATAGACACTAGGAGCAATAATATATACAAATAATTATTAGCGGTAATCGAATTAACTGTTGCAAAACATCCAGTTATTATGCAGTATACATTTCTAAATGCATGGTCACAGTTCAGGGACTTGTTTAACTGATGTCCGATAACTAATACGGTGATACATTACATGCGCACTATATATATACATGAGTAACTTTGAATCAAATGAAAAATGGGTTAAAAACGCAATAGTTTGCTTACATGCCCTTCGTTGTGTAATGTCTTGGGAATCTGTAATAAATGGGTAGACGAAAAAGGATTTGTCAATGCCAGTGGGCAAAGCGGTAATCCGTGGTTTTTTTTTGGGTTTAAGCGGTGATAGACACTGACCTGTTTGGTAACGGGTAGAAAGAAGCTATCCGGGAATATTCTCCAAAAGACGCCGGCGAAGCAATAGCTTCCCGCGTTTCTTAAATTCAAAACATTGGGTGTCACATGGTTTGGCCCGTGGGTAAAGATGGAAAACAGACTATGCGGGTCATGGTTGAGGTCTGTGTCGTAAATAGACATATCTTCGTGTAATTACAGAGTGTCTTCAAGGTCGGGTATTCCACAGGTTACGAACTAAAAAATTAAAATCTGGACTACAAAGGGTGAAGTCAAAGAAAATAAAAATGGAAATGAAAAAAACGTGAGAGTTGGAAGATCTTGGTATTGAACTGGGTGTGCATGGCTTAGGGTGATGCCTGTGCTGCTATGTTCGCTATGGCGGAACTAAGGCTAAAACGACTACCTGAAGGTACATAGTGTCAAAGTGAGGGTATGCACAATAACAACAAGGTCAATGCAAAGAGCAAATTAGTTATAAGTAACATGAAAATTCAATTCTTTCATTAATCCCCATGGGATTCTGGGTGGATAGTTTATGGATCCAATAATTCTCAAGTTTTAAGAGGAATTTGTTATTGTCTCTCCCTTCTTGTTTTTGTATTGTCTCAAGTACAATAAATTTCATTTGAGAAACATTATGTTGTTTTTCTGTGAAATGAGCAGACAATGCTGACTTCGTGTTTTTAAGTCTGATATTAGACTTATGTTCTGTGAGGCGTATCTTAATGCGGCGCTCAGTTTTGCCTACATACATTTTCCCACAAGGGCATTTTATGCCATATATCAGGTTGTTGGTGCCCTTAACCTTCACCTTGGAGAATTTTGATCTCCAAATTGCAAGGTCCTCAGCTGAGATACAGGCAATCATACATACGAACTGCCCCTTTCATTTCACAGAAATGGTAAATGGCATCTTAAACATGTCTGATACGACAGGTATAGTCCACCTATTTAAGACCGTAGGTTCTGGACTGTTAAGCACCTTTCAGCCGGTTCTCGGAGTTATACCAAACTTTATGCACTCCGTACTTGGAAGCATTTTTGGAGGACTTCCGCTAATCCTGTTTCTAATAGCAGGCATCCTTCCTGGTTGTAGTTTTTCTGCTACGCAATGGGCGTCCCAGTCACCAAGGAGATGAACACAGCACTCCTGGAACGTAAATACCATGATCGTATGGTACAACATCTGGGTACACCTCGCCTACAGAACTAAGCGCTTCTTGATTCCTGTCATTTAGACCAGTCTTGATGGACTGCATTCTGTCTGTTCTCTGATGCCTGTTCTGCGGAGAGGAATGTATGTTGGATCCCCTGGCTGACAATTCCATCAGTTGCGCAACCAGACATTGATGTTTTACTGGGCCCGATAACAGCCCATGTTCTGTAGTGTCCCCAGCGTATTCCTATATTGATGGTGGCATTCTTAGAGCCTCCACAGGAAGTCTCTACTCCTGCTGGAATAGATACCGGCTCCTCCACTGACACCCAGGCCTTGGATGGCACACAGGCTGCCCCAGCATCGGCTGCAGGCCGCATGAACAATAATCTGCACTCAATTGACATGATCTGCGATGGATTACAAGGGTTGTCATCTGTGAAGGCAGGCAACAGCAATGTTGAATCTACCAGCCAGGACACATAAACATTTGGCTTTTCGTGTGCTGGGAAAAATTCAGCCTTTTCTTTTTTTTAAACAAAACTTAAAAGTGAAACTTTTTATGACCTGCATGGCTTTCCAGTGCTTGTAGTTGTTCAAAATATATATACAGACACATTAGGGATATTGCTTGAGTGAACATTCTTTCTTTTACAAATTTTAGAATTTTTAAACTTTTTTTAGCAAAACTATTGTTTTACTATAGTTGTTGGCGTACCAAAACCTAGATAGTCTAGTAGTACATTAGAATTTAACAATATCATCCAGTCGCATGAGGAGTGGGTGTTATATTCCATATAGGTACCCCAATGTAGGCTCGGGTAACATTGTAACCTTTCACCCATACTTTACCCTACATTACACACATAACTGTTCATGGGTACTGACCTTTTACGTAGATACGACACTGCACACAGAATGCTGGATTTTCACTGGTAAAAGCCTCCTACATTATGCATGATGATTCTTGGAAACTCAGCAGGACTACCATCTCCTGTTTAGTAACTATGTATAAAGTTCATTCCCAACGTCATGCTAAGTCCAACAAATGACACAGCAATGTAGAACCCCCGGGGAGACCTTTGGGTATATAAACATCACATGTTGCTGAAACAGGGAGAGGAGATCAGGATCTCCCCGCCGACACACTGAAGTGAGACGCTGATGTTCCTGCATGCAGATACTCCAGCTCTCAGTGGTCTAACATCCCTTGCGGTGTGTCCAACTCGAGACCAAGACGGGGTCCACAGTATCTCACTTTAGATAATGGGGTGGACTTTATCCTAGAGAGATACTTGGCTTAACAGCTACATAATGCTAGGTACATTTATTTACATCTAGTTAGGGTAGCATCTTAGGAGTATGCATTTTATTATCATATGTTTTATATACTTGCCTGTATTAATGGTTATAGCAAAATGGTAGAAATCTACTATCATTGTACTTTCTTAGTGCTTCTAATCATTTATATCTGTTACTGTCTAATGGTTGTTTCAGCACACCTATTTTACACTAGAATAACGACTGTTCAGTAAATACCGATGGAAAAACGTCCATACCGTATATTCTGTCTATCTCTCTGAGACAAAGTGAACATGAGTGACTGAGCGAAAAGTAGTACACTGTTTCCACGGTCCTGAGGGATCAGGGTTGTCATGTTCGATAGTTGCCAAGAAATAGTCTACCCTGGTAAGAAGAGTGTCTAGTGGCACTGTGAGCAAGCTGGTACACATGCCAACATACCCGGTGAGGGTGTCTAGAATCAGTCTGACACCAATCCTACAGTGTATGTTGTCTAAACATGCAGATCCTATATAGGGTTTATAGGTACTACACAACAAATTATCTTTGATAACTATATGGCACCCCTGTCATCTCTAGTAGAATCATTTTGTACTAAAATGATCTCATATGTGGACAATACACAGCTGCTGCTGTCTTAATAGTGTGACTTATTCACTGCTAAACACATTTCCACATCCTGTTTAGTAGCAGTGATGGACTGGCTCAGAGCTAATCTCTCACAGTGCAACCTGGACAAAACAGAAATACTGCTGTTTGGCCATGACACCATCTGGGCGGGACAGGCACCTAACCAAGCCATGGTGCTGCAGCTGCTCCACCCCCAACACATGTAGCTAGGAACCTGGGTGTACTGTTAGATACTCAGCTCTTTTTTAAAGCCCAGATAGCAGCAGCGGTGAAATACTGACTTTGGATCTTAAGAATGCTAAAGAAATTCCTGGACTTCCTGCCATGGGAGACATGGATAACAGTGGTGAGAGCGCTGACTTTGTCCATATTTGACTATGTCAAGGTACTCTACTTAGGTATTCCCGACTATCTGGTGGACCACCTGCAGGTGGTGCTGAACACAGCAATATGCCTGCTGTCTGTTCAAACTGTCTAAATGTTCCCCTGTGTCCCACTTTCAGAAGCAACTGCACTGGTTGCGGTTCTGCACATTGTGCTTTGTCCAATACAGGTCCCAAATATCTCAGAGGATCATTGAATACACCCTGACCAGGGCCCTACATTCCAGTAATATGCGGATATTTATTCTACCTCATCTTTGAAGAAAGCAACGAGGGGGTGCCTCATTTTTGGTATTTATTGCCAAAATGTGGAACCAGCCACAGCTTCAATTATGGGCCCTCACGGATTAAGCGAGCTTTCGTAAAGCCTTGAAAACCCACCTGTTTAAGTTATAAGTTTGGCTCTCTGTCCATTTTTTCTGCCATAGTGCTGGGACACTTATTGAGTAGCTGCGCGCTATATAAATCCAATCATTCATTCATAGGCAAGATCTATTGGCTTTGTCAATACTTATGTGCTCCTCACCACTTTCTCCTGACTGAGCTCCGACTCTCAAAAGAGTTTTACTGTTCCATGTTTCTGAAATCACAACAGGATGAGACCCTCAAATGGATTTTATTGCCAACAGTGTGAAACTGTCATCCAACATAAATAAACTTACTTGACCCATGTGCATGCCTGTGACAAAAAAGTTAGCAACTGATATTTTGTCAGCACATGAGAATTACTACAATAAAGAGTCTGTCTGGTTGGTGGATTACTTGGTGAATTAATTCTAAACCTATTAGAGGAGCAGAAGGTGTTTCTGAGTGGTGACCCTGCAAAAGTTAGTGAACTCTCTCAAACTCAGACTTGGTGAGCAATCACATTTGCAAGTTATTTCACACCCTGTAAAGGAATATAAAGCCACGTCAGTAAACAATAAGTGCCTGTTAAGGATGTGTGAGAGAAGGATGGGCTCCAATATCTCATGGTGGTGTAAGAGAACTGTTTTCTCCATCGTACTTGTATACTTTTCCACCTCAATGACTCACGTACTCTAGTGGTGTATATTTGAGGGACTGAGTTCACGGTTTCCGTGGCTACTTCGATACCATTTTGTAAATCTCTCAAAATGCATCAACCTATGCAAACCATAAGCATGGTCAAGAGTTAATCTAAAAAGAGATAATCTTAGAACGCCATAGTTTTCTTCTAATTTAACACGTGTATGAATAATTGCTTGCTTGCATAGTGTCGATATTACATTTAAAGTGCAGTCCCAGATAGCATGCAGGTCAATGCCACAACTCAGTGGGCCATATTATCCAGAACGGGCGATAACATTATTGCCGCTTTAGCGACAGGAAACTGCTGCTACAGTGGGAATAAGGGGCTTGATAATATGCCCTAGAGAATTCCAATAGAAGCCCAGCTTCGGGTGGGAAGGACATCAAACCTGGGGACATATTATTAAGAACGGTGTTAAAATTATCGCCGCTTTAGCAGCAGGAAACAGCCTCTAAAGCGGCGATAATGGGCTTGATAATATGCCCTTGAGAATTCCAATAGAAGCCCAGGTTCAGACCAAAACATGGGCTTCTATTGGAATTCTCAAGGGCATATTATCAAGCCCATTATCGCCGCTTTAGCGGCAGTTTCCAGCCGCTAAAGCGGCAATCATTTTAACGTCGTTCTTGATAATATGCCCCATGGGCTTCTATGGTCATTCTCTAGGGCATGTTATCAAGCCCCTTATCGACGCTTTAGCGGCAGTTTCCTGCCGCTAAAGCGGCGATAATGTTACGCCCGTTCTTGATAATATGGCCCAAGTTCTTTTTCTCCATTTGGTAACATACTTAGGAATGCTTAGCCCGCCACAATATTTAAAAGACATTTCTGGACAAATAAGTCGATTTTAGTCTGGAAGGTTCTCACATGCCTCTTTTAAGTGTGGCAGCCCTTGCTCCAACCAGAATGAAACATTATGAAATGTATTTGTGCAGCTGGGCCAGTACATCTCTTCGGTTTTAATAGCTCGCCTCCATGCTGTATCATAAAGTCATGTATTTGGTTTGCACAGTATTGTTCGCCCCCCACCACTAGCATGTTGAATGTTCTTTCAGCATATTTTTCCAGGACTGGAACCCTGCTTTTTTTAGGCCTACCAAAAGGATTTTCAGTTACATCACTTGCACAAATATGTTGTTGTTAACACTGAAAAACCTCTTTGCTTCCATTTGTATATTTTATTTGGCAAAAAATGTGCTCATGTCCAATACATCACATGTCCTTTGGTGATACTATTTAAGCGAGAAATTCCAAAACTCACAAACACCGAGGAGCCAAGTGTTCCAAAAGCTGTGCTCGTATACTAAACATGCAATATATCTCATGCTTTTCCAAACATAAATAGATTTCTCTCTGATATGTTTGATAAATTTGACCCAAGATTTCCATTTGGAGTTATTGGAGTTCCTACTGTTTTTCTGTGTGTTGGTGGGCCAAGCCCTAATCACCCTAAGCTCCCAAGGAGGCCATAAATTACCCCGAAGAGATGGCGCTTTGTGCTCGTCCTGCTGCAGAAGAGGGCGAGCTCGCAGCGGCCTATTTTGACAGGCATGAATTTAATTCATTGTTTTGTGACAGATGGGGAAAGTGCACATGCCCTTCCTACTGATTTATGATCATTCGGGTCTGGAGGGTTCTATAATTTGCAGCTAATGTGAAAACAGATGGATAGACAGACACCAACGTACAGGCTGACCTGTATATTCTCACCGCTGCTTGCAAATGGACTCCATATGCGGGCAAGGCGCTTTCAGCGAGGTCTTCATTAGCAAAGGGTCCACCCTGCCTCAAACGGCAGCGGCTTTTCCTGCACGAAAAAGTCGGATTTTACAAACGCACAGGTCACATATCGCCTTCCGCGTCCATACCTCAAGTCCTAAATAGCTGTTCTGGTTACAATTAGCAGCCAGGCCCGAGTAATGGCAAAGCAAACACAACCGGCAAATTATTTCCGATTGGGGTCCGTGTTTTGTCATAGCTGATTAGCTTTAAGCAAGAGAGGTCGGGATGTTTGTTTTACCTCTTGTGCCATGTTTTCTTTTGCGCATAGGTCAATTAATTATGCGTTTAGCTTTTTTAAATCTACCGGATAACGTTAGTGTTTAAGAGATGATTACGTTTATGCGAATGTAAGTGTATTTGCGTTAGGTAACTTAGACAAAAAAAAAACAGCCTTCATAAAATAATCTCTTTTTGCTAATCTATGGATTGTTGCGAGACACTGGTATGCACATTAAAAAAATGGTTTTGTAGTTTAGCTTTGTGCGTGCATAATTGTCATTTACTTTAAGTAAGCATGGATTAAAAAGGAATAACTACTTTCTAAAATTGTTTGATAGTGTGTCATTTTATGGTTTATGTAAACCGAAATAAAGGTTTGACGTACGATTTACTTATGACTACTTGTCACTTCTGGGTACTCTCGGAAGTCCGTTAACATGTTTATTGTTTTATATATGGTACTTTTGAATATTTAGCTGGAAAAACCGAAAAAATCTCCTCTGCAGATGTAACAAAACAGCACAAAATTAAGTTGCTGATCCTATCACATAATTTTTTTCCTAACAACCTAAATTAAACTAAATGGGCGTTTAGACAAAAAGTTTTATTTTTTTAATTATTCGTACACTGACCGATTACAAGAACTCTCAGAATGTGGTTATTCTTTGTGAAGTTTGAGTACATTTTGCCCATTTGCATAGACTTAATTTGTGAAGAGGGATCTGAAAAATATTAAGTGCACTACATATAAAGTAGGAATCACAAGAAAGGTACAACCAGAAGGGTGCTCTTCTTTGCTAAGTTGATCTCAAGCTGCACCTAAAGTAATTGCTCCTTTTAAAATCCTGTACTGCATGAAGAGAATTTTGTCACGAACGTGGTTTTCTTTTAAGGACCCTTGAGACGTCCTGTCATCACCAAATACTCTAAGCCATAACGAAAGCTGTGATACTTTCATTCAATATAAATTCTAGGGTCCCAGGTGTTGGATAACATAAACTGCCCATGTGGTGCTAATTTATACCCAGGTTCTATTTAACAGTATATTACAAACTGTGATGTTTGCTGTTATGCATCACTTCTTTTTTTGCGGTGGCCCAATGCTTCTTTGCGGCAGCAAAATTCAATGTTTGTCTTCAGTTGATGTATATAGACTATAGACTACACACATTGATTTTTGCAATTGCAGAACATTACACATGACCTTAAAAGGAATGGATAGAAATGGGCAAACCTTGCTAAAGCTAAATATTACATTATAACCAATTAGCATTTTAACAGCATTTAGTGTCATACTGCTTGTCAAATTTTTCGATAATGCCACATTTATGCCAACATTGTTCTCATATGTCAGCTCTTTTAAGGTCTATTTCTAGGACATTCCAACTGGTTGTAGTAGGACCCAGTTACACTTATCTCTAAAAAGTAATCTATCCCCGCAATAGTTATGCATTTATGTAAATTTAGAATTGGAAAGACCCTCATGTATAATTGTCCAACCACCCAGTGGCGTACCATGGGAGATTCCACAGGGGTGGTTGCCGAGGGTGCAAAATTCTTAGGGGCTCAAAATTTTAAAAGAAAGCATTTCGCTTCCTAACCTGTGAAACATTGGCTCTTCCTGAGCTAACGGTCCACAGGTAAGGGGGCACAATAAAATTTGACCCGGGATCTGGCAACCCACGCTATGCCGATGCAACCACAAACTGTGGTGCATAACTCAATTTTTATAATAAATTGCTCACTAACATGGTACACTGACCCAATAATTAATGTCGGGTTGGCTTTAAAGTATTGCAGCTGAATTTCATTTTTTCTTATTTTAAAGAGTTATGTCTGGTATCAGAATTTCATATGCAAACATGTATTTCCCCTCTTTGTGATCGCTATGACATACACATCTCTACGTGGCTATCCTGTATTTACGTAGTTCCTTATTTGATGCATATTTAGCCCTCTTTCCATCTTCCCTCAAAGTAACTTCCAGCCCGGCCACTGGCACCACTTACCTTTTTTGTGCCTTTTTCACACCCATAACCAAGGGTCTACAATATAGTGGATGGACAGACAGCGCCTAGTATTGTGAATGTCGTGATTTAGCAAGCCAATAGATCATGAGCCTATTGTTTAGGCACTTTATCCCCTGCCCCCCCCGTTGAATTCTCTGACTCACTCTCACTCAGCTCCTTCGCCCACCCTTGACATTCATATTCAGGAGACCACTCAGGGAGGCATCTTGGCATTCCTTCTAAGCCTGGGCACAGCTCGGTGATGACTACACTGAGATCTCACTAAATGATGATAGATGCCGCCATGGTTGAATTCCTCTTTAGCTGCAGGATGGTGCCGAAGGAAGAAGGGTGAACATGCCCCAGGCACTCTAATTCGCAGTGAAAACTACCCCTGAATCATACCTGGCTGCTTGTGGGAGGGTTCTAAACACCTATGAGCACAGCAAGTAGATCTTCTGCAGTGTGGAGCAATTAGAACTAGAGAATGCTCAGGCAGTGGGCAATGACATTGGCCCACAGGGCTACGCAGGGCAAAGGCTCGGCCTATCTTAAAACTTGCTTACGTCCCTATCATAATGCCAGGTCATTGCACTCAAACTCCCAGTTTCTCCTAGTCACTCCTAGGTTTAAGAGAACCCGAAAGGGAGGAAAAACTTTCGAAGTTTCTGCTTCTCAGCAATGGAATAAGCTCCCTCTGTCCCTCCGAGCATGTCCATCAAGGGCCCTCAAAACTCATCTTTTTGATCTATAATATGTCTTATATCTGCCCACTGTTTCCAGATTCATTAGCGCCGGGACGCCCCGATGGGGCAGCTGCGCGATTTACAAAATACACAAATAAATAATAATAATTGTTATTGACCTCTTCCTGGAAGCTCATCAATGATTAACATCCTCTGCTGAGGGAGTTATCTTGTATTAATTGCCATCCTACAATTAACAAGTTTAACAGCCTGACAGAATATGGGCCTACCACTACTCGGTTCAGTTCAATGGAGAACTGAACATTGAATAATTAAAATAATTAAATGTGCTGCACTTAATTGGATCATCTTGAATCCTTCATCGGTCGTTTTATATTTGAGTGCTCAATGCTGCATTTAGTTTACTTAATGTGACCACGAATGGACCATGAAAGTTAATTTGCACTTTCTTTTCTCCAGGGGAGGGGGCAGGGGCCCCATTTGGCCCTTAGTTGCTGACCTTAGATCAACTAGATTCGAATCAGGATGTTCCCCCTTCTTAAAAACAAGTTGTCTGAATCTGGGCACATCGCATATATTTCCCTAGTGAATGAAGATATATATTTGTAATGTAAAATCCATCTGTTCAGATTCTTGGTTAGTGTTTTCCGACGCATGTGTTCCAACCCACCCCAGCACATTACAGTTTCTGTAATGCCATCTTCAGTGGACCCCGCTCAGACCTCTTGCTTGAGGCGTTTTCTGCTGCACTGATGGATTGCAAATATTCCTTCTAAACGCTCTGCTGCTCTGCTGTGCATTAAAGCTCCATTCCCTTTAGTGCACAAGCACAATGTAAGGTGATGTATGCTAAATGAAACAAATCTTCACATTCTGGACTTTTAGGGGCATGTTATCAAGAACGACGTTAAAGTTATCGCCCGTTTAGCGGCCTAAAACTGCAGCTAAAGTGTCGTTAATGGGCTTGATAATTTGCCCTGGAGCATTCCCATAGAAGGCCATGGTCACACCATAACATGGACTTGTATTGGAATTCTCCAGGACATATTTGCAAGCCCATTATCGCTGCTTTAGCAGCAGTTTTCTGCCACTAAACTGGCGATAATTTTTAATAATATTCTTGATAATATGCCCCTTAGTATTGCAAGGTTGACCTACAGGCATTTCCCACTTCCTGAAATCCAATGATGGCCGAGATTATTAGCATTACCTAACTTGAATATGCACAAATCACAATAACACAGAGGGACCGATTCACAAAGCTTGCTCTACGAGTAGCCGTTTCTCACTCAACCATCAGAAAATATGTTTTGTGAATCCAAACTTTTCTTCTTTGGTATGCATCTTACAGTCTTGTAAATGTTTGAGTAATTCACACTTAAGACTGGGTTAGGACACCATCACAGAAATTGTTTTCTGAATCAGGTCTGGATATTGAATTGTGATTCTCACCTCAGACAGGAGCAAGGCTCAACTACTCTGAGAAAAAAGCCTGTTGAATCAGGCACTTGGGGGCATATTATCAAAGATGGCGTTAAAATTATCGCTGGTTTAGAGGCAGAAAACTACCGCTAAAGCGGTGATAATGGGCTTGATAATATGCCCTGGAGAATTCCAATAGAAGACCATGTTCACACCAGAACATGGACTTATATTGGAATTCTCAAGGTCATATTATGAAGCCCATTATCACCGCTTTAGCAGCAGTTGTCTGCCGCTAAACCGTCGATAATTCTTAACGCCGTTCTTGATAATATGCCTGATAATATGCCCCAACGTTGGTGAAAATGCATCTTTCAAGAACCGAATGCAGCAGATACAAAAGCCAAAATCTGCTGTGTGATATAAATGCTAATACTATTTAAAAGTATTGCAAGTTTCAGGAAAATAATCACAGCTGAGTTATCAAAGATTGAGAATTACTCAACCACAAAAAGGTTTGAGTTGTTAAATCCACAATTACTTTTATATATTTAATTGTGCATTAAGTATATTTTTCGACCTATATAGGACAGAAAACTAAAACGTTTCTGTAGCACAATTCATTAGGATGCGTGAAACATGTTGGAAATGTAATAAATGTCGAAAATCCTCCCCCATAAAAAAGGTGAAAAAACTACGTAATTTTGGGTAGTGTCAGTAATAATTTATATAGAAGTTAATAGGCGCCGAGAGTAGCCCAGAAGAACATATACTTAGCAAATATAAAGTGCTTTTTCACAATAGGTATTGACATTTTCTTTTTTCAAAAAATATATGTACTTATTTTTTCTCTTACTGAATCAATTCGTGAAAACATATCCTTCCCTGGAAATAGTGCTTGTAAAGTTCCTATCTTTCAAAGTTAATGTGCACATGTTTACTTTCAGTTTTAGTGTCATGACTGGGATGACAGGCAACAGGCAATGTACAATGTAATGTGTCTGTCGCGAAAAATCTTGCCACTGCTGTAAAATGTGAATCCTTGAATTTGTTGGTAGTTCCACAAGGTTAACTGAAACAAACATACTAGTTTGGTTAGAATATATAGAGTGAAAGTAAGGGAAACATCATATATTCCTTAAGTATTTTTTCTGATGCCCATTAAGCATTTGAGGTGCATTTAAGGTTAAGCCAGAAGCTGAGTTTGCTAAGAGGGCACTATGTGTGGAGATTAGAAAAATTCAGAGTAGTATATTATTAACACACAAGGATTTTTCTTCAACTTAGTTTTCAAATACGATTGTTTTATTTGAATCAATTCACATGGTTAATAATTCTGTGTTGACAAATCTTTGCAAATAATGTATTTTCAGCACAATGGTATGTTCTCAAATTAAACCCTGTTGCATGTCATTAAACAATTCTGAGAGAAATAAAACGCGCACATATATGTGAAATACAATAGGTAAAGCAACCTAGAATCAACGAAAGGACTTAAAACCGTTATAAATAATAATTGTATTAATAGTAGCATGAATATTTCGCAGTCTTATGTTTCAAAATCTGAGATAAATTAAATAACAGAAGTCTGTTCCATCAACATTATC
Organism: Lissotriton helveticus; assembly: GCF_964261635.1. Lineage (NCBI taxonomy): Eukaryota > Metazoa > Chordata > Amphibia > Caudata > Salamandridae > Lissotriton > Lissotriton helveticus. The sequence goes on from NC_136067.1 coordinate 1,536,967,391, forward strand.
ATAAGTGCTGGACACTGTGGTCAAAACACGATAGATGAAATGGCTGCCCAATGCCTTATTTTTAATCAGCAGAGTTCTCCAGAGAAGATTTGTGGGTAGAATCACTACTTTTCATACCACTCACAATGAATCCTTTGACAATAAATAAAATAAATGATATTCTGTGAAGAAGTAAATGAAAAAATACATATGTCAATAATCAAATAGCTAAAAATGAAAAATAAATAATTATTCAAATAACAAAATGAAATAAAATAACACACCAATGACCATCACATGTAACATCTCAACCCATTTTTATAGAGTCAGTGATGGTCTAAGCATTAATGCTGGCAATTCTTTCTGTATCATATTATTCTGCAGATCATAAGTGTGACCATGGGAGGTAACGTCTATAAGCACGCCTTTGTGTAAATAATGAGAAATTCTTAAATAAGATATATGAGGCATTGGTCAGCTATTTCTTTACAGTAAAAAATTGAACTCTCAAAGAAATAATTGTCCTGTATAATGAAATCGCAAGGAGCACAGTAGCTCGCTGACTGTGATTAGAGTACCATGCAGTGGTGTAAAGTGTTGACCAGTCAATTCCATGTATGATTTTGTGAACTCCTTAGTATGAGTAAAGTAAGTACAAAATCTAAACTCCATTAAATCTGTTTTAAACTAATCTCGTTAATATTCTTAGGTATACAAACTCCATGTGAGGGTGGAGCTTTTTCTAATTTTTCCTGATTTATTTTCCAGAAATATCTTATTTCTCCTTAAGCTGATCCTCTCCCTTTCTAAGGACAATCAGCATAACCAAACAAACGTTTCCCAAGTAATGAGAACAATAGCTATTTGGATGAGGAGTAACTAATAGTGACAAAACGGAGGTAGTCCCATTCGGGAGAGACACAACTCTCTGGTCTAATGAGTGCTAGTCTGTTGATCTAGGGACTCCTCCTCAGCAGCCTCAGTCTGCCAGGAACCCTAGCCATACTTGTCGACCACCAGCTTGCAATGACTAACCAAATGACAACAGTTTGGGGCTGCAGTTTTAGGATCCGTAAGATGCTAAGAAAAAATATTCAAGTGGTTGCCACCGGACTCAAGAATGATAGGGCCTGATTTAGAGTTTGTCAGACAGGTACTCCATCGCAGCCTTATTACAAGTGTACTATTTTTTAATACAGTTGTAATAAGGCAAACTATTTCCAAATCTGTGACAGAGTATCTATCCACCAAACTGTAAATCAGGCCTTAGTCACCCAGCCAATCGCCTCAAAAGGCTGAAGGTGGTTCCTCATCGTGCCTCAGTCTGAAATCATCTGTTATCCCTCCACTAGCTTCCCATCCACAAGGGTGCTCTTTTCAAAATTCCTTGTCATATTTATGAGACGCTACAGAATTGTGGTCCCCTTTATCCTAGTAATTAAATTAAATTCCGTGTTCTAGCCAGACAGCTGCAATCTGCCTCTCTCTTTCTCTCACCCACATGCCTCAAATTCACTGTACCAGAACTGGGGGATCGTTCCTTCTCCTAGCTAACCCAACAGGCTTTTGAACAAGCTTCCTTTATTCGTCCGCTCCACCCATTCTCTTCTTAATATCAGAACAAAATTTAAAATCTACGGTCATTAGCCCTTGTTATGTTATGCAGATTTGTAGGGTGTACATCACCCAGGAGGGTATCCTGGGCCGCTAAGTTGTAATGAGTCTAGGCACTCCTAGGGGATAGTGGGACTACTTGAAAAGCCAGGTCTCCAGCTTCTTGTGGAATTCAAGAAGTGAGGAGGAGACTCTTACTTGTAGAGGCAGGTCATTCCGTTCATTAGGAGCAATGTAGGCGACGGCCCAATCACCAGATCTGGTTTTCCGTATCTAGGGGATTTGTGCAAGTAGGAGTCTGAACGAGCGGAGGTGTCGGGAAGGTTTGTAAAGCAGATACAATGGTTGAGGTATGCTGGTCCAATGCTATGTAGTACCTTGAAAGTGAGGATGAGGAGCTTAAATGTTGCTAGTTTTTGAATGGGGAGCCAGTGGACCTCCTTTAAGTGTGGTATGACATGAATGTGGCATGGTAGGTTGAGAGTGATTCTGGCCACCGAGCTCCCAATGGTCTGCTGCCTTCTGGTGAGTTTTTTGTTGATCCCAGCATTGAGGGTGTTCCAAAAATCCAACTTTCTTGTGACCAGGGCATGCGTGATAGTTTTCCTGGTGCTGACAATGAACCATTATAAAATCTTCCTCAGAAACTTCAGGGCATGGAAACATGAGTTGGTGACGGCATTGACTTTGGTGGTCCTGTTGAGTTTGTTTTCGAAGATGATCCAGAGGTTCTGCGCACAGGTGGTGGGGGTGGGTGTTGGTCCTACCATTGTTGGCTACTAGGTGGAGTCCGTCAATGATGTGCTCTTACGGAAGATCACTAGTTCGGTCTTGTCAGTATTCAACTTTACACAGTTGACCTTCATTTAGTGGGCGATTTCAGTCATGCAGGTATTGAACTTGATCTGACTACTGGGCATCTTGTCCGTGAGGGTGAGAATGAGGTGTAGGAGAGGATGCTGATATCATGAGAGTGGATGATGCTGGCTAGAGGAATCATGTATGTGTTGAAGAGGGTGAGGCTCAGGGAGGATCCTTGAGGAACTCCACAGATGAGAATACTGGCGTCCAAGGTGTACGGTACCAAGCTGACTGACTGGGTCATTTCAGACATGAAGGAGCAAATCGATCCTTGGATTCCGATGTCTTGCAGGCAGTGGATGAGGATGGGGTAGGAGTCTGTGTCAAATTCTGCAAAGATGTGCCGGAGGAGAAGGAGCGTTTTGTCTCTGCTGTGCAGTCATACAGATTTCATCTATGGCAGCAATGAGGGCAGTTTCTGTGCTGTGCTTAGTTCTGAAATCAGACTGAGTGATGCCAAGTAGTCGGTGGTCATTGAGGTATTCGGTTAGGTGCCTGTGGCAGCTTTCTCTAAGACCTTTACCGGAAATGTTAGAAGGGAGATTGGTCAGAAGTTTGTGAGTGTTGAAGGATCCGCATAAGGATTTTTCAGCAATAGGTGTGCATTTGTGTGTTTTTCTAAGCATCTGGGGAGAGCGAGATAGAAGTTGAGGCATTCAGAATAGATGTGGCCATAGTGCTGATAGTAGTGGACATGGTGGGGGCAGGGGTACGATGGGGCCTCTGAGTGGATGGAATTTATGGTGGTGGTGGTGGTTTTTACTGGGGTGGTGGTTGGTCAAGTTGCTAGCATTGGTTCTTTGGGTAAGTTCAGAAGGCATTTGGAGAGGTCTGTCAGGTTTAGTTGTGAGCTGAAGTTGCTGTAAATGGCGTCAATTTTGTAGCTAAAGAATTGAGAGAGATTATTGCAGAAGTTCTATGAATAGATGATTGAGTTGGAGGTGGCCGATGGGGAGATTAAATCTTTCACAATGTCAAAGATTTCTTTGCTTCTGTTGGTGCTGGCAGTGTTGCAATCCGATAGAACAGTGAGTTTGGTGGTCTGGATCATTTGGTGGTAGTGTCTTACAGTGGATTTGAAAATGTTCCTGTCTGCCCTGTCCTGGCTCATCTTAATTTGTGCTCCAGTGGTTTGTAGTGGCTTTTCATCAGTCTAAGTTCCTTCTTGTTGACCAACGGGCCAGGGGTCTGGATCTTGTATTGCTGTGTTTTTTTGGAGGCTAGGGAGTCTGAGCAGGAGGTGATTGGATTGTTGAAATTCTTGAAGGCATTGAGGAGTCTGTTGCTGCGTTCAAGGTGGTAGATGTTGAAAGTGGTGTGGCATTCCTTCTCAATGATGCTCTTCCAGTTTCCACGGGCTGGTGTGGAGGTGGTGTGTATGCATTGGACTAGGATGGAAATGCTGAACTTGACATGAGTGTGATATGTCCAGTTGAATAGTGTGGGTTCTCGTATGCTGCTGAAGTTCATAAAAATAGGGTCCAGAAGTTGTGCAGCAATGTGGGTAGGTCCCTCTATTCGTTAGGTGAGGGCCAGGTTTCCAAGGATTTTAATAGGAGCTCTTGACTTGGGGTCAGTATGATCTTCCAGGCGGAAGTTCAGGTCTCTGAGTAGGGAATAATTGCTGGTATTGAGTGCAAGAGGTGTAACAAAATCCTTCATGGTGTTGATGAAGTTGGCACACAGTCCTGTTGGTCTGTAGATGAGAGAGCTAATTAGGGTGAAGTTGGCTGTGACATGGAACCTGAACGACAGGTGTTCTATTTTGGAGGATGACGTGTCCATAGATCTAGTGCTGGTGATAGGGTTCTTGTGAATGAAGGTGATTCTGCCTCCAGGCTTATTAAGTCTGTCCTGCCTGGCAATCTTGTAGCCAAGGAGGATGGATGTGGCAATATCAGATGCTGATGCAAGGTTCCGCAGGTTTATGAGAGGAAAAGGATGTTAGGTGCATTATTGTGCCGCAGATTTCTGGGGCATGTTTGGTGAGTGAGTGGGAGTTGTGGAGCATGCATGCTCGTGTGGAGTGTTGTGTGGGTGGTTGCAGGACTGTGATTGTGATAGAGAGTGAGGTATTGGGTGGTGCTGGTGCAGTGAGTGTTGAGTGTGGTTAATAGCATGAAAACCTGGAGGAAGCTCAGGCAAGAAGTAGAGGCAGGAAGCTCAGGACAATGCCCCCTCAGTGTTGTGTAGTGCAGCGAGGCATCTGCATGTGGTTCAGCAGTCAGAGTTGAGGGAGCACAGGGTCACAGCATGGCAGTAGTGGGAGGGTGGAGGACCATGGTTACTGGTGCTGGGCACAACCTAGGCTTGGACGTGTGTGGACGGGCTTCTCAGCGGTGGGTCCACTGCTCTCGTCACCTGCGCATCCATGCTGTGGCAGCCATTAAGTTGTTCTTGGGAAGGGAGAGGAGTGATGACACATTTTGGGCAAATAGATGCTAGGAAATCCAGTGATATCTCTTCCTGTGCCAATGGATGATGGGAAATCCAGTGATGTCATTTTCTGTGCACCGGGATGCTGGAAAATCCATTAATTCTTCCAGCAATGCCTTTCTTACTCTGTGCCAGGATACCCCTGAAGATTGACAAAGTGCACAATACAAACACTAATAATATAACTTAACATTCCATCTTTGGTTGGGGAAGGCTGCTGGTCGAGTTGCTCCTCCCTCCCGCCCTCCCAGGTTACTTTAGAGGGTGTTTCCTGCATCCTCGAGCTGCTTATTTCTCCCCTGAGGCGGAAAGCCGGGGGTTCTTGCTGTCTCTGTTGACCAGAACTATAAACCTGTTATTGAGCAACAAATAACCCGTGTTTTTAAAATTTGTGAATATTTTAGCCTGCACATTTTTAATTCTTTGCTCACCTCGGCGCGAGATTACTTCGCTCCGAGGCCACTTTGGAGCAACATTGAGTCAGCGCTGCTGCTGCTAGGCGCTGGGAACTCTTGGCTCGATCCAGATTGGCCGCCATCTTTGGTTGGGGAAGGCTGCTGGTCGAGTTGCTCCTCCCTCTCGCCCTCCTCCGCCTCCCCGAACAATGCCTAAAAGCACTGGGCTATCCCGTCCGCGCAGCGGGCGGGCGCAGCGGGCGGGCGCAGCGGGCGCGCCGATGGCGCGCCGAAGGCGCGCCTAAGGCAAGCCCGTCTGCGCCCGTCCACGCCCCGAGGCGCCCAGGGGCCAGGACCCCTGCTCCATCTCCAGATGCCCTACCCACTCGAATAGGGTATGCCCCTGAACAGCTAAAATCCCTCATGCCCAATCCAAAGGCTTTATGTTTCCACTCTTTGGATCCGGATGTGCCAGGGGCAAAATGCTCCCACTGTCATTTTGCTCCATGTCCCTCTCTTAAGCGACCTGAAACCGGTAGCCTCTTTAAATTTTTTCTCCTAAACTGCCGTTCCTTGATCAAACATTCAACTGAAATGTCAATTCTTCTTGAGGAAACTAACCCGGATGCTATTTTTCTTACCGAAACTTGGCTTAAAGATGAGGTTAACCCCGATATTTCCGCCATATTACTTAAGGGATATGGACTACAAAGGGTTGACAGGGCAGAGGGCAGAGGAGGAGGACTAGGCATACTTTTCAAAAACTGCTATCAATGCAGAACCAGTCCTACGACTATTCCATCTTGTGAAAGTATGTCCTTTGCTCTTGACCTCTCCCCCACACTAACTTTCTCTGGCCTACTTATTTATCGCCCTCCAGGCCAAATGGGCAATTTTGTGAACCAGCTTCCTTCCATGATCGCTGACTTAGCTGTTTCTGCACCTCATTTTACTGTTCTGGGTGATATGAATATTCACCTGGACAATCCCTCGGACCCCCTAGCCAGCACCTTTCTGAGTGGTCTGGCAGCCCTCCAAATCATTCAGAAGGGTTTTGAACCTACTCACATCAAAGGCCATCTGCTGGACGCAGTTCTTAGCAACGACCAGAGACTTATTACTGGCCACCCTATCCCCCTGCCTTGGACCGACCATTTTTTGGTCCCTCTCCTCTGGCTGATACCCAGCCTTTGCTTGGCGCCCGTCCGAGCCACACTTAAAGGTAGGGACTGGTCGAAGTTGCCCTCTGACCTATGGGTGAGTTTATTATCCTCTACCCCCGCCTGACCGAGGGTGATGTAGACACTCTCTACACTCACTATATCAACTGGCTACAGGCCACCTTAGATATAGCCGCCCCTCAAAAAACTATCAAGGAGAAAACTAAGTTTAAAAAGTCTCCTTGGTATACCCCTGAGCTAAAAGAGTTAAAGCGCGCATGCAGAAAACTCGAAAGAACGTGGAGATTTACTCTCAAGGAAGAAGACAAAACCAGCTACCGAGAGGCCATTAAGAAATACAAAACAAAGACCACACTGGTACAAGCTCGGTTCTATGAGGAAAAAATTACTAACTCTGCCAACTCCTCAAAAGAACTATTTCAGATAGTAAAAACCCTAATCAATACCCCCTCTTCCCTGCAAAATCCTCTCGAAGCCCAAACTCGCTGTGACGCCCAAACTGAGTATTTTTATCAAAAAATACAAAATATCTCTTCTTCTTTTGTTCAGGCCACCCACCAGTCAGTGGTCAATGACACAGCTTCTTCTTCTTCTACTGATAGTTCACTGGCTGAATTTCCGTTATTAAATGAAGAATTGCTTGACTCTCTCATGCTGAAAGTCACATCAGGCTCTCCACTAGACCCTGCCCCCCCACGACAGCTTATGAAAATTGCTAACACCATCAGACCAGCAATTTTAAACATTGTAAATAAGTCAATCAGCTCAGGAAGAGTCCCAGGTACTTGGAAATGCGCGCAAGTCAAAGCCTTGTTGAAAAAACCTAATCTTGACCCTAGCAATATGACTAATTACCGCCCTATTTCACTTCTCCCTTGGGTGGCTAAACTGCTTGAGAGACATATTAACACCAGCCTGATGTCTTACTTGGAAACTAACCATTTGCTTCACGACTCACAGACAGGGTTCCGTCCTAAACTGGGGACAGAAGCGGCACTTCTGACGGTGACTGAATTAGCACGCAGGCACATGGATCAAGGCGGCACCACAGCAATAATGTTGCTAGACTTAAGTGCCGCCTTTGATACCGTGAATAGCAACATCCTTCTCTCCCGTTTAAAGCTCCTTGGAGTAACGGGCAACGCCATTCTATGGCTTCAATCCTTCCTGGAAAATCGCACATTCCAGGTGGTAGAGGGTGAAGTCCACTCAAAAACCTGGCCTCTCAACCAAGGCGTGCCTCAGGGCTCCTCCCTGAGCCCAACGCTTTTTAATGTTTACATGCAACCTCTGGCAGAAATCGTCCGTCCATTTGGCTTTGACATTGTGACCTACGCTGACGACACTCAGCTGGTGCTAGCTTTGAATCAGCCAGACCACACTTTTTCGAACTTGAGTAGCTGTCTGATAGCGGTCACAAACTGGATGGCTTCCTCCCATCTCAAATTAAATGGGGATAAAACAGAACTTATGTTTCTGGGAAACTCAGCCCTCCCCAGCCCCATCCTACCTTGGCCACCTTGCATGGGTTCTCCCCCTGAACCAAAAAAGCAAATTAAAAGCTTGGGCATGTGGCTAGATAACACCCTTACTTTTACTCATCAAGCCACCACACTTTCCGCCACCTGCTTCGGACTGATGCGCATGCTGCGGAAAGTCCTGCCTCTCCTCCCCTTCCACGCTCGCAGGATACTGGTCCAGGCCATTATCCTGTCTCGCCTGGACTACGGGAACGCCCTTTATCTGGGTGCACCGAGTAGCACACTTAAAACACTACAGGTCACCCAGAACGCTGCCGCGCGTCTGCTGCTGGGCCTGTCCCGTAGCCACTCAGGCACCATGGCTCTGAGAAACTTACACTGGCTGCCCATTCAAGCCAGAGTTAAGTTCAAAGCAATGTGCATCATGCATAAGGCCATGAGGAAAAATGCTCCTGCCATGATCTGCGCCTTGGCCACTCCCTACCACCCCCATAGATCTTTGCGGTCAAGCACTGCTTTTCTGGCAACAGCGCGGAAAATTAAACGAGCCAGGTGGGGCGGACGCTCCTTCTCCCTTAATGCTGCCACTACCTGGAACTCCTTACCTCCTGCCCTCCGTAATGAGCCCAATCTGTTAAAATTCCGTAAATCTCTTAAAACTTTTCTTTTTTCCACGTAATTCAGTAAGTCTCCCCAGAAGTAAGCAATTTTAGCGCTACGAGGCCTTCGGGTAGATTTGCGCTCTATAAAACCCCTTTTCATTTCAACATCTGGTGTCTGTCCTACTATGGCTCTGCAAACTGGGCCAAGTACACCACTAAGGGTCATGGGGGCAGTAGAATAGATCCACAGAGGATTGGAACTCAACAGTCAACCAAGAGACAGAATGAGATACTGTCCAGCACAGTTCTTGCCTCACTTTAATAATACAGTAAAATGAAATATTACAAGGAAGTATGGGTTTAGGTATATTATTCCCCGTCAGTATGGGCTAAACCCAATGCTTTGCGTTCCGGCACACACTACATGCACTAATTTCTGCTCTACTTCAGTGGTCTAACAGACTTACTGCATCCATCCCAACCTACTACAAGGTTCTAGTAATGCTGGGAAACTAAGGACAATATTGTTCACAGTGTGAGTTCATGATTTGGCTGTAGGTGCACAATCTTTAAGTGTGGGGACCCATAGATCATCTCCGTTTGTCTCTTTCAAAAGAGTTTATGTTGGCACTCATTGTGCTTTGCAGTGTAAAATTCTATCACAAGACACAGACTCTCAGTCTTTCACACAGCCTCTTGTGTTGCCTATCTGTGCGAATGTGGTTCAGTGTTGCTCTATTCATGATGTGCCCTTTGAGGACATGGGAGGTTCTCTGTAACTTGGACTGGAGTTACAAGGGCAGCCTCGCTTCTCACGTCACATCACTAAAAAACAGCATTGTAGACCAAGTAGAGCAGTCATCTGTCTTTTTGTTAGTTACAGCCCCCAGGCTTCAGAGGTTCCCCCACTGTGGTGTTGATGACGTCTTTGCCCACAGCTCGTTGCCAGTTGAAGAACACGTCATATGGGTCACAGTGGAGATGCCTAAAGGCATGTTGATGTTTAAGGGGTTGTTGTTGTTTCATACAGTCTACCTTATAAACCACTCTGAAGAAGCAGGGCGAGCCTATTCTTCTTGAGTTGGCACTGGGGAAACTCCAGACACTAGTCTCTTTCGTCTGGGCTTCCCCTCCTGCACAGCAAAGCCTCTTCTCCTACAAGGCCATATACTCTCCTTGACTCTCTGAGCAGGCAACTACATTTCCAGGGGCTAAGTAGACTCGCAACCAGTTCAGTAAGTTACGCAGAGTTCAGGTGATGGTCCCTCATGCCTGGGAGAGAGGCGGTCAGACTGACATTAGTCCAAGTTCACAGCAGATCTTCAAGTACTTTGTGTAGTAATCTCTTCCTTGGTTTAGAATCACTTGGAACTGTAACAAAGTTCAGACAGTGAATGTTGATCCACTGTTGCTCCCCTTTCAAATGTGAGTTTCTGGCTGACTGCCAGCGCACCCTTTGTGCAAGGTGATTACTGTAATAACAAGTAGTGATGGTGCTGGCTCCTTGAGTCCTAAAATGTCCATGGACTCGACAATTCTCGCTCTGGTGCCTACTCGATTTACGGGTTCACACTCTGCGACTCTGGGTGACTCTGGGCAATAGCTTGCTTAATCTCCACAACGGCCCCTTGCGGCGGGATGCCTGGCTTTCACCTTGCGGATACCCTGCCGGGGTTATCTCACAGGGGAATACCAGGACGGGTTCTCTAAGCAAGCGCTTAGAAACCGCTTGGTGATTTGCGCTATACAAATTCCTGTACATTTACATTTACATTTACTATGGGCCCGATTCACAATGCTAAAGGGAGGCGAATGTCTAACCTTACGACTTTTGGTATTCACAAAGGGCATTTATGAGCAGTAAAGTTAGACGTTTGTCTCAGTTAAACTTAAGTTTTGGTCTTATTATTATTAGAGGTTACTGTTGCTTTGTACTGTTTATGTTTGGGGCACTTTTGGAGCTTATTTGAATCTTTTCTCACTATTTCAATGTTTCTGTCTTGTTGAATTTATTACTACTTCTTTACTAATAGTTTACTAGGCTCCCATTTTGGATATGTTTCAGGCAATCCTTTATGTGTGTTCTGGCAAGTTTTTGTTGGTTAAGTATGAGGCTTAGGGCCAGTTGCGTCCGCGACAATCAAGAGGTGGTGGGGTGGGTGGAGGAGGCGTGGGGGAGCGTGGAAGGGGAGCTTGCAGGGAGAGGTCGGTTTATACTAAAAAATAAATGAAAAAGAAAAACTCGCCTGAAGCTGCCTCCAGCCTCCTGTGTCACACTCGGCATAGTCCTTCCTGGTCCCAGCAAGTACTGGGGCCATGTCACGGACTCCGTGCAATCCCTGCGCTGCTCTCATGGGAGAGCAGCACAGGGATTGGTCTGAGTGGGCAGGAAAGATGCCCTGCTCAAACAGGGAGTCTGTGGGGTTTCACTTTCTTCAGCCTGGCTGCTCAATGCAGCCAGGCTGGAGAAACCTAAGTGCACATGTGTGTTTTGGATGGCCGGCGACGCCTGGCCAAACACATATGGGCACTTAAGAAGTGCAAATATCACTCCTCCTCCCCATACCCACTCCTCCCTTCACAAGCTGGCTCGGAGCCGGGAAATGAGAAATAAAACAATGACATTGTTTTATTTTTCATTTACTGGCTCTGAGCCAGGCAGTGGAGCGACACTCCTCCGCCATTGCGCAGGACCTGCCACTCCTTGGGTCTCCAGATTTTTCATGCCTTCTTCTTTGCTGGCTATGTGGTGGTAGCAATGTGTGTGTGTGTGTGGGCGTGTCTGTGTGTGTCTGTATCCCAGATGCCATTATGTTTTAGTTCTCCATGCCCCCTTCAATGCTGACCAATGTCATGTGGGGAGCAGCCACAATTTTGTGGAGCCAGTGTGTGTTTCTGATTTCAAATTATTTTATGCCACTTTTAGTAGCCATTTTCTAGGAGCATTGATATTAGAAGAAGCTCATGCAAATTGTATTCATTTTTGATTTTTTTCCTAATATTTTTTTCTGATATATTTATTTGTGCTTGTGGGTGGTTGTTTTAGTCTGTAGTAGAACGTTGTTGTTTTTAGTTGCTTTATTCAGTGTTTGCCTGCATTCCATAGGAGGCCCATGGGCCATAGAGGGGCATCAACTTATTATTAGCTAATTTATTCAATGTTGCATGCCCTTGGCCTCCTGTAGGAGCCCCACTGGTTCACCTGGGGCCTAGAGGGACACAATGTAATTTTATATCAACTTATTCCATGTTTTCCTATCCCCTTGTTTCCTATGGTAGTCCCACTGGCTCTATAGGGATCCAAACTATTTTTAAATAATTTTTTCAATGTTTGCCCATCCCTGTGCTTCCCATAGGAGGTAGAGAGAGACACCAAGTATTTTTATATTCATTTATTCAATTTTGTACCTGCCTATCATGTTCCCATGGGTCCCATGGGCACTGGATTTAAACCAACTATGTATTTATAAATATGTTAAAAATGTGCATGCTTCTGTGCCCAAGTGGGATCCCCAAGGTCTCCAGAAGGACACCAGGTATTTTTATATTAATTTATTACACTTTTGTTTGCCTCCTATATAGGGCTCATGGGCTCTGGAGGGACGCCAACTGTTTTCTTATTATCTTATTACATTTTAGAATGTCCACTGCCTCCCATGAGGGCCTAATGGGTCCTGGAAGAACACCAGATATGTTTGTATTAATTTCCAAATTTTTTGACCGGCCTCTCTGTCTCCCATAGGTGCCCCATGGACCTCTAGATGGCCCCCAGGTATTTTCATTTTTGTTTAAAAGATGTATAAAATGTTATTATACTGGTGATGGTAGTTATGTATGACATGTATTTCATTGACAAGAACTGCCAAGTCTCAATCTCTTCCTTCTCTTTTTATATGGATGGTAGATGCATGAGAGGATACTGATTGAGATGGAGAGAAGTATGTGGCTTAGATGACACCGGAGCCCAGAGACCTCTCTGTTAATTGCTTCTGCTCATCCTTCTGCCTCATACCACAAATAAAGAATATGGCTCCAAGAAGGAAATTTTTTCCAAGCAAGTAGCCAGTGAAGAGAAGAAGTCTGTTGCCAGTGCCACCTCTGGCATCAAGCCCTCTTCCTTTTTCCACCAATGTAGGGTACCTTTTGCACCCTCTACTAGTCAGGAGGAAGTCAGGAAGAAGCTGTGTAGAGGATCACCCCTGGATCAACAATGGCCACCACCACCAAAATCAGAGCAGATGTCTTCCAGCCCTGCACTGACTGCATTCATGGATGCAAACAGTGAAACAAACATTGAATTGACAAATTAGCAAAAGGAATCTTCACAGGAAACTCAACAGCAACAACAGTGAACTATACCTGATGTTCCAGAGGTAGGAGCAGAGGAGGAATTTGAGCTTACTGCTGATCAAGATGGTGTTGTGACTACCATGCCACTGAACACACCAGCTTCATGATACAGTGCAAAGAAAAGAAATAGCACTCCCCCATCCTCTCCAAGGCCCTCTTCTGATAACCTTGACATGGATTGAACCTTGACTGAAACCTGTCATGCGAGATAAAGTAAAAGGAAGGTTCCTGAAAGCATTTGGATATCAGAAAGATGATGAAGCAGTGATTGTTTGTATAGAGAGTGGCACAGAGGAAGTGAATATCACCTCTATTCACCCTGCTTTGAATCATGTAGTACCACCACTACCTGCTTCCATCTTTTCAAGAACCCAAAAACCTGCATCAACCACAACCACCCCTTCTACAGTCACTGCTTTCCCTAGAGTAAGGTCAACACAAATGCCTAGCTCTTCCTCCACAAGTTCTATAGGCTTTGGCTGGACAGGCGCTGCTCCCCAATTTGGAATTTCTTTACCCTAGACCGCTTGAGGAGGACATTGTAGATTTCTCACTTTGCCACAAACCAGTGCATTATGGTTACCTAGATGGCCATTAAGGTAACAAGAACCTACTGGCCCATCTGAAAAATAAATACAAAATTGTGTGGGAAGATAGCTGCTTCTAAGAAAGGAGAAGAAGTTGAACTGATAGAAGGAGATTACTGTGTTCCTGCAGCAAGATTGCTGTGACAGATGACATCTGTCACAGCAATCTTGTGATTCTTGCACATAGTGTCTAGACATCACCAGCAGCTACTTTGGCATTGCACAAGTTGAAGAGGGCTGCAATCACTCCAAAACATCGAAGTAGCTTACTGGCCAGTTGTTGATATAATGTCCTAAAGAAAACAGTCACAACAACACATTAACTAATTCGTGTTCTGCAAGGAGTCTATGTACCATCAAACTAATGACTTTGTCCATTGGTACAATGGGAAGCTGGCCATAATGTTAGCAATCGACCTCCTGCCTTTTTCTTTGGTGGAAGGAGCGGGATATTTGGAGTTTGTTTAAAAATTAAACGTTCCAAGCTGGACCTAGCATACACTACAGTTCCAACTCCTGGAATAGATTGGCAAAGCTATGAAAGATAGCACTGTTCACTTCATCCACTTCACAACAGACATGTGGACCAATGGTCCAGCCAAACATCTGCATCACTTTAAACTAGGTTCTCTTTAAAGGGGTTAAGCAAAGGCTAGGTGCTGGTCTCACTGTTGAGGATGCTTTTCAAAATGTTCAGAGGGATGTAACAGTTGCAATATTCTTCAAAGAGAAATCACATACAGTTGACAGCATCTTGAAAGAATATAATGTCAAAGTCTATACTTGGCTTTAACCTAGAGGTCTCAGCAATGGATTGCATCCACTGACAATGGTGAAGTGAAGTGAAGTGAAGTGAAGTGAAGGAGTTTTGTAAAGCGCGGCTGCTGCCCGAGGGCGTCCAAGCGCTAAATAGAGGTAACAGAGCTCTGAGGAAAGAGGGGAGAGATCCAGGTGGGGAGCTAATTTCTGAAAAGATATGTTTTTAGCTCTTTATGGAAGGATGAAAGGATAGGATTTGACCTAAGTGAGAAGGGAAGGGAGTTCCATAATTTGGCAGCGTTGAGCGTGAAGGACCTGCAGTAATATTTTCAAAGCGATGGCTGATGAAGGATACTTCAGAGTTCTATGTTCTGCGCATTGCATCAACCTAGTTGTGCAGGACTTCCTCAAAACATACTGGTCAGCTATCACAGGATTTTCACTCATTTTAGTCATTTGTTCAAAACCAGGTAGGAGTTTATAATCATTCAGCATACTTATAGAGTCCCTGTAAAAGCATTCACATACGCGGTGCCAACTCCCGGAAAGCCCACCTTCTACATGCTGGAAAACCTGTTTAGGCAGTACAGGTCTGTCAATAATTACGCCCTACAAAGAAGAAGCTATACAACTGCCAAAACTATGAAAATGGAGGTAGACAAATGGGACTAGTGGATTGCCATATATTAGTGCCTTTTGAGAATTTGATAGTGGAAGTCATCAAGGAGGACTGTACCATGAGCCAAGCAATCCAGTTGTTGCACATGCTGCAGGAACATTTACATAAGGTGAACAAACAATTACCAATGTTAATGAACTAGAAACTGCTTTGAGCAACAACTCAATCCTTCACGTGAACACAAATTAAAAGAGGCAAAAAAAGACTGACCTAACCTTAGAGTCAATATAGGTATTTCTATGCATAAATAATGGTATCTAAGTCAGCAATTAACACCTTTAGACCATTTCCTGAAAAACACAAAAGGCTTGACTCCCAGGTGTAACCCACCATTCTCATGCTCAGGTGCAAATGAAGGTGTAGAGATTGCACTGCACAGCTTTTGTGTATTGCTTTCATGGGAAAAAAGGTAGAAGCATAGATTGGTAGATGGCTACCACACATGGAACAGTTAACTTGCATCAATGAATGCCAAATGATGATTCTTGTAATGGATGTAATGGGATTAGCTTTGGTAAACTTGGTATTTCATGCTTGAGTGATCATTTGATTCAGGCTGAGCACTGGGAGTGGTTTTATTAGAATTTTGGTAATTTGCATGCCAGCATATATGAAACCTCTCAGTTTACCTAGGCAAAAATAAATATTTTTACTTTCTTGTTCAATGGGATTGTCTCTTTATGGAACAAATGCAATCATAAGTCTCAAGTCCAACATGCGAAGGTGGACTAATGTCTATCTAGTTTGATGAGAAACAAGAAAAACCAAAGAGGCCTACCTTTGGTAACAGGGAATGGAAATGAGTGAGTTATATGTAACAATTATACTAGTGGAACAAGTGACAAATTCTGAGTGATTGTCAGTTTATGGTGGACATGATTATGATGGTACAGCTAATGTTTTTATTGATTATTGTTTGGCTGATCAATCATTCAGGGTGCTTGCAGCTAGTTGTCTGGAATGAGTGGTACTAGATTGTCCTTAGTTAATTGTGTACTTATGGTTTGCACTCTGACTCCCTGCGCACCATGTTTATATTGAATCTCAAATATAGTCATTTTCTTTTATCATTCTACGGACCTTCTCTTCTGCAAAGATGTTAAACCTCCATGGTGCCCATACTCTGTGGTCCAACCTCGCTTTCAAGAAGGACAATGCAGAAGAATACAGTTCCATCATTTGTACACTGTATCATTTTTCTTAACTTTGATAAATATTTAAAAATATTTTTAACAGTGTGTATTGTGGCCATTTTGGACCTTTGTCTAGATAACTACAAATAACGCGGGTGTCTGTGCATTGGCAAGAATTTGCAAGAACTGAGTAAGATAACTGTCATCTTCCTTGTGACAGATATGCTGCATTAATTGATGAATGTTGTGTTTTTCTCACAAAAGTTTTATCTAACCAATATGTCAATGCTTTCCTAGTTCTCTTCCCCTAAGTTCTGAGATGTATTGAGTTGTTATCTATTTCCACCATTAACATATCTCACACTTAGTGGGGCTGATGTGGCACAAGCAACGTTAAAATGTTACAGGGAAGTTTACAAACACATTGCTATTTTACCCAAACATCCGCCTTATCCAGGCCCAAAATTGACATCTGTGTGCAGATATTCAATTTCTATAAATGCTAGACCAATAGGTAGTGTGCACTTTTTTGTCACAATCTACCTGATGAGTCTACCAAAGCTCACCTCCTTCTATGACTTGAATGTTCATTACACTTACTTTAGTAAATAACTCCCCCTTTACATTGTGTTGATTTATGTGGATCATTTGCTTGGAGTTTTTGCCTACTGCATTCTAAATTCGTTTGAGAAGCCACTGCATTTATGGGAAGTCTTGAGGGAGGTGGCAGACAATACATCTCTTCACAAGTAAAAAAACTGGATTGAGGCAGTGGTGGGTTTGGGATTGAACAGAATTTCACAGTATGCATGATTTAAACACATCTCCTGTATTTCATTAGTTTTTAAAGTAGTATTTCTCCTTAGTGGTGAGTGGTATCTTGGTGTGGAGGATAGCACAGTGCACAGATATTACTACTACTGACTTATAGTTGGGTTGGTGCTCTAAGGTGAAATCAAGTGAAGTCATGAAGGGGAGAGGTAATGGAAATACATCATCAGTTTTCCAACATTGATTACAGGAAGGATTGGAGGCCTGCATGCAGGTGTACCTGGTAGTAAGGGAGGCATATCACGCAGACAGTAGAATTTATATTTCTTTGTGATGAGCTAGGTTTGGGGCACAGTGTCTTGTCTGACTATAGGTAGGTAGAGCATCCTTGTTTATGGTTGTTACAGTAAAAAGTAAAACTAAGAATGCAACTAATAATAACCATATTAATAATAATAACCATTATAATATATTTAATAAAACATAAACTGGAGACACTAAACTTTACTTTTTTACAAAAAAAGCCATTCTATCCACATCAGACTCACCCCTTCCCTAAATCCCTAAAACTGACAAAACTAAAATATATTCGACTAAGTTCCTCCTTCTACAACTGTTCTCATCCCATTCCACCAACAACAGGCCCCCCGCCTAAATCAGATCTATTCTACCCTCTCCCCAACTGATAACATCCACACCACCAGCAACAGGCCCACCTTACTGACCCCGCCTCTGAGTGTTCCATTCTTTTTTAATCTCTCTCTGGCCCTCCTTTAGATCGTGAATACCTTAAAGGGCCTTTTAATAATAATAATAATAATAATTTTTATATATTGCATAGCTACATCAGCTGACGTGTCCCAGTGCTAAGTTTTCAGTCCTATAATACAGAGCAGAAATATAAGAACCCTGATCTAAGTTGATCTAAAAAGCCATATTTTTAGATTCTTGTGGAAAATTGCCTAAGCGGAAGGGGGAAGAGATTTCCACATCTTGGCTGCCAAGTAGCTGAAGGAGCAGCCTCTAATACAGACTCTTAATTTTAGGAATGAATGCAAAGAAGCTTCAACTGATCTCAGATTTCTTTTAGGAAGGTAAGGTGTAATCAGAGGAGGAAGATTTTTAGGGCCTTTATTGTTGAAAATGTTCTGGCAATAGCACATGGCTTTAAAAGACACCTGATGACTTAAAGGAAACCAGTGCAGCATTGTCAGAGCTGGGGCCAAAGGTGAGTGTCTAAGCAAATTTAATAGCATTCTAGCTGCCATTTTCTGCACATGCTGGAGTTTTCTTAATCGTGCCTGCTACACCCAGAGATACAGGACGTTGCAGCAATACAGTCTTGACATGGTTAAGGACTGGACCACTGTCTTCCTGGCTGCTTTTGGCAGGAAAGCAATGATTTTTTTCAAGGTTTTAAAAATCCCAATGCATTGGTCTGCAAGGCTCGTAAATTGATTATCAGAAGATAAACCTGAGTCAAACCAAATGCCTACATTTTTTAAGTCCGGGTTAGGTGTAGGTAAATTCCCCAGAGAGTTAGGCCACCAGGCCATTGACCAGATTGAAGGTTGACTTCCAAGGAAGAGGACCTTAGTCTTCCCGACATTGAGCTTCGGACAGCTATGGCTCATCCATTCGCCACCTCTGACAGACAGGAGTGGAGTTTCACCGCAGTGTTGGATGCATCTTGAGATAGCATGTTTATCAGCTATGTATCGTCTGCATACAACACGATGGAGAAGTTGTAGTGCTCGACAAAATCAGCCAGGGGGTGCCTGTACAGATTGAATAGAGTTGGCTCAAGGAAGAGCCCTGAGATTCCCCCTGCTGTAGTGGAGAAACCATTGAGAAGTAAGGTTTTTGTGCCCCCTGAAAAGAACGATCTTGTAGGAAGGAGGCTATCCACAGCAAGGTCTTTCCACCAATTCCATACTTGTGCAGCCGTTCAAGAAGTAAGCTGTGAGGCACCGCATTGTATGCTGAGATGTAACAACAGCAAAGCAGTGGTATCTCCCCTGTTACCTGCCTGGTAAATCGATTCAGAGGCGAACAGAAGTGCTGACTCTGTCTTATATTGGGATTAAAAGTAGACTGAGTCCTGTGCAAGATTTCCTGGGCTTCAATAAATGCAGAAAGATGTATGTTTATGTATTTTTCCACTACCTTCGACACAAAACGGAGCAGCGAGATAGGTTTAAAATGATCTGGTTTAGTGGCATCCAACATGGGTTTCTTTAACAAGGGCACTATAACAGCATGTTTCTAGAATTTGGGAACCTATCCGATCCTGAAAGAGCTGTTGAGAAGGCCACTTAGCACTGGAGCTAAGCAGATTATTCCTCACTCCAGAAAAGTGGGGGTGCAAGGATCTGAAGGAACGTCTAATTTAACAGAATACACAATCAAAGTAAGTTCCTCTGAATGTAATGAACTTGAAGTTGCACAGTGCTTCACTGTCCTCCAATGATTCAAATCACATTTTAAGGCATGTAGCATTTCTAATCCCTTCAGGATATGCGGTGTAGGTAGAGACAACCTTGTCCAAAAATGTACTGATCAAGAGTGTTACAGCAGTCTTCGGTCAGAGGAACCTTGGATGGCTGACCAGAGGAAGATGAAGGTAGTGAGAAACATATAGGGATGTGAAAAGGTACAGCAAAATGGACTGACCAAAGAAACTGAATAGGAGGATCCATCACTAGATTGGTAAGATGAATAAAGACTGGATCCAAAGTGTAGCCCAACCTGTGGGTCAATGTGCTAACCAATTGCACTAACTGAAATGCTTTTAAATCTGCTACTAGAGCAGTTCCCACCTGGCAATCATGATCTTCGACATGGAGATTAAAGTATCCAAGTACTATAAGATTTGAGTACCTTAGAACATAGTTTGGCAATCTATTGGCTAAGGAGGTGGTGAACATTGAGGATAATTCAGGTGAGTGAATCATTAGAAACCCTGTTTGTTTAAGGTTACCCGATATCACAAGAGAGAAGAAAGCCACCTGACAACCTGAAATTACAATCTCTGAGAGGGTGCAATGACATCTTTGCTTATAAATAATAGCAATACCACCTCCCCTGTGCAAGGGTCTATCCAATCTGACAATGGCATATCCCTGCAGAATGGTTGTGAGGACATTTTGGGGTGAATTCCCTGACAGCCATCTTTGAGTTAGGAAAACAGAGTCTGGGGAGTAGTCAGTAATAAAGTCCTGCAGTTCCATTTTGCGTTTGGCTAGTGAATGGCAGTTCACTGAGTAGAAATGTGCCAGCGAAGGGTTAGGTTGTGTTAAGTTATGCTCCTTCAGTGCCTTCAATGTAAAACCACATGTACTGCAATCTGAAGTCACTTGCATGGTGTTGTAATTTGACAGTGATCGGGGTTAGAATCTAGCTGAAGCCATCTTGTTTTCGGCAGCCATATTGTCTGCCATGTGCTACCATGTGCTACTATGTGCTACCATGTTCTCACCATGTGCTCTGTCCTTCCTTACTGTTGTTTGCTCTTGTATTCTGCCTGTGAACAAACTATATTTAGGCTCTTCTACTCTGCACATGCTCAGTTGAGCTTGCAGCTGTCCATGCAGCTGTTCTTAGTCTGTAACTGTCAGGATGTGTTTGCTAGATTTAGCAACTGCTAGCTCCTCCCTCTTGTTGACTTTGCATTTTCTGTATGACCTTATATGTACATAAAACCTTCTTTCTGTACTTGTACCGCCTTCGTCTGAGCCCCTGTGTGGGTATAAAAGGAGCACGTTCCTTCTGCTCAGTGTGCTACTTCATACACTACCCAAGGGTATTGTGTGAATTTAGTTCCACCTCATGAGGTTTAATAAACTCTTTGTTTTATATTCCAGTTTCTGTGCCAACTTCTATTCTATTGGTCTGAGGACTTGTGCAGAGAAGGGCGAACCCCTAGCACTGGTAGGCCTTGCTGAGGCCCACCATGACAAATTGGTGCCCCACCAGTGGGGCTCATCAGCGACTCCGATGCCCGAAGGAGTGGTTGAAACGAAGGATTGGAATCTTGCTAAGGACGATCATTGCCCGAGGAGACCCACGTCTTGGCAAACTACTGCGTTTTTCCTCTCTTTCTGATCTGACCATCCAGGTTGTGCCGGTCCCCGACTGAGATCTCTTCTGCTGATTCGCCGTACAGTGACCATTTGTTCGATTCAAGAACTTGGCAGTTGGAATCTGGATGCCTGGGACTGGTAAGGTTGTTTTGTGACGCTTGCTGTGGCTTTTGCTTTTGAAATTTGTATTGGCCAATTTGGGATTTGTGAGTAGTTGATATATGAATTGCAATTTATATAGGCAGGTAATGAGGAGAACTTTCTCTGTTTTGAATTGATTTGAACGGCACAGCATACAAGTGTACTTTAAGTGCTACTTTGGGTATAAAACTGCATATCTTGCACTATTTTTGTCATGCCTGTTATTAGCACACTTCGTAGAATGTGTTGCTTTTGTAGTGGTACAAGTTTGAGACTTGATGAAGCACAACCGGCTCCCCCGGAGGGGACGCCTAATAGGGATATGTATATTAAGTATAGTATTTCTTCTATAATGTACAGCACATTGTGGAATAAATATACTCGTAAGGATCCTGAGTTGCACTGGCCTATGCATTGGTCATTTGATTTGCGAAAGATTCAGTATGTGGAACAACGTATGTTTAAGTGAAAGGCTAGGCAAGACATGTTTGACTGTGTACGAATGTGGGAGAAGGAAGTGCATGAACAAATGAAGCATGAGCAAGCCTTGATTGAAAA
This sequence comes from Lissotriton helveticus, assembly GCF_964261635.1. NCBI lineage: Eukaryota > Metazoa > Chordata > Amphibia > Caudata > Salamandridae > Lissotriton > Lissotriton helveticus. The sequence continues at coordinate 1,536,989,000 of NC_136067.1, forward strand.
GGAACAGCGTAAGAGCATTCATGTGAAAGCATTAGATATAAAAAATAAAGAAATTAAAGAGAGAGAAGATAGGGAGCGTCATTTACAGGTAAATGGTCAATATGATGTTTGACGACCTCTACATCCGATTCTTAATAAACTCCAAGATGAGTCTCTTTTGTTAGTTCGTTCTCCACCTCCGTATACTTGTCCGTCTGCTCCTTATGAGTCAGATGAGGACCCCCGTCAGAGGAAGAGAAAGCGCGGGAAACTCGTTCTATGTCGTCCACCGGTCATTTGGCTAAGCTTAGATCCGCTGCTTGCAAAGCAGTTCCTAGTACTGACCCTGTTTCTGAACTTCTAGATAAAATAAAAAGTTGTCAGGAAAGGGAACAGATATATTTTACTGAGGTGTTTGCTGCAGAAGTTATTGAGCGGTTTAGGAGACATCCTGAGGAATTGGAGCCCGATGATGTAGCAAATGACTGTAAGCAAGTGCGTGATGGTCTTTTTGTTTTCTCTCAGGTGGCTTATGCAATCAGATGTTCGATTAAACGACGTGCTGAAGCAGTCCGTTTGAGAGAGGAGAAAAAGGCAGCAGAGGCAGCTGCACAAACATCTCAGATCAGCATGGAACGAGCTTCTACTCCCTGAACAGATAAGACTATGATAGTTCATGCGAAACCTATACGGGAAGCCTAGGATTGCCTAAGATGGGGTAAGGAATCAGTTGAAGTTCCAGTAGATTGGAAGGGTTCCTATGTTACATCACATGTTTTGGGTTCTACTTATCAGTTTCTGGTTGAAACAAGAGCTAGTCGTAGCGCCTTATCTAAACACTTGGTTCCAAGGGCTCCCCTGTCTGGCTTAACCATTACATCGATAGGTTTCGATGGAACACCTTCCCTTAGCTCACTGTCACAACCACTTGCATTCCATGTTGATAGGTTTACTGCTCCATGTCCATTTTTGCTTTCTCCAAACACACCAGACAATATTGTGGGTCTTGATATCCTCAAATATTTCAGGGCTACGATACAATGTTCTCCGGAAGGAGTACGTGTTCACTCCCTAGTACTTAGTGGGCTACTTCAGACACCAATGTAGGGCAAATGGTTATTCGGCCAGTACATTTTAGTGTCAAGGAGGGCGTTTTATTGCCACGATTGCCTCAATATAAGATTTCTCATGAAGACGAAGAAGCACTTATATGCATTGTCCATGATTTGATTAAAGTGGGAGTTGTGTTATAATGTTTGCAACAGTCCTATCCTTCCCATTTTGAAAAAAAGATATTGACACTAGGATCTACAGATTCATTATTGATTTACAAAAAGTCAACAACATTGTAGTGCCGCAATACCCTGTGGTGTCTGACATAATGACACTTCTTACATTAGTTCCTCCAACGGCGACTACATTTACTGTGATTGACCTGAAGAATGCTTTCTTATCGATTCCTATTCATCCTGATAGCCGATATTTGTTCGGTTTCACTTTGAATAATCGATCGTACAGATTTTGTAGAATTCCTCAAGGGTACACTAAGAGTCCTAGCATTTACAGCCAAGCACTGAACCGACAACTTGATTCTTTCACTTTACCTAAAGAAGTGGCTCTCATACAATATGTCGATGACATCTTGTAGGCAGCCAATACGCCTGAACAGTGTGAAAAATGCACTTTGTCTTTGCTTTCCTTTCTTGCTACACACCATCATAAAGTGTTACGGAAGAAATTGCAATATTGTAGACCGAAGGTTACCTACTTAGGTCACCTTCTGTCTAAGGAGGGACGTGCACTTACACCAGATCGTATTCAAGCAATTTTAGACACACCAGTGCCTTCTACTCAGAAAGATGTCCGTGCATTCATTGATTTGACCTCGTGTTGCAGGCAATGGATATTAGGTTTTTCACACATTGTTAAACCCTTGTTAGCGCTTTTGACTAAGGACACTCCAAGGCCCCTTCCATGGACAGATGAATGTCAGGATGCTTTTCGTCAGTTGCGACAAGCTCTTTGTTCTGCTCCAGTGTTAGGCACTCCAGATTATATGAAGGCTTTTACACTCTACGTAAACGAGATGGATGGGTGTGTATTGTCAGTTTAAGTACAGACACACGGTGACAAGCAGCGTCCCTGTGCATATTTCTCAGCGGTTATTGATCCTGTTGCTCGTGCATTGCCTGGGTGTTTCCGTTCAGTTGCAGCAACAGCTGTGTCCATACGTCAGAGTGAAGGGATAGTTTTGTCACATAAACTGTTGGTGCTAGTACCCTATGCGGTTGATGCTCTTTTGAATCAGACTAAGACGCAGCATTTAACTAGTGCTCACTTGACAGGATACGAATTGACACTGTTTACAAACCCACACGATCATTAAGGTCCTCAAATACTCAACTGCTGTCTTGTCCCCGCTTTAAATTAGCAACGAAGGGTGGCAGATCTTTATCAGTGGGGGTTCCACAGGTTTGGAATAAACTTCCAGAGTCTCTGCGTAAGGAATCAAATCTGTTGCATTTTAGGAAATCTCTAAAAACACTCCTGTTTAGGGAAGCCCTAAGCACCACTTAGTGCCACGCCCTCACGTATCTTTTTATTCGGTCAGTATAGCTTTCCTCTGTCAAAAGCGCCTAGAGAACTGACGGTGATTTGGCGCTATATAAGCTGTAGTTAACAATAACAATAACTGTTGGCCCCTCACATTACACTGAAGAGATGTGCGACTCTAAACCCAGCTACTTTGTTGACATATCCAGCGACTCTGCCTCAGTCACAGGAGTCTCATGATTGTATATTCCTTACTGAGGAACAGAAAATGCGTCGTGTCAATTTGCAAGATACTCCCCTTTCAGATGTACATGGGGAACTGTGGGTTGATGGGTCCTGTTTGAAGTTATCAGATGGCATGACTTCAGCTGCATATGCAATTACGACACTTGAGACAGTAGTAGAGACAACTCGTATACCACAGAAGTCAGCTCAAGCAGCTGAGCTAATAGCTTTGACACGAGCGTGTGAACTTAGCACTCGTTTGTGTGTGAACATCTATACAGATAGCCGCTATGCTTTTGGAGTGGCTCATGATTTTGGCCTACTTTGGAAGAAAAGAGGCTTTCTTACATCCCACGGGATGCAGATAGTGCCAGAAAATTAGTGCATAATCTTTTGACTGCACTGACATATTCGAAGAAAATAGTCATTGTTAAGTGTAGCGTGCACGAGAAAGTGACCGATAAGACTGGATAAGGCAACGCCTTTGCAGACCGCGTAGCTCGTGAGACCCCGATGCAACGAAGTACTACATCTATGTACATAGTGAAGTCACAAGCTGAGCGTTGGCATAATGCTAGACAAGAAGTGTTAGATATACAGAGATCTGCCTCTGTGGAAGAACTTGTGCAATGGTCCAAAAAGGGAATGTTGGATGATGAGGGCTGTTGGCGCAATAAAGAGATGAATAAGTGGAAATTGCCTGCTGCTTATTTACAGCCTATGGTTCAAATGGCACAGGGTCCGGCACATGTTGGAGCTCTAGCGATAACGAAATTGCTTACGCAAGTTTAGGAGCATCCAGAGATTGCCGGTACAGCTAAAAGGATAGTACAATCCTGTTTGATCTGTTAGCAGTATAATCCTAGAAAAGGGACACAAACTCCAACAGGAGGGTTTGCTACACCAACTGCACCTTTTGAAGTTTTGCAAGTGGATTACATCCAACTTGAGCGTTGCAATAACTTGAAGTATGTTCTAGTGGTGGTATGTGCCTTCAGTTAATGGATAGAGGCATACCCTACAAAGGATAATACAGCTCTTACTACAGCAAAGGTGCTTTTAAGGGAATTCTTCCCTAGATACGGAGTTTGTAAACTTTTATAGAGTGACAACGGACCTCATTTTATTGGGCAAGTTCTTGAGAATGTCCTGAAAGGATTAGGGATCAAGCAGAAGTTCCATGCAGTCTTCCACCCACAATCAGCTGTATTCGTGGAAAGATATAACGCTACTTTGAAATTGAAATTAGCGAAAATACTGGCTTCCACGTCCTTGAAACGGCCTGATGCTTTACCTTTGGCATTGTTGTCCATAAGATCAGTGCAACATTCAGGAACTGGGCTTACACCATATGAAGTGGTATTTGGGAGACCGATGAATATTTGGGGAGTTCCTAAGCCAAGTGTTCTGATGAATGATTACTTAGCACATTTGATTGATAGTTTGATCTCTATTCATCAACAGGTTCCAGAAGCTCTTTCTGACAGATCTACAGGTGAGACCCATGAACTCCGACCCAGTGACCATGTAATGGTCAAGGTCTTTGAGAGATCGAACAGCTTGGAACCGAGGAGGCGAGGACCGGAGCAGGTACTCCTAGCGACGAGGACAGCGGTTCAAGTGACGAACAGAAATAACTGGGTCCATAGCACTCCCTGCAAGCGAGTGTTTCCACCTTAGTGGCACCACCTGCTTTGCTGACTGACCATCGAGAGATTCTGGAAACGGAGATGGGCGATGCTATTTCACCTGACGAATCTGAGGCAGTCTTCCGGGACCACACGATCCCTGGAGTATCCCGATACCAACTGAGACCGAGGAAAGAGTCTGCTTTGTTGAAAAAGTAAGGTTAAGCAACCATTCTGGGTTGGTAAAATGGCACTGATGTAGCAAGGGGGGGATCAGTCCTACATAGTGACACCCGTCTTGACCCTTGGTGAAGAAATCAAGGGCTGCCCTGGACTTTAGAGCTCCAACAATTGCATTCAACGACGAACTGATCATGTCTGCAGGGAGATGAACTGGTGCTAAAATTAATAATAACAAGATCATTTGTGCTGTAGGGTTTGTTGTTGCTATGGTGGCTATGGCAGTAGTAACCTGGTTTGTTGAGAAAGTGGCTCCTGCTCGACAATTGCTGATTGCCACTACTCCAGTACCAGTTGAGCATCATTACTTCACGCTTCCATATCATGAGCAAAAGCATTGACAATCCTACTTGAACAACACGTTTATTCAGATGCTGCATCACACTCACAATGCCACAAATACTGCTGACTGTTGGGTGTGTGGGATGATACCTGCTCACCAGAAGTAAGGAGGAACACCCTTTGTTCCTCTTCCTTTCTCGCACAATGGTTCTTGCCAAGCCTGGTTTGCGCTTTTGTTTGCTTCTGAAAAGGCTAATTTTGCAAGGATGACAGTAGTACGGATTAATTATCACCTCAATAAAGTGTGTTATCCAGAACAGTGAAGCATTTGTGATTTCTGTTACCAGGGCTAAAGCAGATTTGTGTATAAGTAGTGTTGGGAGAATTCCAGTAGGAAGGAGTGGGTGTACTTTGGTTCTGGCTATTGAAGGTGCCAATAACAGCAGTTTTATATCCTCACATAATACTTATTTTGTGTGTGGTAACAAGGGATATTACCAACTACCAGTTGGATGATCTGGAATATCTTATGTGTCCTTTTTGTTGCCCCCTGTGTTTCTGGCACCTGCATTGTATCATAAGGACTTTAAGTTGTAAAACAATATCTCTAAGAACAGACATATAAGGACAATAAACACTGATGAGGTTGACCAGACTGATACCACTCTGCAACAATATGTTGATTTCAATTTGGCCTTGTTTTTCTTTGTGGGTGCAGCATTAAACAGCAGAAAGATAAGACGATTGACTCGTGTTGTGAAAGCTGTTACCAATCAGACAGCTATGGCACTTGGAAACATTACAGAAGAACTGCAAGTTGCGAGGATTGTAGCACTCCAGCTGGTTCTGGACATTATTTGCTACCTGGGGCTGAAAGCTATTGACCATCTTATGTATAATACTGGTGATGTTATTTACATGCTGTCTATGAATACAATGTGGTCCAATGTTTTGCTCTGTTTGCATTACTGCTTGTACACCTGCTAAACGAAATTTTGCAGAAATAAAAGCCCAACAAATGCTGAATAAAGAAATTGCTGAAATTATGCAAATTAACCCCTTCCATGCTGATGACGGCCAGGAGCCGTCATGGCACACAGTGCTCATGTGCTGATGATGGCTCCTGGCCGTCATGATCGCACCCGCGATCGGAATGTGCCGCACAGGCGCAGAATCGCGGCCGCGCCCAAGGGGTTAATGTACAGGATGCATATTTAGATTACCCCAAATGAACGAATGTCTTCAACTAATGCTAAAAATGGTCTTCTGTTGTAATTTGACAGTGATCGGGATTAGCATCTAGCTGAAGCCATTTTGTTTTTGGCAGCCATCTTGTTTGCCATGTGCTACCATGTGCTCACCATGTGCTCTGTCCTTCCTTACTGTTGTTTGCTTTTGTATTCTGCCTGTGAACAAACTATATTTAGCTCTTCTACTCTGCACATGCTCAGTTGAGCTTGCAGCTGTCCATGCAGCTGTTATTAGTCTGTAACTGTCAGGATGTGTTTGCTAGAGTTAGCAACTGCTAGCTCCTCCCTCTTTTGACTGTGCATTTTCCTTATGACCTTATATGTACATAAAACCTTCTTTCTGTACTTGTATCGCCTTCTTCTGAGCCCCTGTGTGGGTATAAAAGGAGCATGTTCCTTCTGTTCAGTGTGCTACTTCATCCACTACCGAAGGGTGTTGTGTGAATGTAGTTCCACCTCATGAGGTTAAAAAACTCTTTGTTTTATATTCCAGTTTCTGTGCCAACTTCTATTCTATTGGTCTGAGGACTTGTGCAGAGATGGGCGAACCCCTAGCACTGGTAGGCCTTGCTGAGGCACAGCACGGCAATGGGATCCAAAGGCATGCTGGAGTGATGTGGAGTCGTCGCAGCCAGGTTCCTTTGTTCTGTAGAGCTGTATTGGAGGGGGGCTGAAGAAAACTAGGCTGGGGGCCTGGCCTCTGATGCCAGCCAGGCACAGACGTGATTGCCTTCCACACACCAGCGGTGAACCAGCAGCTTGCAGCCACTGTGTGGCCATGCTGCTGCCATATTTAAATAGCCCATCTCTAAAAGGGGGCGTGGTTGTCCACAGGAGCACAAAACCAGGGGGGGGTGCAACAAAAAGCGAACTGGAGCCCAGCAGCTCTGCTAACTTCAGGCAGACTTCCTCACAAGCAAGGAGCTACTTGCAAAAACACATTTAAAATAAAAATAAAAGTGAGCAACACAAACACATAAACAGATTAAAATGACAGGGAGCCCATCTAAGATGGTGCCTGATAAGATGGAGCCAGGCAATTCCGAAGCGCACTACAGTGCTTTACAAGGAAATAAAGCCAAAGACACATGGGAATATCTCCACGGCAACATCAACAACACTGCAGCAGGGGCAGCAGCTAGAGTGCTTCCCGTGAGAGATGAAACCTGGTGGGCAAGCTGCTGCCATCATTAAATAGCCTGCCACTAAAAGGGGACATGCCTGTCAATGAACATGCCAAGCCAGGGGGAGGGAGGGGGGGAATTAAAAATGAGCTGGAGTCCAGCAGCTCCGCTCCCTTCAGGCAGGCTTCCCCACCGGCAGGGAGCTACAGGCAAAAACACATTTAAAATGAAAATAAAAGTGAGCAACATGAACACATAAACATATTAAAATGGCAGGGAGCCCATCTAAGATGGCGCCCAACAAGATGGATCCAGGCAACTCCGAAATGCACCAGAGCGCATTACAAGGAAATAAAACCAAAGATACGTGGGAATGTCTCCATGGCAACATCAACAGCACAGCAGCAGGAAGAGCAGCTAGAGCTCTCCTCTCGGGAGCTGAAACCTGCACGGCTACACCTTTGTATTCTTTAAGTAGCCTGCCTCTAAAAGGGGGCATGGCTGTCCACGAGAGTGCCAGACTGGGGCAGGGGCGGGCACCAAAAAACAGAAGAGGACCTCTGTATTTGTGGCGGGATTGTGTTGGATGCTGTGTGGGACAAGGTGGATCCACTCCGCTGTCTGTGGTGTCTAGACCAATGGTGTGTTAGCCATGGTTACACTGACTGGGCATCGAAATTCGACGGGTTGCCTGCTGCCTCCTCCTTCTCCAGCATCACTAGTCAGTGATACTCTACCACAATCGCCTTAATTGTTTGGAGGGACAGCCATGTGGCTACCTCCAGCTAGATCCCATCCTCCTTGGTTGTAGCGTTGGTGTTTGAACCTCAGATGTGAATTACAGGATCTTGTTATTAAAAATAAGAAAAGGACATGAATTGTAGCCCCTACTACAAGCGCATTTGTATAGTCAGTTCTTCACAGTATGCTGCTGATTCTTTAAAGTCAAAAGAAGTTTTATATGGCTCAGTGTCCTTGTGACTTACACATTATTCACTTAATCACTGATTGCAGTTCTTTGTATTAATTATTCCATATCAAATATCAACATATTTAAACACATATCTAGGTAGAAAACAGAACAGTTTAATTGATGGCTTATGAGTAAGAAACTTAGGATGAAGTTGGGGTAAGTGTCAGGAATGGGAGAGAATGTGATGTGGTAGGTGTGGGACGGCTGGGCAGTGGGCACTGGGCAAGTGCAGCATGAACATATATCTTCTTCTTCCCTTAATTTAAATGGCTGAGGGGCAGAGACAGAAAGATTGGAGGGTGGATAACTTAAAAAAGGTATGGAGATCAGGTGTAGGGAGGAGCAAGGATGGATAGGAAATACCTTAACAAAATGAATCAAATACAGAGGTTATTGAGAAGGGAGTGGGACTCTAACTTATCGCTTGTCCCAGCAGCCACTTGATCCTCCTTCCCTCCTCACGATCTTCCTCGCAGCCTTCCTCCTCAGTATCAGCCTCGACAGGTGTTAAAAAAGAAGGTACTTATTTAGTAATGTCGCTACCAAATGCAGGGGCAGTTTTTACAAGCCCCTTGCGCCACTGTTGCGTCACTTTTCCCATGTTAAAAGTGATGTAAAAGTGGCGCAAGGGGATTGTAAATCTGCCCGACAGTTTTTTGTACAAATAAAAGATACCTAACAAATCTGAATTTATTTTAGCCAAAGAATTACTTTGAAAGGTATACTTCTGTATTTTAACCATAATTGAATACTATTAAAGTTTTCAAAATAGGGAAAAGGCAAGAAAAGATCAGGAAAACAATGATTGAAAAAAATGCTAATGGAAAGCACTGAAAACAGAAAAATCATGTTAGAGGGCTAAGGGAGAGCATGATGATGTATTAGCTAAAATGGGTGGAGAGAAGGGAACAAAAAGAAAACAGGAGGAAGTAGCCTGCAGAAAAAGAAGAGAATATAAACCCTAAACACAAGAAGGTGAGTGGGTGCATGGGCAGTAACTAAAGTAGAAAAGGGATAGCTAGGAAAAAGTGGGGAAAATACAAAAAACGATCATGCGGTTTGACAGAAGGCCAAACAGCATTAATAGAGGTAAGATTGTTAATTGAAATCTAAGATTAAATAATTATACATCACTTACCAGAATCAGAGGCAATGCCTTCTGGTCTGGCGGTGACAGCAGAGGATGATTCCCTGTCCAGGGCATCGTCTTCTTTGGTGTTCAGGAAAGGAGGGAAGAAAAAGAAAACAACTAATATTAGTTGTGCTATCAATGATGATAGTGAAATGCACGCAATAAGAATTTACAGGCAAACACATGTACTGCCTGAGAAACTAACCCAATCCCAACCTTACTCTTCCTCCAGCAAACAGTTCCCTGTCTTATAAAGTAGTTATATCTTCAAATGAAATTGCTCTTCCGATTCCTTCATACATTTCTGTCTCACTAAAGCAATCTGCAATTGAAGTGGACAATATTGTGCTGCACCTCAGGTAGAAGGAAAGTGTGATGCGACAATATAGTCAAGGAGGAGCCCCACTACCATTGAGATCTTTCCTCCGTTCTCATTACTTCCTACCCATCAGTCCATTGTGGAGGTCCATTGTTCTCCTCCAGTGCAGGGTCTGCTCTGCCAGGCAGTAACCCTTCTGAACCTGCTCCCAACATGAGGGGTCGATAGCCCTGGGCAAAAAACACCAGCATGGCCACCTCCTTTTCTGAAAAAATGTTGCATGTGGTGGCAATGGTGCCAGTGCCCCGAAGTCAGGGGGTTTCAGCCACCTTCTCCTCCTATGGCACACTGCCAGCCTCTGCAAATGTTGTAGGGTTGAAGGCTAGCAGATGAGGAAAAACAAAATTAAAAGCACATGGGCTTGAATATGAGACAAAAAAGTAAAAAGAAAGTTGAAAAATCGATGCCCAAGACAGGAATGGGATGGATGAGTGCCGCTTGCTGATCAAAATGACTTCATACATATGTTGTGTGTCATGACGTTTTATAATATTCTTTAACACAAATGCGTCTTCACTTCATTTTTTGCACAAGAGGCAGGTAAATGCACTTTGCATAATTACACACATTTCCAGGGCTGGCTCCTCCACCAGGACAGAGGAGTGACGCCCCACTGCTGAAAGCAAAAACATAAAATGATATTAACTTTTAGTTATTACCATTTTGTTTCCTTTGCGCATTGCCGGCATCGGAGCCTCTCTGCTCTTTGAGCAGGGTAGGGGAGGAGTAGTTTACCCACTCCTGAATGTGCAAAGACTGTTTGGTGAGCACGAAATGAGAGGAAGCTGTTTGTAAAGCAATTAGAGAGTTACTGCTTTACCAGCCCTTTGGCCAGGAGCTTTTAGGGGTATTCAGGGTGAGCTTTGTAGCAGCAAAGAAGTTGAAATTTAGGATGCTGATACTTCCTCTGTCCCATAATCCTTAAACTCTTGTACAATAGCGTGCCAGTATGTTGCAATGGGTTTTTCACATTGTTAGAAATGCGGTTCTCTAGTTGGCAGAGATAGGTACCTTTATCCAATTAGGGACCCTTGCTTCTACTCAGGGTAAAGGGGATACACACTTTAGATAACCCCTGCTCACCACCTGGGTAGCTTGGCACGAGCAGACAGACTTATCCAAAATGCAATGTGTAAAGTATTTGTACTGAAAACACACAGTAATACAGTGATAACACCACAAATGGACACCACACCAGTTTAGAAAAATAGAGTATCTATACCTAAACTCAACAAGACCAGGACGACTAAAAATCCAACATTCATGTAATAAGAATATGACTTTAAAAAGGTTTAAACAAACTTGTTCCAAAGAAAACTATGGATGCGTGATTTTTCTCAAAGTACCTGCCGTTGCAACAAAATTCACAAGGCCAAATAACTGCAGAGATGGGATGCGTCCAGAACACAAAGAGATGCATCAGTTCCTGAGACCTTGGGGGAGGCGATGCAACAGTTCTGCTGCACGTAGGAGAAGTGATGCATCATGTCCGGTCTGTAGGGGGAAGTAATGCGTCGACTCCAAGATGATTCTGGTCTGCGGGTGATGCATCGGGAAAACTTGCTGCACAGGTACGATGCGTGGAAATCCGGGTGCATCAGCGATCGTTGCAGCGGAATCTATCAGTGGTGCATCGGTTTCTTCAGCCACAATCCCTCGATGCATCAGTTCTATAAGCGGCGATGGGTGCTGCGTCAGTTTTGGTAGCAGCGCAGTGATGCATGGAGATTCTTCTCGCACAGCTATGCTGCGTTGGGAAAACAGCCGCAAGGAGAGTGATGCGTCAGTTTTCTTAGTTCTTAAGGTGTCTTCCAGGTCCTAGCAGCAAGCATAACCTCCAGAGGCTCAGAACTGGAACAGGCATCTCCTGGCAGGTCAGTACTCTCAGCAACAGAGTTCAGGGGAGCTGGGGGTAAAGTATTTGTGGCTGTGAGACTTCAGAAAAAGGAGGCCAGTACAAGTAGACCCTTGGAGATCTTCTTCAAGCAGGTTCAAAGCAAAGTTCCAGTCTTTGTCCTTTCCTTGGCAGAAACAACAACTGCAGGCCGACCCCGCACAGCACACAGCAAAAGGGCAGTATTCCCCCTCACAACTCTTCAACTTTTCTCCTTGGCAAAGGTTCCTCTTGATTCGAGAAGTAGTCTGAAGTTCTGGGGTTTAAGGTCTACTACTTATACCCCATTTTGTCTTTGTTCTCTTTGTGCAAGGGTCTCTGAGCGCAGCCCAACCCAGTTCTGTCCTCACTGGTGCAGTAAGACCACAGGGGATGGAGACAGCACTGTGCAAGGAAATCTCCTACCAATACTCTAAATGCAGCTAAGCCCTAGGCTCACCTTCACCCCGTCAGTGGCTGTCTACAGTGAATGCACATCCCCAACCCCTGTTACTCCAAAACCAGACAGTCAATACACAAACAGACAGAGTCTCACAGAATGGTTAAACAAGAAAAGACCTCCTTTCTAAAAGTAAAAAGAACAATTAATGTACAGAATGCAGAACAATGTCATACGTTCACCCCCATACAGAGATCTGGGCCTAAATCCATCGTTTTTTTGCTCACCATGCCATTCCAGTTTGGACCCCGCCATATGCAAATCAGTCTTGACCCTGCGCCCATTGGGAACAGTCCAGCCTGAACTGCCAGGCCAGGTCCTCCCTGGACAGGAAACAAGCCTCCTAGCACCGGTTTCGGGCTTTCAGCCCTCATCAGCCAGGATAGCTTGACTCCAGTGGCATGGAGAGCACTGAACCCATGTCACATGGTACTACTAAACACTATATTGGAAAAATGTAGTGCTGGGTAAAGCATGTCTTTAGGCCATTTTCGTAGATTTAAAATCTGTGTTTGACATGGTTCCACGAAGGAAACTTTGTGGAGTTATGGAAAATATGGGAGTCCCAGCCAACATTTTTGGTATCCTTGAGAATAATAATTCACGTGTCAGATATGGTAAGAAAGGGGAGCGGACTGATGCATGTAGGATTGAAAGGGGAGTGTATCAGGGGTGTGTTCTAGCTCCAACCCTTTTGCCCTATTTGTAAAAGACTTGGCTAGTGTTTTAAATTTCCCAAGAAATGATGCCCTAAAATTGGCTCCATACAAATCCCAATTAGATCAACAACTTGAAATTTTGAACTGGTTAAAGTTACCACAAATGTTTATATTGGAAAACGAGGGAATACGTTCTAATATTATACGTTTGATATGATAGTCTCTGCTTCCTACTCTCACATTTAAGTCTAAACCGTGTTGTTTTGGAAGAAAGATTATAGTTCTGACAATGTGTCTATTTTTTACTTTTCACTGTTGGCTGCATCATGGATGAAAACACCTTTGTTCGCTTTCCTTTCCTAGGGAAATATTAAAAATGTCCAAAAAACACACAATTTCAAATTTCCTACTTTTAAGAAATGAATGCTTTGAAAAATATTTTGAATTGATTATAAAAACGCTAAGATCCACTTGCAAGTAAAAAAAAAATCAAACAATTCAAATGAACCAACATTACCTCTTGATGATGTAGACTAATGCCAGAGCCAGAACAATTATTTCAACAAATAATAACAAATAAATATAAACAAGCATAAAGGCGCTCTCAATACAAAATGTGCAACAGGTTGGTAAACTAAAATAAAAAAATTCATACAAATAAATGCACGCTTGAGCAGCCCCCATGTGGCTGCTCTTCCACTAAGCCACTTATGTTATTATTATTGAGTTGTATTTTCAACATGGCATTTCGAATCCTTCATTCCCCATTGCCTTATGGAGCTAACCATCTAAGATGATTACTTTGGCTTTTGTTTGTCAATCCTGGACAGCACTGCAAGCTTGTCTTTGTGTACCTGGTGAGCCAAAGCATGCAGACGGGTGTTGGTATAAGAAGTATGATGTTATTGTTGTTTCTCTAGCGCAAAGATGGTTGTCTTGGTCGAGGCATTCAAGTGAGCCTTGGCACTTATTCCATCTTCGGTGCACACCATGTCCTATGGGTGCTAACTAATAGTAACAATAAAGAGCAGCCAGTTTCTCAGTTTTTTTGTCACTTCTTTAAGGACGTGACGAGTTTTTCTTCTCCAACCACTTCCTCTCTTTTCCATTTGGCATATTCTCTACACACCTAAGCGTCAATTCCATTTTCCAAATTTTTTCTTAATCATGGAAACCCTATTTATTAGAACTAGAACATCTACTTTCCACAAATCCCTTCGAAATCATTTTTGCATATTGCCAGTTAGAAGCGCTAAGCGGCCTAAGTAGGGGTAATACACATTCTAGAATCTATAAAGATGTAGGGCTATATTTATCAATATTCAACGCAACACAGCAAGACACCTTGCTGCACTGCCAGAAAGAGAGGGGGCTGGAATGCGCCATATCTATCAAGATACTACTTTCTTCCTGAACTGGCGCCTAAACTCCTGACTAGCGCCTACGTACTTATCGCATTGTAATCCAATCACTGGTTAATTTAGCATCCAATAATGCTAAATAACTATGTGCCATTTTCCTACCAAAACCATATTACAGCATTTTGAATAGCAGCGGTAAGCATATTACTAGAGCACACAAATATAAAAAAGAAATTGACCTTTATCAAAAACAGTCTAGGGAAATTTCTTCAGATGTATATTGTTTTCACTCGAGGGGGCAATGTTGGAAACAGGAATGCTTTTGGCTTTGTCTTTATAATTACAAAGTAGTCCCTGACAAAGGAGATATACAAAAAGAACAATGAATATAGACCTGAAATCAGTGCTATATTAAGGCTGTCCAGCCAAACAGAAATGTAATAATGTTTTGAATCACAAAAAACAAGAATAAAGTGGGACACAATTTTGCGTCATTGCAACACATATAACAAAAAACATAAATGAACAGAATTTCACAGAAGGGCTCCGACAGGACAAAAACATGCTCGTAAAATATATATGAGAATACAACAAGCAAACAATAAGTATTAACACCGTACACATCAATAATTATTTCAATTGCGTTTACGGTGTATATAAGGTCCACAACTTTTCGATCTCTTAAAACCAATACTGAGATCATCATCAGTATGTAAAGTTTACATGCCTGAGAAAAATGAAGCCATATATAAACCGGAAATGGATTAATGAATGACCAAGTCCCAGGGAGGGGTGGCGAAAAGGGGAAGGCGCAATAACCTAGATTAAGAAAATTCTAAAATCTTTGTCTTTGGCATCACAGCAACGTGCAGTTAGTTCGATTTTCAAAGATTTGACATCACAACAGTACAAATATTTGCTTGTGTGACAACATCATCTACTGTCTCACTAACTGTAAAGTAATAGTCAACGAATTTGGCAGTATCTAGCATCCATGGATACATTTGTATTACTCATTTATCTATTTAGGCCGGGGTTTGTGTTAATTTCCAAACGTGGCTTTGTAAAATCCAAGTTTTCGGGATGTTCACAGACTTTACCTATGTCACAGACTCTTTTCTTGCCTAGTATTTGGAGAAACAGTTATAGCACATTTGCCAGTAGCTGCCCTTGGTGGGAAGGCTGCCGGGTGGTGACGTGGGGTGGGGAAGGGGCAGGGTGGGGGGTAGTAAAGTACGGAATACGGCAGAATAGAGCTAAGTAAACATATGATTACATAAAACGAATTTCGTGCCCGCTGCATCGCTTTTGGCGATGAAGGGCGGCCAACGAAATTCATTTTATTTATTCATATGTTTACTTACTACCCTGCCCCTCCCACGTCCCACATCACTGCCCGGCATGCACTCCCAACACGGGCCGCTACTGACATTTGCTGCCCTTCAACACATGGGAACTTGGGCCATTAACAATTCTTCATACACAGTGGTTCTCATTAGTCGTATTCAAACCTCCTTCTAATTGTCAGCCCAAATGGCTGTTGGCAATCAATGCCCAGTACATGAATAAAAATCACCAGCCCGACCTTAATATACAAAGTGTAAATTGTATTAGACAGTAATCAATATCCACCATTAATATAGTATCAAGATTAATTCAGCAGTGTAGTTTGTCCCAGTAAGCAAGGAAATCACAACCAAAAGTACCAAAAGACAGGTGATAAAAAATCCTTGTGTGTTTATAGCAAAATACAAACAAAATTTCAACTAATAGGCCAATGTCACGATGTTTGTTATGCATGTTGACGACATTTCGATCCCCAGCTTGTTAAAGGGGTCTCCACATGGCAGGCAGAATGATGTACATCTGAAATTAATAATAACCATATATTATAAGGTGGTCTGGGTCAGGTTATGAGGAACTTAGAAGTAATGCACATGAGAGTACCTACATTGGCCAAGTAGTAATGAGTGATATTGGTACAAAGAGTGGGTGAACTGATTGATAGTGATCTCCTGTGTCATATAAGAAGGCGCATGTACTCACACATAAGGTGGCAGCAACCTAAGCAAAAGTAGCACTCAAAGGTTATTACTCAAACGTTATAAATAAGTGAGTGTAATCTACAATATTCCGAAGTCATACTCACCCTCATTGAGCGGAAGCACTCTAAATTAGTGTTGACGCCGGTTGCGGGAGAGAGCCGTCTCTTCTCATTCAGGATAGCCGGCAACCATGATGACACTGCAGGATGAATGACCCTTAGTGTCTGATGCGACAGTAATAATAAAAACAAAACACTATATACAAATTATTAAAAAATATACTTATAATAAAGTTATCCAAATTCAAATATAATTTCAAAAATAATATTGCTTCAAAATAAATAGAAAATGTTTAAAAAAAAGCATTGTTTAGAATGTCATCACAAAAACCACATCATTTAAAAAATGAAAAAGAAAAATCACATGAAATAATTAAGGGGTCACATTTATTATTCCCATTTGAAAGACAACTACAGTAGAGAAAATGTTGGACTTTAGAGGGCTAGGATTTACTATTCACACTTCAGCCTAAGCAACAGTAGGGAAAGTGTTGGACTTTTTAGGGGTCAGTTTTTCTATTCCCACTCAAAACTGAGCAACAGTAATGAATGTTTTGGACTCTGGAGGGATCAATTTCCACTCCAAAGTAAGCAACTGTAGGCAAAGTGTTAGACTTTGGAGGGATCAGATTTAAAATTTCCTCTCCATTGTAAGTAACATTAAGGAAAATTTTGGTCCTTGGAGGTGTCAGATTTAGTATTCTCACTCCTACCTGAGCAAAGTACAGAAAGTGTTGAGCTTTGGGTGGGTCACATTTATTATTCCACTCCAAAGTAAGCAACAGTAGGTACTGTGTTGGACTTTGGAGGAGTCAGACTTATTACTCAAATTCCAACCTGAGCAACAAAAGAGAAAGTGGTGGACTTTAGAGGAGTCAGATCTACTGTTCCCACTCCAACAGTAAGTATAGTGTTGCACTTTAGGGGGTTAACTTTACTATTCCCACTCCAATCTGAGCAACAGTTGGGAACATATTGGATGTTGGAGTTATCAATTCTCACTCCAAAGTAAGCAACAGTAGGTAAAGTGTTAGACTTTGGAGGTTGTTAGATTTACTGTTCCCGCAGTGTAAGCAACAGTAAGAAAAGTGTGTGTCTTTGGAGGTGTCAGATTTACTATTCTCACTCCAACCTGAGTAAAAGTACAGGAACTACTGGACATTGGGCGGGACAGATTTACTATTCTTACTACAAAGTAAGCAACAATAGGTTAAGTGTTGGATTTTGAAGGGCTCAGATTTATTATTCCCATTTGAAAGACAACTACAGTAGAGAAAATGTTGGACTTTAGAGGGCTAGGATTTACTATTCACACTTCAGCCTAAGCAACAGTAGGGAAAGTGTTGGACTTTTTAGTGGTCAGTTTTTCTATTCCCACTCAAAACTGAGCAACAGTAATGAATGTTTTGGACTCTGGAGGGATCAATTTCCACTCCAAAGTAAGCAACTGTAGGCAAAGTGTTAGACTTTGGAGGGATCAGATTTAAAATTCCCTCTCCATTGTAAGTAACATTAAGGAAAATGTTGGTCCTTGGAGGTGTCATATTTAGTATTCTCACTCCTACCTGAGCAAAGTACAGAAAGTGTTGAGCTTTGGGTGGGTCACATTTATTATTCCACTTCAAAGTAAGCAACAGTAGGTACTGTGTTGGACTTTGGAGGAGTCAGACTTATTATTCAAATTCCAACCTGAGCAACAAAAGAGAAAGTGGTGGACTTTAGAGGAGTCAGATCTACTGTTCCCACTCCAACAGTAGGTATAGTGTTGCACTTTAGGGGGTTAACTTTACTATTCCCACTCCAATCTGAGCAACAGTTGGGAACATATTGGATGTTGGAGTTATCAATTCTCACTCCAAAGTAAGCAACAGTAGGTAAAGTGTTAGACTTTGGAGGTTGTTAGATTTACTGTTCCCGCAGTGTAAGCAACAGTAAGAAAAGTGTGTGTCTTTGGAGGTGTCAGATTTACTATTCTCACTCCAACCTGAGTAAAAGTACAGGAACTACTGGACATTGGGCGGGACAGATTTACTATTCTTACTACAAAGTAAGCAACAATAGGTTAAGTGTTGGATTTTGGAGGGCTCAGATTTATTATTCAAACTCCAGCCTAAGCAACACTAAGGAAAGTGTTGGACTTTGGACGGGTCAGAGTGACTATTTCCCACTCCAATGTAAGCTACAATAGGGAAACAGTTGGAAGTCAGGTTTACTATTCCCACTCCAACCTGAGCAGTACTATGGACAGTGTTGGGCTCTGGATGGTCATTCGCCACTCAGCATAAGCAGAAGCAGATATATTGATGAAGACTGAAAAATGTTACCATTCCCTCAATTAAGAAAACAATGCACATGCATAAGAATATTAAAAAAATATATATTTTCCTCCATGTTTAAAAACATATATTTTTTAACATTGGGAAATGTATTACAATTACTAAAAATTCAATGAATACATTAGCAATTAAGAATTTATGAAAAAATAAAATACTCACCAATTAAAATGATTAAAAATGATATATTTTTCAAACAACTCCCAACATGCTAACCCTAAAACCCAACACCCACCAACATATTTTAACTAAAAGCATCTAACAAATCACACTTAAACTGATGTGCATAGTTAATAATTAAATAAAAAAATTAAAAGTAGAAAAATGGATAAACATTTAAAATGAAATATTAACAAAATGTCACGCTCTGTTCTCCTATAAATTCAGTAACCCACCAATAAATAAATTAAAATAACGTTTATCAATGCTTGCTTTTTAATAGCAATGCAATAAAAGTGATAACATTACTTTAAAAATAAAGGGGTTATTTCCAGTTCTGTGGTGAGGCATAAAGAGAAAGTAAAAGTAAATATTTTTTAGGTCTCACCTGTGACAGTGCATGCGTGCTCATTTTAGAAATGTATTGTATACAACAAGGGGATTTTAACCTACCCTTTGTTTACCCTTCATTGGCTTCATTAGTCACTCTTATTTTCTGCTTTCTTATTGGCCAGCGTACGCCAACCTCACTTTCTCTTCTTTCAGCTGGAGCATGGAGGTACTATTATTTGAATTTTTACTTCTTTGCCCTCCCACCCCACCCCCATTTTTGGTGTTTATTGACTAGATGGTGTTGGCTTCTCCCCGTGAAAGGCCTCCCTTTCTACGCTCCAGTTTATATGGCTAGGCTAGCACCTTGCCATCTAAGTCTGATACTGTGGATGCGTCCTGGTAAGCTACAAAGGTACACATGTTCCCGAGGTTGGGAGAGGTTTGTTCAGCAGGCTGGGCTTTCTGACATTCCTCTGGCTCAGCAGTAGGAGGACAGTGGCATGTGCATCAGCGTGCAGTGCAGGCATAACATAGTGGTAAAGGCAGTGTGATGAGCCGAGCCCAGGTTGGAGCTGTGTGCAACAAAGAGGGGAGCTTTCGGAGCTCTACCATTCCACCCCTTCCAAAAATCCTTTCACGTTTTCATTTTTTATGGAGCCGCTGCCAAGCCGTTCTGGTAATTGTTTGATTTAAGCAGCCTTTTGTTAGGCAACTTGTGTTTCAAAAGTACATAGAGTCAAAAGCTAGTGTTATATATGTGATGCAAGTGTTTTGCTAATACTATATACATGTTCACAAGTTTAAACATTGCGCACACCCTCAAAGCCCAAAGACATGCTTTTAAAACTGAAGTGAACTTTGGGACTTTTCATTCTTGCATCTTTCTAACTCTCTGTGAATTGCTTGTGGTGTATATTTGTCCAAATTTGCTTCTTGCCAAACAAAATATTTGCAAATGCATACTGATAGTTGTTAGTAAACCCAGCAATTTTTAGGATTTTCCTAGACAACTCATGTACTGTGTCTGAGAGACATGTTATTTACATACAGTGGGCTTACATCCCACCAATAGCTTACCAAATGGTAGCTCCAGCATTGCACTCATTTCATTCGTCCCTGTTTGTCATGGCATGAGGGCGTCATGTCCTCTTCTTCTGATTGGTCCTCCCTTAGAGCATGGACCTTGTACTTGTTTGTGTCCATCCACTGCTCCAGTTTTTGGAGCTGCTTTTTTCTTTGTTTTCAAGCACTCCACATAAGTGCTTGTGCTTTCACTCCCATATCCCTATCCATGTTGCTTTTTCCCCTCCCACAACCCTAGCCTGTCTTTAAACACCACTGCACTCTACGTTATGCCACTGCATTCTACACCACAGCATTCTATGCCACTGCACTCTACTCTGCACCACCCTACGCTATGTGACTACACTCTATGTCACTCTACCCTATGCCATTCTACTCTATGCCACTGCACTCAGCACAATTCTGCTCTTTTCTGAACAACTGCACTCTAGGCCACAGCACTCTGCTCCACCGTATGTCACTGCACTTTATGCTACTCTCCTCTACACCACACAAATCTATGCCACTGCACTCATTGCCACTGCACTCTACACCACAGTACTATATTCTGCACCACTGTACGCTACTGCACTGTACACCACTGAATTTTGTCACTGTACTCTATGACTCTCTACTCTGCACCACTTTACTCTACACTAACGTGCTCTATGTCACTGCATTTTACTCTGCACCACTCTATAGTAGGCCACTGCACTCTATGCCACTGCACTCTACTCTCCACCACTCCACACTACTGCACTTTACACCACTTCACTTTATGCCACTGCACTCTACAACACTCTACTCTGCATCACTGAACTTTACACCATTGCACGCTATGCCACTGAACTCTACCTGAATGAACTCAATGCCACTGCACTGTATGTCACTCTACTCTGCACCACTTGACTTTAGGCCACTGCACTCTACGCCACTGTACTCTAGGTCACTTTACTCTGCACCACTTTGTGCCACTGCACTCAAAGCCATTGCACGTAATGCCCCTGCACTCTATGCCACTCTACTCTACATCACTCTGCTCTATGCCACTGCGCTATATGACACTGCACTCTACGCCACTTTACTCACGCCACTGCACTCTATGCTACTGCATGCTATGCAATTGCACTCCACATGAATGCATTCTATGCCACCACACTCTACTCTTGACCACTGCACTCCATGCCACTGCACTCTATGCCACTCTACTCTACACCACTCTACTTTAAGCCACTGAACTGTACAGCACTGTACTCTACACCACTCTACTCTGTAGGCCGTCTCACACCTTTGTGTGCCCTCTGCAGACCCTACATGCCATTTGAAAGGCTCTCCTGTCCCCCACCCTCCACTGCACTTCTCTCCCTCGACTCCCCATTGTCTCACATTAACTCCTAACCTCCCCATGACTCCTAACGTTTTTTACATACCCGTAATCTTCTCTGACGCCAACCCTCTCTCCAACCTCTCCCCTCCACCCCTGCTGCCCTGCACGCATAGGATGTCTGATGCCAAAAAGAGTAGGTTTCATAATGTAATCTGCTCTTTTTGGCATCAGACACCCTCAGATTCCAGGCATTGTTCTGCTGGAAACTCTGCAATGTTACAGCCAGTGACATCGCACAGTCTCCAGCAGTGACAGAGCGCAAGGCTGAAGTATTTTTGTGGCGGGCACATTTTTGGCCCAACACAAAAATACTACAAATTTTGAGGTTTTGGGTCGCAAAGTTTGTGCTTTTTTGGCCACGAAATTTGACACCCAAAGCTGCAAAATCCTGGGGGGGTCTGTCTACAACACTCTACTCTATGCCAGTGCACTCTATACCACTGCACATTATGCCACACTACTCTGCAACACTGCACTCTATGCCATAGGACTCTTTGCCACTGCACTCTACATCACTGTATTTTACACCAGTGGTTCCCAAACTTTTGACTCCTGAGGACCCCCATTGAGTCACCACTGGAAGCCGGGGACCCCCAAGCATTTTGTATGAGTTAAATTTCAAAATTAAAACAGTAATTCGAAAAAAATACACACGTGTGCACACAAAACAAGTACTCAAAGTACTAAGGATTTTGGGGCTAGATGTACGACCATTTAATTTAGCGCCTCGCAACTGGCGACACGTTGCGAGTGGCAAATTGCGAGTCGCTAAATGAAATGTACAACAGTGTGTTTAACACTGTTTGGGATTCCCAATGGGGTCGCAAATTGCGAGGTTCATTAATATTAATGAGCCTCTCGCAATTTGCAAGCCCATTGGGAATGCCAGCCCTCCCAGGGATGGTGGCCTGATGGGCTCTGCAGGCCACCATGTCTCGGACTGCTTTTAAATAAAGCAGTTTTAAAAAAATGCAGCCTGTTTACCATGCATTTAAAAAAAGAAAGAAAATGAAACGTTTTCGTTTAATTTTCTACGGGCAGGCAGAGGTCCCTGGGACCACTGCCTGCCCTTAAAAAATAACCGTGCATGCATTTGCAAAGGGGGAGGAGTCCCCTGGGGACCCCTTCCCATTTGAAATGCATTACCATCTACTTGAAGTAGGTGGTAATTGCGACTGTTTTGCGACCGCAAAACATTTATACATGGTTTTGAGACTCCCTATTTGGAAGGGAAGGCCCCTTCCAAATAGCAAGTTGTAAAACCTATTTAGCGAGTTGCAAACAAATTGAGACTCGCGAAATAGGCTATGTACATGGCTCAAAGCGTTTTTGCATGCATAAACGTGTTCGCGAACCCGTTCGCCATATAAACACAGATCTTACATCTGGCACTTAGTATTTTATATTGAAGTAATAGCCCCTCTGTCACATGTATTTCATTTGTTTTATAGCATCTCTCATACCATTGTAGGATGTCAGAGCACTTTACATCACACACATATAGAGACATTGAATCATACATGTAAATCAGTGTGTATATAAAATCTTTAAAGAGTGCTTGGTCTGGAAAAGCACAAACTCAGGATTCAGAACATAACACAGTGGCTAGCACTGACTTTAACATTAAAATGCATTTCCACCCAAATAAATCTTTTTAGCAGCATCAGGAAAATGAATAACTGGGAAAAATATAAGTTAATAACTGGTACCATGCAGTTTGCAAGCAGCTCTTTAATGACAGTTTATAGGTCCCTCTGCTAGATTATGATTGTCACTTATGAAGTGCATAGTAACAAAAGAATTTCTGTGACAAAAGCAGTAACCACGAACCTATGCACATAAAATACTGCTTTTTAAGATGCATGATACACGTTCTTTGCAGTAGGCACATTAACCCTCTGTGCTACATTAGTTCAATCAAAGCTGCCACTGAACAAAACTCTCCTCAGCTCCAGCAGGTACATTAATCACTGGCATTCTCTTGACACTTTTATTGTTGCTGGAAGGCTGCTAATTATACAAAGAACGTTTCTGTGCTTTTAAAACTGTTGTCTACGGACCCCCTGGGAATGTGTCACGGACCCCTGGTGGGCCGCGGACCACAGTTTGGGAAACACTGCTCTACACCACTGCACTCCATGGCACTGCAGTCTACTCTACACCACTAGACTCTGCGCCACTGCACTCTATGCCAATGCACTCTATTCCATTGCACTCTATAGTACTACACTCTAAGCCACTCTACATTACTGTACACCCCTACAGAATATGCCCCTGCACTTTATGCCACTCTTCTCTAATCTGAACCACTGTACTTTATACCACTGTACTGGATGCAACGCACTCCACATGAATGCACTCTATGACATTGCACTCTATCCCGCTCTACTCAACTCTTGACCACTGCACTCTATGTCACGGCACTACACACCTCTCTACTTTACGCCACTGCACTCTACACCACTGTACTCTATGTCATTCTACTCTGCACCACTCTACGCCACTGCACTTCATGTCACTGTACTCCACTCTGTACCATTCTTCTATATGCCACTGCACTCCACATCACTGCACTCTGCCATGCACCACTCTACTCTAGGCCACTACACTCTATGCCACTCTAACTTGCACAACTTCACATCACTGAACTTTATCTACATGCACTTCATGCCACTGCACCCTACGCCACTCTACTGTATGCCACTGAACTCTATGCTACTGCACTTTTCACCATGCACCTGCACTCTATCCCACTCTACTCTACAACACTCTACTCTATGCCACTGCACATTATGCCACTCTACTTTGCACCATTGCAGTCTACACCATTGCACTCGATGCCACTGAACTCTTTGCTACTGCACTCTACTCTACACCACTGCACTCTAGACCACTGCACTCTATGCCACTGCACTCTACACCACTGCATTCTATGCCACTCTACTCCACTATACACCACAGCACTCTACGCCACTGCACTTTATACCGCACCACTCTACTGTAGGCCACTGCACTCTATGCCACTGGACTATATGCCACTTTACTCAATGCCACTGTACTCTTTGCTACTGCACTTTACACCACACCACTCTACTGTAGGCCATCCTATGCCAGTGCACTCTATGCCACTATGCAATATGCCACTCTACTCTGCATCAATGGAGTCTATGCCACTGCTCTCTATGCCACTGAACTCTTTGCCACTACACTCTGCTCTACACCACTGCACTATACACACTGCCCTGCACTCCACACCACTGCATTCTACACATCTCTACAGCACTTCACTCTATGCCACTACATTATACAACCCTCTTCTCTACTATGCACCACTGCACTCAATGCCACTGTACTCTATGCAAATGCACTCCATATGAATGCACTCTACTCTGAACCACTCTAATCTGGGCCAATACACTCTATGCCACTGCACTCTATCACACTCCCCTCTACTCTGGACCACTGCACTCTATGCCACTGCACTTTACGCCACTCTACTCTACATCACTCTACTTTAAGCCACTGCACTTTACACCACTGTACTCTACCCCACTCTACTCTGCACTTCTCCACGCTACTCCACTTTAAACCATTGCACTGTCTGTCATTGTACGCTACTCTGTACCACTCTATGCCACTGCACGCCACTTTGCACCACTACACTCTAGGCTACTGCACTCAACGCCACTCTATCTTGTACCACTTCACACTGCTGAACTTTACACACCTGCACTTTATGTCACTGCACGCTATAACGCTCAACTCTGCACCACTCTACTCAATGCCACTGGACTCTGTGCCACTACACTTTACACCACACCACTCTACTGTAGCCCACTGCACTCTATGCCACTCTACTCTACAACACTCTAGTCCTTGCCACTCTATTCTACCCCACTTTACTCAACCCCACTTCACTCAACACCACTCTACTCCATGCCGATTTACAATGCGCCACTCCAAGCCACTCTACTCCAACCCACTCTACACCACTCTAGTTTACTCCACTCTACTTCACCACACACCACTCTACTCTACTCTACCTCACACCACTCTAAGCCACTCTACTCTACTCAACTCTACTGTATGCCAAGCCACTCTATGCCCCTGCACTCTACACCACTCTGCTCTACTCTACTCTCCTACGCTACACTATGCCACTCTACTCTACCCGGCTTCACTTTATGCCAATCTACTCTATGCCACTCTACTCTACTCTGTTCCACTCCACTCTGTGCCATACTAAGCCACTTTACTCCACTCCACTCTTCACCACTCTACTCTACCTCTCTGCACTCTATGTCCCTCAACTTTTTGCCCCTCTTTTATAATCTACTCTATGCCACTCTACTCTGCTCCCACTTTACTCAATGCTACTCCAAGCCACTCTGCACCACTCTAATCTACACCACTCAACTCCACTCTACTCTACTCCTGTCTAATCCACTCCACACAGTTCTTACACCATGCTGTTCTACTCTATGCCACTCCATGCCACTCCACCCTATACTACTCCACACCACTCAATGCCATGCCACTCCAATCTACTCTACTCTACTCAACTTTGCTGTACAACAATGCTAAAAGACATTGGCAAAGCAAAAAGCTCACACATAGGTACAACCTATTGGCTTTTTCAATGCTTAATCCTCAAAAGTTTTTTATGTCCAGAGGGTAAAAAGGATGCTAGGGTATGTGGTGCGTGTGGTTTTAAACCTCAAACCTTGTAACATTTCGATATGCCACTCTATATGTTTACTTTGAGCTCCAGCAGTGCCACTAGCTTGTTATTTACATTCACTCAACAAGAGCAGGGGTGGCTTACACATCTGCTAGATATTCAAATGTATTACACAGTAAAGGTAAAAACCCAGTCAAGTCAAGGGACCTGGGTAGTTTAGCGTTACAAGGGAAAAGGGTCCCAGACAAAGAACAAGTGATTACAATGTTGTGTAGTTATTTCAAAAAGACAAATTATTCAATGCAACAGGATTTATTTCAAAATTGCATTATTACCTTTCATTGGATAGGTATCATCAACAATATTTCAACAAACTTTTTGTATATGTGCCCACATACACAACAAGGAAGGGGGGTGAAGTGGGGGAAAGTGTCAGGGATAAAGAAGGATTGGGGGGAATAGTCAGAATCATTCGTGACAGGTATTCATCATAGCTTCAAAAAAACAAAGTTCATGTGGTTCCTTGAACCAAGGGCCACAATATTATGCTCGTAAAGAGTCCAGAAATCCAATGATGCAAACCACCTAACTCGCCTTCAGCTGCTTCGGTCTAGCTTAGGGGTAGGAGTTGGTGAAGTTGATATGGTCTACGTTTCGACCCGAAAGATGTGTAGGATAGTGGTCCTTACAAAAGGGGTCTTCTTCAGGACAGAATGGTTGTGGGTGGGCAACCTCCTAAAAGATAATTAAAAAATGTTTTAATTAGTACACACCGACATTGTTGGTACATACAAGGCAGGCGGTTGGTTAAAAACGTGTTGTCATATAACCACAGGACATAAGGTCCGTGGTACACACATTTCTTGGGGATAGCCTCCAGACTCGTTAGGGTCAACTCACCTATCGCACAGGAGGAGAAGGACCGAGATAGATTATTGGTCCTAGATTCTCACGGGGCTTGGAATTTGTTCCTATATAGAGATTACAAGCAAGGTCATAATCAAAAAGAGTCTACTGGGTGACCGCAAAATTTAGTTAATATCACTGTCTGGTTCGTGTTGGGTGGTCCGAACAGGGTCCATCAGCTAAAAAACGGGCAACTTAACCAATTTCACCCTCCTTTTGCTGATTAAATATATCGACTGCACATTTGTAGGGGACATACCTGACGGGTGCTTGTGTGTGCTATTAGAACACAAGTCAATCTCAGGCGGCAGGGACCTTGTCGTATTTCCGCTGTAACCTATTATGAAGTATGATTGGAAATTAAAACCATCATACTCCTTACATCACAAAATACTGTCGGCAATACACTTGTATTAAAGGGGTATCCTTGTAATAGTTATTAAAAACAGAAACTCACATGTGCTTCTACGTGCTTGGGATGCGCGTATGCTCCGTGTGTTATGTGAGCCTGAATGCCGCTATGCTATAATCAATATGGAAAAATGGGTTACCATGGTGTTTCTTATTGATGTATAAACCATCACAGAGCCCTCCAGGTGATCATACCTTGGACCTCTACTTTAACTTAGAGGGTCCGTTTGTGTGGCTGGATGGAGTGCCTATACCACTTAGGCACATGGAAAAATCGATATGCTTGCTCACGGGGTTACCTGCCTTTCAAAAAACATACCAGTATTCAGATGTGCAGGAATAATTATTCAAAAAGTATGCATGTAAATTTTACCGCTTATATGGTCGGAACATACCTCCACAAGGATGGTGGGGCGGTCCAAATGAATCAAAGTTCACACTGTCGACTCTATCAAAATGAAAACACAGGGGAGTCTTCGTCTGAACCTCTGTGGTTTTACTCTAACATTAAAGAGGTTAAAAGGAAAAGGAGTCAGAAAAGGTTTTACTACACACTGCTTGAAAACAATAGCGTGTCAGAAAAAAGGCCAGCTCACCTCACCAATTGGATCTGAGTTGCACCAATGTGTTAATTATACCAAACGAGCCCTCCTGCAAGGCAAACAGGATAAAAGCCCGGGTTATAGTCTGTCTAATGTTACCAGATGACACATTGACTAAACCGACCTCGATCAGAGGACAGCCTCTAGTTCGAAACCCTCACCTGAACCACCGGTGCAGAAGTCAATGTAGTTCAGCACCCAGGTCTCGCTTGCATTACCTTAGCCATGTAGTCTTACTCTAAAGTTAAAGTTAAAGAGGTTAAAGAGGTTAAAAATAGGGGGAGGAAGTCAGAACAGACGAATGATGATATTAAACAAAGCTTGAAAGCCATCGCGCGTCTGAAAGAAGCGACGACCTGCTCACCTCAAGAAATGGATCAGAAAGCACCAATGCGTTAAATATGCCAACGGGGCCCTCCTGAAAAACAAACAGGATAAAGCCCAGGTTACTGTCTGTCTAATGCCGCCAGGCATCATATCAACTGAAAAAACCTGGATTCAGGGACAGCCTATCGCTCGAATCCCTCACCTGAGTCGCCGGTGCAGGAGTCAGTGTTGTTCAACAGCGCATCTTGCATGCTTCTCTCGCCCTGTGTCCCAAATAAACTTCCTGGTTGGAAGAGGGGGCGGGGCCTCAGCCCGAAGTTACGATAAAGATGGTAAGCAGACTAATCTCGACAGGCTCGACAGAAGTGAGATTTAGGAAAGATGGATTTCTTGAAAAAATAGGTTACAGGTTGCAACCCATATTTTTTAATAAAGATTTTCCAGAAAACAAATAATTTTATCGCGAGGCTGTCAGTCGTATTTACGCCCACTACAAAAGGTGTACGAAGTGTGAGGTTTAAAAAACAGTCTTCAAAGAATTGGTATGGTTAGGACACGTGAATAGACAATAGATATATTTGGAGGATTTGAATCTTGCCTTATACGAAGTGTACCTAAGCACATGGTCAACACATCATTATTCAGAGTGATAATCGTGGTCCATGAAATACATTATGGCAGTGCGCACAAGTCTCACAGGATAGTGAAAGCAAAGCCATTGTTCACTGGGAGAACCCCATAGAGTAGGTAAAGTCTTAAGCCCACGGGGAGGCATTCAGTATTTCTAGAGAATAGATATACCATGGTTCACATTATGTCTGGACATATAATTGTCGGCAGTGTGCACCAATCTCACAGGATAGTGAAACCCACGCCTTAGTTCAGTGCAAAATGCATAATTCACATTTATATTCAAGCATGTAATACAACCATCATTTCCCACCATCACGGAGCACATAAATACACCGGCCTTTGTTAACAGAAGGGTGATCATAGGGTAATGCGCACAAAACTCGCAGGTTAGTGAATGGCATTACCAAAGTCAGGTAAGAGTGTCTACAGTGCATTTATCTCTCAAAGTGGTATGTCCTATTGCATTCAGAGATTAGCCAACTGTACGAAACTACTTTCCGATTCATTTAAACCCTCTGTTACAGAATTGAAAATATGGATCCACTTCAATTCTCTGATATTGAGAATACTAGATAAATCACCACCCCTGGGGCCTAGTGTCACATGTTCCAGAACAGCCCATTTAAGTGTTTCCGGGAGATGGTTTTCTCTTTCACAATGTAAAACTAGTGGTGCCCCCGGTGTTTTGCATCTTATACGGCTGCAATGTGCAAGAAATCTAGCTTTTACCCGTTGTTGGGTTTGGCCTACGTATATCAGTTCGCAGGGGCAGATTATCCCATAAATTACATTTCTAGTGTTGCAGTTCGTGTGGCTCTTGTATGTGTGACGATGATGTTTGAACGTGAAATCCTTTGATTGGATCGTGGAGGGACAGGCTTTACAACTACCACATCTAAAGTGTCCGACTATGGGCGGTTGTTTCCAGCAGGAGGCCAGGGTGGGTGCCGCCGGGCACTCCAAGAAGGACGATACTACGTAGTCTCTCAGACATCTAGCCTTTTTGAAGGCATGCATGGGTACATCAGTGCTTTCCAACTCGTCAGCGATTAGACCCCAATATTTATTGATTGTCTTTTTGACCTCACCCGTGACAATGTTCTCATACGCCAATATTCGATGGCTCATTGCGTTGGCCGATGGTACAAAAGTCGATGGTACTCGGAATCCCGTAATGGATTTCATCTGGGATGATGGTCTATTCTTAAAGAAAAATCGTAGTCTTATTTTTCTGAAGAACTTCGAAAGTTCCATCAGTGTATTAAAACAATACTACATGGCACAATCTGACATACTGATGACACGCCTGATTGAAAGAGGCTATCCCAAACGGTTGATCAAACGCTCACGGAAGAGGGCATGGTTTAGTCACCGTGGGACGCTCCTGGAACCATCCACTCACACCGATCAAGGGGAGAAACGCATGATCTGTGTTACTACATTTTCAACAAAAAGTCATGCAATCAAAAAGACAATCAATAAATATTGGGGTCTAATCGCTGACGAGTTGGAAAGCACTGATGTACCCATGCATGCCTTCAAAAAGGCTAGATGTCTGAGAGACTACGTAGTATCGTCCTTCTTGGAGTGCCCGGCGGCACCCACCCTGGCCTCCTGCTGGAAACAACCGCCCATAGTCGGACAATTTAGATGTGGTAGTTGTAAAGCCTGTCCCTCCACGATCCAATCAAAGGATTTCACGTTCAAAAATCATCGTCACACATACAAGAGCCACACGAACTGCAACACTAGAAATGTAATTTATGGGATAATCTGCCCCTGCGAACTAATATACGTAGGCCAAACCCAACAACGGGTAAAAGCTAGATTTCTTGCACATTGCAGCCGTATAAGATGCAAAACACCGGGGGCACCACTAGTTGAACATTGTGAAAGAGAAAACCATCTCCCGGAAACACTTAAATGGGCTGTTCTGGAATATGTGACACTAGGCCCCAGGGGTGGTGATTTATCTAGTATAATCAATATCAGAGAATTGAAGTGGATCCATATTTTCAATTCTGTAACAGAGGGTTTAAATGAATCGGAAAGTAGTTTCGTACAGTTGGCTAATCTCTGAATGCAATAGGACATACCACTTTGAGAGATAAATGCACTGTAGACACTCTTACCTGACTTTGGTAATGCCATTCACTAACCTGCGAGTTTTGTGCGCATTACCCTATGATCACCCTTCTGTTAACAAAGGCCGGTGTATTTATGTGCTCCGTGATGGTGGGAAATGATGGTTGTATTACATGCTTGAATATAAATGTGAATTATGCATTTTGCACTGAACTAAGGCGTGGGTTTCACTATCCTGTGAGATTGGTGCACACTGCCGACAATTATATGTCCAGACATAATGTGAACCATGGTATATCTATTCTCTAGAAATACTGAATGCCTCCCCGTGGGCTTAAGAATTTACCTACTCTATGGGGTTCTCCCAGTGAACAATGGCTTTGCTTTCACTATCCTGTGAGACTTGTGCGCACTGCCATAATGTATTTCATGGACCACGATTATCACTCTGAATAATGATGTGTTGACCATGTGCTTAGGTACACTTCGTATAAGGCAAGATTAAAATCCTCCAAATATATCTATTGTCTATTCACGTGTCCTAACCATACCAATTCTTTGAAGACTGTTTTTTAAACCTCACACTTCGTACACCTTTTGTAGTGGGCGTAAATACGACTGACAGCCTCGCGATAAAATTATTTGTTTTCTGGAAAATCTTTATTAAAAAATATGGGTTGCAACCTGTAACCTATTTTTTCAAGAAATCCATCTTTCCTAAATCTCACTTCTGTCGAGCCTGTCGAGATTAGTCTGCTTACCATCTTTATCGTAACTTCGGGCTGAGGCCCCGCGCCCTCTTCCAACCAGGAAGTTTATTTGGGACACAGGGCAAGAGAAGCATGCGAGACGCGCTGTTGAACTACACTGACTCCTGCACCGGCGAATCAGGTGAGGGATTCGAGCGATAGGCTGTCCCTGAATCCAGGTTTTTTCAGTTGATATGATGCCTGGCGGCATTAGACAGACAGTAACCTGGGCTTTATCCTGTTTGTTTTTCAGGAGGGCCCCGTTGGCATATTTAACGCATTGGTGCTTTCTGATCCATTTCTTGAGGTGAGCAGGTCGTCGCTTCTTTCAGACGCGCGATGGCTTTCAAGCTTTGTTTAATATCATCATTCGTCTGTTCTGACTTCCTCCCCCTATTTTTAACCTCTTTAACCTCTTTAACTTTAACTTTAGAGTAAGACTACATGGCGAGGTAATGCAAGCGAGACCTGGGTGCTGAACTACATTGACTTCTGCACCGGTGGTTCAGGTGAGGGTTTCGAACTAGAGGCTGTCCTCTGATCGAGGTCGGTTTAGTCAATGTGTCATCTGGTAACATTAGACAGACTATAACCCGGGCTTTTATCCTGTTTGCCTTGCAGGAGGGCTCGTTTGGTATAATTAACACATTGGTGCAACTCAGATCCAATTGGTGAGGTGAGCTGGCCTTTTTTCTGACACGCTATTGTTTTCAAGCAGTGTGTAGTAAAACTTTTTCTGACTCCTTTTCCTTTTAACCTCTTTAATGTTAGAGTAAAACCACAGAGGTTCAGACGAAGACTCCCCTGTGTTTTCATTTTGATAGAGTCGACAGTGTGAACTTTGATTCATTTGGACCGCCCCACCATCCTTGTGGAGGTATGTTCCGACCATATAAGCGGTAAAATTTACATGCATACTTTTTGAATAATTATTCCTGCACATCTGAATACTGGTATGTTTTTGAAAGGCAGGTAACCCCGTGAGCAAGCATATCGATTTTTCCATGTGCCTAAGTGGTATAGGCACTCCATCCAGCCACACAAACGGACCCTCTAAGTTAAAGTAGAGGTCCAAGGTATGATCACCTGGAGGGCTCTGTGATGGTTTATACATCAATAAGAAACACCATGGTAACCCATTTTTCCATTTTGATTATAGCATAGCGGCATTCAGGCTCATATAACACACGGAGCATACGCGCATCCCAAGCACGTAGAAGCACATGTGAGTTTCTGTTTTTAATAACTATTACAAGGATACCCCTTTAATACAAGTGTATTGCCGACAGTATTTTGTGATGTAAGGAGTATGATGGTTTTAATTTCCAATCATGCTTCATAATAGGTTACAGCGGAAATACGACAAGGTCCCTGCCGCCTGAGATTGACTTGTGTTCTAATAGCACACACTAGCACCCGTCAGGTATGTCCCCTACAAATGTGCAGTCGATATATTTAATCAGCAAAAGGAGGGTGAAATTGGTTAAGTTGCCCGTTTTTTAGCTGATGGACCCTGTTCGGACCACCCAACACGAACCGGACAGTGATATTAACTAAATTTTGCGGTCACCCAGTAGACTCTTTTTGATTATGACCTTTCTTGTAATCTCTATATAGGAACAAATTCCAAGCCCCGTGAGAATCTAGGACCAATAATCTATCTCGGTCCTTCTCCTCCTGTGCGATAGGTGAGTTGACCCTAACGAGTCTGGAGGCTATCCCCAAGAAATGTGTGTACCACGGACCTTATGTCCTGTGGTTATATGACAACACGTTTTTAACCAACCGCCTGCCTTGTATGTACCAACAAGGTCGGTGTGTACTAATTAAAACATTTTTAAATTATCTTTTAGGAGGTTGCCCACCCACAACCATTCTGTCCTGAAGAAGACCCCTTTTGTAAGGACCACTATCCTACGCATCTTTCAGGTCGAAACGTAGACCATATCAACTTCACCAACTCCTACCCCTAAGCTAGACCGAAGCAGCTGAAGGCGAGTTAGGTGGTTTGCATCATTGGATTTCTGGACTCTTTACGAGCATAATATTGTGGCCCTTGGTTCAAGGAACCACATGAACTTTGTTTTTTTGAAGCTATGATGAATACCTGTCACGAATGATTCTGACTATTCCCCCCAATCCTTCTTTATCCCTGACACTTTCCCCCACTTCACCCCCCTTCCTTGTTGTGTATGTGGGCACATATACAAAAAGTTTGTTGAAATATTGTTGATGATACCTATCCAATGAAAGGTAATAATGCAATTTTGAAATAAATCCTGTTGCATTGAATAATTTGTCTTTTTGAAATAACTACACAAAATTGTAATCACTTGTTCTTTGTCTGGGACCCTTTTCCCTTGTAAAGATATTCAAAGGTATGCAGACAAACTCTGTCACACTATTTCCTGGATATCATGCTACATGTTCCCCTGAGAGTGTATATAAACCTTGTTGCTGGTCATGGACGATTTTGCTCATTAAATGCATTTTTCTAATTATATTGCAAAGACGTTTTAAAGCAGTGACAGTTTTTACAATGGTTTCTCAAAATGAAAGCCCTCCTCAATGGCATGTGACCACCTTGAGCTGTGGAATTGTGGTTTCTTTGGAAGACAACGCTTTCAAAGTAGTGGTGATATTGAAAGACCATCAAATGGAAGCTCCCAAACAGGGGAATAGGTTCCATTGGTGCAGCAGGTGCTTTGGGGCAGAAGCCCAGAGCCTTGAGGGACCCACTGAAACATCATTATTGTTGTATTTTATATTTCCGCAAGGGGGCCCATTTCTTTCCTTCTACTGGGACCCATGACTCACTGACTATGCTATTGCTGCCAAGAAGTGATGTAGCCAATTATCTATTGTGTTACTGTAAGCATTAACACATCCAAAAACAAGGATACACTACGGTGCATGCCTGTGCCACTTCCCTGGGGACAAAAAATTGAGGGGTATATTATCAAGGGGTTTTATCTCCGCTTTTTTGGCTTTAAAAGCCAAGAAAGCGGAGATAAAATTATCTCCCTATTACCAAGCTGTCGCTAACACCAGTTAGCGACAGCTAATAGGAGATAGCGACCATCATGGGCCCCACTTTGCATGTCAGTGATATTTATCACTAATGACATGCAAAGTGGGCGTGCCAAGATGTTAGCGACTGGAAACAGTCGCTAACATCGCTATCTCCTATTACCAACTTTTGGAGATATTCGCGCTAAGCGCGAATATCTCCAAAAGCTAACACCTGCCCTGAGCAGTTTTTAGCCATGTTATCCAATGGGAGGTGGATAACATGGCTAAGAGCATTTGCTCGATAATGCATGAATATCGCTGACTTTTCAGCGATATTCATGCATTGCGGCCGTTTTTTATCGCATTTGCGATAAACCTTGCTAATAGCAAGGTTTATCTGCGATAAAAATCGCCGGTTTGCGGCGATAATTTTTGTCTCTAAACAAGTTAGAGACAAAAACTATCGCTAGTTGTTGGTAATATACCCCTGAGTGTCTGCATGTCAGTATGTGAGGGCTTGTACTGTGCCTAAGGTTGGGAAGGTATACTCGCACAACTGGCATCTTTAAATGTCTCCTGGCATAGCGCAGGTGGTAGTAAATGCTATAATTGAGCCATTACTTATTCAAACTAATCATTTATAATAACATTATTTTTATTTATCTTTATAAATAGCAAATCATGGCAGAGTTAAAGAACACACATAATTAGATCCTAAATATAAACTCACAAACCAATCGAACGCCCCACCCAATCTGGTGATTACTGCCAGTTATACTTTCAAGCATTCAAAATGTGCAAACAGTTCCACAAATGCCCCCAGATCTTATATTTATGGGGGCATCCCCTATCCCAATAAACTGGCTCATCTGTCCATGCTCCTGACTTAGGGCTTGATTATGACTTTTGCGGTGTGGGAACGGGGCAGCACGCCACCGCTCGCTCCCACATGGCCAAACTACATCCAAGCCCGCCCGCCAGATTACAAATTGTAATCTGGGTCGGTGGTCCTGCAGCGGCTGCCCCACGCGCTGCCTTTTAAAGGCTGATCGGAGACCCTTAGAAAGGCAGCACAGTGGGGCCACCACAGCGCGTTCCAGCGCGTTCCATGTGCCCCCCTGCATGCACACTTGTGCACTGAAGCACCAGGGCGTCCTGCAGGTTGCCGCACTGCCACTGTGGGTTTGACGGTCCATCGGACCGGTAAACTCATAATCAGGTCCTTATCCTTTTTGTAATCGGTCTTTGCCCACAAAAACAATATTTTAGGTGGAAGATCAATGGCCTGTCTAGTACAGGGAGCAATGTCTGAGTGATGATATACCAGTATTCCACGATTAAGGAGCAGCTCCATATCCTACTCTCCACATGACACCTGGTACAGTTTGGAATGGGGGCATTGCTCATTTTCCAATGCCACTTGAGGGTGAGATAAATGCTATGGTTGTTTTTGACCTGTATGAGACGTAACCTAGCAGATATGGCTACTTCCCTAGGGGCAATAACTCCCAAAAATATTTTTCATGCTAAAAACCAAAATGCCCGTGTGCCTGGCTTTGCTTCCACTATCATTCATGGTAGGGATAGGCAAAACATTGCAGTGAAAAGGCGAAAAATGAAGCTCCCTAGAGATTTAGTTCTGTGCAACATAATGAATACCTCTACTTTGAATTACCTCTCATTACTTCCCAAACTAAAGACATTGTCTGACTGTTTAGGACAGTCAATGAGCAAAAACCTGACTAATAGGAGATCCAGCCTAAGATACCCTTTTAGGCTGGGCTGTTTGTACCCCACCTGGTGTGCAGTCTTTTCAAGGCCTTGACAATCCATCCAGCAGTAGACTGCACAAAAAGGTACAATAGGACATCATTTTGCTGCTCTTGTGAGTGGCGGAGTGCTTCTTTCTCCCAACCGTGAAAGACAGGATGAAGCGAATGACAGCGGTGTCAGCGTCCTAGCACAAGTTGTGGTTTAAATATAAAATCTCAGGTTTACATTTATTACAGTTGTCAGTGCAAACATTGTCAGAACTCAATTCAAAACAATACAACCATTTTTGAAACTTAGGAATTAGTAGAGTTGTGTTTTGCAGCCATCCTGACAGTCTGATGACTACATACCATGCCATTTGTTGGATAAGAAGTACCCAAACTTAATTTTGTCAGGCGCTGCTGTGTAACATGTGCACAAACATTGACATACGCGAGGCCTATTAGCTTTACCAATGCTTGTTTTTGAATGCTGATTGGGAGCACGACACTTGCTCTGAGACGATGTAGTGTCCTAGCATGGACACGTTCTAGTGTTCACGAGTGATGTATCATACTTTACACACACCCACCACAGACGTCATGGTGTCACATGACGCTGCCAATAAAAGGGGCCGAGCGCACGTGCTCGTGGCCATTCCCACTACCCCTATCTGGTGTCTGCGTGTCCATCATTGCTGTTCTCTAACATGCGGGCCTAGGGCCCTTCGCAATATTACACTGGCGACGAGGTCGGTAGTGATGCCCATGCGTGCCACTGCCCAAAATTCGATGGAAAGGGGGAGAGAGCTGCCCGCCTAGAGGGCACCCCCTGCAACACGGCGCGACGCGCCGAGAATCCTGTGGGCACGTCGGAGCCCCGCAGCGACCGGGAGGCCCACAGCAAGCCGACCGGAGCCCACCCGCGTCGGCCGCCACCAACAAGTGCCACCAGGAAAGAGCGGACCGCCCAGTGCCCACCTGAGACGGCCGCGAAGCAGTGACCCCATGGAGAGGTGTACCGGCAGGGCGGAGCCCACCCGCCACGACCGCGACAGAGCATCAGGCCCGCCGGCCGAAGGTGAGCCAGGGCGAGAAGTGCCCGCCCATGAACAATGCCCAGCAATAAGCAGGACCAGCGGAGCCCACCCGCGGCCTGCCAGAGTCGTCCCCTGCCCCCGCCGCGAGTGTGAGTGGAAGCGGTGGGGCATAGAGACTAGAGACGGCATGGGAAGGGGCGGCCGGACCCGCAATTACTAAGAACCACGAGGGGGAGGGAGCGGAGTAGCTACCCGCCTCCCGACTCCCCTCGCAACGTGGTCCGGGCAGTCAGCGGGCCAGCGGAGCCCACCCGCGGCCCGCAGGTAGCACCCCCAACAAAGAAAGAACAAGCAGTGCCAGCGGAGCCAACCCGCGGCCTGCCGGCGGCACCCCAGCGAGG
The DNA here is from genome assembly GCF_964261635.1 of Lissotriton helveticus. Classification (NCBI taxonomy): domain Eukaryota; kingdom Metazoa; phylum Chordata; class Amphibia; order Caudata; family Salamandridae; genus Lissotriton; species Lissotriton helveticus. The sequence goes on from NC_136067.1 coordinate 1,537,027,094, forward strand.
AAAGACACTGCAGAGCCTGCGGAGCCCACCCGCGGCCTGCGATAAGCATGGCAGGTCTCCGCTGCGCAGCGTGTGCAAGGTGAAGCTGCTGCGGCGGGAGACCGGAGAGTGGAGCCTGCAGGGCCGGATAATTACCAGCGTTTGAATAGGCAGAGCCGGCGGAGCCCACCCGCGGCCTGCCTCGAGCGCCCCCGCCCAGGGAGGAGTGACGGGAGCGACGCGCTCCCCCGCCGGAGGGTAGCATCAACCCCCCCACCCGCGAGGACTGCCTCCAGCGATCAGAGTGACCCCCCGCAGCCCGTGAACATTTGGCCTGCTGCGAGGGGGAGGGAGAAGCCTGCATGCGGCCCCCCCAACAGCAACAACAAATGAAAGTGCCGGTGCACCCGGCAAGTATGTGAGCATTTGCCCCGTGATCGATCATAACAGTGCCTCACGCAGAATGTGCCCGAACAATGAGCCTGTGCCCATGCAACACTGGGAGCAATCGGGTGCCTGTGCCTCTCTGCCCCAATAGAAAAATATGCAGAAGGAGAGAGACTCACCGGGTCACAGCAGCAGCTCCAGCCCCCTGTGTGCACTGAAGGACAGACAATAGAGTGCTCAACCAGGGAAGAAATTACTAAGCAAGGCAGGCTGCTGCCAAAGTGAAGTCTACCGCCATCTAGTGGCCGGAGGAGAAAAGCGCACCTGCCATTCAAGAAAGAAAACAACAAGCATTGCACAAACCCACGGTGGGTCAACAGTAGCAAGGGGCAACGGATTGAGTAGCGCCCCCCCCCAACGAAAGCATATAAACTCCCGCAGCAAGTAAGTGCGCAACAGCGCAGAAGACACCCGCACACACCAGCAAGGAGTCGGCAGATGCCACTTCCAGCGCGACGTGGGAAGAGGCACGAATGCCTCACTAAGCATCCAAGCACTGACAGAACGTCTGGAGGAAACGACTGCCAAGCACTGGAAGAACGTCCAGGGAAAAGACTGCCGCGATCAAAGGACGGAGAGAGCAGAGACGCCTTGTGGCCACAGGTGTTCACCGCAGCATCAACTACTCCCGCCAACGGTCCAAAGCAGCAAGTACCTGACGTCAGCCAAAGCAGCAAGTACCCAACGACACGCACCAGGCGTCCAAGAACCCTGAACAGTAAGTGCGCAGACAACGCGCCACGTGGCGACGCACAGCCACTGCAAGGAGAAAGAAGAGCGCAGGCAGCGCCATCGCGCAGAACAACTATCGCGGACGACCACACGACGTGGCGCCTCCTAGGAGCCGATCCGCAGAATGATCGCCCATCAAGTGCGGACCCACGACGGGTCCCCAAAAAGATTGTTGAAGCGCAAAGTCCGACAGGACGACCGAAGGCAACCTGCCAGACATCGGCAGAAGTGGACCGCCAAACGGTCCAGGACGTTCAACCATGAAAAGGTCTACGGACGTGGACCCCCGAACGTCACTAACCAGAATCAAGAAAAGAAGGTTCGCGACACCAACTCTGGCTGCTGAGGAAGAAGGAGAAAGTGTCCCCGACGGGGACAAGACCAGGGGGACACATGCAGAGTGCGCGCACTGCATGGAGAAGCCAGGCCAGGCAAGAGGAAAGTAGATCGGTCCAAGTTATGTCGCGAAGCGAAAGAAGAAAAGGAAGAGATCTGAGTGGCACGTCTGCCACTGCCAAAAGGAAAGAAGAAAAGGAGAGATCTGAGTGGCACGTCTGCCACTGCCAAAAGGAAGGAAGAAAAGAAGAGATCTGAGTGGCACGTCTGTCACTGTGAAAAAGGAAGGAAGAAAAGAAGAGATCTGAGTGGCACGTCTGTCACTGTGAAAAGGAAGGAAGAAAAGGAGAGATCTGAGTGGCACGTCTGCCACCGTGAAAAGGAAGGAAGAAAAGGAGAGATCCGAGTGGCACGCCTGCCACCGCCAGAGTGGAAGGAAGTATATCCATGTGGCCTGTTGCCACAGTTAAGAGTGGAAGGAGAAGTCAGTGCGAAGCAACGTCCCCACAGTGAACCAACTAAGGAAAGAGGGAGGAGTGCAGGAAGACCACTCACACTCCCAAAGAGAAGGAAGGCGACAAGTGCCAGGACAACGGTGCGAGGAACACAAGGCCGGAAGAACACCAGTGGCAAAGAAGACCAGCTGATAGACGATGTTTCCGCACACCCAGGATCTGCGGAGAGGAGCAAGCGAGACCGTTTGTGACATCCACCTTTGGGGTCACACGGACACTGGACAAATGCCAGCCGTGGTGACTCAGGGGCAGAGGCCTCCGGGACGCAGGTCCCCGCGACGAGAGATGGTCCTCCAACGCCCATCCGAAAGGTCAGGGGAGGGCGAAGACATCGCAAGCAAAGTCAGAAACCAACAGCTACCTCTGGACGAGGCTGCGGAATCTGAGGTGAGGCACATCGTCTCCTCCATACCCCCACTGACGGCGGCGTAGGAGCAACCTGATGTGGCACATCCAGCCCAGCGCAAATCCGAGAAAGAGGACCTCAAGGATATCCCGTGGCAGGGGAACACCGACGAGAGGGGTCATCCTGGTGAGAGGGATGCCTTGCAACAAATCTGCCTTTTGCCAAGAAGGACACAGACTACAAGTGAAGCCAAGGCCGAGACCGGAAATCGTGCATCATTCCCCGGCGAATGACAAGAACTCTAACTGCACCCGTCGCCATGGAAGTTAGCAAAAGAAAGACTGTGAGGACAATTTTGTCGCAGAGTCGTCAATAGACTGGTTCCATCGAGCACCCCAAACCGGTGCCACTGTGAACTGATGTTCCCCGCAGCAGATTGAACATCATCTGTGATTCCAAGCAGCGGCGGATAGAAGGACTCAGCGGAAGTTGAACACTTTACTGCATCCTGATACATTTTGTCTTCCCCACAGGTTGATTTCTGTATGTGGGTTTTTGCGATTAAAAAATGGGAGGGATGTAGTGTCCTAGCATGGACACGTTCTAGTGTTCACGAGTGATGTATCATACTTTACACACACCCACCACAGACGTCATGGTGTCACATGACGCTGCCAATAAAAGGGGCCGAGCGCACGTGCTCGTGGCCATTCCCACTACCCCTATGTGGTGTCTGCGTGTCCATCATTGCTGTTCTCTAACATGCGGGCCTAGGGCCCTTCGCAATATTACAACTATGTGCTTCGCAAGAGAACACACTGTTCGTGGGGCTGCATTTAGATTAGCAGTAATTGTGATTTTTGACAATACTTTGTAAAGATGGAATTTCACAGACACGATTTGGTAACAATTTGAGCTTGCAGGAAGGTTATTTGTTTCAAATACTTTCCTTATTGCATTCTTACATTTTTAACACATTTAAATCCTTCTCATCAAATTACGGTTGTGGTTTCTGTTAAATGGAGATAGGGACAACTTCAAATATTAAAATTGTTTCAAATATCTATTTGTTAATAATATTTACTAGAGCAATTTAAAGATGTTTCATATGACACTTACGTGTGTTAATTAAAGATACAATTGTACTGTTATTTCTTGCTTGTGACAGAGTATAATGGTAGCAACTTTTTGTTTTTGAACTCCTTGATCGAGGAAAAAAAAGTTTTGCGAAGTGATGTTGGTGCAGAAGATGTACAAGGAGGAGACAGGAAAACAAAAAACCTACAGATTATTATTGAACCAGTTTCAAATGGCTTGGGACCTGAGTTTGGCAATGTATCTCCTGGACGAACAAGCCATTTTTAGATCTGGGTTTGGCAGTACATCATCTGGATGAGCAGCCATTTTGGACCAACTTCAGGGCTTTCAATGTAAACTGGACTCGTGCAAAAATATCCAGACAGCTGTGACTCCACTGGAAAATGATCTGTTAGTGCTTTATTTTTGTGCAGCTGGCTATTTCCATAGAACACTTGTAATGGTGGCAGAAATAAATACGTCTATATTCGCCCGAAGACTGAATGAAATCATGGATGCAGTGTTGGCAGAAGCATTATACAGGACCGAATTTTCAAAATCAAATGCAGATCTGAATGCGATTTTACACCACTTCATCACTCACTAAAGTTCTAGAATGTATTCTCTGCAGCATGCCCAGTAGTCCAACAAAACCCAGGGCCGGATTTAGGACAGTGCGACTGGTGCAGCCGCACTGGGCGCTGACCTGTTGTGGGGGGCGCTGTGAGCTAAGGAGGGCGCTGTTTTTAGCAATATTTTAAGATAGGAGAGATGAGGGGCACTCTTGCCGGTGGTACGGAGAGAATCCGAGGAGGCGGCCATGGGACGTGGAGGCGCCAAAAGTGATTGTCGCAAGCGCTCAAGCCGGCCCTGACAACACCTGAAAAACATATCAGTTATCAAAAAATGAGCTACACATTAAATATACAATTGTTTGAAATTCTGAACTAAACATTGTGCAGTGGTTTGCAAATTACAGAGACACTACCATTGATGCCTGAATAAATTAGAACGGTACCTGCAAACACAACAATGATGGACAGAATGTGGATCAATGTCACACATTCACCCCAGTCCAAAGATCTGGGCCCAAATCCATCGTTTTTCCACTCCACACCACCCTGGGTTAGACAATGGCGATATGCAAATCAGCGCTGACCCTGTGCCCCATGGGAACAGTCCAGTCCGAACTACAAAAGCCATGTCCTTCCCAGAACGGAAACAAGCATCCGAGGACCGGCCCGGTTTCAAGGTAACACCTCTCATCAGCCCGGCTAGCTTGATTCCAGTGGTGTGGAGTGCCTGGGACTCACGTCTGAGCATCCCCAGTACACTTAGAGCGGTAATTGCAAACACAACAGTGATGGACAGAATGTGGATCAATGTCACACATTCACCCCAGTCCAAAGATCTGGGCCTAAATCCATCGTTTTTCCACTCCACACCACCCTGGGTTAGACAATGGCGATATGCAAATCAGCGCTGACCCTGTGCCCCATGGGAACAGTCCAGTCCGAACTACAAAAGCCATGTCCTTCCCAGAACGGAAACAAGCATCCGAGGACCGGCCCGGTTTCGAGGTAACACCTCTCATCAGCCCGGCTAGCTTGATTCCAGTGGTGTGGAGTGCCTGGGACTCACGTCTGAGCATCCCCAGTACACTTAGAGCGGTACCTGCAAACACAACAATGATGGACAGAATGTGGATCAATGTCACAAATTCACCCCAGTCCAAAGATCTGGGCCCAAATCCATCGTTTTTCCACTCCACACCACCCTGGGTTAGACAATGGCGATATGCAAATCAGCGCTGACCCTGTGCCCCATTGGAACAGTCCAGTCCGAACTACAAAAGCCATGTCCTTCCCAGAACGGAAACAAGCATCCGAGGACCGGCCCGGTTTCGAGGTAACACCTCTCATCAGCCCGGCTAGCTTGATTCCAGTGGTGTGGAGTGCCTGGGACTCACGTCTGAGCATCCCCAGTACACTTAGAGCGGTACCTGCAAACACAACAATGATGGACAGAATGTGGATCAATGTCATGACATGGCTTTTGTAGTTCGGACTGGACTGTTCCCATGGGGCACAGGGTCAGCGCTGATTTGCATATCGCCATTGTCTAACCCAGGGTGGTGTGGAGTGGAAAAACGATGGATTTGGGCCCAGATCTTTGGACTGGGGTGAATGTGTGACATTGATCCACATTCTGTCCATCACTGTTGTGTTTGCAATTACCGCTCTAAGTGTACTGGGGATGCTCAGACGTGAGTCCCAGGCACTCCACACCACTGGAATCAAGCTAGCCGGGCTGATGAGAGGTGTTACCTCGAAACCGGGCCGGTCCTCGGATGCTTGTTTCCGTTCTGGGAAGGACATGGCTTTTGTAGTTCGGACTGGACTGTTCCCATGGGGCACAGGGTCAGCGCTGATTTGCATATCGCCATTGTCTAACCCAGGGTGGTGTGGAGTGGAAAAACGATGGATTTGGGCCCAGATCTTTGGACTGAGGTGAATGTGTGACATTGATCCACATTCTGTCCATCACTGTTGTGTTTGCAATTACCGCTCTAAGTGTACTGGGGATGCTCAGACGTGAGTCCCAGGCACTCCACACCACTGGAATCAAGCTAGCCGGGCTGATGAGAGGTGTTACCTCGAAACCGGGCCGGTCCTCGGATGCTTGTTTCCGTTCTGGGAAGGACATGGCTTTTGTAGTTCGGACTGGACTGTTCCCATGGGGCACAGGGTCAGTGCTGATTTGCATATCGCCATTGTCTAACCCAGGGTGGTATGGAGTGGAAAAACGATGGATTTGGGCCCAGATCTTTGGACTGGGGTGAATGTGTGACATTGATCCACATTCTGTCCATCACTGTTGTGTTTGCAATTACCGCTCTAAGTGTACTGGGGATGCTCAGACGTGAGTCCCAGGCACTCCACACCACTGGAATCAAGCTAGCCGGGCTGATGAGAGGTGTTACCTCGAAACCGGGCCGGTCCTCGGATGCTTGTTTCCGTTCTGGGAAGGACATGGCTTTTGTAGTTCGGACTGGACTGTTCCCATGGGGCACAGGGTCAGCGCTGATTTGCATATCGCCATTGTCTAACCTAGGGTGGTGTGGAGTGGAAAAACGATGGATTTGGGCCCAGATCTTTGGACTGGGGTGAATGTGTGACATTGATCCACATTCTGTCCATCACTGTTGTGTTTGCAATTACCGCTCTAAGTGTACTGGGGATGCTCAGACGTGAGTCCCAGGCACTCCACACCACTGGAATCAAGCTAGCCGGGCTGATGAGAGGTGTTACCTCGAAACCGGGCCGGTCCTCGGATGCTTGTTTCCGTTCTGGGAAGGACATGGCTTTTGTAGTTCGGACTGGACTGTTCCCATGGGGCACAGGGTCAGCGCTGATTTGCATATCGCCATTGTCTAACCCAGGGTGGTGTGGAGTGGAAAAACGATGGATTTGGGCCCAGATCTTTGGACTGGGGTGAATGTGTGACATTGATCCACATTCTGTCCATCACTGTTGTGTTTGCAATTACCGCTCTAAGTGTACTGGGGATGCTCAGACGTGAGTCCCAGGCACTCCACACCACTGGAATCAAGCTAGCCGGGCTGATGAGAGGTGTTACCTCGAAACCGGGCCAGTCCTCGGATGCTTGTTTCCGTTCTGGGAAGGACATGGCTTTTGTAGTTTGGACTGGACTGTTCCCATGGGGCACAGGGTCAGCGCTGATTTGCATATCGCCATTGTCTAACCCAGGGTGGTGTGGAGTGGAAAAACGATGGATTTGGGCCCAGATCTTTGGACTGGGGTGAATGTGTGACATTGATCCACATTCTGTCCACATCACTGTTGTGTTTGCAATTACCGCTCTAAGTGTACTGGGGATGCTCAGACGTGAGTCCCAGGCACTCCACACCACTGGAATCAAGCTAGCCGGGCTGATGAGAGGTGTTACCTCGAAACCGGGCCGGTCCTCGGATGCTGGTTTCCGTTCTGGGAAGGACATGGCTTTTGTAGTTCGGACTGGACTGTTCCCATGGGGCACAGGGTCAGCGCTGATTTGCATATCGCCATTGTCTAACCCAGGGTGGTGTGGAGTGGAAAAACAATGGATTTGGGCCCATATCTTTGGACTGGGGTGAATGTGTGACATTGATCCACATTCTGTCCATCACTGTTGTGTTTGCAATTACCGCTCTAAGTGTACTGGGGATGCTCAGACGTGAGTCCCAGGCACTCCACACCACTGGAATCAAGCTAGCCGGGCTGATGAGAGGTGTTACCTCGAAACCGGGCCGGTCCTCGGATGCTTGTTTCCATTCTGGGAAGGACATGGCTTTTGTAGTTCGGACTGGACTGTTCCCATGGGGCACAGGGTCAGCGCTGATTTGCATATCGCCATTGTCTAATCCAGGGTGGTGTGGAGTGGAAAAACGATGGATTTGGGCCCAGATCTTTGGACTGGGGTGAATGTGTGACATTGATCCACATTCTGTCCAACACTGTTGTGTTTGCAATTACCGCTCTAAGTGTACTGGGGATGCTCAGACGTGAGTCCCAGGCACTCTACACCACTGGAATCAAGCTAGCCGGGCTGATGAGAGGTGTTACCTCGAAACCGGGCCGGTCCTCGGATGCTTGTTTCCGTTCTGGGAAGGACATGGCTTTTGTAGTTCGGACTGGACTGTTCCCATGGGGCACAGGGTCAGCGCTGATTTGCATATCGCCATTGTCTAACCCAGGGTGGTGTGGAGTGGAAAAACGATGGATTTGGGCCCAGATCTTTGGACTGGGGTGAATGTGTGACATTGATCCACATTCTGTCCATCACTGTTGTGTTTGCAATTACCGCTCTAAGTGTACTGGGGATGCTCAGACGTGAGTCCCAGGCACTCCACACCACTGGAATCAAGCTAGCCGGGCTGATGAGAGGTGTTACCTCGAAACCGGGCCGGTCCTCGGATGCTTGTTTCCGTTCTGGGAAGGACATGGCTTTTGTAGTTCGGACTGGACTGTTCCCATGGGGCACAGGGTCAGCGCTGATTTGCATATCGCCATTGTCTAACCCAGGGTGGTGTGGAGTGGAAAAACGATGGATTTGGGCCCAGATCTTTGGACTGAGGTGAATGTGTGACATTGATCCACATTCTGTCCATCACTGTTGTGTTTGCAATTACCGCTCTAAGTGTACTGGGGATGCTCAGACGTGAGTCCCAGGCACTCCACACCACTGGAATCAAGCTAGCCGGGCTGATGAGAGGTGTTACCTCGAAACCGGGCCGGTCCTCGGATGCTTGTTTCCGTTCTGGGAAGGACATGGCTTTTGTAGTTCGGACTGGACTGTTCCCATGGGGCACAGGGTCAGTGCTGATTTGCATATCGCCATTGTCTAACCCAGGGTGGTATGGAGTGGAAAAACGATGGATTTGGGCCCAGATCTTTGGACTGGGGTGAATGTGTGACATTGATCCACATTCTGTCCATCACTGTTGTGTTTGCAATTACCGCTCTAAGTGTACTGGGGATGCTCAGACGTGAGTCCCAGGCACTCCACACCACTGGAATCAAGCTAGCCGGGCTGATGAGAGGTGTTACCTCGAAACCGGGCCGGTCCTCGGATGCTTGTTTCCGTTCTGGGAAGGACATGGCTTTTGTAGTTCGGACTGGACTGTTCCCATGGGGCACAGGGTCAGCGCTGATTTGCATATCGCCATTGTCTAACCTAGGGTGGTGTGGAGTGGAAAAACGATGGATTTGGGCCCAGATCTTTGGACTGGGGTGAATGTGTGACATTGATCCACATTCTGTCCATCACTGTTGTGTTTGCAATTACCGCTCTAAGTGTACTGGGGATGCTCAGACGTGAGTCCCAGGCACTCCACACCACTGGAATCAAGCTAGCCGGGCTGATGAGAGGTGTTACCTTGAAACCGGGCCGGTCCTCGGATGCTTGTTTCCGTTCTGGGAAGGACATGGCTTTTGTAGTTCGGACTGGACTGTTCCCATGGGGCACAGGGTCAGCGCTGATTTGCATATCGCCATTGTCTAACCCAGGGTGGTGTGGAGTGGAAAAACGATGGATTTGGGCCCAGATCTTTGGACTGGGGTGAATGTGTGACATTGATCCACATTCTGTCCATCACTGTTGTGTTTGCAATTACCGCTCTAAGTGTACTGGGGATGCTCAGACGTGAGTCCCAGGCACTCCACACCACTGGAATCAAGCTAGCCGGGCTGATGAGAGGTGTTACCTCGAAACCGGGCCAGTCCTCGGATGCTTGTTTCCGTTCTGGGAAGGACATGGCTTTTGTAGTTTGGACTGGACTGTTCCCATGGGGCACAGGGTCAGCGCTGATTTGCATATCGCCATTGTCTAACCCAGGGTGGTGTGGAGTGGAAAAACGATGGATTTGGGCCCAGATCTTTGGACTGGGGTGAATGTGTGACATTGATCCACATTCTGTCCACATCACTGTTGTGTTTGCAATTACCGCTCTAAGTGTACTGGGGATGCTCAGACGTGAGTCCCAGGCACTCCACACCACTGGAATCAAGCTAGCCGGGCTGATGAGAGGTGTTACCTCGAAACCGGGCCGGTCCTCGGATGCTGGTTTCCGTTCTGGGAAGGACATGGCTTTTGTAGTTCGGACTGGACTGTTCCCATGGGGCACAGGGTCAGCGCTGATTTGCATATCGCCATTGTCTAACCCAGGGTGGTGTGGAGTGGAAAAACAATGGATTTGGGCCCATATCTTTGGACTGGGGTGAATGTGTGACATTGATCCACATTCTGTCCATCACTGTTGTGTTTGCAATTACCGCTCTAAGTGTACTGGGGATGCTCAGACGTGAGTCCCAGGCACTCCACACCACTGGAATCAAGCTAGCCGGGCTGATGAGAGGTGTTACCTCGAAACCGGGCCGGTCCTCGGATGCTTGTTTCCATTCTGGGAAGGACATGGCTTTTGTAGTTCGGACTGGACTGTTCCCATGGGGCACAGGGTCAGCGCTGATTTGCATATCGCCATTGTCTAATCCAGGGTGGTGTGGAGTGGAAAAACGATGGATTTGGGCCCAGATCTTTGGACTGGGGTGAATGTGTGACATTGATCCACATTCTGTCCAACACTGTTGTGTTTGCAATTACCGCTCTAAGTGTACTGGGGATGCTCAGACGTGAGTCCCAGGCACTCTACACCACTGGAATCAAGCTAGCCGGGCTGATGAGAGGTGTTACCTCGAAACCGGGCCGGTCCTCGGATGCTTGTTTCCGTTCTGGGAAGGACATGGCTTTTGTAGTTCGGACTGGACTGTTCCCATGGGGCACAGGGTCAGCGCTGATTTGCATATCGCCATTGTCTAACCCAGGGTGGTGTGGAGTGGAAAAACGATGGATTTGGGCCCAGATCTTTGGACTGGGGTGAATGTGTGACATTGATCCACATTCTGTCCATCACTGTTGTGTTTGCAATTACCGCTCTAAGTGTACTGGGGATGCTCAGACGTGAGTCCCAGGCACTCCACACCACTGGAATCAAGCTAGCCGGGCTGATGAGAGGTGTTACCTCGAAACCGGGCCGGTCCTCGGATGCTCGTTTCCGTTCTGGGAAGGACATGGCTTTTGTAGTTCGGACTGGACTGTTCCCATGGGGCACAGGGTCAGCGCTGATTTGCATATCGCCATTGTCTAACCCAGGGTGGTGTGGAGTGGAAAAACGATGGATTTGGGCCCAGATCTTTGGACTGGGGTGAATGTGTGACATTGATCCACATTCTGTCCATCACTGTTGTGTTTGCAATTACCGCTCTAAGTGTACTGGGGATGCTCAGACGTGAGTCCCAGGCACTCCACACCACTGGAATCAAGCTAGCCGGGCTGATGAGAGGTGTTACCTCGAAACCGGGCCGGTCCTCGGATGCTTGTTTCCGTTCTGGGAAGGACATGGCTTTTGTAGTTCGGACTGGACTGTTCCCATGGGGCACAGGGTCAGCGCTGATTTGCATATCGCCATTGTCTAACCCAGGGTGGTGTGGAGTGGAAAAACGATGGATTTGGGCCCAGATCTTTGGACTGGGGTGAATGTGTGACATTGATCCACATTCTGTCCATCACTGTTGTGTTTGCAATTACCGCTCTAAGTGTACTGGGGATGCTCAGACGTGAGTCCCAGGCACTCCACACCACTGGAATCAAGCTAGCCGGGCTGATGAGAGGTGTTACCTCGAAACCGGGCCGGTCCTCGGATGCTTGTTTCCGTTCTGGGAAGGACATGGCATTTGTAGTTCGGACTGGACTGTTCCCATGGGGCACAGGGTCAGCGCTGATTTGCATATCGCCATTGTCTAACCCAGGGTGGTGTGGAGTGGAAAAACGATGGATTTGGGCCCAGATCTTTGGACTGGGGTGAATGTGTGACATTGATCCACATTCTGTCCATCACTGTTGTGTTTGCAATTACCGCTCTAAGTGTACTGGGGATGCTCAGACGTGAGTCCCAGGCACTCCACACCACTGGAATCAAGCTAGCCGGGCTGATGAGAGGTGTTACCTCGAAACCGGGCCGGTCCTCGGATGCTTGTTTCCGTTCTGGGAAGGACATGGCTTTTGTAGTTCGGACTGGACTGTTCCCATGGGGCACAGGGTCAGCGCTGATTTGCATATCGCCATTGTCTAACCCAGGGTGGTGTGGAGTGGAAAAACGATGGATTTGGGCCCAGATCTTTGGACTGGGGTGAATGTGTGACATTGATCCACATTCTGTCCATCACTGTTGTGTTTGCAATTACCGCTCTAAGTGTACTGGGGATGCTCAGACGTGAGTCCCAGGCACTCCACACCACTGGAATCAAGCTAGCCGGGCTGATGAGAGGTGTTACCTCGAAACCGGGCCGGTCCTCGGATGCTTGTTTCCGTTCTGGGAAGCACATAGCTTTTGTAGTTCGGACTGGACTGTTCCCATGGGGCACAGGTCAGCGCTGATTTGCATATTGCCATTGTCTAACCCAGGGTGGTGTGGAGTGGAAAAACGATGGATTTGGGCCCAGATCTTTGGACTGGGGTGAATGTGTGACATTGATCCACATTCTGTCCATCACTGTTGTGTTTGCAATTACCGCTCTAAGTGTACTGGGGATGCTCAGACGTTAGTCCCAGGCACTCCACACCACTGGAATCAAGCTAGCCGGGCTAATGAGAGGTGTTACCTCGAAACCGGGCCGGTCCTCGGATGCTTGTTTCCGTTCTGGGAAGGACATGGCTTTTGTAGTTCGGACTGGACTGTTCCCATGGGGCACAGGGTCAGCGCTTATTTGCATATCGCCATTGTCTAACCCAGGGTGGTGTGGAGTGGAAAAACGATGGATTTGGGCCCAGATCTTTGGACTGGGGTGAATGTGTGACATTGATCCACATTCTGTCCATCACTGTTGTGTTTGCAATTACCGCTCTAAGTGTACTGGGGATGCTCAGACGTGAGTCCCAGGCACTCCACACCACTGGAATCAAGCTAGCCGGGCTGATGAGAGGTGTTACCTCGAAACCGGGCCGGTCCTCGGATGCTTGTTTCCGTTGTGGGAAGGACATGGCTTTTGTAGTTCGGACTGGACTGTTCCCATGGGGCACAGGGTCAGCGCTGATTTGCATATCGCCATTGTCTAACCCAGGGTGGTGTGGAGTGGAAAAACGATGGATTTGGGCCCAGATCTTTGTACTGGGGTGAAGGGTGACATTGATCCACATTCTGTCCATCACTGTTGTGTTTGCAATTACCGCTCTAAGTGTACTGGGGATGCTCAGACGTGAGTCCCAGGCACTCCACACCACTGGAATCAAGCTAGCCGGGCTGATGAGAGGTGTTAACTCGAAACCGGGCCGGTCCTCGGATGCTTGTTTCCGTTCTGGGAAGGACATGGCTTTTGTAGTTCGGACTGGACTGTTCCCATGGGGCACAGGGTCAGCGCTGATTTGCATATCGCCATTGTCTAACCCAGGGTGGTGTGGAGTGGAAAAGCGATGGATTTGGGCCCAGATCTTTGGACTGGGGTGAATGTGTGACATTGATCCACATTCTGTCCATCACTGTTGTGTTTGCAATTACCGCTCTAAGTGTACTGGGGATGCTCAGACGTGAGTCCCAGGCACTCCACACCACTGGAATCAAGCTAGCCGGGCTGATGAGAGGTGTTACCTCGAAACCGGGCCGGTCCTCGGATGCTTGTTTCCGTTCTGGGAAGGACATGGCTTTTGTAGTTCGGACTGGACTGTTCCCATGGGGCACAGGGTCAGCGCTGATTTGCATATCGCCATTGTCTAACCCAGGGTGGTGTGGAGTGGAAAAACGATGGATTTGGGCCCAGATCTTTGGACTGGGGTGAATGTGTGACATTGATCCACATTCTGTCCATCACTGTTGTGTTTGCAATTACCGCTCTAAGTGTACTGGGGATGCTCAGACGTGAGTCCCAGGCACTCCACACCACTGGAATCAAGCTAGCCGGGCTGATGAGAGGTGTTACCTCGAAACCGGGCCGGTCCTCGGATGCTTGTTTCCGTTCTGGGAAGGACATGGCTTTTGTAGTTCGGACTGGACTGTTCCCATGGGGCACAGGGTCAGCGCTGATTTGCATATCGCCATTGTCTAACCCAGGGTGGTGTGGAGTGGAAAAACGATGGATTTGGGCCCAGATCTTTGGACTGGGGTGAATGTGTGACATTGATCCACATTCTGTCCATCACTGTTGTGTTTGCAATTACCGCTCTAAGTGTACTGGGGATGCTCAGACGTGAGTCCCAGGCACTCTACACCACTGGAATCAAGCTAGCCGGGCTGATGAGAGGTGTTACCTCGAAACCGGGCCGGTCCTCGGATGCTTGTTTCCGTTCTGGGAAGGACATGGCTTTTGTAGTTCGGACTGGACTGTTCCCATGGGGCACAGGGTCAGCGCTGATTTGCATATCGCCATTGTCTAACCCAGGGTGGTGTGGAGTGGAAAAACGATGGATTTGGGCCCAGATCTTTGGACTGGGGTGAATGTGTGACATTGATCCACATTCTGTCCATCACTGTTGTGTTTGCAATTACCGCTCTAAGTGTACTGGGGATGCTCAGACGTGAGTCCCAGGCACTCCACACCACTGGAATCAAGCTAGCCGGGCTGATGAGAGGTGTTACCTCGAAACCGGGCCGGTCCTCGGATGCTTGTTTCCATTCTGGGAAGGACATGGCTTTTGTAGTTCGGACTGGACTGTTCCCATGGGGCACAGGGTCAGCGCTGATTTGCATATCGCCATTGTCTAACCCAGGGTGGTGTGGAGTGGAAAAACGATGGATTTGGGCCCAGATCTTTGGACTGGGGTGAATGTGTGACATTGATCCACATTCTGTCCATCACTGTTGTGTTTGCAATTACCGCTCTAAGTGTACTGGGGATGCTCAGACGTGAGTCCCAGGCACTCTACACCACTGGAATCAAGCTAGCCGGGCTGATGAGAGGTGTTACCTCGAAACCGGGCCGGTCCTCGGATGCTTGTTTCCGTTCTGGGAAGGACATGGCTTTTGTAGTTCGGACTGGACTGTTCCCATGGGGCACAGGGTCAGCGCTGATTTGCATATCGCCATTGTCTAACCCAGGGTGGTGTGGAGTGGAAAAACGATGGATTTGGGCCCAGATCTTTGGACTGGGGTGAATGTGTGACATTGATCCACATTCTGTCCATCACTGTTGTGTTTGCAATTACCGCTCTAAGTGTACTGGGGATGCTCAGACGTGAGTCCCAGGGACTCCACACCACTAGAATCAAGCTAGCCGGGCTGATGAGAGGTGTTACCTCGAAACCGGGCCGGTCCTCGGATGCTTGTTTCCGTTCTGGGAAGGACATGGCTTTTTTAGTTCGGACTGGACTGTTCCCATGGGGCACAGGGTCAGCGCTGATTTGCATATCGCCATTGTCTAACCCAGGGTGGTGTGGAGTGGAAAAACGATGGATTTAGGCCCAGATCTTTGGACTGGGGTGAATGTGTGACATTGATCCACATTCTGTCCATCACTGTTGTGTTTGCAATTACCGCTCTAAGTGTACTGGGGATGCTCAGACGTGAGTCCCAGGCACTCCACACCACTGGAATGAAGCTAGCCGGGCTGATGAGAGGTGTTACCTCGAAACCGGGCCAGTCCTCGGATGCTTGTTTCCGTTCTGGGAAGGACATGGCTTTTGTAGTTCGGACTGGACTGTTCCCATGGGGCACAGGGTCAGCGCTGATTTGCATATCGCCATTGTCTAACCCAGGGTGGTGTGGAGTGGAAAAACGATGGATTTGGGCCCAGATCTTTGGACTGGGGTGAATGTGTGACATTGATCCACATTCTGTCCATCACTGTTGTGTTTGCAATTACCGCTCTAAGTGTACTGGGGATGCTCAGACGTGAGTCCCAGGCACTCCACACCACTGGAATCAAGCTAGCCGGGCTGATGAGAGGTGTTACCTCGAAACCGGTCCGGTCCTCGGATGCTCGTTTCCGTTCTGGGA
The DNA here is from genome assembly GCF_964261635.1 of Lissotriton helveticus. NCBI lineage: Eukaryota > Metazoa > Chordata > Amphibia > Caudata > Salamandridae > Lissotriton > Lissotriton helveticus. The sequence goes on from NC_136067.1 coordinate 1,537,043,067, forward strand.
AGGACATGGCTTTTGTAGTTCGGACTGGACTGTTCCCATGGGGCACAGGGTCAGCGCTGATTTGCATATCGCCATTGTCTAACCAAGGGTGGTGTGGAGTGGAAAAACGATGGATTTGGGCCCAGATCTTTGGACTGGGGTGAATGTGTGACATTGATCCACATTCTGTCCATCACTGTTGTGTTTGCAATTACCGCTCTAAGTGTACTGGGGATGCTCAGACATGAGTCCCAGGCACTCCACACCACTGGAATCAAGCTAGCCGGGCTGATGAGAGGTGTTACCTCGAAACCGGGCCGGTCCTCGGATGCTTGTTTCCGTTCTGGGAAGGACATGGCATTTGTAGTTCGGACTGGACTGTTCCCATGGGGCACAGGGTCAGCGCTGATTTGCATATCGCCATTGTCTAACCCAGGGTGGTGTGGAGTGGAAAAACGATGGATTTGGGCCCAGATCTTTGGACTGGGGTGAATGTGTGACATTGATCCACATTCTGTCCATCACTGTTGTGTTTGCAATTACCGCTCTAAGTGTACTGGGGATGCTCAGACGTGAGTCTCAGGCACTCCACACCACTGGAATCAAGCTAGCCGGGCTGATGAGAGGTGTTACCTCGAAACCGGGCCGGTCCTCGGATGCTTGTTTCCGTTCTGGGAAGGACATGGCTTTTGTAGTTCGGACTGGACTGTTCCCATGGGGCACAGGGTCAGCGCTGATTTGCATATCGCCATTGTCTAACCCAGGGTGGTGTGGAGTGGAAAAACGATGGATTTGGGCCCAGATCTTTGGACTGGGGTGAATGTGTGACATTGATCCACATTCTGTCCATCACTGTTGTGTTTGCAATTACCGCTCTAAGTGTACTGGGGATGCTCAGACGTGAGTCCCAGGCACTCCACACCACTGGAATCAAGCTAGCCGGGCTGATGAGAGGTGTTACCTCGAAACCGGGCCGGTCCTCGGATGCTTGTTTCCGTTCTGGGAAGGACATGGCATTTGTAGTTCGGACTGGACTGTTCCCATGGGGCACAGGGTCAGCGCTGATTTGCATATCGCCATTGTCTAACCCAGGGTGGTGTGGAGTGGAAAAACGATGGATTTGGGCCCAGATCTTTGGACTGGGGTGAATGTGTGACATTGATCCACATTCTGTCCATCACTGTTGTGTTTGCAATTACCGCTCTAAGTGTACTGGGGATGCTCAGACGTGAGTCCCAGGCACTCCACACCACTGGAATCAAGCTAGCCGGGCTGATGAGAGGTGTTACCTCGAAACCGGGCCGGTCCTCGGATGCTTGTTTCCGTTCTGGGAAGGACATGGCTTTTGTAGTTCGGACTGGACTGTTCCCATGGGGCACAGGGTCAGCGCTGATTTGCATATCGCCATTGTCTAACCCAGGGTGGTGTGGAGTGGAAAAACGATGGATTTGGGCCCAGATCTTTGGACTGGGGTGAATGTGTGACATTGATCCACATTCTGTCCATCACTGTTGTGTTTGCAATTACCGCTCTAAGTGTACTGGGGATGCTCAGACGTGAGTCCCAGGCACTCCACACCACTGGAATCAAGCTAGCCGGGCTGATGAGAGGTGTTACCTCGAAACCGGGCCGGTCCTCGGATGCTTGTTTCCGTTCTGGGAAGGACATGGCTTTTGTAGTTCGGACTGGACTGTTCCCATGGGGCACAGGGTCAGCGCTGATTTGCATATCGCCATTGTCTAACCCAGGGTGGTGTGGAGTGGAAAAACGATGGATTTGGGCCCAGATCTTTGGACTGGGGTGAATGTGTGACATTGATCCACATTCTGTCCATCACTGTTGTGTTTGAATAAATTAGAACAGCATAATACTGGATGTAATGAGGAGCATGTAGTATTAGCATGGTTAGTAGTGTTAGTATTATTGAAGGAAGTGTGATGTTGTGACACATTTTTGTTGTCATGTTTGCAGGTGACACTGCCTGTCCATGCAAACTATGTTTACTCAACCACCAATACTGCATCCCCCAAACTGAAGGTGATGGGAGTTACAAAGGCTTCCACATTAAATTGAGAAATGAATGAATCAGTCAAAGAAGGATATTGAGTCATAGTGTGCACTGCTACCCCAACAGGGTGTTCTGGCCCTAAAGAAAATAGGGGAGCTGAGAGAGAGAAAAGTTAACTGTTTGAAAAGAGATACGTTTTACAGAAGGTAAAATGTTTGAAAAGAAAACTTTGGGGCATATATATTAGAATATCATGCAGCGCAGCACAGCAAGTCACCTTGCTCTGCTGCACTGTGTGGTAGGGAAAGGGCAGCAATGCACTGTACTTGACAATATATGGTGCATTCTTGTCATTTCCCAGTGTGGCGCACAAGGTACTGCCTAGCACCAATGCAGGAATACCTTCCTGCACAAAAACAACCCCCTGAGGCAAATTCTTCTTTCTATGCGTCCTGCAGAACAATCATCTGAGGCCTTTTGCAAAATGCAGCACACGTCGAAAGAGGTAAAAATGAGGAGAACTAAAAATATTTGTCCTTGTTATTCCTCCCCTGGGAAGACGTTGCATTTGGACACATTCTCAGGACTACTACTCATAGTAAATCTGGGAATGCACTCAAATCCATGGGTGGATGAGTAGGAACACCAATGCTCCACTCATGGAATGCCTCCTTCGACAGAGTAATGCAAGGCAGTGACTTGCGCTGCCTTGCGTTACTCAATATTTACCCAGCACCACAGGGCCAGGCAAGGAGGCCTCGAAGGGCTTGGTAAATCTCATCTAGAGTTTGCGTCGCCCTTGCGTTACCATCTGTGGCACAAGGGGTATACAAAATTTTGATAAATATGCCCTTTAATCTCTGAGATGAAAGTCAAAACCTTCCAGTGGAACAATTTTCAATTCTATGGACAGCAAGAGTCTCTTGAAGTTGGATACATCATTGACAAGCTGCTGCAGAGACCATTGGTTTTATCGCGAAAAGCTTCGCATGGGATTTCATGGCTGCCAAAGGCACTTAGTCGGTCAAATTGAATTTCCCTGGTACAAGGTTTTACCTCTGGACATATCACTTTTTTAAAGTTGAAATCATCCCGCGGGGCAAAGCTGGAAGCTGGGCCCCACGAGATTGGATACCTTTACTGAGGCTTCCTACTTAACCTGGTTTTGGCGCAGAAAAAAGATCATAGTGATACAAACCAAGTTGTCTTGCATGCATAAGGAACAACCTTCCTGGGCTAGCATCAGGACCTTGTCACGGTCCTCTGGCGGTTGAAAAAGTGACTAAGCCTCACTTTTCTCCAATTGCTGGCAAAGTTCCTTCTGGTCAGCCCAGCAGCCATAGGCTGTGGCTTCTAGGCACTAGACCTATTTCCAGCCATGGCCTATGCAGGGGGTGTAGCCTTCTGTGGTCAGCTCGACCCCCTTGGAGTCAGGAGTTCTGCTTTTTGAGTCCCTGAAGCAGGCAAACAGGAGGCCAACCAATTTACCCTCTGAGGGCGGTTTCAGTTTCTGGGTGCCGGCAGAAGTTAAAACTAATTGAGGAGTATATTAACAAGCCCATTATCGCTGCTTTAGCGGCCGTTTTTGTCCGAAAAGCGGCGATTATGGAATCGCAGTATCAGCAAGGGCACGCTAGCACATGTTTCCTTGTTGTAGCACCGGTTTTGCTTATGCAGATGCAAAGTAGACGTTCCCGCGCATAACCACAGGGAATAAGTCACTAACCGCACATCGCGATATTTGCAAGGCCTGCCTTGACCGCGGTTATTGCTGAAAGCTAATGTCTGCTGAAATTCAGACTTAGCTATATGTGTAATGGGGGTGGAATCTCAGGCTACAACCACCATGGGCTATTTACAAGTAATTCCATATCGCTGCGGAAATATCGCTGGATTTCCAGCGATATTCCTGCATTTTGCCAGCTATCACTGGATTTTTATCGTCTGGGTGATAAGCGTTGTTAATAATGCGCTACCTGGGTGAATAAAATCCAGTGATAGCCGGCGATAATTAACATCGCGATACTCGTGCATAGCGATATTTAGCGCCCGTTGTTGGTAATATGCCCCTGAGTCCTTTAGTGAGTCCTTGTCTTTCTGCAGGAGTCAGGAGTCTCCTTTCTTCGAAGTCCTTCTAGTAAGATGAAGTCTTCCTACAATATATCCTTTACAAAAGGAGCATCTTAAAGATTGAAGAAGGTACTGCTGAGTGAGAATCGTGAGGGACTCCACATTATGGAAGATTAAAAGAAGCCTGGAAAAGAGGAGGATGAGCTGCGTAATGCCTGCCATACATGAAAGATTTTTGTCAGGCCTTTTAATCTCCTAGATGCCCACTTGTGATGGAGATGATAAAAGATGTTGTGAGAAACTGTGCTGAAGGTGGCACTGGGATCTAGCATTGTTAGGGCAGCCTTACTATTGGAACGGATAATCTTTTGCATGGAGTATGCAGGTTTGTGCCTTGACTGCCTTTGCTGCGCGTAGAACTCTGTGCACTTTATCCCTCTAACCAGAGGTAAAGTGCCTGCCCCCCTTTCAATATGATTACATTAGCATACCCCTAAATAGAATATTCAACTTACATATAAGATCCTAGTATATGATATAAAAGTGTACCCAGGGCCTGTAAGTTTACATTTCAGAAGTAGACTGCAGCACCTATTCCACTATCCAGTATTGTTGTGTATCGATTTAGATTCCGTATGAATTTCCAGATTCATGCCCTTATACAGCTACAATTCACATTGCCCTTATATAGGCATAGAAATCCAGTCATAATTTAGGCATAGTCCACGCTACCCAAATACAGGCATGGCTACTTACATCCGTTCATTTACGTCACAACGATTTCTTGGAAAACCCTACTCCTAAGCCATTAGGGACATCCCCTTGCTTGAATATTGATTTCTCCAAGAAACTCATTATTATGCATGAACATCTATTCCCTAGAGGTTCATTCATGGCATTCATATGCCTGACTCTTACGTTAATACTGGCATTCCTAAACACCTTCAAGGTTTACATATACCTTCACTTGCTATGACAAAGCACTGTGTGGTTCGGTGCAGTTCAACTGCCTACTTGCACGACGCAGCTCGCCACAGCAAGTATCAAAGGAAGCCAACTCCCCAGCTGTTGCACTGACCAGACGCTGTCATCCTCCTGCCGAGAATCCAGCTCCAGTGTTTCTAACTCCCCTTGCGGGGTGTTGGGAAATCGAGTCCCGGGAAAGAGATACCAACCTATCTCATTCTAAGGTATGGAGCTGATTAGAACCTAGAGAAATCTTTGACAAATTCTTGGCAAAACTAAACCTATGCTAAAGCAGCACCTACTTCTTCCCTAATAGTAGACTTAGGTTAGGTATACTGGAGTAGGATTATTTAGAAGCACCAGTTGAGTATTTTAGCCTGTGTTACTTATGTATGTATTTTTATATATGTCAAAGCAACAGACAATGCTATTACAGTATTATTTTATATTACTGTTTAAGCTGTATGCATTATACTTCGCATTCTGTCTTACAATTGCAGCAGTTCATATCTCTTGCACGAGAAAGAAGACTGTTCAATAAATCTTTTTATTGAAACACCCGTCTCTCTATTTCTGTACCACTCTGTAGAAACGAAGCATGCACAATTGACTGAGTGAAATAGTTATCTATTGTTTCCATGACTCTGAAGATATTGATCCGACTCTAAGGGAAACAAAGTTGTCATGTTTATGCAGTTGTCAGAGACTAATCCCTTCTTGTGCATTCGAGAAAGTTTCTAGTGACCTCTGAGTTAGCTGCCACAAACACAATTAAGTTTAATATACTCGATAGAGACATACTGACCTCAGTCTTATGTCAAATCTATAGTGTATATTATTCCAATGTGCAGAGCCTATTAGGGCTATAGGAACTGCACTACAGTATGTTAACAGTGTAAACATATTTGTCGGCCTTCACTCTGAAGCCTGCTTTGTAGTTTAAAACTGCAAATGGGACCTGTCAAATAAGCACTTTTGACGGACATAAGCCTTCCTCTTAAATAACAATAAGTCACCCCTAACTAGGCCTTACTTCTCAAAAGGGGGGTGTCTGGTGATTAAATATTGGACATTTTAATGCTAAACATGTACTTACAGGAAAAGGCTCCAAAAGCAATTTTCACTGTAGCAGGGTTGGCTGTTTCACAGGAAAGCATTGGGATACAATGTTAAATTTTATTTTGTTATCTCCCTCTTGGAAACATCCACAAGTGTCTTTCTTGGATTCTTGTACTTTTTGAAATATTTATTACAATCCCAATTCACTGATGAAGTTTGATCAGTGATACATATTTTGGAAACTGTACTTTTAGAATGTTACCTTTTCCTGCCTTAAGCCCCAGGCGGCCTATTTGCATGACCTCTCACTGTCACCTGGCACTTGATTAGGCCCCTTGATGAGGTGTGGACTTTCTCCGAGAGCTACGCCAAAGGCATTGGTGTTGTGAAGTGTTCTTTTCAGACTTTCTGGACCTATACAAGAACAAAAGAGGACTGAACCTGCTACCTGTCACCTGGGAAGAGCCTAGAATAAAGGAGTTCCTCTCCCTTTGATATCCAGGGCAAGGGAATTGTCTCCAAGGGTCATAAGGCTGATTTTCTGTTCAAGCCAAAGGGACACAACAAGCTAGAAAAGGCCTTTTCAGACTGAGTCTGACAGTAAAACTTCTAACTGAGTCGAACCTGGTTTCTGTATCTGACCCACTCTCATAGTTGGCCTTCACTTGCGCCCAAACACAATCAGATGACAACGGTTGCTGCTTAACACTTTATGATGTAATTTTAAGTATTAAAATATACTGTTTTTCTAAATTGGTTTCAGATTTTTCTTGTATTGTGTTTTGACTTTATTAATGTTTTGGTACTACATAAATACTTTACACATTGCCTCTCAGTTAAGCCTGTCTGCGCTGAGCCATTGCCACTAGGGCCGTGATCTAAGGTTAATTTGGTGAATTTACTGCTTCATCTTGACAAGGGTTGTGGCTATTACGTGAGGAGGGTACTCACCTCTCTCAACTAACACCCTAATTACTTACACTTGTTTACTTGTTCCTGAACATTGAATAGATCATGTATCACCAGTGGTTTTGTTACGGCGGCAGGTGGGGCTGTTGCTTCAGCAGTAATGTCCTGGCCCCCTACTTGTTCCCCACCTCTTTCAGTTGGTGACAAAGTAGACCCCACTGTGATGCAATCACTACTGTTTTATGCAATGGCAGGGAGGCAGACAGCAAATAGTTGGAGCAGTGTATGTTTTAAAGTGTCTGTTACAGTCTAATAACTACAGTAACCCATTCCATGACATGTGTCAACCTGGCACCCCGCACTTTCCTTCTCATTTGGTGCTGCGCCAGAGGCTGGCACAGAAATTCTGGGAAGTGGTTTCCCAGAATTCTTGTCGGTGGGGTTGCTTTGTCTCAAGTATGTGCCCTTGCTAGCCTGCCTGCCCAGCAGCAAGGCAATTTTCCTGGATCCTTTGTTCTGCTCCCAGTGTTAGCCATTTAGCGGTTGTAATTGGCAGAGTAGACACTTGGGGGCATATTACCAAGGCAGGCGATATGTGATTATGGCCGCTTTAGTGGCTGTTTTCGGCCGCTAAGCAGCGATAAGTCTATCGCCCTTTTAGCAAGCTGTCGCTAACAGCAATTAGCGACAGCTTTTAGGCGATAGCGAGCGGTTTGGGGCCCGCTTTGCATGTCAGCGATATTTATCGCTAATGACATGCAAAGTGGGCGTACCCAACCTTTTAGCGACTGAAAGCAGTCACTAACGTCGCTATCGCCTATTAGCAAGGCAGGTGTAGCGATGGAAATATTCTCGCTAAGCGCGAATATCTCCAAAAACTAACGCCTGCTCAGACCAGTTCTTAGCCATTATATCCAATGGGAGTTGGATATTATGGCTAAGTCCTCATTAGCGATAATGCGTGAATATCGCTGGATTACCAGCGATATTCACGCATTTCGCCGCTAACGCCGGATATTTTATCGCTTTAGAGATAAACGTTGCTAAAAGCACGTTATCTCTGCGATAATATCCGGTGATGCTTGGCGTTAAAAAAACACTCGCTAAGCCCATTTAGCTATAAATATCGCTAGTTGTTGGAAATATGCCCCTTAGTTCCATGGGGCATTCTCCGGGATCATGCCTTTGTTTGTACAGGTAAGCAATAGTGATGCAAAAATTGCCAAAAGGAGACATTTCCCATTTTTCTATCTACCAGTAGTATTGCAGTAAAAGACAATGTTATGGATTAAAGAGTTGGATACATATCTGTACGTTATTTCGATTTGGCAACATAATGAGTCCAGGTCCTGTGAGAGCATCGTTCTTTAGCAAAGATGGCATGTCAGTGTTTGCTCTAGGCATTTTGCCTTTGTTTCTTAACAATTATAACCGACCTCTTTCTCCACCTGGTAACCAGGGGCATCTTTGAAAAAAGTGTCTGCCCAGGGGATGGACATCTCCGTTAGATTTTCACTTTGCACCATTCATGAGCCCCTAAAACGTATGCTTGTGGCAGCATGATGATGAGGGAATGAGATCTGTTGCTTTTGCAATTGGATTATGGCGAGGATGGCTCTAAACAATTGCATCACGAGAAAAGGCACAGAAGGAGCACTTTGCTTTATGTGACTGAACAATCAGCCTTGTTCCTCCTGCGTCATCAAAATGTGTGTGATATCACAGGTGCAGATTTACATGGTTTGTGCTTGGAAAATAATGTTCAGATCCTTCGGCCACTTATCTAAATTTCTTTGAAATTGTTTAGCACTGGGTATTGGAAGGAAGGTATTATAATATTTAAATAAATAATGACAGCAGGTGCATATAGACTACCACACAATTGGCGTAATTATGCCTCAAGGATGTGCTTCAAATCTTTCTAAACTGTGCTCATTGGTTGGTTATAATGCCAGGATACTGTGTGTTTGACTGATTTCAGATCTCTGCGCACATACTGTGCTTTTACATCTGTGTGTGTGTGTGTGCATGTACTTTGTACCATGATATATATATATATATATATGCAAAAAGAACAATTGATGTATGGATTGCTGAACAATGTAAAACATTCACCCCCAGTACAGAGATCTGGGCCTAAATCTATCGTTTTGTTGCTCACCATGCCATTTCAGTTTAGACACAGCAATGTGCAAATTATTCTTGACCCTGCCCTCCATAGGAAAAGTCCAGCACGAACTGCCAGGACAGGTCCACCCTGGACTGGAAACAGCTTGACTCCAGTGGCATCGTGAGCAAAGGGACCCACGTCTAGGCATACCCATCCTGCTCGGGGTGGCAAAAATGCAAAAAGAACAACTGATGGACTGAATGCTGAGCAATGTCAATTAGTTACCCCCAGTACAGAGATCTGGGCCTAAATCTATATTTGTTTATTGCTCACAATGCTATTCTAGTTTGGACTTGCCATATGCAAATCAGTCTTGACCCTGCCCCCCATGGAAAAAGTCGAGCCCAAACTGCCAGGCCATGTCCTCCCTGGACTGGAAACTAGCATCCTGGGACTGGTTTCGGGGATCACCCCTCATCAGCCAAGCTAGCTTGACTCCAGTGGCATGGTGAGCATGGGACCCATGTCTGGGCACAGCTGTACCACTCTGGATGACAAATGCAAAAAGAACAATTGATGGACATTCAGCCCCAATATAGAGATCTGAGCCTATATCCATCGATTTTTTGCTCACCATGCCTTTCCACTTTAGACTCAGCCACATAATAATAATAATAATAATAGGGGGTTTTGTAAAGCGCTTGGTGACGCCCAGCGGCGTGTCCCCGCACTGTGGAGCGAGTGCTTGCAGGAAAACTACAGGGGGGCAGAACCTGTTACCGGGTGAATAATATTGTTTTTAACTTGGCTCTAAAGATTGATTCGGATGGCTCAAGACGCAACGCCGCAGGAAGTTTATTCCAGCTTAACGCAGCCAGATGCCTGAAAGATCTTCCGCCCATCCTTGCTTTAGACACCTTGGGCATGGACAGACGCCCCGATCCGGAAGATCTAAGGGAACGGGAAGGCTCATATTGTGTCAGCAGTCCCTGCAATGGAAGGGGTGCACTACCATTGACGATTCGATGGCAAGTGCAGAGTGCTTTAAATTCCACCCTGCTTCTTACCGGGAGCCAGTGCAGGGTCTGAAGAGCCGCTTTAGAGGCAGCCCTTCTGGGTAGTCTGAGCACCAATCGGGCAGCAGCGTTCTGCAAGACCTGCAGGTGGCTCAGATTCTTCTCTAAGGTCCCTAAATAGAGAAGGTTGCCATAGTCCATCTTGGATGTAACTAGTGCATGCACTAGCGTTTGGCGTGCTTTGATGGGTAGAAATTTCAGCACCTTCCTAAGGCTCTTAAGAGTCCCAAAGCAGGATCCAATCACCCGATTGATCTGGAGGCCAAAGGTCAGGTTGGAATCAAACCAAATGCCCAAATTCCTCGCCTCCTGGCAGGGGGTAGGTGTTGGTCCCAGGCATGGCGGCCACCATGCCGACATCCACGCCGCCTGGCCCCCCCTATGACCAGCACCTCAGTCTTGCCTCCGTTGAACTTGAGGCAGTTGGCGGACATCCAGACTGCAAGATCTTGCATGCACGATCTGAAGATGTCCGCCGCGAGACTGGGCGCACGCGATAGGGAGATGACCAGCTGTGTGTCGTCGGCATAAGACACCATGCGCAGGCCGTGATTCTCCACTATAGTGGCTACCGGAGCAACGTAGAGATTGAAGAGAGTTGGACTCAGGGATGAGCCTTGCGGCACCCCCTGGTCCAAAGCTACACGCTCCGAATAGAAGTCACCCTGCCTGACTTGAAAGCCTCGGCCAGATAGGAATGATTGGATCCATTTCAGCGCTGCGCCTCTCACCCCTCCTTTGCTCAGACACTGTAGCAAGATGGAGTGTGCCACAGTGTCGAACGCAGCGCTGAGATCCAGAAGTATCAAGGCCATAGTTTGACCCTCGTCTGCACCCTGCCTGATGGTTTCGGTTGCCATAAGGAGAGCTGACTCCGTGGAGTGACGTGGCCGAAACCCAAATTGGGTGGGATGTAGAAGATTAGTCTTCTCCACAAAGTGCATTAACAGCTCGCAGCCCTAGTTACCCTCGCTAGGGAGAGCTCCAAATAGGCAGCGCGGGCGTAATAAAGCCGAGCTAAATAGCCTGGGAGGGTGGGAGGCCGGCGCGACTAGAGCGCACCCCCAGCCACCCCTAAGATGGCGCCCACCGCCGCCAAACACCGGATCAAAAAAACGGCTGGGCGAGGCAGGGAAGAGAAATAATAGCGTGTAAAGGGGTGTCAGTGTTCCTAAGCATTAATCACATTCAAATATACAATTTCGAAGCCCCCCGAATAAAAATGTTGTTCGATTTTAAAATCTCCTAATAACAATTAGATAAAAGTATTCTGCCAACAAAGTAGTGAATTCTGACAAACAGCTCGCAGCCCTAGTTACCCTCGCTAGGGAGAGCTCCAAATAGGCAGCGCGGGCGTAGTAAAGCCGAGCTAAATAGCCTGGGAGGGTGGGAGGCCGGCGCGACTAGAGCGCGCCCCCAGCCACCCCTAAGATGGCGCCCACCGTCGCCAAACACCGGATCAAAAAAACGGCTAGGCGAGGCAGGGAAGAGAAATAATAGCGTGTAAAGGGGTGTCAGTGTTCCTAAGCATTAATCACATTCAAATATACAATTTCGAAGCCCCCCGAATAAAAATGTTGTTCGATTTTAAAATCTCCTAATAACAATTAGATAAAAGTATTCTGCCAACAAAGTAGTGAATTCTGACAAACAGCTCACAGCCCTAGTTACCCTCGCTAGGGAGAGCTCCAAATAGGCAGCGCGGGCGTAGTAAAGGCAAGCTAAATAGCCTGGGAGGGTGGGAGGCCGGCGCGACTAGAGCGCACCCCCAGCCACCCCTAAGATGGCGCCCACCGCCGCCAAACACCGGATCAAAAAAACGGCTGGGCGAGGCAGGGAAGAGAAATAATAGCGTGTAAAGGGGTGTCAGTGTTCCTAAGCATTAATCACATTCAAATATACAATTTCGAAGCCCCCCGAATAAAAATGTTGTTCGATTTTAAAATCTCCTAATAACAATTAGATAAAAGTATTCTGCCAACAAAGTAGTGAATTCTGACAAACAGCTCGCAGCCCTAGTTACCCTCGCTAGGGAGAGCTCCAAATAGGCAGCGCGGGCGTAGTAAAGCCGAGCTAAATAGCCTGGGAGGGTGGGAGGCCGGCGCGACTAGAGCACACCCCCAGCCACCCCTAAAATGGCGCCCACCGCCGCCAAACACCGGATCAAAAAAACGGCTGGGCTAGGCAGGGAAGAGAAATAATAGCGTGTAAAGGGGTGTCAGTGTTCCTAAGCATTAATCACATTCAAATATACAATTTCGAAGCCCCCCGAATAAAAATGTTGTTCGATTTTAAAATCTCCTAATAACAATTAGATAAAAGTATTCTGCCAACAAAGTAGTGAATTCTGACAAACAGCTCGCAGCCCTAGTTACCCTCGCTAGGGAGAGCTCCAAATAGGCAGCGCAGGTGTAGTAAAGCCGAGCGTAATAGCCTGGGAGGGTGGGAGGCCGGCGCGACTAGAGCGCACCCCCAGCCACCCCTAAGATGGCGCCCACCGCCGCCAAACACCGGATCAAAAAAACGGCTGGGCGAGGCAGGGAAGAGAAATAATAGCGTGTAAAGGGGTGTCAGTGTTCCTAAGCATTAATCACATTCAAATATACAATTTCGAAGCCCCCCGAATAAAAATGTTGTTCGATTTTAAAATCTCCTAATAACAATTAGATAAAAGTATTTTGCCAACAAAGTAGTGAATTCTGACAAACAGCTCGCAGCCCTAGTTACCCTCGCTAGGGAGAGCTCCAAATACAAATCAGTCTTGGCCCTGCCCCCCATGGGAAAAGTCTAGCCAGAAATGTCAGGCCAGGTCTCCCTGGAACGTAAACAAGAAATCCTGGGAGCAGTTTCGGGAGATCAACCCTCATCAGCCAGGCTAGCTGGGCCCCAGTGGCTTGGTCAGCATGGGACCAAAGTCTGGGCATACGCGTCCCACTCAGGTTGACAAATGCAAAGAGAACAATTGATGGATTGAATGATGAACTATGTCAAACATTCAACCTCAGACACAAACCTTGGGTTAAATTAATCGTTTTTGATTTGTTCAGCATTCTGTCGATCATTCTTTGTTTTTTTCATGAGATATACCTAGGCATGCTGGGTGAGAAGCCTGCTCTACAGCTGAGGATGTACTAAGATAATGCAGTGTGAAGGTGCCACAACGTGCAGTAAGGGGGTATGATAGGGTAGCTCATTGGCTGGTGTCATTGATAGTACTCTTTACTCACAGCTCTTTTTTATACTGTATGCATTGAGGCTCAACATTGGATTTTCAGCCATCTTTCTGACAGGTGCCTCAATGGTTGTTGTAGGGTTGTGCACAGTGGCATAGCTATCAATGGAGCAGTGGGTGCACTGGGGCCCAAGGTTCTGAGAGACAATGCTTTTCACTAATCAGCATGAGATGACGGTGCCCATTTTCCATGTTTGTGTTAGGGTCCATGCCACCCTTGCTGTTCCACTGGTTGCATACTGCATTCAGTTGATTTCTCCCTGTCATAAGCGCCATAGGTACTGGGTGACGTTATGCACACTGGTCAACAGATCACATATTTCTATCTCCTTTATCTTTTATTTCTACAGCAAGCAACATTCTGTTTAATGGTATGTTAAACTCTTTAGGTGTAACTTCATTAAGGGTTGTAGTGATGTTCAGCGAGCACAACAGATCCACGGAATATTTGGCCGGCTGGAATGTAGATGTCTGCCTCTCCACACATTTTGGTGTGACTGAATGTACAACTCACACAATATGCGCAACATTCTTATGTTCTATTTCTTTCACAACATGTATATATGTTCAGCACAGAGAACGCTTAGTCATTGACACTGTGGAGACATTTTTCAACATCTAGGGGCAGATGTACAATGCTCTTGCGCCAATTTTGCATCACTTTTCCCATGTTAAAAATGACCCAAACGTGGCGCAAGGGCCTTGTAAATAAGCCCCATAGTTCCTAGAGATCTAAGGGGCATAATATCAAGGGATTTATCTCCGCTTTTTTGGCTTTAAACGCCAAGAAAGCGGAGATAAAATGATTTCCCTATCAGCAACAGGGTGCTAACACGCAAATTCGCATGTTAGCACCCTTTTTCTCTACGCTTCCCCTTGCATCTCTAATGGGATGCAAAGGGGGCGCTCCAGAGAAAAATAATGGGAGAAATGTTGTTATGCGACATTTCTCCTATTATCAAGGATTTCGCTAACCCTGTTAGTGATAAAAAAAGCAGCGCTAACCGTGGTTAGCACTGCTTTTTTTTACACCTGGTATTTTCCTGACTTAGCCATGATATCCTATGGAAGGTGGATATCATGGCTAAGTTTGTGAGCCCCTATCATCAAGCTGACGCCAAACTTCGAGAGATTATCGTTGGTTTTCCAGCGATAATCTCTCATTTGGCAGTTAGAGCGAGGAATTTTATCACTTTTGTGATAAACCTTGCCAATAGCAAGTTATCTCTGCGATAATTTCCCTTGATGCTTAGTGTTAAAAAATTAGTTGCTAAGCCTCGTTAGTGATAAATATCGCTAATCGTTGGTAATATGACACTAATTTCTTTACGGATTCTTTCATTTTTTCACACATAATTCTTTCTTGCCACAGGTTGTCTCTTTAGTGATGAAAGATGTCGGGATAAAGTAAGTAGAAAACGTGAGGTTTTTTTCTCCAGGATAATTAAAGAAAAACAAACTGGAACACAATCACTGTAGTTCCAGATGCATGTGCACACATATATAATTCTTCATATCACAAACAAAAAACGAAATCAAACACAATTAGAACATTATCCCTGTTTTTATATTTAGGAATACATTTCATCACTTGTACTTATTGCTGGTTGGAATTCTCCAAATCAAAGGTAAAAGCATAAGATTACGCTATAAATTTATAGTGGTTGTCATATTTATTTGCTTCAACACAATGCAGAGATTTGCTTTGTAAAGGTGCTACGCCTTATCCATGTCTCTTGATTAAGAAGGGTGGAGGAGAAGGAAATACGTTCCACTTTGGTCTCCAGTAGATATTCTTTCAATTGTCGTGCAGGGTAAATCCCTTCTAAATGGCAAACAAGCAAGTCATCCATTCTACAGTCACAAGTGGGTTTATATCCTTGAAATTGTGCCGTTACTTGGATGTGCCTCAGGGCAATGAGCTTCAGGGGCGCGATACTGGGGGCTACTCTTAAGCCTACAGAGGAATATAGAATTATTATAGACTATTTGTGAAAATGTTACAGTTTTTTTTCTGGGTACACAAACTAAATTATTGTTAGGGAGCCATACCCACTGTTTCCTCCCTGATAGTATCTAACAATGGCTAGGAGATAGCTACCTTAACGTTTGGGTTGTTAAAAATAGATATGGTTTCGAATTGTATTTACCTTTAGTTATGGGAGCCACATTAGATACTCCTAGAATGTGTGGTTTGCATCTTGTCTGTGTCTATTTATGTCTGTAACGATCCAGAACTTCGGGTAATGTGCTGAAATGGTTTGAATCCTTCCTCAAAAATAGAGCGCAAAGATTCCTGGCCAACCAAGCTCTGTTACCTTCATGCCCTAACACGATTGGAGTCCCCCAAGGATCTACATTATCTCCATCATTGTCTAACTTGTATGTCAAACCACTGACGGAAATTCTTCGAAAGTCCAAAATATCCTTTCATATGTACGTGTACGACAAACGGATATACATCAAGATCGCGTCTCTGGAAGACATCAGGTTAATGAACGAGGCTTTACAAACAACAATACAATGGTTAACAGTCAATCATCTGAAGCTAAACACTCAGAAAACAGAATTCCTACGAATTTCTCCACCAAAGAACCACACAGAGGTCAAGGAATGGTCTAAAATGATCACAGCACTTAACTGCACCCCTACTTTAGTTGAATCAGCGAAATCACTAGGAATCACACTCGACGAGAACCTTGATATGAAAGCCCACATCAAAACAATGGCTAAAAGTGCCCGTTTTCATTTGAACTACATTAGAAAAGTGAAACCCTTCATCTCTCAAGCGGATCTCAAACTAGCAGTCCAATGATTGGTCATCTCGAGGATTGAATATGGTTGCACTACTTTAGCAGATCTTCCTAAAATATCCACAGCACCACTAAAAGCATGCCTCAACGCAGCTGCAAGAATTATCACCGGCTCAAGAAAGTTTGACCATATCTCTCCACACCTGAAAGTATTAAACTGGCTACCGTACGAAGCCAGAGTTCAACTAAAAATGGCATGCATCACACACAAAGCGCTTCACTACAATACACCAAGATACCTTGCCCAGAAAATTGAATATCTGGAGGAAATAGACCAGCTAGGAGTGCCAAGGAGCTGGTTCTGAGACCACCCATTTTCTGGAAGAAGAGAACCTATGATAAAGCTTTCTCAGGAGCAGCACCCAGAGTCTGGAACTCTCTTCCGCCAAACATTAGAAAAATAACAAACACATCAATATTTAAGAGGGAGATGAAAATATTTCTAATGAGCAAGGTCCTCCCATAGACAAGATGGCTCAGCTTTAGCACCATGTCATAGTCCTGACCAAAACATTTAGTCAAGGGAAGTGAAAAGAAAGTAGCCGGCTGAGTTGGACATACGCAAGGGCACTACTACATGTATCAAGACCCTGAGTGGAGAAGATGATTTATATAGAAGAAATCAACTAAAATCCATTTGCACTGAGGCGTTTCCCGAATCCACCTCTGGTCACTGTGTGTATACTAACCTGTTACTTATAGGCCACAACTCTTTGGGAGATAGCCTCAAACAGTACTATATAAATTCCTGGACACAGAACTAGTAGAATATAGAATGCTTAGGAAAGGTCATTTAAAACTTATTGCAATCAGGAAATCGAATCTTCCAACATAATGAGTCGTATCACATATCTTACTCTTGCACTGCATAATTGTGTTAACGCTGTAATTTGCTTGTTCGTGTTGTTTGTATTCTTAGCTACGTCATTTAACTGGGTATAGTTGCACTATACTAAACTTGTCTCTATTCTACCTCATGCAATGTAAAGCGCTCAGATACCCAAGTGTCTTGTTCACGCTATACAAAACTCTTTAATAAATAAATAATAAATAAGTAAATAAACTGTGAAGGTTGCTTCTACTCATTGGAATGTGTGTGCTCAATTAAAGCTCCACAAACACTTTCAGTACACTGATGGGATATAAATGTGATACATACATGTTATTGGCCTATTATATACAATATAACCTTATAACCGCACATTAGTATTATGTTATTACGTGGTATTATTGTAGTCAGAAACTATTCACTCTGGTACTACTTAAACCTATTGGCATGATCGGAGCCATCTTGTTTCATTTCTAAATGTCCACGTACTGTTTCCCTGAAATCACGTGATCAAGCTTTTTGTATGAAACCACGATGTCAGACATAGCCGCCTGCTACACTTGTTAGTTTGTAGCACAGGGAAACCCAAGGTCACACCTGCCCTTCTAGTGGGATGCGCACATTCTAGCAGAGCCCGTTCCTGCACTCCCTGAGCTTCAGATAGAAAGGGTGGCACCTTACTGACCTACCCCCGGAATAGCTTAGGCCGAGCTGATTGCAATCAATTGTGCCTTACATGGGTCTCCCTGCTGGCTCTTTGACAAGTTGTATCTTTCCTTCTAAGGTGACATCGTGCTATGTGTGAAACGTATATATGCTTTGTATTGCTTGTGGGAAGTCAGTCTCCTCTGTGCAGACTGAGGCTCCCCTGTCAGGGTTTGTACTTACTGAATAAACGATTGAACTTTCTCCATTGCCGACTGACTTATTGCTTATGAATAAGATATATGGGCTATTGGTGAGTATGGTCCATTAGTATAATATTTGGTTCCTTCAGTTGGCGACTCCGCCGGGACTCCGCGATAGGGTCGTCCCTTTCCGTAAACAGGAGTAGAGGGACAAGGAGGAGTTCTGGCCGAGTGGGTGGACAGAAAGAGGATCCTGATTTGAGACACCCGTTTGTGGTACGTAAACAAGTAATTCCACTCTCGAGCCCAGTATCCCTCCCAGCTGCTGAAGACCCTACGCCGGAGTCCTACGGGCTTAACCCGAGAGACAAACAGACTGTGCCGGTCTGTTTAGGAGTCGGCAGTGCAGAATCCGCAATCGACCTGAGAGCACCAGGTGAGTGACTTCTTGTATTAGAGAAAGAACACTTGGAGGAAGTGTTTCTTGGTAGCGGTTAACTGCTTTTGGTTGGTGGCCGGGGAAGCCGGACCACATTGGGAATCTGGGGGTCTGACGTTGCGGTGAAGTGGCTGTGTGGGCAGATACCTTACGGGCTTGTTTGGTGAAAATTTGAGACCACACCTGGTGCCTTAGCGGTGTGCGGAGTTACTCGCTCAGCCGAATCCACTTCGGGAAAGCCCTGGGAGCAACTGGGTAAGCTAGGGTTCTGAGCTACGTGCCCAGACGCTCGGCCCAACCAGAACAGGACCATGGGATGGCCTGTAAGAGGGTTCGTGGTTCGCCTATCAGGTGATCTCGGAACAGTCTGATGACTGTCTCTTTTGTGGTTGAATTTTATTGGTCCGGAATTCTTTTGAATCGGTTCCCTGAACAGGAGTCGACGGGCTCTGTTCGTTTTTGAAGACGTCATTTGCATAGAATAAAAACATTGCCTTGCGACACTTTACAGCACTTTATTGTGAGAAAATAGAAGAGTACGAGAGAGGGTGTGTGTGAGAGAGAGACGTGTCCGACTGTGAGTGGTTTTTGGAATATGTGAGTAGAATTGTGTGAATATTATTATAATGCCTTGTTTTAGTAAAATATGTTTTGGGTGCTGCTGCCGGCAAGGTACGAGGCTGGAAGAAAGACAACCTGCCCCTCCCGAAGGCAGTCCCTGTTTTGATATGTATGTAAAACACGGTCTTCAACCGATTGTGTTTAACACACTTTGGCACAAGTATACTAAAGACAATTCCGATTTGCAATGGCCTCTAACAGGGTCATTTGATGAGAAAAAGATTAACTACATCCAGAATAAACTATTTATGAAGAAAAGCCGCCAGTCGATGTTTGATTCCTTGAACCTATGGTTGAAGGAGGCAAAACGATGACGGATAAGAGAAGAGAAATTAGGAAAGCTTAAATCAGGACAGACAGTCACCCAGAAAGCTGTAGCTTATGATAAAGGGAAGGTGGAAGAGACCATTGTACAAATGGATAGGCAGTTCCGTTTAGAAATGGACAAAAGTTATGTGGTTCGACCTGATACTGGAGACGAATTGGAGGACTTATTAGACGCCCGACCGCCCCCTCCTTATGCCCCGCAGGGTTTATACCCCGCCGTGCCTTTGGTACGGGCGGACCAACTTGGAGCAGCATCGGCCGTTGGAGCACTAGTGGGGACAGTTGCCACGGCCCCTGCTGACGGATCAGTACGGTGTGCATTACTTCCCCCTCCCACTCTTCGACAAACTACCTCACCCTTGATATCTTTACAGCCGGACGCGGCTGTTCCCTCCTCGTCGCACCCCGTATTCCTCTCCCCTCCGGTTCAGACTGCTATAGATCCCCGATATGCGGCTTGCCCAGACACCAAGCCCAAGCGCCTTAGAACTGACTTGAGTGATCAGCGAGTCGATACTAGGTCGTTGTTGGGTACGGAAGAAAGGAGGGCCATAGTAATTCAGGCATCCCAGTGGATGCGAAACGCCATTTATACTTTGGAAGACATTTGGAGCACCATGAAAGATTTTGAGCCCATTGTACAACAACTGGCTTTGGAGAACATGGCGATCCGATTAATTTCACTATGGGAACAGTGTTTTGAGGAGGGACTCCCTCCTCAGATACTGCGTGATATAAGGGATCGAACTCATAAATTCCAATTACAAGCTGATGAGGTATATCATAATGTAGAAACACTTGTACACTACTGTGAACGCATGCACCGAAAATGTGCTGAATGGGGAGCACAGCACCCCATGAGAGAGGTGCACCCCCTCTTTTATCCTGACGTGCCTGAAGTAAGGGATGCTAATAATGTAGTAACTCGGGCCCATGTGGATGCCAGGCTTCAGGAACAATGGGTTTATACCCCTTGGAAACGAAGCGAGGTCCTCACTCTAAAAGCTCAGCTCCCCCCGACCCTCGTAAAAATACCACTGCTTATTACAAGGAATTCACTGAGGCCGCTAATTCTTCTCTTATGACAATACCCGATATTGAGCTATTCTTTGGTCTTTTGATCCCGGTAGACATTTGGAGACAGATACATGATACGGAGTTAGGAGGTACGTGGGAACAATTAAAAGCCTGGGACAAGGAGCGGAAACCTGGAGAGAAACCTAGAGACGAAGTATTGGCAGTACCAGATAAAATTATTACATAAATGCAGACTCTCCTCCCTCCTAGAAAAGTTGATTGGGACAAATTGACAGCCTGTAAACAAAAGAAATATGAAAGTGTGTCAGATTTCTTTACCAGATTTGAGAAGGTCTTTATAGATTTCAGTGGGCAGGATCTATCCACGGAAGGTAGGATACGGTTGTTCGTGAACAGGTTCATTACAAATTTGCTCCCCGAAGTTATGTCCCACCTCCAGGCAGCTGAGAGTACCTGGACTACGGCTGCCCCATCAGTAATTCTCAGTATGGCCCAATCTTATGAGCATCGAGAGAATGAAAGCAAAGAAAAGTCAGAAAAGAAAACTAAGGACTTAAAGACTAGAGTTCTGTTGCAGCAAGTTAGTAGAGGGCAGAATACCGGAGGGGGAGTGCGTGGTTCCTTTCAGAGGGGCGCCATGACGGGAGGAGGGAGAGGAGGTCCCCGGAACATTGGGATAAATCAATGTTCATATTGCAAACAGGAAGGGCACTGAAGGGCAGATTGCCCTCTGTTGTTAGCAAGGAATGGTCCTAGCAGAGGACGCGGAAGGGGTAGAGGGAATATTGACCGAAATAGTATGCGACGAGAAGAAATGCAACATGAGGGTTCTCGGAAAAATTATTTCGATGACCCCCAAAACAGACAGTATTACAATGAGACCTATAGGGATGATGGGTATGACGGACCGGATTATGCATGAGACAGCTAGGGACAGAGCGGGGCCGTTTTACAGTACCAATTGACCAGGAGGGATCTTATGTACAAGGGGAACTGTTGGGAACATCGGGAAAATTCCTAGTGGATACTGGGGCAATGAATAGTTCTGTTGCCCATATGCTGGTACCAGGGGCTGCTCTGTCTGGCCAAAATAATGTATCAGTGGGATTCTCTGGAATACCTGTGGTAAGCCCCGTTTCTAAGCCTTTGCCTTTTACTGTAGGCCCCATTTCTATGCATTCGCCTTTTCTTTTAACTTCAAATTGTGGAGAGAATCTTTTGGGCTTGGATATTTTGAAAAAGTTAAATGCACGGATTTATTGTTCCCCTGATGGGGTCTACTTAACAATGCAAAGGCCATCCTTGCAAATGGCTCAATATTTTGCGAAAAATGAGAGCCTTCCCCTGAGTTTTCTACAATTCCTCGGACACTTTGGGCTACAGGAGACACTGATGTTGGTCTGTTAAGAATAGCCCCCGTGTCAATAACCTTGAAACCTAATGCCAAGCTGCCTCGCATTCCTCAGTATAAAATTTCGCCAGAAGGTGAACAGGCCTTGTTGCTCATTATTCGTGACCTCATTCAAAGAGGAGTTGTAGAAGAGACACCTGCTAATGTTTGTAACAGCCCGATTTTACCGGTTTTAAAGAAAACACCCATTGATGGTGCCCCGGATTATAAAAACACATATCGTTTTGTGATTGACCTCCGGGAGGTTAACAAGATTGTGGTCCCGCAATATCCAGTGGTACCCGATATTACTGCAATTTTGACTATGATTCCCCCTACTGCTCAATATTTTTCCGTTATCGATTTGAAAAATGCTTTCTTTAGCATCCCAATCCACCCTGATAGCAGACATATCTTCAGATTCTCATTAGCTGGCCGAAGCTTTAGATTTACGCGTGCACCCCAAGGCTATACAGAGAGTCCTAGTATTTACAGTCAAGCCTTGAAAGCTGTTCTTGATGAATTAATTTTACCAACAGGGAATGCGATCATCCAGTATGTGGATGACATCTTGGTGTCCTCAGATACGGAGGAGGGTTGTAAGGAAGCCACGGTTAAATTATTGGAGCATCTGGCTGACAAAGGCAATAAGGTATCCCTTTCTAAATTTCAATATTGTCGACAGGAAGTGACCTATCTTGGCCACTTACTGTCGAAAGCGGGGAGACGATTGACTCCAGAACGAATATCTGTGATAACTAACATGTCTGTACCTCGTACTCAATGTGATGTTCGTGCTTTTCTTGGCATAACCTCTTACTGTCGCCAGTGGATTCCTAACTATTCACTCCTCTCTAAACCCTTGTTATATTTGACAACCAAAGATGTGCATGAACCCCTACCCTGGACGGATGAATGTCAAGAAGCCTTTGATTCTTTAAAGTCTGCTCTTTGTTCTGCTCCTGTCTTGGGTACTCCAGATTACCGGAAGCCTTTTTCACTCTATGTGCACGAGGTGGACGGTTGCTCACTTTCAGTGTTAACACAGGGTTTTGGCGGAAAGCAGAGACCCTGTGCTTTCTTTTCATCAGTCTTGGACATTGTTGCCTGAACCCTCTCGAGTTGCCTAAGGGCCATTGCTGCAGTAGCGATGGCCATCCGGCAATCAGAGGGAATAGTTCTGAATACGGATCACACAGTCATGGTACCGCATGCTGTGGATATTCTTTTAAATAGAACTAAGACTCAGCACCTCGCGAGTGCCAGATTGACAGGATATGAGCTAACTCTGTTTGCACCCCATATCACGATCAAAAGATGTGCCACTTTGAACCCAGCCACATTTCTGCCCCTTCCTTCGAATGAAGTCAAGGAGGATGTCCATGACTGTATATTTCGAACAGAAGAGGAAACAAAGGGGCGTGTAGATCTCTCTGACACCCCTTTATCTGAACCCCAAGGGGAGTTGTATGTGGATGGTTCTTGTTTTAAGTTACCAGATGGCACTGCGACAGCTACTTATGCGATTACGACACCAATGACTCTGGTGGAAACAGCAAGGAGTTCTCATCATTCGGCTCAAGCAGCTGAACTAATAGCCTTGTTAAGAGCATGCGAATTGAGTGAAGGATTGAGGGTGAACATTTTTACCAAGAGCCAGTACGCCTTTGGCGTGGCCCATAGTTTTGGGAGGCTGTGGAGGGAAAGGCGTTTCTTTACTACACATGGTCAGAAAATTCAGCACGGTCCTTTGATTGACAGATTGTTATTTGCCTTGACATTACCAGACAAAGTGGTCATCATTAAGTGTAGCGCCCACAAGAAAGTTGTTGATTCGACTGGAAAGGGAAATGCATTTGCCGATTCAGTAGCGAAAGAAACAGCCCAGACTAGAATGAAACCCATGTTCCCTAGTACCTCGGCCCGATGGGTAGCAGAAACATCCCTGTATGATAATACTATTGAAAGTGTGAGAGAACTACAGAAAGAAGCAACACTAGATGAATTACAGAGATGGGAACAGGAAGTAGGAAAACTAGATAGGAATGATTGTTGGATAGACCTATCTGAAAAACAGCGATGGTTACTGCCCAATGCATTGGTATATGCTGTAGTGACAATGGCCCATGGCTCGGCCCACATAGGCGCGAAAGGTATTTGTGCTGTGTTAGACCCAGTATGGAACAACCCAAATATTTACAAAACTGCAGCACATATAGTGAAATATTGCACGGTGTGTTTGCGTTATAATCCAGGAGGTAGAGAATTTGTTTTGAGTGGAAGCTTTGCCCCGCCATCCATGCCTTTTGAGGTAATACAAATTGATTACATACAGATGGAAAGAGTGAATAACCTGAAGTACGTATTGGTGGTGGTATGTGCTTTTAGCAAATGGGTTGAAGCCTACCCCACCAAGGAAGCCACTGCAGTTGCTACTGCAAAAGCCCTGGTTAAGGAATATCTGCCATGATATTGTTTGCCCCGCGTTATTTGGTCCGACAACGGGCCTCATTTTAATGCTCTACTAGTCCAGAGTGTGTGTGAAGGGTTACAGATAAAGCAAAAGTTCCATGCCTCAATACATCCTCAGTCGGCAGGGCTGGTCGAAAAATATAACGGAACTTTGAAGTTAAAGATGGCTAAAATTTGTGAGAGCACTGGATTAAAGTGGCCTGATGCACTCCCATGGGCCCTGTTTTCCTTGAGAACAACCCCCCATACTAGAACTGGATGGTCTCCTTATGAGGTGATCTTTGGTCAGCCTGTCAATGTGTGGGGAGTCCCCAGACCCCGATCCTTTAGGGATATTGATTATCCATTAATGACAGATTACCTGTACGCTTTGACTAAAGATTTGCGTTCTATTCATCAACAGGTATTGGACACATTGCAGCCACTACTGGAGGGTCCTGGACATCGCTTTGAGCCCGGCCAGTGGGTGATGGTGAGGAATTTTCAACGGAAATTGAGTCTGGAGCCGAGGTGGTCCGACCCCTATCAAATCATCTTGGTGACCAGAACAGCGGTGAAGGTGCATGGAAGAAAGCACTGGATCCACGTCAGTCATTTGAAATGACTCCCGCTGCCCCTGCCATTTGATCTAAGGAATCGAGAAGGAATTCTGAGTCAGGAAGGAGAGCTGAATCAAAGCTTTGTGCCCTTTTCGGACGCTCAAGAAATAGGGCAACCAAGGGAGGTGTTGCCCACAGTGGAAAGTGAGACAGCTAGACCAGCGGAGGCTGTTGTCCCCAGGGCACCACAAGTTTCCAACGCAGCAGATACCCTTGCAGCAGAATTGTTTTCCGACCAGGAGCAACCTGGCCATTGCAACTACGACCTGCAGCCCCAAAAACAGCGCGGTACCCCAGCTTCCTATGGTAGGAGCTAGACAGAGACTTGAGTTGAGGAACATCGGATAAGAATTGCTGGGGTACTGAGCGAGACACTGGACTGAACTCGTTGAGAGCTTGGAACATTGGGTTAAATAGCTCTGTTCAGAAAGAAAGACTGAGTTAAGGGCCGCGGTTGTACTACTGGGATATAGAAGTTGGTTCTTTTGATGAACGATAGGAGTCTACCTGTGAGACTCTAACGGACCCAGGGAGAAGATCCCTTAGTGGGAAGAAGAACCCTCTGGTGGTGTGCGTGCTTTGTGGATACAGGATTAGTCTTGGACTTTTAGAGAGGATCCGAGTTAGACTTTGGACTTATAGAGAGCATGTTTCCATTTGCCCGATTTGCGATGGAGGATGAACGACCACTTGCCCCTCGGCGGTATATTGATAACATGCAATTATTTTCCGGATGGTCCACCAGAGTGAAGGTGGCATTCGTTGCTTTTATTGTTATAATTACAGTGATTTTGATGTGTGTATTTGCGTATTTAGAATTCCAGCATCCTGTGCAGAAACTGCTAGGAACTACCCCTGCCCCGGAGGAACACCTTTTTTATTCTCTACCTCCTCACAAGGCTAGACACAGAGAAACTTATGCGAAGAATGTTTTTATTGAAATGTTACATCAGACCCATAGAACCACGAACAAAACTAATTGTTGGGTTTGTGGGTTACTTCCATCAGTAATGCATCAGCATGAATTGTTCATTTCCCTACCCTTATCTCACTTAGCTAGCTGTGAAGCATGGTTCCAATTACTGTCAGTGATGTATTCTCACTATGTAGCTGAACCCAAGATATATACTGAAAAGGATTATGAGGCCATTTTGAAGTATATAGAGCAGCACCAGGGATTTGATGCCGAAGGAAATGGAGGAGATGGATCCTTGGATCCAACTGCGTGTATGAATGTGTACACAGAGTACAAAAATGCTACCTGGTTACAAGAGGAAATGCAGGATTTTGAACTGTTCAATTACACTATGTATTTTCAGCATTTCAAAGAACGAAATGTCACTAATGACAAAGCCTTGCCGATCCCCTTTATTAATACTACCTCCCCATTTTGCATACAGGGACGAGGTCATGTTAAGGTAGGGAAAAGTAAATGTAATTATACCCATACTTTGCAGACATACAGTACTCCTCCCATGATTACTCCTCCCGATGTATATTTTATATGCGGTGAAAACGCGTATACTTGGCTGCCCCAGGGATGGGCTGGGCTTTGTTACCTCTCATTCCTTTACCCTCCAGTTTATATTGCTCCACCTGATTATCACAAGACTCATCAGTTGGTTCGGAGAGAGATAGCAGCTAATCGCAGCATTAGGAGTTTTGATACTGAAAGTACTGATCAGATGGACACCTCTTTGCAGCAGTTTGAGGATTTTGCTAAAGGCCTTACCCCTTTTTGGGGACCTATTTTCAATAGCCGAAGTATAAGATGCCTGTCAAGAATAGTGGAAAATGTGGTTCAGACCACAACTGGGATCCTTACCAACATTACTGTTGAGCTTCAGGCGACGAGGCTTGTTTCGCTTCAGAACCGGATGGTTCTTGCGTCATCCTTGCAGATAGGGGTGGAGCCTGTCGCGTGATCGGCAGCTCTTGTTGTGTTTTCATCCCTGATTCAGCCCCCACCATTCACCTTGCAATTCAGAAGTTAAACCGATTAGCTAGTGAAGCACATGTCGACAATGGGACTTGGTCCCTTAGTGGATGGTTTTGGGTTCTTTTGGCTACTCTGGGTTGGAAGATATTTATGATTCTTGCTGGAGCCTTTGGAGTCATATTTACTTGCTGCCTGTGTCTCCATTGCGGCCCGGCTTATTGTTCTTTCTGCGCAGCTAGGATAACGTCTGCCTTACACGTCTCGCGACAGGCCAAAGTCGACAAGCAGATGACTCAGAAGGAGGTCTCAGTTCTTATGCAGATCGATGAAGGAGTGTTTGTAGAATAGATCAAGTTATATTGGATATAGTAGGCCAAAAGGGCCATCTGATGGGATATAAATGTGATACATACATGTTATTGGCCTAATATATACAATATGACCTTATAACCGCACATTAGTATTATGTTATTACGTTGTATTATTGTAGTCAGAAACAATTCACTCTGGCACTACTTAAACCTATTGGTATGATCGGAGCCATCTTGTTTCGTTTCTAAATGTCCGCGTACTGTTTCCCTGAAATCACGTGATCAAGCTTTTTGTATGAAACCACGATGTCAGACATAGCCGCCTGCTACACTTGTTAGTTTGTAGCACAGGGAAACCCAAGGTCACACCTGCCCTTCTAGTGGGATGCGCACATTCTAGCAGAGCCCGTTCCTGCACTCCCTGAGCTTCAGATAGAAAGGGAGGCACCTTACTGACCTACCCCCGGTATAGCTTAGGCCGAGCTGCTTGCAATCAAGTGTGCCTTATATGGGTCTTCCTGCTGGCTCTTTGACAAGTTGTATCTTTCCTTCTAAGGTGACATCGTGCTATGTGTGAAACATATATATGCTTTGTATTGCTTGTGGGAAGTCAGTCTCCTCTGTGCACCTCTGAGGGTAGTGCAGACTGAGGCTCCCCTGTCAGGGTTTGTACTTACTGAATAAACGATTGAACTTTCTCCATTGCCGACTGACTTATTGCTTATGAATAAGATATATGGGCTATTGGTGAGTATGGTCCATTAGTATAATATTTGGTTCCTTCAACACCTATCATTCAGGTTACCCATAGCAATTTGTGAACAATTACATTTATAAGAACTGAGGTTACACGATGGAGCATTGATGCTGTCCACAGAAGGCAATCCAATCCACCACTTTAATGTTTTCAGGATTGTCTCTAGAGACTATACAACTTTATTCACTAGAGGATCCCTGGAAGGTGTATTTGGTCATCTCTCTATAGATAGTAATCAGGGCAATGCATTTATGGAAGAGGATCTGCCCAGATATCTCCCGTAAGGAGGGAACCTGTGCTCCAACTAGATCCTCTGCACTTTCAAGATGCATTGACTCTTATTAATGGTAGGTTCTTACAGAGTTGCCTAAACTCAGTTATGTACCTTTAGTTTCTTCTCAGCTTGTTTAGCACATTTTCATCTGAACCTGTGGTGTTGGCCATGCTGCTGTTGAATCCTACACTGTCCTGAACATGGAACTGAGTGCTGTCCAGTTCCTCCTAGCTAAAATATGGTCTCGGGGTGTGCTTTGCTGCTGGTGGCCTTTTCTACATGGGAGTCTGCAGTTGGAAAATGACAATTAAAGTTGTGCTGTTCCTGAATGATCTAGAATTAAGCAATATACAAAGGACAGTAGGAAACAGAGTCAAAGAGATGGGAATCTATTTCTTTGGAATGTAATGCCCTCACACACCCAGTTTGGTGTCATGCTTCATCATCAGGCTGCTTCTCCTCTGGCCGGCGCTGCAATACCTGACGGGCTCCCAATGAGGGGCACTTTGGCGGAGATCTTTTTCCAAATAACTATTTTGTGCCCTGGGGGTGAGAGATTTAGTGAGTGTAAATGAATTAGTGGTGTGTGATGTTTATGTGTGTTAAAACAGGATTGGGAGCACCAGCAAAAATAACTTTAATTGTGGGGTCTCCTACCCTGATTAAAATAAAGAGGAAAGGCGCAATGCTAAGCTAATGTCTTAGGTGTGGCGCTCTTCCATGTGGTTGGTCAACATGTTTCTTCGCAATTCTACAAGTCTAGAGGTGATTCATCAGGACCTAAAGTTAAAAAAACTATCTACACTAAGGTGGACTGGAAAACAATAATGAATTAATGTTTGGGATTTAAGCCACCATGACTTACTCTGTCTAATGGCTGGTAGTACTGGTTTTACCTATTATGGAGAGAAAATCACATATTAATGTATGGTGTCAAACAAATATCACATGTATCAAACACTACTGTCCTATTCCATGTGAATCTAAATCACAGCACTCAGTGCTGAGGTTTTACAGGCATAATAATACCAGGTGCCAAATATTGAAGTGGTCACATTTTTGCTCATGTGTGTAGTGACCAAATCTGTGTGCTAAAAACCAAAAACTACAGAAAGAGCACAAGACTCACTCTAATTGGGATATACTACTGCTTCATCAAGCCCCGGCAGGTCAAGATATGAGGAACTTCCCCATACTAGAGGGGAATGCAGGTAAAAAGGAACAGTTAAATGCTGCCAGCTTGCCATGTTAATAGCATTTTATTTGGATAAACTAGATGATTAGATATATGGGCCTCCTTAGAAAATATAGTGACATGCTCCTACATCACGCTATCAGGCACATAGAGAAGTTCACATCATTAAGGGGTAGTTCATTAACATTACCCACAGCATTAATAAGTGATTCCAGTTAAGGTGAAACTACACAAGCTTCATATTTGTTACTGAAGTTGGGCTAAAGAAACAAAAAATGGAGAGGAGGTAGGGAAACGTCTACCTAGTTGAATGTTTTACACTGGCTGGAAACCCTTTAACAGGGGTTGGGAGTGCGGAACATCAACAGACCATAAAGGTTAACATAGTACTCACGTTTTCATAGTACGCAATGTGTCCAAGGACATACCCACTGCTGCCGGGACCGGGAGGTACGGTGTAGAGAGAAAGCGTGGTTTAAATACCTGCTCCTCCTCCTCGTTAACTCCTGATTGCTACCTGATGCTGCTGGACCGCTCTCCTGAGTGAGGACAGCCATTGTGCTGTTCTCTATACTGCAGGCACCATCTTGGAGTGGGTACCCTAACTTGAGCAGCTAGTCAGTTTCTACATCTGAAAGCTCTGGAAACAACCCTGATCAGGAACAGGGTTTTGGAGATTGTGGAATTAATAAAATACTCGACCGCCCGGGCTTCCGCATTATTTAAATAAAAAGTATATACATGATGAGCGGACATGAGCCTACTGAAGATATATATTGTTCTGCCCACACTATGTGAAATGCAGATAGGAGAGTAACCTAATAAGTTATGTGTTGAGTTTATAAGGGTGATCCTGGTTGACAACCATCGTGAGTTTGGCACGACCTCCGTTCATGGTAAAGAGAAGAAAAGGAGGATGGGGACCATTTTGTAATCTATGGAAAGCTTGGGGGCCATTTTGGAGTGGAGTAAAAGTCACAATAAAGCTTCAATATCATCTCCTGCAAAGCATTCCCAATATATAATATCACATGAATGTGAATCTTAGTGCACTGGTTTTAATGAAGAGCAATAGGTGTCAGTGATTCAGTGATAAGATGCTATTCCAAGGGAGTTTTTAAGTTTGCTCCAAGGTAAGTCCTCATTCAGTCCTTGTTTGTCAGAACACAGGCGATGCACCCATCTTTGTTCTTTGTAAAACAAAGCTTCTTAGCTGATTTTAGTGAATGTTTCAAGAATTACCCAATGAAAAGAGCTGGTGAATGTTGGGTGTTAAAGAAGTGTGTGCACATTTTGGTGTACACTTTATGACACCGGAAATTACTTCGATGTTCCGTGATTCTCACTTTGACCGGACGTGTAGTCATCCCTATGTATCTGAGATTACAGGAGCACGTAATCATATAAATGCAATTTGTCATATTACAATTCGTGTGTTTACGCAATTCCCATGTGAAGGTTGCATTGAAGATGCTATTCTTAGTCACAGTTGTGACGGCGCAGACTGTGCAAGTGCTGCACAGGTAGTGACCCTGGACAGGCGGAAGGTTCCATAACTATCTTTGTGTGTTAATCGTTCATGTCTGAGGCCTGGTATGGATCAATATGTCTTTCAGATTCTTTGATCAGTTGAAGGCAAATCGTGGTTGTTCAAGGGTCATGCTCCTAGTATTTAATATTCCCCAATGTTTCCTGATGACATTTTTTATCCTATTGGAGGCTGGAGTATATGTTGTACACATGTCAACATCTCTGTTTCTGCTTTTTGTCTGGGTTCTAATAGAGCCTCTCTGTTATTGTTTCTTGTACGTTTTTTTGAAAGGGCAATACTGCGTGCAGGATATTCACATTGCACAGGCTTTTTTGCCAATGTCTCTGCTTCTGTTTTATAGTCCTCCAGTTGGATACAATTTATGCGGAGTCTCAGAAACTGTCCCACAGGGAGATTCTCTTTAAGGGCAGGCGGTTGGCAACTAATGAACAGTAGAAGGCTGTTGCGATCTGTTGGCTTCCTATATATTGTTTTACTCAAGATACCATTATCTAGCCTTATCAAGAGATCGAGGAATGGAATTTGGTTGTCTGAAATAGAGCATGTGAATTTGAGGTATGGATTCAAAGTATTAATCCGCACGCAGAAATCATTACATGTATCCACATTGCCTTCAGATGGAGCCTACAGTTATCTAAGAAATCCCCCAAAAAGATACAGTGCCTTGAGGTTCCCTCTACAACACACCAGAAACTGAAGTAGGGATGCTACTGCTACAAATACAGTTGAGCTGAATAGCGACTACGAGTGGTAAGCACACTCCCTCATATCACCAGCTTTTTGTTCTTTTTTCTTTTTGTTGTAGGTGAGG
Source organism: Lissotriton helveticus (assembly GCF_964261635.1). Classification (NCBI taxonomy): domain Eukaryota; kingdom Metazoa; phylum Chordata; class Amphibia; order Caudata; family Salamandridae; genus Lissotriton; species Lissotriton helveticus. Next base: position 1,537,074,691 of record NC_136067.1, read on the forward strand.
GTAGTGACACTTTTACCCTTTCCCTTTATTTACATTTGATATACTTAAATATGGATCAACAGTTCAAAGTTAATTCATTAGAAAGTGCAATGAAATACACATTGAAAGTAGTTTATATAAAGCAGGCATTTTGCATATGTATGCCCACAAAGAACAGATTCATTATTGTTGTAATGAACTAGGTTCACATTATGTATCCCCGCAATGGATAATATCATTTTTGCGGAGGTGATGTATGTTGTAACGTTTAAAATTCCCTCCTTCAAGATCAGAGTACATATCTTCTATCCCAGATATAAATACATTCCGGAATCCCATTTTGCTCATCATTGCCCATGAAAACTGTCAGTTGAACATGTTGATGGATTTGTCAGCATCTAACAGGGTCACTGCCAAATGTCTATCCTCAATATTCTCCACTATGCTCAGTGTCAGGAAGTGTATCGCCAACATTAGTGTGGCTGGTGACATTTCTACTTGGTACGAATCTATGCTGCTAGTTTGGAACTACTAATTAAGAAGTAGGTTTATACCGTTTAGAAAATGCTTGAGGAAAATGTTGTTATTTGTGTTTAATAGCAAGAAGGAACATTTATGAAAGATAAAAATATTTGACTTTTCAAAGAGGCTGAAAATCTAGAGATATTAATACAATGTCTTCTCCTCAAACGTTATCTTTAGGAGACTGGTGAATAATCTATTCAAATATATCTGTAGAGAAAATATTCATAAGAGTTTGATACTCAACTTCTGAGAACTTAGCTAATTTTAAATGGTCGAAGAAAGTCTCTTATTCTGGGATTTAAGTTCTGCAAACATCAGTATAAAGGTTCTCATCAAAATATATAAATATACTGCCGATCTCTGTTTCTTGCCTGAAGATGTTACCAAAATTGTCTTTAGTTGCTATAAACTCATTACAAGGGAACTGTTCTTTAGTTTGATGAGCCAAAATGTTTCTTGCAAATTGCCAGGGTTGAAAGGTTTTAATATGTATTAATTATTCTGATTGTCATGAAGATGTTACCAAAATTGCCCATAGTTACTCTCAACTGATTACAAGTTAATTGTTCTTTTGTTTGAGGAGCCACAATTCTGATTGCAAATTGCTAGACTTGTAAGATTTAAATATGTATTCATGAATCTGATTGTCAAATTCGCATATCTACGTCCTCTCTCTCGTCAGATATGACGTTGGTGTCTAAAGAGAAGTTCTAGGATCATGGCAAACAAACCATCAGCTGTATGACACACTCTCTCCAACTTTCTCTAGCAGGGTATCCCACTCAGATATTTTATATAGCCACACATCTTTTCCACCATATGTCTCAGTGAGCCTTATCCAAGGCTGAATGGCCCTTTTGACCACCTGAAAAAGCTCCAAGATACCCAGAGACACATTTTAAAAAGTTTGCACAGCTGTAAAATTGTGGTAGATGCTCTTTTGCACCTGTTCTGTGGTTTGCTCGTTGTGCATTAGGATAAGTAACATAGAGACTGTGCTCTATCTTAAATAGGATTAAACCACGGCAGACATGGAGTATAGAGATTATAAAACAGCTTCAACATTTGTGACATTTCTGTTTACAAGTCATTTGACATGTAAAGTCCAATTGCAGATGTATCCTTAGTCAATAAAAAACAAAGCAAACTGTGGGGAAGAAAATGTCTTCTTCATTTATTTATTTTTAAATATATTTCTTTGCATTTTCCAAAAATAGGGAACAAATAGGAAAAGAAAAAGAAACATAATGCCTGAGGGATAAGTGCAAAGCAAATATAGCAGAAATAATAGGCGTTCTTTTTTGCACTTTGATTATACATGAAGATTTCTGTACATAATTACATTCTAGATCATTAGACAATTATGCTTCTGCATTTAGTTTCACATTTGTTTTGAGTTGTTTATCGCATATGAACTATAATCATGTTTCTCATTGAGCTGTCCATGGTGTGTACTGCTCTATCCCCGAGAGGGTCGTTTGTCTATGCGCCCATTCGATATATATTGTATATTCCTATCTCACACTTCTCTAAATAATGATACATTTTAATGCAAATATGATATAGTTTATTTTGTTTTTAACCAAACAATTAACAAAGATAATAAAACCATTGCCAATCCGTTGCGGTTGGGTCGTAATGGACTGGAAAGGTGTTCAATCATTTCTTCTATTCAGTAATACGCCAGTCTCCTCCCCTTTTCCAATATCTTGTGTGGTGATCAACTGAGTCTCTAATATCTCAAGTAATCTGTGTTCCCTGTCTAATCCTACATTTTCATGACAGTATTAGATTCATTGTAAGGCCAAAGTACGAGATCCATCAATTTTAATTCCACCAGTATTGTATCCCAATGTTGTGCAATGGGGTATTCTTCCCTATCTAATGACATACTCTCTGCCAAATGCGGGTCGGGCGGGACGTCTATGGCTGTGTGTCGAGGGCTTCAGTGTTTCGCGGCCTGCTAGGTATGTCTCATTCCTGGCACTATCCTTGGGTTACAGTCGGGCTTCCTCAATGTCCGCCTGGGAACTTGTGTTGATCCACGGGCGCGATCGCGGTGTGCGGCAATTCCTGCTCTTAAAAATCCGCCAGCACCTTCTGGGCCCGATCACCGTCCGATGCATTCAATCGCCAACCCCGGTAGTGCGCTAAATCAGATGAATTTAGCAGATGTCGGGTAAGTCAGAACGGACCTCTAGCCGAGCGCGTCCAACGCCATTGCCTGCTTGGCCACGCCCCAAAGAAAATGTCTTCTTCATGGTGAAGTTATGTCCTCCTTCACTGAGTGGCTGACTGCAAGCATCTGGTATCCTGATTTTTGGTTTTGGCTCCAGCTACACACTTACCTAGTATGTGTGAAGAGGGCTAGACCTGTCCCTTAAGGCCCTGGATCTGTCCTATGACCTGGATGGGTGTACCAAGAGTGCTCTCAGTTTACTGACGGTGGACTACTGTCCCTGCCATGGATTTGCCATGCAGAGTGGTGGTGGCAGCGAAAAGATTTTTGTGAATCCATAATTTTGATGAAACCTTTTTATCTGTGTCACTGGGGAGGAGGCATACTGGCCTACTTGTGTAAAGTTCCACTTCCTTGTGCTAATCGAGATTCTAGCGCTAGCATTCCAAGTGCATGAGGTGTGTGTGTTTGTGCATGTGACCTGTTTAGTAAAAGCATTGTCTATGGATGAGCCATAGTAAAGGAGGACTGTGGGTTCCATTTTGTAAGCCACTGGACTGTTTCCGTTCACAAGATGGAGGGGATATTGTTTTCCCACAATGTGGAAGTTCATTGCTGACAATCCTGAACCTGTAGAGAGGAGACCTAGACATTGAAGAGGAGACAAGGCTTCTTTAGAAATTCAATTAGGCCTTTTGCTGTAAGAGGCTGCTGATCAGTCTTCCTTTAGTGCTGCCTTTGGGAGATGGTCTTCAAACTGGTTCTGAAGGTAAATGTAAATGTACAGGAATTTATATAGCGCAAATCACCAAGCGGTTTCTAAGCGCTTGCTTAGGGAACCCGTCCTGGTATTCCCCTGTGAGATAACCCTGGCAGGGTATCCGCAAGGTGAAAGCCAGGCATCCCGCCGCGAGGGGCCGTTGTGGAGATTAAGCAAGCTATTGCCCAGAGTCGCAGAGTGTGAACCCGTGAATCGAGTAGGCACCGGAGCGAGAATTGTTGAGTCCATGGATATTTTAGGACTCAAGACCCCGCTGAGCCGGGAATTGAACCCTGGCCCCGGGCTGACCTCTGCTTCCAGGTCTGCCTCCTCTAACCAGTGAGCCACACTTCTCCACCTTCTGGTGCAGCCAGAAAATCACATCTCATGTTTACCTTGACTGTACAAAAGTGAGAGCCACTGGCCAATTGTTGTCCCAGTTCCAAGTTATCTTTGACCAAGGAAGGGAGTGCTCTTGAGAGTGCTAAGATGGCTTCTGTGCAACTAAAGCTGATGTGTGTCTGACAGCGGGGTTCCCAGAGGTGAACAGAGATTCCCTTATGTCTTGCTTTGGTGGGGAAAGCTATTTCTTGACACTCAAGTACCTAGACAGCTACTTTCCTGTTGAGAGAGAGAGAAGGAGGCTGCTAACCCTGTTGTAGTAGATTATGCTGCCACCTAGACACTTTGCCCGAAGCAGAACATGCCACCTCCATCAAGAACCATGCCGGAGAAGGATTGTGCCACTGCAACTGAGGACGGCCGCCAGGGTGAACCATGCCACTGCCACCAAAGACTCTGCTGAAGCTGCCCTTATATCACTGTGATCTCTGGCCCTTGGTGACCCATCTTCTGCATCTCACCCAAACCATGAAGCAGGTCCACCAACCACTGAAGATCTCTGCTTGTTCAAAAGTCTGTGCACATATGCAAGGATTTCAGACAGTGACTTCCACTCTTGTTCTGCTTTGGCCCCCATCTGGATCATGGGCTGCACCTTCAGTTGGTGAGTCTTCTCCCAGATCTGGAAGCACACAAACTGCATGCTGCTGTTCCCTGCTGGCCACCAGAACAACACTCTGATGTCTGCGTTTTGATGAGATGGAGCAGAAAGGGAAAGTTTTGATTTACGTAGCGCTAGGAACTGAACTAAAGAGTAATCTGTGCCTGAGTTGTGATACATGCGGGATGGATACTGTACCCCAGGGAAAACGTACCTAAAATTAACAAAAAGGGAAACACCCAAAAGATGGGTCAAAGCGGGACAGTATTCAAAGCTCGGTAGCCCAATTACCAGTGTGATATTTGTATCTGTTACCTGTTCTGTGGAGTATCACACTAAGGTGTGCAAATGAAATACTTACGGCTAGAGCAATCGACTTCGAAGCTGGGGAACCAGGTTCGAGTCTCGGCAACGTCGCACAACATTCTGCGATTCTGGGCAAATCACTTAATCTCCCCATGCCTAACAAAAAAAATGAATGTCTCCTTCTGTAACAAAACTGGTGCTCATGTAAAGCGCTCTGATACCAGATGTCTTGGTTCTAGTTCGAGCTATCTAAAATTCTAAAAATGAAAACATTTAAATAAAAAATAAAGCACTGGGGTTGGCAATTAGTCTTAGTAGGTGATTGTTGAGTCCTGAGCCTGGGAAACCCCACTCTACCTCAGTGGGAAACCACTGAATGCTTGCCATTACTACCATTAAGAATCAAATGCTTGGGGGGTTGTGCTTTGCTCAGTTTTGCAGAGTTATAGCAGGACAAGTCCCGGGACATCAAAGGCAAACAATCTCGGCCTCTAACAGGGGCATAACACAGGCCCCTGCAGCCCCTGATGCACAGGTGGGCAAGGCACAACTTTTTAGGAGGTCCCAACCCTATTAGGGGCCCCATTGAGCCAAGACCAATGAATACCTGTGCAATCTACTGGGCCTCATCACATTCTGCAGGGGGGGGGGGGGGCACATCACTGTACAGTACCCACTAGGCACCGTGGCTAAGGCCCAGTAACTCCTGCTTCCGCTTGGCCCCACAACGGATATGACACAAAACAATTTTAATCACTTTACACTGCTTTGAAAATAAAGAAAACTCACTGCCTCAAATGTAGAATTTTTTTCCGAATTTAAAAGTGGACAAATATGTATTCCTTCAGTTCCTATCTATGCAAGCAGAGCAAGGCTGAGCAAATTCATGGATCTGTATATTGCAATATGCATTGAGCAAATATTCTCCTTTATATAGGCAGAAAAAATATGTGTAGCAGAGCATTGCCTCCATTTTCCCAGGGCAGAGTTTGTTTAATTTGTAACAAAAACATTGTGGCCAATGTGGCTACTTCCCAATTTCCTCACTATTTTATCTTTACAGAGATTTATTTTATTTTCTTCCGTGTAAAGCATTCCAATGCAACTGGATTAGGCAAAAGTAGCAAACATAAAATTAATAAAAAGAAATTTATTTTTTCCACGTATTCTCAATACTAAGAAACTCGAATTGCTTTGGAAATGATGCGCAAAAATGTATTTACCAGTTGAAAGAGCCATTTAATAACAAAGACAAGCATCACAAAACAGAAAAAACACACTGAAAGACTTACTATGCCGATTTCCATCGTTGATTTCAGGCACACACAGAATATATTTATCCACAATCTAAAACCCTATCTGAGTTATAAAGTTAGCAATATCAATTTTCAGAGAAACATATGTTTGTAAAGCACTGACAGCAATAGATGTGCTAGTATCACGTTTTCTATGAGAAGAAAATATTAAAATCGTCATAGTATATTTGAAAGTTCAAACTATAAATGATATGCTGCTCTAAAGAGATTATTCGAGTGTGTATTAGTTTTGCTGTTTTTTTTAGAAAATAGCGCAGAAATAGCGTAGAAATATACATCTGCTGAAGTGTTTCTATCACATCTTTTGGTACAGTATTAAGATTTCTTTTAGATATTGGATGCAGATCATCGAAAATAATGTATTTAATATTAAATAAAGTGATGCTGACTCATCGCGACAGTGTTTTCACGAAGAGGAGGTTAGACTGCAAACAATTATATTTTGTCAAACCATTACTTCAAAGAGAAAACAGCAACATATTTCAGAAACACCCTTAAAGTAAAGGTTAAGGTAAGTCCAATGTTAGATTTAGCATACCCTGCAAATAGCCTTAGATAACTTTAAGGGCAACACAAATCATATTCCTTTTGAGAAAACGATCAATCGATTCTGCATCCACCAATGCTTTTTTTTTGCAGAAGCTTTTTTAAATGTAGCACTCATGGACAATTATGGCTAGCTTGGAAAGCAGCTGTTGCTACTGATATTCCCTTTAGAACACGAGTCCTGTGATTGATAACTTGTCCCGATCATTTAAACATATATATGTTCATGTCCATCGCTAGATATGATTAGAGCATGCTTTTGTGCTGAGTCCCTCTCTTGCAACCAAGTAACCAATATTAGGTCAGCATTTCAAGCACCGGGTGAACCATTCCCTGGAACAACATATTAAAGTCAGTTCGGCCACCTCATTAACTCTTCAGCTATTTCATCTGCTACAGAAAACAGAAAATTGGTCGGTGGACAGAATGTTCAGTCCCACCCACTGCATTGGCAGAATTTTGGCCACTCCATTTAACACTTTAACCTGGAGTTCTGGCCAAAATCAGCCAATCACCGGTTGGCAGAATTTTTCTCCTGTGAGGCTCCAGAATAAGCAAATGCGAGCGAGATTTGGCGCCGCCTAGTGCGATTTCCTATATGGCCTGGTACTCCCCCAAGTCCCCTTTTTTACCTTTGTTACCTACAAAATTAAAAAACATTTATTAACATTATTTATAATTACGCAGAAAGGCCAGATACATTGTTAGGCCGATGATGTCACATGGCTAACCTTAACTCTAATACACATGACACTCCTACTGTAAATCTAACAATGCATATATACACTTTCTGTGTGTCCCTTCTAGAGCATGGCTAGGTCAATAACTGGCAGCCTCCTGATCCCAGCAAAATACGCGAAATTACGCCAGAGTCGGCTTGCGCAGGGGGTACAGCTTATCGGACAGATACTTTCCACTGGGCCCCCCCTACGCCCTGTGCCTTAAACTCCATAACGGGGGCTGCAGAAACTCTGCATACTTGCGCCCTGATGGGCATGCGTGTGCGGGGGTGGCCACAGGCCCACTGGGAAGAAAGACTCCCCCGGCCCCCGCACCCCGACAGCCTACCTACCGGCTGTCACTGCCCCTGGAGTTAAATGTTTGACCGCTAAAGACCGAAGACTATGCTTACCACTCATGACCTTACCGCCTGACCGGGGACACACAACTAAATACGACGTTTGTACCTGATATCAAATAAGATCTACTGACATTTATTCAACATTACGTACTTCAATTAGATAACTCTGTACCAACCAATCCTGTTCTTGACAAATTTACACATATTGACACTTTTATTATAAATTCACCAAAACAATGCATTCACAATGACTATCTCCTGGGATACCTGTAATGAAGTAAGAGAACAAAGCAAACATATCACATTTACATTACTTCGATCTCCTGAGATACCTGGAATAAAAATGTAAATGAACATAGTAAACCGATTACTGGCAGACATCATTAACCGGTACCTACTCATCACGCTTACACTAATGCTATCACCCGAGATACCTGTGATAAAACTTTTTTTGGAGAAACATCAAAATACATTCCTGACCAACGCATTTAAATTACCTGCCTTAGGGGATGGTGGGTGGGAAAACGAAATTTCGGGCCGCTGGTGGCTCGGGTGCTGTGCCTGTGGGGATCGTAAGAACAAGGGAATGTTCTGCTCCCCACACCCCCTTTTAACAGGGGGGGCACTGGCCAGTCTAAACTGGTCTGGCCCGCTGGTCTGTGTCCGTGTGAACCGGAAGCACTAAAGTGCTTCCGGTTCACACCCGCCGTAACCAGCCTACTGGGTGAAAATGAGGAGAGGTGGGAGTGCTCCTCCCTCCTCCTTTCCCCCGGGGACAGGCTCAACCGCCATATGGCTGGCCTGCGCTATTCTAGCGCTCGGCCTGTTCAATGCAATCGCCCGCCGGCGTTTGTGGTAAGTGGGCTGGTATTTGAATAGATTTGCTGCAGCTGAAGTAGATTTTCTACACACATAGGCAGCAACATCAACTCAAATGGCCGTATGCTCTTGCAGCATGTCATTCGCTCTGATTTTCACCTGTGCTAAATTGCAGTGTGAGCTGCATGTGCCCCAACTGTTGGGAGAATCCCGATGAGTCTCGCTGAGCTTTTCTGTACCTCTACAGAATTTTGCAGAGTGAAACTCTGCAAGTTCCGCCCACCCCTAGAGAAAATCACAACTGCAGCCATACTCAGGGCTGCTTTCTACTGGATTAGTATGAGTGTGCACTATCCTGTAGACAGATCGGATGATGTTGCAATGACCCAGCCACCATTTGGAAGGTATCTCAGTCCCATTACTAGCCTGCTCCTTGAGGCTTCAATCTGTGAAGAAGCAGTTAGGTTTGTCAAACCACAATAATGTCCTTGTTGAGGCCATGTATTCATTTTGATTTGAATGAGCTTCATCTGTTCCTGGGAGTGCTCCAATAAAATCAAAACACCAGAATATTCTCAATATGCTCTTACATCACTGAGCACTTAAAAACTCAATCAAATGTGAATCCACCTTAGCTGTCTAGGTAAGACTAAACCTGAAAGCCCCCTGTCTCTCTTTGGTCAGTGATGTGTTTTGCTCATGAATTGAGGAGCATCCCTACACCTTTTACCTTCTCTGGTGTCTGCATCTGTTTGCTATTCAGTTTGTCCATTGTAAGGACAGAGGTCCTACGCCCTGTCACACTGTCTGGCTCCTCGAATTCATCACCATGTGAAGCATCTAAGGGCATGACTTAGAGTTCAAAGGACTGGTTACTCCATCACAAACGTGACGGATATCCCAGGCGCCTTTAGATATAATGAATTTGTAATATGAAGGACATGATATCCGTCATGTTTGTGACTGAGAAGCCAGTCCGCCGAACTCAAACTCAGGCCCTAGCTATTCACCAAAATCCCTCACTGTTTCTCTCATGGTTGTAGCAAGCACCAGCACCTCTATCTGAGAAGAAGGTCAGGGAGAAAGAGAGAGCTAGAGATAAAGAGAGAGTGAGAGTTGAGTGGAGGACCTTGCTTGGAGCCTGAGCCTGCTGCATTAACCTGAATTCGCCTTATCCTCAAGGTAAATTAATGCAACATTACATATAAGGAAATCAATTGCATCACACATATAAAACGATTTTAATTGGCAATCATGTTATTTCAAAATGTAAACCATGAAAAATCAAATCATATGCTCTTATCTCTCCAGAAAAAGAACAAAAAAACACTCTGCTGTACAGGGCTGCAAGGACAAGTGAGTATATAAATCACAAACTGGGAAGTGCATGTGAGGAATGATGGATTAAATGGTCTAAACGGTAGCATCTTTTTAAAGAACTGTCGGTGTGATGGTATATATCTGGTATGGTGTATACTTGGTACATATCTAGAGTAAGGCTTCCTCATCATTTCCACAATTTGTATTATATGTCACATTTCTCCCCAATCCCACTGTCACAATTATGATGTTCAGATTTACATTTTTCACCTGCTGCTGGGTCAAGGGAAACATGACCATCACCTTCTTTAAGTTCACAGATTCAGAAGCTGACACAGCCACAAGCAAAGCATGTGTTGCAGAAACAGGTAAGACATAATTGTCTATTATTCATACATGCACAATTTAAACAACCAATGCAATTGTCTAATAATCTTATGGTTCTATTATCTATGCTAAAGTATCAGTCATCTACTGTTAAAATCAAAAGTATATAATGTCAATGTCTAGTTTTAGTGTTTAAGCCAACTTTAATGTCTAAGGGCCTGATTTTGATGAGTTATTCCATTACAAATGTGACGTAATATCCTGTCCACCTTGTTACAGGTACATAGGATATAGTGTACTTGCAAAAAAGTTGATGGAATATCCGTTACTTTTGTGATGGAGTAACCCATTCACTAAACTCTAAATCAGGCTCTAAGTTACAATTTCCATTACTGTTCTCTTCTAGCTACTGAGGACCAAGAGTCTGACAATTAAGTCACACCATCATCTGCCATCTCCCCACAGAGGTCTTACTAGATAAGAGATCTCAGGGTACATTTGGGTGAGGAATGAGGTGGTCTGTTAGTGACTCTGAATATTGGTCCCAGTTTTCAGTTTGGTTTTAATCTCTTATATGTTTGAATTTATTACAAGAGGAATGGAAGGGGGCCTTCAAGAGTCGTGATGGGTCTCTGTAGTGGGTTTCCCTACCCTTTCTTCTGACTCACGAAGTGGTGTTGACAGGTCATGAAATAGATACGTTTATTTTTCAGTTTTGTCACTTAGTTGTTTGTTTTGTTCACTCTGTTTTTGATTTATGCAAGGATGGGCATCGTACACTTTTATTAAGTAGTCATTTCTTTGCAATTTGAGTCACTGGACCTCTTGCAGCAGTTACATTTGCCCAATACAGCCCTTTGTGAACCAGGAATGTGCCCACTTGGGGTGTATGCAGTATTTTGATTTTGATGTTTGATGTTGCCTATGACCCATCAGGATTTGTATGTTTGAGAAGGAATGACTCTTCTTGGCCAACACAAATATGCCCCAATATCTGTAGAATTCCACTGTTAAATTCTGCTGCATAGGTTGTGTAACTACTATATGCTGTTTTGTTTATTGTACTAGTGACCTAATATCTGTGCTAACCAATGCTATAATCATATTGTAAACTTCAGATGGTTTTCTATGTTTTGTATTGTACAGCATTTTCTAGCTGCAAATCCGTTGACTTGACATCTGATTTAGGTCAATTTTAATATGTTGCTTTACGAGTGCACACTTCTATATGGTATGTTGTGGATGTTCTAATATGGCTCCGGTTTTGTTTCACTTACATTAACACTTGAATCCCTTGTCTCTGTCATTAAACATGTATATGTGTGTGATGAGTGCTATGTTCTATCATCTGATCAAGGCCACTCTGGCTGAAATGCATTTTGAGGTACTTTAGAGAATAAGCACTTGTTTCCACTCAAACGTGTCTCCGAGTGAGAGTTTATGGTGTTGTCGGCTTAGTAAAATTTAGTAAATGTCAAGTACAGAATGAATTTAAATGAATGTATTTTATTTTCAATATTTTAATGAATTTTTACATTTGAAATGTTTTTATTATAGTTTATAGTAAAATAGTAATTAATTTTATTTATCATTTTTAACATTAAATTAACTTATAAATATTTTTTAAAGTTAAAATAAGTTAATTTAATTTAGCACAATTTCTTACAGGCTTCTAATTTAAGTCTCTACCGCCATGATTTTTTATATGATGGCATTCCAGTTCCAGTGGGAGGCTATGTGGGGAGCTGGCATTACTCAAGGTCAGAGTTGAAGCACATTTGAACGTTTTTGTGTCCTTTTTGGCATTAGTGGCAACTTGTGAATAGCAACGGGCTTACTCTTTCGTGGTTGGAGGTATGCCCCTCTTTAACCCTCCTTAAAGTCCTCCAGACTGCCCTCTTAGCCTCTCCCATTTAGTAGAAAGGATGCCCCATTTTTTTTAGCCACTCTATCATCCCTCCCACGTTTACTACTAAAATGTATACCTAACAGAGACATTTCAAGGCATGGACAAAGTGGGCAATTGCCTAGGACCACCACCTTTCAAGGGGCTCCCTGTAAAAGTATTGAGACAGTAAGAAGACTCTTTTTACAATTTCTCTATCTCATCCTCTCTCCCTCTCTCTGACGGCTCCTGCTTTTGACCCTGTCTATCCTTACCTCACCACTCTATTTTTATAGCTATTCTTTCCCTGAGTCACCTATCTGTTGCTCCTTCATCTCTCTGTTACTCTACCTTGTTTACCCCTCCTTAACACATGTACTGGCTGAGCTTTACATTTAATTTACTTCCTATTTTAGTCTGTAAAGGTGTTCCGAACAGGGAGCCCCAGGGACTCAAAAATACTTCATATTTCCCTGTACCTACCTGTGCTGAGATCTCTGCATTTGGTGTGGAGATCTTCTGCACACAAAGGATAGAAGAGGCAGAGGTGTAGACCTCTGCATTTCAGTTTGTGAATAGCATTTTATAGAATGTTAGTAGTACTAGTGTAGCACTGCTAAACATATAGCAAAATGCAGTTTATGCATAGGCCACTGTATCATTTGCTACTAACTATTTGAGAGAAAAACAGAATAACTCCCATATGTTCCAATTAAAGTATTGCACAGTCATGATTTCTTTCTTGCAGTGCTCTAATTAGTTGAAGACCATTATTCACAGTAATTTATTTCAGTACTCTACCCCATTCAAGCTCAATGTCATATTACAACCATGCTAAAATGCCACATAAGTAATTTAATCACCTAATATCTCAGTTATTAGCAACACCCAATGACATTTAAAACAATCAGTGCATTCAGTTCCAGATTCCTCCATCATAGTATCCGTGGGCCGCTTACAAATACACATATAATTCAGCACCAAATTTGTGTGCCCATGGTTTTTCTGTTACCAGCAAAATTATCATCTTAGATTCACAACGCGACAGTTCCGATTCTCTGTTGCCTTTTCAGGGGGAGCTTTAATATGCTTGATACCATAATACTGCAGGCTACTCAGGTTTCCTCAATGCATCTCCCAAAAGTGCTTGGTCAACCAGTAAGTTCTGTCCTGATGTTTTATGGCCCTCATATGTTGTAGAATCCTGAGCTTCACCTTGTTCACTGTACTACCAACATATCACATTTTACAACCACAATCTAGGATGTATACAACAACTTCCAACACACATCTGGTTTTTCTCTGATGGTGCACGGTCTATCTTCAAATGTATCATATGTTGCTTTGTTGACTCTAAATTTGCAGGCTTTACAGCTATTACACTTCTTTCTTGAAACTATGATTTCTGCTAGTTAGCCATTCTGCTCCATCAGTTCCAAGGAACAAGGATTTTCTCAGAATGTCTCCTATTGATGGAGCTTTGCAATATATAATAATGGGATATTGGCAAGCTGGTTTTTAAGATGCTCATCGTGGTGTAACACATGCCAATTACAAATTAAAAAGGAACTGATTTTAGAATTCTTATTATTGTACTTGATAAAAAATCTGGTGATTTTATCCTTGGATTTTAAACCCTATGACAAGTAGCTCTGTTGCTTATGTTCCTGATAAAAAGGAACGTTGTCTCTATTCTTTAAGGACACTCTTTGGTAGTCTTCCCGTAAAATTCTTTCTGGGTATCCTCAATCCAAAAATCTATGGTCCAGCTCTGGATTCAGTTTGGAATAGGGAATCTGTGGAACAGATTCTTCATGCTCTGAGTAATTGACTATAGGAAATGCTACATTTTAAAATGTTGGATGACCACTATTTCCATGTAGGATGGAGTTGCAAGATGTTTTTTACTGAATATGTTAGTATTAATCGAAAATGAACCCTCAGTCCTACTCCTACTTCTTTGACACTCCCGAGGAGGCCTGGAATGGGAGGCTAAAAAGTGAGTATTGCACTGCCATGACCAACCCTTTGCTGGAGGTCAGGGATACCAAACTGCTCAAGACAAGCCAAGCCGGTGACCCACACCTCATACACATGTTAGAAGGATTGATATTTTTTGAATTAGTTTTTACAGACCTGGGGTGAGTGTATGTACTTTGGCGTACTGACTTAGTGTGTGATTTTGCAGCACTGACGGCACTCACAGGTTCCACACTCTTTTCGTCCAAGTCTTTTAACGAGAACATAGAAATCTCTATAATCTAAGCAACCTTCAAATCAAATCAAGAAATCTTCATTGCTTGATTAATTAAAATCATACAATATAAAACCATTAGTTACACAGCCATAATAAAAAACTGTTTGTCATTTCCAAAGACCAAGAAAAATAATGTGGGCAAATATAAATCCTACCAATCGACAATTCTTTACTTTTTTCAAAAGATCAGGTTGTACTCCATAAAATCATAAATTATGTGCAAATTGACATGTACAAATTCAGTTTATATATTAACCGAATCACCTACCAGATTTACTGTACTCAAATTAAAGGCTTCTAATTTCTCTTTTGTTAAAATCAAAAATGTTGTTGAATTTGCATTCATGATTATATCGGTTGGCTTAAAACAAATTACCAGAGCCTGTCTACAAGTTCGTACTCCTCATATGTTCAAATAGTTTTTTACATAACTCCTTCTTTCTTCCTTCACTTCTGGACATATACAAACTAAAGTTTTCTTCCTAGTGATTGCACAGTCTGCAAAGGGTTGGCTTAGATGGTCGCAGCCATGGCATTGCATGCATTAATCCTGGGAGATGGCCAAATCCTGCTTTAGTAAATAATGTTTGTAATTTTGCAGACCAAGCTATCTCTAAATAAGGCTTCAATTTGAGCATCTTGTACTCATTTGTGCCCATCCAGGCATGTGCTCTTTTAGTAAGCTGTTCTTTGTCTTTCAACAACGACAATCATTTTGTTATTCCATTAATTGTCTTTTTGAAGGATGCTGGTGTTATGGCCATTTACCAAACCTGGTGTGCCGATAGTTCCTTCAGTGCAATTTGTAAATACTTCCAAAATTGCAATTTTTGATTCTGCTGTATTTCCTGCCAAAGTAAGCAACACATAGGATTGAAGGTATTAGTTTTTATTAGTTTCCATACTTTTATATATTGACCCATCCTTGCAATTTACGTATTGGTTGTACCAAATTCCAGTCTAATTTGTGCAAGTGATGCATTGGATGGGAGCCGAAACAAAAATGTAAAAACTTTGGTAATCGCATTATTTAATAGTATAATCTAAGCAATCTTGATAGTCTCATCTAAAGAAGGACTTCTCAAACTTAAAATTTTTCATCTTATGTGTTTGTCCTTGCAGTGGCAAACACAATGATCTCTAATTAGTTGATCAGTAAAATTCTTGAATTTACAATCAGCTGCCAACCTTCGCAAGACAGATATGTAGGAGTCTATTGCCCACATGCATCAAGGGTTTTTGCATTCGCAAACGGTGCGAATCGCAAAATTCGGCCGTTTGCGAATGCAAATCCCGTTTTTGGGATGCATGAAGCTTTTTGCTATTTTCGCAATTTAAGAAATCGCAATTTTTTTGCGATTTCTCAAATTGCGATTGCATTTAGGAAATCGCATTTTTGCGATTTCTTAAATGCAATGCATGATTTTTTTTAAATTGCGAATTCGCAAATTAGAAGTGGTAAATTACCATGAAGTTAACCTTCATGGTAATTTGAGAAAACTTTAAAAAATGCACTAAAGTGCATTTTTGGGCATGTGTGTGTGAAAAAAGCACTTTCAGGTACATTTCATGGATGCAGGGGGGGTCCTTTGGACCCCCCCTGCACCCTTGAAATTACATTCTCATTTTGCGATTCCTTCATTGCGAATCGCAAAATGAGAATGCCTTCCAATTGATTCCTATGGGCCTCTAGGCCCATAGGAATCAATGTAAAAGGATTCCTTCTTTGCGATTCGCAAAATTGGGAATCGCAAATAAGGAAAAATAAGGAATCGCAAAAAGAAATGCGAATTTTTAATGCATAGGTTATTGCGATTTCTAAATTGCGATTCCTTAATTTTCGCAATTTAGGAATCGCAAATACCAACAATGATGCATGTGGGGGTATGTCTTCTTCTCTTTTCTTCCTTAAAATACATTTGTGCCTGAAAATCATTAGACAAGGTTGCTTGTCAAATCTGTTTTTGAGCTTGAAAACAGTTTTACGAAACTCATCATTACCATCACTTTCCTCCGGGATAAACTTGGTAAATGTTTTAAAATGGACCTGCCCTCAAAACTTAAAGTGCCCTCAAAACTTAAAGAATGTAATAGTAGGCCTTTCTTCATGTCTGTGCTAATTCTTGAGGCACTTATTGCCCCTAAAAATATGTCCTAAATGCATCACGCCAAGTATACTCCCTAACAGGTGGTTCACCTGGGGAGTTCAGAAATGCTGGTGGAGGATTGACAGACTGTAGGGTGCACATGAGTAATTTGAGCAAATTAAAAAAAAAACAGCAGGCTGTGAAAAGCGGGAATGACATCAATTTGGAGAGGCAAAAAATAATGGTGTGTGACACACTGTTGAAGGTAGATTAGGCTGTTGAACTATAAAACATGCATGTAGACAAAGTATAACAGTTGTCAGCAGATGTAAGTAGTGTGTATGTGTCAATGGATAAACAAATGTCAGGGTGTGTGTATCACCGTGTGACACACAAATGAAGGTGGAATGCTGACCAAAAGATGTGTGTGTCATCGAGGAAATAATTAAAATGAATACTCACAGGCGTGGATAAGGGGTTTTCAAGAGCCAGAAGACTTGCGTGTCGTCAAAGAAGTGGTTGAAAAGAAACTCACACACACTCTTGAAAAACGTGCGTGTTGTCACATTTTGAGGAACATGCTAGATGACATGCTACAATCTGAGGTGAGTGTCAGCCGTGCTTAGGGACGCTGCATGTGCTATATTGAAACAAAGATTCACACTAGCTTTGCCAACGAACAGGACGTGACATGAAGCAGGGACGCACACCAGCTTTGCCGAGGAATTGAACATGACATCAAAGGAGACGAAGGAAAAAAGATAGCCACCGAGTAGGGATGTTGTTCTGATGAGAAAATGCGCACCAGCTTATGCGAAAGAACAAATCAAGGTGGTAACAAAGGAACAACTACCGATGTCACAGAAGAGAATAAGATGGCCGTTGTATGTGGATTTTCTGTGGAGAAGAATGCGCACTAGCTTAGCACAGCAGGAATAGCGCTGCTGACGTGAAATGACCGGACTACAGGAGCGGCTTGTCAGCATATCAGATTCAAAGGTAACTGAAAGGGCGTGAAGGAGTTGAGCGTGCATGAGACAGAGCGCGTTAGCCTGCCCCAAATATAAAAATTGTAGGTGCAAGGGGACTTCTGGTATACTGGAGGCGCAGTTAAGAAAAATAAAGTTCAGCACAGTACCTCCAAGTTGCTTAGAAGTAATAAGACCAATCCCTGGTGTCTTGAATGTGTAGCAGAATGAGGTTCCATTATGTAGCCAGGATCGTTACCAGATTTTTGTAGTGAACAACTCGTACACCATGGGCACTTGAAGAGATGAATTTATTCACAGGCTACATGGTAGTAGAGCCCACACAGCGCAGGGTCCACAAAACACAGCTCAAACTCCAACTGTCCCACTGCAAGTGGGTTCCAACCTTCAAGGTAACCAATAACATTCAAAGTGATGACATGCAGTTCCACAAAAGAACGCAAGCCTAAGAATACATACCAGACAGGAAAGAAGTGCAGTCACAACATGAGAAGAACTACTACATAGGCCCTAACCCTCCCTTTTCTTACTTGTTAGTCACCCCTAGGGTAGGCCCAAGGTACCCCTGTGGGCAGGGTGCAGTGTATGTAAAAGGTAGGACATGCCCTGATGTGTGTGGCATGTCTTGATAGTGATTACTGCCAATTTCGTTTTTCACTATTGCAAGGCTACCTCTTCCCATTGGACAGAATGGGGTGTTTGCTTATAGCATATAATAAACATAACTACCCCTGGGAACCAGGTAGGAAAATATAGGTTGATATGCCTGAATTAAGACTGTTGTAATGCATCTTTTAATGAGGGTGATTTTTACATTCTGGGTTTGAAAATACCACTTTTAGAAAGCAGGTATTTTCTTGCTTAGTCATCCAGTGTGCCTCTGCTAGGATGTGGATTGACTGTCTGGGTTTGGAGTGTCAGGGGCTGGACCTTATCCAAACATTAGATTTTCATGCACAGGCAAATAACAATTTTTTACACTCAAGAAGTACTTTTTGAATGATTGAAGATTTTTCATATTCATTAGAGCATGGATCTCTTTGTGAAATATTGATTTCCTACGAAATTCTGGGGGCAAAATATGCTGGGTAAAGCTGTTCCAATACCTACTCCCAGTATGGAAAAATGATCTTGAAAAATAAATTAAAGGTCAAATTCTTATGAAATATTAGGCTTATTGCATAGATAATCAAGTCTTACTAAACAAATATTCTTTAGTGTTCGCTGTTTTATTCGTAAATATAATCATTCCTTCATCTACAGCAATCTGGCCGGTGGGGAGTTTAAGGTTATTCATAACTTACATATTTTATCACAAAACCGTCCCTCCCCTCCTCCATCCTCTTCCCTCCCCTTAATCAATCAGCATTATATATAGGCTAATTGCTGGTGGAAGAGCTAAAGTAGTATTTTTATTCCATATGGGTTGTCTGTGTATATAACTTATCAGTCAGCTTTATCTTTTACTATCTCAGTGTTGGCAACACTCTGGAGAGTTCCTCTGGGATTAAACTGATGGCCCTCAAATATAAAGGACAAAACAGCCCCCTCTATTTATGTGTTAGTAGCCAGATAAAGGAATGTCAGTTAACCTTATAAGATTCACAGGTGTCATCTAGGGCCTTGGTGATCTTTTCCATGGCCAGGATATTCCACAGTTTTATATGCCATGTTGCAGTATCAGGTAGTATGTTCTCCCCCCAATGATAAGGTATGACTTACAGTACAGTGACCAAAGCCATGGTTAATTGCCTGCCCCTGGTGGACTTTGGTGATCTGCAGGATGGGAACGTTTCCCTAGTTTGAGAATCTAGACAACAAAGGCCCTATTAAGGTTGCCAAGTATGTTGTCCCAGTACCTCCTGAGATTTGGAAAATGGTGCTCACTACAATGCAGATATTCCAGCAAGGCCGGGTTCCATTTGCCAATCTTCTCTGGAGTTTTATACCAGTAGGTCAAGATTTTGTATTGTGTGCCACTGAGTTGGACGTGTGTTGCAAAGGTACATGCTTTTTTGTATAATTGTTCCCCATCCCTAGGGCACCAGTTTTGAACTAGTAGTGTCTCCCATCATTTTTTCACTGGTGTCTTGTCATGGAAGTTGAAGTCAGTTAGATGTTTGTGTAGTATGGAAATTAGAGTTTTGTCCTGTGGTCCGTCTTTGAGCCAGTTTTCTAGGCCTGTGAGTGGTCATGATGTGTACTGTTTCATTGTAGGGTGGCGGACTCAGTGTTTCAATTGGGTGTAAGTAGAGTGCTCAATCTCTGGAACCTGAACCTAACTCAGAGATCTTCAAAAGGGGGGTGTCTGCTGGCAACCACGACCGGTAGTGGGAGTACCGGCTGGGCAGTGATGTGAGGAGGGGGAGGGGCAGGGTGGGGGGTAGTAATGTATGGATTCTGGACCTTAACAGGTAAGTAAACATACAAATAAATTAAACAAATTTCTTTGAGCGCACTGCATCACCAAATGCGATACAGTGCGCGCAACGAAATTAGTTTTATTTATTTTTATGTTTACTTACCTTTTAAGGTCCGGAATCCATACATTACTACCCCGCACCCTGCCCCTCCCCCTCCCCATGTCACCGCCCGGTCGGTACTCCCACTAACGGCCGCGGCTGTCTGCTGGTTGTGAGACACACTTTTTTATTGATGGGTGGAGGACCCAGTGTTGCAATTGGGTGATAGCATAGTGCTCTGTCTCTGGAGCCTGAACTAAACTCTGAGCTCTTCAGAGGGAAGTAGCTGCTGGATTTAAAAGAGGGAGCCTACCATAACCCACTTTCCCTCCCTTCATGTTTTGAAAGCTGGAGCTTGTCTAGCTGGGGTGCAGTCCATTTTGTAGAACATAGGCATATACTTGTATATTGGGAGGGAAAGGTTGTATAACCTGGTCTGAGGGCTACCCTATCCCTAATTGCCACCGTCGCTTTGATTACTGGGAGTTCCCAGTTTCTCTGGGATTTCTGAAGCCATGGGACCTGCCATGGGCAATCGCAGTGATTAGCTGATCTATGAAACAAGATTGCTTAGCTATATCCTTCTTTCCTCATTCCTTGATCTATCTAAGCTGAGCCGCTTGGAAGTATGATTGTATATGTGAATGTGGGAGGGCCACCCCTCCCCCTTGTTTGACTAGGTGGTAAAGAGTCTTGCTAGCAATGTGTGGCTGTCTGTTTTGCTATATGTACGTGTACACCAGGCGTGGCCGGACTAAGAATGCAAAGAGCTGTGGTACTGGAATGTTTGTAGTATTGTGTATTCTATTGCTCACTATTTCTGTAATGCTATGTCTGTATTCTTTTGAGTATGATGTCATGCTGGGAGCAGTTTCTTGTCAGTTACTCTGCTGCTCTTCAGAAGGTGGATGCTCCATTAAACTACTCTTCAACTTATACCTGTTCTGTGGATTTTATTACAACAACATATTGGTGATGATTATAGAGATAGTTCTTCACATGTTTAGAGATATCAGAGCATCCACACATGCATTTTTTACCTTGGATTTCATTCTTGTTTTTCTGGGTCATCTGGATGCCTCAGGTTATTTTTGTCAGTAAAGAAGAGACATTGACAGGGAGGAGTTCTAGGAATTTGAGTAGCCTTTGGTTCTTTTTGAGGAAAGCTGCACTCAGTCCGGGCGCTGTGCTTCTCTGGCGGTTAGCAAGCAGCCGCACGGCTTGGCTGTGCCGGTGGAATTGTTCGTAGCTTGTGATCGTTGGCTGTGCATGAATTGGCCTGCTTTTTGCTCTTTCCACTGAATTTGGGAGATCGCAACGATTTTGCCTCACACTGGAACACTCGCAGGATGAGCCGCCTCAATAGTTAAGTCTTGTAAGGAATGCGCACGGCACAGCATTGAAAGTGCACCCCGCCTCGAGGATTCTGTCACGTGAGTTCAGTGTGCGCTACACAAGATAAGACGCACACCACGTTGTAACCCAGCTGTGACATCATTACGTCTCTCTGCCATCTTGGATTGGGACCAGTTGGTATTCAATACTGCATGCCTCGGTGACACGCAGACTTTGTGTAATTACTAACTAAATTTCTCAGTAGATTGTGTATCTCCATGATACGCACATCATATAATTTAACCTCAATCACATTGCTTGTCTAATTTATTCTTATGCTGAAATTTTACAGTGCAATTTGTTTTTTATATATTTAATCCATTATTATACAAGTGTTGATTCAAGTTTTAGTACTCAATTTTTATATTATTCTTCTCAACTTTCTTGGGTAATATTAAAGTTAATTTATGTTTTTACGAAATGAGCACTGTGTGTGGAAATCTGCCAACTCAGTTTTATTCTGGTCCCAATCAACCTAGCATGAAATGGGAAAAATCGTTCCGGCACTTTAAACATTATCTGTTAGCTATTAATGGTGATGGCTGTATTGCTAAGAGAAAGAAAGCATCATTACTAAATATGATGGGAACTCATGCTGAAGATGTTTTTGAACATCTACCTCCATCTCTAATTCCAGTGGGAATGGATAGTGGTGATTATGATTGCTTTACAGAAGCAGTAGGTAGACTTAAAAAAGATTCACAGAACAGCATCACATTGTCATGGAAAGATATAATTTTTACACTCTACACCAATTAGTTAATTAATCTGTTGATGCTTATGTTTCCTGTTTAAGAGTGTTAGCTTCAGAATGTGACTTTGGGACTCAAGTAGACAAATACATTCAAGACCAATTAATCATTCACTGTTCCAATAAGAAGATTCCAGAACAACTATTGAGACAACGTAATCCATCCTTAAAAGAGGCCATTGAAATTGCCAAAAAAATGGAATCGTATTACTTCATTCAATACCATTAATGCAGATAGCTTATCTGGAGGGGTAGCTGCCCTTAGTGTGAAAGACTCCAATGTTAAAACTGGCAGTTTCAATGGGAAACCTAGTAAACCTTTTACATCGCACACTCCAGTTAATAAACAATAGTCTCACAATTCTTCAGGTAAACTTTCCTGTATTCGTTGTGGATCCAGATCACATTCGTTCCAGTTTAAACAGGGCCCAGCTAGAGGTAAAGAGTGTTTTAAATGCAAAACAATAGGCCATTTGAAACTTTGTGCCAAAGCAACAGGAGACTTGACAGTCTTGCTGCTGAGGAAGTTGTAGATGAAGTAAACAATGAACCTACCTTTGAAAATACCATTGTTTATATAACAGAAGATGATGCTAATTGTCACAAATTAGGTCAGGTTACTTCCAACATAAATAATGACATTGATAGGTAACCATAAGCTCCTCCGATGTGCACCATTGGTAAAAATGTTGAAGTTATGGCAGACTCTGTCTCTGCCTACACTATTACTTCTGATTCTGATTCCTTTTTCAATCGGTCTTGGAAGGACAAATCATTAGAACAGAATGATATATGTGTGTATGGTTTTGGAGGTAAAGAAATTGAAATGTTGGTGTATTTTGATACCAACATTTCTTTAAAAAAAAAATACATAGTGGGAAAAGTTTGTGTTGCCATTGATGGATTGCAAGTTTAGGGTGATAACATCAAGGAAAATGTAATATTACCTTGCGTCCCAATGCCAAGATGCAAGTGTGTATGGTAGAAGAATTACATTTAGAACATGTTGGTCAACAAAATAATGATAAGGTAATACACGAGATACTAAACAAACAAGAATGTGTTCAAAAAGGTGTTAGGAAAGGCTAAAGGTTTCTCTCATAAAATAGTGTTAAAGAAAAATGCTATTCCCTCTAAACACAAGTCGAGGAATGTACCCCTGTCTGTGAGAAATGAGTTAGCAGACATGATCAACAAATTGTGTGCTGCTGGTGTGATAGAACCTGTTAATGTCTCTCAATGGGTTTCTCCGATCACTTTAGTTAAAAAATGGAATGGAGAACTTAGAATGTGCATTGATTTGAGGTCAGTAAACAAACAAATTGTTATGTAATGTCACCCTTTACCTAAGGTACAAGACTATTTAGCTAGTTTGGATGAAGCTAAATGTTTTACCACCATTTATCTTAAATCAGCGGACCATCAAATAGAGTTAACAGAGGATTCAAGAGACATCACCACTTTTATTACACCTGAGGGAACGTTCAGGTATATTAGAATGCCGATCGGTCTGTCATGAACTGCATCAGTGTTTCAGAGACTGATGAATTGTATGTTTGGAGACACCAATAGAGTTGATATTCTGATATTTTCTGACACTTTTGAGAAACATCATGAAACAGTAGACAAAGGATTATCTGTTGTAGAAGATGAAAGAATTACCATTCGTCTGGACAAATGTAAGTTTTTCTTGTCTGATGTTGAATATTTGGGTCATCGAATCAATGGTAATGGCATTCTTCCAAAGAAAGATCTCCTTATCTCTATAAAGAATATGAAAGATCCTCAACACAAAGAACAAACTAAATCCTTTTTAGGATTATGTGAATATTATTCTAGATTTGTTCCAAAGTTTTCCGACATAGTTCTTCCGTTAAGACTGTTGCTTAAACAGATAGTGCATTTATTCCAACCACAAATAATAATAATAATAATAAGAAGAAGATGAAATTGTTTGCAGCAGTTAATATTAGGAAGTCTGCAATTATTGGATGTAATCCTCTGCCTACATTTTCATCATCTGCCTCTAATATTGTCACAGTTGATTGAAGTGCCATTTGTCATGGTGCAATTCTCAGTCAGGTTAAAGCTGGTAATGAAGTCACTGTTGCTTTTGCTTCAAGGCAACTATCTGTTGCATAAACAAAGTACTCCACCATTGAAAGAGAGGCTTTGGGTTGCACCTCGGTAGTTAAACATTAAAAAAATCTATTTGTAGGGTAAATCTTTTAAACTCAACCCTGCCCACAAACCTCTAATTTCCCTTCTATCTAACAATGGTGTAGAGAAAGCATCAAGCAGATTGGTTTGCATTTTAGCTAAGCTGTACGAGTATAGTTTTAATTATCTCTTAAAGCTAGTATTAATGTTAAAACACATCTAGCAGAATTGATTTGGTCATTTCTCTGTACTCCACAGTGCACCACAAAGTTTTCACCTTTTGTTTTAGTCAAAGGTAGGAATCCCAGACAAGAATTAGCTCTTTCTTGGACAAATCTACTGAAACTGGTGTGGATATGGGTAAAATCTGTAAGTTAGCCAAACAGAATTATAACAACTCCAAGAATACTGTTTTTGCTAAACGACCTGTATTGAAAGTGGGTGACAAAGTCAAAATCAGATTAACTGTTCATGTAAAAAAGTCCAATCCAAATTTTCTATTACCTTTATTATTCATAAGGTCGGTAAGACATCTGTTGTATTAAGTAATGGCTCTTGGTGGAGTTAAAGCCTCCAATGTTAAAACATTTCTGTGTTCATCCAATCCAGACTTCACTAGCAACTCTGTGAAATTGGAAAAAAGGAATGGGATCAGACGGGTAATAATCTTCATTAAGTGTGGATGATGTTACCACTCATTCCAGTTCATCCTCTTCCAGGTTAAGTTGTTTCAAGAGACAGAAATTGTTACACAACAGATTTAAGGATTTAGTATTGTATTAGTCTGTCACTTTTATTGTTTTCATTTATTATAAGGACAGAAGATATGTGGTACTTGAATATTTGTATTGTTGTGTATTCTATTGCCATGACTGCATGCCCACTGTTTCTGTAATGCTATGCTATGGCTGTATTATTTTGAGTATGATGTTATTGTTCCACATTCAGAGAGCAGTTTCTTGTCAGCTACTCTGCTGCTCTTCAGAAGGTGGATTCTCCATTAAACTACTCTTCAACTTATACTTATTCTGTGGATTTTGTTACTATGACACCAGCCCCAGCAATTAGCCAGACTTGCCCTGAGGGGTTGGGGGAAAGGGGGTGCTGATGCTGTTGTTACAGGGGGCCGATATTGCAGCACTGATGTAAAACCGGTCCCCAGTAACAAAAATAGCCCACACCGCTCCAAAACCGTCCCTCACCCTTCCAGTCAACCTTGAAACATGCAGTGCCCGCTACGGCCAGTCCAGCCCTCACACCATGGTTTGCATCAGTTTGAGCGTTGTGGGTGGGAGTAATATAGTGAAAGTCTGAAACACATGGAGAATCTGTGGAACAGCCCTCATTTTGACTATTGCCACTTGTCCTGACCAGGTGAACTGCTTATTATACTATTTCTGGAAGTTATGTGAAATGTCTTTGAATAAATTAGCATCATTGAGGGTTACTATCTGAGACATAGTGTGTGCTTAGGCGAGCTCTTGGTATGCTAGGGAATCTTCAGACCATGGAATAGGGATGAGAGTTTTCAGCGTTGACTCCAGGAGTGGCATAGGAAATAAAAGGAGGGCGTTTGGCTTAGTGAGGCTAATTTTGAAAATGGAAACTGACTATAAGCAGCTAAGCTCCCAAACTCCTTTAGTCACTGAGGTATGGGGGTCTGTCGAAGACAGTATGATGTCATCAGAAAACATTGTGAGTGTGAATGTCTCCTTGAAAATGGAGGCTTCATTGATTGCCACATTCTGCCTGACTGAATTGATGAATGGTTCAAGTGTAAGTACAAAGATTAGGATTGAGAGTTTACACGCCTGCTTAGTGCCTTGTTTTAAGTTGATAAGAGAGTATGTGTTGCAAATCACTCTTATCCTGGCCATAGGACAGCAGTAGGCCTCCATGACTCAATTTAAAAAGTGAAGACCGGGGCCCAGGTGCTCCAGAGCTCCCACTATAAACATCTAGTTATTCCTATCAAAAGCCTTTTTGGCGTCCAGGGATAGGAGTGGTACATTTTGAATTTCTTCATGCATTTTTGATAATGTGGAGCTGCTTTTACCTATTGTCACGATATTGATGGCCTGGAACAAATTCCGCCAGGTCTGTGTTTATTATTTATGCCATAGAGGTAGCCACCCATTCTTTGGGCCACGATGGAGGCTAGGAGCTTCAAGTCAATGTTTATGAGTGGGATGGGATGATACAATGAGCTGAGGGTTGGGACTTTGTCCATTTTTTGTAAAACCACATCAGTCTGGGGGATTCGCTTATGTCAGCAATATTGTTAAATAGCTTTGTTGAGAGCTGGCCCACCGGTGCGCATTGTAGTCTATCTTAGTTAGCAGTGTAGCAATCTGAGGATAGAGGTCCCCGCTTTCAGTTTTGAAATTAATGTCACAACTTCCTCCTTTGAGATAGATTTGTATAGGGATTTCTGTCACTCGTGGGGTTAAGCTTTGGGAATGTGGCTTTGTAAATATTGAGAGACATTTATTTAGTTAACTTGATCCCTAGAGGGCATTTTCTGACAGAACGCTTCAGCTATTGCCTGATCTTCCTGGACTGTGACCAACTCTCTATTGACTACTGTATGGATACTTTTGCAGACTACCTTTGCTTGTAACTGCCCTGCTAAGAGCTTTCCTGCTTTGCTAGCTGAAGAGTAAAAACACTGCTTTGTGCGTAATAGAGAATAGTCCGTTTTATCCCAATATAGGGTATAAGATCGGTTTTGGCGGCCCAGACCCTTTTTCAGTTCCAATGAAATTAGGCTTCTTAATGAAAATCAGTTGTTTTTTAAGGTGAGTTCTAGATCACACTTTTATTCTACACATCTCTTCCTGTATTTGGCAGCCAGCATCATGAAGATGTCCCTCATGTATGCTTTAAGAGATTCCCAGAGCGTTGTGTGAGCTATATCTGTAGTGTTGTTCTCCTGCACAGAGTACCTAATCTTCTCTCCAAATTCACCTCTATTGATTGGGTTGCTCAACAAATATTCATTGAATCTCCAGAACGAATGTCTCAGTGAAGGTGTGTGTAGGTCTAATGCCACTGATTACACCAAATTTAGACCTTGCCTTACCTTCCAAATTTATATAGATAAATGACAAGGAAGGGATGGATTTCAAATTTTCTTTCAAATTGGGCACAATTAATTTCCCTAGTGTTGTTATTCAATTTTAAATACAAATTACCAATGATTTAGTTTCACTCACATGCCATTGGGCCAGACTCTGACCCATCAATCACTTCAAATAATACATTGATCTAAAGACATACAACATTATATACATTGCCCTACATAAAACATATATATATATATATATATATATATATATATTCACTGAAAAAAACATAGGTTTCAGGCCTTATATAGTTAGGAATTAGCATTTAAAAAACCTTGCAAATTCACTGAAAAAACCATAGGTTTCAGGCCTTATATAGTTAGGAATTAGCATTTAAAAAACCTTTGAAATTCACTGAAAAAACCATAGGTTTCAGGCGTTATATAGTTAGGAATTAGCTTTTAAAAAACCTTTGAAATTCACTCAAAAAACTATACGTTTTAGGGGTGTTATAGTTAGCTGGACATTTCACTCATACAAAACTATTGAAATTGCTCCTATATAGTTAGTTGTACTAACTATATTTCGCGCACACGCAATCCACTGCTGATGATGTGACATATTAGATCATTTATGACATGGTCAGTGACATCACTGATGACATCTGAAATGACATCACTGATGACATCACTGATTACATCATCCAGTGAATGTGGTTTGCTTCGTTATTTAAATATGCATTCTATATATAGCAATTTGCATTGAAGAATGAGTGGATATATATAAATAAATATCTGGATGGAGGATTTCGGAGCAGTGTAATTGACTGTTTACTTGACCAATTTATAATGTCTCACTAAATATAGTGGATAGTGACTAAACTGTGTGAATATCTGTATCACTTTGTCAGTTGTTGTGTAAACTGATTCTCCAGTTGGTTACTAGCTATGTGAAAGTCTATATTAGGTATTGATTAGTTAACTGAGTATTGTATGGGAGTGTGAAAGTGTGTGTGGTTCGGTGGGGTGTGTGTGACTGTCCAAAGATGTGTGAATAGTTGATTCAGTAGATATATGAAGTTAAAACTACATGTTCTAACAGTTTGGGTGAGTGAATCTCTTTATGGGTGTGGTGATGAGCAAATACATTTCTCAATGGTACACTTCCAACAAACTAGAAAAATAAAAGGCAG
Source organism: Lissotriton helveticus (assembly GCF_964261635.1). Lineage (NCBI taxonomy): Eukaryota > Metazoa > Chordata > Amphibia > Caudata > Salamandridae > Lissotriton > Lissotriton helveticus. Next base: position 1,537,103,095 of record NC_136067.1, read on the forward strand.
TGTATGTGCAGTTGTTGTATATAAATAAGTATACATAAGACTCAATGATTGTGTGAGTGACTGCATGGATAACTGTATACTTGTAATAATGATTTTATAATTCACTAAATATAACTTTACTATCTAAATGAATAGAAGAAGTGGTGTTTGTATAAGTGTTTTGCTAAGTAAATATGTAAGTATGATCCATTGTTTGCATAAGTGAGTAGGATGACTTCATATGTGAATAGGATGCGTGCTGTTGTTTAATGTCGATATAGATGTATAAGTATTTTTGATACTGGTCTATTGTTCATTGACAGCATGTATGAGTGAATTCATAGGTAAGTGATTAGATGTGTATACATTTATGAATCACCGAGTGGATTTTTAGATACTTGTATTGCTGTGACAATGGATTCAAATATGATACTCTGTATTTTACAAAGAGTGCTGAAAAATTGTAATAGTGTATGAAAAGGTGTATGTGATTGTCACGTGGATGATGTCATCAGTGATGTCATCAGTGATGTCATTTGAGATGTCATCAGTGATGACACTGACCATGTCATGAATGATCTAATATGTGACATCATCAGCAGTGGATTGCGGGTGCGCGAAATATAGTTAGTACAACTAACTATATAGGAGCAATTTCAATGTTTTTGTATGAGTGAAATGTCCAGCTAACTATAACACCCCTAAAACTTATAGTTTTTTGAGTGAATTTCAAAGGTTTTTAAAAAGCTAATTCCTAACTATATAACGCCTGAAACCTATGGTTTTTTCAGTGAATTTCAAAGGTTTTTTAAATGTTAATTCCTAACTATATAAGGCTTGAAACCTCTGGTTTTTTTCAGTGAATTTGCAGCTTTCTCGGGAAGGCATTCTGATTGGCTGTCACTGTCTGTCAACACTAGCACAAGATGGATGCCAACACCTCCTGGTTAGAAGTGTTGACAGCCACAGACCATGCAGCTTTCTCGGGAAGGCATGCTGATTCGCTGCCACTGTCTGTCAACACTCCAAACCAGGAAGTGTTGGCAGCCATCTTGGGCCTTGTTAGAACCAAGGCACAAGAAAGCAGTGAAACAAAGGTGTGAAACTCGCAAAGGGGCTAGAGTAGAAGCACCCTAACCCCCTAGGCCTGCTCAGGGGGTCCCACAAGGATCCCCAAGGCAATTTTTTTTTGCCTTGGGGGTCCTTGTGGCACCCCCTGAGCAGGCCTAGGGGGTCAGCGTGCTTCTACCCTGCCCCCTTTTTGAGTTCTACACATTTGTTTTTCTGCTTTCCTGTACCTCACTCTACCGAGGCACAAGATGTTTGCCCACAATTTCTGTTTTAGAGTGTTGACAGACCGTGGCAGCCAATCAGCATGCAGCTCGTGCGCGTAGGGGTACGCGTAGGGTACGGGTACCGGTAAGCTTATGGGTAAGCTTAGGGTGAGCTGCTATAGATATATATGTGTTTTTGAAGTTAATTTTCATAAAAACCACTGGAGCAATTTTCACCAAACATAGCAAAGGCACATCTGCGTACCAGTCCCTACAATTTTCCCAAGTGTGGTGTAATTCCGTTCAGCGGTTCGGGCTGTAGACTCGTCAGACCGTCCTATGGAAATTAACATGGGGAAAACACGTTTTGGGACCCCCCTTTTTTCTCAGCCCCCACGTCACGAATCCCCCCGAAACTTCCAGAAAAGGAGCGCAGAGGAGCTGGCCAAAATTTTGGAAAATTACACGCAAATTCCTCAATCAGCGCCAAAGTTATTCCCAATAGAATGTTGCGGATTTCCTATGGAAGGCAATCCTAACTATATATACCTACTGGCTATCGCCAGTAGGTAATATATATATATATATGGCATCAGAAGAAGGGACTTAACCCGAAACGCGTCATGCCGCCTGTACTGCCATTAAAGGTTTTATCTCTGGCTCCCCGTTTGTGTCCCTCCGGCTCTCTCCCTGGTGGAGTGAGTCATATGTTGGATATATATATATTATATATATATATATATATATATATATATATATATATATACACATATATATATATATATATATATATGTCAACGCTCCTGAGGTTGCCACACACGCAGGAAAGCACACAAACAACAGGAAGGTTCACCTCTAAACCTTTAATTTTCGGTACAGGCGAGTAAAGCATGCAGGTAAGTTGAACAGTTCCAGCACTTTGCCTGACGCGTTTCGAATGTCTCTTCATCAGCGGTTTACACGAAGGGATAACGGACTATATCTGCCATAAAGCACCAATATTGATGCGAGCATATCTATGGGGGTGTGTCCACCGCTGCACGTTTTCCACGCGACGCCTCTAATGAAGAGACATTCGAAACGCGTCAGGCAAAGCGCTGGAACTGTTCAACTTACCTGCATGCTTTTCTCGCCTGTACCGAAAATTAAAGGTTTAGAGGTGAACCTTCCTGTTGTTCGTGTGCTTTCCTGCATGTGTGGCAACCTCAGGAGCGTTGATGTTAAAGCGGCAGCCCAGCCGCTGGGAGAGCACCACCCTGTTAAAACCAGAGGCCGCTGAGGATTTGGATACACCCATCCTACGGTGGAGCAACAGGCATAGGATAAAGATGAGCAGGCAAGCGGGGGGGGCACATTCAGAGCCTCGAAACACAGCAGATATAAAAGTGCCTTGATTCACGAAGGGATAACGGACTATATCTCCCATAAAGCACCAATATTGATGCGAGCATATCTATGGGGGGGTGTCCACCGCTGCACGTTTTCCACGCGACGCCTCTGATGAAGAGACATTCGAAACGCGTCAGGCAAAGCGCTGGAACTGTTCAACTTACCTGCATGCTTTACTCGCCTGTACCGAAAATGAAAGGTTTAGAGGTGAACCTTCCTGTTGTTCGTGTGCTTTCCTGCGTGTGTGGCAACCTCAGGAGCGTTGATGTTAAAGCGGCAGCCCAGCCGCTGGGAGAGCACCACCCTGTTAAAACCGGAGGCCGCTGAGGATTTGGATACACCCATCCTACGGTGGAGCAACAGGCATAGGATAAAGACGAGCAGGCAAGCGGGGGGGCCCATTCAGAGCCTCGAAAACACAGCAGATATAAAAGTGCCTTGATTCACGAAGGGATAACGGACTATATCTCCCATATAGCACCAATATTGATGCGAGCATATCTATGGGGGTGTGTCCACCGCTGCACGTTTTCCACGCGACGCCTCTGATGAAGAGACATTCGAAACACGTCAGGCAAAGCGCTGGAACTGTTCAACTTACCTGCATGCTTTACTCGCCTGTACCGAAAATCAAAGGTTTAGAGGTGAACCTTCCTGTTGTTCGTGTGCTTTCCTGAGTGTGTGGCAACCTCAGGAGCGTTGATGTTAAAGCGGCAGCCCAGCCGCTGGGAGAGCACCACCCTGTTAAAACAGGAGGCCGCTGAGGATTTGGATGCACCCATCCTACGGTGAAGCAACAGGCAAAGGATAAAGATGAGCAGGCAAGCGGGGGGGCCCATTCAGAGCCTCGAAACACAGCAGATATAAAATTGCCTTGATTCACGTAAGAATAACGGACTATATCTCCCATAAAGCACCAATATCGATGCGAGCATATCTATGGGGGTTTGTCCACCGCTGCACGTTTTCCACGCGACGCCTCTGATGAAGAGACATTCGAAACGCGTCAGGCAAAGCGCTGGAACTGTTCAACTTACCTGCATGCTTTACTCGCCTGTACCGAAAATTAAAGGTTTAGAGGTGAACCTTCCTGTTGTTCGTGTGCTTTCCTGCGTGTGTGGCAACCTCAGGAGTGTTGATATATATATATATGTATATATATATATATACACAACACAGTTTCTCTAGTACCCTAACAAGAAGTTTACAACACTAAACTTCTAGAGGTAGTCCTTCTGGCACACGAGGTACCACACCTCTCTATCTTTTCAAAAATGTGCGTCAAAATAATTCAATACGTTGGGATTGTTGGTGACTCCTCTATCAAAAAAGCTGTTGACGTGGATGCATTTCAGCCATCAATTTCTTCAGTCCTCCTCTGGACAAGGGTAAAGTAATATCTAAAATGGATCACTGAAATAATATCGACTGTCATAATATCGAGATGTCAAAATATCGAGGTAAAAATATAGACTGACAAAATATCGACTTCCTATCTTCAAACAGGTAAGTACAAAAATATTGACTTTAAAATATCGAGTGTAAAAAATATAGACTGTCAAAATATCGTTTTTTTTAAATGTCTTAAAAGTAATTTAAAAGTAATATAATAATAAATAAAATTAATTTTAACTTATTTAAAATACTTAAATAAACATAACATTAAAAAATATATAATATAACTTTAAAAATAGTAATTTATTTTGCATACATATATATATATATATATACATATTATTAACAAAACATATACAATATTTTTACCGTAGGATAGCAAGAGGTTTAAATGTACTGTAACGACTCCAATGAGTGCAACAGAAGGAAAAGCGTTGGATAGCGTAGGGGTAAAAATTACTATTCCCACTCCAGAGAGTACAACAGTAGGGAAAGCGTTGGATAGCGTAGGGGTAAAAAGTACTATTCCCACTCCAGAGAGTGCAACAGTAGGGAAAACGTTGGATAGTGTAAGGGTTAAAATTACTATTCCCACTCCAGAGAGTGCAACAGTAGGGAAAGAGTTGGATAGCGCAGGGGTAATAATTACTATTCCCACTCCAGTGAGTGCAACAGTAGGGAAAACATTGGATAGCGTAGGGGTTAAAATTACTATTCCCACTCCAGCGAGTGCAACAGTTGGGAAAGCGTTGGATAGTGTAAGGGTAAAAATTGGTATTCCAACTCCAAAGAGTGCAACAGTAGGGAAAGCGTTGGATAGCGTAGGGGTTAAAATTACTATTCCAACTCCAGAGAGTGCAACAGTAGGGAAAGCGTTGGATAGCGGAGGGGTAAAGATTACTATTCCCACTCCAGCGAGTGCAACAGTAGGGAAAGCGTTGGATAGCGTAGGGGTAAAAATTACTATTCCAACTCCAGAGAGTGCAACAGTAGGGAGAGCGTTGGATAGCGTAGGGGTTAAAATTACTATTCCAACTCCAGAGAGTGCAACAGTAGGGAAAGCGTTGGATAGCGTAGGGGTAAAGATTACTATTCCCACTCCAGCGAGTGCAACAGTAGGGAAAGCGTTGGATAGCGTAGGGGTAAAAATTACTATTCCAACTCCAGAGAGTGCAACAGTAGGGAGAGCGTTGGATAGCGTAGGGGTTAAAATTACTATTCCAACTCCAGAGAGTACAACAGTAGGGAAAGCGTTGGATAGCGTAGGGGTAAGAATTACTATTCCCACTCCAGAGAGTGCAACAGTAGGGAATGCGTTGGATAGCGTAGAGCAGTGATTCCCAAACTTTTGACTCCTGAGGACCCCCACTGAATCACTACTGGAAGCCGGGGACCCCCAAGCAATTTGTACAATTTAAATTTATTTTTAAAAAAAACCCTTGCTCTCTCTGCCCGGTCTTTCCTTCTGTACGCCTCGCTGCCCTGTGTCTATTTATTTCTTATTTATTTTCAGCATTTGTAGAGCGCGAAACTGTCACCATTGCAGGCATCCTGGTGCTGACTGAAGTCCATAGGGGCAAAAAGCGAGAGACAGCAGGGACTAGAGTAAGAGGCAATTGTCTAAGGAAAAAGCCAAGTTTTGATCCTTCTCCTAAACGGTAGAAGCTCAGTGATGTACCTAATATCCACTGGAAGCGTGTTCCAGAGCTTGGCGGCTGTTACCTCGAAGGATCTGCCACCAGATCTAACCTTCTTGAATCTGGGAACTACTGCCAATTTAGCTTCAGAGGAGCGAAGTTGCCTGACTGGGGTGTACCACGCAAATTTGGATCGAAGGGAGGCAGGACCAATTCCATGAAGCGCCTTAAACACTATACATAGGGCTTTAAATTGTATTCTCTGCCTCACAGGAAGCCAGTGGAGTTTGCTCAGTGAAGACGATCCATTAGCTCTTTTGGGAAGCCCCAAGGCCTGTTTGGTAGCTGCTGATTGGACACTTTGGAGCCTATCCAGCAGAAAACCAGAGGATCCCAACAAAAGGGTGTTGCAATAGTCTATTCGACTAAGAATGGTGCATCTAACCACTTGGGCACGAGCGTGACACGGGAGGAGAGGTAGTACCTTCCTAAGGGATCAGAGAATGGCAAAGCAGCAAGCAGAGGTCTTTTGAATGTGCGTCTCCATGTTGAGTCTCTGGTTCAGCATGACCCCTAGGTTACGGATTGTCTCCACCGGCTGAACTGGAGACCCAGTTTCCGGGGGCCAAAAGTTGTCAGGGAAAGGTCGAGGAATCTTAGTGCCAGCGCTATAGAGTATCTCCGTTTTCCCTGCATTAAATTGAAGGGAGTTGTCTTTTAGCCAGCGAGACGTGTCGCGTAAACAGTTGTGGAAGGCCTCAGCTGAAATAGAGTCTTCTCCCTCTAGGGAGAGGATCAATTGAGTATCGTCGGCATAGTTGACAGTTTTAATATTAAAGCTTTTAATTAGTGTGATCAATGGTCTTAGGTACAGGTTAAAGAGAATGGGGCTAATTGCGGAGCCTTGGGGGACCCCATGTGAGATCGGAGTGAAGGCCGACTGAAAAGGAGGAGTTGACACCGCCTGCTGCCTGTCCTGCAGGAAAGAGTGGAACCATTGAAGAGCCGAACCTCTTACTCCCGCCTCAAACAACCGTTTTAGCAAGATGTCGTGGTTCACGGTATCAAAGGCGGCAGACATATCAAGTAGGATCAGAAACGCTGCCTGCTTTCTGTCTGCCCGCCTCTGAAGCTCGCCATAGCGGTGAGAAGTGCGGTCTCGGTTCCATGAGCCGGTCGAAAGCCAAATTGGTCAACGTCAAGAAATAGGTGACGTTCCAGATGGTTAGAAAGGCTAGTACTAACCCAACTTTCAGCAATTTTAGCTGGGAAAGGCAGCAGAGAGATGGGACGATAGTTTTTTGAGCAATCCGGATCAAGAGAGGGCTTTTTCAACAGGGGAGATATTAATGCTCACTTTCACTGAGCAGGAACAGTCCCAGTCGCAAATGATTGATTGCAAATTAAGTGAAGGGACGGAAAGAGTTCCCTATCAAATTCCTTCCATATTTTATGAGGAACAGGGTCTAATGGAGACCCCGAGGCTATCTTTCTGGCTAATTTGCAGAAAGCCTCGTACGTGAGGGCAGGGAATTCAAGTAAAAGATCATTAGAGGCCAGAATTGGCACTGCTGGCTGGTTCACTGTGGGACTCAGTCTCATCTCGGAGGGGGGGATAGAGTCAGGTGAGACTTCCAAGTCCTTAATAATAAGTTCGATTTTTTCTTTAAAGAAGACAGCGAGCTTCTCGCAAAGATCTTGTGACGGGACAATGGTGTTTTTGACACATTCCGGGTTAGTGACACTGTTCAAAATATTAAAGATGTTTCTGGAGCTATTGGAGGAGTTACAGATCATGGAGGAGTAGTTGTCGGCTTTAGATTTTTTGATTAGGTTCTTATATTCTCGAACTTTATGTTTCCAGTGTTCCTTAGAGGATTCAGTATAGTCTCGTCTCCACAGTCTCTATGCTTGTTTACAGTTGTGCTTAAGATCTCTTAAGCTGTCATTAAACCAAGGCGCAGAATTGGTGCTCTTACAGCTGCGTGTTTTTAAAGGGGCATGAACATCGAGGATAGTAGTAATCCTGGAACAGAGAGAGGAATAGTTGTCATCTACCACTTTATCCTCATCAAAGAATGGCTCCAAATGAAATACTTCTCCTAAGGAATGCAGACGTGTAAGAGCTTTCTAGTCTCTACACTTAATTTTATTGATCAACCTAGGGGTTTTGTAAAGATCGTCCTTTAAGTGTAAAAGGAATTTGATGAGTGAGTGATCAGTCCAATCCATCGGTAAGATTTCTCCCATGGCTACCAATTGTGGACCTGCAAACAGTAGGTCTAACCGATGTCCGCCCCTGTGTGTTGTTCCAGAGACCAGTTGGGAGAGTCCAAGGCTTTCACAGGAGTGAAGTAGGTTACGGAGACCAGAGTCAAGGGTGCCATTTGGCCAAAGATTAAAGTCTCCCAGAATCATGTTTGTGGTGCGAGATAGAAATGTTGGTCAAAGTGACCAAGAGCGCTTTTTGATGTGGAAGACTGAAAGCCCCCGGTGGACGATAACAGACTATCCCGGTAACAATGGTTCCGGAGTGAGTCTGAATTGATAGACCTAAGAGTTCTGTTCCTTTGGTCGGATCTAGAACAAGTGTCTTAATATTGCAGGATGCAATAAAAATCACACCAACCCCCCCTCCTCTACCAATAGCCCTAGGGGTGTGTAGAAATTTATACCCAGGAGGGCAGGTAAAGCCCGGATCAACCAGGCAGTCAGGACGGGTCCATGTGTCCGTCATAAAAAGAACATCTAGTTCGTGAGTTTCGATGAGTAGTTGGATTTCGATACTATGTTTAGGCAGGAACCTTACATTCAAGAGCCCACATTTTAACAAGTTGTTGCCCAGCAAATCTGCTCGCGGGGAAGCCGTATGTAGCATTGTGAAGACTCCTTTGTCAGCATGTAGCTTACCCAGTTGAAGGAGCGCCTCTCTAGAGTAGGGAGGGCCAGTGGGTAACGGACTAGGGTCAGTTAGATCGAGACATGTAGCGTGGCTGGCACAAGGCGCTACCTTGGCGCGGACGGGCGCAGACGGGCTTGCCTTAGGCGCTCCCGCTGCGCTCGTCCGCTGCGCGTCCGGAAGCGACACATGATTTATAGAGTACGGACAAGGAAAGAGGAGGGTGTGGCCTCAGCAAGGGGCGTGGCCTAGGCGAGCGCCGGTGATGGCGCCAAAAGTATCCCTGTAAAGTTTCCGCAGCAGCGCTGGCTCCGCTGCGCGGCGTGGTCAGGATCAGTAAAATGTCCCAAAGAGGTACTAGAGGGGCGCAGGGTAAGTATTAAAAACAATTAAGTTGTGACACTCAAATATTAAAAACACAGAAATCACGCTCCCGGCTTTCCGCCTCAGGAGACAACAGTCGATCTGCCCGGCGTTCGTATTCAACGCTTTTAAGGGCTCAAAAGGGGCGTGGCCTCAGCAAGGGGCGTGGCCTAGGCGAGCGCCGGTGATGGCGCCAAAAGTATCCCTGTTAAGTTTCCGCAGCAGCGCTGGCTCTGCTGCGCGGCGTGGTCAGGATCAGTAAAATGTCCCAAAGAGGTACTAGAGGGGCGCAGGGTAAGTATTAAAAACAATTAAGTTGTGACACTCAAATATTAAAAACACAGAAATCACGCTCCCGGCTTTCCGCCTCAGGAGACAACAGTCGATCTGCCCGGCGTTCATATTCAACGCTTTTAAGGGCTCAAAAGGGGCGTGGCCTCAGCAAGGGGCGTGGCCTAGGCGAGCGCCGGTGATGGCGCCAAAAATATCCCTGTTAAGTTTCCGCAGCAGCGCTGGCTCCGCTGCGCGGCGTGGTCAGGATCAGTAAGATGTCCCAAAGAGGTACTAGAGGGGCGCAGGGTAAGTATTAAAAACAATTAAGTTGTGACACTCAAATATTAATAACACAGAAATCACGCTCCCGGCTTTCCGCCTCAGGAGACAACAGTCGATCTGCCCGGCGTTCATATTCAACGCTTTTAAGGGCTCAAAAGGGGCGTGGCCTCAGCAAGGGGCGTGGCCTAGGCGAGCGCCGGTGATGGCGCCAAAAATATCCCTGTTAAGTTTCCGGAGCAGCGCTGGCTCCGCTGCGCGGCATGGTCAGGATCAGTAAGATATCCCAAAGAGGTACTAGAGGGGCGCAGGGTAAGTATTAAAAACAATTAAGTTGTGACACTCAAATATTAAAAACACAGAAATCACGCTCCCGGCTTTCCGCCTCAGGAGACAACAGTCGATCTGCCCGGCGTTCGTATTCAACGCTTTTAAGGGCTCAAAAGGGGCATGGCCTCATCAAGGGGCGTGGCCTAGGCGAGCGCCGGTGATGGCGCCAAAAGTATCCCTGTAAAGTTTCCGCAGCAGCGCTGGCTCCGCTGCGCGGCGTGGTCAGGATCAGTAAAATGTCCCAAAGAGGTACTAGAGGGGCGCAGGGTAAGTATTAAAAACAATTAAGTTGTGACACTCAAATATTAAAAACACAGAAATCCCGCTCCCGGCTTTCCGCCTCAGGAGACAACAGTCGATCTCTGCCCGGTTTTCCCTTCTGTTCCCCTTGCTGCCCCTGTGCCTCTCAGCCCATTCTGCCTTCTGTTCTTAGCTGCCCCTATATTTCTGTATTCTGTATTTTGCCTCTGACCCACTCATTTTTTGTGCCCGTCTGCCCTCTGTGCCACTCGTTTTCCCCTCGTTTTTTGTGCCTTTCTGCCCTCTGTTCCACTCATTTTTTGTGCCCTTCTGTTCCACTCGTTTTTCCCTCGTTTCTTGTGCCTTTCTGCCCTCTGTTCCACTCGTTTTTCCCTCGTTTTTTTTGCCTTTCTGCCCTCTGTTCCACTCGTTTTTTGTACCTTTCTGCCCTCTGTTCCACTCGTTTTTCCCTCGTTTTTTGTGCCTTTCTGCCCTCTGTTCCACTCGTTTTTCCCTCGTTTTTTTGTGCCCTTCTGCCCTCTGTTCCACTCGTTTTTTGTGCCCTTCTGCCTTCTGTGCCACTCGTTTTTTCCTTGTTTTTGTTCCCCTTTTGCCTTCTGTTCCACTCGTTTCCCCAGCCGCTGTGCCCTGCGGCCCCACCCCCCTGACTGTCCACTCGCTGCCCCCGCCTCCCGATTGTATTGTTGTGGTCTTGCCGCCCCTGCGCCAACATTCACAGCTCTTGTGTGCTGTGAGGAAGCATGGGCGTTTCATTTTTCTCTAAATGCGTGAATACTCAACAATGTCCAACTCTGAAGGGGGGGTACCCCCACTGTCGGCGGCCTGGACCCCTGATTCTAGATCCAGAAGATGACAGACGTGTTTGCGGCAGGCTGCGCTGTGTTAATATATAGTTACAATATTCAGGCCCTGGCAGACACAGTTCTCAGCCAGGCCCAGCCCTCATAAATTTTTTAGCGGCACCCCAGACTGGGGCTGAGAAAATCAGTGTCCGCCTGATCGCAAGTGACGAAAAATAAAGGCCTGTAAAGACCGAGGCCCACGCGCACCTGTCAGTCTGTAAGGAAAACACAAAATAAATCAAAACACTGACATCACAAACATAGTGCGCAGGTGCATTGTGGGAAGATTGCTGGTGAACGAGTTCAAGCTGGGAGTTGAAGTACTGCAACAATGAGGTAATGGGCGTCTGCCACATCACCCTGGTGGGAAATAACCTGCGGCACGCATGGGCATTTATGCTGTGTCTGGGCCGGGGCTTGAGCACAACAGATTCATCACTATGTGTTGATTCAGAGCTGAAGGCGGCGTGGCCTCCCCTAACAACACTTCCTGTCATGGTACCTCACCTTTACCCAATCCTGATTTTATGGGGAGGGTGGAGTAGAGGGGGCACATTCGGAGTGCTTTGAGAGATGGATATGTATTCTCTGCTGTTCTGACCACAGGACCCATCTGTCCCCGGGCTGCCTAGGATGCCCCAGAGACCTCAGCCAGGACCCGTTAGCGCTGCAGTGCGCCGCAGACAAATGCTATCTATGCCAGGGGCGAGGCAGAAGGCAGAACTACAGACCTCCCCCGCGCTAGTCCTTAACGCCATACGAGTGGGCTCGGACGCTCCTGCAGTGCTAATCACTTACCGCCCTGCTAGGGTGGACGGTTCCTCCAGCACTAATCACTTACCACCCGCGAGGGTTGGGCGGCCTCCGGGGGCCCCTCCAGCACCAATCACAACTCACAAGAAGCCGCCTTACGAAGGAGAACGACTCGGGCCCCTTAAGCACGAATCAGTTTCCACCCTTGCGAGGGAGGGCGGCCCGCAGAGGCCCCCTCTGGCTCTAACCACTCACCACCCCAGGCACTCAAGTCCTGCGGACCCCCTAGGAATGTCTCACGGACCCCTGGGGGTCCGCGGACCACAGTTTGGGAAACGCTGGCGTAGAGGTGAAAATTACTATTCCAACTTCAGAGAGTGCAATAGTAGGGAAAGTAAATACTTTATATAAAAATATAAATAACATAAATAGTAATACCAATTACAAATTAATTAAAATATTTAACAATTGGATAAAACATATTAAATAATTATTTATAAATACAAATTAAAATTATTTAATTATAAAAATGACCTACTAATACTAATTAATTAACTATTAACAATAAATTATTTTACAATTTAAAAATTAATCTATTCATTTTAATTACCAAATATATTTTAATTAATTACCAATTAATTATTATTTAACAATTATTTCTAAATAAATATCAATAAATACATTTACAAATTTAATTAATTATAATTAAGTTACTTCCCACCCTATTCCCCTATAAACCCACAACCCGCTACAGAAAATAAATTACTAAAATTAAAAAATTTATCAATTATTCAATTATAATTAATTACCAATTATATTTTAATTAATTACCAATTAGTAATTATTTAACAATTAATTCTAACTAAATATCAATAAATAAATTAACATATTTATTTATTTATAATTAAATTACTTCCCACCCTATTCCCCTATAAACCCACAACCCGCTACAGAAAATAAATTACTAAAACTAAAATATTTATCAATTATAATTAATTACCAATTATATTTTAATTAATTACCAATTATTAATTATTTAACAATTATTTCTAAATAAATATCAATAAATAAATTAACAAATTTAATTAATTATAATTAAATTACTTCCCACCCTATTCCCCTATAAACCCACAACCCGCTACAGAAAATAAATTACTAAATTTAAAATATTTATCAATTAATCAATTATTATTAATTACCAATTATATTTGAATTAATTACCAATTAATAATTAATTAACAATTAATTCTAAATAAATATCAATAAATACATTGACATGTTTAATTAATTATAATTAAATTACTTCCCACCCTATTCCCCTATAAACCCACAACCCGCTACAGATTAATATTACACAAACAATTAAAAATAATATTAACTTACCTTAAATTCGATATTTTTGTTGTCTATATTATGTCTAGTCGATATTATCTCCATTCTTTATTTTTGGTTCGATATTATGTCCATTCTATTCGATATACATTTTTTCTAGTCGATATTTTTGTTGTCTATATTATGTCTAGTCGATATTATCTCCATTCTATATTTTTGGTTCGATATTATGTCCATTCTATTCGATATTAATTTTTTCTAGTCGATATTTTTGTTGTCTATATTATGTCTAGTCGATATTATGTCCATACTATATTTTTAACTCGATATTGTGTCTAGTCGATATTATGGAATCGATATTTTGACTCTATACCATCTAAAATATCAATAGAAGCCTCTAATTACAAATACACAACAACTATGTACATCCCATATTTATCTACACTGTGTGCCAGGACAGTGACACTGATCACCGAAAGTGAAGACCTACCATCACCAAGTGCAATAAATACCTGCTGTGTTACGGTCATAGAAGTATCCCACTATGCGTTAACACAGGACACTTCTTAGTTCCTACCATCACCCAATGTGACTCAGCACCATAGGTGCTTGGATCATTTTAAAAAACAAACATTCCGGGTCTAGACAAGATACCATCAGAGTTTCAGAGGTGCCCGGGAATACTCACATGACTCCTTGTGCCCATAGACTCTATCCATATCTTAGTGCTCCCCACAATCAAGCATGGCAGGCATGGGACCTCCTCCGCTTTTACTCTAAATCCCTCATTTTCCCCTCACTTTAGAGGCTAACCATCCTCTGCTACCATTTGATTACACTAAATTAAGACCTTGCCTTACCTTCCAAATTTAGCGCTGATGGTCTTTTATTTGCCTGATGAAAGTTGTCGAGGGGAATAAACACTTCAAGATTATACTTACAATGTAGTCATGTCTAAAGGACCACAGACTTCCAATTCCAATTTCATGGATTTATTATAAAGCCAAAAATAATTGAATATACACACATCGAAGAATCAATGACTATAGGTACATAAAAATCAATACATAGCCGAATCTACGCATATGATTAATTCGGCACAAAGGGCAGAAAATGGCAAATTCAAGAAGTAAAAAACAACACAGGATGGAGGCTGAACCTAGTTCCTTGTTCATTTGGAAAGAAAGCATGAATTATGTTTCCCTAAACTACTCTCATCAGGGTCCTGACTGAGTACCCGAACTTCTTCCCAAAGGTGTCAGCACATGTAGACTTCCTTAGAAGTACTCACGTCAAATGGGTCAAGTCAGCTTAAGGCTATGGAGCTCGCTCTTAAAATGTACCTTCTCCTCAAAAAATCTAGAAGTCTGATTTTCTGTCCCTGTGCATCATATAAAAAGACACAATTCAGCCCCCTCCGAAATGTATTACATGACAAATTATTTCACTTGCAAGGTTTCTCAGTAGCTTTCCATTTCTTCTTTAATTAAATCTTCTTGTCTTCTAGTGGCCTTGAGGTTCAGATAGGCCAGGCACAGAAGAGATCCTCCCTTCCCGCTCTCAGACTCTTCAAAGACATTCCGAGTATCTCCTTAAACTGAAAATAATGAGGTTGCATTCTTGTACCTGCAATGGGGTGAGAGCATACTGTTCTGGCACAGACAAGAGATAGATTTAATTATTTCTTCAACAACCATGGCTTTCGAAACTGTCAACAACTTATAACTCTGGGCCTATGGTGCAGACAACTTTAGTACATATGATTACAAAAATATGAATATAATGTCATCCTGCACATTTCGCATACAGAAATAATGGTGTCTTTAATACATGTAAATTCTATTTAAAAGTGCACATTTCATTTCTTGTAAAGATGTGGAATAAATGCATTTGATAAAGAATACACTGTAATGATAAATGCGAGTGTGTTTAAACCATGAGTATAATGCACCCATACAAGTTAGAGTGCTGTAAGCGCTCTATCACCTCCAACAGCGGGACTTGAACCAAAAGAGCTATTTGACATATTTCTAGCTCCTCCAGCTAGCTCATCGATCTGTCATCTAGAAGGAAGTGATTGTGAGGTGCGTATGATGTGTGTGTTTAACAGTGTGTGAGTTATGCAGTATAACGTGTGTGATGAGTCCCACTGTGTGAGGTGCGCTATGCCAGTATCTCACACTATGGGACCAGCACACCTCCATTTATCCTATAATCTCCTATTCCTTCTGCTTAATGGCCTACATAAAATGCCCATCCTGTTAGCTCACAAATACATTTCACTGGACAATGAGGATGTGCTGAGCGGTGATTAATGACATTGAAAACTGTAAAACATGTTTTCTGGATAAACATGCTAGTGCAGCGAGCCCTACATTTATGACATGACTTCCTTTGTTTCCTTCTTTGTGCTGTGGAGCGGGTCGTCAGCGGAGACATTGCCTATTGAAAACTGCAGCTCTAATTCCAGGGAGATGAATATTTTTCTCGGATACATTATTCAAGACATACTTTTTCACTCATCACGCCTGGATATGATCTTTCCAAGACCTGAGATCTGGAAATGCAACGCACCGCATTCATTTACTAATAGATATACCACATAAACGGTTCTTCGATCAACTCTCTTTGGTGATATGTACCGCCCACCCCAGTCATTTAATTTCTTTCACTTTATGTGTGGCACATTGACAAAGTTCAAAGGAAAATCAATAAATACAATTGCAAAACTGAATTTAATTTTTAGGCCTGGCTTGTCAATGCAGCCGTACCGACCTATTATTACCAATTATTTCAAATATAAAAAAGTCAGCTTTAGCCCCATACAGAGGTGTTTTACTGTGTCAATTCATGCGGTTGACTGCATTTCATGCTGTTGAATTTTTGGTGTACCATTCATCCTTCCACAAAGTATTTTCATAGTAATCCATGAGGGACTATTTTACACGGGAAAAGTATGCTCAATCTTCATATTGAATGCTTTATATTTAATAGGCTTTCTGTGTAAAAAAAAATGGAATCCACATTTACCACTTTTTCCCCAGTATTGGCAGGGTCAATAGGATAGCTTGAATTTGATAAACAATATTTCAGCATGTAATGCACATAAACTACATTTGTGAATGTTTTCTGTATGTGCTTTGGCACAGTGAAGCCAGATCTATTGCTCTGCCAATGCATGTTTGTAAAGAAGCACAAAGCAAGTCTATTTGATTTCATTTGCAGGAAATCCAATGAAGAACGTACCCAATTTTGAGAATTTCTGATTTTCCCACTGTATTGAATGTCCTTGTTTTTATTTTACACTTACCATCATAAGGCATTTGAATGAGGGGTGGAGTAGAGTGACATGGAATAGAGTGGGGTGTCGTAGAGTAGTGTAGAGTGACAAAGAGTGCCATAGAGTTGAGTGATGTAGAGTAGAGTTGCATAGAGTAGACTGGAGTGGCATAGAGTGGTGTAGAGTAAAGTGGCATAGAGAAGAGTGAAATAGAATGGCACAGAGTAGACTGGCATGAAGTGGTGTAGAGTGGTGTAGAATAGAGTTGCATAAAGTAGAGTGGCATAGACTGGGCTGGCTTAGAGTTGGGTGGAATGAGGTAGAGTGGGAAGGAGTGGCGCAAAGTAGAGCAGCCTGGTGTATAGTAGAGTGGCAACGATTGGGGTAAAGTAGAGTACAGTGGTGGTCAGGGGACTAGTGTGGACTGCAATCAGGGGCATTGTGTGGAGTGGAGTGATACAGAGTAGAGTGGAGTGCCGTAGAGTGGAGTGGCTTAGAGTGGAGTGGGTTAGGCTGGCCTAGAGAAGAGTGGACTGGTGTAGAGTAGATTGGTGCAGAGTGGTGTAGAGTAGAGTAGTATAGAGTTGGGTTGCATAGAGTTGGGGGGAGTGGAGTTAAGTGGCGCAGAGTGGTGCAGAGTGGAGCGGCGTGGTGTAGAGTAGGGTGGAATAGAGTGGTGTATACTAGAGTGCAGTGGCGTAGAGTGGAGTAGAGTGGTGTGGAGTGAAGTGCAAGGAGTAGCATCGAATTGAGTGGAGTGCTATAGAGTAAAGTGGAGTAGAGTGGAGTGTCAAGGAGTGAAGTGGCATAGATTGGAGCAGAGTGGGGTGAGGTACAGTGGAATGGCATAGAGTGGCCTAGAGTAGAGTGAAAGACATAAAGTGAGGTGGCGTAGAATGGGGTGGGATGGCATAGTGTAGAATGGCATACAGTAGAGGGAATAGAGTGGAGTAGCGTAGAGCAAAGTGGAGTGTATAGAGTGGCATGGAGTAGCGTGGCCACATTAAAGTGGCCTTGGTAGAGTACAGTAGCATAGAATAGAGTGAATGGTGTAGAGTGCTGTAGAGTAGAGTGACACAGAGTAATTTGGCATGGAATGGGGTGGCATGGAGTAGAGTGGCATGGGGTAGAGTGGTAGTTAGTAGAGTGCCATGGAGTGACGTAGACTAAAGTGGGGTGAAGATGCATGGAGGGGCATAGTGTAGAGTGGAGTGGAGTAGCATATAATATAGTCAAGTAGAGTGACATGGAGTAGAGTAGCAATTTGTGAAGTGGATTGACATAGAGTGGCACAGAGTAGAGTGGAGTGGGATGGTGTGATATAGGGTAGAGGGGCATAGAGTGGGATAAAGTAGAGTACAGTGGTGAAGAGTGGAGTAGCCTAAAGTGCCATGAGTGGCATTGTGTGGAGTAAAGTGGCACAGAGTAGAATGGTGTACAGTGGAGTGTTGTAGAGTGACGCGGCATAGAGTGGAGTAAGGTGGAGTGGTGTAAAGTGGCATAGTGTAGAGTGCAGTTGGGTAGAGTAGAATGGAGTGGCATAGAGCAGAGTGCCTTAGAGTGGAGTAGTGTAGAGTAGAGTGGCGTGGAGAGTGCATGAGTAGAGTGCAAGAAATACAATGGTGTGGAGTAGAGCAGAGTGACGTGGAATGAAATAGAGTAACATGGAGTGAGGTACAGTAGAGTGGTATAGAGTGGTGTAGAGTAGATTGTGCAGAGTAGAGGGGAGTGGAGTGGTGTGGTGTGGAGTGGAGTGGGGTGGCATAGAGTGTAGTGGCGAAAAGTGGGGTTGCATAGAGTAAAGTTGTGTAGAGTAGAGTGGCATAGAGAGGGATGAAATAGCATAGAGAAGAGTAGCGTAGAGGCCATAGAGTGGCATTGTGAGGAGTGGAGTGGCAAAGAGTAGATCAATCTAGAGTGTAGTGTATGCAGTGGCGTAGAGTAGTGAGAGGCATAGAGTGACGTGGAATGGAGTAGAGTGGTGTGGAGTAGAGTGGAGTGGAGTGATGTAGAATGGCGTAGACAAGAGTGGAGTGGAGTGGCATAGAGGGGTGAAGCGTAGAGTGTAGTGGCATGGATTACAGTGTCATTTTGTGATATGGGTTAGTGTAGATCGGAGAGGCATAGAGTAAAGCGGAGTGGCATAGATTAGAGTGGAGTGAGTGGAATAGAGAAGACTGGAGTGATGTAGAGTACAGTGGTATAGAGTGTAGTGGTATAGAATTGATTGGATTGGCATAGTGTGGAGTGATGTAGAGTAGAGTGGAGTAGAATGTACTAGTGTAGAATAGAGGGGCATATTGTAGTACAGGTCTGGGTGTACATAACTAATGCATCAATAGAGATGGCAGTTAGGGTCAAAACAACATAAATAAGAAGCTTTATCCTGTGTTAAATGTAGGAAAGCACATTGCACACCCAGTAATAATACCGAAACACTTATAGAATAAAAAAGGATGGTGCATTGCAAAAAGACAAGGAAGAACAGATGAACTTGGTCCATTCACATACAAAGGAACAACAGCCCAAGGGAGCTATGCAATCGAAAGAGTGCAAATGAGAGTTACAATGAAACAACTAATAGCATGATGTGGGTGTGTTGTAAGCCCATTGAATTGTAAACAATATGTTCTGAAGTGTAGGTATTATGCAGGCAAGACCTACAAAGGCAGAGTCAGGGCTGTGGACTCCATGATGAACACAGAGGCTAGCAACAGATTCAGTTATATACATTGTTATCTTAGCAGGTGTCATTTTCTGCATAAAACATGTTTGGTTGGTAGAAAGAAGGCTCTCACTGCTTATGGGAGACACTTATTGAAAGTGTATGTAAACATTTTAAAAGAATATCAAAAGGGGACTAGCTAAGTTGTGTTAATGAGACTCAGAAGGTACGTCTGTAGGCAAACCATTTGGTTTGGTCATGAAGCCCTCACACACCAACCTAGTTGGTGTCATGCTTCATCATCGGGCCCACCACAGTGACACCGAATGTGTCCCGGGTGTGCTGCGACTCCAGATTACTGAGGAGCTGGTATGCTTACTGAGTGTGCAGTGAGTAGTGAGTATGAACGTGATGTTAAAAGCTATGCAGGTGGTCCCAGTTCCCGAGGGTATAAGGATAATTTTAATTCCTGGGCCCCTGTTAGCAGATAAAAAAGGCTTGCGGACGTTGTGGAGTGTATTAAGAGCTCCTACGTCCTGTGTGGTAAACATTTTGCCTTCAACAAACTATATGAAAAAAGAACACTCCGTGTGTTGTTAATATATTTACTCCTCAGCTCTGACGTGTTTCCCTACAGCCACTTCCCGGGCTGTTCTTCCAAGAAGACTGAGGTCTTGTGCATTTCCTTTTCAGCTCTTTTATAGTCTCAAAGCGGATAAAAAATAATGATTTGCTAGCCTCTTCAGATGGAAGGCAGGCATTGAGAACTGTTGACATATATATTCTTACATTCTTGTATTTTTTATTTTGCCTTGTATTTTCAATTACAACTAGTGGAACATCTCCTCACCACTCTCTCCCATTCCCCGGGCATGCATCAAGTTGCATACAGCATGCAAAATACTTAAGTCTTCCTGTCTAGAGCTGAAAACGTGCTTGTGCTTTTCCAATTTGCAATTCATCCCCAAATGAGGATCATGTCACAGGGCCCGATTCACAGAACAAACTTAAGACAAAATCCTTTAAGACAAAATCCTAATTTAAGACTACTACATGCCTTATGTGAATATCAAAAGTAGTAAGTTTAGGATTTTGTCGTAAGTTAGTTCTGTGAATCAGCCCCAGTGTCTTTTGTGTGCACTGGGGAGCAGCTTTGTTGGTTTAACCACACCGACGGCTTACAGCAGTGCCTGAACTAGCCTTATCATCTAGAATTAAGTGTTCTCATTCCCGTTCTATAAATACAAAAACTGTTAATTTTTATATGAAAGCTCCAAGATTTTACACTGTGCTCAATTACATCTTTTTTTTTTGGGAGACTGTAATCAAATACTACTGGATATTGTATCACTGTTCCAATTCAGTGTAGATCACATCCCTATTCAAGAATGAATGCTTGCAAATTGTGGAAGGCAGCAATGCTGTGTTTGAGTGTCTTAGGACACATAAATTGTGCTTGCTAGAATCAAAACACAATTTGCGTCAATCGAGGAAACAGATGGACAACAAGAATCAAGTTCATTTCAGTCAGAGATCAAAAAGACTCAGGGCCAAATTTATCATAGAGTTCTGTCACCCTTGGACCACACAATGGGGCACAAGAGCAACGCAAATCTTAAATTAGATGTTTTAATCCATGCAAGGCCACCTGACGTGATCCTATATAGCTTAATAAATCTAGAGTAACGCAAAGCAGTGCAAATCGATGTCTTGCGTTACTCTGTCCCAGGGAGGCGTTCTATGGGTGAAGGATGGGTGTTCCCACGGATCCAGCCATGGACTTTGGCATATTTCCAGATTTACCATTACTGGTAGACCTGGGAATGCGTCAAAAAGTGACACAATACCAGTAGAGGCGTAACAAGAAATATCTTTATTTCTCCTTGTTTTTTCCTGTTTCTATAGAAAGAGGAAAATGCCTCAGGGGATTGTGTTTGTACAGGAAAGGGACTTCTTCCTGCACAAAACAATCCTTCTTGCATGTTGCATGTGTTCCTGCATTGGCGCTAGGCAGCACATTGTACGCCAGTGCAGGGAAAAGACAGGAATGTGCCATATATTGTTAAATACGGCACACTCCTGCCCTTCTCCTATCACACAGCGCAGCAAGGTGACTTGCTGCGCTGCATGATTTTTTCATAAATTTACCCCTCAAAGTCACAGAGAGGACAGTACCGACACATACACAAACAAGTCCATCATGATACAAGACCCAACACTAAGCCCACACAACACTCAAAAATAGATGGTCATCGGCGCACAAAACACACTAGATCTGCCAGAAAGCAACCTATGAAAGCTGCAATAAATAATTTTGTGTCCCAGTCCCAAAAGTTCTCTCACAGTAGTCCTTTGTCAAGGGTTTCGCATTAACATCTACTTCCGTCAACCAGTTACGTGAGTCCACCAAACTTCAGAGGGATTTTCTAGATCTACATCCTCGACACATTCCTTTAAAATATTTCTCATATATATCAACCGCGGGATGTTATTCCCATGGTCAAGGGCAATACAGTCTCTGATTACCTCTTGTGTAAACCTTGCACCCTCTTTGCTCCATATCCCATACTCTGGGGTCCATTAGGATGTCAGGCGGTGGCACCACCGCGGTGGTGGCGGGGCGGAAAAACAGCTTTTTCCGCCTGCGAGCAGCGGAACTCACGTCCGCCACATTAGGATAGGTAAACACAGGTCATTTCCCGTCCGCCGCGGAGCGCCGCGCCCCGCCATCAAGGTGCGCCCGCCACCGCGGCGGCGGGAGCCAATCGAGACCCTCCGCCGCGCCCGATGACGTCCGCCCCGCTCGACAAATTAGGATGGCCCAAACAAGCAGACGCACCGCAGCGGAGACACCGCATAGCTGAAGCAGGCGGAAATCGACAGCGGAGCACGAACGCCGAAACCCGACATGAACCCCATGGACCCAGCCCTCCACATGCATCCGGTCATGTACCTACTGCAACACTATCGCCAGATGGGCCGCCGCGGACGCCGCCGCAGGTACGCCACCACACATATGCACCACACAACACACATGCCGACAGAGGGCCCAAGCACAACACTGGCATCCTGCTGGGGATCACAACACAGCCACATGGGCACCCACACATCACCCACCTCACAACAAGACACCCCACGGCATCCGGAACACACAATGTCCGCCAAACTGCAGCAACGTCACGGTCACGGACACGTCACCGCCGCGGTCAACACATGCGCACTATGCAGAAGGCAGGGCCACACCAAGGCATGGGCATGGCACAAACATCACAGGGACACACCACCCCAAACAACACTGCACCCCACCCGAGCTAGTCACAGGCAAGTTGCCTATCCCGTGCACCCCCATGCACACCAACAAGCACTGCAACAACAAGCACAACACACACACACTGCAACACACAACACACAACCAGGGACACAGGCACTGCAGGATTGGCTGACAAGGAACACAAAACACCAGTGCACTCCCCACAGCCCACACAATTGCATACAATCATCCACACAGGGCAAGACAAAACAAACAACAGGCATACAACTCCTGGCTGACACATGTGTGTCTCACACCATACAGGGGCACACATACATACACTACAAACTAACACCCTTCACACTGCACACCTCTGCCACACCCAACACCACACATGCCATGTAAGCCATGCCACCAGGACTAAGGGCCAACACAAGATGACCATACACATACACGCCTGGGCACACAGAAAGGAAAACACACACATACCTCATGACATGACAGACAGCTACAAAACCACTGAACAGCTGCACACCCTGTGCAGCCAGTGTCCCCCAAGGTGACCTGTGGACAGTGTATGCAGCACAAGCAAATCACCAACAAGAAAACTGCATGGGCTGTAAAATAGCCATCACAGAGGACAACATCAGCAGGGCCAGAATGGACTGAAGACCCTGTCATCCCTGTCTAAAAATCAGATGGCCACAAAGAGCCTTGCAATGGTGACCGTTAAAATAGAGCATGGTACTCAGTCAAGCAAATGCAAACAAGAAAAGTACTTTAATCAGCAAGGAGACTGAGAAAACACACCAGAAGTAACTGTATTTATTCACATATTGCACAGATGTAGCAATACAACATTAGTAGACAACAGCAAGCCACAAAATCATGTACAAATGGTAGAGACTATGCACAGGTCAAACACAAACAGGAAGTGCAGAGTCCATGGCAGGGGAGAGTACAGCACATCAGAGCAACAGGCCCAGAGTCCTTGGCAGGGCAGGGGTGAGTACAGTACATCAGAGCAACAGGCCCAGAGTTCTTGGCAGGGGACACAGCAAGTACATGAGAGGCTGCACAGGGGAGAGTAGAGCACATCAGAGCAACAGGCCCAGAGTCCTTGGCAGGGGACACAGCAAGTACATGAGAGGCTGCACAGGGGAGAGTACAGCACATCAGAGCAACAGGCCCAGAGTCCTTGGCAGGGCAGGGTGAGTACAGCACATCAGAGCAACAGGCCCAGAGTCCTTGGCAGGGCAGGGGTGAGTACAGCACTTCAGAGCAACAGGCCCAGAGTCCTTGGCAGGGCAGGGGTGAGTACAGTACATCAGAGCAACAGGCCCAGAGTCCTTGGCACGGCAGGGGTGAGTACAGTGCATCAGAGCAACAGGCCCAGAGTCCTTGGCAGGGGACACAGCAAGTACATGAGAGGCTGCACAGGGGAGAGTACAGCACATCAGAGCAACAGGCCCAGAGCCTTGGCAGGGGACACAGCAAGTACATGTGAGGCTACACAGGGGAGAGTACAGCACATCAGAGCAACAGGCCCAGAGTCCTTGGCAGGGCAGGGGTGAGTACAGCACTTCAGAGCAACAGGCCCAGAGTCCTTGGCAGGGCAGGGGTGAGTACAGCACATCAGAGCAACAGGGCCAGCAACACACCCAGATCGCGAACAATGGTCTTGACTAGCACACCTCTGTGTGGCACATGCGTATGAGGGTGTTGACAACTCACTCCTGGCTGTCATGTGGAGTGGGACCTGGCTGTCTGTCAGGGACTGCAGGTCCACTTGACTGGTGTGACAGAGGGACATGTGATGTGGTAATAACAGAGGGCCTGCAAGGTGGAGGGCTGTGCGGACCAGGTGGCACCGTGGCACGTGGAGGTGGAGTCATGCTCACCCTTGACACAGTGTGGGTGGGAGAGGTTGGAGGGGTGCCCTTCCACTTTTTCGGAATATGAAATTGCTTCCCTGTCATGGGGTTGATGGGAAGTGGTGTTGACACAGCCGGCACACACCCCAACTGTCCCACATCAGGGGCAGACACTGGCACTCCCTCTGGAGAAGTGCTTGATCCTGCTGAACGCTTGGGCTGGCTACGCCTCCAGACCACCTTACCCTCTCGGGAAGGTGTACCCCCTACAGTGACCACCTTCCCACTTCCCCCAGGGGTTGTGTCTACAGTGCCCTCCTGTCCCTTCTTGCCAGGGCTGCTCACAACACTGACCTCCTCTACCTGAGTCACTGGCCTGGACACAACACTGCCCTCCCTTGCCTTAATCACTGGGCTGCTCACAACAGGGGTCTCCTCTGCCACAATGACTGGGCTGGTCACAACAGGGGTCTCCTCTGCCACAATGACTGGGCTGGTCACAACAGGGCTCTCCTCCACCTGCCTCGAAGTACTTTGTTGTGGGGTTGATGTGGTGGGTGGTTGTGTCCCCGTGCTCTCCCCAGGTGTAGCCATGACATCCCACACATCCTCTGTGGGAATAGCTGAGTCAATTTCTGGTGATGCCTCTGCAGCATGTGAGCCTGATGTCTGCCACAATGATCTTCTGGCCTTGCTCTTCTGTGACTTCACCTTGTCTGTGCATATTGGGGGGGGCCCTGCTCTTCTTTGGGGATGGAGTCTGTGGATGGGATTGTTTGCTTTGGGTCTGACCTGTGCTCCTAGTGTTGTATCGTTTAGTTGATGTAGGTCCCAAGTGGTCACTGTCATCTGATGTGGCCACTGACTGGGTGGACGTCACAGGCACCTGAGCTGCAATGGGAGCATGTGCCTGTTGGAGGGTTGACGTGACTGTTGCTGACAATGACTGGAGTGTACGATGTAGCCCACCCACGTCAGAGTGTATGCCCTCCATGAATGCCAGAACCTGGCCTAATTTGTTATCGTGGGCACTGAAGGCATTGAGCAGGGCGGTTTGGCCCACGCAAAGTTGGCGCAGGAGCTCTACGCACTCTGCACTGAGGGCAGCAGGGGGGACAGGTGCAGGGGCAGCAGTGCCATGTGTGAATGTTACACGTCCCCTCTTAGTGACACGGATACGGGCAGCACCAGAGGAAGTGGATGGGAGGCTGGGCAGTGGCCGCTGGTTGTCAGATGCTGCAGCAGACTCCCCATCCCCTGTGGCTGCTAACAGGGACGCATCCCCCCTGCTTTCAGATGAAGTGGTACTCTGTGTCTCAGCCACAGATTCCTCATGCATACTCCTGTCACCCTCAGTAGCGCTGGTGTGGTCAGTGTCACTTGGCTCAGTCTCACTTTGCTCTGCTGCCGCTGTCGTGCTGGTCTCGCCACCACTTTCAGGATCATGTTCCGCCGTGGTGTCTTGCGAATCTGCATTAGTGAGAGAAACAGGGTTGTGTAAGTGTCATCATCTGGTCACACGATATCAGATCAATGCAGCACATGAGAGGCCTAGAGCTACATGGTAACCACCACACCCTCCAATCACTGTGCAGCTACACACTATATAGACCACAACAGTGCCTGTCATGCGGACAAACAGCCAGGAGTGGAGCAATGTCGATGCCATACAGCACTACACCCTGCCCATGGATGGTGTTCCCCCAGCCCACATTGACCTGCCCCATGGACATGATGTAGCCACAACACACATCACCACTCACAGCCCAAAAGGGAACCAGAGGGGACCACACACACCTGTATTGACTACACATGCCACATTGCCAAATAGGCCATTACAATCATCATGTGCCAATCAGGGTTCACATTGTCGTCAGATGTGTGGGCCTCTAACATCATGGTGCATGCAAAGTAGACAGACATGGTGTCACACTCATTAAGTGGACACAGCAGTATGGCAGAATATCGACTCCACCCACCATCACAAAGAAGAGTGACCATGTGGACACCAAAAATCTGTCAAGGACTGAAAACTGCAGGCAGGAGCAGCACAGTAAGGCCATGGTGGCCCAATGCCTCATACAGACACACATCACAGTTGCCACACATCACATATCACAGCATGTCAGCACACGCACATCACATGTGTCACCGCTGCCACAGGCACTCTACACATGCATCCACTCCCAGACAAACTCTCCCTCCCCGGATACTCACCATCTCTGTCTTGCTGCTGATACCCCTTCCGACGTGCATCCAGGTCTGGATTGGTCACTGCCAGTATGCGTCCCATCAGCGGAGTCATGGTGCGCTGGGCCACACGCCCTGTGCGTGGTACCATCCCCAAGGTCATCTCTGCCACTTGCTTAGCCAGCCGGCTGATGTCGTCCCACGTCTTGTGACAGTGTGTGTGTCATCTGTTTGATACCCCCAGGGCTCGCACCTTTGCTGCTATGGCCCTCCAGACAGCCTTACGTTGGTGTACCTTGAGCTGCAGGTATGAGAGTAAAGAAGGCCAAATGTACAATTACACAATGTCATATGTCAGCATCTATCAGTACAGCAGCCAGACACTGTCTCGGGACTTACAGTAACCTCCCTCCCTCCAGAACTGGGGGTACCATCACAAGGCCACTCTGCATGGCATGAACATTAGTGAATGCATGCACACATTGAGGTTCCTAGTCTCCATGATAATCACACTAAAGCATGATGCTTCAACACAAATGCATCGACAGCACTGTGTAATTCAGAAATTGTACAGGGCACTGATGTGGCATATCCACTAATCAGTGTGAAGCAACTGCAGCATGTAAGTAGGCTGATGTTCAATGTTTGACTGTGCAGCCACTGAACCTACTCTGTGGGTCACACTGACTATGACTACAGGGGCACCCTGAAATGTCATCACAAGCGTACACAGTCCTGGCATCTACAAGGCTAACAACCGTTGGTTATGTTTCCCCGAAAAAGTAGCACAACCCACTCACACATACAAGTACAGGCCTAGGACAGAGTCACAATGCAACACACACACTCCCACGACCTGGAAACAGCTTGTCTGTCAGTGTTTGTCAGCAGCCCACATCCAAAAGCACATACTGCAGCATCATGACTGACACCACCCTGCCCTACTGCTCCCTTCATGGTGACTTACCACGACATTGGGGCCACCAAACAGGCGTGGGTACTGTGCCAGCACCTCGTTCACAAGGACATCCAGCTCCTCACTCGTGAATGGACTGGCACGGATCTTATCTGTTCTTGACATCCCTGTGGATATGGCAGACCTGTGGCGGAAGTGAGTTGTGAGGGGTCCCAGGCAGCAGGCTCTTGAAGCAGCAGGACAGGGTCCCAGGCAGCAGGCTCTTGCAGCAGCAGGACAGGGTCCCAGGCAGCAGGCTCTTGAAGCAGCAGGACAGGGTCCCAGGCAGCAGGACAGGGTCCCAGGCAGCAGGCTCTTGAAGCAGCAGGACAGGGTCCCAGGCAGAAGGCTCTTGAAGCAGCAGGACAGGGTCCCAGGCAGCAGGACAGGGTCCCAGGCAGCAGGACAGGGTCCCAGGCAGCAGGCTCTTGAAGCAGCAGGACAGGGTCCCAGGCAGCAGGCTCTTGAAGCAGCAGGACAGGGTCCCAGGCAGCAGGCTCTTGAAGCAGCAGCAGCAGCAGGAGATGGTCCCAGGCAGCAGGCTCTCTGAGCAGTGGGAATGTGAGGCTCACTCCCACCGATTTATAGCCCCCTGGGGTCGTTAGGAAGCTTAAAATCTGCTACAATTGGTTGTCCGGATCTGCCTTATTCAAAAGCATCCAATGACCGCCTCCGCGGCAGCGGAGCACAGCTTCCGCGATTTTCAAATCTGCATCATGCCACCGCGATCATCCATGCCATTGGCTGTTTGCAATGCTCCACGGCGGCGACGCACCGCGGGTGCCCGGGATGCGCTACCGCGATGGTGCATCATTCAAAAGCATCCAATGACCGCCTCCGCGGCAGCGGAGCACAGCTTCCGCGATTTTCATATCTGCATCATGCCGCCGCGATCATCCATGCCATTGGCTGTATGCAATGCTCCACGTCGGTGACGCACCGCGGGTGCCCGGCGGTAGGTACCGCGACTCATGCGGCGGAGCATACCCACCGCCATGTGCACAAGTCCATGTGCCAATGGCTACCTTGGCTGGGTAGATGGTGGTGCTTTGGGTCACACCACCGGGACCCGGCGGTAGGTACCGCGACTCATGCGGCGGAGCATACCCACCGCCATGTACACAAGTCCATGTGCCAATGGCTACCTTGGCTGGGTAGATGGTGGTGCTGGGGTCACACCGCCGGGGCCCGGCGGTAGGTACCGCGACTCATGCGGCGGAGCATACCCACCGCCATGTACACAAGTCCATGTGCCAATGGCTACCTTGGCTGGGTAGATGGTGGTGCTGGGGTCACACCGCCGGGGCCCGGCGGTAGGTACCGCGACTCATGCGGCGGAGCATACCCACCGCCATGTACACAAGTCCATGTGCCAATGGCTACCTTGGCTGGGTAGATGGTGGTGCTGGGGTCACACCGCCGGGGCCCGGCGGTAGGTACCGCGACTCATGCGGCGGAGCATACCCACCGCCATGTACACAAGTCCATGTGCCAATGGCTACCTTGGCTGGGTAGATGGTGGTGCTGGGGTCACACCGCCGGGGACCGGCGGTAGGTACTACCATTTTAGTACACATTGCTGTGTATGTCAATCCTGGACACTGTATCAGCACCCTGCAGCTACATGGTGTAGGGCACATCATTGCACACACGATGCCACACAGCCATGTCATCCACAGGAGGGCGCACGTTCATTGTGAGCCACTTTTGCCTGTGTTTCTGCCATTTTTGTAAGGGTTTTGATGGCTGATGATGATTGACAGACGTCAGGTGCTCTACATTGATGTCGTGACGTTTAATGTGTTGTTGGTCAGTGCAGACCTTGACCTGGCTGGTGTCACTGCATTGTATCGTTCCTGACTTGTGCATTCACAACTGATCATGCACACAAACGGAAGTGTCCCTGCTACTGTGATCATTGTGTTAATGAATGGTTGCAGAATGTACCTGATGCATTGAGGTATGGCAGGTACAGCAGATGGGTATGACAGACATGTTAAGTCACATTACATTGGCTGGTCTTGTTGCACCATGTCTGCACATGTCAAATGTTCAACCATTATATCCGCATTCACATTCCCCGATGTGTTACTGTCACTTGGGTATTGTCACTGGAGAGGCCTGCCCTCTGTGTGTAGCTATTGGCCAGCCATGTAACCAGATGTGCCATGCATCTCTCTGGCCCTTGTTCTTTTCCCATTACATCATTGATGCTTTGTGCTATGGCCATCTCATGATGCTTGTCACTGACCTATTCATTTTACTCCTCAACTAGGAGGAGGCCGAATCTCCTACGTCAGTTGACTGTGCTTGAGGACATGGAGAATGAGGCAATCATCAGGAAATTCAGGCTGGACAGACCAACATTGAAGATCGTGTGTGATCTATTGGAGCCCCACCTGCAGCCTCGCCGTCACTATCCTACGGCATTCACACCCACCTACAAGGTGATGGCAGCACTACACTTCTTTGCGACTGGTTCCTTCCAAGAGACCGTGGCAAACGCTGGGGGGATGTCGCAGTCCATGGTCAGCATGGTGCTGAGGGATGTACTTGAGGCCATGATGATATATCGCAATTGCTACATACATTTCCCCAGGGGACGTGAATTGGCTGCCGTTAAGGGGGACTTCTATCCACTTGGGCGCATCCCACATGTAGTCGGTGCCATAGATTGCACACATGTAGCTCTGGTGGCACCGCAGGCGACAGAGCACATTTATCAGAACCGCAAACACTACCACTCCATGAATGTGCAGGTGGTGTGCCTTGCGGACATGACAATATCACATGTGTGTGCAAAGTATCCCGGTTCGGCCCATGATTCGTACATTATGAGGAACAGCATGGTGCCACGGATGATGGAGAATCTGCATCCCGAACGTGCCTGGATTGTGGGTGAGTATCACTACTGCTATCACGTGCTGTGTGTCACTGGCTTTACTGTGGCCGTACAACATTGCAATGGGTGTGTATCATTCACAGGTGACTCTGCATATCCCAGTAGGCCATGGCTGATGAGCCCACTCCGAAATCCCCGGACACCAGCAGACATCCGCTACAATGAGGCCCATGGCAGGACACGACGGGTAATCGAATGGACTTTCGGCCTGCTGAAGTCAAGGTTCCGGTGCCTTGACATGACCAGAGGCGCACTCGCATACTCGCCTGGGAAGGTGTGCAAGATCGTTGTGGCATGCTGTATGCTGAACAACCTGGCCATCCACAAGGGGGTCCCCTGCTCCTGGACGATGGTGAGGAACCAAGGCCACAACATGCTCAGGGACCAGAATCCAGTGATGAGGACAGTGGAGAGCAGGAAGGAGTTGACCTACGCCAGCAGATAATCCAACGCTACTTCACTTGAAGGTGTGTGACGAGTTACAACGTGTACATACTCTGGTGTGGTTGCTTTTGTTGTGAATGGATATGCGCAGATGTTCCCGATAGCCACATGTTCTGTCACCTATGTATGGTATTGGTGGAATTGACGTTACGTACGGAGATGTATGCTGGACCATATTTGTGCGTATCTGCTATACAATGTGTAGTATGCCTGTGATATTTTGGATATTTTTGGAGCAGTGATCTGTGTGTGTTGCCACGATGGGACCAGTGACTGTAGTTCTGTTGTGTCTCCCTAGGTGCTACAGAGTGTTCCTGCCCTGAATACTGTACATCATGTTTACACATCATGGACATTATCAACAATGTTAATACTGCACTAAAGAATTCACTACACAAAATCTGGAGTGTCAGGTATTTTATTTTCGGAGTGGACATGTGAATTGTGCGGGAATATTTACAGGAAGGTGGGGAATGAGCAGTGAGTTGACAGTCATGGTCGCAGAGATGCAAGAGTAGACACCACATGGATGTGGTGACCCAGTCCAACAGACAGGTGCCATTGCCAAGGCAATGTGGGGAAAGACAGTCCAAACAGTGAATGCTGTTGGGGAGAGGGTTGTCTTCACGGCTGGCTCCGTGACTGGCGTGTGGCAGGTGCTTTGCCTCCAGAGACTCCCAGGCTCTTCTTTGGACGCCCCCTAGATCTTTTTGGCGGTGGGGGGCCTGCTGAATGGCCAGCGGCGTCAGAGGACTCGCCCCTCTCTGTTGGCGCAGGGGAGGATGGTGGACTGTCATCCTTCTGCACAACAGGAGGGGACGGCGGTGGTGGTTGGGACACAGGCCTGTCCCTCTGCAACACCACTTGCTGGCCCATGAGGTCCACCATCTGTCCCAGGCGGTTATCGATGGACCTCATCAGCAGGATGAGCTCCCTTAATAGTTCATCCGACCGGCCACTTTATCCCTGGACCTCTTGGTAGGCCTCCACAACTCTGGTGAAGTGGTCCAGGGATGGTGTCCACTCCTCCTGAGGTCTGGTGTTTACCCTGGCCCTCCCACCTGCTCAGCTGCAACGGACCTCTTCCCTCGCCACTGGTGCGCCACGCACTGCCTCCTTGCCCTCCACAGGTGTTGCTGTGGGCTGGTCATCCCTAGGGACAGGGAGGGTGCTGCAGGTGGTACTGGTGGTAGTGGTGGTGTTGGTGGCAGTGGCGGCGGTGGTGGTTGCGATGGAGGCAGAGGCCGTGACAGCAGGGGTCTGCTGTGTTGTTGTTGCAGCAGAGGTGGTGTTGGCGAGGATGGGGGCCTGGGACCTCTGGGTCTGTGGCACACCAGGTGGGCCGGCCTGGAGCTCATCGTCCAAACTGTCCTGGGAGTCCGCATCTGTGAGTCCATGTGCCGGAGGTGGAGACTGGCTCGGCTGGTCATTAGTGTGGTCCCCAGCAGTGAGTTCTTCATCACCTGTGGAGTAGATGGGGAGTGGTCAGTGTTTCCGTCATCTGCGTATCATCATCTGTCTGTACACTTGTTATATATGCTGTCATCAGTTGGACAATTCATGGCAACACAGTGTTACATTTCATAGTGCACAGTGACATCATGGAGTCTTACAGGTTGAATGTCAATGCATTGCTTCCTATAGTTATTTGATTTCTACACACACACACTTCATGAAGAATTGCGGTTGTTACATACCTGTAAGGTGAGTGTGCAGGGTGCAATGTCTGACACTTGCTCCTAGGTGGGGGAGGCCTCCCTGCTGCTGGGCTGTGGGCCAGGGGGCATGCTGGGAGTAGTGGTACAGGCCTCCCATCACACACACTCCCAGTGAAGATGGCTACCAACCTGTAGGTTTGTTTGTTAAACAGTGTAATGGCTGACACTTGCTCCTGGGTGGGGGAGACCTCCCTGTTGCTGGGCTGTGGGCTAGGGGGTATGCTGGGAGTAGTGGTACAGGCCTCCCACCCACAAACACCCTCCAAGTGAAGATCGCTACCTACCTGTAGGTTTGTTTGTTAAACAGTGCAATGGCTGACACTTGCTCCTGGGTGGGGGAGGCCTCCCTGCTGCTGGGCTGTGGGCCAGGGGGCATGCTGGGAGTAGTGGTACAGGCCTCCCATCACACACCCTCCCAGTGAAGATGGCTACCAACCTGTAGGTTTGTTTGTTAAACAGTGCAATGGCTGACACTTGCTCCTGGGTGGGGGAGGCCTCCCTGCTGCTGGACTGTGGGCCAGGGGGCATGATGGGAGTAGTGGTACAGGCCTCCCACCCACAAACACCCTCCAAGTGAAGATGGCTACCTACCTGTAGGTTTGTTTGTTAAACAGTGCAATGGCTGACACTTGCTCCTGGGTGGGGGAGGCCTCCCTGCTGCTGGGCTGTGGGCCAGGGGGCATGCTGGGAGTAGTGGTACAGGCCTCTCATCACACACCCTCCCAGTGAAGATGGCTACCAACCTGTAGGTTTGTTTGTTAAACAGTGCAATGGCTGACACTTGCTCCTGGGTGGGGGAGGCCTCCCTGCTGCTGGGCTGTGGGCCAGGGGGAATGCTGGGAGTAGTGGTACAGGCCTCCCACCCACAAACACCCTCCAAGTGAAGATGGCTACCTACCTGTAGGTTTGTTTGTTAGACAGTGCAATGGCTGACACTTGCTCCTGGGTGGGGGAGGCCTCCCTGCTGCTGGGTTGTGGGCCAGGGGGCATGCTGGGAGTAGTGGTACAGACCTCCCACCCACAAACACCCTCCAAGTGAAGATGGCTACCTACCTGTAGGTTTGTTTGTTAAACAGTGCAATGGCTGACACTTGCTCCTGGGTGGGGAGGCCTCCCTGCTGCTGGGCTGTGGGCCAGGGGGCATGCTGGGAGTAGTGGTACAGGCCTCCCACCACACACCCTCCCAGTG
Source organism: Lissotriton helveticus (assembly GCF_964261635.1). Lineage (NCBI taxonomy): Eukaryota > Metazoa > Chordata > Amphibia > Caudata > Salamandridae > Lissotriton > Lissotriton helveticus. The sequence goes on from NC_136067.1 coordinate 1,537,136,568, forward strand.
AAGATGGCTACCAACCTGTAGGTTTTTTGTTAAACAGTGCAATGGCTGACACTTGCTCCTGGGTGGGGGAGGCCTCCCTGCTGCTGGGCTGTGGGCCAGGGGCTATGGTGTGAGTTGTTGTACTGACCTTCCTCCCCCATACAGGCCTCCTCAGCAGACTGGCTGGCTACATGTTGGGTAGGGATGGACAGTGTTTGGTGGTTGGGTATTGCAAGGAGGTAAATCTCAATGTGGTGGTAAACATTTGTCTGTACTTACCAGCCTCCGCTCCCCCGGCTACTCCTGTGAGACTCTCAGGTAGCAGGATGGCAAGCACCTTCTCCTCCCATGGTGTGAATGTCTTCTGTGGGATGGGAGGGCCACTGCCAGTCACGTTTGCCAGAGTCCAGTTCTTGCTCCTCTTCTCCTTGACAACCCTCTTGAGATCATGCCACCGCTTTATGATCTCCTTCTTGGATCTTGGGGTGGCCCCAACTGCATTCACCCTTTGGACTATCCTTTCCCACATTTGTGTCCTGGTGGCTAATGGTGTCTGTTGGACTAGGTTACCAAATAGTTGTGGCTCTACTCTCACAATCTCGTTGACCATGACTGTCAACTCACTCTCGGTGAATTTTGGAATTTTTTGTGATGTCATGGTATGTGGGGGTTGAGGTGTTTGTGGGTGCAGGGGTGTGTGGGTGCAGGGGTGTGGTGATGAGGTGTGTTGTGTGCTGGGGGTTTGTTTGTGATGGTGTGATGGTGGTGTTGATGGTGGTGGTGGGTGGGTGTGGTGTGCTATTTTGCCTCTCCTCTCAGATGTGGTGTATGGCCTTCTGTTCTGGAAAGATGCAAAGGATTGTGGTGAGTGGAGGGGGTGGCTTTGTACTCAGCTGTGTGGGTGTGTCCAATTGGATTGTGGTTGTCAGGTGTGTTGTGGGTGTGGTTCTGTAGTTTTGTATATTTGTTAGAGTAATTTAGGTATCTGTGTGTGTGTGTGTTGTATATTTTGGGGGCAGGGCTACTTTGTTTATGCAGTATTTGGCATCACTGCGGTGCTTTCACATCGACCGCCATGTATTTCATGTTCGTCCGCTGCGGTGGCTTTGCTGCTGCTTGTCCGCCATTTCTCCCATTCACTCCTGGCTGCGACCGCGGCGGTCGGTGTCGGCGGTCCCGCCCGCGACACCCTCGGGGATATCGTAATTTCCCGTGCGGTGTCTCCGCTTTCCCTGTGGACGGTTTTGTCTTTTCCGCTGCTTTTCCGACCGCCGCGGTCGGAGTTTTGGCATCACCGCACACGTCGGGCGGTTTCATTTTCACCGCGACCGCCGCGGTCGGTCTGTAGTGGCGGTCGATCCTAATTTGACCGCCGGTTTAACCGCCTCCATGGCGGACGGTTGTTTTCTGCCTCCATGGCGGGCGGGGTGGTTTTCCGCCCGCTATCCTAATAGGCCCCCAAGTATTTAAACTTACAGTACTTATAAAATAACCAAGATACGGTGCCCCAAGTTCTTTATGTACTATATATGTAGGGGTGGAGTTTGTTACAGCAAGCAATCTTCGTAAGAACTTAGGGGCATATTATCAAGGGATCTATCTCCGCTTTTTTGGCTTTAAAAGCCAAGAAAGCAGAGATAAAATTATCTCCCTATCAGCAACAGGGTGCTAACACGCAAATTCACTTGTTGGCACCCTTTTTCTCTACACTTCCCCTTGCATCTCTAATGAGATGCAAAGGGGGCGTTCCAGAGAAAAATAATAGGAGAAATGTTGTTAAGCGACATTTCTCCTGTTATCAAGGAGTTCGCTAACCCTGTTAGTGATAAAAAAAAGCAGCGCTAACCGCGGTTAGCACTGCTTTTTTTACACCTGGTATTTTCCTCACTTAGCCATGATATCCTATGGAAGGTGGATATCATGGCTAAGTTTGTGAGCCCCTATTATCAAGCTAACGCCAAACTTCGAGAGATTATCGTTGGTTTTCCAGCGATAATCTCTCATTTGGCAGTTAGCGCGAGGATTTTTATCACTTCTGAGATAAACCTTGCTAATAGCAAGTTATCTCTGCGATAATTTCCGCCGATGCTTAGCGTTAAAAAATTCGTTGCTAAGCATCGTTAGCGATAAATATCGCTAATCGTTGGTAATATGCCCCTTATTTTCTTGGGTTTGGAGGGATGAACAATTGCCGCCCCCCAAAGTGCTGCTCCGTAACAAGTTACATTTACACATTTACTACTATATAAGACTGCCTGTGTCGACCTTATAAGTTTTAATTTGCATTGTTCAATCTGGGTTCTCCAGTGTCCTTGTGCGTTGTAAACTAACCGCAGATATACAAATGAATTTGTTTCTTTAATAGGAACATTATTTACATGGTGAATCTTTGTTTTTGATTTCCCTTGTCCACACACCATCAAAAAGGTTTTATTAAAGTTTAATGCAAGGTCCCTGTCCTGCATAAATTCAGCACATTTTTCTATCAGGGACTGTAATCCATTTGCAGTTCTTGATAAAAAAAAAACTGCGTCATCCACATAGAGTAAAATTGGAACAGAGCATTTACCTACTCTTGGGGTGTCAGCATTTGTATTTTCTAACTCTGCATCCACTCCGTTTACATATGAGGAAAATAAAAGGGGGGCAAGGACACAGCCCTGTCTAATTCCCCGAGTTACCCTAAAACTTGATGTGCGCTCTCCTGCAACCCCGTAATGCACTCTAGTACTCAGACGACTATACAATTGTGAACGATAATTCACAATGTCATTTGGTGCCCCCATGTTAATCAATGTTTCCCATAATTTAGAGTGATTTACTAGGTCAAAGGCACATGTGAGGTGATGTAAGTGACCCTTTTTCGCAATTAGTCAATTTGCTGCTGTTTTCTTTGTTTTCTGGATTTCCTGTGAAATGGAGATTCAACCTCATAGATCGATTCTCCAAGTCCTTACGCTTAGCCTTGAGCATTTCCATTTGCTTTTCATATTTCTGTATAGAGACCTGCTGTCAAATTTCTGCATCCTAAAGATCAGAGACCTGATGCACCACAATTTCCACACGTTCTACAAACAGATTAATTACTGTCCCAAACCTTATAATTGATTTGTGATGCTAATTTTTGGCTGGCGAAACAACTGCTTGATTTCCTATAGTTTGTACAGATTTCTTCCAAGCACATGCATAATTGGTGGACTTCAACTGCAGGCTCCACAATTTGGAGCTTTGTGTGACACATCTGCAGTTTTTCAGCAAGCAGGTACTTTATGAGGGCTTAGATATTAAGGTGGCACAACAATCAATACAGGATTTAAGCATTAAGAAATTAACAGATTAGTGTAATGCCAGGTTATTTTTGGTGTGACCATGAAGTAGGTGGGGAGGTAGAGGAGACACAAGTTTGGCTGAATCCTGATGGAGGACATAAAGTGTAGGTTAAATGAAGTAGGAAAAATGCACATGGAGTCTTTACTCTTTCACACAATGCACATTATCAGATATTTTGCACTTTCATTTTATTTCATAATTTACTGTGACGCGCAGTGTATTTTTTAGGTAGGTTCTACTTCTATTTTCTTTTTTTTTTTAACATAGGATGAAATTGAAAGGCTCTAGGCTAAGAACGAATCTGGAATATAGCATAATAGCATTCTGTATGTTTCAGCAATACAGTATTAAAATTGAAGGAATTATTTGATATGAATAATTTAAAAGTGTTTTCACTCGATGAAAACAGTTTGAATAATGGCTTTAAATTCATGGAGGTTGAGTACTGCTGATGTTTTACAATCCAGCAACAATTTTCTTTTAAGGATTCATATCCTGAAAAGCAGGCAGCAGAATGTTCCCATGCTTAAATACTGGGCAGAGATCACATTTTGTTAGGCTTGTGTATAATCGTCATTATGCTGGTATAACCTTGCATAATTTTGGTATTTTTATGTTACCCTTGTTGCGCAAAGTTCACAAAATTATGCTAATATGACAAGTCAGGAAATTAAAAATTTACAGCTGACATGCCATAGGTGGTAAAATTCACTATGAACAATGAGAACAACAAAACTTGAGCAACATTTGTTTGGGATGCTTTTGTTCTTTTTTCAGCGCAAAACGTATTCTAGCGTCCACAGTGAACACGAGTTTGCATTTCACACTAAAATACAGTCCAAAATACCAGTTTCCCATTTTATTTAAATAAGTGTAATTTCACAAAATTCGGCTGAAATGTTGCTAAATTACATAAAAGTAAATTATACAAATTTTGCACATCCCTATTTTTTTCTTTTTCAAATGCCACCCATCGAAGGTTCACAATATATTTTTCAAAGACTTCAGATTTGAAAATATACAACTGTTTGGATGATAAAGAAGGGTACTGCTTACAGGTTAATTGCATTATTTTGATTTAGCAACCGACTCTGGCAAATTTTCACACACTTTTAGAAGATAAACCTTCTTTTTTATTTTTTTTTCATTAATGTACTGAATGGGAAAATAATCAGGGGAGGGGATTTCAGTCTAATACAGAACCCAATAGTAGATGGACTTTATTGTTTCTATGACTAAAAGGTTAATCTGGTATCATAGGTCTTGAAGTGCTTTTGTCTTGGCAACTAATGTCTTCTAGGAGATAAGCTCATCTAAAATCAGACAGCTTTCCTTCTGATTATAGGCAGCTTTTGAAATATGGTCACAATAGTATTTGGATTTCAGCAATTGAAGTTTGATTTTATATTTTTTATGCTCTTCACTGTGTAAAGTGTTGAACTTTGATGGTATAGATCTACTATTCTCACTCCAATTTAATCAACATTTGGAAAGTGTTAGACTTTAAACCATGTAGATTTACTTGTATCCCTCTAGCATAGGCCATATTAGGGAAAGCATTGGACTTTGAGGGAATAGATGTACTATTGACCCTCTTGTTTAAGCCACACTTGGGAAAGTGTTGGACTATGAGGGGTGTAAATATACTATGCAAACTCCAGTTTAAGCCACTTTGGGGTAAATGTTGACCTTGAGGTATATAGATTTACTAAAACCATTCAATATCAGCCACATTGGAGAAAGTGCTAGACTCTGAGTGGTGTAGAAGAGTAACTCATTTGATGGCAGCATGGAAAAAGCTTCATTAAGCATTACAGCTTTGTTTGCAATTGCAAAGAATGATACCGTATGTTGGCCGGTAGAATGCATGTCATGACTGTCATTGCCACAGGGTTGGAAACCCTACCTAAAAATGACTGACATTGACCACCTTGGATGGCACATTGGTCCAATTCTAACAGTTAACCAGGGAGACAAGGGTCATGATGTTTGAAGACATCACCTAGAGGATGTTCCTCTAGCCCTGGTTAAGCTTCAGTGCCATGAGGAGAGGGATGGGAAGTGTTGTTCCAACTGGTGGGAATTTGCCAGTCCCTACCAGTACCTGTTTGACAGGAAGAAAGCTACCTCTTTAAAGCTACCTGTCCTGGTCACTACTTTCTCTGAACGCCAGAATCATGGGAGCCCCATTCCCCACTGAGGGGAAAAGCAGCTCCTAGGCAGGGTCACTTCCGATTGGGAACAGCCAGAAAAAGATGAGCACACAGATGTGCTGTCTGAAGGGAACTCCGAGGATCTGGAAACTCCTGTTGGTTTGAACTGCGACAACCAGTCGGCATTTGTGGGGGCCAGAAGAAAGAACCAGTAGTGGCCCAGCTCTAGGTAAGGTAAGCTGAAATCTAAGAGTGCTCAGCATGGGTTTCACATGTCTAAGTACAAAGTGCACTGGGAGAATTACTTTATTAATAGTGAGCCAATTGAACTGTCTCTGAAAAAACCCCACCATAGATTGACAGTTTTTAGCAGCTATCAATCTGAGATTCTCACATTAGGCACAAGATAACCAGGCCACAACCCGGAACAGGGTAAAACTAGGGCCTTTGCTTTGTTCATCACCCAGAAACATAGTTCATTTGGGCTTGTAATACGTGTCAGCTGTTGGGGAAAAGCAGGACGGAAGTCTAATGTTCTATTAGTTCTCCTCCCTGTGAATGGGGTGCCCTTCCAGTTGGTAGAATTGGATATCGTTCATCCCTGGATCTCCCCAGTATCAATGGCATTTATTTTATATTGGAAGCTGTTGGTTCCATAACAAAATTCCAGGAGGTTATGGTCTTGTGTTTTATCACCAAACAATTAGTGACGTTAGATCTGAAGCATGTGTACTGTAGTAGTTGAATTCCAAGAGGTCATTTCAGACTAGGACACTAAGTTTATTTGTGAACAGAAGAAACACCCTAGCATTAGTTATCATTAATAAACCAATGGGCTCTGTGAAAGGTTAACTGGGACCTTGAAGACAAATCTGGGGCCTTCTTTAAAAAGCAGGGCAAGGCAGTGGGAGAAGTATTTATCCTACTGCTCTCTGATTTTTGCACAATGCCATATGATTCTCCTGGGTTCATTCACTTTTAATTCCTGTACAGCTGTTTGATGAAGAGGTATCTCCAGTAAAGCATGGCTGACTGTGAAGTATTGTACCAAAAATCAGAACCAAACTATTCTGACCGAAATACATTGTCCTAAATATAAAAAAGATTGCCCCTTAGGAGTTAATAATAGAAAAGCTAGACACAATGGAGAAATAGTTCTGTGAAAGCTATTTAGGATACAACATTTCTGTCAAATTATATTTTTCCTAAGAGTATGTTAACATACAACCAGCTGAGGGTATAAGCATAAAGGCAAGATTTAGGAGTCGTCACCTATGTCTTTGACCATACTGAAGCACCATAAAGATTTCAAGTCCTTGGTAATAGGACGCTTGCAGAGGTTCACCAGAAGCAGAACTTTTGATATGACCGCCATGAACATAGCGATACCAAAGGGGATGATGGACGGAGCGTATGAGAAAATCAAACACTCACCCCCAGTCAACTGATCTGGGTTTAATCCATGCCAGCTTCTATGCGGAGAGACAGGAGGTTTTGTTGCAGGATAACATGCAAACTGCTTTGACTGGGCCACACAAAGTGATGGAAAAAGTATCATTTGAGCATGATAAAGGTGACTTGAGGAGACCCTGTGTGTCCACTGTCAAGAAGCCCAGATGAGGAGGTTGAACAGTAACTTGACCTCCTGGAAAGCTGCTGACAGAGTTCCAAAACTGAGTCTGTAAAGATTCAAGGATCTCACCATGCCCCAATTGGAGGGAGTCGCAGCAGGTGCTCCACATATTCAAAGACACTTTGTCTAGCCAGAGTGACATAGTGAAGGGCACTGATGACAATGCTGACAGTGGTGGTGTCATACCACTACATTCTCATCCTTACCAAGTATCAGCTCGATCTCTCATGGACATGAAGCACACCTGGATACCCTCACTGGTGACATGCAGTGCTCTACAAATCTACTGATTGCTTGATTGCCTGAAGCAGGAGATAGAGGATAATTTGGCCTGTGGGTTATCATGAAGTCCAGCACTGACTGGGCAAATCCAGTTCTACTTCCCAAGGCAGATGGGACTACCAAGTTTTGAACAGACTGAAACAATTCACCAAGGCCAATGCCTGTCCCTTGCCAAAGGTGAATAATTTAATAGAGTCTCTGTGACTATCCTAGATGATCTTTATAATGAACTTGACTGAGGTGGAAGGTTAAGCTCACTAATCAACACTGGTCATGTACACTTTCACTTATCTTCTGGAACTGTTTGTGTACACTGCCATGATGTTTGGTATGAAAAAATCCCCTAGAAGTTTCCAGAGCCTCAATATCCATGTGCTATCTAATCTGGAGCCCTTGCCTATATAAATTGTGTTGTTTGTCTCAGCCATTATGGACAATCCTATTTTTCAGCATATCCAAACTATATTCAACATAATCAGTGCAGCAGTACTGGAGAAGGTGAAATACCTTGGCCATGTAGTGGGTCGGCCTATCTGTAGACAATATAAACAAAGGTGGAAGCGTTGCAGTGCCTCACACTGGGTAAGAGGTTAGGACTTTTTGGGGAATAACAAGCTTCATTAGAGGGTTCATCCCATATTTATGCTCTGTAGCAGCACATCTGGCAGGGCTGCTGGAGGAGAAAATGTCCTAGATGGTAAAGCGGAACTTGGCTTGTCAAGATAAAGTTAATTGGGGCTATCATGGGAACTCTCTTTTGGACTTCTAGCCTCTCAACCCCAATACAAGAAGGTCATTTATTATTATCTAGACTGATGCATCTGATATGGGCATTGGGGCAGTCATTAGCCAGTAAGAGAAGACGGACAGGAAGAGTGAATTGTGTAGCTGTCCTGTAAGCGACTGCTCAGGAAAGAAGCTTGCTCAGTGTCTGAAGCTGACCATGATGATGGACTTGACGAAGCTGCAGCCCTATTAATGTGTTCAGACTGACACCAGCTCACTGACATGGATAGACTCATTATTCATGAGAGGCCAATTATGCTGTAAGGGCATAAGTTTACTTTAGAACACTGCCCGGGCAGCAGGTATGCCAATGCTAAGGAGTCTGTCACACAGTTCACGGGGTTGCTGGTAGGAGCTCAAGCCCATAAGGGCCTCACCTTTGCCCAATTCCAATCTGGGGGGGGGGTGTCCGGTCACATTCTATGTGTCTGGAGTTCTGTCCTTAAAGTACTTTACTCTCTGTTTGCTGTCCACTAGAAAATGTCAATGGGCTATATTTAGAGGTTAGAGGACAGGATACTCCATCACAAATGTGACGAATATCCCCTATGCAGTATTACAGATCCCGTAGGAAATAATGCACTTGTAATACCGGCAACAGGATATCCATCATGTTTGTGATGGAGTATCTCATCTTCTGAACTCTAAATCAGGCCCTATGTCCATTTCTAACTATGTGTGAAATGTTTACAGGCCTAGGAAAGGACAGCATGTCTCCTTTAAACTAAATGTAAGGTTTGGACAAATGAGAGAGACTCAGGCTTTGTGATGAAGGGATGTCTAGAGTTATTTGGGCTTGTTTTGTATCTTGTACCACTTCTCCATTTTGGGTTTAGCAAAACCTGTTCTCCACTGAGGTAACAAAATGGAGGTCAGGTAAGAGACGGACGGGTAGGAACTTTCTGTCATACACATTTGTAGGGAGGGGACCCACCACTATGTCCACACTAGAGTAAGCTTGCCTAATGAGAGTTTAGGATGTCACCCCCTGTGAGTCTCACTTCTTAGCCCATCAATACTCCATGGTGTTATGGTGAACAAACTCACTCAATGGTATATCTTGCTTTGCAAGGCATGTAAGACTCTCTTGGTCTTCCAGTATTTTATTGAAGAAGGGACAATGTTGTCTGTGCTTCCTCGCAGTACAATTCCCTGGCTGTATTGCATACCCTATGTGCTCTGCGTGGTAGGAAAGCTAGCTTGGGGCCTGTAAACCATGCCCGTCTTTATATTCCCATGTATGCAATCTGATTCATTATTCACAATTATATGTCTTGTGATTGGTGTTGGAGCTTGAAATATAGAGTATATTTTTGGGGAACCGAAATGTCTGCCCTATTGCCTGTGTTTATTCCTTGTTGGTTGACTTATGATTTTGCAGAGTATAAAGGAAACTTTCTTAGAGATTGGTTGTCCCATGACCTCAAGTACATTTTATGTAGCACAGACATCCGTCACTCTAGGCATCTGGCTCAAACGTAAGGTTCTTTTGAACATCACTGTACATGTTCACTAATATACAGCTTTGGTATGCTTATGTGTCCTACCCATCACCAAATATGTGGTGCAACCTAACCAGTTAGTCTGTCATTACCCGCGGACCAGAGCAGATATTACTTCAGTGTGTTCTCTGAACACAACCCTATTAAAACGCATTTAGCATTTGGAAAATAAGCATATTCATATTAACAGGACACTCTTTCATTTCCATGACTGTAATTTGTTTATATAAGAAACACAATAAAATATTGGGCTAAATGTTTGTAATAAAAATGATGTAATCCTAAAATGTTTCTTTATTCACTTAGGCAATTTGAATCAGTCCCTGAAAAAGTGAATACTAGGCACTTTTTAGACTGTGAGCCAGACGATGGAAATGACTCACTTCAGGAAGGTGGGGATAATTACATACTTATCTTATGGTTGGCCAACCTCAAAGGATTCTGCATGGCCTCGCCTCTGTTGTATTAGTGAGTGAAGGAAATTCTGTGTCTAGTCCATACTTCAAAACGGAGTCATGTGCGTTCTCTTGTAATCTTTAGTGTGTGCAAAATATTCTGTTTTGTAAGACGTGGAAAAAAGGAGACTGGAGTCCTAAATAGATGTTTAAACTGTTGAAGGTTGCCGCAAGAAGATTTAACTAAAGGGAAATAACATCAGAAGCCACTTGCCCGCTTTTCTGGAAGAAAATGCGTTTATCCAACGCCACTAAAGTTGCAAACTCAGAAAAGTTTAAAGTTGTTTTTGAATTCTGGTTTGCACACCACAGCATCTGTTCAGTAGATTGGAATATAAGCCTGAAACAGATAAAGATTTGCAATGCAAATATAGAAATGATGCAGTTTACGGAAAACTTCCTTTAGGACCAAGCCGGAATCATGATGTGCCTTCACAGTGGCGGCAACAGAACTAAAGCGTCTTTAGCCCACATTCGTTCAGCACGCAAGTCATTACAATAAATTGCTTCAGGGGGCTCATTGGTGAAATTGCGTTTGATTTAAAGTCCAACACCTTCCATACTGTTGTGCAGAGTGGAGTTGGAATAAAACTATTCCAAAATCCTGCGCCCCCCTAAGGCAAGTCGTTATAATGACTTGCGTGCTGAACGAATGTGTGCTAAAGAAGCCTGTGTTCAACACGTGGAATTCCTTCAGACACTTGCAGTTTACTGATGCTCACTGAATTTTGGGGCATATTATCAAGGGGCTTTATCTCCGCTTTTTTGGCTTTAAAAGCCAAGAAAGCGGAGATAAAATTATCTCCCTATTACCAAGCTGTCGCTAACACCAGTTAGCGACAGCTAATAGGAGAAAGTGACCATCTTGGGCCCCGCTTTGCATGTCAGTGATATTTATCACTCATGACATGCAAAGTGGGCGTGCCAAGATGTTAGCGACTGAAAACAGTCGCTAACATCGCTATCTCCTATTACCAACTTTTGGAGATATTTTCGCTAAGCGCGAATATCTCCAAAAGCTAACACTTGCCCAGGAGCAGTTCTTAGCCATGTTATCCAATGGGAGGTGGATAACATGTCTAAGAGCATTTGCTCGATAATGCATGAATATCGCTGACTTTTCAGCGATATTCATGCATTGCGGCCGTTTTTTATCGCATTTGCGATAAACCTTGCTAATAGCAAGGTTTATCAGCGATAAAAATCGCCGATTTGCGGCGATAATTTTTGTCTCTAAATAAGTTAGAGACAAACATTATCTCTATTGCCCCTATGTCTGTTATTTCCTCTCATTAAAGGGAGACAGACCTACCAAAGAAATGGACTAGTGTGGGGGATCATAACCTTTTGACTTCTGTGGATCCCCTCTTAATTATTTCCGGAATCTGGGGGGACCCCCTCAATCATTATTTGAAACTGAGGACCCACCCCCTCTATTGAGTCTTAACTGGAAGGAGAGGAACAAGGACTAAGCAATATTGATGTCTTGAACCTCATAACAATACACAAATGTGCAGATGCACACATTCATCAAACAACAACACCAATTATGAAATATTTTTTATTAAATTCAAAAACTAAACCAACGAATGGGCTCTGTGAAAGTTCAACTGGAGCTTTGAAGACAAATCCAGGGTCTTCTTTAAAAAGCAAAATTGAAACTTTAATTTTAATAGCAAGGCTGAAGCTTTTCAAAATTTAAATCAAGCCATCCAATGTCCATATTATCCCCTGTTTGATGCACTTGCACTGGCCCCATGAATCAATCTGAGGATACAAAATTAGGGCCTTCTTCACTAAAATAAACGTAGATGTTTGTGCAAATTTATGATTGTTTGCTGTTTATTTTATGAGTAGTACCTTTATGACTGCAGAGTGTACATACATAAAAAGATAGGCTAGTCCTATATTTTTATGTGTGGGGACTCGAGGAGTCTTAAAGATACGATTGTTAAAATACATTTGTGACTGGCAAACAATCGTAAACTTACACAAAAGTGTACGTTGAGTAAGGCCTTTAATATTTTGCCTCAATTTTCTAATTCCTTCACATTTAGGGAATGTTTTAAAATGTAGTCACAGACCCCCTGAGTAGGCATCATGGACCCCAGGGGTTTCCGTACCACAGGCTAAGAGTGCTGGAATAGAGGCACTCTCTGCATTAGAAGCTAAGTTGCAAGGTGTAAATGTAACCAGTTGTCTCAACTCTACTCTTGGGGGTTGTTTAGAAACCCCAGCCATTGCTTTTGTGCTGTTCTGATGGCATTGCTGGAAAGCAGATATTTTATTTCAGTAATGATGAAAATATTTCAAGTATATTTATTAACTTTGTTATTAACCTACAATATTAAGCTTACAAATCATCATGAGAGCAAATCACAATCTACACACACAGTTAAAGACAAAATGTAAACGTTTTAAAACATCTGCAATAGTTTCTAATAAGATAAAAGAAAAATTCAGTATTGGTAATCAAAGCTATAGCTTCATTGAAATTCATAACATTAGGGTGCAGAAATAGCAGCCACAGGAAAGTGTGATTTAGTTAATACACCTTGCGGTAAACAAACAGTGCATGGACAAATGATTTAATAAAACTGTTGGACAATAGACATAAACATTCTTTATGCAGCTCATATGTAGGATATCATCCCAGCGGTTCAATTTGGAATGCCTCATTCTATTTTATCTTCTACTATCAGACAATTTCATGGGTCCCACTTGCACTTCAGATACCAAACACAGGGGCTGATTACAATGGTAGTGAAGCCGCCACCGTCAGGCTGCTGGTGGCGGGTTCACCGCCATTTTAAAGCCAATTACCTCCCACCAGATTAGGATGGTGTGTCTGGCGGGCGGAAAGCCCGTCCGCCATGGGTCCGACCACACCGCATCCATAGAATGGTGGCGGTGCCTAAAAGGCACTGTCTGCCAGATCAGGATGCTGGATCCCCGCCCGCCTTTCCATGGCGGTTGAAGCTGGCGGGGATGTACTTTGGGGGCTGATTGCATGCCCGCTTTGTGCAGGGGAAGTTGGTGTGTGCACTTGAGGGGCATCTATGGTGCCCACCTACATTTTGCTGCACGTAATGCAGGGAAATGTAAACAGTGCTTTTTTCAACATTGCCGTGGGTGCTGCAGCAAGCAGTACCCACCATAATGTTAAACTTGCCGTTTGCGGCCGCCGTGGTGGTAGTCCCATCCTAATTTAATTTGCGGGACTGCTGCCTTATAGGCGGGTGGTCCCCGTCTCCGGGACGATGGCGGACGGACTGAAGTCCGTCTCCCATCATAATGACCCCCACAATCCCTGGTTATGACTATAAGAGCTGTTTATCGCACCTAATAAGTAATTATACCATGGGGTATGTTATTTATTGGGTACAATAAATTACACCTATTACAAGTTTCTAGGAAATAATATGAGGGTTTTGGTTTTAAATGCAACAAAATCTGCATGCTACAGTAATTACCTTACACATTCCCCTGTTTGACCTGTCAAAATTTTACAAAGAGTGAAGTTTTTACCGCATCCAATAATATTGTATACAATTCAAAATTGTGACCTGTGCATAAACAGAGGTTTATGCACAGGTTGGAAAACACCAACGCACTAGCAATCAAGCTTAATGCATGACAAGGTGGTTAGCACAATATGCATCAGTATCTGTCATGTAAATTTGAACAACATTCTTAACAATGTCTGTGTTTTGTACCTACTGGTTTACCCTGTCAGCAACTACACCCAATGCAGTTGCCCAGTATAAAGATGCTTATTTTTTTAGGTGAAACTGAAGCCCATTGATTGGTAACTAGGCTCACACCTAAAACCTGTTTGAGAATCGAATCTGAAGTGATCATTAAAGGATGTGAAATCTCTCACTACAGAGCATGGGTAGTTGCAAATCTGTGAGCTGAAAGTAAGCCTATTATGATGTGGGGTCGATCTCCTCTCACAGGCTGTCCGTAGCAGTCAATCCGACAATTTGACTCAACTGTCTGACCTCCACATTATGATGCATTCAATCAGACTGTGTGGCCTGGGGGAAAGACTACACCTCCAATAGGATCGGAGATTCCATTGGGGTGTTGGTTGGACAGATAATCCCCTAAAGGAGGCAATGCCTGCTCAGGCACCACGATCAGGATTATGATGTCTGTTTCGACAGCCTATCCATGTCAGCCTTTCTGGCACAAGGCTTGGGGGGACCTGTGGTGCCCACAAACATATATGTATTGTGTGGCAGGCAGCCCATGGTGCCTGCCACATGGTGTATGGATGTTTTAAAAGTGTATTTTTTGTATTGCAGCTTGTGCTGCAGCGCGCAGCACAAGCCACAATAGAAAAATTACACTTTTAGACTGCTGTGAAGGTTGGTGCATCGTAATTATGGAAGCGGGTCCACCGACTCCTTGTCAGGCGGTCCTGTTTCCACTATGATGTCGGTTAGATGCTCATCTGTCTGACATTTTAATGGGCTCCAATATTCTTTTTAACTCAGTAGTGACTTATTGAGTCATATTACCTCTCTCCTTGGGTCTGATTCACAAGGGGCAATCTTAAATATTGGTCATTTGACCCAGCAGAATTAGTCCTTCTTTGCTGCAAATTTTTGACTTCGGGGATTCACAAACAATCTCAGACGCCCTAAAGGAAATCTAAGCCATTTGTAGCTATCCTGATGTAACTCAATGCATAAAATATGTACATGTGGATTTATCACCATGTTGAAAATTTACAATTGTAAATATTGTGTTCTTACATAGTTAACATTTTAGCGCTTCACAGAAATGATGTGAGCCTAACATTATAGCTCATCCTATACATTTCTCTTGAACCCGAGAACTTTGGATCTGCCCAGAGGCGATAACTCACTGAAGTCTCAATGGCACTATTCTTGTCTGTTCCATAGTAAGGGTCAGTCCGGAGAATGCTCAGACATGCAAGTGTACCTACAGGGTCATTTTTAAGGGGGCCGCCAATTTGGTTCTGATAAATCAAGAGCTAAAAATCGCTCTTATACACAAATCTGGTGTAGGAAAATGTAAATGAAATCTAGTAATAATTACTAACACATTAGCAGAGGTGAATGGTAAAACTGAGATTGCAATGAAAATACCCGTCTTACAAAAACACCCCTCGAATCCTGCATTATTTCTGCGGTATTCAGAAAAATATACTCAGCCCTACTCCCTTCTATATTGTTTGCTGTAAGAGCAGCAATCTCATTTTGTTCCAGTCTAAGGGCCAGATTTATATACTGGCAGACGGACTATTGTTCATCCAGGGTGATAGAATAAATTACTCTGCCGCCCTGGTGGAGGGACTGCCCGCCAGATTTGTAAACGACTTCCAAGCAGGCAATCATTTATGAAGCACCAGTAGAAAAACCTGTCAGGACAGTTCCTGTCAGTGTATTTCGCAGCTTAGTGTAGTACTCCTTCAACATGAGAGAGCTATGTACCAAACAGTTTTTTTAATATTTTTTTTTCAAAACAAGAAATGCCAAAAGAGGATTTTCTTTTTGAAAATAAAAAAAGACAGTTCTCCCCTCACCTTGGGAGTCCTCTCCAATGCTGAGCGGATCATTTAACAGTTTTCACTACACCTTACCATCAACGCTTTCTGTCCGTGATTGTCAGTGAAAACTGACCTCTATTTCTGCCCATCTAAATTTGATGGGAGGAATAACAGGTCTTCCTCTGAACTTCGTTGGGCTGTTGGAGCGATTTAATCTTGACAGCAATGGAATATTCTCCGCAGTGATTGATCCTAAACTCAGCCTGCCTATCAATTTGGCGGGTAGACCATTATTTTGATGATATGTACACTCTATCCCCATTGTGATGGATTATACATACCACCAAGATATATATGAGTCCCAAGTGAGTGGGATGAGCAATATGCAAAGAAAGAAGCTAAAGTTCCTAAAACACAATCTTGGATTTTCATGGAACCCTGCAACAGACAATATTTTTATATGAAATATCCTGTCCCTGCCTCCCATTTAATAAGGATTATTTCACTCCAATTCCCACGAGGAAAATCTTTGTGCTCCTAACGCTGACATTGAGGAGAATTACCTTCAATCCACAACTTCCAATTTAATAGGTGTTCCACTGCTCCTGCAAAGCAGCCTTTCTGCACATGCTCACAATGTCAGAATGTCTCCTGCATTTTTAAATATGTAAGATCAACCATACTGGCCGATTTTTTAGGGCTAATAAATAAACTGCATAATGCTAAAATTCAATATATCCCACCTATTTCTGTGAATCTGAATACACAAAAGAGTGTCCTTGCAAATTGCTGTTTTTACACACATAAGTGGAACCTGGACGTACAGAAAGTTTTGTTAATTTTGTCAGATTTGCAAATATTCCTAATGTTTGAAAACCAATGCAATCCTAACTGTGTGATTTTGAGAATAACAGTGACTGAAGGCTAAAGAATAACATTTTGAGAATATCGATGGTGAATGTTAAGAATTACAGTCGTCAATCTCGCGTAGGGGTGAGCTTTATATTGATACTCCTAATACAATATAATAGGGCCACTCCTGTAAGTTGTGTCTAAAAATTTCAATACATATGACTCAGTAGAAAGGATGTGCCTGGCGCCAAAAAAGCTAAAAAATGTTAACTAGATTTCTTTTCGGATGTAACTCCATATTTCAGCCCATTCCACCGAAAAACAAGAAGGAGCCTATTTATGAAAAC
Organism: Lissotriton helveticus; assembly: GCF_964261635.1. Lineage (NCBI taxonomy): Eukaryota > Metazoa > Chordata > Amphibia > Caudata > Salamandridae > Lissotriton > Lissotriton helveticus. The sequence goes on from NC_136067.1 coordinate 1,537,153,408, forward strand.
ACCTACTGCGAATGTCAGAGTAGCATGTGTTTCCATTATAACAGACATGCGTTACATCAATAAATTCACATATGGTGAACTATTAATTTTACTTGTGTAATTAATGAGGTTCCCATTCTTGGTAACACCTAGACACAAAGAGAGGCCAATAAAAAAAAAAATGGTAGCGTAATCATATTTGAGAAAAATTACAGTACTTTGTAAAGTATATCACAATGATATTCTAAATATTGAACATGATATATATTCCTGCGATGTACTTTTACTTGATTTAATATGTTTATAACTATAAATACCAATTACATTTTAATGTTAAAAAAGCATAACAAGTTATGAACACAAAGGCATAACCGCCACAACTTCTTTAAAACTTACAAGGGCATACATCAACAAAATAAGGGGGAGTGTTAGTAAGGATTCATAGTGATTAAGTATCGGGCGTAAAGCTGCAAAATGTATGTGCAAATCGTAAAGACCTTAGTTTATTTTCCTCTGACATTCCGTTCGCTTGTCATGTGATCGTTGAATGTGTATTATTAAGAGACTTGTGGTTCTAATTATATGAAAACTGTTTTGCTTAAAAGTGGTTTGTCAGCATACGAGCATCTAAAAGTTTTTAGGACCCCACTGCAATGATCTACCAAAGATACACTTCAGTTAGTTAGAAATGCGTCATTACCATCCTACGTCTTTTTTTAAATAAAAAGGGCAGCATAACTGTGAACTAGTTTTCACCGCGAAAAGTCCCTATAAAAGGAACTTTGGCGCCCAGAGTGTGAACATTGTCCAGTAAACGGCTGCTGAGCAGCACCTGCCGTTATGCGCCTTCTTCCAAGAATGAAGGTCGATGATTAATGCTTCTTCACTGGCCCTGAGGGTCGTTGCGGGTGTTCTTTTCGTTATTTCCCGACAAAAGTCTTGTGCCTGTTTTTCGCACATTTGCAGCAGGTGGCAGTGTTGCGGTGGCACTCTGGTTCAAGCCTGCTTGATTGGAGAAAACTGCCTTTTGTAACATGAGGTGTACATTGCAGTCGAGCTGTATGTATCTCGGTTAAAATTGGGAATCAGCAAAATCATTTATGAAAATCAGTTACACACAACACAGTGTGCCTTATATGTTATCTTGGATTTCAGATTGTCTAAACTGACCCCTAATAAATAATAACAACATAGGACAAAATAAATAGTTATAGTTTAAATAATAAGCTCATTATAGTCTTTTTTTTATATAGTACTTGTAACCACAATTGTGTTGTTTCCTTGGGATGTATAAATAACATCTAGTCAGGCATTTTTTTTTTCTCATCTGTATTGCATTCTTTATTCTACCAGCCTTGGAAAAACGTAGAGTGTTGAAAAAATGCAAGTATTTAGAGACCTGGGCAGCAGCATGATTGCTGAAAATTCAAATATTGTGCACCACAATCTTTGTTTCCTGTATGAGCTTTGCTATGGCAAGCAGTCCTTAATTTGTGCAGGTGGTGCCAGTTGGTGGGCATTGGATACATTTTAGGGATTGGGACTTTTTTAATCAGAATTTGGCTCAAATAAGAGAAAGAAAAGAAGAAGGAAGACAAAGGTAGAAAACCAGTCACAAAGGGGAAAATTGTGATGAAAGAGAACCTGCAGGAATAAGGTAAAGGAACAGGAAGCTTATGTTGGTGGAAGAAAGAGGCATGAGGTGGAATTAAGATTAGGCAGCCCTGGTATTCAGCAATACGCCATTCTGAAGCCCTGGCGGTGAGCTCCTAAAACCTTTTGCCTGCTGTGGTTTTTCCTTTCTTTTCTCCTCTTCTCTTCTTTTTTTAATAAAAGAATCACTGGCAACAAGCAGAAAAAAGGATTACTCGATGTTTCATGAAAATGTTTAAAAAGCCAATATTTATTTTATATTTCTTCATTTATTTTGAATAAAAGTTAACTGAGTAATTTATATTAAGGTATGATGAATTATTGTGAATTATTTTAACGACTAGACTTTAAATGTGTCCTATAACGTTCAGAGAATTCACTTGCAATGGTTCTAAAAGCTATTCTCAACAAGCACACCATTTTTTCACTTTCTTTATAGAGACTTTCCAGCAGCCGCAGTCGGTAGGGGAGTACCTGCCGGGGCGATGAGGTGGGGAGGGGGAGGGGCAAGGTGGGGGTAAGTAATGTATGGATAATGGAGGTTTGCAGGTGAGCAAACATTTAAATAAATCAAACGAATTTCGTTGGGCGCACTGCATCCCCAAATGCAATGCAGTGCGCGCAACGAAATTCATTTGATTTATTTAAATGTTTACTTACCTGGAAACCTCCATTATCCATACATTACTAACCCCCACCCTGCCCCTCCCCCTCCCCACGTCACCGCCCCAGCAGGTACTCCCCTACCGACCGCGGCTGCTTTCCAGTCAAGTTATTTAATAGTCCATACAATTTAATAGTCCAAACAATATCAATAGCAGAGTAGATTTTTGCCTACCCATCAGCAACCAGTGTGTTCGCCAACAAAAAGATTTACATATTTTCTTTCATTATGGACACTTTCTTATTGCGCTGGTGTCTTTACACCTTATGGAAATAAAAAAAAATGAGACAATGAAGGTAAGCAATGATAAACAATGGCAAGCACAGCACATTGAACTGTTTTTCCCCCAAAGAAAGTGTTCTAATACATAAGCAAGCAATATTTAGAAAGATATTAGTTAAAATATTTGGCCTCATTGTAGTGCTCTGTAATTAATTGCTAGTTACCATACATGCAAAACACAAAAAAACGAGTGACAACTAGATGACAGCCCTGTAATACAACTAAAAATGTTAAAAGATGCTTTAATTAAAATCTCAAACATAGGGGCATATCAGCAAGGGCCGGAGTTAAAATTATCACTGCTTTAGCGACTGTTTTCGGACAAAAAGCTGCGATCATTTTAACGCCCTATTAGCAAGGACACACTAATGAGTGAATCCATGCTTCTTCGGCCTTTCCCTTAATGCCCAGCTTTGCATCTCTAATGAGATGCAAAGTGGGCGTTCCTCCCCAGGATAACGGGAGAAATGTCGCTAAGTGACATTTCTCCTATTATCAAGCCTCACGCAAAGAAGCATGGACAAGGCAGGGTTGCCCTCTGTCCCCACTGCTATTAGCTCTGTATATAGAGCCATTTTTGTGTACATTAAAGAACTGCATACACATTAAATCATTGAAAGCGGGTACTATTAATCTTAAAATTACGGCTCATGCCGACGATATCGCGGTTATGCAGTTAATCCGAATGAAGCTGTTATAATTAAGACCATTAAAGACATTGTACATATCTGGCAGGCAATGGCTACAAGGTGTAATCTACCGATATTTCACAAACATTACCCAATATGGGGCAATCCAGTTTTCCCTGCTGTGTTTCATGATCTAGTAGGTAAATCCAGGGCAACCTATGGAATAACTAGTTTGGGTGATCTATATAATGATAAAGGGCTCAAGTTATTCAAAGACTTACAGCTAGTTTATAAACTCCCGGATCATTTTTTGTTTAAATACATGCAGATTAAAGACTATCTCACGTCAAATGTGGGAGCAAATGAAATTAAAACATCAGATATCTGGGATTGCATTGAAGGGGGGGGGAGTCCAAATCTATTATTGGCTCAATGTATATTCACTTACATACTTTTAGGACAGAGGGTAGTGTATGCTATATTATACCCCGGCTAGAATAGCTAAATGGGCCCTGGGAAACAATACGGGGGATGAGGTAAATTGCCCAAAATGCGGGTTATATGCGGCCAACTTTAAACATATGTTCAAGGAATGCCCAAAATTAAGGGGATACTGGAATAAAATCGAACAAATACTTCATTTTAAATTAGGACTGGGTCAACCGCTCACTGATCTTGAAACTATGTTGGGATATAAGGATAATGCTCCAGCAATAGCACGCCTTTTTACAATTTTGATAGCTGCTGCCAGGCTGGCTGTTGCCAGGGTTTGGATCTCTGATACACCCCCTGTGGCTGAAGATTGGTGGGCGATTATTAGGGATATCTATGGTTTAGAAGCAGCTCTAGCGAAGGCAAGGGGAATTAGATCAATGGTTAAGCTAGAGAGGCTATGGGAACCATTGGCTTTGGATGGAATATAATTTGATTTGTTTAAAAATGTAGTAATATGCCCTCCTAAAAAGTTTCTTTGTACACATCATGTTACTCTAAGGTTTTCTACTTTGTTTATTGTATATATATCTTATCACTCCACACATCTAAGTATATTATTTAGTTTTAATGTTTATTAATGTGATTTTCCGTATGATGTTCAAAAATTATGCTAATGTTTAAATGTATGCATATTGTATAAAATATGCCCTTTATGATGATGAATAAAAAAATGTTTTTTTTAAAAAGCATAGCGACAAGAAAAGTAGCGATAACCTCTGTTATCGCTACTTTCCTTACGCCTGCTTTGAAACTGACTTAGCCATGATATCCCATGGAAGGTGGGTAACATGGCTAAGTATTTGTAGCCCTATCAGCAAGCTCTCGCCAAAAGTTGTGAGATTATCGCTGGATTTCCAGCGATAATTGCACAGTTGGCTGCTTGCGCTCTGAATTTTATCACTTTGGAGATAAGCGTTGCTGATAGCACGCTATCTCCGCGATAAAATTCAGAGTTGGCCGCCGATAATTATCCTAGCGCTAAGTGCGCCTAGCGATAATTGTCGCCGTCCCTTGCTGATATGCCCCATAATTTTTTTAACTCCAGTAGTCCTCCAATTGAATCTACCATAAAAACAAATCATAGTGTTTGATATAGTTTTTTTCTTTATTAGCGTATCAGGTAACATTCAAAAACAGGCATACAGCTTCTTACACTATGGCAGCTCACCGAGGGAGTGTTGTGCGGCGGGGGGGCAGGGTGGAGGGTAGTGGAGTCCGACATATGACGGACAGGAGTCAGGTAAGTAATTAAATAAATAAAACAATTTACCTTGCGCGTGCTGCATCGCCAACTGGCAAGGTAAATTGTTTTATTTATTTAATTACTTACCTTACTCCTGTCCTCCGCATGTCGGACTCCACTACCCCCACCCTGCCCCTCCCTGCCCCAGCCCACCGCCCGCAGCACTCCCTCGGTGAGCCGCCACTGTTCGTACAGTGTACGTTGGTAAGGCACATACTAGTTACACTTAAGACAAATCATTGTTTTCTCAAACCAAATAATAAACAATAAACCAAAACAAGATGCGGCCGGAAGAAATAATCAGATGCTTTTTCAGACAGAACATTTAAATCTAGCATTCATAAAGATTTTTCCTTCTGGGATTGGCACATAACAAGGTAGGAGTTGTTATCAATTGCAGAGCACAAAGAGGTGAACATTAACATATCCATTTGGATAGGTATTTACCATCAGATGAATGCTTTTCTTATCAACATCCATTTTTCTATTTTATTCTGACCTTCATGTGCATTTACTGAAGATATCTGAAGATTTAAGTATGAACAAATTCAGGAGCACTTGGCATTTTATATTGGTTATCCATTTTAGCTGTCTACAATAAATGATATTCTCAAAGGCTCGTTTAGTACCAGTTCATGCTCTATCATCAATGGACTTGACACTGTCCCGAAAAGGGTTGTTCTACAAAACACAGGTTTTTTTCAATGCTTTGCCTATTTTGGCTTTGTTGGTTCTTTAACTCCACTGTAGCCATTGTTTTTAAAAATGCAAGTGAAGGCTGGTATGGCAGTCTGGCCAAAGTACCCTCTTCTTCCTATTCCAAGTAAAAAAGAGTGCATTTTGGAATGTCTTTCATCGCTTCCTGTCACAATGTGTTTAGTGAAAAGATAGCATAGTTATTATATTTGTGCAAATTAATGCATCAGGCTGTAGAGATGGGAGGCACAGCCCTACTTGAGAGCCCTACGTTGTAGGCCTATCATTCCAGTCAGCAGAGGATTAATTTACCAGTGTTGTCAGGAAAAGAAAAAAACCTCAGTGCCAAAACGGACCCAAATGCTTTATTGCATATGAAACACAAATAAAGCTTTCAAAAATCCAATTCTTTTGGTATTCATATAGTTTGTTAATTTATAAAGTGTTTATTGTATTGTATTGTGTTGTACTATATTGTGTTAGAATTCATGTAGCGCTTATCCCTGATAAGGTATTAAAGCACTTTACGTTGAGCAGCAAGCTGATCCTGAACCCAAGGATATCCGTTCGTATGATTACTAGTTACTGTTTGCAATTGGGACCAGTAGCAAATCACTTTTATAAAAGAAAATTCTTAATTTCTTAAAACTTTTGCCACCGTAAGCTACGGAGTCAGCAGTCTATGGTCTAGCTCGTTTGCTTTTTCATATGTGGGCAAAATGTCTTCAAGGACTGGAAAATTCCCTGAAATCCGCCCAACAGAACCCACTCACCTATCAGCTACATAAGTAATAATTCCAGGGAAGTGGATCTCTGCAAAACAAAAAAAAAGAATCACCTACAGTAACCTGCTACGAAAACTGACAGAATTCAAAGTAAACAAATGATTATACCCGGTCCCTGAACCGTTGCCTGATACAGTCAGTGTGAGGTACCAAATCCAAGGAAACCTAACAATCACGAATCAAAATGTAGGAGAAAGTGTACCAGCATTAAAGATATTCCCTAGTGTTGCATGTACTTCAATTTACTGTGTACGTTCAACATGTTTTGGCTAGCAGACCTTAAGCCCTCACACCAACCCCAAATCTTTGATTTTCAAAAGAACAGCCAACAATTGTATTGGAAGGTTTTCTCGCTTCATCAGGGTTGCAAAGAACAATTAGCTTCCATGTATATTTGTTTTTACAGAAGCATCAATTAAGGTACAAGTGTTGCTTTAGATTGTTCATCTTTATCTGAATCGTGTTGAAAATCTCTCATAAATGTGACAAATGTCAAAGTCTCAGAGAGCAAAGGTGATGTGCCTAATTGGACGATAGGATCTTAGACTTTCAACAAAGTGAGATTTTAATATAGAGGAAGGAAAGCTTTAAAGCACTAGATTAGTGAGCCCAAGGATCTCATTCTAAATTGATCCTCAATAACATACAATTACAAAGTGCATGTTTATAGTAAAGCAAGCAATGACCACATTTTATGCACAATTGGCGTTAATCTGTGGCATATATTAATTTATTTAAATAGCCCGCTCTTCAAACTAACAGTTGCTGAAAAGATGGTCGGATGACTCACAGCCATATCTATCTAAATCTGTTAGCACTAAAACTATTGTAGGCCAATGCAAAGATTCAAAGCCCTAACACAGATTTTGAATAGAAGTTCATATACTGTTGATTCCTTTTAGTGAATACAGCTAATTGTGTACCTAGTTTTTTTCACGTTGACAATGAACATGTGGGGCAAGATCAAATCCAAGCTGTGGAATTGATGTACACATATTTATATCTAGTTCCATGTTTCACCTCGCTTGAGGCAAGGCCCCTCCTCCCCATTCAAAAGTTGTAATAAATAGCAGATTGCATGCACTCTACCGATCTGCACATGTGTTTTATGTCATGCCATTTTTTCCTGGGTTTCTATTTTTAAAAAGTATTCATTAAATCCTGGATGCAAGGGGTTGAAGTTGTTCAATATGGTAAAATCACAACTTAGAAACCTCCTGACTAGTAGGAGCGTACTATCGAATTTTAAAATGATTGTAAGTTTCGATCGTGAGGCAATAAACACTGTTCTTCACTTGACAGTTTCTTTCTACTGTATTATTAAACTCGAGTTTGACTTTTGCACTGTAGTAATAAATGTGTGAAAATGAGCTTATTAGTACAGTTGCCCTAAATAATGTGTTAATCGGCCTCATTTAATTTCACGACCATGGCATGCACATGCATTCCATATCCCACAGCTAATGGAAAGAACTATGAGCGGCATTATGAGAGTTGACAGACCCCAGTAAAGGGCTGCGAGGCACTAAGTGGAGTGGAAAATTGGGATAAAAAATATTTAAAAATTGCCGCTGTAAAATTGGGACTGCACTAAAAATTACAATTACACTGCCACCATTTTGTATTGCGAAATAGGCACAATTTACCAAAACTGGGATTATCATGAAATTTGCATTAGTTACTAAATCGAAAGTAACATTATTAAAACTATATTTGAGTGAAGAACCTAGTGGGATGCATGAGCAGGTGCTGCAGGGCCAGGCTGAAGGTCATACCCCATGGCCAAAGGCCACTGCACACAACCACAGACAGCACAGCATATGCATATGGCAGGTGAATTAAATGCATCATAAACAATCCTAGAAATTCACTGAGAAACAACAGTCAAAGGTTAATTATTGTTTAACGAACAAAAACCCCCAAAAGCCACAATGCATCCATTAACTTAACCCTCATGCTCACTGCAGCACTTTGCCAATGGTAGAGAAGAAAGAAGGCTCTCTAACAAATGTGAAACACAGTGGCCAGAGCGAGTCATGGTGTGTGTTGTGTGTTGCATACCATAACCAGAGAATTTCGGGTTTTTTGATTGCTCTACCTTAACTCACCTGTAACTGCTGTTTTTTGCTTTTGTTGTTACATATATTCAACATCTGTATATACTCACATATATGCACAAACACAGCACATACATCTGCCTCCTGGAACACCAACTAAAGCACTGCAAATATGCACTCAAGAAAGTGTTTCAAGGATTTTATTAAGTGGCATGGTGTTTCACCCTTATGGTCTTCATCCAGCCCTATATACATATAAGTTTGCCACTATGTACATATAGTTATAGTTGGGTCAGAATTTCCATGGGAAAAACAGTTTTTGTTTCACTAATATATTTTGCGCCATTTTAGGAATCTTCACAAAACGTTCCCAAAAAAAAGTTCATCCACCTCAGTTCCTTCCTGGAAAGCTTTGGGCTGATCAATCAACCGGGGCCCGAAAAAAGAGAGTGGTCTGTTTTCCCCTATGTAAATTCCCATAGGATTTTGGGGAAGTGATACAGAATAAGAGCTGAATAGAATTGAACCAACAAATTCAGGAAGCTTAATCTCTACGCAGAATGTGTGCACTTTGTGATTTGGTGAAAATCTGTTCAGCTGTTTTTTGAGAATTTAAGGTTCAAAATATTTTTTTGTCTCATTCACAAATTTTTGCCATGGAAATTGCATGTGTTTTGGGACTTCCCCTTTTTCTCAGCCCCTTCTTGGTGTATCACCCCAAAACTTTCCAATAAGCAGTTAGGGTGGATGAACAAAGGTTTTGTGAAACTGTGACAAAGTTATTGGCAAAAAAACATTCTTCCTTTGAAAACTCAGACTCACCTATAACTACATAGTGGCTGCCACCACTGTGTAACAGATGCAGATTACAAAAGTGCTGTATTGTGAGACAGCTAAAATCTAGAGCAGGTTAATGTCTTTTTGGTTGGGAGAATGGTCAAATTAGAAGGAGCTCTATGTTGCATGGAATGGCATTTTCTGCATTCAAGTCAGAGTTTTATGGACTTGAAATAAAATATGTTAAGACAGATTTAATGGATGATCAAGTTGATACATAGACAAAATGCAATGTGTTACTTGTTTTTAGTGAAGTCTACTGCTGCAAGTTATACATTGGACAATTCTCTTCACAGTGCCATGAGACAAAACATAATGGGTACATTTTAAAAGGAAATAGCTCTGAAATTGTAAAAGACATATGTAAATTAAGAAATATAGATGAACTGAAGAAGCAAAAGTATTGTTGATACTCTAGTGCGAATTTTATACTGATAAGTATGATGTAGATTTTGAGAATTATGAAATTATGTTTTCATATTGTTTTTTTTTTTTTGCCCTAATGAAGACTAGAAAAAGGTGCTCAACTCTAAACCAGATATAGCTCAGATATCATTTACTCCGGCACACTGACTGTTATGAATTCCTTTAGCCAATAAGCTCTGACGTATGAACTTTCATAAAGCATAGGCTTCTCGGAAATTTCAGTCACATCTCATCTTAATCTTCCAACTTGAGGCGATTTTTCATAGACGCAAAAAATGTTCGCTCCCTGGCATTATAGTTGTCAGTTACTGACAAATATTGGATCGAAACCATGAGCAACAGTGAGCACCTGTTCCTGCTTATTTTAGTCTTTTAGCTATGTTGGCGTTTTCAGTGGATTTATTATTGCAGGTGTCTGCATCGTCAGTCTATTATGTAGTACACTAATATTTCTGCTCATTATTCATGTATTAAATTTACAATATATATGCATGACATTTTATTGAATATATTGGCAGAGTTACCGTTTAACTCCAAGTTTCAGAATAATATTGAAGCCTTTAGCGCGCCATCCCTCACATCACAACACCCTCCTTAACCCCTTCGCTGCTAGGCCTTTTCCCCTCCTGTGCTAAGGCTTTTTTTGGCGTTTTGGAGTAGTGCGCGCTTAGGCCCGTGTAACTTTTTGACCACATAAGGTATCCGCCCCAAATTTGCGTCCTTTTCTTCCGACATCATGTGGATTCTAAAGGCGCCCAGGGTTTGTGGGTTCCATTGGAGGGGTCCCAGAAATTAACCAAAATATAGTGATTTTTTTGTTTTTTTCAGAAAAATGAGAAAAACGGGCTGCAAATGAAAGCCTCTGGGTTTTTCCCTGAAAATGGTATCACAAAAGGGTTTGTGGGGCTGAAATCTCCATTTTCTCAGCTTTCAGGGAATGACAGTCTTTTGTCAGAGAACCGAAATTTTTCACTCAGTTTTGGCATTTGTCTGGGACATAGCCTATTTTTGCTATTTTTAGAGCTTTCCACCTCCTTCCAGTTAATGGTAGAAATGAGTTTGAAAGAAATAATGGATCCTGGAAAGCTTTACATTTTCGAAAAGTAGACAACATTCTGAATTCAGAAAGGGGTCATTTGTCTACATCCATGAAGGTTTCGTTATAGAAACTAACAGTTAAATATTGGAATATTTGAAATTTTGTTGAAAAAAACAGCCTTTTGTCTCAACGTTTTCACCTATAACTTTTTTTAATTTTGTCAGCTCTTGGAAAACAATATACCGTTACATTCGTTAGCCCTTCCTGGTTGTGGGGATATATAGGACTTGTAGTTTCACCAAGAACCCGACGAACCCAGATCCAAAAACTGAGCAGCAACTTGCAATGGTATTTTTTCATTTACTGGGTATAGTGCACTTTGTCTTGGAAAATGTATACATGGAATAATCTGTATGAAAGACACCTATGTATTTCTGAATTGGGTACAAATTATAGAGTTCAGAAACAGTATATCATTGCACATTTTCAAAGTTGGGAATACTCATACTAGCATGAGAATTATTGGTAATTTTTCATAAAGATTTTTTTTTTACACAATGTCTTTCATTGAAAGGGAGAAAGCATGAAAGCTCAATTGGTAATAACAGTTGATTTACAAATCTGAATTACCCTAAGTGTCCCGATAAAAACGGTACCTCACTTGTGTGGGTCGGACTTGTGCCTGCGACAGGAAACGGCCCAAAATGCAACGTGGTCACACCTAAATTTTGCAGTTACAAATTGACCCTTTTTTGGCAAAGTGCCTACCTGTAGTTTTTGCACCCTAGCTCTGCCGGCACCTAGGGAAACCTAGCAAACCTATACATTTTTGAAAAGTAGACACCCAGGGAAATTCAGGATGGGGTGACTCGACTGCCTACCACCAGGTTTTGTTACCCAGAATCCCTTGCAAAGCTAAGATTTTGACCAAAAAAACACATTTTCCTCACATTTCTGTGGTGGAAAGTTCTGGAATCTGCGTGCATCAACAAATTTCCACCCACCCAGCGTGCCCCCAGGTCTCCCAAAACAAATGGTACCTCACTTGCGTGGGTAGGCATAGTGGCTGCGACATGAAACAGCGCAAAACGCAGCATGGTTGCACCTGAATTTCCCAGTGAAATTTAGCACGTTTCGGACAAAAAGACTACCTTTTGTTTTTGCACCGTAGCTCTGCCAGCACCTAGGGAAACCTAGCAAACCTATACATTTTTGAAAACTAGACACCCAGGGCAATTCAGGATGGGGTGACTCGTCTGCCTACCCCCAGGTTTTGTTACCCAGAATCCCTTGCAAACATAAAAATTTGACCAAAAGAACACATTTTGCTCACATTTCTGTGGTGGAAAGTTCTGGAATCTGCGTGGATCAACAAATTTCCACCCACCCAGCGTGCCCCCAGGTCTCCCGAAAAAAATGGTTCCTCACTTGCATGGGTAGGCATAGTGGCCGCGACATGAAACAGCGCAAAACGCAGCATGGTTGCACCTCAATTTCCCAGTGAAATTTAGCACGTTTTGGACAAAAAGACTACCTTTTGTTTTTGTGCCGTAGCTCTGCCAGCACCTAGGGAAACCTAGCAAACCTATACATTTTTGAAAACTAGACACCCAGGGCAATTCAGAATGGGGTGACTCGTCGGCCTACCCCCAGGTTTTGTTACCCAGAATCCCTTGCAAACATAAAAATTTGACCAAATAAACACAATTTCCTCACATTTCCGTGGTGGAAAGTTCTGGAATCTGCGTGGATCAACAAATTTTCACCCACCCAGTGTGCCCCCAGGTCTCCCGAAAAAAATGGTACCTCACTTGCGTGGGTAGGCATAGTGGCTGCGACATGAAACAGCGCAAAACGCAGCATGGTCGCACCTCAATTTCCCAGTGAAATTTAGCACGTTTCGGACAAAAAGACTACCTTTTGTTTTTGCGCCATAGCTCTGCCAACACCTAGGGAAATCTAGAAAACCTATACATTTTTGAAAACTAGACACCCAGGGTAATTCAGAATGGGGTGACTCGTCTGCCTACCCCCAGGTTTTGTTACCCAGAATCCCTTCCAAACATAAAACTATTAAACCAAATAAACACATTTTCCTCATATTTCTGTGGTGGAAAGTTCTGGAATCTGCGTGGATCAACAAATTTCCACCCACCCAGCGTGCCCCCAGGTCTCCCGAAAAAAATGGTACCTCACTTGCGTGGGTAGGCATAGTGGCTGCGACATGAAACAGCGCAAAACGCAGCATGGTCGCACCTCAATTTCCCAGTGAAATTTAGCACGTTTCGGACAAAAAGACTACCTTTTGTTTTTGCGCCGTAGCTCTGCCAGCACCTAGGGGAATCTAGCAACCCTATACATTTTTGAAAACTAGACACCCAGGGCAATTCAGGATGGGGTGACTCGTCTGCCTACACCCCGGTTTTGTTACCCAGAATCCCTTGCAAACATAAAAATGTGACCAAAAAAACAAATTTTCCTCACATTTCTGTGGTGGAAAGTTCTGGAATCTGCGTGGATCAGCAAATTTCCACCCACCCAGCGTGCCCCCAGGTCTCCCGAAAAAAATGGTACCTCACTTGCGTGGGTAGGCATAGTGGCTGCGACATGAAACAGCGCAAAACGCAGCATGGTCGCACCTCAATTTCCCAGTGAAATTTAGCACGTTTCGGACAAAAAGACTACCTTTTGTTTTTGCGCCGTAGCTCTGCCAGCACCTAGGGAAATCTAGCAACCCTATACATTTTTTAAAACTAGACACCCAGGGCAATTCAGGATGGGGTGACTCGTCTGCCTACCCCCAGGTTTTGTTACCCAGAATCCCTTGCAAACATAAACATTTGACAAAAAAAACACATTTTCCTCACATTTCTGTGGTGGAAAGTTCTGGAATCTGCGTGGATCAACAAATTTCCACCCACCCAGCGTGCATCCAGGTTTTCCGAAAAAAATGGTACCTCACTTGCGTGGGTAGGCATAGTGGCTGCGACATGAAACAGCGCAAAACGCAGCATGGTCGCACCTCTATTTCCCAGTGAAATTTAGCACGTTTTGGACAAAAAGACTACCTTTTGTTTTTGCGCCGTAGCTCTGCCAGCACCTAGGGAAACCTAGCAAACCTATACATTTTTGGAAACTAGACACCCAGGGCAATTCAGAATGGGGTGACTCGTCTGCCTACCCCCAGGTTTTGTTACCCAGAATACCTTGCAAACATAAAAATTTGACCAAATAAACACATTTTCCTCACATTTCTGTGGTGGAAAGTTCTGGAAACTGCGTGGATCAACAAATTTCCACCCACCCAGCGTGCCCACAGGTCTCCCAAAAAAAATTGGTACCTCACTCGCATGGGTAGGCATAGTGGCTGCGACATGAAACAGCGCAAAACGCAGCATGGTCGCACCTCAATTTCCCAGTGAAATTTAGCACGTTTCGGACAAAAAGACTACCTTTTGTTTTTGCGCCGTAGCTCTGCCAGCACCTAGGGAAATCTAGCAACCCTATACATTTTTAAAAACTAGACACCCAGGGCAATTCAGGATGAGGTGACTCGTCTGCCTACCCCCAGGTTTTGTTACCCAGAATCCCTTGCAAACATAAAAATTTGACCAAAAAAACACATTTTCCTCACATTTCTGTGGTGGAAAGTTCTGGAATCTGCGTGGATCAACAAATTTCCACCCACCCAGCGTGCCCCCAGGTCTCCCGAAAAAAATGGTACCTCACTTGCATGGGTAGGCATAGTGGCTGCGACATGAAACAGCGCAAAACGCAGCATGGTCGCACCTCAATTTCCCAGTGAAATTTAGCACGTTTCGGACAAAAAGACTACCTTTTGTTTTTGCGCCGTAGCTCTGCCAGCACCTAGGGAAATCTAGCAACCCTATACATTTTTGAAAACTAGACACCCAGGGCAATTCAGGATGGGGTGACTCGTCTGCCTACCCCCAGGTTTTGTTACCCAGAATCCCTTGCAAACCTAAACATTTGACCAAAAAAACACATTTTCCTCACATTTCTGTGGTGGAAAGTTCTGGAATCTGCGTGGATCAACAAATTTCCACCCACCCAGCGTGCCCCCAGGTCTCCCGAAAAAAATGGTACCTCACTTGCGTGGATAGACATAGTGGCTGCAACAGGAAATGGTTCAAATCGTACGGTGGTGAATTTACATTACCTTATTGCAAAACTACCTTGATTTTGGGGGGGGGGGAATCTGAGTTTGTGGCCCGGGGCTCGGTGGTATTCTTTGCAAAGTAGCAAACCCAAACAGTTCTGAAAACTAGACACCCGGGGGAGTCCAGGGAGGTATGGCATGCATGGGTCCCCCAATGTTTTCCTACCTAGAACTCCTTGCAAACCTTAAAATTAGGTAAAAATAGCACTTTTCCAAACTTTTTGGCGTGGGATCGCCGTGCCGGCAAAAATGTCCTACCACCCTGCGTTCCCCTTGTTCTCCCGAGTAAAAGGATACCTCACTTTTGTGGGTGCCCCAAAGCCGAACACGCCAAAAATGAATTTTGAAAAAAATAGTTTTAGTCATATTTAAGTTTTACAAATTAAGCACCCCAGCCTGAGTCACATGCCTTTGGCCCACCCACACAAGTGAGGTATCATTTTACTCGGGAGAACAAGGGAAACGCTGGGTGGTAGGACATTTGTTCCGGCAGCGAGATCCCACCCAAAAAAGTATGGAAAAGTGGGTTTTTTGACCAAAATTTCAGGTTTGCAGGGGTTTCTGGGTAGGAAAACATTGGGGGACCCACGCATGCCATACCTCCCTGGACTCCCCCGGGTGTCTAGTTCTCAGAACTGTTTGGGTTTGGTAGTTTCCAAAGATGCCTGCCAAGCCCCGGGCCAAAAGCTCAGGTGACCCCCTCAAAAAATAAGATTATTTGGCTAAAGGTAATGTTTTGGTCTCCACAGTATGAATTGGGCCTTTTCCTAAAGCAGCCGCTATGCCTACCCACGCAAGTGAGGTACCATTTTTATCGGGAGACCTTGGGGAACGCTGGGTGGGAGGTAATTTGTGTAAGCCCAGTGATGCCATGCTTTCCCACACTAAAACGTGTGAAAAAACGGATTTTTTCCAAGCAAAAAATGAGGTTTGCAAGGGATTCTGGGTAAAGGAACGTTGGAGGATCCACGCAAGCCATACCTCCTTGGAAGCCCCCGGGTGTCTACTTTTCAGAAATGTGTGGGATTGGTAGGTTTCCCTAGATGGCTGTCTCGCACGGGGCCAAAAACCCAGGTAACCCCTCTTGCAAAAGCTGGTGGACTTAACATTTTCACCATTGTTAAATTTACCAGCTTTCGCAAGAGGGGTTACCTGGGTTTCTGGCCCCGTGCGAGACAGCCATCTATGGAAACCTACCAAACCCACACATTTCTGAAAAGTAGACAACCGGGGGCTTCCAAGGAGGTATGGCTTGCGTGGATCCTCCAACGTTCCTTTACCCAGAATCTCTTGCAAACCTCAATTTTAGCAGAAAAAAATCAATTCTTTCACACGTTGTAGTCTGGGAAAGCGTGGCATCACTGGTCTCACACAAATTACCTCCCACCCAGCGTTCCCCCAGGTCTCCCGATAAAAACGGTACCTCACTTGCGTGGGTAGCCATAGTGGCTGCAACAGGAAAAGGTCCAAATCGTACGGTGGTGAATATAAAATACCCTGAAGCAATATAACTTTGATTTTGGGGGGGGGGTCTGAGTTTGTGGCCCGGGGCTCGGTGGTATTCTTTGCAAAGTAGCAAACCCAAACAGTTCTGAAAACTAGACACCCGGGGGAGTCCAGGGAGGTATGGCATGCATGGGTCCCCCAATGTTTTCCTACCCAGAACTCCTTGCAAACCTTAAAATTAGGTAAAAATAGCACTTTTCCAAACTTTTTGGCGTGGGATCGCCGTGCCGGCAAAAATGTCCTACCACCCTGCGTTCCCCTTGTTCTCCCGAGTAAAAGGATACCTCACTTGTGTGGGTGCCCCAAAGCAGAACACACCAAAAATGAATTTTGAAAAAAGTAGTTTTTAGTCATATTTAAGTTTTACAAATTAGGCACCCCAGCCTGAGTCACATGCCTTTGGCCCACCCACACAAGTGAGGTATCATTTTACTCGGTAGAACAAGGGAAACGCTGGGTGGTAGGACATTTGTTCCGGCAGCGAGATCCCACCCAAAAAAGTATGGAAAAGTGGGGTTTTTGACCAAAATTTCAGGTTTGCAGGGGTTTCTGGGTAGGAAAACATTGGGGGACCCACGCATGCCATACCTCCCTGGACTCCCCCGGGTGTCTAGTTCTCAGAACTGTTTGGGTTTGGTAGTTTCCAAAGATGCCTGCCAAGCCCCGGGCCAAAAGCTCAGGTGACCCCCTCAAAAAATAAGATTATTTGGCTAAAGGTAATGTTTTGGTCTCCACAGTATGAATTGGGCCTTTTCCTAAAGCAGCCGCTATGCCTACCCACGCAAGTGAGGTACAATTTTTATCGGGAGACCTTGGGGAACGCTGGGTGGGAGGTAATTTGTGTGAGCCCAGTGATGCCACGCTTTCCCACACTAAAACGTGTGAAAAAACTGATTTTTTCCAAGCAAAAAATGAGGTTTGCAAGGGATTCTGGGTAAAGGAACGTTGGAGGATCCACGCAAGCCATACCTCCTTGGAAGCCCCCGGGTGTCTACTTTTCAGAAATGTGTAGGATTGGTAGGTTTCCCTAGATGGCTGTCTCGCACGGGGCCAAAAACCCAGGTAACCCCTCTTGCAAAAGCTGGTGGACTTAACATTTTCACCATTGTTAAATTCACCAGCTTTCGCAAGAGGGGTTACCTGGGTTTCTGGCCCCGTGCGAGACAGACATCTATGGAAACCTACCAAACCCACACATTTCTGAAAAGTAGACAACCGGGGGCTTCCAAGGAGGTATGGCTTGCGTGGATCCTCCAACGTTCCTTTACCCAGAATCCCTTGCAAACCTCAATTTTAGCAGAAAAAAATCTATTTTTTCACACGTTGTAGTCTGGGAAAGCGTGGCATCACTGGTCTCACACAAATTACCTCCCACCCAGCGTTCCTCCAGGTCTCCCGATAAAAACGGTACCTCACTTGCGTGGGTAGCCATAGTGGCTGCAACAGGAAAAGGTCCAAATCGTACGGTGGTGAATATAAAATACCCTGAAGCAATATAACTTTGATTTTGGGGGGGGGGCATCTGAGTTTGTGGCCCGGGGCTCGGTGGTATTCTTTGCAAAGTAGCAAACCCAAACAGTTCTGAAAACTAGACACCCGGGGGAGTCCAGGGAGGTATGGCATGCATGGGTCCCCCAATGTTTTCCTACCCAGAACTCCTTGCAAACCTTAAAATTAGGTAAAAATAGCACTTTTCCAAACTTTTTGGCGTGGGATCGCCGTGCCGGCAAAAATGTCCTACCAACCTGCGTTCCCCTTGTTCTCCCGAGTAAAAGGATACCTCACTTGTGTGGGTGCCCCAAAACAGAACACGCCAAAAATGAATTTTGAAAAATGTAGTTTTTAGTCATATTTAAGTTTTACAAATTAAGCACCCCAGCCTGAGTCACATGCCTTTGGCCCACCCACACAAGTGAGGTATCATTTTACTCGGGAGAACAAGGGAAACGCTGGGTGGAAGGACATTTGTTCCGGCAGCGAGATCCCACCCAAAAAAGTATGGAAAAGTGGGGTTTCTGACCAAAATTTCAGGTTTGCAGGGGTTTCTGGGTAGGAAAACATTGGGGGACCCACGCATGCCATACCTCCCTGGACTCCCCCGGGTGTCTAGTTCTCAGAACTGTTTGGGTTTGGTAGTTTCCAAAGATGCCTGCCAAGCCCCGGGCCAAAAGCTCAGGTGACCCCCTCAAAAAATAAGATTATTTGGCTAAAGGTAATGTTTTGGTCTCCACAGTATGAATTGGGCCTTTTCCTAAAGCAGCCGCTATGCCTACCCACGCAAGTGAGGTACCATTTTTATCGGGAGACCTTGGGGAACGCTGGGTGGGAGGTAATTTGTGTGAGCCCAGTGATGCCACGCTTTCCCACACTAAAACGTGTGAAAAAACTGATTTTTTCCAAGCAAAAAATGAGTTTTGCAAGGGATTCTGGGTAAAGGAACGTTGGAGGATCCACGCAAGCCATACCTCCTTGGAAGCCCCCGGGTGTCTACTTTTCAGAAATGTGTGGGATTTGTAGGTTTCCCTAGATGGCTGTCTCGCACGGGGACAAAAACCCAGGTAACCCCTCTTGCAAAAGCTGGTGGACTTAACATTTTCACCATTGTTAAATTTACCAGCTTTCGCAAGAGGGGTTACCTGGGTTTCTGGCCCCGTGCGAGACAGCCATCTATGGAAACCTACCAAACCCACACATTTCTGAAAAGTAGACAACCGGGGGCTTCCAAGGAGGTATGGCTTGCGTGGATCCTCCAACGTTCCTTTACCCAGAATCCCTTGCAAACCTCAATTTTAGCAGAAAAAAATCTATTTTTTCACACGTTGTAGTCTGGGAAAGCGTGGCATCACTGGTCTCACACAAATTACCTCCCACGCAGCGTTCCCCCAGGTCTCCCGATAAAAACGGTACCTCACTTGCGTGGGTAGCCATAGTGGCTGCAACAGGAAAAGGTCCAAATCGTACGGTGGTGAATATAAAATACCCTGAAGCAATATAACTTTGATTTTGGGGGGGGGCACCTGAGTTTTTGGCCCGGGGCAGGGTGGTATTCTTTGTAAAGTAGCAAACCCAAACAGTTCTGAAAACTAGACACCCGGGAGAGTCCAGGGAGGTATGGCATGTGTGGGTCCCCCAATGTTTTCCTACCCAGAACTCCTTGCAAACCTTAAAAATAGGTAAAAATAGCACTTTTCCAAACTTTTTGGCGTGGGATCACCGTGCCGGCAAAAAAGTCCTACCACCCTGCGTTCCCCTTGTTCTCCCGAGTAAAAGGATACCACACCTTAACAGAGTTACTCAAAAGTCAAACATTCAAGCACGGCTATCTATTCCTCAAAGACACACACATACAGGTTGGATTTGGCACGAGGGCGAGTGATGGGTTAGTACATAAAATTTTATTAACAAGATATTTCAAAAAAATGAAATGCTCTGTCAATAAATAAATGCATAAAAACTGAACCAGTGACTTGCAACTCGTGAGCTGTAAAGCCACGACAAGGCACCAACCGTTTTACAGGCCATTCACGCACCTTTCATACCTGATACAAACCAGACCATTGACACCATCCGAATGGAAAAGCAACACATAACAACAATCACAATAAGGGGCAAGGTACACCCTACTGCAGAAAGAGAAAAAAAACAATTATTACTGCACACCCATCTAATCCGCAAGCACACACACAAACTGGTTGGATTTGGCACGAGGGTGAGTGATGATTCAGTACATACAATTGTATACGCAAGTAATTTCACAAAAATGAAATACACTGTGTATAATTGAAAGTATGATCAACTGAACCACTGACTCACAGCTCGTGAGCTGTAAAGCCACGTCAAGGCACCAACCTCTTTACAGGCCATTCATACACCTTTCGTACGCGTGACACATACAAAACATTCACACCCCCAGCCGCGGACCCATCACATTCCAACACTCACACCAGCAAACAGCGCCATTCAAGGGCCCATCACTTTCACACGCCCACATTTCGGACACTGCAACTACACAAAATGAAGGACTGTGTGGAGTGTCACTCAACTAGCAGTGTGTGTAGTGACCAACAGAAAGTAACTACTCACACACCGCCTGCCGAGCGCCAGTCCACCCACACCACCATCCAAGCACCAGACCATGCACACCACTGGCCAAACACCACTCAGCGCACACTGACAGCCAAGTACCACTCCACACACACCACCAGCCAAGCATCACTCCACGCACACCACCAACCAAGCGCCACTCCACACACACCGCCAGCCAAGCACCACTCCGTGCACAGACAGCCAAGTACCACTCCATGCACACCACCAGCCAAGCGCCCCTCCACACACACCACCTGCCAAGCGCCACTCCACAAACACAACACCAGCCAAGCACCACTCCGTGCACAGACAGCCAAGTACCACTCCACGCACACCGTCCAGCCAAGCGCCACTCCACACACACCGCCAGCCAAGCACCACTCCACACACACCGCCAGCCAAGCACCACTCCATGCACAGACAGCCAAGTACCACTCCATGCACACCACCAGCCAAGCGCCCCTCCACACACACCACCAGTCAAGCACCACTCCACGAACACCACCAGCCAAAGACAAATCCAAACACAACACCAGGCAAGCGCAAGAGCACGCACACCGCCAACCAAACACCAGACCACGCACACCGCCAGTCAAGCACCAGTCCGCAGACACCGCCAGACAAGCACCAGTCCACAGACACCGTCAGTCAAGCGCCAAACCATGCACACAGTCAGACAATGGACACTACACGCAAACCAACATCATACTTTAGTTTTTTTTTAAAACAAAAGAGAAACAAAAACAAATTGCAAATTGATACAAATCTACTAACTCGACAACTAAATCTAAAGAGACTACACAAATACAAACTTTGAAACTGAACAATAACTATTACAGAATAAAGACCAACCAGTTCACTTTACCACTCATTGATACTCCCAAAAATTCTTTTGCGTGTGGTACAATCTAAAACAAGCAGGTACACACAGCCCGGGGTTTGAAGGGCCGTCGGGGCAGTACATGCGAACCTCCTTCCGCAAACCTCTTCGCCAACAGACTCTACATCTCCGACTGGGAAAGTCTTTTGAGGTTGTAGGAGGAATTGTATCAGGAAAGTAGCGATCTTTCAATCTGGCAACATCCTCCACCACTCCAACTCTAGGAACACTTGCCTGTTCCACTAAAACAAGGGTGCCTATTACAGACTCCTGAAACTTTACAAAAGTCAACTTTGACTGGGGACAAGATTTCTGGAACACAATAAAAGCATTAAAGGTTGCCAAGTGGAAAAGATGGATAGCCAACTTCTTGTACCAAATGTAAGCCTTACGAAGAGCAGCATACGGTTCCAACCTCTGATCAACTCTGTCAACACCACCCATGTACTTATTGTAGTCCAGTATGCACACAGGTTTGCGCACTTCTGCAACCTGACCCCAAACATTCCGCGGTTCAGTGCTTTCATCATGTGTTGTAGTCAACATGTAGACATCTCTCCTGTCTGTAAACTTCACAGCTAGAAGCTCCTCACAACGCAAAGCACTGCACTGTCCCCGAGCAAGCTTTCGACAAACAAGTTCTTTTGGGAAACCTTTACGGTTTGAGCGAATTGTGCCACAAGCAACAGTGTCCACTTTGGCCAATTCCCTGAACAACCGCACACCAGTGTAGAAGTTATCGACATACAAATGATGGCCTTTGTTAAAAAATCCACGACCAAGTTCCCACACAATTTTCTCAGTCACTCCAAAAGTCGACGGACAACCAGGGGGGTTAATCCTGGATTCCTTACCAGTGTACACCCTGAAATTAGAGACATATCCAGTCTCACTGTCACACAGCATATACAGTTTGATTCCATAGCGTGCCCTCTTACTAGGAATGTATTGCCGAAATACCAAGCGGCCCTTGAACAACAGCAAAGACTCATCCACTGCAATTTCTTTCCCAGGATAAAAGATCTCAGAAAATCGATCAACCAAATGATCAATGACAGGCCGAATCTTGAAAAGACGGTCACAATCAGGGTGATCTCGTGGCAAAGCAAGACTATTGTCAACAAAATGCATCATCCGCAGCAAGAGCAAATACCTATCACGACTCATGACTGCCGTAAATATAGCTGTTGCCATCAAGGGACTAGTAGACCAATATGAAGCCATTGATGGTTTCCTAAGCAAGCCCATCAAAAGAGTTAAACCCAAAAACTTTTTCATCTCCTCCAAATTGGTGGCACTGTTCACCCTCAAAAAATTTTCAGCATACAAATTAGTCTGCTCTACAATCTCTGCCAAAAACACATCATCCATAAACAACTTGAAAAAATCAATAGGCAAAAAGTTTTCAGTGTTCACCCTACACCCTGGAACACCAGTAAATTCAGGCAATGCCGGCTGCACCATGCCTGGTGCAACCCAGAGGTCAGAACTTTCATCGTCAAGTCTTGCAGCCGCAGGCCACCGCCCAGCTAACTCTTGTCTCACAACACCAACTGGAAGTCTAGCAGCCCCAGGCTGCAGCCCAGATGTCTCTTGCCGCACAATTGGCACATCACTGTCCTCCGCAACCACAGGCACAACCATGTCCTCCAAAACCGTAAACACAGCAATGTCCTCCCCAACCACAGGCACATCATCCACACCAAAAGTAGTTTCATCAGCACTCAAAGTGTCTTCATCATCAGATGAAGCCATGTGTAGAGAAAACTCACTACCTGAATCTTCACCTCCCACCTCTGGCTCAGAATCAGAGTCAGACTCTGGACCATGGTCAGAGGAAGAATCAAAAAGCATTCCAACAACTTGCTGAGCAGTAATCCGGCGGCTAGCCATTATCCTTACAAATAAAGGAGTCTGCACAAACAACTCAACAACCCCAACACTGCGCAAAGTAAGATAAAAATGTAAGACTTTTCACCCAAAAATATATTTAGAAAAAATATACAATTCACTTACAAGACACAACTACACTCACCAGCACCTACTCTGCAAAGACACAGCAAATAGGCAACGATATCCCACTAGAAAGAAGAAAAAAAAACCTTACATCTACAGAAGGACACATCAAAAACAAATGCAAAACATGTTTTACAATCACAACAAACAGCAACAACACATACTCGTATTACTACACACTTTGCAAAATAAACAATTACATTACAATTGAACAAAAAAAGGTCTCTTACCAAACACATGCAACTACAGAAACAGCAGAACAACAGAACCACCAGTAACAGAACCGCACACTGCAACAATCTAAAGAGAAAAAAAACAATACACATTAGAAGAAACAAAAACAACACACATTACAACAGGCTATGTCACAGGGTATGTCACAAATGGGGTGTCTGTCCCCAAGGGGGGAAGATTATAAATCATTATAAACGTGGGCCCCCTGGAAGCAACCCTACGGAGGGCAGAGAGGCCAAATAAAGACACGGCAGAACATACTGAAAACAAATGGGCCCAAGGAAGCAACCCTTGGCCAAGGGGTCGCTCCCTATAAAAAAAAAATAACCCTGGAGTCTAGTGGGCTTTTCTATTCCCCCCCTGGGGCAGAAAAGTCTAAAAAAATATTAGGGCCACTAGGAAGCGACCCTTCCCCAAGGGGTCGCTTCCTTTTCAAATAAAAAACAAATCCCTGGTGACTAGTGGGCTATTCTGCTCCCCCTGGGTGCAGATCGGCCGAAAAAATGGCCGATCTGCCCCAGGGGGGGCAGAAAAGTCTGAAAAATATTTTATCCCCCTAAGGAAGCGACCCTTGCCCAAGGGGTCGCTTCCTTTATAAATAAAAAACAATCCCTGGTGTCTAGTGGGCTTTTCTGCTCCCCCTGGGTGCAGATCGGCCGAAACAACGGCCGATCTGCCCCAGGGGGGGGCAGAAAAGTCTGAAAAATATTTTATCCCCCTAAGGAAGCGACCCTTGCCCAAGGGGTCGCTTCCTTTATAAATAAAAAACAATCCCTGGTGTCTAGTGGGCTTTTCTGCCCCCCCTGGGTGCAGATCGGCCAAACAAAACGGCCGATCTGCCCCAGGGGGGGCAGAATAGTCTAAAAATTATTTGGCCCCCTAAGGAAGCGACCCTTGCCCAAGGGGTCGCTTCCTGCACACAAAAAAAAAAACACAAGCAATCCCTGGTGTCTAGTGGGCTTTTCTGCCCCCCCTGGATGCAGATCAGCCAAACAAAACGGCCGATCTGCCCCAGGGGGGGCATAAAAGTCTAAAACATTGTTTGGCCCCCTAAGGAAGCGACCCTTGCCCAAGGGGTCGCTTCCTGCACACAAAAAAACCAAACACAAGCAATCCCTGGTGTCTAGTGGGCTTTTCTGCCCCCCCTGGGTGCAGATCGGCCAAACAAAATGGCCGATCTGCCCCAGGGGGGGCAGAAAAGTCTAAAACATTATTTGGACCCCTAAGGAAGCGACCCTTGCCCAAGGGGTCGCTTCCTGCACACAAAAAAAACAAACACAAGCAATCCCTGGTGTCTAGTGGGCTTTTCTGCCCCCCCCCCTGGGTGCAGATCGGCCAAACAAAACGGCCGATCTGCCCCAGGGTGGGGCAGAAAAGTCTAAAAAATAATCTGGGCCAAAAAGGAAGCGACCCTTGCCCAAGGGGTCGCTTTCTGCACAAAGTTATTGCCCCCAAACACATCCCTGGTGTCTAGTGGGGCATTCCTGGTGCACGATCGCGACGCTGTGCGCGATCGTGCACCAGGAATGCCGTGCATTGGGACATCAGGGGAGAGGAAACACAGTTTCCTCCCCCCGATGCCTCAAGGCACCGAAAAACGGCCCCCCCGCCCCACCGGAGCAGCAAACACTCACCTCTTTGCTGGACGCGCTGGAAACAAATGGCTTCCAGCGCGTCCAGCGCTTCCTGATGACGTCGGCGCGCGCTGTGCGCGCTGACGTCACCAGGAAGCGTGGGGGGGCCAGGGGGTGGCAGCGGAAAGTCTTCCACTGCCACCCCTGCAAAAAAAAAAAGATCGCCGCACAGGGGGGGGGGGGAGCGCCAGCGCTCTCCCCCAGGGCTGTACTGATGACGGAGCGGTTCCGTCATCAGCACAGCCCAACCGATGCTGATGACGGAACCGCTCCGTCATCAGCATCGAAGGGGTTAAAAGCCTCCTGCTGACTTCGTTCTGGAGTCTAACTTGAAGCCTATTTCAGCACTCTTCCTTTAGACAACGTTCTAGAAACTTCGCGCACTGCACTGTTCCCTGACTGGAAAGGACTACTCAGTGAATACCAGTTTGCTTTCCAACCCTATTGTTGTATTAAAACGATTCTCATGGACAGTAGAGAGGTGCTGGAAATGGCCACAGAGGGCAAGACGACAAGTGAGCACAGGGGTGCATTGGTCATTCTGGTTTTGTCTGCAGTCCACCATTTCATGTTGCTGCACCAGTTTGTATTCGTTTTCATTAATAACGTTAACCAGGTGAAATTAGTACGTTTAGGTTCTCAACAATAAACAAACCAAAAGCAAAACAATTCAAACACAAAATAAAATTGTAACTGTGAAAATTCAATAGTAGCTGAGGACTTAGATATGAAATTTGTACGGTTTGTAAATGCTAAGTTGTTGCACAAACTGAGTAATCGGACGTGACATAAATATAAGATGATACAGTGACTATCTCACAATGGATCGATGTTTCCCTGCTAGATAGATTGTTTGCATTCATATATAACATTTTGGATCACCGACTGACCACAAAGTGCTGTTACATGCAGGATTGCACACTTTCTAACAAGACCTTATCACTCTTCGTAAGGACTTCAAAAATGTATTTTTCACAGTCCTAGTGATTGCTAACATTGTAAAGCAGGTGCTGTGCAATGTCTCTAATGCAATGTAACAGTGACACAGCAAAATGAAAGCAATGGGGGCAATTGGGCCACGACCCTTTTTCACCTCTCTGCAATGAAGCCACCCTGGCGCATAGTGGAGGTTCCTGGTGGGCTAGTTGGCTCCCAGGGACCCACAGTATTCAAGGGGATTTACTTCCCCTTCTACAAACGCGCCAGGGGGTGCATTTGCAGAGTGGTGCAGGGGGGCTTGAGGTGACAGATTGCACCACTCTGCAAACGTGCCCCCCGGCGTGTTTGCAGAGGGGGAACTAATTCCCCTTGAATATTGGGGGTCCCTGGGGGCCAACTAGCCCGCCAGGAACCTCCAGTATGTGCCAAGGGGCTGCGCTGCAGAGACGTGTAAGGAGGCCACGTCCCTTTTTACACCTCTCTGCAATGCAGCCCCCTGGCGCATACTGGAGGTTCCTGGTGGGCTAGTTGGCCCCCAGGGACCGCCAGAATTCAAGGGGACTTAATCCCCCAACTTAGAATGCTCCAAGGGTGAGTTTGCACAGTGGTGAAGGTAGGGGTAGGGCTTGCGGTGATGTGCATGCAAACACGCCCTGTGGCGTGTTTTAAGTTGGGGAATTAATTCCTCTTCAATCCAGAGGTCCCCTAGGGGCCAACTAACCCACCAGATACTTCCAGTAAGCGTCATGGAGCTGTGTTGCAGAGTGTTGTAAAAAGGGGCGTGGTCTCTGAACACCTCTCTGCAATGCAGCTCCCTGGCGCATACTGGAGGTACCTGGAGGGCTAGTTGACCCACAGGGGACCTCAGGAATGAAGAGGAACTAATTCTCTAACTTAATACGCGCCACAGGGTGTGTTTGCAGACATGTCACCTCAGGCCACGCCCCCTTCCTTCATCAGTGTGCAAACGCGCCCCTTGGTGCGTTTTAAGTTGGGGAGTTAATTCTCTTTCAATACTGAGGGTCCTTGAGGGTCAAATAGCCCAACAGGTATCTCCAGTATGCGCCAGGGAGCTGCGTTGCAGACAGGTGTTCAGAGGCCAGGCCCCTTTCTACACCTCTCTGCAACGAAGCTCTGTGGTGCTTACTGGAGGTACCTAATGGGCTAGTTTGAGTATTTAAGGGGACTTAATCTCTCAACTTAGAAGGGTGACAGGGCGCGTTTACACAGTGGTGAAGGGAGGGGACGGGGCCTGATGTGATGTGTGCAAACACGCCCTGTGGCGCGTTTTAAGTTGGGGAAAAATTTCAACTTCAAACCTGAGGGACCATGGAGGCCAAGAAGTCCACCAGGTGCTTCCAGGAAGTGCCACTGTGTTGCAGAGAGGTGGTGCATGCCGTGCCCCTTTTTACATCTCCCTGCTACGCAGCTCTGTGGCGCTTACTGGATGTAGTACGAATTCC
Source organism: Lissotriton helveticus (assembly GCF_964261635.1). Taxonomy (NCBI): domain Eukaryota; kingdom Metazoa; phylum Chordata; class Amphibia; order Caudata; family Salamandridae; genus Lissotriton; species Lissotriton helveticus. The sequence continues at coordinate 1,537,181,131 of NC_136067.1, forward strand.
GATTTACTCACCTGTTATCGGGAGAGACCTCAGTGCTGCATCTTTCAGCCCACTACTGATCCTGAAAAGTAATTGTAACCGTACTTACAGTATCTTGAATTTCCTTCCTTAGGCTAACATTGACTGGTTTCACTTGGAAATTCTTCTAAGTGTGGAGTTTTGGAACTTTAAAAAATTCCACTAAAATCAGCCGAACTACAAATTCCGATTTACTCACCTGTTTTCAGGGGAAACATCAGTGCTGCATCTTTCAGGACACTACTGATCCTGAAAAGTAATTCTAACCTTATAGTAACTTGACTTTCCTTCCATAGGCTAACATTGACTGGCTTCACTTGGAAATTCTTTTAAGTGTGGAGTTTTGGATCTTTAAAAAATTTGTCTAAAATTAGCCGAACTACGGATTCGGATTTACTCACCTGTTATCAGGAGAGACCTCAGTGCTGCATCTTTAAGTCCAGTACTGATCCTGAAAAGTAATTTTAACCGTTCTTACCACTAACTTGAATTTCTTTCCATAGGATTTCATTGCCTGCTATATAAAATATATATACATTGAAAAAAATATAAAATAAAAAAACAAATATTACAATTTCAATATTTTAAAACACATTTTTTTCACTTTATATTAAAAATATGTAATGTAATTAAAAAAATAAAATATCTAAGAATAAATTGTTTAAAACAATGTCGTAAATCAGTATAAAAAACTATAACAATTAATACACTTAAAAATTATCATTTACAAAACCTTTGAAATTCACTGAAAAAACCATAGGTTTCAGCCACGTTACAGTTAGGAATTAGCATTTAAAAAACCTTAGAAATTCGCTGAAAAAACATAGGTTTAGCCACGTCATAGTTAGGAATAAGCATTTGAAAAACCTTAGAAATTCACTGAAAAAACCATAGGTTTCACACATATTATAGTTAGCTGGATATTTCACTCATACAAAATCATTGAAATCCCCCGTTATAGTTAGTTCAGCTAACTATAACTCACGCGCCGCAATCCACTGCTGATGACGTCACATATTACATCACTCATGACATGGTCAGTATGGTTTTGTATGAGTGAAATGTCCAGCTAACTATAACATGTGTGAAAACTATGGGTTTTTCAGTAAATATATATATATATATATATATATTACCTACTGGCAGTCGCAAGTAGATAGTAATAGTTAAAACCTAGTTTCAATAGGAAAAGCATTGTTTCATTTGCTAATAACTTTGGCGTCGTTTGACGAATCTTCGCGAAATTCTCCCCCCCCAAGCCCCGGGGACCGCCACCCCCGGGGCTTTTATTAATTATTTGCTGGGGCACACTGCCCCCGCTGCCCTGGGGACCGCCATCCCCGGGGCTGTATTAAGAAATAATAAATAAACCTGTGTGGCCTCAGACCACCTCCCTACAACGCAGCTCTGTGGTGCTTACTGGAGGTCCATGGTGGGCTAGTTGGCCCCCAGGAACCCTCACGATTCAAGGGAAATTAGTTCCCCAATTAAAACTCACCACGGGGTGCGTTTGCACAGTGGTGAAGTGACGGGGCGAGGCCTGATGGGACGTGTGTGTACTTATGCAATCACTCCACCAAAATCTAAGCACTTATAAATTCGCCATGCACTCTCTTTGCAGCACTCCAATCTTCCAGTCACTACCCATGCACTCATGCAATGATCCATGCACTAACTCATGCACTGCTACAATACCCTGAGCAGTACCCATGCAGTCCAGCCATTGCCCTGTCACTATCCATGCACTCCTCCTATCACCCAGCGAGCACCATATACGTATCCAATCACTCCACCAAAACCCAGGCACTTATAAATTCACCATGCACTCTCCTTGCAGTACTCTAATCTTCAGTCAGTACCCATGTACCCGTAGAGTGACCCAGGCACTAACAAATGCACAAATCCCCTGTGTACTACCCATGCAGACCTCTAACCACCTACACAGTACTGATTCACTCCTCCAATTACCCAGGTTGTACCCATGCACTCCAGAAATCACTCTGTCACCACCTATGCACTCCTCCAATCACCTATCCAGCATCATGTACTTATCTAATCACTCCTCCAAAACCCAAGCAGTTATAAAATCACCATGCACTGTCCTCGCTGCACTCTAATCATCCAGTCACTACCCATGTACTCAGGCAATGACCCAGGCACTAACTCATGGTAAATACAGAGAAGGTCATGCTCATTACAGGGGTACCACAATGCATAGTGTTCTCTAGTGTATTTAGGGGTTTTCACTGTATTCTAAGTGTCTTTTAGCATAGCACTGGCTCCAGTCCTGGTTAGTCAGAGTCAGTTACCACCAGTACCCATCACTAAAAAAGTTGGGGGCACAGGAGGACTTTCTGCTCCTCTGATGGTTCTTTCTTCACATCTCTTGTGGCGCCGCGGCCAGGGCGACTGACGTTGGAATCTGGGGATCAGGGTTCGATCCCCGGCTCCGGCGGCAGGTTAGCCCAGCACCATGTGACTCTGGGCAATAGCTTGCTTAATCTTCCCGACGGCCCCTAGAGACCCTTACGGGTGATTGTGCGCTTTACAAATGTGTATTATTATTATTATTATTATATTCCTGCTTTTCTTCATCTTTCTGGATTTCTGTTGACTCTTTCTGCATTCGTCTTGCTTCTTATCACGCTTTTCTTCCTCTTTCTTCACATGTCCTAACTTTGTAGGCATAGTTAGAAATTAGCATTTAAAAAAACATTGAAATTTACTAATCTTTGATACACCGACTGTATAATACCATTTTCCAAACCATCGACACACCAATACCAGTTAGTATTCCTAGGTAACTAACTGATTCCTAGGTAACCCTTGGCGGTCAACTACACTAAGCTCACAAAGTTTGTGCTACTTCGCTCTACACGAATTGCAAGTAGCACAGTGCAAAATCGCGTAGCGTAGTTGGCATTTTTTGCTCGCTCGCGGTCCTTAACGTCAACTTGGTGACTGCGAGCGTGCAAAATGACATCCCGGCGGGACTTTTGCCTCGTTTGCAATCAGCAACATCAAGTGGGAGATCGTGAATAAGGAAAATAAACCTCCAGGCAAGATTCTCAACGCGGGGAGGACAGGTTTCTCATTGCGAGTGGTCGCATATGCTCGTCAGTGTTAAGAAGCTGCTTGCGAGATGCCGTTTTCAATGATTGCACAGTGTGGACAAGCATCCGACACTGTGCAAACTTCACGAATAGCGCACTATGCAGTTCACGTAGCGCTACGCGTAGCTCGCAAAGTGCACTTTGCGTAGCTACGTGTAGCGCAACTACGTGAACTACGCCCAGGGTTATTCCTAGGTCTACACACACACATCCACTCATTCACCCATATAATCACTCATACATACAGTCACTCATCAATACAACACTATCATATGCACTCATACACCTATACAGACACTCACACACCACCACTCATCCATGGAGTTACTCACACACCCAGTTAGTCATGCAAAGAATCAATCACTCTCCCATTTCCTCACCTATACAGTTATACACACACCACCTCACTTATTCAAACATATACTAACACATACTTACTCTCTTATACAATCACTGATACAAGTACACACTCATCCATACAGCCACTCTCACAATCACCGACTCTCACGGATAGTCATTTATATACTCCAACTCTCAGATACACTGCCTTTTACATATGTAGTAACTTGTACATGTACCACTGAGACATCCGTTCACTCACCAACACACCCATACACACACTCAGCCACCCATACAGCTGTTTCCACATGCACTCTTGAGCCCATACACCCAGTGAATAAACCACTCAGACAGCTGTGCACACAGTCACATACCTCCCACCCACCCACACACACACACTCAGTCTCCCATACAAATACTCAGGCAACCAATCAATAACCCATATAGACACTAATGTAGCTACTGACCAACCCATGCAGCAGCTTACACAATAACAGACAGACTGATGCAGACATTCCCACAGTTTTTTCACTAACCCATACATTCAGTAAGACACAATTTACCACTCACTTATACAGTCAATCATGCACCTACTAAATCCTTCATCCAGACACTTATACACCCACTCATTCTTCAAAACACCTTGGCATATATATACAACATTTTTAAACTTTACAGAAACACACAGTCACTGGATGATGTCATCAGTGAGGTCATCAGTGATGTCATTTGAGATGTCATCAGTGATGTAATCAGTGATATCACTCACCATGTCATGAATGATGTAATATGTGACATCATCAGCAGTGCATGGCGGAGAGGGTGTTACAGTTAGCTGAACTAACTATAACGGGGGAATTTCTATGGTTTTGTACGAGTGAAATGTCCAACTAACTATAAAGTCCCTGAAACCTATGGTTTTTTCAGTGAATATATATATCTATACCAGAAGGAAACTCCCAGAATGTGGCCACCTTTGTTATGTTGTTTCAAATGTTTCACACCAAGCTTTGGGGGTTTGTTTATGTAACACAAAATAATCCATCTCCATGACAAAGCAGTCTGGCAGGCATTACATTTATGCCAAATGATCACGTCAGGTTGGAGGGAGCACATTGGGCAACAATTACCCACAGGTACTGCAGATAATTTTCTCAAAAAACTAGGGGTAGAGGTAGACCTGAATCTGGATATATAACTATTTGCAAAAGCAATGGCTTAGACGATCAAATTCATACGAATACACCTTTTAAAGGAAAATGCAACATGTTGAATGAGTTAACAACAACATTATAGTGAGAGTAACATTGTATTGCAGCATTTCATAGAGAAATTCGAATCAGTAATCAAACACGTTGAAAGCGAAATACATGACGAATATAAAAAAAAAAATCATAAGAGACAAACAATTCAATGACTGGTATGGTTTCCGTTTAATGTTTTTATCAGTAGAACCATCCCAAGGTTATTCACTGCTTTTGTCCACTTAAAATAAATAGACATTTTGGCCCCGAATGGCTTAATAGTCTGCTGCCCATTATCTGCACTGACAAATAATTACAGAGAAAAGCAGCTTTTGGGATATTCACTGATCTGATATCACTGAAGAGTGTTATGGAACATCTCATGTTTCAGGAGCTGAATGAGCCTAATAGTATCTCCAGTGGCGGCCTGTGCAAGTAAGCACAGTGGTGCGGGGCGGGGGTGGTGGGGTGTGAAAGTGACAAAACTACGGAATAGGTAGGATAAAATAAATAAAGAAATAAAACCACTTACCTTGCGCTCGCCGCATTGCTAGGTCAGCGATGCAGGGAGCGCAATGTAAGTGGTTTCATTTATTTATTTTATCTTACCAATTCCTTCATTTGTCACTTTCACCTCCCACCTCCCCTGCTCCGCCTCACTACGCTTACCTGCTCGGGCCGCCACTGAACATCTCACCAATGTTATATTTTCAAAATGCCGATCATTATTGAAGGCAATTCAAAATGGATGAATTATATCCCCCAGGCATGGTTTCACTCTGTATTGTCTAATGTTGCTCTCTTTTTTCTGTGTGTCTATCTATGTTATTAACAATAATTGATGTTTTTATGGCATTTTTCCAAGGCATATGTGGGAATTTAGTTACATTTTTTTCTTGGTGTGATACCTTTTAGATGAAGAGTACCAGACAACTTAGCTTCAATTTGAAATAAATGTTCTGATTCCTTTGCCTAATGCATGTAAAATGTATTATCTGAACATGTCTAAAGTTTTAATTACATAATTAGCCACCTTAGGGTTTAACTCTAATAATTCCTCCACTATTAGCATATTCAAGTCCATTGAAAAGCCAAATCAAAAGCACCATTGAAATTAAGAACATTAACCCAGCTACTGAGTAGTCACATTGAATGTGTAATTGCTATCTTGTTTGCCTAGGTTAACTATCTAATTGCTTCAGGATTCAGGGAGATGTCATTCTCTTATAAAATTGCATTAAGATCAGAGGGAGATTCAGTCACTAATTTGTGCTCGTCTTCAGACACAAAAAAACTGATGTGTATTTTGTTGGTTTTTCTTGCCCATCAGGGGTTTTATGATTTTTCTCAATGAAGACTTGAATAAGAGCTAAAGACTGAAGTACTTGCCCTTTACCCTTCTGTGGTTGACCATTGCCCCTCTCCTTTGTTCACTGCCTTATTTGGGGTCCCTTGCTTCCTTACACTGTGACAGACACGCATCACTGGGAACTCTACACTGTCAAGGCAGTATTCACTTGGCAAAAGAACTAGTAAATATTAGATGTGAATTTATACTACAAGGCTGCCAAGTGTATTATCCTGCAACAGAGTTCAAATAATGCAGCAGAAAGGTGTCCTATACATTGGGTCTCACCAATATTTTCAGTATTCGCACCTATGCCAACATCAGACTGCCACTGGCTATGGACTTGCACAAAGATATGCTGGTACTACTAGCTATGTATCTGCTACATAAAGTTTCATATGGCAGATTGTACCTATTTGTCCACACCTTTAAAGACAGAGTGCCGCGTCTACGTTAACCTTTTTCAGTAGTGTTGTAGCGTATTAATTAACTCCTATGAAGGATCTTAAGTTGCACGAGAGGGAAGCATGTGCATATGGCCACTTCACACAGGTTAGTAAAGGTCTCAGACCACTCATCCTCCTCTATACTATCAGGCCTCCCTCAGTCAGATCAAAGTGTTGGGGAAGTTGTTCAACAATCTGTGTTCGAGAGGGGAGGACTCAGGAACGACTTCCCCCCAGGGGATCGCTTTATACAGCGCGTGGCAGCCCTGCAGATATGTATAAGCCTATGCGGATGGCAACTGATAGTTGCTTTGCAGTTCGGAGTCGGGGAGCACCTCACCATTTTTCCACAATTCACCCATGTGGGACAGCCCTATAAGATCCCATTTGTCAAATCCCCTGTTGAGAGCCAGGGTCCCAAGATGTGCAGTGTCCCACAGGGGTGTAGCTTGCGTGATCTCCCCCCCAGCCCATGGCCGCCAGAACCACATGCCAGAGGGAGACAGTGATAGCTGTTAGGTTAAAAAGGGGTGTGCAGGTCTCCCCCCATAGATAGCTCACTGGTAGCCTTCTGCTTGCATGTTTCTCCTTTCCATACTGTAGGCCGGCTCAACTCCTGGAAGGTGCACCCAGTGATTGACAACGATTAACTGGGACACCGAACAGTATTTCTGTACATCAGGAAAGGCTATTCCCCCAAGGAGTTAGCCCCAAACCGGTCCCACGATGCTTGTTTCTGGTTCAGGGAAAACCTGGTTTGGCAGTTCGGGCTGGACTGTTTCCATGAGGCACAGGGTCAAGACTGATTTGCAGATAGCTGGGCCTGAACTGAGGTGGCGAAGTGAGCTAAAGAACCATGATGGATTCATCCCAGATCTGTGACTGAGGGTGAGTGTCTGAAAAGTTTCAGCGCTCCATCCATCACCTCCTTGTACTCCATTTAGTAATAAAGCATATAAAGACACATACATTTTCCAAAGAACAGAAAGAGCAGGTCATGGTATGACTTCTTTATTGAAAAATTATATTTTTCTTACAAAAAGTGCGGAGTAGCCAAACACGAGGTAGCCAACGCGTTTTGTCCTTACGGACTTCTTCAGGGCTACAAACAAATACATATAAACACATTTTATTTTTAGACATTATATACAGCACATTTTATATACACAATATATACATTAATACAAAACTATACATTTAAAAATGCAATATTGAAAAAGTTTATTAAATAATGGGGGGTCAGCTCTACATAACCACATGAAAACACAGATCAATTTTCTTTCCATAGAGCCTATAGCAAATAGTGTGAGCCACAAGAAACCTAATAAGTTCCTACTTACAAAATTATTTACACCCAATTTGGACCTGCTGATTCTAGATAATATAAATTACATTTTCAATTGGAAGATAAAAAGAGAAGAAAAAATAGAGAGGGTCAAAAGATCCTAATAGATACTAATAAAGTTTCATTCATATCAAGTTCACAAGATTTGATTGTAGAACAACATTTTAGGGAAAACAATTCTTAATACTAGAGGTCTGCAAGCTATAGCATGAGGTACACTGGGAGAAATATCTAATGGCACCAATCCTCAATATCTGACTATGGATCTCCCTATTTGATGAACTACGGATAGAGGCTTACAGATTTTGGTTCTTCAAATACGTCCCTTTCAATCGGTAATATCCACATGAAACCAGTAATTGTATATATATTCCCAATAACTTCTATGAGACAAATGTCAGTCATGTAGTGTATGTCAAATTTTATTTTTAAACAGCAAAACATAATTATAAATGGGCCGACATAGAGAGATGCACACACCTCAATAAAATAAATAGGAAGCCTTGTGTACAGTAATAATAAGTCCAGAGGTCACATCCATCAATATTCGCAGTGCTATGTTTGTATGTTTTAAACCCTAGGAATATCAAAGGATTTGTTCGGAATACATTTATTTTGATAAAGCCTATACACAAAGTCTATCGTTTAAATCAACATTTTATTCAAGAGTAATCGTGAAAGACTTAATACACGGGATGATTTGTAAAAATGGATAGGCTTGTAGCTTTTAAACGGGCAAATGTATATTTACAAATAAGTCTCATGGGGGACTTATGAGACCATAGAAATATTGTGAATAATTGAACCTATTATATACAATCCAAGGACGGAAGAAGGAACAAACACTCTGTTAAGCCCGAAATATGAGCCAATATATGCAGAAAAAGCATGGAGCTATAGGATATTCCAGACCGCTGATTTTAAAATTAACGGCAAGATGCAAATGCATGGAAGCATCAAGAAAGTACAGACAAATCACAAATCCCACCGTTTATGATGCACAACGATACATACCGATGCGAAACACATTTTCCAAGTATGTAGGGCGCTTAGTTTGAGGCAGATTTTAGGCTTAAAAAAGTTTTTAAAAGTTATAACATAAAATACATAGGACTATGGGCTACATGTAGGTAATTCTATTTTACCACTTCTTAAATACCGAATTTTACCGATTCGGTAATTAAGAAGTGGTAAAATAGAGGGGGGGGTTGTTGATATTTCTAAATCGGTAAATACCGAATCGTTAAGATTCGGTATTTACCGATTCTGTAAATACCGATTCGGTAATGCCCATTGATTCCTATGAGCATTGAAGCCTATAGGAATCAATGGGCAATACCGAATCGGTATTTACCGATTCGGTAAAGACCGATTCCAGCAAGGGTGCAGGGGGTGTCACTTTGACACCCTCTAGCACCCCAAATACAGGCATGTGCGCCATGTGGCACACAGACATGCCCTAAGGGCATGTCTGTCTGTCACATGGCATAGGTGTGCATGCACAGATGTGTATGCGCACCTGAATTCGGTATTTTACCACACAATAGGATTGTGTGGTAAAATACCGAATTTTGAAGGCCTGTAGCACTGTAAACAGTGCTACCTACATCTTGGATTTACCGAATCGGTAAAATTACCGATTCGGTATTTTACAGATTCGGGAATTTTACCGATTCAGTTAATTTACCGAATCTGTAAAATGATGCCCCTACATCACAAATACCCATTTACCGGTCGGTAACGGCCTAAATCGGCCGTTACCGGTCGGTAAATGGCCTCCTACATCTGGCCCTATATGTTTTCGCAATCCGTTGTTGGTAACTTTGCGAGCAAGTTTACTAAAGGTTTCTTATTTTTAGGGAAATCATAAAAGGAGGCATCAAGGGACCACGGAAATTTTGTGATTTCCACAGTATGTAGCAAACCTATAATCTAACAAAATTATGAACTCCATGTCAAAGAATGTAATACAAATCACGGTCCCCAGGTTAAATAGGCCGTTTAATCTAAAGGCAGATTGTCATATTAGAAAGGGACAAAATATGCATATTTACTTATATTTTAATGTTCCCCCAATACCGCTTAAACAAGTGAGAAGCTAAGCCCTGCCCCAACATCCAAAAACTTACTGCCAGTCCAGCACCCTTGTGAACTGGTCCAACGTCACGGCGGCATTTTACTTGCTGGCAAAATATGAAAAGGACGGTGTTTAAATAGCCCGCCTGAGCTCACAGCTGTGAGCGCTTACATTTAACGTGCACCGTAAAAACTCCCTATAATAGTCGCCATCTTATAATGGTGTATTTCAGAGGTTATAACCCCGCACTAGACCATTATTACAGATAAATACGAAATTCAGAGAACACAAGGTGTCCCTATGATGACCTCTTGTACTTCACGAATTTCCAAAAGGTCGTTTATATCGTGCGTGTCGAAGCCCCAATGAAAGATTAATGTTAATGTTTTACATTTTATCATTGCTCCAATGTAATATTTAGAGCATACTAAAAGAGCTGATATGCATTAATAGTAAATACCATGATTCAAAGACAAGATATAAAGACCGGTTACTCGCTTATAATATTAGTGATTTTTATATTGCATACTCATGCTCGGGTTTGTATGAGTTCGTATTAGTGCTCCACAGGAGACGGAAGGGTATTGCGTCTCAGGTCCCGGGCACCCAAACCAGTCACTATATCCAACTAAGGAGTTAGGTTATTGCAACATATCCTGTGTGTATATGTTAACCATCATCTCCTTGTGTTTTCTTTGTTTGCCCTAAGTTGTCAGGATATGCCCAGACATTGGTCCCTTACTCACTTTGCCACTGGATTCAAGCTTGCCTGGCTGATGAGGGGTATTACTCCGAAACTGGACCCAGGATGCCTGTTTCCGGTTCAAGGAAGATCTGGCTTGGCAGTTCGGGCTGGACTGTTCTTATGAGGCTCAGGGTCAAGACTGATACGCATATAGCTGGGTCTTGCCTGAGGTGGCAAAGTGAGCTAGAGAAGGATGATGGATTCAAAACAGATCTGTGACTGGGGGTGCGTGTCTGAAAAGTGTCAGCGCTCCGTCCATCATCTCCTTGGGTTTGCTCTATTCCCCCATCATACCAAACCCTTTACAATTTCTGGAGTGCTATGAGATCCTCATCCCAGAGAAACATATGAGCCTCACTATCTATGGCACAGAAATAGGACTACGGTATTGGGTAGGGTGTGTTTTGAAGTGCATCATGAAATTGTGGAAGGATCATCATCTTAAAGAGAGCTGCTTTTCCTAACAAGGAGAGAGGCAGAGTTTTCCAGTGTTTCACATCTCTCGACAAGCGCAGCAAAAGGGTTTTAAGTTTACATGTAAGGCACGTGTCTGGATCTCTCATGATAAAGATGCCCATGTAGCGAAATCTCTCCTTTACCACCCAAACTCTACAGTCATCAGGGGGCTCTCAATGAGAGATATAAATCAGGGATTTGTACCTATTGATAGTGTAGCCAGAGTACCGGTGATAGAGTGTGAACATATAGAGGACTCTGTCAAGTGTGGAGGGGTGATCGGCCACATAAAGCAGGATGTCATGTGCACAGATGGACAGTCAGTCCTCCCAGTTTGCAATCCATCTCAATCCCCTGACCATGGTGTCACTACGGATGCAAGATGCCAGTGGTTCCAATATCAAGGCAAAGATCAAGGGGGAGAGTGGGCAACCTTGTCTGGTGCCCCTCTAAAGAGGAAACAGTGCCAACGTGCTGTCATTCACTACCACCTGCGCTCGAGGACCTGAATACAACAATCGTATCCAAGAGACAAAGCGGAGAATGAAATACATCTTTCCTAGGACTGCGCACATAAAGGGCTATTCCACAGTATTGAATGTCATTTGCGCGACAGCACTAGGGAGTCCTCACAGATCTTGGATGCTCGTCTCAATACCCCCATGCAACCTCTGCATGTTGTGCACTGTATTTCTAACTGGCATAAATCCGGACTGATTGGGATGATTCAGGGATCTGATCACCCCAACCAATCGCATGGTCAAAAGCTTTGCAAGAATTTAACTTCTGCATTTAGCAGTGATATAGGCCTATAGGATGCACAGTCATCAGGCAGTTTATTCTCCTTGAGGATAACAACTGTACTCACTAGCTTCTGGTCCTGAGAAAGTAGGCCGACCTCGCAACTTTTGAGAAACATGCGCAGGAGAGGTGGGGCAATACTTTCAGTTGTCAACTTGTACATTTCTTTTGGAATCCCATAGGGCCCAGCGCCTTGCCCGACAGTAAATTATGTATCGCTTGCGCCACCTATTCCTCCGTCAAGTCCTCTTCCAGGGCCTGTCTATCATCCTGGGAGAGTTCCAGCATTTGAATATCTGCAAGGAGCTCATCAAACTCATTAATTATGGCCGCTTGTGTCAGGAGTGTAATAACATGCAAACAAGTTGCTTTGTCTTGTCTGTGTCTTATCTGATTATCACCATCACAGATTGCCAGGACCCATCCGGAGGCTACTTTTCTCCTGTCCAGCTGGCTGATATTTTTCTCAAGTGATTCCAGTCAACCTTGCTTTTCTTATTTTTGGCCCACTATCAGTGCTATGCCCAGACCCCTGATGATGGTTTAATAGGACTCGTTTTCCAGGAAATAATGCTCTGTGGCTTCTCGCATGGTCTCACGGATACAGGGTCATTTCAGGTACCATGGTTTGAATATTACCCCGTGTCCACCACCAGGAACCGGGGAGCCATAAGTAGCACACACCAGGGAGTGGTCAGAGATGCCCCTGGCGAGGTGCTGTGCCATATGAATACAGGGAAGATCATGAGTCAGGGTAACTATTTAGGCAATTTGTGATAAGCTCCAGTGTGCTCCAGAAAGATGTGTGTAGTGCCGTGTTGTAAGATGGAGAGTGCGCCACGTGTCTGCCGGTCCAAATACAGACAAAAAGTCAACTAGTGGGTGATGCATAGCTCTCTGAGGTCAGGGGGCAGTGATCTATTCACTGCAAACTGTGTTGTTAAAGTCTCCTCCCAGTAATAGGCTTCCATCAGAGAGTTGGAGGAGGAGCACATCCAAGTCTGCGAGGGCAGCGTAGTTTTAGCTTGGGAGGTACATAGAGGGTAATGATATTGAGGGTTTTTCTCTCCCATTGTCCTGTCAATGCAATGTATCTCCCATGTGGATCTGGCCAAGTCTGTAGCACAATAAAGGGGATCAATTTACACAGGAGAATGCCAACCCTCCCTGGACCACATTGTTAACTCCGCATGAAAAAACAGTTTGTATCCCCATCTGAATTGGGCACAGCAAAAGTTACCATGAAGGTGTGTTTCTTGCAGCAAAACCACCTCAGGCAAAAAGTGTTTAAGGTACTGTAAAACCATTCCACATTTAATTTTGTAGCCTAGGCCATTGACGTTTCAGAATAACTCCCTGAAACTGGAAGCATCTATATCATCTGGCATCGGGAACCAGTAGAGAGAAAGACTCAGAGCTTCTTCCGCTGGGCACCAAAAGGGCATAGACATTGCAGCGAGGACCACAACAAGTTTCTTCGAGACACTGGAAACTGGGAGTCGTAATTTACACTGACACTCCCACCTTGGGTGGAACAGAAAGGGAAAAGAGACCGGGCTTAAAAGTGCAGTTTGTCACCCTGGTCATAAAGAGCTGTCACCAGTAAACTGAAAACACATACAAGAAAAAAACATAGTGAACTGTTAATACAATCCCAAACATCACCCTCCCACCCTGTCTCCCTGCAAGATGAACCTAAAACTGCCTGCCCCCCCAACTGTGCAGATTGCCTGTTGCCCCAAAACATAATACAAACTAAAGGAGGTTGTGGGTATTACCATTGGGTCACCCCACCCACCTCTAGAAAAGCGAAATTATTATGTCACCACACTTAACATCACAAAATATAATGATGGATGGAGTGTTGAAACTTTTCAAACACTCACCCCCAAAACCAGTCCCGAGATGCTTGTTTCTGGTCCAAACAGGACCTGGCATGGCAGTTCGGGCTGGACTCTTCCCATGAGGGGCAGAGTCAAGACTGATTAGCATTTGGCTGGATTTAAACTCGAATGGCATGGGGAGAAAAAAAACAATGGATTTAAGCCCAGATCTCTGTACTGGGGTGAATATTTGACATTGTTCAATGTTCTGTCCATCAATTGTTCTTTTTGCATTTGTCACCCGAGTGGGATGCGTATGCCTAGATGTGGGTCCCTTGCTCTCCATGTCACAGGAGTCGGAAATCCTGGCTGATGAGGGGTGAAACCCCAAACCCGGTACTAGGATGCTTTTTTCGAATCCAGGGAGGACCTGGCTTGGCAGTTCGGGCTGGACTGTTCCCATGTGGAGCAGGGTCAAGACTGATATGCATATGGTTGGGTTTAATCTGGAATGGCATAAGGATAAAAAAACAAGGGCTTTAGTCCTTAGTATCTGTACTGGGGTAAATGTTTGTCATTCTTCAACATTTTGTTTATCATTTGTTCTTTTTGAAATTCTTTACAGGACTGGGCCTCTCAATCAACTACGCATTCCATCTATTTTTGATGATCAAAAGGGTCCTGGCCCTGGTCAGGAGTCAATAGACAGCCCTAGTAATAGTAGTCCCTTTCTGATCATCACAAATATGGTTCCATTCTCTTCTGGAATTAGTCCTCCTACCATCTTTTCCCAACCTCCTTCTTGACCCATTGGGTCTTCCGCACAATCCTCACTCTTTCTGCTTGGAAAATAGAGGGATCAGTCTTTCTCTTTTATTTTGACAGAATCTTCAGAGTACATCAATAAAGCCTTGGCCCCACATACCACCAAGGCTCATAAATCAGCTGGGTCTTTTTTGGAAAGCTGGTATTTGGGAAAATGTGTCAATCCCTTTTCAGAGGATATAGTCTACATTGTTTTCTTCCTGGCAGCCAAGGCTAGTGGAGGGAAGACTTATCAAACTATACACCTTTACAGCTCTGCCATTTACATGAACCATCCTTACATCAATGGAAAACTGGGGAGAGAGCATGCGCCGTTTGTCGACTTTGAAAGGGAGTAAAAGTTTGAAGTCCACCTATTCCAAAATACAGTAATTTGTAACAGGTGTTCTTTTCACAGTTCGTAAACATACAAAAACAAATTTAACTACTGTGTTTTACCCTTATTTTCCGGATCAACCTAAACTTAGTGTTGGGAAATGTCTCAAGTTATATGAACAAAACACAATTGATCTCAGAACGTCTTCAGACACCCAACTTCTCAATTCCTTCAGACAACCCCATAAACCTGTTTCTTCTCTCACACTTGCTCGCTAGGTTGGGTGGGTCATGTTTCTGGCAGGTATTGCTACTTCCATGTTTGGTGTCTTCTCTTCCAGAGGAGCAATGGCTTCCAAAGCCTTCTGGGCAGGTTCCCGTTTAGAGGTCTAATGATAATGTTTTCCACATGTTTTATTGTAAACCTGTTCATTCTGAATCGTCTGTTGTAATTAACATGCTTTAAACAAGCATACTAGGAGCCTCCGGTCTGGCAATAAAATGTAGATTTTCCTAGTATTTTTTTAAGGAAAGTCTTAATTTTATTAACAACACAGAGGCGAGTACTATCCCACCTCAACACAGTGTTAACTTGGTGTTTTTTCCCACTCTGACAATTGCTCCAGCTTTACCAACTTCCTCCACGAATATTTCATCATATCATGGCTCTTCACCTGTGAGTCCTTCAGATGTGGATTTATCTGATGCTCCGTATTCTTCTAAGTTTCAGATTGTCAGTTTGGGACTTAGAGTTACAGACTTTTGCCAAGAACTGTCAACGTTTACTTTAGTGAGCGTTTTACCACTGTGTTATCTATATTTCCCTTGTTTTTTAAATATCCTTAATTTCTCCCACAAGGAAAGAGGACTGTTTGCAGTCAAGATGGGTGATATAGGCATTACTGTGATACTATTGGTTGTCATTGATTCTACACTTTGTCTCCCATTGGCTAGCTGTTCATAAGCTTGAGGGGATTTTTTGTTTTTTAAGTTTCTTGACTGCTGCTATTAAATTAAATGCAAGATTAGAGAAGCATAATACTCACCTCTGTGTCTATAATAAAATCAAGACTGTAGTTCATGAATTACTAGTAAAATCTACATTGTTATATAGGAATTCTTGTGTACAATTGAGGAGTTTATTTGTTTTATTTAACTCTTAACTAATCTGTACACATAGAAGAGAACAGTACACAGTTGTATCATACTAAAATTAGCAAATATAACAAAAACAATGATGATAAGAAAACCTAATTCAACTTCTAAATGAGACTTTGTGAGAAAGTGGCTCTATATATACTGGACCAGAATAAGGTACAGTGTGTATAGAGTCCACAAACCCCAGAGGTATAACAGAGGTTAAAGCCAGGTGTTACCTTACTCTCTAAAGTGGTAGCTTGGTCGAGCAGTAAGGCAGTACCAGAGGACAGTGTAAAGCATTTGTTGCACACACTCAGTCAGTAAAAGGTTTCACACACTCAAAGAATGAACTCCAGGCCAATTGTTTTTATATCAAGAGATGTAGTTGTTTTATTTCTAGAACCGACAGGTATCAAAATGTACTGTTCTCCATATGAGAGGTCTCCGATGAGTACTTTGCAGAAAGGCAATTAACTTTGTAAATACAATAGGTACAGGGGTTACAGTAGGCAACACAATTCTACACAAAATTTAGCATTGAGCTCAATGGATTTCCTTATATAAACACAGTTGATTACTTTGTAGATTACTTTGGTAATTCCAGGACTGGCTCCTAGGTTCAGTCCGGGGGTCTAAGCTGAAAACAGTTTAGCAAAAACGTTTTAGGTATTTTAGTGATCTTTCAGGATTAAAAAGCTATTTTAAAAGTTCACACTTAGAAACTTTTCAACAGAAACCTGGCAATGTTATCCAATGGGAAAAAATTCAGGTTGCAGGTAAAGTACGATCTTGTTACTTTTGAAATCCAGTACTGGGCTCCTGGGGCGAGCACTGGGGTCTCAACTTAAAACAGGTAAGTAATTACGTTTCAGTATTTTTGTATGATTTTTAAAGAATATTTCTAGTTTTCAAAAGTAGAAGAAATTTCAGAGCGAAGCAGACAATGGATTCCTATGGAGAAAATACAAGTTACTAGTAAACCCGCTAGGGATTACTTTTGCGGTTCAGTACTGGGCTAAAAGATACAGCACTGGCTTCTCTCCTGATTACAGGTGAGTACATCAGGTTTCGATATTCGGCTGATTTTAGATGAATATTTTAACAGTTTAAAACTTCACACGTTGAAGAATTTTCACAGAAAAACAGTCAATGGTTTCCTACGGCAGAAATTTAGATTACTAGCAAACACGGTTGTGATCACTTTTGCGGTTCAGTACTGGGCTACAAGGTACAGTACTGGCTTCTCTCCTGATCCCAGGTGAGTAATTCGAAATTCGTTATTCGGCTGATTTGAGGTGAATATTTTAAAGTTTCAAAACTTCAAACTAAAGACATTTTGAGTCAAACCAGTCAATGTTATCCTATGGCAGGAAAGTGAGTCATCGGTTTTCAGGTGAGTACTCGATTGGTGAAGTTAAGGTTCCGGGCATAGACTCAGGGGTCCCCCAGGGTCGGGAAGGTACAGTTGGTACACCCTCAGCGGCACAGGGGCGTCCGGGTACAGAGGTAGTTAGGCCCAATGTTATCCAATGAGAGGCAGGGGGCCTTCAGTTGGTGGCTGTTGGCTAGCAGGCCACGCGGCTATGGGAGCTGGGCTCCTGGTCACTTGCTCAGGGCAAATGAGGAAGTAGGATAGGGTACAGGTTGCACTGCCAGGGCACTTGGGCGGCTAGGTACATGGTGCTTTTGAGCCGTTGGGCGCTCAATGTTATTCTACGAGGATCTTGAAAAGGGAACAAAGGCTGCAGGCTCGGGGACGGAGGATCTTCTGGAGCAACCAGCACTTCGAGGGGGAGGGGTAAGTTGGGATCTTGGAGGATAGGTAGGCACCCAGGAGTTGGGCACAGGGGGCCGTGGGGCGCCCGGTGCAGGGGTGTCTATTGAGGTCAGGAAATCTTACCCCCTGCTGGTCACGGTCAGAGGGGTCCTTTGTCCTGTGGCTGCAGGTGTCGTCGGGGTCATTGAGGAGGGTCCTTGAGCACTGGATTCCAGGTCAGAATTGCCGGGGGATGTCCTCGGGGTCTTGATTCACTCCAGCACAGGCCAGGCTTGTCAGGTGCAGAGTGTGCAGGGTTCACGGTTCCGGGCTGATGCCAGGGCTTCTTTCTTGCTTTGAGCAGTACCACTGCTCGTGGGAGACCCAGGTAGTCAGAGTCACAAGGCAGTCAGGTCCTCCGGGGTTTTTGAGGTTGCTGACCACTGGAGATGCCGGGGTTTAACAGGAGCAGGTTCGAGGGTCGACAGGCCGGTAGGGCTGGGGCCAAATCAGTTGGGGCCATATGTATCAACATCCTGATTTGCGATTCTCAAATAGCGATTTTTTAGAAATCGCTTTTTGAGAATTGCAAATAGGGATGTATGAAAAAAAAGCAATTTTTTAGCGCTTTCTTACTATTCCTTAATTGCGATTAGCATATTGCGAATCGCAATTAAGGAATACTTTCCCATTATTCTCAATTTGTGATTCGCAATTTGAGAATCGCAAATTGAGAATAATTTCAAGGGTGCAGTGGTGTCAAAAGGATACCCTGATGCACCCCTGAAATAAGCATGGGTGCACATGTGGTGCACATACATGCCATAAGGGCCTGTATGTGCTTCACATTGCACTTTGAAAAATGCAAAAAAGTGCATTTTTCAAAGAAATCGCAAATTACCACCAACTCGAAGTTGGTGGTAATTTGCGATTCCTTAAGGCCAAATTGCACTTTTTTGGTGCTTCTTACATTGCATTTAAGGAATCACAAAACTTGCGTTTCCAGAAATGCAATCGCAAAATAAGGAATCGCAAATTTTGCGATTCCTTATTTTGCCTTAATACATACCATTTGGCAAAATTGCATTCGCAAATTTCGGCGTTTGCGAATGCAATTTTGCTTGATACATATGGCCCTTGGTGTCTTTCTCTTTTTAGCAGCTGCACGGCAGGTCTTCGTGTTCCTTGATCTTCTTTCTTGTTTCGTAATCTGTATCTGAGGAAGGAAGGTTCAGGGAGCCCCTAAATACCGAATTTAGGGGTGCTACAGGTAGGGCATGGGCACGGACAAATAGGTCCCTGTCCTGGGGTGGGTATACCACCTAGCCTGCTCCTCTCCTGTGGGAGGGGGGCAGGAGCCTAGCTATGATTGGGCCGGGCTCCCTATCTTCAAGATGGCCGGAGCCCAGGGTCGTGCTTCACCTCGTCTCCCCCACCTGAGGAGTGGGGTTTGGCATAGGCTGGCACACCCCCTTCCTGACGTAGTTTTTTCCGCCAGTCTTCCCGCCAGTGTGGAGGGTCAGAACTGGTGGCGGCCAGTTGCTGGGTACAGCAAATGGTCTGGAGAAGCTCACAGAGGTGGCATGCCTTTGAAGCTTCCCCCTTCCCATCCTGGGAGAGGAGACCTAGCACCTCGCCCAGGATGTACATTGTTGCAGGCCCAGGAGAGCGGGGGGCTCTCCACCTAAGGGTCCAGCAACATGTCTGCTGTGTGGCAGCCTCTGCAGCCTCTCAGCCCAGACGTGGATTGTAGGTTAGGTTTTAAGGGGGCATCTCTAAGATGCCCTCTGGTGCATTTTAAATTAAATCTCACACTGGCATCAGTGTGGGTTTAATGTGCTGAGACGATTGGTGCCAAACTTGTCAGTCTTCAGTGTAGCCATTATGGTGCTGTGGAGTTCGTAATGACAACCTCTCAGCACCATATACTCTTAATGGCATCACTGCACTTACAGTGCCCAGGAATGGCCCTGGGTACTGTAGGAGCAAGGGCTCATGCACCTGCGCCCACACCTCTGGCATATTTCACCTAGCTAGTGGGGTGACTGAAGTATGTCAGGGCAGTTGGTTCTGTGGGCATGGCACACAGGGGTGTGTGCCAGGTCGACTCTTTGTTTAGTTCTGTACTTCAACACTCAGCCTGCAAAGGCAGTGTGTGGGTGTCAGGGTACAGGGCCCCTGAGGGTGGCACAATAAGTGCTGCAGTCCTCAGGGGTCTTCTCTGGTCACCATGCCCTGGGTAGCTAGGGTACCATTTACTAGGGGCTGATAGGTGGCCAGAGATGCCAATTAGGTTTAAATTTCAACACAGTTTTAGGGAAGGAACACAGGCCCTGGGTACCTGGTTGGCAGGAACCCAGGGCACACTCAGTCAAAGCACATCAGCAGTTCAGAAAAAAAGTGGGGGCATACCAAGGCAAGAAAGGTGGCACTTTCTCTCAGACTCTAATTATACAAGCTTCAGAGAGAATTACCATGGCCAATGATACATAGTCTCAACAGGGTGCACCTCAAACAAATGAGATCTACCAAAATACGCAGCCCATACAGTCTCAAGCCTCATGTCTGCATGTTGTCACTAATTTGTTTTGCTTTTGCAGGGTGAAGTTTTTTTGCACAACTTGGTGATCCCTCCTGCAGCAGCACCCTCACTCATGATCAGTAACCCTGAGTTCTGCAACAGTTTTCCATTCAAATTCTTAAGATGAAACTGAACACATTCTGATCAAAATTTAGCACTAAATGCTGCAATGAGTGCCAAGAACATAATTTCCCACAGAGCAAATCAATTTTGATGTGGAGGCTCCTCTTTAGTCTGAATGTCTAGCTTAGTGCATACGATCTTTATGGTAAGGTCTATAATTACATCAGGCAAAAAGTCATCTTTATGCCTCAAGTATAAATTTAAACTCTGCCAGTCAAGGTCTTCTGATCATTTGTAAGTGTACATTTATGAAAATGTGCAAAGTAAGTGTTTAAACTATTGGTCAGTTCATTGTTTTATCAGTTACTGATGTTCCATAGTCTTCAAAAACAACTGTCTTCAAAACGTGAAAAACATCACGAACAGTTGCTCTAAAACAGAGCAGACTGAACATATATTGAAAGCAGACGTTTTCTGAATTAGTACATGTGCTTCTGACAGTACAGATCAGAAACAATGAGCAGCAATTGCCACCTTCAATTTCCAAGCATTGCTGTTTGCCTATCTTATACCCTAATTCTGAGACATTTTAAGTGGAAACTATGCACTTTAGACACTGTAAGCATACCGAAACAGAGGCTCTAATCTGTTCTGATGAGCACAGACTTCCATGATTCACCCATACATTTTTGCATGAGGTTTGTTTTTTCCTGGTTACTATATCACAACAGTACCTCCATCCTAATGTTTGTCTTATTTTTCATGTTGCCTGACGACACATATGTGATTACTTGAGCATTCTTTCGTTCTAATATAAGGTGTTAACACTTCTACCCCTCAGAAGTCCTGAATATCTATAGTCCTACCTCTATACTTATTTTTATTTTTAGAGTTTTATATAGCGCAAAGTTGACCCGAAGGTATCGGAGTGCTGTACATGAGCACCAGTTTTATTACAGACGGACACATTTTATTTTTTTGGTAGGCACAGGTAGATTAAATGATTTGCCCAGAATCACAGGATGTCGAGCGTCCCTGCTGAGACTCGAACCCGGTTCCCTAGCTTCACGGATGACCGCTCTAGCAGTTAGAACACTTCCTCTCCCCCAATATATCACACATGGATTATTCACAAGGTGGGTGTTCACGTCACCAACCAACATGACTGCCTAGCGAGAAGCAACCAATCTGATATCCTGGACATCAGATCAAATGTTATTGCATCTCCAGCATGGTTGACAATGCAGTGGTGGGCTGGATTATCCACGACCCCGGTGGCAGTTTTTTTTTAAGTCCCCGTGGCAGTTTTTTTTAAGTCTTCCCATTCATCGAGAGACACGCAACAGAGACTGCTTCAGAGTGGTTATGGACCTTGGAGGCCCGTCAGTGACAGAGGCTTCTGGGAAGCCTGAGGCCGTGGCTGTGAGCGTCGCACCAAGTCGGGAGGTGATCACAATGCTTGGGCCTGGCAGGGCTTGCTACCCCCCTTTTTTCTCCCCTTGCTTTGATATTCTAGTGGGCCCTCTCTAGTAGGTCGAACCCTGGCTGTATCGCTCGACGGCCTGAGATGGGTCCCCATACCGTCAGTTACTCCCCACAGCAAGGCAGATGATAAGGTAGGAGGTGGGGGAGGTCAAGACCTGGGCAGTGGCATTTTGGAGGTCTCCCCATCCACCCTCAAACACGGACTTCTGACTACTTCAGTACAGCCGCAAATCTCCGGGGCCCAGCACTTAAAGGGGCTACTGGCGAGCCTGAGGCCATTGCTCTGAACCTCCTGCTGATTTGGGAGGCAATCTACAGAGTATGGGACGGCTAGAACTTCTTAGCCCTATCCCTTTTTTCATCCTCGCTTTCAGAACCTGGTGGGCTTTCTCCGGAGGGTCACAGACCCCGCTGTGTCTCTGGGTGGCCTGAAATGGGCAGACCAAAACAGGTCCCATTTTGAGGAAACTACACAGGCCCATATTGAACTGGAAATGTGCATCCCTCACAACTATGGTGGGGACAATTGTCACACTGTGACCCCCCCTCTTGAACAACTGAAGTGAACTGAGGCTGTGTGGGCCACCCTTTTGTTGTTACAGGGGTCTTCACAGTAGTTATATACACATGCCTCACTGTCTATATGCTACATTGATTCTGGTGAGGGAGTGACACAGGCTGCTCTTCCCATCATGTGTAAAGAAGATCCTAAACAGAGCTAACATGCAGAAAATTCCCTGCAAACAAACTTCAGCTTCCAACATTGAAAAGGGTACTGCTGGAACCACATCTCCTAATGTGCATGGGGGGGGCAGATACTATTCTGCTTGACTTAAAGGCTGGTCTGCAATCCATTGCAATCAGCATTTACTACATGTCAATCAGGTTAGACAGATTCACGGAATATCTGGATAGATAAAATGAAAAACTGGATGGGGCAGGCACATATTGGACCTGGATGATGATACCACAGCAACCATTCAACGCACCATGTACTATCCAAACTATCCCACCCAACCATCTTAGAGAAACTAGCCTCAACCACGGAATCTTGAATGAACAAAACCAATTACAAGTCTCCATAACACACTGTGAAGTTTCAGAAATGAATTTTCATCTCAGATCTATGCCTCTTAATTGCAGATCTGCGATTAAACATGCACCATGCATAGCGGATCTTGTTGTCAAGCCAGACCCTGACCTCATAATACTATCCGAACCCTGGCTGAATGAGACCCCATTATCTACGTTGGACATTCAGTCAGACCCAACTATGGCATCATCAGACTTGCTAGAACTGGAAGGGTCGTTAGGGGCTTAGCATGCATCTACAGCTATATACTCACCCTGAACCATGCACAAACTATGACAGTGACCTTCTATGAATACCTAGGTATTGAAAAATGGAACAATGATAAGATAGTTTGCAAACTTCAGACAATTTAACACTCCCGGGAAATAACTTACCTTTCATCTAGCAAATAATGGAGATCATCTCTGCTGACTCAGATCAACAAACTAAAATATTTTTCTTGGGAACTTCAACATACATTGGACTGATTCTAATGACCCCATACTGAACACCTTCAAGTTACTCCTCATGGATTGAAACTTTACCCAGTCTTTTAATAGCCCTACTCAAAATAGAGGCTCCACCCTTGATCTAATCATCTCGAAATTCAATACTATCCAACTGGAATCCATAACCCCCTGTGACTGGCCGGATCACTACATAATCTCCTTCCTCATTCTGGATAAAGTACGACAAATAAGGGCTAATCGCTTAAACCCAAACATTGGTTCAGAGACTTGAGTAATATTAATCTTTCTGACTTAACCTCTACTAACAATAACTTCCTTCATCCTCCCACAAACATGACGAATGTGAATGATTTCACGGAACATTACATACAATCCATGACAGACATACTTGATACGATTGCCCTGGAGCAGTCAAAAAGAGCACAGATCTGACACGCCAAACCTTGGTCCAACTGTAGCCTTAATGAGGAAAAACACAAATTAAGGTTCGCGGAGAGAACATGGAGAAGCTCTTCATCCATCACACATCCAAAACACTTGAAGGCTGTAAGAAAAGTTTACAACATACACATCCTGTGTTCCAAAGCATAATACTTCAGGAAGTAATTAGACAATGTCAAAAACAGACCCAGAGTGTTTTCAAAATCATCAATCAACAAGTAACAAGCAAAATTAACCAACACCTGGTAAATATTAGTTTGTTGCCAAGCAGTGAGAAATGCTCCACCTATGTCATTGAAAAGACAAAGTGGACTGAATCAGACTTGCTTTGCCCCTCACAGCTTCTGTTAACCCAGGTCCAACCAAATCCCGTACCTGTACTGCACCAGGTTATGTATGTTTCTTTTGTCTATATTACTAAAAACAATGTTAAGTGGAGGGACTACAAAATCCTGTATGAAGACACTTAACTCACACTATTAACTACAATAAAACCTTCCAACTACTTCAATGACTCGCTGCCTGCCAAGCTCATCAAACAATTCAGTCCTTCCATACTCCCTCTTTGGACCAAGATTGTCAATGCATCTCTCTTGCAGAGCATATTTCCTGATAGTCTAAAGATAGGACAGGTCACCCCTATTCCAGAAATACCTCACGCAGACCAGTCTGACCTCAACAACTACCACCCTATCACCAACAACTCAACTCTTGCAAAGCTTTTAGAGAAATATGAACATGCATACATTGAACATTTTCAACTCCTTGATCTTCGTCAATTGGGTCACAGCAATAAAAAAGCTCTGAAACACATTGTTGATGATGTCCTGAGAATGTTAGACGAAAACAAACCCTGTTTACTTATATTGCTTCCCCAAGGATCCACACTCTCCTACCCTATTAAATTTTTTCATGGACCCTGGTATGATGGAACATCCAAATGAAAACAGAAGGCAATCTGCCTCAGAGTTTCTCCATCCCTGTATAAATTCTACATCATAAAGATACTCCTGTAATATGGCTTCAAATCTGGCCAAATGCACAGTCCCTTTACAGGCACCACCAGCCAATAAAATCGTGATCAGCGGTTTGTGGTCAGTTCTCAAAACAAATCTGGTGCCCCACAAATAAACTCTGAAGTACTCAGTGCCTCAGGCAGCAGCTAAAGCTTCCCATTCAATTACAGAATAATTCTTCTCCGCCTGTGTGAGGGTACGAGAAGCGAAGGCTATAGTTCTTTCAGTATCATTTTGAAATTGAGAAAGAACTACACCAATACCAGTTATGCTGGCATCAACTGTGAGAAAGATTTGCATGTCATGCTAAATGATGCCAAAATACCAACATTGCAAATTTCCCTCTTAACCTCTGCCAAAGACACCTGTTGTTCTTCTCCTCAGGCATATTTGCTGCCCTTGCAAAGAAGAGACTTTAAAGACTCAGTGATGTTAGCAAACCCCTTAATAAACTTAGATTAATATTCAGCTAGCCCTACAAAGGAACTAAGCTGATCTTTATCCTTAGGGTAAGGTACAAGTTTTATTGCTTCTAAAAGATTGCGTTTAGGAGCAATGCCTCCACTAGAAATTGTATAATGGTATATATATTCTACCTGTTTCGTTAGAAATGTTCACTTGTCTTTGTTCACCATCATACCCATCTCTTCCAATTTCCACAAAACCTGTCTCAAAACAGCATTGTGTTGTTCCACCGTTTTGCTAGAAATCAATATATCGTCTTGAAAATAAAGTATACCACTGACGCCCTCAAAGATGCTGTTCATCATTCTCTGAAAAACCCTCGCTGCCAACACTTGACTGAATGGCATGCGAGTGAATTGGAATGTGCCCTCAGAGGTGATGATTGCAGTTAAAGATTTGGAGTCAGGATGCAGTTTGATCTGATGATAAGCACTTCTCAAATCAATCTTAGAGAAGTACTTACCACCCCCTACAGACTGTAACAACTCATTGATATTAGGCAACGGAACGTATCAGTGACAACATCTCTGTTGTGGAATCTCAAATCTATGCATAACCTCAAACGGCTATCAGCTTTCTGAGTTATGATGACCAGAGAAATCCATGAAGAGGCCTCAACATGCTTAATGACTCCTCCTTTTAACATGTCTTGTAACAGCTCCTTGAGGCCATATCTAACTGATAATGTTACTCTCCTAAATTTATGCTGAACAGGGCATGTATTACGTTTCAATATGATTTTGTAAGAGTAACTTTTCACGCATCCTAACCTATCCTCAAATACTTTGCATGCCGCATGAAGTATGTCATTGTGAGAAAGTGCCATCTTTCTTGCATGGTATGTCCCCACTTTTTGCTGAATTGCTGATGTGCTTTGACTGAGTGTGTCCTGGGCTCCTGCCAATCAAGTGCCAGGGCCTGTGTTCTTTCCCTAAAACTGTATTGAAGCTCTAACCCAATTGGCATCGCTGGCCACATGACAGCCCCTGGTAAATGGTACCCTAGGTACCCCGGGCATTGTGACCAGAGAAGACCCCTAAGGGCTGCAGCACTTATTGTGCCACCCTTAGGGGTACTGCACCCTGACACCCATACACTGCCTTAGCATACTGAGTGTCCTGAAACAGAAATAAACAAAGAGTCGACATGGCACACATCCCGGTGTGCAATGCCCACAAACCCACTGCCCTGTCATACATAAGTCACCCCTCTAGCTGGGTGCCCTATGCCAGTGGTGTAGGTACAGGTGCATGAGCCCTGTGCCCCTATAGTACCCAGGACCATTCCTGGGCACTGTAAGTGCAGTGATGCCATTAAGAGTATATGGTGCTGGGAGGTTGTCATTACGAACTCCACAGCACCATAATGGCTACACTGAAGACTGACAAGTTTGATATCAAACATCTCAGCACATTAAACTCACACTGATGCCAGTGTGGGATTTAATGAAAAATGCACTACAGAGGGAATCTTAGAGATGGTCCCTGAAACCTAACCTACAACCTATGTCTGGTCTGAGCGGCTGCCTAGGCTGCCACACAGCAGACATGTTGCTGGACCCCTGGGTGGAGAGCCCCCCCACTTTCCTGGGCCTGCAACAATGTACATCTTGGGCGAGGTGCTAGGTCTCCTCCCCCAGGATGGGCAGGGGGAAGCTTCAAAGTCATGCCGCCTTTGTGAGCTTCTCCAGGCCACTTGCTGTACTCAGCAACTGGCCCTCACCGGTTCTGACCCCCACTCTGGTGGGAAGACTTGCGGGAAATCCTACATCAGGAAGGGGGGGTGCCAGCCTGTGCCAACCCCACCCCTCAAGTGGGAGAGGCGAGATGAAGTACAGCTCTGGGCCCCGGCCATCTTGAAGATGGGGAGCCCTGCCCAATCAGAGATAGGCTCCTGCCCCCCTCCACAGGAGAGGAGCAGGATAGGGTGTGTACTCACCCCAGAACAGGGACCAAATGGTCCCTGCCCTTCCCCTATCTGTAATACCCCTAAAATTAGTATTTAGGGGCACCCTGAACATTCTTCCAGATCCCGCTGCTAACAAGAGAATGACACCAACTGACTTGGCCCCAGCCTACCAGACTGTTGATCCTTGAACCTGCTCCTGCTAAATCCCGGTGTCTCCTGCTGACAGCAACCTCGAGAACCCCAGAGGACCTGCCTGCCTTGAAACTCTTAGAGACTGGGACTCCCACAAGCAGTGGCTCTGCTCAAACAGCAATACCACTGGTGCCAGCCAGAAACCGCAAATCCAGCCCACTCTGCACCCGCTGAGTCTGGCTGGTGCCCAAGTAGACAAAGACCCTGAGGACGTCCCCACGTCGATTCTGACCTGGAATCCAGTGCACAAGGACCCTCCTCGACGACCCAGATGACACCTGCAGACTCAGAACCAGGGATCCCCTCCAACCGCGACCAGCAGAGGGTAAGATTTCCCGACATCTCAAGATCCCTTGCACCTGGCACCCCCCCGGCCTCTTGCACCCAACTCCGGGGTGCCTACCTATCCTTCAAGATCCCAACTTACCTATCGAAGTGTTGGCCGTTCCTGAAGAATATCCGTCCCCGAGCCTGCAGCTTTTGTTCCCTTTTCAAGATCTCCATTGAATAACATTGAGCGCCCGACTGATTAAAAGCACCCTGCACCCAGCCGCCCGAGTGCCCCTGGCAGTGCAACCTTTGTCCTGTCCTACTCCCCCATTTGCCCTGAGCAAGTGATCAGGAGCCCAGCTCCTACAGCCAAGTGGCCTGCTAGCCAGCAGCCGCCAACCGTAGACTCCCTGCCTCTCATTGGATGACATTGGGCCTAACTACCTCTGCCCCCGGCTCCCCTGTGCCGCGGAGGGTGTACTAACTGTACCTACCTAACCATGGGAGACCCCTAAGTCTATGTCCAGAGCCTTAACTCTGCCAGTCGAGTGCTTGCCTAAAAACCGATAACTCACTTCTCTTCCATCGGCTAACATTGACAAGTTTCACTCAAAAATTCTATTAAGTGTGGAGTTTTGGAACTTTAAAATATTCACCTAAAATCAGCCGAACAATGAATTGCAACTTACTCCCCTGTTATCAGGAGAGACCTCAGTGCTGCATCATTTAGCCCAGCACAACCCCTGAATTTTCTTCAATAGGAAACCATTGACTGTTTTTCTGTATCGATTTTTGCAAACTACAAATATTCTTTAAAAATCGTACCAACTACCAAAATGTAATTACTTACCTGTCTTAGATAGATGTACCAGTGCTGAACATAGGAGTCCAGTATTGGAGTACAAAAGTAACATGGACATACTTTACCTGCAACTTACAATAATATTCCTTAAAAATCACTACTGTAACAAAAATGCTTTTACTTAACTGTTTACAGGATGTGTCACCTGACTGAATCTAGGATCCAGTCTTGTGGTTAGAAAAGTAATCTACAAAGTAATTACTTGCATTTAACTAAAAATTCCCATTGAGTTCAATTTTGCATTGTATTTGAAATTGTGTTGCCTATTGCAACAAACTGTAACTACTGCATTCCAAAAGTCTAATGCCTATTTGACAATTATTTAACTAAAGTAACTCATTCTGGGAAAGTATATTTTGACACCTTTTTGGTTCTAAAATAAAACAACTACATCTTTTGATACAAAACAATTGGCCTAGAGTTCAGTTCTTGAGTGTGTGAGATCATTTGCTGACTGAGTGTGTACAACAAATGCTTTACACTGTCATCTGATACTGCATTACTGCTCGACCAAGCTACCACTTTAGAGAGTAAGGTTATACCTAACTTTAGCCTCTGCCAAACCTCTGGGGACTCTATACGTACTGTACCTTACTTTGGTCCAGTATATATAGAGCCACTTTCCTACAGTCATCAATCTGCACTTCATCATCCACAACTGTAACTAAATTTGGAGACCTTGGATTTATTACAATATGGAGAACATACTGGTGCATCCAACCAAGTATGGGAGGACGTTCTTTGGCGATGTACACTTTACCCTCTGTACTCCTTGAGCCAAAACGTATGGCATCAAAGATGTATCCTAAAATGTCAATAGTTTCACCTTGATAAACTACAGGATTGATGACTTTGTCAGTTAAGGAGATATCACTCTACAATTACTTGTACAACGATTCAGCAATATTTGTAAACATCGACCCTGAATCAACCATAAGACTTACATCTTCTCCAAACACATAAAAAATGGCTTTAGGCCTAGTCAGCCTCCTTGTGTTGCCACTAACTTCTGCAATAGAATTGTCTAGAGGTTCTTCAACAACTATTACTATATCTGTACTCTTTTTACTCTCAGAACACTGTTGTACCATATTAACCCTTGGTTTGTACTTGTCAGTACTATCATTCTGTCTACAAACCCATGCATAATGACCCTTGTGATCACATTTTCTGCACACTTGATCTATAGCAAAACATCTCTTTGAATCAGCCAAATGGTATTGACTCCCACACGGCATACATTCTCTCCCTTTGCTTCTGGGCGTCGACCAAAAATGAGAAGTTCCCTTAGTACACTTTTTAGAGACTGCACTAATCTCTGCATCCACTTTTTTGGGATAACATTCAAGATAAGCAACATCATTTGTGCAATTCTCTCTCATTCCCATTACTTTGATACACTTCAGCGATTCTTCAATCACTTTAGCATTATCTACAGCTTACTTCAACGAGGGGTCTTTTGCAGCCCACAGTCTTTCCTGAATTTTCCTTTCGCAACACTGTACGATCAACTGATCTCAAATAATTTCATCAGACATTACCCCAAAGCGATATTTCACAGAAAGTTCACGGAGCCTTGCAACACATTTGTCTATGTATTCGTTATCAGATTGAGGTTGAGTGTAGAATTTATATCTAGCCATCACAGTATTCATTTTTTTAGAAAACCTAGGGGCATATTACCAACAACTAGCGATAATTATCGCTATGTTGGCTTAGCGGCAATAATTTTATCGCCGTGTTGCGGCGATTTTTATCGCTTAGGCACCTTGTTATTCTCAAGGTTTATCTCCTAAGCGATAAAAATCGGCCGAAAGGCATGAATATCGCTGTAAAGTCAGCGATATTCATGCATTACTGAGCTAATGCTCTTAGCCATGTTATCCACCTCCCATTGGATAACATGGCCAAGAACTGCTCAGGGCTTAGCGCGAATATCTACAAAAGTTGGTAATAGGAGATAGTGATGTTAGCGACGGTTTCCAGTCGCTAACATCTTGGCACGCCCACTTTGCATGTCATTAGTGATAAATATCTCTGACATGCAAAGCGGGGCCCAAGATGGTCGCTATCTCCTACTAGCTGTCGCTAACTGCTGTTACCCTTCACTGCCAAGAGCACTAAGTAATAATGCTTTCTTCCTTGATGGTGAAAAATTGTGACCATCTAAGGCAGTGACGTAATTTTCTATCATTTTTAACCAAGCTTCCCATACTATTGTGGGGTGTGCCAGGATGGGGTAGAAACATAGGAGGCATTATGACATTTGACTGTGCTGCCATGTTAAAATGAAATGCCTTGAGCATTATTAAATGCGCAGAAAAGAAATGCCCAGAAAAAAAACTCCAATATACTTTAAAATGGCTTATAATACGTAGTTTAAGTTGTGCAAATCACCAGGAGTGCATCTGCAATGAAGTACATATACTGTGTATGAAGGTGTGCAAATCACCGTAAGTACTCCTGAATGAAAGTTTGTCACATAATACTGCTGAAATTCCTAGAATTTTAAATGCGGAAGAAACACTGGCCCAAAGTACACAGAATTGCTTGACAGACTATATAACCTGAAGAAGGACGAGAACAAAATGTAAATGTGCAGTATACTAGTTTCCGGCTCTCAATACGCTGAAAGTACCAGGTGTGCAAATCACTGTGTATGTGTTTGACACAAATAAAGGTGAGCCGATACTTAGGTTACAGACCTAGAAAGACCAACAGACTTGCTGATTATTCGTTGTCAAACCGGAAGAAATAAATTAAGAAACTTGCATGATACCTCGATGAATCACTGCAACTCGTCACATCAAATATGACGGCTTGTAGATGACCTTGCGTGATGATTTCAGCACAATTTTCATAGAGTACAATAATAATAAGATGGAAGCACGCATTCAATGTCACAGAATAACATACATGCAGCGTTGCGCTCCAGTGAGGCCGCTCCTATACGTTGGAAACGGTTAAATGTAAATTGCAGCGCGAGCTCCTGCGCGGTCCCAACTGTCACTGCAAGCACCCAAATTACCACAAACACAGTACCTTTTCTCTGCGATTAAACATCCGTCGGTGCCTGAAAGCTGTGCACACGAAGTGTCACAATGAGAAAGACGACATCCAAAACTTCGTTAAAAGTGGAAACAACGCACTTGCGAACTGCAACTATGGCCAGGTTGTGCTTCGAGAATCCAATTTGAACTTCAAAAATCGTCACCAAAATGTTATGATGGAACATCCAAATGAAAACAGAAGACAAGGTAAGTTGTAGAAGATCTTTATTAGAAAGCACAACCTGGCATCCAACCACCTCGGGAGATCAGCATCAACTGACTATCCTCGTGTGCTGTCAGCCTAACATTCTAAGTGGAACCAAAGGAGAAGTTCCAAGTAAGTAAACAAAACATAACACAACCTCTTACCGATCTTTTGATTCTCTCTAACATTAACTTCCACATATGCGCTCTTTGACAGGTCCAGCTTTACAGATATGTTCATGGTAGAACAGGCCCATAGATCTCTTAGGATGTACCTGCCACTAAGAGCACTGCCAAGATACATTATAACTAGTATGTCAAATTATCACAGCAGGGACATTGCATTGTGATTGTGAAGGTAGAAGGCTCAATTGCCGTATCAGGGAACCACATTGTTCCTGTATTCAGACTTCACACAGGTGGTCCAAGAGGTGAGATGTAAGTTCCAAGATGTGAAATGTAGTCCACATAATAAAGAGGTATGTTATAGCATGTTGTACACGGCTTGGGTAGGTACGGGGCTTGGCTAATGGGGAGCCATGATGGGTAATGAAAATCTTCGCCAACCTTCGGAAGGCAGGATGTTTTGACGAACCCTAAACAATGGAAAGGGGTATCCTGCACAGAGGTTCAGGTGTTGCACACCTGGAAATTTGAGCACACATGTAGAGACAGAATAACCCACATACAGGATGTATACACAGACAGCTTCTGAGAAGTAGTTAAGTGGTGGCAGAATGACAGACCACAACATCCAGCTATGCAATCATTTGCCACTTGTGGTGGGGGCTTTTTGGCTTGGATAGACACTGCCAGTTTATAGATTTTTGCACCAGCTGCTGCATATTTGTCTAACACACTCCATACAGCGTTATTTTGTTATTTCATGTCAAGCCTGTTTCCGGAGTGTTGCCACCCCAATAACCACTATGACTTCTCTGGGCGATGTTAAGGAGCTGGGGAACTCAGTGGGGGTGGGGGAGATTGGGGATTGAAAAGTTATTTCACACTTGTTGTCCAGTATAGACTTTTTTCAGACATGAGACGTCCACTTTGCACTTCTGTCAGAGGCTCTCTCATTTCTATGACACCCTTGCTGAGTAAAACACCGGACACTCCTCTCCCAGAACATCCATAGGCTCAATCACCCCCCCTGACCTACATATACAGACATAGGATCGATATAGCCTGTCTACAAGAAACCCATCTACTATCTAAGATTCCTCATAATTTTGCATACAATTGGGGCAGTAATTGATTTTTCTCGTCATGTAGTTCCTAAGCACATGGTGTGTGTCTTCTTATCTGACACAGTGTGAACTTCAAGTTGCACTGACAGAATGTGGATGTACAGCAAAGATTTCTGGCACCACATGGTAACGGTTAACACATAAGTTCCAAATGTAGATGGCCTGGACGTTTTCCACAACATTTGGGCAATCCTTGAACTTATAAAAGCTGACAGGATCTTGTGGGGGGATGACTTGAACAGTGTACTGTATTTACAGCCTGCTCTCACAATGGAAGGCCCATGAAACTGTTTTTCTTACATATCGTGTCAGAGATAATTGCTCAGCACTCCCTTTCAGAAAAAAATGCATCAATGACATGTACAAAACTGATAATATACCTTTTTCTCTGCACCTCATGGGACCCAATCCCTCATTGACTGTTGGTTAATTTCTAAAAAAATTATGTTCTGGGTTACTGGCATTAATAATCTCCTATGCACACTCTCAGAACATTCGCTGGTTATGCTCTAATTAGCCAATCCAAGCTCCTTATTTCCCCACCTGAAGGTTTCCTGGAGGTCTTCCGGTGAGGCTCTCTTATACTCAGTATTTGGGAGAGATCCAGGGAGCCTTAATAGACTATTTCTGACAGAACGCTCGCTTTGTCCACATCATGGGTCCAACATTTGTTCAGGGTATGCATTTGTATGTACCTCTATGTCTATTTTTTTTATATTTTATTTCGATTTTACCCCCTTAGAACGCAAGAGATACACATAATAGTAAAATAAACATAATAAATACAAAGATCAAAAGGAATTCATAACTTCTGTAAACATGTTACATATAGTCCTACCGAAATTCGATACATACAGAAAAATAATTTCCCAGCTGATGTCATGATCCATAATCCATACAAAATAAATCACCTGTTTTTTAATTAACAGAGGCATAAAATAACTCTTCTATTTAATTATAAATCTCAATCTAAATCTCAATAATCATAACGCAATCCACTTTTTAATCAACCACTTAGTTTTAAACCTTTATTGTAGTCCTGAGTTAGTAAACACAGCTCGATGCCTACAACCCTAGTCGGGCCGGCAGCGAGGAATAGCATCAGATGTAGCAGTCTAGGCAGAGGAAAAAATACACATCAAGCTGCCCACAACTTCTTCGGGCCGCCCGTGTCCATTGAAGCATTGCGGCGAATAACTTTGTAGAACTGTCGGCATTATGGACAAATCATAGGAAATATACAATACCACTTGACATTATTGACATTATAACTTGACCAATCAGATATCATGAACATGTGTTAGACCCATGAGTGATTCTAACATAGACCCTAGTGTCTCCCTGGTTGTTGTATTCTGAC
Source organism: Lissotriton helveticus (assembly GCF_964261635.1). Lineage (NCBI taxonomy): Eukaryota > Metazoa > Chordata > Amphibia > Caudata > Salamandridae > Lissotriton > Lissotriton helveticus. The sequence continues at coordinate 1,537,215,611 of NC_136067.1, forward strand.
TAGGAGGAGATGCAACATGCTTTCAATTCGTCGACCCTTCGCTGAGCCCTGCATCGTCAGGTTGAGGCTTTTCGGCCGTGTTTGTGGTGGTGGTCTGCTCCAGATGGTATGTTTGACGGGGATACCATATGTTGCGTGGGTGGGAGGAAGGTGGTAATAGCTCAGCATAAGTGTGTAATTGCTCTTGGCAGTAGATAAGATCCTGCAGCCAGTCCTAGAGGGAGCTCTCCCTCTACCCCACCTGCAGGCGATCCGCCTCTTGGCGTGGAGGAGCAACAGGGACACATACTTCCACACCACAGCCACCAATGCCTCAGTGTACCCTAGAAGCATGATTAGAGGGTCGTCGGAGACATTTAGCTCAGTCATGCGATCGAGCGCAGACAGCACTGCCATCCAGTAACATCATATGGGGGGTAGTCCCAAGCTAAATGACGGAAATCTGCCCCCTCGCTACCATAGGGTTCACAACGGTCATTGTCGCGGAGGCGCTTCAAGCGTACAGGTGTATAATAAAGGCGATGAATGTATTTGTAGTGGATGATGCGCAGTCTGCTGCTAGCCAAAATATTACCAGTTTGGCGGTAGCAGAAGGACCACTGGTTGTCAGTTGGGGAGCACTAGTCTTCCTCCCGACTTGCCCTGGCTGTGGGGGGGTCATATATGCGATCCTTTTGGGTAGTGTGGTAAAGCAGCGACACAACATGTGTAGGGGTAGTTTGCTGCAGGAGGGTATGTAAGGGAGACATGAAGGGAGATTCCTGTGGGAAGCACGGGCAAAGGGCCTTCACATCCTGTCATAGCCTAACGTAAACAAAACGCTGCAGGGGGTAGGAAGTGTCTTGCCAAAGAATTCTTCGCTGGTGCAAAACGTGCCTTTGACATAGAGTTCGCCCCGGGTCTGAATGGAAAGTTTTTGGAGGAGCTGGTGGCAGCCCCCCTTCTGAGTGACAGGGAGGTCGAGTCTGCCATGGAAGCGCAGCAGAGGGGAGTAGAGAATGGTGGTGTGGAGAGGTTTGGCCAGACCCCGCCAGGCACTAATGGTGCAGTTTACTGTGGTGGAGGCCAGGTGCCTCAGGATAGCTGGTGCACTTAAGTAGGCGGAGCACGGGGTTTGGCTATATATCAGTTTTCTATTTCCAGGTGGGGCATGTAAGGGGGGAGTTGATCCAGCACGCTGCAAAGTGAGCCTGGGCGTAACTGAAATACAGCTCTAGATCTGGCACCTCGAAACCTCCAGCATCAAAGGGCCGAGTGAGAGTGTCCCATCACAGCCTAGCCTGTTTCCCTCCCCAGGTGAGGGAGATAAGTTGAATTTTTAGGGCCTTAAAGAAGTGTCGGCTGGGGGCATAGGGAATATTGATGAAAAGATAAAGCAATTTGGGTAATATCACCATTTTAATGAGGGTGGTCCTCCCAGACAGGGAGAGCGGCAAGGCAATCCATCTGGTGATTTTCTCAGTTAGTAGATCAAGTCTTCCCCTATAGTTGGCTGACATCAAATCTCTCCGATTGTGAGTGATGACCATGCCGAGGTATGTGAGTGTATCTGCGCACCATGTGAAGGGGTAGTCGGGTATGAACTGCGTAGTGGTGTCAGTGAGGGGGTAGATCTGAGACTTCCTCCAGTTTATGTTGACCCCAGAAAGGTGACCAAAGAGAATAAGCAGTATGAGGATGGGGTTGAGGCTTTCTTCTGGGTTACGAAGGTAGAGGGTGAGGTTGTCAGCGTATAAGGAAATTAGTATTTGTATCTCTAGATATATGAGGGCATGGTCCTGGAAGTGTTGTCGGACTTTGGCAGCAAGGGGTTCGATAGCCAGGGCAAAAAGGTGGGGTGAGAGAGGACAACTATGCCTAGTGCTTCTGGCTATTGTGAAGGCGAGGATTGAGCACCATTAATCATAATGCTGGCCCGCAGGCCTGTATATAATAAGTTAATCCAAGCTAAAAAAAAGGGATTCCCATACGTTGCAGGACAAATGCAAGGTGGTCCCATTCTAGGGAATTTAATGCCTTGGTGGCGTCGAGAAAGACGGCAGCCGCTTTTGTGTCACAGTCAATGTCTTGGAGGACCACAAACAGAGTGAGCAAGTTGTGAGATGTGCCTCTGCTGGGCACAAACCTCGACTGGTCAGGGAGGACCAGGACAGTCAGTAGGGGGATAATGCTATTTGCAATCAGTTGTGCTAAGATTTTAGTATCAACATTTATGAGGGAGTGGGGCCAATATGAGTCTCATTGCGTAGTCGGCTTACCAGGCTTCGGTATGGATATTATCAGCACTTCTCTCATTGTTTGGAGTTGTATACCAGACTTGCGGGCCTCCTCAAAGACATGTCTCAACACAGGGATGAATAAATGGTGATAAGTTTGTATAGAATTCGGCCGGGAGGCCTTCTGGTCCAGAGGCCTTGACAGATTGCGGTTGCATTATAGCACTTATGATCTACTCAACTTCGTGATGTGTGAGGAGAAATTCCCTCTGGGTGTCCCCCAGCCAAGCTATCGCAGTGTCTTCAGAGAAAGGAGTGAAATCTGCAGGCTGCATCCTGTGGGAAGTGTACAGGGTTTTATAGAAGTACGGTAAAACAGCGACTATATCTGGTGTGTTCCCATGCAGCTGAGCATCCTCATCCATGATTTCAAGGACGGTGTTGGAGAATCTAGGTGGACGGATCAACGATGCGAGCGCTTTCCCTGGGCGTTCCCCCTCCCCATAGCAGCGGATTTGGTGACATTTCCCTCTGAACCTACATTCCCTCTCAGCCATCTCCTTATAGTCAGTAAGAAGGTCTTTCAGGCATGCCTTTAACTCCGGGGTGGGTGCAGTCTGTATTTGTGTTTCTGTTTGTTTGAGTTTTAGTTCTAACTTGCGGAGTCTAGTGCGGATGTCCTTCAGGACCCCTCAGCTTTTAGCGATGTAGAGGCCACGCATGGTGACCTTAAAGGCCTCCCAGACCATGGAGTATTGTGTGACGGAGTTATCAATACGGGGGAAGAAATCAGTGATCTCTTATTCCAGTTCATCCTTAAAGATAGGGTCAAACAGTGTCTGCAGGGGCAACCGCCAGCACAGGAATGGCGATGCCTCATGAGGGGGTGTGAGGGTGATGACTACCGGTGAGTGGTCGGAGTATGTTCGAGAGAGTAGAGAAGTGCGCTACATCCATGGCGTTAGCCCTGTAGTGAGAAGCCAGCTATCTATGCGCGACCAGGAGGAGTGAGCAGTAGAAAAACAGGAGCCTTACCTGTTGTGTTGGTGAAGAACGTGCCAGGCGTCGACAATGTCGTGGTCTTTGCCGATGTGGTTTGGGGTACGGTGTGCGTTAGAATAGTGGTGGGGTTGCAGGTGTGAGCGGTCTAGTAGCGGATCAAGGGTAACATTAAATCTCCCCCCATATCACATGTGTTGAGCCAATGTCAAGTATCTTTTCCCAGAGGACCTGAAATAATTCAGGATCATCAGTGTTCGGCCTATAGCAGGAGACTAGTGGGATAGATTGAGCAGCCAACCTACCCCATACGATACTGTATCGACCTTGCGTGTCAGCATAAGACCCAATGGAGGTGTAAGGGAGCGTGTATTTGACTAATATGGCCGTGCCACGGGCATAGGAGCAGTATGATGAGAAGCATCTGTAGCTCGCCCAGCGGGAGGCGAATGAAGCGGGTGCGGTGGGGCCTAAATATGTCTCCTGGAGCACAGCACAGTGGACATTGTAGTGATCTAAGTAAGACCGGATATATCGGCGTTTGTGAGCATCACCTACATTCCATTTTAAGAAGTTATAGTTAGGGGGACTAGGTTGGTTCTCCATGGCAGTGTATCAGAGTTACAGTGGGGGGTATTGCGTCCTTACTGCACTGGTCAATCAAACAGGGCATACATTTGCTGGTGAAGTCTGTAAAAAGTGGTATGGAACAAACCCCTTCCCCTACCCCCTCTCTGGGCAAGGTTTTAATGAAGCCGTAGATGTGTTCAGATTGGTGAAAAAGTGTTGTTTCACTTGGAGAGGAACTTTGAGGCCTGCAGAGAAGATCATGGAGTATTCAATGTTCAGTTGTTGGAGTTTCTTTTTCACTGGAAGGAACTTCTTGCGCCCCTCCTTGACAGCCATGGTGAAGTCCTGGTATAACGAGACCTCCAGTCCGTCAAAGAATAGCTTCTTGTGTTCCCTAGCGAGCCGCGGGGCAGTGTTGTGATCTTTATAGATAAGGAGCCTCGCAATGATGGGGCGAGAGGGGGCGCCAGGTACCGGGCGTGGGGCCAGTGAGCGATGCGCTCTCTCAATAATAAGTACTGACGAGAATGCCTCCCGTCCAAAGGCGGTAGTGAGCAGACGCTCCACGTACTCCTCCATCTTGCCCATTGTGGTAGACTCCGGCACCCCTTGAATATGCAGATTGTTGCATCTTGGGCATGATTCCAAGTCCTCATTTTTCGCATCTATAAGCTTTAGGACTCTCTCCATGTCCAGCGTTTTTTTCTCAGCCGTGGTATAAGTGTTCTTCAGGTCAGATATACGTTGCTCCGTTTCCTTGATGCGCTCCTTGTGTTGGTCACTTTTATGCATAAGAGTGTATATAAGGGCATTCATGGTGTCCATTTTTGGGTTGGTCAGGAGTTCCGGTCTGTTTGCCCTCCATTTCAGCCTTTGTTTTCGTGGACTTCCAGGCCTCGAAATTAAGTTTGGGCTGTTTGCCATCAGTCCTCCCCATGGTGATTCTGTGGCTCAACAGGAGGCAGGCAGCAGGCGAATTTCTTGAATATTGATGCCACATAGCGACTGGATGAACAAGAGCCTCCTAAAGTGAGTGCTTGCCTGGCAATGTCTGCAGTCTTTCACAGCGCATCCCGGGGGCCCAGCGTTGCGTCCGCGTGGAGTATGGGACAACAAGGGCACCACAGGCTTTTGCAAGCCGCCGATCAGTTGAGGAGGGTGACATGTGGGGCGAGAGAGGCACAGAGCCGGGAGTTCCAGCGCTCCGCTTCCAGTCCAAGGCAGCAGTTAGAGCGAGGGCGGATGAAGAGGCCAGTGCTTGGAGTGGCGGGGGATGAGCTCCATCACGGTATTAGGGTCTGCAGCAACAACACTGTCCCCAGAAGCCTGAGGCTCCAGTGGAGGAGGGAGGCCAATTCCCAGGAGAGGGATGCCGCCAATCATCGTAACAGCAAGGAGGCAATAGGGTCCAGCCATCTGCTGCAGCACGGGAGCCATCAGCAATTGCCAGTTTGTAGCAGTGGGGGTGGTTCAGTCTCCCAAGAGCGGTAAAATGTATCCCAGCAAGGTAGGTATTGAGGGCTCAAATTGGTGAGGGGACCCGGTGTCCGTAGGAGCAGGTACAGCCAATGGGCCTCTCCCCTTCGCCAGCACTGAGGAGCACCGATGTGTGCTCTCCGCCGTAGTTGGTGACTCACCGGGTTCTCAGAAGCGTAGCAGTAGGGCCGCCCGAAGGTGCCGGATCCTGCTGCAGAGGCGCATAGTGGAGGGGGAGCGGGCCACATGATAGTCCGCAGGCCGCCAGATACCCAGGTAATCAGACTTCAGCAGCGCCGCTCGGGCTCCTAGATTTTCCAGCACATGTCCGCGCAGCAGGGGCAGCCCAGACCAGACCCCCGCTCACTTCTCAACATTCACAGCTCTGAGCGGAGACGGTAGTCAGCTCCCTCGGGTCCCGTGGATCAGCAGCAGGTGAGGCCTCGCACCTACCCCAGACGCAGCCTCCACATAGACAGCAGCAGGTTCAGCATCCCCTGCGGCAGGGGCCCTCAGGGTGTACAGCGCTGAGGTAGGAACCCAGGGCACCATACAGGTACAGCAGGCAGCAGGTTGTCAGCTCAGCAGCAGCGGTCTCAGGCAGCCGGGGCACACGGCTGCCATCTTAGGAAGCGTAGGCCAGTTCTCACCGAAGTCTCCTCCAGCGGACCCGGGGCTGCTCCAGTTTTGATTTGCGCTCTGGGTAGTAGCTTAGGGATTCTGCCACCCTTGCAGTGAGGTGTATAGCTTAGAGGGCCATATGATGAGGATGATATTGGATGGATTTTGCCCCGAGCCGCAAGAGCCTCATGTACGTGCGGCCATCTTGCTTGGCACCCTGTAGTGCCCCCAGTCAACCACTTAGTTATGTATATTGCTATATTGAAGGATAACATGAAAAAAAGAAGAGGAGACATAAAGCTTATATACCCTCATATACCAAGGGCCCGCCTTTCTTCTAGAGCCTTTCCCGCAACCATCCCAAAACCAGTGCCAAGATCTTAGCTTCCCTTTTTTTCACAGTCCTATCCTTACAGACATACTAGCTGCTTTCCAAATAATACATCGAAAGTATGTTACGTTAATTGCATTTGTTATGTGCTCGAATACCCAAGAGTGTCTTGACGCTGGCTAAGCTGTGATGTGAATGAATGACTTGTAAGGAGTTAAGTAGCCAGGTCTTGAGAAATGTCCTAAAAGTCAGAAGATTTGTGGAGGATTTATTATGAAGAGGAAGCTTGGTCCAGGCGGTGGAGGCAACCAGCACAAATCTGCAGCCCCCCCATGACACATGTTTGAATTTGAGCAAGAACACATATTTGGCTTGAGCCAACCACTGATAATAAGTAGGGGGATCTGGATCAAGCCAGTCTAAGGCAATACAAATCTGGCCCAGTCCCAAAAATACAAAATACTGGCAAGATACCACCTGATCATCAATCCCTAATAGGACAAGATGGGGTTTTCCGTCGATGCAAAATAGCTCACAAAAGTCCAGTAATCCCTTGTTTGAGTGTTTAAAGCTTTACACAGCTACTAAGCATAAGAACCAGATCAGCGCCCTGACTGCTACATCGCGGGCATGGTATACAAACACTTCTTCCCCACCTTGCAATTTTTGGGGGCGGTTTAGTAAAGGTTAAAAAACATTTTGCAATGTTGAACTTGCAGTCCAACTGATAACAATACAAGTTGTCCCACTTCCAAAGACTTAAACAATTGAGTTTCATTAATACCCAACCGCTGACCCCAATTATCAATTGGTAAAACGAGCTAATACTGTACTCTGCTACTTTACCCAGCTTCTCTAGCACTGGGAGTTTCTCCCCCTATGCACTACCCTTAGCCATTTTACCAGAAAATCTCTAAATTGAAGGCACTTAAAACAAAAATCCGCTTGATTCTCAGCTAATGATTTCAGCTGTTTAGATGAAAAAAAAGTCCCTAATTTTTTGTACTCCCCAACGTTCCCATTTGCCACAGTAATTATTGTGGAAAATAGCTGGAAGTATCTCCACAAGGGAGTTTAGTTGCAGTATTGTCCAATGCCCAATTTGCGCTTTACCTTGGACCAACGCTTAAATGCAGATTGTATTGTTTAAATGTATTTTTTTTAAATAGCTAGGTTCAACCATTCTACAAAAACATGCATGTGCAGCCTCTCCCAGCAGAAAATCATAAATTAAGGGAGGATTTTCCCTCAGTTGATCCCCTGCTGCATTCCTATGATTAAAGAGCCCATGTACTTCAGAGCAGCAGCCCAGTAATAGAACTCAAAATTGGGGATGGCCCACCCTGCCATCACCCTAGGTGACATTAAATATTTCAAAGCTGTTCGAGCTCTAGCATATGACCAAATACAACTACTGGCCATATCCTCCATCCGCTTGACCCAGCAGCTCTCAAACTCAAAGGGGATGGCCCTAAAAAAATGGTGTACCCTAGGCAAGAAAATCATCTTAATTACATTGCAAGACTCACTATTAAAAGATGTAAGTTATCCATTTGCCAGAGATCCCTCTTTGTATTTAACAGTACTGGGGCAAAGTTTGTCTCGCCATCTGATCCACTTCGCTCAGAATATTGACCCCCAGATAAATTGCCTGCTCAGTTCTTCTATCATCCACTATATGTATCCAATTAATTTTTTCCTCTATCTGACTTTTGTTCCTATTTAAGAGGCGACTAGCTATCATATCAAACCAAGCAGTTCCCCCTTCCACTACCCTTAAAGCTAATTCTGGCTCAGGTGTAACTAACGCAATATCATCGGCATGAGTTAATACCTTAGTTCTTAATCTTCGCTTAACCAGTAGTACTATTGAGTTATTATCTATAAACCTCCTGATTGGGGAGTCTATATATATATAAAGCAAACAGTAGTGGTGAGCAGGGACCCCTGTGTTGTTACCCTTGCAATGGAAAAGCCTCTGATATTACCCCAGTGATTTGCAGTCTAGCTGTCGATTATCTATATAGGGCCTATATTGACCTTATAAAACCCAGACTGATTCAATTCCACCTGAGCACAGCCCGAAGGTAATCCCATGTCACCCATTTAAAAGCCTTTATCAAGTATGAATTGACACCTTACAGTGAGTGTGGTAAAGATCTAATGGCTCTGGTTAGAATCTTGAAAACACCTTGGATGAAACATATCAAAGAAACAACACTTAAAATAGGCATGTGTGAGCTAAGGTCAACCCCAGATACAAAAGTAAAAGCTGATGCTCTGAGAGTAAAACAATCATACTGGGAGGTAGTCTTAACTCAAACGTGGGCAGTGCATTAAACCAATACCATCACTGTCACTGGCAAGTTCCTGAACCACAAGTGCATACCAGGGCTCAAACCATATATGAACAGGATGCACCCACACCAATCAAAATGTTTATATGTCCAATACAGGTGTGGGGTTCTGGCCCTGAGATCCCAGACTTCTAAATGGCCTAAGGCTTCTCCCAAGATTAACTCCTGCCCATACTGCCCAAATGTAGAAGAAACTGACACACACTTTCTTTCATTTTCCCCCTATATAGGAATGCCCATAAAAAAATGGTTGCTGGCCACTTGCAAACTAATGGGTGCGAGACATTACTGGGTAGTGGAGAGACTATTTAAGAGGGACACCAGAGAACTCATAGCTCTTGCAGTCTCACGGTACCTGCATATTGCTTGGGTATTAAGAACAAAGGCTATTTCAATCTTGTAGCCTGACAGAGAGTTGATAAGTTGTCTGGGCAGGATGTCCTTCCCGCACACTGGTATTGTTTTAATTTCTTATTGATTGCACCCTTTTTTACTCCCTATTTATTAAAATATGGCTATGGGAAATGTATATAATAATATATACATGCTGTATTCCTTTTTTTCCTTCTTCTCTGTCTAAATCTTCGATGATTGCCTATTTGCACACTTCCCTTGCTGTAAATATATGAACTTTTTTTTCCTGCTGTATCCTTAGGTTTTCAACTCTCTTTGTATTGTTGATATATTGTTTTTTAATTTGCTTTTATAGCAAGATATTCGAGCCATTATTTTCTTATCTCTTTTACTGAAAATTTTACAATGATCTCAAGGAATCACCCATGTTATATTGATTGAATATATTTTTTGGGCTGTGCCCAAAATAAACGGTTTAGTAATAATAGTATCAAGTAGAATCAGAGGTACGGGATCCCTTGTGACACTAGTCTTGTCAAATAGTGTGCTTACCTGTCTAGTGTGATCTGTAGTCCCTCTTCCAGGGACAAAGCCATGTTGCTATTGAAAAACAAGCTCAGTTTGGATTTTTCCCTTTTTTCATAAAAATAATAATGTTAGTGGAAACCTCCGATAAAGGGGATTGTGTTCCACCTTGCACTACCTTAAATAGGTTACTGAGATCACAAAAAACACTGTATAAAATCCCTGGGGAAATTTGGAAGGCTTGGCTTTCCTGGATACCAGTGTGCCCAGGGCTGTTTCTAATTCCTTACATGCAGATGGATTATCTAAAGTGGCCCTTTCATCCTTATCTAACTGTCCTCCTGCAATATGACCCAGATATTGACAAATCTCATTTTCCACAGGGATAGCCTCCAATTGATACAATTTTCTATGCAATTCTTTAAATACATCCAGTATTGCTTTGGTGGTGTTTACCAAATGCCCATGTTCATCCTTAATTTCCTAGGTGTTGCTATAAACCATGTTTAAGGTGCCAGTAATTAGCCCACCCTCTCACTAAGGTCATAATATTCCAGTTGACGGGCCTTACCGCATAGATTCTATTTATTCTAGCCTTTACAACTGAGATCCTAGATAACATTTCCTGTGGTGCCCTATCATCTGTTATCACTAACATAAGCTGAGACTCCAGAAAGGTCCGCTCCTCACTGTTATTTCTCAGTTTCTGTTCCTGAATTTTCTGCCTGTATAAAATAAAGCTGAGGGTCTGTCCTCTTATCCCAACCTTTAAAGCATCCCAAACCATATAGCTAGAAGTACTACCCCTATTTGCATCCAGAAGGGCCAGTAGCCATTTCTTCATGTGTTCAACATATTCCAAATTCATCAGCAGCCCCCTATCAAATGACCAGGTCAGAGGTTAGATCTTTTTACCCGAGGCACTCATTTCAATCACTAAAGGATTGTAATCTGACAAAATCTGTGGATATTGCTCAATTTTCAACCCTTTAATCAGTGCAGCATAAACTAAAAAGTAGACTACCTACTTGTGCCATTTATATATTTTTCGAAATCACCCTATCAAAAAACAACCCTCTATGAAAAGCCAACCTTTCCTAGCTTTTCAGTGTTTACTTCCTCGAAAAACCTTATCATCTCTTGTGTGCACCCCCACCCCTCAGACTCCTGTGCTCACCCTTCCCATCCTTGAAAAGGGAACTCCCCAACCCACCCACATGCCCCACCTCCAACCAAATGAGAACCTGTACTCCATTTTTATATCCTATTTTTGTCATGTGGGATTAATAGATACGCCTCTGCTCCTTTCCTCTGAAAGGGACGTATGAGCTGCCTAAGCCACCAGTGCCTTTTTACTATAGAATGGCAAAAATCAGGTCTCGTAACAACAGTAAATCCATCAAAATGTCATTTTTAGGCAGGACAAGCCTTCTTAAATATGGCATGTCTTAATAGAAAATTACCAAAATAAACAATAATTGCCCTTGACCGTGATACACCAAATCCTGAATTGATTTCTTTGCAAAAAGTGGAAACCTATAAGCGCTTTAAAGTTCTGCCTCCCTAGTACAGTTCCCCAGTTCAGGAAAGGCCCCCATTGAGCATTGTGACCATAAAAGCCCTGACATCATTGCCCTCATCTGCTTCATTCAGACCCAATATCCTTAAATTATTCCTCAGTTGACGATTTTCAAAGTCCTCCAGTTTTCACTCGATATGCATGATCTGGGACTCTTGAAACCAAGACTGTTTCAGTAAGCCATTTCCCTCCGCTTTTAATACTGTGGCCTGAGTTTCAACTGATGGAATGAGTGTGCCAATCTCCAAACATGCTTTTGAGATCCTCCTTACTGTGACCTCTAACTTCTTATTAGCCTTCCTAGCTCTCTTTCTATCTTGCTGGGTCTCCTCGTGATGCTGCATCATGGTACGATAAATGAGGTCCAGAGATGATGGCTCAGATTGTCCAACTCTCTGAGCAGTAGGATCTCCAGGGTTCTCATATGATTGTTGGGTCAAGAAATATTCCCACTTTAGACCATGAACACCCGGCTTGACTGTTTTTTCACTTAATTTCTTCATTTGGGTATTTCTCAACCTTTCTTTGCTGGCCATATCAACATTAGCTGCATCACTTGGGCCCCCAGATGTGGCTCTTAGACTGCTGTTCAGAAGTATATGGGCAGTGCTCTGCCAAATCCCAGTACTCTGCGGGGGCCAACATTCCCTATCCATGTTGGTAAAATCCTCAAGCAATTTAGCACACCCTCTGCCTCCCACTGCGGCATCTGCTTCAGAATTCTCTCCCTTAACTGCCAAACCGTGCTGGAAGGGAAGGGAGCTTGCACACAGCTGATCACACGGCCACCATCTTATCCCCCTACCTAGATCCCCTCAACATATGCACATTACCTAATGACTTGCTGGTTGTGGTTTAGCTGCAAACCGTTATGAATAACATTTTGAAAAACATAAATCACTTGGACTATTTGGATGACATTAAGTTTAATCTGAACTTAGGGGTCAATTAGGATGGCGGACGGATCGCCACCGCCATGCAGGCGGTGGCGATCCATCCGCCATCCTTGCCCGTCCGCCACCTATTTCCCCCCGCCATATTATAATGGTGGGGGGGACCGTGGCGGACGGGAATACCCGCGGCATTTCCGCCGTAGTTGCCTTGCGACTGCGGCGGAAAAGCTATAATATGGTGGCGGTGTCTATCAGACACCGCCAGCCATATTAGGATGTGCTGGGGGCTATGCATTTCGGTGGCGACAATGCTGCCACGAAAAGGCATACGGTCCTTGCTTTGGGGGCCCGTTGCAGGCCCCCAGGGTGAAGGGGGGGTGAGGGGTGCACATGGGGGGTACCTATGGTACCCCCCTGCAGTTGCATGCACAATGCACAGTGCATGCATTTTTTACTTTGCGGCGGGTGCTGCTTAAAGCAGCACCAGCCGCAATGTTAAATATATGGGATGTGACCGCCAGGGTGGCGGTCACATCCTAATTCCAATGGAGGGAACGCCGCTGCCCCTGCGGATGGTCCCTCCACCTCGGGGGTGGCGGACGGACGCAGGTCTGTCCTCCATCATAATCGACCCCTTAATTTGTGCTGTAGTGGAAATTGACATTCATTTTTTTGGGACCAAGACTTATTTGTCTTCATCAGACTTTCCCTCAATATAAGAGAGTTAAAGGCAGAAAATGAAACAAGAAGGTGGAAAGTAAAGAGAGGGAAACATTGGTGAAGGGAGAAAGCACAAATAAGCAAGCACTGCGAGAATGAGCTAAAAATGTCAAGGTATAGTTGGTGCAAGAAAGAGGCAAGACTGAAATGAAGATTAGGCAGCCATGGTATTCGGCAACTCATTTGGCAGCTCTGATGGCTGGTTTCTAAAAAAAATTAACTTGGGTCCCTGCACTTATTATTTTTGGAAATTAAGCCCAGATTTAAAATCCTATATGGACTCTTTACACATCTGTTGATCTTAAAATGGTGGTCTATAAAATCACTAACTCACAAATCAGTCACATTTCCCATTTGTAAATCAGCCCACACAGCCTAGGCTAGGCGGTAATCCAGCAATTCATCTATTTGAGTAATTCTAGAAATATCATCAATCTTTATTTACTTTTTGTGGTTGAGTCTGACTTTTGAAAATTACATTTCATTTCTTGTGGCCTATTTAATATAATCCTGTTCTTGAAAATTAAAGTTTGATATTTTGGACCGTTAATTGAATTGAGCCATGGTTAATATGAGTTCTAGTTCAGATTAGATGCCAAAAATTCAGATCTTTTAACGTGAAATGTGGCACAGCATTTTAACGGTTGTTTATTATTTTCCGCACATTTGTTAAGAAATGATCCACATGATTTGCATAGTTTCATGTTGTTGTATGTTTTGCCTTTGCTGTGCTTAATTTATTTCACTTTCGGATTTTGACTTTTCCTCCCATTGATATATTGCCCTTCAGCTGTTTTCTTCAGAGATGAGGCACTGGAATCTTCACATTTGATTTTGTTCCATCTCTGGATTTCTAAACAAGCTTAACTCAGATAGAACGTCACAACCGGTGCAGTAAAAACAAGATTAGCCATACACGCCTCAGCAGGTTCATCCATGCCTTAAAACATAATAAAGGCATCCATGGTAAGGCCCTGAGCTAGTTTTCTTTCTTGCCACCATCAATATAGAGAGATGAATCACAGAAAGAGAAACTGTCTTGTGATGTTCACTAGGGTTTGATTCAAACTCCTGCACTGTTCAACCTGTATGTGTAGCTCTTGACTATGAACCTCAAAGACACAGGTGTGTTAATTTATCAGTATGCTGCAAGAATACAAATACACCTAAAAATATCATCACTCTCTGTTCATGTCTAAAAATACCCAGTCCTATGCTTACTCCACAAAAATGGACCCCTCTTCATTTCATATAACAGAGGAACAAACCACTCCATCCCTCTTTAAATTAATGAGTTTGGCTTTAAGACTCTACAGTAACTCTCGTTTTACTCATAAATAAGGTTATTTAGCCTGCCAGCTACTTCAAGTTCAGCTTCTTGCTGCACTCACACAAAAAGCAAATGCCTAATTTCTCCAGACCACCAGACATTTCTGTACAAACACTTAGCCATGTTTTGGAACAAAACCCGTAGTTAGCAAAACTCCTCTCAGGTGAGCATTGAACTCCAAGAGAATTTAGAAGCCTAAAATCTATACAGTTCGAAGTTCTTTTCCTAAACATTTCACTTGTTTAAAAAAACTCCTTCTTGTATACTATAGCCTCTGCTTGGAAAAATCTCCCCTTATTATTAGAATGAGGCCCACCCTTCACAAATTTAGGAAACATGTAAACACATATTTTTAGCTGCTAACAATTATTGCGCTCACTTCTACTTCATTTTTAACATTGTATGAACCCCCTTTTGCCTAGTTACTTGTATGTTCTTGAAACGATCTGAGAACTGTTACAACCATTTCCATATTACTATACTTCTCACTGTCATCTACTTGTGTATGGTATACACTATATACATTTTGTGAAAAATATCTTATTCCTTATAGTGCAGGTATTTTATATGAAAATCTTAAATAATTCTTTGTTATATTTTATGTATTTGTAAAGCACACTATCACCTGCAAGGGTATCCTGGAGTTGAGCTTGTGTGTGTGCCTAGCCCTGCCCATGGTAGGGTGGTTAATTGAAAAGCCTGGTTTTCAGCTTTTCGCTGAATTCAAGAAGAGAGGATGAGGCACTGATGTGGAGTGGAAGTCATTCCACGATTTAGGAGTGACTTAAGAGAATGCCCGTCCTCTTGATCTAGTTCAGTGTATGTGTGAAATGTATGTGAGTAGGTGTCCTGCAGAGCAAAGGTGTCTGGTTGGTTGGTGGAAGGAGATGCGACTACTCATATAGATAGGGTGCATGTTGTGTAGTGTCTTGAATATTTGTGTGAGAGTTTGAAATGAGTGCATTTGTGTATGGGAAGTCAGTGGAGCACCCTGAGGTGCGGTGTGATATGAGGTCTGTGTACGAGGTTCAGGGTGAGTCTGGCTGCTGAGTTTTGGATGGTTTGTTGTCTTCTAGTGATCTGCTTGGTGATTTAAGCATAGAGAGTGTCCCATCGCTTGCTTGTGACAAAGGCATGCATGATGGTTTTTCGGGTGCCTATTTGGAGACATTTGGGTGTAGGAGCAGGATGCAGTGATGGCATTGACTTGTGCAGTCATACCAAGATAACTGTTGATGATTATTCCAAGGTTCCTCTCATGGTTACTGGGTGTGGTTCTGAATTTGGACAGGTACCAGTTGGAGTCCCATGGTGAGGTATTCTTGCCAAAGATAACTACTTTTGTCTTGTTGGTGTTGAGCTTGAGACAGTTGGCTTTGATCCAGTTAGTGACTTTGGTCATGCGGGAAGTGAACTTGTTTCTTGTGTTGGTGGTCTTGTCCAAGAGGGAGAGTATGAGCTTTATGTTGTTGGCATAGGAGAGGATGTTGATGGCATGTGCTCGGATGATGTTGGCCAGAGGGGCCAGATGGATCATGTATGCATTGAAGAGGGTGGGATTGAATGATGAACTTGAAGCACTCCGCAGATGAGTTTGCTGGCTTCTGATAAGTAAGATGCCAGGCTGACAACTTGTGTTCTGTCTGTTAAGAAGGAGCAGATCAGGCGAATAGTGGGTCTTCAGAAGCCACTCTTGTACAAAAGCTTAATGAGGATAGGGTGTGAGACCATGCCAAATGCTGCAGAGTGGTCCAGGAGAATGAGGACTGCCATGTCTTCTCTGTCAAGGATCATGTAGATGTCATCTGTGATGGTGATGAGTTCTGTTTATGTACTGTGGCTGGGGCTGAATCAGGACTGTGTGTTGTCACAAGCTGGTGGTTGCTCAGGTGGTCAATGAATCATTGGCATATTTGGAAGTGTCTAGGAATGTGCTGCGTTGATGGAGGTGTTGAGGATGGATGTTAATGCTTTGCTGATCAGTAGGAGTCCTTTGGTGAGGATGTGGTGGGAGCAAGGGTCAGATTGGGCACCCGAGGGAGTGGTCTTCATGGTAGGAGCAATGTTGACTGTGGTGATGGCAGGGCATAAGGTAATGGTTTGTTATTCAGCTGCAATGGGAAGTTGAGTTGGGACGATGACAGGGTCCGGTTGAGGGTCAAAGTTGCTACAAATGGAGGTGAGTTTGTAACGGAAGAATTCTGAGAGCTTGTTGCAAAGGCCTTGTGAGGGGGTGATGGTACTGGAGGCGTCAGGAGGTATAGTGAAATCTTTGATGAGGATGAATATTTCTGTGCTGCTGTTAGTGCTGCGTTTGGTGTGATCTGCAGGAGCTGTGCACTAGGTGTTCCGTATGTACTGGTTGTAGTATCTTAGAGCTGATTTGAATAGGTATTTATCTGTCATGTATTGACTTGTTCGCCATTTGCGCGCTAGTTGCTTGCATTGGTGTTTCATCAGCCTGAGTTGCTCTGTGTACCAGGTGACCTGTGGTCAGGCTCTTGCCTTTGGGTTTCGCTTGACTGGAGCTGAGTTGTCGATGCATGTGGTGATCCAGCTGTTGAGGTTCTTGATGGCTTTCAGTAAGATTCTGTTGTGGTCGGGCTGGTGCTCAGAGAGGGCAGACACCTATTCCTCTTCTGTGATGCTTTTCCAGTTGCGGCAGGCTGGATGTGCTAAAACTGATCAGGCATGGTCTGTGAAGGTCTTAGTTTTTTTTTTTTTTTTGCAGAGTTTTATATAGCGCGAACTAGAACCGAACCGAATCAGTTATCAGAGCGCTTTACATAGCACCAGTTACGTTACATGAGGACACACTTTCATTTTAGGCACGGGGAGATTAAGTGATTTGCCCAGAATCACAGGGTTTTTTTTGGCGTCGTTACCGAGACTCAAACCCAGATCCTCAGGTCCGAGGTCGAGCACCTTAGCCGTTAAGCCAACCCCTCTCCCCATGTTGCTGGCTTGCCCACTGCCACATTGTTGATTGAGGAGAAAATGGGTTCCAATGGGTGTCCGGCAGTGTGGGTGGGCTGGGTTACATACTGGGTAAGGCAAAAGTCTCTGCGGTTTTCTAGAAGGACTATGAAGTTTGATCCTGCAGTGTCTAGGTGAAAGTTAAGGTCTGTGAGGTGGATGAAGGTGTTGGAATTGATGATAAGGGGTGCAACGAAGTCCATGATATCAGTGGCAAAATTGGTGAAGGGTCCTGGTGGTTTGTAAATGAGGGTTCACCCTTGGGAGAAGTTGGCAGTTTTGCATACCTTGAACGTGAGGTGTTCCATGTAGCTGGTGGGGGGTTTCCATTTAGTTGGTGCACCTGATGGTATATTTGAATATGTTGGCAACTCCACCTTCAGACTTGTGTTGATGGTCTTGCCTGACAACCTTGTACCGGGATGGCTGTATTGGTCTCCGGTGAACAGATTGGGTTTAGCCATGTTTCCTTAAGGAAGTGCAGGCCTGAAGCATGCTTGTGCAGTATGTCCCATATGTCAGAGACATGTTTGGTGAGCTAGCGGGTGTTGAGGAGAATGCATGTGAGTGTAAAATAAGAAATACAAAAACAAAAGAACAAACAAACACACAAATAAATAAATAACTTGAGCCTTGTATAAACCAAACAAGGAACTGAGTGAGTCACAATGATTTCAATAAACTTGTATTCACTTTGATTTTCTTGGAATTTCATCATGCTGTGTGGGGGTTGCCATTTACAAACAAGGAAAGTTTTAAGTTTTTCTCATCTATTTTATTAACCTGAACACTATTAATGTATTGCCTTAATATAAACTAAGCACAGGCTAATAAGTTATACACACTGCCATATTTACTAGACAGTGGTACAGTAGTTCCAATGAAACAGTATACAATGATTGGTTTATTCGAGATTGTATGTGGAAATGTGTATCCTCTGTCTAACCCGTTAAACCAGGTTCCCAGTTGGAACAAGGGTAAGCCCTATTGCATTTAATTATTTAGAAGGGCATTTCAGGGTTTATTCTGTACATTATTTTATTTCTAAATTGCTGTCAATAATTGGCATTAGAGCATTGAAGAAGAGGTTTGTTTTTAAAATCCTTGCAATGCAGGTCATTCTCCTCATAAAAGGTTCATCAGCCTCATTCACTCCTTGCATACAGTAAGGCCTATAAAAAGGGGGCTCTTGTACAGATCTCCAGTTGCCATTGAAGCCACCACAGCACATTTTCTCAGGTACAAGAAAATAAAAGTATATTGGAACCAACCAGTTGCTCATCGTCCCCGCCAGCCATGAACCTCAAAGGAACAGTCTCCTCTATTGCAAGAGCACCTGTGACTCTACCACTGTATTGCCATGATGCATAAGGACAGTAGTTTTTGCTTCTTAAGACTCATCTCTGAAATAATGCAGATATGCTCCTCCACAGGCTATGGACAGTTGCCAAATCATCAGCACCTGTTCAGAGTGCACCAGCCAGTCCTCTTGCGCACACCCTGTCAGACTAGGGTGTGAGAGGTATTCCCCTTGTCACAATTTCCTATGAAACTCTCTCTCTCTCTCTCTCTCTCTCTCTCTCTCTCTCTCTCTCTCTCTCTCTCTCTATCTTTCTCTCTCTCTCTCTCTCTCTCTCTCTCTCTCTCTCTCTCTCTCTCTCTCTCTCTCTCTCATAGAGTTATCTGTCATCTCTTGCCACTCTAGTAGATCTTCTTGAAGCTGTTTGACGATCACCATTTTCAGCTGGATTTCTTTAGCCAATAGCCACTTGTAAACGTCTCTGTAACACAGTTGTAAGAAAGGGCCCTGTAGCAATTAATAATGTATCATCCTATGCCGGGCTGTCTTTAGGGCTGGTGGTTCTTAGTGCCACAATCTTTTTTGGCATCACCGCATTGACCTCCTTCTCTACGAATTCCCTCACCACCACCCTCCAAAATGGCCCCTTATCTCTCCATAGACTCTGTATCACATACATATAATTTTTTCATTGCGCTACTCGTTCACTTACACTCAGTTCTATGATTTGCATGATGCAAGTGCTTTGCAGCAGGCACATTTACCCTCTGTGCTACTTTATGATGGACTCATCCCGCCTCACCATTTGATGAATCTCATGCATCACTAAAAAATAAGACAGTAGCTTGGCTTAATAAAAATTGTGGTTTTCCCACTTCTTACTCAGAACAGATAATGGCAGTAAGGAGGGTGAACTGGGTAGGTCCATCTAAAAAGACGGGAAGTGGGGATTGTATTGTGGTTAATTTTAAACATCCACAGCACGTGGCAACTGTTCTCCTGAGAGCTTCCACACTAGTTTATAATGAGAACAGCATTTGTGTGCGCCCACTAGGCTATTTTTATGCACACTTATGTAAACCCACACCACAACATAGGCTAATCGGACGGGTGTTTGAACCACAGACGCCAGCTATGGATGCACAATTCTTATATAACATCACTAATTCTTGTGGCTCTGGTAGTATGAATGAAAATTATAACAGGATTAACAGTGTCGGACGCTATCAGCATGGGTCTAACATTAACACACTGAACAGGTATGAAGTCCTATCTGGACTGGATATGTGTGATTGACGGAAGGTACCTGCGGCTCTGGGCACTGGGACTTCAGGTGAACCTATATACACAAAGAATCCACAGATCATAGCACTTGGATGTTATGTTGTTTCATGGAATATTGCAGGCCTGGCTGCCAAAATGATTGATGAAAACTGGGTTCAATACATCAAGCAATTTAAAATCATTTGCTTACAAGAAACCTGGTTGGTGGGGTGTGATCTTCACTTGGAAGGGTACAAAGCCTTCTATGTGCCAGCTAAACCTTCAATAAGGGGCAGGCCAAAGGGGGGACTTGTAATCTTTGTTTCCATTTTATTATCATGTAGGATGCGCAGAATTGATTCACAGCATACAGGAATGATGGGCTTAGTTTTATACGGAGAAAACTGTCGGGTTGGTTTAGTGCATTTTTACAATGCCATTTATGATAGTGCAGGTACTAACCAAATTTCTGTTTTAAATTGTTTTGTTTCTACTTTTTCTGAAGTCCTTGGTCATAATTTAATGATCATGGGAGATTTTAATGTGCACCTTTGTGGCGAACCATTGAATAAATGTCTAACTGAGCTGCATTGTGAGCGTATGGGAGGCCTACACATGGAACATACTGTGGAGGGTGAATTATGCAATGTACTGCTGAATAACTTTGACCTCTCATTGGCTATGTCACTTAGGGACCCGTTAAAATGTTATGATACTCCTACCTTCAAAGGGCACAGTAGAGGCACCTTCATAGATCATATGCTGGTTTCTTTAACGATGCAGAGTTTCCTAGACTCGTTTAGTATTGCTCTAAGTGAGTTTAGTGATCATAATCCCCTAATAATCTGCTTAAAAGGATCCTGGGTGAAAATGGCACCCCAGACTAACAGCATAGGTAGGCTGGGAACAACAGATGGGAGGAGGCGACTCAAATGGTCTATGGTCACCCCGGATATTCTCTATAAAAATATTATTGAAAGCTGTGTAGAGGATATCAATAATTGTACTTTTGAGGGGGCAGATCCTAGGCAGGTCCTAGTCGCTTATCAAAACCTATCGGAGAAGGTGTCAAATGTATTGTTAGTCCCTAATAAGAACGTGGGGAAAGTGGGCCCTAGATGGTTCGGCCATGACTGCACTAAAGCTGCACGCAAACTTAGGGTTGCTTTGTCAACCACCCCGAGGATTCGGGAGGAGGTAAAATTGTGCAGAAAGGAATATAAGGCTGTCATTGCATTGCGTAAGGAGTCTCTGAGAAGAGAGGCCTGGGATGAATTACTTGATCCCTCCACCCTAAACTGTAGTTCCAAATTCTGGGCTCTAGTTAAACAACCATTCCTGGCAGAAGAACCGGGCGATGGACTAGACTGTTGTATAACCAAGGAGGAATGGGAACTTCACTTTAAAAAACTGTATTATTCAGCTGACCTGGTGATAGCTGAGGATGTTGCCCATGTAAGGGGCGGAAAAATCACTTTTGATAAACGCGAGGTTTTGGACGCCATAGAGGGTCTTACAGCAAAGAAAGCCCCCGGACCGGACGGAATACCACCAGATCTCTATAAATCAGATCCAGGCTTTTGGGCACCCATTCTGGTAGCTGTATTTAATGCAGCTGCATTACTGGGATGTCCTGTGTCCTGGGGGTTGTCAACAATCGTCCCTGTCTTTAAGAAAGGTGACAAGGGCAGTCCTCTTTGTTATCGCCCAATATCATTAATAGACTCTATGGTCAAGATCCTCGGGAGAATTTTACTACAGCGTTTAACAAATTGGACAGCTGATAATAACATCCTGTCTATTTCACAATATGGTTTTTGTGAGGGTCGTTCCACTATAACGCAGTGTCTCAACCTGTTTCTCATATTGAGTAAATATACTGTTGTACAGAAGGGAGCTGTCCACCTTGCCTTCATGGATCTGTCATCGGCCTTCGACTGTGTTAACAGGGGAAGGCTGTGGCAGACCATGAGGGAGAAAGGTGTAGAGAGAGGGGTTGTGGACTTTTTGGCGGATTTGCACAGTGATACCAGAGCCAATGTTAGGTTCTCATCCAGTGGGGAAACTACGGATAATTTTAATATTAAAAAGGGTGTGCTGCAGGGTTGTATCCTGGCCCCATTTCTTTTTAATTTTTATATCAATGATTTAGACGCTGCACTACAGGAGGTAAATTCAGATTGTCCCAGAGTAGGCAGGCGGGGTATTCCTGTACTTTTATACGCAGATGATGCGGTTTTAATTTCGAGAACGGAAAAAGGTCCCCAGGCACTTCTAAATGCTTTTAATAACTTTATGACTAGTAGAGACCTTTTGGTTAACAATTCCAAATCCTATATAATGCATGTTGGCCGTCAATCCAAAAAGAACTTTATTTTTAAATTAGATGATGTCCTGATACCCACCACTCATACATTCTCATACCTTGGTGTCTTGTTTGATTCAAAGCTCAGCTGGGCCCCACATGTAAAAACAAAAAAAGGGGAAATGACAAGGGTAAATGCCTCTATCTTCAATTTTGCCACTAAACTAGGAAAAAATCCAACTTCTTCTATGATGAAACTGTATAATGCCAAATCGATAGCTACTGCAGCTTATGGCAGTGAGATATGGGGCTATGTAAGTGGTGAACAGCTACAAGTTACTGAAAATAATTTTTTTAAGCGTTTGCTCTGCGTCCCAGCCTGTACATCAAACCTGGCGGTACATGAAGAGCTGGGCAGTCAGTACCTATCCGATATTGTTGGGTTGAGACCACTGACATGTTGGGTAAAATTATGGCTAAATGAAGAAATACCGTTAACCCACTTGATAGTAAAAGACCTTGTATCTCATGAACATTCAATGCGTGTGCCCTGGTTAAAATATCTGAGGTCTCATTTTTTGAAGCTGGGATTTCTGAACTTATTTGACAACCCGAATGAGATATTAAAGGGTGATGTGGCAGGATTTAAGCGGGCATTTTATATGGACAGAATTGCCCAAAGAGAAGAGGTTGAGCTCTTAAAGCCTAACGTTAGGAAATATGTCATGTTAAAATCTTGTGACACCATGGAACCTTACCTAATATGCTCCTTTACTTCTCATGAAAAATTCCTGCTGACAAGGTTCAGGTTCAATATATTTCATCATCTTTTAATTAGACCTAAATCGGACATTTTTAACAAAACTGCAGCGCCCTGTGGCTGCGACGGGAAGTCTCCACAGGATATGCTGCATTTTATATTTTTATGTACGTTTTATGAATACCCCCCGCAAACGTTATCTTGTCACCCTTTTAAAGAAATAAAATTTTAATCAAATAAGACCTGCACTTATGTATTTACAACTTTTGTACAGCGACAGTGTTCTCCAGGTGATAGAATTTTTAAAATTGACTGTAAAAATGAGAAAGTGCTTAGATGAGTAATTATATATCTCGGTAGGATGCTGAATCTATTTACCATGCTGAAAATTCTGTATTACTCGCACTTTAGTCCTGATCTTGCTTACTTACTCATTAATGTGATTTGTATTATATGTCTTTTAATAATTGTGATTTTAAAAATGAATTGTTTAATGAATTCTTGTGCTTTTATGGATTGAAAGATATCCGAAATAAAGTCTTATTGAATTGAATTGATGAGCCAAAACCTGCCACCAGATAAAACTCCATCTCTCTCCAACAGGACCATTAAATACCAAAGTTATCATGAAATGTTATATTGTTGTCTGAAAACTGCTGGACACACAAGGAACACTGCAGCAGGTGCTTTCAAACCAGGGCCAGACTGTGAACTCAAAGCAGCCCTGGCAATTTTGTCGGACCAGACACCCCTTCTGAGGGTGGGTAGGTGAGGGGCGCATGTGTGAAACACTGCTCTTTTTGTTACTATGGCCCAGTATCTAAGCACTGCTGTAAAACCGGCCCCCAGTAACAAAACCGGCCCACGCCCCTCCAGCCTCACTGGATTCCCAGTATGGCCAGTATGGCCATTCCGGCCTTGTTTCAGACCCATAATTTATTTTTAAACACAAAATCAGCACCCGCCTAGGTGAATACCAAGTGCGGCTGCACCGACCGCACATGCCCTATAGCCAGCCCTGATCCTTCGTTTGGCCAGAAATACTGTTAAGTATGCACACTTAAAATACATTTTGACTTATTGTGTAGAGGGTGTAATCACAATTTGCAATCTAATAGAGTAGTCCACCCGCACCCTCGAAATCTGGGACAGAGCCTCCACCACCTTCACCCAGTGTTCACAAACCATTGGGCAAGTCCAGATCATATATATGAGGCCCACCCATTTTGCAGACAGTGGGGACATTCATCCTATTGTGTCGACAAGAGTGCAATAGGCCTGATGCAACCTGGTAAATGGGATTAGGTGAAAGCAGGCGTTACGAGAGACTGTTTTATTGTACAGCAACAATCAATGTCAATGGGGCAGCCCAATCCAGAATCTCAATTGGCCTGAACCGCCAGGGGCCCCAGAGAGACCCCCCTACGCCCATTTGTGACCCATTTTAAATGTATTTCAGTGTGTAGAACTTCTTGATCCATTTATGCCGGCAGAAAATTGAGTGAGAAATCTGAATGCTGTCATATATTTGAGGTATTGTGCACGTTTTATCACTTACAGGAGTTTTAGTAAACAGAGACAGGCTGCTGCGCGATGCCTGCACACTGTAGCAGAATCAATTAGAAGTAACTTAGAACTAAACTACAATTATTCTTTGAATATAGATTAAAAAAACTCATCCGGTGAGCGTTTCTTTGCCATCAACTGGCAGTTTCTTTGCACGCGAATTAAACAAACACGCACTATGTCTCTGACTTAAGGATATTCATTTTTTCAAAAAGTTGCGACTCAATAGAAAAATACATTTTTAACACTCTTTCAATATACAGCTTTACGGAAAAGTGCCATTTGGTTTTAGGCAACATTTATCCTAACAGCAAACACAGCAAAGAGGGTGTAATAGAGACCAGAGCTGGCTTCTTCCCCGAAGGACACACTACTGAATATCAGGTAATAAAACAAAAGGCTCTCAAAGGAATGTCTCATCTTAAACCGATTACACAGTCTTTCATGTTCTTTTGCGTTGTTCTTCATTGTTTTAATGACATATGTGCGAAAGTCTGATGTGAATTTTAGACCAAAACATACCTCTAAATCTTTCCGTTTATGGTGAATCGGGTCTGTTTTATAATCTTGTGTAAATGGAAAGCGTTGCACCCCAGGCACTCCTGTTATACTCATCTTGCAAGCTAAAAATGGTATGTTCTGCATGTGCAGTAAAAATGCATTTTTCGACTCATCAACCATATAATAGAACAGTTCCTGTGTACCAATTTAGTTTTAGGGCATCATTTCATTCAATTGTACTGTTTGCAAAGCGCTTGGCTATTTGTTGCAAAGGCCCAAAGCGGTTTTGTTGTTAGAGTAAATAGCTACTCCTTTTGTTCTGTTTGAAGGGTATTTGGAGGTGTCACTTTTGAGTGTGTTTTAGTGTCACGAAGGAGATCCAGAACATTTGCTGGGCTCTTATCAATGTAGACAGGGGCTTTTCAGATGACCTTTTAGCAACTAGCAAAGTAGATCTTTGAAGAAGATTTTAAACAGCAGATGAGCAAGTACGTACCCTGGTTTGACTCTATTTTATATTGGAAATGTCAAATTCGCAAAAGACCTGTGCATTGGAGTTGGCACAAACATCCTTGACGAGGTGGGCATATCCATTAGAACCTTGTTTACATATCATATGTAATCTATGTTCCTGGTCTGCTCTTCTGCAGATCATGTAAAGGGTGTATTTTGTGCATGCACACATACAAGGAACCTGTGTAGGTGCAGATGCTCTTACACGGTCTGCAGGCATAAATCATGAACTTGATCACATATAACACTCAAGAATATGCATGGTGGTGTAGCAGGCCCAGATTCCAATTGATCCCTTGATGTGTGTGGATAGTTGTGTACAATAAACCCAGCGAGAGACAACACAGAACTGTACAATGACACAGGGCAAAGAGTACAGCCAGTGATTGTTAACAAGATGTAAGAGAAGAGGGATTGCAGACTTTAAAGTGGGGAGGTGGATCTTCTAAGGCATTGAAAGTGGTATTCCAAATTGAAGGAGGATTTGGGGAGTCCTGATGGCGATTGAAACGTTATTCCACATCATAAGTGCCTAGATGGTCAAAGTCTGTTTTCTGGTGGGTTTCTTTTTTAAATATCAACATCTCCATTCTAGTGGTGTCCTGACTATTAATGTGTTATGAGTCACAGTAGATGTCAGCTAGATAGGCAGAGATGGCATTCATGGTGGCTTTGTAGATTTTTTAGATGGCCTTGAAGGTGATATCGGAAAACGGGGCAGCTTACACTGATTAATCATGGTAGGGGTGATGTTGGATGAAATTGTTTGAGGTGATTTTGAGTGAGTTGGTCTTGGGCGATAATCCGGAATTGTATTCAACCAGATTCATTTAATTGAGCCAAGAATGGATCTGTGGGTGTTTGTTTATGTTGAAAAATAGGAAAAATTCCGAGTTGGTGGGGTTGAGTTCCAGGTTGCCACAGCACATTTATACTTGGATTAGAGGAAGGCATTGCTGAAGAACTGGGTCTCAAACCTTTAACTTTTTGGCGAAGATTATGGAGCAGGCAAGAACTCACCAACTACAGGACCGAGCTTCAGGAGTTCTTATCTCTATCAAATGCCACCCACATCCCATGGCTAACCTACATAAAAAGGTCATGCGAGAGTCTGGGCCTCCCAGAACTTTGGACTGATCCAGCAAATACAAGTAGCAGGATACCACGCAAAAGCACTGTCAAAAGCTTATTATGACCTAAAGCTTACTACTGCTTTGGACAACACGCGAGAGGGATCCCTGACGAACCCTATTCATTCAAAGCAAAGACTCCTATTTCCTGGAATGTGTTCTGGATGGCATGACCCCTGCGCTAACCAGGAAGTTATTTTTCCAGTGGAGATATGGCACATTACCCCTCAGGTCTTTTACTAGCTCTTGGTTCTCGCCTCCAGCCACTGAGCACTGTCCGGCATGAGCGCATTCCCAAGAAAACGACTTACATGTGGTTTTATTCTGCAATGCCTATCAAAGAGCCAGAAAATACTGGCTTGTCCCCCTTCTTAAAAATGTGGGCTTTAGACAGTTCTTCCCCGCGTACAGAATTTTAAAGACTGATGTGTCACCTCCAATTGTGTTTGCAGTGGCAAAATATCTCACAGCAATGTGGTTCATTCGTAACCGCCTTTTGAAGGCGGCAGTGGATTTTGAATAATAATTTTAGCTTACTAAAGATTTTAACTTCCTTTGATGATGAACTGACTCACATGTTTGCAGTCTAATTTTACAACTAATGTTTTACTGATTTGCATAAAGCATAATGACTATGATTATTTGTATATCTTTGATGATCGAACAGATCGAAATAAAGATTGAATTGGAATATGTCATCTATGTAGGTTGATTTTGATGCTTTTGTCAGGGAGCTTGGTTCGGAGGGGTTCCAAGCAGAGGCTGAAGATGACTGTGGACAAGATGGAGTCCATGAGTACTGCACAGGTGTTGGGCAGTGTCTGTGATTTAGGAGTGTTCATGTGGATTAAATAATGTTGGTTGGATAAATAGCAGAACCTGTTGAGGGTGTTGCTGCTGAATCCAATTTTAGACTTCCAGATGTAGATGAGGGTTGGATTGCTGACACTGTTGAACGTGGCTAATATGTTAATCAGTATCAGGAGGCAGTGATCATGAGAACATCACTTATTATATGTAATGTTACAATTTAAGTGCTAGAGTGTAATCTGAAATTTGATTTGAAGTCATAAAGGAGATTGTGATATTAATATTTTCCTGAAGTAATGAATAGACTACCTAAACACATCCTTCCATTGTAGGTTTGATAGGTGCAGACCCAGTAGTTAGGGAGATCGTCATGGTTCTAGATGGTTTCTTCAGGAGTAGGAAGATCTGGTCAGTCTTGGAAGATGCTTTCAGAAAGGGAGCCATTAAAAATGGTTCAGATAGGTGAACGTGGGCGCTTTGATAAGGGATGAGGAAGATACATCAATTTCACGGGAGGAGGCTTAGACTAGTTGAGAACATCAGTTAGGAGTCAAATGTTGAAAATGTGCTGGAATCTGTGCCTGTTGCACTCCCAATTCTCCAAAAGCAGTCGTTACCTTACTCATGGCGCCTGCAGGATGAGATGCAGTGCAGTTAAAGGGCAGGAATGTCTCCTGTCTGTGTTGCAGGCCCCATATTTTGCTGTTCATTAGCAATGGAGTGCATATTTAAACATTGGACCAGAAACTCATGGATGAACAAGTAAATGGATGAATTGGGATGTGCTGGCCATTTAACGCCCAGTCATGTCAATAAAGCTTCCAGGGAAGATGTTGGACCAGGTCCTTTTTGCAGGGTTAACCCCAAACATTTACCCTTCTTTGTTTTTTTTCTGACCTGTTTTTGTTGGCTTTAGGACTCTGGGCATTTTACCACAGCTATCCAGTGCTAATGTGTATGTGCTCTCTGTCTAAATTGTATTGGTGATTGGTTTATCCATGATTCGCATATTCCTAGTAAAGTGCACCAGGTATGCCGAGGACCTGTAAATCAATTGCTATTAGTGGGCCTGCAGCACTGATTGTGCCAACCACATGAGTAGCCCTGCTAACATGTCTCAGACCTGCTACTGTAGTGTCTATAAGGGGAGTTTTAAATTGCCATTTCAACCTGGCAAGGGCATCCACTTAATAGTGTGGCCAAAGTCAAAGATTTTTTGGACCGCACGAGCACTGCTGAATGACTTTATCACTGATAGGAAACAGACTCAAAAATAGCTTAACAAAAACTGCTTTTATAACAGTTATACATTTTTCAACCAATGCATAAATGTTTGGAAACAAATATTTTCAATGATCTAATACTGAGACCACACCTGCTATTGACAGTTCATCAGTAAAATAATTCTGTGTGGCAACATGCTATCATATTCCTTCATATAATGCTACAATGCTGTAATCTCTCAGAATTATTTTACTGATGAACTGTCAATAGCAGGTGTGGTCATTGGGGGTCCATAGAATCTTTGACAGACTGCATTGTAAGGTTAGGCAGTGTAGATTCAGACAACATACACACCAGCAGATGCACGCACTGTTTTAAGTTTTCAAACCAGAGTAAACTAGGTGTCCATGATACATAATAATAGTTGTTCAAGCGCATCCACTTGCCAGGCCCAAGCCTTCCCTCTTACTATATGTAAGTCACCCCTAAGGTAGGCTCAAGTCATACCCCAGGCAGGGTGCAGTGTATTTAAAAAGGTAAGGCATGTACAGGTATCTTTTACAAGTCCTAATAGTGAAATACTGATAATTTCGTTTTTCACTATTGCAAGGACTATCGCTCCCATTGGGTAAGACAGGGATTGCCTTTAAATATATTTTAAGTGTAATTTCCCATTGGGAGTGGATAGAGATTTGGAGTTCAGGGTCTCTGAACTCACAATTTAAAAATACATCTTATGGTGTAGTTGTTTTATGAATTGTAAGTTTGAAAATGTTACATTTAGACAGTGGGCATTTTCTTGCTTAACCATTATGTGCCTCTGCTTGTCTGTAGAAAACACGTCTGAATCAGAATGACAGTTGGGCTGTTTGTGCATTCACTCCAGACAGTGACACGAAGGGAGCTGAGGTGTGCCCTACATATCCTGGTGGGCCATGGCCAGGCTTATGGGCCTTTCTGAGCTAGAGTGGTGGGAGGAGTTACCACTAACACCTGAATAGGGCTGTGCCTGTCCTCACACAAAGGTGTCTCCACCCTCCCCTCTCTAGCGTGTTTGGAGTCAGGTCAGGGAAAGGAAGGGTCTTTTGCACTTCAGAGACTTTCTTTTGAAGTTTATCTACTTCAAAGGCATAAAGGGATGTAGGTATTAGACCTCTAAGTCCTCAAAATCAGAAAACCTCCGGACTGAGGACAGGCAGGAAGAAGAGATGGATGCTATTGGAGGGACTGCCACTCTGCCTGTTGCTTCGTTGTGCTGACCTGCTGCTTGCTCCTTCTGCCCTGGAAGTGAAAGGAATGGACTTTGCTTTTACATCTTGCTTCAAAGGTTATCCAAGAGCTTGTGCGTGCTTGCCTCTTGTTAAGAAGTTTCAGGGCCATCAATGAGTTCACCTATCATTGCCTGGACACTTCTGCTGAATGTCCTGGCTTGCCATGTGGTGCCAAATCCAGTTCCTGGGCCCTTGGAAGTGAAACCTGGTGATCTGAAGGAGAAAATCAACGTATCGACTCCCAGCATCTGTTTTCTTGGCGCATCGCTGCACAAGATCGATGCATAACTGCACATCCTGCGCAAGAACTTAAAATGCAGTAACTTATGGCGACTGTTTAATTAAACATCTTTCGTGACTGCGCAGCACTTTTCCCATTGTTCATCCAGTATGGGACGACCCAAGTCTTCCTCCCAGTCCATGCATAGTTTGTCGTCATTTACAGGGATTAAAGCCGAACAGGCTTTATATAGTTTGGAAATAAGGTGTTCCCCTCCATGGGCTTTAATGATTACGGACAGAGGGATGAACGAAAACTCTAACGATCAGATGACTGGGTAAAAATTGCGCTGAGTTGTAATTAGTTATATCAAACAATAATTTCACAACAGCTACAAGGATAAGGTAATGGTCATCCACCATCAACCAGACAGCAGAGAAAAGGCTCTCTACTTTTCAGACAGTCACACACATATATCCTGAGCTTGATTCCGAAGTGATAGAAGTCCTTGTCAAATCAATGCGAGAGAACAGAAGTCTTCATATGTTCATTATTTATTCATCTCAAAGCATATCCAAACTTGATCCTAGCCAAAAGGATTCGGGCTCAATGGGAAAGCTGGGGAGAAGGGCTCGCAATGTCGAACAGACTCTGCCAATAACAAAACAGTCCATAAAAGTGGCAGTTTGAAAGCGGTCATCCTCAGCCATGGAGAAGACATGTCCATTAGGGAATAAATCACCAAATTTAGCGATGTCAAATGAGGCAAGAGTGCGATGCACTAGTCTTTCGCCCATATTTGGCAGCCAGCGCGCGTTGGGGATCGGTAGGGCTGAGGAATATAATATGGAAGCACCCACGGTACGCCGTAGCTTGTCCCAGGCCCAACTGGTAGTGGATACCGTCTGAATATCTTTAGGATCTCTGGGTACACCTTTGGGAAGCACAACAGACAGAGTGTCTGGTAGCACAAAATCTCCCTCCGGGCAGCGATATGGGATTCTGGCATCAGGATGAAACCAGGCATAGGCGTAGTTGCATTGGGCCACGAGGAAGTATAGTTTAAGGTCAAGGATTCCAAACCCGCCTCTGTCATAAGGCAGGGTGGGAGTCTGCAATGTCAGAAAAAAACTGTTTGGGACTGGGATGGGGACTATCATTTTAATCAAAGCCACATGGCCAGCAATAGATAATGGGAGTCTGAGCCACCTCTCCACTTGTACCATGAGGGCATCAACCGCTTGGCCATAATTAAGATGAACAATTTGTGCAGGGTCTAAATGTAAATGGAGACCTAAGTACTTGGTAGAGTCTATGCACCACTCCAATGAGAATTCACATTCCCACTGCTTTGTGCTGGGAGTCAAGGTATACATTACTGATTTACGCCAATTCATATTTAGGCCTGAATGTTGCCAGAATCTAATTGTTTCCCTTATCAGGGGTTCCAGGTTATCCTGTGGTTCCCTAACATATAGGATAATGTCATCCATGTATAGGGAAACCAAGATTGGTCCAGTATTAAATTGTAGTCCCCTCTGGAGACTACAAGTGCCGCACCAAGGGATCCACGGCCAGAATGAAATATAATGGCGATAAGGGGCAGCCCTGTCACGTGCCTCGAGATAGAGAAAAAGGGTGAGACAATGTACCGTTCAAGCGTAGTCTAGCTTTAGGGTCGCTGTAAAAAAACTCCGTGGTGGCCACAAACCCCTTGGGCATCCCCATCCTGCGCATAATAGATACGAAGAAGGGCCACTCTAAGGAGTCAAATGCCCTCTCAGCGTCCAGTAGGATCGCTGCAGCTGGGACTATAGGGTTAATCCTGTGAAGGACAGCAAACAAAGTATTAAGGTTTAAAGAGGTTGATCTGTGGGGGACAAAGCCTGACTGAGCAAGAGCGGAAATCTGAGTGCAATCATTTTGGCCAAGATTTTATAATCTAATTTGAGCAAGGGTAAAGGACTATATGAACCGCACAGAGAAGGCTTCTTATCTGGCTTGGGAAGGAGTATAATGACCGCTCCCGGAGAGTGGGGGGTGGTACTTTCTATTCAAGTTCTACTGCATAGACCTCCAGTATTTTAGATGCCAACAGATCTTTGTAGGCTTTATAAAATTCCCCGGTAAAACTGTCCGGGCCGGGAGCAGTTGAGCCATTTAGGGCCTCAATAGCACTGATAATCTCCTCCGTTGCGAAAGGCTCAGATAGAAATTCCTGAATGTGCTTTTCCATTAGACCAGGGCTATGTTTGACAGATAAGCTTCTTATGCCTTGGTGTCGCATGCAACCCTGGTGCAATATAAGGTGGTATAAAAGTCCAAGTGTCTGTGATCGCGCGAGCGCCTGTGGGACGCAGTTCTGTGATATATGATTTAGCATATGGGGGTCGAAGCATCTGTGCCAGTGATCGGCCTGATCTCTCGCCCTCACCATAACGGCATGCCGTTTGGTATTTACTTAGAAAAAGAATCTCATGATCAGCAGAATCTCTGTATTCTGTGAAGAGGCAAGGCGGCGTTTCATCGCATCCGAATCCAGGCAGACACATGACTCACTCTCTAATTCTGCTCCAGGCGAGCAATGGTCGCACATAGATCTTTTAATACCCCTGCGTGTTCGGAGATGTAGACACCCCTTATGTAGACTTTAAAAGCCTCCCACAGGACCGCCAACATGTCCACAGACCCAGTGATTATATTAAAATAATCTTCAATGGCCTCCCGAACTTCGGAATAAAATAAGTCATAGTTAAGTGCCCGGCCGGGAAAGCGCCACTGCCGCTTGTAACCCTCAGGCCTGGGGACTTTAAAATGAAGTAGCACGGGTGAATGGTCCGAATATGTTCTGGGAGGGTCGTTATGGAATGGTACCAGGTGCAAGAAGCAGAAGATAAAAGCCAGTAGTCAATTCAAGTCCATGTGTGGTGTTGTCCGGAGTAGTGTGTATAATCAGTCTGGGAGGAGTTACATTGATGCCATATGTCAGAAAGTGAGATGGCTTCACAAAGTTCCAGGAGCGCAGTACGGTTCAGTGTCAGGAGTAGTGGAGGTGCTATCCAATGCGGGATTTAGGAGTAAGTTAAAGTGTCCACCTACAATCAAATTAGTTACATTGAGCTTTGCAAATTGTATATACAGTGAATGAAAAAATTCAGGATAATCAATGTTCGAGGCCTATACGCATACGAAAGCAATGGTATGACCCATAAGATTACCAGTTACGATTGTGTATCGGCCCTCGTTGTCGCAACGGAACGTGTGCAGATGGAATGGAATCCGTTTGTGAATAAGAATAGCCGTACCCCTGGCGTAGTTACTAAAATTAGCAAAGGAACTATGTTCTCCCCAACCCAGGGCAAACTGTGTTGTATCCGACTTGGGCAAGTGAGTTTTCTGTAAAAAGGCAACATCAGTGTTATGGCATTGGAGGTAATGTATGACATGTTTACGTTTCTGGTTATTATTGAGACCTCTAATGTTCCACTAAATCATGGATAGACCCGACAGGCCGCTTACATTGCCTAACTTGGCCATATAGCATTCTTGGCTAACTTCTCAAATTCTATAAACCACAAAAAAAGGACAAATATCACAGTGAGCATAGTAATAACACAACATGCAGAATTGTTCAGGTAGCCTAACCCCCCCCCCCCCCTACTAACCACCAAGTCTCTTTCCCTGATAACGAGGACAAAACCCAATTAAACCATTAGGCATGGTATCAAATAAACAATCAGGATGGAAAAGACATCAATGTAACAATACAACCAGTTCAAAAGTAAGATCCCAATGGTATACACCTAGGGGTGTAGCAACGCTGTGTCAAACTACCGGCATCCTGAAAAATAAAAGATTATCAGATGTATAATCACAATGTTTCACACTACATCAACATGGCACGGCACATGTCCACAGTTCTTAACCGGTACTGTTGCTAGAGAACAGTTCAACACTTGCATTGGACCCGCTACAGGGGGAGAGGACAGAGCGCCGTCCGTCTTAGCCTGGTTATTGCTTTACTTGAATGAATGACAAAACTCCTGCGCCTTAGTGGGCGTTTAAAAAATACGAGACTAGCCATTTATCTCCACTCGTAACCTAGCAGGATAGAGCATACCATATTTCAAGGCCAAGTTCCTGAGGGTGGCCTAAATCCTGCTATAGTTCCGCGAGCATCCTGCACCATTATCGTGAAGTCCGGATATAGCGCCAGTTTAGAGCCCTGGCATGTTGTGTCACCACGTTCCCTGGCGAGGCAAAGGGCAGTATCTCTAGCCTCTAATTCATAATCTTGGCTATTATGGGTCTGGGTGGACAGCCCGGGTTAGATCTAGGAACCAATGTCCGGTGTGCCCGCTCCACCAAAAACCCCGGCGTGAATGATTCCCTCCCAAACAGATCAATGAGGATGGAATCCACAAATAGATCGATGCACCCAGTGTCTGCAGACTCTGGCACTCCCAACATGCGTACATTATTGCACCTACTGTGCGCCTCGAGTTCTTCATTTTTAATAGCCACATGTTTAAGGTTACGCTCAATGCGTTCCAGCCCTTTGAGTAATTGGGTTGTGCCATCCTCAATGTCCGAAATCCTTGCGTCCACCACATCTAAATGCCAGTCATGGGCCTGAATCTTGGTTCTGAGGTGCTCAAGTCATTTAGCCAATGTATCAAGCGTCCCTCCAGAG
This sequence comes from Lissotriton helveticus, assembly GCF_964261635.1. Taxonomy (NCBI): domain Eukaryota; kingdom Metazoa; phylum Chordata; class Amphibia; order Caudata; family Salamandridae; genus Lissotriton; species Lissotriton helveticus. Next base: position 1,537,250,114 of record NC_136067.1, read on the forward strand.
CCTGGAAGCCCGCTCTCATTTCCTGCAATAGTGATGAGGACTGGGCTACAAAGTCCCCACTCTGCACAGAGACCTGACACCCTTCTGCCATTTCTGGGCCACCGTCATGCATCTTTTCAGTAATCTTCTCGAACGGTAGGGTCTTTTGTTTAGGGTCTCTGCTGCCCATGCCGCTGTATGGGGAGCAGGAGTAGATAAAGCATGGCAGACCCTCAACAAACCCAATGTAGGGTCAAGCATGGGACCACCAGGCCAGATTATGAACAGGAGAATAGGGTGGCAGTTGGGCAGACCCCCCAGTGTAACCACGGTGATCGGAGGTGTTTCCCAAGAGCAGAAGGTGGATGAGCAATGATAAAGGAGGTCCACTTGTCAAATCACCTGGGCAGGGAGGTGGAAAGGGCAAAGGAATGCCACCTGTGGATCCCAGGGTATTGAAGGCTCTGGCCGCGCACTTCGTCACTGTAGGCCGGGTCTAGTATGAAGCATGAACAGATAGAGCCCCCCACTTGTGATAATATTTACTGTCACCGAGGTGTTATGCGAATCCAATGAGGAGGCCACTAGCACCTCAGAACGCCACCCATAGACTCTAGAGAGCAGTGCCAAGCAGATCAGTCACATGCGCGCCGTAAAAACAGCTGGGTAACTATGCCTCTGCACGGGTCCCAAGCCCAGGGGGGATATCTGCCTGCCAGATGTCCAATGAAGGATGGAGGGGCACTTAAAGTATGGGCCTTCAGCTGAAAACTGCCTGAACAAGAAACTGGTCCAGCTCAAAATGCTCCGATCGGTATGTGCATGGAGCGAATCGAAGGCTCCATAAACCACTCTCCTTGCGGCAGTACGGTAAAGCTCCGCTGATCTAATTTGCGGCATGGGCTGGACTGGTGCAGGATTCAGGGCTCTGGTATGTGGTGAATTGCCGAGCCTCAGGGCCAGCCGGTATTCATCCGAGCGACTCAATTGCTAGTGTGCAGGAGCATCTCATCGGGGGCAGCTAGGTGCACAGTGCACACATTTACCTCACCTCACCTCACCTCCCCGCAGACGCCCCTGCAGCAACCGGGCAGCTGCATTCCAGGCTCACCCGCGGCTCTTTTATCTGCCGGCCAGTGTTGTGCAGTCTCGATTCACTGTCCCATATTCAGGGGATATTGCAATTCTGCCGGAGCAGTCTGACGGATCTTCAAAGCCGCACGGCCATCTTGGTGGGCGGCTGGGCCATGCCCCCATTTAAAAGGGTTATTTTGAATTATGTAAGTTGGATTTTTGTCGTTGTGGTCTTGTTTTATTCAGATACATATTGGCTATGTTTCTAAACTGCTGTGAACTCCTTTTGTATTGTTTTCACTGTGTTACTGTGTGTACAAATACTTTACACATAACCTCTGAGCTAAGCCTGTCTGCTTGTGCCAAGCTATCAATGGGTTGACTCCCTTATTCTGACTAGAGCGAGGGTCTCCACTTGGACAGGGCTCAATCCACTGTCAACTAGAGACACCATTTCTAACAGGAGGTATTAAAGAGAGAAATTGAAGCTGTCAGCTCTTTTGCTATGCCTGCAGGGGAGCTAGTGCATAATAGAGCAGAAAGTAAATGCTGCTGTTTGATTATGTCTAAATTAGGCATGGGGGGATGATCACAGCTTTTGCCTTGGTTCTACCACAGGTTTTGTGGACACAGAAGCTGCAGCTGTACATTACCCCATTTGTGAATTGTGTCCTATGGAACAAAACTGAAAGGTATGTACAAACACAGCAAGTGTATTCCTGTGCTCCTAGGTTTCTCTGTGTGCTATAAATAAAGCACACATTTCGAGGGAGTGACACATTTCCCTATTCACAACTTTTCATTTCATATGTATTTCCTCCAAAATAAAAAATAAAAAACATATTTAACGTCCTATAAATCTTGCTCAGATTAGTTCTCTTTTCTAAACTGCCTCCACCTTTCACCAAGATGTTTATACATTGACTAGCAGCCCGTCCCGACCTTGTCCGGGTGCAACAGGCTTCCCCGACCCCCGCCCGCCCTGACATTGTGCAGCAGCCCGGGCCCCCGCCCGACCCGTCCCCCGCCTGCCCCGACCCCCGCCTGCCCCGACCCCCGCCTGCCCCGACATGGGTCCCCTTACCTGAGCCGCCGCTCCTCCCGCCTGTCCGCTGCTCGCACCGCCGCTGGCCTGTCCGCTGCTCCTCACGTCACCGCTCCTCCCCCGCGCCATGTCCGCCGCTCCTCGTCGCGCTCCTGGACGCCGCTCCTCCCCGCGCTCCTGACGTGAGCACGCACGTCGCGGCCGGCACTACTTTGGAGGGACTACTTTTTTTTTACTGTAAATTTTTTAAATCACGTTTTTTTATTTATTTATATAGCCTATAACCATCTACACACCCTGACGATTCCAACGGTGTATCGAGTGTGTGGATTGGCGCTGTGGTTCATGAGTTTACCCGCCTCAAAGGCTGAAAGTTCTTCCTTTATTATAGTAGTATAGATTAGATTCTCAAAAACGTGTAATAATTGCATTTCGTAAGTTTTGTGAATACCCTTAAAGGAACAACTTTTCTATAGTACCAACTCTGGAACTTCCACTGACAATGACCATAGTTTAGAAACACATGAATACATTGTAATCAATCGTAACACCACTACGCAGGAGACAATTCGTAATGTACGGCTTTTCTCGGGTTGGTAAAACATACTCAAATACTTTAAAAAGGTTGTAAATGAAACACAAAACTTTAATTTGTATGCCAAAACAATTCAGAAGTTCCAATTGAAAGAGGAAACGTTGCATTACAAAGATTAAATTTAGCAATGTGTCTATAGCGAATTTTAAACGTAGTTAGTTACCTGCTCCCGAGAGATGTGCACACACACATCGTGTTATGCCAATTCAAATACACATAGGCGGGTAGATTATTAAAGGGATTATTTAAGCGAACCTCTTTGCAGAAAGCATAAGGCACAGACTAAGACATAAAACCGAACGTTTACAAAAAAAATAATGTTTGAGGCACAAGGAGAACATTCACGAACTATCTCCACATTTTTTTTTTAATAGGGTTCTAGTTATTATGACAAATGCATATTAATCGGGGAAGTGATAGCGGTTTTCTCAAGAGCAAAAATTATCATACAATCTAGTTAGCAAAACAAAGCAACATTGGCAAAGCCAATAGGTCTGGCATTAGTGTACTAATAAATGCAAACTACAATTGTGCACAGCTGTGTTTTCATTCTTTTCCATATTGAAGCCAGACCTTTTAGCTTTGATGATGCTTATTTTGATTCAAGAAGTTGGTTTGTGTGCCCTGATGAGTGTGTTCGAAACCATACATGTGGACATGAGACTCATCATCATTTTCCATCATCCATCCGGAAGTGATATCACTGGATTTTCCTGGATAGACCTGATAGCCTTAGGGTGGTCTTTCTCCAACTTTTTGTCTGCCTTCCTCCATTTTTTTGTACTGATTTGAGCTGGCTTCAGGACTCTGCGTACATTACCACTGCTAAGCAGTGCTAAAGTGCTTCTGCTCTCTCCCCTAAGCATGGTATCTTTGGCTCATCCCAATTGGCATATTTGATTTTCTTATAAGTCCCTAGTAAAGTGCACTACATGTGCCCAGGGCCTCTAATTAAATGCTACTGGTGGGTCTGCAGCACTGATTATGCCACCCTCACATGTAGTCCCTTAACTATGTCTCAGGACTGCCACTGCAGTGCCTGTGTGTGTGCAGGTTACTGTCACTTCCACTTGGTATTTTTGACAGAGACATGGCTGAAAGAATGTTGCACTCCGGATATAGTCCAAGTACTCCCCCCAAGCTTTGCAATTAGGGGACAAGATAGAAGGCAGAAAACAGGAGGGGGGGTGGCTATCATATACAAAAAGGAATATGGATGCTTGACAACATCCCTGTCCATCACTAACTATGATGCATCACTCTTTAGCATCAAACTCTCGCCCAATACCACCTTTTCAGGGACACTAATCTACAGACCTCCGGGTACCACTCCTTTTTAGAGGAATTTCCTGGTACAGTAGCAACAACGGAGGCCAGTAAGGGGTCCACTACCCTACTTGGGGACTTCAATTTTCATCTAGATTTACCTGACAGTAACATTTCAATCAGATTAATACAAGACATGGAAGCCTTGCAACTCAAGCAATTGGTAAGAGAGGGCACACATGAAAAAGGACACCTACTAGACGCCATCTTCTCCAATGAATCCAAGTTAGTGGAACCCCAGTTACATGGACTGATCACCATTTCTTTCCTCTCACATTAGATAACCCCCAGGCACAGCCCATAGGTGATACACTGACCAAGACTAGGAATAAACGGCCTCGATAGTTAAAGGATAGCATGGTGAATGAACTAGAAGCCCAGGCCCCATGCATAACAGACAACATAGAAGAGGCTGATAAGATGTGGACAGAATGGATTACCAACGTAGCAGATCAATTCCCTCAAAGAACCAGACCAAGTAATCAACCATCTAGGAAAAAGCTGCTTGGTTTAACACAAACCTAATCCTGATACAAATGGCCTGTACAAAACTGGAAAGGCAATGGAGGAAACATTATGACCCCTGTATCAAATGCCAATACAAGATAGCTATCAGACAGTATCATAATGAGATGCTCCAAGCAAAAGCCACATTTTTCGAAGGAAAAGTTAACTCAGCAGGAAACTCGTCTAGAGAACTTTTTAAAATAGTGCGCTCTCTCCCCTCCACTGATCAGAAAACAAACAATCCTGCCTCATCCAAGGATAGAGGTAATAAAATGGCAAGTTTTTTTAAAGAACAAAGTACAAATCATATACAATTCTCTGCTAGGAAACAGTAGCTCAAATCAGGAAGGGGCTCACCCAAGCAATACTGATAACTTGGAAATTAAAACAGGGGCAAGATTAGACCACTTCACAGACCTAAGTAAAGAAGATATGATCTCTATCCTGATTAAGATTAAATCTGGCTCCCCACTAGACCTGATGCCACCAGACATCTTTAGGCAAGGAGGTAAAAAAATCAGATCGACAACCGCAGCACTTATATCACTCTCCCTTACACAAGGGACCATTCTCCAAACCTGGAAACATGCTATAATCTGGCCACTGTTGAAAAAGCCCCAGCTAGACCCATCAGAACCAGGGAACTACTGACCAATCTCGCTCCTGCCATTACTATGCAAAATAACAGAAAAACACATCAATCAGGTCTTGTCCCAATAATTAAACGAGAATCGGGTTCTGCATACCACTCAAATGGGGTTTTGACCCCAACATAGCACAGAGTCAGCCCTGTTGGTGACAACAGAGGAATTGAAGGGACTCCTGGACCAGGGAGGTACAGCAGCTGTTCTGCTCTTGGATCTCTGCGCCACCTTTGATACGGTGAATCATAAGACAATGATCCGCAGGCTAAATGAAGCCGGTATCACAGGCTCTGCATTAAAGTGGATAACCTCATTACTAGAAAACATATCCTTCCAATTAATGGAAGGTGAGCATCTCTATGATACCCTCCAAATGTCATGTGGAGTCCCACAGGGATCTGCATTAAGCCCGACACTATTCAATCTATTTATGCAACCACTAGCAGAAATAGTGCAGCAATTTTGACTGTCAATATTGTCATATGCCGACGATACCCAGCTGATACTATCTGTGACAGAGGGCCCCCAATCCATGCACTACAACCTGGCACCATGCATGGTGCAAGTAGCAGAATGGATGAATAATGGTTGCCTAAAACTGAACGGAGGAAAAACAGAGCTTATGTTCCTGGGTAATAAGACGGTCACAAGAAACATGATTAGCTGGTCTCCAGGACTGGGAGAACCCCCGGTCCCAAAGACAGAGGTAAAGGATCTGGGAATTTGGCTGGACAAAAGTCTGTCCAGGGAGACTCTAGCTGAAAAAATATCAGGATCGTGCTTTGGAGCACTGCAAATGCTACGGAAGATCTTACCGCTCATTCCTGAAACCGCGCACAGAACCGTGGTACAGGCCCTAGTGCTGTCACAGATGGACTATGGCAACTCCTTGTATCTTGGCGCACCCAAATATGTCTTAAACAGACTACAAGTGGCAAAGAACGCCGCAGCTAGGATACTACTGCATATCTCCAGACAACCAGTCAGCCAGGGCAGCCCCGAAGACACTCCACTGACTCCCAATAAAGGCCAGGATAGAGTTCAAATTAGTTTGCATTGCCCATACAACCATGAATGACAAAGGCCTGACATTAATTAAAAAACTCGTCACACTCTACATTCCAGGTAGACACTTAAGATCCTCCACAGATCTACTTATGAAACAGACCAGGATAAAGAGAGCCAGATGGGGAGGTAGATCCTTCTTGCATCTGGTCCCTGGCCTTTGGAACTCCCTGCCTAGGGAAATGCACATGCTAACGGACGAACTGGTATTCAGGGAAAAGCTCAAAACTTGGCTCTTCCCTTGAATCTTCAATGCAACTTCAGCCAGTCTCTCTCAGCGCTGGGAAACCCTTGGGCAGCTATGCGCTCTATAAATCCATACAACATAACACATAAACATTTAAAACTACTTGCCAAACCTTAAACTCCCCTTTTATTAAATGTAAATCACCCCTTAGGAAGGCCCTTGGTAACACAAAGGGCAGGGCGCTATGTAAGTAAAAGACAGGATATGCACTTCTGTGTTTTACATGTCCTGCTACTGACAGACAGCTAACATCATTTTATACTGCTGTGAGGCCTACTCTCATGAGCTAGAATGGGAATTCCTTAAAATACCTTTAAGCTGTACTTCCTGATCAATAAGGGTTAGCTGTTACATGTTTCCTATCTTTGAATTTGTAATGATAAATACTCTTTACTTGTAAGGTCGGATTTAACATTCCTATTTTAGAAATGCCCCTTTTAGAAAGTGTAATGTACATATACTGTACCCCCACCACCAAAGATTGATACTTTACTTTGGTCTGAGTTTAAACCTTGAATGCACAATAGGGCAATTAAGGCCTCTGATTTATATCTTGGTGTGCACTCGTCCACACCTCAGTCTATGCCCCTTTCCCTCTCTCCCACTTTCTCATGGTGCAAGTCTTTTAGCAGCTTCATTCTGTCTATCTGTTATTTCAAAATAAACATCTATACACTTACGGCCAGTGAATATACTGCGACAGACAAGACATTTATTTGATTTGTCACTGATTCTTTTCATCAGCTTGTTGCATGTATAGATTCTTGTTACAGACACAGCTGTTTCTTTGTGGAACCTTTGAGAGCGCAACAGTTGCAGTCCTTTTGAGTGCAAGCGTTCTGTGGTGCAGTACAGCAGGGCAGTCCTTTTTCTTCTTTTGCTCCAGGTGGTGTTCTGGGGAGCTCCTACAGCTCTCACATAGTTATCTTCCATTCTGGGCTGGCAAGAGGAGGTACACCCCAACCACTCGGAGTGAAGTTACCTCCCACTTCTATGACCACTTCCTGCGAAGTTTGGCATATTTTAGACCCAGAATGCCTGAGTGTGTGCCTGTGTAATCCAACCCAAAGGTGGTGTTAACATCTCACTACACTCCCTTCCAGCCCCTCTCTTAATCTAATTAGGGGGCTCTCATCTAATTGGGGATCAAGGAAGTGGGACTGGCATGGGTCCTTTGACATTTATTCTTATGCCTTTGAAGTACAGCTTATCTCCCCATCTTACCTTCCTCTCCCTGGCTTCCCCATGAAGAAAACCTCCTTCCACTAAATGGCTATATTGTTTCAGCCCCAGGCCTCTTCTCTCAAACTCAGAGAGCAGCTTGGCTCAGGCTGTCAAAGAATGACCAATCAGAAGAGGCTGCTACAGGGCTGCTTTAGGTAGCATCAAGATAGTAAGTTCTAAAACTAATTATCTTTAATAGTTAAAATAATTCTGACCATGGCAAGTTTTATTGTAATCATCCTTTTGATACTTTAAATGAAATTCCTTGAAACTGCCAAAGAAAGATCGACGTTATGGAGCTTAATAAAGCCTTGCCATATTAGCCTATAGGGCAAGCAGCACAACATAAGGGGAAAATGATTTAGGCTGTTTTCCCTATCAGGGCATAGAAAACATCTTTTATATTGTCCCTGCTTGTAATAAAAATGCACCCTAGTCTTTGGGGCACCAAGAGCAGACCTTAAGACTGACATTTAAGGTATAAAAAGTTTGTTTTGTCTTTGGAAGGACTTTCACTTCCAAAGTCGAACTTAGACATTGTTTTATTTTGAAACCAACCTGCAAAGCATGCCTGGCTTTAGAATGACACTAGACACCTCTACAGTCCACACTTAAGTGCATTAAGACCATTGGGGTCTCTAAACCTACATGCCTTACCATATACTATTAAAGGCGACCTTTGACCCTGCGATCGCCATCTCCTCTGCCCAGTCTGTCTTTTTTTTCTGTTATTTTCGGTGCCTTTTCTTTCTCTGCCTGCTTGTTCCCGTCACCCCCTAGTGCCCGTGTCCCCCGACCCCCACCCGCTCCCCTCCCTTGCATTTCCTGCCGCTGCCACCCTGCGGCCCTGCCCCCCTGGTGCCCCATTCGCCACCCCGCTCCCGCCTCCCAGCTGCTCCTCCCTCCCTTAGCCCTTCTTATGGAGCGGATGTGCGCTGCGGGGGCTCCGCTGACACGCCGAAGGCGCGACAAAGGCAAGCCCGTCTGCGCCCATCCGCGCCTGGACCACGCCCAGTGCCAGAACCCCTGGCCCCCGTCGAAACCAAGCAACACGACTGAGATACGACACCACGATCCTCCATGCACTCAACACCAGCCGACCAGCCGCCTGCTACCAAGCCACTCCGAAGCGCAACCACAGACCCTTCTCCTGCCAAACCTGCAAATTCAGCTGCATCCAACCTTAGGTCCCACCACCCAGACCAGGCAACAACAACAACCACCTCAAGTGCATCCTGCTCAACACCCGCTCCGTCCACAAGCACGCCGTCAAACTCTGGGACCTCCTCGACACAACAGCACCAGACATCGCCTTCCTCACAGAAACCTGGATGTACGCCTCCTCAGCCCACGACATCGCCATAGCCATCCCGGACGGCTACAAGATCACCCGAAAAGGACCGCGTCAACCAAACCGGAGGAGGAATCGGCATCATCTACAGGAACACCATCAACATCACGACCAACTCCGAAGATGCCCTCACCACCGCCGAACACCTACACTTCCAGATTCACACCGACCCCAAGACCACCCTCAGAGGAACCCTCATCTACAGACCCCCGGGCCCATGCACACAATTCAGTGAAGCCATCGCCGACTTCATCAGCCCACACGCCCTCGCCTCATCAGACTACATCCTCCTAGGGGACCTGAACTTTCAGCTGGAGAACAACAACGACAACAACACCACCACCCTGCTCGACAACCTCGGACTCAAGCAATTGGTGAACAACCCCACCCACCACGCCGGCCACACGCTTGACCCCGTCTTTTCTGCCAGCAGCCACATTTCCTTCAGCCACTCCACCGGACTACACTGGACCGACCACAGCTGCATCACTTCACCTTCAAGAAGACCACATCCCACCACCGCCCGCAACGGATCCCCCGTAGATGCTGGAACAAAATCACTGCAGACCAGCTAACCACATCACTGAGCCAGAACCCACCGATCACCACCACTGACACTGACGACGCAGCCTGCAACCTCACACAGTGGATAGTCAACTGCGCCGACGCCCTTGCACCACTGAAGAACCCTCCAGGCAAGCCCGGCAACAGGAAAACAACATGGTTCACCTACAACCTCAAAGAATCAAAGAAATCCTCCAGATCCCTCGAGAAAACCTGGCACCGCGAACAGAGGACAGAAAACATGACAGCCCTCAAGAACGCCACCCGCAGACACCACCAGTTGATCTGCACCACCAAAAAGACATCTTTCAAAGAACGGCTGGACAACAACACACACAACAGCAAGGAACTCTTCAGCATCATAAAAGAGCTCTCCAATCCCAACGCCAACAGCAACAACATCACACCGTCACAAGACCTCTGCAACTCCCTCGCCACGTTCTTTCACCGCAAGATCGCCGACATCCACAACAGCTTTGATGCCCAGACTCCGCCCCCAGCCACCAAACCAACGCCCCCTACAACCACCCTCAGCGCTTGGACTCCCATCAGCACCGAAGACACCGCCCACGCTATGAACACCATCCACTCCGGCTCTCCTTCCGACCCAGGCCCTTACCACATCTTCAACAAAGCCGACACCATCATCGCCTTCCCCCGAACGGAATGTCTTAAACAACTCCCTTGCGTCCGCCACCTTCCCAGAGAGCTGGAAACACGCAGAGATCAACGCCCTACTGAAGTAATCCACAGCGGACCCCAAAGCCTTCAAAAAATTCCGCCCCATCTCTCTTCTTCCCTTCCTGGCAACAGTGATCGAGAAGATCGTCAACAAACAGCTGACCGCATTCCTCAAAGCCAATGGGTCCCTCGACTCATCCCAGTCCGGATTTCGAGCCAACCACAGCACCGAGACCGCCCTCATCGCAGCCACCGACGACATCAGGACCCAACTGGACAACGGAGAAACCACCGTCCTCATTCTCCTAGACCTTTCAGCCGCCTTTGATACAGTCTGCCATCGCACCCTAATAACCCGGCTCCACAACGCCGGGATCCAAGGCAAAGCCCTGGCCTAGATCACCTCTTTTCTCTCCGACAGAACCCAGTGAGTCCGCCTCCCTCCCTTTCGCTCCACGGCCACCAAGATCACCTGCGGCGTACCCCAAGTCTCATCGCTCAGCCCAACCCTCTTCAATATCTACATGAGCCCCCTTGCCACCATCGCACGCAAACACAACCTCAACATCATCTCATACTCCGACGACACCCAGCTGATACTCTCCCTCACCAAACACCCAGCCACCGCCAAACTCAACCTCCAGGAAGGAATGAAAAACCTTGCGGAATGGATGAAACTCAACCGTCTGAAACTGAACTTAGACAAGACAGAGGTCCTCATTCTCGGACCATCCCCATCCGCCTGGGACGACTCCTGGTGGTCCGCAGAACTAGGCACCGCACCGACACCCACTGACCGCGCACGCAACCTGGGATTCCTCCTGGACTCCTCTCTCACGATGACCAAGCAAGTCAACGCCATCTCATCTTCATGCTTCAACACCATGCGCATGCTCCGTAAGATCTTCCGGTAGATCCCTACTGAAACTAGAAAGACGGTCACCTAGGCCCTCGTCACCAGCCGACTTGACTACGGGAACGCCCTATACGCAGGAACCACAATCAAACTCCAGAAAAGACTCCAAAGCATACAGAACGCATCCGCACGACTCATCCTGGACATCCCACGCCACAGTCACATATCAGCCCACCTGAGAGACCTGCACCGGCTCCCCGTCAGCAAAAGGATCACGTTCAGGCTCCTCACCCACGCACACAAAGCGCTCCATGACATAGGCCCCGAATCCTCAAAACAACCGCCTCACGTTCTACACGCCAACTCACAAACTCCGCTCCGCCAGCCTCGCCCTAGCCACCGTCCCACGAATCCGCAGAACCACCGCCGGAGGAAGATCATTCTCCTACCTGGCGGCCAAGATGTGGAACTTCCTCCCCTCCCACCTATGTCTGACCCAGGACCACCTCACATTCAGGAAACACCTCAAGACCTGGCTCTTCGAGCAGTAGCGGCACCTCCCCCGCCCCCCAGCACCTTGAGACCCTTACGGGTGAGTAGCGTGCTCTACAAGTGGATTGATTGATTGATTGACTTAGGGTAGGTTGTCTTGGCCAATTTGAACTATTCCAATCACCATATACCTTTGGAGGATGGAGCACTAAGTCATGGGCCTGATTAGCAGATCCCAGGGCACTTTCAAAGACAGTAATCACCAGCATCAGTCAAAAATGGGGGTAATCACTTCAAAAAGGATGACTTTCCCACACACACCAAGCATGTCAAAGAGATGCTGGATGGCAATATCCCATACCTACTTTTTCTCACAAAACCCTGGCTAAATCCTGCATCAGCACCTGACATCTCCACAGCCATCCCACTTGGCTAGAAGATTGCCAGGAAAAACAGAATTCACAAGCACGGAGGTGGAAGCACCATTATCCACAGGAACGCCATCAGATGCACCACATCCATGGTCATGTCATCCTCAAATATGGAAATCTGTCATTCACTCTCCATGTCGCAGCCAACTTCACCCTTGGCTGCATTCTCATCTACAGACCCATGCAACCACACACCAACTTCACCGACACCATCACGGACTTTGTTGCTCCATTTGTCCTTGATGCTAGCAATCACATCCTACTCAGAGACCTCAACTTCCACCTTAAACACCACTCCCATCCCAGCTCAAAAGCACTCATTGACAACCTTGAAAGCCTGGGCCGCACCCAATGAGTAAAGGGACAAATCCACTTCCCCAGACACCTCCTGGAGCCTATTTTCACAAACTTAAGTGAGATCAGTGTCAATGAGCGTACAGCAGTTACCTGGACATATCACACCCTTGTCAAGTTCAGCATCCACAACCCGGTCAAATGCACATGCACCATCACCAGCCCATCAAAACTGGAACAGTATCACCGACAGGGACTGCAACACCGCTCTCAACACCCACCAACCCAAACACAGCAACAGCCTCTACACATTCATCAAGCATTTCAACAATTGGATCACCTCATGTGCCAACTCATTGGCTCCCTCAAACACAAAAATACAACAATTAGATCACCTACTCTGCGACATCTTGGCCTCCTCAAATACAAAAACACCACAAGATCCAGACCCCAGGCCAGTTGGTACATGGTGAACTCAGACTAATGAAACATCACTGCAAACAACGGGAGTGCAAATGAAGAACGAGCCAGGACAATGTAGAGAGGATCACATTCAAATCCACACTGAGATGCTGCCACAAAATGATCCTAGCCACCAAATACACTGCTCTGGAAGCCTGCTTTGATGCCAGCACCAACAGAAGCAAAGAAATATTCACCATTGTAAAAAGATTTCACCTCATCAGCCACCTCCAACAGGATTACTCCCTCGCAGGACCTCTGCAGAAATCTCTCTCAATTATTCAGCAACAAAATCATCACCATTTATAGCACCTTTAGCCCACATATGGACATGACAGACCTCATTAAACGTCTCCTGATATTATCTAAAAAAAGAATGCTTACCACTTGGTTTGTCATCACCCCAGAAGACACTGCCACCACTATGAAGTCCATCCAATTAGGCGCCTAATTGCACCCATATCCCCACCATGCCTACTCTAGAGGACCACAACCCATCAGTGCAAGGCTCACACCCATTCTGAATGCCTTCACCTCTTCCTTGACCTTCCCAGATGCCTGTAAATACACAACTGTCCTCCACTTGCTGAAGATGGGAGTCTGTGGACCGTTCAATGCTCACCAACTACAGACTGATCTCCCTGCTGCCATTTCCGGCCAAGGTCTTAGAGAACATCATCAACATATACCTCACTGAATACCTCAATGACTACCAACTGCTCAGCACCACTGAGTCTGGTTTCAGAAGAAACCATAGCATGGAAACTGCCCTCACAGATGCCACGGATGACATTTGCATGACTTTTGACAGAGGAGAGATAGTGCCCCTCATTCTCCTGGACCCTTTCCACATCATTTGACAGTCTACCACCCCACCCTCATCTAACGCCTAGAATGTCATTGGAATCCAAACACATGCACTCCATTGGATCTGCTCCTTCCTAACTGGAAGGACCCACTCAGTCAGTCTGGTACCGTACACCTCGGACATCCATGACCTCATCTGCAAAGCTCAGCAAAGATCCTCCCTGGGCCCAACCCTCTTCAACACATACATGATTCCTCTAGTCAGTACCATCCACTCTCATGATTTCAACATCCTCTCCTATGCCGATGACATGCAACTCATTCTCTCTCTCTCAGGCCAGATGCTCAGTACCCTGATCAAGTTAAATGCCTACATGACTGAATTGGCCATTGGATGGAGACCGGCTGTCTAAAGCTGAACACCAACAAGACCAATATTGTGATCTTTGGGAAGAGCATATCAGTGTGGGACGCCACCAGGTGGCCAACAGACCTAGGAACAACACCTACACCCAGCATGCACACAAAGAACCTCAGGATCTCAATCGACAGCAAGCTCATCATGATGGCCCAAGTAAATGCTGTCACTGCTTTATGCTTCTTTACCCAGAAGATGCAGAGAAGATTTTCGAATGGCTCCAAACTAGCACCTGGAAAACCATCAAAGATCATCTTGTCAAGGAGGAGCTTCGCGGGCATCCATGATGGTCACGTGAGCACAGAGCTCCCGAGACCCGCGCCGCCCTTCGCAAATATCCTGCTAATATCCTGTTTCAGAAGATGGGCTTTTGAAGGCGATCCTTGGCTGACCTCAATATTCCTTTCAAAATTCAAATCGGACGTCGGGGGCCACTTCTACATCGGCTCGTGCTTCTGCGACCTTCCCCGGGACGGGACCGGGGGCGCTGCTGATTTTCAGGCCGAGGAGTAGTTGAGCAACAACGGCCAGAGGGGTCTTCCCCAGGCGGCCTCACTTCAACTTTCAGTTTCACTTTCCTACTCCGGGCTCTGATTGACTGGCATTCCTTCTGATCTACTCCAGATCTGGCTGAGTCTGCTCTACTGCTGTGTGCCTTCTTCAGTGCGGGTCCGGCTTCCAGCCCTATTGGATCTTCTCTCCTTTTGCCCATTTCGTGTACTTTTGGCCTCATCGTGATCGGCCATTTTCACCAGGTCGCGAGGGCCCCTCCGGGGCTCTGTTCCCAAGATGGCCACCAAACCGGACACTGAGAAGCGCAAGACGAAGACGCCTCTCCGTGGGGGACTAACTCAAACTAATGTGATGGACCGCTACACCCATCCTAAAGGGTCCCCCAGCGGCACCGGCCGTACTCCTGAAGTCCCATCGGCGGACCTTGCTGAGCCCTCTGAGGTATCGCTTCAAGATGTCATGAGCGCCATCACCAGTATGAAGGCCTCCATGGGACAGCAGTACGAGGCCCTCGCGTCCAAGATCGATACGGTGGCTGTCGATGTTACACTGATTAGAGCGGACCTGGCGAAGACCAATGAAAGGGTTAAGGCTTTGGATTTAAAGACCTCCAGCCTGACAACTGATGTCACGGAGGTACAGACTGAGATTGGCAACTTGCGTTCGTCACAGGACTTGGTGGCCCGTCGGCTTGAGGAGTTTGAAAATCGGGCCCGGCGTAACAACATACGCATTATAGGTGTCCCGGAAAATCCCGAAGACGCTGCCACCGACACCTTGGTGGAAGACCTGGTCCCGAATCACCTCGCCCCCGCCGGTCTCAGTAAATTCTTCGCTGTTGAACGGGCCTATCGATTTCCGGGTGGGAAGCCGAAACCGGGTGCCCCCCCCGAGACCCATTATTGCCACACTCTTCCATTTTCGGGACAGGGACGCTATCCTTCGGGCATCTCGTGAGAGCGGCCCTGTGAAATTCGACAACACCACTGTGAACTTCTATCCCGACTTTACTCCATTGGTCCAGCAGCAGAGAATGGGGTTTCGGGGAGTGAAGCGGAGACTGCGCGATTTGGACCTTAAATTTGCCATGTTGTTTCCAGCCAAACTACGAAGTGAATATGAGGAACAAATGTTTTTCTTTGATCGCCGACGGTGGCTCGCCAGAGCAGGAGTGACATTATGGTTCCCGACGTCTGAACTTTCTGCCGATTTGTCAGCTGAGTTTGAATAATTGTCCTTTTGTTCTATTCTGGATTGGCCCGAGGGTGGCGGGGGGGTAAGGGGTCTCTTCCTCCTCCTGGGTTTCTTTGTGTAGATTAGTTTAAGGATTGGGCGACAGGCACACTGCAAGTTGGGGGGGCTTCTGAGTCGTATGCAGGGGTGCAGGGTGGGGGGTGTTGTAACGGGTTCAAGTTGGGGGGTGGTGGGGGGTGTTTGTCTGTTTATTTTTTGTTCACAAGGCATTGTACTGTTTTTTGTCCATTCCAATCATTGGGTCCTGTGAGGGGTGTGCTCTGTCTCTTCTACAGGGATGGGGGGTGGTGAGTTGAGACTGCTATCCTGGAATGTCAATGGTTTGGGAGACAGGATAAAACGTGGGGTTGTGCTGCAGTTTCTTAGAAGCCATTCCCCTGATATTGTTCTTTTGCAAGAAACGCACTTAATCGGTAACGCATGTCAAGCTATGAATAGACGTGAATACCGACTGGTCGCTCACTCTGGATTCACTTCCGGCTCCGGAGGAGTGGGGATTCTCATCCGGTCCTCCCTCCCCTTTGAAATTGATGATGTAAGACTTGATGACAGGGTCGCTATGCCGCGCTCACCGGTAGATGGGAGGGTAAGACGCTTTCCATACTCAAACTGTACATCCCTCCGGGCCTGCAGACGTCCACTTTTGCTGACCTTGGACACCCCAACCGATTCGTAGTTCGTAGGTCTTCCTGAGGGTCTTCTGATCCTGGGTGGCGACTTTAACTCTGTGGTCTCCGGCACTTTGGATCGCCACCCCCCTAGAGATTTGACTAGGTCTCAATTGTGGCTTGCTGACCTGCTGGACACTTTTGGCCTTATAGATAGTTGGAGGTTGATGCACCCTACGCAGCTACAATATACCTTTCACTCGGGGGCCCATGGTAGTCTTTCCAGGTTAGATTATTTCCTACTGCCAGCAGCGCAATTACCCTCTATCAAAGAGATTCGTCAGCTCCCAATGGGGCATTTCTGATCACTCCCCCCTGTGGCTTTGTGTCAAAGCTGGGGTGGGTGGCGAGGGTAGAGTGGCTCCTATAAACTCCTGGCACCTTCGCAATCCTAAAACCCGCTCTGCACTGCTGAAATCCGGTGCACAGACATATTATCGACTCCAAAATATCGTTTGGACAGAATATCGAGTCAAAAATATCGTTTGGACAAAATATCGACAGGACAGAATATAGACAGCCAAAATATCGTTTTTAAGGTAAGTGAAGTAATATCGACTGTAAATAATATAGAAAGTGAAAATATGTAAGTATATAATATAGATAGTTAAAAAATTCGTTTTTATTTTTAGGGTTCAGGGTCAGTTTTGGGTTTTTGGGTAAAGGGGTATTTTTAGGGTTCAGGGTCAGTTTTGGGTTTTTGGGTAAAGGGGTATTTTTAGGGTTCAGGGTCAGTTTTCAGTTTTTGGGTAAAGGGGTATTTTTAGGGTTCAGGGTCAGTTTTCAGTTTTTGCGTAAAGGGGTATTTTTAGGGTTTAGGGTCAGTTTTCAGTTTTTGGGTAAAGGGGTATTTTTAGGGTTTAGGGTCAGTTTTCAGTTTTTGGGTAAAGGGGTATTTTTAGGGTTCAGGGTCAGTTTTGGGTTTTTGGGTAAAGGGGTATTTTTAGGGTTCAGGGTCAGTTTTCAGTTTTTGGGTATTATTTTATTATATTTTGTTACTATGTATATATGTTTTAATAAATATGAAATAAAAAAATATTTATTTAACTTTCATTAATTATTTAATTATTATAAGTTAATTTATGTAATTTTAAGTATATTTTAGTAATTAATTATTAATATTAATTTAATTTAACACTGTTTTTAGTAAATACGATATTTTTTACAACTATATTTTTGTAAACGATATTTTTAACTCGATATTTTTGTACTTACCTGTTTGTAGATAGAAACTCGATATTTTGACTGTCGATATTTTGTCAACGATATTTTTGATGGTCGATATTCTGTCCCTCGATATTATTTCAGTGATCCCTGAAATCCATTGACCACTACTTTGATGAAAATGTGGGGTCTGTTTCTTCCTCTGTTTCACTGTGGGAGGCCTTCAAGACTGTTATTCGTGGACATTCATTGTCTTTGATTGCTGCTTCCAAAAAGGCTAAATGTGAGGAACTTGTACGCATCGAAACTGAAATAACTGTGCTTGAAAATGCTCTTGAAGGTGCTGTTACTCGTTCTAAATTGCATTCCCTCAGTCTGAAACAAGCTGAATATAGGGCCCTTGTGACTGACGCGGCGAAAGCGATGAATAGAGAGCAACAGGGCAGGATGTATGACTTGGGCGACAAGGCTGGTAAACAGATTGCATGGCTGGACAAGAAAGAGAGAGTGAATCGTGTCTTCCCTGTGATCAAAAGGCCGGATGGTGAATGTGTTACTGACCCAGCTGGTATTGTTGAGTGCTTTGCTGATCATTTCAAAACCGTATACGCCTCGGTCAGTAATAGGGACGAGGAGGATTCCCACTTGTTGTTGCGAGACATAGCATTGCCTCGCCTTTCCGATGATGATAGAGCCCTACTTGATGCGCCTTTCACTATAGACGAGGTCGCTGTTGCCATACGTTCCCTTCGCTCTGGCAAGGCACTGGGTCCTAATGGTTTGCCCATTGAACTCTATAAGCTACAACCCGACAAAATGGCGCCCTACTTAAGGAATATGTTCCTTGAGGCTTTCGATTCTGGTTCTCTCCCCCTTGATCAGCGACTAGCCACCATCGTAGTAATCCACAAGGAGGGTAAGCCGCGTAATCGCTGCGCCTCGTATCGGCCCATTTCACTACTTAATGCCGAACCTAAGATACTGGCTAAATTACTAGCTAACCGGTTGATTACGGTGATCAGCCACTTGATCCATCCGGATCAATCCGGCTTCATTCCACACCGGAATACCGCCCTTAATCTTCGCAGACTTCACGGAGTTCTCGCGAGAGCTGAGACTCTAACTGAGCCGGCCATTTTGGCCTCCTTGGACGCCACTATGGCTTTTGATACTATAGAGTGGCCTTATCTTTGGGCGGCCCTCTCCAAATTTGGGTTCGGTCCGACACTCATCGCCTGGGTGAGGCTCCTTTATGAAAACCCCCTCGCCCAGGTGGTTGTTAACGGTAAGGTCTCCGGCGTCTTTACCCTTGGGCGTGGCACCCGGCAGGGTTGCCCGCTGTCTCCGTTGCTTTTTTCCCCTTGCTCTGGAACCGCTGGCGGAGTGGCTCCGTTGGGAGCCCTCCATGAAAGGCATCAGGTGGACTCCCGACTTTGAGGACCGAATCTCGCTATATGCGGATGACATCCTTTTATATCTTACGTCCCCCCCGAAATCCCTTAATGTGCTTTTTGATGTTCTGACCTCCTTCGGGAAGAACTCGGGTCTAATTATCAATTGGACCAAATCATGCATCTATGTTCTGTCCGGTGAGCTTCCCTTACTGCCTCGCAGATTCCCGATTCAAATTGTTGACACTGGCTTTAAATACTTGGGGATTTATGTTTCCTTGGATCCCGCAGTTCGCTATGAACGCAAGCTGCTACCCCCTCTTCACCGGCTTCAACTTGACGCTGTACGGTGGCGGCAGTTGCCTTTGTCGCCACTGGGTCGCGCGGCTCTTTTCAAAATGATGTCGCTGCCCAGATTCTTGTATGCACTCCAAAACTTTTTCGACCCGATTCCATCCGGATATTTTCGTGAAGTGGAACACCTGCAGAGGCGGCTTGTCTGGGACGGGCGTGCGTGCATTGCTCTGTCTAAGCTCACGCTTCCGTGGTACGATGGGGGCATTGCCCTCCCAGACATCAAGCGTTACTATTGGGCTTCTCAATTAAGTGCTGTTAACCACGCAACTTACGCTCCCGGTCCTACCCCGGCCTTTGCCATGGACAAGCACCTCTTGCCCGGTGGGAATTTTAATAGAGTGCTATATTCCAAGGGGCCTCATAGGACGTTGACCGGGCCCACGAAAATCGCTGTCAGAGTGTGGCACGATGCGAATGCGGCCTTGGGATGGTGTGATAAGTTGACGCATGCGACTTCCTTGTATGCCTCCAAAGGTTTGGGCAATCTATGGCGGACGAAAGGTTTTGATAAATGGGACATGATTGGTCTAAGTAAGGTGGGTGACCTTTGGACTAGAGGAAATGTGAAGACCTTTGAGGTGCTCAAGACGGAAAATGAGCTTGGAGACAGGGAATTTTTTAGATATGCTCAGGTACGTCATGCTCTACTGTCAGTCTTTGCTGTGGGATCTGCTATTCCCGAATCCTCGCCTCTCAAGGACCGTATCCTGGACGGCCACGTCCCTGATAGTACAATTTCACTGATTTATAAAAAACTGATCAACACTAGAATTGACTTGCTCTCGCACCTCGGGGCTTTATGGATTGCCGACGGGCTGGAACTGGACGACGAGGACTGGCAGTCTGCTTTGTCCTCGCCTAAAGAGGTTGCCATACCCGCCCGCCTTCGGTTTGTCCAACTTAAAATCCTTCACCGCGTGTATGTCACTGGTCCGAGTCTGGTTCGCATGGGTTATTCGTTGGATGGGTTGTGCAAGCATGGCTGTGGTGTGATTGGCACATTCCTTCACATTTTGTGGGAATGTCCAGAAGTGGCTGTTTTTTGGTCTCGAGTGCATGCGATTATGGAAAATGTCACGGGGGTCCGCTTCTGCCTGAGACCCGACGCTGCCTCTTGAATGTATGGGAACCTAACGATTATACTGCTTCTCAGATCTGCTGGGTGACCCTCGGCAACATGGTTGCTAAGAGGGATATTGCACAGCTATGGGGCTCTCATAGACCGCCCACTGTACTGGCGTGGAAGGAGAACATCGACTGGTGCATGTTTTGGGAAAAGACAGTATACTTGTCCCAGGGCAGACCCAGAAAGTGGAACAGAATTTGGTCACAGTGGAATGCTTATTGTGGAAATATATGTACTCCCCCACATGACTCTACCCCTGATGTCTCCTTGTCCCCCTAACTGACATTCCCAATGTTTTGTATTGATAGTATATATTGCATTGTTTCCTCGCTGCCCCCCCCTCCTCTGCTATTGCTTTCAGCTATACTGTACGTTTTGAACTGTTCGGAGCTGCTCCCACTTGGACTCAAGATTACCATCACTGTATTTTTTGCCTTGTGTTTTTTGTTTTACTGTTTTTTGTTAATTTCAATAACATTTTAATAAAAAATAAAATAAAAAAAAAGATCACCTTGTCACAAGCAAGCTAGACATGGGGAACATCCTCTATGCTGGGATCAACAAACATCTCCCCAGAAGGCTTCCGACCATTCACAACTCTGCGGCCAGAATCGCTCTCAATCGTCCATGCCATCCTCACATCACACCACACCTGAAGGAGCTCCACTGGCTTCCCCATTCACACACGAGCACAATTCAAACTCCTCACCTACACTTTCAAAGCACTACATAACACTGGCCCATAATAGCTCAACAAATGCATCCGCTTTCACAAACCTTCCAGACACCTCCACTCATCCGGACTCCTTTGCACAAATCCTATGCATACAGAAATCTAGATCTGGTGGTTTAGCCTTTCCCTACATCACTTCTAAAGTGTGGAACAAACTGCCGCTGCACATAAGAGCCTCCTACTCACTTCTTGAATTATACAAGAAGCTGAAGACCCAGCTTCTCAAGTAGTCCCACTAGGCTCTAGGTTTGCCTAAGCTCACATATGCTCAATGCTAGGATACCTTCCTGGGTGATAGTGCACTCTACAAATTTGCATAACACAACATAACTAGCCCAAGATTCCTGGCTAAAACAATAAAAAGCCTGCTGCAGGGAAACAACAAAAGAAAAGGTTGTGTTCTATTTTTAATGTATACATGTACGATAAAGGTTGTAAAGTGTGCTAACCAAATGTACTTTGGTAAATAAAATAGTCCCATGTGCCTTGTAAGGTAAGTGTACCTTAGAAGGCTAAATAAATACATCTAACAGTCAGTAGCTTCAGATGAGAGAGAAAAACTTTTCTGGGCAAAGCCAATGCCACCTCTGTGTATATTTTAAAGAATGGATAAAATAGACAATCAGACAGCCGCACTGCCAAGCCAGACCTAACAAATTAAAATGGATTGTTTTGAATATATAATGTATGTATAAGATAAAGAATATAACATATAATGATTTAAAGTATTAGAAATGTAAAACAGTCTCTCTTGTACTACAATATAATCCATCCCTTGAGGGTGGAATTGATCCATCAAGGAATCAATGGCATGAGGAGAGAAAGACATACTCCTCTGGGCAAACCTTAAGTTTCTTCTCCATATTTTAACAAACTGGTGCAATATATGTTGCTGGCAGCTGTGCTGTCAAGCAAGATCTAAAAATTGGGTTAGAAAACATGTCCTTACTGTTTTTCTTCCATGTGACATCATATGTAAAAATATATTCTAGTATGCTAGTAGAGTGGAGCACCAGAGCTCAACATAAAAGACATGCACAGAGTGAAAGCTAAAACTCAAAAAGGCAAATTATTGTAGGCCACCTACCTAATCCTTGTCTTGATCATCATTGTAATTTATAGTCTTAACAGATATTAAACACATAAAAACACATCATAGTTGATGAGGATAAAAATAAGTGAGCACATTAAACTTGTAAGAGGGAGAGTCTGAATAACTGAAACTACACACAGTTGTGTGGTGAGCTATTGTGATCTGATAGCCGCCACCGTGCTTTTCTTGATTTCAATTCTTGTGTATTTAGCTTTGCTCAAGTGTCTTCTGTCGACATCAGAATACTTTGTCCGGAAGATGGTCTTATAGATGTGAGCGCAAACAAGACTGAAACGTCGACAATCCAAAGCATTTTCATTTGTAAATGTGTTTTTTGAGGAATTGTTCATTGTATTTTCTTTTTTTTTCTTTTTTTTCTTTTTTTATAGTAAAAACTTTTATTGAGCAATAAAATAAGAGTTACAGAGATGGGCCTACAACCACACGGGCTGGCCGCTAGTAGCAACGCACAACATAAGTAGCGAACGATCATTCCCGTGGCCGGGCACAAGGAAGGTACCAATTATTGCTCGAAGCATAGGACAGGACATGACAATTTTTATAATAATCATGAAAACAACAAACTCTAAAACAAGGCGAATACACAGTAATCAAGTCAGCCCAGGAGGCAGAGGGGAAGGCAACTAATCAGGAAGACAAAAGCAAAGCAATGAAATTCGGCATGGCCGGGGGGGGGGGGGGGGGGCAGCGGGGAGGACAGGAAAATCCTAAAACCATATGAAAAATTTTCGGGAATGTCAGCCTAGGGAGATAGGGTCATATCTGGAGCGTCAACCAGGGGAGGGGCACAAATATCTCCACGATAAGCGTTCCACTGACCCCAAATCTTCGTCCACGCCCTGGGTCTGCCCCTAGCCACATAGACGGTCTTCTCTCGGAACATGGACCAGTCCATGTTATCCTCCCACACCGAAACTTCGGGAGGTCTGGATGCGCCCCAAAGTTGCGCAATGTCCCGCTTCGCGACCATGTATCCCAAGGTCGCCCATCTGGTCTGGGCCACAGAATAGTCGGTGGGTTCCCACACGTTCAACAGGCATCGTCGGGCCTCAGGCCGCAGGGTAATACCAGTCACAACAGTCATCACCGCAAGCACATCAATCCAGTAGGCTGCTACCACCGGGCACTCCCAAAGAATATGCAGAAATGTGGCACTCATCCCACAACCACGCTTACATAGACCATCCGGGGAAAAACCCATCACAACCAGACGCGACCAGTTACATACACCCGGTGGAGGATCTTAAGTTGAACCAAACGGAGACGGGCGGGGATGGCGACCTCTTTCGGAGAAGAGAGTGCCGACTGCCAATCCTCGTCATCCAAGTCCAATCCGTCATCGACCCAAACCTCCCGAAGTCGGACCAATAAGTCAGCGCGATTATTAATAAGTTTCTTGTAAATAAGGGAGATAGTGCTATCGGGCAGGTGTCCATCCAGTATACGATCCTCAAGGGGAGAGGACTCGGGCAGGGTCACATCAGGAGTCAGAACTGAGGCCAGGGCATGCCGGACCTGCAAATACCGAAAAAACTCTCTATCACTCAAGTCATATTCTGCCTTAAGGGCCTGGAAAGACTTCACTTTACCCTGCACACAAACGTCACCCACTTTACATATCCCAATCATATCCCAGCGGTCAAAGCCCTTAGTAGACCAGAGACACCCCAAACGTTCAGAAGCATACAGCGGGGTCGCCATTGTCAGTCGGTTCTCCCATCCCAAACTCACATTCGCGGCTCGCCACACATTGACTGCGATCCTGGACGGGCCCACAAGATGGCGCCCGGCCAATCTGGAATAAAGCGCTCTATTAAAATCCCCTCCCGGCAGCTGGAGTCTATCCATCTCAAAGGCCGGATCTCGACCCGGGGAATACATTACGTGATTAATGGCAGACAGCTGGGCAGCCCAATAATATCTCTTGATATCGGGGAGCGCCATGCCCCCGTCATACCAAGGGATAGTAAGTTTCGCAAGGGCGATACGTGGACGCCCGTCCCAGATCAGTTGCCTTTGAAGACTCTCGATCTCCCGGAAATAGGTAGCGGGAATGTCGTCATAAGAATTTTGAAGCACGTATAGGAATCGCGGCAAAGACATCATTTTAAAAAGGGCCGCCCTGCCTAGAGGAGACAGGGGTAGCTTACGCCAACGGGCCACATCCAGTCGCAGTCTAAGAAGCGGGGGAAGGAGGTTACGCTCGAACTGGAGTGAGGAGTCCAGCGTGATAAAAATCCCCAAATATTTGAAGCCAGAGTGGACAACCTGGATAGGAAACCTGTCCGGTAATGGGGGCAAAACACCAGAGAGAACATATACACAGGACTTAGCCCAATTAATAACCAGACCCGAGTTAGCACCAAATGAAGTAAGAACGTCAAATAAGACATTTAAAGATTTACGCGGGGAAGTAAGATACAGAAGAATGTCATCCGCGTAAAGCGAGACGCGGTCTTCAAAATCCGGTGACCAACGGATCCCTTTGAGTGAAGGTTCCCATCGAAGCCACGCAGCCAACGGTTCCAGAGCAAGCGCGAAAAGCAACGGAGACAGGGGGCACCCCTGACGGGTCCCCCTACCAAGACAGAAGGGGACAGAAACTCGACCGTTTACTACTACCTGTGCCAAGGGTTCGGCGTATAACAACTTCACCCAACCAATAAACTCAGGCCCAAAACCGAATTTCTCAAGAGCTGCCCAAAGATAGGGCCACTCTACCGTGTCAAAGGCCATCGAGGCGTCCAGCGAAGCCAAAATGGCCGGCTCCGTCAGTAGCCCCGCCCTCGCAACAGATCCGTGGAGACGGCGTAGATTGAGAGCCGTGTTGCGATGCAGGATAAATCCGGACTGATCCGGATGGACCAAGCCACTAATGACCGTCAAGAGGCGGGTTGCCAGGAGCTTAGCCAGGACCTTGGGTTCAACATTCAAAAGGGAAATGGGCCTGTAAGACGAACAAAGGTCCCGAGGTTTACC
Source organism: Lissotriton helveticus (assembly GCF_964261635.1). Taxonomy (NCBI): domain Eukaryota; kingdom Metazoa; phylum Chordata; class Amphibia; order Caudata; family Salamandridae; genus Lissotriton; species Lissotriton helveticus. The sequence continues at coordinate 1,537,275,475 of NC_136067.1, forward strand.
TTCTTTGGGAATAACAACTATCGTAGCCAAACGCTGATCATATGGGAGAATACCCCGTTCGCGGGATTCCAAAAACATGGCACGAAGATAGGGCGCCACCTTGTCAGGACGTAGCTTGTACAATTCTATTGGCAATCCATTCGGGCCCAAAGCCTTGCCCGAACGGAGTGAGCGAATGGCCGTCGCTATCTCGTCCGTAGTAAAAGGGGACTCCAAAGAGACTCGGTCTAAATCGGAAACACTGGGCAGAGCTATATCACGCAACAAAAGGCGAGAGTCATCAACATCCCGTTCAGACACAGGGGTATAAACCGCACGAAAATAATCTGCAAAACATTCAACTATTTCAACCGGGTCTGTCACTCCCAAGCCACTCGAAGTCTGAATCACAGGCACCACACGATTCGCCCTCTCCGTCTTATCCAACCATGCTAGTAATTTACCCGCTTTGTCCCCCACATCATACAAACGACCCTGTTGCTCCCGAAACATCAGTTTAGCCGCATCTGTGACCAAAGACTTATAAGCAAATTGCTTCAGACCCAGGGCGTGGAGTTTATCAGATGTAACGTTCGATTCTAGGTCAGCCTCTATCTCAGCAATCTCCCTCTCAAGGTCCACCACCTCCCGATTCCTCGCCTTCTTGGATTCGGCAATAAGGGCGAGGGCCTGCCCGCGGATCACTGTCTTAAAGGCCTCCCACAGGAATACAGCAGAGGAGACGGAACCCTCGTTGTCCAAAAAATAATTGTCCAAAGACTTAATCAAGAGATTGCGGGTCTCGGGGGAGGTGAGGTACCATGGGTTGATAGGAGCCACCCGGCCCGCCGCCTCCACCCCCACCTCAAAACAAAGCCAGAGCGGGGAATGATCAGAGATGCCCCGGGGAAGGTGCCTAATCTCACGAACCGCTGGCGACTGCGCCGCAGGCATCAGGAAATAATCCAGTCTAGACAGACTCCCATGGGCCCCAGAGTGGAAAGTGTATTGAAGCTGAGTAGGATGCATAAGTCTCCAGCAATCCACCAAGCCGAACGTATCCAGAAACCCACCCAGCCACTGTTGGGACAAAGGGGTGTCCCTAGGGGGGTGACGATCATGTAGACCGGAGAGCACAGAATTAAAGTCACCTGCTATGAAGAGAGTACTATCAGGGAGGTTCAACAACACACGGCCCAAATCGGAAAAGGTAGAGGTCTGTAGACCAGGGGGCACATAAACGGCAAAAAAGGAAAGGGTTCGACCCTCATAGCGACCCACGAGGACGGCGTATCGCCCCCGATCATCAAGGATCACATCATCAATAGCTAGGGGGAGGGAAGCCCGAACAAGGATACCCACCCCCCTGGAACCCGTGGTAAACCCCGAATGTGCGGCGAGGCGATAGCCCCACCTATTCATTGCACGACATGTATTGTCTACCAAGTGAGTCTCCTGCAGAAAAACAATATCTGGAGACAAACGTCGTATACATCGCAACACCACACCCCGCTTAATACGATCCCCCAGACCATTAACATTCCACGAAATAAACCTCAACCCGCTACCCCCCATCCCATAAAGTAACGCCGCAACCCCCCTCCAATGAGCATGACATCAAAAACATCATTAGCAAGATAGAATCGCCTTGAGAACACAACACACAAACATCAAACTTCCCATCCACCCACCCCCCAACAATCAAGAAAACACCCCCCACCCTGCACCCCTGCAAGAAGCTAAAAAGCCACCCCAACATGCAGTGTGCCTGTCGCCCAAGAACCCCCATTCTACAAAAAGACCCCGGAGGAGGAAAGGCTCTGACCCACCCGCCACCCCAACAAGAAAAATAACAAAGAGGTCACTCAGACAGCAGAGGCGCTTGGGCATAGAATCCCAGAAGAAGTTACTTGACACGAGGACCCGGGCATAAACAAACAGTTCAGCTCTCTACACCACCCTCAGCACCACCCGGGTGGGCGGCGGACTCAGCCGCAGGGGGTCGGTCCGGCAGGGAGTCCAGCCAGTCATTCACAGAATCAGGCCAATCAAAGAAAAAGGTTCGTTCATTGTACTCAACTCGCAGCCTGGTCGGAAAAAGCATAGCGTAGCGCAGTCCCATGTCCCGGAGACGCTTCTTGACTCCACGGAATCCCATACGCTGTTTCTGCACCAGTTGAGAAAAGTCCGGATAAAAGTTCACCGTGGCGTTCTCAAAGGCCACCGGGCCCTTCACACGTGATGCCTGCAGGATAGCGTCCCGATCCCTATAGTGGAAGAGTTTCGCAACAATAGGCCTCGGCGGGGCACCAGGCTTACCTTGGCCTCCCGGAACACGATGGGCACGCTCCACTGCGAAGAACTTGCTCAGCCCAGACGGAGAGAGGTAGTTCTGGATCAGGTCCTCAACCAGGAGATCAACAGAGTGCGGTTCTGGATTCTCCGGAACGCCGACCACACGCACATTACAGCGACGTGCCCTGTTCTCAAAGTCCTCCAAGCGCCGGGTCATGAAATCGTTCACCCTACGGAGATTGCCAATCTCTGTCTGTATCTCCGAGACGTCTGCCGTGAGGCTGGATGACTTGAGATCCAATGACTTCACCTTCTCATTGGTTTTAGATAGGTCGGCCCGAATCAAGTTCACATCAATGGCCACGGTGTCGATTTTGTGGGCCAAAGCTTCATATTGTTGACCTATCGTTTCCTTTATGCCAGAAATGGCGCCCATGATGTCCTGCAAGGACGGTTCCGTTGATGCGTCTACGATGTGATCAACCGCACTTGGGCCAGGCAGGGCGGCTCCGGGGGACCCCTTTGCATGGGTGTAACGGTCCATAACGTTAGACTGGACCGGGCCCCCACGCAGGGGCGTCTTGGTCTTTCGTGTCTCTCGTTCCCCTCTGCCCGCCATGTCGGAAACCGCGCCACTAGGAGACTCACTCGACCCGATGGAAATGGCCACAGGAAAGTAGGGCGTCGGGACCAGAAGGCTGCTGCAAGGGTATCACTAGGAGAGGACCAGCTTGAAAGGAGAATAAGCCAGCCAAAGGCCCGACAGTCGTACCGTGTGCCGGACCCAGCCCAGGCCAGACTCCCCTGCCAGATGTCTCAGTCTGAGGCAGAATCGAAACCGAAACTTAAGAGGGGGACCCACAAGTCCAATCCCCCTGCCGTTGTTGTTCAACTCCGAGTCGGCCAGAGAACCTCACCAAGTCCCGGGCACACCCCAAGGGAGGACCCCGAAAGTTCAAATCGCCATATCTTCGGCGCCCCGGGTCCAAATCAAATTCCAAAAATCACAGGAAGATCAGCCCAGCGTCCTCTACATAAATCCTCGTGAAGAATCAGGATATGTTCAGGATATCATGCCGGGAGTGGCGGGGGTCCGGGGAGCGCTGCGCTCACGCGGCCATCACGGATGCCCGCCAAGCTCCTCCTCCTCCGTTCATTGTATTTTCAATGATGTTTTCCTTGTCAAAGAGTTTCAGAAATGCCTTATAAACAAAAGTGTCCATGAGAAAATACTAACTGTGGAATAATTTGTCTCAGCCACATTTGTATTCATGTGAATTGTATTTTGTACCCTTTTTTGCAATAGAATCTTGTACATTAATTTGTACATTAAACGTATACACTCGTTTTTTTGAAATTTTTTCTTCAGTTGCTAATACATTCATTTTGAAACAATTTAATTAATTGTGTGAATTTATATGTTAAAAGCCACCAACTAGGGCTTTATAAATTGTTTTTAAGTACATACCAAAAGAACCCCTTGCAGCCACCTTTACCTACTATTAGAATGTTGGCATTTTCCTGCAGCCTGTCCCTGGGTCACATGACTGAGTGTAGCTGTCAGTTGGGCTTTGTGGATTCCTTCTAGACTGTCACACAAAATAGAGAGCTTAGGGGTACTTAGCTGGGCCATCACTGGCAGGATAGGAGGGCGGAGCTGGATACAGCCCTACTCATGCTTGAATAGGCTATATCCCGCTTCAACACAAAGGACTGCATACCTCTGTAGTTAGTCTGGAACCAGAACATGGAAGACAGGGTGCTGAGGGACTTCAAAGGGATATCTCTAGGAGCTTCACCAACCTTCCAGAGGGAGGGCACCTGATATAAATATTGGACCTCAGACACCACCTCTTCAGTACACTCCTGGACCTGTAGATACTCTGCCAGGAAAAAGGACTGCTGTGATTCTGAAATGACTGCCACTCTACTGGACTGCTGAACTGAAGGACTGCTGCCTTGCTGTGCTGGGTGAAGAGGACTGGACCTGTATCTTTTAAACCCAAACTCCGAAGTAACTCCAAAGGCTAGTTGGCTGGCCTCCTGACTAGAGCCTCAGGGACAGAAGGCTCAAACAACCATGAACCCAGCACCTGTACTCTGCCATTTGAGAGTGCCACTCCAGTCCTGAACCCTTAGAAGTAGGTCTAAAGGTGCTCTGCCGTGTTGTGTAGTTCCTATAAATCTATATAGGATCTGCATGTTTAGACAACATGAACTGTGGGATTGGGGTCTTGACTTATTCCAGACACCCCAACCAGATATGTTCGCCTGTATACAAACTAGCTCACAGTGCCACTCTGTTCCCACGTAGATCGTGGAAACAGTACTGTACTTTTCGCTCACTCACTCGTGCTCACTTTGTCGCAGAGGGATACACAGAATAAATGATGGGGACATTTTCAATAAACATTTATTGAACCAGTGCCATTCTAGTGTAAAATACGTGTGCTGCAACAGCCATAAGACAGAAAGAGATACTTACGGTTATGAGCACCAACAGAGTAAATAAATGGTAGAATTCTACCATAGTGCTAAAACAATTAATATATGCAGGCATATATATACATGATAATAATAATATGTACTCCTACGATGCTAACACTAACACGATTTACCTAAATGTACCTAGCTTGTATGTAGGTGTAAAGCCAAGAATCCCCTAGGATAGAGCCAACCCCATTACCTGATGTGAGAGAATGAATGACCCCGCCTTGGTCTCGAATTGGACACCCTGTGAGGGATGTCAGCCCACTGTGTGCTGAAATATCTGCATGAGGGACCTCAGCATCTTGTGTCAGCGTGTTAGCTTGGAAGCCTTTTTCTCCTCTCCTGGCTCAGTGAAGATGTGGTACTTACATACCCAAAGGTACCCTCAGGGGTTCTACCTTGCTGTGTCATGTCAGCCGAGGATGACTATTGCGATGAACCTTATACACAGTTAATATGAAGAATATGGTAATCCTACTGTGATTCTGAGAATCGTCATGCATAATAAACTGAGGCTACTTTTCAGGGAAAACCACATGACATTTATGCAGTACCTAACAAGGTAAAAGGTCAGCACCAAAACCGTTATGTAGTACAATGGCAGGGTAAATGTAGGTGAAAGGTTAGGAAACTACTCAGGCCTATTTTGGGGTACATTGGGTATCATAACAATCTGTGAATCCAGCGGGGCAGTCCTGAGCAGAACCAATGCATTGCCTCTGCTGCGAGCGTTCTCTCAATGCAAAGGACTCAGCATCGACCTTGCAGCCTGCATTGGAGCCTCTGCATGTGTGAGGCCCTTACATCGATCGTCAACTGCAGACTCGATGCAGCAAGTTCTTGCATCGCAGCCTCATAGCTCCTTCAAACCAATGCATTGCCTCGACTGTGCGATGCATTCTTCATACCAGACTTCGCATCTCAAGACCTCATCGATGGGATCCTCGATCAGGACCTCACATCGCAGCTCGTCAGCACATCATAACTGACTCATCGCCTCGGTCGCGTGATGCATCAGTGCAGACCTTCACAATGCTCCGCAACCAGGAACTAAGTTACTTTGTTAAGGGCCTAACTGGGCCTGCTCTCCATCATGGTCGGTCTGAACTTCTGACCCTGTCCCAGTCTATCACAACCAGATATCCACAGTTGGTGCTTTGTGTTTCTGGTGCAATTTCTGCTGAAATGTTTAAAACAAAACAGCTCTGGTTCTAATAATTGGATTATTGTTGTTTTGGTTTCGTTTTATTTATTTAGAAAATGCAATATTTTCCAAATTTGGTGTGGGGTCCCTTTGTGGTGGGTTTTCATTGTGCTACTGTTTGAAGTGTTTCACAAATACTTTACTCATTGCCTATGAGTGTATCCTGACAGGGTTGAGCACAGGTTAATTTAGGGTTTGCTTGTGACTTCACCCTGGGAGGAATTGTGGTTGATCCTGGAATAGGGTTTTACCCCCTTCAACCTGTAATCCAAGTTATTACACAGATGATCTAGAAACAAATTTAAAAGAAGATGGGCAAACGACAACCTTGTCTATCATCCTACATTACTAGGATGTCTGTGTTGTCTACCTTTCTGGCCCAAATAGACATGGGAATAATACCTCATTGGGAAGGTTCATCAGTGAAACATCAATGCCACCGAAGGGCCACAAAGAACTTCTATTTACAGATTCAAACAGAAGGTTCAACTAAAACCGAAAAAAGCCAAACCTTACTCAATGTAACATATTTGTTTAGGAAAAGGTACACCAAGAAGAATTGGACCCGGGTGACCTAAAGAATCCCATGGCTAGTGAAAAATCCTTACACTTCTGGAATGTGGGTTAACACCAGAGGATAATATACAGGTGGGATGTCATCGACCATTTATTTTTTATTTTTTTATTTTGAAGGTTTTATATCGCGCGAACAAGACCCTTGCGGGTATCAGAGCGCTTTCAAGGGCAGATGTAGGACACAAATACATGCATAGAAAAATACAGGCGGTTCAAATACATAGTGATAGTTAATACAAACTGGTAATTAAATTTCAGTGATAGGTAAATAGTTCAAGTAAATTTAGCAATGAGAATCGATTTCACTTCTTTTTTGAAGGAGGCAGTAGATGGGTTCTGTCTTGTTTCTGTGGGCAAAGCATTCCAGATCTTGGGAACCATTCCTTAGAAGGTCCGGTTGTAAGTTTTCTTCTTGGCAAATCGTTGTGGTTTCAGAAGAAGATTCCTGGAGCTCCTGGAGGATCTATTACCGCAAGACAGTACCAGTTTCTGAGCTAGATAACTCGGAGTATTGTGATGTAAGGCCTTGTGCGTCCTACATGCAATTTTCAGATGAATTCTTGCCTCGAACGGTAGCCAATTGAGGCCTCTAAGGTCTTGGGAGATGTGACAGTTTCTTTTAGAACCTGTGATGAGTCTAGCACCTGAGTTGATTGATGCTCTTAGAGGGGCCGTTGTCGATCAGGGTAGGTCGCATCGTGCGACACTCCCATATTCCACTCTTGAGATTACTAGAGCTTGAACTGCCTGTTTGAAGTCATTTGCTGGTAGGAAGGGTTTCAGTCTTCTTAGGGTTTCATGTGGAAATTTGCTCCTTTTGTAGAGGCGCTGATATGTTTCTGCATGTTTAGGTTTCTGTCCAGCGTTACTCCCAGTGATTTCGATGAGTCGACAATGAGAGGTTGATCTTTAAGTGCTGTTAGGTGATTCAGCCAGTTGAGGATGATGGTTGATTGGTTGGGGGGGGGGTGCGATTAAGAGAGGAATTCAGTTTTGAGGGTGTTTAGTTTCAAATGGTTTTCGGCCAACCAGGTTTGAGTTTTTTGTAGCGTTTAGTTAGGAGATTTGATGTCCTCAAGTGAGTGGATCTTTATGTAGAGTTGAGTGTCACCTGCATACATGTGAAAGTGGACATTGGAGAGGCTGAGAAGTTCAGTGAGTGGTTCCATGAAGAGGTTGAAGAGCGTGGGTGACAGGGATGATCCCTGCAGTACTCCTAAAGTGACAGGGACATGTCTGGATAAGGATTGCTTAACCTTGAATCTTTGTGATCTATTTTGGAGGAAAGAGGTGAACCAAGTAAGTACCGACCGATCCAGATAATCCCATTCTGTATTTCAGGAGCTCTAGCAGGTTGATGTGTTTGATGGTGTCAAATGACGATGAAAGGTCAAGTAGGATTATTAAACAGGCTTCGTTTTGGTCCAGGATCTTTATTGCATCGTCTATTATGTGGGTCATGGCTGATTCGGTACTGTGACCTGCACAGAAGCCTGATTGGTATTTGGTTGAGGAAGTTGAATTGTTCAATGTGGTTACTAAGCTGCGTGTGAACAAATTTTTCCAGGAGTTTGGCCAGAGTGGGGATGTTGGATATCGGGCGATAGTTATTTAAGTCCGATGGGTTGGATGTTGGTTTCTGAAAGATGGGGGATACCTGTCCTGTTTTAAGGATGTCTGGGATGGTTCCTTGAAGGAGGGAGGAAATTATAATCTTGGTCCATAGCGGCAGAAATAGTGGAATGAAGTCTTGTAAGTAGTTTGCGGTAAGAGAGTCTGTGAAGTGGCTGGAGGGATTCAAAGCTATTAGCATTTTTAGTATAGTTTCTTCACTGTATGTGTTGAAGGAAGACCATGAAGCGTTGTTTTTAAGGTCGAACTTTCGGGGCATATGAGTGGGGCTCCCGTCGGGGGCAGTGCAGTGTTCCTTTGAGTGTTAGTAAGGGATATACAGTCATTGAACAGGTCGGTCTTTATGGTTTCTGTCTTCATAGTGAAAATGGAGGCAAATTCCTCACAGTTGGGTAGCGTGTCTGGGGCAGCCTGGAGGTGAGTGGGTACACCCATGGTTTGGGCTTTGATTAAGTCGAGTAGCTTTTTGGGATGGTTCTTGGCTTGGTCTAGTTGATTACTGAAGAATTCGGCCTTAGGAGTCTGATCTTTCTAAAGTAGGAGTTTCTTGTGGTTCTTAGTAGCTTGAGGTGGTCAGAGGATGGTGCAGATCACCATGTTATTCAAATACTCTTAGGAATCTCCTGTCTTCATTTAGCCTACCATCATACCAGGGTGTTGAGTCCTTTATGGAGACTCTTTTCAAACCATACTATCATTATGTTAAAATTTCACTGCTGGATTCTCTTTCAGACTTACCACTTCCTTCTGAAATTAGCCATTGCCACTAAGTAATAAATTACATCCTAAATCTGAATGTAAAATATGCCTAAGTTCCTTGCAGTATGTAACTAACTGCACTGGGGCTTGTATACTCCTTAGCTGGTACATTACCATCAGCCAATGCGACTGATTTTTACCATGCCAAAACAGGTGTTAAAAAGATGACATATTTACAGGGTTTTGCTATGGCAGCTAAGTTTTCTTGCCAAGATGGCTTCAAATATCAGTCATAAATGTTTTCCAATAAAACTAAACCACTTAGTGGTAATGCACTTTTTGTGCCTATCTAACTGATCAGTTGAATATGCTAAAGGTTGTTTTTCAGCATGTAAGGGATTTATTACTACCCTATCCTTGATGTACTCCACCACTTTCATTGTGTTCTTCACTAAGTTAGTTCTGCAAACTCAGAGGCAGATCCTCTGCCTGGGGGATACATCGACCTTTACGATGACATTAAATCGTACCCCTTTCAAAGCTTCTTATTTTTGCAACAATTATTTATTGGCATTTGAATCAAAATGCACAAAAACATCAACACAGTATTTCAAGAAGAGTTTACAATAAGCATAGCAACATAAGGAGACAGCAATTGTCTCAATGTCAGAAAACAAACAAGTAAACCTGTGTTCTCAGGTCACATGAAGAAACCCGTGTAGTACATAGTACATAACACCAACTGTCATCCATGGGGTTCAATAAGGCTTTCAAAGCTTCTTATGGAACAAGGGGACTCTTTACTAGGATTACATTTGACTTTTGTCAGCACAACTCATGTAATTTCTGGCATTTCTAGCTATGATTGGCAAGCCAAATGCGTGAGATTATGCCAAATTGCCACAGTACATAACTGAGATTTGTTCAGGTAAAAATCCTATTGAGGGCCCACAGGAACAATGTAAAGAAACAAAATGCAAACGACTGTTAGTCACATGAGAGTCTGTCATAATTCTGTATTGCGAACTGTGTTCCCGCATCAAAAATGGATGCGAGGAGGGGGCGTGGCAAAGCTAACCAAGATGGCGGACGCACCTTCTTAGTGCTCCGCTCGGCTGCCTGCGCAAATCCGAAACCACACTTCTACAATGCCTGAATTCAACTGAAATCCCACATTAGAGCTGCCATGGACCGCAGGTTCTCCCGCTGTGACTTGAAATGCGGTCAGAAAAGTGTATTTAGCACAAAATAAGACTAGCTTAGCGGTCTCGGGACGCACTCAAAATGGCGGCACCCTCAAGCCACTAACGGCCAACCGCGGCCCAGCCGCGGCCCAGCCCGGGAATCCATGGCCCAGAGACCGGTCCAAGATCCACTACAACGATGCGAGATGGGCGTCTGAACAAGCAATTTTGGATGCCTGACGGAGCCTGTGAGCACCGGGTGAGCACGTACCCCATGACCGGCGAGAGCCCAGGGGGCAGCATCTGAACATCCGATACCCTGCCGCAGCCGGACACCGGAGCTGAGGACCCCATGCCCCATACAAGGGGCGCTCCACCCTGGATCCTGGGCTATGCGGATGAGGAGAGCCTTTCCCCCCGCTCGGCGCTGGGACCCGGGGAGCGCGGGAAGGAGACCTGTGAGGAGGCATAACCCACCACTGAAGAGCCGGCGGTGCCGGCGGGCCGGTGAGGCGGGAACTCTACTGGGTGCTGCTGGGGGGGCCTTCACCGACTGCGGAGGGAAGCGGGAGCTACTGGTTTTCCCTCCCCTCCAGATGAACCAGACAGAAAAAGAGACACGGGAACCCCTGAATTACAGTTATCCCGACAGGGAGTTTGTCTGGGGGAAGACGGAGTGAACACCCAACCGTCAAGGAGGGAGAGGAGCCCAAGACAGCACGGGGCCCCTCAATTCTACCCCCTCCAGAAGTGGACCCAAGAAGCTGCACATTAAGAGGTGAGGAGCGGAAACCCACATCACGCGACAAAGGGCTCTTCCTTCCTACCCCCTCCTGCAAGATGTTGGAGCCCCGGTTGGGCCGGATAGTGCAGAGCAAGACCATTGGCCACGGTGGTCCGCGAGGCCGGAGCATGAGAGGACCCCCTCGGAAGCTCGAATCCCAGTCCAGACGCTCCCAGACACACAAAATTTCGAACCCGGAAAGGCAGTGGGGGCAGGTGTAGAACCAAGCACCCATTGGCCAGTGCATAGCGAAACATCACTACTAACCAGCATTGTGAAGTCCAGAGACCGCAAAGTATCGGCGGACTGCGACGAAGAGGCAGGAGTAGGCCTCATCATCCCTAATCATCAAGGCTGAACCGCAATACAGGACGCCCCGGTACCCCCTCTTAGACATCCGGGTTAACGGAAACCTTTGATTCTATTGGCGACATCACCACAGCTCAGAACCGGGCAACCCAGGCCATAACCAGAGACTGTTACCACCATAGACCGAGCCATTTGCGTGGGGTCTATACCGCACAGGGTGAGAATAATCCTACCACTTGGGCAGAAAGACTACAGAACTCGCCGGCCGCCAACTGTGAACCCTAAAGGAGCCCTACTTAAGCTTGCAGACACGTGAAAGCACGAGCCAGGGACAACATGGGTCGTAACGGATAACCGGCGCAACATCAACCCCGACAATAGTGCGACAACCATCCCAGGACCCCACAACTGCACAACCGGTAGGGGAGCTCTCCAATACAGAGTCAATGTCAACCAAATTGGACGAAGTCCTAGCAGCAATTGAGCACTCTTGAGTGACCATGGAGAGTAAATTCGGAGAACTAGCCACAGACCTCAACTTATTGCGGGATGACCACAGAAAATTGGCGGATAAAGTCAAGCAAGGGGAGAGAACGCTCCAAACTGTGAAACCACAAATACAGTCAAATCAGAAAGCCATCAAAGAACTACAAACCAAAGGGAAGGCCCTAGAAAACAAAGCAGACGACTTGGAGGGGCACTCCCGCCGGAGCAATATTCGCGCCTTGAATCGGCCCGAAGGGGCAAAAGGGGCCCATCCTATTCGATACGTGGAAACATGGCTCAAAATATTCACCCAGGTGCAGGACTTGACTCCGTACTTCGAGAGGGCGCATAGGGTACCGGCCCGTAAACCACCTCCGGGCTCATCACCCTGGCAGTTCCTGCTAAAACTGCTTCATTCCCAAGATAGAGATACTGTGCTCCGAGCAGCTAAACAGGCGGGACCACTCCGAGTGGAAGACACACAAGTCATGCTGTTCCCGGATTACTCCCAAGCAGTATAACGGCAACTAGCTACATTTCTAACGGTGAAAGCACCCTGTGCCAAAAAAACATACAATATGCACTGTTATTTCCAGCCCACCTTAAGATCATCCACGACGGGACCACTGATTTCTATACGGATCCTACAGAAGCGAGCAACTGGGTGGAGCAGCATCTGGGGGAATTGGCCGGACGCAGAAACACTCAAATTCAGCGGCCCTCTGGCCGGCGACTACAGCAACACAAGTGGATCACGCTAACACAGCTGATCCAACTATCGGACCCCCTCACCAAAAACTTTTCCAATCTCGAATAAATCATAGCGGAGCACAGGAAAGCCCTCCAAGCAGCAGCAGTGACATGATGGTTGGGGGGAATCTCGGATGGAGACAGAGGTCCACACCTATTAACCTCAGAGGAGGAAGTCAGTGATGCACACACCTCCTGAGACGGCTCAGTCACACCACCAATAGTGACCCCTTAGACGGTGGACACACTGATCTGATGGCTATGTTGGGGACTGACAGAGTAAGAGAAGGGGAAGTCCTCCCCCGAGATCACACTAATCGACCAGACAACATCCACATGACACGGTGAGATACACTGCAGCGGTATCCAGAACATTCTACAGCAGCATCTGAGACCAGTACACCGTGAGTACAAAGGGATGTATGGACATTCCTAGGCATCTCCAATCCAGTGTACCGAAGCAGGCAGTTACGGCGTTGGTAACCAATGAAGATGCACAGTCACCCCCCTAACACAGCAAACTAAAGACAGTACAAGATGTACAGTTTGGACATGAGCGATAGGTCCTTCCAGTTGGGAACGTTTTCCGATGTTCAGTTTAAATTTCCCCTACCTGAAAATGTACCTTATACCCACACAGGAGCAACTGGACGGAATAGTGCAAGATGTGCAAAAGGTGGCCACTCTGATGGGGGACCCTGAAAGACGTCTGTCAGTGCATCACATATAGGCGACTTTGGTTCAGGCGACTAACGGCATGACCACTAATAGCCCTAACACTGACATAAAACTTATCACATTAAATGTCCAAGGCATGCACACAGCAAGCAAACGATATGCAGTCTATGCCTATATAAAGAGACAGCAAGCACACAGAGCCCTCCTGCAGGAGACACACCTAACAACGGCCGAAGTGGAACTCTTGCATAAGAAATGGCAGGGTATTATCTGTGCCACAACATACTCAGCTTTCGCTAGGGGGCCCTAATCTGTATCCGCCCTGGGATTCCCTTCAAGGACAGGCACGTGTAGAAGATACGGAGGGGCGATATGCAGTGTTAGAGAGACTATTAGAAGGACAGACAATACTGATCGGGAGTATATACACCCCTAATGTAGAACAAGCCCCTTTCTGGAGTCTCCTTACAGGGATGCTAACCCATCACACGCTAGTCCCGTGGTTGTTAGGCGGCGACTACAACTGCGTCCTGGACACTAGCCTAGATAGATCCCAACCCCCACCAGCACATTCCTCAGCGCACAGGCAGGCGGAACTTTTTAATACATGGGTGAAACATTGGGCACTAACAGATGGATGGCGAGCAGGGAACCCGACTGCCAAGCTATATTCCTTCCACTCCATTCCGCATAACCTGCGAGTACGCCTAGATATATTCCTCTACTCCACCACACTACTCCCAAGAGTACAGCACACACATTATTTGGGACGGGTGCTATCAAATCACGATGTACACATATTGACCCTCAGATGGAAACCGCCGCACCCCCCCATACCCACCTGGAAATTACCGCAAGACTGCCTAACAGACCAGGCGTTCAGTCACGGTAACGAGGAACAAATCCAAGAGCACTTCACACTGAACGCGGGCCCGACGTCATCCTGGCTGATGGAATGGGACACATTTAAAGTAGTAGCGAGGGGGCATTGCATACAACAAATAGTAAGGGTACGTAGGACACTAGAGAAGACATTGCAACATGAGGAACAAACACTAGCGGATCTAACGAAAAAAGCTGACGCAGACAAGGCCACCCCAGATTAAGTAGCCATTGCCAAAACAACCCACGTGGAGACACTGAGGGACCTTCACAAATATAACTTTAGGGTCTATGCTTCCAAGGTTCACCGGGAAGGCAATAGGGTGGGGACACTCCTAGCCTGGCTTGCCAAGCAAGACTCAGATGTAAAACCAATTACCGAAATAGTGGACAAGGCTGGTATCCTCCGACATTCACAACTAGACATTCTGCGCATCTTCCACGATTATTATTCTGATATTTACCGGGTCCTAGAGCAGCACGATCACCAAACGACTACTAGATTCCTTCACCCAATACCCTTGCCCCAAATCCCACCCATGGCCAAAAAAGCGCTGGAGGTGAAGCTCAGGTCCACAGACGTCTCCCAGGCAATTAGAGCGTTAGTGCGTAATTAAGCGCCTGGGGCGGACGGCTTCCAACTCAAATATTATAGCACCTTCTCAGTCCGATAGACCCCCCCGCATGGTGACTATGTATAACGGCGCACTAGACAAAGGTGAACTCCCGGGTTTCCTTAGGGAATCGATCATAGTTACATTCCCAATATCACACAAAGATCCAACGCTCCCCTCCTCATAAAGGCCATTCACCCTCCTCAACGCAGACTGTAAGATACTGGGCAAACTACTAGCAGACCGGTATGCCCAAATCCTGATGCCTTTGATCCACCCAGATCAATGTAGGTGTATCCCATGTTGTAACACCTCGCAAAACCTATGTAGGTTATTCAATATCCAAGGCAGGGCGGGGTGCGGTTTCCCAATGCAGCGTGTCTAATACTAGACCTCGAAAAGGCCTTCGATATGCTGCTGTGGCCATACTTATTTGAGGTTCTCCGCAAAATAAACATAGGACCCACACTGATGATGTACACAAAGCTACTTTACACAGGCCTTACCTCACGAGTCAGAATAGGGAAATATATCTCTCCATCGTTCACAATAGGAAGGGGAACCAGGCAGGGGTGCCCATTATCACCCCTTCTGTTTGCCCTAGCGGTGGAACCCCTAGCGATACGCCTACGACAGGAGGGCGAGACCTGGGGCATTCCACTGGCAGACACAGTGCATTGCGTATCCCTATACGTGGATGACCTTTTAATTTACATTCGCAACGCTACCCAAGACTTAATGCCTATCTGGTCGACACTAAGGGAATTTGTGGAGGCCTCAGGCCAAAAAGTTAACTGGGAAAAATCCACCTTGTACCCGCTGAGTTCCCACTTAGCCCCTTTCAAAATTCAGGTTGGAACTCAGATACTAGCATAGAGTGCCGAGGCGCCCAGATATCTAGGAGTGAGATTTTATCACTACGTGGAGGACCTGTACGAAGGGAATCACCGTAAGGCATTGGCGGGGATACAATCAGCAGTGGTGTTCTGGAAAACATTTACCCTAGCCCCCATCGGGTGAGTAGCGCTAGCAAAAATGATTATGGTCCCCAGGCTACTCTACCACTTTGTCAATCTTCCAGTTATACCACTGCGCCCGTTCTTTAAAGAAATAGACACCCTACTCACCGAGCTGATCTGGGGAGGGAATCGACACAGGGTGGCATTTTCTACATTATATTTACCCACGAATCAGGGGGAACTGGGAGCGTATCTTTTGTGGCATACTTCCTCACAGCCCAGTTACAGTGGTTGTCACACTAGACAGCAGAGCGACATACCGGGGAGGCCACTACTGAGGAGGGTTGCATTCCACTGCCAGCAAGCCACAGGATGCTGCTGCCGGGCACCAAACCCATGCCTACACGACCGCTTCAGATATCTATAGCCTGCACATGCATGATGAGAATTCAACGCATGTCCAAAGGAAGACCTACATACTCACCCCTACTTCCGCTGGTAGGTTTCCCCAGAGAAGAGAAATACTATACCGCTGGAACTCTCCAGGTCTGCACCGACCTTGCAGTCACAGAGGTGGAGTCCCTGTTTGAGGAGGGCCAACTCAGGACATACGCCAAGATGGCCGAACAATACGGCCTCCCTCCAGGCCAATTTTTAACACACAGACAACTCATAGACAGTAGTCGCCACTACTGGGACCCAAATGAGGGGGAACCTCCGACACATCCCGTGATACACACCATTTTGCACATTGGAGTGGAACGACGTCTGGACACATGGTTATACAAGACCATTCGGGAACTGATACTCCCTTCATTACAGTCTTTGTGTCAGATTTGTGAAACAGAAATGGGGAGGGTGTTTAATGATATAGAATGGGATACAGCCTTAGAATACCCCAAGAAGGTCTTCAGGAACGCACGTTTCAGGAACATTAAATTCAACGTTCTCCACAGAGCTTACCTCACGCCACACTGTCTCCACCATTTTTATCCTGACACACACTTCGCATGCCCCCGATGTCAAACCCCCGAGGCAGATATTAAGCATGTGTTCTGGGATTGCCCCACCATTCAAAACTACTGGGATCGGATCCACCAGACTCTTAGGGTGACGACCAACATCCAGACTATGTCCACGTTGGAGGCGTGCGCTCTCAGGATCTTCCGCAGGCGGAGGACCGAAAAAGTGCAGTACTGCTTTATGTCTCTTGCTATTCTATTAGCAAAAAGGGGAATAGCTATGCACTGGTGGGCCCCAGCGGGACCTCCGGAAGCAGCCTGGGTAGGCGCCATGAAAAAATGGGGTAAGACGGAGGAAGAGGTGCTGAGAGATGAGTAGGTAAAGGGAATCCATAAGCATCCCAATTCCTTAGAATGGCCACAGTGATTATACACATTCACACACAAAACAACTCCGACTGAAGCACCAGTAGACTCCCAATCCCAGACCCCACCCCTATCCTCCGTAGGGGCAATAGAAGAAGTCCAATGACAGGGCCCACCGGCCTTACTCCAACGCTCTGCAAAAGTTATACTAGGAGCTTTCCTCTTCTACACTAAAGTGTCCCATTACGAGGGCTCTAAAACTCCTCCCCCTCACATAAGTGCCACCACATCCCCACGTCACTATATCGCACAATGGCAACAACGCCGTCCACACTATCGATTTTCTCGGCACGCAGTCCGATAGCTCCTTAACATCCCTTTCAGTTTCACGCCCATAATTGACAGTTACGGCTCCGATGACAGTTAGATGGGAATACATTCAGACAGGATTTGACATGATAACACTGGGAAAGATAACGTAAGAGTGGACTTTGCATGCATGCCCAACAGAAGTATGGATGTGAGGACTCAGTTTGGGCATAAAAAGTGGATCAATGGCGCATCTGCAATTTGCATAACAACACACAATTTCACACCATTTCTTAGGGCATTTCACATAATTTAGGCTAAAGAAATTTCACCCAGGCTTACTCTTCACCGGCATCACGTTTGTCAGTTGTGGAACTCTTACTAGATTGGTCATATCACTAGTAAGCATGGGCGTAAAATCCGTTCCACTCGCGGATTTTCGGCAAATTCGCAATCCGCGAACTCTCGCGAACTTGCCGAAAATTCGTAAAATCCTTGCGAAGCGGATTTTTTGCTTGGTCGCACTTGCCAACTAGAATACTATACAATTTCGCGGGAGTAAACACTTGCGAACACGTAGATGCGGCGGGCAGCGACAATCTCGCAATTGCGATATTGCAAAATTTGCACTTTCGCACAAGAAATCCACCAGCAGGCAGCATAAACCTTGAAAATTATGATTTTTATCAGAATAACTCCTCAGGTTGACATTTGCCTGCACTTTTTCTTTGCAAGGAGTCCATTTTGGGGGGGGTGGGAGGAAGGAAGTGCCCCACAGTCTCCAACTTCCTGTTCCTGTCCAGCAGGCTCCTCCCAGTGATTTCTTCATGTGCTGGTCACTTTGATTTGGATATTGACCTGGTAGGGTTACTTTTTGTGGATGCTGCTGGATATTTGGATTTTTGCAAAACTGAAAGCACTCAGCAGGTGCAAAAGTTCAATCTTATCATTAGTAACCATTCCCTGTAGTGCTTCCTGAGGGGCCCCTTCAGAGTTCAGTTGCCTACTTGCAACTATTCTATGACCCTGCTCTGACCCTCACAGCAGGCTCAGAGAATAGCTACAAGTAGGCCACAAAGGTCCTGTGAAAGAAAATTGCACTGCAACAGAAAGCAAATTACAGATAAGGAAGCAGGTGCCAGCCAGACTGGAAGTTTAAATTCAGTGACACATTAATCAACCCCAAATTAATTCATGTCAGTTGAAGCAGGGCAGGTTGCTTTTTTTCACCCCCATAATCTACAGTGATAAACCAACTAGAGGGTGGCAGTGATGTACCAGAGGGTGGCATGGGTGTACCAGAGGGTGGCAGTGGTGAAACAGAGGGTGCTGTGAACCTGTGAAGATGAAGCAGACGTAGAAACAACATAGTCGCGGCCGTTGCGAGCCGACAAGTAAGTTCGCAATTGCGAACTGGTACACAACCCTCGCGAACTGGCAGAAACCCTTGCGAACACAAAAAAAAAAGAATCCGCAAATTCGCGAGAGTTCGCGGATTTTGCGGATTGCGAATCCGTAAATCCGCAAGTTCGCAGATTGCCAATTCGCAAAATCCGCCCATGCTTAATCACTAGAGATGTGATAAGAAAATCCATTGTTTATTCATTGTTTCTCTAGTATGGCCTCTGTTAAATTAATCCATTATTGATGTTTCTAAGGCTTCTATGTTTTGTACTTTTCTCCCAAAATACCTCAATTTGTAATCTATCTTCTGATACATTTTGGTGATTTCTATTCAAGTCAAGTCAAAGATGCTTTATTCGGTTTGTAAAATAACACAACCATATAGCAACAGACATAAAATTTTACACATATTGAAACAAGCTATAGAGAAGAGAAGTAACAAATAACGGGATTGCGCTTAAAATAGAGACATTTAGCAACAATAATAGTACAAAATCATAAGGTCATCTAGAAAAATACATTTGACTGTAATATTAGTAATTATACGACCATTGATAATGTGCAAATATGCAGTTAAAGTGCTAAGTATCATCTCTGTATTAATGTATGTACAGATTGATAATTTCTAAAGAGAATTCTGCAACATCCTTCCTAAAGTGCAATATGTGGATAACAGCGTCTAATCAGGCTATTCACAAGGAATAACTATGACAAAAGTGCAAGTGCTGGATCATTCCAACAGTGGATATTAAACCATAGCAGCAAGTACTCCTCAAACATATGTGTGCAAATTAGCATGATAATACATGATATCAACAACATCCTGTTATAAAGTGCATAATACATTTAGCAGCTTGCAAAGTTCATGTAATAATTGATTTTCTAGCAGAAATACATTTTAAAATATAACTAGCCACATAAAAACATACATCTGGGGACTCTAGATTAAACACTAATTTCATTGCTGTTTGTAAATGATGCGTATCATATTTTAAAAAGATGGGTTTCAAATAATATTTCCTAAAAGAAGTATAAAAAGTGCAAAATAGCACAAAGTGACATACGCTCTGTTTTGATTTGCCATCACATGGGCACAGGCACGTTCCAGGTTGTTTAGGCACAGGGAAGGCCACGAGATGATGCACAATTCCTAAACGGAGACGGGTTAACACAAATCGATGGGAGGGAATACTAACTATTACAAGATAAAATTGGAAACCTACGTTGATATTATATTGTTGGTAGAGATTGAATGTACTTTGTTTGTTATATTTTTCCACTCTAGTCTCTGCTGAATATTTCAAAAAAGAGGCCTTCAGCTCCCGTTTTGATAAAATAGGATCCATTTTAAAATCTTTAAAAATGTCCAGACCATACAATGTTTTATACCAATGCTGTATATGGTTCAGCCAAGGAATTTTTGATCGATGGTCAAGATTAATACAATCAGTTATTACATCCTGTGTAAACTTTGTCTCCTCCTTTGCCCATATTGAACGCCATAAGGACAGAGGACGGAGAGCAATTAGATCTTTGACATAATACAGGTCTAATTCCTTGTGTAATAACTCCGTTGAAGCCGTAGCTGGGGCACTGATTAGTCTTTTTAAAAACACATTTTCCTTCCCCTGAACAGTTTTAGCACTCTGTGCATCATACCCCCAAACTCCAGCCCCATATATGGCTGACGAAATGCATCTGGCGTTAAAAAGGGTCAGCATGTCAGGAATTCTGCGATCCCCTAGTTTCGCAGCAAATCTAAAAATACAGTTAGTATTCCTGGCCATTTTAAAAAGAACACTTTTTTGTTCATTAATCCATTTCCCGTCTCCTGAGAAGGTAATACCTAGATAACAGAAACTGTTAACACTTTCTAATTTCCCCCCTTCTAAGAAAAAAGGCTTGTGTTTTCTTTGTTTCCCTTTATTAAATTTCAATTTCCTGTTTTCTATAAATACGTGGAGCTGATTAATTAGATGTTGCAGTCCATTATGAGTCCTAGAGAGGAGGACCGCGTCATCCGCGTATAAAAGGACTGGGATAGGGTTACCTTTTATAGTTGGTGCGTCTGCATTGGTCATTCTTAGAGTTGTATCAACATGGTTAATAAATAAGGAAAATAATAAGGGGGCGAGTACGCATCCTTGATGGATGCCTCTCTTGACATCAAAGAAAGGGGTGCACTCACCATCTGTTCCAAACCTTACTTTGCTTGTTAGATTATTATACAAGCGGGCGAGCAGATGGATAATTTCAGTAGGGGCGCCCATTGCCAGTAATGTGGGCCAGAGCAATGCGTGTTCCACCAGAACGAACGCGGAACTCAAGTCGGCAAAGCATAGGTAAAGATTACCAGGTTTAGCTTTGGTATACTTGCCGACTATGAGTTCCAGGTTCACGCACTGCTCCATTGTTCCTATTCCCCTACGAAACCCGTACTGCACAGGGGACAAGATGTTATTCTCCTCGGCCCAGGCTTCCAGTCTCACTAATAGGGCTCGACTAAGGATTTTAACTGTCGAGTCCAGAAGCGAGATTGGCCGATAATTCCTTGCCTCTGATCTGGAACCTTTTTTGTGAAGGGGTATAATGATTGATTGGCCCCATGTAGCTGGTAAATTACCTTCCACCGCTGCATTAAAATAGCGAGTCAGGATTGGGGCCCATAATAATATCTCATGTTTATAGAAGTCCATGGGTACCCCATCGGGCCCAGGTGCTTTACCCCCCTTACTGTTTTTAATTGCATCTGTCACTTCATTTAATGTTAAAAACAACTGCATTTTCTTCCATTTAAAACATAAAATAGACCCATCTAGATTAAAATCAGAGTTAAAAATCTCAGAAAAGTGTGCAATCCATGCTAGACAACTAACGTGGGAACTGACCTCGGGAGTATTTTCATTCTTTAGAAATGGGCCATTTATAGTATCCCAGAACAATTTATGGTTTTTAGTTGCAACGGCCATATCAAGTTTGTTCCAGGCATCATTCTGAAACTCCCTTTTCCTAGTTAACAAGGCCATTTTATAATTAATACGTTCTTCTCTAGCTATTTCTTTATCTCTAGGTTTAACATCAAGTACACTTTTCAACCTTTTCAAAGTCTTAGCACAATGTTTGTCAAACCAGACAGTTTTTTTTCTTTTAATCCTACTATTTCTTCTTAACAAGGTATTTTCAACTGTACATGTAATTTTCATAAAATTAGAGAGAACGGCTCTTGCTATCACATTAGGTGCAAGACAATATTCAACCTCTCTGGTGCATTTACAAATAACATCCTTCATTAACTTGTCAGGGTCAATTTTAGCCCATTTGATTCTCGTACCATTTGGTCTCACAGCAGAAATCCCATGGACAGATCTACCGTGCACAACAGTTTTTGGGCCCCAGCCCATTAGCTCCACTGAAATACTGTTGTGATCACTCACAGGCTGCTCTGTTACCCAGACATTGGAAAAAGTCGAACCGCTAGACAATAAAATATGATCGATGTTAGAATGGGCATCTCTCCCCCTAAATGTTGGGCACGTTTCATTATTTTTGTTTTTTGTACATTCAAGTAGTTCCAGATTGAATTTGGCTATCGAGTTGTTCAATACGCTGCCATAATTACTGTGCGGGAAATGATTAACGTAAACGCTATCACCCCCTGCATAATCCTCGTGGTGACCACAAATTCCCTTCCGGGCATGTCTACAGGCTTGAATGTTAAAATCGCCTGTCCACAGTATTACAAAGTTATTCTTGGTAAGAGTAATTGCAGCTTCGATAGCACATTCAACCTCGGGGACAATCTTATCTCGTTTAGAGCCCACAATATTATTATAAAAATTTACAATGATTAAGTCCCTGCCATGACTATGTATTAATCGTAATACTGATGCATGCTGGCAAACTACAGTGTGCCCCCCAGCATTAAATTCCGTTAGTTTAGTTGAAACCAAAGTCAGTAGACCACCCTTAGCTCTACCAGCCTTGGAAGCTACTGCTGCCACACTGTGGGAGATTAGCCTTCAACTTCTATTAGTTCTGTATGCCATGTCTCTTGTAGACAAATAATGTCGTAGCCACATGTAATGAAGTTATCCCAGAACGGGGTACATAATTTGGAAGCGATTCCCGCTATATTCCAAGTAACAATTATAAGGGAATCAACGCAACTCGTACCTGTACGTTCGGGATTATTAGACAAAAGTGATGCTTCCTGCCTTACAATCGAACTATCATTAACATTTACAATTGTTGCGGTTATATTGTCATTTATAACATTATCTGTAACATTGCCTATACATAGCACATTTTCTGGCAATAATAGATGTGGCTCAGTTATGGTTTGTATACAACTTTCATTACCCGACTCCTTTTCCAGTGTTAGTATATCACCCATTTCAATGCTACCAGAATGTTGGGTCAAAGATAAATCAGCCAGTCAGTCGTTCTCCTCAAGTGAGTTCAACAACTGAAATCTATTAGAAGTTGGGACCAGGAAGTTGTCATATAGATTGGGGAGTAAAGGAGGACAGATGGGTACAACATTAGGATACTTTATAGTAGCCGCTCTTGGATGTTGGAAGTTATGTGTAATAATTTGTCTTCCTGCCAGATTCCTATAGAAATAGTCTAATGGGAACAGCGTGATGTTAAATTCGTGGCTTGATGGCATAGGTGCGTGTAGGATCGAATCTCTAGCCCATTCTGTAGTCCTAAAATTTATGATTATACAATCCCCATCTATCTCCTTTTTATTTGGACCCACCCAACCTACCCTCTGTGTGGTTATAATCTCATCAGCACCTCGTGTTGGGAAACCACAGTTTTTCACTAACCAGTGCAAGGTTTTATTTTTTAGGGTTTCTTGATTTTCAAATTGGTTGGGCAACAGCTTCGGGACATTCGCAAGTATTGCTACAAATGGTCTACAATCAGGTGGCAAATTAATAGTGGCTGGGATAACGTTATTAATATGACGCCTCGGTACAGGTAGGCTCTATTTATTATGTGCCGGGTCATTGATGTTTCTTTGACCCCCAACTACATTTTGCCCACCCATTGTCTTAGGGGTGGTGAGTGTTGGCCTCTGCCTACCACGTGTAGAAAGCACTGGATTTGCAACCACAATGGGCACTTTTAGGGTATGATTTACTGAGTTTAATTTGTTTTTGCTCAGATTCCCAGATTCTACATTAGTTATGTGGGGTCCGGCTTGCGTGCCCAAATGTTCTAGGATATCCAGGTTGGCTATGCCCAGTTTTTCCAGATTCTCAATTTTTTTACTTAGAGTTTCTAGAGTTACCATCACAGGTGCAATATAAGTTTTTCTCACTTCCTCGAAGCATGCTGTGAGTGCCTTGACATTTGTTGGAGATGGAGTTTCCAACTGTATATCACCCTCTCTTTCATTGGTTTCTAAAGTTTGTAGAACCCTCTTTTTTCTTCTTCCATATATTTTTGGCTGTTTATTGATTATTATCCTCTTACGACCTTGGGTAAACTTCCTTTTGGGGGGTACAGAGTCACAGTCAGTTTCACTATTTAACAAACTGATATCACTAATTTGTACAGTTGGAATGACAGTGTTAGTATCACGGCCATCCAGGTCTGTGACGTTTACCGGCATATCACTATAAGTTTGGGGCTGTGGCAATATACTAGCTGATAAGTCAGGTGTTATTGACAGTCTACATTCCTTAGTACACGAAACAGTAGGTATTAAAGGTTGAAATACATCTGGTTGACTTAAATCGTACCTTGGCAAACCTGCAAATGATTCCAACAAAAGTGAATCATGGGACATAGTTGTTTCATTTGTAACGCTAACATGTGTATTAACAATTGCTGGTGTTTGACTTATTAGACACATACTCGCCGGTAAAGAGAGTCTTCTTTCCGTATTTTCGATAGCGTTAACAACTACTCCAATAGTTTGTTGCAACATCCTATCAATCGCAGTTAAAGTGGGAAGGGGAGTTGGCGCCAAATTTTGTTTCCTTGTAGTTGAGCGTGTATGCATCGGTGTTTTTCTATCCAGCACTCTGCTCTTAATTTTATTTTTGGCTTCCATCAGGTCAACTGCGAAGTGTTATATTGAGACAACCATAAAATGCAATGATTACCTTTTTAGCGCTGGAGATTGAAATTACAAATAACAGGGGGGTAGCCCGGTCCGGTCTGCTGCGGTCTCTGAGGGCCTCAGAGGGCCCGCCCTTTGCCCGGGCTTAGCCCGGCGCGTCCCGCGCGCGTCCTCGCGGGACGAGGAAGAGCCTCCCACTTTAAGCGCCTCCTGGCGCTGTGCGCTGACGCTGGGGCAGGCGACCTCACCACAGGGCTGCTGGGGGTTGTAGTGCCTGGGACTCCCGACCTGCGGAGCCAAGCCCGGCCAGCCGGAAGTACTGGAGCAAACGCTGCGGCGGAGCAAAGCCCGGCCGCCCCTGGGTTTCAGGAAACAAGCTTCGTGTCACAGGGGAGCCTCAAGGAGCTGGAGGTAGGCTCAGGTGAAAGAACACGCACTGGGGCTGCCACTTGGTCCTCGGCAGACCCTCCCACTTTAAGCGCCTCCTGGCGCTGTGCGCTGATGCTGGGGCAGGCGACCTCACCACAGGGCTGCTGGGAGTTGTAGTGCCTGGGACTCCCGACCGGCGGAGCAAAGCCCAGCCAGCCGGAAGTACTGGAGCAAACGCTGCGGCGGAGCAAAGCCCGGCCGCCCCTGGGTTTCAGGAAACAAGCTTCGTGTCACAGGGGAGCCTCAAGGAGCTGGAGGTAGGCTCAGGTGAAAGAACACGCACTGGGGCTGCCACCAATATTTTGTGATCGATTTATTAAAATGTCTTTTGCTCTTTTCGCTCTTTGTATGTTAACTGTATTCCTGCTAGAAGTGCTCTTACTATTTACACCCCTTTCATTGTATGACACCAACACATTGTATAAAAAATATAATCTGGGAGAAATACTGTGTCCAAAATACGTTACCCAGTTAGAGTTAATATTAGAAACACTGCACCCATTGGGACGACATTCTTGTAAACAATAATTAGGACAAGATATTTATGAGACAATATTTGTGCTAATGATATTCTCACAAACATTGCCTTGAATACATATGAAGTATAGACTTTGTGGTTACCTAAGCTAAAAAGAGAACGCAAGGTGAGCTAGAGGATACACACAAAGAAAATGTGGCTCCACCTGTTGGGGTCCCTTGATCAGTGTTCATGGATGCTCAGTCTCAAAAACATAAAGTATGTGTGTCTCTCTCTTTTCTCGAGCAAGCCAGATGTATTGTTTACTTATGTTTTACTGTGTTAGGCAAAGTAAAGAGATCAGTTAGGTCTTTACAGCTGCTACTGAGGCAGTCAGTGATTTCTTGACATTATCGTGGTTGTTATTGTTATTTATCACTTATATACCAATTACTGCTCACAATTACACTTCTAACACTCCTTTAATACTCATAAGTCTTCATTCATAGGTTAGGTGATCAGTCAAGATTTATACCAGTGGTATTAGTAAGTTTGTAACTCCGACGCAAGATTACATGGAGCTCACAAACAATTTAACTAGTATCCATCCAAAGCAATACTTTAATACAAAAGAATAGGCCTTTATTTGCCAATTGTAAATGCAAGGTATGTAAATAAAGAATCAGAGATAGACAGTCCTGGTACTTTTTGGTCGAAAATACAATCATCATGGCCAAGAGTTTAGTTTAGCGGTATGCCATTCTTTTGTTTGCATAAACCAGTGATTCATTCAGTAACCGATTATGTAACAAGTCCTTTTAGTGCCTAGTGCCTAGAAGTTACAAACACCCAATTTGCTTTACAAAACCATAAAACATATAATGTGGGTTGCAGCCCAGAAACCAGACCAAGCAGAAACCAACAGGTGATCTCCAACAGTAGAGGCATAGAAGCCAGCATGGTCTTAAACCTGAAACAGTGAAATATCACCTTATCATTTCCTCTTTATTAATATTCTATGATAGCCCTTTGTTATATTCCTCCAGACTGGTGGAAATATACAAGGAAAAAAGTTTATCCTCTTTGGTAACTGCACCGAATAATGGCACTTTAACAGACCGATTTCTGGATTCCAAAAATTCTTACCAATTTGAAGGTTTTATGGACATCATTTTCCCAATTTTAGCACAAAAATCGTTCATTCAATGGAGATTAGGCACTCTGCCCATTAAAACTTTTAACTGCAAATGGACTAAGAGGGATGATAAAATCTGTCAAGGGTGCAACAATCATGATGAGGAGGAAATTCATGTTCTGTTCTTCTGCCCAGCCTACAATAGACCAAGGAAATATTGGCTTGTGCCACTATGTAGGAACACTGGGCACAAGGAGCCATCTGCACTCTTACAGAATATTGCAAACTAGTACTTTGCCCCACATAGTCTTCGCAGTTGCCAAATACATAATGGCCATGTGGCAGATAAGGAATAAACTATTAAAAGACTGACATTGATATGAACTCTAATGCTACCCCCCTTTATGAATTGATTCCCCAGAAAATGATTTTTATGAATTTTTTTTAATGTTTTTTAATGTTGAATGTTTTTATTGTATCTTTTATGGTCTAAAAGACCGAAATAAAGAATTTTTGGATTGGATTGGATATTTCTCCACATTATGAACCTCAAGTGTCTCAAGTGAGGTGAAAACTATTGGTTTATAAAACAGTTTTCGGGTATCCCATATAGTTAAGCTTCTTGCGATACTGTGCATTTTTCACAGACTTAAACAAATAGAATGTTCTCTTGTTCGTATTCATACTATTATAGCCATAATGTTTATCCTAAACATCGCTTATGCTATGTAGACTAACGTTAAAGAGGCTGCCACGTTATGTATTTATTTCACGTGTTAAAATGATTTACTTTAACCAATCACAACTTCTTATTCAACAATTGCAAGTTACCCAGTGAATCCAACTTTGACTGGAATATACTTAAAATACTAAAAAAAAAACACAGCCACACGCGACCATTCATATCTAGATAGATGTTTTCGAGTAGCAGCTATACGTTTATCATAGGGCCCACAAAAACATCTTAACTAAAGAATAGAGATTATGCAAAAATGGGATTAGTGTGGCTTTTACACATCTTTCAGCTTTTGCAGATTTCTTCACAGGGCCTTCTTCAGCTTCATTGCTTTTTGGTCACTTAAATGACAACCAATTCCTATCAGTTGATCATTGAGCAGAAATAAAAAAGCTAAGACACACACATCTGCACAATTAGTTCTATTGGACATCTTGCAAACATTTAAAAAGGTGTCAAGGGGATGTGTTTCCTTTACTTAGATCAATTACCAAGACAGGACACTCCTGCATTAATTCACCGTAGTCATTCGATGCTTCAGGTCAGCAACATCTCAAAAGTGCATCGAAGTTGGATGCACGTTTCATTTCTGGATTGCACGTGTTGTTGTGAGAAGCCTGGATAGGCATGCAGCAGTCATTTGAAGAGGTTAAGAATAAAGACAGAAGTTGAAATGGCGCTGTCTCCTGAGTGATTTCAAAAGTCTGGATTATTGAAAAGATTAAGTATTACTATTGGTTTCTAAGGTTGAAAATGGTTGAAAAATGACCAAAGAAATCTAAACAAATGGGGGTAATTTTCACCCATTACACAGTGCGACAGATGGGACACAACGCACGGTGTTCTCAGGTAAACTAATTGTATGAGCTGTGAATGGGACAGATCACAGCAATCTGATAGCACGCAGCACTATGACAAACATGATTTGTGAACACTTACAAGGGAAGGAGTGCATGCTCAAATTATGTTTTTTTACTTTTAGAAAGTAGGCAGTTTCTTCTTTAACCATTTGTGTGCTTCTGCCTGTTTGTGTATTGACTGTCTGGTTTTGGAGTGACAGAGTCTGGGGGTGTGTATTCACTGTAGGGGGCGGTTTGAGGTGTGCCTGGCCCTTCCTGAATGACTCAGAGTTGAGCTGAATAGACCTTGGATGAATTTAGAGGAATGGGAGGAGATTTCCTTGCACCTGAATAGGACCTTGCACAATGCTGTCTCCACCCCCTGTGGTCATACTACACCAGTGAGGACAGAACTAGTTTGGGCTGGGCTCACGGACCCTTGCACAATGAGAAGAAAGACAAAATGGAGTATAAGTAGTAGACCTTAAAACACAGAACTTTAGATCACTTCTGGGATCAAGTAGAACCTTTGTCAAGGAGAAGAGCTGAAGAGCTGTGTGTAAGAGTACTGCCCTTTTTCTGTGTGATGTGTGGGGTAGGCCTACAATTGCTGTTTCTGCCAAGGAAAGGACAAAGACTGGAACTTTGCTGTGAACCTGCTTGAAAAAGATCTCCAAGGGCCAGTGTGTGCTGGCCTCCTGTTCTGACGCCTCAGGGACTCAAAGAATTCACCCTCAGCAAACCTTAACTCTGCTGCTGAGAGTTCTGACCTGCCAGGAGGTGCCTGTTCCAGTTATGGGCCTCTGGGTGTTGTTCCTGCTGTTGGGAGCTGGAAGAAAAAAATAACTGAAGAAATTGATGAATCACTCTTCTTGCAGCTGTTTTTCCTGATGCAGCACCGCCGTGCGAGAAGAATCGCTACGCATCGCCGCAAGGCTGCCAAAACCAACACAACACCTGTCGTGGCTGCAAGAACCAATATGTCGAGGGATAGTGGCTGGAGTATCCGATGCAGACTGCTCGACGCCGCCTCATCGATCACCGATGCATCCTGGACTTCCACGCATTGAACCTGTGTGGCAAGTTGTCCCGACACATCACCCGTGGACCAGATCGTCCTGGAGTCGACGCTTCACTTCCCTCTACAGACCAGATTTGACGCATCACTTTTCCTGCGTGCAGCAGAACTGTTGAACCGCCTCCCCATGATCTCAAGAACTGGCTCATCATCTCTTTGTTTTCAACGCTTCCCATCCCTGTGGCTGTTTGGCCTTGTGAATTTTGACACATCAACAGGTACTTTGTGAGAAATCAAGCACCCATTGTTTGCTAGGGACCAAGTTGTTTGAAACCTTTTGAAAGTCATATTCTTATTACATGTATGTTGGATTTTTGTTGTTTTAGTCTAGTTGAGGTTGAGTTTGGATAAAGATACTTTGGGCCATATTATCAAGAAAGGGCGATACATTATCGCCGCTTTTATCGGCAGGAAACTGCCGCTAAAGCGGCGATAATGGGCTTGATAATATGCCCTTATGAATTCCCATAGAAGCTCAGGTTAATACCAGAACCTGGGCTTCTATGAGAATTCACAGGGTATATTATCAAGCCCATTATCGCTGCTTTAGCTACAGTTTCCTGCCTATAAAAGCGGCGATAATGTATCGCCCTTTCTTGATAATATGGCCCTCTATGTTTCTAAACTGATGTGGTGCCCATTTGTGGTGTTATCATTATATTACTGTGTGTTTTGAGTAGAAATACATACTCACATTGCCTTTTGGATAAGCCTGTCTGCCCATACCAAGCTACCCAGGGGGTGAGCAGGGGTTATTTGGTGTGTTATCCCCCTTTCCTTGACAAGAAACAATGGTCCCTACTTGGACAAAGGTACCTACCTCTGCCAACTAGAGACCCCCATTTCTAACAGGGAGGATACTCTAAATGCATCTAAAGCTATTTGAAGTATGTGAGGAGAGGTTGTGCAGTGCAGGTAGGCGGTGTGGAAGAGAGGAATTATCCGAAAGTGGCTAGGGTATGGGATTTCATCAGTGCAAACCCTTTGAGGTGTATAAATACTTCCATTTCTTGTAGAGGTATACCCATGTAAAAACTTAATTTCTCTTGGGTTTGCCATACCATTTCGAACAAACAGAAGATCAACCAAGGCTCTCACCACTCCTACAACATGTCATCTCAGTGGACTATTCAAAACTGCATGTCTAATTGCTGGACAATTAGCTCCAAAAATATGTACGTGCCCTAGCGGAGCCCTCCACTTCTTTACATACAGAGACTTCAACAATTGTCTGATTCATCATTCCCCGCATCATCAAGGCATGCATCCATTTGAGCCAATTTTATCTCCCTATGCCAATGACCCTAACCTCCCCCAACAAGGTTCACTTTCCTTCATTGAAATGGGTTCACCCTTCACAGGTCTTAGATTACAATCTTGTTGGAGACTTAATATGATAAGGATATGCCATGTGGAAAGTCGCTGTGTATCTGTCAACATGCGTTTTCCTACAATTCATCATGTATGTGCATTCTAGGTCAATTGTGGGATGTGGATATTGCAATTGTTCCTAATTAGTATGAAGTGGACAAACCTTTGATGAGAATGGGGCACAGAGTGATGTGGGTAATAAAAAATGGAACAAAACAAATGCACTGGGGAAGCCATGTAAAATATCTGAGAAGCACAGAAAGGAGTCTAGAGGTGTGCAGTCAATAAGAACTTGAACAATTAGGAAACATACAAGGGACAGATGGCCTAAACAAAGACCCACACTAAAAACAAGCACACACAAAAAAAGTTAAGCTCTTACTAAGGACCAGTAGTAGCATGTTCATATTGCTGTGTCTCACCTACCCACCTTCTAATATTTCTATCAATACCACATCCCTGGGATGGGGGCACATACAGATGACATTTGCCCTTCCATTATCTGTGTGGGGGAAGTAGAGGATGTGGATGTAAGTGTAGCTAAGGTTGAGGATGCTGGCAGGTAAAAGATAATGGAGAAACCAGCAACGTCCCTGTGAGTCTGTAGACATGATCTTCAATTCTCTGAGGTTGAACGGTGACAAAACAGAGGTCCTGGTCTTTGGCAAAGACCAGGACATATGGTCAAGTGAATGGTGGCCTCCATCCTTAGGCAACTGCCCCACTCCCACACAATCTGCCAGGAATCTAGGCGTCATTTTCGACACTCGGCTGTCCATGGAATTCCAGGTCAATAAGACTGTGGCCACCTGCTGGGGTGTCATTAGGACTCTGAAAATAATCCTTCACTATCTTTCCCCACAGGCACGCAAACAGGTTGTGATCGCTCTTGTTGGCTCAAGGCTTGTTTATTGTAACTCACTGTATGCCGGGGCCAACAAGGGCTGTTTGCAGCGCTTACAGGTAGTACAGAATGCGGCGGCGCGATTTGTTTTGGCCCTGCCTTGGCTGTCCTCAGCGACCATGGCAAGGAAGAGTCTTCATTGGCTCCCCATCACCTCGAGAGTATCTTTTAAACTTCTCTGTCTTACATACCGTGCCCTCATGGCTGGCCCGGCGGATGCGCTTGGATCCCTGCTTACTCGATATGTTCCAAGGAGATGCCTACGCTCCTCAGAGCTTAACCAACTGGTAGTTCCACGCTCCAGGAAGGTTAGATGGGGAAGTAAGGCCTTTTCCATCTTGGCACCCCAATTATGGAACTCACTTCCCCTCGAGATTAAAGCACAACCTTCACTGGAACTTTTTAGGAAAGATCTGAAAACCTGGTGCTTTATTAAAGCGTATCAGTAAGCTCTATCTACCTGGTGTCCTCAGCTAGTTTTGAGTTAGGCGCCTTGACGCCCATGGGGCTAAGTCGCGCATCTACAAATCCCACTTCATTCATTCATTCATTCATTCACATGTTACTTCAATGTGCTGGTCAAAATGCTGACATTGAAGATGACCTATGGCCTTGGTGAATTTTGTGGCCTAAAGTCATTGACTCCAAGCTCACTAAGGTCTGCTGAGAAAGTGGATTATTTTTTGGGGTTGATGGTAGTCCACCACCAGCAATAATGCCTCTATTATTGTTAGGTCAAGTAAATGTTTCAGTAATTTAAACCTGAGATCAACCCCTGCTAGCAATGGCACAGATCAGAATGGCATAACTTAAGAAAATGTGTAAAGCATTTAGAAGTACCAAATCAATTAAATACTCCTAGACACAAAGCAATACAAATTTCGCTCCAACTAATAAAAATAGAGAATATTGTACTGAACAAAATTATACCAAAATGCCAAAATTCTAGTAAGGAGTACCGAAGATAGGAAATTTAAAATGTTTAAATAGATCTAGTGTCAAAAAGGCACAAAGCACCAACCACGGGTTTCTGATCTTGAAAGACTGAATCAAAGTCAAATGTTAATGCCAACCTAGATGGATTGCCAGTCAGATACAGAGTCCAGATTTGACCCGATGGAAAGTTTACCTTCTGACTAGGAAACCTTTATGAAGAAGTTGTGGTCGTCAACAATTAAGAAATGTGGCAAGCTGCAGACGGGATCCAAAGTCAGGCTTAATGATGACAGATTGCTGAAGATCGGAGTTCTATTACAGTTGTCGACAACAGTGGGAAGGTCCAAACAGGCAAACTTCAAAGTCAATGACCAGGAAGGCCTCAACCTCAATCAGATAATGTTTGGTGTCAATTCATTTTTTCTGAAAAGTCATGTTTCCTTCAGTGGGGCATAGTACTAAGATGAGGGCAGCAGGTGATTCAATATCAACTTGACAGTGAGCCCTATTTTTGTTAGGCAGAAAGTTGGCAAAAATGTATTATGTCCCAGCTTCTGAAATTTGGGCAAAGGGAGTACATTTTAACACTAGCCAAGGAAGTCAGGGTCTCAAGAACAGCACTCACTCCAACAGAAGCCATGAGAAGGGTCTTGGGCAGGTCCAGTTGGACCTGGTCAGCTTGCCTCTTCCAGGAAAGTGGGCTTCTTGAAGCTTTAGTTTCTCTGTAGCTTAGCAGGAGGTAGGTCAAAGGATTCTTGAAGTCCACATCTTAGTCCTGGGTACAAGTAGGAGCAGATCTAGCCCTTAGGGTTCTCACCATAGGTCTCAAACAACAGGTGTAGTCCTTCATCTGTATTCCACAGGTCCAGTAGTGTTCTAAAGAGAGTGCCAAGGGGTGCAAAAAGTATGCCTGGTACCAGCCCTTGGGAAATCCTGGCCCATCCCTGACTAATAGGGAAAAGTTCCAAGGGGTAACCATAGCCACTTTTGCAGTAGTTCCTGTGTGCCATACTGCAGCCAATTACACAGTGAACCTCTCTACCTAAAACTAATATGGCAGAAACGTTCATCCCCTGTGCAGAGCTCATATCCCCACTCTAGAGGTGTGACCAGGGCAATGAGCAAAGCCTCCCCTATGGCCACTCAAAGACAGTTCTGGGGGCAGCTCCACTTGAATTGTTATGTTATGTTAATTTATCATTGTAAAGCACCAAATCACCAACGGTCTCTAAGCGCTACAAACCATAAAGCCAGGAGCGCCATGATACTTGCAAATAGAACAAAACTTGGGGTAAGCTTATCCAAACGCCTCAGTATACAGATTGGTCTTTAGCTTCTTCCTGAATGGGAGGAGAGTCACCTCCCCATGCAGATTCTCTGGGAGCTTATTCCAAAGTTAGGGAATCACAACAGAGAAGGCACGTCCCCCTACGGTTGTTCTATTAAAACATGGACAGGCCAACAGGTGTGCTTCTGATGAACTAAGACAACGACCAGGCACATAAGGCATCAAATGTTTTTTTATGTAGCTCGGCACCGCTCCATACTTAGCTGTATGTGCAATGCACAGGCCCTTGAATCTGATCCTCTGCCTAATAGGGAGCCAGTGTAGCTGCTGTAACAAGGGTGTGGCGTGTATTCTTCGCTGCAATTTGAGAATCAGTCATGCTGCGTCGTTTAGAACCACCTGGAGTTTCCCCAGAAGTTTATCTGGGAGTTCTATATACTCTGCGTTGCCGTAGTCCAGGCGTGACAAATTTAAAGCCGACACCACGGTATGCATAGTCGCAAATGACAGCAAGGGTACAAGTTTCCGTAATTGCGCCATCAATCCCACACAACTTCCCACTACTGCAGCTACCTGCTTATCCACCACTAACTTGGAGTCTAACCTAATACCCAGGCTCTTCACAGCTGGCACTGTTATCGGAGTGGTGCCAAGCTGTTGCGGCCAGAAGAGACTGAACAAGGGGTTAGGCCCTTTAGCGATAGCAAGGACCTCCGTCTTGTCCCGGTTTACTCTGAATGACTTCAAAGTCAATCAGTTTATGGTAAACCGGAGGATGTTCTGTACCTTAAACTGTGCCTGGGAGGAATTATCAATGTAAATGATTAGCTGGGTGTCCCCAGCATAATTACATACCTGACAATCCAGTGCGGCCAATGCTTCTATCAGAGGCTGGAGATAAATGTTAAAAAGCAAGGGTGATAACGCAGAGCCCTGCAGAACCCCACATGGCAAGGCACCGTGCCTAGAGACACAGTCCCCAATTTAAACTTGTTGGGACCGATCCTCTAGGAAGGAGACAATCCATTGGAGGGCTGTCCCAGTAACTCCCAGTTGACGGACACGGGCCACCAATTGTACATGGTTCACCATGTCAAATGCGGCTGAGATGTCCAGTAATATCAACACTGAGGGGAACTTCTTATCAGCTGTTAGCCTTAGCTCATCCAATACTGAGAGCATCACCAACTCAGTTCTATTTTGAGCTCTAAATCCCGCTTTCTTAGTATGTAGCAGCAGATGCTCTTCCAAAAAAGATGAAAGCACTATATGCACATGTTGTGCAAGCTCCTTGGCCAGGTATGGAAGTCTGGAGATTGGTCAAAACATTTTCAGATTCTTAAGGTCCGTCCAAGCTTTTTGTAGCAGTGGGATTACCATGGCTTCCTTAACTATGTGTGGGACCTTCCCTGTTGTTAGGGACAGGTTCAGTAGGGATAGTATCTCTGGCCCTACCACTGGGAGACCCATTTTAAACACCCTAGGAGGGCAGGGGTCTTCCGGTGACCCAGACTTTACTTTGGCCATGATATGAGCCAGACCGTTTAAATCAAGTACAGGGAAAACAGAGAGTATGCCTCCCTGATAGTCTGGTGAATCAAACACTGGGAAGGGACATTGACTTCTGCGATTAGTGCCTATTTCTCTGATGATATCTCTGACCTTGGTTAGGAAGAAGTCCTGTATCTTATCACAGTCCACCAGATTAACAACCGTCCACAGTTCCTTCTTTTTACTCAGCTCCCTTAGTACATTAAACGTCTTCTTTTGAGTGTTAATGGCTTTCCTAATCTTCAAATCATAATACGCCAATTTTGTGGCCATCAATGAGGCTATGTAGAGGGCTAATTTTATTTTATAATTTTCCAGAGCTAATGGCGCATATGATTTCTGCCAGTGCCTTTCGCACTGGCAAAGGGCCTGTTTTTCACTTCTCAGTTCTACAGTATACTAAGGGGTACCCTTTGTTCTATCCATTATCCTTTCCTGTCGGGCGGGGGCCACCAAGTTAATGGCTGTCCTTAACCGATGAGTGAGTTCTTCATACACTAGATCCGGATCACCGGACTATGTCTCTCAGTGGGCAGTCTCGTTTAGCTCTACCCTCAGACCACCATCCTCAATCTTACATCAATTCCAAACCAACCGTCACACTGGAGAGGAGTGATCTGGTTGACAGCATGGCAGCAGTTCAAGGCTGATCAGATAGTGATCTGACCAGCTACAAGGTCTACACTCTGTTGATATCGTAGATGAGGAAGTAGTCCAAATAAGATCTAAGATATGGCCTTTATCGTGCATTGGGGTGGGTCAGGCGATTTAGTCGATGTTTCTTAAGTTTGCCCGGCGTTTAAACGCCTCTAATACCATAAGAAGTTATCAAATAAAGAGGCAGGCGCTGGAGACAGGAAGACAGGAAGACAGGAAACAAGTTTTATTCCGACGGAGCAGAACACATCAGATCGGACAACAAGGTATCGTCTCGAGGTGCTCTCTAACAGCCTCTCTGAGACCTGGCCTTTTATACACTGGTTTACGACATGTGACCGCTCTTTATTACAATAAAGACATTGTGAAGTAATGGAAAAATGACATCCCCGGTACCCCCCCAGTTCTGGCTCATTCCAATACGTGGCTACAGTAGAGGTCCTCACCCCCCATACAATAGGAGGGGGCTATCACGCAGCTGAGTGTTCCGCCGATTCCTTTGGAATGTGTGCGCCTGATCGAATCTCAGGGGGTGGGGAAATCATGATCAATAGTAGCTCCTTTGAAGAGGGGCGAGTGCATACAGTAGTGGGCAATAAACTGTATCCTCAGGCCAAGGGATGACCAGCGGTCCGTGCAGACAATCGGGCTCAGAGGAAGGGGTCATCAAAGGAGAGATATTCCATGAAAGAAAGGATCGGTGTGGACAGTCGAGCATAGAGGAAGGGTTTATCAAAAGAGGGGTATTCATGGGAGGAAAGGAGGTGTTGGTCAGGCGCGGGGTGTAATTCCCGGAGACAGAGTCATGCGGAAGAGGAGGGTTCATGACTCGTGCATGTGAGCGCGGGGGCAGCCAGGGTGCATGGGGGATGCTTGCAGGGTCAGGGAATTGCGCTGATGATCGATCGTGAACAGGGAGACCATGGTACCTAAAATGGCTGTCGTGTATGTTCATACGTGAGTCTGAGGA
Source organism: Lissotriton helveticus (assembly GCF_964261635.1). Classification (NCBI taxonomy): domain Eukaryota; kingdom Metazoa; phylum Chordata; class Amphibia; order Caudata; family Salamandridae; genus Lissotriton; species Lissotriton helveticus. Next base: position 1,537,312,464 of record NC_136067.1, read on the forward strand.
ATGGGCAAGATGGCGCAGATGATGTTCAGTTCACAAACTAAAATTCCACAGTCCTCCCTTTTAACATGTCTCGCCAGCTTGTCAATTCGGATCTATCCTCATAAGACCACGTATTTCTATCTCATAGAGGGGACTCATGTGCTCAGTTCTAAAGTCCAAAGTCTTAGGGCACATACAGTTAGGAATGAGCGAACACAAAGGTGGCAAACATTGAATACCTAAGCAACACCCACACAGTATCATGACTGGTATCAGTATAAATGTAAACAACCTCCATCCCCAGTCCTTCAAAGTGTCCCAAAACCAGCTTCCAAGCAACCATCCTTCTTGCTCCTGGTGAACCTCTGAGGATAGTCTGTGGAGGTGTTCGATTGCTTTGTAGACTGAAGGCGAGTTATCTGGCACGTAGGTGCAACAGCTGGAGCCGATGATGCGGCATGCTCCTCCACGGTCGGCCAGAACCACATCTAGAACAAGGCGGTTCTGAAGAGCCACTAGGCGGACTGCCTGAAGCTCAGCCGTGTTGTTAGCGAGGATGCCAGCCGTGATGTTAATGGTTGTTTCTACTGCCTGAGTCAGATGTCGGATAGCGCGGCTATTTGCCATTGGGCCCCACAGGGGAACAAGTCCTTTCACCGCATCCAGGAACTGTGCTCCGGTGGAGTCGGCTTGTCCAATGTCTCCGGCGCGCTCTTGCCGGTGATGGTAGGCTGGGGCCACATACGTGGGGGGAAGAATGAAGGCGATGTAGCACGTACCCCTCCAACCTTTCGGGAGCCAAGTGTAAGCTTTGATGCCACAAACAAAGTACATATTCGGAGAAGCAACAAAGGAGGGGGGATCAACTGAGACCAATGTTCTGGTGATACGGCAGGAACTGTGACCCACCAGCTGTGTTCCCTGGCCTTCGAGGCACACGAGACCTGTGACATTAATGACGGACAGGGCCGCAGTCAGAGTGGCAGCCGTTCGCTTCCGCAGGTGGGAGAAGGTGGGTCTAGCTGGATTATGGAGCACTTGCATCTCGACTCGTTCTTTGGCAGGGATGTTCATATGAAAGGCGGAACCTGAGGTCACAGGACAAAAGGGGGCAGACGTCCTTCCTGTTTTGTTCAGCCAGAACCCATAGTAGAAATGTGACACTGTTTGACCAGAAGCGGCGTTGTCCTTGTGGCTTTCCTGCAGGAGGATCAACCAAGCGAGGCAGGAGCCGTGTACTGAGAAAGGAGAAGGGATGAAGGGGATGGAGTGTCCAGTGGCATGCGGGAGCAACCCGCAGATCCAGCAGTTCGTGGCATATGCAGCAAGGTTGTGCTGGTGCAATAATTGCACGAAGGAATTGTTCCAGAACTCTTTACGCCTTTCTCGGAGCTGAGGCGAAAGGGAGATCAGGTGATGCTCTTTCATGGTGGTTGGCTGTGCAGTGGTCAGCAATATCTGATGAGCGGGTGTGCTGTCCTCCAAGATCCAGAAGGAAGTCATGAGGAGGAGGCAAAGGAGGAAGAGAATGAAGAAGGCGATTGTCTTTGATTTGTGCAAATTGTCAGTCTTTGGGTTCCTGTAGTGGGTATTTCCGGTTGCGTCCATCATCTTCCTGTCTGGCGCTTCCATCATCTTCTTATCTGGCGCTTCCATCATCTTCAAGGTGCTCGGAAGTGGGCAGAACCACAGACTTTGTTTAGCTTCTCTCCGGGTAACCCTTGGTTGTTTTAGGTCACCGTTCTGAGATTTTAACTTAGTCCGTGGTCTACTTAGCCGAAGCTCCCTCCTTTCGACGCAGGAAATACCCTTCCTGGGATGGCACAGTGGGATCAGGGAATTTTGCAAGTTCAAGTGCCTTGGTATCAGGATAGCAGTTCAGTGATGGCCGGTCTTTGTTCAGGAGCTCTTCTTGGGTGTCGACGTTTTCTGTCGTGGCCAGGGTCGAGGAGACCTTCTTGCAGTGGTGGGCGTGCAGCCAGTGCCTTTTCCCCTCTACTCGAAGAGCCGTCTGAGTGGTGATCAGTACTTGCCAGGGGCCCGTCCACCGGGGTTCCAGACTCTTTGCCCGTTGAAAATTCCGGATTAAAACATAATCTCCCGGTTGGATATCGTGACCGGGACCCCTGGAAGCATCGGGGATGGCCTGCTGCACCTGTTGATGAATGACAGACAACGTTTTAGTTAATTTGCACAAATAATCTGACAGCAGGACGTCGGGGACGTCGTGAATGGAGGTCGGTTTGGGGGCAGTCCAGAGGTTCATTGGTCGCCCAAACACAACCTCGTAGGGGGTCAAGTGGTGCTTAGTGGGAGTGGAGCGCATCGATAGCAATGCCAGTGGGAGGGCATCTGGCCATTTAAGTCCTGTGGTGGCCACTATTTTTGACAGTTTCAGTTTCAGTGTAGCATTGTGTCGCTCAACTAGGCCAGCGGATTGGGGGTGGAAGACCGCATGGAACCTCTGCTTTACTCCCAGCCCCTTCAAGATTAGTTGGATAACTTCAGCTATGAAGTGGGGGCCATTGTCGCTCCATAAAATTCGACAAAGGCCGTAGCGAGGGAAAAACTCTTTCAGTAGTACTTTGGCAGTAGTCATGGCAGTGTTATCACGGGTTGGATAGGCTTCCACCCATTTGCTGAAGGCGCATACAATGACTAATACGTACTTCAAGCCTTGGCATCTCTCCAGCTGGATGTAATCCATCTGGAGGACCTCAAAGGGGTGATCGGGGATCCCAAACCCTCCCCGGGGTACCACAGTTCCTTTCCCGGGGTTGTGTTGTAGGCAGATAAGACACTGCTGGACCAGGCGTTTGGCTGAGTCGGGGATTTTGTTGTTGTGCCAGACTTTGGAAATGAGTTCAATCATGGGGGCAGAACCTATGTGTGCAGGGGAGTGTGCCATAGTTAGTATGGGGATCAAGTACGAGTCAGGCAGCAACCATTTGTTTGTGTCTTTTGTCCGCCAGCAGCCTTCATCATCCTTTAGACCCACCCGTGCCCACTCGGTCAGTTCGTGAGGTGTGCTGGCCGACTGGATGTCCCTAATCGTTTCCCTAGCGTCAGTCCATTTTTCTGCTTGTGACCTGGTCACATATATGTGTGTCGTCGTCCTATTCTCAGCAGTGGTTCGGGCAGTGATGTCGGCCAGTGCATTTCCCTGTCCAACTAAGTCCGTCACCTTCTTGTGTGCCTGGCATTTGATCACTGCTAATCGTTTGGGGAGGAGGACTGCTTCAATCAGGGCGGAGACTAGATCTCCGTGAAGGATGGGCGTGCCGTGGGACGTCAGGAATCCCCTTTCCCTCCACAAGAGCCCAAAATGATGAACCACCCCGAAGGCATACTGGCTGTCCGTGTAAATGTTTGTCGTGGTTCCTGCTGCTATGATACATGCTCGTGTGAGGGCAATTAGCTCTGCCGCCTGTGCGGATCGTTGCGTGATGCGGGCTGTTTCAACTACTGTTAGGGCTGTCGTCACCGCATAGGCAGCTGAAGTGGTGCCGTCTGGGAGTTTGATACAAGAGCCGTCTACCCATAGCTCTCCATCAGGGTCTGTAAAAGCAATGTCTCGGAGGTCAATTCTACTCCTGGTCTGTTCGTCCGTGAGGGTCACACAGTCGTGTATAGGGGGCACATCGGGGTCATTTTCAGGCAAGGGCAACAGTGTGGCAGGATTCAAATTCGTGCATCTCTTCAGAGTGATGTGGGGTGCAAGTAGAGTCAATTCGTACCCCGTCAGTCGTGCACTAGTCAGGTGTTGGGTCTTGGTCTGGTTCAAAAGGGTGTCAACTGCATGGGGTACCAACACCGTGAGAGAGTTTGAAAGTACAATTCCCTCACTCTGTCGGATAGAGACAGCAGCGGCGGCTACTGCTCGAAGGCAGGCAGGTAAAGCTCTGGCGACTGGGTCAAGAGTGGCAGAGAAGTAGGCACAAGGGCGTTGTTTGGAGCCAATGGGCTGAGTTAGAACAGACAATGCGCATCCCTCCCTTTCGTGAGTGAAGAGGGAGAAGGGCTTGGAGTAATCTGGTGTTCCTAGGACGGGTGCCGAGCAAAGGGCATCCCGCAACTCCTTAAAGGACGCTTGGCATTCGGGGGTCCAAGGGAGTGGGAAGGGAACATCTTTGGCCAACAGGGAAAGTAGGGGCTTTATAATGAGACTGAAATTTGGTAACCATTGTCGGCAAAAAGAGGTAAGGCCCACCAATGAACGGACTTGCTTCTGTGTTCTTGGGATGGGGGTGTCTAGGATGGTTTGGATTCGGTCGGGCGTAAGTATCCTCCCTTCTTTGGACAGGAGATGGCCTAGGTATGTCACTTGAGGCTGGCAGAACTGCAGTTTCTTTTTGGAGACTTTGTGGCCATTCTCCGCAAGAAAGTGCAAGAGTTGGATAGTGGCCGTGATTGCAAGTGGAGTGGTGTCGGCCGCCAAAAGGATATCATCAACATATTGGATCAACACCACTCCATCTGGTAGCTGGATGGCGTCCAGCTGTCTTTTGAGGGCCTGTCTGTAAATGCTGGGACTTTCAGTGTAGCCCTGGGGAGCTCTACAAAATCGGTACGAACGTTTTTTTAAGGTGAAGCCGAAGAGATAACGGCTGTCTGGATGGATGGGGATAGAGAAAAATGCATTCTTGAGATCAATAACGGTGAAGGTGGTGGCAGTGGACGGGATGAGGATCAGAATGGTGGTGATGTCTGAGACTACAGGGTACTGTGGCACCACCACTTTGTTGACTTCTCGCAGGTCGATGATGAAGCGGTACGCTTTCTCATCTCCCTCACCTTGCTTCTTAACAATGGGTAGGATAGGGCTGTTGCAGACATTACTAACCACTTCCTCTACCACTCCTGCATCTACCAGGGACTGAATAATCGCTACCAATGCCTTCTCGCCTTCGGGCGATATCCGGTACTGTGGGAGTTTCGGGAGTATTGCGTCTGGTCGAACAGTTATGTGCACAGGGTCGATCATCATTCGTCCTACATCCGAGTCGTTTCTGGCCCATAGGTACAGGGGTAGGGTGTCGAGCAAGGTCAGGTCAGCATCAGTCATAGAGTACATATGTCGTGCGGGGCGGGATCTGGACATGCTCGGGTTGTCGTATAAGATGACTCGGACTCCATCTGGGGAACACCTAATAGTAGCTCGGAAATGTTTTAGTAAATCAATACCCATAATGGCGTCAGGGGAGTTGGAGGAGAGCAGAAATGTTGTGTCAGTGGGGTTGTTTCCTAGGTCAAAGGAGATAGGTACAGACAGGGGATTTGTGGAGGGCGTTCCATCGAAACCTATCGATGTAATGTGTGAGCCAGACAAGGGTGCCCTTGGAATCAGTCGCTTTGATAATACACTACGTGTCGCTCCAGTGTCTACCAAGAATGGAGACTTTGTACCCAGGACCTTAGCGGTGACGTAAGGACCTTGCTGGTCAACACAGAGCTCGACTGGATCCCTCCCTTGCCCCTGGCAGTCCTATGCGAAGTCGGGGGTGTTCTCACTGTCAGATAGTTGGTACTGGTTCTGTCGGGGATGGTCAAATGTGTTTGATCTTCCTGGTCTGTCGCTGTTGGTGTCGTTTGTGTACCCCCGTCCCTGTCCTCTAGTCCTGGGACCATTCGTCATGTCCCTCGTTTCTTTATTTTTAATTAGTTCCAGAAGAGCCGGACATTGAGACTTCCAATGCCCGAATCCTCTGCAAAATGCACACTGATTATCTTCTATGTCCCTACGTCCAGAGTAGGGAGTGGATGTGCGGTCCTTTGGGGGTGGATTTTCTTGGGGCGATCGATTGGTAGCTCCCCCTGTGTAGTTCTTTCCCGACTGCCACCCCTTGTATCTGGGCTATCATCACCCTTTCTTTCAAATCTTTCTTCTTTCTCTCGGTTGCCCTATCATTCTCATTCTTTTGGTGTTCGTAGTACTGAGCCATTTGGAGGATAGCGGCGGGTTTGGAGGCCCCCCAACTACTCTCGCTCGTTTGTAACTTTTGGGAAACCTCTTGTGACAGACCCTTTACGTAGTTTTGCACAAATAGGTGTTGTCCGGTTGCGGTGGTCATGTCCTGGCCACTGTAGTCGGAGAACACCGTTTCAAATCGGGAGAAGTATTCTGATACGTCTTCCTGAGGTTTCTGACGGCAAGCCGTGACTATTGACCAATCTACCTTTTTCTCTGGGATCAAGGTTTTCAGCTTCTGAACTATTTTGTCCGGAAGTTCCAGTATGTCTTTTATCGGTTTCCTTCCGGGCTCTCGTCGTCTATCTAGCTCATTGAGTTGATTCCAGGTATGTCCGAACAGATCTGTGTGTTCGGCTTTCCGGATTTGCTTCCACACGTCAGCTGGCAGACATAACTCGAAAAACAAATCAATGTCTGCTAGAGTCATTATCGTTGAGTCCAAGGCTGTGCCTAATTCGGTGTAAAATGCTGTCGGGTTCTTCCTTAAATCAGGCAGGGTTTGCCTAAAGGTTAAAATATCTTGTCGATCCCATGGTTGGTAAACCCAATTGTACACAACCCTTCCTTTTGCATCTGCGTGGTTGATATCGTCGTTTGTTCCCTGACCTCTTGGGGGAACCCAGTAGGGGGCGGCTTCTCTGATAGGCATCATAGTGTTGGCTACTTCTAATGGGGACTCAGTCGTTTCAGGGACTGTGATCTTAACTTCTGGTTTCTGTTCCGTAAGGTGGCGGAAGACTTCAAGCGTTTGCGTGAAGAGGTCCGTCACATCACGCTCAGTCCCATCTCCAACATCGACCTTTCTATATAGAGCCGTCAGCTTAGCAGGACCCTTATTTTGATACCTGTCCTCATATGCGTTCAGGGTGTGGTAACTGAACCGCAAAATGAAATGCCGTCTGTGGCTACCGGCATGTGAATTGTGCATATCCATCGTATATTCTTCGCTCTCTTTCCGTTCTACCAGTGTCTTTGCTATCTTGTCAATCCCATCCCGCTCGTCTTTGCTCAACCTATTTGGTCTGGTCGTTAGCTGCTTGCTAGTCTCGAGTTCATCTGATGTTGTTACCAATGTGGCTGGTGCGAAGGCCGTAAGAGCCGGGGCACTAGCGCTAGAGTCACCCTCGCCCGCACTCAGAACTGGTAGGTGCTGTGCCAGTGGCTGGCAGGGGGCATAAGGAGGGGCATGTAGATAATCGGAGGACCTAGCAGTAACTCGTCGTTTGCCCGTTGTTTGGAGGGCATCTCTGGGTAGAGCGTAGAGGGGGTCCTAACAGGGCATTGGCCTGTCGACCCTGATTCTTGCGTTTGTCTAACTTCCTCTTTCCTTCTTATTTCTTCGTCTAGTTCCTTAGCGGCCAGGTGGGCTGCCTTTCGTAACTCTTTCCCTATTCTTGCTTCTTCTCTTTTCCTTCGTTGCTCTGCTTCTTTGCGCCACATGCCGATACTATCGAGCATGGCGGGTGTTGCCTTATTTATTCTAACAGCTGCTTCTAGCGCTTTTATTTTATGATCATCAAAGGAACCTATCAGTGGCCACTGACTTTCGGGATCCTTTTTTGTATATTTATGCCATAACTTACTATAAGCTATAGCGACTAGTCCTTGTTTAGTTAACATGTCCTTATTAGGGGTGCCTTCCAATGGAGCTGGATGGTTCATCTCTAATAAGCGGTCCGGGTTGTTCCAACTACCAATCAGTGGGGAGAAGACAGGCATGACAGATTACAACGGGGGACAAAGGTCCGCACTACCTATCTCTCACTGTTTGCAAAGACTAGACAGAATATGGCTATTCTACGTTATTTGCAAGCAGAGAACCTCAAAAGAACTATACTCTAAACAATCTATGTTCGGACAATCAATCAATGGGGAGAAAAATAGGTACGACAGATTACAATGGGGGACAAAAGTCCGCGTTACCTACCCTTCACTATCCGCAAAGGGAGATAGAATATTCCTATTCCTCCCCGTTTGCAGGCAGCGAATATCTCAAAGAGCGACAATGCAAATACTAGTATTTCAATCAATCAAACAATCAATCAATTCGCAATTCGTCGTGTGTCACGACCTTACCCGGACCGCATGGACAGTTTCTTGTCTTCCGCTTCCAGCGCCCGATCATCCTCTACTCTCTGCTGCTACCGTGGCACTCCTGATGGTTCCCAGTCAGGACCGTAGATCACTCGGGAGAGGTTTGCTTGGAACCAGTGAAGTTCGGATGATCGGCTGTCAGACGAGGGTCTATCGGACAGGAGCTCTTCCGATCGTTGCAGTCGTTCACTCTGTCGTCGGGACCTCTCCCACTGGATCCACGTGTCGCTGATGGGCCCCACGTTGGGCGCCAATTGAGGAAAGTCAGGAAAATGGTCAGGCGATTTAGTCGATGTTTCTTAAGTTTGCCCGGCGTTTAAACGCCTCTAATACCATACGAAGTTATGAAATAAAGAGGCAGGCGCTGGAGACAGGAAGACAGGAAACAAGTTTTATTCCGACGGAGCAGAACACATCAGATCGGACAACAAGGTATCGTCTCGAGGTGCTCTCTAACAGCCTCTCTGAGACCTGGCCTTTTATACACTGGTTTACGACATGTGACCGCTCTTTATTACAATAAAGACATTGTGAAGTAATGGAAAAATGACATCCCCGGTACCCCCCCAGTTCCGGCTCATTCCAACACGTGGCTACAGTAGAGGTCCTCACCCCCCATACAATAGGAGGGGGCTATCACGCAGCTGAGTGTTCCGCCGATTCCTTTGGAATGTGTGCGCCTGATCGAATCTCAGGGGGTGGGGAAGTCATGATCAATAGTAGCTCCTTTGAAGAGGGGGCGAGTGCATACAGTAGTGGGCAATAAACTGTATCCTCAGGCCAAGGGATGACCAGCGGTCCGTGCAGACAATCGGGCTCAGAGGAAGGGGTCATCAAAGGAGAGATATTCCATGAAAGAAAGGATTGGTGTGGACAGTCGAGCATAGAGGAAGGGTTTATCAAAAGAGGGGTATTCATGGGAGGAAAGGAGGTGTTGGTCAGGCGCAGGGTGTAATTCCCGGAGACAGAGTCATGCGGAAGAGGAGGGTTCATGACTCGTGCATGTGAGCGCGGGGGCAGCCAGGGTGCTTGGGGGATGCTTGCAGGGTCAGGGAAGTGCGCTGATGATCGATCGTGAACAGGGAGACCATGGTACCTTTAATGGCTGTCGTGTATGTTCATACGTGAGTCTGAGGAATGGGCAAGATGGCGCAGATGATGTTCAGTTCACGAACTAAAATTCCACAGTGTCCATTAATTGTTTCAGCCCTATCATGGTCATGTTGTCCTCAAACCCACTAGCCACGTGATCTCTTGGTATTGAATCTCAATGATAATTTAAATCCTCTAACACAAGGATCTGTTGGTATTTTGTACATAGATCACTGACTACGTCATGAAATAAGTCATTAAACACGGAGGACGGTATAACACCACTATTATCAGGCAGGATGAGTTCACCTCGAGCTTAATCCCTAGGGCCTCTGCCCAATCAAGGCTCTCCTCCACTACCTTCTCAGTGGTCAATGCCCTTCCGAAAAACACTGCGACCCCACCCCCTCTCGTATTCCCCTGTCGGTTATAACTCAAAACATAATACTCCTTGGGACGAGAGGCCTCTATGTCAGGGCCAGAAGCATCATCTAACCATGTTCCAGTTAATGCAAGGATTGAGACCTGACTAGCTTGAAGGGCAATCGAGTTGACAGGTCCAGGCATGAGCTACATCTGCCTGTGACAGGACAGCCCCCTAAGAACATAACTAGGTTCCTGGGTACTACCCTGATGGTCATCATGTCAGAGGATAAGGACACCTTCCTACACCCAAATGCGTTGTCTCAGCTGTAGGAGCCAATTTAACCCTAATTAATTATCTAATTAGATCCTGGTTGACATTTGGAAGCTCAGGCAAATGTGCTTCTACAAGCCTTAAGCATTATAAAGATACCTTTTTAAAAGTACCTGTTACTGAAATATTTGATACAAATTCACCTTTGCCAAGGAACTGGATTTGTAATAAATATTAAAAAAAATTCAAGAAATAACTTTTCATCTAGGTCCTAGATGGAGATAATGTTTTTAACTTTAATAAACTATACTGGTATTTTCCTATGGAATAGTTAGCATTGCCACAGTGAAAATAGATTTTAGGGCATTGTCAGCACTATAAGAACATGTTTGCCATTAAACTTTTACAAGTCCAACTTATATCAAGCACCCTGCCTTATAAGCATTTGAGGGCTACTTGGGGTGACTTAACTATACTACTATTATAAAGGAAGAACTTTGAGGCTTTGAGGCGGGTAAACTCGGGAACCATAGCGCCAATCCACACACCCGATACATCGTTGGAATCCTCAGGGTGTGCAGATGGACATAGGCTATATAAATTTAAAAAATACGTTATATTTAAAAAATTTACATTTAAAAAAAGTTTTCCCCTTGAAGTAGCGCCGGCCGCGACCTGCATGCTGACGTCGTCCAGGAGCGCAAGGAGGAGCGGCGTCCAGGAACGCGAGGAGGAGCGGCGGACATGGCGCGGGGGAGGAGCACTGACGAGCGGCACACAGGCGGTGAGCAGCAGCAGACCGGCGGAGCGGCGAGGAGCACTGCACTGAGGAGCGGCGGACATGGCGCGGGGGAGGAGCATTGACAAGCGGCATACAGGCGGTGAGCAGCAGTGGACCGGCGGAGCGGCGAGGAGCACTGAACTGAGGAGGGGCGGCTGAGGTAAGGCTCCGGGGGACAATGTCAGGGCAGGCGGGGGTCGGGACACGCGGGGGACGGGGAGTTACAACAAAAAGGCTCCGGGGACAATGTCGGGGCAGGCGGGGGTCGTGACAGGCGGGGGACCCTCTGGCATAATTGTGCTCAAGCTCCCGACTCCCGCCGGCCGCTCCGTACTCTGTGAACTCCTACTCTTATCCCTGCAACCTCTGCTCATCCTCGCCTCCCTGCAAACAGAGCGCCAGAGCCCCACTTACCCAGAAAGCTCCCCAGTGCCTCAGGCGCTGCTGCTGACCACCACTGCAACACTGGGCCTCTGGCATAATGGTGTGAGGTAAGCCTCCGGAGGACAATGTCAGGGCAGGTGGGGGTCGGGGCAGCCGGGGGACGGGGCGGACGGGGGCCCGGGCTGCTGGCCAATGTCGGGGCAGGCAGGGGTCGGGGAAGCCTGATTGCTCCCGGACAAGGTCGGGACGGGCTGCTAGTTAATATATAAAAGGAGGGTTTATTCCTGTCAAAAGGAGTTATTTTGACAGGTCCATTTTGAAGTTTAAACCTGCGCATCCAAGTTACTCGTGGTCGGCCTGCAGTCATGTTTTACATTGTTATTTTAGTGGTGGCACAATATGTGCTGCAGTCAACTAGTGACATTTAACTTACAATCTCTGGCTACACTTCGTACCTTATTCTAGGGACTTATAAGTAAGTTAAATAGGCCAATTAGGAATATAGCCAAATTCGACACCTTTTAGGGGTCAGAGCACATGCCCTGGGGCCTGGATAGAAGAATCCAAGTGCACAGAGTGGAAAGAACATCACCAAAAGTCCGAAAAATGAGGGCGATTTGCAAAAACAGGTATTTTCCTACAATATGCTTATAAGTAACTTAATATTATGGTTAAGCACCTGACTTCCTTGATAGTCTCAAAGAGCTGTGTTGTCATCTTGCTAGCTGTCTCCCTCCAGCTGCACAGTTCTGCTGCAGTTTCACTCGCTCGCTTCGAACTTTGTCCAGAATGTTTCGAGCACTTATTATTAACTGATCATAATGAGGTGTTAACGTGTGCAAAATGTGAACTAAAATTTCTGCCTACCTTAACTTCGCTCTTCATTACACCAATGTGTAAATCAGTTGGGAAAACGCACCCATAATGCCGTGCAGATGTTAGTCACGCCTGGGAGTTTTTGCGCCTCGATTTACCACCGTGGTCAAATTACCCCAACTCTGTATTCTGTGTCCCATTATTATCAAAGCAGTAAATAACTCACCCTGTCTGTGCAGTTAGTTCATGTGTAATTTTGCACATAAGAAACATGTTTGCCTATACTTAGTGAATACGCTCGATAAATGTTTTTTTCTATCCCTCCCTCAGTTGATGGCAGCAAGCCGCGCGCTTAATCTGCGCAATGAGTGGTTGAATATTTAACGAGCTGGAAAATGCTGACATGTTTTATGGTGAAAGAGGCTTTAAAATCGTTGTAATTCTGATGGAAACAATGCACAGATGTTCCTCTATATAAGGCATTTTATAACATCAGATACATTTTGAACGTGACCTGTTTTCAGAATCAGTAGCAAAGCATCTCGTGCCAGCAGCGAAACCAAAGCGGCAAGTAAGCTTGCTCCATGAAGCTCGTGACACAGGGACGCCTGGATAATGCTGCTCTAGTCTTTTTTTAACCGCTTGCCCAACATGCCTATCGCATTCTTCCATGTTATGAGCAGTCAGATTAATAACAGAGCAGGGGAGCGTTAAATAGCATAATCCCTCCTCATACTTGCTCTGGAGCGCATACAAAAGTAGCGGCGTATTACCTCAAAAGTTTCACTCTGTTAAGCATCAGGAAAAATCGTTTCTGACAAAGGAACGCCCTGAAAAGGCTTTCTGGTGGGGCCAAGTGCAGCAAAATAGGTTTCTTGCATCTGAATGCAATATCGTTTTAATAAGACAACTAGATTTTTTTTATAGCCACCTCAATTTTCTTTCTGCAGAAAGAATAAAAAATCCATTTCGCGTCCTCAATACAGCAGTTAAGTCTCGATAAATTCGATGACATGGAGAGTTTATTGGGCTCAAAGAGCACTAGAGAAGTCCATAGTTTTTAAAGAAAACTCGTTCCAGATCAACAGGCAGTACTGTAATAAACGCAATTAGAGTGTGTTCATTTAAGTAAATGCAATGCAACAGACATAAGAAGTGTGCTGTTGACTCTTTTCTCAGCTTGATGAAAGGAAAAATGACATTTTATATTTGGAAATGCCTTACTTTCATTTGCCACTTGAAACAGTGACATACTTCTTATTTTGTCGTCGGCATAAAATGCTACGGCCATATTGTGTGAAAATAATTACATTCATATTTAAGATATTGAGTTTTACTCGGTTAGTAAGTTGGCTCTCATGTCCAGCCTCAACTACTGTTATTTGGCGATTTTTTCAGTTAATTCTAAGTTTCAAGATATAGCTGCCAAGTTTCTAAGGCCCTTGCGTCCCAAGGTGCTCTAGTCCAGTTTTTTCTTTCCATCACAAGGTTTATAGTCCTGCTTTTATGGCAAATAAGACTACAAGTCCCAGAATGCAGTTTAAAAACCTGGGCGGAGTACCTAGTCACGGATTTAGATAATTTAGCTGAACTGTGGGCAAAGGGGCTTTCCGCCTAATTAATTAAAGCACGAAACAAAAAAATTGTGGTCGGTTAGTTTGGTGAATGTAGAACATCCACCAAACTCTAAATAACCCCTTTATTACAACGTTTCAATCTTTATTGCAGTTAACCCTTCCACTGCCAGTCCCCCACCCCGCCGGTGCCACGTCCTTTTTTGACGATAGGGGGTAGTTCAAATCTAGACCCCATAACCTTTTGCCCACATAAGGTATCCATGCCAAATTTGCTTTATTTTCTTTCAACATCTTGAGGATTTTAAAGGTACCCACGCTTCGTGGATTCCCTGGAGGGGATCGACAAATTAGGCAAAATACAGATTAGTTTGTTTTTGGGGTAGAAATGGGAAAAAGTGCTGCAGAAGACAGTGTCTGTTTTCCTCTCTACAAATGGTATCACCAAAGGGTTTGTAGTGCTGAAATCACCATCTTCCCAGCTTTCAGGAACAGGCAGACTTTCGTCAGAAAACCAACATTTTCCACACAGTTTTGGCATTTAACTGAAACATAGTTTATTTTTCCTATTTTTTGTGCTTTCAACTTCTTTTCAGATGGTGGTTGAAATGGGTGTGAAACCAATAATGGATCCCAGAAGGCTATACATTTCTGAAAAGAAGGCCAAATTCAAAATTCAGCAAGGGGTCATAAGTGTAGATCTTTCAAGGTTTTCTTATGGAAAGTAACAGTTGAAATAAAAGAATATTGAAATGTAGTTAAAAAAACCAGCCATTTGTACCTACATTTTCACCTGTAACTTCTTCTAACTATGGTAGATTTTTGAAAGCTTTATACCGTTACGTTTACCTGACACTTTTGGTTATGGGGTTATATGAGGCTTGTAGGTTTGCAAAGAACCCGAGGTACCCAGAGTCAATAACTGAATTGCAGCTTGCAGTGTTTTTTCGTTGTGGAGCGGGTGTACAGTAATTCATTTGGTAAAATATAAAGAGTGAAACATTGGTCTCAAGTAAACCTAAGTATTTCTGAAATTTGAACAAGATATGGAGTTTAGAAGCTGTGGTTATTTGTGCCTCTCTGAATTTGTGGGTACCCATATTAGCATGTTAATTAGAGGGTATTGTTCAAACTGACTTCTTTTTTACACGTTATCTTACATTTGCAAGGCAGGAATGCATAGAAAGACAAAGAGTAATAGCACTTCTTCTACTATTCTGTGTTTCCCTAAGACTCCCGACAAAAATGGTACCTCACTTGTGTGGGTAGGCTTAGTGCCCGTGACAGAAAACAGATCAAAAGGCAATGGAGACACATTACATTTTTCCAGCGAAAATGGACCCTATATTTGCAATGTGCCTAGCTCTGGATTTTGGGCTCTAGCTCTCCGGCACCTGGGGAAACCTAGCAAACCTGTGCATTTCTGAAAGCTAGACACACCGAGTAATCCAGGAGTGGGTCACTTGTGTGGCACTCACTAGGTTCTGTAACCCAGAATCCCTTGAAAACCTCAAACTTTGTCCAAAAACCTCAATTTTCCTCACTTTTCTGTGAAGGAAAGTACTGGAATCTGCGAGTAGACACAAACCTCCACCCACCCAGCATTCCCCCAAGTCTCCCAATAAAAATGGTACTTCAGTTGTGTGGGTAGGCTTAGTGCCCGCAGCAGGAAACAGCCCAAAACGCAACACAGACACATCACATTTTTGCAGTGGGAACTGCAACCTTTTTTTGCAATGTGCCTAGTTGTGGATTTTGGGCCCTAGTTCAGCCGGCACCTAGGAAAACCTACCAAGCCTGTACATTTTTGAAAACTAGACACCCAGGAAAATCCTGGATGGATTGACTTGTGTGGCTCTCACCAGCTTCTGTTACCCAGAATCCTTTGCAAATCTCAAACTTTGTCCAAAAAACCCTGTTTTCCTCCCATTTCTGTGATGAAAAGTTCTGGAATCTGTATAGGGAGCCAAAAATTCCAGCCACGTAGTATTCCCCCAAGTCTGCCGATAACAATGGTGCCTCACTTGTGTGTGTTGGACTTGGCCCTTTTTGCAGGGTCATCCCTAAAGTTTTTGCCTTTCTCCTAGCCTTTTTTCTGACATGTTGGTGGTGGTTCTAGGACTCTGGGCACTTTAGCACTGTTGTCCAGTGTAAAGTGTGTGTGCTCTCTGTGGTAAACATGGTAAGATTGGTCTACAGCTGTTTGGCATATTTAATTTACCTGTCAGTCCCTCGTAAAGTGGTATCTCGAATGCCCTAGGCAGGTAAATTAAATGCTACTGGTGGGCTTGCAGTGCCGATTGTGCAACCCACCGGGGTAGCCTTTCAAACCTATCCCAGGCCTCTGCCTTTGCAGGGCTTGTGCGCACAGAGTTAGTGCCGCTGTAACGTGGCACCTAAAGTGTGTGCCATAGACATGACCCCCCCCTTTAACTGCATGTCAGTCACCCCTAAGGTAGGCCCTAGCTAGTCCTAGGGGCAAGGTGCATTGTAGGTAGAAGGTAGAACATGTACCTTAAGTGTGTGACATGTCCTGGTAGTGACAAACAGCCATTATGGTTTCTCACTGCTGTGAGGCTGCCCTCACATAGTAATGCATTGGGGATTCCCTGACAAGTGTTTCAGTGGTAATTCCTGATATGAGAGGAGCAGCGTGGTCAAGTTTGATATGTTTGGAATCGTAATGATAAATGCTGCGCAAAGGTGTGCTCAGATTTATTATTACTATTTTAGAAATGCCACTTTTAGAAGTGGGCATTTCTGTGTGCTATGTGCCTTCCTGCCTGATGTGGATTGCATGGCTGGCTCTGGAGTGACAGGGGCTTGTGAAGTGTGTGTGGCTCCAGGGAGGGCAGGGTGAGTTAGCGCTAGGCTGACTAGGGCATCTGCATTTGGAGTAGTGAGAGGAGTAAAACGCGGCGATCTAGGCTGCGCATGCAGGCTTTGCTGTGTCCTTGCTGAAACTCGTCATTCTTTTAAAAAGCGCTGCTGATTTACCAGCACGCTGGTCTCATTCTTTTAAAAATGCTAATGTGATTTTCCTCTTGTTACCTTATGCTGATTTTAATAGCACGGTAAAACAATTGATTTTGCTCATTGTACATTGTTTATGTGAAACTTAAGGGCACTCTCACCTGCCTGTTCACTCCTCGTGGCCCCGGTCCGCCCCGGCTTGTGCCGTTTGCGCGGAGGGTCAGTTCGAGGCACCACACTTCCTGGCAGGGTCATCACTTCCGCCCTGCACTGAATCCTTGCAGGTTAGCGGTCTAGTGCTGCCGAGCCTTCCGCCTACTTAAAAACCTGTCCACAGCTTCGCCTCATTGATAAAACGCGGCGATCTAGGCTGCGCATGCAGGCTTTGCTGTGTCCTTGCTGAAACTCGTCATTCTTTTAAAAAGCGCTGCTGATTTACCAGCACGCTGGTCTTATTCTTTTAAAAATGCTAATGTGATTTTCCTCTTGTTACCTTATGCTGATTTTAATAGCACGGTAAAACAATTGATTTTGCTCATTGTACATTGTTTATGTGAAACTTAAGGGCACTCTCACCTGCCTGTTCACTCCTCGTGGCCCCGGTCCGCCCCGGCTTGTGCCGTTTGCGCGGAGGGTCAGTTCGAGGCACCACACTTCCTGGCAGGGTCATCACTTCCGCCCTGCACTGAATCCTTGCAGGTTAGCGGTCTAGTGCTGCCGAGCCTTCCGCCTACTTAAAAACCTGTCCACAGCTTCGCCTCATTGATAAAACGCGGCGATCTAGGCTGTGCATGCAGGCTTTGCTGTGTCCTTGCTGAAACTCGTCATTCTTTTAAAAAGCGCTGCTGATTTACCAGCACGCTGGTCTCATTCTTTTAAAAATGCTAATGTGATTTTCCTCTTGTTACCTTATGCTGATTTTAATAGCACGGTAAAACAATTGATTTTGCTCATTGTACATTGTTTATGTGAAACTTAAGGGCACTCTCACCTGCCTGTTCACTCCTCGTGGCCCCGGTCCGCCCCGGCTTGTGCCGTTTGCGCGGAGGGTCAGTTCGAGGCACCACACTTCCTGGCAGGGTCATCACTTCCGCCCTGCACTGAATCCTTGCAGGTTAGCGGTCTAGTGCTCCCTCCCCTTCAGTATTTATGGCGGCATGGAGGACGCGCAGCGGACGAGCGCAGCGGGAGCGCCGACTTCGCGCCGAAGTCGCGCACAAGTCAAGCCCATCTGCGCCCGTCCGCGGCCGACCAGGCCTAGGGCTCCGTCGTAATGCCGAGTTCTTTTCTTATACCTCTACTGACCTAAGGAGCTTTAATCACGATGGCCCCATTTCTGCCCGAGCCGCCAAGGCGGCCCTGACATGTGGCATCCTCGTTCCTTCTGACCTCTCACCCACAGTTGGTTTGCACAACCCCGCCCCCCCTGCTCCTCAGCCCACCACCTCTCTATCGATCTTTTACCTCAACACCCGCTCCCTCAGCCGACACCAGCTTGAAATATTTCAATTACTGCACCAAAGCTCTATTGATATCCTCCTCTTAGCAGAGACATGGCTCACCGAAGATTCCGCCCCCGATATTCTAGCGGCTATTCCCACGGGATATTATATCATGCACGCCAATCGACCTGCTGGAAAGACCGGAGGCGGAGTGGCGGCTATCATTCGCTCTACCCACACCTTCTCGGAGATCACGATGACTCCTATCCCTAAAACAGAACACCTGGCCCTTCAATTCACTTCCCCTAAATCATCTTTTGTCTGTGTCATTGTCTATAGACCCCCTGATCCTATGCCTCTCTTCCCCAAACTCTTCTGCGACGCTATCGCTCAACTGATTATCAACCATGCCAATATGATCGTAATCGGCGATTTTAACTACTGGCCAGCGGATGTCCATGAAAGCCACTTATCCGTGGAATTTACTGAACTTCTCAAAAGCATGAACCTTTCACAACATATTCACTCCCCCACCCACCTGAAAGGTCACACGCTAGACCAAGTCTGGACTTCCAATCTCGACATTTCACCCCCCTCAGTCTTCCCATGCTCTTGGTCAGACCACCATTTCATCTCCTTTCACCTTCATCTTCACACCTCGTGTCCCTTCACCCGCACTAAGAATAAGATGGTTCGCAATTGGAAAAGGGCTAACTTTCCCGACTTCCACACCTCACTGGCTTCCTCGGCACCATTGCCGCTATCCTCAGTAGAGAATCAGGCCGAGAAACTCAATGAATGGTTATGCCGGGCCAGCGATACAGCTGCCCCCCTGAAAATAATCAAAACAATGCGCCCCCACGATGCTCAACGCTGGTATACGGACCAACTTAAAGCAGACAAACTCGCCCTGCGGCAAACTGAACGCCGCTGGCGTCGCCACTACGATCCCCAACATAAACTCATATACACTGAGTCCTTAAAAACTTATAAAAAATCTATTCTGGAAGCCAAGACAGCTTACTTTTCACAAAAAATTCTGAACTCAAATAATAAAACAAAAGATATCTTCGCAATTGTAAATGAGCTCTCCCTCCCAGATCGAGTCACTCCCCAACCTCTGCCGTCACAAGCCTTATGCGATTCACTCAATTCCTATTTTACAGAAAAAATAATAACCATAAAACATAACATCCCCACCCCTGCATCTCCTACGCCTCCCCCTCTCCCTCCCCCCAACACTAGCACCTTGACTACTTTCCCACCAATTTCTCTACAAGAATTCTCATCACTCCTCCACAAAGTAAGTTCGGGATCCCCTAATGATTGTTGCCCCCCGCAGGTCCTCAAAGGAGCCTTTCTTGCTTGTCCTGGCCCCCCGCTAGCATTACTTAACAACTCTCTTGCTACCGGAGTGGTCCCATCTTCTTTCAAGCAAGCTGCCGTTCTACCCATTCTGAAGAAACCTAATGCAGACCCTACCATACTCAGCAATTATAGACCTATTTCCCTCCTCCCCTATCTAGGCAAGATTCTGGAAACTTATGTGACCCGCTGTTTGAGCTCCTTTATAGAACAATCACTGTTTCTAGACCCTCAACAAGCTGGATTTAGACCCCTCCATTCCACCGAGGCGGTCATAGTGGCAGTCATGGACACCCTCAGGAAAGGAGCTGACAAGAACATCGCTCAAGCCCTTGTCCTATTGGATCTCTCTGCGGCATTCGACACGGTCGATCACACCATCTTGATCGACCGTGTCTCCAACGCCGGTATCCAAGGTGTGGCCCTTGACTGGCTTAAATCCTTCCTACACCAGCGCTCACAGTCCGTCCACCTTTCCACATTCTCTGCGTCCTATTCTCCTCTTCACTGTGGTGTCCCACAAGGTTCGGCACTATCCCCTCTTCTTTTTAATTTATATCTCCAACCACTGCTTGCCACTCTCCGCAACTTCCCGGTCACAATTTACAATTATGCTGACGATCTGCAGTTAATTTTCCCTGTCGATTCCCTCCCCTCCTCCTGCACTAACTTCCAGTCCACTATGCTAACCATAGCTGAGTGGATGTATCACAGTCACTTAAAGTTAAATCCCACCAAAACTGAGCTAGTCTTGGTGGGTGGCCCCAATCACCCATGGAACGCCTCCTTTTGGCCTACATCTCTGGGTACGGCACCAACTCCCGTGAGCTCTGTCAAAAGCCTGGGGGTGACCATCTCTCAAGATCTCTCTATGAGACCCCACATCAACGCGGTCACTTCTGCCTGCTTCTTCCACCTCAGGCGAATACGCAAGATCAATAGGTTTCTGAACAAAGAAGCCCTGACCCAAGTAGTCATTGCCCTCATCACCTCCAGGCTTGACTACGCCAACATCTTGTACGCAGGAATTCCCGCATGTCACCTTCACCGTCTTCAGTTGGTGCAAAACCAAGCTGCCCGCTTGATTTTCTGCCAGCCCAGACATCACCACGTCACCCCCCTACTCCGCAGTCTACATTGGCTCCCTGTTTCAAAACGGTGTATTTTTAAGCTGGCATGCACCACCTTTAAGGCCCTAGAAGACTCAGCCCCTAAGTTCATTTCATCAGCATTGTCCCGCCATATTCCTGCCAGAGCTCTACGTTCTGCATCTCTGAATTTACTCGAGGTCCCCAGATTCAAAAGGAAAAGGCACGGAGGCCTGAGCTTCTCTGTTCTGGCTCCCACTACTTGGAACTCCCTACCCCTATCTCTCCGTCTCTGTTCTAAGTACGACAGCTTCCGTACGCTTCTAAAAACTCTGCTCTTTCAAGCTGCATATGATTAATCTCCTCCCTGGATCACTGCTGTTTTTATCAAGAGCGCCAAGAAACCGATGGTGATAGTGCGCTGTATAAATATTTTTAATAGAATAATAGAATAGAATAATAGAATAGTAGTCCCCTGACCCTGAATAGGTCTGTCCCTGCCTGGGTGAATGCTCGCTCTGCCCCCTGTGGTGGTCTGATGACCAAGCCCCCACCTGACAATGGGGGAGAGGAGCCCTGTAAACAGAGTGCTCCAAAAAAAACAGAACCAGTTGAGGCCGGTTCCCCCAAGCCCTGTGCCAGGGCAAACAAAAGAAATGTGATTTAAATATAGGGGATGTGACCCCATGAAAGTGTTCTTTCTTGTGACTTGGGGAATGACTTGCTGCTGCTGGGCCCCTGGAGGAACCGCCACAAGGTACTGCCTCCCTGCTGGAGGGCCCCCCTGTGTGCTGGCCTGCCTGGGCCCAGCTATGCCCCACCTAAACTCTGGAGCCTTAGCGCCTTGTGAGCACTAGAGTTTTATTGCTGGAATCCCCAAGGAGAAGGACTCCAACCTTGCCAGGGAAAGCAGAGTGCAAGTGTTCCGTAGTGCTGAGCTGTGAGATTGTCAGAGGGAATCCCGATGTGGGGATTCCCACTCATTGCTGGAGGAAAACGGGAGCCAACCCCTCATTGTGGTGTTCCTTGAGTCAAACGGGAGCCTACCCCACGATCTGCAGTTTTTGGTGGCGTCCACCCCTCATTTGTGCCTTTCGAGCGGGAGTCCACCCCGCATTGATGCTATTTTAACAGTGGGAGCCCACCCCGCGCATCGCATTTCTGAAGAGGGGCCAACGCACCACGAGCGAGGACACGAGAGCCAGGTTGTGGGCAGAGCCGCGCCAACAGTAGAAGTCAAGCTGGGCTCCCGTGTGGAAGAGAGAGCCCTGTGTGTCAGGAGGAGGCACGCTCCGTGTTGCCCCAGGAAGAGGGCTTCCACTGTGCCTACGGGAGCGGGTGGCCGACACTTGATGCCACCTTGTTCCAAGTTCTGAACCTGCCCGCAAAACCGGACATCAGGCGAGACAAGCCTGACTGGGGCATGACCTCGCGCCCCCGTGAGGGTAGTTCTGCCAGCACAGCAGTCAGTGAAGGCCCTGTGTTACTGGCTGCCGACGGATCCAGTTCCCCCCCCAGTGAAAGAGACACCTGCCTGATGAGTGGGGCCGGGTTGATGCTCCTGAGACACTGCGAGTGCCAGTCTTTGTTGGTTTTCACAGCTGCACCGCAATTGTGGGCAGCTACACCGAGGGGGCAATTTGGTATTAGGGAGTCCCGGAGTGGGGGCTCCCCCTAGAGCACCGCAAGTGCAGATTAATTTTCTAAAGAGTTGTGGTGCCGGGAGTGGCTTTGGGAGAGTCCCTGTAACTGGGGCTTGCAAGACACTAGTAGTGCCAGAGTCTGTTCTTGGTCACAGCTGCACCACAGTTGCAGGCAGCTGCAACGGTTGGGCAAGTGATTGTAGGAGTCCCAGAGGGGAGCTCCCAAGTGGCACAGTGGTGCTAGTCAAGGATGTGCTTCTAACAGTGCGTTCGTCGCATCCCTATAGGCACACTCTAATTCCTCTATTTAAAAAAAAAATGAGGATTCCACACTGGGTCATATCATGGCTTATAACATTTTTATTCCAATTCTTCTTGGACTTCGTTACATTTCATTCGAATTGTATGGACATCTTTACATCAGCATTACTGAAGCAAAATCCAATCCAATGCATTTCGGGCATATGGTACGCCCTTCATCAGGGAACAGTACTACAAAGTAAACATAAAACAATAACACATAATATATACTGGTTCTTTTGAATAAGTGTTGGCAGTGTCAAATGGGTGTGGGAGCCAGTGAATTGATCCATGGTTCAAATGTCAAAACTAGTGGTGTGCCGGATGTTGGTTCATTCATGATTTTACCCGGTCACCTTATATCCTTAAAACCCTCATGGTGCAAAGGAAACAATGCTTGAGTCGAGAAAAACTCGCAAAACCACTACTGTTAGCAAACTGACAAGCTGCAAAAAATAAATAAGAGATGTATCAACAATTCATAAAAGAAATGTATATTTTCAACGAGCACTCAAATCAACAGTTTTATATCAGTTTTGTAGTAACGATTTTATTCTTGTGAATTTCCAATTTTCTTCTTCATTGAAAGCATCCTTAATTTTCAGTATAATCTTCGATTAACATAATCCATGCAGCCAACACGTGTTTCGTCTGGTCATATAAAACCTATGACTTCCTCAGAGCTGCAACCCAAACAGAATATAACAATACCAAATATTAATGTTTTATCGATATATAATAAAAAATTTCAACTAATTAGTAAAGGGTTTGGTGGGAGGTATCCCACAATTGCGTACGTGTATAAAGAGTAAATATAAGGTTTCTACAGGCTCACCACCAAGAAAAAGCTAGGAATGCCCTTGTGAGAATTAATAAGTTATCAGTGTAGAATATCGCTCATCTAGATCTTATTAATTAATTTATGAATTAGAATGTGTTAACTGATAGTGGGTTAGTATAGGTAGAAGTGACCATGTCGCAGGGTTTCATACCTATATTCCTCCAGAGTTTAGTGGTAAATGATCCAAAATATATCACACAAATTCTTTTATTTTATTTTACGATTACATCGCTTACATACCCTCTGTTGATACTATTATTTAAAACGAGTTGTTAGTTATATATTTTTCCGTAAATAATGTAAGTCAGTCCATATGTAAAAAGGGAGGGATACTAGTAGTTTGCCCTGCTATCTGGTCTTTGAAGTATTAGTATAGGGGTACCTTGTAATAGAATAGGAGAATAAGGTTTGAGGTTGTGGGTTCTATCTCTCAACAGTATATCCAGTTATACTAGATTTCAAAAAACATATTTTATCAAAATTAGTTAACATCTAAAGTATAGCATATACAAAGTATAACTTATATCCAGTAACATACTTTAGCAGTAGTCAGAAAGATACAGTTTAGCTGAGTATTCCTCTGGCTTTACAGTAGAGTTTGTCATCTCATAAGTATACAATTGTTATTATTCAATTTAAACAATTTTCACATATCTAAAATAACATCAAAGTATATAAACCTATAGGCATATAAGTCATCTGATCAATATACGTTCGTTATTATTCAATATAAACGGTTGTCATATATCTTAAGTTAACATCAAAGTTCAGAAACTATAGTCAGATAAATCATCTAATCAATATACAGTTATTCATTTCCCAGGAAGAATTCATATTCGTTATCCACATTAAGGCCCTTTTCTACAGCTTTAAGTTTGATCAACCAAGTTACTTCCTTCCTCCTGAGTGTCAGTATTCTGTTGCCTCCTCTGGGGTCAGGTTCTATGTGATCAATACCATGGTAGCTAAAACTGTGTATTGTACCATCTGAAGAGTTTCTAATTAGATGAGATGAGGTTGGGTACCGGGTATCACCCTGCTTGATTGCTCTAAAATGCTCAGACATCCGGTCTCTAAGTCTTCTTTTGGTACTCCCAACGTATATCTTTCCACAGCTGCATGCAATAACATACACTACAAAAGTTGTATCACAATTTATGAATTTCTCAATGGTATGAACTCCCGTATCATTGTAAGTAAAACTAGTTACTTTTTTCTTTGCCCACCTAAACGATGGGCATTTTCCACATTTGTGGAACCCTTTGAATTTTGATAGCCAGTCTTTATTTACAGGTTTCTTGGGGTAACTAGGACTAAGCATATTAGCAAGTGTCAGCCCTTTTTTGAATGTTATGGAGGGGTTACAAGAAATAAATGGTTTGATATCATGGTCTAATTGTAACAAGGGCCAGTGTTTCTTTAAAATAGTATACAGTTTGGCACTCTCTGTGCTGTAGTGTGTGATTAATCTTACTTTGACTTCAGTATCTGGGATTGGTTTCTCTGATTTATCTTTAAGTGTGTTTTCACGTTTCAGTTTCTTAAATCTTGTAACTGCTGACTCTATTACTTGTTTCTCATAGCCTCTCCTCTTAAAACGCATTGACATATCTCTCAAATTCGTTTGGAAGTCACTATCTAGAGAGCAATTTCGTCTGGCTCTTACCATTTCCCCATATGGTATAGCTTTCAGTTGACTTTTTGGATGTCAACTTTTGGCGTGAAGATACCATTATTACTGTTACAAGAATCAAATGGGAAACCTGGATGATATCTAATTAGACGAGCAAACAGAGATATGCGCCTACTAATACAAGATTTTGTATGAGAGGTGAGATTCCTCTTAAATACTACACAGTATGAATATTTTGTGTACTTCGCTTAGTACCCATATAGAATCGCCGTTAATATGGAATTTCGTCCCTACAGGTGACGGGATTGGATAGATTTATACCATTGTACGCAGTTTATGGGAAAGCTACCTATCCCAAATAAATAGGTAAGATAACGTTGTGCTTTTTAGAGACACCAATAACCTGTTGGAAGTTACTTGTTAAAATTGGAGTTTAGAATGACAAATATATTATCTTTATAGGTCCTGTGTGATATATTTTGGATCATTTACCACTAAACTCTGGAGGAATATAGGTATGAAACCCTGCGACATGGTCACTTCTACCTATACTAACCCACTATCAGTTAACACGTTCTAATTCATAAATTAATTAATAAGATCTAGATGAGCGATATTCTACACTGATAACTTATTAATTCTCACAAGGGCATTCCTAGCTTTTTCTTGGTGGTGAGCCTGTGAAACCTTATATTTACTCTTTATACACGTACGCAATTGTGGGATACCTCCCACCAAACCCTTTACTAATTAGTTGAAATTTTTTATTATATATCGATAAAACATTAATATTTGGTATTGTTATATTCTGTTTGGGTTGCAGCCCTGAGGAAGTCATAGGTCTTATATGACCAGACGAAACACGTGTTGGCTGCATGGATTATGTTATTCGAAGATTATACTGAAAATTAAGGATGCTTTCAATGAAGAAGAAAATTGGAAATTCACAAGAATAAAATCGTTACTACAAAACTGATATAAAACTGTTGATTTGAGTGCTCGTTGAAAA
Organism: Lissotriton helveticus; assembly: GCF_964261635.1. Classification (NCBI taxonomy): domain Eukaryota; kingdom Metazoa; phylum Chordata; class Amphibia; order Caudata; family Salamandridae; genus Lissotriton; species Lissotriton helveticus. The sequence goes on from NC_136067.1 coordinate 1,537,338,086, forward strand.
TATTAATTTTGTCTGAGCTACATGTTAGCATCTTTAAATGGTCGTGGTAACCGACTACATTTCGACTGAGCACCACGTTTACTGTATTCATTTTGAAATTTTGATACTCCTTTACCTGCAGTACGCTCTTATCTTAACAGTTACCGTAATCAATTCATAAAAGAACACTGCTATAAACGTGTCTGTACAACAACCTCCTCCATCCCTAATTCCCGTTACAACTAACCTTAAGAGTCCTGTTCTGACCTTCCGACTCAATCAGTTCCTGAAGCGTTCAAACAAACCGGCGTTCTCGGCGCCTTTCCTGATGGGTTTGTGCTCGTGTTTCTATTGGTTAGTGGTTTGATCATGTGACTAGCAGAAACCGACGACAGACTTCCCCGTCGCCAGACAACTGTTCATCTTATGAAGGACAAATCGCGATTCAATTCTAATACATGTAAACGCAGATGGTTAAAATAAAAATAAAAAATAAAAATAAAAACGGGGCTAATTGAGAAGTGATAAAAAATATTGTGTTGTTTATGAAAAAACTGTAAGAAGATATATTCTGGGGCGGGATTCGAATCGTGGCCCGGTGAGTGAATATGTGGTGCAAAATGTGTTATCTGCCAGACTGTGGTATTCAGTGGTCGGTGGTGTATGTAGAGTGAATACGTTTCATAACTGAATACATTACATAAATGAAGTACAGGAGTCATACTAGTGCCCAAGGAATGTTACCCGATTTGGACTCCGGGAACCGAAGTTACGGACTTCGGAATCTTGTTGGCCTGCTCCCTGGTGCCACCCCGGGCTCTGCTTCTCTACCAGCCGGACTGTAATCGAACAACAACGGATCGCCTGAGTCACCTCGGCTCGGTCTTCTACTTTCGGTTTCGTTTCTCGCCCTGCGACCTCTCTGACTCTGTCTGGATCGGCCTCTCTCGGTTGCCCTCCACCCTACCATATCTCGACATTTTCGGACCTGCCTAGTGTGGCTCACTAAATGGTGTGGAGTGCCCACTTTCTGCTTTTAAACTGTTGCGGGCGCACCGAGTGTAGCCATTTTCACCAGGTCTCAGGCAACCCTCCGGGGCACGATATCCAAGATGGCCACCAAACCCGAGGGCGAAAAACGCAAGACCAGGCCGGCTCTCCGGGGGGCTGCCGTGCAGTCTAACGTCATTGACAGATACACCCTCGCCAAAGGCTCCCCAGGAGGACCGACCAAATCCCCGATTAATGTCGGAGAGGATTCCTCGACGGGTGAGGACTTGTCGCTAAAAGACGTCATGGGCGCCATTGCTGGCATGAAGGCCACATTGGGTCAACAGTATGAGGCCTTGGCTCATAAGCTGGACACGGTTGCCATCGATGCTACCCTGATCAGGGCTGATCTTGCGAAGACCAACGAGAAGGTCAAATCACTCGACCTTAAGACATCCAGCCTCGTTACTGACGTCTCCGATTTACAGACAGAAGTCGGCAACTTGCGAGCCTCCAATGACTATTTCTCTCGGCGCTTGGAGGACTTTGAAGGCCGTGCACGGCGGAATAATATCCGTCTGGTTGGTGTCCCGGAGAAATCGGAAGCCTCTTCGGTGGACCTGCTGGTGGAGGACCTTGTTCTGAACCACCTGGCGCCTAAAGGCCTCAGTAAGTTCTTTGCCGTGGAACGTGCACATAGGATACCGGGAGGCCCACCTAAGCAGGGAGCCACTCCACGTCCCATCATTGCTCGGATCTTCCATTTTCGAGACAGGGATGCGATCCTCCAAGCATCGCGTCAATCTGGTCCTGTGGCTTTTGAAAACTCTACGGTCAGTTTCTACCCAGACTTCACCCAGCAGGTGCAGAAACAAAGACTCGGATTCCAAGGGGGGAAGAGGAGGCTCAGAGGCAGAGACATGAAGTACGCTATGCTCTTCCCGACCCGACTACGTGTGGTGTACAGGGATCGAACATTCTTCTTCGACCATCCTGGGGCCGCAAGCGACTGGCTTGACACACTGCCCTCCGGGCAGGAACATTCTGAACACTTTGGACATTCCGGAGGAGCGGAGGGCGGCCCAGTGGAGCAGGAATAGGGAGCGACGCTGGCTCCTGGGCCACCGCATTGATTTTCAGCTGTGGTTTGATGCTATGCAACTACTGCCTGCTAATGTTTGGTCTTTTCGGGGTGTGAGCGGGGGGTGGGTGAGTCTTCCTCCTCAGGGGTTCTTTTCGTAGACTAGTTGTGTGATGGGGCGACAGGCACACTGCAAGTTGGGGTGGCTCTTGAGTCTTACGCAGGGCAGCAGGGTGGGGGGCGAGATGTTCAGGGGTTCTTTGGGGGTTGGGGGGTTGCAGTTTGTGTTTCTTTGTTTTCTTCAAGGCATAGTGTTGATGTTCTCCTGCTACATAGTGTTGCGTCTGGTGCGGGGTGGGATTGGGGTTTGTTTCTGGGATGGGGTAGGGGACTTAAATTGTTGTGTTGGAACGTCAACGGGTTGGGGGACAGGATAAAACGGGGTGTGGTATTGCAACTGTTGCGGCGTTTATCGCCTGATGTGGTGTTGCTTCAGGAGACGCACTTGATTGGCAATACATGCCACGCAATGAATAGGCGTGGATACCGTCTCCTGGCCCGCTTCGGTTTCACCTCTGGCTCTAGGGGGGCGGGCATTCTGGTGCGGAGCTCCCTCCCTCTCGCTATTGATGACATTATCCTTGATCATAGGGGTCGCTACGCCGCCATTGTGGGACGCTGGGAGGGGAAGGTCCTCACCCTGCTCTCTGTTTACGTCCCGCCTGGTCTGCAGGCCACTACCTTTGCGATCTGGGAAGAGTACTCCTGGGGGTCCCTGAGGGTCAGCTTGTAGTGGGAGTGGATTTTAATTCTGTAGTGTCGGGGATGTGTGACCGTTACCCTCCCCGGGAAAATGTACGGTCTGAATCTTGGCTGGGGGACTTCTTGGATACTCTGGGGCTCACTTATTGTTGGCGCCTGCTCCACCCGGGACAGTCGCAGTACACTTTCCACTCTGGGGCTCACAGCAGTCTTTCGAGACTAGACTATGTGTTGATGCCCTCCTCACAGGCCTCCTCTATCAGGGAGATAAAACACCTTGCTAGGGGTATATCGGACCACTGCCCGTTATGGTTAGTCATAGATACGAAGCTAGGGACTGAGGGCCGAGTGGCTCCGATTAACCCCTGGTATCTCCGTGATCCAAAGGTGAAAGCTGAACTGGTTAAAGCGCTTGACCATTACTTTGCCTATAATGTGGACACCGTCTCCTCCTCTGTTACACTGTGGGAAGCGTACAAAACTGTGATTCGGGGCCATGCCCTTTCCTTGATTAGCAATGTTAGGAAGGTTAAACAGGAAGGGGTTGTCCGGATCAAGAACAAAATCACTGTCCTTGAGGGGGAGTTGGAATCCGAGGTCACCCCGGATAAACTGCACCTACTGAGTCTTAAACAACTTTACTACAGAGCACTAGTTACGGATGCTGCGAAAGAAATGGGCAGGGAACAGCAGGGGCGTCTGTATGATGTGGGAGACAAGGCTGGGAAGTTGCTTGCTTGGCTGGATAGGAGGGAGCGCGCGAGTCGGGTGGTCCCTGTGGTTGTGAATGTGCAAGGAGTGAGTCTTACTGACCCCGTCGACATTGTGGACTGTTTTGCGGACTATTTCCGGGATGTGTATTCCCCTGTGTCCGATCGACCCGAGCATGACTCCCAGCTACTCCTGCGAGACCTCTCGCTGCCTTGTTTGTCGGACCCTGAGAGGGGGCTCCTCGAGGCACCGCCCACAGTGGAGGAAGTGGTTACTGCCATCTGCTCGGTCCGCTCGGGGAAGGCCTCGGGCCCCAATGGGCTCCCCATTGAGCTCTACAAGCTCCGTCCAGATACAATAGCTCCGTATCTACGGTCGATGTTCCTGGAATCGTTGGAGTCGGGTTCCCTTCCCTCTGACCAAAGATTGTCCACCATAGTTGTGATTCACAAGGATGGTAAGCCACGCAACCGCTGCACCTCCTTTAGGCCCATATCTCTGATCAATGCCGAACCGAAGATCCTGGCTAAACTGCTGGCCAACCGCTTAGTTACTGTCATAAGCGATCTGGTTCACCCGGATCAATCCGGGCTTATACCACTCCGCAACACAGCATTGAACCTCCGGCGCCTGCATGGTGTCCTCGCGCGGGCGGGGACGTTGCGCGAACCAGCCATTTTGGCGTCTCTGGACGCCACTATGGCGTTTGATACGCTGGAGTGGCCGTATCTTTGGGCGGTCCTCTCTAAATTTGGCTTCGGCCCGAACTTTATTAATTGGGTGAAACTGCTTTATACCGATCCCTTAGCACAAGTGGTCGTCAACGGCCGTGTCTCCGCCCCATTTGCCCTCGGCAGAGGGACGCGCCAGGGCTGCCCTTTGTCCCCTCTTTTATTTGCCCTTGCTCTGGAACCACTGGCGGCCTGGTTGAGATGGGAGCCATCTTTGAAGGGCAATAGATGGAACTCGGACTTTGAGGACCGGGTGTCCTTATATGCAGACGATATCCTGCTGTATCTCACGTCGCCTCGGAAATCGTTGATCGTTCTTTTCGACGTCTTGACCTCCTTCCGTAAAAACTCTGGTCTCGTCATCAACTGGTCTAAGTCGTGCATCTATGTTCTTTCGGGTGAGGCTCCTCTCTTGCCCCGCGGCTGCCCTATTTCGGTGGTGCGGGAAGGCTTTAAGTATCTGGGGATCTTTATTACCTTGGACCCGGTACTTCGTTATGAGCGCAATTTGCTGCCCCCGCTCCAGCGCCTTCGCGCTGATGTTGTTGCGTGGGGTAAGCTCCCCCTCTCCCCCTTGGGACGAGCTGCACTGTTCAAGATGATGTCGCTGCCCCGGTTCCTTTATGCGCTCCAAAACACGCTCGACGCGGTGCATGCTAGCTACTTTCGGGAGGTGGAGAGTCTACAAAGGCGATTACTATGGGGGGGCCGATCCCGTATTGCCCTGGCGAAGATGACGCTGCCGTGGTACGATGGGGGCATCGCGATTCCCGATATTCGCCGGTACTATTGGGCCTCTCAGCTGGGGGCGATTAACCATGGTACTTATGGTCCTTCGCCGAACCCGGGGTTTGAAATGGACAGGTGGCTGTTGCCCGGCGGAGATTATAACAGGGCGCTGTATGTGAGGTCTGTTTGCAGGACCCTCACGGGCCCCACCATGACAGCCGTGCAGGTGTGGTATCGTGCGACGGCGGCTCTGGGCTGGACAGATAAACTGACTCGTGCGACTCCGCTTTACGCGTCTGATAGGCTCGGGTCCCTCTGGAAATCGAAGGGCTTTGACAAGTGGTATGTGATCGGTATCAGCAGGGTGAATGATGTGTGGATCAAGGGTAGGGTCAAGACGTTTGAGGAGCTGAAAGCTGAGTACGACTTGAATGATAGGGAGTTTTTTCGCTATGCGCAAATTCGACATGCCATACTATCTGTTTTCCCCTCGGGCACAGATATCCCGGAGGCGTCCCCGCTGGAGGATCGGATTCTGGACAGGCACGTCCCGGACAGTACGATCTCGCTCATATACAAAAAACTGTTCAACAACAGGATTGACCTCCTCTGTCGTCTTCGAGAGGTCTGGACCAGTGATGGTCTGGAACTTGATGATGAGGACTGGCAGGCGGCGATCTCTTCCCCGAAGGAAGTGGCGATCCCGGCGCGCCTTCGGTTTGTGCAGCTCAAAATTCTTCATAGGGTGTATGTGACTGGTCCCCGTCTGGTGTGTATGGGATTCTCTGTGGATGGTCTGTGCAGGCGTGGCTGTGGTCCCGTGGCTACATTTCTCCATATTATTTGGGAATGTCCTGCCGTGATGCGCTACTGGACTCGGGTGCATGAGGTTATGAGTGAGGTCATGGGTGTGCGGTCAATGCCTGAGGCGAGGAGATGCTTGTTGAATGTCTGGGAACCGAATGATTACAGCGGCGCGCAGCTACGCTGGGTGACCCTGGGTAATATGATTGCTAAGAGGGACATTGCCCAATTGTGGGGTGCTTAGAGGCCGCCAACGGTTCTGCTGTGGCAACAAAACATGGATTGGTGCATGTTTCGAGAGAAGACAGTTTATGTTGCCCGTGGCACGCCCTGTAAATGGGGTAAGATCTGGAGTCAGTGGAACACATACCGTGGTGATATATGTACCCCCCTCCCACACACTTTGAAACTGACCTATCTTTCTCCCAACCTATTGTTTCCTCCACTATTGATTAGGTGTTCTTGCTTGCTCCTGGTCTCCCTCCCCCCCTTCCACAATGTATAGCCCTGCCGATTATACTGCTAATGTACTCCCTCCCCCGACGCCGCAGCGACACATCTGTAATGTACTGCCTTGTGTTTTGTTTTCTTTATTTGTTTATGTATGTTTTGAATTTAATAAAAAAAATTCAAACAAAATAAAATACAATAAATACAATCAAACCGGGAGCCCTAATTATAATGCCTATTTAGGGCAGCTCGCACCCCTAAATGTGCGAATAAAAAAAATCCTTGGTGTATAGTGTGCTTTCTACGTCCCCTGGGGTGGGAAGATTGGGGCTTCTGCCCCCATTTGAACCCCAGGGGGGCAGAAAGATTGTGCCAATGTTTGAGAGGGGTGAGGGCATTAAAATGTCCATTTAGGGCAGCCCCCACTTCTAAATGTGCGTACTAAAAACAATCCCTGGTGTCTAATGTGCTCTCTGCCCCACCAGGGTGGCAGATTAGGGGCTACTGCCTCATCTGTCTCCCGGTGGGGGCAGAAAGACTAATCTTCCCAAAATTTAATGGGGGGAGCAAATGACCTTGCCCAAGGGGTTGTTCCCCCCTCCCTCGTGTCCAGTGGGTGGATCCCTGCTTGGGGATCACACTCCTGCTGTCATCTTCAAGCAGGGATCCACTAGGTAATGGTACTATTAGATAGGAGAGATTCTCCCCTTTCCAATGATACCTATCCCAGGTGCCCATGGGCTCGGGGGCTGAGATAGCCCCCTAAGCACTAAAGCAATGAAACTGAAATGAGCCAATCCGCTAATTTCAGTTTCGGGTTTTAGTGTAATGACATCAGCGCACCATGCACGCCGATCGTCACTACATTGAAACAGGAAAAATGCCTCAGGCATCTGGGGACGCTCTTCCCCAGCTCCCGAGACTTAAAGGAAAAAAAGAAATTCCTCTGCTGTTGACAGCAGAGAGATTTCTTACTACTTTGCCCAGGACGTAATGGTTACATCCTTGGCACAGCAGCACCGCAGCCGAAGACATAACCATTACATCCTTGGCATAGAAGGAGTTACATTTCTCTCTTTAATCTTAAACTGTAATTCAAATATAGCTTAGTCCTAACTCTCACTCGAGCACCATCCCTGATTTTAACTCTCACCCTAGGTTTACACTCTGTCCGTCATTTGTGCAGGTATTGGGCACCTTACTTTGACTTGTTCAGCACTTCCTACATCTAAATGTAAATTCTTATAATTATTGCTCCAAATTTTTACCTGATGTGTATCTTGACACATGTGAATTTCACCGGAATACATGTACAATGCTTTAAATTGGGTTTTAAAAGCATGCAGCAACATAGTTTTATTTATTGATTTGTTTAATTTTACCTATTCCGTCATCTGTCAACTTCCCGCTCTCCGCCCTACTGCTCCTACCTGTGCTGACGGCGCCTGGTGAAGGAGGTCCTGTCCAGACACAGGCACTGCTTGTTCTTCTGAGTGGTGGTGCAATGTCCTCATTAAACAAATGCGAAGGGGTGCAGTTCTACAGTCCAGCTTGGTTGGGTGAGACAGCATGCTTGTAGTATGCAATCTGGGCACATGAAGTGCAATTTTACTGCGCTTCATACTGGTCATGCCTTTGCGTCTTGTTGTGCTTTAATTCTGCCTCCAACTCGATCCCAGTAGCCTTTACTTTTGTGGCCAAACCCATGTGTTCAGTGTCCTGGCTCAGCCCAGTACTGCTGCAGCTTGAACATCATGGCCATGACTTTGCCGCATCACGGCTAACAGTCAGACCTGAAGGTGAACAGAGCAGAAGCAAGTTTATTCAGTGAATTTTGAGGTTCCTCCTGACAAGGATAGTGTTTAATAATTGAGTGTGGTTTCCACCGCTCTCAACTAATAACCCAGTTTCTTGTACTATCCGTAACCCCCTTTTAGCCTCAAAATAAATTGACGGAACCTTCTTTGGCAAAGAAACATGTTTTCTGACATTTTTATAATTGTTTCCTTGGGTCACTTTGGACTGTAAGGGCGCTGTATTAACTCTCAGCATTTTAGAGGACCTTATTCTTAAGGGTAAGCAGAATGAATAGGCTTTTGTATTTAGCTACATTGCGCAGCAAATCTAGGAGTGGTGGCTTTCATCTGCATCTACAAGAAAGTGCAGATGATACCAAAGTAGTACGGTCAGCAGCATGAATGACAGGCTTAAGTTGGTTGAATTCTTTTTCTATAGTGAATTTTCAGAGGGGTTGTCACTGTTTGACACTACAGATAGTGTATAACCACTTTTCGCAGTATCGCCCCCATTTTATGACTATCCTCTAATACAGGGACTTTGGCCCTTATGGTTAAGGTTGTTAATGGTCTTGTAAAGTAAAAAATATTTTTGAAAAGGCTTGGGGTGATGCGATGGTGGGGTTCTTTTTGATGTGAGCTTTTAATTCTAGACCAAATGTGCCTTTCTGCCAGTGTGGAGGGTTGCATGACCGTGAATGGCTCTTCTAGAAGTGACTCCAAGGGTTACTTGGCTGACCTTTTGAACTACAGGGACATAACAAACTTCCAGAGGCCTCCCTGTGGTTTCCCAGCTGACCAGCGCCAACTGGACTTGCCTGGGCCTGCCTGAGGCCTGCTTCTGGCTTCTGCTGGAGTGATCCTTGATCCCCAAGAGGTGAGCTCCAGGTCCTGGACCATTGTCTCCTTTTAGAGTGTATTAATTCTGCCTTAAAACCACAAATCCTAAATATCAAGAAGTTTTTAGGCTCCATGCGACCGCAAATAGGCTCCATGCGTCATCTGATAAATATCTGCTGTGCCTGTTGACGCGAATCACGTCTGCTCTGAGAATCAGCTCCAACCCCAGCCATCCACGTCGACCACCAATGCAAAGCTCCAGTGATGACTGACTCTTCACACCAAGCAGTGCCCCTCTGTGAATCCCTTCCTGCTTCTTGCACTGATAACGGTTTTATCATGTTGACTGCCAATGTGAAGCTCTGCCGCAGCTCCACAAGTGGACTGGGACTAAGATCTAAAATCTTAAGAGGGATGAACTTCGTCCCAGTATCCAACCTGCGCTCTATCACAGTTGGCCTAAACTTGTCACTTTAGCCCAATCCCAGCTAACCACAATTGGCTCTTTATAGTTTTTGGTGCTATTTACACTAGAAACTTTACAACTTTACAACTCCAGTTCTCCTGGTTGGAGTTCTGTTATTTGGTGTCATTTTCATTATTATTTTTTAAACTGGGTTGGGATTTTTCTTGTGTTGTTCTTTCATTTCATTAGTATTTAAGTGTTGCCTGGGTACTTTACAATTTGCTACTAAGTTAAGTCTGATTGCTTTTGTGCCAAGCTACCATAGGGTTAAGCAAAAGTATATTTAGTGACTTTTGTTGTTCACCCTGACAAGGATAGTGTTTATTATTTGAGTGGAGCTTTTACCGCTCTCAACTAATAACCCAGTTTCTTATTCTATCCGTAACCCCCTTCTAAACCCTAAACATCAACAACCTCCACTTACCGACCCATCCTAAATGTTCAAATATGTTGTAAATGTAACGTGTTGTAGCGTACTTTGTTGTAGCGGTAAATGGATTGTTGTAAATGTGTTGTAGCAGTCTCTTTTAGATGCTGCATTGGGTGAACAACCGTTACAACAAAACTTTTACAACGCACTACCATTACAACGCGGTCATTACAACGCAAACTATTACAACGCATTGCTCTGGGGGGCGCTCTAGGATAGGGAATAGGTTAATTTACTATCCAATAACCTTCCCTAGTGTCCACGGGGACTGGAGTTGGAATAGTAAATTAAACTATTCACTATCCAGCACCCCAAAGCGCTATGCGTTGTAATGGACTGCGATGTAAAAACCGCGTTGTAAAGGCAGGCGTTGTAATAGCCTGCGTTGTAACGTCATACATCCGCTGCATTGTAGTGGTCTACTACCATATTGTTACTCCTACTGCCTTGCAATTCCATACATTAAGTAAATCTATGCTTTTTATTCAACACAAGCAGAATAAGGCCACATGTAAGCTAAGTAGAAAGTTTAAGGAGCACAGGAAAACCATGCCTATGGGAAATAAGATCATTAGACATGGTATGTCTGAATTAATTAAGGCAGTGAAAAACTTATGCCAAGTTATTGCTTCTGACTCAGATGCAAACAAACATGGGCAAAGGCACTCTGAAAACCACCTACTTGCTTTAATCCACTCATTGAAAAGAAGGAATCTGCATAAACAGCGTGCACAGTCATGCAACAAATAAGCAAGTTGAGCCGCTTCACCACAACAGCGATGTAGCTAAAAGCCTTGCAAAAATGACAAATATACTAGAGAAGAGTGCGGAGACTTCAAGTGTTAGTGGCCTGTCTGTAACAGCTGAGCCAGCCACTACAAAGAGAAGGAAAATGCACAATAGGCAGGGGGTGTGATTTGCAATCCAGCATCCCACTGAGGGAATAACTAATAATAGACATATATACAAAGAAAACGTAAAATGTAGGTTACAATATCTGAATTTGCTTTCATTTATGAACATAGCTGAAATTCTGTTTAAGCATTTCTGTTACCTATTATAACATGAATTTATGTACATATGAAATAAATTGCCAAATAAAGTTTATATTTACATTTACGATAATGCCCCCTTTACTTTAAAAGTATTTTTTTGCTATATAAGGCAGACAGAAGCTCCTGAGGCGGAAAGCTGGGAGAAACAGCACTTGTTTTAAAAATTGTATTTGGAAAAAGTCATTGTGTTTTTACCTGTGGCACCACCTAGCTTGAGCACTCCCCCTCCTCTCAATCGCCGACACCTCCGCGCAGCCGATCTAAACGCTGCCGCGGGGTTCAAACAAACAGCTTCTTGCCGCCATCAGCGAGGGCCGCGAGGCCACGCCCACCGGCCAGAGGCCACGCCCCCCGCCCTACTTAAACCGTGCTGACTCAAAAGCTCGCAGTAAGGCAGACAGAAGCTCCTGAGGCGGAAAGCCGGGAGAAACAGCACTTGTTTTAAAAAACATTATTTGGACAAAATCATTGTGTTTTTACCTGTGGCACCACCTAGCTTGAGCACTCCCCCCTCCTCTCAATCGCCGACACCTCCGCGCAGCCGACCTAAACGCTGCCGCGAGGTTCAAACAAACAACTTCTTGCCGCCATCAACGAGGGCCGTGAGGCCACGCCCACCGGCCAGAGGCCACACCCCCTCTCCTCCCCTTCATAAAATGTGCCAGGGCCGAACGCGCAGCGGGCGCGCTGTCAGTGCGCCGAAGGCGCGCCAAAGGTAAGCCCGTCTGCGCCCGTCCGCGCCAGTACGTGCCCAGGGCCGAGTTCCCCTGTCTCTCCCACTTCTAACCCCATTATTTATTCGCCAGACACTCTCCGCAATCTGGCAATAAACACTCCCACACCCTGTCTTCACTCCATCTCTCCTGATCAATACCATTACAAATGCAACCACTGTGCATTCAAACCCACTGTGCAACCGCCCCCCAAAGCACAGGCAGTCAAAATGGCTCTGCTTAACTGCAGATCACTCCCCAAGCACAGCACCGAAATCAACGTACTTATTCAGAACTTCGATATTGAAGTGCTGTTCCTGACAGAAACATGGATTAACTCGGCATCCGATCCAGACATAGTCCAGGCCCTCCCTCCGGGCTATACAATCAAACATCTGGACAGATCGCAAGGAGTAGGAGGCGGATTAGCAATCATCATGAAAGCCCACATCACTTGCCATTTTAAGGACAGTCCAGTCCTTAACTGTGAAAATGTCCACTTCTCTCTACATCTCTCCCCGGAAAGAACCCTGTTGGGCCTACTTATATACAGACCCCCGGGACAACTTGGACAGTTCACTAATTCCCTTGTAGAGACTGCCACCTCCCTGGCCTGTCTATCGCCTAACTTCACAGTACTAGGAGACCTCAACATCCACTTTGATGATCCAGAGAGTCCCACAGCGGGAGACATCAAAGAAGTTCTCTTCGCACTCAGCCTCTCCCTGAAGAATCCCTTGCCCACCCACAAAAAGGGCCATCTCCTGTGCCCGGTCTTCTCAAACATTCAAGAACTCTCCACAGCCCCTCCCCTTCCTATTCCTTGGACAGATCATCACCTGATCTTACTCAAAATCCCCATAACTAGCCACAGCAGCCCCAGTCCTCCACCCCAAGCACCCTCACGCTCATGGAACAAACTTAACATCGACGCCTGGACCCATCAGCTCATAGCCTCCGCCCTTACCCTGAACCCGGATCCCTCACTAGCCGATATCCAATTTCGCGATTGGATTGAAACGTCTCTGGACGCGGTTCTCCCCGTTAAACAGCTCCCTAGCAAGAGGAACTCATACCAATCCCCCTGGTTCACTTCGGAATTGCGAGATCTCCAGAAAAAATGCAAACAATTAGAACGGACCTGGAGGAAAGACTGGAATCCTAACAACAAAGAAATCTATAAATCGGCCATTAAACAATATAAAACTATCATCAAAACCACACAAGCCTCTTACTATGAAGAAAGAATCACGGCAGCCTCCAACTCCTCCAGGGAAACCTACCGCATTGTAAAAAGTCTCATGAAAATCCCCGAACCACAGCCGCCCACTGATTCCACCGGCACCAGATGCACCCAACTTGCTGAGTTTTTCTCTTCCAAAATACAAAAAATCATCATGACCCTCCCCACTAACCACCCCTCACTCAACCTCCCAACCGGGGTCACCCCAGATGCACCAACTCTGAATGCCTTCCTCTGCATCTCCACAGAAAAACTGCTAGACACGCTCAACCGAGTGAAGAGTGGCTCCCCAGATGACCCCGCCCCTATGAACAAACTCAAATTAGTAGCCCCCACTATATCCCCACTTCTCACGAGGTTGATAAATGCCTCCCTCTCCAGCGGGATAGTTCCTACCAGCTGGAAAAGTGTGACAGTTCGGGCTCTTTTAAAGAAACCCCACCTAGACCCTCATGATCTTTCAAATTTCCGACCTATTTCTCTCCTCCCAGGCCTTAGCAAGGTGACAGAGAGGATTTTTAATGAACAGCTCTCAGCATTCTTAGAAATCAATAACCTCCTCCGCCACTCGCAGACAGGGTTTAGACCCGGACAGGGGACCGACACCGCCCTCCTGGCCGTAACAGAGGAGACAAGATCCATTCTGGATGCAGGGGGATCAGTGGCAGTGATCCTCCTGGACCTAAGCGCTGCCTTTGATACGGTGGATCACACCATCTTGCTCCACCGCCTCAAAAAATCGGGCATCTCGGGCACCGCTCTAGCATGGCTAAAGTCATTTCTGGAACACAGGACCTTCCGAGTGGCCGATAGCCACGGTCATTCTAAATCTCTCCCCCTGAACTGTGGTGTCCCTCAGGGCTCCTGCCTGAGCCCCACGCTTTTTAATGTCTACATGGACCCTTTGGACGACATCGCCTCCCCATTTGGCATAAAGGTGGTCATGTACGCCGACGACACGCAATTAGTCGTCTCAATCAACCAGACCGATCAATCCATGGAGAACCTAGTTTCTTGCCTACACAATATATCTATATGGATGGGCAATTCTAGGCTCAAACTCAATGGAGATAAATCGGAAGTCATGCTCCTAGGTAACCCCAATAAACTTCCAAAAACTCTTACCTGGCCAGCCAGTATGGGCACCCCCCCCCACACCCAAACAAGAAATTAAAAGCCTGGGCGTCTGGTTTGACCAAGATCTCAGCTTCAGAGCCCAAGCAAGAAAGACAGCAGGAACCTGCTTTGGACTCATGCGAGCAGCCCAGAAGATCCTTCCACTGATCCCCCCCCAGTCTAGGAAAATCTTGATTCAGAGCCTCATTTTATCAAGACTGGACTACGGAAATGCCCTATACTTAGGCGCACCCGCAGCTGTGACAAAAAAACTCCAGCATGCCCAGAACGCCGCAGCAAGGCTACTGACGGGAACAAAATCCAGATGCTCAGCCAAGCCCTCCCTCAAGACGTTTCACTGGCTCCCCATCCAAGAACGCATCTCTTTCAAAGCCTTGTGCATCGTCCATAAAATCTTACAAGGAAAGGGTCCTCCAATCCTGAGACCTCTCATTAAGCCACACAAATCAGCCCGACACCTCAGGTCAGACGACCTGTTCCTGGCTAGAGTACCCAGAATAAGGAAAGCTCGCACGGGCGGCCGACGCTTCTCTTATAATGCTCCCAAGCTTTGGAACAGCCTCCCCCTTAACATCTGCAAAGAAAACAATCTCCTCTCATTCCGCAGAATGCTGAAAACCTGGTTGTTCCCCTAATAATCCACCCCTAGGAGTACTATCAAACTTTACTTAGCGCTGGGACGCCCGAGGGTAGCTATGCGCTTTAGAAATCCCGAATCAAATCAAATCAAATCAATACCAGTTCTACAAGTATGTCTTTCTGCAGCTCTTGCTGCATCCCTCCAAGAAGTGGAAGTCAAGAGTAGAGTTCCTCATCATCTTCAGAGTCCTCACTTACAGTTTCCATTGGCATGCCCTTTATGATGGCTATATTTTGCAACATCCAACCATGCTACACTATGAAAAGGCTCATCGTATGCAAATCAGTACCGACCATACTCCTCATGGGAACATTCTGTTTTGAACTGGGGCTATCGTTTACTTGCTGGTATATTCCTTGTTTTTAAAAATTGAATCTGATTGCTTCAGTTGGCAGTAAGGAATCAGAGACTCCGGTCCCTCGGTTTACACCACCATAGAGAGGCATTAGCCCTCCCTAACTATAGAGTTGTGTGCCGAGGCGGGAGGTAGACATGTTAGTTGCCAACCCCACCTCCTCCTCAAATGTCAGCTGCAGGCCGGGTGCGCAGCACAGACGTAAAATTGGTGTGCCACTGGCAAAGGCATGTCCATCTGCGCCCGTCCGCGCCAGACCAGGACAGAAATGTCAGTTACTAGCACTCAGGCCTTTAACATCTTCCATGTGTTCACCGTTGCGGGATTCCTATATTTTGACTGAATCCAAAAGAGAATGTAACCAGTGTGGTTTTAAAATACTCGCGAATAAAGACAAGCACCCAAATAATTCTACTGCTGGAAACTAGGATTAATTAATAATCAATCAATTCCCAAGCATGTAATAGAGATGAGAAATGTGCTAGAGGAAGCCTCTCAATGTTCTAATAGTCACCAAAATTTAGCTTAATGAGAGTCCGGGGCCAGATATTCATCTTGCCTTCCCACTAGGCTGCCAAATCCACAGAATAGACCAGATAGGAAAAACTGGGGGCAGAATTGCCATTATTTTCAGAGGTGCTTCTAAATGCTCTATGACCCCACTCTCTCTTCCGGAATGCGAAAGTTTTCAATTTAACATCTCTCTCACCCCCTCCTGTACCTACTCAGGTGTTCTGGTATACAGACACCCAGTCTCCTTCTCCAAATTTTTAGAAGCATTACAAGACAGCCTAGCTAGCCTATTAGTATGGAAACCCCACCTAACTTTACTGGGTGAGTTCAACTTTCATTTTGATGCTCCGGATGCCCCACCACCAAAAGGTTGCGGGAGGATTTGAATGCCCTGCAACTAATTCAACTGGTTCCGATACCAACTCACGACAAAGGACACATTTTAGACCTCATATTTTCTAATATCCCACAGGTCACGTTACATGATGTAATCCCAGTCCCATGGTCCAACCATCACCTTATTCTGTTCAGACTACCCAGACATCCTAAACAGGATTAGGTTAATGCCATACCTACGGCCAACAGGAACTGGTTGAGGCTCAACCCTGAAATCTGGTAAACTACCTTAAAGAACACGATCCCCAGCTTCCCTGGCAGCCTAGAGGAGGACTCCCAGCAGTGGGAAAGCTGGATTGGTCAGTCTCTGGATGCATGTGTCCCACTGAAAAATATAGCCAATCAAAAACATCCGAATAGGAAAGCTCCATGGTCCAACAACCAACTGCTGATCTTGAACAAACAATGCTGGAAAAGGACTGGAGAAAAGAGTTCGATCCTGACCTTAAAGTTAAATAGAAAACCTCCATTAGATTTTATCACAGTGAACTAAAACAGGCACAGGCTACATTTTATGAGGAATAGATCAATCAGGCTCCTAACACGCCGAAGGAAAAGTTTAGAGTAGTCAAAACTCTGACCACCCCTCCTGAAAATAGTGGCTCTCCTCAGGCCTCCAAAGAAAGATGCAACAAAATAGCATCCTTCTTTCATAAGAAAGTAACAGACATTTATAGCCTCTTTCAGAACATCGCTGAACATACACATGAGGACTTAGAGAAGGTCAGTGAGTTAGCTCCAGCCCCAAGGCTATCACAATTTCCCAAACTTAAGGAAGATGCAATCCTCAATTTGTTAAAGTCCACTAAAGCAGGTTCTCTGTTAGACTCAGCACCCCCTCAGGTGCATCTCAAAGTACCAGAGGCCATACTTCTGCCACTAACGGTGCTAATTAGTAAGTCATTAGAGTCTGGCATGGTCCCACAACATTGGTAGCATGCTGTAATCAGACCTATTCTGAAAAAATCCCACCTGGATCCAGACACACTCAGTAATTTGCGACCTATTTCTCTACTCCCTCTCCTTGGGAAACTCTTAGAGAAGCATGTCAACCGAACATGAATCCATTATTTGGAGGAGAACAATCTTCTTCATCCAACGCGATGGTTTTCCGTGCCCAGCATAGCACGGAAGCGGCTCTCCTAGCAGTAACAAGGAATTCAAAGCCCTATTAGATAATGGAGGGTCTGCCACAATTATTTTGCTCGACCTCTGTGCGGCCTTTGACACTGTCAATAAGGTCATACTAAAATATAGACTAAGGGAAATAGGAATCCAGGATACAGCGATGAACTGGCTTACCTCTTTCTTGGAAGACAGATCCTACCAAGTGATGGAAAAGGACTGTTTTTCGGACCACCTGCCAACTAGATGGGGGGTACCACAGGGTTCATCACTTAGCCCCACTCTATTAAATATATATGTGAGACAGCTTGCCACTATCACAATTGAAAACAAGGTACCCCATATGTAGTTTTAGGTCTAAGAGGAGGAGGAGACACTCAATACTGAAACAGAACCTCCTATCCAACCTATATTACTTTAGCTATGGCCTCCAATGGCTCATTGCCTCAACCAGTCTCCACCTACAATGTGACACACAGAGAATTATTTCAGAAATGTACATTCTATTGTTTTTCTTTTTTTCATGTATACACAATTATATTTTCAGATAATTTTTTCAGTATAAAAAATATATACCAAAGTACACTGCAATCACTTATTCATAAAACACACTATTTACAATTGCATATCATTATTGCACAAGTACATGGGAGATTGTCAATTTATGAATGACCATGTCCACAATATGATAAATCTCAGTTTTTAAATTCAAAAAACGAACATCAAATTCAAAGGTAGCCTCACACTAAAACTACACACCTGCATTCTCACCTATCATACCATACCACTCATACTATCATTCATACTCAAGACAGAACCGTCCTGTGAGATATCCTCAAATAACTTTTCTAAAGAACCTGTTGTCCAAGACTGATCAGGTTATTTTTAATTGCACAGACGTATTCAATCAATTTATTCCTTTGTGAATGTCTCTGAGAGGAATCCCCATTCATATATTGCTAATCTACGCACATTTTGGTGAACCATCTACTGTGCCACCTTCTTCAGGACCCAAAGTAGAGTCATGTAAATCTCACAAGGGGTGGGCGGGGAGTTATCTTATTGTGATCACTGCAAAATTGATGCTGTGAGTTCGACCAACTCCTTCTTATTTTTATGAGATGAGCGAGGCCTCGGGGGCTTGGGAAAAGGTGTACTTTTATTGTATATGCTCGCTAATGCTGCTGTGATTATAGGCGTGCAGCGCTTGTTACTATTTTAAAAAATAATTACCATTTTTGTATCTCGGTTAAATTAATTTTTTCTCCCCTGTTTTTAACACATAATCGTGGTGCCCACATACCTGCAGCTTAATTGTGCCCTCACTGTGGTTAGAGCAGACTTTACTGCTTTCTTTACTGCCTACTCGTGGCGTTTTTGGCCGCCATCTTGGTGGTGTCGATCCCTCAGCAGGACACCAGTTTGAGCGCTCTAGTGCTCACATAGGAGACCAGGTGAGCCTTTACTTAAGGCGAGCACTTAGATCAGCTCGTCCTTGGGAAAAGGTGTACTTTTATTGTATATGCTCGCTAATGCTGCTGTGATTATAGGCGTGCAGCGCTTGTTACTATTTTAAAAAATAATTACCATTTTTGTATCTCGGTTAAATTAATTTTTTCTCCCCTGTTTTTAACACGTAATCGTGGTGCCCACATACCTGCAGCTTAATTGTGCCCTCACTGTGGTTAGAGCAGACTTTACTGCTTTCTTTACTGCCTACTCGTGGCGTTGTTGGCCGCCATCTTGGTGGTGTCGATCCCTCAGCAGGACACCAGTTTGAGCGCTCTAGTGCTCACATAGGAGACCAGGTGAGCCTTTACTTAAAGTTCACACCTCTCACGCAGCGGTGACGCGCAGCGGCAGCGCCTGACTCGCGCCTGAGTCAAGCCAGAGTCTGCCCGTCTGCGCCCGTCAGCGCTAAGGAGGCGTGAGGGGCGGGATATTCTGAGCTTCCACCACGTGCTGTCAATCGGTATCGTCTGACCCCAGGTATGTCACGCGACTTTTTGCTATCTTGTCAAGAGCTGCATGCATCATGTAACTGTGTTCTATTTCCACACAGCTGGCACGGCCCTGTTTGCTTTGCCCAGTGTCACATGACATTATCTCCAGAACCTTCGGTAGAAAAATCTACAGATACAATACTAGCACGGGGTGGCTTAATTAATGCTCGTTCGTTAGTGAAAAATGCCCAGAATATCCATGATCTTATCATTGAATCGCATCTGGATTGGCTTCTGGTCACAGAAACATGGCTAAAGCCGTGGGATAATCCTGCCCTAGCTATAGCTCTTCCTCCCAATTTTCTTATCCAGCGACTGGATATACATGAGCAACGGGGGGGGTGGCCTTGCTATTATGTATCGAAACACTTTTAAATGCTCTACCCATGTATTGATGGATATAAAAGAGGCAGAAGCACTAGCGTTCTCTCTGGAAATTCATGACAGCTTTGTTTTTTCTGGGGCCCTTATCTACCGTCCCCCGGGCCCTTTCACTATGTTTCTGGATACAGTAGGTGATGCATTGAGTGACCTAACGCTTAGGTTCTCTAATTTTTCGGTATTGGGTGATCTCAATATCCATCTTGAGTCCCCTACTGCTCCAGGGGTGAGTGGTTTTATGGATACAATTGAGGTGTTGGGTCTCACTTTGGTTAATCGCGAACCCACCCATCAGGCAGGGCATCTTTTAGATTGCGTCTGTTCTAACTACCCTAATCTGATAGTTAAACCCCCCTGCCCCCAGGTATGGACAGATCACTTTTTTATCCCTTTTGATATAGCTGGAGTTTTGAAATCCAGTATAAATCCCTCTAAGGGCAATAATAATGCTATTATTAAAACCGCCCCAGATTGGAAGTCACTAGCAAGTAGACCTGACGTTATCGAGAAGCTTAAAGATAGCTTGCCAGTTATGGTTGGTCACACCTCTACAGATAACCAGAGTTTCGGTAACTGGATTGCTGGAGCGGGCATTCTGCTTAAAGCACCCAGAAATCAGAATTTGAAACATAGGAATATAAAAAAGAATGCCCCATGGTTCTCTGTAACCTTAAAGCTTGAATTACGTGAAGTTAAATCCCTGGAACGTAGGTGGCGTCGAAATTATGACACTGTTTCGTGTAACATCTACAAAGCAGCAAGAAGAAAGTATCATGCGGGAATAAAATCCGCAAAAAAAACTTTCTATCTACAAGCCATATCCATGGCAGGCCATGAACAAAAAGCAATCTTTAAGATTGTTAAGGATTTTATGAATCCTTCAGCTCTATCGCAAGAGATCCCTCCCTCACAAGACCTATGTAATGCGATATCTGATTACTTTGCGAATAAAATCTTGGCCATTACAAGTATCTTTCCATCAGTAGCCACCGTAATGACGGATGTGGATACGACAATGGAGATGACACCTCTCCCCGGCTTTTATGACTTTGTCCCAGTATCCCTGGAGGAAACTGCTAAAGCTATTCTTGCCAGCAAATCAGGATCTCCCTTCGATCCCTGCCCCCCTCCGGTGTTGCACCTTTTGATAGAGATGGTTAATCCAATGGTCAATAGGATCATTAATTCCTCTCTTATCACGGCAACTATCCCTAACGACTGGAAACTTGCCGCTGTCAAGCCTCTCCAAAAGAAGGCCCTTGCCGATCCTACTACCCTTTCCAACCTGCGCCCGATTTCCCTTTTGCCCATTCTTTTTAAACTGACTGAAAAGTTTGTAAATAGTCAACTGACCAACTTTTTGGAGAAGAATAACGTTCTCCATCCCAATCAGTCAGGATTTCGGTCAGAACACTCTACCGAATCAGCCCTACTCTTCACGGCAGAGACATTAAGGGCAGTAATGGACCAGGGAAAGAAGGCTGTCCTTATCCTACTTGACCTGTCGGCAGCCTTTGATACGGTCTCACATAACATCTTAGTGGACCGCCTGGCTGCCGCAGGGGTAGGAGGACGAGTGTTGGCATGGTGTAGGGACTTCCTTACCCACAGACGCCAAGTAACAGTACTAGGCCCATATCATTCTGAGGTTAAAGTCGTCAGATCTGGGGTTCCTCAGGGCTCTAGCGTGAGCCCGGCTCTTTTCAATCTATATATGGTGCCCCTGATGAAGCTGATCGCGTCATTCAAGATCAGCGCGATTTCATATGCAGACGATACCCAGTTGATATTGGTGTTGGACAGGGAGCGGCCAGGTGCCGACGAAGACCTGAAGGATTGTCTTGCTGCAACTTTTAAATGGATGACAAACAACCATTTAAAGTGCAATGCCGGAAAAACTGAAATCTTACCCATAGGGAACAATAACTTTTTCTCTCCAACAGTATGCTGGCCAGCAGAGGCTGAAGTTCCCCCCAATACAATTACCTCCGCCCGCAATCTGGGTATCAAATTTGACCATCAGTTATATTTTAAACCTCAGGTCGTGGCAGTAGCAGGCATGTGCTTTCAGATCATCAAAGCACTAAGGAAGTTTTTTTATCTTCTTCCGTTATCGGCGAGGAAAACAGTCGCCGTGGCCCTAATCAATTCTAGACTAGATTACTGCAATGGACTATATGTTGGAGCAAATAAAACTGTTCTCCATAAATTGCAAATGGTCCAAAATGCGGCGGCCCGTCTTGTACTACATCTGCCCCGTAGGTCATCAGCCTCAGCAGCATTAAACACCCTTCACTGGCTGCCTATAGGCAAAAGAATCTTGTTTAAACTTCTCCTGATCACTTTTAGGGCATTTCACCAACGCGGCCCAACCTACTTATGTAATAGGTTTAAAAGGTACTACCCAACTCGCTGTCTGAGATCCGAGCATCAGTGTTTACTCACCCCTCCCCATTTTAATTTGGCCACAAAAGGTGGCAAATCCCTTTCAGTGTTGGGCACTAAAGCCTGGAATAAACTTCCTCTCTAATTGCGGTTGATTTCCCAGGAAGCCCCCTTCAGGAAAGCTTTAAAAACCTGGATTTTCTCTTTGTCTGATGCCACCTGTAGAACTTTGGTGTAGTGTGTGTAATACTTAAAGACATCTGCTGTTTTCCCCCAACTCCTCCATCTGAGTTGTGTTTGAGCGCCAAGATACTCCCTGGAGTGAAAGTTGCGCGGTAGAAATACCTTTTACATTACATTACATTACATTACATTACATTACACAATGATGGTATTACCATCTAGCGGTGTATTGGTATTTCCTCAATAGGTTCCAGTTTGAGGCTGTAGCTGTAATCATGTATATGTCTTTTATTTCTCTTTTATTGTTGTCTATTTTAAAAAGTATCTGTACCGAAGTTGTACGTTCGACAGAGACTCAACAAAATAATTGTGTATATATGGAAAAAACATGTACTTTTTTTAATAATTCCCTGTGTGTCACACAGTAGGTGGGGACTCGTTTAGGCAATGAGCCATAGGAGGCCATAGCTAAAGTAATGTAGGTTAGATAAGAGGTTGTGGTTCAGTATAGCTTGCCACTATCGTACAAGAGTTTGGAATTTCAGTGGTATCTTATGCAGAGGACAAACAGTTGATTGTCTCTCTGTCCAATGGCTCCAGCCGAGGAAACCAACAACTGGCTCCCTGACTGAACAAATTGTTTCACTGGATGTCGAACTGTTGCCTAAAATTGGACGGAGAGAAGACTGAACTAGTGATACTAGGCAACATGGCCAAACCCAAACCACCATATAGTTGGCCTCCTTGTAGGGGTAATCAGTCTGACTCCAAACCAGTTATAGAAAAATCTAAGTATATGGATGAATAGTACCCTTGCAATGAACCACCAGACAACAAATTGTCTGGAATCTGCTCCTGCTATTAAGAATGCTTAGAAAGGTATTGGACCTCATCCTAGAGCAGCTAAGAAAAACGGTCATGCAGTCACTCATAGTCTCGCGTTTGGACTATGGCAACCCCCTTTACCTAGGCTCACCCAAATATGTGATAAAGAGACTCCAGGTTGTGCACCCGGGCAGCCATGCGCTCTACAAATCCTAAACTAAGCTAAACTAAACTGTCAAACGAGACTCCACTAGGAGACATCACAAGCAAACCAGGACCAGTTTTGCCCTATTTTGAGGCTCATCAGTAGGGTGTGATTTGAGTC
Organism: Lissotriton helveticus; assembly: GCF_964261635.1. Classification (NCBI taxonomy): domain Eukaryota; kingdom Metazoa; phylum Chordata; class Amphibia; order Caudata; family Salamandridae; genus Lissotriton; species Lissotriton helveticus. The sequence goes on from NC_136067.1 coordinate 1,537,361,134, forward strand.
TGTATGCCACAGTGAGCACAGGGCTAATGTCTAGGCATGCTCATCACACGTAGGGCATCAACAGCAACACAGCAAGGTGACACAATGAATGCTTAAAAAATTGTTATGTTACGCTACATTACTTTACGTTATGTTATGCTATGTTATGTTATGTTATGTTACGTGTATTTCTATGCCACACTTCTCACCCACGATGGTATTCTATTCAGGTAAGTGGGGCCTAGCTTTTTTCATGCTTTGTATCTGTGTGTGAGGGGTTTGAATAATTAATCTTAGTCATTGACGATTGCTTAGCCTTATCACAGTTCATCATTTTTCATCCACTATACAACTCTAGTCAAAGGCCTGCCTCTTATAAATCAGTACAGACTCTGCTCCTCAAAGGAACAGCACATCCCACACTACCAGACGAGACTCCTAATTATTTAAAGTGATGTTTAGAGTTAATTAAAAATAATGTCATTATATTTTAATTGACAATAATGTTACATTAATGTATTATTTAAAAAAAAGTGTATTAAAATATGTTATAATGAAATAAAAAAATATATTTTTAGATTTAACATTACATTTAATACATTTATACTTTTAACAATGTTATATATTTTAGTTTAATTTAACATGTAAGAGTTAATAACAAATGTAACTTGCTCACAAGTCTAAGTTACCTTTGTGAATGCCTCTATGAGACCTAAATCAAACTGTCTTCTCAATTTCTTCAAACAGGGTCATTGTCTTCCTTAATATTCTCTCCTTAGTCCTCAAATATGAAAGAAGAAGGAAGGGAGCAAGAAACAATGAGGTGTACAGGGAAATGTGCAAATGAAACTGCACCCGCCCGCCTATACCTCGACTCTGCCATTAATGACCTAGGCATTGTGCTCTAAGGGAAAACTCTCTATGCCAATCGTATTCAAAACATTCGTTAACTGCATTGTGAAAAACTTCCGTGTTCTCAGACAAACCATTTCTATCCTCGAGGTCACATGCATGGACGATTCTAAATGGCTAAAATATTCTCAAGCCTCAACCCTACTTATAGACTGGGTAGTCTAGCTATCTAAGAGTTGACTTTATGCACTAGCGTTTTGGCTTTTCCCCCTGGAAAAGAATGAAATGTTATGGAAAAGGTCAGTCCCAAAGGACCGTTGCAGACTGTATAATTTTGGAGAAGAAAGCCTTATACAACTTCCATGTCTTTGCGCAGTCTTACTCCAAGAAAGGAGACTACTGTTGAAAACCATTTTTAATGAACGCAGGATTCAGACATGCAGGAAGGTCGTAAGTGTAAATGCCACGGACCCTATCCTGAACTGTTGCTGTACAAAATTCCTAAGGTTTGACGGGAAAAAGCTGACTGCCAATAATCCTCTGCGGTGTAAAACAAATCTTCCCTTTCTCTACTATTCCTGCACGCTTTGTAAACCGCACTTTACACTTTGTTATAGTAAGCACCTTGCTCGATGTGCCATCGTGTGTGTTAGGTAGACCAAGCTGTAAGATGGCTCTTAAGATGACAGTACGTCTCCCACAATAAGTTGTCCATAACTTAATTTTATTATAATATTATGAAATTTAATTTTGACCTACGCCGCACATGACCTTAAAATACATTGTATCAATGCATTTGTATGTACTTTTATTGTTAAGGATTTCATTAACTTTACAATAGAAACTGACTAACTGACTAAAATTAAGTGGAACTAGAGAGAGCGATAAAAAGCAAAAAGGAAAGACAGGTGGTAAAGAGGAAATGAGGCACAGACAGGGAGTGAGAGAAAGAATAAGAGGGACAAAGAGAAAGGGGTATAGAGATGGGACAGCGAGGAGACAGAGGGATAATAAAAAGACCAAAGAATACACAAGTTGGAATGAACGAGTGAACTGTCTTGGAGAGGCATAATAAAGAAGGAGTTAGGAGTGAGGGAGAAGTACGGAAAGTAATGGGGGAGAGATACAAAGATAGGCATACAAGAGCGAGTGAGGTGAGAGTGTACACGTAGAAGATATCATGAAAGCAACATAGCAAATGAGAGAGTTGAATAGATATAACTCTTCGATTTCCATATGGAAGAGAGGGAGCAGATAGAGATGGAAGAGAAAAAGCAAGAAAACGAAAAAAGAACAAAAGAGAAAAGTAAAATGAAAGAGAAAAAGGGTCATGAGGATGGGGAACAGGCAAAAAGGAGACTATAATAAAAAAAACACATGCTGAGAAAGGGAGGGAGCGAGAAGTTGGTGACAGAAGACATATTGAGGTTAATCAGTTTAGAGAACTGCAATATCCAAGTTTTATTATTATTTTATTCTGAAAATTGTGAAATTAATGCATACCAAGATTGTAGTTGTTATGCTAAACTGCTAAACTGCTCCCACAGCTAAAAAAGGCTGGTCTAGATCCAGCAATGCCATCAAGCTATCGGCCCATCTCACTGCTGCCAGCTTTGGCGAAGGTGTGTGAGAAGGTGGCTTTTAAACAGCTGGATAGCTTCATTGAGTCCTCCCACGCTCTACATCCTGCTCAGTCAGGGTTTAGAGCGGCTTACAGTACCGAGACAGCTCTAGTCGAGGTTTCGGAGGCAGTTCGAGAGTGCCTGGATGGGGGCGGCAGAGCGGTCCTGATCTTATTGGACCTCTCTGCCGCCTTCGATACGGTGCCTCATGCCTTGCTTATTGCAAGATTGCGAGCCATCGGTATTTCGGGGTTGGCTCTCGACTGGCTGTCATCGTTTTTGAACGATAGAACTCAGCAGGTCTGGATGCCCCCTTATTCATCGGCCCCGAAAAGACTGACAACTGGAGTCCCGCAGGGTTCTACGTTAAGCCCTTTATTGTTTAACGTTTATATGACCCCTTTACTATATCTGGCGGAACAGCTGGGAGCCAAGATAATGGCTTACGCAGATGACACACAGCTGTTATTCACCTGGCCTAAGGGTGTGTCTGATCCATCAGCAGTCCAGCATTGTTTGTCGGAAGTATTTCGGTGGCTTGCACAAGTCCAACTTAAGTGCAATGAAGACAAGTCCGAAGTGTTGTTCTTCGGCTCTTTTCCTGACAACTTCAAGGATCAGATTTGGCCTCCTGACCTGCCCTGCCCTAGTATGACGGGAGGCCCAGCTAAGAACTTGGGGGTCTGGTTCGGTCAGGATCTGAAGTTTCCGGACCATATAAAAAAATTGACCGGCATCTGTTTTGGTACCTTACGATCCTTGAGAAGATTTTTCCCTCTTCTGCCCAAGGCAGCTAAGGAGACTGTTCTTCGAGCCTTGATTTTATCTCGGCTCGATTACGCTAATGCTTTATTCAGCGGCCTACCTGCGTACATGGTTCATCGCCTTCAGGTGTTACAAAACGCTGCAGTACGTCTGCTTTTTTCTCTCCCTAGGAGGTCGAGCGTGCGAAGCCATTTACGAAGCCTGCATTGGCTCCCAGTATCACACCGAATCCTGTTTAAAATTCTTGTGTTGGCATTCAGAGCTGCTCATGGCCTGGGGCCGACGTATCTACAGAAACGGTTTTCCTTTTACACTCCTAACCGTGCTTTACGATCGGCCAGCCAATGCCTATTGGCCATTCCCAAATATAAATACGCACGTTTGGGCGGCCAATCAATTTCAGTTAAGGCAGCTTCTGCCTGGAATGCCCTCCCCTTGTTCCTTAGAGCTTCGCCGACCATTACTGTTTTCAAAAAGGAACTTAAGACGCATCTGTTTAATGCTCCACTCTAATTCTCCGTTCTGGTGCAGATCCATCACCCCTGCTGTTAAATCACTCACCGCGCCAGGATACCCTGTGGTAATTGAGCGCGCTATAAAAGTTTTTTAATAATAATAATAATTAATAATACAGACTTTGCTGGATTCGTACAAATGTGTGGACGACAGTGACTATTCAGATCGTCCCTAAAGCAGTGAAATATGTTGGTGTCTTTCAGTGATGTAGACCTACACAGATTTGGGAAGTGTCTACATTGTGAAGGGGAATGTGTTTGTTCTTTTAAATATTGTCAAAAAGTTTTAAAAAGCTGCACATTTTGATTAGTGAATTATTGAAGGACCCTCTTTATGCAGTTGTCTTTAGAGTGGAACCATGGCACGGTGTTCATACCTGTTTCAGCAAGACAGACAATTGCAACACTTAACAGATATTATGGGGTTTCATTTAGCTGTGGGAAGGGGACTGAGCAAATTAAAGTAATATCTGGAAAAATAACACTCAGGATTTGGGCTGGTGACTCTGGAATATGTCTGTGATACCACTGTCAGATGTGATAGGGCAGGAGATGGGCGGAGAGGACCAGCTAGCTTAAACACAACTGAGGTAAATTTATCGGGAATATAGAAAATTGGGAGACAATTTAGACAACAACATTTTAAATTCTGGGACTTGGGATTTTGCCTTTGCTTATTATATTATACACTAAGCATGGACCTTCAAGTCTCAGCATACAAATTCACAATTTGGCAAAATGTTTTCAAAATGTTCGTGGAGGGTGAAAATATCCTCCCACTCTTCCTAAAAAAAGTCCTGCTCTCTCACTTTGCCTACTCATATGATCCTGTTTAATGAGCGGGCGGTGAGTGGACAGTGGCAGTGTCCCTGCTGCTTTGACGGCGCGAATACTAGCGCGTGTGCTGATGCTGTTTTAAAGCTGACCACTGGTATTTTTAAAAAAAGCTGATTTTAATAGCAAGGGGCATTAGGAGGAGAGCGCTCAGGCTTCCTTGTGTGCTGTCATCTTACGGTGACTCGTAACTCTTATTGGGGGCACTGTGCACTGCTGAGGTTTTTACCTGAAGGCAGTTGCATTGGTAGGAACATCGCGCAGGAGGGCTTGGCTCGTTTCCTCCTTCCCGCCTCGTTCTGACGCCGGTGATTAGCACCGTTCGAGCAGAGGGCGGGGAAGGTCCGAGCAAGCCACTTCCGGTGCGCAGGGGAGGACGGGCAGCGCTCTAGTGTTGCTGACGCTGTGGGGGGATAAAAGGCGGATGCCTACCCGGCAGCGCAGCGGACGAGCGCAGCGGGCGCGTTGAAGTCAAGCACGTCTGCGCCCGTCCGCGGTCGACTGCGGGCTAGGGCCAGATCCCATGCCCCTACGGGAAAGCACTTAAATTGGAGTAGGACGCAGCTGCTGTCCCTCGGTAATGCCACCTCAAGTTCCTGCCTGCACAGTATGAGGGTGGAGGAGAATGTGGGTTGTGGGCACTGTCATTATGTCTACAACATGGGAAGGGAGGCTGGAAGCGAGCACCCCGACCTGGCCTGCGGCTTGCTGAATGTACGCTCGTTGCGGAAACATAAGATGGATGTCTACGATTTGCTCACTGAGAAGCAGTGGGATCTCGTGTTTCTCACTGAGACTTGGCTCGATGAGTGCTCAGTCCTTGATGTTATGGAGGCATTACCAGAAGGCTACTATATGATTAGGCAGGACAGACCTACTGGTAGAGGAGGGGGGATAGCTATCGTAGCCAAGCAACGCTTATGGTGGCACTTAGAGTACATCGCCATTCTGGACAGCGAGGCGGGTATTTTTACCATTAAGGTAAATGATGGCTACACTATGAAGGGTCTCCTGATCTATAGACCCCCAGGCCCTCTGGCCAGGTTTGGGGACAGCATAGTAGAAGGCATTATAGAGGCTGCGCTGCGTAGGGATAAGTTCCTGGTGCTAGGGGATCTCAATATGCACTTGGATGACCCCATGGATAAAGCCGCCATGGACCTCTGCCAAGAACTACGTGCCCTTCAGTTGGATCAGAAAGTAAAAGACCCCACCCACCAGCGAGGCCACCTAGTGGACCCCATATTTGCCAACTGGGGGGAAGTAGATGCCCTGACTCCTATCCCTATTCCCTGGTCGGACCATCATTTGGTACCTTTTACCATACGGATCCCAGGGGTTAGATTATCGGAGCCAGCTCCGCTGAACCATCCGAGGCGGAGATGGGCCACTTTCTCCCAAGTTAAGTTCAGTGCGGCACTCACTAGAGGGGGGAGTCCAGGAGGGGGATGATGTGGAAACAGCTAACACTAACCTCTGTAAGCGCATTACGGAGGCGCTAGAATGTACGGCCCCACTCTCCCTGGCAAAATTGGGTTGCCGTACTCAAAAAACGGCCCGTGGTATAGTGACGAGCTTCGGGTGGCTAAAGCCGGACTTAAGCGCGCTGAAAGGCAGTGGCGGGTGGCATTTGCCACGCATGCCAAGGAGGAATATCTAACTGGGAGGCGTGCCTATCATGGGTGAATAAGGAAGGCAAGGCGGCATATTATGCCAACAAGATTAGGGAGGCAGGGAATTCCACGAAAGAATTGTTTTTAATATACAAAACTCTTTTGGGTGGGAATCCCTCCACTGTGTCAGATGACTGCTCAGTGGAATCCTGCAATAGGATTGCGGATTTCTTCGCCGGGAAAGTAGCAAAAATATACTCCGCCTTCCCTAGCCATCCTACAACAGGGTCTGAGTTTGTAGAATCCCCTGTAATTAATTATCTACTATGACAATTTATTCCCCTAAGATCTTGTGCTGTGACTTGATTTTACAAATGTACAACTTTACTGAGTTATTCGTCAACAAAGTATAAAATTTAATATGCATTTTAATTTGTTCTTAAAAATTTAGTGTAGTATTTATTCTGTTTAGCTTAGAGATATATGCTTTTATGACAAAGTTGTCGAATAAAGTATTTAAACTTAAACTTAAAGAATCCCCTAGGGAAAGGGAGGACCAACACATGCTCTTTGTTACCCCTTCCCCGGAGATTCTCATGCAGATCTGTGGGTCAGTGAAGTCAGGCTCCCCTCGGGATCCGACAATGCCAAAACGGCTAGTCGGCAGCCTGCCGGCTCTGGAGCCGTATATTAGACATCTTCTGGACGTCTCCTTCAGGACCAAGACTGTGCCCAGAGACTGGAAACAGGCAGTGGTGCTTCCTCTCCAAAAGAAGCTTAACATCAGCCTCGAAAAACTGGAGAACCTCCGGCCAATCTCCCTCCTACCCTATATGGCCAAGGTGGCGGAAAAACGGTTAATACCCAACTGATGGACTTCGTGGAAGGGGCCACCCTCCTGCACGAGACCCAGTTTGGTTTCCGTCCCCGCCACTCTACTGAATCGGCGCTATTGATGGCAGCGGAGACCATACGGCAGGGGGTGGATGAGGGCCAGACGATGGCTCTCATCCTTTTGGATCTAAGTGCAGCATTCGACACTGTCGCTCATACCACCTTGCTACAGTGTCTGAATGATGGAGGGATATCAGGGGCTGCACTTGAATGGATTCAGTCTTTTCTGACAGGGAGAGGCTTTCAGGTTCGACAGGGAGACTGCTACTCAAGGGAGATTGGTTTGGGCCAGGGCGTGCCTCAGGGCTCGTCCCTGAGCCCAACCCTATTCAATCTATATGTCTCTCCGGTGGCGTCCATCATCGAAAGCCATGGCCTGCACATAGTGTCCTATGCCAATGACACGCAGCTGGTCATCTCCCTATCGCGCGCGCCCAGTCTTGCGGCGGAAAGATTCAGAGCCTGCATGCAGGAGCTGGCTACCTGGATGTCCACCAATTGTCTGAAGTTAAACGGCAGCAAGACTGAAGTGCTCGTGGTAGGGGGGGCCCGTCTGTGTGGTCATCGGCATTGTGGCCACCCTGTCTGGGGGATGCTCCCACACCCTGTCAGGAAGCGAAAAATCTTGGGGTGTGGTTTGACGCCGACCTGTCTTTTGGACCTCAGATAGGCCGGGTGGTGGGGGTCTGCTTCGGCGTCCTGAAAAGCCTGCGGAAAGTTCTAGATCTCCTTCCAACGACAGCCCGAAGGACGCTGGTTCATGCCCTCGTCACATCGCGCCTGGATTATGGCAATTTGCTTTATCTGGGGGCCACTGGAAAGGCCATCAACCGCCTCCAGGTGCTGCAAAATGCAGCTGCCTGCTTGATCTTGAAGCTTCCCAAAAGATCGGCGTCTAAGGCAGCCCTCCAGGCCCTTCATTGGCTCCCAGTAAGGAGCAGGGTTGAGTTTAAGGCTCTCTGTACGTGCCACCGCATTTTGTGCGGTAAGGCACCGGCGCCGCTTCAGGGCCTGGTCACCCAGTACGCGCCTGTGCGCGCTTTGCGTTCCTCCTGTACAGGGCTATTGAAGGTCCCCAGGTTAAAAAAGGCACGCATGGGGGGCAGGTCCTTCAGATATTTGGCCCAGAAAAGCTGGAATGCCTTACCAATGGAACTTCGTCTGGAGCCCTCTGAACTGGGCTTCAGGAAGAAGTTAAAGACTCACCTCTACACGCAGTAAACCGGGCCGACCTTGCGGTTGCGACTCTGTTGATTCCACTCACTACAGCGCGGGGACACGCCATTATACGGCTATAAATTTCCCTTATTATTATTATTATTATTAATGCAGGTATTTATTCCTCACCATTTGATCAGCAGTCATCTTTGCTTGTAGGCAGGGCAGGTGCTCCCACTGTAAACTGTGCGTGGTGTCTACATTACAGAGGCTGGCACAACTGGCAGAAGTGTGCCATCCCAGAAGTTGCAATGCTAGAAGTTCCAACGGGCACAACATTTCAAAGAGATTTTTTAAGTCCCTGCACTTTTTTTTGTGTGCAAATTAAGTACTGCTATGGCTAGTGTTAATAGCATTATTGACATCATGCTTCCTTATTTTAATAGCTTTTATTAACTTTTTTCTATATTATGCACCCTCACATTGGCTTGGGCCATACCTGCAAGCTGAGAGGAGGGAATAGGAGCAGTTAACCTCCTCAACAGAGTGCAAGGGTATGATTACGAGTTTGGGTGGTCTTACTGCCATACCTCTGCAGTGGCTGTCCCAAAAAGACCGCAGCAGTCTCCTGCCCACTGCATTACAATGTCGCCACTGGGCAAGCAGTGGTGTTTCTGATGACCTGGAATATTTTTTCATATGTGTCAATGTATATTTTGACTGCACAAGTATTAAACGTACACATATGCATGAAGCCTGAGAAAAAAGACCTAGTATGAGTACTTTCCCATTGCTGGAGTCCGGATCCTATGTGCCCAGTCCAATTAATGGGTAAATACTGCAAAACAGACTTACCTGGATTTCGGCACTAACAGGGTCATTTTCTTCGGGACTCAAGATGCTGCTGTGCTATGGAGGAAGGGATCCACATGGGAGACTGAAGGGAAGAAAAGAAAATGGGTGAGTATGCACCCCATTTCTTTCAATTCCGCCAACTCGAAGCAAGCGGTCTTCCCGCCACAGTCGGGTCAATGGAAAGCCAAAGTTTAATTCCGATGGCAGTCAATTTGTCTGTATGGCCCTCTGACAGCTATTTCATTCTGCAAGCCGCCAACATTATAATACAGCGAGGGGACTGCCAACTAGGCGGCAAGGTTTTCGAAGCTGTATCAATGGTAGTTCCCTCACCGCAAAGCTGAAAATAAGGCCTTAAATCACTATTACCACCCTCAGTAGAGGTCAAGAACTTCTCATAAGAACCTTGTAATATTTGATGATCTTCCCCAATGTTTGGAAAACATTGGGTTGGTAGTGTATTCCTAAGTCTGGTAGAACAATGGCTAAAATGTATATAAAAGCTGCTGATGTCTATGACATTATATATTTCCACAGCTAAGCCAAGTGGAAACGTTCGATAATTTATCTGCTAGGCAAATGTTGCGTGGGAATGTGTTTGATCTCTGAATTTTTTGTAAAACATCTTGCAGATCAAACTTCGAAAACAGAGAAGTTTTAAAATCAGAGAACCCTCAAAAAGTGTGTGCCGCAGGAAATGGTATGAGCAGGTATCACTTTCCCTGAGGTTAAGTTAATCCATGTGGCTCATCAGCTCGACTGACCCTCCAACATTTACATTGTTTTTCAGAGAAATTGAGTAAAAGACTACTGCTAGTCGTGTCAATGTAGAGAAGCTTGGCATTTCTTTTGTAGAGTGTTTGGTCATAATTCAGCTCTAATTTTCCAAAAACAGATGATTTATTCAGCATGTATTTATCTGAGTTTTCATGTAGTTTGCTCTGGCAACTTGTATATCTCATGTATTTCAGGCACAGTACCCAACAAATCTCACAAGAGATCTTCAGTGAGCATCAAAGTATAGCCCTGTCCCTTGGCTCTTTATCAACTCATATTTCACAGAAAAAGAAGTCCAGCAGTGCAGCAAATTCGACTGATTGCTGTTGCCAGTTCTAACACTGTGAGATTCCTGCACTTCTTTCGCATTCTCTCAATTGCCTTGTTTGCTTTTCATGTTCCTCATGTCCTTATTTCACATTTCTCTCACACTGAGGGGGAGTTAACAAATCTCCACGCAACGCAGGGCAGCCTTCCGCAAGGCTGTGCTGCACGACAGGGAAGGAGCAAGAGAGCGGCATATTTTCAAAAATATGGCTCTCTCCTTCCCTTTCCCTTGTGCCTGCGCTGATTACAGCTGCTGTGCGCCACGCACAACCTTATAACCATAGCGCTAGGGTGTGTGTGTGAGTCTAGCATAGGTTTTGTACAAGAAAGAACAAGCTCTAAAGGTACAGCGCTAAACAAGTTTAGCGCTGGAAAGGTAATTGGGAAAAAAGATTTTGTGCCGGTTGGCGTCACGTTTGTGACGCAAACATGGGGCAAAATCTTAGAAATCTCCCCCTTTGTCTCTTACATGTGGATTTTATACCCCACACTCACACATACCCCCAGGTACAAACACATACATCTCTATACCTTGCACTCATGAACAGAAACAAAAAAGGTTCTCTTTGCTTTACTGCACTTATTTCTCTTCGGTAGCACTTCCATGGATAGCCCAAGGAGAGGAGCACTATCATTAAAGAAGTGTCTATTATAAATGTGTCCCAGAATTGTCTCCATTTATTTCCCATCCCACTATTACCATTACCAGGGGTCCCTATAATTCACGGGCAGAAATGTAATCGAAATTACTAGATTTTGGGGATGATTGCTCCGGAATCAGTGATTCCACCACGATTCACGCTTGTTCTTCTCCACTCTTTCACACGGAAATTACAGCTGCTTTCATGAGAGAAAATGTATTTGTGAAAAAAAATAATTCCGATAGGTCTCCTAACTCCAGTTACTAGACTTGTCAGAATTAAGTGGCCGCTTGCAATGAGAAACTGCGCCTTGTGTAGACAGAGGCTATTCACACGCATAGTCACATTAGGGTATTTTCAACTCCCTAGGAACGATGGGCCTCATTTATGAGGCCTTGCGTGAGTTTTGCGCTTCCGATGCGTCACTTTTTGTGACGCATCGGCGGCGTAAAACATACCTCCTAATGCGAACTATTTACAAAGTGACGCATCTAAGCAGATGCGTCACTTTGTAAACCCCTGCGCTACATTATACCTGTGCCAGGTATAATGTATGCAGAGGGGGCGTTCACCTGCAAAAAGCCTCGTAATAGTGACGCAGTGAAATCTATGAGATTTCACTGCGTCACTTTTAGGACGCTGTTGCGTCAAAATCTTGCGCCTGCCTCACAGCAGGCGTAAGACGGACGCAAGCCCTTTCACATGGGGCTTTCCCCATGTGAAAGGAAGCATTGCTGGAGTTGCGTCATTTTGTGACACACTCCAGCAATGCGTCACTTTTGCGCCTACAGATACGTCAGAAATACTGACGTATCTGTAACTCCTTGCGACATGATGCGCCATATTATAAATATGACGCATCAATCATGTCGCAGGGAGAGCGCAGTGAAAAGTGACGCATCGCTGTTTTCACGCAGCGATGCGTCACTTTTCATAAATGAGGCCCGATATTGTTTGCCTTTCCCCCAATATAAATTTTTACGCAGAAAAAGAAAGTGGGTAGGGTGAAGTAGACAGTGGAACGTGTGAAACAAGCATTTTCAGAAGCCGATATGTTTTGCTGTGGTAAACTGGTGCAATTTAGATTTTTCACAGCCTGCTGGGCAGAAAATCTGGATTTTATTAAGGACACGGAGGCTAATATTATGCAAATCTCCTTTATTACCACAGCTCAGTAGCAACAATAGAATGTAGAACATCAATGAACATTCTTAGTAGGAATAAAGTCCCTTAGAAACCATCTCCCATCCTTCTTTGTTAGGACTGCGAGGAAAGATCAACTTGAGACAAACTGGAGGATCCAAAAAACTTGAAGATCCAAAATCCATAGTTAAAATCCAGAATCCCATTATTCTGAAAGAAAAAAGTAAACATCATAAATGGGAGGGTATAACAAGGAGGTGGGATAATATTAGCCTCCGTGTCCTTAATAAAATCCAGATTTTCTGCCCAGCAGGCTGTGAAAAATCTAAATTTTATGGCACGACACGGAGGCCATATTATGCAAGTTTAAAGTGCATTAAGAACATTATCAATCACATTAGAAATTGGTTTGAAATAACATGCTCTAAACATAGTATCATTAGACCAATCTGCAGCCCTAAGGATGTCTTGTAATCCTCCTCCTAAACAGAAGGCTTTAGAGGCTGAAGCACCTCTTAAAGAATGAGCACCAAAAACAGAAATATCAACACCACTTTCATGCATGACATTCTTAACCCACCTGGCTAAAGTAGGGGAAGAGACTCCTTTATGAGGAGATCTATAAGAAATTATTAGTTGTGATTCATTCATTCTAAGATATTTAGTTCTTTTTTCATATTCCTTTAAACATTTAACCACACAAAGTCTATCATTCTCAGGGAAAAGGGGATAGAAAATTGAAGAGGATAAGGTCTTCGTTCTTTTCTTAAGGAAGAAACAAACTCCTTCGGGTTGAAAGGCCCTACTAGTAATGTCTAAAGCCTTAACGTCAGAAGTTCTACGAAAAGACACCAGACACAATAAGACAGTAACTTTAAAAGAGATGCGTTTGAGCGATAGAGAAGAGTTATCTCCCCATGACGCTAAAGTCCTAAGAACAAGAGTGACGTCCCACAGGGTGGTATATTTAGGGCCAGGAGGGTTTAAAACCCTCATGCTTCTCATTATCTTTTTAGTAAGAAGATTTTGTCCAACTGATGTTTTGTTAATTAAAGAATGACCGGCTGAAATTGCGGATCTATAAACGTTAACAGTTCTGTAAGAGAGACCTGAAGTAAAAAGGTCCGAAAGGTAGTTGATAACATTGACTAGATCAGTTGAAATGGGATCGTAACGTCGTTGAAGGCACCAGCGAACCCATTTGTTCCATGCCAGTCTATAAGCTTTCCTTGTTCCGGGTGCCCAGGACTCTGAAATGAGTCTGAAAGCATTTGACGAAAGTCCAGGGACATTCCACTGTCTCCTGAAATCTTCCATGCCGTGAGAATTAGAAGGCCCTGCTCTATCAGGGGATGTGTATGACCTTCTGGATCTAGTAGGATTTCCGTGAAGGAAGGAATTAAAATTGGGAAATCTATGCTCATTTCTAGGATGATGGGAAACCATGCTTGGGATCTCCAGAGAGGGGCTATCACTACCATGCTCTGACTGTAACGTCGAGCGTGGAGAAGGAGACGAGGGAGCATTGAAAAAGGGGGGAAGGCATAAGGTGCTAGGTTTGTCCAGTCTTGTAGGAAGGCATCTACTTTCATGGATTGAGGGTCCGGCCTCCAACTGAAGAATTGTTTTAGTTGGGTGTTTATACGGTCTGCAAATAGATCTGTTTTGAATGGACCCCATTTCGCTTGAATGGACAGAAATACATCTCTGTTCAATTTCCAGTTGCTGGAGTCCTTGAAATTCCTGGAACACCAATCTGCAACTTCGTTTTTCAGTCCGGGAATGTGTTCCGCTACAACTGAAATACCTTTGTTCAAACAGTAGTTCCATAGGCCTTTCGCCAAGTCTGTCAGGTCTTTGGAGTGAGGGCCGCCCAGTTTGCTGACATAGCGAACTGCAGACACATTGTCCATTCGTAAAGTTACGCAGCATTTCATTGAGTTTTGAGTAAAACAGCGAACCGCAAACGAGCCTGCTAGTAACTCTAAGCAATTGATGTGCAATTCTTTTTCTTGTTGGGTCCAGCGACCCCCAGTGGATAAGTTCCCGCATCTTGCACCCCAGCCTTCTAAACTCGCATCGGATTCTATTATTAGATCTGGCAGATCTCCGAAGATGGCTCTGCCATTCCAGGCTTCTAAATTTTTGAGCCACCAGAGTAGCTCGGTTTTGGATTCTTGATCTAGTGAAATTAGTTGGGAGTACGAGCCGTTGGTTCTCAGATGTCTCGATTTCAGTCTCTGTAGAGCCCGATAATGGAGGGGACCTGGGAATATAGCTTGAATTGTGGAGGAAAGAAGGCCCAGGATTTTAGCTAGGTATCTCAGGGGAAAGACTTTCATAAGAAGTGTTTTCCTCAGTTCTTTTCTGACTTTCCTCACTTTGTAGCTGGGGAGACGGAGTTCTGTCTTTATAGTATCTACCAAGAACCCTAGGAATTGGGTCTGTTGAGAAGGAATTGTACAAGACTTTTTTAGGTTTATGATAAAACCTAGGTGTTGTAGAAGACGTATCGTGAGATCTGTATGAGAGGAGACAGTCTCTCTTGACTGTGCCATTATAAGGATATCGTCGAGATAAATGATCATCCTGATTCCCCTTTGTCTCAACCAGGATGCGATGGGTCGGAGTACTTTGGTGAAGCACCAGGGGGAGGACGAGAGGCCGAAAGGTAGGCTGCAAAATTGGTATAGGTGGCCTTGCCATGTGAATTGTAGAAACCTTTGATGAGGTTCCCAAATAGGTATCGTTAGGTAGGCGTCTTTTAGGTCGAGTCTCGTCAACCAGTCTCCTTTCCTTAATACGTCCCTTAGGAGGTGAATTCCCTCCATTTTGAAGTGTTGATAAATCACCCACTGATTTAGTTCCTTCAGATTTATCACTGGTCTTTGCTCTTTGTTTTTCTTTTCTACCAGAAATATATTGCTGAGGAACCCTGGGGAAAAAGATTCGACTATTGCGCCTTTTTTTAGGAGTTCTTGGACTTCCTGAGAGACTAGCATTTTGTCTTTGCCCGAGAATGTTATTTCTCTTGGGGCTTTCCTCTGAAAAGGAGTAGCTATAAAATCTATTTTGTAGCCCTTTACTGTATTGAGTACCGACGGGTCTTTTGTCACCAATTTCCAGTTTCCAGCAAATTGGAGTAGTCTCCCTCCCACCTTTGGAGGGGTATCTGAAGGGTCTGGTAAGGTTCTTACCTGTAGAAAAGGAGCGTTGTCTCCTCTCGCCTCTGAAGTTTCTTCCACGGGGTCTCTGTCTGTGGGGATAAAATTGTCCAAAGCTGTTGGAGTTGTTAAAGTTGAATCTGCCACCACCACGGGACATGAAGGGTCTTGAGTTTGAGTTTCCTCGGCCGGGAAAACGACCCCGCATTCTCCCGGCCCGGGTAAAAACACGATCTTGGAACACTCTCTTTATATCTTTTTGAGATTTTTTAATGGAGTTAAAGGCTCCTACGTATCTAGCCATATCTTTGATGAATTCCTCTCCAAAGAGGAAACCTTGAGTAGTTTGACCGCCATCGTTCTTAGCTAGTTCGATTAATTTAGGGTCGATTTTGAAGAGGACTCCCTTTTTTCTCTCGATAGATAAGGCGGTATTGGCATTTCCAATTAAACATATAGCCCTTTGGACCCATTCCCTCAGTTCCTTAGGGTCGACCTGTCGGTCCTCGAGATAAGCTGTTTCTGCCATCTCAAATTTTTTTGTTATAGGACCAATAGAATCTAGTAGGCGATCCTGGCAAGATCTAAGGCCCTTATCTAGTCCTTTTCTAGGGTCCCGAGAGGGAGAGGTTTTAGAGATAAAAGCCACCACTTTGGGGTCAAGTTCGGGGGTTGTGGTTATTTTATTAGGTAGGGAGGGTCTAGGGCATTCAGATCGAAGTCTTGCCCTGACTTCCTGTGGAATCTCCTTCCGAAGCCAGAAAGTTAGGTAATCAGCGACGTGTTGGGAGGGGGTCCACTCGGGCGACGAAGGGTGTTTAATTAGGAGTGGGTCGAACATAGGGTCTCCAAAGGGGTCTAGTAGGGCTATGTTTTTCTCTGGGACCTTAGGTGTCCCTTCTGAGCTCCCTGTTCCTCTTTTTTGGTATTCATCTTCATCGGTGTCGAATTCAGATGAATAGGACAGGTCTATTTCAGGTTCTGAGATATCCTCGATATCCATATTAGTAGGGGGCTCTGGGCCTTCATTTTGCCCATATGGGGTGCCCGAGGCACCATTCTTGTCACCACCCCGAGGGCGTGAAGGGGCGGAGGTTGCCTTATGCTTCTTTGGATCTTTGTGATCTATACCTCCTAATGCCCTCTTTTTGGGAGCCTTTCCTTTTGCTCCGGATTGAGTACCGCTGGTAGATGGGAGGGGGGAATGTAAGGCCTCAAGCCTTTTATTAATATTTTCGTCAATTGAGTCAAGGACCTTTTCAAAGGCCTTATTGACTAGTTTCTCTAATTGACCCTCGATGTTTGGGATAGGTTCTGACATGCTTACCCGAGAAAGAGGGTAGTAATAATGATTATGGTGGAATAAGGTTAGATATTAGGCGGATCGGTAAAGGGATCTCTCGTAGTAAAAGCGCTGTGAAAAACGCTGTTGATTCTGTGAAGGGCACGTTATGTGTGTCGGTAAACTGTCACTTCGTCGACAGTAGAGTAAACCAACGTTTTAAGATGGTTGTTTAATGTAAAAGAATAGGACTTGCCCAAGGTCCTAAAATGGCCGCCACGCACGTTTACGCGTGCGTCTGCCGTTTGTAAGTGTAATTCCTCTAATCCGGCCCCTCTCGAGTAACGTTAGCGAGGGGGCCGGCAAAGTCCGTGAAAAGAATGCAGAGCGGATTGCGAGGGGAGGCGGAGAGGTGTCTACGAGTGGAAAGGGAGCTGGGGGAATCACGGAGGTGAGCCCATGTAGTTTAGATTTACACGTTGTGAGCGGCGCGTGCGTGCATCCAAACAATAACAGTGATTGGAAAGCGGTAAAAGGTATGAAACCGGTCCGAAATAGAACCGGAGGGGGACATAGTGAAAGGTGAAGAAAGATACAAGCTACCAAGGAGGTAAAGCGTAATAGGGGTACATATCTATACAAATCTAGTGTTATATCAAAAGGCAAACCCAAAGTATATGAGAATCAATAAAAACATGTAGTAAAGTCTACAAAGGTATTATAATAATTCCTGATAATAGTACAATAAAAGGGAAAGGTCACTAGTTAAAATCACCAAGTAAGTCAGAGGATAAGGAAGAGCTACTTATCTTTCTGAGCAGCAGCAACAAAGAAGGATGGGAGATGGTTTCTAAGGGACTTTGGCCCACATGCATCAAAGTAGATTGCATTCGCAATCGTCATTTTTCTAAGAAAACGGACGTTTGCGAATGCAATCTACCAGTGTGAGATGCATCATTCATTTTTTGCATTTTCGGTATTTTGGAATTCGTAAATGATTATGCGAGTTCTAAAATGAGTCGCAATGGGTGCGATTCGTATTGTAGAAGGAAATGTTCCCATGCATCATTGTTTGGAAGATGCAAAAGCTGTGGAAATCGCATTTTGCATTACTAAAAATAAGAACAAGTCAGAGTTGGTGTTATTTTTTCGCTGCCATAGGCAATCTTTTGCCGTGTGCGTTTGGGATGCTGTTAATTAGTTTCCAAGTGACAGATTGCTTTTCTCAGTCGAGTAAATGTTGTCACTGGTCATGGAAAGGGCTGACTTATTGTGACCTCTGACCTTTTGTGTAAATAATGGCACAAATGTTGTGTTCCTGTGAGAAGTAATCAGTGTCACAAATATACGTGAATATTGAAATGTATGCAGGTGTAAGCTGGTGAAAATTAGTTTATGAATGTTGTGGATGTTACAGAAACTATTTTATTTATAAATGTGTGTTGTTGTCATTTGAAAAGCTGTTTTTTTCAACATAACGATGTACAATGATTTAGGACTCCTATATCAGCCTGCACTACTTTTTTTACTACAGACCAGATGATGTGAAGGCCTTCCTGATTGCCAGTTCCACAATATAAGGCAGGGTAGTGCCTGCCTCCACTGGTGCTGCTTTTCAGAGAGCAAACAGGAGCCTTTCAGAATGGCAGCACTTTTCTTCCTTGCGCGCCGCCATAGATTGAGAATAGGTGCAGGTTTGAGGGGAAGGCAGATAGAAGAGAGAATTTTTAGACTTAGGATTACTTTGCTCGGTCAAACTGAAGACCAAATTTATGATAGGTACCGGCTTACTGGTGACTTAATAATTGATTTAATTAATGATTTGGATCCCTTGTTGCAAAGGGAGACTCGCAGGACAAAGGCTATCCCTACTCATGTTCAAGTCCTGTGTTGTCTACACCTGTTAGCGTCTGGGTCTTTTCAGGGGGTGGTAGCTATGGCTGGTGGTGTATCCCAGAGCTCTTTGTCCAGATTTTTCAACTCTTTTTTGGATGCAATGTTAAGTAGAATTGGTCATTACATAAAGTTTCCTTCTTCTCAACAAGATTTACAGAGAACTAAAGTGGATTTTTATGGTATGGCACAATTTCCTCATGTGATTGGATGTGTTGATGGGACTCATGTACCTATTTGTCCTCCATCTGAAAATGAGTACATATACCGTAATAGGAAAAATTTTCATTCTCTGAATATTCAAGTGATATGTAACTCCAAGACCATCATAACTGACATAGTGGCTAGTTACCCAGGGAGTGCCCATGATTCTTACATTTTCAAACATAGTGCAATACATGCCAGACTTTTAGCAGGACAGTTTGGAGATGGTTATTTGCTAGGTAAATTGTTTACTCCTTTTCAAATTTATATCTTGTCCTTCTGTCACACTTACCAAGTAATACATATCTAAAGTAATTGTTGCTTTTTTTTGGTTGTAGGTGATAGTGCCTATGGAGTTAGGTCATACATATTGACTCCATACCTGAACCCAGCATGTAGAAAGGAACAACATTACAACCAGTCACATAAGTCAACGCGTAATGTAATTGAGAGGACATTTGGTGTGCTTAAATCAAGATTTCGCATACTGCATAAGACTGGTGGTAGTTTGCAGTATAATCCAAAAACATGCTGTAAAATTGTTGCAGTCTGCGCCATGCTGCACAACTTGGCAACTGAGAGAGGCATACCTTTGGAAGAAGAAGACATGTTACCACCAAATGACAATGATCCCCAGCAACCCCCAGCAAGACAACATGGACCAGAAGCTGCAGAAGGACGGATGAGGAGAGCAGAAATTACACAGAATTATTTCTGAAAAGGTAACATGCTTTATTTTAATTTGTTTTCAAAGAAAGGAAATATGTACTATGGAACCAAAGACATGTACAGAATATACAAACTAAGTTTTTGTTATCTTTCAGGAAAAAAACACCAGGTCTCTGTCTATTCATGAGGACCTTCATTTCAGTCAATGAGTAAATGTGAATACAAAATAATCATGAAAAATGCCTTTAACAAAGATGTTGCTTGTGCACTACTTTTTACGCCCACGCACACCCAAAGCCTTTGCATTTTTATTTCCTTCATCCATCACCGTGGTGCATGCTTCCTTAGCAAATCTAATACTTCTTCTAGACCCACCAAAGATACCTTCTGGTGGATTACCTTTTTTCCCACCCATAGCAATATCATCCTTTGGTTGAGTAATAACAGGTATATTATCACTGTTACAAGCATGCTCTAAGGAAACCTCTCTCTCCATTCCCCTTCTTATTGCCACAAATGAAGCATTAATTTTATCATGAATTTCT
Source organism: Lissotriton helveticus (assembly GCF_964261635.1). Taxonomy (NCBI): domain Eukaryota; kingdom Metazoa; phylum Chordata; class Amphibia; order Caudata; family Salamandridae; genus Lissotriton; species Lissotriton helveticus. Next base: position 1,537,380,866 of record NC_136067.1, read on the forward strand.
GCATTTTGCTTGCAAAATTTGAACAATGAATTGGAAATTCTTGATAACAGTCTGTTCTGGCCATGTAAGGTTGTCTGTTGCCTAAGGTGCCTATGAACACTTTCCTTATGTTGCAATGTCATTACTGTGCAAATAGATTCCAATGATTTTGCTATACTGTCCATTTTTTTAACAGTAGCCTCTTGGGTGCATTTGAAATCATCAGCCATCTTCTTCATAGTGCTGTGCATGCCTGCTATGTTTTTGCACATAAACTTCATGTTTCCTTTTATAATTCTAATGTCTTTTCCTTGCAGACGCTGTATTTTTAATATTTTATCCTCAACATGACTTCCAGTGGTGGAACCCTCCTCAAACATAGACACTGTGGATGTCCTTGGACGCCTTCTAAAAAATTGGCTTTGCCTCCTTCGCCTACTAGGCCTGGCATTGTTGGCTGTTAGTGTGGGGTCTGGTGTTGAGACTGCATTTCTTTGAGTACTTTCATCCTCTGATTCAGTTTGCAATAATTGGCGTACTCTTTGCCTTTCAGTTAATGTCTCCTGTGCTGTTGATGTACTTGGCATGTTGGCATCCTCATTTATTTGAATATCTAAGTTAGTGAAATCTCTTAGATCTCGCTCTATCAATTCTTGTAGTAATTCTGTGAAATAAAAACAGATATTTTGATTTGAAAGTGCTTTGATGTGATTAATAAAAATATTAATTGTAGCTCATGGATGTTGTGTAAATAAATTTTGGATATTTACTAACATATCTGTTGTTATGTATTTTTTAATGAGATGTAACACTTTTGCATGTCAAGCAGTGTTTTTCAAAAACTACATTAACCATGATGCATTACTATGACCAATCTAAATTCCCTGTCAGAAAGGCAAGTTGGCTTCTAAATGTAATGAACCAAGCATGTAAATGTTGGTACAATCTTCCATCTACTGGCTTCCCTATGGTACTTAAAAACTATATCATTCACACACTTACATTATCAAACACATGTTAACTTACCTTCAGAGGGAGTGATGAGGTCTGAAGTGTCTATGTTTATGACTCCAACAACTGCCTCAGTCAGAAGTGTCCCTTCCACGAGGTCATCCAAAGGGGTTGTTGGTGTGTCTTTGGGGGGGCCCCCTCCAGTTTTGTTTGCTGATTTTATTCTTTCACCTATCTTCTCCTTAGCGCGACTGCGCAAGTCATACCAGCGCTTTTGTAAATTGCAGATTTCCCTGTGAGCCACTCCAACTGCATTCACCTTTGACTGAATGTTGAGCCACATATTCCTTTTTACAGCATCAGGCACTTTGTGAGACAGTTTCCCAAACAACTGTTCATGCCTGTCTGTCACCTCCTCAATCAGAATTTCTAGCTCTTTGTCAGAAAATTTGACTTTCCTTTTCCTGGAGGGCCCCTCTGCCTCTTGATTTTCCATGTCCTTCCTTCTCAAAAACACACACTGCAGCAATAACCAACCTTCCTCACCAAGCTCTGAGATCAACTGCCAGAGCTACATTCAAAGGGAACATCAGGTGTCCCTGATTGCCTTCTGTGGCTCTCAGGTAATCAGACTGCATCAATTCATCAACTGTGCTGTTTTCGCATTTTGCGAAATCGCAAAATGTGATTTCGCGTTATGCGATTTCGCAAAATGCGGAAAAAAGCGCGAATCGCATTTAATTGCGACATTTTGCGAAACGCAAAAAAATCGCGAAAAAGTTGATGCATACCATTTTGCGATTTCTTATTTGCAATTCCTTAAAAAATGCAAATAAGAAATCGCAATCTCCCACTTTGATGCATGTGGGCCTTTATTCCTACTAAGAATGTTCATTGATGTTCTACATTCTATTGTTGCTACTGAGCTGTGGTAATAAAGGAGATTTGCATAATATGGCCTCCGTGTCGTGCCATAAAATTGTTATTTAGTTCATTACAGGCATGCTCTACGAAAATAAAAGCGGAAAAAAGCGTGCATCTACAAATATCAACCATGCACATGCAATAACAACTCTAAATATAAAAACACTTTGCAAATATTTATGGTAGAAAAAATGGATGCTTGTTTGCTGATATGGAAATCTTTTTTACTTCAATCACATATCATAGGGCTTGAGCACCAATCAAAGTGGAGGTGGTTTGCTGAACTCCTTCGCATTACATTGTGCCACGTATTGTGATTAATTCTTTGTTTGCTCACTGACATCTTTATTTTCAATTGCCCCTTCTGCTTGATCTTATGGTCCTTTTGATGATGATGTGGAGGCTACTTATGTTTACCACAGTTGCCTCTTTTCCTGACACATTTGTTTTACCATGTCTCATACAAATGGCAGTTTCTCAACTGACTTACCATTTCCTTTTGGGGCTCTCCTCACGTCTTGCTAGTTGGTGTATTTTCATGCAGTAAGGTGGGTACTTTATCTTTATTTTGAAATCATATTTCTGCTTATCATTTGAGGAGCTGCATGACACTATGGGGCATATTATCAAGTAAGGGCGTTACACTATCGCCGCTTTTATCGGCAGGAAACTGCCGATAAAGTGGCGATAATGGGCTTGATAATATGCTCTATGAATTCCAATCGAAGCCCATGTTAGATGTGAAGACATTTGTGAGCTGCAGAATGCAGCACACATGGAAAGAGGAAAGAATACGAGGAGACATGAAAACAATTCTCCTCATTAAGCCTGCTGTGGAGATGCACTGCAATACCCATGGAATAGTACCAAATCTGCTCTACTCAGGATTACAGAATGTCTTAGGCAACAGCTTGATTCTGGCAGTATAGCTGGTCTCATCCTGCTTGACTTAAGTGCAGCATTTGATTCCGTGTTGCATCCCATCTTAAGAGACAGACTTAAGGCTTTGGGCATTGAAGGCTTGGCCTTGAGGTGGGTGACCTCTTTTTTAAAAGATCACACCTTTCAAGTCTCCTTGGCCACTATAAGATCTAAGTCCTTAGCTCAGACCTCTGGTGTTCCTCAGGGATCCAGTAGTTATGTTCGTCCTCTGGCAGATGCAATTGAGAAGACTGGACTCATAATCTTCTCATACACTGATGATACCCAGATCATCTTCTCACTATCTGCTGTTCAGCATCATGATCCCTCGTTACTTCAGCTTGGTCTGAGAAATGGCTTCCTCTGGATGAACAGAAATGCACTGTAACTTAATGACAATGAAAAGGAGGCCCTGGTTCTGGGAAATAACCCCGAACTTTGGGATTCAGCCATTGGCCGGATTCCCTGGGACCACTGCCTATGCCAGTAACTAAGGTTAAAAATGTCAGCTTTATCATAGACAATAACATCTCCCTCAAGCCTCAGATGTCTAAGGTCACGGCCATCGGTTTCTCTGTTCTCAAATGGCTCAAGAAGATCCTCTGGCTAATTTCTGTGTCTGCCCAGAGAACAATGATGCAGGCTTTGGTGACTTCCAGACTGGACTATGGAAGCAGACAAATCCTCGATCAACTGCTCACCTTCTTTTTAGCTGCCTAGATATGTTTCAGCATCACCGTTGTTTCATAAACTACATTGCCTTAGGGTTGACAGGCGTATTGAATTTAAGGCCTTATGCTTTATGTTCCAGGCCAGACATGGCTTTGCCCCTTCTTACATTCAAAGCTTGGTGAAACCGTATGTGCCCATCAGACAGCGGAGATCATCTAGCCTCTCACTGTTCGCAGTGCCCAGGTTTTGCCTTGCTCGCATGAGTGATTACTCGTTTTCCTACCTGGGCCCGAAACTCTGGAATTTCTTTCCTGGTCTCCCTTAGGAATTGTCACTCCCTGCCTATCTTTCCTAAGAATCTGAAGACACTGCTTCTTAGCCATCATGCCTGATTGCTTCTGTTACACGGAGTCGTTTTTAGCTGCTGTTGCAGCTTTGCTGCCGCCTACGTCCAGCACGGGAAACTCTACTTGGGTAGCTGTGTGCTTTACAGGTTCATCATAATATTAATAATAATAATAATAATATTATTAATAATAATAATAATAATAAGCCTTTTTTGGGGGCTATTTGGCGTAGTTCATGCTTAGGCCCCTGTAACATTTTGCCCACATATGATATCCAGGCAAATTTGCATCCTTTTCTTTCAAAATCATGGGGATTTCCCTGGAGGGGAACCAGATATTAGCCAAAATTCAGCTCAATGTTGCTTTTTCCAGGAAAAATGGGAAAAAAAGTGCAGCAGAAGAAAGCATCTGATTTTTTTCCTGAAAACATTATCAACAAAGGGTTTGTGGTGCTGAAATCACCAGCTTATCAGCTTTCAGAGACAGACAGACGTTTGTCAGAAAACCACATTTTTAAAAACAGTTTTGGCATTTTACTGGGACATAGCATATTTGTGCTACATTTTGTGCTTTTAACCTCCTTTTTCAAAGTGACTTCTTTTTTACGCATTGTCTTACATTTGAAAGGCAGAAATGCATCAAAAGTCAATAGGTAATAACAGTTGCTCTACAATTCTGTGTTCCCCTAATTCTTCTGAAAAAAATGGTACCTCACTAGTGTGGATAGGCCTAGTATCCATGACATAAAACGTCTCAAAACTCAATGTGGACACACCACATTTTTACAGTGAAAACAGACCCTTTTTTTTCAAAGTGCCCAGCTGTGAATTTTGAACCCTAGCTCAGATGGCACCTAGGGAAACCTCGTAAACCTATATATGTTTGAAAACTAGACACCCATAGGAATCCAGGAAGGGGTGACTTGAGTGGCTCTCACCAGGTTTTGTTACCCAGAATTCCCTACAAACCTTAAACTTTGTAAAAAAAAACAGATTTTCCTCAAGTGTCTGTGATGGAAATTTGTGAAATGTGCGTGGATCAAAAAAATTTACCCACCCCACATTCCCCAAAGTCTTCTGATCAAAATGATACCTCACTTGTGTGGGTAAGCCTAGTGCCCAGGACAGGACACAGCCAAAGTCTTCTGATAAAAAAGGTACCTCACTTGTGTAAGTAGGCCTACTGCCCGCAACAGAAATGGCCCAAAATGCAACGTGGACACACCACATTTTTACAGTGAAAACTGACCCTTTTTTTGCAAACGGCCTAGCTGTAGATTTTGAACCCTAGCTCTGCCGGCACCTAGCGAAACCTATACATTTTTTCAACTGGACACACAGGGGAATCCAGTATGGGGTGACTTGTGTGGCTCTCACCAGGTTCTGTTACCCAGAATCTCTTTCAAACCTAAAACTTTGTCAAAAAACACATTTTCCTCATATTTCTGTGATGGAAAGTTCTGGAATCTGCATGGATCCTCAACATTCCACCCAGGCTGCATTCCCCAAATTATTTGATTAAAATGGTATCACACTTTTGTGGGTAAGCCAAGTACCTGCGACAGGCAACAGCCCAAAACTTATTGTGGAGACATCAAAATGACCTATTGCAAAATGACTTGTTTTTACAAGGGGGGGTCACCTGAATTTTTGGCCCCCGGGTCAGCGGCCATAAAGGTAATCCTACCAAATCCACATATTTCTAAAAACTAGAGACCCAGGCTGTCTAGGGAGATACGGCTACATGGCTACCCCAATGTTTTCCTTCCCAAAATCCCCTGCAATCCTCAGGATTAGCAGAAAAAAATCAAATTTTTCTCAAATGTCTTTGTGGGAAGGTTGCGGGATCACTGGGCTGACACAAATTCCCTACCACAAATTGTTCCCTCAGATCTCCCAATAAAAATGGTACCTCACTCGTCTGGGTAGGCCAAGTGACCATGACAGGCAAAATTACCTATCACATAATGACCTGGTTTTGCAAGGGGGGGGTCGCCAGGGTTTTGGAACGGGCTCGGTGGCCCGCTAAGGAAACCTACCAAACCTACACATTTCTGAAAACTAGAGACCCGGGGGAGTCTAGGGAGCTATGACTTGCGTGGATCCCCCAACGATTTCCTAACCAGAATCCCCAGCAAACCTTAATTTTTGCAAATGTTTTTTGCACCCAGCGTTCCCCTTGTTCTCCAGAGTGAAATTTTACCCCTGCCCTGATATGCCCCCAAGGGGGGCAGGAACACTGTAGCTATTTTTTGTGGCAACCCCTACATTTAAAAAAGCCAGCATAATTGCTGATGCCTAGTAGGCTCTCTGAGCCCCCTGGGGGGCAGATTAGAGGCAACTGCCCCATCTGCTTCCTAGGGGGCAGAAGGACTGTGGCATTTTTACAGAGAAGGTGGGGGCATTGGCATGCTCATTCTGGGCAGCCCCCACCCCTGAATGTTGAAAAAAATATTCCTTGGTGCCTAGTGGGCTTTCTGAGCCCTGGGGGGCAGATAGGGGGCTATTGCTCCATCTGCCTCTGGAGGGCAGAAATACTGTGGCAATTCTTTTGGGCAGGGAGCATTGGCATGCCTATTCTGGGCAGCCCCCACTCCTATGTATAAACACATAGTCCCTGGTGCCTAGTGGGCTTTCTGCCCCCCCTGGGGGCAGATCAAAGGCTGCTGCCCCATCTGACTCCTAGCGGGGGCAGAAAAACCGTGGCATATTTTTTTGGGGGGTGGAGGTATTGGCATGCCCATTCTGGGCAGCCCGCACCCTGAACTTTAAAAAAAAAATTTTCCCTGGTGCCTAGTGGGCTTTTTGCCCCCTCCGGGGGGGGGCAGATAAGGGACTATTGCCCCCATCTGCCTAACGGGGGGCAGATAGACTGTAGAAAATATTTTTGGGGGGGGGTATTGGCACCCCTATGTACAAAAACAAAATCCCAGGTGCCTAGTGGGCTTTCTGCCTCCAACTGGGGCAGATCACGGGCTGTTGCCCCCATCTGCCTCCTGGGGGCCATAAAGGCTTTTCCTTTTTTGGGGAAGGGGTGGGGGCACTGGCATGCCCATTTTGAGCATCCCCCAGTCCTAGCCTATAAACAAATATTCCCTGGTGTCTAGGGTGCTTTCTGCCCCACCGGGGGGCAGATTGGGGGCTAGTAAAGCTGGTTATGCCAAAATATATTGGGGGAGCAAAGGCCCTTGCCCAAGGAGCCACTACCCTTCCCGGATGGCTAAAGGGTGGATCCCACCAAGCAGAGATCCACTAGGGAGTGGTACCACTAGAAAGGGGAGATTCTCCCCTTTTCAACAATACCTCTCCCATGTGTTATGGTCTCGGGGGGCTTAGATAGCTCCACGAGTACTGAAACAGTGAAACTGAAACTCAGTTTAAGATTTGTTTTCAATGTAATGACGACAGCACGCCATGTGCACAATCGTCATTACATTGAAAGGACAAAAAACACTCAGGAGGTTGGGGAAACTCTTCCCCACCTCCGGAGGAAAAAATTTAAAAAAGGGAAATTCCTCTGCTGTCTGGAGCAGAGGGATTTTGTGCGCCCGTGCACATGATAGAACAGTTTCGTCAGGAGCACAGGAGCACTGGTGCTCATGACTGAACCATTCCATCATGCGCACAAAAGGGTTAAAAAATGGAACCTGCACTTTTAGGTCATGTTTTAATTCATGTTTCACTACTGCGAAGCCTATGTCTCCTATAGGATAAAATTGAGTTACTGCATTACATTTAATAAGTGATAGCTTTCAACTGGGAACAGGTGGAGTTTGGTGTTCAAAGAATTGTAATTAAAAAGCCATCTTTAATGGTAAAGTCAGATTTGTAGCCACAATTCCAATAATACTACTTTTAGAAATCTGCCATTTTCTTGTCCCAACCATTTGGTGTCTGCTGCCTGAATCCAGGGTCACATGACTAGGTGTAGTTAGCAGTTGGTCTTTGTAGATTGCTGCCAGATCGCAAGATAAGGAGTAGCTTGGTGCCTGCAGTATGGGATACTCTGAGATAACGAGGGGGAGGAGCTATCTCCTACCACACTTGCATATCACAAAGACCCTACCTGGGTGCTCTCACAAAGGGTTTGACACTGGTCTATTGTGACCCCAGACAATCTCAGGCCAGGGCTAGTAGGCGCAAATTATAAGCACCTCTGGGGGGGTGGAAACCTCTAGAATTTTCTCCTACTTTAATGTGGGTAACAAGTATAAATATTGGACCTTATACTCAATTCTTCAATGCACATCTGGTCCTGTGAAAGATTCAGAAGAAAGACTTCTGCGCTGCTTTGCTGCAAGAAGTGCTGCCACTCTCCTGCCCTGCTATGTTGCCCTGCTGCCCTTCTGCCTGAGCGGAGGACTGGTCTTGCAGACTTGCATCCTAAACTCAGTACCACCAGAGTGACTCCAAGGCCTAGTTGGCTGGCCTTAGGGACAGAACAGGCTTCCTTCATTTTCTACAACATCCTCAATGACCAGCTCAATGACTTGATGATCAAGCTCTCAGGGATGACAATTCTCGAGCCTCTCCATACGATATCCTCTTGGGTGACAGAGTTCATCCTAAACATTTTAGCATTCATTAAATTTTTTATCATCAGCCAAGGGCTGAATGGTTTTCTTCCAAGCTTTAGTTGAAATGATCTCTTTGAGGATAATCATGTTCTTAATTGTATTGGTAGCAGCAATATTCTGTTCAATGATTAAGGCTGCTGCCATGCTTCACCTCACAATGAAGTTGACATATTCTTCAGCCATTTTGCATGTCAAACTGTGGCGATGTAGCAGCACTCATGAAAAGTTATCATCAAGGTTTTGATCTTTCTGTGGCTTGTGCACAATTCTTATTGTCATACTCTTAATAGTTACAATCTCTGCCTCTCAATGTGAAGGGCACTCTTAGCTTTTGTATTTCCAAAGAAAGTGAGCAACACCTGGTGGTCCTTGAAAATGGTGAAATGTTTTCCATACATAAACACATGAAAATGGTAGCAGGCCCCCACTCCAGCCAGATTTCCTTTTACGGCTGAGTATAGACACGTTCAGTTTCAAACAAGCTTTGACTGGTATAGGCCACTGTGTGTCTCTGAGCATTTGGAGGACCATTGGGTTGAGCAAGTATGGCCCCATTCCCACTGGGCTTGCATCTACTGTGAGCTAGCGATGTAGTTTGGAGTTCATATAGGCCATTTCAGTTTCATTCATAATTGCATGTTTTATACTTTTGAAACTTTGGTCACATTCAGGAAGCCACTGGAATGGGACATTTTGCTTTGTAAAGTCTCTCAATGGGGTACGCATTGTCGCAAAGTCACAAATGTACCTTGAGCAGTATGTGGCCGTCTCAAAGAAGGATCACAGCATGGTTACATCTTGTGGGCAATACATAGATGACAGTACTTTCACCTTATCTGGGTCAGGAGCCATTCCCTCATCAGAAAATGTATGCCCAAAGAATTTTAATTTAGTCTTGTAAAACCCACACTTTGCTGCATTCAGAGTGAGGCCTGCATCAGCAAATAACTGACACATTTGTACAAAAGCCTTTTCATGCTCCTTTCTTGTTGTCCCAAATACCAATATGTCATTGCTGTAATTAAAATGCAAAGAACACAGTTGATGGACAGAATGTAGAACAATGTCATACATTCACCCCAGTACAAGGATCTTGGCCTAAATCCATCGTTTTTTTGCACTCCACACCACCCTGGGTTAGACACTGGCTATATGCAAATCAGCTCTGACCCTGTGCCTCATGGGAACAGTCCAGTCCGAACTACCAAGCCATGTCTTTCCCAGACCGGAATCAAGCATCCAAGGACCGGTTTCTGGCTATCAGCCTTCATCAGCCTGGATAGCTTGACTCCAGTGGTGTGGAGGGCCTGGGACTCACATCTGAGCATACCGAGCCCACTCGGGGTGAAAATTGCAAAAAACACAGTTGATGGACAGAATGTAGAACAATGTCATACATTCACCCCAGTACAAGGATCTGGGCCTAAATCCATCGTTTTTTTGCACTCCACACCACCCTGGGTTAGACACTGGCTATATGCAAATCAGCTCTGACCCTGTGCCTCATGGGAACAGTCCAGTCCGAACTACCAAGCCATGTCTTTCCCAGACCGGAATCAAGCATCCAAGGACCGGTTTCTGGCTATCAGCCTTCATCAGCCTGGATAGCTTGACTCCAGTGGTGTGGAGGGCCTGAGACTCACGTCTGAGCATACCCAGCCCACTCGGGGTGAAAATTGCAAAAAACGCAGTTGATGGACAGAATGTAGAACAATGTCATACATTCACCCCAGTACAAGGATCTGGGCCTAAATCCATCGTTTTTTTGCACTCCACACCACCCTGGGTTAGACACTGGCTATATGCAAATCAACTCTGACCCTGTGCCTCATGGGAACAGTCCAGTCCGAACTACCAAGCCATGTCTTTCCCAGACCGGAATCAAGCATCCAAGGACCGGTTTCTGGCTATCAGCCTTCATCAGCCTGGATAGCTTGACTCCAGTGGTGTGGAGGGCCTGGGACTCACGTCTGAGCATACCCAGCCCACTCGGGGTGAAAATTACAAAAAACACAGTTGATGGACAGAATGTAGAACAATGTCATACATTCACCCCAGTACAAGGATCTGGGCCTAAATCCATCGTTTTTTTGCACTCCACACCACCCTGGGTTAGACACTGGCTATATGCAAATCAGCTCTGACCCTGTGCCTCATGGGAACAGTCCAGTCCGAACTACCAAGCCATGTTTTTCCCAGACCGGAATCAAGCATCCAAGGACCGGTTTCTGGCTATCAGCCTTCATCAGCCTGGATAGCTTGACTCCAGTGATGTGGAGGGCCTGGGACTCACGTCTGAGCATACCCAGCCCACTCGGGGTGAAAATTGCAAAAAACACAGTTGATGGACAGAATGTAGAACAATGTCATACATTCACCCCAGTACAAGGATCTGGGCCTAAATCCATCGTTTTTTTGCACTCCACACCACCCTGGGTTAGACACTGGCTATATGCAAATCAGCTCTGACCCTGTGCCTCATGGGAACAGTCCAGTCCGAACTACCAAGCCATGTCTTTCCCAGACCGGAATCAAGCATCCAAGGACCGGTTTCTGGCTATCAGCCTTCATCAGCCTGGATAGCTTGACTCCAGTGGTGTGGAGGGCCTGGGACTCACGTCTGAGCATACCCAGCCCACTCGGGGTGAAAATTGCAAAAAACACAGTTGATGGACAGAATGTAGAACAATGTCATACATTCACCCCAGTACAAGGATCTGGGCCTAAATCCATCGTTTTTTTGCACTCCACACCACCCTGGGTTAGACACTGGCTATATGCAAATCAGCTCTGACCCTGTGCCTCATGGGAACAGTCCAGTCCGAACTACCAAGCCATGTCTTTCCCAGACCGGAATAAAGCATCCAAGGACCGGTTTCTGGCTATCAGCCTTCATAAGCCTGGATAGCTTGACTCCAGTGGTGTGGAGGGCCTGGGACTCACGTCTGAGCATACCCAGCCCACTCGGGGTGAAAATTGCAAAAAACACAGTTGATGGACAGAATGTAGAACAATGTCATACATTCACCCCAGTACAAGGATCTGGGCCTAAATCCATCGTTTTTTTGCACTCCACACCACCTTGGGTTAGACACTGGCTATATGCAAATCAGCTCTGACCCTGTGCCTCATGGGAACAGTCCAGTCCGAACTACCAAGCCATGTCTTTCCCAGACCGGAATCAAGCATCCAAGGACCGGTTTCTGGCTATCAGCCTTCATCAGCCTGGATAGCTTGACTCCAGTGGTGTGGAGGGCCTGGAACTCACGTCTGAGCATACCCAGCCCACTCGGGGTGAAAATTGCAAAAAACACAGTTGATGGACAGAATGTAGAACAATGTCATACATTCACCCCAGTACAAGGATCTGGGTCTAAATCCATCGTTTTTTTTCACTCCACACCATCCTGGGTTAGACACTGGCTATATGCAAATCAGCTCTGACCCTGTGCCTCATGGGAACAGTCCAGTCCGAACTACCAAGCCATGTCTTTCCCAGACCGGAATCAAGCATCCAAGGACCGGTTTCTGGCTATCAGCCTTCATCAGCCTGGATAGCTTGACTCCAGTGGTGTGGAGGGCCTGGGACTCACGTCTGAGCATACCCAGCCCACTCGGGGTGAAAATTGCAAAAAACACAGTTGATGGACAGAATGTAGAACAATGTCATACATTCACCCCAGTACAAGGATCTGGGCCTAAATCCATCGTTTTTTTGCACTCCACACCACCCTGGGTTAGACACTGGCTATATGCAAATCAGCTCTGACCCTGTGCCTCATGGGAACAGTCCAGTCCGAACTACCAAGCCATGTCTTTCCCAGACCGGAATCAAGCATCCAAGGACCGGTTTCTGGCTATCAGCCTTCATCAGCCTGGATAGCTTGACTCCAGTGGTGTGGAGGGCCTGGGACTCACGTCTGAGCATACCCAGCCCACTCGGGGTGAAAATTGCAAAAAACACAGTTGATGGACAGAATGTAGAACAATGTCATACATTCACCCCAGTACAAGGATCTGGGCCTAAATCCATCGTTTTTTTGCACTCCACACCACCCTGGGTTAGACACTGGCTATATGCAAATCAACTCTGACCCTGTGCCTCATGGGAACAGTCCAGTCCGAACTACCAAGCCATGTCTTTCCCAGACCGGAATCAAGCATCCAAGGACCGGTTTCTGGCTATCAGCCTTCATCAGCCTGGATAGCTTGACTCCAGTGGTGTGGAGGGCCTAGGACTCACGTCTGAGCATACCCAGCCCACTCGGGGTGAAAATTGCAAAAAACACAGTTGATGGACAGAATGTAGAACAATGTCATACATTCACCCCAGTACAAGGATCTGGGCCTAAATCCATCGTTTTTTTGCACTCCACACCACCTTGGGTTAGACACTGGCTATATGCAAATCAGCTCTGACCCTGTGCCTCATGGGAACAGTCCAGTCCGAACTACCAAGCCATGTCTTTCCCAGACCGGAATCAAGCATCCAAGGACCGGTTTCTGGCTATCAGCCTTCATCAGCCTGGATAGCTTGACTCCAGTGGTGTGGAGGGCCTGGAACTCACGTCTGAGCATACCCAGCCCACTCGGGGTGAAAATTGCAAAAAACACAGTTGATGGACAGAATGTAGAACAATGTCATACATTCACCCCAGTACAAGGATCTGGGTCTAAATCCATCGTTTTTTTTCACTCCACACCATCCTGGGTTAGACACTGGCTATATGCAAATCAGCTCTGACCCTGTGCCTCATGGGAACAGTCCAGTCCGAACTACCAAGCCATGTCTTTCCCAGACCGGAATCAAGCATCCAAGGACCGGTTTCTGGCTATCAGCCTTCATCAGCCTGGATAGCTTGACTCCAGTGGTGTGGAGGGCCTGGGACTCACGTCTGAGCATACCCAGCCCACTCAGGGTGAAAATTGCAAAAAACACAGTTGATGGACAGAATGTAGAACAATGTCATACATTCACCCCAGTACAAGGATCTGGGCCTAAATCCATCGTTTTTTTGCACTCCACACCACCCTGGGTTAGACACTGGCTATATGCAAATCAGCTCTGACCCTGTGCCTCATGGGAACAGTCCAGTCCGAACTACCAATACATGTCTTTCCCAGACCGGAATCAAGCATCCAAGGACCGGTTTCTGGCTATCAGCCTTCATCAGCCTGGATAGCTTGACTCCAGTGGTGTGGAGGGCCTGGGACTCACGTCTGAGCATACCCAGCCCACTCGGGGTGAAAATTGCAAAAAACACAGTTGATGGACAGAATGTAGAACAATGTCATACATTCACCCCAGTACAAGGATCTGGGCCTAAATCCATCGTTTTTTTGCACTCCACACCACCCTGGGTTAGACACTGGCTATATGCAAATCAGCTCTGACCCTGTGCCTCATGGGAACAGTCCAGTCCGAACTACCAAGCCATGTCTTTCCCAGACCGGAATCAAGCATCCAAGGACCGGTTTCTGGCTATCAGCCTTCATCAGCCTGGATAGCTTGACTCCAGTGGTGTGGAGGGCCTGGGACTCACGTCTGAGCATACCCAGCCCACTCGGGGTGAAAATTGCAAAAAACACAGTTGATGGACAGAATGTAGAACAATGTCATACATTCACCCCAGTACAAGGATCTGGGCCTAAATCCATCGTTTTTTTGCACTCCACACCACCCTGGGTTAGACACTGGCTATATGCAAATCAACTCTGACCCTGTGCCTCATGGGAACAGTCCAGTCCGAACTACCAAGCCATGTCTTTCCCAGACCGGAATCAAGCATCCAAGGACCGGTTTCTGGCTATCAGCCTTCATCAGCCTGGATAGCTTGACTCCAGTGGTGTGGAGTGCCTGGGACTCACGTCTGAGCATACCCAGCCCACTCGGGGTGAAAATTGCAAAAAACACAGTTGATGGACAGAATGTAGAACAATGTCATACATTCACCCCAGTACAAGGATCTGGGCCTAAATCCATCGTTTTTTTGCACTCCTCTCCTGTCTTGCATGTCTCGCCTATTGCTGAAAATGTACCTTCATGAGGAAAAATAATCCTCATTGGAAATATAACTTTGATTTCTTTAAGAATGTCAACATACTTGCATCTTGTTTTTGCTTGTGCTTGCTTTTTACACTCAGGGCCCTAGACTTTCGTCGTCGACATTCAGCATTGAATCAAACTTGCCTTCTAATGCCACTTTTAGCATTTGGCATGATTTTGCTTCAGTTGGCAAGACTTCATTTATCACTTCTTTCACTGCATCACCCACCAGGTTCTTTATTTAAGTATTTAATGATCTTCCTATTATATTCTTCTACTAGCACATCTATGAAATCCACCTCATGCCAATGTTCTGTTTCTTCACTGTTTCAAAAGGTGGTGGTGGTTTCAGGAATGTGGCTGCTGTATATTTTGCACTCCATTCTTCTGGCATTGTGTTGGCATGTGCCGACTGGGTGACAGCGATGGAGGACAGCACCCTTCACCTGCAACTTTGGCGAAAACAACCTGTGTGTTTGTGCGTCGGTCTCCACATCTGCATGGAGATGGTAAAGTGATTCACTCGCTTATGTCGGTAAGTAAGTTGGTGCTTTTGTACTTGGTTATCACTGCCTTTAGTGTTTACTTTGCATGGATGATTGCTCTGTGTTATGGAGCACCACCATATCTCTTCTTTCAGGTTTATGTAGAAAAGGACGGTGCACCGAAAAGCAGAGTACAAAGGAGCTTCAAATGAGTCCAAAATTCTTTATTCTTTTCAATCTTTTTTAAAAAGTCAGCCAATGCGTTTTGTTAGTTTGAACTTCATCAGGGCAATTTTATCACTTGTAGGTCCAAAAGTGATTCTAAAGAATCTGGTCCAAATTGCGCCTTATTCCCTTCAACACATATATTGTCGCGTGGTGATGAGAGAAATAATCATTAGGTCTTAGTCGATATTATGAAAGGCCAAAGTCTCAGGAGAAATATCTTAAGATCCGAGTCGCAATGACACAGGTAATTCGATTCCAAAAGGCAACCAGTAGGTAAGTGAATCCAATTGAGCCGATGGAATAGGGGTAGATAACCCACAGTACTGAGTCTCTTTATCAATTCCTCGCCATTACTCACATGTGGCAATAAGTTAAATGTCCCAAGTTCGCATTCATATGTCCTGAATATACAAGCAGCATCAATAACTGCGAGAAGTGGTGAAAGAGCGACCGACCCGTGTAGCAGCCGCCCGCCCTTAATATCATATGCAGGTCTTCCTATCGACAGGCCTTTCATAATATCGACTACGGCCTAATGAATATTTCTCTCATCACCACGTGACAATATATGTGTTGAAGGAAATAAGGCGCAATTTGGACCACATTCTTTAGAAGCACCTTTGGACCTACAAGTGATAAAAGAGCCCTCACGAAGTTCAAATAAACGAAATGCGTTGGCTGACTTTTTAAAAAAGATTGAAAAGAATAAAGAATTTTGGACTAATTTGACGTTCTTTTGTACTCTGCTTTTTGCTGCACCGTCCTTTTCTACATAAACTTGGGGATCTGCCTCGCAGTGGAGCACTTGTGCGGTGAGCTCCGGACGTGCTTTGCACAATTTATGAACTTATATCTTTACTTTGAAATTGAGGTGCTTAACCATGGTCAGCCGCACAGTTCTGTTTTAACTATATCTCTTCTTTCAGCCTTTCCAGCAGATTCTGGTGGGCTTTTCTAATGTGCTCCTCTGTGAGGCCTTCAACTTCTAGGACTCTGTGGGGGCTAGAGCGGGACTTCGACTCCATATACGTCGACCTCAGACTGCTTTGCAGTGATTTGTTGTGTAGGTGACATGCACAAGCAATTTGCTGTTCAGTTGAAAACTCTCAGGGAGAGCAGTCTTTTTCCTTTGGGGCATTTACCTGCTACTCATTGCCACTTGTAGCATCCTTCCCAGCCCAGGAGCATGTAAATGAAGTACACCACTCACGGAGCTGTCTAACAGACATCTTTATTCTTTAGCATATAATCACATACTGAATGCATTGCTTCATGACTGTAATAACCACACCTTAACACCTCCTAACAGCATGTGTAATTCCTCCTTAAAGTCTACTTGGAACTGCTAGGGTTCTAGCGCTCATTAGCTTAAAGACAGTACACACTGAAATCCTGTCACTGATTGCTTGCAAGCATTGATCCCTCACACACATGCTATCCTAAAGTATCTACTTACCCACTCTCACTGTTAATTGTTACTACACAAATTCAATTCTCTTCCCTTTTGAAATGAGTGATGTTATTATAACCTTTTAGATGTGTGATGAGCGTTGTGTTGTGATCACAATTGTACAGACAGAACCTATGTCACTTTGACACCAGCATTAACAGATACACACAAGGAACATCAAAACACATTTTGGTCAGGGTTAAAATTATGTCATGAAAAAAAGAACTATGGTAGCAATATTAAAAGTGGCTTGAAATAGAATTTGCAGCCCTGCTTATTATCTGCTTGCCTCCCAGGAGTTGGTAATTAAATGAACTGTTTAAAGAAAGAAAAATCCCTATGTAAGATTGAAGAAAATGTATGTCCTGACAGATGTTTTATTCGGTGCAGCTCATAGCCTTGAGAGAGATCGTCAATGGGCCTCTGAATATCATTGCCCTTTTGGGTTACAAAATCATAGGATAATGGGTGACTTGTACCTGTATTACAACCAGGGTCTGGTATCTTAGCAGTCTTAGAAAACCCTCCTTCAAGTACAGGAGTGGTGGAGTTGTATATCTTGTTTATCCGCTTTTTGTGTAACATGAAAGAATCCTCATTGGGTCTTCTTTTACCAAATATGCTTTCCGCCACCCGGAGGTAGACCAACTGGTGACAACAGTAGTGACCAGAAATGGAGTGAGTATTAGTGCAGTGAATATTAAAATTACCTGCATCTCAGAAACAAGGGAGTTTTATTCAGTTGGAGATGGGGCAAGGCTAAAATCAAGGCCGGTGCATGCATAGAAAAGCTATTATTCTATGGCACCTGTTAGTCCATGTGTGTGGTCAACATGTTTCAGCCGTAGTTTCGCCCGTAAGGGTCTGGGGGATTTCGTCAGGACCAGTACAAAACAGTTTGCCTATTGTGCAATGTGCATAGGGTAGGTAAGTCACTTACCCCTCTTGTCAAATGTTACAGGTCAATAGTACCTGTAACTTATTTTTCCTTTGTTGGGTTTCCTCGGGAGACCGAGGGGCATATAAACCTACATAGGGTGTCGGGTTACAAGACTTGTGCTCGCTCCGTTCACGGTGCCCAGTGACATGCACCAACTACAGTGCTCTGCCAGGTGATATCTTACCAGATTGCCTTGAGCTTATTGGCTCACTTGGTCTCTGGTTCCCTATAAACATAACACATGTGTTGTGCACCCCGTGCTTATAGTGTTCACTTCCTTCTGAATAAAGCTGAGAGAATCTCAGCATCCATTTGCACCTAATGGTGGGTGAAGAAACAGTAGGATGGAGTTTGGCGTTGGTCCATCCTCTATAGGGATAAGGGATTGCTGAATTTTAACTTTAGCTTCATTCACTTCTGGGTATGGGTGACTGGCATAATATTGTGCACTGTGTGGCACATAAATACACTGTGCAGACTTTGAAAAAAGGTGAAGCATAGAGTTGCACAACAGTTCTGTTTCATTGACATGTCACTAGGGATGCCATGCACTCATGTAAACATGCAACATCTCAAATATTCACATCACAACATAGTTGTATGCATTTATTTATTCTTTAATTAATTAAACAGTTTTATACAGCGTTGAGCACCGAATGGTATTGGAGCACTTTCCATAGATCCACAATGAAGCATGGGAGTATTGAACACAACCTAGAAAAAGACAAGAGTAACTTGTCAACAACCGCAATAGTCAGCTATAGTAAGAGCTATAAACAGCAGAGCGAGAAGGGAGAATCAGGCAGGACAACCAGAAGGAAAAGCAGGATTGGATTGTACATTTTTTTAAGTCCCACAAATGATGCTGAAGAGATGTGTTTTAACATCCTTGAGGAGGACAGCAGGGTGGGTTTAATTTTTTAAGTTTGCTGGTAGTGTTTACCACCAAAGAAAAGCAGCCCCTGAGAAGGATTCAAACTGGATGTGGGAGTTTTGAAGTAAGTTGTTTCAAGTAGAAGATTAATATTGCTTCTTGATACTGAAACCACTCAACTATATAAGCAGAGTGGTCAGATATGGCAGGGAGTTGACATAGACATCCTTATTGGCCGGCCTGCCCAGAGTGAACTATATTCTAGCCTCAACGGGAATCCAGTGTAACTCAGCTATCACTAAATAAGATAGGAGTAGGCAATCATTTATAACCTTTGTGCTTTTGACAGCCAAATAATCTGTTGTTCTCTGATCAAGATAAAGCACAGTCTAAATGATGTGGTAACATCATGGCTAATGAAGCTTGGAACCCAAGATGGAATCTAGACTTCTGCCAACACGTGAGGTAGGGGTGCAGAGGCAAGTTGACAGCATTGAAGCTTTGAAAGAAAGTAGTTGATGACACTTGGACAATCCAGAGGTGTGCTCTGTAGTCTAGATGCAAGGAAGGAAACGTCTGACATCAGGCTGACGATGCTTGTAATCCATGATGGAATCTGAAAGTCAGCCACCTCAAGAGGTAAGGGTGCACATACTAGTTTAAGGTGACAGCACTATGAAAGGATGTTTCAAAAGACAAGGGAACCCGCAAGGTAGGGAGGACCCTGGGTTAGCTTATTATTGGGAACAGTGGATCCTTCAATAAATTATACTAACGAACAATAAATATGGACCAGAATCAGTACTATATTGGTTCACTTATGTCCAGCCAGACATTGTTTGATTTAATAGATACAAAAATTCTGTACTAAAGTTCAAGACAGAGCATCATAGAGTGGGACACAATCCTGTATCCTTCAAGGTTCACAACAAAAAGACAATACCAATTACACAAAACATTTTCAGGCACGAAAAAGAGCTTATCGCCAATACATTGATCGTGAGGGCAAGCTTTGTAGAGAAGTAGACAATAATGCACAAGTTTTAACCAATGTGTTTAACATGCATTCTGTATAAAGGAGTCAACGACGTTTCGATCTATACCGAGGTAGATAGATCATCATCAGGACGGTAATTTACACATGCCTGAAAATTAACACTGCCTGGCAGACGAGTGCGAGGGCTAAACCTCCCAAGGTTAGGGAAGTCCGACGAATATGCTGCTTGAATAGGGCTCAATCAGAACCCAAGATCAAAAAATTGGAGAGCGATAGATTTCCGATGAAATTGTCATGATAGCGGTCATCGGACAGGTTGGAGGTGCTCCGAGCCGGCCACGAGGGTACCCTGATAGAGGAGCGTGAATGCTGCTGCCCGGATCGGCAGATTAGGGAGCGGTTAAGCTGCTGCCAGGACCTCCTACCCGTCCGACGACCGCTGTCGAATAACTGTAATCTTTATGAATTAGAGACTGCTGAGTTATTAACTGTTAGATCATCTGTGCAAAAAACATTAGTTTCAGCGAGCATGCAAGGTTTTTTAAATACAGGTAATGAAATTTGATAAACAGTGTTTACATAACTCAATTGAGGGGATGTTTATCGAAACTGCCTCTAAGCAGGATGTAGTAATTGTATTTTGACACTATCCAATTAAATATGGAGAACAAACTATGGATTTACTTTCAGTAAATATAAATGTGACTCTATTGTACAAACTCTGTAGAGGTTATATCTGTGCTTTCATTGTTTGTGAGGTAGCTATGCTCACTCTTTTGAGTTTCTAATGAATCTGTATGCTGTAAATTGTGAACTATTACTTTACTACTTTCTGTCTTGTTACTAAAGCCATGTCTTATGTGTATTTTTAACAGCCCTGAAGATGTTGGGACAAAACACGTCGGCTGTATTTTTTAACCTATGGTATGTGAAGAAGATTTACAAAGAAGAGAAAGAGGATACAGATTCAATATATGAAAAACAATGCTCTTGTTGTTTCTTTTAACCTCAAGAAGTGTTTGATTGTTCTTTTATAAGTGTGTTCTGGGAGAGACAAGACACTAGTGTCCTGCGGAACTGTATACACATATACAAATTGTGCTCCTCTAATCTTTTATTTAAAAAATAGAGTATCTTTTAATAAACTATTTGACATCAAAACAACAAAATCCAATCAATGAATGTTCAAAGTTTAAGATATAAACAAGAGCCTAAAGGATCAAAGTGCCAACCGCGGACATCTAGTCGCATGAGACCAGCTCAGAGTCAAAAGATATGGTGGACCACAATGGAGCACAAGTCAGATACAGAAACTGGATTGTACCCGGTTGGCAATAACCTTTGGACTTAAATGAAATTAGAAAAAAAAGTCTCTGAGAAGATTGAAGTTTAGTGGGGCAAGGCTGAAGGTGGTATTCGAGGAGAAGAGGTCCTCGCCAGGGTGCCGTAGACTAGTTGCAGTGAAGATTTCAACATTCAGATTTGGTCTGTTTTCTGAAAGTCAAAAATCTCCAGTGAGGTGAGGCTGGAGTCTGTAGCACGCAAGGGCTACATGATGCCAAATAACTCTTCGGTGAAGGACCGCTGAGCAGTATTTGCTACTGCATTGAAGAAAATCGTGGCAGCTAGCATAAAGTCAGGTTGACCGGCGATGCACCTTGGGTGGATAGATGAGCAGGTTCATTCCCGGTCTTCTCTCGGTTCTCGGAACAGTGTTTAGCCCAAAAATTTCTAAGTCCCAAGTTTTGGATGTTGGCTGTCTTGGCACCTTTAGCACCACTTCCAAAGGTCCAGCAATTGAGAGGCACCCCTTGGAGGTTTGGGACTCACTCAGACTGGGTCAAGGTAGAGGTTCAAGATGGTTGGAGCCTTTTCTGTCTCTGAGGTTCTGATAAAGCCAGCCAACTAGCCCATGGAGTCCCTCTGGTAGTCTGGGTCACTCTGGTAGTCCTGGGTTCATATAGTGGAACAGGGTTCAAGCTGAAGGGCAGGCCTCTTAGGATTCATGGCAGGATTCAGGCAGTCAGCAAAGCAGGCCTTCCAGGCACAGCAACGCATGCCCCAGCAGCAGGCAGTCCTACGAGAGTCTACCTTGGGTCCAGAAAGTGAACTTAAGCATGAGTCTGAGGGTCCTATTTTTATACCTGGTGCCTTCTTCGAAGTAGGAGACGTTTCTGGAGAATTACCTTTGAAGTCCATGGAGTTTCTTGAATCCCCATGTCCTGGCTCCAAAGTGACTACAGGCACAATGCACTGGTGACAAGTCCTTTGTGTGAAGGGAGGGCACAGCCTATTGATTTGCAAGTGGGGCTGTGCCCTGCTTCACCACCCCCTATTCTGTCAGTAATAGACCATCCAGGTACACCTACTCCCTATATTGTGTTGCTGCCGGGGAGTTATAGTCAAAGTCCAACTGCAACTACAACCAGTCATATGACCCAGGAAAAGGCTGCTGGAACCAAATAGGTAAGGCAGGAAAATATCGACTTTCTAAAAGTGGCGTTTTAAAAATTGTAGCTTAAAATCTGACTTTACAATTAAAGAGGATTTTAAATTACAGTTTCTCAGATGCCAAACATGGAATCTTTAGCTGTTTCCAATAAAAAAAGTATCACTTCTTAAATGTTATCCTATGGGAGAGGTAGGCCTCACAGTAGTGAAAATTATGTTTTTCACTTCCAGGACATGTAAAATGTAAATGTACATGTCCAACCTTTAAATGACAATGCACCTTGCCCTATGGACTAGCTGGGGCCTCCTTTAGGGATGACTTATATGTAATAAAAGGGAGTTTAAGGCTAGGCAAGGGTTTTTTTATCAAGAGGAATTAGCAGTTTAACATTGCATTTAGGCTGCAATGACAGTCCTAAAATATATTTTAAGGGGCATATTGAGTGTATTGCACAATGAGTGCTGGAGGATCACTAGTAGAATTTAAATAACAGTCCCTGAGTATATGGTATACCACTTTTCTAAGGCGTTATAAGCAAATTAAATATGCCAATCAGGTGGAAGACAATTTTACATTTTTTAGGGAGTGAGCACACGCACGTTAGCACTGGTTAGCAGTGGCAAGGTGCATAGAGTCCTTAAGCCAACAAATCAAATTCTGAAAAATAGCAGGATGAAGGAAAAAGTTTGCGGGAAGACCACTATTAGGCTGACAGGGCTAACAACTGTCATCAGTGTGTCTAATAACAAGAGCCTGCTTTTTTGTCCATTTAATTATGTAAGTAGTTAACTACTAATGTCCCAGATTAGCAAAAAAATAAGTACTAAACAGGGGAGACTTGATGGTTAGTACTTAAACTTAACAATGAGTTATATTCAAAATAAGGTTTTTGTAGTTTAAACTCATATCATTATTGTTTGAAGAAATAATCTTAAATTTAGCAATTTATTTTTCTGAATGTGAGACAAAAGAATCAAGGTAATTTGCAGAATTTCAGCGTTTGCGACCGATAAATAGCCATGTACAATGTAGGTAATGCCAAACGCTACAAAATAAGGAATCGCTAAAAATAAGGGAAACCATTTAGCGATTCCTTAATTTGCGATTAGTACACACCGAATCCCTAAATAGTGAATCGCAAAATAAGAAATCCTTAAAATAATTCGAAAATCAATGTACAAAAAATCGCTATTACCGATTTTTCAAATATTCGTTATTTATGAGTCGCAAATTACCACTGACTCAAAGCAGGTGGTAATCAGGTGCAATGCATTTAAGCAGACCCAAAATGCAACAGTGTGAACACAATTACGGCCCTCTACGTCATTGCAAGGCGGCTTCGGATGCAAGCAGCAGGACTGAGGACCTGGAGATGGGAGGAACATGTGTACAGACTGCGCATTACATTATTCCAACTGACTGAGGCTGAAAACCATGAGAGGTACAGGCTTCACCCTCAAACCATCCTAGACTGATACAGGACCTGCACCCACTCCTGGAGCATCAGACACCAAGGGTGCATGCTATACCACCACATGTCCAGGTGCTTTGTAGCCCGCACCTACTTGCATCAGGTAGTTACCAGCGGTAATTGCTAGGGCAGGTGGTGTGTCACAGAGTTGCCTGTCCCGTTTTGTCAACACTTTCCTGGATGCCATGATGCAAAGAATGCACCACTACATACGGTTCCCTAGCACACAGGCGGACCTGCATAAAACCAAGATGATTTTTATCAAAAGGCACAGTTCCCACATGTAATAGGGTGCATTGATGGGACACACATACCAATCTGCTTACCTGCAGCTACTGAGTACATATATCGGAACCGCAAATGTACACATTCTATCAACGTGCAGGTAATTTGTGATGCGCGGACCACTTCATCACTGACATCGTAGCCAAATTTCCAGGGAGCACCCATGACTCCTACATATTCAGGAACAGTGGGATCTACACATGTCTGGCTGGGGCGAATTCGGGGAAGGATACCTGCTAGGTAAATCAATGTGACACACTCTGATGTATACCTTGGATGAATGTGTTGGTGACTATTATTAACTACTCTTCCTTCCTTGCTCAGCTGATAGCGCATATGCTGTGCAGGCATTTATCCTGACTCAATATCTCACCACATCTTCCCCTAGCGAGAGGAGATTCAATGTGGCACATAGATCTACGTGCAATGTTGTGGAGTGCACATTTGGTCTCTTAAAAAGCAGGTCCCGCTGCCTCCACAAAAGTGGAGGTGCACGGCAGAACCGCCCTATCATCGGCTGTAAAATTATAGAAACAAGTGCCATGCTGCATAACCTTGCCACAAAGAAAGGAACAGCAGTGGAACTAACTGACTCATAGGATGAGGGTGAGGGTTGTCCACAGCCAGACCGCAGCGCAGCAGGTGTGGCAGCAGCACCAGATGAGAGACACAGACAGGCTGAGATCACACGCAACTATTTCTGAGTAAGTAATGAGACAAAGCCAGTAATTGTAATTGCATGACAGTGTTTTATTAACCTTAACTCAGGCAATAGCACAGTACACCGCCACACCATGAAGGCCTCAACATGCCATGCCAATTTTCACTACACATTCAAAAGGTGAAATGGGTTACATCACCCATCTCACAATGCCAGGTGATGGCTGCCATTTTTTACGTCCATGCGCAGCACTGCCGCATTCTCTAGGTATACTGTCCTCCCTTGCGATCTGTCCTGTGGCAGCTCTGTGCCTTTCATTGCGCCTCCTGGACTCAGTTATCAGAGGTGTGATGCTGCTGTGGCTAGTTGCCTCCTCACTTCCCCCAATCCCCTGCACCTGTTGCGGCTATTTGGGTGGTCTGGAGTGCTCCCAGAGCACTGGTAACTGTGACCAGCCCCCTTGCAATGTCACGGCTGCAGTGGGCCATCTCTTCCTGCATGGGCACCAAGAGCCTGCAGAGAACAGAGGTGGCAGTGGAGAGGCGGTTCACCTCCTTAGTGTAGCCATCCAATTTCTGACGATCCCTGCACCTCGCCATACGATCTTCATCCAGTTTGCTGCACAGCAGCCTCAGAGCCTCTGACATGTCCTGCATGCCTTCTGCCACAGTGTTGTTCATGCTGTTTATGCCTCCTTAATTTCCAGCATGTGTTTGTTCATGTACACCATCTGGTGTTGAACTGATCTAATGGCTTTTTTCCCTCCAGACTGGTGAATACGCTGGACTCCTCGCCCTGTGCAACAGGACTGGCTGCCCTCGATCTGCGGTGTCTTACACCTGTGTGGGCGCGCTCGGTGGGGGACGGTGTCCCTGCACTGTTCTCATCCTCTGCCAGTGTGGAATGTTGGCCTCCCATGCTCTCCTCCTCCGACCCCTCCATCTCCTGGAGGCTGGCCACTGTATGCCCTTGGCTCTCGGTGGTGGTGGCAGTGATGATGGTGGTGGTGGTGATGGGGGTGGTGATAGTGGTGTGTGTTCAGCAGGTGACAAAACCTCCTCATCCTGTGTGTTGGCTCTTCTGGGTGCCTTTCCTGTGTCCCCTTCAGCAGCCTTGCGCGCTGCCTCGCCTGTGAAGACAGAATGTACATTTACTCACTTGTCTGGAGGCATTGGCGTAATAATAAATTTCATGACTGCCATTCAAACTGACTGTCCTCAACTTGCTAATTACTGATGTGTGTCACATGCCTTTGGGTTCAGTGGACTGACTGTTATGATATGTGTTACTACTGACTACATCTCCCATAATGCATTGGTGTTTTTTTGGAAAAAAACATGTACTGGAGTGGGAATCATACTGGCTCATTGTGGATTGTGGATTGGGGTTAAGGAGTGGGGGGACCAGCATATTGTGCCTGCATCTTACCTTGCCTGTTGCCAGCTCTGGCTGAGCTATCTGCAACTACAGTTCCACTCACGCTCTGTGGCTGGAGGGTGGACTCCACCAATAAATCCAGGCAGTTGGTACAGACGCTGTAGATGTCTCACCACCTATCTGCGTGGCTTTCTTGAGCCTTTCAGCCACCCTCTCTTTGGCACGTTTTCTGAGGTCATACCAGCGCTACTTTAGTTCATCTATTAAGCGCTATGTTACGCCAATTGAATTTCTCCTCTCCTGGATCACCAGCCATATTTTCCTCTTTTGGGATTCCGGTACGTGCAGGGAATGTTTGCCGAAGAGCTTGTTGTGGTCCTTTGCCACCTCCTCTATCAGCACCTCCAGCTCACCTTTGCTGAATTTGTGCTTTCTTTTTCACTCTCCTACCTCCTTTTCCTTCTCCTGGTTGTCCATTGTTGGTTTGGTGTGTCTGCAAGATGTTTGCAAAGCAGCTCCTGTGTTGTAAGGTCTGCTCCCTGCCTCTCGCACACCTTCAGTCACAGTGTAGCAGCAGGCTACAGGCCACTTTCTGCTTGTGATGTCATCAGAATGCACCGGAATGGCAGTTTAAATGGTTAGCGATTTCTTAAAATACCGATTCGGTAATACATAATCGCTATTTGCTAATCGGTAAATCGGAATTTTTTTAACGAATAATTACCTATATTGGACTTTGCGAGTTCATAATAGCGATTCGGTAAACATCGCTATTAAGAACTTGCAAATTGAGTTTTACCTACATATGGCCCTAAATTACTTATTTTCATGTACCGTTATAGAAATACTCATGCCTCTTGATTATGCCCCTTAAAATATTACAATGTATCATATCAAATGAGTCTTTGACATGGTTATAGAATAAATAATCACTAATAGCATATACAAATCAGTTTGTATTCATTCAAAACAATAAGAATCAATTCCCTATCATGTCATAGTAATGAAAAAAATCAGCTAATGTTAGTAATATAGAAATATATCAAATGACTTGTATTCAGAGAAGAAAGCAAATATTATATTCAACAGGATAAGGTTTACATTAGAGATTAAAAATGAATGTGTTATTTGTGGGATAAATGAGTTTTAAATGGTTCCTAATATTTTGTTGTTTTGAAAAAAGTGTTTAAATAAAGCAAAAGGATTGTGTATTTTTACATTTAACTGAAAATAGCCTCCTAGCTAGTAATGCATCAAGAATTAGAATGAAAACCTCACCCTATATAGGAGGCACATTTTCAATATCTGAGAATGTATTACCGTCTAAAAAGCACATTGTATGACCATATATGTTAATGAAATGAAGAACAAAACTGTCTAATTGACCTTGAGAATGAACAGATCTTCTCTTAGGATCATTATAGTTATTTCAAAATTGAAGCTGAAGTTTATGTGAGAAGAGTATAGAGTATAGCACCAAAAGGTTCCTACCTTATGGCGAACAGTTAAAACTGCCAATCCAGCCTCCTGGCCCAAGGACTTTTAGTCTTATTTAGGGATTGGCAGCTATCCTGCTGGAGTCATCAAGGTCATAACCTTCCCCACCCTGCCAGTTGGCCTCCCACCAAATGTAGTCATCTCTGACTATCCGAAGGAGATATCTGTGCCTTCAGAGCAGTGCCACCATGGTAGCTCCTCTGGAGGCACTATAACTTTGCTGTGTGTCCTTCATGCTTAATGCAGTTTTATGAGTTTCTTGGCTCAAATATAAATATGGGCTTTGTGTCTGGCCAGGTATTCAGTACATTTCTGTCTTTTAGCAGGATGTTGCTGTCCTTTAACATTCCGAGAAGTAGCGTTGAGATTACATTTGCCAGCAATATAAAAAGTTACAAGAAAATAATAACAAATGGTAAAGGAGCTGACCAGTAACCAATAATGTAAAAGGTAGCCCATACAACAGAGTCAAACAAGGCGGACACATTATGAATTCCATCCATAGCAGGAACCACGTAAAAAAGATGAGACGTACAGATGTACCCACCATGGAATGAATACAGTCGATCCCTGTTATTTAAATAGTGTAGAAAATTCTGGGGCTGTGGTAGGTGGGTTGAACTGGTTGAATACAGATAGTCAGAAGACCATCAGTTTAAGGAAAAATTATTCCCTTTTATTTCACACTTAAATCTAGGCTTTATAGGGAAGGAAGGGCATCGAGGTCCTTATAGCAGCGGCACCAGGTCTGAGCGTCACGGTGCACAGCCGCTAGGCTTTATACACAATTATATAAAAACATTCTAACTCATGTCTTTATTCCTTCTTTATCAGCAGGAGCTGGAGTTAGAAGTCTTATTTTACCCACGAGCCACTGTTATGGCCCTCCTTTGAGCCACTCCATGAATACATTCCTCGGAATGAAAAAGGTAAACACAAGTAAAAACTAAATCCTAAAAAACAAAAGTGGCTTGCCATTTCTTTTTGGCTACTTCTTAGTATATAGCTTCAATTTTCTGACTCTTCTCACTGTCGAACTTGAGCAACACAACATGTTCCAGACTTCCCTGCTGCTCTTAGTTCCTGGTCATTCTTGAAGACCCACTTTTTTTTACCCAATTCATTCTGCTCTACATCACTCATTCCTTTTCTGAAGGATTTATACAGCAAACAAACAGTGATCAAGTGAAACCACAACACAACTACGACACAAGAAAAATCCCATCCAAATTTAGAAAATAGAGTCAATTTAAATAAATTATTCAACACCAAAATGACAAATATCCAATCAGTAGAACCTGAGTTGTGAGTTTGTAAAGATTTTGGAAAAATAGTGCCAATAAACACTATGCGGCAACTTGGGATATTTGGTCATACTGGACTGGGTTAAAGTCAACTTTTAGGCCAACTGAGATGGAGAGCAGGTCGGAAACCGTCACCGGGTTATGTTTGCTAAAGTTTAACATTCTCAGAGTGTGTGCCAAGAATTTTGTTCGGGGTTGAGGGGTCCAGGAGGAGCAAAGAAAACGTTGCAGAAGGCTGCTGAAGTAATGTGAAGAGGAGGCAGGTGTCGTAGGCAGGTGTTGCTGGAGCACGATGTGAACTGGCCCATTCTCTGATGTGAAGGTACCCCATCCTGCACAAAAGCAATCCTGCCTGCAATAGAGGCACCCCTGCACCGTGGAGTAGGAGTACCTAGGTTCACAATAGGCTGCCAAAACGACAGAAAGGACAGGAATGCACTGAATTGCTTAAATATGGTGCCTTCCTGCCCTTTCACTTTGATTTAGGGAAACGCAGCAATGTGCCTTGCCGCGCTGCCCTTTGTCAAAATGATATAAATGAAGCCTTTGGAGTATTCACATAAAGGTATTTATAAATGTATTATTTGATAATAAACTTTTGACAGGTAGCATATCCGTGTACTTTATCTGAAACATTTACATTGCAGCTGATTCCTCACACACCCTAGTGTAACTAAGGACAGCATATATTATCATATTAACCATACCGTTTTTGTGAATGCGAATACATTCTGATACAGCACAATAATAATAGGAGTAGGAGTATTACATGAAATGCGCATTGTAATGATCTGGCTCGAGTAGCATTCGTAAATTCCCACATTATGCTCTGCTTCTTTTTAATGAAAATGCAAATGCGTTGAAAGAATATTGGCTTGGTCAGACTGAGCAGCGAAACATTTTTGAGAAGCATACTGCCTCCTATATTATGCTGCTCCCGTGTTTCACGATAACAAATCTATCCATGAGTATACATCTCTGCTATTTGGCTGCATCATTTCCTGTCTGTTTCAGCAATATTAATGATAATGACTTAGGAATAAATTACTATGTAATGCAGGTCGACCTCTGTCGCTCTGAGTAGTGCTGATTTAAGTTGGGAACATTCTTGCTTTTTCTTTGCTACTTTAATTTCTACCAACTGAGCAAATAATACATTAGGCTGTTAGATTGTTTCAAGCTAAGCAGTTTTTGTATCGCTTAAATGTAAAGGGAAACGTTTTCCACGTTTTTTTAGTATTAAAGAGAACTTAGTATTAAAGAGAACTTAGTCACTCAACATTTATTGGCCCAGAACTACACTCCCTCCATTTCATCAGGAGCTTACAACTTTTTCACTGCTGAATATATTTCTTCTACAATTCTTTTTTGTTATGATTTACGGTTTTGTAATTCTTGACTTCATGTAAATGCGCTCAAGATTTGTGTTCATTTAACAAAAATTCACAGTTTTACTAAACTTCGGCCAGCACTGTGCAGAGTGAAAATCTGCAGTAGCATTGCAATAATGTTAATATAAGCTCAGAAACATTGTAAAACAAGACATTGAGTTGTAGCAGGTCATTTGTTGCTGAAGTATACTCTACAGTACACATCTTCATACAATAACAACCGCTCAAGAAAAAGCTATGGAACATGTGCAATTACAAGTTACACTTCAGAATATTGATGTAGCTGGAATCTCATTTAAATTGTAGGGGTGCATCTTAATTCCGTGTAGAAGCGCACCCGCATATAATCTTGTGTTAGGAGATGTGAGGTGATAAACGTGTGAAATGTCCTAATATATTGTGATATGTTTTAGGTTACTGACAAGTAGCATAGAAAAATGTATGTAGGAAATGTATGTAACTAGCAGAAAACGTTGACATGAAGAACTTGCGCTGTGA
Source organism: Lissotriton helveticus (assembly GCF_964261635.1). Classification (NCBI taxonomy): domain Eukaryota; kingdom Metazoa; phylum Chordata; class Amphibia; order Caudata; family Salamandridae; genus Lissotriton; species Lissotriton helveticus. Next base: position 1,537,411,192 of record NC_136067.1, read on the forward strand.
AATTGACGGCACACATACGCTAAATGTGTTTAACAACCTTATTTCTATATATTGTAGATTTATTGATTCAAATGCCATAGAGTTATGTCAATCTGTAGAGCTTAAGTTATTCATTCTTATGTTAGCTAAATGTAGGCCTTAAAACTCTTGAATTAGAATTAATGATCTGAATTTCATGTGCACTGTAGAATCTGTTCTTCTCATGTTTGCATTGCAGGTGGGAAAAACGTGATACATTTCTTTAGGAGCTAGGAAAGGGGAGAAGAAGTTACAGTTACTCGGCTTGAAGGTGATAGAGGCGGACACGGATTCACATGAGAGAAGACCTGAGAACCAAAGACAAATGTTGCAAGATTGAGAGTGAAGAAGGATTCCTATGACTATTGTAAACTAAGATGTGCGCTGTGCATTGTGGGATCGCTACCTGTAGATAATTGGTGTTCAGAATTAGGGAAAGTAGCATACTTCTTCCTTGCCTTAAGAGGAAAAACATCTCAGAATGAGCTCTTTCTCCTGTGATAGTAGATTTATGCTGCTTGACACATTCAATGGTGGAGAGACATCTTAGGAAGACTCCACACACTGACACCTTTATATTTTCTATATTTAATAAAAAAGGGGGGAGGAAGAAGGAGCTGTAACCCATTCAGCTTCCTTGTTGCAATACAAAAATATCAAAGGAGGAATTTATCACTTGTACCTGAGTAACCAGGGTTCAATGTACTTTCCATCTTTGAATAAAAACTCACATTCACGTACACAGGCTTCATCATTGTGTTTCTTTTCTCGTATGCTTTCCTCCATCAGGAGGAAAAAACACTGGTTGTTACAGTAGTGATCAGTGATAAAAATGTGGAAGTGCTCAAGTGAGGTGAGTTAAAAAAGGAAAACCTCACATTACCTGAACTGTACCTTTATTTAGTTCGGAATGGAGGCAAGTAAAATCAGTGTTGTGCATGGAAAGACAGATTATATGCCCTCATGGGTCGGGGGCCTTCTTCAGGACCAAAAAATGCAGAGGCTGCCAGTTGTCACAGCATGGGTGAGTGCGACATTGGCTCACCTAATTAGATAAAGGTCACAAAGTACCTTTGAGTCCTTAATTACGGACTTCCTCGGGGTGCCGGCGGGCGTATTGCCATACTGGCTTGGATGTTCAGCGTGACTTGTGGTTGCTCTCCTTTTTTTATCTTTATCCTTTCCCCAGGACATGCTATGTAGGAATGCCACCTTAGTAATAGAGTAGGGATAGAATTAAGGCCTTTTACTCATCAACCCTTGATGCCGGATTACTTGGACTCATGCTTCCTGATTCTCTGTATTCTACTTCTTGAACTAATAGTTTTGTTTATGCTGCATCGTTTAAATTAGATACGCAGATTTGGCTTCATGTTAATTCCTTTGTATTTCTATACCGTCATGTTGAGCTGTCTCTATGTCCAGTAATTCTTGGTTTTGTAATAAATGAACTAATTTTATATGGTTGTCCTTGAGTTGTTATGTACCCAGAGGAGTTAATGGTAATTGACTATTTCTTAACACATTTTTCTCCCCTTTACACTTTTGCGGAGCAAAAAGGAACCATTGTATTGTGACTCTAGAACAGATCTAGAAATTATGGGCCTGGCCCTTTTAGTTGGTAGCAGAGTAGGATGGTTCACACATGTAGTAAGGGGGGAACTTGAAAGTGATCTAGCTTAGAGGAGACATAGAACCCCAAAGCCCATACCTAGAGCCCAATGTTCGAGAATGGAAGGTGACGGAATCTGGCGGAGACCCACGGTGTTTGATAGTGCGGTGAAATCAGCGGCGGAAGGAGGAGTGAGTATTAACAGGGTGTACATAGAGTGTTAGGTTGCAGGAATGGTGTGATTGTGTGATGTCTTGCCGAGTTGGACTGAGTGTCGAGCGAATGTGATTTCAGGGCTGTCATGGTCCAAGGATTGAGATTTGAGTTGCAGGTCCTGAAGTGGCATAAGATCCCATAATTTATAGTAAATGGTGCAGAAGACACCAAGATTGTGATTGTCTGACCGAAGAATGGAGGAGTTGTTGTGAGACGTCATCAGCAGTTCCACCTAAGACAGGGAACTTTGTGTGAATGGGACAAATGGGGATTGTCTAGTTGACCTTGTGTACCGGGGTTGACTATACTGATACGGGTGATCCACACTGGTCAAAGGTTGCTGTGTGTGTGAGTGTTCTTGAGTGGCTGAATTCTATGGATCCTTTAGTTGACAGACCATTAAGGATGTAAGAATATTGTGTGAGTGAATGTGTATGGAGAAATTGTTAAGAAGGGTAAGCTGCTTTGAGGAGTAAGAGTGACGTCAGGTTGTGCCGTGCTGTGATAGGTCGGTTGGTGTAACAGCACACTGGGATTGGTTATTAGTCATCTGGAAGTAGTGATTGAGAAGGACTGTTCTGTCAGAAGCATGTGAACAAATTTGCATTTTAAATCATTTGATGCTTTAGTGTGTTGCGAGATCTTTTCAGGGGTGATGAAGGGGTTGTTACTCAAGTAGGCAAAGGTCGGGCTTCTTACGATAATTTGGTTTCAAATTTGGCATTAGATTACTGAGAAGGAGGGTGAATTGTCATTTCCATGTTTTGGCTCATTTAGATTAGATGTGTTAAATTAGCTCGGAGGATCAATGTTTGCATTGCGGCCATCGCCCAGACCCACACAGTTTGAAGCGTTAGATCCATGGATGTGTACAGTTCATGCTAAGCAAAGAGAGCAATATCAAGGGAGGATGAGGAAAAATGAAAAGGCATACCAGGATGCACAATGGGATGTGAGGCATAAGAGGTGGAGCGTGGATACCATTGAGGGAGAGAGTATAAATGGGAACTGTCATCCTTCGGTGTATATGGAATCCAGTACCCCATTAGCAACGACTTCTGACCCGTACAGAGTACTGATTGGTTATAGCATTATAAGGCCTATCCCCATGGTAGGCACTAGTTCAGATCTTCGAATGTGGGAAACCACTGTGAGAGGACCAGGCAACAAACCTTGAGAGGCAAGCACAAATGAGAGGATTTCTGGGGACCAACACGTCCTAGACATGTCGGACTTGGAATCTTAATTGAGGGTTCATAATAACAGCAAGGAGGGTCAGAATAGCAAGTCAAATCAGGGTAGCATCAAGGCTGCGGAGAAGGTGAAGCTAGTGGGCATGGTGCGGATAAAAGCAGAGTTAGAGGAGATCATCAGTGGGAGTCTACCATTAGACAGAATAGAGACTTGTGAGCTAGATGACTTGTTGTTGTTGGTAAAGGATGTTACCCGAAGGGCAAGACAGGCACATGAAAAGCTGTCATGATTGGCTTAGAGGTAAGGGGTAGACATATCTCAGAGAAAGACATTGCAGAAAAATCACAAGCTTACCTACAGTGACCCAGAATTGGAGGAGAAGCGAGTGACTGGATTAAGGATGCACATTTAAGAACTGGTAGTGGAAATAAGGGTTTGGAGTGTGCTGGAAAAGTGGGAAGAGGGATGGTCCAAGAAAAAGAGCGTAAGGAAGATAACAAGAGTGCAGGGAGTGGAGGCATATTTGTTACCGGAGGTGCCCAGTGGAGGGTACGTGCATGTGCCCTAGAGTCAAGGTGATCTTGTGGCATTCACAAATTATTTCCCCAGACTAAAAGAGAAACCTGCTGAGTAGTTCAAGCAAGTTGGTCGTTTTGTTAAGATCTCAAAAGTGTTGTGGATTGATTTAAACACCTTGGTTGAAATTGTGATTCCTAGGGATCTATGGTCTGATTGTAAGATAGCTATTGATTGGCCTGATACTGAACTAGAGAGGGACTCTGCAACTCATGGTCCTTTGCCATTGGTCATGAAGAAGTACAATCAGGTGATCACATGGTTGCAGTCCAAATAGCCCTACATGATGTCGATTGGATTAAGATAGACCGAACTACCCAGGGACCTTAAGAATCAGTACATGCCTACTATGAGAGGCTGATGCAAGCTTTTAAGCAGTATAGTGGGTTAGATATGCTTGACTCCGAGGATGTGGGCCAATTTGTGTTTACATTTGTGACTAGACTGAGGCTGCAGATCAGCCTCATGATCAAACAGCAACTAATCTGTTGGTAAAACAAGTCTGTTCACAAAATCGTACTATATGCTAGGTATTGCTGTGACGAGGTGGACTCGAAGCATACGAGGATAAAGGAGAAATTGATGATAGTCCAAATGTGCAATGCCCAGAAAGGAGGGCAGGTGCAAGCAGTGATGCAAGTCAAGGAAATGCCCCAAGAGGGACAAAAGGTTGTAGGGTCAACAGTACAGGGAAGAGTAAGAGGTGTTCTATAGATCCAAAGTCAGGGATAGACGTGGTGACCCTGAAAAAGACTACTGCTTGTCATTATTGTCACAACATCGGACATTGGAAGCACAAGTGTTGGCTTAATCCTGCGAACCAAGAGCAGGGAGAAGAACTTGTGTAGCTGGCAGATGGGATAAATAAGTTGCCAACAATGACCAGTCCTAGACCATTTACTGCAGGAAGGAATCAGAACCAGCTAGTGCAAGTATCCAACAGCCGAGGATTTTATAGGGTAGTCGAGTATATCACCGGATGCCCTTAATGGAGTCAATGGATGGATTTGATCAGGACCCGTCCTTATGACGGTGCCTAAGAGGGGAGGAAGACTGTACACTTGGCGCAGTCTTGGAGGTAGACCAGAGTGCACCATATGTAGAAGCAGGCGTAGATGGACATCCCATTACATTGTTAATTGACACTGGTGCTACCCCTTCTATTGTGAGATCCAGAGTAGCCCCAAACCTACCCCTCTCTGGAAATCGATCCAAGTTGAGGGAGTTCCTAACAAAAGAATGACAAATCTGTTAACCTGTATCCATGATTGACATCAGTTTGGAGTATGTGTCTCGAGGCCAGTGTGCTTGCTAGGGCATGACCTGCTGGCTGTGTAAACTGAATCATACCATCTACTGCACACCAAAGGGAATTGAATTACAGACTAAAGATGAGGATGTTACTTTTAAATTAGCAAACCAGACTTTTATGCTACCTTGTTTCCTTTACTGACAGTGGAGGACATGCTGCTGGATCTCAGAGATACTGTCCCTCCAGTGGTGTGGGACTTTTCAGGAGAAGAGATAAAACTGATTCGAGGAGTCGAGCCAATCAGTATGCAGGTCAAGCCAAATGCAGAGTTTCAAAGAACACCCCAGTACAATCTGACAGGAAACGAAAGAAGGGATTACACTAGCTGTTGAGGTCATAATGGAGCAAGGCATTCTGTAGGAAATAATGGGGAGTCGATGCAATTCTCCTATCATGGGGTTGCAGAAGCCTAGCGGGAAATATTGCATTGTTCAGGACCATAGAAAGGTTAATAACATTGTGGTTCCATGTTGTCCCGTGGTACCAAATCCATCTGTGATTCTATTTCAGATTCCTTGCGCAGCTGCATGTTTCACTCTGATTGATTTCTGTCAGGTGTTCTTTTCAGTCCCTTTGCATGAGGTAAGCCAAATTTTGTTTGCTTTCCATTTGGAAGACCATGTCTTAACATGGTGCTGTATCCTTCAAGGGTATATGGAAAGTCTATAAAATTTTAACCAGATCCTGAAAAGCGATCTTGAAGGTGTGATCTTGCACCAAAACTCGGTGCTGGTCCAGGATATCAACAACATTCTCATTGCATCTAAAATGCGTGAGGCCTGCTGAACCATCTGGCTGACAATGGGCATAAGGTGTCACCAGGAAAGCCTCAGTACTGCCTCACTGCAGTTTATTATTTGACCATTGAATTGAAAAAGACAAGTGGAGGGTGTCACCAGAGAGAGTAGAAGCGACCATGGAAATGAATCCACCTGCCACCCAGAAGGAGGTCAGAATGTTCTTGGGTATGGTTGGCTACTGCCGACATTGAATTCTCAACTTTCCCTGATGGCGAAGCCTTTGCAGATGCTGACTCGCAAGTGTGTGTTCGATCTGGTGCCTTGAGATAATGATTGCTTGCCTATCTGGAGCTAAGAGAGTGCCTGTGTTGCGCTCCAGCTCTAGGAAGGCCTGGTTACAACAAGGCATTCTCATTGTTCTACCATGAGTATAAGGGATGTGCTCTATATGTGCTCACTCAGACACATAGAAGTGCCCATAGACAGTAGGGAAAACGTTGGATAGCGTAGGGGTAAAAATTACTATTCCCACTCCAGTGAGTGCAACAGTAGGGAAAACGTTGGATAGCGTAGGGGTAAAAATTACTATTCCCACTCCAGTGAGTGCAACAGTAGGGAAAGCGTTGGATAGCGTAGGGGTAAAAATTACTATTCCAACTCCTGAGAGTGCAACAGTAGGGATAGCGTGGGATAGTGGGAGGGTAAAAATTACTATTCCCACTCTAGAGAGCGCAACAATAGGGAAAGCGTTGGATAGCGTAGGGGTAAAAATTACTATTCCCACTCCAGAGAGTGCAACAGTAGGGAAAGCGTTGGATAGTGGGAGGGTTAAAATTTACTATTCCCACTCCAGAGAGTGCAACAGTAGGGAAAGCGTTGGATAGCGTAGGGGTAGAAATGACTATTCCCACTCCAGAGAGTGCAACAGTAGGGAAAACATTGGATAGCGTAGGGGTAAAAATTACTATTCCCACTCCAGTGAGTGCAACAGTAGGGAAAGCGTTGGAAAGCGTAGGGGTAAAAATTACTATTCCAACTCCAGAGAGTGCAACAGTAGGGAAAGCGTTGGATAGTGGGAGGGTAAAAATCACTATTCCCACTCCAAAGAACGCAACAGTAGGGAAATTGTTGGATAGCGTAGGGGTAAAAATTACTATTCCCACTCCAGAGAGCCCAACAGTAGGGAAAGCGTTGGATAGTGTAGGGGTAAAAATTACTATTCCCACTCCAGAGAGTGCAACAGTAGGGAAAGCGTTGGATAGTGGGAGGGTAAAAATTACTATTCCCACTCCAGAGAGTGCAACAGTAGGGAAAGCGTTGGATAGCGTAGGGGTAAAAATGACTAATCCCACTCCAGAGAGTGCAACAGTAGGGAAAGCGTTGGATAGCGTAGGGGTAAAAATTACTATTCCCACTCCAGTGAGTGCAACAGTAAGGAAAGCGTTGGATAGCGTAGGGGTAAAAATTACTATTCCTACTCCAATGAGTGCAACAGTAGGGAAAACGTTGGATAGCGTAGGGGTAAAAATTACTATTCCAACTCCAGAGAGTACAACAGTAGGGAATGCGTTGGATAGTGGGAGGGTAAAAAGTACTATTCCCACTCAAGAGAGTGCAACAGTAGGGAAAGCGTTGGATAGCGTAGGGGTAAAAATTACTATTCCCACTCCAGAGAGTGCAACAGTAGGGAAAGCGTTGGATAGCGTAGGGGTAAAAATTACTATTCCCACTCCAGTGAGTGCAATAGTAGGGAAAGTAAATACTTCATATATAAATATAAATAACATAAATATTAATACCAATTACAAAAAATTTAAATATTTTACAATTGTATAAAATATATTAATTAATCAATAAAAAATTAAAATTAATTAATAATAAAAATAACCTACTAATACTATTTATTTACCAATTAACCAAAAATTAATTTACAATTTAAAAATATTAAAAAATTAGACACAAAATAAAATATTTAAAAAATGTAATTACTTACTATTAAATTACTTTCCAAGCTGTTCCCCTATAAACCCGCAACCCACTACAGAAAATAATTTAACAAAAGTAACATAATTATCAATTAATCAATTACAATAAATGACCAATTATATTTTATTTAATTACCAATTAATAATTATTTAACAATTATTTCTAGGTAAATACCAATAAATAAAATAACATATTTAATTAATTATAATTAAATTACTTCCCACCCTATTCCTCTATAAACCCACAACCCGCTACAGAATTATATTACACAAAAATTAATATTAACTTACCTTAATTTCGATATTTTTGTGTCTATATTCTGTCTAGTCGATATTATGTCCATTCTATATTTTGGAATCGATAATTTAGCTATTCTATTCGATATTAAAATTTTCTAGTCGATATTTTGGTAGTCTATATTCTGTCTGGTCGATATTATGTCTATTCTATATTTTTAACTCGATATTCTGTCTTGTCGAAATAAAAACTCGATATTTTGACTCTATACCTGTAACAGGTGTCAGTATTGAATGGTACAAGAACATTGTGATAGGTCATCCACTTACAGTATATGTATCACATTCAGTTGAGCTTCTGAAGACGCGAATGAACATGCAGCATTTGACAAATAACAGGTTGACGAGATATGAGCAGGTACTGCTTGTCGTTGAAAACATCACTCTGAAGTGGTGTTCTGTGTTATATCCAGCTACCTTGTTGCCTGTTCCAAGTGCTGACAGAAAAGAATGTGAAGACCATTACTGTCTATATGTCATTGAACTTTGTAAGAAACAGAGACCTGACATTGTCAATGAGCTATTGTTTGATCCTGACCAAGTCCTTTTTGTTGATGGTTCATGCCTAAGAGACAATGAAGGTAATCTGAGAGCAGTGTTTGCTCTCTATACCATTTCCAGAGTGGTGGAAGCTGCTCGGTTAGAGGGAGTATACTCTGGACAAGTGGCTGAAATCACTGCCTTAACCTGTGTATGTCATGTCTCTGAACACATCTGAGTCACCATCTATACCAATAACCAGTACGATTTTTGTATGGTTCGTGATTTTGGACAGCTATGGCCACAGAGAGGATTCCTAACATCATCTGGATCCCCTATCAGAAATGGGGAATATGTGAGACAATTGTTGGAAGCTTTACAATGGCCAAGAGAAGTGGCTGTTGCTAAGGGTGAGGCTCGTGGAAGTAGAAATTAGTTTGTCATGGTGGGGAATAGGTGATGTAGATTATTGTTATTTCCATGCATGTGTTTTCAATGGGAAATATACTGGCAAGAGTACAGAGCAGATCAAACTCAACTTGATGTTAGCAGTTGCTGATACCTGGGATGAAGTAAGGCGGCTGTAGATCGAAGTCACAGAAGAGGTACAAGCGGGTGGGATCAGAGGAGGATGTGAAAAGGGGAAGCAAGACATTTGGGTGACATTCGATAGAATGGCAGTATTGCTGGATTGTTTGTTGCATTCAATGGCAAGGCAAATTCATGGAGCAGCTCAGGTGGGAAGGGATGCGATAGAGAGACTGTTTAGACACACTTGGATCAATCCAAGGTTTCGAGCGATTGCTGAAGCTGTGTGTCACCAGTGTGTTACATGCCAACAGATTAATGTGGGGAAAATGACTGTTTTACCTTGAGTCACATTGATTGAATCAGGGGTTCCTTTAATTGGATCCAAATGGACTTTGTTGAGATGCCTGTGTGTAATGAATTGAAGTACATTTTTGTGGTTGTGTGCATCTTTTCGTGGTGAGTCGAAGCCTACCCAACTAGGAGAAGTGATAGCCTCACATTAGGTACGTTGTTGTTGAGGGAACTCATTCCTGGATTTGGTTTTTCAACTACATTGAAGTTGGATAGAGGGACACAATTCCACAGCGAAATTATGAAGTTGCTGTGTACCGCTTTTAATGTGGATCAGAGACTGCATTGTAGCTACAGGCCGGAGGCATCAGCAATGGTGGAACAGATTAACGGGACTGTGAAGGCAAGGCTAGCTAAAGTATGTGCTTTTACATCCTTGAAATGGCTGCTTAGAGCCTGAGCAGCATTCCTTTCAGGAGAACTGGGTTGTCACCAGAGATGCTTATTGGAAAAGCAATGCGGTTGCCTGCTATGCCTGCTACTGCATTACTAAACATCACAGATCATTTGGTCCTTGACAACTGAAAAGGACTGGCTCACGTGGTTCATTCTGTGCCTCATCTGATTAAAGAAGAAACTGCACAGACATTAAAGGATCTCTGTCACTACCTGAACCCAGTAGAGTGGGTCCTTATCAAGAAACACGTGAGGACAAACTAAATTGGCATGGTCTATATCAAGTGATATTGGTGACAGCTGCGACAGTAAAATGTGTCAGAGTGTCAAATGGGGGATTCCATCTTTTCCAATTTGTCCAACATTAGCTACCCCCCAGCACTTTATGTTCAATGGTCTGATCACTTCTTTGTAGGCTTACGGGTTAATAAAGTCCATGCATGCTCAGTCCCCAATATGTCTGGCTATAAGCCTATTTCAAGAAACTGGGGTTAATTACATATCGAAACTTTTAATAAGACCCTATCTGAGAATGCCCCCATCAACTTCCCAATCTCAGCAACAGACTCTGACGCAATACATAATTGGTTACCTAATTCTATTGATGTTTGCCTTCCGTTTTCAGTGAAGAAGGTGAACAATCATCGGCCACCAGCCCCCTGGTTCTCTGAGAACTTAAAAGCAGAAAAAAGTAAATGCCAGGCATCTGAGAGACAATGGAGAAAGAACTATGCCCCAGATACTAAATTAGCTTATAAATTAGCCAAAACAAATTACCATGCACTTTGCAAAGCTGCATGTGCTGACCACATGACCTCCACTATTTCAAAGGCACAGAACAATGCTAAAACATTGTTCATGCTTGTTAAAGAACTATCAGGCGCTAAGTGCATCCCCAAATCACCGGATCTCACTGAAGCACAATGCAATGATCTCGCGAAGTTCTTTCGCAATAAAGTTGAAAGCATATACGCCTCATTGAATGAAATCCAACCAGCTAACAAACAACAGCATTTGAAAAATTCTAATCAGGAAACTTTAAGCATGGATTCTCAGGCGAATACATTTTTGACACCCATCTAAAACCTAGAAACATGAGTGCCATTAGACATTAACTGCTTCAGGCGCATTTTGGATAGTCTTAAATCCGGCTTTCCAATGGACCCTGTCCCCATTTCTGTGGTCCAGAAACTTGAAACATCATCTCTGCTGCTAATTATGGGGTTGCTTAATGCCTCCTTAATGGAAGTGAAGGTATCATCTGCTTGGAAGCATGCAATGGTTCTTTCACTTTTAAAAAATGTTAACGCTGACCCGGCACAACCGTCTAACTCCCAGCCCATTTCTTTGCTCCTGGCCTTTTCTAAAATTTTGGAAAGACATGTCAAAAACAACCTTCATCTTTCGTTGAATCCCACAATTTCTTGCACGGCTCACACCTGGTTTCCGCCCAGGGTTTTCGACAGAGACTACCTTACTTGGAGTCACAGAAATGTTATGTAACCGCGTGGACGACGGGGAGACCATGGCTCCTATACTCCTTGATTTAAGAGTGTGTTTGACACGGTTTCGCATACTCTTCTCTTGCAAGCTCTGTAATCATTGGGAGTGACTGGTGTGGCATTAAATTGGCTCAAAGATTTCCTGATGGACCGCACATTCCAAGTTTTTTCTCCCACATCCAGTTCCAAAATGTACTCTTCACCCTATGGTGTTCCTCAAGGCTCGATCCTCAGCCCTTTATTATTCAACATTAATGTTAGGCCTTTGGCACTGATCACTGAAGAATCGGGGATGTCTCTTTTTTCTTACACTGATGACACCCAGATAGTCTTTTCCTTAACCAATGACAAGGTGTCCAAACCATCTTCTCTTCAATCTGGATTGAGGAATATTGCAGGTTGGATGCACGCCAACCTGCTCAAACTCAATGGTGAAAAGACAGAGGTATTGTTACTGGGCAAGAATAGACATCTATGGGGCCCCCAACATTGGCCACCAGAAATGGGTGCCTTGCCTAAAATTAATCAGCATTTCCGGAACTTAGGTGACATAATTGATGACCAACTTTCAATGAGGCAACAAGTAGTAAAAGTGTTGTTCATTTGATTTACTATCCTTAAATGGCTTAGGAAAATCCTTTGGAAGATGCCTTTGTCCACACAATACACTGTGGTCCATGCTCTGGTTTATTCAAGGCCAGACTATGGTAACATGTTGTATCACGGAGCAAATAAGGATGTGGTACTGAAGCTACAGCTAGTCCAAAATGCGGCAGCCAAGTTTGCCCTAAGTTTCCTAAAACAGCTTCAATTTCAGGTGCCCTCCGTGATCTTCATTGGCTCAGGGTTGAGAACCATATAAAGTTCAAAGCCCTAAGCTATATGTTCAAAATCAAAAGTGGTAAAGCGCCTCAATATCAGAATGTGCTAGTTCACCTTTACCTTCCATCACGCTCCTTACGTTCTGCCACTCAGGTGAAATTTACGGTGCCTAGGGTCAGGCTGTCCTGCATGGGCGGTCAGTCCTTTTCTTGTCTTGGCCCCTCTTTGTGGAACTCCCTTCAGTTGGCATTTCGGGCTGAAACCATCTATGAGAATTATCCCCAGGGCTGAAAAACGTGGCTGTTCAATATGTAGATTCCACTTACTCTTTCTTTTCTTTTTCTCTGTTCTACAGGCGGCACCAGGAAGCCTTTGGGTAGCTGAGTGCCCAATAAGATTAAATTAACATAACATAACATAACAAAACATACACAACGAGTCTGAGGTGCTTCTGAAGAAACAGCTCCTCTCCCAGAAGAATTTACAGTCATGACCGATGTATCATGGTAGGGGACAAGCCAAGCTGTAGAGATACCTGCTGAGGGTGAAGTCACACATGGTCAATCTGAGGGAGGTCACGCTACAAGAGATACCGGCATAGACTCGGAGGGAGACGGTAACATTGCGACTAATAGAGAGTCTGACTCTAACAAGTGGTCGTGTGCAGTCAAGAAAGGAAAGTGCTGCTATCAAAACTTAGGCTGTGTCAGAAGAAAAGAAAGAACCTAAGGCTCACAATGGAAAGAGAACTTGCACCAATCTGTGAATCTTCAGAGTCCAACCTAAGTGAGAACGAACAAAGTGCAGAAGGAGCAAGGAGGTGCAGAAGAGCTTGAGTGCCTTGTCGACAATATTCCTCTCCCGAGCGGACATATCTGGTTTCAAATGCTGGGGAAGGCTATGTCAGAGATTTTGATACTGGTTGGCGAGCTTTTTATGAGAGTTGCTGGACTTGACATAAAAGCAGTTCTGTCATTGAATATTCCCTTTCCACCAAGCCTAAGTGGCTTATGGACTGTGATATTGGAAGACATTGAGGGGCATATTATCAAGGGGGTTTATCTCCGCTTTTTTGGCTTTAAAAGCCAAGAAAGCGGAGATAAAATTATCTTCCTATTACCAAGCTGTCGCTAACACCAGTTAGCGACAGCTAGTAGGAGATAGCGACCATCTTGGGCCCCACTTTGCATGTCAGTGATATTTATCACTAATGACATGCAAATTGGGCGTGCCAAGATGTTAGCGACTGGAAACAGTCGCTAACATCGCTATCTCCTATTATCAACTTTTGGAGATATTCGCGCTAAGCGCGAATATCTCCAAAAGCTAACACCTGCCCCTGAGCAGTTCTTAGCCATGTTATCCAATGGGAGGTGGATAACATGGCTAAGAGCATTAGCTCGATAATGCATGAATATCGCTGACTTTTCAGCGATATTCATGCATTTCGGCCGATTTTTATCGCTTAGGAGATAAACCTTGATAATAGCAAGGTTCCTAAGCGATAAAAATAGGCGATGCTTAGCGATACTTAGCGATAAAAAAATTGTCTCTAACCCTACTTAGCGATAAATATCGCTATTTGTTGATAATATGCCCCTGAGTTCCCAAGTTTTGGAGTACCGCATTCTCCTCAAGAGATGGTAGCACTGAGAGCTGAACTGTTACAACAAGTCCTTGAGTAGACTGGCTCAGATCTGAGAAGGGATGTAAATTGAACTTTGACTTTTAAATAGATAACCTAGTCCCGAGTGGCAGAAGACTAAAGTAGGGATTTTCAAGCTGTGTAAATATTGTAAACCAAAGAGACTTTTAAAGGAACTTTGAGATTTTAAAAGTTGCTTGAGAACTTTTCCAACTACATAGTGGTAATCGCAGAAGAGTTTATATATATTTATACAACTGAACTGTTATAACGAGTCATTGAGTAGATTGTCTCGGATCTGATAAAGGAAGTAAATTGAACTTTGACTTGCAAATATTTTGCTTGAAAAAGATAACCTAGGCCCAAGTGGAAGAAGAATATAGAAGAGATTTTCAAGCTGTGTAAATATTGTAAACCAAAGAGACTGTTAAAAGAACTTTTGAGAATTCAAAAGTTGCTTGAGAACTTTTCCAACTATAAAGTGGTAACCACAACAGAGATTGAAGATCTATGTATCCATGGCTAAATAAAAAAAAAAATAAGAGCGGTCTCCCATTCTTCTTTTTTTTAAGCCCCCCTAGGTGGACCAAATATTTATAATTTGGGGGAGACGAGCGCACACTCCCCCCTCTCAAGGCTGATTATGACCCTGGGGCCACATCCCACGGGGCCTGGCGCAAAGCTAAGGGGTAGGGGGGCCTACGACCCAATGGGGAATACAGACCCCTCCTGTTTCCCTGCCCACAGAGAAGCAAAAAGGTAAACAGATGAAATAATGCATTCACCCACAGGGAGCAGTATTTTTAGTAGCTCCCTGCAGGTGGGAGCAATGCCTGCTCCCACTGAATGCGGGAAGCCAGCTGGGGCTGTCGGGCACCGATGCTCAACCAATGGCCCCTAATCATAGTGTGGTGGGTGCCCTGGGTGGGCACCAGGACATCCATGCTTTGTTGGCAAGGCCCCAAGGGATAGGGTCCTTGGGGCTGAAATTGGCCCAAAGAGGGGGTTGCGTGCTCCTCTCCCTGTAAATATAGTGCCGTGCCCTGGGGGACGGAGTCCCCAGGGCCAATATATGCCCAGGGAGGAGAGCCATGTGCTACTTCCCACAAAGAATGCACTATGACCCAGGAGATGGTTTCCCCTGGGCCAAAAGTGGCCCGGGAAGGGGGGTATGTGCTCTCCTCCTCCGCAAAAAGGCACTCAGCCAAAAGGGGTGAGGTGCCAGCAGCCAAAAGGGGGCTGGGGAGGGTGTCCACATGCCCTTCTCCCCTATACTATGCTCCAGGACCTGGGTTATGGGGCCCCTGGGGCAGAAATCGGTCTGGGTAGTGTGACTGCCTGTTTCCTCCCCTTTATTTTTAAAAACAGCTCTGGGGTATGGGGTCCCCAGGACCTTACAAGGCTTGGGGGTAGGGGGGCATGTGTGCCCTTACCCTATAATTTTAATGGTGGCCCTGGGGAATTGGGTCCTCTGGGCTTAAAGGAGCTCAGTGAAGGGGGCCATTTGGACGCCTTCCGTTTCAAATATATATAGCCCTCACAAATGTTGTCCCTAGACCTGTAAAAGGTTCAGGGAGGGGGCCATATGACCCCTCCTCTTTAAAAAAATAGGGTTCTGGTGTACCCATGGCCAGGCTTTGTAGACAAGCCCCATCCGGTTACAGCCAAAAGCTGTGTAAATTGTGGGGTTGGTTGCCTTTGGACGTGGTTGAAACAGGGCTGGTGGCTAACCCTCTCTGCACACAGCCAAAGGCGTGTGGCTGGCAGCATACAGGAACATATGCTCTGCGGAGCGCATGGTTGGACGCATTTTGAGGGATGGTTCAGAGCCTGGCCACAGCCATACACTGCAGCAAACCCCTTTCCGTGCACTTGGCTGGAAGCCATGCACAGTTAGGGATTGGATTAACATATGATAATTAAATGCTACAGTATGTTGAAAAAAACCTTAGAAAAGAACCAAAGTTTGAAGTAATTTCATAGTTTGGTGAAATGCTCTCTAAAGACCACTGAAATTCACCAGTTATAGTTACCTCAAGTAACTACAACTTGTGTCCTAAAGTAACTATAACACATGCCCTCACCGTGCACTGCTAAATTACCGTATATCACTCATGACATCTTCCTTGAGATCAATGATAATATCACTCTGCATGGTGGGAACACAAGTTTAGTTACATTAGAGCATGAGTACTTCAAATAACTCTAATTATAATTGGTGTACTTCATTTATTTAGAGTTTAAAATGAAGCATTTCACCTCACTAAAACATTACTTCAACCATTGTTTTTTTTTCAGTGAATATATACATATATATATATATTCACTGCAAAAACCATAGGTTAGAGACCATATATAGTTAGGAATTAGCATTTAAAAAACCTTGAAAATTCACTGAAAAAACCATAGGTTATAGACCATATATAGTTAGGGATTAGCATTTAAAAAACCTTATTTTACTCACACAAAACCATTGAAATTCCATATATAGTTAGTTGCACTAACTATATATCGCGCACCCGCAATCCACTGCTGATGATGTCACATATTACATCATTCATGACATGGTCAGTGACATCACTGATGACATCTCAAATGACATCACTGATGACATCATCCAGTGACTGTGTGTTTCTGTAAAGTTTAAATATGTTTTACATATTGAAGAATGAGTAGATGTAGAAGTGTCTGGATGAAGGATTTAGTAGGTGCGTGACTGACTGTATGAGTGAGTGATTAAATGTGTCTCACTGAGTGCATGGGTTAGTGACTAAACTGTCTTAATTTGTGCATCATTATGTCTGTTGTTCTGTAAACTGCTGCATGTGTTGGTCAGTAGCTATATGAGTAACTATATGGGTTATTGATTGATTGCCCAAGTATTTGTATGGGAGACTGAGTGTGTGTGGCTGGCTGGGAGGTGTGTGACTCTGTGCAGATCAATGTGTACTTGTATCAATGATTGTATAAGAGAGTAAGTATGTGTTAGTATATGTTTCAAAATGTAAGGTGCTCTATGTTTAACTGTATAGATTAGAAAATGGAAGTGTGATTGATTATTTACAGGACTGACTAGGTGTGTGAGTAACTCCATGGATGAGTGACAGAGTGTGAGAGTCTGTATAGGTGTATGAGTGCATATGATAGTGTTGTAAAGATGAGTGATTGTATGTATGAATGATTGTATGGGTAAATGAGTGAATGTGTGTGTAAACATAGGAATCACTGAGTGCGTATGTAGTAACTAGTATTGGTGTGTCAATGGTTTCAAAAATTATACTCTGTATTTAACACTGGGTGTAACAGAGATTATATTAAAGTGTGAGGAGATGCATTGTATTGTCACATGAATGATATCATCAGTGATGTGGTCATTGATGTCAAATGAGATGTCATCAGTGATGTCATTTGAGATGTCATCAGTGATGTCATTTGAGATGTCATCAGTGATGTCATTTGAGATGTCATCAGTGATGTCATCAGTGATGTCACTGACCATGTCATGAATGATGTAATATGTGACATCATCAGCAGTGATTGCGGGTGCGCGATATATAGTTAGTGCAACTAACTATATATGGAATTTCAATGGTTTTGTATGAGTAAAATAAGGTTTTTTAAATGCTAATCCCTAACTATATATGGTCTATAACCTATGGTTTTTTCAGTGAATTTTCAAGGTTTTTTAAATGCTAATTCCTAACTATATATGGTCTCTAACCTATGGTTTTTTCAGTGAATTTCAATGTTTTTTTAATAGCAAATATCATAAGCTGTCGAATGTCAAGTACGTGGTAAGTAAAAACATTTTCGTGTTTATGCACACTGATCTGCTTTGAATGCTGCCCCCCCTCCCCCTCATTTCTATTAGGAGTACTCTCTCTTTGCAGATAGTGAAGGGTAGTTAACGCAGGCCTTTTCCCCCGTTGTAATCCGTCGTGCCTGCTTCTCTCTCCATTTGATTGATTGTTATCCAAGCATTTACTGTTTTAGAATTGGTTCTCTTTGGTTCATTCTCTATTTACAAACAAGCACAGAGTCGCAATACTCTGTTTAGTCTTTGCAGATAGCGAAAAATCGTGTAAAAAAACAAAAGGAATCGAGCAAAATCAGTAGGCCACTAATGGGATCTCTTTTTGACCTCGCTAAAATAGAAACATTAGGAACAACCCCTCATGACAAACACGAAACTATTGAGATGAACTGAACTCCACACCATGATGGCTGCAATACAGCTCGGCTCCGCCACCCACCCCGCCCAAAATAACGATAAACTCTATGCAAATATTACAAATATATACAACACACCAGCAAAGTAACAGGGTAAAACATTTTATTAAACAACTATTTACATAACTATTTTATACTTTTTGGTGCCCGATCCGGCTAGCTCAATCGATCGAGCATGAAACTCATGCACTCTGATGGTTCAAAGTTTTGAGGAGTGCTTGTAACACTGTCTGAAGCCTATTTGCACTTGCTTCAGCTTCACTATTCTCAAAGTAAAGTGGGGGCTGTTTGAGGACGTGACAGCATTTGTGAACAATGTAATGCGGTGCCACCCTGAACCGCTTGACGGAGGCCCCCGAGGGACGGTGTGATGGCGCGGACTCGGAGGGGGCGCTTGGCTCCGGCTCCCTCCCCAAGTCGTGTTCTCCTGGTGTAGCCTGAGATCGCCCCCGACATAGGTGGCCGGCTCCCGGGATCAAGCGGAACTTTTTGCCTTTTGGTAACTCTTCCATTCTTGACCTTGTCCCACAATCCGTTTCACCTAAAGACACGCTGTAGTGGGGCGCCCCTTTACCATTTCAGTTGCCATTCCGCCCGCTTTTGCTACACTGTGCCTCTTCCGCTATTCAGCTGTTTACCGCCCGCTCTTTCGACTACAGCGTCTCGCTCACCATGTAGTTGAGTTGCTCCCGCTCTTGCGGTGCAGCGATAGCCGGCTGCCACAGTACTCTCAAAATGGCGGCCGGCTCTTCAGATTTGGGCGTGGTCCACTAAAATTGCCCTGCGACACCTTGGAACTCGGACGCTTGTCTGCTAGAGATTGGGCTCCATTCTCGAAAGCGTCCCCTCAGCCTTGAAGATTCTACAAAAGTCTTGGGGGCCCCCGACTCCCGCAGGCTTCTGGTGGAGAGCGGCTAGCATTATTGCTCGTCGAATGGCCACGACGGAGCTACGAAATGGTGGTGCTCTCATGCTAACGCCAGCTTCAGTCTGAAACATCCAGAAACACTGTAGACTACCAATTCGATCAGTTCCGGTAGCGCCCCAACGTGACCCGGTAGAGAAGAACTAGCCCTCCCCTCTTTCACTGATGGTTCTTGTTGCCTGTCCCTTCTGTTGTCATTTAACAGAACTATTTAGCCTGCTGAAAGGGGTTGTGTTCCGACCGCTGGTTGGTGGAGACATTTTGACTATATTCTAGACCTGCGTTGTCGCGTAATGCGTCATATGACGCGCCGCGTTAGCGCATCCGGAAGTGATCCGGGGCGCGACGCGCAGCGCGTAACGTAAGCATAACAGGTCATGTGACTTGTTAATAAAACTTTTCATTGGTTCATTTTACTTTTCTTATTCTAATGATGAAAGGCTTGGTCATATGACCTAAAAATTACGCTTTTTATTACTTTCGAACATTATTTTTTCTTAAATATATGTTATAATGTTCCAGGCTAATGTACTTTCCCGGAAAATTTACAACTGTCCTGCAAGTAAAATATATTCCTTTTTCGAGAAAAAGGGCGTTTCTTCGTCCCATGACGGAGCCGTTGAGCAAAAGAGGGTCGGCCTGCTGTCTTAGTCGCCGATACGCCTGAATATGAGATTCTTATCGATCACTTTATGTTGCAGGAGTAGAAAACACAACAGCCCTTGACCATTTATCTTTACTGCGTTCCTGCGTATTATACCTTTTACCCTTCATGTAATTGGTCTGCTTTATTTCACTTGCCTTTTACTGATTCTAAAACAGTGACTATTATTAAAAACTTTACCAATGTATATACTACTACCATGTTTTCTTTTAAAAACCTTTATTGTGAAAATGTCATTATACAAATACGGGCCTATAACCACGTGGGCCGGCCACGGAGCAAACTGTAATCGTATATGATGAGTAGACATTTACACTGTAGAGGAACGTAACGGGCGGGCCATTAGGTTGCAAGAACTAAAGTGTCTAACAGTTGCGGAATCGGTGGACGTACATTTTATAATTAAAATATGACAGGGCCAGTTACAATAAAATTATCTAGATATACATTTGCGGGCAAGTACCATGGGTGACGTTAATTCGAACTTTCAATAGTACAGTAATCAATAACACATCAGAACTTAATATCAATAGGGATATCGAAATATTCAATCTATTCTCGTCCCCGCCCGCCATGTGCTTCAAAACTGCATACGAATCTCGTGATATCAAGGTTGTGCAACCAGTACACAACAAGGAGTTACGAGTCCCATTTATTCCGGCGCCATTTTGGGCGATGACGGGCAGGTCCAGGATGTAGTCAAAATGTCTCTACCAACCATCGACTATGATGATGTTCATATGCTGTATTTATTAGAGTAACACTCATCTGTCCACATGAAATTAATTTGCCACAATCTAAACATGTCATTTTAATCTTTCCAAAGTTCTTCTAAATATTTGGGACCGTTTCCCTTGCCTCTGATGCTGTCAGTGCCACTTCTTTGATGAATGTACTGGCAGGTCGGGGGTTCTCCTCCAAATCTCTCTTTTATGCAGCACTATAATTAATCGGTGCCACCTCTCCATATGACGATGCATGGTATAGTTACCATAACTATATTTTTTTTCGGTTCCTCTGGAGAGTACATCGTGGCAGATGAAGCGTGTAACGTACCGGGCATTTACCTTTTTTTGCATGTAGAGGAAAGGAAAAAAAATTCGAGCGTCCGAGTTCTAAGGTGTCCCAGGGCCATTTTAGTGGACCAGGCCCAAATCCAAAGAACAGGCCGCCATTTTGAGAGTCCTCTTGCAGCCGCCTGTCGCTGTAGCATCAAGAGCGGCCGAAACTCAGCTGAATGGCAACTGAAACGGCAACTGAAACGGTAAAGGGGCGCCCCACTACAGCAGACGAGCCTCCACCTAGGAAGGCCCGTTCACGCCGCCTCCCCCCCCCCCCTTCGGGCACCCCACGCCGTTATTCGGAGCAGGATTGTAGGATGGCCACACCAGTACGGCAACTTGCTAGACACCACCTCGGTGCCTACCGAATCTCAGCGCCTTGTGGTGTCTTCTATTCAGAAAACATTGTTGTGCTGCCTTCGACCTATTCGCCGCAAGTGCGCACGCAACTCAGCTGCATAGCTTGCTAGACACCACCTCGGTGCTAACCGAATCTCAGCGCCTTGTGGTGTCTTCTATTCCGAAAATATTGTTGCGCTGCCTTTGGCCCCATTCGCACATCGGTCCGCTACTGACGCCATCTCACAGGCCAACGGGGCGCCCCACGCCGACTTTCAGCATTGTAGGATGGCCACCCCAGTGCGGCAACTTACTAGACACCACCTCGGTGCCATCCGGATCTTGGCATCTCAGCGCCTTGTGGTGTCTTCTATTCAGAAAATATTGTTGCGCTGCCTTTGGCCCCATTCGCACATCGGTCCGCTACTGCCGCCATCTCACAGGCCAAGGGGGCGCCCCACGCCGACTTTCAGCATTGTAGGATGGCCACACCAGTGCGACAACTTGCTAGACACCACCTCGGTGCCATCCGGATCTTGGCATCTCAGCGCCTTGTGGTGTCTTCTATTCAGAAAATATTGTTGCGCTGCCTTTGGCCCCATTCGCACATCGGTCCGCTACTGCCGCCATCTCACAGGCCAACGGGGCGCCCCACGCCGACTTTCAGCATTGTAGGATGGCCACACCAGTGCGACAACTTGCTAGACACCACCTCGGTGCCATCCGGATCTTGGCATCTCAGCGCCTTGTGGTGTCTTCTATTCAGAAAATATTGTTGCGCTGCCTTTGGCCCCATTCGCACATCGGTCCGCTCCTGCCGCCATCTCACAGGCCAACGGGGCGCCCCACGCCGACTTTCAGCATTGTAGGATGGCCACACCAGTGCGACAACTTGCTGGACACCACCTCGGTGCCATCCGGATCTTGGCGCGTTGTGCTGCCTTCGGCCTATTCGCACATCGGTCCGCTACTGACGCCGCCACACGTGCCAACGGATTTTCTACGCTTTTTATACCCTATGCCGCATAACAGGTCATGTGACTTGTTTATAAAACTTTTCATTGGTTCATTTTACTTTTGGTTTCCTAATGATGGAAGGCTTGATCATATGACCTAAAAATAACACTTTTCATTGGATGAAAACTATTTTTTTTTCCCAAACGATGAAAGCCCCACCTTGTTTCTGGATGTTTCAGACTGAAGCTGGCGTCAGCATGAAAGCACCACCATCTCGTGGCTCCGTCGTGGTCATTCCGCGAGCAATCATGGCAGCCGCTCCCCACCGGAAGCCTGCAGGAGTCGGGGGCCCCCAAGACTTTTGTAGAATCCTCAAGGCGGAGGGGACGCTTTCGAGAATGGGGTCCAAGACCTAGCAGATAAGCGTCCGATTTCCAAGGTGTTCCAGGGCCATTTCAGTGGACCAGGCCCAAAAAGGAAAGAGCCTGCCGCCATTTTGAGAGTCCTGTGACAGCCGCCTACCGCTGCACCGCAAGAGTGGGCGCAACTCAGCTGAATTGCGGATTTTGACACAGTGGACCAAAAGCGGACGGAATGGCAACTGAAACGGTAAAGGGGCGCCCCACTACAGCAGACGAGGCTCCACCTAGGGAGGCCCGTTCACGCCGCCTCCCCCCCCCCCCGGGGCGCCCCACGCCGTTATTCGGAGGAAGGCAACTCAGCTGAATTGCGGATTTTGACACAGTGGACCAAAAGCGGACGGAATGGCAACTGAAACGGTAAAGGGGCGCCCCACTACAGCAGACGAGGCTCCACCTGGGGAGGCCCGTTCACGCCGCCTCCCCCCGCCCCCCTGGGCGCCCCACGCCGTTATTCGGAGGGCGGCAACTTACTGGACATCACCTTGGTGCCATCGTTCTGCTGCCTTGGAACTATTTGCACAACAGACCGCTACTGATGACCCACCCCCCGCGACGCCCCACGCCGGATACCGAAATCAGTGCGGCACCCAGCCAACATCACCTGGGTGCCGTCCAGAAATCTGAACGTTGTGCTGCCTTGGGACTATTCGCACAACCGACCGCTACTTCCTTCTTTTTCCCTAAAAATGTTTAAATGTTTTTACTGTTTTTGTTTTGTTGTATATATTTATAAGTTAATAAAGTTTTATAATCCTACTACTTTGTTGGAGTGCTATATATTTTTAATGTGACACATAATTGTAAAAACTTTGATGTACAAAGAGTCATCCCTGGAATCTTCCGCTTCAGGCTCGGTCCCCTCCCCAATCACAATACAGGATGGTTTTCAGATAGTAGGAACGCGTGTGGTGTGACGGATCTCATCGGGTGTGGGCCTTGATCTACTATAACTCCTTTGAAGAGGGGTAATTCTTTACAGCTGGGGCCATAAACTACATCTGCAGGGCTAGCTGATAGCCTGGGACCGGCCTGGACAATCGGACACAGAGGAAGAGGAGTGTCAGAGGGTGCGGTAGTGAATAGGGCGAAAGGGAGGTGTCGGGCGGGCACAGGGTGTGATTCTCAGGGAAGAGCAGCGCAGATGGGGGGAGGTTTATTGCCCATGCATAAGACAGAGAGCGGGGGTGACCAGTGCCTGGGGGAGATGCTTGCGAGGGTGGGGAGCCATGCTATGGATCGACAGCGTGCAGAGAGTGGGTCTGGTCAAGTCATCTAAAATGGCTGCCGTGCACGACAAAAGTGTGGCATTTGAAAAAAGGCAAGATGGCGCAGACAATGTTTTTCAACACTTCCTGATTTCCTTCGAATCGAACGTTAACAGACGTTGGGGCATATTACCAAAGTTAAGCGATATTTATCCCTAACGATGCTTAGCAACGAATTTTTTACCGCTAAGCATCGTCAGAAATTATCGCAGATAAACCTTGCTATTATCAAGGTTTATCGCAAATGCGATAAAAAACGGCCGCAATGCATTAATATCGCTGAAAAGTCAGCGATATTCATGCATTACCGAGCTAATACTCTTAGCCATGTTATCCACCTCCCATTGGATAACATGGCTAAGAACTGCTCAGGGCAGGTGTTACTTTTTGGAGATATTCGCGCTTAGCGCGAATATCTCCAAAAGTTGGTAATAGGAGATAGCGATGTTAGCGACTGTTTCCAGTCGCTAACATCTTGGCATGCCCACTTTGCATGTCATTAGTGATAAATATCACTGACATGCAAAGTGGGGCCCAAGATGGTCGCTATCTCCTACTAGCGGTCGCTAACTGGTGTTAGCGACAGCTAGGTAATACGGAGATATTATTATCTCCGCTTTCTTGGCTTTTAAAGCCAAAAAAGCGGAGATAAACCCCCTTGATAATATGCCCCATTATCTCTCCCACACTACCGGTCCCCCTGGGCTTAAACGCCGAGATGGTAGGGACTGCATCCCGTGAAGATAGGCCGAGACGTCACTCAGCAGAAAAAAAAGTTAAAAAAAAGTCTATAAACATACAATAAGTTAAAAGTCAATCATTCTTCATTCCTTGTAGTACGCTCCTCAGTCCGCTTCCCGTTACGCTAACCGGACGCACCCCACCAAAAAAACGTTTTTTTTTTTTTTTTTGCCCCGCGGAGCCCTTTTAAAGCCTCCACATCAAACCTATGGGGTCAGGGAGGATCTACTATGCACCCTTATGGTCATTTGCCCCTTCGCTTTGGCCTCCTCTTGTCTCTCGATCCTACCGAGAGACAAGATGGCGGCCACTACGGACTGTTTGGAATGTTTACAGACGCCGGAGAACCAATCAGCTTCGCAAAGCTCCGTAATGCGAAAAGTACGCGAAGCGGAGCGCTGTTACAGATATATATCTTTTTTTGAACGTTAATTTCTCAAAATCCACTGGAGCACATATATTGAGACCTAGCAAAGGCACATCGGGCTACCAGTCCCTAATATTTTGCCAAGTTTCGTGCAAATCCATTCAGCCGTTCGATTATTATTATTATTATTTTTTTTTGCCCCGCGGGGCCCTTTTAAAACCTCCACATCAAACCTAGGGGGTCAGGGAGGATCTACTATGCCCCCTTATGGTCATTTGCCCCTTCGCTTTGGCCTCCTCTTGTCTCTCGATCCTACCGAGAGACAAGATGGCGGCCGCTACGGACTGTTTGGAATGTTTACAGACGCCGGAGAACCAATCAGCTTCGCTTCACAAAGCTCCGTAACGCGAAAAGTACGCGAACTGGAGCGCTGCCCGGTCCGCTGTTACAGATATATATCTTTTTTTGAACGTTAATTTCTCAAAATCCACTGCAGCACATATATTGAGACCTAGCAAAGGCACATCGGGCTACCAGTCCCTACAATTTTGCCAAGTTTCGTGCAAATCCATTCAGCCGTTCGGGCTAAAAGTAAGGCCAACCGCCCTATGGAAAACTCAATGTTAAAAACACGTTTTGGGACCCCCCTTTTTTCTCAGCCCCCCCCTTGACAAACCCCCCCCAAATTTTCAGTGGCTGCTCAGAAACAAAATGTTCCATTTTCCTGAAAATTTCAGCCAATTCCGTCCACAAACGCCAAAGTTATTAGACATAGAATTTTCAAAAATCCCATAGAGAAAAAATCCTAACTATATATACCTACTGGCGACCGCCAGTAGGTAATATATATATATATATATATATATATATATATGTATATATATATATATATATATATATATATATATATATATATATATATATATATATATATATATATATATATATATATATATATATATATATATATGTATATATATATATATATACATATATATATATATATATTCACTGAAAAAACCATAGGTTTCAGGCCTGATATAGTTAGGAATTAGCATTTAAAAAAACCTTTGAAATTCACTGAAAAAAACATAGGTTTCAGGCCTGATATAGGGTCCTATTAGGATGGCGGACAGACCTGCGTCCCTCCGCCACCCCCGAGGTGGAGGGACCGTCTGCAGGGGTAGCGGTGGTCCCTCTGGTGCAATTAGAATGTGACCGCCACCTTGGCGGTCACATCCCGTATCTTTAACCTTGCGGCGGGTGCTGCTTGAAGCAGCACCCGCCGCAAGGTTAAAAATGCATGTTTTACATTTACATGCACAAGGCGGCAGGCACCGCGCGGTGCCTGCCGCTTTGTGCATGTAAATGCTGGGGGGTACCATAGGTACCCCCCATGCGCTCCCCCCACCCCCCAACACCCTGGGGGCCCGCAACGGGCCCCCAAACACCAAAAACCACATGCTTTTTCACGGCGGAAAAGCCGCCGTGGAAAAGCATGTTTTGATGCATATCCTAATTTGGCTGACGGTGTCTTGCTGACACCACCACCAAATAGCCCTCCACACCCTGCGGATCAGCGGCGGACGGACCTGCCGTCCGCCGCTGGTCCCACCGCCATCCCACCGCCATCCTAATCTGGTGTTTTCTGTGGCCACGGCGGTGAATCCGCATCCTCCAGGCCGGCGTTGGCTTCCGCCGGCCCGGAGGATGCGGATTCACCGCCATCCTAATCTGCCCCATAGTTAGGAACACTATCAAATATACCTATACACCTATATCGACATTACACACCAGCACACATCCTATTCACTTATAAAGTCATCCTATTCACTTATGTAAACAATGGATCATACTGACATTTACTAAGCTATACACTTATACAAACACCAGCTTTATCTATTCATATAGATAGTAAATTATACTTAGTGTGTTATAAAATCACTATTACAAGTATACAGTTATCTATACAGTCATGCATACAATCAGTGAGTCTTACGTATACTTATTTATAAACAACAACTGACACACACATTGCCTTTTATTTTTCTACTTTGTTGGACATGTACCATTAAGAGAGATATTTGCTCATCACCACACCCATAAAGATATTCACTCACCCAAACAACTGTTATAACATGTAGTCTTAATGTCATATACCTACTAAATCAACAATTCACACATCTTTGGGAAGTCACACAACTCCCACCGAACCACACACACATTCACTCTCCCATACAAATACTTAGTTAACTAATCAATAACTAATATAGACTTTCAAATAGCTAGTAACCAACTGGAGAAGTAGTTTTTACAACAACTGACAAAGTGATACAGATGTTCACACAGTTTAGTCACTATCCAATATATTTAGAGAGACACTTTAAATTAGTCAAGTAAACAGTCAATCACACTGCTACTAAATCCTCCATCCAGATATTTATATTTATATATCCACTCATTCTTCAATGCAAATTGATATATATATATATATAAGATATATTTAAATAACAAAGCAAACCACATTCACTGGATGATGTGATCAGTGATGCCATTTGAGATGTCATCAGTGATGTCACTGACCATGTCATGAATGATGTAATATGTGACATCATCAGCAGTGGATTGCGGGCGCGCGAGATATAGCTAGTACAACTAACTATATCGGAGGAATTTCAATGGTTTTGTTTGAGTGAAATGTCCAGTTAACTATAGCACCCCTAAAATATACAGTTTTTTCAGTGAATTTCCAAAGGTTTTTTTTTGTAAAATTTTTATTTTGCAGAATATCAGTTGAAACGGAAAGGGGGTGGGAACAGTAAGAGGGGAATCAGAAAAAAGGAGAAAGACAGGCGACATGCCGCCACTCAACCCCACACAGGGGGCGTAGAAATAGGGAGGGTGCATGCAAAAAAAGAGGGGCGACAGGGCTCTACAGTTCACAGGTAGCCAACAATAGTCCGATAAGCAGCGGGGGAGTATCCACCCAGTGCAGCATCTAGTCCAGAACAGATATCCGTAGATCAAAGGAACATCCCAAGTTCGCCCAGTGTCCAGCAACCCTCCCTAGTCATAGCCAGTCGTAGCGAAAGAGAGAAGAAAGAAAGGAAGAACACAGGATGATTACCCCAACTATCCCTCCACCCTCAACCCTCCCCAACATCACCCTCCCCCCGGCGGCGGCGACCAACAATCACACAGTGCTATGCAGACATTCTCGTACTCAGAGTTGGAAAAGATGAAGAGACCGCAGTGTCGACGGACATACGGCCGAAGGTAAGCCTCGGGACAGAAATCTTACAAGCGAGCCCCAATTATACGTAAAATTTTTAAAATTCCCCAGGAAGATATCAGAGAGGCGTTCCATGCTCAACAGACGCCACAATCGGGCATGCCACAAGGAAAGAGCAGGGGCAGACGGGGACTTCCACGCAGCCGCCAGAGTCATCTTGGCTGCACCCAAACATAGCCACATAACACGCTTATCCACTCTAGTCTGATGTTCAAGCAGCGGGTCCCTAAGCCCTAGTAGAACAAAGGCCATGGTGGCCGGGATCGGGTAACCCAGGATATCCTTTACGTGGGAGAGAATCTCAGCCCAGAATGGCTTGACGGCGGGACAATCCCACCATATATGGCTAAAGTTTCCTAACATCCCACAACCCCGCCAACACCTATCTGAAGCAGTAGGAAATATACGGTGTAATTTAGAGGGATACAGGTACCAGTCAAAGACGAGTTTCATATGTGCTTCTCTGAGGTCAGTAGAGTGATTATGTGATGTCACATCTCTCCACAAGGCCTGCCATTCAGTAGTAGAGATGTCCCTCCCCAGTGTGGCTTCCCAGTGGTCCTGATAGCGCGGTCGCGGTGCCACGGTAGAGTCTAACAGCAGTTTGTACAGGAAAGAAATCGTTCCCTTCATGGTGGAGGTGTGAAGAATGAAGGATTCAAATTTCGATAAGGGTCTGGTAGCCGCGTCCACTACGGCAGGTGACGTCGCCCAATGTAGGAGTTGGAGATGTCTGTAGCGTTCTGTCGGAAGGACGCCGTAGTCCCTCATGCAGTTGTGGAAAGTGAGGGGTTCGACGCCATGGAATAAATGGGTGAGGGATCGACAGCCACCCTCCCTCCAAGCGTCAAAGGGACCTTCCTCCAGGGCCGGGGTAAATGCCGGGTTGAAATGAATCGGGGTGAATGGGGACGGGAATGTGGTCCATCGGTCATCACCGCTCACCGTGTCCCAAACCTTCAATACCGTGCTCGTGGGAGTGCTAATGTAGGCATTTTTTGGCCGGTCTGCTTTAGGCTTCCAGGCCAAATCCCAGATGGAGCGACCCGCAACACTCCGATCCATGTGGAGCCAGTGCTTTTCCGATAGCCGTTGGGACCACTCTACGATGACCCTCAGTTGGGCGGCTTTGTAGTATAAATGCATGTCCGGAAAGCCAACCCCACCTTCCAAGCGTGGGCGCCGCAGGACCGAAAACGGGAGCCTTGCACGGCCACCCTGCCAGACATATTTCAGCATCACAGTCTTCAATCTGCGGAAGTAATCTAACCCTATCGGAATAGGCAAAGCCTGAAAGAGGTACAACAGCTTGGGAAGAAGCACCATTTTAAGAGCGTGTATCCTGCCCAGCCACGAGATGTATTTAGGCTTCCACCTTTCCAGCTCCGCCTTAACAGTAGAGAACATCGAAGGGAAGTTAGCTTGGAACAGGGCATTCACGGAGGGGGTCAATCGCACGCCCAGGTAAAGCAAGGACTCCGACGCCCAGGCGAGTGGGGTGAGCGGCCGGGTCAGTCGTACCTCCCCCGCCGACAGGGTCAGATTCAGGATGTAGGATTTATCGAAATTGACCTTGAAGCCCGCCACCTCTTCGTAGACGGAGAGCACCGAGTGGACATGCGGGAGCGACAGCGCAGGCTCCCTGATAGACAACAGAACGTCGTCTGCAAAGAGCGAGATCTTGTGCTGCTCGCCCGTAAAGGGAAGGCCCAAAATCCTCTCGTTGTCCCGCACTGCCATAGCCAATGGCTCAATACTAAGAGCAAAGAGAAGGGGCGAGAGGGGACATCCCTGACGCGTCCCTCGGGAGTGACGGAAACTCGAGGATCTATGGCCGTTGACCAACACTCGGGATGTAGGGCTGCTGTAGTTGGCCTCAATCATCCTCACAAAGGAAGGCGAGAAACCGAAGACCACCAGCGTCTTGTGCAAAAAACCCCAGTCGACGCGGTCGAAAGCCTTCTCCGCGTCGAGCCCCACTAGCACCGCAGGCACGCGAAATCGTTCCGCCTTTTCGATGAGGTGTATGACGCGGCGCAGGTTATCATGGGTC
Organism: Lissotriton helveticus; assembly: GCF_964261635.1. NCBI lineage: Eukaryota > Metazoa > Chordata > Amphibia > Caudata > Salamandridae > Lissotriton > Lissotriton helveticus. The sequence goes on from NC_136067.1 coordinate 1,537,441,185, forward strand.
TGCCTGCCTTTAATAAACCCCGATTGATCAGGATGAATCAAAGTAGGCATCAGATCCTGCAGTCTACCCGCCAGAATAGAGGAATACAGCTTGGCGTCTAAGTTGAGAAGCGCGATCGGCCGGTAGGATGTACAGAGAGTAGGATCCTTCCCCGGCTTGGGAATGACAGTGATCAGAGCGTCGGCCATAGAGTCCGTGGTTCTGCCATCAACCGCCATCGCGTTGAAAAGTGAGACCAGGTAATCACACACTTCAGAGGCGAACGTTTTGTAAAAGAGGGCCGTGTAGCCGTCAGGCCCTGGGGCCTTGTGCAGCTTCAGGCCTTTAATGGCGTCTAAGACCTCTTCTCGGGTGAAGGGGGAGGACAGTGAATCATTCCATTCTGTAGAGACTTTCGGGAGAGGCAGACCCTCCAGGAATTTGGACTGTGCGTCCGAATCAAGGGTGTCACTCGAGTAGAGTGCCGCATAAAAGCGCCCGAATACAGTCGCTTTGGCAGCATCACTGTGCTGGACAGAGCCCACGTGGTCGCGAATTCCCCCTATATAATCTTTCTCACGCTTGTCCCGGAGTTGCCGGGCAAGATGGCGCCCGATCTTGTTGCCCTGGGAGTAAGAGGTGCGCCTAAGACGCAGAAGAGTATACTCCGCCCTGTTATTGTAATGGGCCCTCAGTTTCCCTCGCACCGCCGTCAGGGGGCGTAGAGTCACCCTGGAGGGGTTCGCCTTGTGTGCCTGCTCTAAGGAAGCCAGTTCCAGTTCCAGAGCCTCCCGTTCCTTGCGCCTCAGTTTGTTCAAATTTGCATTGAGGGCGAGGCATGTGCCCCGTAGAGAGGCCTTGCATGCGTCCCACGTGGTATATACCGACGTGTCCGCAGGTGGATTGAGGAGGAAGAAGTCACCAATTGCCTTGCGCAGAGCCTTACACGATTCCCCATCACGCACTAGAGCCGCCGGGAAATACCACTTGCGCCAACCATCCCCCCCGGTGGCCCAGTGCAGTCCCAGAACCACGAGGCTATGGTCCGATAGTGAAAGCGGAAGAATATCAGCTAATTGGATGTCCCCCCGGAGGGCCTGACTAACCAAAACATAATCAATGCGGGAGTATGAGTGATGTACGTTGGAGAAAAAGGTGTAATCCCTGGTCTGTGAGTGGAGAGAGCGCCAACTATCAATCAGTCCCATGTCTCCTATCTGACGTTTAGTTTCATCTGAAAAGACCCCAGTGTCTGCCCTGCGGCCCCCAGAAGTATCCAGACCCCTGTCCCACACCATATTGAAATCCCCTAATAAGAGTAAGTGACCCTCCACAAAGTCCCCCATCCTGTCCAGCAGCTCCTGCAGAAAGCCATTCTGTCCCGCATTAGGGGCATACAACACAGCAAAAGTACATAGGCGTCCATGCAACAATCCCTTCACCAGCAGCCAACGGCCTTCCTTATCCACACTAACCCCCACGGGCTGAAAATGCAGGGAAGCTCGGAAGAGTAGGGCCACCCCTCTATGCTTCGTGGTCGCAGATGCCCTGTAGATAAGGGGGAACTGCCTATGACGAAGCCTCAACTCATCTCTCCTAGCCAGATGTGTTTCCTGGATGGCCACCACATCTAAATGATGATCCATGATGTACTTCCAGAGTTTCTGCCGCTTCTGCGGAGAGTTAAGGCCCTTCACATTCCACGTTCCTATGCAGACAGGCATAAGGGGCAACACAGAATCCACGCTATGTTCACAACCAGACAACCTCGGTGCCCGCACCGGCCCCGCACATGCATCAGGGCCCAAGCCCACGGAAAGATCCGGGGGAAGGATCCCAGCCACACCCACTCCAAACGACCCACAAGGTCATACCGCAGGCCGCGCCCGGCATTCACGTTCCGAAGGTACATGGGGGTCATGAAAAGGTACATCCCGAAACAACATACAAACGTATAGGAGAACGCCATCAAAAATATCCCCAGCAGACACCCATCACATATCGCCGCCGCCACCCCCCGTATCCCCAACCCCAAACCAAACCACCCTGCCATGACACCCATATGCAGAGCTTCAAGAGGCCCACCCTCTCCCCCCCCAAGAACAAAGAACAACAAAATACAACTCAAGGCACTGAACCTGAACCTCGCAGTCTTCAGTTCCAGTAGGTCATGGCTCAGAAGTCTCCCACTGGACTGGGGTCGGGGCGGGGGGGTCCACCTGGGGACCCCCAGGTCCACAGTCCGGGGCGTCTTCTCCAAAAGTACCATTGTGCCCCGGGGACCTCAGGCCAAGAGCCCCTCCGACGCCACTCCATGAGTTCGGGGTCACGCTGCACCAGAGCCCATCTGGGGATCAGTCACGGTGGCGGAGGCCACCGAGGCCACTGCGGCCCCTCTCTCTTGCTCACTAGTCGCCAAATCCGGCCGTCGTCGTTCTGTTGCCGGGCCTACATTGTGCCATGATGAAGAGCGTCGTCGCCTCCGAAACGGGGAGCTACGGGCCTCCTGCGTCGGTTCCGCTTCTTCAATACCTAGGAGATCCTTTGCCTCCCGCAGGGAGTTGATCTGTCGCAACCGATTCTCCCAACGAAAGATGATCCTGAAGGGGTGGCCCCAGGAGTATGATACTCCGCGTTCCCGGAGGAAGGCGGTCACAGGGCGGAAGTCCCTCCGCTTCTGCAAGGTCGTTGCTGCCAGGTCCTGGTAAAGCTGGGGGCGATGGCCCCTAAATTGCAACGAGGTAGTGGTTCTCGCTTTTCGCAATATCTTCTCCTTCAACTGAAAATCGTGTACGCAAACAAGAATGTCAGGAGGCGGCCCTCCGCCCCTCCTGGGCAGCCCCACTCTATGCACTCTGTCCATCTGGATGTCACGTACCTCCTCATCCTCCAAGATCTGGAGAAACAGGGCCAGGACGTACCCACGCAGGTCCCCTGCCTCGCCGTCCCACGGCACCGCTTTGATACGAATGTTATTTCTTCTGGAGCGGTTTTCCAAATCTTCCGCGTGGGTTTGTAAATCCAGATTCTGCTCCGTAAGGCGTATGATGTCCTGTTGGAGTTGATGCACATCATGCGCCATGCTAAGATCATGGTCTTCCAGCGTCGCCACCCTTTCGCCGATCCCATCCACGTCTCTCCGCACCTCTCTGAGGTCCGAGGCCAACTGCGTACGGAGTTCGGAAATATCGTCCTTGATAGTGGCGAAGAGTTCTTTCATGAAGGCTTTAGTCGCCGGCGCCTCATCATCTGACTGTCTGGAGGAGCCACTGGCCCCCGGCGAGGCTGGCTGCTGCGATGGTTTGAGGACTACCTCCTTCCCCGTCTTCCCCCCTTTGCGCTGCGAGTTGGACATGGTGGTCAGGCTCCTCCACACTCCTACACACAGGCTCCAGATCACCGCCACTCGGAAGGCGGGAGCCGGGACGGCGATTCACTGCGTTAGGGCGACCCGCCGATGGTGCTGGTCGTCCACTCCAGTGGTCAGTCAGGTACCCCCCTACGGCAGTGCGGCCACTCTTCCTCTAGGTCACCTCGATCCGACGGCGTACCAGTGTCCAAGATGCAATCCAGGGGCAGAAGGCGGCCGGGGAGGCCTGCACCGCAAGGCAGACTGCTAGGCTCAAGGCCTACGGCACCCCAATGTGGCACGCATCCCCTCCAACGGCCAATACCAGGGACAGTCCAGATCGGTCGGCCAGCGATAAGGTTCCTCCAAAGCAGCTCCAAGCGTTCGGCCGCTACCAGGGCCCACTATCCGAGTGGCGGCAGGCACAGCGCTCTGCTCCCCAAAACCGTGTTGGCAAGACGCGAAAGCCCCGTTTTCTCCAGGCGTCGCCGTAAAAGCCCACCTCCAACGAAATGGCAAACCACTCCACAGTCTCTATTAGCAGTGACCAGGGCCCCCGATGGTGTCTAGAGCCCAGCCGCTACCGTGGTCCGGCTGCCAGGCTCAATGCCTCCTGCCTCGCTGTTCGTAGGCGTGTGTAAGCCCTCGTATCGGCCCTCCAGCCACCCGCACTGACCAGGCCCAAAATCAGCAGTCACTCACGAGGCGCGCGACCTGGCGCCGATACTGGGCCTCGCCACTCCGCAGCCTCTCCTGTCTTTTCCCACTGGTAGGCACGCCGGTCCGTCACTCCCCGGGGTGAGGAACCCCTCTGGTCTACCTCCGGTGTGCAGCGCTCGGATCGGCTCCGACTCTCAGGGGGGGGGCCTCCCCCCGGCTCCCTCCGCCGGCCCCAGGTGTCGTCCAGTCACCGGTCCGGGCCCGGGCTGCTGATCGCTCCTCCCAGTGTCCTGCAATGGACGCTCCTTCCGCCGGCGGGTCCGGATCTTCGCTGCTCCCGCTCAGCGCGGCGTACCCTGCGCCGGTGCCGCGACAAGGCCCGGAACTGCTCCGCCTCCTCCGGTCACCAGATCACGCGAGGCCGCCGCCTCGCAGGCCGCCGCTCAGCACTCAGTTCTCGCCTCTCACCGGTCACCCTCCGACGAAGGGGGGAAACCGGAACACACCGCCAGCTATCGGCAGCCCCCGCCGATCGTACAGCGCAGATAGGGCGCCTCGGGACCCCGCAATTAGCCGCTATGCAGGATCGGCGTCGGAGAGGCTCGAGAAAGCGTCCTACTCCGACGCCATCTTGGCCACGCCCCCTCCCAAAGGTTTTTTAAATGTTAATTAATAACTATATCAGGCGTGAAACCTATGGTTTTTTCAGTGAATTTCAAAGGTTTTTTAAATGCTAATTCCTAACTATATCAGGCCTGAAACCGATGTTTTTTTCAGTGAATTTGCAAGGTTTTTAAAATGCTAATTCCTAATTATGATGTGTGTGAAACCTATGATTTTTCTGTGAATTTCTAAGGTTTTTTCAATGCTAATTCCTAACTATGACGTGTGTGAAATCTATGTTTTTTTCAGTGATTTTACAAAGTTTTTAAGTGCTAATTCCTAAATATAACGTGTGTGAAACCTATGGTTTTTTCAGTGAATTTCCAAGGTTTTTAAAATGCTAACTTCTGCATCAATTTTCATATTTTTTATATATTTATTTTCCAACAAACTGCCTTTTTATATTGTAATACATTGACTGTATCCTGTAATATGCAACAGCACAGCTAGTTTTTATGATTTGGATAAAGTTAAACAGTATAGTCTACATCTTCAATCAAAATATAAACAGTCAAATTTGTCAATTAATTTATTTATTTTTTCAACGTGCGCGCAATGTGCGCACACCTCGTGATTTAAAAAAAAAAATGTTTTTTTTGCCCTTCGGGGTCCTTCAGAGAGCCCCTGAGAAGGCCTAGGGGGTCAGGGAGTCTCTACCCTGCCCCCTTTTCACGTTCTCCACTATTGTTTTTGACTCAGTTCTGCCTCGAGGGTGCAAGCAACGTGCGCGCACCTCGCGATTTTTTTAAATTAAAAAAAAAAATGTTTTGCCCTTCGGGGTCCTTCAGGGACCCCATGAGAAGTCCTGGGGGGTCTGGGAGTCTCTTCCCTGCCTCCTTTTCACGTTTTTAAAAGCTTTTACGAAAATCGGGTAAAACGTCATTTATATGCGACGGTCGTGCAACGTGCACACATGCGTGCGCACACGTTGCGCGCACGTAAAGTCATGTGACATGAAAACAATACTTTTGATTGGTTTATAGTAGTTTCTTTTCCAGAATCTTAAAAAACCCCACCCACTTCCCTCACTATCCCTTTTGGTTTCCTGAGAGAAGGATCTCTGCTTTGTTCCAGCTTTTTTCATATCAAAATGGCAGAACAGCAGCCACAGGATTCTTCTGAGTTTGTGTGTGAGTAACTCTATATATGAGTGTCCGTGTGTAATAAGATGTATAGGTGTATGAGTACATATGATGAGTGAGTATATGTATGAGTGCCCATATAGAACTGTTAGTGAATGACTGGATGTGTATGTAGATTTTGGAATTACTGAATAGGTTGTTCTAACTGGAATTGGCTTCTCAATTTTTTTGAAAATTTTAGATTCTATTTTTTAATGTGTGTATCAAGGGTTATATTACGCTGAGAGGAGGTCTGCCACTCTTTCACAAGGATGATGTCATCACACTTGAGCTGTTTTTTTTTTTTTTTTTTTCCCCCAGTTCCAATGATTACGAAGCCATGACACACTCTCTTCGCTCTATCACTGTCGCCCTTTCTCTAAGGCGAACTAGTGGTAACAGCAATGGTGGAATCTGGTTAATGGCAATCACCTGTCAATTGGTACACAAGGAACAGAGATCAGCTGGGAGAATGACATAGCTGTAGGGTCTTGACGGATCCGTATTACGATTGCACCCCAACCAGTCTTGTACTGAGACAGCACGTCTATTTCTCATATCTCATTAATCCTTGTCCACGGTACTGACGGGATAGCCATGGTTGAGATGAGGAACAAAAAAAAAAAGATGATGTCATCAGTGTTGTCATCAGTGATTTCATTTGAGATGTCATCAGTGATGTCACTGACCATGTCATGAATGATGTAATATGTGACATCATCAGCAGTGGATTGCGGGCGCGCGAGTTATAGTGAGTACAACTAACTATAACGGGGGAATTTCAAAGGTTTTTTAAATGGTAATTCCTAACTATAACGTGGCTGAAACCTATGGTTTTTTCAGTGAATTTCAATGGTTTTGTAAATGATAATCTTTCAATGTATTAATTGTTATATTTTTTATACTGATTTACTACATCATTTTAAATTATTTATTTTTAGATATTTTATTTTTTAAATTACATTACATATTTTAATATAAATTGAAAAAAAAATGTTTTGACACCTCTCTGCAACGCAGACCCCTGACGCGTTTGCAGAGGGGGAACTAATTCCCCTTGCATACTGCGGTTCCCTGGGGGCCAACTAGCCCACTAGGAACCTCCAGTATTCCCCAGGGGGCTGCATTGCAGAGAGGTGTAATGAGGCCACACCCTTTTTTACACCTCTCTGCAGCGCAGCCCCCGGGCACGTCTGCAGGTGAAACTTGTAGCTATGGCTGGGCAAAACAGAAGAAACAGAATGCCTTAATAGAGGATTTACTTGAGGAATTGCGAAAGGCTGAGTGTGAGCTTATTTTAGCAATTTGTGCTAATAGAGACAGTCAAACTGCGCAGACTACGGTAGCCTGTTGTAAGGCTAAGATTAATGGGGTTGGGAGTCAGGAAATAGCAACCCAGTTCAAAATATATAAAACTGAAAGATATGAATATGGAGAAACAACCGGTAGATGTTTAGCACAAAGACTGCGGGGCTGGCAAGCATCCCAACGAATTGAAGTCTTAGAGAGTGATAGAGGAGGTATAGCTGAGACCATGGAAGGTATAATGGAGCTAATTTCATTCATACTATAAAGAATTATACACTCAAGACTCTGTTGCTCAGGATCAGATTGAGCAATACCTTTGTGAACTTGATCTATCTGAGCTGGGGTCTACTGAAAGAGAAGAACTGGAAGCTCTAATTTCCATGCAAGAATTACAGATAGTATTGGATGACTTAGCGCTTGGGAAAGCAGCTGGACCGGATAAACTTCCTTTGGAGGTTTACCGGATGCTTTTTCCTATTATAAAGAACGATACGCTCGCCACTTTTATATCTGCTCAATGTGGAAACCCCCCTCCATCGTGGGATGATGCAACTATAGTGGTTTTTAAGAAGAAAGATAAGTCCCCCAGACTTCCTGGGTCATATAGACCTATATCATTAATAAATGCGGATGTAAAAGTATAGTCAAAAATACTCGCAACTCGGTTAGTGCAGATTCTTCCACCATTGGTATCTCGACATCAGCATGGGTTTCTTCCCGGCAGGAGCACAGTTAACAACATGCATAGGGTTATAGCGTCGGTGGATTATGCCACTTCATTACATAAAAACATTGGCATAATATCTTTAGATGCTGAAAAAGCATTTGACTATGTTGCATGGGCACTTTTGTGGGCTACAATGCGCAAGATGGGATTTGGGCCCCAGTTTTTGCTTGCATTACAGACTATGTTTAAACATCCGAGGGCTAAGATTTGTGCAATGGGGCAAGAATACGCTTTTGTATATATTACTAGGGGCACACGGCAAGGATGCCCATGTTCGCCTTTACTATTTGCCATTTATATCGAACCATTGTTGAAAATGCTGGAGATTACCAATGCTATACAACCAATAGTAGTGGGCGAATATCAAGTTCGTGTTTTAGCCTATGCTGCCGATATAGCGGTAGTAACATCGGACCCTGAGCAAGCGCTAAGTGAGATTGAGCATTTAACTCAAGAGTTTGGGAAGGCCGCTGGATATAAGTTAAATGTCTCAAAAACTCAGGTCGTTTGTACCGAGGGGCTTTATCCTGGAGAGCCGCGTGTGACACAAGAGGCCAGATACTTGGGGATTAAAATGAGGATGTCGCTCCAGGAGATAGTTAACGTAAATTGGGCCAATATATGAGGATCAGTTAAGAGTCAGCTGGAAAAGGTGGAATGCCTACATTTATCAATGGTGGGTCGACGGAATGTTTTAAAGATGTGCACACTTTCCAGGGTGCTTTATTATTTTCGGTACCGTTGGAGTTGACATGTACAATTAATGCAGCTGCAATCGGTCACGGATAGTTTTATTTGGGGCTGGAAGAAGGCCCGGCGTGCTTCAAAATATATGATGTTACCACTGGTAAGAGGAGGATGAGGTGTGCCGAATTTTGCTTTTTACTACTTAGTTTGCCTTTTGCAAAATATATGAAATTTCTTGTCATTGTGGGAGAAACAACGCTGTTCGAATCCCCAAATACCTATCAGATGCTATTAGGAGCTCAGTCGCGTCAAGTTTTCCTTACATTTTTCAAACCAAGCTATTTAAAAAGAACAATATTTAAAATCGTACTTGCAGCATTTAAAGGTTGGAAATGGATGCGTAAAACTATTTCCCTAAATCGAATTAGCTATTATACTCCTTTTGACTCCTTAGAAATATTTTCGTCAATATTTTGGGACACCAAGATGATGATATGGAGGGATAAGGGGATTCGCCGCTTACGGGATATTTACAGTGCTGGGGCAATTGTTTCTTTTTCGGAACTAACTGAACAATATGCAATATCTAAGCACGATTTCTTTAAATACTTACAGATACAGGATTTTATTTTTAAGCACTGCATATTTCTACCTATTTTAACTAATGAACTTCTAGAAGCTTTGATTAAAAGGGCTAAGATTGGGACTTTGTATGACACATTATTGGCAACACAGCGAGATGATATAGAGACTCAAGATTTGAAATGGAGGGTAAGATTTGGTAACTCTGGTTCATTTGTGCAAGAATCGATTGATATGGCTAGCAAAGTTATTCTGACGGCAAATTTACGCACCCAAAACTTTGTTTAATGTATACCATACACCTGCTAAACTGATGAGGTGGGGAGATGTTCATGATGGAAAATGTTTAGGTGCCAGTCGGAGGTAGCAGATATTGTAAATATTTTTTTTGATTGTATTGTGTTGAGACAATTCTTTTCATGCATTGCACAATTCCTGTCTCAAACGACGAGGGTCAATGTCTTGATATCTATAGAGATGCTGGTATTAGGGGTGTGTAAAGATAGTGATGCTATGCAGACTTGCTATCCATTTAGATTTTTTATTTTTATGGCTATGGCTGTCGCTCGACTTTATATTGCTTCGATGTGGTTGAAGCCAGAGGCGCGATCATATGAAATGTGGCGAGCAAAGTTTTATAATGTGTTTCATCTGGAATTTAATTTGTACTGTATTAAATTGCTGAAGAAAAAACAATTAGGGATAAAGATTTGGCAGCCCATGTTACAACATATGGAGATTTCGTTTTGAAATTATGTTTTTTTTATGTTTACTTCCTGATCTTTTTGTTATGGTATTTATAATGTCTCTACAGCACTTTGAACATCGATTCATGTATGATTTGTAATTGTTATATATGCGATGAACAGAACAATAAATATATTTAAAAAAAAAGAAATTCACTAAAAAAACATAGGTTTCTGGGACGTTATAGTTAGTTGAACATTTGACTCATATAAAACCAGAGAAATCCGCCTGTTATAGTTAATTCAGCTAACTATAACTTGCGCGCCCGCAATGCACTGCTGATGATGTCACATATTAAATCACTCATGACTGGTCAATGACATCACTGATGATATCACTGATGACATCTCAAATGACATCACTCATGACATCGTGCACGTGACAATCTGATGCACATACTGATGCTCTAATGCAAACTTTGATACACCCATTCTAAAATGCTCTAAGATTTCTCTGGTTTTATATGAGTCAAATGTTCAACTAACTATAACGTCCCTGAAACCTATGTTTTTTTTCAGCGAATTTCTAAGGTTTTTTAAATGTTAATTTCATAATGTAATATTTCTAAACCTATTTTTTTGCAAATATTTTTTTTAATATATTGCAACTCTATTATACCTCTTTTTTTAACTTTAAAAATTATGATTTATGTTTTCCCCAAAAAAAATGTATATATTTTTTTTTCCCGGAGAAAACTGCACTCCCATACCAATAGCGTACTAAGCTCCATCACCATGCGAATACTCTCCGTCATATTGCTAAACTCGTAAATGATGCGCATTTCGTATCCGACGACTTCGTGGCACCGCATCCCGCGTAACATCATATACGCATGAAGTCACCCCAGCTGCTACTTTGGTATCCGACGGGTGCACAGTACCAAGCCATGCATTACGTTATGTACGTATGGGGTCGCGCCCGCTGCCAGGCCCTGTGTTATGTCACAGACGTATGGTGTTGCGCCAGGTATGCCATTCCCTCGTTTTTTTGTCTCAAAAGTATATCTAAATAACCTTAAACAGTATATGAGAGCAAGCGATAATCTAAAATATTTCAAACATTTATATATTTCTAACTATAATAAACTTATATTATGATAAATATGTTTTGTCAAAATCCCATCGGGTGCGGCCTCCTTGCGTGCTCGGTTCGCCATTGCCATGTGACCTTTAAAAAAAAAAAGCATTTGATTGCTTCATAACATTTCCCATTGTAACAGTTGGACGACCCCACCCATTTTACTCATTCTCTCTACAGCGTTTGATGAGAGACACCTCTTCTGCTTAGAGAGCTTTTTTGAAAAGTTTTTTTGCTGAGTACATATATCTTATAATACACACAACATGAAACGATGATCTTGATCAATATTCATGGTCTGTACATTAGCCTACCACATGTGATTGCCATGCATCCTAAACATTCCATTAAAAAACAAATATGTATTACACAATGACCCTGGTGTGTGTGTGTGCACATTATTGTGCTCCCTTTCGGCCTGGGTATTCGTGGCTCTAAGAAGTATCAGGAGCCACGGGCAGAGTGCACATCCTAGATCACATGTGACAAACAGTAAACAGCAATGTGTTGATTTCTTTTGCTGTATGCTCTGTTGTCAGGCTTTACCAATATAATAATGTGTTATATGTGAGACTTTCAGATTCACATTTGACATGTATTCCTTGACTGTAATGAGTGTTATCACTGTGTATGGCGTAGCCTCACTGCTGATCCTCCCTCCATCCGACCACATTCACATGTGTACACTTCGCGTTAGCATCACTTTCAATAATACCGCACACCATTGACATGCGTGTCTGCGCATATCCACAACATTGACAACGACATGTAATGTTCACCATTCAATTATTTCAAATACCATCTTATTAACAATAGTTTCTGCCCTCCAGACACATGCTACACTACTGTAAATTGCACACTCTGCGAGGTCAAAACTACAAATGAAACACACATAAGCATACTTCCTGGTCAGACAGGGACTGAACAACACCCAGGTCCCTGTAATAATTATTCACACCCCTACGCAGGCCTGGTGCACGCAAGCCCAGCCCACTTTGCGTACGTATAAATAGGACAACCACGATGACACACGTCCCTCTTCTTCCACACTACCTCAGGTGATATGGCTGAATCCGCCTCGCTTATCACAATGCGCAATAAAAAAAAAGGGATCCATGAGGTGTTACCATCCTGGCAATCAACACAGACTCTAAAGTGTGAGCCCTACTGCCCGTAGTCTACAAAAGGGTTCCATGAGGTGTACACCATGCTGCAATCATCACTCCACCTGAATTGTGAGCACTGCTGCCCGTAGTATTTGCTCACACAACAATGACAGCAGGTAAGCAGTGTGGCCTGGGTGCACAGTGCCTCCAATTGAGCGTGGTGCGGCGGGACGGGTGGGGTGCATCACCCTGGCTGCGCAGGTGCAAACAAATGATGTTGCTGTGCATAAAAATGTGATCTCTGACCTCATTCAGTCACACCTCTGTCTCATTTTAAGGACCTGCTGTACCATACTGTAGGCCTGAGCCAGCATCCAGCGCTGCCCTACAGACACCAGTTGAGCGCGATGCTGCAGGGGGAGGGGTGCATCACCCCGAGTTCTCACGTGCGAAAAAGCGATGTTGCGGTGCGTAATTATGCGATCTCTAACCTCATAAAGTCACATCTCTCTCATTTTAAGGACCTGCTGTACCATACTGTAGGCCTGAGCCAGCGGGCAGCGCTGCCCTACAGACAGGTGGCATTGGCTTTTAGGGCACTGTAGTGACCTCGTTACTAAGTGTACATGCACACAGTCTTCCGCCACTGCATTACACGCGCACATTATGCTTGTAGCATGCGCTCTGTTCCTTTCTATATAAACCTTTGTATAACTTATTATTATTTAACCTTGTGAATTCTTGAGCACTCCAACTCCTCTTTGAACCACGATTACCACTAACAGTTGGTAGATCGTACTTCAAAAACAAAGGATGCCCTCAACTCCTGTTTAAGTTTACCTCCAGACATTTCCACCTTTACATTATTCCTCCCTTTTCAGACATTCAATTGATTGAATCAAGAAGAGCAGAGCGGGAGCTGACCCCGCAATGATGCCCTGGGCATTCTGACACCTTCCATCGTGGTATCAAGACACCGTCCCCGATTGGAGACCTGGTCTCCTACCATACAAACGTATCCCGGACTCGGAGCTTACATCAACACTTCGTGGGACACACCAGTGGTGGCAGGTGAGCAGTGAAGCCTCGTGTACAAGACCTACAATTGAGCACAGTGTGGGGAAAGTGGCTGGGGGGCAGCACCATGGGTGCACAGGTGCATTTAAGCGATTTTCCCGTAGCTAATAATGTAGGACTATATTATCAAAGAACGGCGATAACATTATCGCTGCTTTAGTGGCTGGAAACTGCAGCTAAAGCGGCGATAATGGGCTTCATAATATGCCTTGTGAATTCCCATAGAAGCCTAGGTTCACACTAGAACCTGGGCTTCTATGGGAATTCACAAGTGCATATTATCAACCCCTTAATGCCGCTTTACCAGCAGTTTCCTGCCGCTAAAGCGGCGTTAATGTTATCGCCGTTCCTTGATAATGTGGCCCCTAATCTCTGGTCTCATGTGTTTCATTTTAAGGAGTTGCTGAACCACACTCTTTCTCGCGGACACCAGCATCCTAGACAAACGGGTGACGGGGGGATAAACCCTAAGAGCTGGGTGCAGTAGGCCGACGCTCTGTCTCCTCCTCCCTCTCTTCATTTGACTCTCCCTCCCCTTCTCCCTTCCACCCACTCCCCCTCCCTTTCATTCTCACTATCGTCCTTTCATTTGGACTACCTTTCTTTACCTCTTCCACATAGTACACATACTTATGTTTCATTTTTGTCTTGCAGGTTTCCTACACTGCTCCACTGGAGTCCAACCCACGTTTTTATATTATACTGTTTGTTCTATTAAACTTACGTTTCTATTTATTTGTGTTTCAAATAAATAACTGAGTGTATAGGTCTTCTTTTCCAGACACTTGTCTATCATTTATTGTGAAAATCATCTGTTTATAGGAGATTTTAAGGGCAAACTTTTCTAATATTACAGTGCACCTACCAAACATAATCTAACTGACTATTAGACAAATGAAGCCTTGGTAATTCTACAACTGCTAGAGTTCTATGAGTGTATCACTTTATAACACCATAAGTACTGTCCATGTGATTACAGACCAAATAAGGCACCGCCTAGGACCACAGAGGCTTCAGGGACTGCCGAGGCCCACCCTGCATATTTAAATAAAGCCCCAAAGTGTGGCGATCCCCTGACTTCAGTTAACCTCAAACCTCCCGAACAATTAGTAAACAATACCCGGGAAGATGGCGGGTCCCTAGGCTGCAAAACGTCTCTGTGCCCTTCCGCGCCTAATTTACATGTGACATTAAGATCCCCAATCCTACAGAGACCCCGCAATATAATAATAGGATTGGCCACGGAACATTACCCACCAGGGGCCTCATTTAAAAGAACGAGCGAGACCCCGCTTTTTTTTCTTTGTTTCTTTTTTTCTCTCCAATTTTACCATCTGCATCCCCTCTATTAAAGTGATACAAGGTTTTCCTCCTCTCGCTTCAAGTGGTCAAACAAGGATTTGTTATCACAGGGTGGAAGCCATGCACCAGCCCTCTAATAGCAAATACAAATGGCCCGTTAATGCACACCACGGGACATTGTATGAGCTGCGCCTGACATGTCGCCCTCCCTAGGACCATGATGCAATTGTTAGTATAAATGCATACTAACACTACGTACACATGTGTAGTACAGCAACCAGAATGTAGTGAAGAAGCAGAGGAAGAGCAAAATCTAAAAAATATAAATCCTACCACAAGTCGGATGACATAGTTCAATGAGCCGACGACCCTGGCATGAGTACAAACAGCTACACAAAGAAAAAGGGTCTTTAGCACAACTCAAGCAATTTTGACGTATTGGTGACTGGTGCTTTTTTTTTACGTTCTCCTGCTCGTCGCCAAATTCATGTAGGGAAGAGGCAGACAGCAGTGGATCCAATAAGTAGATTTATTACAGAAAAACAAGATGCCTGAAACAGCCACCAACAGGAGCAGACAGCAAGGCACCCATCTTCTCCAGCACCGTGTACAAACTCTGCAAGGTTCCCCTCAGGACAGCCCTACATTCTAACATTATATACTTAGATTCAAGTAGGATTACATACTAACATTCTACTATGACGTACATTGGAATACTACACAGAGCACATGACTTTACAGCAATGAGCTCATGGTTTCATACATGAGTCTTGAGACTGGTAGGGGTAAGTATTTCGCTCCCCACTCCCTATATTGTATAAACGCAAACTAACACTACTTCCACAGGTATGCACAGCGCCCAGAGCACATCACTTTACAGCAATGAGCTCACAATTTAGGCTCACGGTTTAATCCCCAAGTCTTCACACCAAAAGGGGTGAGTAGTTCGCTTCCCATTCGCTATATACTATAAACGCATACCAACACTACTTACACACTTATACTACAGCGGCTAGTATCCTACAGCGCCCAGAGCCCATCACTTTACAGCAATCAGCTCGGTTTGATCCCCGAGTCTTCACACCGGTAGGCGTGAGTACTTTGCTTCCCACTTCCGGTATAGTATAAACGCACGGTCCCGGTCAGTAGTTTGCTTCCCACTCCCTGTTTGGTATAAACGTCTACAAACACTACTTGCACACGTATACTACAGCGCCCAGAGCCCATCATTTTACAGCAATCACTTTGGTTTCATCCCCAAGTCTTCACACCAGTAGGCGTAACTACTTCGCTTCCCGCTTCTGGTATACTATCAATACACAGTAGCGGTCTTTATGGTATAAACGCCTACTAACACTACTTGCACACGTATGCTACAAACACCAGCCCACATCACTTTACAGCAATTACCTCACGGTTTAGACTCTGGCTTTCATACCCGAGTGTAGCACCATATCATATCAGCCCCATGTCACTCTGAGCAACACCCCACTTTCAGACCGGTAACAGTGACTACTTCGCTTCGCACTCCCCCACAAAGCTTAAAGTGCTCCTACCCACCTTTCCTACTTTTTTCACCCTTTTTTCCCCTTACTCGCTTCAACAGAATCACAAAATGATGGCCACCTTTCCTAGTTGCAACACCATCACAGCCAATAAGCAGCAAGCTCCTGCTCGTAACACCTCAGCCAATCAGATGGCAAAATTCCCAAATATTGATATCTGTAAATTTCGATATTTCTCCAAAACTACTGAACGAATTTACACCAAATAAACAAAAGCGTGCTTTCTAGATCAAGACCCTTCTCCCTGCCAAATTTGGGTTAATTCCATTCACCCGTTCGACCTGTAGCCTTTTACTATGGAGAAAACACATTTTGGGACCCCCCTTTTTTTCTCGGCCCTCCCTTGACGAATCACCCCCAAACTTTCAACATAGGAGCTGATATCAACAAAGAATTCATTTTTGAAAATTTCGCGAAGATTCGTCAATCGGCGTCAACGTTTTTGGGAATAGAATGTTGCCATTTTCCTATGGTAACTAGGTCCTAACTATAACTACCTACTGGCGACCACCAGTAGGTAATATATACATACATATATATTTGGCGTATTCCTCGTTATGTATTTCTTCACTGAAAAAGAACGAGCGTGGATCCAATTTGTGCTTCAAAGTTGTTTTTTTGCCACCATGACGCGTTTCGGCCGTCCCACGGCCTTGATCACATGACACGGCTCATACTGTGATAATTTGCATAAAAATAGACATGGACAACATACTATTCTCACATTTTAAATAATTTCTATGCATTTGCGCATATTTAAATAAATATATCAATATATGTACATCAATTTTTACAATGCTGATAAAAAAAGGGGAGGCAATATTTCAATTAAATAAAAAATTAACCTTCTAGTCCATATGGTACAATGTCTTAGTTGCCCAGGCTCAATTAGGGCAGGGTATTTATTAAATAGCTGCTTAAATGCTGATAAAACACCCCTTCCTATCGAGTCCTTGAAAGAAGATTTACAAAAGAGCGCATAATATATTGTAATCAATAAGTGTTGTGATGCTCCCAATGAAAAAATTCATATAAATAATATGAAATAATAATAAAATAAGTGCACAAATAAATATGTGTCTAAAAATTCCCTATTGTGAAGTGCTGTGTGCTCTGTATCAATGTAAAATACGCTTCTCCAATGCAACAGGTGTCAGGACCAGGCTTACAGGTTGTAAACATTTGGGTAAATTGAGGTCCATTAATATAGGGTGCCCTCAGGAGGTGCTAAGTTTCTATACATTTTTCTATACTTTCATGTTGTGATACTGATCCAATTTTCTATAGATGGCATGTCTAAAATTGTATTAATTATAAAATATTTCCTATAAATACCCATGATAAATACATTAATAAGAATACTACATATAAATATAAATAAATGTACACATTTATGGAATCAGATCTCATAATCATAACTGATGTTAATTAGTACCTCATAACAGATAAACCGTATATACAGACTTAGATCTTAAGCTAATCACTCTAGATCTTAGTTAAAGTGCTGAAAAATGTGAGCAAAATAATGCGTCAATTCTTACTTTTGTTAAAAAATAGTATACCTAATCTATCAAGTTTATCATAGAAAAAATCTCATAAATATCTGCAAAAAATTTGATAAAAAGGTTCCTAAAATTTCAGTATATCAATCATAAAACTCTTGTAAAATCATGAATTGATTAACATGTGTGCAAATCTTCTGTGGCATTGAGACCTCTGGGATGTTTAGAGTCTAATTCTAAAATATATCTTGTTTCTAGGCATCTTAATTTGCCTTCTCGATCCCCACCTCTCTTGTGGGGCGGTACTGACTCTATAGCATAATATTTGAGATGTTTGAGATCACTATTATGGAACTTTTTAAAATGTCTAGCCACCAGGTAACTAGCATCATTATTTTTAACCCCTTCACTGCGGCGGCTATTCCGCCGCAGTGCTAAGGGGGCGGGGCGGAAATGCGGCAGGCGCATGCTGGTGACGGAACCGCTCCGTCACCAGCGTCGGTTGCGCTGTGCTTGTGACGGAGCGGTTCCGTCATGGCCCGCCCCGCCCAATAGAACGCTCAGCGCAGGCGCGGAATTCGCGCCACGCATGAGCGGCGAGCGGGCTATGACGGAACCGCTCCGTCATCAGCACAGCGCACCCGCAGCTGATGACGGAGCGGTTCCGTCATCAGCATGCAAAGGGTTAATGGCCCTCATGTGTTGCAAAACTCTTTTGTGTTCTGCCAGCTTTGTGCTGCCTATATATTTTAACCCCTTCGCTGCGGCGGCAATTCCGCCGCAGCGCTAGGGGGGAGAGGGGCCGCATGGTGCTCCCTTGCCCGTGATGGAACCGCTCCGTCACGAGCCTCGGGTGCGCTGTGCTTGTGACAGAGCAGTTCCGTCACGCAGGCGTGAAATCACCGTCCTCAAATGCAGTACAAAAGGTGTTGGTGTTGAATCCATGCTGGCAAGCTTTGCAAGTCGTACATCTCAAAAATCCCTTTCTTGCTGTCAACGACGTATTTCTACTCTGATCTTCTGGGCTACTTCTTACCAGTGCATTACCAATACTGGTGGACTTTCTAAGAGTAATAGAAGGATTATTGGGTAATGACTTGCCTATAATAGGATCATCTCGCATGATTGGCCAATTACGTTTAGCGATACTTCAAAGTTGTTTTTCTTGTTTTGAGAAACCCAATATAAGTCTGATTGGTTCCACTTTGTTACTTTGGTCATCAGACATTTTCTTATGTTGTAGCAGGTCTAGTCTTGCATTTTGCTTGGATTTGGCTATAGCTGTCTCAATAGCCTTGCTTTTATATCCCCTGGCTAAAAAGCGATTGGGGCATTCCACTCTTTCGTTGTCTGCGTCAACCTCATTGCTACATATACGGCGTATTCGTACCATTTCACTGTATGGGATGCTATTATTGAGGTGAGTGGGAGTATTAGTGTTTCCCCTTTGTTCAGAAAGAGACCTTTTTTTTTTTAAATGGTGTAAATCCGTTCAGTAGTTTCTGAGAATTTCAAAGAATAGAGGTCGGAAAATCAATTTCCCATAGTAATCTTAGTCACGGTTACAGCCGAAACTGCTGAACAGAATTAAACCAAATTTGGCACAAAGGTAGCCCTTGGCCTCAGAAAGAGATATATATTTTTTTTAAATGGTGTAAATCCGTTCAGTAGTTGCTGAGAAAAAATAAAAGTTTGATATTTAGAGGCACGGAGGATCCGCGCACCCTCCCGATCATGAGCTTGATTCTAATTGGCTGTCAACACTTCAAACCAGGAAGTTTTGGCAGCCATCTTGTGCCTCGGTAACCGAGGCACAGGAAAACAGAAAAAGAAACGCAAAAAAAAGAAAAGGGGGCCGGGTAGAAACACCCTGACCACCTAGGCCTGCTCAGGGGGTCTCACAAGGACCCCAGAGCCAAAAAAAGCACTTTCTTTTTTAAAAATTGTCCGATTTTGCACTGGGGTTGTGAATCAGGGTGAGAAAATTAAACAAAATGAAGCTTGGAAAAAATGCTTGTGGGTGTCCCAATCCCCCCATGCTGCCCCGAGGACTGCCACCTCCCCGGGGCTTCATTTATGAGTTGCAGTGGGCACGCAGCCCCCCCCTGCAGCCCCGAGCCCGCCACCTCCCATTGGCTCAATTTAAAAAAAAAAAATATGTGGAGAGGTCACAAGCTCCCTCACACGCCCCGGCGACCACCACCTCCCCGGGGCATTGTATATTTAAATTTGGGGGTCCATTACAGATCCCCAAGTCCCTGGACCGCCACCTTCCTGGGGCTTTCTAAATGAAGGGAGGTGGGCCATGCGTCCCCCCTCCTGGAGCCCTTGTTGGCCCTGAGGACTGCCATCCCCCAGGGCCAGCTCCTGCAGTGTCCCGGGGTACCCACCCCTGGAAAACTGCTGTTTGCTATGGCAGGGCAGGAGCCGTGCAGCTCCCGCGCTGTCAGAGCAAACTGGTTTATATTTTGTAAACAAGAGCAGGTTTCCTGCTCTCGCTTCGAAAATCCAAAGCAGATTGTTTTTCCACAAGGGGGGCTGCATGTTAGCTAAGGCCATAATCCCGCCGCCAGAACAGAGCACGTCATGAACCACTAAAGGACTCATCAGCTGGTCATAATCCGCGTTGGGAGACACCGTACTGCAGAGACACAAATCCAGGGCCCAGTCGAAGTCACAGCTCAGGCAATGGAAGACAGGCTGAGCGCATGTGAAAAAGGAGAATCGAAACGATAATCCATAAGATGCACTCAACGTTGCAAGAGGCAGCGCTCCATAGTAACTAAGCATTCGGTTACGGACCAGCAACAACCGAGAAATATTGTCGTCTGCTGCAAGATGTGCATCCACTTTTAAGTAAACAAATTAATACAAGCACGCCGGCAACTAATGTGACCATTAAGCACAATTCACCAAAGTAGCTGGAAAAAATCAAATGAAAAAACACCGATAAGACACCAAATATAATTTCTACAGAAGTCACAAGGCCAATTCTTATAACTTTAAAAAAGTAAGCTCACTCCCTACGCGAGGACGCATTAAAGATAGTCTAAATTAACTCCCTAAAATTCCACGGCACGTCTGTATTTAACAAAGCATACACTTCTGTGCGGGTGTTTGCCACATGAAGGACAAATGTTTCTCTAGCAGAAGTAAGAGCGACCTCTTTTTGAGACTACAGCGCTCTTATACGGCTCATTTGGTTTACTCTTCTTTCAAGGTCAGAATCGACAGCCAGAAGGAAACATCAAGCTTCCCATGCAGAGGAGTAAACACAACTTTTTCATAGGAAACCACACGCTCGGTTGCCGTAATTATGTAAGCGATGCCTGCTAACATCGCCCAATAAGCCACACAGCTGAATCGGATCTCCAATATGTGACCACTTCAAACTATTCTCATAGCGCGCCCTGTGCTCTCATTTGACAGTGAGAGAGTGATCGCACCATAGTTTCTACTGCTAATCATTCTCAGCATACGCTACGAATATGATAAAACGGCGATAATTTTAACACCGCTCCTTGATAATATGCCCCGAATTTAGTAGCGCGCGCTGCATCGTAAAATGCGATGCAGGGCACGGAACGAAGCGGCATATTATCAACAACATAAGGCGATACATTATCGCCGCTTTTATCAGCAGGTTCTGGTGTTAACCTGGGCTGCTATGGGAATTCACAAGGATATATTATCAAGCCCATTATTGCAGCTTTATCGGCAGTTTCCTGCCAATAAAAACGGCGATAATGTATCGCCTTTTGTTGATAATATGGCCCATTGCTCTTTTTTTAACCAGTAAACTTAGGTGCATATTATCAAGGACCGGTGTTTAAATTATCGCCGTTTTATTGGCAGGAAACTGACGATAAAGCGGCGATAATGAGCTTGATAATATGGCTTGCTATTTCCCATAGAAGCCCATGTTAACACCACAACATAGGCTTCTATGGGAATTTACAAGGACGTATTATCAAGGCCACCCTCCCAACATTAATAAAAAAACTCCAGACAATGCAGGTACCCGGAGCTGGAAGGTCATTTTACATGAATGTCTGACAAAATATCGATATCACAAATATCGATATACAAAAATATCGGAACAAAATTATCGAAATCAAAAATATAGGAATCCTATCCCTAACAAGGTAAGTGCAAATATATCGAAAAAAATATATAGAATGACAAAAATATCGTTTTTTGTAAAATATTGTTTTTTTTTATTAAATAAAAATCTAATATTAACAAAATAATACTTATAAATGTAATAAACATATTTAAAAAGGTACTATAATATTTAAAATTAATTCAGAATGTAATACAAATTAATATTAATAAATATATAATACATAATATATTTTTTATTAATATTAACTCTGAATTAATTATTTTCATAACTTATAAAAAAAAATTACTAATACATTTATATACATAAAATAATCACATAAATAACAATTAATAACAACATAATACTAATAAAAAAGCTAAATACATTTTAGATAGTGTATGAGTAAAAATTACTATTCCCACTCCAGAGAGTGCAACAGTAGGGAAAGTGTTGGATAGCGTAGGGGTAACAATTACTATTCCAACTCCAGAGAGTGCAACAGTATGGAAAGTATTGGATAGCGTAGGGGTAACAATTACTATTCCAACTCCAGAGAGTGCAACAGTAGGGAAAGTGTTGGATAGCGTAGGGGTAACAATTACTATTCCCACTCCAGAGAGTGCAACAGTAGGGAAAGTGTTGGATAGCGTAGGGGTAACAATTACTATTCCCACTCCAGAGAGTGCAACAGTAGGGAAAGCGTTGGATAGCGTAGGGGTAAAAATTACTATTCCCACTCCAGAGGGTGCAACAGTAGGGAAAGTGTTGGATAGCGTAGGGGTAACAATTACTATTCCAACTCCAGAGAGTGCAACAGTAGGGAAAGTGTTGGATAGCGTAGGGGTAACAATTACTATTCCCACTCCAGAGGGTGCAACAGTAGGGAAAGCGTTGGATAGCGTAGGGGTAAAAATTACTATTCCCACTCCAGAGAGTGCAACAGTAGGGAAAGCGTTGGATAGCGTAGGGGTAAAAATTACTATTCCCACTCCAGAGGGTGCAACAGTAGGGAAAGCGTTGGATAGCGTAGGGGTTTAAATTACTATTCCCACTCCAGAGAGTGCAACAGTAGGGAAAACGTTGGATAGCGTAGGGGTAACAATT
This sequence comes from Lissotriton helveticus, assembly GCF_964261635.1. Lineage (NCBI taxonomy): Eukaryota > Metazoa > Chordata > Amphibia > Caudata > Salamandridae > Lissotriton > Lissotriton helveticus. The sequence goes on from NC_136067.1 coordinate 1,537,463,846, forward strand.
ACTATTCCCACTCCAGAGGGTGCAACAGTAGGGAAAGCGTTGGATAGCGTAGGGGTAAAAATTACTATTTCCACTCCAGAGAGTGCAACAGTAGGGAAAGCGTTGGATAGCGTAGGGGTAAAAATTACTATTCCCACTCCAGAGGGTGCAACAGTAGGGAAAGCGTTGGATAGCGTAGAGGTTTAAATTACTATTCCCACTCCAGAGAGTGCAACAGTAGGGAAAACGTTGGATAGCGTAGGGTTAAAAATTACTATTCCTACTCCAGAGGGTGCAACAGTAGGGAAAGCGTTGGATAGCGTAGGGGTCAAAATTACTATTCCCACTCCAGACGGTGCAACAGTAGGGAAAGCGTAGGATAGCGTAGGGGTAAAAATTACTATTCCCACTCCAGAGGGTGCAACAGTAGGGAAAGCGTTGGATAGCGTAGGGGTAACAATTACTATTCCCACTCCAGAGAGTGCAACAGTAGGGAAAGCGTTGGATAGCGTAGGGGTTTAAATTACTATTCCCACTCCAGAGGGTGCACAGTAGGGAAAGTGTTGGATAGTGTAGGGGTAACAATTACTATTCCAACTCCAGATAGTGCAACAGTAGGGAAAGTGTTGGATAGCGTAGGGGTAACAATTACTATTCCCACTCCAGAGAGTGCAACAGTAGGGAAAGCGTTGGATAGCGTAGGGGTAAAAATTACTATTCCCACTCCAGAGAGTGCAACAGTAGGGAAAGCGTTGGATAGCGTAGGGGTAAAAATTACTATTCCCACTCCAGAGGGTGCAACAGTAGGGAAAGCGTTGGATAGCGTAGGGGTTTAAATTACTATTCCCACTCCAGAGGGTGCAACAGTAGGGAAAGCGTTGGATTGCGTAGGGTTTAAATTACTTCCCACACTACTCCCCCTGTAACACACAACACACTACACATTATAAAAAAACACAATTAATAAAAGTTTCAATTAATCAATTAATAACAATAATATTATTAAATTAATGTAATTATAAATGAACTATTTAACACTTATTAATTACCAATTAATTAACAATAAATACCAATAAATAAATACAATCTCTTTAAGTAATTACATGTAATTATATAACACCCTACTCCCCTATAAACAGACAACCCACTACACATAAATAAATGAAATCATTTAATCACTTAATAATTATTAATTACCAATTAATTATTAATTAACAATATCAAAAATTAATAAATTACAATTATTAACACATTAACTCTAATTATTACAATTTACTACTTAATATTATTTAATTACAAATTAATTATTAATTAACAATTACACTAAATAAATATATTAGCACAATAAATCTATTTAATGTAATTAACTAATTAACATTAATTAATTACCAATTAATTATTAATTAACAATAACACTAAATTATATATCTTAGCACATTAAATCTAATTAATTTAATTAACTAATTAATATTAATTAATTACCAATCAATTATTAATTAACAATAACACTAAATTAAATATATTACCACATTAAATCTAATTAATGTAATTAACTAATTAGTCTTAATTAATTACAAATTAATTATTAATTAAAAAATAGTTAAAAATATATATTAATTATTTAATTATTATTAAATTACTTCCCACCCTATTCCCCTATAAACCCACAACCCGCTCTAATACTAAAACGCAAAATGTTAACATAATTACTAATTTTCAAACATACATTTCTAAACATATTTAGCAAACATATAAATAACATAATAAAATACTTAACACTAAACAACAAAATTTCGATATTACTAACATACATACCTTAATCTCGATATTCTGTCTGTCGATATTATGGCACATCGATATACTATACCATCGATATTAAAACATCGATATTGTTGTATATCGATATTTTAATTTCGATATTTTGTCTGACTACCATTTTACATATTACTACCCCAGAAAGGTGGCGTTCCCCGCGACGTGTACGGAGAGAAAGAGAGAGAGCTCAAAACATACTTTTTTTTAAAAAAGACCAGAGGGGTGCCGCTCACCGAGACTGCGGGGAGTAGGACTGTAACCCCCCGCATACTTTAAAATAAAACCAGAGCAGTGCCATTCCCCAGTGCTTGGGGTACCTTACAAGCCCCCTTTATGCAAAAAATGTGCCCCCATATTTTGCCTCCCGGGACCTAAGGAATAAAACTGACTTCTAGTTTTTTTCACCTTCTCCACCGCGTACAAGTACTGCACGAGTACCACGCTATTTTTTATTTAAAAATAAATAAACATTAAGCCTAAAGATCCATGTACCACCCCCTGACCAAGACTATAGGGTCAGAATGTTTCTACCCTGCCCCCTTTCCTAATTTCTCAACTTTGTTTTACTGTTTTCTTGTGACTCTGCTCTCCTGACAAACAAGATGGCTGCCAACACTTCCTGGTTTGGAGTATTGACAGCCAATCAGCATGCAGCTCCTGCTCGTAATTGTACGTATTTCCATATGCGTACGCCACGATTTTGCTTTAAAAAACAACAAAGAAACAATAGAGCCAAAATATCCATGTACGACCCCATGAGCAAGCCTAGAGGGTCAGAATGTTTCTAGCCTACCCCCTTCCCTTATTTCTCAACTTTGTTTTACTTTTTTCTTGTGACTCGGTTCTAGCGAGGCACAAGATGGCCACCAACACTTCCTGGTTTCGAGTGTTGACAGACAGTTCACAGCCAATCAGCATGCAGCTCGCGCTCGTAATTGAACAGATTTCAGTACGCGTGCTGAACTTCGTCTCTAGATATCGCTATGATTTTACTTGCAATTTTCTCAGAAACTACTGAACAGATTTACACCATTTAACAAAAAGCACAATCTGCGAACAGAACTCTACCTCTCTGCCAAATTTCGTGTAGCCGTTCAGGCTGTAGCCCTGGCTAAAGGTCCCTATGGAAAATTGCATGGAGAAAACACGTTTTGGGACCCCCCTTTTTTCTCGGCCCCCACTTGACGAATCACTCCCAAACTTTCAGGAAAGGAGCGGAACCGAGCAGACCATTTTCTTGGAGAAATTCACGAAGATTCATTCACCAGCGCGAAAGTTACACCAAATAGAATGTTGTGGAATTACTATGGAAACTAGATCCTAACTATAACTACCTACTGGCGACCGCCAGTAGGTAATATATGTATATATATATATATATATATATTACCTCCTGACGGTAGCCAGTAGGTAGTAATAGATAGGACCTAGTTTCCATAGGCAAGGCATTTTTTGACTTTGCTATAACTATGGCATTGTTAAACTAATCTTAATGAAACTGTCAGTAGGTAATATATAATTAGCATATTGTAATAATGCACTAGTACTTTATCATTATGAATTAAAGTGTTGAGCGAAATCGTGCATAGTACATAATGCTAATGTCCTAGAGGAATTTGCATTGGAGCACTTGCTCTCTCCACCCTCTCTCTTTTTAAGATCAAATGTATGGAAACATATTTTATAACTGTATGACATTTTATTTTCTAGGCATATGCACTTTAAACTTCATCAACTGTGAATTTGGGTAATATGTGCAATATTGTGACATTTTATTTTCTTGGCACTTGCACTTTAAACTCGATGAGTGGAGTGAATATGGGCGATAAGGGCAATAAGTAATGACTGGCAGGGGTGCATAGTTATACATTGTAGCCATGTCATATTATGCACTTGCACTGAACACTTTCTGGTAGAGACTGTGATAATGATACAGCACTAGCATCCGGTACGAATTTAAACCAGTATAATTGTTGGCACCCGGGAGTTCTCCCATTACCCAATCAGTCTGAGTCTTGTCAAATCAAGTGAGCATATGCACATTACAATCGTGAAATGTCATCTAACTGTGCAATAATTGAGCAGTTTTACATCTGTGAGCACATGCACTTTCAATTAATTACAATGATCGTAAGGGTGTTTTGAGTATTAGATTACACTTTTCCAAGAGTGAGTCGTGTAAATTATGGCAAAAATGTCTTATGAGAATTGATTTTTACAAAGCCAAGAAAAGGTTCCAAAAAATGAACAAAATAATAAAAATGAGACAGGAAAAAAATATGAAATAAATTGTAACAATAACCCCCCAAAAAAGCATGTACTTGTAAGAAGAACCATATGAGGAATTGCCATGGTTTTGGCATTTGTTTGCACTGTAACCTCTTTGGTTTACAAGTATGTCGTTCATGTCAGTTGCGTCATGTGATCGAATGCTCCCAACAAAGAACGGGGAGTAATGGTGCTCAGTGTATGAGCAACTATTCACAAAATAGTGCCTCTCAGACCATAGATTAGAATGAAATTCAAAACAGGAACCTAAAAATTTTTCCTATTGGCGTCCATGTCTGGATTATCCTTCCCAGCTGTCTTTTTCTACAACAGAATTTTTTGTTTACAAAAGTTTTTACATCCTTGTTGCTAATTTGTAGTTTGTCTTTTTACTTATTAAAGATTAAGGTTAAATTCACTTTTTACACACACAAAGTCATGGTAATTTACAAATTGCACCAAAGGAACATAAAGTGACTGTTTTTTACACAACATACTAAACTTAAAAACATTGCTAAACACAAATTAACAAACGATGTACATTGGAATTATTTATCTACAAAACATGTTTACAGACTCCTCACATCTCTTTATTTCTGAGGGTCAATCCACAATAACGCAATACTTTGTTGCTATACCCTGACTTGTGTCCTTAGGATAGTTTTAGGTGGGGATCTGTTTCTTGATCCTCTTTTTATTTTGTTTGTCCTTACTATTCTATGGCCCTATGGAGGTCAGAGCTGCAAAGATATTTCGGGGTGAATTCACGACTTTCTTCTCCGGTTTCACATTATCGCTTTATACTGTACGGTTCAGTGAATGGAAACTCTTGGCCTCTGGAATCTTTATGCCAACGCAATTTGACCTTCTGGAGTAGGCCTGTGTGGTTGATTAATGGAAGGTCTTCCTCGGGGCAGAAGTATTCATAGGACACGTTTTCCTGGTTTGTTGTCTTTCACCCTTTTTCTTAAGGGTGGAATCAGTCCCTTCAGGGCGTCTTGTCTTATTGTGCATGTCTTGCCTGGTTCAAGTGGCCGTGGACTTTTGCTGAATGAACTTTGTATGCTCTTTTCCTTGGTCAGAGTCCTGGGTCTTCACTCTCTCGCCTACCCTCTCTGTGGCCTTACCAGTCCCGCTCTCCCTTCTTATCCTCCATGGCAGTGTAGCCCAGGGTTTACACTTTCCTCCCTAGCTACCGGAGACACTTGAAGTCTCATTTCTTTCATCCCGATGAATCTCAGTGTGTGAGCAAGGCAGGAGATACTGCCAAAACAAGTAGCAGTGAGCATTATATAAAACTGTGATGAAAATTGCTACCGGTTTGGAGGGGGAACTGGAGATTGGAATATAAATATATACATATATATACATATATATATCAATACATATATATATTTTTTTTTTATTGCAATCCACACGTTTAATGGGAGCTGAAATGTTTTCAGATCGGGAGAGGGAAGAAGCAGCAGAAGGAATTTTCACAAAGAGCAAACGTAAGGGAAACGCAGAAACAATAGGTGCAACAGGAGGTCAAGCGGCATCTAACAATTTAAAGTCACTGTTCAACAAATTAGAAAAAACATACGAAAAAGAAACGCAGAAGTCGTGAGAGGCCACCTTCCTTTCAGAGATATTTGGATAGCGATCGCATATCAAGGGGTTTGCGAATTTACACAACACCAGCATATGAATATCCAGATCCTTTACTAATACAGGAATGGGCAGAATATACAGCGGAAAGCGCCAAAGGCATGGTGAAAATATTAATTATATATGCCTGGAGCGACAGACAGAAGCTGCTAGATGAAATTAAAAGCATTGAGGAAGAAATAGCTTCAGACAAGGATACCAAACTGAAGGAGGAGCTTCAGCAACAAATGAAAAAAAGGTTGACTGATTATAAAAGTGTGATAAGGCAACAAAAGCAAACTAAATTTCTCAGAGATGAGGAGGATCACAAATTAAAGCAGATTCTAACCTTTGTGAAAAAAATACGATGCTCCCAGAAAACAACTGAATCTTCAGAAGGAAAGGGAGGTATCCTCAAGGGACACATCGTAATCTGAGACTGAGTTATCGGAAGGAGAACAAGGTTCCAAAAGAAAGGAAAAAGAAACACAACCGACAACTTTTTTTCAGGAATATCAGCTACTGAGGGAAGCCAAACAACAACCGACAGCACAACCCCCCCCCCAAAAGAAGAGGAGGAAAACCAAAAGTGGAAGGAAAGGAAAAGGCTACCTCACCAGAACCAAGGATAACGAGAAGCAAAGGAGGGGGGAAATGGAAATAGTAGAACCAACAGAGAAACGGACAGGCATGAATCGATCAAGTAGACAATTGGAACTAGAAGAAATAAAAGCACTTGAACTGGGACTGCCCTTCTGTCCTACGATACAATTTGTTTATGCAGGCACATGCATAGACCTCTATAGGTTTATTCGTAAATTAAAAGAAGAAATACGACACATGTCACATCAAAAAAAAAACAAGAGATGAAAATAAAACTACAATAGGACAAGAAAACCTGTTAACAGGAATGGAATATCAAGCCCTAAGAACATTAAGGGAGCTAGAAATGGAAATTGAGAACAATCAAAGTGATTTATCCAATAGGGTGGAAATCTCGGACAATATGGAGATCACGCAATTTAGAGCAGCGTGTAATTTGAGAATGAAATCATGCCACATTCCCCAAAGTGCACATGTTGTGATAGACACTTTTCATGAAATAGTCATTAAGGACCTGAAAAAATTACAAGCTAGAGGTCCAAACTTACAAAAAGACAATTTAACAGCTAAACAGCCAAAAGCGATAACAAGCCTAAGTAATGTTGATGGGATAGTTATTAAGTCATCTGATAAAGGTGGAAATGTGATAGTAGTGGATAAAATTACATACGCAATGGAAGCAAGGAGGCAGCTGTCAGATAAAGAATGCTACCAAACAACTACAAGAACTGAATATGAGAACAGTATAAAAGCATTTTACGAACTGTTGAACAAATAGAGAACAAAAGGCATTTTGGAGGATGTAAATTATAAATTTATTTTTGGTGAATCACTGGAGTTACCTACATTTTACCATCTTATCAAAGTGCACAAAAGTTCAACAAATCCCCGCGGACGACTTATAGTATCTTAAAAAAAAACAGTCTACTGGAAAATGCGTCCATTTATATCGATTGCATTTTGAAACCCCTAGTAACGGATGTAAGCTCGTATGTTAGAGACACCAAGGATTTTTTGCGTATCATTGCTAATATAGAGTGGGGACCTGATATGCTATTGGACACATTAGATATAACGAGCCTCTATACCAGTATCGAACATCAAAGGGGAGTGGAAGCGACACAGTTCTTTATGAAGAAAATAAATGTAAGATATTGGGAACACAATGAGCTGCTAATCGGACTAATTTCATTCTGTCTTAAAAATTAAAAAAATGTGTTTGCATGAGAATGATTCCATCAAAAACAGGGGTCTGCGATGGGCACGTGCTTCGTCGCCAGCTATGCAAATTTATTCGTAGGCTGGTGGGAGAAGCAAGTGGCCTGGGCAGGAGAAAATTAAAAATGGCTGGATAAGATTGTCCTATGGTCCCGCTATATTGACAACCTCTTTATTATATGGAGAGGGTCAATAGATAAAGCAAAAGAATATGTAACAATCCTAAATGATAACAATCTGAATTTGCGATTTACAGAATGTATGAGCAAAACAAATGTACCATACTTAGATCTGATGGTATACATCAAAGAAAATAAGATTGAAACTATGCTCTATAGAAAGCCCACAGCGGGGAACAGCACAGTGCATGCTGCAAGCTTTCACCCAAGAAGCGTTATCAGTGGGGTTCCCTAAGGGGAACTAATAAGATTGAGGCGTAACTGTTCAACAGAGGAAGATTTCAAGAAAGAATGTCAGGAGGCAGTGGACAGATTTATAAATCTAGGATACAAAAGGGAGATGCTACAAAAATTGGTAAAAAAGATAGAAAAAGTGCATATAAAGGATCTCCTAATAACAATTTGTGGAGGGACAAAGTTCAACAGTCTAAGAGGAAGGAAAGGTTAGAATGATAACTGAGTACACGACAGGCTCCACTGAAGTGTTTCAGATTTTTCGTAAAAACTGGAGGGTAGTGAAAACTGATACCATTATAGGGTCAACGATTCCCCCAAGTCCACTGATTACAAATAGAAGGGGTCCGGCATTGAAAAATCAGCTAGTAAGAAGTCTTTTTTACTAAGGGACCCAATAAAAAAGATCAAATAACTGGTTTCTATCCATGCATGAACTGCAAAGCATGCAAAAACAGCCAGAAAATAAAAGAGTATCAGTTACCAGGAAGACAAACTAAATGCAGAATAGGGAAACTAACGAATTGTAACTCTGAATATACTGTGTACTGTCTAACCTGTCTAGAAGTCTTATATTGGCCGGTTGTTTAAGAAAAAAATAAAATACAGAAATGGAAATGTTTTTGGAGCTGTGGATTAAAGCACACTTGCTGTATCCTATTTGGAAGCAGAATGTTCCTTCTAGAATCTGCTGTGAACTTCAGACCTACTGGTTCAACAGGGTTGCTAGGTACACTGAGGTAAGGCTGTATTGGCGGGGAAGGGTGTTAAAGAGACAAAACATATTTCTCAAAGTTGAAGTGATGACATAATGTTAGTAATGGCAGTTTAATTTCCAACACAGGACTATGTAATAAACTGTTATGTAGTATTTAAATTTCAGAAAAAATGAAGTTAGATATAGGTTTTTTTTCGCTATTTCACCGCGATCATCCTGAAAATATCGGCAAAAATACGGCGACAGAAATCTCGTTTTGAAAGAGAGGCAAAGTGTTAACAGATGCTAACCATTTACAAGTTGAGATGCAGTAGTTTAAAATGAAAGACATGATTTGACTTGCTGCTTTTCTCATGATGATTGAGTGGAAAGTTGACAAACTTGTCGTTTTAGAGTTCCTTTGTATGAGAGTGGTGTACCATTCTTCTGCTTAGTTTTTACACATTTTAACAGTGTCAAAACTATGAAGAAAGAGCTAAAAGAACAATATAATCCACAAACTGAATTCACTGGTATGTATATAACTTTGTAATTATTAAAGATATATATGGGAGCTTGATCAAAAGGAGTATCACAGTGATGAACTGTATGTATCAGAGGGTATGTGATTAAGAGGTTGGTGGTGAATGTTTTGGGAATTAGAGAAAAGTGAAATATAGCATGTTTATAACCTTGTGTATTTTATTGAAAAATAACAAAATAATCTTGTGAAAAGTTGCAAAGAGGAACTAAGAATGTTTTAGATGTCTAAACATCATGTGCAGAATAGATACATCTGTCATTTGCATTCTTGGAGTTGTAGTACTTTCAGTAATGTTATTCAACAGGAATAGTGTTGTGACATATTGTCCACCTGTATATGAATTAGAAAGATGTAATACTTGTTAGGTATGTATTGGGAAGTGTTTGTCAATGTGTTTTTTAAATTATATGACTATTTTGCATATGCTTAGATAGTGAGATATGGTTATTGTGCTTGCACATAGTTATTTATCAGTGGGACATTTGAGTTTGCTTAAAGATGTAGAGAAGTATATATTTTGGGAAATGTGGCTTGAAGGTGTGCATCTATTAAGAAATTGCATACAGGTTTACATGGTGATCTATGTTCAGTAAGGCTGATGAAAATGTCATTTACATGTTGAGGTCAGAGTTTTTCTTTAAACAGGCTTTGTTTAAAATTGAGAAAGATTAATAGCGGAGAATACCTCTTTCGTGTGTAACTTTTGTTTGAGATATGCTGAATATAGAAGCAGAAGAAGTATTTGTGGAAAAATGCATGTATTTCTTTAGCAAAAGGTTTTGTGCTTTGAAAAGTTTCAAAACGTTGTTTTCGATTTTAGAAACTTACTGAATCATGTTCACCCTCAGTAACAAATCAATGCATGTTTCTAGAGGGCCATGTATGCAATTATATATCATGTGAGATACGTAGATTTCACTCATACACAGCTCAGAAGAAAAGCTTGTATGCAGTAAAACAGGTAGTTTGAAACTGAAAGAAGGTGATAAACAATGAGTCAGATATATAGTGACAACTTTTATGTACCTAACAGCAATGACAGTACTTTCTCAGCCAGTCAGGCAGGATTTAGGGACTCATGGAATCACCTAGTCACTACTCAGGCAGTCAATAAATCAGTGATTCACTATCCATGGAGTTATTTAATTATCCAGAAACTACACATGTGCTCTTGCAATTGGGGAGGCAGAAATTATGTAGTTATTAAAGTTGTATTAATTCATCTAATCAACTAGTTACTAACTATTCATTTATGCAATTAACAAGACTGTAACTATGCAATCATGTTAACATTTGCGCAGAACCTATGCAGCCATCTAAATACCCACTTATAACCCATGCAGTCATTGAAATACTCAGGTGCCACTCATGCACTCGTGTAATTACGTAGAGATTACTTTTGTAGTAAACCTATCACCCATATTGTCTAAAGACTACATATACCAAGGTAAAATTTGTTAATACATTAGTTTGTGATTGAATACATAATACTACCTGGATGATTGAATGAGTGCCTAGGTAGTGCCTAGGTGTTTTGTAAGAAAACCAGAGTATGTTTGAATATGTTGTTGATGCGCTTACTAGAAGATTTAAACACAGACTGTTGCTTTATATTTAAAAGTGAAAAAGTTATTATAATAACTGCCAAAACTTACCTGTGTATTTATTTGTAGAGAGACAGTTTGACTTGTCTATATGGCAATTTATATGTAAGTAGTGTTACAATAAATTGGAAGATAATAAAATGAACAACTCATAGATACCCATTTTGTAAGATAATAAAATGCCTGCTAATGTAGAAAAACAATGCGGAGCCAAAAATAAGAAAAAAAATCAAAAGTTATTATTCTTTCCAGCATTACGAAGGGCTGTTAAGGACTGCTCTCCAGCACTCACTACAACTCCACAATCCATGCAGTATGGTGCAACTGGAGAAAACTGTGGAGCCAAATCTTGAAGATGAGATTGGGCTTTTGATTGGACTGTCTGCTTTGGTGTTGTTGTGCTGCTATTGAAGTCGAGGGTCCTTCTGCTTTGCGTTGCCTTCTTGCTTCTCACTATGAACTACTCTTATGAATTGTGAAAAAATATAAAACGGGGAGAAAATACCATGTATGATTTTTGGCAGCATTGTGAATAGCTGTAACACACTGCTCACCAGCAGTTATAACAACAGTACAGTCCATAGTATATGTGGCCATTCTTGAAAACTCTGGAGCCATATTTGTTGCAGCAGTCTGCACCTCTGAAGGAACTTTCTTACCGGGAATTGTTGTTGATGGTGCCACTGATGTAGATGGTCCTCCAGCTTCCCTCAACTTGATTGCCAGTTAGAGATGTTTTCTATGTTAGGTTTGAAGATGATACACCATGGTCGTCAGCCCACATGAATATTTTTTATGTGTCTCTCTAGACTGGATCGTTTCACAGAGTGTTGAATTATATTAGTTTTGGAGCAGTTTTTGATTCTGTTGAGTTTGGGTTAGAATGGGGAGTTTTATGGGTGTTTTGTTATGTTCTGTTTGTGAGTTTAGAAGTTCAAGGTTATTTTTTTAATTATTATAGTTCTGTTTTTGTTAACTGTGTTGTTAAAATAAAGTTAAATAATTATGTTCCTAAACTGCTAGACTATAATTTTTTGTAAAATATGTTTAAATATCTATTTTACATGTTGTCATTTGTATTTGTGACTACTGATATCATTGCCACCTTCTGTGTTGCTATAAAGAAGGAAAAATGAATTTTTGACGTAGTTATTTTGATAAATGTATACAATGGGTAAAGTTAAATCAGTATCTTACTAAATAGCTGTAGTAAAACTTTATGTAAGCTGTGTTGTTGTATGGGTTTCATACTTTGTCAAAGACACCCAGTATTTGCAGTGTGTCCTTGGCAATGGCACTCATCGAATCATACTGGCACTACCTGTGCAATCATCAAGGACATCTTTTCTCCACCACTCTGCAAATGTGCCTCCTGATGCAGTACTAGTTAGGAGATGAAGTCTCCTTGGCTATTCAGGGTCATTGGGGGCAAACTGCCCCTCTTGTTACCTTTAAGAAGTCCCACACAGGCAGTTTGCTAATACGTCTTTGGAAGGCACGCCCCTTTCATGCACCACTCTGCAAACGTGTCTCCTGGAACCCTACTGGTTGGTAACTGAAGTTCTCTTGGGTGCCAAGAGACCTTGGGGACTAAGAAGCCCTCCTGGTACTTTCTGAAAGTCCTAAACAGCGGTATTCTTGAGAACTGGTCAGAAGGCCGCCCCCTTTTCACAGCATTCTGAAAGCACTTAATCTACTTTAAAAAAAAGTAGAAATTAACTGAAAAAGCAAAGTTTACAGGTAAATTATAGTTAGGAATTAGCATTTTTTAAATTGAAAATTCACTGACAAAAACCAAAGGTTACAAGGCTGTTATAGTTAGGAAATAGAATTAAAAATACCTTAGATATTCACCGAAAAAACAAAGGTTACAGGCACTTTATAGTTAGGCTAAGATTTCACATTGACAAAACCAGAGCAATTTAGCAGGTATAGTTAGCTGAGCTGACAATAGCTTGCACCCCCTCAATGTACTGCTTATTACCTCACATATTATATCACTCATGGCATGGTCAGTGACACCACTCATGATATCACTCATGACATCATCTACATAATCTCTGATGCTCCAACTCACATCTCAATATAATCTTTAATACACCCACTCCAACTTTACAAAAGGGGGTGGGGTTGCACACTACTCACACACCAGCGGGATCGCCCCTAAGGACTGTGGTCAATGTAGTTCGTGTTCCGCGATGCATCTTCTTTCGATTCTCTGCTATCTTCGCTATCTTCGCCATCCCTGGACATGTGTTTCGGGGTATTTACCCCTCATCAGCAGGGATTAGGCCGTGTTCTGGGGTTGCCGGTGGCTGTCAAATATTGCCAGGTTTAGTACCACTCAGGCGCGCAGGTGCGGGGTCCCAGGCTCGTCAGCCAACTGCTTGAGGGAGCTTTAACATTACAAATGGGGGTGGGGTCGCACACTACTCACACACCAGCGGGATCGCCCCTAAGGACTGTGGTCAATATAGTTCGTGTTCCGCGATGCATCTTCTTTCGATTCTCTGCTATCTTCGCTATCTTCGCCATCCCTGGACACGTGTTTCGGGGTATTTACCCCTCATCAGCAGGGATTAGGCCGTGTTCTGGGGTTGCCGGTGGCTGTCAAATATTGCCAGGTTTAGTACCACTCAGGCGCGCAGGTGCGGGGTCCCAGGCTCGTCAGCCAACTGCTCGAGGGAGCTTTAACATTACAAATGGGGGTGGGGTCGCACACTACTCACACACCAGCGGGATCGCCCCTAAGGACTGTGGTCAATGTAGTTCGTGTTCCGCGATGCATCTTTTTTCGATTCCCTGCTATCTTCGCTATCTTCGCCATCCCTGGACAAGTGTTTCGGGGTATTTACCCCTCATCAGCAGGGATTAGGCCGTGTTCTGGGGTTGCCGGTGGCTGTCAAATATTGCCAGGTTTAGTACCACTCAGGCGCGCAGGTGCGGGGTCCCAGGCTCGTCAGCCAACTGCTCGAGGGAGCTTTAACATTACAAATGGGGGTGGGGTCGCACACTACTCACACACCAGCGGGATCGCCCCTAAGGACTGTGGTCAATGTAGTTTGTGTTCCGCGATGCATCTTCTTTCGATTCTCTGCTATATTCGCTATCTTCGCCATCCCGGGACACGTGTTTCGGGGTATTTACCCCTCATCAGCAGGGATTAGGCCGTGTTATGGGGTTGCCGGTGGCTGTCAAATATTGCCAGGTTTAGTACCACTCAGGCGCGCAGGTGCGGGGTCCCAGGCTCGTCAGCCAACTGCTCGAGGGAGCTTTAACATTACAAATGGGGGTGGAGTCGCACACTACTCACACACCAGCGGGATCTCCCCTAAGGACTGTGGTCAATGTAGTTCGTGTTCCGCGATGCATCTTCTTTCGATTCTCTGCTATCTTCGCTATCTTCGCCATCCCTGGACACGTGTTTCGGGGTATTTACCCCTCATCAGCAGGGATTAGGCCGTGTTCTGGGGTTGCAGGTGGCTGTCAAATATTGCCAGGTTGAGTACCACTCAGGCGCGCAGGTGCGGGGTCCCAGGCTCGTCAGCCAACTGCTCGAGGGAGCTTTAACATTACAAATGGGGGTGGGGTCGCACACTACTCACACACCAGCGGGATCGCCCCTAAGGACTGTGGTCAATGTAGTTTGTGTTCCGCGATGCATCTTCTTTCGATTCTCTGCTATCTTCGCTATCTTCGCCATCCCTGGACAAGTAATTCGGGGTATTTACCCCTCATCAGCAGGGATTAGGCCGTGTTCTGGGGTTGCCGGTGGCTGTCAAATATTGCCAGGTTTAGTACCACTCAGGCGCGCAGGTGCGGGGTCCCAGGCTCGTCAGCCAACTGCTCGAGGGAGCTTTAACATTACAAATGGGGGTGGGGTCGCACACTACTCACACACCAGCGGGATCGCCCCTAAGGACTGTGGTCAATGTAGTTCGTGTTCCGCGATGCATCTTCTTTCGATTCTCTGCTATCTTCGCTATCTTCGCCATCCCTGGACACGTGTTTCGGGGTATTTACCCCTCATCAGCAGGGATTAGGCCGTGTTCTGGGGTTGCCGGTGGCTGTCAAATATTGCCAGGTTTAGTACCACTCAGGCGCGCAGGTGCGGGGTCCCGGCTCGTCAGCCAACTGCTCGAGGGAGCTTTAACATTACAAATGGGGGTGGGGTCGCACACTACTGACACACACCAGCGGGATCGCCCCTAAGGACTGTGGTCAATGTAGTTTGTGTTCCGCGATGCATCTTCTTTCGATTCTCTGCTATCTTCGCCATCCCTGGACACGTGTTTCGGGGTATTTACCCCTCATCAGCAGGGATTAGGCCGTGTTCTGGGGTTGCCGGTGGCTGTCAAATATTGCCAGGTTTAGTACCACTCAGGCGCGCAGGTGCGGGGTCCCAGGCTCGTCAGCCAACTGCTCGAGGGAGCTTCAACATTACAAATGGGGGTGGGGTCGCACACTACTCACACACCAGCGGGATCGCCCCTAAGGACTGTGGTCAATGTAGTTCGTGTTCCGCGATGCATCTTCTTTTGATTCTCTGCTATCTTCGCTATCTTTGCCATCCCTGGACAAGTGTTTCGGGGTATTTACCCCTCATCAGCAGGGATTAGGCCGTGTTCTGGGGTTGCCGGTGGCTGTCAAATATTGCCAGGTTTAGTACCACTCAGGCGCGCAGGTGCAGGGTCCCGGCTCGTCAGCCAACTGCTCGAGGGAGCTTTAACATTACAAATGGGGGGTGGGGTCGCACACTACTCACACACCAGCGGGATCGCCCCTAAGGACTGTGGTCAATGTAGTTCGTGTTCCGCGATGCATCTTCTTTCGATTCTCTGCTATCTTCGCTATCTTCGCCATCCCTGGACACGTGTTTCGGGGTATTTACCCCTCATCAGCAGGGATTAGGCCGTGTTCTGGGGTTGCCGGTGGCTGTCAAATATTGCCAGGTTTAGTACCACTCAGGCGTGCAGGTGCGGGGTCCCAGGCTCGTCAGCCAACTGCTCGAGGGAGCTTTAACATTACAAATGGGGGTGGGGTCGCACACTACTCACACACCAGCGGGATCTCCCCTAAGGACTGTGGTCAATGTAGTTCGTGTTCCGCGATGCATCTTCTTTCGATTCTCTGCTATGTTCGCTATCTTCGCCATCCCTGGACACGTGTTTCGGGGTATTTACCCCTCATCAGCAGGGATTAGGCCGTGTTCTGGGGTTGCCGGTGGCTGTCAAATATTGCCAGGTTTAGTACCACTCAGGTGCGCAGGTGCGGGGTCCCAGGCTCGTCAGCCAACTGCTCGAGGGAGCTTTAACATTACAAATGGGGGTGAGGTCGCACACTACTCACACACCAGCGGGATCGCCCCTAAGGACTGTGGTCAATGTAGTTCGTGTTCCGCGATGCATCTTCTTTCGATTCTCTGCTATCTTCGCTATCTTCGCCATCCCTGGACACGTGTTTTGGGGTATTTACCCCTCATCAGCAGGGATTAGGCCGTGTTCTGGGGTTGCCGGTGGCTGTCAAATATTGCCAGGTTTAGTACCACTCAGGCGCGCAGGTGCGGGGTCCCGGCTCGTCAGCCAACTGCTCTAGGGAGCTTTAACATTACAAATGGGGGTGGGGTCGCACACTACTCACATGATGAACGCGAAACACGTGTCCAGGGATGGCAAGCACACCAGTGAATACCCTCAAGATTCTAGACTCGGGTAGAAGCGCACCCGCTGATACCTACTACATCGACCATCATGCTCCGGGATCACACGCTGATGGGACGAGCAGTGTGCGACCTCATTTGAAATGACTATTTATACAGGCTCCCTTGAGCCGGTGAAGGTGACGACCTAGAGATTCCGCACCTGCGTGCCATAAGAGGTATCTGGACCTACTAATATTTTCGGCAGCCCACGCAGCAACCCCGTGCACACGCCTAATCCCTGCTGACGAGCGTTAATGAACGCGAAACACCTGTCCAGGGATGGCAAGCACACCAGTGAATACCCTCAAGATTCTAGACTCGGGTAGAAGCGCACCCGCTGATACCTACTACATCGACAATCATGCTCCGGGATCACACGCTGATGGGACGAGCAGTGTGCGACCTCATTTGAAATGACTATTTATACAGGCTCCCTTGAGCCGGTGAAGGTGACGACCTAGAGATTCCGCACCTGCGTGCCATAAGAGGTATCTGGACCTACTAATATTTTCGGCAGCCCATGCAGCAACCCCGTGCACACACCTAATCCCTGCTGACGAGCGTTAATGAACGCAAAACACGTGTCCAGGGATGGCAAGCACAACAGTGAATACCCTCAAGATTCTAGACTCGGGTAGAAGCGCACCTGCTGATACCTACTACATCGACCATCATGCTCCGGGGTCACACGCTGATGGGACGAGCAGTGTGCGACCTCATTTGAAATTACTATTTATACAGGCTCCCTTGAGCCGGTGAAGGTGACGACCTCGAGATTCCGCACCTGCGTGCCATAAGAGGTATCTGGACCTACTAATATTTTCGGCAGCCCACGCAGCAACCCCGTGCACACGCCTAATCCCTGCTGACGAGCGTTAATGAACGCGAAACACGTGTCCAGGGATGGCAAACACACCAGTGAATACCCTCAAGATTCTAGACTCGGGTAGAAGCGCACCCGCTGATACCTACTACATCGACCATCATGCTCCGGGGTCACACGCTGATGGGACGAGCAGTGTGCGACCTCATTTGAAATGACTATTTATACAGGCTCCCTTGAGCCGGTGAAGGTGACGACCTCGAGATTCCGCACCTGCGTGCCATAAGAGGTATCTGGACCTACTAATATTTTCGGCAGCCCACGCAGCAACCCCGTGCACACGCCTAATCCCTGCCGACGAGCGTTAATGAACGCGAAACACGTGTCCAGGGATGGCAAGCACACCAGTGAATACCCTCAAGATTCTAGACTCGGGTAGAAGCGCACCCGCTGATACCTACTACATCGACCATCATTCTCCGGGGTCACACGCTGATGGGACGAGCAGTGACCCACTCCAACTTTACACTAGCATTATCAAAACTATTGACACACCGTACCTGTACCTATACACACTCACTGAGTCATAGGACTATACACACATTCACTCAGTTACCCATACAGCCACACATACACCAACTCACTCACTAATACAGCCACTGGTATATCTACTCATACACCCATACAGCCACTCACACACAGTCAGTTACTCATAGAGCTACTCATACATTTACTCACTCACCTATAAAGTCAATCGCATAGCCATTTACTCACCTATATACTTATACACACACTCACTCATTTATTCATACAGACACTAACAAGCACACATTCACCCATCGGGCCACTCTTGTAATCACTCAGTCATACATACACTCACTCATATACTCCAACACTCACCAATACTGCCTTTCACATATGCAGTTACTCACCAATATTCCCCTGACACATCCATTCACTCTGACAAAGCCATACACACACTCACTCACCCATACAGGCCCTTACACACACGCTCACTAACCCATAGAGCCACTCACCCACCCACACAGATATTGAGATACCCTTATACGTACTCAGACAACCAATATCTCACCCATACAGAAACTTGCGTACTCACTCCCACACCGATACAACCACTTAGATACCAACAGACAGACAGATCCAGACATTTACACAAGTAACTTACCCATAAATTCACTGAGGCACCTAATCACTCACTTATACAGTCAGTCACGCACCCACTGAATCATCCATACAAGCACTCATACACCCATTGATTCATCAAAGCACCTTCTTATGTATGTATTTAACACTCTTAACCATTTTAAACACACACACAGTCTCTGGATGATGTCATCAGTGATGTTATCAATGATGTAATTTGAGATGTCATGAGTGATGTCATCAATGATGTGACTAACCATGTCATGAGTGATGTAATATGTGAGGTCATAAGCAGTGCATTGCGGGGGTGCATGTTATTGTAATATCAGCTAACTATAACTACATAACTGCTAAATATATCTGTTTTTGTGCGTGTGTAATCTGAGCCTAACTATAACGTTCCTGTAACCTTTGGTTTTTACAGCAAATATCTAATGTTTTTTAATTCTATTTCTTAACTATGACAGACTTGTAACCTTTGGGTTTTTCAGTGAAAAAAGTAATATATATATGTATATATATATATATGTGAGTGTGTATATGTGTGTGTGTGTGTATATATATATATATATATGTGTATATATATATATATATATATATATATATATATATATATATTTATATATATATATATATATATATATATATATATATATATATATATATATATATATATATATATATATATATATATATATATATATATATATATATATATATATATATATATATATATATATATATATATATGTATATATATATATGTATATCTATGTATATTACCCACTGGCGGTCCCCAGTAGGTAGTTATAGTTAGGACCTATTTTCCATAGGAAATCCAGACCATTCCATATTTGGAATAACTTTGGCGCCGGTAGAAGAATCTTCGTGAAATTTTCAAACTTGGTGGGGCGCTCCGGTCCGCTCTTATCCTGAAAGTCTTGGGGCGATTCTTTAAGCGGGCGCTAAGAAAAAGGGGGGTCCTAAAACGTGTTTCCCCATGCAATTTCCAATAGGACCTTTAGCCGCAGCTACAGCCCGAACTGCTGAATGGAATTACACCAAATTTGGCAAAGAGGTAGTCCTCAGTTGAGACTCATGCATTTTGCTTAAATGGTGTAAATCCGTTCAGTAGTTCCTGAGAAAATCACATTGAAAAGTACATATATATCTATGGCCGCGGAGGATCCACGCATCCTAAGGGCACCCTGCCGTGCACGAGCTGCATGCTAATTGGATGTCAACACTCCAAATCAGGAAGTGTTGGCAGCCATCTTGTGCCTCTGAGGCACAAGAAATCAGCAAAAGAAATGCAAGAAATGCAAAAAGGGGGCAGGGTAGAAACACCCTGCCCCCCTAGGCCTGCTTAGGGGGTCCCAAAAAATGTATTTAAAAAAAAAATTTCAAAATCCGCGCAGGGTGCAAGGATCCTGCCGATTTAAAAAAGAAAAAGAAGGGCGGGAACTGACCCTTAATGCATGTGCTAGACAAGATTTGACATACTGTCTTCCCCTTACAGGATTCGAATGGAAAATATGACAACCACCACGAGATTAACAAGTACCACAAAAATGTTTCTCTTTCAGAGTCCACATGAATTATGGGGCTGTTGCTTTCATTGATCAAATGTCTTAGCAAAAGAATCATGAATGACTTCCTGAACGTGGCCTCAGTTTTACAGGCTAGGTGGGGGTGAAGGGCGCGTAAATGGGTTCCGTGGTTGAAGGGACCTTGCATTCAGTGCAGCTACGGACCCCTCACTCGCCGAGTCCGTATCACCCTGAAAGATACAGGGCAGCGGCGAGAGCCGAGGGCTGAGAGCAGCGTCCATGACGCTTTCCTGGTTCTAGGTCAGGAAGATGCGGAACTAGCACGGACGGAAGCCCCATGTGCTGGCTCTGTGCCCCACAGTTGCCGGAGTACTTTTAGTCACAGATATATTTCCAGAGCTGTCGGTGATGGCGTGCGCCCTGGTGCCCTTCTGTTGATGCCCGAGTTGAGCCTCACATACCACCCTGAACCCCCCGCACGTGCCTGGATGGGCATGTCTGAGGGTCATTTGACTAAAGTGAAGAGTGGGGTGTGGTGAACCCCGCATACACGGCCTTCTGGAGGGCAGAGAGTGTCTGGGACTACTTCAAGCCTTTCGGGGACTACGCGCAATTCTGGCTAGAGCCGATAGCAAATTATTAAAAGTTGTTTGAGTCTGCGCCCCGACCACCTCCCCCATTGAGGACGAGTCCTCGTATCCCACCTCCCGCACCCCTGCGGTCTACTACATGGATTTTCTTGCTGTTGGCGCCAATCCTTTGCTTCCTTGTAAAACTTTGAATTGCTTTAGGCCATGCGCTTGGACTCCCGGTGCCGTTATCTATAGCAGCTGCACTTGCAAGCATCCTGGCTATGTGCATAGCCTGCTGCTCCGTGCTACTCCTAGAAATGAACGGCAAATGGACTTGTTTCATAGTAACTGACTTCAAGATCTGGCACTGAGCATGGGGACGCTTGCTCTAAACACCACAGCCCCCTGGCAGTGGCAAAGTGTTGTAGGTGGAATGGGCTACTGTCGTCATTCTCATGCTTTGAAGAGCAAGTGTGACATTCCTTTAACCTGCTGCTATATGCATGAACCAATTGCTGAATGGGCACAAAGCAGCCGCTTTTATACACGTAATGTGGTGAAGCGCACCTGCAGAACAGGCCCCCGTTTACACAGGGTCCCTTACAGGTACCACAGGGGTGTGGTAATTTGGTCACACACTTTTCACAGCACGACTGTCGCTTCTTGGAACAAGCACGGCCAAAGTGTGGCCCTCAAGTAGTTTGCAAAAAAACTATATGCGGGCAGAGAATGGACTGCAGCTCTCATGGGGGAAGCCGCGGCATCCTGCAATGTGTCAGAGGAATTATTTTGCGCATGATTAAAAATTTCATTTAGCGCCAGAGATCCCTGCGGCTGGACTGGCTTACCACTTTGCTGTTTCCGACACCCTTCCTGCAGAGCTTGGGTGCTTCGTGTTCCTTGGTAACACCGCCAGAATATAATCAGCAATTTGCGGAAATAAACTGGTGTCGCCGCTAGTTTCTTGCATTCACATTTCCTCCATGTTGGTTGCCCACCCTCTTTCCCGATCTTTGGTCGCTGCTCCCGAAGCTCTTATTTACCATGGATGCAGCAGCTCGGGTTCAGCTGGGAGACTCTTCCATAGAGCACTTTTAAAAGTCCCGGGGAAAATTACACGTGACGATGTCTAGCCAATAGACGCGCAGCAGACTGTGCATAGTGCCACTGTAAACTTCCGCTTCGGAGGAGGAACAGGAAGATGTGTCTCCTTTCACACTGAGCCGGAATACAGTGGGACCCATCGATATCAGACTCAGGATTCATTCACTGAATTTACTCATGGACGCTCTAATCTACCGCGAGAATTGCCCGGCTCGTGGAGCGACTGGTCACGCATCTTGCGTAGTCACTGGGTTTCTCCAAATAAAGATCCACTGTAATGCTGATTTTTTTTAGCACTTGTGTTTTGATAATAAACTGTTAATCCTTGGGGAAATGGCACAGCGTAAGTAGTCCTAAGCGTTCACACTCTTCCATTATTAGTTTGGAATATGTGCCATTAGAGTGTATATCAGACATAGAGCCGTGAAGCGCATACTTCCATATGTCTGCAGAGGAATGCGTCTACCTGAGCTGTTTGGCTGGACTGTTCCCATGAGGCACAGGGTCAGACTGATTTGCAAATGACCATGTCTGAACTGGGGTGGTGGAGTGAGCTAAAGCATGGTAATGGATTATACCCAGATCAGTTGACTGGGGTGAATGTTTGATTTGCTCAAACGCTCTGTCCATCATCTCCTTTGGTATCGCTTTGTTGGCCCTAAGTTGGCAGGGTATGCCCAGACATGGGTCCCTTGCTCACTCTACCACCGGATTCAAGGTAGCCTGGCTGATGAGGATTATGAATCCGAAACCGGTCCCAGGATGCTTGTTTCCGGTCCAGGGAAGACATGGCTTGGCAGTTCGAGCAGGGCTGTTCCCATGAGGCACAGGGTCAGACTGATTTGCATATGGCCATGTCTGGAGTGAGCTAAAGCATGGTGATGGATTAAACCCAGATCAGTTGACTGGGGGTGAGTGTTTGATTGCTCAAACGCTCCATCCATCATCCCCTTTGGTATACCTGAGCTGTTACAGGCAGTTAATTGCATCAGGTCTTGTAAGCGAGTAGCGTAGAACCAGCATGGTGATATTTGTTTTCTTTGCAGAGCTGCTGGTCCCCCCTGATATCCGGAGGCATTAGCTCCTGCATCCTAAATGAAACTCTGCACATAGACATGGGCATTGCTTTGCCATTACCAGTGATTTGTCCAGCTTCACGCAGTACCGGTTTAAACACTTCTTCATAACGCCTTCCCCGCTGCCCAGCCTCAGGCAAATTCTAATTGGTTTTGTATTCATGTTATTTCAGCTTCTGTTTTTATAAATAAAAGAAACGTGGAGGTGGGCAGTCAGCAGCTAATCTACGTTTGTCTAATTTTATATACTGTCTTATTTGTGCAATTTTACCTGGGGTTCGCAGGTGTTCTCAAAATTCTGGGAAAATTTATAGTAGGAACGATATGAATACACCAATCATCAAAGTATTGTAAGAAAAACAACCTATACATGTCCTGGCTTCATAAGTGGATTACATGCACATCAGCAACTGGTGGCACTGCTAACGCCAAACCCTCCCCCTTCCTTTGTCAAACAAAAGGTCACGTTTGTGCCCTTTCCCTGGAGTGAAATGTCCCCACCCTCTCTCTACATACCAAAAGGCAGGCATGGGAAATGGTGGGATTGGGTGCTGAGGGACCCATCAATCCCACACCTGCAACCTCTCCCGTTGGCGCCCTCCGCTGTGCTTCCTCTCTTTAATGCAACCATCCCTCCCCCAGTCCTGACATTGGGAAGCACATCACCCCATGGACCTTTGGTGTAAATAAACATGAAAACATCTTGCCCTCGAATCCACACAAAACAGCTTGGGGCATGGATTAGGAATTGTATGCCCTGAATCTCCTATAGTAGAGGAGGTGTGTCATTTTATCACAGGCAACTGGTGATGTCCTAACTAGAATAATACTCAAATTACAGACACATTTGTAACGGGGTTGCAGGCATGTATGTATCGGACTGGTCTTCCTGCTAAACAGCTTGCTCAATTCACACCAGTGCAAGCTATTCGCCACAATTAAATACAAAGCTAAGATTCGCAAAGTCCCGAAAACACCACATTTTAGTACGTAGCATTGAGCATTATTTGGCAGACAAAACCAACAAACAATTGTATACCTATAACACTTTCCAGCTCCATATAAAGCCACTGGTGTCAAAGCAGTCATTTTCTATGTCACCTCCAGGGGCATTCGGTTTTTAGACTCTGTACCATGTAACATTTGTAAATATGGGACTTGATAGCAGTATTTTTGTTGTCGCAAAAGCTGTTTTGTCACATCATTACCAGTGTCTTTCCAGGCGAAGACTGAATTGAATGCAGATGAGTAATGTGCACTGTCTGAAAGAACTAATATACAGGCATATGCATCAAAGTAAATACCGGGAGCAAAGTGTCAGATTCTCAGAATCTGCCCCTTTGCTCCCGGTATTTTTGCATTTGGGATGCATCATCCCAAATGCAAAAATCCCAATTGAGGAATCTCTAAATTGAGATTCCTTAAATTGCAATTGCATTTTAGGAATCTCAAATTGAGATTCCTAAAATGCAATGCATGAAAGTCAAAAAAATAGCGAATTCGCTAATAGGGGGAGCAAATTACCATAAAGTTGAACTTCATAGTAATTTGCTAAAACTTTAAAAAAAAAAAAGCCCTTTTGTGCATTTTTAAAAGTTCCATGTTGCACACACACGTGCAATATATGTGCAGAGATCAATTTCAGGGGTGCAACAGGGTGTCATTTTGACACCCCTGCACCCTTGAAATTGCATGAGCAATTTGCGAGTACCTACTGGTACTCGCAAATTGCTCATGCAATCTCCAATTCATTCCTATGGGCCTGTAGGCCCATAGAAATGAATGGGACAGCATTCCTTAATTGCGACTAGCAATTAGCGAGTAGCAATTAAGGAATGTTTAGGAATCGCTATTTTAATAGCGATTTCTACATGCATAGGCTTTTGCTATTCCTAAATAGCGATTCCTTAAAAATCGCTATTTAGGAATAGCAAAAGGCTACGTTGATGCATCTGCCAGATAGTTTTGCTGTTGTTGGGCAATGGAGTCGAATAATGGGCATTCATTTTACTCACTCTTTTTACTTTCGTAGCTGGGGATGCTCAAAAGATGTCTGGCGCAAAATGGTGAACAAGGAGACCAGATATGTCCATGACATACATTGGCTGCTGCAGTATCCAACGCTGAAACCAAACATGAGAGCGATACTACTGGACTGGCTCTTTGATGTTTGTTTTTGGGCTTCATTATACAGTATAGCAGGTCCGTTTTTCATTCCGATTGTAAAAGGGGTTCTTGTATACTTATACTTACACATCTCACTACCGAATAAAAACATGTGCTCTAAAGAGACATCTGGTGGCACAAAAACCGTGGCAATTTAAAAGACGAGTAAGAGGAGGGGTGCTTGGAGGAACTTTCTTAACCCCTTGGACGCTCATGACGAGCTCAGCTCGTCATGGAGTTTCCATTGATTTCAATGGAAATTCAATGAAGAATCTGAAAGTGCCTTAGCATCCAAGTGGTTTTAATTGATACTGTATAAGTAATACACAAAGGTATTTAAAAACTGGTTTGGTCAGTTGTGTGATGAGATAATGTTAGTTAGAGGATGACTGGAGCTGACATGGTATGTTAGAAGAAGGGCGCCAGTGTAGGGATACCTGAGCCTCTGAAGACAACGCTTTTAAAATCCAACCTGCAATGGATGGGCAGCCTTCGTGGATGGAGAGGAGTAGAATATTTTAAAACCCATCATGCATGGCATCGTAAAATATCAATTCAAAATGAGCAACTCCAGCAATAAGTAGACTAATTAAGAGTGTAGAAATATCTTGAATGGATCAGACCAAGAAGAGGGATTTAGGTGGCATCAAAAGCCAGAGGTTGGATTTACAATATTGTATAATTGGTAACAAGAGGTGAAAGAAGTGTAAGCAGGAAGGTAATAAAAGTTTCAAAGGCAATTTAAAGATTGTGTGGATGGTGCACTATTTTGGGCAAGTTGTTTGTATTGCCCTTGAAAATGTAATTATATTATAAGTTAATATATATTTTTCAAATTTAGGTGCGTGAAGTTTACACTCTGCACAGGGACAAATTCTTCCTAGCTCCAGATTTAAAATATATTATTTTTATCAATACCTTAGATAATGTCTTGCCCTAATATGTATATTAAAGACATATATATATCATTTTAGAGATAACATTTTTTTGCAGGAGTCACGCACCCACCACGCCCAACACATATATGACGTCACGTTCTTCTGCCGTGTCCATCCCTCCATCCCATATGATAAACAAATCGTCAATATAACGATACCAGCATTTTACCTGCCCTGTGTCTGTGCCAACTGTGCAGCTCCTGGGCACCTGCTCCTCCCACCAGCTGACGAACAAGTTCGCGTAGCTGGGAGCGAAGCAGGTACCCATCGCTGTCCCTGAAGTTTGTATGTACAGCTGGTCCTCGAAGAGGAAAATGTTATTAGACAGACAGAATTCAATGAACTCTAGAATCATTTCATTGTGGCGTGCCTATTTCATTTGGCGTTGCTTCAGAGCATGTTCAATAGCTTCGAGACCCTGCCTGTGGTCTATACAGGTGTAAAGACTTGTAATGTCTAAAACCATTAACAGGTACCCAGAATCCCATCTTAGTTCCTGGATCTTGGTCAAGAAGTCTTTCGTGTCTCTTATATACGATTTTAACTTAATCACCAATGGAAATAAAACGTTGTCAACAAAACGGGACAAGTTCTCCGTCAAGCTGCCAATAGATGATATTATTGGACGGCCAGGGGGATTTTTCATGTTCTTGTGTAACTTGGGGAGATGGTAAAAGGTAGGTAACATGGGGGTGTGGTTCCTTAGGAAAAGGTTTTCATCTTTCCCGAGCATATTAAGAGTATACCATTTTTGTACTAGTGCATCATAGTTGGTAATACTTGTTTGATACGCTGTATTTCTGTCAGCAAGTTGCCTCAGTGCTTCAGTTCGGTATTGGTCTCTGCTCATTAGGACCACATTGCCCCCTTTATCCGAGGGCTTAATCACCAAAAGTTCATCATTCATCAGAGCCCTTAATGCCCTTAATATATATATATATATATATATATATATATATATATATATATATACACCAGATCCTGTCCACAAAAGTTGCTCCATCAAATGTTTTCAGGAACGGACCACCACACAGGATGAAGATTTTCTAAGGTGCGTTTATTTTCTTCACAACATGACGCATTTTGTCCGGGTCTCCCCGGTCTTGATCACATGACATGCTACACTTCCCGCGTGGTTTAAATACTCAGTTCACAATGATTTCCCTCCATTTTTTCGGCAGCAAAGAGGTAAAAGACTGTCTTTAAATAGGGATTTTGATATGCTAGAAAAGGTTCCTATTTACAATATATTGAATCATACTGTTAGCGAGTTTTAAATCACAAAGTAACATAAATATGTAAACACTTTGTTGAAAATTATTTAAAAACAACGCTTTCAAAGTAAATACAGATACTATACTTTCTTGAATACATATCGTTGCCACCTAAATTTAAAAATTGTTTCCAAAGTATAGACTTTGGGACTGCATCGATCACAAAATAACTGAGGTCATTGAGATTGTTATGATGCACTAATTTGAAATGACATGCGATCGGATATGAAGAATCTGAATTAACTATCACCTGTAAGTGCTGCAAGATCCGGTTAAACACAGGGAGTTTTGTACTGCCCCCATATTGAAGTTGGCACGTACATGTGAGCACCTAGACTGCATGATCAGTCTTACATGAATATTAGCCCTGGATTTTAACCTCTTCGACGCAGATGACGGCTCCCGGCCGTCATGAGTCACGGTGGGCGTGTGCTGATGACGGCCGGGAGCCGTCATGACCACGCCCGCGATTGGAATGCTCAGCACTGCGGCGGTATTCGTGTCGCATTGATGAGGTTATACTGTGTAGAAGAGAAAGCATCAACAAACTCATACTTATTTACCCCAAGTTTACAAGCCCTGCACGAGCTACATTTAAAAAAACTCTTTTTGTAGGTCAACTAGTTACTAGTCTCACTCACTTCCGGACTAGTTCTAACCAGAGCATCCCTCATAGAGGGAGCTCTTCTAAAAGTTATAGCCGGATAAGTATCTAATTCAGGGGCCAGGGTAATGTCTGTTTTCAGAATTGGCCAATGTTTTTTGATTATCTTTCTGACTTGCTTCTCTTCACTGCTAAATGTGGTGATGAGTCTAAACACTGATTTTGTATTGACATACTGTTGTGGAATTTCCAGTTGTGTATTGGCCTCGCTACTTGTTTCTTGCTGAGGGACCTGATCCTCTATTTTAGTCAGTACAGTCTAGCCACACTCCTTAATTGTTGAAATATTTCCTTGTTGAAAAGGAAAAAGTTATTAGTAAGACACATTTCTGACATTCTTAATAACATTTTATTGTGCTGATAAAAACACACATCTCTATCGGAAAGGAATTGACTTATGGCATTCAAACCGACCTGATGACTATTACTGGTATAGAGAGAACAGATATCTATCACTAGTAAGCAGTAGTTCTCCTCCCATGTAACCTCCCTCAATTTCTCCAGAAAGTGGCTAATATCCCTGATTTAGGATGGGAGATTTTCAACATAACCATGGAGAAAAAAGGGGGGCTTGGCTAGCAACATGGGCGAGTAGGACGTGAGCGCTGCAGCTCCGGCTATCGGCAGAGATTTGACGTACATATAGGTGACCCTGGACCCAGATAAAGGCGTTTTGCAGCTTCGCAAAGGTTCCTGCATCCCCGGTTTACAGATTGGTGCTGGCCGAGACTGTGGGCGCTCCGCTCCTGCGGTGGAAGAGACGGCGGATTTGAAGAGCAGACGCGCGGCCTAAAATGGCACTGGCTCCGTGTCTCTGAAGCCGGCGCTGTGGACCAGACCCGACAAGCAACACAGTCTGCGACTGCCTGGACCGTGCTCGCCCGCTCACTGGACTGGGCTGGCGAGGGTTGCCGGGGAATAGTGCGACTTCGACGAAGTTGGATGAGGACGGCGAGACTCCGCCTTCGGCCCTGAGACTTACGTAAGGAGACGGCGGCGAGGGACAACACGAGCACCGGGGATCGGAGTTGCTGGGTGGGCCTCTGCTGTGCAACTCCGAGAGGTCCCTGGCCAAGGGGAGGTGGACGCCAGGCAGAGATTGCTTAAAGAAGCGAAGGGCCAGAGACGGAAAGGGCCGGGTGCGACGTGACATGATCCTCCTGGAGTGCGGCCTTCGAGCGGTGGGCGCCCTGAGAGTGACGGTGGCCTGGCGGGGCAGAGGAGCTGGCGGCGTTGAGGCATCAGGAAGGTTAGAGGTGAGCTTCCCTCGACGATCCTCCTGCTGACTGCCAGTTTTGAAAAAACCACTGGGTTGGGAACCCCCTCCCCGTCACCATTGCAGCTGGGACCGCTGGGGTCTGAAACCGGAGCGGCCACATGTGTGGCAGGTCCCTGAGGGGGTAGGTTGGTGGAGGCCCGCACATCACGCGTCCTGCAGCCCATAGGACTCTAGCCCCACTGTACACAGTATCACCCGGGCCTGGAGGCTGGTGAACATACTCCCTCTTACTGAAGGCACCGCAGCCCTGCCTCTGAGGAGAATAACAGGGGCGCTCACTGGAGGTCTCGGAGGGCGAAGGTTGCCTAGAGTGCTGGCCAGAACATTGGATGGAGGAGGGGTATCGCGACCCCCCCCCCGGAAGTAGGCGCATGAAAGCCTGATAGTGTGGAAGAAGTCCTGGTTGATGGCGCTGGACGGGGGCTGGGTTGAGCCACACGAGCCTGGGAGCTGGCGCCTGAGTCCCAACTGACTGAGAGGGGAGGAGTAGTGCGAACTTACCGGCGGTACCTGCCTGGCAGAGGGGCCTGGACGTAGCCGCCTGAAGACGACGTGGGCAGTGGATGATGGCGAGTACACCGAAGACACTGCGGAACTGTGGCTCAGAGGTCAGAAAGCTAGGTGAGGGAGCAAGAGTAGCGCTGCCCACGATGGGCAAGAAAACTCTAGACCCCAAGCCCCCCAATCAGGGCACCCTAGACAGGCATGCCATGGCCCGCCAGCGGCGGCAGCAGAACCGAATGGGGCGAGTGCAGACATGGCCCTTCTAATGAGTGCGATACAGGCATCCCGCAAGGCCCTCGAGAACAAGATCAGAGAGGTGGTGACGGAGGTGACGCTCCTGCGACAGGATCTCCGTAACCTGGCTGAACGAGTGACGAACACAGAGACCAGAATAGGGGAGGCGGAAGACACTGTGCAGGACTTGAAGAAAGACCGAGTCGATCTCCGAGCTTCCCATAAGCAGCTTCTCTGGTAGGTGGACAATGCCGAAAACAGAGTGAGACGTAACAACCTTCGCTTTGTAGGCTTTAGAGAAGGAATTGAGGGACCAAATATGTCAGAGTTTCTTCACTCATGGCTGTTGCGCACATTCCCGAAGGACAAATTCTCCGCCTGCTTTATAATTGAGAGGGCGCACAGAGCACTGATGGCGAGACCTCCGGTCGGGGAGAGACCGCAGCCAGTCATTGCTCGCTTCCTAAACTTCCTAGATCGAGATATGATCCTGCGGGAGGCAAGGAAAATGGGCGACATCCGGCACGAAAATGGGCGTACAATGATCTTCCCGGACTACAGCCAAGAGGTACAAAAACAGCGACGATCTTTTGATTCAGTTAAAGCCAAGTTGAGAACACTCCAAATACAATACATACTGTTATTCCCTGCAAAGCTGAAGGTGCTCTACAAGGAGAAGGCTTACTTTTTCCAATCCCCAGAGGAGACTTGGCAGTGTTTGGAGGAGCGACCACCTATGGGGAGGCAGCAGACGGGGGAGCGGCGACCGCTGGAGCGGGATCACCCCGGGGGAAACACTCGAGGATCACCAAAGCCACAGAGAGTGAGACAACGCCGTGGAAGTCGAGAAGTGGTGGCCACCCCATATGTGACCTCTGGAACTCGGCGGAAGAGGTGGAAGAGCACAACCTCACTTGAATCGGGCCACCTGACTGGCTCCCGCATTCGCTGTTTTGCAGACAAGGCGCGATCGGAGGACGAAGAGGAACCCGAGGACGCCACATCAGAAGGAGAGGACTTGGAAGGGGGTTCGATGCATCCCCTGGTGGCAGCCATAAAAGACATGGAGCAGGGACATACGCAGGACACTGAGGCCTCGCAGGGGGAACCACAAGACTCCAATTCCTGAGGAAAGGTCCAGAGAGGTCGACCGGTTGCGGACAATGTAGCTGAGAGTACGCAAGTTGTTGACCACATTCCCCCCCCCCACCTCTTTTTTCTTTGTTTGTTTTCACTGCTTTCCTTTTGTAACTGTTGATTTGGATAGTAGTGGATTGCTTTTTATTGATCTGTGGTTTATTTGGTTGTATGTTGATGGTTTTTGATCTTGTACAGCTATCCCACAGAGGGGCGGCGCGGGCAGGTTTGTAGAGGGGAAGATAAAGGGTGGGCGACAGACCTCCTTCACCTGAAGAGCTGTATCTCTGTCACTAGGATGGCGATGGGTCTCGACGGAGGAGGGGTGTGGGGGGTGTTTCTGGGATGCATCAGTTGGGGGGTTGGGGAAGGGTGGGGGGTAGAGGGATCTTGATTGGGAAGAATTTTGGGTTCTGGTTATTCTTTTTAAGCATGTTGCAGACAGAATGATTCATTGCATCTGTAGGCCCTCCACTGGGGACCCACCGAGACATGTCCTGACCCGGTTTGATGTCTTCTGAGGAGGTGGGTGACCCCGAGGCTGGGGCGCGAGAGTGTGGACAAATCAAAATTCTTACTTGGAATGTGAACGGCCTGGGCACCAAGATAAAGAGGGGGCTGGTCATGGCCTTAGTCAAAAGAGTGGCTCCCGATATAGTGCTACTGCAGGAGACACATCTTCAGGGAACACAATGCGGTTTAGGAAATCCCCCTTTTTTAGTTACTGACATCTGGACGGATCCACAAGGTACTTACGTCGGTGTGACAGGGACATGGAGACACCAGAAGTTGACGGTGGTCTCGGTATATGCACCTCCTAGACTACATGCCAGAACCCTCGAACGAGTGACGGATATTATCTTGAACACACCAGACTCCCTGCATGTGGCGGGCGGAGACTTCAATGATGTGGTTCACCCCTTGCAGTATAGGTCCGGGGAACGACTAAACACCTCGGTACAGTCCTCCCTGGCACGATTTAGTGACATGATAGGGCTGACGGACACTTGGAGATGGCTCCATCCAGAGACTAGGATGTACTCTTATTTTTCAGGGGCACATAAAGTGTATTCCAGATTGGATTATGTCTTCTTGCCTCGCCGTGTGCTGGATGTGGCGAGTCGGGCAGAGTTCCTAGCACGTGGCATCTCGGACCACTCGCCGCTGATGGTGGCGGTCGGCATGAAAGTAGGGACGAAAGCTGGACGGTGAGACTGGCAGCATGGGATCTACAGGACAGGGACTTGTTGCGGGGATTTAGGGTGGACGTGAAGGTCTACCAGGCAGATAATCTGGGCTCAGTGCAGTCGGGATGACGATATGGGAGGCCCTGAAGGTGGTTCTCCGCGATAGAATACAAAATAGAATAGCAGAGGACAGGAGGAAGGGGCAAGGGGAACTCAGGGACATTGAGACACACATACTGGACCTTGAAATACAGCATGTGCTGAATGGAGGGGTACCTGCTCTACTCTGTATGCTGGATGCCCAGCAGCAGTACAAGGATTTGACGAATAATGAGGCCAAGACACAGGCACAGGCGACATTACATAGATTGTACGACGTCGGGGACAAGTCTGGGAGACTGTTGGCATGGTTGAGCAACAGGGAACAAGAGGCGAGATGGGAAGACAAGGTGGTGGGTGCGGATGGCCGTCCTCGTAGAATGGATGCGGCAATAGCGCAGATGTTTCCAGATTACTATGAGCAATTCTATAGGGCTAGGGACCTAGGCTTGGTGGCTGAGATCAATCAGTACCTAGAAGGGGTCGAGACCCCAAGCCTAGACGAGGCAGAAAGAGACAGTTTGGAGGCAGAGATTACCATGGAGGAGGTGCGGGCAGCAATTGCCAAATTGCGCCCGGGGAAATCATCGGGTCTAAATGGGTTTCCGGTGGAATTCTTTAAAAGAACGGCAGACCTCCTTACCACCCACATGCTGGCAATATTCAACGAGGCAATGGAGGAAGGGATGCTTCCGCCGGACCTCCGTATGGCCACTATGGTACCTATATATAAGCAGGGCAAGCCGCCAGGGGAACACGAGTCGTACCGCCCCATATCACTGTTGAATGTGGAGACAAAGCTATTAGCGACAATCCTGGACCTTTGTCTACGACAGGTAATTACAGGCGTGATTCATTTGGATCTGACTGGTTTCTTGCCAGACAGGGTGACTAGGCACAACTGGCTGATGGAGGTATGTGCGTGTGAGGAGCCCCATGTCTTTCTCTCACTAGATGCTGAGAAAGCGTTTGACGCGGTACATTGGCCCTTTCTAGACAGCATATTGATAAAGTTTGGGTTTGGCCTAATGTTTCGGAGGTGGATCACGCTTCTCTATACAGACCCACGGGCGAGGGTTAAGGTCAATGGGGTGCTTTCCGAAGACTTTCCCATAAGGAGGGGGACCCATCAGGGCTGTCCCCTGTCCCCGCTACTGTTCGTCCTCACCATTGAAATAGTAGCATGCGAGGTCCGACGAGATAGACAGATAACTGGGTTCGGATTCCAACAAGATGAAGGGTATGAGGAGAAAATATCGCTGTAAGCGGATGACATCATGCTATATGTTACCTCTCCGGAGGTATCGATACCGTGTCTGTTCTCCCTACTGAACTGTTATGGGTCGCATTCTGGATATACCATTACTTGGCACAAATCGGTCCTGTACAACCCTGGGAAGGGAAGCTTAGGGCCGGCATTACCTGAGGCGTTACGGGTGACGACCAAAGGGTTCTTATATTTAGGAATCTACATAACGACTAATAGTTCCGTCTCATACAAAAAGAACATACAACGAATACTTTTGAATTTTAAAGAAGATGCGAGCAGATGGAAGACCCTCCCATTTACAATGTTAGGACGGGCGGCGATGTATAAAATGATCACTCTGCCGAGGTTCTTATATGCACTGCAAAACGAATACTTTCCCCTTTCACGTCAGGTTTTTGCAGAGATGAACGAGGGACTTAGAGAATTGATTTGGCTAGGGAAACAGCCGAGGATTGCACTAGAGACGTTACAGAGAAACCAATACAACAGAGGGATTTCCCTCCCCAACATTAAGGCATACTATTGGGCGGAACATCTTGCCCCGATTAATGACTGGATACACGCCCCGGCATATTCACCCCACGTATAGATTGGAAAGGGAAAAATGTGGCCGTCGTACATGCTTACATTACATATATGGAGGGAAAGGGAAAACGGCACTGCTACCAGCGACTAGGGTAACCGTAGAGATATGGGATAGGGCAACACGGCGGATCGGCTGGCGACACACACCATCGGCACAAACCCCAATTTGGCAGTGCGCTTGGTTGAAAGAATTACACAAGCTGAAAGGCTTCAAACGGTGGGATGATATAGGCGTCTCCGTGTTGGGTGACCTGCAGAGGCGGGGACCCCTGAAGTCCTACCAGGAATTGAGGGTAGAATACGGGTTACACCGCTCTCAATTTTTTAAATATGTGCAACTGTGGCAGGCGGAGGGGGCGCTCTCGGAGCCGTTACCGGAATATGCCCCCCTAAAGGGCCGCCTACTACAGGAGCAGGTGCAGGCCAAATTAGTTTCCCTCACCTGTAAAACTCTTCTCAACAACATGCCGGACAGCCTAGTGAAATTTAAAACTGTGTGGGAATCAAACCTAGGGGAGATGGGCATGCTTGACGGGGAGACGGCATTGATGCATCCTAGGGAGGTGGCCATAAAATCCTGTCTCCGACTCATTCAACTCAAAATTTTACACCGAGCCTATTATGACATACACCGTTTACACCAGATGGGGCGGGCGGCTGACCCTAGTTGCCTAAGATGTGGTCATGACGAGTGCGACTTCTATCACACCATCTGGGAATGTGGGGTCCTCCAAAGTTACTGGGCTAGAATACTGAGAGAACTCGGAGAAATACTCGAAGTGACCATACTGCTGGAGCCTAAACTAATCTTATTGGGGATGATGACTGAGGTAGACCTGATTCGACCTGATCTAATTTTCCTGGCATTAGGATTAGTGGTGGCCAAGAGGGATGTAGCGAAGGAGTGGGGAGCCCCGAATCGCCAAGGATTGCGGACTGGAGGAAGGGTATGGACATATATATGGCGGCTGAAATAGTTACTTATAAAGCGAGAGGCTGCCCGAAGAAATTTCGTAGAGTGTGGGGAAACGGAGACACTTCTATGGCCTGGATGGGGGGATTTGAAAGAGTAGGGTGGGTTCCACGAGATGCTTTACTGTACACAGAAGGGACCCGGGGACAGCAACTTCTTGAGATGAAGGATGGGATTTTCAATATAGATGTATTGCTTTGTTTAGTGGTGTGCAGGAGTAGGTGGGAGGCGGGTAGAGGGAGGGTAGGAGGTGAAGGCTATCCTGATGTGACATGCTTGTTATGTTTTTGTTTCCCTTTTTGTTTGAAAATACAAATAAAAATAAATAAAAATAAAAACATGGAGAAAACAAATCCACATATTTGGACATGGATTCCAAAAGACCTCCTTGTGCGGAGATTATTGGCCGGCCAGGAAACAGAGTTATTTGCTTGTGCACTTTTGGGATTAGATAAAGAGTAGGGGTAATGGGATGTTCAGTTCTTAAAAAGTTGTGTTCTTCCTTGCTGATTAAGCTCTCACGTTTCCACTAAGCTAATTCTTTGAAGACCTGTTCTTTAACTTTAGTTAATTCAATGAAAGACGCTGTTCTATAGCAACAAATGTCACTTAAATGTTTTTTGGCTTCTTCCATATATGCTTTGCGAGGCCAAAGAACAATATTCCCTCCCTTATCTGCCTTGTTTACAATTATATTCTTATCATTACTGATTTTCTTCATAAGGCGAGAATATTGTTGCTCTACATATTGCCTATGTTTTTTCTTTTGAATACATGATTTATTAAAAATTTTGAGATCTTCAATCACACAATCCCCAAATATATCGATGGCGTCTCTTGCCATCATGTGGATAAATGTTGACGGTGGGCGAAAAGGGGTAAGAGCTGCCTTGGTGCTGTTAATACCCATATTCTGGAGATCCTCTTGAGTATTATAGGCTCATCATAATTAGACCCTGCTAATACATTAACGGTTTGCAAATCAGGGACATCAGACACTTGGACCTGTAAACTAGGTTGGTTCTCAGCAATGTTAGGTAAAGCTCTTTCATTAGCATTATTCAGCTTGTGATGCTTTAATAGCTTTAATTTTCTTATAAACTTGAAAACATCAACTCGAGATTGAACATATTTGAAACCCGATTTGGGACCAAATGAGAGTCCTAAAGCCGAAAGCTGCATCTCGCCCACATTGAAATCAATGTCAGTCAAATTGATAACAGTATTTATGGTCGAGTTACTGTTAATTACAAATTTTGGTTCCCTATCCCTCTTCTTTTCTTCTTATATATATATATATTCATCTCCACTCACTTTCTTCCTTAAAAACGGGTCTGGCACAGATAGGGTCGTGTTGCAGCAGGCTTTAATTACCACCAAAAGCACACAAATAAAGCATATTGTCTTCAATCTTGCACCTGGCAGACGTGTTTCGGTGAATGCCTTTATCCATGCCAGGGCTGTGCTCGACTGTCAATTAACTGGAGGTTCGCGGGGTTTGTTAAAATACTTAACAGAGGCTTCTCATTGGAGCAGCGACATTGTCACAGAATGAGGGCATGGAAAGTTCCTGCGAGTAAGTACTTTCCTCTTTCCCTCCTCCGTTACACCCCAGTGTGCCAACCTTGCCCACAGAAAGCCGCCAACAGTCCACATTTGTAGGCTTTGTTAAGTAACTTGCCCCAGCATATGATAATGTTACGACTCCGTCGTCCATGGACGACAGGATTGAATGGAGGATTATCCTGCTGCTCAACAATCCACTCAGCAGTAAATCCGCTGCTCTCTCCCCACCGCATGCATCATGCCACAATTTCAATTAAGGAGCTTCCTTAGAATCCCCTGTGTGGCCTCTTGTCTTTCAACTGGAGGAGTTTGCTGATTTGGTGTAAATTCATTCAGTAGTTTTTTATATGAATCCTAAAAAGACTCTGAGACACCCACTGATGCTGTTAGTATGCAATGCATTTACATCGCAAGTCATTACAACAAGTTGCAGTAGGGGGCACTATGGTATTGGAAATGAATTCCAACACCTTCCCTACTGTTGCACAAACCAGTGTAGGAATAGTAATTAATACTATTCCTAAGTCCAGCGCGCCCACTAGTGCAAGTCGTTGTAAGGACTTGCGATGTAAATGCATCACATACTAACAACGCGGTCATTGTAACGACCGCATTGTAAAAGCACGCAATGTAATAATCACGTTGCAATGTACCATATTCATGTACAGCCACAGGGACCACCACCTCCAAGGGCCTGGCCAGTGCACAACAAAGAATAAGGGCCCTATGACTCCCCTCCTGGAGCTATATATGGCCTTGGGGACCGCGAACCTCAAGGACAGGCTCCTGCTATGCCCCAGGGTGCCCACCCCAGGACATAGCTGTTTTCGTTTGCATTATAGGAGCTGGCAGCTCCCACCAAGCAAGAGCAAACACTCTGCTTCCAGCAAGCAGGAGCTGTCAAAACGATCCTGCTTGCTGGAAGCAGAGTTTTTATCTCTTTCCCTTCCCACAGACATGCGGGCAGGGAAAGAGATGAAACTACTACTCTTGCATGCAGGTAGCTGTATTTCCAGCTTCTCCTTATGTGCGACAGCAATGTTGGCTCCCAAAGGATGCGGGGAGACAGCTGGTACCGTGGGGGGCTTGAGGGTCCCCTTGCGGCCCCAAGCACCCTGGGTACCCTGAGTGAACTCCAGGGAGTTGTGGCCATGCCCCAGGGGATAGGGTCCTAAGGGAGGGTGGCCAAATGACCCCCCCCCCATAGCTACCAAGTTTCAAGTTCACATATGTGTGACAGTTCCAAGTTTGCTGAGTGTTTATCTGTGATATTTCAAACCTTAAGTGTGACAATATCAACGACGTTTTATCAAGAGCCAACCAAGGCAATCAGTCCTTATAAAGATATTATTTTCAGAAATTAGACCATATTTGAAATGTAGTAGTATGTATGTCAAAGGAGAAATAAAGAGGATTGAAACAGCCTGGAACCGTTGATGAGTATATTGCCATTTCAGATTCTGATCCCATAAGTATAGACTATCCAAAAGACGAAACTGGGAGGCTTTCCTACTGCAGCTATATGTTTCAAGAAAAAGACACAGGTGGAAAGTGCAGAGGTTTGTTGAGGCCCTACATATAAGAGATGTGCATGCACTTTAAGAATGTAAGATGTATCTGTTTGTAGGAGCAATTTCATTAATTATCATTTATGTAGCACCTACCACTTTATTTTTTAATTTTATTTTTATGGCGCCATTCATCTCTATGTCAGTTGTCAAAGAGCTTTTCATCATAATACATGGGTTTAAGTCAGTTTACCAGAAATGTTACATAAGAAAACAAGGGTTGCAAGGTGAAGGAGTCACGTATCGCCCAACTGGTAGGTGTGATATGAGTGCATGGTCAGGAGAAATTAAGTTAGGATTTGAAATGTAGCGAAATGGTTGGGGTTTTCTGTGGTTGTCGTTGTCTGTAGTAATGAGTCTTCATTAATATGTAAAGGAGCCCTTTCCAGCAATCGTAGAATAATGAAAGATTAATGAAAATAAACAACAGGCCTTTGCAATGCAATAGGTCTCGCATTAGGAAATTTTGAGCAGTTGGTATTGTAAATGACAAATATTTTGTTCATGTGTTGGTTTTGAAAATAGCGAAATTAATATCTTTGTCATTTACGATGCCAATAGTTTTAACTTTTGAAAACGTGACACCTATAGCATTTGTAATGCAATATGTGTTGTATTTACATGACTTAGATGTATTATTATTACAAATAACAATGGCTTTTATTTTTTTGATAATTAATACTTAAATAAATGTTATTGTAATTTTTAATGCCAATAGCTTAAACTTTTGTAAATAACATTTGGGAAGATTATGTTCAGTGTATTTCATTGTGATGAAAATCCAAGAACAGCAGTGAAATATTAACATCTTTTTGTGACATTTGTAATAAAGCTTGAAACATTGAGAGAACATATTAGAACCAGTTGTTGTTGAATGGTTGCACAGAGTGATGCTGTGGCGTTCAGTGGTGCTGTGTGATGCTGTGGCCTTCAGTGGTGCTGAGTGATGCTGTGGCCTTCAGTGCTGCTGAGTGATGCTGTGGCATTCAGTGGTGCTGTGGCGTTGAGTGGTGCTGAGTGATGCTGTGGTGTTGAGTGATGCTGTGGCATTGAGTGATGTGTGTCGTTGAGTGATGCTGTGGAAGGTAATAAGGAGGATAGATAGAGGGTAGGAAAGAGAAAGGAGAGAAGGGGTGAAAGAAGGGTTGGCATGGAGATGCAGAATGATGAGGTGAAAGATCACTAAAGCGTTGTTGGACAGCACACATACCATCTGATGCACATATACATTGCTCTAAAACGTTGTGCAGATCGCTTTACTAGGATGGCTTAGCATATGGGCACTTGACCCAAGAGAGGGGCGCTCATTAAAATCACCTATTATAAGTTATTGGGTAGACCAGCATGCCATTCACTATACATAAGTTCTTTTGAATATTTGGGTGCTACGATACTGCCAATGTCACAGGTTAACGTAGCCAAAAATATGTTTGTTCAGACAACACGACTTTGCCATGCACTGTCAGCATTGTTTAGCACTGGGCAGCTGCCCATGAAGAACGTGAAATTACATCAAGTCAAGGTAAACTATAGTGCGTACTCAGAGTGATTAAAAAAGTGTTAACAAATCTCATATTCGTGCCATGAGTGAGATCAAGCGTGACTCTGTGAGCAAACAAGCACTTTGAAGCATAAATCAATGTGTGTCTAAGTCTGCAGCTCCCAATTATTACGAGCTATATTAACTGTCGAAATGTTGTGCGCAACCATGTTAATAATAAGCAGAATTCCCAACACAATTGCATTGTCTGCTTACCGATTTATGTGACCCATATGAAGCAATCCTCAAGGATTTGCTACACCTTGTGCTGGCAACCGTCTGCAAAAAAGCATGGGGATTCATTCGATCTAATCACTAGTACATGTTATTAATGCTATAGGGACCCGTGAGAGACAGGGCTTACCTAGCAAATAGTGGGGAGCTCCTCCTCCAACGTGCCGCTGTCCCTGCAGTCGGTGTCCATAGGAGTGTGTTTGAGCAGCCGATAACAAAACAAGCAATGGTGGAAAGCCCCACAGGGTATTTCAATCAATCAATCAATCAATCATGCCATTTGTATAGCGCACTACTCACCCGGGAGGGTCTCAAGGCGCTTGGGGGGAGGGGTATGCTACTGCTCGAACAGCCAGGTCTTGAGTTGTTTCCTGAAGGCGAGATGGTCCTGGGTCAGCCGAAGGTGGACCCAGTCAAGCAGTCTGAAAGA
This sequence comes from Lissotriton helveticus, assembly GCF_964261635.1. Lineage (NCBI taxonomy): Eukaryota > Metazoa > Chordata > Amphibia > Caudata > Salamandridae > Lissotriton > Lissotriton helveticus. Next base: position 1,537,504,254 of record NC_136067.1, read on the forward strand.
TAGTGTCTTACTGTATTAATCCAAGTTGGCAAGATATCTTGCACACAACGGACACTCGGTGGCTCAAGCATCTGGCAGGTAAAGCAAGTCGCGGTATCCATTATCTAGCATAATTAATAAACTGCCCAAAAAAGAAGGTTCGTAGCATTGAAAGGCGAGGTTGAGTGTCGGTGGGAAGAGGGGCACAGAGTTGGGAGACAGCCTCTGTCTTAACTGTGTGATTACAGTGGGCTGAGAGCCCCACCTACCCACCCATAGCCGCGAGCTGAAATTGTCTAACTGGTGAAAAGCATCCGCGAGTGAGGGTTGCTTGGAGCAACATGCATGTGCGCTCCACCCAGTGCCTCACACCCTATTGTTGTGGAATCATCATGGAGGGGGTTGTGAGGCAACGTTGGCTGCCCTGAAAAGACCGGGATCGTAGTGTGTGCACAGAATAAAAGCCTAACAAAAGCAAGACGCGGGACACCATGCTTAAGGCGTCCCGCATTGCAAACATAAATATATATATATTTGTTAAATTAACCCGCATTTTAAAAAGAAGCTGCGCTGGCGCTATTACGGATGTGCCGCGCTATAAGATAATAAAAACATACAATGTTAAAAGAAACAGTACGTTGTGCGATCTAAACACATATATACTTTTTGCTAAATTAACCCGCATTTAAAGCACATTGTGCATGCTTCTGGAGCTTAACAAACAAGAAACCTGGTAGGAAAGAAAGGAGTGAGGAAGAAGGCAAAGATTGGCAGTGAAATTAACCCGCATTTAAAGCACATCGTGCATGCTTCTAGAGCTTTACAAACAAGAAACCTGGTAGGAAAGAAGTAGTGAGGAAGAAGGCAAAAATTGGCAGTGAAAGTCCGGAGGGAGAGAAGTAGAGAGAAACGAAAGTAACAGGGTTAATCTTATAAAACACGCTCTCGGTATTGCTGTGGGGGGGTGGGTGGGCGGGGGAGTAGCAGCCTTTGATATCTGGTGGTGTGAGAGACAAATGTTGGTGTGCGAGGCTTCCTTTCAAGTCGGGTGGGGGGGCGGGGGAGCAGGGGAACAAGCGAGTGGGAGGGAAAGAGCATATAGGGTGTGAGTGATGCCAAGCGCGCGCCTGGCGAAGCGCCACGCTTCAGTAGACAACATGCATTGGGAGGAATCCGCTTGTTCAAGAGTGTTGTTTCCCCTACAATAGTTCAGAGCTATAAATAGCTTGACCTAAAAAGCCTATGCTGTACTATTTGCATATAACTACTTGGTGCCAGTTCAGAGGTCTCTGAGCTACATTGCAACCCTTGCATCTTATGAATTGCACATTACAAAAGGTTCTCTATGATAAAAGCAGTAACCCACTGAGCTACATACATAAAAAGCAAATCTGTGTTGTGCTTTGCAGCAGGCATATTAGCTAGCTTATGACGAGTCACAACCGCGACTAAACAAAACATAGATTAGTGCATTGTGTTCTTATCTGTCATAGGGAGACCAAATAGCATTGGATCTCATACATGGTCCGGAGTGATTGCTTCTAGAGAACCTGAAACCAGAAGTAGAAATACTGATAGTGCTGAGAGGGGGTCGAAGTTATGTCACTATAGTCTATTCATGCATAGATGAAAGTAAACCCGAGGTTGTTGTGGGAGAGGCGGAAGGGTACTTGTGAAGGTAGGATTCAGGACGTTTGTGTCATATACAAAAGTACAGATTTGTGTAATTCAGGTCATGTAGAAATATGCATGATTTGAATTAAGATCGGATCAATGTAACTCCTTGTGGAGAGGGAAGAGTGAGCCCCATGTCTTCCTGTCCTTGAACACTGGGTTTCTCTTTTTATTATTTTCAGTGAGACACCAGTACGTACAGATGAGTGTGAGGAAAAGGATGTACGTGACCACTTTCTGCACGATCTGGGCTTTGAGTAACATTGTTAATGTAGTGGAAAAACACTTTTTAAACTTTTTGTGCAGCATTAATCATTCAAAGAGCATAACAGTAAAATAGTTTGCATGGGAGGCCTGAGTGAGGATTAATTTATGTTGGATAGATGATAGCAGGGAGTTGTTCAATGCAGCATACATTAAGACCCCTACAGGCCACAGATGGAGTCTGTATCACAGCTGGGAGCACTTGACCCCTCAAGTAGGTTTATCTGCTCAGGTGGGAGATAAAGTGGGTTGTCTTGTTACTTACTAGGCGGTCTAGAGGCTGGGCATTGCTAGAGGCTAGGCATTGTTAGCCTGGGACAAGTACAGTCCCCCTTCAGGACTGTGCAAGGGGAAAAGTACCTGAGCACATGGCATCTTCCTACACTACATTACGAGCTGCAAGCTGTGGCCTGCTACCGCCATGCCTAAAGGGGGCAATAAGACACACTGGTTTGATCGCAGTGGGGTGGCGCTTTGAACAAAAACCAGAAAACAACACTAGGCAATGTCCCATCCCTGGATCCATGTGGCATTGCTAGGTCATCACTGCATTTCTTTACACCATGCCAGGCACTGAGACCATGTGGTATGCTGCAGCCGAGACAAGGTTCGGCTGAAACCCTGATACCAATAAGTAATACGCAGTTCTGTTGTGATTTGTGAATATTGGAGAGGATGGATTGTATACTTGAGACAGCAGGCAGCCCAGCAGGCACACTCAACCAACGAGATAGCACTTACTAATTCACCAGTAGAAAGTCTTCCAGTTGGGTGGACATTTCCAGAAAAACTGTGGAATCTTCTTGGATAAAATGAGGTTCCATTCTGACCCTGATGCACTTAAAAATATAAACAAAGCAGGAGGCGCCAACTGAAGCTGCACTTCAGTAAAGCTCAAATGATCCTAACTTCTGGGACGTGGCGAAGGCAAAAGAAATGTGTTTCCTCTTCTATTCCATGTTGAAGAATGATCTGAAATCCCTACTGAAGGTGAATGCATCATTGATCTATTGGAGCGCAATCTGGTTTGGGGTGACTGTGACAAGTGGTTTCTTTCTTGTTGTCTGCTGGTGAAAGCAGAGTTCATGGTTCTCCCTTTTAAATACCCGGACTGTGTAAATGCCCAAAATCCATAGCACCACTCACACACCCACTCACAGACCCACACAGCCACTCACACACCCACACAATCCCACACTCACAGACACATTGTACCACTCACTTACCCACTCACAGACCCACATAGCCACCCATACACCCACCCACAGATCAATAGTGTCACTCACAGACCCAGTCACAGATCCACAGAGGCACTCACACCCATTCACAGTCCCACACGGGCACTCACATACTCACTCACAGACCCATAGCACCACTCACACACCCACTTACAGACACACACAGGTTCTCACATACCCACTCACAGACCCACATAGGCACTCAAACACAAACTCACAGATCCATACAGCCACTCACACACCCACTCACAGACCCATACTGCCACTCACATGCCCACTCACAGACCCCTAGACCACTTACACACTAACACACAGGCTCATACAGGAACTGACACAACCAGTCACCAACATATCAAGCAACTCCCACACCTAGTCTCAAAATGTACAGGTTATAGTTATGAAATATATTTATTTTTAAATGTAGAAATTCACTGAAAAAAACAAAGGTTACATGGACATTATACTTAGGAAATATAATTAAAAAACCCTTAAAGATTCACTGAAAAATCCAAAGGTTACAGTAACATAATTAGGCTCAGATTTACTTGTACAAAACAACACTGTTAATGGGTATGTGAGTGGTTGTGTCGGTGTTTGATGGAGGGTATGAGCGGTACTGTGGATAATGTCATCAGTGATGTCAGCCAGGATGTTATCATTCATGTCCCTTACCATGTCAAGAGTGATGTAATATGTGAGCACATAAGCATTGCATTGCAGGGGTATAAGTTATAATTAGCTCAGGTAACTATAACTGTCGAATTTCACTGGCTTTGTACGAGAGAAATATGAGCCTAACTATAACGTCCCTGTAACTTTTGGTTTTTTTCAGTGAATATAAGTAGACATATTTTTAAATAGTTGCAAAAAGTACATTGATAATATAAACAGTAACAAAAAAATGCAAATTAAATATTTATTAGCAAAAACATATAATACAATACACTTAAAAAATTATAAAACAAAAAGAAACATTAAAAGAAACTACATTTTAAAAAATAACAGCAACTAAAAATAAACAAAAGTAGCAAAAATAAATAATGTAACTCCAGTGTGAAGAAAAGTAGGAAAGATGCTGGACATGGTAGAGGGTATATTTTGTATTTTCACTCCAACGTAAGCAGAAGCACGAAAATGTTAAACTGAGTAGGGGTTGATTTAGTATTCCAACTCCAAAGTAAGCACAATCAGGAAAATTGTTGGAATTTGGAGGTGTTAGATTTACTGTTCACATTCCAGTTTATATGATTGTAGGAGCAGTGCTTTCTTTTGGAAGAGTTAGCTTTATTAGTGCCACTCCAACCTATGTAAAAGCAGCATAAGGCTTGGACTTCAGGAGGATTAAATTTACTATTTCCACTGCAATCGCAGCAACAGTTGGGAAAGTGTTGTGCTTTGGAAGAGTTGGATATGTTATTCCTGCTCCCATTCACACAACAGTGTGGAAAGTGTTGGCCCTCAGAGGGGTTCAATTTACTATACACACTCCAAAGTAAGTAAAGGTCGGGAAAGTGTTGGACGTCCGACGGATTCAATTTACTATTCACACTTCAACCATAGCAACATTAGGGAAGGTGTTGGACTTTGGAGGGGTTAGATATCATATTTCCACTCCAGCATAGGCAAAACCAGGGAAGCTGGGGTTAGATTTACTATTCACAATCCACGTTAAGCAGCTGTATGGAAAGTGTTGGAATTAGAAGGATTTTATATACCATTCCAAATCCTAATAATTTTCTTTAAACGTTTAAATTCCCTAACATTAAATTATTAAAACGTATACAAAATATAAAATATGTAGTGACTGATTCACAAAGGTAAAATGAGCCGAATCTCTAACTTTACGATTTTCGGTATTCACCAAGGGTAATTACTACTCATAAATGCCATTTGTCAATACCGAAAGTCGTAAAGTGCAAATTTTGGTATTTACAAAGACCATTTAGGAGTAGTTAATTCCCTTTGTCATTGTGGCGTGCATATTTCATTTGGCGTTGCTTCAGAGCATGTTCAATAGCTTCGAGACCCTGCCTGTGGTCTATACAGGTGTAAAGACTTGTAATGTCTAAAACCATTAACAGGTACCCAGAATCCCATCTTAGTTCCTGGATCTTGGTCAAGAAGTCTTTCGTGTCTCTTATATATGATTTTAACTTAATCACCAATTGAAATAAAACGTTGTCAACAAAACGGGACAAGTTCTCCGTCAAGCTGCCAATAGATGATATTATTGGACGGCCAGGGGGATTTTTCATGTTCTTGTGTAACTTGGGGAGATGGTAAAAGGTAGGTAACATGGGGGTGTGGTTCCTTAGGAAAAGGTTTTCATCTTTCCCGAGCATATTAAGAGTATACCATTTTTGTACTAGTGCATCATAGTTGGTAATATTTGTTTGATACGCTGTATTTGTGCACTCCTGGTAAAAATTTCTGTCAGCAAGTTGCCTCAGTGCTTCAGTTCGGTATTGGTCTCTGCTCATTAGGACCACATTGCCCCCTTTATCCGAGGGCTTAATCACCAAAAGTTTATCATTCATCAGAGCCCTTAATGCCCTTAATATATATATATATATATATATATATATATATATATATGTATATATATATATATATATATATATATATATATATTCACTGAAAAAACCATAGGTTATAGACCATATATAGTTAGGAATTAGCATTTACAAAACCTTGAAAATTCACTGAAAAAACCATAGGTTATAGACCATATATAGTTAGGAATTAGCATTTAAAAAACCTTATTTTACTCACACAAAACCATTGAAATTCCATATATAGTTAGTTGCACTAACTATATATCGCGCACCCGCAATCCACTGCTGATCATGTCACATATTACATCATTCATGACATGGTCAGTGACATCACTGATGACATCACTGATGACATCTCAAATGACATCACTGATGAGATCACTGATGACATCTCATTTGACATCAATGACCACATCACTGATGATATCATTCATGTGACAATACAATGCATCTCCTCACATTTTAATATAACCTCTGTTTCACCCAGTGTTAAATACAGAGTATAATTTTTGAAACCATTGACACACCAATACTAGTTACTACATACGTACTCACTGATTCCTACGTCTACACACACATTCACTCATTCACCCATACAATCATTCATACATACAATCACTCATCTTTACAACACTATCATATGCACTCATACACCTATACAGACACTCACACTCTGCCACTCATCCATGGAGTTACTCACACACCTAGTCAGTCCTGTAAAGAATCAATCACACTTCCATTTTCTTGTCTATACAGTTAAACATAGAGCACCTTACATTTTCAAACATATACTAACACATACTTACTTTCTTATACAATCATTGATACAAGTACACATTGATCTGCACAGAGTCACACACCTCCCAGCCAGCCACACACACACTCAGTCTCCCATACAAATACTTGGACAATCAATCAATAACCCATATAGTTAATCATATAGCTACTGATCAACACATGCAGCAGTTTACAGAACAACAGACATAATGATGCACAAATTAAGACAGTTTAGTCACTAACCCATGCACTCAGTGAGACACATTTAATCACTCACTCATACATTCAGTCATGCACCTAGTAAATCCTTCGTCCAGACACTTATACATCTACTCATTCTTCAATATGTAAAACATATTTAAACTTTACAGAAACACACAGTCACTGGATGATGTCATCAGTGATCTCATCAGTGATGTCATTTGAGATGTCATCAGTGATGTCATCAGTGATGTCACTGACCATGTCATGAATGATGTAATATGTGACATGATCAGCAGTGGATTGCGGGTGCGCGATATATAGTTAGTGCAACTAACTATATATGGAATTTCAATGGTTTTGTGTGAGTAAAATAAGGTTTTTTAAATGCTAATTCCTAACTATATATGGTCTATAACCTATGGTTTTTTCAGTGAATTTTCAAGGTTTTGTAAATGCTAATTCCTAACTATATATGGTCTATAACCTATGGTTTTTTCAGTGAATTTCAATGGTTTTTTAATAGCAAATATCATAAGCTGTCGAATGTCAAGTACGTGGTAAGTGAAAACATTTTCGTGTTTATGCACACTGATCTGCTTTGAATGGTGCCCCCCCCTCATTTCTATTAGGAGTACTCTCTCTTTGCACATAGTGAAGGGTAGTTAACGCAGGCCTTTGCCCCCGTTGTAATACGTCGTGCCTGCTTCTCTCTCCATTTGATTGATTGTTATCCAAGTATTTACTGTTTTAGAATTGGTTCTCTTTGGTTCATTCTCTATTTACAAACAAACACAGAGTCGCAATACTCTGTTTAGTCTTCGCAGATAACGAAAAATCGTGTAAAAAAAAAAGAAAAGGAATCGAGCAAAATCAGTAGGCCACTAATGGGATCTCTTTTTGACCTCGCTAAAATAGAAACATTAGGAACAACCCCTCATGACAAATACAAAACTGGTGAGATGAACTGAACTCCACACAATGATGGCTGCAAAACAGCTTGGCTCCGCCACCCACCCCGCCCAAAATAACGATAAAGAGCGGCTGCCATGATTGGTTGTGGAATGGCCACGACGGAGCTACGAAATGGTGCTGCTCTCATGCTAACCCCAGCTTCAGTCTGAATATCCAGAAACACTGTAGACTACCAATTCGATCAGTTCCGGTAGCGCCCCAATGTAACCCGGTAGAGAAGAACTAGCCCTCCCCTCTTTGACTGATGGTTCTTGTTGCCTGTCCCTTCTGTTGTCATTTAACAGAACTATTTAGCCTGCTGAAAGGGGTTGTGTTCCAACCGCTGGTTGGTGGAGACATTTTGACTATATTCTGGACCTGCGTTGTCGCGTAATGCGTCATATGACGCGCCGCGTTAGCGCATCCGGAAGTCATCCGGGGCGCGCAGCGCGTAACGTAAGCATAACAAGTCATGTGACTTGTTAATAAAACTTTTCATTGGTTCATTTTACTTTTCTTATTCTAATGATGAAAGGCTTGGTCATATGACCTAAAAATTACGCTTTTTATTACTTCCGAACATTATTTTTTCTTAAATATATGTTATAATGTTCCAGGCTAATGTACTTTCCCGGAAAATTTACAACTGTCCTGCAAGTAAAATATATTCTTTTTTCGAGAAAAAGAGCGTTTCTTCGTCCCATGACGGAGCCGTTGAGCAAAAGAGGGTCGACCTGCTGTCTCAGTCGCCGATACGCCTGAATATGAGATTCTTATCGATCACTTTATGTTGCAGGAGTAGAAAACACAACAGCCCTTGACCATTTATCTTTACTGCGTTCCTTCGAATTATACCTTTTACCCTTCATGTAATTGGTCTGCTTTATTTCACTTGCATTTTACTGATTCTAAAACAGTGACTATTATTAAAAACTTTACCAATGTATATACTACTACCATGTTTTCTTTTAAAAACCTTTATTGTGAAAATTTCATTATACAAATACGAGCCTATAACCACGTGGGCCGGCCACGGAGCAAACTGTAATCGTATATGATGAGTAGACATTTACACTGTAGAGGGACGTAACGGGCGGGCCATTAGGTTGCAAGAACTAAGGTGTCTAACAGTTACGGAATCGGTGGACGTACATTTTATAATTAAAATACGACAGGGCCAGTTACAATAAAATTATCTAGATATACATTTGCGGGCAAGTACCATGGGTGACGTTAATTCGAACTTTCAATAGTACAGTAATCAATAACACATCAGAACTTAATATCAATAGGGATGTCGAAATATTCAATCAATTCTCGTCCCCGCCCGCCATGTGCTTCAAAACTGCATACGTATCTCGTGATTTCAAGGTTCTGCAACCAGTACACAACAAGGAGTTACGAGTCCCATTTATTCCGGCGCCATTTTGGGCGAGGACGGGCAGGTCCAGGATATAGTCAAAATGTCTCTACCAACCATCGACTATGATGATGTTCATATGCTGTATTTATTAGAGTAACACTCATCTGTCCACATGAAATTAATTTGCCACAATCTAAACATGTCATTTTAATCTTTCCAAAGTTCTTCTAAATATTTGGGACCGTTTCCCTTGCCTCTGATGCTGTCAGTGCCACTTCTTTGATGAATGTACTAGCAGGTCAGGGGTTCTCCTCCAAATCTCTCTTTTATGCAGCACTATAATTAATTGGTGCCACCTCTCCATATGACGATGCATGGTATAGTTACCATAACTATATTTTTTTTCGGTTCCTCTGGAGAGTTCATCGTGGCAGATGAAGCGTGTAACGTACCGGGCATTTACCTTTTTTTGCATGTACAGGAAAGGAAAAAAAAAATCGAGCGTCCAAGTTCTAAGGTGTCCCAGGGCCATTTTAGTGGACCAGGCCCAAATCCAAAGAACAGGCCGCCATTTTGAGAGTCCTGTTGCAGCCGCCTGTCGCTGTAGCATCAAGAGCAGCCGAAACTCAGCTGAATGGCAACTGAAACGGTAAAGGGGCGCCCCACTACAGCAGACGAGCCTCCACCTAGGAAGGCCCGTTCACGCCGCCTCCCACCCCCCCCCCTTCGGGCACCCCACGCCGTTATTCGGAGCAGTATTGTAGGATGGCCACACCAGTGCGGCAACTTGCTAGACATCACCTCGGTGGTAACCGAATCTCAACGCCTTGTGGTGTCTTCTATTCAGAAAACATTGTTATGCTGCCTTCGACCTATTCGCCGCAAGTGCGCACACAACTCAACTGCATAGCTTGCTAGACACCACCTCGGTGCCATCCGGATCTTGGAATCTCAGCGCCTTTTGGTGTCTTCTCTTCAGAAAATATTGTTGCGCTGCCTTTGGCCCCATTCGCACATCGGTCCGCTACTGACGCCATCTCACAGGCTAATGGGGCGCCCCACGCCGACTTTCAGCATTGTAGGATGACCACACCAGTACAGCAACTTGCTAGACATCACCTCGGTGCCATCCGGATCTCGGCGCCCCACTGCAGATGAAGTGCCTCTCAACTATGAAACCACCACGGTGACATCCGGATCTTGGCGCGTTGTGCTGCCTTCGGCCTATTCGCACATCGGTCCGCTACTGACGCCATCTCACAGGCTAATGGGGCGCCCCACGCCGACTTTCAGCATTGTAGGATGACCACACCAGTACAGCAACTTGATAGACATCACCTCGGTGCCATCCGGATCTTGGCATCTCAACGCCTAGTGGTATCTTCCATACAGAAAATATTGTTGCGCTGCCTTTGACCCCATTCGCACATCGGTCCGCAACTTAGACATCACCTCGGTGCCATCCGGATCTTGGCATCTCAGCGCCTTGTGGTGTCAGTCAGAAAATATTGTTGCGCTGCCTTTGGCCCCATTCGCACATCAGTCCGCTACTGACACCATCTCACAGGCCAACAGGGCGCCCCACGCCGACTTTTACCATTGTAGGATGGCCACACCAGTGCCACAACTTGCTAGACACCACCTCGGTGCCATCCGGATCTTGGCATCTCAGCGCCTTGTGGTGTCTTCTATTCCGAAAATATTGTTGCGCTGCCTTTGGCCCCATTCGCACATCGGTCCACTACTGCCGCCATCTCACAGGCCAACGGGGCGCCCCACGCCGACTTTCAACATTGTAGGATGGCCACACCAGTGCGGCAACTTACTAGACACCACCTCGGTGCCATCCGGATCTTGGCGCGTTGTGCTGCCTTCGGCCTATTCGCACATCGGTCCGCTACTGACGCAAACTCACAGGCCAACGGGGCGCCCCACGCCGACTTTCAGCATTGTAGGATGGCCACACCAGTGCTGCAACTTGCTGGACACCACCTCGGTGCCATCCGGATCTTGGCGCGTTGTATTGCCTTCGGCCTATTCGCACATCGGTCCGCTACTGACGCCGCCTCACGTGCCAACGTATTTTCTCCGCATTTTATACCCTATGCCGCATAACAGGTCATGTGACTTGTTTATAAAACTTTTCATTGGTTCATTTTACTTTTGGTTTCCTAATGATGGAAGGCTTGATCATATGACCTAAAAACAACACTTTTCATTGGATGAAAACTTTTTTTTTTTCCCAAACGATGAAAGCCCCACCTTGTTTCTGGATGTTTCAGACTGAAGCTGGCTTCAGCATGAGAGCACCACCATCTCGTAGCTCGTCGTGGTCATTCCGCGAGCAATCATGGCAACCGCTCCCCACCAGAAGCCTACAGGAGTCGGGGGCCCCCAAAACTTTTGATAAATCCTCAAGGCGGAGGGGACGCTTTCGAGAATGGGGTCCAAGACCTAGCAGACAAGCGTCCGATTTCCAAGGTGTCCCAGGGCCATTTCAGTGGACCAGGCCCAAAAAGGAAAGAGCCTGCCGCCATTTTGAGAGTCCTGTGACAGCCGCCTATCGCTGCACCGCAAGAGTGGGCGCAACTCAGCTGAATTGCGGCTTTTGATACAGTGGACCAAAAACGGACGGAATGGCAACTGAAACGGTAAAGGGGCGCCCCACTACAACAGATGACACTCCACCTGGAGAGGCCCGTTCACGCCGCCTCCCCCGGGGCGCCCCACGCCGTTATTCGGAGCAGCATTGTAGGATACCAAAACCAGTGCGGCAACTTACTGGACATCACCTTGGTGCCATCGTTCTGCTGCCTTGGAACTATTCGCACAACAGTTTGCTACTGATGACCCACCCCCCGCGACGCCCCACGCCAGAAATCTGGACGTTGTGCTGCGTTGGGACTATTCGCACAGCCGACCGCTACTTCGTTGTTTTTCCCTAAAAATGTTTATATGTTATTACTGTTTTTGTTTTCTTGTATATATTTATAAGTTATTAAAGTTTTATAATCTTACTACTTTGTTGGAGTGCTATATATTTTTAATGTGACACATAATTGTAAAAACTTTGATGTACAAAGAGTCATCCCTGGAATCTTCCGCTTCAGGCTCGGTCCCCTCCCCAATCACAATATAAGGATGGTTTTCAGATAATAGGAACGCGTCTGCTGTGACGGATCTCATCGAGTGTGGGCCTTGATCTACTATAACTCCTTTGAAGAGGGGTGATTCTTTACAGCTGGGGCCATAAACTACATCTGCAGGGCTAGCTGATACCCTAGGACCGGCCTGGACAATCGGACACAGAGGAAAAGGAGTGTCAGAGGGTGCGGTAGTGAATAGGGCGAAAGGGAGGTGTCGGGCGGGCACAGGGTGTGATTCTCAGGGAAGAGCAGCGCAGATGGGGGGTGGTTTATTACCCATGCATAAGACAGAGAGCGGGGGTGACCACTGCCTGGGGGAGATGCTTGCGAGGGTGGGGAGTCATGCTAAGGATCGACAGCGTGCACAGAGTGGGTCTGGTCAAGGCATCTAAAATGACTGCTGTGCACGACAAAAGTGTGGCATTTGAAAAAAGGCAAGATGGCGCAGACAATGTTTTTCAACACTTCCTGATTTCCTTCGAATCGAACGTTAACAGACGTTGGGGCATATTACCAAAGTTAAGCGATATTTATCCCTAACGATGCTTAGCAATGATTTTTTTACCGCTAAGCATCGTCAGAAATTATCGCAGATAAACCTTGCTATTATCAAGGTTTATCGCAAATACGATAAAAAACGACCGCAATGCATTAATATCGCTGAAAACTCAGCGATATTCATGCATTACCGAGCTAATGCTCTTAGCCATGTTATCCACCTCCCATTGGATAACATGCCTTAGAACTGCTCAGGGCAGGTGCTAGCTTTTGGAGATATTCGCGCTTATCGCGAATATTTCCAAAAGTTGATAATAGGAGATAGCGATGTTAGCGACTGTTTCCAGTCGCTAACATCTTGGCATGCCCACTTTGCATGTCATTAGTGATAAATATCACTCACATGCAAAGTGGGGCCCAAGATGGTCGCTATCTCCTACTAGCCGTCGCTAACTGGTGTTAGCAACAGCTAGGTAATACAGATATAATTTTATCTCCGCGAAGCGGAGCGCTGTTACAGATATATATCTTTTTTTGAACGTTAATTTCTCAAAATCCACTGGAGCACATATATTGAGACCTAGCAAAGGCACATCGGACTACCAGTCCCTACAATTTTGCCAAGTTTCGTGCAAATCCATTCAGCCGTTCGATTATTATTATTTTATTTTTTTTGCCTCGCGGGCCCTTTTAAAACCTCCACATCAAACCTAAGAGGTCAAGGAGGATCTACTATGCCCCCTTATGGTCATTTGCCCCTTCGCTTTGGCCTCCTCTTGTCTCTCGATCCTACCGAGAGACAAGATGGCGGCCGCTACGGACTGTTTGCAATGTTTACAGACGCCGGAGAACCAATCAGCTTCGCAAACCTCCGTTACGCGAAGCGGAGCGCTGTTACAGATATATATCTTTTTTGAACGTTAATTTCTCAAAATCCACTGGAGCACATATATTGAGACCTAGCAAAGGCACATCGGGCTACCAGTCCCTAATATTTTACCAAGTTTCGTGCAAATCCATTCAGCCGTTCGATTATTATTATTATTTTTTTTTTTGCCCCGCGGGGCCCTTTTAAAACCTCCACATCAAACCTAGGGGGTCAGCGAGGATCTACTATGCCCCCTTATGGTCATTTGCCCCTTCGCTTTGGCCTCCTCTTGTCTCTCGATCCTACCGAGAGACAAGATGGCGGCCGCTACGGACTGTTTGGAATGTTTACAGACGCCGGAGAACCAATCAGCTTCGCTTCACAAAGCTCCGTTGCGCGAAAAGTACGCGAACTGGAGCGCTGCCCGGTCCGCTGTTACAGATATATATCTTTTTTTGAACGTTAATTTCTCAAAATCCACTGAAGCACATATATTGAGACCTACAAAAGGCACATCGGGCTACCAGTCCCTACAATTTTGCCAAGTTTCGTGCAAATCCATTCAGCCGTTCGGGCTAAAAGTGAGGCCAACCGCCCTATGGAAAACTCAATGTTAAAAACACGTTTTGGGACCCCCCTTTTTTCTCGGCCCCCCCTTGACGAACCTCCCCCAAATTTTCAAGGGCTGCTCAGAAACAAAATGTGCCATTTTCCTGAAAATTTCAGCCAATTCCGTCCACAAACGCCAAAGTTATTAGACATAGAATTTTCAAAAATCCCATAGGGAAAAAATCCTAACTATATATACCTACTGGCGACCGCCAGTAGGTAATATATATATATATATATACACCAGATCCTGTCCACAAAAGTTGCTCCATCAAATGTTTTCAGGAACGGACCACCACACAGGATGAAGATTTTCTAAGGTGCGTTTATTTTCTTCACAACATGACGCATTTTGTCCGGGTCTCCCCGGTCTTGATCACATGACATGCTACACTTCCCGCGTGGTTTAAATACTCAGTTCACAATGATTTCCCTCCATTTTTTTCGGCAGCAAAGAGGTAAAAGACTGTCTTTAAATAGGGATTTTGATATGCTAGAAAAGGTTCCTATTTACAATATATTGAATCATACTGTTAGCGAGTTTTAAATCACAAAGTAACATAAATATGTAAACACTTTGTTGAAAATTATTTAAAAACAACGCTTTCAAAGTAAATACAGATACTATACTTTCTTGAATACATATCGTTGCCACCTAAATTTAAAAATTGTTTCCAAAGTATAGACTTTGGGACTGCATCGATCACAAAATAACTGAGGTCATTGAGATTGTTATGATGCACTAATTTGAAATGACATGCGATCGGATATGAAGAATCTGAATTAACTATCACCTGTAAGTGCTGCAAGATCCGGTTAAACACAGGGAGTTTTGTACTGCCCCCATATTGAAGTTGGCACGTACATGTGAGCACCTAGACTGCATGATCAGTCTTACATGAATACTAGCCCTGGATTTTAACCTCTTCGACGCAGATGACGGCTCCCGGCCGTCATGAGTCACGGTGGGCGTGTGCTGATGACGGCCGGGAGCCGTCATGACCACGCCCGCGATTGGAATGCTCAGCACTGCGGCGGTATTCGTGTCGCATTGATGAGGTTATACTGTGTAGAAGAGAAAGCATCAACAAACTCATACTTATTTACCCCAAGTTTACAAGCCCTGCACGAGCTACATTTAAAAAAACTCTTTCTGTTGGTCAACTAGTTACTAGTCTCACTCACTTCCGGACTAGTTCTAACCAGAGCATCCCTCATAGAGGGAGCTCTTCTAAAAGTTATAGCCGGATAAGTATCTAATTCAGGGGCCAGGGTAATGTCTGTTTTCAGAATTGGCCAATGTTTTTTGATTATCTTTCTGACTTGCTTCTCTTCACTGCTAAATGTGGTGATGAGTCTAAACACTGATTTTGTATTGACATACTGTTGTGGAATATCCAGTTGTGTATTGGCCTCGCTACTTGTTTCTTGCTGAGGGACCTGATCCTCTATTTTAGTCAGTACAGTCTAGCCACACTCCTTAATTGTTGAAATATTTCCTTGTTGAAAAGGAAAAAGTTATTAGTAAGACACATTTCTGACATTCTTAATAACATTTTATTGTGCTGATAAAAACACACATCTCTATCGGAAAGGAATTGACTTATGGCATTCAAACCGACCTGATGACTATTACTGGTATAGAGAGAACAGATATCTATCACTAGTAAGCAGTAGTTCTCCTCCCATGTAACCTCCCTCAATTTCTCCAGAAAGTGGCTAGTATCCCTGATATAGGATGGGAGATTTTCAACATAACCATGGAGAAAAAAGGGGGGCTTGGCTAGCAACATGGGCGAGTAGGACGTGAGCGCTGCAGCTCCGGCTATCGGCAGAGATTTGACGTACATATAGGTGACCCTGGACCCAGATAAAGGCGTTTTGCAGCTTCGCAAAGGTTCCTGCATACCCGGTTTACAGATTGGTGCTGGCCAAGACTGTGGGCGCTCCGCTCCTGCGGTGGAAGAGACGGCGGATTTGAAGAGCAGACGCGCGGCCTAAAATGGCACTGGCTCCGTGTCTCTGAAGCCGGCGCTGTGGACCAGACCCGACAAGCAACACAGTCTGCGACTGCCTGGACCGTGCTCGCCCGCTCACTGGACTGGGCTGGCGAGGGTTGCCGGGGAATAGTGCGACTTCGACGAAGTTGGATGAGGACGGCGATACTCCGCCTTCGGCCCTGAGACTTACGTAAGGAGACGGCGGCGAGGGACTACACGAGCAGGGGGGATCGGAGTTGCTGGGTGGGCCTCTGCTGTGCAACTCCAAGAGGTCCCTGGCCAAGGGGAGGTGGACGCCAGGCAGAGATTGCTTAAAGAAGCGAAGGGCCAGAGACGGAAAGGGCCGGGTGCGACGTGACATGATCCTCCTGGAGTGCGGCCTTCGAGCGGTGGGCGCCCTGAGAGTGACGGTGGCCTGGCGGGGCAGAGGAGCTGGCGGCGTTGAGGCATCAGGAAGGTTAGAGGTGAGCTTCCCTCGACGATCCTCCTGCTGACTGCCAGTTTTGAAAAAACCACTGGGTTGGGAAACCCCTCCCCGTCACCATTGCAGCTGGGACCGCTGGGGTCTGAAACCGGAGCGGCCACATGTGTGGCAGGTCCCTGAGGGGGTAGGTTGGCGGAGGCCCGCACATCACGCGTCCTGCAGCCCATAGGACTCTAGCCCCACTGTACACAGTATCACCCAGGCCTGGAGGCTGGTGAACATACTCCCTCTTACTGAAGGCACCGCAGCCCTGCCTCTGAGGAGAATAACAGGGGCGCTCACTGGAGGTCTCGGAGGGCGAATGTTGCCTAGAGTGCTGGCCAGAACATTGGATGGAGGAGGGGTATCACGCTCCCCCCTGGAAGAAGGCGCATGAAAGCCTGATAGTGTGGAAGAAGTCCTGGTTGATGGCGCTGGACGGGGGCTGGGTTGAGCCACACGAGCCTGGGAGCTGGCGCCTGAGTCCCAACTGACTGAGAGGGGAGGAGTAGTGCAAACTTACCAGCGGTACCTGCCTGGCAGAGGGGCCTGGACGTAGCCGCCTGAAGACGACGTGGGCAGTGGATGATGGCGAGTACACCGAAGACACTGCGGAACTGTGGTTCAGAGGTCAGAAAGCTAGGTGAGGGAGCAAGAGTAGCGCTGCCCACGATGGGCAAGAAAACTCTAGACCCCAAGCCCCCCAATCAGGGCACCCTAGACAGGCATGCCATGGCCCGCCAGCGGCGGCAGCAGAACCGAATGGGGCGAGTGCAGACATGGCCCTTCTAATGAGTGCGATACAGGCATCCCGCAAGGCCCTCGAGAACAAGATCAGAGAGGTGGTGACGGAGGTGACGCTCCTGCGACAGGATCTCCGTAACCTGGCTGAACGAGTGACGAACACAGAGACCAGAATAGGGGAGGCGGAAGACACTGTGCAGGACTTGAAGAAAGACCTAGTCAATCTCCGAGCTTCCCATAAGCAGCTTCTCTGGTAGGTGGACAATGCCGAAAACAGAGCGAGACGTAACAACCTTCGCTTTGTAGGCTTTAGAGAAGGAATTGAGGGACCAAATATGTCAGAGTTTCTTCACTCATGGCTGTTGCGCACATTCCCGAAGGACAAATTCTCCGCCTGCTTTATAATTGAGAGGGCGCACAGAGCACTGATGGCGAGACCTCCGGTCGGGGAGAGACCGCAGCCAGTCATTGCTCGCTTCCTAAACTTCCTAGATCGAGATATGATCCTGCGGGAGGCAAGGAAAATAGGCGACATCCGGCATGAAAATGGGCGTACAATGATCTTCCCGGACTACAGCCAAGAGGTACAAAAACAGCGACGATCTTTTGATTCAGTTAAAGCCAAGTTGAGAACACTCCAAATACAATACATACTGTTATTCCCTGCAAAGCTGAAGGTGCTCTACAAGGAGAAGGCTTACTTTTTCCAATCCCCAGAGGAGACTTGGCAGTGTTTGGAGGAGCGACCACCTATGGGGAGGCAGCAGACGGGGGAGCGGCGACCGCTGGAGCGGGATCACCCCGGGGGAAACACTCGAGGATCACCAAAGCCACAGAGAGTGAGACAACGCCGTGGAAGTCGAGAAGTGGTGGCCACCCCATATGTGACCTCTGGAACTCGGCGGAAGAGGTGGAAGAGCACAACCTCACTTGAATCGGGCCACCTGACTGGCTCCCGCATTCGCTGTTTTGCAGACAAGGCGCGATCGGAGGACGAAGAGGAACCCGAGGACGCCACATCAGAAGGAGAGGACTTGGAAGGGGGTTCGATGCATCCCCTGGTGGCAGCCATAAAAGACATGGAGCAGGGACATACGCAGGACACTGAGGCCTCGCAGGGGGAACCACAAGACTCCAATTCCTGAGGAAAGGTCCAGAGAGGTCGACCTGTTGCGGACAATGTAGCTGAGAGTACGCAAGTTGTTGACCACATTCCCCCCCACCTCTTTTTTCTTTGTTTGTTTTCACTGCTTTCCTTTTGTAACTGTTGATTTGGATAGTAGTGGATTGCTTTTTATTGATCTGTGGTTTATTTGGTTGTATGTTGATGGTTTTTGATCTTGCACAGCTATCCCACAGAGGGGCGGCGCGGGCAGGTTTGTAGAGGGGAAGATAAAGGGTGGGCGACAGACCTCCTTCACCTGAAGAGCTGTATCTCTGTCACTAGGATGGCGATGGGTCTCGACGGAGGAGGGGTGTGGGGGGTGTTTCTGGGATGCATCAGTTGGGGGGTTGGGGAAGGGTGGGGGGTAGAGGGATCTTGATTGGGAAGAATTTTGGGTTCTGGTTATTCTTTTTAAGCATGTTGCAGACAGAATGATTCATTGCATCTGTAGGCCCTCCACTGGGGACCCACCGAGACATGTCCTGACCCGGTTTGATGTCTTCTGAGGAGGTGGGTGACCCCGAGGCTGGGGCACGAGAGTGTGGACAAATCAAAATTCTTACTTGGAATGTGAACGGCCTGGGCACCAAGATAAAGAGGGGGCTGGTCATGGCCTTAGTCAAAAGGGTGGCTCCCGATATAGTGCTACTGCAGGAGACACATCTTCAGGGAACACAATGCGGTTTCTTGGCCAGAGGGGCGTACAGGGTTATGGCCCACGCGGGTACACAACATGCTACAAAGGGGTGGCCATACTTATTAGGAAATCCCCCTTTTTTAGTTACTGACAGGGACATGGAGACACCAGAAGTTGACGGTGGTCTCGGTATATGCACCTCCTAGACTACAGGCCAGAACCCTCGAACGAGTGACGGATATTATCTTGAACACACCAGACTCCCTGCATGTGGCGGGCGGAGACTTCAATGATGTGGTTCACCCCTTGCAGTATAGGTCCGGGGAACGACTAAACACCTCGGTACAGTCCTCCCTGGCACGATTTAGTGACATGATAGGGCTGACGGACACTTGGAGATGGCTCCATCCAGAGACTAGGATGTACTCTTATTTTTCAGGGGCACATAAAGTGTATTCCAGATTGGATTATGTCTTCTTGCCTCGCCGTGTGCTGGATGTGGCGAGTCGGGCAGAGTTCCTAGCACGTGGCATCTCGGACCACTCGCTGCTGATGGTGGCGGTCGGCATGAAAGTAGGGACGAAAGCTGGACGGTGGAGACTGGCAGCATGGGATCTACAGGACAGGGACTTGTTGCGGGGATTTAGGGTGGACGTGAAGGTCTACCTGGCAGATAATCTGGGCTCAGTGCAGTCGGGATGACGATATGGGAGGCCCTGAAGGTGGTTCTCTGCGATAGAATACAAAATAGAATAGCAGAGGACAGGAGGAAGGGGCAAGGGGAACTCAGGGACATTGAGACACACATACTGGACCTTGAAATACAGCATGTGCTGAATGGAGGGGTACCTGCTCTACTCTGTATGCTGGATGCCCAGCAGCAGTACAAGGATTTGACGAATAATGAGGCCAAGACACAGGCACAGGCGACATTACATAGATTGTACGACGTCGGGACAAGTCTGGGAGACTGTTGGCATGGTTGAACAACAGGGAACAAGAGGCGAGATGGGAAGACAAGGTGGTGGGTGCGGATGGCCGTCCTCGTAGAATGGACGCGGCAATAGCGCAGATGTTTCCAGATTACTATGAGCAATTCTATAGGGCTAGGGACCTAGGCTTGGTGGCTGAGATCAATCAGTACCTAGAAGGGGTCGAGACCCCAAGCCTAGACGAGGCAGAAAGAGACAGTTTGGAGGCAGAGATTACCATGGAGGAGGTGCGGGCAGCAATTGCCAAATTGCGCCCGGGGAAATCATCGGGTCTAAATGGGTTTCCGGTGGAATTCTTTAAAAGAACGGCAGGCCTCCTTACCACCCACATGCTGGCAATATTCAACGAGGCAATGGAGGAAGGGATGCTTCCGCCGGACCTCCGTATGGCCACTATGGTACCTATATATAAGCAGGGCAAGCCGCCAGGGGAACGCGAGTCGTACCGCCCCATATCACTGTTGAATGTGGAGACAAAGCTATTAGCGACAATCCTGGACCTTTGTCTACGACAGGTAATTACAGGCGTGATTCATTTGGATCAGACTGGTTTCTTGCCAGACAGGGTGACTAGGCACAACTGGCTGATGGATGTATGTGCGTGTGAGGAGCCCCATGTCTTTCTCTCACTAGATGCTGAGAAAGCGTTTGACGCGGTACATTGGCCCTTTCTAGACAGCATATTGATAAAGTTTGGGTTTGGCCTAATGTTTCGGAGGTGGATCACGCTTCTCTATACAGACCCACGGGCGAGGGTTAAGGTCAATGGGGTGCTTTCCGAAGACTTTCCCATAAGGAGGGGGACCCATCAGGGCTGTCCTCTGTCCCCGCTACTGTTCGTCCTCACCATTGAAATAGTAGCGTGCGAGGTCCGACGAGATAGACAGATAACTGGGTTCGGATTCCAACAAGATGAAGGGTATGAGGAGAAAATATCGCTGTACGCGGATGACATCCTGCTATATGTTACCTCTCCGGAGGTATCGATACCGTGTCTGTTCTCCCTACTGAACCGTTATGGGTCGCATTCTGGATATACCATTACTTGGCACAAATCGGTCCTGTACAACCCTGGGAAGGGAAGCTTAGGGCCGGCATTACCTGAGGCGTTACGGGTGACGACCAAAGGGTTCTTATATTTAGGAATCTACATAACGACTAATAGTTCCGTCTCATACAAAAAGAACATACAACGAATACTTTTGAATTTTAAAGAAGATGCGAGCAGATGGAAGACCCTCCCACTTACAATGTTAGGACGGGCGGCGATGTATAAAATGATCACTCTGCCGAGGTTCTTATATGCACTGCAAAACGAATACTTTCCCCTTTCACGTCAGGTTTTTGCAGAGATGAACGAGGGACTTAGAGAATTGCTTTGGCTAGGGAAACAGCCGAGGATTGCACTAGAGACGTTACAGAGAAACCAATACAACAGAGGGATTTCCCTCCCCAACATTAAGGCATACTATTGGGCGGAACATCTTGCCCCGATTAATGACTGGATACACGCCCCGGCATATTCACCCCACGTATAGATTGGAAAGGGAAAAATGTGGCCGTCGTACATGCTTACATTACATATATGGAGGGAAAGGGAAAACGGCACTGCTACCAGCGACTAGGGTAACCGTAGAGATATGGGATAGGGCAACCACGGCGGATCGGCTGGCGACACACACCATCGGCACAAACCCCAATTTGGCAGTGCGCTTGGTTGAAAGAATTACACAAGCTGAAAGGCTTCAAACGGTGGGATGATATAGGCGTCTCCGTGTTGGGTGACCTGCAGAGGCGGGGACCCCTGAAGTCCTACCAGGAATTGAGGGTAGAATACGGGTTACACCGCTCTCAATTTTTTAAATATGCGCAACTGTGGCAGGCGGAGGGGGCGCTCTCGGAGCCGTTACCGGAATATGCCCCCCTAAAGGGCCGCCTACTACAGGAGCAGGTGCAGGCCAAATTAGTTTCCCTCACCTGTAAAACTCTTCTCAACAACATGCCGGACAGCCTAGTGAAATTTAAAACTGTGTGGGAATCAAACCTAGGGGAGATGGGCATGCTTGACGGGGAGACGGCATTGATGCATCCTAGGGAGGTGGCCATAAAATCCTGTCTCCGACTCATTCAACTCAAAATTTTACACAGAGCCTATTATGACATACACCGTTTACACCAGATGGGGCGGGCGGCTGACCCTAGTTGCCTAAGATGTGGTCATGACGAGTGCGACTTCTATCACACCATCTGGGAATGTGGGGTCCTCCAAAGTTACTGGGCTAGAATACTGAGAGTACTCGGAGAAATACTCGAAGTGACCATACTGCTGGAGCCTAAACTAATCTTATTGGGGATGATGACTGAGGTAGACCTGATTCGACCTGATCTAATTTTCCTGGCATTAGGATTAGTGGTGGCCAAGAGGGATGTAGCGAAGGAGTGGGGAGCCCCGAATCCGCCAAGGATTGCGGACTGGAGGAAGGGTATGGACATATATATGGCGGCTGAAATAGTTACTTATAAAGCGAGAGGCTGCCCGAAGAAATTTCGTAGAGTGTGGGGAAACGGAGACACTTCTATGGCCTGGATGGGGGGATTTGAAAGAGTAGGGTGGGTTCCACGAGATGCTTTACTGTACACAGAAGGGACCCGGGGACAGCAACTTCTTGAGATGAAGGATGGGATTTTCAATATAGATGTATTGCTTTGTTTAGTGGTGTGCAGGAGTAGGTGGGAGGCGGGTAGAGGGAGGGTAGGAGGTGAAGGCTATCCTGATGTGACATGCTTGTTATGTTTTTGTTTCCCTTTTTGTTTGAAAATACAAATAAAAATAAATAAAAATAAAAACATGGAGAAAACAAATCCACATATTTGGACATGGATTCCAAAAGACCTCCTTGTGCGGAGATTATTGGCGGGCCAGGAAACAGAGTTATTTGCTTGTGCACTTTTGGGATTAGATAAATAGTAGGGGTAATGGGATGTTCAGTTCTTAAAAAGTTGTGTCTTCCTTGCTGATTAAGCTCTCACGTTTCCACTAAGCTAATTCTTTGAAGACCTGTTCTTTAACTTTAGTTAATTCAATGAAAGACGCTGTTCTATAGCAACAAATGTCACTTAAATGTTTTTTGGCTTCTTCCATATATGCTTGGCGAGGCCAAAGAACAATATTCCCTCCCTTATCTGCCTTGTTTACAATTATATTCTTATCATTACTGATTTTCTTCATAAGGCGAGAATATTGTTGCTCTACATATTGCCTATGTTTTTTCTTTTGAATACATGATTTATTAAAAATTTTGAGATCTTCAATCACACAATCCCCAAATATATCGATGGCGTCTCTTGCCATCATGTGGATAAATGTTGACGTGGGAGAAAAGGGGTAAGAGCTGCCTTGGTGCTGTTAATACCCATGAGGATTATAGGCTCATCATAATTAGACCCTGCTAATACATTAACGGTTTGCAAATCAGGGACATCAGACACTTGGACCTGTAAACTAGGTTGGTTCTCAGCAATGTTAGGTAAAGCTCTTTCATTAGCATTATTCAGCTTGTGATGCTTTAATAACTTTAATTTTCTTATAAACTTGAAAACATCAACTCGAGATTGAACATATTTGAAACCCGATTTGGGACCAAATGAGAGTCCTAAAGCCGAAAGCTGCATCTCGCCCACATTGAAATCAATGTCAGTCAAATTGATAACAGTATTTATGGTCGAGTTACTGTTAATTACAAATGTTGGTTCCCTATCCCTCTTCTTTTCTTCTTATATATATATATATTCACCTCCACTCACTTTCTTCCTTAAAAACGGGTCTGGCACAGATAGGGTCGTGTTGCAGCAGGCTTTAATTACCACCAAAAGCACACAAATAAAGCATATTGTCTTCAATCTTGCACCTGGCAGACGTGTTTCGGTGAATGCCTTTATCCATGCCAGGGCTGTGCTCGACTGTCAATTAACTGGAGGTTCGCGGGGTTTGTTAAAATACTTAACAGAGGCTTCTCATTGGAGCAGCGACATTGTCACAGAATGAGGGCATGGAAAGTTCCTGCGAGTAAGTACTTTCCTCTTTCCCTCCTCCGTTACACCCCAGTGTGCCAACCTTGCCCACAGAAAGCCGCCAACAGTCCACATTTGTAGGCTTTGTTAAGTAACTTGCCACAGCATATGATAATGTTCCGACTCCGTCGTCCATGGATGACAGGATTGAATGGCGGATTATCCTGCTGCTCAACAACCCACTCAGCAGTAAATCCGCTGCTCTCTCCCCATCGCATGCATCATGCCGCAATTTCAATTAAGGAGCTTCCTCAGAATCCCCTGTGTGGCCTCTGCTCTTTTGACTGGAGGAGTTTGCTGATTTGGTGTAAATTCATTCAGTAGTTTTTTATATTAATCCTAAAAAGACACTGAGACACCCACTGATGCTGTTAGTACGCAATGCATTTACATCGCAAGTCATTACAACAAGTTGCACTAGGGGGCACTAAGGTATTGGAAATGAATTCCAACACCTTCCCTACAGTTGCACAAACTGGTGTAGGACTAGTAATTAATACTATTCCTAAGTCCAGCGCGCCCGCTAGTGCAAGTCGTTGTAAGGACTTGCGATGTAAATGCATCATGTACTAACAACACGGTCATTGTAACGACCGCATTGTAAAAGCACGCAATGTAATAAATCACGTTGCAATGTACCATATTCATGTACAGCCACAGGGACCACCACCTCCAAGGGGCTGGCCAATGCACAACAATGAATGGGGGCCCCATGACTCCCCTCCTGGAGCTATATATGGCCATGGGGACCGCAAACCTCAAGGGCAGGCTCCTGCTATGTCCCAGGGTGCCCACCCCAGGACATAGCTGTTTTCTTTTGCATTATAGTAGCTGGCAGCTCCCACCAAGCAAGAGCAAACACTCCGCTTCCAACAAGCAGGAGCTGTCAAAACGATCCGGCTTGCTGGAAGCAGAGTTTTTATCTCTTTCCCTTCCCACAGACATGCGGGCAGGGAAAGAGATGAAACTACTACTTTTGCATGCAGGTAGCTGAATTTCCAGCTTCTCCCTATGTGCGACAGCAATGTTGGCTCCCGAAGGATGCGGGCAGCCAGCTGGTACCGTGGGGGCCTTGAGGCTCCCCTTGCGGTCCCATGGCACCCTGGGTACCCTGAGTGGACTCCAGGGAGTTGTGGCCATGCCCCAGGGGATAAGGTCCTAAGGGAGGGTGGCCAAATGAACCCCCCCCATAGCTACCAAGTTTCCAGTTCACATATGTGTACTTACTTGCAGGAACTTGGCACAACTGACCTGGGTGACCTGGGTATACCGGGGGAGAGCCAGGGAGCAGCGCTCTTCTCCCGTCGTGGGCAGCAGCCTCACAGCGCCATACCGCCCATCCTGCCAGACAGCCCTACGAGGACCGGGGACTACATCCCCCAGCGGCCCCATTGCGACCGGAAGTCGCACACGCCTAGTCCCGCCCCCGGAGGTGCTCTTAGTGCACCGAGAGCCCCCGCGTCGCGGGACGCGCGTGGGACTGCGCCAGGCTAAGCCCGGGCAAAGGGCGGGCCCTCTGTGGCCCTCAGAGGACCGAGAAGGACGGGTCGGGCCACCCCCATTGCCTCCATCAGAAAGAGGGTACAAACGTCTACCTCCTATTGAACTCACCAACAAGGTACCTTTCATCATCCGTTTGAGTATTCCTATTTACTGATTGATCATACCCCCGTTATCACGATGACACGAAAGAGGGCAATTAATAAAGCTATCTCATATAGGGGCTTGCCAAAAGGGACACAATACCTGCAAGGAAATAAGCCCACTCAGAAATCTCCCTTAAAGCCAGGGGTAAACGATTCTATACAGTCACCTGAGTGTATAACTACTAATCATCCTTGCGTATCTGTCTTTGGTTATGGGAATAGCTTAACAGGGCTAGACGAGCTAAACAGACTGTGTGGAACTAAGTACATTAAAGTTGTAAGTAGCCCTGACTACATTA
Organism: Lissotriton helveticus; assembly: GCF_964261635.1. Classification (NCBI taxonomy): domain Eukaryota; kingdom Metazoa; phylum Chordata; class Amphibia; order Caudata; family Salamandridae; genus Lissotriton; species Lissotriton helveticus. The sequence goes on from NC_136067.1 coordinate 1,537,530,397, forward strand.
GCACCCCAACTGGTTCACTAAACTTGAATAACAGTCCGTACGAACAACCCCAAATCAATCCAGCAGACGCCCAGAGTACAGCAACTGTACGGCCTCCACCTGGTAAAAGGAAGTGCGAAACAGACAAACAAAATGGGAATCAACCTAAACATCCCAAATGGTCTTCAAACTCCTTGCTGTCTGCGACTACTTCCCCTCTAACTCCAGAACCGGGTGAAACCGTGGGAGGAATAGATCTTTCAGCATCGCCCTCACAGTCGTCCTTACTGACTCTTATTGAACAGCTAATTAACTCCGCCATTTCACCATTGATGGCAAAATTAGACCTTCTAGGGGATAGACTTACAGAATTAGAGACGACGGTCAATACAAATTTGGCCCCCTTAAAAAATCGAGGAAATATTAGGCAATCCCCTTCATCTGCTGTTTCTGGAACCCCGAAACCAACTGCACTAAGCACCAATGCTCAGACTCAGGCCTCAGCGCCTAATATACTAGATCCAAAGGTTCCTTATCCTCCGCCTAATCGTGTATTTCCACACCGCAACATCGCCAGTTCGGGGTCAAACATAGCACCTCATATTCACTTACCACCAGAGGCTGCTCCCTTTGTTTATGTTCTATCAGGAGTACCACCAATCACACGGGGAAAAACTGAAACCCAACACGAACTACAAAACAAAGTTACCCACTGGTTATCTAGGAATAGACCCCTGCCTGCTGAACTTAATGGCAAAATACTAGCTGTTAGAAGGGTGGGCTGGCTAGGTCCCCTGCGAAAGGATATCGTGGGGGATCTGGTCTTAGTTAAATTTTGTAACAGAAACATTGTTTCATTCCTCCAATCTTGGTACCGGCAAGAATAAGATGGACCGATACATACTGGGGACCTCTATGACTTTTACCCTCATCTCCCCGCACTTAGACCAGGGGCAGGTTATACCGATACTATCGGTAAATCTGTCTGGAGAACGATCAATAGCAACCCCCCTGTACCTAACCGTCGCGATATGCAACACTACAGTGGCTTTTATTAGTAGACCATGAGGAGGGCGATATCTATGTAAAGGCAGGACTGCTAGAACATTTAAATCCCTAAATACTGTGTAAAGTTGTTTTTTACAATGAATTAGGAATGCACATTTTAGGACCGGGATCCTTTCCTTTTGAACAATCTTTCAAATTCTCACTTTTAACTTTGTCAATATTTTGTGACCCTTGTTAAGGTTGTCTTAATCGTATGTTTTTAATATTGTACGCTTTTATGATTTGTATAAACAAAATCGAAATAAAGCTAAATGAACTGAACTGTGACAGTTCCAAGTTTGCAGAGTGTTTATCTGTGATATTTCAAACCTTAAGTGTGACAATATCAGCAACATTTTATCAAGAGCCAACCAAGGCAATCAGTCCTTATAAAGATATTATTTTCAGAAATTAGACCATATTTGAAATGTAGTAGTATGTATGTCAAAGGAGAAATAAAGAGGATTGAAACAGCCTGGAACCGTTGATGAGTATATTGCCATTTCAGATTCTGATCCCATAAGCATAGACTATCCAAAAGACGAAACTGGGAGGCTTTCCTACTGCAGCTATATGTTTCAAGAATAAGACTCAGGTGGAAAGTGCAGAGGTTTGTTGAGGCCCTACATATAAGAGATGTGCATGCACTTTAAGAATGTAAGATGTATCTGTTTGTAGGAGCAATTCCATTAATTATCATTTATGTAGCACCTACGACTTTTTTTTTTAATTTTATTTTTATAGCGCCATTCATCTCTATGTCAGTTGTCAAAGAGCTTTTCATCATAATACATGGGTTTAAGTCAGTTTACCAGAAATGTTACATAAGAAAATAAGGGTTGCAAGGTGAAGGAGTCACGTATCGCCCAACTGGTAGGTGTGGTATGAGTGCATGGTCAGGAGAAATTAAGTTAGGATTTAAAATGTAGCGAAATGGTTGGGGTTTTCTGTGGTTGTCGTTGTCTGTAGTAATAAGTCTTCATTAATATGTAAAGGAGCCCTTTCCAGCAATCGTAGAATAATGAAAGATTAATGAAAATAAACAACAAGCATTTGCAATGCAATAGGTCTCATATTAGGAAATTTTGAGCTATTGGTATTGTAAATGACAAATATTTTATTTATGTGTTGGTTTTGAAAATAGCGAAATTAATATCTTTGTCATTTATGATGCCAATAGTTTTAACTTTGAAAACGTGACACCTATAGCATTTGTAATGCAATATGTGTTGTATTTACATGACTTAGATGTATTAATATTACAAATAACAATGGCTTTTATTTTTTTTGATAATTAATACTTAAATAAAAGTTATTGTAATTTTTAATGGCAATAGCTTAAACTTTTGTAAATAACATTTGGGAATATTATGTTCAGTGTATTTTATTGTGATGAAAATCCAAGAACAGCAGTGAAATATTAACATCTTTTTGTGACATTTGTAATAAAGCTTTAAACATTGAGAGAACATATTAGAACCAGTTGTTGTTGAATGGTTGCACAGAGTGATGCTGTGGCGTTCAGTGGTGCTGAGTGATGCTGTGGCCTTCAGTGGTGCTGAGTGATGCTGTGGCCTTCAGTGCTGCTGAGTGATGCTGTGGTGTTCAGTGGTGCTGAGTGATGCTGTGGCATTCAGTGGTGCTGAGTGATGCTGTGGCATTCAGTGGTGCTGTGGCGTTGAATGGTGCTGAGTGATGCTGTGGTGTTGAGTGATGCTGTGGCATTGAGTGATGCTGTGTCATTGAGTGATGCTGTGGCGTTGAGTGATGCTGTGGTGTTGAGTGATGCTGTGGCATTGAGTGGTGCTGTTGCATTGAGTGGTGCTGTGGTGTTGAGTGGTGCTTTGGTGTTGAGTGGTGCTGTGGCGTTGAGTAGTGCTGTGGCGTTGAGTGGTGCTGACTGATGGTGTGGCGTTGAGTGATGCTGTGGCATTGAGTGATGCTGTGGCATTGAGTAATGCTGTGGCATGAGTGATGCTGTGGCATTGAGGGATGCTGTGCGCTGAGTGGTGCTGTGGCGTTGAGTGGTGTTGTGGCATTGAGTGGCGTTGTGGCGTTGAGGGGTGCTGTGGCATTGAGTGGTGCCGAGTGATGCTGTGGCGCTGAGCGATGCTGTTGCGTTGAGTGATGCTGTGGCATTGAGTGGTGCTGTGGTGTTGAGTGGTGCTGTGGTGTTGAGTGGTTCTGTGGCGTTGAGTGGTTCTGTGGCATTGAGTGGTGCTGAGTGATGCTGTGGTGTTGAGTGATGCTGTGGGAAGGTAATAAGGAGGATAGATAGAGGGTAGGAAAGAGAAAGGAGAGAAGAGGGGTGAAAGAAGGGTTGGCATGGAGATGCAGAATGATGAGGTGAAAGATCACTAAAGCGTTGTTGGACAGCACACATACCATCTGATGCACATATACATTGCTCTCAAACGTTGTGCCGATCGCTTTACTAGGATGGCTTAGCATATGGGCACTTGACCCAAGAGAGGGGCGCTCATTAAAATCACCTATTATAAGTTATTGGGTAGACCAGCATGCCATTCACTATACATAAGTTCTTTTGAATATTTGGGTGCTACGATACTGCCAAGGTCACAGGTTAACGTAGCCAAAAAAATGTTTGTTCAGACAGCACGACTTTGCCATGCACTGTCAGCATTGTTTAGCACTGGGCAGCTGCCCATGAAGAACGTGAAATTACATCAAGTCAAGGTAAACTATAGTGCGTGCTCAGAGTGATTAAAAAAGTGTTAACAAATCTCATATTCGTGCCATGAGTGAGATCAAGCGTGACTCTGTGAGCAAACAAGCACTTTGAAGCATAACTCAATGTGTGTCTAAGTCTGCAGCTCCCAATTATTACGAGCTACATTAACTGTCCAAATGTTGTGCGCAACCATGTTAATAATAAGCAGAATTCCCAACACAATTGCATTGTCTGCTTACCGATTTATGTGACCCATATGACGCAATCCTCAAGGATTTGCTACGCCTTGTGCTGGCAACCGTCTGCAAAAAAGCAAGGGGATTCATTCGATCTAATCACTAGTACATGTTATTAATGCTAGAGGGACCCGTGAGAGACAGGGCTTAACTAGCAAATAGTGGGGGGCTGCTCCTCCAACGTGCCACTGTCCCTGCAGTCGGTGTCCATAGGAGTGTGTTTGAGCGGCCGATAACAAAACAAGCAATGGTGGAAAGTCCCACAGGGTATTTGACATAGTCAAGCAGTCTGAAAGATAGTGTCTTACTGTATTAATCCAAGTTGGCAAGATAGCTTGCACACAACGGACACTCGGTGGCTCAAGCATCTGGCAGGTAAAGCAAGTTGCGGTATCCATTATCTAGCATAATTAATAAACTGCCCAAAAAAGAAGGTTCGTAGCATTGAAAGGCGAGGTTGAGTGTCGGTGGGAAGAGCGGCACAGCGTTGGAAGACAGCCTCTGTCTTAACTGTGTGATTACAGTGGGCTGAGAGCCCCCACATACCCACCCATAGCCGCGAGCTGAAATTGTTTAACTGGTGAAAAGCATCCGCGAGTGAGGGTTGCTTGGAGCAACATGCATGTGCGCTCCACCCAGTGTCTCACACCCTATTGTTGTGGAATCGTCATGGAGGGGGTTGTGAGGCAGCGTTGGCTGTCCTGAAAAGACCGGGATCATAGTGTGTGCACAGAATAAAAGCCTAACAAAAGCAAGACGCGGGACTTCATGCTTAAGGCGTCCCGCATTGCAAACATAAATATATGTATATTTGTTAAATTAACCCGCATTTTAAAAAGAAGATGCGCTGGCGCTATTACGGATGTGCCGCGCTATAAGATAATAAAAACATACAATGTTAAAAGAAATAGTACGTTGTGCGATCTAAACACATATATATTTTTTGCTAAATTAACCCGCATTTAAAGCACATTGTGCATGCTTCTGGAGCTTAACAAACAAGAAACTTGGGAGGAAAGAAGGAGTGAGGAAGAAGGCAAAGATTGGCAGTGAAATTAACCCGCATTTAAAGCACATCGTGCATGCTTCTAGAGCTTAACAAACAAGAAACCTGGTAGGAAAGAAGTAGTGAAGAAGAAGGCAAAGATTGGCAGTGAAAGTCCGGAGGGAAAGAAGTAGAGAGAAACGAAAGTAACAGGGTTAATCTTATAAAACACGCTCTCGGTATTGCTGTGGGGGGGTGGGTGGGTGGGGAGCAGCAGCCTTTGATATCTTGTGGTGTGAGAGACAAATGTTGGTGTGGGAGGCTTCCTTTCAAGTCGGGTAGGGATGCGGGGGAGCAGGGGAGCAAGCGAGTGGGAGGGAAAGAGCATTTAGGGTGTGAGTGATGCCAAGCGCGCGCCTGGTGAAGCGCCACGCTTCAGTAGACAACATGCATTGGGAGGAATCCGCTTGTTCAAGAGTGCTGTTTCCCCTACAATAGTTCAGAGCAATAAATAGCTCGACTTAAAAAGCCTATGCTGTACTATTTGCATATAACTACTTGGTGCCAGTTCAGAGGTCTCTGAGCTACATTGCAACCCTTGCATCTTAGGAACTGCACATAACAAAAGGTTCTCTATGATAAAAGCAGTAACCCACTGAGCTACATACATAAAAAGCAAATCTGTGTTGTGCTTTGCAGCAGGCATATTAGCTAGCTTATGACGAGTCACAACCGCGACTAAACAAAACATAGATTAGTGCATTGTGTTCTTCTCCGTCATAGGGAGACCAAATAGCATTGGATCTCATACATGGTCCAGAGTGAATGCTTCTAGAGAACCTGAAACCAGAAGTAGAAATACTGATAGTGCTGAGAGGGGGTCGAAGTAATGTCACTATAGTCTATTCATGCATAGATGAAAGTAAACCTGAGGTTGTTGTGGGAGAGGCGGCAGGGTACTTGTGGAGGTGGGATTCAGGATGTTTGTGTCATATACAAAAGTACAGATTTGTGTAATTCAGGTCATGTAGAAATATGCATGATTTGAATTAAGTTCGGATCAATGTAACTCCTTGTGGAGAGGGAAGAGTGAGCCCCATGTTTTCCTGTCCTTGAACACTGGGTTTCTCTTTTTATTATTTGCAGTGAGACACCAGTATGTACAGATGAGTGTGAGGAAAAGGATGTATGTGACCACTTTCTGCACGATCTGGGCTTTGAGTAACATTGTCAATGTAGTGGAAATTTTTTTTTTTTACTTTTTGTGCAGCATTAATCATTCAAAGAGCATAACAGTAAAAATAGTTTGCATGGGAGGCCCGAGTGAGGATTAATTTACGTTGGATAGATGATAGCAGGGAGTTGCTCAAAGCAGCATACATTAAGACCCCTACAGGCCACAGATGGAGTCTGTATCACAGCTGGGAGCACTTGACCCCTCAAGTAGGTATATCTGCTCAGGTGGGGGATAAAGTGAGTTGTCTTGTTACTTACTAGGCGGTCTAGAGGCTGGGCATTGCTAGAGGCTGGGCATTGTTAGCCTGGGACAAGTACAGTCCCCCTTCAGGACTGTGCAAGGGGAAAAGTACCTGAGCACATGGCATCTTCCTACACTACATTACGAGCTGCAAGCTGTGGCCTGTTACCTCCATGCCTAAGGGGGTCAATAAGACACACTGGTTTGATCGCAGTGGGGTGGCGCTTTGAACAAAAACCAGAAAACAACACTAGGCAATGTCCCATCCCTGGATCCATGTGGCATTGCTAGGTCATCACTGCATTTCTTTACACCATGCCAGGCATTGAGACCATGTGGTATGCTGCAGCCGAGACAAGGTTCGGCTGACACCCTGGTACCAATAAGTAATACGCAGTTCTGTTGTGATTTGTGAATATTGGAGAGGATGAAATGTATTCTTGAGACAGCAGGCAGCCCAGCAGGCACACTCAACCAACGAGATAGCACTTTCTAATTCACCAGTAGAAAGTCTTCCAGTTGGGTGGACATTTCCAGAAAAACTGTGGAATCTTCTTATATAAAATGAGGTTCCATTCTGACCCTGATGCACTTACAAATATAAACAAAGCAGGAGGCCCCAACTGAAGCTGCACTTCAGTAAAGCTCAAATGATCCTAACTTCTGGGCCTTGGCGAAGGCAAAAGAAATGTGTTTCCTCTTCTATTCCATGTTGAAGAATGATCCGAAATCCCTAATGAAGGTGAATGCATCATTGATCTATTGGAGCGCAATCTGGTTTAGGGTGACTGTGACAAGTGGTTTCTTTCTTGTAGCCTGCTGGTGAAAGCAGAGTTCATGGTTCTCCTTTTTAAATACCCGGACTGTGTAAATGCCCAAAATCCATAGCACCACTCACACACCCACTCACAGACCCACAAAACCACTCACACACCCACACAATCCCACACTCACAGACACATTGTACCACTCACTTACCCACTCACAGACCCACATAACCACTCATACAACCACTCACAGATCCATAGTGTCACTCACAGACCCAGTCACAGATCCACAGAGGCACTCACACCATTCACAGTTCCACACGGACACTCACATACTCACTCACAGACCCATAGCACCACTCACACACCCACTTACAGACACACACAGGTACTCACACACCCACTCACAGACCTACATAGGCACTCAAATACAAACTCACAGATCCATACAGCCACTCACACACCCACTCACAGACCCATACTGCCACTCACATACCCACTCACAGACCCCTACACCACTTACACACTAACTCACAGGCTCATACAGGAACTCACACAACCAGTCACCAACATATCAAGCAACTCACACACCCAGTCTCAAAATGTATAGGTTATAGTTATGAAATATATTTATTTTTAAATGTAGAAATTCACTGAAAAAAACAAAGGTTACAGGGACATTATAGTTAGGAAATATAATTAAAAAACCCTTAAAGATTCACTGAAAAATCCAAAGGTTACAGTAACATAATTAGGCTCAGATTTTACTCGTACAAAACAACACTGTTAATGGGTATGCGAGTGGTTGTGTCGGTGTTTGATTGGGTGTATGAGAGGTTATATGAGGGTATGAGTGGTACTGTGGATGATGTCATCAGTGATGTCAGGCAGGATGTTATCAGTCATGTCCCTTACCATGTCAAGAGTGATGTAATATGTGAGCACATAAGCATTGCATTGCAGGGGTATAAGTTATAATTAGCTCCGGTAACTATAACTGTCGAATTTCACTGGCTTTGTACGAGAGAAATATGAGCCTAACTATAACGTCCCTGTAACTTTTGTTTTTTTCAGTGAATATAAGTAGACATATTTTTAAATAGTTGCAAAAAGTACGTTGATAATCTAAACAGTAACTAAAAAATGCAAATTAAATATTTATTAGCAAAAACATATAATACAATACACTTAAAAAATTATAAAACAAAAAGAAACATTAAAAGAAACTACATTTTAAAAAATAACAGCAACTAAAAATAAACAAAAGTAGCAAAAATAAATAATGTAACTCCAGTGTGAAGAAAAGTAGGAAAGATGCTGGACATGGTAGAGGGTATATTTTGTATTTTCACTCCAACGTAAGCAGAAGCAGGGAAAATGTCAGACTGAGTAGGGGTTGATTTAGTATTCCAACTCCAAAGTAAGCACAATCAGGAAAATTGTTGGAATTTGGAGGTGTTAGATTTACTGTTCACATTCCAGTTTATATGATTGTAGGAACAGTGCTTTCTTTTGGAAGAGTTAGCTTTATTAGTGCCACTCCAACCTATGTAAAAGCAGCATAAGGCTTGGACTTCAGGAGGATTAGATTTACTATTTCCACTGCAATCGCAGGAACAGTTGGGAAAGTGTTGTGCTTTGGAAGAGTTGGATATGTTATTCCTGCTCCCATTCACACAACAGTGTGGAAAGTGTTGGCCTTCAGAGGGGTTCAATTTACTATACACACTCCAAAGTAAGTAAAGGTCGGGAAAGTGTTGGACGTCCGAGGGATTTAATTTACTATTCACACTTCAACCATAGCAACATTAGGGAAGGTGTTGGACTTTGGAGGGGTTAGATATCAGATTTCCACTCCAGCATAGGCAAAACCAGGGAAGCTGGGGTTAGATTTACTATTCACAATCCATGTTAAGCAGCTTTATGGAAAGTGTTGGAATTAGAAGGATTTTATATACCATTTCAAATCCTAATAATTTTCTTTAAATGTTTAAATTCCCTAACATTAAATTGTTAAAACGTATACAAAATATAAAATATGTAGTGCCTGATTCACAAAGGTAAAATGAGCCGAATCTCTAACTTTACGATTTTCGGTTTTCACCAAGGGTAATTACTACTCATAAATGCCATTTGTCAATACCGAAAGTCGTAAAGTGCAACTTTTGGTATTTACAAAGACCATTTATGAGTAGTTAATTCCCTTTGTCAATACCAAAAGTCGTAAAGTTAGACTTTCGTCTCACTTTACTTTTGTGAATCAGGCCCATGGGAATCAAATGGAAAGAATAAACATTGATTATTCAAAATTAAGTTATTACATAATAAACACAACATATACATTTGAAAAAAATCAAATATTTAAAGCAAATGAATCAATGAATAAACAAACCAATAATAGCATTAAAATAGCCCTAAATAAAACAAATACATTCAGAAACAGTAATAAATATAATATGGCTTTTTAAAGTGCAGTGTTATGCACTTAAAAACGTAATTAAAATACAACAAATAATGTACATAACAAATAATCAGTGAAATATGTTGCATTGCCAATTACTCATTAAAAATATAATTACCATAGATAATTTAAAAATATATATTTAATTAACTTGCCACCCTACATTCTCCTACAAGCCCAACAACACACAACAAAATTTTAAATAGTAATCAAGCCATAGAAAAATGCTTGTACATTAAAATCACAAATTATTCTCAATAAAATGAAATAACAACTCATCAATTTTAAAAATTACATAATGAATTACAAAATAAACATTTAATTAGAGTAAAAGCATTAAGAATACTAATCAATCATTTATAATTTAAGTTATTTCCCATCTTCATCCCCTTCAACCCAAACCCAACATTCCACTACTAAATTACAAATTATTAATTGAATGTAAAAATAAATTAATCACATATTTTAAAAGATTAACTTTACAATAAAATGCCTACTAATAACACTAATACTAACATACAATGTATATACTAATATATATATATATATATATAAAATTCATTTCATATTTATAACAGTTTCATGAAGGTAAATGAGAGTCAATATAGCAATGTTTTTACAAATGATAATACATAACAAAATGATATTCTTACCTTCAATATTCTGTTCATTGAAATTGTTGTAGTGACAACATGATTGACCCAAAATTTATGTCACATATTATTTTGGTTCAATATCTGTATAATTCAACTTTTGAGCAGGAGTGAGTTTATGAACCCTACCATCATCATTGACGGATGAGGTGGCCATTGTAATGCCCATCTGTAATTGCTGCTCTGCATTGTGAGGATCTCTTCATTTGACTCTAGCTACAGACAAGCATAAATATACCATTAATATCCTCTGTAACAATGAAAAGCAAGGGTCTGACGGCTGATGATGAGGTAACCGATGACAGAGGATTGAAGGACTGACGACTGCCCTTCCTCCACACTAATGGGTGGAGGTACGCCCATCAAAACCCTAAATATGGCAGACGGTTGACAGTTGACTGCCTGATGGACAGATATATTCCGCCATGACAGAAGTATGACACTCCATCCACCAAACTTTAAATCAGGCCCTTTGTATTTACTGTCCTACATCCTACTACTTTTACAAAATACAATTTAGAACAACTATCTGTGTAAAAGGTGAAGGTGAATGTATTGGTCTGCCTAAGACCAGTTCCTGCACTTAACTCTCAGCTTTCAGTGCATTCGCAGCGGGACCCATCTGAAGGTAGAAGCTGCTCAAGACATTTGGATGCAGAATATTCTCAAAAATACCAAATAATATTGAAAATGATTGAACTTAAAGTGAAGTTAAGGTTTGGTCTTAACATATATAAATAAAACCCACAAATGCATTGTAAAAAATGCACAGTTGAATAGCAATTATGCTTAAAAATAAAGCATTCCCTAGCCATGCACTGCTCATAACTTTAGACAAGAACTTACTCATGACATCTCAAATGAAACAAGTGATGACACCACTAGTGATATTACAAATAGCATCATTGGTAATATCACTAGTAGCATCACCAATACATTTGTGGTTGACATCACTAGAATCCTTAATGGTGACATCAATGATGGTATCACTGATAACATTGCCAGTGACATCAATAATTACATCACTGTTGATATTAGCGATATGCTGCTTTTAATTGAGGTCATTTTTCAAATACTCATTTTGTTGCAGTAAGATTTGCAAAACTAATTAATAGATTTCTATTGGACCTGTATACTGTTTTTCTATACAATGGTGGGTCTCTTTTTGTCTGGTAGTGGTTGTGTGGGCATGTAAAGCTGAACATGTATGCATATATTGTTGTTTTTGTGGTTGTGGATTGAGCCATATGTGTATGTACTCTCCCATTGGTCATTGCTTAATGCCATATTCAGCAGCATCAGAACATGGGTTTTAGCACATCCAAAGCCCAAACCCCTATTCTCAGAGTCAGGTGTTTACAGATTTCAGTGGTCTGTTATGATATCTGGGTGCACAGCATAATTTGCAACCACCTGCTCCCAGTTCCTGGTTTCTTTAAACATGTACATGCCTATGCATTTTTAAGACATCATGTCTAGCAGGCTCTGGGTGAAGGATATAGATTTTAGTTTAGCCCTCTGGCCAGTTCTTCATCCTAAGGTCCTATGGGCATGGTGTTCAGCCTGGCGTAATACATTTGGATCCAAGGGCATGGCCCTTAAAGGAAAATGGGATGCATTTAAAACAGAATAAAACGGAGCACTACCTGCTCTTAAAAAATACTTTCACTGCCAGTCACAAGGGGGAAGGGGTCCCCTGGGGACCCCTTCCCATTTGCGAGTGGCCTACCACCCTTTTGAAATGGGTGGTAGACTGTGGGTGTTTTGTGACTTCAGAAGTATCAGTATGACTTGCTAATATGCCCTTGGCACGCCCCTTCCTAATAGAGATTTGCAAACCCTTTCTTGTGAGTTGGTAATAGGGTTTGTACATAGGGCAAACATATTGGAATGGATAGAAGGGTGTAAATATGAGTGGAAGGATGTGGGGTGACTAAACAGGTGGTTGACTGGATCGATGTCTTTTCATGTGTGTAGATTTCGGAGGGTTGAATCTTGACAGACACTTTTAAATAAAAAAAACAAATTTATTGATCCATGAAGTATCAGTATGACTTGCTAATATGCCCTTGGCACGCCCCTTCCTAATAGAGAGTTGCAAACCCTTTCTTAAGAGTTGCTAATAGGGTTTGTACATAGGGCAAACATATTGGTATGGATAGAAGGGTGTAAATATGAGTGGAAGGACGTGGGATGAATGAACAGGTGGTTGACTGTATCCATGTCTTTTCATGTGTGTAGATTTCAGAGGGTTGAATCTTGACAGACACTTTTAAATAAAAAAAACAAATTTATTGATTCATGAAGTTACATCAAAAAACAGTTAGTGCATTTCAATTATATAGTAAATGGTATCAAAACCCCATCCATATGGTCCTTTAAAAAAAGAAGATCCAGCAGTGCTAGCATAAAACAGACATTTAGTAAAAGTAAATAAAATAGTTAATATGCTTAGCTCTCACATTTTACTCCATTTTACCACAATACTAAAGTGCAAGATGCAGCGTGCAAAATGTATCAAATATTGCTTTTAATCCAGAGAAAGAAAGTGCAAAGTGAAATATAAGCTGCATATCATAATTCCATAAAGTGCAGGTGCTTATTTCATAGCACATCATTCATCCATTGAGGAGACCACCGGCCCCCAGATGTCTCTACCTAGTTTCCTCTTCCGAGCCCCCTTTAGTGCATATAGGCTGTATTCTAGATTAAAAATGGAAAAAAATCTTGCCCTCCATAGCTCGAAAGAAGGGTGCATCTTTATGAAGCCACATTGATGCCACAAACAGCCGGGCTATAGCCGTGGCTACAAAATTCAAATATTGGTATCTATATGCCAGCTAGTCACATCCATCTACCTCCCCTACCCCTAACAGTACATGGGATGCAGTTAATTTAATTGGGCCCCAAGCAATTCCACCAAGATTTTTTCTAGGTCTCCCCAAAATGTACTTAAGTGCCCACATATATAAAAATATGCACAATTTCCAGTCCCCTGTATATGGTTTTTAGCCAAAATAGCTACTCCCATATGGTAGTGGACTGCTCTGTGCATACCAACACATTAAACCACAATCCCGCCAATAATTTTTGTTTACTTCATGGGATGTGAGTTTCTTGAAAACATACCAGATCTAATTGAAGCAACTTCAACAACGCCAAGACCCGTTGTCTCTTGTTGTAATTATTCAATCCACAAACATTCAGGGGGCCAAGCCGAATGCCAACACTTTTACGGCTATCCCCAATTTATGTTCATCACAATCTTAAACATTAGGACCATGGGCCTCATTTAAGAGGCTGTGCGTCACTTTTGCGCCGCAGGTGCGTCACTTTTTGTGACGCACCAGTGGCGTAAAAAATGCGCCTTGTTGCGCCATATTTACAAAGTGGCGCATCTAGGTAAATGTGTCACTGTGTAAACCCCTGCTCCACATTATACCTGCGCCAGGTATAATGTATGCAAGGGGGGGCGTTTTGACGCAAGAAAGGGTCATGGAAGTGACGCAGTGAAATCTATAAGATTTCACTTCACCATTTCTTGCCCACTAATGCGTCAAAATCTTACACCTGCTTCATAGCAGGCGTAAGACTGATGCAGGCACTAACAACATGGGACTTGCCCATGTGAAAGTACACATTGCTGGAGTTGCGTCACTTTTGTGACACACTCCAGCAATGTGTAACTTTTGTGCCTACAGATACGTCAGAAATTCTTGCGTATCTGTAACTCCTTGCGACATGATGCGTCATATTATAAATATGACACATCAATCATGACACACGGAGTGCGCACTGAGAAGTGACACATCGCTGCTTTCACGCAGCGATGCGTCATTTCTCACAAATGAGGCCCCATATGTCAAAAACCATTAAGTTTCATAATTGATCTCATTGCAGCTTCATGGATTCTTTTTCCCTGTGCCCTACCCCCACCCTCGCTTTCCCTGTACAGCTTCGGCCGAAGCCGTACCCTCCCCCCACCTTCCCCCAAAAAGAGGCTAGGAGACCAAAGGCCTCTACGACGGAACAAGCTTTAATCCCTCAGACCACCCTGTCCAACTACTTGCAAAACCATGTTTTTTTTCTTTTTTCCTTTAGCGCCCCTATACCAAAACAGAGAAAAAATTCTGCAAAAAAAGGAACTCTTTAAGTCTATCTTCTTAATATAATCTATTCATATCTCAGCTATTAAATAAAGTGACTGATCTAATGACCCATATCACTTTGCCTAGGTTCCTCCCATTATCAGTTCTTCAATGAATGAAGATACTCCTTAGCCACTGCTTCTGTGGTAAAAAAACGCGCTTGCTCATTATAAATATCCTTAAGCTTGGCGGGGTTCAATAAAAAGGCTTGCGCCTTTCTATCCATAAATGGAGTAATAAGCTGACCCAATTGCCATCTCTACGGTAAGGGGACAGTAATCAGGGCGCACAAAAAACTCTATCCATTTCCCCCTTTTTTTCCGATCCGGACACGCCAGGTCATATACTGCCTCTCTCGCCAGAAAGTTGTTGACTGATATTAAGATAGCCTTTGGTCTACTGGCATTCAGACCCGCTCTGTTGCGCCCTGTGAAAGGGAACCTATGTGCTCGAAGAATTTCCCGATCCCAATCCCATTGGGTCAACCCAAGAAAGGCCGACAAACGTTCGCACATCCTGCCCCTCCGCTCCCTCTGGAATGTCCAATATACGAAGATTATTACGCCATAGGTGATTCTCCAAGTCCGTAATCTTCCAAAGTGTATCATCCTTTGCAGTGCTGAGTGCTTCAGTTGATGCTTTCTGTGCAGCAAGCTCATCCTCTAGGTTCGAAATACGTGCCTCTGCCTCATTGAACCTCTCGACGAACTCAGAGAATGATTTTGCTACCCTCTGCACTTAATTCTGGAGCTTGCGGCATGTTCGCTGGGTGCGCAAACTCTCAGTGCGGGTCTCCTCCCTATGGGTCATGATGCTCTGGTAAATGGGAGCCAGGGAAATGTCTTTAAGATTCTCTGTCATATTCAAATTAGATTGTATCCAAGAAGCTGCTCCATTAACCCCAGCCTCACCCATAAATGAATAGTCCCACTGAAAGGAATCTGTACTTTCCACCATCAGAGGGCCAGCGCTCCCCCCTGAGTCGACCTTCTTGCGCACTGTATTATGTAGGTCCTCCCTCTGTTTGGACTGAGTGCTCAAGTCTATCTCGTCCCCCGAAGTATCAGATGGGTCGGACATTGAAAAAAAAAGGATAATCCAATGAGTCACTTTCCTTTGCATTGTCCTGGTTGCCGATCTTATTTCCACAGGCACCTAGCCCTGCATTTTCCTCGAGTGCTTTGGCTCCTTTTCCACCTTTTCCACCTTTTCCCCATTTTCCCCCATCTCTCTGTGCTTGTCCCCCGCTATATTGCCCTTATCCAATGTTAAGTCCAATGTTAAGTCCTCAGAGAGCTTCTCTCCCAATGTGTCAATTTTGGCGTTCTGTGTTTTCATGCTCATTTTGAGTGTAGAGGGTATTACTTCTTTATCTTCCCAGAAGGAAACTGCGCGGGAATGGATTTCTTACCGCTCTCCATGCGAGTTTTCTCAGTATTTGGATCCGGTTTCTTCTTCTCAAACTCTTGTTCTGGCCTGCTTTCGGCTGTCTCTACAATGCTCCTCGCCTTTACCCATCCTACCTTCGGGGGCATTGCAGCATTGAGAGGTCTAGGCACCTTCCGATCTCGTCAGCGTTCCACACACGCCGCTGTGCGCATAAACGGAAGACTGCCCAGCGAGAACCAGCAGCCGCCAAACATTCACCCGAGGAGCCCCGCAAAGACTCCACATCATTACTGGCATCGCGCACCAAGCCAAAAACCGGAATCTGAAATCCCTTCTCAGCCCCGCCAGATGACCAACTCCGTCAATGAGCCACCGTGGTCATTATTGGCGGTAAGTCTGACAGGGGGGAGAGCTCCGGGAGCTGCGAGCTCACATGACCGCACTCACGGTCGCCATCTTGCTTCACAGACACTTTTAATTAATACTTTTTTCAGCGAAAGGTCTGATTTTGTTGTACTTTAAACTAAAATTGATATTTAAATGAAAATTATTTGGTTGTCAACGTTTCTTTGAAATATGGTATTACCTCAAAGATACCCCTTTCTTTTGCTATATCTATTTTTGGTGTTTTTATGTTTACTATAAGTAACTGAAAGCCTAAACTGTCAGTACTGCTAACACTTACTCCAATATTTGAAATTATTCACATCCCTACCCATAACATAATCCTACACCTACCTGGACTTATTTGCAACCATTACTACAAGTAACTCTTCCATAAACACAATTCCTGTCCCCAAGCCAGGCCTCGATTTTTGGTTTTTATTCAAATGCTAACTTGACACTGACACTGAATCGTATCTTAATCTTTTCATAATATAATCCTAACCCTGATCCTGATGCAGGCATTCAGTTTAAAGTTTGCACTTGCACCAACACTAACCTGACCAAACTAACTTTTATCATTAGCCGACTTTAGCCTTAATCATAAATATATTCCAAATTCTGAACTTGAGCGAAGTCTAGCTCTCACATTGGCACCTTTCCCTAATCCTATCCTTCATCCCAAACTTTGACCTAATTCTAAACCAGGACTTGACCTTGTCACTCTCTTTAATTTTGGTAATATCTTTGCCTGATTAGCCTGTTTTTTATTTACTGTATTGTCTGTTTATAGTTCTTTCGTTTTTATTCTCAATAAATACATTTTCAAAGAAATGTTTTCATCTAAATTCTTTTCTTTGAAATGTACGGGGATAAATGACAGAATATCACTTGATGAGTTAATATTCGTATATACGGATAGAGGACGGACTAGCATGTGAATGGACAGGGCTGTAAGGATGATTGGATAGCTAGATGTTGAATGAATGAAAAAGAGACACGCTGAATGGAGGATGAATGCATGTTTCAATGCATGGTGATGCCAGAGGCAAGCAGCAAGGCAGATAAACATAAAAGTGCACGGACAAGACTGACAAAACAGAATCATAGCTCTAATCCTGGATATGTTTTGCCCACCGGTATCTCAGTTTTAGGAACATTAATAGAAAATGTCCCACTGGTGTATCGTTTTGATTTTTTTTCTCAGAGAACATATGTTTAATATAAACAATCTCAGTCCGAGTATTATTCTTGGAATCATATATAATTAAGGATAAATGATCCCATGCTAAAAATATGTTAAGATTATTCATATAGGACCATAAGTAGCAACTAATTTTCAATAGCCATTAGTGGGTGCATGAGACATAGCAGTTGCACAAATATCAAATAAACTCTGAGAAAAAGCAGAACTCACTAATCACGACTTTTAAATGCTTATCATCAAATCTAAAATGCATTATTTCCATCTAAAATATTCTTTTTTTAACTGACCGGTTTTAAGATTGACATGGGATAAATGAACTTTATGGTAAACATTATATTTTGATTTGAAGAAACTCATGTCTTTGCATTGTATATTTATGCTCTGATTAGGGTTTAGAGTGCATTGCATTTTCCCAAAAATACACCAAAAAAAACTTTAGCTCACGTCCGGGTTGCAGAACATTTCTAAACAATTGAGTACCACCATGTGTTATAGTGAATTAATTTTAGATTTGCTGCTTAAATATATTGCCAATTATTGTTGTGCTCTGACTAAAAACTCGTAGTTCATAATGATATAAAAGTTAAATGGTTAATATGTATTCTTGTATACACATTCTTTTAAGTTCATAAAGAATTTTATTGATCAAAAGAAGGGTGTCAATACAAAATACAAAAGCAATACAAGGAATAATCGATAATAATCAAGCAAAGCAATGCAACAATAACGGAATTTAAAATGGGCTTTAAGACAAGGCAAATAAGATTATATATATATATATATATATATAAATGAGACAATGTAAAATGTTAATAAGACAGTTCAAAATATTAGAGAAATTAGGAACGTCAAGGGGAATTAAGGGGGTTTTGAGACTTCCTGTTGCGCTCTGACTAAAAACTCGTAGTTCATAATGATATAAAAGTTAAATGGTTAATATGTATTCTTGTATACACATTCTTGACACTTTCAAATTTAAAAGTAAACATTATCACAAATCATAGAGTAAATTAAGAGTTATGAATGACGATATATTCTATAAATGTTTCTGTGAGTGGACGTGAGAGCGCTGTAGTGAATGGACTGGGATTGAAGTTGTCGGATGTGATGTTAGTGGAACTTTGAGTTGAGCTGAGAGTAAATCTGTAATTGCAGCTCAGAGTGCAGGCATCAATTCACTTGGCACTAGGGCTGTATCTGCGTTTGTCAGAATACGCGAAGGTGAAAACGTTTGGGAAGCTGCAACATGATTTGTGAATGGAGTAATTGAGCTGTAAGTAAAGCTGAGAGGAGAGATGTAGGTGGAATTGTGAAGGAACCTGGCAGTTTAACCATCTGCGAGGATGTGAGAGAAGCAGTGAATGTAATTCTTAGTATTAACTACGATTGTTTGCATGGATGTTTGTAAATTATGAATTGTGGCACTAGACATACCTGGGGATTTTCTGGTTTTTTTGTTTTAATTTGTAGTTATGTTGGGGTGAGAAGGTCCCTCACATGGATTGTGTACCCCTTAGAAAGTTTCTGTATGTTTTTGATTTCGCCTCAGCACATGACAGTCAGAGAGTTGTGCACAAAGGAATCTCAGTGCAGTGGAATGTGATCCAGAGTGGGGATCTGTGGTATGGAAGAGCACACCATGTGCACCCTTCATCACTGAGCATGACTACCGTCTATTATCCATTATGGAGAGTTGCATTCCAGCCTTCCATCCTTTTTTTAAATGGTTTGACAGTCCCTTGTGACCTGGTCATTCCTCTATCCATGTAGGACATGGATGATGCTTATGTGTGTGTAACTTAGGGGTCTGGTAGAATGGCTGTGAAGAGTGTATGTAACATGTGCCTAAGACCACATAGGAATCCATTTAGATGCCATCCAGTGGGGTAGTACCTAAGAGAAGGGTAGGAGAGAGCCCGCAGCAGCAATATAAAATGCAAGGATTCTGCAAAGCACCCCTGGGGTCTTTTGTATTGGACCACACTGGAGAGCAGGAAGGGTAGGAGACTGTTCTATTCTTTCTCTTAAGTGTTATCCATACTAGGTTCATTTGTGTCTTTGGTTTGGGCCTCCCCGAGCAGGAGACTCCTAACCTTTCTTCTGACGTTGCAAGACAAAGACTATGGGCCTGATTTAGACCCTGCAGTGCAGTCTGCTGGTTGACAGGTGGCAACAATCGTACCTTCTACCGCCCTGGCCAGACTACAGTGGACTACAGCCCACCAAATTATTAGACCACCACCAGCCAAACATTGATCTTGTTATATTTGACTTGTGTCTTTTCCTTTCCCTGGCTGTGACTTCCCTGTTGCTCAGCTAGTATGAGTGTTAGAATGCCTGATGACCTTATGGAATGTTTGAGTGCCTGGCTTGAGTGTAGAGTGTCAGTTCGTGGCAGGCAGACTGAGCGGCAGGGAGGCTTCTCCTGGTGGGGTTACATTTCCATCAACCTTTCTACTTATAATGAACTTAACCTGGAACTAAGCTTTAAAAAATCCAACCAATTTTATACACCTGGCTCAAAGAACTTTTAATTATCACTTTTGGCGACAATTTAAAAAACGTACGCGTGAAGGAAGGAGTCTGTGTTTGGAGGAACTAAGGGGCATGTTATCAAGAATGGCGTTAAAATTATCGCCACTTTAGCAGCGATAATGGGGTTGATAATATACCCTTGTGAATTCTTACAGAAGCCCAGGTTCTGGTGTGAACCTGGGCTTCTATGGGAATTCACAAGCCCATTAACGCCGCTTTAGCTGCAGCTTTCTGTCGCTAAAGCGGCGATAATTTCAATGCCATTCATGATAATATGCCCCCAAGGAACTACTGCAACTAAGGAACCTATAAAAAAACAATTGGAAATACTGAAACCTTAAGGAAAGGAAACGCCTTGGTCAACCCCACCAGTGTCCTTTCTCATCTGGACAGCCTGCACCCCAAGGCGTTTAACCTTCTATTGTTGGTATTCCTGCAGCTAATGTGGAGATTGCTGCAACCTGTGGATGTGTTACTCCTGTCCTACTGTCTATAGCAACTGGTGCTTTGGAATTGGCACCAGCGGCGTGTGCAGGGAAAACCGGCATCCCTGAGCCAGAAGCGGCATCCAGTTTCAGCTTAATGCAGCAACTGTGTGAGTTTTACGAGAGGAATTCTGGGTCATTCTCACTCAAAGGAACTTGCTTGACACTGTGTCAAATGCACGACGAGGCCATCTAGGGTGAGGTAATTCCTGTTGTTAATGCCCTTTTCGTGCTATGTTTGATAACGTTGGAGTCACAGTTTGAATTTAATGTGGAGTGCCACACAGGAGTAATGTTGTTTTCGTCTGGGTTTGCCTGTTAGTTTTAAAGCCATATGGCTCACCATTACCAGCCTATTTGGATTTGGAGAATTTCAATCGTTAGTGCGCAACATTTGAATATTTGAATATGCGCCACGAGCATGTGCTCCTCACCTCCTCGTGGATCAGCTAGAGAGTCTGATGTGACATTTTCCCGTCGTTGCTAGGCAGATCTCATTGCTGCCTTTGGATGTCTTGCTGCACAAGAGTGCCTGGAGCCACCCTGCAGGCATATGATCAATGTGCCGCCATTTTGTTATTTCAGCACTAAGTTTACCGGGAAAAGGTTGTTGGCACTCATCCTTGTTTTCGGTGATGTGCTGTTGCCTCTCGACTCTGAAGAAGTGTTTGATAAGGTATGGCTCACAAGGTATGCACGAACTACCGGCTGTTGAAGGAGGCAGAGTATCACCATAGGGACGATGTGAAGTCTGTAATCACAGAGGTTCAGAATGGTGAGTCTAAGTTTACCAAGCAGGTAGTTCACTCGTGTTGCCAACCACAATCTGCCCTGCGTGTTCTAATGATGTTGGTAGGAAGCACAGTGTTCATGGCGACGTACGAGTTTCTGACAACACGCTGAGGTCTGGGGTGGTCAATTTTCTTTTTTGAAACACATGGGAGACACTGGGCTTTGGACTCTGGGTTCACTTTGACTGAAGACTTCGGGTGAGAGGCGGCTCACCGGTGTTTGAGACTTTTACTTCATTATTAATGATTGTAATTTTCTCACCATAAAAATTGTTGTGTTTGACAGGATGTATTATGGGTGTGGGACCTTGTTGTGTTAAAGTATTTAGTGCTTCAGTTTGGTTTCATATAGAGCTGTGTTCCCTCCTGTGAGGAGGTTGTGGGGTGGTGTAGCTAACTGCCTCAGTTCAATTTTAAGAGGTCTTGGAAGCAAAGGGCCCAAGTTCAATTTTAAAAGGTGTTTGGAGCTAGGTGCTCCAGTTCAATTTTAAGAGTTGTTGGGAGCTAAGGGTCCCAGTTTAATTTTAGGAGGTGTTAGGAGGTAAGTGCCCCAGTTTTAGGCCATAGGTCATAGGGAGGTGTTTTCCTATCCCTATTACATGGAAGTTGTGGGAGCTGTGTGCCCCAGGCAATTTGGAGAGGTTTTGGGAGCTAAGTGCCCCAGTTATAGGTCATAGGGAGGTGTGTTTCCCTACCCTTTACGTTCAATTTGGAGAGGTTTTGGGAGCTAAGTGACCCAGTTATAGGTCATAGGGAGGTGTGTTTCCCTACCCTTTACGTGGAAGTTGTGGGAGCTCTGTGCCCCAGTTCAATTTTGAGAGGTTTTGGGAGCTAGGTTCCCCAGTCACAGGTCATAGGGATGTGTGTTTCCCTATTAAGTGGACATTGTGGAAGCTAAGTGCCCCAGTACTGGATCGTAGGGTGATGATGCCCAATGATGTGGAGGTTGTGGGAGCAGTGTGCCCCAATTCAAATTTAAGAGGTTTTGGGAGCTAGGTGTCCCAGTGCTGGATCATAGGGACATTTGTTTCCTATTACATAGAGGTTGTGGGAGCTGAGTGCCCCTGTTCTGTTTCACAGGGGGTGTGTACTCTGTTAGGCATTGGTAATGGGGGCGGTGTGTTCTGCTCCACCGCTTTTTGTGGTCTTGTGTGTTGTGTGTTTTCCCCAAGGGAGGGGGATGGGGTTAATCTCAATGTCCTTAATTTTTGAGATCGATGTATTTATTTGGGGTTAATCTAAAGCAAATGCAATGTAAATACTTTCCTTTCAGAATGCAATGTGTATATTGATGTTTATATTTCTTTCCTTAACTTCAGTTTTATTGTTTCCCTACGAAGGTGGATATGTTATACTTGACTAGTGCCTTTCCTTTCCCTGGCTGTGACTTCCCTGTTGATCCGCTAGTATGAGTGTTAGAATGCCTGATGACCTCATGGATTGTTTGAGGGCCTGGCTTGAGTGTAGAGTGTCAGTTGATGGCAGGCAGGCTGAGCGGCAGGGAGGCTGCTCCTGGTGGGGTTACATTTCAGTTTCTTATAATGAACTTAACCTGGAACAAAGCTTTAATAAATCCAACCTATTTTATACAACTGGCTCGAAGGATATTTAATTACCACAGATCTCTATGTCTTCAGAAGAGCCGCCACCCCAGCAGCTCCTCCCAAGGCACTGAAAGTGTGGTGCATTGCCCCCATCTTTAAGGTGGCCGCACACCAAATGTTTTTGTTTTTCAGAAACATGCTTGCAAAACTAGAGTTTGTTTATGGAAAACAAAAAAACAAATGCCCTACCCCATACCCTGTGAGTATTCTTCCAGGGTTTTGAGGTCATTGTCATTTTTTTCTGTGTCTGATCACCAGGTAAAATGCTCTAAATAGGGTGGGTGGGCTATTGCACTTACTCTAACAGCTCTACTTTGGTGGTCCTTAGAAGGTTATTTTTGACAGAGGAGTCAGCATTGGTGCCTCCGTCGGGAGACTGATAGTCCTCTTGGCTCCATATATAGCAAGTGGACCGACAGTTTGGCAGACAGAGTAGTCTGTCATGTTTGAGATGGAGTACTCTGTCTGCCAGACTCTAATTCAGGCCCTATGTCTTATTCAGTCTGAGAGTAATACAACAGGAAATTCCTGAAAATGATCCCAGATTAGGACTACTGGAATACACAAATTCTGTCCAAAAAGTAGTGGACGCGTGGAGCAGAAATTGCCAGTCAAGGTGCTTCCTATGATTTCTCTGACAGAAGCTACGGTTCTACCCTGGTGAAAATTGAGAGACTCTCTTTTCTCTGTTCATGGGTTGGGTTATTTACTGCTCAATACCCTTCACCGGGTGTGGGACCAGGAACCTGGAAAGTTCTGTAACCTGCCAGGGGATGAGCTCCTTTGGGCCTGTCTTGAAAGAAGGAAATGACTGCTAGGTGCCCTTTCATAAGGAAGCCAATGCCTAGAAGAGGGGCACTGTAAGGAACTGAAGAACAAAGAATTGGAAGCTGCCTGCTGCAACCGGGGAACAGATCTACACACTGCTAGATAATAGATTGAGGCCTAGACAGCCTGGTGTCCCCACAGCCTGCTCAGAAACAAAAATAACCTTGACTAAGGGGTACTCAAACTAACCACAGCCATACCTCTCTGGTTTCCTGCCAAAAAAGACGTAGGGCTTGCTTACGGGTTGATAGTGCAGTGGGATAACCGCCCAGCTGCCATACAGCAAAACCCTCATGAGAACCACCCGCCAAATAATGACTTTTTTTGTCAATGGCGGGCGATTCCTTTGGCCGTCCCATGGGGGTGTCTATAAATTAGGCACTTCAATGGGAACATCAAAAAAAGTTCCAGCACGGCATGGACCGAAAAGTTCATGCAGTGCTGGATCTTCTGTGCATGCGGACAGGGGGGGCACATGTTGTGCCCCCCTGTGTGCACCCACAGGGTGTGAGTCACGAAGGGGCCCTGTAGGGACCCCTTTCTTTCATCTCTGTCACTATTTTCATGGAAGAAAGACCTCCATGAAATCAGTGGCAGAGATGAAAGTCATAATATGCTGGGCGGTACTGCTGCGGTCCTGCCAAGTATATAGATGCCTCTTGACTGCCGCACAACTGCCAGGGAACGGGTGTTCCCTGGCAGAGACAGCGGTCCCAGGCCAGCACGACCACTAGGATCATAATGTGACAGTCCCAAGACCACAACCGTTGTGCCACCACGACTTGCAATCAGGCCCTTAGTGCCTGTAAATACACAGCACTGAGAAATCATGATCACATTTGGCAGTCTTTCCCAAAGAACCAGGAGAGGTGTTGAATCAGGCTGGGGTCACCATCAACAGTTAGTGAACACTCTGACTATGCCTCTTAATCTGTACTGCACTCTAGGCTGGGCCCTTCCCTTTGTTTGGATATTGGATTTCTGTTTGGGCCTGAGGAAAGTTCCCCAGTGACAATTCACTGAACATTGAGCAGCACAAGCAGAATATGGCTTCTTCAACACCGGCGCAGGTGGTGGTGGCTCTCATCAAGTCACGATCTGTGCTTGCACATCAGATGTGTGCAACAGCAATGTTGGCCCTGCCATGGCAGAGCCAACACAAACGTGCTCTATGGCACAGGTGGAATAACACAAGACTAGGAGCACAGCTGTCCCTGCTCCTGTCAGCACTCAGAACAAAATATTGGTATGGGTAGATGGAATCTTAGGGATTATTACAATAATTTTACCCTCTAGTTCCTCCAGGGGTGCTAATGTCCTACATTGGATAAGCATATAATATCTGTGGTAGAATATCACCCAAAGCTGTTTCTCTGTATGTAGTTATTATTACCTGAATATGGTTTCTTAGAATTATTTAAGTAGGCTTCACCTGGACCTTGTCTTGTGCGTGTGCCTGCGCCCTTACCTGAGCCCGGTCGGCCGAGCAGGCCTAGCTCTTTTTAGAGCCAGCTACAGTCCTGTCTTGAGGCTCTACTTCTCGACCTCCTCTCCCTATCTTCCTCAAGCTTCCACTTTCTCTCTTTTTTTCCTGTTTTCACTCTTTTCTATCCCCGTTCTCTGCCTCTTTATCCTTTGACTTTCTTTACCACTTTACTGGGCATTTTTCTTCCACTCTTTTGTGCTTCCATGCATTCTGTGCCTTTTTCATGTATTCACCAGTGCCTTGCTGTGCTCTTTCACTAATTCTGTGCTACTTCTCAGTGCTTTTTCCATTCGTTCTCCAGTGTTTTTCTGTGTATTTTCATTCATTCCGTGGCACATTTCTGTCTATTTTCCATTCACTCTTTAGTGTTTTATCTTTCTTGCGGCTCTCTTTTGGTGTTTTTCTCATTCTTATGTGCATCATGCCCCTATTTCATTGCACTGATCCACTGCCGATTCACTGTTTTTGATTTTTATCCACTCTCAAGAGCTCTTTTCCTATCGCTTTGCTATCCTTTACACCTTCTACCCTTGTGGTGGCCTTCCCATTTCTACTCGCATGCCATACTACGTTCCCATCTCCTGCTGCTCGCTTAACCCTGCACACTGCTCTTGTGGACCTCCACTGCCACCTGAAACACCACATCCATCCTAAGAAGACCAACATCCAAGAGAACCTATCAAACTGCAGACTCAATCCACACACCGCTGGACACCTACTGGACCCTTCAACACAATCACAGTAGTGAAGCCAACACTAATCGCCCGATCTGTCCACCCCCTTGTCCACATCAGCTGCCCCTCCCACACCACTGCAGAAATACAATTGAGAAATCTTTCCAACAGGACTGGACGTAAATGTCAGAAGAACCATGGTCTTTAGATCTTCTACAACACCCACTGCAACACCACAACAACCTCCCCAGATCCATTTCCAATTTCCGCACCTGGATCACTGCCTGCACAGACACCCTGGCTCTACTCAAAACCCCAAAAGCCTCAAGAACCAATCTGCAGGTGAGCTGCAATACCAAAGAGTTCAGACTCACCAAATGCCACTGCAAGCAACTGGAACACAGATGGAGACAAAGACAGGATGACACCGACAAGAGCAATTACAGATCCTCCATCAGACACTGTCATCAACAAATCAGACCTACCAAAAACTCCATGCTCATCGACTGTATTGAAGCAGCATCAACAGGGCTAAGTTCATTTCTACAATTGTGAAAGATTTCACCTCTTCTATTGCAAGCTCCACCAGTGTCACCCTCCTCGCAGCACCTCTGCACCCAGATGTCACTCTTTTTCAGCTACAAATTCACCTGAATCTAAGACAACTTCAAACCTCAACTGGACCTATCTGTCCTGGCAGCACTTCTTCCCATCACACCTAACACCAAGAGCACCTCCCTGACTGTCTGGCTCACTATTACAGCTCAAGAAACTGCAATGACCATGCATCCCATACACTCAAGAGCACCCTCTAGCCCCTGTCCTCACTAAGTCATCACCAAAAGACTGATCCCTATCAGCACAGCTGTCACCTTGATCCTGAATGACTGAAACAAGGCTACTTTCCTGGATGCCTGGAAACACGTCAGAGTACTTTCTCTCTTGAGAAACCCTCAGCCAATCCGAAGAGCCTAGTCAACTACCAGTTCATCTCCTTACTAACCTAACTGCTGAAAGTCGTTGAAAATAAGATAAACAAACATCTAGCTGCACACCTCGAAGACAACAACTTCCTCGACACACTCAATCTGGATCTAGACACAACCACAGACCATTGCCACCTTGGAAGACATCTGACTGATCATGGATTTGGTGACACCACTACCCTCGTCCTGCTGGACCTATCTGCCACTTTCAACACTGTCTCCTACCCTATGCTCATCCAATGACTACACAAAGCTGGCATTCAAGTACTTGTGCTGCAGTGGATGAGCTCCTTCTTCACAGGCAACGCCCATTTGATCAGCCTGGCTCACTTCACCCCAACAGCAACCAACCTCATCTGGGGAGTTTCATAGCCCTATCCTGTTCAACACCTACATGGGTCACGAGAGGCAGTCACAGCGTAACGCGAGGCACGAGGAGTGGAGCGTTAGCCCCCTCGAAGCCCTTGTAACACCCGAAGGAGGTGTAATTTAATTACACTTCAGGTACATTGAGACCTCGAAGAAGAAAACAGGTTGAAAATTTCCTTTTTTCTAACACTTGCTTGCTAAAGTTTAGTAAACGAGTATCACTTTCGCACGCTACTATTGGTCCTGAAGAAAGCCCTTAAGTCCGAATCCTGGCAAACAGGGCTGAAACATGTTGGCAATTTTTATCTCACATTAATGCTAGTACGTCCTGAAAAACCTAATTTTTTTCAATAGAACGCACTGTGTAGAGCATTCCCTTACGGGATTTACCCGAACCCAGATTTAATAAAATTCTTCTACTGGCTATCCGCGGTAAATTTTAAAATTGAACACTGTCCACATCACTGGGTCACTACTGTTTTTAACCAAGGGTAAGATCCTCCTGGTGGAGGCTGCATACCAAAAACTAACCCTATGATTATGCAAAAACGTGTATGAAGAGCGGAGAACCAAGATATACCGCTACCCATACTTCCCAACACGTGCATGAGGGTTTTTTACTGGAGACAATTTGTTTCATTTTCTGCATACCCTGGTTCATGCAGGACAAGTGATCCTTCCCCATTTTGATTATCTGGATTGATATTAGGAAACTGAAGGATCACGACTTCCTCCTCCCCTTTTGTTGATTAGTAGACAACACCTACATGGCCCAACTCGCCAGCATAATCTGTGGCCACTCATTCAACCGTGCTCACTTTGCCTCTGGATTTAAGCTAGCCTCGCTGATAGGGGCGTTTCCGTGAAATCGGTCCTAGGATGCTTGTTTCCGGTCCATGGAAGACCTGGCTTGGCAGTTCGGGGTGGACTGTTCCCATGAGGCACATGGTCAAGACTGATTTGCATATTGCTGGGTCTGAACTGAGGTGGCGAAGTGAGCTACAGAACCATGATGGATTCAACCCAGATCAGTGACTAAGGGTGAGTGTCTGAAAAGTTTCTGCGCTCCATCATCTCCTTGTGTTTCCTTTGTTTGCCCTAGGGTGGCTGGCTATGCCCAGACATGTGTACCTTGCTCACTTTGCCACTGGATTCAAGCTAGCAAGGCTGATGAGGGGTGTTACACAAAACCCGGTCCCAGGGTGCTTGTTTCGAGTCCAGGGAAGACCTGGCTTCGCAGTTCAGGCTGGACTGTTCTGATGAGGCACAGGGTAAAGGCTGAATTGCATATTGCTGGGTCTGAACTGGGTGGCAAAGTGAGCTAAAGAACGATGATGGATTCAACACAGATTCCGTGACTGGGGGTGAGTGTGTGAGAAAGTTTCAGAGCCCTATCAATCATGTCCTTGTGTTTTCTTAGTTTGCCCTAAGTTGACAGAGTATGCCCAGACATGGGTACCTTGCTCATATTGCCACTTGATTCAAGCTAGCCTGACTGTTGAGGGGTTTTACCCCAAAACCGTTCCTAGGATGCTTGTTTCTGGTCCAGGGAATATCTGGTTTGGCAGTTAGGGCTGGATTGTTCCCATGAGGCACAGAGTCAATACTGATTTGCATATTGGAGGGTCTGAACTGGAGTGGCAAAGTGAGCAAAAGAACCATGGTGGATTCAACTAAGCGTGGGCGTAAAATCCGCTCCGATCGCGGATTTTTCGGATTTTCGGCAAATTCGCAATCCGCGAACTCTCGCGAATTTGTCGAAAATCCGTGAATCCGCTCGCGGCGGATTTTTTGCTTGGTTGCGGCACGCAGCGTGGTGCACGGCGTTCACTTTCCGTCATTTAGCGTTTGCCGAGTTGTTTTTCTTTGCGAGTGACGCGCCATTTTGGATCTTGCTGCGTGATCCCGCGGGAGTTTGGCGCCCGCGAATACGTAATCGCGGCTTGCCACCTTGCACAGCACACCTCGCGAGAGTTCGCAATTGCGAACACGTAGTTGCGGCGGAAAGGAACAATCTCGCACTCGCGAAATAGAGCTTTTGCAATTCTGCACAAGAAAATCACCAGCAAACAGGATAAACCTTCAGAAAATTATGATTTTTATCCGATTCACTCCTCAGATTGACATTTGCATGGCCTTTTTTTTGCAAGGAGTCCATTTTTGGGGGGGGGGGGAAGGAAGTGCCCCACAGTCTCCAACTTCCTGTTCCTGTCCAGCAGGCTCCTCCCAGTGCTTTGTCCATCTCCTGGTCACTTTCATTTGGATCTGGAGCTGGAAGGATTACTTTTTGTGGGTGCTGCTGGATATTTGGATTTGAGGCCTTTTTGACTGTCTTTGGATCACTTTTGGATTAGAAATCAACTTTCACAAGTAAGTTTGTTTGGGGCATTACAGTTGCTGCCAGTAAAATTTTGGAACTTTTTCAGAACATTAAATAAATTATATTGTGGGTAGCCACAGTATCCAGTAGGACCAGGGTTGGTTAGAGGTGCATGATACAACTGTTTTGTTGAATTTAAACACCATTGAGGCCATGGATGGGCTGGGATTGTGCTGATTTTTGTCGTTTTTTTGGGCCTGCTGGTGGGGCCCTTTGCCCAGGGGTGGTGAGTGTTGCATGGGCCTAGTCTTTCTGTGGGGTGTCTTCTTGAATTTAAACATAATTGAGGCCATGGATGGGCTGGGATTGTGCTTATTTTATTGTTTTTTGTCGTTTTTTGGGGGCTGCTGGTGTGGCCTTTTGCCCAGGGGTGGTGGTGCATGGACTGAGTGTGCCTATGGTGTGGTCTCACTCTCTTTAATGTAAACATCATGGATGGCATTGGATTGTGGTGATTTCTGGCTGTTTTTCTGTTTTTTGGGGGTGTACTGTTGATGTGGACTG
This sequence comes from Lissotriton helveticus, assembly GCF_964261635.1. Taxonomy (NCBI): domain Eukaryota; kingdom Metazoa; phylum Chordata; class Amphibia; order Caudata; family Salamandridae; genus Lissotriton; species Lissotriton helveticus. The sequence goes on from NC_136067.1 coordinate 1,537,560,464, forward strand.
GCCATGTGGGTGGTGGTGGTGGCCATCTTGAGTGCTGGCTGGTACAGGCAACATGTGCTTGGGGTGTAAGGGGCCATTTTGAGGAGAGGCAGTGTCTGAGGCCTGCACTTATTTTGCCTACTTTTCATCCTTTATGCCCAGGGGTAGTGAGTGTTGCATGGGCCTAGTGTTTCTGAGGGGTGTCTTCTTGAATTTAAACACCATTGAGGCCATGGATGGGCTGGGATTGTGCTGATTTGATTGTTTTTTGTCGTTTTTTTGGGCCTGCTGGTGGGGCCCTTTGCCCAGGGGTGGTGAGTGTTGCATGGGCCTAGTCTTTCTGTGGGGTGTCTTCTTGAATTTAAACATAATTGAGGCCATGGATGGGCTGGGATTGTGCTTATTTTATTGTTTTTTGTCGTTTTTTGGGGGCTGCTGGTGTGGCCTTTTGCCCAGGGGTGGTGGTGCATGGACTGAGTGTGCCTGTGGTGTGGTCTCACTCTCTTTAATGTAAACATCATGGATGGCATTGGATTGTGGTGATTTCTGGCTGTTTTTCTGTTTTTTGGGGGTGTACTGTTGATGTGGACTGGCCATGTGGGTGGTGGTGGTGGCCATCTTGAGTGCTGGCTGGTACAGGCAACATGTGCTTGGGGTGTAAGGGGCCATTTTGAGGAGAGGCAGTGTCTGAGGCCTGCACTTATTTTGCCTACTTTTCATCCATTATGCCCAGGGGTAGTGAGTGTTGCATGGGCCTAGTGTTTCTGAGGGGTGTCTTCTTGAATGTAAACATAATTGAGGCCATGGATGGGCTGGGATTGTGCTTATTTTATTGTTTTTTGTCGTTTTTTGGGGGCTGCTGGTGTGGCCTTTTGCCCAGGGGTGGTGGTGCATGGACTGAGTGTGCCTGTGGTGTGGTCTCACTCTCTTTAATGTAAACATCATGGATGGCATTGGATTGTGGTGATTTCTGGCTGTTTTTCTGTTTTTTGGGGGTGTACTGTTGATGTGGACTGGCCATGTGGGTGGTGGTGGTGGCCATCTTGAGTGCTGGCTGGTACAGGCAACATGTGCTTGGGGTGTAAGGGGCCATTTTGAGGAGAGGCAGTGTCTGAGGCCTGCACTTATTTTGCCTACTTTTCATCCATTATGCCCAGGGGTAGTGAGTGTTGCATGGGCCTAGTGTTTCTGAGGGGTGTCTTCTTGAATGTAAACATAATTGAGGCCATGGATGGGCTGGGATTGTGCTTATTTTATTGTTTTTTGTCGTTTTTTGGGGGCTGCTGGTGTGGCCTTTTGCCCAGGGGTGGTGGTGCATGGACTGAGTGTGCCTGTGGTGTGGTCTGGTCTCACTCTCTTTAATGTAAACATCATGGATGGCATTGGATTGTGGTGATTTCTGGCTGTTTTTCTGTTTTTTGGGGGTGTACTGTTGATGTGGACTGGCCATGTGGGTGGTGGTGGTGGCCATCTTGAGTGCTGGCTGGTACAGGCAACATGTGCTTGGGGTGTAAGGGGCCATTTTGAGGAGAGGCAGTGTCTGAGGCCTGCACTTATTTTGCCTACTTTTCATCCATTATGCCCAGGGGTAGTGAGTGTTGCATGGGCCTAGTGTTTCTGAGGGGTGTCTTCTTGAATGTAAACATAATTGAGGCCATGGATGGGCTGGGATTGTGCTTATTTTATTGTTTTTTGTCGTTTTTTGGGGGCTTCTGGTGTGGCCTTTTGCCCAGGGGTGGTGGTGCATGGACTGAGTGTGCCTGTGGTGTGGTCTGGTCTCACTCTCTTTAATGTAAACATCATGGATGGCATTGGATTGTGGTGATTTCTGGCTGTTTTTCTGTTTTTTGGGGGTGTACTGTTGATGTGGACTGGCCATGTGGGTGGTGGTGGTGGCCATCTTGAGTGCTGGCTGGTACAGGCAACATGTGCTTGGGGTGTAAGGGGCAATTTTGAAGAGAGGCAGTGTCTGAGGCATGCACTTATTTTGCCTACTTTTCATCCATTATGCCCAGGAGTAGTGAGTGTTGCATACTTGCATGTCCCTAGTCTTTCTGTGGGGTGTCTTCAATGTAAACATCATGGATGGCATGGGATTGTGCTCATTTTTCTGTGTTTTGTCCATTTTTTGGGGTGTATAACTGAACTGATGTTCCTCTGTCTTCCATTGCTTTTAGGTGCACAAGAAGACTCAAGAGAACCACCAGTGCCAGGAAGAAGTCCTGCAGCGGTGTGTGTGTGCAGCATAACGTCACGCGACGTCACGTCTGGACACAGAACCCTCTGCAACTCGTGCAACTGCTGCCTGCTGACCTGCTCTGAAGAAGATGGCCCCAAAAAAAGTAACCCGTAGCTCCTCTAGCAAGAAAGGTGCCAGTAAGGAGCAGAAGAAGCAAGTTACCAAGGACACTGGTGTGCCGCCCGCCCCTTTTTTTGGGAGTAAAAAAAAAAGTATGCCTGCAGCGGGATCTGCTGGGGACCAAGCTGGCCGCAGCACCCCCGCTCCATTGGGCTCAGTGCCACCACCACTCCAACTTAAGTCCAAGCCCTTGAGTGCTGCAGAGGCAGCCAGTATAGTTCTTCAATCACCATCGACCAGTGATGTTGGCTCATCGCAAGAAAGCAGCAGCAATGTCCCTCAATCAACACAGGTTGTTGTAGCTCATCTGACGAGTGTTGAACAACCACAGCCGCAACAACAATCACATGTGCAAGTACAAGCCCAAGTACATGTGGAAGGAGAGGCAGCGCAAGGAGATGCGCAAGCAGAGGTGCATGGAGGGTCACAAGTGGCCACAATAGTTGTTCCTCCCGAAGTAGGGGCACATCAGGAAATCGACAATCAAGGCGAGGTATCATTTGAGGAAGCCACTCCTCCTGATGATCCTTCATTGTCTTCCACACCCCTAGCAAGGAAGAGATCAAGGGTGGTGTCTACATCTTCTTCAAGCACACCTCCTTCTGATGATACGGATCAAACTTGGGAACCAGCACCACAGCCGTCTGAGAGTGAGGCACACCATGATCCGACAAAGGTAGTTAAGCGTAAAAGGAAGCTCGTCCAAAGTCTCAGAGTTATGGAGTGTGATGAGGCTCAACAAGAAGTGGCGGATACTGCTGCTGATGAAGACTCTGCCAACGACGACCCAGTCATCATAAAGGTCACTGCAGCCCCAGCGGGCATGCAGCAAACAGACATTTTGACCCTAGCCCGAAGAGCTGCTGAGCGTGATGATGATAATGATGTTGTCGATGAGGAGGCAGTGGAAACACCACAATCATTGGAGTTAAGTAGTACACCAACTCGTCCCGCTTCCATATTTCTTTCTGGCAAGAAGAGACCTCCGTCAACCTCGACCTTAATTAGTGGCGGTGAAAGTGCAAAACGTACAAAAGTTGGGCAATCCAGATCCTCCACTTCATCTGGCATTAGCTTCATGACCACCACCACCAGTATCGCCAGGCCGCCTCCTCCATGTCCCACAGACACTTCAAGTCCCCAGTTTGGGACTTCTTCACTGTTTGTCCAAAAAATCCAAAGTTTGCCATTTGTACCATTTGTAAGCAAGCAGTTAGTCGTGGTAAGCCAGGTACCAACTATGGTACCGGAGGCCAGAGAGGTCATCTTAGGAGACAGCACACTGTCAAATGGTTTGCGCACCTAGATGCGATCAAGAAAGGCCGAATTCAAGGAAACGTTGATGTTTCATCTGATGATGACGAGGAGGAAGAAGACGTGTCAAACACTTCCCTTACACCCAGTACCCCTGTCAGCAGCACACCCAATGTGAGGCACACTAAGAGTGTTGGAGCGACTGAGACACCAACGTACAAAAGTTCACCAGCGAGCAAAATTGGGTCAACGAAGTCATTATCAGCCCGTAAATGCTTGGTCCAGGGCAACATTAGAACAATGCTTACTTCAGACGTGCCATATGAACGCAACCACCCACTGACGCGTCTGTATAACACTAAGCTGGCTAAAATGCTAGCTGTGGACCTTCTCCCTTTTTCTTTTGTAGAAGCGGTAGGTTTTCTAGAATTAGTGGCAACGCTCTGCCCTAAATGGAAGGTTCCTAGCCGGTTCTATTTTGCCAGAGTTGCGGTTCCAGCACTACATGAAGATGTGCTGGAGGCGATTGGGGCAGCTTTGCAGAAGAGTGCTGTTCACACAATACATCTGACAACAGACATGTGGACCAGTGGCGCAGGCGCTGATTACATGTGCATCACTGCACACTGGGTCTCTTTTTCAGGTGTTAAAGCAAAGCTAAACGCAGGTGTTGACCCGGACCAAGTTTTTAAAGCTGCTCGGAAACATGCAACACTAGCCATGTTTGGCTTGGAGAAAAGTCACACAGCAGAAAACCTTTTGGAAGAGTTTAACAAAAAGGTCTTGAAAATGCTATCCCCCCAAAAACGCATGATTGGTTATGTTTCCATGGATAATGGCGCCAATGTAGTTAAGGCCATGTTTCAGTGTGACTATTTTAGAGTGCCGTGTTTGGCGCACTGTATCAACCTGGTAGTTCAAAAATTCTTGAGTGATAAACACAGTCCAGCGTTCGAGGTAATGGCCACCTGCCGCAAAATGTGCAACCATTTCAGCCATTCTTTTAAGGCCCGGAAGCATCTGAGGAGACTGCTACTTGAACGTCAAATGCCAGTGAAAGCACTCATCCAGGAGGTGGCAACACGTTGGAACTCAACCTTCTACATGCTTGAGCGTCTGTATGAGCAGTATACGGTACTCGATCACTATTTCTTCACAGAGGGTACATCTCAGAAGGAGGACATGCGGTTGGGTGCGGCGCAATGGGACATAGTTAAAAGCCTGACAGACATGCTTCGTCCTTTTGAGTTCTTCACGCGTGCAGTCAGCCAGGAGGACTGTAATTTGGGAAAAGCTATCCCATTGTTGTGCATGCTGGAGCACCAACTGATGGCGGTGTCTTCTGAGTTTGAAAAAGATGGAAAAAAAAAGACCATTTTATTTTGTCTGAGAAATTATTAGAGCGCCTACGTGGTGATGAACGTCTTAAAAACATCAAGTCAGAACAGCATTACATTTGTGCTACTATTCTGGATCCACGCTACAAAAAGGCACTGGCAGGCGAAGCATTCTTTCCTTTTGCTGATGCAGATGTTCAAAAGTACAAAAATTGGTTAGCCTTGTCAGCCAAGAGGTTTGAAAAAGAACGGCAGGTTATTGAAGGAGAAGACAGTACATCAGCATCAGAATCAGCAGTCCATCCCCAGTCACAAGAATCCACTTCTGCACCTGTGGCTGGGGCACAAGTGACCTCTCAGCCGTTAAAGGCAACTGGATCATCTGCACCACACACAACAGTATCAGTGGCTGTTGTAGAGGATTGGCTAAGTTTGCTTGGGTATGGTTCTCGAAAAAATGTCAAAGGCACAGCAAAAAGTAAGCAAAGTGGAGGAACCGTTGATGACCTTGAGTCGATGGTGCAGGACTATATGAATGACTCAACAGAGGTCTTTCTTAATGATGAGCCATTGCAGTATTGGCATGGCAAAAAACAATTGTGGCCACAGCTCTCCAACCTGGCTATAAACTATTTGTCTTGCCCACTCGCGAATGTGTCTTCTGAACGTGTTTTCAGTGCTGCTGGTGGCATTGTAACTCCCAAACGGAGCCGCCTCTCGCCCAAAAATGTGGAGCGGCTGACAATGATCAAGATGAATCAGCACCTCATACCACCAGATTGCAAAGTACGAGAAAGCACGCCGCATGAAGACGAGGAGGACGGCAACGTAGATGAGGGGATTTGTTCTCTGTTCGGTGGCACTGACCTCATCCTGCCTGAATTCGCAGAGTATGATGACGAAATCTTCTTCTTATTCCCTGACACCGAGCCCTGAAAATGAGACAATGAATCAAGAACTTTCTTTTTCGTCCTTATTCACTTTTATTCCTGTTTGTCTCTCTTTCTTTGGTTTGCACAGTTAATTTAATTCAAACTTTAATCACCTAATCCCAAAAACAAGACCATCAGCAGAACTGTCTTCACTTGTTTGCTTATTGATTGAAGGGGCCGCAGTCTACATTCCTCAGGTTCACAAGTTCTGAAGAACATGCTCCTCTATCCTCCTCCTCCAGACTGCGATTTCCCTCAAAGCAGAGTGCTGGATTACGCCCAATGAAGAAAGACTCAGCACTTGTGGGGGTGTTGTACTTCTTTGCGGGTGAGTTGACGGATTTGGGCCCATTGCTGTGAAGCTCTAATAATGGACAAAAGTGTTTTGGACCAAATATGAGGTGGAAATTTCTTGCCGTTTTTGCTGACTTGCTTGCCTTTGGGGTGCTCTTTGGCGGGGTTCCGGGTGTTTGTGGGTGATTTTTGGTGTCTGGGAGCACTGCTGCGACAGTCTAATCTTGATTGCATTTGCTTTTCAGGAAATCCGTGGTGGAAAACAGGAGTTATGATGATTGATGATGATGACCTAGCTGCACAGCGCCGCGATTGGACCGAAGGCCGAGAGATATTGTAAGTATGAGATTTAGCTTTTTCGCTGTTTGGGGGTGTTGTCGGGTGGTTTTTTCCGGGTGGGTTGGCGGGTCTTGCCTGGGGCATTCCTGGGAAGGTCTAATACCGGATAGAAGTGTTTTGGACAAAATCCTTAAGGAACAGCCTTTTTTTTGCTATTTCTTCTGTCATCTTGCTCAATGTAGCGTTTTGGGGGGCTTCCTGCTGTTCGTGGGTGGGTTGCGGCCGGGGTCTCTGTCGAAGCACTGCTGCGACAATCTAATCTTGATTGCATTTGCTTTTCAGGAAATCCGTGGTGGAAAACAGGAGTTATGATGATTGATGATGATGACCTAGCTGCACAGCGCCGCGATTGGACCGAAGGCCGAGAGATATTGTAAGTATGAGATTTAGCTTTTTCGCTGTTTGGGGGTGTTGTCGGGTGGTTTTTTCCGGGTGGGTTGGCGGGTCTTGCCTGGGGCATTCCTGGGAAGGTCTAATACCGGATAGAAGTGTTTTGGACAAAATCCATAAGGAAACACCAGTTTTGGCACTTTTTGTAAGTTAGGGTTCGTTAGGGTTAGCCCTAGCAGCAGGATTGCATGTGTTTCGGGGGGTTCTATTGCAACGCAGTTCTGGTGTTGTAGAGCACTGTTGGAGCGATGCTGGCTATGGATCCTTTTGCTTGATTGCAAGTGGTTTGAATACAATGCACGGTCTGTATTTGGGCCTACTGTTACTTTCAAAGTACGTTTTGTAACCATTTTTCTGCTAGGCATCGTTTTTGGAGATCTGATTGGGGTTCTTCTACATTTTTGCGACTGGCTTTAGTAAGGGTCTTGGTGGGAGCATTGCTGGGAAGGTCAAATTTTGTTCTAAAACACAGTTTACAGTACACCTACCTTGAGGGGAAAGATCCGCTATAATATTTTGGCCATACTTATTTATCCTTAAAAAGGTGACTCAGACAGAGCACGCAATTTCAAAAATATTGTACTGTCTATTAGGGAAATCAAAGTGTCACTTTTTGAACCACACAGCGTACATACCTTTTATTTATTTATCAGTGGTATTGTAATAGCACTTCCTGTTTTCCGTTCAATAATTACAGGCCGGGTTTCAGTCAACATCCGCCAGGCAGGCAGTGGACAGGGTGTCTTCTGTCAGTGGTCACCAACATTGATGGACGAAGCGTCAGCTGGAATGGAGGAGTGCCGCCAATAAGAGGAATTGTTTGCTGCATGCAACTTACTTACCAAATTCAACAGGACAACTCCAACAACATACGCAATACAGATCCAGTATCCATTGTTTTATTCTATGAGTGTGACTGCATGTGCTTAGCTTTAGTTTGTAACCAAAGATTGTCTTTATCTTCAATTATTGTTTGTCCATGCTCTGCTTTTTTTTTCTTCTCTCAACAAAACCTACCCAAAAAGAAACCCCCATTCCCATCCATTTTACAAACCCTAACCCTCTTCCCCCGGGCTGTGTTGTTTTGCTTGATGTCTGACTAAAATGACATCAATAATTGCACACACTTGCTGGGGAGGATAAGGTCATAGCAACAGGCTGGTGAAGGAATACGAGGATATCTTCTAGACTTACTCAGCTTCAGTACTATATCTTCTAGTAGTAGTAGCCAATGTCAAATAAATTCAACGCAAGTACTAGTTACTTATACTTGCAAGCAAATACTTTACCATTTGTTAGGCTACATTATGGCACTGTTCTAGTGTACTGTCACCTGCTATATTCTCGATCGTACCGTAACCGTTGTAATGCTACAGTAAGGACAAACAAGGTTTCGTTTTCTTTTTTTCCATAGGCATGCAACTGCCACTGTGTCACACCACTAGTACCACCGCAATGAGGAAATGTCACCCGCCCAGGATTGACAACGTTAATCCCCATTTCACGTGGAGCCAGCCCTGGGCCTAGCCCTAATTTCTAACACTAATTACAGGTAAGATAAGCGTTTGGTGGGAGGTAGTATAATGGAGTATTATTTCGGAGTAGACAAGAGATTGACGGTTGTACTACTAAAGTCCTACGACTGTTCAGGAAAACAAAGTTACTGTTACACCCCCGTCCCCCACCCACCAGACTGAAAAGCAGTAAAAAACAGGTATGGTCAGATAAAGTTTAAAAATGTATATTTATGTAGCCCTAACAAAATAATCTCCCTCAAGACCCACCCTAACCCTAACGATTGTCTTTGAAACGTCCCAAAACGATCCCAACTCCCAAATCCCACCCCCCAAAAGTCTATAAAAAAAGGGCAAGGGACACTCCACTACTGGAGGGTGCTGGTGCATTTTGCCGCATGGGCATCATACTCCTTGCCGAGGGTGGCAAGCTCGGAGCGGAGGCCCTTCACCAAGTTCTTATACTTCTGGACCTCCTGCTCCAGGTTGGACATTCGGACTCGTAGGTGGCGTTGGCGTTCCTTGCAGCTCCTGTGGGGGGCAGCTGGTTTTTCTGTTGCTTGGCGGTGGCGGTTGGCTTTGTTAGCCCGGCTCGGTCCTGCTGGAGCACTGCGGGACCTGGAGGAGGATGCAGCGGTCCCAGCCGAGGATGTTGTTGTTGCACCGCTCGACTGCATGTCCTCCTCCTCCTCCAGGGCCACCAGCCGCCGATATTCGGCGACAGTGGCCTCCAGCCTCCGTTGCCGGGCCATTCTAGCCTGCTCCCTCCGTGTTGTTGATTTGGAAGGAGCAACTATATGAAGAAAGAAAGACATAGTCTGTAACCAATGCTCCTTAGCATTAATAACACAAAGTGATTGAGCCGAAAGTTGGGTCACAGTACAAGTAGCAAATTGAAAGCACAGTACATAACTATTGAGGACAGTATCTATGTAACCTCCCACTCCTGCATCCTTGCTCTAACATTAGTGGTACTTTAATGAACAAATTCTACGACCACAATGGACTTCCATTACAGTCGACTATGACAGTACACCAGTCTTATTCTTCTTCTTCTCTCTTGTTTAGGAAAATTGGTACGTTATCTTAGGCAAGCCGGCAGAATGACATGGACAGCACAGTGAACTTGCACCCGAGAAAAAAAGTTGCACACCATGATGAGTGAGACAGACTTGCGTTACTGTACCGGTCCAGTACATGCAGGTGGTGAAGCTATTACTTTTCTATTACGGGTGGCACTGAGAATACTCTGTTACAAGGGCTACTGCTTAATTAATTTACCTTTCACCCTACAGTGCAAATGAGTACTAGAAAAGGACAATGAAGAAGCTAACTAATTTGATTATCTATCACTTCACATGGGACGTATTTGATGACATATGGGATGACTTTAGGTGCTTTGCTTAATATTGAGTGAACAGTGATACACCCACACATGAATGACGTACTACAAGCAAACTAAAGTTATTAAGAGAGGTACGGAGTGTCCACCGTAATAACCAGATATATGCTGTGATTGCAGACGCAATACAAAGTACTGCTACTATTCATGGTAGTATTGGACACATTTACAATTCCTTTTCCTTTCCTTCCCTGCACTGGAACGGACGTGCGGGTGCGGTGGTACATGCTCTTCAAGGTAACACTTAGTACATCTGGCGACCATCTACTCTCTCTAGATACACATGTGCTATCTAAGAGTCAGAGAATACCATGCTCCAGGCATCCATTCAGTCAAAGTATACGCACACATTCAGTTTCTGTTTCACCCACCCAGGCTGCTGTCCTTCCACCCATCCTTGCTTCATCATTGACCCAGCCATGCACCATACCATATTCTTTCCTTCCAAGCCACCTCGGGGGCCAAGCAAACACATATCGTTCTTCTTTGCCAGCCATCATACAATTTCGTGTCCCACTTACTTACACCCTTCTTTCGCTTTTCGTTCATCCCATCCATCACGTTCGTCTAAGAACTTATTGGGATTCTTCTCACCAAAAACTTCACAGCTAAGTCGAAGTACATTTCGAGGAGGCTACTACCTGGTTGATTTGTAATACACCCGTGCAGAAAGCACACTATGCAGTCTTCAATCTCAATAAGTAAGGAATATATAGCTTACCTGTTTCCGCCACCACCGTTTGAACCCCCACAGGACCGTCCGCCGGCTCTTGCACCGCCTCCTCCCCAGAGTCCTCCGAGTCCTCGCCCAACACAGCCACCTCCGCGCTGGCCCCGTCACCAGATGTTACACCTACAAAGTACATTTAAGAATGTTAGAATACACCACTCACTACTATATAATATTTGGTCTAGGAGAAATGTTAAAAAAACTCAATACAATGTAATAATTTGTGACTGTCTACTCCAAAGTAAAAATGTCCCTTTTTCCAGGGAAGGCTGTTGTCTTGCTGCACTTTTATGCACAACTGATGAATGCTTGCTTTTTATTTTTAACACGCACCACTTTTTCTCCTAACAGACAGAAGCTTGACTCCTAAGAACACGACCAGGATCAAGTTCAAACCAGGTGAGAGCTCGGCTCGACCACAAGAAATGTGTCCAATTAATCGTCAGCACTAACCACTTTTCCGTTTTCAGTTAAATAGTTTTATGACAAAGTAGATTTTAATAAATGTGTTTACTTTTAATAAAGCTTTTAAACTTAAATAGACTCTGTGGTTTTTGGTCCTCCAGACTAGAGTGGATGAGCTAAAGGTTTTGGAATTTTTGCAAGCATGAGTGCCTCTGACACTTCTTGACTGTGCTGTGACTCCGTACTCTCTTGTCCTGCGTACGATAATCTAGAGATCATTGGGGATCAATAATCGGTGACTACAGAGCTGAATGACTCTGCCACACTATCTAGTCAGTAAGGAGACAGTGCATAGAGCTATTGCTGAATAGAATGGGAGTCCAATGGAATTGCCAAATGTCCAATCTTAGTTAGCTACACAGACAGACTAATAAGAATAATCTAGTAATACCACAGGGAGTCATATTAGAGCCAGGATAAGAATTTATATCCAGTGTACAAGAAGATCAAAGACGATTTAGAAAAAAATCGAATGAGGAACGCTAGGAAAAAATAGGTACTCTTTATTACAATTAAAACTTACTGGGGCCAGCAAAGGAGCCCTCGCCTGCCCGATCCTGGCCTGCATCCTGAGCACCCTCCTCCTCCTGTGTCCTCTTGCCCTTGGGGGGAGCTGATGTACAACATGAAAGAAAGAAAGACCACAAAACATGGATGAGATTTGTCAACCAAATCAACCATTTCAAAAGAACAATAACAACATTTTTTGGAGAAATAGCAAATAGATAGACAACTATTCCATGGGATCTATCTCATGTGGTATACTACGTTATTCGTATTGCCTGATTTGCGGAACGTTGACTTAGAAAGTTCCTATGTAACTCAATAAACAGACTACTAAAGAGGTTTGCCTAGGCCTGGCACTGCAGGCAGCAGTCCGCAGCACGCGAAGTGACAGACAAAGTCCATCCTGCTTGCAGATCAGTGAATACTCAAACTATCAATCCACCCACCACCACCACTATTTCTTCTTATAGCCATGTGTCTAAAGGAAGGAGTGGACTTCAGTCTGTTGGGGCTGATTTAGAAGTCCCTTGCGGCTCATTTTCCTCCATTGTTGCGTGACTTTTGTGACGCTGCGGCAGAACAAAAGACTCGCCATGGTGTTGGTGCGGCGTATATATTAAAAAAAAAGAAATTATGGGCGATGCATCACGTTGTAAAGCCCTGCGCCATCAGGGGGCGTTCCGGCGCAAGGGAGGGCGTACCTGCGCAGGGACGAATCCTAAAAGTGGCTGAGGGAAATCTACAAGATGTCAATCAGTCACTTTTAAGACAATGATGCATGAGTCAAACCCTGCGCGCTTGAAGCCGACGTACGGCTTGATGCAGCATTGGGGAGATAGGGTACCCCAGAGCATTGCTGGAGCTGCGCCATCGTTGGCACGCAACTCCAGCAATGCGCCGCCTTTACGGCACAGATGCGTAAGGCTTCTGTGACGTTTTGGGCCAATGGGTGGTGATGGTGGCATGGCACACAATTACTGCCGCATCCCTGCTACTTTGCAGGGATGCGCCGTTAATTGAAAATATGACCCTTAGTGTCTAGCATTACGCAGTTCTTATCTTTACACTACACTCATACATAATTTCTCAGGCCAATGAAATGAACACAATGTACAAAACAAATAAGCATAGTAGCAAGTAAGGCTACTGAGAAGGAGAGCAGTGCACCTGAAATGCATAGAAGATTTTGAAATATAATTTACCTACAATGTAATCGGCAGCATTATTGCTCTTGGTAAAGAACAAAGATTTGCAAATAACAGAGCCGGATAAAACAGAGTAGTGATGAATAGCTACTACTACTCACCAAGCCCGGGGACCTCTACGCCGAGCGCGTCCAGCAAGTCCCGTTCCCGGTCCATGACATCGGTCCAGCGGTGGGTGGCCTGGTTATATGTGCGCCGGACCCCAGAGAGCTGAAACATGGCCCGGCACACCTTCTCCCACCGCTTCCGGCGCTCCCGGATGCCATAGCCAGTCGCGATCTTGCCGCCTCCCAGGATCGTCTTGGGGAGGCGGCGCTGGACGTGGAAGATGAGTGCCGTCACTTCCTCCGCGCTGAAGATCCCCCGCTGCACCACTTGCTCCCCCCTCAAACGCCCGCACGGGAGCCGGGCACGGGGTGCAGGACCCTTCCCCTTCTCAGGGTGCTTCCCGGCTCCCTTTACCATGGTCTGGGCAGAAATAAACTTAAATGATAAAGAAGAAATAGAATAGTGAAGAAGAAAAGAAAAGAGTTTAAAAAAGTAGTTTAAAAGTAACTAAAAGTAGCAGAAAACACACAAATATACAGCTAGAAAAATAGAGGGATAGATAATAAGTAAAATAGATTAAATAAACTTCAAACAAGCAAAGGATGGCAGAGATTCAGAGAGGATACAGAAAGCATGCCCAGAACCATAGCAATGAATGAGAAACAAGATGGCCGCGCCCGTTCACAACCGCGTGGGTAACTTCGCGCGAGATTTTCCTCGCGAGCACGCGCGAAATTGTACTAGCGAGCAGCACAGTTTGCGAGATTACACATAGCGGCCGGAAACGGAATTACGTCACGCAAACAAGATGGCCGCGCCCGTGTACGACCGCTAGGGTAACTTGGCAAACGTATAGCTACAAGCGCCTCGCGAACACGCGCAAAAGCCCGCGAACATACACGTCGCAAAAAAAAAAAAGTGTATTCGCAAGCATTCGCGGCTCCCGAAATCGATCTCGCACGGATTCGCGCCCCAAAAAACGCGCGAAATTGCAGAAAAAACGGTTTTTGCTAAACTGAAAGCAATGAGCAGGTGCAAAAGTTCAAACTTAACATTTGTAACATTCACTGTAGTGCTTCCTGAGGGGCCCCTCCAGAGTTTGCAACTATTCTATGACCCTGCTATGACCCAAACAGCAGGCTCATAGAATAGCTAGAAGTAGACCATAAAGGTCCTGTGAAAAAAAATTTCACTGCAACAGAAAGCAAATTACAGATAAGGAAGGAAGCAGGTGCCAGCCAGACTGGAACTTTCTAAATAACTGACACATTAATCAACCCCCAATTAATTCATGGCAGTTGAAGTAGGGGAGGTGTGCTTGCTTTTTTCACCCCCCATAAACTACAGTGATAAACAAACCTAATGGGTGGCAGTGAGGATGTACCAGAGGGTGGCATGGGTGTCCCAGAGGGTGGCAGTGGTGAAGCAGAGGGTGCTGTGATGATAAACCAGACGTAGAAACAACATAGTCGCGGCCGTTGCGTGCCGAAAAGTAAGTTCGCAATTGCGAAATTGTCCCAAAATCGTCGCGAACGCGCGCCAACACAAAAAACGGGAAAATCCGCAAATCCGCTAGAGTTCGCGTATCTTCGCGGATTGAGAATCCGTAAATCCGCAATTTCGCGTACGCGAGATCCGCTAGATCCGCCCATGCTTAGATTCAACCCAGATCAGTGACTATGGGTGAGTGTCTGAAAAGTTTCTGCGCTACGCCCATCATCTCCTTGTGTTTGCTTTGTTTGCCCTAAGTTGGCAGGGTATGCCCAGATGTGGGTCCCTTGCTCACTTTGCCACTGGATTCAAGCTAGCCACGCTGATGAGGGGTGTTACACCAAAACCGGTCCCAGGATGCTTGTATCCGGTCCAGAGAAGACCTGGCTTCGCAGTTCGGGCTGGTCTGTTCTGATGAGGCACAGGGTAAAGGCTGAATTGCATATTGCTGGGTCTGAACTGGGGTGGCGAGGTGAGCCAACGACCGATGATGGATTCAACCAGGATCTGTGACAGGGGGTGAGTGTCTGAAACTTTTCAGCACTCCGCCCATCATCTCCTTGTGTGTGCTTTGTTTGTCCTAAGTTGGCAGGGTATTCCCAGACATGGGCCCCTTGCTCACTTTGCCACTGGATTCAAGCTCACCAGGCTGATGAGGGGTGTTACACCAAAACCAATTCCAGGATGCTTGTTTCCAGTCCATGACAGACCTGACTTCGCAGTTACGGCTGGACTGTTCCCGCCTGGACTGTTCCCATGAGCCACAGGGTCAAGACTGATTTGCAAATAGCTGTATCTGAACTTGGGTGGGTAAGCAAGCTAAAGAGTGATGATGGATTCACCCCAGATCAGTGACTGGGGGTGAGTGCCTGAAAAGATTCAGCGCTCCTTCCATCATCACCTTGTGTTCACTTATTCAACGTCATATCCTATGCAGACATCACCTAGCTCATTCTCTCGCTTTCTGACAAGACACAGAACAACCAGACCAACTTACCTGTCTGCATGACCAAAGTCACCCACTGGATAAAGTGTTTTTATTTAATAATGCAAGATTGCCAATTTCTTTCATTCATTTATTAGTGTGATATCATAACAAGTGCATTTAATGGGAATCTATGATTTATCTGGTTAGAGGATAAGTAATGTTTTGTTTGATTAATCATTACTGCTCTTACAGGCAATTTATATTTTATTTGTACATGTACCTAGCAACTCTGCAGTTATGCTTATGATATAGTATGATCTGAAACATAAGAATCACTGCAATTAAACAGAATTAAATGTACAACAGTAACACACCCATGTGCTTGAGACCCTTACAGGTGAGTATTAGCGCTTAACAAACACGTGATTGATTGATGCACTTCTCATGGCCTCTTATATGACATCACAGAAGGCATTACAAAATGCACCTTTGATGGCATCATTATTGATCTAACGCTCTTTTCATCACATTAAGATGGACAACAGTTTCACTGACAAATAATGCATACCCTGAGAGACATAAATGTAAGGCTGCAGGACCACTGTCAATGTCTAGATGTTACTAAAAATGTTAAATAGAGGAGAAAGGCTGTTCTAACTCCGCCTAGACTGAGCTAGCCCAGGCAGTTTCCCAACCATCCCAGCCATACAGTAGTCTGTAGCCATACTCTCAAGGGGGGCCTTAGTCCTGTGGAAAGAGGTGATGGTATCATAAAGTTAAGAGAAATGAATCAGCAGTCTGCACTGGATGTGTTGTGACTCGATATCTATTCTATCCCATGTGTCATAATCACAATACAGAAATGTTCTTTTTTTTAAAAAATCATAGGAAACCCCTAAGGCATTCTTTATGTGAACGCTAGTGATAGTTTTGTGTGTGTAATAATCCCTAAACATAAAATTCAACATCATTCACTTAACCAGTCCATCATGGACTGTTCCTGAGCACAGGCCCCAATTTACAACCTTCCAAATGTTAGCAAGGAAGGGTTACAGATGTAGGCCTACAGGTGATTTGGTTTGTTTGGGTAGCAGTAGATCTTAATGCCAATATGGAGATAATAAAAATGTTTCCCTTGGCATGCTGACTCTTACGGTTCCTATGATAATACTCAGAATAACAGGCCAATAACTGGAGGGTCTGATCCACCTATGTTTTGTCAGCTGAGTTGCCCCCTGAACAAAATGCTGATCTTGCCAGAACTTTTTACTCCACTAGTGCATATAATTCTCAGTGATTTTTATATCAGTTTAAATCACCAGATGTAATGTAATCAGAAGGTTATATGCAATGAAGAGCAGCGGAATTCCCCTGATCCCTACTACATTAGTTTAGTCTGAAAGCATCAACAGGGGGGTATTGCCGGTATATAACCATAATAACACATGACACAGGAGAGTGTAAGATAAATCTCCAAATGGAGGGAACATCTGGCTCCATTGATTTATTTTGACCATTTACTGCTTCCTCTTTGTTTCTTAATACCAGAGGACTTCTGAATCTCATGCGGGGTCTTATCAAATCCCGAAAGTCCAGCACTCATCCCCAGCCCCTGGCGACTACCGTAAATCTTGGTGAAGAACATCTGACTTGGAAATAGTGAAGTAGTGAAGCACAGCTAAAACAATGTAGGTGAATTCTTCTCTGGTCCTGTGTGCCAGCAAGAAAGTGCCTACTGCAGTACCGGCCCCCTTTTGCAATTTTTATTTTTCAAAAAACGTTTTGCCAGCTTATTCTTTAGGGACTTGTGTGAACTTTTTGAAAAGCCTGTGCACAAATGCAAGCCAACAGGATTCAAACCACCCTTGAAATTATTGGAAGCTCTGCAGTCTATGGGAGGCAGCACACTTAAAAAACTGTACAAAATTGGTCACTGATATAATTTTGCGAGGTTGCTGATCATCTTATAGACAGTTATTAGAGCATGGGGTATTACTAATTGTGTTTTTATCAATTATATTGTTTAGATCTTGATATCCTAAATAAAACTTACATAGAAAAAGAGCCAAAGGTGTTTTAATTTTTGGGAGCTTTGACTCACACTACACAAACACACACTCACCCACCTCTACATTTGCCCCTAATGCCACCAACCTCACTTCATTTATTTAATCAACAAATAAAAATTTGGTGGATGTGCTTGTAAGGTTTTGGTGTCTGACCCACAGAACATATGAGTCATATTTGGCAGTGGGGATGTTATTATACAGTGCTTTCCCATTTCTGAGCACACTTGTAACCAGATGGGAGTGGCCTTTATTTCTACAACCCATTCAGAATACTCTCACTACTAGGATGTGTTACCTATTTTACGCAACCTGGTCAACTGACAAAGTTCCACACGTGTCTCTTGTTAACAGGCGCCACACTGGGAGTGCATGTAAGTACCATATTAAAGAAAGCATATACTGGTTTATGACTGGTCCACGACTACGTAAACAATCCAGGAGTCTATAGGGCAAATTCCCTTGGGAAACAACATGAGCAGATGACATTTCTTACACTGGGATATTTGAGATGTGCAATGTAAACTTTATGTGAGGCAAGTTCTTTCTGACATATTTGGCCTCCTGCGTCAAATACTCTGGTTGTGTGAGGCATTTTCAACAGGAATAAATTAAAATAATACTCCACTTGATAGACATATGAATTATCTCACTCTTTTGAATGATATACAAGGTGTAAGACCGAAGCCAATAGTGTCCAAACACTCTTCTAAACCAGCCCTCTTGTACCTCTATATTTCACATTCAATGTGTGACATACAATAATTATAAAATGTGACAATTTAATAAATCATAGTATGTCTATAACAGATGTGTAGAATGAGACTACTTTGATACAAGGTGTTACGTCGACTGTGCTGTTTTTTTAACAAAACTAAAAGTAAATTAAAGCTGTCACCACGCAACAAAAGTAAGCTAATGCGAATCGAATGAGGAATTATATACAAAGTCAGTTACCTTTTCAAGCTTCACCACCCACCAATAAGGAAGTAATTGTTTCCTGCACTCATTCACTCATTAACACTCTTCTCCAGGTTGACTAGGCACTTAAATAGCCTTAACAAATGGGCGAGTGCCCATTTTTCCATATCCACCATGATGGAAAGCCTCCGTTTCATGCAGTGTTGCAAGTTGCAAGCTGGGTGGGATGTATGTTAAAAAATTGATAACTAAAACGCTGTGTGGCAAGAATATAATGGCCTAAATATCATATTGCCTTACTTTAATCAGTGATGTACCAAGTGACCATAGGCAGGCGTTTCTTGGGAAGCAGGAGCAGAAAGCATGGGATGACGGGTTGGATCTTTATCAAAGCTTTGATAGTCCCATCTTAACTTATATTCCTACTTCCTGTTGGGAAACCATTGTCCAGAAACTTATCCTCTCTAAATTGGGTTATGGTAAAGGAGCCATCATGGCCTCCTAAACTACATGGTGAAACACATTCAAACACCTCAAAACTAAGCTGCTCGTTTTCTAATATTCCTGCCCAGATAAGCACCCATTTCTGGTCATCTTACACTTGCTTCCTATTCAAGAGGGCATTCTTTTAAAATCTTTCTATAGGCAGAGCTATTGTAGTCTCTCTCATATTAGAGGTTGACCATGATTGATTCTGACACTTCTGAAAGAAAGACAATCTCTCTTTGTTCCAAGATTCGTCTCCAGCTCATTTCCATCCCACGAAAAGGAAGGGATTTATAGTCCACAATATAAAGCACTTAGATGTAATATCTACCTCTTTTGGTTCTTTGATTGCCGTATTGCTGGTAAATTCCTCCTCTGCGGGATGGTTCCTATTTCCTGGTGTATGTTATATTCCACCAAGTTCTGCACACCCTACGCCAGCACTGGAGATACATCTGCAATGGACGACGTTCCTTTAGTCTAACTTAATAACTTGCAACACCATCTTCATAGCTTCCCTAAGTGTCCTCATACTTGTACTATTACATATTTGCTAATTATGCAAAGGTTACGTTCTTCTTCCTGTCCCACAAGATTTTCATGGCACGCATTGACAACAACCTACATAGCAATTAACCACCCCAAAACAGCCTCCTCAGAAACATTTCCTTCTCTTTGTACCTGCATCATGACAATTGGTATGCTCACATTGCTGAGGACCTTAGGAAAACTGCGCTCAAATACAGCTACCGTAATCCAGATACTATACCGTCCACCTATGTCATAAATGCACTTAATGCAGTCACATACTGTATGTATATAGACATGAACAGGCATACGATATTAGAGATACTCATTGGCAGGTACAGAAATGTGAAAAGATTTTTTTAAATATATGCAAAATGAAGAGTTCAGTGCTGAGTGAATGAGTGAAAAACACAAGTTCAGTGCCCAGCACGTGGTTTGCACAATGCATTACAACATGCATTGTGTGAACCACGTTTTTATACCGAGCACGTTTATCACTCATTCATTCAGCACTGAACGGTTCACTTCTTCAATGCAATAGTTTGATTTGTGACATTATCTGCCTCAATGAGTTGATAGATTTAAGCAAGTTCGAGAACCAGTATTTCCCTATATCCATATAACTCCAGGTCCGTGCCTGAGCTTTGAGCTACTGAACACTCGACTTGCTCGGTGGAAAAGGCTGCTTTATTTGGAGGCAGACAGGGCCAACGCCTGTGTAACCCTCAGGCACATTCTAAAATAACACACCGCTTAATCTAACAGTGAATTATAAACTCCTTCTCCCCACCCATAACCGATACCTGCCCCTTGACCTTTCCCATCCTTCTTCAGTCACTTTGGTCAAACATCAACATGTTTAACCATAAATAACTTGTTCACTTTTCATCCTTGTGTCACTACCTCTTCTTCTGCCTGCCCGCACAAGACCCACGCGCCACCCCTTCTGATTCCAATGCTGTTTTTCAGTAATATTCCCTACTTAAACATACCCTTTCTTACCCTTGTCTTCCCCAGAGCTTTCCTTCCATCTGCTGCCAACGAATATGTACCTCATAAAATTCAATTATTTTACACGCCTCGTTTGTCTGTACGCCCTGCTTCCAAAATTAACTCTACGCATCCTCCCCATCTCTTTGTGTAGCAGGGTGGGAGGTAGGCCATTCTTTACTGCACACGGAAGGAACGTGCCATTCCCTCCACACATGCACATATCTCCCTGATGCAGGGACGCAACAGCCTCACAGCTGCTGCCATCACCCACAAGCCTCTTGTTTTCATGTACCAATCACAACCCCCCCAACAGGGAGGTTTCCTCCCATCTGTGTAAAAAAGAAAGATCAGGAGATCTGCATATGAAATTGTATGCACCTGTGGTAAAGTTTTTGCTTTGAGGGAATGTTGTGTGCACAACTACCTTGCAGCTCAACAGTCCAGTGAAAAGTGCTGCCAGAATTGTAGCAAACACTTCTAAAATGTATTCACAATTTTCACTTTTAGTTTTTAAAATTATGTTAATAGAGAAATAGCGTAAATTATTTTAGGGAAAATACTGTGTTTTAATACAGAAAGAAATGTTTAAAAATAATAATAATTCTGCTCCTAGTACTGTACTGTCTATAAAGCAAAGACTGGACACAGTAGGGTTAGCAAAACAATGATAATGATAAGTACATTGCACAGTATAGTTTAGATGCATGATCTACGACATTGATAATTTAGGTATATAATCTTGGTAAATAAGCTGCAGTCCAGTCCTAATTTATTATGACAAACCCTCCTTTTTTCCTAATTCACTATCACATTTAACATGCACAAAATGTCCCTACTTCTGAGACAACAATTTTTCCGTCCACCTTCACTAATTGGGCCTTTCAGATGTAAGGTCTCTAGAAGCTGTGGCTCTTGAAAAAAGATGTCATCCGTGTGATTTTTTTTTTTTTTTTAACAAAGTTTTATTGATTTTACACATCAACAAATACAAATGACAGTGGTTCCACTAGTTGCCCGTTACATATCAATAGCTCTATTAACATACCCTACACGTCAATGCCCTCATCTTCACACTCCCCCCACCCCCTCTACCCCCACCCCCCCATGTCAGTGTGCCTCATATGTTACTCCTGCGGTACAACATAAATCCACATGTAACAGCAGGTGTCTCCTCCTAGGTCTTAAACAGTGACTCCCACGCCTATACGGGGGTCTGAACGTTGCGCAGACCCGTGCATGTCACTCCTACCAACCTCCACTACCCCTGGTGTTACCATTCAGTCCCTCGGACATTAACGGGTATGTAGGTCTAGTGTGCTATTCCCCCTGTAGGTGTCCCCGCCCTCCCCGCTTCCATCGCCTCCTCAGGACCTGCTTGAGCCTCCGCCTCACTGCCCTCCGCAACTTCTGACATTGATTGTAATTCTACTACTAGCGCGCTCCACGCCCTGGCTGTTTCTAGCGCTTTATCATTGGCTGCGCGGGTGGCTAATTGTAAGCGAAGAGTCCCTTCACTAGATGCCCATTGCTGAAAACACCCCCGCCATCTCAGGAAGCTGGGACCCCCTTTAGACTTCCAGTGTAGGGTAAGCTCCCTCTTGGCCAGGATCAACCCCAGATCGATAAATTTACTGGTAACTTTCGTGGATGGGGTGTGCGGGAACCAAAGTAGGAGGCAAGCTCCCAAGTCAGTTTCAACTTGGCGACCTGTAATCTCATTCAGACAAGTCACGACATCAGCCCAATACGATCCAAGCCCCGTGCAGGCCCAGAACATGTGTCCAAAGTCAGCACCCTCCGAGTTACAACGAGGGCACGCCGATTGCGCCCCACCGAAAACCCGCTGGATCCTGGCCGGCGTCCAATATGCCCTATGTAGAGTGAAGTATTGGACCAATTGGAACCGAACATTGCGCGTGCCTTTCCAGGCCCGGCGCACAAGTTGGGGCCAAGTCGTCTCCGGGATCTGTCGGCCCAGGTCCGTTTCCCAGCGTTCCCGCAGCCCATCAAGGGGGGGCCATCGAGCGCCAATCTCCTATATAAACAAGTAACGGCCTTGAAGGTGCCAGCCGCCATCACGACATATTGACAGCCTAACGACGTGGGAGGTTCCGCCAGGCCCTTCCTCCAGCGTCTCTGGATCGCAGTGACTAAAGCCGCGTGGAGTAGGAAGTCGCCTCTTGGCAAGTCAAAAGCCTCCTGTAGGTTGGAAAACGACAGCAAGACACCATCCCTGTACAAGTCTCCTACCATGTGGACCCCATTGTCCTCCCAAGTAGCCAGCCCTGACCAGTCCCCGCCGCGCGGGAGGGCCGTACACATACCTAAGGGGATCTCCGGCGCATAAGGAATGTGGATACCCGCCCGTTTTTGACTACGTAGCCAGCAGTGGCGGAGGGTACGTTCCTCCAGAGACAGCTGGTCCAGACAAAGTCCCTGTTGAAGCAACATGAAAGATAGAACATGCCGCCGTATAATTCTGCCCTGCGGGCCGTCCGGACCCCTAAACTCCCGCGCCACAGCCTGTGTAAGCCACTGCAGCTGCGCCGCCAGGTAGTACCATTCAAAATCCGGCACAGCTAGGCCTCCCTCTTCCCGCGACCTAAGTAGGGTGGATAAAGCAACGCGCCTCCTGCCAGAGCCCCAAATGAATCCTATCACCATCGATCGCAATGTCCGAAAAAAGGAAAGCGGAATCCACACCGGTAGTGTGCAGAAATAATAAAGCAAGCGCGGGAGGACCACCATCTTCAGTAATGCTATTCGTCCGGCCACAGACAAGGGAAGGGTACGCCAAAATCCAATATTGCCTCTGACGCCTCTCATCGCTCTGCCCACATTCCCCTCATACAAGGACGTGTGGGTATGATAAACGTGGACCCCGAGATATGGTAGACACTCTGGCTCCCAACGTAGTTCCCCAAGCTCTGTGGGCCGTGCACACCGAGGAGTCAGGGGGAACAGGCAGGTCTTGGACCAGTTAACACGGAGCCCCGACAGTTCACCAAACTCTCGGAGCAAGGCCCGCGCTCCCCGCACCGAAGTCTCCACATCAGCCAGATACAACAGGAGGTCGTCGGCATACAGAGAAATGTGGTGTTGAACACCACGCAACAGCACCCCCTCGTAGTGCCGTCCCTGTCGCGCCCGCGCTGCCAGAGGCTCAATCGCCAAAGCGAATAGGAGGGGGGACGGGGAGCAACCCTGCCTAGTACCCCTCGTCACTGCACATGCCGCGGATATCCTACGGCCCGTGCGGACCCTAGCAGTAGCAGAAGCATATAGCAGCTGCGTCCAACGGACAAATCCATCCCCCAACCCGAACCGGCGCAGCACACAGAACAGATACGGCCATTCCACGCTATCGAACGCCTTCTCGATATCCACCAAAAGGACAGCCGCGTCCGGAGGGCCTTCCCCCTCAACGTCCATAACCCGTATCAAGCGCCGTATACATGCCGAGGTGCTACGCGTGGGGATAAAGCCCGCCTGATCCGGGTGCACGAGGGCACACATGTGGGCCGACAGTCGCGTGGCCAGAATCCTGCTCAGCACTTTATAGTCCACAGTGAGCATCGAGAGCGGACGGTATGCCGTTCTCGCGGTGGGTTGGCCACCCTTCTTCAGCAACGGCACAATAATCGCCTCCCTCGTTGACTCCGGTAGCCTGCCCAGTTCCCACGCCTCTCCATGGACCTGTAACAACCGAGGTGTCAGAAGGTCAAGGAACGCAGCTTAGAACTCCACCGGGAGACCATCACCCCCCGGCGTCTTCTTCCGGGCCATGTGTTTAATCGCCGCTCTAATCTCCCCCAGCGTAACAGCAGCACCCAGGGCAGTCCGCTGCTCCAGTTCCAGCTGTGGCAGCTGGGCCTCATCGAGGAAGGCATCCAATTCCGCCGGGGGCAGTGACAGCCTACTCCGATACAACTCCGAATAATAAGCTAGGAACTGGTCATTAATTTCCCGTTGGGAGTAAACCAGCGCCCCGGTAGGCGTGCTCAGGGATAGAATCGGCGTGTTCCCAGAGTGAGGATTTGCTAGCCACGCCAGCAACGATCCAGCTCGATCCCTCTCGGCGTGGGCCCGAACCATGTATTCCCGGTAGTCATGGCAGCGAAGCCTTTCCACTTGCACGGCCACCCGTTCCCTGGCCGCCAACACTTCCTCCCTATCGCCCCCCGCCGTGTGGTGAGCCTTCTTCACCCGCCGGAGTGAGTCCTCCTCCCGCTCTACGTCCGCCAGCAGCGTTCTACGGACCCCGGCCGAGGATGAGAGGCACGCGCCTCGTACCACCAGCTTGAAGGCATCCCATTCGATCGCTCTGGCAGTTGCGGTGCCCGCGTTCTCCCGAAAATAGCGCTCAAGGCATTCCTGCAACTCCGTGCGAAATACCGGATCTTCCAGCATCAACGGATTCAGCCGCCAAGTGGGAATCGGTTGAGGTTGTCTAGACCAAAGGACTGTGAGTAAGCAAGGGTTGTGGTCCGAGATAGTCCTCGCCAGGTATTCGCTACTGCGTGCTAGTTCCTGGGCCCCAGCTGTACAGAGAAAGGCGTCAAGGCGGACGTGGAGATCGTGAGGCGTGGAGTAAAACGAGTAGTCCCTGTCGGTAGGATGGAGCGTACGCCAGGCGTCCAGGAGGCCCCATTGCTCTTGCCAGGTCCTCCGGGCTTTGGCCACCCTGCGCACTACCGATTGAACCAGCGGGGGATGAGAGCGATCTAAATCCACATCCACCACCGAATTAAAGTCCCCCCCCAGGAACACCGTGCCGATCAATAGGGACGCCAACCTCTTTGACAGCGCCGAGAAGAACGCGGCCTGGTCAAAATTAGGGACATAAACACTGCATAGCGTGACGTCCCGGCCATCCAGTCTCCCCAACACCGCAACAAACCTCCCCTCTGAATCAACCTCTGTCGTCATGGGCTGGAAGGGGACGCCCGCCCGAACCCAAATCAACGTTCCTCTAGCATGAGCGGAATAGGTAGTATGGAAAAGTTGCCCTTTCCAACGCCGCTGCAGCGCTTGCCCCTCCGCCAGAGTTAAATGCGTTTCCTGCAGAAAGGCTACCTGAACCCCCTACACACTAGATATGCATGCACCTTATACCTCTTACTGTAACACATTTCAGTTCTAGCTTAGCCGCCATATGTAGTTCTATAGCGGCGGTCGAACCACAACAACCCTAGCGGCACACTGACAAACCCCTGCAACATCAAACACCCCCAACCAACCCCCAACCCACCCACCCCCAGAACAGGCGCCAAACAGTTGTTACCCATCCAAACTCCTACCCCCACAGATGAGGGAAACTCTGGTAATCACCAGAGACTCACAAGCTATGTGAGATAGAGGGGATAGCTCAACACCCTCCGGCCGGACAGCCAGAGACCAAACACACCGTGATGGGCCGATCCCGATAAAAATTTTTTTAAAAAAAGGGAAACTCTCCCCCCCACCTCCCAAGCAGCACCCCCGCCCAGTCAAGATCACAGTGCCATGGGGCCCCCGTCAGCACCGTTAACACCCCTGTAGGGTAGGGAAAGGAGCCACACCCAGCACCCCGTTGGAAAGGACTCCAGTAACCATGGCATGGTCACCCCCATAGGCCGGGCACCCCTCCTTACTGTTCCTTGCACAGCTGCCAGGCGGTCACTCATCCAATAGTCCATCGGCCGTCTGGGGGCTAACCTGTGGCGGATCCCCAGGTTCCTTCTCCGAACCCCCATCCGAACCCCCCAGTCCCGCTTCATCAGAGCCCAAACGAGAGCCCGAATCCAACACAGGGCCCTCCGCCGCTACTCCAGAAATGAGCGACACCGCCTGTAGAGCGGCCTGCCTTTCCAGTTCCGTCTGTGACGCCGATGAGGAACGACGTCTCTGTCCTCGATTCCGATTACGCCTGCTCCGACGTGGCCGTGGTCGGCCCTCCGTGCCCTCCGTCCATGTTCCCGTACCATCTTTGCCCGCTCTGTACCGTTCCAGCCATTGCCAGGCGTCATCCGGTGAGTCACAAAACGTCGCCACTCCATCCACCAGCACCTTCAGGCGTGCCGGGAACAGCAGAGAGTACTGAACTCCCTCGTCGCGGAGAGCTCGCTTGACAACGACGAAGGAGTAGCGGCTGCGCTGAACCTCCTGAGAGTAGTCGGGAAAGAGGGACACAGATGCATTGTCCACCTTGTACGGACCATTCGATCTAGCTTGACGTAGGATAATGTCTCGATCCCGGAAGTGCAGCAGTCGGGCTATCACAGGTCGAGGGGGGCGGCCCGGAGCCAGAGGTCGGGCCGGGACCCTATGGGCTCTCTCCAAGGTATAGAAGTGCGTCAGGCCCTCAGGTACCACCATATCCCGCAGCCAGCGTTCAAGATAGGAGATCATATCGTCCCCCTCGACATTTTCAGGCAAACCCACCACTCTGATGTTGTTGCGCCTGTTGCATCCTTCCTCATCAGCCGCCCTCCTCTCCAGTTGCTGTACCCTTCGGGCCAAATCATCCAGCGTAGCGTCCGTCGCTTTTTGGGCCGGTTCAAGCGTCTCCAGCACCAGCTCCGCAGACTTGACGCGGTCAGCAAGTTTGTCGTGATCCGCTTTCAGTAGGCCGAGGTTCGTGGATACCAGTGCAATATCCTGGTGTAGCGCTTCTCTCGTGTCCCCTATGGCCTTGAGGATCTGGTCCATCTGCTGCTGTTGGAGACCCGTGCTCTGGCCGTCCGCTGGTCGCTGGTCGTGCACTTCAGAGGAGTCCTTCCGTTGCTTCCCCATAGTGTACCACCAGAGCACGCAGTCGCGTCAAGCACCAGGTGTCTGTCCCGCGGTGGAACCAGGACAGCAGGGTGCACCCCCACCTAGCTGGCCCGTATGCGAAGCAGGGAGGGATCCACTAGAGAACTCCGGGGGGTGGTGCAGATCCACTCTCCAGCTCCCTTGTTTGCGAGCACGGGCCGCCAGGCATGCCAGTTATGCCACGTCGCACCAGACACCCAACGGACAATCGCGGAATCCAGGAAACAGGACTCGCAGCCAGGGGAGCTCCAGTGCCACTCCGGCGTGTATCTGGGACCAAGGCCAGAGTCTTGCACCAGGGGAATCAGCTACGTCGAAGTGGGCCGGCCGGACGCCCCACGCAGCCAAGGGCCCGTGACGTGGGCCTCAATGTGCCACCACCAAAGTTCAAGCACGGTCCCCCCGGAGCATTAGCAGGCCCCCGGTATTACACCAGCTCCTTGTCCTCCAGATGAATAACCGGGCCCTCAGGGGGCCGAGCACCAACTCCCGTGTCCGGTGCCCGGCCGGCCTCGCTATGAGGTTGGAAGTCCTGGCCCCAATGCACCAGACGTGTAGCCCTGCCCAGTGCTGCCCCACACAGTGCCTGCACTTTCGAGTCTGCCACAGTCTATGGGCGCCCCTCAGCGGACAGGACTCCGCCGGCCAGGTACCGCAGTGCCTTCCTCAGCTGGGCCGCCCCTCCGGTCGCGCCGACTCGCGCACAGCTGCGCTGGATCAGACCTCTCGGCGGCCCCTCCCAAATCGAGGCCGGGGATCAGGGACGGATGTAGGCCCACAGCAAAACGGCCGTCCGTCAGCCCTTCAGCCTCCCGGCGGCCGCCGAGGTCAAGGCGATCGCGGGGCTCTCCTGGCGTGCATCAGCTATCAAATCGCCCTCAAACCGCCAGGGACCACAGCAGGTCGGCGGACAGCTCTCCGCCGGCCAAGCGCAGCGCCACCACGGCTCCACCCAAGTCCAGTCCTCCGTTCGTGCACGCCAGCCAGGTGCAGCCACAGGCCCTCAGATGTCTGCGCTGGGCGCCCGCAGCGCCCACCGTAGCCGGGCCGTTCCTCCGGTCACGCCGACTCCCGCACAGCCGCCGTGGGGTAGACCTCTCGGCGATCCCTCCTAAATCGAGGCCGGGGATCAGGGACGGGTGTAGGCCCACAGCAAGATGGCCGTCCGTCGGCGCTCCAGTCTCCCGGCGGCCGCCGAGATCAAGGCGATCGCGGAGTCCTTCTGGCGCTCAGCAGCTGTCGAGTTGCCCCTACACCTCCAGGAACCACAGAAGGTCGGTGGGGCCGCTGGGGAGGGGGTCTACCAGGATAAATGCCGAGATCGGCCCGGAGCTCTGGACTCAGGCGACCATGCTCGGCAGTGCTCAAGCTACGCCCCATGTCATCCGTGTGATAATGATGTAAGGGTTTTATAAGTTAACCTAACTAAAAGATTGGCAAATTTGGTATAATCTGTGTGGTCATGTAGCAATCCTTACAGAGCCGCGTTATAGACTTACAAATCAAGTAAATCAGATACCAAGATGAATTTCATTCACATAAAATGTGTTATTATTTTATCAATTTGCAAACGTTTTGACGCTGATCCAAAAGGCATAACTAACTTACAGGTCACAGTCTTTTGTATTGTAATGAAGACTGTATAACACTGTACCGCAACAGCCTTCACTTAATTTGTGGCCTCTGCACTGTGATTCAAACTAACTTTGAACCTAATGGAGATTCTTCAAATGAGAATTGAGAACTTGCCTTAAACTGCGAGATGGAAAGTAAAACCGAACTAAATATTGAAAGAATGTCTTACCCCACAAACAACCCATGAGTTTTAATAAAAAACGCCCAGAAACAATACAATGCTAAGGGCCTTATAAAGAGTATGGTTGTCCAATGGACCACCGTATTCGCAGTGGCGGTCTGACCACCACCACCACACTGCGGGCCAGCCCGCAGTATTACAAGAGCGGCGGTCGGACCACCACAGGACCGATGCATCTGTTGAGGATCTAGGATCCCTTGGCAGTCATGAAGCGGTCAGTGAGCTGCAATATGCGGGCAGTGCCACTGTTGCCCCACCGAGCATATTAGAAGTTATCTGCCCACGTCCCCTTTCATTGCGGTGATCCTGCCATGAAAATGTTGGCAGGCTACTCCTGGGCCTGGTGGTATATGCAGGGGGCACAACATGTGTCCCCCTGGATTTGCACCCCCAGTTCATGTACGGTGTGGCATGCATGCCACACCATACAGTAACATGCAGTCAACGCTCTCCCAGTGGCAGTCTGCATGTTAAGCCCTCCCATGAGCCTAGCAGACCAGCGCCATCAGACTGCCACAGCAATGCCTGCCTGCCATGGATTACACTCGTAATCCGGTGGGCCCACCATGGCCTTGGTGGTCCTCCAGCGGACGGCGCAGTGGCAGCACCACTGTAGGACCACCAAAGTCATAATAAGGCCCAAAGTCTAGTGTCATTAAAAGTAGAGTTGTTGATTTGTAAGAATTTACCTCACTCTAGAAATATTGTTAAAGAAGCCCTGAAGAAGTGACAGGATGGCTAGAAGTGATGAAACACATGTTAGCACATTAGAGAGAGACATTGTGGATGAATTAAAAACATTTTGAAATTGATGATTTTATAATGATAAATTTAATGAACCTTACATTTTGGTACGTCATTTAGTCAGTTTGTACATCATACAAGGAATGCCAATTTTAGTGGGGAATGCAGAGCAATAACAAACAACCAACAGCACAGTCAACATCTACAAATAGGATATACACAAATTGTTTTCACTGTGCAAACCATATTTTGCTATGATGGAAATTCGATTGGCAAACAATGTGACCCATTGCAAAGGGTTGGTGCAAATAATAATAATAATAATAAACGTTGCTGTAGGCATAATTGAAACACCCACTAGCAAAGCCAGTAGGTCTTGCTTTATTGTGCTCATGCATAAAAACAGATTTTTTGTTTGAAAAGTTTGAAAGGTTTTATAAAGCGCTGGCTAGACCCAAAGGTATCAGAGCGCTTTACATGAGTATCAGACTACAGTTGCAGGGTACATCATTACAAGATTACAGTTTCAGAGCATAGTTACAAGTTACATGTTAGGTCAAGAAAAACAATAAGGACATATACGTAAGGGAAAGAGCAGGCATGGGGAAGATTCAGGGGAGAGGGGGTAGGAGCAGGAGAAGTAGACAAAGAATGAAGGAGGGAAAGAGGTGGGGGAGGGAGAGAGACAGAGTATGAAAGAGGAGGGGCGGGTGATGGGGGCACAAACCGGAGGATGAGTAAAAGCTGCATCCTAAGTCCGGTAAGCTGTGATCCCAGGAGAAGTGGAATCATTCCCACATCTCCATTGCATGAGACTCCCTTGATGCAGTGGACTCTCTTAGAGGGGTCTCTGAGACTCCAAGGCCTAACTACTGGATCATTCCCCAACAAGGGGAGAGGAGTGCTTTGGCAAAGAGGTGCCATACCATAACCTCAACTGTGAGTCATTTGACGCTATGGACTCTCTCAGAGGGGAAACTGAGACTCCAGAGTATAAATATTGGATCAATCCCCAACAAGGGGAGAAGGAGTGCTTAGACAAAGGGCACAAGGGACAGGGGGCTAGGTGGCGTAGATACATGTTATGTTGAAAGAAAAAATAAATAAAGACAAATACTTAAGGAAAAAAGCAGGCAAATGGAGAGATTCAGGGGAGAGGGGCTAGGAGGAGGGGAAGTGGACAAAAAATGAAAGAGGGAAAGAGGTAGGGGAGGATGAGACACAAAGCATTAAAGAGGAGGGGGAGGGTGCATTTTTGCTTGACTGTGTTAGCATGTATTATCAGTCAGACCCCTTTATTTTGCCAATGTTTGTTTTCTATCAGTCATATGGATAATGTGCTCCTATGCATGTATGTGTATGCAAGTACATATCTAGGAGTACAAGTGTGTCACTCACACACAACTCTTGACTAAACCATTAAAAAAGCCTACTGCAAAGAAAATCAAAAGGAAAAAGGATTGCTTCTTCTGTACCATGCATGTATCAGATAAATATAATGTGAAATTATTCTGTGTACTTTTGAGATGTAAAAAAAATGCATTTCTATACAAGCACTCCATTGGAGGGGGAACGATACATCAAACATCAAACATCATAAAGTGAGAGAGAAAAACTTCCATGGACTGAGCCAATGCTCACTGAATGCATTTTTTAAAGAATTGACAACGAAAGGTCATTCAGACAGCTGCACTGTCAAGCCATCCCCCTTTTTAACATTCTGCAGCAGTGTGAGAATCATACTCATAGTTTATT
The DNA here is from genome assembly GCF_964261635.1 of Lissotriton helveticus. Lineage (NCBI taxonomy): Eukaryota > Metazoa > Chordata > Amphibia > Caudata > Salamandridae > Lissotriton > Lissotriton helveticus. Next base: position 1,537,591,742 of record NC_136067.1, read on the forward strand.
ATAAGGCAGTGATGCTAAAAGTACGTCTCGGGAGGATACCTGCGGTGCTTCTGACCTTCACATGTGGCCCTCCTGACCTTCACATGCATGCAGAAAGAAAGCACCCTGATCACTTGACTGGGGGTGGTTGATTGATTTATTTAGCATTACCTCCATCATTTATTGCTGCAACAACAGCACTGGGCTGATGTAATTACTTGACAGAGCACTAACATTCAGAAAGATGTTACATAAATGGATAAGCGTTTATTTATATCTAAATAAAGTAAACGAAAAGAAGCAAATGTGTCCTGCACCACCAACTTTAGCAACACATTACTTGTAAGATATCTAGCATCAAACGTGTAAAAATATGATAAAAGCCTATTCGAAATTCATACAAGTTATTTCATTAACATGCTGAAGCGTTTCATTTTAGTACATCAGATTATATTAGATAATTGAGAAGCAGTTTAAAAAAAATTAACGCAGAAAAATTCAAGCCTCTCCGCACTCTGACAACAATGCCAATTGTGAACTAAGAGGCAAGTCAATTGTCGTGTGGACCCCTCTGGGTGGTTTGGGTCATTATTATACATGGACAACATTATAGTTTATTAAATTAAATCAAATACAAGGAAAGGTTTTGTACAGCGCCCATCCAGAACTCATGTTTTTTAAGGTGGTCTTAGAGGTGATGTTGAAGAAAAAGAAGGCAATTTGTGCCTAGGATCACACAATTAGGTCAAGTGTGGAAGCTGGGAGTGGTATCAAGTTTCTTTATATCAACAAGAGAGATAGGGCTCGAGTAAACACTCCTGTACCCCATAAAGTATATCAGAAACAACTGAGGAGTGATTATGTGAAACGTAACCTACGTGAAAAGCAAAAACAAAAACAAGAGGTTACTTGCCTTTCCCTGTTGGATGCAGTCATTCTTGCCAACAGGGTTGTTGCCTCCTGATTGTTAGGATTGGACATGCCAAATCCTAGTTTTGCCTGAACCAGTTAGGGGTCCTGGAACAACCAGTCACTTTGTTTTTGTTTTTGATTTTGCTTTCCATGTGGTATCAAGTTTCCTCTGTTTCCCATTGTGCAATTCTATGTCGTTCCAGTTCAATAATCAATGTGGTTCCTTTTTACACTGGACTCTCCCAGGGTAGCATTAGCAGGCATGGAAGGCCTACCCCAAGATGCGGTAGAGGGATAGTGATTCAGATACAGAATAACACAGTATTGTCAAATCTATGACTCTTCTCAAGACAAAGGCCTTATTATAGAGGGCAGTATGGAATAAAACCCTCAAAATAACCCCATGACTCACTGACCACACCATGTACATGCTTCGCTTCCCCTATGCCCACCTTACAAAGTTCCCGCAAAGACCTTCTCCCACCCTGGTGGCATCAATGTGGCCCTCGGGCACTCCACAGACCACACTTTGTGGCCCCTGAGGAGGTTTGTGAGTACCCATGCTATAAGGTGATTGCGGGGGGCAGGGTGGTGTGTGTATGCGCGTGTGTGTGTGAGAGAGAGAAAGATGGATAGAGTCAGCAAGAGTAAGAGAGAGAGGGTGAATCTAGGATAGCTGAGCAGTTTACAAAAATCATCCTCAAATCGTTTCATTCAAAGTACTTTAACATTATGCATGGCATTCAAACTATTATTTAGCGTTAATAGATTAAAATATTGAGCCATCCTTTCTGACGGCAGAACATGTTTCATTTATGAATATCCAGTTTTGCCATCCGTGCTTTAGGGACATCGGCCATCTCACTGGTGCTTTGCAGGAGCGAGCTACTTTGCTACATTTTATCAGCCAAGTAAATGATTCACATTTTGGATCACAGCTTGATGTGTTTCCATAAATGACTTCACAAGAATTTTCTTTTTTGGCAGAAAAGTCATTCCATCTCCAAAAGTCAGCACCGGGTATCATTTGTCATCAACTGACAAAAACACTGGATTACTCGCTGCTGAAGGTGAATTAATTTCGCATCCCTACCGAAACCCACACAGGTTGAACACATGGTGCTCCCCGGCATCTGCGCAAATGTGTCCTGGGGAAACGGTTATGGTTCCCAAGAGGAATGTGACGTTGTGCTTTGTAACCGGTTTTCACTCTGCAGAATTGCATTCAATTCACTGTTATTTCAAAAACGCAGATGTTTGGCAGGAAACCTGCATCCTTGTTTCGGGGGATCCCGTACATTCTGACCCTCCCCTCATGAGCCTACTCGGAAGTGAGCTAGAGGTCAGGAGTTCATCTCTTCTAGTACCTTCTGGAAGGTGGGTGGTCCCACAGCAAGTGACGGGAAGAGTCGATGGTATTTAACCCTAGTCACATATTGGAGACGACCATTTTGTCGTGCTGCTCAGTTCTGATATAAAGGGGGTACCAGGGGCGTAACACGCGGTGCGGGGGGGGGCCCTTTCTATATCCGCTAGAAAGGAGGTTGTCATTATACACTAAATCGATATTAAAGGAACAGTGCCTTATTTGTGTTGAAACTCACCATGTCTAAGGGTGCTAAGATGTTAGCAACTACCGCACTAATTTCTGGGTGCAGTATTACCACACTATTTCAAGTTGTCAGCCAAGGAATGAGAAAATACTACAGGAATCGGTTTCCTTTCCAATTTACACAGGTGATAATAAGACTAATGGATGTTTTCTGCTGCCATAGTCTGCAAGTTTACCTGCCATATATGCCCTCAAATAACCCAGAGGGTGTGATAGTACTGAAAGAGGTTTTGCCATGTATCCCAGAATCCTATTTCAGCCGGCAATGCACGCAACCGTTCACATAGTCAATCTTAAAAAACAAACTCTGAGTATCATTTTTCTATTCTGAGGCTTTAATAAAAGCATTACTAAAACTAGGTATGAAATAAAAGAAAGACCAAATACTCTACAGTACATCAAAAATCAAAGTATCAGTGAAACTAAATATGTCAAAAACATAGAGCAAGATGCAGAGACCCATTTTCCATATACAAACTCTGCAATTCATAACAGAACTTTCTAGCAACAATTCATAACCCTGCAATTTATGGCAGCAAAATGTGTTTTTGTATGTATTAAACCTGGTTTTGCAAGTTGAAAAAGCATCTCCGACTCAAAATATGGCTTAGGAACAGGTGTGAAAGGGGCAGTTCCTCTTAACTGCGATTCAGTATGGTACGCATCAATGGTTTGTGTCTGCAATTGCAGGGAACGATTACCTGCTCCCCTGGAGTTTTCCTACACAGAAATTCTTTTTTAAGTAGAGCCAGTTTATTTAAGGAACCCTAGCTGTTTAAAAAAAAGTAGAGGTTAGCTTTTGGAAATGCAAACAGGGTTAGTGGCCAGGCCATCATCTCTGAATTTGAGCGGAGGGTCACAAATAGTGAACTGCCTGATTAGTGATTATTACACAGGCCATTGTATGACCCCTGTGACTAGAGATTTTGTGATTCAACTTAACAGCTGGTAGGTTTTATCACAAAATTAAAGACCGGTTTTAAAAAGTTGGTGTGCAACTTGTCTTGCGTGTTTTTGAGTATGTCTGATCCATACATCAAGTAGAAGGTAATTAGTTGTAGTTCACTTGGATTATTAGGATTGGCCCGAAAAAAGCAGCCATAAGCTCCAAAAACTGCTGTGAGTGAGTGAAGATGGGTGATGAAAATAACTCCCTTGTGCCTGATCTGTTTTGAGGGAAATATGCTCCTATCTGTACTAAATTAGGTTATTAGTAAAGAGGGTGATTATTCACCTTAATTAATAAAAACACAACGGCCCTGATTACAATGTTGGGCGGACGCTACACTGTTGTGGGAAAGGAACTGCTCAACCATGAGTCTGCAGTTCTGCAATCTCACTTCGGGTGCAACCGCACATAGGGCCTGATTAGGATGTCGGGCAGAAAGCCTCCTACCGACAATCAGATTCTCCTAGACCGTGCCGGGAACATATCCGCCCAACTCGGTCAGAAACAATTCCAACCGACAAATTACGATGCTCGCGGTCATAAGTGAAACTGTTTAGTGATTCAAATCGGTTCCAACCAGCACTCGGAGAATCTGAGTCAGTCGGAGCCGATTCGTACAGCTCTATGGATAGCGTTTCTGACCGAGTTATCACGATGTCGGATTCTGACAGCCTTTCCGAGTCTGACTATCCGACACCAAGAGGCAGTTGGAAACTATCTTTGGGGACCCCTAACAGGCCCTCTTTCATCCTGAGGTCTCCAGTTGGGATCCGTGGGGGATCCCAAGGGGCCCCCATGTAAAACCATGCACAGTGTGGCAGGCACCATAGGGTGCCCGCGACAGAGTGCAAGATTTTCTGCAGACACCCATTTTCCCCATAGGAGCCTGTGTTATCGTCAAAACACAGGCTCCCATTGAAGTCAATGGGAGTCCTTCTGAACAGTGTTCGGAAGCATTGTAATCGGTCGGTCGGAACCGCCGACTGCAAGTCGGTTGGAAACAATTCCAAGACGGTCTCGTTGGAGGAGTTTCCGACCGACATCATAATCAGGCCCATAGAGCAGTCAGAAACTTACATTTTTCAATGGGAACTTGTGCGGTGGGCTGAAAATGTCCTCAGCACATGCTCCCATTGAAACATGAAGGTTTGTAAACATCCCTACACTGTGTGGCAGGCACCTCACGGTTCAAGCCACACGGTGCAGGGATGTTGGGGGGCATAATGCGGAGGGCAGGGGGAAAGGGGACCCTGTTAGGGGCCTCCTGTGTCACTATCAGACAGCCTTTCCATGTCGGAAAGGCCCACATGGAATGGCCTTTGGAAACCAACATCATAATCCAGATGGTGGAAACGCCATCCTTAAGGGGTAATGATATCTTTTTAACTAACCAATGGGCTCCTTGAACCTTTGGAACCATGTCCGATACCCCCACAGGTTAGAACTCTAACTGCCATCATCCTAATACGGCGGTCAGACTTTAAACCTACCATGTTAGGCAGAAAGCCTCTGACCACTGGTCGGAGGCTTTCCGCTGGACAACTTAATTGGGCCCAATGTCTTCATGGTAAATCACTAAAGTCACTCAATTAACTGAGAGTGCGCTTCACAAAGTAATTAAAATCCAAGCGTCATATGTGAACCAGTCGCATCCAAATGATAAATTGAAATATGTACCATGTGTATCAGGTAGCAGAAGGAGAGAACACCCTGCACTTCTTTGTGTAAGCTGTCACTATGAATGAGACGATAATATTTAGCTAAGGCCCTGAGGAAGTCAGTGGCAAATTTTTTACCACAATGAACCACGTGTTGGCTACTGGCTACTTCTTTGAATTTTGCATATGTCAAGATTAAATGTTGTCATGATTGAATGAAGAGAAATATCTACATACTGTGGACAACTATGAGATTGGATATTTATTGAACTTTCAGTGCTTAGGAAATTGTGCACATGTGTATAGGGAACTTTACTATGTAGAATGATGTGGTGACTGCCTTCTTTCCTTTGAAGCACTGATCTGATAGGTATTCATTTTGAAATATTGGGCACAACACATCATTTGTGCATCAATACAACCATGCCGCCAATATGTTTTTGCTTTAGACATTTTGTGACTGCAGCCTGTCTCTGGTAACATGACAGGGTGTAGTTGCAGTTGAACTTTGTGTATTCCTCCTAGACCGCCACACGCAATGGGAGATTAGGTGTGACTGGCAGGGCATAACTGGCAGTATGGGAGGGAGGAGCTGTGCAAAGCCTCATTTACAGTTAAATAGGCTGTGCTGTGTCTCCACAAAAAGGGCCTAACAACGCTGCACTGTAACTCCAGCCAGTTTGGAGCCGGGGCAGGGAGGGCAGGGCATCTGTCTAGAAGTTTCTCCCACCTTCCAGAACCAGGGCACCAGGATTTTAAAGAAGGACATCAGACATCAACTCTTCAGTACACCTCTAGACCTGTGGGTACTCTGCCAGGAAGGACAGCTATGCTGCTGAAGCAGTGTCAGTCTGTTAGACTGCACTCTGCTGGACTCCTGCTTTGCTGTGCGGACCTGCTGCCTGCTACCCTCTTGCCTGGGTGAGATGGGCTGGACCTGCATCTGTTGAACCCAGAACCCAGAGTGACTCCAAGGTTTAGTTAGCTGGCCTCCTGATCTGAAGCCTCAGGGATGTAAGAGACTTCCAACAATGTTTCACCTGCACCTGGACTGTGATATCTGTGAGTCTACCCTGCCAAGTGGTGTCCACCCAGTCCTGGACTCTTGGAAGTGGGCCTAAGGTACTTGCCAGTGGAACCAATGCAACAGCTCTGCTGAGTGGTGCATCCCTGAGCAGAACCAACACATCTTCTCTGCTTACCGGTGCATACATGAGCATAACCAGTGCATCACGGCTGCTGCGTGGATTGGACCCATCACATAGACTGGCATCTCCTCTACAGTCCTAGGAACCAACGCATCTTCCCAACAACATAGTGCAGCCACAGCCCAGGTCCTCGCATCCATCATCGACTGAAGCCTCAATGACAATGCAGAGCTCTGCATCGCAGCCTTGTAGCTCCTTGGAACTGATGCATCGCCCTGCGGCCATATCCCCAACGCCAGACTTAGCATCGCAAGCCCCACTAGTGGAATCCTCGATGACTATGCAACTGGACCTCATATTGATGCCTCGCTACATCTCAGAACTGACACATTACTCCAACTGCGGAGTGCATCTTCAGCGCAGATCAACGCAACGTTCTGCAACCTGGATTAAAGCTACTTCATTTAGCTAGCCTAACTGGATCCCTGTAGCCGGCCTGTGCTCCATCGCAGTTGCCCTGAGCTTGTGACTCTGTCCCGGTTCAGCGCGACCAGATTCCTAAAGTTGGCACTGTGTGCTTTTTGGTGCTATTTTCACCAAAATCTTTCAAATTGGATATGTCCAGTTCTACTAATAAGATTTTGTCTTATTTATTAAAATGTACACTATATGTTGTAGGTTTCTTTTGTGGGGTGATTTCACTGTTTTACAGTTTGAAGTGTTGCACAAATATTTTACACATTGCCTCTGAGTTAAGCCGGACTGCTCTGTGCCAAGCTACCAAGGGGGTGAGCACATGTTAATTTGGAGTTTGATTGTGCCTTACCCTGACAAGGATTGTAGTTGCTGCTTAACCAGGACTCACATCCCATTCAGCCAGTAGCCCAATTGTTTACACTGGCGATTTGGTAACTGGTACTCTGGGACACTGTTCCTATATAGCGATTAGTTAATGATATGACTAATCTCAATATACTGAATCTGGCTGATGCAGTGGTGAGTAAGCATTCACTATGACCTCCCACAGGGGACTTCAGTTTACCAGCCCACACATACAAAAAAAGTTGGTGTTATGACTGTGACCTCCTTGTGTTCTCTCTCCTCCTGTACCTTGTGTGTGGGGGCATGTGGTATCGAGCACATGTCTTAATGCCTCCGTGGCTGTTCATGGGACTCATTGCCCCATAGGCTTTTCATCGTTCTTGGCATCGTAACTATCCCCGGGCACTAGGCCACTGAGTCATGAAGCACCAAAGTACAAACAGTGGGCCCCCAGAGCCTTCAGGCCGACTCATCATGATTAAGGTGATTTATGGGCTGACTCATAGGCACATGACTATGGGGATATTTGGGCTGACTCATAGGAACATGACTATGGGGATATTTGGGATGAGTCATCAGGATTTGGGAACAGTATTTATACTGCACTCAGACTACAAGGCAGTGCTTGGCTCACTCACTGGTTCAACAGGACAGATCCTCTACAGCAATCCCGCTTGCCTGCTTGAGCTTCTACTGCATTATGGCTCTCCTGTGAATCTCTGACACTGCGGCCATCTTCTTCCCTGTAAATCCAGCAACACAGTGAACTCCATCCTTGTAACGCTGTACAGCTCTCCTGTGAATCTCCAATGCTGCGGACATCTTCTCCCCTGCAAATCTAGCAATGCAGCAAACACCACCCCTGCAACACTGCACCCAAAAGGAGAAAACATGATTAAGTATCATCCTCAAGGTTAGTGCACTAACAGAAAGTGTATAAACCTACAACTTGTTTTTATTATGCTGAAAATAAGAAAACAGGACAACTCTTGAACATTGAGACATTATGGGTATTATTTGACACGCATACCGAGGCCTTGGTATAAGTACCCAGTGACATTCTTATGTGCCATCCTTTATTGTGCTATAGCCTGAAAATCCAAAAGAATACTCTTGTGCACCTCGTGCTTAGTGTTGAACAAACAAGGTGTACCTTAGTGTGTGATGTAAAAACATGATATAACTTCTGCTGTGAGTGCTGCAACTCCAAGCAGTTGATTATTGGAAGTCTATGCAGCAATAGATTCATGATCGTGTAAGTGACTTGTAGTACAAATGTCAAAGGTGGGAGGGAATATTTCACAACTACGTATTTGTTGGATAACCTCTCTACTTGTATTTTCAGTACAGTTCACCATGCACTACATTACACACATATCACGACAACGCTCTCCAGGACTGAGAAGAGACCAACGTATGACTCCAAGAAAACAGTGGCAGACCTAAAAGGCACGCAAGTCTTTCTGATTGTTATTTTGTCCCAACCCCCCTTCCCTTCTGGGGTGGCAGTTGAATCACAGTTACAATTCCCTGATCAGATGCCACCCTAGGAGATAAAGGAGGTCCAGCATCATCTCTGCGGACAAAAGCCAGGTGAGTGGCATGACAGCTGGAGGCGATGAAGATTGTTCATTGGTTGGGCACTTCTAGGAGTTGAGGCATCCATTGGACTTTATTAGTTTCTACTACAAACTGCACTTTAAAATTAAAAACTGACCATATTTAACACGTGATGTGGGGTAGTTTCCCTGCAGTCAGGAAGGCACATTAGTAACACTCAATAAATCAATATCCAGGCAGTGCTTTTACTCTGAAAAAGAAAACATAATTTCATTCATACAACTAAATGCTATGCATTAAATTACAGATATGGGTCATGAATGCCAATACAGTCCTTCCCTTCCTAAGCCAGAGGTCTAGGTAAAAAATAACTTAAACATTTTAATCAATACATAACATACATAATGTTACAGGATGCAAAACTATATGAAAACATTGCACCCAATGTTCAAAACAGGAAGGATAACGGCAAATCCCTTCATATCGCTTTTAACCTCTGGTTTAGATAATAGAACACCTTGCCTACAGAATTTAACTTTGGGTTAACACAATGTGAAGTCTTGGCTCTTGCCTGTATAATCTAACATAGGGTTAACACAACAAAAGAAAGTACAAAAAGAAACTCTTTCACATGATCTTTAACATGAGGGGTCTTTTGTGAACAATATATATTAATGCACTATTTCTTCCTGCCATTGGTTATGTTCTCTACATGATATAGAATACAAGGATAACACACCAAAACCTTATCAAAACCATGACTCAAACAGTCTATAATAATGGAAATCTGAACCAGAGTCTGACCTGATGCAATGCTGGCTTATATTGCTCGGGAGCTAGCAGGGTTCAGTGTCCTAACTCCACTCTGCTCTTTCATTAGCATGATACAAGAGACAGTATTTCAAATGGAATCCATTTGCATACAATTTAAGAAGATGTTGCAAGCAATGTTCCTTCTAATTTCTTTCCTCTAAATGCAGCAGTGTAGGGTCTCTTTGCGCTGAAACCATAGCTATGTGCGCCAGGAAGCAAACCGTGCGTGTCTGCGGCACTAAATGACACTCAAAACGTTTACTTTAAAAAGTGAAAAGATGGTGCCCTTGAGGGCAGTTTCTAAATTTGTAGTATTGCTTGTATTTTCATTGTTGCGTCTGTGATTGCTGTTGTCTGTCTTCCCCGCTGCCTGTACGTGGTCCGTGCCCCTTTTTCTTCCCTCTGTTCCCCTCGCTGTCCCCGTGCTCTCTCTGCCCAGTCTTTCCTTCTGTATCCCTCGCTGCCCGTGTCTCTGCCCAGTTTTCCCTTCTGTTCCCCTCGCTGCCGAGGGACTCACGTCTGAGCATACCCTGCCAACTTATGGCGAACAAAGCGGTACAAAAGGGGGTGGTGCTCTCCACACCACTGGAGTCAAGCTATCCTGGCTGATGATGGCTGATAGCCAGAAACCGGTCCTAGGATGCTTGATTCCGGTCCAGGGAAGACATGGCTTGGCAGTTCGGGCTGGGCTGTTCCCATGAGGCACAGGGTCAAGGCTGATTTGCATATGACCATGTCTGAACTGGGGTGGTGTGGAGTGCAAAAAAACGATGGATTTAGGCCCAAATCTCTGTACTGGGGTGAATGTATGACATGGTTCTGCATCCTGTCCATCAACTATTGTTTTTCCATTTGTCACCCGAGTGGGACGGGTATGCTCAGACGTGAGTCTCGTGCTCTCCACACCACTGGAGTTAAGCTATCCTGGCTGATGATGACTGATAGCCAGAAACCGGTCCCAGGATGCTTGATTCCAGTCCAGGGAAGACATGGCTTGGCAGTTCGGGCTGGACTGTTCCCATGAGGCACAGGCTCATGGCTGATATGCATATGGCCATGTCTGAACTGGGGTGGTGTGGAGTGCACGAAAACGATGGATTTAGGCCCAGATCTCTATACTGGGGTGAATGTATGACATTGTTCTGCATTCTGTCCATCAACTGTTGTTTTTGCATTTGTCACCCCGAGTGGGACGGGTATGCTCAGACGTGAGTCCCGTGCTCTCCACATCATTGGAGTCAAGCTATCCTGGCTGATGACGGCTGATAGCCAGAAACCAGTCCTAGGATGCTTGATTCCGGTCCAGCGAAGACATGGCTTGGCAGTTTGGGCAGGACTGTCCCGTGAGGCACAGGGTAAAGGCTGATTTGCATAAGGCCATGTCTGAACTGGGGTGGTGTGGAGTGCAAAAAAACGATGGATTTAGGCCCAGACCTCTGTACTGGGGTGAATCTATGACATTGTTCTGCATTCTGTCCATCAACTGTTGTTTTTGCATTTGTCACCCCGAGTGGGACGGGTATGCTCAGACTTGAGTCCCGTGCTCTCCACACCACTGGAGTCAAGCTATCCTGGCTGATGACGACTGATAGCCAGAAACCGGTCCTAGGATGCTTGATTCCGGTCCAGGGAAGACATGGCTTGGCAGTTCGGGCTGGGCTGTTCCCATGAGGCACAGGGTCAAGGCTGATTTGCATATGACCATGTCTGAACTGGGGTGGTGTGGAGTGCAAAAAAACGATGGATTTAGGCCCAAATCTCTGTACTGGGGTGAATGTATGACATGGTTCTGCATCCTGTCCATCAACTATTGTTTTTCCATTTGTCACCCGAGTGGGACGGGTATGCTCAGACGTGAGTCTCGTGCTCTCCACACCACTGGAGTTAAGCTATCCTGGCTGATGATGACTGATAGCCAGTAACCGGTCCCAGGATGCTTGATTCCAGTCCAGGGAAGACATGGCTTGGCAGTTCGGGCTGGACTGTTCCCATGAGGCACAGGCTCATGGCTGATTTGCATATGGCCATGTCTGAACTGGGGTGGTGTGGAGTGCACGAAAACGATGGATTTAGGCCCAGATCTCTATACTGGGGTGAATGTATGACATTGTTCTGCATTCTGTCCATCAACTGTTGTTTTTGCATTTGTCACCCCGAGTGGGACGGGTATGCTCAGACGTGAGTCCCGTGCTCTCCACATCATTGGAGTCAAGCTATCCTGGCTGATGACGGCTGATAGCCAGAAACCAGTCCTTGGATGCTTGATTCCGGTCCAGCGAAGACATGGCTTGGCAGTTTGGGCAGGACTGTCCCGTGAGGCACAGGGTAAAGGCTGATTTGCATAAGGCCATGTCTGAACTGGGGTGGTGTGGAGTGCAAAAAAACGATGGATTTAGGCCCAGACCTCTGTACTGGGGTGAATCTATGACATTGTTCTGCATTCTGTCCATCAACTGTTGTTTTTGCATTTGTCACCCCGAGTGGGACGGGTATGCTCAGACTTGAGTCCCGTGCTCTCCACACCACTGGAGTCAAGCTATCCTGGCTGATGACGACTGATAGCCAGAAACCGGTCCTAGGATGCTTGATTCCGGTCCAGGGAAGAAATGGCTTGGCAGTTCGGGCTGGACTGTTCCCATGAGGCACAGGGTCAAGGCTGATTTGCATATGGCCATGTCTGAACTGGAGTGGTGTAGAGTGCAAAAAAACGATGGATTTAGGCCCAGATCTCTGTACTGGTGTGAATGTATTACATTGTTCTGCATTCTGTCCATCAACTGTTGTTTTTGCATTTGTCACCCCGAGTGGGACGGGTATGCTCAGACGTGAGTGCCGTGCTCTCCACACCACTGGAGTCAAGCTATCCCAGTTGATGACGGCTGATAGCCATAAACTGGTCCCAGGATGCTTGATTCCGGTCCAGGGAAGACATGGCTTGGCAGTTCGGGCTGGACTTTTCCCATGAGGCACAGGGTCAAGGCTGATTTGCATGTGGCCATGTCTGAACAGGGGTGGTGTGGAGTGCAAAAAAACGATGGATTTACGCCCAGATCTCTGTACTGGGGTGAATGTATGACATTGTTCTGCATTCAACTGTTGTTTTTGCACAAAATGATGGCTACATTCAGAGAAATAAATGAAATTACATTTCGATATGCAAATGTAAATCTCTAATTTCATGCAATTTTTTGGTGCAAAATGAGTCCTCATGTCAAATTTGCCATGAAGATGTCTTTTTTTATTAAGGCACTGCAAACAACATCCACTCGCTTTCTATTGTTCCCATGTGTTAATGGTAAATGCTTTCCACGACTCAGCATGTTATTACGATAACTGAGGTAATGGTGTTGTTTTGAGAATTTTGTGTACCAAGTTTAACATAAAGTTCCTGATAGTATGTGAAGTATGCTGGCTGAATTTAGATTTCGTCCATGGCTAGTATGAATATAATGTTTATGTTAGTAATATAGATATTATACAGATATCACAATAGAATACTTTGGAATTGAATACAGCTTGTCTCAATTGTGTAATTGGTATACTTGGTTTTAGATTGTGTGATGTACATTGTTTATCTGGTTTGTTGCTTATTTGAGGTGTTTTAGTGCTTATTAAAATATTGTCATTTTTATGTTCGATTTTTTGTGTGTAATTCCTTTTCTTTTTTTAATTAATAATAATTAAATTGTTGTGGTTTTACTAATTGGTTTAATATATTTTAGAGTGTTTATAAAAAGTGTATTACAGGTTGTGGTTTTTGTCTGGGGATTAGTTGGGAAGTGTTTAGTATTCAGGTATTTGTATTTTTGGGAATTTAAGTATAATACATGTTTAACTCATATTTATACATTTTGGTAAATCCATGTTAGGGTACTTTTTCTGGGTACATTTTGCAAATAATTTAAACTTAAGAAAATATGTTTTATTAGTTACTTATAAAAATGTATTTTTTTAGTTTTTAGTTTAAATATGCATTTTAATATACTTTGTGGTTCTGATTTTGTTTCATTTGTTTTTTGGGATTTGGGTAGAAAAGTAAATTATACTCTCCTCTCCCCAATGGTTGGGGGAATAGAGTTAAAAAGGACATTTACAAGACACCACATTTTTACACTTTCCCCAATGTGTCTGCGACTGGAGTTAGAATAGTGAACTATAATACCACATTGTTTGCACCGTCCTCAAAATTGGGACAAGATTTAGAATAGTACATTTTACCTCTCTCCCCACAATTTTAGCACTTTCCCCAATGTCTGTGGTATTAGAGTTACAATAGTAAAATATAATCCAAATAATGCCCTCATTATATTTGGGGCTGGAATAAAAAAAGTAAGTTAGACCTTGACCCTAATTTTTGAATTTTCCCAAATGTTTATCAGAGTAGAGAAAAAATAGTAAATTATAATTTTCCAGTTCCAATTTTTGGTGTTAGAATAATACATTTAATCGATACAAAAGGGGATGATGGACGGAGCGTTTGAACAAATCAAACACTCACCCCCAGTCAACTGATCTGGGTTTAATCCATCACCATTCTTTAGTTCACTCAGCCACCCCAGTTCAGACATGGCTATATGCAAATCAGTCTGACCCTGTGCCTTATGGGAACAGTCCAGCCCGAACTGCCAAGCCATGTCTTCCCTGGACCGGAAACAAGCATCCTGGGACCGGTTTCGGATTCATAATCCTCATCAGCCAGGCTATCTTGAATCCAGTGGCCAAGTGAACAAGGGACTCACGTCTGAGTATACCCTGCCACACTTAGGGCGAACAAAGCGATACAAAAGGGGATGATGGACGGAGCGTTTGAACAAATCAAACACTCACCCCCAGTCAACTGATCTGGGTTTAATCCATCACCATTCTTTAGTTCACTCAGCCACCCCAGTTCAGACATGGCTATATGCAAATCAGTCTGACCCTGTGCCTTATGGGAACAGTCCAGCCCGAACTGCCAAGCCATGTCTTCCCTGGACCGGAAACAAGCATCCTGGGACCGGTTTCGGATTCATAATCCTCATCAGCCAGGCTATCTTGAATCCAGTGGCCAAGTGAACAAGGGACTCACGTCTGAGTACACCCTGCCACACTTAGGGCGAACAAAGCGATACAAAAGGGGATGATGGACGGAGCGTTTGAACAAATCAAACACTCACCCCCAGTCAACTGATCTGGGTTTAATCCATCACCATTCTTTAGTTCACTCAGCCACCCCAGTTCAGACATGGCTATATGCAAATCAGTCTGACCCTGTGCCTTATGGGAACAGTCCAGCCCGAACTGCCAAGCCATGTCTTCCCTGGACCGGAAACAAGCATCCTGGGACCGGTTTCGGATTCATAATCCTCATCAGCCAGGCTATCTTGAATCCTGTGGCCAAGTGAAGAAGGGACTCACGTCTGAGTATACCCTGCCACACTTAGGGCGAACAAAGCGATACAAAAGGGGATGATGGACGGAGCGTTTGAACAAATCAAACACTCACCCCCAGTCAACTGATCTGGGTTTAATCCATCACCATTCTTTAGTTCACTCAGCCACCCCAGTTCAGACATGGCTATATGCAAATCAGTCTGACCCTGTGCCTTATGGGAACAGTCCAGCCCGAACTGCCAAGCCATGTCTTCCCTGGACCGGAAACAAGCATCCTGGGATCGGTTTCGGATTCATAATCCTCATCAGCCAGGCTATCGTGAATCCAGTGGCCAAGTGAACAAGGGACTCACGTCTGAGTATACCCTGCCACACTTAGGGCGAACAAAGCGATACAAAAGGGGATGATGGACGGAGCGTTTGAACAAATCAAACACTCACCCCCAGTCAACTGATCTGGGTTTAATCAATCACCATTCTTTAGTTCACTCAGCCACCCCAGTTCAGACATGGCTATATGCAAATCAGTCTGACCCTGTGCCTTATGGGAACAGTCCAGCCCGAACTGCCAAGCCATGTCTTCCCTGGACCGGAAACAAGCATCCTGGGACCGGTTTCGGATTCATAATCCTCATCAGCCAGGCTATCTTGAATCCAGTGGCCAAGTGAACAAGGGACTCACGTCTGAGTATACCCTGCCACACTTAGGGCGAACAAAGCGATACAAAAGGGGATGATGGACGGAGCGTTTGAACAAATCAAACACTCACCCCCAGTCAACTGATCTGGGTTTAATCCATCACCATTCTTTAGTTCACCCAGCCACCCCAGTTCAGACATGGCTATATGCAAATCAGTCTGATCCTGTGCCTTATGGGAACAGTCCAGCCCGAACTGCCAAGCCATGTCTTCCCTGGACCGGGAACAAGCATCCTGGGACCGGTTTCGGATTCATAATCCTCATCAGCCAGGCTATCTTGAATCCAGTGGCCAAGTGAACAAGGGACTCACGTCTGAGTATACCCTGCCACACTTAGGGCGAACAAAGCGATACAAAAGGGGATGATGGACGGAGCGTTTGAACAAATCAAACACTCACCCCCAGTCAACTGATCTGGGTTTAATCCATCACCATTCTTTAGTTCACTCAGCCACCCCAGTTCAGACATGGCTATATGCAAATCAGTCTGACCCTGTGCCTTATGGGAACAGTCCAGCCCGAACTGTCAAGCCATGTCTTCCCTGGACCGGAAACAAGCATCCTGGGACCGGTTTCGGATTCATAATCCTCATCAGCCAGGCTATCTTGAATCCAGTGGCCAAGTGAACAAGGGACTCACGTTTGAGTATACCCTGCCACACTTAGGGCGAACAAAGCGATACAAAAGGGGATGATGGACGGAGCGTTTGAACAAATCAAACACTCACCCCCAGTCAACTGATCTGGGTTTAATCCATCACCATTCTTTAGTTCACTCAGCCACCCCAGTTCAGACATGGCTATATGCAAATCAGTCTGACCCTGTGCCTTATGGGAACAGTCCAGCCCGAACTGCCAAGCCATGTCTTCCCTGGACCGGAAACAAGCATCCTGGGACCGGTTTTGGATTCATAATCCTCATCAGCCAGGCTATCTTGAATCCAGTGGCCAAGTGAACAAGGGACTCACGTCTGAGTATACCCTGCCACACTTAGGGCGAACAAAGCGATACAAAAGGGGATGATGGACGGAGCGTTTGAACAAATCAAACACTCACCCCCAGTCAACTGATCTGGGTTTAATCCATCACCATTCTTTAGTTCACTCAGCCACCCCAGTTCAGACATGGCTATATGCAAATCAGTCTGACCCTGTGCCTTATGGGAACAGTCCAGCCCGAACTGCCAAGCCATGTCTTCCCTGGACCGGAAACAAGCATCCTGGGACCGGTTTCGGATTCATAATCCTCATCAGCCAGGCTATCTTGAATCCAGTGGCCAAGTGAACAAGGGACTCACGTCTGAGTATACCCTGCCACACTTAGGGCGAACAAAGCGATACAAAAGGGGATGATGGACAGAGCGTTTGAACAAATCAAACACTCACCCCCAGTCAACTGATCTGGGTTTAATCCATCACCATTTTTTATTTCACTCAGCCACCTCAGTTCAGACATGGCTATATGCAAATCAGTCTGACCCTGTGCCTTATGGGAACAGTCCAGCCCGAACTGCCAAGCCATGTCTTCCCTGGACCGGAAACAAGCATCCTGGGACCGGTTTCGGATTCATAATCCTCATCAGCCAGGCTATCTTGAATCCAGTGGCCAAGTGAACAAGGGACTCACGTCTGAGTATACCCTGCCACACTTAGGGCGAACAAAGCGATACAAAAGGGGATGATGGACGGAGCGTTTGAACAAATCAAACACTCACCCCCAGTCAACTGATCTGGGTTTAATCCATCACCATTCTTTAGTTCACTCAGCCACCCCAGTTCAGACATGGCTATATGCAAATCAGTCTGACCCTGTGCCTTATGGGAACAGTCCAGCCCGAACTGCCAAGCCATGTCTTCCCTGGACCGGAAACAAGCATCCTGGGACCGGTTTCGGATTCATAATCCTCATCAGCCAGGCTATCTTGAATCCAGTGGCCAAGTGAACAAGGGACTCACGTCTGAGTATACCCTGCCACACTTAGGGCGAACAAAGCGATACAAAAGGGGATGATGGACGGAGCGTTTGAACAAATCAAACACTCACGCCCAGTCAACTGATCTGGGTTTAATCCATCACCATTCTTTAGTTCACTCAGCCACCCCAGTTCAGACATGGCTATATGCAAATCAGTATGACCCTGTGCCTTATGGGAACAGTCCAGCCCGAACTGCCAAGCCATGTCTTCCCTGGACCGGAAACAAGCATCCTGGGACCGGTTTCGGATTCATAATCCTCATCAGCCAGGCTATCTTGAATCCAGTGGCCAAGTGAACAAGGGACTCACGTCTGGGTATACCCTGCCACACTTAGGGCGAACAAAGCAATACAAAAGGGGATGATGGACGGAGCGTTTGAACAAATCAAACACTCACCCCCAGTCAACTGATCTGGGTTTAATCCATCACCATTCTTTAGTTCACTCAGCCACCCCAGTTCAGACATGGCTATATGCAAATCAGTCTGACCCTGTGCCTGGCTGATGAGGATTATGAATCCGAAACCGGTCCCAGGATGCTTGTTTCCGGTCCAGGGAAGACATGGCTTGGCAGTTCGGGCTGCACTGTTCCCATGAGGCACAGGGTTAGACTGATTTGCATATAGCCATGTCTGAACTGGGGTGGCTGAGTGAACTAAAGAATGGTGATGGATTAAACCCAGATCAGTTGACTGGGGGTGAGTGTTTGATTTGTTTAAACGCTCCGTCCATCATCCCCTTTTGTATCGCTTTGTTAGCCCTAAGTGTGGCAGGGTATGCTCAGACGTGAGTCCCTTGTTCACTTTGCCACTGGATTCAAGATAGCCTGGCTGATGAGGATTATGAATCCGAAACCGGTCCCAGGATGCTTGTTTCCGGTCCAGGGAAGACATGGCTTGGCAGTTCGGGCTGCACTGTTCCCATGAGGCACAGGGTTAGACTGATTTGCATATAGCCATGTCTGAACTGGGGTGGCTGAGTGAACTAAAGAATGGTGATGGATTAAACCCAGATCAGTTGACTGGGGGTGAGTGTTTGATTTGTTTAAACGCTCCGTCCATCATCCCCTTTTGTATCGCTTTGTTCGCCCTAAGTGTGGCAGGGTATGCTCAGACGTGAGTCCCTTGTTCACTTGGCCACTGGATTCAAGATAGCCTGGCTGATGAGGATTATGAATCCGAGACCGGTCCCAGGATGCTTGTTTCTGGTCCAGGGAAGACATGGCTTGGCAGTTCGGGCTGCACTGTTCCCATGAGGCACAGGGTTAGACTGATTTGCATATAGCCATGTCTGAACTGGGGTGGCTGAGTGAACTAAAGAATGGTGATGGATTAAACCCAGATCAGTTGACTGGGGGTGAGTGTTTGATTTGTTTAAACGCTCCGTCCATCATCCCCTTTTGTATCGCTTAATACATTTAATCCCCATGAGTTTTGTACTTTCTCTAATATTTGTGAGAATGGAGTTGGAATAATCAATCTTTTTCCCTTCCCACAATGTATGCACTCTCTCCATTGTTTTTGGGACTGGTTTTAGAATAGCAAATTATAACCCCATAATTTTAACAGTGTTTAGAATATTTATGTGTTGCAGAGACAGAAAAGGAACAAATTAATATAATTAGCAATTTGAAGTAATGACCTATTTTTATTAAATTAGACATAAATATGCACAGAATAAGAAGTTGATTATTTTTCATAATTTTGGAATTTATTGGAAAACTAACAAAATAGATGTATATGTAATAAAATGCAATTCATGTCTTAAATAAAATACACATTGGATAATATAAAGACAATTAACGACTTTAAAATAATTTTCAATAGGAACAGAGTTATTAAAAGCAAACATTGGCAAAGCCAACCAGTCTCACTTTCCTAATGCTTTGCAGTCACTACTAATGCATTTGCCAGTGCCAAGTGAATTTAAAATTTGCTCATATTGCCAAAGTCAATAGTGGCAACTAGCCATACTATAAAAACCATTATTTTGATACTTTCAAGAAGACCGTCACATTGCCTGATGCTAATGTGGCAATACAATGTAGCAGCCATCATGAAAGTGAAGAAAATAGTGTTTATATATGGTCAAGATGGCCAGCCGCCATCCTGAAAGTATAAAATGTACTGTTTTCTATAGTTTCAAGATGGCCAGTACATTGCATGACATAATGGGATGATGCAACATGAAGGTATGAAAATATATTCTATATTTTCAATGTGACAATGACGTTGCAACATCACATTGTATTAGACAATTTGGTGGCAAAGTTAAAAGCAAAGAAAAAAAAATTTTTACATAATTTTAAGATAGCCAGAGACTATTGTTGACTTTTCCAAAGACATCAGATTTTGAAAGCATCCGGCATTGGCAAAGCCGATAGTGGCAGCCCCCATGGAATGGAAGTTGAGTGAAGAGGAGGGAGAGAAGTTGGGCGAAAAGGGCACCACATGGCACAGGAAAGTGCGTTCCGTATAGCATCCAGTGCAACAACAAGTCAATCATCTGACACTTGGTGCACTGTGGAACAGTAAGATGAATGAGACTGGGACAGAACAGATGGGGTGAGGTAGGTTCAGAGAGCAGGGAAGGAGTGCGAGTGCACACCCAAGCATTAAAGCAGAGAACAGAGTACAAAATGCCCTATCACAAAGTGTTAAATAAGAAATGTGGAAAGAAACAAAGGTAGATGACATCAGCAGTGAAAAGATACACTTTCTCGAATGAAATACAAGGGTAACTAAGCTTTGCTACAGGAGCAAAACAAGCACACAATAGAGGGAAAAGCCATTCAATAAAGAGCACGAAACAAAGATAGACAAGAGATCCATTCAATTGCGAGCAAGGAGTTACTCTATGTAGTATTGTATACAATAATGTATTTGACAAATAGCTGAAGCTCTTAAACGGTCTTTAGTGAGAAATCAAATGTACTTATATACTTTAATGTGTAATAAAATGAAAATTCTGCAACAAAATTAGACATTTTTTGTTAAAATAGCTAATTGAGTACTTTCTTACTATATAAATTATTATAATGTATTAAAAAAAGAACATATTTCATTTAATATTAAACTAGAATACAATTTTAGATATGTCAAGTAGTTGTAAACATTTCTAATACATTTTTTTATAAATAAAATATTTTATCTAAGTTTACATCAAGTTTACTCGCTGCTCGTATGTAGGGAACGGTGGATTCCATAGCCCTCTCAATTTCACCCAGTTCCTAAACCAGTAAACATCTAAACATCCACTTATGGGTACCTCAACATAATATGTAGACTGGAATCCCTTCTCCTACATCCCTTCCAGCATTCACTTTTTTAAAGTATATATTTTCTAAAGCCTGACAGAGATTTGATGTCAATGGTATTTTGTTGCAGCTTTATATAGTGAAAACTCGACCAGAAGGTATAAGAGTGCTTTATATGAGCACCAGTTACTCTACACAGGGTGAGATTTTTTTGAAGGCACAGGGAGATTAAAGGCCTGATTACAAGTTGGCGGTTTTGGATCGGGCTGCCCTGCCAGCGCCCTGCTCAAAGACCGCCATTCCTGTAGTCAGTCCACCGGATTATGAGTTGTAGTCAACATGTGCCCCCTGCATGCACCCCCATGCACAGAGGCAACAGGGTGCCCTCTTGGCCTACTTAGTTTCCTAATTGCCACACTCTTCATGGCAGGCTTAGTGCCATGAAAAGGGTTGGAGTTATGAAACTTTTAATATTGTTGGCAGAGCCGCAGTGACACATCCAGCATATTGCAGCCTCACACTGCTGCACCACCGCCGTGGGATCAGAAATTCCCCGGAGATTAGAGCGGTCCTGTGGATGTTCCATCGCCCTAGTTGTAGTACAGCGGTTGGATCGCCAGTCTGGTGGTCCAGGGACTGCCACAATGGTTTGGCGGACCCATGGACTACCCAACTCATAATTAAGCCCTACGTGGTTTGCCCAAAACCACAGGATGTTAAGCCAATGCCATTATTTAAACCTGGCTCTTCAGCTCCGAAGTCAGCAGCTCTTGCAGTAACGCCACCTCATATCCCAACTGGCAACTTGAAACTTGCTTCCTAGCCCTAGGAGTGTTTAGCAAAATGATTAGATAATATGTATTTTTCCTCCCACTGCTTATTATCACATCCTTTTGCTCTGATGAGATCATCTGGGACCATGCAGTGGATATTTAGTACAGTGCATATTTTTATATTAACTGTCAAGAGGATGTTATTTGTGAATTACCTTTTCAAATGTCCTATTCTCCAATGCCCCCATTTTTCACAGCTGGATGAAAGTTCCTTAGCTGAAAGTATTGGTATCTTTCTGATTTTGTCAAACCACACATCCTTTTCATGTCCTCAAAGGACTACTTTGCATCCTTAAATATGTTGCTCAGTGTAAAGCATCCTCTTTTCCTCTAACAGGAGAGCAAAATAGGCAATGATCTCTGGAGGTAAGTCTTTATTATGGAAGAGGAAGATAAAAGATGAGGTCTACTCTGTTTTAAGTGTCACCTGGTGCCATACATGCATGGTAGCACAAGTTATTCAGAAGTTATATAGGTACCCCTCTGTTACTTAGGGATCCATAGACCTTCCCCTTTTGGCCCTATCCACTAAATCATGGTTTGTGACAAGTGATTGTCTATTTCTGCCTTTCACCACTTAATTAGGTATTTCAGTTGCATGGCTTGATAATAGTGGTGTATATGCTGAACTCCTAGTCCACTAAATTTTGCATGTCTTATTCAATGGTGCCAATGTAATATTGGACCTCAATTGGTCCAAATAAAAGTGGTACTTGAGTCCTATAATTTTGTGATGGCTCCCTTCTTAGTGGGAAGTGATGATATCGCCTGGAAGATTTTTGGGAAGTATCATCATCTTACATACAGCTGTTCTACCCAACTATGATATTGTTTGTCTCTACCATGTCCCAATGAGAGCGTGTCTCTGATGAGGGCTTCAAGGTAGTTATTAATGCAATCTTACCACAAGAGCGTGAGGTTTATTACTAGGTAATGGATTTCTGCATGTGTCTATCTAAATGTGATGGTAGCCTGAAGCTTCACCAGTAGTGTGTAGTCCCCTAAAACAACAAATCACTCAGAATTGTGTAAATTGATGCAGTGGCCAGAAACCTCTTGGAAGGAGGAAAGCTCTGAAATCAACTCTGCAATCAAGTTACTGGTGACTTCCAAGGAAATTAAAAGGTCGTCAGCAAAGGCAGTCGCTTTAAATATATCCTTCTGAGGGAGATAACTCTGACTATTCCCGATTATCTGAA
Organism: Lissotriton helveticus; assembly: GCF_964261635.1. NCBI lineage: Eukaryota > Metazoa > Chordata > Amphibia > Caudata > Salamandridae > Lissotriton > Lissotriton helveticus. Next base: position 1,537,614,532 of record NC_136067.1, read on the forward strand.
GAAGTGTCTCCATTGTCAGAGCAAACAACACAGGGAACAGAGGAGAGTCTTGTGCCACAGCCTCCATATCAGAATAACTCCAGGGAAGGCCCCAACTATTTTGATACTGGCTTTGGGGTCAATGTAGTTTACAGCTATCCAACTTCAAAGGTGCAGCTCAAATTTCATATTTCAAAGTGTGGATAGCAACAGGTCCCACATCAACTGATCAAAAGCTTTTTTTGGCATCTAGGGAGAGGAGAACAGCTCCTCCTGTTCCTAGTGATGTTGGTGAGGTGGATTGTTTTTTTGGTATTATCTCTCATACAGAGACGGGACACAAAATCCAAATGGATGTGTGGGATCAATTACAAAAGTATTCTTTCCAACCAATGAGACAAAATCTTAGTAAAGATCTTGGCACTGATATACTATAGGGGACTTTCCCGCGGTGGGTTGGAGGTTGCTGGGACTGTCGGGGATGTGCTGTTATTTATGGAAAATGCTGCGACACTTGTGTAGGGCCCTGCAAAATTCACTATATTAATATATGTTTGCTCTTGAGACCTTCTCTGTGCTTGTGCGTCAACCATATTCACTTACCCAGGTAATTACGCAACTGTCAAAATATGATTGTTCTTAGTGCATCGCCTTTGTTTGATAAGAAAATGCTAAATAAAGTTTAAAAAAATAAATAAATAAAGATCTTGGCACTGATATTGAAGTGAGATTGGTCAGTACGATCCGATAATGGAAGGATTTTTTTTGGGGGGTGGGTGGTTAAAACTAGAGCTATCATTGGCTCTGCCTTGGAGGGTGTGACCACTACAGTGTCACTGAATTCAATATCTACTAGGACGGGAGCCAGTTGTGGGGCAAATATTTTATAAAATGTTCCCGGTAAACCATCTGGTCCTGCTGGCTTTGCAGGTTTCAAAATATGTATTACTCCCATATTTTTTCAATTCTTATTCGGGCATCAAGAGCTTCCATTTCTACCTCCCCCACCACAAGGAGATAGATCTAGTGAGTTTAGGCAGGCCATCCTAGTGGAGGGAAAGAAGACTCACCCAGGTAGACGTCTCGGTAGAAATCTCTGAACGCTGCTACCTAACCTTTCTGGTTTATATATACTGTGTCTTTATTATTTTACACTTTCAAGATAAATTGTTGCTACTGATCGTCTTGCAGTTTGTTTGTCAAAGTCTACTGGGCTTATTCTATTCCTCATGAAATCTGGCACCTCATTTATTGAGGATATGCTCACCCTAATCGAATTCTATGGAGGATATTTAGCCTCTGTTTAAGGTCAGAAGTTGCAGTTGTCCTTTGAGGGGGATGGATTTGTGCTTAGCTTCTGCTTGCTTCAGGGCCGTGTGCAGCTCCTGAAGATGAACCCCCTGCAGCCATTTCAAGTAGGCAGCTTCTTCACTGAAGGACCCCTTGACTGCCACCTTCAAGTCATCCCAAACTATCCCCATCTCAACTTAATGTAAAGCATTTCATGATGGGCTTCTCGATTTTTTCGATAATCATTTGGTTTCGAAGAAGGGATTTATTTAGCCACCATATTTTCTTGAGCTACTAGCCCTTCAATGGTTGCCCAGTAATCATCCCAGATATGAGGCAATAAACTGACAAAGTAAGGAGAGATTAGTTGACGGATACAAGGTGGTCTACATGATTCTTAGACAGGACGAGAAGGTCAATTTCGGCATACGTATTATGGGCTGCTGAGAAGTGAGAATAGCCTATACGCAGGGGGTGGCAGTATCACCAAGCATTTATTTACTAAAGCTATGTCTTCTATCTCCCATCTTCCTTCTGGGGAATTTTTGGTGTACCTCCCAGCCTCTGTTGAGAGTGCTCTCTGGACAGTCGCAATATCAACTTTAAGTCTCCACGCATAATAAAAGGTGCTGTAGCAAAGTCGCCAATGTCCAACAGGGCCTTTAAAAGGAATTCCTTCTGCCCCTGACTGGGCACATATCAGTACTAGGGACATTGTTTGGTTGTCCAGAAACCATTAACTATGCCCATTTCCCTCCCAAGGTTCTTTTGACTCCTCTCACTCTGAAATGTATTACGTGTTAGTTAGTATTGCATTCTAGCTGACCCTTTGGGTACTGATGCGTGGTATTAAAAAGGAAACAGGCTGCCTTTGACCCTTTCTCTAAACACATGGTTCTTAAAGGAAACATACTTGAGTCTAAAGATCCAGAAGATCACTCAGTATTCTGCATGGTTGTTTAAGCTCCGCACATTATAAGTGGCTTTGTGCATAATATTTTTCATTGCTGCATGGTCTTATGTCGGGGTTTTATACAGAGACCGCTGATGTCTAGTGCTGTTCCTGCTTGTGCATCTCTGATGGAATGTGGAGCCCTGCCCTTTAAACCCATTCCAGCTCTCTCTCCCACCCCCAACCACTGAACTGTAATTCAAGGGTCAACCCAATCACAGTAAACTAAACCCTTCTCAAAAAACTATACAGCTCATCGTGTAAAGTTCTCAGTTGAAGTGTCTCACACACATGAATATTTTCAAGGGCAACACTTCGCCCTGCTCCACCCCAAACTCATTGCTGCTGTATTTGCCAATGCCCAGGAGACCTAAAGTGTCATTCTAACTGTGCCTCTCAACCCTACCTCTGCTCTGTACTTAAGAAATAAATTGGAAGGTGCTAGAGTCTGACAAACCAGTCAGAGAATCTCATGCTCTTATGGAAATGAATTAAGGGGGATCCCCCTTATTTTCCAGAAGCAATGCACAAAAAACATTCTAACATCCGCAAACTATCACTGCAACTACAGACAAATTACTTCTTTTTTAGAAAAATGAAATCTTTACACAGACCTTTGTTCGATTAGGGATTGTAAGATGCAGTGAGCAGGTAGCACCTAACTGGCCAATGGGTCTGACTGAGAGGAGGGTTGTTGTAAGATAGATTCCTCCGAAAAGCAGCAATTTTCTGGCCGTTCCATTGGCACTCTATCTACTCTGTATGTACTTTCCTTAAGGGCAGGATTCAAGCTGCTGCAGAACATCTGTCTACTCTATCAGGTGCATCATGATTTTGTGCTTACTTCATGAAAGATGTTGGCGATAAATACACCACATCCAGACAGGGTGGTGCATCATAATGTTTCGAAGAGTTAGCCAAATGTGACAAGATGTGTGGGCAATGACAATGTACCACAATGTAAGAGTACATTTCCAAGAGGCACGCTGATGGCAGATATTTGGCCCTGCGGCATGGACATTAGCAGAATTTCTTCTAGATGTTAACCCCTCTCTGGGCTCTGCTTTGGGAAGTGCCAGAGTAAACTAGGGTTCCTGGCCTCCAATTGTTCCAATTGAAGCCTTCTACCTCTGGTGTTCTTGACCACCTTACTATTGTCCCCAGAACTGAGCACAAAAAATACTCTTCTACACTTACCCTTATTGGTAGCTAAGCACTATAGTTGGAGGCTTACTTAGGATGGTTATATAAAAACTCAGAACTCACTAGAGACAATAATACCAGGCAATAATACTACCAGTCCAGCCGGCCCCATTACTATTAAAAGAAAATTCTACAGAGAGCAAGGTACAACACCAGAAAATATAATTGAACATGGAGAAAGAACAAGCAATGTAATACAGGATTTAAAGAAGAAACACATCGCTACCTAATGGAATTCACAAAGAGATCTCATAATCTATAGGCCACTTCTTCTAGGCTTTCACAACAGGCTTTTATAATACGTAGGTCTCTGCCTATTAGTTTTATTAAGGGACACTTACAATCGGGAACCCATTACATACATGCTTTAGGGTTTATGTGGCACGCAATGCATGGAAAGGGTTAAAGTTTGCTTTCCTGGAACACTGCTCACAGAGACTGATTAATAGCTGCCTCAGGATTACGGGGTTATGTTCCTTTAATAAATACTGCCCTGAGGTCAATAATAGATTTTCAGTACACTCAACATTTGCTGGCTAGCTTGTGAAAAGGCAAGCAGGGGCATAACATAGGCCCTTGCAGCCTCTGAAGTGCAGGGTGTCCGCAAATCCTTTGGGGCCCTCCATTCAGCTCAACGCCTATTAACATTTGTGAGATATTGGAGACCTATGGGCCACTTATCACAGTCTCTAGGTGGGCCCACCATTTTGTGTTACACCACTGAGGACAAGCCACTGTTCGTGGCTGTCATAACAACTACCACAGCCCACTTGTTCTGTACAAACCTGCACACAGCCTGATTTTCATCAGTGGGTGCCATGTTGGTGCATAGAGCAGCTGCTGGAGCAAGCAAGGGGCTGTCTACTTTGATGTGCTGCTCTGGGTGGGAGGCAGGAGACATGCACCACTTCCCACCACAAAGAAAAGATGCTAACAGCTGTCTAGGAGCCAAAACACAACCTGCCATCCAAACAGGAACACTTGAGTTAATCTCAGAACATCATTAGGATCCTTATGCAATTAGAAAGTTGTTAGCATACGAGATACACACCAGGAGTTAAGCTGAAGATATTTTCAGTGACCCAGCATTGGAATCCCCAGGGCTGTGGTGAATGGTTGTTTAACTTTAGAACATGATACTTCTAAAACTACTGACTGCGGTTTCATTACTCAGACTTGGCCACACAACTTCAAAGGCCTTCTAGTATCACATGGGTAATATTATTGGCAACACTAAGTGCAGTGGAGCTATTTAAGAGCCATGCTACTTTAAATCTTATTATCTCTGCACCATGTTGTTGTGGTTAAAATTGTAAGATGCTGAGCACTTCCAGAGAACTTAACTAAAAATCCACCAAAAATAGTAATTATTTTCCTTGTCAGGCCACCAGAACCTCAGGGAAAGTGGTTGGCACATAAAAGCTTTTACAATGTGAGTTTTGTGGGCTCAAATATCTCCGCAATCACTGGGTGGATCTTGAGCAGCTTGTGGAGATTTAATCAACGCCACTTCATTTAACAACCTCATACACTAACTTTTAGGCTAGGAGAGATAACCGAGCAAGCTCAAGCTCTGGGGTTGGCTATCAGGTCTATAGGGGCAAAGGGATCCTATTTAGTGGATCCTTTCTCTGGAAAGATTGGTTACGACATTTTTTGTTCTTTATACACAGCTACAGTGTCCTCTTCCAGAGGCACACTTTCAGCATCTCTCTTCACAACATGAGTGCATTGTTCCTCGAGACAGATGCTACATGTCCAGGAGGGTCAAGACCCGCTTCCTATGCACAATTCCTTATTCACAATGCAATAGGTCTGATGACTCCACAATGCCAACTCTCCTCAGGGGGGTGCAGTCAATCAATCCCCAGTACCCAGTGGTAGCACCCACTTCTTTCATGACATCTACAGCTTTCTTTACAGGACCCTGTCTGAGGTGTACCACAGTACAATTTTCAATTTTCAATCTTTATTTCGGCCAATTTGACCATCAAACATATACAATAAAACACATATAATACAATATAAAACCTTTCCACCATAAAAAAATGAGTACTTCTTAAGTGACAGTAGATAAAAGGTCATAAATTAAAATTCATATTCTTATACTTGAGTAATCAACTGCGACTTTAAAATACGGGTGCGGGTATGCCAGACACTTGTAAGGAATTTGGCTAGTGCAAACACCGTTGGTCCCGAGACATCAGTTTTTAAAATTCTATACATCGGGAGGTTTTGCCTACAACCAAAGTTTCTGATAAGGGGTAAAAGCCAATATTTCCTGGCGGCCTTATAAGTTGGACAGAACAAGACCACATGTAGGTCGCTTTCCTCAGCACAAGTGCATGCCGGGCATTGCTTGGTGGAGGGTGGTGTTGACCAGGAGCTGGTGTATGACCGCAAAGGCAGTGTGCCATATCTCCATTGGAGAAATAGCTTCCTGGTCAGCCCAGGAGTCATCCCATCCAGGACCCTCTCCAGCCTGTAGGAATCCTTGCTTTGTATAAATGCAGATGTTAATGACCCCTCACGCTGGCAATCTAAAACAATAGCCAGTTTCTGCTCATAATAAGCCTTGGCCAAAACTCTTCGCGGGATCATAAGTGACGCATTAGTTGGATCGGACCATAGATCTGAGAACCCTATTCTCTCACAGGACATTTTTATATATTTTATCCAGGGAATCTGCAAGGCTTTGGGATGGGTTAAAAAGTCCCTCAGTTCTACCCTGTAAGTAAGGAGTTCCTCACTGCTCCATAACCTTCGCCAGAAAGCTATGGGTCTGAGGCACAATTCATCTGCTATGGGTCTCAGGCCCAAGTCCATCCTCAAAGGGAGGAGCGGTGTACTAGACGGGAGTGCAACTATCTGTCTAATGAATTTATTCTCAGTTATACACAAATTATGGGCAGGTGTATGGCCCTACAATTCCGCCCCATATGTGATGGCACCCCTGGCCTGTGCCTTGTAGATTTGGATAACCGGCCCCAGTGGTCGATATGTGGAACTTTTCATCATCCGTGCAATGCCACCTGTGGTCTGCACTAGTTTAAGATTAGCCCTAGTCTGGTGTGTTCCCCAGGACATGGTTAATTCAACGTTACACCCAGATATTCAAAGGTGGAGACTCTCTCTAGACGTGATGATCCCAGCAAGGGGTTCGGGCGTGATCTTTGGGTTGGGTTCAAGACCATGAACTTAGTTTTTATAGCATTGATCTCAAGCCCCCTTTCCGTGCAGAAAACCACAAAAGAATCAAGGATCCTCTGTATCCCCATGGGGGTTTTGGACAGCAGCAGGGTATCATCTGCAAACATAATTGCAGGTACCCTGCTGCCGTTCAGTTTAGGGGCATCAGTATAGTCAGTGCCATTGAGATGAGCGATTACCCCATTGACAAAGAGGCAAAACAGGTTCGGTGCCAGTTCACAACCCTGCCTCACCCCTCTGCCAACGGGGAATCTATCCGTTAGTTCCCCAAGCTTCCCGCACCTAACCCGGGCATAGTTGTTTTGGTGCAGTCTCTGTAAGATTACCAGAATGTCCGGGGGGACCCCCATCTTGGCCAGAACACTCCAGAGTTTCCCTCTAGGAACCAGGTCGAAGGCGGCCCGCAAGTCCACAAAAACAGTGTACAAGCTGCCGCCTTCGAAAATCGCCGTCCTCCAGTAGATAATATTCAGACGAAAGACCTGGTCCACTGTGGAAACTCCCTTCCTAAAGCCCGCCTGGTATGGGCTTAGGGCGCCAGTTTCCTCCACCCAATCCTGGAGACGGTTCAATAGTATCCTACCAAAAAGCTTCTTCTGGGGCACGTCAATTAGACTAATTGGCCCGTAGTTGGCTGGGAGCAGAGGCGAGCCCTTCTTGAATATAGGAACCACCTCTGCCCCCAGCCAAGTACTCGGGATTTCCATGCCATGCAGGACCACAGTACGTCAACAAGGCAATCATTCCAAGATCTCAGCCCTAGCATAGCGCTGTCTTTGCACTTACAATGATCTGTAAATTATATTCCTGGTTGACAGAATCACTAATTCATAAGCAATAACAACTGCCAAATATATCTTCTAAATTTGACCAATCTGTTCTCTGGGATGATCCTTAAATCATAACTTGTATGTTCCCAGTAAATTATCACAGCATTCCAGTACTGTCTTCCACAGACGTTCTAACTAAATTGGTTCCAAACAGTTTCTGTACTCTTTGTATTTGCTAGAGACTGGCTACGTCACATCCTATGTAGGCCAAAGGGAACAGAAAGATGATGTGAAGCTGTGACTGCCCTAGCATTGAACAGGAGGCTTCACTTCCAAGGGAACGAAGATGCATCCCATCTCCATCCCCATCACTACTGACATCTACCTGCAGATGTTTTCCTGAGGAAAAGGTCGGGAAAGTTGCTGGGCTATTTGAGCGTCACCCACCAGATCTCACGTAACGTAAACACCTCTGGTTGACAGTTCAGGGATTTTCAAGGCATACTCCCCACCTCAAACTAAGGGATTTAGACAACCTCACTTAAGCTCCCAATTTTGTTTAGCTATCCACACAAAGGAACTCAAGATGGCTTCATGTGCCTTGCAAGAGAGATCATACCTTGCAAATGCACAGTGAACAAGCATTCTCTACATATCTTTGACTTGTATGGAGCAAATGATCCATTTGAGGGAGGCTGGCAGACCTTTTAACAGGAGGGGCCTGTAGTTAGCCCGTTTTACCTTCCAAAAAGAAGGTGGAACAGGCCTTTCCCTCCCCCTGAAAATAATGTTGTCACCATCGTCAGTCTCAGCACTATGTCAGGAATGTAGTTTTTCTCAAAAGGAAGGGCGAACTTTGATGACCCCTTGTGATCTTGCAGCTATGCTCTGTGGTCTCAATCCTTTTACATAGGATGTCGTAAGTAAAAATGATTGATTGTCATTTTCCCATAGGGAAAAATCAAAATGCCTATATCCACACACCATGACTTTGCTATGAGCCTAACGTAGAATGGAGACACACACTCACCAGTGCAATGCAGCGGACATGTCAGTCTCCATACACCCTTGCTATCAACATGACTTCACCCATGCCAGATACAGTCACTTTGGTGGAAAACCCATACCGCCATTGTGGAGATTTTGGAATATGGAAGAATCCTAAAAGCCACTATGGCATAGGGTGTAGGGCCACCAAACTGGTGGACATAATTTTTGCCAGCAAAAATGTGAACCAGGCCCTAATGCGGCCAGCAGTCAACAATTCACCAATATCACTAATAATTAGCTCTGCAAAATGAATTTCCCTACTCTAGTAGCTGAACTGGGAGTGTCAATCCATTATATATAGTTCCAATAATATCTCAAACATTTGATATATTTGATATCACTACCAAATGGTACCTTCTCTGTGAGAAACTGAGTTATTGGTTGAGGGCGGTGTGAGCCCTTCTCAAGCAATAGCCACAACACTTGTCAGGGTGAACCAGAGAAGTCACCAAATTAACCTGTATTGAACTCTCGGGTAGCTTGACACGAAGCTTAACTTAAAGGCAATGTGTAAAATATGTATGCAGCACACAAGCAGTAATAAAGTAAAAGCACAAGACAAGCAAAATCCCACACTACTTTGGAGAAACAGATTGAAAAGTAATACATTATTTGACAACAAAATGACAAAATACTAATCAGTAGAACTGGAGATTTGCATTTTCATAGATTTAGCTAAGTATAGCAACTAAAGCACAAATCGCAAATCGCAGTCATCTGGTCATGCTAGACCGGGTGAAAGTCACACGTTTAGGCCATCTGCAATGGAGTGTGGGCTGGATAGGAAGACCAGGTTAGTCCCGCTAGAAAAGTTACCTCCTCAAAGTGCCGATTTTGTATTGCCGGTCGTCGCTGGTGGTTACTGTAGCACAATGAGTTGGGTTCACGGGTGCTTTCTGCTGGCAGGTGGCACAGACAACAAGTTCTTGGTGCACACATGCCAATTCACACTTGTGAAGACCCCAACATTTCAGGGTTGCTCCCTTTCTTCACAGATGAGTGCACTCTGGTGCCTGCCAAGGATGCAGAACCTGGGGAAGTGCCTCTTGAGATCAAGGACTCACTGTGACAGAGGCCAGCAGGGCTCAGGAAAGTCCTGTTGCAGTTCCGGTGCAGCAGGTCAGCAGGGCAATTAAAGGGAGGCCTCTGGAAGTTGGTGTATCCCTGTAGTGCAGACAGGAGATCAGCCAACTGATCCTTGGATTTATTAAAGTAGCCTGGAATGAAGGAGCAGGTCCAGTCTCCCTTCTCAGACAGCAGGTCAGGCCTCAAGCAGCAGGGAAGTCCTCTGGTAGCAGAGTAGACCTTCTTCTGTAGTATCCCCAGGTCCAGGAGTGTACTGAAAAGCAGGTCTGATGGGCTATTTTTTTAGCTGATGCCAACTTTGAAGTGGAAGAAACTTCTGGAGTTTTACCCCCACAGATGGTTCTGGAATTTCATTCCTCCCTGCTCTGGTTTCAGGATTTCTGGAGTCACAAAAGGATAGTGTGAAGTTCTTTTTGTATCTGTAGAAGCAGTTCCTTAAATTGCAAGTGGTGCTGTGCACAGCTCTGCCCCTTCCATCTTGTAATGATGACCCATCCTGCCAACACCCTGTACCCCTTTGTGACACTGTCTGGGAAGAATGTGCAAAGACTAACTGTCAACTATACCTAGTCATGCGACCTGGGATACAAGCTGCAGGTACCAAATGGTTAGGAAAAGAAAATGCTGACTTCCTAAAAGTGAACATTTTTGGTTTACGACTTAGTATCTGATTTTACCATTAAAGGTTTTAAATTACAATTCATTTGAGTGTAAACATGACTTTTTTACCTGTTTCCAAACAAAAGTTTTCACTTACTAAATGTATTAAGGTAAGTCCAATGTTATCCTATGCAGAGGTAGGCCTTACAATAGAGAAAAATGAATTCAGGAGTTTTTCACTACCAGGACACGTAAAGCTCAAAAGTGTATGCCCATTTTTTTAAAATAAACTGCACCCTGCCCCATGGGGTGTTTAGGGTGTACCTTAGAGGTGACTTATATATTAAAAATGATGGTTTAGGCCTGGCAAAAGTTTGCCAGGTTGAAATGGCACTTTAAAACTGCACACAGGCTACAATGCCAATCCTGAGACATGTTTTAGGGGCTACTTAAGAAAGAGGCACAACAAGTGATGCAGGCCCAGGTAGTATTTAATTTACACGCCTTGGGTACATGCAGTACCACTTTACTAGGGACTTAAAAGTAAATTAAATGTGCCATTTAGGTGTAAACCTAAACCAAAGTTACCATGTTTTGATGAGTGAGCACTTTAGTGCTGCTTAGCAGTGCTAACAGAGTCCTAAAAGACAACATAAAACAGGTTCAGAAAACAGGATGAGTTAAGGTAAAATGTTTTGGGGGGACCCTACTGAGAGGGCAAGTTCAACATCCTCTTTAAAAATAATGTGGTATACATGGAGGAAGGAAAACAGCATAATCCTAGGCCTGGGTGAAATGGTCATTATGCTGGCATTACATATCATAATTACTAGCATTTTACATAATGCTTTTTAACATAAGTCCTGAAATTTTGGCATTATGCCATTTCACCTATTTTCATTTTGTTCAGATATAAATACCGTTCCAGGAGAACAGGGAAAATGCAAATAAATGGAATACAAGTGCTTGTGTTTATGTGCTCATTTATTTAGCATGAAATGCATCTTCGTATCCAAAATGAATATGAGATTTAATTTCAGCTCCAAGATCAGATTGGTATTTTGTGTAGGTTCACTCAATTTGTCGGAAACTAAACATAATTAAGCTAAAGGGAAATATACAAATTTAGTACACCCTTAATAGATACCTGAATAAATATAAGATTTTTAAGGTGTGCAATTGCTTGCTTATTCTTCCTAGAATGTTCAAAAGAAAGCTTGCCAGACCTTTTTAGAGCTACAGAAGTATGGAAGCCACTTTAGTGCAGTGACTCTGGAATAATTTTCAGATGGGGGTCCAGTGATCAATGTTACATTACAGAATTAAAAGGGATTGTTCAAAAAGGGATTGTAGAGGTCATTGCTACTCATGTAATTCTACCAGGGCAAAGGTTGTACCTCATTAGTAACAGATTGGCACCCAAATACAGCAATGAGCTATTAAAAGGTGATCATTCAACCTTTGTGAAGGGCCATCCACTGTGTGGTAACACGTCGCTTCAGTTTTTAGTAACGTTTGACACATTTGATCAAGAAACTATTTTTTTTGTATTAAAATCTTCTAATTATGCAGTAGATGATGGATTATATGGCAAATGCGGCAAAGAACGCCACTGCCTCGGAATCACATTTCCAGTGGCTCTGTGTATAGTTTATTTACCAAGTAGCTGGGAGCTACCTTGTTGGCACATTTAAACATTAGGTAGACTGACTTAAATAAGATTCTAGGTCAGAGTGGTAACCAGTGTTTTGCTCTCTGGGTTTGTGGTGCTAGGTCTCTTCTCCCAAGGCCAGAGGTCAAGCAATCAGCCACATTCTACGCCCAGCTGCCTTTTTAAGGTTGGAAGGTGGTTAGAGGCTGATAATGTAGTCCAATCGAGAGTTAAGACCTGCTAGTGCTGTAAGTGCTCATGAGCAGAGGTTGGATAAAGGACAATGGGTTTCAGATGGCTGTGTTGATAAAAACAACTCCTGAGTACCGACCCATTCTAGGTGCACATGGCGTTATGTGTATCAAAGTAGAAGCTGAAGTTCTTCATCTTTAAAAAGTTTGGGAGTTGCTGGTCAAACAGGTCATAGGTATGGGCTCCAGCTTATTTTTCCTTCTAGGCAGGTTTTACTTCCATAGGCAGGAAATATTATTCTCCCATAAAGCGAGAATGCTAATTTTAAAAAAGAAATGAATTGAAGCACTCAGTTTTACCATTCCGCGTGCTCGTCACACTGTATTAAATGATATCAAAATTAAATTAATGATGCTTCCACTGTATTCAGGACACATTGTAGGTGTTTCTTCCAAACCGTTGCTGCCCAACATATGTTCGAGGGGGCAGGATTTGTTATAGATTTTCATATTCACATAAGTGACATTTCCCCCAACTAATCTAATGAAATTAATTTACATTGTCAGTGAATATTCTGAAAATCTGGCATCAATCTCGCCCTGCAGACCCTACGTTGGATGGTCCCGGCCAGACTGGGAACAGAAACCAGCCCTGGCAATTCAGCTTGCCCAAAAGGGGAGGTTTGGGGGGCATGGTGTGCAACTCAGAAGCGCTGCAAGGACAACTGCCGCTTATGTTACAGGGATCCGATATTGCAGCACTGCTGCAAAACTGGTCCCCACGGGTCAAAAACTGCCCCCTACCCTCCCGGCTCATCGGAATGCACCCGGTTCCCACTACCGTCAGTCCAGCCCTGTGGATGGTACTGTTCTAAACAGCACATTTGTATTCAAATCACAGAAAAGATCTACATGTTTGTTTCTTGGCTCTATGTTTGAACTTTGTATGTGGTGAGCTAATAAACACAATGAGTTTTTGATTGTATTGGCTCCACTTTCACAAGACAACACTGTAACAATATGGTCAGGGACTACCGGCCATGCCCCTCCCCGTCGTGCGCACCCCCCCACATTTATATAGAAATTGGACATGAGAGGAGTTTCTTTGGATGGCGGTGGGTCTCCCCCGGCAGTATTTATTAAAACATGAAAACAAATTAAAAATTTGAAATAAACAATATTTACACAATTATTTATGCAGAAAAATCTACTGACATTAGATTACAATCCATGTAGACAGGTAACCAAGGGCTAACCTTAACAAATTTCTAATACAGAATGATTCCTAACCGAATCTAATATGTTGGATCATAATCACACCTTATTGATTTCTCTGCATATCCTATTTTTGTTCCTACGGCAAGGTCGCTAACCGGTGTCAGATCCTTATCAGCCAGCTACGCCCTCACGTATGAATGCGCATGCGCAGAGGGCCCTTTTACCGAGAGGTTACTTCCCCCCTCCCGGTTACCCCCGTATGCTCCATGAACTCCATTTAACCAAAAGGGGGCCCTAGCACTCTGCGCCGTTTAATGACGTCATAGTGCATGTGCGGGTTGGCTAACCAGCCCAAAGAAAGCGTGACTCCCCCCTCCCCCGCACCCATCCAACCAAGCGGATGTATGCCCCTGGAGTTCTAGGAGAGATCACTTGTCCCTCCCCCTGGGCGACCCCATTCAAGAATGGCGTTGCCCCCTAAGGACCTTAAATTGACTGCTCACCGATCATGACCTTACCGCCACAGACCAGCATAGTTGCCCGATTATCTGGCCTCCCAAATCCTCCTCCTCTGAAAGGTTATGCCTACCTAAAACCCCCATAGCCATGCCAAGATGTTCTCCAGAAATAGTTTGTTGCTTGCCCTAGTCAGGTGGACCCTGTCTTGTAAGAATAAGTGGAAAAGTGTGGCTCAATGGTTAGAGCGGCAGACCCTGATGCAGAAGTCTGGCCCGGGACCAGGGTTCAAATCCCGCCTTGGCGGGTCTTGGGATCAATTTCCTCGGACCTGATAATTCTCGCCTCGGTGCCTATTCTAATCATGGGTCCCACTCTGCAACTCTGGGCAATAGCTTGCTTAATCTCCACAATGGCCCCAACAACGCTAGGATGCCTGGCTTCACCTTGGGGGTGCCCAGGAGTGGACACTTCACAGGGAAAGGTCAGGAAGGGTTCCTCAGCGGTATTCGTACAAGCGCCGAGATGCCTCCGGGTAGTCGTGCGCTATACAAGTACCACTACATTTACAAGAACTGTTCCCCCCTGACACACCCATGTGGTATGTTCTGCAGTTTAGGTGACCGAAATAATTTCTCTACCTTGTTGTTGATTCTCTTTAACGAGAGATTCAATGCCTTGACAGAGTCTCCTCCCCTCCATCTGAGTCTAGGAATCATCTGAGACCAAATTATGGTGCAGCACTGGCGTGTTTTAGCTAACCAGCTTACCTCTGATATTATCTCTTCCATCAGGACCCTCCTGCCCAATTTTGCCAGGTCGTTTCCGCCCAAATGTAAGATAACAACTGTGGGCGGCGGGGTGTGTCTATCGAGCAACTCCGTAAAGAACACCCTAAACTGACTGAGGCAGAGCCCCCCGCTACCATGAAAGGAAACCCTGAAACCTCCCTGTTCTGCCCTCTGTCTATAGTTACCTGCAAAAAAAACAGATTTAACACAGTATACAAATGAATGACCAACGACCCCTACAACTTGTGTCTCCCTTATATGTGCCTGGGTCCTCCGTGATGAATATACTTGCTGTTGATGACCCGAATGCAGTTTCCGCCCTGCGTGACAGGCTCGAGGAACTGAAATACAAGCAAACAAACAAGAAAGGCGTCATCGTAAATTATCCAGCAACCTCACAACATGTGCAACCGCACATAACGCTTGTAACAGTTGGAATACCATCTCCCAATCCTTTTCACACTGCTCGCATGTAACCCTCTAGCAATTGCTTCAGTGGCAGCCGTTATCTGAATGAATGCGTCCCAAAATCTTTTGGATTTAAACCAGCTCTGTCCATTGTCATTGCCAAAACCCTTTGGAATTGAAACCTGGTAAGTGGGGTACCATCTGCATGCATTAACAATGCTCCCCCCATTGCGCCTGCTCTCTGTTTGATGAAGGCCTCTACGTGGAACACTGGGCAGCAAGGAATAGTCCATGCCCGATGGAGTACCAGCCCGTCCCCCGAGCTTCCTGATCAGTTTTTGATTTACGTATGGTGATCAACAGCGTATCACCCTGTATCCTTGTGTGTTCCAGTCAGAGTCCCACTAGCATGTCCTGTTTATTGCTAGCCACCAGTTCACCTACCCGGAATGCCCCATAAAAGGCTAATGTAAAGGCGGCTCTGAACAGGAGTACCTCCCCTGATGAACTGCAGATGCCAGACAAGGCATTCAATAATGATGCCAGCCATTCCAAACCTATCGGTTTTCTCGGTCCTTCAAAAGAAAGGGAGTATGCAATTCAAATGCTAGGCGAACAACCTCTAGAATTAATATCACAGTCCTTTGCATGGGCATTAGTTCAATTCCGCCCGTCTTTGACCAAGCCAAGAATGTTTACCATTCATTCACCCTGGAAGCACATATTAAAATCGCCCGTAAAACTCCTCGTCTTAGCCACACTAACAACTAAAATTGCTTCCTTTTGCGTCAATACCCAGGGATATTATAATCCAACTACCATGTGAAACAACAATACTTTTCCGTGCTTCTTCACCCCGAGATGTAACAAGTTCTGTTTCGTTTTTTAAATAAACTTTGTTGCCCTTGCTGTGCCCCTTCACGCGCTTCCGGCGGTACTTAGATTTGTAAAAAACACTGTTCCCTTATTTAATTGTTTGCTGCACCTGGTAGCTCACCAGCGGTCTCCCCTCCGAGTACTAACCGAGCCCGACCTTGCTCCGCTTTTAAACAGATGCGTTGCTGCTGCCGAGCGGTACTCGCGGGAGATAATTGGATCCCCCGGACATACCCCCCCCCCGACGCCTTACCGCGTTCCGAAGGTAGTGTTTACACCACTCCGGTCAGGCGCGAGCTGAACCAGCTGTTCTGTTCCTCCGGAGATCCCCGGCGGTTCCCTGAGCACCGAGATTCACTGTAACAGTCGTCTCTGCACCACTGCCTTGACGCTCCTGTGTCCCACACGCCACCATCTACTAGCTTGGGGCTCGTAACAGCCTACATGCCGCTTTCTCTCCAATGAGTAAAACTCCTCAAACACGGCCCTGAAATACAAAGAAGAAAATTATTTGACGCCTCGCAGAGGCTGAGGCAAGGGGCAAGCCCGGGGAGCGCTGGAACAAGAGGACGCCTCCCACGCTCCCCCGGCCTTTTAACCCCTCCGGGTCAGACTAGTCGCAACTGGTCTGCCCCCTTGGCTCCCCCCCTTTGACCCAGAAGCAATTATATTGCTTCCGGGTCAACCAGGGAGCCAGCACCAATCGGTGGTTGGGTGCGCCCGCTGCGTCATCAAGACGCGGCAGGGGCACGCCCCACCACCGATAGAGGTCAGGGGAAGGAGGGGCGGGTGCCCCGCCATATGTGCGGGGGGCCGTGCGCCCCCCTTTCCTTTCACAGGTTTTGCCACATCATGTGACCTCAGAGCATTCTTGTACATAGGGTCTTTAAAATTTATAGTATCATGTTTTCATCACAGCTATTGTGGCGAATATCAATGTGTAATCTAGCATATGTGCCAAACACTGTTATGTTCATCAGGTGACCTGAAAAGCTTTTTCATAGCTCAGATGCTGTGCTTCTTTAGTTTTTCTTCTACAATCACCAAAAAACGTTATACATACCAACCTATCCAAGGACATCTATCCTGGCAGCCTGATGTCAGCATTCAGAACTAAGGGCTTGGCTTAGGGTTTGGCAGACACCGTGCACCATCACCCATGTGACGGGGTACCTGGTCCATCAAATCTTAGTTTGCTCGTCCTATTTAGAGTCGGGCAGAAAGTCTGCTTTCCACCCGACCTCGGCCCTCTTAAAGTGTACAGCATGATATTTAGGAGTGTACGAAATTGCTAGCTTGCTTCTTTTTATGAAGCACCACAAAGGTCGAGAGTAAACTTCTGGAAAGCCGTGAACTTTTCTGAGTGAAAAGGATCTCATAATGCAGAAAAATAATTTTCAAAGGCAAGGATGGACTAGGAATCTTCGCATTCGCACAAAGAGCAGAAATTGCAAATTTTGCATAACTTGGCTGGTGAAAAGAAATTGCATTAACTCTAGTAATCATGCAAGCACGTTTTATCACAGTGCAAATGCACACGTGAGCTATATACAACACACAAATATAAACATTAAATTAATACTCTACGTTAAATTGTAACTATATAGCCTGTATGTTAACTTCTACATTCCAGTGCAATAAATGAAGAGAAAAGATTACCACTGATTGTGGAATTTGCCTGTCCAACAATGTTACCACTTCTCTAGGGTAAACATTTCAACACTAGTAGACTGAAAGTTTACTCTGATTGCCTGTGTCAGAGTAAGGTCATCAACCACCAGTCCTATTTAGGGCAGGTGGTCTAATATCCCTTTTCTCTGCCCCTCACCACCAGGAATAACCTGGCAGCAACAAACAGATACATTTTTTTTTTAAAAGGTCTCCAACACCCAAGGAAAACTCCCAGGGGGTAGGAGTTATTAGAAATGTGTTTTTCAAAAACAAACTCACACTTGCAAAGTTTCTTTGTGTAAAACATAAAGTTTTCTGAATGATGGCACAGCCGACGTGACCATCCACCAAACTTTTGGTACCATCAGAGGAGCTGCATGGATGGCCTCTTCTCTGAAGGTACAAAGATCACTCATGGGCTGAGTGTAATCTCGAAATCTTGTGGATAGTAGTCCATCTTGGTGGCATGAAGTTTTGCACCACCCTTACAGGCGTCGAGCCACCAAATCAAAATTCAGGTTAATATCACATTATATTGGTATCTCCCTTGTTTGTTATGTAACAGTGATGAATACCATGGCGACAATGTGTGGTCCCTCTCTGGCCCTTAATGCATTAGATAAGTAATGGACAGCAAAAATGCCATGTTTAGTCCAACAACAGCTCTTCTCAAATGTGGGGCGTGATTTTGTGTTCACTCAACCCAAGGTACTGGTCTTACACAACTTGAAGATCCACCTTACATCGCCAGCTGCGAGATGCCAATGCATTGTGTATATGTGTTGTGCGCTATCACCGGCTGATATATGTAAAGCTTTGGTTAGCTCTGGTGGGAAATAACTCATTAGAGGGAGGTGAAGGTGCCTGGCGCATATCGAGAACATTGACACTCATGCTGGATAATTAGCCACACCTTTGTCTCTTCACAGCTCATGAACTAGCCATGGCCATGTCAAACCATATACCTGCCGTTGTCTGCCTGGTGCTTTGGCACGAGTGTCCACTATGTAGGTGTGAGAAATATGCTTGTGAGTTTCTCACCAAGTGTCTTAATTTTGATAGTAACAAAGTCCAGTTTCTAGTGGTATTTATGTTCATATTATCACCGGTGGTATCAGAGTATACGCAGGCAAGTCTATTACAGTTGTCAATATGCCACTTACTGCTCCTGTATATTTTTACTTGAAATATGGCCTGTGATATTCCTCCGCTGACATTTTATTTCACCAGTTTGCAGCAGGAGCTGTGATTAGAGTCAAGGCTCTCACAGTATGAGAGCATTTCTAACCGTAGAAACCTCCCTCATATACAATGTATGTTATTAGATATTCACTTTGTCAATGGCTCATTCCTCAGCGGCTCAACATTCAATTATTGTCTGCCTGACCACCCCCGAGATCCAAAATCAGATACCTTGTCCGCTTTGAATGCTTCAACTTGAACCTTAATTCTAAGCCGCTCGAGTCACAATAGTTTCACTTCCCTGCATGGCGATCACAAATCTTTGCTGACAGATTACACGAGTAAACCCTAAGGTCGACCCATCACGCTAGACCTGGAAACAGGAGCTGACAAGTAACATCTTGCAGTGTGTCCTCCTGGGGTCCATATGTGCGGCCTGCTAAAGCTGTTAACGCGCCCAATTAGGCTTTCATTTAGTTTCCTCGACTCTTCTGTTAAAGATCCCACCGAAGAACCAATAAACCCGCCATTGGACAGCTCTCCGTTGTGTCAGGTGCTGTCCACTGAATCACAGTATACACAAACTGCGGAAACTGGACTTGAAGTCAGGCTTAAAATATGTAAGTCGGTCAGGAGAATTTACCACGGCCATCTGGTTGGCGTATAACATGGAGATATTTAAGAGTCTCCTAACAAAACAAACAGAGTCTTCCACATTCCCAAGAAACGAAGCTGTTTAATCTACTTGTACAGTTCTGTCAGGGATGTAAGATTTTGGCATGGGGTGTGTGTCAGTAAAGAAACAACCAATGAGATTTATAGCGCGTAATTTATGTCCTGGGCGGTTTAGACATGTTCCTGTGCAGCCAGGCTCGCCATGGGCTCTGTTTGGCTTCCTCCATATTCTTATTGTTTCAGTTTATTATAGCTGCGCGGCTTGTGAGGTCATTTATAGCCGAGCACGATGATACGACGAGACCATTTATTACGGGGAGGCATCAACACCTTGAATTAGATCACCGGGTTCCCCCTGGAAGCCTCTGCTGTAGGTGATGATATAATCTATTTATCTACAATTGATTGGGTGCGTCTGATCGAGCAGGTTCCACGTTTGCTAATCCCCGCGCGTGGGTCGCATGTTCCAAAGAAACCTGAGGAGACTCCAACAAAATGGCCGAAACACAGCGGTGGAAACCATTATTGGGACATGGGAACCTAGGGCAGGCATGGGACACATGCTGCACGCCATAAGAAGACAGTGCTCAGAAATTAAAATAGAAAACACATGGAGAGCTCGTTCCACCCCACATGTTGCTGCAGTTTTTTTAATACATTAGGAATAGTACTGTAAATGTTTGGGGTAGCACAAGAAACCAGTGGGTCTTTCCTGCCATCGGTGAACTTCTGACCTCATTTCCTCAGAGGGCTATTAAAATGAAGTCAGAGGCCAACTGAGTTATTTGCAAGTGCCATTTAAACTTGTGTGGTCTAGAAAGCTAACAGATTTATCCAAAAGATAGATAGCACGCTGATAGTTACAGAAGCGATAGGTTAACTAAATACTGGAGGGAAAACAGAAGATTTGTTGTAGGAACAAGACACGTCCTCTTTCTTATAATACTGCACAGCTATAAATCCTTTATAGCTGCAGAAAATTTAATTTAACTTACAACATATATTAAGTTAGCAGAAATGCAGTGTTTGGCCAATCAGAAGTTAGAGAGGCATAATGAAAAACTACATTATATGCTGCTGGGCAGCAGGGAAAATACGTAAAAAAAATCCCAGTACACAAATAATTTAAATACATTATTTTGCAGGTGGTAAATAATCTAAAAGTGTAGGTATGTGTTTTTAAAAACACGCTTGTGAAAAAATAAACTACAGGCTGCTCTCGCAGGTGGGAATTAATTCCCGGTCCCGCTGTGTTGAAGGGTAACTTCTAAATTGTGTTGCAGTGCTTACAGGTTTGTGCTTGGTACTTGGTTTCGAATGAAGCTTGACTTTTGTACCCAGTGCCACTGCCGCGTCGACGTGTTTATTGACATTTCATTAGGTTGCGTCAGACCAGAGCGTTGTGGCAATAAAGTAGTGAACAAATAAGCAAGCAGTGTGCCTCTAGTTATATACAGCTGAACGCGCAAGGCAGGACTTAATGACTCCCTTTATTTTTTGTGCACTATTAGAGGTGCGATGGGTCACCGGGGAATACTTGAACTCTCCCCCACACTTCTTGGAATTCTACTTGGCGTGTTATGTGTAATTTTCGGTGCGTCTGTCTGTACCTGTGTTTTTGAGGGCTAACCTGAAGATGCTTCCTGAAATAATTTTTGGGAGATTGATGGAGCGTCTTCATTTTAGCATCACTTTTAATAAAACCAGATGAACTTCCTTTCTTCCTCTGGACTTCCGTATTCCAACACAGGTACGATACAACTGGAACACGTACACACCTTTTGAAACTGGTTAAGTGGACCATGACCCTCCTAAAATGTACATCATAATACTTAGGAGGGTACGAAATTGCAAGTTTGCTTCTTTTTATGACGCACCACAAAGGTATATGGTGAAATTCTGGAAAGTTGTGTCCTTTTCTGAGTGAACATGATCTCATAATGCAGAAAAATAATTTTCAAAGGCAAGGAAAGACCAGGAATCTTCGCATTCGCACAAAGAGCAAAAGTTGCACATTTTGCATAACTTGGCTGGTGAAAAGAAATTGCATAACTCTAGTAATCATGCAAGCACGTGTTATCACAGTGCAAATGCACACGTGTGCTTTATACAACACACAAATATAAACATTACATTAATACTCTACGTTAAATTGTAACTATATGGCCTGTATTTTAACTCTGACATTCCAGTGCAATAAATGAAGAGAAAAGATTGTCGCCTGTACAACGTTACCGCTCGTCTAGGGTAAAAATTGCAGCAGTAGTTTTAGAGGGGGCCCACAGGTAATTTAAAATGTAAATCTGACCGAGGAAGGTCGCCATTTTCACACGTATCATAAGTATAGCACGGCACAACAGGGCATCTAGGATTGGAACTCAGGCACAAAAAATGTATAGCATTTTGCACAGGAGTGTAAATCTTCCTGTGGGCACTGAAGCTCCCTTTGTATAAACCATGGGTACTCGCAAATATTTTCCTAGTGGCTAAAAAAGGTTTGGTCTCTGGTGCAACTAAGAGCTGCATTGATTCTTGCAGGACGGCAGTAGGTGCAGAGCTGGGGCAAGTGCATGAGGGATTGGTTAATCTGTGTGTAGGGGAATGGAAGCATGGACACATAGTGACTGAATTGCACAATGCACAACCAGAAAATATTGGGATCAGCTTCCCCACTTGACAATATTGTGTGATCCTAGGCAATTGTTTGATTTCGCTTTCTATCCTTTTTTTCTTCATTATCACATATAAGAGGACCTCAAAATACATGACTTCAGGGTGTACACTGTAAAAAACCTTATCCTGTGCTTGATTTAATAAACTATAATGTTGTTAATGTATAATAGCAACCGTGGCCACCCAAAGGGTGTATATAACAACTGACTTGCATCTTAGGTCACTATTGGCATGGTTGCTCGGGTGAGGGGGGGCATGAATGTTTCTAAATTTATGTATGAAAACCATCACTTAAAAAAAATAATACTCAATGCACTGATGTATTCTAATGTTCTAAGATGAAACAGTTCTGCATGTTAATGGAATACACATTTTGAATGTTAAAGAAACAATATCATATTTTCATACGTTCTCTGTAAAGTGTCTTTAAAACAAAGGTGTTCCTAAAGTTAAGCGGCACAGGACACTCTAGTTACTTCCTTTCTTTATCTTCAATGAATCTTTAAATTAATGCTTGCTCATTTATTTAATATAATTTCGTCCTTATTCAAGGGGCCGCCGTAAAGGTCAGAAGGGGTGAATGCAGCCCCCGGGCTATACATTGAGTATCTCTGGTATAAACAACATAATTAATGTTGACGAGTGCAGAAAAATATGACACACCTGGCACATGTACATTTATTGTGCCATGTTGTCCAATTTATTCTGGTGCTTTCTGTGGCCAGGGCGTAATCCACAGAGCAGCATGCAGGCCAGGGAACTTCCATACTTGCCCACTATCAGAATAATGTTACTTGAATTGTGGGTAGTAGCCCAGAACTGGGCATGGTAATAGACCTTCTTGATGAGACTGTAGTATCAGAGCACACTGTAACAAAAGGGAGCCTTATGGTTGCCTGCTCCTTGCCCCACCAAAGCTTTTTTGATGTCCATTACACATACCTAAGACCACAGAAAATATAGTCCTAATAATTTCTCCTGTACACGAGGCAGAGCAAATAGCTCACAATTTGTAATCTCAACCAGATAATGTATGGACATGCATTTGAATGAATGAATGAAAAGCGATTTATAGCGCGCAAACTTAGCCCCAGAGGGCATCAAGGCGCGAAAACAGACAGACAAAGAGTCCAGACTACCGAATACAGGACCGCAACACCACTAGGAGAGTGGACGACTAATATGCCTGAGAGAAGAGCCAAGTCTTCAGACGCTTCCTGAAGATCCCCAGGGAAGGCTGACTAGCCAGCTTCAAAGGAAGAGAGTTCCAGAGTTTTGGAGCCAAGGTGGAAAAGGCTCTACCTCCCCATTTTGCCTTTACAAATCTGGGGACCGAAAGCAGGTTCTTGGATGTTGAACGGAGGGTTCTTCTAGGGGTGTAGACACACAGAAGGGACCTAATACCCTCTGATCCTGTGCCATGAACAGCACTGTGGGCCAGGCAGAGAAGTTTAAAAGAGATCCTAGAGGGAATCGGAAGCCAGTGGCGATCCCTTCTAGCCAAGGTTACCGAGGCTAGCCTAGGTAAATTAAGAACCATCCTGACAACCGCATTCTGTACCATTTGATGGCGGTGGATGGAACTTTTGTTAATGCCACTATACAGGGCATTACAATAGTCTAGCCTGGATGAAACCAAGGCCACTGTTGCTTGTTTCCGGGCTGCCTGGGACAGGTACGGAGTGATCTTCCTTAGTGTTCTAATGATGGCGCAACAAGTAGACACCGTTCTGCTAACCTGAGAGTCGAATGATAGGGCGGGGTAATTAGAACACCCAGGTTCCTGGCAGAGAGAGTGGGGAGAGGACATTCCCCCAGGGAGGATGGTCACCAGTCCTTTGACCATAAATCCAGGCTTCCTCCAAAGATCATGACTTAGGTCTTTTCACCGTTCAACTTTAAAAAGTTTCGCACCATCCATTAGGAAACCGCCTCCATACAGGCTCTAAACTTTGGGGCAGAGTCGCTTGCTGACTGGGTGATGGAGACCAAGATCTGGGTATCATCGGCGTACGACAGCACCTCCAGACCGAAGGATCTCACCACCTTAGCAAGTGGGGTAACATAGATGTTAAATAATAACGGGCTCAGCGAGGAGCCCTGAGGTACCCCACATTGCACTGCTTGGATGGCGGAGAGAAAATTGCCCATCTTAACTCTGCTCCCCATGATGTAAAAAGGAGGAGAGTAGCATGAGGGCAGTGCCCCCAATGCCAATATCCTTGAGCCTAGAGATCAGGATTGATGGGGATAAGGTGTCAAACGCTGCTGTGAGATCTAACAACACCAGCAGGGTGGGATGTCCCCTATCTACCTCCGAGCGGATGTTGTTAATCACAACCGCGAGGACTGCTTCTGTGCTGTGAGCGGCCCGGAACCCATGTTGAGAGATATCCAATACATTGGAATTCTCAATAAAGGCAGAGAGGTTTCGATTTATATGGGCCTCAAGTATCTTGGCAGGGGCTGGGAGTAGGGAGATAGGACGATAGTTTTTTAATACCCCCGGATCCAGAGAGGGCTTTTTAAGCAATGGTTTAACCACGGCGGTCTTCCAGGATGAGGGCAAGATCCCCTCACTGATAGCCATGTTCACAACCTCTAATAGAGGAGGAAGAATACTCCTTCTGCAAGACTTCAGAGTTCTTAGAGGACAAGGGTCAAGGGGAGAACAAGACTTGGTGGCATCTAGAAAAAGGTTCAGGTCTTCTAAAGTCAAGAGGGGGAAACCGGAGAGCCAAAGTTTGGGAGGAACTACGAGGTTCTCAGTAAGGAGAAGGACGGGGGGAGGGGAGGCACCTGCTGCGTTGACATCCAACTCATGATTGCGGATTTCAAGGGCGGTGTAAATGTCAGCAATCTTAGAGTGAAAGAAGCTTGCGATATTATTGCAGAGCTCCTGTGTGTCAGTAGTGGGGTCGGCTACTTTGGGTACAGATAGTGATTCAATAATTTTAAAAAGGTCTCGAGATGATCTAAGAGAGGCCGTCAAGTTAGAAAAATGACTCTTTTTTGCCTCGATAATGGCTTTCTTATAATCTCTCAATAGAGATTTGTGTAGGGCTTTTCCCCGTGAGTCAGGGTGGGCATGCCAGGACCTCTCCGGTTGCCTACACTTCTGACGCAGCAGTCTTAAATGGTCAGAAAACCAAGGCTGTGAAGGACTCTTTCGGGCTGAGTAGTGACGTTTAGCCGGAGCAAGAGCATCTAGAGCGTTGGCTAGGGCATTGGAGAGACCAGCGGCAGCCCCGTTTGGGTCAGAACGGGAAAGACAGCTAAAAGCATCCATAAAAGGTGCAAGGCTGTCATCATTAATCTCTTTGTAGTTTCTTCTGGTTTCCCAGGAGTTGCCATTAAATGTATTGGATGAAATAGGGTTAACTTGTAGATAAAAGGGAACTGCCCGATGGTCGGACCAGGAGAGGGGGATAGGTGTACCAGTCGTTAATCTGGCATCATTTGAAAAGAAGCCGTCCAGCGAGTGGCCAGCCGAGTGCGTAGAGCCCTCCACCAATTGGTCCAAGCCACATGCACCTAGACCATCGACTAGTGCCATCGTGTCCTTGGCCTCTGTGGCCTCTAAATGAAAATTGAAATCGCCCAAGATGCTAAAATAGTGCTTATCAACAAAAGGCTCTATGAGTTTGAAAATATGTTGGGAGAAGGTAGTTCTGGGACCGGGGGGTCTGTAGCAGAGGATGCCAGAAAAGGAAGCTGAGGGGAGAAAGTTAATGGAAAAGTGCATTGCCTCGAAGTTGTCAGAGGGCGAGGAAAGAGGCTCAGTGCTGCAAGTAAAAGTATCTCTAAAAAGAATTCCCAGCCCCCACCCCTGCACCCAGTCCTATCCATCCTGGTCAGAATGTAGCCCTCAGGGACTGCATCCACCAGATCCGGACCGGAACAATCAGAACCCCAAGTTTCAGTTATAAAGACCCAAGGGGGGTTTCTTTGGGAAACAAAGTCATTAAAAGCTACATTGTTACGGATCAAGGACCTAGCATTTATAAGCAGGCCAGCCTCCTTTATAAGATTAGCTCCGGGCAAAGATCTCCCAAAATCAGCCCGATTTTTGAAGGGGTGATGGGAGCGTATTGATCTTAGGGGCCTCTTGCAACATTCTCCCCTGCAGACCCCATGAGTCCTACTCAGTTCTTGGATTCACTTAATTTTTTTCTGCCTTCCCTAGCCTCCAGACTGAATCTTTCCTTTTCCTCAGCATGTGTCCCGACAGCCTGGAAACAAGCATGGGTTTCACCTATCATCAAGAAACCCACCCTAGATCCATCTAAACCGGAAAATTTCCGACCCATCTCATTGCTTCCATGGCTGTCCAAACTTGCAGAGGCCCATGTTAACAATGTCCTTTCCCAACACATGGACCAAAATTACATCCTGGACCCATCTCAAAATGGGTTCAGAGCAGGTCACAGCACGGAGTCTGCTCTCCTGGCCACAACCGAACACCTCCGGACAATTTTGGATTCCGGTCAGAGTGCTGCGCTGATTCTTCTCGACCTCAGCGCAGCCTTTGATACGGTATCCCACAACATCCTTCTCAATCGTCTCGAGACAGTAGGGGTCTCCGGCCATGCTCTAAAATGGTTTTGTTCCTTCCTCAAGGACAGATCCTTCCGGGTGTCAGCCCCCCATTCCTATCTAAACCCCATCCCATTGCACAGGGAGTTCCGCAGGGCTCTGCATTGAGCCCATCCCTTTTTAATCTGTACGTGCAGCCACTTGCAGCAGTGGCCAAAGAGTGGGACCTGACGCTGGTGTCGTATGCTGACGACACACAGCTGGCCATCACTCTCACGGAAGGCCCTCCCATCGCGGCCTCAAAATTCCGAGATGGTCTTGCTGCTGTTGCCCAATGGATGACGGACAACTGCCTGCAGCTGAACGCGGTAAAAACGGAAGTGCTGCTCCTTGGTAAAAACACCAGCCACTGGAATGAGCACTGGTGGCCTTCGTCTCTAGGGACCATTCCACCTCCCAAATCCCTAGTCAAAAATCTAGGAGTCTGGATGGATGCCTCACTCAGCTATCAGACCCACACCAAAAAAAGTGGCTGCCACCTGTGTTGGCTTACTGAGGAGTCTTAGCCCCATACTTGGCTTTTTTGATGCTAAGGTCCGCCAAATCATTATCCAAGCGACAATCCTCTCTCGCTTGGAATACGCCAATGTTCTCCTTCTGGGCGCCAATAAAGGAGAGATAGCACGACTGCAACGCATGCAAAACTCTGCGGCAAGAGCCTTAGTCGGCCTTCCCCGCAGATGCTCGGTTAGAGCTACTATTCGCAAATTGCACTGGCTACCAGTCGAATCCAGAATTCAGTTCAAAGCCCTCATCATGACCTTCAAAATCCTTAAACTCGGAAGCCCAACACTGCTACGACCTCTCCTCTCTCCCTACGTGCCACGACGGGATCTGCGATCCTCAAACCAGCACTTTCTGAGCGTCCCCCGCATAAAGCTCTGCCGCATTGGCGGTCGTTCCTTTAGGGTTCTAGGAGCCAAGCTTTGGAACGCCCTGCCACAAAATATCCGTTCCTTAGAAAGCCTACCCATCTTCCAGAAGGCCATTAAGACTCTCCCTTTTTCTTCTTACCCTTAGGCTAGGGTCTGTGGTCTTCCTCTAGCGCCGGGACGCCTCTTCGCTGGGGCAGCTGTTTGCGCTTTACCAAAACTATAACATAACATAACATAACATTGAATCTTAGAAAGGTTGTCAGGAGATGTAGTAAAGTGGCATGTCCTGAGCAGAGGTCTAAGAGAGAGTAGTGTGGACCGGGTGTACAACTCACGATTAGCCAGAAGGATGATGCGAGGGCCAGCCCGCCTGGCTTCTGGTGCGTCCTCAGCGCGGACGGGCGCAGACGGGCCTAACTTAGGCGCAACTTCGGCGCACGTCCGCTGTGCACGTCCGCTATGCGCGGAGAGAATCATCCCGTTTAAACATGGCCGATTCTGAGCCTGGCGTCCCACCTGACCAGGTTTAGCCAATGGGATCGGGGACCAGCTATTTGCCGACGCGCCCTCCACACTAACGGAAACACCCGCGGTGGAACGGGGCGCAAGGCAGAGGAGGCAGCAGGTAAATGAACATGGGGGCTAAGTAAAAGTACAATGTGCAAATACGCGATCATTAAAATACGGCGAGAATTTTGTAAAATCAAATTTCACACAGAGTATCGAAATGACATGAGCACATATGAAATTAAAAGCGCTATCACCAGAGCATATTGGTCATGCACTGGGAGTAAGGACCAACAGAGCAATTCTAATCGCCCCGTTTAAATATGGCCGATTCCGAGCCTAGCGTCACACCTGACCAGGTTTAGCCAATGGGATTGGGGACCAGCTATTTGCCGACACGCCCTCCACACTAACGGGAACACCCGCGGTGCAACGGGGCGCAAGGCAGAGGAGGCAGCAGGTAAATGAACACGGGGGCTAAGTAAAAGTACAATGTGCAAATTAGTATCGAAATGACATGAGCACATATGAAATTAAAAGCACTATCACCAGAGCATATTGGTCATGCACTGGGAGTAAGGACCATTTAGCAATTTCTTCAATTTTTTTACTCTCCAGAATGAGAAAAGAGGATATTTTTCCCAGGTGGCAGATATATGTCTATTTTGGAGACATATGTGGGTATATTTTTGAGTTAATGCGCACAGCTGTAATAATTCGGCAAACTATTGCATGCATTTTTTCTTTTTGACAGGTTTTCAGGGGTAAAACGTTGATTCCTATGGATTTGGAAGACTGCAGAGTGATAAACAGGACAAATGATTTATTCTGAGATAACATTATATTTTTATAAACATAACAGCTGAGGTTAGAAGAGAGGTCAAGGCAGAGCTAATTAGCAAGTGCCCAAACGAAATGTTGAAGTTAGATGTTGTCTTAAACATGATTAACAGTCAAATTTTTAAAAATATTTTATTTTATTTACTTATTTATTTATGTGTTTCTAGACTGCCCTGTTAGTAAATAGTGTCTTAGTGCTATGGGAGATAGGGTGTGACATCTTATGATGCTGTTAAGAAAGGGATGTGCCAATCAGATACGTTTTTTAGTTGGTAGCAAAAAGGCTGAATGATTGGTGAGTAAATACAGATAGAGAGGAAGGGCGTTCCAGTGTTTTGTGGCTAGATATGAAAAAGCACTGAAAATAGTGGGGCGAATTTTCACCCCACCCCGGACGCACTGCGTTATTGATGCATGACAAAGATGCCAAAAGTTGATCAAATTCATCACAAATGTTTATTTCATTTTTATCCATTCCATGTATTGCGTTTTTCATAGTTTATTCAGTCACAAGGTGGACCCACTATGTTCACATGTAGTCCTTAATGCTGTAGACATGCCTTTACGAGCCTTATTCTATAGCACGGAATGTAACATAGATATTCCTCGATTAGATCCTTTCCGTTACCCAATGCATTTTGTGCCTTTCCTGGCACTTCGTCAGGGGTTCTCTACAAATTTAAAACATAACTATTAGGTTGTGACTTGAGACTACTTGTATTTACTGAGTTATGCAACCAATACACACCATATCAAATAAACATGCTTAAGACTGAGCTCACCCCGTCATCAACGTTTTGCCCACAGAATTCATGAATAATAAATTTCATTTGTTAAATATCCCCTTCTTCCTTACCCGCTTATTTTCCCACTAATCAAATGCTTGTCAGTAAGAAAACAACCTTATCTTTCTCTACGATTACTCCCTTCAAAATAAATTAAACAAGCCCGTACCTCGAGTGTTCAAATGCCTGCCTCCTCTCGTTTTCAAACACATAGTGAATGCCGCACTCACTCCTTCAATTATAAACACCCGTCTTGTGCTCCTGCCTGCTCGTGTCCATTCAGTTCTCGCCCACTCACTACTTAAACTACAAAGCCCATACTACCCTGTTGCTGTTCTAAAAAAGCCTAATGTGGACCCTTCAATTTTTCAAGATTGTCGCGATATACGGTTTCACCACTCATATATTCAGTGCTCACTGTCTGTGTATATTAACCATCAACACATATTGCATTTGTATGATATATCCCCACTCCTGAAAGGCATAAACAGCGTATGTGTTTCAAACACAATCTTGGACATTTAAATATAGAATTCCCCGCCCTCCCACTGATGTCATCATCAATCATTGATCACTCCAAGCATTAAATCTTCACTAAATAAGTTGTGTTGCATGTACAAAAATAAACAGCAACAGGGTAGTATGGGCTTTGTAGTTTAAGTAGTTTTTTTACTGACAAGCATTTGATTAGTGGGAAAATAAGCGGGTAAGGAAGAAGGGGACATTTAACAAATGAAATTCATTATTCATGAATTCTGTGGGCAAAAGGTTGATGACGGGGTGAGCTCAGTCTTATGCATGTTTATTTGATATGGTGTGTATTGGTTGCATAACTCAGTAAATACAAGTAGCCTCAAGTCACAACCTAATAGTTATGTTTTAAATTTGTAGAGAACCCCTGACGAAGTGCCAGGAAAGGCATGAAATGCATTGGGTAACGAAAAGGATCTAATCGAGGAATATCTATGTTACATTCCGTGCTATAGAATAAGGCTCGTAAAGGCATGTCTACAGCATTAAGGACTACATGTGAACAGAGTGGGTCCACCTTGTGACTGAATAAACTATGAAAAACGCAATACATGGAATGGATAAAAATGAAATAAACATTTGTGATGAATTTGATCAACTTTTGGCATCTTTGTCATGCATCAATAACGCAGTGCGTGCGGGGTGAGGTGAAAATTCGCCCCACTATTGTCACCAGCCGTCTGGACTACGGCAACTCCCTCTACGCCGGAACCACCGCCAATTTCCAGAAGAGACTCCAGCGGATCCAGAACACCTCAGCACGACTCATCCTGGACATCCCCCGCCGCAGCCACATCTCCGGACACCTGAGAGACCTGCACTGGCTCCCGGTCAACAAGAGAATCACCTTCCGTCTCCTCACCCACGCACACAAAGCCCTACACAACCAAGGCCCAGGATACCTCAACAGCCGTCTCAACTTCTACGCTCCCACGCGCCAGCTCTGATCGACCAGCCACGCCCTCGCCGCCGTCCCCCGCATCC
Organism: Lissotriton helveticus; assembly: GCF_964261635.1. NCBI lineage: Eukaryota > Metazoa > Chordata > Amphibia > Caudata > Salamandridae > Lissotriton > Lissotriton helveticus. Next base: position 1,537,645,582 of record NC_136067.1, read on the forward strand.
GAAGAACCACCACAGCAGGAAGGTCCTTCTCCTACCTGTCCGCCAAGACTTGGAACTCGCTTCCGACCCACCTCCGCCTGACCCAAGACCACCTCGCCTTCAGGAAGCAGCTCAAGACCTGGCTGTTCGAACAGTAGCGGACCCCCTCCCCCCAGCGCCTTGAGACCCTCCGGGTGAGTAGTGCGCTATATAAATGATATGATTGATTGATGATTGATTGATTGATTTTCAGTGATTTCACAATTACGTGGCTGGGTAGTCCACTATCCCGGGCCGGCACGCTAAACAGAGCAAAATATGAAAGTTTTTTGAAACATGGAAGTAAATTGGTGTGCACTCTGTCACTGCTTTTTTGTAGATATGAAAAAGAACACCCCTTCCACAGGACTGTGAGAAATAAAGATACCCTGAAGCAGAAGGGAGTTGCTGGATCAAATATATCTGCTCAGAGTGTAGATCAGAAGATGGTCTTGCATGTATGATGGGCCTGTTATACATTAAACACGATGATAAGTACAGGAAGTTTTAAATAGAATGACCTGGGAACATATGTCCCTCCTGAGCTCTGCAAACATGGCTCTCATCTGGTCTCACGAACTAAGCTAAAAATGCCAAAATTCTAAGCTTTTGAGTGGCAAGCGATAAGCTAGGTGACTTATGTTCTAATGAAGGACTTTGAGAGCAATAGAAGAGTGATTTACCCCTGATGGAGGCTAATCACAGGCAATATGGAGGTCTAAATGCAGCCCTGTGGGATGTTTCTTTCTGAACCTTCATCGGGGAGCTGAGCAGGGAGAGAATGTCCCTTAACCATTGAAACACTAAATCCCATGACTGATTGGGCCCTATTACTCTCTTGCTGTTTGACCTGGGAGGTCACAGTTGTGAGACACCCAAATCCTGGCAATAACATTAGTGTCAGTGGTCAACGGGCAGAGCAACATCCACAGTACAGATTAAAAAATTGATGCAACCAACAATATAAAGAGATGAGCAGAATGTGGCGGCCCGCATGAAAGGATGCTTGGAGATTGGAAAGCAGGTCGGCTTATATTCTGGAAAACCCACAAGGGGGATGCTTCCTCTCAGACTTCTGCCACTTTAACTAAACTTTAGTGCTTCTATGAGTCCTGGTTGCATCCCCTTTTGGGACACTCTCATTATATCCGTATGGGTTCAAAAATTCCACAATAAAAGTTTGATAATTATGGCATGAATTTATTCATTCATTCCAAATGTTGAAATATTTCCTTGCTGTTCATTCATATATTCATTGCTGAAGCAGACATTAAATCAGCTCCCATTTATAATTGTCTCAAATACATTTCGAGCAAAACATGCTCTTCATCAGGGAGTATTTTCTGTGAAATGAAATTAAGCGCTTAATGATACAGGTCTAGATATTCCTAATAATCATCTATGATATTTCTAAGTTATCACAATGTGGTGTTTGTGAGAGAGCTGAGTGAAAGAAAAGAACTTTCATTAAGTGCGGTGAGGTGAAAATAAAATCGAATTAAAGTGAAACTGGTGAAACTGGTCGTGGTGCACACGGGTTATGTGCATGAGAACGTGCTCATGCTAATGTATACTCACGAGGTATGTCCTTGTTGGCTGTGTTCTTTCATTAAGTGTCTCTGAAAAGATCACAACAATATACAGGGTTAAAAAAGCATCCTGTGTTGGACGCAAATAGGCTGTATTTATCTCATTTCTCCAAGATACTAACGCGGTGTCAATCACTTGTGTGAATGGGTATCCGATCTTAGGCATCGAACACTATGATTATGCTAGGACGCTACAAATGATAAAAGATTCGATATGGCGCCAATCAGAACACGCTTTAAGATTCAAAAATATTGTTGGTATCCCACTTACTGGTAGACCAATAACAGTGCTCAGACGACTAAGGAGCTTCTTCGCGAACGGTATGAAGAGGATGTGTTTACACTTCAGATACTCTATTCTTGCGTGACATAGATGTGATCACGTGATACGAAATCATAAACAGCGACGAATGGACTAACGTTTGTGTGGTCCTGGTGGCGGACATCTTGAGATGTATGACGCTTTAACCTGTAGTCAGTGTCAAGCCTGTGGATGCTTTTACGAAATAAAGATACTTACGAAATAAAGATACCTAAAGAGGACCAAACCAAGTTTTAAAGGCTGGATATTATAAGGATGGTGTGAATACAATTGGGGTTTCTCAGTGATGTACCGAATAGCATTATGTGAAACATATAAAGAAATATCAAAGTTGACATTAACACAAATATTGACAGTAGCAACCCGAAATGTTCCTGGGTGCAAAACCATAGCCTGTATTACAGGTAACAGGCATATTCAATCCTTTCATTGAGTCCAAAGGGTTTCTGTGATTGAAGTTTCATCATCCAATAGTTTTCTCGTCATAGTGGATGTTTATTGTTATCTCTTCCTTCTATTTTGTCTATTTTTTCAAGAATCATAAATCTCAATTGTGATATGTTATGTTTTTGTTCCATGAAGTGAACGGCCACTGTTGATTTCATGTTTTTTGTTCTTATATTTGACTTATGTTCATTAATCCTCAAACGTATTTTTCTCTCAGTCTTGCCCACATAGACTTTACCACATGGGCATTTCAATAGGTATACAACATTAGATGTTTCACAGGTGGCTGTTACATGTAGTTTGAAGCTGTTGCCCTTCATGGGGTGATGTATGGTAGTTCCTAGAATAATGTTATTGCAGTTCTGGCAATTCAAACATGGTCTTGTTCCACTGTGTATTGAACTCTGTGGTGGTTTTCGTTTAAGGATTTCCCCCAAATTTTTGTGTCGAGTGTAAGCAAAAATTGGAGGTTGTGAAAATGATTGGTTAAAATCCGGCTCCATGGTTAATAGCAGCCAATGCATATGAATGATTTTTTTAAATATTCTGCTCGACGTTGAAAACTTAGATACCACCACTGTTCTGGTGTTTCCTTGTTTTTCCCTTTGTGTCAAAGCATTTTCACGAGTGGTTGATAGGCATTTGTTGATAGCTTTGTTCACTATCGGTGAAGGGGACCCCCTTTCTTTGAATCTTTCAGCCATCTCACTAATTCTTTGTTCTGCCCTTTCGGAGTCGGATACAATTTGTCTGATTCTCATCATCTGTGATGTTGGTAAATGAACCTTGAATGATGTTTGGTGATGGCTTAAATAGTGTAATAGGTTGTTTAAGTCCGTTTTTCCCGATAAATATCTGTTTGTAGGCTCATTTTGGTCTTGTGGATCAAAACATCTAGAAAGGTAATTTGTGTGTCAGCAGTTTCACTGGTGAATTGTAAATGTTCAGTAAAGGTGTCCCAGGATTCCATGACTCTGTCTGCCTCATCCTTAGTACCTTTCCACAGCATAAATATATCATCTATATATCTATAGTACATTAAGATGTGGTTTTTCCATTCGTGGTTTGACAAAATGTGATCCATTTAAAATCTTTCCATCACTAGGTTTGCATATGATGGCGCCATACAGTTTCCCATGGACGTTAAACTTAATTGGAGGAACCAGTCCCCCTTCCATTAGAAATAGCTCTGGTAGAACGAGAAGTGAACCAACTCCATTATGAATATTTGCATTGACATTTTCAAGTCAGAGTTGAGAAGTGCATGTTCTACTGCTTCTAGTCCCATGCTATGGGGGATAGAGGTGTATAGTGATTTTACATCAGCCGTACATAGTATAATGCTCTCCCCTTCTTTCCAACTGACATTTTGGAGTTTGTGAAGAAAATCCGTGGTATCTTTAATGTATGATACCATTCTTTTGACACTCGGTTGTATATATTTATCTACAAATTGGCCAACGGGTTCATGAATGCTCCCGCAAGTCGAAACAATTGGTCTGAAGGGTGGATCTGTGATACTCTTATGTATTTTTGGTACCATATATAGTACCGGCATCTTTGGATTCTCCTTCAAAAGGAATGTTCTTGTTTTCTCTTTTATGATGCCCATATCATATGCTCTATCAGTTATGGTTTTGAGCTCTTTCAAAAATTGTTTTGTTGGGTTGTTATCTAGTTTCATATAGGTGTTTGTGTCCATTATATGTTCTTTGACCCGACGTTCATAAAGATCAATGTTCAGTAAGACTAAAGCTCCACCTTTATCCGCTTTTTGAAACATTAAATTTGGATTGTTTGCTAGTTTCTTCAAGGTGGACCAATCCTTTTGGATTAGATTTTTTGTTACCTTCTTTTTTAAATTGATTTGTGCCACATCTTGTTTGACCAGATTTTCAAAGAGACCTAGCGTTTTGTGGCTAGTTGGTGCCATATAAGTGCTTTTGTTTCTTAACCCCTCGTAACTCATCTACACCTTCATTGGGTCTTTGATCTTGTACCACGTTATCAAAGAAATTTCTCAGTCGTAGTTTTCTCATGAGTTTAAAAACACTTATTTCTAATTCCAACCTGTTAGTATCTGTTGTTGGGACATATGATGTTCCTCTCTGTAATAATTTTAATTAATCAGATGTTAACTTGTGGTTTGATATATTCACAACTAAGTTTCTCTCTGAGTTTTTTTCTTGTCCCGTTTCGGTAGGGTGGTGCTTCTGGTGTTCGGATGTTCTTTTTCTTTGTCCTTTTCCCCTCCTGGGTCTTCTGTGCCTTCTGGGCCTCTCTCTAAAAAAGGTTGTCCTGAAGTAGATTGTTGAGGTGTCTCCTCCCGGGCTCTCTGTCCTGTTTCTGAAGTTCCTGGGGTTCTCTCTTGGAAAGTTCTGCGTGGTGGTCTCGCACTATTTTCACTGCCACTTTAACATTTGACTTCCTGGCCCAGACTCCGCAATGTCATTTTAGATGTCATCAGTGATGTCATCAGTGATGTTACGGACCATTTTATGAGTGATATAATATGTGAGGTCATAAGCTGAGGGCCTAAGTTATAGTTAGCTCAGGTAACTACAACTGCAGAATTTCTATGGGTTTGTGCGTGTAAAATCTGAACCTAACTATAATGTATCTTTAACCTTTGGTTTTTTATGTGAATTTTTAAGTTTTTTTTAATTCTATTTCCTAACTATAATGTTCCTGTACCCGTTGTTTTCCAGTGAATTTCTATTTTTTTAGACTTAATTCCTAACTATAACGTCCCAGTAACCTTTGTTTTTTCAGTGAATTTCACAGTTTTTTATACAAATTGTACTACAGTTTGACGCATAAGTTCAAAATAGTAATAATATTTTGTACGACTCTATAAATACATTTTAATGTCATATTTATTATTATTATCCATATTAAAAGCACAACATCACAATTTAAGGTCATTTAAGCCATGTAGTGTTTTTGTAAATGCTATAAAGCAAGTTTTTCAAAATCATTTTATGGATCAGCGGGTCTACCACAAGGGTTCTCCATGGTTACTAGTTCCTTTGATAAAACTGCAGTGGATCTGTGGATTCACCAAACCAATTAAAAAAATATATAAATATTATATACAGACCCCTCTAATTTTAACACTGACATCAGAGAAAACATATGCATACATTAATATTTGGAACCCCATTTGTTTGTCAAAACACACCTATTTGTCTTACCAGTTCAACAAATCCACAGTTCCGTCATGAAGGCACCACGGATCCGCCCGAGGTCAGAAACACACCCAAATCTCAACTTCTGATTGGATACAGTCAGTCCCCACCCATGCACATAGCAAACCACACCCTAAGTCAAACCTTTGGTTTACAGTTCTGTACAGAGAATTCAGGAATCTAGTGCTGCTCTGTGTCTTTTTTGCCTTTTCGGAAAACCACTTTTTCCTGCTGCAGCTTTGTCTTCTGAAGAACAAAGAAACATTTGTAGCAAAAAGTTATCAAGAGGGAAGGAGAAGAAGTATTCCCAGGGAACGTGATCCATGTCAAACACATGGAGATGATCCACCAAATAACTTACCATCGCAAGATGAGGGAGAAGGCAGAAAATGTAGAGTTATCATCAGGAGGACCATTGGCAGAACCATCAACCTCCCAGCAAATGATATCCATTCCTGTTTTTTCACAGAAGCTTTATGAGATGGAAACTCACTGTGGCAAATGTCGCTATTCGACCTTGCTTTTCTTGAGAGACTGAAGCCAGTTTCTTCCTCCAAGTTGCTTTCCATTACCCCTTTGATTACCGTAAACTACCTAAAGAAAAAATACTATATATTTTTTTAATTGTTACAAAAAAGCGTCGAAATAAAGCGGTTCTTGTTAGAACCACCTCATCTGGTCAAAGAGAGAGATAACTACATGTTTTATGTTTTTGTGCAAGTGTATGTTTATGTTTTTGTGAGTTTTTGTATGTCTATATGTATCACACACACTTTGCAAAAGTGAAATTAAAGTTGTACATGTTACTACTTTAATGTTCACCAAGGGGAATTATTCTATAAAGCATTAAAGAAGGTACTAGCAAATGTATTGCAATGTCATCTTCAATACTAAAATGGAAATGGATGTTAAGTGAGTGTATGAGTGTCTTAGTTGTAGTGTTAGTGGCTGTATGGATGTTTTGATGCTCATTTAAGTTTCTCCATGGGTATGTGAGTAGATGAATACATCTATCAGTGTGTGTGTAGGTGGCTGTGTGGATGTGTGAATGAGTGTGTGAATGTGTATATGGATGTATACGTCTATGTGATTAGGTGTGTTCACGTGTACATGGGTGTGCAAGTGCCTGTATGGGAGTGTGAGTGTAAGTAGCTGTGTAATTGTGTCACTATTTGTGTGAGTGAAAGTATGAGTGTGTTAACAGGAATGTAAATGTATGTGTGTGTGTTTGTAAGTGGGTATGTCACTGTGTATGACTGAGTGTGCCACTTGTTGTGTTTGAGAGACTGAAGCCAGTTTCTTCCTCCAAGTTGCTTTCCATTACCCCTTTGATTACCGTAAACTACCTAATGAAAAAATACTATATATTTTTTTAGTTGTTACAAAAAAGCGACAAAATAAAGCGGTTCTTGTTAGAACCACCTCATCTGGTCAAAGAGAGAGATAACTACATGTTTTATGTTTTTGTGCAAGTGTATGTTTATGTTTTTGTATGTCTATATGTATCACACACACTTTGCAAAAGTGAAATTAAAGATGTACATGTTACTACTTTAATGTTCACCAAGGGGAATTATTCTATAAAGCATTAAAGAAGGTACTAGCAAATGTATTGCAATGACATCTTCAATACTAAAATGGAAATGGATGGTAAGTGAGTGTATGAGTGTCTTAGTTGTAGTGTTAGTGGCTGTATGGATGTTTTAATGCTCATTTAAGTTTCTCCATGGGTATGTGAGTAGATGAATACATCTATCAGTGTGTGTGTAGGTGGCTGTGTGGATGTGTGAATGAGTGTGTGAATGTGTATATGGATGTATACGTCTATGTGATTAGGTGTGTTCATGTGTACATGGGTGTGCAAGTGCCTGTATGGGAGTGTGAGTGTAAGTAGCTGTGTAATTGTGTCACTATTTGTGTGAGTGAAAGTATGAGTGTGTTAACAGGAATGTAAATGTATGTGTGTGTTTGTAAGTGGGTATGTCACTGTGTATGACTGAGTGTGCCACTTGTTGTGTGGGTGCGTGAGTGGCTGTCTAATGCACTCTATGGGAGTGTAAAAGGGTGCGTGAGTGCCTGTGTGGGTGTGTGAGCACATGTGGTAGCGATATTCATGGTGTGTTTGAATGTGTAAGTATGTGAATGGATGTGTCAGTGGGTGTGTTAGTGTGTAAATGGGTTTGTTAATGGGTGTGTGTGTCAACAGATTTACATTTGTGTGTGTGAGTGTGTCAATGGGTATGTGGTTGTCTTTGTGTGTCTATGAATGGGTAAGTCAGTGCCTCTGAGTGTTTGTGTGAGCCGCTGTATGCGTCTGTGAGTGGGTATGTGAGTGGTTTTGTGGTGGTGCATGGGTGTGTGAGTGTGTGAATGAGTGTATGAGTAGGTGTGTGAGTGTCAATGGGTGTGTGTGTGTGTGTATGTATCAAAGCAGTGGTGTAACAAAACCCCCTGCATTCCCCCAGTGCGTGGGGCTCCTGAGCTCCAGGCTGCACCTCAGCACAGTACCCTGGCCTAAGAGCCCCTGAGTGAGTCTGGAGGGGGCCCCTCTATATACTTTGCAGGGGGGGCCTCAAGTTTCGTTATGCAACTTTATGAAAGTGTCTGTGTGGGTGTATAAGTGGGTGGGAGAGTGGCTGTATGGGTATGTCAGTTCATCCATGAGTATGTGTATGGTCTATTGGTCTATGTGAATGAGTGTGTCAGCATGTAAGAAGTGAGTGTCTATGTAAAAGTGTGAGTGGGTGTATGGCTGGCTATATGGTAGTGTAAGTGGGTGTCTGAATGTGTAATTGGGTATATGTGTTTTTTAATTAAAGTCTTGAACACCCTCACAATATAAATTAATACAACAACACTGTAAGAACTGATTTGTAAACCATATTAGTCAAATAGATAGTGCCATTGATGTGTATAAAAAAAGAAGAAAAAAAACATTCATTAGTATTCAAATTTATAAACAACACCCTAGCCCATCATTGTTAGGTCGAGATTGAAAACCAAATGAGCCTAGTCAATTCAACCATAACAGCCCTGAAGGAATCCCTGTCGGCATTACAGCTAGAGGATGCTTGGCTCACCCCCGCAACGTACTCCGGATTTAAAAGCAGTCAATAACGCCATTAAGCGGACCTCTTTATTAACTGATGAAACGACCTTTGCAAAAAAAAACCATCATGCCTGGGCCGTGATACAGGCCTACCAGAGGCTGAAGCCGAAACAATACCTGTTGGAACAATTCTCCCACCAGAAAAAGTATTATCTGACTTTGCTACGAATGGGATCTTTCCCCTCAAAGGATTTGACCCCAAAATGGAAACAAACATGGCCTTCTAAGGAATGCCGCCTCTGTGGTCAAGGGGAAGAGCCACTACTACATTTTCTATGTACTTGCACTTTCTTATTGGAAACCTGAAAATCCATCCTTTGGGAGGCTCTAAGGAAGGAATAAATAAGAACATGTAGAGCAGCGTTCATTAAGTGTCTTGGAGGGTCGTGGATTCCCCTGTCCTGCAGAGCCATAATACTTTGGAAAATCGCTGCAAAAGAACTGGCAAAGAGTGACGCTATCCTAGTAGCCAATTAATTAGCTCATATTTCCCAAATGCACTGTTATACTTGTCATTATTTTAAAATAATAAGCTTCCCCTTATTGTGATGTTGACCTCAAGTCCTTTTTACGTTTTTAAAATGTATACTCAAAAGCATTGCGTTTTATGATGGTTATCCATCGTTTTAGGATTTTTAATGAATCAAATAAAAGTATATTTTGACTTTAACTTTGACTATAAAAACAACTTAGAATTTAAAGTAATATATAACTTTATATTAGCAACAAATCACTACACATTTCCCTTGTTTTAAAGCTATGTTACAATAAGAATAGGCATTTCATTTTTTTTTTTTTACTGTTCTAAGCTTTTATTCTTGTACAAGACAAATGATGTACTGTATAAAGAATCATCAAATCAACAGTGGGGAAAAAACTATTATATAGACTGTATAAAAAACAAAAGCATACAGTATGTCAGTGCAAATAAGCAACACTGCACATTGCACTCATTATAATTTTTTAAACAATAATTTTACCTATACTTGCTCTACTAATCCAAAACAACATATGCTGAAAATGAGAATGTCATATATGATGCTCACCAGCATAGGCAAAACCTTATAAAGACATCACTGTCTTTTGGCCGAATGATGTCATAAATCCTGATAATCCATCTACAATTACAACACTATTCCACGTTTACAATTGTAATCCTACTTAGAACTTTAGTTCCAGAAATAAAACATAGGCATTTGATAACTTCCAAAGCAATCTTTGCTTGGATTTAAGGTTCCTATCATTACCATCTGTCCACCCACTTCTAATTTTTAGATAGACAATGTAATGATTAGATTTAATACTTACTACTTCACGAAACATGATAGTGATAGTACTAAATGTTTTATCAAAAATATATATTTGTCCTGCTTTAAAGTTAGTAATATCAGTTTCTAATTTAGTTCCATCTACTCTGCATCATTGTAGCATTAAAATAACACACATGCCGCTTCTTGCTACACATAAGGTTAACCCAAGATCTGTTTGAAAATTTGGGCATACATTGTTATGTGTAGCTTGTCTCACCAATCTGTCAAAAGTCACACTTTTTGTAATCTGGTAATGTTAAATAAATAAAATTCTCCAAATTTATTTTTGTAGTTGATCTGTATGAGCAATCTTCACATACATGATTCCATGAGTAACTGAGTCCAAATAACTCATCAATAGGTATTTCCTCCTCTTCTGAATCAGAAAACATCACCACGAAAAACTCCTGTGCATCCTCTTGAGTGTTTGGAGTAAACTGTAAAGATTCCCTTTATACCGATTAGGGCTCAAATGTGTGATGAACAATGTATTTTAGTTCTGTCACTATATAGAAGTTTCAACAAAACGCACAATGCAGAACACAATGTCTTCTGTTGTTTCTGTTCAATTGCATCTACAACACGAGGTAATGTGAACATTACTTTTAGCACAACATTGGCATAGCAGTTGACAATAGAAGGGCTTGACAACTGGTAACCAACAATATCTCCCTCATTTTCAATATTTTATTTCTTAACAACTTCCTTTTTCTCTTTCATTTCCTTATTTGCAACATAACGATACTGTTTTCATAAACTGGATACTGCATAAATGAGGAGCTCTTAATTGCTTATATTCTTTTACACAGCTTGAATCTGCATTTACACTGCTGTCATCAAATGCAACTAGATACAAACCAGACAATGTCCTAACTCGAGACAAGGCTACACATGACATACCTCCCTTAAACACTGTACTGCAAATATAAATACATTCTGCATCAACATTTAAACCTAGTGATTTATGAATGGTAAAAGCATATGCTAGAGAAACGGGCCACTGTTTCTGTCGAACATCTTTCTCTTTCACAAGCAAAAAACATGCGGTAGTTTATCCAATTTGCTTTGCATTGTCAAGCTGATCAAATTTAATAACACAGTATTCCACCTCATTTCTATTAGGAAAATTAATACAATCAACAACTTTACCCACAGCGCCATAAACGAAACTTTCTTCAACATTTACATTTTGGCGCAAAATCTCACAACAATTTTTCCCATGCACTTAAACATTTCTCCAGTTCTGCAGTTCACGAAAGAGATTTCTCTAATTAATCCTGTTTTCCTTGTAACTTTTAATTTAGCAATACAGTGACACCTTGGTATTCATTTTAATCTATTTCCTTCAGTTGCATAATTTCTTCTTTCTCCAATTCCAACAATTCATTGTTGAAAGATGTACACTCCTCAGGAGTGGGCATTTGACACACAATATTCATACCTTCTTGTATAAACCTGAACATTAATTCTACTACTGTCTTCATTGTTCAAGAAGGTTTTTTAACCTTATTGAACAATGCTGTTCCTCTTTTAAAGGAACACCTACTCGAATATACTTCAGAATAGCTCCATATTCAATGTCCGATGCTTGTCGCATATTCCAAATTAATTATTTGTATTCCAAATGTAACCAAATTCTCGAATTTCCACTGCTTCCCAAAGAATTCCTAGTTTAATCTTTGAGCAGTGTTTTGAACACAGGCTGACCCATCACACATGTAAGCTGCAGTAGATCTCCAAAAACAATCAAATCTTTTCCTCTAAACAGGACATCATAATCCATGCTCAAAACATCTTGCTTTCTCAAAAGCACAAAGGCAAGCATTACATTTGAGACCATGCTCACCTTATTGATGATTAAAAGTGTTTACTTTTTTAACACACTTGACACTTCATGAAAAGCTGCACAGGATAACGTTTGGTATTCTAGTTTGTTTTCATGTTCCACAGGTAGTATCAGAAGATGATTAAGATAATGCCTTTGATATTGTGAGCAACGAGTCCAGTAGGTACTGTAACTACACATGAAAAATTACAGTCTGTAGTCTGCTTTAGAAAAGCAGTATGAATTTGTATAAAGAAACGATTACCAGTACCAGCTTGACTGCTACCACACAACAGTATAGGTTTAAATGTTGAACATGCACACTTTTTCTTGTCATGAAATAATCCATGTTCAATGGTAGCTCTCAATTCCATATGTATGTCCATTTGCTCATCATTTAGTTATCCATACTAAATCTGCCAAATCAACTGTTTCCTGTCTTGCTTGCTCCATTGTAGTTTCCACCGTATTAATTGCAATAGCAGCCTCATTTTGAATGATTGGTTGTCCAAGTGGGTCTTGACTTTGTGGACCTGAACTTTGCTGCTTTGTGAACTCTCCTTAGCTACTTTAGCAGCAATTATATTTCCTATTGAATTTCATCCCTCAACATTTGAATGTAGTTAGGAAATACTGAGGACTACTGAGGAAATACTGTAGTGTAGTTCCTATATCCCTAATAGGCTCCGCGTATTGGAATAACATACACTATAGATTTGACATAGGACTGAGGTCAGTATGTCGCTATTGAGTATATTAACCTTAATTGTGTGTGTGCCAGCTAACTCAGAGGTCTCTAGAAACTTTCTTGAATTAACAAGAAGGGATTAGTCTCTGACAACCGCATAAACATGACAACTTTGTGTCCCTTAGAGTCGGAACAATATGTTCTGAGTTGTGAAAACAATAGATAACTATTTCGCTCTGTCAATTGTGCATACTTTATTTCTACAGAGTTGCACAGAAATAGAGAAATGGGCGTTTCAATAAAAAGGGGTTTATTGAACAGTCTTATTTCTCATGCAAGAATATGAACTGCTAGTAGGGTGCTGCTTTAGCATAGGTTTAGTTTTGCCAATATTTGCCAAAGGTTTCTCTAGGTTCTAATCAGCTCCATACCTTAGAATAAGAGAGGTTGGTATCTCTTTCCCGCGTCTCGATTTTCCAACACCCCGCAAGGGGAGTCAGAAACACTGGAGCTGGATTCTCGGCAGGAGGATGACAGCGTCTAGTCAGTGCGTCCATTGGGGAGTTGGCTTCCTTTGGTACTTGCTGTGGCAAGCTGCATCGTGTAATTAGGTAGTCGAACTGCACCGAACCACACCGTGCTTTGCCATAGCAAGTGAAGGTATATTTATACCTTTAAGGTGTTTAGGAATGCCGGTATTGATGTAAAGGTCGGGCATATGAACGTCATGAATGAACCCCTGAGGAATAGATGTTCATGAATAATAAATGAGTTCTTGGAGAAATCAATATCCAAGCAAGGGGAAATCCCTAACGGCTTAAGAATCTGGTTTTCCAAGAACTCATTGTGACGTAGATGAATGGATGGAAGTACGAGAGCCTGTGTTTGGGTAGCATGGTCTATGCCTAAATAAGGACTGGATTTCTATGCCTATGTAAGGGCAATGTGAATTATACTATATAAGGGCATGAATCGGGAAATTCATACAGAATCTAAATCAATACACAACAATACTGAGCACTCAATGCTATCTTTTGCAGTATTGAAAGAATGTTCATAGCAGTCAACCACTCCTAGTATTTCTGCTTTAGAATGTCAAGGTTTAAACAGCTGCAAAAGTACAAAAGTAGCAGTTTGGCAACTCATTTTTTTATGGTTAATTAACCTTTCCTTGCTATGTCACACCAAACACCAACTGCAACCAAGTTCTGCAAATTCTCCTTCATTACCATTTTCTGTGATATTGTTTCTATAGGTATAGTACTGGAGTACTTCATATAGACAGACATTTTCTAGATGCACACTCACTTTTGCATAGAAAGTATCCAACATGTTTGTTTTCACAATGTCTGTACTATCTGGGTCAAACTCTGCAAGATATAACATTTCTGGAAAAGATTGCAAAACTAGGTTTTAAGTACTTGATGCTAGGGCTCAACTCACCCAAACAGTTCCTTTTGACTTAGAATATAAACTAGTAGAACTCAACCGATCACAGCATTCATAGTATCCAATTGCCCTGTGTGGTGAAAGCATTGTCAAACTGAAGTTGTACCATTTTGTTTGTTAGAGACTTTTCAATAGAAATCACTTCCCACACATCCTTCATCTCAATCTTCTCAGATTTCGTTATGTATGAAGTAACATAATGGATAACAGCTATAAAGCACAAATTGAATATCTATATTGGCATTCCACAATTTCAAAATCACAGGATTATAGTCATTAACGTATTTTGAAGCCTCTGTTTTCCTGAGGTTGTATGTGTTTTTGTGTGACGTATGAGTGTGAGAAAATGGGGTTCTGTTGCAGAAGCCCCCACTTTTTGCCAGGGTTTTGATGCAACTTTGACTATAGAGTTGCTGCGGTCCAGGTCCCAGTACCAGTGTTCTTTCTCTTAAAACATGTCCACAATTGGTACTTATGCCCCCCTGAAAGTCCCTAGTAAGTGATAGCCTAGGTGCCAAGGGCCTCACTAGGACCATGCAACGCCCCCTGCAGCTGGCATGTCCAAGTGAGGTAAAAAAAATGACCAAGTCAACATGCACACTGCCTGTGTGCCATGTCAACTAGCTCTGCCAAAGATATAAGTAAGTCACCCCTCTAGCAAGTCTATGGCAGGGTGTACTATTTCCCAGGTGTAGGTATATCTGCATGAGCAGATATGCCCCTACAGTATTAGGGTATATTCCCTAATATTGTAAGTGCCAGGGAAGCCATAGAGATTGCATGGGCTAGGTGCTTGACAACTTGAGTTCCACATGACTATGGTGGCTTCACTGAGCCCAGGAGTGTTTGGTACCAAACAGCTCCTTGTAGTAAATCCACCATGATATCAGTGTGCGATTTATTAAAACATGTGCTCCGAAGCCACCGCAGAGGCGCCCCCTAGAAACCAACTGACTATGGTATAGGCACGGACTGTCTTTAGGCAGCCTGCCACACAAACATGTTTTGGACCCCTGGGTAGAGAACCACTGCTCGCTGGGACCAGAAACAATACACATCCTGGGCAGAGGTGTCATGCTCCCTCCCCCATGATGGGCTGGTACTTGAAGAGGGAAGCTTCAAAAGTCTGCCGTCTTTGTAATGAGACCCCCAGCCTCTTCTGCTATCAGCAGACAGCAGCCCCTGGTTTACACTCCCACTTTGGTTGGGAAAACTGGCTGGAAACATTCAAAAGAATAGGAGGTGTGCCCACTTATGCCAACCCAACCCCTAAGGTGAAAGGGATGAGTTGAAGCCCAACCAGCTGCTGCCATTTTGAACATAGGGAGACCCCTCCAATCAGGGCTAGGTCTATGCCCCCAACCACAGGATGGTGGCATAATAGAGAGTATAGTCACCCCAGGTGAGGTGCCCATTGGCCCTACCTGCTACTCCCCTAAAATGATTCCCAAATGTTGTATTTAGATGATCCCCCAGACCTAGAACTCAGACCTGTGAAGACTTAAGAATAAAAAAGACACACCTTAGAAAAAAGAAGACAACAACTGCCTTGGCCTCAGTCTTACTGGCCTGTCTCCTGCTTCGATGATCCTGCGACCTGTCTTGCAACAGCTTCCTCTGAAACCCCTGGGAGGACTGTTGCCTCCAACAAAGACTCCAATCTCCCATGGATAGCGGACCTGTCCAGAAGAAACGAACTCCAAAGGCTCTGGACCCAGTTGAATGTGCGTACCATTTCCACTCTGCACCCGACGCCCTGTGCAGTGAAGTCTCCCTAACAATCCGACCTCATGCCCAGAATTGGCTGACCTCCACGATGGCGCCTGCAGTGTGATTCCAGAGGTTCCGCCCGACTGCGCCCAGCTCCGGTAAGAAGACTCCTACGTGGAAAGGCACCCCTGCTCGTGAAGCCCCTGGGCCTTGATGAGATGAACCAATGGTGCCCCTCCTGCCCCCTAGACCCCAACTTACCACTGACGTTGTTGGTCTTCCTCTAGCAACTTCCAGTGGCAAGCTTGCAGCCTCTTTACCATTAGGGAGATCCTAATTGAAAAAAGCATTGGGCACCCAACATCGATTTTGCACTCTGCACCTGGACGCCCCTGTGCCGCTGGTGGTGTATGTTTGATACTGCTTTGTGGCCCACCCTGTTCTAAAACCCAAGGCTTGGCCCCTGCAACCGATTTACTTACCTGCAAGCAGTGTGTCTCCAAGCACCCCCTGTTCCAATCTGAAAGCATTGGGTCAAACTCAGATGTTGACCTCTGCACTCACCCCTGGCCCTTGATGACTTTTGGCTCTGAAGACTGGGATTATATGTTAAATTCATACCTGTTTAACCACAATATTGTATTCCCCATCGGAAAACATTGGACTGTTTGAAAAAGTTTCTAAGTGTAGATTTTTCAAAGTGAAAAGTATCTTTAATTAAACATTTACTTACCTGATTACAAAGACCTGGGTCTTAAAATAAAGTACAAACAAAGTACAATTGTATAAAATTTATCTGAATCTCCTTCGTGAGGCGTGTGTCCATTAAAGATCACTGTTGTGCAATAAATGTCTTACACTCCTCTGTGTTAGTCCTAAGGATGATCGCCCACATTACCACTGATAGAGCACTTTGGTTTTTACATTGAGCCCTGTACAATTTTGGGGAACCCCTGGACTCTGTGCACAGTATTACCACCTAGTGGTAGTATCACATACAGAGCCAGCTTCCTACTTTGGTGGTGCAGCGGCGGGGTACAAGACTTTGACATTTGGTGCACCACTTGATTGATAATTGATTTCACTGAAGAAATCCCAAAACTGTCTTTAGAATAGAATTGTTTAAAATTTCGGATTTTTTCCCAAATTGTCAAAAAATTGTTTTAGGGCCTTGGTTAAGTCACACACTGTTTTAGAAACTTAAAAGACTTTAAAGTAGTTAGGCCTTGGAAATACTTTGAGTTCTTTTAAATCTCTAATAAGACCCCACTTATACTATGGCTGATACTGCAGGAACTAGCTAGGAGCTCAGCCTGGGTTCCTATGTACATCGTAAAGTTTCTCAACCTAAAGATTTGTGCAAAGCATGGGAAATTGCCATGGGTCCTAAACCTAATAAAGCCCATCTCCAGCAGTTACTGGCAGAGAATGGCAAAGCCCTGGCAAACAAAACTTCCCCCACTGGGGAAGGAGTAGAATAAGATAAAGAAGCAGATGGGAAAGAAGTTGACTCTGCCACTACCCACACAGATAGCAACACTTCTGGTAGTAGTGACCCCAGTAGTGTCCCCGATGAAGCAGGCACTGAAGTTGCAGATCTTCAGAAACTGGCAAAGAGGATAGCTCTAGAAGCTAAACTCCTAGTATAGAAAAAGAAAGAGCTGAGATGAGCCTAGGACCCATCTCTGGTGGCAGCAAAATAATAAATAGGGAGGCAGATTCTGCAGACTCCAAAATCCCCAAAAGGATTTGTCCCTAAATATTTTGAGGGTGATTATATCACTAAGTGTTCATTGCTTTTGAGAAAGCCTGTCTTGGTAGTCAAGTTCACAGGAAGCAGTAGAGTGCTATCATGTGGGAAATGTTCTCAGGTCAGTGCAGGGATAGGCTCCTGAGACTTAATGAGAAATACGCTGCATCCTATGACCTCATGAAGGGTACCCTAATTGAGTGCTTTGGATTCAGCACTGAGGAGTATAGGATCAGATTCAAGGAGGCCAAGAAAACCCAAGGCCAATCCTGGGTAGATTTTGTAGATTACTCAGTAAAAACACTAGGAAGTTGGTTAAATGGTAACAATATACATGATTATGATGGGCTTTATAATTAGATAATGAAAGAACATCTGTTATGTAGTTGTGTGCAAGAAAAGTTGTATCAGTACGTTGTAGTCCTCGGGCCAGTCTCTCCCCAAGAGTTGGGTAGGAAGGCTGATCATTGGGTCAGAACCAGAGTGCACAAAACTAGATAAGGTGGGGGTTGCAAAAAGACTGAGGCCAAAAAGCCCCCTCCTGAAAAGGCAGTAGGGCACTCAGAAAAAAATATAAAAGTAAGGAGTCCCATATAGGCCTCTTCAAATCCTGTCTAGGATGGTTGGCCCAGAGACCCCTCACAATAGGGCATGGTGTCACAACTGCCAAAAGACAGGACACCATACCAAGGACCCTAGCTGTCCTGAAACCTAAACCCCTAGTGAAACTCCAGGGGTTGCCAATGTGGCCTTTGAGGGTGTCTCCTCATATGAGGAAGTCCCCCTAGCCTCCAACTAGAAAGTGGGCCCAAAGGTGAGGTAGGAATTCCAGAAGGGAGTAGACACCTCCACCACCTATTGGTTTATGGAATCCCAACCAGTGCCCTGAGAGATACCTGTGCCAGTCAGACAGTTGTGCATGACAGACTTGTTCTCTCAAACCAGTACATCCCAGGAGAGACAAAATGAGTAAGTGCCATCTCTGGGGGAGTCATCGTTAAGCCCAGAACTGTAGCGCTCGTAGAAATAGATGGGTCCCTTGTTTGGAGAAAGGTGGCAGTCAGTAAAGACCTCTCCCTTGGCTGTCTCCTTGTAAATGACCACCCAGAGCCAAATTAAGGTGCAGTTCCAGTGCCAGGCCTCACCCAAGGATTCTGGGGTATTTAACCTGCAGCTAGTACAGATAGGCTCCAAAATATAAAGCGAAAGAAGAATAAGTGTATGAAAGGTGGAAAAGTGTTAGCCACAGTTACAATGAGATTCTACACCAGTAGGGGAGAACACCAATGTTGGCACTAGTAAAGCCATGCCTTACCCACAAAAACACCTGACTAGTCAGACAACTGTCCAACCTGAGTTGGTGGCACCTCAGCTGACAAAAAAGAGAGTGGAAGTAGGGTGCTCACTCCCAGAAGAAGTGACCCCCACCCAAACATAGCAGACAGGCAACCTGAACCCAAAGAAGCCTGTAAATTAGCCCTTTCACCTACCAGTGAAGAGCTAAAGAAGTGGCTCTAGGCACTGACAGCTGTCAGTGGCCTCTGCTGGGTGTTAACATTTATGGCTGTATTGTTCTTGGCATGGTGGTCTGACCCCATGCCAAATAGCAAGCTAAGCCATATGACCCTGTTGGTCACGGTGGAGTTATTCAAGCTGTGGATAACCTTTTTAGGTAAGCTAGGTGTTACCCTGGCTAAGATAGAATTTGCAGAGGTGGACACCTCTGATCCCAAACTAAAAGATTGGGTGAAAACACAAAAAAGTTAGGAAAAGAGCATTGGAAGTTAGGTCCTGAAACCGTTAAGGTAGGCCCACTCATCAAAGGGACTGACCTGGATAGAAGGATGTAAGGCAGAACCCAGCAATTTTCCGTACATGTCCTTGCCTGACAGACTTAGTAGGCTCTCCCAGAGGGTGGCTGAGCTTTCTGGCCTGTTGTCTGAGGGGGGGGGGGACTTCTGTGAGTAAATGGGGTTCTGTTGCAATACCCCCACACGTTTTGCCTGGATTTTGATGCAACTTTGATTATAGAGGCCTAGGTCCCTGCTGTCAAGGTTCCCAGTACCAGTGTTCTTTCCCTAAAAAACTGGTCCACAATTGGCACTCCTGCCCCCCAGTAAGTTCCTAGTAAGAGGTACCCTAGGTAGCTAGGGCCTGGAGGCCGAAAAGGGTCCCATGGGACCCCCTCACTAAGACCATGCAACTGCCCCTGCAGCTGGCATGCCCATGTGAGGTGAAAAAATGACCAAGTCGACACGGCCATGCCAGCTAGCACTGCCTAGGATATAGGTAAGTCACCCCTCTAGCAGGTCTTACCAGCCCAAAGGCAGGGTTCACTGTATCCAAGTGTGCACATATCTACATGAGCAGATATGCCCCTACAGTATTAGGGTTTAGTCCCAAATATTATTATTGCAGGGAAGCCATAGAGAGTACATGGGTTGGGAACTTGACAACTCGAGTTCCACAGCACCATGATGGCTTATCTGAACCCAGGAGTGCTTGGTACCAAACAGCTCCTTACAATAAATCCCTGATGCCAGTGTGAAATTCATTAAAATATGTACTCAGAGGGTACCTCAAAGGTGCCCCCTGAAAGCCCATGGACCCTGGTGTGGGCACTGACTGGCTTTAGGAAGCCTACCACACACAGACATGTTACTGGACCCCTGGGTAGAGAGCCCCTGCTCTCTGGGACCGGAGACAATGCACATCCTGTGCAGAGGTGTCATGCTCCCCCCCAGGATGGGCCGGTGCTCGAAGACAAGAGCTTCAAAGGCCTTCCGCCTTTGTAATGTGAACCCCAGCCTCTGCTGCTAGCAGCCGATAGCAGCCTCTGGTTTACCCCCACGTTGGGAGGGAAAACCGGCAGAAAAAATGTAAAAGAATAGGAGGTGTGCCCACCTCTGCCAACCCAACCTCTAAGGTGGGGGAGGTGAGCTGAAGCACAGTCCACGTCATCTTGAAGACGGGGAGACTCCTCAAATCAGGACTAGGTTTATGCCCCCTCCCACAGGAGGGTGGCATAATAGAGGGCGTAGTCACCCCAGGTGAGGTGCACATTGACTATACCTGCTACTCCTTTAAAACACCTCATACATGTAGTATTTAGGTGACTCCCAGACCTAGAACTCAGATGTGTGAGGACATAAGAAGAAAGAAGACACCCTGCAGAAGCCAGAAGACGACAACTGCCTTGGCCCCAGCCCTACCAGCCTGTCTCCTGCTTCAACAATCTGTGACCTGTCTTGCAACAGTGACCTTTGAAAACCCTATGAGGACTGTTGCCATCAACAAAGACTCCAATCTCCCGTGGACCTGTCCAGAAGAAACCAACTTCAAAGTTTCTGGATCCAGGTGGATTCACGTCCCCTGTCCACTCTGCATCCAACACCTAAGGCCCAAGTCTGAGTGGCTCACCTGTGCAGTGAAGTCTCCTCAGCAATCCTGACATTGTGTCCAGCACTGGCTGACCGCTCTTGACCTCCACGACAGCGATGCAGTAAGAACGATGGATTTAACCCAGATCTGTTGCCTGGGGGTGAATGTTTTGATTTCTTCTGCATTCCATCCATCATTTGTGTGTCTTGTACTTTTTTGCCCTAAGTGTGCTGGGTATGCCCAGACATGAGTACTGGGCTCACTGTGCCACTGGATTTAAGCTAGCCTGGCTGATGAGGTGTGAAACCCTGAAACCGGTTCTCGGATGCTTGTTCCTGGTTCAGGGAGGGCCTGGCTTGGCAGTTCTGTCTAGACTGTTTCCATGAGGCACAGGGTCAAGACTGATTTACATACGGCTGGGTTTAAACTGGTGTGGCATGGTGAGCAAAACAATGATGGATTTAACCCAGATCTCTTGATTTGGGGTGAATGTTTTGATTTGTTCTGCATTCCATCCATCATTTGTGTGTCTTTTATTTTCTAGCCTTAAGTGTGCCGGGTATGCCCAGACATGGGTCCCGGGCTCACTGTGCCACTGCATTCAAGCTAGCCTGGCTGATGAGGGGTGAAACCCCGAAACGAGTCCTAAAAATGCTTGTTTCTGGTCCATGGAGGACCTGGCTTGGCATTTCGGTCTGGACTGTTCCCATGAGGCACAGGGTCAAGACTGATTTGCATGAGGCTGTGTCTGAACTTGGGTGGCATGGTGAGCAAAAGATCAAGGGATTTAACCCAGATCTTGTGACTGGGGGTGAATGTTTTGATTTGTTCTGCATTCCGGCCATCATTTGTGTGTCTTTTGCTTTCTCGCCCTACATGCGCCTGGTATGCCCAGATTTGGGTCCAGGGCTCACTGTGCCACTGGACTCAAGCTAGTCTGGCTGATGAGGGGTGAAACCCGAAAACCAGTCCTAGTATGCTTGTTTCTAGTCCAGAGAGGACCTGGCTTGGCAGTTCGGTCTGGACTGTTCCCATGAGGCACATGGTCAAGACTGATTTGCATATGGCTGGGTCGAAACTGGGCTGGCATGTTGAGCAAAAGAACAATGGATTTAACCCATATCTCTTGACTGAGAGTGAATGTTTTGATTTGTTCTGCATTCGGTAAATACCAAATCCTGGTATTGGATGGATAGCTTTAAGGTTGTCCTCAGACACGATAGTGATCACAACGCCCTGATCTTAGAAATGGATTCGCCTTACACTGGGAATGCCTATATGGGCCACTCGTTGAGTACTCCAGGGCCCATACTAACTAGCTGTAGGAGGAGAGTAATCTCAAGTTATTTGCACTCTACCAATTAATTATACCATATTTGGAGGCTGCATCCCAACTGAGTGAGTCTGGAGTCTTTACTCCACCACTCAGTGAAATCGCAGAAAATCATGAAGGTCTAGTGGTAGCTCTGGCAAATAGTTGTACTCATGTTGCTCAAGTAAAGGAAGGTAGTACACCTAGGCATCGTTGGTATAATGGCAAATGTCAGAAGGCCAAGTCATCCCTGCTCACAGCAATTAAACAAAATGATAAGCTGGCAATAAAGGAGAACATGTTATTATATAAACACACAATCATGCAAGCAAAAAAAGAGTGGGAAGGAGAAAAGTGGGAGAGTCTTAGAGATGCCCTAAAAAGGAAGGATCTAAGGACCTTTTGGAAATTAATAAGTACAGATTCCGAAGAGGACAAACAGGCATTCTAACCAAATTTGGGCGCAGAAGTCTGGAGGGCCCATTTCCAGTCACTTTACAGTAGGGCAGAGGGTACTTTTGAGCAAGCCGAAATCCATGCTCCGCTCCCACATCCATCCAGTCCGGATACTCCTGCAATTTCTCTCAAAGAGGTAACGGCTGCAATTGCTCGAGTATCACCTGCAAAGGCTCCAGGCCTAGATAGAATCCCTTAAGACCTTTATTGCACAGAATCCAGTGTTTGGGCTCCGTTTGGAGCATTTTTAATGCTATTCTCCAGGTAATGGAGATTCCCACAACTTGGCTAGGGGTGGAATTCATTCCTATCTTCAAGAAGGGCTCCCCTCTCCTTCCTGCGAACTATCCGCCCATTAGTCTCATCGATGTTGCTCAAAAATGTTTGCCCAAGTGATTCTGGACCGATGCAAAACTGGATGGAGGAGTTGTCTATTCTTAGCCCTTACCAGGCCAGTTTTTGAACAGAAAACGTCCACAATTGATCAAGCATTCAGGTTGCAATTAGGCACTGGAAAACAGTGATCTTGGAGGGTGGCAGTCTTTATATGATCTTTGTGGACCTAAAATTAGCCTTTGATCTAGTCCCTAGGGGAATACTATGGGTCATCTTATCTGACCTGGGGGCGCCTCCATATCTATGCGAGATCTTGAAAAGATTGCATGTGAATAACTATGCTCAAATCAGATATGGGAAGAATGGTGACCTCACTGACCATATACTTATAAAGAGAGGAATGAGACAGGGGTGTGTCCTGGCCCCATCCCTCTTTTGCATTTTTATTAATGGCCTAGTGGCAGCCTTGACAGTGGAAGGGGATATAGATGATCCAAAGTTAGCGGGACGCAATTTACCTGCCCTGATGTTTGCTGACGATACCCTCCTACTGTCGAAATCACCGATGGGCATCCAAAGGGCTTTGCATATTTTTTATTCATTTTGCAAAAATAGAGGGTTGGAAATTAACACCCAGAAAACAAAATACATGGTGTTTAATGCAGGGCACTCAAAAAGACCCAATCCACATATAGCTGGGGATTTCTTAGAAAAAGTACCTGTATGCGAATACTTGGGATTATTCCTCAATGAGAAAATGGAGTGGGGTGACCAAATTAAGAAGGCTTGTCTTAAACTGACTCAAACGTCTGGGGGTCTTGCAAAACAGCAAAGGAAGTGTGCAAACAAGATTCTGGGGCCGGTCCTGTAAACATACCGGGTGCAAGACAGAGGGGCCACCCTGTACGGAGCAGAGCTGTGGGGTCACAGGCATTCCAAACAGCTGGCAAGGATTGAAAATGTATTTCTTAGACAGCTGTTGGGGCTTCCCAGTAGGACCCCTCTAACTCCTCTCAGAATGGATCTGGATGTTAGCCTTGTTGCACTGGAAGTTGCATTAAGACCTTTACTGGCGCCACATTTGGTGCACTCCAGAATTATTTATGTATAGGGAGGAATTGAAGGAGGTAGCCAATCTTAGGGGAGCAAGTAAAATTCCCTGGCTCCCATATATTAAGAATTCCTTCTTATCCATTGGAATGGGTGACTTATGAGACAGTCCAGAAGAGAGTTCTTTGGCAACTCCAAGAAAAGTATTGATAAAAAAGTTCAAGGGATACCACCTCAACCAACTACAGAGTAGCCCCAGGGCAGGCACACTTACATCATCCTTCCTAGAGGTTAAACTGCAATACATCTTACAATCCAACATAGATGACATTAAGCCTTCCTTAGCTAGAAAACTTTATTTGCAGTTTAGGTATGGTGTATTCCCTCTATGTGCTGGTACCTTTGAGTGGGAAGGTAGCCCTACGAAAGATTGCCCGTCTTGTAAAAATTATACAGAGACTGATTTGCAAGTGCAGTTTTTCTGCCCCACCTATAAGGCAATAAGGGCTCGCTGGTTGCAACAGCTTTGTAGGAATCTTGGAACCAAACATTGCTTACAGGCTTACAGGATTCTTAAATATGACACCAGCATACCAATTGTATACTCACTTTCCCGCTACCTATTCTCAATGTGGTGCACTCCCCGTGCAGTTCTAAAGAAAGCTCCAGCTTGATTATTCAGTTTTATCAATTAATCATGTATGGGACCGTGTATTTAATCTGTTTTTTATTAATATTCGATTTAGCACTTTACGTCGAAGATACTTAGTGCCCCATTAGGATAGCGGGTGGGAAATCACCCCAACCGCCATGGAGGCAGAAAACAACCGTCCGCCGGGACCGCGGATAAACCGGCAGTCAAATTAGGATCAACCACCAAAAAAGACCGACCGCGGTGGTAGCGGACTAACAAAAACCGGCCGACGCGGGCGGTGACGTCCTAAAACTGACAGCTGCGGTCAGAAACGCAGCAGAAAAGCTACACCCTGCCGCAAGCAAAGCGGAGACACCGCACGGGAAATTAGGGTTTCCCCGTTGGTCTCGCGGTACGAACCGCTACTTCCGACCGCCGCGGTCGCACACTGTTGTAAATGGGAGAGCCAGCAGAAGAGCTGCAGCATAGCCACCGCAGCGGACGGTACATGAAAAACATGGCGGACGAAGCCAAAACACCGCAACCATGCCTAACTGAGCACAAATCAAAGTAGCCATGCCCCACAAATACACAAAGCACATACCAATGATAAAACAAATGCAAAACAATAAAATACAATTCCCAGGACAACACCCACAATACACCTCACAGCAAAAGCCCATTTGGACACACCCACACAGCTGAGTATAAAAACAGCCCCTTTACTGACCACAATCCTTTGCAACACCCCAGAAGAGAAGGGCGACGACCACATCTGACAGGAGAGGCAAAACAACACAACAGACACACCACCAACACCACCACCACCACCATCACTACCACCATCACACCAGCACCAACAATCCCCCAGCACACAACACACCTCACACCTCAACACCACACTCACCACACACACCCCTGCACCCACAAACACTGCAAACACCAACCACCATGGCAGCACAGAAAATGCCAAAATTCACAGAGGGTGAGTTGACAGTCATGGTCAATGAGATAGTGAGAGTGGAACCACAACTGTTTGGTAGCCTGGTCCAACAGACAGCATTAGCCACAAGGACACAAATGTGGGAAAGGATAGTCCAAAGGGTCAATGCAGTAGGGACCACCCTGCGATCCAAGAAGGAGATCATGAAGCGGTGGCATGATCTCAAGAGGGTTGTCAAGGAGAAGAGGAGCAAGAACTGGGAGCTGGCGAACCAGACTGGCAGTGGCCCTCAAATCCCACAGAAAACATTCACACCATGGGAGGAGAAGGTGCTTGCCATACTGCATCCTGAGAGTCTCACTGGAGTAGCCGGGGAAACGGAGGCTAGTAAGTACAAACAAATGGCAACCAACACACTGATAAGTACTTCCTTGCACAACCCAAACACCATTGCACTGTTCACCCTCACCTAACAGGTAGGCAGCCATCTTCACTGGGAGGCTTGTTTGGGGGTGGGAGGCCTGCACTATCACTCCCACCATGCCCCCTGTCTCATGCTTGAGCAGCATGGAGGCCTCCCCCACCCAGGAGCATTTGTCAGCCATTGCACTGTTCACCCTCACCTAACAGGTAGGCAGCCATCTTGTATAGGAAGACTGCTTGGGGGTGGGAGGCCTGTATCATGACTCCCACCCCCCCCCCTGTTCCACACTCCAGCAGCATGGAGGCCTCCCCCACCCAGGAGCATGTGTCAGCCATTGCACTGTTCACCCTCACCTAACAGGTAGGCAGCCATCTTGTATTGGAGGACTGTTTGGGGGTGGGAGGCCTGCATCACGACTCCCACCATGCCCCCTGTTCCACACTCCAGCAGCATGGATGCCTCCCTCACCCAGGAGCATGTGTCAGCCATTGCTCTGTTCACCCTCACCTAACAGGTAGGCAGCCATCTTCACTGGGAGGACTGTTTGGGGGTGGGAGGCCTGTATCACGACTCCCACCATGCACCTTGTCCCACACCTGAGCAGGATGGAGGCCTCCCCCACCCAGGAGCAAGTGTCAGCCATTGCATTGTTTACCCTCACCTAACAGGTAGGTAGCCATTTTCACTGGGAGGACTGTTTGGGGGTGGGAGGCTTGTATCAGGACTTCCACCATGCCCCCTGTCCCACACTCCAGCAGCATGGAGGCCTCCCTCACCCAGGAGCATGTGTCAGCCATTGCATTGTTTACCCTCACCTAACAGGTAGGTAGCCATCTTGTATTGGAGCATTGTTTGGGGGTGGGAGGCCTGCACTATGACTCCCACCATGCCCCCTGTTCCACACTCCAGCAGCATGGATGCCTCCCCCACCCAGGAGCATGTGTCAGCCATTGCACTGTTCACCCTCACCTAACAGGTAGGCAGTCATCTTCACTGGGAGGAATGTTTGGGGGTGGGAGGCCTGAAACACGACTCCCACCATGCCCCCTGTCCCACACTCCAGCAGCATGAAGGTGTCCCCCACCCAGGAGCATGTGTCAGCTATTGCACTGTTCACCCCTCATCTAACAGGTAAATAGCCATCTTCACTGGGAGGCGTGTTTGGGGGAGGGAGGCCTGAACTATCACTCCCACCATGCCCCCTGTCCCACACCTGAACAGGATGGAAGCCTCCCCCACCCAGGAGCATGTGTCAGCCATTGCATTGTTCACCCTCACCTAACAGGTAGGTAGCCATCTTCCCTGTACTGGCTGTTTGGTTGTGGGAAGGCTGTACCACGACTCCCACCATGCACCTTGTCCCATACCCCAGCAGCATGGAGGCCTCCCCCACCCAGGAGCATGTGTCAGCCATTGCATTGTTCACCCTCATCTAACAGGTAGGTAGCCATCTTGTATTGGAAGATTGTTTGGGGGTGGGATGCCTGCACTATGACTCCCACCATGCCCCCTGTTCCACACTCCAGCAGCATGGATGCCTCCCCCACCCAGAAGCATGTATCAGCCATTGCACTGTTCACCCTCACCTAACAGGTAGGTAGCCATCGTCACAGGTCTGGCTGTTTGTGGTTGTGAGACCTGCAACACTACACACGGCACCAATTGCATGCAATGCATCGATACAGGACATGTATGATTATTTGATGTTTCCCTGCACCATGTAAAAACACCCAGTATTGCATTTAACAATAATAGTAAAGTTGTCTCAATTGTGTAGTGTACAGACAGCAGATGACTTGCAGCTAACAGAATACTTGCACATTGCACAACACTGACCTTTCCCCTTCTAATCCACAGGTGATGAAGATCTTGCTGCTGAGGACAACAATGACCAGCAGAGCCAGTCTCCACCCCCAGTACATGGACTCTCGGATGTTGACTCCCAGGACAGTTTGGACGATGATCTCCGGGCCGGCCCATCTGTTGTGCCAAGGCCCAACCGGTCCCAGGACCCCATCCTCCCCACCACCACGTCTGCTGCACCAACAACTGCACAGCAGACCCCTGCAGTCACGGACTGTGCCTCCACCACTGCCACCTCGATCACCACCACCACCACCACCACCCTCCCTGTCCCAGTGGACGACCAGGACCCACCACCAACTGTGGAGGGCAGGGAGAGTGTGCAAGGACCCACCGTGGCGAGGCAACAGGTCCGTGGCAGCAGGGCAGGTGGGAGGGCCAGGGTCCCCCCCAGACCTCAGAAGATTGGCACACCATCCCTGGACCACTTCACCAGAGTCATCGGTGCATATGAACAGGTCCAGGGACAAAGTGGCTGGTCAGACGAACTATTACGTGAGCTCATCCTGCTGAAGAGGTCCATCGACACATGCATTGGTCAAATGGTGGACCTTATGGCCCAGCAAGTGGCGTTGCTGAGGGACAGGCCTGCATCACAACCAACACCTCCGCCCCCTTCTGTTGTGCTGCAGGAAGACAGTGCACCATCCTCCCCTGCGCAAACAGAGAGGGGTGAGTCCTCAGACGCCGCTGGCCATTCAGCAGGCCCCCCCCGCCAAAAAGATAAAGGGGGCGTCCAAAGAAGAGCCTGGGAGTCTCCGGAGGCAGAGAACTAGACACACGCCAGTCACGGAACCAGCCCTGATGGCAACCCTCTTCCCCACTGCATTGACTGTTTGGACTGTCCTTCCCCACACTGCCTTGGCAATGGCACTTGTCTGTTGGACTGGGTCACCACATCAATGTGGTGTCTACTCTTGCATCTCATCTACCATGACTGTCAACTCACTGATCCTTCACCACGTTCATGTAAATATTCCCGCACCCCTCACATGTCCACTTTGCAAATAAAATACCTGACACACCCGAATTTGTGCAGTATTATTTTTTGAGCAATATTTACAGTTTAGAAAATGTCCATGATGTGTCCAAATGATGTACAGTATGTAGGGCTGGATTATTTTAAAGCACCTACGGAGACATAACAGAACAACAGTCACTGGTGATATTGTGGCATCAGAGACATAACACTACACAAAACATACACATGAGTCTACAAGCATACAAGACAATGTGCAGCAGGTGTCAACCAATGGAGTCCTGCATACGTCTACATATGCAATGTCAATGCCACCTTTCCTACACACAGGTGACTCAACATGTGCCTGTCTGTACCATCCACCCATAGCCCTTCACAACAACAACAACCACAACAGACAATGTGCAAGTCGTACATCTTCACACACCTTCAAGAGAAGTAGCGGTTGATGAGCTGTTGACGTATGTCAACTCCTTCCTCCTCTCCACTGTCCTCATCACTGGACTCAGGTCCTTGGGCAGGCGGGGGCCTTGGTTCCTCTCCGTCATCCAGGAGCAGGGGAATCCCCTTGTGAATGGCCATGTTGTGCAGCATACAGCATGCCACAGCGATCTTGCACACCTTCCCAGGCGAGTATGTCAGTGCACCTCCAGTCCTGTGAGGCAGCGGAATCTTGACTTGAGTAGGCCAAAAGTCCACTCAATGACACGTTGGGTTCTGCCATGGGCCTCATTGTACCTGACGTCAGCCGGGGGTCCTAGGATTCCTTAGTGGGCTCAGCAGCCATGGACGACTGGGATATGCAGAGTCACCGAGGAATGACAAACACACATTGCAATGTTGCACAGTCAGAGGGCAGCAGGTCACAAACACACATCACGCCATATCACTAGGCATACTCACACACAATCCAGGCACGATTGGGATGCAGGTTAGCCATCATCCGGGGCACCATGCTGTTCCTCATGACGTATGAATCATGGGCTGAGCCGGGGAATCTTGCACACACATGGGAAATGGTCATGTTCGCAAGGCACACCACCTGCACATTTATTGAAAGATAATGTTTGCTCAGTGACCTGTGGTGGCAA
The DNA here is from genome assembly GCF_964261635.1 of Lissotriton helveticus. Classification (NCBI taxonomy): domain Eukaryota; kingdom Metazoa; phylum Chordata; class Amphibia; order Caudata; family Salamandridae; genus Lissotriton; species Lissotriton helveticus. The sequence continues at coordinate 1,537,675,456 of NC_136067.1, forward strand.
CAGACCGACATGGGTGCAATCGATGGCACCAACAACATGGGGGATGTGCCCAAGGGCATAGAAGTCACCCTTCACACCGGGCAATTCTGCTCCCCTGGGGAAATGTATGTATTGATCCTTATATCTCATCATGGCTGCAAGAACATCCCTCAGCACCATGCTGAAAATGGGTTGCGACATCCCTGCAGCGCCGGCCACGGTCTCCTGGAAGGAACCAGTTGTAAAAAAGTGGAAGGCTGCCATCACTTTGTATGTGGGTGCGAAGGCTGTTGGGTAGTGGCGACGAGGCTGCAGGTGGGGCTCCAACAGATCACAAAGGGTCTTCATGGTCGCTCTGTCGAGGCGGAATTTTTGGATGATCGCTATATCTTCCATGTCCTCCAGCACTGTCAGGTGACCTATGAGATTTGGCCTCCTCCTAGTTGAGATGTACATGGACACATGTCAATGACAACGATCATGAGGTGGACTCAGCACATACCGTTAAGCATGTCACGCAAAACCTTAACATTCCATGAGAGATGCGTGGCACACAAGGTTACATGTGTTTAAATTTGAGACACACAGAGGACACACCAATCCATTTACAATACACAGGTGCCACATACAAAACAGAATGTAAATGGAAATGCGCAGTTACTGAACACCACATTCCACATGTGCACGCCTCATACATACCGTACCATCAACAAAAGTGTGTAAGATGACCATGAATGCCTCACACACATCTGCTGTACCTGTCACAACTCAATGCATCATGTGAAGCTGGCGCACATCAAGAGCCCAATGATCACAGTAGATGGTAAACTTGTGTCCATGGGCTGATATGGTAGCCCAAGTAAGAAACAACACCATACAGTGAGACAAGCTTTGCCAAGGTCAGCACTGACCCACGACACATCGATTTGTCACACATCATTGACAACAGCTTAACACTGTCAGGCATCATCAACCATAAAATGCATCAGTGACATTGCAGGGACAACAGAACAATGTGCGTCACACATATCGTGTGACCACCTGTGCATTAAATCAATTAATGGCATTGTGTGCACAATGATGTGCCATTAAACATGTTGCTGCTCTGTACTGATGCAGAGTTCACGATGGAATTTGGCATTGCATGTGACCAAATTTGCGGTAGCTACCGCTGTTCAGGGCGGTGTGACACAAGCACCACCCCCTACACAAGTGAGGTAGACATTGGCATGGTTTACTGGCGGTGGGCACACTGCACCACACAAATGTCGGTTGATACCGCCCGTCCACGGCGGTGTGCCACAAGCACCACTCCCTACACAAGTGCGGTAGACATTGGCATGGTTTGCTGGCGGTGGGCATGTTGCGCCACACAAAAGGCCGGTTGCTACTGCCTGTCCACGGCGGTGTGACACAAGCACCACCCCCTACACAAGTGCAGTAGACATTGGCATGGTTTGCTGGTGGTGGGCATGCTGCGCAACACAAATGGCGGTTGCTACCGCCTGGCCACTGAGGTGCGACACCGCCATGGAGCATTGTCTACAGCCAATGGGAGGCGATGTTTTCCGTGGGGGATGATGCAGGTTTGAAAATCGCGGAAGGCGTGCCCCGCCACCGCGGAGCCGGTCATTGATGGTCCGCATATTGGCAATGACTAATCCGGATTTGGATGCACGTCTGAAGGAGCATGGCCAGCAAGACAGGGGTGAGTATTTGGGGAGGGTGACTTTGCCTGGGAGCTGATGCATGTGTACGGAGCCTGTGGCAGTGATGAGCCATGTGATGTTCGTGGGGTGGTGCTGTGATGTGTCATGTGAGTGGCTGCAGGGATGTGTGCTAGTGTCAGGCATGCTGCCAAACAGCCCTTACAAGGCTGATCATCCCTGCTGTGCTTTATCATAGCCAGGTGTGTTTGTATACACATGGTCATTCTGCATTGGGATGGTATGGGAAATCTATTAGGGGTGAACAGAAGGGTCCACTATCTGCGTGTGAGTTCATGTATTCATACTGTGCATGCACCATGATTGTTGAGGGTCACACGTCTGACAACAAGGTGCCCCAGAGTACCACATGGTGCTTGGTATGGCCTACTTGGCAATGTGGACTGTCATTTCCTAATAGGTGTGTGTGTTCTCCCCTCAGGTTCCCTGAAGGCCTGTCAGTGGCAATGAGTGTTGGGACATGATAGGTAAGCATGGGCGTAAAATCCGCTCCGCTCGCGTATTTTTCGGATTTTCGTCAAATTCGCAATCCGCGAACTCTCGCGAATTTGTCGAAAATCCGTGAATCCGCTCGCGGCGGATTTTTTGCTTGGTTGCGGCGCGCGGCGTGGTGCACGGCGTTCACTTTCCGTCATTAAGCGTTTGCCGAGTTGTTTTTCTCGATCATATTTTGCGAGTGCCGCGCCATTTTGGATCTTGCTGTGTGATCCCGCGGGAGTTTGGCGCCCACGAATACGTAATCGCGGCTTGCCACCTTGCACAGCACACCTCGCGAGAGTTCGCAATTGCGAACACGTAGTTGCGGCGGAAAGGAACAATCTCGCACTCGCGAAATAGAGATTTTGCAATTCTGCACAAGAAATCCACCAGCAAACAGGATAAACCTTCAGAAAATGATGATTTTTATCAGAATCACTCCTCAGGTTGACATTTGCATGGCCTTTTTTTTTGCAAAGAGTCCATTTTTGGGGGGGGGGGGTAGGAAGTGCCCCACAGTCTCCAACTTCCTGTTCCTGTCCAGCAGGCTCCTCCCAGTGCTTTGTCCATCTCCTGGTCACTTTCATTTGGATCTGGAGCTGGAAGGATTACTTTTTGTGGGTGCTGCTGGATATTTGGATTTGAGGCCTTTTTGACTTTCTTTGGATCACTTTTGGATTAGAAATCAACTTTCGCAAGTAAGTTTGTTTGGGGCATTACAGTTGCTGCAACTACAATTTTGGAACTTTTTCAGAACAATAAATAAATTATATTGTGGGTAGCCACAGTATCCAGTAGGACCAGGGTTGGTTATGGGTGCATGATACAACTGTTTTGTTGAATTTAAACACCATTGAGGCCATGGATGGGCTGGGATTGTGCTGATTTTTGTTGTTTTTGTCGTTTTTTTGGGGCTGCTGGTGGGGCCCTTTGCCCAGGGGTGGTGAGTGTTGCATGGGCCTAGTCTTTCTGTGGGGTGTCTTCTTGAATTTAAACATCATTGAGGCCATGGATGGGCTGGGATTGTGCTTATTTTATTGTTTTTGTCGTTTTTTTGGGGCTGCTGGTGTGGCCTTTTGCCCAGGGGTGGTGGTGCATGGACTGAGTGTGCCTGTGGTGTGGTCTCACTCTCTTTAATGTAAACATCATGGATGGCATTGGATTGTGGTGATTTCTGGCTGTTTTTCTGTTTTTGGGGGGTGTACTGTTGATGTGGACTGGCCATGTGGGTGGTGGTGGTGGCCATCTTGAGTGCTGGCTGGTACAGGCAACATGTGCTTGGGGTGCAAGGGGCCATTTTGAAGAGAGGCAGTGTCTGAGGCCTGCACTTATTTTGCCTACTTTTCATCCATTATGCCCAGGGGTAGTGAGTGTTGCATGGGCCTAGTGTTTCTGAGGGGTGTGTTCTTGAATTTAAACACCATTGAGGCCATGGATGGGCTGGGATTGTGCTGATTTTATTGTTTTTTGTCGTTTTTTTGGGGGCTGCTGGTGGGGCCCTTTGCCCAGGGGTGGTGAGTGTTGCATGGGCCTAGTCTTTCTGTGGGGTGTCCTCTTGAATTTAAACACCATTGAGGCCATGGATGGGCTGGGATTGTGCTGTTTTTTGTTGTTTTTGTCGTTTTTTTGGGGCTGCTGGTGTGGCCTTTTGCCTAGGGGTAGTGGTGCATGGACTGAGTGTGCCTGTAGTGTGGTCTCACTCTCTTTAATGTAAACATCCTGGATGGCATTGGATTGTGGTGATTTTTGGCAGTTTTTCAGTTTTTTTGGGGTGTACTGTTGATGTGGACTGGCTTGGGGTGTAAGGGGCCATTTTGAAGAGAGGCAGTGTCTGAGGCCTGCACTTATTTTGCCTACTTTTCATCCATTATGCCCAGGGGTAGTGAGTGTTGCATGGGCCTAGTCTTTCTGTGGGGTGTCTTCTTGAATTTAAACACCATTGAGGCCATGGATGGGCTGGGATTGTGCTGAATTTTGTCGTTTTTGTCGTTTTTTGGGGCTGCTGGTGGGGCCCTTTGACCAGGGGTGGTGAGTGTTGCATGGGCCTAGTCTTTCTGTGGGGTGTCGTCTTGAATTTAAACACCATTGAGGCCATGGATGGGCTGGGATTGTGCTGTTTTTTGTTGTTTTTGTCGTTTTTTTGGGGCTGCTGGTGTGGCCTTTTGCCCAGGGGTAGTGGTGCATGGACTGAGTGTGCCTGTAGTGTGGTCTCACTCTCTTTAATGTAAACATCCTGGATGGCATTGGATTGTGGTGATTTTTGGCTGTTTTTCTGTTTTTTTGGGGTGTACTGTTGATGTGGACTGGCTTGGGGTGTAAGGGGCCATTTTGAAGAGAGGCAGTGTCTGAGGCCTGCACTTATTTTGCCTACTTTTCATCCATTATGCCCAGGGGTAGTGAGTGTTGCATACTTGCATGGCCCTAGTCTTTCTGTGGGGTGTCTTTAATGTAAACATCATGGATGGCATGGGATTGTGCTGATTTTTCTGAGTTTTGTCGATTTTTTGGGGTTTATAACTGAACTGATGTTCCTCTGTCTTCCATTGCTTTTAGGTGCACAAGACTCAAGAGAACCACCAGTGCCAGGAAGAAGTTCTGAAGCGGTGTGTGTGTGCAGCATAACGTCACGCGACGTCACGTCTGGACACAGACAACTCTGCAACTCGTGCAACTGCTGCCTGCTGTTCTGACCTGCTCTGAAGAAGATGGCCCCAAAAAAAGTTACCCGTAGCTCCTCTAGCAAGAAAGGTGCCAGTAAGGAGCAGAAGAAGCAAGTTACCAAGGAGACTGGTGTGCCGGCCGCCCCTTTTTTTGGGAGTAAAAAAAAAAGTATGCCTGCAGCAGCAGAGGATCTGCTGGCGACCAAGCTGGGAGCAGCACCCCCGCTCCATTGGGCTCAGTGCCACCACCACCACCACGCCAACTTAAGTCCAAGCCCTTGAGTGCTGCAGAGGCAGCCAGTATAGTTGTTCAATCACCATCGACCAGTGATGTTGGCTCATCGCAAGAAAGCAGCAGCAATGTCCCTCAATCAACACAGGTTGTTGTAGCTCATCTGACGAGTGTTGAACAACCACAGCCGCAACAACTATCACATGTGCAAGTACAAGCCCAAGTACATGTGGAAGGAGAGGCAGCGCAAGGAGATGCGCAAGCAGAGGTGCATGGAGGGTCACAAGTGCCCACAATAGTTGTTCCTCCCGAAGTAGGGGCACATCAGGAAATCGACAATCAAGGCGAGGTATCATTTGAGGAAGACACTCCTCCTGATGATCATTCATTGTCTTCCACACCCCTAGCAAGGAAGAGATCAAGGGTGGTGTCTACATCTTCTTCAAGCACACCTCCTTCTGATGATACGGATCAAAATTGGGAACCAGCACCACTGCCGTCTGAGAGTGAGGCACACCATGATCTGACAAAGGTAGTTAGGCGTAAAAGGAAGCTCGTCCAAAGTCTCAGACTTAAGGAGTGTGATGATGAGGCTCAACAAGAAGTGGCGCATACTGCTGCTGATGAAGACTCTGACAACGACGACCCAGTCATCATAAAGGTCACTGCAGCCCCAGCGGGCATGCAGCAAACAGACATTTTGACCCTAGCCCGAAAAGCTGCTGAGCGTGATGATGATGATGTTGTCGACGAGGAGGCAGTGGAAACACCACCACAATCATTGGAGTTAAGTAGTACACCAACTCGTACCGCTTCCATATTTCTTTCTGGCAAGAAGGGACCTCCATCCACCTCGACCTTAATTAGTGGCGGTGAAAGTGCACAACGTACAAAAGTTGGGCAATCCAGATCCTCCACTTCATCTGGCATTAGCAGCATGACCACCACCACCAGTATCGCCGCCTCCTCCAGGCCCCACAGACACTTCAAGTCCCCAGTTTGGGACTTCTTTACTGTTTGCCCAAAAAGGGAAAAGTTCGCCATTTGTACCCTTTGTAAGCTTGCAGTTAGTCGTGGTAAGTCAGGTACCAACTATGGTACCGGAGGCCAGAGAGGTCATCTTGAGAGACAGCACACTGTCCAATGGTTTGCGCACCTAGATGCGATCAAGGAAGCCCGAATTGGAAGTCAAGAAAACGTTGATGTTGCATCTGATGATGACGAGGAGGAAGAAGACATGTCAAACACTTCACTTACACCCAGTACCCCTGTCAGCAGCACACCCCGTGTGAGGCACACTAAGAGTGTTGGAGCGAGTGAGACACCAACGCGCAAAAGTTCACCAGCGAGCATAATTGGGTCAACGAAGTCATTATCATCCCGTAAATGCTTGGTCCAGGGCAACATTAGAACCATGTTTTCTTCAGACGCGCCATATGAACGCAACCACCCACTGACGCGTCTGTATAACACTAAGCTGGCTAAAATGCTAGCTGTGGACCTTCTCCCTTTTTCTTTTGTAGAAGCGGTAGGTTTTCTAGAATTAGTGGCAACGCTCTGCCCTAAATGGAAGGTTCCTAGCCGGTTCTATTTTGCCAGAGTTGCGGTTCCAGCACTACATGAAGATGTGCTGGAGGTGATTGGGGCAGCTTTGCAGAAGAGTGCTGTTCACACTGTACATCTGACAACAGACATGTGGACCAGTGGCGCAGGCGCTGATTACATGTGCATCACTGCACACTGGGTCTCTTTTTCAGGTGTTAAAGCAAAGCTAAACGCAGGTGTTGACCCGGACCAAGTTTTTAAAGCTGCTCGGAAACATGCAACACTAGCCATGTTTGGCTTGGACAAAAGTCACACAGCAGAAAACATTTTGGACGAGTTTAACAAAAAGGTCTTTCACTGGCTGTCCCCAAAAAAACGCCAGATTGGTTATGTTTCCACGGATAATGGCGCCAATGTAGTTAAGGCCATGGCGCTGGGTGCATATTTCAGAGTGCCGTGTTTGGCGCACTGTATCAACCTGGTAGTTCAAAAATTCTTGAGTGATAGAGACAGTACAGCGTTCGAGGTAATGGCCACCTGCCGCAAAATGTGCAACCATTTCAGCCATTCTTTTAAGGCCCGGAAGCATCTGAGGAGCCTGCTACTTGAACGTCAAATGCCAGTGAAAGCACTCATCCAGGAGGTGGCAACACGTTGGAACTCAACCTTCTACATGCTTGAGCGTCTGTATGAGCAGTATACGGTACTCGATCACTATTTCTTAACAGAGGGTACAGCTCAGAAGGACCTGCGGATGGGTGCGGCGCAATGGGACATAGTTAAAAGCCTGACAGACATGCTTCGTCCTTTTGAGTTCTTCACGCGTGCAGTCAGCCAGGAGGACTGTAATTTGGGAAAAGCTATCCCATTGTTGTGCATGCTGGAGCACCAACTGAAGGCGGTGTCTTCTGAGTTTGAAAAAGATGAAAAAAAAAAGACCCTTTTATTTTGTCGGAGAAATTATTAGAGCGCCTACGTGGTGATGAACGTCTTAAAAAGATCAACTCAGAACAGCATTACATTTGTGCTACTATTCTGGATCCACGCTACAAAAAGGCGCTGGCAGGCCAAGCATTCTTTCCTTTTGCTGATGAAGATGTTAAAAAGTACAAACGTTGGCTAGCCTGGTCAGCCAAGAGGTTTGAAAAAGAACGGCAGGATATTGAAGGAGAAGGCAGTACATCAGAATCAGCATCAGCAGGCCATCCCCAGTCAAAAAAATCCACTTCTGCACCTGTGGCTGTGGCACAAGTGACCTCTCAGCCGTTAAAGACACCGGCAACCGGATCATCTGCACCACACACAACAGTAACAGTGGCTGCTGTAGAGGATTGGCTAACTTTGCTTGGGTATGGTTCTCGAAAAAATGTCACAGGCACAGCAAAAAGAAAGCAAAGTGGAGGAACCGTTGAGGACCTTGAGTCGATGGTGCAGGACTATCTGAATGACTCAACAGAGGTCTTTCTTAATGATGAGCCATTGCAGTATTGGCATGGGAAAAAACAATTGTGGCCACAGCTCTCCAACCTGGCTATAAACTATTTGTCTTGCCCACTCGCAAGTGTGTCTTCTGAACGTGTTTTCAGTGCTGCTGGTGGCATTGTAACTCCCAAACGGAGCCGCCTCTCGCCCAAAAATGTGGAGCGGCTGACAATGATCAAGATGAATCAGCACCTCATACCACCAGATTACAAAGTACGAGAAAGCACGCCGCATGAAGACGAGGAGGACGGCAACGTAGATGAGGGGATTTGTTCTCTGTTCGGTGACACTGACCTCATCCTGCCTGAATTCGCAGAGTATGATGACGAAATCTTCTTCTTATTCCCTGACACCGAGCCCTGAAAATGAGACAATGAATCAATAACTTTCTTTTTCGTCCTTATTCACTTTTATTCCTGTGTGTCTGTCTTTCTTTGTTTTGCACAGTTAATTTAATTCAAACTTTAATCACCTAATCCCAAAAACAAGCCCATCAGCAGAACTGTCTTCACTTGTTTGCTTATTGATTTGAAGGTGCCGCAGTCTACATTCCTCATGTTCACAAGTTCTGAAGAACATGCTCCTCTATCCTCCTGCTCCAGACTCCGACTTCCCTCAAAGCAGAGGGCTGGATTACGCCCAATGAAGAAAGACTCAGCACTTGTGGGGGTGTTCTACTTCTTTGCGGGTGAGTTGACGGCTCTGGGCCAATTGCTGTGAAGCTCTAATAACGGATAAAAGTGTTTTGGACCAAATATGAGGTGGAAATTTCTTGCAGTTTTTGCTGACTTGCTTGCCTTTGAGGTGCTCTTTGGCGGGGTTCCGGGTGTTTGTGGGTGAGTTTTGGGGTCTGGGAGCACTGCTGCAACAGTCTAATGTTGATTGCATTTGCTTTTCAGGAAATCCATGGTGGAAAACAGGAGTTATGATGATGACCTAGCTGCACAGCGCGTTTGGACCGAAGGCCGAGAGATATTGTAAGTATGAGATTTTGCTTTTTTGCTGTTTGGGGGTGTTGTCGCATGCTTTTTTGCGGGTGGGTTGGCGGGTCTTGGGGCATTCCTGGGAAGGTCTAATACCGGATAGAAGTGTTTTGGACAAAATCCATAAGGAAAAGCCTTTTTTTTGCTATTTCTTCTGACATCTTGCTCAATGTAGCGTTTTGGGGAGCTTCCTTGTGTTTGTGGGTGGGTTGCGGGGTCTCTGTTGAAGCACTGCTGCGACAGTCTAATCTTGATTGCATTTGCTTTTCAGGAAATCCGTGGTGGAAAACAGGAGTTATGATGATGACCTAGCTGCACAGCACGTTTGGACCGAAGGCCGAGAGATATTGTGAGTATGAGATTTTGCTTTTTTGCTGTTTGGGGGTGTTGTCACGTGCTTTTTTGCGGGTGGGTTGGCGGGTCTTGGGGCATTCCTGGGAAGGTCTAATACCGGATAGAAGGGTTTTGGACAAAATCCATAAGGCAAAACCTTTTGGCACTTTTTGTAACTTAGGGTTCGTTAGGGTTAGCCCTAGCAGCAGGATTGCATGTGTTTCGGGGTGTTCTATTGCAACTCAGTTCTGGGGTTTTAGAGCACTCTTGGAGCGATGCTGGCTATGGATACTTTTGCTTGCTTGCAAGTGGTTTGAATACAATCCACGGTGGGTAAGGGTGTATTTGGGCCTACTTTTACTTTTAAAGTACGTTTTGTCACCATTTTTATGCTAGGCCTCGTTTTTTGAGATCTGATTGGGGGTCTTCTACATTTGCGACTGGCTTTAGTAAGGGTCTTGGTGGGAGCATTGCTGGGAAGGTCAAATTTTGTTCTAAAACACAGTTTACAGTACACCTACCTTGAGGGGAAAGATCCGCTATAATATTTTGGCCATACTTATTTATCCTTAAAAAGGTGACTCAGACAGAGTACGCAATTTCAAAAATATTGTACTGTCTATTAGGGAAATCAAAGTGTGACTTTTTGCACCACACAGCGTACATACCTTATATTTATTTATCAGTGGTATTGTAATAGCACTTCCTGTTTTCCGTTCAATAATTACAGGCCGGGTTTCAGTCAACATCCGCCAGGCAGGCAGTGGACAGGGTGTCTTCTGTCAGTGGTCACCAACATTGATGGACGAAGCGTCAGCTGGAATGGAGGAGTGCCGCTAATAAGAGGAATTGTTTGCTGCATGCAACTTACTTACCAAATTCAACAGGACAACTCCAACAACATACAGTATACAGATACAGTATCCATTGTTTTCTTCTATAAGTGTGACTGCATGTGGTTAGCTTTAGTTTGTACCCAAAGATTTCTTTATCTTCAATTATTGTTTGTCCATGCTGTGCTTTTTTTTCTTCTCTCAACAAAACCTACCCAAAAAGAAACCCCCATTTCCATCCATTTTCCAAACCCTAACCCTCTTCCCCCGGGCTGTGTGGTTTTGCTTGATGTCTGACTAAATGACATCAATAATTCCACACACTTGCTGGGGAGGATAAGGTCATAGCAACAGGCTGGTGAAGGAATACGAGGATATATTCTAGACTTACTCAGCTTCAGTACTATTTCTTGTAGTAGTAGGAGCCAATGTAAAATAAATTCAACGCAAGTACTAGTTATACTTGCAATACTTTACCATTTGTTAGGCTACATTGTGGCACTGTTCTAGTGTACTGTCACCTGCTATATTCTCGAGCGTACCGTAACCGTTGTAATGCTACAGTAAGGACAAACCAGGTTTCGTTTTCTTTTTTTCCATAGGCATGCAACTGCCACTGTGTCACACCACTAGTACCACCGCAATGAGGAAATTTCATCCGCCCAGGATTGCCAACCTTAATCCCCATTTCACGTGGAGCCAGCCCTGGGCCTAGCCCTAATTTCTAACACAAATTACAGGTAAGATAAGCGTTTGGTGGGAGGTAGTATAATGGAGTATTAGGACTAGACGAGAGATTGACGGTAGTACTACTAAAGTCCTAGGACTCTTCAGGAAAACAAACTTACTGTTACACCCCCACCCACCAGACTGAAAAGCATTAAAAAACAGGTATGGTCAGATAAAGTTTAAAAAAGTATATTTATGTAGCCCTAACAAAATAATCTCCCTCAAGACCCTCCCTAACCCCAACGATTGTCTTTGAAAAGTCCCAAAAAGCACCCAACTCCCAAATCCCACCCCCCAAAAGTCTCTAAAAAAAGGGCAAGGGACACTCCACTACTGGAGGGTGCTGGTGAATTTTGCGGCCAGGGCATCATACTCCTTGCGGAGGGTGGCATGCTCGAAGCGGAGGCCCTCCACCAAGTTCTTGTACCTATGGACCTCCTGCTCCAGGTAGGACATTCTCACTCCTAGGCGGCGCTGGCGTGCCTTGCAGCTCCTGTGGGGGGCAGCTGGTCTTTTTGCTGCTTGGCGGTGGCGGTTGGCTTTGTTAGCCCGGCTCCGTACCGCTGGAGCACTGCGCTGGCTGGCAGCCCGTGGGGTCACGGAGGAGGATGCAGCTGTCCCAGTCGAGGATGTTGTGGTTGCACCGGTCGACTGCGTGTCCTCCGACTCCTCCAGGGCCACCAGCCGTCGATATTCCGCGACAGTGGCATCCAGCCTCCGTTGCCGGGCCATTCGAGCCTGCTCCCTCCGTGATGTCGATTTGGAAGGAGCAACTATATGAAGAAAGAAAGACATAGGGGCAGATTTATGAAGGCCTTGCGCCGCCGGTGGCGCAAGGCCTTCATAAATCTGCCCCATAGTCTGTAACCAATGCTCCTTAACATTAATAACACAAAGTGATTGAGCCAAAAGTTGTGTCACAGTACAAGTAGCAAATTGAAAGCACAGTACATAACTATTGAGGACAGTATCTATCTAACCTCCCACTTCTGCATCCTTGCTCTAACATTAGTGGTAGTTTAATGAACAAATTCTACGACCACTATGGACTTCCATTACAGTCGACTATGACAGTACACCAGTCTTATTCTTCTTCTTCTCTCTTGTTTCGGAAAATTGGTACGTTATCTTATGCAAGCCGGCAGAATGCCAGCGCAGTGAACTTGCACCCGAGAAAAACAGACGCACACCATGATGAGTGAGACAGACTTGCGTTACTGTACCGGTCCAGTACATGCAGGTGGTGAAGCTATTACTTTTCTATTACGGGTGGCACTGAGAATACTCTGTTACAAGGGCTACTGCTTAATTAATTTACCTTTCACCCCACAGTGCAAATGAGTACTAGAAAAGGAAAATGAAGAAGTTAGATAATTAGATTATCTATCACTTCACATGGGATGTATTTGATGACATATGGGATGACTTTAGGTGCTTTGCTTATTCTTGAGTGAACAGTGATACACCCACACATGAATGACGTACTACTACTAAACTAAAGTTATTAAGAGAGGTACGGAGTGTCCACCGTAATAACCGGATATATGCTGTGCTTGCAGTTGCAATACAAACTATTGCTACTATTCATGGTAGTATTGGACAAATTTACAGTTTCTTTTCCTTGCCTTCCCTACACTGGAACGGACGTGCGGGTGCGGTGTTACATGCTCTTCAAGGTAACACTTAGTTCATCCAGTGACCATCTACTCTCTCTAGATACACATGTGCTATCTAAGAGTCAGATAATACCATGCTCCAGGCATCCATCCATTCAAAGTATATGCACACATACAGTTTATGTTTCACCCACCCAGGCTGTTGTCCTTCCACCCATCCTTGCTTCATCATTGACCCAGCCATGCACCATACCATATTCTTTCCTTCCCAGCCACCTCGGGGGCCAAGCAAACACATATCATTCTTCTTTGCCAGCCATCATAACATTTCTCGTCCTTCCACACTTACTTACACCCTTCTTTCGCTTTTCGAATATATAGCTTACCTGTGCCCGCCACGACCGTGTCAACCCTCACAGGCACATTGGTGTCGTCCGGCACTCGCACCGCCTCCTCCCCAGAAGTGTTGTCCTCCTCATCCACCACCTCCGCGCTGGCCCCGCCACCAGATGTTCCACCTACAAAGTACATTTAAGAATGTTAGAATACACCACTCACTACTATATAATATTTGGTCTAGGAGGAATAAAGAAAGTTAAAAAAAACGAAATACAATGTAATAATTTGTAACTGTATACTCTACAGTAAAAATGTCCCTTTTTCCAGGGAAGGCTGTTGTCTTGCTGCACTTTTTGGCACAACTGATGAATGCTTGCTTTTTATTTTTAACACACAACACTTTTTCTCCTAACAGAAGCTTGACTTCTAAGAACACGATCAGGGTCAAGCTCAAGTTCAAACCAGGTGAGAGCTCAGCTCGACCACAAGAAATGTGTCCAATTAATCTTAGCACTAGGCACTTTTCCATTTTCAGTTAAACGGTTACTTTTATGACAAAGTTGATTTTAATAAATGTGTTTAGTTTTAATAAAGCTTTTAAACTTAAATAGACTCTGTGGTTTTTGGTCCTCCAGACTAGAGTGGATGAGCTAAAGGTTTTGGAATTTTTGCAAGCATGAGTGCCTCTGACACTTCTTGACTGTGACTCCGTACTCTTGCCCTGCGTAGGATAATCTAATGATCATTGTGGATCAATCATCGGTGACTTAGGGAGCTAAATGACTCTGCCACACTATCTAGTCAGTAAGGAGATTGGGGGTTCTTCAAAGTCTGATATCACTGAGGTATGTGGAAAGAAAGTCTACCTGCGCCTATTATAATTGATAAACAATGCACTATTTAGTGTTCATAGTTCGGTTTGTGCAGATTTGTCCCTGCAACAGTAGTAGAATGGATTGTCCTCCTATCCAAAACAAAAATAAAGTAGTATCTTATTCTTTCTTGGTGGTCATTCACCTTTTTATTGTTGGCAATTGTCAAAGCATAAACATTTAGAAGACTTGAAAAGACATTATGGACAATCCCAGAGGACTGCACTCAGTGCATAGAGCTATTGCTGACTAGAATGGGAGTCCAATGGAATTGCCAAATGAGCAATCTTAGTTAGCCACACACACAGACTAATAAGAATAATCTAGTAATACCACAGGGAGTCATAGTCAAGGCAGGATAAGAATTTAGATCCAGTCTACAAGAAGATCAAAGACGATTTAGAAAAAATCGAATGAGGAACGCTAGGAAAAAATAGGTACTCTTTATTAAAATTAAAACTTACTGGGGCCAGCAAAGGAGCCCTCGCCTGCCCTATCCTGGCCTGCATCCTCCTGAACAGCACCCTCCTCCTGTGTCCTCTTGCCCTTGGGGGGAGCTGATGTACAACATGAAAGAAAGAAAGACCAGAAAACATGGATGAGATTTGTCAACCAAATCAAACATTTCAAAAGAACTATAACAAAATATTTTTGAGAAATAGCAAATAGATAGACAACTATTCCACGGGATATATTGACCTATCTCATGTGGTATACTACGTTATTCGTATTGCCTGATTTGCGGACCGTTGACTTTCAAAGTTCCTATGTAACTCAATAAACAGACTACTAAAAAGGTTTGCCTAGGCCTGGCAGGCAGCAGTCCGCAGCACGCAAAGTGACAGACAAAGTCCATCCTGCTTGCAGATCAGTGAATACTCAAACTATCAATCCACCGACCACCACCACTATTTCTTCTTATAGCCATGTGTCTAAAGGAAGGACTGGACTTCAGTCTGTTGGGGCTGATTTAGAAGTCCCTTGCGGCTCATTTTCCTCCATTGTTGCGTGACTTTTGTGACGCAGCGGCAGAACAAAAGAGTCGCCATGGTGCGACGTATATATTAAAAAAAAACGCATATGGGAGATGCATCACGTTGTAAAGCCCTGCACCATCAGGGGGCGTTCCGGCGCAAGGGAGGGCGTTCCTGCGCAGGAACGAATCCTAAAAGTGGGTGAGGGAAATCTACAAGATGTCAATCAGTCACTTTTAGGACAATGATGCGTGACTCAAACCCTGCGCCTGCTTGAAGCCGACGTACGGCTTGATGCAGCATTGGGGAAATAGGGCACTCCAGAGCATTGCTGGAGCTGCGCCATCGTTGGCACGCAACTCCAGCAATGCGCCGCCTTCACGCCACAGATGCGTAAGGCTTCTGTGACGTTTTGGGCCAATGGGTGGTGGTTGCATGGCGCACAATTACTGCCGCATCCCTGCTACTTTGCAGGGATGCGCCGGTAATTGAAAATATGACCCTTAGTGTCTAGCATTACGCAGTTCTTTACACTACACTCATACATAATTTCTCAGGCCAATGAAATGAACACAAAATACAAAACAAATAGGCATAGTAGCAAGCAAGGCTACTGAGAAGGAGAGCAGTGCACCTGAAATGCATAGAAGATTTTGAAATATAATTTACCTAATGTAATCGGCAGCATTATTGCTCTTGGTAAAGAACAAAGATTTGCAAATAACAGAGCCGGATAAAACAGATTAGTGATGAAATAGCTAGAAATGGCTACTACTACTCACCAAGCCCGGGGACCTCTAGGCCGAGCGCGTCCAGCAAGTCCCGTTCCCGGTCCATGACATCCGTCCAGCGGTGGGTGGCCTGGTAATAGGTGCGCCGGACCCCAGAGAGCTTAAACATGGCCCGGCACACCTTCTCCCACTGCTTCCGGCGCTCCCGGATGCCATAGCCGGTTGCGATCTTGCCGCCTCCCAGGATCGTCTTGGGGAGGCGGCGCTGGACGTGGAAGATGAGTGCGGCCACCTCCTCCGCGCTAAAGATCTCCCGTGGCATCACTTGCTCCCCCCTCAAACGCCCGCACGGGAGCCGGGCACGGGGTGCGGGACCCTTCCCCTTCTCAGGGTGCTTCCCGGCTCCCTTTACCATGGTCTGGGCAGAAATGAGTTAAATATTAAAGAAGAAATAGAATAGGGAAGAAGAAAATAAAAGAGTTTAAAAAAGTAGTTTAAAATTAACAAAAAGTAGCAGAAAACACAAAAATAAAGAGCTAGAAAAATAGAGGGATAGATAATAAGTAAAATAGATCAAATAAACTTCAAAAAAAGCAAAGGATGGCAGAGATTCAGAGAGGATACAGAAAGCATGCCCAGAACCATAGCAATGAATGAGAAACAAAATGGCCGCGCCCATTCACGACCGCGTGGGTAAGTTCGCGCGAGATTTTCCTCGCGATCACGCGCGAAATTGTACTAGCGAGCAGCACACTTTGCGAGATTACACATAGCGGCCGGAAACAGAATTACGTCACGCAAACAAGATGGCCGCGCCCGTGTACGACCGCTAGGGTAACTTCGCAAACGTATAGCTACAAGCGCCTTGCGAACACGCAAAAAATCACGCGAACATACACGCCGCAAATAAAAATTGTATTCGCACGCATTCGCGGCTTCCGAAATCGATCTCGCACCGATTCGCGCCCCGCAAATCGCGCGAAATTGCAGAATAACGATTTTTGCTAAACTGAAAGCAATCAGCAGGTGCAAAAGTTCAAACTTAACATTAGTAACCATTCACTCTAGTGCTTCCTGAGGGGCCCCTCCAGAGTTCAGTTACCTATTTGCAACTATTCCATGACCCTGCTATGACCCAAACAGCAGGCTCATAGAATAGCTACAAGTAGACCATAAAGGTCCTGTGAAAAAAAATTGCACTGCAACAGAAAGCAAATTACAGATAAGGAAGGAAGCAGGTGCCAGCCAGACTGGAAGTTTCAAAATTACTGACACATTAATCACCTCCAAATGAATTCATGGCAGTTGAAGAAGGGCAGGTGTGCTTGCTTTCACTGCAACAGAAAGCAAATTACAGATAAGGAAGGAAGCAGGTGCCAGCCAGACTGGAATTTTCAAAATCACTGACACATTAATCAACCCCAAATTAATTCATGGCAGTTGAAGCAGGGCAGGTGTGCTTGCTTTTTTTCACCCCCATAATCTACAGTGATAAACAAACCTAATGGGTGGCAGTGAGGATGTACCAGAGGGTGGCATGGGTGTACCAGAGGGTGGCAGTGGTGAAACAGAGGGTGCTGTGAACCTATGATCATACACCAGACGTAGAAACAACATAGTCGCGGCCGTTGCGACCCGAAAAGTAAGTTCGCAATTGCGAAATGGTCCACAAATCCTCGCGAACGCTCGCCAACACAAAAAAAACTTAAAAATCCGCAAATCCGCGAGAGTTGGCGGATCTTGCGTATTGCGAATCCGTAAATACGCAAATTTGCGTACGCGAGATCCGCTAGATCCGCCATGCTTAATGATAGGTGTGGGCATGGCAAGTTGTGTGTGGTACACTTCATCCACGGGCAAGATGTAGTGCTGTGTGGCCTCAACATGGCTCTGTCATGGCAGCTATTCAGTGTTGCAGGCACTGTTGTGGTGTATGTAGTGTGAGGCTGCAATGTTTGTGCAGGGTTTGGTGGTCAGCATGTTGATTTGGGCATCCCCTGTATGCATTGTTTGTTTTGCTTTGTCCTGATGATATAATTTATACAACCCTTCATCTCTCTCTCATGCAGAATCGCCAGTGGGCACGGAGGAACGGGAGCCGGAAACCAGTGGTGGCGAGAGTAGCACTACAGCTGCACCGGAGGCCAGTGACACAGAGCTCACCAGCGCATCTGAAGGGGACAGGAGTATGCAGGAGGAATCCATGACTGAGACACAGAGTACTAGATCATCTGATGCGAGTGGTGATACATCCATGTTGTCAGGCACAGGGGATGGGGAGTCTGCTACATCATATACCACTCAACGGCCAGTGCCCAGCCTCCCATCCACTTCCTCTGGTGCTGGCTGTGTCCGTGTCAGTAAGAGGGGATGAGTTACATTCACACCTGGCACCGCTGACCCTGCACCTGTCCCCCCAGCTGCACTCAGTGCTGAGTCTGTAGAGCTCCTGCACCAGCTTTGTGTGGGCCAGACCGCCCTGCTCAATGCCTTCAGCAACCATGACAAGAAATTAGGGCAGGTGGTTGCTTACATGGAGGGCATACACTCTGACGTGGGTGGGCTCCACCGTACAGTCCAAGCTTTGTCATCCGCAGTAACGTCTGCCCTTCAACAAGCACATGCTCCCATTCCAGCTCAGGTGCCTTTGTCCACCCCCAGTCAGTGGCCACATCAGAGGACAGTAACCACGGTTCGCATGCGTCACAGACACGATACAGCACAAGGAGCACAAAGCAGACACAACCCAAGCAGTCCCGTCCACAAACACCATCCCCACAGAAGAGCAGAGCCAGCCCAGAATGCAAAGACAAGAGCCCGTCAGGGAAGAGCAAGGCCGAAAAAGCAATGAGGCTGACATCAACCTCACAAACCTTCGAGGCATCACCAGCAAAGGACTCTCCTGTCCCTAAAACTTCACGCAGAGCTAGGCGTGCAGTGTCTGTGCCCACTGAGGAGGTGTTGTATAGCAAGGGTACACCTAGGAAGGGCACAGGTCCACATACACCCACCACATCAACTCCAATTCCAAGCCCAGTGAAGCAGGTGGATGAGGGCACTGTAGGGGCCACCCCAGGCAAAGTGGCAAAGTTAGGCACTAAAGGTTCGACACCTGGCAAACAGGCAAAGGAGGGCACTGTAGGGGCCACCCCTGGCAAAGAGGCAAAGGAGGGCATTGTAGGGGCCACCCCTGACAAACAGGCAAAGGAGGGCACTATAGGGGCCACACCTGGCAAAAAAAGAGGCAAAGGAGGGCACTGTAGGGGGGGGAAACATCCTTTACCACGCAGATTTTACCCCGCAAGGCTTTTACAACGCGTCCATTACAACGCAAGTCGTAACCACGACTTGTGCTGGAGGGCGCTAGAGGAGTAAGAATAGTATATTTATTATTCCCTCACCTTCCCCAGTGTCCACGGGGACTGGTGTTAGAATAGTAAATTATACTATTCTCAATCCGCGTCGTACCGTCATACATCCCTGTAGGGGCCACCCCTGGCAAACAGGCAAAGAGGGCACTGTAGGGACCACCCCTGGCAAAGAGGCAATGGAGGGCACTGTAGATGGGACACCTGGCATGCAGGGGAAGGTGATCCAGAGGCGTAGCCAGACAAAGCGTTCCGCAGGATCCAGCACATCACCAGAGGGAGTGCCAGTGTCTTAACCTGATGCGGGACAGTTGGTGTGTGTACCTGTTGTGTCATCACCAGTTCCCATTAAACCAAAGACAGGGAAGCCATTTCGTATTCCCAAAAAGTGGAAGGGCACCCCTCCAACCTCCTCCCACCCACACTGTGTCAGAGGTCTGCATGACTCCACCTTCACGTGCCATTATACCACCTGGTCCAAACAGCCCTCCAGCTTGCCAAATGACTGATAGCTCCAACATCACTGGCTTCTCTGTCTCCCCAGTCAAGTGTTCATGCTGACCCGACACACAGCCAGCTCCAAGTCCACCTGACAGCCAAATGTGAGTGGCAGTCCCCCTCATACACCAGTCTCTCATACAGGTGTGCTAGTCCTGACCATTGTTTGCCACCTGGGTGTGTTGCTGGCCATGGAAGATTACAGTCAAACACACTCACTGTGCAGCTTCCCGTGTCCTGACTCTGCACTTCTCCCTGGCCACTGACCTTGTTGTTCACTGCTGCTCTCCCCTTGCCTGTGCAGCTTCTCATGTCCTGACTCTGCACTTTTCCCTGGCTACTAGCCTTGTCGTTCACTGCTGCTCTCCCCTTGCCTGTGCAGCTTCTCATGTCCTGACTCTGCACTTTGCCATGCCCACTGGCCCTGTTGCTCTGCTGTGTTGTACTCTCAACTGTGCCATGGACACTGGCCCTGTTCCTCTGCTGTGCTGGAGTCTCCCCTGTGCCATGGACACTGGCCCTGTTCCTCTGCTGTGTTGGAGTCTCCCCTGTGCCATGCCCACTGGCCCTGTTGCTCTGCTGTGTTTTAGTCTCACATGTGCAGCCTCTCATGTACTTGTTGTGCCACCTGCCCTGGACACTGGCCCTGTTCCTCTGCTGTGTTGGAGTCTCCCCTGTGCCATGGACACTGGCCCTGTTGCTCTGCTGTGTTGGAGTCTCCCCTGTGCCATGGACACTGGCCCTGTTGCTCTGATGTGTTGTACTCTCAACTGTGCCATGGACACTGTCCCTGTTGCTCTGCTGTGTTGTACTCTCAACTGTGCCATGGACACTGGCCCTGTTCCTCGGCTGTGTTGGAGTCTCCCCTTTGCCATGGACACTGGCCCTGTTGCACTGCTGTGTTGTACTCTCAACTGTGCCATGGACACTTGCCCTGTTTCTCTGCTGTGTTGGAGTCTCCCCTGTGCCATGGACACTGGCCCTGTTGCTCTGCTGTGTTGGAGTCTCCCCTGTGCCATGCCCACTGGCCCTGTTGCTCTGCTGTGTTGTACTCTCAACTGTGCCATGGACACTGGCCCTGTTCCTCTGCTGTGTTGGAGTCTCCCCTGTGCCATGGACACTGGCCCTGTTGCTCTGCTGTTCTGTACTTTTAACTGTGCCATGGACACTGGCCCTGTTCCTCTGCTGTGTTGGAGTCTCCCCTGTACCATGCCCACTGGCCCTGTTGCTCTGCTGTGTTTTTAGTCTCACATGTGCAGCCTCTCATGTACTTGCTGTGCCACCTGCCCTGGACACTGGCCCTGTTCCTCTGCTGTGTTGGAGTCTCCCCTGTGCCATGGACACTGGCCCTGTTGCTCTGCTGTGTTGGAGTCTCCCCTGTGCCATGGACACTGGCCCTGTTGCTCTGCTGTGTTGTATTCTCAACTGTGCCATGGACACTGTCCCTGTTGCTCTGCTGTGTTGTACTCTGAACTGTGCCATGGACACTGGCCCTGTTCCTCGGCTGTGTTGGAGTCACCCCTGCGCCATGGACACTGGCCCTGTTGCTCTGCTGTGTTGTACTCTCAACTGTGCCATGGACACTGTCCCTGTTGCTCTGCTGTGTTGTACTCTCCCCTGTGCCATGGACACTGGCCCTGTTTCTCTGCTGTGTTGGAGTCTCCCCTGTGCCATGGACACTGGCCCTGTTCCTCTGCTGTGTTGGAGTCTCCCCTGTGCCATGGACACTGGCCCTGTTGCTCTGCTGTGTTGGAGTCTCCCCTGTGCCATGCCCACTGGCCCTGTTGCTCTGCTGTGTTGTACTCTCAACTGTGCCATGGACACTGGCCCTGTTCCTCTGCTGTGTTGGAGTCTCCCCTGTGCCATGGACACTGGCCCTGTTCCTCTGCTGTGTTGGAGTCACCCCTGTGCCATGGACACTGGCCCTGTTGCTCTGCTGTTCTGTACTTTTAACTGTGCCATGGACACTGGCCCTGTTCTTCTGCTGTGTTGGAGTTTCCCCTGTGCCATGCCCACTGGCCCTGTTGCTCTGCTGTGTTTTTAGTCTCACATGTGCAGCCTCTCATGTACTTGCTGTGCCACCTGCCCTGGACACTGGCCCTGTTCCTCTGCTGTGTTGGAGTCTCCCCTGTGCCATGGACACTGGCCCTGTTGCTCTGCTGTGTTGGAGTCTCCCCTGTGCCATGGACACTGGCCCTGTTGCTCTGCTTTGTTGTACTCTCAACTGTTCCATGGACACTGTCCCTGTTGCTCTGCTGTGTTGTACTCCCAACTGTGCCATGGACACTGACCCTGTTCCTCGGCTGTGTCGGAGTCTCCCCTGTGCCATGGACACTGGCCCTGTTGCTCTGCTGTGTTGTACTCTCAACTGTGCCATGGACACTTGCCCTGTTTCTCTGCTGTGTTGGAGTCTCCCCTGTGCCATGGACACTGGCCCTGTTGCTCTGCTGTGTTGTACTCTCAACTGTGCCATGGACACTGTCCCTGTTGCTCTGCTGTGTTGTACTCTCAACTGTGCCATGGACACTGGCCCTGTTCCTCGGCTGTGTTGGAGTCTCCCCTGTGCCATGGACACTGGCCCTGTTGCTCTGCTGTGTTGTACTCTCAACTGTGCCATGGACACTTGCCCTGTTTCTCTGCTGTGTTGGAGTCTCCCCTGTGCCATGGACACTGGCCCTGTTGCTCTGCTGTGTTGGAGTCTCCCTTGTGCCATGCCCACTGGCCCTGTTGCTCTGCTGTGTTGTACTCTCAACTGTGCCATGGACACTGGCCCTGTTCCTCTGCTGTGTTGGAGTCTCCCCTGTGCCATGGACACTGGCCCTGTTCCTCTGCTGTGTTGGAGTCACCCCTGTGCCATGGACACTGGCCCTGTTGGTCTGCTGTTCTGTACTTTTAACTGTGCCATGGACACTGGCCCTGTTCCTCTGCTGTGTTGGAGTCTCCCCTGTACCATGCCCACTGGCCCTGTTGCTCTGCTGTGTTTTTAGTCTCACATGTGCAGCCTCTCATGTACTTGCTGTGCCACCTGCCCTGGACACTGGCCCTGTTCCTCTGCTGTGTTGGAGTCTCCCCTGTGCCATGGACACTGGCCCTGTTGCTCTGCTGTGTTGGAGTCTCCCCTGTGCCATGGACACTGGCCCTGTTGCTCTGCTGTGTTGTACTCTCAACTGTGCCATGGACACTGTCCCTGTTGCTCTGCTGTGTTGTACTCTCAACTGTGCCATGGACACTGGCCCTGTTGCTCTGCTGTGTTGGAGTCTCCCCTGTGCCATGGATACTGGCCCTGTTGCTCTGCTGTGTTGTACTCTCAACTGTGCCATGGACACTGTCCCTGTTGCTCTGCTGTGTTGTACTCTCAACTGTGCCATGGACACTTGCCCTGTTTCTCTGCTGTGTTGGAGTCTCCCCTGTGCCATGGACACTGGCCCTGTTGCTCTGCTGTGTTGGAGTCTCCCCTGTGCCATGCCCACTGGCCCTGTTGCTCTGCTGTGTTGTACTCTCAACTGTGCCATGGACACTGGCCCTGTTCCTCTGCTGTGTTGGAGTCTCCCCTGTGCCATGGACACTGGCCCTGTTCCTCTGCTATGTTGGAGTCACCCCTGTGCCATGGACACTGGCCCTGTTGCTCTGCTGTTCTGTACTTTTAACTGTGCCATGGACACTGGCCCTGTTCTTCTGCTGTGTTGGAGTTTCCCCTGTGCCATGCCCACTGGCCCTGTTGCTCTGCTGTGTTTTTAGTCTCACATGTGCAGCCTCTCATGTAATTGCTGTGCCACCTGCCCTGGACACTGGCCCTGTTCCTCTGCTGTGTTGGAGTCTCCCCTGTGCCATGGACACTGGCCCTGTTGCTCTGCTGTGTTGGAGTCTCCCCTGTGCCATGGACACTGGCCCTGTTGCTCTGCTGTGTTGTACTCTCAACTGTGCCATGGACACTGTCCCTGTTGCTCTGCTGTGTTGTACTCCCAACTGTGCCATGGACACTGACCCTGTTCCTCGGCTGTGTTGGAGTCTCCCCTGTGCCATGGACACTGGCCCTGTTGCTCTGCTGTGTTGTACTCTCAACTGTGCCATGGACACTTGCCCTGTTTCTCTGCTGTGTTGGAGTCTCCCCTGTGCCATGGACACTGGCCCTGTTGCTCTGCTGTGTTGGAGTCTCCCCTGTGCCATTAACACTGGCCCTGTTGCTCTGCTGTGTTGGAGTCACCCCTGTGCCATGGACACTGGCCCTGTTGCTCTGCTGTTCTGTACTTTTAACTGTGCCATGGACACTGGCCCTGTTCCTCTGCTGTGTTGGAGTCTCCCCTGTGCCATGCCCACTGGCCCTGTTGCTCTGCTGTGTTTTTAGTCTCACATGTGCAGCCTCTCATGTACTTGCTGTGCCACCTGCCTGGACACTGGCCCTGTTCCTCTGCTGTGTTGGAGTCTCCCCTGTGCCATGGACACTGGCCCTGTTGCTCTGCTGTGTTGGAGTCTCCCCTGTGCCATGGACACTGGCCCTGTTGCTCTGCTGTGTTGTACTCTCAACTGTGCCATGGACACTGTCCCTGTTGCTCTGCTGTGTTGTACTCTCAACTGTGCCATGGACACTGGCCCTGTTCCTCGGCTGTGTTGGAGTCTCCCCTGTGCCATGGACACTTGCCCTGTTGCACTGCTGTGTTGTACTCTCAACTGTGCCATTGACACTTGCCCTGTTTCTCTGCTGTGTTGGAGTCTCCCCTGTGCCATGGACACTGGCCCTGTTGCTCTGCTGTGTTGGAGTCTCCCCTGTGCCATGCCCACTGGCCCTGTTGCTCTGCTGTGTTGTACTCTCAACTGTGCCATGGACACTGGCCCTGTTCCTCTGCTGTGTTGGAGTCTCCCCTGTGCCATGGACAATGGCCCTGTTCATCTGCTGTGTTGGAGTCACCCCTGTGCCATGGACACTGGCCCTGTTGCTCTGCTGTTCTGTACTTTTAACTGTGCCATGGACACTGGCCCTGTTCCTCTGCTGTGTTGGAGTCTCCCCTGTACCATGCCCACTGGCCCTGTTGCTCTGCTGTGTTTTTAGTCTCACATGTGCAGCCTCTCATGTACTTGCTGTGCCACCTGCCTGGACACTGGCCCTGTTACTCTGCTGTGTTGGAGTCTCCCCTGTGCCATGGACACTGGCCCTATTGCTCTGCTGTGTTGGAGTCTCCCCTGTGCCATGGACACTGGCCCTGTTGCTCTGCTGTGTTGTACTCTCAACTGTGCCATGGACACTGTCCCTGTTGCTCTGCTGTGTTGTACTCTCAACTGTGCCATGGACACTGGCCCTGTTCCTCGGCTGTGTTGGAGTCTCCCCTGTGCCATGGACACTGGCCCTGTTGCACTGCTGTGTTGTACTCTCAACTGTGCCATTGACACTTGCCCTGTTTCTCTGCTGTGTTGGAGTCTCCCCTGTGCCATGGACACTGGCCCTGTTGCTCTGCTGTGTTGGAGTCTCCCCTGTGCCATGCCCACTGGCCCTGTTGCTCTGCTGTGTTGTACTCTCAACTGTGCCATGGACACTGGCCCTGTTCCTCTGCTGTGTTGGAGTCTCCCCTGTGCCATGGACAATGGCCCTGTTCATCTGCTGTGTTGGAGTCACCCCTGTGCCATGGACACTGGCCCTGTTGCTCTGCTGTTCTGTACTTTTAACTGTGCCATGGACACTGGCCCTGTTCCTCTGCTGTGTTGGAGTCTCCCCTGTACCATGCCCACTGGCCCTGTTGCTCTGCTGTGTTTTTAGTCTCACATGTGCAGCCTCTCATGTACTTGCTGTGCCACCTGCCTGGACACTGGCCCTGTTCCTCTGCTGTGTTGGAGTCTCCCCTGTGCCATGGACACTGGCCCTGTTGCTCTGCTGTGTTGGAGTCTCCCCTGTGCCATGGACACTGGCCCTGTTGCTCTGCTGTGTTGTACTCTCAACTGTGCCATGGACACTGTCCCTGTTGCTCTGCTGTGTTGTACTCTCAACTGTGCCATGGACACTGGCCCTGTTCCTCGGCTGTGTTGGAGTCTCCCCTGTGCCATGGACACTGGCCCTGTTGCACTGCTGTGTTGTACTCTCAACTGTGCCATTGACACTTTCCCTGTTTCTCTGCTGTGTTGGAGTCTCCCCTGTGCCATGGACACTGGCCCTGTTGCTCTGCTGTGTTGGAGTCTCCCCTGTGCCATGCCCACTGGCCCTGTTGCTCTGCTGTGTTGTACTCTCAACTGTGCCATGGACACTGGCCCTGTTCCTCTGCTGTGTTGGAGTCTCCCCTGTGCCATGGATACTGGCCCTGTTGCTCTGCTGTGTTGTACTCTCAACTGTGCCATGGACACTGGCCCTGTTGCTCTGCTGTGTTGGAGTCTCCCCTGTGCCATGGATACTGGCCCTGTTGCTCTGCTGTGTTGTACTCTCAACTGTGCCATGGACACTGTCCCTGTTGCTCTGCTGTGTTGTACTCTCAACTGTGCCATGGCCACTTGCCCTGTTTCTCTGCTGTGTTGGAGTCTCCCCTGTGCCATGGACACTGGCCCTGTTGCTCTGCTGTGTTGGAGTCTCCCCTGTGCCATGCCCACTGGCCCTGTTGCTCTGCTGTGTTGTACTCTCAACTGTGCCATGGACACTGGCCCTGTTCCTCTGCTGTGTTGGAGTCTCCCCTGTGCCATGGACACTGGCCCTGTTCCTCTGCTATGTTGGAGTCACCCCTGTGCCATGGACACTGGCCCTGTTGCTCTGCTGTTCTGTACTTTTAACTGTG
The DNA here is from genome assembly GCF_964261635.1 of Lissotriton helveticus. NCBI lineage: Eukaryota > Metazoa > Chordata > Amphibia > Caudata > Salamandridae > Lissotriton > Lissotriton helveticus. The sequence continues at coordinate 1,537,701,583 of NC_136067.1, forward strand.
CCATGGACACTGGCCCTGTTCTTCTGCTGTGTTGGAGTTTCCCCTGTGCCATGCCCACTGGCCCTGTTGCTCTGCTGTGTTTTTAGTCTCACATGTGCAGCCTCTCATGTAATTGCTGTGCCACCTGCCCTGGACACTGGCCCTGTTCCTCTGCTGTGTTGGAGTCTCCCCTGTGCCATGGACACTGGCCCTGTTGCTCTGCTGTGTTGGAGTCTCCCCTGTGCCATGGACACTGGCCCTGTTGCTCTGCTGTGTTGTACTCTCAACTGTGCCATGGACACTGTCCCTGTTGCTCTGCTGTGTTGTACTCCCAACTGTGCCATGGACACTGACCCTGTTCCTCGGCTGTGTTGGAGTCTCCCCTGTGCCATGGACACTGGCCCTGTTGCTCTGCTGTGTTGTACTCTCAACTGTGCCATGGACACTTGCCCTGTTTCTCTGCTGTGTTGGAGTCTCCCCTGTGCCATGGACACTGGCCCTGTTGCTCTGCTGTGTTGGAGTCTCCCCTGTGCCATTAACACTGGCCCTGTTGCTCTGCTGTGTTGGAGTCACCCCTGTGCCATGGACACTGGCCCTGTTGCTCTGCTGTTCTGTACTTTTAACTGTGCCATGGACACTGGCCCTGTTCCTCTGCTGTGTTGGAGTCTCCCCTGTGCCATGCCCACTGGCCCTGTTGCTCTGCTGTGTTTTTAGTCTCACATGTGCAGCCTCTCATGTACTTGCTGTGCCACCTGCCTGGACACTGGCCCTGTTCCTCTGCTGTGTTGGAGTCTCCCCTGTGCCATGGACACTGGCCCTGTTGCTCTGCTGTGTTGGAGTCTCCCCTGTGCCATGGACACTGGCCCTGTTGCTCTGCTGTGTTGTACTCTCAACTGTGCCATGGACACTGTCCCTGTTGCTCTGCTGTGTTGTACTCTCAACTGTGCCATGGACACTGGCCCTGTTCCTCGGCTGTGTTGGAGTCTCCCCTGTGCCATGGACACTTGCCCTGTTGCACTGCTGTGTTGTACTCTCAACTGTGCCATTGACACTTGCCCTGTTTCTCTGCTGTGTTGGAGTCTCCCCTGTGCCATGGACACTGGCCCTGTTGCTCTGCTGTGTTGGAGTCTCCCCTGTGCCATGCCCACTGGCCCTGTTGCTCTGCTGTGTTGTACTCTCAACTGTGCCATGGACACTGGCCCTGTTCCTCTGCTGTGTTGGAGTCTCCCCTGTGCCATGGACAATGGCCCTGTTCATCTGCTGTGTTGGAGTCACCCCTGTGCCATGGACACTGGCCCTGTTGCTCTGCTGTTCTGTACTTTTAACTGTGCCATGGACACTGGCCCTGTTCCTCTGCTGTGTTGGAGTCTCCCCTGTACCATGCCCACTGGCCCTGTTGCTCTGCTGTGTTTTTAGTCTCACATGTGCAGCCTCTCATGTACTTGCTGTGCCACCTGCCTGGACACTGGCCCTGTTCCTCTGCTGTGTTGGAGTCTCCCCTGTGCCATGGACACTGGCCCTGTTGCTCTGCTGTGTTGGAGTCTCCCCTGTGCCATGGACACTGGCCCTGTTGCTCTGCTGTGTTGTACTCTCAACTGTGCCATGGACACTGTCCCTGTTGCTCTGCTGTGTTGTACTCTCAACTGTGCCATGGACACTGGCCCTGTTCCTCGGCTGTGTTGGAGTCTCCCCTGTGCCATGGACACTGGCCCTGTTGCACTGCTGTGTTGTACTCTCAACTGTGCCATTGACACTTGCCCTGTTTCTCTGCTGTGTTGGAGTCTCCCCTGTGCCATGGACACTGGCCCTGTTGCTCTGCTGTGTTGGAGTCTCCCCTGTGCCATGCCCACTGGCCCTGTTGCTCTGCTGTGTTGTACTCTCAACTGTGCCATGGACACTGGCCCTGTTCCTCTGCTGTGTTGGAGTCTCCCCTGTGCCATGGACAATGGCCCTGTTCATCTGCTGTGTTGGAGTCACCCCTGTGCCATGGACACTGGCCCTGTTGCTCTGCTGTTCTGTACTTTTAACTGTGCCATGGACACTGGCCCTGTTCCTCTGCTGTGTTGGAGTCTCCCCTGTACCATGCCCACTGGCCCTGTTGCTCTGCTGTGTTTTTAGTCTCACATGTGCAGCCTCTCATGTACTTGCTGTGCCACCTGCCTGGACACTGGCCCTGTTCCTCTGCTGTGTTGGAGTCTCCCCTGTGCCATGGACACTGGCCCTGTTGCTCTGCTGTGTTGGAGTCTCCCCTGTGCCATGGACACTGGCCCTGTTGCTCTGCTGTGTTGTACTCTCAACTGTGCCATGGACACTGTCCCTGTTGCTCTGCTGTGTTGTACTCTCAACTGTGCCATGGACACTGGCCCTGTTCCTCGGCTGTGTTGGAGTCTCCCCTGTGCCATGGACACTGGCCCTGTTGCACTGCTGTGTTGTACTCTCAACTGTGCCATTGACACTTGCCCTGTTTCTCTGCTGTGTTGGAGTCTCCCCTGTGCCATGGACACTGGCCCTGTTGCTCTGCTGTGTTGGAGTCTCCCCTGTGCCATGCCCACTGGCCCTGTTGCTCTGCTGTGTTGTACTCTCAACTGTGCCATGGACACTGGCCCTGTTCCTCTGCTGTGTTGGAGTCTCCCCTGTGCCATGGACAATGGCCCTGTTCCTCTGCTGTGTTGGAGTCACCCCTGTGCCATGGACACTGGCCCTGTTGCTCTGCTGTTCTGTACTTTTAACTGTGCCATGGACACTGGCCCTGTTCCTCTGCTGTGTTGGAGTCTCCCCTGTACCATGCCCACTGGCCCTGTTGCTCTGCTGTGTTTTTAGTCTCACATGTGCAGCCTCTCATGTACTTGCTGTGCCACCTGCCCTGGACACTGGCCCTGTTCCTCTGCTGTTTTGGAGTCTCCCCTGTGCCATGGACACTGGCCCTGTTGCTCTGCTGTGTTGGAGTCTCCCCTGTGCCATGGACACTGGCCCTGTTGCTCTGCTGTGTTGTACTCTCAACTGTGCCATGGACACTGTCCCTGTTGCTCTGCTGTGTTGTACTCTCAACTGTGCCATGGACACTGGCCCTGTTGCTCTGCTGTGTTGGAGTCTCCCCTGTGCCATGGACACTGGCCCTGTTGCTCTGCTGTGTTGTACTCTCAACTGTGCCATGGACACTGTCCCTGTTGCTCTGCTGTGTTGTACTCTCCCCTGTGCCATGGACACTGGCCCTGTTCCTCTGCTGTGTTGTACTCTCAACTGTGCCATGGACACTTGCCCTGTTTCTCTGCTGTGTTGGAGTCTCCCCTGTGCCATGGACACTGGCCCTGTTGCTCTGCTGTGTTGGAGTCTCCCCTGTGCCATGCCCACTGGCCCTGTTGCTCTGCTGTGTTGTACTCTCAACTGTGCCATGGACACTGGCCCTGTTCCTCTGCTGTGTTGGAGTCTCCCCTGTGCCATGGACACTGGCCCTGTTCCTCTGCTGTGTTGGAGTCACCCCTGTGCCATGGACACTGGCCCTGTTGCTCTGCTGTTCTGTACTTTTAACTGTGCCATGGACACTGGCCCTGTTCTTCTGCTGTGTTGGAGTTTCCCCTGTGCCATGCCCACTGGCCCTGTTGCTCTGCTGTGTTTTTAGTCTCACATGTGCAGCCTCTCATGTAATTGCTGTGCCACCTGCCCTGGACACTGGCCCTGTTCCTCTGCTGTGTTGGAGTCTCCCCTGTGCCATGGACACTGGCCCTGTTGCTCTGCTGTGTTGGAGTCTCCCCTGTGCCATGGACACTGGCCCTGTTGCTCTGCTGTGTTGTACTCTCAACTGTGCCATGGACACTGTCCCTGTTGCTCTGCTGTGTTGTACTCCCAACTGTGCCATGGACACTGACCCTGTTCATCGGCTGTGTTGGAGTCTCCCCTGTGCCATGGACACTGGCCCTGTTGCTCTGCTGTATTGTACTCTCAACTGTGCCATGGACACTTGCCCTGTTTCTCTGCTGTGTTGGAGTCTCCCCTGTGCCATGGACACTGGCCCTGTTGCTCTGCTGTGTTGGAGTCTCCCATGTGCCATGAACACTGGCCCTGTTGCTCTGCTGTGTTGGAGTCACCCCTGTGCCATGGACACTGGCCCTGTTGCTCTGCTGTTCTGTACTTTTAACTGTGCCATGGACACTGGCCCTGTTCCTCTGCTGTGTTGGAGTCTCCCCTGTGCCATGCCCACTGGCCCTGTTGCTCTGCTGTGTTTTTAGTCTCACATGTGCAGCCTCTCATGTATTTGCTGTGCCACCTGCCTGGACACTGGCCCTGTTCCTCTGCTGTGTTGGAGTCTCCCCTGTGCCATGGACACTGGCCCTGTTGCTCTGCTGTGTTGGAGTCTCCCCTGTGCCATGGACACTGGCCCTGTTGCTCTGCTGTGTTGTACTCTCAACTGTGCCATGGACACTGTCCCTGTTGCTCTGCTGTGTTGTACTCTCAACTGTGCCATGGACACTGGCCCTGTTCCTCGGCTGTGTTGGAGTCTCCCCTGTGCCATGGACACTGGCCCTGTTGCACTGCTGTGTTGTACTCTCAACTGTGCCATTGACACTTGCCCTGTTTCTCTGCTGTGTTGGAGTCTCCCCTGTGCCATGGACACTGGCCCTGTTGCTCTGCTGTGTTGGAGTCTCCCCTGTGCCATGCCCACTGGCCCTGTTGCTCTGCTGTGTTGTACTCTCAACTGTGCCATGGACACTGGCCCTGTTCATCTGCTGTGTTGGAGTCTCTCCTGTGCCATGGACAATGGCCCTGTTCCTCTGCTGTGTTGGAGTCACCCCTGTGCCATGGACACTGGCCCTGTTGCTCTGCTGTTCTGTACTTTTAACTGTGCCATGGACACTGGCCCTGTTCCTCTGCTGTGTTGGAGTCTCCCCTGTACCATGCCCACTGGCCCTGTTGCTCTGCTGTGTTTTTAGTCTCACATGTGCAGCCTCTCATGTACTTGCTGTGCCACCTGCCCTGGACACTGGCCCTGTTCCTCTGCTGTGTTGGAGTCTCCCCTGTGCCATGGACACTGGCCCTGTTGCTCTGCTGTGTTGGAGTCTCCCCTGTGCCATGGACACTGGCCCTGTTGCTCTGCTGTGTTGTACTCTCAACTGTGCCATGGACACTGTCCCTGTTGCTCTGCTGTGTTGTACTCTGAACTGTGCCATGGACACTGGCCCTGTTCCTCGGCTGTGTTGGAGTCACCCCTGTGCCATGGACACTGGCCCTGTTGCTCTGCTGCGTTGTACTCTCAACTGTGCCATGGACACTGTCCTTGTTGCTCTGCTGTGTTGTACTCTCCCCTGTGCCATGGACACTGGCCCTGTTCCTCTGCTGTGTTGGAGTCTCCCCTGTGCCATGGACACTGGCCCTGTTCCTCTGCTGTGTTGGAGTCTCCCCTGTGCCATGGACACTGGCCCTGTTGCTCTGCTGTGTTGGAGTCTCCCCTGTGCCATGCCCACTGGCCCTGTTGCTCTGCTGTGTTGTACTCTCAACTGTGCCATGGACACTGGCCCTGTTCCTCTGCTGTGTTAGAGTCTCCCCTGTGCCATGGACACTGGCCCTGTTCCTCTGCTGTGTTGGAGTCACCCCTGTGCCATGGACACTGGCCCTGTTGCTCTGCTGTTCTGTACTTTTAACTGTGCCATGGACACTGGCCCTGTTCTTCTGCTGTGTTGGAGTTTCCCCTGTGCCATGCCCACTGGCCCTGTTGCTCTGCTGTGTTTTTAGTCTCACCTGTGCAGCCTCTCATGTACTTGCTGTGCCACCTGCCCTGGACACTGACCCTGTTCCACTGCTGTGTTGGAGTCTACCCTGTTCCATGGACACTGGCCTTTCTGTTTGTAGTTTGCTTGTGCAGGATATCTTGCATTTGATCAGCATTTTGTACATTACTCTTGTGTACAGTTGTTCTACTGTCACATCTGTGCAATATGTGAATAAAGACAGTTACTCCTGTTGTGTGTTTTGTCAGTGTCCTTGCTGATTCAAGTTCTTTTTGTGTGTGCATTTGGTTGCCTGTGCCCCATGCTCTATGTGTCACTTCAACATTGCCAATCTCTTTGGCTGCATCACATTTTTAAACAGGGGTGACAGGGTCTTCAGTCCATTCAGACACTGATACTTGTGTTTTCTGTGTTGGCTCTTTTACCTGTCATGCAGTTCTATTTGTAGTGGTTTCCTATTGTTGGCTATGTTGTTGCCATGTTAGGTTGCTGTACACTGCCAGCACAAGGTGTGATGCAGTGCACAGGTTTGCATGTAGGCTGGGCACTGTCATGATGTATGTGTGGTATTCCTTATATATGTGCCCAGCTGTGTATGTGTATGGTCATCCTGTGTTGGTCCTTTGTCCTGGTCCCCTGGCCTACATGAGATGTGTGCTCTTGGGTGGTGAGGAGGTGTGCAGTGTGAAGGGTGTGACTTTGTAGTGGGTGTGGATCTGTGTGTGCCCCTGGATTGTGATAGACACACATGTGTCAGCCAGGAGTTGTGTGCCTGTTGTTTGGATTGTCCTGCCCTGTGTAAATGATTGTATGCACTTGTGTGAGTTGTCTGTTGTGCACTGTGCAGTGTGTTGGTGTGTCCATGCAGTTCTGTGTGAATCCTCCTTGTTGTTTTGGTTACTTATGAGTGTGCAAGGTGTGTGACTTGCACATCAGTATTGTGTTTGTTTGATCATCAATGTGTGTTGTGCGTGTTTGTGTGGACTGTGTGGCCCTGCTGCTCCTCACTGGCATTGTGTGTGACTTTCTCTTGCACTGCAGGCACATGGTGCCTTTTCTCCTCCTGTATGGCATGGTGTGTGGTGTGATGCCATCCCCTATGTGTGCCACTTGTGCCTAGCCATTGTGGGTCTGAATTCCCTCTATTTGTGTATGGTACACACCTCACATGTCTACTACTGACATGCAAGTCAGTTGATTTTGATGTCAGCTGTCCCCTTTGTTTACATGTGTATGTGCCTCCCCTTCCCTTCATTTGTGAGACTGTGCCTTGTGGTGCAGTTTTTGGGCCAAGGGTGCTGTTCCACTCTGGACATGGCCACATTGGTGTATGTGTGATGTTCTTGTGCTATTCATCAGTGTGGATTGCCCTTGTGCACTTGAGCTGTGTGCGCTGCCCAGTGCTCCGGTGAAGCTGGTTGTGCTCTTGTATCCCAGAGTGGTGTATCCTGTTATTGTTGTGTTGCATGTCTGTGTGTTGGCTGTGGTGTAGCTTCACTTCCTGGGTGTGCTGTTGCTTTTGTGCTGTGCTGATTTGTGGTGTGTGTGTTGAGGTTGTGTCCGTCATGTCTGTGTGTAGCTGTTGTGCTTGTTGTGCACACACTACTTGTTTTACATACAGTGCTGTGGGTATGTGGGATGGGCATTGCCTGATGTGCATCCCCTGATGTCCTGTGGTGTTTTTTGATTTGTGCTTTCATGTGCATGCGTGGTTTGTTTGATGTGGCAGTGTAGTTCTGTGCAGGTGCAATTTTGTGTGATTTGTGTTATGTTGTGGGTCTGTTTAGTTCGTGAGTGATGATGTTGTGCACTCATGTTATGTTTGTACTCACATTGCCTTTCCGCAGTTTGGCTGGCAGGGTATGTCTGCTTCTGTTGGGGGGGGGAGTTCCTGTGGAGGTTGTGTGTAGTTTTGGTCAGGCATCTGTTCAGGCTACCCTGTGTGTGTTTTCTGTTTGTGGATACACCCAGGGTGTGTGTATGTGCTGGGAAGTATTGTCAGCCTTGAGTATGTGTGGCACTGATGTTGTGTGTTCCTTGTCAGCCACTCATGCAGTGGCTGTATCCCTCGTTGTGTGGTGCCGGGTGTGTATTGTGCTTGCTTGTTGCTGTGCTTGTTGGTGTGCATGGGGCGGCACAGGATGGGCACCTGTCCTGTGACTTGCTGTTGTGTGTTGATGTGTGGTTGTGTGGTGTGTCCCTGTGGTCTCTGTGCCCTGCCCATGTCTTGTAGTGGCCCTGCCTTCTGCATTGTGTGCATATGTTGACTGCTGTGGTGACGTGACCGGGAGGGGACGTTGCTGCTAGTTCGCGGTTGATGTGTGTCCCGGATGCAGAGGGGTTCTTGTTGGCAGGTGGGTGATGTAGGGGTGCCCTTGTGGATGTGTTGTGACACCCAGCAGGGTGTCTGTGGTGGCCTTGGACCCTGTGTCAGCCCGTGTGTTGTGTGTTGTATTTGTGTATTTGTGTACCTGCGGCATCGTCCGCGGCGTCCCAGTTGATGGTAGTGCAGTAGCAGGTACATGACCAGATGCATATGTAGGGCTGGGTCTATGGCATTCATGGCCGGGTGGTGATGACAGGCTCTGTGCTATGGCGCTCCGCTATCGAGTTTCCGCCGTCTCTGGTTGGGCGGTGTCTCCTCTGCGGTGCGTCTGCCTGTTTGGGCCATCCTAATTTGTGGAGCGGGGCGGATATCATTCCGCACAGCGGTTAGTCTCCATTGGCTACCACTGCCACGGTGGCGGGCTCACTTTGATGGCGGTGCGCGTCGCTCCGCAGCAGACGGGAAATGACCTATGTTTTACTAATATGGCGGACGTGAGTTCCGCTGCTCGCGGGCGGAAAAAGGCATTTTTCTGCCCCACCAGCACTGCGGTGGTGCCACTGCCCGACATCCTAATGGACCCCTAATGTTTACCATCTCATTTAATACTTTCTTAATTGTTCTCAAATTTTTAGCTGTACATAATAATTTTATATATTGATAATCTGCATTGAACTTTAAAATGTCTTGCTTTGGCTGTTATGGTCTTGTGCGGCCGAAATAAAGTATTTCTTGACTTGACTTGACTTGAAAAGCATTCGATGCCCAATGTTGATTTTGCACCCCACAGCCAGCCACCCTAGTGCTGTATATTTGGTGCTGATTTGTGGCCTCTCCTGTGCTTGTGCTAATCCCCAAAGCTTGGCCCCTGCAACTGATTTAGTTATCTGCAAGCAGTGTGGCTCCAGGCACTTCCTGTCATCATTGGAAAGTGTTGGGTCGAACTCCAATTTTGACCTCCTCACCCAGCCACCCCTGTGTTGCTGGTGGTGCAGTTTTGGTTCTTACCTGGCCCTTGTCCCTTCATGATTTTCGGCCCAGAAGACTGAGATTGTAAGTTAAATACTTGCCTGTTTAACCACAATTGTTTTCCCTATAGGATAACATTGGACTGTGTGACAAAGTTTCTAAGTGTCAATTTTTCAAAAAGTATCTTTAATTAAAAACGTACTTACCTGATTATGAAGATATGGGTCTTAAAATAAAGTACAAAGTATAATTTTATAAAATTGGTCTGGATCTCCTTTTTGAATCGTGTGTCCATTATTGATCACTGTTGTGCAATAAATGTCTTACACTCATTTATGTTAGACCTAAGGCGGCTCGCCCACACTACCACTAATAGAGCACTTCGGGTTTTACATTGAGCCCTGTACACTTATGGAGAACCCCCGGACTCTGTGCATTTTTTTACCACCTAGTAGTAGTATCATATAAAGAGCCAGCTTCCTACAATGAGTAAGTATATGTCTCACTGCAGACATAAAACTGCTCTCTCTTCCTTTTGAAACAACAGGTCTTGGAAATCCAAATCATTTTATATAACATTTTTCCTTTGCTCTGTACTTCTGCAGACAGTACTTTCCACATTTATGAGATTGAAAATGCAGTACTTGCTCCGTTAGACCATTTTTCTCAGGTTCTTTTAGAGTGCTACATGTAATATACTGTTCTATGAAAGAATGTACAGGTGCATCTGTGTCTGTTCCAAATGTAGGTTCATCTTTTATCCACAGCAGCATATGAATATGAGGAGCACCTCTTGCTTAGTACTCTTTTTGCCAAAAGAAATCAGTAACTTCTCCGAAAGGCGGATTTATTTTGTTGCAGATGAAGGACAGCATTCCTTGGAATATGCGGTTAAAATACTTACAAACATTTGCAGGATCAAAAGAGCAAAGTTCTCCTGGTGTCATCATTGTGATGTTTTAATGTAAAGTCATGTAAATCCTCCCACGCATACTCAGTACAACTCAGGGTTACCAAAGTTTGCAACAAATACTTCATCTCACCATGACAACAATACCAATACTCATTGGTCCCACGTTGACATGCCATCAAATTTATCAAAATGGACTCCAGCTTCTCATCTTTTCCATGAATTTTGTATACAGAGGGGATATTCTCAAGAACGTGTGATAATCAGCGCAAAATTATCATAACACAACATTGCACATCGCAGTCTATCACGGGAAAAGAATGCTGTGTTAACGGTATATTCACAACATGGCGGTACCATGCAATAGGATCACGATAACGCGTCAAATGTCCATGTTAAAACCAATGCGATGCCGTAAAAATGCAAAACACCAATGCGAAAATAATCGCGATGAGGCCAATCGCGATACAAACATCAGCAATAACCAGCGACAGGCCTGCGATTCCCACACGTCTTGCAGGAAAATGTTCCATAAAAGCAGAGTAAAAAATACGGTGAGATGACAACGTACAAGCACAACCCCACAGCCGTGATGTAGAACAGATGACCATTGTCCTGCATCAGATAGGCATCTCCTCACAATCAGTCACAATTTACATTAACATGCATTCTGTATGTAACCTGCTCCAATGCGGAAAGATACATGGAACACACTGTGAAACCTCATCTTCTCTTCACTTTGCAGAGGGACAAACAAAACCCCCTGCACACAGACGTGCCATGTCCATGAACAAACAATAATGAAAGCATGGACTAATGTAGGGGCAGTGACTCCCCTTAGGTACATGTTGCCCATGTCGTGGGACTTGAGTCACAGGGTGCATCCCTGCATCATAGCGGCACATATCAAAGCCCAAAAGAAGCCCTGTTGTCACTTGTAGGCCACAAATGACAACCAAAATGGAATGCATTGGGACACATGTAAAACGCTAGCACTACATGTCGCACCTACACTTGTCTGAGTGATGTGCCTGTACAGATGAGTGACATGCATGCAGGGAATATGTCTTGGAATGCATTTATTTGCACATGCTGTTTCTATGTTCATTCATCGTGCTGTCACATGATTGCTAAAGACAATCACAATGTGACGTCAACATGAGAAGAAATTGTCAATGCTGGTCCTACGGGCAATTCCTGCGGTGGCTGCAATGGGGTGTGGTCCACCTGCCTCATCTTCATCATCATCATCCGGTGCATCTGGCACTTGTATCCATTGGGCATTGCTGCATACACATATGTTGTGCAACACACAACATGCAACTATCATCTTGCACACGATGTCTGGGCTGGACAGGAGCCTTCCACCTGTGACGTCCAGGCACCTGGTACATGCCTACAACACGCCAAATGTGCCCTCCACGATGCCCCTGGTGTGTTTGCTGGCCAAATTGTACTGCCTCTGGGCCTGTGTGTTCGGGGCTCGGAGGGGTGTCATCATCCAAGCGCTGAGTACATATCGTTGGTCACCTGTGACAGTGCAGAAAGACATGAGTCAAGACTACGCACTGCATGATGTGTTGGCAGGCTCACTGGTTCATTGGTGTGTGATATGTGTGACTTAGTGATTCCTGTATGACATGAACTGCCTGTTGCAAATGAGCAGCATCAATGTGTATTATGTAGCCTCAATGCTGCTCTTTCCTCCCCCATATACCAAAGGGGATGATGGACGGAGCACTTGGGCAAATCAAACACTCACCCCCAGTCAACTGATCTGGCTTTAATCCATCATAATTCTTTAGCTCACTCCACCACCCCAGTTCAGACATGGCCATATGCAAATCTGTCTGACCCTGTGCCTCATGGGAACAGTCCAGCCCAAACTGCCAATCCATGTCTTCCCTGGACCGGAAGCAAGCATCCTGGAACCGGTTTCTGGCTAATCAGCCGTCATCAGCCAGGCTAGCTTGAATCCAGTGGCAAAGTGAGCAAGGGGCCCACGTCTGGGCATACCCTGCCAACTTAGGGCGAGCAAAGCGATACCAAAGGGTTTGATGGACAGAGCATAGTCACTAGTGTGCCCAGCACGGTAGCATCACTTGCACCCCTACGGCACACCATTGTCATGCCTGTCTGCGCATGTCCACAAGCCTGACTACGACAAAGTGATGATGTGCGCTGAAGGTGTCCAGCCACGTGTGTGTAGGCCCATTGTAAGGACAGGGCTGACACAGATGTAGAGCACCTGCCTCTCTGTATTCGTCATACGGTTGAGGGTAGACATTTGGCGCATGCTGCGCTAATAGCGACACACACAACAGTTGGCATATGTGATACCTGAATCCGAGCAGGCATGCCCTCCCTCATGTAACCTTTTGGCCGAGCCTGCACTCCGGGGGCATGCCACATAGCAACATTGTCCATTGCGTGACGGGTTGGCGCAGACACTACAACAGAGATACACGCATTATTCACTTCCTTGGCAAGGCCTAAACTTAACCACACCGAGATCCATGTGTGGAAGAGCCAAACCCCTACGCTGTAATGTTGTATGCCTGTCCACTCCGCTTATGCTCACAGGGAGGTACGACATGGCTACATGTCCCAGGTCTACCCCACTGCCTGCGGTGACATGGTTGTGCCCGCTGTACATAGCACAATGTATTGTGGTATGGCCAGGGGCCCTCATGAATACATAATGACCACACGGACACACTGAGTGAGTTTGTGGAACTGGCAACTGGCACCTGCACCCGGCCCCTTTTATTGCCAGGGTCACAAGTCTAGTGACGCCTGTGCTGTATCGGTGTTGGGTACTGTAAGGCACCCCTCAGGGGTTGGTTGCTGCTGACAACAACCACAATAGTGATCAGACAATCAGCAGTACAAGCTTCAAACGGCAAGTGTCCATGACTTGAGCTGCACAAAGTTAGTGGCCCCGGATGCACTGCATCCGCTACAGGCACACTGCCACGGGATGGTGACTTGCGCTGCATTGAGGTAGGGCCACGCAAGCTGAGTGGGTCCTCATCGATGGCCAAGGTGAAAGTCGCGGAGGGTTGCAGGGGACAGTGGAAGGTGTCCTTCCAGGGCATGATGCAGAGGGCAGAAGCAAGCAGAAACAGGTAAATGGTGGAGTTGAATGTTACAGACTCCTCTTTACCACCTTGTCAGTATCAGCTACATGATGATGAAAACAACCCCCAGCCCATGGAATCAGACGCCACCAAAGTTGAACCAGAGAGTGCCCATGAATTTCGGGGCACATACTTAGTGGCACCAGAGCTGAAAGGGGATGCAGTCCGCGATGAGGCCTGTACAATGACATAAACTCTGCCCTTTGGAGAGCAGGACTTAGTTTCAATTGTGTGACCTACTCCACCGCAGTGTGTGCCGGAGGCAGCGGTCAGCAGTGGCCCACAGCCACGTGTCGTAGGGGTGCGATGCACAGAGTTAGTGGCACCAGTGCAGTTGTTGGTAGTGTACCATCACCTCCGTAACAGAGACCCTTTGCTCTTCCGAATTGAAGCGTGTCTTCCTCTTACTCCTATCCTTGCGTACTCTGACATGAACACTGCTGTGAAGAAATCAAGACTCAGTTCCAAATGTGTGACCTAGTTGACCACAGTGTAGGCCTGAGGCAGCGGTCAGTGCGGATTACCGCTGTCCAGCCATCTCCTCCTGGATATCTAACACACAACATTGGAATGGCATGTGGGGAAGATTTGTGGCTGACGGAGGTAGTGGCACCAGAGCTGAGCGGGTGTGTAGCCTGCGACGATGCTGTGTCCTTCTTGATATGGACTGCATTGGATTGGTGTGAGGCCTGCAGGACCGCAGTGTAGGTCGAAGGCTGAAGTCAGCAAGGGCCCACAGACACGTGTGGTTGGAATGCTATGCATGGCATTGGTGGCACCACATCGAAGCGAGTATAGTGATATAAACTCAGCCATAATTAAATGTCCTCTGCCACAGTGTAATAAAGACCCAGTTCCAAATGTGTGACCTACTGGTCTGCTGTGTCAGCTGGTGGAGTACGTCAATGAGAAAGGAGTACTGTGGGCCTGTGTCGCGGAAGCCGCTATGGTCTGAGGAGGCTGCCAAGGTCGGGGGCCTCAGGCTTCCACATGGTGGGCCCACCGTGACACACGCCAGTGTCAGCAGGTGAGCAGCGTCATGGAGTGCAGCAGGTGCACAGGATCGCAGGCACCACCGCTCATGGCTTCAGCCTCGTGGCGGGATGAGAAGCGCCGCCCTAGCAGGGACTTTGGGCATTCCGGAAGAGGACCATGCCCAGGCCTACAAGCTTTTGTATTCACACCCCTATGCTAGCCTGGCATACGCCGGGCCAGCCCACTCCGCACACGCTTACGGGGGGGGGACGTAACGAGCTACATTTTCATGATTTCACCCACTGGCTGGGATGACATGGTTGCGTCCCTGTCCACTACACTCCATACACCCGCGGTGTATGTAGACGTGGATATGTCTGTGGTCTGCATACTGCAATCTTTCCAGCACAGCCACGCCATACTTGACATTCTGTACATTCTCATTCATTGGTCACTTGCCTCCTTCGCACATACCTGGTTCCCACCTCTCCCCACATTCTACTAATGTGTGGCTGAGGTGCCATGCCGTTGATCGCTTATGTACATGGCTAGCCCAGGTTCCCACAGCAAGTTGTCCTGTCATGTCTGGTGGTTGGGCATGTTGTTTGGCATGTTGTATGTGACTTTGTGATGTGTGCATTCCCAGACTTGTGAATTGCATGACTGTGAATTTGAGGTGTGTGGTGTGTTCATTTGGTACTTACCAACGAGCAGTGCATTTCCGTAGGTGCCATCCTGGAAGCGCTGGTTGATGATAGACTGTTGGAAGATGTAGGAATTATGCACACTGCTTGGGAAGTTGGTGACGACATTGGCGAAGAGTACCCGGTGGTCCACTAGTGCCTGCACATTGATGGAATGCGTGCGCGTTCTGTTGCGATAATTGTGTGCAGTGTCGGCAGAGGGCATAAGTAGGACATATGTGCAGTCAATTGCCCCCAACAGGTGCAGGAAGCCAGCTATGGTGTAGAAGCCTTGCTTAGTCTCCAGCTGTTCCTGCGCAGTCTGCGGGAAGTATAGGTACTGCGGTACCAAGCTGATGATGGCATCCAGGACAGGTTTGAGGAACTTTGATAGGGCTGGCTGTGAGACTTCTCCGACTCTGGTGGTTGTTGGTTGGAAGGTACCAGAGGCCAACAGGTGCAGAACAGCTAGCAGCTTTGTCTGAGGTGGGATGTTGGTTGTGCGCTGTGTTGGTACCGTCAGCCTGTGGGCAATGATGTTCAGAATGCAGAGGATGGTTGTCCTTTTGAGCCTGTAGTGGGCGATGACATACTCTGGTGTTAAGTCTGTGAGGCTAGTGCATTTTCTGAAGGTCCGCTATCAGTGTCTGCCTCTGTGGTATGCCGGAGGGGGCCCGAGGGGGGTGGCAGGCCTGGGGGTGGTGGCAGTGGGGGTTGCGACCCTGTTGAGGCTCCGAGCTGCATGATCATGGCTTCTGTTTGTCTTCAGGTGTGGCTGTGGGCTGGGCTCCCTTTTCTGGTGCAGGCTGTCATCTGACTTTACACCAGGTCAGAGCAGGTGTTAATTTCCTGCTGCTAACAGGCCTTATTGCCTATTTTGGGATCTTATCGCTGATCTGGCTGGTCGTTGAAAATGTTGCGGAGCGGTGTTGTTACAGCTTTTGGAACAGGAACGCCTACTCTGCATCTCATTAGTGACAGTTGCCGGGGTCATCTGTGGCGATGTTTATTGCGGCTGCTATCGCAGGTAAACTGGTGATATGGGCTGTTATCACCAGCTTGTGAATGGGGCGATAGTTTTATTGCCACTTTGGCAGCGATAAAGTGCTTATAGCTCGGCGATAGCTCCTTGAGAATATGCCCCAGGGTCTTTTGAAGATATTTAGTAAATAAACTTCTGTCTTTAGAATATGGTTAAAGGCATATGACAGTCCAGACAAATCACTTTCAAATAACAGATGGAATGCATATGGAATACTTTGTCAAAATATGGGATCCTCTGAATATAATCTTGTTGATCTATACTCAGCTGCAGGTACTTGCCTTGTACCTTTAAGTCCGTTCTGACGTCAGTGAGTTGTAGTTTTCCGGTCTTTGGTTCCCTACAAACTATTGCTTGAAAAGGGTGTATTTATTGTATCAATATTTTCTCATACACCTTTAGATGTTGAAATTCCTCTGGAATGTCAACCACCTCTAACTTATTGTACATTGCTTTGGCAAGCATTTTATTGTCCTCTAATTTGTCACAGCAATACTGGCTGATCATCTGGTGTATTGACAAATCAAAATGATCTTCCACAAATAAATACACTGCAAAATCTAGCCCCTTTTCTCTGTTTTCTTCACACACACATCAGCATTTCAAATGTGTCCTTTGTAGTGGGTGCATCAACAACAAATATCAACATATTTTGTTTTCTCTGTAGACACGATATTAAAACTAGCTATTTCGCATCTAAACTTATCAGTACTAATATCTGTGTTCTGCTCCTCTATACCTGAACATACCAACTCCTCATTTTGTCCAGACTGCACTTTCGGAACAAACAAAACATAAATTAATATCTTAACAAACATTTTCAACCTCTGATACTGAACCATACAAAAATACTTTGTTCATTTCTCCTAAACACAGTGCTTGTGCATACTTTCCTGGACAGACACACTAGTGAGTGTCCTTTTGAATTAGAATATTACCTCACTCTGCAAGTATCTAATGCTTGCAACATTGCATTTTTCTGCTTCACACTTCTATCTGGAAATTGATGTAGAAAATGTCTTAATATATCAATTAATTTGTGGCGAACACTACAAATACTATTTAAGTCCCATTTGTACTCAGGGGCTTGTCTATGTATTCCTTGTATCTCTTCAGCTATCTCTTCCTCTATGTTTCTAGGAACCATCTCCTCTTTTGAAAAATAAATTATCATCTTTTTCCTCATTGCAACGACCAGTTGTTTCAATTGCATGCACTAACATATTGCCTTTTACGTAGCTTTCTTCATTAAAGAACGCCTCAGTACTAAATGTGGTGTTCCATTCTCCTTTGTAAAATTGGAAATATTACTTTTATTAATAAGCCTTTTTTAGTGTTTTCTCTTCATAGACAACATTGTTTTATTCAGTGTTCTCATTCTGTTCAGTATTAAGATAAATAGTTTGAGCTTAAGGGCATACGGGTTATCAACCACACACTCAATATGTTATTTTTGCTTCAATTCTGCCCTTCTCCTCTTACACTGCTTCAAGTTTTGCAGCAAATTATGTATTACCCAGTTTCTAAACATTCTCATTCGTATTTCTTTAAATAGTTTCTGTCTTCTTGTCCAACTATATGTTTTCTTAAAAGATTTCTCTCTGTCAATGTCACTTGCTCCTACTTCTTTGTGACTTGATTTTAAAACTCACTTTTTATTGGCAATATTTTCCTCATTCTGCATTTATACACATGCTGTTTTTAAGAAACTCTTTACTTCTCTTACCAGCAGCTCTTTTCTCCCCCACTACAGTTTCACCAGCATGTCCTTTCTTCATCTGAGTTTTATGCAGATAGTACTGTTTGTTCTGTTATTTTCTCCCTCTTCCTTTCTTACCATTGTAAATCCTCCTCTTTCAAGATAAGTAGGTATCTGAAAACCAAAGATGGAAGACATGTAACTTTACGTTACATACTATTAGATTACATACAGTAAAACATTGAATTTCTGCATAATTAGTCATATCAGTGTCTCATATTATTCCAGAGGTATTAAGAAAGGGGTGATCTTTAAGTAATAAAAAGAGAGTTTAAGGCTTGGCAAAGGATTTTAAATGCCAAGTCAACATGGCAGTGTAAACTGCACGCACAGGCTCTGCAGTGGCAGGCCTGAGGCGTGTTTAAAGGGCTACTTGTATGGGTGGCACAATCAGTGCTGCAGGTCTACTCGTCACATTTAATTTACACACCCTGGGAACAGGTAGTGCACTCTTCTAAAGACTTACAGATGCATTAAATATACCAATTACGGATAAGTCAAATGAACCATGATTAGAGAAGCACTTGCACTTTAGCACTACTTAGCAGTGGGAAAGTGCTCAGAGTCCTAAGGCCAACAAACAAATTATGCAAAAAGTGGATGTAAGCAGAGAAAAAGTTTGGGGAAGACCACCATAAGACTGTCAATGGATAACACAAATATACAATACATTTAACTTGATATTACATACTATTAGATGACATATTATCTAGGTTTTGTCAGTGTGACTGTGTGTGTCATTGACTCTGTGGTTTTCTAAATAGTTATATGACTGCCTGTATAAGTGGGTGATTGGGTTTCTAAGCGTTTAAGTGTGTGTGTAACTGGCTATCTGAGTGCTGGGTATATGAAGGTTTTATAGGTGTGTGAGCGGGTGTGGCAGTGCCTTATGGGTATATGAATGACAATGTAAGTAGATGTATAGGTGAGTAAATGGGTATGTGAATAGTTTTAAGGGTGTGTTTTGAACAACAAGGGAACCCATTCGGTTATCCAGGGACCGTGGGTAGCTATACTTTATAAACAACAGTGGTCCCAAAGACTATGTAGATATAGATTGGTCAGATAAAATACAGTCCACAATAGGAGCTATATTGGCCACTGCCCAGCCGGACAGGGTATTTTTTATTTTTCAATGAAATATATAGTGGAATAGTGAAAGGCACAATCCTGTACCGTTTTGTGAACAAACCAAAAAGGGGTTTTCAGGCAAGAGAGAGCATAGTTGGCCACTTGTAATTCAGTAGGGTTTGTAAGTAGTGCCAAGTAAGTGTTAGACACAGCATAAATCAAACAGAATAGTTCGGCTGTGAAAACACTTTAAACAAGTCGACGTTTCGATCCCTTATGCTCAATATTACGGGATCATCATCAGGACTAACAATCCATACATTTGCTTGCCTGGTATATACATTTTAACACACACCCGCCTGTTAGGGAGAAAACATAAAAAAGATACAGAAATGAAAGAAAAATAAAAAAGGGGAGAGAGAGAGAGGGGCGTTACCCACTGTGTTCAACTCTGAAAATAACTGACACTGCACTGTATTCGGAACCGACTTAACGTGCCTGAAAATTTCGTGCAAAAAATGTCTTTAGCCTTGACTCACGCCGATAGTGAGGTGGGTGACATGTGTATTGAAAAATAGTAAAATAGTAAATTCTTCTTTCAAATACTTTAGATGGTTAATTAATTATCATCCTAAAAACACTCAACGGGCTTTAGGTATATCTAGCGGTTTAAATGCGTGTTCTTCAATCACGGGCATTCGTATCTACTCATGCACCATGCACATTCGTGCGCATTCATTCCGTGCATATCCGGGAGGGCGCTTACTCAATGAGGGTCGGAGGGGTTCAGGGATAAAATTATAAAAGTGGACACTGCTTTAGGTTGTTACCTAAGAAATGAGGAGAGATACCAATCAATAAAAATTGGCCGGTAAATAGTTACACCACTTGCAATTAGTTCGTGGTTTCAGCAATTACCTGGTAAATACAGGTTAACGTATGCGATCCGCCTCGTTTTCAATTTGATAAGATATGTCTGCAGGATAGAGGACTGGATTCAGTAACAGGTTGAATAGAGTGGCTCAAAAGTAATAGCTACAGATTGAAGGGCTTACCTTGAGGGAAAAATTGGCGCGTATGGTCCAATGATGGCTCGAAGTCGAGTCTGTAAAAGATACTCCGTTTTAGTCTACTATTGTGCCTGGGCGAGCAGAACGGCAAGGTTCTGTTGGCTGTTTGGCTTACCTTGGGAGGAGTAGTCCTCCTCGGTGTCCGTTAACCCTGGGTGCTCTGTAGAATCACAGTCACTCTGAGACACCGGAGGGAACGCCAGATAAGCGTGACCCATGGGAAAGGGAGGAAGGACTAAGCGCGCATGGGCGCCATCTTGGAGTGGAGTTTTGTATTAAGTCAATGCCAAGGAGTTCTTACTGGGGAATATACCGGGTAATTCGAGTCTCACGGTGCAACGGTGATGTGTTGTGATAAAATACGGCGGCGCAGTGACAATATACAATACAATGGCGGCGCAGTGCTAGTGTGACTGTGACTGTCATTAAAATCATACACAAATTAATTACAGTTATGTACAGAATGTTAATTTACATATGCATGTTCAAGGAGAAAGGGTCCAGTCTCTCAGTGTTATTTGCAAAGTTTTAAGTTCCATTTAGAAATGTTCAAAGTATTTTGGCCTGATCCTTTCTTATAAAAGTGTGGTCCAATCCTCAGCTCGATTTAGACCATCTCGAATAGTGTTGAAGTGGATCATGATTTTCAACTCTTCTCTGTTCAGCATTTGCGCAAGGTTTCCACCTCTCAGTGGCGGTTTGACAACTTTCAAAATTGTCCACTTGATGTCATTTTCATTGTGGCCAGCTTCATTGTAGTGGTGTAACTATTTACCGGCCAATTTTTATTGATTGGTATCTCTCCTCATTTCTTAGGTAACAACCTAAAGCAGTGTCCACTTTTATAATTTTATCCCTGAACCCCTCCGACCCTCATTGGGTAAGCGCCCTCCCGGATATGCACGGAATGAATGCGCACGAATGTGCATGGTGCATGAGTAGATACGAATGCCCGTGATTGAAGAACACGCATTTAAACCGCTAGATATACCTAAAGCCCGTTGAGTGTTTTTAGGATGATAATTAATTAACCATCTAAAGTATTTGAAAGAAGAATTTACTATTTTACTATTTTTCAATACACATGTCACCCACCTCACTATCGGCGTGAGTCAAGGCTAAAGACATTTTTTGCACGAAATTTTCAGGCACGTTAAGTCGGTTCCGAATACAGTGCAGTGTCAGTTATTTTCAGAGTTGAACACAGTGGGTAACGCCCCTCTCTCTCTCTCCCCTTTTTTATTTTTCTTTCATTTCTGTATCTTTTTTATGTTTTCTCCCTAACAGGCGGGTGTGTGTTAAAATGTATATACCAGGCAAGCAAATGTATGGATTGTTAGTCCTGATGATGATCCCGTAATATTGAGCATAAGGGATCGAAACGTCGACTTGTTTAAAGTGTTTTCACAGCCGAACTATTCTGTTTGATTTATGCTGTGTCTAACACTTACTTGGCACTACTTACAAACCCTACTGAATTACAAGTGGCCGACTATGCTCTCTTTTGCCTGAAAACCCCTTTTTGGTTTGTTCACAAAACGGTACAGGATTGTGCCTTTCACTATTCCACTATATATTTCATTGAAAAATAAAAAATACCCTGTCCGGCTGGGCAGTGGCCAATATAGCTCCTATTGTGGACTGTATTTTATCTGACCAATCTATATCTAGTTTTAAGGGTGTATCATTAAGTGTGTTAGTCACTGTCTGGCTATATGAGTGGTGGGTACATAAGTACTTTCTGGGAGTGTAACTGGGTGTCTTAGAGCCTATCTGACTTTGTGAGTGGGTGCTAATTACATGCCATTAAATCACATACTATAAGCAAGCACCAACATCTATTTTCAAATACATTCATTCATACTGCCTTAACAATTCCTCTTTCTCCTTTTCAGGTAACTATGTTTTTACTTAATGTCCTCATCTGGCCACATTTTATTTTAGCCTTTTACTATACTGTCCAGAAGCTACGTATTTTCTTTCAGCTTTAATGTAGCTAGAATTTGTTTTACATATAGTTTTTAAAATGCATCCTAATTCACATACCTGTGACATCTCTTTGCTCTTCTCCAACTCTTCTATTAATATCACTTAATATCACTTTTTAGTGCAAATCTCAAGTCAGATATATACCAGTGCTCTTACACTGTCAGTACAGAATGCCAATGCTGGCTACCCTTCCATCTTTGCTCTCAACGATACTTCTATACTTACCAAATCACAAGCCTCCTTTCATCTTTCCCTTTTGTTATACCACTTCTAAATGGTCAGTAGTTTGTATTCCTTTCTAAGACGCCTGTAAAGAAGCCTAATTTGGTAGAGTTTTTGGGCAGACCTGCGAATCCATTGCATTGCTCAGTGCAACCCTCTATGTAAACTTGCGACGGATCTGCAGATCCAAATAGAATCTCTGAAAAACACTCACCAATCTACGGCTGATGCTTTTGATTTCTGTTTAATTTTTTTTAATATTCTCAATGAAAATACATACACTCCTTACTGCCCAATTTTGGTACACCAGTCTGCTTTGAAGTGTCACACTGCAGTCTCCTTTCTTGTCTTCATAATGGTCAGAGTCTGGATTGTGGGCCATAGTTTTGTGTTTTTGGGCAGAGAGAGTGCTAAAAAAGAGTAGCTTTAACAGGGACCAAGTTTTTCCTAATGTAAACATTACTTGGGTTGGCCAGAGAGGGTTAAAGTGGCATCGATTGCTGGCTTTAGTTGAAAGCATTGCAGATTGCCAACTTCCAGACCTCATGATTGTGCACCGAGGTGGCAATGACCTATGCACAATTACTAAGGCAGGACTGGAAATCCAAATGAAGGATACCTTGGGTAAATTAAAGACATGTTTCCCGCACCCTGCATTGGTGTTCTCCAACATTTGCCAAAGACAGAGTGGCTGTAGTCAACCGAATTATGTCCACAGATAGAGAAATGAAGGAAACATATCAATAAAACTGTTTCTCCATTCCTTCGATATGGATTAAATAAATTGAAAAAATCTAGTCCATTTAACAGATGAGGCAACAGGGTGTTCCTCAACAACTTGAAAAAATGCATCCTGTTCTATGTGTAATTATCAGCTACACATCATAAACACAAAGGATCTTTTCATAGCCAACCCTTTCCCCAAACACTGATTTGTTTGGCTTTAAAATCCTTTTTTGAAATTCCTCACTCTGAACTATGGATCCATCACTGATCCCCAAACCAAAAGCACACTTTCTATATAAAACAGCATTACTTTTTGGCCCCACAACGAATCTGCGAATCCATTCCCAAGCAAAAGAACTCCTTCAAAACAACAACACATTTGACACTGTGGACATGTGAGTGGCTGTATGGGTGTGTGAGAGAGTGTGCATGTGCACGTGTCTATGGGGGTGTGTGAGTGGGTCTGTGAGTGGATATCTGAGTAGCTGTATGGGTGTGTGAGTGGTTGTGTGAGTATGTAAATGGGTGTGTGAGTGAGGGTGTCACTGGCTCTGTGGGTCTGTGAGTGGGTGTGTGAGCTGTTTTGTAGGTCTATGACTGGGTATTTGAGTCTATCAGTGGGTCTCTTAGTGGGTGTGTGAGTGGCTGTGATGGTGTGTGACTGGGTGTGTAAGTGGCTGGGTGGGTCTTTGAGTGGGTATGTGATTGGGTGTGTGAGTGGCCAGATGGGTGTGTGGATGGGTATGTGAGTGTGTGTATGGGTCTGTGAGTGGCTGTGTGAGTGGCTCTATAGGTGTACGACTGGGTGTATAAATGTTTATGTGGGACAGTGTGTTGGTATGTGAGTGGATGTATGGGTCTGTGAGTGGGTATGTGAGTGGTTGTATGGGTGTGTGACTGGGTGTGTGAGTGGCTGTATGGGTCGGTGATAAGTGTGTGAGTGGTTATCTGGGTCTGTGAATGGATCTATGAGTGGTAGTGTTTATTGATTTTATGTCGTCACTTGGTCCGCAGATCCATCCCAATGTCACACAGGGCTATAATGAGCACCACATTCGATGCACATCCTCTCAAGTGGGAAAATGAATTGTGGGCAATTTCTTGCCCATCAGGGGTCCCTCAGCGACCCCTCTATCACACCCACGGGGTCAGGTTACCTCTAACTGATCCCTCCTATTATTTTCAATGTTTACTTTCAAGCCCTGGGACCGTGTCCCAATACATAAAATGGCAGCCGTAACATTCCTGTCAGGTCACAGCCAGCCAATCACAACATTGATGC
The DNA here is from genome assembly GCF_964261635.1 of Lissotriton helveticus. Classification (NCBI taxonomy): domain Eukaryota; kingdom Metazoa; phylum Chordata; class Amphibia; order Caudata; family Salamandridae; genus Lissotriton; species Lissotriton helveticus. The sequence continues at coordinate 1,537,725,449 of NC_136067.1, forward strand.
TGTCGCATGGATTTGGCCATTGATCCGCATCCATATATATCTATACATCTTTTTTCTTTAATAACTGAACAGATTTACACCAAATAATTAAAAAAGATCTTTATGAATGAGATCGCGCTTTCGGCCACATTTGGTGTAACTCCATTCAGCAGTTCGGGCTGTAGTCGTGTTTAAAATCCCTATGAGAATGGGGAAATCACATTTTGGGATCCGCCGTTTTTCTCAGCCCCGGCTTGATGTATCAACACAAAACTTTCAAAATAGCAGCTAACGTGAGTGGCAAACTAGTTTTGAAAATGTTATGGAGATTCGTCAAACTACGCCAAAGTTATTAGCAAAACTAAAATGACTCTGTCTATGGAAACTAGGTCCTAACTGTAGCTACCTGCCAGTGACTGCAAGTAGGTAATTTACATATTTGTATATATGTAAGTGTGTGTGTGTGTGTGTGTGTGTGTGTGTGTGTGTGTGCGCGTGTGTGTGTGTGTGTGTGTGTGCGCTCGCAAGCGCGTGTTTGTGTTGCTATCCTTTTGGGGACCTAGGTATGATAACACACTCATGCTATGGGGACTTCATTGCACTCTGAAGCCAAGTCCCCACAAGGTAAATATTTATTTATTATCAACACTTGTAAAGCACAACTAACACCCTACGGGTACTCTGACGCTGTTATACAAATGTCTAGTAATGCCTTTTAAATGATGGAAAATGACTTCAGAACATCTGTGTACATTTTTACAACTTTTACCTGGTGGAGACCTGTGTTTCATCATGTGTGTTTATTGTTTTGCTCAGCTGTGCCCCTGTGAACAGGAGGTGATACTGCAAGCCTAAACACACCAAGGACTCTAAACACATTTTAGTAATCTGAGTCCCAGGCTAGGAGCAGGCACATTGCAATAGAAAGGCAGCATAGCTACCACTGGCTACTTTTTAAACAAGCATTTACAATGCAACGGTTTCGCCTTTGCAAAAGTTAGAGTTATTGGCATTGTAAATGACAACATTTTTATTTATGTGTTGATTTTGAAAACAGATAAATAAAGGGCATTGTCATTTACAATGCCAATAGCTTAATCTCTCGCAAATGCCACACACACACACCCACAGAGAGCCCCCCACTCAGAGCCCCCCACACACACAGAGGCCCCCACACACACACACACCCACACAGAGCCTCCCACACACACACCCACACAGAGCCCCCCCACACAGAGCCCCCCACAAAGAGCCCCCCACACCCACACAGAGCCCCCCACACACCCACACAGAGCCCCCACATACTGCAAGCCCCCCACTCACTGCAAGCCCCCACACACCCACACAGAGCCCCCCCACACACTGCGAGCCCCCCCACACACTGCGAGCCCCACACACTGGAGGCAGATGTCTCTTCTTGTCGCTTCGCAGATAATCCAAGCACAGATCATGCAGGGCCCCCCTCGCTTCCCAGGGATGGGAATGCAGTTTCTTGTCTCACAAGTAAGGCAATGCCTGGCTGGAACCCAGCAACCGATTCCTAACCAGCCGGAAGAGCACCGCCAGCCGAGCAGATAATAGCTGATGAGCTCCGTGGGCTGAGGGAAGCCGTCATTGTCATGGGTCAAAGCACACTCGTCACCAGACAGGGTCACTGGTCTATGCAGGGGCGTAACAAAGACCCCTGTAGGCAGTGGAGTGCAGGGGATTGCCCACGCAACTGGTGGCCCCCGTTCTGCCCTCGAATTGTCATATATATAAGGCACAGGAGTTTTCGGAGACCCCGCACCACATTCTGTGTTTGGGTGGTGGGGTTTTTGCGTTACACCACTGGTTCTGCAGCGTGCCTGCGGTGCACATTCACAGACCAGCAATGCTTGTGCAACACACTGCCATACCTTTGGCGCACAAGCATGCTTCCCTATGCTCTGAAACAGCTCATGACTATGTAAAAAAGTATAACGTGCTGTCCTATGGTCTCGCGCTATCCCGGACTGCATATCAACACTTTGCCTATACAGGACTGCACATCAGCATTTTGCCCCATGCATCGTCGAGTTCCAGGCAAGTGCAAGACCCAAGTGTGCTACCTTTTACCACAATGCAGGATTGTGCATGAACATTCGGCCCCCCACACACACCAAATTCGTTGTAGGACATCAAGCATGGCCCCAGACGCAAACTCCAGTACTGTGCATGACCACACTGTCCCGTGTTCTGCCACAATCCAGGACTGTGAAACAGTCTGAAACAGCTCATGAATGTGTAAAAAAAGTATAACGTGCTGTCCTATGGTCTCGCGCTATCCAGGACTGCACATTAACACTTTGCCCAATGCATCGTCGAGTTCCAGGCAAGACGGCAAACAAAGACGACAGCCACGAGTTTACACCAATTCTGTGAGCGTCCATACACGGAAACGACAAGATGGAGAGAAGCCACAACAATACACATAGACGACATCAAGACGGCAAACAAAGACGACAGCCACGAGTTTACACCAATTCTGTGAGCGGCCATACACGGAAACGACAAGACGGAGAGAAGCCACAACAATACACAGAGAAGAAAAAAACGGAAAGACATACAAAGTTACAATATGCTGCTTACCTGCTCTCAAATCTAGGAACACATCCCGGCAACAGAAATCGCGCAGCCTACTCCTGCAAAAGCCACGATGAACTGAAAACAGCATGCCGTCCCCCCCAAAAAAAATAACATCCACCCACCGCCGCATGACGTTTTAAAAAGGGGCGGAGAGGGAAAAAATCGCCGGAACGCCCACGAATCGCCTCGCACAATGACGGATGCCTCTCTCTTCCAATGGCTAGCCTTCATTTATGGAGCTAGCCAATGGAAGACAGAGGCGGGACAAAGCCACATACTATCCTCAGAAGATTTCGCCTGCGCGAACGCTGCTACGCAGCGGATCGCCAGGCAAAGCCTAAAAAGTGAACCAGCTTTTCTGTCTTATGCAAGCTTTTCTCTTTTTATCAAAATTAATTTTAAATCAAATGAAGTCAATTGCACATTGTGATCAAGAGTTACAAAAAATAAGGCAGTAAACCACTGTGAATGAACAAATGGATTACATGTAAAGCTAGGTCAGTCTACTGTAGTAGATTTTACTTTGCTTGCATGGAATTTTAGGTATATTTAGTGGTGCTCCCCTTTCATCCTCTCCTTAACACCCACTGTGTGCCACCTAAAATGCCGTTTTTTGCCCCCTAGTTAGTCTTCTACAATGTTCAGGGTACCTTGTGTATAGTTTCCAATTAGCCTTGCTTCTTCCAAACAGTACCTCTACGTATTCTTTCAGCTGTGGTGTAAACCTAGGGAAATGTATCGGACATCTCAATTGTGTTTCACGTATTTTGCATAACTTGGGTTTATCTTCCTCATACCCTTATTCACTTTCTTTTGTTCCCTGGGAAAATAGTTTGAGCAGAAAATGTCTTGTTTGGACTGCATTAATGGACACATGAGGCTGTCCTTGTTCCACATTAGCAACGTTCTCTGAGTTACTTTAGAAACTACAAAGAAAATACATTGAGCACGTGCATTGCATGTGTTTTGTATGTGTGGGTGTACCTCGCATACAATTTGTATGCAGCTGACCACTGAGGTATTTTGTGCAATATATGGGCATGCTTATATTAATTTGTGTAATATATGTGTATTTTTCACGAAAAGGTATGCTTTTTACATTTGGTAAAAGAAATCCCCCAAAAATGCATTAACTTGATGCATCTCTAAGACAGTATTTTTCATGCATTTTCTCACTTCAGACAAGGCCATTGACAATGCAGAAATTTCAAGAATTGGTTTACCCGGTAGTTTTCAAGGCGTCATGTACTAATTCACACAATAGCACGTAATTCAAGAAAGATGAGAAAATCATTTAACGAACAAGTGTCGAGAGCACATGCAAGGCCATTGGAAATATGAGGCAGTGGATTCCACATTAGGAGGTACAGTTCATTATGTCATGAAGCAAGGAAGGGTGAATTATGCTCCAAGGAAAGACAAGGTAGGTGGTGGCATTCTATCTAAATAAAGGAACATTTGTGACAATTTCACTTAGCTGCTTGTACATGTTAATGCTCATTGACACAAAAAAAGTTTGCAATACCATAGAAAAAAATGTCTCTTTATGATGAAAACTCGATTTTTAAAGCAAATCCTGTTCAAACTAGTGTGTGTGTGTGTGTGTGTATTTGATAGAATGTGTGCGTGCATTATAATAACCCATAAATAGGTCATTCCAAAAGTGCCCATACATAGAAGAGCATAGGAGTAGCTACCATGGAAGTCCAATGCAAACTGGCTTGACACCCAGAATATAGCATATTTTTTGTATATTCAAAAACACGTAGGAAAGAACATCCAAGACACATTATTTCCAACACCTAATTGCAAAGTCTGTAAAAGGGCAGATATTTAGCACTTCTTTATACTCTAAACACAGGAAAGGGATATGATTTCAAGGTGAAAAATAAACTATCTTCCTATATTACTTACACAATGAGTGTACATTAGTGGTATTGGGTGGATTACGCACACGCACGATTATGAGACTGTGTGTTTTCATTAATGTGTAAACATGTCATGTATGTAAGGATATATATTAATTGCAGGCACATTTGTTTGCAACCTTATGTTACTTATGCGAAATCCAAAAATTTGTAAAATAACCTCGCAAAAAAGCACCTAGTCCAGTCATTCTATGACTAATTTATTTTGAGCTTTATTCACGTCCAAGTTGAAATTCGGATTGAAAATGTCATTTTTAACAAAAACACCTATCTGCGTGCATTCACTTATTTACATTTAACATTATTTGAAAATCATCTGCTACTTGGACCATCCCTTTCTTGGTAAACGACAGCTAATTTTCAGGAAGTACAGCTAGCTAGGAGGATAGTTGTGTACAAGTCTCTAGTACAACTCCCGGGTGCCGAAACAGTGTTTTAAGATGAGAAACAATATGATGCTGTTAGCGATTGACTTGATTTATAAATATATAAAATGCCAACATTATTTTTCACCAATTATTACTCATTCCACTTTGTCATTCATCACAATTGTATGAGTGAGGATTCTTTTTGGATAGCAAAAACATTCGGGCACTTCCATTAGTAGGTAAACATTGCAGTTAAATGAAAAATGCAACTGATGAACCTGTTTCTACCTCAGTGAAAGGTCTAATGGCCAATGTCTGGCTCACCAGTCAGCAAGCTCCTTCCATTTCCCCATCTCTGTCTCCTAACACTCATTCACTGCCATCAGACCACATCACGAAAAAACAAGTACCCCATCTCTGGTAACACTGGCTCTGCAAAGAAAAAGAAACCTTTCCTTCACTTTGTAATTTGATTATCTCAGCTCCGCTTTCAACTGCCAATCAGTCCCCACCAACACATCAGTTCTAAAAATGTGAACAACGCGCCTGCATCTTTCCTGCCACCACTTTAGGGCCAGGGAGGTTTCGACTGACAGAATTCACTTGATAAAAAGACAGCATACATTTTGAAAGATGGCGGTATCGTCATGTTAACTGGGAGTGACAGAAATACGAACACTATGGGGGAATCCTACATATAGTAACATTTCATGCAATGCAGCGAAGCAAGTGAAGTGCAGAGCTGCGATAGTGAAAGGAAGAGAGCAGAACTGCGATACATTAAAAAAAAAAATATGGCGCAGTTCTGCTCTCTTCTGGCACAAGTGTTTTCCTAGCACCAAAGAAAACACGCTTTATTCATGGCGCAAGGGTGCCTGTGTTGTAGTCAGGATAGTTTTTGTGCAGAAGAGGATACTTTCCTGCAAAAAAATATCCTTTAAGGCTATTTCCTCTTTCTATGTGTGAGGAATGCAGCACACATGCAAAGAGGAAAAAATGAGGAGAAATAAACGTTTTTCTCCTCATTGCCCCATCTCAGGTAGGCGCACCATATTGGCATGTACCCATGTTTACAATTCTTTTAGAATAAGGGTTAACGTATAAGCCATGGGTATATCATGGGAACTCTTACCCACCACCTTCCATGTAATGCCTATCTGATGCAAGGTAACACAAGGGTGCGCAATGCATTGAATTGTTACTTCTTTTCTTTTTCTTTTTTTTACAAACCACGCAAAGCCAAGCAAATCAGGATTTGTGTGGCTTTGTAAATCCTAAAATTGATTTTGTTTCGGAGCTGCACTATAAAAGTTATGCAACCTCGATGCAAAATATTAGTAAGTCTGTACCTTACTGAATTCTATGGAATGAAAGAAGCCTAAATGCCTGATTTGAGAAGGGACACAAAAAAGATTGGCCACTGTCTATGAAGCTGGTTAATAGAGACACAATATACCTGCAGAAACATTCAAATGCAAAGCACACCTACACAAGCTAGTCAATGGACACTTCTAAAGAACCCGCTTTGCTTCTTCATTCAACTTTCTGGTGTGGCTAACACCCATACAAGGCACACAAGGAATGCAAGGTGTATTTAGTTTTGTAGCGTCCTGCAAACATTGGCACCTTTTATTACATTTCATTATTTTCTGTGATTGTGGAGCAAATATTATTTTAATTCCAATATATATCATGTGCAAGACACTAACTATAACTTTTGAATACCTTTGGTATGTTTCAGCTGTTACACGCATGCATTATGATAAACCCCATATAGGTGGCCCGAGTTTTAAGGATATAAAAAATAACAATAAAACATCAACAAATTAGGAAACAACTTGCTAGGATGTTTTTCATGGAGTAAGTAATGGTACTGTGTGTGTCCTCTGCATAAATCTTTGGAAAAAGTAAGGAATACTGGGAAGAGGTTCTGGAGGGAGCTGAGAAGAGAGAAATGACACAGGTTGCAGATAAACCAGCGACAGACATTTTGGAACCAGAGGGCCATATGTATCAAATTTTCACACAACGCAGCAAGACACCTTACAGTTCTGCATTAAAGGGAGCGGGAAGGAATGCACCATATCTATAAAGATATGGCACATTCTTGCACTCTCTTTGTGTCGACGCACTTTTGGCTGCCTACCACCAATGAAGGCACCCTAGCACTATGGGGCAAGGGTGCCGGCGTTGCAGGAAGGATTGTTTTTGTGTGGGATGGGACACCTTCCTGCACAAAAATAATCCAGTGAGGTTTTCCTCTTCCTGCATGTGCTGCAAAACGCTGAACAAATAGAAAGAGGAAACAACGAGGAGAAATAAATATATTTTTCCTCATTAAGCCCCCCTTGGGAAGGCATAGCATTTTGACGCGATTCCCAGATCTACAGCTAATGGTAAATGTGAGAATGCGGCAAAATGAATGAGTCGATGTGTGGGAACACCTCCCTTGGACAGAGTAACACAAGTCAGCGACTTGGGCTGCATTGCATTACTGGGGATTTACAGAGCAATGCATGGTCACGCAAGGTGGCCTTGCATGGCTTGGTTAATCTCATCTAGGTTTTGCGTCGTCTTTGCGTTACCTTGCTAGGATGATACAACACTTTGACAAATATGGCCGAATGTTTTCACTATGCTCATAAGATTTGAGTTATCAACAAAAGCGAATGAAGACTGTCTGACTTTAACAGTCTACATCTCAAACGTGAGCTGAAACTCTTGAAATGAATAAGACTAAGGGCAGAGAAGATTATTTCCTCTGCTTTGTTAGCTCGGCACTTTAGGTGTATTAGAGTATTTGACTCAAGTAATTGCAAAGTTCGGGTGAATCCAATATTCAAGCAGTTCTTATGCTTAAACTGTCTGAATTCCCTAACCCCTATTCACACCAGTTTGGACTCTTTCCTGTCAAACTTACAGTGGTTTGATGGTGTTAGAAAGTAATGTGCAAGAGAGTGTGATACCAACATCACCAGATGACAAGAAGTGGCTAGTCCTTGTGTGGCAGTATACAACAAATAAATGCTTAGGCACAATATGCTTACAGTATAGGTTATCTCAGACAAATATGGAGCTGTCCTATTACTTACCGGTAATCTTCATTACTCCGGGTCCCGTTGTCCTCGTCCCCTTCATACTAAACAAATGAGATAACCTATCTTCATGACAGAAAAATCTATAAAGATATGGCACATTCACATTCTTGCACTCTCTTTGTGTCGACGCACTTTTGGCTGCCTCCTACCACCAATGAAGGCACCCTAGCACTATGGGGCAAGGGTGCCGGCATTGCAGGAAGGATTGTTTTTGTGTGGGATGGGACACCTTCCTGCACAAAAATAATCCAGTGAGGTTTTCCTCTTCCTGCATGTGCTGCAAAACGCTGAACAAATAGAAAGAGGAAACAACGAGGAGAAATAAATATATTTTTCCTCATTAAGCCTCCCTTGGGAAGGCATAGCATTTTGACGCGATCCCAGATCTACAGCTAATGGTAAATGTGAGAATGCGGCAAAATGAATGAGTCGATGTGTGGGAACACCTCCCTTGGACAGAGTAACACAAGTCAGCGACTTGGGCTGCATTGCATTACTGGGGATTTACAGAGCAATGCATGGTCACGCAAGGTGGCCTTGCATGGCTTGGTTAATCTCATCTAGGTTTTGCGTCGTCTTTGCGTTACCTTGCTAGGATGATACAACACTTTGACAAATATGGCCGAATGTTTTCACTATGCTCATAAGATTTGAGTTATCAACAAAAGCGAATGAAGACTGTCTGACTTTAACAGTCTACATCTCAAACGTGAGCTGAAACTCTTGAAATGAATAAGACTAAGGGCAGAGAAGATTATTTCCTCTGCTTTGTTAGCTCGGCACTTTAGGTGTATTAGAGTATTTGACTCAAGTAATTGCAATGTTCGGGTGAATCCAATATTCAAGCAGTTCTTATGCTTAAACTGTCTGAATTCCCTAACCCCTATTCACACCAGTTTGGACTCTTTCCTGTCAAACTTACAGTGGTTTGATGGTGTTAGAAAGTAATGTGCAAGAGAGTGTGATACCAACATCACCAGATGACAAGAAGTGGCTAGTCCTTGTGTGGCAGTATACAACAAATAAATGCTTTGGCACAATATGCTTACAGTATAGGTTATCTCGGACAAATATGGAGATGTCCTATTACTTACCGGTAATCTTCATTGCTCCGGGTCCCGTTGTCCTCGTCCCCTTCATACTAAACAAATGAGATAACCTATCTTCATGACAGAAAAAAGAAAAGCAGGAATGCTGGTACACCCCCCCTCCGTACTGGAAGTACATAAGGGTACATTACCCAGCATTCCTCCTGAACCACCAAGCCCCAGATGAGGACCGGAATGCCTGGGAGGGAGGGATGGTATGACGGGGACGAGGACAATGGGACCTGGAGTAATGAATATTACCAGTAAGTAATAGGACATTACCCCCAGGTCCCTCCTGTCCTCGTCCCCTTCATACTAAACAAATGAGAATACCCAAGCAGCAACCGGCTATCATCACACAACAAACCACCAGGACACAGAACCATAGCAAACCCAGCAGTTTATTGAAAACAGCACAGTACCAAAGAAAAAAAGGGAATCAGGAACACACAGCTCGAAGAACCCCCAAACCAAAGTTAGTGTCATCCCTCAGAACATTCTGAATCCGGTAATGTCTAACAAAGGTATTAGCAGAAGCCCAAGTTGTGGCCCTACAATCTCAGAAAGGGACACACCACGAACCTCCGCCCAGGAAGCAACCACCCCCGTGTAGAACGCCCCTGAACCCCAGCCGGGGGAGGGGAACCAAAGAGGGAATAGGCCAAAACAAAAACCTGCTTCAACAAACGACCAATGGAAGAAGTGGAAGCCCGGCAACCCCTGGAGACCACCCCAAAGGAAACAAATAGGGAGTCAGTACGCCAAAAGGCACGAGTACGGTCCACATAGACCCTCAAAGCACGGCAAACATCCAGCAAGGATCAGGGAAGGTCGTCCTCATCCACCTGAACAGAAGACAGAGCAAGCAAGACCAGCTCCTGAGAGCGATGGAACTGGGAGGAAACTTTAGGAACAAAAGAGGAATCCAAACGAAGAACAACCCCAACTGCAGAAAAAGAAAGAAAAGGCTCCCAAGCTATCAAAGCCCCTAGCTCCCCCAGGCGACGAACAGAAGTAATAGCCACCAAAAAGACAACCTTAAAGGTGACAAACTTCAAATCAACCTCCTCCAAAGGCTCAAAGGGAGCAGCCACCAAGGCCCTCAAAACCAAATGGAGGTCCCAAAGAGGAAAAGAAGGCCGAACCACAGGACGGGAATTCGCAAAACTGCGTAACAAACTGGAAACCAGGCCATCAACATCAGGCAGATTCCCCCAAGGGGCACGGAAAGCCCGAAAAGCAGCCCACTGAGCCCGCAGAGTCGAGACAGACAAATGTTTCTCGAACCCATCTCAAAGGAACTGAAGAACATCAGGCAAAGGGCAAACCAAAGGAGACAATGCCAGACCAAGACACCAAAGCTTGAAAATCCCCCAATGCCTGCCATAGGACTGAAGAGAAGAAGGCTTCCGGGACTGTTGAATAGCCAAAGCTAAATGCTCAGGGATACCCCTATTCCTCCACCCCTGCCTCTCAACCTCCAAACCGACAGCCGAAGCCGCCGGAGGGACAACATCGGAGAGGACCGCAAGGGAGACGGAGGGAAGAGGAAAAACCAAGGACTGTGAACTGCCAACAACTTCAGAGTTGGAAACCACGACCGGCGGGGCCAGAAGGGCACCACCACCACCACCTCCCGATCTTCCATCACCAGCCGAGACAGAAAATGAGAGATCAGAGCAAGGGGAGGAAACGCATACAGCAGGTGAGAAGGCCAAGGGAGGGTCAGGGCATCCACCCCCAAGACCCCTCCTGAGGAACCCGGGAGAAGAACCAGGGAAGCAGAGCATTGAGCCAGGAAGCAAAGAGGTCCAGAAAGGGAAGACCAAACCTCACGCACACCAGATGAAAGACCACCGGAGTTAAAGCCAACTCCAGGGAGGCAGGAAAAAACAGACTGAGGGCATCCGCCACCCCATTGTCCACCCCCCGGACATGCACAGCCACCAGAGACAAAAGATGGCCCCCCGCCCAGAAAAACAACGGGGACACCACCGCGTTCAGGGACCGAGACCGGATACCCGCCTGGTGATTCAAGTAGGCCACGGTCATCGAGTTGTCCGACCGAACCAACACATGCTGGTTCAACAGCCGGCTCTGAACCCCATGACAGCCCGACATACCGTAGACAACTCTCGCCAGTTCGAGGACCGCTGACCCTCCCGCAGGGACCAACAACCCTGAAGGAACTCCGACCCCAAAGTCGCCCCCCAGCCCAGAGCATTGGCATCCGTTGTTCGGACTACCGGAGGCGGAGACTGCAGAGGCAATCCCCTGGCCAGATTGTCCGACAGAGTCCACCAGCGCAGGGCAGGAAGGATCGACAGAGACACCGGAACCAAAAAGGACAAATCCCGAGACAAAGGATCCCACCGAGTCAACAGGTAGGACCAAAGGGGCCAAAGATGGAAACGCGCCCAAGGCACAGTGAACACCGTAGCCGCCATCAGACCCAGAAGGCGCAACCAAAGACGGACCGGGAAGGACCGACTCACCAAAAACCGATGAGCCAGGGAACAAAAGGTCACTGCCCGAGCTATCGGCTGGAAGACCCGATTCAGATCTGTGCAAAAACGGGCCCCTATGAAATTCAGGTCCTGAGAAGGCAGAAATTGACACTTGGGGAGATTCAACAGGAACCCATGGGCCCGCAAGGCGGAACACACCAACCCCTGATCCCTCAACAACCGAACCTTGGATGGAGCATGGAGGAGCCAATCGTCCAGATAAGGGTATACCATCATCCCCTGAAGGTGCAAGAAAGCCACCAAGGGAGCTACCACTTTGGTAAACATCCGGGGGACCAACCTCAGGCTGAATGGAAGAACCTGGAACTGGTAATGGACCCCCAGAAGACAAAACCTCAGGAAAGGACGAGAAAGAAGGTGGACCGGCACGTGATAATAGGCACCCTGAAGGTCCAGAGTGCACATGTGATGACCCCAGAGAACCAAGGGAATCACCTGCTGAAGAGTCTCCATTTTGAACGGAACCCGCAGCACAAATTTGTTTAGGGCTTTCAGATCCAGAACAAGACGAAACCCCCCTGTCACTTTGGGAACCAGAAAAATGATGGAATAAAATCCCCAACCCCTCTCCCTGGGAGGAACCACCTGCACCGCCCCCTTGTCCAGTAGAGACCTGAGCCCCGGACACGGCTCCGCCCGTTTGGACGGACAGGACGGCCAGGGAGTCGGACGGACCCCTGAGTCCAGAGGAGGGGCTGAAAACTCCAAGAGGTATATCAACCGGACAACGTCCAGCACCCACAAGTCTGAACAGGAGGACATCCGGCCCAGAAGAAAGAACCGAAGCCGACCTCCGACCAAGGATCCGGCTTCGGACGCCAGATAGTCAGGAACGAGGCTTAGCAGGAGGGGACTTTACCTTCTTGTCAAGACCCCTACCAGACTGAAAACGACCCCTGCCCCTGGTAAACTGCCTGCGAGAGGGAAGATGAAAGAAGGGCTTAGGCTTGGAAGAAGCCAGCACAGTAGAAGACTGCTTGAAAGAGGAAGAATGCTTCTTCTCCTTAAACAGCCGATGTAACTTGCCCTCCAATTCCTCACCAAACAACATAGAACCCTGAAAGGGCAACCGCAGAGCAGCAGACTTCTGGGCCGAATCCGTCTTCCAGTCCCTCAGAACCAAGTTACTACGAGCAGCCACACAAGCACCCCCAGAGAGGGCAGAAGCCCGCATCACATCGAAGGAAATGTCAGACAGAAACTCAACCTAACGCTCAACATGAGACCGAAGGTCTGTACAGTCAGTGGCATCATCCATAGACCCATACAAAGACTTCAAGCCCGAAAACAGACTCTGACCCACATACGTCCCGTTGATGCCAGCCCGGAGCGCCAGATAAGAACCAGAATAAACCTTCCGCAAGGAAGCGTCCACCTTCTTGTCCACCGGATCACGCACAACAACATCCTCACCCAAGGAAGTGCACCCCACAAGACTCGCCACAAAAGAATCCACAGGAACAGAGTCCGGTAAGTCCTTAGCCAAATCCTGAAGAGGATAGAGCTTAGCCATAAAGCGAGGAAGCAGGATGCGATCCGGATCCTTCCATTACCGGTCCAGAACCTCCTTGACACAAGGATGAACCGGCATAACCACAGGAGCCGAGCACTGGAACTGGCGAAGCAAGAAACCCCCCGAAGTACTAGGGACATCATCAGTGGGAAATCCCATATTAGCCTTAACATGACCCAACAAGTCTGACAAAATGTCCTTGTCGACATACTTGCCCTTCTGAACATCACCCCCCAACCACTCATCTTTGGACTCAGCGGAAGAAGAAGAATGAGGCGGAGCTCGACCAGGGAGCACTCCACATCATCAACAATGTCTCCCTAATAAGCCTCTTCATCCTGGCATCACCACCCCGGCAACGACGCCTGGAACGCGCAGGAGAAGGAGACAAGGAAGTCAAAGATGATGAAGAAGAGGAGAACTCAACCACATGCCTGCTCTTCTTGGCATGTTTACCCATGATGCACAACCACAGGACAACGAGGAGCAGCAAGCCACCCCTGGAGCCGGACTGAAGGCCACCGAAGCCCAGCAAGTCACCACAGGAGCAGGACCTCAGGCAACGTAGGATAGAAGCGAGGCAGCCCACGAGCAGCCCAGGACCACGGACACACTGAGGCAGCCTGAACGAGGTTCGCAATAAGCTCAATCCAAAACTGCAGTACTGCGCACCAACCAGCCCAAAACAGAATGCAGGCAAGGCAGAAATAATGGCAACTTAAATAGGTAAAAAATACGCTACACGGTACTTACAGGAAGGGCAGGCAAGCACCCCATGTCACCGCCCCCAGCCGCAAACTGAAAATGCACCAAACAAAGGAAGTCAGGCAAACTCCGGAAGGAAGCGCCCCAGCCGCACGGAGGCCGCCGCACTCCCGGAGCAGAAGCAGGAAACAGCCGCGTCTTCAACATGCCTGGCAAAAATGAAGACGTGGCAAGGATACCACCAGCGGAGAAGAGACGACCCCAGGAGCCAAAGGAACTGCTAGGAAGTGTCAACAAGGCTCCCCCCAAGCCCGGCAGGGGGAGAGACCAAGAAGACCAGCACAAACCCGGAGCCCAGCAACAGGTAAGCCCCAGGAGCCTCCAGGCTCCTGGTCCAATCCATACTGTCGGAAGACAGAAAAAAGAACAGGAGGAATGCTGGGTAATGTACCCTTATGTACTCCCAGTAGGAAGGGGGAGGGGTGTACCAGCATTCCTGCTTTTCTTTTTTCTGTCATGGAGATAGGTTATCTAATTTGTTTAGTATGAAGGGGACGAGGACAGGAGGGACCTGGGGGTAATAGCCAACTACAACATCAGTGAACACAAGTGCATACAATACGTCGGAACCCATATTCAACTTCTGTGATAAATTCCTATTATATCACCTAACTCAACTCTGCCTCCTCACAACCAGTGTCGGTTTCAAATGATGAATGTGGCATATTAAGGGCTTGCTTTTGTGGTTCTGAAATTAACCCATTTCTTTTCAGGACTTTTATGGCTCTGTGTACACCAACAGGGTTTTTACGGATCAGTAAACAGCCTAGCTAGCCTCTGTTGCTTGCTAAAAACTTACATTTGTATAGGACTACATGAACCCCATCGTCCTGGCTTGACAAATGCGAATTATGCAGGTCACTCACTTCTGTCATGTTTAAAAAGTTTTAGAACACGTCTGGCAGCTTTTGAGAGACAAGAGAAGGAAATAGACCCAGTAAGCTTTTGTGTTTTCTATGTTGTGTAAACAAAGTTATAAGAGGGCCTGAAGTTTTTTTTAATACTATATAACCTCAAATGTGTGGCTTAATTGATTAGCTAGCAAGCGCATAGTTTTAGGTCTAATTTAGAGACAGCTTTAGTTGTGTTGCCAGGATCATGTCCTCAAAAAAAATCCTGCATAAAAAAGGTATCCATATATACGTACATACAGCAAATTTGTCATGTTGTTAGTGTGTCTGTGAGTTGGCCGTGTTGCTACATCACCCAGTCATATTTTTACCCCATATGGTCATCAAGGGGTCTCTCATGACCATGTTGGAAATAGGAAAGTGTTTCTAACCTGATGATTTGTTATTAGGTCGCCAATTACATTTTTTTCAGAGGATATGTCACTAAAATTTAATAGAGTACTGGAGCTCAGCGACTTAGTTGCACGCAGCCATCTTGCAAGTCATGCCCTCCCTTACCCTAAACATAATTTTATGGGTTTTTTTTATTCATCAACCATCCCAGCACCTGGTACAGCATAATAGGCATACTTCTGGGATTGTCAAGTGACAATTACAGTGCACTCCAATATCCGCTGTACAGAAACTATAAAGACTTCCACACAGGGGTAAAGGTGGATCCTGTGCAAATGCACATTTCCTTTTGTCTGCATGAGGCAAACTGCTTTCTTCTGAAGGTACCCACACGGAGGCAGGTAAGTTAAAGCACCTTAATGTATTACAATGATGCTTACCTTGGAGAGAATGACACTCCGCTGCCACTCAAGTTGCCACAATCAACCTTCTGACTACAGTCGGGTTTAACTTACGCTCAGGTGAGGAGCCTCGCGGACACTGAGCAACCGAGCTATATGGACCGCGCTACAACATATCTTCCTTTTTTCACAAAACTGAAATTAACTTGAACTTACAAAACATAATCTTTACCTGCAGACTAAAGAAAATACCATGAAATACAAACATTGAAATGCAAATAAAATGAGAACAATTGAAAAACAATTACGCTCATACTTCCATCAAGAATGGTGATGATCTTTTGCAAACACTTGCTCTTGAAGTCTTTTGATATGTGAATTAGAGGTGCTAATATCTCATCCTGTACTATGTGGAATGAAATCGACTTAAAAGGATCTACCAACAACTTATTTCACCACGTTCCGCCTTCCACACAAACTGCAGCATTGGAATCAGCAATAATTCTTTTAGGATCACGGTTTCAAATGTCTCTTTTTGATAAATCTGGGAATTTTGATCCTTAGCATATGCTCCAATTTTAAAATCTCTGAAAAGCACTCTTTTAAGCACATTGTACTTGGAACATAGGTTAACCTTTTTAGTGCATACTAATTAACAACTTTTTCCTTACAAGATAAACAATTGGGATCAGAAAAGGTATGTGTTATCCACTGACGTTCTAATAGTGTACACGCAGTACGACCTTTTAATGCTTGAACATGAGAAATACCAGTGGCTGTATGGGGTGTAGCATTATATGCAGAAAACATGACTTGAATAGCATTTTCCATAAGTAAGCTAGCCTAATAGTTTCACCAATTAGCCTGCTATCGTTTTCTGCTAGACCATTTCCCCGAGGATGATAAAGACTATGGGGGTTTATGTTCAATATCTGTTTGTTTCAGAAATTCCACATTAAGTCAGATGTGATTTGCACATCACTCCCTGTATGAGAAAAAAACTTTCTTCAGAAAATAAAAGACCACATTTGTTTCAGGAGTGTTGATAAATTCTGGTTCCATCCAAAATCAATCAGCACTAAAGCCTACTCATCGCTAAAACAGAAGAAAGGACCTAACAAATCTAATGCTAATTTGCTCAGACATTTTCAGGTAATACATCAGTAACCGTGGGAGGGGTGTCTTGCAACTAAATGTTTATCTACCTTGTTACAAATATCCCAATTCTTCACTTTTAATTCAACATCAAAATTCGTACTTGGCCACCAATAAATTGAAATGAAAGAAAATCTGCTCTTTTGTTGGTATGTACAAGTGCAGGAACGACAGTGAAATTGAACTCAAGCAATTTTGTGGAAAGTCTTGTTGATCTTGCAGTAAGTTTTTCAGAATGAGCAATTGTTTTTTTCAAGATTTAAACCAGTAGTTTATGATCAGTGTAGAGATGGAAATGAATACCCCACAACAAATGTTGGCTTTTTTGTATACGCCTGGTGCAAGCCAACATCTCTCTTTCAATTACTAAGTATGTCTGTTCCTATCTTCAAGAACTCTAGATGCAAAAGCCACTGTTTTTCTATAATTGTGTATCGCTAGGTAACCACAGACCCTAACCCTTTCTAACAGGCATCTACCTTAACCCTTACAGGAAGAACAGGAACATAAGGTTGGAAAAGAGGAACTAGTAATAAATCAGATTTGAAACAAGAACATGTGTCCTGTTGGTGCTGACCCCACACAAATTCTACTTGTAAATAGTAATCAGCTCAGTAATAGGCGCAACATTTGGAAGAAATATTGCATAAGTCACAAAGACCGATAAACTACATAACCTGGTGAAGGTTGCTGAGCTGAAGAGCTTCTTCTACAGCTTTAACTAAACCAGGTTTAGGACTTAACCCTTGCACATTAACAATATAACCCAAATACTCTAACTGGTCCAGATGAAAATTACACTTCTTGTCTTAGACAAAATCCATTGAGTTTTAGTCTCTCATAAACATTCTTCAATCTGCAAATGTGTTCCTGAGAGTCTTTACCAACTACCACCACATCACCTTGAAAAACAGACACACATTCCATAGTACCTAAAATTTTAACCATAATTCTCTGAAAAACCAAGGTGGCGGAAGCCAAGTGGAAAGGAATCCCTTTAAATTGGAAAATACCATTAGGTGTATCAAAATCTGTCAAATGTAGTGAAGAAGGAGCAAGTAATACCTGATGGTAAGCTGATCTCAGATCTAATTTCCTAACAACCTGCAACCCTCCAATGTCCATGGAGCCTGGGGGGTTGCAGGTTAATATTTAATTAAAGTATTTGATTTTTTTCTTCCTCCGACAGGGGTCCCATAGACCCTGGATGGACACCTGCTAATTTGTTTTTCCCCTGCCTCTCACAGGGAAACCATGGACCCTGGAGGGACACCTGTTATTATTTGTTAAATGTATTCCATTGTTGCCAGCCTCCCAGAGGGGTCCAATGCTCCCTTGAGGGACACATGCTATTAGTTAATTATCTTTTGCATTTTAGCTTGCCTTCCACTGCCTCCAGTATTGGTCCCATAGGCCCTGGAGGGACTGCAGCTGATATTTAATAATAACAAAAAATGATTACCTGCCTACCAAATTGGTCTTAAGGGCCCTGGTGGGACACCAAATTAGCTTTTCCTGTGTTATGTCTAGAAAAAATTAGTTGGCTTATGCGTTGGTATATTATTGTTAATCAGTTGTGACAGGGCAGGGCGCATAGTGTGAGACGTGGGTGTAAGCTTTAAATGAACTGCTAGTGAAAACTCCTAATTTTATTTTTCACTACTGTAAGGCCTATCTCTCCCATTGGCTAACTCTGGGTTACCTTATTACATTAAATGCGTACTAACTTTCTGTTGGAAACAGATAGCTGTATGCTGTTTAGACTCTAATGATTTGTAATTTAATATCCTCTTTATTGGTAAAGCTGGATTTTGAGTCATAATTCTGTAAATGCCAATTTTAGAAAGTTGCCATGTTTTTGTCATAACCATCTGTGCCTTCTGCCAGTGTCCTGGGTCACATGACTGTGAATGGCCTTGCCGTTGGGGTTTGTGTGTTCCTCCCAGACAGTGACAAAAAGGGGGCTGGGTATGGGAAGATTGGGAGACCCTTCCAGGATGGCAGGGGATGGAGCTGTGACCTGCCTCACTAACACTTCGAAGGGCCTGCCTCCAGCACACACAAATGAACCTGACACCAGCCTTTTGTCTCCTCAATTTGGAGATTTGACAGGGGGTAAGACAGGATATCCCCCCACCCACAAGTATTGGCATCATATATAAATATTGGATATGCAGGGCCAGATTTATCAAGGGCTTGCCCACCTTCCGTGGCCTGGTAAACCTGGAATAAAGCAAGGTTAGGCACGTCCCTCCCTTGTGTTACTCTCCCCCGGGGAAGGTGTTACATGGGTGGGGAGTGGGTGTTTCCAAGCATCGACCTATGTATTTTGGTGCATTTCCAGATTTATTAACACAAGTAAAACTGGTAAGTTTCACAATTTTGCACCTTCCCAGGAGAGGTGCAACTTGGAAAACTAGTTTCATTTCGGTATATTTATACTTCTTTCTAGGTGTGCTGCATATTGCAGCACAGCTAGAAAGAGGAAAAACCCACTAAGGAATGTTGTTGGGGATGAAGATATCCTTTCCTGCATAAAAACAATCCTGCCTGTAATGCAGGTACCCTTGCACCATAGTGCACAGGTGCCTGTGCTGGCACTTGTGAGCTACAAGTGCACCAGCACAGACAGAGACCAGGAATGCACCATATTTCAGTAGATATTGTGCATTCCTGTCCTCTCCATTTCACGCAGCATTGCAACTTGCCTCTCTGTCTTGCTTCATTGTGCTGCATCAAATCTTGATAAATCTGGCACTAAGAACCGCTCTTCAGAACACTCCTGGGATAAGTGAACATTACCGAAGAAGTCCTACTCTGCTGCTTGAGGACTGCATTGCTATCAGAGAAGGAAGACTGGACTTGCTTACTCCATCCCATGATAACCTTAGTGACTCCAAAGGTCAGTTGGCTGATATCCTGTGTAGAACCAGGGACATAAAAAGCTCCGGAGGCCTACTTGCAACTATCCAGCTGACCTGATGCAGTAAGAACCGCTCTTCGGAACACTGCTGGGATTAGTGAAGATTACAGAAGAAGTACTGCTATGCTGTTTGAGGACTGCATTGCTGTCTGAGAAGGATGACTGTACTTGCTGACTTTATCCCAGGCTAACCTTAGTGACTCCAAAGGTCAGTTGGCTGATGCCCTGTGTAGCACGAGGGACATAATAAGCTCCAGAGGCCTACTTGCAACTACCCAGCTGACCTGATGCAATGAACCTGCCTTGACCAGCAACTAGACCTGTCTGAGCTCTGCTGACCTCTTCTGGGGAGAATTCTTGTTCCCCAAGAGATGCACCTTGGGTCCTTGACCCTTGACTTGCATGTTTTCGAGCTCCTCCAAAGAAGAAAAGGTGAAAAACTGAAATTTGGGCTCTTTGAGACTGTGAACAGGCCCGTACTCCAGGAGAGTAGGATCTGCTTCTTATGGTTACCCCCACTTTTTGCTGATGTTTCACTGTTTTTCGACTTTAGTTTGGCTGGGGCCCTGCTATCTAGGACCATAACCTAGCTGCTTCCTCTCTAAAATAATTCCAAGTACTTTAGGTACACTCCAGTTTGGTTACTGGGGTACCC
Organism: Lissotriton helveticus; assembly: GCF_964261635.1. NCBI lineage: Eukaryota > Metazoa > Chordata > Amphibia > Caudata > Salamandridae > Lissotriton > Lissotriton helveticus. Next base: position 1,537,745,701 of record NC_136067.1, read on the forward strand.
TTATGAGTCCCTAGTATATGATACCTTAGGTACCAAGAGCATAGGTACCCCAGAGGCCTACCAGGGGCTGCAGCATGTATTATGCCACCCCTGGGAAGCCTTCCAAAATGACACCACAGGACTGCTACTGCAGCCTGGGTAAGGTGATGCATGCATCCCTTACTTAGATATAGGTTACCTATATCTACCTATCAATCACCCCTATGGCAGTGTGGAAAAGTAAATTTTGCCATGTTCTGTGTCCCTACGCTTCATCCATCATATGTTATGTGTGCATGACCAATATGCATATGTTATTCCCCATGTCCGATTAAAGACGCAATTCCAGTTGTGTCCACCTCTAGTATGTTAGTTCCCAGTCCTCGTGAATACTACGAATATCAGGCCTATGTAAGTAATGTTGCCACGTTTCTCAGTGTGCACGTTATTCCATTATAAAGTCCCCGTTTCCAGGCCTCAAAAAGGGCCCGGACCACAGATTCAGCTCCTGTCTCCTGAAAGCCTCGCTGAGGAGCGATACAGCCCCCGCCTGTATCCTCGACCCTTCACTTACTTCCTGCCTCGCAGTGCCCGGTGTAGCTTGGCTCTGCCTCTGAGTCTGCCAAAAGTGTGTTATAGTTCCAGTTATCAGTTCAGTCCTCCTCTTCTGCATTCCTAAGCTACTGAACTGCATCAATAGTTTCCGTCATTGTCTAGCCTACTCGGCTCCACGTTAGAGAAATACTGTATTTAATGGTCATTTAATATTCCTCATCACGCACTTCATGTAGAATAATGCATGGTCCAGTCTTAGAAATCAAGTTAGCTTTTCCCCTCATGACTTCTAGTTCATATCAACATGTTCCCTAAACACCAGATACCAGATAGGGTTTAGGTACATGTCGCTCCGACCCTCCAGACTCTAGTCTCTGCTCCTAACACAGAGTTCATAGCCCCCAGCTTCTCCTAGTAACACGTCATTGCCAGTTTTCGCGCACCATTAGGTTAGAGGTCCCGGCTCCTTAGGTAGCCCCCTCCTATGTTTCCGCCCATTCATGACATATTCTGTTACGTTTGCACCACATGTCTATGTATACTCCCAGTTACACCTCTTTTTACTGTTATCTTTCGCGACTGCTACGCGTCACGCCTTCTGCTCCACCCACTGCTACGCCTACTGCAATGTAATGCTATGTGTTCGCGTTATGTATATATGCCTGTGTTTTGTTATTGAATGTTAGCGCGCTCATCCCAGACCTAGCCCCAGCAGCTGCTGGGCCTCTTTTCCCCTGTTGGGCCCCAGTTGTCCTGCTGGGCCCTGTCATTCTGTTCCTATGCAGGTTGTCCTGATCCTGTCCTTATGCTGTAATAAACCTGCAGAAACTCCTACTACCTCGAATCTTGACTCTTATTTATTGAGCTATCTGTTATGCTATAAGTCTAGTCAAAAATAGGGTATTATTTATTTATTTACCACATAATGGCGCCCGAACAGGGACTTGCCCTTTCCCCACGCGTCGGTGAAGCCACGCCGACCCCCTGACCCTCTGCAGTCGTGACGGAACTCTTCTGCGCAGTGGCAGATATTTCTGCTCAAGTATCCCTCAGGCCCACGGAGGAGACGGAGGAGGCGGTCCAGCATCCGAACGAGACGGTGGAGGAACGCGGCGAGTCCCGACCAGAGCCCAAGCCGAGAGTCCAAGGTCCGAGGTATCCGGAGGCCCACCCGTAACTGAAGTCCGAAGTTCGTCGTCCGTCGTCCAGTCCAGTCCGAGGCCTTCCGTTCCGTGCTGCCCGGTGAGTACCATTGCTGGGGTAGTATCTAGACAGGACCAATCTAAATTGACTCCTGGTCCGTGGGTTGGTGGTGCCCAGACTCACAAACGAAGTGTTCACCTAGGTGGATACGGGTCCTGATGCGTCCCTTTATGGGACCGGTATGTTCCGTACTGTTACAGCAGTGCATCCAGTAACTCTAGTCTGTTCCGTTCTCAAGAAAATCTGTTCTATTTCTGTTCTCAGTATTCCAGGTAATATTCTGTTCGAACTGTTATTTATAATGTTCTTCATGTAATTTACTGTTGTGGTATGAGTGCGATGTGATTTCGTGTTTTTATTGTGTATTGTATTGTGTCCAGATTACAGTGCAGTCATGCCTATATTTTCCAAGTTACGTCAGTTGAAAACTAGAAAGGGTCTGTTAGAGGAAGCGGTTCCTGTCCCACCTAGGGACAGTCCAGGTCATTTTATGTATCAGAAACATGGCATAAGCGCCATAATGTATCTAGATTTATGGGTAGAGTATACCAAACAGTTAGAAGAAATGTATAGATGGCCCGTATCGGGTACATGGGATGCCGAATGTATCATGCGAGTAGAAGAAGCATTATGGAAAAAGAAAGCCAGACAGTCACAGAAAGATGCCATCGAGTTATGGCGTAAGGAAGCTCATAGAAGAACGGAAAAGGAAGTCAGAAAGTCAGAATTAAGTAGAGAATCCCAAGAACGAGCCCAGGAAAGAGAATTAATCGAGATAGGTGAACAAGTCAAAGCCGAACAGTCAGACAGACAGAGGCATGCCCTTATTAAGGGTATGTATCCTCTCCTTGCCGAAGGCTTGCCAAAAGCGACCCCAGAGGCATCCAGTAATTTCCCGCCACCATTAGTTCCGACCAAGCTACGTCACAAACCGACCGCAGCTGATATTTTTATTTCGTCCTATCTGGACGGCACAGTCCCCGAATATGCAAATCCTGTCCGCGCTCCGCCAGTCCCTGTAAACCAGGTAATTCATGCTCCTCCAGACACCGGAGTACCTGTTACGGTACCCCCGGTCCAGCCTACAGTTCCATTTCCCACTCTGCCAGGACGTAGAGCCTCAGTAGACGACTCCAGTTTAGGGGCCGCAGGAGGAGCTACTCCTCAAACCCCGCCGCCACACAAGCGTTTATCGGCACTCGAATTACATGCTCAAGCATCACAGCGTACTCCTAAAAGTAATAAGTCTGTCACAGAAATCAGACAAGCCCTTAACGAATGTGTCTATGACGCAGTTCCAGGCGAATATACTATGGTTTTATATTCCTTACGTGTAAGGAGAGTGACCGAGTATCTAGTCACCTTACCGAATATGAAAGAAGATCTAGACAGAATATATCGTTTCATCCGTACAGGGGATGATCCAGAAAGTATTGGCGAGATTATGTCTCAAAGGAAAGCCGAGATTCAGCTCATGATATTAAAGTTCCTGATCAATTGTCTAATAAGAGAACAAGATTACCCGTCTAAAGATCCCGCCGAAATGAAAATCCTGACAAGGTGGAGTGATAATATAGCCGAGGGTAAGCACAAGACCGTCAGTGCCATGGAGAGTATGTACAAGAAAATTCGTAAAGAAATAATAAGGTTACACGACCAGCGTAAAGCAGCACAAGTAAGCGAGAAAGAAAGTATCTCTGATCCTGAAGAAGAGGACGAGAATTCCGCCAGAATAGCGTATGTAGGAAAATCCAGATTTCCAGATCGCCATTTACGTCTAGAACGCAAGTCTATTTTTCATCATCCAGCACCAGAACTAGGTTCTCTAGAACAAGTATTTCAAGCTACCGATCACATTCTGAAATCACGAATCGGTTACAGTGAATTAAGTACCATGCATGAACAAGAACTAGCCCGATCAGCAGTCCGATGGATTACTGATTCTACCACTTTTCCAGACGAAATAGTGGCACAAATGTTTCTGAAACTGCCCCCAGCCGAGCAACGACTGGTGGGTATGTATATGATCCAGTACCTCATTACTCTGTATGAGGGTCAACACTCTGATCCAGGTCCGTTACATGATATCCTGAACGAGTTACTCCAGTATAGATGGAGAGGTCTAGGTACCGATTTAATTAGTGTCATTCTAGAACAGCGCCACAAATATAGAACGTTCCTGAACCCGCATTTTGTTCATGTCTCACCCCCAGAAAGTAAATCGTTTTACATAGACAGACAGAATCCGTTACGAGAAGTCCACCCAGTCCAAGGGGCGGGGGGCGTAATGCAACGAGTGTTTGTATACACTCCAATATCAAAGATGGAACTTCTTGAAATGAAGAAATTAATTCCCTGTCATGACAAAGATCCAGCAGGGTTCCATAGAGAATTAAAAGACATGCTCCGTATGGGAGAATATACTTACCCAGATATTATTAAAATGTTAAAGGTCCTGTTACCCGCAGGGGTATATGAAAAGTTAAAGGAAAAAGAATGGGAGGTGGGAGAGAAAAAGATCGATTGGGCAGCTCTAGAAGCTGAAGACAAGGCACGAGTACCAGGTACCGGTCTTGGAGATAAATGTAAAGAATTACCAGAATTACTGATTCAAGTCTTACCCAGATTATTGACAACTAGGAAAGAAGACTGGGATGCAATCTCAGCCTGTAAACAGAAACAAGACGAGGATATTAGTGATTTTTATTCTAGATTTGAGAAATGTTTTAGTATTAACAGTGGTCTCAAGACAAGTAGTGAGTCATACCCTCACCTTTTCGTTACCAAATTAGTCGAGAATTCAAGTCCACAAATTAAAAATCGAGTTTTGAAAGTTGAAAGCACCTGGCAAGCAAATACTCCGTCCCAGATGCTCCAGATGCTCCAGTACCACCAGAATAGAATCAGAGAAGAGCAAGAGCACGAAAGAAAACGTATGAAAGACACGAAAATGAAAGTGCTAGTTGCACAATCTGTTCCTCAAGACAGTCAGAAGAGGGGTCCAAATCAAGCCAATCAAGCCAGTCATCCTGCAGCTCCCGTTAGAGGGAACTGCAATTATTGTAAACAGCCAGGTCATTTTATAAACGAGTGTGCAGTTCTGAAACATAACATAGCTACCGGTAAGACTAAAGAAAGACCACGTCCGCCTAGACAAGAACAAGTTTCACAGATTCCTCAGCCACAGAATGCACAACAGACAGTTACAGTACCGCAGCCTATCGCTGCAACACAGCACGTTACATCGCAGATGTATCAGTATGCACAGTCTGAGTATCCAGAGTATCAGTCATATTCATGAAACAGCCTAGAGAGGGAGGTAGGCTTGCCTCTCATCGAGATACCTGTAGATCAAGAAGGTCCCTATGTTCACAGTCAAGTATTAGGGAAAGACAGAAAATTTTTGATCGATACAGGGGCAAGTAGGACCACAATTAGTCATGCCGAAGTTCCAGGGGCTCCGCTCTCAGGCTCAAGAAATGTTTCCCTTGGATTTTCAGGAAAACCAATAGTTAATGAGATATCTAAGCCAGTTACTCTAGAAGTAGGTCCATTGTCCCGTACTACTGATCTGTTACTTACTAAGTCATGTCCAGAAAATCTATTAGGTATTAGGACACTGAAAGAGTTAGGTGCAGTTATTTGCTGTTCCCCAGAGGGAATACGTCTGTTCCTACGTGACTTTAAGGGTCACTATGTATTACGAGATTTTGATTCAAGATTGTCTAATGTTCCACAGCATTTATGGGCGCAAGGTCCAACTGATGTAGGTTATATGCAAATCACACCCCATCGTGTGACTCTCAAGCCAGGTGTAGTGTTACCACGAATCAGACAGTACAGATTGCCACCTGAGGCTGTAGCAGCCTTATCCAAAATTATTGACGAGCTCATGGCTCAAGGAGTAGTTGTAGAAACTGACTCCAATGTATGTAATTCTCCGATCATTCCAGTCATGAAACGTACTGATCCGAATGCACCCCCAGTATATCGATTAGTGATTGATCTACGAGAGCTTAACAAATGTATTATTCCTCAGTACCCAGTTGTCCCAGATATTTCTTCCCTGTTAACAGCCATTGATTCCGAAGCCATGTTTTTCACTGTCATAGACCTCAAGAATGCATTTTTTAGTGTCCCAATTCATCCAGACAGCCAGTTTCTTTTCGGATTCTGTTTAAATGGAAGGAGCTATATGTTCACACGCGCTCCTCAAGGTTTCACAGAAAGCCCTAGTATTTACAGTCAAGCACTCAAGAGACAACTAGACAATATTCACATGCCAACTGACACTGCCCTGCTCCAGTATGTCGATGATCTACTGATCACAGCCCGTTCTGAACGTGACTGCGAACGAGCATCACTTACAGTTCTGTATTTTCTAGCCGAGATGGGGCACAAGGTGTCACCTTCGAAGCTTCAATTCTGTGTCCAGCAAGTGGTATACTTAGGACACTTGCTGTCCAAGAGGGGTAGGCAGTTGACACCAGACCGTATCCAGTTAATAGCGAGTCTTCCCCAGCCCAGAACCCAGAAGGAGGTACGTGCCTTTATCGGCCTTACTTCTTATTGTAGACAATGGATTCCCCAGTATGCATTTCTAGCCAAGCCACTGATACAGTTAACGACACAGGAGGCAGCCGTATCGACTGTCCTCCATTGGACATCTGACCATACACTTAGTTTCAACGAGTTAAAGAAAGCCTTATGTCAAGCTCCAGTTCTAGCTACACCGAACTACAGTAAGCCTTTTACACTTTTCGTTACTGAACGCGAAGGTACAGCATTGTCTGTTCTCACACAAGATCAAGCAGGACAATACAAGCCCTGTGCTTATTTTTCGAGCACATTAGATCCAGTCGCCCAGGCGTTGCCTGCGTGCCTCAAGTCAGTTGCAGCCACAGCACTAGCTATCAGACAAAGTGATTCCATAGTTTTAGGACACTCCCTGATTGTACAAGTTCCACATTCCGTAGAAGTTCTTCTAAACCGAACACAAACTCAGCACTTGACAATTGCACGTTTAACGGGTTATGAATTAACACTGTTCCAGCCACACATAGAAATTAGACGCTGCAACGTTCTGAATCCTGCTACACTGTTACCATCAGTTAATTCAAATCCAGACCCACATGACTGTGTGGAAGTAGTTAACATTACGACAAAGCCAAGACAAGACCTGACAGACATTCCGTTACCAGATCCTGACCTGACACTTTATGTGGATGGTTCATGTATGAGAACTAGTACAGGAGAACTAGTCGCCGCGTATGCAGTGACTACTGACACTGAAGTTATTGAAACACACCGTATTGACACCCTGTCCGCTCAAGCAGCAGAGCTAGTCGCTCTGACACAAGCCTGTATACATGCCAAGAACCTGAAAGTTAATGTTTACACAGATTCACGTTACGCATTCGGAGTTGTACACGACTTCGGAGTGCTCTGGCAGGAGAGAGGTTTCATGACTTCTCATGGAACCAAGATTCAGCATGGTCTCCTTATTCAAGCCCTGTTAGATGCCATACATTTACCGACATCTATTGCTATCATGAAATGCAAAGCACATACGAAAGTCACTGACATTATTTCCCAAGGTAATGATCTAGCAGACCGCACAGCCAAGCTTACAGCACAGACTCCAGACATTCCAGTTAATCAGACACGTACTCCAGATCCGATTACATGCATGACAGTTAAGGACCCTACACAAGATGTCATAGATATACAGTTACATGCTACTCCCGATGAAATCAAGAAATGGTCTGAACAAGGAGGGGTCCAGACAGATCAAGGATGGTTAACGAAGGGTAGAGCCACATGGTTTCTCCCCGATTCTATGGTTCAAGTCATTATCAATACCGCACATAGTCCAGCACATTTAGGAGAAAAAGCTATGCTAGACAGTATCCAGAACATTTGGTTCAACAAGCATTTACGAGCTGCAGCCAAGCAGAAAGTCCGTACCTGTATGATATGTTGTCAGTTTAACCCAGGTAAAAGTGTCCCGGTGGAACAAGGTGGTTTCCAGCCCCCTGACCACCCTTTTGAGGTCCTCCAGATGGATTATATTCAGATGGAGCGATGTCGAGGTTTCAAGTATGTCCTTGTAGTTGTATGCGCTTTGTCCAGGTGGACAGAAGCATATCCAGTCCCAGATTACACAGCCGCGACCACTGCCAAGCAGTTGGTTCGTGAATTTTTCCCTAGATATGGACTCCCTAGAGTCGTATATTCTGATAACGGCCAGCCATTCTCATCTGAACTCATGAAACACGTTTCCCTTTTGTTAGGGTACCAGTGGAAGTTCCATTGTGTACGCCATCCTGAAGCAGCCGGTCTCGTAGAGAGACATAATCAGACTCTGAAAATCCGCATTGCAAAGGTCTGTAAGGACAAAGGTGTGGACTGGTTAATAGCTCTGCCAGTCGCTTTATTTTATATGCGCATGGTCGCACATTCCAGATCAGGTCTGTCCCCGTATGAGGTCGTATTCGGCCGCCCCCCTAACATGTGGGGCACTCCTAGACCCCGAAGTATTACCGATGTTTCATGTAATATGCTGACAGATTACCTAGCTTCCTTGATGTCTGCCCTCAACTCATGTCGTTCACAGGTTGCCGCCGCATTTCCAGACAATACCGAGGTGGCACCGCACGAGATCGTTCCAGGCTCCCTTGTAATGGTCCGGAATTTCGACAGATCAAGTCCGCTGGAACCACGTTGGAAGGAGCCACGTCAGGTCCTCTTGACCACCCGAACTGCCGTCAAGTTGGAAGGCAGGAAAGGATGGGTCCATCTTTCTCATGTAAAACTTTTCAAAGGATTGAAACCAATTTCTAAAAACATTTCCAAGGATTTCCAGGATTCGAAAGATTGCCAGAACATTGTTTTAAAGGACTGTCCCGCACAAGACATTATTACAACCCCTCCCTTGTTAGAGAAAACTCCGCAACAGGAGTATAAGCTCAAATTAAGGTCTAGTAAAATAAGTCAGTCAGTTTGATTGTATAATTCCTCCCCTAGGTGAAACGGTTAGATTGTTTCTGACATGTATAAAATAGACCCCCATAGTGAGAGAGTCAGTCGAAGTTCACTTCAATGTATCGTTTTTCTGAGTTTCATATTGTTTCTCAGCATAATGATTTCCTGCACTAGTTACGCACTTTTCCTGTATTGTCCAGTTCCTCATGTAAATATGTCTGCTAATGCTACAGTAGAGCACACGTTTAGTGATCTGCCTCCTCACGAATATTCATACCGCCTCGCTATGCGTAACAACACATTTATCCGTATGTTACATTACTCACACCAGACCAGCAATGCCACTAATTGTTGGGTGTGTGGTCGACTCCCCCCTTTTCAGACACTGAAGGGAGTTCTGCCACTTTTTCCTTATCCATTCTCACACAATGGTTCGTGTGGAGCATGGTCCACGTTAACGTCATCCTCAACAGATATGTCTTTTCTTAACAGTACATGTTTTCCAGACAAGCAAGGTCTCCCCCACAGAACAGGTTTAGATCTAGAAAACGAAGTATATAATTTAGGGAATTATTCGTCGAATTTCATGGTCCTGAATGTCCAGTCTGATACTACTCCAGACTTACCTGCTATTTCAGTACTACCAGTCAAAGGCAAATTATGTGTCCGTAGTTATGGTTCTGTACACATAGGTCATAGTGAGTGTACTACTGTTATCAAGTATAGTGACAGTGGGAAATCTGTTTTCAAAGCTTCACGTCATTCTTATTTTATTTGTGGTCAAACTGCATATGTCCGTCTGCCCCTCGATTGGGAGGGAACCTGTTACATTGCTTTCCTACTGCCACCTGTTTTCCTAGCCCCATCTGATTATCACAGAAACACACATCTAGTACACATTAGACATAGAAGGGAGTCCCCAATTGTCGATTATACTGAAACTACTCTAGAACAGTATACAGATTTCAATAAAGGTTTCTTCTTCTTTGTAGGACCTGTCCAGAATAGTAAACTGATCCGTAGGTTAACAAGAACCCTTGAAGCTGTAGTTAATGAGACTGCCTCTGCTCTAGGTAATCTAACCGAAGAACAATCTGCTATGAGATTTGTCGTTTTGCAAAATCGTCTCGTCCTTGACGTCATACTGGCCGATAGGGGCGGGGCCTGTAGAGTCATCGGATCTAGTTGCTGCATTTTCATTCCAAATAACGCGCCGTCTGTTTATTCAGCTATAACCAGACTCCATAAAATTGCCCATCTGTTACATCAAGATCCAGGCACCTGGACATGGTCCGGTTGGTTCTGGAATATAATTTCCGCATGGGGATGGAGAGTCCTGTCCTTTCTAGGTATTGCAGTAGCGATCATATTTAGCTGCTGCCTCTGTATACAATGTGGCCCTGCGATTTGCAGCATGTGCGCTACCTCTTGTATTCCTAGTCCCAAGCCCCGTTCTAAATCCCGTTCCAAGACAATTCGAGACGAGCAAATGGTACTGTATGAAATGATAGATGGTATCATGAAAATTGATGTTTCCTGATGGAAACGTAGTGACAAGGAGGGAATGTGGAAAAGTAAATTTTGCCATGTTCTGTGTCCCTACGCTTCATCCATCATATGTTATGTGTGCATGACCAATATGCATATGTTATTCCCCATGTCCGATTAAAGACGCAATTCCAGTTGTGTCCACCTCTAGTATGTTAGTTCCCAGTCCTCGTGAATACTACGAATATCAGGCCTATGTAAGTAATGTTGCCACGTTTCTCAGTGTGCACGTTATTCCATTATAAAGTCCCCGTTTCCAGGCCTCAAAAAGGGCCCGGACCACAGATTCAGCTCCTGTCTCCTGAAAACCTCGCTGAGGAGCGACCCTTCACTTACTTCCTGCCTCGCAGTGCCCGGTGTAGCTTGGCTCTGCCTCTGAGTCTGCCAAAAGTGTGTTATAGTTCCAGTTATCAGTTCAGTCCTCCTCTTCTGCATTCCTAAGCTACTGAACTGCATCAATAGTTTCCGTCATTGTCTAGCCTACTCGGCTCCACGTTAGAGAAATACTGTATTTAATGGTCATTTAATATTCCTCATCACGCACTTCATGTAGAATAATGCATGGTCCAGTCTTAGAAATCAAGTTAGCTTTTCCCCTCATGACTTCTAGTTCATATCAACATGTTCCCTAAACACCAGATACCAGATAGGGTTTAGGTACATGTCGCTCCGACCCTCCAGACTCTAGTCTCTGCTCCTAACACAGAGTTCATAGCCCCCAGCTTCTCCTAGTAACACGTCATTGCCAGTTTTCGCGCACCATTAGGTTAGAGGTCCCGGCTCCTTAGGTAGCCCCCTCCTATGTTTCCGCCCATTCATGACATATTCTGTTACGTTTGCACCACATGTCTATGTATACTCCCAGTTACACCTCTTTTTACTGTTATCTTTCGCGACTGCTACGCGTCACGCCTTCTGCTCCACCCACTGCTACGCCTACTGCAATGTAATGCTATGTGTTCGCGTTATGTATATATGCCTGTGTTTTGTTATTGAATGTTAGCGCGCTCATCCCAGACCTAGCCCCAGCAGCTGCTGGGCCTCTTTTCCCCTGTTGGGCCCCAGTTGTCCTGCTGGGCCCTGTCATTCTGTTCCTATGCAGGTTGTCCTGATCCTGTCCTTATGCTGTAATAAACCTGCAGAAACTCCTACTACCTCGAATCTTGACTCTTATTTATTGAGCTATCTGTTATGCTATAAGTCTAGTCAAAAATAGGGTATTATTTATTTATTTACCACAGCAGGCCTTATCAATCCTGAAGGCAGGGTGCTGAGTGTTGTGTGAGAGGGTGGCCATGCATGAGCAGGGCCCCTCTGCAGCCTTCAGAACCTATTCTCTGCGGCTGTTCTGTGATGCAGCCAGACCATATACTCTGAAGTGCATTATAACCTCGCTATAAATGCTAATTTTGCAATGGCTGCCCAGAAACATGTCGTGTTTGGTGTCAAATACTTTGGAATCATACCCCCATGCCAGTCCTGGTGGCTGGGGTATGATTCCACCCTTCTAGGGGGAGAGACATGTCCACGCCGGTACCCGGGGTATCAGTTTAAAAGAACCCTGGCATCACAAAATGGATGCCATAGCCACAGACACGAGTCTGGCCTCCTGCTGCTGGATGAAACTCTGGCAGGGGAGGCCTGGACAATAGGTTTCCTGTCACAGGGAGGTGTAACCACCTCCCAGACAGGCTTTAGTGTATTGGGGATGGGTGGGTGCACGCCAAGAGTGCTTTGAAGTCTGCACTGGGAGCACATTTGGTGTCCCTGTGCATAACCCAATTCAAACCGGTTGCAGAGGCTACCAGCCCCTGCTCTGGTGCAAAACAGGACAAAGGAAATGGGTGTAGCCAGCCTCATTTCCAGACCCTCCCATAGGTGGGTCCCCAGAGTTCGTCCAAACCCTTCCTTGGGTATAAGAAAGGAACCCCTGACTACAGGACTTTAGATTACACCTGGACAAAACTCTGCTACAAAAATCCTGGAACTTCAATATTCTACAGGACTAGATGACTGCAGAATTTTCCTTGGAGTAAAGGAGTTACTCCCCTGCTTAGCAGGCACAGAAGACGCATCTGACCGGTTTGCATCTCCGAAGCTACCGCCGGACCCCAAAGTATTTGCAACACAGGAGGTGTGTTTCCAGACTTCCCGAAGCTGACCTGATCCCCAGCAAAGCTGAGACCCATAGCCCTTGTGGGCGCAGTGGAACCGGAACTCCTGGACAATGTACACATTTGCAAGTACATTAGATTCTCGACATGCTTTGAGGCTGTGCATAAGGTTACTTGTAGCCCAGACCCTGAGCACCATTTCCACTGAAGATTGCTCTCCTACATTCCACAAGTGTTCCGTGAGCCAGCCCTTTGTGTTTTCGCTTGAGGTACCTTCGCAATCCCTAGTCCATTGACTGGTGGGTCCCTGAGAAGGCAACTTGACATTCATTGGGATTCCCTGGTTGCTCCAGATGTGCCCTGACTCTCCACCACTTGGTGAGTCCCCCGGACCTCGCTTGTCCGCACCGAAGCATATCTTCTCTTCCTGCACGGGTTGCTGTTGCTGAGGCTTGTTGGGTCCAATCTGGGCACAGACACCGCAGCACTCAACATCCTTTGTGGGACAGCTCCAATCCAGCTCCTGGTTGTCGTTGACGCCTCCTGGTCCTCGTGGCTGCAGAGTCAAGCTTCATCTCTTCAACCTGAAATCACCCGACATCGGTGGGAATTCGTCTATCGTGCCCCTGGTCACTGGCAAGTGACCCAGACTCTGTCCCCTCTGCTTTCAGGTTCCACTCATCTTGAATCCAGTCTTGGATCAACCCAGACACTTTCCTTCTCGACGGCAGAAGCACTTTGCAGCAGATCGCCATTGAAATCAACGACGATTCCAGACACCAAAAGGCACCTATACACCCGGCTTTGCTGGGTGAGGTAACTCGAGTACTCTGGTGCTCCCGTGTGTGTTAGCCCTAGAACCCCTTAATTCTAAAGGGGTTTGCTCAAAGTCCTCTCCTAAGTGTCCTTAATCTTCAAATTTCCAACTGCGACTTTCCCCATAGAAGCTAACGGCGATTCGCGGCTGGGTTCTTACACTGCACGCTTCCCCGTGGGTCCCCTGTGTCACTACCTTGGGTGGTTCCTTGTGGTGCCAGTGATTCTACAGGCTCTAGGCCTTGTGTCTAGTCAAGTCGTGGTTCTTATACCACTTTCTTAATATATGGTTTGGTACGCCCCTAGGGCTCAACGTATATTGTGCTAATTTACTGTGATATATTAGGTGTAACATATGTGCTTTGACCTCTAGCCTCATAAAGAGACTAGTAGGGTGTGTTTAGAATAAATACATATATTTTATATATATATGGTGTGGTTCTCCTTTCATTTGGTCATGCAAGAGATTATAGACTGGTAAAACAAGCTGCTTTACATTCCTTCAAGACTTAGCCTGAAGGCTGCTCTCCATAGCTACCACTAGGATTGCTTTCAAATAAGGTTGTCTTTAACATATCACCTCTAAGGGGCTGTTTAGACTGGTACAAGGTGCCCACTATAACTAGTGGACAGCATATACCAGGCCAACTTCTCACACGTACTCACCAAAACTCTGGCGCACTTGATGACCTCCAATGCCAACCTCCAGAAATAGATCAGAGTTGAAACAAGAACATGTGTCCTGTTGGTACTGACCCCACACAAACTCTACTTGTAAATAGTAATCAGCTCAGTAATAGGTGTGACATTTGGAAGAAATATTGCATAAGTCACAAAGACCGATAAACTACATAACCTGTTCCTTGTTGCTGAGCTGAAGAGCTTCTTCTACAGCTTTAACTAAACCAGGTTTAGGACTTAAACCTTGCAGATTAACAATATACCCCAAATACTCTAACTGGTCCAGATGAAAACTAAACTTCTTGTCTTAGACAAAATCCATTGAGTTTTAGTCTCTCATAAACATTCTTCAATCTGCAAATGTTTTCCTGAGAGTCTTTACCAACTACCACTACATCATCTTGAAAAACAGACACACCTTCCATAGTACCTAAAATTTTAACCATAATTCTCTGAAAAACCAAGGTGGCGGAAGCCAAGTGGAAAGGAATCCCTTTAAATTGGAAAATACCATTAGGTGTATCAAAATCTGTCAAATGAAGTGAAGAAGGAGCAAGTAAGACCTGATGGTAAGTTGATCTCAGATCTAATTTCCTAACAACCTGCAACCCTCCAATGTCCATGGAGCCTGGAGGGTTGCAGGTTAATGTTTAATTAAAGTATTTGATTTTTTCTTCTTCTGACAGGGGTCCCATAGACCCTGGATGGACACTGGCTAATTTGTTTTTCCCCTGCCTCTCACAGGGAAACCATGGACCCTGGAGGGACACCTGTTATTATTTGTTAAATGTATTCCATTGTTGCCAGCCTCCCAGAGGGGTCCAATGGTCCCTTGAGGGACACATGCTATTAGTTAATTATCTTTAGCATTTGAACTTGCCTTCTACTGCCTCTAGTAGTGGTCCCATAGGCCCTGGAGGGACTTCAGCTGATATTTAATAATAACAAAAAATGTTTACCTGCCTACCAAATTGGTCTTAAGGGCCCTGGAGGGACACCAAATTAGCTTTTCCTGTGTTATGTCTAGAAAAAATTAGTTGGCTTATGCGCTGGTATATTATTGTTATTCAGTTGTGACAGGGCAGGGCGCATAGTGTGAGACGTGGGATTAAGCTTTAAACGAACTGCTAGTGAAAAACTCCTAATTTTATTTTTCACTACTGTAAGGCCTATCTCTCCCATTGGCTAACTCTGGGTTACCTTATTACATTAAATGCGTACTAACTTTCTGTTGGAAGCAGATAGCTGTATGCTGTTTAGACTCTAATGATTTCTAATTTAATATCCTCTTTATTGGTAAAGTTGGATTTTGAGTCATAATTCTGTAAATGCCAATTTTAGTAAGTTGTCATGTTTTTGTCATAACCATCTGTGCCTTCTGCCAGTGTCCTGGGTCACATGACTGTGAATGGCCTTGCCGTTGGGGTTTGTGTGTTCCTCCGAGACAGTGACAAAAAGGGGGCTGGGTATGGGAAGATTGGGAGACCCTGCCAGGATGGCAGGGGATGGAGCTGTGACCTGTCCCACTAACACTTCAAAGGGCTTGCCTCCAGCACACACAAATGAACCTGACACCAGCCTTTTGTCTCCTCAGTTTGGAGATTTGACAGGGGGTAAGACAGGATATCCCCCCACCCACAAATATTGGCACCAGATATAAATATTGGATATGCAGGGCCAGATTTATCAAGGGCTTGCCCACCTTCCGTGGCCTGGTAAACCTGGAATAAAGCAAGGTCAGGCATGTCCCTCCCTTGTTTTACTCTCCACCGGGGAAGGTGATACATAGTTGGGGAGTGGGTCTTTCCAATCATCGACCTATGTATTTTGGTGCATTTCCAAATTTACTAAACACTAGTAAAACTGGTAATGCTTCACAATTTTGCACCTTCCCAGGAGAGGTGCAACTTGGAAAACTAGTTTCATTTCGGTATATTTATACTTCTTTCTAGCTGTGCTGCATATTGCAGCACAGCTAGAAAGAGGAAAAACCCACTAAGGAATGTTGTTGTGGATGAAGATATCCTTTCCTACATAAAAACAATCCTGCCTGTAATGCAGGTACCCTTGCACCATAGTGCACAGGTGCCTGTGCTGGCACTTGTGAGCTACAAGTGCACCAGCGCAGACAGAGACCAGGAATGCACCATATATCAGTAGATATTGTGCATTCCTGTTCTCTCCATTTCACGCAGCATAGCAACTTGCCTCTCTGTCTTGCTTCATTGTGCTGCATCAAATCTTGATCAATCTGCCACTAAGAACTGCTCTTCAGAACATTCCTTGGATAAGTGAACATTACTGAAGAAGTCCTGCTCTGCTGCTGGAGGATTGCATTGCTGTCAGAGAAGGAAGACTGGACTTGCTTACTCCATCCCATGATAACCTTAGGGACTCCAAAGGTCAGTTGGCTGATGTCCTGTGTAGCACCAGGGACATAAAAAGCTCCAGAGGCCTACTTGCAACTACCCAGCTGACCTGATGCAGTAAGAACCGCCTTCGGAACACTGCTGGGATAAGTGAAGATTACAGAAGAAGTACTGCTATGCTGCTTGAGGACTGCATTGCTGTCTGAGAAGGATGACTGTCCTTGCTTACTTTATCCCAGGCTAACCTTAGTGACTCCAAAATTCAGTTGGCTGATGCCCTGTGTAGCACAAGGGACATAATAAGCTCCAGAGGCCTACTTGCAACTACCCAGCTGACCTGATGCAATGAACCTGCCTTGACCAGCAACTAGACGTGCCTGAGCTCTGCTGACCTCTTCTTGGGAGAATTCCTGTTCCCCAAGAGGTGCACCTTGGGTCCTGGACCCTTGACGTGCATGTTTTCGAGCTCCTCCAAAGAAGAAAAGGTGAAAAACTGAAATTTGGGCTCTTTGAGACTGTGAACAGGCCCGTACTCCAGGAGAGTAGGATCTGCTTCTTATGGTTACCCCCACTTTTTGCTGATGTTTCACTGTTTTTCGACTTTAGTTTGGCTGGGGCCCTGCTATCTAGGACCATAGCCTAGCTGCTTCCTCTCTAAAATGATTCCAAGTACTTTAGGTACACTCCAGTTTGGTTACTGGGGTACCCTTATGAGTCCCTAGTATATGATACCTTAGGTACCAAGAGCATAGGTACCCCAGAGGCCTACCAGGGGCTTCAGCATGTATTATGCCACCCCTGGGAATCCTTCCAAAATGACACCACAGGACTGCTACTGCAGCCTGGGTAAGGTGATGCATGCACCCCTTACTTAGATATAGGTTACCTATATCTACCTATCAATCACCCCTATGGCAGGCCTTATCAATCCTGAAAGCAGGGTGCTGAGTGTTGTGTGAGAGGGTGCCCATGCATGAGCAGGGCCCCTCTGCACCCTTCGGAACCTATTCTCTGCGGCTGTTCTTAGATGCAGCCAGACCATATACTCTGAAGTGCATTATAACCTCGCTATAAATGCTAATTTTGCAATGGCTGCACAGAAACATGTTGTGTTTGGTGTCAAATACTTTGGAATCATACCCCCATGCCAGTCCTGATGGCAGGGGTATGATTTCACCCTTCTAGGGGGAGAGACATGTCCACGCCGGTACACGGGGTATCAGTTTAAAAGAACCCTGGCATCACAAAATGGATGCCATAGCCAAAGACACGAGTCTGGCCTCCTGCTGCTGGATGAAACTGGTACAAAAGGGGGTGGTGATGGATGGAGCATCTGAACCAATCAAACACTCACACTCAGTCAAAAGATCTGGGTTTGATCCATCACCGTTCTTTAGCCCACTCTGCCACCCCAGTTCAGACATGGCCATATGCAAATCAGTCTGACCCTGTGCCTCATGGGAACAGTCCAGCCCGAACTGCCAAGCTATGCCTTCCCTGGACCGGAAACAATCTTCCGAGGACCGGTTTCTGGCATTACAGCCATCTTCAGCCCGGCTTGCTTGAATCCAGTGGCAAAGTGAGCAAGGGACTCACGTCTGAGCATACCCTGCCACCCTTATGGCGGCCAAAGCGGTACAAAAGGGGGTGGTGATGGACGGAGCATCCGAACCAATCAAACACTCACACTCAGTCAAAAGATCTGGGTTTGATCCATCACCGTTCTTTAGCCCACTCTGCCACCCCAGTTCAGACATGGCCATATGCAAATAAGTCTGACCCTGTGCCTCATGGGACCAGTCCAGCCCGAACTGCCAAGCCATGCCTTTCCTGGACCGGAAACAAGCTTCCGAGGACCGGTTTCTGGCATTACAGCCATGTTCAGCCCGGCTTGCTGGAATCCAGTGGCAAAGTGAGCAAGGGACTCACATCTGAGCATACCCTGCCACACTTATGGCGGCCAAAGCGGTACAAAAGGGCGTGGTGATGGACGGAGCATCTGAAACAATCACACTCAGTCAAAAGATCTGGGTTTTATCCATCACCGTTATTTAGCCCACTCTGCCACCCCAGTTCAGACAGGGCCATATGCAAATCAGTCTGACCCTGTGCCTCATGGGAACAGTCCAGCCCGAACTGCCAAGCCATGCCTTCCCTGGACCGGAAACAAGCTTCCGGGGACCGGTTTCTGGCATTACAGCCGTCTTCAGCCCGGCTTGCTTGAATCCAGTGGCAAAGTGAGCAAGGGACTCACGTCTGAGCATACCATGCCACCCTTATGGCGGCCAAAGCGGTACAAAAGGGGGTGGTGATGGACGGAGCATCCGAACCAATCAAACACTCACACTCAGTCAAAAGATCTGGGTTTGATCCATCACCGTTCTTTAGCCCACTCTGCCACCCCAGTTCAGACATGGCCATATGCAAATAAGTCTGACCCTGTGCCTCATGGGAACAGTCCAGCCCGAACTGCCAAGCCATGCCTTCCCTGGACCGGAAACAAGCTTCCGAGGACCGGTTTCTGGCATTACAGCCGTCTTCAGCCCGGCTTGCTGGAATCCAGTGGCAAAGTGAGCAAGGGACTCACGTCTGAGCATACCCTGCCACACTTATGGCGGCCAAAGTGGTACAAAAGGGGGTGGTGATGGACGGAGAATCTGAACCAATCAAACAATCACACTCAGTCAAAAGATCTGGGTTTTATCCATCACCGTTCTTTAGCCCACTCTGCCACCCCAGTTCAGACATGGCCATATGCAAATCAGTCTGACCCTGTGCCTCATGGGAACAGTCCAGCCCGAACTGCCAAGCCATGCCTTCCCTGGACCGGAAACAAGCTTCCGGGGACCGGTTTCTGGCATTACAGCCGTCTTCAGCCCGGCTTGCTTGAATCCAGTGGCAAAGTGAGCAAGGGACTCACGTCTGAGCATACCCTGCCACACTTATGGCGGCCAAAGCGGTACAAAAGGGGGTGGTGATGGACGGAGCATCTGAACCAATCAAACACTCACACTCAGTCAAAAGATCTGGGTTTGATCCATCACCGTTCTTTAGCCCACTCTGCCACCCCAGTTCAGACATGACCATATGCAAATCAGTCTGACCCAGTGCCTCATGGGAACAGTCCAGCCCGAACTGCCAAGCCATGCCTTCCCTGGACCGGAAACAAGCTTCCGAGGACCGGTTTCTGGCATTACAGCCATCTTCAGCCCGGCTTGCTTGAATCCAGTGGCAAAGTGAGCAAGGGACTCACGTCTGAGCATACCCTGCCACCCTTATGGCGGCCAAAGCGGTACAAAAGGGGGTGGTGATGGACGGAGCATCCGAACCAATCAAACACTCACACTCAGTCAAAAGATCTGGGTTTGATCCATCACCGTTCTTTAGCCCACTCTGCCACCCCAGTTCAGACATGGCCATATGCAAATAAGTCTGACCCTGTGCCTCATGGGAACAGTCCAGCCCGAACTGCCAAGCCATGCCTTCCCTGGACCGGAAACAAGCTTCCGAGGACCGGTTTCAGGCATTACAGCCGTCTTCAGCCCGGCTTGCTGGAATCCAGTGGCAAAGTGAGCAAGGGACTCACGTCTGAGCATACCCTGCCACACTTATGGCGGCCAAAGCGGTAGAAAAGGGGGTGGTGATGGACGGAGCATCTGAACCAATCAAACAATCACACTCAGTCAAAAGATCTGGGTTTGATCCATTACCGTTCTTTAGCCCACTCTGCCACCCCAGTTCAAACATGGCCATATGCAAATCAGTCTGACCCTGTGCCTCATGGGAACAGTCCAGCCCGAACTGCCAAGCCATGCCTTCGCTGGACCGGAAACAAGCTTCCAAAGACCGGTTTCTGGCATTACAGCCGTCTTCAGCCCGGCTTGCTTGAATCCAGTGGCAAAGTGAGCAAGGGACTCACGTCTGAGCATACTCTGCCACAGTTATGGCGGCCAAAGCGGTACAAAAGGGGGTGGTGATGGTCGGAGCATCTGAACCAATCAAACACTCACACTCAGTCAAAAGATCTGGGTTTGATCCATCACCGTTCTTTAGCCCACTCTGCCACCCCAGTTCAGACATGGCCATATGCAAATCAGTCTGACCCTGTGCCTCATGGTAACAGTCCAGCCCGAACTGCCAAGCCATGCCTTCCCTGGACCGGAAACAAGCTTCCGAGGACCGGTTTCTGGCATTACAGCCGTGGTGGATAGGTGGGTCCCCAGAGTATGTCCAACCCCTTCCTTGGGTATAAGAAAGGAACCCTTGACTACAGGACTTTAGATCACACTTGGACGAAACTCTGCTACAAAAATCCTGCAACTTCAATAATCTATAGGACTAGATGACTGAAGAATTTTCCTTTGAGTAAAGGAGTTACTCCCCTGCTTAGCAGGCAACGAAGATGCATCTGACCCGTTTGCATCTCCGAAGCTACCGCCGGACCCCAAAGTATTTGCAACACAGGAGGTGGATTTCCAGACTTCCCCGAAGCTGACCTGATCCCCAGCAAAGCTGAGACCCACAGCCCTCGTGGGTACCGTGGAACCGGAACCCCTGGACAATGTACACATTTGCAAGTACATTAGATTCTCGACTTTCTTTGAGGCTGTGCATTAGGTTACTTGTAGCCCAGACCCTGAGCACCATTTCCACTGAAGATTGCTCTCCTACATTCCAGGAGTGTTCCGTGAGCCAGCCCTTTGTGTTTTTGCTTGAGGTACCTCCGCGATCCCTAGTCCATTGACTGGTGGGTCCCTGAGAAGGCAACTTGACATTCATTGATATTCCCTGGTTGCTCCAGATGTGCCCTGACTCTCCACCACTTGGTGAGTCCCCCGGACCTCGCTTGTCCGCACCGAAGCATATTTTCTCTTCCTGCACGGGTTGCTGTTGCTAAGGCTTGTTGGGTCCAATCTGGGCACCGACACTGCAGCACTCGACATCCTTTGTGGGACAGCTCAAATCCAGCTCCTGGTTGTCGTTGACGCCTCCTGGTCCTCGTGGCTGCAGAGTCAAGCTTCATCTCTTCAACCTGAAATCACCCGACATCGGTGGGCATTCGTCTAACGTGCCCCTGGTCACTGGCAAGTGACCCAGACTCTGTCCCCTCTGCTTTCAGGTTCCTCTCATCTTGAATCCAGTCTTGGATCAACCCAGACACTTTCTTTCTCGACGACAGCAGCACTTTTTCAGCAGATTGCCATTGAAATCAACGATGATTCCCGACACCAAAAGGCACCTATGCACCCGGCTTCCCTGGGTGAGGTAACTCGAGTACTCTGGTGCTCCCGTGGGTGTTAGCCCTAGAACCCCTTAATTCTAAAGGGGTTTGCTCAAAGTCCTCTCCTAAGTGTCCTTAATCTTTAAATTTCCAACTGCGACTTTCCCCATAGAAGCTAACGGCGATTCGTGGCTGGGTTCTTACACTGCACACGTCCCCGTGGGTCCCCTGTGTCACTACCTCGGGTGGTCCCTTGTGGTGCCAGCGATTCTACAGGCTCTAGGCCTTGTGTCTAGTCAAGTCGTGGTTCTTATACCACTTTCTTAATATATGGTTTGGAACGCCCCTAGGGCTCAACGTATATTGTGCTAATTTACTGTGATATATTAGGTGTAACATATGTGCTTTGACCTCTAGCCTCATAAAGAGACTAGTAGGGTGTGTTTAGAATAAATACATATATTATATATATATATATGGTGTGGTTCTCCTTTCATTTGGTCATGCAAGAGATTATAGACTGGTAAAACAAGTTGCTTTAAATTCCTTCTAGAGTTAGCCTGAAGGCTGCTCTCCATAGCTACCACTAGGATTGCTTTCAAATAAGGTTGTCTTTAACATATCACCTCTAAGGGGCTGTTTAGACTGGTACAAGGTGCCCACTATAACTAGTGGACAGCACATACCAGGCCAACTTCTCACACGTACTCACCAAAACTCTGGCGCACATGATGACCTCCAATGCCAACCTCCAGAAAAACCATCTCCTCATGGTACAAAGACCGCCAGCAACTACCGCACGATATAGCAATGACAGCCCACAATGAACGCAACACGAAGCTCCAGCAACGACTATCCATCACGGCCAACCGGACCTTCATGCTACAGCTAAAACCATTCGCTATGCAAGGCCTCCTGTCCGCAACGCTCTTCCTGCTTCTCGCAACCTACTCCACTGAGACTG
Source organism: Lissotriton helveticus (assembly GCF_964261635.1). Taxonomy (NCBI): domain Eukaryota; kingdom Metazoa; phylum Chordata; class Amphibia; order Caudata; family Salamandridae; genus Lissotriton; species Lissotriton helveticus. The sequence goes on from NC_136067.1 coordinate 1,537,768,135, forward strand.
GAACTCTTAGTGATGGTCTATGAGGAGGTCACTTTTGCAGCAGTAATAACATGGTCCCTGTATCCAAACCGCACTCCAACTTGGTTGGCTTGAACTTGTTACTTTCCACTAGTCTAGAACAACCAGATGATCCCAAGTAATGATCTGTGCTTTTAGGCACTATTTCAAACCAAAGCATTAAAATTGAACAGGTCCAGTTCTGCTGATTGGATGTTTGTCATTCTTATATTATTTTATTTATTAAAATGTACTCTATTTTCCTAAATTGGTTTGGGATTTTTAGGCGTTGCATTTTCACTTCATTACTGTTTGAGAGCCTGATTAATACTTTACACATTGCCTTTAAATAAAGCCTTACTGCTTTTGTTCCAGCCTACCAGATGGCTGATCACAAGTTTATCTAGTGACTTCTGTGGTTCACTCTGACAAGGATTGAGTTTATTATTTGAATGTGGCTTCCACTGCCCTCAACTAATAACCTAATTTCTTACACCCTCTGTGGTCTCCAGCCTCCTAAAAATGTCATGCTGGGTGTTGACAAGGCCCGGCTGCCCCTTCTTCCCCTCCTCCAGGCTTTCGAGGACTTGCTGAAGGAGAGACTGTGTGGTTTGATGAGTAGCTGCTCTGGAGCTAATCTGCCTGTTGTGGGCTGCCTGTTGTGGCAGCAATGGTGTGGACTAGATGCAGCCAACTAGTGACCAGAGGTGGCGGTGGCTTACTTCTTCTTTAGGACCACCAACCAGTGATACTCCACCACAATTACTCCATCATCTGGAGGTGCAGCCGAACAGCTATCTCCCACTCTGGCTCCTGGCCTCCAGCAGGAGCAGCTGGATAATCCAAGGAAAGAGGAAAAGAACATGAATTGTAGTAGTCATTGCAAACACTTGTTTATATAGGCTGATAGTAAAACAACATTGCTGGTCCCCTAAAACCATGAGAATTATTATGAGATTATTTGCCACAGGGCCTTTTCTCAACACATATTTTAATAATCCACGACTAGCACTTTAATCAAAAGTAGATTTTTTGCTGAAATAGCTGAAAAGGTAAAATGAATCCACTGGACGACAATTTCACCTCACACCTAATTTATTATTTTTTTTTTAAATTGACTCATCTGTAAAATATACATATATGTCATAGAAAAATATGGTAGATAACATTTACTCTGCACAGTTTATTTGCCTATATATATTGCACAACATGAACTGAGCCAACCTTCAGGGGCAGCATGTTTTTTTTTATTTTTGGAAAGCTAATGGAATGTCATAATATTTTCAATGTCCCTGCTCTTACCTTGCACGGTCCTGAGACTCCCCCTCCAAGTCTAGATTGAGTTCTACATTACATGCTCCATCTCAAAGTCATGGAATGTAGAACAAATACTTTACTCCTGGGCTATGGAGCAAATGAGCATTGGATAAGGTAAGGTCTAATAAAGCATCAGGGCTTGGGCTAGGTTTAGGTTTGGCTATGGACAGGTTACATCTTATCATATGTAGTAGGTTTAGTCGAGGGGTTAATGGAAGGTGGGAAACAGAACAGTGTAATGGAAGCCACACAAAGAAGACTTTTAAGCAGAAATTGTGGGAGAAATGTGTCATGTGCTGACATGAAATTGTGGGCGAAGTAGACCACATGGGGTGGTGGCAGGTATTAATGGACACTGAGCAATGCACCTTTTCTTTTACCAGTTACTTTTATGTAAATAATCTGAGGTACAAACATAGGAAAGTGATAATTAAAAAAAATATTGGTATCTGGGCTTGGAAACAAGGAAATAATACTTTAACATCTACATCAGTTGCCATTGTTAAAGGAAAATGACTTACCATTAGCCCTAGCAACCACTTGGCCTCGTTCTACAGCAGGACGGCCCTCTGTGCCCTTTTCACAGCCTGGAGTGGTTGAGGTTCTAGTTAGACAAACATGTAACACAATCATTTAGAATATCATTGCCAACGACTGAATTTGCACACTTTAAAGAAATACTACTTAACAAAAGGAAAATGACTGCTAGCCAAGTTGTATTACTTTGAGTGGTTTATTTGAAATGTTATAAATCAAGTAGTCAACAATTCAATGCTTTTAAACACTTTCTTAATTGTGTAGGGAAATGGTTAGGAATGGGTCAGAAATGAGTAAATGAATGGAAGGGAGAAGATGGAAGATATTTAAAGAGTGGTGAGTAAATGATTTCTTTCACAGTAACAAAAAAGGGGGAAGAAATCTACAGGCAGTAGAAAGTCAGCTGTGCAGAGGGAATATAAAACAATACACAAAGATGTATGCAGGGTTAATGGATATTGAATTAAATAATGGGAAGTAGGGAAAAATAGGTTCATGTACCAGCATATATATATATGCCTATGACACTCAGCTAATTTCTAACCTGAAATGCTTCTTCAATACCCATCCTATTGATGTTTCACAGACCTTCCACTTGCCAGTTACCTAAAACTAATTTAGGTTTAAATCTTTTCATTATTGGAAGACAGTGCAATGTAGTACAATCAGCAGAATGGTTACACCAGGTACAAGTGGTAATGCTCAGCGGAGGCATAATGTGCGAGGCTACACTGGTAATAACAACAATGTTCAACCTGCCGGGGACGAAAAAGCACTGAACCAAGAAAATATTAGAACCAAAAAAAGCCAAGAAAAACTTCCCGCCACCCTTAGCCCAACCCCCCCTTCCAAACCCTCCCCCTTCCTCCCTCCCCCCACCCAGTCCAGAGCTCCCAACAGTCTCTCTACTGCTCATTAGTTCAACTTCTGAGTGTCTCATGCCTCGAGTACCTAAGGGTCTGTAGCTATAGGCGACGTCAGGCCCAACAATCGGAGATATCTAGGACACGTTATCTTCGTAAATTCAGTCAGCAGCAGGGCCCTGAAAGGTTGCCAGAGGTCCTCAAATGGGTCCCCCTTCCCTGCTGCAGTGAGTGACAGCTTCTCCATACCCAACACATGCCACATCCGGTGGAGCCAGCCTGTGGTGGTAGGGACATTGGTGGTACGCCAGTGTGTAAGGATATTTTGCAGAGCAGACCCGAGGGCTATGGCTATTTGACGGCCCCTGCGAGAGCGCAGTGGGTAAGTTAGTGCATTGGGAAGGCCCAGCAGAATATAAGCAGGGAATCGGGGTATTTTTGTCTGGAAATGTGCATCTATCTCATCTAAGATGTATGTCCAGTATGATTGGAGGAGCGGGCATTCCCACAAAATGTGAATCAAGGTTCCGGTGTGCCCACAACCTCTCCAGCAGAGCTTATCTTTTGAAGGATCCATTTCTGACAGCCTCTCAGGGGTGTAGTACCAGTATAGAGATATTTTAGTGAGTGTCTCGGTGAGTCCCATGTGGTACGCTGAGTGCCTAGCTCTATGTGCAATGTTCCCCCATTCCTTATGACTCAGGGATCTACCCAGTTCCTTTTCCCATCGCACCCTGCCCGGATTGTAGATGTGTGTGGTTGGCGTCTGGGTCAGTTTATAAAGGTCTGAGATGAGCTTGGAGTTGGAGGTGCGTGAGAAAAGCCAGCGTTCATATGGGGTGAATTTCCTGTCAGCCGATTCTCGGACTTGCGGCTGCAACGCCCAGTGACGCACCTGCAAATATCTCATACGCTCTGTTTCAGGGAGGTTATATTCCTGCTTAAAGAGCTGGAAAGGAAGTACCCCTTCCGAGCTGTATATATGATACAGGAAGCGGCAACCTGCCGGTCTCCAATGTGCAAAGACCCCTTTAGCCGCTCCGGGGGTGAAGTCGGGGTTGTCCACCAGGGGCGTGAGTGGCAAGGGGAACGTCGTCAAGTCATGAAGTATGTTAGTCGCATCCCAGACTACTAGGGGAACCCGCGTTATAGAGGACGCATAGAGGTTGGCCGGCCTGTAAGCTCGTGGCAGAAACGGTATCTCCTGTAGCGGGCGCCCCGCCACTGCCTGGTCCTGAAAGAGCCAGTGTTTGTCGGACTCCCACTTGCTCCATTCCACCAGATAGCGCAATTGCGCTGCCTGGTAGTATTTATACAGGTCAGGAACGCCCAGACCTCCCTCCTCTGGGGCCAAAGTGGCGAGTGTTCTCTTCAGCCGGGGCTTCCGACCTTGCCAAATAAATTGGGCTAGGTCCGACTGGGTTTGTCGTATCAGCCTGCTGGAGGCCTAAGAGGTAAGGCACGAAAGAGATACAAGATTTGTGGCAGGATGGTCATCTTAACTGCAGCGATGCGGCCCAGCCAGGATAGGGGACGATGTCTCCACCGACCTACCTCTCTTCGGATGCGGGCGCGCAGATTAGCGTAGTTGGCCGTGACCATTCTGGTCAGGGTCGGAGCGCGTTGGATTCCCAAGTACGGAACTGTATCTGTAGCCCATTGAACGGGTAGGAGGGTCTGCAGATAAGCTCGGGTCAAGGCCGTAAGGGACAGGTCTAATGCTATAGATTTGTCCGCGTTCATCTTAAATCCGGACACTGTAGCAAACGCCTCAAGCTCAGCAATGCACGCCGGCAGCGCCGTCCGCAGATGATCCAAGGTGAGTAGGACATCATCCGCATAGAGGCTAATGGTGTGAAGATCTCCGCCGAATTTGATGCCAAGAGCATCCTGCTGCTGCCGGATCCGATATGCGAGGGGTTCCATATAGAGGGCGAAGAGGAGCGGTGACAGTGGGCACCCTTGTCTCGTCCCTCTCTCGATGGGGAACGCGGTCGATGTGTAGCCGTTAACTCTCACTACCGCTGAGGGCGCGTTGTAGCAGTTGAAGATTAGGGTTTGAAATTTCTCCCCCACCCCAAACTTGGCTAGTACTATTTCCAGGTAGGGCCAGTGGACACGGTCGAACGCTTTCTCAGCGTCGACCGCCAATATCATCTGTTCCCCAGGAATTCGGGAAGCTTTTTCAATCAGGTGGGTGCCTCTCTTTGTATTGTCAACTGACTGCCGGTCAGGGACAAAGCCCGCTTGGTCGGGGTCTACTAAGCCTTGCAGGTGGGTGGCCAGACGTGTGGCTAGGATGCCAGTGTACAATTTGTGGTCAACATTAAGGAGGGAGATTGGTCGATATGCCCCGCATTTGGTTCTGTCCTTCCCTGGCTTTGGGATGACCGAGATAGAGGCACGCAGGAGATCCGATGGGATGGCTCCTGAGTCTGCAAACGAATTAAAGAGACAAGTGAGCAACGGCGCTAGGGTGGTGCAGAAGGTCTTGTAAAAGGAGGAGGAATAGCCGTCTGGCCCAGGTGCCTTCCCCACCTTGAGATGCACGATTGCTGTGACCACTTCCTCGATGCGGATGTCTCCCTCTAACCATTCTGACTGTTCCCGCGCCAGGGATGGGAGTGTGACCGAGTCCAGATACCCGGTTGCGGCTGCTATATTCGGAGGCGTGCCCTCGTAAAGTTTAGCATAAAAGTCTCCGAACGTCTGTGCTATTTGTGCATCCTCTAATACAATAGACCCGTCAGTGCACGCGACTTCCTTCACTTTCTGATGTTGTCGGGCTATTCTGAGCCGATTGGCCAGTAATCGCCCACATCGGTCCCCACCGGTGTAGCAGGCGTGTTTTAACCGCAGTGCCGCATATTCTGCCCGGTCAGTGTCAAGAGCCGCAAGATGACCCCGCGCCACCTTGAGCTGTTTCCAGAACCTCGGAGCCCCGTCCGCTGGTGCATGCGTTCGAGTTCCTGCACTTTTAGAGTGAGCTCCTCCCTTTTTTCTCGCCGCATACGATTATCGGCAGAGGAGATTGCAATAAATACCCCCCGAAGGACAGCTTTCAGTGCGGCCCATTGGGTTGCTAGCGTGGTGTCCGAGTTCGCGTTGTGCCGTAGGAAGTCTTGTATGGATTCCTTAATCTGTTTCACTACATCCTGTCTATGCAGGAGCGTGTCTCGAAGTCGCCACACTCTAGGAGACGGTGGGGACGATGGGGTGGTAACAGTCATGGAGACCGGGGCATGATCCGACAAAGGATATGACTCCCATATCAACCGACGAGGTGAGAGAACTCGACGGACTCGTCACCAGAAAGTGATCTATGCGCGTGTACGATTTGTGTGCCGCAGAGTAGTGGGAGTATTCTCTTTCCCCGGGATGCCGTTGTCGCCACAGATCGTGTAAATCAAGGTCCTGTAGCCTGTCAGTGCAAGCGGCCGAGAGGCTTCTAGCGTGGAAGGTGCGTGGGGAAGACCGGTCTAAGGTTGTGTCAAACACGACATCCATATCTCCGCCTATTATAATGTGCCTATCCGAAGTCGCCGCTATTTCTGTGAGGGCAGAGTGTAGGAATTTCTCTTGACCTTCGTTGGGACTATACAAAGAGCCTATTGTGAAAGTTACCCCTCCCAGGGCCACGCGGTACACCAGGAGTCTGCCCCTTAGCTCTGCTATTTTGTGGAGGACTTCCCCCTTGAAATGCCTCGCCACTAGGAGTGCTACCCCTGCCGTTTTAGTGGTCCTGCATGAGAAGTGTTGTCCCGGGAAAGCTCGTGAGCAAAGCCTGTGACAGTCCCGGGTCAGCAGGTGCGTCTCCTGGAGGAGGCAGATATCTGCATGCGTACTTTCCAAAGAGGAGAGGATCGCTCGTCTTTTAACCGGGTTGTTGAGTCCCCGCACATTGAGTGTCAATACTTTAAAGGTGTTAGGCATCGTGGTGTGTGAGGTGGTGAGCTAAGGTTATGGCATCTGGCAGGCAACCCATATCAATGAGTGAAAAGGAGTCTCCCCGAACGGCACATTCCGAGCAGTGTGGGGGTGTAACCAATGTGCTTGTACAAGAACTGAGCTCTGGACTCCCCCCCAGCCCTCCCAACTCCCGTCTGATCCCTCCCTAACCCCAACCACCCCGAACACCTTCCCCACCTTTCTCCGCCCCCCACCCCTTACCCCAACCCCAACTGAACTCATGAACATTGTCCCAGGCCTGATGTAGGCGCAGTCCAGGCCCGTGGTAAAGTTTCAAAGAAGGGACAACTGTGGCAATGGCGTCTCCGAAGCCACCCATCCCGCCCCCCCCCACATGCCGCAAAAGCAGGGTGCAACCGCACCCCCATCTAAGACCTTACATTGATCCTCAGCCGTGTCCTTGGAGACCTCTTTTATCGCCGCTGCGTGCTCCTGCGCTATTGTGTCGGGGTCCGGTTTAAATCCCTTTTTGGGAAGACGTTTGCGTCCGACCGTCTGCCAGCCATCCCTTGTCCGCTGCAGGGACCCCGGCTGGGAAGACCGCGCACCATGCCTTTCTTCCGTGTCACCAGTCTCGACGGTGATGCCCAGCAGCTCGCATGTCTCCCAGAGGGATCTGAGCTGGTATAAGGCTCCTTTCCATTTGAAGATGAGTCTGAACGGATGCCCCCAGGAGTATGGGGTGCCATTATCACGCAGGAAGGAGGTGTCCACCTTGAAGGCCTTCCTTTTATGCAGCGTAATCGCAGATAGATCATGGAACAGTTCCACCATATATCCCTGGAAATGTAGGGGTTGCTTTTGACGCGCCACTTTCAGGATGCGCTCCTTAAGGGGGTAGTCGGGCAAAAAGGCTAGGATGTATGGTGGTGGAGCAGACGCTCGACATGCTAGGCCCACTCTGTGGGCTCTGTCTATTCGGATCTCAAAATCCGCTGGCTCCCCCAGGACGTCCCGAAACAAAGACTGTAGGAAGGCCGTGACATCGCTCCCTTCAGATTTGGACGGCACCCCTCTGACCCGTATGTTGTTGCACCGAGAGTGGTTTTTGAGATCTTCCCTGTGGGTCTGCAGGTCCGTTTGTTGCTCGTGAAGTCTGATAATCTCCTGCCACAGTTGGTCTACTTCTTCGCACCGAGTGTCTCCAGAGTTCTCAATCCCTGCAACCCGCTCCCAAAGGTCGTCCACGTCTCGGCACAGCTCCCTGTATTCCCCCGCCATGTCTTGTTTGAGGGTCTGGAAGTCTTCTCTAAGGGAGTTGAAAAGGGAATCTAGGAAGGATTTCATGATAGGGGCCTCTTCCTCGTCACGGGCTTTCTCCTTCATTTGGGTCCCAGAGGTTGGTTTGTCGGGGCTTTTCTCTCCTTTAGTCCCCCCTTTAGCCAGCATTTCGGGGATGGTGCGGCCCGCTCTGCGGTTCGAGTTCGCCATGGTGTCCCCTGTGGTGACCAGTGGAGCTCTTCGTGTTGATGCCCCCCTTCGGCGGCCGCGTGGGCAGGAGCGGGTCTGCGTGGGAAACTGTGTGCACCTGTGGGGGGTGTCAGTGCCCGCCGGCCCCCGGTGTAGGCGGGAGCTTCAATGAGGTGCGGCCTCATCCTGGGCCCGTCAATGTTAGACAGCGGCACCCACCCGGTGGACTGCACCCCTTTCAGCCAGAGGGCCCGCGGCTGAACGGCCCGGTCGCCTCTCGGGCCGGGCCTTCTCCACTGCTCTGCGGCCTCTTCTTAACTTCGGTTGCCTCCGGGGGCCCAACAGGCGCCCCTCGACCCCACACCTCGATTTCGGGCCCCGCGCCCCTCGGCCGCAAGGACTGTCCTCCGTCGACCGGGGTGGGTTCATATGGCCGTGCGGCCTCCGCCGTGTGTGGTGCGGCGTCTAGCCGATCGCCGCACCCCGAGTCTGTAGCTGTGGTGCAACTCCTCTCTCCCTCGCACCTTCTAGACTATCGCCGGGGACTCGGTGAGTGCCCCCCGAAGCCGCTCTCTCCCCGCCCAAGCGGGCCTCAGTTTTCTTGTGGGTGCTGCAGGGCCTCAGATCCGCCCTGGAGCGCTGCCGGCTGTCTCGTGGCCGCCCCTGCTAGGTCTCGTTAGGGCTCTCACTGGGGGCTCGAATATCCGCCCCCCGAGCTCCAGCCCCGGACACCCCAAGGGTCCGCTCCTCACCTGTGCTTGAGTGCACGTCCGTCCCAACCGGGGCCTGCTCTTCACCTGCGCCTGAGGGCACTCCGGACTAGCCCGGCCCAGGCTCAGACCGGGGCCTCGATTTACGCCTCAGGCCCGCCGGCGCTGCCGCTCGCTCCCTGGGGTGCAGCCCGGGCGGTCAGCGACTCTCTTCCGGCACCTCTTCTCTCTGTCACCCTCCAGTTGGGGTCCTCAGTGCTGCAGGCCGACATCAGCCGGGCGCTGATGCCGCAATCGCTGCTCGGCGCTTCCGGCCACCGCGCTTCTCTTCTCCAGCTGGGAGTGGCCGCCTCCGCTGCCCACTGAAACACGCACCGGAGGTAGGGCGGCGTTGCTCGCCGGGGGTCCTGGTTGAGAGCCCCCTCGATGCCAGCAAGGAATTGAGCAGGCAGGGGTGCAGTAAGCTTATTTTAACGCTTTATCGGGGGTTTGGGACGGGGAGCCTCCTCGAGCCACGTCCGCTCAGGCCGCCATCTTAGCCACGCCCCCCCTAAAACTAATTTAAATGTAATGCTTCCAAATAAGAAATTCTTTCTACATCAGCAAGATAAGTACTCAGATCTCCATTTTGTAGTGTGTGTCCATATGATTCTCTGTTGGATACTTCCTTTTTTATCCTTTCCATATCCAATTTCAAATGTGTTTATAAAGACATGTTTAGATTTTCTCAATTCTCTTTTTTTAGGCCTCCCAAAATGTTTTTTTTAAAAATCAAAGAGAATTCAGAATCCCCATTTTCACAGGTCTCAAAATGTATATACTGGAATCCAGCAACACCCTAAGATTTGTGGTACCTACAACCAGGCTACATCTCTAGGTTGACCGCACTTTCTGTTCCCAAGGGGCCTGATTCACAAAGTTAACTTACACTTTTTAATACGTTTACACTTTTTAGTACACTTGCTAATTCTGGTATCCTCAATCTGCTTATTGATGTGGCAGTAAAGTATTACTTGCAGATGAACTCTTGAATAGAAAACTGCACCTTGTTTACCATCTGCAAGACCCACCAGTCGAAGGTCAATGCACCCCTTTCCCCCAACAGGCCTCCCAAGAGTTTCTTTGCAATTATAATGGACACTATAGTAAATTAAATGTTTTGGGTAACTTACCCTTTTGCAGCACGCCTAGAGCTACACATGGGCAACCGCTGGTATTGCAACATCTTCTCGTAGAAAATAATGGAGGTAGGAACCTAAAAAAAACAAATGGTAGGAAGTAATATTAAATTACATTAAATTATTTAAAATAGTTAAACTATAAATACATTTAAATAATGTTAAAAACATATATAAAATAGTAGATATTTATTATATAATCATAAAACACTTAATAACCTATTTTGAATTTAAAAAATAATGTAACAATTGTTATATTGTTTTTTTAATTCAAAATAGGTTTTGAATATTTTATAATGAAAACTAAATATGTACTAATTTTGGATAATTTTTTATAGTTATTTATATATATTTTTTTATGATTTAATTCAATTTAGCATTATTTTAACTCCACAGCACAGTTATTTTCTACGAGAGGGTGTTGCAATACTAATCATTGCCAATGTATAGTACGGAAGTTGTTAAAAAAGTGTAAATGACTACAAAAGTGAAGTTTGTGCATACCAAAAAGTGATAAACTTACTCAAAAGTGAAGGGATCACTGACATAATATCGACTACCAAAAATATCGGTGACAAAATATCGACAGACAGAATATCGACTTTGTATCTACAAACAGGTAAGTACAAAGATATCGAGTAAAAAATATCGTTTACAAAAATATAGTTTAAAAAAATCGACTTTATTAAAAACAATGTTAAATTAAATTAATATTAAAAATTAATTACTAAAATATACTTAAAAATACTTAAATTACCTTATAATAATTAAATAATTAATGAAAGTTATAAAAAAAAATTACAATCATATTTGTTTAAACATATATATATAGTAACATAATATAATTAAATAATATCCAATATTATTACCGTACGATAGCGGAAGTGTATACATTACTATTCCCACTCCAGAGAGTGCAACTGTAGGGAAAGCGTTGGATAGCGTAGGGGTAAAAATTACTATTCCCACTCCAAAGAGTACAACAGTAGGGAAAGCGTTGGATAGCGTAGGGGTAAAAATTACTATTCCCACTCCAGAAAGTGCAACAGTAGGAAAGGCGTTGGATAGCGTAGAGGTAAAAATTACTATTCCCACTCTAGAGAGTGCAACAGTAGGGAAAGCGTTGGATAGCGTAGGGGTAAAAATTACTATTCCCACTCCAGAGAGTGCAACAGTAGGGAAAGCGTTGGATAGCGTAGGGGTACAAATTACTATTCGCACTCCAGAGAGTGCAACAGTAGGGAAAGCGTTGGATAGCATAGGGGGTAAAAATTACTATTCCCACTCCAGAGAGTGCAACAGTAGGGAAAGGGTTGGATAGCGTAGGGGTACAAATTACTATTCCCACTCCAGAGAGTGCAACAGTGGGGAAAGGGTTGGATAGCGTAGGGGTAAAAATTACTATTCCCACTATTCCCACTCCAGAGAGTGCAACAGTAGGGAAAGCAATGGATAGCGTAGGGGTACAAATTACTATTCCCACTCCAGAGAGTGCAACAGTAGGGAAAGGGTTGGATAGCGTAGGGGTAAAAATTACTATTCCCACTCCAGAGAGTGCAACAGTAGGGAAAGGGTTGGATAGCGTAGGGGTAAAAATTACTATTCCCACTCCAGAGAATGCAACAGTAGGGAAAGCGTTGGATAGCATAGGGGTAAAAATTACTATTCCCACTCCAGTGAGTGCAACAGTAGGGAAAGTAGATACTTCATATATTATTTTTTTTTAAATGATATATTAATATCTATAAAAATTTATTTAAAAGTAATTACCAATTTAATATTATAAAATAATTAATTAATTACAAATACTAATTTAAATTAATCATTACAATTAGTTATCTATTAATACTAATACATTACAAATTAACAATTAAATAATTAGTAATTAAAAAGTTAGTTAACAATTAAAATCTAATAAATACCCAAAAAAATTTAACATATGTAATTAGTTATAATTAAATTGCTTCCCACCCTATTCCCCTATAAACCCACAACCCACTACATAAAATACATTTCTAAAATTAACATAATTATCAATTAATCAATTTAATAAAATTAATTCTCAATTAAAAGTTAATTAATTACCAATTAACAATTATTTAACTATTAATTATAAATAAATAACACTATATAAATTAACATATTTAATTAATTATAATTAAATTACTTCCCACCCTATTCCCCTAGAAACCCACAACCCGCTACAGAAATTAAATTAATTAAATTAACATAATTATCAATTAATCAATTAAATAAAATTAATTGGCAATTAACTTTTAAATAATTACAAAATAAAAATTAATAATCAATTAATTATGAACAAATACCAATAAATAAATTAACATAATTATCAATTAATCAATTAAATATAATTAATTTGCAATTACAATTTAAATAATTACAAAATAAAAATTAATTAACAATTAATTATAAACAAATAGCAATAAATAAATTTACATATTTAATTAATTATAATTAAATTACTTCCCACCCTATTCCCCTATAAACCCACAATTCGCTACAGAATTAAATTACGCAACATTTAAATAACTTTAAATTCATTAATTGAACTATATTAGAACATCAATAAACACTTTTAACACATAAAATACACTATACAAAATTCGATATTATTAAATGTTAGATATTTTTATTAGCCTATATTATATACTTCGATATTTTGACTATCTATATTTTAAAATTCGATATTACATTACTTACCTTCAAAACGATATTTTTGATATCTATATTCTGTCCATTCGATATATTTTGTCTAGCCTATATTTTGTACTCGATATTATGTCCATTCGATATTTTGTAGTCGATATTATGTCTGTTTACCAAAGTGAAGTTTGTGAATCAGGCCCATGGTGTTCTCCTCTGGAACTCCCTCCCCCTTGCTTTTAGAGTCGAACCCAATTTCCTTAAATTTAGATGTTACCTCAGAACTTAGCAGCATATTTACAAGCCCCTATACCAACACAACGTCACTTTTTTGGATGTTGTGGTTGAGATAGGGGCTTCACTTTATTTACAAGGCAGCGTTAAGACACTTTAAGTGGCTTAACACTGCCTTGTAAATAAGGCCCCCTTTCATGCTATACTTACCATGAAATGGGCGGGTAATGGGCTTGTGGAGGGCGTTCCACCGCAACACCCATTGAATTTGAAATTTGACGCTGCCCCATTTTTAAAAGGGTGGCGTAAATATGGTGCAGCGCCAAAATTTAGACCAGGGAAAACCTGGTCTTACCCCGGCGAAATGAGGAGAAATGTTTTGTTTCTCCTCATTTTTGCTGTTTCCATGTGTGTTGCTTCGTCCCTTCCTGCACATAAACAATCATTAAAAAAAATGACGTTTTGCAACTGCTTAATGCAGCACACATAGAAGTTACAAAACGGCATTTAAAGATTGTTTATGTACAGTAAGAGATACCTTCCAACCGTCTTCCCCTGCAATGCAAACATCCGTGCATGATGGTGCAAAGTTGCCTGCATTGGCGCTAGACAGCTACATTTAGCGCCAGAGCAGGAGGAAACGCAGGATTGCACCATATTGTTGTGAATATGGTGCAGCCCTGTGTTTCAGAAGTGGCTGAGCACGGCGTTAAGCCAAGGAGGCTACTGCCGCTCTCCATCACTTCCATTGCAAATAGGCCCCATGGTGCATAATCACTGTACAATTATTAGCCTTTCTGGTCCTTTCTGTAGCTTTGCCTGTACTACTAAGAGACTCCACGCTTGTCTGATAAAGTAGTTTACAAATACAAATCCTATAACTATGTTAAAATAAAAAGATGTATGGTTCTTTATAACATATTGAGCTGTCACGGCTAAATATTAATTTTCAAAGCTATGATGTGCTCTGGAGCCTTCTTGCAGTCTGTTATGAACTTTTAGTTGGATTATCTGAAGTCCTTTCCAAGTAGAAACAAATCACAATTATAGTACTTTATCTGGTGCAATACCTGTGGTTGATGTAAATGTACACTGCAGCCACATATGACATTTAACTCCCAGCCCACTGTGCACTTTGTGGGCCAACGTTCAATGGCCTTATTGGAAATGTAAAAATCTGTATTTGTAAAGCCCGAACTACTCACCCTAACGGGTCTCAAGGCGCTAGCGGCCGTCGTGGAAATTGAGGGCCATATGTAGGTAATTGCCAAATACCGAATTCTTTTTACTGAATTTTACCGATTCGGTATCAAGAATTCGGTATTTGTGATGTAGGTAAATATTCGGTAAATACTGAATCATTAATATTCCTTATTACCGATTCGGTAATAAGGAATACCTAACCATTCACTCCTTTGGGCTTGGAGGCCCATAGAAATGAATGTGAAGACATTCGGTATTGCCGATTCGGTATTACCGAATCGGTAATACCGGGAGGTATTTCAAGGGTGCCAGGGTGTCCAAAGGACACCCTGATGCACCCCTGAAATGTGCATGTGTGCACATGTGGCATACATGCATGCCCTAAGGGCATGGATGTGTGCCACATGGCACTTTTAAAAAAGCAAAAAGGTGCTTTTTTAAAGGAATTCGGTAATTACCACCAACTTGAAGTTGGTGGTAATTAACGAATTCCTAAGGCCCAAAAGCACTCTTAAAAGTGCTTCCTACATTGCATTTAAGGAATCGTTATTACCGAATCCTTAAATCCAAGGCCAATTAGGAATCGGTATTTACCGATTCCTTATTACCGAATCCTTCCCTACATCATGAATGCCTAAATACCGGTCGGTAATGGTGAAATTTACTGAGTTCCACCCCTACCGACCAGTATTTGGGCCACCTACATCGGGCCCTGAGTGAGTTATTGCCCAGAGTCACATGGCGCTGAGCTGAGCTGCCACCAGAGCCGGGGATCAAACCGTGAACCCTGTGCTCTGAAGTCAGCTGCCCTGAACACTGCACCATTATGTCAATTGTGTATAGTCATTTTATCTTCTAGGTATTCTGCCCACGATTAAACCCAATCCTCCTCAGAAAAATATGGGTACTGTTCACATTTCCGCTACTTCGATCTTCACTGGACTCACATGTCTATCTGGCTCTCAAATCCATTTTTCTCTGGCTTTCCTATGGGCCAATATTGTCTTTCTCTCCTGTAAGGCTTGTATTGTTTCTTTAAATAGTAAGGTACCCTCTTCTGTCCCTAAAACCCAATTATCTCTCCTTCAGGGCAAGCTGCTGCCTTTTTCTCTAATAAGGGCGGGGTAGAGAGTTTCATTTTTAGGTCTCGCACCTGGCGACGCAGCGCGAAGCGCTGTCGCCAGTGAGACCTATAGTCGTCGACTATGCTTTCAAGGGCTTGCAAGGGCAACAGGAGATGGGCACACGCAGGCTGCAGACCAGATCGGATATGTGGACGCACGCGTTCACCATGTACAGTTACGCGCTGTGCCCATCTCTTGTCTCCCTTGCAAACCTCCTGCAGTTACTTTCACTTTGCCTCCCCTCTGCGCCGTCGGCTCCACGCCTGTCAACGCGCACGCACCGAAGTGCTCCTTTCGGCTATCACAGCACACCAGCACCGGTCCGACCAAGCTCCCCCCCTCAAAAGAGGAAACGTGGGTAAATTGGGCACCCAGAAAGCTCCGGAAATAAACGTGGACACTGTGCCTTTATCGGGACAACCACTTATTGCCAGCTCAGTCGTGCACCCCATCATGTAAGAGCTCAGCCACCCCCTGCAAAAACGCAAACAAACGGAGAATCCCCCACTCACCGGTCTGCGGGGGGAACCCCTCCTCTGCCAGCACGACGCCGGGCTCTCCCCTTAGTCATGGGACCCCCGCACTGCTATCTGCCGCTCTGCACTATTCAGGTATCCTTGGCCGCGGTGGTAACCAAAGCCGGAGATGATGGGTGGATTCTTGTTTTACTAAGTATTTATGAAAGCCTTTCTTTGTAATCGACCACGCTGACTGGACATTGACGTTTATTGTGTGAGTTATAATCTACTATCTGCACCTGACTCAACCTTTACAACTTCCCCAAAACCCAGGACCTGAGCACTACTAACCCCCCACTCTTAATATCTCAGACCCAGCGCCACACCCGTGCACTAGAGTGGGAGACATGCAGCAGCAGAGGATGCATCAGCAGAGAGGAGCTGTGGCCACGGCACGGAGAACATGCATATCTTTTGGTCATTGTTGTGGAAATTATGCCAGACGCCTGCTGCGCTTTCCCGCCCTCTCCCAGTACAATTTGTGATGTATTTCCTATGGGTACTGTATCGATCCCCCTATTCCTGACCCTTGTCTGGTTAATAAGTAACTAGCAGCCATTCAACGGCGCAAAAACCCGTTATCTGATTAAGCCACACCACGGCACAGAAGCACGTTATCTGATTAAGTCATAACGCATGCCATCTAATTAGGCAAGCGATATTCCTCCAGCCCCCTGATAGGCATACGGAGTTCTCAAAACAAATCAAACCTACAGCGACCTGGGAAATCCCCGCAGCCATTGTTTTGATTTCACCGAGAACTTCAGTAAAGAATGTGCTAACGATCAGTTCGTATGACATCCTTATTGACGTATTTATGTCCATCCTTACGTCAATCTCGGCACCTTTCAGGTATAAATATTACCGACATTGCCTTAAGCAAACACACGCGGTGGTGACGAGATTGGAGCAGCGAGACTTGCCGAGGAGCCCAGCTGAGAGCGAAGCCCACAGACGCTGCCCCTCCTTCCTGACGCGCTGAGAGAGAGACGCTGCTTTTCTCCTGCCGAGAAATCCAGCTCCGGCGCTTCCAAGCAGCCCTCGCAGGCAGCTGGAATATCAAGACCTGGGATAAGAGATACCAGCCCTCAAACCTTCTAGATCCCAGGTACAGAACTGAATAACCCCTTGCAGAGAATTCTTGAGTCAGTCCCTTGGCAAAACAAACTTAACTTAAACTGCTACTTATCTACTCTGACTTAGGCTTAGGTCAGGTACACCGGGGTAGGCGTGGTTAGAAGCACCAGTTGAGTACGATTAGTCAATGTATGTATGTATGTATATATTTTATCCATTTTAAATATCATATGGCTTAGAAACCATATCAATGCTTTTACAGTATTATTTTATAATTCTGTCTTTACTGTATGCACTTTACTTAACTATAAGTATTGCAATAATAGCGATCCATTTCTCTTGTACGAGAAAAGAGACTGATCAATAAATAACATCTTTTATTGAACACGCCCATCTCTTCCTTTCTCTACAATCTGGTGAAACTAAGAATGCACTGAACTGACTGAGTAAAATAAGTTGTCTTTTGTTTTCACACGACTCTAGAGATACACTCTTGATTAGGGGAGAGCAAAGTTGTCATGTTCTATGGTTGTCAGAAACTAAATCCCTTCTTGTCTATCCAGGGAGGTTCAGATCCTCCTTGCCTATTCGAGAAAGTTTCTAGTGAACTCTGAGCTAGCTGGCAAACACAAAACTTTAAGTCTAATATCGTCGGTAGAAGACCTAGTTAACCTCTGCCCTAGGTCTATACTATTGAAGATATTATTCCAATGCGCAGAGCCTATTGGGATAATAGGAACTACACTACATGGCGCCCAACGTTTGGATAGGCGATAAAACTAACGCAAGACACTAGAGTAACTCAGTCGTGCTTTTTCACACAGAGCCCCTTTTTCCCCATAATACTCCAAAGACGTCTGGAGTGGGTGAAAGGTCATATCCGCCAAACTTCCCAGGAGGAGACTCCTATGTATGGTTCTTGGTTTATTCAACGTTGAAGGATACACTGTTCCAAAAATATTGTGCATCTAATCTTTGTTTCCATAAAAAACCTGATCTGCAAATAAACAAAATCTTCCTGACAGTAAAATGTCAGACAGTGAAGTAGAAAGGGAGACAGTCAGATTAGCAACTGAACTCCTAGCAGCTGATACTACTATGCAGGAAAATGACCCGGATATAATACTCATCCCGGTCAACATAAGAAAATCTATAACTTTAAAACTTATAGAAAATGGGCTGACATCGAGAGGTGGTACAGTCATATTCGTAATTGAGGCCCACGAATGTCGGCAGACAGAAGTATTCTATTCATGGATAAACTTTCCAGCAGCAAACGCTGTAACAAAGGTCTTCCACCATTACAAAACAGAGGAACCTCCTAATGAGTACATTCCTTTCGAGGAGGTGGAAATACCACTCAAATTCCAAGAGCACCTGCTCTTATTTAATGGCGCCCTAAAACATAATAATCACATCACCAGGCTCGGTCCACTAGGTAGACCAGGAGCAACGTGGCCGGTCCTAGCCGGATACACACCACATCCAGACATTGAAGAAATGCCTGCAGCAGATCTTTTAGCACAGCTAAAACAATTAATAAAAATACATAGACAATTAGTCCAATATGTAATGCGGACTTCAACAGTCCAACCAGCAATTAAAATTCCACAGCTGACCCCTCATCAGGGGAACACAAATAAAATTACACCACAGAACATACAGTCCTGTCTAGGTAAAGTACCCACAAAACGGGAACAAATTCCATTCTGGTTAGCACAAAAAATCACTCAAATTGAGGCGGTGTTTCCAGATACCACCCCTGTTGAGAAACACAGGATTCTGACTATCTGTCTTCCAATGGGAATCGCACCACATGTGGAGGACTGTGACACTTGGGGAACAGTCTTTACTTCCATTTACACAAAAACACATGGTGTACCATCCATGTCAGTAATACCAGATGTGCTAAAACAAATTCAAGATGAATACGGTCCAGAACCCGCTTTAACTCTCGGTATGAAATTACTGAAAGACTTCAAGCAGGTCTCGGCAATATTATTAGCCAACATAAAGGAAGAAGCAGCAAATGTGGCGATCCGCCAGAGGTTAAAAGAGACAAATATAGCAGACCAACCATCTGAAATTGCCAGAATTATAGAAAAATCCTATGAAGAACTAGGAAGAGATAGTTTGGGTGGAATACCGGTGAAACCCCAACTAATTGAAAGTCCTGAAAAGGTATTTATTAAAAATAATCTGAACACTCAAAAAAAGAGCTGGGATGGAAATAAACAATCCAATCCTAAAGGAAAAAGATTCCAGTCCATAGGAAGGTCTCCTCGGCGGAGAGAAAGATCTTCTGACCAAGGACGCAAGTCTCCCTAAAGAGAGGCCTCTGTGAAAAGATACAACCTTAGAAATAGGGATAATATAAAAAAACCTGATAAATATCAAGATATTGATACACGTCCCTCTCAATCTTTTCAGACTTCCTCGAAGAAATCGGAAAGAAGAGGACGATCAGAACACAGGGAAGAGCACGTCAAGTCCAAAGGCAAGGAACCTGCTCATCAAAATAAAAAATTACAATTTCCAAAGAAGAAGGTAGCCAGTATTAAAGTAATAAATCATGCCGAGAATACTGAGGACACAGCTGAAAAACGGAGAATGGGCTCAGACAATGCTAGACAGCGCAGCAGAAGTGAGCATAGCTCGCAAAGTCCCTATGAATCATCTGGAGACAGTGGACACGAATGAATACATTCAAGTGGAAACTGCAGATACCAGAGTTAGCAAACCTCATAAAATATATGAAATAACATTGCGTATAGAGGGGGATAAGACTAGAAAAATAAGGGGTCTATTTTGGGATAATCTTTTCAAGGGCTATGACATCCTTCTAGCTGAACGAGACTGGCCACCCGAGTTTGTCAGGGAGTGCCCACATGGCGAAGAAATAATTATGCCTGCCTTCTCAAATCATATTCCAATTCATAAAAAATATACACTTGCAAGAAAGTGGGCAGTAGCTCAAGCGCCTGCCTTATATAAAAATCATGTGGGATGGGATGAGGACTCTCCTCCTCACAAAATCCAGTTAAAATCACAACCTACTGCACAGAGGCACTACCCAATTAAGCAAGAAGCTAAAAAACAGGTAAAAGAGATCCTAGATCAACTTGAATACCAGGGGGTGATTGAAACTTGCACCTCACAAATGAATAATCCTTTGTTTCCTGTCTCCAAACCAGACAATTCATATCGTCTTGTTTTGGATTACAGACATCTTAACTCATGTTGCAAAACCTTTGCAGTACAAAACTCGCATAGTGGTGCACTAATGAATAACATAGTGCGCAAAAAGTACAAAACAACGTTAGACATCTCTAATGGATTCTTTTGTCAAAATATAGCACCAGAGAGCAGATATTTGACGGCGTTCTCAGTAAATGGCTCGCAAAAAAAATTCTGTCGTTTACCCCAGGGGCACAAGAACAGCCCAGGGTTATTCTCAGCGAGAGTAACAGAGTTACTACAAACATATGATGACGAGGCATTATCTTATGTCGACGACATCTATCTAACAGATGATGACTTGGATACTCACTTGAAGCGAGTGAACACCATAATACTTGGGTTCGCAGCAGAGGGTTACAAATTCAACTTTAAAAAGTCAAGAATTGCCCATCTAACAGTCCTATTTTTAGGATATGAACTATCAAGTGAAGGCAAAAGCCTGGCTGACAATTTCCTAGAGAAATGTGCTGTAATCCAAGCACCTAAAACATTAAAAAACTTACAATCAATTCTAGGCTTCCTGAATTTCGGAAGAACTTACATAATAAATTATGCAGAGAGAGTTAAACCTCTCTATGATCTAATAAAACCAGATTTTAAAAGAATCAACTGGACTCAAAAACACACAGAAATTTTGAGATCTTTACAAACAGACATGTTAGTTAAAACAAAATTACAAACACGTGATAACACACGAAACCTTGTGATTCGAGTCATCCCAGGAAGATGCGGATTCACATACCTGACCTTTAATGAGGGAGAAAAGGTACCAATTGCATACAAATCACACTTGTACACAGAAGCTGAAAAGAAGTTCAGTGTTAAAGAAAACATTGTTCATGCAGTCCAAACGGCTATAGCAAGAGAAAAAGACAAAGCTGACGGTAGACGTATCACAGTCAGAACAGCAGAATCAGCCTTTGAGGCATTAACAACCCCATGTAATTTACCAACCACAGCATTAAATCCAGAGTGGATACAATGGGTAAACTCAATTACTACAGAGAAAGTATACTACTATTTTGATCCAGAATTGAAAGAATTAAAATATCTAGATTATGAAAAAACATACCCTCTGCCAATCGACATTCTGCCCTTACGACAGTACGCCTGTATAATTTATACAGACGGCCATGCTCAACCCTCAGTTTGGGGAGAACAAGCATACAACCCCACATGTGAAGTTACAAAAGAAGTGTGGCGCGGAGGTAAACTAAGACCTCTATTGACAAAAACACACTCAGTGGAGAATAATTCAGAACAACAAACTGAAATTATAGCGTTAAAAATGGCGCTAGATAATGCCGATCGCGAATTCCCGACACTTATAGTGTGCGATTCGCATTACTGCGTCAAATCATACAATAACGATTTACAGAAATGGATTCAGAATGGTTACAAAGATGACACAGGTGCCACAATAAAGCAGAAAGCGCTTTGGGAACAAGTAGTTCTTTTAAAGAAAGAACTACCAAAAACTCACGTGATACATTCAGTGAGTCATCGGCGTGATGGCGTTCACGTTGCAGGGAATTCATTGGCTGAGACAGCCACAGCGGTTGCAACTAAATCGGCTTCCGTAGCTACAAAAAAGCGTACAGTAAAATACATTGACGGTGAAACAGTGCTGGCGGTGAGAACATCATCAAAAGGCGACTGCTCAGCACTACCGATCAATTACCCACTCAACTATACATACATAATCGATGCAAACTCCGTTCCTTTTGCTCGAATCCCTGGAGTGGGGGACAGATTAATTCCAAACATGGACAGGAGAGGCTTATTAATCGCAGACGCACATATGGGCGAGGGTCTTAGACACCTCAAGCTAAAAGATTCCCTAGAAGAATTACAATCAGTGTACTGGTGGCCAGGCATGAGTCTGCATCATCACATATTTGCAAAAAACTGCCCAGACTGTAACAGAGATCGCAGTGGCGAGCGAGGAGGACTATTGCCATGGCATTTCGCTCCAGATAAACAACAACAATAACAAAGTACCCATCATGAAAAAAAGCGTCATATTAACATAAAAAGACTAATTTTCACTTATAATGTAGACCCCAGCGCTCGGCTGACGTCTGGACTGTTATAAAAAGATTTGCGAGTCTATAATGGCATATACGCTAGGAGCATGCTACGTTTTGACTAATATTTTCCCTTTAGCCCTCAAGCTTATGGGGAAGCATGGCCAAATGAGCATTGCATAGCGGGACTCTTCTCACTTCCTTCCTGAGGGATACGGGATGGTGTAAAGAAAAAACCAAGGCATAAAGCTATCTATAACGGAAAAGGTATTAGGTTCGGGAGCTGGGTGGGTCAAACATTTAATAAGTATCCAACGTAGTCTAAATAACCTGCCAAGAAATTCTCTGAAAGGATTCAGTCCGTACGAACTATTGTTCGGGACTAGAATGATGATCCAAGATCTTGATAGTCAGACTTCAGTGGTTAAAGATAAATGCTTTGATATCAAAGATCGTTTGGCTATTTTACAGGACTTAAATGAAACAAGGAAAGACCTGAGCAACATAAAGTTGAAACAGCAGCCAACAACCACTGAAGAGAAACCACCTGTCCCAGCAAGGCCTGTCTGGATTCCAAAAGTCGGGGATCTAGTCAGAGAAAAGATCGCGGTAAAGAAGGAATTTGGGCCTTCTTACAGAAAAGCAGTTCCTGTCTTGTCTATCAACGGGACAAGATCAGTAGTACTACTGCCCCTTGCTGGTAAAAAGGAGAACCGAGTTGTATCCATCGACCTGGTAAAACCACAATCATGTGGCCGATAACAAACAGTAGGCCAAGTGGACTCCCAAGAAGTAGTAGAACACCAAAGTTTGCTACGAATACAGAGGTTCAAACTGAGAGACTAATCACATACGAAAACTCTACAGTAAATCAACAAGGACTATGCAACAAAGCAATGGAACTTAAACCTCTTAAAACCCAAATAAAAACATTTAGCCAAGACACACCGATCTACAATGAAGTAACAAATGACTATGCTGATGAAACAAAGCAAACTCCAAAAGCAAAAAGTAATCCAGAAGCAATTGGAACAATTGGCAGAACAGCATCCGGCTACTTCATCAACTTCGATGATTTCTCTGAAGATCTGAGTGAATCTGAGAAACAGCCATCAACAAAAACTTTTAAAGATAAAGCTAAGGAACTTTTTCAACAACTGAAAGAAACCTATCTGATTTCTCCATGGATTGAAATTTGGGTGGCATTAGGTGCATTTATCCTCATACTTTGGCTCATCATGGTACTATGCTTGGGACATTTCATTGAGGGAAAATATGCAACAATGGACACAGCAAGCCAGAAAATCAACTTGGTCCTTAAACCACACACATCTTCACACGTCGAGAAAAGAGAACTTTCTTCAGTCAACTTCACAGCCAACCCTATACCCGGCGGGGTAGCATGGGACAATACTGATTATGAAATCTATGGTCCGGTTGAAATCCTGAAGTATCCACACCAATTCAAGATCTCATTGAGTGACTTTGTAAAACCAAGCACATTTGCTGATGATTGGGACTTTGAAAGTATTAATGAAATGATGTCTGACCTAGTGATGTCTGCTAAATTTACAGAACATGATTATTTGCAGGGTTGGTCTAATTATGATCAGATGTTCTGCTACAACCACTATGGTAACCATTATCTACATAAATCTGCACAACCTAGAAATGTTTTAAATTATAACCAATGGGAACATTGTGCTACTCCTCCAAAAGGTAGCTCGAAAACATTTTATGATAAATATTCATACTTTTCAGGGTTTAACACAAGTAAAGCAGAAACATTTTATTTCAAATTGTCAAATAAGACAGGTATGAAGACCATGCTTACAAACACAAAATTGATATATTCAGATTCATTTTTTGAGCAAATGAATACATTTGGTTTTGATTTCTGGAACAATAATATTGAAGCAAAAACTATTTGGGGTACAAGAGATTGGCAAGTACAAGGTATAGAATCATTGTTTAGAGCCTGCATGATCCCAGAACAAATTATATTTTTGAATGACACTATTCAACAAACTACCTGTCTTGGCTTAGCCAAAATCAAAGATTTAAACAAACCGTCTATTCCAAAGCCAACAGTGAACAGTAATAGCTCTATAGATGTTGAGATAGACGTAAACCATATATTAAACCAAAACAGAACACATCCTGAATGGAAACAATGGTTGATCTGGCCCACAGATACAAATAACTGTCAAGACAGATTCCTGAACAAAATACAGGGGTTCACATTGACCAGGCCAGACCCTAGATATTCCCAAAGACAACATCCAGGGATAGTAACCACCTACAGTGTGGGCAAGCTCTGCCTTCAATGGCTACAAACATCCACACTGGCAGAAATTAAGCAACACCTAACTTTACTTACAGAAGGTGCTGACTTGCGTGATTTCATTAAGGGACCACGCAAACAGCGTCAAAAACGTTTCATAGCGGCCTCTATATATGCAGCATATAACGAAGCCTGGAAAGAAGCTCAAATTGAGACAGCAGAGAAAATACGGGAAATTGACCGTATTAATTTGGAAAAATCACTTTCTGTGGTGGACAATGGGTTAATGACTCTGTCCTCCAGAATATATTCTCTGGACAGCATTGTGTCTTCAGCAATCAATATAATATCGCAAGACTTACTGATGTTACAACACGGTCAGTCGCAATTGCGTTCTATTGTACAGCTTGGCTGGACGTTACAAAATCTGCGTTCAGGCTATGTGCCTTGGCGTTTAATCAACACAACGTCATTATTTAATATCTTTAACCTTACTGATAAACAAATCAGTATGGCACAAAAGGATGCTGATTATACAATCCTGAGCATTGAGAAACTCGAGAGATTGCCATTGACAATGTCAGAACGACCTGTCATTGAATGGATAATACATGGGATAATTAATATTCCGATATCAACTTTCAGGTTTCAATACTGCCAAAAATATATACAGGCAGGCCAGTATGAAAGGTTGGGTAAAGGTTACATTAAGTCAACATGGAACTTGCCCTATACACACGCATGTGTCAGTAATAAAGGCCAGAAAGTGTTTCTTAGTGGCAATAATTGTGCAAGGTCACTAAGCGGTACACTTCTGTGTCAGGGTATTAGTTTGCATGGAGCCTGTGAAGAAGCTTCAAATAAACTTTCATGTTACCAGCTAGGCACACCTGCAACACAAATAGAACCATTCTTTAGGAGGCTTTCGAACGGGAGTTACATTCTAATAGTAGATCGCAGATGTTGTAGTTTGCTGCCCGGAAAACCTTATCTCATAACTGTGACTAAGAACGTCATGTGCTGTGAACGAGTATTGTTCCCTAACGATTCTCCAGACAGGGAGGCAAGGTTATGGCCCAGCTTGAAAATTGCTTCTATTCGAATGGATACTTTAAGCAGAATGAAGACAGTGCTCCTACAGACGCCGACCAGGCTAACGTCATCTAAAGAAACGTATGATCTCCAAGTTGCAAGGACAACGGCAGAGATTCATTCATTGTTATCAACTAATTCCCCCATACATTTCGCAGAAATACTGAACGAAATCTTAAATATTTCTGATACCAGTGGTGTCTCAAGTGTATTTAAGACAGTGTTTTCAGGAGCTTTAACACCATTCAAAGCCATCCTGGGTATTTTTCCTGATTTTGTCCATTCCATTTTTGGCGGACTTCCTCTCTTATTGGGACTAGTGGCAGGCATCCTATTTTTGATCCTGTTGCTTCGCTATGGCAAACAGTGTCACAGACAAGACACCAGCGACGATGGAAGAAACGATACTAGCCATGCGCTACAGGGACCGCATAACTAAAGTCCTTGGACTAGCCCGGCTGAGAGACCTCAACATGACTTGGTTTCTTTCATTTAGACCCTTGTGGCAACGTTGTGTTATGCCTGTATTAAGGTGCTTGCTATGCGGCGAAGAATGCGTGTTGGACACCTGTCTGACACTACAATCGGATGTGCCAATGGACGCAGAAACATTGTTGGGTCCGGTAACGGCTCATGCATTGTGCTGTCCCCAGCGGCTACCAATCCTGATGACGGCATTCGTGGAGGCTTCACCACTACGATTAAGGGGTAGTGAAGTACAAGATGAAAGCAGCATCGATCAGGTACGACCTTCTGTCAGCTATGCTGGTCATAACATCAATGAAGGCAATAATGCTCAAGAATGCATGGTAACAACTTTTTCCGAGTTAGTGGAACTTTCGCAAGAAACTGTTGACAGTTTTTTCAACAGTCTAAATGATATGATGTTTTCACCCGAGCAGAAAGAATGACTTTGAGCAAGCTAGCACACGGCGTTCCTCACATCCTGAATTTGGCCTTCAAACTTTAAAAAGCGATATGGGAATTTTTTTCTCATCAGGTTTTCAGACAGCGGGAACAATTTTTTTCCAATCCAAAATATTTACAAAATTTTGGGACACTTATCTTCTGCTTAAGGTAGAACTATTCTTAGAGAACTAAATTTCTATTATTAGATACTCTAGAGACTTTAGCTACCCTCTAGCATGTTCATAAGTATTTTATGCTTTGTGATGGAATGGTCTCGCAATTTTTCTTCTGTATTAAGAGCCATTTCATGTGTTAATTTCGCGTTTTCATTTATGCTGATTTAGAAATATGCGTAACAGATTTTTCATTGCTTGAGTGCATATAGTAACTATTCGCATCTTTTTCGTGTATTTCAGATTTCCAGTTTTCGAAATACATATGATTGTATTTTGGGGTGGTACGGTATACACATACACTACTAGTTTTTTTACTATGCCTAGATTTGTAAATATGGACATAGATTACGTGGAGTGGGTGTGATGTATTTCCTATGGGTACTGTATCGATCCCCCTATTCCTGACCCTTGTCTGGTTAATAAGTAACTAGCAGCCATTCAACGGCGCAAAAACCCGTTATCTGATTAAGCCACACCACGGCACAGAAGCGCGTTATCTGATTAAGTCATAACGCATGCCATCTAATTATGCAAGCGATATTCCTCCAGCCCACTGATAGGCATACGGAGTTCTCAAAACAAATC
Organism: Lissotriton helveticus; assembly: GCF_964261635.1. Taxonomy (NCBI): domain Eukaryota; kingdom Metazoa; phylum Chordata; class Amphibia; order Caudata; family Salamandridae; genus Lissotriton; species Lissotriton helveticus. The sequence continues at coordinate 1,537,795,249 of NC_136067.1, forward strand.
AAACCTACAGCGACCTGGGAAATCCCCGCAGCCATTGTTTTGATTTCACCGAGAACTTCAGTAAAGAATGTGCTAACGATCAGTTCGTATGACATCCTTATTGACGTATTTATGTCCATCCTTACGTCAATCTCGGCACCTTTCAGGTATAAATATTACCGACATTGCCTTAAGCAAACACACGCGGTGGTGACGAGATTGGAGCAGCGAGACTTGCCGAGGAGCCCAGCTGAGAGCGAAGCCCACAGACGCTGCCCCTCCTTCCTGAAGCGCTGAGAGAGAGACGCTGCTTTTCTCCTGCCGAGAAATCCAGCTCCGGCGCTTCCAAGCAGCCCTCGCAGGCAGCTGGAATATCAAGACCTGGGATAAGAGATACCAGCCCTCAAACCTTCTAGATCCCAGGTACAGAACTGAATAACCCCTTGCAGAGAATTCTTGAGTCAGTCCCTTGGCAAAACAAACTTAACTTAAACTGCTACTTATCTACTCTGACTTAGGCTTAGGTCAGGTACACCGGGGTAGGCGTGGTTAGAAGCACCAGTTGAGTACGATTAGTCAATGTATGTATGTATGTATATATTTTATCCATTTTAAATATCATATGGCTTAGAAACCATATCAATGCTTTTACAGTATTATTTTATAATTCTGTCTTTACTGTATGCACTTTACTTAACTATAAGTATTGCAATAATAGCGATCCATTTCTCTTGTACGAGAAAAGAGACTGATCAATAAATAACATCTTTTATTGAACACGCCCATCTCTTCCTTTCTCTACAATCTGGTGAAACTAAGAATGCACTGAACTGACTGAGTAAAATAAGTTGTCTTTTGTTTTCACACGACTCTAGAGATACACTCTTGATTAGGGGAGAGCAAAGTTGTCATGTTCTATGGTTGTCAGAAACTAAATCCCTTCTTGTCTATCCAGGGAGGTTCAGATCCTCCTTGCCTATTCGAGAAAGTTTCTAGTGAACTCTGAGCTAGCTGGCAAACACAAAACTTTAAGTCTAATATCGTCGGTAGAAGACCTAGTTAACCTCTGCCCTAGGTCTATACTATTGAAGATATTATTCCAATGCGCAGAGCCTATTGGGATAATAGGAACTACACTACAAATTAATCTCCACAGAGTGCACATAATAGGCCACGGCTAAGAAATCCCGTAATTATTTTAATGCGAACGCTGAAGCTGAAGAGGTCGGTGCCCTTGGAGCTTTTGCTGGAAAAGCTGCTCCCTGATACTGTCCTTGGCCTCCTGCGGTGCCGCCCCGGGGAGCGCGTGCTCGCCCTGAGTGGAGACGTGCTCTTCCACGGAGATCCCGCGCTCCCCGCACCTGGAACTGCTCATTCCCCCGTCGCTCGGTGAAAGCTGGCATGAAGGGAGTGGCTGGTGAAAATGCTTGTCCAATCAGGTTTTTCCTTTGAAGAAAATTACACAACAGTTCCACAATCATCTCCCAGTCAAACAGCTTCCATGAAGGCGCAAACACCCGTCAAACCCAATACTGTCCTTGAGTCTCCTTCTTGAGCATTATTCTCATTCATGTTGAGAAAACTCCAGCTGGCCTAGTGCCTTGAAGGGGAAACCAGGGTCTCGAAATTGAACGGTGCAAAGATTTTCGGCACTCCAGGCAAAATTTCATTATGGAGCCCGAGCATGTCATGTCACTGTCTGTAACAACTATGTTCAGGTCAAATAAGTACGTGCAGGAAAAAGAAAAAAGAACAAGCATTTGCAATGCAATAGGTCTCGCATTTATGCTGTTTGAGCTATTGACATTGTAAATGACAATGCCCTTAATTTATGCTTTGGTTTTCCAAGTATAAATAAAAGGCAATTACATTTTCAATGCCAATTGCTTAAACCAGCGTAAATGCGAGACCTATTGCATTGCAAATGCTTGTTGTTTTCTGTCTCAGACTTCTTGTCCTCAAACTCCAGGTTTGAGGAGGACAAGTAATGAGAGGATACAGTGCTCCCTTCTCTGGATAGTGCAGGTGAAGAGACTCCTTCTACTTGTCTTCCTCATCTCCTGCCACTTGTGCACTTCTTCTTCCCCTTTAAATCTTCATCTGCACAACGATTAGAGCATCCAGAGTAGGCAGATCTATTTCCATAGTCACAATCTTGGTGCAAACTTTTGATCGGAAATGACTTGGGTTAAAAACAAAAAGAGAGCATCACAAACTTGCCAAATAAAAAATAAAAAAATGTGTCCTTAAATCTAATATGGGATGTATAATTTCTGACTGTTATAGTCACAGTCCTATCCATTATCGCTGCTCACCAATGGGAGAAAGTAAATGAATTGTTTGAGAGAGGACTTCCCCACCAACTTAATAAAATTCAGTATTGTTTGGTACAACATAGTTCACTGAGAAAACTCTGTTCAACCATTGGCAGCTATGAAACGAGCAGCAGGTTTTTCCCCAGTGAAATGTGTGATAGATTCAAAGTAGTACCAAAGGACATTAATACCAGGAATGTGATTTCGGTTTCTGCACAGCACTTTACACTTTAACTGTGGATGCAAACATGATCTCTGAAATTGATAAAGGACAATGAGACACTGTTTCTCTACTTGTTTTAATCTGCATATTTATACTTGTTTACTCTCCATTTGTTTTATTGAGTTTTAATTTGAATTTGCCTGCTCCCTGGTCAGCGGCTTTCGGACTGAGCCAGGCACCATCTTCCCAGTTAGGACGGTCTAAATCTAGAGGTGTTATTATGTATTTCAGCCCTCTAGTATTTGGAAACCGGCCTGGGAAGGGAAATCTCTACCAATTCATGTACCCTGGGGATGGACATACAGCGGACATGCGCCACCGGTGCACCCCTGATGTACCAAAGGTGCACCAAATGCAGGTGTATATACACCTGTTTCTGGCAGGCCCGCAACAAGTGCAGCCATGCTTCTCGATTTTTTCCCCCACAAGGTAACAATTATTTATGGCCTAGATGAATTATATGCACTCAGAGAAGGCATTTAAGGTAATTCAAGCATAAATTCAGCAGACCCCAATTGTTCTGTTTTTTGCTGAGTGCCATTTTGCACTATCCACTCTCCCAGAGTGAGAATAGGAAGGGATGAATGAGGAGGGAACAATAAGCTAGCTAAACATGAAGTAAACTTGGCTTTAAAGCAGATTACAGCTAACCTTGTAAATGCTAGATCCCTACCAAAACAATGCTCTTTTTTTTTTTTTTTTTTAAATTTTTATTGAAGTTGTATTCAGATTATATACAGCATACATAAAAAAATAATAAATAAGAAAACACAGAAAAATAACAATTACATTTAGTTTCGACTTAACATAATGTTAAACCAATTTACTCAAAATAACATCCCCAAATTTGATCAAATTTTCTAATACCCCCAACTCTTTGAGCATATAAAAGTTCGCTTTTCCTGACCCTTTTCATTTTTTCCAACCATTCCTGCAGCGTCGGGATATAAGATGAAAGCCAATTCTGCAGTAATAAAGATCTAGCCACAGCCATTATAATATAAATCAATTTTGCCAGGTGACTGGAGAATATACAATCAGGGTCATATCCAAATAATAACATTGTTGCATTGCAAGGGACAGATAACAAACAATAAGTCTTTAAAAAACTAATAATTTCTTCCCAGAAATGCTTAATTTTAGGACAAAACAATGCTCTTGACATATATAATCTACTTAGTGAAAACTCTTGAGACCTAGTCTTCCTTACCAAAACTCGGCTAGGTGAATCGTCGTTGCCAGGTATTGCTTCCACTATTCCAAATGGTTATTCATTCTTACATTTGGATAGGCAAAACTGTGTAGGTGGGGGGGGGGGGTGACTTTGGATTTTTAACTACCACTTCCCTTGCCCGATAGCCAAACTTAATGGCCTACAAGAAATGGAAGGCATGATCTTTTAACTTGACATTAGGCCCAATTGGTCCTTTTCATGGACCCTGATTTACTGATCAACCGAATAGCAGGCACCTTTTGCAGAACTGGTACCTTATGTTTTAGCCCCTGTCTACATCCAATATTCTAATTTCACTGTGCTGGAACACTTTAGTGTGCACATGGAAGACTCCCACAGTAAGCCAGCAGGTCTGTTAAAACATGCAGTATCTGGCTTAATTCTTAGGCAAGTGTTTTGAGGCCCTACCCATAAGATTGGCCACATGCAGGATCTAATATTCACAATTTCTTCCACCTCGAAGCAGCCCCTCCCCCTCGGGATCAGACTAGTGCATTTTTTCTTTGCATTTGAGGGCTAGCAATGGACGATTGCCAAGCCAGTCAAATTATCCCGAGATGGTGCACAACATCAGAGACCAGCATCCAGATTCACTTTCAGCTTCTATGCCACTCCTGGAATTAGTAGAAAATGGTTAACATATTTCAAAGTTGTTCTAAACAGGGCCAACAAAATATTTCTTGCCCCAAAACCCTTAAAATGGCACTGCATGGCATAAGGAAAAGGGTTAAATAGATGCTATGTTTTAAGTGTCCAGAAGACCTTAGCAGACCAATAAATGTCGTGGTCTGTCCTCGCTATAAAGAGGTTTGGCGAAAGAGCACGTTCCCTGAAAGTATTAAAAAATCAGTATAATATCCGAACTCTGAGGGGCATATGTACAGACAGCATGACTTTAAAAAAAAAGGTTTATTTATGTACCGAAAGGGACACCTTCCTGTACATAACAAACCATTGCATTTTGCTTTTTCCATGTGGGCTGCACAAGGCAGCACACATATAAAAGGCAAAACCTAAGAGAAATAAAACATTTCTCCTCTTTTCGCCTGTTTAAGACCTGGATTTTCCTGGTCTAAATTTTGGCGCTGCCTCCGATTGACACTGCACTTGTGAATAGGGGCGCGCCAAAATCAATGGATGTTGCGATGGAACGCCCACCACAACACCCATTACCTTCCCCTTTCACGCTAAAAACAGCGTGAAAGGGTGCCTTATTCACAAGGCAGCATTAAGCCATGTTAAGTGGCTTCGCACTGCCTTGTGAATAAGGCGAGGCCCGTATCGCCATCACAACGTCACTGAAAGTGGCGTTGTGGTGGTGATAGGGGCTTGTGAGTATGCCCCTTAGCGCCATCGCAGGGGAAACGCAAGGCTGCATCACAATCTTGTAAATATGGTGCAGCCTTGCGTTTCTGAAGTGACGGAGCATGTCAATAAGGCCAGGAAGCCCAGGAAGCTAACGACACGCTCCGCCGCTTCATTGTACTTATGGCCCTGATAGCCTTCAGAGCACTCTTCAAAAAGTCCTTCATCTCTTTTCAAGACAGCACTTCAACAGCCTCTCTTCAAGAAAGAATTTAGGGCCATATGTATCATCAACCAGTTTTGCGATTCAGAAATAGCGATTTTTTTAGAAATCGTTATTTCAGAATCGCTAATTGGGATGTATTTACAAATTTGTGATTTTTTTGCGGATTCTTAGTATTCCTTAATTGCGATTAGCAAATTGCGAATCGCAATTAAGGAATACTTTCCCATTCATTTCTATGGGCCAGGAGGCCCATAGGAATGAATGGGAAGTTATTCTCAATTTGCGATTCGCAATTTGAGAATCGCAACTTGAGAATAATTTCAAGGGTGCAGAGGTGTCCAAAGGAATGAGCATGGGTGCACAGGTGCCATGTGATGCACATACATGCGGCATGTATGTGCGTCACATGGTACTTTGAAAAATGCTAAAATGTGCATTTTTCAAGGAATTCGCAAATTACCACCAACTTGAAGTTGGTGGTAATTTGCGATTCCTTAAGTACAATTTGCATTTTTTTTGCTTCATATATCGCATTTAAGGAATCGCAAAATGTGCGATTCCTTAAATGCAATTGCAACATAAGGAATCGCAAATTTTGCGATTCCTTATTTTGCACCAGTTTTCCTTAATACATACCATTTCGCAAATTCGCATTCGCAAACACCGAAATTTGCAGAATTTGATACATATGGCCCTAATTAACTAAAGCTAGCGCTAAACAAAGCAAATACACCAATCAATAAATAAAACAGAGCCATTGTAACGGACAGAGTAAACCAGATAGTAATTCACTTTGGGACTGGCGAGTCGGTTTGATGCGGACAGCAGAGATTGTGCATTAAAAACACTTCAGGAAGAGTACAATGCCTCACTGCCTACGACATTTCACGAATATAGTTAGACGCTGCCAGCTCCAGAGCCATGCATTTGATTAAAGTTGAAATATAAAGATTTAGGGCCCGATTCATCATTTCTTTTGTCCTGTACAGAGAAGGGATAGAAACACACTTTAGTAAATCAGTTTCTTAACATTACTAAGACTCTGCCCACTGGAGGTTAAGCTCGCCATCTGAAGCGAGTTTATTCTTTCAGACGCAATTTTTAACAGATCTGCTCATTTGGAGAAAAAATGTTGTAGAGGTCGTCAGACTCCACTCAAGAAAGTATTTGATTTTCCTCTTTTCGCTCGATCAGGCCTCTATAGGAACACGAGCTGTGCCTCCTTGTATTTTAAAAGCTTGTTTTCCCGAATATAATTTCAGCTGATGGGCTGGACAGGCTGCAGGGGAGGCTCTTTAGAAGTGGTTTCCCTTGCTTGTGTTCCAATAATATTTTATGAAGTTGTCAGGCCTCGACTCTTTATTACAGCGCAGATGAAATGAGAACTACAGGAATTCTTTTCGTTCATAAATCATACATTGCCACATACGTTTCTGCATTCATTATGAAGGTAATAAGTTGAATTCAAACCATTTTGGTGGAAGCTTTTATAGACATCTTGTTTAACCTTAACAGGAAAAGAGAATGCTTAAAACGCAGCTTGATACCCGGGCTTTAACTCGGCGTGCCCAGGCTAACAGGGCCTCCATCAGTTCAGTGGCTAGGCAGATCAGAGTCATGGATGATAGTCACAACTGGAACACTGTAATTGACCTAACACTACCCGTCAGATATTGACGCAATATTGATGCCTCTCACACAGTGCCTAAATGTACTCTACTGTAAACAAGGAAGCGTTCCCAGAAACATTACAGTACTTAATTGGTGATAGAAAACTGGCCACAGGTGTAGTGTGTTGAATTACTTCAAGTTCCCAAAATGTATTGGATGCTGTGACAATGATTGGATAATGTTATGAGTGATGTCATCGAAGATGTTGTTTGAGATGTCACTGGTGGATGTCATCAATGATGCCATTTCACATATCACGAATGATGTAATGTGCAAGTTCATAAGCAATGTATGCTAAGGGGGCAAGTTACAGTGATCTTAGTAAACTCTAACTGGTTAATTTATATCTTTTGTTTTTTTATACGTTAATCTTTTACTGATTTCATTTGTATTTTCAGTGAATTTCAGTTTTTTTGTTATATTGAAAGTTTTGCATACGCTCAGCCCCCTTGCTGAACCTGCAGACAACGTCTGCACAGGCTAATTTCTGATGCGCAGGGCTGAGGCTGGACGCAGCTGGTGATTGGCCACGGAGCTTGTGCCCAACTCCCCTGCCGGCAGCCAACCTCCTCTATGCGTAGAGTTGGGTGCAGGGCCTGACCTGTAGCCAAGCCCTGCTCCAACTACACCACCAGCGGTCCACCCAAGCTGCACATGGTCTTTGGTTGTGCACAGCAGGAGAGAGGCTGCTGGACCGGGTCTCTGGCCAGGCCCTTCACTCAACCCACCCTGGTGGCAGCCAAACTCCTGCTGTACAGGCCTTTCAATGGAACAGGAGTCTGCGGCTGCACTGCAGCCCATGGAGTGTTGGGTGCAGGGTCTGCCATGGCCAGGCCCTGCAGCCAAACACATGCCATGCATTGTCAAAAGCCCGTGCTCTACGAGGTGTGGATTCCTGCAGGGGGTCTAGATGTAGGACCTAGCCTGAGCCAGACCCTGTGGCTAACTCCTTGCAACACACGGCAGAAGGCAATGTGCGGTGGGGGTTTGCCACAGGCATATCATAATAAGATATTACTTTACAGTAAAACAAAATAGAAACTCCCTGACAAAAAAGGTTACAGTTGAGTTATACATAAGTAAGGTAGTAAGATTGTGTCTTATTTTAAAATTCACTGAAAAAATAAAGGTCAAATTGGAGTTATACACATATTTTGGAATAATAAAAAAAATACAGTTTTAAAACAATAAAACTGTGAAATTCACCAGTTGCACGTACTTTACATAAGTATAAGTTGCACCATTATAATGCACTGCTTATGACCTCACATATTACATCACTGATGGCATCTGAAATCTATGATGGTGCAAGTTAAGTCATGCTAGTACACATTTTTCAAGAGTCTGTGCCAGGAATGGTAGGATGGTCACTGAATGGAAATTGTTCAGGTCTTCTGGATCTCTATCAATTTTCTTTAGGAGAGCAGTGACATGTCCTAGTTTTACTCAGTCTGGCAATCCTCCTTGGTTAAGTGAGGTGTTTAATATTTTGGTCCCTAGGGTTGCTAGAGTATAGCTGAAATTCTTGACTAGCGCTGACAGTTAGCCTGAACAAAATCCTTCAAACTATAAGTGACTGGATTGGGAGGGTCATACACACATGAAATAAATGAACCCATGCACCCCAGAGAGAGGAACAGATATCCTTTTGAAAAGGATGGGCTAGTACTCCTCTCCATAACTGCTTCAAGCATAATTTAATACTCACCTGGAAAAATTTGAAAGGGTGATATAAATCTGTAACACTCAAAATGCAAGATTCATTTTTGATTCTGACTTCTTTCTACCTACCAACAAGTTATGAATCTGCTTTCCTGTGCTCACTTGTCAGGGTATTCATAGAGTTTGTTTAAATAAAGATGATAACTGGAGGGCACTAAATGTTATCCTGCACTCAGTCTCATATCAATAGGGCAAACCGGATCTGGGGGCCTAACAGGCACCATAATATCCTGAAGAACATCATTAATGCCCCTGTGCTAGTTAATATATGGATATATTGCATCTCAGAGATAGAGAGTGCTCTTTTTTGTTCTGCATGCATGTCATAAATACTCATATTGACTACTTCTTGGTGTCTCACAATATTTTCAGGGCCTGCACCATTTTAGAGGGAAGCATTTCAAACCATTTGACTGTGGCAATAGGCATCACCTCACCCACACAACCGGACAGTCCCACCTCCCAAGCTGTGTACAATGAAGTTTTTTAGATACATAGACCCACAAGAAAAATAAATGCAAAGTCTACTTTATAGATAATGAGGGCTCAGTATCATTCCACAAATGCAGTAGGCCTCTGGGAAGGCAATACTTAGAGGGAACCTGCTGCTGGAATCTGATCTTCATAAAAAGCAGGCCAAGATTAAACAGGCAGAGATTGAAAAGAAAATCAAAATACTGACTACAAAAAATAATACTGAACCAAAAATTAGCATGCTCAATGCACTCACATTACCTAAGTATAATGTGAACTCACTTTCCAGAACACAGACGGTACAAGCCCTGGCACGCATCTGCTGGAGACATTATGAACAGAGTGAGAAGGTGGCCCGAATACTAGCATAACAACTCAGACAGAAAGGATTGGTGGCCATTTTGGAGGCAAGGAGGGAGAATGTTCAACAATGTCACTCCCCTCTTATATCACTAAAGAATTTGCTAGATACTTTCAGGCACTATGTGACTCAGACTGACACACAACCAACATCTAGAAGAAACTTTACTTGCAATGTAACACTACCAATTTTAACTTAGCATCTGAAGGCTGAGATAAAGGGGGAAATTACTACGGCTGAGATACAAGCTGCTGTAGAGAGTTGGAAAGGCACCCAAGGATAATGGATTTCCCACAGAATTATAAAATTAACAAAACCTACATAATGTTGCATCTCCATTGGTTATTTCAGGAGGATGAGGTTAGAGAGATCCAGAGAAAGGAATTGAATGGAGTGATTATAGCACTCCTCCCTAAAATTGGAAAAGTCCCATTACTTTTCTCAGGTAACCATCCCATGTTGTTTTTCAATGCAGACATAAAGATCATAAATAAAGATCCAAAGTCAACTGACTTAAAAATGTGATAACCATCTTATACACCCCAGGTGGCAATCATACCAAGGAAATGTCAAGTGACAATATGAGAACTCTCACACATTTAATGTGGAAGATGTAGATTGATAAAAGACCAGAGGATAGCCATGTCATTAGATGCCAAAAAGAACTTTCACTGGGTTGAATGGGAGTACAAATTTTGACATCGAGTAGACCCGGAATGGGCCCATCCATCATCAGTAAAGTCAAATGGTCATATCAATCTTCATATGCTACAATGAAACATGGAAGAGTTATATCACAGGCATTCCTAATTAAACAAGGGACCAGATAAGTTGCCCCCTCTCACCATTACTGTTTCTACAATTGCTAGAGCCTCGCAGCTACCATACATCAAGATGTTGCATTAAAATGCATTTCCACAACAACAGCTGTTCAAAAGGTCTTTCTATATACTGACTGCATCTTGCTTGCACTTTCCATCCCACTAATATACCTACTTTCATGACCTGCATTAATATTTGTTCTAGATTCTCAGGCTAGACAATAAATTGTGGAAGGAGCGAAAGCCTGCCCCTAACATCCACCACTGGGAAAGATATCACTGGAGACTACCCTTTTAAGTAGATATCAAAGAATATGATGGACTTGGAGATTGGCCATATTTTAGGACTGAGCAACATGGTCAGAGATAGCATTAACCCTCTAATACAAAAGGTGAAAGATGGCTTGTATAGATGAAAGGCACTGGATATTTCTATGTGCGGGCGAGTTCAAATCATAAAAATTAAGGTGGCTCCCAGACTGAATTGCATCTTCAGGATGTTAACAATACATTTCCCTAGACCTATCTTAAGAGACATAATTAACACTCTTAAAAACTTTGGGGCAGATTTAATGAGGTTTTGCATTGGTATTGCATCACCTTCGTGGCGTAGCCCCACCATAAAATAATTTTTAGTATTTACTAAGCCACTTTGCATGGCTTTGTGTGGTTTAGTGAATACAAAGTAACACAATGCACAGCATAGCGCTGCCTTGCATTGCTTTACAAGAGGGAAGCATCCCATGGTTGCAGCATGTGTGTTTCCATGCATCCACACATGTATTTGTGGTGCATTTCCAGATTTACTTAAGCTACTACTTGAGACTGCGTCAGAATTCTAAGCCTTCTCCAGGGAGGCATAAGAAGGAGAAATATCTTTATTTCTCATTGTTGCTTCCTCTTTCAATGTGTTTTGCATTCTCTGCACACACTGAAAGAAGAATGAGCGTAGCACTAGGACACATCAGGAATGCCTAGCGGTAAGAGACAGCAGGAATGTACCATATCTTTATAAATATGGAGCTTTTCCCTTTCATGCAGCCTTGCTGCTTTCCGGAGCGTGCAAATGTGTCAAATGCTTTTCTACCACTAAGGCAATAAACGTGCATCCCTGGTACGGATATATGAAACAGTCAATAGGAGGCATATTTTTCTGCCCTTAAATGTTGAGAAATACAGGCATATAGCCATGTCTGAACTGGGGTGGCAGAGTGGGCTAAAGAACGGTGATGGATTAAACCCAGATCTTTTGACTGGGTGTGAGTGTTTGATTGATTCAGATGCTCCGTCCATCACCACCCCCTTTTGTACCGCTTTTGGCCGCCATAAGTGTGGCAGGGTATGCTCAGACATGAGTCCCTTGCTCACTTTGCCCCTGGATTCAAGCAAGCCGGGCTGAAGACGGCTGGAATGCCAGAAACCGGTCCTCGGAAGCTTGTTTCCGGTCCAGGGAAGACATGGCTTGGCAGTTCGGGCTGGACTGTTCCCATGAGGCACAGGGTCAGACTGATTTGCATATAGCCATGTCTGAACTAGGGTGGCAGAGTGGGCTAAAGAACGGTGATGGATTAAACCCAGATCTTTTGACTGGGTGTGAGTGTTTGATTGATTCAGATGCTCCGTCCATCACCACCCCCTTTTGTACCGCTTTTGGCCGCCATAAGTGTGGCAGGGTATGCTCAGACTTGAGTCCCTTGCTCACTTTGCCACTGGATTCAAGCAAGCCGGGCTGAAGACGGCTGGAATGCCAGAAACCGGTCCTCGGAAGCTTGTTTCCGGTCGAGGGAAGACATGGCTTGGCAGCTCGGGCTGGACTGTTCCCATGAGGCACAGGGTCAGACTGATTTGCATATAGCCATGTCTGAACTGGGGTGGCAGAGTGGGCTAAAGAACGGTGATGGATTAAACCCAGATCTTTTGACTGGGTGTGAGTGTTTGATTGATTTAGATGCTCCGTCCATCACCACCCCCTTTTGTACCGCTTTTGGCCGCCATAAGTGTGGCAGGGTATGCTCAGATGTGAGTCCCTTGCTCACTTTGCCACTGGATTCAAGCAAGCCGGGCTGAAGACGGAACCGGTTCTCGGAAGCTTGTTTCCGGTCCAGGGAAGACATGGCTTGGCAGTTCGGGCTGGACTGTTCCCATGAGGCACGGGGTCAGACTGATTTGCATATAGCCATGTCTGAACTGGGGTGGCAGAGTGGGCTAAAGAACGGTGATGGATTAAACCCAGATCTTTTGACTGGGTGTGAGTGTTTGATTGATTCAGATGCTCCGTCCATCACCACCCCCTTTTGTACCGCTTTTGGCCGCCATAAGTGCGGCAGGGTATGCTCAGACGTGAGTCCCTTGCTCACTTTGCCACTGGATTCAAGCAAGCCGGGCTGAAGACGGAACCGGTCCTAGGAAGCTTGTTTCCGGTCCAGGGAAGACATGGCTTGGCAGTTCGGGCTGTACTGTTCCCATGAGGCACAGGGTCAGACTGATTTGCATATAGCCATGTCTGAACTGGGGTGGCAGAGTGGGCTAAAGAACGGTGATGGATTAAACCCAGATCTTTTGACTGGGTGTGAGTGTTTGATTGATTCAGATGCTCCGTCCATCACCACCCCCTTTTGTACCACTTTTGGCCGCCATAAGTGTGGCAGGGTATGCTCAGACGTGAGTCCCTTGCTCACTTTGCCACTGGATTCAAGCAAGCCGGGCTGAAGACGGAACCAGTCCTCGGAAGCTTGTTTCCGGTCCAGGGAAGACATGGCTTGGCAGTTCGGGCTGGACTGTTCCCATGAGGCACAGGGTCAGACTGATTTGCATATAGCCATGTCTGAACTGGGGTGGCAGAGTGGGCTAAAGAACGGTGATGGATTAAACCCAGATCTTTTGACTGGGTGTGAGTGTTTGATTGATTCAGATGCTCCGTCCATCACCACCCCCTTTTGTACCGAGAAATACAGGCTGTCTGTGAATATTACTTCTTTGATATTTTCTCTTTAAAGCTTAAGTTTCCTTGTTTGAGTCGCTTATGAATTTACATTTATATTCTGAATTGATGTGCACTACGCACTTTATGACACTTTAGGCTTATGTGGCAATCATCCATTTTTATTATTTAGTTCCATGTATTATAGACATCTATTGCTTATACTTTAATCTTGGCCCAGTATGACCTTTCTTTGAGGTTCGGCACATTTCAGGGTTGTTTAATTTCCTCATTGGGAGATCTCTGCTCAGAATCTGACTTCACATAACGGTGGTCTTCAGAACAGGGATCCATATTTGGTTATGTTGCTTGCTGCAAGGCTAATTCTTACCACCTCTCTGGTGCTGTTAATTGGGATTTAAATGCCTTCTCTATGGCTAGCTAAACTTCCTAGCCTACCCATAAAAAACAGCTCTGAACAGACAAACCAGTGTCTGAAATTGGTCTATAAGTCCATGTACGTCAAGTGGGGTCGGCAGAGGTGCAGCTGCTACCCCTGGCGGTGGCATAGCTTGGTCAGTAAGATTGGGCGGGGAGGGGGGTGGTTTGAGCATCAGATTTCCCGACAATCACTCTGGCACATAACGTTAAAATATATTACAGGACAAGCAGGGTGCACGAGAGGGGCCTAAGAGGCAGTGGTAAGGGAGAGGTATGTTGATTGGTAGGAGTACGAAGTGAGGGACAGCACAATATTTTGTGAAATAATCAACATTTTTGAAGTCTTTCCAAACAGAGTGAGGGAGAGAATGTGTGTTCGTTTTGTGTGTGTGTGTGTGTAAAAATTCCTGGTGAAATACGATAGACACCTCACCATACCTGACTCAAAGCACCTGTACCCAACTGTTGATCATAAAATACATTTACTAGGGGGTGTAACACCCCAAACACTCCCAAATCTAGGCCCCTGACTTGCCCTTTGAAAACTCCCAGCACTGCTCTTATGACCCCTGGTACAATGACCAAAGGGACAGGTCAGCAAGCATGCTTCTTTATATTTTGCAGTTTACTTGTATCGTTTCATAACTCAGTCGGTAGTAGTTGAAAGGTGTGCACAATTCAAGGCTAGAGGGTGAAGAGTCGTGGAAGATCGAATGTATTGGGAAAGAGAGAGGGAATAAAAGAAGAATGACTGCAGTGAAGGCTTCATCACACAAAGTGTCTGATTGCAAGTTGCGTGGTACTGGGGTAAAGGTACAATAGAACTCATGTTATGGTTCAAAGACATGAATTAGATGCATTGGTGCACAATAGAATGCAGAATGCATGTTCCAAATATAAAGATGTTTTCAGTAGAGGCAAAAATCCAGCTTTTGTGAACTATGAAGGGTAAATGTAGAGACATAATCACGAGCATGTTTTCCTTCAAAGCAAATACATTGGCAGGTACATTAATGGCTGACCAAAGCCCTTGCTTCAAAATCTCTGTCACTACATAGCTGGTAAGCGATTTCACTCCCCGGATGCTCCTTCTGCAGACATCTGCACATAATTTGAGGGCCACAGGGTTAAATTCAGCCTAATTAGCATCGACTTTTATCCCACTGACCTTTGTAAACTGAGTACTGCTTGTTTACTAGCATAAACGCCTGTGAAAGCACTTGAAGGCGGTTAAGGTCATGATATGCACAATAGAAATGTAAACTATTATTGTGTGCAGCTTGAGAAGCTGTTTATGTTAATTAGATGTTTGGAGATTAAATCAAGATTATTAAAGCAGAGATGTAGTCGGATTTAGCTGTGAATCTGTATTTTTTAGGTCTGGCTTGATAGTGCAGCTGTTGCCAGACCTAAACTGATCAACAGAACTCCGCCACCCTAATGGCACTCCGTCAGATTTAAAAATGATTGTTAGCCCAACACTGTCATGGCTGTTCACTTCAAGATACAAAACGTTAGGTGGACAGCAACCGTCTGTGTTAATGGTTGTCGACCAGCCTTGTATATGTTTTTTGTTTTTCAGAAACAAACTCTCAAAATGGGAGTTTGTATCTGAAAAGTAAAAACAAAGACCTAGTGACCCCCACCACCTGACATTGATGGAATGCCCTTCCACTATGATCCTTACCCCATTAAGGTGTCAGAGATAGCTTTCTTTCAATGTAGGTAAGAAGGGCTCCAATGCCAAAAAGCTTAGTTCCGCCCATCTCTAAATGAGGCTTGCAGAGTAAGAGTTTGGTAGACAGGGGACTGCATTGCATTTGAAACAGAGAACACTGTCCCCCAAACTCTAAATCAGGCCCTTAAGTGCCCATGCATTGTAGTTTAAGAAAATATCAAATGTGAAGTGTTACCCAGACCACTCTTTTGAAATCAATATACCAAAATAACTCCTCTTATTATGCCAAAGCTCTGTTAGATTGGGTTTGACCATAGAGGGTTAACCCGCCATTCATATTTAGCATTTTTAGCTACCCTGACTTTATATATATATAACATTCTCAATAATTCTTCCATTGCCCTTTCTGACAAAGGAATTTTTTATAAGGAACTGTCTTTCCTTTTTAATTGATAACTCGCAATGTATTTTCACATTCTTATTAACCATCCCATCGCTGAAATGTTATCCATAATACATGGAGACCAAATCAAACACTCCTTTACCAGTATCTCATACATTCCCCAAATACTGGCACATGTTTACTTATGGCTGCCGTTTTGCAGTACCCAAAAATGAGAATCCTTAGTATCCTCACTATGAATGTAAAAGAAATGATAACTTCTTTAAACAGAAACATGTCTCCAGGTACCTAGCAACAAAAAAGCCAGTTATGGCACTGATTCATGAGACTCATCTATCTCAATGAGAATCTACCAAGCTCCAACAAGAATGAGTTGGAAAAATGTTCTATGGGACCAAAACGCCTGCCAAGAAAAGGGAGGTTGCAGTATTGATGCACACAAATCTGATGGCACACATCTGCAAGACATGAACCAATCCTAACAGATGATTCATTTCTGCTAAGTTTTAGATCTAATCCTTCAACATAGTTCTCAGCTTTAGTTGTCCCCCAAATGGGAATAGGACTGACTTCTTTGCAGACCTAAACTGATTGTTAACTGAATTCTGACACACTAAAGTCATAAAAGAAGGAGACTGGAATATCACACTGGTTCCATATATAGACAGATGAAGACCTCCGGTAATGGGCTGTGATAATTACAGTAGACAAGTGATAGATCTAATATATGACAATAACGAGTACAACAGGGGGCAGTGAGAGATTATGTCCAGCTCACGTCATCCTTAACTAAACTTACACTCATCAAAAGGTGAGCAGTTCAGTTGAAAAAAATGGGGTTTCAAAGCTGACAGTGGGGATCTGGACCCAACAGATCATCAAGGAACAGCTCCATTTAGGAGCACTAGCTCTTATCCACTAATGGTGGCATGCTTCATCATCAGACTGTGCTACTCACTGGGCTGGTGCTGCAATGCCCAACAGGCCCCACATGATCTTCATTTGTATTGCCAAGAAGAGTACTAAGAACTACGTACATTTGGTGTAAAAAGAGGGGGATTCAAAATGAACTAGAGGCCCCCCATATAATTTTTTATTCATGGGGTCTGTGTTTATGAGATAAAAATAGTAGTCAATGGATCCTTGGAACGTATTATGACTAGTGGTCGACATGTTTCGTGC
Organism: Lissotriton helveticus; assembly: GCF_964261635.1. NCBI lineage: Eukaryota > Metazoa > Chordata > Amphibia > Caudata > Salamandridae > Lissotriton > Lissotriton helveticus. The sequence continues at coordinate 1,537,812,204 of NC_136067.1, forward strand.
CTAACATGTCATCAGGTGGATCAGCGACACTTCTTCAGGACCTATCGGTAACCTAATCTACTTCTTTAGCAGAAAATATATCAATATAAAGCTGACCTACCATTTCACAGAATTTTGTGTGATAGGATTTGTGTACCTGAACTTCGATTCTTACTCTGGATGTGTCCCTTATGTTTGCTTTGATGACCCTGATCCTCCGGTAAAATGGCTCCTTGGGAGTGGTGGGATGCTGGTCTAGCCACTAGTCACTTCACCATCCAGTGTTCTCCGCTGTATTCCTACCCATCCACTACCAGCCCAAAAAACCCAGAATAAGAGTGAGGGCTGGTGCTACTAAAAGGAGCTGCTCCTTGATGATCTGTGCCTGTTCAGTTGTAAATGTAAATGTAAATGTATAGGCATTTATATAGCGCACTACTTACCCGTAGGGTCCCAAGGCGCTTCGACCGCTGCGAAACCCTTCCTGGCTACCCTGAGATATGGTCCCTTAATGGGTATCTCCAGGGTGAGACCAGGCATCCCCGGCGGTCTGGTGGGGCCGTTAGTGAAGATGAGGCAAGCTAATGCCCAGAGTTGCCGAGTGTGATCACTGATCAGAGTGGGCACCGAGGCGAGAGAATTATCGAGTCCGCTGACCCTGGTCCAGAAACCTGCCGCACCGGGAATCGAACCCTGGTCCCGGGCCGTCCTCTGCTCTCGGGTCTGCCGCCTCTAACCAGTGAGCCACACTACTTCACTTGTTGTAACACTGCTGCTGACACGGGACTGATCTCAGTGAACTACAATATGAATGCACATCATAAAATAGTGTTGGAAATGGCCTTTATGCAGAGGTATTCCTAAGTTTTTCTGCTTCTTCCTCCTATTTTTTTCTGACCTGTTTTTGTTGGCTTAAGATCTCTGGGCACTTTACCACAGCTAATCAGTGCTAAAGTGCATATGCTCTCTGTGTAAATTTTCATTATCATTGGTTATCCATGATTGGCATATTTGATTAACTGTTAAGCCCCTAGTAAAGTGCACTGAATGTGCAGGGGCCTGTAAATCAAATGCTACTAGTGGGCTTGCAGCACTGGCTGTGCCACCCAGAGGAGGAGCCCTGTAAATCTGTCTCAGATCTACCACTGTAGAGTCTGTGTGCAGTTTGTAAATTGCCATGTCGACCTGGCAAGTGCACCCACTTGCCAGGCCCCAGCCTTCCCTTTTCTTACATGTAAGACACCCCTCAGGTAGGCCCAAGGTACCCCCATGGGCAGGGTGCAGTGTATGTGAAATGTGGGACATGTACTGGTGTGTTTTACATGTCCCGACAGTGAAATACTGCCAACTTCGTTTTTCACTATTTAAAGGCCCATAGACTAACATGGGAGTTCCTTTTAACATCTTACAAGTATAACCTCCCATAGGGATATGATAGAAAAGTGGGGTTTAGGCTCTCTGAACTCAGAATTTAATAACCCATCTTTTTAGGAAGATGGTTTTTAAATTGTGTGTTTGAAAATGCCACTTTTAGAAGGTATGCATTTTCCTATTTAACTATTCTGTGTGCCTCTGCTGGTTTGTGTATTGACTGTCTGGTTTTTGAGTAACAGGGGCTGGGGATATGCATTCTCTGTAGGCGGGGGTTGAGGTGTGTCCTGCCTTTCCCGGGTGACTCATAGCTGAGTTGAATAGACCTTGTCTGCATTTAGAGTGGTGGGAGCAGTTTAACTTGCACCTGAATAGGCATTGTCTCCTCTGCACAATGCTGTTACCACCACTTGTAGCAAAGCTGGGCTAGAGAGAGGACAGAATTGGTTTGGACTGAGCACAGAGACCCTTCCACAAAGAGAAAATGGGGACTAAGTATTGGACCTTAAACCCCAGAGAATTTTACCTGCACGTCTATGTATTGTACTGCTAGAAAAGACTATCCCCCTAGCATCAGAATCCTGTCCTGAACATATGTAAGATATTCTTTGCCCAGGCACTATTAAGTGAAGGGTACTCCCTAACTAACTGAGCTCTGTTTTTATTATTTACTGCAGACCCTATCAAATGAAGGGCATATAGGAACCCTGTGATATATCATTCAGGCCTTAGTAGGCAGCATTATACCAACATTTGAGGTTATCCCCTAATGATGCTGGAGGTAGGTTGAGATTTGTATAATTCTGGCAAGAAAAGACCTTTTGGGAGTTGCATTATAAACAGTACAATATACCCTTATTTTAGATTCCACGACGAAAGAAGGACAGTGAGGCTAGCTTTTGTTCAAGCTTGCATTTCGTATTGATCCTTATACAAGGTGAGACAGCAAGCTTTTTTGAGTTGTAAGTGAGCTTTTGTGTTGTGACCTGGCATTTGATTAATAATTGGGCATACAAATGTATCTGGTACAAGGTGGCAGTACCCCAATGTCGCTGCTGTGTCTTTGACATATCCTGGCGTACCACAATAGCAGCCCAACTAATATTGGTGTATTAACTAGGATAGTCTAGAATCTGATTTCAAAACTTATTGTTTTAATCTTACATTCATTATTTCAACTTTCGCTTTGTCAGAACTCCTTTCATAGGGCCACGGGGCAAGCAGAAGCTACTGGGCCCAACCATGGGGGTTAACACCTTTTTACTCGTGATGTCCCACGTCCTGACTCGTTGTGGTTCCTGAGCAACTGGGCCAAGTACCCCTTCAGCACTTGACTCTCAGTTGTAGTGTGGGATAAGCAGTCCAAGGCTTCTTTGGTGGGAGATGGCTGCCTCTTCATGACAACCCCCCATTGACATACATGGGCATTGACTTCACTCCGCTCACAGACTATGCCTGTTCGGCACAGCAGTACATTTTACAGCAGCCCCTTCTCGCAAACAGGGTTGTCAGCTTCACTTTGCACACTGGTACAGCCCAACCAGAGCACCCATGGCTAACTTCATGGCGGCCCCCTCCGGCATAAACGTTTGTTGACATGAATCTGTATACAGGTAACGAGCCGACTAGTCCTCACTCCCTCCAGTGCTCTTCTCTTCCTCACAGGGCACACTGGTGTTAGGAAGAAGTTAAGCACTGGTGCTCCTTGCTCCAGGGCAGGTGGTCTTGGAATTCCCTGAGTGATGTCCCCTTACCCAGCTGGATGACTGGCAGGCCTTAACCCCTAATCCTGGTCACAGGCATAAGCCTTGCAGAGCATTTCCTCCTCGCACACCCAAACTGGCTGCTTGCCAGTTGACAATTTTGGCATCTTTGAGCTACCCTTGCTGTAGTCCATTTCCCAACATCAAATGCAATTTAGGGTCTGAGTCTTTGAAGTTCATATTGGGGCAATATTTCCTTTTGAAGTGCCCATTCCCCTGCCTGGGGCCCTTCCTCTAGAGAGCTGTCTGTCACAGAAGCAGTGATTACAAATCTGATAGTCTCCCAACACAAGCCATAGGAGTGACTAGTGGTTCACACCTGGATGTCAACTACAGTGAAATGATTCTCTTGTCAGCTTCATTTCCTTTCACAGAGGTGCCAAGGCTCCTCTCCTCTGGCCACTCTCAGAATCAAATACCACCAGTTGACGTGTACTGAAGAACCTGGCTGTTCTTCCTCCAGTGTGTGTGTGTCCCACCCAGCCTGCAAGAATGCAACAATCCACAAATGTGTCTGGGGGGATTCATCATGCTCCTCCAGCCAGCCCTGGGTTTCCCAAAATAGAACCCAGTCTGCCATGTATTTTACCATACACAGGCACACGTAAATACAGCACACACAAGCAATCACATGTGCACCCCACACCATTGCATACTAACTTGATGTAGGCCAGGGGGGACTTAAGCACATTGCATCTGAACTATACAGGAGTGACAGGTGACACAGGTAAAAAGGCCTGTTCACTTCTACTGACCACTAGACGGTATGCTGCCACCACTGCGCTCGTGCTACTTAACTCCTGGCAAAGGCAGTAGCTTGGCACCACTGTCAGGGTGGCATTTTGGGCATCTTTACTAGCCAACAAGACCACAATGTCTGTGACAGGCCCATGCCATGATGCACTCACATGATCCATTGTTCACCCATAATAACAAAAATCAGCACTAGGGATCCAGACATTGTTGCAACTGGGGCTCTCAAGGCAGGGGTGCACATATATCAGCATACAAGGGGCTTTGCTGTCCCAACACTCTCATTCCTGTTTTTTAGCTACTGTGAGCTTATCAGGTTCAAAGATCTGATGGCGTCACATGTTTTAATGTCAACAGGTTCAATGGTCATGTGACGCTACTTCCTGTGGTGTTGTCATGGGTTCAAAGTGCAGGTGGTGTCTCTTTCTCTAACCCTAGCATTTTGGTGAATTGATGCAAAAGTCGACTCCATATAGACTTCAATCTTTGTTGGCTTAGGCAGAATTTGTAAAGTTTTCTCCAACTGTGTAACTAAAGATCGGGTGAAAGGACCCCAAAAGCAGTACGGTAAATTGTCATTCCTGTAAGCAAAAATATGTAGATCACATTAATGGCAGAATTATTGATGGTGGTTTTATGCTGCTCAGAAATCCGAAAATAGTCAACTCTTTTGAGTGTTGGAAAATAGAATTGATATATGTGTTTTCATACATGCGAATACATTTTCAGATTACCAGAAGCAAAGAAGCAATAATAATTCCATGTGTAAAGTATGAAATATTTGACATACACCAGAAAACTTACACAGATAAAAACACGTGATAACAGCATTGAGCTGAACATGCTTTTATAATGCATATAATGGCCTTCAACACGCAAACCACCCAAGAGGAAACTTGCAAGGGTAAATATTGTAGCCCAGGGCGCAAAGAGAATAAGCCCCTATCAAGGTAAATCAAATACAGTGGGCTAGACTGTACTAAAAACATAAGGCGCTGGAGGTAGGAGTCTACGTTTGAAGAAGAATGAACGGATGACTTGTGTTGAACAATGAGAGACCCCTATTGGTGAACTGAAGTGGTTCATGATTATGAGACCACGAGAAAAACTCTGCATTGCTCGTTCGTTGCATTCTGCAACTAGAGACCAACCGTTAAAATCTAACTAGAAACTCATTCTGAAAGAGTTATGGATCTGTGGTACGCCTTCAGACTTGGTAGTATAACTAGCGATATTGTTTAAAGAAATCTCATAGCGATTTTGAAAAGTGCCTTTTGGGGGGCTTGCAATTTAAATACAGGGACTTCTGTTGATTTATCTCTCCCTGAGGGGGTTCGCATTTCAATTACCAGAATTCCTGTGCCAGGCGACCTCGCAGATCTGTGCCATGCTTCGGTACTCTCCGCAGCGGTTTTAAATATTCAACATCAAATCTAATGTCTCCGTTTTTGAAATGACAGGACATCTGCAGACAGAGAATTTTGTTTCAGACTAATGTCGACTTGAATTGTTATTCTCAAATGTTGCCTGCGCCCTCAGGTTTCAGGTTAAATATCACGGGGCTCATTTATGAGCATTTGCGTCACTTTTGCACCACTGGTGCGTCACTTTTTGTGACGCACCAGCAGTGTAAAAAATTCACCTTGTTGAGCCACATTTACAAAGTGACGCATCTAGGTAGAGGTGTCACTTTGTAAACCCCTGCACTACATTATACCTGCGCCAGGTATAATGTATGCAGGGGGGTGTTCCCACCAAAGAAAGGGTCATAGAAGTGACGCAGTGAAATCTACCAGATTTCACTGCGCCACTTTTGAGACTCAAATGCGTCAAAATCTTACGCCTGCCTCACAGCAGGAGTAAGACTGAAGCAGGCCCTTTCACATGGGGCTTGCCCCATGTGAAAGGACACATTGCTGGGGTTGCGTCACTTTTGTGACACACTCCAGCAATGCGTCACTTTTGCGCCATACAGATACGTCAGAAATACTGACGTATCTGTAACTCCTTGCGACATGATGCGTCATACAGTAAATATGACGCATCAGGTATGTCGCAAGGAGTGCGCACTGAGAAGTGACGCATCGCTGCTTTCATGCAGCGATGCGTCATTTCTCATAAATGAGGCCCCACGTTTACTGTAAGCAGATGAACACTTGAGGCTTGTCGTTAGCGTCACTAATTAATAAAGTACTTTTGACGTGGCCTTGTGATAGACGGCCTAATTTATGATTATGAACAAGCATTGATAAATCCAATAGGTCGCGCCTATGTGAGAGCTATTGGCTTTGCAAATGTTTTTTAGCCATGTTGTAGCGCAGTGTGGCTGCTGTTGAGCACGGTTAAACGTTATTAAAAAAATGTTTTCAAAGTTATTAAAAAGCTCTATGGCATGGGAAGGTGAAAAAAAGCGACATGACACGGCCAGCGCTGGGCGTTTGATAGAGCTTTTTTTATGGCTGTTCCGGGGGAAAGACAGACAACGGGTGGGTGGGTAAATGGGAGAGGAAATACAACACAGACAATGGGTGGGTCAGTGTGAGGGGGGAAAAGGTAACTTGAGGGTAAGAAGAAATTAAAAAAAGAAGCAACACAACCGGAAGTAGAAAAAATTAAAATAGTACTTCAATCACAGATCCAGAAATAGCATTTTGTAAACATCGAAAGTGCTTTTCTGTGTTAAATACGTCTGTGGCTACAGTGTTGGGGCACTTGACAATATAAAATAATTGACACCACCTCAAGGATTTTTGTTTTCATAAGTGGGAGTTTAAGTAGAAAACAAAGCAATATGGTAATAGTCATGTTTTTGGAAAAATGAAGAAAGTGTTATCTGGCATAGAAACAGCCCATGAGTCCAAAATAAAAATGGATAACAAAACAGCCACACTGAGAAAATGCTATGAATACAATACAATACGTGAACATGCATTTCCCCTGCACATTGCAGAGGGAGAATCAACACCTCCTGCAGAGCAACCCCAAAAACTCAGCACTGATGATGAAGAAGACCTCCCTAACATCTACACCGATGCACTCAACAGCTCAGGAACAGCTCCGGCACCCCACCTCCAGGAGCAGGGAGGCCCAGCTCCATCCATGAGACCCCACTCCCTACAGAGACCACACAGGAAGAAGCCCCCACCACCATGGCTGTCTCCCAGGACTCCCATGACCAACACATGACCTTCCAAGGCTGTGTTTTAGGGTGCCAGGAGGAGATGTCTGACCAGCTGCGGGTGGGGTTCAACCTCATGGCAACCAAACTAGATGCCATACGTGGGTGTCTAAGTCCCATAAAGGACCACTCACAGTCCCTAGCGGACACCCACTGTCCACTCCTTGCTCTACAAAATCCATGGCTGACTTTGCTGGAGTCATGACTCTGAGACAAGAACTACTGTCAAGTCAGAATGGCCCCAGCGATGTCATCCGTTAGTTGGGACACATAAGAAGAATGATGGAGAGCTTGGAGCAGATGCAGGAGGAAAGAATATTTGCCATGGCTACACACCAGGGAGATGTAGCTGTGATCTTTCTTGCCCTGCAGATCATCGTCATGGCATTGCCACCACAAGGCCTGGCGCGGATGGATGCTGGTGCTACCACTACCACTACATCCACATCTCCTCCCCCTGAAGTGTCAGTGCCACACAGTGCGGCAGATTTTCCACCTCCGTCCCTTGATGTGTCACTGACACACAGTGATGCAGACAAAACACCACCAACCCGCATGTGAGGCACCTGACACATCAGAGGAAGAAGATGATGATGAATCTGGCTTTGGGACTAGAATGAAGTGGTAGCATTCATCTCCGCCATATGGCCGGGTTCAGCTTGGTTCTGCTCTCTGCATCATGCCCTGGAATCACACCTCTCACTGTACCCCTATACACTGATCGACACTCACCTTGGACCTTGACATGAACTGCCATGTTTGGTTTGGTTACCAATGACACAGCAATCACACTGCAGAATGTAGTCTTCCACTCCCTATGAACTTATCAATCCTGAAAGGACTATGGCTGGCCTTCCACAGGCCAACAATGTAAAGTAAGGTTTGCATGGCCCTGTACTGGTCCAGCTTCAACACTCAACGGAATGTTAGTAAAACATTCCAATTCACACAGATGTGTCATGGCCATGATCAATCAAGAATGAAAGTATGGATGAATGTAGGGACAGTGATTCCACAAAAAGGTACTCCCTGGGTAATGCTATCAATGATCATGTATGGCCGTGACCCAGCTAGGCATTGAGACACACATTGTTATTCAAATCAACACTCATCACGGTTGAATACAAGTGAAGGTGCGTGGACTTTATTAGCATGTGCAGGTCAGTACGGGCAAGATAAGTGACACAACATGCAGACCAATGCAGCAGTATGTCAGAATGATGAACGGTGCCAAGCGCCGCTGTCCACTCCAGGGGAGTGCCTCACCTTTCACAGGTGTGTGCTAAGCCGCGTTGTTGTCCACTCATGTATTCGGAGTCCAGGTGAATGCAGCCATGTGCACTGTTGTCCTGGGATATGTGACCAGATCTCCAAGAGTCAACAAGGTGCTGGGACATGTGCAATGTGTTCCAATCTATTGTGGCTGCAGGTATGTAGTTACTCATCCATGAAAGCGTTTGCAGCTTCGTAGGCTAACATTTCCAGCATGAGGCTGTTGTCGACTTCATCAAACAGGAGGGTGAGGCGATCCATTAGCAGGTCCGGACAGATGTGCTACGTCCACCCCCTTATACCAATTTGCACTACAGCCCAATAGCGGAGCGGTTCAAAGTGGTCACTGTTTCCTAGGTACAGCTGCCAGCATGTATGCCAAGTATCAAGGCATCCCATTGGGTATCACAGTGACACTTCTGGTCGTGGGTCAACAGGGGGGGAACACACATGTCAAAATCCAGTTCAGCTACCTTCCTGTTGGATAGGCAGACATCCATGGACCACTCGAATATACACGATCGACAATGCAACACAGGCTGAACACAGGTGACATTGGCAATGCAGAAGCTAAGCCGGTAACTGATCTGCAGCACTGCCACTGGCAGTGCCCCCAATAAATGCAGCATTCGTACACAATACAGTTCCACATGACAGGGGTTGTGTATGGGATGTTCGGCCATTGCGTTAGTGGCTCTTGTTGAAGCAGCACTATTCTGACCTATGCCAGTTCTGTGGATAAAATGCCACATCTCGGATCAATGAGTTGTTTTAGTGTGCACCGGTTGTACGCTTGGGATGTTGTGGGAGTAAGTGTGAAGACCATTCTATGTAAGATAACTTTGAGCAAGGACTCCTGTGTTTGGGGTGTGTATACCTTGGTCTCTCGTCGGCCTGTACGTAGTGTGGGAGTCGGCATCAGGTGCTATAGTATCTGTCAGGGGTTGTCGGGCACATGCAATTCCGAGGTTGGAGGTGCAGATGTGCTTCTGCCTGATAGTTCAGACAAAGGAGCTTTCATCCCTAGTGTAAGTTTTTAATCTGATTGCATTCATGAAATGTGCAGTGGCTTGTTGGGGGTGGGGTGGGATGAGTGAGACTTTGGGATTCATTTATGACATGTCTTGCATGTGGCATATGAGAGGCATCACTGTGTGTTACATTGCCTCACAGTTGCTCCTCCCTCTCCCGAGCCTATTTACTTATGTGCACTGCGCGATTGCATCACTTGCACTCCTATGGCACAGTATTGTCATGCCTGTCTGCGCATGTCCACAACGACACTGTGATGTTGGCCGTTGAAGGTGGTGGGTCACGTGAGTGTAGGCCTATGGTAAGGATAGGACGGACACAGATGTAGAGTACATGTCTGGCTGAACTGGTGCTGGTAATGTGGCTAGGCATTTGGCTCATGCTGCGGCAATACAGATACACACAACACTTGGCATGTATGACCCTGGACCCAGAGCGGTCTTGCGCTCCTTCATTTCTCCATTCGTGCAAGCCCGCCCTCTGGGTGCGTGCTACATTGCAACAATGTCGCTTACAGAGGGGTAGGACTTAGCTCCATGTCCAAGCTCCTACCCACTACCTGAGGTCACATGCTTGCGTCCGCTGTCCACAGCACAATGTAATGTGGTAGGGCCCGGGCCATCATTCATACATGATGACCACATGGACACCCTTGGATAGGTTGGGGAACTGGCTACGTGCATGTGCACCCAGACCCTTTTTATTACCAGGATCACATATCCAGTGACACCTGTGCTGGCTAGGTGCAGGGTGAGTGTGAGCCAGCCCTCAGGGAGTGGTTGGTGCTGGAAACAATTTCAACAGTGATCACTATTAAAGTGGAAACAGAAAATACCAGACTAACACAAACAACTGTGACGCATCATGGAGGTAGCCGGAGCAAGTACAGCGGTCACCCAAAATTCAATCAGAAGGGGCCATGACTTGTGGTGCACTGAGGTAGGGGCACCAGAGCTGAGTGTGCTCATGTGAAGACATTGTCAATGATTTTTTCCCTTCGGGATATTCCTGCTGCAGTTGCAGTGGGGTGTGTTACACCTGCCTCATCTTCATCCTCATTGTCCCAGGTCTTCCACACTGCCTGAGGTGACATTGTTGCATCCGCAGTCCACGGCACGTAACTCAATCATAAAGGGTCCATGAGTTGTGGTGCATAGAGTTAGTGGCACTTGTGGTGCTCAGCAGGTGCGCAGCCTGCTATGATGCGTCATCTGTGAAGGTCAGGAATGGATTTGATGTGTGTGAGCCCTGCTGACGTCAGTGTAGGCAGGAGGCAGAGGTCATCAGGGACCCACAGCCATGTGGCGTTGACTTGTGCTGCACAGAGCTAGTGGCATTTGAAGCGCTCAGGGGGTGTGAAGCCAGCGATGATGCGTCATCCAGACAGGCCGCACGGGGAGCAATGTCTTTTGCCTACTGAATTCTGGCTCAATAAGGCCACGTGTCGTTGACATGTGGTGCACAGAGTTAATGGCACCTGATGTGCTCAGAGGGTGCACTGGGAGCAATGTTTTTTGCCTACTGAATTCTGCCTGAATAAGGCCACGTGGCATTGACTTGTGCTGCACAGAGTTAGTGGCACCTGTGGTGCTCAGCGGGTGCGCAGCCTGCGATGATGCATGATCCGGGTGGGCCACACTGCTAGCAAGGTCTGTTGCCTTCTAGACTGTGTCATCTGCAATCGCGACTCAATCTAAATTGTGAGCCCTGCTGACCGCAGTCTAGGTCGAAGGCAGTAGTCAACACAGACATGACTCCACGGTGCTGTGCTGCTGGGTTTGCTGGGGCCCTGTGTCGTGGATGCCAGCGATCGGTTGAGGAGACCAGCGGTCATGACGGTGGCCTCGTGGCAGGGTGAGGGGCGCCCCCTGGCAGAAGCATTGACCATCCCGGAAGTGAACCACGCCCAGAGCCCCAGCCTATTCATTCACACTCCTTCGTTGGACTGGCATACGCCGGACCAGCACACTCCGCTTTCACTTACAGGGGGGGGGCTGCGTTTTTCCTGGGATATCCTTTAATAAATGCCCACTGTAATGCTGTTCTTATGAGTTCCTTCTTAATGTTTATAAGTGACTCCCAGTCACCTGAATGCAACATGACTGTATTCAGTGTATGAGAGGAGTGATGGGGCTCCTAAAATCTCTGCTACTGCAGCATAAAGAACAATTATTTTCCTCCCTCCTGCAGACTACAGGGGGTAATGAATCACTCACTGTAGAATTTATAAAAGGGTGACATATTTTTGGGGGGTTTCACCTTGACTCTCAATTAAGGTATTTTGTTGTTATTGCCCCACTAGAGTTCACTCAGCGCAATGGCTGCACCAAACATCAAATCACAATAACCATGGAGATTAACCAGCTGCGGCCCGTGGAGGGAGTTACGGTGGGGCAGGGAGGCGGGGAGGGGGAGGGTGCAAAAACCGGCATATGGATAATTGCAGGTAAGTAAACAATTTAATCAATAAAACGAATTTCGTAGTGCCCCTTGCATCGCAAAATGCGATGCAGTGCGCGATACGAAATTCGTTTTATAAATTAAATTGTTTACTTACCTGTAATCCAGCGCCCTTATAGAAAATATGTCATAGCAACGCTACCCAACTCCACAATACTCACAATTAATCATAAAACACTCATAAGTCCCATAAACTAACATGACATATTTTGAGCAACTGAATCATGTGACCTAATTAATAGTTCAAGTTCAAGTTCAGAAATTTGTATAGCGCACTACTCACCCAGAGGGTCTCAAGGCACTTGAGGGAGGGAGGTGAATTTACTTATCGAATATCCAGGTATTTAGTTGCTTTCTGAAAGAGAGGTGGTTCTGAGTGAGGCGGAGGTGGGTGGGGAGAGAATTGCAGGTTTTAGCAGCTAAGTAGGAGAAGGATCTTCCCCCCATGGTGGATCTGTGGATGCGCGGGATTGTGGCGAGGACTTGATTGGACGATCGTAGTTGGCGGGAGGGGGTGTAGAAGGATAGACGCGTGTTGAGGCATTCGGGTCCTAGGTCGTAGAGGGCTTTGTGTGCGTGGGTGAGGAGACGGAACGTTATTCTCTTGTTGACAGGGAGCCAATGGAGGTCTTTCAGGTGGTCGGAAATGTGAGCTTGCCGAGGGATGTCCAAAATGAGCCTGGCTGAGGCGTTTTGGATGCGTTGGAGTTTTTTCTGTAGTTTGGCTGTGGTTCCGGCGTAAAGGGTGTTGCCGTAATCCAATCGGCTTGTGACCAGTGCGTGGGTGACTGTCTTTCTTGTTTCGGTGGGGATCCAACAGAAGATTCTTTTGCGCATTCGTAGGATGTTGAAGCAAGATGATGAGACGGCGTTAACTTGTCTGGTCATCGAGAGGGAGGAGTCTAGGATGAAGCCCAGGTTACGTGCGTGGTCTGTAGGTATGGGTGCGGTTCCGAGGGCCGGTGGCCACCATGAGTTGTCCCAGGCAGAGGGGGATGGTTCTAAGATGAGGACTTCTGTTTTGTCCGAGTTTAGTTTTAGACGGCTGTTCTTCATCCATTCGGCTACTTCTTTCATTCCTTTGTGTAGGTTGGTTTTGGCGGTGTTTGGGTCTTTTGTGAGGGAGAGGATCAGCTGGGTGTCGTCTGCGTAGGAGATGATGTTGAGGTTGTGTTGGCACGCGATGGATGTGAGGGGACTCAAGTATACATTGAAGAGGGTGGGGCTGAGTGACGATCCTTGTGGTACGCCGCAGATGACTTCGGTGGCCTCTGATTTGAAAGGGGGGAGGCGGACTCTCTGGGTTCTTCCGGTGAGGAACGATATTATCCAGTCCAATGCCTTTCCTTGTACTCCGATGTTGCTGAGGCGTTGTATGAGGGTGCTATGACAGACTGTGTCGAAGGCTGCGGAGAGGTCAAGTAAGATGAGAGCAACTGTTTCTCCGTTGTCCAGTAGTGTTCGGATGTCATCTGTTGCTGCGATGAGGGCGGTTTCGGTGCTGTGTTTGGCTCGGAAGTCTGATTGAGAGGAGTCGAGGGATTTGTTGGATTCTAGGAAGGCGGCGAGCTGACTGTTGACGGCGTTCTCGATGACTTTGGCGGGGAATGGGAGGAGCGAGATGGGGCGGTAGTTCTTAAGTTCGGTTGGGTCAACCGTGGGTTTCCTCAGGAGGGCGCTGAGTTCGGCATGTTTCCAGGTTTCTGGGAAGGTGGTGGAGTTGAGGGAGCAGTTGATTACGTCTCGGAGATGGGGTGCGATGATGGAGTCTGCTTTGTTGAAGATGTGGTGGGGACAAGGGTCGGTTGGCGATCCTGAGTGGATGGAATTCATCAGGCGGATGGTGTCTTCAGTGGTGATTGGGTTCCAGGCGCAAAGGTTGTTAGAGGGGGGTTTTGGTTCGGAGGTGGGTGGAGTGGGCCGGTCTTCGGACTGGTTTTGAAAGCTGTTGTGCATTTCGGCGATTTTGTTGTGGAAGAATGATGATAGAGAGTCGCAGAGGTCTTGGGAGGGGGTGATGTCGTTAGTGCCTGCGGAGGGGTTAGTGAATTCTTTGACGATGTTGAATAGTTCCTTGCTGTTTTGGGCATTGTTGTCAAGTCGATCCTTAAATGCTGATTTCTTGGTGGATCGGATGAGTTGGTGGTGTTTGCGGGTGGCGTTTTTGAAGAAGGCTAGGTTGTCAGTGGTAGGGTTTTTTCTCAAGGTTTTCTCGAGAGTCCGACAGAGCTTCTTGGATTTCTTACGGTCATCGTTGAACCAGGGGGCTTTTTTGTTCCCTTGCTTGATTAGATGGTTTTTCAAGGGTGCTAGTTCGTCTGCGCTGTGGGTGATCCATTGTGTGAGGTTGGTGGCTGCTTGGTTTGGGTCCGATGAATTGGCAGGAGTGTTTTGTTGAAGCGACGAGAAGAGCTGGTCGGTGGTGATTTTGTTCCAGTTTTTTCGGGGAATAGGTTGTGGGGGGTTATGGGACGTGGCTTTTTTGTAGTGGAAGGGAACGCAGCTGTGGTCCGTCCAGTGGAGAGCTGTGGTGTGATCGAAGGAGATGTGCTTGCTGGAGGTGAAGATAGGGTCGAGCGTGTGTCCAGCGGAGTGGGTGGGGGTGTCAACGAGTTGTTTGAGTCCGAGATTGGCCATGTTGTCCAGAAGGGTGGTGGTGTTGTTGTCGTTTTTCTTGTCCAGGTGGAAGTTAAGGTCTCCCAGTAGAATGTAGTTCTCGGATGGGATGGCATGTGGGCTGATGAAGTCAGCGATGTCTTCACTGAATTGTGAGCGGGGTCCTGGGGGTGTGTAGATAAGGGTACCTCTGAGTGTGGTTTTGGGGTCGGTGTGAATCTGGTAGTGAAGGTGTTCGCGGTAGCGAGGTTATCGTCGGAGCTGGTCGTGATGCGGATGGTGTTCTTATGGACGATGGCAATGCCTCCTCCTGTTTGGTTGATGCGGTCCTTTCGGATGATCTTGTAGGTGTCCGGGATGGCTATGGCGATGTCGGGGGCTGATGAGGCGTTCATCCATGTTTCTGTAAGGAAGGCGACGTCCGGCGATGTAGTGTCGAGTAGGTTCCAGAGTTCGATGGAGTGTCTGTGGACTGAGCGGGTGTTGAGCAGTAAGCACTTTAGGTGGTTAGTGTCGGAGCTCTGTTTGGAGTTTGTGGATTTGGTGTGGGTCCTGATGCAGTCGAACTTGCAGGAGTGGCAGGTGAAGGGTCCATGGGTGTGTCCTGGAGCGGCTTGGTAGCAGTTAGGGAGTGAGCCGGGGTTAAGTGCTGAGAGGGTTGCGGCGTCGTATGCTAAGCGGGTGGAATGGGGTTTGCGTGGACCAGGGGGGCTGGCGCTGGGTGCGGTCCAGGCGCGGATGGGCTTACCTTTGGCGCACCTTCGGCACGCATAGGGCGCGACCGCTGCGCTTGAACACTGCGCGCGTAGGCATCTGTCATATGTGGATAGTGGAAGGGGAGGGGCGAGGGAGGATCAGCTGGGAGGCGGGAGCAGGGGTGGAGATCAGGGCAGGGAGGCACAACACAACAACAAAAAACAAAATGGCAGCAAGCCAATATCGCAACAGGATTGGGGCACAATTGTAAATAGCGCGATGCAAATGGCAGTGGCGCCGGCACAATCAGGCACAAATAAGTCTGCAGGCAGCCCAGCACAAGTTCAAATATCGTACAAGCGCACCTTGGCAATCAAGCGCTACGATCTAATTTACATCAGCAATTTAATAAATAATAATAAACAGGCGGGGCAATCTAGCGCTACGAACTCTAATAAATAATTATGCAGGCTAAAGCAGTTGTGGGTGCAAGGCGAGATAGGCACTCAGCAGTCTGGCGGTAAGCGCTACGATACCAGGCGAGGCAGGGAGCAGCGTGTGGAGCGACCTCTTCTGCTGGGAGCAGGACGGTCAAAACCTATTCACAAATTATATACCCATTTATATACAACTGCAGTATAATGATTTCACCATGGTTTTTGTAAAGCTTTGTATTTAATTAAGTCACTTAGGCAAATGGATCTGCTGATGGTAATGACTATGAAATAACAAGTCCAGCTTGTCTATTCAAAAATCTTATTTATTAACTATTTATTCAAGGAAAATGCATTTTATTAGATGAATAGCAAATCAGACTGACAGTTCCCAGCAAAATCAAATAGCATGTTAAATGAAGAATAAACAGTTTTTCATCACCTAAGCCCTATTTCCCTATCCATAACTCATTTCACCTAAAGGAATAAAAGCTAAAGTCATTTGGCCCTATTAATCCTTACGTGCTCCAAAGAGTCCGACAGCACGTCACGCCTAACAGGAATCAGGAGAAGATGAGCAGCAAGAGTAGCAGGAGCCCCCTCCCTCCCATGGGGACAGATTTTATACCTTTTCTGACTAACTAAAGTATCTTTATCATACGTTTTTCTGAAAATCCAAACTTCTCATTGGCTGAGCCATGTCAGACTAATATTAGGTCACATTTTTCTGACCAAGTCCGGGGCTTCATCATAGCCCTTATTGTTCTTAGTTTCACCATCCTTTTTCCTTCCTCAAAAAGATACTTTCCCGGGGAGAAACTTTTTACTCCCTAATCTTGGCAGGCAATACAGTATCCTGTCCTTGGCCATGACTCCAAGAACACATCCGACTCGACCATAATTATTTCTGTAGAAAACGTTGTCAGCTCAGCAAAATGCTCTGCATATGAGTGAAGGCTTCACTCTGGTCAAGTCTTGAAATCTGCAGCACTGCCAGCCATCTTGTTTAGGCCCATTCGTAAAACTAATGTATAAACAAACACAAAACATCAATTAATGAAAGAAATAGAATTCGTTCTGTTACCCACCCACCTTTGCTAATTATTAACCCATTAATCTATGTTACCTAGCCAAAGCAAATAAAACAATAAACAGAATTGTGCAGCATAAAGACAAAAAGACAAAACATGAGCACACGCAAATAAGCACATGCCATTAATAAATCAGCCGCATTTAATTCTGACAAAACAATAGACAAGATTAGTTTATTATTCTTCACAAACAAGCATTTGTAACATAAAGCACATAAATAATCACATATATTAGTACCCACGTGTAATGTTTTGCAAGTTAATCTAGGTTGGTTAATAATATTCACTCAATTCACATTAGTATAATTATTTTGTTATGGTAGTTTAACTTTGCGAGTCAAAAACAAATGTATTTTAAAATCTCGCTTCATCACCCGCAATTATCCATATACCGTTTTTTAGCACCCTCCACCCTGCCCCTCCCCTCCCCGCCTCCCTGCCCCACCGTAACTCCCTCCACGGTCCGCGGCTGAGATTCTCTATGGTAGGGAATCAGAGGCTATGGAGCCTCAAGGTTGAGCGGCCTGCAGACAGAACCTGTTACACACAAAAAAGCCACAGAGTGATTTTTTAATGAATTATTCCAATCTGTCACATTATGCAATGTATTCATATCATGCCAACCTTCTCCTAGATATACACAAAAATGTGATGGGATGTCCTCACACAACACCAAGTGTCATGCTTCATCACAGGACCCCCAACCCTCAAAACCTGGTTTGATGAAGAGCAGGCCTACGCCCTGAAATTAGGGAGATACCTATTACTAAATGTGGATCCCTGAAAAAATATATACATTTTAAAACAGATGTGGCAATTCAGTCTTTTATACTCTATGGGGTGCTACTTGGTATTGAAAACTAAACATGGGGAAGCGAGGAGCTAGTACCTCAGCCCTACTAAAACATCAACATGTTTCTGCCAAACAAACTTACTTGAAACACGAGAGAGCGAGAAGGAAAATGGCTGACCCACCTACTGTAAAACATTAGGGAAAAAATAAATATGTGGTTTCCACAAACGAAAAATAAAACATCAGCAAGACTACCTCATCAAGTGGATAAATTGATAGATATAATTTGGGCTAACTCTCCACTCTTGTGTAAAATCCAACAACCAACTGAAAGGATAAGTGCGCAAAAAAACACATGCAGCTTTTGTCATCATCATGTGTAGGTTATTGATAAAGTTTGGTGTAATGTTTGGTCTCAAATAATGGTGTGATGTTGTAAACAGAGTCAAACTGGATGCTGTGCCATATGTTTACATTGTGTCTTTAAGATTTGTTTGAATGAAACAGCTTCTGTACCATTATTATTGCATCTTTGTTTCTTGTGATATCCCGTATTTGTACTCCAGCTATATCTCGTCTTTTGGTGTCATATTTTACTATGTCAACTGGTCAATTCAGTGTGTAATATTCTGTCTCCTACCCGGCGATCCCTGTGATTTGCAAAGTATAGGCTCATCGTAAACCAGAAAAATAGGTCAATTTTTACAAGAAAACTAGTATTTTTGTTCTAGTTTTGAACTTTTTTGGCCTTTCTTTGGACTTAGGCATTTATGGCACCTGCATACACAACAATGCTTGAACAAATGATGTGCGATTTGGGTCTGCTTCGTAACAGAAACAAAGTATGTTTTGTTTTTACAATCTGACTTTCAATCCCTGTCTACTCTACAAATGCTACAGTCGTGGACAGTTCATTTTGCTTGAGGGAAACTGTAGATCAATTTGAAGCAACAAATTAAAATCGTTGCGCTCTCTATGAAAGTGAGGCATAAAACGATGTAACTAATATGACTGCAATAAGGGTGCCTAGATAAAGATGAAATCACACAATGATGTAAATTTGGCAGCTCTAACAGGAGGTTAAAAAATAGGTTCACAGTAACATTTCAATATGAAAATATGTCAAATATAGTGGCACAGAGAAACTCTTTACACGATCAATACATAAATGTACTTGACTGTGTTATTACCAACTTCAAATTAAGGGTTACTGGGATATCCCATACTTAATTCTTTATAACATTTATACATAGCACCAGCAATTATGGCCCAAATAACACTATAAGATGTCTCATTTAGGTATATAATATGTTATATTACATTCCAGTAGTGGTTAACTTCTCTCGATGGAGCAGAAGTGACGGAATCCGCCTTCATTTCATATTCTGGACTTCAGTGCAAGTTAATAACCATTTTTTCCTTAATTTGCAAGTTCTGATCCGCATATCTGCGCCTGCTCTTACGCTACTTTTTGCTTTGTCCACTGTTCATGTTTTGTTGTGTGGGTAAATATTTAAATCGCTTTGAAGTTACTTTTGATTGGACAGCAAGTGGAAACCACAGTTCAGTGAAAAATTTGCTATTTCAGTGCAAATCTAGATCATCCCCATGAGAGGAGAGCTACTCATTGATGACTAGAAACATGCGAGTTTATTTGATTGCGCAAGTATAATCTTGCGTACTTCGTGATTATTAGATCCGTGTATTTCACATGTTCTCCTGTTTTTCTAACACTTACACCACTGTCTAAGGGGAAAAGTGCAACGGAATGCAGGGGCACAACTAGACCCGAGGCTGATTTGCATATGGCCATGTCTGAACTGGGGTGGCGTGGAGTGCAAAAAAACGATGGATTTAGGCCCAGATCTATGTACTGGGGTGAATGTACATTTACATTTACATGTATGACATTGTTCTGCATTCTGTCCATCAACTGTTGTTTTGCATTTGTCACTCCGAGTGGGATGGATATGTTCAGACGTGAGTCCCATGCTCTCCACACCACTGGAGTCAAGCTATCCTGGCTGAAGTTGGCTGATAGCCAGAAACCGGTCCTAGGATGCTTGATTCCGGTCCAGGAAAGACATGGCTTGGCAGTTCGGGCTGGACTGTTCCCATGAGGCACAGGATCAAGGCTGATTTGCATATGGCCATGTCTGACCTGGGGTGGTGTGGACTGCAAAAAATGATGGATTTAGGCCCAGATCTCTGGTCTGGGGTGAATGTATGACATTATTCTGCATTCTGTCCATCAACTGTTGTTTTGCACAACTAGACCCGAACTTTGGAGGGGCTAGTACTAAAAAGTGGTGGTGGGCTCAATTTCGCACACTGGGAACCGGACACGTTTGGAAGGCCAATACGGCCGGGTTTATTGTGCTAATGCATGGAATAGGCATATGTGCATGCCTGTTCATTCATGCTTTAGCACATTAAATCAAGATCTTTTATCTTTGCCAATGCATTCCCCTGAGACACTGAGCCCTGATGGAGCTCAGAGTGTGTTCACTAGACCTGCGAGCAGCAGATTTCTGCAAGATGGTTGGTACATAGAGAGCCCTATGCATGTCTGAGGAAATAGAGCAGCAAGGATGCCATGGACCCAGGTGCAATCAGGAGAAATGGCCACTTAGAATGACTGTGTGGTAGTAAACACAGCAATTATCAGGGATCAACGGGTACTTCAGTCTTCTGGGGTCTGGTGCCACTGCTCCTGCTGCACCAATGGTAGCTATGCCCGATGTCTGATGCAGAGAAAGTAAAAGTGTCTTATCTGATTAAAAGTAGCATGAACTGCATAATGAAAAAAACGCTTTCAAGAAACAAGAAGATGTGTGTGGGAGGAATCTCGGAATGTGCCTAAGAAAGTGCTCCCTCATACATTGAGTGGTAGACTTGAGGTGTGAAGAATAAACCGGAATAAAGAAAATTGTGGGGAGCTTCTAACTGGCTGTCACTAAATGAGGAGGGCTCACCAACAGTTCAAAAGGGAGGAGTACCCTCAGAGAATATTAAACTGGATACTTGTTCACAATGTAAAAGCATGCACGTGTTGGCATTTCTATGGCATGGACCTAGCCTAAGGACAAGAGAGCATTGCGCATTATGGGAGGTGGTGGACAATGATGAAAGATTGTATTAATAAAGTAGCAGCTTAAATCTTTTTGTTACTCACACATACAGTAGTATCTCACACATTGAAATTTTAGGCAAATTTTGATTAAGGGCCTGGTTTAGATTTTGGTGGTTGGGTTACTACGTCACAACATTGACAAATATGCCATCTGTCGAAATATAAATCCCATTATAGCATATGGGAATAATATTTCAGCTGATGGGATGTTCTTCAGTGTTTTGACAGAATAACAATTCCCCATAGATCTAAATCGTGATTTCCCACAACTGACAATTTTCAGTCAATGCCAAGCTGGACTCAAACCAAGGTCTTCAGATCGACAGCTTAGCAACTGGACCACACCTCCTTCTTTAGATGATGTGTTAGAATCTTCAAAAAAAGCTTCAAACATTTGATTCCACCACTCCTTTTGAACGTGCATGTTCTGCAGATTAGGCCGTATTCCTCATGTTGTCTAGTGAGTCGAGTGAAAGAAAATGATTTTGACATTTATGGGTTGTACATGGATACCACCTAAATGAGTTGTCTCTTGTTTAAGGTTGAGCTTTATCTAATTGCATCTCCACAATGGTTTAAAGTTCAGTACATACAGAGGATACTTAACATGTAACTGTGTAATCGGGTCCAATAATATAATTGAGGAGTTCTAGTGATATCTTTGGCCCTGTGGTTTGTAAATGTCACTGGAAGTCTGAGATGGCAATGACAAGGAAGGCATAATGTATTATTTTTTTGGGAAGCTGTTTTATTTAAAGTGCAGTTAACAATGGGCATCGACTGGAAATCAAATGTTGAGGTTTTGTTGCCCTGTCAAAAATAGATTCCTGATAAAACAATAGATGGTGGTGCGATCAGTGGATTTACAGAAATCTGCGACTGCAGCGTTTATAACATAATTATGGATTTACTGAATTTACCACAATTTCCAAAATATGCACAATTTACCAAAATTGTTTCTAGTTCAAACAGATACAAACATTACCAACAGACAATGTGCCAAATAACTTGGATTTTTTGCAGCATAATTTCGATAACATTGGTCTTCCAAGCTGCATATTGTTAGTAGCGTAGGCAATGTAAAACCTCTGCACAGGGGCTTTGGGACTACCATTAATTCGACAAAATGTGTATCTTAAACGTAACTGTGAAATATTTTTCATATTTCAAAGTTCCTTGTACTACATGGGTTTTATAACAATGCTTTTCGTGCAACACAAGTACCAAAACATGAAATACAGGCACTTTTCCTCAAAAATGTAATGACTTCTCAATTAACTTCAAATGGCTCTGTACTGCTGTGAGATGAGTGAGACAATATCGTAAATTACTCCTATACAGTCAGTTCCCATTTTGTTAGCTCTCAGTTAATTGTCTTATAATAAAACTACCCACTTACACCTAAGCCAAACCTTGGGGCATATTATCAAGCAGAGCGTTGAAAATGATCGCCGTTTTAGCGGCAGAAAACTGCCGCTAAAGCGGCGATAATGGGCTTTATAATATGGCCTTGTGAATTCCAATAACAACCCATGCTCTGGTGTGAACATGGGCTTCTATTGGAATTCTCCAAGGCATATTATCAAGCCCATTATCGCCGCTTTAACGGCAGTTTTTTGCTGCTAAAACGGCGATAATTTTAACGCCCTGCTTGATAATATGCCCCTATTTTCTTTCTTCCCAAATGAAAGAAGGTTGGGAAAAGATGAACGCTGCAACATAAATGTATCATGGGAATGTGTTTTAGGCTACATTAGGGAAGGAGCTGAAGCCATGTAAAAAATTATTTATTCTTGTTATGGTGAGCATTGGCAGCATAAGACACTTCTGCAGGATTAGACTGAGATTGCAAAGAGACCTGTGAGGAGACCCATTCATGTGGGGACGTGTGTGCATGACCAGAACTCTGCTGCACTCCTTTAGGCTCCAGTAGCTCCCTCAGGTGCACAACACCTGCACCTCAGCCAGTGCGGAGCTCATGTTCCTTCACCTGAACAGAGGCCTGTTGCTCTCTTGCAGGAAGATGGATGGTACAGCTAGCAGTATAAGGGAGTAAGTAGACCTTTTGTCCACTGAGGGGACCATGATTTGAGGACACTGTGATTGGAGCTCTTCTCTTTGTGGTAACAACAGACCATATATTAATGATCAGCGCACACACACTAACAGAGGATCCTGCAGGAATTCCCTCCTATTGCAAGCCTGGGAAGTGAATACATAAAACATCAAACTGCTTCAGTATGTGTAGGGTTTAGGTTTGATGTTCCAAGAGAAACTCAATTTTGAATTGGACTAGATCACCTTTTACAATTCTAAAACATAGCTGCAGAGAGGATCTGTCACATGTGCAACACCTTCACTCTAACCCGATGCTTAATTTGCATTAAACAAAAGTGTGCGGTGACCAAAATATTTCTTTGGAGATTGGTATCAGCACCTTCCACAGCCAGCCCCGGCACTGGCCAGTGACTCTGTGAAAGGCAGACTTCTGATGCGGCGAGCAAAAGAATGGGGGAAATGTGCTGTAAAGTTAACTTGAGTCAATGTAGTCACAACCATTGATTCCACATCCTCAAAAGGCTCAATGAAATCTTCAAATCATTCACATACAGCATGGTCACCCAGTCCTTCATCACCAGCAAGCTAGACTATAGCACTGCACCCCGTCGGAATCAGTGTCTAACTGCTAGAAGACCTCAGGCCATACAAAACCCAGTGGCCAGACACACACTCAGGCTTTTAGCTGCATTTGCATTATTCCACACCACAAAGACATCCACTGGCTCCCTATTCACTAACCCATGCTCTTAAAACTGTTCACACGCACGTACAAAGTCCTGCACAACCCCTACCCCACCAACCTCAATATCCACATTAACTTCAACACACCCACCAAACCTCTCTGCTCAGCCAGACTCCTGCTTGCACACATCCCCTGCATACACAGAACCAGAATCAGCCTTCTGGCTTTCTCCTACCTCGTGCCCAAAACCTGGAACGACCTGCCTCTACACATTACAGCTGCCTTCTCATGCTTGAGCTTCACAAGAAACTGAAAACTTGGCTGTGGCATCTCCATTTTCACTCATAGTCTCTGTTCTTATCCATCTCCGTCACACTCTCCTCTCATTTCTTTCTCATTTTTCTCTCCATATTCTCACACATGCTTAATTTTCTTTCACTACTGTCTAACGTGTCTCTCTCTCTCTCTCTTTAATCACTTCTTTGAACCCCTCCTCTCTCACTGTCATCCTCCCTTCCACCTTCTCCACCCCAATCCCTATCAGGCCATATGCAAGATTAACCCGGGTGAGAGGCATGAGATACTCCAGCAGAAAATAAGCAGGTCCTGGTTTCTCAGTCCCTATAGAACCTCGGGTCTTACATTTTAGGAATGATTGCTGAAAGTGCCTATGAACTGGCTCACTTTGGTCTATGTCTGCACAGGGGCTCAGCACTGTCTACAGTGGAGCTCAGCTGCATACTTGGAAGCACGCAGCTCTGTCTGCCTAGGGCTGCAGCAGTATGTATGCAGGAACCAGCTCAATGAAATAAATCACCTATGGAGTCATTGTCTCTGCTTGAGCTGTTCATGGGTTCAGCAGGACATATGCATGGACTTGGCTACATCTGGGCTGGAGCTCAGCTCTATCGGCAGAAGAGTGAGTTTAGCTCCAAAAGATGATGAAGCCTGTTTGTGTCAGAGCTCCACTGTCTCTGTATACGCAAGAACCTACTTCTCTCTGTGTAAGAACTCATTTCAATGAGAGTGAAAGTGAGAATCTGTGTTTGTGAGTATAGATAAATAAGTGAAAGTGAGTATGAGGGGGTGAGTGAAAGAGAATGAGTGAACGAGTGATTGATTAGAGGTTGTGATTGGGAGGGAAGTGAGTTGTGGGTGTAGCAGGTGCAGTTGCACCAGGGCCCAAAGTTAATGAGTGTGTGTATGTGTGTTAACAAATGAGAATGAGAAACAGTGAGTAGGAGTACATTTGTGTATGAGTAATAGTGAGTGGGAATAAATATGAATGAGAATCAGCAAGTGAGAGAATGTGAGTAGAATGAGTAAGGCCCAGATTATCAAAACGTTCACACAACAAAGAACGGCACCTTAAGTTGCTGCATTGCATGACAGGGCAAGGGCCAGAAAGTGCCTTACCTACAAAGATATGGTACTGTCCTGCCCTCTCCATATCGTTGGTGCACAATTAGGCCACCAAGGGCCACACAGACACCTTTGAACCATAGTGCAAAGATGTCTGTTTGAGTCTTAGCATATAATTTGTACTGGAAGGATGCCCTTGCAGCACAAAATGCTATACTTTTCTATCTTTAAAAACTTTCCTACTTCCGATGTGTGCTATACACTGTAGTACATGTGCAAAGTGGGAAAAATTATGAGAATAAAAGCATTTCTCCTTTTTAACACCTGGTTTCAAGTGACATCAATTTTTTGATGCAAAACCCTGTCTACTGTTGTTAGTAGATAGGGTTTTGTGTCACAAACGTTGGCTGATTGCATGGGAATGCCCTTGTACCACCCATAGAACACCCCCTTGAAACAGAATAAAGCAAAGCAGCACTTTACATTGCTTTTCATCACTTTTTGTCCATAGGTTTTGAGCTGGAAAATAAATTTAAAAAACACCTTTGTGCAGGTTAAAGTTCCTTTTGAGACGTAGACCCAGCACAAAATGTTTGTTAATCTGGGCCTAAATGTGCGAGGGAGTGAGTATGAGTGAGGCAAATTTTTTTAAAAATGGGGTGAACTCATGGGGGTTATTACGGCCAACCACTTTCAAAGATCACCAGCAGTCACTGACACCAATATTAATTGACGAGATGTGGACTAACATCCTGAGCTGCCGACTTTGGAAATGAGGGGTTTGAATCCCAGTATAAGGTCAATATCCTATGATCCTGGGCATATCACTTAATCTCCCTCTGCCTAAAAAATAATAAATCTGATTTTGTGTTATGTCACCTGGAGGTCGTGTAAAGTGCGCTTATGCCTTTGAGCCCCCACCTATGAAAGATGCTACAGGCAGAAAAGTCTGGTCACTGCATTTAAAAGACAAAAAAATTATTTCTTTAACTTTTTAGCATTTATTTAGTTCCTATTACTCATTAGGACTATATAAAGTCAATTCAAAATCAAGACAATTTGCTATGTGTGCCTTGTTTGCTTAAAAGCACAGAAAGCTGGAAGAGATTGCCTGTGAGGTGCAGAAGCAGTCTCTTATACCTGCGTTAATGGACATGCATTGACTCTCTTTAAAACAATGGTGATCAGTAAAGAAAACTGGCTTGCACAATTTGAAACACCACTGTGAGGTCTTAGTCCTGGATGTGGTGGTTCAACTGTGACCCCCCACAGCCTCCTGTGAGGACACCTGATGGGACGTGTGATGTGTGATGTGTGAGCTGTGTTGTGGTAACTACTTCCTCCGTGCAATTTATGGAAAATAGTTGGATGGCTCGCTGATTTCTCACGTTGTGAAGGAATAGTTCTTGGAGTTGCTTACATTTGTAAAATATCAAAATCTGTATTTTGTAATAAAAAGCATTGCAAAAGCCTGGATTTTCATTCTGAAGCCCATCTTCACATCGTGGGCATACCACATAGGAGATAGATTTTGAGTTTGGCTAAGGGTAAACTCCACATGACGGATATCCTGTCCTCCATAATACACACGCATTACAACTAGAGGTGGGTGAGCCAACCAATTAACAAGGAGAGCTGAGCCAAGAGTCTGGCTTGGCTCTAGGAACCTGTGCATGAGATCAGTTCATAAAAATATTTGGTATATAAGTCATGCAACAAACATCATTTTAAAAATAATGAAGACACTTCAAAATTTTAAAAAGGGTTTTCTTTATCATGTGTTTCAGTACTTCAAATTATATCCCTGCTTTGAAAAGTATACATTAAAAGGGAAAGTTTATAAACTTTAACTTAAAAGCATTCGTATCCGCCAACCCCACCCTCCTGACAATGCCATTAGTTAATGAGGAGGCAAGTCAGCTGTCATGTGTAACCTATATATGTGGTCTAGATTTTTACTGCTTATGGAGCAGCATTTTAGATTAAAGAGAAAACAAGAGGTTTTTGTACAGCGCACCTCCTGAATGCACATATGTGGAGGCTCTCTCAAAATATGAAAATTAAGTAACAACAGTCTTGGTGAAATAAAATATTTGCAGAGAATCACACAATTTATCAAGTGGGGAAGCTGAGATTTCTTGTTTTACTCTGTGTAATTTTGTCACTAGATAGTTACCTGATTCTCTCTTGTCCCTTTTACATCAAATGCTTGTCATCAAAGTTTTGTCTTTATTTCTTGGCGCATGAAGTGGCACCTAAGGGGCAAGCGGCAGCCACATGAAAGCTTGACTTATTTTTGACTCAAAGGTTCATGTGCACCTAAGCTGAGACATAGCCAGGCATCTGGCTCGAGCCTAAAGCAAGCTTTCAGTGGCTTGCCCGACTCTAACTATAACCCATGCCACTTGCAAAATGAAAAACAGGATGTCATCACTTTTGTGATGGAGTGCCCTCTCTGCCAAACTGTAAATCAGACCCATAATTCTTGTGAGAGTAACATTTACCTTCCAAGGAAAACTATCATACTCATTCTCATGATATGGGACAACTTGAGACAACAGAACCCATTCACAAGCTCTTAGGCAGGCGGATTGTTCACAATTCATTCACAGTATTGTGTTAGATATCCCTGACATCTGGGGTAAACTATTGACAAGGTTGGCTTGAGATCTGAACATTCTGAGTTTGATGATAGTGTACAAGTTACCTTAGTGATAATACTAATGTGGGTATAGTACAATATACTCTATATATTAATATGCATTGTGTGTCATTGTTATGCAAGTCTGTTGAAACTCAGATTCACCCCTGAGCACAAGGGGCCTGATTCACAAAGGTAAACTTACACTTTCGTGTAAGTTTACTATTTTTTTGGTATCCACAAACTATGGGGGTCATTAGGATAAAGTCCGCCCGTCATCCTAGCGGGGTTTGGGACCGCCCACCATAAGGGCGAGGGTCCCGGGGGTGGCATTAGGATGTGCCCGCCAGTGTGGCGGGCACATCCTGCATTTCTAGCATTGTGGCGAGCGGTGCTCTCTGCACCGCCCGCCACAATGCTAGAAATGCTTTTCAGCATTTGCATAAACAAAGCGGCAGGCCCCGCGCGGTGCCTGCTGCTTTGTTCATGCAAATGCCCATGTGCAATTCCCACTCCTCCTTTACTCTGGGGGCCCGCAGGGGGCCCACAGAGTGAAGACCGCGTGCCTTTCCGTGGCGACATCGCCGCCATGGAAAGGCATCTACCAAAGCCCATGTTAATATGGCTGGCGGTGTCTAATAGACACCGCCACCATATTATTCATTTTCCGCCCCGGCCGCAAGGCGACCGGGGCGGAAAACAGGCGGGCGGTGTTTTCTCCCGCTGCGGTCCCCCCGCCATTGTAATATGGCGGGGGGAATTCAGGGAAGGATGTCTGGCGGATTGCCTTCGCCAGGCTGGCGGTGGCCCCCGCCAGCCTGGCGGAGGCAATCCGCCAGACATCCTAATGACCCCCTATGAGTTTAATTTTACTCAGAGGAATTTAACGAATGGTGAGACTCCACATTTAGGGCAGAGCATTCTGCACATAAAAATATAGAACATGCCTATCTTTTTATGTGCAGAGTCTTCATAGTTGTAAAATTACTTTTAGTAAAATTAAAGATGCAGTTTGTGAATTCCCCAAAAATAGTAAACTTACCCACAGTGTACGTTTACCTTTGTGAATCAGGCCGAACATGTTAAACTATTAAAATTGTAAGGTTTTACCACATTCTTGCAACCCACATTATTTCAGCAGTTTTGCATGAAACTGTTCAGTTACATTTTGTTATGTATAGCATGATATGCATAGGTACTTTGGAACATCAATCTGTTTGCTTTCATTTTCTTTTAGACATGAAGTAATGATTTTATAGTTACAACTGATAAAACACTTTAAAAGGGTCAGTTGTACAAAGCAATTTTCCGATAGCAAATGGCACAATTCATAGGAAGTGACAGTTTGTGACAGGTAAAATGCTTTTTCAAATGTACAAACTGCAAAATATGATTCGGTAAGGCATTTGCGATTCGGTATTTGGAAGGGTTGTGTTTAGATTGTCCCTTCCAAATACTGAATCATTATGGTATATATTACTGTTTTGCGACTGAATTCCGATCACAACACAGTCATCTTTTACCATCAGTTTAAAACTGGTGGTAACCCATTCGCAAAGGGAAGGGGTCCCCAAGGGACACCTTTCCTTTTTAGAATGTAAAATAAAATATTTTTTAAGAGCATGCCATGGTCCCACAGACCACTGCTTACTCTTAAAAAATTAACCTTCAAAGGTTCAATATTTTCTTTTTAAAGGTATCCTGTTCTCCCCTAAAGAAAACAGGCTGCATTTAAAAAAAAAGATTGCTTTAATAAAAAGCTATCACAGACATGGTGGTCTGCTGACCTCTGCAGTCCACCATCCCCTGGATGGCTGCGATTCCTAAAGGGGTGGAAACTGTGACCTACCACATTAATATTCAGTCAATTTGGGATCGACTAGGAATTGCATAAATTAAAATCAATTAGTTTCATACTTTAGACATACTGATTTCCTAATTGTAATTCAGACAAAATCGCAATTAGGAAATCTGTATTCCTAATGTTTGTAGATATGGCCCCAGATAACTTAGTAATATTGTACATAGTGTCTGCTTTTGTCATGCATTCACTAAAATGCTCGAGTTTGTGGTGGACTAAATTACTATCATAAAAGCAATTGGCCCCACCCAAACAGTTCCTGGATATATATATAGTTAACCCAGCCACATAGGACTACAGGTTGCATCTCTACTGTTTATAGATTCTGAAAAGCTCTGAAACATGCAAAGTTTATATTGTGGTTAAACTTGAAGTATGCTTTAAAAAAAACAATCAGCCAAGTGGCAGATTCAGCAGGGGCGTAACTTGGTCAGTAAGATTGGGGGGTGAGCTTTAGATTTTTCGACAATCAGGCTGGCATATAATGTTTAAACACATTATAGGACAAGCAGGGTGCATGAGAGGGGCCTAAGGAGTACTAAGAGAGAAAACAATATTTTGTGAAATATTGATTATTCAGAGGACTTTCAAAACAGAGAGGGCGAAAGTGTGTGTGCACTTTTGTCTGGGTGTATGTAAAAATCCCTTGGGAAATCCGACTGTGATCTCACAATAAATGACTGAAAGCACCTGTACCCAACTATTTATCTGAAAATACATATATGAGAGGGGGTGTAACACCCCAAACACCCCCCTGAAGCTATGCCCCTGAGATTCAAATCCACTTTCAGTGGCAATTTCTAGAAGAAAAGGTGAAGCATGAACAGAAGTGATATAGGTAATGTGAGTACAGAAATAAATCAACAATTTTACCTCTCATAACTTGTGCAAAATGATGCGTATTATAAAAGGTTTACTTGGGCGGGGGTGTCCATATGAAATTCTATGTGAGGTATTCCCTGGCATAGAAAATTCATGTAAGATATGGGCACATTGTATTTTGTAGGCATTTGAATGAAAAGTCCAGTTAAGGTATGCCCGCATATAAAAATCAAGTGAAAAATCCTCAAAAATAATGGACTATCATCTCTGATATTTTCTAATAGAACAAGTTTCCAGCATTAAAAAATATATGAGGTTCAGAAGCGTGAGAAAAAACAAAACTTATGTGAGTAGGCAAATATTTTGCCCAGGTATAGAGCAAAATACAGTGGCTCATGTGCAGAAAGCATCTCCCCTTAGGGTTGCACTTCTAAAATATGTCTTGACTTAACTCTGGGACGTCATTAAGTCTCATCACAGTGGGAGCAGTGTTTTGGACAAATGATACACATACCTGAAGTATACATAATAGTCAGGCTGGGTGCGCCTCATTAATATTTGTGCAGTTAAAACACGAGAACTGGTTCACATCCATTATTATTTTGTGACCGCTGTCAGTCAGTCAATAATACTTTAATATGATTTAGTTAAAAATCATACAAGAATGGAAAAGACACATAATACAAAATTATTTAAAATGCAGATTTGCAAAATACGAGAGATAAAAACACAGTGAGGTCATATCCTCAATCATCATCAACAGTTAGGATAAGATATATTAAATTGTGTAATTGGTGCAATTTGTAAAAGATACAAACAGTTCAATAAGGAATAATGAAGAAATAGTGCCAGTGCAGATGGAATATGTCCAGGCAGTTCATATCAAAGCCACTCAAGTTAATTCATTTTTTTAATTCAATTATTTGGCTGCCATTTTCCAAAACATAATGGCTCTGCAGGACAGTAGGATCGACAGGACTCCAAGGCATTGTATGACTACAGCTCTGCATGACCTTATTTCTTTTTTCCTAAAAAATCTCACAAAGGACAGTTTTTCGAGTTTCTAGGAGTGAGGGGCAAGTACAAAGGAGGTGTAGTAGTGTCTCTTCTCCTTGTCCGCAGAGGTGGCATTCTTTTGTGACCACTGAAAACATTTTATTCTCCTGCTACTGGTGTTGCAGCTGGCAATGCTACTACAGTTGTTAATCACGCAATGACCTACTGCGGCCATAATTATGCTGATTATTATCACAAACAGCATCTCTAGAAATATACTAGTGATTTTGGAGGTGAAGAAAATAGAAACCTTCTCAGGGGTCTCACTGATACTTGGTCCTTTTAAACCAACAAAGAAGAAATTGGCACAGAAGCTGAAATTTAAAAAGAATGCATTTATTCACCTCAAATGAGGGAGACTACGTCACACAGAAGCCTTAGCAAATGAATGAGGCAGTCTAAGGAGTACAGAAAACTGGGGCCTTATATATGCTTATGGGTACATAGTCAGCATAAGACCAAGGGGCAGTCCTGGCTCATGTAAGCATGCAAAATGCCTAATATGTGCATGCAATATATGCTTGCTCAACAAAGTGGGAGGAGAGTTACTTCTCCATACAGCAGCACAAATAGCCTGACAGTTGTACTAGAGGAGCAGGTGCATTCTACCAGCTAGGCCCTTCTGAGCATGTGCAAGGCTCTAGAGAGGGAAATAGCACATGGCTACATAAAATGGCTGCCAAATACAAAATGGCTTTCAGCTCATGCTAACAAATCCCTGCAATCTTTAACAGATAGTCCTTTTAGCATGGGCTAAAGACATTCCTATGATCCAGTAGTAACATAGAAAATATTTGCACATTCATTTTCATAAATTTATCAATATACTAATTCATTGCTAGGTGGGCATTTTCCATTCTAAACATTTCATTAAGCGGGTATATATGAGGTATAAGCAGGTATACCAGGCGAACGGAGCATCGGGTCATAATTAACATACAGATAGCAGGAGAGAGTAATGACCACTATTACAAACAGAATTATCATTTTTCACAACCCTAAGCAAAAGCAAATCCTAGAATCATCTAGTAAACATTTTCAGGGCTCCTATGCATTTCAGTGACCATCCATTTTAGTTTCAGAATTGCCAACAGCACATATCTAATAAAAACATTTTTAGTAAACATTTCCATTGTTTCCTTTATGAGGGCTAGAACATCCATTATATTTGGGACCAGGAGGACCACACAGGGCCATAAAAATTAGGACGAAGAGCTGCAAAGGGCTGCTCCTCCTTTAAAACGGAACATCCAAAGGGGTACATTATTGACAAAAAGAAGAAGTCCTTGGGGAAATTGAAGCCACTGTACAACCAACCAGAGTGGATTCTTCTCCCTGTGTCCGTTTGAGCCTCACAGGCAGGCTCTTGTTGTTTCCACGGTAGAGCTGCACAACTTGCAACGCAAGAATCACAGCCCAATTTCAAGGAAAAAGTCTCTTCTTTCAGGATAGGGCAGTCACCCACCAGGGCAAATGCTTTCAACGATCCTATCCAGTGTCTCAGGCAGTGCACCAGTTTTCTTCACTTCAATACTTCAAGCTAACAGGCACCAGAGACACAACACCTGTACCCTAAACTCAAGTCCTTCCCTAACTCCTGTATTGCTCTGCTGGCGCACTGCTCATTTATTGGGGCCACACATTGCATCCAGTGTGCTCAAGTATCTCTTGACCAACAAACAAAGGAGCAAACTTGCATTCACTTTGGGACCAGGATTCCGAGGTTTGATGCTAGGATCTCTGAAGCAACCCTTGTTTCAAAAAGGGGTCACCTCAAGCAAAACCTCCTCGCCATTCTGGTCGGTCAGTGACTGTCAGCTGGGCATCAAAAACTTGATCCACAATTTCTCCTTTCTGATTTGTGACCCCGTCTTTCGCCCAAGACAGTGGCAGGGGTACACACTACATCACAGAGCTTCCGCCTTAACTGAGGTCCTAGTTGCCAGCAATGCCTGAGCTGGTTATCTTCACTTTGGCTTCAAGCTGGACTGGTGCTGACGCTGACTCCCCAGGCTGAATCTGATGTCCGGGCCCCTTTGGCAATGGTTGTAAGGCAGCAAATATCTATTGGTGGACAAAACAAAAAGGTCTGTAGACAAGGCACAGAAACAGTCTATCAACAGAGAGGATAGTCTCAGAATACTTCCTAGTCTTGGGACACCCCATATATTAGCAAGGCACCCAAGAACCACTTCCATCTATCTATGTGAGAGTAAAAAAAACAACAGCCTAGACCTATTGGCAAGTATAAAGGGAACTCTTTGGTGAACTGACAAGAGTAATACATCACCCAACCCCAAGCAGCCAAGGAAGTCTGTGTTCATTTACTAAACTGTGAGGAAAAGAGAAAAACAACACAGATATACCCTAAATCCTTACATTGGTGTATAACTGTGTACTAATCTGAAAAGCCTCAATAAAAAGGAAATGTTCGACACTTTTACTCATAGATTTTAATCTACTTGTACAGGACTGCAGACACTTCTAAAATGATTTCTCTTAATAAAAGCACCTACATTGTACGCTTAGGACCATGCTCTCATGTTATAGGAGCAACAGAAAAATCTAAAACTACTAATTTAACAGGGTTTCTTATCTATAAAACAACATTTCCTTCAAAAAAAGTTTTGCTAAGGATCACATGGGCATCTTCCCTGCGTTCTACTTTTCATGATCCAAACGATGCAATATCAGCTCTAACAAGGACTGTCAGTTTATTTACACAGACTAGCTAATAAAAACTAGCAATGCCCTTGCAAAACTATGTAGCATGAGAATAACATACAATAATGTTGTTATCACCTAAGACTTGTAGAACAAAAACTACCCACATATAGTTCCCCTTAAAGATCAAATAAGGGAACAACAATCTAGACTACTGATCCTGTCATAATTTCATCAAACAGGATGGGCAGTAACATAACATATACATTTATTCATTTTATTAATGCTAACAATGTTCAAAACAGTATTAATGAATAGCCGATTAAATGTCTCATTGCTATTTCACAGACAACTTAGACAGGCTAAAAAAAATTAAGAAAAAGAGAAAGTAACATACATTTTACCTTCCCTTAATTTGTAGAGGAGCCAGCCTCCTTCCCCCATTTTGACAGTAAGAAACCTGAAACATGTTTCACTTCTGTCAACACTATCAACCCCTATTTGTAGCAACTGGGCATAAACAAAGTTATAGGAGGTACATAGCACTTTGAGAGGGCTAAAAAACATGAATACCCAAACCCCAATCCTTTTAGCAAATGTACAAGTGTAACATGAGGGCACATGAAGTCAAACTAAATTTCATTGCCTCAGCCCTAGTAAGCGCCAAACTAAAAGTATTGGTGCTGTATATATGGCCAAGCTCACATATACAATTGTATTGTGGTATATTCATATGAGTGCATTAAAGCCTGCTTTTGCCAATAAATAATAAGCACAACTCCTCCTTCTATCCCTGCGCTGCCATCTTATCTTTCAAAACATTTCAGTTGTCAAAATGTCAAAGCAGATCTTGCTCTGGGAGCCCTGCCAGGCTTCTAAATATAGAACTGACTTTTAACTCTTCCCAGCTGTCCTATTCTGTGTGCAAAGTGGTTCCATGTGGCTTGCCCAATTCAAAGTCACCCTAGAGACAGAAAGCTGGAAAGCACATATCCCCCTGTTTGTCAGTTTAGAGTTAAAAGAATAACTTCTGCTGGTTTTTTATACATATTTTCAATTATTACCAGTGTGCAATAGACTTGTCTAACAATATAGAAGTCAGCTATTTGTATTATACCTAAATGTATGCATTTACTGAAGCCGAAGGCAGTTTAAAAGCTGCTCTGAATGGCAGGATTTGTTTTTAAATTAGTGAATTTTGCCCAATTTCGACTTTGATATTTGGGGCACTTAAAATGAATATCCTATCATTGTTTTGCATAATAGTAATCCCCAGAGTGTTCTCTAGATAGCCCAGGAATGGAAAATTAGAAATATATCATATATACCCTTATAAAAATGAGTTTATTACGCCTGCACAGAGTGATATTTCATATGCAAATGTCCTCATTATGCGGTACAACACAACTTAAATTACATTTTAATGCTAGGAGGTCACAGTGTGATTATTAAGCTTTATAAATATTAAAAAACAAATGTAAAAGCACTTATTTTTAAATAATTTTTTAATAATTTTTTAATATTTTTTTAAAATAAAAAAACCAATCATTTTGATAATTCCACATAGAAAAAGCAAGCTTCATTCCTTGCCTATCATATTTAGACACATTCATTCATAAGCCTAAGCACAGAAGCCTATCTTGAAACATGAAAAGTTTTGCACCACTTTTTAAAAGGACAATCATTATTGAACATCAGAACCACAAATGTGCTTATGTAAAAAGGGTTTAAGAAAGGAAATCCTTACTTTAAATGTGTTCCTATTATCCAAAATAATAAACCTGATTTTTATAACTTTTTAAAACAGCAGTCTGAAATGCAGGGTTTTACACCATGTTTGCACTGAAAAAATCCTATCTGAGTCAACATTCATGTCTCTCCGTGGCCTACAATCAAAACGACAGTGGTGCTCAGCGGCAGTTAAAACACCGCTGTTGGAAAGCTTTTTTTAGTGTTGAAATGTAAGCACAGTGACAGTCTATTTAAAACGGAGGCATTTCAAGTTCTATAATGTGTGTTTAGTTCAGCAACATCCAATGTACTCAGATGATGTGTTTGCCTGTTAACATCTAATACCATGTATCTAAGAAAAATGCTGTAACATTTTATAATTGTTTATTTATTGCAAAACACACAATTTCGTTTTTGAGGCCTATTTTATTCCTATTCAATGTGAATTCTAATTTTATCTTTTAAGCTTTGGCAGTTTGTACCTGTGCATAGTTGCTTACTCTTATCAATTTAGTAATATGCAGTTATTTAGCATATCATATGGTTCATTTCTGGATGTTTATTATTTTTATTTAATATTAATTAAATGACATTTTGCATAACAGACTGATGACAGCAAGAAAACACGAACACATTGAGCTCATTACAGACATATACAAAAGGGGTCATACACTCAGAACACACAATACAGCGCGCTTAAGGCTAGCCACTATTTCACAAAGAGCCCAATCGCTATTTACTCACAGAAGTACCACTAATGTGAAACCACAAACCACATAGACATTTAAACACACATTTAACCCACAGATCAACACTTTGGACAGAAACAAAGGACAGCCCACAGACTGTACTTACCCAAACCATTTGTAAATACTAGTTGTAAGTCATATTTACAAGAAGAGCTTCTCAATAGTATTCCAAAAGACTGCAAAAACAGCCCAACAGACTGTTTAATTTTCAAGTAGCCAAAATACACTCAATTCACTAGCTTTGGCTGGCAGAACACCAAAAAATCGCTCTGCATATCTCCATTTTTAAAAGTGTGCAGAAAAGGATCCTTGTTTGTTTTATGGCCATATTTGAATTCCATGGGGATACAGAATCACCAAGGAAGAAATATGTTTTTATACCTAAACCTATTTAGGTATTCCCTCTAGGAGAGCCGGTTAATTCACTTCACATCTCACTATGGTACCTCCAAAAAGCAACACATTCTTCGATGTGTGCTTGAAACAGGCATGCCAAAAATATTGCAACATATGCAAATATTATAACCAAAGTAGCACTTAAGGTACTCTTGTACTGTGTGCCGTTCAAGTCAATTCAAGACAAGTCTCCTTATTACCTGCCTACATAAATTGCAATTTATATATTACAAATTCCAAATACAAATATTGGCCAATCATACAAATCCAAAGCCACAGTAAGCGTTACTAAACTACCTTACCAATCCCAGGCATCAAAAACCAACAGCAAGTTTTGCATCAGAACAACCCTTACCAATCACTTGGTGTCCAAATTCTAACTGCCAAGTTCTGAGTGACCTAACGGTCGTTTTTAGAATACTCACGCCAAAAAGGTTTTCAGTCAGGAGTTGTAAAATATCATGTAGAGGATCAAAACACGATGACCAGAAATATACTGGGCTGCAGAGACAGAGTATCCCCAGATTGTCTGTGCACAGAGTACCTCCTTAGTAGAGTCCTGTCCTCCTCAGTAGATTCCTGTCTCCTGTCAAGATCACTCCCTTAGATAGCCACTTCTCTGATGAGGTCCATGTTGGACCGCCATTTGAAGAAAATAGAAACCTTCTCAGGGGTCTCACTGATACTTGGTCCTTTTATACCAACAAAGAAGAAATTGGCACAGAAGCTGAAATATAAAAAGAATGCATTGATTCACCTCAGATGAGGGAGACTAGGTCACACAGAAGCCTTAGCAAATGAATGAGGCAGTCTAAGGAGTACAGAAAACCGAGGCCTTATATATGCTTAGGGTTACATAGTCAGCATAAGACCAAGGGGCAGTCCTGACCCATGTAAGCATGCAAAATGCCTAATATGGGCATGCAAGATCTGCTTGCTCAACAAAGTGGGAGGAGAGTTACTTCTCCATACAGCAGCAAAAATAGCCTGACAGTTGTACTAGAGGAGCAGGTGCATTCTACTAGCTAGACCCTTCTGAGCATGTGCACGGCTCTGTAGAGGGAACAGCACATGACAAGCACATGGCTACCTAAAATGGCTGCCAAATATAAAATGGCTTTCCGCTCATGCTAACAAATCCCTGCAATCTTTAACAGAGGTGCTGCTTTACCTTCTCAGTCTTCTCTGAGGCATGCTGTGTTTCTATGTCATTTTCTTTTTACTTGAATTCATTATCTGTAAAGATTTTTGGAATCATCGTCAGTTGAATTAGCCAAGTGATCCAAACATTTGGGGGCTCATTAGGATGTTGGTCGGAAAACCTCCAACCACTGGTCGGAGGCTCACCGACATCCATGGTTTAAAGTCTGACCACCTAAGTACAATGTAGGGGGTAAGAGTTCAAACCAGCAGGTCATTCCGGCTGGCTTCCGACAGGCTCAAGGAGCCAGTCGGAAACTGCCACATAATCCCTTACATACAGCAATTCCGCCATAGGGATCATGATGTTGGTTTCCGACAGGGTTTCCATTTGAGGATTTCCAACATGAAAAGCCTGTCGGAAAGCGACTTAGGGGGCCCTAGCAGGTCCATCCCTAAGAGGTCTCCGGCTAAGGGTTTAGGGGGTGAATCCCTACACTGTGTGTGCCTGCCACATGGTTCAGGGATTTACACAAGCTCCCATTTCTCTATGGCAGCTTGTGCTGCGGGCAGTCGGGTTTCCACTCCGAAACAGTGTCCGCCCGACATCATACTTAGGGCCTCAGTATCAAGCGTTCAATAGAAGCAAATGTTTGAAAAATATATAAAGCTCAAACATCTTTAAATGTGTCATAAAGAACTTCACAGGATAAGCATTTCAAATTCTTCCCAAACTCTGTTTCTGACACTCAGACAGACAGTTAATGTTTAATGGCAATGAAGCTGGAGTCATCGAATTGGGTAATTTATTGAGTAATCCCATGTTCTTGAGGGCATGGACCAAGATCAGTTCACCTATATATCTGCCTGGTGCAGCAGAAGCAATAACATGGTAGGGGCTATGTCAATGTTGTTACGCATCCTTTGATTGTTTGATTACATCTCAGGAAATTACATCCCATGATCTTTGACCCAGAAACCTCATGGGATGAGGCATAAATGTATGAATCACACAAAAGGGCCACATTCTTTTTCTCTCCATACACATGCCTTCAAAGATGCACGCACACACAAACACACACACACACATATATATAAAATTTCATATATCGCAGATAAAAGACTGTTATGGTGAAATTATATTCCTTGGGTACAGACCCTATAAGTTGGCATTTTGGCTGATATATCAAAATGCAGCATCATAAGTCCAGGCTGGATTATTAATTTTTCTCGGGAATGATCTTTACAGTCAAGTGAAAGCCACAGACGTGGGTACCTGCTTCACCTCCAGATGTGCCAATCACTTAATCAATCTCTTAATGTGCTACTGGCAGAAACAAATACTCTGTTCTGGAGAGTTCAATCAGTATACCTCAAAGATAATGCCATGTTTGGCATACATCAATAACTTGTTTGGTGTGTGGGTGTATGTTGGTTTTTAGGGCCTACCCAGAGCTTTGTCTTCTGTAGCAGAAAATGTCTCTGTTGACATTAGGACTCTGCACACTTTACCACTGCTAACCAGTGCTGAAGTGCATGTTCTCTACTCCTAAAACATGATAAAATTGGCCTACAGCTGAGTGGCCCATTTAACTTACTTGTAAGTCGCTAGTTTATGGCACAACATGTACCCAGGGGCTGTAAATTGAATGCTTATAGTGCGCCTACAGTGCACATTGTGACACCTACTAAAAAGGCACTTTAAAACCTGCCTCTGGCCTGCCATTACAGCCTGTAGTGCAGTTTAAACTGCTGTTTTGACCTGGCAAAATACACCATTTGCCTGGCCTATACTTTTCTCATAGGTCAGGGTGCATATCATTTAAAAAGTAGGACATGTGGGCTTAAGTTTTACATGTCCTGGCAGTGAAAAACTCCTAAACTCATTTATCATGATTAAAAGGCCTATTTGTCCCAGCTACTAACAGTAGGTTACCTTATTATATTTAATAAGTGATAACATATGGATGGGAGGAGACAGAGATCTGGGATTTACACTTAAATGCACTGTAATTTTAAATCCTCTTTAATAGTAAAGTTGGATTTTAGGCAACAATTCTGAAAATACAATTTTTAGAAGGTTGGCATATTCTTGTCTTAATCATTTGTGCATTCTGCCGGTGTCCTGGGTCAAGTGACTGTGAATAGTCTGCTGTTGAGGTTTGTGTATTCCTTCCAGACAGTGAGACAAAGCAGCACTAGGTGTGCGCATGATGGGCCATCCTGTCAGTATGACCATTGGAGGAGTGGTTGCTTGACCTACTTACACTTCAAAGGGCTTGCCTCCAGCACATATAAAGGAACATGCAATATTCTTTTATCATCTCAGAGGCTTGACAGAGGAAGGGTAGAGCTTTCCAGAACCAGATGTGGAGGCAGTAATGAGAGTCCCGCCACTTCAAAGGCTGCTGCCAGGTATAAATATTGGACCTCCAGATTCACTATTCAGTTCACTCGTGGACCTGTGCACATTACAGAAGAAGGACTATCTTGCTCCCCACAGGACTACCCTGACACATGAGACTGGACTTGCTCCCCAGCCGACTTCCCTGCTATTTCAAGAGGGCTTCCCTGCTGCTTGAGGAGTGCCCTAGTCTCTCAGAAGGAAAACTGAATTAGGCTACCCTGACTAACTACAAGGGACAGTTGGCTGACCTTCTGTCTGAGCTACATGGACACAACAAGCTCCTGGGGCTTCTCTTCAACTCCTCAGCTGATTTGTTGTACTGGGCTAGTCTGGACCTGCAACTGGACCTGCCTGAGCCCTATTGGCTTCTGCTGGAGTGGGTTACTGATCCCCAAGTAGTGCCTCCACAGTCCTGGACCCTTGGCTGGCATCAGCTGAGCTCCTTTTGTAAAGAACAGTGAAAGGCTGAGGTTTTGGACTCTTCATGACCAAGAACAGTCTCATTCACAACAAGACTCTGTCGCCCACAAAGAGCCTGGCTTTTTGTACTTCGGCGACCGCCAGTGACAACTGTCAATGGAAGAGGTGTGGCGCAGTGGCCAGGGTGCCTGACTCCGGAATACGGGGTTCACGGTTCGATCCCCGGAACCGGCGGAAGGTTAGCCCAGCACCATCTGACTCTGGGAAATAGCCCGCTTAATCTTCCCGATGGCCCCGGGACTCCACTTCGGAGGTAGCTGTGCGCTTTACAAATACTGGTATTTCATTTCAATGTGAGATCTGCACTTCACGCTACAGAAGCGATATCCTGCAGTGACTGCCAGTGCAAAGCTCCAGCAATGACCGCCCAAAATGCCTGACTGACTTTTCATGCTACAGGATGACAGCTCACATTGCCCAGCCTGCTCTTTGCGCTACAAAGACGACCATCTGTGACACCCTTTCTGCTCCTCACAGCCTCCTCCACCACAAACTGAACTCTTTGCCCCAGAATTTAAGAAGGCAACTTTTTCAGCGAGACTAACTTGTCCCTTGGGCCCATGCTCCATCATTGTGGCCTAAAATTGTGAATTTTCCCTGATCTAGCAAGACCAAATGACTGCAAGTGGTGCTTTGTGCTTTTATGAGGGATATCTACTTAAAACTTCAAAATTGTGTATCTCCAGTCCTACTGATTGGATAATTGCTATTCTAGCATCATTTTATTTATTAAATTGTACTCTTTTGTCTAAATTGGTTTGGGATATTTCTTGTGTTGTGTTTTCACGTTATTACTGTTTGTGTGCTGCATAAATACACATTGCCTCTATGTTAAGCCTGACTGCTTTATGCCAAGGTACCGGAGGGTTAAGCACAAGGTAATGCAGTGAAACTTGTGGCACACCCTGATAAGGATTGTGGTTATTGCCTGAGTGGAGGTTCCATCCCCGCTCAACTAAAAGCCGATTTCTTACACTGTACAGTCTGAGGCCATTCATTTTTTGAGGAACATAACCAGAAATCTCTGAATGTACATCTTTCCAATAAATCAGCCCTATCTCTAAAGTTTATATGGAGTTGTGAGTTAAGTTATGTGAGAAAGGACTGCAGATTAAAACGAGGTAGAAAAAGAGGGAGGTTAGGAAAAGACTATTGAATGTCCCAAATTCATCAGTAAGTTTAGTGATCAGGCTCATGCCATACGCAAGATCCTCTAGAGACATTGAGAGATATTACACACACATCCCACTACAGGCAATCTAGAGACTGTCAGACCATTGATCACCTATAACAATGGTGATTTCAATCAGAATCAAACTTATGAGATGTAATTAGCCTTCTGTCCCAGATGAACATGGTTAGGCAGTAAGGAGGGTTTTTCCAGACTGCTAGCTGTAAACCCTGCAAAAACAATGAAAGCATGAAAGGTACCAAGTACCACATACTATGAAAAATAGATGATCACCAAGTAGATAAATATATAACACTCATATCACTGTTTATATTTGACAGGGTGCAAACCCTGTCTACTTTGTAGAAAGTATGATATTCCCAGTGAAGAAACTGAGGGCCATATGTATCAACATTCCGTTTTGTGATTCCTAAATAGCGATTTTTAAGGAATCGCTATTTAGAAATTGCAAAATGGTACGTATGTAGAAATCAGCTTCTTTTTAGCGATTTCTTAATATTCCTTAATTGCGATTAGAAAATTGCTAATCGCAAATAAGGAATAATTTCCCATTCATTTCTATGGGCCAGGAGGCCCATAGGAATGAAGGGGAAATGTGCGATTAGCAATTAGCTAATCACAAATTGAGAATATTTTCAAGGGTGCAGGGGTGTCCAAAGGATACCCTGCTGCACCCCTGAAAATGACATGTGTGCGCACATACATGCCCTAAGGGCATATATGAGCGTCACATGGCACCTTTTGTTTTTAATAAAAATGCTTTTTTAAAGGAATTCGCAACTTACCACCAACTTGAAGTTGGTGGTAATTTGCGAATCCTTAGGGACAATTAGCAATATTTTTTTGCATCATACATTGCATTTAAGGAATCGCAAATGTTGCGGCTGAGCTTGGGGGGTGCTGTGTTTAGAAATAACTTATGGGTTTAAAAGCACTTATGGCAGGGATCAGTTTGAGTGAATTGTTCCGACAAGAATAACAAGCATTTGCAATGCAATCGCTCTCGCCTTTGGGACCTTATATGTATTTAGCTATGTAGCACATTAGCCTGGGTGCTCAAACATCTACTGTTCTTTAACATGTAGGGAAAGTAAGCAACAAACTCCGCAACACGCCAGGTACAGGAACATATTGAGAGAAATATTGCCTTTCAGCAGGAAATGGTATAGTCCAAAGCTCTGTTTTTAATATCAAATCAGGGCCTTCGTGGTCATATCACTAAAAATAGAAGATTTGAACAAAATATCATTGTCTACAGGTGCTAGTGGAAGACCATTTCTATGGACTGGAATCTAGAAGTTTCTAAAGTGATTCTGGTATTTTACTGACCTCTGCTGGTCGTTTCCTATCAAGAAAGTTAAATGGAGGCAGTTGCCAGAAAAATTTAAAAAAAGAAAGTCCCTCAGCAGAAAGCAGTTCTGGTATTTTACTGACCTCTGCTGGTCGTTGTTTATCTAGACAGTTAAATAGAGGCATTTGAACAGAAAAGAGTCCCGAAGCGGAAGCAGACCAGTCCTAGGGCTGATCTCCAGAGCCCACAAAGTACATACACATATAAGTATATACTAAAGTATATACAAGAAGTCTCGA
Organism: Lissotriton helveticus; assembly: GCF_964261635.1. NCBI lineage: Eukaryota > Metazoa > Chordata > Amphibia > Caudata > Salamandridae > Lissotriton > Lissotriton helveticus. The sequence continues at coordinate 1,537,855,609 of NC_136067.1, forward strand.
ATGTGTGCCCTAGAAATGTCAAGATAACTCTGGTGATTAACGTACCTGTTGGAAAGGGATGGCGTTTTATCTAGGGGCAATTTTGACTCATCATAAAGTAGCGCAGAGGGTTAATATGCCTGCTGCAAACAGCGTGTACCATGCAGATTACAAATCTGTATTTTATGTGTTGATCTTCTTTACTGCATCTTAACTGGTTCCCACAACTGATATGTCACTTCTGTTGAAGGCTAAGGAGTATCAGCCAAGTACAGTTTCCTTATGCTTTGAGGGCATATCTGTTGTTTGCAAGAACTCTTATTCTCTCCCTGCACTACAAGCCCAGCTCGTGTCTTTGGTGCCCCTGCTCGTCACTACCTAATCTCCATGTGAGGTGCCCTCTACAACCACCGCTTCCTGTCACTGTTTTGTTTTTTTCCTGTTCTACTAACTACATACTTGTAGCTACACGCTGGACTCACTACTCGTTTCCTGGCAACCAAGTTTCTTCTCATGAGACTTGGTTGCAGAGAAAATACCCATCACTCAAGAAATATTACGCTGGTGGGAGTACGGGTCGAGAATGGTCGTGAGACGAAAGCCGATTGGCCAGTAGGCGCATGCTTTGCTTATCTCCCCGCCTCAGCTCATCATATAGGCAGGAGAGTTGCCCACCACAGAAGCATGGGAGCCTCGCAAATATGGTGCCATAAATAAATAAACATTTTTGCGGTGCATAATGTTAAAGGCAACAACATGCAAGCCTCGCAAATGTGGTGCGATAAATAAACAAACGTTCTCACGCTGCTCAATTTTAAAGGTAAGCAAAAATGTTATGCACAGAAAAAAGCATGCCCAGGCGGGTGTTCCATGGGATCAGTTGTTGCGTAAAAACAATAATGTAAATGAGTGCTCAAATAAAAAAAATGCTTAATTGTAGTACTAGGGCCAATGACCACACTGGTGTTGGTCCAACTTTCAGCATGGCCGGTATTGGTGTCACTTAGTTAACAGCCAGATTTTTGTAGTAGCTCTGTGACAGTCGCTCTCACTGTGTTTGTCAGTAGGACATAAAAGCTTGCCATTTATAATGCCAATAGCTCTAACTGAAATAAATTATTATTATTATTATTAAATGAAATGTATTGGTAGCGCAACTAAACCCATAGGCATCAAAGCGCTGATGATGGTAAACGGAGGGCTCAGAAATCACCTAAGAAGGAGTTATGGATAGGCTTCTTGAAAAAGCCAGGTCTTAAGGGCTTTGCGGAACAGAGTGTGGGAGGAGATCACCTTGAGGTCATTGGGGAGTGTATTTCAGAGTCTGGGTGCAAGGAAGCGGAAGGACCTTCCACCCCATCTGGCCTTGACTATACGAGGGACAACTAGCAGGCTTTTGCTGGAAGAGTGGAGTGCTCTGCCAGGAGTATAATAGGCCACCAGAGCGCGAATAGCCTCCGGTCCAGACTCATTGAGGGCACGGTGTGTAAGGCATAAGGCCGTAAAATTGATCCTCGCCTGCATGGGGAGCCAGTGCAGATTTTTTCTAATGGTCGTGCCCGAGGAGCGTTTGGGGGCACCCACAATAAACCGGGCAGCCGCATTCTGCACAGTCATGGAGGCGATGGACCAGACCATTGCTAATGCCAAGGTAAAGTGCATTGCAATAGTCCAGTCTGGAAGCAATGAGCGCCATTACTACCTGTTTGCGTGACTGAGGGGAGAGATAATGAGTAATTTTTCTTAAGACCCTCAGCGCATTGCAACAGGTGGACACAGTCCTGCTGACCTGCTTGTCTAGCAAGAGAGTGGTGTCCAGAATGACCCCAAGATTGCGGGCAAATAGGGACGGCAAGGGGCAGGTGCCAACTACAGAAGGCCACCAGTCCATGAACCAGATCTCACTTTTGCCCCCAAAAATGAGGACCTCCATTTTCTCCCCATTAAGCTTGAGGAAGTTCTCAACCATCCAGCCGGCGACCGCCTCCATGCAGTTTTTAAAGTTAAGAGCAGTTATGCTCGCAGATTGAGAAATGGAGGCCATAATCTGCGTATCATCGGCGTAGGAGAGAACTTCTAGCCCAAAGGATCTTATAAGCCTGGCGAGTGGGTCAACATAGACGTTAAAAAGCGTTGGGCTCAGTGAGGAGCCCTGAGGGACCCCACACTTCACCGCCTTAATGGATGACATATACTCGCCTAGCTTCACCCTTTGCTTCCATTGGTCGAGGAAGGATGTTAGGAGGCTGAGAGCAGAACCCTTGACTCCCAGCTTACTGAGTCGGCTGGCCAGAATGGTAGGGGACAGGGTGTCGAAAGCAGCCGCAAGGTCAAGTAGCACCAGTAAGGTGGTCTGACCGGTGTCGACCTTAGAACGGATGCTGTCGATAACCACTGTGAGCGCCGACTCAGTGCTGTGAATCCTCCGGAAACTGTGCTGTGAAGGATCAAGGGAGTTGGAACTGTCAGGGAAAGCGCTCAGATGGAGGTTGAGATGAGCCTCTAGGAGTTTGACAGGGGCAGGGAGAAGGGAAATGGGACGAAAGTTCTTCAATATCCCAGGGTCCAAGGTGGATTTTTTCAACAGAGGCTTGACAGTGGCCATTTTCCAAGAGAGGGGGTAGGTCCCCTCTGAAATGGCCCAATTCATAACCTCCATCAAAGGGGGCAGAATAGTCTGTCTACAATCCTTAAGGACCTTTAAGGGGCATGCGTCTAACGGTGACCCGGACTTTAGTTTGTCCAGCAGCGTGTTAAGATGTATAGAAGTAATGGGAGGAAACTGGGAGAGGGAATGGGAAGGGCCAGAAGCTTGGTCTTCAGAAATAAAAGTCGGAGAGGTGGCAGGTAGGGAACTGGAGTTAAGGATTTCTAGGTCAGTGTAAATGTCCGAGATCTTTTCATGGAAAAATGTAGAGATCTGGTCACACAGTACCTGGGAGGCTGTAATAGGGTCAGGAGTCTGAATAAGCGAAAGATTATCCACTATCTTAAACAGATCACTAGGAGATTTAAGCGAGGATGTAAGCTTGGAGTAATAGGCCTGTTTTTCTGTGAGGACCGCAACTTTATAGCCTTTTTGAAGGAACTTATGTTTTTCCTTCTCTACGGTGTCCAGGTGTGTCCTCCAGAGCCTTTCCTGCCTCCTACATCCTTGTCTGAGAGTCCTGAGGGATTCAGAATACCAGGGGGCCGAAGGCCGTTTCCTGGCAGAATAGTGTTGTCGGGCCGGGGCAAGCGAGTTGACAGCCTCCGTCAAAGTATTGGAGAGGTCAAGAGCTGCAGCATGAACATCCCCGGTGGATCGGAGTTTGAGAGTGGCTAAATAAGGAGTGAGGGAGTCGTTGGTGATGTCCCCAAAGTTCCTTCTCAATGCCCACTTGGTGTAATCAGACCGAAGGCCAGAGGGAGAAGAGAAGAAAAGATCAAAGGGGATGATAAGATGGTCTGACCACGACAAGGTGAAGGGAATACCAATTTGAAGATGGGGGTCATTACTAAAACCTCCGTCCAGGGTATGCCCAGCTGAATGGGTAGGCCCAGTCACTAACAACGGCAGGCCATTGGAGGACAAGGAGTCCAACAGATGCAATAAATGCAATACCTATTGCATTTCCAATGCTTGTTTTACTTGCAGTTCATAAATTACAATAATAATATAGCACCATGACTTGTGAACTGTCTTCCCCAGCCTTTCATTATCTTAAAGTTGCTACAAAGGGTTTGTTTGTGTGGGTGGAAATGCAATCTTATCAGTAAAGCTAACTCCACCCACTGTGGTACGTTTAAAATTGTGAGTTTGTTGAACTCCCTAAAGATCTTGGAGGAGTTACTTTTCCTCATCTTAAGCGTTATCATTCCGCTTTTTCTTTAAAGCAGATTTGGACCCTATTATCTGATCCCATTACTTCATCATGTACGGCATGGAGCGCCTTGGAGTTGGCACAATGTTCTCCTTTTTCTCTTCTTTCAGCCATTCGGATTATCTCACCCCCAAAGAGCTTGTCCTTTCCAACTCTTGCTCATTCTAAGGCCTAAGTTCTTTCCTTTCTGTCTGCTCCTTTCTCTTCCACTTCCCGCTCCCTTGATACCTCTCTTTGGTATAATAAACACTTTAATATTAACAACCGCGCCCTGTTTTGGAAGAAGTGGATAGACAAAGAAATTACTACCCCCCAACACCTGTTGAAAGATGATGCCTTTTTGTCATTTTCTGAACTTCAAACCCTTTACAACATTTCCTCACGCTATTCTTCCTATTACAATATACTCGAAGATATCCTCACTCATTACTATTTCCTCACTCCTCCCACTCCTGCTACCTCATCTGATCCCCCTTCTCCCTCTCCTAATCCTATTGATTTTTCGAATCAATTCAAAGCATCCGCCATTTATAAACTGATATCTCATCCCCTATTACCCAGAATCAAGTCTTCTTTGGAACTTTTATGGCAAAAAGACCTTTGCATTGATCTCCCTATACACACCTGGGACATCATATGGTCCAAGATTCATACCACCTCCCGCTCAGCCAGTACGACACAGACCCTATTTTATTTCTATAACAGACTATTCTTTACCCCCCAATGACCTTCATAGATTTAAACTGCTTGATTCTCCAAAATGTTGGTCCTGCTCTCACGCAAATGGTGACCCGTTTCATATGTTCTTTCAATGCCCCTTTATTACTGATTTGTGGTCTAAAATATGGACCAAGTTAAATGAAATACTCTTGTCAGATATCCCTTTTCATGTTGAACATGTTTTCCTTCGTAATCTCTCCCCTGTTTTTGGATTTTTATAAAGATGCTGGTAATTTTGTTAACCTACTCATAGCCATTACCTTTCAAACCATCACCTCTCACTGGAAAGATGCTTCAAAAATATCCTTTCAAGCATGGTGGAACTTACTTTGTCATCATCATAGAATGGACAGCGCGTATGCCACTTCCACTCCTTTGACTAACTTTTTATCTAGGAAGTCAACTTAATTTCTGTTTGTTCCAATTTATGCATTGTTACTCCTTTTAACATAATGTTGTTTTGCACTTTGTTGTTTTTTTTCTTATTTTTCTTTTTCCTTCCTCCTTTCCTCCTTTTCTTTAATCTTTCTCTTTCTTCCCCTTTCCTTATAAAATCTTTTTTTTTTAAAATGCATTTGCAATTAGTACGTTCTATTTCATAAGGACTTTATGTGATGTTGCTTTTCTTCATCTTTCCAGTTGTTAAATTGTGCCTGCTCTTTTTGATTTTGTACTGATGTTTTACTTTGTTTTATCATCTCAATAAAGCATTTTAAACTCAAAATTGTGAGTTTGTGCTTCTCCAGACCAAATACACAAAATATGCTGCCTACTAGTATGGATGACGTGATTCCTACACCTTGTAATCCGAATTGTCTCATGTAAAATATCCTATAGACAGATTTACACACTTGTGATTCATTGTTTCTGTATAACGTTTGTATGTATGAGTAACCCTAAAACAAATACCAATGAAATGCATGTGAAAGGGAGCTATGGCGACAAGAGGGGTAATGTTAGAGGGCCTTAGTGAATCTGTGGAGAAGGAGGTCAAGGGGTGGCAAAAAAGAGTGTTGTACCGGGCGCCACCAGCGCTAAAGCTGGCCCTGTTACAGATTATGACAACTTTTTGTAGCTTACTCGTAGTACATCACTTTCCAGCAATTGCGCATTTTCACAGGGAGGAAAGGGCATCACGAGTCATAGCCTGGTCATTTGTGCTACCTATTCTGTGGGTTATAAAAGGAATTCTGTGTTTTGAAGATGAACCATATATTCAAGAGGCACAGAGAGAAATATGCCATGTATTACCAATTTTGAGAGAGCAGCGGTGCCTCCTAGTCTACTGTAGTCTTTAACTCTTAGCTCTCTTAGGGCCAGATGTAGGACAGCAAGTACCGGTCGGTAACGGCCGATTTCGGCCATTACGGACCGGTATTTGCTAATGGAGATGTAGGGGCATTAAAACATACAGAATCGGTATATTTACCGATTCGGTAAATTTACCGATTCTGTAAAATACCGAATCGTAAATTTACCGAATCGGTAAATCCAGATGTAGGTGGCACTGAAAACAGTGCCACAGGCCATTACCGATTTGTTATTTACCATGTAATTCAATTGCATGGTAAATAACGAATACATATGTACATGCACATCTGTGCATGTACACCTGTGCCATGTGGCACACATACATGCCCTAAGGGCACACAAGCCAAAATCAGGGGTGCAATAGGGTGTCAAAGTGACACCCTGTCACCCTTGCAAAATCGGTAATTTTACCGAATCGGTATTTACCGATTCGGTTTTTACATTTATTCCTATGGGCCTGTAGGCCCATAGGAATCAATGGCAATTACCGAATTGGTAAATACCGATTCGGTAATTACCGAATCATACAGATTTGGGGAAAAATACCGAATTTTTACCTACATCTGATTTACCGAATCTAGAAAACCAAATCGGTAAAATTCCGTATTCTAGAGTCGGTAAATCAGATTTACCTACATCTGGGCCTTAGTCGTAGCACCTCCTCAAACTCAGCAATGGTAATAATAGTATGTGCCTCTTTTCTTCTGCATAGATCTGCGACAAAGGTTGCAGTGAGGATAGGGGCATGATTGCTGCAGATGGTCAGAATGAAGGCTAGTTTTCTGCTGTACAGGAGATGTTTTATTTTTAGTAGGGGTAGTAAAATGCTCCAAATAAACGTTGGTTCAAATAAGGATTTATCTGCAATGAAGAACAGCTTAACAACCACCATGGAGAAAGTACGAAGACATCTTATCAATCCAGTAGCCAGTATCTTAATGTCCCAACATTCCCCCAGAGCTTACGAACATTCCTTATGACCTAATGTCATTCTAAAAAATAAATAAAAATAAAATAAAATAATTAACTAAAACAACAAAATAATAAATTAATAACGAACATAATCTTTCCATTTAACCGGAATATGTTTTTCACGTAAACTTCTCCTAACAACATCAGTTTCTTGTCTTTGTACAACATCCCCAGAAGAAATGACATCATTATGATGATCAAGAACAACATTGTCATAAACACTGTGATCCACATTGCAATGATGAATATTACTTTGATGACATAAATTATCGTAAACGTCATGAGTACCTGCAAATGCACCAACAGATTTTTCAGAATCAACAAATACTGAATTACCTAAATTGTCCAGTTTAACTTGATGATTCTTTACCACATTAGAATTGGAACAATTTGGAATGGTGCTACTATCAACATTAATCTACATAGCGAAATTCGCCTAAAATTCCAGATTTATCCACCTTCCACTCCCACAGCTTTGCTGAAAATTTCAGTAATCTTTACAGGATCAGACCATCTAGATACTTTCTTATTGACCTGTCCACCAAATTTAACTCTAACCAAGTCCCCAACTTTCCATTTACAAACATTGGATTGCCTTTTAGAATGGTTATGCACCATTTTCTCTTGATGCCTCTTGACCCGATCTCTAACACTACTCAAATCCAAATCGACTTGATAACAACTTCTTTCCATTAACCACCATGGCATGATTTTTGAGCCCGGCTTCCTACCACGTAACATCTCAAACGGAGACAAACCAGTCACAGAATTAGGAGTTGTACGATAAGTTAACAGCGTAGCCTGTAATGCATTCTTCCACTTCAATCCACTTTTCATCGCTAATTGACAAGACTCTTTAATTACTCTATTGAAACGTTCCACTTGACCATTTGCTTGTGGAAAATAATTAGAGACTCTCTTTGTACAATTCCACATCCAGAAAAAAACGATTCCATTTCTTTGCTAATGAACTGTGGACCATTGTCTGAAATGACTTCTTCTGGTAAACCCTCTCTGCAAAACACCTCTTGCAAAAATTCAATAACATTCAAAGAAGAAACTTTTTCTACAATTTTTAACTCCGGCCACTTAGAAAAATAGTTGATTAAGACTAAAGCAAACATATCCTTAACAGATTGGTAGTTAAATGGCCCAATTATGTCAATTCCCAATTTTCTCCAAGGACCATGAGCAAACTCAACAGGAGTCAAATCAACTGCAAGAGGTTTAACAGTTTTATCACTGAGAGTACACGGAGTACATTTCCTAACCCAACTGTCAATCATACTATCCATGCTAGGCCACCAATAAAATTCTCTTATCCTCCTTTTGGTTGTAGACATGCCCATATCTCCTTCATGTGCTACTTTACAAATGAGTTCTCTTACACCTCTTGGAAGTACTATCTCGTCAGACCTTAGTACCATACCAGAATTCAACATGAGTTCATCTTTAACTTTAAAAAATGAAGCCAAATCACCACTCAACTTCCTCTCTTGAGGCCAACCTTTGCTCAAAAATACTTGAACCTCTCTCAAAATGTCATCATGTTCCATTGCTTTTACCCATTCTTTCTCTGATATAACAATGCTTTGTCCTTCACTAATGCAGTTAACATCAGCCATGGTATAAGCAACATCACAATCACCTCTACTTGCAACTACGGAATCATTGTTGGTGGGAAAACGCGACATGCAATCAGCATGGGCATTGAAGCACCCTGGTACATACACCACCTCACAACGATATTCTTGCAATTTAGCTGCAAGTCTTGCTAATCGGGCAGTGAGCGTTCTACCACCTCCAGCAGAAAACCTACTAACCAAAGGTTTATGGTCAGTTCTTAATGAAAACCTAGTTCCCCACAAGAATTGTCGGAAATGCTGAGCCGCCCAAGTACACGCTTGCAACTCCTTTTCTATGGTAGAATAATTAAATTCACCATCATGAAGAGTCCTTGAAGCATATGATACTACATATTCACCATTCTTATCTTTTTGCATCAAAACAGCTCCTAGGCCCACAGTATTTGCATCCACGCACACAATGCATTCTTTACCCACAGAAAATGGTCTCAAAAAAGGAGCTTCAACGATCTTATTTTTGAGAATGTCAAAAGACTCCTGTTGGTCCTTATTCCACAAAAATGTGGTGTTTCTCTTTAGCAACAACGCTTAAAGGATGCACAAGTGTAGAGTAACCCTGCACAAACTTACCATAGAATTCAGTAAGTCCTAAAAATGAAACTAACTGTTCTTTTGAAGTAGGAATCGGAGCTTTAACAATACTTTGTAGATGATTAATTTTAGGTTTAATTCTTTCTCTTGAAATTTCATGACCTAAATTCTCTACTTTGTTTTGTCTAAACTTGCATCTTGAGGATTTCAAAGTTAATCCTTTCATTTGAATACTTTCCAACACACAATTTAAATTATTGTCATGTTCAACAAAATCTTTCCCAAATATCAAAATGTCGTCCTGAAAGGCTATAGCCCCTTTACAATCTTTTAAAAAATCCTTCATTAAACGTTGAAATACAGAAGCAGCACTTGCAAGCCCAAAAGGCATGCGTAGAAATTGAAACATACCTTCCGGGGTTACAAACGCTGTGAATTTCCTAGAGCCATTATCTAATTCAACTTGATGATATGCACTTGCCAAATCAATAGTTAAAAAAATTCAAGCATCAGATAAGGTAGAGATAAGTTCATGAATGTTAGGGAGAGGATGTTTATCTACCCAAATCTCCTTATTCAAACTTCGAAGATCTACACACAAGCGGAGATCGCCATTGCCCTTAAGAGATAAGACAATGGGAGAAACCCATGGAGAAGATTCAATAGGCTCAATGATCTTCCTTTCAACTAAATCTTCCAACATCTCCCTAAGTTTTGTTCTATAAGTCAAAGGAACATTCCTGACCTTGTGCCTAACAGGAATAGAATTATCATTGCGAATGATTTTATGCGTAAAATTGGTATATTTAACCAAAGTATCTTGTTTTTAATTCCATTAACAAAAGTCCCATTTTCTATAATAACCTCAGGAGAACTTTTCTTCATAGTAACTGCTTGTGACACTTCCTCAAAAGTATCTACCACACTAACAGATGGATAAGCATTGGGATCAAGTTTGATCCCTAACTCCTTCTGATGTGGCCACCCAAGAATGTATACACCCTTCGTGGCTACATACACCTTACCTTTAATCATTCTGTGTTTGAATTCAATCTTGGCCCAAAAGAAACCTTCCATATCAATTTTATGTCCCGAATACCCACCAGGATGGATGTCAGGTGACACTAAGTTTCTGTTACCCCACAGTTCATTAAAAACATCCATTCCTAATATAGTGTACCACGAACATGAATCTACTTCCAATTCAACAGGTTTGTCATCAATCATAGTAATACATGAAGGAAACTGTGCATGTTCCATTTCATTCACAGATAATATGCAGTTTATACCCTGAAGTACTTCTTCCTCTTCTTGGGAAATATAACTAATTCTCTGTGTAGAACGACATACATTACCAAAATGCCCCCTTTTTTTCATTTTACACATACCTTATCCCAAGCAGGGCACCCTCTATAATTACCTACATGGTTGAGACTACCACATCTATAACATGTAATAGTATTTTTCCTTTGAAAAAATTTGCTATCAACAATTTTCTTATCTACATCCTTCTTGTAAAAATTTTTGTTAGCAGAATTAGAGTTAGTATGACTCTTGACCAGTGAAACTTCAGGTTCAATACTTTGAGATTTTGAAGATTGGTTCCTAATCTCAGATACAAACAATTCAGATTGTTCAATACCTTTAGCAATATTTACAACCGCGCTAAGAGTAGCTTCAGTCCCTAACCATAACCTTTCTTGTATTTTTTTACTTTTAGTTCTCATCATTATTTGGTCTCTGAGAACTTGCTCATAAGAAATGGTGTCAAAAGCACAGGAACAAGCCAGAGTTCTTAGAGCAGATACATAATCCTCTATAGATTCCTCAGGTTTTTGACAACGTGAATAAAATTTGAACCTTTCCATCACTGTGTTTGTTTTGCGTCCAAAACGAATTTTCATTTGTTTAATTGCTTTATTAAACACATCCATATCACCAGCATCTTCAATAGGCGGTAGATTATCAAATTCTTTTATGCCTGCTCCTCCTAAGCAATGTCTAAGTAACGCTAACTTCCTTGCAGGTGAACATCCATCTTTTTCTAATACATCCACGAATGCCTCAAACATAGGAAACCATAAGTCCCACTGAATAGGTGGATTTCCTGCGATTTGTAGAAAGTGAGGGGGTGCTGAGATATTAGACATGGTGGATGAAGGTATATAAATATCTTTCTTTTTTTTATTATAAACAGTAAGTAAAAATAAACAAGAGAAAATATCAACTGTAGAAGATGAAGTATTCAGCTGTAAATATAAAATGAGAAATCACTCGCAATGCTTTTGCAAAAAAAAATGTGTGAAACCCCAGCTTCCGACGAGGAACTGAAAATCCAAGATGGCGGCACGTTGCTTACATCATAAAGTGATGTAAGGTCAAGTTCCCACAATGCTTTGCGGTACACGAATCCAGAGGAGATCGCGCTGAGAGATCGCGCGCAGAGTAACAAAGGAGAATGGAAGCGGTCTCGCACAAGAGAATTAAAAAAAAATATTAATCCAGCAGCGATTTGAACGATGCCACCAACAGTCAACGAACATCAGTTGAAACACTCCTTAGACTGGTAACTGCATTTTGTATAAATAACAATCCAAAACGTAAGCGAAATGTAAATCCAATGTAATACAGGAATTAAAATAGATCATTCGAAATAAGCTAACCGTAAGCGGTAAAAGAAAACGCTAGGTTAGAAAATAATTCTCCTGAAATTAACTTCAAAGTACGTTACCAAGCATAAATCACAGTGGAAGGAAACTCACTGGAAACTTTTCTTAGCAGTAACGAGAAGCAGATAATCCAAGTAGTCTAACTGTAGAAAATCACAGTAGTCCAATCGTAGTAAAAACGTGTGAACGCTGTCGTCAAGCCTTCATAAATCCTGCTCCCAATCGTCGCCAAACATTATGTAGTAAAATGCTCCAAATAAACGTAGGTTCAAATAAGAATTTATTTGCAATGAAGAACAACTTAACAACCACCATGGAGAAAGTACAAAGACATCTTATCAATCCAGTAGCCAGTATCTTAATATCCCAACATTCCCCCAGAGCTAACGAACATTCCTAATGACCTAATGTCTTTCTAAAACTACACATTACAGAATACCACAGTAGGCCTGTCAGAAATTTACACTGGAGTAATTGTAGTAATTTATGTATTTTTGTGTTACTCATGTGATGAAAAATTACAGAAAAAATATGCAATTATGCTTGCTTGTGTAATTTAGAGTAATTTGGCGCAAGAATGCCTAGTGCAAGAGCACAGGAACAGAACATGAGGAACTGGTGGCTGCTGCTGTTCATGCTCCGTTGTGTAAAGCACTATTTTCTCAGCGCAAAATGCACCTTAGTGTGCATTTTGGTCACAAAGGTGCATTTTAGGCTGAGAAAATAACGCTAAAAGATGGGTTACACTCCTTGATTATTTCAGTGGATTCTTGCATAATTTTGCATAATTATGCTACAGCAAATTACACAAGTTACATCCAGCCCTATATTTTAGGTCTTACATGTGGTAAGAGGTCACATCTTACAATTCACACCACAGAAAGCAGAAAACATACACATGTAGGTTCAGATGTAAAAAAGGGGCTTTTGGACAACCCCTTCAAACATTGGGTACTGTGATTCAGCTGACTTTTGGCATTGGCCAACAATGTTATCCATCAGCACTGGCAGCAGCTTCAGGCAGTTTGTAGAAGTGCTCACACTAAATCATTCTTCCACTACCAATGGGGCAATAATTAACATTTTATTTTTACCCATAGGGCCCCAGCCTTGCACTAGGATGCTACTATTTTCACACATCTGCTCGTCCATTGGTCCCAACTGTTCAACCACTCAGCACCATCACTCAGCACCATCCCAATTCCTCCATTTTTGGAATTTAATTTTTTGGTTTTTTTTTAGGGCCGGGCTGCTGCAAAGTACTACCTCGCCTCTCACTTTCTTTTTTTGTGCTGCTATGTTCTTTGTTTTTTTTACTCACCGAAAACATTTTAGAATGTTTTTTCTTATCATTCCAAGATGGTTTTCATGTGCGCACATGCATGTACTGAGAGGCATGCACTTGAATGGATCACCATCCAGGAACACGCCTGGATCATGATTCAGTTATGGCAACTTTAGCTGTTTAACTTTACCGTTCCAATATGGCCGACAGCCCTGTCAGAACGTAAAATGAAATTTGGAAAATAAATTGTGTGGGAATGCATCAAGAAAAGCCAGCATCCCTTTAGCAGTTTGCAGGTTTTGGCCCTCTGCCTATTAAAAGTTAACCCTATTGGCTTTCCAATGCCTGTTGTTAGCCACCCTTTGAGCGTTATGCCTGCTATACACTGGGAATCAGCAAACATGGTCGCTGCAGCTGTGATTAGTGCACATTTTCAGAGATGTGCGTCTGTTGCTGACAGTCCTATTTAACAGAGCAGTATTTTAAGGTTATTACTGGGCTATTACTGGGCTGCTGTGGAGTTTGGCTCGGGACTATTGAAACTGAAAGATATGTGGTTGTCATTGATCCAGAGGTGGGCTGTGTGGAAGGACAGATGACCATGGATGCTGTCCACTTGTTACTTCACTTTCAGGCTGCATGAACCACCGGAAGCACATAAATGCTCCCAGGACCCTCCATGGCTTGGGGAGGAGTACCACTGGGCTGCACAGAAACACTGGGCTGCCACTGCACATCTGGCAGATATTTACGTCCCCTCGGATGGATGGGAGTGCCGATCTACAGTAGAATGTTTATGCTAAGGAGTTTAAATGCTCGACTGTAATGTGAGATTACGGATAGAAAAATAACAGGGGGAATGTTTGTCTTGCAGTTTAGTGGGACTAGGAAAAGGAGCACCATGGGAGTTGTGTGAAAAATGTATGCATTTTTCACATTTGTTTGTTTTTATTTGGCGCGCTAGGGACTTCTAGAGTCTAGTTTAGTACATGTTGGAAACTTTCAGTCACTGCTGTAAAACATTAACCTCTTCCATGCCATAAGTAAATACATATTCAATGCACATTACCCACTGTCCACGAGCAGCTCGCCGGCTCCTAGTTACTTCCAAACCCTGGTCCCTACTCTACTCTAGGCTTGAATGTCGGTGGCGTGGTTTGTTCTGTGCTTCACAGACCCAAAATGTCCTCAAGGTTCACACGCATGTGTATATGACTGTCCTGTGCACGTAAGTGCTTTCTAGCACACACAACACTTTATGAGAACCGGTCATTGACTTACATAAAGCGTGAGGCTCTAGGGGGCATATTAGCAACAAAGTGGCTAAGAGAGGTGTTAGACGCCTTGGCTTAACGCCTCTCTTCGCCACTTCAGAAACGCTAGGCTGCACCATATTACCAAGGATATAGTGCAGCCTAGCGTTTCCCCCTGCGATGGCGATAAGTTTTACAACTTAACGCCAGCGCGGGCGGGGAAGGTTTGTTTATTTACAGGAAGGAGATTCTTCCTACACATAAACAGATCTTAAATGCCATTTTGTAACTTACATGTGTGCTGCTTTATGCAGCACACATGTAAGTTACAAATTGGCATTTTTAAAAAGAGGTCTGTATATGTACAGGAAGGGACACCTTCCTGTACATAAACAAACCTTGTCATTTTGCTTTTTCCAAGTGTGCTGCACAAGGCAGCACACATGGAAAAAGCAAAAACGAGGAGAAGTGAAGCATTTCTCCTCGTTTCGCCACCTTAAGAACAGGTCTGACCTGTTCTTAAATTCGGCGCTGCCACCTATTATCGCCAAGCTTGATAATAGGTGGCAGTGCCGAAGTGAATGGGTGTTGCGGTGAACGCCCACCGCAACACCCACTGCACGCCCCCTTTGACGATAAGTTTATCTTGGAAGGGGCCCTATTACCAAGACGGTACAAAAGGGGGTGGTGATGGACGGAGCATCTGAACCAATCAAACACTCACACCTAGTCAAAAGATCTGGGTTTGGTCCATCGCCATTCTTTAGCCCACTCTGCCACCCCAGTTCAGAAATGGCTATATGCAAATCAGTCTGACCCAGTGCCTCATGGGAACAGTCCAGCCCGAACTGCCAAGCCATGCCTTCCCTGGACCGGAACCAAGCTTCAGAGGACCGGTTTCTGGCATTCCAGCCGTCTTCAGCCCGGCTTGCTTGAATCCAGTGGCAAAGTGAGCAAGGGACTCACATCTGAGCATACCCTGTCACACTTATGGTGGCCAAAGCGGTACAAAAGGGGGTGGTGATGGGCGAAGCATCTGAACCAATCAAACACTCACACCCAGTCAAAAGATCTGGGTTTGGTCCATCACTGTTCTTTAGCCCACTCTGCCACCCCAGTTCAGACATGGCTATATGCAAATCAGTCTGACCCTGTGCCTCATGGGAACAGTCCAGCCCGAACTGCCAAGCCATGCCTTCCCTGGACTGGAACCAAGCTTCCGAGGACCGGTTTCTGGCATTCCAGCCGTTTTCAGCTCGGCTTGCTTGAATCTAGTGGCAAAGTGAGCAAGGGACTCACGTCTGAGCATACCCTGCCACACTTATGGCGGCCAAAGCGGTACAAAAGGGGGTGGTGATGGACGGAGCATCTGAACCAATCAAACACTCACACCCAGTCAAAAGATCTGGGTTTGGTCCATCACCGTTCTTTAGCCCACTCTGCCACCCTAGTTCAGACATGGCTAGATGCAATTCAGTCTGACCCTGTGCCTCATGGGAACAGTCCAGCCCGGACTGCCAAGCCATACCTTCCCTGGACCAGAACCAAGCTTCCGAGGACCGGTTTCTGGCATTCCAGCCGTCTTCAGCCCGGCTTGCTTGAATCCAGTGGCAAAGTGAGCAAGGGACTCACATCTGAGCATACCCTGCCACACTTATGGCGGCTAAAGCGGTACAAAAGGGGGTGGTGATGGACGGAGCATCTGAACCAATCAAACACTCACACCCAGTCAAAAGATCTGGGTTTGGTCCATCACCGTTCTTTAGCCCACTCTGCCACCCCAGTTCAGACATGGCTATATGCAAATCAGTCTGACCCTGTGCCTCATGGGAATAGTCCAGCCCGAACTGCCAAGCCATGCCTTCCCTGGACCGGAACCAAGCTTCCGAGGACCGGTTTCTGGCATTCCAGCCGTCTTCAGCCCGGCTTGCTTGAATCCAGTGGCAAAGTGAGCAAGGGACTCACGTCTGAGCATACCTTGCCACACTTATGGCGGCCAAAGCGGGACAAAAGGAGGTGGTGATGGACGGAGCATCTGAACCAAACAAACACTCACACCCAGTCAAAAGATCTGGGTTTGGTCAATCACCGTTGTTTAGCCCACTCTGCCACCCCAGTTCAGACATGGCTATATGCAAATCAGTCTGACCCTGTGCCTCATGGGATAAGTCCAGCCCGAACTGCCAAGCCAAGCCTTCCCTGGACCGGAACCAAGCTTCCGAGGACCGGTTTCTGGCATTCCAGCAGTCTTGAACCCGGCTTGCTTGAATCCAGTGGCAAAGTGAGCAAGGGACTCACGTCTGAGCATACCCTGCCACACTTATGGCGGCCAAAGCGGTACAAAAGGGGGTGGTCATGGACGAGCATCTGAACCAATCAAACACTCACACCCAGTCAAAAGATCTGGGTTTGGTCCATCACCTTTCTTTAGCCCACTCTGCCACCCCAGTTCAGACATGGCTATATGCAAATCAGTCTGACCCTGTGCCTCATGGGAACAGTCCAGCCCGAACTGCCAAGCCATGCCTTCCCTGGACCGGAACCAAGCTTCCGAGGACCGGTTTCTGGCATTCCAGCCGTCTTCAGCCCGGCTTGCTTAAATCCAGTGGCAAAGTGAGCAAGGGACTCACGTCTGAGCATACCCTGCCACACTTATGGCGGCCAAAGCGGGACAAAAGGAGGTGGGGATGGACGGAGCATCTGAACCAATCAAACACTCACACCCAGTCAAAAGATCTGGGTTTGGTCCATCACCGTTCTTTAGCCCACTCTGCCACCCCAGTTCAGACATGGCTATATACAAATCAGTCTGACCCTGTGCCTCATGGGAAAAGTCCAGCCCGAACTGCCAAGCCATGCCTTCCCTGGACCGGAACCAAGCTTCTGAGGACCGGTTTCTGGCATTCCAGCCGTCTTCAGCCCGGCTTGCTTGAATCCAGTGGCAAAGTGAACAAGGGACTCACATCTGAGCATACCCTGCCACACTTATGGCGGCCAAAGCGGTACAAAAGGGGGTGGTGATGGACGGAGCATCTGAACCAATCAAACACTCACACCCAGTCAAAAGATCTGGGTTTGGTCAATCACCGTTGTTTAGCCCACTCTGCCACCCCAGTTCAGACATGGCTATATGCAAATCAGTCTGACCCTGTGCCTCATGGGATAAGTCCAGTCCGAACTGCCAAGCCAAGCCTTCCCTGGACCGGAACCAAGCTTCCGAGGACCGGTTTCTGGCATTCCAGCAGTCTTGAACCCGGCTTGCTTGAATCCAGTGGCAAAGTGAGCAAGGGACTCACGTCTGAGCATACCCTGCCACACTTATGGCGGCCAAAGCGATACAAAAGGGGGTGGTCATGGACGAGCATCTGAACCAATCAAACACTCACACCCAGTCAAAAGATCTGGGTTTGGTCCATCACCGTTCTTTAGCCCACTCTGCCACCCCAGTTCAGACATGGCTATATACAAATCAGTCTGACCCTGTGCCTCATGGGAACAGTCCAGCCCGAACTGCCAAGCCATGCCTTCCCTGGACCGGAACCAAGCTTCCGAGGACCGGTTTCTGGCATTCCAGCCATCTTCAGCCCGGCTTGCTTGAATCCAGTGGCAAAGTGAGCAAGGGACTCACATCTGAGCATGCCCTGCCACACTTATGGCGGCCAAAGCGGTACAAAAGGGGGTGGTGATGGACGAAGCATCTGAACCAATCAAACACTCACACCCAGTCAAAAGATCTGGGTTTGGTCCATCACTGTTCTTTAGCCCACTCTGCCACCCCAGTTCAGACATGGCTATATGCAAATCAGTCTGACCCTGTGCCTCATGGGAACAGTCCAGCCCGAACTGCCAAGTCATGCCTTCCCTGGACTGGAACCAAGCTTCCGAGGACCGGTTTCTGGCATTCCAGCCGTCTTCAGCCCGGCTTGCTTGAATCTAGTGGCAAAGTGAGCAAGGGACTTACGTCTGAGCATACCCTGCCACACTTATGGCGGCCAAAGCGGGACAAAAGGAGGTGGGGATGGACGGAGCAACTGAACCAAACAAACACTAACACCCAGTCAAAAGATCTGGGTTTAGGCCATCACCGTTCTTTAGCCCACTCTGCCACCCCAGTTCAGACATGGCTATATGCAAATCAGTCTGAACCTGTGCCTCATGGGAACAGTCCAGCCCGAACTGCCAAGCCACGCCTTCCCTGGACCGGAAACAAGCTTCCGAGGACCGGTTTCTGGCATTCCAGCCGTCTTCAGCCCGGCTTGCTTGAATCCAGTGGCAAAGTGAGTAAGGGACTCACGTCTGAGCATACCCTGCCACACTTATGGCGGCCAAAGCGGTACAAAAGTGGGTGGTGATGGACGGAGCATCTGAACCAATCAAACACTCACACCCAGTCAAAAGATCTGGGTTTGGTCCATCACCGTTCTTTAGCCCACTCTGCCACCCCAGTTCAGACATGGCTATATACAAATCAGTCTGACCCTGTGCCTCATGGGAACAGTCCAGCCCGAACTGCCAAGCCATGCCTTCCCTGGACCGGAACCAAGCGTCTGAGGACCGGTTTCTGGCATTCCAGCCGTCTTCAGCCCGGCTTGCTTGAATCCAGTGGCAAAGTGAGCAAGGGACTCACATCTGAGCATACCCTGCCACACTTATGGCAGCCAAAGCGGTACAAAAGGGGGTGGTGATGGACGGAGCATCTGAACCAATCAAACACTCACACCCAGTCAAAAGATCTGGGTTTGGTCAATCACCGTTGTTTAGCCCACTCTGCCACCCCAGTTCAGACATGGCTATATGCAAATCAGTCTGACCCTGTGCCTCATGGGATAAGTCCAGCCCAAACTGCCAAGCCAAGCCTTCCCTGGACCGGAACCAAGCTTCCGAGGACCGGTTTCTGGCATTCCAGCAGTCTTGCACCCGGCTTGCTTGAATCCAGTGGCAAAGTGAGCAAGGGACTCACGTCTGAGCATACCCTGCCACACTTATGGCGGCCAAAGCGGTACAAAAGGGGGTGGTCATGGACGAGCATCTGAACCAATCAAACACTCACACCCAGTCAAAAGATCTGGGTTTGGTCCATCACCGTTCTTTAGCCCACTCTGCCACCCCAGTTCAGACATGGCTATATACAAATCAGTCTGACCCTGTGCCTCATGGGAACAGTCCAGCCCGAACTGCCAAGCCATGCCTTCCCTGGACCGGAACCAAGCTTCCGAGGACCGGTTTCTGGCATTCCAGCCATCTTCAGCCCGGCTTGCTTGAATCCAGTGGCAAAGTGAGCAAGGGACTCACATCCGAGCATGCCCTGCCACACTTATTGCGGCCAAAGCGGTACAAAAGGGGGTGGTGATGGACGAAGCATCTGAACCAATCAAACACTCACACCCAGTCAAAAGATCTGGGTTTGGTCCATCACCGTTCTTTAGCCCACTCTGCCACCCCAGTTCAGACATGGCTATATGCAAATCAGTCTGACCCTGTGCCTCATGGGAACAGTCCAGCCCGAACTGCCAAGCCATGCCTTCCCTGGACCGGAACCAAGCTTCCGAGGACCGGTTTCTGGCATTCCAGCCGTCTTCAGCCCGGCTTGCTTGAATCCAGTGGCAAAGTGAGCAAGGGACTCACGTCTGAGCATACCCTGCCACACTTCTGGCGGCCAAAGCGGTACAAAAGGGGGTGGTGATGGACGGAGCATCTGAACCAATCAAACACTCACACCCAGTCAAAAGATCTGGGTTTGGTCCATCACCGTTCTTTAGCCCACTCTGCCACCCCAGTTCAGACATGGCTATATGCAAATCAGTCTGACCCTGTGTCTCATGGGAACAATCCAGCCCGAACTGCCAAGCCATGCCTTCCCTGGACCGGAACCAAGCTTCCGAGGACCGGTTTCTGGCATTCCAGCCGTCTTCAGCCCGGCTTGCTTGAATCCAGTGGCAAAGTGAGCAAGGGACTCACATCTGAGCATACCCTGCCACACTTATGGCGGCCAAAGCGGTTCAAAAGTGGGTGGTGATAGACGGAGCATCTGAACCAATCAAACACTCACACCCAGTCAAAAGATCTGGGTTTGGTCCATCACCGTTCTTTAGTCCACTCTGCCACCCCAGTTCAGACATGGCTATATGCAAATCAGTCTGACCCTGTGCCTCATGGGAACAGTCCAGCCCGAACTGCCAAGCCATGCCTTCCCTGGACCGTAACCAAGCTTCCGAGGACCGGTTTCTGGCATTCCAGCCGTCTTCAGCCCGGCTTGCTTGAATCCAGTGGCAAAGTGAGCAAGGGACTCACGTCTGAGCATACCCTGCCACCCTTATGGCGGCCAAAGCGGTACAAAAGGGGGTGGTGATGGATGGAGCATCTGAACCAATCAAACACTCACACCCAGTCAAAAAATCTGGGTTTGGTCCATCACCGTTCTTTAGCCCACTCTGCCACCCCAGTTCAGACATGGCTATATGCAAATCAGTCTGACCCTGTGCCTCATGAATCGTCATTCAATCCGTTCATCACCACCCCCTTTTGTACCGCTTTGGCCGCCATAAGTGTGGCAGGGTATGCTCAGACGTGGGTCCCTTGCTCACTTTGCCACTGGATTCAAGCAAGCCGGGCTGAAGACAGCTGGAACGCCAGAAACCGGTCCTCGGAAGCTTGTTTCCGGTCCAGGGAAGGCATGGCTTGGCAGTTCGGGCTGGACTGTTCCCATGAGGCACAGGGTCAGACTGATTTGCATATGACCATGTCTGAACTGGAGTGGCAGAGTGGTCTAAAGAACGGTGATGGATCAAACCCAGATCTCTTGACTGGGTGTGAGTGTTTGATTGGTTCTGATACTCCATCCATCACCACCCCCTTTTGTACCACTTTGGCCGCCATAAGTGTGGCAGGGTATGCTCAGACGTGAGTCCCTTGCTCACTTTGCCACTGGATTCAAGCAAGCCGGGCTGAAGACGGCTGGAATGCCAGAAACCGGTCCTCGGAAGCTTGTTTCCGGTCCAGGGAAGGCATGGCTTGGCAGTTCGGGCTGGACTGTTCCCATGAGGCACAGGGTCAGACTGATTTGCAAATGGCCATGTCTGAACTGGAGTGGCAGAGTGGGCTAAAGAACGGTGATGGATCAAACCCAGATCTTTTGACTGGGTGTGAGTGTTTGATTGGTTCTGATACTCCATCCATCACCACCCCCTTTTGTACCGCTTTGGCCGCCATAAGTGTGGCAGGGTATGCTCAGACGTGAGTCCCTTGCTCACTTTGCCACTGGATTCAAGCAAGCCGGGCTGAAGACGGCTGGAATGCCAGAAACCGGTCCTCGGAAGCTTGTTTCCGGTCCAGGGAAGGCATGGCTTGGCAGTTCGGGCTGGACTGTTCCCATGAGGCACAGGGTCAGACTGATTTGCAAATGGCCATGTCTGAACTGGAGTGGCAGAGTGGGCTAAAGAACGGTGATGGATCAAACCCAGATCTTTTGACTGGGTGTGAGTGTTTGATTGGTTCTGATACTCCGTCCATCACCACTCCCTTTTGTACTGCTATTACCAAGACAGCGTTAAGTCAATTAACTTGGCTTTAAGCCACGTTAATTGACTTAACGCTGCCTTGATAATAGGGCGATGCAGATATCGCCGCGTTATCGGCAGAAAAGTGCAGATAACGCGGCGATAAGGGGCTTGTTAATATGCCACTAGATTTCGAAAGTTATAAAAGGAACCAACGTGAATGCTTCTGAAATAAAACAATTGAATAACGCACACTTTGAAGTATTTAAAACTATTTCTATATAATGAGGCTTTACTGGCATTTGCAAAGAGGGTGGCGCAGGAACTCTCTACTCCAGTACTTCAGGAACCGAAAGAGTCAGCATAATGTGTATTTCTACAATGACAAGCAATTACACACGCACATTTCAATTTACACATACTCTGCACACAGCTCAGATAACATACACATTCATATTAAATTATCATATAAAAATGTATGACTACTCACAACCCTTAAACAGTTAGCCAACAACCATTAACACACTTACTTTATAAGTCGTGCAAGCCAGGAAATAGCAGGAGAGATGGTACAGAGATCATAAAGAATACCTTCCTCAAATAGAAAGTACGCCCAGAAGCCGCAGGTACACAATACTGCATGTCAGAGGACAAAGACCATGGTAAGGATGGCCACAGTGATTCCATAACATTGATACCTGGCCACACCAAAAAACATCAACAAACAATACAATCTTCCACACAACACAAACACTGGCACAAGATGGTCAGTCAACGTGATCACATTAGGTCAGAAAGTTACAAAAAATACAGAAGTCAAAGTGCAATGTACAGGTGATCACAAAAACTGTGTGCCTTACCCCAATGTGCTCAAATATACTGGTTAACTTATTGGTCTTCATCATACCGACTCTAATATGTGAAGGTGATATCACTGCAAAAAAATTAGAACTCTACACCATCAGCACAGTAGGTCCCAGGCTAACGAAGTAGAATGAAATAGCAATTACTTCCACGACTGCCATCTTGGTACTATTCAAGCAGTCTACCTCTCTACCTATAAACAGGCAAGGGCATAGCAAACTTACGAGGGGTGAGGGTAATAATCCAGTGCACACCCTGGGGAACCCCAGTGACTTGAATTGCAACACTACAGCTAGCTCTCTGCCGCAAGCCATAAACTCGCCAGAAGGCAACACACAATAAATAATGTAATAATGAAATAATGTAAATAACATGCAGCCATTCTGCAGCCCCCCAGAACACCTGCTCTTAATCTATATGGTGCCTGCCAACTTGAGCAAACAGACCTTACATCCGCAATCCAGCCACATCTTCTTCATCACCCATGAATGCACTGGACAAAAGGCTAAGACGATTATGCATCAATGCAATTGTGGCATGGAGAGGCAGCAGAAGCACATAGAGAAAATGAGAACATCTAGGAGCTGCAGGCCACAGCCATCATTACACTGACTCAAATGACATTAACACAAAGTGCTACTCAACCGCACCCTACCATGGACTGTGAGGAAAAAGCAGCTGGCCAGAACCAACAGAGAGAACAACATCAGCAAAACTAAGGGGCTGTTTTATCTATATTTTACACAGTGCATCATAACAAGTCACCTTGCTGTACTGTGTGAAAGGGAATGGGCAGGAATGTGCAGTATTTAACATCATACAGCACATTCCTGTCCGTTCTTTACTCTGGCGCACAATGTGCTGCCTAGCTCCATCGCAGGCATCCTTGCGCTGGTGCGCAAGGGTGCCTGCGCTGCAGACAGGATTGTTTTTGTACAGGAGGGCACACCTTCCTGCACAAAAACAATAATCTGAGGCATTTTCCATTTTCTATGTGCGCTGCAGAATGTAGCTCACATAGAAAGAGGAAAAAATTTGAAGAAATAAAGATATCTCTCTACATTACAGTTCACCTGAGGAGGCGTAGCATTTTGACACATTCTCAGGTCTATCAGTAATGGTAAATCTGGGAATGTGCCAAAATTCGTGGGTGGATGAGTGGGAACACCTCTCTGAGGCAATCAATCAATCAATCAGAATTTGTATAGCACTGCTAATCACCTTTAGGGTATTCAGGTGCTAGGTAGCAGCCCTCAGTCAAAGAGCCAGAACTTGAGTCTCTTCCTAAATTCCTCCAAAGAGGGTGATGTCTGGAGATGAACGGGAAAGCCATTCCAGGACTTGGTGGTGAAGTAGGAGAAGGAACAGCCTCCGCTGTGCCTTGGGCTAATGTGTGGTGTCTGCTTGAGTGTGAGGGTAGCAGAGCAAGCGTCTCTGGATGGTAGGTGGAACTTCAGATGGAGGTTGATGTATGCTGGTCCTAGATCATGGAGGGCTTTGTAGGTGTGTGTCCGTATCTTTAATTGGCATATTTTCTGGACGGGGAGACAGTGGAGGTCCCTCAGGTGTGGGGTGATGTGGGTCCATTTGGGCAGGTTGAGGATGAGTCTGGCCCCTGAGTTCTGCCTTGTTAGTTGTGATGAGTTCGGTGGTGATGCCAGTGCATTGCTGCAGTCCTGATGGCTGGTGACTCGGGCTTGAGGGACAGTTTTCTTAGTGCCAATGGGGAGCTATTTGAAGATTTTTCAGAGCATGTGGAGGGTGTGGAAGAAGATTGAGGACACTGTGTTGATCTGTTGCTTCAAGGTGTGTTTGCTGTCCAGCATGATGACAAGGTTGCGGGGATGGTCTGTCGGTGTGGTTCAGAGTTCGGCGGGCCACCAAGTGTCGGTCCAAGTGGTGGCGTTATTGCCAAAGATCAACACTTTGGTCTTTTCAGTGTCAAACTTCAGACGGTTGGTTTGCATCCAGTCAGAGAGTTCTTCATGCAGTTGTGGAAGTTGGTCTCTGTGTTGGTTGCATCTGTTGAGAGAGAGAGGTTGAGCTGGGTGTCATCAATGCAGGATATAATTTTGAGGTCGTTAGTTCTTAGAATGTTTGCTCAAGGAGTCATGTAGGTGTTTAAGAGGGTGAGGTTGAAGGACAAACCTAAAGCAATGCTGCAGATTGGGCTTTTGGGTTCTGAGTCGAATAGAGGTAGGCGCACTCTCTGAGTTTGTCTCAAGAGTTACGATGCGATCCATCTGAGGCATCCTGCTGGATCCCGATGTGGTGCAGTCTCTTGATGAGTGTGTGGTGGAATACTGTGTTAAATGCTGCAGAGAGGTCGATGAGGATCATTACTGCTGATTCTCCTCTGTCTAGGAGGGTGCGGATGTCGGGGCAATAAGTGCAGTCTTGGTGCTGTGATAGGTGCAGAAAAATGGATTGGAGGTGTGAAGCAGGTTGTTTCTCTACAGGTATTCAGTGAGCTGCTGGTTGGTGGCCTTCTCAAGGACTTTGGCGGAGAAAGGGAGCAGCGCAAGGGTTAGTAGTTCTGGAGTTCACTGGGAATGGCAGAGGTTTTCTTGAGGAGAGCTCTGACCTCTGCACGTTTCCATGCATTGGGAAGGGTGGCTGTGGCGATGGATGCAGGTAACTTGAAGGTGGCATGGTCTGTGGTGTCTCTCCTGGAGTGCCATCTTCTCTCCGGTTATTTTGAGCTGTGTTTCATTGCCCTGAGTTCAGGTAGCTGGCTTGTTTGGTTGCTCTGCAGGTCTTGGTTTGTTTGATATGAACGACTTAGTCAGTGGCATTGGCGATCCAGGTGGTTACGTTTTGGATTGCTTGTTGCAAGTTGCTTGTGGGATCAGGTGGGTGGTGTTCAGGGTGTCAGTGTATGGGTCTGTGTCACTTTGCTCCAGCTGCAGAAGGGGTGTCGAGGGGGCGGGTGGCGGTGCATGGTGACCCTGTGATGGTGAAGTGGACGATGGAGTGGTCTGTCCAGGTATGTTCCTTGGCATTACTGCATTTGTCTGTTTCTGACCATGATAATTGGGTCCAGTGTGTGTCCTACTTTGTGTGTGGAGTTGCTGACCAGCTGGGTCAGGCCGATGTTGCCCATGCGTTCCAGGAATTTGGCAAAGGTCATGTCTTTTGGGTCGTCCAGGTGGAAGTTCAGGTCTCCAAGGAAGAAACAGTGCTTGGACTTGATGGCTAGTGGGGTGTGTGGTCCTGGGGTCCGTGGGGGTCTGTAGATGAGGGTGCCTTTGATGGTCATTCTGTTGTTGGTGTAGAGTTGAGGTGTTCCATGATTGGTGTGGTGTTGTCATTGGTGGTGATGTTGCAAATTGTTTCTTTGTGGATGATGACGGCGCCTCCTCTGTGTTTTTTGGGGCAGTCGTGGTGTCTCATTTTGTAGATATAGGGCATTGTGGTGGTGATGTGAGAGGTAAAGGAGGTGTTGAGCCATGTTTCAGTAATGAAAATTGCATCTGGGGCAGAGTAATGCAATGCAACGATTTGTGATGTGTTTAGCAAGCTATTCAGGGCCACGCATGGTGGCCTTCTGTGGCTTGATAAATCTCTCTTAGGTTTTGCATCGCTCTTGTGCCCCCTTTGCGTGGCTCAAGGGCGATGCAAAACCTTGATAAGTCTGGCTCTAAGAGAACAAGCATTAACCACCATCCGACTGTTCCTGTGAAAGGCACAAGGACGTGACAGGTGATAGATGGCAAGATATCAGACTTCAACAAAGTCTACAAGCTCACCTGTGTACAAAACATATGCTCTCTTGAGAAGCTGCTCTGGCAGTTGAGTAAAAAGCAGGGAGCCTCTAGAAACTTACATATGTAGGTGATTTGACCAATCACAACAAAGAAACGGAGTGGAACAGCTAAAATACTGGTGATGGAAACTATCTTTTGAGTGGTGTCTAGTACAGTGGCAGGGTTGTTTTAAGGCCATTCAGGTCACACCACACATTGCTAGAGAAATTATGCAATGGGACGAAATTGTGGTTTCCAGGCTTACAACAGCACAAACTGTAGGATTTTGCTATGGCTGAAACTGATCAGCAAGGTGAGTGCAGGCAAAGCCTACTAACAGATTTCCATTTACACAAATAGAAGACAAGACAAGAAGGCACAGGTAAGAAAGATCAGTGTGTCACATTCAAGATACATTCCACTCCATTAAACCTACCAAGGCTGCAAAGAAATGAAGATTCACCATGGAATGGTGAACAAAGGTAAACTTCACGTGCCAATACAGTGTGTCACGCTCAACGCATTAACTGCATTGTTATGGAGAGGCTTAGGCACTGAGCAGAATGTATTTTGCTATGGCCTTTCTTCAAAGAATAAACTAAATGGAGGCTACAGTGTCATCACACACAGTGTGTGTGTGTGTGTTGTTTCCTCACGGTGAGGTACATAGTAATGCACACTATGATGTAAGGTCGGTACAAGATGAACATGTATATCACATTAACATCCTCATCTCATCTAACCTCACCTGATTACAAATACATCCTCAAGTAATATGGTTTAACATGCTCTATGGCGGAGGAACAAAATCATTTGGAACACATGAGAGCAAGAATTCAAGGACAGTAATGGCCAATGACATGATCAGCTAGAAAAGTCAAATGTTTGCAGGGTTTACGGCTTTCCATGCTTCACATTGTTTTAGCCACTGGTTAAGTCCACACCCATCAGCACTATTCTTAATGTTGTGCTAGAGCAGTGATTGCCTGACAGCCTCATGCTTGAGTCATTGTGGCGATAACTCTGGCAGGGCTTGTTTGTGGTCATCTAGGGTTAGGAGTCATCTTTTGATGGCCATTTTATGAGGCATGGTGAAGGTCTGCAGTAGGCACTCTAATACCATCAATACTTACCCCTTTTTTGTACTTATTCTTGATACAGACTCATGACTGTTTGAGCACCTCAGTAACTTATTTGAAAGTGTGTCAAGTCCAGGAAGTGTGGACTCTTGAATGTCCCAATTTTACTGGTAACCAGGTTGTTATTTTGTAGCAGCTCAGCCTTTTCTGCACCATCACACCAGACTTGTCACCTTTTTCTGGTCCCTATTTTTTCTGGTTTTAGCTCTCTGTGTATTTTACCACCACTAACTACTAAACAATAGCATAGTGCCTGAGAGTACCCTCTAAAACAGGCACTGGACATTGGATCGCCCTATATGGCTTTCTGCACTTCTCTATAAGTCCTTTGTAAATGGTGTCTTAAGTTCAGCGATGGCATGGAAAGTTAAACATCATATGAGGGCAACAGTGTACATTTTCACACTTACATATTTGACAAAGGTGTAGGTCTGTCAGTTTAAATGCATTGTATTGACATTTAGCATGGAAAAAAGTCTTTGCTATGTAGAAAAATCTTATTTGTATATATATATTCATGTCATCCCCAAAAGTATACTTGGTAAGACCTCAGGGCAGGGTGCTCATATAAACAAAATAGGACACTACATAATGGGATTAGTGTCCATCACTGTAATAAAACCAAATAAAAACAAAACGCTATTTCACTTTGGAGGCCTGGCCTGAAAAACAATTCAAAGTTATTCTCTACTTATTTTTTGAAGATCTGACTTAATGGTGAAATCTGATTTTGATACAGAACAGTGACCTTATAAAATGTACTTTAGCTGCCTGAGCGAGTTCTGCCAATCATTCCACCTTCAGAATTGGAGTACACATCCTTTACTTGGAGACTTAACAACCCTGGCTCAGAGGACTATAGTTTGCCTCTGGGCCCAGGAAAGGCCAATGGGTATTAATTGCTGACCACGTAGCAGGGATTAGCTATCTGGGAATGAACAGGAATAGTTGGCAGAACAAATACCACCTTTAGCACTACATCTTTTGATTAAATGTAAGGGAGTGCTTGTTCTATTCATTCAGATAGCTCGTCCCCATTCACAAGAGGAGGGAATACCAGTTCTGTCAATTTTCACTTCCAGAGCTGGAAAACCCATCTTTGTCTGGGAAAGCTGATGACCCTGTCTCAGAGGACAGTGGGCTTCTTCTAACTTCTAGAAAGGCGAATGGGTGCTAACTGTTGACCATGTAAGCAAGGAATAGGTGCAAGTGAGTTGACAGTAACAATTGGCAGAACAAAGTGCAGCTTTAGGATTCCCTCTTTTGACTTTGTGATGTCAAGGAGGGCCTGGCTTGGCAGTTCGGGCTGGACTGTTCCCATGAGGCACAGGGTCAAGACTAATTTGCATATAGCTGGATCTGAACTGAGGTGGCGAAGTAAGTTAAAGAACGATGATGGATTCAATCCAGATCTGTGACTGGGGGTGAGTGTCTGAAAAGTTTCAGCGCTCCGTCCATCATCTTGTGTTTGCTTTGTTCGCCCTAAGTTGGCAGGGTATGCCTAGACGTGGGTCCCCTGCTCACTTTTCCACTGGATTCAAGCTAGCCTGGCTGGTGAGGGTCGTTAGCTTGAAACCGGTCCTAGGATGCTTGTTTCCGGTCCAGGGAAGACAAGGTTTGGCAGTTAGGTCTGGACTGTTCCCATGAGGCACAGGGTCAAGACTGATTTGCATATAGCTGTGTCTGAATTGGGGTGGCGAAGTGAGCTAAAGAACGATGATTGATTCAACCCAGATCTGTGACCCGGGGTGAGTGTCTGAAAAGTTTCAGAGCTCTGTCCATCATCTCCGTGTGTTTGCTTTGTTTGCCCTAAGTTGGCAGGGTATGCTCAGACGTGGGTCCCTTGTTCACTTTGCCACTGGATTCAAGCTAGCCTGGCTGATTAAGGCTGTTAGCCAAAACCAGTCCCAGGATGCTTGTTTCCAGTACAGGGAAGACATGGCTTGGCAGTTTGGTCTGGACTGCTCCCATGAGGCACAGGGTCAAGACTGATTTGCATATAGCTATGTCTGAACTGGGGTGGTGAAGTGAGCTAAAGAACGATGTTGGATACAACCCAGATCTGTGTCTGGGGGTGAGTGTCTGAAAAGTTTCAGGCCTCCGTCCATCATCTCCTTGTGTTTGCCTGATTTAATATATGCAAACAGTTAAAGGGTTAAATACTCACTGGCATGCAGTTAGGTATATTATTGCTTGTTTTTTGACTGACAAATCTCTTATATCCCGAAACATTTAGATTTCACCTTCAATGTTAACAAAAATTATATGAGGATTCATTCAAGATTTCCAGTTTGGTAGGAGAGAACTCTAGGAAGATAGGCCAAACCTTCTTACGCCTGTCCATCTAGGGGTTGATTTCTTCCCCAATCTCTCTTTTCAATATCGAATGAGCAACTTCTTATTCTATAGAAACAGCATGATGAAAGGCAATGTTCTCGATCCAAAAGCCATTGCTTCAAAAGGCAAATGTGTAAGCGGACCTGAGATTGCACTGTGGATCATGGTAGATTAAAGATAGACCTAAGCAGATTACATTGGAGATCCAATCATGAGTTAGTGCTACCCAGACAAGTTTCAGAGACACAGATTGAAGTGGGTAGGCATTTTGCTGAAATAAATTGAATGGGTTTAAAAGGTGGCTTTAAGAAGTTTTAGATACAGTTTCCATAAAGCTCTAATTAATGGAAGAGATCTACGCTTTACAAATGTAAAGTGAGTTCTGTAACTGTCAAATTCATGAAATCACATGCAAACGCAGAAATCTCAGGAATCCAGGTTTAGTTAGTATAGTATTAGTGGGCGACAATGTTTCAGATTTTTTCAGGTGAGATCAGAATCCTACCACATCAATTTTCAATCATCTTCAAAACTTTTTGCACCACAATGTCAGACTGATCCAGGAGAATGGTGTCACACTCAAACTGCAGTTCAGACAATTGGATTGCCACTTAATCTACATTGCTTCAATAATGGCTCACAGTGCCCAATGTCTCACCCACCAGCTACTCCACAGACAACAACATGAAATTTAAATTAGATGTTTTTATTTAATTTGTTAATCATTTTTGCTTTATCTGATTTTTCAACATCATTTATAGTTATGTTATCCATACAAATGTAATTTTTCCAATAAAAAAGTTTCACATTTTTATCAAAATTACATATATAAAAAAAACACATAATGGTACACATTAATAACCACACTTTTTACATCAAAATGTTTTCTATATAATACCCAATATCTCAAATCACTCTCCACTTCAAGCACCACACAAACACATTCGCACTTCAAACTTTCATTCATACCCCTGCCTGGTTTCCCATTCACCTTAAATTATGTTCGGGAAAGATCTCCAATTTCTTTTATTGTCATGAGCTGCGGTTTTTCAAACATACAGTCAACGTACGTTTTGGTGGTATTTTGTTTTTTAAGACACCTTCATCAGAAAAACCCAATTCTGTAAATACTTACAGTTTCGGCACGCCCTTTCCCCTAGCTCAGAAGGCCTGGAGTCATTGGTGGAGTTTAGCCCGATAGAAAAGAAGGTGTTTATGGGAAACCTCCAAGATCATAAAATATCTAAGATCTACCAAACCCTGGTGACTTACAGCTCCCCCACACTAATGAAGCTCAGAGGGGCCTGGGAGGAAGATGTGGGTCCACTTGATAAAGAGGACTGGACCGAGGCCCTGGCCTCCCCTTGGGGGCAGCCATAGCGGTGCGGCTGTGCCTAGTTCAGCTTAAATATCTGCACCAGGTCTACTTTACACGTGTCCGGCTGTCGAGTGTGGGAATGGTGGCCTCCCCTATAGGTCTAAGATGCGAGCGGGAGGAGGGGACCCTGATGCACATAGTTTGGCACTGTCTCTCTTTGTCACAGTACTAGAGAGGGGTGGTGACCTGTCCTTCTGAAGTGCTGGGCTGGGACTTGCCCCATTCGCCGAAACTGGTACTTTTACAAATTATGGATGGAATTGCGTGCAATGTCTATAAACTTCATCTTATGCTGTTAGGGTTTACCCTGGCTAAAAGGGACATTGCTAGGGCATGGAAGGCGCCGGCGCCACCTTTGGTGTCGACATGTAGGGACTGGACTTCTGCATGGGCCTGGAACTTCCCATTTCCATTGCAAGAGGATGCCGGCAGAAACACTATAAAGTGTTGAAGCACTGGGCAGACTATCGGGCCTGCTGCTTGAGCCGGTCGCTGCACCGAGACACCTCCACCCGGATTGATGATTCCTTGATGGTGCAGGGGTAGTTCTTTAGTATTTAAGTTTCTGGAGCGAGTGGTAATGGAGCGTAATTTACAGCTAGACTGCTATTTACGAGGCTGTTAGTGTGACGGGGGAGGGGGAAATTGTGGGGATTTTCATTTGACATATTACATCTTATTTTCTCCTTGCATTCATTAGTGAAAAGTCAAAGTCATAATGCTGAATCTTGATCGTGCAGATGTCTCTGGGTTAAAGAGCTCTGCTCCATATGTGTCATTTGATAAATAAAATGTGTTAAAAAAAGAAAAAAAAACTTAATCAGGACCACACGATATGCGACATATCCTATGGCGAAACAATATGGGGCAATCTGTAAAAGTAACATGAACAACAATAACTGCTGTGGTCAGACATTTCCAAATACAAAGTTTCTATTGAATATATCAGCACATTTTTGGGAGGGGACCATAGCAGTTATTGTTCTTCATGTTATTGTGTTATTGCTATTGTTATTATAGCTAAGATAGTGTTTCCATACGAAATGCCTTTTTAGTGTTGCTGATAACTTTGCGTCATTTGCCAAATCTCCACAAAACGTTCTAAAAAAGTGTACAAAAATTTGACTAGTTTGAGAATGGGATAATTGGGGGTGATCCCTGAAGTGAAGGCGGTGAAAAAGGGGATCCTAAAACTAGTTTTCCCCATTTATTTTTCCCTAGGAACTTTAGATACAGCTGCAGCTCAAACCACTGATCTGATTTGCACTAAATTTGGCAGAAAGGTAGGTCTTGGTCCAAAAAGAGTGCGTTTTGTGATTAGCTGTAAATCTGATCAGCAGATTTTGAGCAATTCATGCTCAAAAACTTTGTGTACGTATAACCGCGCAGCCTCCGTAGATCCAACAGATCTCCTGCCAAGATCTGAATGACTATTGTCTGAAGCAGATTCCCTTGGGAAAACCAGTCAAGCACACCAATGTATAATATCACATTACCACTCACACTTAGACCCCAAAGGGGTGTCTAAAACAAGCTCTCAGGTCTATTCTCACACAAGAGTGAACCAGAAAACCAAATCACTGGCAGCTAACTGCAATATGAGATACAAAAAGGAATTTATTTTAAAACAAAATCCTTTTTGTATCTCATATAGTAGTTAGCTGCCAGTGATTTGGTTTTCTGGTTCACTCTTGTGTGAGAATAGACCTGAGAGCTTGTTTTAGACACCCCTTTGGGGTCTAAGTGTGAGTGGTAATGTGATATTATACATTGGTGTGCTTGACTGGTTTTCCCAAGGGAATCTCCTTCAGACAATTGTCTTTTGGTACCCTGTCCCTGTGGGAATTTTGGGTCCCTCTCTCCTTTTTTATACAAGATCTGAATGACTGCCATCACATCAACCAGGAAGTGGTGGCTGCCAGTTCAAGTCTAGGCACTCAATACTGATTCCTAAAAACAATGTAAAAAAAAGACTTGTGCGGATACCCTGGCCCCCTAGGTTTAGTGGTGGGGTCCCAGAGAGACCACAACCGCGGCCAACACATTTTTACGTTTTAATTTTGCTGCAAATTCAAGGATCTGCAAAATGCGGAAAAATGCAAAAGAAAAGGCTCAGGCTCTTGTGCCTTTTCCCAAAAATACCCCCTAGAGTGGGCATGAGCCTTGCAGTCAGAACTTTAGCAAGTATCTTGACGTCACAGTTAAGTATAAAAATGAGGCTGAAATTAGGGTAGAATAGCATTCCCTGTTTGGCTTTGGGATTAAAGAAATATAGACCTTGTTGAATTTACTTCAGGCGCCTCCTGTTTCATCAGCTTATTGCCTTCTCAGAAGACTTTTCTTAGTAATGGAACAGTCACTGTGTCAATGATGTTTTAAAAATCCAGAAAAAGCTATCTTCTACTGGGGCTTTTCTGTTAACAAAGACTGGATGACCTCAGCAATTATTTGCCAGAGATTTTCTGGTGGAACTTGCCTCCCAGTTCTGCAGAGAGGCGTGGCAGGGAGAGTTGATTTGTGAAGTCTTCTTTGGAGGATTAGTAGTACTTCTCTCCAAGAAACAGAGGACTGAAAAATAAAATGGCAATTGGTTTGTTTTAATCAATCGGTATGTAAATGACCTTAGGAGTCATATCACAGGAATATCTGATTTGGCCTCCTTTTAGTTCAACTGGAGAGCTAACTATCTCCCAGCTTTCTTACAATGCCTATAAGCTTTCCTTTTAGTGTAAGACACTTTTCCTTTCAGTATGAGCCACAACCTTTTCTGCTGGGAAGGAGAAGGTGTTAAATTCAAATTTCTTCTTGTTATGCTTTCTCGTTTTCCTCTGTCTGCAAGGTTTGGTTCAAGTGCATGAATGTTTGATAATTCCGACTCTAGTCTATGTTGAGTTTGTATACATGTGCAGTGCATATGTGTCACATGTATGGTGGTAGGACTCTGTATGTTGGATGAGTCTGAACACTAGAATCAATGAGATGCCCCTGTTTTAGAATAGCATAGGAGGGAGATTGGCTTTCCCAGGCATTACAGTATATTGCCCGACCTCCTGAGGCAGAAGGGTGGGGAGCAAGCCACTGAATGAGGAGGATGGAGGCAGGGCTCCCTTTATGGATTCAATGGAAACTTTGTTATCAAAAGACTGCTGATTAGATTAGTTATTTTTGATCAGTTGCCATTTGGTAGATGGTAGGGGTGAGGAAGATTTTAGGCAGGGCCTGCACTTTTGTCTACCTGGGAATGCTGCTTCAGGAAGTCTAATGAAAGCCAGATGTGGAAAACTCTTCATTCATTGTGCCTATGTTTTGGATATTACTGCTTCGACCATTGCTATGAACACCATCACTGCAATTGAGACTAATATAATTTGCAGGCTCAGCCTGGAAATTATATTTGAAAATAATCAAACTCAAACTGTTTTTGAAGCATATAACAGTGGAACCCTTCCCCCTGTCCAGAAAGTGTGTATAAAAGTGTGATCCAAAACACCTACCTTGTTTCAGTTCCACGCTCTTCTTGGCCAAAGAAGGGAGTGCTCACCAGAGTACTCTGAGGACTACTGTCTGACCAGGTCTGGTATCTGCATGGTAGCCAGAGGTGAGGGGGCTCACCTGAAATCTGAAACTTTCTGTAGAAACTGATGGTCTGCCCAAGTGTCTAGAAGTCTGCTTGTCTGCCAGCCTGCCTACCTGCCTGCCCAGAGAGGAAATTAGTGGGTACAGCCCTGGAGGAGAGAAGCCTGACCATAAGAATAAGGTCAGCATTAAGCATGGGTGGATTTTACGAATTGGCAATCCGCGAACTTGCGTATTTACGGATTCGCAATCCGCAAAATCCACGAACTCTCGCAAATTTTTTTTTTTTTGTGTTCGCAAGGATTTCTGCCAGTTCGCAAGGGTTCTGTACCAGTTTGCAATTGCGAACTTACTTGTCGGCTCGCAACGGCCGCGACTATGTTGTTTCTACATCTGGTTCATCATCACAGGTTCACAGCACCCTCTGTTTCACCACTGCCACCCTCTGGTACACCCATGCCACCCTCTGGTACATCACTGCCACCCTCTGGTTGGTTTATCACTGTAGATTATGGGGGTGAAAAAAAGCAAGCACACCTGCCCTGCTTCAACTGACATGAAATAATTTGGGGTTGATTAATGTGTCACTGAATTTAAACTTCCAGTCTGGCTGGCACCTGCTTCCTTATCTGTAATTTGCTGAAGTCTGAAGGGGCCCCTCGGGAAGCACTACAGGGAATGGTTACTAATGATAAGATTGAACTTTTGCACCTGCTGAGTGCTTTCAGTTTTCTCTGTAATTGCTTTCTGTTGCAGTGTAATTTTTTTAACAGGACCTTTGTTGTATACTTGTAGCTATTCTCTGAGCCTGCTGTGAGGGTCAGAGCAGGGTAATAGAATAGTTGCAAGTAGGCAAATGAACTCTGAAGGGGCCCCTCAGGAAGCACTACAGGGAATGGTTACTAATGATAAGATTGAACTTTTGCACCTGCTGAGTGCTTTCAGTTTTGCAAAAATCCAAATATCCAGCAGCATCCACAAAAATAATCCTTCCAGGTCAAGATCCAAATCAAAGTGACCAGCACATGAAGAAAGCACTGGGAGGAGCCTGGTGGACAGGAACAGGAAGTTGGTGACTGCGGGGCACTTCCTTCCTCCCACCCCCACCCCCCAAAATGGACTCCTTGCAAAGAAAAAGTGCAGGCAAATGTCAACCTGAGGAGTTATTCTGATAAAAATCATAATTTTCAAGGTTTATGCTGCCTGCTGGTGGATTTCTTGTGCGAAATTGCAAATTTTGCAATCTCGCAATTGCGAGATTGTCGCTGCCCGCCGCATCTACGTGTTCGCAAGTATTTACTCCCGCGAAATTGTATAGTATTCTAGTTGGCAAGTGCGACCAAGCAAAAAATCCGCTTCTCACGTATTTTACGAATTTTCTGCAAGTTCGCGAGAGTTCGCGGATTGCGAATTTACCAAAAATCCGCAAAATCCGCGAGCGGAACGGATTTTACGCCCATGCTTAGTCAGCATGCCCCCAGAGTGTGGGACACCCAGAAGTAGCTGGCCCTGGAAAAGGAGTGAAGTCTGTCCTGACCCCAAGTCTGTAGGGTCCTTGGGTCTCCCATTGCAGCAACCATTCGGAGCTACTTAACGAAATATTTAGCAAGAAATACCCACTCAGGCTGGCATCCATCCAAAGGTCCAATGCTCCCACTGCCACTGGAGGTGCCCTCCCAAGAGAAAGATCTATTTTGACCTTCAGGGCCAAAACTGTCAAAGGCAAGTGCCTGTCTGTATTGGCATTAAAGGCTGCAACTGGTGAAGATAAGTAAGCATCCTCATTCATCAGCTCCCTGTGGGCCAAAGTGGTTGATGGCAAATGTCTGCCTGTATTGGCCTGAAGGCCATGACCTCCAATAAGCCCACTAATTGTGCTGCTAGACACCTGTGATCCTGAAGTGGCCTAGACATTAATCTAAGGTCTTCCACTCCAGCGCCACAGCTCATGTGTATGAACACACTGATCACATAGACCACCTGGGTCTCAGCAGCATCGCTGAACAGGTAACAGGGTACAGTGTCTGGTTGAACTGAGAGATTTGCCTGAATGTGAGTCTATGAAAACTGTTGCTGTTAATATTAACCTTTTCTGGCTAGGACTTTTTCGGCCAAAAGTTAATTGAATTGACATGTCAATATTTGCGGTAATCACTTGTGCTCTGCCCCTGTGTCTAGCCTATAAATGTACCCATATCTTTGCTTGAGTCACACAAGAGAGAGGGAAGGAGAAGCTAGCATGTTAGGGATGTCTGTATTTCATTATAACCCAAGGAGATAATACAGCTGTTTAACTAAATCACCTTTTGAACGTGTAGCATTCATTTACACTGTGGATTAAAGTATTTACTTTAACTGAAAAGACTAGTACTGAGCTGTACAATACTTTATTGTGCTGTTAAGTTCTGTTCTCTTAATTCCAACACTACCTCATTGAGAAGCCTGGAACTACTCACCCTCTCAACCCTGAGAGTCAGGTGCACAAAAACGGTTGTACCTGGCCCGGTTTGCAGAGCCATAGAAGGACGACCCTCCCCCACCCAAAAAAAACCAGTGACAAACAACTCCAATCATGATTGGGACCCAGTAGCCTCTGTCTGCCCTGTGTCCTCCCCAAGCAGGGACTGACACTCATTATAAAACCCCCTAATACATGAATTACCATCATCTAAATACGTTTGGGATAAAGTGAATGGCTGAGAATAAAGTTTTAATTATTCTTTTAAGTGGTTTTGTAACTTTTCTTTAATGAAGGAAGTCTTGTCTGCATCACATTTATCCTCCAGGTTTTTACTGAAGGACAGTCAGTTGTAAGTTGAGAAATAGTAGAACAGATGCCAAAACACAGCCGACAGTCGGCTTACAACCACACACTTTAGAAAAGAGTACTCTACCTAATAGAAAAGGTCTATTCTGGTTTCATTGCCCTGAGTGCAGGAAAGGAACACACGTTCCCTGTCTGTGGTAAGGTATGGTCTGCATTCTGGTCTCTGAGCAGACAGTAGTCCCTGAAATTATACAGTTCTGGGGACTCGATGCTCAAGCACATGATCTATGTGGATATTCCACTCTACTCCAACTATGACGTTAAAAAGACAAAATTCAATAAGCTGTGTGTTCAATTTGGAGAAGAGGTCACGTTTAGACCATGTTTAGAGCCATAAGCGGCATGAAAAGTGTCATGGACAAATGTAGTACCTTGTATTGTAAACATATATCAACCATATGCTTTAAACCACACTTTCAATGTGATCAATAGTTGTTTCTGGAATAAGAGTAGCTACTCCTCCTTTTGTAGTTTAGAACATTTGACCATGAGTCATCTCCAGGAGTGTGGTAGTCAGAAGAAGAGATGCCTTTCCCAACCCAGTGTCGTTTCAGTTTTCCAGGTTCAGTTTTGGTGAAGTTTGTCTCTTGCAGCAGGACAATGTCCAACTTCTTGGTTGCCAGATAAATTATGATCTTTTTATGCTTGATAGTCTCCACTGTTCTACTTTGAGACACCTGCACTGAGAAAAGTTGACCATCGCACCACTGTACAAAAGAGGCTGTTAAAGAGATGTTGCGTCTTCTTGCCGAGGGGCTATAAGGTCATTGCTAAGCACTAAATATCATGATTTCAGGACAACTAATGTGTTAGGAGTACAACTTCACTAATTCTAAACAAGGGATCTGTCACTCATGATTAGACTTTGAGTATGGAGGAAAAAGATTTGATATCTTTTGCTGTAACAACTTTGCACTGGGGCCAGAGGGTTCTTTAAAGAATCAGACTTTACTCCTGGCTTCTGCACATATGCTCTATAAGTATTGTAGGTAAAGAAAATCATTAACAGAGTAAAACATTTGGAGGCAATCAACAATATGAAGTAATCGTAGTGTTCAATAGTGTGGCACATCAATAGCAAAGAAGGAAAATTGTGATGTCTCGAAGATATTGATTCTTTGTTTAACTTTGGTGGATTAAGAGCATACTACAGAATGTTCACTTCTATGTGGGTTTGGTTCAGTTTCCATTATTGCTTTAGGCTTTTTAGAAAATGTCCAAGTCTTCAGGTTTGTCTAATTCTCTAGACTTGCTGTCTAAGGTCACCAGCATCATGGGGGTCTCCAGTAGACCAGATCTAATGTCCTTTCTCTTAAATATAAGCAACAGTGAGTGCAAAAAAGTTGTTTAAATACAAGATAGGCTTCCTGCAAAAACATGTTATGCTAGACATGGGGCCCATGCATACTGTGTCACTGGAACCTAGCTGTATCCAGCTGATAAACACATAACTAGGGTGAAACCGGTCCTGGGTTGCTTGTGTTCCGGTACAGGGAGGACCACGCTTATTGTGATGAACTATTCAGATTGGAGCAGGGTCAAGACTGATTTGCATATAGCTGAGTCTAAACAGACTTTGTTGTACACTTTAGCGTGTCGCCCTAAGTGGGACGGATATGCCCAGATGTGGATCCTGTGCATACTATTTCACTGCAATCAAGCAGTACAGGTTAATGAGCCCATAATTAGTGCAAAGCCGGTCCTTGGTTGCTTGTCCTGTGGTTCAGGGACAACAAGGCTTTGCACTTCGGGCTGTACTGTTCGATCGAAGTGCAGGGTCAAGACTGATTTGCATCAGTCTAGACCCTGCACTTCGAAAAGAAGTGATTTTCATTTGCATATAGCTGGATCCAAACTGAGGTGACATGGTGTGCAAAATAACAATCGGTTGGTATGCGACCCCAAGTAGATACCAGTGGCTGAGATTAATTCAAGCATTCCATCCATCACATTTTTGTATATTTTGGTTTTGTAGAAAGGCACCATCTTCCTTTCCTCTGCCAGCTTGGGTAAGCTGCTGGCACAGTTGTAATACTACACCACAACAGCAGTACAACAGCAAAACAACACATTAGAATTACCTAGCACAATACACAGCAGACTATCAAACAAAAAACAGCACCGTGGATCAAAAGAAAAAGGTAGCTGTGAGGTGCTTTTGTGTTGTGGTTTTATGATATGTTATTGTGCATTGTTTGTTTTGGTATGTGTTCATCTAGTGATGTTAGCATTGTCTTGAATAGTGGTGTTGTGCTTTGTGATGCATTGTGGTGGCTATTGCTTTGCTGCAGTGTTAAAATGTGATGTAGCAGCAAAGAAGATACAAATCCAGAAAAATTAAGTAAATTGATTACACATCTTCATTAAGTCATGTAGGCATAGGACACGTTGAACAATGGAATATTTCAGAAGAATAAGGCTAGAGTCTGACAACTCACTTTCCCAAGCAGTAATAAGGAAGGTTTGGCATATGGACAACAATGTTGCCCAAGCTGCAGACGGTGCCCTTCCCTGGTTCATAGTGTGGTGCTGCAAACTGGCAGCCAAAATTGCCCTCACTCTATCTATCTATCGCCCTCACTCTATCTATCACCCTAACTCTATCTATCTATCGCCCTCACTCTATCTATCGCCCTCACTCTATCTATCGCCCTCACTCTATCTTACCTTTGCCTCAAATTGTAAAGCGCTCTGATATCCTCTGGGATCAAGTTCGCGCTATATAAAACTTTATAAATAAATAAATAAATAAATTGTCGTAGAAGTACTAGTGTATATCTTGCATCAATACTTTATTGTGATGGCAAAGTTGTTGATTTGTTGTGTTGTGGTCTTTTCTAGTTGTTCTGTTGTGTTGTATTGTTGTGTTGTTTTGTGCTGATTTATTGTGCTACGTTTTGCTGTCACTTCGTGTTGTGCTGAGAGTTGTACTATTTTGTGGTTTGGCTGTTGCATTTTGTTGTGCTGCATTGTTGGACCGCTGTGTTGTTTTGCAGTGTTTTCTTTTTGTTTTGCGTTATTGCGATGTGCTTAAACGTGTTGTGTGTTATACTGTAGTCGTGTTACAATTGAATTGCTACCGAGTTGCATTTTGATATGGTAATTTGTTGTATTCTGTTGTTTGTTGAATGATTGCTTTTATTTTGTTTCATGCACTGCCTATACATGCTTCAATAAATGCCCAAGCATATCCAGTCTAAATCAGGCCGTTCCGTTGAAGTTCCAGAGAAAAGCAACCATTTACCAGCGCCAATGATGGTAAAATACTGCTGGCACAGGTTTATCTTTATATATAAATAATATCAGTCACTTTAAAACCATACCACTAGACATGCCCTATGAGCACACATCTTAGGTGATCGGTTCCTCGAACTTAAAGTAATGAATATGACTGCTAAGGAATGGAATCCCTCCACCATTCATTTACACACTCGTTTCGGTGTGTACTTCTGATTGTTAAGAGGGGAAACTACCTAATGTTTGTTTATCCACTAAAGAGTGAGTTACAACGGTCTGAGTTTTCTTCAACTACGACAAAACAGGTGCAGCAACACAAAGAAAGCATACAACACAATATAAACATAACAGGGCACAACACAACAAAACAATTAAAACAGAATATACAACACAACATCAACACAATGCAATAATGCAGCACAAAATAGAACAAAAAGCAACACAACATATTCTAGTCTAACATTACTATTTCCACAACCCTGTTTTCATAATAGGATGGTAAAAGGTGTTTGCAACAAACACTGCCTTATTTACTACCAAGGACAGGAAATGGTGCCGGTCAAAAATAATGTGTGACCTGTTCCCGTGATTTAAATTAGCACTTTGGGTGCTCACTTTGGGCCATATGTATCAAGATACCCATTTGCGATTCTCAAATAGCGATTATTAAGAAATCGCTATTTGAGAATCGCAAATGGGTATGTATGTACGAAATCGCATTTTTTTAGCGATTTCTTAAAATTCCTTAATTGCGATTCGCAAATTGCGAATCGCAATTAAGGAATACTTTCCCATTCATTTGTATGGAGGCCCATAGGAATGAATGGGAAATTATTCTCAATTTGCGATTCGCAATTTGCTAATCGCTAATTGAGAATAATTTCAAGGGTGCAGGGGTGTCCAAAGGACACCCTGTTGCACCCCTGAAATATGCATGGTGTCACATGGCACTTTGAAAAATGCAACAATGTACATTATTCAAGGAATTCGCAACTTACCACCAACTAGAAGTTGGTGGTAGTTTGCGATTCCTTAAGAATATTTTGCAATTTTTTTTTGCTTCATACATTGCATTTAAGGAATCGCAAAATTTGCGATTCCTTTTATGCAATTGCAAAATAAGGAATCGCAAATTTTGCGATTCCTTATTTTGCACCAGATTTTGCTTAACACATACCATGTAGCAAATTCGCATTCGCAAAGGCCAAATTCTGCCAATTTCGGCCTTTGCGAATGCAAATTTGCTTGATACATATGGCCCTTTATGTATTATGGCCATATTATTGTAGTGAATAACACAAGTCACATCAGTTTTACTCATCAAAGACTCTTACCTGTCATGCATATTCTGAGACATAGAGTTAGTGACACGGTGCAGGTTACTTTACCAATTTCCATCCTCTTGAAAACGTGAACTTTGGTGAAAGGGTTAACTTTACCAACAATACAGAGGTTTCAAAGTCCTTGCAAACGCAAATGCTGAAAAGCCTTTCACCAAATCCTTTAATCTGTTGACAAGAGTCTTCGGATGCAGGAAAAGCACAAATGTGTATTTAGGAGGGCAAATGCCTTCTTCCATTTCAAGAAGGTCTTTAATCTGTTTATTTAAAGGATTCGAAATACATTATATAAAACCCTTACTTTTAAGATTAAGGACACCGTTTTTCTTTGAAGGAGATGCCAGTTGAACCTGAGTGTAACCTGAGAGAGGGGCAGCTCACCTGATTG
This sequence comes from Lissotriton helveticus, assembly GCF_964261635.1. Taxonomy (NCBI): domain Eukaryota; kingdom Metazoa; phylum Chordata; class Amphibia; order Caudata; family Salamandridae; genus Lissotriton; species Lissotriton helveticus. The sequence goes on from NC_136067.1 coordinate 1,537,898,166, forward strand.
TCACCGAGGGTCTGATGCTTGTCCCGTATGACTAGTGACATTCTTTCTTGGTTTAAAAACTATTCTATGAAAAATCCTGTAAGGATTTGTCGCAAATTATTTTTTAGCATTGTTTGCCTTTTTTATTTCAAATAATCTCCATATTGTCACGCTCAGTGCTTGGAGATTTTGCACTGGGCAGACACAGGGCAGTTTATCCACATTTTATTTTTATCACAGGACAATTCAGCCCAGATTATTTTTATAGTATTAGCGTAAACAGCAACACCGCAGAGAAGGAGCTAAATACTATTTGAAATGCCTTGCTGCACATATTATAAAAGTATTTTTGCAGGATTCTAATGAAAAGTGCAGTTGAATGGTAAGTACAAACAACAAGAAGCAAGTTACTTACAGTGCTTAGAAATGGAAGAATTGGGGTTTGAGGCGCTATATAAAACTATATTATTATGAGACCAAAGTAGCTACAAGCCAATTCAGTGGTTTCAGAACCACACTTGCCTGATACGACACTTGCCTGATATATTCCTGGCCTACAGGTAGGGAATTAGAGTGGGAAGGTGTTCACCCACTACGTAGAAGAGGACAGAAGCCTGACACAGACTATGCATTTTAAATTTGGCAAAAACCAGCTTTTGAGCTCCTATTAAAGTCAGCCCAAAATCTGTAATTCTGTTTTACCTTTTTTAACAATGCAGGCAACTAGCAAGCATCTTTGAAAAAACATATTCGGTCATGCCCCATAGGGGCTTCGAAATTCGTGTTACAGTAAAGGACTACTAAAATGTTGCGTTTCCTTCCTATTGGCTGAGACTAGTAATAGTTCCCAATTAAACCCCATAAGGGCTGTAACTAAAAAGGATGGGAGATGCACCTCAAATGTAGTGGCCTGCAGCTCAAAACCCTCTGCACAAAGGTAGAGTGCCGTAAGGCATTTCAAAAAGTGGGTAAATGGGGTGGGGAAAGAAGAGACATATGAAACCTGGGCCAGGGAAGGTGCAGCCGGACCCGATGGGGGCCCGGGGCAAATGCCGCCTGGAGGTGGGAAGCCCCCCCTAAACGCGGAAGCCCGCGATAGAGGGGGCAACCAGGATTGGTTGCCCCAAGGTAGCCGATGGCACCCCCTATCAGGGGGCGATGCGGCAAGCAGATGGGAGGGTTAAATAGGGGCGCAAGGCCAAGAGTAAGCATGCAACCCCCGCAAGAAAAGACGGAATCCGACCCACCCACACCAAAGGAAGCGGGCGTCGCAGCTACAAGTTAGAGGTGAGGTGGAAGAAACCCAGGAAAGATACACAAAAGAGAAAAAAATGTGCTGGAGGTAGATGGAAGGCTCACACAGTGTCCTTGGGATGCCTCACAGCAGGGGCAATGAGGGAGCTAATAATGGCATACAGCCACAGGCAGAGTAGATTTAATGCTCCCACAGGGCCCTTGGGATGCCTAACAGCAGGGGTACTGAGGGAGCTAAATGGCAGGGCACAGCCACAGGCAGAGTAGATAAGATGCTCACACAGGGTCCTTGGGATGCCGCATGGCAGGAGCCCTGAGGAGCAGGCGAGTGGCAAACAAAGGGTCCAGGGCAAGCAGAACGGCACTTGCAGCCAGGGCAGGTCCTGACGGAGGCCCACAAAATTCAGTAGCAAGTTGAAGCCTGGAACCGCAGACATGGAGGCCCAGCAAAAGGGGCACCTGGCAAAACTGTACTGTCTGGGAGCAAACAATGACAATGAATGTACAAAGACAATGAATGTATACAATAACATGGATGTTTATGACTGACCAACTAAAATTGTGAAATGTACAACCATGTTATGTTTGAATAAACTGCGACCTTTTAAGGCACCAAATCACGTTGTCAGTGGAGTAATTAAAAGGTGAAAGGGACTCAGTTATGTGGGCGGGGGGAAGGAAAACTAGCCCCTGAGAGGGGTTAGTCTTCGACATAAAGGTAGGGTGACTGGAATGATGTGATTCTGCTACCAGGGTGCTTTCTGCAGAATGATGGGTTTGCCACATTTGCCACATAATCCATTATCTGCTACATAATGTACAGATTTCAACAACAACAACAAAATTCTATAACATGGATCAAAAGTTAGTACAAATGTAGTGACTTGCTTCACGTAGTGGAAGGCCCTAAACCATGGTTACATTGACTGGTCATCTTAGCAGCATAAACAAAATCCACTCCTATTCTGTCATTCTCATTGTTTCAGGAGCTTGTGGTAAATTTTTACTAAGAACAGTGCATAATTACACAACAAAGCACGCTTCAGAGATGCCATTATATGGCTCTATCCGTGGGCACAATAAAGGTGGTTTCATGCTAATATAAAGCGATACTGGAGGACCTTCAGCGTGTACTTGAGCACCTTCGCTTGGAAGACCTGGGAACCCCATAGAGGCTAAAGAATGGGACACTATCCCAGAGAGAACCTTGAAGGTATCCAGAAATGAGTGTTTCAGGCTTATCAACTATTACGTCCTCCACAGATCATATTTAACCCCAGGACGCATCATAGGATATTTTCATATGGCTGACGCAGCTTGCCCCAGATGTGGAGATCAGGGGGAACACTTTATATATATGTTCTGGACTTGCCCCTTGCTGGGTGACTTTTGGGAGGAGGTTACAGCTACAAACACAACTGTCATAGAAAGAGAGGTCTCCAACACTCGGGCCATTGCCTATTGGGATGGTTCCCACACACAGCTGGAGCTAAGATTACAAACAAATTCCAGGACCTGGCGCTCATCTTAACTAAGAGGGAAATCGCAAGGCACTGGAAGACACCAAATAGACCTCGAATAGCGGCATGGAGGAGGGAAATGGAGAAGTGGGTAGGCTGTGAGGGGAGATTTCTTCTATGGGAGGCCAGGCGAGTGGTGGGCACCATTCATTCAGCCCATGCTTGGGACTCACTAGTAGACAGCTTAATTAATCTCAAATCATAAACTCCCATACCATCACCCACGGGATCCCCGACATTGTCTTCCAGGTAGCCCCTTCACATAAATAGAGATGCTCCTGGATCCTACAGAAGACTGAAGGAACCTAATCCACTCATGGTGCACTATGGCCCACCTCTCTCCTGGCACCCTACAGCAGAGCATTAGCACAGGACACATGCTATGAGACACACATGACTTAGTACTGACTCAAAGGGGGTGGGGGGTTGGAATTGTTATATGAGAGTGGGGGGAGTGAAAGTGAATATCATTTGTTGCTATCTCTGAATGGATATTGTACACAAGAAGCTTGACTGTGAATGTAATGCATATCTTGAAAAAACAGTGCATAATTACATGACGTGGCATAAAAGCGTAATTTTGCATCCAAAAAATAAGCGAAATTTCCAAAATGATGTAATTAAATTTTTGTCTTGGCCTAGTGATAACCATGTATCTTTCACTTCTGTATCCATGGAGGGTGGGCTGACACCCACCTGCCTTTCCTGTCTAGCCCTCCCGTAATGCTCAGACAATATAAGAAAACTGGACCTATGCATTATGCGCACCATTACGCACTTGCTCTCCGAAATTTGCATTGTACAAATATTCACGCATGGCATGATTCACAAAGGTAAACTTACACTTTTGAGTAAGTTTGATAGTTTTTTGCATTCACAAACCACGTGTTCATAGTAAATTTACGACTTCGGAGACTCCGCAGTTGGGGTTGTGACCTCTTCACATGAAAAGATAGGTCTGCCAAAAGTGCATAATTCTCCGGTCCGACTGCAGAGTCTCTGCAGTCGTAAACTTACTATTTACTAGTAACTAAAAGTTTGTGAATACCAAAAAATAGTAAACTTACTCAAAAGTGTAAGTTTACCTTTGTGAATCAGGACCTATGCATATAACAAATAAGGCATTAGGTTAAAAAGCAATATTTGGAGACAAGCACCACCTACTCGACCAGAATGAAATGGACACACAGGTTTTTTAATCGACATCCTAGGGATAGATGAGGCATGGACCCATAGTGGTAGACTAAAGTGAATTGTTCCACACATTAGGCTTGTGATAAGATGATCTAGGGATTTCTGTAGAGGAAGGATTTAATTTCAAACACTTCGCATTCATCTACCAGACTACACAGTGTGTAATGCATGGGGGTGCGGCACAGGCGAAACATCAGCTGCACCCCCCCCCCACCCCCGATTGACATGGGTCCATGTGTCCATGAAGAATAAACCAACTTCCTTAACAGGAGGCCTGCCGTCCCCATAAGAATGAGTTCGGTACAAAGATAATAGAAACCCCCTTCACAGCACAGCCTAAATGAGAAGTGAGTGAGAGTTTCACTAGTCAGGATGCCTGTGGCGCTTTGGAATGCATCCTGAAACAAGGTGTTGCTGCAGAGATTTAGAAATAACCCTCACCACACTAAAATACTGCTGGTGCAGGGGAAATCCGACTGCTTCTGACACGCGTTTGCAAACACCACACCTTTAGTAATACGGCATGATATATAGGTATCAAGTGTTAATGTCAACCAACACATACTGCTAATCTTCATTGGCAACTTTAATTGTGCACTCGAGCACAAATGGTGGCACAACCGGCTACTGGGAAGTGGACAGAATTCTGAAGAGTTCTGCATAGTCTGCAAAAGGTGTTTTATTTCTGAAGCAAGATGAGCTAACATTATGTATCCCTGGACAAGCCACACAAACTAGACTGCCTTAGGATTGAACTAACAGAAAACACTTACCGTCCTAAAAATTCAGCCCATTTGGCATTAGGGTTCCCTTCCCCTTATTTGCACAACTCTACAACTCATTCTTCTCCCTCCTTAACTCTGTGGGTCTACAATTGTAATTTCTGCCTGTTATAAATGGGGTTTCTGGTTGGCTAAGGTATGCACCCAAGCCAGGCATAGCCCACCACTCTTCTCAGGGTAAGTCAGATACACACCAAAGATAACCTTTGCTTGGTGCAGAGCAGGCAGGGTTATCTACAGAGGCAATGTGTAAAGCATTGGGGCAAAACACTCACACAGTAGAGCAATGAATACACCACAAAAAGAGACTCCACATAGGGTTTATAAAAATAGATTGCTATATTGTAAACACATCCAGGTTAAAACGATTTAGATATATTATGTACTTTCCAAAAATATGCACTTTTCAATGTAGTACAACATTACATGCCCCAAGTAAACCGTGTGTGCAGTAGCATATTCTCTTCTCTTTGGTTCATTGCGGGTACTTGTTAGTGCAATTACAGCGGTGACCCTGCCTGGGGATGAGCAAATGTACTCTTAGAGCAGTAATACTCAAAGTACGCCCGGGGGCCGCATGTGGCCCTCCTGACCTTTATATGCTGCCCCCTGGGCAGCAGCAGCACTGGGATGCTGTTTACTTGACTTAGCACTAACATGAATAAAAATGTTTAATATACAGCAACCACTTATTTAAAGGTAATTACAGTCAGGCAAATGAAGTAACTAGGCCCTTAACTTTAGGAACACCTTATCTTTTAAAGGCAGCAAACGTGTAAAGACTATAGTCTTTTCATAATTCAAAAAGTGTATTTCATTGACCTGCAGAAAGATTTCACCTTAGTGAATCAAATTATAGCAGTGCATTCAGAAGTATTTTTTTCTTAAAGTGATGGTTTTCAAAAGTGAATTTAGAACGCTCATGCTCCCCCCCCAACCTGACAACAATGCCATTAGTGATTACATTCAAGTACAGGAGATGGTTTTCAACAGCAGGCATCCTGAAGGCATGTATTTCGAGTTCATCTCATATGGGATAATGAAGAAAAAGGAGGGGAATTGAAATAAAACAATTGCTCAGGGTCACACAATTTGGTCAAGTGGAGAAGCCGGGATTCATCCCAGGTTTTCTGGTTCAACATTGAGCAATTGAGTTTAGTCACTAAATATACATGATTTGCTTCCCTTGCACCGACTTTACACCCCCCCCGCTTGCATCAGTGCAGCCCTCGCTCACACTAAGACCAAGCTTTGTGGCACCTGGGAAAATGTTTGTGAGTACCCATGTCCTGGAGCAATGGTAAACAATATTCAAAATGTTCCAGGTAGTTTAGGGTTTCTCCATGGTCACATTACTAGACCGACGAGGCATTGCATATTCATCTCTGGGGGCCTCGATGGAGGTTTCTACCCAATGAGTAATGCCTCTTCTCAATGGCAAGTCTGGAGCTCTTAGGAGCTGCTTGGACTCGCAACTCTTAGCAAAACAGAGCTGCTCGCGAAAAAGCTCGGGCGGTTTCCCCAGTGAGTCCAGTGCCCTTGTAGTGTAGTTCCTATATTCCCAATAGGCTCTGCGCATTGGAATAACATAAACAATAGTTTAGACGTAGGACTGAGGTTGACTAGGTCTCTATTGAATATGTTAGTCTTAATTATGAATGCCAGCTAGCTCAGAGGTCACTAGAAACTTTCTCGAGTAAACAAGAAGGTGTTAACTTTCCTGAATAGGCAAGAAGGGATTAGTTTCTGACAACCGCATAAACATGACAACTTTTCTCCCTCCAGAATAAGGAGTATATATCCAGAGTCGCGAAAACAATAGACAGCTATTTCACTCAGTCAATCGTGCATGTTTATTTTCACCAGGAGTGCAGAGAAATAGAGAGACAGCCGTTTTCAATAAAAGTGGTTATTTATTAAACAGTCTTCTTTCTCATGCAAGAGAAGGTAATTGCCACAATTGCAATACTTGTCATAAAGGAAAGTGCGTACAGTGAAAGGAGTATTATGAAATAATACTGTAAAAGCATTGATATGGTTTCTGAGCCATAAGATACTTAAAACGGATAAAATACATACAATGCTAAAAATTGACTAAACGTACTCAACTGGTGTTTCTAAAATACGCCTACCCCGGTGTACCTAACCTAAGCCTAGTACGTGGGAATGAGTAAGATAGTTTTTGCCAAGAATCTGAATCAAGAATTCTCTAAGGATCTAATCAGCTCCGTACCTTGGTTATAGAAGGAAGGAGGTCTTGTATCTCTTTCTCAGGACTCGATCTCCCAGCAACCCGCAAGGGTGACCGGAAACACTGGAGCTGGATTTCTCGGTAGGAGAAAAGACAGCGTCTCTCTCAGTGCGTCAATGGGAGGGTCGGCTTCCTTCGGCACTCGTTTACAGCTGGGCTTCGGGTAAGTAGATAGCCGATCTGTTCCAAACCATCGTGTGTTTGCTAAGGCAGATGCTGGTATATTTATACCTGGAAGGTGCCGAGTTTGACGTAAGGTTGGACATAAGACGTCACTAAGAACTCGCAGTTCTTTCAGGACTCCAGGAGTTCTTGGACAAATCAAAACAAAAGCAGGGGGAATTCCCGGGCTGCTGGAGGCTTGGTTTGTTTAAGAACGCGTTGTACTTTCTAGGAGTCTATGGGAGTAACCTTGCCGTATTTGGACTGCATTGGCTATTACTAAATATGGATATGATTCTTATGCCTTTATAAGGATATGATTTGTTATAACTACATAAGGGCATAAATCGGGAATATTTAAATAGGGTCCTAGATACGTTCACAACACCCACTCCATGTATAATGTCCATCATTACTAAATACTAAGCAATAGTAAACATATAATGATGCATGTGTTTTCCAACCCACCCCAAAATACATAAGATGCATTTGAAATGGTATATACAGGAAAAATGAGTATTATACTGTACGTTTTCAAGCAGTGTTATCATTCAGATAATGCATATGTAGTACATTTAAAATATTTGCTGAATGAATTTGCGAAAATTACATTTATGAAATGGCTCTTAATACAGAAGAGAAGGTCAAGACCATTTCATCACATATTTATACAAGACTGTACATGTGCTAGAGGCTAAGTCAAAATATTGTCTCTAGAGTTTCTTAAAAATAGAAATTCTGTTCTCTAAGAATAGTTCTACTTCAAGCAGAGTATCATGTGCCAAAAAAGTAAATATTTTGGGAACGGGAAAAATAATTTCGCTTTCAGGGGAAGAGAGAAAAATAGTTCCACTGTTTTCAGAAGTGTTGTTTATCAAAAACTGAAGGCCGAATTCAGAGTTCAGGGAACGCTGTGTGCTCATGTTTTGTTTTAAAAGTTTTTCTCGTTGTTAGGGGAGAACATAAGTTCAGATAGGCTGGCAAAGAATTCTTCTACAACAGTAGGTGTAAGTTGGACCAAGTCCGAAAAAGTAGAAATAGTGCAGATGTGAGATTTATTGCCGTCATCGGTGTCTAGATTAGCAATGTTCACAAAAGGTTGTACCTGTGTGCCGCTTTCATCTCGTACCTCACCGCCACCTAATCGTAATGGTGAGGTCTCAACGAATGCCGTCATCAGAATAGGTAGCCGCTGGGGACAACACGTTGCATGAGCCGTTACCGAACCAAGCAAAGTATCGATATCCATAGGTACTGCTGATGGTAGTGTAAGACAGATGTCCAACATGGATTCTTCTTCGCATAGCAGGCATCGTAGAACAGGTAACATGCAATCTTGCCAGATTGGTCTGAATGAAAGAAACCAGGTAGTATTCAGATCTCTTAGTCGAGCCAAGCCAAGGACCTTAGTAATCCTGTCACGGTATCTCATCGCTAGGATCGTTTCTTCCATTGTTGCCTGAGTTTTGTCTGTGACTTGAATTGCCATATCGGAGCAGAAGGAACAAAAATAAAATTCCTGCTACGAGTCCCAAGAGGAGAGGCAGGCCGCCGAACACAGAATGCACGAAATTCGGGAAGATGTTCAGGACTGCTTCAAAGGGTGCTAATAGTCCCGAAAAAATTGTCTTAAATACATGTGCGATGCCACTGGTATCAGACATGTTTAAGATTTGACCTAACATTTCTACGAAATGCATGGGGCAATTTGTCGATAATAGTGTATGTATCTGTGCCGCTGTCCTTGCAACTTGCAGATCATACGTCTCTTTGGACGAGGTTAAAGGTACAGTTGTCTGTAAAAGAATAGACTTCATTCTGCTTAAAGTATCAATTTGAATAGAAGAGATATACAGAGAAGGCCATATTGCTGTCTGGTTTGCTGTTTTGATACAATACTTGCATACAGCAAATGACCCTAGAAGTAACGCTCACGAGATAGGCTATTCCTGGCACCATGCCACAACAGCTGTGGTCACTTATTATAACGTAGCTGCCGTTGGAAAGCTGTCTAAAAAAAGGTTCTATCTGTGTTGCAGGGGTGCCGTGCAGGTGACATGAAAGGTTATTTGAAGAACCTTCGCAGGCTCCATGCAAGTTAATACCTTGACACAGAAGTGTACTGCTTAGTGAATTTTTACAGTTGTTACCACTAAGAAATACCTCTTTTTTGTGTATAAGGTAAATTCCAGGTTGACTTGATGTATCCTTTACCCAACCTTCCATACAGGCCTGCTGGTATATACTTTTGGCAATATTGAAACTGAAAAGTCGTTATCGGAATTGTAATTGTACCATGTATTATCCATTCAATGACAGGTCGTTCTGACATTGTTCATGGTAATTTCTCAAGTTTTTCAATGCTCAGCAACGTATAGTCTGCTCCTTTTTGTGCCAAAGAGATGTGTTTATCTGTAAGGTTAAAGATAGAAAAAAATTACGTTGTGTTGATTAGACGCCATGGCACGTAGCCTGAACAGAGGTTTTGTATCGTCCAGCCTAACTGTACAATAGAACGCAATTGGGACTGGCCATGTTGTAACATTAGCATATCCTGTTCTATTATATCAATAGCAGATGATACAATGCTGGCCAGTGAATAAATTCTGGAGGACAGAGTCGTTAACCCATTGTCCACTACAGACAGTGATTTTTCCAAATGAATACGATCAATTTCTCGTATTCTTTCAGCAATTTCAATTTGCATTACTTTCCAAGCTTCGTTGTAAGCAGCGTATATACCGGGGTATATGAAACGTTTTAACGCTGTTTGCGAGGTCCCAGTATGAAATCTCGCAAGTCAGCACCTTCTTTAAGTAAAGTCAAGTGTTGCTTAATTTCAGGCAGTGTGGATTTCTGTAGCCACTCAAGGCATAATTTTCCTACACTATATGTTGTTATTATCCCTGGATGTTGTCTCTGGGAATATCTTGGGTCTGGCCTGGTCTGTTTCAACCTCTGTGTTTTGTTCAGGAATCTATCTTGACATTTATTTGTGTCTGTGGGCCAGATCAACCATTTTTTCCAATCAAGATTAGTTTTGTTTTGGTGTAAAATATGGGATACGTCTATCTCCACATCTGTAGTGCTATTACTATCAGATATGGGCTTTGGAATAGACGGTTTGTTTAAGTCTTTTATCTTGGCTAGGCCGAGACTGGTTGTTTGTTGAATGGTGTCATTCAGGAATATTATCTGTTCAGGGATCATGCAGGCTCTGAATAGTGATTCTAAATCTTGTACCTGCCAGTCTTTTGAACCCCTGATGGTTTTTTCTCAATGTTGTTTTTCCAAAATTCAAAACCAAATGTAGACATTTTTTCATAACATTTTTCAGAATAAATCAATTTAGTATTTGTCAACATATTTTTCATTCCTGTCTTATTTAACAATCCATGGTGAAATCAGATATGTTTCTTTGAGTTGATGAAAGAGTTCAGTCATTTTTTCTTTGAAAGTTTTTGTTGCTGGCGTTTCTTCATGTTCACTTGGATCATCAGAAAAGTCTTCGAAATTGATGAAGTAGCCAGATGCAGTTCTGTCAATTGTTGGAATCGCTTCCGGATTTTCATTTATCTTTGGATATGTATGTTCAGAGGCTACATCATTGTAGACAGGTGTTTCTTGACGAACTGTTGCAATTTGGGTTTCAAGAGGCACAAGTTCCATTGCTTTGTTGCATAGTCCTTTTTTATTTACTGCAGGTTTATCAAAAGGGATTAGTCTTTCAGTTTGAACCTCTTGGATTGTAGCAAGGTTTGGTCTTCTGCTACTTCTTGGGAGTCCACTGGGCCTACTACTTATTATTGGCCACATGATTGTGGTTTTACCAGGTCGATTGATACAACTCTGTTCTCCTTTTTACCAGCAAGGGGAGGTAGTTCTACTGATCTTGTTCTGCTGACAGCTAAGACAGGTACTGCTTTTCTGTAAGAAGGCCCAAATTCCTTCTTCACCGCGATCTTTTCTTTGACCAGATCCCCAATCTTTGGAATCCAGACAGGTCTTGCTGGGACAGGTGGTTTTTCTTCAGTGGTCGTTGGCTTTAGCTTTGTGTTACTTAGACTTCTTCTTGTTTCATTTAAGTCCTGTAAAACAGCCAAACGATCTTTGATATCAAAGGTTTTTTGTTTCACCACTGAAGTCTGACAATGGAGATCATGAATGATCATTTTAGTACCAAACAAAAGTTCGTACGGAGTGATACCTCCTAGAGAATTTCTTGACAGATTATTAAGACTACGTTGGACACTTATTAGATGTTTGACCAACCCGTCACCCGAACCTAATACCCTCACTGTTATAGATTGCTTTATGTCCCGTTTTTTTCTCTCCACTACCGCATTTCCCTCGGGATGGAATGGACTAGAGTACCGCAATGCAATGCCCATGCTGGCCATGGCCTCCTTGTATGCTCGAGAGCTAAACGCAGGACCTTGGTCAGAATGTAGGATGCCAATTGCGCATGTGCCGATAAACACTCGCAAATCTTTTATAACAGTTTTGGCGTCAGCAGAGCGCTGGGGCCACATCCAAATGAATATCGTCGTAATAATTATGGGATTGCTTTTTTCCGTCTGGAAGTCTGCGTATATATAGCCTAATGCTGTCTAACAGAGGTGTCTGGGCAGGTGTCTGGTCCGGTTCACAACTCCGATCTCTGTTGCAGTCCTGACAATCCATTGCAAAGTTATAAATTTGCACGCTCATCCCCGGCCACCAGTATTGTGATTGAAACTCTATTAGAGATTTCAAGATCTCTTGGTGCCTCAGACCCATTCCCATGTGTGCTTCTTGAATCAAGTAAGCCCTCCGGTTCGTGTTTGGAATTACTCTATCCCCCACTCCAGGGATTTGAGCAAAAGCAACGGAGTTTGCATCAATTATGTATGTATTATTGAGTGGATAGTTGAGAGGTAATGCTGCATAGTCGCCTTTTAATGAGGCTTTTACTGCTAGCATGGTTTCTCCATCTATTTTATTTTTTGAACACTTTTTGTAGCTACGGAGGCCGGTTTGACAGCTGCCGCTGTGGCTCTGTTAGCCAATGAATTTCCTGCAACGTGAATGCCATCACGTCGATGACTCAGTGTATGTATCACATGAGTCTTTTGTAGTTCTGTCTGTAAAAGAACTACTTGTTCCCAATGTTTTTTATGCTTTATTGTGGCACCTGTCTCATCTTTTTACCCGTTTTCAATCCAGGTCTGCATGGAATTATTGTAAGACTGGACGCAGTAATGCGAATCGCACACTATTAGTGTGGGGAATTTCGCGATCGGCATTTTCAAGCGCCATCTTTAAAGATCTTATTTCAGCTCGCTGAGCTGTACAGTTTCTGAGTGATTCAGTTTTAGTGACCATCGGTCGAATTTACCTAAGCACCAGCGACCTTTGACAATCGCGCATGCTGCATTGTAAATTTGTTTTTTCACAACATAGTGTTGTGCAAATCTGTCCGTGTAGATTACACAGGTGTACTGTTCGAGAGGCAGGATTTCAGTCGGCAGAGGACATTCATATTCGTATTCCAGATCTTCTAGCTTTTTCATTTTGGGATCAAATGCGTGTTTCACGTCTGTTGAAGCAAGAGAATTTTCCCATTGGATCCATTTTTGGATCTAATGCCATATCATTGGAATGCTCGGTCTTGTTACTGCCTCAAGGGCTGATACTGCTGTTAAAACAGATATGTTTTTCCCTTGGGCTAGGGCTCTTTCCTTTGCTACAGCCGTTTGAACCGCAGTCAGAATTTTTGCAGTAGTACTGAATTTCATTTCAGCTTGTGTGTACAAGTGTGTTTTATAAGCTATTGGTACAGTTTCTCCCTCATTAGAGGTCAGGTATGTGAATCCGCATCTTCCTGGGATGACTCGGATTACAAGGTTGTGTTCGTTTGCGCGTGTTTGCAGTTTTGTTTTAGGTAACATGTCTGTTTGTAATGAACGTAAAATTTCTGTGTGTTTCTGAGTCCAATTAATTGGTTTTTAATCAGGTTTTATTAATTCGTAGAGGGGTTTAACCCTCTCTGCATAATTTAGAATGTAAGTTCTTCCGAAATTCAGGAAACCTAGTATTGATTGTAAATTCTTCAGCGTTTTTGGAGCTTGGAGTACTGCACACTTCTCTAAGAAGTTGTCTGCTAGGCTTTTGCCTTCACTTGATAATTCATATCCTAAAAACAGGACAGTTAGGTGGGCAATTCGTGACTTTTTAAAGTTGAATTTGTACCCTTCAGATGCAAACCCAAGTATGATGGTGTTCACTCTTTTCAAGTGTGTCTCCAGGTCATCGTCTGTAAGATAGATGTCATCGACATAAGATAATGCCTCATCATCATACATTTGTAGTAACTCTGTTACCCTGGCTGAAAATAATCCTGGGCTATTCTTGAATCCCTGTGGGAGACGACAAAATTGCTTTATGAGTCCCCATACTGGAGAAAGCGGTCAAATACCTGCTTTCTCGTGCTATGTTTTGACAGAAGAATCCATTTGAAATATCTAATGTCGTTTTATATTTTTTGAGCACAATGTCATTCATTAGTGCTGCACTGTGTGAGTTTTGTACTGCAAATGTTTTGCAACAAGAATTTAGGTGTCTGTAATCCAAAACTAGACGATATGAATTGTCTGGTTTGGAGACAGGAAACAAAGGATTGTTCATTTGTGAGGTGCATGTTTCAATCACCCCCTGATATTCAAGTTGATCTAAGATCTCCCTGACTAGTTTTTTAGCTTCTTGCTTAACAGGATACTGCCTTTGTGCAGTTGGTTGATTTTTTAACTGAATTTTGTGGTGAGGAGAATCCTCATCCCATCCTACATTATTTTTATATAATGCAGGGGATTGGGCCACTGCCCATTTTCTAGCAAATGTGTATTTTTTGTGAATTGGAATGTGATTTGAGAAGGCAGGCATAATCATTTCTTCGCCATATGGCCACTTCCTGACAAACTCTGGTGGCCAGTCTTTTTCTGCTAGAAGGATATCATAGCCTTTTTATAGGTTATCCCAAAAGAGACTCCTTATTTTCCTAGTTTTGTCCCCTTCTATGCGTAATGTTATTTCATATAATTTATGGGGCATGCTAACTCTGGTGTCTGCAGTTTCCACTTGAATGTATTCATTCGTGTCCACTGTCGTCAGAAGATTCATCAGGATCTTGCGAGCTATGGTCACTTCTTCTGCGCTGTCTAGCATTGTCTGGGCCCATTCTCGGTTTTTCAGTTGTGTCCTCAAAATCCTCGGCATGTTTTATTTTAATACTAGCAACCTTCTTTTTTGGAAATAGTAATTTTTTACTTTGATGAGCAGATTCCTTGTCTTTGGACTTGACGTGCTCTTCTTTGTGTTCTGACCGTCCTCTTCTTTCCGATTTCTGTGAGGAAGTCTGAAAAGATCGAGAGGGACGTGTATCAATATCTTGATATCTGTCAGGTTTTCTTAAATTGTCCCTATTTCTAAGGTTGTATCTTTTTTCAGAGGGCTCCCTGTGTGGTGACTTGCCTCCATGTTCTGGAGATCTATCTCTACGTTGAGGAGACTTTCCTCTGGACTGAAACTGTTTTTCTCTGGGAGTGGTTTGTTTATTACCCTCCCACCTCTTTTTTGGAGTATTGAGATTATTTTTAATAAAGGTTTTTTCAGGATTTTCAGTTAGTTGTGGTTTTAGTGGTTTCCCACCCAAACTATCTCTACCTAGTTCTTCATATGATTTTTCAATTATTCTGGCAAGTTCAACAGGTTGTTCTGCTATATCTGTTTCTTTCAATTTTTGGCGGATCGCCACAGATGCTGCTCCTAATTGGGCTAATTGTCTATATAATTTTGTCAATTGTTTTAGCTGAACTAAAAGTTCTCTGTCTGACATGTTTTCAATGTCAGGATGTGGTGTGTAGCTGGCTAGAACCGGCCATGTGACTCCTGGTCTACCTAGTGGACCGAGCCTGGTGATATGATTTTGATGTTTTAGGGTGCCATTAAACCAGAGCTGATGCTCTTGGTATGTTAGTGGATTTTCAACGTCCTCGAACGGGGCATATTCCTCTGGAGATTCCTCTATTCTGTAGTAGTGGAACTTGTGTGTCACGGCATTTGCTGCCAGAAAATGTATCCAGGAATAGAATACCTCTGTCTGCCGATATTCATGGGCCTCTACCACAAATATGACTGTACCACCTCTTGATGATACTCCATTTTTTATAAGTTTCATAGTTATAGTTTTTCTTATATTGACCGGGATGATTATAGCATTCTAGTCATCATTTTGGAGAGCTGTGTCATCCGCTAAGAGTTGAGCTGCTATTCTAGCTCGCTCTCTTTCGTCGTCACTTTCCGACACTTTCCGAAGTTTGCAAAGTGAGTTTCAAGGAAACAAAGATTAGATGCACAATATTTTGGAACACTGTATCCTTCAACGTTGACTAAACCAAAGACTAATACATAGGATTCTCATCCTACTAAGTTCTGGCGGATGTTAACCTTTTACCCACTTCAGACGTCTATTGGAGTTTTTATTGGAAAAAGGGGTCTGTGTGAAAAGCACGACTGAGTTACTCTAGTATCTAGCGTTAGAATATCGCCTTACCAAACGTTGGGCGCCATGTAGTGTAGTTCCTATATTCCCAATAGGCTCTGCGCATTGGAATAACATAAACGATAGTTTAGACGTAGGACTGAGGTCGACTAGGTCTCTATTGAATATGTTAGACTTAATTATGAATGCCAGCTAGCTCAGAGGTCACTAGAAACTTTCTCGAGTAAACAGGAAGATGTTAACTTTCCTGAATAGACAAGATGGGATTAGTTTCTGACAACCGCATAAACATGACAACTTTGCTCCCTCCAGAATAAGGAGTATATCTCACATGTCGCGGAAACAATAGACAGCTATTTCACTCAGTCAATCGTGCATGCTTAGTTTCACCAGGACTGCAGAGAAATAGAGAGACGGGCGTTTTCAATAAAAGTGGTTATTTATTGAGCAGTCTTCTTTCTCATGCAAGAGAAGTTAATTGCCACAATTGCAATACTTGTCATAAAGTAAAGTACGTACAGTAAAAGGAGCATTAGGAAATAATACTGTAAAAGCATCGATATGGTTTCTGAGCCATAAGATACTTAAAACGGATAAAATACATACAATGTTAAAAGTTGACTAAACGTACTCAACTGGTGTTTCTAAAATACGCCTACCCCGGTGTACCTAACCTAAGCCTAGTACGTGGGAAGGAGTAAGTGAGATATAGTTTGAGTTAAGATAGTTTTTGCCAAGAATCTGAATCAAGAATTCTCTAAGGATCTAATCAGCTCCGTACCTTGGTTATAGAATGAAGGAGGTCTTGTATCTCATTCTCAGGACTCGATCTCCCAGCAACCCGCAAGGGTGACTGGAAACATTGGAGCTGGATTTCTCAGCAGGAGAAAAGACAGCGTCTCTCTCAGTGCATCAATGGGAGGGTCGGCTTCCTTCGGCACTCGTTTACAGCTGGGCTTCGGGTAAGTAGATATCCGATCTGTTCCAAACCACTGTGTGTTTGCTAAGACAGATGCTGGTATATTTATACCTGGAAGGTGCCGAATTTGACGTAAGGTTGGACATAAGATGTCACTAAGAACTCGCAGTTCTTTCAGGACTCCAGGAGTTCTTGGACAAATCAAAACTAAAGCAGGGGGAATTCCCGGGCTGCTGGAGGCTTGGTTTGTTTAAGAACGCTTTGTACTTTCTAGGAGTCTATGGGAGTAGCCTTGCCGTATTTGGACTGCATTGGCTATTACTAAATATGGATATGATTCCTATGCCTTTATAAGGATATGATTTGTTATAACCACATGAGGGCATAAATCGGGAATATTTGAATAGGGTCCTAGATACGTTCACAACACCCTTGGGAGCCACTCTGGTACAACTCTCATGGTAACCACAGCCTCCCACACTGGAGTGTGCTGCGACTTTACTGATCTCCTGGGTCCACTCACCAACAGTATCTTTCGTGGGGACGGGACGGACCTCGGGACTCTGCAGACCAATGGAACTCCTCAGAGCGGTGTTGCAGAAGATGGCTGCAGGAGTGTTTGCGAGTCTCAGAAGTGGGGCCTGCGTCACGAAAGTCAGGTGCTCCCTTGGATGTAATGTACATAGCGCTTATTCGGGGGCAGAGCTGCGCTGATGAGCCTCGTTCTCCTAGCTCGCCCCTGGTTGCTAGTCAACATCTTATCGGAGGGCCGTGTAGAGAGAGACTGCAGTGGCCCTCACACACACAGTAGTGATATTTCACTGGTCTACGCAATCCGGGAGAAATGCAGTGAATCGCTTAGGGTAGGGGAGACATGGAGCGGATCGACACCTCCTGGAACAGGGAGCACCAGCTTTCAAAGATCAGCCATGCACTGATCGTTACACAAGTAGGAAGTGTGTAATCACTACTCCCGTCAGAAAGCAGCTGCCAGACTCACAAGGACTAGAGTCCCATGGCAGAGGCACGTAGCAGAAATCTTTGATGGCCCAGAGATTTCAGAAATAACACAGTACAAGCCAACAAGTCCTTGAGAACACTTGGGGGCACAAAAGCAGGCAGACAGCAATGGGTCAGCCTATCCAGACAAGTTGTAAAGTGGCAACACAGCACTCAGCAGGCAGCAGACCAACACAGCAAAGCAGTTAGCAAGAATGGCGATTCCTCCTGGCAGCACACAGCAGGTTACATGTCAATGTGCAATCTTAGGGGATAAGCCATAAGTGCTGTCCTCAATTCTTACTGAAATATTGACAGAGGTAGGATTGCAGCTGGGAAAGGCACCTGCGACAAAGCACACAGCAAATTCAATAAATCAGTTGCATTCAGAACAACTAAACAATCTAGTAATAGAGGCGGTACTGAGTGATGGAGAGAGCATTTCCTCTAATCAAGTAATCGACTTAAGGGATGATAAGAACCAATCAGTTGACAGCCATGAGAAAACAAAAATAGAGCAAGTCTCTACAAAAAGGGATAAGAAAAGGCAAAGGAAAGCACGGAAAAAGGGAAAATAGTCTGACAAAAATCCATATTGCAATTGTTCTCAAACCTCAAGAAATGTAATGTAATGGGAGCAGATCCTAAAGGTGCAATGTTGGAGATTACAAACAACAATAACCAATGGAATCTGTGGCTTGGACGGACTCAAAACAAGCAATCAGATGTTTTTCTGGTAGGGCAATTGGAGAATCAACAGGGCGATATGTAGGAACAAACTAAAAAATAAAAATTAAAGTTGCCTCCACAAGCTAAGGGGAAAGAAAACCAAGAAACATCTAAAGAGGTGCAGCAGGTGCTAGACCAATCGGCATGAAAAGACGAGCTTTTAGTAGGAATAAACCACGCTAAAAATCATTGAGATCAACAAAATGAATTAAAGTCTATATGGAAGGAGCAGGAAATCCTGAAAACAGACTCAAATTTTGATTCCTCAGTGGTTGAATTATAGCAACAAACTGTTTTCCTTGAAAATGATATAACAGTACCTCAATATCAGCATGATCCCCCAACAAACCAAGATTACTATTTTTCAAGAGGACAGGAGGAAAATGATATGTGTGCACAAAGATAAGCAAGACACTCAGGGAAACAAAGTACTGTTTTTTCCCAAACTATAATTTGAAGGGGGCCTTCAACATCCTAAACAGAGGAACCATTATAAAACGTATTAACGAAATTGAAGAGTTGGCATATATTACCTTTTTAGATTTGTCTTCAGTGGAATTTGGATCACATCCACATAGAAATGACAGAGAAGCGACCCTAACAACCTGGGAGGCGACAGCTACAGTAGAACAAATAATGGAAAAGCAAATCATCTATAACTCATGGGGCATTAAGTTACAAAAATATTAAACTCTGCGATATCCTGGACCCCTCCTAGCTGTTAAAACAAGAGGAGAATCATTCTCAATAAGAAGTACAGTGTTAAGGGGAGCATTGGGAGCAGGAAATAAAACAAGATTGTTTGGAAATGTAACCATTGTGAAGCCTTCGATTAAGAGTTCCCAAGACCTCATGGTATATGGACAGAAAGTTGAAATGCTCATTTATAGCCAGAGGGGGAAAGGCAACATATGGATGTAATTCTTAATTGATCCGGACAATAAAACGCGAAACATCGGATCACAGCTACATGTTCATAGAATTTACACAGTTTGAGTAATAGCTTACAAGATGAAGATGCAAGATCTTTTTTGCAGAACTACAATCTCATTCTGTTACTGGAAACATGTTGGCTGGAGGAATTGCATATAGTGTGTTATGGACGGTTTCATTGCCCAGCAGAAAAATCCCTAAAATATGGTTATTTGAAAGGGGGTCTCACTACATATCAGTCAATCAAATACAACTGGGTTACAGAGCATTTGCATATGGGACTTAATTGGCTTCAAGTTATCAAACTGACCCCAAAGGTGACAAATAGGATTTGTAGGGTTATGTTGCTTATAAATGTTTATCTACACCCGACTAAAGTAAAGAAAGAGACTCATTGATTAAAACAACAAAAACTGTACAGAAGCAATGTAATTATGCAATAATATTGATAAGTGGTGACTTCAATACACATCTTAGTAAAATCGGCACAATTGGGAGCAATTGTATCAGGGTTAAGTTTAGGAATAAATTAGAGAAACTAGGATTCAGAATTTTAAATGGAAATTCAATGGGGGATTCCCCAACATCGATCACTTTTGTAAGTGGCACGAAAAGTTAAAAAATTGATTATACAGCAATTAATGAGGCAGCATTGTCCAATGTAGAATATTTCCACATTCATCCATGCTCAGAGAGTATTTATTTCCCATAGTTAATTGGGATTTATTGCAATAACACAGATCCCAACCACAAATAACTTAATGTCTCCATCGATAACATACGATCTAAAACGCTTAAAATGGCACGGTGAGAGGATTAAGGAAGTAATGGCAAAAGTCTATTACAGTGCTGGATCAATTGTGTTTATAAAAGCAACTTCATCAGGCACAAGGGAGTAGAACTAGTATTCAACAACTGAGCAATGGCGTGGCAATACCTGAGAGATCTGCTATTAGCTAAGTTTCTTCCAAAACCTCAATGGCCAAAATGTATTGACAGATTTAAAACAGGAGGATATAGTATAAAGAACCCCTGGAACAAGGAACTACCCAGGCAAAAAGTTCAAACATTAAGAGAAGCCAGATTAGTGGCACAGGCTCAAAGACAAGGAATGAGGCCCACTAGCATCTAACTTCAGAATATACAAAAACTAAACATTAAATACAAGAAAATTTGCTGGGAAGAAAAAAGAAGATATTCCGAAGACCTATGGAATAAACTTCTTAGGTCCAGTGAACAACAAAATAGTAAAATATTCTGGCAAATAGTTAATGGTTTAGTATTAGGAAAGGAAAGACAAGATAATGCTGTAATATATGCAGCATCTTGGGAAGCCCATGTCTCTACGATGTATTCTGTTTCGGAAATAACGAATAATAATGATATACCACTGTCTCAGTAAATTTGTAAATCAGTGCCTGAAACAACAGATGGCAATGATGTATTGTTGTCTCAGGCTATCTGTAAATTCATTTAAGGGATACAAGATAGTAAAGAGGAATCAGGAATGGGCAATGCAGATGATCTTAAAGGAATAATAAAAAGATTACATTTTGAGGGAGCACCAGGCCCAAATGGCATCCCAAATGTTTTGTTTAAGACAGATATTGATTATTGGGCTCAATATTTTAACCCCAATGTTCAATGATCTTTTTTGTACAAATCATATACCAGAGTTCTGGAAAGGTAATATTATTCAACCTATATTTAAAAATGGTAATCCAACGATACCCCTAAATTACAGGCTTATATCTTTAAGCGATGTTGAGTCTAAACTCTATGGGGCAGATTTACGATGACTGGCGCATCCCCAGGGATGCGCGAGTTATTTTGCGCCGCTGCTCCGCCACCCACGGTGCGCCGCATT
The DNA here is from genome assembly GCF_964261635.1 of Lissotriton helveticus. Classification (NCBI taxonomy): domain Eukaryota; kingdom Metazoa; phylum Chordata; class Amphibia; order Caudata; family Salamandridae; genus Lissotriton; species Lissotriton helveticus. The sequence continues at coordinate 1,537,919,294 of NC_136067.1, forward strand.
TACAATGCGGCGCACCATGGGGCAAACACGGCACAGATGCGTGACGCATCTGTGCCGTAAAGGTGGCACATTGCTGGAGTTGCGTCGCAAGCGCGACGCAGCTCCAGCAAGGCTCGGGGGTGCCCCATCTTTACAATGCTGCGTCAAGACCTACGCCTGCTTCAAGCAGGCGCAGGGTTTTGACGCAGCATTGGCCTGAAAGTGACTGAGTGAAATCTTATAGATTTCACTCAGCCACTTTTGCGAGGCGCACCTGCCCTGGAACGCCCACCCTGCGCCGGAACGCCCACAAGTGGCGCAGGACTTTACAACGTGACGCATCTGCCTAGATGCGTCACGTTGTAAATGGTTTGTAGGGATGCACCACGTTTACGCCGCAGTTGCGTGACGCAAACGTGGCGCATTCCCAACATAAATCTGCCCCTTAGCATCCTGTTTACTGGAACACCTAAAAATATGAAAAGAAGAAAAACAACTAATACCAAAATTCCAGTCAGGATTTAGAGCAAGAATGGGGACATTGACCAACCTTACAGCCTTAACTACCCTTATATGTGCTCTGACTTATCGTCCTCCCTCATCCATGCCTAATTTTCCTGCCCAGTTTGGGGACCTCATTGCCCAGCTCTCCATTAATAATTCTAATATATTAGTCTTAGGCAATTTTAATTATTGGCCCTCGGACCCCCACGAATCCCCCAGTTCACTAGCTTTTACGGACCTCAGGTTAGGTCTGAATTGCACTCAGCATATTTTTTCGCCTACGCACTCAAAAGGGCACATCCTGGATCAGGTGTGGTCATCGGGCGTGGATATTTCAGCTCCCCTTATTCTGCCATGCCTGTGGTCAGACCATTCGTTAATTACATTTACGCTAGGGATTCCCTGCCCTACCGTCAAGCCTCAAGAGATGAACTTTTTTGCCCGCAATTGGAATAGGTCTGACTCTAATACTTTTCATTCTATTCTTGGTTCCTCTGTTCCTTCTACTTCCGATCCATCTGTCCCTATTGATACCCAGTCACTAAATCTCAATCGCTGGCTCACCTCCGCCGCTGACGCAGTAGCCCCACTAAAATTAGTCAGAGCCAGACGCGGCCACGATGCTCAAAGGTGGTTCACCGAGGACCTGAGAGCCCTTAAATTAGGCCTCCGCCAAGCAGAACGACGCTGGCGTCGAGGTTATTCCCCTCAGAATAAGGAGGTATTTTCCTCTCTTCTGAAAAAGTATAAAATCGCTATAGCTCTTGCTAAATCCTCCTATTTTTCCACCAAAATTATGGATTCTACAAATAAGTCGAAAGACATATTTGCCATCGTGGAGGAACTATCTAACCCAGCCAGACTCACACCAGGGCCACTTCCCTCCCAAATTCTGTGCGATTCCCTGAATGCTTTCTTTATCGGAAAAATAGCTAAAATTAAAGCTACTATTGCTGCTCAAACTTTACCCGCTCACTCCCCAACCCCTGAGTTCTCTAAATACTCTAACTCTCACACTCTCACCTCCATTCCCCCCATTCCGATGACTACCTTTCTTTCGCTTCTGCACAAAATTTCTTCTGGTTCTCCTCGTGATTGCTGCCCTCCCTTTGTTCTTCGAGCAGCTTTCACTTCCTGTCCTGAGCCCCCCTTGGCCCTCATTAATAGCTCTTTGGTCACTGGGGCTGTCCCCTGCTCTTTTAAACAAGCGGAGGTGGTTGCCATTTTAAAAAAACCTTCAGCAGACCCCTCTATCTTGAGCAACTACCGCCCTATATCCCTTCTCCCCTTCCTCAGCAAAGTTCTGGAATCGCACGTGACTTCCACACTTAGTTCCTTCATTGAGGACTCATGTGTCCTGGACCCTAAGCAAGCAGGGTTTAGACCTGCGCACTCAACGGAGGCTGTCATTCTCTCCGTGATGGATGAACTGCGCAGAGGGGCTGATGTTAACATCCGACAAGCCCTGGTCCTTCTGGATCTATCGGCCGCTTTCGACACGGTCGACCATGGGATCCTGGTCGACCGTGTCGAGGAGGCCGGCATCCGAGGGACCGCCCTTGACTGGGTCCAGTCCTTTCTGACGGGACGACAACAAGCTGTCAGGCTGTCCCAGTTCTCCGCCACTCAGGTTGAGCTGTCCTGTGGTGTCCCTCAGGGCTCTTCAATATCCCCTCTTCTTTTTAATTTGTATTTGGCCCCGTTACTCCGTGCCCTCCGTGGGTTGAACGTTATTGCGTTCAACTACGCGGATGATATTCAATTGATTTTTAACATTGATTCTTCTGAGGATTCCATTTCTACTTTTCAAAATACACTCTGCCTTATCAGTGACTGGATGAGCTTAAATCATCTGAAGCTCAACCCCGACAAGACTGAACTAATTCTTGTCGGGGGAGCCTCCAACCCATGGCAACCGTCCATCTGGCCTGCCAGTCTTGGTAGCCCTCCCTCTCCAGTCCACTCTGCCAAAAGTCTGGGTGTCATTATCAGCAATGATCTCTCAATGACCCCCCAGATCAGCGCAGTGGTGTCCGCCAGCCACTTCCAACTCAGGAAACTCCGGAAAATATCTCGCCTTCTTACCACCGAAGCGCTTACTTTGGCACTCTTGGCATTAGTGATCAGTCGACTCGACTATGCCAACGTGCTATACGTCGGTATTCCTGAGTACCAACAGAGAAGACTCCAGCTGATACAAAATCAGGCTGCTCGCCTGATCTTTCACCAGCCCAGAGATCAGCACGTTCGCCCACTCTTAAAGAGTCTTCATTGGCTGCCGGTTTCTGCCCGCTGCCAATTCAAGCTAGGCTGCACCATCCACAAGTCTCTCTCTGGTTCAGGTCCCTCCTTTATCTCTTCTCTCCTCCACTCTTATACTCCGTCCCGCACCTTACGTTCATCCCAAATGGCCCTGCTATCCACCCCCAGGTTCAAGAGGAAAAAACACGGGGGCTTGAGGTTCTCTCTTTTAGCCCCATCCTTCTGGAACTCTCTTCCTCTTTCTCTTAGACTAGCACCCTCATACTCTGGCTTTAGATCACTTCTCAAAACTTTCCTCTTTACTATCTCGTATCCTTAGATCTTGTTTTCTTTCTATCTATTTTCACCACACCCCAGCACAGCGCCAAGAAACCTAATGGTGTTAGCCGCGCTTAACAAATTCTTTTCAAATCAAATCAAAATTAACTTTGCTAATAGAGAAGGCTAAACAGAAAAAAACTTGTTTGTTTGCATGTTTTATTGATCTCAAGTCTGCCTTCGATCGTGTGCCTGGAGGTCGAATATGGAAAAAACTGGTGGAATGGGGCATTCCAGAAGACCTACTAAGGGCAATTGTGGAATTATATACACAAACATGGGCCCAAGTCAATATTTGGGATGGAAGCTGTGTAACATCCAAGATCAGGACGTATATAGGTCTTAAACAAGGATGTGTCTTGACCCCAAGACTGTTCAATTTATAGCTATCAGATCTTGCAAACGTTTTGGATTTGGAAAATAATCATCCACTAATTATTGCAGAAGAGAAATTGGGCTGTCTACAACATGTCAGCGAAGTATGAATGCTTTAAATAAGTACATAGACAAAAAATTGAACTAAAGGAATCCGGTTGGCTGATTTTAAGTTAAAAAAATCACGCATGGTGGTTGGAAGGAAATAAATAGGATGGAGTGCGCTCCTATAACTATTTGGGGTTTAATATGGATAAGCAAATGACCGGAAAATCCCACTTGTTATCTATTCAGGCTAAGGCACTATCATTAACATATGGATTTAAAATACTAAAACAAAAATGTAATTGTCAGTCGTTAACCCACTTACTTAAGGTTATGGAGACCTTCATTATCATATAATACAGAAATTATGCGGGGTTTGGAAATAGACACATTGAATAGAAGCCAAATAAAAGTCTATGGATCCTTATTTAATATTCCAAAATCAACTTCACCCGCACAAATAAGTTTAGAGTTTGGAATAAAAAATCAGAAACATCCGTTTGATAGTGCTTTTATAAAATTGTGTTGGAGGCTGCGAGCAGCAGAAAAAGGGTCAATCAGCAATTTATGCTGAAAGGAAATAGAGGGACAACTGAAAAGTACTTCCAAAGGATCCTAGGGAAGTTATTTAACTTTATCCATTAAGTATTTAGGCATTCAAGACGCTTGGGGAGCAACATTGGGAAAGGCCTGTTTCAAACGAGTGTTAAGAACTACAACGCAAATATCATCAAATCTAAGAGATAAAAATGTTTTTGCACTAAGGAGACTTGTCTGGACAGCAATAAATTCGTACTCCAACATAGGTTCCCAAGGGTATCTGGCAGAACATGTTTCATTCTGATTGAAACATCATGCTATTCCGGTTTGGTTTTATGGAAACTAAACACTTTGTCCCATCTTGGAAAAAACAGGCTCAAAATCTTTCTTGTAGATTATGTGGATTTAAAAGTAAAACTTGAATCCATCTATTATGTGTTTGTCCTGTTCCATTGGCACAAAGGAAAATTCTTCTGAAATCATTATTCATAAACATGGGAATGTGTAAATGCCGGCAAGCCGTTATCACCTGGCTAAGTGGATGGTCAGCCATTCTTGCTTGTAGGGGAATAACGTTTATAACCCCTTTATGTAAGGAAATGTCAAATATGGGGCAACGGGACTAAACATATTGGCTATAATATGTTCTATGATAATTTCTGGGAAAAATTAATTTGTGATGATTTTTGAAAATGCGTTGTTTTTAGTGTATCTTGTATTATAACTGTATTCGTGAATGATAATTAAGAAAAGTGAATTGTGTATATAAATCAAATTACGTTTTTGAAAATTAGCATTGGGAAAAGGTTTTAATTTTTAGTTCTAAAGAATTTTATCATAGTCATTATGTATTGTTGTAATTGTTTTAAATAACTAAATACAATAAAGATTCTTCTTCTTCCTGGCAGCACAGCAGTCCTGATGGCAATGTGCAAATGTAGAGCCGGCAGCTTCTGGTTACAAGTCCCACGCATTGACTGTTTAGATGAAGTTAGAGCCCCAGTACATGTACCCAAAAATGCATTTGATGATGGTGGTGACTTCAAAAGAACTCTCTGAAGCACACAAAGATCTGTTTAGCCCAACCCTGGATCCAGACTATCAGTAAGGGGTAAATCAGACCTTTATGTGAGGGCAGGACACAAACTATTCAAATGTAAGTGTATACCACTTCCCCTCTCCCAGTCCAAGAAGACTGTCAGTATGCAGATGAATACAGATGTATCCCCTGCCACACCCAGCCTGTCCTGTGTTGGGGCTGTCAGGAGAGAATGCACAACGAGTATCTGTCGCCCAGACATGTATCAAAGACAGGCTGCAAAGCACAAAGAGTTATTAGCGCAGAGAAATAGCCACTTCTAAAAGTGGCCTTTCTAAAATAGTAAAATGAAATCCAACTGTACCAGTAAATATGATTTATCACTACCATTCTAAACATAACAAACATGGCAATGTGATTCCTTTCTGATCAGGAATTACCACTTAAAAGAATATAAGGGAATTCCCAATTCTAGCCTATGGGAGGAGTAGGCCTCACAGTAGTGAATAACAAAATAGGATGTTTGTCACTAGCAGGGCATGCAAAACATAAAAGTTAATTTCCTACTTTTTACTTACGCAGCATCCTGCCCACAGGGTTACCTGGGGCCCACCTTAGAGGTGACCTATGTGTAATAAATGGGGAGTTTAGGGCTTGGCAAGTAGTGTTAATTGCTGTGTCGAAGTGGCAGTAAACCGCACACACAGGCCCTTGGAAGTTCCTTTCAATGTACTAAAAGTTTGATCTACGGCCACTGTAAGATGTTTATTTTTGAAAAAAAAAACAAACACTAAAGAACCCCATACCCTGGGTGGAAGCTTTCAATCAATAGAGCCAACGTGGGCTCTTTTGACACAATGATTAAGGTCCGCCAAATTCTCAATGAAGGTGGCAGACTAAGGGTTTGACAGATAGGGTACTTTTGCATTTGTAACTAAGTACCCTGTCCCCTGTCCCCAAACTCTAAATCGAGGCTTTAAAGTCACATTTACATATTTTCATAACATTTTCCACATTTCCACACCATCAATATTTACATGTTCAGGTTTGCATTCATCACCAATCATTCGCTCTAGTCAATTCACAGAGTTCCTCTCCAGCCAATAAAACTTACTATCTGCCAGTTTGTCTACCGGCGAAAAAATAAGGGTATCCAGGAAGTTGTTCTGAAAAGGGCCTGCCATCCAACTCTTTCTAGCCTCATGGTCAAGCTTTCTCTGTACTTTGTAAACATTGCCTCTTTGAAACATTAAATTCTCCACCTAGCTCCTCAATCATGGACATTTGCACACTAATTTAAATCTCCATCTGAATTCATTTGGTATTACAGGCCAACCAACTCTCTAGCACAACATATTTAAAGGGTGCACTCTCCATCTGCCACCACATCCATCCCCATGCCTCTCCCCCAGATGGTCCTGTAACTAGCGGTGGGTCAAACTTGTGGAGTTTTACTCGTTGAATTACACTGAGGTACATCAAAACTTTGTGGGTATCAGTGGAGCTTCACCCACCGTTAATGTAAAGCCCCTGCTGCACATATCGATGTGTAATAGGCAGGGTTCAGGTTCTAATCTCAGTATAATAGCTCAGTGAGTAAATACACCATGTCAGAGGACAATGAAATCATGTCAACCGTCCACGTTATCAACCAAGAGGTCGACAAGTTACTCAGCAGCCATGCCGCCGAGTATTTGGGCCTGGTGACTTTTGCAGGAAGCTTGCGAATGAATCAGGCAGAAGACCTGCTGAACCAATTCGCTGACCTCTTTGAAGGACTAGGATGCATCAAGAGGGCCCCGGTGAAACTCCCCAACGACCCAACAGTGGCCCCAACAGCCCTCCACCACTGACAAATCCCTTTTCACCTCAGGCCACTAGTAGGACAGGAATTATAGAAACTAGAAGACCAGGGAGTCAACAAAAAGGTGATCTACCCTGTGGCTGTTCCCCATGGTCATAGCTGAGAAACCACGACAACCAGGAAAGATCAGGTTGTGCATTGACATGCACGTCCCCAACAAAGCAATCTGGCGGGTGTGCCCTATTATGTCAATGATGGATCATATAGTGGCTGATGTCAATGGGTCCCAGTGGTTTTGAAAACTGGATCTAAACGCAGGATACCACCAGCTGGTCCTGGCCAAGGAGAGTAGATATTTCACTACGTTCAGCACCCAACTATAATTGCGATGATACAAGCACCTCAATTTCGGAGGACACAATATGGGAGATCCTGACAGGCCTACCAGGTGTGCTGAACGTGAGTGATGACATCCTCATCCACTCCACCACCATGGACAAGCAGTATCGGCATCTAAGGGCCACGTTGAAGCGACTCCAGGAGTATGTTGTCACCCTACACAAAGTGCCTTTTCCCTCAGAGGCAAATAGACTTCTTTGGTTACCTTTTCAACCTGGAGGGGATCCAGGTGGACCCGCGGAAGTCCCAGTCTATCAAAGATGCACCACCCCCCTCGCCGGTGTCAGAAGTACGAAGTTTCCTGGAGATGGCCAATTAATGTGCCTGTTTCATCCCGGATCTGGCTACTGTTGCAGAACCCCTCCGAAACCTCACGTGCTCCGATGCCGCGTGAAGATGGGAACGGCAAGAGAAGAAGGCGTTCCAGAAAGTCAAGAGTGCCCTCCTCGACCATACCACCCTGGTATACTTCGACCTAGCCAAGCGCACGGAACTCCTCGTCGGCGCTAGTCCAGTGGGTCTGGGACCGGTGCTCACCCAGAAGCAGGAACCCAGAAGGTGGGCGGCGTTGGCCTATACCAGCAAGTCACTCTCCCCCACCGAAGCACCCAACACGCAGATCGAGCGCGAGTCCCTGTCCATTTGGTGGGCCTGCCCGCATTTCCACCTGTACATCTGCGGCCAGCCATTTAGTGTCGTCATGGTCCACTAGCCATTAATACCCCTATTCAAAGGATCAATGCCTCACTCACCTCCGAGGATCGAACGATGGGCCATCGGACTCCAGCAGTATGAAACGGAGTAGGGTACAGGCCAGGCGCGAAGAACCCCAACGATTTCCTCTCTCAGCTCCACACATCAAAAGAGCAGCAAGAGGAAGTGTAGGAAGTCGAGGAACTCGAAGCCCATTTGAACATGATCTCAACAATCACATGCCCCAAAGCACTGACCCTGGCAGACATCACAGTGGAGGCATAGGGTAGACCCAGTCATCGTCAAAGTACGCAGTGCCATACAAGGAGGTATTTGGCATCATTTTCTACAGACAGCCAACGACTGGTCAGGGCCAGAAAGAGAACACCTTGCAAAGATGTGGAAAATCTGGAATGGGCTGAGCGTAACCCAGGAGGTAATCTTGCTGCGAGGAGCCCACATAGTCGTCCCAGCTGCCCTGTATCACCAGGTAACTCAACTGGCGCATGGTGGGCACCAAAGGATCGAAAAGATGAAGGCTAGAATGTGGGAGAAAATCTGGTTCCCAGGGCAAGAAAGCCAGGTGGAAGCAGTGGTAAGAAGATACCCAGCTTGTCAGCTGACTAGTGCACTGTAATAACCTGCGCCTACTCAGACGGAAGAGCATGGCAATGGCCTGTGGGAGAAGGTGAGCATCGACTTTGGGAGTTTTCCTGATGGCCGAATGACCCTGGTCATGGTGGACAGTTACTCCAAATATCCAGTAGTGGAAGTCGTCAGCTCCATCGCATTCTCCCGGATTGCTCCAGTGCTCGAGAAGACGTTCGCGATGTTTGGGAGTCTGGAAGAAATCCAGGGAGGCAAATTCCGCGACTTCATGCAACTCCACGGGGTGCGTCATCGCCGCATTACCACTTAGTGACGACAGGCCAATGGAGAAATTGAAAGGTTCATGAGGACCCTCAACAAGGTCCTACGCATTGCTGTGGCCAAAAATGTCGATCCCGAGCATCATCCCCATCTGTTCCTTTGGGAGTACCGAAGCACGCCACACTGCACCACCCACCAGGCACCATGGGCATTGATGCTTAATGGCCCGCACCGAGACACCATCCCCGCCTGCCCCGAGTGGACTCACCGCACCTCAATGAGGAATAGGCCCGGCCACGATGGGAGAAGCAGAATCTAGCCACCGGTCACAAGAGAAAAGCCAAACCCCGTGAATTATGGCCAGGAAATAGAGTAATAATGAAGAACAGGAGACCAGGTGGGAAATTTTGAACCCCCTACGAACTTGGCCACTAGACCGTCACCAGCGTCAAGGGAACTATGGTCACTGTGGAGAGAGAGGGGGATAAGGTGACCAGGAACATCTCATAGTTCAAGGGGGTAGAGCAATCTTGGCCAGCCTCAAGCAGAGAAAGGGACTTCACAGTGGGAGGAGACGAAGGTAAATGCGCTAGAGTTGAGCGTGCGGACACCCCGCAGAACATCCGCACAAATGTATTGAGTGGGACCACCCCGTAGGCCAGCACAAAACATTTGAGTCCAACAAGCCAACCCTCAAGACCGGAGTGCCCACCACCTGATCAGGGTCACCATCCCAGGTATGGGCTGAGAGGGAACCCTGCTCCAAGCTCCCGCCTCAAAGATTTCACATGTTGGCTGACAAGTTCCAAGCCAGTTCGTGGAGAAAAGAAAAAGAGACTGAGTTGAGATGGGATGTAATGAGTTAGTGGTCCAGATAGTTACTGGCGAGTGCCGGATATATTGCACCCATGCGCTCGGGCCTGGAGTGGCCCTAGGTGAAGTAATAAAAGAGGACCTGGTCGCACGAGGCTAGTCACCCAACCAAGATACCGTGTGGTGGTGTGTACACATTTTATTGGGCCCATATTGCATCGCTACAGTACAGTGACTCAGAGCAGACGCATCCTCTAACCTTACAGCTTTCTACACACAACTTGAGGTATTTGGCCTCTGGTAAATGCAGACTTGAGCCTCCACACCTCCTTCCCTTGAAGCAGTGTCCACTGGCGGTGGAGGTGAGGTGAGGTGCTGCCTGGGATAGTTCTCTTCGGGCGAGACCCTCTAGTGAAAACTGCTGAGCAAGACATGCTATTCCAAAGTCGCTCTAGTCGCATGAGTTACTTATAGTTTCAGCATCTCCCCGTTCACCGCTGAGCTCCGGCTCTGCAATTGGCACTCCTCCATCCCCTCTTCTTGTCTTGTGCCACACCTTTCCCCTTTGCTCTTGCTAACCACAACTCAATGTTGGCACAGCCGTCTCTTGCAGGCATGCTAAAAGAAGCAGCCACTGCCTCAGCAACTCCCTGCTCCATTCCCCTGTACTTGAAGTCATCTCGTCACTTCGGCTATCTTCTCAGGAGAAATGAGCATACACTGTGTGAAGTATAGCACTCTATGAGGGCTAGCTTAGTGAGAATAAAAGGACTGTAGCCATGTGCTGCAGAAGTAAGGTCATGTGATGGGTATGAGTTCTATTCATGCATATTTCAGTTCTGATTATTTGATTATTTGAGGACGCTGATTCTGGACCCAGGGGCCAGAGACCACACATCTCGGCCTCCTTTGTGGCAGAGAGGTGCCCACGGGTCTTTCGCACCAAGAGGCTCTCAAAGGTGGCTGTGCACTCCCGCAGCACGGGACACTTATTCCGGGGGCCAGAGTCCACCCATCCTGGCTTCCTTTCCAGCAGCGAGGCCACCCACAGCTCTTTCGTGCCAGGAGGTGATCAAAGTTGGCTACATTCTCCCGCAGTGTGGGATGCTGATTCCGGACCTATGGGGCCAGAGACCACACAACCCGGCTTCCTTTGTAACAGCAAGTCCGCCCACGGTTCTTTTGCTCCAGGAGGCATTTAAAGGTGGCTGCGCACTTCCGAAGTGGCACACGTGCAGCATGCACCCGGGCGCATGGCTGGGCCTAGAACAGGCCAAGACTGGGCCCATCTTCACCCATCATTGCCCGGAAGAGGCTGGGCTGCCCCAACCATTTTAAATTTTGCTCCCGGGAAATCTGTCTGGCAAACTTGGTGAGCGACTCTTAAGATCAGCTGGCATTTCCTTTTTGAAAATTAGCATGGGAAAAAATAAAGCAGGTGGGGGTCCTACACCCCCTCCCAACAAATCTACATATATTGATGAGATTCTGCAAAAGGGGTAATCACCACAGAAATAGAACTTACTGAGAGGGGCCTCTCTCTGGGTGGTGGCAATCCCATAGTGGACTCAGGCTCTTCCTTTCCACCACCACTCTAAAAAACTATTGAGGCCTCTGACCATTCAACTAAAAAATCAAATGCCGACTGCATTAAGATGGGTAATCCAGGCACCCTCTAATATAGTAAGGGATCATGGTGTGACAGTGCTGTGGGGGAATTAAACCAGGCTCCCAAAAAGGCCAAGTGAGCCGTTAAGAGGAAGGCAAATAATGATGGGACTGTTGCTGATCATGTACATACCCACCTGGATATACTCTTATTCCCATCAATACGGAGGCCCTGGAAGTCAACTCAAACCTCATTGGTTGGACAACTTCAAGGAGGCTCTGATAGACCGGGTCAAGGGAATAATACCGGAACGATTGTCCCCTGGTTTGTTTAAGCTGGCAGAGATTGATACATTTATTAAAACAGCTTCTAAATTGTGCCTAAACAAGGACTTGATGTATGCAAGTAAGGCAGCTGCCCTTCGGGTACTAGTGACCAATGTGTCCCACTCAAGAGAATCAAGGTATCCTTATCCATAATGACAGATGCTGGGTCTAGTTTGCCAAACAAATCTAATGGTTGGGCTAAAGATAATCAGCCTATCATGTTGCGAAACCTGAGTCAGGGGGTCACAGACACTTTGGGTTTGCAAGACAATGGGGGAGGTAAGTTCCCATCAACAGAAATGAGGAATCTCCTGACAATCAAATTACCTCCAGCAACTTGACCCTATCTGGCGGTGATGACTGGCATTCCAGTGCTGAGGGATGGTCAAATTGAATCCCATATACAACTGAAGAATAAGGGCCTCATTTACAAGAAAGTGCCGCCGCACTGCACCGCAGGCCCTTGGGCTGTGCCACGATGCAGCACTTTCAAAGCACAGGGATCCATCATACCTACAAGGATATGACTGATCCCTTTGTTCTCCCCTGCGCTGGCACACAAATTAGCTGCCTTGCCCTGATACAGGCAACCTTGCACCATGGTGCAAGGATGCCTGCGTCACAGGGATGATTGTTTATGTGCAGGAAGGGACACCTTCCTGCACTTAAGCAATCATTTCCTCGTTTTATGTGTGCTGCCGAATGCAGCATGCATAGAAAGAGGAAAAACACTAGAAGAAATTAATAAATGTCCACTCGTTGCACCTCCCTACACCTCTCCTGGGGAGGCATAGCATTCAAACGAATTCCCAATTTTACGATTTCTCCTAAATCTGGAAATGTGTCAGGTTCCATGGGTGTTACGTGGGAATACCCCCAGCAACACCCATGGAACGCTCCTTTCACACAAAGTGCGGCATGTAAAGGGGCCATATTTACAAGGACAGGAAAAGCCATGCCGGGTGGCTTTTCCTGTCCTTGTAAATATGGGGCGAAAGAATGCACTACTGGTGCGTCACAAAAAGTGACGCACCTGTGGCGCAATGGGCTTGTAAATAAACCCGTAAGTATTTAAACTGGTTGGAAAAGTTTAAGGACTATGGCCCAGATGTAGGTAAATCTAATTTACCGACTCATAAATACCGAATTTTACCGATTCGGTATTTATGAATCGGTAAATTAGAAGGAGGCAGATGTAGGTAATTTTTAAAACACAATTACCGAATCTGTAAGATTCGGTATTTACTGATTCGGTAAATACCGAATCGGTATTTCCCATTGATTCCTATCGGCTTTGAAGCCCATAGGAATCAATGGGAAATACCGATTCGGTATTTACCGAATTGGTAAATACCGAATCCTGGCAGGGGGAACGGGGTGTCACTTTGACACCCTGTAGCACCCCAAGTGCAGGCTTGTGTGCCATGTGCCTAACGGCATGTCTGTGTGTCACATGGCATAGGTGTACATGCACAGATGTGCATGTACACCTGAAATCGGTATTTTACCACCCAATAGGATTGGGTGGTAAATACCGACTCCTAAAGGGCCTGTGGCACTCTGTGAAGTGCCACCTACATTTTGATTTACAGAATCGGTAAATTTACCGATTCGGTATTTTACCGATTCTGTATATTTACCGAATCGGTAAATTTACTGATTCTGTAAATCAGATGCCCCCTACATGCCGAATCCAATATACCGGTCGGTAACGGCCGAAATCGGCCGTTACCGACCGCTAATAGGCCACCTACATCTGGGCCCAAATGCCTTCAATGGCTGATGACATTATTCTCACTTGCCGAATAAAGTGGATTGGGAAGGGACAAAAACACAGCCCAGGTGATTGTGTGATCATCAATTTTAGGAATCCTGCAGTGGTTTACAAATTGCTATTCGGCAGCAACTTTATTTGGGTAAGGGGTTCTAAAATAACACTTCTTCCGTTAGGGTACTTTCATAAACTCCCCACTGCTCATGGCATGGAGTCAAAATCAATTATGTACATAACTGCATGCCATCTGCAGCATCCAGCCTTAAGGAGCTCTTAATGGATGGCACCTTCTTCACCATCTTCAACATACATGTGCATAACAGGTTTGGCCATTGGACCATGTTGATTGTTTTAATGATCCAGCAAAGTCTTTGTTTATGAATAGTTCTCCGATAGGAGCTAGAAGGGAAGGCACCTTAAGCAAGAGGCTGAGAAGTTCAAGGGTCCCTTCTCCAATTATTGAGCTTGAAAACCATACTGCTAGAGTACACATTGTTAGTGATGGTAGTCTAGATAAGCCCTATTCTTTTTCCCAATCTGAAAATCAGGTTATTTCCCTCTGTAATGATGTGGAGGGGATGTTGGCAATATAGAGCTGCCTGATAGTGGCATTTTACCATTATGAAATCACCTTGGGACACAGAGTCCAGTCGTTCTAACCCCTGCAGTCTCTGTGCAGGTATCAGACAGTAAATTTTATGATGAGGCTATAGACAACCAGGAATTCACCCGGATGAATTTAACAGACGGGTCTAATCCTCTTTTTAAAGTGATTCCCTGGAATGTTGCTGGTCTGGGTCACAATCGTGAGAACCAGGATTGAGGCACATAATATAAATCAATTTGACATCTGCCTCTTCCAGGAAACATGGCTCACATCAAAAGTAAATAGAGATGGTTATGCCATCATTAGTATTGGGGCAGTGACCACTGGCAGCATGAGACTGCTCAGGGGTCTGTCTTTTTGGATAGGTTCTCACATTCACTGCACAGTGGTGGGGGTTGAGATTTTATTGAAAGATGTCATGTGTGTAACAATAACAATACCTAGTGGAAGCAAGTTTTTATTTTAACCATCAAGACCAATAAGTAACAAACAAAAATCCCCAGCAGTTGATCAACTTGCAACTCATGTGAGTGTTCTTAAGCCGGGGGTATTGACAATAGTGGGGGGTGACCCTAACTGGCAGTTTGAACCTTCAGAAAATTGAAATATGGTCCATTCTTGATAAGATGATAGAATCTGGTCCATCCCTGATCCTATTATCAAGAAATGGTCCCCCTAGGCTATTCAAACAAATGCCCTTGTGTTAAATAGGAACTTATATTCCTGCAATGGGAGAACGAGGTCTGATAGAGCAGGGATGTATACTTTTAAGATTTCCAATGGCTCAAGCCTAACTGACTATTTTTAGTCAATGTCAGGATATGGCCCTTAGTTAAGGACATGATTGTATCCACTAGACACAATAGTGACCATAATGCCGTGGAGCTAGTCCTGGACCTACCAAAGGTAGCCTCCTCTGGTGTTTGTATTAACCCTCTAGATAATAGGTACCTTCTAGCTCACAATAAACGGAGGATCCATTGGCATTCAGTGGCCCAATCTGAGCAGACAGTGAATTCAATTTACTCACATGTGGAAAGGTCCCTCAGGAAATGTTATAATATTTATATAGATCTCTCCCAAGAAGATGTCCAGGTCAAGGTTGGAGATGTACATCGGTCCCTATTTGAAAGTTTACAAAATCAATTTTTCAAGGTCACGTGGAATGAAGGTTTGTGGAACGGTGCCCTATCTCGGTTTGACTCCCAATGTAGAAAAGCTAGTCCGCCCTGGTTAGGGCCATAAAATTGGAGGACAAGGGGGACATTAACATCAAAAGAGCTAACTATAAGAAGTCACTTAGAAAGGCACAGATGGTGGGATAACAGGAGGTGGATCCAACTTCTCGAATCCACTAGAGATAAAAAAACAAACCCTCTTTTGGAATGTGGCAACAGGGAATGTGGAAGTATCTGTGGAATTTGATAATAATATTGCAGCTGATTGATGGATTGAGCATTTTTCGCGCCTCTATTCACCACTACCTGGGGATAGTAGGCAAGATGCTACAACCAGTTATCTGCCATG
The DNA here is from genome assembly GCF_964261635.1 of Lissotriton helveticus. Classification (NCBI taxonomy): domain Eukaryota; kingdom Metazoa; phylum Chordata; class Amphibia; order Caudata; family Salamandridae; genus Lissotriton; species Lissotriton helveticus. The sequence goes on from NC_136067.1 coordinate 1,537,934,778, forward strand.
AGGTTAAATCCGCTATTAGAAGGATTGTGTCCAATAAAGCCACAGGAATGGACAAAATTCCAGGTGATCTATTTCTCTCAGAGATCAACATTTGGGGACTGTATCTAACAGTAGTTTTCAACACCATCTTAAATGGATTGAGTACTCCTGCGTCATGGGTAGGGGCTGAAATCTTCCCTGTATTAAAAAAGGGCTCACCACTTGATCCGGCCAATTATAGGCCCATTAGCCTTATAGATACAACACAGAAACTCCTTAGCAGGGTCCTAGTCACTAGGCTCCAGCACTGGTTAGAAGACCAAGCTGTTTTATGTCCCCTGCATGCTGGTTTTCGGTCAAGTGCCTCTATGATCGACCAACTATTTAGACTCCAGTTGATCTATTAGAAGCCTGTTATCATCGAAATGTATAGGGTTTACTTTACACAGTATTCATGGATCTCAAAGCTGCTATTGATAAGTCCCAAGAAAGTTTTGTGTCAGGTGCTAGCAAAGATTGGTATTCCTAAATATTGTTGTACAATTATCGAGAGGAGAATTGCAAACATCTTCACCCAGGTGAGTTTTGGGAAGCTGGGAGAGCTGACTTACCCATTCACTGTAGGTAAGAGTGTAAGACAGCGCTGTGTTTTGGCCCCCACCCTCTTCACATTGTATATGAACAACTGTGTTGAGTATCTCAATGTATGTAAAAATGAAACTCCCAAGTTGGCAAAAGTGAGGGTTCCGGCCCTCATGTTTGCTGAAGATACTTTGTTCCTAGCTAAATCTCCGGTGGGGCTCCAAAAAATACTGGATTTATTCAGTAGGTTTTGCGCACTTATAGGGCTGGAAATAAATATCAATTAAATAAAATATATTGTGTTTAACCCCTGCCGTTCCACGCATAAAAATTACCACATAGGATGGCATTCTACTTGAAATGTGCACCTATTTAATTATTTCGGCATGACCCTTGATAAAAAATTTGGATTGGGTCACCATGTCGCAAAACGCAAACTAAAATTGAGTCACTATGTAGGAGTTTTATTGAAGCTGCACAAGGGGCCCCTTAGTAAACTTGTCTCCCGGCATTACAGATGTACTCTAGTCAAGCTTTGGGTGCAGCCCTCTATGGTGCAGAATTATCGAGATTCAAAAAGAACAAAACCATGGAACATGAGAAAAATCGGATTCTGAGGTCGTTATTGAGTCACCCTGTAAACACCCCCTTGATTCCTCTGAGACTAGACACTGAGATTAGATCAATTTCAGACCTAATAGAAGCACAACCCTTAATTTTCTGGAGAAGGCTCTTGGCAACCCTTGAGCTTTTGTCAAACCACAGAGGGCTAGAGGAAATACTTAGTTATCCCTGCTCTGTTCGTCTCCCATGGATTAAGCATATAGGAGATTGCTAGGAGGAAATGGGACTTGTGGATATGTGGTTTGATCCTGGGGGTTCCAGTCCCAGCACAAGTGTTAAGGACCTAAAAAATGTGTCATTTAAGTTGTCTAATCTTTTAACCTTACATGCACAGGGCACTTTAACTAGCTATTGTTCTACAGTTTAAAGACTTTTTAAAAAGACCCATTCCTGGACGAAATTGAACCTCTGCTGGCTAAAAAAACTTTATGTGCAATTTAGATTTGGTACGTTGCCTCTTCAAGCAATTACATCTGGCTGGGTATGAGCAGTTGACCCTAAGGATCAGAGCTGCCCTAGTTGTGGACATGCTAAAGAATCAGTGTCTCATTTATTTTTTAAATGCCCTGCTCATACCAGGCCTTGGTCGAAATGGCGTGGTTCCATTTGTTGGAGCTTTTGTACCAGAAATCCTGAGGAGGCGTTCAAGATTCTTCAAACCAACCCTGCCCCTCCTTTGGTCATTGCAGAATCAAGATATGGAATGATTTTATTGTTCTTCAGAAGTCACACTACCTGTGTACAGTATGAACCAAATAGATCAATTGACTGATTGCATCATTAGATAACGCAACAGACAGAATATAACTTGACTATTATAAGGTGCTAATTTTTATGACGTCTGTAGTATTATAACCCAATTTAAAATTATGTATTTTAAACCTATTTTTTTAGATGATATTAATATGATGGTTTAAATGATTGGTCTTAACTTTTATTAAGTTGTAACTTTTAATGTTATTTTTTTAAAACAATGTATCTCTTTTATGGTATCATAAAAACCGAAATAAAGAGTATTTTGATTGGATCTGATTCAGCCAGCGGAGGGGAGCAACAGAATTTATTAGGAATTCGGCATTACAAGCGTAACATGGAATTTACTAAACTCCACCAATTCCGTTGGCAGAATTAAAACGACCACCCGCCCCTACCTTTAACTGTCGTTTGTGTGCTCCATAGCGCTTCAAAAAGAGATGTTTCCACTACACTGTCATCACCCCTCTGGGAATTTTCCTGTGGAATGGTGGGGTTTTCTATATGGCACTTTTTGGATGTAATCATTAAATAACCCCGCCACTGGTTGTATGGACCTTTGCTCGACGACAAGGAGAAGTAAGGAGCAATACTCTACATAGCAATAAATCATTAAAGACTTTCACTTCAGTCAGTAAACAAAATTAGTGTGAGTTAAAGGGTTTTCTTAGTCTTTCATCCTTTTATCCATTAGACATTAATATTTAGATTTCAACATTGAAGTTAATATAATTCATCAAATCATATTTGATTATAAAAAAGAACAAAATATTCATTAGAACCACAGTAAATATATAGTAATAATACAGCAAGTGTGTGCCATAAAGGAAAATGTCCTATTCTAAATTAAATTGGAATAATGAGTGAAAAAGATGTCAGTTCAGATACCCATAAAGAGAATTGATGACAGAATCAGTGCACTAGCATAAAGCCTTTGCATAATGAGTTGGAAAGTATTCACAGCTCAAAAGACATGACATAACATGTATTTGTAAAGCGCATGTTCACCCGTGGGCATCTTGGCACAGAATAACAGACATTTCTTGTTGCCCAACTAAATGGTACTCATTTTATCGATTTCATGAGGATGAAAGGCTGAGTGAAACCCCTGGGATTAGAACCTGTGACCATGAGGTCAAACACAGCAGACAAGTCAGTAAAATCTAAATTAGGCAACCTATCATGACGAAATGCATCAGAATCTCAAAATCAAGACTCCAGTTAGAGAGCTGGGGATGGAATCCTAGAATCTACCAATCTAATATGCTACTGTATATATTTATTTATTTATAGTGTTTTATATAGCGCAAACATGACTCTAGAGGGTGTCAGAGCGCTTTACATTGCAATGTACAGAAACGTTAGATGGTTGGGGGTAATATATATACATTCAGTAAACGACGTTCAATATCGAAAGATGTAAACAGAAGTATATAGGATAACAAAAGTTGCTAACAGTGATATGAGGTAGAGTTTGATGGAATGCATTTGTTTATTAGAAGCGATTTCACTTCTTTTTTTGAAGGAGGGGGGTATTTGTTGTACATTTGGGGGTAACAAGTTCCAAATCTTCTGTGCAATACTAGAGAAGGCTCTGCAACATGTTCTCTTGTTGTGGAAGGATTGTGGTTTCAATAATAGTCAGCTCACACTACGGGAGTCTCTGCACCCTCCAGAAGGTACTAGCTTTTGCGCTAAGTAGCTGGTGGTTTTATGATGAAGGACCTTATGAGTCATGCATGCGATCTTTAGTTGTATTCTTGCCTCATGTGGTAGCCAATTAAGTTCCTTTAAGGTCAGTGAAATGTGGTTGTTTCTTTTTGTTCCAGAGACGAGCCTGGCTACAACACTGAAAGAAGCCCTCAGCGTGGCCAACTTAGATTTGGGGAGACCGCATAGAGTGGTACTTCCGTAGTCCAGTCTTGGCAGCACTAGGGCTTGTACCACCATTTTTAAGTCGGCCTGTGGGAGGAAGGGTTTAAGTTTCCGTGTGGTATGCTCAGCTGATGGTTAGCTCCTTTGGTGGCATTACTGATATGTGCCTGCATATTCAAGTGTTTGTCTAGAATGATTGCCAAGGATTTAGTGGAGTCAATGATGTGAGGCGAGCAATCAAAGGCGGTTAGATGCTTTAGCCAAAGGTCAATCTTGGCTGTATGGTTAGGAGGGAAGATGAGGAGGAATTCAGTTTTTTTGGTATTGAGCATTAGGTGATTGTCAGTGAGCCAATTTGTGAGTCTTATGCAGTATAGAGTTGAAGAAGATGAAGTCTTCTGGGGAGGAGATTTTCATATAGAGTTGTGTGTCGTCTGCATACAGGTGCTATAAAATGTTAGCAGAATTCAGTGCGTTTGCTAGTGATTCCATGAGTAGATTGAAAAGAATGGGTAGAAGTGCTGAACCCTGTGGAAACCCTAGGGTGACTAAGGATGGTTCGGAGAGCGATTGCTTCATCTTGATTCATTGGGTTCTGTTGTTAAGGAAGGAGGTAAACCATTGTAATACGGTACCAGATAGACCCATCCTTCATTCCAGAAGGGACAGAAGGGTGTCATACTTAACCATGTCGAAGGCTTAGGATAAATCAAGAAGTATCAAGAGGCATGATTCATTCTTGTCTAGCATTTTTAGTATATCGTCCGTTATATGGGTGAGTGCTGATTTGGTGTTGTGACCCTAACGGAATCCGGATTGGTGTTGATGCAGGAGGTTGAAATTCTTGATGTGTTGCATAATTGAGTTTGTACACATTTTTCTAGTAATTTCACCAGGGTGGGAACACTGTAGGAACACGCACTAATATAACACACAAATTCTATGTTGCAGCATTATTTTCTTTCTTCCTCTTTATCCTCCAATAGTATTTCAGTAAACTACTGGTACTAAGCAAACTCTCCATTTTCTCAGAGGTGGCCAATAGGCTTTCTGACATTTAGCCTCGAAAAGTTACATTGTTGATGTTTTTGCCATCCAAACAGTTCTTCCTTTGAATCATTCTTCCGTTCACCTCTTCTTCTCTCGGTGAGAACTCACTAACAGTTGTCTAATATATAACAAACGCCCATTCACTAGTTAACAGATGACTATGGGAAAGTACAGCATTTTAAACAAAGAAAAAAACATCATGCACAAACAACTATTCAATGTGAAAAAAACAGACCTTTCAGTTTTAATGCATTATTTTTTTCAGTTAATATGGCATCAACAGTTAGGCTAACTTAAATCAGCACTTTTATTCATTTGCAGACCTATAGCATTTAAGTATGATTACCCACTCGGGGGGCGTGGCTAGCTGGACTGCGAAATGGCCGCCATCTGAGCGAGCTTCACCAGCCATGGCAACAAATCCTTGCATAATCATACAACGAGGCATCCCTGTGAGTTGAAAACCGGCGCCTATTAATCCTGATACCCTGAGGACTGCAGCGGGCGATTATTGGCTCCCCGGCTGCCCGTGCCGACGAACATTTGGCGGCAGTGGGGACTGACCCGGGACGAGGCCCGTGCTGGAGTCCGCAGTGGTGAGCTCCTCCTCCCCGCATAGCCGGAAATATACCTCGCGGCTTTCTGGGCCCTGTACTGACCCGGCGGTGAAGTTCGGAGACGGCTGACAGCTCTGCGGGCCTGAGGCGGATGTTGCTGGGTGAGGCCCATACTGCAGCTGTACCAGAGAGATACCCATGACCGGGCGGAGTGGATGGGAGACGCGGTGAGTGCCGGTGGTGATCTGGGATGGCGAGGGGCACCATCTTGGGTCTTCCGCCCTCCGCCCCAAGTGAGACGACGGACCTGCTTGCGCTTAAACTCCGCTGGCCGTGCTCTGCTAGGTTTGTGCTGAACTCGCTGAGCTGATGCTGACATTACATGCTGTGGGCCAGAACACACTATCACTGAGAGGTCCGCTCATCAAGACGGCGGTGCATACTATGCGCGTGAGGTGAACTACGCCGCCATTGCAGGTTTCGTCCCCTGGACCCTGCGGGGAGGCTCCCCTCCGGGCGCACCCTACCAGCCCCTGCAGATAACGCTGCCGCCATACGGGAAACACCGCCGTCCTGCCTAGTGCCATCGGGGGGCTGATTGCGATACGAAGGGGTGAGTGATAATACTGCCTGGAGAGGCAGGCCATCAATGTCAAGAGTCCCCTGCCCCTGCAGGCCGCCCGGGCGGGATAACCCTGCCGTTCGCAACGGACGCAGTCGGTGGGAAGCGGACAGGCGGTGAGAGGTGCAACGATCTCACCCTTACTAGATTCGGGGCTTTGGTGAGCCGGGCGCTAGGCTGCACTGCTGCCACGTGGGGTGCTGGATGGTGAGCCACACTGTTGATACAGCCGACAGGTGTACTCCTCTGGTGGTCGCCGTGGGGAGAAACGACGCCAGGCAGGCGAAAATATCATTTGACAACGCCCGACCCGCGAAGACCAAAGACACACCGCTGGCTGGGACTGGTGCGGCCGGGGGCGAGGATAATGGAACAGACCGGGAGGAGGATCTTCGCACCCTGATGCTGGACGTGCGCTCCAGCCTACGGAATATTGATGTGAAGCTGGACATGCTGACCACTCAGATGGACCAAGTGAAATCGCAAGTAGCAACTCATGAAACCAGACTTGATGGGCTGGAAAACCGACACGCGGAGTGCGTGGACTTTCAACGCGAAACAAAGGAACAACTCCTACACATGGACAAGCTGTTAATGGTAATCAAAGCTAAGAACGATGATTTGGAGGCGCGTTCCCGAAGGAACAACCTCCGCATCACGGGGATTCCAGAAACAACCAACATAGGGAAGATGGAGGTATTTATTAAAGATCTGCTCCGTGAACTCTTTAATTCAGACTTGTCCCCAGTGTTTGCGGTGGAGCGCGCACGCCGAGCAAAAGGCCCGAAACTGCCAGTCGGTGGAACGCCGAGGCCAATTCTCGTGAAGATCCTCAATTACCAAGATAGAGACCTGATTCTAAAGCTGGCACGTGAGAGGGGCCAAATAACCCACAAAGAAAATAACATCTCCTTCTACCCAGATTTCACGCCTATGGTACAGGCGGCGAGACGGGAGTTCTTACCTGCAAAACGGCTGTTACTGCAAGTACAAGTGCCATACGCGCTCCTATACCCAGCCAAGTTGAAGGTCACACATGAAGGATCGACTCATTTCTTTGTGGACGCAAAATCTGCCTTACAATTCGCTAAACATGTCTGTGGCACGAAAAGGAAAACCCAGAGTTCGCAGCTTGACACAGGAGTGGATCAGGTAAGTGATAATGATTGACTTTATTTGCTGTGTTGAAGCTATAGCATGTGGGGGTTGGCTCCGGGGCTGGTCGGGGAGGATTGGACAATTTGGACGAAGCTGGGAGAATACCTCTGTATTTAAATACTGCCTAGCTGCCATATGTTAAATGAATTCCTTAACCTGGAAGAACTGTGCTGGGGGAAAAGATATAAGTATTTAACCAGCTGCTGGGCGCCGGGGGAAGACACGGTTGACGCCTACATGGACTCCATGGCCACCTTGTGTGAACAGGGTAGTATGTCCGGGGATACTCGCCCTCCTGGGGTGCATCCCAATGTTCAGTTACTCACACGCTTTGCGTGTCGATGGAGGGATTATCACACAAACTGATTGGGGGGTTAGAGTGGGTGGGGGGAGGGGAGGGGTAGTTGAGGGTTTGTTTGATTTGGTTTGGAATGGGTTGCTGAATTGTCGAGTCTTATTCACTTTGCACATACATGTGTCTGGCAGTCCAAGGGAGTATGTACGAGTGATGTCGTTACAAGCACCATGGGCATGAATAAGGCAGTAATAAACATTATCACATGGAACGTTAGGGGAGTGAACGATGGCAGAAAGGTGCGGCTGATGCATGCTTACCTACAGCGACACAAGGTTGACATTTGCCTTTTGCAGGAAACTCATTTACATTCACAGCCATCGGTGCGGCTGAAACACAGCAGGTGGGGCATAATTCACTCCGCGATCTATTCAAACTATGCCAGTGGAGTTGCCATATTGCTTAGGAGAGGACTGGACTGGAAGGAGGTATGCGTGCATACTGACCCGGGGGAGATACATCGTGGCTCAGGGCCTGCTGTGTGGCAGTTCAGTGGTGCTGGTTAATGTCTATGGCCCGAACACAGATACACCTGACTTTTTCAGAGAGGTCTGGGCCTGAGTCGCAGCTGCGGGGTGTTCCACAGTCAGCTGGGGGGGGACTTCAATGTGGTTTTGAATGACTCACTTGATCGCAAGGGGATATCTAAACAACTGCACCCACATGCAAACCTCGCACTCCGAGACATTATGGCCGAAGGGAACCTGATAGACGTCTGGAGAGTGCGCAATCCTACCGCCCGAGAAGGCACATGCATTTCCACACAACACGCAGCATGGTCTCGATTAGATTTTTGGTTAGTATCACCAGATGTGGCTGCGTGGACCACGGGGGTGAGTTACCTTGCCAGGTCCTTGTCAGATCATTCCCCGTGCCTTTTGGAGTTATCGTCCCCGAGCACTGACACGCGGGCATTTAGCTGGCGACTCCCCCCGCACGTTCTACTGGGTACCGCCTTTAAAGAGGAGATACGGGGTGACATTGCTGACTACTTCACTTTGAACTCTGGCTCAGTGTCCACTGAGTCGACCCTGTGGGAGGCATTTAAGGTGGTGATTCGAGGGCAGTGTATTGCAAGGCAAGCCGGCATACTGAAGGCCATTAGCGGTACTCTGAGAGCGTTGGAGGGGCAAATAAGGGACCTTGAAAAGGGATTCTGTACCGCCCCTAACCCAGAAACTGCATCTGCAATCAAAGAGAAACTATTGGAATTTGCAGAGGAGGAGCAACGCGAACTCAAATTCTTAGGTAAACACGCGGAGGCCAGAAGATACGGGGAAGGGGACAGACCAAGTCGCACACTGGCAGGACTCATCAATAAACAGAAAGCTGCCCACTTTGTTCACATGATCCGAACTCCGGAAGGGGGCGTCATGAAAGGGCAAGAACAGGTGCTGCGGGAATTTAGAACCTTCTATGCCGGTCTCTACTCTACGACGCAACCGGATGTTCCTGAACATTTGGAAGCGTTTCTTGAATCTATTCCGCTAGTTTGGTTCAATGATGCCCACCGCCAATACATGGCAATTCCAGTGACATTGGAAGACATTAAAAAGACGATTCGGAGTATGCCACTGAACAAAGCCCCTGGCCCTGATGGCCTGAAGACGGCCTTCTACAAGGCCTACTCGGAAGAGCTGGCGCCGAGGCTACATGCGGTTTACGCGGAATCCCTGGAAACTGGGATACTGCCGGCATCTATGCGGGAGGCCCTGATCATTACGCTACTCAAGCCGGACAAGGACGAACACTCCCTTGACTCCTACAGGCCGCTCTCATTGATTAATGTCGATGTAAAAATATACGCGAAAATAGCGGCGGAAAGTCTCCAACCCCTCCTTCCGATGGTGGCCCTCCCGGACCAATCAGGTTTTATACATGGGCGCTCGACGTCCCACAACCTAAGGACACTGTTCTCGGTGTTGCACTATCTACTTCCGTCGGCGCATGCTGCAGCAGTTTTCTTAGACGCCACGAAGGCGTTTGACTCCCTCGAATGGCCCTATTTATTCCGGATACTGGAACGCATGGGCTTTAGTCCGTTATTTATAGCCCAGATCCGGCTTCTCTACACGGGCCTAACGGCGAGAGTGTGCATAAACAGAATGATCTCTGAGCCATTCGCAGTGACTAGGAGTAGTCTTTCCAAAATTCCTTTACTTGTTCACAAATATTCCTATACCGCTCACTGTGCAGTTTTTTCGGTGACTTAGATCCCACTTGCTCTCTCTGGTGTGGGCGGGCGGACAGGTCCAGGTGTCTTGGGCCTTACTGACTTTGCCGCTGAAACAGGGAGGACTGGCGGCTCCAGATATGCACCTGTATGCCCTATGTGCGCAGGCTCAATATTTGCATTTCTGGGCATACCCCACTCCATATCAACCGCATGTGGCGGTCGAAGCGGACTCACTATCACCATTGTCCCTGGTGGTTGCCCTTTACCAGAAAAGTCCTCGCCCAATGACTGATGTCGACTCGGCAAACACACTGCGCTGGGCATGGCGAGAACTGCAAAAACGAGCACGGCTACCTTTATTATTTGCATCTGCCATACCACTGAAAAACAACCCTATGCTGGCTAGTCTGGAGCACTGCGGGGGTCAGCTGGTCCTAGGTGGTACCCAGATGCACACCTTCGCTGACCTATACCCGGATGGGAAGTTTAGAGATCCGCGGACTGCAGAAGAAGAGGCGACAATATCGTTTGGCGAGATGTTTGCATATCACCGGCAAAAAACGGCATGTAGATGCCTTTGGGAGGGATTTCCTGAGGCCCCGCCCACACTCAATGCACTACAGAACATTTTGGCTCGCGCCTCCCCAAAGAAACTGGTGACCAGATTATATAATGAAATGCAGGAGCAGGCCCCAATAGTGTCACCTAGGTCCCTGGTCCTCTGGAATGAGGAAATAGACCCTCCCTTATCTGACGACCAATGGTCCTTCTGCTGCAAACAACTTCTGGAATTGTCCCCAAATTACAAGCTACGGCTAGTGCATTTTAAATTCCTACATCGCTACTACCGTACTCCGGTGAGTATCCATAGAATGAACTTGCGGGATGACGCTAGATGTTGGAGATGTGGGAGTGATAATGCTACCTTCTTACATATGGCCTGGAGCTGTCACACACTCACTAGTTATTGGCTGGAAGTATTCGAGGCAGTTAACCAAATTGTTGGTAGACTGGACGTCCCCTCTCCACATTTGGTCCTGTTGGGTATGGTAGTGGACACCGCACCTGGCAGTAGGAAATTGCATGCCTTGTTATTATTATATGCGAGGCGACAGATTGCTCTCAGATGGGGATGGAAGAGACTGCCTACTTTTGATGCTTGGCTGACAGCGGTCACATACGGCCACACACAACTGGGCACCTATTGGGAGCTGATGCCGGCTACATCCCGACCCCGAGACATTTGGGAACCCTTTTTCCAATGGACTAGAGCTAGAGCGACGACCCCCACTCCGGCTGTGGAAACGACATCAATAGACAATGGTTCTATGCCTACAATGCATTGAGGTCCCGCTTTCCAGCAATAGAGGGACACATCTGCCCCCCCCACTTCCCACCCTCCTCTCTGCCCCTTCCCTTCTGTACACCCCCCACTTCCTCTCCCCCCCCCCCCATTACCTCACCTCAACATACAGGACATTCAGGTAGAGGGTGTCCTTATCTGCCGTCACTAGAGCTACTCCCCTTCAATATCAGGCTCTCCCACTGCTGATGGTTCGAGGCTACGTTCCCAGGGCGTCTGCCAGACTATATATGCTAGTTGTATGAAAACTCTTGAGAAGGGCTCTACAATGATATATCCGCCTAAGAGGACAATTGTTATTGCGACCTATGTTGTTTCTGGTTAGAGTTATGTAACGTTATAAATGTTCTTGCCTTCACGAGTCGAACACACCTACATTAGATCTTCTTAGTCATGCTTACTAGGTGGCGTATCGATTGGTGGGTGCATCTCCACCATGCTCAACTCATTTGAGATTATTACGTTTCACTTGCATATATTTTCGGTTGCACTCATGTCACGGTATATGGATATGCAATGTTAATCAGTTTTGAGACGCGGCCGGCCCGCAGTGGTTGTAGGCGACTTGCTGTGTATGAGTAAAAAATTAATATGCCTCAATAACGGTTTGAGAGATGCTACATCAATGGAGCTGCCGGCCAAAGTTATATTTGGTTGTAGGCGATGAGCTGTGTAAACTGCATTAAATGATAATAAAGGTTGTTTGAAAAAAAAAAGAAAAAAGTATGATTGCCCACTCCAAATTTTGCACTTAGCATGTGTTTTACTTAAACGTAAGATTTACATATTATTAGTAAAAGCATTTTTTGCGTTAATAAAATTGACGACAAAAGTAACCATGCACCTTAATTAAAGTTCCAGCAGGTCCCCACATTGAATTCTGTAGCCATTCCTGAGTGAACATCCTAGAAGGGGGTGTAAGGTGATGAAGGCTGCTAGCAGTATGTACTGATAGCAGTAGACTAATCAGTATTATTCATTGCAACTGGAGCTCCTTATCCAGTTCATCAAGGGCTTTTGAAGGGTTCAAGCTTCTCCTAGGTCATAATAACTCCTCGTTATATCAGAGCTACACCATTTCCCTAACGCTAAAATAAGCCTTCCTAATAACATCAAGACCCAATCTAGACCTAATGTATCCATCAAAGGTGCACTTCCATGTGCCTAGACTAATAGTGGGCCTGTAATATTTATATTGTTGGCCCTATATGATATGATTCCAAACCATAGTGTAACTTGTTCTAAAGATTGAGCACTTCGTAAAAGCACGTTGCAGGACCTCCAATAACCAATTCTAAGCATAAGAGCTACATTTCATAAGTCGCACACAGCCTCTGGCCACACACATCCATATTGTATCTCAAGAGATTGAAATTACCCAATTTGCAAGAGCAATTTAAAATGCTAACCTATATTCAGTGCCAGGGCTCCATTTCTAGCAAACCAGCTACACGATTCCATTACTCTCACGCTGTTATCTGTGCTTCACATCAGATTAAACCAACAGAGGCCCAGCGACATGTGCAAGCATGGAACATTCTCATGTGCTTTACTAAATGAGTGAGCTTGTTCTAGGCTTAATTTCTATGAAGGGCTCCTATACGAGTGGAATCAGAGTGTGTGTGGCATTATGGAATCTTTCCAAATTGTTAAAATGGAATTTTTGATTGTTTTTGAGACTTAAACTCGACCCTTTGAAATGGCTGTAATTTTTCAACACTTCTCTGGTATGCACTTTGTGATGCAGATTGCATCGGCACTGAAACAGGCAGCGTGTATTTTGAAATGCTCTGCGGACCTCTGACAACAGCATCAAAGAACGAACAGAGCAAGGTTGATTTGATCGAAGAGATGCACGAGTGTGTTTGTGAACATGATGAAATGCAATTCATGTTCACATGAATGCCGTTGAGTACATGGACAGATACAAATATGGTTAAGTCATGAAGACATTGATAGGTAGCTAAGGACCTCAGTGACAAATATGTGTTAGAGATCTTCACCAGAATTCGATATGAGCGGTGTTGCATATAAGTGTTATCACCCTTTGCTGAGGGCATTAAGAGCAGTTAGTGCAAAGAAGTTAACGAAGACGCTGAATTCAAGGTGTAGTAGAAGAAACATTTATTTAGTAAAATACCTGTCATCTTCTGCCAGTAAATACCTCTCGCCTACCATATAAGGGCAAACCCTGTGGGCCAAAAGATGCTGCAACACGCAAGAAAAACCACTTCCCAAAACCCCCACATGCCTGCATCATATGAAATTGACATGAGTGCAACACAGCATGTCCCGCTCGTGTCTACTTCCTAAATTAACACACAAGTGTGACAAGCATGACGCACTTGTGTATACAACACACCTTCCCCCTTTACCTTTTTTATGTTAAGGCAAAATCCTTGAACTTCGATGGAGTTCAATGTGACCTAACACTTCTAGAAGCAGTCTTGACAACCTCCGTCCTACTCAACCAGAGGAAGCACTCATTTCTGTGTTCTTGGCACATTCCTTTTCAGACACATCTAAAACACATTGCTTTCTGAGTTGTCATGGTACAACCCTTCACCCTTGACAAATGACCCCCTGTTGAGATTGCAGACACCACTACCATCCACATGCTCCGCACTCCTGAACACTTCAATGACACAAACAGGATCTGACCAACTGGCAAACCACCTCCCCTACCACGACCCCCTTGTTAAGACGAACCATGTCACCAACCATATCAACTTGTCTGCTGACTGCACCCTTCCTATTCCTTAAACGCTCTTTGATTCTAGCTTTGTAGTCCTTCAACTTGCTCCTAATCCCTTTCAAATCCACCTCTGCTTTCTCACGTCCAGCTTTTACTTTGTTACTTAACTACCACGGTACCAACCTGGTGATGGGCTTACATCCCCTCAACAATTTAAATGGGCTAACAGAAGTCACCGAATTGGGCAAAGCCTGATATACCAATAGCATGGATTGCAATGCAGTTCTCCAACTCAACTCATCCTTCACAGAGAGCTCAATAGCCTCCTTAACCACATGGTGAAATCTCTCAATCTGACAATTTGTTTCCGAATGAAACACAACAATTCTTCTGTGCTCCACACCACACTCCTCCAAATAACTTCCCATATACCTGCTGACAAATTGGGGCCCATTTTTCATTTCAATTTCTTGAGGAATGCCCTCCCTGCAAATTAGAAAGTATAGCAATAAACCAAAACAATACAAAAAGCCTCCTGCCTTGGCAACACTGCGAAAGGACTGATGATATCAAGACCCAGGTTACGCCAAGGTGCTACAGGAAGGTCCACGGGTTGCGGGTCTGTAGACACAGCCTTAGCTTTGTCACTAGATGCATACTTCCTACACATTCTTACCAGGTGTTCTACTCTGATATCAATTCTAGGCCACCAAAAATTCACTTTAATGCACCTCTTTGTCCCCGATATACCAAGATGACCATCATCAGCAATGTCCACAATAGTTTTCCTTAAATTAAAAGGATGAACTTGTCTCCATGCACCACAATGTCATGCTCTACATTCAGTTCCTCTCATACCTCGAACTACCCTTAAAATTCACCTGCCTCCTTCCTTTCATCAGGCTATCCTCCTAAGATACAGTGTAACATTCTCCATTTCCTATTTTCACTTACCTTCTTGGGCATTAGGAAAACTCAGAACTACCAGACTAGCATCTTGCATTGTAAAAGTTACCTAACATTCGTCCATGTCAACTTCCAGGCAACAACAACCTAGACATGCAATCAATATGCTCATTAAATTTACCTGCCACATACTCCAACTGTTACCAAAAAATCTATAACCAAGAAGCTAACGTTGCCAATCTCGCAGAGACATGTAAGCCCCCCATCAGGAGACATCATGTGCGCCAAAGGTTTGTGACCAGTTTTGATAATTAATTTAGTCCCCCACAAAAAGGGTCTAAAATGTTCTGCTCCTCATAAGCAGGACAAAAGTTCCCTCTTAATAACTGAATGGTTTTTCTCAGCATCCCGCAAAGTGCTGGGTGTGTATGCAATGATCCATTCTATACCCTGGTCCTTCTGAATCAGCACGCCTCCCAACCCACAATTGCTGGCATCCACCATTACAATGCATCGCTTCCCAACAATGAAGGGTTTGAGACAAGGAGCATTTACAATCAACCCTTTCAACACTTCAAACACCGCTGACAAGTATTAGTCCATTCAGACTTGGCAGTTTTCTTCAATAAACACCTGAATGGATCCACTTTAGATGCATAGTTGGGGATACATTTGGTGTAAAACTTAGTCAAACCAAGAAAGGCCATCAATTGCCCCTTACAATTTGGAACTGGTGCTTTGGAAATGTTTTCCACATGGTTGTTCTTGGGCTTAATACCTGCACTACTAATGCTATGCCCTAGGTACTCCACTTTATTTTTTGGAATTGCATTGCTCACGACGCAGTGTAAAACCCTTTAAAGATAATGCTGCCAACACCTTCTTAATATTACAGTTGTGCTTATAAACAATTCTGAAAAATACCAATATGTCATTCTAAAACTTGACAGCGCCCCTTAAACCATTCAAAGTCTCTTTCATTAGTCTTTGGAAAACAGCAGCCACACTATCTAAACCAAACGGCATGCGACAAAATCTAAACAATCCCTCTGGAGTAATAAATACAGTGAGATTTTTGGGTTCCTCAGTCAAAGACACCTGATGGTAGCCACTAGCCAGATCTAAACAAGAGAACACACAGGCAGTCCTGCCAAGGTGGTAACCATTTCATGGAGATTAGGAAGAGGATGAGCATCCACCCAAATAGCATTTTTAAGACTGCATAAATGAACACAGAACCTCACTTCACCAGAAGATTTAACTGATAACACCACTGGAGAAACCCATGGTGATGATTCTACAGGTTAAATAATTCCTTTTTTTACAAAATCCTGCACCATGTATTTAAGTTTGCCTTTGTATGACAATGATATTTTCCTTACTCTGTGGCGTGAAGGTGTAGCATTGTCATACAATTTAATACGGTTCTTAAAGCCTTTATACTCCACCAACTTGCCACTGAACACATAAGGAAAGTGTTGCTTCAAACCTTGCACGAAATTTGGAACATTACTCATGCACGTTGAATTCCCAGAGATGACATTGGTAGTACGTTCAAAAGTGTACATGGGAGAATCAGCTCTTGGTCCTAATCTGATGCCCATTTTCTCTTGATGTGGGCAACCTAACAAGGACTGCCCTTTTATCGCCACAAACATTTTCCCAAAGGTGCGGCATCCGCGAAATTCAATGTTGGCCCACAAGTAACCAACTAAATCAATGTTATGGCCCATGTAACCACCTGGAAAGATATCTGGAGGCAAAAAACAATGTTAGACCATTTCCCATTGACCAAATCATGGGAAATGGTGGTATACCAAGCACACAAGTTCACTAAAACCCGAATACTCACACCATCTACTCTAATGTCACATGACAGAAATGATGTAGCACACATGCCTCCGTTAATATTCAAAACAGTGTTGATATACTGATAGTCATAGAGGGAATCATAATCATCAAAACTTTGGACAACATTCACTTACCTGGGCACAGACCTGCGTGCTCTACCAAAATGCCCCTTCTTTTTGCACTTGGAACACACCTTATCCATTGCAGGACACATCTTAGAATAGCCTGAATGTTCATTACTACCACACCTGTAAAATAGCAGTAAACCTCTTCTTTCTTCTGGCCTTTGCCATTTAATTTTCACCTCAGGTTTATGCAAAAGCTCATTTTTATGCACAGGAACTTTCTTAGATGTATCCCCATCTTTAGATACTACACGGATTTCACTCTTGTCATTTCCCCTTATTTCCTATACATTTTTTCCGAATGCTGTATCGATTTGGCAATTTCTGGGGCTGTAAAAGGTGACATGTCCGAAGTGGTCCATAACCTTTCTTGAATCTTCTTATTGTTAGTTCTCATTAAAATGTGATCCCTTAACACCTGTTCATATGTAATATGTTCAAAATCAAAGTCACAGCAAGAGACCTAAAAGTGGAAACGTAATCCTCAACAGATTCATCAGATCGTTGCTTCCAAGACTAAAAAATGAATCTGTCAATTACCATGTTGGCCTTTTTTCAATAGCATAAGGATAATTGCTTTTATGCATATTGCCAGGAGTGATCAGAGTTGGCGGAGTCTTAAACTCCTTTAACCTAATCCCTCCCAAACGATGTTTAGGAAGGGCTAACTTCCTTACAGGTTCACACTTCTCCCCCTGATGGCGTGAGATTACCAGCTTGGGATACTTATAATACACCATATTCACCTGGGCCCATAAACATACACACGTTTAAGCCGGTAATCTATTTGCTGCCGCTCAGGAATTATTTTACCTTTACTGACCTCTACCTGTACACCATGACTTACCAATTCCTTGTCACGTCAGATTTTATTTACTCGGGTCAACGAATCAGGTTGTTAGAATAATAGGTATAAACAATATATTTACCTTATTTCATAAAATGATCACAGCCTCTGGAGAGTTTTTAAACCTTTATCTACGCAATATTTTGTGAGTCAGATACCAATACATGTAATCACCAGTTTCTCAAGAATAAAAATAATGATCAAAGCAAAAATCTTTAAAGACTTAGTAAAATCTCTGGACATTGGTACCTGGGAAAGGTGGAGAAGGAAAAACGGTACAAGGACATATCACACAGATTTCTATTTACCTAGAATGGTGCGAGGACCAACCCCTGGCCAAGGGCTGGAAAGAAAAGGGTCTCCCGACTAATCAGGAGACAAGGGGACAGGACAGGTGCAGAATAGGACAGGTAATCTCTTCTAAGTGCAACACCAGCATTATACCCCTCTCTGGTGCTACTCTCGTTCCCTTCTAAATGGATCAATTCTTCTCCTTCAGCAATCTCCAGAGTCTTCTGTCAGAGTGCTTGACCAGCCCTCTGCGCTCTGTGACATCCGCAAACTCCTTCAGCAACATTGAGTTAGTGGCAGGTCTGTGACAAGTCGGACAATCTAACTGACTAAGCCTACCTTAGTTATACCATTTTTAAAGTATGTGCTCCCACCAATGTTTCAAAATTCGTGTATTCCCTTCATTTGATTGGTCAGTGGGATGGCGAGAGGCCATCACATCATACTAATGTGAAGTCATCTTTAATTTAATTGTTCTATGTCCCCGCCCTTAAATTTACTTTCCCAAGTTTTTATTCCTCCCAACGACATTCATATTATTTTAATACAATGTACATTTTCCCGCATCTTCTTGCCCTCTCCGGGTCAAGAGGTAAAGTTCTCAGGAGCATCACTGGTAAGAAGGGAATCGACAGCCCTTCAATGTCACTGCTCGAGGACTTGTAGTGTTCCCAGCACATGCGCAGAAGGTTTTCAAAATAGCGATTCAAGTCACACTTCAGGCCCATTAAATACGAGCTAATAGTAAAGTCAAAGAAAGACACATTAGAGTACGAAAATAAATGAATGCACTGTATACCACTCATTTCTACTCTAGTCCCATTATTTTATTTTAACTATGGCATTAATAGTTTAGCAGAACATGTAAGGTTTAGTTTAAGCGAAAGCATATGCTTTAGCATGTGAGGTTCAAAGCTGCCATTTTAGCTTCTATTGCGCAGCTGCAAAGAATTCCCACCAAAAGGGAAAGACGTCATACTATGTAGATGCAGTAGACGCATGGGCAGAAGCGTTCCCGCGTTTTCAGCAGCCATTTTAGACACGCGGATTACTGGTTAGTAAAGCACATCGGTAAGCTTCCCCTATATGACCTAAAATGTTGTGTAATGCAGTTATAAGTAAATACAAACATGTTGGTTAATTCATTACATGTTATTTTGAGAGGATTGAGTCCAAACAAGTTTCTCTACATATGAAACCTTGATCCATCACCCCGCTAATATCTCTACATAGGCTTAAAACACACCCTCCCACTTTTTCCAATCCATGGGATTGGAAAAAGTGGGAGGGTGAGAGGTAAGGAGGAAAGGAGGAAAGAATGTGTTGGGACAATTCCTTACATGATAGTATGGGATGCTAATAAAATATGACACTTGCTTTTGCCCTAACTAATATGTGAACATTACGTTTGAACGCATGCCAATAAGTAGTATGTAAACACTAAGGGGCACATTAGGATGGCGAGCGGATTTCCCCCGCCGGGCCGGCGGTAGCTACGGACGAAAATGACCCCCCGCCACATTAGGATGCCTGGGGGGTCCGCGGCGGACGGAGAGACCGTCCGCCGCATTTCCTCCGGTCGACTCTGCGACCGGTGGAAAAAGTGCTTTTACATGGTGGCGGTGTTTGCGAGACACCGCCAACCATATTACAATGAGGGCAGTCCTATGCTTTTCCATGGCGGTGTTGCCGCCGTGGAGAAGCATGCGGTCTTTACTTTAGGGGCCCGTTGCAGGCCCCCATGCTGAAGGGGAGGTGGGGTGTGCACATGGGGGTACCTATGGTAGCCCCCTGCATATGCATGCACAATGCAGCAGGCACCGCGCTGTGCCTGCCGCTTTGTGCATGCAAATGCAAAATATACATTTTTAACATTGCGCCGGGTGCTGGTAAAAGCAACGCCCGCCGCAATGTTAAACATGCATGATGTGCCCGCCAGTGTGGCGGGCGCATCATAATGTGCATGGCGGGACCACAGCTCAGATCGCGGGCGGTCCTGTTTTTCACGAGGATGGCGGGCGGGCAAAGTCCGCCCGCCATCCTAATGTGGGCCTAAATTTGCACACAAACAATGAGTATTATCATACTAATAAAAGTAGTCACTGCTGTCAGCCAAGAAAGGTGTGCATATAACCGTGAACAACATGCAAAGAATCTCAGCCATATGGGGAGCTCTTCACCGTTGGTACACACTTGTGGCATAAAACAAGCCTGGACAATGAATTCCTGCTGAGGATGGCAACCTGCACGATAAAAATGAATCCAGCTGAAGGAAAAGAACCATCCAAAACAGCCATTGCACTTAATGCTCCCTCTATTGGAGGAATACCAACAAATAATGTCACAGTAAAAGTGTGCTTATCCAATAACAAAATCCTCCAGAAATGCAGAAACAGTAGATATCAACACACGTAGGAGCATATTATCAAGAAACAGCGTCAAAATTATCGCTGTTTTTAGAAACTGACGCTAAAGCGGCGATAATGAGCTTGATAATATGCTCTTGAGAATTCCAATAGAAGCCCATGCTCACACTATAATATGGGCTTCTATGGGAATTCACAAGGGCATATTATCAAATCCATTATCGCCGCTTTAGCTGCAGTTTCCTTCCGCCAAAGCAGCGATCATTTTAACGCTGTTTCTTGATTATATGCCTCGTAGACTCTTCCCTGATCATCGCCAGTGTAAAGAAGGAAAAACAGATGCTGGATCCAAGGAGCAGTGGATGAAACATTTATTTAGCTTGATACATGTCATCTAATTCAAGTCCGGTCATCTTCTGCCGGTAACTGCACCATGCCCACCATAAAAGTGCAAACCTCGTCGTTCAAAAGATGCCACAACACGTAAGCAAAACCACTGCCCGAAGCCCCCACGTGCCCGCATCATATGAAATAGACACGAGCACAACACAGCATGTCCCGCTCATGTTTATTTCATAAAACAACAAAACACGAGCGCGAGAAGCATGACAGTTACCACCTCTTGCTAACGACACTGACTTTTGCTAACTACCTTCACTGTAATTTTGCAATGACTGAACATGGGAGCACATGAGTAGAAGGGAAAATAACAGACACTTTCTCAACCAGGCTCCTAAAACGGTAGTTTACAGCCAGGGGAGGTCAGACACCAGGGGCTGTATCATGAACAGATGCGCTGGCTCAGTGCAGAGGCCACCATCTGCTTTTATGCATTTGCAGAGTCCAGAGAGCATACATTAACACCAGAAGTTCTCCAAGTTAGTGCATACTTTTCAGACAGCACAGATCAAACATAGTGAGCAGGGATTGCCCCTTTCTGTTTCCGAACTGGGTTCTATGAAAAACATGATAAAACTGTGAGAAATTCTAGCCTAAATCAGTGCTTAGTTTGTAAAATAAAAAGTGTAAGTGCACAAATCGCTGCTCACATAACTGCATAACTGCATCCCTAGCTACAAAAATGTCAGCCTGCTGAGTACCAAGGATACGCAGTCTTGAATCCACCTCAGGCCTCTATAGTTCGCTGCCAGACATTCCCTTTCCTTTTATCTCACTCTTACAGGTTCCTGCTTTCACCCTTGGTGAAGGATTTTCCATCATTTGCTTCCTCCTTCTTTCCGTTTTGTGTGTTTTTCCTACTCGTTCTCCTGGAAAATGTCTGATGAGGAATAAGGGCCAGTCCCAAAAAATAAGTGAAGGGGCCCCCATCGGCAACCACCGGTTCAAATTAAGCACAACACTATTCACTGCAATGCATAAAGCTGGGCGTTCAGCTCCACAGTGAGCCAGCACAATTGTTAATGATGTGGTCTCCATTGTTTAAACAAATGATCGATGGTTGCTTTTCATAGCGAAGACTGTCATTGTGCCTTCCTTTTTCAATTATATTGGTTGTTGTGCATATTTACAATGCCAATAGTTTTAGGTTTGGCAGAACTTATACTATCCATTTGAAAACAGAGGGGCAATGAGTCATCACCAGTGTGGGCACATAACTTCCAATGCTGCAGCAGGTGCAGTGCACCAGTGCCCAGAGGCCTGAGGGGCCCACTGAACCCTGGTAACTGCAGAATGCTATAATTCAAACAGTAGCCAGGATAGCCATTTCCTTCCTTGCACTAGGGCCCATGACACCACGTACGCTACTGCACCTGTGACTTATTACAATTTACAACAGCAGCTGTAAGAGTCTGCAAGCAGCACTGGCCTTTGTTTCTGATCTGTCTTGTGTGCAGCTCATGCACTAACTGGGAGAGTTACATAGTTAGTGTACCCAGGGAAGACAGCACAAGTCCATTCAAAACAAGTGTTTGGACCCATTCATTTGTAGGGTGGTATCATGAGATGATTCCTCTTGCGAGCTGGTGGGAAAGTTAGAGTGGCGTGCTTTGTATTCAGATTCAACAAGATGTATACTACCTGCCACTTTTCAGTGACCTTTCTGTGCACATGTTGATATACTTAGGTAACATCATTCCCTGTTTAGGTTTGAAACTTGTGCCTTTTCCTTTGTGCGAGGGACTTTTGTGCGCACTTGAGCAAGTGTTTCTAGGAGACACAGAGAAAGAGAATGAACGATAGAGTGGAAAGGGGCCTCGTGTCTGTAAATATGTAACCAATGATCAAGCCCCTATTTCTTAGGCCACACGTGATGTGTACCTAAACATGTGATGGATGGAATCCCAATCCATTGTTATTTTGGACATCATGCCACCTCAGTTTGGGCCCAGCCATATGCAAATCAGTCTTGAACCTGCTCCAGTGGGACATGTCCAGCCCTGTCAAGTCAGACCCTCCCTGAACCAGAACACAAGCAACCCAGGACTGGTATTGCCCTAGTTATGACTCATCAGCCAGGTATAACTTGGTTTCAGTGACACTGTGTGCACTGGACCCATGGCTGAGCATATCAGTCCCACTTAGGGCAACACACTAAAATATACATGAAATGAGAGCAACTGTACCACATGATAGTTCCTCTGCTGGTATAACGCTGGCCAAGGAATAATGGTGTTAATATGTTGCATAACATAGATGCCCATGGCATGATTCTTGTCCTGGTGATATGGTGGCTGTTAGAAATTGGGTTGTTAGTTGATTGAGGCATGAGCCCTGGTCAAGCTGCATCCCTGATCCTATTCAGGGTAAGAGGCAGGAACACCATAAATTAATCTGTGTTCACGCTCTGGTAGCTTGGCACAGCACAGTCAAGCTTAACTTTGGTGTCTGTGTGTAACGTATTTGTGTAAAACTTAAAACAGTAAAACAGTGAGAACACAACACAAAATAATTCCACACCAGGTTAGAAAAATAGCTCTGATTGTAATAAATAAAACAAAGCCAAAATGACAAAAATCCAATTAGTTGAACTGGAAATCCAGACAGGGAAAATGTCACAAGTTCAGGCCAGCTGCGATGGAGCGTGGGCTGGCTACAGCGTTCCAGTTAGGCCCGCTGAACAAAGTATTTTAAATCCAGGCTGCGGAGCATTGCATGGATCTGCATTGAAATGGGATCAGTTCTGAGATGCGATAAGGTTGTGGGGCAAGGTCCTGATGCATATACATTGAGGATCCTGTTGAAGGGGCTTGTGATGGGGAGTCCGGTTTCGGGGATGTGAGGTGCAGCAGAGGCGATACAGGGATTTCAATGAGCGTGAATCTGCGATGTGGAGTTACAGCATCATCAGCAATGCTGCCATCAACGAGGGATGAGAGAAGCGTCTGCCAGGTAAAGCATTGCACAGTGGGGTTCCCAAGGCAATGCTTCGGTGCCAAGATGTGGGAGGTGGCAGTGATGTAAATCTTTTGCGACTGGTCCAATCCACGCAGCAGCGACGATGAGTCAGTTCTGCTCGAGGATGTGCCACTCACCCAAAGAGGTACGTTTTTTTCTGCTCGGGGATACATCACTCAGCAGAGAAGATCTGAACTCGGATTTGTAGAGCGTGGCTAATCACCTGCCAGAGTATGCAAGCACTTGGTTCTTGCGGGGATCAGTCAAAAATCCTCAAGATGCTTCAGTTCCGCTGCCAAGCACATTAGGCCCACTTACAAGGGTCCACGACTGCGGTGGCACCACTTGGCAGGGTAGACTCACAGGTTGCAGAGTCCAGGTGCAGGGTTTGAAAGCCTGGTATGTCCCTGAGGCTACAGATCAGGAGGCCAGCAAGCTAGCTCTTGGAGTCACTCTGAGTTCTGGGGTCAAGTGATGCAGGTCCAGTCCTTCTCACCTGGGCAAGAGGTCAGCAGATCAGCACAGCAAAGCAAGCATCCAGCAGAGTGTCAGGCCTTCAGTAGCACAGAAGTCCTTCTTCCAGGCAGAGTATCCTCAGGTCCAGAAGTTTACTGAAGTGGTGGTGTCTGAAGTCCAGTATTTATACCCAGAGGTGCCATTGGAGTGGGGGAGTCTTGAAAGACATGCCTTTGAAGTGCACAGAAGTCCTCCCTTCCGGTCTTGGCTGAAGACTCATTATTGGGGGCGCAGCCTTTGTGTAGGAACAGGGCACAGCATATTCTAGTGTGAGTGAGGCTGTGCCTAGCTCCTCTCTCCCATCCTGCCAGAATGGCCCATAAAGTCACACCTAAGCTCCAAATTGGTGTGGCTGTCTAGGAGGAATACACAAAGCTAAACTGTCAATAGGCTACAGAAACCAAATGGCTAAAGCAAGAACATGCCAACTCTCTCAAAGTGGCATTTTCAGAATTGTAATTACAAATCCGACTGCACAAAAAGTTATGATTTTAAATTAGGATTCCAGAGACACCAAACTTGAATCAGTCATATCTTCCCATGTGGAAATTACAAATATAATATGTAAAATGGTACTGCAAATATTATCCAATGGAAGATATAAGCCTTGCTGTAGTGAAAAACTAATGTAAGTGTTTTCACTACCAGGACATGAAAAACTTAAAAGTACATGAGAAGCCTTTTAAATAAATTTCACCCGCCCTCTGTAATGTCCAGGGCTTACCTCATGGGTGACTTATATGTATAAAAAGGAAAGGCTTGGGCCTGGCAAATGATTTATTATGCAAGGTCGACATGGCAGTTGTAAAACTGAGACATGGTTAAGGGGCTATTAAGTGGGTCGCACAATCAGTGCTGTGGGCCGACAAGTAGCATTTAAATCATAGGCCCTGGGTACAGGGAGTACCAATTTACTAGGTACTTATAAGTAAATTAAAAATGCCAATTCGGGATGACCCAATAGTAACATGTTTAGGGGAAAGAGCAGAAGCACTTCAGCATTGGTCAGCAGTGGTAGAGTGTGCAGAGTGCTAATACCAACAAAAACAAGATCAGAAAAGTGGAGCATTAAGTCAAAAAGTTGGGGGGAAGGCCACCTTAAGGATGTCAGGTCTTACAGTGATGATTCCTATCATAGTGGTAATAATTCATGCCATAATATGTGCATCCATGGTTAGAAATGGAGAGGATGATGATGAGCACTCATAGCACAATGCTGGCACCGCATACTGGTGGTGATTAGGGGCAGTTGTTGACACCCATGGCACAATAACTTTGACATTTGAATAGAGAATGAGAGATAAACATGAGCAAACCTTTTGCAATGAGATGGCACAAAGAGGTTACCCCCAAAAATTGCTAAAACACTAATTGAAGAGCGAGATTTACACCACATGAATGCCTTCTCCAGGTAAAATAGAAAAAAGAAGTAGATTGTCTAGTATGTGTTACTACTTTTGGACCAGATACACATAAATTCCGACAGATGATACTCAAAAATTGGCACCTCCTTAAAGACCTAGAATGTCCCTTTCCAAAACCAATCTTTGCTATGAAAAACAATCAAAGTATAGGACAACAGATTGTTCGTGCTGATATCTCATTGCCAAAGCCTAAAAATGATTTGTTATCCAAATGGAATTTAAAACCAGTGGAAGGCCATCACAAGTGTGGCAATTGTGTGGCCTGTCCCAATACCATTGAAGGTAATGATTTTAATCATCAGGGCATGAAATGGAAACATTTGGGCTTCTCAAATTGCAAGACTAAAAATGTAGTATATGCTATACTATGCCCTTGCATGAAGATATATATAGGGAAGACAAATCAACAAGTAAACATGAGGATTACACAGCACAGGTCTTGGATTAAAAAAAGGTCATTACAGCCCCAATGGTTGAACATTTCATTGAAAAATTCCATGGAGAAAAGAACTTTAAATGGACAGTTTTATTCAGCATGAATGTGGCGAAACATCCTCTTGATATCGATAAAGTTTCACTTCAAAAAGAGGCGTATTTGATCCTTAAATTTAATAGTGCACAGACAGGGCTGAACAATCTGTCCGAAATATCGAGAATATAATTTAGAGACGCTTGCCCCTCAGCTTGGGTTTATGTGATGAACTCAGTTCCCCAAAATGCAATACTTCGCCTTGCAGCACACGCACTACATATCCCAGCATTCAACCTAAGAGTATAAAGAGAATAGGGCCCCGCCTCTAAGATGTCCACTTTAATCTTTTGAGAAGCCGACAGCTGGCCTTGGAGTCGACATGCAGGTAACAAATTTGACCTAAATAGAGCTATATGTAAGTAAGCAGTTATAATATTTGACAATTAAACATATTTTTTATTGCCTCAGGAACCGCAATAAGTAAGAATAGGAGAGACGAGCAGCAACGCGACCCGTGAAAACGTTTCTACGAGGTACGCGTTAGTTTTGTTGATTATAAACTGCTCACATCAGTTTGTTGATACAAATGTAGCAGGGAGACACTTGCGAATGTATCTCTTTCCCGATAGCTCCCATTAAACTGAATGCGGAGATGTAAAGCGAAAGTGATTTTCGGAAATGAAAATATAAAAAAATAAAGTGAACGTTACATGGCAGTCCGTGAGGTACGTGTTTCATATTCATATATCATGTATATATAATAGATTTTGCAAAGGAGCATAACGAGGCCTGGGGCTAATATAAGTAGCCCTTTCCCGGTAGATTGATAAAGGAAATGGCGACGGCAGTGCTTGAGAAGTAAAAGCAGCAACTTCTTTTGTGAGAAAAGAAAGAATTGATCCGAGGTAGGCGCTACTCTGATGTTTAAGTGTCAGCACTATTAAATACCATCCAGACAGGCTCCCTTAAACAAAGTCCGTATTTTTTTGCCAGAAATTTTAAAAAAAGGTGACCAAAACCTTTAGGTGAACCTGAAATAAAAACAACTCAGAAATATTTGCGACAGCCTGAATAGAGCCTGTAATTGTAATAACAAGAAGGCTCATCCTCATTACATTCAGGTACAACATTAAGCTCAATATAGAGATAGTGGGAATGTATTGAAAATAAGGAAGCTTTTCAAATTTGTAAATATTTTTTGTTTTTATACATCTTGTACAGAAAATCGATAAAGCCCTGATGAGAATCTAGGCATTAATTCTCCTGGATTCGAAACGTGTCAGCACAACAAAGGAGCGCAAGATACAAGGAACCAAGATTTTGCTCTTAGAGAGATTGAATTAATTTCTGCTAGTAATGAAATTAGCCATTTTTGGTTGATTGCTCCTTTAGACTATGAATATTTGGTCTTAAATTTGGATATTGATTTATTCATTTGCAATCCAATAAGGTCATAAATGTCTGTTTGTCTTGTGTAAAAACGTTGTACTTTTGATGTAGTATGTTAAGTACTCTTAGTGAAAATGTGGATTTTAAATGTTTTTATGTAAATATCTGTATATTTGTTTGTAAATGTTGCATAGAATAGTGGATTCTTTTTTCCTTTTCATACATAAATGCGTTAACGGAAACATAACAATTTAAATTAAAAGGTATAAGTAAATACAGGTGCAAACAAAAAGGATTTGTGTTTGGCCAATAAGCAAAAATAGTGGGAGCTTAAAAAATAAGTGTGGTACAGGCAACTTTGTTGTTTATTGATTGTTATATGGCCCTGCCTAAATGCACATCCTTAAGGGCCTACTCCTCAGTTTTTCAAAGTGGGCCTACAAGAAGCATTTAAATCATAGGCCCTGGGTACAGGGAGTACCAATTTACTAGGTACTTATAAGTAAATTAAATATGCCAATTCGGGATGACCCAATAGTAACATGTTTAGGGGAAAGAGCAGAAGCACTTCAGCATTGGTTAGCAGTGGTAGAGTGTGCCGAGTTCTAATACCAGCATAAACAAGATCAGAAAAGTGGAGCATGAAGTCAAAAAGTTGGGGGGAAGGCCGCCTTAAGGCTGTCAGGTATTACAGTGACGATTCCTATCATAGTGGTAATAATTCATACTATAATATGTGCACCCATGGTTAGAAATGGGGAAGATGATGATGAGCACTCATAGCACAATGCTGGCACCGCATAATGGTGTTAGGGGCAGCTGTTGACACCCATGGCAACATTAACATCGTCATTTGAATAAAGATTGCGCTTGCATTATATTATGAGATCTATAGTAGGTTGGAATAGTGCCCACTTGTTATAGTGTAGTTCCTGCCCTCACATAATGGTTTTGATTCTTAAAATAACGTGGGCATTCTAGCTAACACCTCCTCTGGAACAAGGGTGTGAATTCTTGGCATGCTGTTGGAATCTTTGGCATGGCAGTGCTAAACACTGGAATAATGCAGGCCATGGCATACATGACACGATGGAACCTATGTCTACAGTTTTTCTGGTCCTGCCATCATGGTGGTAACTCTTGGAATATTGTGGGTGTTCATTCGCATGCCCTGCCAGCTAGAAGCAAGTAAAGATGTGGATAAAGGCTTTTAACAATATTTGGCATATTTAGGTACAGAGATTACTTGTATCTTACTCTGTTAACGCCCTGTAACCCTCCAGTCTATAAAAACATTTATCCATGAATCCATGCACCCACTCATTCGTCAATTCATGCAAAACTCACCCTTTCTACCATGCTGTCATCCATCCAACCAAGCTCTATCTCATCTATTTAGTCATTCAATCCTCGAATCTTTCACTCACCCATCCCGTGTTCATACTTGCCAAACGAATGAAGAAGCATATCTAGAACATATTGACTATGCCCATGCTTATTTTCGTTACTAGGGTTATTTCAGTTTTGCGGTACTGCTGCAGAAAGAAAAGTGCCACAAACAAATTGCAACCCTCAAATTACAGTTTGTAGTAAATTTACAATCTGCATTTTTGAGAACTACATGTTGTTTAATGAGATACATATATGAAATGTTAGTACAATCTAGCACAGAAAATATCTCAACTCATTTTGATATATTATTCAATATTTTAAACCAAAATTAAAATCTTTGTAATTATAATATTAATGTTACAGAGGATTCCATTGCTAACGCGGGATTTCTGGTTACTAGTTACCTTACCAGATCCCAAACCAAGTCGACTGAATCGTTGGTACCTGTCATTGAGTAAAAGGTAATCTAACAATAAGTCAATCAATTTAAGAACTTACACCACTCTAAATGATCACTGACCAAATTTACGTTTCAAAGATTTAATATAAAGTCAAAGATAACTGAAGATACAAACTTCTCAAAATGAGATTCAGAAGATAAATTGGTATCACTATGAACATGAACTTTTTGAATAGTCTGAGTCTGAAAAACAGAATAATGAGTACAACTTCAAATAACATAAGCGTTGCCAAAATGGATACAAGTTGCAACCTCAAAGTCATTACAGAAAAGAAAATTAAGGTTAGTCTGTCCCTACACTATACTAAGTGACATCCCTACTTAACAAGATCTTTACCCCTCTAGGTGTCAGCCGTGGTGACTTCCTAAGAAGATCACGCACTTCTCTTTGTCTCTTCTCTGATAATGGGTCTCTCCTGATCAGCCTATCTGCCTACCCATCCGCTTCCTTAGGCTCCCAAAATCATCTGCTCTGCTCTCCTCCCGGGTCGCTTTCCCTAATACCAAATCACATTTCCAATAGAAACGCCCCTTGGGATGCCCCTCACGTGGTACATCTTTGCGCGGTAAACTCCATGATGGTACTCTTCAAGACCCTCGTTATAGTTGACCTTGGTTCCCAGGCTTCTTCTCCAGTGCGCTGATACCCCCTGAAATTCCTGGAAACTCCTACAGGCCTGCGCCAAGCGCCACTGAACAAAGCCCCTTTCATTCGAGCTGATTAGGACCCTCGCACCTGCATATAGTCCGTCCTGCAGTGGGCCTCAAATTCCAGACTCCACCATATCTTTAGGTCGTAAAACACCCCCAAAGCTCTGTGCTGGACACCTCTCGACTTCTTCCCTAACGAGCACATGGCAGTTCAAACGATATGACATTATCAGTTCAGGCCTACTTGATTTACATGAAGCGAGTCCCTGCACTCTAAAACATTAACTTGATTTAAACAACATTCTTAACTAGCATACGTTTCTAAAACAACACATCTATAAAACATATATTTCAAACTTAATTCGATAATACATTTTTGGAAGAACCATGTTAACCCCATCTCACATTATTTTAGCAGCACGTTTAGATTTGCTGTGAATGGCCCTAAGGCCTACACAATATACTGGATTTTCAGAGTTCTATTCAACTCTAACATGATTCCTTTAACATGAGAACATGAGGTTTTCATTTTCATTCCAACATTTCTACATTAATCTCACACAGTTATGATTATTGTTACTCTACTTAAACATTCTATGCATTTCACCACTGAATATAAGCCACTCTGTGTATTCCACTTCTAAATATAAAACACTCGTGTTCAGTACATGTATAAACTAACTACGTGCTTGTAAATATGGTGCACTTATACATTTTTCAGACTTGTGCTCTCTCAATCCCCCCTTTGATGACTTTCAGGGGTCATCACCATCAAGACACCATCACAAAATGTAGAACCCTTCAAAGTGAAGTCGTGGCAGTGCCACCTCTTTTCATTGTCTCTAATGCCTTTAGACTCCTGTATTGGGTGTCCTGCATCGCTGTCAACTTTTCCTCCTGTTTCCTCATAGTTCTCTGCAACCTATTTGCTCTATACCACTGATACAAACGCACCAATCCCCACAAAGTGATTACACAAATCACAATTATGATGATGGGTTTTAATATGTACCAAACGATACCCTTTCCTAAGTTGGCAAACCAACCTCCAACTTTACCCATTCCATGACCTACTTTTTCCCACACATTTATCTTTGTCAAATCCTCAATTTCGTAGTGTATGGCAGTGATGTTTCGTATATACTTCTCTAGAGGTTTTGAATTGTCTGGAATGTAAGTGCAACATTCCTGGACCTTCAAAGCCTTACAGACTCCTCCCTCTTTAACTAACAGAACATCTAAAGCAAGTCGGTTCTGAAGAACCATTGCCCTAATCGATTGCATCTCACCTTCCACCAGCATCAATGATCTAGCAGTACTGGCAGATAGCCTATCTACGACTGTAGCTAACCTCCTGATCTTAATGTCATTCAATATCACTCCTAGGATAGGGAATGCAGCACCGAATACATCTCCAATTACTTCTGCTGCACCCAGCCCTCTCTTCCACCTAGTTGGTATTTCTTTCTTCGTCGTTTCTAAATTCTCAACATGATAGATTTTAGGGAAGACAATAGCCAGATAACATGATCCGTACCAATTATCTGGTAACTTCACATAGGCATTTCTTCCACATACAAAATATACATTTGGAATTGCTTGCATCCCTTTCAAAAAATCCTTAGAGTAATACTCCAGTTGAAAGGCATGTTCACAATTGACCTGACCTACATACAAATTCTCATAATAGGAGTAACTCCTGTGAATGCACAGTTTCCCCCGCTTCTCCTTATCTAAAGAAATTGGACCAAAACTACCCTTTCTTTGATGTAACCTTTCCTCCTTGGTCCAATCTGTTTCCCATTGTCCTGAGGCCTTCAGAATCTTCTGCCTCCTGTATCTAGTATCTACCTGTCCTATAAACTTTTTCTCAATTTCTGACACTTGACAAGTCAGATTGTTTCTTCGAGCATGTGAAGTATCTAACGTTTTCCATGGAATAAACCATTTGTGTAATCTGTCTTCGCTTTTGTAATAGTCCCACTTATTCAAATGCTTGTAATTTGGGACCTCTGGCAATGTCGAGTCGAAATTCGAGAAATAATACTCAAATCCTTCTCGTCCATAAAATATGCTCAACAACAAACTGCACGTGATTCCATATGTCAACGGAAGATGATGGTATCTGATACCCTCCTCTACCGAAGCTGGTAATTGCATACAAACGTAGCAATTCTTCACTTCCATGACATCAATGTATTCATAAAGCAATTTAGCATAAGCATTTGACCTGAAATTTCCCTGTGACTCATCTGTGTGTAACCTTTTTATTTCAGCATCTAACAACGCTTTGTCTTTATCATTGATGTTTCCCTTATCATTAACAATAGTGGTTCTCGGTGTTGACACTCCCTTGACCTCCTTGACTGCAGCTGCATCTCTCTCATGTCCCACTATGTATGAGACAGTAACCACTAAAATTATCAGGGAAATCACCACTCCCAACAATGTGCCAACTATACATTTTGCCCTGCGGTTCGGGTTGCCAGCCTCCATGTTCTCAAACAGTGTAGTTCTTGACTTTCTTCCAGCATGCGCTTCTTCTTCTTTCTGAGCAAAAAGTCTTTCTTTCTCGCAATGTCTCTCTTTTGAACACTTGGAAGCTTGACAATTTATTTCCGCAAAACAGTTCAAAGTTCGGTAGAAACAGACAACCCTAGCCCTTCTCCGTCCGCTAAAAGGAAACCCCTACCACTTTTCTTCTTCCACTCGGCGCTAGGTTATCTTGCAGTAATTTTACAAAGTCTTTTCAAGAGTCTTATATCCATCTGAAGTTATGTATGGCTCAAGGAGTGACACTACGTCTTCATAAATGTCCATCCGAAGAAACATTCCCTCAAGTTCTGGGCAATTCTTGCAACAACATGGAAAGTCAACTGTTTCTAGGATTATTCTCCGTATTTCGCTCTGGACAAGTGGACGGACGAAATTGAGAGTTACCGTTTTTTCAATTTCTACTCCTGGTACTATCAGTTCTACATCCACGGTTACAAAGGGGTCCGTTCTAATCAGGATCACTTTCTTCACCTTTCCAGTTCTGCGCCCCTTTGAAGACATTCGCGATGTGGTGTTAGTCCAACACAATGAGCATTCCAAGAGCTTCCACTACTCGCTCAAGCATTTCTAACCGAAGGAGAGTTCCCTCCAACACTGGATATCGTGAACAGCAAACTGGAAATTCAACTGTTTCTAAAATCAATTTTCTTATTCCGCTTAGGAGAGGAGGATAGACGATGTTGAGTGTCAGCAACCTTTCAGTCTCCGCCCCCGGTAGCAGGAACAGAATTTGTACAGTGATGATTGGGTCAGTTCTGATCAGGTTCACTTCCCTGACCCTCCCGGTTCTGTGCCCCACCGACATCTGCAACGAGGTAGGTCCAATCAGGAGTAGAGTATCTTCTACTAGGCACTCGTACCCTCCTTGATCTTCTAGGGCCCTCCTCGGTTCCCTCCTGGGTATCTTCCTCCTGATCCGAGTCTTCGGATATAGGAACAAGTGTTTCTTCCTGGGCCGACCTCAAACTTAGCCTCCTGTCTCTTCCCGGCCAAGTGGCAGCCTCACACCTTGTTCTCCTATATCTCGTCCTCACACTCGGTTCTTGATCACTTTGGTACTGATCTGTGTCTGTTTCGTATTCACTGCTGCTCTCTCCTTCAGTTGCGTCTTCAGTCTCACTGCCGTCCTGCCTTCGCTCTTCTTCTGAATCCAATGCGTTCCCAACTTCTTCCGACACCCCCTCAGCTGCTTCGATCCCTTCTTGCGACTCTTCTTCCACTTCCGGGTTTTCGTCTGGGATAGGAGCTGTTTCTTCTAGAGGTGCTGGAACTCTTCGAGTATGGGATGCATGGATCCAATTTGGTAGCCCCCCGCACTTCACCGCGGTGTTCGTGATCAGGATTACCTGAAAGGGCCCACGCCAGCGAACATCTAGGCAGTTCTTCCGGACGTGTTTTTTAACCAACACCCAGTCCCCTGGGTTCAGGTCATGACACAGGTTCCTCGATGCTGGAACTTCAGCCGCATGCACCTGAAGGGACACAGAATGGATGGCGTCAGACAATCCTTTACAATAATCCAAGATCAGATCATCTGTAATATTCAATAGGGCAGCAGTTGGAACTGTGGGAAGTCTCATGGCCCTCCCCATCAGAATCTCGTGTGGAGAGAGACCTGTCCTCCTGTCAGGGGTGCTGCGCATGCTCATAAGCACTAAAGGAAGAGCATCTGGTCAACTCAAAGATGTGGATGCCACTACTTTAGCCAATCTATTCTTCAAAGTGCCGTTCACTTGTTCCACAATTCCTGAAGCTTCCGGTCGATAGCTACAATGCAGTTTTTGATCGATATTCAGTGTGGAGCACAACATCTTCACTATTTCGCTGCTAAAATGTTTTCCTCTGTCCGATTCCAGAGAGGCAGGCACCCCGAAGCGCGGTATCAACTCCCTGAGCAACAATTTAGCCACTGTGAGTGTATCGCACCTACGTGTAGGGTACGCTTCAACCCATCTGGAAAATACGCATACAATCACCAACACATACCGAAGGCGATTAACTCTTGGCATTTCGATGAAATCTAGTTGCATTCTATTGAAAGGCCCCCCCGACCTCCCAATGTGACTCAGTGTGACTGGTGTTCGTTTGCCTACGTTCAGTTGTTGGCAGGTAACACATCGCTTACATACTGATTCTGCTGCTATTCTGAATTTAGGGCAATACCAAGTTTGCCTAAACACTCTCATCATAGCATCCCTTCCTAGATGTACTGGACCATGTATTTCTCTCGCCATGGGATTAGCTAATTCTTCAGGTAACACAGCCCTCCCATCTGCTGAAACCCAAAAATCCATTTCACTTCGCACGCAACCTGCTATTTCCCATGCCTTTTTCTCTGTTTCAGGTGCGTTCTCCTGCATCATTCTTAAATCCTCCCAAGTGTCTACAGTTTCTAACATCATACTTAATTCAGTCTTTTCTTCAGCACCATCTATTTCCACTTTTGAGAAAGAATAATTTTGTTCTGCACAATAACGTGCGACCTCATCAGCGTACCTGTTGCCTTGTGAGACAAAATCTGTATTCTTAGTATGAGCTACACACTTTACTATTGCGATGTCAACTGGACCTTGTAATGCTTCTAACAACAGTCGCACAAATTCTCCATTTCGAATGGGCGAACCAGAGGAGGTCATGTAACCTCTCTGAGACCACAACTGCCCGAAATCATGAACCACACCGAAACCATATTGGCTGTCAGTGTATATGGTGACTCTCTTTCCGTTTCCTGCTATGCAGGCACGAGTTAGGGCAATAATTTCTGCTACCTGTGCGGAATGTACTCCTTCCAGGCAAGCGGCTTCCACAATTCCAGTAATGGTACAAACAGCATAAGCTGCTCTCAACCGACCAGTATCGTCTCTTAAACATGAGCCATCAACAAAATAAATTTCATCTGGGTCAGACAACGGCTCATCCACAATATCTGGTCTGGGTTTCGTGCATAGTTCAGTCACATCAAGGCAATCATGGTCTTCACATCCTTCGCCTTCTATTACAGTAGGTAATGGCATTAAAGTAGCAGGATTCAAGACAGAGCATCTCCTGAGGGTCACGTTCTCTGCGGCAAGAATAACTTGCTCGTAGCGCGTGAGCCTACTATTGGTCAGATGCTGCGTCTTCGTCCTGGTCATTAGCAATTCAACTGAATGTGGTACATACACCACCACTGGATGTCCCATCACAATACTCTCGCTCCTTTCAATGCTGACACCCGTTGCAGCAACGGATTTGAGACATCCGGGCAACGCTGCGGCTACTGGATCTAATGTAGCCGAAAAATATGCAACTGGTCTACGGGCATTTCCGTGGGTCTGTGCCAAGACTGACAAAGCACATCCCTCTCTCTCACAGCAATAGAGTGAAAATGATTTCTCGTAATCGGGCATTCCCAGAGCCGGAGCACGACATAAATCGTCCCTCAGCTGCAAGAACGCCACCAAGCATTCTTCGTCCCATGGTACCGGATCACTCACCTCCTTGTGCGTCAGTTTCTGTAAGGGCTTTGCTTTCAGTGAAAAGTTAACTATCCACTGTCGGCAGTAACCCACCATTCCTAGGAACATTCTAACTTCCCTCTGTGTTGTAGGCGCATTCATCTTCATTATCGCCTCAATCCTCTCTGGTGACACCTTACGTTTCCCTTTTTCTAACCGGTGCCCTAAATACTGTACTTCTGTCAGACAATACTGCAACTTGCTCGGAGATACCTTATGTCCATTTTCGGCTAAATGGTTCAGTAAGGCAATTGAGTCTATTTTACAGGCTTCCTCTGTCTCTGACGCAACAAGTAGGTCATCTATGTACTGGACCAGAACCGAATTCTGCGGCAGTACTAGATTTTCGAGATTCTTCTTCAACAACTGGTTGAAGATGGATGGACTGTCTGTGAATCCTTGTGGGATTCGACAACATGTTAAAACGCGATCTTCCATTTTAAAAGCAAAAAGATATCTGCTCTCTTCATCCAATGGGATGGAAAAGAAAGCCTGGCAAAGATCTATCACTGTGAACCATTCTGCTTGACATGGTATTTGAAACAGTATCACTGAAGGATTCGGTACCACGGGACAACATGAAACGACTATGTTGTTAATTTTTCGTAAATCCTGCACTATCCTGAATTTCCCGCTAGGTTTCTGCAAACCCATAATCGGGGAGTTACAAGGACTACCCACGATTTCTTTCAGTATTCCCTGTTGTATCATTGACTCGATCACAGGTTTTATCCCCGCAATCGTTTCCTGGGACAATTTGTATTGAGGCGTTCTTGGAAACTCGGCATTTGGTTTTACCAGTATTTTTACCGGTTCTACCCCTTTAATCAATCCTATTTCTTCTCCTGTGAAATCCCATACCTCTGACGCCACTGCATCTCGTAAGTCTTGGGGAAGATCTTCTACTGTCAGAGTAGGATATAGTTCTACACAGGATTTTGAATTGGCCACCTTAAAGGTAGCATCATCGTCGGTAGTCTGTACCTCCACTCCTTGCGGGGTGCAGTATATGGTGCAGTTCAACTTGCACAACAAATCCCTTCCTAACAGACATACCGGACTCGAGTCACAAACCACAAACTGATGCTCGTTCATGTGGTTTCCTATCTTCACAAACACTGGTTCTGTCAAGGGACTAGTCAGCCTTTTGTTCGCGACTCCTACCACCTGAATTGTTTCCCCTGACATCGGCAAGTCTGGAACCACCGCCGATCTCAGTGTTGATCGGGTAGCCCCAGTATCCACCAAGAACGTTGTGGGACACCCTGCCACTTCTGCCTCAACAAATGGCCCTCTTTGATCCACCTCTAGGACTGCCCCGAGGGTACAGTCCTCTTCACTGCTCACACGTTGTCCTGTCAATGGATCAATGTAATAACACTTTTCTTCCTCGATGAATAGAGGCATTTGTTTAAAGACCTTTCCCCCTGTCGCTACCTTCGGTGGCTGTGGGAACTGGGCCCGTGGAGCCGAAGTCCCCCCTTTGGCCACCTTGCTGCCTGGAACTGTCACCTTTGGAGTTGGGACTTCTTGAACCTGCTCTTCTACTTCTAGCTCTCCATTTTCAGGGTTAAAGGGACACTCGCGTCGCCAATGCCCCACCTGGTGACACTGATGGCACTTCGTCGTTTTCTTTAAAGTGGCAAAGTCTATCCTAGGTCTCTGCCCTTCTTCATTATCTTTGTTCTGACCGTTTGGTTTTCGTCCCATCCCCTGCTTCTGCTGGCCACCCTTCCCAGCGGACTGCATTTGCACCACCATCAATTTCTCCTTTAGATTCTTGGCTTTAGAATCTATCTCGTCGCTACAGTATCTTGCATAACGTAAAATCTCATCTAGTGGTTTGTTCTGCCAACAGATTAAATGTTGCTGTATCATCAAACAAATATCAGGTCTCAACCCCAAGACAAACTTTGACACAAACTGCCCTATATCTTTGGGATCCATTACATCGAGTCCACTGTATTGCTTGAATGTTTTCAATAATCTCTCATAAAACTCGTGAACTGTCTCCTTGGGTTCCTGCCTTGTTCGGTCTATTTTCACCCAATCTATATCCTGTGGTGGTACCTTATCTTTCAGCCATGCTATTACCCTTTCATATTTTCGCATGACAATCTCGGACGGTCCATTAGTCCGAGCATCCCTCACTGGTTCAGTATTTGGCCATTCAACACTAGTCTTGCACGGGGTCCACAAATCAGATGGGACCACGATGTCAAACAACGTGTTCAAATTGATCCACAATACTTTCGAGATCTTGACAAACCTTTCTACCTGCTTATACCACTCTACTGGATTGTCCCTTAACTTCGGAAATGAGTTGGTAAATGCAGCTAAATCTCCTCTACTCCAGGGCACATGTACATAATTTCCGTTTGATATTTCTCGCAAAGGGAATGCCTCCATATGCATTACCCTTCCCTCGGGGGTCATCACATTTGCACTTCGTCTAACTGTGCCCTTTTTCGACCACCTTTCTTCCCATTTGTCCAATTCTCTCCACACTCTTATCCCTGATACCAGCTCTCTTATGTGTGTTTTTAGTCCAGTAGTTCTCTTCTCATCTAGATCTTGGTCTGTGTACTGTAATCTGTGGTTACTCTGCAATGCCCTTGTCCTAGACAAATCCACGTCATATCTATCTGCCAAATCAGTCAGTTTCTCATGAAACGCTCTAGCTTTCCTAGTAATATCCTTTGCCATGAACAATAACTCATCCTGTTCATACAATTCTATCCTTTCCAAAGGCAATGTTCCATCTATTATCTCATCAACATCTGATTTTAAACTAGTAACATTGAGCCTCTTTGCCTTAATTTCAGCTTTCAAGACACTCAATTTAGCTCCTCCATCCACATCTCTCCCATCCCAGCTCCGAGATCTACGTTTAGGTACTGGTGAGTTATAGGGAGTCCTCCCCTGTTCCCATCTCTCTAGGTCCCATGCCTTTCCATCTTCTCGGGGAGGGTGGTGAAACACTCCTTCACACCTCATAGCCCCTCTCTCCCCATCCTGGCTAGTTTCACGGGATGCAGGGTAAGATGTTCCATTACTCCCTCTTTCTTCACTACTTCCCTGTGATTCCTGATTATTCGAGGCGTGGCGGGACCTATCGCTGTTCTCCTTTCTCCAATGTTGAACATCTTCTCCGAGTACATGATGAAGGCACCTAAATCTATTCTGAAAAGCTCGTACCATCTCATCTCCCCCTTTCTCCCAGAGACGGGACATTTCCTCACACTCTACACTCCTACTATTTTGTTCCTGCTGTTCTCTCTGATCTGTAGGACGTGTATCCCCTCTATTCTCTTGACTTTGGCCTTCCCGCCCCTGACTACTTTCGCTGGCCCCACAATGAGATACAGTCCCGTTACCTCTGCTTACTCATTCTGGTTCTGTTCTTGACCTATTACTCGGGGCTACTGCGGACCCATCCCATTTCCTCAAATCAGCTCTTAATTCTGTATAGGACTTTGGCCGCGGTCCCCTTAGGTCCATCGGTCCTCTCTGACCTCCCTGTCCTGTGTTGGGACCTACAGATGTATCTAATGGGGTGTTCCACGTTACCGAACCTGGCAATTGCTTCCATGCATTTGTCACGTTATTCCTCCTTTCCATCTCAATCCTTTCTCTATCCAACTGCCTCTGTTCTTCCTCTCTATCTCTCTCTGGGTTATAGATTGATACTATAGGTCCTATGGTAACAGGCACTTGAAGAGCATCTGGCAATCCAAAGGACTCAACCCTTTCGGTGGCTGGCGTTTTCTGCACCACAAACCTTCCCACTACACTCTGTACTGTGCTGGGTTGAGGTGTCTCCCCGCCTTTGGTAGGTGTCCATTCCGATATAGGGAGTGGTGTATACCCCTCAATGGCATTCCCATCTTCCCTTGCGAGCCCTCTATCTTCTATCACCCCCACTCTCGGAGGTGGTCTATCCATTAACAATCTGTTTATCAGATTGTCCTCCGACTCGCTTTCCTCGTCTTCTTCCATGAGGTTTCCTCCTCCTCCTGCCACCTCCCTCATCGGATACATTTTCTCCACCTCAATAACCTGTACCCTCCACCGCTTTGCTTCCTCATCCCATTTAGAATCTCGCACTGCTCTTACCGATCGCGTCAGTCTTTGTTGACGCCTGTTCAAATTTCTGTCGTGTGCAGCCCTAATCCATGCATTAAGGGCCTCAAACTGTGTTGGTCTGGGCGAGGGTTTCAATGAGGACATGGTTGCTTTTAGCCGATGTAACACCTCTAACTTAAACGTCCCGTACCTCGGGAACTGCATTTCCTCATTCCCTTCCGTAAGCTTATTCCAAGCCCCAATCCATAATATCGTATGCAGCCCAACATTCGTTGCCATATAATGAGCTGGTGTACCCTCCGGCGGAGCCTCTTCCCCATAATAATGTTCACTTCGTTTTCGTTTAAAAATCCCTTTCAAACACTTAAAACACTTCATGATTTCGCTCTTCCTCCGCGGTTGTTTACTTCCTGATGATATTCCACCAATCTCAGCCCCGTTCTCACTAACTGGCCTATCCGTACGCGACTTTCCTCCGACGTCACTCTAGCCGCCCAACCAGAGCGCGGCTCTAGCTAACGTCACACCAACCGCTCAATCACAGCGCGGCTCTAGCCGACGTCACCCGTCCCCCTTCGCAGCAGTTCCCCTCCTTTCTCAGCTTGTCTCCTCGGTCATGCACGCGTCCCATTCATACTCTGAAAAATGATTACTTCCGTCCAAGCAATCACCTTTCTTGACTGTACGCCCACAGTCTTTCTGTAGTTGTCACCTTAACTTGGCGAAATGTCTTTCCGTTTACTTCCAGACAATCGCCTTCTCCGATAGGTTACTGACACACAGTAACTTTCGACCAGCGTCCGTTACTCATACACTCACTCTTACACTCCCCCTATCTTGGATCCACGGCGGTCAATGGTACCTCGTGACCTCCGTACTATGGTCGACAACTACCCTGGATGTTCGATACACCCAAAACCACTTAAGCTCTGGCCTGAACTTAAGATTTCACCAGTTCACCCGTTTACCAGGTAACCAGCTTACCAGGTTGCGCGCGCTCACAACCTTCTCTCATTCACACTACAGGCATTCAACTCCGCAAGACATTACAATACAAATACAACACAAAACCCCGCAATCTGTTCACGCATGACCCTTTTTATACTCACTCTCCTCCGATACTGCTGCTTTTCTCGCACCGTCTGCACCTTTCGGCACACGATTCTTCCGCTGCTCGTCTCTCGACGTCTAGGGGCCTTGGGGTAAACTAACCTCTCTAGATTACCTTCCTCAAGAAGATAACCATCCTCACTCTGCTACCAACTGCTAACGCGGGATTTCTGGTTACTAGTTACCTTACCAGATCCCAAACCAAGTCGACTGAATCGTTGGTACCTGTCATTGAGTAAAAGGTAATCTAACAATAAGTCAATCAATTTAAGAACTTACACCACTCTAAATGATCACTGACCAAATTTAAGTTTCAAAGATTTAATATAAAGTCAAAGATAACTGAAGATACAAACTTCTCAAAATGAGATTCAGAAGATAAATTGGTATCACTATGAACATGAACTTTTTGAATAGTCTGAGTCTGAAAAACAGAATAATGAGTACAACTTCAAATAACATAAGCGTTGCCAAAATGGATACAAGTTGCAACCTCAAAGTCATTACAGAAAAGAAAATTAAGGTTAGTCTGTCCCTACACTATACTAAGTGACATCCCTACTTAACAAGATCTTTACCCCTCTAGGTGTCAGCCGTGGTGACTTCCTAAGAAGATCACGCACTTCTCTTTGTCTCTTCTCTGATAATGGGTCTCTCCTGATCAGCCTATCTGCCTACCCATCCGCTTCCTTAGGCTCCCAAAATCATCTGCTCTGCTCTCCTCCCGGGTCGCTTTCCCTAATACCAAATCACATTTCCAATAGAAACGCCCCTTGGGACGCCCCTCACGTGGTACATCTTTGCGCGGTAAACTCCATGATGGTACTCTTCAAGACCCTCGTTATAGTTGACCTTGGTTCCCAGGCTTCTTCTCCAGTGCGCTGATACCCCCTGAAATTCCTGGAAACTCCTACAGGCCTGCGCCAAGCGCCACTGAACAAAGCCCCTTTCATTCGAGCTGATTAGGACCCTCGCACCTGCATATAGTCCGTCCTGCAGTGGGCCTCAAATTCCAGACTCCACCATATCTTTAGGTCGTAAAACACCCCCAAAGCTCTGTGCTGGACACCTCTCGACTTCTTCCCTAACGAGCACATGGCAGTTCAAACGATATGACATTATCAGTTCAGGCCTACTTGATTTACATGAAGCGAGTCCCTGCACTCTAAAACATTAACTTGATTTAAACAACATTCTTAACTAGCATACGTTTCTAAAACAACACATCTATAAAACATATATTTCAAACTTAATTCGATAATACATTTTTGGAAGAACCATGTTAACCCCATCTCACATTATTTTAGCAGCACGTTTAGATTTGCTGTGAATGGCCCTAAGGCCTACACAATATACTGGATTTTCAGAGTTCTATTCAACTCTAACATGATTCCTTTAACATGAGAACATGAGGTTTTCATTTTCATTCCAACATTTCTACATTAATCTCACACAGTTATGATTATTGTTACTCTACTTAAACATTCTATGCATTTCACCACTGAATATAAGCCACTCTGTGTATTCCACTTCTAAATATAAAACACTCGTGTTCAGTACATGTATAAACTAACTACGTGCTTGTAAATATGGTGCACTTATACATTTTTCAGACTTGTGCTCTCTCACCATCACACTGTCCCAATCAATGAAGATGTTGTATATCACATCTATTTAAAAGCTTTCAGAATTCCTTCTCCTACGTACCTTTAAGTAAATGTAATGCCATGTACCAGAGTTGAAACAATCGTCTAATACTTCGATTTCACTACATTTTCTACTTTTTATTAACCTCATGAGAAGTACACATCTCATCCTCCCATCTGCACTTGGAAAAACCCAATGTGACCGCTTGAGATAAATCCAAACCCACTTGAGCTGTAGATCAATAGCTATGTGGATGAGACATATTGTACTCTAGTTACAGGTGCAGCAAAGTCTCCTGGGCGGGCCGGACTGGCCATGGCGGGCACCGGGCGTTTCCCCGGTAGGCCGCTAGGGTGGGGGCCGGTTTTGGGCCCCTGGGGGGCCGTTTTTGTTACCGGGGGTCGGCAATGTCGGCCCCCAGTAACAAAATCGGACGAAACCGGCCGTCGCAAACTGCTCAACTGCACTCCCCCTGACCCTAGGGGGGGCCAGCTGAGCAGTTTGCCAGGGCCAGTTTCTGTTCTCAGTCCGGTGTTCCTAAAGAAATAGGATCTGATT
Source organism: Lissotriton helveticus (assembly GCF_964261635.1). Lineage (NCBI taxonomy): Eukaryota > Metazoa > Chordata > Amphibia > Caudata > Salamandridae > Lissotriton > Lissotriton helveticus. The sequence continues at coordinate 1,537,978,068 of NC_136067.1, forward strand.
TAGGTCAGGGCGTATGGTATTTATTATGCCGTGGGTATAGAGTACCCGCACTCCTGATTTAGAGATGCCCGCTGGCTGAGCAGGCATTTCTTACATTGGCAAGAACCACCAGCACAGCGGTGCCTGTCAGTATATTGCCAGTGTGCCGCGCAGCTCCGTCAACATGACAGTGCAGCATGGCACACTTTCAGAATCTTTTTTAATTTCAAAAACAAAATCCCAAAGCTGATTTTTTTTTGTTGAAAAAAAAAAATGACTCTAGTCATGGGACTTTCTTCCCATGGGTAGGGAGTCATCAAAATGTTTTTACTTTCATTTACCGCCATGTTTTGGATGCCGTTGTGTGAAAAAAAACTGTCTATTTCCCCGCCCACTCTAAATAGGGCAAGTGGACAAATGGCAGGCAAAACAGTGTCAGAAGCACAACAGAATACCTAAGTTTTCCACCTTTGCAGTTATGAGAGAAGCTGGTATCAATTGCACTGAACAGATGACTATTGAATGTTGTTTGGCCCGATGCAACAGTTCCAATTGGCATGGCCTCAATCTCATCTCTGTCAATAAATGGAAACATTATTTTATTACAAAGAACACATGGTCCCCCAGGTCTCTCCATTCCTCGCTAATGGAGATGACCATCTCCCTGACAGAAAAAAAGAACAGAGGAATGCTGGTTCCCCTAACCCCACCCCTTCCCACTGGGAGTACTTAGCTAGTACTTACCCAGCATTCCACCTTTTATTTTTTCTGTCTTTTGACAGGAATGGGAAAAGGTGCTGGGGGCTGTTCTCTTGCTCCTGGTTCCCGTCTGGCCGCTGGACTTTCCTGGACAGGATTGGTCTTGGATGCCTCCTGGCCTGCAAGGCTTGTCAGGAGGCGCAGATGTTGCCAGCTGGCCCTTTGCATTTGGTGCGCCTAGAGTGCATGGCAGCCAGTGTTCCTGGGTGCTGTGGCTGGTGAGGCGTGCCTAGGCTGGCTGATGGAGGAACTATTGAGCAGGCGGTGTGGGCTGGAGTTGTTATTAAACAACTCAAGAGTGACTCAGTAAAAAAATACAAAGGAAATTTTTAAGGATTTTTTTTTGTGTATATACGTATTCTCTTATCTTTAGCCCCCTGAAAAGGCAAACCAGAAATAATAAAACACCCAGGGCAGCCCCTGCCCTTGTGCATACACAAAAAGAGAAAGAAAATTCTTTCTCTTTTTAAAAGGACCCTCACTCACCACTAGTTGGTGACATGCTTCATCATAGGGTCCCCGCTGGGGTGACCGAGTGCCTCCCCAGCGTGCTACAACGCCTGAATTACAGCGGAGCAGGATGATGGTGTGTGAAACAGTGCTCTAACTAATATGTGAATTAGACTGTGAGTGAAATTAAAAAATACATGGTTGTAACCCATAGACAAGTTTAATAGAGGTCAACAGAGTTAAAATCAGTGCAAGGCGGACAAACCCAGGTTCTGTATTAAGAAACACGTGTCCTGAATTCAATTGGTCAACATGTTTCTGCTGTTAGAGATGCTTATTCGCTCAGCATTCGTCAGGACCTAAATATAAAACCTAAAAGGGTCCTCCGGTGGTGTGTGCTCGCTAAGGCGCACCCTCCCGTGAGGATCTCAGTGTGAAAAATATATTTTCTTCAAAAGTGATACTCACGGATACTACCCGTGGTGACTCACTGAACTTCACAGGAGTCGGAAAAAGGCTTCGAAAGAGATCAATCTCTCTTCATGGGCTCAGACAGCGTGGGTGTTCTTCACGCCGTGTCTATATTCAACACATGCGACTCCCCGCTAATAAACTACGTTCAGAGGTGCCGTCGGCCCGAATCCTCAGTTGGCCTGCCCACGTAGTGGTTTTCAGCTCACTTTTCCTTTGCTTTCTGGAACGTTATTTTGATTTTGTTACCCAATTGATTTGGTGTTCTACCCCTGTTGTTCACCCGCTTGTGGGCCCTTAGTGTTTTTTTTCACAGTGCTGGAGGTTCCCTTTCGCAGTGCTGGGTCTCTACTCTGGCTTTGCGTGCATATTATAACAGTGACTGTCCTTGGATGGCTGTCAGCACGGGGGTTGTCTGGTGACTGGTGGGGTTGCTTACCTGCTGCCCAGGTGCTGTGGATGGTGGGGTGTGTGCATAGGCTGGCTGGTGGGGGTGTTGGTGTGGCAGATGGGGTGGTCGGAAGTCTGCTCGGCCCAAGGGTGTGTACCCCGTTGTGGTTTTCTCCTGCTTATTCCCCTGCCTTTCCTGGTTTCGCTCGTGCTTGGGGACCCTATTGTTCCCCTTCATCGAGCTGTGCTCTCCTCTGGCCTTGCATTGCGGCTACCCTCTGGTGGAGGGTGGTTCGGGGCGGTGCTCAGGTGTCCCTCGTGCACCTGGTTGACGATGGCCTGGTTTTTGCTTTACCCTGGCGCTCTGACTTTGAGGCATGCTAGGGCTGGTTGGAGTGGCTATTTTTTGGCAGCTGTGTTGTTAGGGGTCTGCCGGACTGGGTTGTGTCCGTGTGGTAGCTTTTCTTTACCCTTCTCTTTGCTGTGGGCTGCTTTGGGTCTGAGGCTATTGTGTATGGTGTGGTATGTAGTCTGTGGCTTCTGTTGTGGGGCTCTGTTTCAGTGGTGCAGCCTCTGCCTCCTGTGTCACTGGTGCCACTGTGGCCGGGTTTGGGTCCCTGCAGTGGTGGCAGGGTTTTGGCGTTATTCGTTTGGGGCTTGGTCTTGATGTTTAGGCTTGGTCCATTGGGGTTCCTGCCCACTTTCGTGCTGGTATTCTCCGTATGTTGTGGCTCGGGATGGGTTTTGTGCCTTTGATGTCTCTGGTCCCTGCTCTTCCTGGACTTACCTGCTGTTGCTGTGTCTGCATGGGTCCGGTTTCTGTCCTGTCCCTCTTTCGGTCTCTGCTTCCTCTGTGGGTTGTGCACCTGTGTGCCCTCCAGGCTCGTTATTCCTTGAGTTGTGGTGTTGCCTTAGCTTGGACCCTCCTTGGCCTGTGCCAGTTGGGTTGGCGATGCGTTCTCTACCCTTATCTCCTGGTTGGGGGCTTCCTGGTTGTGTGGGGGCTTGCCTCCTGGAGGTGTCCGGCTTGGGCCATTGGGGCCTTGTTGGTCGCCTTCGGGTGTCTGCCGTTGAGCCTTTTCTAGGATCCCTTTCTCTGATCGCATTGCTCTTTGCTTGGGTGTGGGTCTTTGGGCCCCCTGGTGGTCAGGTAGTTCTGTGCCTGGTGTAGCTTGGGCCGGGTGGCCTACCCTGACCTTCCTTTGGCTTCTCCTCTGAGCCTGCCTTCCCCGTCTGCAGGCTGGGCCTTGGCATGCCAGTGCAGGCTGCTTGGCTTCCGCCCTGACTTACTGATGCTTTTTGTTTCCTCTGTGGCCTATTTCTGGGTGGTTCCAGTACTTTCTCTCTGCCCTACGTGGTTGCCAGTTTCGTGGTTGTGGCTGTTTGCCCTGTGCTGCTCCTTCAGGCCCTGTGGGGGGGGCGTGTTGGTGGTCTTCTGTCTTTGCTGGCAGGTTTGTGGTTCCGTCGGCTGGCTTCTTTCATGCCTTTGGGGACGTCTGCAGTGAGGGACTGTGGGCCGCCCTGTTTGTCTCTCCTGTTCTTGTGGTCCTGGCTTGGTTCTTGTTTCATACCATTTTTGCTCTGGCGCCGGTGGCTGTCTACATCTCTGTTGGCTCTGGGGCTGTCTTGGAGTTTTGTCTTGGCCCTTCTACAGCTGGTCTTGGAACTCGCTTGGGGAGGTTATTTGGTTTTGTCCTTTGTCCTCCAGGTCAGTTGGTTGCCTGGTTGTTCGGTTGGTGGCTTCCTTCCTCCCGTTTTCCTGGGTTCCTCTTCGGTGGTCGGTGACTTGGTCTTCTCTGGCCCTGTCTTTTTCACCTTCAGTCGATCCCCTGGTTTGTGGCTCTGGGTGTTATCTTTGGTGTGTGTTAATTGGGGCAGGGTCTTCCTTTTGTTGGGCCTGTTTGGTCTTTAGGTTTCCTGGTCTCAGTGACCTTGAGGGTTTGCCTCACCCCGCTCTTGCTGCTGTGCCCTGGTCTGGTCGGTGTCTGCTGGTGTCTTGGGCAGTGTCCTGTTGTTGGCCTCGTTCTTGGTGAGGGCACTGTTTCCCGGGATTCTCGCCTCTAGTTCTCCCCCTGCCGTTTCCTGTCCAGGTGGGGTCTGTGTTTCTGGGAGCCTGGTTCTCCAGATGGTATTCAGGCGGCTGGTGTGCTGGTGCTAGCCAGGCCTGCTTCCTTTTGCCTACGGCAGTGCCTTTGTTGGGCGAGGATCTGGGTTTGTGTTCTGGTGTTCCCTGCATCCTTTGTGGATGCCTCAGTCTTGGCGTGTTGGCCTGTCCTTTTGCCCAGGCTTCTTCTCCCGGTATGGTTGCTTTGTCCATTGTCATATGTTGATGCTGGTGGTTGATGCTGGGCATTCCTGCTCTGGGGCCAGGTCCTCCACTGGGGGTGTTCTGTGGCTGTGCCCTCTGGGCTCTCTGTTGGCCGGACCTGTCAGGTTGAGGTTCCTGGCTCCTGGTCGGTGCTTCCTCCCTTCCTGGTTTGGTCTTTGTGGCCCTGTCCTTGGTTGGTCTTCTGGGTATGTGCCTTGGCCCTGTTGGCTGGCCCTGTCCTTTTTTTTCTGGGCTTTTGTGGGACTCCCCAGTGGAGTTGGGGTTGATCCTGTTGTTGGCCCTGTTGCCCTTCGCTTCCTGGTTGGGCCACCTTGGGTCTTTCCTTGCTCCCACTCGACTCTTTTGGGTTTTGTTTGGGTTCATTGTGGGTCTTTTCTGCTTTGTTGGGTGTTCTTTCCATTTTCTACTTGGGTGCGGGCTCTGTGAGCTCTGCTGCCGAGTCTGCGAGGTTGCTCGGTGGTGCTGGGCTTGGCAGCCTTCTGGCCCAGTGGGCACCCTTCCGGCCCATCCATGCCCTGTGCATTGCTGTGGCTTTTTTTGGTCCTCCTTGTGCTGTGTGCTGGTTGTTTTTGGTGGGCTGGTTGCTTCGGCCCCCCTCTGATGCTTCGCTTTTGGGCTTGGGGACTCTGTGGTTGGCCTCCTATCTGGCTTTGGTTGTGTTTGTCTTTGCCTTATCACCTACATGGCTGGCTTCCTTCCACTTGGTGGCTTTGGGGGTTGGGGTCGTGTGGCCTCGGTGTCCAGCTTGTCCTTGTTTTCTGTGGTTGGCCGCCTCCTTGGCGCCACTGATACCTTCTGTTTCAGTGGTGCTGGTTCTTCTGGTCCGTGGTTGTGTCCCTGTTGGCCTGACCGTGGAATGCTGGTGTGTCTGGTTGCCTTGGATTTTCTTACATGGTGGTCTCCTCGCTATCCTTCTGTTGACGGCGGTTTCTGGTGCTTCCTTGGTGGGTGCTCCTCCTCCTTTGTTGGTTTGGAGGTCTACCTGGTGTGGGCTGGCTGTCTACTAGGTGGTGGCTCAGTGGGTTAGTGTGGTGTCTTGAGTGTTCTTTGGGGGATCGGAACGCAGGGTTTCTAGCTTTGGTATGCTACATTAGTAAGGAATGGAACAAGGACTGGTAATGCCCTATTATTTACTGGTAATCTTCATTACTCCTGGTCCTGTTGTCCTCATCCCATTCCTTACGCCCCTCCTTCTCTCCCACACGGCCGGCCTTCCTTTGGTGGCTTGATAGTTCAGGCAGAATACTGGGTAAGGACTGGTTAAGTACTCCCAGTGGGAGGGGGTGGGGTTCGGAGTCCCGGCAGTCCTCTGTTCATTTTTCTGTCAGGGGGATTGTCATCTCCATTAGTAAGGAATTGGACAAGGACAATGGGGCCAGGAGTAATGAAGATTACTGGTAAGTAATAGGGCATTACAAAGAACACATAGTGAAAGGCATACTGTAATGTTATCCTGGTTTGCTGTCCTATCTTTCAATTGAAAGTGAAGACGGGTTTCAACAACCTACTTATGGAGGTTCACCTTGTATTGGTTTATCAACTGAAATTGGGTGCCATGTTGTGATATAACCGTGTCAATAACTTGTTTGACTCAAACTGAATGAATCTGAAATACAAGTCACGCCCATTTAGAAGAGAACATCAGCTTAGTAATGATGCCAACATCTCAGCCAGAGTGGGTGTGTGCATGCACGTGTGTGTGTATGCTCTGATTAACCACTTTAAATAGTTCTTCATGCACGGGCCAATTTTATGCAGACTGGATGCTATTTCCTTTAGTATTGAAGATTTGTTTTCAATCAGTTCTCTGATTACTATGGATGACTACATGTGCTTGTTTGGTGATTTAATGGTATTTATGTCATGTTTGTTTACTTGTGTCTGGTGTTGAAAACGTTTTAACCACTTGGATGCTAAGGGGTGTGCGAGTAGGTCCATTGACTTTCCATTGAAACCAATGGAAACTCCATGACGAGCTGGGCTCGTCATGAGCGTCGAAGGGGTTAATAAACTGGTAACCTGGGCTGCTCCGTCGAGATTTCTCTTCCTACCACCCCCGTGTTCTTTTGAAGGAAGTGTTTGTTTTCAGACAAGGACTCTGGACGAGTTTGTGAAATATTTGTGTGCCGAGTTGCGTTTTTTATATATTTAAACACACTGTACATTTGTTGATGCATACTTTAGACTGTTAGCAAAATACCCCCATTTGCTCTTCTTTTTGTAGGTTTCAAGAGAGAATGCACAAAGAACATCTTTGTTTCCTTCCAAATAATTATCTTTTCAAGTGAAGCATCCGTGTATTTGTACCCTGAGATTTTGCTTCCTTTTGATTTCTGGTATTTTTATTTCCTTTCCTTTATGTCGAGGGATATGAACACAACCTTTGCCTTGAACATGTCCGTTGCAACCATAAAGGTTTATCATTGTTGCCTATATTTTAACCTTTTTGCAGGTAGCAACATATACTGAGAATATTTGCCCTAACTTCTATCCTCAGGATTTCTCTGGCCATATTTATAATAACTATGGGCCACATGTATGTAACTTTTTAAGGTCGCAAACGGTCTGATTCAGACCTTTTGCAACAGAAAAAAGGCTTTCCAATGTACCAAACCCTATTTTGCGATTCGGTAACCTATTACCGAATCGCAAAATGGATTTGCAATTTTTTATTAGGAAGTGGCTTGTTTAAGGCGTCTATTCCTCATACAGAATCACATCAGTATGTAGGAATGTTTTGTGACTGAAATGCGGTTGCAAAACATTTGCAGTTTGCCACCTACTTCAAGTAGTTGGTAACCCATTTTCGTATGGGAAGGGGTCACCAAGGGACCCATTCCCCTTTGTGAATGTATGCAAAACTTTTTTTAAGAGCAGGCAGTGGTTTGAGGAAAATGGGCTGCATTAAAAAAAAAAAAAGATTGCTTTATTTAAAAGCGATCCAGGACATGGTGGTCTGCTGATCCCAGCGGACTACCATCCCCGTGATTTTAGCAATTCCTAGGGAGTCGCAAATTGTGACAATCCTCATTAATATTCATGAGGGACATGATTATGACCCTAAAGATGCCCGATACCGGCAGAAGAGGGTAGGTCAGCAGGCCTTTAGCGGATTTAGCAAAACTACACAAGGATATTCCTTGTGAGATACCTGCCCGGTATTGTTTAAGTGGATTGAGAAACCCGACTAGGGTTGGTCATATGCTATATGGTCCTACACATAGAATGTGTTGGGCTAGTTTAAAAGGTACAACCACCCATGTGTAGATAGATTTGATTTTATTAGTTCCTGATGGATCGCCACCAGATTGATTGACGACAAAGCGAGAAACATGTTGACCCCGAAATAGAGTGCCACACCTGGGACATAACCTCAGACATGCACCTTTGTTTCTTGTAATCGGGGTGGGAGACCCATTGATTAAACATTTTTTCGTTGCTACTTCCTTACCTGTTTTAAATTTCCTTCAGGTTATACACCTCCAATCCCTCATATACACTGATTAGGCCCCTCACCCCCACGGCACCAAACGGCAATTTGGAATAAAAGATCTCTGCCAAAGAGCCCCTCATAGGGAGCCCGTCAGGTATTGCAGCACCGACCCGACGAGGAGCAGCCCTATGATGAAGCATGACACAGAGCCCGGTGTGTGAGGGCCCTATATTCCAAGAGGAGGTACCCCTTCAACAAGGCCGACACTGTCATCGCACCCCACCTGCGGGACATCATCAACACCTCCTTCGACACCGCCACCTTCCCGGAGAGCTGGAAGCACGCGGAACTCAGCGCTCTAGTGAAGAAACCTACAGCGGACCCCACCGAACTCAAGAACTACCGTCCCATCTCGCTCCTTCCGTTCCCGGCCAAAGTCATCGAGAAGACCGTCAACAAACAGCTGGCCGCCTTCCTCGAGACGAATGGATCCCTCGACCCCTCACAGTCTGGCTTCCGAGCCAACCACAGCACCGAGACCGCCCTCATCGCTGCCACCGATGACATCCGAACCATGATGGACAACGGAGAAACAGCGGCCCTCATCCTCCTAGACCTCTCCGCGGTGTTCGACACTGTCTGCCACTGCACCCTAGTACAGCGCCTCGGCAACATCGGAATCCAGGAGAAGGCACTGGAATGGATCACCTCCTTCCTCGAAGGAAGAACACAGAGAGTCCGCCTACCACCGTACAAGTCAGAGGCCACCGAAGTCATATGCGGCGTCCCCCAAGGATCCTCGCTGAGCCCCACCCTCTTCAACGTCTACATGAGCCCCCTCGCGGCCATCGCACGCAAACACAACCTCAACATAATCTCCTACGCCGACGACACCCAGCTGATCCTCTCCCTGACCAACGACCCCGCCGCCGCCAGAACCAACCTGCACGAAGGGATGAGAGATGTAGCCGAGTGGATGACGACCAGCCGCCTGAAACTGAACTCAGACAAGACGGAGGTCCTCATCCTGGGCTCCTCGCCCTCCGCCTGGGACGACTCCTGGTGGCCCCCCGCCCTGGGCACCGCACCCAAACCAACGGACCACGCACGCAACCTGGGCTTCATCCTGGACTCCTCCCTCTCCATGACCAGACAAGTCAACGCCGTCTCCTCATCATGCTTCAACATCCTACGCATGCTACGGAAGATCTTCTGGTGGATCCCCACCGAGACCAGGAAGACCGTCACCCAGGCCCTCGTCACCAGCCGACTGGACTACGGCAACGCCCTCTACGCCGGAACCACCGCCAAGCTCCAGAAGAGACTCCAGCGGATACAGAACGCCTCAGCCAGACTCATCCTCGACCTCCCACGAAACAGCCACATCTCCGGACACCTGAGAGACCTGCACTGGCTCCCCGTCAGGAAAAGAATCTCCTTCCGTCTCCTCACCCACGCACACAAAGCCCTACACGACCAAGGCCCGAGCTACCTCAACAACCGAATCAACTTCTACGCTCCCAAGCGCCACCTCAGATCAACCAGCCACGCCCTCGCCGATATCCCACGCATCCGAAGAGCGACAACAGGAGGAAGGTCCTTCTCCTACCTGGCCGCCAAGACCTGGAACTCCCTCCCGACCGACCTGCGCCTGACCCAAGACCACCTCGCCTTCAGGAAGAAGCTCAAGACCTGGCTGTTCGAGCAGTAACGGCACCCCCCCTCCTAGCGCCTTGAGACCCTACGGGTGAGTAGTGCGCTATATAAATGTCTTGATTGATTGATTGATTGCTCCTACACTTCATGACCACGCAAAACCAGTTTTCCCTTGTCTCGTAATTAGGAACAGCATACCTTCTGTATCTTTACTACAATTAGGGCATGTAGGCTAGACCTGTCTAAAAAGCCCTTAGTCCCTCGTTTGTGATGGGGTATGATTACGACCGTCCCAGAAAGAGAATACAGTGATCAGCCAATCAAAAGTGTGTCACAAAAGGCACTAGCACCTCAATTGCATAACTACAACTAGACCCTGTTATATGCAAAATATACACCTCACAAAAAACATATTTTAGATAACCACAGATTTAAAAATAAGCCCATAGAATGATATTTTCAAAGCGTTTGCCAGATCTCACAAAGGCACATATAAACAAACATATATTTGCGCGAAGAATGCTAAACCATTGAACACTTTCACAGACCAAACTTGGCAAAGCACACATCAAAGGCAGACAAGACCTTCACAGAAAAAACCTACATTCAGAGCCACCTTCCACCCCACCACCAACCTGCAATAAATAGAATGGCACTGCAAATTGCATCAGACTCCCGTACCAAATGTATGAATGAAGCAAAATGCATTGAAAGAGGCCAATGCAGCCACTCTGTGAGTGGAGTTCAGCCACACAAAACAAACTCCACCTGGAATGCATACTCATTAAAAGCCCATAGAGAATAAGAAGAACACACAGTTTATGGAGGTTCCAGCAAAAAACTATTTGTCAGTTTTACATCAATGATCAAACCCAAAAACGTCAACATCAGCAACATGCTATTTCTTTATTATGGCCCATGTCACATTGAACAAATAAATGGCTCAGATGTTGAACAAAGAGATCATGCTGGTATGTGCACTATGATTCTATACCCTTGGGTACCTATAGCAAACACATAATTGGCATCACAAAAGCATCTGCATCTGTCTTCAAAGCAGTGTGGTAAAACAAACGAGCACTCAAGTCCCATGCAACACATCAAGTGAACTTCTTTAGGTAAATATACTAGAAATGACAAGCAAAGACTGGCGTCTATGATGTGACATCAGAACCTTCTCAATGAAGGTGGATATTAATACCATGCTTGTTGTAATTTGGCAGCGATCGGGGTTAGCATCTAGCTGAAGCCATCTTGTATTCGGCAGCCATCTTTTCTGCCATGTGCTCACCATGTGTTCTGTCCTTCCTTACTGTTGTTTGCTCTTGTATTCTGCCTGTGAACAAACTATATTTAGCTTCTTCTACTCTGCACATGCTTAGTTGAGCGTGCAGCTGTCCATGCAGCTGTTTTAGTCTGTAACTGTCAGGATGTGTTTGCTAGAATTAGCAACTGTTAGCTCCTTCCTCTTGTCGGCTGTGTATTTTCTGTATGACCTTATCTGCACATAAAACCTTCTTTTTGTACTTGAGCCCCTGTGTGGGTATAAAAGGTCTACGTTCCTTCTGTTCAGGGTGCTACTTCATACATTACCGAAGAGTGTTGTGTGAATGTAGTTACACCTCATGAGGTTAATAAACTCTTTGTTTTATATTCCAGTTTCTGTGCCAACTTCTATTTTATTGGTCTGAGGATTTGTGCAGAGAAGGGCGAACCGCCAGCACTGGTAGGCCTTGATGAGGCTCAACCCGACATGCTCACTATCCAGTTGGCATCACTTCACTGGATGACATAAATCGAACCTCGTTTCCTGGCATGGTGCTGCCACCCCCAATAGCTTAGAGCTTTCAAGAGAATTCAGTGGTACAGACACCTTTACTTTATCTGGGTTAGTGAGTAGATCCCGTACTCACACACTTGAGTGTTCTATATTCTCCCCACTCATGAATTCCACTCTCTCATAAAGATGGCGGCCGATGCCCCCTGATGGCGTGGCATTTGCTATGTTAACAAGCACATCCACCATGAACAGAATTGATACAACTGTGCACACTGTGGGACAGGATGCAACATCAGCAGTGAACCACCGAGTAAGCCATTATGCTCATAGGTTGATGTGCATGCACCAGGACATATGTAGGAGCCAACTACGGTGTGAAGTAGGGCACATAGTGTAAGTGTGCTGTGCAACATGTCTATCAACAGATTTTTCCAATTATGAATGGCTACAGACAATCCTTGTTACAACCACCACCACAACTAGTGATGCATGGACAAGTGCACAACAGTTTTGACAACCTGCTTTGTGGAGTGAGATGGACTTCAAAGACCAACTGCAGATTTTAAGGACATAGAAGACATCAGCAATACCCCGACACACAGAGTGGTTCACAGAAATGCTAGTAACCGCAGTGCACAAGAGTAGCATTTATAAGCTTTATGGCCAAAGAACATTTTTTCAAGCACTAAGGAAAGATATTCTTGAAATGGATCTCACAAAAGGATGCAGGTTACTTCTGGACTAGCCCAATTAAGGATGTATAGAGAGATACAGATCCATAAGAAAATGTTGCCATCTTTTCATAACCACACCTGCCTTTTTAAGTTTGACTAAACCTTGTTGTGGTTCTGCCTTTTCTTCAAGCTAACCCTGTGCCTCAGTGAACCTGTGCCTCAGTGAGCAAGGGACTCAGACGTGAGTCCCTTGCTCAGTTTGCCACTGGATTCAAGCAAGCCGGGCTGAAGACGGCTGAAATGCCAGAAACCGGTCCCAGGATGCTTGTTTCCGGTCCAGGGAAGACATGGCTTGGCAATTCGGACTGGACTGTTCCCATAAGGCACAGGGTCAGACTGATTTGCATATGTCAATACACAAAGGGTATCTAGGGGTCAAAGAAATAAGAAAAAAACTCAATTCACAGAATATCAAGTGACATGACCAGGTATTAATTACTAGGAGGTGGGACACCCAAGTGCTCCATTATACATAACTAAATGCACGTGAGTAAGATTGACGTGGGCAAAAACGCCCCAAAGGTAGGTGAAATTTTCCCATCAGCTGCCGATCTGTTCCACCCTTTTTAACATAATCTGGGTTCTCCTTACCCAGGAGAAAAATTGTCCACGGTCTATTGGTGTAGTAAAGGTTGTGAAGACCCAATGGTTTAATGTTGAAACAAACGGGTTATACAGATATGAATGTGATGAGGCAACTGAAAAAGCAGTGCAAGTGATGTGGGTGGTGAGAAGATAATAAAATTGGATAGTCCCTTGCTCACTTTGCCACTGGATTCAAGCAAGCCGGGCTGAAGACTGCTGAAATGCCAGAAACCGGTCCTCGGAAGCTTGTTTCCGGTTGAGGGAAGGCATGGCTTGGCAGTTCGGGCTGGACTGTTCCCATGAGGCACAGGGTCAGACTGATTTGCATATGGCCATGTCTGAACTGGCGTGGCAGAGTGGGCTAAAGAACGGTGATGGATTAAACCCAGATCTGTTGACTGGGTGTGAGTGTTTGATTGGTTCAGATGCTCCGTCCACCACCACCCCCTTTTGTACCGTTTTGTTCGCCATAAGTTGGCAGGGTATGCTCAGACGTGAGTCCCTTGCTCACTTTGCCACTGGATTCAAGCAAGCCGGGCTGAAGACGGCTGAAATGCCAGAAACCGGTCCTCGGAAGCTTGTTTCCGGTCCAGCGAAGGCATGGCTTGGCAGTTCGGGCTGGACTGTTCCCATGAGGCACAGAGTCAGAGTGATTTGCATATGGCCATGTCTGAACTGGGGTGGCAGAGTGGGCTAAAGAACGGTGATGGATTAAACCCAGATCTGTTGACTGGGTGTGAGTGTTTGATTGGTTCAGATGCTCCGTCCATCTCCACCCCCTTGTGTACCGCTTTGTTCGCCATAAGTTGGCAGGGTATGCTCAGACGTGAGTCCCTTGCTCACTTTGCCACTGGATTCAAGCAAGCCGGGCTGAAGACTGCTGAAATGCCAGAAACCGGTCCTCAGAAGCTTGTTTCCGGTCCAGGGAAGGCATGGCTTGGCAGTTCGGGCTGGACTGTTCCCTTGAGGCACAGGGTCAGACTGATTTGCATATGGCCTTGTCTGAACTGGGGTGGCAGAGTGGGCTAAAGAACGGTGATGGATTAAACCCAGATCTGTTGACTGGGTGTGAGTGTTTGATTGGTTCAGATGCTCCGTCCATCACCACCCCCTTGTGAACCGCTTTGTTCGCCATAAGTTGGCAGGGTATGCTCAGACGTGAGTCCCTTGCTCACCTTGCCACTGGATTCAAGCAAGCCGGGCTGAAGACGGCTGAAATGCCAGAAACCGGTAGTCGGAAGCTTGTTTCCAGTCCAGGGAAGGCATGGCTTGGCAGTTCGGGCTGGACTGTTCCCATGAGGCACAGGGTCAGACTGATTTGCATATGGCCATGTCTGAACTGGGGTGGCAGAGTAGGCTAAAGAACGGTGATGGATTAAACCCAGATCTGTTGACTGGGTGTGAGTGTTTGATTGGTTCAGATGCTCCGTCCATTACCATCTCTTTTGTACCGCTTTGTTTGCCATAAGTTGGCAGGGTATGCTCAGACGTGAGTCCCTTGCTCACTTTGCCACTGGATTCAAGCAAGCCAGACTGAAGACGGCTGAAATGCCAGAAACCGGTCCTCGGAAGCTTGTTTCCGGTCCAGGGAAGGCATGGCTTGGCAGTTTGGGCTGGACTGTTCCCATGAGGCACAGGGTCAGACTGATTTGCATATGGCCATGTCTGAACTGGGGTGGCAGAGTGGGCTAAAGAACGGTGATGGATTAAACCCAGATCTGTTGACTGGGTGTGAGTGTTTGATTGGTTCAGATGCTCCGTCCATCACCACTCCCTTTTGTACCGCATTTCTAAAAGTTGCATTTCGGATCGTGACTTAAAATCTGACTTCACCATTAAAGAGTTTTTTTTTAATTATAATTCCTCAGGCACCAAACATGATATTCTTACCTGCTCACTTATTTAATATAATAGGGTACCCCAATGCTATCCTATGGGAGAGATAGTACTTGGAAAAAGGAAAAACAAATTAGAGAGATTTTCACTTTCACTACCAGGACATGTCAAATGTAATGTATATACCCAACTTTTTAAACACACCACACCCTGCTCTATGGGCTGTTTAGGGCCTTACCTAGGGGTGACATATGTATTAAAAACAAGGCTTTAGGCCTGGTAAAAGGTTTATTTTGCCAGGTCAAAATCATAGTTTAAAACTTCACAGACAGGCTGCAATGGCAGACCTATGGCCACTTTTATATGCCTACTTAAGTGGGTGGCACAATAAGTGCGGCAGGCCTACTAGTAGCATTTAATTTGCCAGCCCTGGGTTCATGGTACAGAGGTTTACTAGGGAATTATAAGTAAATAAAATATGCCAATTGGATGTAAGCCAATTTCACCATGTTTAAAGGACAGAGCACACGCCCTTTAGCACTGGTTAGCAGTGGTAAAAGGGACAGTGGCCTGAAAGCCAACAAAAATTGGTTCAGAAACCAAAATGGGTGAAGGCAAAATGTTTGGGGGTGACTCTACAGAGAGGACCAGGTTCAACAGGGCCCAAGTTTTTGACCTTTCTGTATGTTTCTTTGCCTCTTTCTACAAGCTCTGTTTCAGCCGCCTGTTTGTATAGGTAGGTCCGGCACTGAAAACAATGTTGGAGAGATAGTTGGCTGTGCACTGCCGACAGGTGACACTGAATCTAACAATCTAAAGGGCATGTTGATGGATATACACAACATGTATGAATGTCCAGTAGAGTGAGCTGTGCATTGTTGCATTAATATTGACAAAATATTCTCCTTTTGTTAGACCAACAATGCTGAGTCCTTCTACTGAGTAGATGTAAGTTGCACATTAGTTACATGGGCAGGTTGCTAACATCTGCATTGATGAGTACAATTTTAATAGCATCTAATGTATTTGCATTGCATGTTTATGGTTGGCTAAATGGTGACACACTTCTAGCACATTTTAACATTCCCATCCCTCCCAATAGGACAATTATACCTCATGTGTTGGTGCACTTAATTCTTGCACCAGGGAAAACAGTCATGTAAAATGCCTTTATTGCATACATTTTGATTCACATTCACAAAGGACAAATTTGCTATTTCTGACCAGAAGAAGCTCAGCACTCAAAGAAACCTAGCAGCATAATACAATTATGGAAAAAATAACCTTAGGAGTCGCAGTGAGCGGTTCACTTGTATTTTTGGGGCTAGGGCTTCCATTCCTAAAATCCCCTACAGGTCAGACAAAAGTATACAAAAATGAACTTTTTGTACGTTAATGTGTAAAAAAGAACATAAAAACCAACATAACTCCACAGCTATACACAAACAGGCATCTTATACTTGTAAATTACTATCATTCACAAAGACTCCCAATTCATGTTAGTTCTCATAGGTCACAGGCAAGGGGAAGACCAGGCTGCACTGATACTTTATATTGGTTGAGCCAGAAATAATTGTCTAAATTCAAAAGGACTAGTTCTCAGTTTCACACACATGAGCATTACCCTCTGGTACACTTTTCAAATGTATACCTTTCTAAAACGTGTACAACATAGTAAAGTGGGTGTGGGGTGATGTGAGTTGGTTTCACATGTAGGGGTGGGCAGAATGTTCAGGCCAAATTTCGCATGTCACTGTGTGGCGAAGTATTTCTCCTGTGAGGCTTCAGAATATGCGAGCTGGTTGCCGGAATTCACAAGGGGTTTTGGTCAGAGTGCTGACGTTCAAGTAGATTGATGCCGCTCGAAATTAACTTGAATGACCGTGTGTTCTTGTGCACCACATGGTGCCGTTCATGCGCATTCTCAGCACTGCTCACGCTACCGGCGCTAAGTTGCAGCACAAGCGGTATACTTTATGCCAATTTGTGGAGCCTGGTGGAGTTCCATTCTCCCCTGTTCACCTTATATCCTCGAATTAACTTGCTGAATTATCAGCGCTCACAATACAGCTGTTTTAACTGACATAAAGCAGGCATCAATTAGAAAATGTCATCATAACGTGCTTTGGAAATCATTTACATCTTCCCTTTAAATTGCAATGCAGTAACAACGTAACCCTGGGCGTAGTGTGCGGAGTGGGGCTCCGCGGAGCTACGCGAAGTGGGCACACAACTACGCCCACCCGCGCACTCCGCGTAGCCCCACTCCGCGCCGCCCGCCTCCCTCCCGCCCTCCCTAAATACATAAATAAAAGTATAAAAAGCATTTAAAAACACTTACCTTGTCTGCCGCGTCCCCGGGGCTCCCTCTCGCCGTCCCGCGATTCGCGCCGCCACCGATTCGGATCCTAATGCGCATGCGCGGGCAGCCGCGCATGCGCATTCCTCATGAGAAATGCGCATGCGTGGCCGCCCGCGCATGCGCATTAGGATCCGAAATGGCGGCGCGAATCGCGGGACGGTGAGAGGGAGCCCCGGGGACACGGCAGACAAGGTAAGTGTTTTTAAAAGCTTTCTATACTGTTTATTTATGTATTTAGGGAGGGCGGGAGGGAGGCGGGTGGCGGCCGGCTACGCACCGTCTGCGGAGCGCGCGTAGTGCCGCCTGGCTATGCCCGCTACGCAAAATGCGTAGGAGACGGCACTCCGAGCACGGAGCGTAGCTGGCCGCCCAGGGTTAGTAACAAGAACATGTCTGAAAACTGTGCAGTGAGGATTTTTTTTTAAAAAAGGTATCACTAAGATACTTCTTAAGGACTCATTCTCCAGTGATCACATAGAACCGAGAACCAAGTCTCCCCCTGCGCTGGAACTTGGTGATGGTCCATTTCTTTCCTTTAACTTTATCGGTGTGAATTTTTGTCTGTGATTGTACTGTTTTCAAATGCATCGCTATATTTACTCTCTGGGGGTGTTTTGATGCCTTCCCTCTGGGGTTGGGTTCTGTTTTCAGTCAACAATTGAAAAATAAATTATTAGTTGTGCACATTACAATACGAGGGAATATGGGAATAGAGACCTGTGTACACTAACTACATGTGTAGTAAATCAAGTTAATCTACAGTAATACAAATATGATACATATGTGGCCATAATGTGAAATGAGCATTGTTGATATGATGAAAATGTGTACAGAGGAACAGGTTGTTGTGCTTTAACATATGTGTGTGTGCCACATGCTCACTTTTATGATAATTCAGGCCAAAACTTCAGTCCCACCCAGAAAATCCCTCTTGGTCTCCAACACCTTCAGAGACATCTTTGATGAATCTGCAGAGAGAAGGAAAGGAAACACATCCACATATATAAAAGAAAGAAATACCTTGACAGGGACCAGCAATCATAAATGATAGAAACTCCAGTAGAATTTGTTTGTTGGCTTCCCACTATCGAGCCCTCCATTTTAGCACACACACTACGTGAATTTTCTACATTAAATGCTAGCCTAGTATAGAATAGGTGCTAATACTGAATTGGCTATTGTAAACAGTAATTTGTATAAGTTGACTTTACACAAAGATATTTTATGAATAATATCTTTGCGACTGCAGAGTATCTGAACATTAAAACATAGGACAGGCCTATTATTTAAAATTACTGAATCCTTTACTTGAGAAAACTAGGAAAGTGGCATTATTACATGTGTTAAACAACAATCTACCCCAACTAATAATCCACTCTTTCACATCTTATTTTTCAGGTAATTATGCAAATACAAATTATGCATACATGCATAGGTAAAACCCCAGTATGTATACTAACTTGTGTGGAAAAGACAGTGGGGTAAAAACGCAGTGTAAAGGCTATATATCCAAAAGTATTGACCTGCAACAGAAAGACTGCAAGAAATAACCATGCACAGTAAGGTCAAGGCAAGTGTAGATTTACTATTCTAAATCTCCATCTTCTTACCTTGATAAAGTTGGGCAAAGCTATATCTTGCAGTTAATGCAGTTGGAGATCACTATTTAAAAGTTGAAATTGTGGTACCACCGATATAGTAATATCAGTGAGTGGAGCAAACACCACTAAATTCAGCCTGTAAACAGAATGTTGGTTGCAGTATATTTTTTTCACCCTGACTTTATGTATTTGTGATGGGTTCATTTCCAGAGAATAACAAACATGAAGGGGAGCTTTAGGATAACATCAGAAAATAAGATGGCCTGGCAGTTGCCTCGAGATTCCAGGAGGGGATGCTTGCCATCTGCTCCTGGATGTCGGGGAACTGCTTGAAACTCAACTCGGACAAGACCGAGGTGATGACCTTTGGCAACCTTTCGCCGGACTGGTCTCCCATTTGGTGGCCAAAGCAAATGGGTCCTCCCCCTGTCCTGGTTGCCAAGGTCAGAAACCTAGGAGTTGTTTTTGATAACAAGCTATCCTTTAAACATCATGTCAACTCGGTGGTCTCATCCGCTTTTTTCATGCTGAGGAAAATTAAAAAATTACTCCCATATCTCCCGGCCTCAGCAGGGAAATCATTGGTGACCACCTTGGTATTCTCCAAAATGGATTATAGTAATGCCCTTTTTCTTAACGCACAAGAACAAATCCTAAATAAACTGCAGTCGGTTCAAAATGCGGCAGCAAGGGTCCTTCTTGGTATCCCTAAACGTCACGCAACCTCCCTGGCCATACGACAGCTGCACTGGCTACGAGTCAGAAGCAGAATTAAATTCAAGGCACTTTGCATCGCCTATAAGGCCATACATGAGAATGGGCCTCGTTTCCTCAGAGACGCTTTCAGGATCAATGCCCCCAAAAGACTGTTGCGATCAGCTTCCACCTTCGCACTTCCCGTACTAGAACATTTACCTGGGGAGACAGACGTTTTTGGTGGCAACTCCCAGACTCTGGAATTCTCTGCCCACAGCCATTAAAACTTGTCCCACGCTCATGGCCTTCCGTAGATCCTTGAAAACCTGGTTATTTGATCAATAACTCTTCCAGCCAGTTTCTGTTCCATAAAGTATCAAATGCGCCGAGACACCTTCGGGTATTTGTCGTGCAATACAAATCTCGAAAATAAATAAATAAATAAATAAGAAGGTTTAATGTCATCTCCACCTGCAATGGGACGTTATCAGAAAACCAAGGGCCAGATATATGAAGGTATTGTGATTCGCAAAAGGTCCGATTCACAAAATCGGGTGTTTGCGAGCACAAAAATACCTTTTGATAGATTTCCATCCCAAATTGCAATTTGCTAATATGTTATTGAATCGCAATTTGGGTTTGTGACTAAATACTGAATTGGTATTAAGAAGGGACGTGTTAAGAGCTTCTACTCTAAATTCTGGCTCAGAATGGGGAACATGAATATTTTGATACTGAAACATAGTCATAAACAATTAATATTTTACCGACCTACACAAATGCAGTGGTAACCCATTCCCAAATAGTAAGAGTTTGACAAACATATTTCTTAAGAACAGGCAGTGTTCTCATGGTTCATTTGTTTTTTTCAAAAACCATCCCAATTTCAATTAGGAAAAATGTGTGGCTTTAAAAAAAAGTGCTTTATTTGAAAGCAATCACAGACATCCCAGTGATGGCTGTGAATCATAGTGGGTCTCAATTTGCAGCAACCACATTAATATTCATGAGGTAGGTCGAATTGCAACCCACTATGATTTGGTATTTTGTGACCCAACCAATTAGTACATAGGTCAGTTCACAAAATACCACACTGGTTCAGTGGCGGTGCGTCCATTAGGGGCGTTGGGGCGTTGCCCCCCCCCGCCCACGCACATAGCTCCCTAAGTAAACGCTTAGTTTACTTAAGTCCAGAGACTTACGTGGGGAGAAGTTGAGAACTGAAAATGATGCATGCAGTCAGCATGACGTCGGAATTCACCCGCCCACTCTGAAGGGAGTGGGCGGTGAAGTCCGACGTCATGTTGACTGAATGTCAGTCAGACCGTCACCAGGGGCATGTGTGCGCATGAGTGGGGACGGAGAGAGAATTTTTCCTCCGTGCCCACTCATGCGCAGTGGTGCCTCCACAGGCTGGCGCATTCTCATTCGGAAACCGAGGGTTGAGCAAAGGCTCAAACCTCGGTCTCCTAATGGACAGGCGGGCGGTGACTCACCCTGCTCTATGTCAATCCTAGTGCTGCGATTGGCTGAGAGAGGGGTCTTGCCAGCAGTGATGGGCTGTTCCAGTGTAGGCTCCCGCGCTAGAACGGACCCGAGGCGGCCGCGGTAGGTAGATTGATTTTAATTTAACACCCACCCCCACCCCCTCCCCACCCCCGCCGCGACTGGAAGACCCACACCACAAACAGAATTATGCACAATCTGTGCTGCGTGACCTTTATTCCCGCGAACCACAGACACCCTGACCTATATGCTGCACCCCGGTGCTCACTAAACCACCCGCAGCAGTAACAAAGGACCTGATTTTCTCCAGACTAGAACGGGGTCCAGCTGTTTGGTGTAATCTCTATACAGGGTTGTATAATAATATATAATACACTGCTGACTAAAACAGAACACTCCAACCTAACAAGTAACCATCAGCGTGGCTCCCAGAGTAGAGTGCGAACCGTCTGCAGAGCGCCTCGACGCCTCGTCAAAGGAAGTAAGCCCTACCCAAAGCAAAACATACAATACCTTTGTTTATTGCACTTAGAGAGGTAATAAATAGCTGAGATAAAAATACAAATGTCTCTTTCACATATGCAGGGCCCTCCTGGAATGCAGTGTCACGCGCCCTGCGTGAGTGTATTGTACGTGTATTAATGTCAAGCAAAGGCTCTCAACACCACGTTTATTCAGCTGCTTCGGTAATCAGACCTGGTGGGACTAAAATCTCCTGCCTCAATAACATATACATTAAACCCCCGGTGCACGGCGCAGCAGCGGACGGCGGGAGTGAAAGGGCAGGCCGAGGGACACATAGGGTTTCACATTTACAATAGCGCGAAGACACCTGCGTGTGTTTATTTAATTTATGGCCACAGTCCACTTGTTGCTTAACAACTCTCATGGAAATGGTGCTGTGGGTGACAGTCGAAAGCGGTGCACGAGACGTTACTGCTTGGTGTTAAATACCAGGATGTAGCACCGAGACACAGACACTGCAGGATACATCATAAAATGAACGGAGTTCAGGCAGTTTCTATTAAATAACATTGCACCTTGCCTGAATACAAGGAAGGGTGTCTTTGAAACTACATTACTGCAGGAAGCGCCTGGTAAGCACAGCATTTAGCACCATTTGTTTACCCGGGGAAAGAAGTGCAACCTATTACAGCTTGGAGAGGAGCGCATTCCTGGTGAGGTTTTGGAGCTGGATGGAAGGGGCAGTGGGAGGGATATTAGTGGGTAGCGTTTGGATGGCTTTATTCCTGTGGAAAATAATTCGGGGGAAATTCAAACTCTTTCTTTGTAAATGTGGAAGAGTCAGTCCTTTTACCACATATGGCCTCCGGCGCTATCACCTGTCTGTTAAAGAAAATGTACTGCTCTTGACTGGTTATTTGAGTTGTTGGTCGAGAACTGTTGACTGTCAGTTTCTATTCATTTTATATGGCGTGGATTCACAGAATGGCACAAGCTGGTGGCACTTATGCTAGGTTACCCTAGATTGCAGGGCGTGCAGAGTATGTGTGGACGGCTACATTGTGTGGGAAAGCGTTGTGACAGAAAAATAAGTTTTGTGTTTTTTTGTGGAGTGGTTGTAGTGCGGAGATGTTACATCATGTCATGGCTGTAAACTACTCGCTGGTAAGTAGTTGACTTTTGGCAGTCTGAGACATTTGATGCTTTGCAGCCTGTAGCAATCTAAACATGTGCTGTAACATGGAAATGTTTCCATGATGCATGCTGGATTTGATGGAACTTATTTCTAGGTTAAGTATTGCCATCATGCTTAAAATATGTGAGCATATAAGGGCAGCAAAATCCATCTTTAAGACCGATATGAGCTCAATTAATATTCATTGGCATTTCTGGCTCATGTGTATTCGTTCTTCAGGCTTCTAAATGATCTTATGTCGAACATGCGTTTATGGAGTGACTTTCCCTAAAACTAATGCCCTGTCTGGTGGTTCAGTGGACTAATGTGTCTACTGCAGGGACCTCATGGTCACAGAATCAAATCACTCAGCCTTTCATCCATCTGAGGCCGATAAAATGAGTACCATTGAGTTGGGTAACAACAAACATCTGTTATTCAGCATCAAGATACCCGTAGTGCTGAACGTGCACTTTACAAATACACATGTTATGTTATGTTTTGTTGATAGTAGTTGTGGGGCTGCTTGCGATGTTTAACTGCTGTTATGTTACATTCTGCTTTGATGTTTATTGCTCTAATCGAGTGCCAAGGGGATTCCCGTATTGAATCGGATGTCCGGATGTGTGCTTTTGTCTTCTGCTATGTTGCACTGTATTGCACTGTTGTATGCTATAGTTTTCTGTACTGTAGTGTGCGGTAACTTTGTGCACTGTGCTTTTTATACCAGTCTTCTGTTTGCTCCACAGTTCTGAGACTTGCTGGACTGTGGTGTGCTTTGCTACATTATACTTTGTGGTGTTTTACTTGCTTTGCTGCGCTTCACTATACTGCGCCCTATTAATGTATACAGGAATGGTCAGCTGTCTGTGCTTTGCTGCACAGTGTTACACCAATCAGCGGCAGCTCTGCCACGGTTGAGCTCAAAGGACTCTGACTCACAGACTGGGGCGATGGGATATTAATTAGGGAGGAAAATGTCTAAATGTATGGAAGTGCATTTCAGAACCTTTGGACCTTTTGAAGCTTCAATTTGGACTCTAAGCTTCACAAGGAGGTCATTAGCTGGGGTTATATGTGGCACTTCAGAAGTATTCCAATCGGAAGATATATTTATCTGGTATGAACGTTTCTTAACAGGGTGTTGTCAGCGGGAAGTAAGAGGTTTATTTTATTTTAGTTGTGATTACTTTAAAGAGCTCATTTATGAAAGAGAGCTGTTTCTACGAAAATGTTATATAGCAACAGGCCTCAGTCTCCTTGTAGTAGTAAGGGGGAAGTCAACATTTTTGTTTTCACAGTGTGCTTTGGGAATAAAAGGTTCAAACTATGAAAAATAAATAAAAAACAAAATAAAGCAAGTCGGAGTGTTCGAAAGTGGCTAGATTGATTTTATTCACAGAAACAATAAAAATGTCATGATAAAGCTGATGGTTAATGTTTTTGCTAGAGAGAGATCAGAGTTTTGCCTAGTGGAAGTTTTGACTAATGGAAAGGTAGCATAGAAGGTTAATGTGCCTGCTGCAAAGAACATGTACCTGATGCAGATCACAAAATGCACATGATATTTAGATGTTTAGTTGTTTGTTTAATAAAAACATCTATGAGGTACTGAGAAATGCATTGTATCTCGAAGTCTGTTATGAAGATCTGTGGTTATACTGAATAAGCATCTACCTATACTGAATAAACTACCTATGTTATATGACATCTCTTTATTAATGTAATAACTGCACTTTCATAATTTCTTTAGTAACCTTCCTGCTTTCTCGAATGTGCTTGAAAATGCACCATTTGTCCACTTTTTTAAAACAAAATTCCCTGAACCCCCCTTAGGTTGTTCGGTCTCGCTCACTACGCTCACTCGCTACGCTCGTTCGCTACGGTGCAGTATGACAATTTTCTGCCGCACCACTTTCAAATGTCACCAGCCGCCACTGCACTGGTTGTAAAAATACCAGCCTCAAATTGCAACAAGTTTTATGCATCCAGTGCTTCCTACATCTGCCCCTGATTGGACTTTTCAACAACCCCTTGATACTGGCTTCCTAGTCTTCTGCCTTGAAATTGAAGTTTCACCAGCCCTGAGAAAAGTTCGTATAAATTATTTGGAATGGAAGTTAGATAGTTTAAGCAGCCTCGTGCAGACGAATGTGGCTGTGGCAACCTGCCGATCGAGATCATGTAATTTTTGTTCACTTGTTTTATCACTGGGAAAATATTTCACCCTCATTTTCTATCACACTCGGTTCATCACATGTGAACATGATAAAAAAGTGCATGACGAAATATACTAAAACAAGAGGTATTCATTTTACTAAATAACATCCTAAACCGTTTTTAAGAATTATTGCACTCAGGGACCTCATATGTTGTCAATTTTTGGCCATAGACGTCGGACTTGAGTGGTAGTTTCAGATCTGAAGCTCAGGGTCAACATAAAATATATTGTGGCAGTCGTTAAATATTCATGATAAATTCTTAAATATCTGAGTAAGGAAGCAGAATTAGAACAAAAGATGGGTTTTGCATAAAAATGATGAATGGGTTGGGAAGCTGACTTCAAAATTCTTGAATTTGAAAGCAGCAGAATTCTACTCAATCAGAAAAAAACATGGGGCTTAAAAACGTCCAAAGTTTTTCCATTTACGTCTTTCATTTTGATCTATCAAGAGCATTCAAACGTATGTAATCAATTTACTCTAGAAGCGCATGCCTGCCAGATCCCGGGCACACCCCGTGCTGTACCAGAATCCGACCGCTGCAGCAAAACGGAAAACATTTGTTCGGTGTGATATGTTGAAAGCAGCGAAAGGAATGATGTCATGCGTACAAACTATGCTGCTTTAATCATGTCCAATTAGCTCTGTAGGCTACTCTGCCAAAAGTGTGGTACATGTTGGCTGGCTTGTATTAAAGCCAAGAACCCTAGAATCCATTTGAAGACAGAAGTAACA
The DNA here is from genome assembly GCF_964261635.1 of Lissotriton helveticus. Classification (NCBI taxonomy): domain Eukaryota; kingdom Metazoa; phylum Chordata; class Amphibia; order Caudata; family Salamandridae; genus Lissotriton; species Lissotriton helveticus. The sequence goes on from NC_136067.1 coordinate 1,538,003,231, forward strand.
CAGTAGAAATCACAGCAGGAGTGGGGGAGGGTAATTATTTATTTATAGCCACAGTACAGGAACCAATTATTATTCTCCAGCTTTGGCAAGCCCACAAGAAATTTAAAACAATGCAACACATCACTGCTGTAAAAAGGATGATGTTAAAAATGATGCATCATCCCACGGAAGAAATGCTGACTGACATTGGCATTGGCATTGACCTATTATGTGTTGCAATACGACTGCTGGTAAACACCAATAAGTCACAATGAGCTTTATGAGCTTTATCCCAGGTGGGGTGTCACTGGATCATTTCGATTTTAACATCTCAAAATCAGTTTTACCAATCAGGTTTGCACATCAATACTGTGCATTTTACACCAATTCAAAATGGACGAATTAGGAACGTATTGTTTTTGTCTTTCACCTGATGAAAATAGTACGGAAAAAATCTTACATGTGATAATTACTGGGGAAATATTGTTTGTGCCAAAATAAGGAACTTTGGGTTACTCTAAATGAGTGCTTTCTTGGTACTCAATTTCTTGACCTTTTTATTGAAAGCAGAGATTTTTTGTTGTACTAGTTGCTTATCGCTTCTGTGGAATATATGTCATTATAACGCACGCGATACATCGCATACCATTACAACGCGGTCTTTACAATGACCGCGTTGTTACATCGCATGCGATTACATCGCAAGTCGTTACAACGACTTGCTGTAGGGGGCACGCTGGACTTAGGAATAGTATAATTTGCTATTCCTAAACCAGTTTATGCAATCCAACACCTTCTTCCCCCTACAGCAAGTTGTTGTAATGGCTTGGGATGTAATTGTATGCGATGTAACAACGCAGTCGTTGTAACGACTTGGGATGTAATTATATGCGATGTAACAATGCGGTCGTTGTAATGACAGCGTTGGAATGGCATGCGATGTATCTCTCAGTCGAAGACATTTATGTGACAAACATGTACTTTTGTCCTGCCATGTGGGAGAAGGAATACATAATCCGCGCAAGTCGATTCTACCCTAATATGAAGGACCTTCCATTAATGCAATTGGAGTTTTCAAGAAAAATCACCTGTATCAAGAAATTCAATATACCTACATGTCTGGGTAGCATTGAGTTTAGAGTGGATGGATTGGGTCTATCAAAGATACTATTCAATGTAATTAATTCTTTATTTTGTAATTCTTTTTCAATGCATAAAAGTATAGCATACCAACACAAATACAATAAAATAAGTAGCATAAATTGATTAATCACTAAAACTATTACGATATCACTCCGTTTAAGTACATGGCCATGGAACATTTTTTTAAAGCACGCTCTTAAAATCATATTAAATACAATTGTCAAACTCATTTATACCCAAAAATGTACATCCTAATTCATCCGCCAATCAATCTTCATTTTAATCCCAGTTCCAAATATACCTTCCATGTACAACAATGTTATGTTCCTCTGGACCCTTCTCCATGATCTAAATATGTGTGTCTCTACCTAAGTGCAGCCCAAACAAAAGATACCAAAGCATAATATACATAAACTTCTTCCAACTGTTATAGAAACAGAAGCGCTGGGCGACAATGTCTGAAATTGTTTAATCAGAGGAGGGTTTAGATTATGTACAGAAAGAAATGGCGCTCAAGCAAGTTCGCCAGGAGTTTAAAGAGATGGATGAATGCGCACGGTGCTAACAGGTCAGGGGAAAACAAACCCAAATGAAACAACCCCTGCGAGTGTGTGAGTAAAGACCCACACGGCAAAATAGAACCAAGTCCTGTGCACACATATAGGGCTAAGGGTTTCCGTGTAAAAAACAATTCAACAGATGCTATCTTGTCAAATAACGCAGGTCGACATCAGGAATAGTATTAATGGGATTTATAAATCAATCCAGGTCAATACAGAAAACGAAAACAAGCCGACACGTGTTTCGTTACAACGTGTTACAATTGTGACTCTTCAGGGCTATGCAGTCATGAAAGAACAAGGATATCGCATGGCCAGATACTATTCAATGTAATTAATTCTTTATTTTGTATTTTTTTTCAATGCATAAAAGTATAGCATACCAACACAAATACAATAAAATAAGTAGCATAAATTGATTAATCACTAAAACTATTACGATATCACTCCGTTTAAGTACGTGGCCATGGAACATTTTTTTAAAGCACACTCTTAAAATCATATTAAATACAATTGTCAAACTCATTTATACCCAAAAAATGTACATCCTAATTCATCTGCCAATCAATCTTCATTTTAATCCCAGTTCCAAATATACCTTCCATGTACAACAATGTTATGTTCCTCTGGACCCTTCTCCATGATCTAAATATGTGTCTCTCTACCTAAGTGCAGCCCAAACGAAAGATACCAAAGCATAATATACATAAACTTCTTCCAACTGTTATAGAAACAGAAGCGCTGGGCGACAATGTCTAAAATTGTTTAATCAGAGGAGGGTTTAGATTGTGTACAGAAAGAAATGGCGCTCAAGCAAGTTCGCCAGGAGTTTAAAGAGATGGATGAATGCGCACGGTGCTAACAGGTCAGGGGAAAACAAACCCAAATGAAACAACCCCTGCGAGTGTGTGAGTAAAGACCCACACGGCAAAATAGAACCAAGTCCTGTGCACACATATAGGGCTAAGGGTTTCCGTGTAAAAAACAATTCAACAGATGCTATCTTGTCAAATAACGCAGGTCGACATCAGGAATAGTATTAATGGGATTTATAAATCAATCCAGGTCAATACAGAAAACGAAAACAAGCCGACACGTGTTTCGTTACAACGTGTTACAATTGTGACTCTTCAGGGCTATGCAGTCATGAAAGAACAAGGATATCGCATGGCCAGATACTATTCAATGTAATTAATTCTTTATTTTGTATTTTTTTTCAATGCATAAAAGTATAGCATACCAACACAAATACAATAAAATAAGTAGCATAAATTGATTAATCACTAAAACTATTACGATATCACTCCGTTTAAGTACGTGGCCATGGAACATTTTTTTAAAGCACACTCTTAAAATCATATTAAATACAATTGTCAAACTCATTTATACCCAAAAAATGTACATCCTAATTCATCTGCCAATCAATCTTCATTTTAATCCCAGTTCCAAATATACCTTCCATGTACAACAATGTTATGTTCCTCTGGACCCTTCTCCATGATCTAAATATGTGTCTCTCTACCTAAGTGCAGCCCAAACGAAAGATACCAAAGCATAATATACATAAACTTCTTCCAACTGTTATAGAAACAGAAGCGCTGGGCGACAATGTCTAAAATTGTTTAATCAGAGGAGGGTTTAGATTGTGTACAGAAAGAAATGGCGCTCAAGCAAGTTCGCCAGGAGTTTAAAGAGATGGATGAATGCAGACGGTGCTAACAGGTCAGGGGAAAACAAACCCAAATGAAACAACCCCTGCGAGTGTGTGAGTAAAGACCCACATGGCAAAATAGAACCAGGTCCTGTGCCCACATATAGGGCTAAGGGTTTCCGTGTAAAAAACAATTCATCAGATGCTATCTTGTCAAATAACTCAGGTCGACATCATGAATAGTATTAATGGGATTTATAAATCAAACCAGGTCAATACAGAAAACGAAAACAAACCGACACGTGGTTCATCACAACGTGTTACAATTGTGACTCTTCAGGGCTGTGCAGTCATGAAAGAACAAGGATATCGCATGGCCAGTGATGATTCCATCCCGGTTGCGGATATGGGCAAGTAGTGAGTTGATGAAGGGGTAGCCAAGTGTGGTCACTTTCAAATTCTTGTGATAAAAAAAGGAATGCTTCATGGACAATAAAAGTATTGAATGATGTTTAAAGGGTTACTTGTTTTGCATTTCCCCAAATTAAATCAACCCCCAAGAGTGAACCATCAGCACTGAAGCATGCCTATTCCTGAAAGTTAAAGCCCAAATTGAAAAAACCTGGTATTTCATAAAGCTTTGCAATATTACTCTGCCCCCTCAGTCAGTACCAGAGATAACAATCAGTACTTGCCACAACCTTCTTAAAGCTGTTGCTGTCAAACAAACTACTCCTTGTTGGAAAGATTTTCTAAATTTCCTTTTTGTTCTTGGTGGAACCATGTATGTGACAGTCATAGAATTGATAATGTTTCCACTTTTGATATTAAAAATAAAATTCAAATTGACATGTTAGGGTTATCCTTTACTGTTTATCTAACAGCCCACCCAAATTTAATTGAATACTTGAAACAACTATCTCATTTACTACTTTTCAAGTCTACCTCTTTCCCTATTCTTCCATTGTATCATTTCTTCTCTTTCTTTTCCTTATTTGCACTCTCATACTTCCTTTCTTATAAAGCGTTGTATGATTTTAAAATGATATCAATCTTTCATCTTATTTTTATATATCTATTTTTATTCAGTTTTCTAGTCTAATTCGTTTCCTATTCTTCTCTTGTATCCTTTCTTCTCTTTTTTCCTTATTCACTCTTTCATACTACGCTTCTCATAAAGCTTGTTTTTATGATTCTAAAATTATACTGATCATTCATCTTGCTTTATATATTTACTTTGTATTCCCTTGTAACTGATTTGCTGTAATCAAAGAATTTTCTATTATGTGTCATATGCTGTCATATACTTTATGTGCCTGGTTTATGTTCCAATAGAAATCTTTTTTTTTTTTTTAAATCTCCCAATGATTACCCAGTCTTAGAAAACCGAAGACATGGCCAGGATCTAACCAACTGGCCTAACAAGTATACATAATTCACAGTAAGTTCTTAAAATAAGAAAGCCACTCCATCTATATCTTTTCATAAGATGCCTAAACCCAATAAACTTGTTTTTCACAAGAGTAATATATCCTTTAAACATGTATGAGTTAAACAGCCCAAACCTTAACCGTGTTTTAGTTGTTTCTTTATAGACTTTTCAAAACAAAGAGGGAAAGTAGGAAAAACAAAAGATTGTCCAAGCCTCTCTCTGGCAAAGTCAATTTCAAAAGTTCAAATAGGTTCCCAGGATAGAACATCAGGCAACTAGATGTCACTGATAAGTGCTGTACTATGCTATTGGGAATGCATTTTCCTACTCTAAATGTTTTTTAAGATTCTTTTTATTAACCAAAGAAAACAAATGATTCAGAAACATTTCAGTATACATAGAGTGAATTTGGCGTATTTCAATACAAAATATTACCACAATTCAACACTCCCACTAGCCCTCCTGCTCCATCCGTCTAACACAGTTCACAATCAGTAGTCATGACCATACCTGTGGCCATTATGAAGCTGGCGACTGCCCGGTTTTGTAACCCATCCAGGCCCCCCATATCTTCTCCCATTTGTGTGCACAGCCCCTGCTCTGATATATTGACTGCTCATCCCGTTCCCACCAATCTAAATCATCATCCCAGGATTCAACCGTTGGAACTACACTGGAGCCCCATGCGCAGGTGATGTTGCGTTTCGCCACCACCCCCGCCAGGGTGAGCCATGTCGTGGCCTATTTGGGCCACACTATTTCTCCTGTCACCCCCAGGAAATGCCATCTCACTTCAAGTGGGACCTGCTCCCCCACTACTGATGTCATCACTCTGGCCACCCCTGCCCAGAATGCCTGAATTTTGGGGCATGCCCACAATATATAGAAGAAAGTTCCTGTCTCACCACAGCCTTTGATACACTGTGCTGAGGTACAGTGTCCCATATAGTACTGTACCGTCCTCGAGGCATAAGACTTATGTAGGATACGCAGTTGGATCAACTGAAACCTTGCTCATACCGCTATCTCTCTGGGGCTCTGCAGGGCCTCTCGCAAGTCATCTTCCTCGAGGAGACCCACATCAGATTCCAATGCTGCCCGCAAGGGTCCCAGAGAGTCAGGTGTATTGTTAATTAGTTTTTTATAGGTGAGGGAGGTTGCCTTATCAATCACAGGGTCCAGAAGAAGTATGTCTTCAAGTGGTGTATACTCCGGTCTTGAGTCCCCCTCCTTCAGGTGGCAGTGAAGTGAGTGTCACAACTGCAAGTATCGGAAATGTTCGGTCGTACCCATTTGAAACTTTCTCGGAAGACCGTCAAATGTTATAATTTTCCCTTTTATCCGAACGTCCCCCAGGAGATCAATGCCTATGCTGCTCCACCTATGGAAACCCTTCAGATGCCTCACCTCTCTCAGAAAGTCACCGTCCCAAAGTGGCATTTGTTCAGTAAGTCTGGCCTTCCAACCGATCATTTTAGTTGCCTTCCGCCACACCGTAACAATTGTCTGAGTATGGATCGGAAGAGAAAGGGTGCCCCTCCTCCCTGTATAGAGCAGCCAGGTAGCTGCCCGTTCCCATAGAAAAGCGATCAGCCGGTAGGCATGCTCCTCAGGCGGCGAGAAGACCCACCCGTTAATATTAACAAGCTGAGCAGCCCATTAATATTTATGCTATCCCGAACAACCAGCCGCCCTTCGTAGACCCCCTTCTGCAATTTCTTTGGGCATTCGTAGGGTAACCACCCCATAGCAATGTTAGCTGTTCAGATTCAACCACACAGAAGAATGCTACCAGTATCGGGAATGGATTATTTTGTATGGCGTAGAGGAGTTGCGGGAGGGCCATCATTTTGAACAAGACAACCCTTCCCATAAGGGAGACCGGTAGACCCAATGGGCCACATCCCCTTTCAACCTATCAAGCTGTGAATGTACATTTAGCTGCATGAACCCCTCCCCTGTCTTGGTGATCCAGATGCACAAGTATTAAAAAGAGTTCCTGTGAACCAGGTCTTTACATGCCGACGTTAGAACTGGGAGTTCTCCTGCGAGCGTGTACACCGGGGATTTGTCCCAATTTATGCGATAACCGGAATTTTTGCCAAAGGACCGAATGATATGGATAAGCCTATGAAAGGACTGTCTTGGTCTATGGGCGTACAACAGGATATCGTCCGCATAGAGAGAGATATGTTCTTCCCACCCCCACATCAATGCCTTTCACCATGGGATCCCCTCTCACCCATGAGGCCAGCGGTTCAAGTGCAAGCACACAGAGGACCGGCGAGAGCGGGCAGCCCTGTCGCATGCCCCTATGCAACCGAAAAACTCTGGACACCGTTCCATTAACCCTGACACGTGCCAGCGAGGCTGCGTAAAGCAATTCAATCCAGGTGCAGAAGCCCGGGCCACAGCCAAACTTGGTGAGTACAGCAAACAAATATCACCACTCAATACTATAAAAAGCCGTATGGGCGTCGAGAGAAGTGCCGCCTGATCATCCTGTCGCTGCCGCACCATATACATTACCCCATATAAACAATGAAGATTCAGCCTGGTATTTCTGTGCGGCATGAATCCAGACTGGTCTGGGTGAATCAAAGACTGTATCACGGGAGACAATCGGTTTGTGAACGCCTTAGCCAAAACCTTGGTCTCAAAAAATTAAGTAGTGAAATGGGCAGGTATGTACTACAGCAATCTTGCGGTTTACCTTTCTTAGGGATTACGATAATAGTAGCTGTCCTCAGGACAGGTGGCAACTGACTCTTCTCCCTCGCCTCTTGGAACATACGAAGCATGTGGAATGCCAGATGCCTTGCCACACATTTGTACAGCTCCGACGGGAAACCATTTGGACCTGCCGCTTTCCCAGACTGAAGGTCCCGTATGGCGCCCTCGATTTCCTCCATATAGAAATCCGCATCAACCGCCTCCCGGTCCTCCACACTGAGCATTGGTAAAGCTATATCCTTTAGAAATTTCATGCAATCTTCTTCCCCCTAACAGTCTGGGTCTGATAAATCCCTTCATAGAAGTAGGCGAACGCCTCTGCTATAACTGTGCCTGTCCCCTTCACCGTACCGTCTGAGGTCCGTATCTCAGAGACCCAGTTACAACCTCTATCCCTTTTCTCCAACCATGCTATGAGTTTATTTGCCTTACCGCCTAGGTCATATATACGTCTTTGCATCTATATAGCGTGTGTACGGTCCTAATCTAAATTTTTTAAGTGCATTCAATTAATCATATTTTAAAAATCATACGATTAGAATAAGATTCCTCAAAATATGTGAACAGAAGATTAATGGGCATATTAAATGCTGTAATATACATTTTAAAATTAGCATAATCTAAAACAACACTTAATGGAATTGTATAGATTTATAAATAAAAATATGTATGATTAAGAAATGAAATACAAAAAAATTGATAAAATTAGAAACTATACATTAATGGTATTCAATACATAATTGTGAACCCAGTGTGAGATTCTGTAAAATGAAAATTCAATAATTGGAGATCGATTCAGAATAGTAACAAGAATCAGAGAAGAATATGACAAGAAAGAAGAGAAAGAAAGAGAAAAAGGGAGCAAAGGGTGGATAATAACACAAATTACATTAACAATTTATTAATTTAGGAAAAGGAAAAAATATTGAATTTGAAAACTTGTAGGCTGCAATAGGATGTATATATGAATAATATGTGTTAGTCAGCAAATAAGTCACCTGAAGTTAGAGTAAATCTATGTTGACTTTATCAGGGATCATATTTAGGGCCTTAGTAAATTAAGAATATGATGAGTCATTATGTTTTTTTGTTAAGAATGTCCAGTGAGCCCTCTTTCGTTTACCTATTAAATATGTACGAGTATGATGGTCCTGGGACCACTGTATTTTAGGTGGCGCTCTGACCATCAAGAAAGAAGAGAAAGAAATAGAAAAAGGGAGCAAAGGGTGGATAATAACACAAATTACATTAACAATTTATTAATTTAGGAAAAGGAAAAAAATATTGAATTTGAAAACTTGTAGGCTGCGATAGGATGTATATATGAATAATATGTGTTAGTCAGCAAATAAGTCACCTGAAGTTAGAGTAAATCTATGTTGACTTTATCAGGGATCATATTTAGGGCCTTAGTAAATTAAGAATATGATGAGTCATTATGTTTTTTTGTTAAGAATGTCCAGTGAGCACTTTTTCGTTTACCTATTAAATATGTACGAGTATGGTGGTCCTGGGACCACTGTATTTTAGGTGGCGCTCTGACCATCACCAGTAGTGGGTCCACCCGTGGTATTACAATGGTGGCAATTGGACTGCCACAAGACCGCTGCATCTGCCGGGATCCAGGATCCCACAGCCGTGGCGGTGTGAAAAAGTGTCAGTATATGCTGGCTATGCCAATGCCAGCACTGCCAAGCCTATTATGACCAGTTTTTCCAACACGAATTTCCTCTGGGCATGGGGGGCACTTGTTCTGCTGTCCCCCCTGTAATTGCACTTTTGTTCATGCATGGTGTGGCATGCACCACATGGTGCATGCCACACCATGCAGGAATGTGCTGTAGGCACTGTCATTGTGGCGGTCTGCCTGTTAGGCTCTTTTATGAGCCTAAAAGATTGCCACTTTGACACTGGCGCCTCACCACCTGCCCTGGATTCAAATCAGAATCCCACAGGCAGGTGCACCACATGCTTGGTGGGCTTCCTGGGACCTCTGCGGTGACAGTCCGAGACAAAGACTGCCAAACTCAGAATAAGGCCCTCTGTCTGTTACTGGCAAATATGTCACCTCACGAAGATTAATAGGTTGATGTAGCAGAATCTTTCCAACAAGATGGGATTTACTATAATCAGTACAAATAGTTTTTCAAATTATTTCTATTAGTAGTATCTGAAATAGACAGGAAATTCAAAATCTGTCCTTAAGGATGAGGGGCAAATTCATTTGCAGAATTTCATGTCACAATTTTTTGTCAAGACAGAAAAAGTTCAAGGGACTTGCCCAGCAGGGCCAACATGGTGGACTTGTTCTGAGATCGCTCCGCCACTAAACCCCATAATCCGAAACATTTCTCAGGTCCGTGAGGGATCCCCAACGAGACTCCATGGCGGATTGATGGGCGAGCCCTCCAGGAAACTGGGGAGGTAGCGAAGCTGCTGTGGTCGTCCCTGTACGGGGGATGCAGGTTAGACTCGGCCCTGGCTGGACAAGTGCGGCCTGGGGGGTTCGCCGGAATTGCTCATGAGAGGGCACAGCTGACGTGTGCAGAGAGAGAAGTGGCAGGCAGAGGCACGCGTCGTTCCACTCTTCAGCAGCGAGAGGGGAAATTGGAGGTCGGAGACAGCGCCGCCCAGTAAGGAGCAGGACGGGTGCGCTGTGACTGAGGAGTTGTCTGCAGCCTCAGGAATGGTCTGGGCTAGGTCCCGACCTAGATCTGCGGAGGAGGTGGCACGTGTGGTGCAGGCATGTGGCCGAGGTGAGCAGGGACTAGGCTGTAGTCCGTGTCACCCATGGTGAAAGGAGACAAACGGCACTTTGCTGTGAGCAGTGGATTGCGGCCTGCTCGCACTGGAAGGAGAAGTGACACTGACGCAGGCGTGCAATGTTTGAAGTGCAAGAGAGGTATAGAAACAGGCAGGAAAGGTGCAGAAAGAGGGGACAGGGGTACAGAAAGAGGCAAGAGGGATACAGAAATTTGCAAAAGAGGTGCAGAAAGAAGCAAGAGCAGTTCAAAAAGAACCAACAGAGGTGCAGAAAGAGACATGAGGGGTAAAGAAAGACGCAAGAGAAGTGCAGAAAGAAGCAAACGAGGTGCGGAAAGAGGCAAGAGAACTGCAGAAAACAGCAAGAGAGGTGCGGAAAGAAGGATAGTTGCACATAGAGGCAAGAGGGGTACAGAAAGAGGCACGAGGGGTGCAGAAGGAAGCTAGAGAAGTGAAGAAAGAAGCCACATAGGTGCTAAAAGAGGCAGGGGGTGCAGAAAGAGGCAAGACAAATGTAGAAAGAAGCAACAGAGGTGCTGTAAGAGTCTAGAGAGGTACAGAAACAGGCAGAAAAGGTACAGAAAAGGGTACAAGGGTGCAGAAAGAGGCAAGAGGGATACAGACATTTGCAAAAGAGGTGCAGAAAGAAGTAAGAGCAGTGCAGAAAGAACCAGCAGAGGTGTCTGAAAGAGGCAAGAGGGGTGCAGAAAGAGGTAGGAGAGGTGCACAAAGAGGCAAGCGAGGTACAGCAAGAGGCAAAAGGGGTACAGAAAGAGGCAAGAGGGGTGCAGAAAGAAGGAAGAGAAGTGCAGAAAGAAGCAACAGAGGTGCTGCAAGAGGCAAGAAATATGCATAAAGAAGGAAGAGAAGCACAGAAAGAGGTAATAGAGGTGCAGAAAGAGGCAAGAGAGATGCAGAAAGAAGCCTGTGAGGACCAGAAAGTGGCAAGTGAGGTGCAGAAAGAGGAAAGAGAGGTATAGAAAGAGGCAAGTTAAGTACATAAAGAGGCAAGAGGAGTGCAGAAAGAGGCACCTGAGGTGCAGAAAAAATCAAGAGAGGGACAGAAAGAGGCTCGAGAAGTGCAGTAAGAGGCAAGAGAGTTCAGAAAGAGGCAACAGAGGTGCAGAAACAAGAGAGTGAGGTGCAGAAAGAGGCAAGTGAGGTGCAGAAAGGGGCAAGAGAAGTGCAGAAAGAGGCAAGTGAAGTACAGAAAGAAGAAAGTGAGGTGCCGAAAGAGGAAGAAAGGTGCAGACAGAAGCAAGAGAAAGGCAGAAAGAGGCAAGAGAGGCACAGAAAGAAAAGAGGTTTGCGCACCATTAGTACCAATTAAACACCCACATATAGCAATAAGTAACACATGACCATTCCAGCTTTGTTAAGGGCCTTCCACCATGCTGTAACATGTGACGCTGCATTTTTTGAAACATTTGAGCCGTTTGAGCTAAAAACAAGGCTTTTTTGTTCAAATCTGCAGATTAGGCAGCAGATGATGGAATATTTGGCAACTGCGGAAAATGTTTAATTATGTGAAAATTGGTGCAGCTGAACAGTCACATAATTCCAGTGGCCCTGCTGATACCTCCGACTAGATCCAGAAGTGCTCCTCAGTGGTTCCTTCTATTTTTGTGACTCATTGAGTTTATAGTTTAGCTTCTATGGAAAAGAGGAACACTAAACCTGAGGTTACCACTCCACAACACAGACTACAATACCACATAATTACTCTTCAAAACACATAATACAACTCCACATAATTCCTATACACTAAACACCACATACATTCTATTCACATAATTCCACTGCACAACATACCACATAATTCCACCACACACAATGTACATCCACTCTACACCAAAAAACATAAGTAAAAATCTTTTACATTTACAACGCCAATAGCTCTAACTCTCGTGAATTCGAGACCTATTACATTACAAATGCTTCTTTAACTGGTAGTCGCATTTGCAGATTGGTGCAGGAGGAGGGCTGGACCTTCAACCAGCACTCAGGAATTCCACTGCATAGGACTTGCAGGAGGTACCAGGAGGCATTGTTGGCCCCCAAAGCCCCTCAGGGGCAAAGTGGACTTCATCCCCCAACCAGTACTGTGCCAGGAGTGGTGGAGAAAGGGGGTGTGGCCTCCAAAGACCTCTTAGCAATCCCACTGTGTGGGACTTAGTGGAGGTAATAGGAGGGGTAGTTGGCCCCCAAGGAAAACCTTGGGGGCCAACTACCCCTCCTATTACCTCCAGTAAGTCCCACGCAGCGGGATTGCTAAGTTGTCATAGCAGGCCACGCCCCCCCTTCCCACCACTCTGCAAACGCACTCCCAGGCGTGCTCTTGGATGGGGATTAAAGTCCCCTTCACTGCCGGGGGTCCTTAGGGTGCCAACTAGCCTACCTGATAACTGCAGTATGCTGCAGATAGTGGGATTGCTGATAGGTGGCCGTAGGCCATGCCCCCTTTCCCCACCACTCTGCAAACACACCTCCTGGTGCGCTCTTGGATGGGGGGTGAAGTCCCCTTGCCTCCTGAGGATCCCTAGGGGCCAACTAGCCCACCAGGTAACTCCAGTAAGCCCCACACAGCTGGATTGCTGAGAGTGGTCTGAGGCCACGCCCCCTTTTTAAACCACTCTGCAAATGCACCTCCTGGCGCACTGCTGCTCAGGGGATGAAGTCCACTTGTGTCCTGAGGTCCTCAGGACACAGGAGGACCTCATCGTCCCACCAACAGTGCGCCAAGAGGCGCGTTTGCAGAGTGGTGTAAAAAGGGGAGTGGCCTCTGTCCACTTCTCAGCAATCCCACTGTGTGGGGCTTACTGGAGGTACCTGATGGGCTAGTTTGTCCCCAGGGACCCTCAGGATTCAAGGGGACGTAATTCCCATAATTTAGAATGTGCAAGGGTGTGCGTTTGCAGAGTGGTGCAGGGAGGGGCTTGGCCTCTGGCGGGATGCCAACTTTTCTTTTTTTTAAATGTTTTTAGAAGGGGGGCTATGTGCCCCCTTCTTTTAGTATTTCTTGGGCCTTGGGGACCCCATCCCCCAGGGCCACAGCATTTTATTTATTTTTTTAATACAGGAAGGGGACCGTGTGGCCTCACTTCCCTGGGCCACTTGGCCCCCGCATTTAAATCATGTCACCCCAGGGAGGTGGTGATCCCCAGAACTTGTGGGGGCCCACGAGGTCCCGTACCCAAAATATTTTAAAGCCCCGGGGAGGTGGTGGTCCCTGGTGCTTGAGGGGCCGCAAGCCCCCCACCCTAAAATGTAAATGCCCTGGGGAGGTGCCGGTCCCCGGGGCAGCATGGGGGGCTGTGTCCCCCGCATATAATTAACTGTCCTTAGGAGGTGGTTGTCCCTGGGGCCCCATTCTGGTTTGGAATGCTGGCAGCCAATGCTCAGATCTATACATTTTTATTTTTGGAACTTCTCAGCAACTTCTGAATGGATTTATACCATTTAAAGAAAATCACGCTTTCTGGACCAAGACCTATCTTTTTGCCAAATTTTGTGTAATTCCATTCAGCAGTTCGGACTGTAGCTTTGTCTAAAATTCCTGTGAAAATGAACATGGGGAAAACACGTTTTGGGATCCTCTTTTTTCTCGGCCCCTGCTTGATGAATCACCCCGAAACTTTCCTGACAGGAACTGACCTGAGTGAACCATTAGTTTTGGAAATTTCGCAAAGATTCGTCAAATGGCGCCAAAGGTATTAGCAAAAGAAAAAACGCTTTTTGAATAGAAACACGGTTTCCCACATTTTAACTACTCTTACTAGCGACTGCCAGTAGGTAATATATATACAAATATATATATATATATATATATATATATATATATATATATATATATATATATATATATATATATATATATATATATATATATATGTGTATATATATATATATATATATATATATATTAGTTGGTAAAAATCAGTTGCCTTACGTGACATTAATGGTGTTGTGTTTTAGCCTATTGCATTCTTCAGAAACATACAATAAAAGGATCCACTCTCTTCAAAATAAAAAGTAACCCGCTTTAGACACTTAGACCATATTTCTTGACTCCCAAAGTACATCATAAACCTAAAAGTGCAATCTACATCAGTAAATCAGAATGGTTCCAAAGTAATTGCTAATTCATATAATCGTGAAAACCTCACAATATAAAAGGTAAAAAAAATCTATGGAATAATCATTAATAACAAAGAAGCCATACTATTGAAGTTTATATCAGACAATAAAGGACAGTTCAATCAATCAACGTCCTTGTAAATCATGCCTACTCACCTGTAAGAGTCTCAAGGCACTGGGGCGGGGTCTGCTGTTCAGTCAAAGAGCCAGGTCTTGAGGTCCTTCTTGAATTGAGGCAGAGGCGAAGATTCCTTGAGATGCAGAAGCAGGGAGTTACAGGTCTTTGCAGCGAGGTGGGAGAAGGGTCTTCCTCCAGCAGCGGACCTTTGCATCCATGGAATGGTGGCCAGGGCCTGATGGGTTGAGCGGAGATATCTGGTGGGAGTGTGTAAGGAATGGAAGGGCTGAGGTATGCGGGTTTGGTGTTGTGGAGGACTTTGAAGGCGTGTGTGAGGAATTTGTAGGTGATCCTTTTGTTGTCCAGGAGCCAGTGGAGGTCTCTCAGGTGGCTGGTGATGTGGCTGGAGTGGGAGATGTTCAGGATGGACTCAATAGGGATCCCCTTGTAGATTTTCCTGAGCAGGTGGAGCATGTGGAAGCAGGAGGACGAGACAACATTGATCTGGCAGTTCATTAAGAGCGAGGAGTCCAGAGTGATGCAGAGGTTTCGTGCATGGTCTGTGGGTGGGGAGGGGGTGTTGAGCACTGTGGGCCACCAGGAGTTGTCTCAGTTAGAAGGGATGGGGCCAGGATGAGGATTTCGGTCTTGTTTGAGCTTGAGGTAGCTGCCTTCATCCAGATGGCTACTGCCTTCATTCGGCTGTGGAAATTGTTCTTGGTGGCTGTGGTTCATCAGTAAGGGAGAGAATCAGCAGGGTGTAGTTGGTGTAAGAGATAATGTTGAGACTGTGGTTACTAATGATGGTTGCAACAGGGCAGTGTAGATGCTGAAGAGGGTGGGGCTCAGGAAGGAGCCCTCTGCCATTCCAAAGGTGATTTCTGAGAAATGGTGGAAGTCTGACTCTCTGTGTTCGGCCAACGAGAAATGAGTGGGTCCAGTTAAGGGCTTTGTTGTGGATGCCGGTGTTGCGAAGTCTAACACAGTGAGTGTTGTGGGAGATGGTGTTGAAGGTGGCTGAAGGTGGCTGAGAGGTCCAAGAGGATGAGGGCTGCAGTCTCGTCTCTGTCGAAGAGGATGCGGATGTCGTCTGTGGTGGTGAGGAGAGCGGTATCGGTGCTTTGGTTGCGTCTGAAGTCAAATTAGTAGTAGACCAGAATATTGTTTGTCTTGATGTACTTGCGCATTGATGGCCTTTTCGATAACTTTGGCTGTGAAGGGGAGCAGGGAGATGGGTCTGTAGTTCTTGAGGTCCGTCGGGTCAGGAGACAGTATCTTAAGCAGGAGGTTGGTCCCTGCATGTTACCAGTCTTCAGGGAAGGTGGCAGATTCGATTGAGCAGTTGATTGTGAAGCAGGGTTCGGGTGTGGTCTGGGGCAATTGAGTGTGGTGGTGCATGTGAAGTTTGTGTGTCCTGGTTTGTGAAGTTGTCATAGATTGCCTTGATCTTGCGGTGGAAGATGGTGGCGAGGTTGTTGCAGAGGTCTTGGGATGATAGGAAGTCTGCTGTCTCCGCGCGGGGCTTGGTGAATTCTTTGACAACGGTGAAGAGTTGTTTGCTGTTGTGCAAGTTGGCATTGAAGCATTCCTGCATGGCAGATTTCTTAGTTGTTTTGATGAGGTGCTTGTGTTCGGTGACTACAGTTTTGAATGCAGCGTGGTGTTCCAGGGCCTTGCTGCTTCTCCATCTTTCCTCAAGCTGCCTGCAAGTACCCCTGAACTTTTGGAGGATGGGAGAGACCCAGCTGACTTTCATGGGGGTTTGCTTGCCTGAGGGTTTCCTGAGAGGGGCCAGTGTGCTGGCACAGTTGGATATCCATAGGTGGAGGTTGTGTGCTTCGTCATTGGCATTAAACCTTTACCTTTTCTTTAAAGTGCCCATGCTATGTTTTATCACAAATGCTAATTGTACGGAACACCTCATGATACAGAAATCATACACATTGCAATCATATCCATCATTTAGAGCTTTACTGTAAAAAAAAAAACATAAAGCAATGGCAGTCCCTAATCTTATCCAAGTGAATAAATACACTGTGAGACCAAAAATGCAACTTACATCAACAGGAAGATACGGTCCCAAAATGAATAAATATTAATTCTTAATTTGATGAATTCATTACCATGCAAGCAGTAAGGAATGAACTAGGGCACTCAATGTGATTTTCCTAATATTTTAAACATCATCAGCATAGAAAAAATACTATCAATTATTGTATTAGTCATATAACAACTTTAGATCCTAAATCCTCCTATAAAAGTGCCTGTGCTATATTTCATCGCAATTTATGATCAAACTGAACCAACTTCATAGCAGAAAAAATATAATTCAAATTTTGGTCATTAATACATTTTCAATATTTGATCTCTTAATTGAGCACTATCATCCCGTGGTTTTACCCAAGTGGGTAACATCACATGATCTTATTGGGGCACCAATAACAAATGAAGAAATGAGGGGTGAAATAAATGGATAAAAAGGGGCGGGACATTTAATTACTGTATCAGCAAAAAGTCACCTGTACCACAAATCAATACCTCCATCTGGCAAAATAAGACATAGTAAAAAAGACATGCACAGTAAGGGAAACTCCTGTTTACCAAAAGCAATAAAGTCACACCAAAAGGAAGTGTATGGCCCAGCAATCCATTTAGTTGCCAATATGAACACGAAGTACCTCATCCGCATTCAGTCATTTGTGAGGATTTAGAGCTGATTCTAACATTCTTCCTTTGTCTCCTCCTCTGCGGTTTGGCAGGAAAAGCTGTGTGAACATATGGATAAACCGCCACCTCCCCGGGGCACTAATATGCAAATAGGGGGGTCCGCAACAGACCCCCCAGCCCCGGGGACCACCACCCCCGGGGCTTCATACATGTTGGGAGGGGGGCCGCGCAGCCTCCCTTCATGGAGCCCTTGATGGCCCTGGGGAGCGCCACCCCCCGGGCCGGCTTCTGCAGTGTCCCGGGGTGCCCACCCCGGGACATTGCTGTTTGCTGTGGTAGGGCGGGAGCTTCACGGCTCCCACCCTTCCACAGCAAACTGCTTTGATTTTTGAAAGAAGAGAGCAGGAAACCTGCTCTCTCTTTCAAAAATCAAAGCTGATTGCTTTTCTGTATGGGGAACAGCATGTTAGCTGCTCCCCATACAGAAAAGCAATGCCGGCTCCCGCAGGATGCGGGGAGCCGGCAGGGACCGTGGGGGGCTTGGGGACCCCCCATGGCCCCCAACGAGGAAGGCCAGGCCCCGGGGGATAGGCTCCCCGGGGCCAGAAGTGGCCCAGGAGGGGGGCCACACGGCCCCGTCCCCCAAAAAAAAAAAATTTTTTTTAAAAAAGGCAGTCCCCAGGGGATGGTTTCCCTGGGGCCTTAAGGGGGGCATAGGAGGGGGGCTGCCTCCCTCCACAAAAAATAAAAAAATTATGTTGGCCATGCCCCGAGGGATGGGGTCACCGGGGCCGAAATAGGCCGTGGGAGGAGGTTCATGCGGCCCCCTTACAATTATAAAAAAAAATAAAAAAAAACTGGGGGCAGGCCCTGGGGGATGGGGTCCCCAGGGCCAAAAACAAGAAAAAGAAGGGGGGCTTCACAGTGCCCCTTCTTAAAAGTTTTTTTTTTTAACGTGATCAGGAGGAGGCCACGCCTCCTCCCTGCACGTCTCTGCAAACGTGCCCCCTGGCGCGTTTGCAGAGGGGGAAGTAATTTCCCTCGTATACTGGGGTCCCTGGGGGCCAACTAGCCCACCAGGAGCCTCCAGTATGGGCCAGGGGTCTCCCTTGCAGAGACATGTAAAGAGGCCACACCCCTTTTTACACCTCTCAGCAATGGAGCCCCCTGGCGCATACTGGAGGTTGCTGGTGGGCTAGTTGGCCCCCAGGGACCCCCAGTATGCAAGGGGAATTAGTTTCCCCCCTGAAAAAGCGCCAGGGGGCTGCGTTGCAGAGAGGTGTAAAAAGGGGCGTGGCCTCTTTACACCTCTCTGCAACACAGCCCCCTGGGGCACACTAGAGGTTCCTGGTGGGCTAGTTGACCCCCGGGGACCCCCAGTATGCAAGGGGAATTAGTTCCCCCCCCCTGAAAAAGTGGCAGGGGGCTGCATTGCAGAGAGGTGTAAAAAGGGGCGTGGCCTCATTAAACCTCTCTGCAACGCAGCCCCCAGGCACATACTGGAGGTTCCTGGTGGGCTAGTTGGCCCCCAGGGACCTCCAGTATGCAAGGGGAATTAGTTCCCCTTCTACAAACACTTCAGGGGGCTGCGTTGCAGAGAGGTGTAATGAGGCAACGCCCCTTTTTACACCTCTCTGCAATGCAGCGCCCTGGCGCATACTGGAGGTTCCTGATGTGCTAGTTGGCCCCCCAGGGACCCCCAGTATGCAAGGGGACTTAATCCCCCAACTTAGAATGCGTTACGGGGCATGTTTGCACAGTGGTGAAGGTAGGGGGCGGGGCTTGAGGTGACATGTGTGCAAACACTCCCTGTGGCGCGTTTTAGGTTGGGGAATATATTCCTCTTCAATCCAGAGGTCCCCTAGGGGCCAGCTAGTCCAACGGGTACCTCTAGTAAGTGCCACGGAGGTGCGTTGCAGAGTGTTGTAAAAAGGGGGCGTGCCCTCTGAACACCTCTCTACAACGCAGCTCCCTGGCGCAAACTGGAGGTACCTGATGGGCTAGTTGGCTCACAGGTGACCTCAGGACTGAAGAGGAATATATCCCCCAACCTAAAACGCGCCACAGGGCATGTTTGTACACATGTGTCTTCAGGTTCAGGCCCTGCCCCCTTCCTTCACTATTGAGCCGAATATTCCTCTAAAATCAGCCGAAGTATAAATTACGATTTACTCACCTGTTATCACGAGAGACGTCAGTGCAGCATCTTTGAGCCCAGGACCGACCCTGAAAAGTAAATGTAACCATACTTACAGTAACTTGAATTTCCTTCCATAGGCTAACATTGACATGTTTTACTTGGGAAATTCTTCTAAGTGCGGAGTTTTGAAACTTAAAAAAATTCCTCTATAATCAGCCGAACTACGAATTCCGATCTACTCACCTGTTATCAAGAGAGACCTCAGTGCTGCATCTTTAAGCCCACTACTGATCCTGAAAAAAGATTCTAATCGTAGTGACAGTAACTTGAATGTCCTTCCATAGGCTAACATGACTGGTTTCACATGGAAATTTTTCTAAGTGTGGAGTTCTGGATGTTTAAAAAATTCCTGTAAAATCAGGCGAACTACGAATTCCGATTTACTCACCTGTTATCACGAGAGAAGTCAGTGCTGCATCTTTGAGCCCAGGAACCGACCCTGAAAAGTAAATGTAACCATACTTACAGTAACTTGAATTTCCTTCCATAGGCTAACATTGACATGTTTTACTTGGAAATTCTTCTAAGTGTGGAGTTTTGGAACTTAAAAAAATTCCTCTATAATCAGCCGAACCACAAATTCCGATTTACTCACCTAATATCAAGAGAGACCTCAGTGCTGCATCTTTCAGCCCACTACTGATCCTGAAAAGTAATTCTAATCGTGGTTACAGTAACTTGAATTTTCTTCCCTTAGCTAACATTGATTGGTTTCACATGGAAATTTTTCTAAGAGTGGAATTTTGGAAGCTTAAAAAATTCCTGTAAAATCAGCCGAACTACGAATTCCGATTTACTCACCTGTTATCACAAGAGACGTCAGTGCTGCATCTTTGAGCCCAGGATGGACCCTAAAAAGTTAATGTAACCATACTTACAGTTACTTGAATTTCCTTCCACAGGCTAACATTGACATGTTTTACTTGGAAATTCATCTAAGCAGGAGTTTTGGAACTTTAAAAAATTCCTCTAAAATCAGCCGTACTACGAATTCCGATTTACTCACCTGTTATCAGGAGAGACCTCATTGCTGCACCTTTTAGCCCACTACTGATCCTGAAAAGTAATTCTAATAGTAGTTACAGTAACTTGAATTTCCTTCCATAGGCTAACATTGACATGTTTTACTTGGAAATTCTTCTGTGTGGAGTTTTGGAACTTTAAAAAATTTCTCAAAAATCAGCCGAACTACAATTCCGATTTACTCAGCTGTTTTCAGGAGAGACCTCAGTGCTGCATCTTTCAGCTCACTACTGTTCCTGAAAAGTAAATTTAACTGTACTTACCAGTAACTTGAATTTTCTTCCATAGGATATCATTCCCTGCTATATAAAATATATATAAATAAAAAATATATATATATTACAATTTCAATATTTTTAAAAACATTTATTTTTCAATTTATATAAAAAATATGTAATGTAATTAAAAAAATAAAATATCTAAAAATAAATAATTTAAAATATAACCATTAATACATTTAAAAATGATCATTTACAAAACCTTTGAAATTCACTGAAAAAAACATAGGTTTCAGCCACGTTATAGTTAACAATGAGCATTTAAAAAACCTTAGAAATTCACTGAAAAAAACCATAGGTTTCACCCGCGTTATAGTTAAAAATTAGCAATTAAAAAACCTTAGAAATTCACTGAAAAAACCATAGGTTTCACCCGCGTTATAGTTAAAAATTAGCATTTAAAAAACCTTAGAAATTCACTGTAAAAACCATAGGTTTCACACATGTTATGGTTAGCTGGACATTTCACTCATACAAAACCATTGAAATTCCCCCGTTATAGTTAACTATAACTCACGCGCTCGCAATGCACTGCTGATGACGTCACATATTACATCACTCATGACATGGTCAGTGACATCACTCA
Source organism: Lissotriton helveticus (assembly GCF_964261635.1). Classification (NCBI taxonomy): domain Eukaryota; kingdom Metazoa; phylum Chordata; class Amphibia; order Caudata; family Salamandridae; genus Lissotriton; species Lissotriton helveticus. Next base: position 1,538,024,501 of record NC_136067.1, read on the forward strand.
TGACATCACTGATATCTCAAATGGCATCACTGATGACATCACTGATGACATCATCCTTGTGGCAGACCTCGTCTCACCATAATATAACCTTTGATACATATATTCAAAAATAGAAACTAAAATTTTCAAAAAAAGGAGATACCAATACCAGTTACAACAACCTATTAAGTAATTCCAACATCTACATACACATCCACTCATTCACCAACAATTGTATATAGTCACTCATACATGTATTCACTCAGCATATGCACTCACACACCTATTCATCCTGTTACACACCTACACTCATACATAGAGTTACTCACACATGTACTCACACATGCAAATAAACTATCAAACATCCATTTACTTGCACATACAGCTATACACACACCACTACACCTACTTCTACAGAAACGTACACATACTTACTCTCTTAAACAATCACTTCTAGAAAAACATACTTATGCAGGAACTCTTTCAATCTCTCACTTTCACATATACTCACTTATATACATCAATACTCACATATACTAGCTTATCCACCCATACAGTCCTGCACACATTTTGTCTTCAAAACACATACAAACAGTGAGTCACCCATTCATGCATCTATGCGGTAAGTAATACCCCCCACCAAACCATACAGACTCTCATACTGATACTCTAAAAACCAACTAATAACCCATATCGACACTCATGTAGCTAGTCACCAACCCATGCACCACTTATTCAAAAAGTGAGACACTGATACAGATATTTACATATTTAAACATTACTCGCTAATACATGTATTCACTAAGATACACTTAATAAGTCAGTTATACAATCATTTTTACAAAACAAAAACATCCATTTAGACACTTATTAACACATTTATTCTTCCATCGACCTTGAGATATACATATATAAAACATATTTATTTTTCAGAAAGACACACATTCACAGGATGATGTCATCAGTGATGTCATTTGAGATGTCATCACTGATGTCATGAGTGATGTCACTGACCATGTCATGAGTGATGCAATATGTGACGTCATGAGCAGTGCATTGCGGGCCCGCAAGTTATAGTTAACTATAACGGGGGAATTTCAATGGTTTTGTATGAGTGAATTGTCCAGCTATCTATAACATGTGTGAAATCTATGTTTTTTTCAGTGAATTTCTAAGGTTTTTTAAATGCTAATTTTTAACTATAACGCGGGTGAAACCTATTGTTTTTTCAGTGAATATATATATATATATATATATATATATATATATATATATATATATATATATATATATATATATATATATATATAAGACAAAAACCAGGGCACACATATTAATATCAACAGTTAATAAAAAAATTCTTTGGTAGTAAATGTTGTCGACACCGGTGGTTTTCTTAAAGAATTTTTTCATGTGAAGATGTTCATAGGGAAAACAACGCCAGCCGACACGTGTTTCGTCAACAGGTCAGTGCCTGTGACTCTTCGGGGCTTAGGAGGCGTGAAGGAGGTATCGAAGTTCCGGTGATAATTCCAACCCGGAGTGCCGGTAAAATTGTAACGCAGTATCGTCAGGTATGGAGTAGTCTGGCGGCCGGGTACATCCGTGAAACTAAAGGAGCCTGAAAAAGCAGAACTCCCCTCTTGCTCGTCTCCTCGGAAGGAATGAATCCACTCACCTGCTACCCCAAACCCTGCACTGTAGCCAATATATATGTATATGTATATATATAGATAGATAGATAAAGGATGTGGAGTAGTGGCAGAGTTGCCAACTTTGAAACTGGAGAGCCTGGCTCGAGTCTCAGTATAGGCTCAACATTCTATGATTCTAGGCAAATCACTTAGGGCCAGATGTAGGTAAACTACATTTACCGATTCTAAAATACCGAATTTTACCAATTCGGTATTTTAGAATCGGAAAATGCTATGTAGGTAATAAATCGGTAAATACCGATTAGGGTAATTCTCATTCATCCCTATGGGCCTGGATTCGGTAAAAGGGGGAACACATTCAAGGGTGGCAGGGTGGCACTTTGACACCCTGTTACACCCCTGAATAGTTTATGGGTGCACATGTGGCACACATACATGCCCTAAGTGCATGTATGTCTGCCACATGGCACTGTAATTATATGCAAAAAAATTGCTTCTTTTGGGGTTTTCGATATTTACCCCCAACTTGTAGTTGGTGGTAAATAACGAATCCTAAAATGGGAAAAGCACTCATTTAAGTGCTCCCTACATTAAGGATTTGGTAATTTACCGATTCCTTAAATTACCGAATGAACTGGGTAAATTACCGAATCCTTAGATTAGGCCCCTACATCTGAAAAGCCTAATTCCGGACGGTAACGGCCGAAATTCTGTAATTTCGGCCGTTACCGACCGGAATTAGGCTTCCTATATCTGGCCCTTAGTCTCTCCTCACACGAAAAGGAACACTAAATCCACATATTGGGTAGCTGTCCCATCACGACCGAAGACGTCGGGATTTATCAAGATCCGACTGGGGAATGATATGGTAAAAATGATGTGGCTCCGTCACTAAGCCTGGATGAAGAACGACGGTTAATTTTACTTATTTGGGCCATGGCTACCCATTGATGAATGCCATTAGGAACGTGAATCTTTTCTATTGACTTGCGACTACGTTTACAAACATCCGGGTTAACATCTAACCACAAGAGAGACGTATTTTCATGGAAACTTTCTAAAATTGGGTCTTGGAACAATCAATCAAAGCCTTGAAAAAGCCCTGTGGGCGAAACGCGCGTCGGCTGCTGTGGTGCTATTTGTGAATTGTGAAAATTAAAAGCAGACATCAATACAAAAGACTTGAGCGGACTACTTTACTTCTTTCTTTGTGACATTATGGATCCTTAGTATACAGGGTGTTGAGACACTGTTAGACTGATTGGAGAAATATCTATACGTTTTTTTTTTCTCTTCCTTTTGGATTACAGAAATAATGATATTGGTGTGCTCAGGTGTTTTGTGTTTAAAGCACTCCAATACCTTTGGGTTGAGTTCATGCTTTATAAAACTGCAAAAGAAACAAGAAGGATACAGCCAAAAAAGCGCTCACTCAGGCCAGATACATTGTGCCAAATTCGTTTATTCACAACACGGAAAAGACACATTTTGGCCGTGATGACATTTCCCAATAAAAATGAACTACGCCGCAAACTGAATCTTCAATGGATGTATTTAGGAGATATAAAGTGTCTATTTGCTTGAGGAGCAGCAGTGAAATGTTTATTCCGTAATTTAAAGACTATCCCCCAGATGCATCAAGCATCCATTTTGCGATTCCTTATTAGAGAACAATAAGGAATCGCTAATAAGGAATAGCAAAATGCCATGCATGAAGAACTCGCTTAAAAAATAGCAATTTCTTATAATTCCTTAATTGCGACTCGCAAATTGCGACTCGCAATAAGGAATACCTCCCCATTCATTCCCATGGGCCTAGAGGCCCATAGGAATCAATGGGAAGACAATCTCAATTTGCGATTCTCAATTAGAGAATCGCAAATTGAGATTGCAATTTCAAGGGTGACAGGGTGTCAAAATGACACCCTGTTGCACCCCTGAAATCTGCATATGGGTACATCTTGCACACAACTGAATTCACAGACACAACTTTGTCTCGTGCAGGAATGCACTGTTCAAACTTGCTCTGGTGCAATGCGTTTTCTCGCTATCTCTCGAATCGTGTATCAGAATGTACCAGAAAATGTCAACATAAATAATTAAATCAACATAAATTCCACTTTCTCAAATAACGTAATAATGACAGAACAGCGACTCAACATGCTATAAAGTTCATTATTTTATAGAGATTGTTCATAAATATACAGTTCCTTTTCTTTTACGGACCTATTAGCCTATTAGCAATTCATTATCATTGCAAATACATTTCAAATATTCATGACAAACGTCTGCTCAATACGAAAATACAACTAGTTTCATCTGTGCTTGCGTTGATTCCCAATGCATTTCGATGCCACTGCATCTTCGTCAGGGGAATAACTGTGTAAACAAATAATAATAGCCATATATCCTGAGTGAATCAAATATCATTTTTGGAAAAAAACTTTTCAAACAGTTTATCTCATAAGCACTTTTCTCAAAAGGTAAAGGACAACTCTATTTTGTCCAAACATGCCAGCCACCCAAGCAAAAATGTGACATTAATACTGTGGTATTCCCTATACATACAACAAAGTCCCGCGCACACAGATTTAAGTTTCAACAAGTACAGTACTCATATATGTAATTTATGAAAAAACAATGATCCAACGTCGATTCTTTAAATTTTGATGTGTCACTTCTTTTATTAGATGTTCACACCAATAGAAATTGACAGCCAGCCGACACGTGTTTCGTTATAGGTCAATACAATCATAGACACTATAACTCTTCAGGGCTCAATGGCTGAATCTTTATCTTTTAAGGGCCCAAGTCCGGTGATAATTCCAACCCGGCAGGGTAACCAATATTATCGCGATGACGACAAAACGATGCCGTAAGTATCCAAATGCCCTTTATATAGGGGACGCTCAGGTAATGCACATTAGTGCTATCCAAAGAACAATAGTATATGGGTCCAAACTATATATTCTCAGATCACATTCGTGACGGAATACCACATGGGTACGTGTGGTTTCTAGTTTCTGGGTACAATCACCCTCGTTGTAGCAGGCGTCCCCGACCCGGAAGCTGGGGATACTATTGTTCTTTGGATAGCACTAATGTGCATTACCTGAGCGTCCCCTATATAAAGGGCATTTGGATACTTACGGCATCGTTTTGTCGTCATCGCGATAATATTGGTTACCCTGCCGGGTTGGAATTATCACCGGACTTGGGCCCTTAAAAGATAAAGATTCAGCCATTGAGCCCTGAAGAGTTATAGTGTCTATGATTGTATTGACCTATAACGAAACACGTGTCGGCTGGCTGTCAATTTCTATTGGTGTGAACATCTAATAAAAGAAGTGACACATCAAAATTTAAAGAATCGACGTTGGATCATTGTTTTTTAATAAATTACATATATGAGTACTGTACTTGTTGAAACTTAAATCTGTGTGCGCGGGACTTTGTTGTATGAGTCTTAAGTGTAAAATCCTTTTTACATTTAAAATTGAGGGGTTTTGTGTAGGGTCTCCCCCCCCTGCTTGCACCAGTGACTACTGTTTGTTTTCCAAATTTGAATATATACGCAAATTCTGATTGAGCGCCATTACTTCCCGCATACTTAATACCCTCTTGCTGTTGTTTATAATTATTCCCTATACATGCCATTAGGTTCAAACGAGTGTGATCAACGTGTATGTTACGTAAATACAAGAACATGAAAAGATAAGTAGAATAAACTAAAATAAAATAAAACGTACCCTGCAGGTTACATATATATTTTGAACATCTTGCACACACACATGCCCTAAGGGCATGTCTGTGTGTAAAATGGAACTTTGAAAAATGCACTTTAGTGCATTTTTCAAAGTTTTTGCAAATTACCATGAAGTTCAACTTCATGGTGATTTGCGCCCCCTATTAGCGAAATCGCTAATTTTTTTACTTTATTGCATTGCATTTAAGGAATGCAATAGCAATTTAATTAATCACAATTTTGCGAATTCTTATATTGCGATTTTTGCATTTGGGGTGATGCATCCCAAATGCAAAAATACCGGTCGCAAAGGGGGAGATTCTGAGAATCTGCCCCTTTGCAAGCGGATTTTAGCTTGATGCATCTGGGCCTATTTATGTTGAAATAAAATTACAGTTCCAAAAACATGTTTAAAGACTCTCGTTCAATGCTGCCATGTGAATGTACTGCATAAAGGATTAATGCATATGAAAATAACTGACGGTGCTGCCCAAAAATTCCATTGAAGTGCTAAAGTCATTTTTTCAGGCTAATCCTAGTAATTTCTTACATAAATATACATTTTCGGAGCATCAATGTTTATGTGAAAAAAATTGACAAAACAAATACAAAGATATAGTACAGTATTTAACAGCAGTATAAATCTTTTTAGCATGTTAGTACAGTTAACTATTTTTAATTTACGCGAGCTGCAGTGACAAGAACACATCTAAGAATTTTGAGCTGGTTCTGAATTCTCAGTTTCAGACCAGTCTCATTTTAAAGAACTGCAGTCTTTGGTGGACCCATTCCTCTCTAAACACACACTACAAGGAACAATACTGCACACGTCGTCATAGTTAAAAGGAGATGGAGAACCCCATGTTCGATTCATCATTTCCAAAGAAAGGTATGCAAAGGTTTACCTGTCATCAGCCCATTTGAGGGAACTAAAGCGTCACCAGAAATGGAGACGGAAACTGAAGAAATAAAACGAACCCCCAGCGCTTTATTTCTTGTTATTCCAAAACAGGATACTTTCAGATTGCATCTCAAACGTCACATATGCATTCATAAAGTGTAATGTTTTCTAAACTGTCTGGAGCAGGAAAGAAATTAGTGAAAAGTTGACTCCTTCAGAAATATGAGAAACAGAAAGGAAATGTGCTGATTTTTGCTCAGACAAAGATCAGTCAGTTTCCTGAATCTGTGCGAGGATGGGTATGTTTCTGAAACATATTAATGCAATAAGATGCACAATACACGTTGAAATGGGTGAAAAGATTGAAAAGAGTGATGGTTTTGACTGGTGGTAGTGGATGAGTAGAGGACTCAAGATTTAATGTGGAGGGTTATGTACCAATCATATTGCAACTGGATCATGGATTTAAGAGGGTGAATATATATATAGGTTTTTAAATGCATACATTTTGCCATCATACTGCAACCCTTTAACATTGTAAAGTGTGTTATGTTTATGTCTTTGTGTGCATAATTGTGTGTGTGTGTGTGTGTGTGTGCATGTGTAGGTCTTGGGAGGACGTAAAGGGGCCAGCTGTGGTTGCAACGTCTGCCCAATGCAATATATCAAACACCAAGATCCCCTCTAGCCAGACAAAGTAAGAGACAGACATTTTTACCTGCTTGGACATTCTGGACACAGATGCTTCCTCTTACTCCGAGATAGCAATGGAGGTGGTCAACTTGATATTAGGTAGTGTATCACATCTCCATCCACTTGATGTCAACTAATGCCTTAGACCTCCATCCACTTAATGTCTGCTAATTCTCCAGATGTCCATCCACTTGATGACAGCGGCTGGGTCAGACCTCCACTTACCTGATGTCAGATACTGCTCTAGAACTCCATGAAGAAATATTTAGTCAAAAATGGACATCACCTATTGGTCATGAAAATATCAAAGAAGAATTTTTGATGTGCAAGTTCCCAATTTACAGTGAATTTACAACATGTGAGAAAGATGGTAATACATTGCATGTGTCAGAAATCTGTTCAGCGGCCACAGCACAAGCAGAAGCTACTGAGCCCAACAGCGAGAGTTGAGGTGCTTTACTCCTGATGTCCCAGGGCCCAACCTCCAATGGATCCTAAGCAACTGGGCCAAGTAACACTTCAGCACTTGACTCTCAGGGGTAGCGTGGGTTGAGCAGTCCAAAGCTTCTCGGGAGGGAGGATGAAAATGGGGGGGTTAAACCCAGGTGTACAACTTAATATACATTATGCAGCAGCAATAAATGATTGTCCAGTCAAATTCTTACTTTTATGAATAAAAAGGGAGGGACAGGATTAGGCCTGCATAGGTCACTACAGGGGTGTGCTCGTCACGATTATGGTCTCCGCCAGATCATTCCCTGCTTTGTCCTCGTGGTCCCCACAGCATTTGGCATCACCGTCCTCACTCTGTACACAGGCTGTGGCTCGATTGGCACAGCAGCAATCTTTACAGTGTCCCCACCTGGCATTCAGGTTCACTGACATAGCTCCGTACACAGGGTGTGGCCTGATTGGCACAGCAGCACTCTTCAAGGTGGCCCCGCCGGGACACGGAGTAGCTGACAGAACTCCACACATCAACTATGGCCCAATCGGCACAGCAGAACTCTTCATGAGTGTCGGGGACACTGGCTGAGTTCAGGACAAAGCAAGGTAATGGGGGTGCTTGCTCTTTGGCTGGACAAAGGCTTTCTAGATAGGGGGTGTAAGTATAAACAAGAGAGTACCCGAAGACTACGTGGAAAGTAAAACAGCAGTAGGTTAAAACAGCCAGTGAATAGGAAAGTGGAGGTCTGGCGGGACGCTCTGTAATTGACACTAGTTCAAAAAATAGGGAGGTAAAAACAGGGACACAATAGACAAACTATCATAAGTAAACATTTGTCTGCTCCTCGACAGTGATCTGTCTATGAAGTGAAAAAAGATCTTACACGAAGGCAAAGAGCATATTAACCTCACAGAGGTCAGGGAGATATCCAGCAGCTTCAATGGAGAACATGCACTGGGTGGGACTCTGTACTAAAGGCACAAGCCTTGAAATCTAACTGGCACCCTTTGAAGCAATGAAAAAAATCAGGATAATAATACAAACACACAAGAAGATAAAAGAGAACTGTGGCAGTTACCGAGTAACAACTGATTTCGGGGAAAATCTGTACTGGAATAAAGGTCAGACATGTAACTAGAATACACAACATTGAAAATACTGGAAACCTGCACACTACAGGGACAGGGGCAGGAATATGTGGTCAGGACAAGAACACAGAAATACAAGACAAGTAATCTGCATATACAAGACAGATGTGGATGTGTGCAGTCAGAACTAGAAACAAGGCAAACAGAGGAGCAAAGAGACAGGATAAACAATAGAAAGACAGCAGACACAATAACTAATCAGAATATGAACATGGAAAACAAACAACAATGAAAACAGAAATGGAAAAATCAATCCTGGAATAGTAGGAGGATGAAACAGAGCGCAAGGAGACTCAGCATCAAGATTAGTTGTGAAAGCTGCACCCTGGGCTCACCAGGCATAAACAGTAGGAACTGTATCTAGGAATGCAAGGCATCGAAGTGTATATAATCTTATTCAGGGATAAATGTAAGCCCACAAAGGGCCTCTGTGAATGCCACCTAGTGGCCAGATGGTAAAATCCTAACAATGGCAGCCTCACCTGGCAGATGGGGTCGCCAACTTACAACCTGCAAATGGGCAATGACATGAGCTGTGCAACAACCCCCACTCAAACCTTCCTACAGGGATCCAATTGACAGTATCCCACACTAGTCCTCTCTCCCATCAGTGCTCTCCTCTTCCTCACAGGGGACATTGGTCTTAGCAAGCAGGCAGGCACTGGTGCGCCAAGCTCCAGGGGCAGGTGGTCTTGAAGTCCCTGAGTGATGTCCCCTCACCCAGCTGAGAGACTGGCAGACCTTGGCCCCCACTCCTGGAAACAGGCAAACGTCTTGCTGGGCCTCTCTTATGTGCACTGCCCGACTGTCTGCTTGACAGATGACAGTTTTATGGGTATTGTGTTCCACTTCTTATAGTCCATTTACTGACCCCAAATGTGATTTGGAAGTTTATGTTGGGGGTTTGCTTCCTTTTGAAGACCTCTCTTCTCCACACTGACCTTCCTCCAGACATTAGTCTATCATAGCAAGACCAAGTCCAAGTGTGAAAGCTTCACAGCACAGGCCATAGGAGTGACTAGAGATTTATACCTGGAAGTTAGTCGCAGTGATCTGTGTATCAAGAGGTTACCCACGGCCCAAGCCCTATACATTGCGATTTTCATATCAGCCCATCTTCTTCCTGAACTGTGCCCAAGCTCTGTCCCAGTAGCGTCTCTGTGAATCGAAGAGCACCCTTTGAAGTGTACTAAAATGCCTGTAGTTGTCCTTTCCTCCAGTGTGTCCCACCCAGCTCACAAGAATGCAGCAAACCACAAACTTGACTAGGGGATTCCTCTCCCTCCTCAGGTTCCTCCAGGGAGCCCTGGGTCTCCCAAAATGGAACCTAGAAACTTCCATGTATAATACCATTCACAGGCACACATGCACCCAGCACATGTATAACACGCATGCACTGCACAGCACTCCACACCACTCCACACCAAACTAATGTAGGTCAAGGGTAAGCTAAGTACACATCAGCTGTACTTTAAATGCATGGGCCTGTAAGCTTCACTCAGGTGACACAGATAAAAAGGCTCTGTTCATTACATGGTAGGCTGCCACCCCATGCTTTCGCTGCTTATCTCCAAGCAAAGGCAACTGTCTTTCACCACAATGAGGGTAGTACATTGCGAACCCCTCCTGGTCCAAAAAGACAGCAATGTGTGATACAGGCCTATGCCATGGTGCACACGCATGATCTCTGTTTGCGCATGGCAACAAAAATTAGCATCAGGGATCCAGACATCATTACAGTTGGAGCACTCAGATCAGGGGTGCACATCCATCGCAATGGCTGTGACTTTTCCATCTCAACAGTGTGTGTTCTTTACTGGAGCAAACGAAGCACACTCTTTTGGTTGAGTGCATTTCTTGGGGCCGCAAGGTAATGGTGGGGAAGGACACAAACTAGAGCAATGTATGTGCACTAAGATGGGTTGCTTCGCTCACACACCCATCTGGATTTCAATCCATTCAATCCCCTTCTACACGACCTAAATTTCTGATTCCCAGACATCCACTTGTAGATAGAATAAAGTTAGTGAATTTTGGAGGAGGAGACGTCTGGCTTTGCATGGTGAAAGGCTGAGTAGAGATGTGTTTCATCAGGCACAGAAATACAGAAGTGCCCTTTGTTTTCTGACTTCCAAGGGCTACAGGGACCAGCCTGCATTGGGGAGGAAGAGGAGGCAGGATCCCAGACATACCTGATGCAGCACAATAGAGCACATTTGAATTGTCCACTGCTCTGGATGTGCTCTCTGGTTTCTGGATGCTAAGGACTACAAGGACCAAGCTACATAGGGGAGAAGGAGGTGTGTACTCACCACAAACCTGGCACAGCCCTATGAAGTGCATTTGAACACAACTGTGCACAGGATAAGACCAGACGTGTTTACGCCGATCAGAGCCCTGAATAAAAGCTTGGGTAGTTGTGCTTGTTTATGGACCAACTGCATCTAACAACAGACCTGTCCAAAAGATTTCTCATGGTCTATGGGCCTAGGGCCACGAAAATCAGAATGTACAAGATTTATGATTGTAAGATTAGCAGTATCCAGTCTTTCTCGTACCTAGGACTACAAAGGACTGTGCGTGTAATTTGCGCCATCTACTTAACATCAGGATAATAGAATTTGCTAAATCTATCAAAGCTGTTTTTAAGTTTACCTAAAAATAAGTCTCGAAACGTTTGGAAGAAATGGTTGCCCTCTACAAAATTAAATGTCTGTTGATGGTTACTCCTTTTTGTGGGATTGTGGGGCTATAGTCAGCTTTTTGTATTCAAAAGGCAGAAAATGCCTTTCTGAAAAGGTTACTGGCTGTTTCCACCATTTGTTCTACTAATATTTGTTACTCTGCAATTGGGATTAACTACTTGGAGAATTTCATCAAATGTTATCCTCTTATACTATGACTATCGATCTGGGCAAAGCCTGAAACTATCTTTAAATATTTAGCAATACGTGATTGTTTGCACCTAGGTAATGCCCTTAAAGTTCCATGGCTACTCTATATTGTAACATTATGCACTGATGTGGGCAAACCAGAGCTAATTTGAGATCCAGAATCCATTGTGGTTTCCACAAAAGAGAAGCCTCTTTTTTAAGTTTTATACTGATGCTAGGGCACAAATTGAGTTCATCAAGCCCACAGTGAGAACTCATTCTTTGCTATTGATCCAAATGTTAAGATACTAAACCTCACTCTGATAGCAAATATGCAGCACTCATTTCTTTTGATGCGCTTGAGGCTAAGCAATCGTCATTGTCTAGTCAGATTCCTGAAAACTGGGTGCACAAGCTTACTTGTATCCTTGTGATCTGCGCTTTGCTCAGCCCACTCTGCAATTTATACTTTTTTTGCAGATTGAACCAAGAACACAGGAAGTGCTATCCCATTCTAATGCTTAGGTCTTTAAATTTTAAAAATATAGACTGTCTGTTTTTTATTTACATCTCTGGCATCAGTGTTCATTTATGCAACAATTGTTATTTTTATCCAATATACCATTAAAAGAATGTGAATTTTGCAGTAGCAGTGGATAGCCTACTTCACAAAATTGACGCATCTATCTACAAATAATGAGCATTAAATTGAAGTACTTCATTTGGTTTTCATTCCTGTTATTGTGGTCATTGAGAGGTTCTTAATTCTGAACAGTATTTAACTAGTTTGTGATTTGTACTTATTTATTGTATTTTATTGGTTTTAGCTATCTACACGATGTAAACTGAGTGACTGGTAATTGAGATTTTGACTTTCGACTAGTTATTTATCAATGTTTTCAGATGAAATTATATTTTTAAATGATGTAATGAAATAAAAAATGTATCTTTTATGGGTTTTGAAGCTGAATAAATAATATTTTATTGATTAAGTAGTAATAATAAACAGTGTCATTTATAGTAGAAATTACAACTTACAAACTCATGTAGACTCTGGGGGGGCAGATCACCAGTCTGCCAGTTTAGCTGTTTCATCTGCTCTCCTCGAAGGAAACCACGCACCCTGTTTATAGATCTCCCCCACTTAACAGGAATCATTAAAGGTTTCATTGAAATTGCCCGCGATGTGATTGCTTTAAAGTCTGTGTCCGGCGGTGCCATTTTAGTTGTGTCCTCTCAGCAAAACAAACTCCCAAACCAGAAAAAACAACAAACTAACGTCCCTTATCCTCAGGCTGTCTTCAAGGGGACATTGGTGCTATTTCCTTGCCAGGAACTTCCATGCCTTGCACGGCGGACCCAGACAGGGCAATTTAGTGATGGTCGCACCATCCTCAATATGGTGGAAGACAGACACTCTGACCTGGTGGCCCAGAAGCAGACAGGCTGCAGGACACAGTTTCTATAAATAGAGTTACTGAAGCTTCATCAAAAGAAACCCAACAGTTTCATACCTCTAAATGGGAGATAGGAACTACAAGTTCAGCTGGGTTAGAGGACCACCGATTTATAGCTTTTTCCCACTCCACCAGCCTAAAAATTACCTCCTTAATCTATTAATATGAGATCTGTATGGTATTGTTGCAGCATGCATTTGAAATTGACACTCATTGAGGGAAGAAGAGCATCCAGATAGTTAAGCAACAATGCTACTGGACATATCAATTATACAGCGGTATTTTTAAAGCTTTCCTGCCCTCCAGTTCTTTTTTTATTCAGCGGTACTGGGGCACAAACCAAGAGTGACTTGTCATATTTGGCTGCACATTATTGACATAGGAGCATTACATGATAGAATACAGCAGTGCTCAGATAAACACGCATGGAATAATTTTCTCAGGAAGCTACAGAGAATCAAATCATTTGAGACTTTTACATTAAAACAAAGTATTTTGAAACCTACTCTAACTTTAATAGCCGGTCAAAATCAGACTTCTGAAAAGGTGTGCTCACATCCCATGTCAATGCCCTGGAAAGAATCAGATCACTATATTTAAGTCTTATTGACAAACTCAGTTTCAGACATTCATAGTGGTGGTATAATTCTATTTTGAATTACTGCATGACCCAACTATGAATGAGTGATTATCCCAGCGAGGGTGAAGTGGAAGGCTCAGTTTGAAGTTAGTGCTTTGGGTCACTGACCTGTCTTGAGATTTATTCTCAGGCCCATCCCGAAATCGACTAATTTTCTAAGCTTTTTAAACTGAATAAGACTGAGAAAGGTGTGGGGCCTTTGAGTTAGAATGAAAAAGCTTGTGAAGGCTCCACATTAGCACCTCAATTTCTGTCCCTTATGCTTGATGCAGTTCTGATCTATCTTCCTCTCCGCCATTCTTCATGCTCATTAAGACCTTCCTTTCAAAAGTCATGCCCTGGCCCATTCAAATGCACACACATCTCTGCATCATCGTCATACAAATGAAAGGTATCCCACCCAAGGTTCCAAATGGTTTTTTTGGTAATGTACTCAACACAAAAATGAGGGAGAGGACCAAAGTACAACACAATCCAAGAGTTCAGGATAGAAACGAAATTACTAGTTCTCATCCACTGTTTCCCATGTCAAAGTTTATCCTGAAAATACTTGCTGTCTATGACAAGAATCTAGAGGCAATCTATGTCTCTTACAGTTAAAGTGTTCAGATGGATAGTTCAAAGAAGAAGAGAATCAGTGTTTCCCCATCAGTCATCTGATCAGCCCGAGTTATCACAAGTGTAATCTCCTTCTCCTGTTTGGGGAAGGGGACTGGTTGCTTGATATTTATTAAAGATATTTCACATTTATGAAAATGCTGAAGTTAGGATACAGCCACTCTCGCCAGCATCTAAGCTATTTTTAGTCTACTGGCACTCAGTTGAATGTTGGTCAAGACTGAATAGCTCAGGTTGCGCTTCTTAAACAGGAGACTAAGTGCAGATTAGTATGAGAATTTGGGCACCACCCCATGAGTGATACAGACTATGTCCAGCTAATTAACCAGTGGCAGATTGGGGGGAAGACTGTTTGCACTTTCCTTCTCCAGGAGATACTGGATAATGGGAAATGCTGAGAAATTAAAGACTTTTAATATATTCCTCCGTGGCTGAGAGAAACTAAAAGTTTTTGCAAGCTCACTTTTGCCCAAGCAGGGGGATGTGATGTTCTTGACAGGTAACTAAAAAGTTGTTGTCATGAACATTTTGCTAAATACCACACAACAGCCTTTTAAAGAAGGGATTTATGATATCACAGAAGCATGAGGAGACGTTTAGATCAAATGTCTAGCACTTTGGCAACTAGAATGAGTGAATTGTTAAAACTAATTTTCATTTTTGATTAATAGCTGGCTTCATTCTATTGGCTAAAACATCTCTTGTGGACTCACATTTAACACATTCACAGCTGATAGGAGATAAATTAAGCTCCTATCATAAACCTGAGCTTCTTTTCATAGGATGAGGCTGATGAGCCGGATCAGCTTTACACAATCTAAAAACAGGCATGCTTCCCCTTTAAGTGATTAGTAAAGCATTATAATGGCATAATTGAACCACTGTCACAAACATTATATCAAGTAAATTACTAAATGTCTGGCAACAACAGCAGCTGACCACATCCTTTAAATTGTGCATGCCTACAACAGTATCTTTGCCAGGAATTAGGCATATCCAAAAAAACATATAAAACATATTTGTTTTACCTGAAAGAGGAATAATCATAAATTGACCCAGTCCTCAAGGCAAACAAAAATGTAGAACTGTAAACAGCTATAGATTGTCAAATGGTCATTCTAATTATATCTCTAATTATAGAGATTATTGCTCTGTTTCAGTCCAATGCCAAAACTTAAGAATAAGCCCGTCTCTGATAAACAAATAACCCAACAACACAGTACAAACATCCACTAGAGGGACAACATTAGAAAAAAGTGTGAATAGCTAGATGACACCTCACGGGCGCACCACAAATGGGGACCCCTGGTTGGTACTCACCAGGTTGGCCCTGTTCTCATCATCGATGTCAAATAGCTTAACGTAAACGTGTCCGAAAACCCAAAGTAAAAAGAAAGACAGTGAATGGTGCAGTGTACGCAAAACGTATATGTGACAAGGACTAACAACGTTCAACATATAACACACACAATACTGCGCAACAAGATGCAACTATCTCTTTATTTATATTTTCTTGTCGCTTACAGTAAACACGTAATATAAAAGGGGGGTATGAATACTACCTATCGATTCATACTCAACCCGCTCCGACATGTTTCATTGCCTTAGGTATTGTATCAGGCAATTTCTTCAGGGCAAACGAAAATTTAAGGTGCCACTGCCAGCGATACTGTGCTTTAAAAGGCTGTAAATCAAAAAAAATTGAACACATATATATGTATATATGTAGACATCTGCCGGTAGCATTGCGGCGTATTTAACACTACATTGCACCTAGTAATAGACAAAAATGCTCGTTACCTGGGGGGCACCTTTAGCTTTCATACCATTACCAATATGGCTCTGTGAAACTCTTGGACCCACTTCCGACCGGTAAGTGTGGTCTTGCCTCCCTTCTATATTCATCTGACGGAGAGAATGAAGGGAAAAGCCGCCATACGAGCGCACATTAAAATCAGCCTATCTAGTCTTACCGCCTCAGCATTATGTTGTCCTAGAACAGCGTGTTTACCAGTGGAGGGACTTCAAACGGTGTCTTCTCGGCACCGGAGCGCCGAGGCTAAGACGCGCGGTATATTTACCTCGTCTGGCTTCCGCGTTGTGTGGTTCTGATTGGGCCGTGCTGTCACGTGGGTAGCCCGCCCCTGATTGGACTTCCAGGTCATGTGACTATACCAACTCGCGAGGTTCACCGGTGTCTGCACCTCATATTTCATTTATACACTGGCAATGAATTACATTTTTGTTCGGCGGGGCAATGATAAGGACAGATCAAAGCGTGTTCGGCGGGGCATATAAAGGATCAAAACGTACTACCGATCCTAAGGCACATGCACCACGTGATAGGCATCAGAGAAAGTCGGGGGCCATCTTGGAACGGTATAACTTCACATAATGAAGCTATAGCTGTATACAAGGAGGGGCACACATATGCCCGTTAATTATCACCCACCACGCTTTTTTCATAAGCCACTGTTACCTTGAGGAGACCCTCATTAAAATTGGATATAACCATTCTGGTCAGATTTATAATGAGTAACTAGTGTGATAGAACCTCAGCGTCAGGTGAATAGATGATTTCAGTATTTACAATTAAAAAAGTTTCTTAAACTAAACATCATCAGTGAGGACTATCCACAGTAGGTATCTGGTGTAATAGTTTCTGAAGACACCTTGTGGCAAATAGGATAAGGAAGATGAATAGTTACAGTGTGTTATGAATGTCATCGGATTTTAGATTGTTGAGCCAAAGAACAACTATATCATCGTAACTTATTCCATTCCAATAATTCGTTTAGTCCTTGCTGTTCGCTAGATTCCTGGTAAATCCAGCGTGCTTCTTTAGTTGCCAGACGCTTTTCCATGGACTGTGCCTCGCCCACCACTCTTTCCAGCACTACCCATGTGAAGGAGTGCTTGTTGCGATGACAATGCTGCACTAACTTTGTAGTCAGTTTGCCCTGTCGTATCGTGCTTAAATGCTCTTGGATCCGAAGCTTGATTTTGCGTGTCGTAAGGCCGATGTATTCAAGGCCGCACTCACAACTCAATCTGTAGACTACATTCGTAGTATTGCAGTTGCTAAAATTATTTAACGTCCAGATTTTTCCGGATTTTAGCTGAATGGTATTACATTTTCTCGTGATATGGCACACAGCGCAATTTCCACAGGGATAGTGGCCATTAGGTACCGTCGAGGTTTCTGGCAGTTTTTTCTCCATCATCCTGGTGTGAACCAATTTGTCCTTTAAATTGGGGGCCCTTCGAAAAGCAAAACGGGGTGGCGGCATCTTATGGTCTTGCGTGCTAAGGAGCGGCCAGTGTTTTCTGATAGCTTGTCGGATCTTCGTGGCCAGCGGGTCGAAGGTCATGACCACTGGTAGACACTCAGATTTTTCTTTTTTATGTGACTCTAAGAGTGCTGTCCTTGGTGTATTCAATGCCCTTTTATTAGCATGACGGATTATTTTACGTGGGTAGTCCCGGGCTTGTAACCTGCTACTTAGGTCTTTAGCTTGTTCCTTATAGGCCTCAGTCGTTGAACAATTCCTCCTATACCTCATGAATTGACCCACCGGGAGATTGTCCCTGAGTGCTCTAGGGTGGTAAGATTGGTAAGCCAGAAGGGAGTTTCTATCTGTCGGTTTTTGGTGTACACTAGTAGCAAACTTTCCTTCTGAGGCCTCAATGTCCAAGTCTAGGTACACTGCACTTGTCTGATGGTAGTTCCAAGTAAAACGCAGACTCCTGTCTTGCGTGTTTAACCAGTTGAGAAACTGGAGGAGACGATTTTCTTCTCCTGACCAGATGAGGAGCACGTCATCGATATAACGTCTCCACAGACGTAGATGTTCTTTGAAAGGATTATTATCTGAATCGATGACGTGCTCCTCAAACTGCCCCACGTAAATACATGCCACACTCGGTGCCATCGTAGCCCCCATTGACGTCCCCGTCACTTGGAGGAAGAGCTCGTTTTTATATCCAAAGAAATTTCGTGTCAGGGCTAATTCTACACATTGTAGAATAAAACTCTGTGGCGCATCATAAAACCATTCTTGCTTGCTGAGAGCTTTAGCTGTTGCTACCAAGGCCGCTTCTTGAGGGATGCACGAGTATAACGACTCGATGTCTATAGTCACGATATACTCAGTAGCAGGGTTGTAGGTCATGGAGTCCAGAACATTTAAAGTATCCGCGGTGTCTTTGACATAAGAGGCTTGGGTTATTACGGATTCGCGTAGATAGTAGTCTGCGAATTGGGACAAGGGTTCCAGAATTGACTGGATACCCGACACGATAGGCCTGCCAGGGGGTGGCCTGGCAGGCTTATGTATTTTTGGGAGGACATAAAAGGCCGGAGTCCTCGGGTTGGTGTTAATGAGGAACTCCGCCTCTTTTGCACTTATCCATTTCTTTTCTTTTGCATTGGCAACGAGTTTAGTAATGATATCTTTCAATTCTGGTGTTGGGTCTCTAGCAAGAGGTTGATAATTAGTTCTAACATTTAGGAGTCTTCGAACCTCTGCTTCGTAGTCTGATGTGTTTAAAATTACAATAGCGCCGCCCTTGTCCGCGCTCTTGATGGTTATTTTGTCGTTGTTCTGCAAGGATTTAATGGAGTTCCAATTTTCTTTCGTCATATTTCTGAAACCCATAGATTTGTTCTTGTTTTCTATGTCTTTAATTTCTTCCAGTACTTTGGCTTCAAACACTGCGGTTTCTGGGCCGAGCGTTGCAGTTGGGGGGCAGAAAGTAGAGGGTTTTCTTAAGTTGGAATTAAAACCTCTGCTTTCTTCAGTTGGTTGCTTACAAAAGAATTTCTTAAGTTCGATACGGCGCATTGTTTCGTGGAACTCGGTTCGGCATTTGAAGGCATCGTGGTTCGGTGTAGGCACAAAACCTAACCCTTTGTTTAACACATCCTCTTCTTCGGTAGTCAGATGATGGTCAGATAGATTTACCACGATGCTCGTCATAGTGGTTTCTTTCCTCTGCTCCGCGTCATTCGTGGTGAGGAGGTTTGCCATTGTTGTTGTTGTTGAGGTCGATTTCCCCGTCCTCTTCCTCTCCCTTGCTGTTGTTGGAATCCCGGGCCTTTGTTGGATGCTTGGCCCTGTTCTAAAAAATTCCTCAACAGGGTGTTTAAATCGGTATTCACTGGTGCGGGCTGGTTGAATCTCACTCTGCTGGTACTCGGGGCTGGTTCAGGTTCCTCTTCACTAGATGTATTCGCAAAGGACCAGTTAGTGGGAGTTCTTTTCTGCTGTTGGAATCTACTTCCCTTACCACTTCTGCTGCCACCAGAAGATGGTTGTTGTTCTTGGGCTGACTGATAATAGCAGTCGTTGGTATATGGGAAAGCCCACTCGTGAGTGTAGCGTTGGAGGTTACGTTGCAAACCTCTGATTTTCTGTGTCACCATGTATTGTTTGTATTCCTCTAGATCTGTTTTGATCTTCTCTAGATGTTCCTTGGCATCAACAAAGCAACTCTCAATTACCTGAAAGAGGGTCAAGGAAACTGGCTATGTCTGTTCCTGAGATTTCAAATGGTACAGCCAATGATTTTTTTACCTGGTTTGCCTTATTTATCCTGTTTGTTGGTGTGACAGATCAGTCAGCTTGGCAGCATTTACATATTTTTACTCAGCTTGGTCCAGAAAATAAGTGCCGACAGTTTCTGTCGGTTGTGTAGTGTAGTTCCTATATTCCCAATAGGCTCTGCGCATTGGAATAATATAAACAGCAGTGTAGACGTAGGACTGCGGTCGACTAGGTCTCTACTGACTATATTAGACTTAATTAGTTTTGCCAGCTAGCTCAGAGGTCACTAGAAACTTTCTCGAATAAACAAGGGGGAGTTTAACTTCCCTGGATAGACAAGAAGGGATTAGCTTCTGACAACCATATAACATGACAACTTTGCTCCCTCAGAATAAGAGTGCATCTCTAGAGTCGTGTGAAAACAATAGACAGCTATTTCACTCAGTCAACTGTGCATACTTAGTTTCACCAGAGTGCCGAGAAAAGAGAGACGGGCGTTTTCAATAAAAGGTGTTATTTATTGAGCAGTCTTCTTTCTCATGCAAGAGAAATGAATTGCCACAATTGCAATACTTAGCATAAAGTAAAGTGCGTACAGTAAAAGGAGTATTATAAAATAATACTGTAAAAGCATTGATATGGTTTCTTAGCCATATGATACTTTAAAATAGATAAAATATATACATACAAATATACATTGACTAACGTACTCAACTGGTGCTTCTAAATACGCCTACCCTGGTGTACCTGACCTAAGCCTAATACGTGGGAGGGAGTAAGTAAGTAGCAGTTTAAGTTAAGTTGGTTTTGCCAAGGAATCTGAGTCAAGAATTCTCTTTAAGTTTTTAGTCAGCTCCGTACCTGAGTAATAGAAAGCAGGAGGTCTGGTATCTCTCTCTCAGGACTCGATATCCCAGTAACCCGCGAGGGTATCTGGAAATACCGGAGCTGGATATCTCGGCAGGAGAAAAGACAGCATCTCTCTCATTGCGTCAAAGGGGAGGGGCGGCGTCCGTGGGCTCTCGCATCAGCTTGGCTCTCGGGCAAGTAGATAGCTGCTCTGCTCCAAAACCACTGTGTGTTTGCTTAAGGCAACGTTGGTATATTTATACCTGAAAGGTGCCGGGTTTGATGTAAGGTTGGACATCAGACGTCAATAAAGATGTCACTAAGAACTGGCCGTTCTTACAGTGCTCGCAGGAGTTCTAGGACGAAATCAAAACAAAAGCAATGGGGAATTCCCAGGTTGCTGGAGATTTGGTTTGTTTACAGAACTCGTTGTACTTTCTAGGAGCCTGGGGAAGTAGCCTTGCTTAATTTGGACAGCATGGGCTATGACTAAATATGGATATGATTCTTATGCCTTAATAAGGATATTATTTATTACCACATAAGGGCATGAATCTGGAATATTGAATTAGGGTCCCAGATAGAATTACAACAGTTGGAGCCATGAATTGGTCCATAGAGACCCATCTCAACCACCTAACCGAAGAGAGGTGAGGCTCCAAACCATCTCTAGGTACCAGGAACATTGCAGAAAGGGAAGATGATACCAAGGACCAAACTATTACCCCAAAACTACAAAAGAAAATAAGAAATGGTTATAAAGGGCTTGATTCCAAAAGTACGCATGTGTAGGTAAAGTTCCTGATTAGACCTGAGGAATTGAAGAAAAGACAACTGGCCAGACGTATAAACATTAGGAAATCAGTATTCCTAATGTATACAATTCGTTGGTTGTCATTTAGAGATTCCTTGTTGGTTGCACATTAACCTACCTCAAGAAAATTAATGAGGTAGGTAGCAGTTTGCTCCCCATTAAGAATCAAAGCCATCACAGCGATGGTGGCTTGCTGGGGTTAGCAGAAATCTAGCATTTTTTAAATGCAGCCTGTTTTCCTTAAATGAAAACAGGATGTGTTTTTTAAGAGTAGGCAGTGGTCTGTGGGACCACTGCCTGCTCCTAAACAATATTAATATTTACATTCTCAAAGAGGAAGGGGTCTCTTGGGGACACCTTCCCCTCTGTAAATGTTTTACATCCAGTTTTAAACTGGTGGTAAAGTGTTACTGTTTGTGAACCGGAATTCGGTCACAAAACAGTGATACATACCACACCAATTCGGTATTTGGAAGGGACGCCCTAAATACACTCCTTTTAAATACCGAATCGCAAACCCAAAATGCGATTTTTGTACATTTGAAAAAGCATTTTTCTGGTTTCCAACGCCCTGATTCTGCGAATCGGAACATTAGCGACTGGAAAAATACTTTGTACATCTGTCCCAAAATCTTAAAATTGGAGAGGACAGCTAGACCCAATTGAATTAGCGGAGAAACTGACCATGTGAGGGAGAGTAACTCAGGAGAATAGAAACAGTGTTCAACATAACAAACCTAAACCATATCCAATGGAGTTGTAAAGTTTAATCCAAGGGTGACAATACAGTGGTCATGATTCACAAAAGTACATTTACAAGTAGATGTATTCACAAGTAAATCTACTCTTGCATCTAGTTGCAAATCTACAATTTTTTCTAAATTCATCATTCTCATGGCTTAATTCACACATTGGAGTAGACATCTCACTTACCTCCTGAAGTCAGGGAGGGGGCCTCCTACAAATGGATCTACAGGGCCTATTCACAAACTGCATTTTGTAGTATGTGACGTTATAGTACAGTTACTACAACATGGTATTCACAAACCTATGTGCTGAGACCTGTGCCTCTCCTATTTTTTCTACGCTGAGATTTCCGCCAACGTATCCGAGATGTCTATATATGTAGGAATACTATTGAAGTAAAAATAAAGGAGGGACCAGAGGGAATTCTAGAAAATGGGTAATAATGGCATAAAAATGGAAGAGGTTTAAGGAAGTAAAGAAGGGTGTAGGGAGGGACATGCTAATGCAAAAACACAGGGTGTTGCAGTACCTGGTCATTTGTGGTGCTTGAATTACTCCAAGATTGGGCTTGAGTTAATTGTAACTGGTTTGACAATTTTAGGAATGGAGTGAATTTAGAAGTGTTCTTTGTGAATAGCAATTTTTGAGGAAATGGGTTGTTGGTTAAGGAGGATGTAAGCCCTTCTCAAGCAACAGCCACAGTTCTTTTCATGGTGAACAACAAAACTTACTAAATTAACTTGTACTTAACCCTCTAGTATCTTGACACACAAGCAGCCAGGCTTAAGTTAGAGGCAATGTGTAAGTTTTATACAGAACACAAGAAGTAATAAAGTGAAAACACAAAAAAAACGTTCCTCACCAACTAAGACAAATAATGTACATTTTAATGCATTATTTGACACCAAAATTACAAAAATCCAATCAGTTGAACCAGAGATATGCAATTACAAAGATTTAAGGTAAGTTTAGCGCCAAAAAGCACAAAGCGTCCCTTGCAGTTATCTGGTTGTGCGAGACCAGGTGAAAGTCACAGGTTTAGGCTGACCACAATGGAGCATGGGCTGGATACAGGGACCAGGTTATTCCTGCTGAAAAAGTTTCCATCTAAAGTCCATCATGAAGAGTTCTACAAAGAGAAGGAAGAGCATTGGAGATGGTGGTCGCTGTAGTATTAAAGCAAGCCTTGCATCGTAAATAGTCACCGCTGTAGCACAAAGATCCTGTTGGGCCTAGCGGGCAGTCACTGCCGGAGCTTCCCGTCGACCAGTACAGCAGGCTGTCGATGCTGTAGCTCAAAGAGCAGATCTTGCAGTACAAAGTACAGATCTCATTGCCGGTCGTCGCCGGTGGTCTCGTAGCACGCAAAGGTGGGTTCACCAGAGCTTTATGTTGGGAGTCGGTATAGGCAGCCAAATCTTGGCACAAACTTGTCTATTTGAGGATGCAACAAACCCAAAACCTCAAGATTTCTCCTCTTCTTCAAGGGGGAGTTCAACGTATGCCACACCAAGAATCTCGGACCCGGGAGGCACCTCTTGGCGGATCAAGAACTCACTCCAGTAGAGTTCATTAGTGCGCAGGCAGGTCCAGTTGTCGATCTAGTCAGGTCCAGTCAGGTACAGTGCAGAATGTCAGCTGGGCAGCTGCAGGTAGACCTCTGGAGCTTGTTGTGTCCTGTAGGTTAGAATGGTGCAGATTTAGTCTTCCTCCTTAGACAGCAGGGAAGGAATCAAGCAGCAGGGTATTCTTCTGGCAGAAGGGCAATTCTTCTTCTGTAGTATCCACAGATCCTTGAGTGTACTGAAGTAAGTCTAAGAATCTGCTTTTTATACCTTTTGCCCAGTTTGAAGTGGAAGAAACTTCTTTAATCTTCCCCCTACAGAAGTGTCTGGAATGTCCTTCCTTCCTGCCCTGTTCCCAGTATGTCTGCAGGCAAATTAGTCTATTGTGAAGTCCTTTGTGTGAGAGCTGAGGCTGTGTCTCTAAAGTGCAATTGTGACAGGTGAGAGCTCCGTCCCCTTCATCAAGCTAGGAGGGCCCATCCTGCCAGCATCCAAACACTGTATTGTGTGGATGTCTGGGAGGAATACACAAAGGCCAACTGCCAATTACACCTAGTCATGTGACCCAGGATATAGGCTGCAGGCTCCAAATGGTTAGAAAAAGAAAGATACCAACTTTTTAAAAGTGGCATTTTCGGAATTGTGACATAAAATCTGACTTCACCATTAAAGAGGGGTTTAAATTACATTTCCTCATATACCAAACATAATCTTCCAAACAGAAGTAATTGTGTATTAAATGTAATATTGAAACCCAATGCTATCCTATGGGAGAAGTAGTCCTTGCCACAGTGAAAAACAGATTAGGCTGTTTAGAGTCTACCCTAGGGATGACATATATATTAAAAAGGAACGTTCAGGCCTGGCAAAAGGTTTATGTGTCAGGTCAAAATGGCAGTTTAAAACTGCACACATAGACTGCAATAGCAGGCCCGAAACTTGGTTGAAAAGGCTTCTTAAATAGGTGGCACAATACATGTGACAGGCCCACTAGTAGCATTTTATTTTTTCAGGCCCTAGGTACAGACACAATCCCTTTACTAAGGATTTAGCTCTAAATTAGATGTGCCAATTAGGTGTAAGCCAATTTTACCATGTTTTGAGGAGAAGGGATAACCTATTTAACACTGGTTACCAGTGGTAAAGTGAACCAAACTCCTAAAAGCCAATAAAATGAGTTCAGAAAACAGGAGGAGTGAAGGCAAAATGCTTGAGGGTGAGAATGTAGAGAGGGCAAGGTCCAACACAATAATTTTACTATTTTGTGGGAGCATATTTCTAACAGCATTTCCCTTCCTATACCTCTCTTTAAATTTTCCTTAGCCCCCATTTTCTACTAAGCCTCATTATGAGTATCACATGATTTTGTGCAATAATTATTGCACATGATAAAATCCAACACTTAGGTGTTTGAACTTTGTCATGTACGAAAGTTACTGCCCATTCAAGTTCTGCCCGCAAAATGTGGGAATAACATGAGGGTTTGGTGCTTACTTGTTTTTTTCAGATATGTTTCCTCCAGTGAATTTCAGTAAATATTCATCTGGGAATCAGATTTTATCACACCCAGTATTTTCCGGGTCTGATCAGATCCCCACAGCTCATAATTCTGTTATGTGTAGTAACAGAAGTTGCAGCATATACCAGAATTATACATGCCAGTCGCAATGAGGCTCTGAGTAGTAAACTTAAATGTACAGCGAGCTCTGCATATTAAATATAGGAGAGATAGAGGTTGAAAACTCCACCCATAGGTTTATGATTTGCATTACTGCTCTACGTTCTCGAAAATCCAGTTTGTGAATCAGGCCGGGTATTTTCATGGAACAATCCAAGGTCATGAAGAAGATGCAGAACACAGTGTTTCCACACAGTAGTATCACACAGAGGCTGCAGGAGAACAAGGGGAGTGTCTCAGTTTGCTTTTATAACCAAATAGCAAACCATGGCCCCAGGCATGCATACGAGTAGGTTGCAGAGTACTATATTTCTGATGAGGTTATGGTATGCTCATGTGCACAAATTAGTGAAACTATTTGTCAAGAGACATCTTAAAACCTGACCACTCCCCTTGGAAACAGCACAGTGCTGGAACTCCTTGCCCAACAGGGCTACCAGGACACAAAAGGCCGGGGTGAACAACCTTACCTCATATAAGATCCACCAAAAGCAGATAGCCCAGGGCCTCAGTGCTCCTTCTTCCGCACGGTATCTCTATCCAGAAGGAGGTACATTGTTCCATTAAAGTTATGGGTGATCCTTAAAGACGGTGAGATAAAGAAGTTCAGGATTTGCTGCTGCCACAAATAAATCCTACAAAAGAATTAAAGGGATATCAAGTACTGGTTTCTGAAATGCTCATATGAAGCTCATTCTAGAAATGACATGCACAAAAGTCAAAATTAACTTGTGGAAAGGAAATTTCTTGATCCTACGTCACAGAATAATGATCAATTGATATTTGAACTTGTAAAGTATCTTACAATTGTGGACAGTCAACTGGTAATACAGATTTTATGATGGCTGAATTTAGGGATGGGGTTTGGAAATGCATTCTAAAGGGTGACTTATCATCTAATATGTGTTGAACATAAACTTACAAGATTTTATGTATTCCCAAATAGTTCATAGACTGTTTCTCACCATTGAAAACAAGGAACTTTCCTCCACCTATAAGCTTGAGTAATCATGTTTCCAGGGAAGCAAATGATAGGGTGTACAGTTGTATTAAAGGGATGCGTATGAAAAGGCGTTTCTCCATTAGGAAAACTGTATTTCCTGTAAAAACAAAATAGGAGGGGATTAGTGCTTTCACACATTTGCACTAGGACTACTCCAAGGGACTATATTTCACGTGGACAATTGACTGACATGTGCATGGTGTGCAGGAAACTCGACTATAAATCTAGGACCTGTATAGATTTTCGTGCACACTTATCGTTCAACCTGTTATACCGCAAAGACCTGTAAAACTAAGGCAATTGCTGGTGTAAGCTTGCTATTCATAGATGTAAGTCTACGACTTGTTGATGTATGTATTTTTTGAGATTCATGCTTCAGACATGCAGAATACATATAGTTTTCTTAAAATCATTTCCCATAGGACCTTATTCTACAGAAGCCCAAGTGCTCTTTTAAGCTGTCTAACAGTCATAGCCAAGAGAGAAGTGATGTGGAAGTGTCTTATATCGCAGGCAAACGTTTGTGTCCAATCAATATGAGACATCCCAATTGATAACCCAAAAGCCTCACATCAAGAGAAATAGAATATTTAGGAAAGAAAATTGAGCATTGATATAAGGAAAGATTGTAAACAAACTGGGAAACTGAACTCTGTCTCTCTCATCCCAATCAACCAACATCTCTCCTCACATCAGGACTGGAACCTCCTACTCGACTCCTCCCAATCCAGATTCCACAGCTTCCACAGCACAGAGACAGCCCTAATTGCAGCTGCCAACGACATCCAAGCCCTATTCGACCGAGGAGAGACGACAGCTCTTAACCTTCTACACCTCTCAGCAGCCTTCGATGCGGTCTCCCACCACACATGCATCAAAAGGCTGCATAACATAGGCATCCAATGAGCTGCTCTCAGAAGGATTGTTTTTTCCATACCAGGACAAAGCAAAAAGTCTGCCTTCACCTCCGAACCCATAGAAATGACCTGTGGAGTCCCCCAAGGATGCTCACTCAGTCCCAACCTCCTCAACATTTATATGACACCCCTGGCAAGCATCGCCAAAATCCACGGACTCAACATCATATCCTACGCAGATGACACACAACTCATCCTCTCCTTCTCTGAAGACACTACCAACACCACAACCAACTTCCACAATTGAAATATAGATGTTGCCAACTGAATGAAGGATAACTGCCTGAAGCTCAACACGGACAAGACAGAGGTACTGATTTTCGGAAACAAAAGCTCCCCATGTGAAGCATCCTTGTGGCCCTCAAAACTCAGACCTACTCCTACCCCATTGACCATGCTAGGAGCCTAGGCATCATTTTGGACAACAAGCTTACCATTATGACTCAGATCAAGTTTGTCTCCTCCTCCTGCTTTTTTTATCCTCTGAATGCTTAGTAAGAAATATAAATAGCTACCCCAAAGCTCAAGATGCACCAGTACCCAGTCCCTGATATCCAGCAAACTGGACTACGGCAATGCTGTCTGCACAGAGAACACAGCTCACCTCCTCCAACTACAGACCATACAGAAAGCGAAAGCCAGACTCATCCTGGATCTTCATTGGCAAACCCACATAACCCCCGACACCAGTGGATGCCAGTTCAAGATCCTGGCCCATGCATACAAGGCCCTGCACAACTGCAGACCCGCCTACTTGAACCATGACCTGAACTTTCATCAACCCACCATACGCCTGCGCTCCGTGTCCCTTTCTCTATCGCTCACTCGCCACATCCGACATAGCATATGTGTAGGATGCACCTTCTCCTACCTAGCAGTGGAGACATGAAACAAGCTACACTTTCATCTACGGACGTCCCATCTGTTCCAGAGTTCCAAAAGTCCCTGAAGACCTGGCTATTCTATTATTCATCTCAACCCTGCCAGCACCTGAATACCTTCAAAGTACCAAGTAGTGCTCTACAAATCTACTAATTGGTTGATTGAAGAAAAAAGAGCCCTGTTAGAATTAGGGGTCTCTAGTTGGCAGATGTAGGTAACTTTGTCCAAATAGGGACCCTTGCTTCTAGTCAGGGTAAGGGGCTAGACTTCTAAAATAAACCCTGCTCACCCCTAATGGTAGCTTGGCACAAGCAGACAGGCATATCTCATAGGCAGTGTGTAAAGCATTTGTGAACACATACAGTAATACAGTTGAAACACTACAAATGGACACCACACCAGTTTAGAAAAATAAGTAATCTTTACTAGACTTAACACAAGACCAAACAACAAAAATCCACAATACTGTAATCCAAAATAAGACTTTAAAATGGTAGAAAATAGCTTAGTTCAATGTAGATGGCAAAAACAACACTTTACTCTCAAAGTACCTGGGATGCGCCACGCAATACAAAAAAAGGGTCACAGAGAAATTGATGCGCCATTCCTTACACTCAGGAGAGTGGATGCGTTGGTTCCTTACTGCTGCGCAGGTGAGTTGAGGCTCGCTTCCTTACTGTGTGGGGAGTTGATGCATCATTTCTTACTGCAGCCCGGTGACAATGCGACAAGATGGCACCTCGATGTGATGCGACGATCCAGTGCAATGCGACAAATTGGCGTCTTTGTTGCGATGCGACAACATGGGATGCGATGCGCGCATGGCCAAGGGTCATGTGGCAAACTCTGTAACTTCTGAGCCACGACAGGCCCTGCAACACACTTCTCCAGTGCTGCAACGGCCACCTTTACAGCGGCGACATGCTTCTCCAGTGAGGCAACATGCTCCGTGATGATGCAACGGCAAACAGCTGCGGCGGCGGCAAGCTTCTTCGGCGATGCGAGAGCAACTGCTGTGGCAGTGACACACTTCTCCTCTTTGTGTCGCACTTCCAGCTCCCAGCGACACACAGTCTTCTCAGAGGGCTCAAACAGCAGTAGGCACCTCTCTGCAGGTAGAATTCCCAGCAAGGGAAATCAGGGGAGCTGGTGGTGAAGCCTTGTATCCCTGAGACTTCAGGCAGGAGGCAAGCACACTTCAAGCCCTTGGAGATTCTTCTTCAAGATTATGAAAAGTTCACAAAAGTCCTTTTGCCCATTCCTTGGCAATAAAGTAACCACTGCAGGCGAACCCCAGAAATAGCAAAACAGCACAGGTGCAGTCTCCTCCTTCAGCTTCTTTGGTTTGTCTCCTTGACAAAGGTTTGTCTTGATTCCCAGATGTGATCTAAAGTTCTGGAGTCTGGGCCCCAATATTTATACCAGTAAATCCTTTGTCCTCTGAAGGCAGAGGGTGCCTGTGCCTAGCCAAAAGCAGTTCTGTGCAGCCTCCTGGCAGGAGGTGGAGACAGCATTGTTGAAAGCAGACCTCTCCCAGTTAGCTGAAAGGAAATCTCCTCCCCCTACTCTCTATTTTATGAGGGTTCAGGTCAGTGAAAGGAAATCTCTGCCCCCACTCTCTATTCAATGCAGGCCCTATTCAGCCCAGCCCTGGCCCGTCAGACTGCTGGAGCCAAGGCCCTCTCCAGCCACCTGTCACTCAATAACCAGACATGGAACACACAAACCTAGAAGAGGCATGCTGGATAGTTAGGCAAGAAAATACCTACTTTCTAAAAGTGGTATTTTCAAACACAGAATGTGAAAATCACCCTCACTAAAAGATGTATTTTAACATTCTGAGTTCAGGAGTACTAAACTCAAATTTTTATCTTGTTCCCTGAGTCAGTTAGGATTATAAGATGTTATAATCCACCTGCCCATTCTGGCCTATGGGTACAGGTAGCCTTGCAATAGTGAAAAACAAAATTGGCTGTAATTCACTATCAGGACATGCCACACACATCTGGGCATGTCCTACCTTTTACATACAATGCACCCTGCCCATGGGGGTACCTTGGGCCTACCTTATGGGTCACTAACATGTAGAAAAGGGAAGGTGTAGGGGCTGACAAGAGTGTGCACTTGCCAAGTCGACATGCCAACCCCAGGCTACACACAGACTCTGCAATGGCAGGCCTGAGACACATTTTACAGGCTGCTTCTGTGGGTGGCACACCAGTGCTGCAAGCCTACAAATGCAAAAACAACAGTTGATGGACAGAATGCAGAACAATGTCATACATTCACCCCAGTACAGAGATCTGGGCCTAAATCCATCGTTTTTTTGCTCACCACACTACCCCAATTCAGACATGGCCATATGCAAATCAGCCTTGACCCTGTGCCTCATGGGAACAGTCCAGCCCGAACTGCCAAGCCATGTCGTCCTTGGACCGGACTCAAGCATCCTAGGACCGGTCTCTGGCTATCAGCCGTCTTCAGCCAGGATAGCTTGACTCCAGTGGTGTGGAGAGCATGGGACTCACGTCTGAGCATACCAATCCCACTCGGGGTGACAAATGCAAAACAACAGTTGATGGACAGAATGCAGAACAATGTCATACATTCACCCCAGTACAGAGATCTGGGCCTAAATCCATCATTTTTTTGCTCACCACACCACCCCAATTCAGACATGGCCGTATGCAAATCAGCCTTGACCCTGTGCCTCATGGGAACAGTCCAGCCCGAATTGCCAAGCCATGTCTTCCTTGGACCGGACTCAAGCATCCTAGGACCGGTTTCTGGCTATCAGCCGTCTTCAGCCAGGATAGCTTGACTCCAGTAGTGTGGAGAGCATGGGACTCACGTCTGAGCATACCCATCCCACTCGGGGTGACAAATGCAAAACAACAGTTGATGGACAGAATGCAGAACAATGTCATACATTCACCCCAGTACAGAGATCTGGGCCTAAATCCATAGTTTTTTTGCTCACCACACCACCCCAATTCAGACATGGCCATATGCAAATCAGCCTTGACCCTGTGCCTCATGGGAATAGTCCAGCTCGAACTGCCAAGCCATGTCGTCCTTGGACCGGACTCAAGCATCCTAGGACCGGTTTCTGGCTATCAGCCGTCTTCAGCCAGGATAGCTTGACTCCAGTGGTGTGGAGAGCACGGGACTCACGTCTGAGCATACCCATCCCACTCGGGGTGACAAATGCAAAAACAACCTCACTAAAAGATGTATTTTAACATTCTGAGTTCAGGCATACTAAACTCAAATTTCTATCTTGTTCCCTGTGTCAGTTAGGATTATGAGATGTTATATTCCACCTGCCCATTATGGCCTATGGAAACAGGTAGCCTTGCAATAGTGAAAAACAAAATTGGCTGTAATTCACTATCAGGACATGCCACACACATCTGGGCATGTCCTACCTTTTACATACAATGCACCCTGCCCATGGGGGTACCTTGGGCCTACCTTATGGGTGACTAACATGTAGAAAAGGGAAGGTTTAGGGGCTGACAAGTGTGTGCTCTTGCCAAGTCGACATGGCAACCCCAGGCTGCACACAGACTCTGCAATGGCAGGCCTGAGACACATTTTACAGGCTGCTTCTGTGGGTGGCACACCAGTGTTGCAAGCCTACAAGCAGCATTTGATTTACAGGCCCTTGGCACACATGGTGCACTGTACTAGGGTCTGACGAGTAAATCAAATAAGCCAATCAGGGAGTCACTAATCCAATACTACATGTTGCAATAGGGAGCACTTGCACTTTGGCACTGAATAGTAGTGGCAAAGTGCCCAAAGTATCTAGATCAGCAAAAGCATAGCAAAAACACAGGATGCAGCAGCACAAAATGGAAGGGAGACCCACGCAAGTGGTGCCAGGTCTAACAAGCCCAGTTTGTTAAGGTTTACATTTGAGGTATTATCTTTCTGGAAATACTGATATTGATCCCTGCCTGCTATCTACCATAAAGTATATCAGAGAGGCAATAGTATAATCTAGTTTATGCTCCAATTCTACATGTGTGACTATTGCATGCAGCAGTGTAGAATTATGTATACTTTCAAGGGTACAAAAATGTTCCAAATGCTCTTTTGCGTGTTTTGTAATATTTGTGAATTAGTGAATGCAGCAAAGAGATTTTGCCTATTTTATAATACTTGTGAATTAGTAAACATAACAAAGAGATGTTGCTCCAGTCCATATAATGCGTAAGTGTGTGTTTTTCACTTGTAAAAAATGGATTAAAGTGACCCTGAAACTTACAGCCCTTAAAACTACCCCTCCCCCCGCTGTGAGTCCTAAAACACTGTCCCCCTTCCAAAAACTACCCCAATCCTTCCACCCTGAGCCCTAAAACCGAACCCACTCCTAAAAACGACCCCCCCAAAACCACCCCACGTACCTGTTTAAGTCTGGAGCTTCCTCTTCTTATGCTTCCTCTTCTTCTCCACGTCCATCTGAACACTAGACCGCCATCTGCCTCAACCACGCATATGCGTGGTTCAGTCAAGCGCGATTATGCTTGCAGGGTAACAACATGCGTGGCTCAGCCCACTTTGTAAAGGCCGTTTCCCCTAGCAATAAACCTGACCCAACTAGAATACTACCCAGGCATTCAAAAGAAACATACAAGGGACTAATTTTACAATAGGAACTAATGCAAGCAAAGAAAATAGTTCCCATCCCTTGGCTTGGTCTTAAAACAGCAATAAATAAGGAACAGTGGACCCCTCATGCCCCAGAGACTGGTGCCACTGCACTATTAAAAGTGACTACCCAAAAATTGTCACCTTGGTCACCTGTGGGAGCTCACAGAGGTCACGCTGTGGGGTGGTGAGGCGGGGCGGAGAAGGGGCTTGGTAAGGGGGTAGTGGGGTCCAACATACGATGGCAAAGATGAACGTAAATAAATATCAGCCGCCCCCGCCCTGCCTCACCGCCCCACAGCGTTACTCTCTGCGAGCTGCCACTTTCGGTCACTAATGGCTGCACTCAACCACTTACAGTCCTCGGGTGTTTAGATTTCTCTTTGAAATCTATGCTTCTCTTCAAACTCTCAGATGGCAATGTTGCAAATTGTGTTTTCATAATAAACACAGCCTGTAAATTGTTTCTGGTTCCTATGGTACAATTTTGTGTTGGTAGCTTTTCGAGGAGTAAACGTGTGAATTTTTCAAGCAGTGGAAATAATTAGCAGTGGAAATAATTTTGTTGTATTTTAAATGAAGACTGGTCGCTTCAGTCTATGCCATGGACAGGTGTTTCACATTTTAATGTTTATGATTTCGAAGTGAACATGTCAGTATGATCTAAGATGTTTCTTAGATTCCCACCTTCATATCGCTAATGCCATTTTGGAAACAATGCAGGTCAAGGGTGTGGATGTTATTAAAATTATGTCATTTTTGGACAAGATAGAGATCGATTTTAGCCTCATGTGAAGTAGGACGCTACACTTCCACAGCATCTGAAGAATTAACACTCCTGAGTTTGTCAGTCCCCCAATTATCCCTAGGAACATGTCTCCTAATTTTGCTTGCACTGGGAGAAGGCGCTCGGGTGTTGGTCATAGTAATGAATTGAGCAGCACAATAAATGTCATGAGGCTGATGTAACAAGACAAGTTTATTACTACTAAATGTTTTCTACTATAAACGTTAGCTCATTATTTATATGCCAGATCACTTGCCCATATAAATAGCTCTCGCCACTTCTACAACACTGCATTTTGCTCAATGAGCTGTTGTTAGAAATTGGGTTTCTGGTTGACTGGGGTGTGAGCCCTGGTCAAGCAGCAACGACAGTCCTGGTCAGGGTAAGACACAAGCAAACCCCAAATTAACCTTTTCTCAGCCGCCTGGTAGCTTGGCAAAGAGCAGTCAGGCTTAACTTAGAGGCAATGTGTAAAGGATTTGCACAACACTTTAAACAGTAAAATAGTGAAACACCACACAAAAATTCCCTCAACATGTTAGAAAGATGAAGCAAACTTTAATAAATAAAACAAGACCAAAACAACAAAAGTCCAATTAATAGAACCAGACTCATGAATTGTGAAACAATAAACTGTAAAATAGCACCTAAAAGCATAAAGCACCAACCAGCGATATCGGGTCAAATTCAAAAGCTCAAGCCGATCGCGATGGAGCACAAGTCGGATACAGTCAAGGATTAATTCCGCTGAAGATTTACCAGAAAAAGGAATTGAATTTGAATTTGAATTTAAAACATTTGTAGAGCGCAACATACACCCTGCGGTTTCTTGGCGCTGTGTAGACAAGGTTAAGCAAAGCGGAGCCGTGGATGGCTGGCCCAAGAGAAAATCATGAGGCACAATTTACTGGGGAAAGGCTTGTTTAAACAAAAAAGTTTTAAGGTCTTTGCGGAAAGAGGAATAATGGGAGGCAAATCGTAAGTGGTCGGGGAGGGAGTTCCAGAAGGTAGGAGCCAGAGTTGAAAAATTGGCTCCTCCCCACTTTTTTCGTTTGTAGCGGGGAATTTGGAGGAGAGATTTGGACGATGATCGAAGCTCTCTGGCAGGAGCATATTCATTGATCAGAGAGGAAATGAAAGCGGGAGCATAACCTTGGCGAGCCTGAAAAATCATACAACCAGTTTTAGAAAGGGAACGTTCCTTGACAGGGAGCCAATAAAGCTCCTTAAGGAGGGGTGTAGAGTGATGGAAGCGCGAAAGACCAAACACCAATCGTGCCGCTTGGTTCTGAACCATCTGGAGCTTCCGCAGGCTGTACGCAGGGATGCCGTTGTACAGGGCGTTGGCGTAATCCAGCCGCGAAATCACTAGAGCGGACATGATCAGTTTGAGTGCCAGAGGGGAAAAGAAACGAGAAACAGTGCGAATAGTGCGGAGAGTGAGGAAACAAGAGGAGACAACAGAACTGATTTGTGAGTGTAAAGTGAGTTGGTTATTCACTTTAACGCCCAGGGTTTTGACTGTGGAGGAGGGAGTGGGGGAAGGACCAAAAGAAGGGGGCCAAAACAGAGAGTTCCAGGGACTGGAAGAACCACCTGTGAGAACCAACTCGGTTTTGTCCGGGTTCAATTTGAGATGGTTGTGGTTCATCCAGTCCCTGATGAAAATCATAATAGACTGGAAATTAGAAGTAGAGTGGGGAGAAGAGGAGAGACTGAAAATGAGCTGGAGGTCATCCGCATAATTATATACGGTGACCTCCAGCTCCTGGAGCGCAAAGATTAAAGGAAAGATGTATAGGTTAAAGAGTAAAGGAGAAAGTGAGGAACCCTGGGGAACACTGCAAGTGACGTGGAGTGGAGTAGTCGTGAAATCCCCCAACCGAACCGCCTGGGTGCGGTCCCTCAGGAAGGACGATAGCCAGACCAGGGCTGAGCCCTCGATTCCCGCCGCTCTGACACGTGAAAGCAAGATGGTATGGTCCACCGTGTCAAAAGCGGCGGAGAGATCGAGGAGCACCAGCGCCTGATGTTTATTTTGGTCCATGCCATCCCTGAGGTTGTCCAGGACCGACACCACGACGGATTCGGTAGAGTGCCTAGGGCGGAATCCGGCCTGACGAGACGCCAAGCCTCCATTCACCTCTACATGGGCGCTGAGTACTGAGGTGACATGGCGCTCAAGCACCTTCCCCAAATAGGGCAGTAGGGAAATGGGGCGATAGTTGGCAAGGGTGGACGGGTCCGCGCCGGACTTCTTCAGAATGGGCACAATTGTGGCTGATTTGAGTGCGGGGATCACGACTCCCTGAGCAAGAGAGCTATTGAGAATTGTGATTGGGGGCTGGGGGCAGGCAGAAAAAATCTGTTGTAAAATTCGTGCCGGACAGATGTCTGCCGGAGAGCCAGATTTGACTTTAGGCAGCATCTCTAAAAATACATCTTTGGTGAGGGGAGGAATTGAGGTGAGACGGGACTGAACAGTAGGGGGAAGAGAGTCAACGAACATAGAAGAGGGAGGGGGGATATTTGCCTTAATAATTGCGATCTTATCCAGAAAATATGAATTTAATTGGTCACACAGGGCCTGAGTGGGCGGGGATTGGGGTGAAGCCCTGTCCGAGTAGGCTAGATCGTTGACTATAGTGAAAATCTCCCTGGGTTTATTTTCAGCTGACTGGATTTTTGTGGAGAAATACATGGTTTTGGTGGCTAAAATGGCTTTTTTGTACTCTGTTAGTAATGAAGAATATTGGTTTTTCAATAGAGGACAGTAATTTCTTCTCCACAGCCTCTCAGCTTGCCGTACGGCCAATTTCTGTTCCTTTAGGTCGTCACTGAACCACCTATTGGAGTCCTTGAGACGTCGAATAGAGATGCGGCGTAATGGGGCGACCGAGTTGCAGCTTCCAGCAAGCCAGGTGTTAATAGCGGTGGCTTGTAGATTGGAAGATAGACCTGAGAGATTAGGAGAGGAATTCAGAAGCAGGGAGGTCAGTGTAGGAAAATCAACCCGATTCCAATTCCGCGCCAAGGTGTTTTTGGCGTGCGGAGCCTTAGTGGCGGGGTTGAGAAGGAGAGAAAAGGAAATGAGGGCATGGTCAGACCAAGGGCAGGGAGATACAGTCACGGGGGAGACAGAGAGGTTAAGGGACCAAACCTGGTCTAATGTATGACCATGAGAATGCGTGGGGACAAAAATGTGAGGGACAAAGTTCAAGGACTGGAGGGATTCAGTGAATTGTTTAGAAGGGGTACACTCTGAAGGGTCCGAAGGCCAGTAATTAAAGTCGCCTAACGGATCACTGAAATATTATCGACGGTCACATTATCGACTTACTAAAATATCGTAGCAAATTTATCGACTACTAAAATATCGACTTTCTATACTTATTACACAAACTACTAAAATATCGACTACAAAATATCGAGTATTAACAATCTCGAATACATAAATATCGCCTTAGTAAATATCGACTACAAATATATCGTTGTTCATGAAATTACCACAAACACTACAAAAATATCGACTACTAAAATATAGACTACAAAAATATCGTAAAAAAAAAAATATCGAGTTGCTTTCTCTACATTTCATGTCTAAAATACCATATTAATCGTCTATAAAAGTCATTGCTCTATAGAAAAAACATTTTACATATAATACCTGTTACTTTTATCACCTTCCTATTTAACTACATTTCCTATACATTCTATAAAATGCGTTCTATCTTTTGGAAAATATTCTGCACATTTAACTAACATTTTCATTATTTTTAACCACTTACATATCTATTTTATTTAACAACTAACTGGCTTTAATGCAGAAATCACCACATACCACCATTCTCACATCGACAAACATACCAATTAACCCAAAAAAATTCAAACTAGCCTATACAATCCTTCCTTTCGCCCTGCAACCAATTAAATGAAAGCACACAAAATACACATACTATAAAAGGGATACATACATTCTACCATTTGGTGCTGCTAACTCTTAGAAAGAAGATGCCAAAACTCTGAAGATTTCTTCCTGACCAAACATCTTTAAAGATCCAGCTCACTAGCTAATTATTCAAGTAAGTAACAGTGCATTATGTAGAAATCTTAATTAGTAGTGTGATAATGTACTTATATCGCCTAACTCTTGCACTTATTTACTTTTTATCTCCTTCTACATTTCTGATAGAAAGTACTACAAATAAATACATAATACATGTTCCTATTTCTTCACCTGGAAAATCAGATAGTAAGTATACATTAATGTTGTGTTATACACCAACTGCTTTTTTTAAACACTATTTCACCAGATTCATTCTCTATTTTAAACATTTTATTCACAGATAATCAGAGAATTTCCTATCTCTATACTACAAATGTATAAAAGTAGACTCATTAAACATGTAAGTATATATGTTTTTGTTAGTAAACCCCCAATATAATAAATCATATTTTCTAAACAACATATCTTGCATATTACATCTTCCCTACAGATCCAATTATAACATCCAACATCAACTATACCAAAAGACAAAACGACCCTTGTAAAAAATGTAAGTATAATTGTAATTGGCCTAAAACCTCAGAAATCAAACAAAATATATGTTCTTAACACCATGTTATGTTTTTTATATTTTCTCAATAGATATTCTGAATACATCATACATCTATTCTACCTACAGCAAACAAAACTACTTTTTTTCAAGTGAGTATACTTTTAAATATTTGCCATTTACCAACAGTTCCAAAAATTGTTAATAATATTGTACAATTATTTATTCTATCTTCTCTACAGATCAGAACTTTATAACCTTGATCTACTGCACCCAATTCTACAATTCAACTATTTTATCAAGTAAGTATATGTAACGTTCACATCAAATGTAGTAGTAAACTAAAATAAAAACTGCTTTTTCCTAGAAAAATCGTTTGTTATGTGTAAACATTAACTTAGCATTTCTATATTCTCATACCAACAGTAAATCAAGAAATACATACAAGAAAACCCTTCAAAATACAGTTCTGGATTTCTGATTACTACTGTTAGTAACTGTAAGTATAAATACATAATTAATTATGTTAGCACCACAAAGTGAAAGATATTTTTTATAATTTTGTTTCTTTCTACTCTTTCCTAGAACAAGTTAAGCTAAATGACAGAAGGTGCAGAATTTGTGATGTCACAGAAAAATAAATTACTGTTATGTTATATGGGTTATGTTTATAATCAGGTAAGACAAAGTGGTAGAAAAGTTTTCTGGAAATGTACAAAATATTACTCTAACAAATGTTATGGAAGGGCTACAACTGAGGAAACTAGTGTGTTATTTACCAGGGAACACAATCATCCCCCCAATGTCACAGAAATTGAAATAAGAGATGCTTTAGAAAGTATAAAAACTGCTAGCACACAAAGTGATAAACCAACAACACAAATCCTTAAGGAAGAACTGTTAAAAGTCCCAGCCCATGCTTCCGGTCAACTACCCTCTATTGAATCCCTAAAACGCACAATTGCATACACTAAAAGACGCACTTGCACAACCCCACCCAACCCTACTACTTTTGAGGAAATTAATATTTCACCAGAAATGTCCATCACACACAATAAAGACAAATTTATCCTTTTTGACAATGAAAGCAGTACAAACAGAATCATAATGTTTGCAACTGCAAGTAATTTACGAAAAATCCAACAGTGTCCCCAATGGATGATGGATGGAACATTTAAACCATGCCCAAAACCTTTTTATCAACTATATTCCATCCACGGTTTATACCAT
Source organism: Lissotriton helveticus (assembly GCF_964261635.1). Taxonomy (NCBI): domain Eukaryota; kingdom Metazoa; phylum Chordata; class Amphibia; order Caudata; family Salamandridae; genus Lissotriton; species Lissotriton helveticus. The sequence continues at coordinate 1,538,063,888 of NC_136067.1, forward strand.
AACTATAACATCCCTTTCATTTACTGTTTGCTACCAAACAAACAGCAAAACACTTATGCAGAAATATTAAATGTTCTCAAAAATGAAATCAATAATTATTTTCCAGAAAAAATAATTATTGATTTCGAATTAGCTATGATTAATAGCATTTTGAGAACATTTCCCCACACAGCAATCCAGGGTTGCTACTATCATTTCAACCAGAGCATATGGAGACATCTCCAGAAATCCACTTTAAGTATTCTATACTCAACAGATAGCACATTTGCCTATCAAATAAAAAAATTGATTGCACTGGCCTACGTTCCTGTTACCGATGTAGCAGAACACTACAATTTATTAATTGACAGCACATATTACAAGAGGAATGAAGATAAACTAACCCCATTACTGGACTATTTCGAAGATACTTGGGTGGGAAGGTTGCACAGATCTGGACATCGACGCCAACCCAAATTCCATATCCCTTGGTGGAATGTCTATCTTAGCACTTTAAACCAAGAGGCTAAAACAAACAACAGTGTAGAAGGGTGGCATAATGCTTTCCAAGCTACCACAAGCAGAGCCAGACCCACATTCCATAACCTAGTAGAAGCTTTGAAAAAAGAACAAAGCTATCAAGAGCTAAGAATGGAACAATCTGTGACCCAAATTGGTCCAAAACTAACGAAACAAACTAAACAAATGTTCCGACTACTGCAAAATCAAGTCACACTATATCCGACAACTAGAGGATTAGAATACCTGTCAATAATTGCAAAAAGCCTACTATAAAAATGTCTACAATAGATACTAATCTCTTATTACAATAATTATACATATAACAATAGAAAAATGTCTGTTAAAATTATAAATAATACATATTTGTTTAAGAAACGGATCAAAAGTTCGGACCATATTTGTGAACAAATATGCAATATTTATAATTACATCACACATACACATTACATTAAGTTCAACATTTCCCACCCAACAAAAAAATTACTTAAAATACTTACAATTTCTGTTGATGAAAAAAACGTAATGAAGCAAAATACAGTCCATTGCAATGTATAATAATTCCAGTATAAGAAACCATCAAAAACCCGAAAATAATGTTAAAATGAAATAAACGCATGAAATTCCGAAAACAGTAGTGTGGACACTTTAGCATTTAAAGTGATATACACACAACTTCTAAAAAAAACGGTCACACATATCAATGTATCAATTCAATACGAAACCCTCCAAAAACACGAAAAACAGTTATAAAATATAAAAAACCGCTCCTGGCAAACACGAAATATAGGAGATACACGTCAAAATATAACTAGAAAAGTCATACATTAGTATCTCATCAAAAAAACACGCTTCCTTCCATGTAGTTTTCATGCGAGGAACCGGAACCTCTACAAAAAACATACATAACGAAACCCACCCACAAATAGCCCATAACATTAGTAAATACATTCACAATTAACATTAACCATGTAAGAAGACCTTTCCTAACACTTAAAATAACATTAGAACTAAAACATACACGACGCATGTCTAACTACGACATTTAACCTAAACGCTACCTAAACAATTCATACATACACACACAAACCCTCCACAGTTAGAATATACCATCAAACATTACCACTCTGTTATAAATTGTATGTAAAATCAACCTTACCTCCCTCCACACGAAGCAACTCCCAACCGCGAGCTTCTCCAGTCCGGAATGAAGCACAATAACGTTACGCGGTAAAAAAGTAGTCCCCTTAAACCATTTTGGAAAAGGTATTATAGAAAATACAATGTTATAGTATAAAAAAGTAATACATAAACATTGTTATTTTAACAAATTAATAAACTAGACTCATTAAAAATTAAACAGTAAAAAAATAAAAATTATTTTTAATATTAAATAATATATAATAATTATTATATATTAATAATATTAAAAAATAATGTAACACTTGAAATGATATATCTAACTAATTTGTAATTGTGTAAATTTATAGGAATAATGTTGTGTTTGTTTATAACTAAACATTATAATTGTTAATGTGAATAATTAATAATAATAAATAATATAACTTATTTATTGTTATTAATAAAACATTTGTAACCATTTATAATAAAAATAATACCCTGAAATAATGTATATTTATTTCTCTGAATATATATATTTCTGAAAAGAAAAAATTAATGTTTAAGTTTATTAATAAATAATAATAATAATATACTTTTTTTTTTATTAATTATTTAAAAATGTTAATAATAATTTCTAAGTATTATAAAAGTATATACTTGCATAATTAATATTTTTCCAATACCAGAAATTATTAATAAACATATTATTCCCCTTTACAGTGACAAACTGAACAACATTATATATTTTTATTTGTGATATACAAACATTGTCTGAAATATGTAGGCAAAAATGTCATAAATTGTTTTTCCATATCTTCAGCAAATATAATAATTGTCATGTTACTTTATAAAAATATAAGTGTAAAAAAAAAATATTTAATAATATTAATATATAATATTAACATTATTAAATATAACATGAATAAGCAGAATAAACACTAATTCTTTATTTATTTTTATATAAAAACTTGTTACTCAATGTTAATGTTGATAAATATATTTATGTTCATAAAAAATGTTGTTAAAGAAATGTATGTGAAAAATTAGAACATGTACATAAATATTAATGTGTTAATCTGCAAATACTACATTTCCAAAAACAGTTATTTTCTTTTTGATTGTGATTGTATTATAGTTCACATAAAAAAATATTAAAATGGTAATAAAGTTTTGTGAAAACACCCATTGTGCATTTTTTTGTAATATAATAACATGATAATTTACAATTATATGGAAATGTGCTGTACACTGATCAATTAATATTTACTATTGATACTGTAGTCAAGCTAATATAATGTATAGTGTTAGACATTAACCAATAATGAATTATAAATCCTACTCCAGTCAAGCTAATATCAGGGAAGGTGCTGGATAGTGACCAATGATTACTTTCAATTCAACTCCAGTGTAGCTAATATCAGGTAATCTGCTGGACACTGACCATGTATAAATGTGAATTGCTACTTTAGTATAATGTTACAGTTAATTGTAAATTTATTAAAAAGGTACGATAGTTAAATAATGTTATTTACATATATTTGTATAATATTTGTAGCTGAGTAGTCCAAAAATATATAAATAGAACAAAAATGTGTAACTTTTTCCTACTAATTATTAGTATAATATTTTTGTAGCACACTTTATATACACCAAAGGAACCCTTAACCCAAAAAATACCCCTTTACCCAAAAACTGAAAACTGACCCTGAACCCAAAAAAAAATCCTTAACCCAAGAACTGAAAACTGTCCCTGAACCCTTTAAAAAGACCCCTTTATCCAAAAACCCAAAACTGACCCAGAACCCTAAAAATACCCCTTTACTCAAATAGTGAAAACTGACCCTGAACCCAAAAATATATTCCTTTACCCTAGAACTGAAAACTGACCCAGAACCCTAAAAAAACCCTTTATCCAAAAACTGAAAACTGACCCAGAACCCTTTAAAAAACCCAATTTCCAAAAACTGAAAACTGACCCTGAACCGAAAAAATATCCCTTTACCGAAGAACTGAAAAACGGACCCTGAACCCTAAAAAAAACCCTTTACACAAAAACTGAAAACTGACCCTGAACCCAAAAAAAAGCCCTTTATCCAAAAACTGAAAACTGACCCTGAACTCAAAAAAATACCCTTTCTCCAAAAACTGAAAACTGACCCTGAACCCCTAAAATATTCCTTTACCCTAGAACTGAAAACTGACCCTGAACCCTAAACAAACCCCTTTATCCAAAAACTGAAAACTGACCCAGAACCCTTAAAAAAACCTTTTTCCAAAAACTGAAAACTGACCCTGAACCCAAAAAAAATCCCTTTACCGAAGAACTGAAAACTGACCCTGAACCCTAAAAAAAACCCTTTACGGAAAAACTGAAAACTGACCCTGAACCCTAAAAAAAGCCCTTTATCCAAAAACTGAAAACTGACCCTGAACTCAAAATAATACCCTTTATCCAAAAACTGAAAACTGACCCTGAACACCAAAAATATCCCTTTACCGAAGAACTCAAAACTGACCCTGAACACAAAAAAAACTCCTTCACCCAAAAACTGAAAACTGACCCTGAACCCCAAAAATATTCCTTTACCCTAGAACTGAAAACTGACCCTGAACCCTAAACAAACCCCTTTATCCAAAAACTGAAAACTAACCCTGAACCCCAAAAATATCCCTTTACCAAAGAACTCAAAACTGACCCTGAACACAAAAAAAACCCCTTCACCCAAAAACTGAAAACTGACCCTGAACCCAAAAAATACCCTTAACCCAAGAACTGAAAACTGACCCAGAAGCCTAAACATATCCCTTTACGCAAGAACAGAAAACTGACCCTGAACCCTAAAAATACCCCTTTACCCAAGAACAGAAAACTAACCCTGAAGCCTTTACAAAAACCTGTATCTAAAGACTAAAAACTAACCCACAACACTGAAAATAATCCTTCCCCCAATAAACCACAACTGACACTAAAGCCAAATCATATCCCTTTATCCAACACATGAAAACTGTCCCACAATAAAAAAAAACAATTACCCCAGAACTGATCAATTACCCTAAAAAAATAATAACTCCTTTACCCACAAAGCCTAAACTGACCCTGAACCCTACAAATACTCCTTTACCAAAAATAAAAGTATTAATATTGTATAACTAATTATTTAATAATAAAAAAAAATTATAATATTAAATAAAATTAGCTGTAATAAAAAAAAAATTATGATTAATAATTATATTCCCTAAATAATTAATTAACAATAACTTCGAAATAATAGGCCAAAAATATCTCATTAATATATTTACAAATTTTATAATAATTAATTACGTATTAATTACTAATTAATAATTAAATTAATTATTATTAATTAATTAAATAATGTATATTATTATTTACTAATTTATGTAAATCAAAAATGACAAACATATATTAATTACATAATTATTTGTAATTACTCACCACACTTATCCCCTATTAAACCAACATCCCGCTCCTAAACATAAATTACAATTTAATTAACAAACTAATAATAACTATTTACTTAATTAATTAACTAATAGACATTAATAAATTAACAATTAATTACTAATTAAAAAATATTACACATTGTAATAATTTATTAACTAATTAATAAGTTAATTAATTAAATAATTAATGTTAATTGTTCACCAATTAATTAATAATATAATAAATGTACAAACATATATGAATTAATTAATTATTTTCAATTACTCCCCACCCTTATCCCCTATTAACCCAACTTCCCGCTCCTAAACATAAACTACAATTGCATTTATTAATTAATAATAACTAATTACTTAATTAATTAACTAATTAATATTAATTAATTACTAATTATTTCCTATTAATTATTTTATTAAACATTATTCAAATAATAATTGATAACTAATTAGCAATTAATTAATTATATAAATAATTTACACACATATATTAATTTATTAATTATTTTAAATTACTCCCCACCCTTATCCCCTATTAACCCAACATCCCGCTCCTAAACATAAACTACAATTTATATTACTATTAATTAAAATTAGTTATTTAAACTTTTTTTCTACATATTTTCGATATTTTTAACTTCCACTATATATCGATATTTAGTCAAGTCGATTTATTTGAGTCGATATTTTTGTACTCGATATTTTTTATCATTATTTTTGACGATATTTTTAATGACGATATTTTTTTTGTCAATATTTTTATATTGTCGATATTTTTTCCTCGATATTTTCTCCATTCGATATTCTGTAGTCGATATTATGTCTGTGCACCTCACCTAACACCAGGACAGAGGCGTAATTGACCACCAGGGTGGCCAATAGGTCTTGAAATGCTGGCAGAAACAGAGGCGAGGGCTGGGGTGGACGATACATTAGGTGACAAGTAATCGGAGGAGCAAAAGAGAAAGAGCGGACAACAAGGTATTCAGTGGAAGAGATGGGGGGGAGGGCAAAAATTGAAAATTATAGTCCGAGCGGGCAATTAAGGCTACGCCGCCACCAATCCTGCCTGCTGGGCGATCAGCGCGTAGAGCAACATAGGAAGGGGGGAGAGCAGCCAAGAGAGCAGGTAAGGAAGAGTCACAAAACCAGGTTTCGGTCAGAAGCAGTAAGTCGGGCTTTTCAGAATCAAGCAGGACAAACAGTTCATGGTGGTGCTTAACCGCTGACCTGGTATTGAGCAAGATGATGGATAAAGAAGGAGTGGAAGGAAGGGAGCCAGGCAAAGAGGGAGGCGGTGGGAGGAATGCAGGGAGGGGAGACGAAGGAGTCAAGGGAGAGGGGGTAAGCCCTAGTGAGGCGATGTGGCAGCGGACTGACTCTGATAGCAGCCAGTGGTCCTGAAGAGTAGTGAGCTCCCCAGCAGAGTATGTTATAAAATGGGCATTACGACGGGGCCCTGGGCCTGGTCGGCCGCGGACGGGCGCAGACGGGCTTGACTTATGCGCGACTTCGGCGCGAAGTCGGCGCTCCCGCTGCGCTCGTCCGCTGCGCTTCCTCCATACTGCCATTTTATACATATGAGAGGGAACACTAGACCGCTAACCTGCAATGCCTGTAAGCAGGGCGGAAGTGGTGTTGCAGGCAGGCAGGAAGTGACGCTCCTCTGACTGACCCTCCGCGCAAACGGCACAGAGCCGGGGCGGAACGGGGTCACGAGCGTGGCAAGGTGAGGTAAGGTACAATTGTGCGCAACACAAATCAAATGAAAATACAAGAGTGCTATTAAAATCAGCAATCAACATTTAGATCGATATTTAAAGTTTAAAAAAAAGGAGCGCATCGATGGAGGTGGTAGGCGTGGCATGAGGAGCAGGCCGGGTAGGTTGGTCCTTCACGTTTGCGATCCATACAGGCAATCAATGCATGCTGTGTGAAGAGATAACCTTATGGAGGCTCACGCTGATTTTCCAGGCGTGTAGCGTGGTTCTGGTGCTAACTGGTCTGTTCATGGTCACGAAGAGCCCAAAAACATGAATTTAAGAACTTGAAAGTCATACTGTGAGAGGCGCCGCTTGCAGGTCAGGAACTCACTGAAGATGGATCCAGAAGCTGTGGGGAGCCTGCTGTGTCCCTGAGGCTCAGATCAGGAGGCCAGAAGAATATACCCTTGAGTCGCTCTGGTGTCCTGGGTTCAAGATGGAGTTTCAGGTCCAGGTCTTTCTCCCCAGGCAAGAGGGAAGCAGGCAGCAGGTCAGCACAGCATGTCAGCAGTTCCTTGTAGAGCAGCAGTCCAGCAGAGTGCCAGTGCTTGTAGCAGCTCTTCCTCCTGGCACAGTGTACTGAAGTGGTGGCGTTTGAGGTCCATCTTTTAAACACTTGTACCCTGGTTCTGGAAGGTGGGAGAGAAGCTTCTAGACAGTGTTATTTGAAGTACATTGAATTTTCTCTCTCTCCTGTCCTGGCTCTAAGCTGCCTGAATTGACAATGCAGCGTCATCAGGCCCTTTGTGTGTAGACAGGACACAGCCTATTCAGGTGTAAGTGAGGCTGGGCCCAGCTCCTCCCTCCCATCCTGCCAGTGATGGACCATTCAGTCATACCTAAGATCCCATTGTGCCTGGCTGTCTAGGAGGAATACTCAAAACTCAACTGCCAGCTGCATCCAATCATATGATCAGAAACAAGCTGTAGGCACCAAATGGCTAAGGAAAGACATTTTCCAGAAGTGACTTTTTCAGATTTGCAATTTAAAATCTGACTTTACCATAAGTTAGAGTTTTAAACTGTGAGTCAAGAGACACCAAACTTGAAGGGGTTTGATATTTCCCTTTGAAAATTACACTAAAAAAATGTAATGTCAGCTCCAATGTTATCCCATGGGAGAGACAGGCCTTGCAGTTGTGAAAAATGAATTTATGAGTTTTTCATTACCAGGACATGTAAATGTCTAAATTCTTTTTTTTAAAAACTGTACTCTGCCTTTGGAGCTGTTCAGGGCCTACCTCAGAGATTACTTATATATATTAAAAAGGAAGGTTTGGGTCTGGCAAAAGGTTCCTTTAGCCAGGTCGAAATGGCAGTTGAAAACTGCACACACAGTTTCCGCAATGGCAGGCCTGAGACATGTTGAAAGGGCTACTTAAGTGGGTGGCATAATAAGTGCTGCATGCCCACTAGTAGCATTTAATGTACAGTCCATGGGTACATATAGAACACTTTTCTAGGGACTGGGTATAAGCCAATGTTACCATGTTTTAGACAGAGAGTACAAGCACTTAGAGGTTAACAGTAGTAAAGTGTGTAGAGTCCTAAGGCCAGAAAAAACAAAGTCAGCAAAAAATAGGATGTCTGAGGCAAAAGTTAGGGGGAAACCACTCCAATGATGCCAGGTCTAACAGCTATACTACTGCATAAACCACTTCCCCCTTGGATTGTACAATTTACAGCAAACAAGCCTCTTGGGTGAAATCTAGCCTTTGAATGCATGGCAGACCGCACATTATTATTACATTTTGCTATTCCACCTCCGTCCGGTCTCACAGTAAAAGTGCTTTAATATTGTTGCTTTTGCTCGATGTCATAATGAAATGCTTTCCATGCGTTGTATTATGATTTAGTCATAAGATATGCGTGGTGGTCAGCAGTCAGACTAGTTCAAAGCTACAGGCAAAGATAACACATTGAGGCAAGCAGAGGAGCCGAAACATATCTTCATCCAACTCCCCTCGAAACCCAAGTTCTTAAATTAACCTCTAAAGTTATGAACACATTTACAGGAGTAGCTAAAACCTTTTTTTATGAATACAGAAACGAGGCGACGTTGCAACATGGATTGACAGTCGCAAAGATTTTGAAAAAAATCAAAATGTATGCAGGGGTTAATTCTCAGCAGTAAAATTTCTTCTGACGTTTGTTCATAGCTACATATTACAAACATACACGTTTGAATGCGTTCCCTGAATTATGTGTTTGATTGTCCTCCCAAGCATTACTCATTCAAACTGGTTTTCTTAATCTCAGGTAAGGAGAGTTCATCATAGAAGTGGAAGGTCCTCATTACCAAGTTTTCTGAAAACATACCAAGACAGTAATTTATTTCAAGACAGCAAACATGCAACAGAGACGTGCAGGGAGTATTCACCCTATGTGTGGGGACCTTTGTGCTTTTTCCCTACCTAGCACCACTATGCGTGGAGATCCAGGGTATGGGAAAGGAGTGATTATAATCCCTCCCTAAATAGGACTGGGTGACCTTCACTATAAGTGCTAGACGGGCCAACAAGTCAAGGTTTTTTTGCCGGTGGAGCAAAATGATTATTCACAAGTGCAAACCCAGCACACAGGACGCACACAGTTGGTGCAGCCGGACACTAGACAATTTACTACAGTACTTCCGTCTTGCCAAACTCTGAATCACCTCCTACAGCCTAAAAAATGTTATCTTGCAGGAAATAAAAAAAAATCTTTTTAGGGCCGTATCAGGAAGACATGCATTTATGAGGGCACATCTGTGCACCTGCTTTTATACGAGTGTTCTTTCTACAGTGCAACCTTTGAAGTCCAAATTTCTCCATGTTGGCATCTGTTACAGACAGCACAACTTGAAAACAGAGAGCCCACTACGACCAGCATTCTTCCGAAAGAAAAAAACTTATGACAGAGCGTTCTCAGGAGCGGCCCCCAGAATATGGAACTCACTCCCTCCAAACATCAGGAAGATCCAGAATCTGGTAACATTCAAACGGGAAGTGAAGAGCCTGCTGATGAACAGATACATTACTTAATGAAGATCACTGATCTTGGATCTGCTATAATACTGCCTTAGTACAGATCATGTACGCTATCAAAAGAGGAGGCTCAGACAATACTATAATGGAATATGTATCCTAGGATATGGGAATAACACAAAGTCAACAGGAATGGAGATTGGATTGAACAGAAGAACAATTATTTTTCATGAACCTATACAGTACTACCTCATACATGAACCTATACCATGCTACCTCATATTTGTTATATATACATGTCTTGTATTTTATTTAATCATAGCTCACTGACTTTTGCTAACGTCACATGTATTACGAATTTATATGTCATCTACCTCATATATATACATGCCTAGTACTTTATTTAATCATAGCTCACTCACTTTTGCTAACGTCACATGTGTTACGAATTTATATGTCATCTACATCACTGCGATTGCTTGCTAACGACGTATACATATGTAACCGTGTTTCCTTTTACTACCTCATGTAAAGCGCTCTGATACCTACGGGTCTTGTTCGCGCTATACAAAACTTTATAATAAATAAATAAATAAATAAATAAGAGAGAAGTGACAATTTCTCCCTCTCCATATCTCATATAGTCATTGCTACACTACACTGATGGTCAGAGCCATGGGTGGGAAGAAATGCGGCTCCCTTTTGGCAGCTGGCGAATATAATGAGGCAGCATTGGGCCCATTTTGAGTTCACAGTTTAGTCGCACATCAAATCAGTAACTTCTCTCTGAGCACAAACTTCTTGGCTCCTCCTCCAAATTTCTGATTCACTCGTAGCGTAGCTTGATCACGCTAGTACCAAGTTGTTTGTGGGTCGAATGACAGTGTGTGTTGGCAGTGGGGGGAGGGGAGATGGGAGGAGTAGGAAGAGGTTTAATGGCCTTACGGGCTAGGGCGGATGATGTCAAATCTGGTGAGCCGGGCTCGAGTCTCTGCAACGACGCTCAACATCCTGCGATTCTGGGCAAATCACTTAATTTCGTCATGCCTAACAAAAATTAATGCGCCATTGTTTAACATAACTGGCGCTCATGTAAAGCGCTCTGGTACCTTGAGGTCAAGTTTGCGCATCATGAAACTCCGGAAAAAAAATGGGGTACAGAACGGCAACTTCGGCAAGTAAAAATGATTAAAAGCAGTTTAGTCTGCATCACTGGTGTCAAGTATGAGGGATACTGCTGTCTGCAGCCCTTTAATGCAGGCAGCTCCATGCGATGCTCGAAAGAATGGTGCCCTGGGCCTGGGCCCAGCTTGCCCATGCCAAAAGCTGGTCCTGGTGATGGTAGTACCAAAGGCAATGCTTAATTTGTGAAAGAAAGAGTGACAGTGATCGAAGTCTGCTCAAAAGCCTATGTCCTGTGCAATTATACATCAGTGCACTGAATACCACAGCTGGTAATCTTAAATCCAAAAGCAGACACTTGCTCCTTTTTAGGTCTCGCCTACGCAGCACGCATGCGCCGCAGATCACTGACTAAATATCGACGGACACAATATAGACTACCCAAAATATCGAGGACAAAATATCGACGGACAAAATATCGAATCCCTATCTACAAACAGGTAAGTACCAAAATATCGAGTCCAAAATATCGTTTATATATATATACATTGTAAAAATATCGAATTTGCTAAAAATAATGTAAAATAATAAAATTATTAAAAATAAATAGCTAAAATATGCTTAAAAATACCTTAAAATTATTAAATAATTAATTTAACTTATAAACAAAAAAATATATAATCATATCTGTTAAAACATATATATATATATATAAACATAATATTAATAAAAAATACACAATATTATTACCATAGCATAGCGTAGGGGTAAAAATTACTATTCCCACTCCTGGAAGCGCAACAGTAGGGAATGCGTTGGATAGCGTAGGGCCAAAAATTATTATTCCAACTCCAGAGAGTGCAACAGTAGGGAAAGCGTTGGATAGCGTAGGGGTAGAAATTACTATTCCCACTCCAGTGAGTGCAACAGTAGGGAAAGCGTTGGATAGCGTAGGGGTAAAAATTACTATTCCCACTCGAGAGAGTGCGACAGAAGGGAAGGCGTTGGATAGCGTAGAGGTAAAAATTACTATTCCCACTCCAGAGAGTGCAACAGTAGGGAAAGCGTTGGATAGCGTAGGGGTAAAAATTACTATTCCCACTCCAAAGAGTGCAACAGTAGGGAAAGCGTTGGATAGTGTAGGGGTAAAACTTACTATTCCAACTCCAGAGAGTGCTACAGTAGGGAAAGCGTTGGATAGCGTAGGGGTAAAAATTACTATTCCCACTCCAGTGAGTGCAACAGTAGGGAAAGCGTTGGATAGCGTAGGGGTAAAAATTACTATTCCCACTCCAGTGAGTGCAACAGTACGGAAAGCGTTGGATAGCGTAGTGCTAAAAATTACTATTCCTACTCCAGCGAGTGCAACAGTAGGGAAAGCGTTGGATGGCGTAGGGGTAAAAATTACTATTCCAACTCCAGTGAGTGCAACAGTAGGGAAAGCGTTGGATAGCGTAGGGGTAAAAATTACTAGTCCCACTCCAGTGAGTGCAACAGTAGGGAAAGCGTTGGATAGCGTAGGGGTAAAAATTACTATTCCCACTCCAGAGAATGCAACAGTAGGGAAGGCGTTGGATAGCATAGGGGTAAAAATGACTATTCCTACTCCAATAAGTGCAACAGTAGGGAAAGCATTGGATAGCGTAGGGGTAAAAATTACTATTCCCACTCCAGAGAGTGCAACAGTAGGGAAAGCGTTGGATAGCGTAGGGGTAAAAATCACTATTCCCATTTCAGAGAGTGCAACAGTAGGGAAGGCGTTGGATAGCGTAGGGGTAAAAATTACTATTCCCACTCCAGAGAGTGCAACAGTAGGGAAGGCGTTGGATAGCGTAGGGGTAAAAATTACTATTCCTATTCCAGCGAGTGCCACAGTAAGGAAAGCGTTGGATAGCGTAGGGGTATAAATTACTACTCCCACTCCAGTGAGTGCAACAGTAGGGAAAGCGTTGGATAGCGTAGGGGTAAAAACGTACTATTCCCACTCCAGAGAGTGCAACAGTAGGGAAAGCATTGGATAGCATAGGGGTAAATTTTAATATCCCCACTGTCGTGAAAATAAATTAATATAAATCGCATAATTTTAAATTAATCAATTAATACATTTTAATTACCAATTAAGAATTAATTAATTACCAATTAAAAATTAATTAACAATTTATTCTAAATAAATACCAATTAATTAATTAACATTTTAATTAATTATATTAAATTAGTTCCCACCCTATTCCCCAATAAACCCACAACCCGCTACTAAAAATAAAATATTATTATTCACATAATTATTAATTAATCAAATAATAAAACTTAATTATCAATTAACAATTAATTAATTAACAATTACAAAATAATTGACAATTTATTCAAAATATATACCAATTAATTAATTAACATGTTTAATTGATAATAATTAAATTACTTCCCACCCTATTCCCCTATAAACCCACAACCCGCTACCTAAAATAAAATAATATTATTCACATAATTATCAATTAATTAATAAAAATTAATTATCAATTAACAAATAATTAATTACCAATTAAAAATTAATTGACAATTTATTCAAAATAAATACCAATTAATTAATTAACATGTTTATTTAATTATAATTAAATTACTTCCCACCCTATTCCCCTATAAACCTACAACCCGCTACTAAAAATAAAATAATATAATTCACATAATTATCAATTAATCAATTAATAAAAATTATTTATCAATTAACAATTAATTACCAATTAAAAATTATTCGACTATATATTCAAAATAAATACCAATTAATTAATTAACATATTTAATTAATTATAATAAAATTACTTCCAACCCTATTACCCTATAAACCCACAAGCCACTACAGAATTAAATTATGCAAAAATTAAATAACATAAAATTAATTACTTACAATAAATTACAAAAAAATACACTTTTCACACATAAACTAACATATAAAACACTTTAAAAAATTCGATATTATTAAAAAGTCGATAATTTTAATTACCTATATTATGTACTTCAATATTTTGACTGTCTATATTTTTAAATTCGATATTACAGTACTTACCTTCAAAACGATATTTTGGATGTCTATATTCTGACTAGTCGATGTTTTGTCCATTCTATATTTTGGACTCGATATTTAGGTTACTCGATATTTTGGAATCGATATTTAGCCCATTTACCATGCGCCGCATAGGAAAAATACCTTTGGGAATGGATTCACTTTTCGCCCTAAAAACGTGCACGTATTGCATTGCTTTCAATGGCAACGCGTGCACGTTTTGCAATTCCCTTGTGGGAGCGAACTTTTACACCATATGTTTGTAATTAACTTAAAAACACATGGTGCCCCTGGCTCGCTCCTGCAAGGGAAACGCTTTGTTGATTCTCGGTCACACTCCCCTCAACCCTTCCACTTTGTAAACCCGCTGCAGTTCTTTTTTTTTTTACAGGGTGCGCAACACTGCAATTGTGTTTACCCACTCTGTGCCCAATCCTCCCTAATCCATCCCTCTTCAGTGTTGCTTGCTTCACTGGCCCTTTCCGCTCCCACTCACTCCCCTCCCCATTCCGTTGTTGCCCGCCCCACCCTCCCTCTTTCTGTTGTAGCATGCATCCATCCTTTTGTTGTTGTTGCCCATTGCAACTCTCACAACTAACGCAATGTAAGTTACGTGTAAGGAGATTTTATTTTGTTAAGGCTTTAGTAAAGAAACTTGATGTCCAATTAACAAAGTCTTTCAGTGCACTTCATGCCTTTTTAATAATGCGTTTGGTCCACACCAAAGGGTGTGGCCTAACACCCAGAGCTGCTCACTTTCCAACTGGCGAACATGACTTGAGTCTCATCATTGCCTCCACATCCTGTGATTGTCAGCAAATAACTTATTATCCCTGTGCCTACAAAAAATGAATGTATGCCTGTGTAGTGCAACTGGCCTTCATGTAAAGCAAACCAATACCTTTCGTTCAAGTTCGCGTTATATTAACCTGCAAAAAAATATATACATATATTAATTTAAAAAAATATGTGGGACCTGGATTCAGGGAGGGTCTTGAACCAATCTGTGTACTCCATACACTTTCCAGTTGTACTCTGAAGGCATGGTTTTTAAACTTGCGCTTGTTATGGGCACATCGTTTGTTGTTTGTGCTCAGCTAAATCATTGGTCGCTGGGTAGCAGCCAGTTCTGTTTTCAGCACTACAGGTATGGAATGAATTTTTTTTTTGTAGCATGCAAACATTAAGGACTGGCCAGAAGTGTCGTCCATAATCTAAGGCCCTTAGGCAGCTGTACACAAGCAACCAACAACCATTTGGTTCTGCTGCCATCTCTGTGCTCCCGTTGCCCCTCCCTCCCACCAATGACGCCTTTTCCTGTTAAACACTCAGCTGTTGGGAGCGTGGGAGATGGGAGGTTGAACAACAGTATGTCCAGTATCTGTTATGCGGCTTGTTCCTGAGCCCTGCTGAGTTATAAAAACCTCATGACACCTGTCTCAACCTGTCTCATTCTATTGCTTTCAGACAGACGACAGGCTAATGTAGCGAGATACAGAGCTACGTCATTGTACACAGATCTCTACAGCAAAGGCATGGACCAGCTGAGCTGTCTAGTCAGCTAGAATAGCTTGGAAACTCTTTTCATTTTCTTTTAAATAAGAAATGAAGAGTGCAGGAGTAACGATAAGCTGAGATGTGGGTTGGGCGAGGATGTGACTGGCAGTGCATTTCCCAGAGCTCTCGTTGATGTGAGACCTCAGAAGCTTACTTTCCTCCTTTCTGCCCTCCCACCTCCTCCACCAACGGATCAGCATCAAATCCTCCCCTGGGCTGATCGTGCGATGTGAGCACCAAGGAGCGCCTGCTTATAAACAAAACTGACTTAAGCTTTCCAACAATAATAACATCAGGAATGTCTCAACGCTGGCATAATGACCAAACTCAAGTGTACTCATTTCATCAACCTCTGAAAGATGAAAGGCAGAGTTTGTTCTGCGGCATTCAGGTTACAATTCGCTATTGTGAGTGTAGTGCTCTTAAGCCATTGCATTAATAGTTGGAAATTTAGGGTCTGGGTATCTAGTTTTAGTGTGTCTTGTTTACTTGAGAAACAGCTCTTTTGTTTACTGTCTTTGTCTCGACTACTTGTGACACTCCCTAAAGTGGGGCATGGAGGGTGAGCATGCCCTGTCACTGTTTCTATTCCCCTACCCCACCTTTGCCTCTATTTCTTCTCCCCCTCCCAACAGACAGAGGGGAAGATAGTTTGATGACGTAACACATGCTGGCTGCTTCATAATGCTTTTTATACCTTCCTGTTTTCCACCCCCATTGAGGTTCTGTGAATTCTGAACCCGTGGGTTCCATTTTGTGTATGGCAGCCATTTTGTGGTTGCCCTCACATAGGCCGATGATTGTGGCTGAACTAGTCTTTTAAGGACATGTACACCTTAGCTCGAGTTCATGCTGACTCCTGTTTGACCAGAGTGAACTGACCCTGTTGCCTGAAGCTGACCTTGTTAAACCAGTTCCTGCCCTTTAGCTGATCAAGATTAAGGATCAGAGCACAGGACATCATAAAGTTTTATTGCACACAAACATGCCTTATCCTACTTCTATATGTTTCTGGTCCTTCTTTTATGGTCTATTTACGATATGGGTTGTGGTCCTTTTAATTATGGGTTTGTCCGGCTTGTCTAAAGAAGAATGTTGGGTTTGTTCAATGATTGATTATGGGCCGGACAACTGTAAAATGGGTTTGTCGTTTGGCAGACCTTGCATGTCCATGTTAGGCATTATTTGCATGCTTGCAAAAGCAAGGACTGCCCCTTACTTTTATGCTGAGTTTTGTAACCCTGAGCATATATAAGGCCACTGTTCTCTGTACTCCTCAGACTACCTCATTCAGTTGCTACGGCTTCTGTGTGACGTGGCCTCACTTATTACATTTAATACACATGTCTTTTCATATTTTCAGCTTCTGTGCCAAGTTCTTTTTTCTATTAGTAAGTATTCCCTGAGAATAAGTTTTACATTTCTTCAGATGGCGCGGCCAACGCGGGCTTCATCAGAGAAGTGACTTTCTGCGGGAGTGATCTTGTCAGAAGACTAAAATCTACTGAGGAGGACAGAACAGGATTCTACTAAGGAGGTACTCTGTGCACAGGGATTCTGGAGATTATTTGTTTCTGCAGGCCAGTATATTTCTGATCTTCCTGATTTTGATCCTCCACATGATGTCACTCCTGACTGAGAACCTTTTTGACGTGAGTATTCTAAAAAAGACCGTTAGGTCATGTAGAACTTGACAGTTAGAATTTGGATAACCTTTTGATTAGTAAGAATAAGAAGTACAAGTGGGTCACTCCCACGACTTTGTTTGGTTTCTTGGTTTTGATTTGGTTATTGCAATTACCAAAGCTGAGGGGCTCGTATATTTGCGAGTATATCGTTTTTGATAACCCCTTGAAGTTTGAAGCTAGATTAGTGAGCTATAAGATGCCTGGTCTTAGCACATTTAGGACTGTAACTTTGGAATTTTGGAATTTGTGTTGGCCAACTTTAGATATGTTTTGGATTTTGGATATGCAAATTGCAATTTGTATAGGCTCACAGGGAAAAATGTGTTGTTTTTCTTGGCGGTACCATAGTGTGATGTGAAATTAATTAGCCGGCTCTCCTAGAAGGACTACTTAAATAGGTTTAAGTATACAAACATATTTCTTCCTTGGTGATTTTGTATCCCCAGGGAATTAAAATATGACATAATACAAAACAAGGATCCTTTGTTCTGCGCAATTTTATAAATGAAGATATGCCGAACGATTTTTGGTGTTCTGCCAGCCAAAGCTAGTGAATTGAGTGTGTTTTGGCTTCTTGGATATGCAGCAGTCTGTTTTTGCAGTCTTTTGGAACACTATTGAGAAGCGTTTCTTGTAAATATGACTTACAACTAGTATTTGCAAATAGTTTGGTTTAAGTACAGTCTGTGGGCTGTCCTTTATTTTTGTTCTGAGTATTGATTTGTGGGTTAAATGTGTGTTTAAATGTCTGTGGTTTTCCCATTAGTGCAACTTCGGTAAGTACATAGCGATGGCGCTATTTATGAAATGCATGGCTAGAGCGCGCCGTATTGTGTGTCCTGAGTGTTTCACCCCTTTCTGTTTATGTCTGAAATGAGCTCAAATGTGTGTTTGTGTTTTTTTTTTATCTTTTCAGTCTATTAAGCAAAATGTCTAAATGCTTAAAAAAATAAAATTAAAATTCACATTCACTAGGAATAAAAAGGCCCCCAAAAACGAATGGTGTGTTTTTGTAGAAAAACCAACTTATAGCATTTCTTCATTATTTTGTATTACAGGAAGACATTTCAATTAAGGGTTTCCTCTCTTTAAGCATTTTTTTACGCATATTCTTGGTTCTGTTGCTAAATAAAAACGGTCCTTTTTAGAAAGAAAAATGTGGCACCAAATTTGTTTATGTTTTAAGTTAGGCTTCTGTGCTTAGCCTTATAAATGAATACGTCTAAAAATGATAGGCAAGGGATGCAGCTTGCTTTTATATGTGGTATTATCAAAAATGATTGGTTTTATTAAAAATAATTATTAAATTATGAAAAATAATTATTAAAAATAAGTGCTACAAAATTCGTTTTTTACTATTCATAAAGCTTAATGCTCATACTGTGACCTAGCATTCTAATTTAATTTGAGTTGTGTTGCACGGCATAATGAGGACATTAGCATATGACATCTCACTTAGCGCAGGCGTAAAAAACTCATTTTTCTAAGGATTTACATGAGATATGTCTAATGTCTAATATCTGTAATGTGTAAAGAACATTCTGAGGATGATTAATATGTAACATACTTATAGGATATTTATTTTTAAGTGCCCCAAATATCAAAGTCGAAATTGGGTATTTTTGCCATTTATAAAAGCTTTAAAGTGCTTTAGGCTTCAGTAAATGCATACATTTAGGTATAATACAAATTCGCAGGCTGTCCCCATTTGGGGTTTGCTTTTAAATGACTCAGTGAGATCCATTTAAGGTTGATGAAATAAGTACCATTGCAAAAAGCATTTGTTCTAAAAACTGATATGTGTGTTATTAGGTTCAGTGAATTATTCACAGTAAATGTTGTTTAATAATCTGGAAACAGAGATAATTTTTTAGCGCCTAAAAAGGAGACATTATTTTTCAAAATAGAGTGAATTATTGCAGGTTAGGAGGAATTAGGAAGGCCTTTTGCCTTTGTCAGCCTCAGAATGAGCAGAGGGTGGGGGCTAGCTCAAGTCGCGCTGAGGTGTTATCTTTAGTTTCCCTGTAAACAATGGAAGGAGGCTGTCATGTTGACATTTGTGACCTTTTAAATTAGGGCCTTGTCTCTGTGAAATGCAGAATGACCTTGCTAAACAGGCCTCTAAAGGGAGGGTTTTCTGGTTTCTCTATAAGAACAGTTGCTTTTATTTGACAGAAAATGAGTATTGCATTAAGTTTTGCACAGAAAATAAGAGGAAGCTCTTTTTTCAAATTTTGAAGGCTACATGCCTAAGTGAGAACGATTTGCCAATTAAGAATTCTTTTTCAAAGTGGAAATTGTGGCACAAAGCTAACATGGAGTGTCAGCGAAAGAATTTTAGTTTTAGTTTAATATTGCAAGCTGACCGACAAGATGGTAACAGTTAAGTAATGGACATTTGTTTTTGTGTCTGTTAATGTGTATCATGCTTTGTCTTCTGATTACAAGTTATAAAGGATATTTGTTTGTTATGAGAAATGTCTCTCTTTTGTGTGTTGTATTTTTTTCTCTGCTTCTGCCCCCAGATCATTCATGGATTGTTCTGGGTGATTTTAAGGCTGACAAGACACGTGAGTTTGATTGGTTGAAAAAGGGATGTGTTTTTGCGTAACTCCTTTGGAAAGGAATGTTCAGGTGGTTTTCATGTTTGTGTATTTGGTCCTATCATGACTTGTTCTTGATGGTCTTGTATGTCAGAAGTGACATAGTAGATTGTATTGCCAGCCGATCACGTCTGACTAGTGATCAGCTGTCAAAAGGAGGGCAAGGATAGTAAAAGTAAGTGTGAGGAAAGTAAGGGAAAGTGTGTAAAAGAAAATGTAATTATGATTTTAAACCTGACAAATTAAGAAGGCCTGAATAGCGGGTTTTGGGCTGCAGGTTCACAGTGCATAAAATACAGGACTTGAAGTGTGTGCCTCACCGCTCATTCACATATCCTATTGTTTGTTTATGTTTTTTCTTTTGTGCTTGATATACAGCAAGTATATCTGATGGCTTGACATGTCCGTTTTGTGCGTTTTTTTTGCATGTTTTTTGTTTTATGTTGCTGCTTATGATACTATTAAAAGTTTACCTGTGTTGTGAAGGGATATACATGACGATGTGTATCCTGTACAACAGCTGGGTGAATTTGAGCTAAATTTCACAGATATGATATTTTTTTCATCCTGTGAGGAAGACAGACAACACTTCACCAGTGCATGTCAAATTTGGCTATAATGGTATTTGAACAAAAATAAAAAAAGATATACAGGAAACAAGGTTTCACCTACAGTTAGTCACGTTACTGCCCCCCTTCCCTTAAGGAACAGGCAGCCCTAAATTTATGTATCCAGATTGGACGTAAGGATAAATGATAGATTTGTGACTCTTGTACATTGTGACCTAATTTCTATATTACATTAGTCAGTTTTGTTCTGCTTCCTAAGTAGTGTATGGCTTTGTACCATAAAGGAAACAAGGTTTCATTTTTGTCCCTGAAGAAGGAACTGGAACATTAGCTGAGATTACCGTATATGGTGTAGAGGCCAGCGGTAGAGCTAACATTCGTGAACTATTTTTGATTTTTGTGTATCACCCCCCCACTTTTGGTGATGTGTCACATGCTTGACTATCACCCAAGAAATTTCTTGTTCTTCCTATAGATTTTTCTTTCGTCACTTCTCCCCTGACTGATGTTGCATCGTCCCTAGTAATTGGGGATGTTAGCTGTGTCCTAGTCCCATTTTCCCTTTTCCATATTCCTTTCACCAGTTAGCCTTCTTTTATTATTATTATTGTATTAGGTTCACACTTCCAGATTGCAGTAATGTACCAGAGACCCCCATATTATGTATAAATCCCTTTTGCATAACAAGACTGGTTTTTAAGAATTTTCCTTGGGCCTACCTCGATGTTTTCCAGTCTGACTGTCATGGTAGTGATGGACTGGTTAACTGACTCAATGCTATTATAAGACGAGTTTCCACATTTTGATCATTAGTCTGTGTATTGCACAGTGCACATGATGCACAGTTATTAAAAGGGAGGTATTTACATGTCCCTGATAATCTGTATCATGCAATTTCTCTTTTGAGATGTTCTAGATAAGGAATTTAGGAACACCTAGGGGTCCATTATGATGTCGGGCGGATTGCCTCCGCCAGGCTGGCGGTAGCCACCGCCAGCCTGGCGGAGGCAATCCACCCGACATCCATTGCCAAATTCCCCCCGCCATATTAGGATGGCGGGGGGGGGGCCGCTGCAGTGAAAATCACCGCCCGCCTGTTTACCGCCCCGGTGGCCTTGCGGCCGGGGCGGAATATGTTTAATATGGTGCCGGTGTCTGTTAGACACCGCCAGCCATATTACAATGGGCATTCTGTCACGCCTTTCCGTGGCGGCAATGCCGCCACGGAAAGGCAGGCGGTCTTTGGTTCGGGGGCGTTGCTGGGCGAGGTGTTCAGTGCAATGGGGGGGTACCTGTGGTACCCCCCCGCATTTGCATACTCCAAGCAGCAGGCACCGCGGGGTGTATGACACTTCCTGTATGCAAATGCGTGCATTTGCTTGTCAGATTGTGGCGGGCGGTGCAGTGAGCACCGCCCGCCACAATGTTAGAATGAGGATTGCGCCCGCCACTGTGGCGGGCGCATCCTAATGCACATTTCGGGACCCCCGCCCTTGAGGCGGGCGGGCCCGTTTCCCGATAGGGTGGCGGGCGGGCAAAGCCTGCCCGTCATCCTAATGGCCCCCCTAGACTTAATCATTGAGAGAAAAAAATATATTTACCCCATTAGACGATGTCATCATGCGTGAGGACATCCATTCAGATAGAATCCCTATGTCGCTATCTACCCTTAGATGGTAGAGGATATGCTCTCACATGGAAATGAATTGAAGAGGCTAGAGGCACTGTTTTGCCTACTGCCTTTGTCTTTGTATTGCTTTAGATGACAGTGTGTTCTAGACCAGAATTGTCTCATGGCGTATGGCCACTCCCTCGCAGATTGCAGACCACCTGCTTGCAATCCTCTTGTTAAAGGCAAACTGTTTTTTTGTACTAAATTGAAGGCAACTAATAAATGTGTCCCATTTCCTACGTCACTAGGTTCTGCGGGATTAAGTCATAATAACCTGCGGACCTTTGGTGAAAAGCTAATTCTCATCAGTGACAGTCACAGCACCCAGAAAAGCAGCAAGGCTGGACAGCGATGGCCAGCGCGCCATCCATGGTATCTCCAAAGAATCGTACTTGCTCCATCAGACGACATTGGACATCACAGAACCAGTTTCTGTGCAAAAGAGCGAAAGAGAAGGATTTCAGTTGTTTTTTTTAGGTTTTAGTTTTTCACCTGTCATGTGCTGGTAACCTCTGACAGTAGGCAGTCCATTGAGCCCCTTTGCCTGAGTTTTGGCCACACACCCCTTTTCTTTGCTCCAACGGAAAGGCAGTGCACCGGAGGATCCAAGACCGGCAAAAGGCACTACATTGTGGTACCTATGATTAAATGAAAGAGCAGCCCGAGCATCCTCTGACACTGAAAAGCGAGTGTTGGAGTCTGAAAGTGTTGCTGAGTATGAAAGCCTGTTGCTCTTTCCTGATTAATAGTACTTGGGTCTGCATGAGATGATCTGTGCCCATGATCAATGGAGAGCACACTATCTGTAGTGCCTGCCACAGAGGAGAGATATTGGTGCACTGCCTTGAGACATTGAGACTTTCAAATAAGCTGTGAGTGTTTGCCAGGAGGGCACTCCAACGGATACTAAGAAGGACCATTTTCATGAAAGGCCTGAATGAAGAGGCCCATGCGGAAGAAAACAACAGAAGAGGATTTGATGAACAATAGGAGCCTGCCGGAGAGGCTTGGACGGACTCTGGGTATTTCCCGTGCGATTGCATAAAATGGGTGTTAGGAGACTGATATTTGCTGTTTTGCTGGCATTGTTTTAAAGTAGTATTCTGTTTAGTAAAAGCAGAATAAAGTCCATTCCCTGTGGAAGAGTATCCCTTTTCACCTCAGAGCATTGATGAGGATCACCACTGTTTCACCTGAACATATAAAAAGTTACTGAAATGCATAGGAGCCATAAGAAAATGTTACTAGATAATTTTAGGATTTGCTTTCTGCTTAGAGTTGTGAAGAATGATAATTTTGTTTGTAATAGTGGTCATTACTTTCTCCTGTTGTCCATATATTCTTAATAACATGTTTTCTAGTATTTTTAAGCATGACGTTGTCTTTTCTGAGTTGGATTGTTTTTGCTACCCAATTGACATCTGTACCCACCTCCCAACCTATGTCTCTTCCTACTACTACTTCTTCGCATTCTTTCCATACTTTACCTGAACATGAACTGGTTAGGAGGTCAGAGTTTACTAATAATTCCTTTGTACAGCTTCTGCATCAACACCAGTTAGTAATGAACACCACTAATTGTTGGGTGTATATGCCACATACTACAGATAGAGGTATTCCCTATTTGGTTCTGTCATTTAGTTACAATGGGTCTGTATGGGCATATCAGACAATGTTTATTTATGCCAACGAAGTCTATCCCTTGCGTTCCATGAAAGATAACTCGAGTAATAATGCCTTAGTGAAGGGAATAACGGATAATATTGACATCGATTCAGATACAGACTGAGTGATTGCCTCTGTAAGGGCAAAAGGAGGGTATGAGGTTCTGTGAATTCTGAACCCGTGGGTTCCATTTTGTGTATGGCAGCCATTTTGTGGTTGCCCTCACATAGGCCGATGATTGTGGGTGAACTAGTCTTTTAAGGACATGTACACCTTAGCTCGAGTTCATGCTGACTCCTGTTTGACCTGAGTGAACTGACCCTGTTGCCTGAAGCTGACCTTGTTAAACCAGTTCCTGCGCTTTAGCTGATCAAGATTAAGGATCAGAGCACAGGACATCATAAAGTTTTACTGCACACAAACATGCCTTATCCTACTTCTATCTGTTTCTGTTTCTTCTTTTATGGTCTATTTACGATATGGGTTGTGGTCCTTTTTATTATGGGTTTGTCCGGCTTGTCTAAAGAAGAATGTTGGGTTTCTTCAATGATTGATTATGGGCCGGACAACTGTAAAATGGGTTTGTCGTTTGGCAGACCTTGCTTGTCCATGTTAGGCATTATTTGCATGCTTTCAAAAGCAAGGACTGCCCCTTACTTTTATGCTGAGTTTTGTAACCCTGAGCATATATAAGGCCACTGTTCTCTGTACTCCTCAGACTACCTCATTCAGTTGCTACGGCTTCTGTGTGACGTGGCCTCACTTATTAAATGTAATAAAGATGTCTTTTCATATTTTCAGCTTCTGTGCCAAGTTCTTTTTTCTATTAGTAAGTATTCCCTGAGAATGAAGATTACATTTCTTCACCATCCGCCCTCCTGTTATCCATCTCCACCCACCTTTGCGTTTCCCACCCCACCCAATTGCCAAAGCAAATAGTTCGCCCATAGGTGAGAGCAATAGGCTTTGCCAATGCTTGTTTGTAGTGGAAAGGCTTTGACAATTTGCACCAAAGATCTACAATGCTACCAGTTTGCCACACTGCAAACCATTGAGGGATTTTGGCCAGATTCTAATGTGCACATTCAAGATTAGCTTCATAGTATCCATGACCCAAATACATTTGTGGTTTGCATCATTCTAATGTTTGTCACTTCATATGTTTTTAAATGAAGAAAATAATTCCTTACTATCCAAAATTCTTTCATTGTCGCCATAAGAAATATACCTTTTTTAAATGAAAGTCATTGTTTTCACAAACAAAAGCATTTTTTTTAACATAAACCCATTATTTTTGTAGCATAATGGTCTAGAGATACAGAATCACAGACACAACACCTTAACCCAACAAGCAATGGCATAACCAATAGGTCTCGCCTTTGGGACCTTATAAGTGTTTAGCCATGCAACAGTTGATGTTGTTGCACCAAGGATATTGTGCTGCATAACTAAATAAGGTCCCTAAGGTGAGACCTATAGGCTATGCCAATGCTTGTTCTTGTTCTTGCAGGTTCCTTCTTTCTTTCTTTGCAATGGTTTTGCCTTTTTTCAGTTCTTCCCTAATTTCGATCTATAAGCCCGATTCACAAAGAGCCTCCGCAGTCATGGCAGAGGCCCCATAGTCATGGTGTAGCCTCCACACTCGTGAAGGAATCTCAGCAATGAGAAACAGCAATAAGGAGAGTCCACCACGAGTGCAGAGACTCAGCCATGACGACGGAGGCCCCCTTGTGAATCAAGTCTACCCTGTTTTTCCCTCTCGCTAAAAATCTGATGGGGAAAATAAGTGCCGTTCCCCAAAAAAAACTGCTGCCGGTCCACATTGGCAACAACCAGCACAAATTAAGCACTGACCACAGGCATGTTATAATTGGTGCTCTGCTTTATTGCCCTAATTAACCATAAACGTGTTGCCAAAGCATTTTTGCCTAGGGTATTTATTTTCTTTTGTACATTTTCTAGTTATCATTTATAGGATAGGATCCAGGTTGGATTATGCGAATGTGCTCTATCTTGGCCTCCCTGACTATCTTCTGTCATGCTTGCAGGTGGTGCAGAACTCTGCGGCACGGGCAATTTTTGGTCTTAACTAGCGATCCCACGCCACATGGCTTCTGAAATCCCTTCATTGGCTGCCCATTCGAAAACGCATTGTTTTTAAGACCCTGACAATGGCATTCAAGGCCTTGCATGGCAAGGGCGCCCACTACCTCAGGAACAGGATCAGCTTTCACCTTCCGGCCAGAGCCTTACGCTCAGCATCATTGTCGTTGGCCACGATCCCTGCTATCAGATTTGCCCGCATTGGAGGCCGCTCCTTTAAATATATTGCGCCCAAGGCTTGGAATGCTTTGCCATTATCGCTAAGGAAGATCGACAATTTGCTGTCATTTAGAAAAGAGATCAAAACCTGGCTGTTCTGCCAGTAATTCCATCCGTTTTCTCGTTCTGTGTCTAGTTGGGTCTGATAGCGTCGGGACACTCTGCTTGAGTAGCTGAGCGCTCTACAAAACCCCGTTTAACATAACATAACATAACATAACATTAAAGACTAGACAAGGAAGGCAGCTGGATCACTATTCACCCATATATTGTATAAATCTCTTTTGGTCATGGCAGTTTCCATTCTTCTTGTTAAAATCTGTTTCTTTGGACACGGGTCATATTCTTGAACCTTGGGTACTAAGTGGTGTTTACCTGTAACATATTTCTAAATTAGTAGGATTTCTAAATTTTGTTTATCACTTAGTTTTTAAAAGTCTGCTATTTTGTTGCAAAATCTCTGAGGTAGGATGTTCCCATTGTTTTATGATTGATGCAGTGAATAACAAAAAAGGTTTTATCTTTTACAAAAACAATATTGAATTGGTTAGAGCTCTGGCTTCATCAGGATTCCAGGATTCTCTCTACAAACAGTAATGAAGGATTCTGTTTCTGTAATTAATTTGCCTATGTTTCCTGTTTTTAATTAGTCTTACTGGCTCTCCTTTAATATCGTTCTGCAGTCTAACATAATTCTGGCATGGACGAATGGAGAACTAATCCAATAATTATCCGTGCACTTAACCGCTCCTCGATTAATAAATTCATGCCTCACTCATCTGGTCCTTACACAAGCCTACAAAATTCGACACAATGCAGGACCTGCGTACCCTAACCACTACCTCACATTCCATGCACCCACCACAGACCTCTGCACCGCCCAACTGGCCCTGGCTAATGTCCCACGTATTTGCACGACCACGCCCGCAGGAAGATCCTTCTCCTGCCCCGTAGCAAAGACCTGGAACATCCTGCCTCTCCACCTCAGGCAATTAACGTCACTGCTTCAATTCAGGAAGGATCTCAAGACCTAGCTCTTCGACTGAACCTCAGCAACTTCGGTGGACCTGCTGCTTCCTCCCCCAGCGCCTTGAGGTCCTCAAGGGTGAATAGTTGCACTTTAAAAACCCCTGATTGATTGATTGATTGATTGATCCATCCAAACATTGTCTAATTTTCACAAGTCCACAGTCACGTTCATGAACTTTCACACATAAAATGTCAGCAATGAATGAAGAAAGACTTTCATTTAGAAAAGAACCAAGACCATTTGGCCTTTCTTTTTTCCTCAACATGAACCTGCATATTTCCATCCCTTTTTACCAGGGTTGTGGCAACTTAGGATATGTTAAAAAAAATTACATGTAAGGTTTTGTAGCTAAATTACTAAGTTGAGGACAATGAAATCTTGGCTATATTACTGGCTAGTGGCAACTCCATTCCACAATGATGTAGTCCTGATTCAAACAATTTTATCTATTGTTCCCAAGTTCCTCTAACTGTCAAAACTGCAAGTTTTTAAAACAGACACAAAACTGCCCTCTTTCTTTCACCATTTTGGGACAGATATCAGATTAGAGTCCTTGTGTGGAAAAGATGCTCTTAATCAGACCCATGGTTCAGATGCACTGCTGGAGCGCAATCCTGCCTGCGTCCTTTCTGGGTTCAGCACAAGCCATGCTGCTGGCTTGGACCCAGCCCAATCCGGCTTTCCGACTTACTCTCCCAAAGAAATCAAGAGACTGCCCAAGGGCTCGGACTGTAAGTTTATTGTTTAATCGGTCAAAGCTATTGGACCTTTATCCTGTATATCCTGTAAACCTACTTTAATGCTGTACATAACCTCATTCCACTGGTCGACACCACTGGGCAGGAAGTGGTCTGGTCATCTATTATCCTAGAGAGTAAATCAGAAGTATTAGGCGAACATATAAATGTTTTCTGTTTCTCTAAACCCGTATTGGATGTATATTCCTTGCTATCTGACAAAGGCCTGGATTTCTTGTTTCTCACAGAAAACTGGGTTAATTAATCATCTAACCCTGACTTAGAAAGAGCTATCCCAGTCAGCTATGTTATGCACCACCTTGACAGGAAGGAAGGCAGGGGTTGTGGTTTGGCAACTGTATATCGGAGCCCCATGCACTACTCGGTGTTTTCCATGGACAAATTACAGGGAGCAGAAAGCTTGGGTTTATAAGTTCTCTCATTACAGCTCGTTATCTGGCATTCCCTGCTATCACCCTCCGAAACCAATTTCCTCATTTCTATTCTCTTTTCAGACACTTTAATGCCTTATTGGCAAAAATATGCAAATTTCACTATTCTAGGAAACTTTATCTGTCATGATGACTATATTAATAATTCCTCAGCTAGGACTCTTGGGGACCACATCCTTTCATTCAATCTCTCCCATAAGTGGTAACTACCCCCACGCATCAAGTGGGACATATGTTGGACCTACTTTTTACAAACTTCAAGTCTTTGGAGATCAGGCAACTTGAAGTCAGGTCTGTCTGATCATATATTTATACCGTTAGCATTAGCAGTGAGTCCTCACCTTTCTAATAAAAATGACCTAGGAAAGGCTGAGAATAGCCGCTGACACTGGGGCAAAGTGCAAGCCACCAGTTTTACTCAGCAGCTCTATTGTTCCCTCCCATTGAAATTTGGGGATAAAGACCATTAATTAGATCATTTAAATCGCTGGCTCAGTGATGCACTAGATGATCTACTCCCTCGGTGCTCTGGCCTTTGGAATGGCTGGACTATGTCTGCTTACTGGTTCTATCCTTGTTTGGCAAAGGAATGGTTAGTTTTCAGACAGTTAGAGTGGGCATTGAGATCTAAGTATATTCAAGAAGACAAGGACATCCATAAGAGCCATATAAACTATAATAAATCGATACAAAATGCAAAACACCATTATATTTGGGGCAGATTGAACAGGAAAAAAATGAGTCACAGTTAATCTTTCAAATATCTAAAGGTTTTCTTTACCCTAAAGCAAAGACAATTGACATTGCCATCTCTCAAGAACTTAGTGACAAGCTGGCATTTATTGAAAACAATAAAGTGCTCCGGGCTTATAATGGCTGGTATAAGCCTGGAGCTCCAACATTCCAATGTTTCTTTGTTCACAGCTCTGGCTGTGAATAAAGGCTTCAGGGAGCCTGAGGGGATTTGAATCCCATAAGGCTATATTCTTCTTTGTTAGAACATTCTGCCCTCTGGTGGCACAATGTTCTAATAGCCTGATAGCCCTTCGTAGCTGGGCTATACCGGCCATTAAAGTCCCTCTCCCTTGTTAAAGACTCTTGCCTTCAGGTCGGGCCTTTAACGCTGGAGAGGGCCTTTAATAGCCGGTATATCCCTCTACGGGGGGCTTTAAGGCTATATTAGAACATTGGAATGTTGGTAGCTCCATTGAAAACAACAATGGAGTGCTCCGGGTAAGCATGGGCGGATTTTGCGAATTGGCAATCCGTGAAATTGCGTATTTATGGATTCGCAATCCGCAAAATCCGCGAACTCTCGCGAATGTGCAAATTTTTTTTTGTGTGTTCGCAAGGGTTTCTGCCAGTTCGCGAGGGTTTTGTACCAGTTCGCAATTGCGAACTTACTTGTCGGCTCGCAACGGCCGTGACTATGTTGTTTCAACGTCTGGTTCATCATCACAGGTTCACAGCACCCTCTGTTTCACCACTGCCACCCTCTGGTACACCCATGCCACCCTCTGGTACATCACTGCCACCCTCTGGTTGGTTTATCACTGTAGATTATGGGGGTGAAAAAAAGCAAGCACACCTGCCCTGCTTCAACTGACATGAATTAATTTGGGGTTGATTAATGTGTCACTGAATTTAAACTTCCAGTCTGGCTGGCACCTGCTTCCTTATCTGTAATTTGCTTTCTGTTGCAGTCCATTTTTTTTTCACAGGACCTTTGTGGCCTATAGTTGCAAGTAGGCAACTGAACTCTGAAGGGGCCACTTAGGAAGCACTACAGGGAATGGTTACTAATGATAAGATTGAACTTTTGCACCTGCTGAGTGCTTTCAGTTTTGTCTGTAATTGCTTTCTGTTGCAGTGTAATTTTTTTAACAGGACCTTTGTTGTATACTTGTAGCTATTCACTGAGCCTGCTGTGAGGGTCAGAGCAGGGTCATAGAATAGTTGCAAGTAGGTAAATGAACTCTGAAGGGGCCCCTCAGGAAGCACTACAGGGAATGGTTACTAATGATAAGATTGAACTTTTACACCTGCTGGGTGCTTTCAGTTTTGCAAAAATCTAAATATCCAGCAGCATCCGCAAAAAGTAATCCTTCCAGGTCAAGATCCAAATCAAAGTGACCAGCACATGAAGAAAGCACTGGGAGGAACCTGCTGGACAGGAACAGGAAGTTGGAGACTGTGGGGCACTTCCTTCCCCCCCCCCCCCCCAAAATGGACTCCTTGCAAAGAAAAAGTGCAGGCAAATGTCAACCTGAGGAGTTATTCTGATAAAAATCATAATTTTCAAGGTTTATGCTGCCTGCTGGTGGATTTCTTGTGCGAAATTGCAAATTTTGCAATCGCGCAATTGCGAGATTGTCGCTGCCCGCCGCATCTACGTGTTCGCAAGTGTTTACTCCCGCGAAATTGTATAGTATTCTAGTTGGCAAGTGCGACCAAGCAAAAAATCCGCTTATCACGGATTTTCCGAATTTTCGGCAAGTTCGCGAGAGTTCGCGAATTGCGAATTTGCTGAAAATCCACAAAATCCGCGAGCGGAACGGATTTTACGCCCATACTTAGCTCCGGGCTAATAATGGCTGGTATAAGCCCGGAGCTCCAACATTCCAATGTTTCTTTGTTCATAGCTCTGGCTGTGAACAAAGGCTTCAGTGAGCCTGAGGTGATTTCAATCCCCTTGTATTCCCTGAAGACTTTGTTTTATTTGTTGCAACATTCTTCCTTTTAGTGGCAGAATGTTGTAACTGCCTTATAGCCCTTTGTAGCAGGGCTAGTCCGGCTATGAAAATCCCACTGCCTTGTTAAAGTCCCTCGCCTTCGTCTCGGGCCTTTAACGCTGCAGCGGGCCTTTAGCCCCTTCCATGCTCATGACGAGCTCAGCTCGCCATGCAGCACAATGCTCCTGTGCTTATGATGACCACACCCGTTTTTATTGCTGTCCAGCACAGCAGGGGAAACTCTCAAGCAGCGATGAGGTTAATAGCCAGTATAGCCAGCTACGGCTGAGTTTCACCTTAAGTGGAACTCAGAAAAAACTTAAATCCTCCTTTTTCAAAATGATGATCTGTTTTCTGCCTTATAGTGATGGTCGAATTATACTTCTAATGCTCCTTTGCCTACAGAGTCAGCCAGGAATATTTGACAATGATCTCTCTTTTTGTCATCAGTTGTCTCCTGTGTCAGGGACCTGTTTCTCTCTGATCAAGTCCCTGAAAAAGTTGTTTTACCTTTCTCCCTCTAGTGGCAAGGAAAATAGTTGCCATGCCTTAATCACTTCAAGATTAGACCAATGCAACATTCTTTTTATAGGTATGCCTAAATACCTAAGGAAGAGGCTCCAGGTTATCCAAAATGCTGAAGTTAGACTTCTGCTCAAGTTATCCAAGCACAGTCCCACCCTGGATTAAGAGCTCTTCACTGGCTCCCTGTAGAAAAAGGTATTATGTTTAAAGCCTCCTACATAGTCTACAGGGCCTATCATCAAACTGGTCCCAGATTTCATTCTGATCGCTTTGTTTCATATTCTCTGTCTAGAGTTCTAAGATCTTCTAACAACAATCTTCTACCGATACCTAAATTTAAGTTACACATTTGTGGTGGCAGATCCATCTCCATATTGGGGGCCAAGGCCTGGAATTGGCTTCCTCTATTCATCAGATCATCTGGAAAAAATATGATTTTCAAAAGCTCCTGGAAACATGGCTGTTCTCTTATCTTAATTGATTTTTCCTTCAGCCAGAGATCATTGTGGAACACTGTGTAGGACAGTTCTTTAGCACAAAGGTACCCTGTTCCGGGGTATTTGTATGCGCTTTATAAACACATCTTTTCATTTCAGTTGCACCTAGACGCAACCAGAGGCACTGATTTTGCATAACTATGTCTTTGCGCTCATTTAAACAAAAAAGTGGAACATTCAAGTGGATAACAGTGGATAACAGTTTCTCCTGGGGTCTGGTAATGGATAGAAGCAGTGGCATGTCAAAGATGTCATGGGTCCTGGCGCGAGCCAGGTAATGACCCCTTTGTAGGAAAGTAGGATCGACTTCTATGGTTACCCCCACTTTTTGCCTAATGTGGTGCTGTTTTTGACTAGTGTGACTGCGATCCTGCTAATCAGGACCTCCGTCTATCTGCTTTCTCCCTAAATAGCTGTGTTCAGTACTTAGGTACATCCCAGATTGGATACTGGGGTACCCTTTTCAGTCTGTAGTATATGGTACCCATGTACCCAGGGTATAGGTACCCCAGAGGTCTCCCATGGGCTGAAGCATGTATTATGCCACCCATGTGAGAACATTTTAAATAGAACTACAGACCTGCCCTTGCAGCCTGTGTAAGTTGGTGCATTCATCACTTACTAAAGATATAGGTTTACTATAACTAAGGGTCATTGCACTTAAAACCTATAAGTCACCCCTATAGCAGGTATTAGCAATCCTGAAGGCAGGGTGCTTGGTTCTAAGTGAGAGGGTGCCCCTGAATGAGCAGGACACCCCTGCAACCTATGGAGTCCATTCACCCAGGTTGTCAGTGAAACAGTCATATACTATATAGAGGGGGACCGTGTAATTACGCATTGACCATCTCGAAAACTGCTGTAACAAATCCTATCATGTTTGGTATCAAACATCGTGGACTCATACCATGGGAGGTATGATTCCAAGCACTGGAAGAGTCCCTTGTTAGGCTCTTAGGGCCAGATGTAGGAGCCTAAATACCGGTCGGCAACGGCCGATTTTGGCCGTTACCGACCGGTATTTAAGAATTGGCATGTAGGTGCATTTATTTTACAGAATCGGTAAATTTACCGAATCGGTAAATTTACCGATTCTGTAAAATACCGAATCGGTAATTTTACCGATTCGGTAAATCCAAATGTAGGTGGGACTCTTCTGAGTCCCAAAGGCCTTACAGAATCGGTATTTTACCACCCAATTCAATTGGGTGGTAAAATACCGAATCCAGGTGTGCATGCACATGTGTGCATGCACACCTATGCCATGTGACAGACAGACATGCCCTTAGGGCATGTCTGTGTGCCTCATGGCACATATGCCTGTATTCGGGGTGCTAGAGGGTGTCAAAGTGACACCCCCTGCACCCTTGCAAAAATCGGTATTTACCGAATCGGTAAATACCGATTCGGTATTGCCCATTGATTCCTATGGGCTTCAAGGCCCATAGGAATCAATGGGCATTACCGAATCGGTATTTACCGATTCGATAAATACCGATTTTTACAGATTCGGTAATTCAATTACCGAATTTACCTACATTTCCCCCCTTCTATTTTACCGAATCGGTAAAATTCGGTATTTATGAATCGGTAAAATAGAATTACCTACATCTGGCCCTAAGTGTTCCCAGTGTCTAGTCCCGGACAGCACAAAATGGTTGCTGTCGACCAGAGACACATTTTTGCCCTCCTGCTGCTGAGCCAAGCTCGAACAGAGGAAGGTGGAACAATAGGCATCCTGTCACAGGGAGGTGTGACCACCTTCTAGGTAGGATTTAGTGTATTGGGACCGGGTGGGTGCACTAACCAGGGCCTGAAAGTCTGCATGAGGGGCACATTTGATGTCCCTGTTCATAGTTCAGTTCAAACCAGTTCTGGGAGCCATTGGCTCCTGCTCTGGCGTGAAACTGGACAAAGGACATGGGAGTAACCTCCCCCCTGTCCAGACCCTCCCCTGGGAGGGTTCACTGAATCTTCCCAACCCTTTTCCTAGGGTACTTTACTGCTTACCTGTGTGTAGGTCCCTAGATTCAACGTGGGATAAGATTCAGATCAGACACCACTGAACTTTTACCGTCTGGACACTCTGAACTTCGCTCAACTTCGTAAGGGCCCAACTTTGTCTCCCTGCTTGTCTACTGCCTCGTCTGTGTCCGTGTTTCATACAGAAACCCTCCAAGACCTGTGGGGCAAGGGATGTCCCTTGAAGTGAGGGAGTCACTTCAACACTGCTGACCGGTCTGCTAATCCCAAGCTCCTGCGGACTCTAAATTGTTCAACAACACAGGGGGTAGTTTCCTGTGCCCCTCAATGCCTGAGCTGTCCCCTCACCGAGTTTGAGGCGAGTATCTCGACTCAACCTCCCCAGACGTCGCCTTCCTGACGGAGACCTGGCTGAACCCCGCCTCGGCACCCGACATAGCCATAGCCATCCCGGAAGGCTACAAGATCACCCGCAAGGACCGCACCAACAGAGCGGGAGGAGGAATCGCCATCATCCACAGGAACACTCTCAGAGTCTCGACCAACACCGACAACACCCTCAGCACCGCCGAACACCTGCACTTCCAGATCCACACCGACCCCAACACCACCCTCAGAGGAACCCTCATCTACAGACTGCCCGGACCCCGACCACAGTTCAGCGACTCCATCGCCGACTTCGTCAGCACACACGCCCTCGCCTCCATGGACTACATCCTCCTCGGGGACCTGAACTTCCACCTCGAGAACAATGATGACACCAACTCCACCACCCTGATCGACAACCTAACCAACCTTGGACTCACACAATTCGTCACAACACCCACCCACTCCACCGGTCACACGCTTGACCCGATCTTCTCCGCAAGCCCCCACGTCTCCTTCAACCATACCACAGAACTCCACTGGACCGACCACCGCTGCATCCACTTCACCTTCAGGAAACTCACCACGCACCACCGCACCCAACAGATGCCTCACCGCTCCTGGAGCAAAGTCACCGAAGACCAGCTAACCACCACCCTCGCCCAGAGCCCACCCGCCGACCATACCGACCCCAACACCGCCACCCGCAACCTCAGACAGTGGATCAACGACTGCGCCAACAACCTCGCCCGATCAAGAAACCCTCCAACAATCATACCAACAAGAAAGCCATCTGGTTCACTTAAGACCTCCGGGCCTCCAAGCAAACCTGCGGAAAGCTGGAGAAGATCTGGCTCCGTGAACGAACATCGGACAGCCACGCCCCCCACAAGAATGCCACCCGCAGACACCATCACCTCATCAGATCCGCCAAAAGGGCCTCCTTCAAAGACCGCCTAGACACCAACGCGCACAACAGCAAAGAGCTCTTCAACATCGTGAAGGAACTCTCCAACCCCAGCTCCAACACCAACGACGTCCCACCCTCGCAAGACCTGTGCGACTCGCTGTCCACCTTCTTCCACCGCAAGATCACAGACATCCACGACAGTTTCAACGCCACGACCGCCCCGACAACCATTGAGACCTCCACCCCCACGACCACCATCCGCACCAACCGCCTGCTCTACTGGACCAACATCAACGACGATGACACCATCAATATCATGAACACCATCCACTCCGGGTCTCCGTCAGATCCATGCCCACACCACATCTTCAACAAAGCCCGCACATCCATCGCACCCCATCTCCGGAAAGTCATCAACACCTCCTTTGAGACAGCAACCTTCCCGGAGAGCTGAAAGCACGCCGATATCAACGCCTTACTCAAGAAACCCAAGGCGGACCCCAAGGACCTCAATAACTTCCAGCCCATCTCCTTGCTCCCATTCCCGGCAAAGGTCATCGAGAAGACCGTCAACGAACAACTGACCGGCTACCTCGAGGAGAACAACATCCTGGACCCTTCCCAGTCCGGGTTCCGCAGCAACCACAGCACCGAGACTGCCCTCATTGCCGCCACTGATGACATCAAGTCCCTGCTGGACAACGGAGAAACGGCGGCCCTCATCCTCCTGGACCTGTCAGCCGCCTTCGACACGGTCTGTCACCACACACTACGAACACGCCGCCACAACGCTGGGATCAAAGAGAAGGCCCTGGACTGGACCACCTCTTTCCTCTCCAGCAGAACACAGAGAGTCCGCCTTCCCTCTTCCGCTCCAAAGCCACCGAGATTATCTGCGGCGTACCCCAGGGCTCATCCCTCAGCCCAACTCTGTTTAACCTTTTCCGTGCGACCGCGTTTCCCCCTCCGGTGCTGGGCCGTAATAGAAACGGGCGTGGTCATGACGGAACGGTTCCGTCATGAGCACAGCTCAACCGTAGCTCATGACGGAACCGTTCCGTCATGAGCATGGAAGGGGTTAACATCTACATGGCACCGCTCGCCCACGTCGCCCATCGGCACGACCTCAACATCCTCTCCTACGCCGATGACACCCAGCTGATACTCTCCCTCACCAAGGACCCCCACACCGCCAAAACCAACCTTCACAAAGGAATGAAGACCGTTGCTGAATGGATGAGGAACAGCCGACTGAAGCTGAACTCGGACAAGACGGAGGTCCTCATCCTCGGATCCAACCCGTCGGCCTGGCATGACTCCTGGTAGCTGACCGCACTGGGAACCGCTCCAACACCCACCGACCACGCACCCAACCTAGGGGTCATCCTCGACTCCACCCTTTCCATGACTAAACAGGTCAACGTCATCTCCTCCTCCTGCTTCAACACCCTCCATATGCTCCGTAGGATCTACAAGTGGATCCCCACTGAAACGAGAAGAACAGTCACCCAGGCCCTTGTCAGCAGCAGTTTGAACTATGGAAACGCCCTCTACGCAGGAGCCTCGGCCAAACTCCTGAGACGGCTCCAACACATCCAGAACGCCTCTGTACGCCTGATCCTCGACATCCCTCGCCGCAGCCACATCACACCCCACCTGAGAGACCTGCACTGGCTCGCGGTCAACAAGAGGATAACCTTCAAGCTTCTCACCCATGCATACAAGGCACTCCACAACACCGGACCAACGTACCTCAACAGACGACTCAGCTTCTACACCCCCACCCGCCAGCTCCGCTCCGCCGACCTCCCCCTCGCTACAGTCCCCCGCTTCCGAAGAGCGAGCTCAGGCGGCAGATCGTTCTCCCACCTCGCCACCACGACCTGGAACACCCTCCCCATCCACCTACGGCAGACCCAAGACCTGCTGACCTTCAGAAAACTCCTCAAGACCTGGCTTTTCGAGTAGTAGCAGCATTCCCCACCCCAGCGCCTTGAGACCCTCACTGGTGAGTAGTGCGCTTTACAAATGATATGAATGATTGGTTGATTGATTATCTCTCGAGGTGGCTGCAATAGCCGAATCCCTATGCACTGTGTTCTTTTCAAAGTGCAAAGGCTTGTTGGCAACTTTGCAACAAGTGCATTGGGCTCCAAGTAGCCCGAACATCTGACAACTTCTTCCACAAAGGTCCTCCCGCGACTCCTGTGCCTCCAGCTTGTGGGTCTATTTGAGGGTCACCTTTGTTTCCTTTGGGCTCCCCTGATTGCTTGCGACCTGCTCTAACTCCCCTGCTTGTGATGAGTACCCTGGACCTTGATGGTCCCAACCTTGCACCCTTCTTGACTTCCTGCATGGGCTGCATTTGCCAAGGCTTGTTGGTGCTCCCACCAGACACCAACCCCTCAGCACTTGACATCCTTCATGGGACAGCTCGTATCCAGGACCTAGTCATCCTCAGCATTGCCTGGTCCTCACAGCTGCAGAGTCAGTGTCATGGTTATCTTTCCAGAAGCACCCGAAATCGGAGGGCTTTCATCTTCCAAGTCTCCTGGTCCCTCCCTAGTGGCATATACTCTGTCCCCTCTGCTTTCAGGTACTCCTCTTCAAGAATCCATGCTTGGATTCCCACAGACACTTTTTCCTCATTCAGCAGCGGACTTTCCTGAAGTCCTCCATTGGGATTCGACTGCGGTTTCTGAAACCCCACATACCCGTATGCACCCGGCTTCCAGAGTGTAGGTAAGGTGCGTACTAGGGTATCTACGGGTGGCTCTCCAACCTTCTGTCTTACACTGGGTTTCTTCAGGGTCCTTAATATTTAAATATCTAACTGCGACTTGCACATAGACTTGTACAGAGCACACAGTAATTTTTCCACACTGCACATATACCCTCCGTGGGGTCCCTATCTACTTACTTTGGGTGCTTCTGTGGGTCCCCAGCAATACTACATCTTCTCGACATCATCTTGACTCGAGTCGTGGTTCTTATACCACTTTCTTCGTATCTGGTTTGATCCCCCCCCAGCGCCACTATGTATTTCGCGCTATTTACTGTGTTTCCTTGCTAAAGTATTGTGTGCCTTGTGTTTATCTCCTTGTTGGAGATACTTGAACATTCTAGCGAGTATTGTATAATGAATACATCTTTTTATAAATACTTGGTGTTTTCACTTAATCTATATAATGAGATTGCATTCTGGTAAAACAAGCTGCTTCACACTCCTTAAGGTCTAGGCCTGAAGGCTGATCTCCAGAGATACCACTTAGAGAGCATTCTAAGGTTGTCTAAGACCTCGTAAATCACCATAAGTGTTGTCTGGTTTGGTGCAAGGTGTCCACTTACATTAGTGAACATCATATACCAGACCAGCCTCGCACACCCTTTTAATGCTGTTGGGGTAGCAAAATAGGTGTTTTATCCAGTCGTGGACGGTGCAGGTAAGAGTGGAGTGGCGGGACGGGGTTGTGGGGGTGAAGTCAACAGACGAAGACAAGGGAAAATAAAATTTTAAAAAACACTTATCTTACACTCAACGCATCGCTGAACGATGCGGAGAGTGCAAGGTAAGTAGCTTTCTTTTTTTTCTTTTATTTTCTCTTGTTGTCATCTGTCGACTTGACCCCCCCATCATTTGCCCCGCCAAACCGCTCTTATCTGCATCTTTCCCGCCTGTTCATTGAGCCCCTAAGAGCCCTGTGTCCTGGTGCCTTTACACTTCCTGCACCAATGGTAGATAAGCCTCTGAATGCAAGAGACAGGAGGTGGTATCAAGAGTATACCGACCAGATGTTTGGCTCTTCTGATACTTGTAGCGACGTGGGCTTCGGAGCAAAACTTTGGGCCCTGACACTTATTGTTTTACAAATTAAGCACTGCCCCTGCCTAGAAATTATATAAGCGGCCTGGAGTTTCAGTCACCCACTCATTAATGTACTGTTGTTTTTTTACTGTGTTTTTCTAACATTTCCACCAGTAACTACGTGAGAAATACTTGACACGAGAACAAATATCCCAACTTGCTCAAGATTGTAACCTAATCCTTTGAAGCCGTGTGTACCGCTGGTCTAATTACGATATCTTCTGTTGTTGTGTTTGGTTCCCATGGTGTATGTGAGGGCTCACACCTTCGCCAGTAGTGATTTTTTACCCAATACTGGTTCTAGTACCAGCCGTTTTTCTCGCTGACTGGATGGTATTGTGGTTATCAGGGTGATGGGGGTACTGCATCAACATAACTTCATAATAATAATTGCTTTGCCTTGTTCCCTCTTTTTTTGACACTGCTTTTCAGATAAGGCAAATAGGTTTCACAGGAGAAATTCTAAGAAGAGACCGCATTCACTTTCCCACCATTCCAAGGAAAGCAATAGATGTTTTTCAGCAATTTGCGTAAGAGGTCAGTTGTGCCTGCCGGATCTTCCCCACAATGCAACACGCGCGGATGGTAAAAGGGAACCTTTGAAAGCGTCTGTAGAATTCATCAGTGCTTTGCTGAAGGATGCAACCATTCTCGCAGAATTCCCACTTTGATTTTCAGCAAGTGTTTTGTCTGTTTCTTGTATTTTGACTGGCAGAATACTATATTGACATTACTGGGAAATTCAGCGGCACGTTATCTGAAAGCCCTGTACACCTTTCCCCATGTTTTCAAAGGAAAGCGGAGTACAGTGTCTCAATTAAGCGTGAAAGTTATATATTTTTTTCTAGAATATTCTTGTTTGACATTATCCATGAATTTTCATGCACCAGGGCGTTCCCTGAGAAATGTGCTATGATATATATTCAATAGAGGTAGAATGCACAAGAGGATGATAAAAATATTGTTAATAATGTTGATGATAATGTATGTATTTAAATCTACCACATTTCTGCCATCATTTTAAGCACTTACAAGTGGTGCTTTAACAATGTTAATGGTACTCAGTTTACTGACCTTGGAAGGATGAAAGGGTGAGTTGACCTTGGCAGTGTTAAAGTTGGTTATAACCTTACGTCTCAGCAGCAAGATACAATGCTTTAGCCATTCTGATGGCTAC
Source organism: Lissotriton helveticus (assembly GCF_964261635.1). Lineage (NCBI taxonomy): Eukaryota > Metazoa > Chordata > Amphibia > Caudata > Salamandridae > Lissotriton > Lissotriton helveticus. The sequence goes on from NC_136067.1 coordinate 1,538,104,223, forward strand.
CGGGGTTGAATGTTTCACCATTTTCACAATGTAGTGTAAAATCTGGCATACATCTCAGAGAGAAAATTGAAAGATGTAAATGCATCCAAATGTATTGACGCAAAACAGTAGGGGTGTGTGATTTCCACCAATTGTTAATGCCTTTTATTTTTCTAACTGTCATAAAAGGCCATTAAAAACTATGCAGAAGCAAAATAAAAAAAACTAAAAAAAACAATGGGTCCATGAAGATCTATTCAGACATCCGTTCTAATCTGAACTCTGAATAGATGTGGAACCAGAAAGAAATTGTAGAATCGATTGAAGGGGTGTGAATCCACATCACATAATAATCCCAATCCTTGTTAGGTTGAACCACAAAGGTCACCAAATAAACATATGGGTAACTCTCTGCTAGTGTGGCACAAAAACAGTCAGGCTTACCTTGGAGGCAATGTGTAAAGAATATATGCGGTACGAAAACAGTAATAGAGTAAAAACACAACTCAAGAAAACGGATACAAAAATCTAATAAGTAGAACTAGAGATATGAATTTATAACGTTTAAGGTTGAAAATAATGCCCCATCTTTGGTCATGTGGTTGCGCTTGAAAAGGACAGAGTCAAAAGTTAAGGCCAACCACGATGGAGTGCAAGTCAGATACAGGGACTAGGTTCAATCCCAGTGAAAAGTTTTACCTTCGAACTGAGCGTGCAATTTAAATGTTGCAGAGAGGGAACTATGCTGCAATTTGGGGATTTTCTTTTTATAACATTTTAAAAAACTTTTTCGTATGGCTCCGTCATGTTTGACGGAGCCGTTTGACGAAATTACAATGTAGTTGCAGTAACCCGCTTGATGGCCCTCTTATAGAGTTTTCAGGTCTAGATAAAGTTGTAAAAAATAATTTTTTACCATAGTTTTTGTATTTTCCTAAGTGGTAATCAGTTTTTTTCTTCTATTTTTTACCTTACATAAGTTTCACACTTGTTTACCTGTTGGAAACAGGAGTGAATCTCGTAGATGACTTAGAAAATTATACATGTATGAAAAGTAGACAAAAACTAAGATTCAACGAAGCGTCCTTTGTGTGGATTGCTCATGGTTCTCCCAAATAAATTAATTATTGACAATTTTAAAAAAAATGAGTAGTAAAAAATAGAAATAGGTGGCATTTTTATCTGTAATTTTTTTACCTCATGCCCACTTTACAAAAGTTTATACCATTACGTCCACCAGACCTATCTGATTGTAAGGATATACAGTGTTTGCTGGTTGTCCAAAAACATGTGATACCTGTAGTCTACACCTGAGCGGCAGTCAATAAGGATTTTTCATTGCTTACTGACTATGCATCGATTCATGAGGTAAAAGCTAATGAAAAATGGGTATGAAGGAAACATATGAATTTTTTAATGTGCCCATTATACTGAATTTGGGAATAGTGGGTATTTGTACATCTATGAATTCGGGTCTACAGATACATCACACAATTAAGAGGGCATTTTGCAAGGCAGCATGACTTGAAGTCACACGAAGGCAGAAGCATAATTCACTTGCTCAGGGGATATATTCACCATCCATTGCAATCTGGTCGACCGGCGATGGAGGAGCTGGTGGGTACTGAGTGACGGGCCCCCATTGATACAGGCCAGCTACAGGCCTGGAATAGTGTCACCGAGGCCACTGAGTCCAGGGAGGTGCAAGGCTTTGGCCTAGTTGTGTGTGGTCTGCAGAGACTAAGGAGAGGGGTCTCTCTAAGGGAACTGGGCCTATTGAGGGAGGACCATCGCAAACATTCAGACAGAGTTTCTCAGACTAAATCGTCCATAAAAGCCCTCCAGCCTGCAACTGAGGACATTAGTGACAAACTTGCGGAGCTTACCCATACTGTCCATTTCCTGGAGCATAGAGTGTAGGATGCATTGGGGAGGTCATGGCATAACAACATCTGTATTGTTGGCTTTCTGGAGGGGGTGGAGGCCCAGACCCCACCACGTTCTTTGAGTCATGGCTCTCCGCTGCTGTGGCCCCTGCGGAGTTAATCACTTACTTTGCACTGGAAAAAGCCCATCAGTGCCTGTACAGTACCCTCCTACCAGGGGTCCCTCTGCGACCAGTGCTGGCACAGCTCTTAAACTTCAGGATAAAGACACAATAATTTGAGCTGCTAGAGAATCCAGTTCACTTGCCTTTGAAAATGTGAGAATTCTTCTGCTTCCGAACTAAACGTGTCAGTCCAGCGCCAGCAAGCTTCCGTCTTTGAGGTGAAGTGAAAACTGCACGATGAGGGACTTACATATGCCTTGCTCTTCCCCACCAAACTCAAAGTGATCGTAAAACGCAAATCTTATTTTTTCATGGAACCAGCGGTTGCCTGAATCTCGATGGAGCAGTGCCTATATGAACCATGAGGTCGGAGCCCGCAGCTGGTGAATGTCACTCATTGCCACCTCGGGCCAAATGTAAGAGGCTCAAGTTGTAGAGATGCATTAGGCCAACTGCTGGTGCACCAACAAAGACGCAGGCTCAGGAGGATTGGCTGCAGGTCTGGAGGCCACAGCCGACATTTGCACACAAGGTGGGTCTCCTGGCACAGATGACTCAGGGGAGGCTCTGTCAGGGTGGGGCTTTGACACATCGTGGTCCAGTTTCCCCTCAGGCTTCCTTCCAAAAGTTACACCACAAATGGCAGATGACATTGTTTGAAGGAAACTGCAAGAGATAGACTTGTGTTCCCCTTGCCCCCTGTTTGGTGGCTCTAACAAGCCTATCTGCTGAGATATCCACCTAAACAATGGCACAATAGCTCTGCGGCGACCAGCCACCCCAGTGCATACCTAGATGTTACTAATCTCATTCCAAGCTCCTTGCCTTGGGTCTCTCCCATTTGACCCTGGGTGCTTGCTTCTTCTGTGCTGTTGGACTGCTAAGCCGCCCTCTGCTTGCTGGTCATGTGAGGCACTCGGGCAGGCTTGTGGAGTGCCAAAGGGACCCACGTTCCAAGGACTTTTTGTTCAGCATTTGGGCAGCCAGATGTTGCTCTACCACCCTGGGGACTTGAGTTGGGTTGTCTGTTTTATTGTTCTTATTGAGCCCTATATACTGGGTTTCCAGCAGCCTGGGTGGGAACTGCCTGTCTGTCATACCTGTCCATGGTGGGGGCCACTCTTCTACTGCTCGCCATTCCCCTGACCACACTGTTAGCTCCTACAGCATGTCTAGGTTGCCATTCTTAACTTGGAATGTCCAGGGCATGGGCACTGCCAGAAAGCGTCACTCCGTATATCAATACATAAAAAGGAGCTTCGCTTTTTTACAGGAAACCCATGTAGCAAAAGGGGAGGAAACTATTCTTCAGAGACGCTGGAGTGGGCACTGCTACAGTATAGTTTACTTGGGCAATGCGAAAGCGTGCTTATATGGGCTGATCTGTCTGTCCCCTTTCAGAGTGTGACGGTTAAGGTAGATCCAGAGGGCCATTATGGATCTGTGGAGGGCCGATCAGAGAGCACAGCTGTTTCCACTGGGAAGTGTTTACTTACCAAAAACAGCACAGGTGCAATTCATGGCCCGTGTGTCATCCATATTGACCAGATGGGCTCATCTGCCATATATTCGAGGGGATTTTAACTGTGCAGCAACCCTTGAGTTAGCTAGGCCACACTCCTGCTCCTCAAATCTGCCACTGTGTGCACTGCATCCTCTTTGTCACTGTGGCTCATGCATTGGTCATTGATTGATAACTGGATGGTGCTGTACCCAGATGCAAGAGACTCCTACTACTACTCCCTGCCCCACAACTTACATGTTCCCCTTGACCAATTCCTCTGTCATGCCAACATTCAGCTCCAAGTCACGGGAGCGGAGTACCTGGGGTAAAGAGCCTACACCACTGGTGCCCATCTGGCGCCTGCAACGTGTGGCCCCGGAGAACCCTGTCTTTCGTGAAATGACTGATGCAACCCTAATTAACTATAAATGGAAAACAGTGGGTCTGCTACCACACAACAGTTGGAGTGGGAAGCTCTTAAGACTGTGGTGCAGGGCCACTGCATACATGTGATCATAGGGGCAAGGGAAGGGATAGGCCAAGAACTCACTCAGGTGGAATCCTACTTAGAGGGACTTGAGGGGGCTATGCTGGTAGGGGCTGTGCTTGGGAACAACTGACTAAAGTGAGGGACCGTCATGTCCAACTCCTTGAGTCTTTGAGGTGTATAAATTACAGGGCATATCAGGTAAAGCAACACACAGAAGGGGACAAACTGGTTAGCCGCGTGGCATGGCTTTTGCTGCATGCTACGGATGCGGTGACGATAACCGCCACTGACATTGGTGGCCACCACTCTGGGGGCAATACATGATGCTTTCTTTGCACATTGTCAGGTCCTGCACAACCCGGTCCTAGCACAGCGACTATCTAGTATTCATGACTTTTTGGCTGCCATCACGTTGTCAATGATCCCGCCTGAGGGGAGGGTGGAGCTGAATAGTCCGCTTAAGGGGAAGTAGCTCTGCTGTGCAATTTGGGACCCCCGCACTAGTAGAACTCTGGGCCTGGACGGCCGACCGCTTGAATTTTATATAAAATATGAAACCCTATTGATCCCTTAACTACTGGAGGTTTATACAGCTGCCTTTGATGCAGGGTGTTTATCCCATATATGAAACAGACACTTCTGGTTTCACTCCTGAAGGTGGGACGGGACCCGTTAGAGGTATCCTCCTAAAGGACATCATCCTTGATTGGCAGTGATTATAAGATATACCTTAAGATTCTTGCGACCCGGTTGATAGGCCACATGCCGGTATTGCTCCACCCCAAACAAAATAGATTCATACTAGGCAGATCCATGGCTGTCAACATCCCAAGGCTCCACTGATTGTTATTGGAGGCACCGCAGCGATGGCCATAAGTTGTATGCCTGACTTTAGAAATGGAAAAACCCTTTGACACCTTGGACGGGGCATATATGTTTGAGGCCTTACAGAAAATGGAAATCGGGGGCAAGATGCTGCAAATTATAACAATTCTCTGTGTGTCTCTGACGGCGAGGGTTCGGATTGGCTGTCAGATTTCGGTGCCACTGCCAGTGGCTAATGACACCCTTCTGGGTTGTCATCTCCCACCGCTGCTCTATGCTCTAGCTGTGGATCCTCTTGCTCAGCGTCTTCGGCAAGCCGGACTAGAATGGGACATTCTGGTAGGTGGCACCATACATGCTGTCTCAATGTATGTGGATGATGTCCTTGTGTACATAAGGGATATCCGTGGTGGCATTGGAAGTATGTTTGTAAATCAAAAATAGACTAGCTTAATTATTCAAGAGAAACAAAAAAATAAATTGTTTTAATTTATCAAGGACTCAAGTATGTTTCGTCACCGGTTAGTGGCACCTGGTAGGTGTGCTCATAAAGCCCTCACCCACCAACCTAGTTGGTGGCATGCTTCATCATCGGGCCCACCCAGTGACACCTAGCGTGTCCCGGGTGTGCTTCGACGCCTGATGACAGCGGAGCAGGTATGTCGCTGTGTGTGCGGTGAAGACTGTTATGGATCGTGAGTTTAAAACGGCTTGGCGGGGATCCCAGTGCCCGAGGGCAAACACACTTTATTGGCTGGGTCACCGTCAGCGGTTAAAAATAAGGCTGTTGGATGTTAGAGGTGAGTTACGACCTCCCACATCCTGGGATGTGTCAACATGTTTCAGCCAGTGCCTTATGACTAAGCTGGCTTTCTTCAGGACGGATAAAAAGGGTGTGTGCAGTTAAAACTAGTGGGTGTATATTCAGACTATGTGTATACACGCCCTAAAGTGTTTTTCTATGTGTGAGTGGGGGATTCCCATCTCGAGAAAACACGCTAGTTTGTCAAGAGTGCTACTTCATGGTTTGAGAAGTGGCATGGGTTGACCAGAATTCTTGGTCAGAGCCTGCCGTAGACCTGTACTGCCTCCTTCGCTGCACCGGTCCAGCGAAGGAGGCAGTACAGGTCTACGGCAGGCTCTGACCAAGAATTCTGGTCAACCCATGCCACTTCTCAAACCATGAAGTAGCACTCTTGACAAACTAGCGTGTTTTCTCGAGATGGGAATCCCCCACTCACACATAGAAAAACACTTTAGGGCGTGTATACACATAGTCTGAATATACACCCACTAGTTTTAACTGCACACACCCTTTTTATCCGTCCTGAAGAAAGCCAGCTTAGTCATAAGGCACTGGCTGAAACATGTTGACACATCCCAGGATGTGGGAGGTCATAACTCGCCTCTAACATCCAACAGCCTTATTTTTAACCGCTGACGGTGACGCAGCCAATAAAGTGTGTTTGCCCTCGGGCACTGGGATCCCCGCCAAGCCGTTTTAAACTCACGATCCATAACAGTCTTCACCGCACACACAGCGACATACCTGCTCCGCTGTCATCAGGCGTCGAAGCACACCCGGGACACGCTAGGTGTCACTGGGTGGGCCCGATGATGAAGCATGCCACCAACTAGGTTGGTGGGTGAGGGCTTTATGAGCACACCTACCAGGTGCCACTAACCGGTGACGAAACATACTTGAGTCCTTGATAAATTAAAACAATTTATTTTTTTGTTTCTCTTGAATAATTAAGCTAGTCTATTTTTGATTTACAAACATATAATCCGGGGTATAAGGACTAGCTTTCTGGTCCTCTCTCTCCTTCTTGATACACGCAGGCATTGGAAGTATCACATGCATGCTGGAAAACTTTAAAGCCGCATCAGGCTTTGGAGTTAATTGGCAAAAAGACCATCATTTTTCCACTCTGCCCGGACTGCACTCGGCATCCCATAACTATTGATGAACAAGCAGCCCGTTGGGAGCCACGCACCTAATGATATTTGGGTATAAATATGTATCATAAGGCTCAGGACATCCTAAGGGTAGCCTTGAGAGGGAGATCTCCTCATTGTGACCACAAATAGCTTTCTGCTGAACTCTTCCCTTGACGGTGCAGGTCCGGGTTGCCTTCTCAAAAAAAGTGTATGCTTACGCAGCTCCTGTACTACTTCATCAAATTACTGATCCTCGACCCTCGTGGCACATTTAAGGCACTGTATTCAATGCTGGGAGGCCTTGTGTGGATTAAGAGGAGATGTAGAGTAGCACTGGCCAAACTGCAACTACCAACGGCGCGTGGAAGACTTGGTGCTCTAGTATTGGAACTCTGCTACCTGACGGCACATCTCCAGTGGCCAACATGTTGGCTAGCTTGGAGCCACCTTGCCCGAGGTCAGAGCAGGGAGCACTGAGGCCTGTGCGGGGACTGTTTCTGCCAGGTTCGGCATTTCCTGAGTCTGCGAAGGCCTTTCTTTGACCGTAGGACTCGGAAGGTTGCACCCGGACTGTGGTTGTACACCCCAGAGAATCCACTGGGCACCATCCACTTATTTTGATTGAGTATGGGTAGTGACAGTCTAGCCATTTGGGAATCAGCAGGGGTGGAGACACAAGGGGATTTGTTCCACAAAGGAGCTCTGATCCCCTTCAATCTCCTGTTTGAAAAGACCAGAATCTTGGCTGAGCAGTTTCTGACACACAAGCATCTCATGAGGACGCTGGAGTGCATGTGGGCGTTATCGATAAGGAACCTCAAATGCACCCCCTGGCACTGGTCCTTCATACCATGTGTAACAGAAAGAGGTTGCTTATGTGGCCAAGTAGGGCCATCCCCTATACAGCGCAAGGTCCACTGGAAGTGCACCGACGCACTTGGGGTGTGAGTTGACCCAAAGGGAGTGGGACAGAGTTTTGATATATCCAGGGATGGTCTCTTGAGCAATGCCCATTTTCAATACATAAAGTTTAATATGTTACATAGAGCTTGTTTAACTCCAGCTAGGATCCATAGGATATATATCCCACTGCGTCTACTGAATGCCCTCATTTTCAGGCACCAGTGGCAGACATGGAGCATGTGTATTGGAGCTGTCCATTGGCCAGCAAGTTGTGGCCAGCAGTTTGCACCTTTTGTTTATCACTGGTCAGAGAGACTTGGAATGAGTAGTGAGCAGTTTGCTGGGCCTTACTAAGTGCTGTAAACGAGAGGCGTCACTTTCTATCTCATAGACCTAGCGCTGTTGTTAATTAATTGGGTGATTGCTTTGCAATGGAAGGCCCTCTAACTACCTTGGGTGACGTATTAGAGGGGTGGGGCTGTTAAATGGAGACAGCAGAGGCGACTGCGCTGCGCCGTGAGGAATTACGAGACATACGCAGAGGCTGCATAGTGGCAGAGTGGGATACTTTCTCACATCCCTTCAGAACCCCCTGAGGATGATGAGATGCATGTGTGAAAAGCCACGGCAGGTACCTCCTTACCATATGCACCTTTGAGATGCCCCCGCCCAGCTGGTATGTCCCTCTTCCCACGCCATTTCTCTGACTCTCTACACCCATCATTGCTGCGGGTAGTTTATATTCAGGACTGGATTCTGTTATTCGTGTTTCGTTTCCAGTTGGGTTACAAGGCTCATGTTCGGTAGTCAGTTTTTTACACTTTATATACTACCATACCATTGTGGAATCCAAACACTATTCATAATGACATAAGTTAACATGCTGTACGTGACTTGTTAGCATGTTGATACTGCATCTCATTCTGATTGTGCTGGATATTAATATACATCAATAAAGATTGTTTTACAAAAAGAGGGCATTTTGCAAAAGTGTTCTTTTTTGCACATTTGCCTATATTTTGAAACCGAAAATGGGCAGATGTTCATTTGACTATGTTAAAGAGGACCATCTTTTGCATGGTAATGCCCAGATTCTGTTTTTGTTGGTCATAGGACTGTGGATTTTATTCCTGCTAACCGGTGATAAAGTGTATGTGTCCTCCCTTCTAAATATGTTAGACTTGGAATAAACCCTATTGATACATTTATTTTACGTATAAGTCCCTAGTGTATGTACTATATGCACTTAGGGCAGATAAATTAGTGGGCCTGCAGCACTCATTGTGCCATTGACTAAAGTAGCACTGAAAAACTTGTCTTAGACCGGCGATTGCAACTTGTAGTGGAGCTTTAAACTGCCATATCAACTGTGATAGTCCCGTGATAGGCACATGTAGCAAAGCAGCTTATTTCTTACATTGTCCTCACAATAACATTTCTGCTGTAAACTTTTGCACATAATTGCGTGCGCCACAATGTTGGATTCGTTTCACTGAAATTAAACTTGTTTACACATCTAGCTTTGCAAAACATTATCACAATGCCCTGAACATCATGTTCAAGGGCTCTTTTCGCACTATGTACAAATGTCATTTCCATCTTCATCCACGGGCGACAGGGCTATCTAAATATTAATAACATTCCTAATCTATCCTCACATTGCAAGGCTGCTTTCTATTATAAAAGATGAGCATCCCGATAGATTAGCAGAGAAGGCACTCCAGCTGACACCAGAGGTCTGTGCATGCTGAGAATTCACCATGCAGTGGTCTGACATCTCGTGAGGGGTGTCCAGTTCGTGACCAAGATGGGGTCTTTCATTCTATCCCATCAGGTAATAGGATTAGATTGTTGCTTTGGAAGATTCGTGGCTCTACATCTACACACACTCTAGGTACACTTAGAGTATGGTTTGTGTAACACGAGTACGCTAGATTACTACCTTGTTTTATATGCCTGCATATATTCATTGTTTTAGCATTAAGATAGAACTGGTTCACTGACAGAATATTGAACACACAAATATCGTGTAGACAGAATATTGTGTCAAAAATATCGAGGACAAGAATATCGAGTAGGTAAGTGCAAATATATAGGTATAAATGTACTATTCTTAACTCCAGATCTACGTACCTTGAAGATATATATATCGTCAAAGTACATATATGTGGAGTAATATATAGTAAAACTTTACTTACCCATTAGAAATGACCTTCACGATATTCTTGTCCTCTATATTATTGACATGATATTCTGTGCATGATATTTATGTTTTCGATATTTTGTCCTCATACCGGTAAAACTATATCTGCTTTTTACACTTTTGGTGCTTTTAATCACATTTATCTGCTTCTGTCTATTAATCAATTCAATTCAAATCAAAATAGCTTTATTCGGTGCAGCAAATACCACCGTAAAAAGAATACTAATAAAAAAACATTCGTACATTGTGTCATAAAAGGTATGCAGTTTTAACAGCTTAAGAACTCATCGATAACATTTAAAAAAGGACACATACTAATACATAAGAAAAATCTAGTGCACAAAATGAAGAGATACCATTATTTTAAAAGTCAACAATACTTCAAGTTTATGGAGTTACAAGCCATACATACATGAGATATAAAGTGCTTGTGCATAAAAGTACATTGGGATATATAAAGTGCAAATTCCACCTACTAACTCGGAACAGGGAGCTAGACTAAACGGATTCATCCTAATTTTCATATAGCAATATGTCTAAATACGAATTGTCTTTTCTTTTCCTGATTGCGAGTTGTACAAAGAGAGAGACAGCATTAATAATTTTCACATTTTCCAGACTGCATATGAAGTTAAAAGCATATTTATAATTAAAAAGTCTATGTGATAAAAAACGAGTTTTTAAAACTGATTTCCGAATATCTTTATAAAAACTACAAAAAAGAATAAAATGTAATGTGGATTGTTTGGATTTTCCATCACAAAGACAATTTGGTAATTTATGATGCCATTTATCCATTTTTGGGAATGCAACTAAATAATGTATTGAGCCCATCCTCAATCTAGTTAAGTAAAATATCTGTTGTACGTTTCTCACCATTATTAAATATGGTTGTATGCCCCTCATAAGTGGGCGTTCACAATAGGAAACAACAACAGATTTATGACTGGCACTTGTTTCTCTTTCATTTTCGGTGGCATTTAAAAATCTTGGGGCAGATGTACAAGCCTCTTGCGCCTCTTTTACACCGCCGTTGTGTCACGTTGTAAAGCCCTGCGCCACATGTAGGCGTTCCAGCGCAGGGGGGTGGGCGTTTGGGTGCAGGAATGCCTCCTAGAAGTGGCTGAGTGAAATCTCCAAGATTTCCACTTTTAAGGCCATGCTGCGTCAAAACCCTGCGCCTGCTTGAAGCAGCCGCAAGGATTGATGGAGCATTTTAAGGATAGGGCACCCCCGAGCCTTCCTGGAGCTGTGTCGCACTTGCGTTGCAACTCCAGCAATGCGCCGCCTTTATGGCAGCAAAAGCAACACGCATCTGTCCATTTTTGCCCCATGGTGCGCTGCATAAATGCGGCGCATCCATGGAGGCAGAGCCGTGACGTACAATAACTGCGCATCCCTGCTAATATGCAGGGTTGCGCCAGTTATTGTAAATCTGCCCCCTTGACTTCAACTCTGTTTTACTAATATCGTGTATAAGTATAGGGTTCTTCTTATCGATGGTAACTTCACAATATTTTTGCAATTGAAAAAAATATATTCCAGCCACAGTATTTTTCTACTTTGGTCAAGGGTTAAACGATCCATGATTAATTCGGTTATACATTTTGTTTCATCCTTAACCCAAAGTCCATGCCAGAAAGTGAGACCAATTGATTCTATGGAGTCACTTATATACAGGACTGAAAGTTCTTTATGTATTATGTAATTTGCTGTTGCATTATTAGGAACTGCCAACAGTCTCTTTAAGAACTTAATATCTAAAACTTGTAGGTGGGCAATGTTAGCTCTCCCCCAAATTGCAGCCCCATAGCAAACCCCAGTAATACATTTACTCCTATAAAGTGTCAAGACCTCTCGGATAGGTTTATTGCCTATTTTCGCTGAAAATCTTAGAATACTCTCTATAACCCGCAGGAATTTCATATTACATAATTCAATATGGTATTCCAAGTGCCACTCCTAATAAAAAGCATGTCCAGATAAGAAAAGGTTGAGACTCTCTTAATAACATCCCCATTCACATAATGTAGTTTGTTTTTGGGTTCGTTTTTCCCACATGTCATGACAAATGTTTCCTTTGTTTAATTTAAGATCCTTATCAGTCATGAACAGGGCAACATTCTCAATGAGGGATTGCAGGCCATTTGCTGTCCTTGAAACTAGGATGGCATCGTCAGCATATAATATTACTGGTGTGGGGCGAGTATCCAATTTTCGGGGCATTCACAGTTAGATTTTGTAAAAAGGGATCATCATTATTTACATAAAGAGAAAAAAGGAGGGGTGCTAGTACACAACCCTGTCTAAGGCCACACATGACCCTAAAATCAGGTGTGCATTCCCTCATTTTTCCAAATCGTACCCTAGATGGTAAATCGGTATCGCTCTGGGATAGATAAATAATTATATCAATGGGTGCTACTAATGCTTTCAAAGTGTCCCATATTTTACAATGATTGACTAAATCAAAAGCGCTAGTAAGATCAACAGAACAGAGGTGTAGTGCTCCCTCCTTAGGTATGGTATATTTCCCTATTAAGTGTACTAAATTTAGGCACTGTTCTACCATGCCAATGCCTCTTCTGAAACCATACAGGGCATCAGTTAGAATATTATTCACACTAGCCCAGTTTTCGAGTCTTTCCAGTATAATTCGTCCCATTAGTTTTGACGTGGAATCAAGAAGAGGTATTGGCCTGTAGCAGTTTGTCTTCCCTCTATCCCCTTTTTGAAGATGGGTACAATAATACTTTCAGCCCAGGTTGTGGGTAAGATGCCCCAGGGGGTGGCATTAAAAACATTAAATAAAATCGGTATCCAGAAGTCACTTTTATGCTTAAAAACATCGATGGGTACCACGTCTGAGCCTGCAGCTTTTCCATTCGCACATTTACGCAGGGCTAGTTCAATCTCTTCTAACGTTATAGGTGATGAATTGACGGGTTCCACCAATATGAAATCACCTTTTTTGTCCTCAATTACTTTTTTAGCGTCTGGATTAAAAATACCCTCAAAATGTGATGTCCAATCTTCTGGAGGTATCACAATGTCAACGTTTGATCCTGAGTTTTCTTTAAAAAAATGGTGATTAATTGTTTTCCAGAAAAGCTCAGAATCTTTCAAGTTTGCCATCTGTGTTAATTTCTCCCAAGCGCCTTCACGAATCTCCCTTTTCCCTTTTTTTCAGGGTATTTTTACACATTCTCCTCAACGTAATGATCCTAGCACTGTCCTTTGGGCTTTGTTTGAGTGCCAGTTTCAGATCCCCATTCAGTTTTGAGCATTCATAATTGAACCATCTTGGGTTACAATCATGAATCTTCTTTCTTCTCTTAGTTGTTAGATCATTGGCAATTTCACTAGTGATATTACAAAATGCCGTTATGATCGCAGTATTCGTAGAGGAACTATCTAAACAGGTGTCCAGATCTTTTAGTTTTTTGTTTTAAGGTTTTCCATAAATGAGGTGGGGTTCACCCCCCTCCATTTAATAGAAACACTATTTGTCCACTGTGTGATAATATCATTTTCTGCAGACTTTTCTACGTCTTTTTGAGTCAGATTTAGTCTCAATGACACTGTTAGAGAATGGTGGTCGCTAAATAAGCTAATATTGACCCACACTTTTACCACCAGTTCGCTGCAATTAGCTGATACAATGATATGATAAATGTTTGAAGATGACCATGCTCCTATAAAAGTTTGTATATTTGATACCCCATTCTCTAAGGTGGGATCTAAGGTTACAAGGCCTTATTTATAAACATCATTATTAATAGTTTCTCCATACAAATCATAAGAAAAATGGGAGATCCTGTCACCAAATGTATCACAATATCCCCAAGGTTATCCAGATTCAAAAACACATTTAGCACAGTTAAATGTCACCCGCCCAGACTAAAACATAGGGCCTCATTATGATGGAGGATTTTCCGCCTCCTCCGGGCCGGCGGAAGCCACCTCCGGCCCGGAGGAGGCGGAAAATCCTCTGCGGAGTCACCGAAGACCCACCGCCGCATTACGATGGCTGGTGGGTCTTGGTTTCTGTCCGCAGCTTTTCCGCCGCGGTCGGATTACAACCGCGGCGGAAAAGCTCTCATTTGGCTGGCAGTGTCTATCAGACACAGTCAGCCAAGTTAGGAAGCATTTGGAAACATGCTTTTCCGCGGCGGTTTTTCCGCCGTGGAAAAGCATGTGTACTTTTGATTTTGGGGGCCCCCAGGGTGTAGGCGGGTGGGGGGTGCACATGGGGGGTACCTATGGTACCCCCCAGTATTTACATGCACAAAGCGGCAGGCACCGCGCGGTGCCTGCCGCTTTGTGCATGTAAATGTTAAACATGCACTTTTAACATTGCGGCAGGTGCTGCTTGAAGCAGCACCCGCCGCAATGTTAAATATCCAGGATGTAACCGCCAGGGTGGCGGTCACATCCTAATTTGCACGGAGGGACCGCCGCTGCCCCTGCGGACGGTCCCTCCACCTCTGGGGTGGCGGACGGACGCAAGTCCGTCCGCCATCCTAATCGGCCCCTTAATCTCCTCCTGCTTCCTCCAGGAAGTGCTCCAAGTCATCTTCTAATTCACTTATAACCTTGCTCTTTGATTTATCAAAGATATTATTATAGAAGTTGATAACAATAATAACCTGTTTCCCTACTGAATGGAAATACAAGAGCTGATAGTACTGTCATTTTATAAATGCTTTCTTTAAGGCCAATAGCGAAGTGACGGCAATCACGGCGGCTAAGCCACCCTTTCCTCTTCCCATCCTAAATGGAGATGAGTTTGTGCAGACACTTTGATAACTGTTTACAGAAAAGGGCTCTGTACACCAGGGGCCAGATGTAGGTAGCCAAATACCGGTCGGTAACGGCCGAAATTACCGCATTTCGGCCCTTACCGACCGGTATTTGGACATTGAGATGTAGGGCTCCCAAAAACTACCGAATCTGTAAAATTACCAAATCTGTAGATTTACCGAATCGGTAAACATTCCGAAACTGTAAAAATTCCGAATCGGTAAATATTCCGAATCGGTAAATGTTCCGAATCGGTAAATTTACCGAATCGGAAAATAAGAAATGAAAAAATAAGACCCTTGAGATGTAGGTGACCCCTAAAATACCGATTTTGCTGCAAATTCGGTATTTAAGAGTCTGTATTTAGCATGGATTGAAAGCAGGTGGTAACCAGATGCAGGATATAAAATAGGGCCCCAAAATGCAACAGTGTAACCAGAATGGCGGCATTCTACGTCATAGCAAGGCGGCTACGACTACAGGCAGCAGGAGAGAGGGAATGGAGAAGGGAGGAGCAGGTCTACAGGCAGAGGATCACGCTCTTCCAACTGACTGAGCCAGAGATACTGCAAAGGTACAGACTGCACCCCCAAACCATCCTGGACCTGATCAGGGACCTGCACCCACTCCTGGAGCACCCAACACCAAGGGCCCACGCCATCCCACCCCATGTGCAGGTGCTCTGTAGCATACACCTGCTTGCATCTGGGAGTTACCAGAGTGTTGTTGCTGCGGTAAGTGGGGTGTCCCAGAGCTGCCTGTCCCGTTTCTTCAGGAAGTTCCTGGATGCCATGATGCAAAGAATGGAGCATTACATCCACTTCCCAGACACTGATGCGGACCAGCTCAGGACCAAGACTGACTTTTACCTAATGGCAAATTTCCCACACGTGATTGGCTGCATTGATGGCACCCACATCCCAATATGCCCACCTGCTGCCACTGAGTACATATACAGGAACAGGAAGTCATCACACACAATAAATGTACAAGTAATCTGTGATGCCAAGTACATGATCACAGATATAGTGGCCAGGTACCCAGGAAGCACCCACGACTCCTACATCTTCCAAAACAGTGGGATCTACACCCGCCTGACAGCGGGGGAATTTGGGGAAGGATACCTGCTAGGTAAATTACTGTGTGACACTCCCTTGATAGATAATGCAGACGTATGTTAATGTGTGCCTGTGAGTATTGGTGTTCTCTTTTCACATAAGGGGATAGGGCATATGCCCTTCGTTCCTTCGTCCTGACACCCTACCTCAACCCCATGAACCCCAGGCAGAGACGATACAATGTGGCACATAAATGAACCCGTAACATCGTGGAGCGCACCTTTGGCCTTCTGAAGAGCAGGTTCCGCTGCCTCCACAAAAGTTGAGGGGCACGGCAGTACTCACCAGTAATATGCTGTAAGATCATTGCAACCTGTGCAATGTTGCACAACCTCGCAACTAAGAAGGGCACAGAGGTGGAATTGGAGGACTATGAAGTCCATGACGATGAACATGCACTACCTGCAGCCAACACAGTAGAAGTACCAACACCGACAGACGGCAGACAGAGACGGGCAGAGATCACACACAACTACTTTTGAGTAAGTATAGAGACACAGCAAGGGTTTAAATGCAATGAACATAGTTTAATTGGCACTACGGTAAATGTCTGAAGACACAATTGTTACATCCTAAGTGTGCCTAGCACAACTGGGTGGACGGGGGTTACCTCACCCTCACATGTCCACTCGAATTTGGCAGCCTCACTGCCTGCGCCCATGCACTGCACTGCGTGATGCCTGAGGTTGGGTTTGTTCATTGTCTGCTGTGCCAGCGCCTGTACTCTGGCGTCTGCTGCTCCTCCGAATTTCCGGGATAGGGGTGCTGCTCCTGCTGCTGGTGTTGTCTGTGTCCCCTAAACCTTCACCTTCTGTGGTGACTGACTGGTTAGTCAGCAGCACTTCCATGGCTGTAGTGACTCTCCCCATCCCCCTTGTGAGATCTGTGCAGCAGTGCACCAGCCCCTCCTGCAGTGAAGTCGCTGTTGCAAGATGGTGCATGCCCCTTGTCTGCTGTTACATGCACTGCATCTCCCTGTGCCTTTGTGCGCAGTCCTCATGGAGTTCGTCACAAAGTGACGTCACACACTGTGACATGTCCCTGACCGCATCGGCCATGTCCCTCATGCTGTCCGCCATTGATGTTATCCCCCGGTTCATGGTGTCAAAGTTTTTGTTCATATGGCACATTTGTCTGTGCACTGCACTAATTGCTTTCGCCTGCAGGCGCTGCACCTTGACCATTGTTGTCTCGAGGCCACGGAAGACACCCTCATCATGCCCACTCACGCTTGCCTCCCGGACCCTACGACGTCTTGTGCCTCCGGATACAGCGACAGGAGTGGACGGAAGCCCAGCTGTATTTCCTGCCATTGACTCCATTGGGATCTCACCCTCCCTTTCCTCATCAGAGGATGTTTGTAAGATCCTTAACGGGGGAACGTCGCGCCTCCTGGGCCTGCAGATGTCTGACACTTCTGAGTCTGCTGGTGTGGCAAGTTGTTGTGGCTCATGTTGTGGTGAGTCAAGGAGCAGAGGAGATGCTTGCAGTTGCTTGGTGGCTGCCTCTGGTGTGGCAGCTGCTTGTGTGCAGGGTGCTGGAGGTGTTGCAGTGCTGGGCCCTGCATCCCTGGCTTCTTCCTCCCTCCTCTCCCTTTGGGGTTGTCTCTTCTCCCTCTCCAGCATTGTCTTGCGCGAAGTCTCTCCTGTGGACAGATATGGACAGTGGCTTAGTGGTGCTTTCACCGTGTATTTCTATATTAAATCACATATCATTTGCATTATTTCCTGATCCTCCCCTGTCTCTAATTGTATTGTGTGGCATGCCTGACATTAATTCATGTTGCCTGCTCTGATGTGTATTGTTATGACTACCACTCCCATAATGCATTGCAGGTAGACACAGAAGCCTGTAGTGGAGTTCCTCAACACACAGCCACATTGGGGGAGGGAGACAGGCAAGGGGTGAGGAATGATGGACATGTCCCTTACCTTTCTTTGATGCAGCTCGGGCTGAGCTGTCTGCATCACCAATTCCTACAACGCTCTCTAGCTCCAGTGTGGACTCCACAAGCTCTTTCAGATCCGTGAGAGCAGGTGCCCTGTTCATTCCTCCACCTGTAGCATTGGCCTCTTTCATTCTTGCTGCCAATTTCTTTTTGGTAATGATCCTCAGATCACACCATCTCTTCTTCAGATCGTCCACTTCCCTGGTTGTCACTCCTATTGCGTTCACTTTTGACTGAATCCCCAACCAGGTGTTCCTCTTCACAGCCTCTGCTACCTGCAGAGACTGCGTTCCAAAAATCTTGGAGTAGTGCTTTACCACCTCCTCCACCAGCACCTGAAGTTCACCTGTGCTGAACTTCATCTTCCTCTCTGCACCTTCCCTCTGGGAGTCTTGGGAATCCATTTGTAAATCCTGCACAGCTCAGCTTCACAACAGCCTGTCAGTGTGTAACTGCTCTCCTGGGGGATCAGTTACTCTGCACCTGCATCGGTGTGGCCACTTCCTGGTTGTGGGGTGGGGTGGATGCACAGGATTGGTTGATCGCTCTGTTGATTGGCTGAGGGGCGGGGTGGAGGCAAGTGATTGGTTGATAGCTCAACTGCTTGCTTTTTTGTATCCCCGAGTCGGTATTTACCGAATCGGTAAATACCGATTCGGTAAATCCCATTCATTCCCATGGGCATCCAGGCCCATAGGAATGAATGGGATTTGCCGATTCGGTATTTGCCGATTCGGTAAATACCGATTCGGTAAATACCGACTTGGGGATTCTGAATTTTACCGAATCGGTATTTTTTACCGATTTTTTTACCTGCATCTCATTTCCCTTTTCTAAAATACCGAATCGGTAAAATTCGGTATTTTAGAATCGGTAAAAATGAGTTACCTACATCTGGCCCCAGGTTTCCTGAACTAAAACTAGCGCGTGCCCTTCTAACATTTTCAGCCAGTCATCATCAGTGACCTTATTTGTAATCTCTGCCACATTCCAGGCCATGATGTTTGGGGTCTCGCCTAGGGATATACTAGATCCCAATTTTTGCAGATTACTAGTGGGGGTATATTCAGTATTACTTATTATTTGCTTAGCCATTATCTCAACATTCTGAACTGGAGCAATTAAGTCAACATTTTCCAGTTTTATAATTTGGCTACAAGTATAAGTTACATCTTTATGATTGAATGGGTTCGATGCAACAACATCGTCCTCTGGATGTGGGAACAAATTAACTTCAGCCTGATTAAACGGGATCAATACATTAATATGTTCACCCCAAAGGTAGTATTCATCGCAATCCAATGTGCCACTCGATTCTTTAGAGTCTCGTACGTTTCCTTCTGGTTTTCTGCTAGTTTTGGCACATTATTTAAAATAATGACCTACAGAGTCGCCTGTGGTGGAAGATTTAGTGATCCAATGGTGGAATTTTCACAATGCATATTTCTATCGGCCCTTGCTGAACGGGGATTCTCACTCGCCCTTTTGGGATGGGTAATGTCATTTTTTTGCCTTGTTTGTGGTACACTGTGGGAAAAAGAATCATACAATTGAGTCACGGCAGCAATAGTCGAGTTTATTGTTGTAGTGCGACAGCTTATTTCTCTATTTCCGATTACACTTTCCGTTACATTGTGAATTGGCTTAGTAGGAATTGCTACATTAATCTCAGGCTGGGAAGGTAACATTCCTATAACTGTATCTGTTAAATGGGCCATGTCCTTCTGTATCAGTTTAATCTCAGACATTAAGCGTCTTTCAAAGCTATCCAATTTTCCGTGTAATTTCTTGAACAATGACTCATCATTGAGCGTTTTTTTATTTGTGAGACAACCGCCTCCACTAGCCACCCCTGGATTGATTCCACCCTTTTTTAATTTTGGTTTAGATTTATATTTAGAGATAGTAGATTGCTTCTCCACAGAGCTTTTAAAAATTCGAGGGGATTGTTTCTTCTTTTCAGCAAGTGGAGATATCTGGGAAGAATTGTCTGTAGACACTGAGATCTCCAGGGATGTAAGAAATACGCATGGGTTTGATTTATTGGCATTTGAATTTGGAGCTGTAGTTATAGCAAGTGTCTCTATTGCCTCACCCGCGCTTCTCATTTTAGTTACGGTTGTAACGGATTCTTTTCCACCAGCTAATGCAGATTCCTTTAAAGCAGCATCTACTGCAGTTTTTGTTGCTGCTAATTGTTCCTCTACATGGACAATTTTGCTATTAATGAGACCCACAGCATTCTTTAAATAATTAGTGATGGGCGCACTCTTTGTAGAAAGTTCACCCCGTTTAGTTGGTAATTTCGTTTTGCCCATGATTTGGCTGTATGTAACTCTTTAAGAGAGAGTTTTTGAGGAAAAAAATAGGCGTAATAGATGTAGATATCTCTTGACGCAATGGTAGCTCGCTCTTGGTACTCCTCAGGGGTGTGGCCGTGCCCTGGCTCGTGCGGCCGCGGACGGGCACAGACTGGCCCGCCCTTGACCCGGGCAAGCCCGCGCGCGGCCCACGTTGCGGGAGCTCTGGAGAGCTTTTTTGCGGCGCCTCCTGGCACGCAGATGACACTTTTGAGTGCGCTACGGCGCTGTTACCGCTAGGGACCCTGGGGAGTGTGGTCCTTGCTGTACTCCCGGTCTGCGGCCCGCTCTGGGTTCGTTCTCTTGCTCCGACACCACCAGAAATTGTTGACTTACTGGGCTTTTCTGTACGTTATGGTATCACGTGCTGCAGGAACCCTGGAGAGCTTTTAGCAGCCCCTCCTGGCACGCAGATGATGCTGGTGAGTCCGCTACGGCAATGTTACCGCTAGGGACCCTGGGGAGTGTGGTCCTTGCTGTACTCCTGGTCCGCTGCCCGCTCTCGGTCCATTCTCTTGTTCTGGCCCCAGCAGAAATTGTCGCCATACTGTGCCTTTCTGTGCGTTATGGCTCAGGAACTCAGGAAACAAGGTAGCACACCAGGCAGTGCTAATCCAGGCACCTGACTCTCCTTCGGGCCTACAAAAAGGCCATACTCACAGCCAAGTTAGAACACTTCTCTCAGAAAATCCATCGGGCAGCCAATAAACCCAAGGAGATCTTCCAATTGTGAATGAGCTTGCTGCTTCCGACAGAGTTGTGCCCAGACCCATCCCTTCCCAATCCCTCTGCAACACTCTTAATGACTTCTTTATTGAGAAGATCACCACCATAAAGCAGAACATACCCCTGGCACCTCCCTCCTTCTTTTGC
Source organism: Lissotriton helveticus (assembly GCF_964261635.1). Lineage (NCBI taxonomy): Eukaryota > Metazoa > Chordata > Amphibia > Caudata > Salamandridae > Lissotriton > Lissotriton helveticus. The sequence goes on from NC_136067.1 coordinate 1,538,125,220, forward strand.
CCTCTCTTACCCCCACCTGCTTCCTCCTTTGACCAGTTTCCCGCAATCTCAGAAGAGGCCTTCTGCTCCCTACTGGGAAAGGTCAAAACAGGCTCCCCTGCTGATGCCTGCCCGGCTCACATCCTAAGGGAAATCTTTTCCCACTGTCCAGCCCCCCTCTGACCCTGCTCAACGCCTCCATCTCCCTAGGCACCGCACCTGATGCGTTCAAATCAGCTACGGTTATTCCCATCATAAAGAAACCCCGCGCCGACCCCACCATCCCCTCTAACTTTAGACCCATTTCACTCCTTCTACTCCTAGGTAAGATCTTGGAGAGTCACATCACCTCCTCACTTTCCAACTACATTGAGACACATCACCTTCTAGCAGACCACCAGGCCGGCTTTAGGCTGGCTCACTCCACGGAATCTGTTATTCTTTCGGTAGTCGATGAGCTCAGACGGAGCGCCGACACCAACTCCCCCCAGGCCCTAGTCCTCCTCGATCTCTCTGCTGCCTTTGACACGGTCGACCACTCCATCCTTCTCGACCGTGTTGGGGGCGCCGGCATTCGGGGGTCGGCTCTGGCCTGGCTCACCTCTTTCTTGGTAGACCGCTCTCAGGCTGTCCGTCTGGAGGGCTTTATGGCCCCTACTCGCTTGGTCTCCTGTGGAGTCCCCCAGGGCTCCTCTCTCTCCCCCCTCCTGTTTAACCTTTACATACACCCGCTCATTGTTGCTTTACAGGACATGGAGGTCACGGCGTTCAATTACGCAGATGACCTCCAACTTATTTTCAATCTCACCCCCTCTTCTGATTCTATTTCCACGGTCCACTCCATTCGTACCTTCATCTACAACTGGATGAACCTCAACCAACTAAAACTGAACCCCGATAAAACGGAGCTTGTTCTTATCGGTGGTCCCTCTAATCCTTGGTCTTCTGCTTTCTGGCCCCCTATCTTTGGTTCTCCCCCGTCTCCCTCTGCCTCTGTGAAAACCCTAGGTATTAAAACGCAGGATATGTATTTTTAGAGGTTTGCATGTTCTGGCAGTGAAAAATTCACAAAGTAATTTTTCCACTTCAGTGATACTGGCTGTTTCATAGAAATGCAGTGGGTTACTTTAGAACTTCTCATAATGCATAACTTCAGTTTGGGATCAGCTGGGAAAATATTTCTTCTACACATTTTAATTATAATTTAAAATCCTCTTTAATGGTAAAATTTGATTTTAAATTACTCACTTGGCAATGCCTCTTTTTGAATTTTGCAGTTTTCTACCAAAGCCAAATATGCATTTCTGCCGATGTCCAGAGACCTCTGACTTTTCACCCCTCCCCCTGGGAAATGTGTATTCAAACCAGACAGTGCACAAAGGACCCGCATTTAGTGGAGAGTAAGCCTTCATGACAGGATAGCCTGGAAGGGGATACGCCTCTGCCCTGAATGCACTTCAAAGAGTAGCCTGGGCACTGTACCCACCCCTCCTTGACTTCAGAAGAAGTATACCCTGTCACTGTTAATGTTAATGTTATAGGGTATTTATACAAGCGCACGGCTACTCCGAGGAGTGTCCCGGCGCTAAGGAGATTAAGCAAAAAACCCTCTTGGGAGAGCTCAACATTTCCACCTACTAATACTCTCCCTATTATTGATGAAATAGCCAGGTTTTCAGCTGGCGGCGGAAGCTCCGAAAGTCTCCTTCTTGCCTTAAAGACAGCGGGAGCTTGTTCCATATTTTACTCATGACCACCTGGAAGGAACGACCGCCCCTCCTGGTCCGGCGGAATTTAGGAACTCGCAACAAGTGTTGGGTAGATGATCTCAGGGCCCTGGCAGGATAGTAGGGCACAATTCTTTTCCTGACTGTGCCCCACTGTTTTTCAACGCCTTAAAGGTCAACACAAGTGCCTTTAAGACCACTCTGTTTCTTACTGATAACCAGTGGTGTGATTTCGGATGATTAGCCATGTGGGTTCTAGGTCCCACCATAGACACAGAATTCTGACAATCTGAAGACGGTTTAATAAGTACTCAGGGATACCCAAGTAGAGTACATTCGCATAATCCAGCCTAGACATAATCAGGGCCTGGACCACTGTTTTTCTATGGGCCACTGGTAACAACACTAAGAAATTCCTCATCATTTTTAGCATCCTAAAACAAGTTCCAGCCACTGACTGCACCTGTGTCTTCATAGAGAGATCAGAGTCCATCATCACTCCCAAGTTCTTCACTGTAGTGACAGGGCTAGCAGGCGCCGGCTGATCCAATGGCCTCCATTTTCGCCATTCATCTGCTGGAGTATGACCAAAAAAGATAATTTCCGTTTTAGCGAATTGCAGGATAACTGGTTTTCTCAGAACTAATTAAACACAGCCTTTAACCATATATGTATTTGGTTTTCATCAAAGGGCTCTCCTTTTTCATAAGTGAACAACAGTTGTGAATCATCGGCATACGTGAGAACTTTGGCCCCTTAGCTCTCACCCAACGACGCCAGGGGAGACATATAAATATTAAAAAGGGTAGGGCTCAACACTGAGCCCTGGGGCACTCCCACACTCAGTGTCGGGATGTCCACTGTAAAGGGTGGTGTCCAAACCGCCAGCTGACGGTCCTTCAGGAAGGAAGAAAACCACTTTAAAGCTGTGCCCCAATCCCGCAGTCTTCCAATCTCTGGAGGAGTCGACCATGGGGCACAGTATCAAAGGCCGCCGAGAGGTCCAGCAGTATTAAAACTGCTTTACCCCCTCGATCTAGCCTACCTTTGATATTTTCTGAGACCTCCAACAACGCGGTCTCTGTGCTATAATTAGCCCTGAAACCTGATTGACTGGGGTGCAGGACATTAGTGTCCTCAATAAATTTGGTGATTACCTTGTTTACGTGCTTCTCCAGTGTTTTTGCAAAGAAAGGGAGCAACGTAATAGGCCTATAATTAGTGGCCGCCAGAGGATCCGCAGACGGCTTCTTAAGAAGAGGGATAATTTTACCCAATTTCCATCTGACCGGGACCTGACCACTAGACAGAGAAAGGTTCAGGGCTTTATTCACTGCGGGGTTTAACACTTCAGCAACACCGGCTATTATCTTGCCTGGGCAAGGATCTATGGGGGATCCAGATTTCAATGTCTTCATATTAACCAGGGAGGTATCCAGGGTCATAACTGGAAACTCTCGCAATAGATCCTCCCTGAGGTCTTCCTTCTGAAAAAAACTATTTTGATTCAGCACAGTCGGCAAGTAAAAAGTCTCTTGGATGTCCTTAATCTTGAGCAAAAGATCTTTGGGTAGCCAAGGGTGAAACAAAGTCTTTTACTATCCTGAAGAGCTCTCTACTCCTATTACTGACTAAATCAATTTTTGTGGCCAAGTACCTTTTCTTCTCCTCACGTACCTTAAGGTAATGGTCTTTAAGAGCCAATTTATTTGTCTGTTTCCTATTGGAATCAAATTTTTTCCTCCACAAACGTTCCAAGCATTTACAGGCACTCTTGCTTTTCTTTAGGGTTTCTGTAAACCGGGAGCAGAGACATTATCTCTGGACGTTCTATGCACCCTAGGGGGGGCAAGATACAATGCCCACTTCTGCAGCCACTCCTCGAGACTAGATGTAATATCATCAAGAGATCCATCCCCAGGAATAGAATGGGAGTTCAATATGGTAGTCAACGCCTCATATGTAATAGACTTAAAAGACCTGGATTCCTTAGCTTTTCCCCCAACCTTGCCTAGTGTCCTTGGGGTAACTTTCTCCAAAAAAAACGTTAACACACTGTGGTCAGACCATGTAATAGGGAGGGGGTCATCCAGAATAATCTGACATGTGGAGAAGATCTGATCCAGGGTATGCCCCTTTTCATGGGTGGGATATGTTACATATGCTCCCATATTAAAAATGTATAAGCATTCGCATAGCTTCTTCGGTCTGGGGCATCAATTTGGTCAAAATGGAGGTTGAAATCTCCTAATACCAGACATTGGCTGAATCTCGGGGCAATAGGTTCTATAACATGCTCAGAGGACTCTAAAAAGCGTCCTGCTGGCCCAGGAGGTCTATAGATCAAAACCCCAGCAACGGACTGATGGGTAGATATGGATAGAAGAAATCCTAAGCCTTCCGCACCCTCAAGTCCCAAGATCGGAATCGATGAGCAAGGGAGGGAGTTTTTTTAAATAATTGCTACGCCACCCCCTCTATTGCCTAATCTGTCATTCCTAATTATCCTATAATTAGGGGCTATGGCATTCGCTATAGTGGGATTGGAGACCTCGTGGAGCCAAGTCTCTGTAATGAACAAAATGTCCGGCTTGGCTTCGACAAATACATCAAAAATTTAGGATTCATGTTTCTTTACAGATCTGGCATTAATAAGCATAGCCTTAAGTCCTTTCTCCCCAAAAACGGATGAGGCCATTTGTAGACTGGGGGTACAATCCTTTTTTCCTGAGATCCTGAGGCCGACAATCACTCTGGTTATCTATCTGCAACAAGCTATCTCTGCTATATCTGAGTAGTGGTAAGGTCTTATCCTGGTGATCTTCTGATGCACGAGCAGCATCTCCGGCGCAGAGCGCTTCCGGGACGCTGACGGGTGCAGACGGGCTTTCCTTTGGCGCGCCTTTGGAGCGCCGATCCCTCTTTATCCCCTCCAGAGCGACTAGACCGCCCCGCAGGAGGAAAAATTACGTCTCAGCCGTACCGCCTCGAGCAATCTGCCCACGGTTCCATTCCCCGATAGTAGCCGTCAGCCCCCCCCTCCACATCAATTCCCAACACAGCACAACAACACAGGTGAAGAATAATTGTAAAACTAGCAGCAGATAATTCTAAAAAATATACAAAATATGGTCAAGTGTTTTAAAAACGATCTTTTCAGTGGATGTCAGCAGGGGAAGCGTCTGCTCTCAACTAGGGTCGAGCGCGCTGGCGCAGCGTCCCTCTTTATCCTCTCCAGAGCGGACAGACCGCCCCGCAGGAGGAAAAATGGCATCTCAGCCATACCGCCTCGAGCAATCTGCCCACGGTTCGATTCCCCGATAATAGCCGTCAGCCCCCCTCCACATCAATTCCCAACACAGCACAACAACACAGGTGAAGAATAATTGTAAAACCAGCAACAGATAATTCTAAAAATATACAAAATATGGTCAAGTATTTTAAAAATGATCTTTTCAGTGGATGTCAGCAGGGGAAGCGTCTGCTCTCAAACTGGAGGATGCAACTCACACCTGGGACTACCTGCCTTTTGCTTCACTAGCCAGGCTGGAGCCAAACCCGGGGGAAGGGAAACAACTGACCAAACCAGTTTAGTGTTAGACAAAGGGAGTGTCCCAACCCACGGGATGGCACCTGGCACAAACGTGGCATGCACAAAACCTGAAATTAGATCACTCCTGGACCCGACAAGATTCAGAAGAAGGAGTTGTCAGCTATCTTAAGAAAGAAGAATAGACCTGCTTGCCTTGAACCCAGGACTCCAGAAGTGACTCCAAGAGTCAGTGGCTGACCTCCTGTTTGAGCTACTTGGGCACAGCAAGCTTCCAGAGGTCTTTCCTGCTTTCCAACTGATCAGACCCAAATGGGCCTGACTGGTCCCCTCTGTTGGTCTCTGTAAGGGATAGTCATGACCCCAAGTGGTGTCCTCAAGGTCCTGGAGTCTTTGCTGGTGTCAGAATGTACTTCTCCCTGCTTTACTAAACGTTTCACTGGATCCAACGCTGAGCAATGCAAAGCCTGGCATCGCAGCACTGTGCAGTTCCTGATTGGCTGCTTCACCTGCTCCAACGCCGAATGCTGCAAAGCCTTACACCGTGTCCCACACAGCTCGGAGTCCTGACTGCCAGGTTCACCAGATTTGACGTGCAGCGTTTCAGAGCCATGCATCACAGCATTTTGCAGCTCTTGATCCCTGGCTTCAGCTGATACAATGCAGAATGATGAAGAGCCATGAATCACAGCACTGTGCAGCTCATCGCCGGCTTTACAGAATCTCATGCAGGACAATTTAGAGCTTTGCATCGCAGCACCGTGCAACTACTGCACTAAGGATAGAAGGTACAACAGGACAAACTTGGTCCCATGCTTGGCGTGCATTCCATTGTGGTCAGCCAGAATATTTGATTTAGTCCCAGTCCGAGGCAACCACATACCTGCAGTTATCGCATGGTGTCTTTTGGTGCTACCTTTACCTAAAATTCTAAAAACTCATCCATCTGATTCAATCAATAGCATTATTGTCATTTAGGTGTCATTTAATTTAACAAAATGTACTCTATTTTCCTACATTAGTTTGGGATTATTCTTGCATTGTGTTTTCACTTTACTACTTTTTGAGTACTGCATAAATACTTTACATGTTGCCTCTACGTTAAGCCTGATTTCTTTGTGTCAAGCTACCAGAGGGTTATGCAAAGGTTTATTTAGTGACTTCCGTAGTTCCCCTGGACAAGGAATGTGATTAATATTGAAGGATGAGACTCAAATGGTAAGATTCAGTTACTGGAGCTTGCACCGTGTTGATAATCCCTTAGGGAAGAGCTTGAGTTCAATGCCTAAAGAGGAAGGCTCTGCGAAGGGGAGAGCAGCTGGTTGAGAGCTGCATAGTTCCTGCGGTGCAAGAGAGAGAGAGCAGCAGCCCTCCTAATCCCTTTCTGGGTCAGAGGGGGCAGAGCCAGCACAACCATTGGCTGCTGTCAATGGGTGAATGGAGAGGAAGATAACAAAATATCAAGAAAGGGGGAGTGGGCAGGGCATAACAAATTAAATGAAGGTGGTGAACTAAGAAAGACAGCAGAGGTAATTATACAACATAGAGACTCAGAAGGGTACAAAAACCAGAGGCAGGGTAATAGGTAAACACTATTCCCTGGAAAGTTAGTAAATCTGCTTACCAAAATACAAACAGAAAGAAAGTGGCACTAAAAATGTTTAAGGACAAATAAACTAGAAGATAAAATAGGAGTGAAGCCCATAAAGAAAGCTACAATTTAAGGGTTGACCACAGCTCAGGAACAAAAAAAAGTGTTATATCTACACCTTCCCTTAGGTCCTTCTTTAAAGGTTTTCCTAACTAGTACTCATCAGGGTAGGTTCCACTAGCTGACAAGCGAGGGTGTAGCCAGCAGACTAGATTAAGCAATTCCAGTGGTGGCTGGCATCTACTGAGGGTGGACTGCGGTCCATTTCTAGGCTCCTACAGTTTGAGACCTGGTACCACCTACGGCATTTACTAAGGCATGTAAAGTAATGTCCTGATGATGATCCCACAATTGCTTTCATGGAATCAAAACGTCCTCAACTCTTTGTACACCGTAAACGCAATTATACTTTCATTGTTCATGTGTAACGATATCTCCTCACACCCATGCTTGTTTTATTTACTGTATGACATACAAGCATTCAGATCTGCCTGAGCCTTTGTTTTGTTTTATGTACACCCTGCTGGATGCAGGATTGTGTCCCAGCTTGATTTGTTGCTAATATTTGAAATATTAAATTGATCCTGTCCGGCTGGACAGCACAAATATAGTACTAATTCCTAGTCTATATTAATTTTTCCCTGCTCCTATTGCCCTTGTCTAGGACCACTGTGTCTATAACTTACTGATACCCAAGGTCCCTGACCAAAGTAATTGGGTTCCCTTGTCTTGAATAACACTGAAAACCAACATGTGAGCAGTGCCCTGATTCGTGGGAGCGGCCTCTGTTGCCAGTCTTGTGATTACTGAATGCCTGCATTTGCTCTCAACCTAGCTGTTTTAAGACAGCATAGCTAAGAGGTTTAAAGTGCGCATGTGTGGCTGGCCATCTCAAGAAGGACGGCCAAAGATACATGCACACTTTAAACAAGTGCAAAGGCAGCCCTCTACCCACCACTCCTGCTCACTCACCCGGACCTGCCTTGTCCTCAGGCTCAAATCAGGATGGGACCATAACTAAAAAAATGGTAATCAATTACCATTTTATTTTTTATCTCTGGGGCATTGGGGGGGCACGTACGTGGGGCAACACTCCTCCGCTCCAATGAAGGTTCCACCCCTGAGCAATTCTAAACAAACATCTCAAAGTTACACACCGCTGTTAGGAACAAGCAATACTGAAGCTGAAATGAAGCCTGTAGATGCATCCGATAACTGAAATAGCAAATAGAGGCCAAATGAATAAGTGAAGGGGTCAGCAACCCTGCAAACAAAGAAAACAGTTACTAAAGAAATGGGATATCTTCAGATCTTGATATCTCATAACATAGATAATATTCCATCAAGAAATTTATCTAAAGGAGCAGAAGAGATAGCCCCGTTATTAAAAATACTTTTAATTTAATTGTATACCTCTTCTGTTTGAGGAAGAAAAGGTTCTAAAAAGTCAAAATAGACTCTCAAGTTTTATATGGGCACAGAAGGGAATCAGGCTGTCTTCCAAAAAATTGAGGAGGAAACCAGGAGAAGGTAGATTTTACTTGCCAGATCTTCAACTATATTGTTGTATGTTCAAGCTAAAGCAACTGTAGACTGTTGTTGTATGCAATTGATCAGTCTAGCAGTGGTTAGATGCTCCAGTCTCTTTCAAGACTAATAGGACAAGAAAGGACCTACTTCTGCAAGTTCAGAGCACCTGAGTATTTTTAATAAAAACGTATGCCTCAAGGCACTCAGAGCAAATACCAGAACATGGTATAAAATTCAAGTACATACATTTACAATCATTGTATGCCAATCAAAAATGGAGTCAACAAACAGTGGTGAAAGTGAAATTAGAATGGAGGGATATTTATTTATTTATTTAGGAGTTTTATATAGCACTAGCCAGACCAGACATATGGTGCAGCCTTGCTTTTCCGAAGTGGGGGAGAGAGGCGTTAAGCCAAGAAGGCTAACCCCTCTCGCTGCCACATCCTTGTGTATATCCCCCAGAGTTTTTATACAAGCTGAGATAAGAGTGTTCTGTGTCGCATGAAAAAGATCATGCATTTTATGCTATGTACCCCACTGTTATAATATTGCAGCTGCTGATTCACTAATTTGATAGTTGGCATCTTTGTAATAAGATAGTGTGATCTTGTTGAAAAGGGGCAGGACTTTTTTTGCATCCTTGAAATGAAACAATTTTAGCTAAAGAGGCAGGGTGAAAGTATTTACATGATTTTTTACACCAAAGCGACTAACCTTGATTTGTCTGGTGTGATAACTGGTGTGATAACTGTGTTACAGAATTCAGTCCATGCTTTGTCTTCAGGTTAGGCCCATGTCCGCACCCCATAATTCAATATGGCCACTTCAGGCATTGGCTTACACCACACTAACTCACATAGCCATTTTTGTTACCGTGGGTCTTGCACTTCTTATGTCATTTGAGGCCTGCTTGCTCGTTTACAATCGCTGTGCTACGCAATCATTGTTTTTGCATTTGTTTACAATCGCCGGAAGACGGGGACAGTTTTTTTAAAATGTAATATTTTTATTGGGAGGAATTAAAACATATAGGCACAGTATTACATTAGGAGTTGAAAACAATAAGCAATACCAATGTGCACATCAATAAATAACTATGTTTAAAGATTTTTATTTGATGAATAAAAATAATACCAGAAAACAGATAATACAGAAAAATATCATAAAACTAGAAAAAGATAATAAGATATCATATCAAAAAAGAGAAAAGTAGAAGGGAGACGAAAAGGGAAGAGGGGGGAGAGAAAGAAGAGTGAGAAAAGTAAAGTATGAAAAATGTAATATTTGAGCAAGCAAAAAACAGTATTGCAATAAAATGTTCCTAATAAATTATAACAGCATATAACAACGGAAATGGAGACATTTAAACAACAAAGGTTGCAAAAGTCAGGGTGGTTTAATTACTTCTTCAACAGAGGGTTCATGCAAAGACATCTTTTTAGTAGACGCATTAAAAAAATTAGTAACAGGTAACCAAAATAAATCTCTTTTAATTGTAAGTGAGATGGGATATACATAGGCTCTATCTAACCTATGATTATAGCAAATTTCATACCACCATGCCTGAAAGAAAACCGCAGAGGTATCTTTCTATGATTTTGTAATTTTTTGAAAGGCAACAGCAAGGAGTAAATCAAAAATGTATCCCCCTGTAGTTTGTGATGACCAATCCTCAGAAATGCTTCTGCGAAAAATATGAGTGAAAGAAAGTGGAATATGAGTATGGAATATATTGTTAATGTGTTGCTAGACACGAGTCCAGGAAGTATGAATTAATGGGCAAGTAAATAACATATGTTTGAGGTCCACAAAAGTATTGGCACATGACCAGCAAGTAGAAGGAATGCTAGGGTCAATCTTGTGAAGTTTAGCATGGGTGAGAAGAAGTCTTTTATAAACAAAAAATAGGGTCTCTGTGGTATTAGCTGCTGTAGAGGACTTCCGTATTTTGGCCCAGTTTTCATTCCAAAGTGAAACAGAGAAGGATTCACCTAGATCAGATTCCCAACTAAGGGGCCGATGAGGAGGAGGGAACGTCCGCAAGGGCTGCGGCGTTCCCTCCGAGCATATTAGGATGTGACTGCCAGGGTGGCGGTAACATCCTCTATCTTTAACAGTGCGATGGGTGCAGCTTCAAGCTGCACCCGCCGCAAGGTTAAAAATGCATGCATCGCATTTGCATGCACAAAGCGGCAGGCACCGCGCAATGCCTGCTGCTTTGTGCACGCAAATGCAGGGGGGTACCATAGGTACCCCCCATGTGCACCCCCCACCCCCCTTCACCCAGGGGGCCCGCAACGAGCCCCCGAAGTGAAAGTCTGATGCTTTTCCACGGCGGAAAATCCGCAGCGGAAAAGCATGTCAGTCACACAATCCTAATATGGCTGGCGGTGTCTGACAGACACCGCCAGCCATGTTAGAGCTTTTCCGCCGTGGTCGGAAGGCGACCGCGGCGGAAAAGCTGCGGACGGAATGCCAGACCCACCAGCCATCCTAATATGGCGGTGGGTCTTTCGAGGCTCCGCAGCGGTTTTCCCGCAACCTCCGGGCCGGCGGTTGCTTCCGCCGGCCCTGATGATGCGGGAAGACCGCAATCATAATTGGCCCCTAAGTTCTACATCTAACTTATCTCGTGAGAGAGGGATGTTAGTTAAGAATTTATAAATTTGAGTGGCAGAGGGTGCATTACATAGAATCAAAGTTATGTTAGTGAATGAAGGAACAGAAGGAGGGTTAGAGGGTAAATCATTCTAAGAAGCTTGAGCTGTTGCAATCAAAGATGTGTATCTGTGCTAATATAATGAGGGGAAAGAAAAACGAGATTGCATCATCGGGAAAGGGATACAGACTCCATCTTGAAAAAGTTGATGGGTCCATTTAAGGCCCTCAGCAAACCAATCTTTCCAAAAAATAGATTTGATATTGATGTTGATATGTTTATTATACCAAATGTTGAGTTTAGCAATTGTGAACCATCATCTTGTGAGGAGAAGAAGAGAGGTTGGAAACATTTTCGAGCATTTTTAAGAATGGGAAAAGATAAAGAGGGAGGAGTATGGGAAATTGAGATACATTCTTCAAAATAAGAAGGGTGAAAAAGAGATTTTCCACCCATAAAGGGCAAGGTATAATGCCAGATTAATTATAAGATAGAAGAAAAGCAGATTCCTTAAGAAAGAAAGCAGAGTGGTAGGAGTGAAAATCTGGGAAATGAACGCCTCCCATATTCTTAGTTCCTTTAAGTTTAGAAAGGGACATTCTTGCTGGTTTATTATGCCATAAGAATTTGGATAGAATACCGTATAGTTTTTGTAAAAAGATTTAAGAATATTGATTGGGATATTAGCTAAATAAAGCAATATGATTGGAACTCACATTATCTTTATGGTAGCCAATCGAGCCCACCATGATAAATAAAGGGGATGCCATCACAAAGTGGATACAGATACTACTGATAATAACTTCTTCAAATTTAGATAGACAGTATCTTTAATAGAAGTAGTGAACCATAATCCAAGGGATTCAATCTTATTTGAGTTACAATGAATAGATGAAGTAGAAAAATCAGCATGAAAACATAAACTATTTAAAGGAAGGATTTCACATTCAATTTATAACTGGAAACCAGGGCAAAATGATCCACTTCTAACGAGAAAGCTGGTAAGGATGATTGTGGAAGTAGACATAAATAATAAAATGCCATCTGCATATACCGAGAGTTTTTTGTCACCATATGGGAACCCTGTAATAGCTGTATTTCATCTGATTTTAATTAAGAAAGGTTTCAGAGCAAGAATAAATAACAATGGAGAAAGTGGGCATCCTTGTCGGACTCCTCTATGAAGCTGAAAGGCGGGGATACAAGACCGTTGGCTAAAATAAGGGATTTAGGAGAGGAATATAATAAGGAAACATAATTAATACATTTCTGGCCAAAACCAAACCAGACAAGCATTTGAAAGATAAAAGACCAACTGACTCTATCAAATGCCTTCTCAGCATCTAAGGAAATTGCAGCTAATTACTTTTTATATCTTTAGGATTTATTTAATTCATTGAAAAACATTTGGTGTTATCAGATAGATGTCCTCCTTTAATAAAACCACATTGTTCCTTCCTGATCAAATGGGGGTAATAAAGAATTTAAGCAAAGGGCAAGTATTTTTGCAAAAAATGTATACTCTAAATTGATCAAAGAGATGGGCCTATAATTTTTGCATAAAGTATGGTCTTTGTTTTCTTTAGGGAAGAGACATATTAAGGCACCTTGAAAGGATCCATCCTATTACTGGATAGAGATAAAGTGTTGAAATAATTGAAAAAGTTTAGAAAGAAGAATCTGGGAGAAATGAGAATAGAATTCAATTGTAAACCCATCAGGTCCTGGGGCTTTACCTTTTTTTAATAGAATGAATGGCGGTCAAAATATCCTTAGTTTGAAAATCATCTTCGAGGAAAGAAAAATCGATTTCAGGAGAAGAGGGAGGAGTGATAGAAAATAAGTAATGAAGAATATCTTCTTGGCGAGAGGGAGATTTAACAGTATATAGAGAATTATAGAAATTAGTCAATTCTAAAAGGATATCTTCATTTTAATGAACCCGAGTGCCCGCTGAAGGTAAAATTGAATTAATTTTAGTTTGTTCTTGTTTAACCTTAAGATAATTTGTGAGAATTTCTCATTTTTATTTTGGGCACTATAATATTTAGCGCTGGATTTAAGCAGAATTAGATTAGCATTCTCTGTTGAAAGAGTACTAAACAAAAATGTGGCTTTAAGAAGTGCATCTAGATAAGATTGGGATTTAGTAGAATGAAAGGAAATCTCTAATTGTTTAATATGCGAATTGAGTGTTTGTTATTTTTTTAGAAGAGGATTTACGTTTTTGAACTACAAAAGAAATAATTAATCACTAGAGGCAGTTTTATAGGTGTCCCAAATTAATGATGGAGAAGTGTGTGGAGTTTCATTTTCAAGAAAAAAATGTAGTTGAAACATGTTGAAAGGCCAGGGTAAAAGTGAGGTCTTGGGGGAGGGAATTGTTGAATCTTCATATTTTAGAACCAACTGTTGGAGGAAGCAAATCTAAATTGAGAGATACAGGAGCGTGATCTGAAAGCAAAATGGATCCTATTTCCGAGTGTAAAATATGGTGTGTGAGGGCCTAAGACATGAACAAGTAATCTATGCAGGATTGAGAGGAATGTACAGGAGACAAAAACTTATATTCTTGAAGGGTAGGGTGAAACAATCTCCAAGCATCAACAAGGGATCTTTGGGTAATAGTAGACGTGAATTGAGATTGAATAGTAGAAGGGATAAATCTGGATTGTGAACGTCTGTCAATAAAAGGATCAACAATCATATTACAATCCCCACCAACAATCAAATAATTGTCGCTGTATGTCATTAGTTTGGATAGAATCTGGGGCCAAAATGTTTATCAGGATTAGTGGGTGCATATAAGTTAAAAATATTCTAAGGAATTTTGTTAAATAACAAGGAAACCGAAATGCACCTACCCTCAGTGTCCACATCTCATGCAACAACTTGGATATCTAAATGTTTATGACAAAGAATAGCTACTCCATTACGTTTCCCCGAACCAGGAGAAGCAAAAACATGGCCTACCCACTGTTGTTGAAGCTTGGCTATCTCTTTTTGAATTATGTGAATTTCCTGCAATAAAACAATATCACCTTTCAAGCCAGCAATATGTGACAAAACCCTTTGACGTTTTACAGGCGAACATAAACCTTTAACATGCCAAGATAAATTTTTTAACGACATCTTAATTCATCTAACAGTAATTCAAAAATGACAGTACCATGAAATAAAAATAATAGTGAGAAAAGAATTAACAAGAAAAGAATAGTGTAAATGAATATCAAGAAAAAAAGGAACATGAATCAAAAAGATCAAGTAATAATTAGGGAAAGAAAGAAAATAGAGAGGCCAGAAAGAGGAAAGAGAGAGAAAAAAAGGAAAGGAAGAAAAAGTTAGAAAATATAGGAATATATAGGAAAAAGAGTAAGGAATTAAACATATAGTTAAATAAAAAGACCAAAAGAGGACAGAAAAAAGAAAAGAGAAAGAGAAAACAAAAAGACATACCACACACATTATAATGAGAAATGGGAGTGTTGAAGGCACTTAAGGAAGACGGCACATCCAATCGGAAAACTCCAGGACAAGGACCGGAAAAAGGAGGAGGACATCCAGACTGGAGAGCGATCAAAAAATCAGGGGACCATGGAAATCTTACCTAGTGATTAAAAGGAAAGAAAACGAAGATATTATACATAACCATGTAATCTGAAACATATAACAGCTAGAGGGAAATAACTGACAACAAGTTAAGAAAGAACAATCATATCCAAGGAAAAGCTAGTAAACATCATGTTGTATCTTCTACAGACAATTAAACTAGAAAATATGAAAATGGTGGAGAAAAATAGAGAACAACATTGTCAACACAACATTCAAATCAACGAAGAATGATAAATGTCAATATCTTCTTCACTACAGGTATTCAAAAAGTGCTGTAGTAGAACAGGATCTTCGTAGTTAACAGCTTTGTTTTCGTAAGTCACCTTAAAGAGGCATGCATGAAACAAACCATATCTAGCATTCAAATTACGAAGTGCAAATCTCATATCTAGAAATTGCTTCCGATGATCTGCTTTCGCTTTTGCATAATCCTGAGCAAAAAACAGGTTAGAACCGTGCCAAGAAATTTTACCTTTAACTTTGACTGCCTGTAACACCTTAAGTATATCAGTATATTCCACAAAGTACAAAATAACGCCTCTTGGTTTAGTGGATGAGGAGCAGGCTTGCAGGACACGACCCAGATGGTGTGCTCTTTGAATATTCAAAGGTGGAGACTCTGAAATGTTTAAAAGCTTTGGAAGAAAAGATTGGAAGAAAACAAGAGGGTCAGAACCCTCCAAAAGGCCAAAAATGGGTAGGTTGTTATGCCTGTTTCTATTTTCCAAATTTTCTACTTGTTACTTGAGGGGGGAGATTTCCTGATTCATGGAAGGCACTTGATTGACAATCCCTTGAACAGAATCTACTCTATTCTCCAAATGAATAACTTTTTGATTGGTATGAGACCAATTATCTTCGAGACTTCGGAGACAAGCATTTGTTACTGTCATATAAGGTTTGAGTGCACGAATTTCATCAAAAAGTATTACCATAGATATAGATGTTGGAAAGCTAGAAGGGGAAGGAGGGACCTTTCTTGGCACGTTTACTTGTTGCTGATGATGACGCAGAGGGTAGCTTAGAGACTGGTTTAGGCGCAATTCAAGTAGTAGCCAGAGTAGCTCCACTTGTGGTCTAGGAAACGGAGATAGAATCAATCTCTTCCATAGTATCTTGTAGAATATTGAAAGGACTATAGTCAACTAGAGTAGCAGGGTCAAGAGAAGAGGTTGCACCATGGGTAGCTCGTGCTTTTGCCATAAAACCATACACCAATAATGTTCACACCCTCGTAAAAATAGCAAAATGCTGATGTATAACGATGAGATTCTTGGAAAAGAGTTGGATGGTGCCAAAAAGGGAGAGGTTACTTCTGGAAAAAACTTAAGCAAACCAACGAAAGTCCCAAAACATCAAAACTAGGCGGACTAGCTTCATACGTTACACAAGTGTTGAGTAGAAAAAACAGTATTCAAACAAAAGAGTCTCAGATAAGTAAGATGGAGCAATATCATAAACAGTCAACACTATAACATCTCAAAGCTGCCATGTAGGGAAGTATCAGACTGAAGAGTAAAGGCGTTACTCCTCAAGAGAAAAGATCATGAAATCCAGTATTGCCAGTAGAAACTCACCAGTTATATATTAAAGCACATGAGGTTAAAAATAATATTTTCCAGAATACCAGAAACATGGTAATATATCAAAATGCCAGAAGCAGGTGAAAAAAAGAAGTCAAGGAGGAGCAGTAGCCAGACATTAAGCAGGGGGAGTGTATATTTGTCAGGATTGGAACAAAACCAAAAGTCGAGCGTTAACAGTGTTTAAAATGCGCTCAAAATGGCGGCCGCGAGCTAAGCTGACTGAAAAGAAGTCAGCGAGAAAGAAAGACAAAACGCTCACCCCGATAATTAGGAACGCCACAATGGATGAAGGACAGCATCATTTCAACTCGCTGTCACTGTGTCAGCTAAACATCAAGCGGCAACGTCCAAAAAATGTCTCCATTCTCCGCACCGCCATGGAGCCTCAAGGAACGGCTGCCATCTTCTTAGGCGCCGAAGCCACGCCCCCTTTCAAAAAATAAATATAAACAGGCACACAATTCAACCAGCATCATCAGCAATCCCCAGAGGTCCCCATTACCTTTTTTAAAAAATAAAATAAAACATTTTATTGGTTTTCTTGCTTTCATATAACAGTTGGTACAATTAGAAAAGCAAAACAATAAGGAAAAAGGCAAATGAAGCACTTGGCAACCGCAATATCATTAAGTTGAATCATTGCCCAAAGGGTCTCTCACTGCCAACCCACTGCTCTTGTCAAGACAACTACATTATACATTAGTCTCCTTCCTTCATCCTTTCTCCCAAGTTAGGTGTTGTTGGAGTCATTCTATGTTTCCTCGTCCAGGGCTCGATGTGTGTCCATATGTCTCTGGAGGGTGTTGTTTCTGTGCTGGCACTACCCAGCCCACATTTTGTAGTGTTTTTGCAGGCTCCCCCTTGCCGTAAAAATCGGGATCTCCAATGACATGCATTTGCCCAGTGATGACTTTCATCTCTCTAGTGACGGGGGTTCTTCGGTTTTCCAGGCTCCAGCTCTGTTCCCTTTTATACCCACCATTCCCAGCCAATAGCACACCCCATATGTATCAGAGTCTATCTCCTCAGTTATATGGTGGCATGTTAATTTCAGGTCTTGGGGCAGGGTCCTACCCAACACCTGTCTCAGTCCACCAAGTACTCCCTCCCAAAATAATAGTTTGAACTTGGCTCATCCCAAACCGTGCGAAGAAGGTCTCCCTTTTATGTGGTGCATCTCAAACAACATGGCGAGGTGATGGCTCCAATTTTCCGTAGCCTATCTCATGTGTAGTATGATCGCTTGGAGGTATTTCTATTGTATTAGTCTAAAATGGGAGGCTATGGCCGAATCCTGGGGTGAGGCTAAGGCCTCTCTCCAGTTTTCATCAGAGAGGTATCTCAAGTCTCTCTCTCCCAGGCTACTAACAGACAAGCGAAAGTGACTGATGAGTGTGCCACCAGTGAATGTTATACTTGCGAAATCTCCAGCGGGCTGTACTCAGATATCTTGGGGAGCTCTGCCAATTAGGACATGAGGGCGTGTCGGAATTGTAAGTGTCTCTACCTATAGTAGGATGAGAAGTCCGACTTCACAATAGCTCCATCACAGGTAGATTTATAGCACTTTGTGAGGGCTACTCTCGACGTTTGGTGGTTCCATAGGAAACCTCAAATATAGAGAGTCCAATCTTTTGAATGTGGTCTGCGATGTGGGAAATGGGTAATTTTGTAGCTTACAGAGCAATCTGGGGAGGGCCCACCATTTTGTAGCTAGCGAACGCCCCATAATGGATAGTGGTGGTGATGTTCAAAATTGCAGATTTCTATGGAAGCGGGCTACTTGGGGTTGGATGTTGTGCATCCAAACAAGGTGGGGTCTTCTGCAACGTTCATCCAGGACATGTTATGTTATGTTAATATTATTTTTATAGCGCGCAGCTGCCCCAGCAAAGGGGCGTCCTGGCGCTTTAGACAGGTACTATAACATAACACAGAAAAGGAATAGGAAAGAAAAAAGGGACAACTACTCAGAAGCAGAAAACAAGAAAGTTTTGATGGCAAGCCTGAAGGTGAGCAGATCATTCAAAGCTTGGATGTGCACCGGGAGCGAATTCCACAGTCCCGCAGCCAGCACCCGGTAAGAGCGGCCACCCATTCGGCAAAGTTTAAAGCGAGGGCAAACTGCCAGATGAAGAGCCTCTGATCTTAAGGATCTCAAAGGGATGTAGGGAATAAGCAAGTTAGTCAGAGCCGGCGGCGACGAAAGTTTCATGATTTTAAAGGCCAGACAGAGCGCTTTAAACTTGATCCTCTGCCTGACCGGTAGCCAATGTAGGGCCGAGATGGTGCCCGAGGCGGAACAGTGTCTGGGAAGACCAACAATGGCCCGCGCCGCGGCATTTTGTACCCTTTGAAGTCTGGATGCCTCAGCTTGATTCACCCCTAGCATCAGCGCACTTCCGTAGTCCAGCCGGGATAAAACTGAAGCATGGGAACCCATCATTCGGGACTCACAAATCGGTCATCCAGTTGAGATCAGTAGAAGGGCAAATCATAGTATATAGGGCTATATGTATGAAAAAGTCCATTTGAGATTCACAAATAGCGATTTATTGTGATTTGCTAGTCGAGAATCGCAAAACGCTATGTATGTAGGATTTGCAAAGAAGTTGGTAAATCCTACATATTCCTTAATTGGGAATCTCAAATTGCGATTCGCAATTAAGGAATACCTCCCTATTCATTCCTATGGGCCTAGAAGCCCAAAGGAATGACTGGGAAGACATTCTTAATTTGTTCGCAAATTGAGAATGCAATTTCAAGGGTGCCAGGGTGTCAAAGGACACCCTGTTGCACCCCTGAAATGTGCATGTGTGCACATGTGGCACACATACATCCCATAGGGCATATATGTGAGTCACATAGCACTTTGAAAAATGCAAAAAAAGTGAATTTTTCAAATAAATCGCAAATGACCACCAACTGGAAGTTGGTGGTAATTTGCGATTCATTACGGCCAAAATGCATTGTTATTGTGCTTATTAAATTGCATTTAAGGAATCACAATTTGCAATTCCTTAAATGCAATCACAAAAGAGGGAATCGCAAAATTTGCGATTCCTTATTTTACGTGTGGTGTTTTGTGTCTTACATTGGACACTGCTGATTTGCGATTGCAAACGCCGAAATTCTGCAAATTTTAGCGCTTGCAAAATTGCCTTCATACATATAGCCCATAGTGAGGATTTAGCGCAAGTCATAAACATTTCCTAAAAATGCCAAGCATCTGGAGGACTCAGTGACCAGAGTCCTGTGGGCCATTTAGAAAGATCAAGACATTGTCAGCATAAAGGGTTATTCTGTCAGAGATACCTGGTCCTCATTCCAGGTCTTTAACCAAGGCATCTAACATTATCCACCACACCAGGGGTTTCATTGCATTAGTGAAGTGCAAAGCTGACAGTGGGTAGCCCTTTCTCATCACTATATGTAGGGGGAATTGATCTGACATCATTCCTCCCACCCTCACCCTTCCTCTTAGGTCTGTTCACAGTAGCTGTAGCCAAGAAAGAAATTGAGGCCCAAAGTTCAATTCTTGCAGTAAGCAGAACAGGTAGTCCCATCTAACTGAATCAAAGACTTTATGGAAATCCACTGGGAGAAGTGCGTGTGCACCTGGTATGCAATGCGGAAGTGTTGACATGTCTAAAGAAGTGTTGTGTGGCCAACTGGGGCAAGAAGCCAGAGGGACCGGATGAATGAAAGTGTCGAAAAGTGGCAGCAACCTATTAGCTAGGTGTAGGACTTGGCCTTTTTGGCTATTTATTTATTTATTTATTTATTTCATTTATATAGCGCTTCAGCTACCCAACAAAGGGTTTCCCGGCACTGAGGATCCAGTGCATTGAGAAGTTCAGGTTTTAGATATTAAACAGCCAAGTTTTTAAGGCCTTCCTGAATTTCAGGTGGTTGGTTTCCTGCCTAAGGGTTAATGGAAGGGTGTTCCAAAGAGAGGGTCCGAGGTAAGAAAAAGATTTGCCGCCCATTCTCGCCAGCCTGATTTTAGGAATCACAAAATGGTTGGCTGTAGCTGAGCGAAGGGTACGGGCAGGGCGGTAGGGATGTATAAGATTTTGTAGATACTTGGGTGCCTTGTTAGTTGCGATCTTGTGCATAATACATAAGGATTTGAATTTAACCCGATTCTCGATTTTCAGCCAGTGCAATTCGTGGATATACTTGGTGGTGGGTGTGGAGATAGGAATTTTCCACAGTAATCTTGCGGCAGCATTTTGCACTGTCTGTAGTCGTCGGGTTATAGCCTTATTGGCCCCCAGGTATAGCACGTTGGCATAGTCAAGCCTGGAGGTTATCAGAGCATTGATGACCGTTTTTTGGGTATTTTTGGGCAACATCCAACAGATTTTTTTCAACCACTTTAAAATCGCAAAGCATGTGGCTGATGTCTTAGCAGCTTGCTGGTTGAGAGTAAGTGATTCATCAATGATGACTCCAAGGTTGCGGGCTGATTTGACTGGAACCGGGGGGGTGCCCATCACATCGGGCCAGTGTTGGGGTCCCCAGAGTTCTTTATTCTTACCCAATACAAGTAGCTCTGTTTTCTCGCCATTAAGTTTGAGAAAATTTTTTCTCATCCACTCTGCGATGTTGGTAAGGCCAAGTTTTAATGACGAGATGTTGTTGGAATCAGAGGATGATAGAGAGAAAATAAGCTGAGAATCGTCAGCATAAGAGAACATGAGTAGTCCAGTCTCTTCTATCATTTTGGCCAGTGGGCTCATGTAAATATTAAAGAGCAGTGGGCTCAATATAGAGCCCTGTGGCACTCCATGTTTAAGGATCATAGTGTCAGAGCAGGCGGATTGGGAGAAAACTTGGAAAGTGCGTTGTTCTAATAGAGATTTAATCCAGTTGCATGCAGCGCCTCTGATACCGGTAGCGTGGAGTGTTTGCTCAAGTACAGCATGTGACACAGTATCAAATGCTGCACTGAGATCCAGTAACAGCAAGGCAACCGTTTCTCCACGGTCCAACATTAGACGGATGTTCTCAGTTACACCTAACAGGGTCGTCTCTGTAGAGAAACCTGTGCGGAATCCTGACTGGTGAAGAGGTAGTAGATCATAGGTAGTAATAAAATCAGTGAGGACTCTGTGAACATGTTTTTCTAATATTTTCGCAAAGGTTGGTAACAAGGAGATAGGTCTAAAGTTGGATGGCATGTTGGGATCTGTTCCTGCTTTTTTCAGCAAGGGGTGAATCATTGCATGTTTCCATTCCTTAGGTACGGTTTCTTCCTGTAATGATTTATTAAGAAGTTTGGTAATTGTCTCCAGGGCACCATTATTAAGTTTTTTCAGGACAGAGCAAGGTAATGGATCATTTGGAGAACCTGATTTGATGGAATTTAATAATTTACGCACCAGATCTGAGTCTAGCAACGGCCATTTGTCTAGGGTAGCTGGAGATGTTACATCATAGGGGAATGTACAGGAGGACAGCTCTGTTTCCACAGGGATGATGGGGGCTGAAGTATTAGTTTCAAAGCCAATGTCAGTAGAAGGCAAAATCACCTTGGTGTTGGCAATTTTCTTTGTGATTTGTTCTATGCCCTGGTATATCTTGTCCACTTTTTCTACAAAGAAGGCTGCAAGAGAGTCACATTGTGATTTATTTAGATCTGGTGGAGATTGTGAAGTGAGGGAGCCTGCTAGTTCTCTTACAGTTTTAAAATGTGCTTTGGACTGGCAAAGGGCTTCAGTAATTTTAGTGCAAGCATGTTCAGCTTTAGCTTTGGCGCATAGCCTCTGGTAGTTTGAGAGTTTGTTTTTGTAAGCCAATTTGGCATCAGGGCAGTAGGATTTCCTCCATTGACGTTCTGCAGTCTTGCATGAGCTTTTTTCCTGTTTCAAGGTCTCTGTGAACCAAGGAGCAGGGGGGCGATGGGAATTTTGTTTTAATTTAGTTTTAGGCAGAACGGAATCAATGGCTTTTATAAGCCAAGTTTGGACTGATGTTGAGAGCTCTTGTACTGTTGATTTTGTACAAGGGAGATGGCCCTCAAGAAGGGAGTTGAGGTTATCTATATCAAGCTTTTTCCATTTTCTGACTAGTTGCGTGGGAACAGATGTTCTATCCCCGTTAGAGAATTTTACCAGAATGGAAAATTTTATCGGGAAATGGTCGGACCAGGGCACTGGGAGGGCCGTGAGTATGGATACATCATTTAAGTTGGAGAAGATGGGATCCAGCAAATGCCCGGCTCTATGTGTGGGGCCTGAGTTCTTTAAAGTCAGATTAAGAGATGCTAGATCCATTTTGAGATCATTGACTAATGAGCAATCATCTTTCTCCAGATGAAGATTCATGTCCCCTAGAATAGTAAAGCTAGCCATTTTCATTACTAGAGGTCCAATAAGTTCAACAAGATTCGGTATCCAATTAGAGGCGGTTCCTGGTGGCCTATAAATAAGAGCTCCCGAGAAAGTAAAATTCGGTGTAAGTGAAAGTTTAAAAGTTGCGCCTTCACAACCCTCACATGGGAGTTTATTGAATTCGCAATTGTAACGGTTTTTAAAAATAATTGCAATCCCTCCCCCTGGTGGTTTTTCACGATCAAGTCTGACAATAGCATAAGTTTCAGGGAGTGCCATAGCTAAGTCAGGTCCAGAGCTGTCTTGGAGCCAAGTTTCTGTTACAAAAACGGCATCGGGAACCTCATCCAAAAGTAAATTGAAGATTTCAGTTCGATGCTTAGGTAATGAGCGGCAGTTAATACTAAAAAATAAGAACTGTTCTGAGCTCATCTTAGTCTTGATTGTAGGTTTTCTAACCTGTAGGGCTTTTATTAGTACATGGTCAGTAGATAAATGGCAACATTGGCATGTAGTTTTCTCTAGATCAGGTTCTATTGTCCTGCATAGAGGATGACGAATGGGTTGTAGGGATAGTAGAAAGTCAGGTGAATATTTTAGGCGTGAATGGCCAATAGTATTAGTTAATACAGTGTTTTTAGAGGAGCATTTTACGTATTCCCTGATACCTGATGGAGATGGCACCATATTTAATTGGCACGTCCGAGGCGCGGACGAGCGCAGACGGGCTGACTCTGGCGTGACTCCGGCGCTGAGGAGGCGCGTCCACAAACGCGACCGCTAGCGCGGAGAACGACCGTTTCCTTAAGTACAGGAGACTGGAGCGCTCTCACCGCTCTCACCCCCTCACTCAATATGGCCGCCGTAGAATATGTTTACTCTGCACCTCGATCTTCAGCCCTAAAGTCGGCTGGGATCGTCAGAACAAGGCGAATATGGTGCCTAGTGGGTGCCAGGTGTGCTGAGTGCAAGCAGTATGGAAATTCAGCAATTTAGGATTTAAAATTCTGCGTATTTTTAAAAATCAAACACGTTGCACGCAGTAGCTCTAAATGGCTCCTAGCGTGATCTGAGAACAAACAAAGTATTGTCAAAGCGCTGGAAGTTCCCTAAACTTTTTGCTTTCCCCCTAGACTGTTTTCCTGATATAGAGTTGCCAATTTAGATGCTTTGGGTACTTTGCCACTGCTGATTAGTGTCAAAGTACAAGTGTTCCTTATGTAAAGTGTAATAGTAATTGGTTGGCCATGATTGGTATGCTTGCCTTACTAGTAAAGTCCCTTGTGTTGTGCACTGTGTGTGGTAGGGCTAGTAATGCAAAGGTGCACAGAGAAGGGAACTCAGGCCTGCAGTGTAGGACCTGCTCGCAGTTTGCTAAGTTAGCATGTTGTTCTGACAAGTGCAACCCCTTGTCAGCCCTTACTTTCCCTTTTCCATACACATTGGGCACCCCTGTGGTAGGTCTCGGGTAACCCCTGGGCAGGGTGCAATGTAAGTAAAAGGCAGGATATATATTAAGGTGTGTGTTATGTCGTGACAGTGAAAAAAACTAAAAAATAAAATTCACTGCTGAGAGGCCATCCTGCTTATAGGGCAGAATGGGGGAGGCTGGGTGTTGAGTTTGTTAACCTAGTTTCTTATAACGTTTAAAATGGAGAAGTGAAGTTTAGTATGTATGAACTCACAGTGTCATAACACATCTTTCTATGAAAGTGTTTTTGTCACTGTGTTCAGAAACCACTCTTTTAGAAAGTGGCTGAGTTTTGTGCTTTAAGCATTTTTGTATGTCTCTGCTGAATGTGGATTAACTGTCTGGATCTGAGAGGTGAGAGAAGCTGGGAGAGGTCTTGAGCCAGGGAGTGGTTGAGATGGAACCAGGCTGCCCTGCATCTGTAGAGTAGGGGGAGGAAAAGCCCGGGAGGTGAAAAGGCCTTAATGGTGCTATCAATCAATCAATCAAGAACATTTGTAAAGCGCGCTACTCACCCGCTAGGGTCTCAAGGCGCTGCTACTGCTCAAAAAGCCAGGTCTTGAATTGCTTCCTAAAGGAGAGATGGTCCTGGGTGAGTCGTAGGTGGGTGGGGAGGGTGTTCCAGGTCTTGGCCGCCAGGTAGGTGAAGGATCTTCCTCCAGTGGTGGTTCTGCGGATCTGTGGGACGGTGGCGAGGGTGAGGCTGGCGGAGCGGAGCTGGCGGGTTGGCGTGTAGAACGTGAGGCAGTTGTTGAGGTATTCGGGGCCCAAGTCGAGTCTGAACATGATCCTCTTGCAGTGCAGGTCCCTCAGGTTGGCGGAGATGTGGCTGTGTCGGGGGATGTCCAAGAGGAGTCGTGCTGAGGTGTTCTAGATGCGCTGGAGTATTTTCTGTAGTTTGGCAGTGGTCCCAGCGTAGAGGGTGTTCCCGTAGTCCAGACGGTTGGTGACGAGGGCCTGGGTGACCGTTTTCCTGGTTCCAGTGGGGATCCAGCGGAAGATCTTACGGAGCATGCGGAGTGTGTTGAAGCAGGAGGAGGTAACGGCGTTAACTTGCCTGGCCATCGTGAGGGAGGAGTCAAGGATGAAGCCCAGGTTGCGTGCGTGGTCCGTGGGCTTGGGTGGGGGGCACAAAGGAGGGGGCCACCAGGAGTCATCCCAGGCGGAGATGGATGGGCCGAGGATGAGGACTTCCGTCTTGTCTGAGTTCAGTTTAAGGCGGCTGAGCTTCATCCAGTCTGCGATGTCTTTCATTCCGTCCTGGAAGCTGGCTCTGGCGGAGGTGGGGTCGTTGGTGAGGGAGAGGATCAGTTGGGTATCGTCGGCGTAGGAGATGATGTTGAGGTTGTGCTTGCGTGCGATGGCTGCGAGTGGGCTCATGTAGACGTTGAAGAGGGTGGGGCTGAGCGAGGAGCCTTGAGGTATGCCACAGATGATCTTGGTGGCTTCTGCGAGGAAGGGCGGGAGACGGACTCTTTGGGTTCTGTCGGAGAGGACGGAGGTGATCCATTCCAGGGCCTTTCCATGGATCCCGGCGTGGCGGAGGCGGGTTGTCAGGGTGCGGTGGCAGACCGTGTCGAACGCGGCCGAAAGGTCCAGCAGGATGAGGGCGGCGGTTTCTCCGTTGTCCAGCAGGGTCCGGATGTCGTCGGTGGCCACGATGAGGGCGGTCTCGGTGCTGTGGTTCGCTCGGAATCCGGACTGCGATGGGTCCAGGAAGGCTGTCAGCTGTTTGTTGACGGTTTTCTCGATGACTTTTGCAGGGAAGGGGAGGAGCGAGATGAGGCGGATGTTCTTGAGGTCTGAGGGGTCTGTGGTGGGTTTCTTCAGGAGGGCGCTGATCTCTGCATGCTTCCAGCTCTCCGGGAAGGTGGCGGATATGAAGGAGTTGTTGATGATGTCCCGAAGTTTGGGTGCGATGATGGAGTCGGCCTGGTTGAAGATGTGGTGTGGACAAGGATCGGCTGGGGAGCCCGAGTGGATGGTCGTGTGGGTGGTATCTTCCGTGCTGACCTGAGTCCAGGCGCACAGGGTGGTGGTTGGGGGTGTAGGTTTGGTGGTAGGGTACGAGTTCTGAGCGCCGAAGCTGTTGTGTATGTCAATGATCTTACGGTGAAAAAAGGTGGCCAGAGAGTTGCAGAGGTCTTGAGACGGCGTGATATCGTTGTTCCTGGCGTTGGGGTTGGAGAGCTCTTTCACGACATTGAAGAGTTCCTTGCTGTTGTGGGTGTTGTTGTCCAGTCGTTCTCTGAAGGGTGACATTTTGGTGGTGCGGATCTGCTGGTGGAGTTTGCGGGTGGCGTTCTTAAGGGCTGTCATGTTTTCCATTGACTGGTTGTGGCGCCAGGCTTTCTCGAGGTCACGGCAGTATTTCTTGGAGTCTTTGAGATCGTTGGTGAACCACGTGGCTTTCTTGCAGTTGAGGTTGCTGGGAAGATTTTTCAGTGGAGCAAGGGTGTCGGCGCAGTCGGTGATCCACTGTGTGAGGTTGCGGGCTCCTTCGTTGGGGTTCCTGGTGTTGGTGGGAGGTTTTAGGCTCAAGGAGGTGGTGAGTGGGTCGGTGGTGATCTTGCTCCAGCATCTTCGGGGGGTTTGTTGGGGGCGGTGGTGGGTCGTTGTTTTCCTGAAGTTGAAGTGTACGCAGCTGTGGTCGGTCCAGTGGAGCTCAGTGGTGTGGCTGAAGGAGATGTGGTTGCTGGAGGAGAAGACGGTGTCGAGCGTGTGGCCGGCGTAATGGGTGGGGGTGTTGACCAGTTGCTTGAATCCGAGGTTGGTGAGGTTGTCTAGTAGGGCGGTGGTGTTGTTGTCCTGGTCGCTCTCCAGGTGGAAGTTGAGGTCTCCTAGGAGGATGTAGTCGGGGGAGGCGAGGGCGAGCGGGCTGATGAAGTCTGCGATGGCCTCGCTGAAGTGTGAGCGTGGTCCCGGCGGTCTGCAGATGAGGGTTCCTCTGAGGGTGGTCTTGGGGTCGGTGTGAATCTGGAAGTGCAGGTGCTCTGCGGTGGCGAGGGTGTCGTCGGTGTTGGTCGTGATGCGGATAGTGTTTCTGTGGGCGATGGCGATGCCTCCTCCGGTCTGGTTGACGCGGTCCCTCCGGATGATCTTGTAGCCATCCGGGATGGCAATGGCGATGTCGGGGGCTGAGGAGGCGTTCATCCAGGTTTCCGTGAAGAAGGCGACGTCTGGTGCCGTTTTGTCCAGGAGGTCCCATAGTTCGACGGCATGCCTGTGGATGGAGCGGATGTTGAGCAGGATGCACTTGAGGTGGGTGTTGTTGGCGGCTGTTTTGGCTGGCGCGGTGCAGGACCGAGTGCAGGTGCAGTAGCAGGCGTGGCAGGTGAAGGCTCCGTGGGTGCGTTTCGGGGTGGCTTGGTAGCAGGCTGGATGTCGGCCGGTGTTGAGTGCGTGGAGGGTGGCGGCGTCGTAGCTCAGTCGGGTTGGCTGGCTCTGGCAGGGTCCAGGGGTTCTGGCGCTGGGCGCGGTCCAGGCGTGGACGGGCGTCGATGGGCTTGCCTTTGGCGCGCCGGCTGCGCGTGGCCGCTGCGCGTAAGCGCGGTCCCCGCCATTTATGGCGAAGTGGAAGAGAGGAGCAGCTGGGAGGCGGGAGCGGGGCGGCGAATGGGGAGTGGGAGACAGGAGAAGGGGGCCGCAGGAGAGCAGCGGCGGGGAGCAGAGGGAAGGTTAGGAAGAGCGGGAAAGCGGAGCGGGGGAGAGCGAGGGCAAGCCTGGAGAGCGAGGGCAAGCCTGGGCAAGCCTGGAGAGCAGGGGCCCTAAGGAGAGGTGGCAGCAAGAGGGCAAAGCAGGCAGCGGCAGCAGAATCCGGGCATACGGGGGCCGTGCGTTAGTGGAGTGACTGGGTCAAGGGTCACAGCTCACTGCCGCACGGTCCCTGCCATTTATGGCCAAGTGGGAGGGAGGAGCAGCTGGGAGGCGGGAGCAGGGCGGCAAATGGGGACCGGGAGACAGGAGAAGGGGGCCGGGCCGCAGGAGAGCAGCGGCGGGGAGCAGAGGGGGGGTTGGAAAGAGCGGGAAAGCAGAGTGGGGGAGAGCGAGGGCAAGCCTGGAGAGCGAGGGCAAGCCTGGAGAGCAAGGGCAAGCCTGGAGAGCAGGGGGCCCTAAGGAGAGGCGGCAGCAAGAGGGCCAAGCAGGCAGCGGCAGCAGAATCCGGGCACACGGGGGCCGTGCGGTAGTGGAGTGTCCAGGTCAAGGCTATAAACTAATTGCCCTATCTCCTGCTGATTGATTAAGGATCCAGACCCCCAGTATCAAAGGTAGAAAGGTGACACTTGGAGATGACTTCAAAGACCTTAAGGGGTATAACTATAAGAGCTGAAACCCCTGAACGCTGAAATGAAACAGAAATGGATTGAGACTGAAAAGGCTTGGACCCATTTCATGGTCAGGAGGAACCTCTGCTGAGGAAGGAGCAACTGAAGAGACTGTTGGGGAAAGACCAATCCTTGCTTCGTGATATGGGGCTGGTCTTCAGTTTGCTGTTCTTACCACGGAAGAGGCTGTTGGGACTGTGCTTGGAGGCGCTGGGTCCCCCTGCTTGACGAAGACTGTGCTTTGTGCCGTGTCTTGAACCCCAAGGGCCCGAAGTGAGCTGGCTCCCTGTTTAGAAACACAGGAACATAAAAGTTTCCAGAGAAGTCCCAAGCAACACGGTGTGGCGTGCTTTTGCAGCTTGCGACCCTCGGAAGTTGTGCCTTTCGATCGTTAGCACACAGGAAGTAAGCAGAGTCTCGGATGTGCATGGTGCATGTCGTCGTGCAAGCCAGGGTGTTGGTGAGGAGCGCCTGGTCGTAGTGTGGACTGGGAGAAAGAGGAGGCCCGGACGCCCATGTTGTGTGTCGTGTTACAAGCCAAGGCATTGGCGAGGTCCGCCTGGTCATTGTATGCACCCGAGGAAGAAGTGAGTCTCGGACACGCATGTTGCATGTCGTGTTGCTAGCCAGGGCATTGGTGAAGAGCACCTGGTCATCGTGTGCACTGAACAAAGAGGTGAGACTCGGACACTCAGGGTGCGTGTCGAGCGGCAGCCACGATGAAGGTGAAGAACGCCTGGTCGTGGTGTGCACCGAGCAAAGAGGTGAGACTAGGACACACAGAGTGCGTGTCGAGGTGCAAGCAGAGGCATTGGTGAAGAGCACCTGGTCGTCGTGTGCACTGGAGAAGAGGAGAGTCTCAGACGCGCAGAGTGCATGTTGAGGTGCAACCAGAGGCGCTGGGGAGGAGTGCCTGGGTGGTGTGTGCACCGAAATTGAAGTAAGTATCCACAGTGCTGAGGGCGGGTCTCGGTGTCCACTGAGACCATCGAAAGGAGGACCAGGTCATCGGGCCCTGGGAGTGAAACAGCAGCGGCCCGGACCGGCACCTCCGGAGGAGCTGAGCCACCACCCCGAACTCGCCGTGCCCATTGACGGAGTTCTGGCTCAAGGCCCAAGTCGCTGAAGGAGGAAAGGAGAGTGGTGTTGCGCCCCCCAGGTAACATGGATCACCATCTGGTGTGGGATGTGGGCCCAGAGGGGCACTCTCGTGGCCTCTCACTTCTGCCAGTTGCAGGAGCCTATTGCTTCTGCCTGTGCTGTCCCAAGGATGGGCAGTACAGGGGCTGGAGTGAGAAGCTGTACTTTTGTATCATCATTAATCCATATTGGGCCAACTGTTAACGGAGCACCTAAACTGTCATACTACACTTTGCATTATTGCGGCTAACGAACTATTGAACTGTTGTATGACGCCTGACCCTATTTGTGCCTGATGAACTACATGTTTGATGTGCTACCCACTGCGTTATTTTTCTCTTGCAAGGTACATGATTGTAACGTGGCGCATTGTATTATTTCTTCATCGCTCAGTACCTGAGTATAATGTAGTGCATTGCCTTATTTCTTCATTTGCACAGTACATGATTGTAGCGTAATGCATTGCTTTGTTTCTTCCTTGCACAGGGCATGCTGGTAGTGATACGCATTGCATGATTCCTTCTATTGCAATGTACATGACTGTGGCACTACGTGTGGCATTGTTTCTCTACTGCACAGTACAGGGGTATTTCGTTACGCAATGCAGTATTTCTTTTCTTTTGCAACATGTGTGATTCTAGCAACACAACCTCCCTAACCTTTTAGGAAATGGTTAGACATAAGCTCAACATTTAGTTAGAAGCAGTGGTTGGGATTAGAACCTACCAATCCACCGGGAGGAACACTACCCATTCTTATATGTTGGTTTTGTATCATGTGGTCATATCGTATATCTGGTTATATAAAGATTATACTTGTTTTATAAAAACTTGTGTGGAGTCTATTTTTGGTGACATCATTGGGTTGCTGTGAGTGTGGTTGCACATACTGTACACTCGTGCATTGGAGATAAGCCTGGCTGCTCATGCAAAGCTACTAAGGGAAGAGCAGGGCTATCTCAGACGGTGTCCTTCCTTAGCCTAACGTTGAAACAAGGGGTCCGGATCTCGCACTTGGCAACAACCGTGTGGGACAGGGACTCCCGCCTCCAGCACTTGGTGGCGGCGGTGAGGGATAAGAACCCCCTCTACCAACACTAGGGTTTTAGCCCAAATTTTAACTTCTATATTTAGAAGGGATATTGGGCGATAAGAGGAGCAGTGGTCAGACGGGACTCTGGCTTGGGAATGACCACAATCCCTGGTAGGCCCATGTCGGGCAGTATTCCCATCTGTTTGGCATTCATGAAGACCCCATGTAGGTGTTCATAAAGTGGGGTCCTCTACATTTTAAAGAATTCCATAGGGAATCTGTTGGAGTCCATAGTCTTGATGAGCAGAAGCTCAGACAGGGGCTCTCCGAATTCCCCCTGTGTAAGGGCATTCTTCAGCAAGTCCCTGTCAGCGTTGGTCAGGGAATGCTTGGGGAGATCTTTTATGAAGTCCCTAAGAGCACTAGGGTCTAAATCTGGAGGTGGACATACAGATCTGCATTGTAAGAGGCCAATCACCAGATGACTGCAGTTTCCCCTGCATGTGAAGCAACCATGTCATCTGCTGTATGGGCAATAGGAGTTGATGTAGGAGCCTGACCATTGTGTCCACCCAGTGGTAGGTGCAGCTCAGTGTAGCCAACCATGCTGTTTTTGCTTACTCCAGAAGCAAATTTTTAAAGACTGGTTATGTAGGGTGTCCCTGAGCATGTCAGGGGCCCAGAAGTTGTCGTACTCGGCCTCCAAAGCGAGGATGTTCTCCTTGAAATCAGTGATCTAGCACGTCTGTCTCTTATTTTTCCACTGCTACATGACTTCCAATGCCCCCTCTAATCGTGACATTTCAGTACTTCCCATAGAGTGTCAGAGGAGGAAACAGAACTAACTTAAGACAAAATCCTAAACTTACTACCATTTTGGTATTTACAGAAGACACTTACTCATTTTGGTATTCACAGAAGGCACTTACTCTTCAATGAGTGAATACCAAAATGAGTAAGTTACTCAAAATGAGTAAGATACCCAAAACATATCCCCACAATAATAAAAAGGAAAATGAGTACATAGACAAAATATTGAGTGTTACTCTGCCACATTGTCAAAGTCAGCATATCCTGAGGTTAGCCTTTGGGGTCAAGATGAATTCTGTGGCTCTCCTGCTGATTTAGAGTTTGGCGGATGGGATACTCTGTGATGACAATGCCAAATAAAATCTAGATGCTGTTCCTTTCTTTGTACTGCAGTGCATATGTTTTTCAGCTGTTTACTTAAAGCAGGATATCCCCGTTTTATATGTGACTTATGTGACGTAATATTATTATTCATCTGCCTTTTTTGGAGTCAGGGCAGAATTGAAAGGCAGTTGGAGAAGAGCAGGGCCATTGGAATTAAAGTAAGATAATAAATTGTCTATTACAGCTGCCCCAGGTGCAGACTGCAGAAAGTAGTAATGTACCCGATGCTCAAAGCCTCCATTAATATTGCATAACAAGAATATAATGAATTCTGCTGCATAATGCCTTACTCATCAGTGATAGGTAATAATCTGCCACTGCCCTGGCCTCAGTACCTCCAGTCAGTCACCTGTGCCTCCATCCCAGCCACACCATCGACAGCACCATCAACAGCTAGGATCCACCACTGCTGTCCCCCTCATCCTTATACCCAGATCACTTCCAATTCCGCATCCTACATGAGATGATGCTGCTTCGCTGAATAGTGGCACACCTTCATGCCCAGATTGATGCCCTCTAATGTCCTTTTTAAATTATTTGTTTTGATGGAAAGGCCTTTTGTTGAGGGTAGAGAGGGTGAGAATTGGGAAGGGCAGTTGGACTTTGGACTTTATTTTCTTCTTTCTTTGGACATTGGTTGGAGTGATTTAATTTCTTGGGGGGAGGAATGGGCCTGTTGTGGTCAGAGAGGCTGGATTCTTATTGTTAAAACAAATTACAGGAAAATTGTGTATACTGGAAATCTGTCTTTTGTGCTTAACATTGCACTGTTGCCTTCTAGTGAAGCCTTTTTATTAAGTCATCTTCTCAAAGTGTATACCAGTTAGTTATACCTTTGTCCTACTACCCTCTGTAATTATATTGAACATTAGGGGGGTATGCCTATTCTTTTATTGCCTACAATCTATTCTAAAAATCTTAACCTTCAGTTGAAGTTAGTTACTAAATAAACTAGTTCACTTCACTCCATTGTTCTCTTACCTGAATAGATGAAGTGGCGGTTGCTACCTCTCTCAATTATCCAAAATCTTATTGCAGGGTTTCCTAAGGTGCGTTCTTAATGGTGGCGGTAGTAGTAGCAGGATAGCACACTAACAGGGACGACATCACAAGTGAGGTCCCAATCACACCTAGGTGAACTCCAACTGTAGGATTAATCACAAAGATTTTCCATCGCTAGCAACTAGAAAAACCGAGTTAGTGGGTAGTTTATTTACATCCTTACTTTTCAAAGACTGAGACCAGACTACTACCATGACATGAAGATCTGATATTACAACAACAACTATTACTAGTAGCTTCTTCTGAGCAATGGGGAGCTAATATTTAATTTATTAAAACAATTCAAAATAAACGTACGAAACCCTCGAGAAGTGGACTCAGGACAAGGTTAAGCATTTACGCAACACAAGGCTTGAATGATGATGTGGATAAATGATATTATATATGTAAATTATGGATCCCTTTTATGTGTAGGTTGGTAAGTGGGGCTGGTGTGGGCTATTACTCAGGTAATAGAAGATCCCACAGTGAGCTGGTGTCACATTCACCACATCTGCCCCACCAAGTGTGTGATCCATTGATTTGTAAACTCATAAGTCATACTTCAATATATATCACACAGCCTGGGGGAAGAGGGCTAGGTCTTTGATGAATGGATGAAAATGGGTAGTTGGGGAAAAGCGCTAAAAAGACAAATGCTAGACAACAACATAAATCATCAGGTTGATGAGCAGCACATCATCATCATCAAATCTGTTGTGGAAGGAAATGAAGGACTGACAGTTCAATTCAATCAATCAATTCAAACTTTATTTCAGCCAAATGGCCATAAAAGCACGAATTAACAACAATGTATAAAACTTTAAAATTGAGAAAAAAAATCACCTGATAATACAGTCTAAGGAATGAGCGCTGCATATTTACAAGTACATAAAAAAATGACAGTAGTTGATGTGCGAATAAATACATAAAGACTACATGTAACTATAAAGTGCTTAGTAGCAGGTGATCAAAGTGCAACAAGGTATGCATTAACTCAGGGAAAGAATAGATAGTGTCATGCAGAATCATGAGAAATGCAAATTCATTTAAACTAGCAAAGATGATAGTGCTATATAATTAACCTATAATCAAATCACCAGAAATAGGAAACATCCAAATCATCTAAAGTTCATGAATAAATAAAAAGGAGAACAAAAACCTCAATACAGTGTCCGTCATATGCTCCTATCAGTGTACCAGTGAGACAGATGCATTCAATACTTTCTCTCTCATTGATAACTTGGTTTCAGTTGTAGGCCATAAGAGGTAAAATATAAATGTATGTTATGAATTCCATTTCATTTAAGTTATACAATATTTTTTAAACTGTTAATAATTCAAAAGATGAGAGACAAACAGTATCACCGTTAAAAGTCTTCCCTCAATTTTATTGCTTCTGTTTCTGGCAATATAAAACCTACATATCTGAGAATCCCATTCCTCTCTTAGTAGTTGATGTAGAGTACATTCTAAAAGAATAATTATTTGGCACTGAATGCCCTTAAGGTTTAGAAAATGTGGTTGCCAATCTCTTTGATATTCTTGAAAAAATACAATCACTAGAAGTAAAGACAGTACGTCCTAACAATTTAAAACACTATTAAAAATACAATCCTTTCTTCTTACGTGTTAGACCGACTGTAGTACCTACTGAGAGGTTAACTAAACTGGCTGGTCTGGTCTCTGAAGAACCTGAAAAAAAGTACAGCAAGGCGTGGACCCTGCATGTAAATCTAGCTGAGTGTGAAAGGGCCAATCACCTTCAGACAAAATCAACCATCAGGCTCTCAACATTGTAAATCATCAAAATCAAGTTTACAAATTAGTTGATCATCCTCCCTCACTGTCAACCACCACATAAATCAGCAATCATCACTCATAATATATCACTCATTAGTGCAATAGTTACCTGTTCCAATCCAAGCACGATAATGCACAATTATATCTTCTCTTTTGATGGAAGCAACACATTGACTGTCTTGTAAATCAAATTATGTTTAATGGGGCAGCCCTGCTATGGAATGAAACCAAGATAGATAGGCATGGGACTGAGGCAGGCATTATTTCCAATGTCCTTGAAGGGAACGGGAAGGCTTCTTCACCGCACACTGATCCAACTCCAATCCGACCATACATGTACCTAAAATGATGGTGCAATATAAGTCAGGTACAAAAGAAAATGTTCCTTTAGTTATATCCATTTATATTCGCATGGCAGTTTAACAATAGTTAAAAAGTTCTATGGTGGCTAACTCAGTACTTAGTCAGGGAAGTAGAGTTTGTCCTCAGACTCAGGTGGTTCACCCAGAAGTTGGTCAGCTTATGCACTTGAGTCAAACCAATCACCCTCATCTTCCTCCTCCTCCTCCTCCTGTGGTGTTTCAGAACATTGTAATTGTGTGGTATGAAGTGCTGGTTCCTTTTAATGATTTTCAATCTCTCCACATTTTGAGGTGATAGACTGGTCCTTCTGACTGTGGCAACTGTGCTGACACACTGGCTACAGGACAAGCCAGGTACTTTATTGGCAGACAGCTGAGCTCTGGCCATTGGTGCATCTTCCCATACCAATAGATCAATGGGTTTTGATCCACGTAGAGCTCTTTTGGGCTCTACCTGGAACATCCTCTAAATGGTCATTGGTGCTGCCGCTTGCTTGACCTCTTTTGCCTTCACCACTGCACTTGACTTAAGCCCTGTCACTTGAAAACAAATCATTGCAGAGGTTGGTTCTGATTCTTCTGATGCTG
Source organism: Lissotriton helveticus (assembly GCF_964261635.1). NCBI lineage: Eukaryota > Metazoa > Chordata > Amphibia > Caudata > Salamandridae > Lissotriton > Lissotriton helveticus. Next base: position 1,538,160,811 of record NC_136067.1, read on the forward strand.
TTGTTGTTGCCAGTGTTCTTGTTGCTGGTGTTGGCTACTGTGAGACAACAGTACTGCCCTCTCTGGAGGGGGAGGGCTGCATGCCAGAACTTCTGCCTGGGACTATAATTTCCAGCTGTTTTTCATCCGAATCTCTCGTTTGACCAAAAATGTGCATCTTGTGTATGTGAAACATCCCCTTCGTCAGCATTTGTACCATGGATTAAGTAGTGTGGCACAGATGTACTCTTTGGATGAGTTGATGTCTCTTTGCAGCTGTGGATTAGTAGCCAAGCAAAGGATTAAGCTCTCAACCAACTCATGCACTTCTCTGTTGTTCACACCAGCAAACCTTTCCAACACATTTTCTAACTGATCCTGTAGCAGATGCACCAACTGGATTGCTTGGTTTATAGTACTGCCCTCCTTGCTGACTTCCTGTCTAAAAACCTCAAAATGAAGTAGCTTCTGTGTCAGGCATTTGATTAGGCCCTATTTGTCCTCCTCCATGGTCATAATTTTCCGTGTTGCATCCACTCCTCTTTGAATCACAGTGATTAATCAGTTTGCACTGCTCAAACAGAAATTGCAGCATGTAATAGGTCGCGTTACAACATGTTGGCACCTCCTGTTTGAGGGCTTTAACTGGTACTCTAATAGCACACTGAATGACCCTCAAATGCTTCCGGGCTTTAAAGAAGGGCAGAAATGAGTGCAGATTCTTCTGCAGGTGGTCAGTGTGTCGCTGACTATGTCTTCTTTTTTTAGAAAGTCCAGCACAATCAGATTGATGCAACGCGCCAAACCCAGGATCCTTAAATAGCCCCCAACTGTCATGGCCTTAACTATATTTCTACCATTGTCCGTGGGTCACAGCCATTCAAACGCCTTGGTGTTAAAGTCTTTCAAGATGTTTACAGCTATATGGGATTTCTCCATGGTGAACACGGCTACTGCTACATGCCACCAAATACCCTTAAACGTTTCTTCAGCACTGACAGTTGTAGGTAGCTGTTGCTTAAACCCCACAAAAGAGATCCAGTGTGCAGTGATACATATGTAATCAGTTGCTTGACAACTGGTCCACATGTCTGTCGACAGGTGGATAATGTGAACAAAACCTTTCTGCAAAGCTTGTCCAACCGAGTGCAGCACATCGTGATGGAGTGCTGGAACAACTACTCTGGAAAAACAGGGGGGGCGTGGCTTAGGCTTAGGCACCGGCGAGTGATGGCGCTTCCCTTCTGAGCTCCGCGATGCTGCGAGCTGTCAGTGCTTCCTTTGGACCTCAGCCTGCCTTGTAGAGGTCTCCGCTTACAGTCCCAGACGTCGGAAGATGCCGGGAGGCAGATGGTGACTATGACGGACTTGGGCTGAGCTTGAAAACACCCAATTTCTGTGCCGGTAATTTTCTTCATTCTCGGACGCGGGCGGCCGCCATTTTGTGCCGCAGAGCCCGCGTCCTTCTCTTCACGCTGCAAGCTTCTATTGCCGGCATCTCAAGCTCCCCCTGCATCCTGTTTTCTGCGTATCCACTTTCACATCTTTGGCTTTAATGTGGTATAAAACGCGATGTTAAGGTTTTATTTTTCTGATGGCAAGTCTTTTTTTCCTCAGCTGCTTTTTTTCTTCATACTGTGCAATTACGGCCGCCATTTTGTGAGATAGCATGACTGCCCGTTTTTCTATCTTTTGAATCTCCTGCAAGGTTGTTTGTTTTTCTGGTACTATCAAATAAGCTCACCTTGTCTGGGGGCTGTTGCTGTCATTATCAATTTAGAATGCTTATCACCTATCACGTGTCCACTTTTCATCTTTTTCTGGCGATGTGGTGTCAAACGTGATTATTACAAATCTTCTTTAAGTGGCAAATTTTTCCTTTGCTGCCTCCTCCGCACTCTAATTAAAGTTGCACCAGTCATTCACATACATTTTGGCATGAATGCTTTTTTCTACATCTTTGAACTTCCTGCCACTCAATTTTCCTCACAAATAACTTTGAATATATTTTGACTGGTACTGCTTTCTGCCTACTTTTTCCATTTGCTATGGAATCTATATAACTCCTTGTGGCAGGTCTTCATATTTTCAATTAGGCATTCAGAATTTACTACATGGTCTTCCACCCTTCCGTCTCTGTTTGCCTCCTGTTCTTTTTGTACTCATTACCTACTTACGTCTACTTACATACTCTGCATCTTTTGAATTAGATCGACTGAAGTTTTCAACATGTCTCATGAGTCAGGCAACTCGAAGCATTCTGTCACTGGAACTAAAGTTAAGAGACCAAAAAATGACCCACCGTCTCCCACTTCATCTCCGAATCCCATTCTGGATTCTATTTTGGAAGAAGTTTGTGGTCTTCAACCATTTATGTCGGCTACTAATACCAAACTTAATCAAATCGAAGCAAAATTGGCTGTGATGGATGGTAAGGTTCTAGAACTGGAACAGCGTATAAGCGATATTCAAGATGTTTCACCCAAGATCCCCTCACTGGAACTAGAGATTCATAAATTAAAAGTTCACACTGAGGACCTTGAAAATCGCAATCGGAGGAATAACCTGCGCCGTTATGGTCTTCCTGAAAATGTTGAGGGGACGGATTTGGTATCTTTTTTGCAGAAATTCCTGTTGGATCTTCTAGAACTCCAGCCTACGTCGCAGCCTCTTAATATCCAGAGGGCCCATCGTTTAGGTCGACTTCAAACTAATGCTTCTAAACCCCGTGGTATTATCATGCTGTTTCTCGAATTTACCGAATTAATGACTGTGTTGAAGGCTGCTAAACTTAAAAGGCGTCTTGTATGGTCTGGTCACAATATTTTTATCTCTCAGGATCTCTCCAATGCAATGAATGCTCGACGTAAAGAATTCTTGAACCTTCGTCCTCAGATGAGACAATTGAACATCCAGTATGGCATCTTACATCCATGTTTTTGCAAAATCACTCACAATGGTCGTACTCGCTCATTTGATGATCCACAGAAACTCCAGTCATTTTTGCAGCATTTATCTTCTTCTGGCATGGACACTAATGATTAATATATATATATATATTTTTTCCTTTTTGTCACTTTCCGGTCTGGACAGTTTTTTCAAGTTTTGTTTTCTATATTTCTCCTCTACTCTTCTTTTTCCCTCTGTTTGTAATGTTTTCTTGAGGTTTCAATTCCCCTTTTTACCTTCTGTGTTGCTCGTGGGGTTCGCTTCCTCTTCGGCGTATCTACGCTCCTGCCACTTCGGTTTCTCTCTTCTCCTCAGCTCAGGCTCTCTTGCCTTGAACTGATCACATTTATCTTACTATCCTTCTATTCTTCCTTAATTGTTCTTCTTTTCTTTATCCCTATCTGGCTTTTTTGCTTGTTCTCCTCTCTCTTATGTTACTCTATTCCTGTACGATCTCTTCTTCTATTTTTGTTCTTCATGTTGTTATTTTTCTGACTCTAGGCGCATTATACCTCAGTATTATAAGTTTGTTGGGAGTTGTCTCATTGTCTTGGTTTTCTCTCTCTTTTCAGACCTGGCTTTCTTGCCTTGATCTGTCTTCTTATTTCTCATATATTGTTTCTCTTCTCTCTTTTATCTTCTCAACTAGCCTTCTCCTTCTCTTCCCTCTCTTTCTTTCTTGTGTACTCTTTTCTTCTCCCTTTCCTAGACAATCTTGGTTTTCTTTCCTCTGGTTTTTATGTTTTTTGTTGTTGGTCACAATGATTTCGGGAGTATATTATCATCTCATTATGTATGTATTGTTTTTCTTGTTCTCATGTAACGTATTTTTTTTGCTGTATTCTTTCTTGTAGTTGTTCTCCTGCAATGTGTCTACCCCCAGTGTATATCCTCTTCCTCCCATTCCATCATGTGTAATTTTGTATTGTGGAACGTCCGAGGTCTCGGTCACCCTGTCAAGCGTCAAAAGGTATTGTCTCATCTATCTAAACTTAATTCACAAGTTGTTTTCCTACAAGAGACGCATTGTACAACTGTTGAATCTTTGAAGTTAAAAAGGAATTGGGTGGGTCAAGTGGTGTTTTCTCCAGCTGTTGACAAAAAAGGGGGTGTTGCTATTTTGTTCCATAAGGGTTTATCGGTTCAAATTGTATCCTCTCAAAATGATGCTGAGGGACGTTGGGTAATGGCTCAGGTTGTGATCCAAAATAAGACTTTGGTCCTATTGAACATTTATGGTCCAGTTCGGCCAGATCCCAAATTTTGGAATGATATCAAAATCCTTCTCTCCACTATTGATTGTCCAAATATTGTTCTTGCTGGTGATTTCAATCAATGGTTAGATCCATTTTCTGATAGACTCTCATCAAGCAAATTTCACCCTGATAAGTCTCATAAGTGTTTCCAATCTGCCATTGCCTCACGTCCCTTTTATGATGTATGGAAAACTTGCAATCCTGACTCCCTGGAGTATACCTTTTTTTCGAATGTTCACCATACCCGTTCAAGGATAGACTATATTATGGTTAGTAAATCTCTCCTTCCCTCCATTCACAAATCCGATATTGGTTCTATTTTTATTTCTGACCATGCCCCTGTGTCTGCGGTACTTGACCTTACCCTAGCGTCCTCAAATTTAGCCGGTGGAAATTCAATACTTTTCAGCTGTCTGATACTGCCTTTATAAAAGAAGTCACAGTTTTTATCAATGAGTTTTTCACGTTTAATGACCCATCTGACACCTCTATCCCTAATAATTGGGATGCTTTCAAAGCTGCTCTTCGAGCGTTCATTATTTCCTATGTCGCTAAAAAGAAGAAGGCAAACAGAACCAAATATGAAGACCAACTGAAAAATATTAAGCGGCTTGAACATTCTTATTTTTCTTCTAAATCCCCTGCTGCCCTTCAGAATCTCATCAAGGCAAAGTCTGATCTAAATAAAATCGCTACTGTCGAGGCATGCACTACCCTACTGAAAATTAAATCTAAATACCATGGGGGCCAAAATAAAGCGGGTAAAATGTTGGCAAATTATCTTAAGATTAAATCTGATCGCAAAACAGTTGGCCCTATTTTTAATGATTCTTCCAATAAATTGGTTTCCTCTGATGAAGACATTGCGGAAGTTTTTCATAATTATTACCATGCTCTTTATACTGATGACACACATCCTTCTGATGTCAACTTAACCTCTTTCTTTGATGGTCTCCCTGCTCCGCCATCACTCCCGGATGAATTTGCCCACTTAGAAAGAGCCATCTCCCCTCAAGAAGTGCTTCAGGCTATTAACGCCCTTAAAAAATCCAAGGATCTGGGCCCTGATGGATTACCTGTCGAGTTTTACTCTACATTTAATGCCAGATTTGTACCCAAATTACTCCAACTCTTTAATTCTTATATTTCCCAATGCTAGGGCCTCCGGGTCTTTCTTAGACGCTCTAATTGTTATTATTCCCAAACCCGATAAGGATCATTCCCAATGTAAAAACTATCGCCCGATTTCCCTGATTAATTACGATTGCAAAATTTTTGCCAAAATCCTTGCTTCTCGTCTTGATTCCCTTATCCCACTTTTGATCAAGACAGATCTGGTTGGCTTTGTAAAAGGTAGATTGGCCGCTGATAATGCCCGTATGTTCTCTGATATTATTTCGCACAGCAAAACCTTTAAAACTCCGCTAGCAGCCTTGTCTTTGGATGCAGAGAAAGCCTTCGATCGCATCAATTGGCAATTTATGTTTTGTACTTTGCAATGGTTTGGATTTGGCCCTTCTTTTATTTCCTTGGTCAAACTCGTTTATTCTTCTCCTCGTGCTAGTATTTTTGTCAATAACCAGTTTTCTAGATTTTTTCCCTTATCCAGGGGTACAAGACAAGGCTGCCCTCTCTCCCCGTTATCATTTATCTTATGCCTTGAACCTTTTTTGGAGCGAATTCGTAATAACCCTACTGTTAAGGGTTTTAAATTGGCCTCCATTGAAAAGAAAATTTCTGCCTACGCAGATGACATCTTAGTTTATATGGCTGACCCAATCACGTCCCTCCCTCCGTTCATGGACGAAGTTCGTTTGTATTCATCCATCTCAGGGTACAAACTTAACTTATCCAAGACTGAAGTTTTACCCCTAAATCCTACCTGTTACCAGTACATGTTTCAATCTACGAATTTTGCTTGGTGTCCCTCTAAAATAAAATACCTTGGCATTTGGTTTTCCTCCTCCCTTGTTGACACACTTAAATTTACTTTTGACTCCCTTATTAAGAAAATGCAATCTCTCTTTCAAAGTTGGTCTCCCCTGTTCCTCTCATGGTGGGGTAGACTAGATACTGTCAAAATGATGATTACACCTCATGTACTTTACACTGTATCTATGCTCCCCATAAAAATACCTAATTCATATTTTGTTCGCTTAAATTCTCTTTGCTCTAAATTTTTGTGGAATGATAAACATCCCCGTATTGCTTTGCAAAAAAGTATCCGTCCCAAGAACGAAGGAGGTGTTCGTTTTCCCCACTTCAAAACATACCACTCTGCCTTTGTCCTTAAACAATCCTTTTCTTTAGCCTATGACTTTCTTGACTCCCCAATACCCAGATGGGTTGTATTGGAATGCTCCTTGATGAAAGAGTTTTCGTTTCAACACACTGTCTTTATGTCCAATTGTTCCTTTTTATCCAAACATCCAGTTCTAAAATATTCTCAAACATTGTTGCAAGACACATTTTTTAAAGATTTGTCTCCTCTCCAGTGTTTCTTAGCATCCACTGTGTGGTACAATAAGTTTCTCAAATACAAAGGCAAGTCTTTTTACTTCAAATATTGGAAGGAGAAGGGCATTTTCTTTGTAAATCAATTTTTTTCTAATAACATTATTCTTCCTTTCCTTGAGATGCAAAATGTATATCACTTGCCCACCTCCTGTCTCCCTGAATACATCCACATAACTACTGCTATACAATCCCACCTATCCACTCTCTCCTCACTCGATACCTTACCTTCTTTCTCTCCCTAATCTCCACTTTATCCCCTATTTTCTCTTCAGCAACCTAAAGCTACCCTTGTATATAAAATATTGTTATCCAATGTTTCTGACCGACCCAAATCATCAACTGAGATTGCTTGGGAGAATGATTTGGATGTTTCGTTACCTGTTGATGTTTGGGATCATCTTTGGTCCAAACTATCTAAAGTTTCTATTGCTGCACATATTACCCAGTCCCTTTATTTTATTTATCATAGAGTTGTTCTTACACCTGTAAGTATTTCCAAGTTTTCACCTTCATCTCCTTCTTTATGTTGGTCTTGTTCTTCCGAAACAGGTACACTTAAACACCAATTATATGAGTGCCCTCCTGTTTTCTCCTTTTGGAATTCTCTTTGGGATATATGTATGCGAATGTTTCATTGTTCTTCCTCTTTAACGTTTGTGAATGTATTTTTGGGTTCTATATCGGAAGATGTAGATATTGTTCAATCTGAAGCTAAGTTGCTTGATCTCTTCATTGCCATTGCATTCAAAGTGATTTTATCTTGCTGGAAAGACAACTCCAAAATATCTATATCTACTTGGTGGAATTTCATATGTGATGAACATAGGATTGCTATTGCCTCCTCTACTTCCATTTCTTTGAAAATTAAGTCTGATCTCCTATGGCTTCCTTTTGTTACTTACCTTTCTTCTAAACATCACAATTGATTTCCTTATTCCTTTTTTCGCTTACATATTTTCCCTCTGCCCCTGATGCGCTTTTTCTTCTTCTGTTTCTTCTCTCTCCCTTTCTTTCCCCTTTTCTTATTCCTTCTTTTCTTTTCTTTTCTTTTTTCTTTCCCCCTCTCATAGTCCTGTTTATATTTCATATGCATTTTATGCCTCTTGTTATATCTTATGTTTTATTTCCAGATATTGTCAAATGGCTATGTTTTGTATCTGTTTTAAAACTTAATAAAAATCTCTTAAACTCAAAAAAAACTCTGGAAAAACAGGTCTGACTGGGAACCTTCCATTTCGGGCAGATGGCCACCACAAATTCTAAAAATCCCTCTCTTTCCTCACAAGAAAAAGGACGGAGATCAGGAAATAACATTTTAGTTACCTTCCCGATGTAAAATGTACCATTGGGTGATGGTTTTTGTAGAGCCCCTCCTGCCAAAACATGCCTGTAATAGTAGCCTGGATTTTATTTCTTTTGCCACTGACACAGGCAACTTCCGGAGAGAGCCAGAAGGTGGTAGACTCAATGTGTGTCTTGGAGCAGTCACTGTATGCTGTGGTGTCTCCATCTGACTCTTATTCCATTTGAGGTTGCTAGGGTAGGTGATTCTGGTGCAGTGCTGGGGATTGGGCTGCTTTGTGTGAAGCTGTCACCCTCTTCTTCCTCATCACCTCCCACCTTGTTCAAAGCTGATTCTCCCCTCTTATCACTATCACCAACTGCCGCAATTTTTTAAAGGAGTGCCTCCCACCGGATTGCGTGATGTTTTTTCATATGGGTCATTTGAAGGGGTAGGTGCTGAACTCTGCTCCGCCAGCAGAGTTTGCAGAGTTTTTTCCAATTCCACTCTCCAATGGGAGCAGGGAGTTTGGCAAAAAACTCAGATTCTACTGCGTGGCAGAGTTTGCCCCTGCCACACATCTCTCGTATCCTGCAGGGTTCTATGTATTTTTGGAAGATAAATATTAACAGTGACAGTGTTATACGTGCAGTCGCAGTGAAGGTCCATGACACAGGTGATTAAGCAACAATTTCCAATGATCTAACTTCCAGATGGGACATCATATGCTACCGACCTGCCGCCGTGGCATCCGTACAGCAAGCGCCAGATGAGGCCATGACCCAGAGTGGGCAGGTTTTGGGGAGAGATTTGTGCTATGTCAGGGAGGGGAGGTGGTAACAAAGAGCCAGTTATCTATCTACTCACGTGGTTTGAGGGAGGCTATATTGCAGATGGGTACGGACCCGGAGACCAGAGTGAGGTGGAGGATGGCAGAGCAGCATGTGAGTGCTTCCCCATTCCATGCTGCCTGTTTAAAGAGGCATGCAGTGTGCTCATCAGCACCATGCATGTAAAGCTGCAGATGAAGGAGCGCAGCACATGGCCGTGGAGCTTAGTTAGCCCGCACACCAGGGACACTGCATTTTCTGCTATTTGTTGTTGTCAATCGCCACAGACCAGGTAAAGGAAGGGTGCAGGTTTGGTTGTGGTCACATGCAGCGGGAGGAAAGCAGCTCGGTGATGTGAGGTACACACTCCTGACTATGGCGTAATGGAGAGGTGGATGTGTACCTCAGTGTAAACACGCTCTCTGCCCTGTCTCCATTTGCACTGTTGTCAACTTGCCCAATGTCATGAGGAAAAACATAGGCTAGTGCTAGTCTTGCAGGTAACCACAAAGCATGTTGGGAATTGTATGTTGCAAAACTAATTAAAGAGTAAAAATAAAACCACAAGTCCCAGCATGGCAGATACGGTTAGCTGGAAAATAAACCTGCCTGTTGTAATGCTGTCACGAGCAAGATGACAGCTATGACATTCACGTAGGCTGAACATGTCTGGGAAACATGCTATTGTGGCAATAGAACATGGTTGGCCTCGTTCAGCCACACAAAATCTTTCTTTTGAGAGAGTTGGATCGCGGAACAGCACGGTGTCATGGCACAACCCCATTGACAGCAGCGACAGAAGCCGTGGTGGTGATCCGCAGTGTTTCTTTTGTAACTAATGAAACTCCTTCGCTGCAGGACTTGCGAGGACTGCACTTGCGGGTGCATGGAGATTGGAGACCTTAACCCGGTCTCCACTCTCCATGCGCGCGCATGCGCAGTCCTCGTGAGTCATGCAGCAAAGGTGTTAAATAAATTACAGAAGAAACACCATGGATCACCACCAGGGTGGCAGGAGGGGTGACAGCACAGTGCCCAGCGCAGAGCAGCACCTAGACTGGGCGAAAGGCACGCTGGTGAGAGCTGGAGGCAGTCTGGGGTTCAGTGGAAGGGGGATTCCCTGACAAACGCATTGTGTGCCACCAGCCAGGTCTGTGACTCTGCATGCTGTCTTGTGGGGGAGAGGAACTCCATGGAATTCCACTGAGTTTTTAGGCAACTCCGCGTAATTCTGCATAGTGCAACTCTGCCAACTTTGCCCACCCTTAGTCATTTGGCTCCAGTACCATAGTATGAACCAGGTCTACCTCAACAAACACTTGCATGGCAAACGGAACATATTGCAATGTTATCCTTCTGCTTGATAATTGCCAAACAGGGGAGGAGAACATTGTGGGAGGCCAATGGTGCCATTGCCAATGCCTGAAATACTGGAGTTAGGTGGGTGTGTCGATGATTGCCTCTGTGTAGTGTGTACTTCAAGTGAGGTAGTGGTGGAGTATGGTCTTAGTGGGGGCCTTACAAAATATAGAAGCTTATGTTGGTGGTGGTACCAGTGCCATATCCCTTGGAGCAGAATGAATAGGAAGGGTAATATTGGTGTCCTCTGAGCCAGCTTCCACGTCAATGCCTGACTTTTCCTCCTCATCCCTTTCCATAATTGTGAGGCTTACAAGACCTTTCCTTTTCCCTTCTCTCTTGTGGCAGGTCTTGGACTTAGCAAGGGTCCAATCAATGTCCACATCATCAGAAGTGGGGCTTGGAGAAGATGGCGGAGTAACCTTCCTTTTTTTCTTGCTTGAGGTTGGGAAGCCAGGGGTTTAAGAAGAGGTACATCTTGCTGAGCAGGAAGCCCAACTTCCTGTTCTGCTTCTACTTTAGGAAGATCTACTATTGCTGACTGTGGCTCCTGTTGTTCACTTTGCTCAGTTTCCTATGACCAGTGGATACTAGTTTGCGGCAGAGACAAATCCAACTGACACTCACTGCTTACCACCATGATTGCAGTGGCTGCCTCACTGAGAGACATGGCCTTGGGCTTAGGTTGGAGTGGTGCCGTTGATGTAGGAGTGATGCTTCTAGCTTGCTTCCCAGAGGACGGTGCAGCATGTACACGTTTCCTAAGAAGGTTTGTGGAGGCAAGCCAGTGGTGGAAATCTGCTTCTTCTTCTCCTCCTCACTGAACACTTTCTTAGCAGTTCCTTTCTTTGGGGATATCTTCAAGCTTTGTCAGTTTGCAGTGGCAGTTAGCTGAACAAGCAGAAGAGACTTGAAGACTCACATGTGTGGTAACTTCACGCCAGCCTTCTGTCTGGCAGTACTGTGGGTGATGTCTCTTGTGCACCTAAAATCAAACAAGCACGAAAAACGTTTAGTAAAACATCTAATTTTTGCAGATTGAATCATTCATAGTACAGATAATATAATTTAGTGTGGTTACTTTTTATTTTAAATAATTAACAACAATAGTGTATCCTGTCCAAAGCCAAACCATACCACCATAACATAATATTTCATTTTCAATCAGGATAACAACATACAGATGTAACTGTTTGTTTTATGTACATCTAAAAGGAGACACCTGTGGCAGGCAGGTAAAATTGAATAATCCTTTAAAAATGAATGTTGGTGTGCGACCAAGGCAGGCCGGGGGTTTAAGGGAAAATGTAATAATCCTTAAAAACTGGATGCTGGTGTTTGACTGTGTGCCTGTGGAAGGCAGGAGGTCCAGGGGGAAATGAGTAATGACAATCTTCAAAAAATGAATGCTGGTGTGTATCTGGTGCCTATGGCAGGCAGGCAGTGGATAGAGGATTTTTTTAAAAACTGTCTTTAAATTAAAAACATATATATAATTTTTTTATGTAAAAAATTTTCAAAAATAAGGTAAATAAAAAAATTAATAAAAATGGATTAATGAATTAATTAAAACATAATAATTGCTGGTGTACTAGGGGACTATAAGAAATCCATTGGGAGGCAAGGAAATGCAGAGATAAAAGAAAACAAAGTACATATAATATTAAATACTGTTCATATATATACTCTACAATGATCCTCAAGAATGATATCATGGAAAAGTAAAAAAAAAATGAACAAAACAAAAAAGGCATACCCCTCTCCTATCAATCTCCTTAGAAAAAGGCTTCCAAACTAGAAATAAAGGTTTTATACACTGGCTGGCTGCACAGAATGGATGCCAGCCACTTGGTCAACCAACAACAACAATCAAGGAGACATGGACACAGCAAAGAACACATGCTGGCCAATGGCAAAAGCGCACTGGCTGGCTACACAAAATGGTTGCCAGCCACATGGTCAAACAACAAGCAAGGAGGCATAAACAATAAAGAACACATGCAAGCCTATGGACATTGACAGCACAAAATGCCCCCCGGCCACATGGCATGGAGAACAAAGGCAATTGGTGTCCCTTTGGCAAACAAACGCACACACACACACACACACACACACACACACAGGCCAGACAAAGGAGGCATTGTAATAAACACTATAATTAATTCAGCAATGCTAAAAACAAAAATTAAGTGAGCTATAAACATTTTACATCACACACATCCTCCCAAGGCATCAAATATTACCCAGAAAAATATGCTTTCTGTTGAACAAAATGTGAAATACAAAAAAACTGAAAACCCAAATGTTTCATTTAATCCAATGCCATCCCTGGCCTATATGATGTTTTACCACATAAACAGTTGTTTCATGTACTCAGTGACTAGTACTGGCAGGATGGCCCATGGGCAGACAAGGCCACAGAGTAAAATAACTGATTAGTGCAAACTTAACAAACATGGAGAGAATGTACTGAACTCTGCAGCCTATTTCCCTTACAAAAAAAAATCAATGCAAAAAAATAACTAAGCCCCTACTGAAACTCAAGGCCACCAAACCACAACCACAATCAATGTTAAAATGTGAATAAAAGTACAAAGAAATAATGGTGCATGCCCTCTATTGAACAAACAACAGCCTTATACAAATGTTTGGAAGTTACTTGTGATATCACAAAAACACAGTCCTTAAAATCCAATGTTATATATGCAGCAGGAAAGAGAGTGATCCTTCCATCTCGAACTCCAAATGAAAGTGATCAGGAGATGGACACAGCACTGGGAGGTGCCTGCTGGACAAGAAGAGGAAGTCGGAGACTATGTAGGAAAAAAAATGCTTTTCACACTAAAAAACAACTTGAACTGTTAGTTAGAGTAGAAAATTCTCTAAAAAATATAGTTTTAGGTAGATTAAACTGTTTCTCAAGGGGAGACTCTGCTTGAGAAGCAGTTGCGACCACTCTCGCTCACCAACATCACACAAATGGTGCCAGAAGGGTCTGTAGGAACAGGACGATGCACTAACGGCCATCAAATCTCACTCACGTTCACTAGTGGGCGGCAAACTTCGTTCCCCTCTTCATTGTGTGCCAAAACAAGCCTTGCGCGTGCCAACAAAAATATAAATCTGCTACAGGCAGAAAAGCGAAATTGAGTGGGAACTCAGTGTTGTGCTGAGTAACCCTGGACGTAGTTCGCGTAGTCACGCTACGCATAGCTAAGCAAAGTGCACTTTGCACTACTCAAGCTACGCGTAACTACGCAAACTGTGTAGTGCGGTAGGGAAAATGCTGTTCGCACTGATTGCATAGTGCCGAATGCTTGTCCGCACTGTGCAATCATTGCACGCAGCATCTTGCACAGTGCAAGCGGTTGTTTTCTGCCTCTTGAATAGATTTCTTCTCGAGCTGCCGTTTTCTCAACACGGACTGGTATTTTCTCATCACGAGCATACGCGACCACTCGCAATGAGAAACGTGACCTCCCCGCTTTAAAAAACTCACTGGGAGGTTTATTTTCCACGCTTGCGATCGGCAACTTGATGTTGCTGATCGGGAATGAGGAAAAAGTCTCACTGGGATGTCATTTTGCTCGCTGCGGTCGCCAACTTGACATTGAGGACCGCGAGCAAGCAAAAATTGCCCGCTACGTGTTTTTGCACTGTGCTACGTGCAATTCGCGTAGCACGTAGTTGTGCAAATTATGCGAGCATAGCGTAGTCCTACGCCCAGGGTTAGTGCTGAGTTCCTAAAGCTGCTAGTTCCGTGAGCAGAATTATATTTCCACTCAGGCCTAATAATTCTCTATCATTAGTCTTTTAAACTAAAAGTACTCTCCCAACAATGGCACTCAGAGAATTGCTGGATATTGGTCACACTCAACATTGATGCCACACTCTTCACTTTAATGAACATTTATGGCCCAACACATCCTGACCTCACTTTTTCACACACTCTTTCTCACACCCTCTCTGCCCACAACACAGAACACGCTAATGGGAGGTGATTGTACTCAAATTTGGGCCCATTCATTGATAGGAAATCCACATCACAATTCGTTCCCCATGCTTCCCATGAGGTCTTTAATAATTTTATCTCTCATCATCCACTCTCAAACTCTTGAAGAATGTTTAACCCTGGTCTGCATGAGTACTACTTCTTTTCTTGCTTCCTACATGTCATTTGTCATGGATTACTTTTTGATTAATGACAACGGACAAACTCCATTCCATTTTGTATGGGATACTTTCAAGGCAGATTCATGGGGATTTATTATAAGATTTATCTCCAAAAAACAGAAAACTGCAGAGAAGTCTGCTTCCATATTTGCACATATACGGCAATTGGAGCAAACTATACTACTAAACATAATAAATCAGATTTAGACGCTTTAGTAGCTGTCAAGATTGAGCTTAACAAATATACAACTAAACAGGTGTGTGGTACACTTCTTAACCTTAATGCAAGATACTATGGGGTGAATAACATAGCCAGTTCTCTGTTGGCTCAGTACCTATAATGTAGGGAAAGGGAAGTCCATCATTAACAATTCTGGTGATAAACTGTTCTGGGATGCCGACCCTGCAGTATGATTTGCTTTTTAATATAAAGCTCTATATACTCCTGAAGCCACACCATCTCTCTAACTATTTCTCTAAAGTTGCACCCAAATCTACACATCTCTATTCTGGAACAACCATTACATATTGAGGAACTTTATTCAGCAGTGTAGCATCTTCCTAAGGGCAAAGCACCAGGCCCAGATGGTTTTACTGTTGAAGTTTACCTTAATTTGTCTAAATTCCTCTTTCCTAAGCCTTTAAAGCTCCTCCTCTGCATCCTTTGCAGAGGCTGTTATATGCCTGATTCCTAAGAAAGACTGAGATTTGACCCAATATACGAATTACAAACCTATTTCATTAATTAATATTGATTGCAAGATGTTTGCTAAGGCATTATCTCTATGACTTCTCCCTCTGATATCAGATTTAATTGACCTTGAGCTATCTGTTTTTTCCCCGCACTGAAATGTTTGCCAATAACTCTTGTACCCTCCAGAATATTATTAACAAAGCTCATAAATTAAAAGGCTATATGACTGCAGTATCTTTTGATGTAGAGAAAGCTTTCAACAGGGTCAACTGGTAATTTTTAATGAAAACTTTGAAGTGGAATAGGTTTCGCCTCAATTCCTACAACTTATCTCTTTGTTTTATTCCTCACCACATGACTAGGTTATAGTTAACAGTATACAGTGCCTCTACTTCCCTCTTACCAGAGGAATTAGACAGGGCTCCCCTCTGCCTCTCCTGCTCTTTGTCTTAGTCTTGGAGCCCTTTCTCTACCAATTAAAGACTTCAGACACTTTTTCCGGGTTCAAAATTAAGGATACTTATGTAAAATTAAATTCTTATGCTGTTGAGATTCTTCTATTTATGTCACACCCAGAGTATGTTCTCCCTGCCTTTTTTCATGAGCTTAACCTCTACTCCATTGTTTTGGGCTAGAAATAAATGTTGACAGTAGAGAAGTAGGGCCACTCAATAACCATTGCAATAAACAACCCTTTATTGAGGCAGGATTATCATTAAATGTTTAGGAATTTGGTATGGTACGAATTTTAAGCATACCCTTACAGCAAATTCTGAAGTCCTCCTTGCTATGCTTCAACACTTTTCTCAGAAATGGTCCCCATTAAACCTTTCATGGTCAGATTGTTTAGATGCCATCAAAATGATGCTCCTGTTGATTTCTATTTCATGATGTTACCTAAGCGTGGATGAACAATGGCTTATTTGTTGTCTCACAGTTATACCAATCTGGTTCTCTCTTCTCAGTTACGGAGTTATCTTTCTCATACAATCTCCCATTTAGAATGCCCACCCAGTATGATGTTCTCTCCGTTCTGGTACAAAACGCCTCTACACAACATACCTTCCCTGCTGCATCCCATTTTAACTCCCCTCCACACCGGATCTCTTCGACCATTCACTCGAAAGCTGCAGCCCTCTATAAGCACCTTAGCTTGTCTGATTCAGGCAGGGCCAAAACATTGTGGGAATCTGACTTACACTTTGTATGGTTGATTTCTTCATGGGATGACATTTGCACAAAATAAACTCCAACGCATGTACCGCTAGCATCACTCAAACTTTTTTTTTTTTTTTCTAATAGACTTTCTAACACTCCTGTTCGTCTCTTTAAGGCTAAACTTGCACATCAAGACATTTACTGGTGTTGTAACACCCATTCAGGTACATATTTTCATATTTTTTTTCTCTAGTCACGCTATATCCACTTTCTGGTCAATTGCACGGAAACGTATAAATGCTATCACTCAGGTTAAAATACCCTATTCACATGATTTATAGTTTCTTGGTAACACGCGCAATGTTTGATCTTCCAACAGAATGCTTGGGGAATTAGTTGACCTCCTGATTTCAATTGTCATCTATGTTATTACTTCCAACTGCAAGTCCACTGACAATATCTGTTTAAAGTGTTGGTGGAATGTAGTAGGCTATCTCTATAGGCTACGCCGATATAAAAGTAATTATTTGCAGTTATCAGTCCGTTATGAATGCCTCTTACCATTTATTTGTCCCTTACTGCTAGGACTGACACTACCTCTCATTGCATCTGAATTTATTATATTATTGAATTCAACGTTTATTCTTGTAGTTTCTAATGTTTCTCTACTGTATTTAATATTCTCCACATATGTTTACTCCATATTGTTATAAACTGACTCATCCTACATATTATTTACATTTCTTCTCTTTCTCTCCCCTTCCTACGTTCTTCTTTTTCTTTCTTAAAATTAATTTCAATAACTTTGAATTTCTCTGCCTTTCTCATACTTATATATTATACGATTTGCATACTTTTTCCGATGTGTTTAAACTTTAACAGAATTGCCTGCATAAGCTGAAATGTTCTGTTATGTTCAATATTGTTTTCTCAATAAAAATCTTTAAACCCCAAAAAAAAGGCCTGAACCATTTTTTGTAACCATCCTCCCTCCTAGTTTATCTCTTTAAAATGTGACATTCTTTAAAGTGATGATTAAAAATGGATGTGTAACTGTGAAGGTGGCTGTGAGGGAATTTATTAAATGTGACAGCAAGTCAGTTACAACTTTAATGCAGAAGATAAAATCTGGCTCTCCCACCGACCCTGTGCCTCCAAAATTATTCGTCACCATTGAAAGTTTAATCGGTCTTTTTAATAGGTCACTCTCAGAGGCGAACTTCCCCATAATATGCAAGGCAGCCAGAGTGAGACCTATTTATTAAAAAACAACGGCAGATCCAAAACTTCTCCTAAATTATCGTCCCATTTCTCTGCTTCCCTATTTTGGGAAGATGCTGGAATCCCTTGTTAACCAACAGCTTGTTAACCATCTTGAGAAGCATGGAATTTTAGACTCTTCACAGTCTGGCTTCAGGGCGGCGCACAGTACCGAGACAGCATTGTTCAAGGTCACCGACAATATCAGGCTGGCATTAGACAAACATCAGTCAGTCATCCTCGTCCTCCTCGATCTGTCCGCCGCCTTTGACACCATCTCCCACAGCATTTTAGAACATCGGCTCTGGGAGATTGGTGTCAGAGGAAATGCCCTTAAATGGTTTAAAAGCTACTTATCTAACCGTGTGACAACTGTTCAGATGGGAAACAGCATTTCACGTGAAAGACCTGTGAAGATGGGAGTGACACAAGGCTCTATTTTGAGCCCGACACTTTTTAACCTGTACATGACTGCCTTGGCTAAGTTGATCAGAGCCTACGGGTTTGATATCATATCGTATGAAGACGATACGCAGATTCTGGTCACCTTAAGCCCGGATCCTATCAACACCAAGCAACGTTTCCACAACTGTCTGTCCCATGTGGATCGGTGGATGAGATCTAACCACCTCCAATTAAATGGTGGTAAGTCAGAGATTATGCTCTTTGGCAAGGTCACAGAACCCTGGGCACATGACTGGTGGCCAGTCAATCTAGGCCCCTGCCCAACCATCAGGAAACGGTCCGCAACCTCGGTTTTCACATGGACAACCAATTGTCCATGAAAAGCCATATAAACCACCTAATTGGCACCTGTTTTGGTGTAATGCGCAGTGTGCGGAGGGTCTTCAAATGGATCCCCATTGAGGCGCGGAAGCCATTAGTCCAGCGACTGATCATAAACAGGATGGACTACGGCAAAGCCTTACTGCTCTCAATAAATGAAAACCTTCTGAACAGGCTTCAGATCCTGAAGAACACAGCGGATAGGCTTGTTTTAGATCTTCCATATAGATCTTCTGCTTCATGTCTAAAAACCCTTCACTGGCTGCCTGTGAAAAAACGTATTCTTTTTAAAACTCTTTGTCTGACTCATAAAAACATGTACGGAGTTGGCCCAAGATATTGGTCAGGAAAGTTACGTTGGTATCAGCCACGTAGGGTACTCAGATCCAGTAATGATGCCCTGCTTACTCCCCTTAGAATTTAAATGGCTAGAAAAGGGGGTAAAGCTTTCTCCTTTCTCGCCCCGGCATCCTGGAACAAAATGCCCTTACATCTACGCTCCAGCTCTGACCATAGCTGCTTCCGCAAGAAGCTAAAAACATGGCTATTTGATAACTAAGTCAGCAGTTTCCGTTCAGAGTCGTCTGCATGTGCCATGAGACTCCTGGAGTGATGTGTGCGCAATACAAATGTCCCTGACTTGACTTGACTTAACTTGAAGGTCGAAAATGCAAAACCCAGAGAAGAAGTCTTGGGGGCAGATTTACAAGCCTGTGCGCCACTTCGGCGTCGCTTTTAGTATGGGAAAAGTGACGCAAAAGTGGTGCAAGTGGCTTGTAAATCTGCCCCTTGGTATTTAAGGAGGTAAATTTTGTGACTGGCCATTCCATCTTGCCAAATTCACAGATAGTTATCAACTGACGCTTTTTCTATGATTCATCCCTACGTTGTCCAATTACAGTCACATTTCTGTTTCCCAAACACTACTGATGGTAATTAAATTATTGTTGTTTTACCTTTTTTAATGCTGACTAGGTATGTAGGTATTGTCGCCTAACTAAGAAAACAGAGTCATTATATTCTGTCAATAAAATGTTTTTTCTTTAAAACACGGGAGGGAGGTGGGGCTATACTTGTCTTCCATTAATTTCTGAAGGAGCTATTAACATATGGTTGCATAAAATCGTTTTATAGATTGCCTCTGACACAGTGGGGAGCGGGATTAGTTGTATTCTGTAAAAGTAATCCACTGCCCCCCTGGATTTAAAATCCCGAGGCATCGTTTGTGGCTGAATTCCAAATTGAATTCCTTCTTTTTAGATCTGTTAAACATTTTGCTGAATTTCCTTTCAAAGGTTGTCTGGCACCCTAACAGGAGAAAGGGTAAAAGGATATTTAATAGTCAGAACAATACATTAAAAAGTACGATTCCCACAGGGGAGGGAAGGAAACACATAAATCAATCATCAAAACAATGGCCAAAAGTTACTTAACTGTGGAAAGGAAAGTTATGTTCACACCTTCAATTGGATAATCAGCAAAGCAGAAAGATGTGCTGACATCTGTAGTGTATACCCCGTAGATTTCTCCAGAAGCTTCGGTGCGAGGCGGCTTCTTATTTCTCGCTTTGATGTCAGCACAGATCTGCTAGCAAGGCGATTTGAGGCAGAGGTTAACGTTATGACTCGAAATTCGTTTTTAAATCTCTTCCCAACCATTGCGTGAAATGTTACAATTTTTTTTGTGTGTTTTTGGTATTTGTATTTGCCTAACGCAAACTTGTCTTGAAGATGTTGGACCGCTTTACATGAGCACCAGTTACTTTACAAAAAGACACATTCATTGTTGGTAGGCACAGGGAGATTCAGTGCTTTGCCTAGAATCACAGGATGTTGAGCTGACACCAAGACTGAAACCTAATACCCCAGCTCCAAAGGTGCAGCTCTGGCCCTTAAGCCACAGCCTCTCCCTTAGGAATGTGCTCTGTTTGGCATTATTCGCCATTTAGGTTGCTTACGAGAATATACTTTTTTTTTGTCAAAGTGTATAATCGGCAGGAAATTATTTAGTTTGAATCGCTGAGGAGTCAAGTCTCTCTTACAGTATGTATACCATATCATTTTTTTAAAAAATCTGATTTTTAGTTGTCTGCAGGTAAAGCTTGACTTTGAAGCATCAAATAATTACGGCCTGGAGAAATTTTGTTTATTTCAACATATTTATGCATAAATTCATGCATGTGGGGCCAGATTTACACATTTATTTTTATAGAATTTTATATAGCGCGAACGTGACACAGCACCAGTTGCATTACAGAGATTTAGGGCCAGATGTAGGTAATTTTTTTTTACCGATTCTAAAATACCGACTCATACCGAATCGGTATTTCAGAATCGGAAAATGAGATATAGGTAAAAAATCGGTAAAAATTACCGATTCGGAATCACTCGGAATAAGAAATCGGTATTTACCGAATCGGTATTTTCCGACTCGGTAAATTCCGAATCGGTAAAACCCATACATTCCAACGGGCCCATGGCCCATAGGAATGAATGGGTTTTACCGAATCGGAATTTACCGATTCGGTAAATACCGAATCGGTAAATACTGAATCGGAAATTTGAAATTGACAAACATGTGAGCCTGTGAACCAATCAGGAACACCAACCACACCCAAACCCAAAGGTACAGTGGAATCAACCAAACAGAATCAAGCACCCCTCCCCAGTACCTGGGAGTGGCCACGCCCATGCAGGTGCAGAAACCAACAGTCAGGAGAGCAGGAGGACAGACTGAGGAGCAGGCTTCCCTGAGCTTACCTGTACAGCACCATGGAGAGTCAGGATGGACAGAGGGATGCTGCTGAGCGCAGAAGAAAATTGAAATTCAGCCCTGAAGAACTGCAGGTGCTTGTTGCAGAGGTTGTCAGACATTACAGCAAGATCTTTGGGAAACAATCACTGCATGTTGCTGAGTCCCTCAAGCGCACTACCTGGATTGACATACAAGGAAAGGTAAATGCCATTGGTGACACCCACCGTGAAATAGACGATTTGAAAAAAAGGTGGTATGATCTTCGCATCATTACCGAAAAGAAACTAGCTGCCCACCGAAAAGAAGCTGCAGCAACAGGGGGAGGAAGAAACCGAGCACCACGACTCACCGACATTGAGGAGCTGGTGGAATCCACCCTTGAGCCTGAATCCATCCACGGCATTGGGGACGCTGACAGCTCCGCAAGAGCTGCAAAGAAACAAGGTAAGATGCATGTACATTGTCATTAACCCATTTACCTATTCCCCTTCCACACTCTGTGTGCCTACATCACACTCCAGAACAGGTTTTACCAATGGCCAGCAATGCATCATGGGAAATGTAGTCATAGGTAGATACCTCTGTGCAGTCAGCATACCATACAGCAAGGGATGCAACACACTACTAGCATAAGCAAATGAGGGACAGGCAAATGTGCGATAGAAGTGTGTTTAATCAAGAGACAGAGGTGAACAACTCCACTGACACATTGTCCATGTCTGTCCACAGGAGAGTCATTGCGCAGCACAGCAAAGGATAGGGAGAAGAAGAGGGAAGAAGCTGGTCCCAGCACAGTACACGGAGGGAAGGACAAAGAGTAGGCAGCCAAGTCACCTGAGGATACAACACCACCACAGCCACAGTCTCCTCTATTATTTGGGAGTCAGGAGCGGCTGCACAGTCCCCCACCCCGACAACTCCGTCCCCAGTGCTGGAAAGGGCAAGGCGGCTTGATGTGCCCCCTCCCCGCATACTGGAAACATCCGAGGAGGAAGAGGATGAGGGTGACATGGCCATCAACCCACTAGAGTCAGCCGACGCAGAGCAGCTGCCCACTCCTACAGCTGTGCGGGCCAGTGTCCGAGGACGAAGGTCACGGGAGGCAGCTGAAGAGCATCACGGACAGGGGGTCTTCTGCGGTCTGGAGGCCACCCTGGTCAAAATCCAGTGCCTGCAGGCGAAAGCAATGATGGGTGTTCAGAGGCAGACACGCACCACCAACAACAAGCTGGATGACATAGGCAAGGGCATTGGAGACATGTCTGAGAGCATGCAGGCGATGGCATCTGGCATTACAGACATGACACAGTGCATGACTGTCCTGTGTGACAAGTTGGACAGGGACCATTTGGAGAGGCGCAAGGCTCGTGTTGATGTGCGGCAGCAGACAAAAGCCCTAAACAGATTTGCAACTGCAACCTCCCTGCTGTGCAGACGGTCAGTGGTGATGCAGGATGCTATTGTTCAGTGCTGCACCAATTTATCTGTGGGAATGGCCAGAGTGACCTCTGCCATGGAGCTCATGCTCGCACAACAGACTGGCACTCGAGGCGACACATGTGTGGGTGAAAGTGAGGAGTCCACTAGCAGGAGTGGCGCAAGCACTCCTGTCCCAGAAATACGCAGGAGCGGCAGGCGTCATGCGACAGAGACAGGCCACACCGAGAACCTTGAAACACAGCCAAATCAGTCCCACCCTGTGATCCGTGGATGTAAACATTGACTATGGCCTCCACCCAAGGAACAGGTCACGGTGGTGTTAACCGTGACCACACAGTCATGAACATTTATATTTTGTGTAACCATTGTGTGGTATCATTGCACTTGCGTAGTGAAAATTAAACTACGTACGTCATAATCTTTGCCTGTCTGTGTCTCATTACTCACTCAGAAATATTGCTGTGTGACCTCCGCCCGTCTCAGTCTCCCATCTGTATCAGGTGCCGCTACTGTACCATGGGCCTCTGCCAGTTCTGTGTCATCATCAATATCCTCATGATGTGTGATCTCCACCTCTGTGCCTTCCTTGGTGGCGAGATTGTGTAACATTGCACAGGTCGCAATGATTTTGCAGCACAGGATTGGAGTGTACTGGCGTGCACCTCCGCTCTTGTGGAGGCAACAAAACCTGCTCTTGAGTAGTCCAAATGTGCGCTCTACAACGTTGCGTGTGGATCTGTGTGCCACATTGTACCGCCTTTCACTCCTGGTGGATGGGTTGAGGTAGGGGGTGAGCACAAAGGACCGTAGGGCATATGCACTGTCACCTAGGGGGGGGGGGAGATTGACATTAGTTGCATGTACATGATACATTGATCTGCTGTGGGTGTCAGGGTGTGTCAATGTCATTTACCTAGCAGGTATCTGTTTCCAAATTCTCCAGCAATTAGCCGTGTGTATATTCCACTGTTCTGCAATATGTACGAATCATGGGTACTCCCAGGGAATTTCGCAACGATGTCTGTGATGATGTTGCCAGCGTTGCATATGACCTGTACATTGATGGAGTGCGTTGACTCACGGTTCCTGTATATGTGTTCTGTGGCTGCAGGTGGACAGAGTGGTACGTGGGTGCCATCTATGCAGCCTATAACGTGAGGGAAGTGTGCCAGTTGATAAAAATCAGTCTTGGTTTTAGCAAGCTCCGCAGGTGTGTCAGGGAATGTAATATAATGTCCCATCCTCTGCATCATGGCGTCAAGGAACCTCCTGAAGAAGCGGGACAGGCAGCTCTGGGACACACCACCCACTGCAGCTATCACACTCTGGTAGCTCCCGGAGGCAAGCAGGTGTAAGCTACACAGCACCTGCACGTGGGATGGCATGGGCCCTGGGTGTTGGGTGCTGCAGGAGTGGGTGTAGATCCCTGATCAAGTCCTTGATGGTTTGGGGATGTAGCCTGTACCTCTGGAGTATTTCAGGCTCTGTCAGTTGGAACAGTGTTATCCTCTGCCTGTACACTTGTTCCTCCCTTTGCCATTCCCTCTCTTCTGCGGCCTGTAGGCTCTGGCGCCTTGCAATGACGTAGATAGCCGCCATTCTGGTTCCACTGTTGCATTTTGGGACTCTTGTTATTGCCTTCACCTGGTTACCACCTGCATTCAATCCATGGTAAATACCGACTCATAAATACCGAATTTCCGTGAATTCTGTATTTTTCGGGTTTCCTACATCTCCATGGCCATTTTTTTACCGTTTCTTATGTACCGAATCGGTAAATAAGGATTCGGTAAATATGTATTCGGTAAATTCTGCTTCGGTAAAAAAACGCCTCATATTTACAGAGTCGGAATTATACCGATTCATAATTACCGAGTCGGAATTATACCAACTCATGTTATCCGATTCGGAAAAAAATAAGCTCCTACATCTCATTTCATGGATACCGGTCGGTAACTGCCGAAATTACCGATTTTCGGACGTTACCGACCGGTATTGGGCGACCTACATCTGGCCCTAAGTGATTTGCCCAAAATCACAGGATGTTCAGTGTCATTGCTGAGACTCGCACCCAGCTCCCTAGATTCGAAGTCGGCTGCCCTAGCCGTTGGGCCAACTCCTCTCCACTTTTTTGTGATGCAAACATGACGTAAAATCTTAGGGGCTGATTACAGGTTTGGCACTGTTGCGCCGGCAGTTTTATGTGTTCAACTAGTGTACGATGGATGGTCCTTCGCCTTTCCTATGGTGGTGCCTGAAAAACAGACACCGCAATGGGAACGGCAAGAAAGTTCCAGCACGGCATGGAGAGTGATGTCCATGCCATGCTGTAACTTTGAGGGACTACAGACAGGTGCTGCCCCTCTGAATGTGTCACCATGGCGGGGGTATGGGGGTCCTTTAGGGGACCCTGTGTTCCTCCATCACCAGCATTTTCATGGTCGGGCTCCCACCATTAAAAATGGCTGGCAGAGGTCGCACTTATAATATGCTCAGCAGGATTGCAACAGTTCCACTGAGCATCTTACATTGTGGAACAGCTGCACCACCGCCAGGAAACAACTGTTCCCGGGTGCAACCAGTGATCCTCTGCTGCAATGACTTTCAAAGTCATAATGCGGCAGACGGTGGACCACCACTAAGAGTCAGAAGACTGCCAGACTTGAAATCAGGCCCTTAGTAAATCGGTGTTATGCTAGTTATGCAAAATGTTCAACACAAAATGGGGCTGCTCCCGGAATAGTGGCCTAAGGGCACAAAAAAGAAGGTGTAAATTGTGGGAGTGCATCTCACAAAATGTGAATCCTCGCCCTCCAGGAACTCGGTTTGGTGGAGTGCAGGCATACACCTGATGACAGCGATGCATTTCTAAACTAAGTGGGGGCCCATGGGAAGTAAGTGAGATTTAAAAAACATTATAGTTACCAAATTAGTTTTAATGTGACAAACAGCTATATGGTACTAAAAGCAAGTGAACTGTGCTGTGGGGAGAATACTGTCCCCTCACCGTTGTAGATGCGGTCAACATTTTGTGTTGGAGGCTGGCCTGCTCGTGGTGCCCGCGCCTCTAGCTCTCTCCCCCAGGAGCTCCTGGGGTTAGTGTGGTTACATGTTAATCAAAATGCCCATGATTATGCTACTATGCTAGGAGATTAGGTGGAGTTAAAAATTTCATCTCGAGAACAGTGCAAATTAATAACACAAGTGGCTGCTGTTCTTGTCACTTGCAATATTGTACTTTCTTTAGTTCAAGATGCGTCCTCACATCCAATGCAAGATGCATTTTGCACTAAAAAGTTGGTCACATTGCATGCGATTTTGCAAAATGTGCTTTTTTTGTGGTGGAGTGTAGGGATTTGTCGTATTCATGAAGACCCTGACATTTACAAGTTAGTAACAAGGGAGAAAATTGTCTGACCACTTAATACAACATGCTAATTTAAAAACCTGACCAGACAAAGCTCATTGCATAAAAATTGTTGAGTCAATTCCCATCTAGATGTAACCTTCAGGGAACTGATACTAGATCACTGGGTCTAGGAACTGACTTGTAAAGTGTTTTGAGAATAAGGAGGTGACTGTATTCATTGGTCTTCAATCATGCGTAAATGTTCGCAATTGCGCACGTTTCATACTTATTGGAAGGTAAAATCGTGTTGTTTCTCTCACAATATTTCAGGTCATGAATTGTCAAATGCATGTGAGTCTGTAGCAGCAGAAATTAACACCTTTCTTGAAATCCCACCCAATCATCTTTTTCTAAGTTATCTTCTCCCTAAGAGAGTTGATTCTCTCTCTCCCTGCTTCCATATTTAGAGAGGATTAGAACAGCTCTAAGGACCTGATCTATGGAATCTTTGAGGTGCTTTTGTAAGACTGACAACTCTGGAGGCAGTGTCTTAGTCAGAACCAACAGCTGTGTTTTCCACCCACACCATAGTTGCAGTGAAAGAGCCATCAAATATTTTTTGACACATCCTATGAAATAAAACACAGTTTCAGTACATGACACTTGACCACTATAATAAGATGCTGTAAAGTTTCTTGATACAAAAACAACAAGGTAATGGATGGAATGCTTGAATCAATCGCTGTTACGTCGCAGACAGGGTCACGGCCTGCGGCACCTCCCGCCTCACCAACGCGGACCATTACATGGTCTGCAAAACCTATTTCTGGATACTAGACACGCCGAAGCTCAGTGCTTTAGCCCATCATCTCTTTTCTGGGTGGACAGATGCACTATGAAGCATTTCTCTTTTCTTTTGGGGCATGCTGTCGGTGTAGGAGGTGGCCTGCCTGTGGCCATACCAACCTGAAAGCAGCTGATCTTGTCTGATCTTAGAAGATAAGCAGGGTCAGGCCTAAATAGTACTTGGATGGGAGACCGCTTGGGAATACCAGGTACTTTAGACTTACCTGAATCTTGGAGAGACCTTACATGAGTTGCCTGCAGTCTGAGTTTAGGGGCCATTTTTTGTGTATCTTCCTCACATAATTCCTGTCTGGTTCCCAGAATGCCTTGGATACTGTTGTTTCTTCACATTCCAAGATTCAGGTTTTTCTAACCTTTTTCCTTTTTCTTCCCAAACCGAGATGGTGGTTTTCCTATTGGTTCACTTCCTGTCCTTATGTATTTAAGGGGCTGGAATTCTCATTTTTCTTGCGTTGCAACACTCTTTGCTCCTGTTGGTGTCTCTTTGCTCCTGTTGGTGTCTCTTCACTCCTGTTGATATCTATTTGCTTCTGTAGGTGACACTTTGCTCCAGTTTGGTATTTCTTCCTGTGGGTTCCTTCTTCCACAATTATCCTTTTCTTCCCAGGTATTTGTCATTGCCTTGCTGACTATCCTCCTTGACATGTCCTGGTGCCTGGATTCTGGAGTCACCACTCCCATCAGAGGTTATTCCTTTTGGAGTTTTTTCCCTCTTGGGGACTCCTTCGGGAAGGCACTGTCTGCCCTGACGTTGAATTGTCAGCAACACCGTGGCTACCAGAAAGGGTCACCCCTACCTCGGACAAACCAGAACCCACAGACCCATTTCCAGGAAATATCTTCACACCTAAATGTTAGAAGAAAGAGTTCCAAATCTGACAATCTCTGCCACTGACAATCACTCGTGACGGCATCCTGGCTGATTAGCCCATAGCTAGGGTGGAACAAGTCCAGGGTTGCTTGTGTTCAGGTTTAGAGAGGACCTGACTTGGCAGTTTGGGCTGGACTGTTCCTATTAGATCAGGGTCAAGACTGATTTGCATATATCTGGGTCCAAACTGAGGTGGCTTGGTGAGCAAAAGAACGATGAATTGGGATGCCGAGTGATCACCAGTTGCTGAGATTGTTGAGTTATGTATACTGATTGTAAAGTTTCTCAAACCAGCATTTCTGTTGAATGTTACATTCCAAAATGCTCTTAAACAGATTTGATAACAGGTGCAAACCACAGTCTTTCTTTGTGAGGATATATTCAGATTAGAATAGCATAGCTGACAGTACGTTATCCTTCACATCCCTGTGGAACTTGAGGTAACTCTACCAATATGATGAGCCCAAATATTCCACATAGCACAGATTCAACTATTTGGCTATTAGGTAGAATGTTCCACAGCCTTGAGTCAACCTCTGTCACATAATGAACCTATTCTATATCCCTAGTCAACCCTGCTTCTTACTGAGCCTCCATAAAATATGATTTTATCTTTCAGTGCTTTTTCAATACCAATTATGAAAGAGCCCCTGAATCATTTGGTGGACAACTTACCATCTCTAACATGACCTACTACTTTCTTCCACAGGTAATTCTAATTCTTAGTACACCAATAACTACAGTATCCTTGGATGCAACAGAGAGGTATTAAGACAATATCCAGTAGCATTACATTTTCCTTTCCCAGTGTCAGTTCCATTTTATTGGCAGGTTTCTAAGTATCCTGGCCAGCAATTAACCTTTATTATCTCTTGTTTGGCAGGGGGAATATTACCTTCAGTTTCAAGACATCAACCGTATTTTATCTGGCCGGGCCACATTTCAATTGTAGTTTAGTGTCTGTTTATCGATAAAGAACTACTCGGGAGGGAGCTACAGAGTTGAATGGGATCACATTATGCTGAATATAATTGCTTAAAAGACTATATATATATATATATATATATATATATATATATATATATATATCTATATTACCTACTGGCGGTCACCAGTAGGTATATATAGTTAGCATTTTTTCTCTATGGGATTTTTGAAAATTCTATGTCTAATAACTTTGGCGTTTGTGGACGGAATTGGCTGAAATTTTCAGGAAAATGGAACATTTTGTTTCTGAGCAGCCCCTGAAAATTTGGGGGGGGTTTGTCAAGGGGGGGCCGAGAAAAAAAGGGGGGTCCCAAAACGCGTTTTTCCCATGTTAATTTCCATAGGGCGGTTGGCCTCACTTTTAGCCCGAACGGCTGAATGGATTTGCACGAAACTTGGCAAAATTGTAGGGACTGTTAGTCCGATGTGCCTTTGCTAGGTCTCAATATATGTGCTCCAGTGGATTTTGAGAAATTACCGTTCAAAAAAATATATATATCTGTAAGCGCGCTCCGGGCAGCGCCCCGGTTCGCGTACCTGACGCGTAACGGAACTTCGCGAAGCTGATTGGCTCTCCGGTGTCTGTCAACATTCTAAACAGTCCGGAGCGGCCGCCATCTTGTCTCTCGGTAGGATCGAGAGACAAGAGGAGGCCAAAACAAAGGGGGAAATGACCATAAGGGGGCATAGTAGATCCTCCCTGACCCCCTAGGTTTGATGTGGAGGCTTTAAAAGGGCCCGCGGGGCAAAAACATTTTTTTAAAAAATTGTTTTTTTTGCGTGGGGAGCGCCCGGTACGCGCACCGGGAAGCGGTCTGGGGAGCGTACTATAAGGAAAAAAGAATGATAGACTATGATATTTTGAAATATTCTATGTTTATTGATTGTTCTTTTTGTTGGTTTTTTTTTTGGTTTTTTTTATTTAACCACTTGGATGCTAAGGGGTGTGCGAGTAGGTCCATTGACTTTCCATTGAAATCAATGGAAACTCCATGACGAGTTACCCTTGTCATTAGCACTGAAGGGGTTAAGTAGCAGTATTTATGATTATTAAATATAAATTTATTTTTGGGATTGTGCACAGTATACTATAAGTCTGACTTTACATTATAATCAATTTGGTACTAGTTTATGAATTACATATAAAAATGATTAAAGACTCAAACAATTTTTTAATATTAAATATAATTTAATTTTTCGGATTGTTTTTCAAAATTTAATAGAACGTCTAACATTTGACTGTCCGATATGTCCTCTTGTTGAGTGAACATAACTTCCCACATTTGACCGTCATCATAATGAAGTAAACAATCCACAGATTCTACACATTGTAGAAGTTCATGGTCTCGTGATTCATCCATGAATTCCAAGTCAATGGGTTCAATTAATTTCCTCATTGTTCATGTCTAGGACAATTTCAAAGGAAATGTTCTGTTCTCCTTGCATTTTTGTGCTGAAATTTGAATAAAAAATAAATATATCAGTAGAGATAGGGCACTGTTGGGTTTAAGTTCAGACAGGTACTTTTGAGGCATGAAGTAGTACTATTAAAAAGTGCCTGTGAAAAAGCCTATGTAAATTCATAATTATACCACAGAAACCTAAATCAATCCATAATTATAATAAACAAGCCTTTCTCAATGTCTAACTCTTACAGAGGGATAGTATATAACTATCTGAAAATGTTTTCAAATTTATAAAATAATATCTTACCTTTTAAAAACTAGTTTAAGTTGTGAGTGAAAATGATCTTGCAATGTAGTTCAGGAAGTAGTAGTCAAAATGGCTGTGTTTCTCTCTCTTTTTTTTATATATATTCAGGTACATAACCAATCAAATGTCAGGTAAAAAAAGTAGAAAATGAAAGTAACATTTTAATTGGTTGTCAATTCCAACACTTCAGATGTGTTTTGTGAAGTAATTTACCTCAGGGTATTTAGAGAGGTCTACAGGCTAAATAATTAAATGGAATTCCAACCAAATTTGTGAAAATGGTAGGGATTGGTATGTAGTATGAGCTAATCTATATTTGGTGAAAGTGTCCCCAGTGGTTTTTCTGTATATTACTTTCCCACCTTTTTTGAGCGAGCGCTTCCCGGTGCGCGCCCCGGTACGCGAACCGGCAGCGTTACGGGAGTCCTCCATTTTGTGTTTCGGTAGATTTGAGATACAAGATGGAGGGCAAATAATGATCAGAATGGGTAGAAGGGGGCAAGGTACACGTATCCTGACCCCCTAGGTTTTCTGAGGGTGGTTGAGGAGGCCCATATGTGCGAGAAAAAAAACATTTTTTTTTAAATTTTCGCGTGGTTAGCGTCCGGTGCGCGTACCGGGTAGCGCTCCGGGGAGCGTACTTTGGTGAAAATTAGTGAAAAAAGTTAGAGTAAAATAATAATTGTGAGTGATCAGATGTAGGGTAGCTCTGAAAAGAGCTTTTGGGTCCTGTGGCTGATTTAGGTACCTACAAGTAGGTACCAATGCACAGTCTTAAATTCAGGATGAAAATTCTGTTCCCCTCATCTGAGAAGTGAACTCCATCTGCTCTGTAGATATCTTGCATGTAGTAACGCAAGTTATTGTTGTACATGGAGCCCATTCCATGGTCTCTCATGTAAGCTGAAACAGACTTATTTACATGCTTCCTCGATTTCTCAATTTGTGGACAAAATTGGTTCGACCACCTCCATTTCTGTCTTTGGCATATATTTGAATATACCAAGGCAGTTTGAGGAAAAAGTGCCATCAATTGGTCAAATGTGTCCTTTAAAAGCATTTCCAGACCTACCCCAGTCAAAGTGCCCAAGTCATTTCCTCCACAGTGCACAATTAACAGGTCAGGTTTTGGCAAATGCAAAAAGGTTTTCACCAATGGTATCAATTGGTGACATTTTAATCTTCTGTGGCCAATCCACTTGATTTCCACATTTTGTAAATTGAGGTTGTGTAAATTTCTGTTATCAGCAAACCTTTGAGCCCAGTGGATATAACTATGTCCAACAATCCAGACAGAAAACATGGTGAGAGAAGGTTCTGCTGCAGTCAGATGAAGTGTGGCAATGAAATGGCAGTTGAAAAAATAAGAGTTTATAATGAAAAAAACTGTGGAGTTTCTGTGCTAATGAATCAGTAGCAGTGATTGGTGGATTTTGATTGCTGGAAACAGAAAGTTAGGGTGCATGGATGAGTTCTTTGAAAGATGTAGTTTGAATGGTCAAGAAAAAATCATTTTATGAAAGATTGCACTGGATACGCAGGTGTACTGAGAGTTCAGAGTTCAATTGAAACATTGTTGTGTGTAGTTGCAAACATGAGAGGTCTTTCAGGAGGTGGTTGCTATGCAAAAAAGGCAGAAAGGGCAGAGGGGGGAAGGGTGTTGATTTGAAAAAAGTGAGGGAAGAGTTTTGATTGGGTGACATGAGAGATATGTGTGATGAATTACAGCATTTCTGTGCTTTTTTTGGCTGCAGCCTCTGGAGTGCATACCCTTTGTTCTGCTGAAGACAAATTGGTGTGTGTCTGAGACTGTTTTGAAACTCATGAAGTATTTGCTAAGGTGAGAAAAGATTCATTTAATTTATATAGAGAATAGTATGCTTTAGGGAGAAAATTATGAAGAAAGTTGTGTATTTAAAATGTTGCTTTGTGTCAAGTGTTTTACAAATAGATTTTGTTTCTTTGAGTTACATAGCCATGTTAAAAGTGACGCAAAAATGGTGCAAGGGCCTTCAAAATACGCTTTCATGTGTCTTAGGGCATTTTAACTCACTTCCCCATGAATGTGGTTGAATAATTGCTTTACATGATGTGTTTAAAAACGTTTTTTGATATCAATTAGGTTTCTTGATATGTACTGCTAGAATTTCATAGGTTGCTTGGGGCATATTTATAAGGCCTTTGAGTCTCTCTGATATTATTTTTCCCATTTTAATTTAAGACATTTCCCCGTGGTGCAAGGTCCTTGTAAATTCGCCCCCATCTGTGCTTGGCAAATTTAGATTTTGATTATTTGAGTTACATAGCCATGTTAAAAGTGACGCAAAAATGGTGCAAGGGCCTTAAAAAAAACGCTTTCATGTGTCTTAGGGCATTTTAAGTCATTTCCCCTTGAATGTAGGTATATAATTGATGTACATGATGTGTTTAAAAACGTTTTTTGAAATCAATTAGGTTTCTTGATATGTACTGCTAGAGTTTCATAGGTTGCTTGGGGTATATTTAAAAGGCATTTGAGTCCCTTTGATGTTATTTTTCCCATTTTAATTAAAGACATTTCCCCGTGGTGGAAGGTCCTTGTAAATACGCCCCATGTGTGCTTGGCAAATTTAGATTTTCATTCTTTGAGTTACATAGCCATGTTAAAAGTGACGCAAAAATGGTGCAAGGGCCTTAAAAAAACGCTTTCATGTGTCTTAGAGCATTTTAAGTCACTTCCCCATGAATGTAGGTATATAATTGCTTTACATCATTTGTTTAAAAACGTTTTTTGAAATCAATTAGGTTTCTTGATATGTACTGCTAGAGTTTCATAGGTTGCTTGGGGCATATTTACAAGGCCTTTGAGTCCCTTTGATGTTATTTTTCCCATTTTAATTTAAGACATTTCCCCGTGGTGCAAGGTCCTTGTAAATACGTCCCCATCTGTGCTTGGCAAATTTAGATTTTGATTCTTTGAGTTACATAGCCATGTTCCATACAGTGCTCACCTTCTGCGTAGTCTTTGATATGCTAGACTCCATCTGCACAATGAGATATCTAAGCAAAGGAAACACAGGTGATGTGATTGTGAAATGAGGAAAATAAATTCCATATTTTCCAATTACATCACCTGTGTTTCCTAACTTTACGAATCACATTGTGCAGATGAGGTTTAGGCCTGTCCACGGACACAGAAGAGGTCTGGCCTTTGTTCAAGAGTGAAGTGGACATGACTTACTTCATTGGTAGGCCTGCACATGTATTATCTCCTCTGTACTCTTCAACAAGCTTAAATTTCATCTGCCACCCTGAGTAGGCCTCACCTCAAACAAACCTCTGCATAGGCCACACCTTATCGTCATCCTGAATCAATCATTTAAAATGTTAGGGACAGATTTATGATAGCCGCGTGCCTCTTTTGCGCCACTGTGCGTCACTTTTGTGACGCAGCGGCGGTGCAAAAGATTTGCTATGTGGCGACATATTTACAACTTGATGCATCTAGGCAGATGTGTCATGCTATAAAGTCCTGTGCCACAGGAAACCGATGCAGCAGTGATGCAAAAGATGCACCATGTTGCAAGACAGGCCTCACTTCATCTCCAACAAGATACCGTCAGTTTAAACTGTAAACATTTAGGACTGTGTAGGGGGCATGGAGAAGCTGAATCTTCTGTAAATGTCAAAATTGTTGCATACAGTGCTCAACTTCTGTGTACTCTTTGATATGCTAGACTCCATCTGCACAATGAGATACCTAAGCAAAGGAAACACAGGTGATGTGATTGTGAAATGAGGAAAAGAAATTCCACATGTTTCAATTACATCACCTGTGTTTCCTAACTTTACGAATGACATTGTGCAGATGAGGTTTAGGCCTGTCCACAGACACAGAAGAGGTCTGGCCTTTGTTCAAGAGTGAAGTTGGCATGACTCACTTCATTGGTAGGCCTGCACATGTATTATCTCCTCTGTACTCTTCAACAAGCCTAAATTTCATCTGCAACCCTGAGTAGGCCTCACCTCAAACAAACCTCTGGATAGGCCACACCTTATCGTCATCCTGAATCAATTATTTAAAATGTTAGGGACAGATTTATGATAGCCGTGTGCCTCTTTTGCGCCGCTGTGCGTCACTTTTGTGACGCAGCGGCGGTGCAAAAGATTTGCTATGTTGCGACATATTTACAACTTGATGCATCTAGGCAGATGTGTCATGCTGTAAAGTCCTGTGCCACATGAAACCAATGCAGCAGTGATGCAAAAGATGCACCATGTTGCAAGACAGGCCTCCTTTCATCTCCAACAACATACCGTCCGTTTAAACTGTAAAAATTTAGGACTGTGTAGGGGGCATTGAGAAGCTGAATCTTCTGTAAATGTCAAAATTGTTGTATACAGTGCTCAACTTCTGTGTACTCTTTGATATGCTAGACTCCATCTGCACAATGAGATACCTAAGCAAAGGAAACACAGGTGATGTGATTGTGAAATGAGGAAAAGAAATTCCACATTTTTCAATTACATCACCTGTGTTTCCTAACTTTATGAATCACATTGTGCAGATGAGGTTTAGGCCTGTTCACGGACACAGAAGAGGTCTGACCTTTGATCAAGAGTGCAGTGGACATGACTCACTTCATTGGTAGGCTTGCACATGTATTATCTCCTCTGTATTCTTCAACAAGCCTAAATTTCATCTGCAACCCTGAGTAGGCCTCACCTCAAACAAACCTCTGGATAGGCCACACCTTATCGTCATCCTGAATCAATCATTTAAAATGTTAGGGACAGATTTATGATAGCCGTGTGCCTCTTTTGCGCCGCTGTGCGTCACTTTTGTGACGCAGCGGCGGCGCAAAAGATGCGCTATGTTGCGACATATTTACAACTTGATGCATCTAGGCAGATGTGTCACGGTGTAAAGTCCTGTGCCACATGAAACCTGCGTCAGGTTTCATATAGGCGTTTTGTTGCAGGCTGGGCATTCATTTGCATGAAAGCCCTGTAAAACTAACACAGTGAAATTTAGAAGATTTCACTGAGTCAGCTTTATGGCATTGCTGAATCAAATCCTTACGCCTGTTTGAAACAGGCATAAGGAGTGATGCACCATGCAATGTGTGGTTTGCCCCTGTGCATTGCAGTAGACATGTCGCGCTTACGACGTGATGCCTGCAATGTGCCGCTTTTGCGGCACAGATGCGTGACGCATCTGTGCTGTTTTTGCTCAATGGTGCTCCACATTGTAAATGCGGCACACCATGGGTGGCAGAGCAGCGGTGCACGTTAACTGGTGCATCCCTGGGGATGCGCCAGTTAACATAAATCTGCCCCTTTACATTTAAGTATGAGCAGGGGACACAGAGTCGGTGAGGCTTATCCAAGGTTAAGAAGAGATTAGTCCTGTTCACTGAAAACTTGGACATAGGCCTCACCTCCTCAGCATCGCTGGACATGGCTAAATAATAGCTGCAAAATGTTACTCTTGTTAAACAATTTTACTATTATAGTCTCTGAGATTTGTCTCTTACTCTGCAACATCTCATTGTTGTTCTCTTTCTTTAAAGATACCGACAACATCAACCATGAGTGATAATGAGCAATCCGTTGATCTCGATCTTATCATTGAACTTGTCATTGAAACGTCAGTGGAAGTAGATCCCTTGGATGTTTTAAATCCTGAGGATGATGAAGAACATGATGAGGATGCCGATTTGTCAGAATTGTATGACATAGGGTGGGAAGCTGACCTGCCTGAGCCTATGGAACTATAAACATTTATTTTTAAAAGTTACTGGAAATGAAAAGTAAACATGTAAACCGTTTCATATAAAATTAAACACAACTTCAAAAACAGGTTGTGTGTAGTGTCTTTAATAAAATAGTCAAATATGCTCGTAAAATGAGTTCAGATTCACATATAAAACAGCACAGGTCAAATGTAGAAGCATTCCATTTCTTTGCTACTATTTGTGACTACTAAATTTGCCAATGCACTAAAAATTATTGTATGTAAAAATGACAAGTAGTGTGTTAAATTTTTGACGACTGTTATTGATTTACTGTTTGCTAATAGTGGTTAATAACATTTTTAATTACCACAGATTCAACTGCAGATCATTTCAAAAGTACATAATGCCATCTAAACAACGAAACCGAAAGGCTACAAAACGTCAAAGACAGCAGCTTAATAAATTCTTGCAGCAGTCCTCTACAATAAAAACTCGTCAAGTCACCAAGAAAGCTCCGGGTAAGACAACGAAATCATTCATAAGAAACATTTGTAGAAAAAAAAGTAGTACTACAGAAAATGTTTTAGTCCAGAAAAAGAGAACCAATTTAAACGGAAAGGAAAGGCCAATCAAAAATGTTACTGCTAGAGCAGGAGATAACTCTGTGCATGGTAGTAGAAGGAAAAATCAGTTTAGGGACATTCGTAGACGAATGTTCCGCAACAGGATAATTGGCAATTTGTTAAAAAAATATTAAGAAAGGTCAACAGAAAGTGGTTTTTTATCAGAGAAAAAAAAAAGTTGAGAAAATTATTGATCAGGCATTTGAAATTAAGCGAAAGTTATTTATTTTGATAATCAATAGAATTAGGAAGCTAAACAAGGCAATTTATGATTTCAAAAGAAATAGTAGATGGAAGAGAACAGTTAATCGTAGTAATTTTTATGAAGTTTTTTCAGGAGAATGGATGCATAGTTCAAGTTGTGAGGCATTTTTTAATGAGGAGAGTTATTTCCAGGATAATGATTTGGTGCATGCAGTTGACACCAGTGGTCGAGCTTATGAGGTGAAAGATGGTTGTCCAGTTGAAAAAGAAAAACTTGTGACAACAGAGGCAGAAGAGGTGTTAGGTAATGAGGTTTTAGGAAGACGTCCTAAGGGACCAGTGTATATCTGGAAGTGTAGTAGTATTTGCAGTGTGCGACAGGATTCCATCAATTTGCTTTGTGATTTTGTACGGACATTTAATAAGAAAAGTTTAAAACAGAAAATGAAGTTGTTGCAAGAATTAGATCCTTGCAGAGTGAGAGAAGTGACAGGTTTGCATGGTCATTCACTGGCTTGTCTTTCCAGGAGAGTATGCCAGAGTGTTTTTCATCATTTCAGGATGCTAGCAGTACATCATAATAAAGTGAGGAAATTAGTTAGAATGTTGTATTATGCTAAGAGTCCAGCAATTATGCTTAAACAATTATGCACTGCTCTTTTGCATGGTTCTGAAATAGATGTGAAGAATATTTGTGAAGAAATTGAGTTTTGTTACTTTGCAAGTAAAGAGGAGAATGTTGAAATTGACCCAGAAGAAGAGGGTAATATGGAAGATAGTGTACAGGTTTCCAGTACAGATAATTTTCAGAAGGAAATTGCCACGTTTCAGGTGAAATCAAGTGCGAGGCCTAATTTCACTTGTGTGTGTTGTCGACGCACCTATTATAAGAATCAGACTAAGTTAGTGGATTTATATGTGAAAAGTGAAAGGGAAAATAATAGTGAATGGAAGGATTTCGTAACATACTTGATGGTAGAAAATTGTTTTGATTTGGGATTGGATCAACGTGTGTGTACTTATTGTTGTAACAAATTAAATCAAAACCGGATGCCTGCTAGAGCGGTTCATAATAATCTGTAATTGGTTGAGATTCCTTCTGAATTGAAGGATTTAAATACTTATGAATCTATTTTGATTCAAAGTATCCATCCCTTTCAGGCTATTGTAAGAATGGAGCCAAAGACAGGGAAATTGCCTCCATCAGATTTACAGAGAGGATTAAAGGGAAGAGTTGTTTATTTGCCTCTAGATTTGAAGAAAAACATTAATACAATTGGAGTAGAAAAAGTGGAAGAGGAACCTCTGGTTATCTTAGTTAATGGGTTTCCGACAAGGAGTAAGAAAATATGGCAAGATTTAGTGGATGTTAGGAAAGTCAAAAAGGCAACATTGTATTTGAAAAAAACAATAAGTACTACAAGAATGTATATGTTGCAGAAGAGGAAGTAAGTGAAGAAGAGGATAGCGATTTGTGTGCTGGTGAAATTGAGAAAGTAGAACCCTCTAAAAATGAAGAAATATATGAACATTATAGTGTTCATCCTTTGCATTCCAAGGAAGTCATGGGGAATGCTATTGAGTTGTTTCAAATGAAACAAGCCAAAGGGAGTCCCATTAGTGTTTGGGAGGAAAGTTTGGAAGCTAGGTGTTTCCCACAGCTATTTCCAACAGGTCAAGGAGGAAGATATGATGAGCGACCTGATCAAATTCCTGCTTCTGAATACCGGACTTTACGATTGTATGCAGAAGATCCTAGGTTTCGTCAATGCATTCCCTATTTGTTTCATCTCCTGTTTGAAAGCGATCTGTCTGGACTGTCATATGCAGTGAACCACATCTTGAAAAGTGGTGTACAGATGCAAAACATCTCGGCAAGTGACTTTATGGATAAAGTCAATGTGCAAGACAGTATTTTGGATTCTCACCTGATTAATCTCATGGAGGTGTCAGCGTGGTACTAATGAGTACTGGTACCGTCGTCATGGTGATTTAAAATGTATGCTGAGGAACTTAGGAACTCCCACATGGTTCCTCACTCTCAGCTGTGCCGAGTATGGCTGGGAAGACTTACTTGAATTTCTACGAGAGGCAAATGGAAACATTGAAAATATCGAATTCAAAACACCCGGAGAACTGTGCTCTTTGGATCCAGTGAATGTATGCAGGTACTTCAATCATAGATTTGAAGCTATGATGTCTTTCATCATGAACAAGAAAAATCCACCTCTTGGAGAGGTGTTGGATTTCTTCTGGAGAAAGGAGTACCAAGCAAGAGGTGCTCCTCATATACATATGCTGCTGTGGATCAAGGATGCACCTAAATTTGGAACAGATCCAGAAGACTTAGTGATGAGTTTCATAGAACAGTATTCTACATGTGCTGTTCCAAACGCAAAGGAAGACAAAAGCCTAAGAGAACAAGTTTTACGGTTCCAAAGCCATCGTTGTGGAAAGTACTGTCGTCGTAAATTCAGAAACAAGGACAAGTTCTACACCAAATGTCGTTTCGCCTTTCCACGACCGGTGATTTCTAAAGGAAGAGTGAACAGTTTTATGTCTTCGCTGCGACATAATGTGATGAAGAAATCACCTAAAAACACATACAATTTGAAAAGGAACGAAGAGTCCAAGTACATCAACGACTACAACCCAGTGATTTTGTCCATGTGGAATGCTAACATGGATATACAGTTTGTGGCTGATAACTGTATGGCTGTGGCTCGGTATGTGACATCTTACATCACCAAAAAAGAAAAGACAGAATTGTAGGATATGTGGGAGGACATTTCCCATGAAAAGAGCCTCAGTAAGAAGTTGTACAGTTTCAGTCTGAAGATGTTGTCGCATCGAGAAATCGGAGCTTACGAATGTTCTGACCGGTTGTCTTCAGCAAGTCTCTATGCCAAATCCAGGAGTATCGTTTGGGCGAGTCTTGGTCTTGCTGCAACGCGTAATCGAGTTCTGAAACCTGTGCGGGAAATGAGTATTTGGCGGAAAAGGAGCCAAACAGTACAGATATTTTGAAGACCAACATGTTGGATACATATTATCCAAATAGAAGCAGTCACCTCGAGAATGTTTGTCTGTATGAGGTTCTACAAAATTACATATTCAAGAGGAACATCAAAGAAGATATTGATAAAGGAGTGTATGCTGTAATTGGAAGTGAGGGATGTCTGGTCAAGCAAAGAAAATGCCACTTGGTAAACCATCGAAAATTGAGTGGCAAATCTCCTGAAAGAAAAGAGTTTTTCTATTTAGCACTTTTGCAACTTTTCAAGCCTTGGCGTGCAGAAGAGGAACTGCTTGGAGATTTCCTCTGTTACGAAGACTCTTTCAATGCCGCCAAGGAGACCATAGAATGTCCTGTTTTTCCCAAATATCTAGAAATGTTGAATGCGGAAATCGAGCAGGAAGCAACGATTGCAGCCGAGATTGCTAGAGACAGTTCTCAGGACAGTCAGAGTTCTGTTTCATTGAGTCAGGATCCACTAGGAGGACCAGTTATCGAAAATGAAGCTGCCACTGCCATGATTGAAGTGGAAAGAGCCATGGCACATGCTCAGGAGGATGCGGTTAACTTAGAAGACTTGAAAAGACAACTCAACGTTGAGCAGAGGAAAATATATGACGAAGTTACCAACCAAATAGATCATGGATTAAGTCATGAGAAGAAAGAGTGCTCATGTACGTCGTTGAAGCCTGTCCGACTGTACGTGAGTGGAGAAGCGGGAACTGGGAAAAGTTTCCTCATTAAAGCAATTTCATGTTATTTGCAGAAAAGGACTGAGTCATCGCTGTCTTGTGTTGTCACCGCTCCAACTGGACTGGCAGCACATAACATTAAAGGTATTACTTTGCATCGTCTACTGATGCTGCCAGTGGAGCATGATAACAAATTACAATACCACAAGTTATCTGGAGATGCTTGTTGTGAAGTTTCAAGAGTCTTGAGGAAAATGAAACTTCTTATCATTGACGAAGTAAGCATGGTTTCCAATGTCATGCTTGCCTTTGTGCATTTGAGAATGCAAGAAGTTCTCAAAACAGAGTATGATGTGTTATTTGGTGGCAAACACATCATTGTTTTCGGTGATCTTCTGCAGCTGACACCAGTGAAAGGACAACCTGTGTTCAAAATGCTCATGCATGATGATACCAGGAAGTGCCTAGGGAGTATTGGCAATGTCAATATATGGTTAAACTTCAATTATGCTGAACTGCGTGAAAATATGCGTCAAGCGAAGGATGAAGATTATAAGAATATTCTACAAGATGTTAGAATCGGAAAAGTGACCGAGCATGGGAAAGAAGCTTTACATGCACGATTACTGTCAAATTTGTATCCAGAAGAAGACGTTGTGCCTGAGAATATTTTTCAGAAAATTACTGAGAAGAAATCTGGAATATGTTTGATGCCAACTCTTGCAGAATGTGCCATCTTCAACAACAAAATGTTGCATTTAGAAAACCAAGAGATTGTGAAACTGGAAGCTATTGACAGAGTAGAGCATATGGGAGCAACAATTATTTTGTCTGAGAATTTGAAATCAAAATTGGATTCATTAGAGAAGACTATATCTAAAACTGCTGGTTTTGAAAAGACTCTGAATGTGTGCTTAAATTGCCGTATAATTTTCAGAAGGAATTTACATGTTGAAAGAGGTCTGGTAAATGGATCAATGGGTAATGTTGTTGATTTTGAGAAATACAGAAATAGAGATGGAATTGAATTTTTAAAAATTAAATTTGATGGCATTGAGGAAGTACAGCTAATTGGTCGTTGCTCTGCTAGGTTTTTGCTTGTAAAAGACTTATATGTTCGCCGTAAGCAGTTTCCTGTTTGCTTGGCATATGCGGTGACAATCCATAAATCGCAACGTTTAAGTGTAGACAGTGCATTGGTGAATATTGGCAGTTCTGTGTTCAAGGAAGGTATGGCATATGTGGCATTGTCACGAGTCAGAACTTTATCGGGATTGTACTTGATTGAGTGTGATGTCACAAACATTTGTGCGGATCTAGATTGTGTTAAGGAATACAATAGGTTAAGAAGAGAGTATGCGCCACATTTGCCTCAATATCCTTTGTTTGAGAAACGTGTGGTAGGCCGGAAACGAAGAAATGTGACCAATAGTAGAGAGGTTGTAGCAAAAAGACGAAAAGTCGAAGAACCAGAAATTATAAGCAGAAAGAAAAAGGATTTTGTTGAAGATGTTGTTGGTTTTCAATTTGAAAACAGTTCTGGTGTCAACTGCTATGCTAATGTAGTGGTTAATGTTTTGTTTTCTCTAGAAAATTTAAAAGAAGAGATTGTGGTCAATTCGGATCAAAGATTTTGCAGTTTGTTGAATTCTGTGTTAGAGAAATGTAGCACTGATAGAACAAAAATAGAAAGTGTGTCTGAAATTCGAAATCTGTTAGACAAATGTTCAGGTCAAACGCAATTCTCTCAAAATATTCAGCAAGATTGTCAGGAGTTTTTAATGTATATGCTTGATGTATTGCAAGATGAAGGTGTAGATGTAGATCACCTGTTTGGGTTTTCTTATCAATGGCAGCATGACTGCGAGAACTGTAGGGTATCAAGTACTACTAGTGTAGACTCAGAAAAATTTATATATTTAACTTTGCCAGACAGTAAATTAGTGTCCTTTAATAAGCTAGTAAAAGCAGCTGATCACAACATGGAGTGTAGCCAATGTAAGTCTGAAATGTTGTCCACATTACTTATACGAACATATGGCCAGTATGTCATTTTAATGTTCCAACGATGTAGGCCTGATGGAACAAAATTGACAACTTTAATAAAAATTTTTGTGGCTTCGCAGTTGTCAATATCAGGAAGGACTTTTGTAACTGCAGCAATTATATATCATGACGGTCCTTCAACAACATCAGGACATTACACAGCTTATTTGAAGTCTAAAAACGGCTGGTCA
Source organism: Lissotriton helveticus (assembly GCF_964261635.1). Taxonomy (NCBI): domain Eukaryota; kingdom Metazoa; phylum Chordata; class Amphibia; order Caudata; family Salamandridae; genus Lissotriton; species Lissotriton helveticus. The sequence goes on from NC_136067.1 coordinate 1,538,203,524, forward strand.
TTCTGCAATGATTCTGTTTTAACTTTCAAAAAAAAATTGCCTTTTGACCTTAAAAATTCTTACCTGGTGTTTTTACAACCAAAATTTTAGGGAAAGAATCTCGGGATTTGCTCTGAGAAATTTCAAGAGGTTCTAATGGCTCCTACACTATTTGGCCTTGAGGATCAGTGTAGTACAGAGTCAAAATTTATTTTTGAGTTTAAAGTACTTACTGAAAGAAAAAAAAGGTTTTCTTAGAGAAAGTGGTGGGCATGGATTAGTTAAAGGACAACAGAGTATTTCCCAAAGCAAACGGTGTTCTTACCATAACACTTGATGTCATGGAAAAATAACTGCACTTTGAATGAGTTAAGAAAAACTGTTTCTTTTAATAAGCTAATTCAAGCAGCCAATCAAAACATGGAGTAGAGGTAATGTAAGTCTGCAATGCTGTCGACATATTTTGAACAAACTTTTGGTCATAATGTCATTTAAAAATTCCAACTATATAAACCTGATGAAAATAAGTTTTCAACTTTAATTACAAATGTTGTGGCTACACAGTTGTTGATTTTAGGAAGAACATTTCTAACTGCAGCTACTATATGACATGATGGTCCTTTGACAACATCCACTGTGATCAAGAGAATTAAATAATTGTAGTAGTCATAGAGGTAGTGTAATGTGCCTCATAGTAAGCAGTATCAGTGTCATAGGAAATGTGGAACATGAGTGAGCAAGAAGGGTGAGATATTACTAGTACAGGATTGTGAAAGTGATCTTGAACGTTTTCTTTCTGAAAGTTGCGGAAATAGAAAATGACGGGATTTGCTTAGAAGAATTCCAAGAGTTATAAATGGCTCTTACACGATTTGGCCTTGTGGAAAAGTGCGGTAGAGAGCGAGAAGTCATTTATTGTATGTAACATATTTGTCAAAACGATGGAGCTTTTCTTTCAGAAAGTGGCGGGCTGAAAATAATAACAGCACAACAGAGTGTAAGCTGTTCATAGGATATCCTTCGACGTCATATAAAGTAAGTTACTTTTCAGGAGTTCTGATTTCTGATTGGTTATGTTATATGGGTTTTTTAAACACAATAATTTTGATTGTGTTTTTTTCCCCCGCTGTTATATGATGAATACCTTCAAGTCACTGTTTTTAGTGAAATTTGATAAATTCTGAGAACAGCAAAAATAAACCATTTAACATGTATAATTAATTCTGTACTGTTTGTATTTATGATATACATTTAGAACTGTGTAGTAGGCATGGAGAAGCTGAGGCTTCTGTAAGTGTCAAAGTTGTTGCATACAGTGCTCACATTCTACGTAGTCTTTCATATGATAGACTACATCTGCACAATGAGATACCTAAGCAAAGGAAACACAGGTGATGTGATTGTGGAATGAGCAAAAAAAATTGCACGTTTTTCAATTACATTACCTGTGTTTCCTAACATTACACATCACATTGTGTAGATGAGGTTTAGGCCTGTTCCAGGAGACAGAGGAGGTCTGACATTTGTTCAAGAGTGCAGTGGACATGACTCACTTCGTTGGTAGGCCTGCACATGTATTATCTCCTCTGTACTCTTCAACAAGCCTAAATTTCATCTGCAACCCTGAGTAGGACTCACCTGAAACAAATCTGTGGATAGGCCACACCTTATCAGCATCTAGAAACAATCATTTAAAATGTTAAGGGCAGATTTATGATGTCCGTGCGCCTCTTTTGCGCCGCTGTTCTGTCACTTTTGTGACGCAGCAGCAGTGTAAAAGATGCACCATGTTGCAAGATAGGCCTCAGTTCATCTCCAGCAAGATATCGTCAGTTTAAAATGTATATAATTAGGACTGTGTAGGGGGCATGCAGAAGCTGAGGCTTCAGTAAGTGTCAAAGTTGTTGCATGCAGTGCTGCACTTCTGCGTACTCTTTCATATGCTGGACTACATCTGCACAATGAGATACCTAAGCAAAGGAAACACAAGTGATGTGATTGTGAAATGAGCAAAAGAAATTGCACGTTTTTCAATTACATCACCTGTGTTTCCTAATATTACGAATCACATTGTGCAGATCAAGTTTAGGCCTGTCCAGGGAAACAGAGGAGGTCTGGCCTTTGTTCAAGAGTGAAGTGGACATGACTCACTTCATTGGTAGGCATGGACATGTATTATCTCCTCTGCACTCTTCAACAACTCTAAATTTCATCTGCAACCCTGAGTAGGCCTCACCTCAAACAAACCTCTGGATAGGACACACCTTATTGGCATCCTGAAACAATCATTTAAAATGTTAGGGACAGTTTTATGATGGCTGTGCACCTCTTTTGCGCTGCCGTTGCGTCACTTTTGTGAGACAGCAGCAGTGCAAAAGATGCACCATGTTGCAAGATAGGCCTCACTTCATCTGCATCAAGATACTGTTAGTTTAAAATGTATATTTTTAGTACTGTGTAGGGGGCATGGAGAAGCAGAGGCTTCTGTAAGTGTCAAAGTTGTTGAAAAACTGTTTGTCCTTCAATCTTTTCCCTTGTCTTTTCTAATTTTTAAATACATGTTTTAATATTTTTCAAATGTTTGTTCTCTCTTTCACAGATTGAAAGTATAAAAATAACAAGTGACTAAGTTAACGACAACTATAAGGTAAATGTTTTGTACTCTTTTCGTTACATTTCTATCACATTTAACTTCTATTAGTTCCACTACTTCATTTCTTTAACCCTCACTTTCCTGCCGTTGCTACTTCCCTCATTCCTTTCTCTATTACTTACTTACTCTACTCCTTCCACTCTTTTTCTCAGTCCCTCTCTTCTCATACTTCCTCACTCTTGTTCACTCACTCCGTCTCTATTACTCTCACTGTCTCTGACTGATCACTCTTTCACTACTTGTTCATTATGCTTTCTCTCTGTAGTTCAAGCACACTAAGGGGCATATTATCAACACAGGCAATAAAATTATCGCTGCTTTTATCGGCAGAAAACTGCCGCAAAAGTGGCTTTAGCGGCAGTTTTCTTCCGCAAAAGCGGCTTTAGCGGCAGTTTTCTGCCGATAAAAGCAGTCATTATCGGCAGAAAACTGCAGCAAAAGCGCCTTTAGCGGCAGATTTCTGCCGATAAAAGCAGCGATAATTTTATCACCTATGTTGATAATATGCCCCTATGTTATTTACATTTCTTTCCTGTTTCAATCATTCCTTTTCTGTTACTTCTTCTTTTCTGCTTTCTGTTTTTTCTCTCTGTTATTCCACATGTTTTAATCTTATTTTGAACATTCACTCACATTCTCTAAGAAAATCTTGTTTATTATTCTTCTACTCTACTTTTTTTCTTCCACTTCCTTATCTATTTTGTTTTTCACAATTATACCCTCTTCCATCTTTTCTTCGGTAAATAGATCTATTAAACAGTATCTCTGTGTTACTCCCTATAGCTGTCTTTCTTTTAACATTACTCTCTGTTTCCTTCCCTTATACTTACTCTTCTTCTTCTTTTTTTTTTTTTTTTTGTTCGCTCCCGGTTCGCGTACCGGCGAGCAAACCGGGAAGTGAACCAAAAGGAATAGAGGTTGCCAGAGTGCTAAACATTCTAGCAATTTTTTTATAAAGGGGAGGTAGTTCTGAAAAGAACTTTTTTTTATTATTTTTGTTGTTTTATATATTTTTTATTATTTTTCTGAACAATTTTTTACTTTTTTTGTATTTTTTGAACGGTTTTATATTTTTTTTGGTTTTTTGAGGGGGAACAACGAAAAACAGGCATTACAAAGGGCTCAAAAGGAGCAAAACATTTTTTTATTTTTTGGGGCGTTTTGAGCACTTGTGGTTTTCAAATGCTCTGTTTATCAAATTGATACTCATATTTGCACATTAGAGTAGATCACCACAATAAAGGCACACTATCTTCATGTGCACAAAATTCTGTTGAATGTTTGGCACCGTTTCCCGCGCCTCTGGCCCCGACAGAGTTACCTGTGCCGATGTACTGGCCACAGGAGTTGGTGGGTTGTCTTGGAGGTGACGCATCTCTGCAACGCTGTAATTCAGTGGATGCCACCTCTGCATATGACGGTGCATAGTATAGTTGCCGTAACTATACTTTTTATCTGTGCCTCTAGATAAAACATCTTTACATATGAGGCATGTCACGTGGCGAGCATTCACTTTTTTTGGCCTTGAGGAAAAGAAAAAAACTGCCAAATAAAACTATCTTTGTGGTGAGATATCCGGGGCTCCTCACGTAAAAACTGTCTTGGCTGTACTTCCTCTTCCTCTTCTTCGTCCTCTTCCTCCTCTGGGTTGGGAAGGAACTGTGGAGGTGGTCCTTCCTTCCTAGGTGGTTGTGGTGGTGGTGGGGGTCCACCAGCTGCAGCTACTACAGATGCCATTATTTTAATAAGCAAAAACAGGTCTTCCTCTCACAAAGATGAAAGTCAGAGTGAGGAAAGAAGGTGGGGGCTTTCATCATTTGGGAAAAAAAATGTTCTAAACCAATGAAAAGTGTTATTTTTAGGTCACATGACCTAGCCTTACATCATTAGGAAACCAAAAGTGAAATGAACCAATAGAAAGTTTTATTAACAAGTCACATGACCTGTTACGCTTACGTTACGCGCTCCGCGCCGCGGCCCGGATCGCTTCCGGGGAGCTGCGCTTCGCGCCTCAGTTCGCGCTCCGGAGCACTTCCGGGTGCGCTAACGCGGCACGTCATAAGACGCATTACGCGGCAACGATACGTCGCTCTTACGCGACGCGCCCCGGATCGCTTCCGGGGAGCTGCGCTTCGCGCCTCGGTTCGCGCTCCGGAACACTTCCGGGTGCGCTAACGCGGCACGTCATAAGATGCAGTACTCGGCAACGCGATACGTCGCGCTTACGCAACGCGTCACGATGTTGTTTTCTAACGCGGCAGTTGCGCTAACGGAACGTTTACCGGTTCGCGGACCAGGTCGCGACACCAAATTGAGCTAACGGGAAGCTACCTGGTGCGCGGACCGTTAGCGAAAATTTTATTTTTTTTTTTAAATGTATATATACATAAAAAAATTATATTAAAAACATATAAAATATATTTTTCGATTTAAAGAAGAATACATTTTAAAGCTTTTGATATTTGCTATTAAAAAACCATTGAAATTCACTGAAAAAACCATAGGTTATAGACCATATATAGTTAGGAATTAGCATTTACAAAACCTTGAAAATTCACAGAAAAAACCATAGGTTATAGACCATATATAGTTAGGAATTAGCATTTACAAAACCTTGTAAATTCACTGAAAAAACCATAGGTTATAGACCATATATAGTTAGGAATTAGCATTCAAAAAACCTTATTTTACTCACACAAAACCATTGAAATTCCATACATAGTTAGTTGCACTAACTATATATCGCGCACCCGCAATCCACTGATGATGATGTCACATATTACATCATTCATGACATGGTCAGTGACATCACTGATGACATCACTGATGACATCTCAAATGACATCACTGATGACATCACTGATGACATCTCATTTGACATCAATGACCACATTACTGATGATATCATTCATGTGACAATACAATACATCTCCTCACATTTTAATATAACCTCTGTTACACCCAGTGTTAAATACAGAGTATAATTTTTGAAACCATTGACACACCAATACTAGTTACTACATACGCACTCACTGATTCCTACGTCTACACACACATTCACTCATTCACCCATACAATCATTCATACATACAATCACTCATCTTTACAACACTATCATATGCACTAATACACCTATACAGACACTCACACTATGCCACTCATCCATGGAGTTACTCACACACCTAGTCAGTCCTGTAAAGAATCAATCACACTTCCATTTTCTTGTCTATACAGTTAAACATAGAGCACCTTACATTTTCAAACATATACTAACACATACTTACTCTCTTATACAATCATTGATACAAGTACACATTGATCTGCACAGTCACACACCTCCCAGCCAGCCACACACACACTCAGTCTCCCATACAAATACTTGGACAATCAATCAATAACCCATATAGTTAATCATATAGCTACTGATCAACACATGCAGCAGTTTACAGAACAACAGACATAATGATGCACAAATTAAGACAGTTTAGTCACTAACCCATGCACTCAGTGAGACACATTTAATCACTCACTCATACATTCAGTCATGCACCTACTAAATCCTTCGTCCAGACACTTATACTTCCACTCATTCTTCAATATGTAAGACATATTTTAACTTTACAGAAACATACAGTCACTGGATGTTGTCATCAGTGATGTCATCAGTGATGTAATTTGAGATGTCATCAGTGATGTCATCAGTGATGTCACTGACCATGTCATGAATGATGTAATATGTGACATCATCAGCAGTGGATTGCGGGTGCGCGATATATAGTTAGTGCAACTAACTATATATGGAATTTCAATGGTTTTGTGTGAGTAAAATAAGGTTTTTTAAATGCTAATTCCTAACTATATATGGTCTATAACCTATGGTTTTTTCAGTGAATTTTCAAGGTTTTGTAAATGCTAATTCCTAACTATATATGGTCTATAACCTATGGTTTTTTCAGTGAATTTTCAAGGTTTTGTAAATGCTAATTCCTAACTATATATGGTCTATAACCTATGGTTTTTTCAGTGAATATATATATATATATATATATATATATAAGAAAGATCCGCCGTCTTCGAACAATACCTTGGTGGGTTAAAAGACGACACGGGTCCCAAGAATCAGGCACTGATATTTTATTGTGAGTTGAGCTACAAGATTTGACGCGTTTCGGGCGGGTGCCCTTGATCACAGATAGTCGAATCTCTGCTCGCCATTTTTTATATACTTTTTTCAAACACCACATGTGACAGTGAACATAGAAGAAATACTGTGCACACATCGGTAAAAAGTTACTTTCTTACATACAATTGATACTCTTATTGTCTGAATAAATATCATGCGATATTTAAAAACTTTTTGGGAAACCGAGGAATTATGTTAAAATTGTGGGTTTGAATAATTGTACCAATATTTCTAACTGCATAAATGCATGAAAGACAACCCACGTTACAGTCTGCCATAAGAATAACATTAAATTGGACTTTTGGTTTGTAGAATAACATAATTAACAAGCGTTGATATGTTATAATATATGTTGTATATATTACCTACGGGCGGTCGCCAGTCAGTAGTTATAGTTAGGACCTAGTTTCCATGGGAAAAGCGTTTTTTTTCCCAATAACTTTCGTGCCGGTTGACGAATCTTCACATAAGTTTCAAAACTAGCAGCCCGCTCCGGTCAGCGCCTGTCTTGAAAGTTTCGGGATGATTCGTCAAGCGGGGCTGAGAAAAAATGTGTTTTCCCTAAGCCTGGGCGTAGTTTGGGGAGTTTTGCTACATGGAACTCCGCAAACTTACAAAAAAACTCTGCAAAGTTCCGTGAGTCGAGGAGTGCAGAGCAAACTGCAGTTTGTGCTGGCATTCCTGCCACTCAGGTAGAAATGCTACTGTTCGTGATCGCGAACAGGGAAAAAACTCCGCTGCACATCGCGAAGCGGGGTTTTCTGCACTCAGCGAGCTTCACGGCGTGCGTAGAGTTCTGAAAACTCGACAACCTCCGTGAACAGAGCAAAGTTCACTGCACAGGCCTAGTTTTCCCCATGTTATTTTCCAGAGGAAACTTTAGGCAAAGCTACAGTCCGAACTGCTGTACGGAATTACACCAAAATTGGCAAAAAGTTAGCCCTTGGTTCAGAAAGAGCCCTTTTTGTTAAAAGGTGTAAATCTGTTCAGTAGTTCCTGAGAAATCAAAGAAACAAAAAGTTTCGATATCTGGGGCAGCGGTGGGTTCACAAACCCTCCCAGGCATAAGCTTCACTCATTTCCACCGAGTCACAAGATGGCTGCCAACACTTCATGTTTTGGTGTGTTGGCATCCATCTTGTGGCTCGGTGGAACTGAGTGGGCAGGGTAGAAACACCCTGACCCCCTAGGCCTGCTCAGGGGTTCCACAAGGACCCACAGGGCCAAAAAAGCATTTTTTAATAATTGTGGCAGAAATCGCGATGGTGTCGCGAATCCCTCTGAAATTATTTTAAAAAACAGAAGTGCGGGCTCCCCTGTTTCATTAAAAAAAGCAACTGCCAATTCATTAGCGGGGGCCCTTGGCGGCCCTGCAGCCCCATGGACCGCCACATCCTTGGGCCTGTGAAACAATGTGTGGGGGTTCCAATCCCACCATGCTGCCCCGGATACCCTGACCTCCACGGGGCTTTAATAAACAACTGTGGGGCCCACACGGCCTCCTGCAGCCCTGGGAATCGCCACCTCCCCGGGGATCATAAACAAAAATGTGTGTGGGGGTCCCAATCCCACCCATGCTGCCCTGGGGACCGCCACCTCCCTGGCCAACTAGCCCACCAGGTACATTCAGCTAACGCTAGTAGCAAAGAGAAGTATAAAGTTACCCGATAGGGCTAGGTAGAAGACGTGTGTGTATGTATAGTGTAGAGAGAAAGAGAGAGAGAGAGAGATATCCAAGAGGGTAGAAAGGAAAGGGGAATTTCCCTCTTGGGAACTAGAACCCTCACACACCCAGCAAGCTAGGTGTCATGCTTCATCATATGGGTCCTGCTCCTCGTCAGACTGGCGCTGCAAAAATGTCTGACGGGCACCCGCGAAGGGGCTCTTTAGCAGAGATCTTTTGTTCCAGCCATATGGTGCATGCGTGTGAGAGGGCAGGAGAATGTGCAGTCGTGGAAAAGTGATTTAAAAAAGGTGGGTTAGTCCACAAGGAACTTTAATAGTGTGGCTAGCCCCCTTGTCTAAAATGGTGGGAGGGGAGATAAACGCCACGAGTATTTGTGGCGAAATACCTGCAACCCTCTATTTAGGTCGTCATGTTTCTTGCTATTCTAGCAATTCCTCAGGACCTCAGTGCTCAGTACTACACAGTGGATTCAAAAATAAAAATTATTAATAATACAACCTTGAATCTTAAGGTCTGTATTGGAGCAGGCCAACTGATCCTGCTTTGAATGGTGCAACCTAGGGAGAAAAAGGAGAACATATGCGAAGGATGATCAGAATAGGTCTCCTGTAAAAACTAGGTGCGCTCTTCTACACACAACGAAAACACACACCGAAAGATTAAAAGGCCCAAAAGGGTCTATTCGAAAGAGGATGGTAAAAACGCTTACCCTAAGTAATTCCCTAAGGTGCCCCGCAGTCTGCTCCTGTGGGACCTACACAGAAGAGTCAGGCACCTAAGAGAAGAAGGGGGGAAGGGGGAGGACATTTATTATCCTCAAATGTGAGCCGGTATCAGGTTGTGGAAACCACCACTTACAACCGGGCTAATCCAGCCTAGTACACTCCCTGGTGACTGTTGCTCACTGTTTAAGAACGATAGCAGTGGCCGGAAAGGCAGTCAGGGTTAATACCGGGAGGGCAGCCATCACTATGTTAATGGACACTGACGGGGAAAACACTGGGTTTTATCAACCACATCGAGTACTCGGCGCTATCAAACCTGAAGGCGCACGAGTTCGAGGGGAGACTAATCCCATGTCTGTCTGCCAGTGTGACAACCACTACAAGTAAAGGAAGCTGTCCCCACCGTCAGCCTGTATCTGCCAATATGCCCCATATTTACCGGTCACAGCATATGCAACCGTACCAGCGTGGAATCGCACAATCGGCCACGACTGTTATAATGGTGATAAACCGGTAATGATCCGACACAAATCTGAAAGAACACTTACCCAAGCGGTGTGCGGTCTCTGCCTGCAACCTACCCCCACGCGTAATCCATAAGGGATCCGGAGCGACTGGTGACAAGCAGCGGTTTGGTAAAGCGCTTTTGTACCTTGCACTTCCGTGATCCGGCGAGTACAGCGGGGGGCGTGGTCACGCGGTCTGTATCCGCGCATGCGCAAAGGCGGATGTATGTTGCTAGTGCCGGTCTGGTTAAGCTGGCGGCATAGTCTGTCGGCCATTTTGGGAGTATGGAGTATGGGAAACCAGACCGCCGGTTTGTAGATCAGTCTGTAGGATCATGAAACTCAAACTGATAATTCGTATTCATTAAGACCAAAAGCATAAAAGATGCATATTACAAATTCTGTGTACATATTGTACCGAGATGAAATTCAACATAGTGAATGGGTCGGTAACTCGTCATGGTGGTGTCAAATAACAATTGGTCGTGACACAGGAGGTGGAAAAAACGGGTATGTAATTACCAGGGAAATAGTGTGGGCAACGGAGAGGGCAAAATTGCTTGAAAATACACCCCTAGGGGGCGCATTGATTGTACTGATGGTCGGGTTGATGATCTATCTGTAGGCATGTGATCAGTACTAAGGTAGGTAGAGGGTGTTTTATCTCTTAGAGGTGTACTAGATCTGTAGGGTCTGCAGAGTAGACTACATCTAATAACTGTATTGATAGCAAATGATGGTCACTCTAATGGTCTAGTTTGTAAAGGAGGACCACGGGACAGCATCGTTGAGACCCACAGTATCTAGTCTCAAACGGTGTACCCATCTCTGTTCAATCCTGAACAGGCCCTGTTTGGTGATTCCAGGGTGGCATTCTAGAACCAACCAAGATGGGTACACCGTTTGAGACTAGATACTGTGGGTCTCAACGATGCTGTCCACCTCCTGTGTCACGTCCAATTGTTATTTGACACCACCATGACGAGTTACCGACCCATTCACTATGTTGAATTTCATCTCGGTACAATATGTACACGGAATTTGTAATATGCATCTTTTATGCTTTTGGTCTTATTGAATACGAATTATCAGTTTGAGTTTCATGATCCTACAGACTGATCTACAAACCGGCGGTCTGGTTCCCCATACTCCATACTCCCAACATGGCCGACAGCCTATGCTGCCAGCTTAACCAGACCGGCACTAGCAACATACATCTGCCTTTGCGCATGCGCGGATCCAGACCGCGTGACCACGCCCCCCGCTGTACTCGCCGGATCACGGAAGTGCAAGGTACAAAAGCGCTTTACCAAACCGCGGCTTGTCACCAGTCGCTCCGGATCCCTTACGGATTACGCGTGGGGGTAGGTTGCAGGCAGAGACCGCACACCGCTTGGGTAAGTGTTCTTTCAGATTTGTGTCGGATCATTACCGGTTTATCACCATTATAACAGTCGTGGCCGATTGTGCGATTCCACGCTGGTACGGTTGCATATGCTGTGACCGGTAAATATGGGGCATATTGGCAGATACAGGCTGACGGTGGGGACAGCTTCCTTTACTTGTAGTGGTTGTCACACTGGCAGACAGACATGGGATTAGTCTCCCCTCGAACTCGTGCGCCTTCAGGTTGGATAGCGCCGAGTACTCGATGTGGTTGATAAAACCCGGTGTTTTCCCTGTCAGTGTCCATTAACATAGTGATGGCTGCCCTCCCGGTATTAACCCTGACTGCCTTTCCGGCCACTGCTATCGTTCTTAAACAGTGAGCAACAGACACCAGGGAGTGTACTAGGCTGGATTAGCCCGGTTGTAAGTGGTGGTTTCCACAACCTGATACCGGCTCACATTTGAGGTTAATAAATGTCCTCCCCCTTCCCCCTTCTTCTCTTAGGTGCCTGACTCTTCTGTGTAAGTCCCACAGGAGCAGACTGCGAGGCACCGTAGGGAATTACTTAGGGTACGCGTTTTACCATCCTCTTTCGAATAGACCCTTTTGGGCCTTTTAATCTTTCAGTGTGTGTTTTCGTTGTGTGTAGAAGAGCGCACCTAGTTTTTACAGGAGACCTATTCCGATCATCCTTCGCATATGTTCTCCTTTTTCTCCCTAGGTTGCGCCATTCAAAGCAGGACCAGTTGGCCTGCTCCACTACAGACCTTAAGATTCAAGATTGTATTATTAATAATTTTTATTTTTGAATCCACTGTGTAGTACTGAGCACTGAGGTCCTGAGGAATTGCTAGAATAGCAAGAAACATGTCGACCTAAATAGAGGGTTGCAGGTATTTCGCCACAAATACTTGTGGCGTCTATCTCCCCTCCCACCATTTTAAACAAGGGGGCTAGCCACACTATTAAAGTTCCTTGCGGACTAACCCACCTTTTTTTATTCACTTTTCCACGACTACACATTCTCCTGCCCTCTCACACGCATGCATCATATGGCTGGAACAAAAGATCTCTGCTAAAGAGTCCCTTCGCGGGTGCCCGTCAGACATTGCAGCGCCAGTCTGACGAGGAGCAGGACCCATATGATGAAGCATGACACCTAGCTTGCTGGGTGTGTGAGGGTTCTAGTTCCCAAGAGGGACATTCCCCTTTCCTTTCTTCCCTCTTGGATACATCTCTTTTTTTTTTTTTTTTTGGCAAGCAAGTCAGTACAGAAAACATGATATCAAAAACAAATTCCAGAGTGATTTCAGGGAAAGATCAAATATACTAATTAACACAATATATTCTGACACATAATATCACGTCAGCCTGACAAAAAAACTAAATATAAAAAAAAAAAAAAATAGACGGGAAACATTCAATCTTCAAAGTTCAAAGCTCTGTAACAGTTCATCTTATAACATATAGGACTTATACAAAATTAACCCATATCATTTCCATTTTTTCTACTGCCTTTCGGCTACTATTCTTAGCAAGAGCCTTTTCCATAGAGTATATTTCATGGATTAAGGTTAACCATTCTGCCCTGCATGGTGGATTCGGTGAAATCCATGCTCTAGCTACCACCAGTCTAGCACAAGATAGTGCTATATTTAGCCAGCCGGTATTATTATTACTTCTTGTATTTAAGGCAAGTAAGACCATAGGTGCAGTAAGTGGAAAGCAAATCAGTTGTTTTTGGAATAGGGTATTTTCTATTTCTTGCCAGAACGTAGCCAAAATAGGGCACGAATAAATCATATGAATGAGATCTGCTGCCACCAGATCACATTTAGGACATTTAGTGCGATCGCTATTTTTTGACCATTTAGAGATTTTCAGCGGAGTATGATAGAGTTGGCTGACTGTCCTATATAGTTGAAGCTTTAAGCTCGAAGAGTGAACTATTTTGTTAATATTGACAAAAGCACTAGATATGTTCTGTGGTGTCACATTTATTCCCAATTCTATAGTCCATTTTTGTGACACTCTCAGGCAATCATCCACGTTATGTTGGCTTAAAAGTATGTATCCAGAGCTAATTAAAGATTTCTTTTTTGTACTATACAAGAAACCCCACATATCCGAGCTTGTGATTTTGTTCAGCTTCAATTTTCGTATTAAGTAATCCCTAACTTGCATATATTTAAGTAGCATTTCCCCTGGTAACTTATAAAGCAATTGTAAAGACGAGAATTGAAGAAAACCATCAGAGCCATAAAGGTCTCCCAGTGTCTTAATCCCATAGATGGCCCACTCCCTCCTAGCTTTATCATTACAGATACCTGGTAATCCTGGATTGTCCCATAATGGTAAGTCTGTATGAAAAAAGGTAATATCACAAAATGTCATGTTCTGGTTACAAATCGCTACCGAGTCCCTTGCTATCTTGAATTTGACTCGTTTGAAAAAATTAGGGTCTTGTACTCTTGCTAAAAATTGAGATGAATTAGTGCCTAACATAAATTGATAAAAAAAGAAATGGGTTTCGTTTTTATTTAGTAAGCTCCTAAGCCGTCCTAGAAAGGATGCATAAAAGTAAGACTTAAAGTTCAGCAATTCCAATCCGCCTTTTTCTAGGGATAGTTTTAGTATCGTCATAGATCTCCTGGGGATTTTGTAACTCCAAACAAAGCTGCTGCATATTCCCTCCAGTTTCCTAAAAAATATACTGTTAACTCGAAGGGGAATGGAACAAAAAAGGTATAAAAATTTGGGCAAAATGTTCATTTTAATCAAATTAATTCGCCCCAAGATATTCAATGGAATCTTGTGCCATTTTTTCTAAACCGTAGAAGTGTGTTTAAGTAGAGGGTCATAGTTTAATTTATTGATTTCACTGGTGTTGGAAGAAATTTTCACCCCTAAGTACACTGCTGAGTTACATAACCCAATCACTGGTTGGTTGATTTGATGGTTCAATAAAGTTTGAGTTTTGTCAAAATTTAATTTGTAGCCTGAGATAGCCCCAAATTTTTTCGCTTCTTCTGCAATTCCAGTTAATGCTTCTATTACATTTGTAGTGTATATGGCTAAATCGTCTGCATATGCAGTAATTTTGAGTGTTTTACGTTCATGATCTAGTGGTTTTATCTTTTCTTGATTCTGCAGGGCATTAATGAAAGGTTCCATGGAGAGAGCAAACCGCAGGGGTGAAAGTGGGCACCCCTGCCGAGTCCCCCTTGATATTGCAAAAGTTGGTGATAATAGCCCCGCATAACTAATTTTAGCATTGGGTTCCATATAAATAGCCTGTATGCCTCTAAGAAAGCGATCTTTAAAGCCAAACTGAATTAGCACTTCCCATAAAAAATCCCACCCCACCCGGTCAAATGCCTTTTCTGCGTCCAGAAGTATCATACCGAGTGGGGTGCGATTAGTAGCAGCTATGTCAAATGCCGTAAATGCCATATTCACATGCGCTGTGGTGTCCCTACCAGCCACAAAGCCATGTTGTTGTTCGTTGACTAAGTGAGGCATAAGGGGTGCCAGTCGTAATGCTACCAGCTTAGAGTAAGCCTTAGCATCAGTATTTATTAAGGAAATTGGCCTGTATCACCCGCATTGCGTCGGAGGTTTCTTTTTTTTTTAAGAAACATAATTTGTGCGGTTCTCCAGGATTCCGGAGCCTTACCTGTTGTGCCTATTGTATTCACAACTAGGCACAAAAGGGGGAGTAGTTCTTCGGCACACATTTTGTACAATTCAATAGGAAGCGTATCCTCCCCTGCCGCTTTATTGGGTGGGAGAGAAAATACTGCTGATCGTAGTTCTTCAATTGTGTATTCCTCTTCCAAGTTGTCTAGGGTGAGCTGATCCACATATTGTTTTACGGGGAGTTTATCATTTAAGTAGGATTGAATCTGAGTTAAACTGGTCTTAGTCTCTGGAGTGCATAATTCCTCATAATAAGAAGCAAATTGCTCCATAATATGTATGGGTTGTGTATGCAAAATATCGTTGGGGCCTTTTATAGACTTAATCAATGTTGATGCCCGATCTTCGGCCACTTTATACGCCAGGAGCTTTCCTACTCGATCCCCGCATTCATATTGCGGAATTTTATATTTAAGTATCTTGCAGCTATGTTTTTCCCTAGGAGAACTTTTGATGACTGAGCGTAGACCCAGTAGTTTATTTTCCAGAGATAATATATCGGGCCTATTCCTACCCCCCTCTCTTAGGCAGTCAGCTAATTGTTTCTCTATATGTAAGATGTTATTAGTTGTTAATTTTGCTTCTTTTTTCTTTATTGCGTTTTGTTTGAGGACATATTGTTGTGCTATTCCTCTGATAGAGGCCTTGCAGGCATCCCAGACTGTAAGAACGCTAGACGTGTCCATATTATGTGCAATAAACTCCTTAATATGTTTTTTAAGAAGAGTCACAAAGGCCTCATCCGATAACAAGTATCTTGGAAAAGTAAAAGGGCACCTCTCTTTTGCCCTTGAAGTTATACCAAATGTAAACATTATGGGATTGTGGTCAGAAGAAATTTTTGGCATGACCTGCATAGATCCCTGACTTATTAACTCGTCTGAGGCCCAAGCCAAATCTATCCTAGAACAGAGTTTGTGGGGAAATGAGTAATAGGTATAACCCGGTATGCCTGGGTAGAGACTACGCCATATATCTTTTATGTTGTGTATTTTTGCTAACTCCAGTATGGCTGCTCTAGTTTTACGCATACGTATCCCTGTCCCTTTTTTTGTTGCATCTTGAGAATAGTTTAATACACAATTAAAATCCCCCATTAATATAAGCTCTCCTTCCCACGATAATAATTCCATATTCAACCAATCAAATAGCTGTGGTTCATCTTTCTTGGAACCATATAAGGCACAAAAAACATACAAACTATTTTCTAGCCGAATTTGCATTATTGCCCATCGTCCAGCTTTATCTGCTGCAGTTTTGATAACTTCCCCTTGCCAATGTCTTTTCTTTAAAATTGCAACCCCTCTTATAGGCGAATTTAAAGTAGTACAAACCACTAAATCATATCCCAGCTGTTTAAAAAAAATGTATCTTTATAGCAAACATGCGTTTCTGTTAACATGACCAGCTGTGCATCATACATTTTCAGTTCTTGAAAAACTAGATTTCTCTTGAGTTTATTGTTCAGGCCCGATACGTTCCAGGCTAGACAACTGCAGTACGTCATTTTATGTAAGACCAATCAAAAAGCTCTCTCCCTTTCTTATCACTCTCCAAGTTTCCTTCATTGCTAAAAAAAAAAGGTTTAACTTCATCTTGACTTGCCATGCCATTTTTAATTTTCTCCCTCCCCTCCCTCCCACCCTCGCTCCCCACTTCTGCACATCCTCCCCCCGTACCATAGGAAAACACCCCCCTTGATACCTACTGTCGCTGATAGGACAGCCTATTGAGGGTGTAGCCACCTACCTACCTCCCACCTACCTCCTTAAGTGTATCGTTCCCCATATTAGTGCTCAACAATTTATACTAATTAAATCAATTTGGTCATGTCCTTACAAATAGCAATCACATAGAATTGGCCATTCTAAAACTATATCCCTAGTAACTTATACATTGGTAAATTTTCCTAAGACCATTTATGCCTCCTTGACCTGATTAAGGTAGTATGTGTGCCCAGCTTTAATAACTTTTAAACATGCAGGTTCTTGGAGGAAAACCTGGGCACCCACGGCTTTAAATGGGTCTATTAATTGACGCAAGTTCCAACGTCTCTCCATGGTGGTTTTGCATAGATCAGACCGAACAAAAAAGGTAACATCTTCTGTAGCTATAGGAGTATTAGGTTTGGCTTTTAAAGATACTGCTTGTCTGAGTAAAAAGTTTCCAAAATAAATCAAAAATGGGCGAGGGAACTTATTGCTTCTGTTTCTTTTAGCTAATGGTAACCTGTGGACTCTTTGAAGCTGAGATCCCAATCCCAGTCTGCGAGATCCGGAAATGCACGTTGAAATAATTTGACTGTATACGCTCTTGGATCGGCCCCTTCTGCCCCTTCAGGGACCCCAAAGAGCCTAAGATTTTGCCTTCTCTGTCTATTCTCCATGTCCTCAATCTTGAATTGTAGAGCCCGGATCTCCTCCTCATGACTGGAGCTTTTCTGCTCATGTTTAACCGATGATTCTTCTATATGTGCTACTCGATGCTGTAACTCTTCCACATCTTGCGTTATCATACTCATATTGCTATTAACTTCATATAAGTACGATTGGATTTTAGTATTGTCCTCCTTCAATTGCATAAAGTGTTGTTGAGCTTCTTGTCTCTGTTCAGTGAGCATATTCAAGATTAGTGCAAGAGAAGGGGTCCCTAGTGAAGCGTCCAAAGGTGGCGCCTCTCGATGTAAATCGTTAGTATCTAGCGTGTCATAGTCTGTTTCTTTTTCTATCGAACCCACAGGATCATTTAGACTGAAAGCCCCTTCATTAGTCTCTTCTCGTGTCTTAGGCTTTTGTTGTTGAAGGCTCTGTGCTCCCAAATTCTGATTTGAAGGACTTGGGGGTATAGCTAGAGTTGCGTTATTCACCTCCAGATTCTCTTGATTCTCTTGTAATGAAATTGGTGAGCTGTTTCCAGAAAGACGTAAGGCCATTGATTTAACTCCCCCTTTAGCTTGTATCCACTTACGTAGTGGACTGGCATCAAACATTGGTTTACCCCTAGTATTGGCGTGAGTTATGGTAGAGGAAAGAGTTGAGGGGTTAGTGATCTTGTTTTTTATTTTACTTTTAGCTTTCCCTCTTCCTTTTTTCCGTGCCACTATTTTCCATTTGTCCTGCGGGAAACTACCCTCATTGTCCCCTTCCTCATCATTCAGTTCCTCATATTCATCATTGGATTCTACCTGTTTCCCATTCATTAAGACCAAATTAATTGTGTCTGTTGCCCCCTCCAGCGAGGTATCCACCACAGTATCACATGTCAAAGTATCACCTGTCAACTGAATGGGTAAGGTAACTGAGTCCCTTCTTAGCCCCTTTTCTTTGTGCGGGCTGCTAGTTAGCTCAGTGCCTGCTAGATCTAAAGATTGTACTAGTTGCTTAACTTGGTCTCTATCATTTCCTCTTACTGTATCATTATCCTTCTCCTTATCCCTTCGGACAGCTGTCTTATCTGTATCAGAAAGTATAACAGCCAAACCTGTGGTCCCCGCCATGGTCTCATCAATCTTAGCATCGCTAATATCAGTTCTTATGGCACTCCGTGTATCGGACACCATAGCCATATTGTTCTCCTTGTTTGTTTGCATATTGACCTTAATATTAGTACGTTTTTCTATGACCGTTTTGGTTAAGTCTATATTGGTCCCTTTACCTTGAGTGTCATTATTTTTACTAGCAATAGTCGCTGCAGGCAATTGCAATTGCTTACCAGTCAATATAGCTGCTTTGTCTTGTTTCCCGGTGACAGCCAAGTCCTGCAGTCCAGCGGTAGCTCCATCTTTCCCTTGAGGCTTGGATGGGGTTTTCCCTTTGTCAGCTGTATTAACTTCGGGGTTCGAGACCGCTTTCGTGGTCCTAGTGTTTCTTGGCTGGTTCTTCAGAGCCATAGTATTGATAAGACTCTCTAAGCAGACAGAGTTTTTCGTGGCCAGGGAACCTTTTGTCTCTCGGTCAGTGCAGCAACAAGCACTGGTTGTGTATCTCACGCTAGTTAGTACACCAATTCCCGGGTCTGATGAGCCAAGCTAGGCTAGCAGGGTCCAGCGAGCCCAACGCGGGTAACCAGCCTCGTGGTTCCCGCTACCACCGCTTGCAAGTAGGAGCCGCATCCACTTCCAATTCCAAATTTCAGCTATGACCTCAGCTGCATCCCAGAGTCACAAAAAAACAATTTTCCAAGTGTATTAGCCCGTCTCCACCATCATTAAGCAAATTTTCTAAGCATGGGCGTAAAATCCGTTCCGCTCGCGGATTTTTCGGATTTTCGGCAAATTCGCAATCCGCGAACTCTCGCGAATTTGTCGAAAATCCGTGAATTCGCTCGCGGCGGATTTTTTGCTTGGTGATACAATATTGCGGCGCGCGGCGTGGTTCACGGCGTTCACTTTCCGTCATTCAGCGTTTGCCGAGTTGTTTTTTTCGATCATATTTTGCGAGTGCTGCGCCATTTTGGATCTTGCCGCGGGATCCCGCGGGAGTTTGGCGCCCGCGAATACGTAATCGCGGCTTGCCACCTTGCACAGCATGCCTCGCGAGAGTTCGCAATTGCGAACACGTAGTTGCGGGGGAAAGGAACAATCTCGCACTCGCGAATAGAGATTTAGCAATTCTGCACAAGAAATCCACCAGCAAACAGGATAAACCTTCAGAAAATGAAGATTTTTATCAGAATCACTCCTCAGGTTGACATTTGCATGGCTTTTTTTTTTGCAAGGAGTCCATTTTTGGGGGGGGGAGGAAGGAAGTGCCCCACAGTCTCCAACTTCCTGTTTCTGTCCAGCAGGCTCCTCCCAGTGCTTTCTTCATGTGCTGGTCACTTTCATTTGGACCTTGACCTGGAAGGATTACTTTTTGTGGGTGCTGCTGGATATTTGGATTTGAGGCCTTTTTGACTTTCTTTGGATCACTTTTGGATTAGAAATCAACTTTCACAAGTAAGTTTGTTTGGGGTATTACAGTTGCTGCAACTACAATTTTGGAACTTTTTCAGAACATTAAATAAAATATATTGTGGGTAGCCACAGTATCCAGTAGGACCAGTGTTGGTTATGGGTGCATGATACAACTGTTTTGTTGAATTTAAACACCATTGAGGCCATGGATGGGCTTGGATTGTGCTGATTTTTGTTGTTTTTGTCGTTTTTTGGGGCTGCTGGTGGGGCCCTTTGCCCAGGGGTGGTGAGTGTTGCATGGGCCCAGTCTTTCTGTGGGGTGTCCTCTTGAATTTAAACACCATTGAGGCCATGGATGGGCTGGGATTGTGCTGTTTTTTGTGTTTTTTGTCGTTTTTTTGGGGCTGCTGGTGTGGCCTTTTGCCCAGGGGTAGTGGTGCATGGACTGAGTGTGCCTGTGGGGTCTCACTCTCTTTAAGGTAAACATCCTGGATGCCATTGGATTGTGGTGATTTTTGGGTGTTTTTCTGTTTTTTTGCGGTGTACTGTTGATGTGGACTGGCCATGTGGGTGGTGGTGGTGGCCATTTTGAGTGCTGGCTGGTACAGGCAACATGTGCTTGGGGTGTAAGGGGCCATTTTGAAGAGAGGCAGTGTCTGAGGCCTGCACTTATTTAGCCTACTTTTCATCCATTATTCCCAGGGGTAGTGAGTGTTGCATGGGCCTAGTCTTTCTGTGGGGCGTCTTCTTGAAGTTAAACACCATTGAGGGCATGGATGGGCTAGGATTGTGCTGAATTTTCTGGTTTTTGTCATTTTTCGGGGCTACTGGTGGGGCCCTTTGCCCAGGGGTGGTGAGTGTTGCTTGGGCCCAGTCTTTCTGTGGGGTGTCCTCTTGAATTTAAACACCATTGAGGCCATGGATGGGCTGGGATTGTGCTGTTTTTTGTGTTTTGTGTCGTTTTTTTGGGGATGCTGGTGTGGCCTTTTGCCCAGGGGTAGTGGTGCATGGACTGAGTGTGCCTGTGGGGTCTCACTCTCTTTAAGGTAAACATCCTGGATGGCATTGGATTGTGGTGATTTTTGGGTGTTTTTCTGTTTTTTTGGGGTGTACTGTTGATGTGGACTGGCCATGTGGGTGGTGGTGGTGGCCATCTTGAGTGCTGGCTGGTACAGGCAACATGTGCTTGGGGTGCAAGGGGCCATTTTGAAGAGAGGCAGTGTCTGAGGCCTGCACTTATTTAGCCTACTTTTCATCCATTATCCCCAGGGGTAGTGAGTGTTGCATGGGCCTAGTCTTTCTGTGGGGTGTCTTCTTGAATTTAAACACCATTGAGGGCATGGATGGGCTAGGATTGTGCTGAATTTTGTGTTTTTTGTCGTTTTCTGGGGCTGCTGGTGGGGCCCTTTGCCCAGGGGTGGTGAGTGTTGCATGGGCCCAGTCTTTCTGTGGGGTGTCCTCTTTAATTTAAACACCATTGAGGCCATGGATGGGCTGGGATTGTGCTGTTTTGTGTGTTTTTTGTCGTTTTTTTGGGGCTGCTGGTGTGGCCTTTTGCCCAGGGGTAGTGGTGCATGGACTGAGTGTGCCTGTGGGGTCTCACTCTCTTTAAGGTAAACATCCTGGATGGCATTGGATTGTGGTGATTTTTGGGTGTTTTTCTGTTTTTTTGGTGTGTACTGTTGATGTGGACTGGCCATGTGGGTGGTGGTGGTGGCCATCTTGAGTGCTGGCTGGTACAGGCAACATGTGCTTGGGGTGCAAGGGGCCATTTTGAAGTGAGGCAGTGTCTGAGGCCTGCTCTTATTTAGCCTACTTTTCATCCATTATCCCCAGGGGTATTGAGTGTTGCATGGGCCTAGTCTTTCTGTGGGGCGTCTTCTTGAAGTTAAACACCATTGAGGGCATGGATGGGCTAGGATTGTGCTGAATTTTGTGGTTTTTGTCATTTTTTGGGGTTGCTGGTGGGGCCCTTTGCCCAGGGGTGGTGAGTGTTGCATGGGCCCAGTCTTTCTGTGGGGTGTCCTCTTGAATTTAAACACCATTGAGGCCATGGATGGGCTGGGATTGTGCTGTTTTTTGTGTTTTTTGTCGTTTTTTTGGGGCTGCTGGTGTGGCCTTTTGCCCAGGGGTAGTGGTGCATGGACTGAGTGTGCCTGTGGGGTCTCACTCTCTTTAAGGTAAACATCCTGGATGGCATTGGATTGTGGTGATTTTTGGGTGTTTTTCTGTTTTTTTGGGGTGTACTGTTGATGTGGACTGGCCATGTGGGTGGTGGTGGTGGCCATCTTGAGAGCTGGCTGGTACAGGCAACATGTGCTTGGGGTGCAAGGGGCCATTTTGAAGTGAGGCAGTGTCTGAGGCCTGCACTTATTTAGCCTACTTTTCATCCATTATCCCCAGGGGTAGTGAGTGTTGCATGGGCCTAGTCTTTCTGTGGGGCGTCTTCTTGAAGTTAAACACCATTGAGGGCATGGATGGGCTAGGATTGTGCTGAATTTTGTGGTTTTTGTCGTTTTTTGGGGCTGCTGGTGGGGCCCTTGCCCAGGGGTGGTGAGTGTTGCATGGGCCCAGTCTTTCTGTGGGGTGTCCTCTTGAATTTAAACACCATTGAGGCCATGGATGGGCTGGGATTGTGCTGTTTTTTGTGTTTTTTTGTCGTTTTTTTGGGGCTGCTGGTGTGGCCTTTTGCCCAGGGGTAGTGGTGCATGGACTGAGTGTGCCTGTGGGGTCTCACTCTCTTTAAGGTAAACATCCTGGATGGCATTGGATTGTGGTGATTTTTGGGTGTTTTTCTGTTTTTTTGGGGTGTACTGTTGATGTGGACTGGCCATGTGGGTGGTGGTGGTGGCCATCTTGAGTGCTGGCTGGTACAGGCAACATGTGCTTGGGGTGCAAGGGGCCATTTTGAAGTGAGGCAGTGTCTGAGGCCTGCACTTATTTAGCCTACTTTTCATCCATTATCCCCAGGGGTAGTGAGTGTTGCATGGGCCTAGTCTTTCTGTGGGGCGTCTTCTTGAAGTTAAACACCATTGAGGCCATGGATGGGCTGGGATTGTGCTGTTTTTTTGTGTTTTTTTAAGGTAAACATCCTGGATGGCATTGGATTGTGGTGATTTTTGGGTGTTTTTCTGTTTTTTTGGGGTGTACTGTTGATGTGGACTGGCCATGTGGGTGGTGGTGGTGGCCATCTTGAGTGCTGGTTGGTACAGGCAACATGTGCTTGGGGTGCAAGGGGCCATTTTGAAGAGAGGCAGTGTCTGAGGCCTGTACTTATTTAGCCTACTTTTCAACCATTATCCCCAGGGGTAGTGAGTGTTGCATGGGCCTAGTCTTTCTGTGTGGTGTCTTGAATGTAAACATCATGGATGGCATGGGATTGTGCTTATTTTTCTGTGTTTTTCCATTTTTTGGGGTGTATAACTGAACTGATGTTCCTCTGTCTTCCATTGCTTTTAGGTGCACAAGACTCTAGAGAACCACCAGTGCCAGGAAGAAGTCCTGCAGTGTTGTGTGTGTGCAGCATAACGTCACGCGACGTCACGTCTGGACACAGACAACTCTGCAACTCGTGCAACTGCTGCCTGCTGTTCTGAAGAAGATGGCCCCAAAAAAAGTTACCCGTAGCTCCTCTAGCAAGAAAGTTGCCAGTAAGGAGCAGAAGAAGCAAGTTACCAAGGAGACTGGTGTTGCGGCCGCCCCTTTTGTTGGGAGTAAAAAATAAAGTATGCCTGCAGCAGCAGCAGGATCTGCTGGGGACCAAGCTGGGAGCAGCACCCCCGCTCCATTGGGCTCAGTGCCACCACCACCATGCCAACTTAAGTCCAAGCCCTTCAGTGCTGCAGAGGCACTTAGTATAGTTGTTCAATCACCATCGACCAGTGATGTTGGCTCATCGCAAGAAAGTAGCAGCAATGTCCCTCAATCAACACAGGTTGTTGTAACTCATCTGACGAGTGTTGAACAACCACAGCCGCAACAAAAACCACATGTGCAAGTACAAGCCCTAGTACATGTGGAAGGAGAGGCAGCGCAAGGAGATGCGCAAGCAGAGGTGCATGGAGGGTTACAAGTGCCCACAATAGTTGTTCCTCCCGAAGTAGGGGCACATCAGGAAATCGACAATCAAGGCGAGGTATCATTTGAGGAAGACACTCCTCCTGATGATCATTCATTGTCTTCCACACCCCTAGCAAGGAAGAGATCAAGGGTGGTGTCTACATCTTCTTCAAGCACACCTCCTTCTGATGATACGGATCAAAATTGGGAACCAGCACCACTGCCGTCTGAGAGTGAGGCACATGATCTGACAAAGGTAGTTAAGCGTAAAAGGAAGCTCGTCCAAAGTCTCAGAGTTATGGAGTGTGATGATGAGGCTCAACAAGAAGTGGCGGATACTGCTGCTGATGAAGACTCTGACAACGACGACCCAGTCATCATAAAGGTCACTGCAGCCCCAGCGGGCATGCAGCAAACAGACATTTTGACCCTAGCCCGAAAAGCTGCTGAGCGTGATGATGATGATGTTGTCGACGAGGAGGCAGTGGAAACACCACAATCATTGGAGTTAAGTACACCAACTCGTACCGCTTCCATATTTCTTTCTCACAAGACGGGACCTCCATCCACCTCGACCTTAATTAGTGGCGGTGAAAGTGCACAACGTACAAAAGTTGGGCAATCCAGATCCTCCACTTCATCTGGCATTAGCAGCATGACCACCACCACCAGTATCGCCGCCTCCTCCAGGCCCCACAGACACTTCAAGTCCCCAGTTTGGGACTTCTTTACTGTTTGCCCAAAAAGGGAAAAGTTCGCCATTTGTACCCTTTGTAAGCTTGCAGTTAGTCGTGGTAAGTTTGGTACCAACTATGGTACCGGAGGCCAGAGAGGTCATCTTAGGAGACAGCACACTGTCCAATGGTATGCGCACCTAAAGGCGATCAAGGAAGCCCGAATTGGAAGTCAAGAAAACTTTGATGTTTCATCTGATGATGACGAGGAGGAAGAAGACGTGTCAAACACTTCACTTACACCCAGTACCCCTGTCAGCAGCACACCCCATGTGAGGCACACTAAGAGTGTTGTAGCGAGTGAGACACCAACGCGCAAAAGTTCACCAGCGAGCATAATTGGGTCAACGAAGTCATTATCATCCCGTAAATGCTTGGTCCAGGGCAACATTAGAACCATGTTTTCTTCAGACGCGCCATATGAACGCAACCACCCACTGACGCGTCTGTATAACACTAAGCTGGCTAATATGCTAGCTGTGGACCTTCTCCCTTTTTCTTTTGTAGAAGCGGTAGGTTTTCTAGAATTAGTGGCAACGCTCTGCCCTAAATGGAAGGTTCCTAGCCGATTCTATTTTGCCAGAGTTGCGGTTCCAGCACTACATGAAGATGTGCTGGAGGCGATTGGGGCAGCTTTGCAGAAGAGTGCTGTTCACACAATACATCTGACAACAGACATGTGGACCAGTGGCGCAGGCGCTGATTACATGTGCATCACTGCACACTGGGTCTCTTTTTCAGGTGTTAAAGCAAAGCTAAACGCAGGTGTTGACCCGGACCAAGTTTTTAAAGCTGCTCGTAAACATGCAACACTAGCCATGTTTGGCTTGGAGAAAAGTCACACATCACAAAACATTTTGGACGAGTTTAACAAAAAGGTCTTTCACTGGCTGTCCCCAAAAAAACGCAAGATTGGTTATGTTTCCACGGATAATGGCGCCAATGTAGTTAAGGCCATGGCGCTGGGTGACTATTTCAGAGTGCCGTGTTTGGCGCACTGTATCAACCTGGTAGTTCAAAAATTCTTGAGTGATAAAGACAGTCCAGCGTGCGAGGTAATGGCCACCTGCCGCAAAATGTGCAACCATTTCAGCCATTCTTTTAAGGCCCGGAAGCATCTGAGGAGCCTGCTACTTGAACGTCGAATGCCAGTGAAAGCACTCATCCAGGAGGTGGCAACACGTTGGAACTCAACCTTCTACATGCTTGAGCGTCTGTATGAGCAGTATACGGTACTGGATCACTATTTCTTAAAAGAGGGTACAGCTCAGAAGGACCTGCGGATGGGTGCGGCGCAATGGGACATAGTTAAAAGCCTGACAGACATGCTTCGTCCTTTTGAGTTCTTCACGCGTGCAGTCAGCCAGGAGGACTGTAATTTGGGAAAAGCTATCCCATTGTTGTGCATGCTGGAGCACCAACTGAAGGCGGTGTCTTCTGAGTTAGAAAAAGATGAAAAAAACAAAGACCCTTTTCTTTTGTCGGAGAAATTATTAGAGCGCCTACGTGGTGATGAACGTCTTAAAAAGATCAACTCAGAACAGCATTACATTTGTGCTACTATTCTGGATCCACGCTACAAAAAGGTGCTGGCAGGCCAAGCATTCTTTCCTTTTGCTGATGATGTTAAAAAGTACAAACGTTGGCTAGCCTGGTCAGCCAAGAGGTTTGAAAAAGAACGGCAGGATATTGAAGGAAAAGGCAGTACATCAGCATCAGCATCAGCAGGCCATCCCCAGTCAAAAGAATCCACTTCTGCACCTGTGGCTGTGGCACAAGTGACCTCTCAGCCATTAAAGACACCGGCAACCGGATCATCTGCACCACACATAAGAGTAACAGTGGCTGCTGAAGCGGATTGGCTAACTTTGCTTGGGTATGGTTCTCAAAAAAAGGTCACAGGCACAGCAAAAAGTAAGCAAAGTGGAGGAACCATTGAGGACCTTGAGTCGATGGTGCAGGACTATCTGAATGACTCAACAGAGGTCTTTCTTAATGATGAGCCATTGCAGTATTGGCATGGGAAAAAACAATTGTGGCCACAGCTCTCCAACCTGGCTATAAACTATTTGTCTTGCCCACTCGCAAGTGTGTCTTCTGAACATGTTTTCAGTGCTGCTGGTGGCATTGTAACTCCCAAACGGAGCCGCCTCTCGCCCAAAAATGTGGAGAGGCTAACAATGATCAAGATGAATCAGCACCTCATACCACCAGATTACAAAGTACGAAAAAGCACGCCGCATGAAGACGAGGAGGACGGCAACGTAGATGAGGGGATTTGTTCTCTGTTCGGTGATGCTGACCTCATCCTGCCTGAATTCACAGAGTATGATGATGAAATCTTCTTCTTATTCCCTGACACCGAGCCCTGAAAATGAGACAATGAATCAATAAATTTCTTTTTCGTCCTTATTCACTTTTATTCCTGTGTGTCTGTCTTTCTTTGTTTTGCACAGTTAATTTAATTCAAACTTTAATCACCTAATACCAAAAACAAGCCCATCAGCAGAACTGTCTTCACTTGTTTGCTTATTGATTTGAAGGTGCCGCAGTCTACATTCCTCAGGTTCACAAGTTCAGAAGAACATGCTCCTCTATCCTCCTCCTCCTATTTCCCTCAAAGCAGAGGGCTGGATTACGCCCAATGAAGAAAGACTCAGCACTTGTGGGGGTGTTCTACTTCTTTGCGGGTGAGTTGACGGCTCTGGGCCCATTGCTGTGAAGCTCTAATAACGGATAAAAGTGTTTTGGACTAAATATGAGGCGGAAATTTCTTGCCGTTTTTGCTGACTTGCTTGCCTTTGAGGTGCTCTTTGGCGGGGTTCCGGGTGTTTGTGGGTGAGTTTTGGGGTCTGGGAGCACTGCTGCGACAGTCTAATCTTGATTGCATTTGCTTTTCAGGAAATCCGTGGTGGAAAACAGGAGTTATGATGATGACCTAGCTGCACAGCGCGTTTGGACCGAAGGCCGAGAGATACGGTAAGTATGACATTTTGCTTTTTGGCTGTTTGGGGTGTTGTCGCGTGCTTTTTTGCGGGTGGGTTGGCGGGTCTCTTGGGGCATTCCTGGGAAGGTCTAATACCGGATAGAAGTGGTTTGGACAAAATCCATAAGGAAAAGCCTTTTTTTTGCTATTTCTTCTGACATCTTGCTCAATGTAGCTTTTTCGGGGGCCTGTTTGGGGGGCTTCCTGGTGTTTGTGGGTGGGTTTTGGTGTCTCTGTCGGAGCACTGCTGCGACAGTCTAATCTTGATTGCATTTGCTTTTCAGGAAATCCGTGGTGGACAACAGGAGTTATGATGATGACCTAGCTGCACAGCGCGTTTGGACCAAAGGCCGAGAGATATTGTAAGTATGAGATTTTGCTTTTTGGCTGTTTGGGGGTGTTGTCGCGTGCTTTTTTGCGGGTGGGTTGGCGGGTCTCTTGGGGCATTTCTGGGAAGGTCTAATACCGGATAGAAGTGGTTTGGAGTTTGGACAAAATCCATAAGGAAAAGCCTTTTGGCACTTTTTGTAACTTAGGGTTTGTTAGGGTTAGCCCTAGCAGCAGGATTGCATGTGTTTCGGGGTGTTCTAGATTTTTGCAACTGAGTTCTGGGGTCTTAGAGCACTCTTGGAGCGATGCTGGCTATGGATACTTTTGCTTGCTTGCAAGTGGTTTGAATACAATCCACGGTGGGTAAGGGTGTATTTGGGCCTACTTTTACTTTCAAAGTACGTTTTGTCACCATTTTTCTGCTAGGCCTCGTTTTTTGAGATCTGATTGGGGGTCTTCTACATTTTTGCGAATGGCTTTAGTAAGGGTCTTGGTGGGAGCATTGCTGGGAAGGTCTAATTTTGTTCTAAAACACAGTTTACAGTACACCTAGCTTGAGGGGAAAGATCCGCTAAATTAATTTGGCCATACTTATTTATCCTTAAAAAGGTGACTCAGACAGATTACGCAATTTCTAAAATATTGTACTGTCTATTAGGAAAATCAAAGTGTGACTTTTTGCACCACACAGCGTACATACCTTATATTTATTTATCAGTGGTATTGTAATAGCACTTCCTGTTTTCCGTTCAATAATTACAGGCCGGGTTTCAGTCAACATCCGCCAGGCAGGCAGTGGACAGGGTGTCTTCTGTCAGTGGTCACTGGTCACCAACATTGATGGACGAAGCGTCAGCTGGAATGGAGGAGTGCCGCTAATAAGAGGAATTGTTTGCTGCATGCAACTTACTTACCAAATTCAACAGGACAACTCCAACAACATACAGAATACAGATACAGTATCCATTGTTTTCTTCTATGAGTGTGACTGCATGTGGTTAGCTTTAGTTTGTACCCAAAGATTTCTTTATCTTCAATTATTGTTTGTCCATGCTGTGCTTTTTTTTTCTTCTCTCAACAAAACCTACCCAAAAAGAAACCCCCATTCCCATCCATTTTCCAAACCCTAACCCTCTTCCCCCGGGCTGTGTGGTTTTGCTTGATGTCTGACTAAATGACATCAATAATTCCACACACTTGCTGGGGAGGATAAGGTCATAGCAACAGGCTGTTGAAGGAATACGAGGATATATTCTAGACTTACTCAGCTTCAGTACTATTTCTTGTAGTAGTAGGAGCCAATGTCAAATAAATTCAACGCAAGTACTAGTTATACTTGAAATACTTTACCATTTGTTAGGCTACATTGTGGAACTGTTCTAGTGTACTGTCACCTGCTATATTCTCTATCGTACCGTAACCGTTGTAATGCTACAGTAAGGACAAACCAGGTTTCGTTTTCTTTTTTTCCATAGGCATGCAACTGCCACTGTGTCACACCACTAGTACCACCGCAACGAGGAAATTTCATCCGCCCAGGATTGCCAACCTTAATCCCCATTTCCCGTGGAGCCAGCCCTGGGCCTAGCCCTAATTTCTAACATAAATTACAGGTAAGATAAGCGTTTGGTGGGAGGTAGTATAATGGAGTATTAGGACTAGACGAGAGATTGACGGTGGTACTACTAAAGTCCTAGGACTCTTCAGGAAAACAAACTTACTGTTAAACCCCCACCCACCAGACTGAAAAGCAGTAAAAAACAGGTATGGTCAGATAAAGTTTAAAAAAGTATATTTATGTAGACCTAACAAAATAATCTCCCTCAAGACCCTCCCTAACCCCAACGATTGTCTTTCAAAAGTCCCAAAAAGAACCCAACTCCCAAATCCCACCCCCCAAAAGTCTCTAAAAAAAGGGCAAGGGACACTCCACTACTGGAGGGTGCTGGTGAATTTTGCGGCCAGGGCATCATACTCCTTGCGGAGGGTGGCATGGTCGAAGCAGAGGCCCTCCATCAAGTTCTTATAGTTATGGACCTCCTGCTCCAGGTACGACACTCTGAGTCCTAAGCGGCGCTGGCGTGCCTTGCAACTCCTGTGGGGGGCAGCTGGTCTTTTTGCTGCTTGGCGGTGGCGGTTGGCTTTGTTAGCCCGGCTCCGTACCGCTGGAGCACTGCGCTGGCTGGCAGCCCGTGGGGGCACGGAGGAGGATGCAGCTGTCCCAGTGGAGGATGTTGTGGTTCCACCGGTTGACTGCGTGTCCTCCTCCTCCAGGGCCACCAGCCGCCGATATTCGGCAACAGTGGCATCCAGCCTCCGTTGCCGGGCCATTCGAGCCTGCTCCCTCCGTGATGTCGATTTGGAAGGAGCAACTATATGAAGAAAGAAAGACATAGTCTGTAACCAATGCTCCTTAACATTAATAACACAAAGTGATTGAGCCGAAAGTTGTGTCACAGTACAAGTAGCAAATTGAAAGCACAGTACATAACTATTGAGGACAGTATCTATCTAACCTCCCACTTCTGCATCCTTGCTCTAACATTAGTGGGAGTTTAATGAACAAATTCTACGACCACTATGGACTTCCATTACAGTCGACTATGACAGTACACCAGTCTTATTCTTCTTCTTCTCTCTTGTTTAGGGAAATTGGTACGTTATCTTATGCAAGCCGGCAGAATGCCAGCGCAGTGAACTTGCACCCAAGAAAAACAGACGCACACCATGATGAGTGAGACAGACTTGCGTTACTGTACCGGTCCAGTACATGCAGGTGGTGAAGCTATTACTTTTCTATTACGGGTGGCACTGAGAATACTCTGTTACAAGGGCTACTGCTTAATTAATTTACCTTTCACCCTACAGTGCAAATGAGTACTAGAAAAGGAAAATTAAGAAGCTAAATAATTTGATTATCTATCACTTCACATGGGATGTATTTGATGGCATATGGGATGACTTTAGGTGCTTTGCTTATTATTGAGTGAACAGTGATACACCCACACATGAATGACGTACTACTACTAAACTAAAGTTATTAAGAGAGGTACGGAGCGTCCACCGTAATAACCGGATATATGCTGTGCTTGCAGTTGCAATACAAACTACTGCTACTATTCATGGTAGTATTGGACAAATTTACAATTTCTTTTCCTTGCCTTCCCTAAACTGGAACGGACGTGCGGGTGCGGTGTTACATGCTCTTCAAGGTAACACTTAGTTCGTCCAGTGACCATCTACTCTCTCTAGATACACATGTGCAATCTAAGAGTCAGATAATACCATGCTCCAGGCATCCATCCATTCAAAGTATATGCACACATACAGTTTCTGTTTCACCCACCCAGGCTGTTGTCCTTCCACCTATCCTTGCTTCATCATTGACCCAGCCATGCACCATACCATATTCTTTCCTTCCCAGCCACCTCGGGGGCCAAGCAAACACATATCATTCTTCTTTGCCAGCCATCATAAAATGTCTCGTCCTTCCACACTTACTTACACCCTTCTTTCGCTTTTCGTTCATCCCATCCATCAAGTTCATCTAAGATCTTATTGGGATTCTTCTCACCAAAAACTTCAGAGCTAAGTCGAAGTACATTTAGAGGAGGCTACTACCTGGTTGCTTTATAATACACCCGTGCAGAAAGCACACTATGCAGTCTTCAATCTCAATAAGTAAGGAATATATAGCTTACCTCTTCCCGCCACCACCGTGCGAACCCTCACAGGAACGTCCGGCACTTGCACCGCCTCCTCCCCAGAGTCCTCGCCCAACACCACCACCTCCGCGCTGGCCCCGCCACCAGATGTTCCACCTACAAAGTACATTTAAGAATGTTAGAATACACCACTCACTACTATATAATATTTGGTCTAGGAGGAATAAACAAATGTTAAAAAAACGAAATACAATGTAATAATTTGTAACTGTCTACTCTAAAGTAAAAATGTCCCTTTTTCCACAAGAAATGTGTCTAATTAATCGTTAGCACTAAGCACTTTTCCATTTTCAGTTAAACGTTTACTTTTATGACAAATTTGATTTTAATAAATGTGTTTACTTTTAATAAAGCTTTTAAACTTAAATAGACTCTGTGGTTTTTGGTCCTCCAGACTAGAGTGAATGAGCTAAAGGTTTTGGAATTTTGGCAAGCATGAGAGCCTCTGGCACTTATTGACTCTGACTCCGTACTCTTGTCCTGCGTTGGATAATCTAATGATCTTTGGGGATCAATCATCGGTGACTTTGGGAGCTAAATGACTCTGCCACACTATCTAGTCAGTAAGGAGATTGGGGGTTCTTCAAAGTCTGATATCACTGAGGTATGTGGAAAGAAAGTCTACCTGCGCCTATTATAATTGATAAACAATGCACTATTTAGTGTTCATAGTTCGGTTTGTGCAGATTTGTCCCTGCAACAGTAGTAGAATGGATTGTCCTCCTATCCAAACCAAAAGTAAAGTAGTATCTTATTCTTTCTTGGTGGTCATTCACCTTTTTATTGTTGGCAATTGTCAAAGCATAAACATTTAGAAGACTTGAAAAGACATTATGGACAATCCCAGAGGACTACACTCAGTGCATAGAGCTATTGCTGACTAGAATGGGAGTCCAATGGAATTGCCAAATGTGCAATCTTAGTTTCTACACAGACAGACTAATAAGAATAATCTAGTAATACCACAGGGAGTCATAGTCGAGGCAGGATAAGAATTTAGATCCAGTCTACAAGAAGATCAAAGACGATTTAGAAAAAATCGAATGAGGAACGCTAGGAAAAAATAGGTACTCTATATTAAAATTAAAACTTACTGGGGCCAGCAAAGGAGCCCTCGCCTGCCCGATCCTGGCCTGCATCCTCCTGAACAGCACCCTCCTCCTCCTCCTCCTGTGTCCTCTTGCCCTTGGGGGGAGCTGAAGTACAACATGAAAGAAAGAAAGACCAGAAAACATGGATGAGATTTGTCAACCAAATCAAACATTTCAAAAGAACAATAACAAAATATTTTGGAGAAATAGCAAATAGATAGACAACTATTCCACGGGATATATTGACCTATCTCATGTGGTATACTACGTTATTCGTTTTGCCTGATTTGCGGACCGTTGACTTTAAAAGTTCCTATGTAACTCACTAAACAGACTACTAAAAAGGTTTGCCTAGGCCTGGCAGGCAGCAGTCCGCAGCACGCGAAGTGACAGACAAAGTCCATCCTGCTTGCAGATCAGTGAATACTCAAACTATCAATCCACCGACCACCACCACTATTTCTTCTTATAGCCATGTGTCTAAAAGGAAGTACTGGACTTCAGTCTGTTGGGGCTGATTTAGAAGTCCCTTGCGGCTCACATTCCTCCATTCCTCCGGCGCAAGGGAGGGCGTTCCTGCGCAGGAACGAATCCTAAAAGTGGCTGAGGGAAATCTACAAGATGTCAATCAGTCACTTTTAGGACAATGATGCGTGATTGAAACCCTGCGCCTGCTTGAAGCCGACGTACGGCTTGATGCAGCATTGGGGAGATAGGGCACCCCAGAGCATTGCTGGAGCTGCGCCATCGTTGGCACGCAACTCCAGCAATGCGCCGCCTTTACGGCACAGATGCGTAAGGCTTCTGTGACGTTTTGGGCCCATGGGTGGTGGTGGTGGCATGGCGCACAATTACTGCCGCATCCCTGCTACTTTGCAGGGATGCGCCGGTAATTGAAAATATGACCCTTAGTGTCTAGCATTACGTAGTTCTTTACACTACACTCATACATAATTTCTCAGGCCAATGAAATGAACACAAAATACAAAACAAATAAGCATAGTAGCAAGCAAGGCTACTGAGAAGGAGAGCAGTGCACCTGAAATGCATAGAAGATTTTGAAATATAATTTACCTACAATGTAATCGGCAGCATTATTGCTCTTGGTAAAGAACAAAGATTTGCAAATAACAGAGCCGGATAAAACAGAGTAGTGATGAAATAGCTAGAAATAGCTACTACTACTCACCAAGCCGGGGACCTCTACGCCGAGCGCGTCCAGCAAGTCCCGTTCCCGGTCCATGACATCCGTCCAGCGGTGGGTGGCCTGGTTATAGGTGCGCCGGACCCCAGAGAGCTTAAACATGGCCCGGCACACCTTCTCCCACCGCTTCCGGCGCTCCCGGATGCCATAGCCGGTTGCGATCTTGCCGCCTCCCAGGATGGTCTTGGGGAGGCGGCCCTGGACGTAGAAGATTAGTGCGCCCACCTCCTCCGCGTTAAAGATCTCCCGTGGCATCACTTGCTCCCCCCTCAAACGCCCGCACGGGAGCCGGGCACAGGGTGCAGGACCCTTCCCCTTCTCAGGGTGCTTCCCGGCTCCCTTTACCATGGTCTGTGCAGAAATGAAGTTAAATGATAAAGAAGAAATAGAATAGGGAAGAAGAAAAGAAAAGAGTTTAAAAAAGTAGTTTAAAATTAACTAAAAGTAACAGAAAACACAAAAATATAGAGCTAGAAAAATAGAGGGATAGATAATAAGTAAAATAGATCAAATAAACTTCAAACAAGCAAAGGATGGCAGAGATTCAGAGAGGATACAGAAAGCATGCCCAGAACCATAGCAATGAATGAGAAACAAGATGGCCGCGCCCATTCACGACCACGTGGGTAAGTTCGCACGAGATTTTCCTCGCGATCACGCGCGAAATTGTACTAGCGAGCAGCACACTTTGCGAGATTACACATAGCGGCCGGAAACGGAATTATGTCACGCAAACAAGATGGCCGCGCCCGTGTACGACCGCTAGGGTAACTTCGCAAACGTATAGCTACAAGCGCCTTGCGAACACGCAAAAAATCACGCGAACATACACGCCGCAAAAAAAAAATTGTGTATTCGCACGCATTCGCGGCTTCCGAAATCAATCTCGCACGGATTCGCGCCCCGCAAATCGCGCGAAATTGCAGAAAAACGATTTTTGCTAAACTGAAAGCAATCAGCAGGTGCAAAAGTTCAAACTTAACATTAGTAACCATTCACTCTAGTGCTTCCTGAGGGGCCCCTCCAGAGTTCAGTTGCCTATTTGCAACTATTCCATGACCCTGCTATGACCCAAACAGCAGGCTCATAGAATAGCTACAAGTAGACCATAAAGGTCCTGTGAAAAAAAATTGCACTGCAACAGAAAGCAAATTACAGATAAGGAAGGAAGCAGGTGCCAGCCAGACTGGATGTTTCAAAATTACTGACACATTAATCACCCCCTAATTAATTCATGGCAGTTGAAGAAGGGCAGGTGTGCTTGCTTTCACTGCAACAGAAAGCAAATTTCAGATAAGGAAGGAAGCAGGTGCCAGCCAGACTGGAAGTTTAAAAATAAGTGACACATTAATCAACCCCAAATTAATTCATGGCAGTTGAAGCAGGGCAGGTGTGCTTGCTTTTTTTCTCCCCCATAATCTACAGTGATAAACAAACCTAATGGGTGGCAGTGGGGATGTACCAGAGGGTGGCATGGGTGTACCAGAGGGTGGCAGTGGTGAAACAGAGGGTGCTGTGAACCTGTGATGATAAACCAGATGTAGAAACAACATAGTCGCGGCCGTTGCGAGCCGAAAAGTAAGTTCGCAATTGCAAAATGGACCACAAATCCTCGCGAACGCTCGCCAACACAAAAAACTTAAAAATCCGCTAATCCGCGAGAGTTCGCGGATTTTGCGTATTGCGAATCCGTAAATATGCAAATTCGCGTACGCGAGATCCGCTAGATCCGCCCATGCTTAAAATTTTCCGCTGTGCCCTCGGCAGTATCCCGTTTTTAGGGAGTTAGGCAGAGTTTCTAACTGTACGCCTCGCCTCGTCTCACACACCCCACACCAGGTTTACAGAGTTCGCGGAGTTCAGTGGCCCCCCCCGCAGGTAGCCTTCCCCGGTCTCAACCCACGATCATCGCTGCCGCTGCAGCGATCAGCAGTTCTTCCCGGGTCGAGTCAGCAAGCCCAGCGCGGGTATACAGACCCCGCCTTCAGACCGTTACCTCTGCCGCCGCCGATTTGCAAACAGGAGCTATGTCCAAGATTCTTCCCGGGTCTGAGAAGCCGAGCTGAGTCAGCAAGCCCAGCGCGGGTATACAGACCCCGCCTTCAGCCCGTTACCTCTGCCGCCGCCGGTTGCAGACAAGAGCTATATCCAGGATTTCAGCAGATTCCTCGGGTATGTCGGGTATATCGGCTGTGTATCAGCTGTATCTTGAATAAAAAAATAGCCCCCTTCTCTCTCCATCGATCAGGGCTTCGCTAGGTTCCCCCATGCAACCACAGTCAGTGAGGTGGTGGGAGCGGCATTACGAGCTACCCCGTGCGGCGTCTTCAATCCGCCATCTTGGTTTTCCACCCCGTATCCCCTCTTGGATATATCTGGCTCTCTCTCTTTCTCTCTACACTATACATACACACACGTCTTCTACCTAGTCCTATCGGGGAACTTTATACTTCTCTTTGCTACTAGTGATTCGGACACGTACACTGGACCCCGTTAAATATTGTCCACCCCAGGTTCCACTCTTTGTTGTTACATTCAGCTAACGCAACAGAGTTGCGATGCAGAGAGAGATAAAAAAGGGCGTGGCCTCTGTTGCATTTACTGGAGTATTTGGTGGGCTAGTTGGCCCTGAGGGACCCTCGGGATTCAAGGTGACTTAATCCCCCAACTTAAAACGCGCCATGGGGCGCGTATGCACACTTGTCACATCAGGCCCCGACCCCTCCCTTCACCACTGTGCAAACGGGCCCTCTGGCATGTTGTAAGTTGGGGGATTAAGTCCCCTTGAATCCTGAGGGTCCTTTGGGTCCAACTAGATCACCAATTACCTCTTGTAAGCTCAACAGAGCTGTGTTGCAGACAGGTGTAAAAAGGGGCATGGTGTTGGACAACCTCTCTGCAAAGTAGCTCTGTGCGGCTTCCTGGAGGTACCTGGTGGGCTAGTTGGCCCTCAGGGACCCTCAGGATTCAAATGGACTTAATCCCTCAACTTACAATGTGCTAGAGGGCATGTTTGCACAGTGGTGCAGGGAGAGGGTGGGCCTAATATAAGAAGTTAGCAATCCTGCTGTGTGGGACTTATTGGTCCTAATAAAAGGGATAGCTGGCCCCCAAGATTGACGTTAGGGGCTGACTACTCCTTCTGTTACCTCCAGTAAATCCCACACAGTGGTATTGCGAAGAGGTGTTTCCGAGGCCACGCTCACCTTTCTCCACCACTCTGAAAACGTGACTGGTATGTAATATTTAGAAATTAGCATTTAAAAAACCTTTGAAATTCACTGAAAAAACCATAGGTTTCAGGAACGTTACAGTTGGAATTTAGCATTAAAAAAGCCTTAGAAATTAACTGAAAAACCATAGGTTTCAAGGACGTTATAGTTAGTTGAACATTTCACTCGAACAAAAGCAGAGAAATTCCATAGTTAGTTCAGCAAACTATAACTTGCGCCCCCGCAATGCACTGCTGATGACATCACATATTACACCATTCATGACATGGTCAGTGACATCACTGATGGCATCTCAAATTACATCACTGATGACATCATCCAAGGGAAAATCTAAAGCACTTCCGCACACTCTAATATAACCTTTGATACACCCACTGTAAAATACAGACGACATTTTTGAAACCATCAACACACCAATACCAGTTACTATGTACGCACTCACTGATTCCTAGGTCTACATACACATCCACTCATTCACCCATAAACC
This sequence comes from Lissotriton helveticus, assembly GCF_964261635.1. Taxonomy (NCBI): domain Eukaryota; kingdom Metazoa; phylum Chordata; class Amphibia; order Caudata; family Salamandridae; genus Lissotriton; species Lissotriton helveticus. The sequence goes on from NC_136067.1 coordinate 1,538,241,089, forward strand.
CCTCATACATACAGCCACTCCTCAATACAACACTATCATATGCAATTCTTTCAAAAGGCGAGCCTTCTAATACTGAACACTCAAAAAATGGTGACCAACGGCATAAAATCGAAGGCCAGAAGTGCAACGAATGGCTCAGAATATAGCTAAAGTAACACTGCTTTTTAAAAAAAAATATGGACTCTACAGAATGTCAATGTTCTTTTACTCAATGTTAGTTTGATCATATATATATATATTTTTTAATGTAACAACATTGTAAAGGTTTTAACTAACCATATGCAATAAACTTTACTTACTTACTCATTCACCCATACAATCACTCATGCATGCAGTCACTCATCAATACAACACTATCATATGCATTTGAGCCCATACACCCTGTGGATCAACCTCTCACACATCTATATTGCAGAGTCACATACCTCCCACCCACCCACACACACACACACTCAGTCTCCCATACAAATACTCAGGTAACCAATCAATAACCCATATAGACACTCATGTAGCTACTGACAGCCCATGCAGCAGCTTACACAACAGACATACTAATACAGACATTCACACAGTTTAGTCACTAACCCGTGCATTCAGTAAGCCACATGTAACCACTCACTTATACAGGCAGTCACGCACCTACTAAATCCTCCATCCAGACACTTATACACCCATTCATTCTTCAATATACCTTGGCATATATATAATACATATTTAAACTTTACAGAAACACACAGTCACTGGATGATGTCGTCAGTGATGTCGTCAGTGATGTCATCAGTGATGTCATTTGAGATGTCATCGGTGATATCACTGACCATGTCATGAATGATGTAATATGTGATGTCGTCATCAGCAGTGCATTGCGGGGGCACGAGTTATAGTTAGCTGAACTAACTATAACAGCGTAATTTCTCTGGTTTTGCACAAGTGAAATATCCAACTAACTATAATGTCTCTGAAACCTATGTTTTTTTCATAAAAAATAAAAAATATGTATATATGTAACATGATATAATGGTAACTCATTCAAATGAATCCAGATGTAGTGAGCAAGGCGGACCTGTCCGTTGACATATATGTGAATATCTCGCGCTGCAGGCAATGCAAGGAAGGGTAGCACTCTATATATATATATATATATATATATATATATATATATATATATATATATATATATATATATATATATATGCATATTACCTACTGGCGGTCGCCAGTAGGTAGTTATAGTTAGGACCTAATTTCCATAGGAAATCCGCAACATTCTATTGGGAATAACGTTGGCGTCGGTGGATGAATCTTTGTGAATTTCTCAAAGAAGATGGCCCGTTACGCTCCGCTCCTTCTCTGAAAGTGTCAGGGGGATTCGTGAAGCGGGGGCCGAGAAAAAAGGGGGTCCCAAAACGGGTTTTCCCCATGTTAATTTCCATAAGACGAATAGACACGGCTACAGCCCGAACCGCTGAACGGAATTACACCAAACTTGGCAAAACGGTAGGGACTGGTACGCAGTAGGGCCTTTTCTATATTTGGTGAAAATCGTTCCAGTGATTTTTATGAAAATTGACTTAAAAAAAATGTATATATCTATATGCGCGCTCCGAGCGCTTTGGGTACGCGTACCGGTAAGCGCACCCGGCGCACCACGGAAGTGCGCGAGTGGAAAGCTGATTGGCTCTCAGGTGTCTGTCAACATTCGAAACAGTCCGGAGAGTCCGCCATTTTGTGTCTCGGTAGAACCGAGACACAAGAGGTAAAAAATAAAAGGGGAAAACTTTGAAAGGGGGCAGGGTAGAGACCCCCTGACCCCCTAGGTTTTCTCAGGGGGGCCTAGGAGGAACCCGAAGGGCAAAAAAACTATTATTTTATTTTGTAAATTTCGCGGAGTAAGCTCAGGGGCGTTTACAGGTACGCGTACCCATGAGCGCACCACGGGGAAAAACAGTGAGAAAAATTAGAGTATAAAAAGAATTTAGGGTGCTTAGAGGTAGGGTAGCTCTGAAAAGAGCTGTTGTGTTATGTGGGTGATTTAAGTACCTACAAGTAGGTACCGATGCAGAGTCTAAATCTCAAGATGAAGACTCTATTCCCCTCATCTGTAAAATGTACACCATCTCTCCTATAGATGCCTTGCATGTTGTATGGCAAGTTGTTGTGGTATATAGAAGCCATACCATAGTCTCTGAGGAAAGCAGAAACAGATTTATTCACATGTTTCTCAATCTGTGGAAAAAATTGGTTGGACCAGTTCCATTTTTGCCTTTGGCATATATTAGAATATACCAAGGCAGTTTTTGGAAAAAGTGACATCAATTGCCCAAAGGTGTCCTTTAAAAGCATTTCCAGACCTACCCCAGTCAAAGTGCCCAGGTCATTGCCACCACGGTGCACAATTATGAGGTCAGGGTGTGGTAGATGCATAAAGGATTTTACCAATGGTATCAATTGGTGACATCTCAATCCTCTCTGGCCAATCCACATAATATCCACATTTGGTAAACCAAGGTTGGGAATACCTCTGTTTGCTGCATACTTTTCACTCCAGTGAACAAAGCTATGACCCACAATCCAGACTTTAGGCATCTTGAAGGTAGATGTGCTTGTATTCAGATAAGTTGTGGAAATGAAATGGCAGTTTGAAAGTAGGAGTTATGGAAAAAAAGTGGTTGAGATTCAGTGCACTTGAAAAAGAAGAAATGATTGGGGTTTCTTAAAATTCTCCACTGAAAATTAGGGTGCAAGCTTCTGTTTTTTAAAAGAAGTAATTCTAATGATTGAGAAAAAGTCATTGAAAGAAACATTGCACAGGATAAACTGCTATATTGAGAAGTCAAACTCCCTTGCTGGGTTCATTTGCAACATAGTATCATTAACTTTTCACCTGTGTGCTCAGTTAGGTGATGTGTGGAGTGTTACCATGGTAACAGGCAGAAAGAGCAGTAAGGGGATGGGTGAATATTATGTGAGTTTCAAAGAGTTGAAATGTAGAACCAATTAAAATGTTAGTTTGGTTTTGAATTTGTGTGGGAAGAAATTTCATTGGTTATGTACATGAAAATGGGTCTGAAATCAGAGGGAATCTGTGCCAATATTCCGAGGCTGCAGTGAAAGAAGCATTATTCAGAGATTTTGCATAGGAAAATCTGGTTTGTGACTGCCACTGTTCTAAATCTGCAAAAGCATTTTTAAAGGTGAGTAATGATCCATTTAATATAGATAGAGTGCTGTATACACTATGGGGAAGATTAACAAGCATATTGGGCTTCTTTATTCTTGCATTGTGTCTCATGTTTTTTTGTAAGGCTAGAAAAAAATTAATGGTGCATATTGGAAATGTATTTTGGAAATGAGTCAGGTTTCTGCACTGTAATATAGAGCTTATTTATATGGGCTGTGCTCTATCTTTTAAATGATTTATTGTGGTACATGTTTTTGTTTCTAGCATTTTTAACTAGGATCACACTGAGTGTCTGTGTAAATTAAAGAATTATATTTGCACATTTTTTTATAATGTCTCCTCACAGTTTGCATCTGTTTGGTTATAGGGTACTGTTTCTTTATGCATTGTGTCTCATGTTTGTATGTAATGCTGGCAAAAAACGAATGGTGCATATTGGAAATGTATTTTGGAAATGAGTCAGTTTTCTGCATTGTAATGTAGTGGTCATTTATATGGGCTGTGCTCTGTGTCTTAAACGATTTACTATGCTAAATGTTTTTTCATAAAATGTATGGCTTTAACATTTTTGACTAGGATCACATGTCTGTCAGGCCTCTTAGTTCCCAAATAGGCTCTAAGCTGTGCAATAAAGATCCAGGGTGTGCTGTTGAAATGAAAAAGGAATGTTATGTCTTGCTTATATATATATGGTCTGTTTTTGCCAGTAGAGACAGTGAGATAGTATGAGCACAGACACTCATAGTGCAAGCAGAGACAGACATGATAGATTACATGTAACATCCTGGTCATGTGCCTAAGATCACCCTGTGAGTCAAGCTTGATTTTAAATGTATTTTGGTGAATAATTTGCTTAATTGATGTGTTTAAAAATATGGGAATACATGTATTCTTGAAGTCAGTTAGGTTTTAGGATATGTACTAGTAGACAATCTTAGGCAGCATGTCTGTCAGGCCTCTTAGTTCACAAATAGGCTCTAAGCTGTGTAATAAAGATCCAGGGTGTGCTGTTGAAATGAAAAAGGAATGTAATGTCTTGCTTATATATATATGGTATGTTTCTTGCCAGTAGAGACAGTGAGATAGTATGAGCACAGACACACATAGTGGAGGCAGAGACAGACATGGTAGATTACATGTAACATCCTGGTCATGTGTCTAAGATCACACTGTGAGTCAAGCTTGATTTTAAATGGATCTGGCTGAATAATTTGCTTAGTTGATGTGTTTAAAAATATGGGAATACATGTATTCTTGAAGTCAGTTAGGCTTTAGGATATGTACTAGTAGAGAATCTTAGGCAGCATGTGTGTCAGGCCTCTTAGTTCCCAAATAGGCTCTAAGCTGTGCAATAAAGATCCAGGGTGTTCTTCTGAAATGAATAAGGAATGTTATGTCTTGCTTATATATATAATGGGCTGTTTTTTTTTTTTTGCCAGTAGGGACAGTGAGATAGTATGAGCACAGACAGACATAGTGGAGGCAGAGACAGACATGGTAGATTACATGTAACATCCTGGTCATGTGTCTAAGATCACACTGTGAGTCAAGCTTGATTTTAAATGTATCTGGGTGAATAATTTGCTTAGTTGATGTGTTTAAAAATATGGGAATACATGTATTCTTGAAGTCAGTTAGGCTTTAGGATATGTACTAGTAGAGAATCTTAGGCAGCATGTCTGTCAGGCCTCTTAGTTCTCAAATAGGCTCTAAGCTGTGCAATACAGATCCAGGGTGTGCTGTTGAAATGAAAAGGGAATGTTATGTCTTGCTTGTATATATATATATATATATGGTCTGTTTTTTGCCAGTAAAGACAGTGAGATAGTATGAGCACAGGCACACATAGTGCAAGCAGACACAGACATGGTAGATTACATGTAAAATCCTGGTGAAAAACTTTAAAAGTGCTCATTTTACTAAAACCATTTATCACAGTCATTTCTTTAAGTCAGAGAACTCATCCCATGTGTTGAATATTAGACAGATTTTTTGGCATGAGCTGGAAGCCATTTTGTATTGCTGGCAGCCATTTTCTTTTCCATGTGCTCTCTCCTACCTTTCTGTTAACTGTCTTTGTAGCCTGTCTAGAGACAAACTATGTTCAACATACTCCACTTCTCACATGCCCAGAAGGGCCTAACTAACAGAATGCACCTACTTCTCTAGTATAAGTGTCAGACTATGTTGACCAGGATCACAGAGAGTGTCTGGGTGAAAGAAAGAATTAAATTTGCACGTTTTTCTTTAATCTGTAAAGATGGTGCAGAGAGACGGTGAGATGGTATGAGCACAGACAAAACACTGTCTGCATCATGTCTCTCACCACCTGCGTCATCTCTCTCTTTGCGTGTGTCATCTCACTCACCGCCTGCATCATCTCTCTCTTTGTGTGTGTCATTTCACTCTCTGCCTGCATCATCTCTCTCTTTGCATGTGTCATCTCACTCTCTGCCTGCACCATCTCTCTCTTTGCGTGTGTCATCTCTCTCTTTGCGTGTGAGATAGCGCAGGCAGAGAGTTAGATGACAGTGTTGAGATGACGCAGGTAGAGACTGAAATGATATGGTAGATGCCTTTGTATATTCTCTCTGCCTGCACCATCTCTCTCTTTGCTTGTGTCATCTCTCTCTTTGCATGTGACATCTCACTCTGTGCCTGCACCATGTCTCTCTTTGCGTGTGTCATCTCACTCTCTGCTTGCACTATCTCACACGCAAAGAGAGAGATGACACACGCAAAGAGAGAGATGGTGCAGGCAGAGAGTGACATGACACACGCAAAGAGAGAGATGATGCAGGCAGAGAGTGAGATGACACACACAAAGAGAGAGATGATGCAGGCGGTAAGAGACATGATGCAGGCAGAGGGTGAGATAGCGCAGGCAGAGAGAGATGACACATGCAAAGAGAGAGATGGTGCAGGCAGAGAGTGAGATGACACACGCAAAGAGAGAGATGACGCAGGTAGAGAGTGAGATGACACACACAAAGAGAGAGATGATGCAGGCACAGAGTAAGATGACACACACAAAGAGAGAGATGTTCCCTGTGGCATCTCTCTCTTTGTTAGATGACACACACAAAGAGAGAGATGGCGCAGGCAAAGAGTGAGATGACACACGCAAAGAGAGAGATGATGCTGGCAGAGAGTGAGATAACACTCACAAAGAGAGAGATGATGCAGGCGGTGAGAGACATGATGCAGGCAGAGGGTGAGATACCGCAGGCAGAGAGAGATGACACACGCAAAGAGAGAGATGATGCAGGCAGAGAGTGAGATAACACATGCAAAGAGAGAGATGTTCCCTGTGGCATCTCTCTCTCTGTGAGATGACACACACAAAGAGAGAGATGGCGCAGGCAGAGAGTAAGATGACACACGCAAAGAGAGAGATGATGCAGGCAGAGAGTGAGATGACACACACAAAGAGAGAGATGATGCAGGCGGTGAGAGAGATGATGCAGGCAGAGGGTGAGATAGCGCAGGCAGAGAGATGACACATGCAAAGAGAGAGATGGTGCAGGCAGAGAGTGAGATGACACACGCAAAGAGAGAGATGGTGCAGGCAGAGAGTGAGATGACACACGCAAAGAGAGAGATGGTGCAGGCAGAGAGTGAGATGACACATGCAAAGAGAGAGATAACGTAGGTGGAGGGAGACATAATGCAGGCAGAGGGGAGATGGTGCAGGCAGAGAGTAAGATGACACACGCAAAGATAGACATGGTGCAGGCAGAGAGTGAGATGTCACACACAAAGAGAGAGATGACATACGCAAAGAGAGAGATGGCGCAGGCAGAGAGTGAGATGACACATGCAAAGAGAGAGATGACACGTGCAAAGAGAGAGATGGTGCAGGCAGAGAGTGAGATGACATACGCAAAGCGAGCGATGACACACGCAAAGAGAGAGATGGCGCAGGCAGAGGGTGAGATGATACACGCAAAGAGAGAGATAGTGCAGTCAGAGAGTGACATTAATGTTGAACCTGTTCTGCACTGCCATAAAGTGAGAAACAGCACTCACTGCATGATTTCCTACTCTGGTGAGACACAGTTGCTGTGCTATAAAATTACTTATGTTGTAAACTAGTGTTTATATTGTTTAGTTATTGTAATTGCTATGTAGTATGTTAGTAGTGGTCTATAATGTTATTTTTTCTTTACAACAGATTGTAATTATCAAGAAAAAGAAGAAGCAAAATGCCTACAAAATCTCGTCAAAAAAGAAAATATAAGAAAACTTACTTTTCCAAGAAAACGCAATTACAAGATGTATGTAAAAAACAAAATACGTAGAAAAAGAAGAATGTTCCTGGTAAGGGAACTAAGCATTTCAGACGGAAATTAACTCAATGTAAAAAAAAGTCAAGATAATGCACACAAGAAAAAAAATGTTTCTGCAACTACAAAGAAAAAGCAAAATCCCAGCAAAAATGTAGAAAAAGTTTATGAAGATGATATTGTCTATATTAATAGACGTAAAAATCAGTTCATTGACATTCGTAGGCGAATGTTTTATAACAGAATTGTTTTGAATTTATTAAAAAATGTAAAGAATTTCAAAAGGAAAACAGATTTATATAAGAAAAAGAAAAGTATAGAGAGGATAGTTGATCAGGCTTTTGAAATGAAATTTTTTTATTTATTTTGGTAATCAATAGAATTCGTACACTAGACAAGGTAATCAATGTTTTGAAATCAAAAAGTAAGTGGAAAAGAGTAATTAATCGGGCTAATTTTTGTGATGTTTTTTATGGAGAATGGAAACATAGTTCAAGTTGTGAGCCATTTTTTAATGAAGAGAGTTATTTTCAGGATAATGATTTGGTGCATGCAGTTGACACCAGTGGTCGAGTATATGAGGTGAAGGACGGTTGTCCGATTGAAAAAGAAAAAATTGTGCCTAGAAATGCAGAAGAGGTGTTAGCTGATGAAGTTTTAGGGAGACATCCTAAGGCTCCAGTGTACACTTGGAATTGTAGTAGTATTTGTAGTGTGCGACAGGATTCAATTGATTTGTTTCGCAATTTCCTACGTACATATACTAAGAAAATTCTAAAACAAAAAATTAAAATGTTGCAAGAGTTAGATTCTTGCAGAGTAAGAGAAAAAACAGGTTTGCATGGGCATTCACTGGCTTGTCTTTCTAGAAAAGTATGTCAGAGTGTTTTTCATCATTTTAGGATGTTAGCAGTACATCATACTGAAGTGAGGAAATTAGTGAGAAGGTTGTATTATGCAAAAAGTCCAGCACTAATGTTAAAAGAGTTGAACAGTGCTCTTTTGCATGGATCTCTATTAGATGTGAACAACATTTGTGAAGAAATTGAGTTACGTTACTTTGGTGAAAAAGAGGGCCGTGCAGAAACTGATACAGTACTAGAAGGTAATGTGGAAGAGAATGTACAGAATTTAAGTACAGAAAATTTTGACCATGAAATTACAAAGTTTAAGGTAATTTCAAGTGAAAGGCCAAATTTTTCTTGTGTGTGTTGTCGACGAACTCATTATAAGAATCAGACTAGGTTAGTTGATTTATATGTAAAAAGTGAAAAGGAAAATAATGATGTGTGGAAGGATTTAGCAACTTATTTGTTGGTAGAGAATTATTTTGATTTGGGTTCTGATCTGCGTATTTGTAAATATTGTTATAATAAATTAAATGAAAACAAAATGCCTGCTAGAGCTCTACATAATAATCTTGAGTTGGTAAACATTCCTTCTGAATTGATGGATTTAAATACTTATGAGTCTATACTGATTCAATGTGTGCATCCATTTCAGACTATTGTTCGCATGGAGCCGAAGACAGGAAAATTGCCTCCTTCAGATTTACAGAGAGGATTAAAGGGAAGAGTTGTTTATTTGCCTCTAGATTTAAAGAAAAATATTGATACAATTGGTGTTGAAAAAGTGAAAGAGGGACCTCTGGTTATTCTAGTTAATGGCATTCCTACAAAGAGTAAGAAAATCTGGCAAGAATTAGTGGATGTTAGGAAAGTCAAAAAGGCAACGTTGTATTTGGTAAAAAACAATCAGTACTACGTAAATGAATATGTAGGGGAAGAGGAAACAACTGTAGAAGAGGACAGTGATTTCTCAGCTGGGCAAATTGAAAAAGTAGATGTGTCTAGAAGTGAAGAAATTTATGAACATTATAGTGTTCATCCTCTGCATTCCAAAGAAGTAATGGGGAATGCTATTGACTTGTTCCAAATGAAAGAAGCAAAAGGAAGTCCCATTAGTGTATGGGAAGAAAGCTTGGAAGCTCGTTGTTTTCCTCAGTTATTTCCAACAGGTCAAGGTGGTCGATATGATGACCGATCAGTTCAAATTCCTGCATCTGAATACCGGACTTTAAGATTATAAGCAGAAGATCCAAGGTTTCGCCAATGTATTCCATATTTGTTTCATCTTCTGTTTGAGAGTGACTTGTCTGAACTTTCTTATGCAGTGAACCATATACTGAAAAGTGGAGTACATCTGCAAAATGTTTCGGCAAGGGACTTTATGGATAAAGTCCAACAGCAAGACACTATTTTGGAGTCTCAGCTAATTAATCTCATGGCATGACAGTGTGGTACCAACGAGTATTGGTACCATGGTCATGGGGAGCTGAAATGTATGCTAAGAAACTTAGGAACTCCTACATGGTTCCTTACTCTTAGCTGTGCTGAGTATGCTTGGGAAGACTTACTTCAATTTCTTCGAGAGGCAAATGCAAACATAGAAAATATAGAATACAAGACACCTGGAGAACTGTGCTCTTTGGATCCAGTTAATGTATGCAGGTATTTTAATCATAGATTTGAAGCTATGATGTCTTTTATCACAAACAAAAAATATCCTCCTCTTGGAGAGGTTCTGGATTTCTTTTGGAGAAAGGAGTATCAAGCAAGAGGTGCTCCTCACATACATATGCTGCTATGGATCAAAGATGCCCCCAAATTCGGAACGGATTCAGATAAGACAGTGATGAGTTTTATTAAACAATATGCTACATGTGCTGTACCAAAAAGTACAGAAGAAAACAATTTAAGACAACAAGTGCTACGATTTCAAACCCATTGTTGTGGAAAATACTGTCATCGAAAATACAAATCTAAGGACAAGTTCTACACAAAATGTCGTTTTGCATTTCCACGTCCAGTAACATCGAAAGGAAGAGTGAACAATTTGATGTCATCTTTACGACATACTGTGACAAGAAAATCACCCAAAAATACATACAACTTAAAAAGAAATGAAGAGTCCAAATACATAAATGACTATCCCCCAGTCATTTTGTCCATGTGGAATGCTAACATGGATATTCAATATGTTGCTGACAACTCTATTGCTGTGGATCAATATGTAACGTCTTACATAACAAAATCAGAAAAGACAGAACTAAAGGAAATGTGGGAAGAAATTTCTCATGAAAAGAGCCTAAGTAAGAAATTGTACAGTTACAGTCTGAAGATGTTGTCGCATCGAGAAATTGGAGCATACGAATGTTCAGATCGGTTTTGATCAGCAAGTCTATATGCCAATTCTAGAACAATAATTTGGGTGAGTCTAGGTCTTGCTGCAACACGAAACCGAGTTTTGAAATCTGTACAAGAAATTGAATATTTGGCAGAGAAATAACCAAACAGTACAGATACTTTGAAGACAAACATATTTGATACATACAATCCAAATAGAAGTACTCATCTTGACAATGTTTGTCTCTATGAAGTACTGCAAAGCTATACTTTTAAGAGGAATATTACAGAAGATATCAATAAAGGAGTATATGATGTAATTGGGTGTGAAGGATATCTGGTGAAACAAAGAAAAGGACATTTGATTAATCATCGAAAATTGAGTTGCGAATCTCCTGACAAAAGGGAATTTTACTATTGAGCTCTTTTGCAACTCTTTAAGCCATGGCGTACAGAAGAGGAACTACTTGGAGATTTTCTAAGTTATGAAGATTCTTTCAATGCAAGCAAAAATACTATAGAATGTCCTGATTTCACTAATTATCTGCGAATGTTGTACGATGAAATACAGCAAGAAGCTACAATTGCAGCAGAGATTGCTAGAGACAGTTCTCAAGACAGTCAGAGTTCTGCTTCTTTGAGTCAGGATCCACTCGGAGGACCAATTATCCAAAATGAAGCTGCCAATGCCATGGATGAGTTGGAAAGAGCAATGGAACAAGCTCAGGAGGATATAGTAAACTTAGAAGAATTGGAAAAACAACTACACGTTGAGCAGAAACAAATATATGACAAAGTCATAGAACAGATTGAGCATGGTTTATGTCATGAGAAAAAAGAGTGCTCATGTACGTCATTTAAACCTGTCCAACTGTACATGAGTGGAGAAGCAGGAACTGGAAAAAGTTTTCTAATTAAAGGAATTGCAACTTATCTACAGAAAAGAACTGAGTCATCGCTCTCTTGTGTTGTTCAATCTTCAACAACAAAATGTTAAAATTAGAAAATCAAGAGATTGTAAAATTGGAAGCTATTGATAAGCTAGAGCATGACGGAGCTACTATTATTTTGTCAGAAAAGTTGAAATCAAAATTGGATTCTTTAGAAAAGACAATATCTAAAACTGCTGGTTTTGAAAAGAGTCTCTATGCATGTTTAAATTGTCGTATAATTTTACGACGGAATTTAGATGTGGAAAGAGGTTTAGTAAATGGAGCAATGGGTCATGTTGTTGATTCTGTGAATTACCGAAATAGAGATGAAATTGAATTTTTGAAAATTAAATTTGATGGAATTGAAGAAGTACAACAATTGAGTCGTTGTTCTGCTCGATTTTTGCTTGTGAAAGATTTATATGTTCACCGAAAACAGTTTCCTGTTTGTTTGGCATATGCGGTAACTATTCATAAATCTCAAGGTTTAAGTGTAGATAGTGCTTTGGTGAATATTGGAAGTTCTGTGTTCAAGGAGGGTATGGTATATGTTGCTTTATCTCGAGTCAGAACTTTATCTGGATTATACTTGATTGATTTTGACGAGACAAGGATTAGTGCAGATCTAAATTGTGTAAAAGAATATATAATGGTTAAGAAGAGAATATGCTCCAAATTTACCTCAATATCCTTTATATGAAAAGCGTGTGGTAGGCCGAAAAAGAAGAAATGAGAAAAACTGTTGCGAGGTTGTAGCAAAAAGAAAAAAACTAGATGAACAGGTAACTGTAAGCAGAAAGGAAAAGGATTCTTTTGAAGATGTTGTTGGATTTCAGTTTGAAAACAGTTCTGGTGTCAACTGCTATGCTAATGTAGTGGTTAATGTGTTTTTTTTCTCCAAACAAGAGCAGATTGTAGAAAATTGGGATCAAAGATTTTGTTGTTTGTTGAATACTGTGTTTGAGAAATGTAGCAGTGATAAAACAAAAATAGAAAGTGTTTCTGATATTCGAAATGTTTTAGACATATGTTCTGGTCTAAATCAATTTTCACAGAATATTCAGCAAGATTGTCAGGAATTTCTAATGTATATACTTGTTGTCTTGCAAGATGAAGGTATAGATGTTGAAAAACGTTCTGCCCTTTCTTATAAATGGCAGCCTGACTGTGACAATTGTTCCTTTTCAAGTAGTACTACAATAGACACTGAAAGATTTATATATTTGACTTTACCAGACTGCAAATCAGTGTCTTTTAATAATCTAGTTAGAGAAGCAAATCAAAACATGGTCTGTACCCAATGTAACTCTGCAATGTTATCAACATTATTTATACAAAGATATGGACAGTATGTAATTTTAATGTTCCAATGATGTAGACCTGATGGAACTAAATTGACAACTTTAATTAAAAATGTTGTGGCTTCTCAATTATCAATTTCAGAAAGAACCTTTGTAACTGCAGCAATTAATTTCCATGATGGTCCTTTTACAACATCAGGACATTACACAGCTTATTTAAAACGTCAAAAAGGCTGGACTTATTGTAACGATACTCAATTGACTTTCAAACAACGTTTGGCTTTTGACTTACAAAATTCTTACCTAGTGTTTTTACAACCCAAATTTTAGGAAAAGTAATTGGCCTAGGAAGATTAGAGCAGTTAATAAAAGTTAGTCTGCTGTTCAAAAATACTTTGTGAGTGAGAGTGATCAAGATAATAAAAAACGTGTAGTTCTCATAGAGGTAGTGTAAGTGTATCACATAGTGAGTGATATCAGTATTATAGGAAATGTTGATCATGAGTGAGCCAGAGGTGGAAATATAACTATTGTTAGATGATCAAATAGATGTTGGAGCTTTTCATTCAGAAAGTCTGGTAAATGGAAGTTTAAAAGTACTATTAAGTAATTTCCAAAAAAAGGACTTTTCATATACTATTTGGCCTCGTGGAAAAGTAAATGAATCAAAAATGATAATTTCGGGTAAATGTTGTTAATTTATGTTTCTATATTACTTTACTTTGAGAGTATAATAATGACATACTAATGTTTTATTAATTTGTGATTGTTGATATGTACGTAAGAAATTTTTATTTGGAAGAAAACATTTAAGATATGTTTTTTTCTAAGTTTTACATTATTTATTGAAACGTTGTATGGGTTTTTTCAACACAATCTTTTTGATTGTGTTTTTATTTGCCCGCTGTCATATGATGAGTAGTATTGAACTCACTGTTTTTAGTGAAATTCAATATATTCTGAGAAAAGCAAAAATAAACCATATAACATGTTGTACAAGTTATTTTGTATTTTGTATTGTGAAATATATATTATACTCCCCTTGTCTCACGCTCACTCACCTTTATCCACCCTCTATCACCCCTCTTTACTCACCCTCACTGCCTTTCTCTCACCCTCTTTCACCCCGTTCCCTTACTCCACTTCCCTCACTACCCCTCATTCCCCATTCCTTCACTCCCCTTCCCTTCTCTCCCCTCCACCACTTTCCAGCTCTCAATCTCTCTGCTTCACTCCCCTTCCCCTTCTTTCCTTCTTTTGCTCCCTCAGTAATTCCCCTTCCCTCACTCACCTTACTCCACTTCACTTACTCCTTCTCTCACTCTCTATGCCCTCTCACATCCTAACTCCCCCTCCCTCACTCCCTCTCTCTTACCCTCACTCCCCCATCCCCTCACTTTGTCACTCCCCCTTCCCTCACACTCACTCCTTTTAACTCAGCAACACTCCCTCACTTACCTTTCTTTGCTCCCTCACTTAGTCCCCTTCTCTCACTCCTTCCTTCACTACCTCTATGTCCTCACTCCCTCTCTCCCCTTGTCTTACGCTCACTCGCCTTTATCCACCCTCTATCACCCCTCTTTCCTCAACCTCACTGCCCTTCTCTTACCCTCCCTCACCCCTGTTCCCTTACTCCACTTCCCTCACTTATCCTCCTTCCCCATCCTTAACTCCCCTTCCCCTCACTCTCCTCCTGCACTCACCTTTTCCCAGTCCCTCTGCTTCACTCCCCTTCCCCTTCTTTCCTTCCTTTGCTCCCTCAGTGATTCCCCTTCCCTCACTCACCTTACTCCACTTTATTCACTCCTTCTCTCACTCCCTCTGTCCTCTCACTTCCTCACTCCTCTACCCTCGCTCACTTTCTGTTACCCTCACTCCCTCTGTCCCCTCACTCTCTCACGCCCCTTCACTCACCCTCACTCACCTTCCATCCCTCATTGTCGTGAATGCACCTCACTCACTCCCCCTTCCCTCTCTCTCACTCCCCTTTCCTTACTCCCCTTTCCTCATTTAGTTTTGCTAACTCACATTCCTTTAGTATCTTACTCACCTTCAGTTCATTTCTCTCTCCCTCTTTTCCTCTCTGTCACTGAATCTATCCGCCTCATTATCCTCTTAGTAATTTGCTCTCCCTATATTTCTTTTTCCCTCGCTCTGTCCTTCACCGTTCCTTTGTTTCTCTTTCTGTGTCCTTCACTTCTACTTTATCTCTTAGTACCCTTTTATGACTTTTAATCTCCTGCCTTGTCTCTTGTATTTTGAAATATATATTAAAAAAATTATAACTTATTTTTTTCCTCTTCCACAGATATTACATTTATTAAAAATATGTAATTAAGTTTACATTACTTATTAGGTAAGTTTGACAAACAAAATTTAGTTTCTCGTCACTCTTTTCCTTAAACTCACTACTCTTCTCTCACCCTCCATCACCCTCGTTCCCTTACTCCGCTTCCCTCACTTATTCTCATTCCCCATGTTTACTCCCCTTTCCCTCACTCCCCTCCAACACTTACCTTCTTCCAGTCCCCCTGCTTTACTTCCCTTTCCCTCTCTTCCCTTCCTTTGCTCCCTCACTCATTCCCCTTCCCTCACTCACCTTACTCCACTTCACTCACTCCTTCTCTCACTCCCTCTGTCCTCTCACTTCCTCACTCCCCTTCCCTCACTCTCTCTCTCTTAGCCTCACTCTCTCCGTCCTCTCACTCTCTCACTCCTCTTCTGTCACGCTCACTCCCTACAACTCACCCACACTCCCTCACTTACCTTTCTCTGCTCCCTTACTCAGTCCCTTTCTGTCACTCCTTCCTTCACTCCCTCTATCCCCTCACTCCCTCACTCCCCTTGTCTTACCCTCACTCACTTTTATCCACCCTCTTTCACCCCTCTTTACTCACGCTCACTGCCCTTCTCTCACTCTCCGTCACCCCCGTTCCCTTACTCCGGTTCCCTCACTACCCCTCATTCCCCATCCTTCACTCCCCTTCCCTTTACTTTCATCCCCCACTCACCTTCTGTCAGTACCTATGCTTCAGTCCTCTTCCCCTCTATTCCCTTCCTTCACTCCCTCACTCATTCCCCTTCCCTCACTCACCTTAGTCCACTTCCCTCACTCCTTCCCTCACTCCCTCTGTCCTCTCACATCCTCACTCTCCTTCCCTCACTGCCTCTCTCTTAGCCTCACTACCTCCATCCCCTCACTCTCTCAGTCCCCTTCCTTCATGCTTACTCCCTTTAACTCTCCCACAGTCCCTCACTTACCTTTCTTTGCTCACTCCCTCACTCCCCTTCTCTCACGCTCACTTGCCTTTATCCACCCTCTATCACCACTCTTTCCTCAACCTCACTGCTCTTCTCTTACTCTCCCTCACCCCCGTTCCCTTACTCCGCTTCCCTCACATATCCTCATTCCCCATGTTCACTCCCCTTCCTCTCACTCCCCTCCCACACTCACCTTCTTTCAGTTCCCCTGCTTCACTTCCCTTCCCCTCTCTTCCCTTCCTTCGCTCCCTCACTCATTTTCTTTTCTTCTCTCACCGTACTCCACATCACTCACTCCTTCTCTCACTCCCTCTGTCCTTTCACTTCCTCACTCCTCTTCCCTCACTCCCTCTGTCTTACCCTCACTCCCTCCATCCCCTCACTCTGTGACTCCCCCTTCACTCACCCTCACTCGCCTTCCATCCCTCACTGTCATAAACTCACCCTCACTCACTCCCCTTCTGTCATTTGTTCCCTCAGTCACTTTCTCCCCTTCATTCAGTCATTTTATCCATTCATTTATGCAGTACACATTCATTGAAAAAAAAATGACACAATATATAAGGAATATACTCTTTTTGGAGAATTGGAGGTAGTTCTGAAAAGAACTTTTTTTTCTTCTTTTTTAGTTTTTAATTTTTTTTTACTTTTTCAGAACGATTTTAAATTTTTTTGTATTTTTTTCAGGACAAAAACAAAAGCAGGGAATGCAAAACTGCTCAACAGGAGCAAAAAAAAGGAGAAAAATTAGGGATGGGTGGAGCAGCGGTGTTCCTCCTTCCTTCGAACAATTATTTCAATGCTCTGCTCCCCGTAGCAGAGCAGTTCATCACACTGTTTGCATTTTATTTTTAAATCTGCAAACACCGGCTGAATGTTCGGGATTAAATGTGCTGCTTCTCTTCCAGAAGGTGCTGCTGCTCCGGTGGAGGTGCTGGCACCATCTCTTGGGGGATTGCGTGCCAGGTCCCTGGTGCTCTCCCTTGCAAAGTTATTAGGGTGCCTCCTCTCCACATGCCGGATCAAGGTGGCATTCTCGAAACTGTATTTGCGGGTAGGATCCCCACGTGACAGAGTTGTGTCACAAATCCGGCAGGTCACTTTGGCTGCATTGCATTTTTTTCCCCCTCTGGCAAAGCGAAGAACTTCCAGTTGAAATGTTCTTTGACTTTTCTCTGGGGTGGATCTTCAGGCACAAATTCAATATCCGAGTCTGAGGAGGACTCCCTGTGAGCAGACATCTTTCCAAAAAAAGAGGTGTTATTCAGAACAATGCACAAGAGGTGTTCTCTCAGCAATTGCAAAGAGGTAGTGAGGGAAATGGGTGGGGACTTTCTATAGTTGGGAAAAAAACTGTTATTAACCAATCAAAAGTGTTGTTTTAAGGTCACATGGCTTTACGAGCGCTTACGCTGCGCGCTCCAGGGCGCTTACGGGGGCGCTTACGCGGCACGTACGTAGGTGCTTACGGAGGCGCTTACGCGGCGCGAATGAATGACGTTTGCTCGATTTTCGGAAATGTGTTTAAAAGTTAAAATACGGTTATTAAAAATCAAAAATACTACTTTTATGAGTATCCCACTGAATGTCTTCCATTATTATTGATTTTAAATACATAAATATATTTTTTTTCGCTCGCGGGAATTGCGCTCACGCTACGTGTACTGCTGCGTTTACAGGTGCACGGACCCTAAGCGCTCCAGGGTTTAAATATAAAAAAAACCAGGAAAAATACATTCAAAAATTAATATTATAAAAATATAGAATATTGGAATAATTATAAAATTATAATAATTAAAAGCAATTAAAATTAGCTATTAAAAAAACGTAATAATTCACTAAAAAAACATAGGTTTCAAACTCGTTATAGTTAGGAATTAGCATTTAAAAAACCTTTGAAATTCACTGAAAAAAACATAGGTTTGACTCTCGTTATAGTTAGGAATTAGCATTTAAAAAACCTTTGAAATTCACTGAAAAAACCATAGGTTTCACACCAGTTATAGTTAGCTGAACATTTTACTCAAACAAAACCATTGAAATTTCCACGTTATAGTTAGTTGGACTCACTATAACTCGCGCGCCCGCAATCCCCTGCTGATGATGTCACATTTACATCATTCATGACATGGTCAGTGACATCACTCATGACATCACTGATGACACCTCAAATGACATCACTGATGACATCACTGATGACATCTCAATTGACATCACTGATGACATCACTGATGACATAATCCAGTGACTGTGTGTTTCTGTAAAGTTTAAATATGTTTTACATATTGAAGAATGAGTGGATGTATAAATGTCTGGATGAAGGATTTAGTAGGTGTGTGACTGACTGTATGAGTGAGTGATTAAATGTGTCTTACTGAATGCATGGGTTAGTGACTAAACTGTCTGAATGTGTGCATCAGTATGTCTGTTGTTGTGTAAGATGCTGTATGTGTTGATCAGAAGCTATATGAGTGGCTATATGGGTTATTGATTGGTTGCCCAAGTATTTGTAAGTGAGACTGAGTGTGTGTGTGGGTGACTGGGAGGTGTGTGACTCTGTGCATAGATGTGTGAGCAGTTGATTCACTAGGTGTATGGGTTCAAGAGTGCATGTGGAAACAGCTGTATGGGTGGTTGACTGTGTGCATTGGTGTGTTGGTGAGTGAATGTATATCTCAGTGCTACATGTCCAAGTAAGTACATATGTAAAACACAGTGCATGTGAGAGTTGGTATATATAAATGACTATACATGAGAGCCAGTGATTGTGCAAGTGGCTGTATGGATCAATGTGTACTTGTATCAGTGATTGTATAAGAGAGTAAGTTTGTGTTAGTATATGTTTGAATAAGTAAGGTGTTGTGTGTATAACTGTAGAGACGAGAAAATGGGAGTGTGATTGATTCTTTGTATGACTGACTAGATGTGTGAGTAACTCCATGGATGAGTGGCAGTGTGTGAGTGTCAGTATAGGTGTATGAGTGCATATGATAGTGTTGTATTGATGAGTGACTGTATGTATGATGGGTTTTATGGGTGAATGAGTGGATGTGTGTGTAAACCTAGGAATCAGTGAGTGCGTATGTAGTAACTGGTATTGGTGTGTCAATGGTTTCAAGAATGGTAGTTTGTATTTAACACTGGGTGTATCAAAGGTAAGATTAGAGTGTGAGGAGGTGCATCGTATATCACATGAATGATGTCATCAGTGATGTCATCAGTGATGTCAATTGAGATGTCATCAGTGATGTCATCAGTGATGTCATTTGAGATGTCATCAGTGATGTCATCAGTGATGTCACTGACCATGTCATGAATGATGTAATATGTGACATCATCAGCAGTGGATTGCGGGCGCGCGAGTTATAGTGAGTCCAACTAACTATAACGTGGGAATTTCAATGGTTTTGTATGAGTAAAATGTTCAGCTAACTATAACTGGTGTGAAACCTATGGTTTTTTCAGTGTATATATAGATTTATAAGTTATAAAAAGGTTACCGGGACGTTATAGTTAGGAAATTGTGGTAAAAAAACTTAGACATTCACTTCACTGACCTAACTATAACTTAAGACCACTCAATGCACTGCTTATGACATCACATATTACATCACTCTTGAAATGGTCAGTAACATTGTAGTGAGGTTGTTGGATTGACTGCAGACATTGCTAAGTTAGCGCAAGCTTGGCTGCCACGCTGCTACTGTTACACATGTTACTACATGACTTTGTTTTCACTAAGACTGCTTGTGCCTGTTCACATGAGAACCATCTGCCTTTCACGTTCCTTGCTGTTCTCTATGGTTTTAGTCTGCACATGATGTGCAAGGTCGAAAAACAACGTCCCTTGTTATTCTGCTCTGGTCAGTCCCCCGCACCAACACATAACACGAAGCACAGCTGCACTGCTGAAAATCAAGTGCTTTTAGTATTGCATGCATGCATGTTTGAGGCACTTGGAGAAAAACCATTCCAGATAGAGGAGCTGTGCTTGTCTGGAGATGTAGACCTTTGCATCTAGACTTGGAGGTATGGGGTCCCCCTGACAAAGCCCAGAGGTCTTCAAGGCACAGTAGGCCGTTTTCCACAAGCTTTATAAAATGATAGCCCTGTTCATATTCTATGGAATTGTAACAATGCTCACTATATTGTGTTTATGCATTCTGCTGTTAGTAATAGCCAGTGTACTGCATTTTAGAGCAGGTTAGTTAAAATAAACATTTTAAATAATACAGTGTCTCTGATTACTCATGTTGTGGACAAGTATGAGTGAGTGAGCGAAAGAGTGTTCTTGCTCCCGCTATTCCTGAGATAGCCAGATTGACATGTTCTGGGTTGTCTAACCAGTGGTAGCCTTGCTGTAGTACGGAGAAAGAATGAGACATTATAGCTAGTTGGATTGGGAGTTTGGGCACGAAGGTGGGTAGTTGGTAGAGCACTGTACATAGAGGTCCTGGTTTCCTGCACATAGTCCTGTATATGTGCAGAATCCCTGCAACAACATCACTCATGACATTATCAACAGAACCCCTCACACACCTATCCACACCCCTTTACACTCTTATACACCCACTCACATAGTCACACAACCACTGGCATACTCATTCCTAGACCTATAAAAATACTCACACAACCACTTCGATAGAGCCACTCACACATCCACTCACTCAAACAGCTACTCATACAACCACTCAATAACCCACAAACCTACTCATTCAACCGGTCACTTACCCATATAGCCACTCACAGTCACAAACTCACCCAAACAACTACTCACCCACTCACGTGGTCACCTATACATCCATTCACACTCTACTCACTCACCAATATAGCCTCTAAACTCAGCCACCCACTAACCCATACAAGCACTCACACACCCACTCAACCACGTACATACCCATTCACAAATCCATACAAGCACTTACCCTTGCATACATTCACAAGCACACTTACTTTATAATTCAGCCACTCACACACCAACTCACTTAACCAAACAGCCACTCACTCACCCACTTACCTCCCCACACAGTCACTCATACACCCATGCAGGTACTGAAACACCCACTCACTCACAAACTTAGTAGCTCATACATCCACTCACACACCCATACCAGCACTCAGACACTCACTCAGACACAGATACACACAGTCACACAGCCTCTCACTATATGTTACAAATAGTATTGCTCAGAAGTACAAAAAGTATACTAATTTAACATTTGTAGTAACTTGGTATATATGTTTAACACTAAGAAACTTTTAGGAAACGCACACTCTGTGAATGATTTCATCAGTTATATATATATATATATATATATATCAAATACCAACAGCTAGCGGCTTTATGAACGTGAGATTAGAAAGTGGTGGGAGGCAACATCGCTTGAGAACTATATAGATGTGAACAGAGTTCCTCGTGGACTTAGAATTTAGTGAAGCAAAGACTGGCAACATATGAGGGTAAAATCAAACAGAGAAAACAACAAAAGTTTGAAAGGGACGCACAAGACTACAAGCAGGGCAGAATTTTAACATTTGCTCGTAAGTATGATGCCCCTAGGAGAGACCTAAGAAAAAACAGATCGCTACAACAACAGCAGTCTGCCGTCCAACTTCAGAATCAGAGGTCTCAGGAGCTGAGCATTCGGACAATGAAACGAGAGGAGCAGCCAGTGTAAATATAGCGACACTTCCCCATTTTCACGAGGAATTCGATCTAATCACGCAATCATGGCTGAGAGGGGGAAAGAGAAGACCGCCCGAAATAGCCACAGACGCACCAGGAGAGGTGGGGGGCACACGCCCCAAAAGAGGCGCAGGCAAACTGAAGAAGAAATCAACTCAACACAAGTGATGCCAAGTGCCCTAGAGAGAGACACCGAAATCTTAACCATCATCAACTTGACTCCTAAGGTTTTGACACCCTCAGAAACATCTATTTTGCAACTTGGACTAACCTTCTGTCCAACAAGTAATTTTGAATTTGTACAGACACGCATTGATGTTTTCAAACTAGTGCGTAAAATGAAACTCTACAAATTCTTTAAATTGAAAGGCATCAACTCACCTTGTATTCCCAAAACATCAGGATCCAACCCCATCAATGAAAAGGAGTTGGAGCTTCTTGCAGTTTTGCAAGATTTGAATACAGAAGGTGCAACAGCCAGCCAAAAAGAACCGGACATGGCTAATTCTGGAGCATCCTATAGTAACATCCAGTTAAGAGAGGCAAGTCCCTTCAAACCAGTCTCGAAGTTTGTCCCACCATCTACCACGGACGCCATTGACGTCTTTCCCGACAAGGTCATGTTGGACCTGCGGAATTTGAGAGAGAATCCAGCAGAGAACCATAAGCCCATGTGGAACCTGACATTTCAACAAAGGAAAGCGATAAAGGACCTGGAAGCTGATAAGAGCATTGTAATAAAACCCTCCGACAAGGGCGGTAATGTAGTTTTACAAACTCGTAAAAACTATTGCTTTGAAGCACTTCTTCAACTTAGCAATCGTGATAACTACACACCGATTGCTATGAAAGAATATCTGGAGAGTATCACTCAATATGAAAAACTGATACACAAATGGCACACAAGAGGAATGCTGTCAGTGGAAGAACTTACATTTCTGTCAGTCTGTAACCCCGAGATACCCACCTTTTACCATCTGCCAAAGGTGCACAAAGACTCGGAAAAACCGCCAGGCCGTCCAATAATTTCATCTATTAGAGGCCTTCTGGAGAACATGTCTAAATTCATAGACTTTTATCTCTTTCCCTTTGTGGAGGAAATGACGTCTTATACGAGAGACACTAAGGACTTCCTCCGATATGTTGATGGGAGCCCATGGGAATCAGATTACCTGATGGTGACCTTGGACATAGCCAGTTTGTATACTAGCATTGCACATGAACAAGGCTTGGATGTAATTAATCAGGTGTTGCAACAAAGACCAGCAGAATATAGAGAGCATAGTGAAATGCTCATTGACTTTCTTTGTTTCTGCTTGTTTAACAACATTTTCATTTTTCAGGAGCAGATCTACCGACAAAAACGGGGGACGGTGATGGGAGCCTGCTTTGCCCCCAGCTACGCCAATCTTTTTGTCGGCTGGTGGGAGAAGCGGGCGGCCGGGTCGGACTCCTGTGACCAATCGGTCAACAAGACCATAATTTGGAGGCGTTACATTGATGACCTCTTTCTTGTTTGGAAAGGTAGTAGACGGTCAGTTGAAGACTACATTAAACAATCCTAAATTTGAAATTCTCAGGTGAAATTAGCAACACTGAGGTGAATTACTTAGATGTAAGAGTATTCATAACAGATGGCAAGTTACAGACAGCTCTCTTTAGGAAGCCCACAGCAGGCAACTCAGTGCTCCATGCACGCAGCAGCCACCCTACAAGCCTTACGAATAGTATCCCCTATGGGGAACTTTTGCGTATTAAACGCAACAGCTCCCGTCCTGAAGACTACAATGAAGCGGGGCTGGCTAGCCTCGATAGATTCAGAGCGCGAGGCTATAAAGATAGGGTACTGAGCGAAGCATGGAAGAAAGCTGAGGTCAAGAGTAGAACTGACTTGATCAAAGAGATTCCCAAGATAGATAAAAACACAGGTACCAGCAATCTGAGGCTCATTACGAATTTCTCCAATGCAGCAAAGAGCCTCAAGAAGATTATGTATTCTAATTGGAGTATTTTGAAGTCTGATCCTGTCATTGGACGTGACATTCCTGCTCAACCAGCTATAACATTTCGTAAAACCAAGTCACTTAAAGATCATCTGGTACAGAGCCACTTGCCCCCTGCTGCCAGAGGCATACAAGGTATAGGTGGTTTTTATCCCTGCAATAAATGCAAGGCATGTGCGGATAGCAAGAAAGTTGTCAGCTATTCCGTACCAGAAAAACACTATCCAGTTGTCATCAAGAAATTTATGAATTGTTTGACACCATTTGTGGTCTACTGTCTGACTTGCCCGTGCGGACTTAAATATATAGGGAGCACAATACACCCTGCCAAAATCCGCATTCTACAACACCAGAGGGCGATACAAAACAACGATAGTAATTATCCAGTAGCCTGTCATTTCTTAACTCATCACAACAGTGACCGCAAACTATTGAGTTATTTTTGCCTTGATCATGTAGCTCGAGATCCCAGAGGGGGAGATAGAGCCAAATGCTTGAGGAGACTATAGTCCGGATATATTATTGATTTAGCAACCAAAACACCTTTGGGACTCAATATGGGGGAGGAGCTGAAAGTACACCTGTAAATACTGTATATAATATTTGTCTTTATTCACATTTTCTTGCTGCACTATGAAATTTCAGGCGAGAATCGATGATACATTTATTGTTTAAGGGTGCTTTTTCTTTATTTAACCACATTAATCACTTTTAATTGATTGAGTACAGCTTTACATGTGGATAAGAACATCTGTGCGGTCAATGTAATTTTGAATGAAATTCTTTACCGCTGCATCAGTTTAACATAAGTCCATCTGAGGGCTAAATTTATTGAAAATGTAAATACTTTATTTAGTGTTTATTCTTTTTCTTTCATCGCTTCGATAAATCGTGTTGCCTGATTCTAAAATGGTGCTTGTATGGGACGGATCCCGCGAGACTATGTGCAGCAACAATCATTGTAATCTTGTTTATATACTGGAGCGTCATGGCGGCCGCCTGATACTGACGAAGGCGTACCGCCGAAACGCGTCTTACCGTTTGATTTCTTGTGCAATAAATCCGTCGTGGATTTGAACCCCCCGCGAGTGCGAGTCAATTTCATCTGGGCATCTGGCATATATATACATATATATATGAAATTCACTGTAATAAACAAAGGTTAAAAGGACATTATAGTTAGGCTCAGGTTTCTCTCATAAAAAACAGTGAAATTCAGCAGCTATAGTTAGCTGAGCTAACCATAACTCACCCCCCCGCAATGCTCTGCTTATGACCACACATATTACATCACTCATGACCTGGTTAGCTCTAGGGGTTAGTGAGTGTGTGTTGAAGGGATGTATGGGTGAGTGAGTGTGTATGGCTATGTCGGTGAGTGAGTGCATGTGTCAGTAGCATATGAGTGAGTAACTGGGTATGTGAAAGGCAGTGTAGGTGAGCGATGGGTGAGTGAGTAAATGTGAGAGTGGCTGTATGGGTGAGTATATGTTTGTGTCACTGACTGTATAGGTGAGTGAGTATGTGTTAGTATCTGTATGAGTAAGTGAGTGAGTGCGTGTATAACTGTATGTGTGAGTAAGTGGCTGTGCAATTAGCTGTATGGGTGAGTGAGTCGGTGGGTGAGTACCTCTATGGGTGACTGACTCAGTGTGTGAGTGGCTGTATGGGTGTATGAGTGGACATGTCAGTGAGTGAGTGGGTGTTTGAGTGGTTGTATGTATGAGTGAGTGGATATGTATGAAGATCTATTAATCAGTGAGTATGTGTATAAGTACTGGTATGGGTAAGTGAATGGGTTTGTGAATGGTAGAGTGGAAGTTGGAGTGGGGATATGAAAGGTTATATGGGGTGTGAGTGGGTGTGTCAGAGATTCTGTGCATGATGTCATTAGTAAGGTCATCAGTGACATCAATTGAGATGTCATCAGTGATGTCACTGGCCATTTCATGAGTGATGTAATATGTGAGGTCATAAGCAGTGCATTGCAGGGGTGAGATATAACTAGCTCAGCTAACTATTACTGCTGAATTTCACTGGTTGTGTACGAGTAAAACCTGAACCTAAGTATAATATCCCTGTAACCTTTTTTTTCCAGTGAATTTTCAAGTTTGTTTTTTATTCCATTTCCTAACTATAATGTCCCTGTAATCTTTGTTTTTTGCAGTGAATTTGTAAGGTATTTTAAATATTAATTCCTAACTATCACATCCTTGTAACCTTTGTTTTTAATAGTGAATTTTTATGGTTTTTTAAATAGTAGTCGCGTTTGCAGAGTGATGGAGAAAGGTAGCTGGGCCTCTAACCGGCACTCAGGAATCCGACTGTGTATGACTTATAGGAGATACCAGGAGGGCTTCTTGTCCCCCACGGTCCCACAGGAGGAAAGTGGACTTTAACCCCTAACCAGTAGTGCACTATGAGCCGCGTTTGCTGAGTGGTGGAGAAAAGGGAATGGCCTCAGAAGACCTCTTAACAATCCCAATTACCCCTCCTGTTACCTCCAGCAAGTCCCAAAGAGTGGGTTTGCTGAGAGGTTTTCAGTGGCCATGCCTCCTTTCGCCTCCACTTTGCAAACACGCCTCCTGACACCCTGTTGGTTGGGGAAGTCCCCTGGCCTCCAGAGGGTCCTTGGGGGGCAACTACCCCTCCTGTTACCTACAGTAAGTTTAACAGAGTGTGAATGCTGTGCCGATTTTGGAGGCCATGCCCCCTTTCTCCACCACACTTCAAACACTACTCCTCGCACAATACTGGTTGAGGAAAGAAGTCCTCTTGGATGCTGAGGGACCTTGGGGTCTACCACCCTCTCCTGTTACCTCCAGTAAGTTCCACAGAGCGTGAGTGGTATGGGGACTTCAGAGGCCTGCCCCATTTCTCCATCACTCTGCAAACACAACTCCAGGTCCAATAATGTTTGAGGGAGAAAGAACTCTTGGATGCTGAGGGACCTTGGGGGCCAAGAAGCCATCCTATTACCTCCAGTAAGTCCCTTACATCGGGATTCCTGAGAGCTGGTCAGAGGCCCCACCCCTTTCTCCACCACTCTGCAATTGTGACTACTAGTTAAAAAAAACCATAGAATTTCACTTAAAAAAAACAAAGATTACATGGACGTTATAGTTAGGAAATAGATTTTGAAAAGCCTTAGAATTTCACTGGAAAAAACAAAAGTTACAGGAACGTTATAGTTAGAAAACAGAATCGAAAAAACCTTAAAAATTCACTGAAACAAACTAATATTTCAGGGACATTATAGTAAGGCTCAGATTTTGCTTGTAAATCAAATCAAATCAAAAAGGCTTTATTCGATTTTAGGTTCAAAATCATAAAAGCATACAGACAAATAATACAATAAAAAATAAAATAAAAACGTTTTAAAATAAATCTCATAATGGCTTTAAATTGCACAGTTCTTTACACAACCTTTAGGCAACGTTGTTAGTAACAGTGTACTGAAAGATTTAGTAATTACAATACATAAAATTGTTGTATGACGGTTTGGGACAATTGAAAGCCACTGTAAAGCTACTGCCATTACTTAAATGGGTTCCTCTACCCACTTGGTTGTTATCAATGCCCCAGGGGCTAGGGGAAAGCATGTGGGACGTATTAGGGTAAAAGTCATGTAGATTCCAGGTAGAAATAAGTCCATCGCCATTTTTAGATAGCCATGTCTGCATGTATGGGACAATGTGTCTGCTCCTAAAGCGTATCAGGATCAAATCGCCCAAGATGTCTTTTTTAAGGGGTCCAAGCCAGCCCACCCTCCGAACACTTATTATTCGGCCATCAAGATGGTAGGGCAAAGGTCTGTTTTTAGATAGCCAGAACTTGACCTTGTTCATAAGTTCATATTGTCTCTCAGGTTTACCTTTTGTTAGTTCAGGGACTCCCGAGAGGACAAGTACAAAATGCGCTGCTACTGGAGGTAAGTGGATATGGGTGGTGCGCACATGTTTAGATGGAATGTGACATGCTGTTGTCAATTTCGGGGGGGCTTTGGGATTGATAGGCAACAAGGAAGTGGGAGTTGACAATTGAGTAGGCACCGCTTCATGGGAAGTGATCAGATTAGATAGGTTTGAAAGAGCGGTTGTCGGCGGGCATTGAGTTGTTACAACGTGGGTTGAGGATTTCAGGAGAGATTCAAGAGAGCTCTCCAACCCCGTCAGCTTCTCCCCCAACATAGTAATTTTGTCCATCAAGGGGTGTATCAAAGATTTAATCAGATGCTCGATCATAGTCAGGAGAGCCTGATGGGAAAATGGTGATAGGTCGTCCAGGTTAACAACAGGAGGCGAAATAGAAGACGGTATAGAACTTAGAAAAGGTTTATCAAAATTTAGTGTTTTAGGGAGATTCCCATTGACTTTGACCCCATCGTTCTTCCTTTTGGCAGGTGTAACCCTGGGCGGTATTTTATGGGTATCAGGAAAGGGTTTTAGCTCCCTTGGACATGGTGTTAAGCTGCAGCATTTTAACGTGGAGGAAAGTGCTGCTGGAACGTACTTAACCTTACACAGGCTGTTTAAGTCATCCAGCCATGGAAAACTAGATGGAGAATGAGCAAATATATCATCCGGAATTTTGTCGGAGATGTCCCCTATTTTGGGCGTAGGCATAGTTACAGAAAGTACAAGTCGGAAATTTACCTCTGAACAGACAAAGGGGGTGGCCCGTCCCCGTCCTCCTCAGACCGATGAGGGCCGCAGAGGGCCCGCCCTTTGCCCGGGCTTAGCCCGGCGCTCCCGCGCGCTCCCCTGGGACTGCTGAGGGACTTAGTAGCGCCTCCTGGCGCGGAAGTTAGGTCTCGCGGCTTCCTGCCGCAAGGCAGGCTGGGGATTGTAGTCTCCCCCGCTCGGCGGCCGCAGCACGATGTCAGGGGCTGCGGCGGCGGGGGGAGACAGGTGGCAGGGTCCCGCTGGGAAATAGAGGTGATGCAAGCCACACCGGGCTTCTCTGGTCCGATTTCAAACGGCCGCCCGCTCCCCTGGGACTGCTGAGGGACTTAGTAGCGCCTCCTGGTGCGGAAGTTAGGTCTTGCGGCTTCCTGCCGCAAGGCAGGCTGGGGATTGTAGTCTCCCCCGCTCGGCGGCCGCAGCACGATGTCAGGGGCTGCGGCGGCAGGGGGAGACAGGTGGCAGGGTCCCGCTGGGAAATAGAGGTGATGCAAGCCACACCGGGCTTCTCTGGTCCGATTTCAAACGGCCGCTTGTACAAAATCTGTGAAATCCAGCAGTTATAGTTACCTGAGCAAACTATGCCTTATACCCCTGCAATGCACTGCTTATGATTTCACATGTTACACTCTTGACATGGTCAGTGACATCACTAATGATATCATCCACAGAACCACTCACATACCCACTCACACCCCCAAACAATCTCTTGGACACCGACTTACATAACCATATAACTACTCAAATACCCATTCACAGACCCATACCAGTACTCACATACCCACACACTCCTCCACAGAGGTACTCACATACCCACTCACTCACTTGTACAGCCACTAGCACAACCATTAACTCACCCATACAGCTACTCACACACCCACTTATTTAGCTACACAGTAACTCACATACCCACTCACTCATCCATACAGTCTTTCAACACAACCACTCACTCACCCATACAAGAACTAACACATTCACTCACACATCCACACAACCACTTACATACCCATTCACAAGCACAATCACTTACACATCTGCTCACTCATTTGTAAAGCAATTCACACAAACACTTACTATCCAATGTAGCCACGCACACACCAACTCACTTAACCAAACAGCCACTCAAATAGCCACTCATTCACCTGTACAGCCATTTACACCATGTCACTCACCCATGCAGTCATTCAGATACCCACTAACTCACCCATATAGTCACTACACGCCTACTTACCCACCCATAGAGCCACTCACAATGTCACTCACTCACCCATACAGTCACTTACACACTCACCCGCTCACCAATACCTCGAATCATTCAGCATCTCACTCGTCCACACAGCTACTCACATGCCAACTTATATACCCATACAGTCACTTGCACACCCATACACCCAAGGATACATACAGTCACATGGCCACTCACTTAATATATGTTAGAAGTAGTATCACTCAGTAGTAGTGCACTTAGTATACTATTTTAACTTTTGTAACAGGTTAGTATATATGTATAACACCCATAAACTCTTAAAACACTTACATTCACTTGATAATGTCATCAGTGATGTCATTTGATATGTCATTAGTGATGTCGCTGACCATGTCATGAGTGATGTAATATGTGAGGTCATAAGCAGTGTATTGCAGGGGCATAAGTTATAGTTAGTTCAGGGAACTATAACTGCTGAATTTCAGTGATTTTGTATGCGTGAAATCTGAGCCGAACTATAACATCCCTGTAACACTTGTTTTTTTCTGTGAATTTCTATGTTTTTTGTAATTCTATTTCCTAACTATAACGTCCCTGTAACCTTTGGGTTTTTGAAGTGAATTTCTAGGGTTTTGCAACTCTATTTCCTAAATATAATGTCCTTGTGACTTTTGTTTTTTTTCTGTGAATTTCTAAGGTACGTTTACAGAGTGGTGGAGAAAGGGGTGGGGCCTCCCATGAGCTCTCAACAATCCTGCTTTGTGGGACTTACTGGAGGTAACAGAAGGGGTTGTTGGCACCCAAGGACCCTCAGCACTCAAGGGGACATCATCCCCTAACCAGTAGTACGCCAAGAGGCCCGTTTGCATAGTGGTGGGGAAAGGGGGAAGGCCTCCCATGAGCTCTCAGCAATCCCACTGTGTGTGACATATTGGAGGTAACAGGAGGGGTTGTTGACCCCCAAATATCCTCAGCATACAATGAGACGGCATCCCACAACCAGTAGTGTGGCAAGAGGCATGTTTGCAGAGTGGTGGGGAAAGGAGGTGTAGCCTCTAATGACCTCTCAGCAATACCGCTGCGTGGAACTTACTGGCGGTAACAGGAGGGGTTGTTGGCCCACAAGGACCTTCAGGAGCCAAGGGGCATTCATCCCCCAACTAGTAGTGCACTAGGAGGTGTATTTCCAGGGTGGTGGGGAAAGGGGGCAGGGCCTCCAAGGATCTCTCAGCAATCCCACTGGGTAGGGCTTACTGGAGGTAACAGAAGCGGTTATGGGCCTCCAAAGGCCCTCACCAGGGAAGGTGACTTCATCCCACAAGCCAGGAGGCCCCTATGCAGAGTCGCTGAGAAAACGGGGGCCTCTGGTGACTTCTCCCAGGAACCAGCAGTTAAAATAAAACAGTGTAGAGGGGCCACGTAGCATGGCCTTTAAAAAATAAATTATTAGGGGAGGGGGGCCATGTTGCTAATGAAAGTACCCTGGACTTTCTAGACATCACCATTTTTGCAAAATACAACACTTTGCAAACCCGTACCTTTTTTAAACCGTTGGCCAAGAATAGTTTGTTATCCTTCCAAAGCTTCCATCCCAGACCCTTACGGGAAAACCTCCCGTACAGCCAATTCCTCCGTCTGAGGAGGAATTGCAGCACAGTCTCTGACTATAAGAGCCAAGCGAGTGATCTGTGCAATAAGCTATTGGTCCGTCAATATCCTAAAAAAGTGATCAATACATGTAAAAAACGCGCTCGCGATCAACCAAGAGAAGCCCTACTAGAGACGTGTCCAAGACCGAAGGAAGAAAG
Source organism: Lissotriton helveticus (assembly GCF_964261635.1). NCBI lineage: Eukaryota > Metazoa > Chordata > Amphibia > Caudata > Salamandridae > Lissotriton > Lissotriton helveticus. The sequence continues at coordinate 1,538,272,621 of NC_136067.1, forward strand.
AATTACATGTGTAACCACCTATAGCCCAGTCACGAATCAGGTGAAGAAAATAATCAACAAAAATTGGAGAATAGTTACATCTAACAGCCTGAACTGGCCTAAACCAAGGTTTGCAAATAGGAGAAGCCGAAACCTTAAGGACTTATTGGTGCACACAAGACCACCACCAAAGAAAAAGAAGGAACAACCAGAATTGTGGAATAACAGTCCAGTAACAGGCCACTACCCATGCGGAACCTGCTCAGTCTGTGATACTACAAAACCCACAAAAGAATGACAGCTACTCCCGGATTTCAATTGGAAATTAAAAAGACATACTAACTGCAATACAAGCCATGTCATTTACATGATTACTTGCCCATGCCAAATGAGATATATTGGCATGACTTGCAGAAAGGCAAAACAAAGGCTTTACGAACACCGCAGTAATGTAAATTGTAAAAGAACCACCACAAAGATGTCAACCCATTTTAAGGAATTAGGCCATACTGTGAATGACCTAAAGTGGGTCATTTTGGAGACACTTGAAACAGTAGACAGGAACGCAGCAAAAATTCTGTTCGAAAAAGAGCAACGTTGGGTGCACAGGCTTAAGACAGATAGTGGTGGCCTGAATGATGCCGTTCCGTGGCTATCCCTCAATAAATAACCCACAAAAAACACTTCTACAACAAGATACCTTCGTGTCATGATGAATTACAACTGATCCTTCCGAACAAACTATTTTGGACGATCTTTGAGTAATATGACCTTGCACATCGTACCACACAACAGTGCCCTTTTAAAAGTTTTAAAAGTGCGACCCGTTGTTCATTATCAATGACTGGCCTCACGGTGCAAATCGATCGCATTAAATAAACACTGTCAACAATTATACCTGGAGGCATGTAAATACGATCTAGTAACTCTTCTATTTCTATTGCTTTGAACTTAACAAGCCCAGAAACAGACTCGCGACTTATTCCGGGTCACCACGGGCAGACACAGCACATGCTGCAAGAAGGGTGTAGAAGGCTAGAGGTACCGAGGATTATCGTCCGTAATTACTTGGAGAGAAACGCAAGTATTATATCCCCTATACTAAATTGTTCCCTTCACTCCTAACAGTGAAGCCTCCCCCCTACCTGCCGTAGTCCCCGAAGAAGCAATGCTTATGTAATGTAGAGGTACGAAAAATTGATTAACACGCTAAGCACCGCTTGCGCCAAATTAATGTGGAATCACATAGCGCTTGCATGCATTCAGCGTTGAACAAATTGAACAAATTTCTTTGCTCCCTCACTTAGTCCCCTTCTCTCACTCCTTCCTTCACTACCTCTATGTCCTCACTCCCTCTCTCCCCTTGTCTTACGCTCACTCGCCTTTATCCACCCTCTATCAACAAATTTCATAATATAAACAATAAGATTTTTGAAACACGAAGGGCTACCGCACAACACCAAACGCCTATTCCGAGCACGGATTTGATAATACCATCACGCCAGCGCGTGCACGAATTAATCACTGTACCTTGGAACACGAAGGGCTACCGCTCCAGCAATATATGCGTATTCCAAACACTTTTTTGAAAATACGAACAATATTAACAACACGACAGTCGACTTGTATGTATGATGATCACAATTAGCACTAATGAGCATGCCAAGTATTGGTCAATTATAAGATGTCATTTACTCTAGTACCTATGATGTACCAGTAAACATTAGGAACAGTACCATCATGAACACAGCACTATAATAATCCTCCAAATGATATTCTTACTGAAGCTTGAGAATGAGAAAGTTGACGCGTGATATGAATTTGACTCTGTGTAAAGTATTGCTATTTTCAGTTTCTTTTCTATAATCGATAAATTTTGAAATTATGTCAATGTGCATTTTTTGTGTCTTCCCTTCCTCTATATGGTGTATGCTTCCCCCCTCCCCTTTCTCTCATTACAGGTACAATGTGACCTCATACTGTCGGACGAATCAGGTTATAAATTTACCTATTCTTTCACATCCACCTTATCACTTTATGGTCCTGAAGAAAGCCTACTGACCAATTGGCAACCAAGGCTGAAACATGTCGACCACTTTTGACCTCACTTAACCAGTGCGCTAGAATTCATAGACAATTCCATAGCTGCACAACTATTACTATTTTGCCCGAATCCAGATTTATTAAAGTTGAATTTCTGGCTGTCCAGGTATTTTTAACGTCCTCCTCCACTTATTTCACTATTCACTATCCACTATCACTACTGTTTTAACCAAAGGTAAAACCTCCTGGCGGAGGGTGCAAACAAAAAACTGACCCAAGGATTACGCACAATCACGTGTAACAAAGAGCGGGGACACATCATATACCGCTACGAAACCTTTTAAAACACGTGTATGAGGGTCTTTTATTTGGGAGACACCTATTTACCTACCTGCAGACCTTGGTTATGCAGGACCAGTGATCCTTTCTATATTGATTTTGAAGAATTTAACACCACAGGTGGGGGCACCTTGTGTGCATATGCCTTCTCAGAGCCACTGCAGTGTATATATTACACTGGTGGCGATAGCCAGTGTAGCCACCGTTATGTCAGTTTCAATAGGATAGACATTTATTTTATTTTATTGATACCTTCGGTACAATTCGATGAATCTACATAAAATGTCCGAACTAAAGTTCACCCACTTTGGTTCCCTTCCTGGAAAGGTTTATGATGATCCTTCAAGCATGGGCAAATAAAAAGGGGAAGCCCCAAAAATTTGATTTCCTTATTGTGATTCCCATAGGAACATTTGTTCTCTGATTTAGAAAAAAATGGCTGAACAGAATTACAGCACGGCAGTTGGCACAAAGTTAGGAATGTATTCAAAGATTGTGCTTTAGCTAGTTTGGTGCAAATCTGTTCAGTAGAGATCAAGAAATATAAATTCAAAAAGGGCCTCAAATTGGGCATGAAGTGGTTACATTTAAGAAAAAGTTAGCGATGAATCAACATTTTAGGATCCATGGATATCTTCACATCCAAACAATAAATGGGTCTGAGTGGTGGAGCTGATTAGCTGATTAGCTGCTACAACATTGTAAAAAAAATTGTTGCAGCCACTGTAGGACTTATTGACTCAGTCCCTGAGTCCACAAGTAATGGTCAGGTGCAAGCATCACACACTCAGGTAATTCCTGTCTGGTACACCACAGCAAGGTGCAAGTTTCACAGACCTAAGAAGCCCAGCTGGCGAGGGGCTAGTACATCCTACCAAGTACACAACCACCAGGTGCAAGCTTCTCAGTCAAACCAAAATTAGTGATTCTCTGACTGTATATCTTCCCTATCCTCCTAAAACAATTATTTATCAGTATGAGAGGGCAGTGCAATAAACACTGGGCAGCATTGTGGGAAAGTTGTAAGGCCCAAGTGTGGCTTATTTATGGTGCAGAGATCTGTGTGTGATTGGTTGGTGGGTTCATGAGGAACAGCTGAGGATCTTGGTGGTGAAGGTGTTGTCAGGGACCTCTATCTTCTGCCCTTGTCTTGTTAAGAGAGTCTAAATATCTTGAAGTTTGCATTTTCCATTGGTTTTCTGTTTACTATATGTATATTTTGCAGTCTTACTATGTGAGTGTGTTAGATTTGGGGGTCTCTAGTTGGCACAGGTAGGTACTTGTGACAAATAGGGACCCTTGCCGCCAGTCAGGGTAAGGGGGTACACTCCTAAAACAACCCCTGCTCACCCTCTTGATAGCTTGGCACGAGCAGACAGACTTATCTCGGAGGCAATGTATGAAGCATTTGTGACCACATACAGTAACCCAGTGACAACACTACAGATGGACACCACACAGTTGTATAATAAAAATAAGTATTCTTTATATAGACTTAACACAAGTCCACTAACGACAAAAATCAACTATACTATACTTAAAAATGGTAGTTTTAGCTTAGCAGATCCGATGGCGGCGACTCAAGATTTTTTTTCAATTGTTTGTTGGCTCTCTTGTATGTGTGCCTATTTTTAAGTTATGTTACATCTTATATTTTATCCTCTGACTCCATTGGTTTCCATGGGAAATCACTGCAATTCCAGTTACGGTTGGTATGGTGTGTGAATACTTCAAGGTTGGATCAGTTTAACTTTAAGCATGGTGGTCACATAGTAATAGTTGTATAGTATTAGATGTAACATTTGTGACCTTGACATACAATTTTTTAGGGGAACTGGTTGATTTCCATGAACTCCTTGCCTTGATAATCTCCATTTTACAGTCGTCCATCCAAAATGTACACTATCACATTTATAGAAAGGATGTGCGAAATTCACATAATTTGCTTTTGCTCATTTATGTGAAATTTCAGAAAACTCAAGCCCAATTGCACAGAATTATGCAAAATGCAAATTTGTCATGATCGTTAAATGCGCCCTAGCGTCAATTTTTGACAAGATAATACATGTCACCCTGTAAATATAGCAAGAAAAAATCAAATTGTGCGAGAAACAGCTTCTTGCATTTTGGCTGTTCAAGCTAAAATGTTGGCATGAGCACAGCGATGGAATAATGACATAATTTAGGGAATTCCATGTGACAGCCATAATGCGAAATTTCTGAAGTTACGATAATTAAGACGGCATGATTTACATTTCACCGGGGCCTAATTTATAACTTCATAGTGACTTTTCATGTGTGGATTATTTCATACACGCAGCACATCTTTCTCTGTATCTATAGGGAGGGAGCTTACTATTGCGAATACATTTATGAATGGACCGGGAAAACTACTATGGCTCATAAATTGTGCTTGTATGAGTAGCGTGCTATTCAGCATGCATGCAATGTTTCGTGAATTCGGCCCCATAATCTTTGATCCTGTTTTTATGTTTTTAAATGTGCTATATAGCACACACTACCCATTTCGCCCTACGTTTTCGTTTTCTTGGAAGAACTCCTCCAATAAGGGTGGAGAAGTTGGGGTTTCCATGCTTTTCTGATTTCGTAAATGGAATATGGACCTAATAGTACCCACTATGCTTCCCCAAGCGTGAATAATTGCAAGAGGCCCCACTGCACTTTTTCAGTTATTTAATTAAATGATTCCTTAATGTGTGGTTCTAATAAGCGTGTGTGAATAAGAAACCATTAAAGGTTTTTCGTCTACTAACCTGCTAAGGCCTTCATCAGTTTCCTGCAGTTGGAATTCCTAATACTGTGGGGGCTCCGTATTTCAAAAGTACAGGAATACATGCCATTCTAAGTTTTTCACAAGAAATACGGAATGCCCATGTAAATCAGTAATTCCACAATGGATTCCTTTGGCAAAATACTCAATTCCAAGCTGTCTGAAAGCCACATATGTTGGCAGGGTTTTGCTATTGTGTTGTCTGGGGACAAAATCCGGAGTGCTGTTTTCCTCCTGAATTTGTAAGCCTAAATTGTCTGATAACTTCATTGAGGGCCTGGGGCGAATCGGGTTTAACTGGTTAACCATGTTGGAGGTGAGCAGGGAATATTGGCAAACCAGAGGACCCTGATGGGAGGGAAGTGACGACACTGGGGGTGGCGGGGGTCTCATTTTTTAAACTGACGGTAATCTCAAAAGGATCACGAAAGTCGTACCAGTTTCTGTAGGCCAGAATGGTAAGGCTTTTGTATTTTGCATTGTATTCTTAAATCTAATAAAATCTGTTGTCTTACCGTGGTTTGCAGCCTTTATGTTTTTTTTTTTACAGGTTTACATAGCGCGAACTCGACCCTAAGGAATTGGAGTGCTTTACATGAGCACCTGTTAAATTACATGAGGACACATTCATTTTTTTTTTTTTTTTGGTTAGCTTAAACACACGGGAATATTCACCTCTGAATACCACTCTGTCTTTCATTGTCCTTTTTCAGACCTAGCTATGGTCCTCACATTACTAGTAAGTATTGAGACAGCCCAGTGGGTTAGTCATTGCTGCAGAAAACTATTTCAAACCTGCAGTTCTTGGGCGTGTCACCTTCCAAGACTGGCTCAGCCTTTTATCTCTGTAAGAATGATGAATGGACAACATTGTAACTGGCTATTTACAACTTTTCAAAGCTCCAGACTATGGCAGCAGGTGCTATTTTAAAAAAAAACCAAATTGTTTTGATTCCAGACTGAGCCCTTGTCCTGTGGATCATCCATCATGTTTCACAGTTTGTTGTCCTGGTGTCATAGGAGTGTTATATTTTATGTGCATTTATCTTTCAGTTGCTTCAGCAACCGGTTTGATAGCATTGTAAGGCTACACCCTGCGACAGTCCCTTGCTATGGAATGCAAGAGTTGTACCATCAAGTACCTTGGGAATTTGTAAAGGGTTTTTTTTCTGCAAAGAGCTCTACCAACAGGGTGCAAGTTTTGGTAATATTAGTGTTATTCGTGTATATCGATGCTTCCTCGCTGGAATTTGTCTTCAAGCATCAAAAACAGCATAGACTTATTGCCCACTACCAAGGGCTATGCCAATTGTTATAGCCCTGTAACCTAGTTATATGCCTAAACCGTAGGCAAAAATGGTATAGCCCGAGGCAGAAGGGTTAAAGGGCTATAAGTAGATTCCACCCACTGAGGGTAGAATGGTCTAAATTAAAAAGGGAGAATCAGTAAAACAAACATTGGAATGTTGGCGCAGAAGGATTATATTGGCCATTATAGACTCAGAGCTACTCAATTGTCTTCAATGAGCTTTCAACATTCCAATGTTCTAATCCATATTGTTTACCAAACCATCACCTGATCAAACTATTTTGTCTTTATTATCTTGTGTCAGATTTGATTCAGTACCCTAAATTCAGCATCCGAGCATGACATAAGTGCAGACAGCTGATACCTCACTGCATTTAAATAAGAGGTCCTCAGCTTTGCCCCAATGACACTTAAGCTTCTTCGACCACGCAAGACAGAAGCCAGGATCCCTGCTAAAGAGAGGCTCCAGTCATTATTCTAAGAAGACACCAAAATCACTTATTCTGCTTACCATGAAAAGCTCCAGTTGTCCTTGCTACTGCTAAAGCAAGAATACATAAATGATCTGCACTGGTGCAAAAACTTTTTCTCAAGGTACAGAGACACAAACCTCTGGATATCTATGTATTACATGTGTATGATATGAAAGAAAACAGGTGTCATTTGCATTTTGGCACAAGAAAGAGCCACCTTGGATAGTGCACAAATATGAACCTATTTTATTTTGAGCATATGAGGAAATCGATGTAAATACTTCTGGCATTACTAATAACTATTTCCCCTTTCATCAGCATTAAGTTAGCCTTTAATAAAATTGACCAAATCAAAGAAGGAACCAAATGTTACTCTAAAAAAATATAAAAGGCAAAGATAACCACAAATCCATAGAAACTAACACCACGCCTAAATTGAAGAGGGCATTTTAATGTATTTCATGGGTACTATTATCAATATCCCCAAAATATATCAGTTGGTGAGAAAACAGCAGGTATCAGATATGAACTATGACAGAATTACCCAGTTTGCATTAATGATGCACAAACTATAAATTTTTACAGACATTATATCTAAAAACAACTGCTTTAATTACACAGCCGTCAAGTCTAACCTGAATGTTGAGTTATAAATGCTCATCAAAACCCACTAAGAAATATTAATATTGTAACTGACAACTCAAAGGAGGTGGTGACCTGTGCACAAATGGGAAGCTGTCCCCAGGAGACTCCATACCATTTGTGAATTGCCCCAAAAATATTTTGAGGGATTTACACTGACTACTTCTAAAAAATGTTTTTACAAAGTTTTTTTTTTATGTATTAAATTTTCCTTTAAGGCAAGAGTGTCTCCCTCATTTTTATTCATAACACAGGTCCAGTTGCGACCCACTGCTATTCAATATTTTGTGAACCGGTGTCCGCCCTGATACTCTCGGAAGCGGACGCTCCCCACGACCCCTGGTCCCACCTGGGTATCGTATCTTTCTGCACTCTGCTGCCGATTTACCCTGCATATTACAATTTTTACTAGTGCCTGCGCTGCACGCTGCACTCTGCTGCCGATTTATCCTGTAACTTACTATAATTTTTTCCTGGAGCCTGCGCTGCTCGCACTTCCTCCCCAGCTGCATCCGCCATACTTTAGTAGACTCTCAGCTGTTGTGGTGTGGTGCTCGCTTTGTGTGCCCCCATTGACTCGCATTGCCTCCGCATTGTTTAGTAACGTGCACAGCCTGTCCCAGTTTCGATTCGCCAGCCATTTTTGTTGTTGTTGTGAATAGGAGCCCGGCCCCTCCACCATGATCCCGCCTCCCAGCTGATCCTCCCTCCCACTAAGTGCCTTGCTTCGCTCCGTCCTTTGCGTCCGCCCTGATACTCTCGGAAGCGGACGCTCCCCACGACCGCTGGTCCCACCTGGGTATCGTATCTTTCTGCACTCTGATGCCGATTTACCCTGCATATTACAATTTTTACTAGTGCCTGCGCTGCACGCTGCACTCTGCTGCCGATTTATCCTGTAACTTACTATAATTTTTTCCTGGAGCCTGCGCTGCTCGCACTTCCTCCCCAGCTGCATCCGCCATAATTTAGTAGACTCTCAGCTGTTGTGGTGTGGTGCTCGCTTTGTGTGCCCTTATTGACTCGCATTGCCTCCGCATTGTTTAGTAACGTGCACAGCCTGTCCCGGTTTCGATTCGCCAGCCATTTTTGTTGTTGTTGTGAATAGAAGCCCGGCCCCTCCACCACGATCCCGCCTCCCAGCTGATCCTCCCTCGCCCCTACCCTTCTACTATCCACATATGACAGATGCTTTTGCGCGCAGCATTCACGCGCAGCGGTCGCGCCCCATGCGTGCCGAATGTGCGCCAAAGGTAAGCCCGTCTACGCCCGTCCGTGCTTGGACCGCGCCCAGCGCCAAATCCCCTGGTCCTCGCAAAACCCACTCCTCCAGCATAAAGTATGACGCCGCTACCCTCCTAGCCCTTAACCCCGGACGCATACCTCAATGCTACGAAGCTGCCCCGGGACGTACCCACGGTCCCTTCGCCTGCCACTCCTGCAAATTTACCAGCACCAAGACTCATACCACTTCCACTAACCCCAAACACAGCACCACCTGAAGTGCATCCTGGTAAACACCCGCTCAATCCACAGACACGCCACCGAACTCTGGGATCTACTCGACACTGCTTCACCGGACGTCGCCTTCCTTACCGAAACATGGATGAACGCATCATCAACACCCGACATCGCCATAGCCATCCCGGACAATTACAAGATCATCCGAAAAGACCGCACCGTCCAAACAGGAGGAGGCATCGCCATCGTCCCTAAGAACACCTTCAAAATCACGACCAGCTCCGACGATAACCTTACAACCGCCGAACACCTCCACTTCCAGATCCACACCGACCCTAGGACCACACTCAGAGGCACCCTCATCTACAGGCCTCCAGTAACCCGTAAACAATTCAGCAAAGACATCACTGACTTCATCAGTCCACATGCCCTCGCTTCCGAGAAGTACATTTTACTAGGAGACCTCAACTTCCACCTGGAAAAGAAAAACGACAGCAACACCACCACCCTTCTCGACAACTTGGCCAATCTCGGCCTCAAACAACTTGTTGACACCCCCACCCATGTAGCCGGACACACCCTCGACCCAATCTTCACCTCCAGCAAACGCATCTCCTTCGATCGTACCACAACTCTTCATTGGACGGACTACGGTTGTGTTCACTTCAGCTACAAAACCACCTCGACCCACAACCCCCCACAACCTGATCCCCGAAGAAAATGGAACAAAATCACCACCGACCAACTCCTCACATCACTCAACCAAAACCCACCCGCCATCTCATCGGACCCAAACCAAGCTGCCATCAATTTCAAACTATGGATCACTCACAGCGCTGATGAATTAGCACCCTTGAAAAACCATCACACCAAACAAGACAGCAAAAAGGCCCTCTGGTTCAACGATGACCTTAAGAAATCCAAGAAGCTTTGCCGTACTCTCGAGAAAACCTGGAGAAAAAACCCAACCACCGACAACATGACCACCTTCAAGGCAGCCACCCGCAAACACCACCAGCTGATTCGAGCCACCAAGAAATCAGCATTCAAGAATCGACTCGACAACAACGCCCATAACAGCAAGGAACTATTCAACATCGTCAAAGAATTCACCAACCCCACCGCAGCCTCAAACGACATCACTCCCTCCCAAGACCTCTGCGATTCGTTATCCTCCTTCTTCTACAACAAAATTGCCGACATACATAACAGCTTCGAAAACAGCTCCAACGAACAATCCTCTCCGCCCCCCTTCGAACCTAGACTGCCCTCTAACAACCTCAGCGCCTGGAACCCGATCACCACTGAAGACACCATCCGCCTAATGAATTCCATCCACTCTGGATCGCCAACCGACCCATGTCCCCACCACATCTTCAACAAAGCTAACCCCATCATCGCAACCCATCTCCGTGATGTCATCAACTGCTCCTTCAACTCTGCTACCTTCCCAGAAAGCTGGAAACATGCCGAAGTCAGTGCCCTCCTGAAGAAACCCAGAGCAGACCCCTCTGAACTTAAAAACTACCGCCCCATATCCCTCCTCCCATTCCCGGCCAAAGTCATCGAGAAAGCTGTCAATAGCCAACTCGCCGCCTTCCTCGAATCCAACAACTCCCTCGATCCCTCACAGTCCGGCTTTCGAGCCAAACACAGCACCGAAACCGCCCTCATCGCAGCAACAGACGACATCCGAACACTACTGGACAACGGAGAAACAGTGGCCCTCATTCTACTCGACCTCTCCGCCGCCTTCGACACCGTCTGTCACAGCACCCTCATACAACGCCTCAGCAACATCGGCATAAAAGGTAAGGCCTTGGACTGGATCATCTCGTTCCTAGCTGGGAGAACTCAGAGAGTCCGACTTCCCCCATTCAAATCCGAGGCCACCGAAGTCATCTGCCGTGTACCACAAAGTTCATCACTCAGTCCCACCCTTTTCAACGTTTACATGAGGCCTCTCGCTTCCATCGCGCGTCAACACAACCTTAACATCATCTCCTACGCTGACGACACCCCGCTGATCCTTTCCCTCACCAAAGACCCCAACACCGCCAAAACCAATCTTCACGAAAGCATGAAAGAAGTAGCCGTATGGATGAAAAACAGCCGCCTAAAACTTAACTCAGACAAAACGGAAGTGCTCATCCTAGGTTCATCCCCCTCTGCCTGGGATGACTCATGGTGGCCTTCAGATCTGGGCTCAGCACCCATACCCACAGACCACGCACGTAACCTTGGCTTCATCCTAGACTCCTCACTCTCGATGACCAAACAAGTCAACGCCGTCTCATCCTCCTGCTTCAACGTACTTCATATGCTCAAAAAAATCTTCCACAGGATCCCCGCCGAGACAAGAAAGACTGTCACCCACGCACTGGTTACGAGTCGACTAGACTACGGAAACACCCTCTACGCCGGAATCACAGCCAAATTACAGAAAAAACTCCAACGCATCCAAAACGCATCAGCAAGACTCATTTTGGACATCCCTCGCCAAGATCACATTACCGGCCACCTGAAAGACCTCCACTGGCTTCCCGTCAACAAGAGAATAACATTCCGTCTCCTCACCCACGCACACAAGGCCCTCTACAAACTAGGGCCCGAATGCCTCAACACTTGACTATCCTTCTACACACCCACCCGCCAACTAAGATCCTCCAATCAAGGCCTCGCCGCAGTTCCGCGTATCCAAAGATCCACCATGGGAGGTAGATCCTTCTCCTACTTGGCGGCCAAGACATGGAACTCGCTCCCCACTCACCTCCGCCTTACACAGAACCACATCTCCTTCAGAAAAGAACTTAAAACCTGGCTATTCGATAAATAATGAACCCCCTCCCCAAGCGCCTTGAGACCCTCTGGGTGAGTAGTGCGCTATATAAATTCTTGAACTTGAACTCTTGAACTTGAACCGTCTTATTAGTAAGTAGCATAGGTTTCACAAAAAGTGAAACCTATGCGAATCCTATCTTAGTACATCTGGCCCAGAGTAACCTCTGATGATCAGAAATGGTAAAAACACTAATGTTTTTATAGTGCAATGATCCTGGACAAGGCCCAGTCCTTCTCAGAAGCATGGGTGGCATGATGTTTAACCGCTTCCGCGCTACCACGAATTCCCGCCGTGCGCTGAAATTTCAAAAATGGCTTGTTTGTGACAAAGCCAGCTCGTCATGCGCGCAGCGCAGGTAACGCCCATGACGAGCTGGCTTTGTCACCCGCGCTGAAGGGGTTAAATAAGATTGGAACAAGGATCTACTGAAGAACATTTTATTGAGCGAATGTTCTAGGTGAGGGCAAAAGATAGAATCATCTCAAATCGGGATTTTTGCCTAAACATGACATTTAGACATCTTTGATGAAGTCACCTGCCAGGCTGGCAGTGCGTTGCAGATTCTCTCAAAATCACTATGGACCATGGTTTCCTGTGGAGATATACTTACAGATGTTGTGTCTGTGTCAGAAATTCCCCCAAAATGACCCTCTTCCTTTTTATTAACTGTAAGGCGCTCTCAGTTGACAAAACCTTTCAGTGAAACAAAGTACTGCACATTTCATTGTATCACAGTGTTCCCAAATACTGTTTCACCTACCTTCCCGGAGTCCCCAGCGGGTGATCCCTTTAAGACACAGGTCTTCAAATTTCTTATGTGGTGCCATCTTATAGTGAAAAAAATCAAACTAGCTCCCCAAGTGAAATGGCTGGCTGAAATGTTTCATGGTAAACTCTGAATACTGCCTGGTGAGAACATTAGAAAATAACCATCCAGACATTAAATGTGAAGTGTGTGCAACAGTGTTTATGGTATGCAAGGTACACATAGCAGCAGGGAAAGATTCCCTCGTACACACTGAACAGGCACATATGAATCAGGATTAGTGCAACTTTTCCTAACACACAAAGAACATGTAGAGGACAGAAATGATCACTGAAAGTGCTCTTTCTGGTACAATACATGAACAGCCGAGGTGATAGGAGTGAGAGTTTTCCTCAGACACAAAACAGTTACCACCAGAGCAGAATCAATGCAGGAACACCTCACAGACAGAAGTAGCATAGTATGGGCAGCTGAAAGCCAATTGGATGGCAGGTCCTTCTGGAGAGGACGTCTTGAGCCCAATACTACAGGTAGGCAGGTCATAGAGAGGCAGGAAACTTCTAATGGACTCTTTTTCTCCGACACTTAGTAATAGAGAGGGTGTGGGAGGAAAGAAATGCCTTTGTTTTTCCTGCTCCAACAAAGTATGGGGTGGAGTACAGACTTTGGGGCCTGCTTGGAATGTGGGGCTGGGACCCACTTCTGCAGCCTTTGCCATCCCCATATTTCATCTAGGATCTCCCTGAGCCCTGCACCAGACCCCACCAGGGGCGGCTCCTCCACTAGGGTGGAGGAGCATCGCCCCACTTCTCTCAGAACAGTGGAAACGGAAAAATAAAATTATAATAACATCGTTAATATCATTTCATTTTTCGTAGGTACAGCGCTGAGTTAGGGCGGGCAGGGCTGGTGTCACAGCCTGGAAGGAGGAGTGGTATGTGCACAATAAGTGCACATGACGGTTTGGCCGGTCGTCTTGGGCTAGCCAAACAGTCATGGGCACTTTGCATGGTCTCCACCTGACTGTAATACGGGAAACATCCTCTACAACGCAACTTTTACCACGCAGTGCCTTTACGACGCAACTTTTACAAAGCAAACCATTATAACGCATTGCGCTGGGGGGCGCTCTAGGATAGGGAATAGATTTAATTTACTATCCAACACCTTCCCTACTATCCACGGGGACTGGAGTTGGAATAGTAAATTAAACTATTCACTATCCAGCGCCCCAAAGCACTATGTGTTGTAAAGGTATTCGTTGTAAATACCGCGTTGTAAAGGCATGCGTGGTAAAAGCATGCGTTGTAATGTCATACATCCCTGTAATACACAGCCTGGGTGGAGAACATGTACAAGCTCCCTATCCCCCTCTGAGCGCCAGACCATGGCACTCTGACCAATCACAAAGCTGCTAATAGCACTGTTATAAGCAAAGTCAAGCGCCCACAACCTAAATTAGTTGATCGGCAATGTCATTCAATGAAAGGATAAGATCGAACTCCAATGTTATTATCTTATTTGTTTTTTATTCATCTGGTGAGAAGCTCCCCTGATCAACAGGGGAATTTTTATTTCACAAGAAACCAGCCGACACGTGTTTTGTCAATAACGGGGTAGACCCATGACTCTTCAGGGCTGGGGAGATAAAGTAAAGTGTGAAACAAAAGGTTGGGGGTGGTGAATAAGGGTAAATTACTAATGGAGAAGGCTAAAGAAGGCCAGTGTAGAAGGGTGTGATGGAACGAGGTGATTGGCTGCAGGGCCAATTGAAGAAACGTGGAAACCAGAGAAGGTGAACGGGGGTAGAACTGGTGTGTCCCTAAAGGGAGAGAGCACTCGAGTGAAACATCCATCCTAGGTGAGTGTTTTCAGTGTGGTGGTGAGCTGCTAGGGTTTAAAATATTACAATTAAAAAAATGCAACGACGCAAGAGAAAACCACATGGTGTGTGTCATGTGGGGAGAAAATAACCTGCTGAAAATCACGAAAAATTAGAAATGCAAATTATAATGTAGAATTTGTCCTGGGGGAAAAAAGAAAGGAAAAGGAAAACGAGTCATCAATCAATATATCAACTGTACAAATGGTGGTGCGTGATGTGTAGTGCCCCTAAACAAATTAACATGAAAAGTCATTCAAATATCCCCAATCTCTTCTTCAGAAGCATTAAGTTAAAACAGACCAATACTATTAGTATCAAGGAAACGGCGATTGGTGGGGTACCTTGGGAGACAAAAGGAACTGAATATGTATCTCTTAGTAGTGTTTGAGGCCAGCGTCACAATTATTGATTCATTGTCTCCTAACATAGAGTTTCATAATTAAAGCAAGCACAAATGTACTGTAATGGAGTGAAATATGTGAAGAGAACGGGTACCTTGGGATAAAAAACATGTAATAGCAATTCTCTTTGAGGAGGACAAACGTATCATGATAAAGTCCCTGATGATTACAGTATCAACATAATGTACAGCAGTATTCCACCTTAAGTACGAGTTAAGCAAAAAATGTAAAGAGAGTGTGACGAGATGCAGAAGAGACGGAAAAGGAGAAGAAAAGAATGACAGAGCTGATTGGGTCACAGAAAGGAGTTTACTGAAAAGGCAAGGGCGGAATCGGAAACATGTATATTAAGAGTTAATATATTAAGCTATCGAGAAGCATGCAAGCTGAGAGAAAAAGAAAAAAATGCCCAGCGTAGTGGGTGCACAACAGGAGTATCGGCAAAGTAAGACAGACCGAAACGCGACTATCGTAAGTGGTGGTGGGTACTGGATTCTGCCCTTGCCTTTTCAGCAAACTCCTTTCTGTGACCCCATCAGCTCTGTCATTCTTTTCTTCTCCTTTTCCGTCTCTTCTGCATCTCGTGCGAATTTGCTTGATACATCTGGCCCATAATTTTTAAAACTAGTTTGTCACTCACTTCAGCTGGGCACTTGAAAGTTTCGTGGTGATCTATTAAGCAGGGGCTGAGAAAAAGGGAGGGTCCTGAAATGCATTTGCCCTATGCAATTTTGCGTAGGTATTTTAGACACTGCTACAGCCCAAACCGCTGAACCGAAAGGTAGATATTGGTCCAAAGAATTTCCTTTTTCTGATTTGGTGTGCCTACGTCCAGCAGATTTAGAGATATTAGCCATTACCCAAATGTGTATATATAGGGACATGGATCCTCCGAGGAACCAACAGTCCCTGTGCTCAAATCTTCAAATCTGATTGGCTGCCAACACTTCAACCAGGAAGTGTTGGCAGCCATCTGAGGGCCAATTAAAAAATGTAAAAAAAGAGAAGGGGACAGGGTAGGAATGCTCCGACCCCTAGGCCGCTTGGAGGGGGTCCGGCAGAGACACCCACTGGGGTACAAAGCATTTTTCAACGGGATTCGCGCTGGATCTGCGGCTCCCATCAAAAAACTATTTTAAAAAAGAAGAGCGGGTTCCCATGCTTCTCTACTAATTAGTGCCTGGGTGGGTCAAGTTCCGGAGGCATGTGGCCTACCACATATTTAAAGGAGAGGGTACAAGGGGCCCCCCTCCCTAAGCATTTTCTATGCCCCAGGGACCACCACCTCCCAGGGGCTTATGCTGTTTAACGGGGGTGCATGGATCCCCACCGGGCCCTGGGTACTGCCTCCACCCCGGGGCTAATGGTAAAAGAAATCTGGGGGGCCTTGCGGACCCCTGCACCCAGGGGACCACCACCTCCGCAGGGCTATATTCTTTGTAAATAGGGTCCTTACTGACCCCCCGGTACCCGGGGACCACCACATCCCCGGGGCCAAATTCTATTTTTAAAATTGGACTTAGGCGGTCAGCCCCCTTCCTGGGCCACTCTCGGTCCCGGGAACTGCCACCTTCCTGGGGCAGGCCCTACCCAATCAAAGGAGGTTGGCTACGCTGCCCCCTTTTGGAGCCAGGGCCAGCTCCTGCTATGTCCTGGGGTGCCCAACAGGGGATATAGCTGTTCACTGTGGCTTGGCGGGAGCTTTGACAGCTCCCGTCAAGTCATAGCGAACACTCCACTTCCAGCAAGTAAGAGCCGAGAAATGCTTTTGCTTGCTCGAAGTGATCGAGCAGGGTTTTCTCTAAATAAAACCTTCTTGGAAAAAACTTCCCATTGTGTGAAAACCATTAACACGTTTTGAAATTAACCGATAAAGAGTTGCTAGATAATTTAAATAGAAATTAGAAAAATGCGGGAAAATGACAATGGGTTTAAGTAGGCCATAAATGATTCCTGTATGGAAAGTTAATAAAAGAAGTGCAGAATGAGATTTTCCACAAGCAAATGTGAAAGGAAAACACGTGTTGTTTTAAATTTTAACTGAACAGTATTAATTACATTGAATAATAGTTTAAAAATGAAGTATGTTTATTAATTGATTAATGAAGATTGAAATGAATTGTGGAATGTAGCTATTATTTTGAACAAATAACCAATAACAAATTTTGTCTATTTCTCCTAGAGAAAAACTGCACGCTTTGCAAAGAAATCTTCAAGCTGACTTAGGGTTAATTTTACATAGAAATGCAGAAAATTGTGTTTTATTCTTCATAGATGACTATTGTGTTCTTATTGTCAAATGGCTGCTATGTGGTTCAAGTATCAGATGAACTTCCTAATGCCAGAAGCAAAGTATTAGTTTGTGGATAACTCTGCTAGAAATTTTTCAACCTTTGTTTGGATGTGCGCCTTTCGAGGAAGAAGAAACATTGGATTTCCTCTGCTGAAGGACAATGATGATAACATGAACTAAAACAATTAACTAGTGAGAGAAAGGAGCTACGGAAGTGGTGTGACCTGACACCTTATGCTTCTTAGCCAATAAAAGAGAGACTTTACCTGATTTTGAAAGAAGAGTAGGCTGAACATTCTAACATTAGGGTATAACCATTAGTGCTAGAGTCCATGTTATGTTTTTAGGTTAGGGAAGGAGAGAGAGATGAGATTACTTTGAGACAAGGAGTTTGTGTGAGCTGTTTCATTGAGATCCTTTAGCTGATGCTGTCTGTAAGCTGATACCTTATCTTTGCTCCTCATACATTGTGAGGATTGCCCCATCTTTCCCTTCCAGCCGGAGGGTTAGCCTTTCAACTATTAGCACACTGTGCTGTAGATTTCCTAGCTTGGTATAAGATTCTTTATTTGCATTGATCAAGTACCTTGGGGATTTGTAAAGGGGTTTTGTCTGCAAAGTGCTCTAGCAACAAAGTGCAAGTTTTGGTTATATTAGTGTTTTTCGAGTATATCGATGCTACCTCGCTGGAATTTGTCTTCAAGCATCAAAAACAGTATAGAGTTATATTCCACTACCAAGGGATATACCAATTGTTATAGGCCGTGAACCCCAGTTATAGGCCTAAACCTTAGGCAAAAATGGTATAGCCTGAGGCAGAAGGGCTATAGGGCTATTAGTACATTCCACCCACTGAGGGTAGAATGGTCTAAATTAAAAGGTAGAATAAGGAAAACAAGCATTGGAATGTTGGAGCAGAAGGATTATATTGTCCAATATAGACTCAGAGCTACTCCATTGTCTTAGATGAACTCTCAACTTTCCAATGTTCTAATCCATATTGTTTACTAAACCATCACAGAATCAAACTATTTTTGTCGGTATTTCCTTGTGCCAGGTTCGATTCAGAACCATAAATTTAGCATCAGAGCATGAAATAAGTGCGGACAGCTCATACCTCACTGCATTTAAATGAAAGGTCCTCAGCTTTGTCCCACTGGCACTTTTGCTGCTTTGACCACCCAAGACAAAACCCCGGAACCCTGCTGACGAGAGGCTCCCGTCACTATTCTAAGAAGACACCAAAATCCCTTCTTCTGCTTACCATGAAAAGCTCCAGTTGCCCTTGCTACTACTAAAGAGAGGATACACAAATGATCTGCACTGGTGCAACAGCTTTTTCTCCAGGTATAGAGCCACAAACCTCTGGATATCTATGTATTACATATGTATGATATGAAAGAAAACAGATGTCATTTGCATTTTGGCACAAGAAAGAGCCACCTTGGATAGTGCACAAATATGAACCTATTTTATGTTGAGCATATGAGGAAAACGATCTAAATACTTCTGGCATTACTAATAACTATTTCCCCTCTCATCATCATTAAGTTGGCCTTTAATAAAATTGACCAAAGCAAAAAAGGAACCGAATTTTACTCTAAAAAAATGTAAAAGGCAAAGATAACCACAAATCCACAGAAAGTAACACTACACCTAAATTGAAGAGGGCATTTTAATTTATTTCATTCATGGGTAAAATTAGGAATATGCCCAAAAACATATCAGTTGGTGAGAAAACAGCAGGTATCAGACATGAACTATGACAAAATTACCCAGTTTGAATTAATGATGACTAAACTATAAACTTTTACTGACATTATATCTAAAAGCAACTGCTTTAATTACACAGCAGTCAAGTCTAACCTGAATTTTGGGTTATAAATGCCCACCAAAACCCACTAAGAAAAAAAGCCGCCCAATGAATCTAAAGAACACAAGATCACTAACGGCAAGCTGTCCTAATGAATTTTCTGCAACAACAAAATGTGTTTTTTGAATGTACTAAACAGCTTCGCGGGTCCCGCATCGCTGCAATTGTTACCCCCGGTCTCTGATCTTGAAGAGGGGGGTCACCTCGGAGGCTGCTGTGGGAGAGTTCTGTGGAGCAGGGCTGCGAGCGGCGGGTACGGGACTCCTGTTCCAAGGAACCCTTGCTGGACTAAACCCTTGTCACCTGTGCCACCCTCCCTGCTCGCTCCGCCCCTCTAACTAATCTTCCTATATCTACAACCCTCCTTATCAGCTGCGCGGGAGCGCGCGGGAACGCGCCGGGAGAAGCCCGGGCAAAGGGCGGGCCCTCTTAGGCCCTCAGAGGCGGAAGTAGGCTGGGCTGGGCCCACTCCTTTTCATTTTTTTTGTTTTTGTTTTTTTGACTACACTGTCCCTCTATTCGTGTTTTTATCAGTTATTGTTTCTTGTTGAGTACTTTCAGCTACACACAGTTTATCCTGTTTAATTCTTTTTAGAATTTTTTTTATTTAATTTGCATTAAGAACTGCATCTGTTATCTCCCTCTTTTACATATAATCATGACAGCTAAAAAGCTTCGTTCAGGGAGACTTTTGGTAGGAAGGTCCTGTGCAAACACCAATCTAACCCACTTAGAAACAAGGAGGTCCAAAACCTGCAACTAAAGGGCCAGTGTCAATTATTCCAATCATGGGAGAAGCCCAAAGATAAGAATATGCCTATGGATATGGGTGTAGTTGGTTCCCTTATGGGGTCTCCCAAGTCGTCATTGGAGGGCCCAAATATGGAAAATATACCAGCCATGAGCTCACTGATTTGTGAGGAAATTAATTCGACACAACCTACTGCTTCCCTTTCTACTAAATTGCCCGCCCCTAGAGCTGAGTGTATGTTGCAGCATAATACTCTTACAATGTCCGGGGTCAACCTGATTCAAGATCTTGCAGTTGGTTCCAACCAAAGGGAAGTAGGAAATGAGGACTCTCAAATGTTAGATATTGATCTGGATCTCTGTGGGCGCTACCTAGTAGATGGTTCTCTGAAGTTATTTGAGGCCACTAAAACTCCGCTTGGCTCCATTCCCCCGGGTCTCCGACCCTATAGTAGCACCCCTTCTATTAAATCCCAAGACATTACCCCCCTGTCTAACATCTCAAATAGTCCCGAGCTGAATATATCAGGCATTCACCCAACCGTCTTTCCCCGCCCAGAGAGTCTTGATAAACCTATCTCTGAGTCCCTGATTGCTTTAGAACATCTGCTGTCCTCTATACTACTGCTATTGGGTAAATTTGTGGGTAGTAATGATTGTGTTCTGGAAACAGTTACCCAGATATTGAAGGTCCTTTTAAATAATTCTTGGGATAAGATACCCAGTATAGATCCTCGAGGAGGTTTGCAAGGGCCTAGATCCGGTGGTGATGTTTCGCCAGGATCTGGGCCCTTGGACTCCCCTCTTAATACAGCCCAGAACATCCCGCCTCTTTCCGTCGGAAATGAGCTTATACCAACTGAGCTCTTGTCAGTCCCTAAATCTTCTGCATACAATTGTATTACGGACTTGGCTCTTGAAATTGCAGAAGATACTGGCGAAGGAGTTGATTTAAATTCTGTTAAAGAGTTTTTTCCTATCTTTGCCCAAGAGACTAAGGAGAAGGGGGAAAAAGAAAAAATGGAAAAGCCGAAAAAGTGTAGAGGAAAAAAGAGGAAACCTATTCGCAGAATTAAAAAAAAGAGGCAGAGACAAATTATTTTTGATGATGTTTTAGACCAGCATGGCAAGGGTGATGATAAATTGTCCTTGCCGGCTATTATTGGGTCTGAAGATGGAAGCCCGAAGCAGGGCACCAATATGCAAAGAGATGAGGCTCCAGTTCCCCTTGTTGAGTACAACGATATCTTTTCCAGTTGTACGAATCCCAATCTAGGTAGCTCCACTATCGGATCGGGGAGGTCAACTAACCCTTTTCCGATAGTGAAGATGATAAAATCTGCTCCTGGATTGGCATTGGCCCTCAATCCTACTGCTCCCCCCTTTTTTGCCTCGATAGAAGATGCAGTTTGCTCCAATAAATCCTCTGGAACCCCAATAGAGGATAGTATAGATACGCTGACGTTGGATTTCCTCCCTCTCTTTGATACTGATTTATTAATGAATAGATCTTGGCTTCTTAGGTGTTTCAAGGAGATGGATAGTTTGAAGTTAATCCAAACTAGTGACATTGATCTGGTCTCAATTTTGAATGTTGAGGCAGGTTCTTGCACTAGGGTAAGGTTCTATTCCAATCTCATTGTGAACCACATTTTGAAGTAGGCCGAGAGTCTTCACAGTCGTGGGATCGACGTAATGCCTTTCTACCCCATCTGTAGAGTTGATTCCTTTGATAAAAGGCCCTCTGGCTCGAGACAAGCTGGTCCTTCTTTTCCTTTTGAGGATTTAAAGATCTGCCTTTCTAAATCTAAACGTCTAGTAACACATGTAATTCCTCCCTCTTTATCCCTAAATGGAAATAGAGTGGAAGATGGTCAGCAATGGAACTGGTTACCTGGTGTTTTATCAGGTAAATCTACGGACAATCCCAAATTATTTTCTCATCTTTAGCAATAGCTTAAAAATTATCTCTTGGAATGCCGCTGGAATCAAGAACAGCCCTGAAAAGATGCAGTATCTTTACTCCTTGAAGGCTGATGTGATTTGTATGCAAGAGACGTGGTGTGCGGACAAAATAATCGGGGAAGGGATTACATTGTCCTAGAAGGAGGGGCTGTCGTCTCTAAGAGGGGACACGCTAAAGGGGGTATCGCATGCCTGTTATCAAACCGGATAAAGTGGAAATATTCACACCACTTAGATCCCAGTAACCTCTTTCAGGCTGTGACATTATTTAGTTTTGACAATGTGGAAAAGAAACACCCCCTGGTATTAATAAATGCATATATCCCCCCCGATGACTGTTTCAATGGAGTGTTAAAACAAGTTTTTGATTTTATTAAATAAATTAAGGATACAGTTCCTTCCCCCCATGTAATTTTACTAGGCGATCTTAACTGTAAAGTCTCTAATTTAAGCTTGGATCTATTCTGAAACAAGCCTAAAGAGGAATATTTCCAGATTCCTCAAGCTCTTTTTCCAGTTAAAATTAGAACGAATAAGAGAGGGAAATTGCTCCTAAACAAATTGTCCGAAACCGAGGGTATTATAGCTAATGGAAGGCTTCCCTCTGACACACCTGCACTTTTTACGCATAAATCAAATCTCAGTGAGTCGATATTGGACTATATAATCGTGGAATATTGCTTTTTCTATCTACTAAAAGACCTAGTGGTCTCACAGACTTCATTTAGTGACCATAAGGTAATTACTTTAACTCTTTCTATAACACTGCCTCCTGCTGACCCTTGGACTCTTAATGGTGATCTGGTTAATTTTGGTGCTAAATCTGGAAGATGTTTTTGGAACTCAAAAGCCATGAAGGGCCTGGAACATATTCTAGATAAAACACTCAAAGATCTCCATGATTGGCTAGGGGCCGAATTAATGTCTTTTGAGGTTTTTATGAAGGAGGTTACTCTGGCTGCAAGGAAACCCAATTCAATTATAAAAAAGTCCATACTCCCCAGTTCGGTCATTTCCTTAAATAAGGAAATAAATAAATCGGCGAGGGAACAATACTTGTACAGATCCCCCGAAAGATACCGTAAAATAGCCCTCTTAAAAAGAAGGAGACGAAGGGCCAAGATTAAAAGAAAAAAGAAAAAGAGGACTCTTTCTGGATCAATCTGCGTGAGGCCGCAGTAAACGGGCACGCTAGGTTGTTCTGGTCTGTAATCGGGGAGGGTTGTGGAACAAGAGTTAGTCTCCGCCCTATCCACATATCTGAGCAAATCTGGGTTCATTATATTGTTAATCTATATACCAGTAATGGGCCTGTGGCCGAGAATGGGAGTTTTTGCAATAATAGTGATCTTCTAATAGATTTCCCGTCTGAAAAAACCATTGAATCGGCCATAAAAGAACTCCGCCTTTCAGGTGCAATGGGGCCGATGAGCTCCCTATATCTGTCCTGAAGCAGGACCCAGTTTCCTGGAGCAAAATTTTGTTCTTCTTATTTAGATTTTGCTTCCTGAATAAATCTGTCCCCTCGTCCTGGAAAGGGAGCATTTTGGTGCCATTGTTCAAGAAGGGAGATAGGAACGATCCTAAGAATTATCGGCAAATCGCCCTTCTCGACGCAATTGGTAAAGTCTTCTCCAAATGCCTCCTATATACTATAAATGACTGGGTGGAGAGGAATCACATTTTACCTCTAGAACAGACAGGTTTTCGCAAGGGTCATGGCACATTGGACAACCTTACCGCACTTCAGATAATTTCTGATAAATATGTAAGGGTTCGAGGAGGAAGAGTATATAGAGTTTATAGATTTCTCTACAGCATTCGACAAAGTGGATCGGCCGTTGCTGTGGAGAAAACTAGCTGCTCTAGGCATGCCTCCTCTCCTGTTAGATTTGGTTAAGGCCCTTCACTCAGATACTTGGTGCCAAGTCCTTCAAGGAGGGGAAAGGGGGTTATCACAAATCATTCCTACTATCAACGGATTAAAACAGGGTTGTCTTTTGGAGCCTCTGCTCTTTTCCCTATACATCTCTGATCTTCCTATGTCTTTATCTGCTTGTGAAGGTATTGCTCCGTCATTAGGGGGATCCTTAATTTCCTGTTTGTTATATGCGGACGATATCCTAGTATTTCAGGGAGGAAAAAAAGAAAATATGAGAATTTTGGTTGGTCCGTAGAAGGTCATAAACTGGAGGTGGTAAAGTCTTATGTCTTCCTGGGGAAAATAATATCTGATAACCTAAGTGACAAGCCCCATATCGATAATAACGCCCGGAAGGCCCTGTCTCAGGGTAAAAGTTTGAGTGCATTGTACTCTGCCACTGGGAGAAGACATTTCCCTCACATGCTAGAGGTTTTTAGGGCAAAACTCCCGTCATCCCTTCTGTACGGAACTGAAATAATTGATATAGGGCATTGGGTTTTTTTACCTGTTGCAGAAGGAAAAATCTTACGGTTTTTAGCCTCTATTAACACTGCCTCCACAGTGAATTCCTGAGACTTGAGTTTGGCATCCGTAGTAGCTGGGTGCAGGGTTTGGCAGGGCTAGTGCGTTGGGTAGCCAGTCTGGCCAGAGGGGATGTGGGTACCCTGAGACACTTAATGAAGTCGGAATTGTTGGGCACTTTAAGGGAGTTCTCCTTTATTGTAAAGAATTTCAGGAAAGCTGTTGTACTTCTGCAATTGGAGGAGAGCACTCTTTTCACTCTGTCTGCCGTACAGTTAAAATCACTATTGAAACAGGCCTCGTGGGATCTCAGCTTTAGGCTGGACAGGGAATCTATTCTTGCAAAGAAGAAAGTATCCCCTCTCACTGATACGTGCGTATTAAAACGCATGCAACCCTATGTCGCCTGGAACCTATCCCATGGCATACGGCGTTTCTGGCTTCTCTTGAGGCAGGATCTACTCCCTCTTAATAAGCTTATGGCTAAGTGGTATGGTTGCTCTGCAATTTGCAATTTTTGTAATTTGTCTACCCAGGACTTCATACATGTTCTTTTTATATGTCCTGCACTTCGTTTATTTCGTCGCAAGTGGTTAAGACAAATTTGTTTGAAATTGAATATCCTTACAGCCAATTCTTTCTTATGTGCTTTATATAATCCTCCAAATGAAATGTTCTGCTTTAGCATTTTTTATTTTTTTTTAATGTTTCTTATATATCTACTAGAGGGTTTTATTTAACTGTGTTGTGCTGATTACTTAGGGGTTTGGCTAAAACTTGTTAATGTTTGTTGCATTTGTACGAGCATTTTTGTATCATGTACTTCCTTTTTTATTTATGTGGACCTCTTTGGAGTTCAAAAACATAATAAACAAACTTGAACTTGAACTTGAACTTGAATGTACTAAACCCATTTAGCGATTTGGTAAAATGTTAACAAATCTCTAAATGAATTTAGGAAACGGTAAGGTATTACTACTTGGATTGGGGGCTGTAGGGCATCCCTTCCAAATAGCTATTCCTTATGGTATGTATTAATGTTTTGTGTTGAAATCTGGTTATAAAATATTAATCCTCTTACTGACAACTCAAAGGAGGTGGTGACCCGTGCACAAATGGGAAGGTGTCCCCAGAAGACTCCATACCATTTGTGAATTGCCCCAAAAATATATTTTAGGAGATACACTTACTACTCCTAAAAAATGTTTTAACAAACTTTTTTTAATGTATTTTATTTTCCTTTGAGGCAAGACTGTCTCCCTCATTAATATTCATGAGACAGGTCCAGTTACGACCTACTGCTATTCAATATTTTGTGAACCGACTTATTAGTAAATAGCATACGTTTTGCAAAAAGTCAGTGCACAAATTGCGACCACTTTTTGTGGATCCTATCTTAATACATTTGGCCCAGAGTAACCTCTGATGATCAGAAGTAGTAAAAGCACTAATATGTTTATAGTGCAGTGACCCTGGGCAAGGCCCAGTCCTTCTCTGAAGCATGGGTGGCATGATGTTTAAATTAGGTTGGAACAAGGATCTACTGAATAAAGTATAATTAAGCAAATGTTCCAGGTGAGAGCAAAACATAGAATCATCTCCAGTTGGGATTTTTACCTAACCATGACATTTAGACCTCTTTGATGAAGTCACCTGCCACGCTAGTGGTGCATTGCCGATTCTCTCAAATTCACTATGGACCATGGTTTCCTGTGAAGATTTACTTACAGATGTTGTGTCAATGTCAGAAATGGCCCGAAAATGACCCACTTCCTTTATAACTGTAAGGCGCTCTCAATTGATTAATCAAAACTTTTCAGTGAAACAAGGTACTGCACATTTCATTGTATCGCAATGTTACCAAATACTGTTTCACCTATCTTCTCGGTGTCCCCCACGGGTGATCCCTTAAAGACTGTGCTGTAGATTTCCTAGCTTGGTATAAGATTCTTTATTTGCATTGATATTATTATGATGCACTTTTGTCTCTTACTCTATCCACTCTAGTCATGATCCTTAAATTAGATGTTATCATGAATTACTGATTTTTGTGTTCTCTTGTGTGATAATTCAGATTCGAGATTGTGTCTTTGTTTGACATTTCCATAAACTTTACAAAAGAAAAATAGATAAAGCAAAGTAAATAGAAAAAAACAACTGTCTGTCATTATTGATTATTGCAAATAATGAAATCTATATATAGTTGTATGTAGTGTGATTTGAAAAAAAAGATTCCCTTTGTTGTAGGTCCTCATGAGGGGCATATTCATCTAGAACTTTTGCCTAATCCCTGTCAACTCTCCCGATCTATCGGAGAACCTAGAGTTGATATGGGCCAAAATTCAGTCTTAGGTAATGGAGATTCATAGACTGATCCAGCGTGTGGTGTAAAATTAAACACTCTGCCTTAGTCAGCCAAAACCCCTTTTTTCCGCTGTGCCACGTGCCACATGCTATCAGTTTTTGGTAGCAGAGGATGGTTAGTGTGGATTGGTTATATTGGCAATTATTGTTCTGTTAGTAATCTTTTACACTTTTTGTTACATGTAGTAGTTGTACCGGTTTGACTTTAAAGGAATTTGTTAGCAGGTCGGAAGAGGCCTAGGATCCCGAGAGGAGCTCAAGAGCTTGTCTTAGTGTGGCATGCACTAAGTAGTATTGCGTTGTCTGCTTTTGATGGAAGTATTGAACAATAGCCGCATTATAAATATTCCACAGGGAACTTTGGAGTTAGTACAGTAGAGATTTATTTGGGTACCTTTAGAATGCGCAACTAGAGAAGTCTTGAAAGTCTTCACTTGAATGAGAGTAGAATCCCGCCGGTAGCGAGAGAATTCTGAGAGAGTTTGTATCTATCTTCTTGTAGTGGAGCAGACAAGCTGAAACGTCTATGTGTTTTAACAATGTTTGTCTAAAAAGATTTTGTAAATAGTTGCAGATAATTTTTGTAAAGGGAGGGTCAGTTGCAGGAGTTATACTGACATCACAGAAAGCCACGCTGTAATTGGTTAGTTTGTGGAAGTCATCACCGAGGACTGCTCTGCTATTGGTATTGGTAAACTAGTGTAAACTAGTGTAAATTGTCATAAAGAGAAATACTCTGTTATTGGTTGTTTTGTGTGAGTTGCACTGGTATTGGACAGTGAGAACTAATTGGATTTGTTAGAAGGACGGAAGGAAAGAAAGTTTCTGAATAAGAGTTTAGTGATCGATCAAAACAAAAATTAAGGTATTAAAGCTGTTGAAAACATTGCTCAGAAAGGATGAACCTATACCCATTAGAGAGGGAATTCCGGTAGCTCCTGTGGGAACGCCTGCATAATTTATGTCATTAGAAACGGGTTATCACACGTGTACGTGATTGAAAAATTGGGTGAAATATACAGTGAGAGATGGTAATATGGCATTTCCAGAGCATGGCACTTTTAAAACTAGGATTTTAGAAAATTTGAGATTGAGGTTGAGACCAAGTCCGAGACCTATACAGTACAAAGCACTTGAAGAGTGGGAACATGAGGCATACAAAGAGACAATGATGAAATTGAGAATAGATACAGAAACACTGTGAGTGGATATTCAGAGGCAAAATGTGACGCACAAATGAAAAAATGGAGGACGTAGTGGCAATGGGCTAAGGAATGTATCCAGTTGTATTAGTGGAGATTAATGAAGGAGGGAAATGCAAAGAAAAGAAAAAGAATATTTCAGAAACAAAATCAGATCCAAATGAGGTAGATAATGACTTTTTGGATGCATTATTACTTAATAGACCTCCACTGTACCAGGAAGAACAAGAGAGACCATAACCAAGTGCTCCATTTGTTCAGATAGAAGATTCCCAAAGGGAAAATAATAGTGTAGTGAATCAGGTTAAAGGAGATCTGACCAAAATAATAAATCAGTTGAGTTTAAACGCAGATGCCATGCCACTTCCATTGACTATTTGTCCTGTAGTTCCATTATATAATAAGGAACAGAATATTTCACAAGTGCATGCTCTAACAGTTTCTGCAGTTTTAGATAATACTTTATTATCAGTAGAGAGTGACAGAATTTGTGATGAAGCGAGTGGATCAGAATCATTGATTGATAATTCTGAAAGATCAGTAGAAACTCCAAAACCCGGTATACAGATGTATCCAAGGAGCTTAATACCTAATACTAAGGTGACACCTATGCCTACATCAGGAGGGTCTTTAGGGCCTTCGCCGGAGGAATTGGATGAGTGAATTAGAGGAATGACATCTAATAAAGTGAGCATAGATGTAGTTATATTAAAAACAGATTTGGAAGAAATTATATTAGGCACGATTAGTCCAGAGAGGTTGAGTAGGTATTCAGATCAAGGAGTTGATTAACGCATTGAGACGTTGGCGTGAATTAGCTTGTTGGAAAGGAAGATGGGCTAACAAGACAGAAGAGACGGTTGCAAATACAGGTGCTTTACCAATGTTTCCAGTAAGAGAGACAGGTACAGAAGCGATTGAAATAATATATATCCCACGAGAGAGGTACCTGGAGGTGGATATGTACATGTCCCGTGGTCAAGGCAGGATATATTATCTTTTACAAATTGATTTCCTAGATTGAGAGAAAACCAGGAGAATGGTTCATACAAGTAGAGAGGTTTGTGAAAGTTTCAAATGTTTTGAGGAATGGTTTGTTTGATATTGTGGTTCCAGCTGAATTGTGGATTGAGTGTAACATTGCAGTAGATTGGCCAAAAGAAGAATACCCAAGAGATGCAAAAACTGGAGCACCATCTGATGAAGTGTTGAAAAAATATAATCAGATCATTACCTATTTTAAAGGAAAGATTTTACCATATCAGACAGATTGGGTTAAAATAGACAGAACTACACAAGAAACAAAAGAGACAGTGCATGGTTTCTATGAAAGGCTTCTCCAAGTGTTTAAACAGTATAGTGGCATTGAGAATATTACTGACAAGGACATGGGTCATTTTGTATATGGGTTTGTGTTTGGATTGAGACCAGAGATTAGCATGATGATTCAACAGCATTTAATTTGTTGGCAAAGTAAGACTATTGACGAGATATGTCGTTATGCAAAATATTGTAGTGATGATATTGAAAGGAGACATAAGAAGTTGAAAGAAAAATGAATGTGGCCTCAGATGAAAGCAGCACAGAAAGCTGGTTTTGCGGATTTTTCTCAAACAGGATTTCAAGGCAAAGACCAGGTTGTTCAAGATACTCAGAATGCGACTGTCACAAATGGTGGGGGTGCGAGATGTAGGGATAATAAAGAGGATATGACGAAGAAATATCCTTGTCATGCTTGCAGTAAATTTGGACATTGGAAACAGGAGTGTAGGAGTCTGTTGACAAATACAGGTGGTGGTACAGGTAGTGATGATATGAATCAGAATCAGTTAAATCAGATACAAAATCAAATGCAAAATCAGAATTTGATATTAGATGGAAGAGGACAACATTTACAAATACCTCAACCTTAAATACCTCAAGCCCCTATGCCAAATCAGAATATGGGTAGTCAAGTACAAAGATACAGTGCGAATATGGGTTTTCACACGGTTGAATCAACAAAACAAAATGTACAAGTGGTTTCACAATATTGGTTGTAGTCCCAAAAGAGTGAATCAGATACAGCTCAATAACGGTGCCTGAGGGGAGAGGAGGAATGCGTGCTTGGTGCATCTCTACAGGTAGATAAGTGTGGTCCTTTTGTGGATAGAGAAGTAGAAGGTAATGTGATTACATTCCTTGTAGACACTGGTGCTACCCGTTCCACTATGGGAACTGTGGAGAAAATATCCAGCTTGTAGGTGTTTCAAATCAATTGAGCAAAACTCCAGTAACAAAACCAATGAAAGTGCAAATTGGAGACTTTAGAGAGCTGCATCATTTTGTGGTGTGTGATACAAGTCCAGTCCACCTTTTGGGTAGAGACATGTTATGCAAAATGAACTGCACCATCTACTGCATGCCAGATGGAATAGTATTTCATTACAAGGATGAGGATATTGTTTTTAATATGTAAGGCAAGGAACAGAGGTGAATGATTTGTATCCTTAATTTACAGCAAAGGATCTGCCTGTTGAATTGAGAGAAACTGTGTTGACTGGTGTGTGGAATTTCACAGGGAAAGACAGTGGATTGATGAAAGGAGTTGATCCTATTCAAATTTCAGTCAAACAAGGTGCAGAATTCCCCAAAACACCACCTTACAAAAATGAATCCTGAAACAATTACAGAAGTAATGCCTGTGATTAAGATGATGATTGTACAAGGTATTTTAAAAGAAATACTATGCAGTTCTTCTAATTCGATTATTATGGGAATTAAGAAACTGAGTGGAAAATATAGGATTGTGCAAGATTTTGAGGAAAATAAATCAGTAAGTAGTACCTTGTTGTCCAATAGTGCTAAACCCAGCAGTAATTCTATATCAAATTCCATGTGAAACAGAATGGTTCACAGTGATCGACTTGTGTCAAGCATTTTTCTGCATAAACGTGCATCTGGATAGCCAATTTTTATTTGCATTCCGGTTCAGATACATGTCTTGGCATGGTGCCGGGTTCCTCAAGGGTATACTGAAAGCCCCTTAAATTGTCAACCAAATCTTGAAGAGGTGCTTAGAGTCAAATGCCAAATAACTCAGTGTTAATGCAGTAAAACAATGATTTGCTTGCTGCATCAAAGATGAGAGAAGCTTGTGTGACAGATACTATTGCTCTACTGAACCACTTGGCAGTAGGTGGGCATAAAGTGTTACCAGCAAAATTGCAATCATGTCAAAAATAAGTTCTTTGATTGGGGCACAAAATTGAAAAAGGAGTCCGAAAGGTGTCACAAGATCGAATAAATGTGTTCTTGCAAATGAAACCTCCCAAGGCACAGAACGAGATTCAAATGTTTTCAGGTATGGTTGGATATTGCAGGCAATGGATCAGTGGATTCTCACTGACAGCTAAGCCATTACAGAAACTGACTCATAAAAATGTATCAGATCTGATTCAATTGGATGAGGAAAGTAAGAGGGCATTTGTTTAGTTGTGCACTTTTAGTTCTAATGCAAATGCATGGAACAGCACATCATCCAGTTCCTTATTTTCTTGATTGTGTAGCTGCAGCATTACCAGGTTGTTTGCAAGCAGTTGCTGCTTCTTGTGTGAGTTTGGAACAGAGTCAATCAATTGTGATGGGATATCCATTTGAAGTGTATGTACCGCACTCTTTTGAGATTTTGCTGACACAAAGTCGAACACAGCATCTTATGAGTAGTCGGTTGACAAAATATGAGAGCATGATACTGGGAGCTGAGAATATTACAGTGACAAGATGTACAAATCTGAATCCAGCTACTTTGTTGCAAAACCCAGAGTGTGAAATGGTGGTGGATGAAGCTGATCATGATTGTCTGGATGTGACTGAATTGTGTACAAAGCCAAGACCTGATATGAAATCTATTCCATTATCTGAATCAGATTGTGTAATGTTTGTGGGTGGATCATGTTTGAGAGATGAAATGACAACTTTGTGAGTTTCCTATGCAGTTTGTACAGTGGCTAATGTCATAGAAGCTTCATGCTTGAAAGGAATAAAATCTGCACAAATTTCAGAGCTAGTGACTCTCACTAAGGCATGCTATTTTGGAATGAATTGGAGAGTAATAATATTCACTGGTAGCCAGTTTGGCTTTGGGCTCGACCACGACTTTGGACAATTGTGGTCTCAGCGTGGTTTTCTGACCTCATCAGGTTCACCAATTCGAAATGGAGAATATGTAAAAGAACTACTGTTGGCACCTCAATTGCCCATAGAAATTGTGGTTGGGAAATATTTGGAACTCATATCTGGCAATGATTATATCACAGTCGGAAATAAATACGCCGACGAAGTTGCGCGATTTAGTGCGCTAAGTTCGGTTTCAATAAATAAAAAGGAACAGACATCTGATTAAAAAAATGCAAAATAATGTTCTCATCTGTTAAAACATGGGAATAAATTAGACAGTTTCAAGAGGAATCAAGTGCATAAGAAAAAGACACTTGGATCAAGGCAGGTTGTTCATGTACGGAAAAAGATGAGTTGTGGATTTATCCTGATAGAAAACCAATAATGCCAGATAGTCTGTTTTCCCACATGGCAAGGTTTTACCATGGTCCTACACACATAGGCAGAGATGCTATGATCAGGATGTTTGAAGAATTGTGGTTTAACCCTAAATTCAGGGTCATTGCAGAAAGTCTTTGCCAGTGGTGTGTGACTCTTCAGCAGAAAAATGCAGGGAGAAATATAGTTGCTAGTTAGGGGCGAATTTGAAAAGCAGCATGTCCTTTTACTTGGTTATAAGCTGATTTTATAGAATTTTGCAAGATATAATGGACTAAAATATGTCCTTGTGATTGTCTGTCTGTTTTCTTAATGGGTGGAAGCCTACTCAACAAGACGGAATGATAGTCTAACAGTTGCTAAATTTCTTCTAAGAGAGATTATGCCAAGATTCGGATTTCCAGTCTCTTTAGAATCTGCTAGAGGGACACATTTAACAATGAAATAATTCAGATGATTTGTTCAGCATTACAAATTAAACAGAAATTGCATTGTGTCCATTGACCAGAAGCATCAGGCTTGGTAGAACAGGTCAATGGAAAAATAAAATCAAGACTTGCAAAGGTGTGTGCGTCACTGCATTGAAATGGGCAGATGCATTACCCTTAGTTCAGATGAGTCTGATAAGTATACCAGATAGAAAAACTGGCTTGTCTCCACACGAGATCATCATGGGCAGAGCCATGAGACAGCCAGTAGTTCCAGCTAATCAACTAATGAATATAACTGATGATTTGGTACTCAATTATTGCAAAGGATTGGGTGATGTGGTGCGTTTGGTGGCTCATCATGTTGGAGAAATTTCAACCACAGCACATCAAGAGCAGTCACACAACCTGAACCCGGAAGAGTGGGTTCTTGTCAAGAAGCATGTGAGAAGTTGTGTTTGGAACCTCGATGGCATGGGCCATATCAAGTGATACTAGTGACAACAACAGCAGTAAAGTGTGGTGGCTTGCCGAATTGGATACATGCCAGTCACACACAAAGAGTCCCAAGTCCACTTGAAAGTAAAGAATCAGTTGAAAGAGATAAAGAAAAAGACCAGAAAGAACATGAACAGACTGAGAATCAAGTAAAGTGGGCACCAGCTTCTGGTCTCGCGAGACTGCTAATGTCGATTGTAGTGAATGAGCCACTTTTGTGGTCTGACACCCTATGATGACCCTCAGCCACCAACCATTTACACTGATTTTAGTGTGTTATGTTACCCTAGCCTTAATGTAGGATGGTCTTGCATCTGCCTGCTTCTCTTTTGTCCTGTGATCTTGCTGTCTTTCAGTAGAATAGTCTTGCCAAGAATAGAAGGTGTGGGATGTCGAGGTGCAGTGTTGTGGGTGATGGTGCACACATGTGCTCAATGATGGATCCTGAGGGATTAGGTGTATAATATTATTTGGGTTAGGTGAATTATGACTTTGGCCTATTGGCTTTGACATGGTCTATTGTCATTCTGTTTACTGACTTTACCTTGCTTTATGGCAGTGCTTGCCTATTGCCTTTGACATGCTCTCATGTCATCTTGCATACTAATTTTGCTCTTTTGCGTGAATAGAGGCTTATGCTTGAGTGACTCCATTTTATGAGCTGTCGCCATTTTCTGAGCTTCACTAGGTGAGAAGCCATGTTTTCCTTCTCACTTGTTTTTTTCACTTTTCAGACTAGAAAGAACTGGATCTTGTCAGAGGTACGTGCTCGCTCTGTTCTGAAGCCATAACAGACTCCTGGCCAGCTGAAGCTGTGGCCTTGGAGCAGGCTGGTGCTGGCTCTCATGAGAACGAGGGGGCGTGGCTCACCAGGAGCTTCGTCTTACGTTTCCACTGGTACTAAAAGAGGAGTCTGGGTTCTGTTCGGTGGAAGTTCAGCACATGCAGACGGGCAGCTGTGTCGGTGGGACGTATAGTGTTGCCATTGTCTCCTGGTTCAGCCGGAGAACCGGAGTCGCCTCTGGTGAAGTGGAAATAGGATGAAAAGACAGTGGTGAGGTGTTCCACTAATCTCTAATATTCCTACTGTTCTTGCTTACTATCTCCTTCTGTTTTCAGGTTCCATATATTTATATACATATACTTCTACATATGTTTTCCTGATTGTGTTTAGCAATTGCCTAATTGTTAATTGGTTGTTGGCTAGAAATGGTACAGATTGGCCTACTGTGTATCATGTACTAATAAATATATATATCCCAGATATACCAATTCACTTTTCCTTGTAGCAGGAGGTGTGGACTCTTCTTGGCCAAGTATTTTGTTGTAGAAGGATGGGTGAATTCCCTTCTAGCAGGTAATTGTGTTATAGGAAGTTGTTCTACTCCTGGCAAGTGATGTGCAAATTCTAAGTATTTCACCCCAAGAATATACAGACTGGTTCCTTTCTCTAGTGGTGAGGGGTATTGTGTCTGTTGTATGTGGTTCGTCTTAGGTGAGTATTCTGTAGCAGAGAGGATCGGCTAATTGCCTCATGCACAGAGCCTGTCGCTAGGAGGATTGTTGTTGCAGAAATCCTCTCAGCAAGAGATAAGGTATAAGTGGTATTCCTACCTTGGGTAAGTATTGTAGAGTATTGGAGAGTGTGGTATTTGTGGGTCCCAAGGGTGGATATGTCTGCATGACCTGATCATTGGCAAGAAATCGGGTAATTACAGTCGATACAGTGAGATATTGATTCCAGAACAAAAAGGTAAAGGAGAGAAAAAGGAATCAATTAAAAGAAATATTATGATGAGTCCCCAACCAAACAAAACAGAAGAGGTTCAAAAGAAAAAAGCAAGAAAAGGAGATGTATGGCCAAGAGGAGTGAAAAGACTGAAATACACTTTGAATGTGAGTGTTCCAAATACAATTGTTGAAATATCTGAGCAAAGTGATTCAGAAGAAGACACAGTCCGAAGGACAAAAAGAGCAAGAGTACCAAACAAGAAATACACAGCACCCAAATGGACATATTTGGCTGTTAAACAGTTGATCTTGAAGACAACAGTGGAAAAGAAACTCAGTCAGATCACAGAAATTGCTCAGAGCCACCCTAAAGGAACTGTGTTAAAAACGTGGGTGCAAAAGATTGAAAGTTATTGTGAAAATACAGAAAAGAAACTGAATTTGAAATTGAAACTGTGAACTTTAGTAAGAAGACGTAAATTGAAAAAAAATTAAAGAAGGGATTGAAGAAGGTCTTGGCAAGAAAAAGAAGCTGTGGAGACTTGAGGCCTAAAAGTGTTTGGATACACATATTCTTTCTCTGCAAGTCTAGAATTGTAGAATTTATTTTAGTTTGTTTTTTAATTTTTAATTTTTTTCCTTACCTTAAAATGGCTAGGATTCAGGAGAATGGAAATCAGAATCAGGGACCAACTTGACATAAGTGTATTAACGTTTGCTGTGTATGTGTTTTACTAATAATGATTGTTTGGTTAATATTAATAGTTGTTGTGCCTTATTTTATGTTTCATACTAAAAGTAATACTACTAATGATTTGGTGGATATAGAAACGAAAATGGAACATACTCTTAAAGAATACCCACAGACTAACATTAAGAGATTAGCTGGGAATGACTTACATCAAGATAATTCTATTAATGATTTCTCGTTAAATGTTTTAACTAAGCTTCTTTATGAGTATGTAAATACTATGGATGTGGAGATTGTTGTGTGTGCATGCAATTACTGTCTTCTGTGTCAGAAGGGGTGACTTATCACCATCTTCCTCTAACATATGGAATTCCGTACAGTGTACTGACAAGTTTGTTCTATGAAAAAGGCCAGTTGCAGTATTAATATTTTAATATTAGTTTTTTCTGAACTTCCTATTCGAAAGAATATGAATGTAATAAGTAGTGCAAAGATTGCAGAGTATATGGGGGAGTTTTTCACACTATTAAGGTAATAGATACTGTATATGCCCATTGAAATAATCTAACATTTAGATTACGGAGTGAAGAAATTGAAGTCATTAATGTTGTAGAAGATAGAAGAGGATATTTTTGAAGAAAAGCTGCTGAGGGAAAGAGTCATATTCCACCTTGGGCTCATAGGGCAGGAGATTATAAAAAAGGTGAGACATGTGCGGCAATGACCCTGGGTTGCCATCATGGGGGGAAGCTTTGCTTACTAAGACAGAAGAAAGATTATAATAATTATTTCATTGGGTCTAGTGAATGTGATCATACCTTCCTGATTACAGGAGTTTGGGGTTGAAAGGGTGGTACAGATCCAGTTGTTCCTGGAATTTATTATGTGTGCAGTAAAAATGCTTATTATAGGTTACCAGCACTTTGTTATGGGTGTTGTTATGTGGGAATTTCCAAATGTATACCACATGCATAAAAATCATGGAACCAATGAAAGGAGAAAAGATGGACTAACACAAGGGGAATTAGTGCTGCTGAAATTGTGGGTGATAATTTTGAAGCATTAATACCTTCAGTTTGAGTCATTTTAAATACGCATAAAATCTGAAAATTGTCCACGGTACTTGTTCGTTTATCAACAGATACTGCTGGTGGATTTCTGATGATAGATACTGAGATGGTGGCTATGAACACTATGGTTTTGTAAAATAGACTTGCCACAGATGTGTCATTGGCAAAGGAGAGCGGAGTCGGTAGCATGTTGAAAATTAAACAGTGCTGTACATATATCCCTGACAAAAGTAAGAATCTAGAGGGATATATTACTAACATTACACATTTAAAAGAAAATTTAAACAAACTGAAGGTTGACGGTGCTAGGGAGAAACTTGGTAAGAGTTTCTCTTCTATATGGAACTGTTTTTTAACTTTTGGCAACAGCCTGTAAGGGAGAAAACTAATACCTATTACTAATATTGCTACTGGAATACTAATGCTGTTTCTAATATATAAATGCTGCAACTGTAAGGGTAAAACACTAAAAACAAAACGCAGAGCAAAGAAGAGAAGGAGAGTAGAAATAGAAATAGAAGACAGAAAAAGAAATTATTATAAGGTAATGAAAGATGGCGTTAGGTTGAAAGAGATGAGAATAACAGTGTTCTGATACAATCAGATTGTAATGAAATGTTTGCATTTTTGATGGCATTAGTAGCCATCAAAGGGGCAATTGATGGAGCATGGTTTTCCGTAATTAAAACCTGCTTGGATTAAACTTCCCATTGTGTGAAAATCATTAACAAGTTTTGAAATTAACCGATAAAGAGGTGCTAGATAATTTAGAGGAAAAGAAATTAGAAAAATGCGGGAAAATGACAATAGGTTTAAGTAGGCCATAAATGGTTCCTGTATGGAAAGTTAATAAAAGAAGTGCACAATGAAATTTTTCACGAGCAAATGTGAAAGGAAAACACATGTTGTTTTAACGTTGAACTGAACAATATTAATTACATAGAATAATAGTTTAAAAATGAATTGCGTTTATTAATTGATTAATGAAGATTGAAATGAATTATGAAATGGAGCTTTTATTTTTAAACAAATAACCGATATTGTCTTTTTTTCCTAGAGAAAACTGCACACTTTGCAAAGAAATCTTCAACCTGACTTAGGGTTCATTTTGCTTTAAAATGTAAAAATGCAGAAAATTGTGTTTTATTCTTCATAGATGACTACTGTGTTCTCGCTTGTCAAATGGATGCTACATGTTTCAAGTATCAGCTAAACTTCCTAATGCCTGATGCAAAGTATTAGTTTGTGTATAACTGTGCTAGAAATGTTTTCACCTTTGTTTGGATGTGCGTATGTCGAGGAAGAAGAAAAGTTTGATTTCTTGAACTTTTGATGGAAAGGAGCAACAACAGTGGTGTGACCTGACACCCTATGCTTCTTAGCCAATAAAAGATAGACTTTTCCTGATTTTGAAACAAGAGTAGGGAGGCATTCTAACATTAGGGTATAACATTAGTGCTAGACTTCAAGTTTTTAGGTTAGGAGAGGAGAGGGATGAGATTACTTTGAGACAAGGCGTTCGTGTGAGCTATTTCTTTGAGATCCTTTAGCTGATTCTGTCTTTCAGCTGACACCTTATCTTTGTTCCTCATACCTTGTGAGGATTGCCCCAGCTTTCCCTTCTGGCTGGAGGGTTAGCCTTTCAACTATTAGCACACTGTGCTGTAGTTTTCCAAGGTTCGTATGAGATTTTTTATTTGCATTGATCTTATTATAATGCACTTTTTTCTATCACTCTATCTACTCTACTCATGCTCCTTAAATGAGATGTTATTATGAATTACTGATTTTTTGGGTCTCTTGTCTGATGATTCAGATTCAATATTGTGTCTTTGTTTGACCATTTTCATATACTTTACAAAAGAGAAATAGATAAAGCAAAATAAATAGAAAAAAGGAGGAGAGGAATTGGCCTAACGGCTAGGGCGGTTGTCCTCGAATCTGGGGAACTGGATTCGAGTCTCGGCAACAACGGTGAACATCCTGTGATTCTGGCCAAATCACTTAATCTCCCCGTGCCTAACAAAAAAATTAACGTGTCCTCATGTAACGCAACTGATGCTATGTAAAGCGCTCTGATACCCGATTCGGGTCAAGTTCGCGCTAAATAAAACTGCATTAAAAAAAGACTGAGTCTGTCATTATTGATTATTGTTTATAATGAAATCTATATATGGTTGTATATAGTGTGGTTTGAAAAATATTCCCTTTGTTCTAGGTCCTCATGAGGGGAATATCCATCGAGATCTTTTGCCAAATCCCTGTCAACTCTCCTATCTGTCATAGGACCTAAAGTTGATATGGGCCAAAATTCCGTTTTAGGTAATAGATTCATAGACTGATCCAGTGCCTGGTGTAAAATTGCACACTCTGCCTTAGTCATCCAAGACCCCTTTTTCCGCTGTGCCTTGCGCTATCACTGGAATCTGAGATTTTATCTGGTTCCCTGCCTGCTGCCAAGCGAGCAGGGAAACAGATGAAAGGAATGTTTTCACACACAGTGCGATGCATGTTTAGCAGCTCCCTGTGTGTGAAAGCAATGCTGGATCCCGCATGAGGTGGGGAGCCCACTTTCATTTTAAAATTAAAATGGCCCAGGGCTAAAATATATATATGCTGATTTGGGGAGGGGACATGCATGTGGCCCCCCTCCCTGAGCCAAATTTGGCCCTGGGTACCCATCACTTGAAGCTGCTGTATTTAGGAAAATAAGAGGGCGCATTTTCGACCTCCCTGAGCCTGCATAGTCCTGAGGACATAATCCCCTGCAACCAACAGATATATTGAAAGGGTAGGGGGCACACAGCTGCCTCCCAGAGCCTCTAAAGTTCCCAGGAAGCCCATCCCCTGGGCCCATGCATATATTTATAGGGGAGGGATGTGTGCAGCTCCCCTCCCTGAGCCACGAAATGGCCCGGTGACCCCGGCTGACTCAAACACTGTGTCCCAGAGAGCATACTCCCAGGACAGTTTAAAAGCGCTCAAATTACCCTTGTTCAATTGATTGGGATGAACGTTTTGGAAAGGGAACTCCGGTATTCTTGTTTATAACTTGGTCGAGACGGTTACCGGTTTAAAGAACATTCGAAAAGGATTACACGAAGCAGGATCTTTTTGAGTGCCGGCTGGCCCACGAGGACACCATCATTTCTAAGCTGTTTGAACATTGAGGACGTTATTGACGAATCGCCAG
This sequence comes from Lissotriton helveticus, assembly GCF_964261635.1. NCBI lineage: Eukaryota > Metazoa > Chordata > Amphibia > Caudata > Salamandridae > Lissotriton > Lissotriton helveticus. The sequence goes on from NC_136067.1 coordinate 1,538,312,592, forward strand.
AGCGGACATTTATTATCGTTTCCAAACATCTGTACTCCTTTGAAAATTGACCTGATGGCTTTTTCATAATAGTGGTTTTTGGTCCTGAAGAGAATCCCAGGATTAAAGGGATTCGAAACGCGTAGACCACGTTCTTCTGCCAAACAGTGGTTTTGTTAATTAAGCCTATTTGGGTTGTGCCTGATTAATGTAACATTTTAATTTTTGTGTACATCAGTGTAAATATTGTACAGGGCACATTTATAAAGAAAAAATCCCCTTGTTAGTGAGCCATATTTGCGTTTGGCATTTTAGATGTTTTCTAGGTGAAGCACTTCTTTTTGTAATAAGTGGGTTGAATGTGTATGGTGTGGTTTTGAGTGAATGGGTTTGGAAGTTTGTGAATGCAAGTTGATTAATTATTTGCTCTGGTAGTGAATTCTACTCACAGTTTATTTATTTATTATCTTTTGTGCCTCACATTATGTTATGTGTTCCCTTTTTGAAAAAATGAAAAAAAATTGTGCCATTGAAATAAAAGTTACTAATGAACTTACGGGTGTATTGTTTCATGGTTCTTACACCCTCGTTGAAATAATTCAATTAACGCATCAGTGTTGGCATTTCTTTTGTTATTGACAAATCACCCTGGGGCATCTCAGCGCTAACTAGGCAAATGTGCTGAGGGGAACGAACCAAGATAGGTGTAAGTGTCTTTACTAAAACAGAAAAGCTTTCAGCTGTTTCCTGAAGATGCTGTAGCTTTGGATTTTGCGTAGAGTTGGAGGGAGCTCATTCCAATATCTTGGAGGATCTTCCCCCCGTGGTGAACAAGACGAATTCGGGGAACCTGCAGGAAATCCTGACTACTAGATCTGAGATTCCTGCAAGGAGAATATTTTAATAGTTTTTTCCGCAAGTATAGAGGACCTCTTTCATTCAGTGCGTTATATGTGAAGCAGCAAATCTTGAAAAAGGATCTCTTCTTCACTGACAGCCAGTGCAGTTCCCTCAACAAAGGAGCCGAAGATGAACCTGCAGGTCGATTTAAAATCATTCTTGCTGTAGTATTTTGGACCACTTATAGTTTGGCCAAAAGTGTCTCTCCCACTTCAGGCAATAAAGCATTCCCATAGTCAAGGCGACTAATTACCATGGCCTGGACTAACGTTCTGCGGTGGGAGGTTAGCATATAGGGTAGAATTTTCCTAAGAAGTTGGAGACCATAGTAGCATGACCTCGTCATGGCCTCTATGTGATCCTTCATACTCAGAGCCCGGTCCAATCTTAGACCCAGGTTTTTTACTGTCTGTTTGGGGGGGAGCAGGCCCAAATGAGCAGGCCACCAATCCTCCAACCAAAAGTCCATGGCTTTACCCTTGAGCATAACCTCCGTTTTTTCCGGATTCAACTGGAGACAAATTGCAGTCATCCAGTTGGAGATGGCAAGCATACCGGTGGCAAAGCGGGTTTGCCACCGGTCTCACCCAACAGGAGCTGTAAAAATGCTCCTGTCGATGGGAGCAGACATTTGCTTTCCTGACTGTGCTGCTTGTGGGCAGGGAAACCTCAGATTGGTCCCACCCGGCGGCAGCAAATAAAAATATCTGCTCCTGCAGGTCGGGAGCAATGCCAACTCCCACTGCATCCAGGATGGGTGCATGCAGGGAGCTGGCCAGGGTCACAAGGACCACGGGGCTCCCATTGGGGCCCCCTATGTTGTTAGCTGTGGATGCCCCAGTTGGGAACCAGGGCACCCATCTAAAGCCCCAGGTAATGGTGTCCTTAGGGTCCTTAAAGATGCAGGGAAGAGGGCCACATGCCACCATCCCCTTAAAAAAGAGTATGGTCCTGGGATTGGTACGCCGGGACCTGTAAAGGTTCCAATGGGGGGGGTGCTCCCTCCCCTTAGAAAAGTGTATAAACTTAGGACATTAGGTCTCCAGGGCCATTAAAGGAGCAGGGAGGGGTGCCTCTTGCTCCTCCCCGTAAATATGGACTACGGCCACAGGTATGGGTCCGGCAGACCCGTAAAGGCTCAAAGAGGGGGCTGCACACCTCCCTCCCCAATATTAATATGTATTTATTATTCACTCTTCCTAGCAAGGAGTGCTCCATAATACCCTAGGATATTTCAATATAATATATTTTCCTTCTTGCGGTGCTGCTAGAAGAATACCAAACGTTTTTATGTATGTTGTGGGGAGCTACTGGGAGTGCTCAAGCACCTCAGCAACATAACAAAACGTAAGTCTCCTTTGTCATTAAATGCATGATCCCAGGAGAACTTACGAGATTTTTCAAAAGCCCTCCCAACTGCGACTCTATGCTCTTCAGCTGGTGTTCAACGCCCTCTTGTGGTTGTTTTTGAGTGTATTTGGTTGACTGATAAATGTTAAAAGACTCAAAGACATGTTGGTTTTATTTTTACATATATATAGTCTTATATATATATATATATATATATATATATATATATATATATATATATATATATATATATATATATATATATATATATATATATATATATATATATATATATATATATATATATTCCAACATAAAAGGTTGCCCTTGATGGGAACACCACACTTGGGTAAAGTACTTTTTTACTTTATTTTTCCAGAACCCGCAAACACCAACTGTGGTAAAACGATGAGGGACTTCTAAGATCATGAAGCATTGCAGCTCCACGCCCACTGGGGAGGGTCTTAATGATTTCAATAAATGGCCCCTCACTGTTGCCGGGTCTGTTGTTAAAGTCTTATGATGTGACTGCTAACCTGCAATTAAAATATGGTGACAACTCCCTGGTGTGTGGCGTTTTCTTCGAGGGCAACCTTTTATGTTATATATATATATATTTTCACACAAGGGCTCCATTTTGCCGGGGGGCCCCGACCCTGCAGGGCAGGCTCTGCTGACAGGAATGGAGATCCTGGAAAGATTTGCATCAGCAACAAGAAATGCAGAGCCACAACACCGCCTTACTTCCAAAAGAGGACTTTATTCGTCTCTGCAGCATTTGTACTCAGTGTCCTAACGCGTTTCAGCGAAGTATCGCCTTGATCACAGGTGAGTAGAATTAAAACCAAGTGGTCACGTGGCCTGCAATCACAACTACAGGCCCCAGAATGCACTGCCACAGTTCTATCTCTTCACGGCACTCACATAATCCACTTTCATTGATTGCTCAAAATAGCGTTTCTTTCAATGTCACGTGCAGATTCCATGAGAATACTGTGTCCAAAATAAAAGTGCATGCTGTTCAATGTTAGCATAATGCGATGCTTGCAGTGTCTTAATCAGTTTCTGGAAAGCGGTTTTAGCAAAGAGAGGAATGCACCTCCCTTGCCTCCCTTTCGCTCACCCACAATGCCAGATGACCGTGGAAATCCAATGGTTGGAGTGTGGGATGCGCGGGTCATGCCCCCTCAATCACAACTTCACACAAGGGCTCCATTTTGCCGGGGTCCCCCGACCCTGCAGGGCAGGCTCTGCTGACAGGAATGGAGATCCTGGAAAGATTTGCATCAGCAACAAGAAATGCAGAGCCACAACACCGCCTTACTTCCAAAAGAGGACTTTATTCGTCTCTGCAGCATTTGTACTCAGTGTCCTAACGCGTTTCAGCGAAGTATCGCCTTGATCACAGGTGAGTAGAATTACAGTGATGTCACTGACCATGTCATGAATGATGTAATATGTGACATGATCAGCAGTGGATTGCGGGTGCGCGATATATAGTTAGTACAACTAACTATATATGGAATTTCAATGGTTTTGTGTGAGTAAAATAAGGTTTTTTAAATGCTAATTCCTAACTATATATGGTCTATAACCTATGGTTTTTTCAGTGAATTTTCAAGGTTTTGTAAATGCTAATTCCTAACTATATATGGTCTATAACCTATGGTTTTTTCAGTGAATTTCATTGGTTTTTTAAAAGCTAATATCTATAGCTGTAAAATGTATTCTTCTTTAAATCCAAAAAGATATTTTATATGTTTATTAATAATTTTTTTTAAAATATTTTTTTTGTTTCGCTCCCGGTTCGCGAACCGGGAAGCTTTCCGTTAGCTCAATTTGATGCCGCGACCCGGTCCGCGAACCGGTAAACGTTCCGTTAGCGCAACTGCCGCGTTAGAAATCAACATAAACTAGTTAAATGTTAGAAATGTTATTAAATTTTCAAACACAATCACAATAATAAATAATTGCTTAAAAAATAAAAAAATTAAAAAATAATCAACAAAACCAACAATCAATTAACATACAGTATTTGAAAAGTCTATCATTCTTTTTTCCTTATAGTACGCTGCCCAGAACGCTTCCCGGTTCGCGAACCGGGCGCTACCCACGCAAAAAAACAAAAATAAAAATTATTTTTTTTTGCCCCGCGGGGCTCTTTTAAAGCCTCCACATTAAACCTAGGGGGTCAGGGAGGATCTACTATGCCCCCTTATGGTCATTTCCCCCTTTGTTTTGGCCTCCTCTTGTCTCTCAATCCTACCGAGAGACAAGATGGCGGCCGCTCCAGACTGTTTAGAATGTTGACAGACACCGGAGAGCCAATCAGCTTCGCTACGCGAAGTTCCGTTACGCGTAAAGTCCGCGAACCGGAGCGCTGCCCGGTCCGCTGTTACAGATATATATCTTTTTTTGAACGTTAATTTCTCAAAATCCACTGAAGCACATATATTGAGACCTACAAAAGGCACATCGGGCTACCAGTCCCTACAATTTTGCCATGTTTCGTGCAAAGCCATTCAGCCGTTCGGGCTAAAAGTGAGGCCAACCGCCCTATGGAAAACTCAATGTTAAAAACACGTTTTGGGACCCCCCTTTTTTCTCGGCCCCCCCTTGACGAACCCCCCCCAAATTTCCAGGGGCTGCTCAGAAACAAAATGTTCCATTTTCCAGAAAATTTCAGCCAATTCCGTCCACAAACGCCAAAGTTATTAGACATAGAATTTTCAAAAATCCCATAGGGAAAACATCCTAACTATATATACCTACTGGCGACCGCCAGTAGGTAATATATACATATATATATATATATATATATATATATATATATATATATATATACATCAGATATGAGACCTTCGTATTCAAACAAAACCCATTCGGCACTCCAGGTAGAGTTGTAGACACTCTCACGCTTTTATTTTATGGCGAGGTTAACATCAACGCATTTCGACAGCCACTGCTGCCTTGTTCACGATGTTTGTTGCACCATTTTTCACATTAAAATACCAGACAGGTAACATCGAGAGGAAAAAACGTCTGTTGGATTATGAAACAACGATAAAATTGAGGAAACAAACGAAGTTTCTAAGAGATGAGAAAGACTATACTAGCGGACATATTTTAACATTTGCGAAAAAATACGACGCTCCAAGAAAAGAATTAACAAAGATCCAACCAGATAAACGCACTCCACCAAGCACCTCAGAATCTGAAATATCAGAGGGTGAACAAACAACTAAAGACGGCGAAGAGAGAGACACTGTACAGGGTGCAACAACTTCTTTTTTTCAAGAATACGAATTGATGAGGGGTCTGGGACAACAACCAGCCCCATGAGTGCACCCACCAGAAGGAAGAGGAGAAAAACGAGGAGGGGCAAAAAAAGCTGTAACAGGACGATCCACCCCAGTAATAACACGCAGCAAACGGGGGGGGGCAATGGAGATAAATGACAGAGATAATGAACAAACAGTAATCAACTTGTCCAACAGAATACTAACAGAGACAGAAATAACGGTTCTGAAGTTGGGTTTGACATTTTGCCCAACATCTTCTTATGACTACACACAAATGCGCATATTTTTGTTCATAAGGAAGGTCAAGTTGATGAAACTACATATTCTGCATCCTGGTAAAGGCGGAATTCAATCAACAGGGGATCAAGGACTCTTTGATCAATTAGTGGGATCGGACTTGGAGACCATCCAAATCCTTAATGAGATACATGAGGAAGGAAACTTGATGGAGAACAACGCCACACAAATGCTAGAAGACACAGGAATCAGCCGAAAAAGTTGCAAAAGTACATTAAAAAGAAATCTAAAACGATACCCAGAACACCATATGATGCCATAGACACATTGCAAGAGATTGTTATAGATGATTTGAAAAAATTACAAACTGAGAAATTCAACCAAAGAAGAAGAAATATGATGAAAGACCAATGGGATGCTGTAAAGAAATTGAAATTGGATGACACAATAATAATCAAACCCTCAGACAAGGGGGGAAACGTAGTGGTCCTCAATAAATCACAGTATGAAGATGAAGCCCTTTCCCAATTAAGGAATAGGGAATATTACATCCCTATCAATAGACAGAAATATCTGAATAGTGTTGAAGAACTCAACGAATTAATATCGAGATGGAGAGACGAAGTCGCAGATCAGTTGACTGGGGGTGAGTGCTTGTATTGTCAACCCTTTGTCCATCATTTCCTTTGGTTTTTCTTTGTTCGCCATAAGTTGGCAGGGTATGCTCAGACGTGAGTCCCTTGCTCTCTTTGCCACTGGATTCAAGCAAGCCGGGCTGAAGACGGCTGAAATGCCAGAAACCGGTCCTCGGTAGCTTGTTTCTGGTCCAGAGAAGGCATGGCTTGGCAGGTCGGGCTGGACTGTTCCCATGAGGCACAGGGTCAGACTGATTTGCATATGGCCTTGTATGAACTATGGTGGCAGAGTGGGCTAAAGAACGGTGATGGATTAAACCCAGATCAGTTAACTGCGGGTGAGTGCTTGTATTGTCAACGCTCCGTCCATCATTTCCTTTGGTTTTTCTTTGTTCGCCATAAGTTGGCAGGGTATGCTCAGACATGAGTACCTTGCTCACTTTGCCACTGGATTCAAGCAAGCCGGGCTGAAGACGGCTGAAATGCCGGAAACCGGTCCTCGGTAGCTTGTTTCCGGTCCAGGGAAGGCATGGCTTGGCAGTTCGGGCTGGACTGTTCCCATGAGGCACAGGATCAGACTGATTTGCAGATGGCCATGTCTGAACGGGGGTGGCAGAGTGGGCTAAAGAACGGTGATGGATTAAACCCAGATCAGTTAACTGGGGGTGAGTGCTTGTATTGTCAACGCTCCGTCCATCATTTCCTTTGGTTTTTCTTTGTCAATACTCCAAACCAGGAAGTGTTGGGAGCCATGTTGTTTGTCGGGAGAGCAGAGTCACAAGAAAACAGTAAAACAAAGTTGAGAAATAAGGAGGAAAGGGGGCAGGGTAGAAACATTCTGAGCCTATAGTCTTGGTCAGGGGGTGGTACATGGATCTTTAGGGTCAATTTGTATTTATTTTTTAATAAAAAATGGCGGGGTACTCGTGCAGTACTTGTACGCGGTGGAACAGGTGAAAAAAAGTAGAAGTCCGTTTTATTCATTAGGTCCGGGGGGATAATTACGGGGGCAATTTTTCTGCATAATGGGGGCTTGTAAGGTGCCCCGAGCACTGGGAAACAGCACTCCTCTGGTTTTATTTTGAAGTATGTGGGGGGGGTTACGGTCCTACTCCCCGCAGTCTCGGGGAGCGGCACCCCTCGGGTCTTTTTAAAAAAAAAAAAATATGATTTGAGCTCTCTCTCTCTCTGTCCCCGTACACGTCGCGGGGAACGCCACCTTTCTGGGGCAGTGATAAGTAAAACGACCTTCCAGCTCCGGATATCTGCATAGTCTGTTTTTTTTTATTAATGTTGGGAGGGTGGGATTGATAATACGTCCTTGTTAATTTCCATAGAAGCCTATGTTCTGGTGCTAACATGGGGTTCAATGGGAAATAACAGGGCCGTATTATCAAGCTCATTATCGCCGTTTTATTGGCAGTTTCTTGCCAATAAAACGGCGAACATTTTAACACCCGTCCTTGATAATATGCACCTAAGTTTACTGGTAAAAAAAAAGAGCAATGGGCCATATTATCAACAAAAGGAGATACATTAGCGTTGCTTTTATTGGCAGGAAACTGCTGATAAAGCGGAGATAATGGGCTTGATAATATGTACTTGTGAATAACCATAGCAGCCTAGGTTAGGATAAGAACCTGGGCTGCTATGGGAAGTTACAAGGGCCTATTATCAAGCACATTATAGCCGCTTTATCGGCAGTTTCCTGTCGATAAAAGCGGCAATAATGTATCGCCTTTTGTATGTAAAGCTTTCCTTTTTTTTTGGTATAGCAGTTGTACTCTCTTCGCATGCTCAGCGTCGTTTCGAAGTTTACGTTTTTTTTCTTCAAGTTCAACAAGCAAACCTTTCTTTATATCAGTTAGTAAATCTGTCGCTTTCTTTTCCCAGTTTGTGTGATTCATCCGATGCTGTACTTTTGTACAGTATTAATAGTCATATTCATTATATATTTATTTGAAAGGTAGTGCCGAGGCGCCAAACGTTGATTACGTACTCCGTCCACCGCCATTTTAGTAGTTTCTCACTGTTGTATTTATTATATCAGTTAGTTAGAACTCAGTAGTTTTCAATCCTAGTCTTGAATATTTTACTATAGTATTTCAACATTATTTTTATTGTGGACCGTCATATCCCTCCCCCACAAAATAAAAGAAGTATGTAGGTTTTTTTATTAATTTTTATTAAACAATAAATATAAACGAAAATCAATTATAACTATATTAGAACTGGCAAAATAACTTAAACAATGTTATAAAGAAATTGTGATATGGATTCCAAAAGGTGTCGGATTGGTAATCTGCAAAAGAAAAAAGAAAATTAGAGTTTAGAATTATGCAGATGTGAGTAATTGAGCTGAAGCATTACAAGTTGTGGTAACTCTATAGTTTTACGTGTGCAGGGTGACTCGTATATTCCTGTTCTGTTCTAGTGCTGCATTCAAGTGGTGTCTATATGGAAGTGCCTATTGCGTTACTGACGCCCGTTATGGTGACTTATTTCTAATGCATTCCTATGAAGGATTTGTAGATCTAGGCCTCTGTGCTTACCGTTGTATAAACCTTGCGGCCAAACACTGCAGCCATTGGGATGGACAACTTCAGGTGGGCTGATCTTCTACACATCGAAGTAGACAGCAGTGTCTACGTTTAAGAGAGATAGAGAAATAATGTCACAGAGAGTGAGAGAGAGAGAAAACATTAAAACTGTGTCGCAGAGTTTGGAGTTGAGATTTTTTGATGAACCAGACGGAGATTTACTAGCTCCTTGCATCACTTTACCCATGTTAAAAGTGACTCAAAAGTGGCGTAATATGGTTGATGATATGTTTGTCAGACTGTTGTAACCTATCTGTTGCCACTGCTCAGAGGTAATTATAGATTTTACAGAGAAGCTGCTGTACACTACGCACTCTGGGCCATATTATCAAGCCTGGGCGACAAAAATTATTGCCACTTTGTCGGCAGGAAAGTGTCGCTAAAGTGTCGATAATGGGTTTGATAATATGCTCTATGGAATTCCAATCGAAGCACATGTCAGATGTCCTTCACATCTAACATGAGCTTTGATTGGAATTCCATAGAGCATACTATCAAACCTATTATGGCCACTTTAGCGGCAGTTTGCTGCCGATAAAGTGGTGATAATTTTGTCGCCAAGGGTTGATAATATGGCCCTCTCTCGTTTCACAAATAAAGCTAACACTACAGTTTTACGAGTGCAGTGTACCTGGTACATTTTACTTGTTATAGTGCTGCGTTCAAGTGGTGTCTATATGGAAGTGCCTACTGCGTTACTGACGCCCGTTATGCCGAATTATTTCTAATTCATTCCTATGAAGGATTTGTAGATGTAGGCCTCTGTGCCTACCGTTGTGTAAACTTTGTGCCAAACACATTAGGAAGTGGAGTTCACAACTTAAGTTGAGCAGATCTTCTACACGTCTAAGCAGACAGCAGTGTCTAAGTTTAAGAGAGAAAGAGAAATGATGTCACAGAGAGTGAGAGAGAGAGAAAACAACATTAAAACTGTGTCGCAGAGTCTGGAGTAGAGATTTTTTGTTGAACCAGACGTAGATTTACTAGCTCCTTGCATCACTTTACCCATGTTAAAAGCGACTCAAAAGTGGCGTAATAAGGTTGTGGATCTGTTTGTCAGACTGTTGTAACCTATCTGTTATCACTGCTCAGAGGTAATTATAGATTTTACAGAGAAGCTGCTGTACACTACTTACTCTGGGCCATAATATCAAGCCTGGGCGACAAAATTATTGCCACTTTATCGGCAGGAAAGTGTCGCTAAAGTGGCGATAATGGGTTTGATAATATGCTCTATGGAATTCCAATCGAAGCTCATGTCAGATGTCCTTCACATCTAACATGGTCGCCAGTAGGTATATATAGTTAGGATTTTTTCTCTATGGGTTTTTTGAAAATTCTATGTCTAATAACTTTGGCGTTTGTGGACGGAATTGGCTGAAATTTTCAGGAAAATGGCACATTTTGTTTCTGAGCAGCCCTTGAAAATTTGGGGGGGGTTCGTCCAGTGGGGGCCGAGAAAAAAGGGGGGTCCCAAAATGTGTTTTTAACATTGAGTTTTCCATAGGGCGGTTGGCCTCACTTTTAGCCCGAACGGCTGAATGGATTTGCACGAAACTTGGCAAAATTGTAGGGACTGGTAGCCCGATGTGCCTTTTGTAGGTCTCAATATATGTGCTCCAGTGGATTTTGAGAAATTAACGTTTAAAAAAAGATATATATCTGTAACAGCGGACCGGGCAGCGCACTGGTTCGCGGACTTTTCGCGCAACGGAGCTTTGTGAAGCGAAGCTGATTGGTTCTCCGGCGTCTGTCAACATTCCAAACAGTCCGTAGCGGCCGCCATCTTGTCTCTCGGTAGGATCGAGAGACAAGAGGAGGTCAAAACAAAGGGGGAAATAACTATAAGGGGGCATAGTAGATCCTCGCTGACCCCCTAGGTTTGATGTGGAGGTTTTAAAAGGGCCCCGCGGGGCAAAAAAAAATAATAATAATAATAATTGAACGGCTGAATGGATTTGCACGAAACTTGGCAAAATATTAGGGACTGGTAGCCCGATGTGCCTTTGCTAGGTCTCAATATATGTGCTCCAGTGGATTTTGAGAAATTAACGTTCAAAAAAAGATATATATCTGTAACAGCGCTCCGCTTCGCGTAACGGAGGTTTGCGAAGCTGATTGGTCATTCTGTCACTGGGCTATAGTTGGGCTACATCTGGCTGATATTTGGGCTACATTTGTTTTTTTGTGTGTCTGGCGGCCATCTTTGGGCTACATTGGGCTACATTGGGCTTCATTGGGCTACATTCGGCTAACTAGCAAATAGCTCATCGCAAACTAGGAATGGTAAAGAATCGCTATTTATTCCTTAAAGTTCGCTATTTAGGAAATGCAAATAACTTTGATGATACATATGGCGGTTCATCTCTAACAAGATAAGAAGCATAGGGATACATTTATGATGACTGGCGCATCACCAGGGATGTGTTAGTCATTTTGTGCCGCTGTTCCGTCACCTATGGTGTGCTGCATTTACAATGCGGCGCATCATGGGGCAAAAACAGCACAGATGCGTGATGTATCTGTGCCGTAAAGGTGGCGCATTGCTGGAGTTGTATCGCAAGTGTGATGAAGCTCCAGCAAGGGTCGGGGGTGCCCCTGTCGCAGGGTTTCTGTTCTCACACAGAACTGTGGACAGAGGATTGGAACCTCGGCGAATGCATTGCTGGAGTTGTATCGCAAGTGTGATGAAGCTCCAGCAAGGGTCGGGGGTGCCCCTGTCGCAGGGTTTCTGTTCTCACACAGAACTGTGGACAGAGGATTGGAACCTCGGCGAATTAGGGTGTCCCAAAACTCACGTTAGTAATCAAAAACTCCTTAGCAAGCTAGGTACAGTGTCACATTGGATATAACAAACTCTCAATGTTTAGACAATCCAGAATATGAACTTATAGTACCTCAGGATACGTGGAACTCATGAACAGTCGGTCGTTATAGATTTCTTAGAAACCAGAACATGGAGTTAAGAAGAACAGATGTGTATTTGAAATGTTTATTTACTAATGCCGTCTTCTCAGGCGTAGTACCTTAGATAATAAAATTACACATATTATCAGTAGCAAAATTACCAGCATAGTTACTAGTACATAAAAAGTGAATGGTGATAGTATGTTAACATGCTGTAAATGAATAAGAGTTAGCAACACTTATAAGCAGCCGCGGGCCGTGGAGGGAGTTACGGTGAGGCAGGGAGGCGGGGAGGGGGAGAAGCAGGGTGGAGAATACAAGTACACATATTATCAGTAGCAAAATTACCAGCATAGTTACTAGTACATAAAAAGCGAATGGTGACAGTATGTTAACATGCTGTAAATGAATAAGAGTTAGCAACACTTATAAGCAGCCGCGGGCCGTGGAGGGAGTTACGGTGGGGCAGGGAGGCGGGGAGGGGGAGGGGCAAGGTAGAGAGGGCTCCACCCTGCTTCTCCCCCTCCCCGCCTCCCTGCCCCATCGTAACTCCCTCCACGGCCCGCGGCTGCTTATATCTCACCCTCCCTAATACACATATTATATTATTTGCTAAGAAGGTCTCTTTGTGTTGGTTTAGGGCGTGCCCATACTTTAGTGTCTTAGATTTGAAGGAATCACATCAGCATACACCAGCTCTCTCTTCATGTGAACCGCATCAACTGTTGTGTATGTGTGTTCGGCAAAGCAATATAAAACCCGCCTCATGCCCAGAATTGGCAGAAGTTGCACTTATGTTATGAGTATGAAGTCGTGGAGATCAGACCTCATAACAATTCTGTATCGTGTTGTTCTTGAAACTTTAGCACTCGCTGTACAGATATAGTTTAACAAGTAAAGCAGATAGTAGACCAATAACATATTATTCTCATGTAAACCACGATGAACTACTAGGTGGAAAGCTAAAGCAACAACTAAGTGTCGTGTGCAGAAGTTGCAAAAAAGGAAAAATGGCGTTTAAACCGGTAATGAGCCCATGCTAACTTAACACGGTGTAAAGATATCCAGGACCTAGATGACACCTCCTCATGATCCGGAAACGAACTGAATAAGATAATAGAAGTGCCATCTCATGAGAGCAGATTGCAAGTTTATATGTGGACGGTCCGCAAGGTAAAGCATTAAAAACTAGGAAAATTTAATGCTAAAGAAAAATAAAACAGCCAAGTACTTTATCGAGTCTTAAGCCAATAGGCAAGGTAAATAATAAAAACTTGACAAATAAGTCAATGAATTGTCAATGAAATGCTAGTACTCAGCATATCAAACATGAAAAAGGTCTATGACATAACTGTGTATGCAAAATAAGCTGCAACAGCCTCCAATAGGAAGTCACCGTCTTCATCCGAAAACAGTTCAGCCACCCAATTTAAAAGCGGAAAAGAACATACGTGCTCTCCCAGCACCGGATCCTCTATCACCATCAGAGGACAGCTCGGTGGGTTTTCAAGAAAGCTCTGTTCCAAGAAAGACTGTGCTGCCGCCAGTAAATTCCAGGGACCAAGTAGTCCATACATCAATGCCACAGCCATAATCCTTTCGCCAGGACAAACCAACTCGTGAGTAATGATAGGAGTCATCAGCTGATTAAAGTCGACGTCAGGAGAAACCGGTCCGCAGAGACACAAATCAATGGCCCAATCGAAATCACAGGTCAGGCAGTGAAATACAGGCTGGACACAGGTGAAGTAGGAGAACCGAAAAGATAATCCATATGCCGTGCTTAATATCGCCAACGGCATTGTGCCATAATATTCTAGCATGCGATTGCGGAACAGTGTCAGCAGCTGCAGGGTCGGAGGTTGCATAGGAGGGACATCCATATTTAAAAATGTAAAAAAGCACAAGAGCGTCCGCTGGTAATGCAAGTAAAAATGCCAATCTACGAACCAGAGTGCAGAAAATACAATGAAAGGAAGCAGGGATGACTCCAAAGATTTTCTCAAATGAAGTCACGAGACCACTGGTAACAACTTTAAAAAAGTGTGCCAGGGACTTTGTGGAGGATGCGTTAAAGATAGTCGGAAACATGTTGCTGAAATTGAAAGGCAAATCTTAATTGAAAAGGGTGTGCACCTCTGTATGGGTGTTCGCTATGTGAAGTACGAAAGTTTCACGGGCCGAACTCAAGGCCACCTCTCTCTGAGACAAAAGAGCTCTTATTCTTGCCATGCCGTTGAAACGTGTCCCAAGGTTGGTATTTGTGGCCAGATTGAAAACTCCCTATGTTCATGTGTGGGAGGAAATAGAACATTTCTGCAGCAAATAACCCGTTCACTTACTGTTACGATAAAAGGAATACTTTTAATTAACTCAGAACAATCTTCATTATTGAGCATCAAATAACTACCATTTTCCAACAACTTGAACGTGGGGATGATAGCAGGAACTGGCGTGCCTTGCAACACGCAAGCCATATTTGGTCGGTGTTTGTTGCATGAACCGTGTAACTGTATGTGCCTACACATTAGTGAATGATCTGGCGTCTCAGTGCATTCCTCTCCATTCAGATAAACTTCTTGATCATCTTTGAAACATCTGTATGTGTATGGAAGCGACCAGACCTCATGAAGAAAAGCACTACCTAAAGGTTCATAACGACCTATTGGTATATATTTCATACAATTTGAAAACTTATATAAAGCAAAAGGCAGCGTTATTAAACCGTGGATAAGGCATGTTGCCAAAAAACCCGCAATCCTCTGCTGATGATGTCACTGAGCATGTCATGAATGATGTAATATGTGACATCATCAGCAGTGGATTACGGGTAATGGTATCTCTAGTTTACTCCCTTATAGCTGTGTTTCTTTTAACATAAGTGTCTGTTTCCTTCCCTTATACTTACTGTTTTTGGTTCGCTTCCGGTTCGCGTACCAGCGAGCGAACTAGGAAGCGAACTAAGAGAAATAGAGGTTGGCACAATTCCAAATATTGTACCAATTTTTTAATAACGGGGAGGTAGTTCTGAAAAGAACTTTATTTTTTATTTTTCTGAACATTTTTTTACTGTTTTTGAATTTTTCGGAACAGTTTTATATTTTTTTGGGGTTTTCTTGGAGGGGGCAATGAAAACGATTCATTGTAAAGGGCTCAACAGGAGCAACAAAACAAAAAAAAGAAGTATTTATTATTTTGGGCGTTTCGGACAAACTTGCATATGATAGTCAATAGCTCTGTTGATCAGAGTGATGCTTTTTTCTCCGTAGGAAATGAATCCATCGCAAAATGCGCAGATGTGTTTTACATCACCAAATCTCATTTGTATATTTGGCACCATCTCCCTGCCCTCTGGTCCCGTTACTTCCGGTACAACAGATCTTCTGGCCATAATAGGGAGATTATCTAGGTCGTTCCGAAACTGTGCAGCACTGTAGTTGTTAGGATGCCACCTAGTCATATGGCGATGCATTGTGTAGTTTCCGAAACTGTATTTTTTGTCGGTCCCTCTGGACAGTCTATCTTGACATATAAGGCAAGTTACGTATCTTGCATTTACTTTTTTCTGACCTTTGGGAATTTTAAAAAATTGCCAAATGAAGTTTTCTTTCCGGTGAGACGTCCTGGGCTGCTCAGGCAAAAACTGCCTCTCTTCGTGCTCGTCCTCCTGTTCCTCTTCTTCTTCTTCTTGTTGAATTAGAACTTGAGCAGGTGGTCCACTCTTCCTTGGATGTGGTGGAGGTGGTGGGGAAGCACCAGCTGAAGCTACTAAAGAAGCCATTGCTCAGTGATCACAAAGGGTCTTTCTCTCACAATGATGAAAGTCAGAGTGAGGAAAGAAGGAGGGATTTTCATCATTTGGGAAAAACAAGAGTTCTCAACCAATCAAAAGTGTTCATTTTAGATTATATGACCTAGTCTTACATCATTAGGAAACCAAAAGTGAAATGAACCAATGAAAAGTGTTATTACCAAGTCACATGACTTGCTGTGTTTACGTTAAGCGCTTTGCAGGGCCTCCCGGTTTGCTTCCAGAAACCTGCGCTTTGCGACTCGCTTCGCGTACCAGTTCGCTAACGTAGCACGTCATATGACGTATCACGCGACAACGTGAAACGTCATGCGGACGGGAGGCGTCACGATGTTGTTTTCTAACGCGGCACTTGCGGTAAAGAAACGTTTACCGGCTCGCGGTCTATTTCGCGGCATCAAGGTCAGCTAACGGGAAGCTTCCCGATTCGCGAAGCGGGAACGAAGAAAAAAAAATATTAAAAAAAAAAATTATTCATAAACATATAAAATATATTTTTGGATTTAAAGAAGAATACATTTTACAGCTACAGATATTAGCTGTTAAAAAACCAATGAAATTCACAGAAAAAACCATAGGTTATAGACCATATATAGTTAGGAATTAGCATTTACAAAACCTTGAAAATTCACTGAAAAAACCATAGGTTATAGACCATATATAGTTAGGAATTAGCATTTAGAAAACCTTATTTTACTCACACAAAACCATTGAAATTCCATATATAGTTAGTTGCACTAACTATATATCGCGCACCCGCAATCCACTGCTGATGATGTCACATATTACATCATTCATGACATGGTCAGTGACATCACTGATGACATCACTGATGACATCTCAAATGACATCACTGATGACATCACTGATGACGTCTCATTTGGCATCATTCTTGTGCTAATACGATAAACTTCTTCAGACTCTAATATAACCTTAGATACACTCAGTGTATACAGACACTCACACACTGCCACTCATCCATGGAGTTACTCACACACCCAGTCAGTCATGCAAAGAAACAATCTCACCTCCATTTCTTCAACTATACAGTTATACACACCTTACTTATTGAAACATATACTAACACATATTTACTCTCTTATACAATCCCTGATACAAGTTCACAATGATCGATACAACCACTCACTCAGTGGCTCTCATGCACAGTTATTTATATATGCCAACTCTCACATGTACTGTGTTTTACATATGTACTTACTATGACATGTAGCATTGAGATATCCATTCACTCATCAATACACTCATGCACACAGTCAACTGCCCATGTAGCTGTTTCCACATGCACTCTTGAACTCATACACCTAGTGAATAAACTGCTCACACATCTATGCACAGAGTCACACACCTTCCAGCCACCCCCACACAAACTCAATCTCCCATAGAAATACTTGGGCAACCAATTAATAACACATATAGCCTCTCGTATAGCTAATGATCAACACATGCAGCAGTTTACATCACAACAGACATAATGATGCACAAATTAAGACAGTTTAGTCACTAACCCGTGCATTCAGTAAGACGCATTTAATCACTCACTCATACAGTCAATCACGCACCTACTAAAACCTTCATTCAGACACTTATACATCCACTCATTCTTCAATATGTAAAACATATTTAAACTTTACAGAAACACATAATCACTGGATGTTGTCATCAGTGATGTCATCAGTGATGTCACTGACCATGTCATGAATGATGTAATATGTGACATCATCAGCAGTGGATTGCGGGTGCGCGATATATAGTTAGTGCAACTAACTATATATGGAATTTCAATGGTTTTGTGTGAGTAAAATAAGGTTTTCTAAATGCTAATTCCTAACTATATATGGTCTATAACCTATGGTTTTTTCAGTGAATTTTCAAGGTTTTGTAAATGCTAATTCCTAACTATATATGGTCTATAACCTATGGTTTTTTCTGTGAATATAGATATATATATATATATATATATATATATATTCACTGAAAAAAACCATAGGTTATAGACCATATATAGTTAGGAATTAGCATTTACAAAACCTTGAAAATTCACTGAAAAAACCATAGGTTATAGACCATATATAGTTAGGAATTAGCATTTTTAAAACCTTATTTTACTCACACAAAACCATTGAAATTCGCATATATAGTTAGTTGTACTAACTATATATTTCGCGCACCCGCAATCCACTGCTGATGATGTCACATATTACATCATTCATGACATGGTCAGTGACATCACTGATGACATCTCAAATGACATCACTGATGACATCACTGATGACATCTCATTTGACATGACTGATCACATAACTGATGACATCATTCATGTGATAATACGATGAACTTCTTCAGACTCTAATATAACCTTATATACACTCAGTGTAAACAGACACTCACAGAGTGTCACTCATCCATGGAGTTACTCACACACCTAGTCAGTCATGCAAAGAATCAATCACACCTCCATTTCCTCAACTATACAGTTATACAGACCTTACTTATTCAAACAGATACTAACACATATTTTCTCTCTTATACAATCCCTGATACAATTTCAGAATGTTCCATACAGCCACTCACACATTCACTGGCTCTTATGCACAGTCATTTATATATGTCAACTCTCACATATACTGTGTTTTACATATGTTCTTACTTTGACATGTAGCACTGAGATATCCATTCACTCACCAATACACTCATGCACACAGTCAACTGCCCATACAGCTGTTTCCACATGCACTTTTGAACCCATACATCTAGTGAATCAACTGCTCACACATCTATGCACAGAGTCATACACCTCCCAACCACCCACACACACACTCAGTCTCCCATACAAATACTTGGGCAACCAATCAATAACCCATATAGTTACTCATATAGCTACTGATCAACACATGCAGCAGTTTACAAAACAACAGACATAATGATGCACAAATTAAGACAGTTTAGTCACTAACCCATGCACTCAGTGAGACACATTTAATCACTCACTCATACAGTCAGTCATGCACCTACTAAATCCTTCATCCAGACACTTATACATCCACTCATTCTTCAATATGTAAGACATATTTAAACTTTACAGAAACATACAGGCACTGGATGTTGATATCAGTGATGTCATCATGTCATGAATGATGTAATATGTGACATCATCAGCAGTGGATTGCGGGTGCGTGAAATATATAGTTAGTACAACTAACTATATATGCGAATTTCAATGGTTTTGTGTGAGTAAAATAAGGTTTTAAAAATGCTAATTCCTAACTATATATGGTCTATAACCTATGGTTTTTTCAGTGAATTTTCAAGGTTTTGTAAATGCTAATTCCTAACTATATATGGTCTATAGCCTATGGTTTTTTTAGTGAATTTCAATGGTTTTTTAATAGCAAATATCAAAAGCTGTAAAATGTATTCTTCTTTTAATCGAAAAATATATTTTATATGTTTTTAATATAATTTTTTTCATGTATATATATATATTTTTTTTTCGCTACCGGTCCGCGCACCGGGTAGCTTCCCGTTAGCTCAATTTGGTGCCGCGACCCGGTCCGCAAACCGGTAAACGTTCCGTTAGCGCAACTGCCGCGTTAGAAAACAACATCGTGACGCGTCGCGTAAGCGCGACGTATCGCGTTGCCGCGTAATGCGTTTTATGATGCGCCGCGTTAGCGCACCCGGAAGTGCTCCGGAGCGTGAACCGAGGCGCAAAGCGCAGCACCCCGGAAGCGATCCGGGGCGCGGCGCGGAGCGCGTAACGTAAGCGTAACAGGTCATGTGACTTGTTAATAAAACTTTTTATTGGTTCATTTCACTTTTAGTTTCCTAATCATGTAAGGCTAGGTCATGTGACCTAAAAATAACATTTTTCATTGGTTTAGAAAAAATTTTTTCCCAAATGATGAAAGCCCCCACCTTTTTTCTCACTCTGACTTTCAACTTTGTGAGAGGAAGACCTATTTTTATTATTAAGAGATGGCTTCAATAGTAGCTGCAGCTGGTGCACCCCCACCACCACCACCACCTCCTAGGAAGGAAGGACCACCTACCCAGTTCCTTCCCAACCCTGAGGAAGAGGAGGAAGAAGAGGAAGAGGAGGTACATGAGAGAGTATTCTTGCCTGAACAGCCCCGGAAATCCCACCACAAGGACAGTTTCATTTGGCAATTTTTTACATTCCCAGAAAGCCAAAAAAAAGTCAATGCCCGTCATGTCACATGCCTGATCTGCAAAGAAGTTCTCTCCCGAGGCACAGATAAAAAATATAGCTATGGGAACTATACTATGCATCGCCACACGCAAAGGTGGCATCCAATAAATTACAGCGTGGCTGAGGTGCGTGACCTCCGTGAAAACCCACGAACTCCTGTGGCCACCACCTCAACACAGGAAAGTTTTTCGGGACCAGAGGCGAGGGAGACGGTCCACAATATCCAGAGCAATTTTCAACACATCAAGCTAGTGTGTATTTATTGTGGGGGACTACTTTGCCACGGGGAGATGAGTGTGATTTTAATGAACAGAGCATTTGAAAATCACAAGTGCTCAAAACGCCCCAAAAAGGGATTTGCTCCTGTTGAGCCCTTTCTAATGCCTGTTTTTCGTTGTTCCCCCCAAAAAAACCAAAAAAACATAAAATTGTTCCAAAAATACAAAAAAAAAAATGTTCAGAAAAAAAAAAAAAACATTAAAAAAAGTTGTTTTCAGAACTAACTCCCATTTAAAATAAATTCCTAACATTTTTAGCACTCTTCACTTCATTTTTCTCATGGGTGCGCTTCCCGGTACGCGCACCGGTGAGCGCCCCGTTAGCGCAACACAAAAACAAAGAAAAAAAAAAACAAGAGAAGGAGAGCATAAGAGAAAGAGAAAGAGAGAGTAATGTTAAGAGACTGACAGCAAGAGAGAGCAACACAGATGTACTGTGTAATACATAGTAAAACAGTGTAAAAGATATAACAAAGTGTAAGAGAGAAAATGTAAAAATATAAGGCTGTGAAACAAAGAAAGAGAGAAGAAGAATACTAAAGCAGAGGCACATGAAGAATGTGAGTGTCTGTAAAGACTAAAAGGAAAGAGAAAAAATGATGTACAAATAAAAGGTAATAACGGAACCAGATTTAAATAACACTGGTAAAGGAGAGAGAGAAAAAAGTAGTGTGCATAAATAAAGAGGGATGAAATAAGATGGATAACATCGAATAAAGTTAAAACAGGTGGATTGACAGAGAAAAAAACTAAAAGAAGAAGTAACAGAAAGGGAATAATTGAAGCAGCAAAGAAATGTAAATAACGTAATGTGCTTGAACTTCAGGGAGAAAGCATAATGAACAAGTAGTGAAAGAGTGAAGAGACAGAGACAATTACAGTAAGATAGACGGACTGAGTGAACAGGAATGAAGAACTGTGAGAACAGAGGTACTGAGAAAAGGAGTGGAAGGAGTGCAGTAAGTAAACCACCCACACAACACAACAGCTACCCTACCTCAAAGCACTCTAAAATATTATTTTACTGTTTCTCTTTGTTTTCCCCTTGTTACGCTCCCCGGTGCGCTACCCATAGTAAAAGTAAAGAGGGGTGATAGAGGGAGAAATATTGAATTAGGATAACACATGGTGAGTGACAAAGTGAGAGGACAAAGAGAGTAAAATGAACAGTACCTGAATGGGCTTGAGTACAACAGCAAAAAAAGATAAGTAATGCAGTGTGTGTGACTTACAGGGAGTTAGTGGGTGTAGGTTGGAGTGTGGGTGTGTAAGGTGTGTCTGTGGGTGTGGTTGTGTGGAGTGTTTTGGTGTGGGTAGAGATGAGGGTGTGTGAAATATGTGTGAGAAGTGTATGAGTGTGGGGTGTATATGTGTTCAATGTATGTGTGTGTATGGAATGTGTGTGTGTTTTTGAGGAGTGTGTGTGGGAGTTTTTTTGTGTGTATGATGTGTAGGTGTGGTGTGTGTGTGGGGTGTATGTTACAGGTGTGTGTATGTGTTGGGAGAGGGATGAGGTATATATGTAGGAGTAAGGTAAATAATAAGAAAAAGAGAATGAGTAAATAAGCAAAGGAAGGGAACAGAGGGTAAGTGAAGTAAAGAATAGGGATCAAAAGAAGTTGAATATGAGAGGGTAAATAATGGAAGGAGAGTAAACATAGAGAATAAAAATAAGTGAGAGAAGCAGAGTAAAAACACAGGAGTGAGGTAGATTGAGAAAATGTTAGTGACCTTAAAGCGAAGGGTGATAACAAACTACATTTTTTTAGTCATACATACCATATAATAAATGTAACTTTAATTTTTTTTACTACAGTTGGTATTTGTGAAAGAGAGAAAAAAAATATAAGTTATAATTAGAAAAATATGTATTTTAAATTAAAATATACCAATGAAGAGCTAAAAACATCATAACACTCTATTTAGAAATATAGTGAGTGAAGAACACAGAAAGGGAAATAAACTAAGTTAGAAGGACAAAAAAAGGGAAAAAGAAATAGAAGGAGAGCAAATTACAATGAGTAAGGCATATAGATTCACTAAGAAAAAGAGAGAGAAGTACAGAGAAATGAACTGAAAGTAAGAAAGATACTAAAACAATGTGAGTTATCAAAACTAAATCAGGAAACACAAGTAAGTAAAAAGATAATGACTGAGACAGAAAACAGTCTAATTAATGATGCATTTAGAAGAATGAGGAATAGAAGATAACTGAGAGTAAGTGAAGAACAGTCATAGAGTGAAAGGATGAAGGGAGACAGAATAATATACAACAATTGAAGGAAATGGACTAAGGAAGTTATAAGGTTATAAGGTAGACACACTAAGAGAAAAACAGAGTGAGGTGGAGTACAATGAGTGAGAAAAGAAAAAAAGTAAGTGAGCAAAAAAAAGGAAAGAGAGGAGAACACGACTAAAACAGTGCTACTGAGAAAAAATAATTTGGTGATGAAAGTAAAGAGAAGGACAATGAAAAAAAGGAAATGATGGATAGTAACGGAACCAGAGTAAAAGAAATGGGATGAAGAACGACGAGAGAGGAGCAGTGAAGTTGTTGTAAAAGAAGTGATAGAAGGTAGATAAACACAAGTGAAAATAATACAAGTAGAGTGAGGCACTGAGTACAGAGAAGTAGTGAACAAAAAATAGAGAGAAGAGGTCAAAAGTAAGAAGCAAACAAAGATAAGCGAGGGAGAGTGGATGTCAGAGAATGGGAATACAATTTAATTTACACAATCCAAACTATAGAATAATTTCTACAACATGTTACATAGTTTATTTTTGCTGTTCCCAGAATATATTGAATTTCACTTAAAGCAGTGAGTTCAAATTACTCATCATATGACAGCGGGAAACAAAAACACAATCTAAAAGATTGTGTTTTAAAAAAACCCTTACATACTGACAAACGACAAATGTACGCTAATCTTTGATTGACTTACTTTTCCTTGAGGCCAAATAGTATATCATGGAGGTCCTTTTCTCGTTACATAGTATTTTGCTGTTCACTTAGAAATCCATTTCATCGACTTTCTACAAGAAAAGCTCCAAGAACATCTGAAATATTTTCAAAAATTTAATATACTCCTTTTTTTCAGTCATGACTCTTTACTCATTCTTGCACCTTTCCATTTGGCCAAATAGTGTCAGATGTATGAGTATATATGAGTACTCCTCCCGTCTTCATAGGCCAATTACCTTTACCTAAATTTTGGCTGTAAAAACACTAGGTATGAATTTATAAAGCCAAAAGGCAAACGTTGTTTGAAAGTCAAATTATTGTCGTTACATTGGGTCCAACCTTTAGAAGTTTTTAAATAGCATGTGTAATGCCCTGATGTTGTAGAAGGACCGTCATGAAAAATAATAGCTACAGTTGCAAAGGTTCTTCCTGATATCGATAACTGAGAAGCCACAACATTTTTAATAGAAGTTGTCAATTTAGTTCCATCAGATCTACATCGTTGGAACATTAAAATAACATAGTGACCATAATTTTGTAGAAATAATGTGGACAGAATTTCAGACTTACATTGGGTACACACCATATTGTGATCCGCTGCTTTAACTAGATTATTGAAAGACACTGATTTGCAGTCTGGTAAAGTTAAATATATAAATCTTTCAGAGTCTATTCTAGTAGTACTTGATGAAGCACAGTTATCACAGTCATGTTGCCATTGATAAGAAAGGCCAAATAGATTTTTTATATCTACTCCTTCATCTTGTAATACATCACACATATACATTAAAAATTCCTGACAATCCTGCTGAATATTCTGTGAAAATTGATTTTGACCTGAACATATATCTAGAAGATTTCTAATTTCTGAAACACTTTCTATTTTAGCTCTATCACTACTACATTTCTCTAACACAGAATTCAATAAACAGCACAATGTTTGTTCCCGATTTTCAACAATCTCTCTTTGTAAATTTTGAAGAAAAAAAACAACATTAACTACTACATTAGCATAGCAGTTGACACCAGAACTGTTTTCAAACTGAAATCCAACAACATCTTCAACAGAATCCTTTTTGTTTCTCTTTACAATTACACTTTTATCTACTTTATGCCTTTTTGCTGATACCTCACTGCAATTACTCCTATTTCTTCTTTTTCGGCCTACCACACGTTTTTCAATCCGAGGATATTGAGGCAAATGTGGAGCATACTCTCTTCTTAACCTATTGTATTCTTTTACACAATCTAAATCTGCACAAATCTTTGTTTCATCACACTCAATCAAGTACAATTCTGCTAAAGTTCTGACTCGTGATAATGCCACATATGCCATACCCTCTTTAGACACAGAACTTCCAATGTTCACCAAAGCGCTATCTACACTTAAACCTTGAGACTTATGAATTGTCACCGCATATGCCAAACAAATAGGAAACTGTTCTCGGCGAACATATAAGTCTTTCACGAGCAAAAATCTAGCTGAACAACGACAAATTTGATCTATTTCATCAATGTCATCAAATTTTATTTTGAAAATTTCAATTCCATCTCTATTTTTGTAATTCAGAAAACCAATAACATAACCCATTGCTCCATTTACTAGACCTCTTTCAACATTTAAATTCCTTCTTAAAATGACACGACAATTCAAACACACATTCAGAGTCTTTTCAAAACCAGCAGTTTTAGATACAGTCTTCTCTAATGAATCCAATTTTGATTTCAAATTTTCAGACAAAATAATTGTTGCTCCCATATGCTCTATTTTATCAATAGCTTCCAGTGTCACTATCTCTTCATTTGCTAACTGTAACATTTTGTTGTTGAACATGGAACATTCTTTCAGAGTTGGCAACAAACATATGCCAGATTTCTTCTCGTTAATTTTCTTAAATATGTTCTCTGGAAGAATGTTTTCATTTGGGTACAAATTTGAAATTAATCGTGCATGTAAAGCTTCTTTCCCTTGCTGACTTACTTTTCCCATCCTTACATCTTGTAGAATATTTTTATAATCTTCATCATTTGCCTGCCGCATATTTTGAAGCAGTTCTGCATATTTAAAGTTTAACCATATATTAACATTTCCGATGCTCCCTAAGCACTTCCTGGTATCTTCATGTGTGAGCATTTTGAACACAGGTTGTCCTTTCACTGGAGTCAACTGCAGAAGATCTCCAAAAACAATAATATGTTTTCCACCAAATAAGACATCATAGTCTGTTCTAAGAATTTCTTGCATTCTCAAATGCACAAAAGCAAGCATGATATTTGACACCATGCTTACTTCATCAATGATAAGAAGTTTCATTTTCTTCAGGACTCTCGAAACTTCGGAACACGCATCTCCTGATAGCTTGTGATACTCCAATTTGTTATCATGCTCCACTGGCAGCATCAGTAAACGATGTAAAGTAATCCCTTTAATGTTATGTGCTGCCAGCCCAGTTGGAGCAGTAACAACACAAGACAGCGGTGATTCAGTCCTTTTCTGCAGATAAGTTGCAATGGCTTTAATCAGAAAACTTTTTCCAGTTCCCGCTTCTCCACTCACGTACAGTTGGACAGGCTTAAATGATGTACATGAGCATTCTTTTTTCTCATGACTGAATCCATGTTCAATCTGTTCTGTGACTTCGTCATATATCTGTTTCTGCTCAAGGTTTAGTTGTTTCACCAAATCTTCTAAGTTAACTTCATCATCTTGACCTTGTTCCATAACTCTTTCCACCTCATCCATGGCAGTAGCAGCTTCATTTTGGATAATTGGTCCTCCTAGTGGATCCTGACTCAATGAAGCAGAACTCTGACTGCCTTGAGAACTGTCTCTCGCAATCTCTGAAGCAATTGTGGCTTCTTGCTCTATTTCTTCATTCAACATTTGCAGATAATTTGGAAAAACAGGACATTCTATGGTATCCTTCGTTGCATTAAAGGAGTCTTCATAACAGAGAAAATCTCCAAGAAGTTCCTCTTCTTCACGCCATGGTTTAAACAGTTGCAAAAGAGCCAAATAATAAAATTCTCTTTTATCTGGATTATCTCAACTCAATTTGCGATGATTAATCAAATGACCTTTTTTCTGTTTGACTAGACATCCTTCACATCCAATGACTCCATATATTCCATTATTGATATCTTCTCTGATGTTCCTCTTATAAATATATCTCTGCAGAACTTCATAGAGACAAGCGTTCTCAAGGTGATGACTTCTATTTGGATAGTATGTATCCAACATGTTTGTCTTCAAAATATCTGTACTTTCTGGTTCTTTCTCTGCCAAATACTCTATCTCTTGTACAGATTTCAAAACTCGATTTCGTGTTGCAGCAAGACCTAGACTCACCCAAATGATGGTTCTAGATTTGGCATAGAGACTTGCTGACGACAATCGATCAGAACATTCATACGCTCCAATTTCTCGATGCGACAACATCTTCAGACTGTAACTGTATAATTTCTTGCTTAGACTCTTTTCATGTGAAATGTCCTCCCACATTTCCTTTAGTTCTGTCTTTTCTTTTTTTGTGATGTAAGACGTCACATATCGAGCCACAGCAATAGAGTTGTCAGCAACTAATTGAATATCCATGTTAGCATTCCACATGGACAAAATCACTGGGTTGTAGTCGTTGATGTACTTAGACTCTTCGTCTCTTTTTAAATTGTATGTATTTTTTGGTGATTTCCTCATCACAGTATGTCGCAGAGAAGACATCAAATTATTTACTCTTCCTTTAGAAATCACTGGTTGTGGAAAGCTGAAACGACATTTTGTGTAGAACTTGTCCTTGTTTCTGAATTTTCGACGACAGTACTTTCCACAATGATGGGATTGAAAGAGTAAAACTTGTTGCCTTAAACTGTTTTCTTCTGTAGTTTTCGGAACAGCACATGTTGAATACTCTTCAATGAAACTCATCACTGTGTCATCCGAATCTGTTCCAAATTTGGGTGCATCTTTAATCCACAACAACATATGTATGTGAGGAGCACCTCTCGCTTGATACTCCTTTCTCCAAAAGAAATCCAAAACCTCTCCAAGGGGAGGATTTTTTTTGTTGGTAATAAAAGACATCATAGCTTCAAGTCTATGATTAAAATATCTGAAAACATTCACTGGATCCAAAGAGCACAGTTCTCCAGGTGTTTTGAATTCTATATTTTGTATATTAGCATTGGCCTCTCGTAGAAATTGAAGTAAGTCCTCCCATGCATACTCGGCACAGCTAAGAGTGAGAGACCATGTAGGAGTTCCTAAGTTTCTTAGCATACATTTCAATTCCCCATGGCGACGGTAGCAATACTCATTTGTACCACGCTGACATGCCATGAGATTGATTAGATGAGATTCTAAAATATTATCTTGAAGATTCACTTTCTGCATAAAGTCCCTCGCCGAAACATTTTGTAGATGTGCTCCACTTTTCAGAATATGGTTTACTGCATAAGAAAGCCCAGACAAGTCACTTTCATACAGTAGATGAAACAAATAGGGAATGCATTGACGAAACCTTGCATCTTCAGCATATAATCTTACAGTTTGATATTCAGATGCAGGAATTTGAAGTGGTCGATCGTCATATCGTCCACCTCGACCTGTTGGAAATAGCTGTGGAAAACAACGAGCTTCCAAACTTTCTTCCCATACACTAATGGGACTTCCTTTTGCTGTTTTCATTTGAAACAAGTCAATTGCATTCCCCATTACTTCTTTGGAATGTAAAGGATGAACAGTATAATGTTCATATATTTCTTCACTTCTAGACACATCAACTTTTTCAATTTGGCCAGCTGAACAATCACTGTCTTCATCTGCAGCTGTTTCCTCTGCTGCAACACATACATCTTTGTAGTACTCATTGTTTTTGACTAAATACAATGTTGCCTTTTTGACTTTCCTAACATCCACTAAATCTTGCCAGATTTTTTTACTCTTTGTTGGAACCCCATTAACTAGAATAACTAAAGGTTCCTCTTCTACTTTTTCTATACCAATTGTATCAATATTTTTTTTCAAATCTAGGGGAAAATAAACAACTCTTCCCTTTAATCCTCTCTGCAAATCTGTAGGAGGCAATTTCCCTATCTTAGGCTCCATGCGAACAATTGCCTGAAAAGGATGGACACATTGAATCAAAATAGACTCATATGTATTTAAATCTATCAATTCACGGGGAATGTCTATCAACTCCAGATTATTATGAACAGCTCTAGCAGGCATTCTGTTTTGATTTAATTTGTCATAACAATATTAACAAATACGCTGATCAGAACTCAAATCAAAAGAATTCTCCACCCACAAATAAGTTGCTAAATCTTTCCACTCATAATTATCCATCTTTTCACTTTTTGCATATAAATCAACTAACCTAGTCTGAATCTTATAATGAGTCCGTCGACAACACACACAAGTAAAATTCGGCCTTTCACTTGATTTCACCTTAAACCTGGTAATTTCCTTCTCAAACTTTTCTGTATTTAAAATCTGTACATTGTCTTCCACATTACCTTGAATTGCTGTCTCAATTTCTACACTGTCCTCTTGCTCGCGAAAATAACAAATCTCAATTTCTTCACAAATCTTCTTCACATCTAATTCTGTTCCATGCAAAAGAGCACTGTTTAATTGTTTAAGCTTAAGTGCTGGACTTTTTGCATAATACAACATTCTCACAAATTTCCTCATTTTGGTATGATGCACTGCTAACATCCTAAAATGATGAAAAACACTCTGACAGACTTTTCTAGAAAGACAAGCCAGTGAATGGCCTTGCAAACCTGTGATTCCTCTCACTCTGCAAGGATCTAAGTCTTGCAACAACTTCATTTTCTGCTTTAGACTTTTCTTACTATATGTACGTAAGAAATTACAAAACAAATCAATTGATTCCTGTCGCACACTACAAATACTACTACACTTCCAAGTGTACACTGGACCCTTAGTACGTCTCCCTAAAACTCCATCAGATAACACCTCTTCTGGTTCTCTAGGCACAAGTTTCTCTTTTTCAATTGGACAACCGTCTTTCACTTCATACGCTCGACCACTGGTGTCAACTGCATGCACTAAATCATTCTCCTGGAAGTAACTCTCCTCATTAAAAAATGGCTCACAACTTGAACTGTGCATCCATTCTCCAGAAAAAACTTTACAAAAATTAGTCCGATTAATTACTCTTTTCTAACTACTGTTTGATTTGAAAACATCAATTGTCTTGTTAAGTGTCCTAATTCTATTGATTATTAAAATAAATAATTTTTTCTTAACTTCAAAAGCCTGATCAACAATCTTCTCTACACTTTTCTTTTTCTTATAAAAAGCAGCTCTCTGTTTACCTTTCCTAATGTTTTTTAACAAATTTAAAACCACCCTTTTGCGAAACATTCGTCTACGAATGTCTCTAAACTGATTCTGACTTCTATTCCTATACATATTATTCTCTCCTGCTCCAGTTTTAGGATTCTTTGAATTTCTCTCCTTCCTTTTCAATTTTACTCTCTCATTTTCTTTTTGTACATGGTGTCCATTATTTTTTCTGGATGTACATATGTTGCGTAAAAAAGACTTAGTTGTCCTACCAGGAGCTTTGTTCCTGTTTTATGAAGTATCTGTTGTGGAAGAATGCTGTAATTCCGTTGCTATTTTTGATTTTTCACGGTTGCGTTCTTTCTTTGTCCTTTCCTTTGTGGGCATCTTTGCTTTTTCTTCAAATAACGATTTCAATCTGTGTTAAAGAAAAACAGTACCACATTATAGACCACTATTACCAAACAACAAAGCAATGACAAAAAGCAAACGATCAATACAGGGTTTCAGATCAGGTGAGGATTCTCTAGTGGTGCACAAAAGGTGAGGAGTGTATTGAAAAATATAGTGGAAGACAGCTCTGTCCACAACTACAAAGAAGATCAGACCTATGTCTAACTCCACTGCACTGTGGTAAATAAATAATTAATTACCGGTTCTATTTTTCAGGATACTCTATAAACAGATAGCTCAATAAATAAGAGTCAAGATTCGAGGTAGCTGGAGTTTACAGGCTTTAATCAGGCATAACAGGACAGGAACAGGACAGCCTGTACGGGAATAGGATGGCAGCTGCCGGGGGCAGGATCTGGGATGACTAGCAACTTTTTAATATGGGTGCACAATATATATAGTTAAACAAAATACATTACATTCAATACAGTAGGCGTAGCAGTAGGCGGGGTTCGTAGCAGTCGCGAAAGATAAGGGCAAAAAGTGGGTGTAACAAGAGGCGTGTACAGGGCGTATACATAGACATGTGATGAAAACGTAACAGAATATGTCTTAAACAGGGCGGAATCATGGAGGGGGCTACCTGAGCAGCTGGGACCTTTAACCTAGTGGTGCGCGCAAACTGGCAATGACGTGTTACCAGGGAGAACTGGGGGCTATGACTTCTGCGCTAGAAGAGGAGACTAAAGTCTGGAGTGTCAGAGCGACATGTACCCAGGGCATATCTAGTATCTGGTGTTTAGAGTACATGTTGATAGAATCCAAAAGTTATCAGGGCAAAGGCTACTTGACTCTAAGACTGGTGCCTGCATTATTCTACATGTATTGTGTGTGCGAGGAATATTCTATGAATATTAATACAGTATTTCTCTTACATGGAGACATAAAGGCTAGACCATGACGGAAACTATTGATACGATTCAGTAGCTTAGGAATGCAGAGAAGGAGGGCTGGACTGATAACTAGAAGCATAACATACTCTTGGCAGACTGGGAGGCAGAGCCAGGCCGGGCCGGGCACTGCGAGGCATGAAGTAAGTGAAGGGTCAGGGATACAGGTGGGGGCTGTTTCGCTCCTCCGAGGGGGTTCAGGAGACAGGAGCTGAATCTGGTGTCCGGGCCCTTTTGAGGCCTAGAAAAGGGGACTTTTCAATGAATAAACGTGCACACTGTAAAATGTGGCAACATAGGTTTACATAGGCCTAATACTCGTAGCTTTCATGATGACTGGAAACTGGCATACTAGAGTTGGACACAACTGGAATTGCGTCTTTAATCGATCATAGGGGATACATATGCATATCGATCATGCACATATACCATAGGATGGGGAACACGTAGGCACATATAACATGGCAAAATTTACTTTTCCACATTCCCTCCTTGTGCCCTACGTTTCCATCAGGAAACATCAATATTCATGATACCATCTATCATTTCATATAGCATCATTTGCTCGTCTCGAATTGTCTTGGAACGGGATTTAGGACTAGGAATACAAGAGGTAGCACAAATGCCGCAAATCGCAGGGCCACATTGTATACATAGGCAGCAACTGAATATGATCATTACTGCTATACCTAGGAATGACAATACTTTCCATCCCCAGGCAGATATAATACTCCAGAGCCAACCGGACCATGTCCAGGTGCCTGGATTCTGGTGTAACTGATGGGCAATTTTATGAAGTCTGGTTATAGCTGAATAAACAGACGGCGCGTTATTAGGAATGAAAATGCAGCAACTAGATCCGATGACTCTACATGCTCCTCCTCTATCGGCCAGTATGACGTCAAGAACGAGACGATTTTGGAGCACGACAAATCTCATAGCAGATTGCTCTTCGGTTAGGTTACCTAGAGCAGAAGTAGTCTCATTCACTACTGCTTCAAGGGTTCTGGTAAGTCTACGTATTAGCTTACTATTCTGGATAGGTCCTATAAAGAAGAAGAAACCTTTATTAAAGTCTTGATATTGTTCTAGAGTAGTTTCAGTTTGATCGACAATCGGGGACTCGATCTCCCTTCTATGTCTGACGTTTCCTAGATGTGTGTTTCTATGATAATCAGATGGGGCTAGAAAAACTGGTGGCAGTAGGAAGGCAATGTAACATGTTCCATCCCAATCGAGGGGCAGACGGACATATGCGGTCTGACCACAAACAAAATAAGAATGACGTGAGGCTTTAAAAATAGATTTCCCACTGTCACTATACTTGACAGTAGTAGTACAATCACTATGTCCTACATGTGCGGAACCATTCTTTCTGACACATAATTCGCCTTTGACTGGTAGTACTGAAATAGCAGGTAAATCTGGAGTAGTATCAGACTGAACATTCAGGACCATAAAATTCGAAGAATAATTACCTAAATTATAAACTTCATTTTCTAGGTCTAACCCTGTTCTATGGGAGAGACCTTGCTTGTCTGGAAAACATGTTCTATTCAGAAGGGACATATCATTGGAGGATGACGTTAACGTGGACCATGCTCCACACGAACCATTATGTGAAAACGGATAAGGAAAGAGTGGCAGAACTCCCTTCGGTGTCTGGAAAGGGGGGAGTCGACCACACACCCAACAATTAGTGGCATTGCTGGTCTGGTGTGAATAGTGTAACATTCTGATGAATGTATTATTTCGCATAGCAAGACGATAGGATAGCTCGTGAGGAGGCAGATCACTAAATGTGTGCTCTACTGTAGCATTGGCAAACTTATTTACATGTGAAATTGGAAAACATAAATGTAATGCATAACTTGTGCAGGTAACCATAAGACTTAGAAACAATAAGAAACTTAGAATGACGATACATCTTATAGAGTTTTGACTAACTCTCTCACTATGGGGGTCTATCTCATACATGTCAGAAACCTGTCTAACCGTTTCACCCGAGAGGGACTTAGACAATTAAACTGGCTGACTTATTTTACTAGACCTGAGTTTCAATTTATACTCCTGCTGCGGAGTTTCCTCTAACAGGGGAACTTTAAGTTCAGAATTGAGTTCAGAGTCTGTTTTTAGGCAGTCTTTAGAATTTTGGCAGTCCTTTGCAAATGTCTTTTCACGAATTCCATGGAATTTCTTTATATGGGACAGATGGACCCAGCCTTTTCTTCCTTCTAGCTTGGCCGCCGTCCTCGTTGTTAACAAGACAAGACGTGGCTCCTTCCAGCGGGGCTCCAGCGGGCTTGAACGATCAAAATTCCGCACCAACACGAGGTCGCCTGGAATGACCTCATGCGGTTTCACTTCGGTATTGTCTGGAAATGCGGCGGCAACCTGTGAACGACAAGAGTGTAGGGCAGACATCAAGGAAGCTAGGTAATCTGTCAGCATATTACTGGAAACATCTGTAATACTGCGGGGTCTAGGTGTACCCCACATGTTTGGGGGGCGGCCGAATACGACTTCATACGGGGACAGACCTGATCTGGAATGTGCAACCATCCTCATAAAAAATAAAGCAACTGGCAGGGCAACTAGCCAGTCCACACCTTTCTCTTTACATATTTTGGCAATGCGGATTTTCAGAGTCTGATTATGTCTCTCTACGAGACCGGCTGCTTCAGGATGGCGCACACAATGGAACTTCCACTGGTACCCCAATAGAAGGGAAACATGTTTCATAAGCTCTGATGAGAATGGCTGGCCGTTATCTGAATACACGACCCTAGGGAGTCCATAGCGGGGAAAGAATTCACGAACCAACTGCTTGGCAGTGGTCGCGGCTGTGTAATCTGGAACTGGATATGCTTCTGTCCACCTGGACAAAGCGCATACAACTACGAGGACATACTTGAAACCTCGACATCGCTCCATCTGGATATAATCCATCTGGAGGACTTCAAAAGGGTGGTCAGGAGGTTGGAATCCACCTTGTTCCACCGGGACACTTTTACCTGGATTGAACTGGCAACATATCATACAGGTACGGACTTTCTGCTTGGCTGCAGCTCGTAAGTGCTTGTTGAACCAAAGGTTTTGAATACTGTCTAACATAGCTTTTTCTCCTAGATGTGCTGGACTATGTGCGGTATTGATAATGACTTGAACCATAGAGTCGGGGAGAAACCATGTGGCTTTTCCCTTCGTCACCCATCCCTGATCTGTCTGGACCCCTCCTTGTTCGGACCATTTCTTGATTTCTTCGGGAGTAGCATGTAACTGTATGTCTATGACATCTTGTGTAGGGTCCTTAACTGTCATACAAGTAGTCGGGTCTGAAGTGGGTGTCTGTGTCATGTTAACTGGAATGTCTGGAGTCTGAGCTGTAAGCTTGGCTGTTCGATCTGCTATATCGTTACCCTGGGAAATGATATCAGTAACTTTCGTATGTGCTTTGCACTTCATGATAGCAATAGCTGTCGGTAAATGTATTGCATCTAACAGAGCTTGAATGAGGAGACCATGCTGAATCTTGGTTCCATGGGAAGTCATGAAACCTCTCTCTTGCCAGAGCACTCCGAAGTCGTGTACGACTCCGAATGCGTAACGTGAATCTGTGTATATGTTTACTTTCAGGTTCTTAGCACGTATGCAGGCTTGGGTCAGAGCAACTAGCTCTGCTGCTTGAGCAGACAGGGTGTCAATACGGTGCGTTTCTATAACATCGGTTTCAGTAGTCACTGCATACGCGGCTACTAGTTCTCCTGTACTTGTTCTCATACATGAACCATCCACATAAAGTGTCAGGTCGGGATTAGGTAATGCGATGTCTGTCAGGTCTTGTCTTGGCTTGGTCACAGTGTTAACAACTTCCACACAGTCATGTGTGGCAGGATTTGAAGTAACTGACGGTAACAGTGTGGCAGGATTTAGAATGTTGCAGCGTCTGATTTCTATGTGTGGCTGGAACAGTGTCAGTTCATAACCTGTTAAACGTGCAATTGTCAAGTGCTGAGTCTGTGTTCGGTTTAAAAGAACTTCCACGGAGTGTGGAACTTGTACTGTCAGGGAGTGTCCTAATACTATGGAATCACTTTGTCTGATAGCTAGTGCTGTGGCTGCAACTGACTTGAGGCACGCAGGCAGAGCCTGGGCCACTGGATCTAATGTGCTAGAAAAATAAGCACAGGGCTTGTACTGTCCTGCTTGATCTTGTGTGAGAACAGATAATGCAGTACCATCACGTTCTGTGACAAAAAGTGTAAAAGGCTTATTGTAGTTCGGTGTTGCTAGAACAGGTGCTTGGCATAAGGCTTTCTTTAATTCATTAAAAACAAGTGTATGTTCCTGGGTCCAAGGGAGGACAGTCGATACGGCTGCCTCCTATGTCGTTAACTGTATCAGTGGCTTAGCTAGAAATGCATACTGAGGAATCCATTGTCTGCAGTAAGAAGTGAGGCCAATAAAAGCTCGTACCTCCTTCTGTGTCTTGGGCTGTGGAAGACTCGCTATTAACTGGATACGGTCTGGTGTCAACTGCCTACCCCACTTGGACAGTAAGTGGCCTAAGTAGATCACTTGCTGGACACAGAATTGAAGCTTCGAAGGGGACACCTTGTGCCCCTGCTCGGCCAGAAAATACAAGACTGTAAGTGACGCACGCTCGCAGTCACGTTCAGAACGGGCTGTGATCAATAGATCATCGACATACTGGAGCAGGGCAGTGTCAGTTGGCATGTGAATATTGTCTAGTTGTCTCTTAAGTGCTTGACTATAAATACTAGGACTTTCTGTGAAACCTTGAGGAGCTCGTGTGAATTTATAGCTTCTTCCATTTAAACAGAAACCGAAAAGGTACTGGCTGTCTGGATGAATGGGGACACTGAAGAATGCGTTCTTGAGATCGATAACAGTGAAGAACGTAGCTTCAGAATCAATAGCTGTCAATAAGGATGAAATATCTGGGACTACTGGGTACTGAGGTATAATACATTTATTAAGCTCTCGAAGATCAATCACTAATCAATATACTGGAGGTGCATTTGGATCAGTACGTTTCATGACTGGAATGATAGGAGAATTACATACATTGGAGTCAGTTTCTACAACCACTCCTTGAACAATAAGCTTGTCAATAATTTTGGATAAGGCTGCTACAGCCTCAGGTGGCAATCTGTACTGTCTGATTCGTGGCAAAACTATACCTTGCTTGAGAGTCACACGATGGGGTGTGATTTGCATAAAACCTACATCAGTTGGACATTGCGCCCATAGATGCTGCGGTACATTCAATAGTCTTGGATCAAAATCACGTAATACATAGTGACCTTTAAAGTCTCTTAAAAACAATCGGACTCCTTCTGGGGAACAGCATATAACTGCTCCTAATTCTTTTAACGTTTTAATGCCTAACAAATTTTCGGGACATGATTTAGTAAGTAACAAATCAGTAGTTCGGGACAATGGACCTACTTCTAGAGTAACTGGTTTTGAAATATCATTAACTATAGGCTTTCCTGAAAATCCAAGGGAAACATTTCTAGAGCCTGAGAGCGGAGCCCCTGGAACCTCGTCATGACTGATAGTAGTCCTACTTGCCCCTGTATCAATCAGAAACTTTCTGTCTTTCCCCAATACTTGACTGTGTACATAGGGACCCTCTTGATCTACAGGTATCTCGATGAGAGGCAAGCCTACCTCCCTCTCTAGGCTGTTTAATGAATACTGTTGATAATCTGGATACTCTGACTGAAAGCATACTGGTACATCTGCTGTGTAACATGCTGTGTTGCAGCGATGGGCTGCGGTACTGGAACTGTCTGTTGTGCATTCTGTGGTGACTGAGAAGTCTGTGAAACTTGTTCTTGTCTAGGCGGACGTGGTCTTTCTTTAGTTTTACCAGTTGCTATGTTGTGTTTCAGAACTGCACACTCGTTTATAAAATGGCCTGGCTGTTTACAGTAATTGCAAGTCCCTTTAACGGGAGCTGCAGGATGACTGACTTGATTCGGACCCCTCTTCTGACTGTCTTGCGGAACAGATTGTGCAACTAATACTTTCATTTTCGTGTCTTTCATACGTCTCCTTTCGTGTTCTTGCTCTTCCCTGATTCTGTTCTGGTGATACTGGAGCATCTGTAACATCTGGGACGGAGTATTAGCTTGCCAACTACTTTCGACTTTCAAAACTCGATTTTTAACTTGTGGACTTGAATTCTCGACTAGTTTAGTAACAAAAAGATGAGGGTACGATTCACTACCTGTCTTCAGACCACTGTTAATAATAAAACATTTTTCAAATCTAGAATAAAAATCACTAGTGTCTTCATCCTGTTTCTGTTTGCATGCTGAGATTGCATCCCAATCTTCCTTTTTTTGTGGCTAGTAATCTTGGCAAAACCTGTATCAATAACTCGGGCAATTCTTTAACTTTACCCCCTAGACCGGTACCTGGTACTCGTGAATTATCTTCAGCTTCTAGAGCTGTCCAATCAATCTTTTTCTCTCCCACCTCCCATTCTTTTTCCTTGAGTTTTTCATATACCCCTGCGGGCAACAGGACTTTTAACATTTTAATGATATCAGGATACGTGTATTCTCCCATACGGAGCATGTCTTTTAATTCTCGATGGAACCCTGCTGGATCTTTGTCGTGACAGGGAATTAATTTCTTCATCTCTAAGAGTTCCATCTTTGTAAGGGGGGTGTAAACAAATACTCGTTCTAGTCCACCACCCGTTCCTCTAACTGGATGTACTTCTCGTAACGGATGCTGTCTATCTATGTAGAATGGTTTACTTCCTGGAGGTGAGACGTGAACAAAATGCGGATTCAGAAACGTTCTATATTGGTGGCGCTGTTCTAGAATGATACTAATTAAATCGGTACCTAGACCTCTCCATCTATACTGGAGTAACTCGTTCAGAACATCATGTAACGGACCTGGATCAGAATGTTGTCCCTCATACAGTGTAATGAGGTGCTGGATCATATACATACCCACCAGTCGCTGCTCGGCTGGGGGCAGTTTCAGAAACATTTGTGCCACTATTTCGTCTGGAAAAGTGGTAGAATCAGTAGTCCATCGGACTGCTGATCGGGCTAGTTCTTGTTCATGCATAGTACTAAGTTCACTATAACCGATTTGTGATTTCAGAATGTGATCGGTAGCTTGAAATACTTGTTCAAGAGAACCTTGTTCTGGTGCTGGAGGAGGGAAAACTTTCTTGTGTTCTGGGCGTGAATGTCGGTCGGGAAGTCTAGTTCTACCTACATACGCTATTCTGGTGGGATTCTCGTCGTTTACCTCTTCAGTATCAGAGGCGTCTTCTTTCTCGGACACTTGTGCTGCTTTACGTTTCTCGTGTAACCTTATTATTTCCTTACGAATTTTCTTGTACATACTCTCTATACTAGCTAGTGTCTTGTGTCTTCCCTCGGCTATATGGTCACTCCACCTTGTCAGGACTTTCATTTCGGTCGGATCTTTATCTGGATAATCTTGTTCCCTTATTAAACAATTAATTAGAAACTTTAAAAGCATGAGCTGAGTCTCAGCTTTCCTTTGAGACATGGCTTCGCCAATACTTTCTGGGTCTGCTCCTGTACGGATGAAACGATATATTCTGTCTAGATCTTCTTTCATATCCGGTAGGGTGTCCAAATACTCGGTTACCCGTCTTACACGCAATGAATATATGACCATATCATTATTTCCTGGGACTGGATCATAACGGCATTCGGTGAGAGCTCGCTTGATATCTGCAACGGACTGGGGTTTAGGCGTACGCTGTAACGCACGTTCATGTAGTTCAAGTAACGTTACACGTTTGTGTTGCAGCGGGGTTCCCGGAGGACTTCCCCCCGAGGCCCCTAGACTAGAATCATCGACGGGTATCGCACGGGCTGGGAGAGTGACGGACGTGGCGGGTACTTGTACTGTGGGCTGGACCGGAGGAACTGTAACAGATGTTGTAACATTAACT
The DNA here is from genome assembly GCF_964261635.1 of Lissotriton helveticus. Lineage (NCBI taxonomy): Eukaryota > Metazoa > Chordata > Amphibia > Caudata > Salamandridae > Lissotriton > Lissotriton helveticus. The sequence goes on from NC_136067.1 coordinate 1,538,351,424, forward strand.
GGACCCACGGAGCCAGCGACTGGAGGAACAGGAATTACATTATTTACGGGAGCTGGCGGAACAGGATTAGCATATTCTGGGACTGTGTCGTCCAAATAGGACGAGAGGAAAATATCAGCTGCGGTCGGTTTCTGACGTAGCTTAATCGGAACTAATGGCGGCGGGAAATTACTGGATGCTTCCGGGGTTGCTTTTGGCAAGCCCTCGGCAAGAAGAGGATACATACCCTTAATAAGGGCATTTCTCTGTCTGTCTGACTGTTCGGCTTTAACTCGTTCACCTACTTCGATTAATTCCCTTTCTTGGGCTCTTTCTGAGGATTCCCTACTTAATTCTGTTTTTCTGATTTCTTTTTCGGTTCTTTTATGAGATTCTTTGCGCCATAACTCGATGGCATCATTCTGGGACTGTCTGGCTTTCTTTTTCCATAATGCTTCTTCTACTCGCATGATGCACTCGGCATCCCATGTACCCGATACGGGCCATCTATATTTCTCCTCGAGATGTCTGGTATAATCAGACCATAAGTCTAGATATAATATGGCACTTATGCCATGCTTATGATACATAAAATGACCTGGACTGTCCCTAGGCGGGACAGGAACTGCTTCTTCGAGCAGACCTCTTCTGGTTTTTAACTGACGTAACTTCGAGAACAGAGGCATGACTTAGACTGGAATCTAGACACAATACAATACACAATAAACACAATAATAACTTGAAAACAGATCACTCATACCACGACATTGAAAACACATGAAATAACATTTAAAATAACAGTTCGAACAGAATACTACCTGGAATACTGAGAACAGAAACACATGAATTTCTCGAGAACAGAACTTACTGGAATGACTAGATGCACTGCTAAAACAGTACGAAACTTACCGGTCTCATAAAGAGACACGTCAGGACCCGCATCCACCTAGGTGGACACTTCGTGTTGGATCTGTGTACCCAAACCCACGGACCAGAGACAAATTAATTGACCCTGTCTAGATACTACCCCAGCAACGGTACTCACCGGGCAGCAAGAACGGAAGGCCTCGGACTGGACTGGACTGCTACGACGACGGAAGGACGAACTTCGGACTTCAGTTACAGGTGGGCCTCTGGATACCTCGGACCTTGGACTCTCGGCTTGGGCTCTGGTCGGGACTCGCCACGTTCCTCCACCGCCTCGTCTGGATGCTGGACCGCAACCTCCGTCTCCTCCGTGGGCCTGAGGGATACTTGAAGCAGAAATATCTGCACGTGGCCGGTATGGTTCCGTCACGGCTGCAGAGGATCAGGGGGCCTGCGTGGCTTCTCCGGCGCGTGGGGAAAGGGCAGGTCCCTGTTCGGGCGCCATTATGTGGTAAATAAATAATTAATTACCGGTTCTATTTTTCAGGATACTCTATAAACAGATAGCTCAATAAATAAGAGTCAAGATTCGAGGTAGCTGGAGTTTACAGGCTTTAATCAGGCATAACAGGACAGGAACAGGACAGCCTGTACGGGAATAGGATGGCAGCTGCCGGGGGCAGGATCTGGGATGACTAGCAACTTTTTAATATGGGTGCACAATATATATAGTTAAACAAAATACATTACATTCAATACAGTAGGCGTAGCAGTAGGCGGGGTTCGTAGCAGTCGCGAAAGATAAGGGCAAAAAGTGGGTGTAACAAGAGGCGTGTACAGGGCGTATACATAGACATGTGATGAAAACGTAACAGAATATGTCTTAAACAGGGCGGAATCATGGAGGGGGCTACCTGAGCAGCTGGGACCTTTAACCTAGTGGTGCGCGCAAACTGGCAATGACGTGTTACCAGGGAGAACTGGGGGCTATGACTTCTGCGCTAGAAGAGGAGACTAAAGTCTGGAGTGTCAGAGCGACATGTACCCAGGGCATATCTAGTATCTGGTGTTTAGAGTACATGTTGATAGAATCCAAAAGTTATCAGGGCAAAGGCTACTTGACTCTAAGACTGGTGCCTGCATTATTCTACATGTATTGTGTGTGCGAGGAATATTCTATGAATATTAATACAGTATTTCTCTTACATGGAGACATAAAGGCTAGACCATGACGGAAACTATTGATACGATTCAGTAGCTTAGGAATGCAGAGAAGGAGGGCTGGACTGATAACTAGAAGCATAACATACTCTTGGCAGACTGGGAGGCAGAGCCAGGCCGGGCCGGGCACTGCGAGGCATGAAGTAAGTGAAGGGTCAGGGATACAGGTGGGGGCTGTTTCGCTCCTCCGAGGGGGTTCAGGAGACAGGAGCTGAATCTGGTGTCCGGGCCCTTTTGAGGCCTAGAAACGGGGACTTTTCAATGAATAAACGTGCACACTGTAAAATGTGGCAACATAGGTTTACATAGGCCTAATACTCGTAGCTTTCATGATGACTGGAAACTGGCATACTAGAGTTGGACACAACTGGAATTGCGTCTTTAATCGATCATAAGGGATACATATGCATATCGATCATGCACATATAACATAGGATGGGGAACACGTAGGCACATATAACATGGCAAAATTTACTTTTCCACAGCACTCTTGCACACAGGCTTCACCACCTATGCTTCCCAAGAAAATATTGAGTTATATAGTTATATAAAATTGTATTTTATAAAATTGTGAAGCTCCATGAGAAAGCTTTTGCCTCAGTCTTATTCCTGTTGTGAGGCAGGTGCAAGATTTTGCCTCAGACTTATCCCTGCTGTGAGGCAGATGATTGTAAATAGGATCTGTGCTGTGTTTCCTAAATGTGATGTCAAAAACGATTTTGGAGAAAATGATTGGTTTTTACATTTTTGATTATAATGTGGTGCAGAGGTTTTAAAAGTGACGCATCTACCTACATGCATCAATTTTTAAATTTGCAGCAAAAAGGTACTTGTTTGGGCTTTCCTGGGGAGCGTAGTTGGCGAAGCTTGTGTCTAAGAGTGCAGTGGACTAGGCTTCATGAAGCATATACCTGTCTGCATTCTTAGACGCAGGTGTCAATTTGACTCTTTACAGTGATGTTAGCTGTGTTTTAAATCAGTGTAGGAATCATATTGAGTTTGTTTGCATAGAGGAATTGTATTTTGTAAAATTGTGAAGCTCCATGTGAAAGCGTTTGCCTCAGTCTTATTCCTGTTGTGAGGCAGGTGCAAGATTTTGCCTCAGTCTTATCCCTGATGTGAGGCAGATGATTGTAAATATGATCTGTGCTGTGTTTCCTAAATTTGATATCAAAAACGATTTTGGGGAAAATAAATGTATTTTACATTTTTGAGTATAATGTGGCACAAAGGTTTAAAAAATGACGCATACATGCGTCACTTTTTAAATATGGGGAAAAAAGGTACATGTTTGGGTTTTCCTGGTGAGCCTAGGTGGTGAGGATTGTATCTAAGTGTGCAGTGGACTAGGCTTCATGAAGCATATCCCTGTCTGCATTCTTAGAGACAGGTGTCAATTTGACTCTTTACAATGATGTTATCTGTGTTTTAAATCAGTGTAGGAAGCATATTGAGTTTGTTTACATAGAGGAATTGTATTTTGTAAAATTGTGAAGCTCCATGAGAAAGCGTTTGCCTCACTCTTATTCCTGTTGTGAGACAAGTGCAAGATTTTGCCTCAAAACACCTGTGTCTAAGAATGCAGCAGAGATAGGCTTCATAAAGCCTAATCCACTGCACTCTTAGACACAAGCCTCAACACCTATGCTCCCCAGGAAAGCCCAAACAAGTACCTGTTTTTTGCCCCATATTTAAAAAATGACACATGTAGATAGATGCGTCACTTTTTAAACCTCTGTGCCACATTATATTCAAAAATGTAAAAACCATTTATTTTCCCCAAAATCGTTTTTGAAATTACATTTAGGAAACAGCACAGATCCTATTTACAATCATCTGCCTCACAGCAGGGATAAGACAGAGGCAAAATCTTGCACTTGCCTCACAACAGGAATAAGAGTGAGGCAAACAATTTCTCATGGAGTTTCACAATTTTACAAAATACAATTCCTCTATGCAAACAAACTCAATAAGCTTCCTACACTGTTTTAAAACACAGCTAACATCATTGTAAAGAGTCAAATTGACACCTGTGTCTAAGAATGCAGACAGGGATATGCTTCATGAAGCCTAGTCCACTGCACACTTAGATACAATCCTCACCACCTAGGCTCCCCAGGAAAGCCCAAACATGTACCTTTTTTCCCCATATTTAAAAAGTGACGCATGTATGCGTCATTTTTTAAACCTTTGCGCCACATTATACTCAAAAATGTAAAATCCATTTATTTTCCCCAAAATCGTTTTTGACATCACATTTAGGAAACACAGCGCAGATCATATTTACAACCATCTGCCTCACAGCAGGGATAAGACTGAGGCAAAATCTTGCACATGAAGCTTCACAATTTTACAAAATACAATTCCTCTATGCAAACAAACTCAATATGCTTCCTACACTGAGTTAACACAGCTAACATCATTCTAAAGAGTCAAATGTATTTCTATTAAACATGCACACATTCTTTATTCCTTTTAAAAAATGTAAAAACTATTTTTATGCTTCATGAAGCCTAGTCCACTGCATTTTTAGACACAAGCCTCACTACCTACACTCCCCAGGAAAGCCCAAACATGTACCTTTTTGCACCATATTTAAAAAGTGATACATGTAATTAGATGCGTCACGTCTTAAACCTCTGCGCCACAATATACTCAAATATGTAAAAAACATTCATTTCCCCAAAATCGTTTTTGACATCACATTTAGGAAACACAGCACAGATCCTATGTACAACCACCTGCCTCACAGCAGGGATAAGACTAAGGCAAAAGCTTTCACATGAAGCTTCACAATTTTACAAAATACAATTCCTCTATGCAAACAAACTCAATATGCTTCCTACACTGAGTTAACACATGTAACATCATTGTAAAGAGTCAAATTCACACCTGTGTCTAACAGTGCAGTCAGGGATAGGCTTCATGAAGCCTAGTTCACTGCACTCTTAGACACAAGCCTCACCACCTACGCTCCCCAAGAAAGCCCAAACATGTACCTTTTTGCACCATATTTAAAAAGAGACACATGTAATTAGATGCGTCACTTTTTAAACCTCTGTGCCACAATATACTCAAATATGTAAAAAACATTCATTTCCCCAAAATCGTTTTTAACATCACATTTAGGAAACACAGCACAGATCCTATGTACAACCATCTGCCTCACAGCAATGATAAGACTAAGGCAAAAGCTTTCACATGAAGCTTCACAATTTTACAAATTACAATTCCTCTATGCAAACAAACTCAGTGTAGGAAACATATTGAGTTAACACAGGTAACATCATTGTAAAGAGTCAAATGTATTTCTATTAAACATGCACACATTTTTTATTCCTTTTAAAAAATGTAAAAACTATTTTTTCCCCCAAAATCGTTTTTTACATCACATTTACAAAACACAGCACAAGTCCTACGTGGAAGCATTCCATGTCACGACTAAAAATTCACAATTTTACAAAATACAATTACTCTATGCAGTAAAAACTTTTTACCAAGCATTATCAAAAAGCATGACACAAAGCAACATGTAAAGACCACAATTTTCTTCCAAATCTTCTCCATAGAGTATACAAGTCTCTATGTATATTAAATGAATCATAACTCACCTTTACAAATGCTTTAGGACATTCACAACAGTGTCAGATACACACACCAATATTCTTTAGCAGAGCAAAAGGTATGTTCTCCAACCACTGCAAACCATAAAGGCACAGAAAACCTCTAATTCTACACAGATATCCCTTTTTGTTAACCAATTAAAACTCTTCCCTCTCTATATTCAAACCAACACCCTTCCCCCCATCAGCTCTTTCTACCTGTTACCATAGCAACTCCCTCCTCACTGAGCTGCCAGGGTTAAAAGTTTATTCTACAATGTTGCAAATCACCTCTGCAAGGATGTTTGACCTGCAAATACACCAGCTTATCTGGTGTAAGGTTTCTTTAAATAACTTTTTTTAACCATTCAAATTACTTCTTACACAGAACACAACCATGCACCCTAACTTTCAGTTTTTACCTATCTCATTCTACCAATCATTGCTTGTGATTCAAGAGCACTGAAACTCCACAGGTTTTTTTTGCAAACTCCTAATATTCCAACTGCCATTTCTTTTCCACACTTCATCTAACTGCACCAGAATCTCCTCTGACCATGTATTCTGTCTGGATTATTGGACATAGTTATATCCACTGGGCTCAAAGGTATGCTAGTAACAGAAATTTACACAACCTTGATTTATCAAACGTGAACATAAAATGGATTGGCCACAGAGGATTAAAATGTCACCAATTGATTCCATTGGTGAAAACCTTTTTGCATTTGCCACACCCTGACCTGTTAATTCCGCACTGTGGAGGAAATGACTTGGGCACTTTGACTGGTGTAGGTCTGGAAATGCTTTTAAAGGACACCTTTGATCAATTGATGGCACTTTTTCCACAAACTGCCTTGGTATATTCCAATATATGCCAAAGGCAGAAATTGAAGTGGTCCAACCAATTTTGTCCACAATTTGAAAAAGCACGGAAACATGTGAATAAATCTGTTTCTGCTTACATGAGAGACTATGGAATGGGTTCAATATACAACAACAACTTGCGTTACAACATGCAAGATATTTACAGAGAAGATGGTGTGCACTTCTCAGATGAAGGCAATAGAATATTCCTCCTGAATTTAAGACTGTGCATTGGTACCTACTTGTAGGTACCTAAATCAGCCACAGAACCCAAAAATCCCTTTTCAGGGCTACCCTATCTCTGATCACTCCAAATGATTATCTTTTTCTAACTTTTTTCACTATTTTTCACCAAGTACGCTCCCCGGTACGCTTCCCGGTGCGCGTACCGGGCGCTCCCCCCGCGAAAATTTAAAAATATATTTGTTTTTGTCCTATATGGGCCTCCTAAGACCCCCTCAGAAAACCTAGAGGGTCAGGGAGTGCCAACCGTGCCCCCTTATACCCATTCCCAACGTTGTTTGTCCGCCATTTTCTGACTCAAATCTACCGAAACACAAAATGGAGGACTCCCGTAGCGCTGCCGGTACGCGTACCGGGGCGCGCACCGGGAAGCGCTCCAAAAAAAATAATAAAAGATAATATACATAAAAAACACTGGAGACACTTTCACCAAATATAGAATAGGCAATACTACATACCAGTCCCTACCATTTTCCCAAATTTGGTGGAATTCCATTCAGCCATTTGACCTGTAGCCCTGTCTAAATATCCTGAGGTAAATTACATAACAAAAACACATCTGAAGTGTTAGAATTGACAACCAATTAAAATGTTACTTTCATTTTCTATTTTTTTTCCTGACATTTGATTGGTTATGTACATGAATATAAATGAAAAATGAGAGGGAAACACAGCCATTTTGACTACAACTACCTGAGGTACATCTTGAAAGGATTTTCGCATTTTTTCTTCTCCACCTCTCTCTAAAGTAAGTTGATAATTTGTAAGGGGCACTTTAAGTTAATTTGTAAAAACGTTTTCTGATAATTATTTACTGTCCCTCTGCTATAGTTATAGATAGAGATAGGCTCCTCTGTTATATTTATAAATTGACTTAGGCTTCTCTGCTATAGTTATGAATTTACTTACGCTTCTTCACAGGCACTTTTTAATATTTCTACTTCCTGCCTGTTACCATACATTGCCCAAAGTTAACTTCACTATTAAAAAATCAAAACTACCTGTCTGAACTTAAACCCAACAGTGCCATATTTCTACTGATTTTTTTTAATGTAAATTTCAGCACAAAAATGGAAGGAGAACAGAACATTTTCTTTGAAATTGTCCTAGAGATGAACAATGAGGAAATCATTGAACCCATTGACTTGGAATTCATGGATGAATCACGGGACCATGAACTTCTACAATGTGTAGAATCTGTGGATTTGTTAATTCAATATGAGGACGTTTCTGACAGTCAAATGTTGGAAGTTATGTTCACTCAACAAGAGAACATTTCGGACAGTCAAATGTTAGACGTTCTATTAAATTTTGAAAAAGAATCAGAAAAATAAATTTATATTTAATAATCAAAAATTGTTCGAGACATTATTCATTATTATATGTAAATCATAAACTATTACCAAATTGATTATAATATAAAGTCAGACTTATAGAATACTGTGCAAAGTATTTGTGTTACATAGTAATTTTGCTCATAGTTACTTCCTTTCTCCCACTATATTATCTCCAATGTGTATTTGACATCTCTTTTTCATCTCCTGCCTTCATGTTGTTTCTGCTTCCCTGACGGACTATGGTATAGATTCCATATACATACCACACTAACTTCTATAACAACATGCAAATTATCTACAGAGGAAACGGTGTACATTGAATTTAAGACTCTGCATTGGTACCTACATGTTGGTACTTAAATCACCCACACAACACAACAACTCTATTCAGAGATACCCTACCTCTAAGCACTTTAAATTATTATTTTAGTGTTTCACTGAGTTTTCCCCATGTGTGGGGGTGGGGGAGGTGTGTGTGGGGGATGTGCGGGGGGTGTCTGTGAGGTGTGTATGTGTGTGTCTGTGTGTCTAGGGGGGATGAGGTGTATAGGTGTGTGGGGTATATGGATGTGGGTGGGGATATTGGTATGTAAGGTGTGTGTGTGGGTGTGGGTGTGTGGGGTGTTTGAGTGTAGGTGGGAGTGTGGGTGTGTGAGGTGTGTGTGGGGTGTGTGTGGGTGTGGGAGGTATGTGTTTAGGATGTGTATGTATGTATGAGATGTGTGGATGTGTCTGTGAGTTGTCTCTGTGTGTGTTGGGGGATGTGTGTGTGTGGGATGTGTGTGGTGTGTCTGTGAGATATTTGTGTGTATGTGCATGTGTGTGTGTGTGTGGTGGAAGGGGGGTGAGGTGTGTGTTTGAGTGTGGGTGTGTGGGATGTGGGTGTAGCTGTGGATGTGTAAGGTGTCGATGTGGGGGTGTGGGGTGTTTGACTGTGGGTGGAAGTGTGCATGTGTGAAGTGTGTGTGGGGAGTGTGTGGGTGTGTGAGTGTGGGGTTGTGTGCATGTGGGTGTGTGTGGGACACACTTGTAGGTACCTAAAACAGCCACAGAACCCAAAAGCTCTTTTCAGAGTTACCCTACATGTAATCACTCAAAATGATTATTTTACACTATTATTTTCACTATTTTTCACCTAAGTACGCTCCCTCGTACGCTCCCGGGTGCGCGTACCGGGCGCTCCCCCCGCGAAAATCGATAAAAAAACAAAAATGTTTTTGTCCCACGGGACCCTTTTATGGCCCCCACATCAAACCTAGGGGGTCAGGGGGGGTCTACCCTGCCCCCTTTTGCTCATTTCCCCCTTTGATTTTTGCCACCTCTTGTATCTCAATCCTACCGAGACACAAGATGGCGGCCGCTGCTGACTGTTTCGAATGTTTACAGACACCCGAGAACCAATCAGTTTGCCGTGCGCAAGTCGCGTGGCGCGCCCGGAGCGCTCCCCGGTACGCGTACCGGGGCACGCTTACAGATATATAAATTTTTTTAAACCTAAATTACTCAAAATCCACTGGAGCACATATCTTGAGACACAGCAAAGGCACATCGGGCTACCAGTCCCTACAATTTTGCCAAGTTTGGTGAAAATCCATTCAGCCGTTCGAGCTAAAACTGCAACAGACCGCCCTATGGAAATTAACATGGGGAAAACATGTTTTGGGACCCCCCTTTTATCTCAACCCCCGCTTGACGAATCCCCCCCAAACTTCCAGGGAAGGAGAGGAGAGCCGCGAGGCAAAGTTGCTGAAAAATTCAGCCTGATTGCTCAACCGGCGCCAAAGTTATTCCAAATAGAATGTTGCGATTTCCCTATGGAAATCGATCCTAACTATATATACCTACTGGCGACCGCCAGTAGGTAATACATATATATATATATATAGATATATATATATATATATATATATATATATATATATATATATATATATATATCTATATATATATATCTATATATATATATATATATATTACCTACTGGCGGTCGCCAGTAGGTATATATAGTTAGGATTTTTTCCCTATGGGATTTTTGAAAATTCTATGTCTAATAACTTTGGCGTTTGTGGACAGAATTGGCTGAAATTTTCTGGAAAATGGAACATTTTGTTTCTGAGCAGCCCTTGGAAATTTGGGGGGGTTTCGTCAAGGGGGGGCCGAGAAAAAAGGGGGGTCCCAAAACGTGTTTTTAACATTGAGTTTTCCATAGGGCGGTTGGCCTCACTTTTAGCCCGAACGGCTGAATGGATTTCCATGAAACTTGGCAAAATTGTAGGGACTGGTAGCCCGATGTGCCTTTTCTAGGTCTCAATATATGTGCTCCAGTGGATTTTGAGAAATTAACGTTTAAAAAAAGATATATATCTGTAAGCGCGCTCCGGGCAGCGCTCCGGTCCGCGGACCTTAAGCGTACCGGAACTTCGCGTAGCTAAGCTGATTGGCTCTCCGGTGTCTGTCAACATTCTAAACAGTCCGGAGCGGCCGCCATCTTGTCTCTCGGTAGGATTGAGAGACAAGAGGAGGCCAAAACAAAGGCGAAAATGACCATAAGGGGGCATACTAGATCCTCCCTGACCCCCTAGGTTTAATGTGGAGGTTTTAAAAGGGCCCCGCGGGGCAAAAAAAACAAAAAATTGTTTTTTTTTTTTTTTTGCGTGGGGAGCGCCCGGTCCGCGAACCGGGAAGCGTTCTGGGCAGCGTACTGCAATGAAAAATGAATGATAGACTTTTCAAATGCTGTATGTTAATTGATTGTTGTTTTTGTTGATTATTTTTTATTTTCTTTATTTTTTAAGCATTTTTTTTAATGTGATTGGGTTTCATAATTTATTAAACTTTCTAACATTTCATTGTCAGAAATTTCATAATTATCATGGAATATACATTGTAGTCTCTGAGGGTGTAAAATGTCCTCATTTGCAAGGAGGTTATCTACTGCTTGTACACATTGCAGTAGTTCATTGTCCCAAGTTTCATCGAAAAATTCAATGTCAATTTGATCAATTGTATCAATCAATTCTTGGCTGCTCTCTTGCAGGTCCATTTCAAAAGAAACTTGGTTTTCGCCTTCCATTTTGCCTGAAATTTGAATTAAAAAAATATATATTAGTAGAGATAGGGCAATGTTGGGAATAAATTTAGATAGGCATTTTTTATCAGTGAATTTATCTTTGGGCAGTGTATAGTATCAGAGTGGAAGTAGGAATATAAAAATGTGTATGTGATTTAACGTAAGTAAATTCATAATTATACAAGAGAAGCCTAACTCCATCCATAACTATAACAGAGAAGTCTCTCTAAATCTATAACTACTACAGAGGGATAGTATATATCTATCAGAAAAAGTTTACCATATTAACTTATAGTGCACAATATACTTCAGTTTTAAAAATAAAAACTTACCTTTAGAAAGAAGTTGAAGGAATTAGTGAAAATACTATTGAAATGTACAGCAAGAAGTAGTAGTCAAAATGGCTGTGTTTTCTTCTCTTCCTTTATATATATTCAGGTATATAACCAATGAAATGTCAGGTAAAAAAAATAGAAAATGAAAGTAACATTTTCATTGGTTGTCAATTCCAACACTTCAGATGTGTTTTGTGAAGTAATTTACCTCAGGGTATTTAGAGAGGTCTACAGGCTAAATGACTAAATGGAATTCCAATCAAATTTGTGAAAATGGTAGGGATTGGTATGTAGTATGAGCTAATCTATATTTGGTGAAATTGTCTCCAGTGGCTTTTCTGTGAACTACTTTCCCACCTTTTTTGATGGTGCGCTTCCCAGGGAGCGACCCGGTACGCGAACCGTTGAGCGCCCCGGTTCGCGAACCTTAAGCGTAACGGGAGTCCACCATTTTGTGTTTCGGTCGAATTAAGATACAAGATGGAGGGCAAATAATGTTCAGAATGGGTAGAAGGGGGCACGGTAGACTTATCTTGACACCCTAGGTTTTGTGAGGGTGGCTGAGGAGGCTTATATGTGCGGAAAAAAAACATTTTTTAAAAAAATTTCGCGAGGTTAGCTCCCGGTTCGCGTACCGGGTAGCGCCCCAGGGAGTGTATTTTGTTGGAAATTAGTGAAAAATGTTAGAGTAAAATAATAATTGTGAGTGATCAGATGTAGGGTAGCTCTGAGAAGAGCTTTTGGGTTTATGGTACATTTAGGTACTTATAAGTAGGTACCAATGCACATTCTTAAATTCAGAGTGAAAACTCTGTTGCCCTCATCTGAGAAGTGAACTCCATCTCCTCTGTAGATATCTTGCATGTAGTAACGCAAGTTATTGTTGTACAGGGAGCCCATTCCATGGTCTCTCATGTAAGCTGAAACAGATTTGTTTACATGCTTCCTCGACTTCTCAATTTGTGGACAAAATTGGTTTGACCACCTCCATTTCTGTCTTTGGCATATATTTGAATATACCAAGGCAGTCTGAGGAAAAAGTGCCATTAATTGCTCAAAGGTGTCCTTTAAAAGCATTTCCAGACCTACACCAGTCAAAGTGCCCAAGTCATTACCTCCACAGTGCACAATTAACAGGTCAGGTTTGGGCAAATGCATAAAGGTTTTCACCAATGGTATCAATTGGTGACATTTTAATCCTCTGTGGCCAAACCACTTAATTTCCACATCTTGTAAATTGAGGTTAGGTAATTTCCTGTTTTCAACGTACCTTTGAGCCCAGTGAATATAACTATGTCCAACAATCCAGACAGAAAACATGGTGAGAGAAGGTTCTCCTGCAGTCGGATGAAGTGTGGCAATGAAATGGCAGTTGAAAAAATGAGAGTTTAAAATGAAAAAAACTGTGGAGTTTCTGTGTTCATGAAGCAGTAACAGTGATTGGTGGATTTTGATTGCTGAAAACAGAAAGTTAGGGTGCACGGATGTGTTCTTTGAAAGATGTATTTTGAATGGTCAATAAAAAATCATTAAATGAAAGAATGCACTGGATATGCAGGTGCACTGAGAGTTCAGAGTTCAATTGCAACAAAGTTGTGTGAACTTGCAAACACCAGAAGTCTTCCAAGAGGTGGTTGCCATGCAGAAAAGACAGAAAGGGCAGAGGGGGGAAGGGTTTTCATTTGAAAAAAAGTGAGGGAAGAGTTTTGATTGGGTGACATGAGAAATATGTGTGAAGAATTACAGCATTTCTGTGCTTTTGATAGCTGCAGACTCTGGAGTGCATACCTTTTGCTCTGCTGAAGACAAATTGGTGTGTTTCTGAGACTGTTTTCAAACTCAAAGTATTTGCTAAGGTGAGAAAATATTTCTTTAATTTAGATAGAGAATAGTGTGCTTTAAGGAGAAAATTATGAATTATGTGGCGCAAATTGCTTGTAAATATGCTCCCACCTGTGCATGGAAAATTTAGATTTTGAATGTTTGTGTTACATAGCCATGTTAAAAGTGACCCAACCATGCAGGAAAGGCAATCAAAAAACGCTTTTATGTGTCTTAAGGACATTTTAAGTAATTTTCCCATGTGCAGTGTTTTGAAATTATGATTTGAAAATCGTTTTTGAGGTAAAGGAATTGTTTTTAAATTTATGACAAGGACATAATGGTGTATGCTTCTTTATAAGGCAATTGACTGTCCCTGATGTTATTTTTCCCATTTTAATGTAAGATTTTTCTCTGTGGCGCAAATTGCTTGTAAATATGCTCCCACCTGTGCATGGTAAATTTAAATTTTAAATGTTTGTGTTACATAGCCATGTTAAAAGTGACCCAACCATGCTGGAAAGGCAATCAAAAAACGCTTTCATGTGTCTTAATGACATTTTAAGTCATTTTCCCATGTGCAGTGTTTTGAAATTATGATTTGAAAATCGTTTTTGGGGTAAAGGAATTGTTTTTAAATTCATGACAAGGACATAATGGTGTATGCTTCTTTATAAGGCAATTGACTGTCCCTGATGTTATTTTTCTCATTTTAGTGTAAGACCTTTCTCTGTGGCGCAAATTGCTTGTAAATATGCTCCCACATGTGCATGGAAAATTTAGATTTTGAATGTTTGTGTTACATATACATGTTAAAAGTGACCCAACCATGCAGGAAAGGCAATCAAAAAACGCTTTTATGTGTCTTAAGGACATTTTAAGTCATTTTCCCATGTGTAGTGTTTTGAAATTATGATTTGAAAATCGTTTTTGAGGTAAAGGAATGTTGTTAAAATTTATGTGCGCCATATGCCCCCAAATTTCTTTTTCAGTGGTGCAGCAGGGTGTTATTGAGACACCCCTGCAGCTTTTGAAAAATTCCTAATTTGTGATGAGCACATTGTTAATCGCAAATTGCACCTTCATTTATATGAGCCTCCTAGCCCATGGAAATGAATGGGTAATTTGCAATTAGCAATTTTCTCATCGCAAATTTGGAATGGTAAAGAATCGCTATTTATTCCTTAAAATTCGCTTTTTTGGAAATGCAATATAGTTATATGATACATATGGCGGTTGATGTCTAACAAGATAAGAAGCTTAGGCATACATTTATGATGACTGGCGCAATGAAGTAGAAATCACTTACTTCATTGGTAGAGCTTTACATGTATTATCTCCTCTGTATTCTTCATCAAGCGTAACTTTAATCTGCAATCCTGAGTAGGCCTCACTTTAAACAAACCTCTGGATAGGCCACATCTTATTGTTATCTTGATTTAATCATTTAAAATGCTAGGGACAGATTTATGATAGGTGTATGCCTCTTTTGCGCCACTTAGAAAACATTGTCCATGGGGAAATGACTTAAAATGTCCTTAAGACACATGAATGTGTTTTTTTAAAACGTTTGCAATTGTTTTGGGTCACTTTTAACATGGCTATGTGACTCAAACAGTCAAAATCTAAATTCGCCATGCACAGGTGGGAGCATATTTACAAGGAATGTGCTCCATGGGGAAAGGTCTTATAATGTAATATGGGAAAAATGACATCAGAGACACTGAAATGCCTTATAGAGAAGCATACACCATTATGTCCTTGTCATAAATTTGCAAACCATTACTTTTCCCCAAAAACGATTTTCAAATCATAATTTGAAAACACTGCACATGTGGAAATGACTTAAAATGTCCTTAATTCAAAATGTGCGATTCCTTAAATGCAATGTATCAAACAAAAAATATGTAAAAAATGATATTAAGGATTTGGAAACTACCACCAACTTCTAGTTTGTGGTAATTTGCGAATTCTTTTCAAAAAGCATTTTTTTCCAAAAAACAAAAGGTCCCATATGACGCCCATACATGCCCTTAGGGCATGTAGGTGTGCCATATGCCCCCAAATTTCTTTTTCAGGGGTGCAGCAGGGTGTTCTTGAGATACCCCTGCACGCTTGAAAAAATTCCTATTTTGTGATGAGCTAATTGCTAATCGCAAATTGCAACCTTCATTCCTATGAGCCTCCTAGCCCATGGAAATGAATGGGTAACTTGCAATTAGCAATTTGCTCATTGCAAATTAGGAATAGTAAAGAATTGCTATTTATTCCTTAAAATTCGCTATTTAGGAAATGCAAAATATTTTGATGATACATATGGCAGTTCATCTCTAACAAGATAAGAAGCTTAGGGATAGATTTATGATGACTGGTGCATCACCAGGGATGTGCCAGTCATCTTGCGCCGCTGTTCCGCCACCCATGGTGTGCTGCATTTACAATGCGGCGCAGCATGGGGCAAAAACGGCACAGATGCTTGACGCATCTGTGCCGTTAAGGTGGCGCATTGCTGGAGTTGTATCGCAAGTGCGATGCAGCTCCAGCAAGGCTCAGGGGTGCACCATCTCCACAATGTTGCATCAAGACCTATGCCTGCTTCAAGCAGGCGCAGGGTTTTGACACAGGTTTCTCCTATCTGATTGTAAATGCGGCACACCATGGGTGGCAGAGCAGTGGTGCACGTTAACTGGTGCATGCCTGGGGATGTGCCATTTAACATAAATCTGCCCCTTTACATTTAAGTATGTGCAGGGGACACAGAGTCGGTGAGGCTTATCCAAGGTTAAGAACAGATGAGTCCTGTTCAGTGAAAAATTAGACATAGGCTTCACCTGCTCAGCATCGCTGGACATGGCTAAATAATAGCTGCAAAATGTTACTCTTGTTAAACAATTTTACTATTATAATCTGTGAGATTTGTCTCTTACTCTGCAACATCTCATTGTTGTTATCTTTCTTTAAAGATAAAGACAACCTCAACATGAGCGACAATCTGCAATCAGTTGATTTTGACCTCATCATTGAACTTGTAATTGAAACATCAGTGGATGTTGATCCATTGGATGATTTAAATCCTGAGGATGAAGAAGAGCGTGATGAGGATGCAGATTTGTCCGAATTATATGATATAGGATGGGAAGCTGACCTGCTTGAGCCTTTGGAACTATAAACATTTATTTTTAAAATTTATAATTAATAAAAAGTAAAAAGGTAAACCGTTTAATTTAAAAATAAAGACACCTTCAAAAGCAGGTGATGTGTAGTGTCTTCAATAAAATATTAAAATATGCTCATAAAATTAGATCAGATTCACATATAAAATAGCATAGGTAACATAAATATAAATGTCATTTCTTTTCTGGTATTTCTGTATTGTAAATTTGCCAACGACTAAAACATCTTCTAATTAAAATGTCAAGTAGTGTGTTAAGTTTTTTATCACTGTTACTGATTTACTGTTTGGTAATAATGGTTAATAACATTATTTATTATATTTTTCCACAGATTCAACTGCAGATCATTTCAAGATTTCACCATGCCTACAATAGAAAGACAGAGAAAGGCTGCAAAACGTCAAAGACAGCAGGTGAAAAATAATACGCAGCAGTCCTCTAACAAAAAGATTTGTCAAGTCACGAAGAAAGCACCGGGTAAGAGCACAAAACACTTTATAAGAAATATGTGTAATAAAAAAAATATTACTACAGAAAATGTTTCAGTCCATAAAACGAGAAGGAAATCAAATGGAAAAGAAAGGCCAATGCAAAATGTTACTGCTAGAGCAAGAGATAACTCTGTGCATGATAGTAGAAGGAAACAACAGTTTAGGGAGATTCGTAAACGAATGTTCCGGAACAGGATAATTGGCAATTTGTTAAAAAATATTAAGAAAGGTCAACATAAACTAGTTTTTTATAAGACAAAAAAAAAAGTTGAGAAAGTTATTGATCAGGCATTTGAAATTAAACGTAAGTTATTTATTTTGATAATCAATAGAATTAGGAAGCTAAACAAGGCAATTTTTGATTTCAAAAGAAATAGTAGATGGAAGAGAATAGTTAATCGTAGTAATTTTTGTGAAGTTTTTTCTGGAGAATGGATGCATAGTTCAAGCTGTGAGGCATTTTTTAATGAGGAGAGTTATTTCCAGGATAATGATTTGGTGCATGCAGTTGACACCAGTGGTCGTGCTTATGAAGTGAAAGATGGTTGTCCAGTTGAAAAAGAAAAACTTGTGACAACAGAGGCAGAAGAGGTGTTAGGTAATGAGGTTTTAGGAAGACGTGCTAAGGGTCCTGTGTACACCTGGAAGTGTAGTAGTATTTGCAGTGTGCGACAGGATTCCATCAATTTGCTTTGTGATTTTGTACGGTCATTTAATAAGAAAAGTTTGAAGCAGAAAATGATGTTGTTGCAAGAATTAGATCCTTGCAGAGTAAGAGAAGTGACAGGTTTGCATGGACATTCACTGGCTTGTCTTTCCAGGAGAGTATGCCAGAGTGTTTTTCATCATTTCAGGATGCTAGCAGTGCATCATAACAAAGTGAGGAAATTAGTTAGAATGTTGTATTATGCTAAGAGTCCAGCAATTATGCTTAAACAATTATGCGCTGCTCTTTTGCATGGTTCTGAAATAGATGTGAAGAATATATGTGAAGAAATTGAGTTTTGTTACTTTGGAAGTAAAGAGGAGAATGTTGAAATTGAGCAAGAAGAAGAGGGTCTTGTGGAAGATAGTGTACAGGTTTCCAGTACAGATAATTTCCAGAGGGAAATTGCGACGTTTGAGGTGAAATCAAGTGAGAGGCCGAATTTCACTTGTGTGTGTTGTCGACGCACTTATTATAAGAATCAGACTAAGTTAGTGGATTTATATGCAAAAAGTGAAAGGGAAAATAATAGTGAATGGAAGGATTTTGCAACATACTTGATGGTAGAAAATTGTTTTGATTTGGGATTGGATCAACGTGTGTGTACTTATTGTTCTTGCAAATTAAATCAAAACCAGATGCCTGCTAGAGCAGTTCATAATAATCTGGAATTGGTTGAGATTCCTTCTGAATTGAAGGATTTAAATACTTATGAATCTATTTTGATTCAAAGTATCCATCCCTTTCAGGCTATTGTAAGAATGGAGCCAAAGACAGGGAAATTGCCTCCATCAGATTTACAGAGAGGATTAAAGGGAAGAGTTGTTTATTTGCCTCTAGATTTGAAGAAAAACATTAACACAATTGGAGTAGAAAAAGTGGAAGAGGAACCTCTGGTTATCTTAGTTAATGGGGTTCCGACAAAGAATAAGAAAATATGGCAAGATTTAGTAGATGTTAGGAAAGTTAAAAAGGCAACATTGTATTTGAAAAAAAATAATAAATACTATAAGAATCTATATGTTGCAGAAGAGGAAGTAAGTGAGGAAGAGGATAGCGATTTGTGTGCTGGTCAAATTGAGAAAGTAGAACCCTCTACTAGTGAAGAAATATATGAACATTATAGTGTTCATCCTTTGCATTCCAAGGAAGTCATGGGGAATGCTATTGAGTTGTTTCAAATGAAACAAGCCAAAGGGAGTCCCATTAGTGTTTGGGAGGAAAGTTTGGAAGCTCGGTGTTTCCCACAGCTTTTTCCAACAGGTCAGGGAGGAAGATATGATGAGCGACCTCATCAAATTCCTGCTTCTGAATACCGGACTTTGCGATTGTATGCAGGAGATGCTAGGTTTCGACAATGCATTCCTTATTTGTTTCATCTCCTGTTTGAAAGCGATCTGTCTGGACTGTCATATGCAGTGAACCACATCTTGAAAAGTGGTATACACATGCAAAACATCTCGGCAAGTGACTTTATGGATAAAGTCAATGTCCAAGATAGTATTTTGGATTCTCACCTGATTAATCTCATGGCATGTCAGCGTGGTACTAATGAGTACTGGTACCGTCGTCATGGTGATTTAAAATGTATGCTGAGGAACTTAGGTACTCCCACATGGTTCCTCACTCTGAGCTGTGCCGAGTATGGCTGGGAAGACTTACTTGAATTTCTACGAGAGGCAAATGCTAACGTAGATAACATCGAATTCAAGACACCCGGAGAACTGTGCTCTTTGGATCCAGTCAATGTATGTAGGTACTTCAATCATAGATTTGAAGCTATGATGTCTTTCATCATGAATAAGAAGAATCCACCTCTTGGAGAGGTGTTGGATTTCTTCTGGAGAAAAGAGTACCAAGCAAGAGGTGCTCCTCATATACATATGTTGCTGTGGATCAAGGATGCACCTAAATTTGGAACGGATCCAGAAGACTCAGTGATGAGTTTCATCCAACAGTATTCTACGTGTGCTGTTCCAAACGCAAAGGAGAAGAAAAGCCTAAGAGAAAAAGTTCTGCGTTTCCAAAGCCATCGATGTGGAAAGTACTGCCGTCGTAAATTCCGAAACAAAGACAAGTTCTACACCAAATGTCGTTTCGGCTTTCCACGACCGGTGATTTCTAAAGGAAGAGTAAACAGTTTGATGTCTTCGCTGCGACACAATGTCATGAAGAAATCACCTAAAAACACTTACAATTTGAAGAGGAACGAAGAGTCCAAGTACATCAACGACTACAACCCGGTGATTTTGTCCATGTGGAATGCTAACATGGATATACAGTTTGTGGCTGATAACTGTATGGCTGTGGCTCGGTATGTGACGTCTTACATCACCAAAAAAGAGAAGACAGAATTGAAGGATATGTGGGAGGACATTTCCCATGAAAAGAGCCTCAGCAAGAAGTTGTACAGTTTCAGTCTGAAGATGTTGTCGCATCGAGAAATCGGAGCGTACGAATGTTCTGACCGGTTGTCTTCAGCAAGTCTCTATGCCAAGTCCAGGAGTATCGTTTGGGCGAGTCTTGGTCTTGCAGCAACGCGTAATCGAGTTCTCAAACCTGTGCGGGAAATTGAGTATTTGGCGGAAAAGGAGCCAAACAGTACCGACATTTTGAAGACAAACATGTTGGATACATATTATCCAAATCGAAGCAGTCACCTCGAGAATGTTTGTCTGTATGAGGTTCTGCAAAATTACATATTCAAGAGGAACATCAAAGAAGATACTGAGAAAGGAGTGTATGCTGTAATAGGAAGTGAGGGATGTCTGGTCAAGCAAAGAAAATGCCACTTGGTAAACCATCGAAAATTGAGTGGTGAATCTCCTGAAAAAAAGGAGTTTTTCTATTTAGCACTTTTGCAACTTTTCAAGCCTTGGCGTGCAGAAGAGGAACTGCTTGGAGATTTCCTCTGTTACGAAGACTCTTTCAATGCCGCCAAGGAGACCATAGAATGTCCTGCTTTTCCCAAATATGTAGAAATGTTGAATGCGGAAATTGAGCAGGAAGCAACGATTGCAGCCGAGATTGCCAGAGACAGTTCTCAGGACAGTCAGAGTTCTGCTTCATTGAGTCAGGATCCACTAGGAGGACCTGTTATTGAAAATGAAGCTGCCACTGCTATGAATGAAGTGGAAAGAGCCATGGCACATGCTGAGGAGGATGCGGTTAACTTAGAAGAGTTGGAAAGACAACTCAACGTTGAGCAGAGGAAAATATATGACGAAGTTACCATGCAAATTGATCATGGATTAAGTCATGACAAGAAAGAGTGCTCATGTACGTCGTTGAAGCCTGTCCGACTGTACGTGAGTGGAGAAGCGGGAACTGGAAAAAGTTTCCTCATTAAAGCAATTTCATGCTATTTGCAGGAAAGGACAGAGTCATCGCTGTCTTGTGTTGTCACCGCTCCAACTGGACTGGCAGCACATAACATTAAAGGGATTACTTTACATCGTTTACTGATGCTGCCAGTGGAGCATGACAACAAATTACAATATCACAAGCTATCTGGAGATGCTTGTTTTGAAGTTTCAAGAATCTTGAGGAAAATGAAACTTCTTATCATTGACGAAGTAAGCATGGTTTCCAATGTCATGCTTGCCTTTGTGCATTTGAGGATGCAAGAAGTTCTCAAAACAGAGTATGATGTGTTATTTGGTGGCAAACACATCATTGTTTTCGGAGATCTTCTGCAGCTGACACCAGTGAAAGGGCAACCTGTGTTCAAAATGCTCACGCATGAAGATACCAGGAAGTGCCTAGGCAGCATTGGCAACGTCAATATATGGTTAAACTTCAATTATGCTGAACTGCATGAAAATATGCGTTAGGCGAAGGATGAAGTTTACAAGACTATTCTACAAGATGTTAGAATTGGAAAAGTGACCGAGCATGGGAAAGAAGCTTTACATGCACGATTACTGTCAAATTTATATCCAGAACAAGATGTTGTGCCTGAGAATATTTTTCAGAAAATTACTGAGAAGAAATCTGGAATATGTTTGATGCCAACTCTTGCAGAATGTGCCAAATTTACCAAAAAATTGTGAAACTGGAAGCTATTGATAGAGTAGAGCATATGGGATCAACAATTATTTTGTCTGAGAATCTGAAAACAAAATTGGATTCATTAGAGAAGAGTATATCTAAAACTGCAGGTTTTGAAAAGACTCTGAATGTGTGCTTGAACTGCCGTATAATTTTAAGAAGGAATTTACATGTTGAAAGAGGTCTGGTAAATGGATCAATGGGTAATGTTGTTGATTTTGTGAAATACAGAAATAGAGATGGAATTGAATTTTTAAAAATTAAAGTTTGATGGCATTGAGGAAGTACAGCTAATTGCTCGTTGTTCTGCTAGATTTTTGCTTGTAAAAGACTTATATGTTCGCCGTAAGCAGTTTCCTGTTTGCTTGGCATATGCGGTGACAATTCATAAATCGCAAGGTTTAAGTGTAGACAGTGCATTGGTTAATATTGGCAGTTCTGTGTTCAAGGAGGGTATGGCATATGTGGCATTGTCACGAGTTAGAACTTTATCGGGATTGTACTTGATTGAGTGTGATGTCACAAACATTTGTGCGGATCTAGATTGTGTTAAGGAATACAATAGGTTAAGAAGAGAGTATGCGCCACATTTGCCTCAGTATCCTTTGTTTGAGAAACGTGTGGTAGGCCGGAAACGAAGAAATGAGAACAATACTGGGGAGGTTGTAGCAAAAAGACAAAAAGTCAATGAACCTAAAATTACAAGCAGAAACAAAAAGGATTCTGTTGAAGATGTTGTTGGTTTTCAGTTTGAAAACAGTTCTGGTGTCAACTGCTATGCTAATGTAGTGGTTAATGTTTTATTTTCTCTAAAAAATGTAAAAGAAGAGATTGTGGTCAATTCTGATCAAAGATTTTGCAGTTTGTTAAATTCTGTGTTAGAGAAATGTACCACTGATAGAAGAAACATAGAAAGTGTGTCTGAAATTCGAAATCTGTTAGACAGATGTTCAGGCCAAACACAATTCTCTCAAAATATTCAGCAAGATTGTCAGGAGTTTTTAATGTATATGCTTGATGTATTACATGCTGAAGGTGTAGATGTAGATCAGCTGTTTGGGCTTTCTTATCAATGGCAGCATGACTGCGAGAACTGTATGGTATCAAGTACTACTAGTGTAGACTCAGAAAGATTTATATATTTAACTTTGCCAGACAGTAAATCAGTCTCCTTTAATAAGCTAGTAAAAGCAGCTGATCACAACATGGAGTGTAGCCAATGTAAATCTGAAATGATGTCCACATTATTTATACGAACATATGGCCAGTATGTCATTTTAATGTTCCAACGATGTAGGCCTGATGGAACAAAATTGACAACTTTAATTAAAAATTTTGTAGCTTCGCAGTTGTCAATATCAGGAAGGACTTTTGTAACTGCAGCAATTATATATCATGACGGCCCTTCAATAACATCAGGACATTACACAGCTTATTTAAAGTCTAGAAATGGCTGGTCATTCTGCAATGATTCTGTTTTAATTTTCAAAAAAAAATTGCCGTATGACCTTAAAAACTCTTACCTGGTGTTTTTAAAACCAAAATTTTAGGGAAATAATCTCGGGATGTGCTCTGTGGAATTTCAAGAAGTTCTAATGGCTCCTACACAATTTGGCCTTGAGGATAAGTGTAGTTCAGAGACATAACTTCTAACCATAGGACTGGACATTATGGAGAAATACGTGCACTTTGAATGAGTTCAGAAAAACTGTATCTTTTTATAAACTAATTGAAGCAGCCAATCAAAACATGGAGTAGAGGGAATGTAAGTCTGCAATGCTGTCTACTGTTTTACATTGCTTTGTGATTAAAAGTGATGTAGAGAATTAAATAATTGTAGTAGTCATAGAGGTAGTGTAAGTCTGCTTGTATCAGTGTCATAGGAAAAGTAGAACATGACTGAGCAAGAAGGGGAAGATATTACTATTCCAGGATTGTGAAAATGATCTTCAACATTTTAATTCTGAAAGTTGCGGAAATGCCAAATGACGGGATTGGCTTACAAGAAATCCAAGAGTTATAAATGGCTCTGACAAGATTTGGCCTTGTGGAAAATTGTGGTAGAGAGCAAGAAGTCATTTATTGCATGTAACGTGTTTTTAAAAACGATGGAGATTTTCTTTCAGAAAGTGGCGGGCTGAAAGTAATAACAGCACAAAAGAGTGTAAGCTGTTCATAGGACATCCTTGGACGTCATGGAAAGTAAGTTAACTTTAAGGAGTTCTGAATTTTGATTTCTGATGTTGTATGGGTTTTTTAAACACAATCATTTTGATTGTGTTTTTTTTTCCCCGCTGTTACATGATGAATACCTTCAAGTCACTGTTTTTAGTGAATTTTGATACATTCTGAGAACAGCAAAAATAAACCATTTAACATGTATAATTAATTCTGTACTGTTTGCATTTATGATGTATATGTAGAACTGTGTAGGAGGCATGGAGAAGGTGAGGCTTCTGTAAGTGTCAAAGTTGTTGCATGCAGTGCTGCACTTCTGCGTATTCTTTCATATGCTAGACTACATCTGCACAATGAGATACCTAAGCAAAGGAAACGCAAGTGATGTGATTGAGAAATGAGCAAAATAAATTGCATGTATTTCAATTAGATCACCTGTGTTTCCTATCATTACGAATCACATTGTGCAGATCAAGTTTAGGTCTGTCCAGGGAAACATAGGAGGTTTGGACTTTGTTGAAGAGTGCAGTGGACATGACTCACTTCATTGGTAGACCTTCACATGTATTATGTCCTCTATTCTCTTCAACAACTCGAAATTTCATCTGCAACCCTGAGTAGGCCTCACCTGAAACAAAACTCTAGATCTTATTGGCATCCTGAAGCAATTATTTAAAATTTTAGTGTCTTGCGACACTTTTCTGAAACAACAGCAATGCAAAATATGCACCATGTTTTAAGATAGGCCTCACTTCATCTGCATCAAGATACTGTTAGTTTAAAATGTATATCTTTAGGACTGTGTAGGGGGCCTGGAGAAGCAGAAGCTTCTGTAAGTGTCAAAGTTGTTGAAAAACTGTTTGTCCTTCAATCTTTGCCCTTGTCTTTTGTAATTTTTAAATACATGTTTTAATATTTTTCAAATGTTTGTTCTCTCTTTCACAGATTGAAAGTATAAAAACAAAAAGTGAGTAATTTAACGACAATTATAAGGTAAATATTTTGTACTCTTTTCGTTACATTTCTATCACATTGAACTTCTATTAGTTCCACTGCTTCATTTCTTTAACCCTCAGTTTCCTGCCTTTGCTACTTCCCTCATTCCTTTCTCTATTATCTACTTACTCAACTCCTTCCACTCTTTTTCTCAGTCCCTCTCTTCTCATAGTTCCTCACTCTTGTTCACTCACTCCGTCTCTATTACTCTTAGTGTCTTTGACTGATCACTCTATCACTACTTGTTCATAATGCTTTCTCTGTGTAGTTGAAGCACACTAAGGGGAATATTATGAACACAGCCAATAAAATTATTGCTCTTTTTATTGGCAGAAAACTGGTTAAAAAGTGGTTTTAGCGGCAGTTTTCTGCCGCAAAAGCGGCTTTAGCGACACATTTCTGCCAATAAAAGCTGCAAAACTTTTATTGCCTATGTTGATGATATGGCTCTATGTTACTTACATTTCTTTGCTGTTTCAATTAATCTTTTTCTGTTATTTTTTGTTTTCTGTTTTCTATTTTTTCTCTCTGTTATTCCCCATATTTTAATCTTATTTTGAACATTCACTCACATTCTCCAAGAAACTCTTCTTTGTTAATGTTATACTCTCTTTTTTTTTCTTTCACTTCGTTATCTATTTTGTTTTTCACAATTATACCCTCTTCTGTCTTTTCTTCGGTAAATAGATCTATTAAACAGTATCTCTTCTTTACTCCCTATAGCTGTCTTTCTTTTAACATCACTCTCTGTTTACTTTCCTTATACTTACACTTTTTTTTATAAAAAAAATTTTTTTGGTTAGCTCCCGGTCCGCGTACCGGGAAGCTAACCCGGGAGCGAACCAAAAGAAATAGAGCTTGTCAGAGTGCTAAACATTGTAGCAATTTTTTTTGAAAGGGAAGGTAGTTCTGAAAAGAACTTTTTTTTTATATTTTTGTTGTTTTATATATATTTTTTTTTTTTGAACATTGTTTTTTTTTTTTGTATTTTTTGAACAATTTTATATTTTTTTGGTTTTTTTGGGGGGGGGGGAAACAACAAAAAACAGGCGTTGAAAAGGGCTCAACAGGAGCAAAAAAAAATTACTGGGGGCGGTTAGGGCAATCATGGTGTTCATATGAAAGGTTGAGTGCATTGATGCTCATGTTGCCACAAGCTAATAATGCACGACAGTGCATACATAAATGTATCATATGCCCAAAATTTTCTTGGATATTTGGCACAGTTTCCCGTGCCTCCTCTGGTGTTAAAGAAACCGGTATTGTTGGTCTGGCCACAGGAGTTGGTCTAGGATTGTCCAGCATATCCCTTAATTCCGCCCGGCTGTAATTTAGGGGATGTTTCCTCGTCATGTGCCTATGCATGGTGTGATTACCATAACTATATTTTTTGTCCGTCCCTCTGGACAATTGTTCCTTGCATATGAGGCAGGTGACATACCTCGCGTTGACTTTTTTTTGTCCACGAGGCATCGAAAAAAACTGCCAGATGAAACTGGCTTTCTTTCTGGAAACCCGGGGCAACTCTTCCAGGAATTGTGGTTCTTCTCCCTCCTCATCCATTTCTTCATCTTCCTCCTCAGTGTTGGTAATCACCTGGGGAGGTGGTCCTCTCTTCCCATGAGGAGGTGGAGGTGGTGGTGGGGGTCCACCAGCTGAAGCAACCAATGAAGCCATTTTCACACAAGCAAAATAGGTCTTCCAACAAGCAAAATAGGTCTTCCTCTCACAATGATGAAAGTCAGAGTGAGGAAAGAAGGAGGGGTTTTCATCATTTGGAAAAAACAATACTTCTCAACCAATGAAAAGTGTTATTTTTAGGTCACCTGACCTAGCCTTCCATAATTATGAAACTAAAAGTGAAATGAACCAATGAAAAGTTTTATTAACAAGTCACATGACCTCTCACGCTCATGTTACGCGCTGCGGAACGCGCCCCGGTTAGCTTCCGGGTCGCTAAGCTTCGCGCCCCGGTCCGCGCCCCGGGACACTTCCGGGTGCGCTAACGCGATACGTCACAAGACGCATTTCGCGGCAACGCGATACGTCGCGCTTTCGTGCCGCGGATCGCTTCCGGGGAGCTGCGTTTCGCGCCTCGGTCCGCGCCCCGGGGCACTTACGGGTGCGCTAACGCAGTACGTCATAAGACGCATTACGCGGCAACGCGATACCGTCACTATGTTGATTTCTTACCGGTTCGCGGACCGGATCGCGGAATCAAATTGAGCTAACGGGAAGCTTCCCGGTTCGCGGACCGGGAGCGAAACAAAAAAAATATTTAAAAAAAATTATTAATAAACATATAAAATATATTTTTGGATTTAAAGAAGAATAAATTTTACAGCTATAGATATTAGCTTTTAAAAAACCAATGAAATTCATTGAAAAAACCATAGGTTATAGACCATATATAGTTAGGAATTAGCATTTACAAAACCTTGAAAATTCACTGAAAAAACCATAGGTTATAGACCATATATAGTTAGGAATTAGCATTTAAAAAACCTTATTTTACTCACACAAAACCAATGAAATTCCATATATAGTTAGTTGTACTAACTATATATCGCGCACTCGCAATCCACTGCTGATGATGTCACATATTACATCATTCATGACATGGTCAGTGACATCACTGATGACATCACTGATGACATCTCAAATGACATCACTGATGACATCACTGATAACATCTCAAATGACATCACTGATGACATCACTGATGACAACATCCAGTGACTGAATGTTTCTGTAAAGTTAAAATATGTCTTACATATTGAAGAATGAGTGGATTTATAAGTGTCTGGATGAAGGATTTAGTAGGTGCATGACTGACTGTATGAGTGAGTGATTAAATGTGTCTCACTGAGTGCATGGGTTAGTGACTAAACTGTCTTAACATGGTCAGCGACTAGCTGCCGCCTCCCCCCCAATCCGGCACCCAATACCCAGGAACGTGGACACGAGACGTCTTTACTTTTTGGAAGGCGGGCGCTAGTCGCCCGGCCGTATTTATTAAAGTATGAAATTAAAAAGGTTTTTAATTGCATAATCAACAATTTATACAAAAATTCAGCAGGACATTTAGGTTTAGCAATAAGTTTGAGAGCCTGACTTTAACAAAACTCTAATACATGTTGTTTTCCTAACTTATACTAAACATCCTCATCTAGAATTTTTGTACATTTCTGGCCATATGGCAGGGTCACTACCGGTGTCAGGTCCTTCAAGCTGCGCCTCCCCTCTGGATGTGCGCATGCGCAGTGTTACCCCGGGAATTGCCCGGTCTACGCCCTGAACTCCATTTACCCACTAAAGGAGGGCCCTTACTCTGCGCCGGTGGCGTCGTGAGTCCACGCGCGCGGGGTGGCTACCAGCCTAAGGAAAGCGTGAACTACTCCTACCCGCGCTCCTTTGCTTTGTAGCATCCATTACCTTGCCCCTGGAGTTGTGGGAGTGGCCCGCAGGCCCCTCCCCCTGGGCGGGAACCTCCATAGGATGATGCCCGCCCCCTCAGACCTCAAATATGTGCTCACCGATAATGACCTTACCGCATGCCCCATACCTAATAAATACGACGACCTATGGGAAAAAATTCTAAAGGACAGCTACACTGGCTAATAAAACAGTATCAACGTATAGCTACAAAGGGAAAAAAGGCCTAAAGACACATAGCATTAAATACAGTTCACTTCAAACAGTATCAACGTATAGCTATAAAGGGAAAAAAGGCCTAAAGATACATAGCATTAAACACAGTTCACTTCAAACAGTATCAACGTATAGCTACAAAGGGAAAAAAGGCCTAAAGACACATAGCATTAAATACAGTTCACTTCACACATGACTTGATAAAAGGGGGAAAAATTCCTAGACAAAAGCATCAACAAAATATACCAACAGTTCATCTCTATTACCCTGTGAGACCCGTGGACCGTACATCCATAACTTACCATTCAACCAGACATAAGAACTGCTACCAAACATTTTGTTCCAAGGGATGGTGGGTGGGAAAACAAAGAAGCCCCGAGCGCGGGGCACACCGTTTCGGCGAGGGAGCGTCCAGGGACAAGGGGGTCTCCTGGGCGCTCCCTATCTCTTTATTCCCGAGGGGCCAGGTGGCCCCTCCTCTAGCCCGCCCCCCTTGACCCGGACCCACTTCCCAGGATCCGGGTCAAGGTGGCCGCCAGCCAACCGGCGGTGGGCCGCGCCCCCCAGGGCACGCCCCCACCGCCGAATGGCAACAAAGGGGACAGTGGGGGCGACGGTCGCCGCGCCGCCATGCGTGCGGGGGGGCCGAGGGCCCCCCCTTTTCACATGGTCAGCGACTAGCTGCCGCCTCCCCCCCAATCCGGCACCCAATACCCAGGAACGTGGACACGAGACGTCTTTACTTTTTGGAAGGCGGGCGCTAGTCGCCCAGCCGTATTTATTAAAGTATGAAATTAAAAAGGTTTTTAATTGCATAATCAACAATTTATACAAAAATTCAGCAGGACATTTAGGTTTAGCAATAAGTTTGAGAGCCTGACTTTAACAAAACTCTAATACATGTTGTTTTCCTAACTTATACTAAACATCCTCATCTAGAATTTTTGTACATTTCTGGCCATATGGCAGGGTCACTACCGGTGTCAGGTCCTACAAGCTGCGCCTCCCCTCTGGATGTGCGCATGCGCAGTGTTACCCCGGGAATTGCCCGGTCTACGCCCTGAACTCCATTTACCCACTAAAGGAGGGCCCTTACTCTGCGCCGGTGGCGTCGTGAGTCCACGCGCGCGGGGTGGCTACCAGCCTAAGGAAAGCGTGAACTACTCCTACCCGCGCTCCTTTGCTTTGTAGCATCCATTACCTTGCCCCTGGAGTTGTGGGAGTGGCCCGCAGGCCCCTCCCCCTGGGCGGGAACCTCCATAGGATGATGCCCGCCCCCTCAGACCTCAAATATGTGCTCACCGATAATGACCTTACCGCCACAGGCCAGCATTGTTACCCGACGATCTGGCCTCCCCCTGCCTAGACCTACCCTAGAAAGTTCTCACTCTAGCAAACCTTCCAACCAGGCCCAGACCCCAGGCCCCTTCCTTCCTCCGTCAAATGGACTCCCCTTACCAGGTAGGACAAATACACCCATGTTGGATCATCTGGAACCGGGGCTTGAAATAATTTGTCCCACTGTGTGTTGATCCTCTTTATCGAGTGATACAACGCCCTGACCGGGTCCTTGCCACCCTGGGATCAGTTGAGACCCACCCACTGTGCCACCCGGGCTAGTCCTGAAGACCCACCCACAGTGGAGATGAACCCATCAATGAGTATTCGCCTCCCCAGTTTGGCCCATTCAGTCCCCCCTAGGTGAGGTATCACCACTGACAGGGGGTCGGGCTGCTGAGCTATAAGTCCCTGAAAGCAGTTCCTGAACTGACCATGGCACAGACCCTCAAACCCACTCTTCCCTGTCCTGCGTCCGGCACGTTGTTTGTGCTGGCACATTGTTAGCTCCTCAACTTCTGACGAGGAGTTCCTCCCCTGCGTGGCAGGTTTGAGAAACTGCAAGAACCAGACAAGACCAAGAAAACCTGGGTAACCATTTTTAGCTCCTCAACTTCTGGTGAGGAGTTCCTCCCCTGCGTGGCAGGTTTGAGAAACTGCAAGAACCAGAAAAAGACCAAGAAAACCTGGGTAACCATTCCCACTTCCACCATAGGGAATGGGTAACACTAACACCTGCCAGCAATACTTGGGCCCTTGGTGTCTTCTTTCTCGACGTATGCTTTCCTTTGACGTCCACCCACTGATGATGTTGCGGTGTGGAGTACTCCTCAGATATCCGCCATGGACCCAGCCGTGACTGACGTAAGCATCCCTTGGGCTGTCCACCTGATGCAGCTGTTGTGATATGGAGCACACCAGGTATCAACCATGGACCCGGTCATACATAAATTGGAAAGATAGACACACACCATTAGTCTTTCCGGCAATAACTGCTGTACACGTGTCAGACTTACATTACCATCAGTCGCTAAATTTAGCTAATCTTAATGCCAGATCCGTACATCTCAACACGCCGACAGCAAATGTTAAGCATAGCCTCAGTTTGTCTGTTTCCTACCCACGTCTTTATGCATAGGATCTATGTGTTAAAACAAGACGGCTTACTTAGCAGTGCAGTATCACAGTTGTTGGCTAATGAATTAGCACAGCCCAAACTCCGCCAGGCCCTAAGCTGGCCCCAAGGACCTTTTAAGTACGCCACTTTGGCTTCCGGGAAATATCATCCCAGCCACCCGGACATGATCACATGCATCCCCAGAACTATGTGATGCCGCAACTAGGCTCTTGGGCACCTTTTAGGTGTGACATCAGGGTGTGTATCTTTATCAGGACCCCCATTAGTCGTTCTAGAGGCTCTAGGCCCTGTCTCTATGCCATTCGTGGTTCCCCCACCATATTATTAATATATGGCTTTGGTGTACCCCTAGAGCTCAACGTATATGGTGGTAAATTACTGTGTGCTATAGAGGTCTTCACACCGAATCATTTGCCTCCAATCTCATCCTAGGCTCAACGTATATTGGCCCATTTACCTGTGTGTAAAATAAGTTTACTGACTGAACCAAAGGGGGTGTGTTTAGTACAAATACATATATTTGTTGTTATACACCTGCCCTTTTCCATTTACTCATTCATGACATTAAAGAGTGGTAAAACAAGTAGCTCTATATTCCCTCAAGACTTAGCCTGAAGGCTGCACGCAATACAGCTAACCCTAGGATAGTTTACTAATAATGTTGGTTTAAACCTATCATCCATGAAGGGGGCGTTTGGACAGGTGCAATGTTAGGACTGGCGTATATCCCCCCTATATTAGTGAACAGCACCTCATATGGTGATTAGCTCCACAATGAAATAAGTCCATTGTTTGGCTTTCTGCTTTGGCTTGCAAAGGAAAGTGGGACCTGGGAAACTGTCCCTCAGTCTCGCTAAGCCCTACCCTTAGATGTCGTTCACCCCCAGGTTGACCCCAATGGAAGGTGGTATACCCTATTCGTGAATGGTTCCATGATTGTTCCAACTATCACCTAGCAGACCACTGATAGTCGTTCTATAATGACAAATTTGACTTATGGCAATGGCTGTTCCTCGCGTAAGAGAACTAAGCAGCAACCATGGCTTCGATAAAGTATAGCAAGTGCTTATGGGACATGAATAAGCAGCCCAGGCATGTCACCAACCATCCCATTCTCTAGGTGAAATTTAATGTCCCCATTTTGCGTGAGCTCTGATTTAGACAATGAGTTTTTCAGAACTGAACTCATCAACCGAATGCCAACAGAGCATATTTTGGGTAACTCACCACCCCTGGTGGGGACCCGTCCCATCAGGGAGCTGCGTCTGCCTTGTGAATTCTACCCAAGTACAACCCGAGCATTTTAAACGCCCAAGTTCCCCATTGCTGGGTCCCCCCCGGCACGTGGATGCGATCCAGTTGATGGGCATTGGTGACTTTGTGTACCTCGGGTCACATTGAATACAGCGGATACCACCCGTGCCAATTTAAGATGGCGTAGGTGCCACCGTTTTTTGGGCTGACTGGATTCTTAAATGCTTGAAGAGCTGGGGATGTGTTACCTTACCACACTTATGTTACACTGGTTACTGATGAAAGAAATGTTAAAGGTACAAGTCTAATTTCTGCTAGAAAGGCAGCAGCATGCCCCCCAATAACCTTAATGTAACAATATACCCCGATAATATACACAAAGTAATATAACAATAAAATTAAAATTTTTCAGGGCACAACATCGCGACATAGTCAGATCTGCCTCCAGCCCAACAGCTATAGCCCAGCGCAGTATTTTTTGCAATAATGAAGTACAAACACTGCAAAACCAAATTTATCAGAACACATCGCCTTCCTCTTAAGATGTCACACAATTTGGTAACGACCAACCCTGAAGTATTTATTTAACACCCACCCGAATGTCTCAATTTACTACGAAGGACATAACAATGTTCCGTGATCCGGGACATTCTGTTTTGTCAAGCACAGGGAGATTACGCGCTTTGTCCAGACTCACGGGATGTTGAGCGTCATCACAGAGTCTCGAACCCAGTTCCCCAGAATTGAGAGCAACCACCCTAGCCGTTACAGCCACTTTGTCTGTGGTTGATCTATATCCTGCCCAAACTTCACAAACACCCTAATGGTAGTCCAGGCAGACCCGTCATCTCTGCATGTGGATGCCCGCCTTTCCTAGCAGAACCCTCACACAATATCTAGACACCCTTTTCAAACCGTTTATTGTACTACTGGGGCAGTTTGTGATGTAGGACTCCCTTCTCTAATGTCACCCAAGACGAGACCATATCTGGGAATAAAGATGTGGTGAACTCAAGGACACTGCCACCCCAGGCCCCTCTAGAATTTCTGTTGAAATGGCATCACAAGTGGTACCGCTATATAAATTATGTCATATGATTTGTTTAAAAAGGACATGGTTCTCACTCTAGCAGACTGAGTATTTACCATGATGCATGATACGGAGAAAGCCAATTTCTTGGACCTAGCCATGTTAGTTATAGAAGGCGAATAAGCGTGTAACTTGTACACAAAACCAATAAAAGCTCAACACATTATTACACGTCCCCGAAGGGCACCCAAGAACACTGGAAGGAACTCTACCCTTTGAGCAAGTCCCCCGTATCCGAAAGTATTGTACCATTGAAGAGGACTACCTCACAAATGCCAATTCGCTCTCTAATAAGCTTAGCAATGGAGGATAGCGCAAGGAATTAGTTCAAACTTCTTTAAAAAGGACATGTTTTCCCTACGAGACCCTTTCAGTATACCAAGGCAAGTACTAACTAATCCAATTATTAGTGTACTGAAATAAAACTGGAAAATTATTATTCAAAGAATGTGTACCCACTTCTAGTCGGGGGTCCAGACTAGACTACATTTCCAATTGAAATGCGAACCAATTCCTTCTATGTTGTAAAATGCCCTTATGAGAAGTTGTACCTAGGGCAAACCACTCAGGCAGTAAAGTCAAGGATTTTACAACACCGGTACCGCATCAAGTGCGGTACTCGAGCAGCACCGTGAATCCCTCTCAGGACCCGAACCGAATCAGGTATCGGAGCGCTTTACATAGCCCCAGTTACGTTACATGAGGACGGACCCACATTCATTTTTTAGCACGGGGAGATTTAAGTGATTTACCCAGAATCACAGGAGGTTTTGGCGTCCTTACCGAGACTAGAACCCAGATCCCCAGTTTCAGTGCCCTAGCCGCTAGACCAAATCATCTCCTCTAATTGCACTACATTGTCTCAAAATTAAACGCTTTGGGAGTCCTTTCCAGGTGAAGCCTCTGCGGAGTGCGGACCCCCTTGATTTTTGTAATACTCCCTGGAACAGCAGTCGGAGAATACTTATAGCAGTACAGTGTAGTGTTTGTTTTAAATTAATGGCGTACAAGATTGAATATCAGTATAGCCACACTGCGCACGTCTCTGAACACAAAGCTGCCATTGTTGACAAAGTGCTTCCTGGAACCATACATGTTAATGAGAGGGAAGCTCTTACTGCAGTTGTATTAATTAAGCAGTGCAAATCCCCCTAACCAGATCGCCCACATTTTACAATTGGCAATTACAAGCAAACCAAACTCGTTTGTGCCTCTCACCTTTAGGAAACACAAGCAGAGAAAGTAACTGTCATAATATTGACTGTACACGTTATTTAAGAAAGAGAAAGCGGTAATTCGTATGTCAGTGTAAAATGTGAATAGAAATGGTAAACACAGATGAAGCATATATAAGAAGGGCGTGAATTGTTCTGTAGAGAATGTGTTAGCTGATCAGAACATGTAGGGTAACACTGTCAGTGTTGTTGCCTGAACGTTAATTATATCTCAGAAAAACATCCATTTAACGAGATGTAAACCATCTGCCTCGGAAGCCTGTGGAATGCCAGAAAAATCACGCGGTGTCGAGAGAAATATGCACAGCAGGAGCAGCATTCTGTTATCTACTGGTGTTTAACCCACTTTAGCGCGCAATCCTTTAACTCGCCACTCCCGCTCATTGCAATGCTGAAGGGTAAATCACAAAGGAGAGACTCAAACCACCTATTTCTCTGACCTGCATCGCACTAAAGAAGCAATTATAAAATAACCGGCTTCTCAACCGTACACTTGCAACAGCTGTGTTCTCCACTTAACTTTTCGGGAATCACAAGTCGACCCGCTCTTCCGATGCGCAGCCTTCCTCCGAGCTCCGCGCCCTTCCGACTCATGCTCGCGCTCCGACACCCGTCAATCCCGAACCCTGGTCAACGCCTCTGCTTGTGACATGCCGGACGACCTCCACCTCTGTTTGTTAAACGCCGGACGACGGCCTGTAGCTCCCCCGAAGCTGCTCCGCCTGTAAATACAAAACAGAGATCACGACGTTCCGGGCAATGTTCCTCCTGTAAACAAGGGGTTAGCTTCCAGCGAGGTCCCGGTGCTCTGCAACGCCGACCGAATCGGCACCTGGAAAAGAAAGCGAGATCATTAAAAACAAAGAAGCCCCGAGCGCGGGGCACACCGTTTCGGCGAGGGAGCGTCCAGGGACAAGGGGGTCTCCTGGGCGCTCCCTATCTCTTTATTCCCGAGGGGCCAGGTGGCCCCTCCTCTAGCCCGCCCCCCTTGACCCAGACCCACTTCCCAGGATCCGGGTCAAGGTGGCCGCCAGCCAACCGGCGGTGGGCCGCGCCCCCCAGGGCACGCCCCCACCGCCGAATGGCAACAAAGGGGACAGTGGGGGCGACGGTCGCCGCGCCGCCATGCGTGCGGGGGGGCCGAGGGCCCCCCCTTTTCATTTGTGCATCATTATATCTGTTGTTCTGTAAACTGCTGCATGTGTTGATCAGTAGCTATATGAGTAACTATATGGGTTATTGATTGGTTGCCCATGTATTTGTATGCGAGACTGAGTGTGTGTGTGGGTGTCTGGGAGGTGTATGACTCTATGCATAGGTGTGTGAGCAGTTGATTTACTAGATGTATGGGTTCAAAAGTGCATGTGGAAACAGCTGTATGGGCGGTTGACTGTGTGCATGAGTGTATTGGTGAGTGAATGGATATCTCAGTGCTACATGTCAAAGTAAGTACATATGTAAAACACAGTACATGTGAGAGTTGACATATATAAATAACTGTGCATAAGAGCCAGTGAATGTGTGAGTGGCTGTATGGATCATTTTGAACTTGTATCCGGGATTGTATAAGAGAGTAAATATGTGTTAGTATGTGTTTGAATAAGTAAGGTGTGTATAACTGTATAGTTGAGAAAATGGAGGTGTGATTGATTCTTTGCATGACTGACTAGCTGTGTGTGTAACTTCATGGATGAGTGACAGTCTGTGAGTGTCTGTTTACACTGAGTGTATCTAAGGTTATATTAGAGTCTGAAGAGGTTCATCGTATTATCACATGAATGATGTCATCAGTGATGTGATCAGTAATGTCAAATGAGATGTCATCAGTGATGTCATCAGTGATGTCATTCGAGATGTCATCAGTGATGTCATCAGTGATGTCATTTGAGATGTCATCAGTGATGCCATCAGTGATGTCATCAGTGATGTCATTTGAGATGTCATCAGTGATGTCATCAGTGATGTCACTGACCATGTCATGAATGATGTAATATGTGACATCATCAGCAGTGGATTGCGAGTGCGCGATATATAGTTAGTACAACTAACTATATATGGAATTTCATTGGTTTTGTGTGAGTAAAATAAGGTTTTTTAAATGCTAATTCCTAACTATATATGGTCTATAACCTTTGGTTTTTTCAGTGAATTTTCAAGGTTTTGTAAATGCTAATTCCTAACTATATATGGTCTATAACCTATGGTTTTTTCAATGAATATATATATATATATATATATATGTCTTTGAGTATTACTTTTAACATTTTTCAGAATACACAATGCAATGATAAAAACTATGTTACGAGAAAGACTAACAGACACATTAATTTTTTTTATTGAATCTTAAGTACATTTTTTATAATAATCTCTATTATCAAACATTGCATTGTGTTAATTAGTCATATATACATTCGATTACATTTGGTGGTTTTTGAAGAAAGATAATAGATATACTTTATATATATATTGATATGCTCAACCTTTGCTAAAGCAAGTAGGCCAATTTTTCTATTTTTGTGCTGTAACTCTTTAACAAAGTCAGCAAGTCTGCCTGAATGTGGCCAGGACCTGCAAGACCCACCGCATGCTGCACATGCCAGAAGGCCGTAATAATCCCAGCCCTTGCACCCAACACCACAGAGCGCACCGCCAAAGGTGTTAAGCAGTGGTGGTAGGGAGCTTGCAGATCGAATGCTGTGCAAGGTCGAAAGCCAAACACGGGCGAACGCCATGCACAGTGTGGGGTTGCTTACCTACGAGGGGTTGGATGCGCAGCCTGGCCTGGTAATAAAATATTACATTACATTACATAAAACCTAGAAATTCACTGAAAAAACACAGCCTAAAGTGACGTTATAGTCAGGAATTGTAAATACATGATAATTTACAATAACAAAACGTAGAAATTCACTGAAAATCCCAAAGGTTAAAGTAACATTATAGTTAGGTGAAAATTTCATTGACAACGTAATGTTTTGAACTTAAAAAAGCACTGAAATTCACCAGTTATTTATCTCTCATAACTATAGCTTGTGCCCTAAAGTTACAATAACCCTCATCATGCACTGCTAATTATCCAACATATTACATCACTGATGTGAACTCATTTAATTGCAAATCCAAATTTCAAATTGTAACATGGTACAGAATCACAATTTCGTTTGGTACATACAAAAAAGGCAATTTTGCAATCGGATATGGTCCAACTTTGCAAATCGGACCTATTTCCACTGTAAAGAGCCTTGTTACTTCTGGCTCTGAGGGCCAGATGACAACCCTTTTTTGGTGCCGCAAACCTGAGAACCTCCGGTTTGCAGCCACAAAAAAGGGTAATAGCATGTTTAAATGCTATTTTGCGATTCACTGACTCGCAAAATAGCATTGACTCGCAAAATAGCATTTGCAACTCTCACTATTAGGAAGGGGCATCCCTTCCTAAAAGCGAGTCAACATGCTTTGTACTAGTGTTTTGCGACCGCATTTGCGGCCGCAAAACACTCGAAGTTTGCTACCTACTTCAAGTGGGTGGTATACCACTCGCAAAGGGGAAGGGGTCCTCAGACAACCCCATTCTCTTTGTGAGTATGTTGGAAAATATGTTTTAAGAGCAGGCAGTGGTCCTAGAGAAAAATGTTACTGAAAAGTTTAATTTTTCTTTTTTAAATGCATCCTGTTTTCCTTTAAGGAAAACGTGCTGCATTAAAAAAACTGCTTTATTAAAAAAGCGATACCAGACATGGTGGTCTGCTGAGCCCAGCAGGCCACCATCCCTGGGAAGGCCTGTCACTCCCAATGGGCTCACAAATTGCGAGAGGCTCATTAATATTCATGAGCCTCGCAATTTGCGACCCCATTGAGAATCGCAAACAGTGTTAAACAGACTGTTTTACATGCAAAATAGCACCTCGCAAATTGCTGGTCTCAAATGATTCGCAATTTGCGATGCACTATTTTGCAGGTCGTACATCTGCCCCTAAGTCCTTTACTCATAAAGAGAGCCTTAATTTCATTTGGGTGCAAAAAAAACATTTAAAACTCCTTACTGGAAAAGAAAACTTATGCTCATTGTCTGAAATATCTTAACTACAAGAATGGAATCCTCTGACTTTTGCCGAAACGCACTTCGAAATTCACACTTCACCTTGTTGAAGCTGGCGCAATTAAGATGTGGATAACTCAAAACAATCGCGCGCCATCTGAAAAGCTGAGCAGCACTTTCATCTCTGTCTAGCTGACAGCGCGCCTGGGCTTCTATAGAGGCGAGTGCAGGCCCCATTCCAGGGCTCGGAGTTCGTGCGCCTGATTGTCGAATTTGCTGTGAAAACCGATACTCTCTAAAAAGACCCTCGCCATTCCTATGTCACTTCAGATAGGCCAAAGTAAAAGGATAACTCTGGTGTTTCATTGTCTGGAGAAGCCGAGTCAATGGAGTAATATAACTCCAAAGAGATAACAAACAGCGTGTGTGTACAGACAGTTGTTAGTGGCATTTCCCATGAAGCTTTAAGGGGTTCTTGTGGATCTTTGACAAATTGATAGCCGGAAATCTAACTTACTTGCCCGTCTTGGTTAAATAGACCAAAAATCATGTCAATGGGCATCAGGTCTCGGGCTGTGTGAGTGATCGATGTGTTGGAAACAACACACAAAATACCAACTTCCTCTCCAAAACTAAAAGTGCCAAAAATGTTTCCACACTCTCTTTATCGAAATAATTATATTTATTGCCAATGAACAAACTGTGTCCCACGTTGTAGAAAAACGGACTTTGCTGTTTTGTTCCTTCGCATGATTTGGAAGTGGGTATACAAGTCAACTTCAATGTGCTAAGCTTTGCAAGGGTGAAACACATACATCCATTGCTAACCTTTGCAAGGGTGGAACATGGAAATGCAATTCTCTGCATTGTAGTTTATTATGAATCAGAAGGCAAAAATGGCAGCAAATGGTCGTTCACTCCCTCTGTGAAACTCACAAAGATATGTGTATCAATGCTCTGCAACAGCCCCAGTACTCGCAAAGCATTTAAAGATTAGTCATTGCTCGTGTTTATCTGTATTCATTTGCACAGGTAAAGTATCCAATGAGGGAGAGCTTGTACTTTATTGGTGTCAGTTGGCACTAATGGGTTGTGGACCACTGTATGGCCTCCCAGATGCCCCTTCCGCAATGTTGCTCTCCCACACAGTCCCTGAGGAGGTGTAAAGATGAAGAAGTCTTGTCTGTGTCTCATATCAGTGCGGTGCAGAACTCCATGCCAAGTCTTAGTAGTAGATTTAGTGATATAGACCCCTACTGAGGACAGCAAAAGCCAAAAACAGTAAAATAAACTGTCCATGAAAACGTTCGTTCAAAATAGACAAAATAACATTTCAGAATAAATAGAAAAAAACTATTACAATTTTAGAAACGAGATACTATATTAAAGAATATTTTTTGGATAAACAATTTTATTGTTTTTAATGTGACCAAACAAACAGCACCATTCAGAATTACATCACATTAGATTAGTTAAGGGTAAGCACCTTCCACAACGCTACGAAAAGTGATGTACATGCAAACCTAAGGTCAACATATCCAGAGGCAATCTGTAGATCAAATCAGCCCACCTTATCTCTCTACCACTCCCACCCACTTCCCCCACATTTGGCAAAATTTCTCGGGGCAACCCCTAGACACCTAAAGATGCCGCTCCTGGGCGGCACACCAGTCCATCCCCCTACGCCAACGCACCAATGTTGGTGCGGTAGCAGTCAGCCAATGGGCAGCAATATCTCTCTTTGCTACCACCAAAGCCGTGTTCAGAAAAAGCTTTTCGCCCCAGCTACCATCCAATCCATCAGTGATACCCAAAAGAACCTGTGTAGGAGCCACACGAACCACCCAGCCCAAGACCTCCGTCAATTCTTCTATTATGGACTCCCAGTACCGCTGTATCGCAGGGCAGAGCCACACCATGTGGTA
Source organism: Lissotriton helveticus (assembly GCF_964261635.1). Lineage (NCBI taxonomy): Eukaryota > Metazoa > Chordata > Amphibia > Caudata > Salamandridae > Lissotriton > Lissotriton helveticus. The sequence continues at coordinate 1,538,392,027 of NC_136067.1, forward strand.
GAAGTCTGCGCGGGGGTGGGAGCAGCGGGGGCAAAGAGCATCAAATCAGAGCCCGCACTGTGAAGGCGCAGCGGGGTAAGATAGGCAGCATGCAGGAAGTAGACTTGGACCAACCCGAAGCCGTGCCGAGACCGTGATAGTTTTAGGGCCCATCAAGGCATCCCTCTAGTCGGCATCCTCCAGAGCCCCGAGCCAGCCCTCTCACTTATCGTGGAGTTGAGAGAGGGAGTTGGGGGTATTATTGGTAAGTGAACGGTATATTCTGGAAATCCCACCTTTCCCCAAGTCACCAGTCGTAATCTGAGCTTCCGGCGGACTGTATTCCGGCAAGGAAGTACCATCCGGGATATATGGGTGTAGGGCATGGTGCAGCTGCAGATAGCGGTAAAATTGGGAGGAGTGGAGAGAGTGCCTGGCCTGCAGATCTTGAAAGGAGAGCAAATGGGTACCGCTCCAGACATCGCCCAACAGGGATATCCCAATGAGGGCCCACTGCCGGAACCCTGCAAAACCCTGCCAAGGAAGCCACCTCTCTGAGCCAGGGGGGTATACCGAGTCAGCCTGCCCGACCAGCAGGTGTGGCACAATGAGGCCCGCCAAGCCAGGAACACTCCACGGGTAACCTAGGGGAGAGTCCGAGGGACAACTGCACCATACAGCATCCCCTGAAGGGAGGCGAAGCCCAGGGTGTGCAATTCCAGGCGACACACAGGGTCAGCCCATCCGCCGTTAAACCAGTCATGCAGCGTGAGGAGTCGGGTTGCTAAATAATACGAATAAAGGCTTGTCAGCCCAAGACCACCGTCAAAAGGTGGAATGCGACATTGGGCCACGGCCAGCCTGGGCCTCCTCTCCCCCCCATAAAAACTTTGTGAGCAGGCCATCTATCTCCCGGAAATTTAAGAATATTTAAGAAATATTTAAACATTTTAAACACACAACAGCAGGTATGTGCATTGTTGGCAATAACAATTAACATTTTCAGTATACAAGGGAACCCAAGGAAGCAATAAGCTAGGGACCTTAGGGTAGTTATATCTATAAACAGGACAGTGGTCCCTAGACAAAGCAATTGTATCAAATAAATATAGGCTAAATAGACGCTATATTCTTAGTCCAGCCGGACAGATTTATTTTGTATTAAACAATTTTAGAAAAAAGTTTTTTAAAAAGTGTTGCAGCAGGACACCAGCCGATGTCAACTGACACACTAAGAAAAACAAACAAGGCAACTAAAACAGTCTGTGTAGTCAATTCACAATCAGACAATAATACAAACACACTATTGCCGATACAAATTAGTACATTTCAACTGCATATAGTGTGGTATAGTCGACGACGTTTCGAACCTATGGTTAATACAGGTTCATCCTCAGGAAATTACATATATGCCTTTTACTTTATCAGAGAATATAACAAAATCAGAATTGACTTGCTCAGCCTCTATATATAACAAAAATTGCCAAACCATACATTGTAACAAACATAAAAATTTGGGAAACAAAAGGGAGACAAACAAATTTCATAGATTAGGGCATGTAAACAAACTGCAGTGCATTGGACCATACGGAACTGGATTTTCAATGGACTGTGATTACCCAAATCAAAATACCTCCAAGAGGGGCCAACGTACAATAGCTCCTCAATAAAGAAGAGTTCCATTGGATACTTAAAACTAAGAGTATACAGAATGGGCTCAACCGAGCCGAAGACTGGACCCCACTACTATGAACTCTGGAAATTAATCTCTGATGTGGTTCATGTGTTGGTACTATGCTTACCCTTTGCTCTGTATGTATAAATTATTCATTGCACTAGGATCATTTACATTTATGTAATCCCCCAGTATAGCCTGTCGCTTTTGCCCACTATCTCTGGAAGAATCAAAATAGCAATAAAGTAAAAGGCATATATGTAATGTCCTGAGGATGAACATGTATTAACCATAGGTTCGAAACGTCGTCGACTATACCACACTGTATGCAGTTGAAATGTACTAATTTGTATCGGCAATAGTGTGTTTGTATTATTGTCTGATTGTGAATTGACTACACAGACTGTTTTAGTTGCCTTGTTTGTTTTTCTTAGTGTGTCAGTTGACATCGGCTGGTGTCCTGCTGCAACACTTTTCAAAAAACTTTTTTCTAAAATTGTTTATTACAAAATAAATCTGTCCGGCTGGACTAAGAATATAGCGTCTATTTAGCCTATATTTATTTGATACAATTGCTTTGTCTAGGGACCACTGTCCTGTTTATAGGCAATAACAATTAAAGCAAACATGTTTATTCGTGTGTTTGCCATCCAGTTTGAAAAAAGGGGGTACACAATTTTTCTACGCTGAATTTTTAGGGCCAGACAAAGAAATCATATCTGATTAGGATCCTGTATACCAGTTTTGCATACGGGTCATAGGCAGGGGACAAGGGAGTGATCCATCTTAATCCCAAAGACTAGTGTTTATAGGTTATCTGTTCTAAGAAGCACTATGGTTCTTCTAATTTATGTTGCATTAATAATTTGAGATATGGGGGGTATGGCCTAGCGGCCGACCAAGCTAGCCGCACAGCATTGAAGCTCTGGCAGCTTGGCCCCGGAGATTGCTGGAAAGGGATCACTTCTGCATCCATCAAGATCCTGCCTTGCACTAAACCATTGGAGATACACGCCTGGTGCACAGGGTGCTGGCTGTGTGGAAATGGAGACGTACACCACGCAGACAGGGTGAGATGGTGGGCGTGCCAGCCTACCCTCGGAGGCCCCAAGGTGACAGGAACTGCAAGTGAGCCTGAGATGTTGGGTCACACGCCTCTCTCCCCTTCCATTTGGAGCCCGATCTGCTGTTTACGAACCCTGGGCTCCTCGCAGGTGCCTTCACGGCTCGCAGGTACTGAGGTGCATTCTGCCCCAGGGTCGCTGCACCCATTGCATCGGCCTTCCTGGCAGCAGGCTAGCCATCACCTCTTTGGACTCATGTGGTCCTGCCACATCCTGCTTCCCCTGATTTCTGTCCTGCACCTGCCCGCCTCCTCCCGATGGCCACCCCCTGAGAGATCATCAACCAGTAGGACCTACTGACACCAATAGAGCATGCCTCTCTTTGCAGCTTGGCTGGAGCGGTGCAGCAGCATATGTGCAGCTCCTGGGTGGTTGAGTGGCATGGCTGGGATGCTGGAATACACCCTCTGATGCAGTGTAGGGTATCATGCTGTGAGGGCCCGGTGGCCTGACCACGCTCCTCTCCATACCCTGTATCTACATGACTCTCGGTGATTGCTTGGCCAGATCATATTTTCTCTGAGGTGGGATGTGGACCCCCCTTGTGGCACTAATTCACCCTCATCCAGAGGCATTGGTGGAAGTGGGCCTCCTCCTTCATGGGCACATCGCTGTGGAGATTCTGGCTTGCCCTTTGTGGCCTTCTGACACCTGTTGGGATACTTTCCCCTCCCCCTTAGGGGCTGATGACTGCCCTGCCGCTCCTGCATGACCTGTTTGAGTGTGGAGGTTGGACGCCTCAACCACATTTGCTCCCCTGGCCTCTACAGAAACAGCACTGCATCACCAGGCGGAGCATCACTACACGAGGGTCACTCTCTCCGCTCTGTACACTCCCTCCTAACTGCAGCCACCGGGGGTCCTGCAATGTGGCGCTGCCTGGATAACTACCTCTACTGTGCTTGCTTGGATGCCTCTCTGTATAGTATGGCCTGACATTGTACTGTATGATGGGGTGCCATCCCCATCATTGGGTACACCAGGTCTGACTCCCACTGTACATCTCCACATACCTACCTTGATGTTGTTGAGGACTTCTTTTGACACTACCCGTCTACTCAATCAGAGCCTGCTTATTTCAATTGCAGACCCCAATTGCAACACCAGTTGAGGTCCTTTACCATCTCTCCTGTCCCTAGAGGGCAAATTGCAACCATCCTGTGTGTGCCTTGGTTCCCCCTTACGCTGTAGAGCTACCACTCTGTCCTACGCTCCAGTTAAGCTTTGGGGTGATCCTAAACAATGAAAACTTGCCTTCAACAGTCTGACACCGTGGATCCCACACTCATGGCAGATAGGGTGCTGTGGAGGGCCCTAAACCAGGACAAATATCTGGAGCTGATGCCATCATGGAAGAATTGAGAGCTGTCTTTTGTGCCATTCATGGGAGATTTGATGACCTCGCTGGATGCCTCTACACTACGACCGAACGCCTCAATAGGCATACCTCCAGATTGGAAACTGCGGAGGAGATGGTTTTGAGTCTTGAGGAAGGAGCATCACACACTACAAAACACCTGGAGAGACTGGAGAAGTTGTTGAAGACTGTCGCTAGAAAACGAAGATCTTGAGGCCAGGGAATGGCGTAATAACCTGTGCATCCTGGTAGTCGCTGAGACAACCAATACCAGACGCAAAGATCTCTTTGCTGAGAAGCTACTAACAGACTCGATGGTCCGACAGCACTTCACATTCACGTTCGAGGTGAAGGATGCACATCACTTCTTGGGTTGTCACCCAAACTCCAGATACCCTCCAAGGCCGCTCATAACCGCTGGTTAGTTTCCAGGACCATGATCTGGCCCTCAGACTGGCATGAAATAATGGTTCACTATACGGGCAAGGATCTGAGATCTTGTTATTTCCTAACTTCACTATAGCAGTGCAGGACGTTCATCACAAATTCAATGAAGTTAAAGTGGCTTTCTGAAAGCTGGGCCTCCAGCACGCCGTTACCCTGCATGTCTCAGGTTGGGCGTAGAAGGTAAAGCCCACTTTTCTTTTATGACATACCCACAGCTGCATAGAACATTTGTGAAGAATATTCCAAAGACCACAATCCTTTGTGATTCTCCACTCCCAAGAGATCCTTGTCGGATGTTCATTCTAATGCCAGAGTTGACCTGTTTCCCTCAGGGTGATTCTTCCACCTTCACAACAACCATTGGCATGCCCCTGTGACATGGATGCCTGCAAGACCCATACATTAGCAATATAGACCTATAATGTCTGCCTCAGCAATGCTATTTGTAGCAGAATATTGCGTCATTCCTTAGATTCTCAGCATGGATCCAACTGTATTCCAAACTACCGCCATATCGTTGTCACCTCCCAGTGTTATACACAGTAAAATTCACAATTGCCTTTTTTGTGTTTATGGGACTATTTTACTAGGGATTCGCTGGGCTATTTATTACTCAGGGTGGGAGGTGTGGGAGGGTTTATGACATTGTTTACATTTGCTGTTCATGTTTTTTTCACACATGCTGATCTTCACCTATGCTCACCATTTGCACTGTCCTACTGTCTTTTACAATTCACTGATGAAACCTTTACACCGCCCTGGCTCACACTCTATTAGGTGCACTCTTCTGTTCTGGAACATACAAGGCCTCAATAATCCCAGCAAGGAAAAGCAGGTTCCGAAATATCTCACGTGTTAAGGTGCTAAAATCTCCTTCCTGCAGGGGACCCACCTGGTAGGCTACACACATTTGCATCCCACTAGGTTTCCCACCACTATTATTTATGCTACAGCACATACTCAAGAGGGTCTGCATCTTAACTCATAAAAGTGTGCCGTTCAGCCCTCTGACTACTATCCATGATGAGCATGGCCACTATGCCCTGGCAACTGCAATACTGGCATCCCACCTGGTGCTGTTGTAGTCACCTGCATTTTTGTCAGACACTGCATACCCAATTCGCATGACTATGATCCAGCAAGACCTCTCCGTCTGTTAAACCATGATCTCTCCACACCTTAATGGCATTTGCAGCTCCTTTGCACTTTGGGGCGATTGGTGCATAAAGGGGTTCTCACTGATAGCGTACACCCATTACTAGGCCCCTCATAACACATGGACCCGCATTGGCTATTGCCTCATATCTGCAATATTAAGTCCTCAGCAGGACTCAGTCCACCATTTGGCATGCATGCTCTCCGATCATGCCCCAGTGCGTACTACTTTTCATTTCCCATGTAGAGGTGACCGGTATGGACCATGGTGGGTTACCACATTGGCGCTGCAAGATGGACTCTTTTACTCTGATTTACAAACTTTAATTCTGGAGTACATTCAGCTTCATGAGGGCTCAGTAGAGACACAAGCCACCCTGTGGGAGGCATTTAAAGTATACATTAGAGGGATATCTATCTGCAAACACTTGGGAGAGTATGCGGGATCTGCGCAGTGGACTGGTGCACATTGAAGAAGATCTGACCAATCTAGACTCGGCTACTCCTCAACACCATGGTATCACGTATTCATTTAATTGCACTGCACTCCTCATGGAGTACCATGACCAACCGAACTGTGAAGTTTTGTTCCTCGAGAAGTACACCAGGACTCAGAGATGTGGGGATGGTGAACACCAGGTGCACGTTGGCCAGACTTCACTGCCCCCTCCTAGGGTCACTTCCTTTTATCCTTGGACTACACAACGATACCACAGTAATCACCATTGCTGACGTCCAAACACTGTACTCTGGTACTATGCCCACCTATATACTACTAGACGCTCCAATGATTCCTTGTCCAAAACCATATACCTAGTGGAGATTGTCATGGTGTGGCTGACCACGGCTCAGCAACAATTCCTCAGTGAACCCATCACTACCCGGGAGATCGTGTTGGCCATAGACTCCATGGATGGATTCAAAGCTTTCAATCAATCAATCATTGCATTTATAAAGAGCACTACATACCAGTGGGGGTCTCAAGGCGCTAGGGGGGGGCGCTGCTACTGTTCGAAGAACCGGATCTTGAGAAGTCTCCTGAAGGCAAGAAGGTAAGAAGGTCTGCCGCAGGCGGATGGGGAGGGTGTTCCATGGCTTGGTGGCGAGGTGGGATAATGATCTGCCACCAGCGGTCACTCTTTGGATGTGGGGGACGATGGTGAGGGCGCGGTCTGCGAAGCGGAGCTGGCGGGTGGGGGTGTAGAGGCTGAGTCGGCTGTTGAGGTACGCTGGTCTGTTGTGGAGTGCCTTGTGTGCGTGGGTGAGGAGTTTGAAGGTTATCCTCTTGTGGAGAAGTGTGGCTCACTCGTTAGAGCGGCAGACTCTGAAGCAGAGATCTGGCCCAGGACCAGGGTTCAAGTCCCGAAGCGGCCGGGGCTTGGGCTCAATGTCCGCAGACTCGATAATTCTCGCTTCGACGCCTACTCTAATCATGGGTCCCACGCTGCAACTCTGGGCAATAGCTTGCTTAATCTCCACAATGGCCCCTACAACACTGGGATGCCTGGCTTCACCTTGGGGGTGCCCAGGAGGGGCATCTCACAGGGAGAGCCAGGAAGGGTTCCACAGCGTTATACAGCGCCGGGACGCCCCGTTGGGGCAGCTGTGTGCTTTACAAAATACACTACATTTACATTTACATTTGTTGATGGGGAGCCAGTGCAGGTCTCTCAAGTAGGGTGTGATGTGGCTGCGGCAAGGGATGTCGAGGATCAGATGTGCGGAGGTGTTCTAGATGCGTTGGAGCCATTTCAGGAGTTTGGCCGGGGCTCCTGCGTAGAGTGCGTTTCCGTAGTCCAGTTTACTGCTGACGAGGGCCTGGGTGACCGTCCTTCTTGTTTCAGTGGGGATCCACTTGAAGATCTTGTGAAGCATGTGGAGGGTGTGGAAGCAGGAGGAGGAGACGGCGTTGACCTGCTTCATCATGGAAAGGGTGGAGTCAAGGATGATCCCTAGGTTGCGTGCGTGGTCGGTGGGTATAAGGGGTGCTCCTAGTGCAGTCGGCCACCAGGAGTCGTCCCAGGCCGCGGGGGTGGATCTGAGGATGAGGACCTTCGTCTTGTCCGAGTTCAGCTTCATACAGCTGTTGCTCATCCAGTCAGCAAAGGCCTTCATTCCTTCGTGGAGGTTGGTTTTGGCGATGTGGGGGTCTTTGGTGAGAGAGAGGATCAGCTGGGTGTCGTCGGCATAGGAGATGATGTTGAGGTCGTGCCGTCGTGCGACATGGGCGAGCGGTGCCATGTAGACGTTGAACAACATTGGGCTGAGGGATGAGCCTTGGGGTATGCCGCAGATGATCTTGGTGGCTTTGGAGCGGAAGGGGGAGGCGGACGCTCTGTGTTCTGCCGGAGAGGAAGGATGTGGTCCAGTCCAGGGCCTTCTCTTGGATTCTTGAATTGAGCTTTTAAAAGTGTACTAGCACAGCGAATACTGGCTATGTACACAGATTCTGTTGAGACGGGTGCACTCCACCTTCCTTTGGGAGGCAGTCATACCTTACTCCTCAAACCAGGCAAGAACCGCCCGGCAATGTGGATCCTATAGGCCCCTTTCACTCTTAAATTTTGACAACAAATTACTTAGAAAAGTACTCTCAAACCGCCTTGTCCTCTTGATGGAGCAAATAATCTCTCTCACACAATGTGGGTTTGTTCCACAGCGCTCCACATCCCTAAACTTAAACTCTGTTGTCCACAAAATTTCTCCGGATCCACCAGCTGCAATAGACGTGGAGAACGCTTGCGTCTCCCTTGAATGTCCATTTCTCAATGCTGTCCTACGCAAGCTGGGCCGTCCCTGCAAATTCTCATGGATGATCACTCTATTGTACTCTAGTCTCCTGGCACGCATTAGGGCTAACTCCTATCTCACTCCACCCTTGCCCGTTACCTGAGGCACGCAACAGGAATGCCACCTATCTCCATTGCTCTTTATCATAGCAATGAACCTACTGGTCCACCACCTACAGAAGGATCACATGCATCATGGCCTACAATTCCGTCCCAGACTCCTTATATCTCTCCATGCAGATGATATGCTTCTGTTTGTTCGACACCTGGACGGCAACCTGGCCCTTATCCTACAAGAGGTAGTGCGCTTCGGGGGCCACTCAGAGCTTATGATCAACTAGTCTGAATCCTAACAATTTCCCCTCACCGAGTCCACTGTTCCTTTTCGGGGAGTTTCCATTGTACTGGTGCGACAGCCCGGGTAAATACTTGGGCATTCACCTACACTAGGACAAGGAACAGCTGACACTGTTGCAGGGATTCTGCTCAGGAACAGAACTATGCTTGGGACCATAGACCATAGACCATCAGTAGGTAGGGACTGAGTCATCATATCACCTCAGTACCAATGAGCCCAAGTCCAACTAGCTATAGTGTCTCACCAGCCCTCCCAACCTTACTATAGAGACATGTGAATTGACACCCCAGAACACAACACTCTTGACTCTCTCAGGGGTCATGGTAACAGGACACCGTACTCAAACTTGTACTGGCTCACAATAAGATATAACAGATACACAAAGGAGGTTTGAAATGTTTATTTAAACTATTGTGCTCTAGAATGAAGTATTCATGCCACAATCATAACAAAAATACAGTCAGCATAGTCCGTAAATCACATATTATATACAGCCATGTCATATTATAAAACAGATTAACCTAACCTCCCCTTCTACGGAAGCAGAATGATTATATAACAAAGATGTCTTGGATTAGTAGCAGATCCCGTACCTTAGCATGCACCAGTTGACATTCTACATCTCCAATACAGTCTTGATCTCCTCTCATAAAGTCTCTCTCTCTCCATGTATATTACATTTCCGTGCTTACCTCTATGACAACGCTCATATGCTCACAAACAACAGCTGAGCTTTTTTTGTTGTGTATAGGTGCTAGCGCCTGACCAGAATGAAATAACAAGGGACATTGTTGTTTGACCTTTTCTGCTGTGTTCAGACTAAATCCCAGGAAAGAACAGAACACGAAAACAGATGCAAGTTATGTGTGAAAATACAATGTGGCACAGAAATAGGCTTGTGTTTATAGTAACGTGTGCCAAGCAAATACAGCCTGTATCATGCACTGTTAATCTAACATAGGGAAAACTACAATGGGCCATGCACTGAACATATGACAATACACCTGAATTACAACCCTGCTATAGACACTTTGGCCACGGAGGTGAAGTGCTGGATTTGCCTACTGCTGTCAATGGCCAGATGCATTGCAATTATCAAAATGGTGGTCATTCCCACTTCTTATATCTTTTTCAAAATATCCCGATCCCCTAGACCAATTTCTTCTTCACCACATTACCTGGACTACTATTGAAGCTCCTCTGGGCAATAAACACCCCCGCATTGGTTGAGACACACTGGCCCTCCAATATGAGAAGGGTGTGTTCAGAGTGTCTCATTTTTACCTGTACTACTTGGCAGCACAGTAGCCATATGCGCACCACTGGTTCCACACGAACGCCAGGTTCCGATACACTAAACCTGAACTTTACAAGACCTCTCGTGTGCCTCTAGCCTCTATTCTGTCAAAAGGTATCTCTCTGGAGCCCGACGATGTAAAATCTTTTCCACTACAGGTTGGGTCTAGCGCAAAAACTCCTGGGTGTGCTGGGGGCCTCAACGCTTTACTCACCTTCCTTGGAATTATAAGTTAACCTGTAACTCCCCATCACTTGCGAGAATTTAGCTAAGCACACCTTGGCTCGCCATGACCTCCACACATTTGTTGGCATTTTTCCTGATGGGCATGTTCTCTTGCATTCCACAGATGTGTACTTTGTCACTGCTCCCGGCATGGACCAAATTGTGATGCACCGTATGTATAGAGCACTCAGGGCGCAGATCCAGACATGCCTATTAGCACTAGAGGAGTTCACACCCCTGACACTTGTGATCAATGACAATGGAGGCACCTGGCTGGTGTCTAAATTGAACCATACCAGTTTGGATTTGTTGCCTACCCTTGACCTGAAACTTAGGGGTGTTTGAGAGCACTATCTGGGTTGCTGGTTGACGGCCAAAACATGAGCTGCCTACTTTACACAAACATGTTCCATATCTCCCAATAATCATTGCCATAAGTTCCTACATTTCAAATGCTTGCACCTATCCTACACCACTCCTGCCAATCAACAAAGATTTGACTGCACTGGATAACCTGACTGCCCCAAATGACACATCACAGGGGCAGACTTCCTGCATATGACTTAGACATGTAGACACATTGCTCACTTTTGGACAAAATGGTGTAAATGGAATTCGTCCCTGCTCCCCTCCTGGCGTTACTGGGATATATGCAAGATCTCCCGTAAATAATTTTTTGATACATAGCGATGGCTCTCCTACTTGCTAGGTCGGAAGTTGCACTACATTGGGGAGGCGGCACCCACTCACTGTCAAGGACTGGCAAACAAGTGTAGTTTACTGCTACACCAGCAGTGAGCTATAGGCCTCACGTCAACCTCCGTCTTCCAGACCAAAGGACATATGGCAACCCTCCTTACTAACCTGCTGTCAGTGACTGATTCTTCTCAGGCCTTTCAGACGGTGAACAACACAACACCTCGCATTGCATTATGTGCCACCCCTTCCATCCGGCTCACATCTCCCATAGGGAGCCCCCCCCATAGCCTCAGCACCCCGCCCCCTCACACCAGTCCCTTCTTCCCCCTTCGTAGTTTCATGGCTTCTGGATCATAACACCAGGACTGAGCGAATCTTTATCACACATGATTCACCGTACTACCAATGGGAGGGCAAATTTTTCAAATTATGTTTGTTGTTTGATTGTTTCTCTTACTTCTGGTGACATCTTAAGAATTTACCCTGCTCTCCACCTCTGTTTCCTTCCCCGCAGAATTTTGACTTATTCTCGTTTGCTCGAGTTCTCATTCAGCCTGCCTATACTCATTTTAATGTACTATACTCGATATTCCATTTGAAATGCTATGGAAGAATGTTGTGCTCCATTATATGCATATGTTGTGATACCCTTCTGCACCTTTGCCTGCTGAACTGTTCCTGTATCAAGCGCTGGAGGACTGGTATAGCGCTTTGTGTTCCTGTCGAAGCGCATCTGTAAACGCTACTTTTCGCCGGACCCGCTCCGCGGGTCCCGCTTCACCGGAGCAGCTCATTGCTGTAACTGACATCTCTGGTCTAAGGGCTTGAGGCACTCAGGGCTGCGAGCGAGCAGACTGCTGGACTCCAACTCCCAAGAGTCCCAGCAGCTGCCTCACCGATCACACCTGGTGACGCTCTCCCTCAAGGCCACGCCCCCTTCTTCCCTGCAAAAGGCGCCGGATTTCCACCAACAGCGGATACCCTTCTGCACCTTTGCCTGCTGAACTGTTCCTGTATCAAGCGCTGGAGGACTGGTATAGCGCTTTGTGTTCCTGTCGAAGCGCATCTGTAAACGCTACTTTTCGCCGGACCCGCTCCGCGGGTCCCGCTTCACCGGAGCAGCTCATTGCTGTAACTGACATCTCTGGACTAAGGGCTTGAGGCACTCAGGGCTGCGAGCGAGCAGACTGCTGGACTCCAACTCCCAAGAGTCCCAGCAGCTGCCTCACCGATCACACCTGGTGACGCTCTCCCTCAAGGCCACGCCCCCTTCTTCCCTGCAAAAGGCGCCGGATTTCCACCAACAGCGGATACCCTTCTGCACCTTTGCCTGCTGAACTGTTCCTGTATCAAGCGCTGGAGGACTGGTATAGCGCTTTGTGTTCCTGTCGAAGCGCATCTGTAAACGCTACTTTTCGCCGGAGCAGCTCATTGCTGTAACTGACATCTCTGGACTAAGGGCTTGAGGCACTCAGGGCTGCGAGCGAGCAGACTGCTGGACTCCAACTCCCAAGAGTCCCAGCAGCTGCCTCACCGATCACACCTGGTGACGCTCTCCCTCAAGGCCACGCCCCCTCCTAAGGTCAGTCAATAAACAGAGACTCCGTGCACTGCTGCGCGGGAGCGCGCGGGTAGCGCCCGGGAGAAGCCCGGGACAAGGGCGGGCCCTCAGAGGCACGAGAAGGCTAGGCTAGGCCCATCCCCTTAGGCCCGGTAAGTCATACCTTATTGTAAACTACCTGTGAGACTGCACCTAAAGCTAATCTGCAGCCGGGTAGGCATTTAAGCTCCTTTCCATTAGAAACACTTACTTGCAGTGTAATCACAGACTTCCCGTTCGACATAAAACTCGCTCCTTTACAGCGCACTCACGATAGTGTTCCCCAGTCAAGATGACAAAGAAACTAAGATCTGGTAAAATAATAGTAGGAAGATCCAGCTCCAAAACAAAATCAAATCCCCTTCGAAACAAACATAGCCAATCTACCAACATGAAAAGTACCTGCCAGCTTTTTAACTTCTGGGAAAAGGGAAAAAACAAAGCCTTAGGGTTGGCCAATAAAGCAATGGACCCAAAAGATCCCGGAGTTATCCATTTAGACTTTACCCTAAATGATGTTTCAGAAAATCTTGAAATTAAAAAAGCTAAGGCGGACTCATGTCCAGCTAGGACGCTACAATCCCCCCCCAAGAGTGAGTTCTCACCCCCCCCTGTTTTCTACTCTGAAAAATAATATTGACCTAGTACCAGAGGTAATTATAAAAACAAAAAAAGATATAGAGCAAGACAATTTAAACATCATGGCAATTCCCCTCGATGAAGCTACTCAGCCTGCAAACAGTTCTCTAACCAAAACTTCATTTCACAATGGTTTGTCTCCAATGATCCTAGATGAAGCCCTATGTCAACGGTATTTAGAATCCGATCCCACAGCAGTTGAGTTACCCCAGAATACTCCGCTAATGTCAAACCATGCCGGCCTACAACTTTACAGCAGTACCCCTTCCAAAACCTCACACTCTCACTTTTCCTCTAGCCCAACTTTAAACTTGTTCGGAATAAATTCCTCCCAATGTAAGGGGCCCGACAAACCGCTTTCGGACTCCCTCTGCATCTTAGAACATTTATTGGCCTCTATCTTACACTTATTGGAAAAATTTGTGGGGGGATCTGATTGTGTGCTTGACACAGTGACCCAAATCCTAAAAGTCCTGCTGAGGTCCCAAAAAGAGAATGAAGCGGGCGGGAAGGGGCCCTCCTCCCCTCCCACGGCCCCAGATCAGATTGGCATAAATGAGCAACCCCTAGTAGCTACAACTACTTCAAAAATAGTGCAAGAGAAAACAGGTGCTCCCTATCCATTTTCCAATCTAAATGGCTCAGTAAATCACGATTTTGTAATAAAACCCCATGGGGAAACCCCGCTAAAAACTGGAAATAATTTATTCCCAATTTTTAAGAAACAGAAGGGGGACGGGGAAACAGAGGAGGAAGCTATTCAGGGGGAAACTGATAATAGAGAGAAAATAGGGCCTTTAAAAAAGAACGGAAAGCACAAAAGGAAACTGTTAAGACGGATAGATAAAAATAGGCGGAGGAAAATTTTATTCAGGAAATACTTAAACTTTCCCCCACTGGAAGTGTCACCTCAAGCACAGATGGCAGCGGGTAATAACAAAAACCCCGTCAATATGTCAGCCAAAGAAAACACTTCCTTAACATCCAAGGCAAAATCACCCTTCTTACCTACCCATACATCCCCCTTGTCAGCAATTACTAACATAATTACCTTTGGCCAACAAAGCAATAATACTAGGGTTACAAAAGTGGCACATAAATCGACCTCCCCATGTCAGGTTTTAAAGCCACTTACCCAAGCAACCATGGCACTTAATCCCTTCGCATCCATCTTCCAGGGTGTAACAGCTCAGGGTGCTCCTCCCCAAGGCTCTATGAACCAAGAAGCAGATAAACCAACTCCATTAGGGCAAGAGCATAATCACCCCGCCGAAAAAATGTCTTCTTTCAATCCCTTTGTAATTACTCCCACGGAAGCTCCTGCAAAGGTTACCTCGGGCAAAGAATACATAGAAAATAATATAGATACTGTATGGGTAGACTTCTTTCCCCTTTTTGAACCTGACTGTATTCTGAACAGATCCCTCCTGTTGAAATACTTCCAAGAATCCGCCAATCTGAAACTTATTCAATCAGCCGACCTAGATATAGTTCTGCAACAAGAGTCCGAAGTGGGGAAGGTTACGAGGGTGAAGTTTTACTCTAAACTGGTAGCTAACCTCATCTTGCAACGGGCTGAAGACCTCCAGAGTAGGGGAATAGATGTAATTCCTGTTTTAATGCCCTCCTGTCGGAATAAGGCTGTTAAAACGCTAAACCAACGGAATCCCCCGTCTTCCCTGCTGCTTGCCGCAGCAGGCAATATAAATAACTTGGGTGAAATCAAAGAATTAAAAATAAGCAAGTCTAGTGATTCTCGTGTGGTATCATATGCTCAAACCTCCTTTTTAACTTATCAAACTACTCCCAGAGAGGAAAAGGATCTCTGGAATTGGCTGCCCAAAGTATTAGCCAACAAATCTTCGGGAAAACCATTATCTAATCAGTTCCTTTAGCACGGATTTATCTATAATATCGTGGAATTCAGCAGGTCTAAAAAACAATATGGAGAAAATACAATTTCTCCTATCCCTAGAAGCAAACATTATATGCCTCCAGGAGACATGGTGCAATGAAAATATCCAAATAGGGAAGGACTATATCGTTCTAGAAGGCAGCGCCACTGCGAATAAAAAAGGCCACGCCAGCGGGGGCATAGCCTGCCTATTATCCAACCGTATAAACTGGGACTACAACCACTTCCTGGACTCGAGTAAACTTTTCCAGGTAGTTACCTTGTTTGGGTCAGGCAACCTTTTAGCTGGAATCCACCTGGCCTTGATAAATGCCTACATCCCTCCTGAAACGGGTTTTAACACAATTTTAAATAAAATCTTCCTCCATATACAGAGCATTAAGGAGAAAGATCCTGGAACGGTTATTATCCTAACCGGGGACTTGAATTGTAAAATCTCCAACTTTAGCTTAAATCTATTTTCTGACAAAATAAGAGAAGAAACACTCCATATTCCTCGGGCAACGTTCCCTGAAAATATATTAACAAATAAACGGGGTAAATTATTACTAAACGAGTTGGCAGAAATCGATGGGATAATCGCAAACGGGCGACTCCCCTCGGACTCTCCAGCAAACTTTACCCACAGATCGTATCAAGGGGAATCGATTCTTGATTATGTTATAACAGGGTCTCATACATTTGAGTTATTAAAGGATATCGCTGTAATCGATACCATCTTCAGCGATCATAAAATCATTTCAATCTTAATGAACGTACATCCCCCTAAATGTGACCAATGGTCCTTGAACAGTAACCAAATAAATTTTGGTAACAGTTCGGGAAGATGTTATTGGAATGCAAGGGCTCACCGTTACCTGGAGGATATGCTAGATATAGCAATCTCCGAGCTCCCCTCTTGGTATGGCCGTGAAAACGAGCTTTTTTCCTTATTCCTGAATTCAATAATAACAGGGGTTGAAAAGCAGAATAAGAAAAAATCTCCCAAAATAATCTACTGTCCCCTGAAATTGCTCAATGTAGACCTGAATAAACTTATAAGGGCCCAATACTTAAATAGAACTGAGGATAAATCCCAACAAATAACAACACTAAAAAGGAGAAGGAGGCGACTCTTATATGCTCTTCAAAAAGAAAAAGAGGATACCATCTGGGTAAAAATAAGGGAAGCTGCAACTAATGGAGAATTGAGACAATTTTGGTCCCTTATAGGCGAAGGGTGCGGAACGAGAACCATTCCACTCCCTATCCCTATCGAGGAACACATATGGAGGGATTTTGTCTCTAACCTCTATGCCAGTAACCATTCAGTTTCCCCTCAAGTACGGGTTTTAGACATTTGCCCACCGACAGAGTCTCTTTCAGAAAAGGACATAGAACTCGCCATTGGGGAAATGAGACGCTCAGGGGCTATGGGCCCCGATGAAGTCCCAATTAATGTGTTAAAGCAGAACAGGGTCAAATGGAGCAAGCTCTTATGCCCTATCTTTAATTCCTGCATATTCAGCGGAAAGGTCCTACCTTCCTGGAAGGGAAGCATCCTGGTCCCATTGTACAAAAAGGGTGATCGTCTTCTCCCCCAGAACTATCGCCAGATTGCATTGTTGGATGCAATCGGCAAAGTTTTTACTAGATGCCTGCTCAAACGGATAAATGCTTGGGTTGAATCTGCAAATATCCTTCCACTTGAACAGACAGGCTTTAGAAAAAACCACGGGACCATGGATAATCTAACTGCCCTCCAGGTAATAGTTGATAAGTACATAAGAGCGAGGAAGGGAAGAGTCTATGTGGCTTTCATAGATTTCTCCACGGCCTTTGATAAGGTCGACCGTCAGGTATTGTGGAGAAAGCTACACATCTTAGGAATGCCACATAGCCTCTTACGCTTGGTCCAGGACCTGCATGACGATACATGGTGCAAGGTTCTGTTGGGAGGAGAAAGAGGTCTCTCCGGGCTCATTCCATCTGCAAATGGCCTCAAACAGGGCTGCCTACTAGCTCCCCTCCTATTTTCCCTTTATGTTAGTGACCTTCCCCTTACTCTATCAACATGTGTAGGAATTGCTCCACATTTAGGCGAAAGACACATCCCCTGCCTAATGTATGCAGACAATATTTTAATATTAGACCTCTCCCCTAAGGGTCTTAATAACCGTCTGCATGCACTACACATCTTTTCTGAAGAGCACTTTTTGAAAATAAATATTTCTAAAAGTAAGATAATGTGCTTGGAGGGACGAAACAAACTAAAACTGGACCACATTAGTTGGGAATTGGGAGGTCAGAAATTAGAAAGAGTAAAATCGTACGTCTTTCTAGGTATGGTAGTCACTAGTAATTTAAGTAATAAATTACACATTGAAAGCAGTTCTCGAAAAGCAAAGTCACAGGGTAAAGGCCTAAGAACTCTGTATAAATCAACAGGTCAGAGACACTTCGTTCAATCCTTTGGAGGCCTTTCGGGCAAAAGTTCCCCCGACTCTGCTCTACGGGGTAGAATTAATTGACCTAGCGGAATGGGGCTTTTTAGACACAGTGGAGGGCTCCCTACTGAGAAATTTAACCTCGGTTAACAATAGTTGTAGCTCTGCAACCCTGCGTCTAGAACTCGGCCTTAGGAGTAGCTGGGCTCAGGGACTTGCAGGAGTGATTCGCTGGGTCATTAGTCTGATTAAAGGAAAGCCATCCACTCTCAGATCTCTTATTACAAAAGAGTTGATGGGCCCCCTAAATGCATACTCGATCCTAATAAAGAACTATAGGAAAGCTATCACTCTCTTGGAGTTGGAGGAAGCTTCTATCTTAGAGCTTTCCATGAATCAATTGAAATTACAACTAAAACAAGCTACATGGAAGCTAAGCTACGAGAGGGATCGGAATTTAACAACACAAAAAAAGGGGCCACTCAAGTTCTTGATTCCTATTCAATCAGACAGATACAACCCTATCTGTCATGGAACATCCCGCATGGCTTACGCCGCTTTTGGCTACTTCTCAGGCAGGACTTGCTCCCCCTGAACAAGTTGTTGGCCAAATGGTACGGAATATCCAATGTATGTAATTTCTGTAACCTAGCAATTCAAGACTCCAAACATGCCCTGTTAGCTTGTCCTGCATTATTGACTTACCGGCGCCTCTGGATAAAACCGGCTTGTATTCAGTTTGGTATTTCTTCTGCAACAGCTCTGTTGGATGCTATTTTTAGCCCCCCGAATGGAATTTTTTGTAACAAAATTTTTAATTTTTTTAAATGTTTCTTAGAACTTTATTAATAGAATGGTAAATTACTTTTGTATAATTACTGTCTGTATGAGTTGTTTTATACGGTCAAAATTTTTCATTGTCTTTTGTAATTGTATAATATGTGGATCTCCACGGAGTTCCAAAACATATTTAATAAAATTGAATACTGAATTGCATACTGCATATGTTGTGCAGGTACATCGCGAGTGAGCTCGGACTCACCCGTTATTCTTTACAAGCCTCTCCTGGCCCCTTTCACCGCGGCTGGTGTCACGGTCGTGGCGAGGGTGGGCGGCCATCTTGGGAGTAGTCCTTCTCCCCAGCAGAACTGGTGGCAGCGTTCTAGCTGGGGGAGAGAGGACACGGCATAAATTCTGCCGAGGCCGGTAGTCTTTGCGGTGTGTTTGGGGTGGTGGCAGCTCCCTGTTACCTCCGCTTAGCTTGTGGCCATAATATTCAGAAAAGCGGTGATTTTAAGACTGTTTGTTTGAAATTTTAAAAACGAAAAGATCGTATTTCTTTTATCTACTTTTTATGCTGCCTAACCCTTTTTTGTTGTGCAGGTACATCGCGAGTGAGCTCGGACTCACCCGTTATTCTTTACAAGCCTCTCCTGGCCCCTTTCACCGCGGCTGGTGTTACGGTCGTGGCGAGGGTGGGCAGCCATCTTGGGAGTAGTCCTTCTCCCCAGCAGAACAGGTGGCAGCGTTCTAGCTGGGGGAGAGAGGACACGGCATAAATTCTGCCGAGGCCGGTAATCTTTGCGGTGTGTTTGGGGTGGTGGCAGCTCCCTGTTACTTCCGCTTAGCTTGTGGCCATAATATTCAGAACAGCGGTGATTTTAAGACTGTTTGTTTGAAATTTTAAAAACGAAAAGATCGTATTTCTTTTATCTACATTTTATTCTGCCTAACCCTTTTTTGTTGTGCAGGTACATCGCGAGTGAGCTCGGACTCACCCGTTATTCTTTACAAGCCTCTCCTGGCCCCTTTCACCGCGGCTGGTGTTACGGTCGTGGCGAGGGTGGGCGGCCATCTTGGGAGTAGTCCTTCTCCCCAGCAGAACTGGTGGCAGCGTTCTAGCTGGGGGAGAGAGGACACGGCATAAAATTAGCATGCCTTCATTAGCGCGCAGCGGTCGCGCATGGCCGGCGCGCCTAAGGCGCCCCGAAGGTAAGCCAAAGGTCAGCCCATCTGCGCCTCGGACGTGGCGGATGCGGGGCGGGCTGCCTTGCAGACACAGAACTCGACTGATACTACGATTAGATACACTCGATCGCGTTTGATGGCGCTACGCCCGCCGCTTGATATAGGCTTAACTTGTGTAAGCATCGATCCAGCAAGCCTTAACTCTTGCTCTGCTTGCGGTTTTGCATGCTGTATTAATGACACTATTTCATTAGATTCTACCTTAGATTTAGCCTCTATTTCCGCGGCTTTAATAAATGCGCGCTCAATGTGTAAACATGCTTCAGAAATGTTTTCTTTGCTAGAAGATGGGACATTGGACCTGTTATTCATTACCGAAACATGGTTGAATGGCTCATGTGCTCCCGACATTGAATTGGCCATTCCCAGAGGGTTTAAGATTCGAAGGAAAGACAGGTTAGTGGTAGGGGTGGCGGGTTAGCTATCATTTTTAGAGATTCTTGGGCCCTTAATATTGAAAACTCGGATGATTTAGCCGAAGGTGAGATTGTGAATTTTTCTTTGATTTTGTCCCCACATTTTACATTGGGTGGCTCTCTTATATACCGACCTCCTGGCCCCTCCGGTCCTTTTCTTAAAGCTCTTTTGGAGACTCTGGTTCCCCGAGCAGTGAGGTTCTCTCGCTTTTTACTGCTCGGTGACCTAAATATCCATGTTGACTGTCGGGAACGTCAGGAAAGTAAGCTTGTATATGACTCCTTTGATCTGGCCTCTCTAACCCAACGGGTATCCTCCCCTACACACACAGGTGGGCACACTTTAGATGTTATATGCTCTAATTTTCTGTTGAAGGTGGATACCCCCCAAATTCTAACTTGGACTGATCATCGACTTATTAGATTTACTTGGTCAGCCATGAAAGACTTACCCAAGTCCTCCAGGAATACGTGCCCCCTAAGATTAATGTAGGCAATTTTACTGCCTGGCTTGATCAAAACAGACCTATTCTGGGAGAGGAACTAGATCCTGCATTGCAGATATTTGATAGTTGGATGAGAGCAGCAGTGTCCGCCTCATCGAAGGGGACAGATTTAGGCAGAAATAGGATAACTCCATCGCAGCCCTGGTATTCGCCCCAACTACGCACTCTTAAATTAGCTTGCAAAAAATTGGAGCGAGTATGGAGGATGGCCTATTGCCCACAAGCGAAGGTAGTTTACCGCTCTGCACAGCGAGAATATTATGCTAGCATTAAATTGGCTAAATCTGAATATTTCGCCAAAAGAATTGAGAGGGCCAATAATAACAGCCGCGAAATTTTTTCTATAGTTAAGAGCTTTCTTTCTCCCTGCGCTGAGCAAACATCGATGAAACCCTCTGCTGAATGGTGTGAAAATCTCTCCTCTTTCTTTTTAACAAAAATTGCTAAAATTCAACAAAGTCTTAGAGCAATCGGTGAGGGGAGTACGATTGCTGATAATGTTGGACCTAATGTTCCTCCTATTCATATTATGGAGAGATTTATCCCCCCTTCAATGGATGATACCTTGGTGGCAATTAAATCTCTTAAATCTGGTGCCCCTGGTGATATCTGCCCGGCCCGGGTGTTGGCTGAAGCGGCAGAATTAGTGGCAGCAGAGGTTTCTCAAATAATGGGTCTATCCTTTACAACAGCTAGGGTTCCTAAAGCATGGAAACAGGCTAAGCTTCTTCCCTTGTTGAAGAAGACTGGTGCGGATCCAGCTGTGTCGAGCAACTATAGACCCATATCTTTACTCCCAGCATGGCAAAAATTGGAAAGAAACTCGCCTTTGCTCAGTTGAATGCCTTTGTGGAATCCTCGGAGGCTCTTCACCCTGCTCAGTCTGGCTTTCGTGCAGCTTATAGCACGGAGTCGGCTTTGGTGGAGATCATGGAGGCGATTAGGGAGTGTCTGGACAGCGGAGGCAGAGCGGTTCAAATTTTATTGGACCTCTCTGCCGCATTCGACACTGTCCCACACTCACTCCTCCTGACTCGTTTGGCTAAGATTGGTGTGCTGGGTTCAGCACTAGAATGGGTGAAATCTTTTCTTTCGGATAGGTCTCAGCAGGTCTGGATCCCACCTTTTTCATCCTCGACTAGGACTCTTACTACTGGAGTCCCTCAGGGATCTGCATTAAGCCCCCTACTTTTTAACGTATACCTTACCCCCCTTATTGTGCTGGCCGAACAAATGGGAGCTCAAATTATAGCGTATGCAGATGACATGCAACTTTTATTTACATGGCCTGAAGCAGTAACTAACACAGAGGTTATTTGTTCGTGCCTTTCAGCTGTGTTTAACTGGTTAGCAGTAGCACAGCTGAAATGCAAGGAAGACAAGACTGAAATTTTGTTGTATGGCCAATTTCCGCCTAATTTTAGAGAACTCTTGTGGCTTACTGATTTTCCCCAACTAAGTTCGGTTACTATCCCTGCAAAGAACTTGGGAGTTTGGTTTGGGGAGGATCTGAGATTTGAGGCACACATAAAAAAACTTACAGGGGTGTGCTTCGGATCTCTTAAAGCCATGAGAAAGTTCTTTCCTTATTTGCCATCTTCAGCAAGAGAGTCTGTTGCGAGGGCTTTAATTTTATCTCGGCTCGACTACGCCAACTCTCTCTTTAGTGGAACTCCTGCCTTTCTAGTCGCTAGACTACAGATTATTCAAAATGCGACGGTACGACTGCTGTACAATGTGCCTAGTAGAGAAAGTGTGCGCATACATATGAAGGAACTACATTGGCTGCCGGTTGCTCAAAGGATTACTTTTAAAATCCTAACATTAGCATTTAAAGCAGTCAATGAACTTGGGCCGTTCTACCTGAGGAAAAGATTTAGCTACTATACTCCCACTCGGTCCCTACGCTCAGCCAATTGCAAATTCCTGAGAGTACCCCGCTTCCAGCGAGTGCGTCTGGGAGGCCAGTCACTTGCTGTTCTCGCAGCACGGACCTGGAATACTCTGCCCCTACCCTTGATATCGATCGAAAATGTTGTTCCTTTTAAAAAAGCACTCAAAACGTATCTTTTCAGAATTGCATATTAGATTTTATATATATATATAACTTTTATCTGCTGGCCATCTGCTTGTTTTTCCTTCTTCGCGCCAGGATACTCTGGTAGTAACAGAGCGCGCTATAAAACAGCTAAAATAAATAAAATAAAATAAATAAAATAAATAAAATATGCATGTACTGTGAAAACCAATACAAACATGTTTAAACAAAATAATAATAATAATTTGAGATATGATTGCATCTTCTTGAGGAGACAGAGTTAGTCATAGCATGATGGTGCTTTAATTTCAGGCAGTGTGCCTTGCCTAATTTGTAGCGTTCTTTTTAGAACAGCCCTTTTCAATGTTAATTTTAATTGGCATTGCACAAATTAAGTAGATCTTCATTAGTAAAGTCAAAAGTACGTCATGTGTGACTATAGTTCTGGATGAATACAGTATTTTTGGCATTGTTTAATGACAGCTCCTTTCTTAGAGCAAGCTCAAAGAGTCTTCTTTTGAGTGTAACACTTGGTAGTCCTAATGTATAAGTACTGTTAAGAGCTAAACTACACATACTCAATAATCCAAATTTCCCCATGAGGTCTTGGGCTGATATATACGATCCTACTGCAAAGAGTGAATGCAGAATATGTCCTTCCATTCTTTGGAAGGTAGACGTAATCTCAAAAGGCAAGTTTTCCACTCCATGCAAGAGCGTAGCAGGAATTTAATTGTTGTATATGGGAATTAGGTACTTTTTTAAAACCTTTATTTATCAATTTTCCCAACTTACATGAATGTATAACATACATCAATGCGTCATATAGATGCACAGCACAGACAATAAGCTTATATACTTCAAATGGTCATACTGCAGTTTAGTATCTACATCAGATTGCAACTGCATTTTGACAAGCATTTGTGGATGGGGCACAAATCTTCACCATAATAAAGGCACAGCTCTGTGAGACAGTGCCCCATCCCCAGTTGGCCCGTAAAGCAGCATAGGCAGGCAGGTAAAATATAATTGTCATGTGTTCCTCCCCATCCGCGGGGCCATTCACTGAATGTCTAGTTAGGGCACCCAAATCCAGAGCACACAGGTTCAGATCAAGTGTTCCTTCAGATAATGCATATGGGGTTCCCAGATTTCTCTTGGGCGAGACGAGGCCGGCAGGAGCTCTTCATAGGTCATTAACTGATCCTTACAATAAACAAGGTACGTCAACCATTCCTTAAATTTAGGGGCTCGCCCTCTGCCCTATCTACACGCCACCCTTCGTTTAGCCAGTAACAGTCCCATTGCTACAAATTTTCTGTGTGGTGCTTGTATGTCAGCCGTGTAGCCCAGAAGCACCAGTAGGGAAAACACAGGGAGAGGGGTGCCTATCATTTGGGATAGAGCAGCGATCACCTTGCACCAATACTCATGAACTTAGTCACATTGTCAAGCAAGGTGTAAGAAATCCGCACCGCCTGTCGACATCTCTCACATAGGATATAATTTCTTAGTTTGTACTTGTGCATCCAAATGGGTGTATAATAAGTTCGGTGTAGATATTTGAAATGTAAAATTCGTAAGCGACTGCTCGCTGTGATAGCTTCTGTCTGTGTGCAGCAGTATGTCCACTGACAATCTGTCAGGGGTAGTTCCAGGTCGAGATCCCACGCCTCCCTGCCCCCGTGTTTCAGCTGTGTCCTCTCAAGCAGTGTGGCCCGATATATTCTGGACACCGCAAGCGCCGGTCCAGCCATTTTAAATAGGGTATGCAGTGTTTCTAGAGTGGGAGGTTCCTGAGGGAATCCCGGGACATTGGCTCAAAGTTTGTGTTTCAGTCTTATGTATAGGAATATGTCCAGAAGGGTGACATTGTCCTCGGTCAGTAGTTCCCGCAGCTCCCTGAATACTCCTCCCAGTAGAGGTCGCCCCAGAAATTTAGGTTTCTTCTACCCGAGCATCTCATACCAGTATTTGTAAAGCGCACAGCTACCTCCGAAGTGGTGTCCCGGCGCCAGGGTCCCTCGGGAAGATTAAACGAGCTATTGCCCAGAGTCACATGGTGCTGGGCTGACCTGCCTGCCAGTGCCAGGGATCGAACAGTGAACCCTGTGCTCCAGAGGCAGGCACCCTGGGTGCTGCGCCACACCTCTTCCACCTCATGACACACAGCCTCATGGGTGACTGGTGCACACGCGAGATATGGGAGGGTCACGAGTGGGGAATACAGTATCGGTTTGCCCACTATTCTGGCTAGGTGCTCCCATGCAGGCTTGGTGCAGGTTACTGTATGGTGCGCTACCCCCTCTCCAGGGACACGCGTTCCTAGAAAGAAGGTCATTGGGAGTCATATATCACTGCTCGATGGCCAGATGTGGCATAAAGGGTGGTGAGTGAAGCCAGTATATTGCGTAATGGCTTGAGCCACCAGGAAGTATATCTCCATATCTGGGGCTTCGAAGCCCTCATTAGAGAATGGTTGTGTCATGGTCCGCAAACCCACTCGGGGCTGTTTCCCACATCATGCTAGTCTGATGAGTAGTGAGGGAAGGGTGTCAAAGTAGGGGCACCCCTGGTTCTAGGGTATATTAGTGAATAAATATAATAATTTAAGTAGTATGATCATTTTCAGCAGGGTCACCCTGCCAGCCAGAGACAATGGAATTGTGAACCATCGGCACACCCAGTTGGTGATGGTTTCGATAGCAGTGCCATAGTGTGCGTGGAGCATTTCTACTTTTTTCTGGTTATTATTACGCCTAGCTATTTTATTTCCATTTCGCACCATTTCAATGGGAAGTCAGGGGTAAATTGAACGGTGTTGGGCGTGAGCGGGAAAATGTCCAATTTGCTCCAGCTGATCCCTATATAGCGGAGAAGGAACCAAATCTGATACATTCTTGCAGGATCGGATTGAGACTAATCTGTGGCTCTCGTATACAAAGAGTGACGTTGTCAGCATACAATGATATTAGTATCTGACGTGTGGGGTATAGTATGGCATACTCCCTATGATGTTGCCGTATTTTGGCTGCTAGGGGTTCGATGGCGAGGGCGAAAAGCAACGGGGATAGAGAGCAGCCCTGGTGTGTGCCTCACATTATGGGGGGTGGGTGAGGAATACAGGCCATTAATCTGTATAATAGCCTCAGGCTGGGCATACAAATGCCTTATCCATGCCAGGAATAGCTGGGGAAGTCCCCTCCTACCCAGGATTGCGAACATGTAGTCCCATTCCAGGGAATCAAAGGCCTTTGTGGCATCCCAAAAAATACCTGCTGCGCTAATCTCCAGGTCTATGTCATGTAGCAACACAAATGTTGTGCGCAGTTTATGGGATGTGTCTCTGCCGGGTATGAAATCTTTCTGATCAGGGAGGACCAGGCCCTCCATCAGTAATGTCAACCTATTTGCAATGATTTTGGCTAGGATCTTGGTATCACAGTTGATGAGAGTCATGGGTCTGTAGGCCTCGCAGTTGCTGGCCTCTTTGCCCAGTCCCTATTCTACTGGCCTCCTCAAATAATTGTTTAAGGAAGGGGGCTAGTTCGTCTATGTAACATTTATAAAAGTCCACCAGTAGAGCATCAGGTCCTGGGGCCTTACCGGAGAGCAGGCCCATTATTGCAGCCCGAATTTTGTCCTCCTCGATATCGGCAGACAGAAGTTCTCTGCTAGAGTCGTTAAGCCACCCAAGGGCAGTGTCTTCTAAGCAGGACGCTACATCAGGAGGGGCCCTCTTACACATGTGGTAGAGTTTAGAATAATAGATAGTGAAGATATTAAGGATCTTCTGCAACTCAATATGCCTAGTGCCTGTCTCATGTATTATTTCCAAAATTTGATTAGCAAATCTGGGGGGTCTGGTTGCTTACGACAGGGCTCTGCCGGGGCGTTCACCTTCGACATATGATCTGGCCACGTGATATTTGGAGTGGAATTTAGCCTCACGGTCTGCCTCGTTAGAGTATTCAATTAATAATTATTTAAGCTGGATCCTCTGCGGTCAGGCAAGGATGGAGGTCAGCTTCTCTGTTCTTTTGATGTCTCTCTCTAGTCTAGTTAGGGTTACCCTGATGGACCTTAGAATCCCTCTGCTTTTGGCTATACACAGCCCCCGAATACTGACTTTGAAGCTCTCCCATACATATCCAAGTGTTGAGACACTGTCTTTGTTACGGTGGAAGAACTCAAAGATTTCACAGAAGGCTCTGTCTAGGAAGGTTGTGGGTTAGAGTCACTAGGAATGGTATGGGGGCTCATTACCCGGTGGGGATAATCTCATGAGTACGGGGGAATGATCTGAGAAGGTTCGTGCCAGGTGTGTCACTTCTCTGAGCCATGTATTTAGGCCCCTCAACATCAGCCATAGGTCTATATGGGACCAGATGGAGAGCACACTAGAAAAAAAGGTTCCCTTCCTACGTGATGGATGGAGGGACCTCCAGGCTGATGATCTGCCATGATGCCTGTGAGGTGTTTGGTTGCCTGCGGGTGTGAGGCTGGGGTACTGTGCGAGTGATCAGCATGTAAGTCTAATACTAAATTTAAATCACCTCTCCATATAATAAAGGTGGATCCTATTGCCAGGTTGGGACCCCATAGCGTGTCGAAGTAGCTGATGTTGTCGATGTTGGGGGCGTAGCAACTCACCAGGGTTACTGTGTGTCCAGCCAGTCTGCCCCACATCAAGCAGAATCTGCCCTGTGTGTCCTGTAGTGCTCCCAGCATGCAAAATCTCACGCTAGCCTTAATGAGAATGGCTGTGCCTCTGGCATATGCCGAATAAGAAGAGAAGCAGCTGTGAGCCACCCATTTCCCTCCAAAGGTGGGTGTTGCCTTAGGGTCCAGATGCGTCTCCTGCAACATGGCCACTGGTACTTGGTGTCTGTCTAAATATCCCAAGATCACCTGTGCTTGTGGGAGTCTATGAGTACCCACACATTCCATGTTAGAAAAGGAAGGGGTAGCTGGGGGTCTGACCTGCTCTTGGCACTTCCCCACTTGTCATGTCCTCTCTAGAACTGGATGAGTCTGTGTGATCTGTCATGGTAATTTTGTTTGGATCGCTCCCTGTGTGTTCGTAGTCGTATGTGTTCAGTATTGGTCTGTGCCGCGCTGCCGTGTGTAACAAACATAAGCCCAACCCACTCCCCACCCACACCCAAGGCCCAAACCCATAGGTGAAGAGTGTCCCACCAACCATCCTGCTATATGTCCATCCTTTTATGTTGTTCCGAGATGAATGCTGGCACCTCCAATTCGATATGCTCATTCACAACCATGAGATAATAAGCAAGAGGTGTGCCTCATAGCAAACTAGGAGTGATAATAACAAGGGGCCCGATTCACAAAAGTAATCTGAGACAACATCCTAACTTTACGACTTTCGGTATTCACAAAAGGCATTTAGTAGTAGTAAAGTTAGGAATACTAACTTTACTACTACTGAATACCTTTTGTGAATACCGAGAGTCGTAAAGCTAGAATTTCTCTCAGTTTAGTAGTAGTAAAGTTGTGAATCCTAACTTTGCTACTACTAAATGCCTTTTTTGAATACCGAAAGACGCAAAGTTAGGATTTTGTCTCAGTTTAGAAGTAGTAAAGTTAGAAATCCTAACTTTACTACTAAATGTCTTTTGTGAATACCAAAAGTCATAAAGTTAGGCTTTGTCTCAGATTACTTTTGTGAATTGGGCCCAATATTCTCAAACATAAATCCATTAATAAAATAACTTCAACAAAATACATCATTCGGGGAATTCCTGCTGGGGGAATGCAATAGAGAGACCGTAAGCGCACCTCGAAGGAGCAAGGGTGCCTGGGAAGACATTTTTACTTGGCAAAGGTATTAGTCCTGTCAATACCTCACCTGCAGGTTCCAGCAGGGTTGTTGCTCGGCCATTTCCATCCTGGCCCACGCATATTGTCCGACTGATTAGCCATGAGATAGAGAATGCATATTCTTACTAGTGTTGTCGGTTACCAATACACTACAAAAACCTGGCCTTAGACATCTTCAGGAGCAGGTGACAACCGTAGGGAGCCAGGATCATCATCACGGTTCATGGACGACCGTTTCTCAATGGTTTTTAGAAAGTCCTGAGCCTGTTGCGGGTTGTTAAAAATGTGTGTCTTTCAATGGTAGGGGATTCGCAGTCCTGCGGGGGAGCATCGCATATTGTATGTTTGTTTGGCGGAGCTTCTGCTTGATCGGTAGAACCTTCCTGCGTGCTTCCTGCACCACCATGGCGAAATTCGGGTAGATCTAAAGTTTGTTCCCTTTGTAAATCAGTTCTTGCTTTCCCCTTGCCAGCCTCGGGACTGTGTCACGGTCTTTGTAGTTGAGTAGTCGCACCAGTATGGGGCGGAGAGGCGCACCCAGTGGTGATCTGGCTGCGAGTGAACGATGGGCCCTTTCAACCACAATAACCTTGGAAAGCGCCTATGAACCGAAGAGGCCAAGCAGTAGTCATTTAACATAGTCCTCCAGGCGACCAGTTGTCCACTGCTTTCAGAAGAGGAGTCCTCAAGGGTGGATATGCGCTGCTCTGCTTTGGTAATATGACCATCGTATTTTTCCAATCGTTGTGTCATGCACATATTCATGGGGTCCATTTTGGACTCGATGGAGTTGCAGCTTTGGTGCATTGTGAGGAGAAGTTCTTTTATATCTGTATCTTGTGGGGTATTTGATGCTGTGTTTTCCTCTTCAAGGCATGTGTCCGTGTCTTCGGCCATATAAGTATTATTTTTCCGAGTTGTGATTTGGAGTTTGGCCTGTTTGCCATGCGTGTTGCCCTTGATTCGCCCCTCTGTGCGTGATCAGGTCAGAGATGGCAAGTCTCTCTGGAAGACTGGGATATAATGGTAATTTCCGCTTGGTCTTCAGGGTTTTCAAGTCTTCCCAGATCAATAGGCACTAATAAGTGGGCTCACGTGATTGTGAAAGCAGGTCGAAGTCCTTCTTCAGCCTGGTTCCCCTCCCAGCTCCTCATTGCTTGTGTCTCTGAAGGGGGCCGGCAGCCGTGAAGCAACAGTGCACCCTGCTCAGAAAGCCACAAGCAGTGTTCTCCTCTGCCAGCCCCTCTGGTCCTCCCGAGGCAGCAGCACCTCTATTTGGGTCCTGGTGAGGTTGTTCCGCGCCCCAGGCCTCCTAGCTTCTTTTACCACCTTGCAGTGTTGCACAGGCTGCCCGGGTCTCGCAGCGCCCATCTCGTGGCGTGTCCCAACAGGGTTTTGTTCTTTGCCTTTTCAGCCCCCAGGATACCGTGGAAGCGGGGATATGGCCGTCGGCCACCCACGCAGTCTTGCGTCCCACACCAGACCGGCCAGACACCTCAGCCGTAGTCCGCGATCTTTCGGGGGAGACAGTATAGGCACAGCCCAATCTTGTCACAGCGCCGGTGCAGGGCTACCTCCCACGGTCACAGTCTTGGTCGGCAGTCTCCAGCTCAGCACCCAGTTGTCTCTCCGCCATTCAGCACCGTGGTGGGCTGGTACTGGCCTCCGGCAGCGGCGGCAGTAGGGATCTTCCCGCAGCAATGTTAGGCGGAAGAGCCAGGCGATGCAAGCCCAGCTAGCTCATTCCTCCTGCCGCCATCTTGAGCAGTCAGAGTCCGCAAATCAAGGACGTGCTGCGTTGGGTTGCTTAAATGGTGGTTATTGAGTCCGCATTTGTCCCACCGGCTCTGCAGTAGGTCACGTAGGAAATCTCGTGCTTATGGGCAGTTTTCGCCACTTTAATAAGGAGGATTTTGGTGGATTATGTTCCCGGGCTAATAGAGCCTCACAGGTGTGCAGCCATCTTGTTCACCGGCTCTCTTGCGCCCCAGATTTAGGTACTTTAAAAGTCTTTTCACAAACACTTTGTAGAAGGTGTTCAAAGCTTTAACATGTTCCACAGCTTTGGCACTCCGATGGATTGAACTTGAGTCATAGGAAAATACCCATCACAGGTAAACTTTTATCCGAGCTAGTTTGTCCTTGCCTAACTCCCAAGTGTAGATGTCCGATTTCCTTTTGCATAAAATACCACAACCTTACATTTTTGCACGTTGATCTTTAAATGATTGAGTATTGCAAAATGATGAAGTGCTTGTAGATTGTGTGGAAGGCCAATGGGAATTATCTGAAACAAAGTTAAGTCATTAACATATGGAAGAGTATAAAAATAGTAGGATACTTATCGTGAGGATAGTTATTTAGGAAGATACATTTTTTAGGAAGGTCAAGCAAGTACACTGAGATCAACAATGGAGCCAGCATGCAGCCTGTTTTTTAGGCCATTCTCAGCTTTAATATAAACACAGAGCCTCTTGTCACCACCTATTAAAAGCTACCACCAAGTAAAAGAATAAAGGTCAATTATCGGTTTCAGGAGGGTTTTACATCATTCAGTTTTTCCCATAGAGGTGCTCTAATGACCTTTTCAAAGCTGTAAAGAAGTCCACTTTTCCCTATACTTTACCATGAGAAATCTCTGCACAGACTGCAGGGTCTTTGTATGGTAAAGCATAAGGAAAAGTAAGAACGTTTATTCAACTTGGAAAAAGTATGTTAAAATATTTTTTTAATGTTAAATATTAGTAGAAATAAATGTTATATATTTATTTCAATTGTAGAACTAAAGACTTTAAAATTTAATTTTTTTAAATATATTAACTTACAATAAAAGTATTTGTCTCTAGCCAAATAAATAAATAAACTCCTACCTAAAGTTAAAAAATATATATTTTACTATGCAATAAATAATGCCTTTATATTTAATAATATTTATTGTTACATTAATTTATAAATCAAAAATGTATTTAAATATATCATAATTATATTAATATATGCCATTGTTATATATGTCTTAACATTAAGTTATATTTATTTGAATCTTTAATTATTTAAATACATTTAATTTAATTCAACTATTTTTCCTATTGGTTTTACTTTAAACTCCTTTGATTTCTATGGAAGGGTTTTGCAGTACTAGTGGTTGGCATGTGTGGAGCTGGACTTACTTCAGCTCTGAGCTGGGGTGATGTTTTGCCATTTTGGGCTACGTTTATACTTATATTAACTTTAGAAGTGCGCTTTATGAATAGAAATGGGCTGGTTCTTTTGTGGGTCGGTAAACAGCCCTCCCCCTAACAGCTCCCAGACCCTTCCATAACCTCTCCTTATGCCTCCCTATTCCCATCCTTTTTAGTAGGATGTATTTCCCGTTTTCCAGCCACTCCTCTCTGTGCCACTCACATTAGTGAATAAAATGTATACTTACATGTGTGGAATCTCCCCACTCAAGCAGAAATGCTGCAAAGAAAAAGATAGGAGAGGTAGAGGTGTAAACTCCACACATATTTTTGTAAATAGTATTTTGTAGTACTACGAACTGTACTGCAAATGCAGTTTGTGATTAAGCCCTAGAATGTCTAACTTCATGAAGAACCATGCAGGAGGGAAAATATGGAGGAAGTAAAAAAAGAGCATTTTCAAGTCATAAGAAAGCTTTGCTTCACTTTACAGGAAACACTACTGAATGAATTACATTAAGCTTGGTATGAAACTAGAACCTTACTCAGAGGAGTGTCTTTGGTTTGATGTGAATATGTTCACTAGCTTTCCAGAAAATAGTGTTAGAAAAAATGTGTTGGGTAGGCTTCAAAGGGGTGAATGACAAAGCTATCTTGAACATTACTCTATGTCTAGTTCAGACCCGGCCTCAAGGACTGTTTGTGGGCCAAAATGCAAAAAATAAGGAATCCTCATTAGACTAGGAAGCTTTCCTGTGGTCAACCATTTTGAATTTGAGCCTGTTGATTTAAAGGATATGATTGCCTGACCACAACTGAAGTCTACGATGCACAGTTCCTGCATTCTATAAAAACCCAGCCAAAAGGCCATATTATGGGGCTGGGAGAGCATGACTCCTTAACTCTAGGAAGAAGACAAGTTGTCCCCGAGCACATACAAGCAACTTCTTATATTGTCTCAACAGAAAAGATATCCACAGTCAAATTAATGTTCTTTCAGAGTCCATTGAATCAATTCCTTTTATTTTATTTTATTTTCTCTTCATACATCAGAATATTCTTCATCAAAATATCAGTCTTCAAAATTCATCAAATTCATATAGAATGTAGCCAATACATCAAAAAACCAATGCCAACACGTATTTCGTCATGGGGTACAGTCACCCAAATGACTTCTTCAGGGCTACAACAAAATAAGGAAAATACATAATATGTACAATACTCTTTCAATTCTGAACCAAACCATCACCAGTGGTTATACACTCCACCTAAGAACCAGTTTTTAAAATACAAAAAGACATAAGAGATATACAGAGCGGAGAAAGTCACATAAGGACTACTTGTATAGTTTGCACTGAAAAAGCAGAGCACAAGATCAAGTTTATTTAATAAGTCCATTACCAAATAAAGAAAAAGAGGAAAAGGATACAAAGAATAGAACAGGCCACAGATTAAGTAAAACTGTAGTGTGATAAGTCACCCAAATAAAAAATGACAACCTTATTACCCAAAATATTAGTAATAGTCAAAAGAAAAGGGTGTAAGAGCATATATTAGGGTGATACCAAGACATATTTAAAAGACAAAGTGTCAAACCTCAAAAACATGTCCAATGAAAAAGGACAAACTCTACTAAAGGTGTAATCTAGCTAGAATCAAGCAATTTACTCACCATAAGAGTAATTTGTTTCAAAATCATGCGAGCCAATTCCAGAAGTCAGTAGTTTCTCAGATAATAATTTAGAACTGAATCAAAAACAAAAATGCAATTAGAACCCATATTCTATCGAATTGTGCAAAATTCAGCTACTTAAGCTAAACCACTAACTATTCATACGTAAGTCAATAGTACCCATCATTACCACGTAGTCCAAACACTTTAAACTAAACGAAAAATTAATTTATAAAAACCATCCCTATTAGATAAGTTGGGAGAGTTACCTCTATTCATTTTCTTATCTCAGAGTTCTTCTTGTAGAGTAATATTTTAGTTATTTCTGCAATAAAAAATGTGAACCAATATATATTTTTCAAGATTCACTATAGCATGTTTAAAGTTAAAAATAATACATTGCAACAGCTATAAATACTAAGGGTTAATAAACCATTAAATCTAAGAAAAAGTTTTCGAGAATTTAACTAATATTATAATTTTATTTCAGACCCGATTGTCACACAATAAAGAGGTGTTTATAAAATTAGCCAAACTCATTATATCTATATGTCATCATCTAAAACGACAAAAGCATAGGTCAATCTGATAAAATAAGATTCCCGCTAAAACGACAATGAAATATGGATGACCCACATACCAATGTCGATAGATTCTAGAGCCCAATCTAAGCGTTATACTTGGTACATTACGCATTATTTGATCAGTAGACATACGAACCAAGAAGAACCAGACCGGTAATCTATATAAAAAGCAATGGGGCAAAGTTCCATCATTACGCATTCAATCCGACTTCCCCAAACCGAGAGTCCCCAACAGTACACATATCACACAACAACCCATTAGGAACACCCATAAACTTACCAGGGAGAGTACTCCCTACACCGTCAGGTGGGTTCCGTTTTCATCATCAACCGAGTCGCCATTACACGGCGTTTAAATACCCGATCGTGCCACAGTTTCCAATCTGATCACGAAATAGACATAGGACATCAACAGAGTTACTCATCTTATGACCGGCCGCCATTTTTGAATGGTAAACTAAAACTCTTTCTAGGAATCGCGCTATATAAAATCCGAATTGCAAAGAAAATTTGATAATTCCAACACTCGTTTAGTCACAGAGTTAACTCTAACTCAACCATAAAAGAGAAACCAAAGACATATAACTAGTTCAGAACATAACTCGAAAAATTATAATTATAGGTCCTCATCCGAGCCCGTCCAGATTAATAAGCAATCGTCAATGTAACGACCATAATACAGGATATATTTCTGCCACTTAGCCCCCGATGGGCCCCAGATATGCCCCGCCTCAAACCATCCCATAATTTGCTCATATGTATCACTTCATATTCTGATGCTTACTCTCTTCTCCTGTATGCACACTCTCCCTTACCTGCTTTCTTTTCCTTTTTTGGTTTCTAATTTCTTATGATCTGCTCATGATTAATTGGACCTCTTTTCGACTATATATTGGGCATTTCATGTAACTCTTGGACATTAAATGATGGGATGTGCTCTGGATCCATATTTACGGCCCGCGTTTTGGTGTACTAGCTGGGTGTATGATAGTGGTCTGTCCTTTATTTTTAGTATGGGATTTGACAACTATAATTTTTCGAGTATGTGCTCGGGGACAACTTGTCTTCTTCCATTGAATTCTCTGGTTTACAGAGAGATCTTTTTTGGGGACGCAGGTGACCGCTTTCCCCTGTTCCCTTGAGCCATTTCACTTGGAGAACACTGAATCAGTTGTTGTTGCGCAAAAGTTACCCAGCCACTATTTGCTTTGCTCCTTAACTCTAGGCCTACATTAAAAAAAAAAAATGATTGTCTCCTTGGGATTGTGGACCATGGTCTCAACGTTCTGATACTCAAATGGGCAACAGACTTTAAAGCTGACTAATTCAGCTCTAAATTCACAAACTCTGAGTGGAGCATTCCATCTGCAGAAGTTGAAGATACTGGGTTTCCTCCTGTTGTTCTCAAATTCTGAGCTAAGCATCTGGGCTGAAATGTCAGGGCTCAATATTGTGTCCCCTCTGAGAGCTTGCAAGCTAAGAGTTGCGTTTGAGGACTTGAGCAACAGCGGCCTGCATGGCTCATGGGTGGTGGGGCGCGAGGGGTGCACGGGAAGGTTTGCATGGGGGGGTCATGCCGGGGTCAGCCATATTAAAAAATAAATAAATAAATAAATAAACTTACCATTTTGCTGGATCCCTTGTCTCTGCTTCTGCTCTTCTCCGTCTCAGACGGAAGCACATCCAGGCCCCATTGACCTATCACAACGCACACATTTTTAAATTTATTTTATAAGTGCAGGTGTTGGTGCAAGGAACTACTACCTACTCTTAACAAATTAAACTTTTTTTTTCATTTTAAATGCATCCTGGCTACATAGTTACAAGTGGTCCATCTCCCCCCAATTGATTTTTTGATTCAAGCTTGGAAGCTGAATGGACTCTGACGTCTCTCTCCCTCCCCCTATTTTGATGAAATACCATTCTAAGTGGCCAGAGGTAAAGTTTGTAGTGAACGACACCACCCAAGTTATTATTACCTTCTTCAAAGAGATTTTTGCGCATGAGGGTTTCCCCGAGGTTTTTGTAAAGGACAACGGGGTACAACTCATGTCACAGGAGACGGAGGGTTTCCTCCGTATGTGTGTTATCAAGCATGTGAACACATC
The DNA here is from genome assembly GCF_964261635.1 of Lissotriton helveticus. NCBI lineage: Eukaryota > Metazoa > Chordata > Amphibia > Caudata > Salamandridae > Lissotriton > Lissotriton helveticus. Next base: position 1,538,428,087 of record NC_136067.1, read on the forward strand.
TCTTTATGAACCAAGGGAGAATGGGCAAGTGAAGTGATTCAACCAGGTTCTTAGGGATGACATTAAGTCAGCCTGTAAGTCCATTGAGCCCTGGAGAGATGTGGTAAGAAAGAAGTTATGGATGTACTGCATCACTCCCCACTCTGTTACTGAGGTGAGCCCCTTTCGGCTTTTGAAGGACAGGGAACCTATTTCATATATCTGCCCCTGGTGGATCAAGAAAGTTAACAAGGCTGTTGTCAGCGTTGATTTTGATCTTGACGCTAGAAGTGTGGAAGTTAAGCCGGACAAGATGAATGCGTTGTTTGACTCTAATATGAATGTAAGAGTCCCTTACTTTGCTGTAGGAGAGTGGGTTAGGATTAAAAACCTGGTTTCTTAGAGAAATGGGTTTCCAAGTTCGGTCATCCCATCAAAGTTGTTAAAGTTTGCAAGAACAGTGTTGTTACTCAGGATGGTAAAGTATGGAATGTAAGGAGAGTTGCTAAATGCAAGTCTCATGGACTTAGAACGGACAGTGAGGAAGCTTTACAGTTGCATGACTGCCCTAATTCCAATTGTAGCTCTCCTCGTCCTGCCCAACGTGTAGCATCCAGAGTCAAGAGGAAAAATGACCCAGATTTTCCACTGTGAGATATTTGTCTTGATTCCTTGTTCTTTGCATGGCTTTTTCTGGTGCACTTCTTCCTTTTTCGTTGTCAGGGGTGAGATGTGTTACATCTCCCTCATCCCCTCTCCTCTCCTCTTCCTCTCCCTTCCCCTTGTGCACTGTCCTATGCTTGGAACATGGAACCATGTACCTGCGTTGTACAATTAGGTTCCATGTTCCAGAGCCTTTGTACAGCACTAACCACCATTGCTTTGTACAGATGTACTGTGAGGGAATTCTAATAAACATGATTTTTACTCCCCGCACCGGAGCCTCTTGTTTTTACAGCCTGACCTTCCAGTTCGGGCTGGATTGTTACCATGCGGAACAGGGTCAAGACTGATTTGCCTATGGCTAGGTTTAAACTGGAATGACAAGGGGAGCAAATAAACAATGGATTTACGCTCAGATATCTGTACTGGGGGGAATGTCCTACATTGCTCAATATTCTGTCCATCAATTGTTCATTTTGCATTTGTCACCCCGAGTGGGACAGGTATGCCCAGAGTCTGGTCCCGTGCTCTCCATGCCACTGGAGTCGAGCTAGCCTAGCTGATGAAGGGTGAAATCCCAAAACCGGTCCCATGATGCTTGTTTCCGGTCCAAGGAGGACTTGGCCTGGTAGTTGGGCTGGACTGTTCCAATTGGAAACTGAGTCAAGACTGATTTGCATATGGCTGGGTTTACACTGGAATGGCACGGGGAGCATCCATTAATGGATATAGGCCCGGATCTCTGAACTGGGGTGAATGTTAGACATTGTTCAACATTCTGTCCGTCAATTGTTAATTTTGTCACCCCTGGTACCTATGGTGAGGGCACTGAAGAGGTTTCGGAAGGACTGTAGCATGTATTATGCCACCCAAAGGGACCCACACCCAAACAGCATGCGGACTGCCGTTGCTGGCTGCTTGAAATGGTTCAAACTATTCCAAAAACACAACATGGCACACTCACTCTGTGCCATGCCAAGGTGCACTGCATATATTATATGTAAGTCACCCCTACAGCAGGCCTGAGAGCCCTAAGGCAGGGTGCACTACATTATATGTGAGGGCACATTTGCCTGAGCAGATAAGCCCCTGTGATGTCTAGTTCTATTGCAAGATATTTCTAATGATCAGGCAGCCATCATGACATGTACTGTGCACTGGTCATTAATATTATGAGTTACCCAGCTACACAGCTACATGATGTCTTCACTGAAACTAATGGAGCTTGGTATCAAAAATCTTGTTGTAAAAAATCTGTACTGATGCCAGTACAAGATTTATTATGACATGGTGTAGTGTAGTTCCTATTTTCCCAATAGGCTCTGCGCATTGGAATAATATCTTCAATAGTATAGACGTAGGACTGTGGTTAACTAGGTCTTCTACTGACGATATTAGACTTAAAGTTATGTGTGTGCCAGCTAGCTCAGAGTTCACTAGAAACTTTCTCGAATAGGCAAGGAGGAGTTTAACCTCCCTGGATAGACAAGAAGGGATTTAGTTTCTGACAACCATAGAACATGACAACTTTGCTCTCCCCTAATCAAGAGTATATCTCTAGAGTCGTGTGAAAACAAAAGACAACTTATTTTACTCAGTCAGTACGTGCATTCTTAGTTTCACCAGTTTGTAGAGAAATAAGAGATGGGCGTGGTTCAATAAAAAGATGTTATTTATTGATCAGTCTCTTTTCTCATACAAGAGAAATGAATCGCTATTATTGCAATACTTATAGTTAAGTAAAGTGCATACAGTAAAAACAGAATTATAAAATAATACTGTAAAAGCATTTATATGGTTTCTTAGCCATATGATACTAAAATGGATAAAAGATATACATACATATATACATTGAATAATCGTACTCAACTGGTGCTTCTAACTACGCCTACCCCGGTGTACCTGACCTAAGCCTAATACTTGGGAGGGAGTAAGTAAGTAGCAGTTTAAGTTAAGTTTGCTTTCCCAAGAATCTGATTCAAGAATTCTCTGTGAGGGGTTATTCAGTTCAGTACCTGGGATTTAGAAGGCTGGAGGGCTGGTATCTCTATCTCAGGACTCGATATCCCAGTTGCCCGCAAGGGCGGCTAGGAACGCCGGAGCTGGATTTCTCGGCAAGAGAAAAGGCAGCGTCTCTCTCTCAGCGCGTCAAAAGGGAGGGGCAGCATCCGTGGGCTTCCTGCAGTATCGCTGCTCCAATATCGTCACCACCACCGTGTGTTTGCTTAGGGCAATGTCGGTAATATTTATACCTGAAAGGTGCCGAGATTGACGTAAGGATGGACATCAATACGTCAATAAGGATGTCATAAGAACTGGTCGTTCGTACATTCTTTACTGGAGTTCTTGGTTAAATCAAAACAATAGCTGCGGGGGATTTCCCAGATTGCTGGAGGTTTGATTTGTTTTGAGAACTCGGTATGCTTTCTATGGGGGCTGGAGGAATAGTGCTTGCCTAACATGGTAGCATGCACTATGACCTAATCAGAAAACGGGTTTCTGTGCCGTTGTATGGCCATTAGTGAATTATTAACCGGACAAGGGTCAGAAATAGGAATAGCGATACAGTTCCCATAGGAAACATATCACACCCACTCCACGGAATCTATGGCCATATTTACTAACCTAAGCATAGTAAACATAACTAACATTTGTATGTGTCTTTAAACCGCCCCACAATACATTAATTTGCATATTAGCGTAATACATGTAAAATGAATATAGTTACTGTATGCATGTAAGCAGTGTAATTATTCAAAGAAGGGGATGCATATTTCTTATAACAGCATGAATGATTTGCGAAAATAACACATGAAATGGCTCTTAATACAGAAGAAAAAGTGCGAGACCATTTCATCACATAGAAATGCATTCGTATGTATAAATAACCTAGAGGTCGAGGTAATGTTTCCTAGAGTTATCTAAAATAGAAGTTTCTGTTCTCTAAGAATAGTTCACTTTAAGCAGAAGATAAGTGCCTGAAAGGTAAATATTTTGGATGTTGGAAAAAAGTTCCTGTTTGCAGGAGCAGACTCGAAAAAAATTCTTAGTTGCTTTGTTATCAAAATTGAAGGCCAAATTCAGAGTTCAGGGAACGCTGTGTGCAATTTTTGCTCAAAGTCATTCTCTCTGTTCCGGTGAAAACATCATATCATTGAGATGTTCGAAAAAACAGTCAACTGCTTCTGGTGAGAGTTCGACAAGGTTGAAAAATGACGCTACCATGCATTCATGAGCATGATTGCTTTCATTGATGGTTTGATCAGCATAGCTGACAGATGGTCGTACCTGATCGACGCTGCTTTCATCTTGTACTTCACTACCCTTCAATCGCAGTGGTGAAGTCTCCACGAATGCCGTCATCAGGATTGGTAGCCGCTGGGGACAGCACAATGCATGAGCCTTTACTGGACTCAACAAAGTCTCTGCATCCAATGGTACTTCTGATTGTAGTGTGAGACAGGTGTCCAACACGCATTCTTCGCCGCATAGCAAGCACCTTAATACAGGCATAACACAAGTCTGCCACAAAGGTCTGAGTGAAAGAAACCAGGTCATATTTAAATCTCGTAGCCGTGCTAGTCCAAGGACTTTAGTTATGCGGTCCCGGTAGCGTATAGCTAGGATCGTTTCTTCCATTGTTGATGGAGTCATGTCAGTGACACGGTTTGCCATATCGAAGCAAAAGTAGCAAAAATAGGACGCCTGCTACTAGTCCCAACAGGAGAGGTAGTCCGCCAAAGAGGGAATGGACGAAGTTTGGAAAAATACCAAGGATGGCTTTGAATGGGGTCAAAGCTCCTGAAAAAACTGTTTTAAATACACTTGTGATACCACTTGTATCAGAAATATTTAAGATTTTGTTTAGTATTTCTGCGAAGTGTAGGGGGCTATTCGTTGATAGCAGTGAATGAATCTCTGCCATTGTCCTTGCAACTTGGAGATCATACGTTTCTTTTGATGACGTCAACCTGGTTGGCGTCTGTAGGAGCACAGTCTTCATTCTGCTTAAAGTATCAATTCGAATAGAAGAGAAATTAAAACTGGGCCATAACCTTGCCTCCCTGTCTGGAGTATCGTTCGGGAACAATACTCTTTCACAGCACATGACCCTGGTAGTCACGCTTACGAGATAAGGTTTTCCGGGCATTAGGCTGCAACATCTGCGATCTACAATTAGAATGTAACTCCCGTTCAAGAGTCTCCTAAAGAATGGTTCTATTCGTGTTGCAGGTGTGCCTAGCTGGTGACATGAAAGGTTATTTGAAGTCCCTTCACAGGCCCCATGCAAACTTAAACCCTGACACAGAAGTATACCTCTTAGTGACTTTGCACAATTATTGCCACTAAGAAATACACTCTGTCCTTTATTACTAACACATGTGTGTGTATAGGGCAAGTCCCATGTCGACTTAATGTATCCTTTACCCAACCTTTCATACTGGCCTGCCTGTATATATTTTTGGCAGTATTGAAACTGGAAAGTTGTTATCGGAATATTTATCATCCCATGTATTATCCATTCAATGACAGGTCGTTCTGACATTGTCAATGGTAATCTCTCAAGTTTTTCAATGCTCAGAATTGTATAGTCAGCACCCTTCTGTGCCAAACTGATTTGTTTATCAGTAAGATTAAAGATATTAAACAGTGACGTTGTGTTGATTAAACGCCAAGGCACATAGCCTGAACGCAGATTTTGTAACGTCCAGCCAAGCTGTACAATAGAACGTAATTGAGACTGACCGTGTTGTAACATCAGTAAGTCTTGCTCTATTATATCGATTGCTGAAGACACAATACTGTCCAGTGAATATATTCTGGAAGACAGAGTCATTAACCCATTGTCCACAACAGAAAGTGATTTTTCCAAATTAACACGGTCAATTTCCCGTATTTTTTCTGCTGTCTCAATTTGAGTTTCTTTCCAAGCTTCGTTATAAGCTGCATATATAGAGGCCGCTATGAAACGTTTTTGATGCTGTTTGCGTGGTCCCATAATGAAATCGCGCAAGTCAGCACCTTCTTTAAGTAAAGTTAGGTGTTGCTTAATTTCTGCCAGTGTGGATGTATGTAGCCACTGAAGGCAGAGCTTTCCCACACTGTAAGTAGTTACTATCCCTGGATGTTGTCTCTGGGAGTATCTTGGGTCTGGCCTGGTCAATGTGAACCCCTGTATTTTGTTCAGGAATCTGTCTTGACAGTTATTTGTGTCTGTGGGCCAGATCAACCATTGTTTCCATTCAGGATGTGTTCTGTTTTGGTTTAAAATACTGGTTATGTCTATCTCAACATCAGAGGTGCTATTACTATCCATTGTTGGCTTTGGAATAGACGGTTTGTTTAAGTCTTTGATTTTGGCTAGACCAAGACAGGTGGTCTGCTGAATTGTGTCATTCAAAAATATAATTTGTTCTGGGATCATGCAGGCTCTAAATAATGATTCTATACCTTGCACTTGCCAATCTTTTGTGCCCCAGATCGTTTTCGTTTCAATTTTATTGTTCCAGAAATCAAAACCAAATGTATTCATTTTTTCAAAAAATTAGTCTGAATATATCAATTTTGTGTTTGTAAGCATGGTTTTCACTCCTGTCTTATTTAACAATTTGAAATAGAATGTTTCTGCATTACTTGTGTTAAACCCTGAAAAGTATGAATATTTATCAAAAATTTTTTGGGAACTGCCTTTTGGTGGAGTTGCACAATGTTCCCACTGGTTAAAATTTAAAACATTTCTAGGCTGAGTAGATTCATGCAGATAATGGTTACCATAATGGTTATAGCAAAACATTTGATCGTAATTAGATGAACCTTGTAAATAATCATGTTCTGTAAATTTAGCTGACATCACTAGATCGGACATCATATTATTAATACTTTCAAAGTCCCAATCATCAGCAAATGTGCTTGGTTTTACAAAGTCACTCAATGAAATCTTAAATTGGTGTGCATACTTCAGGAGTTCAACCGGACCATATATTTCATATTCAGTTTTGTCCCATGCTACCCTGCCGGGTATAGGATTGGCTGTGAAGTTTACAGACGAAAGTTCTCTTTTCTCGACGTGTGAAGATGTGTGTGGTTTAAGGACCAAGTTGATATTCTGGCTTGCTGTGTCCATTTTAGCATATTTTCCCTCAATGAAATGTCCCAAGCATAGTACCATGATGAGCCAAAGTATGAGGATAAATGCACCAAATGCCACCCAAATTTCAATCCATGGAGAAATCAGATAGGTTTCTTTTAGTTGATGAAAAAGTTCCTTTGCTTTGTCTTTAAAAGTTCTTTTCGTTGGATGATCGTCAGGTTCATTCAGATCCTCAGAAAAATCATCGAAGTTGATGAAGTAGCCGGATGCTGTTCTGTCAATTGTTTCAATTGCTTCTGGATTACTTTTTGCTTTTAGAATTTGCTTTGTTTCATTAGCATAGTCTGTGGTTACATCACTGTAGAATGGAGTTTCTTGATGTAAAGCTTTGATTTGGGTTTCAAGAGGTTTAAGTTCCATTGCTTTGTTGCATAGTCCTTGTTGTTTCACTGTAGGTTTATCAAATGTGATTAGTCTTTCAGTTTGAACCTCTGTATTTGTAGCAAACTTTGGTGTTCTGCTACTTCTTGGGAGTCCACTTGGCCTACTACTTGTTATCGGCCACATGATTGTGGTTTAACCAGGTCGATGGATACAACTCGGTTCTCCTTTTTACCAGCAAGGGGCGGTAATACTACTGATCTCGTCCCGTTGACAGACAAGACAGGAACTGCTTTTCTGTAAGAAGGCCCAAATTCCTTCTTTACCGCGATCTTCTCTCTGACCAGATCCCCGATTTTTGGAATCCAGACAGGCCTTGCTGGGACAGGTGGTTTCTCTTCAGTGGTTGTTGGCTGTTGTTTCAACTTTATGTTGCTCAGGTCTCTTCTTGTTTCATTTAAGTCCTGTAAAATAGCCAAGCGATCTTTGATATCAAAGCATTTTTCTTTAACCACTGAAGTCTGACTATCTAAGTCCTGGACTAACATTCTAGTCCCAAACAATAGTTCGTACGGACTGAGACCTCTCAGAGAATTTCTTGGCAGATTGTTTAGACTACGTTGGACACTTATTAGATGTTTGACCCACCCAGCTCCCGAACCTAATACCTTTGCTGTTACCGATTGCTCTATGCCTTGGTTTTTTCTTTACACCATCCCGTTTCCCTCAGGAAGGAAGTGAGAAGAGTCCCGCAATGCAATGCTCATTCTGGCCAAGCACCCCCCCCCCCACAAGCTTTTTAGAGCTAAAGGAAAGATTTTGGTCAGGACGTAGCATGCTTCTAGCGTATATGCCATTATAGACTCGCAAATCTTTTATAACAGTTCAGACGTCAGCCGAAAGTTGGGGTCTACATTACAAGTGAAAATAGTCTCTACATGTTAATAAGACGCATTATTCATACTGGGTGAGTTTATGTTGTTAGCCTATTCCTTATTGAGCAAAAAGCTGTGGGAATACACCGTTTCGTTTACCACTGCGATCTCTGTTGCAGTTTGAACAGTTTCTCGCGAATAGGTGTTGGTCCAGACTCATTCCTGGCCACCAGTATGTTGATTGTAATTCTGCTAAAGAATCCTTAATTGTGCGATGTCTAAGACCCTCGCCAATATGTGCGTCTACTATTAACAAGACTCTCCTGTTCATGTTTGGAATCACTCTATCCCCCACTCCAGGGATTCGAGCGAAAGGAACGGAGTTTGCATCGATTATGTATGTATAATTGAGTGGATAGTTGATCGGTAACGCTGAGCAGTCGCCTTTTGATGACGTTTTCACCGCCAGCACTGTTTCACCGTCAATGTATTTTACTGAACGCTTTTTTGTAGCTACGGAAGCCGATTTAGTTGCTACCGCTGTGGCTGTCTCAGCCAATGAATTCCCTGCAACGTGAACGCCATCACGTTGATGACTCAGTGAATGTATCACGTGAGTTTTTGGTAGTTCTTTCTGTAAAAGAACTACTTGTTCCAAAAGCGATTTTTGCTTTATTGTTGCACCTGTGTCATCTTTGTAACCGTTTTGAATCCATTTCTGTAAATCGTTATTGTATGATTTGACGCAGTAATACGAGTCGCACACTATAAGTGTCGGGAATTCGCGATCGGCATTATCTAGCGCCATTTTTAACGCTATTATTTCAGTTTGTTGTCCTGAGTTATTTTCTACTGAGTGTGTTTTTGTAAATAGAGTTCTCAGTTTACCTCCGCGCCACACGTCTTTTATAATCTCGCATGTGGCGTTGTATGCTTGCTCTCCCCAAACTGAGGGTTGAGCATGTCAGTCTGTATAGATTACACAGGCGTACTGTCGTAAAGGCAGAATGTCGATTGGCAGAGGATATTCTCTTTCATATTCTAGATATTTTAATTCATTCAATTCCGGATCAAAATAGTATTTTATTTTGTCTGTAGCAATAGAATTTACCCATTGTACCCATTCTGGATTCAATGCTGTTGTCGGTAAATTACATGGGGTTGTTAATGCCTCAAAAGCTGATTCTGCTGTTCTGACTGTAATACGTCTACCGTCGGCTTGGTCTTTTTCTCTTGCTACAGCCGTTTGAACCGTATGAACAATTTTTTCTTTAATGCTGAACCTCTTTTCAGCTTCTGTGTACAAGTGTGATTTGTATGCTATTGGTACCTTTTCTCCCTCATTAGAGGTCAGGTATGTGAATCCGCATCTTCCTGGGATGACTCGAATCACAAGATTGCGTGTGTTGTCACGTGTTTGTAGTTTTGTTTTAACTAACATGTCAGTTTGTAAAGATCTCAAAATTTCTGTGTGTTTTTGAGTCCAGTTGATTCTTTTAAAATCTGGTTTTATTAAATCATAGAGGGGTTTAACCCTCTCTGCATAATTTATAATGTAAGTTCTTCCGAAATTTAGGAAACCTAGAATTGATTGTAAGTTTTTTAGTGTTCTTGGTGCTTGGATTACAGCACATTTCTCTAGGAAATTGTCAGCCAGGCTTTTGCCTTCACTTGATAATTCATATCCTAAAAATAGGACAGTTAGATGGGCAATTCTTGACTTTTTAAAGTTGAATTTGTAACCCTCTGCTGCGAACCCAAGTATTATGGTGTTCACTCTTTTCAAGTGAGTATCCAAGTCATCATCTGTTAGATAGATGTCATCGACATAAGATAATGCCACGTCATCATATATTTGTAGTAACTCTGTTACTCTCGCTGAGAATAATCCTGGGCTATTCTTGAACCCCTGTGGTAAACGACAGAAATTATTTTGCGAGCCATTTATTGAAAACGCGGTCCAATATCTGCTTGCTGGTGCTATATTTTGACAAAAGAATCCGTTAGATATGTCTAATGTTGTTTTGTATTTTTTGCGCACTATGTTATTCATTAGTGCTGCACTGTGTGAGTTTTGCACTGCAAAAGGTTTGCAACATGAGTTCAAGTGTCTGTAGTCCAAAACAAGACGATATGAATCATCTGGTTTGGAGACAGGAAACAAAGGATTGTTCATTTGTGAGGTGCAAGTTTCAATCACCCCCTGGTATTCAAGTTGATCTAGGATTTCTTTTACCTGTTTTTTAGCTTCTTGCTTAATTGGGTACTGCCTCTGTGCAGTAGGTTGTGATTTTAACTGGAATTTGTGAGGAGGAGAGTCCTCATGCCATCCCACATGATTTTTATATAATGCAGGAGCTTGGGCTACTGCCCACTTTCTTGCAAGTGTATACTTTTTATGTATTGGAATATGATTAGAGAAGGCAGGCATAATTATTTCTTCGCCATGAGGGCACTCCCTGACAAACTCTGGTGGCCAGTCTTTTTCAGCTAGAAGGATGTCATAGCCTTTAGAGAGATTATCCCAAAATAGACCCCTTATTTTCCTAGTCTTATCCCCGTCTATACGCAATGTTATTTCATATATTTTATGAGGTTTGCTAACTCTAGTATCTGCAGTTTCCACCTGAATGTATTCATTCGTGTCCACTGTCTCCAGATGATTCATCAGGATCTTGCGAGCTATGCTCACTTCTGCTGCGCTGTCTAGCATTGTCTGAGCCCATTCTTCGTTTTTCAGCTGTGTCCTCAGTATTCTCGGCATGGTTGATTACTTTAATACTGGCTACCTTCTTCTTTGGAAATTGTAATTTTTTATTTTGATGAGCAGGTTCCTTGTCTTTGGACTTGACGTGCTCTTCCCTGTGTTCTGATCGTCCTCTTTTTTCCGATTTCTGCGAGGAAGTCTGAAAAGATTGAGAGGGACGTGTATCAATATCTTGATATCTGTCAGGTTTCTTTATATTATCCCTATTTCTAAGGTTGTATTTTTTCACAGAGGGCTCCCTTTGGGGAGACTTGCGTCCTTGGTCCGGAGATCTTTCTCTCCGCCGAGGAGACCTTCCTCTGGTTTGGAATCTTTTTTCTTTAGGGGTGGATTGTTTATTTCCATCCCAGCTCTTTTTTTGAGTGTTTAGATTATTTTTAATAAATACCTTTTCAGGATTTTCAATTAGTTGGGGTTTCACAGGTATTCCACCCAAACTATCTCTTCCTAGTTCTTCATAGGATTTTTCTATGATTCTGGCAATTTCAAATGGTTGGTCTGCTATATCTGTCTCTTTCAACCTCTGGCGGATTGTCACATTTGCTGCTTCTCCCTTTATATTGGCTAGTAATATTGCAGAGACCTGCTTGAAGTCTTTTAGTAATTTCATACCAAGAGTTAAAGCAGGTTCTGGACCGTATTCATCTTGAATTTGTTTTAGCACATCTGGTATTACTGACATGGATGGAACACCATGTGTTTTTGTGTAAACGGAAGCAAAGACTGTACCCCAAGTGTCACAGTCCTCCATATGTGGTGCGATTCCCATTGGAAGACAGATAGTCAGAATCCTGTGTTTCTCAAGAGCGGTGGTATCCGGAAATACCGCCTCTATTTGAGTGATTTTTTGTGCTAACCAGAATGGAATTTGTTCCCGTTTTGCGGGTACTTTACCTAGACAGGGCTGTATGTTCTGTGGTGTAATTTTATTTGTGTTCCCCTGATGAGGGGTCAGCTGTGGAATTTTAATAGCTGGTTGGACTGTTGAAGTCCGCATTATATATTGGACTAATTGTCTGTGTATTTTAATTAGTTGTTTTACCTGTGCTAAAAGATCTGGTGCAGACATTTCTTCAATGTCTGGATGTGGTGTGTATCCGGCTAGGACCAGCCACGTTGCTCCTGGTCTACCTAGTGGACCGAGCCTGGTGATGTGATTATTATGTTTTAGGGCGCCATTAAACCAGAGCAGGTGCTCTTGGTATTTGAGTGGTATCTCCACTTCCTCGAAAGGAGTGTAGATATCCGGTGGTTCCTCTATTTTATAATAGTGGAACTCTTTTGTTACAGCGTTTGCTGCTGGAAAGTTTATCCATGAGTAGAATACCTCTGTCTGCCGATATTCGTGTGCCTCAATTACGAATATGACTGTACCACCTCTCGGTGTTAGTCCATTTTCTATAAGTTTTAAGGTTATAGTTTTTTTAATGTTGACCGGGATGAGTATTGCCTCCGGGTCTTGCTGTAGGAGACTTCTGTCATTCGCTAGGAGTTGAGCTGCTATTCTAGCTGTCTCCCTTTCTTCTTCAGTTTCTGACATTTTACTGTCAGGAAGGTTATTTTGTTTATTTGCAGATCAGGTTTCTATGGAAACAAAGATTAGATGCACAATATTTTGGAACAGTGTATCCTTCAACGCTGAATAAACCAAGAACCATACATAGGAGTCTCCTCCTACGAAATTTGGCGGATTTAACCTTTCACCCACTCCAGACGTCTTTGGAGTATTATGGGAAAAAGGGGTCTGTGTGAAAAAGCACGACTGAGTTACTCTAATGTCTTACGTTAGATTTATCGCCTATCCGAACCGTTGGGCGCCATGTAGTGTAGTTCCTATTTTCCCAATAGGCTCTGCGCATTGGAATAATATCTTCAATAGTATAGACGTAGGACTGTGGTTAACTAGGTCTTCTACTGACGATATTAGACTTAAAGTTATGTGTGTGCCAGCTAGCTCAGAGTTCACTAGAAACTTTCTCGAATAGGCAAGAAGGAGTTTAACCTCCCTGGATAGACAAGAAGGGATTTAGTTTCTGACAACAATAGAACATGACAACTTTGCTCTCCCCTAATCAAGAGTATATCTCTAGAGTCGTGTGAAAACAAAAGACAACTTATTTTACTCAGTCAGTACGTGCATTCTTAGTTTCACCAGTTTGTAGAGAAATAAGAGATGGGCGTGGTTCAATAAAAAGATGTTATTTATTGATCAGTCTCTTTTCTCATACAAGAGAAATGAATCGCTATTATTGCAATACTTATAGTTAAGTATACAGTAAAAACAGAATTATAAAATAATACTGTAAAAGCATTTATATGGTTTCTTAGCCATATGATACTAAAATGGATAAAAGATATACATACATATATACATTGACTAATCGTACTCAACTGGTGCTTCTAACTACGCCTACCCCGGTGTACCTGACCTAAGCCTAATACTTGGGAGGGAGTAAGTAAGTAGCAGTTTAAGTTAAGTTTGCTTTGCCAAGAATCTGATTCAAGAATTCTCTGTGAGGGGTTATTCAGTTCAGTACCTGGGATTTAGAAGGCTGGAGGGCTGGTATCTCTATCTCAGGACTCGATATCCCAGTTGCCCGCAAGGGCGGCTAGGAACGCCGGAGCTGGATTTCTCTGCAAGAGAAAAGGCAGCGTCTCTCTCTTAGCGCGTCAAAAGGGAGGGGCAGCGTCCGTGGGCTTCCTGCATCAGCTGGGCTCCTCGGCAAGTATCGCTGCTCCAATCTCGTCACCACCACCGTGTGTTTGCTTAGGGCAATGTCGGTAATATTTATACCTGAAAGGTGCCGAGATTGACGTAAGGATGGACATAAATACGTCAATAAGGATGTCATAAGAACTGGTCGTTCGTACATTCTTTACTGGAGTTCTTGGTTAAATCAAAACAATAGCTGCGGGGGATTTCCCAGGTTGCTGGAGGTTTGATTTGTTTTGAGAACTCGGTATGCTTTCTATGGGGGCTGGAGGAATAGTGCTTGCCTAACATGGTAGCATGCGCTATGACCTAATCAGAAAACGGGTTTCTGTGCCGTTGTATGGCCATTAGTGAATTATTAACCGGACAAGGGTCAGAAATAGGAATATCGATACAGTTCCCATAGGAAACATATCACAATGGACCCAGAGGGCGTCTTAGAGGTGCCCCATGATAACCTAATAGTCCTCCAGTGTACTGATTGGTATCTCCCATTCTGCGACCACAGATGAGTTTCTGACCCCCTTTATGTGAGAGCCCGCACTCTCAGACGTCAGAAACAATGCCTGCTCCAGTGGAAGGTGATCATACCTCCTCCTGCAGGATGGCTAGTGAATTAGCAGGTCAAGGCCAGAGGCTTCAAAGCCTCTGCCGCCTTTGATATGTGACAACTGACCTGGGGAATACCACCCCCTGCCTTAGGGCCCATTTCGCACAAGAGCAGGTGGAAATTAGATTTTCAGTAGGCGTGTTGCTCTTTCAGGCCAGGCACACCCCTAACGTGGCTACCTAAAATGAGCAGCCAATAAAGGGTTTCACCATTTTGAATTTGGTGAAACTAGGAACACTGGGTAAGAATTATGTCCACTCTCCACAGGAAGTGGTCATATAGGAGGTGTAGTCACCCCAGGGATAAGTAGTCCATTGGCTTCTACCCTGCACTCCCCTAAATACCTTTAAATTCAACATTTACGGGTGTCCTGACCCCAGGATTTCAGAGTTCTCTACCTGGGAACAGAAGAAGGACAAAGACGAGCCGAATACATGAGAACAGAGGTCCTGCACTGAAATTGGAAGCAAATCCTGTCTGGCTGCTTGCAGCACAACAATCACAGAGACCGACTCATCCAGAAGCTGAATACCCTCCCAAAACCTTTGGAGTGTCCAGTGTTTCATCAACCAAGCAGCATCTTCCTTAGGGTGGAAGAGTCACTCCCCTCCCGCTGCATGCACTGACTGCACTTGTCCAGTGTGCCGTTTTGCTGACTACCAGGTTCATCGAGGGAGCATCTCACCAGGATTAGGCCACTGAGGTTCTAGGGGTCAGCCCCATCTCTCCAGTGTGTTTCTGGGTGCTCGACCCTCCAAGAGCCTCACAGCACCAATACCCTGGATGCAGGAGCATTTGCCGCAACCAAGGCTTTTTGAGTGTCCAGCCCTGATACCACCAACACCAAAGCCTGCCTGGTGACAAAGGACTTCAGTATCAATGAGGTTCCTTGCCCCAGAGACCCTAAAGAACCTTTGGGTTCTGCCGGACTTGTCCCTAAGTCCCCACTTGCAGCTTTCCTTTTACAGGTACCCTGCCATTAGCTTTAACGTGTAGCACTCACGACTACCAGCGTGACCAACACTTCTGCAACCGTACTCACCAGGGCAGGTAAAACCAAACTGCTGGCTGTTTCTTAGACCTTGGCCCCTAAGAACCATGAGTCCCAAGAGCACCTCAAAGAAACGAACCCAAGTATATGTGTGCAGTGTATGTTTCTCCCATAGGATAACATTACCACGTTCGAGGCTCATGCCTCAAAAAACGTTATTTTAACATTTTACTGTTTTATTATAAAAATCCTAAATCGAAAGGTACTTACTTGATTCCGATGATCTTGGTTTCTAGAAATATATAAAAATGTGTGTTATTTTTCTAAATTGGTCTCGGATTGCTTTATGAGCTTGTGTCTCATTTATTGGCTATGTGTGTACAACAAATGCTCAGCACTCTCCCCTGTTAAGCGTAAGCTGCTCGAATACATGACCAGAAATAGAGCGCTTGGGGATTATTAAAGTAAGCCCCTGTAGACCAATAAGGGCCGTCAGGACTTTTTGCATGGTGGACTCCCTCATTGGTACATTACATAAAAAGCCAGCTTCCTACACTCTAGGATTCCACAGGACCCCACACTGACTCCCCTACCGTTTAGTGCATACTTGACTGTGCATTGAGGCTTGAAACACTCTTAAGAGTTTAAATGCTATCCGTACAACTCTGAAACAAATCATCTTCTAGTGCCAGGTACCCTTATGCTATGTCTCAATGCCTCGTGGCCAATATCATAAAAATAAATGTTTGCCTTTTGCTTTATTTCTTTTCTTTTGTGGTTTTATGCTTATTGGTAGCCTAAAACTTGTTTTATCAAGAAAACGGTAGGTATGCTGAAAGGGCAAGGGTGTGAGTTTTTAAAAATATGGATACTGCAAGGGAAGGGTGGTGGGATCTTAAAGATGAATGGCATGTAAGCAAACCATACCCCTTACATAGTTTGTGTATTTGCCCTATTGCTTTGCCTCTTGTGAAACCTGTTAAAGATTGTACGCATGATTCTCACAAATCGGAAGTCATATTCCAATATCGGAGCCTGTGCGGTCCATCCTGTTTACTGTAAGTGTAGAAGTGGAATCCACAATTATGTTCTGAGTCAATGAAGCGAAGAAAGAAAACGGAAAAGCCTGTTTAATGTCATCCGCAGAACACCAGAAGAGGACGTGCAGTGGCTTAAGAAGAACTTTAAACGAAGAAAATAAAGTTTTGTATTTTGAGACTTGTGGAATGTCAACAAAGGAAAGACAAGACAAGGTCAGAGCTATAAGTTACACATCATTGATTTTGAACGGGTTCATAGAGAAAATTGAAAATTACAGAGCTCAGGTACACTTCGCTCCTTGTAGATTGACCTCGGTCACAATCACATCAAAGAGCTCTTAGGGCACTAGCATTCTCTTTGAGTGCCTAGAAGCCATCTGTAAATGGATGAGGGTAACCTGACTGAATTGGAACAGCTAGCAGTTAGTCCCAGATATATTCCAGCTATAAATAATGTCTTCAGATTGAGTCTGTTCTGAAGAATGTTTTCCTTCATGGCTGCTGCTGTGTTCGGGACTTAAGTGAACTCTTACCTTAATTTTGTCTACTACATTTACCTGGTGATACCACTAGCGCCAATCCCTGAACTCCTGCTCGTTCAAAAAGTAGCTACCTACAATTTGCCTTCCCTTCCAGGCCCTTGTTGCCCTAAATGTGGGACTGCATGCATGTCTGCACGATAGTTGTGGCCCTCTATAAATCTTTCATGCCACTCTTGTTTAGGTGCCCCTATCTATGAGAGCCCCTATCATCTGCCACATTTTCAGTTCCTAGATAGTCATCCTCAATCCACTCAAGGTGCTATGCTTAGCAAAATCTGCCCGACCTGACGATGGCTTATTTTTAACAGTCTTGCACTTGTGAGGCCCTCTTTGTTGAATAAGATAAGGATAGCACATGAATAAAAAAAATGTATTCGTTCACAAAGTGGAGGAATTTTCTATTTCATTTTCATTCTTAAATCAGTTTGAAGCAATTAGAGCTACATATTGCTTCATACACTTATACAAAATAAATTAATATGTATATTGTAACTTCTCGACGACTCACATTATTAGCTCATTTTATTGCCATGTAAACCTGCGCAATTTGATTCAGTAATATACACAGTTCTAGAATTAGAAGTGAAACTGAGTCGGTTTGGAAAAAACGCAACATGGCATAAGTACAGAATAAAAAAATATGAGGAGCATCAGATGATATCTCTGATTCCCTTCAGTATAAACAAACAATTAAATGATGAGAAATATGGAGAAATGTTGAACAGAAACCAAGGCAATCAGAAAGAAGTACCACAACAGTCCGCTGTTCGGGGATTGATCTAATATACAATAGGAACAAACTTGAACATGTATAGATAAAAATGTGAAAACAATATTTACATTGGGAGGTAGCAGTGAAATCTGGATCTGCTTCAGATATGGTATGGCTAGAATAGTCAGTAACATTTTGGTCTTTTCTAAAAATGTCTAATGTGCATTCATATAAAAAAAATGGAAAACCATTATTGAGAAACCAAATTACAAAAAAACATTTATTGGAAAAATAACTTATTAGAAATACAATTTTTGTTGAATAAACCACTGTTACAAAAAATATAAATTTCCTAAAAAGTTTAAAAGGGCTCTAAATGGAATAACATGCATGAAACCATACTCGGAAAGGGGCAATTGGTGGGCACAACTCAATTTTTGCCGATAATACATTATGTCGTGCAGAAAAATTTGGACCGGAGGAACCACCTCACACTAGTGTCATTATTTCCCAGATGTAATATTACCTCAACAAAGAAACTAGTACTCAATCAATCGTTTAATAATATAAATAGAATAACGAAACAATTGAAAAGAGCATCACCAAGAATGTGGGCATGATTCGGAATTTCTCATTAGATTCCAGCCCCTGTGTAAACCCCTGTTTATGTATGAGTCGAAATTACGAGTTAAAAGGTATTTAACGATAATCATCAGATGCTTTGTAAGCCTCAAGCTGTGATAAATTTCTGCAGGTCAAATCTGCTGAAATTTAACATGGGAAATGTGTATGGTATTTGTTAGAAATGGGGTAGCATGGTGCAGAGCGGGCAGGCCAAACTCCGGAGGACATGTGTGAAGCATCCACGCAGTACACACAGACGACACCCATGGCACACCACAAAAAGAGACCACACCAGATTAGGTGAAAAAGAATAGCTTTTGTATTGGGTCAAATATGCAATAGTAAACACAGTAGTCACAATGCTGCGCCAACTGGCACCAGGGCAATATATACAAGGGGATTATTTACATGGCAGGGCCAATCGGGCCGCTCCTAGAACAATTGCAAAGGGATAAAGGATAAATGAAAAGGGTAAGTCCATCAATTTCAATGCTGCAATAAAGACTTAAGGTTAGGCGTGATAATGCAAACTGCATAAACATATCACCGTTGGTATAAAATGCACCCTTAGGCCTACCTTCATATTAGGCATACAAAAAAATAGGCAGCGTCATAAGTAGACATATAAGCATCAAGCCCTAGACATAAACGGGTGAGCATCAGCGGCATATCCTTAGGCCCACCACCCTCCTTATCGGCATAGGTGCATTAGGCCGAACTCATGCGGCGGGAACACAGTGTGCATAAAACTAGGCATAGAAAGCTCATTAACAGTGGGCATAACATCGGCAATCAGTATTAGGGAAGGCATTAGCATAACCATCGAGGCGCTCACATTATGCTCCCACATACGCACGTGGTATCAAAATAGGCAGGAGACATGTAATCATCAGGCATAAGCACATAAGCCAGTGGTGCATCTCTATCCTGCAGATAAACACCGTGAAACCACTAGGCAGGACACCACTAGCATAGGACCAGGAGGCCTAAGTACATTCTGCACAACCTTCGCCACCCTGCCATAAGGATAACAGCTTTATACCGTAACATGTGGGCATGGAGGCATTATCATGGTGGCATGACGGCATGAAATATTACCAGGTGTGCACAAACATTAGGCAGAGTCCGCCTGCATAACCACATCAGACCGGGGCATGACCCTCAACCATCAGGGGGATACCGGTGGCCAACATCCCTTTAGGTACCAGTAGGGGCATCAGGCACATTGTACTTGGCATAATGCTGGGCCTAAAACCTCCATTAGCATGAACCCCTTTAACATGGGGGCATACTGCGTCAGCCCAAATCACATTGGTAGGGCGGCATGAACCATTAGCATGAACATGACCTCAGTCAGCTTGCATCAACCCCTATAGTCCTGGCCCCGTATGCTGCAGATGAGGTTCTGGCGCACTGTGCAGTCTCAAAGGGGCCTCTAAACTCACGAAGGCCCAAACACGGTGCAGCTGCCACTCTCAGATGGGGCCAGCTGGGTACTCAGCACCGGGGGCGGGCACCGACAATGTGCCCCGACTCACCCCCAACCACCATGCCACTTCCAGGGGCTCCTCTCTTTACTCAAAAAGTGCTCCCACTACTAGTGCGGCCCGCCTTCCCCCCTGTGGGACCGCTCGGGCGAGTTTATCACCGGCTGGAGCTCCCCCCCTTCTTCCTCGGGGACTCAAGGGGGATATACTGGGCCCCTCGAGGACCTCTGACACTTATTAGTGCCCAACGGTGCAGCTGCCCACTGACAGATGAGCAACTGTGAAGTTACAAGGCGCAGGGGGAAGCACAGTTTTTGCAGCAGCAGTCTGTTACAAGTCCTGGGCAAAGTAGCACCTTAGGAGCACAGCTTAAGGAGCACAGCGCTTCAGGGATACAGCGCCAGCAGCACAGTCCTATCAGTAAGCGCCCAGGTGGTACAGCGCTGATTCACAGGGGCCAGTCTCTACCACAGGGTGCTTAGCAGGCAGCAATTCTTCCCAGTCCTGGGAAGGTAGCGCTTAGAGGATACCCAGCGCTTCAGTAGCTCAGCGCAGGGGGTGGCCCAGTTCTCTCAATATAGTGCTTTGGCAGAACAGCGCTGTAGGCCTCAGCTCCTCTTCCCCTGGCCCCTTGAATATAGCACTTGCGATGTGCTCAGTCCCCCCAGGGGCTTCAGGGACGACAGGTAGCGCTCCTCACCTCCTTCTGGGCACAGTCAAAGGTGCTCCTTGGCAGTCAGAGAAAGCGCTCTTCTTTTCCAGGCACTAGGTAGCAGGCAGGGCCCAGGTGTAGCGCTCACGAGGCGCTAGGGCAGGAGAGCAGGCAGGCAGTGCTAGGCCAGGTCAGCGGTCAGTGGGTACTCATCAGTACAGGACAGCAGCTCCTCGGAACCATCATCCCCTGTAACATGGCACTCCTCCTGGTACAGCAGCCTGAACTCCAGCAGCAGCAGCGGGGTCTCACTGTACCTGTGGACAGTGGAGGGGTACAGATGGGCACAGGGGCCAGCGCACAGGCCCATGTGGCGGCACCCCCTGGCAGCATGTCCCCTCACTCTCAAGTCCACGCTCTGACTGAGCACATGGCATCTCTACTGCTCTACAAATACCAGAAAGGCTGGAAGCTTCTAGAAGGTCCCTGGCAGTTCAAGCCTCAACTGTCACTGTGGGGAGTATAGAGCACCTTGTCACTTCACACACTAGCTCGCTAACCCACCACAGGCAGGCGGCACAAGCAGACAGAAATGGCGTCCATTTTAAAAGTGACATTTCTGCAATGCTAAAAGAACACTAGACCGCCAACCCACTGCACGTAGACGCCACAAAGCACACAGCCATGGCATCCATTTTAAATGCAGCATGCTACCAGGGTACATTTCTACTATGGGGGTTAATAAGTGCACACAACATTGCATTACATTACACTTGACATCTCACTCTACACATGGCCTACACATTTCTTCACCATTGGTGAGACATCCTAAAATAGGGGGGTGAAAATCGAAACATTTTGGGAAAATGGGCCAAGTCCAACAGTATTTAATTCAACGTGCAGATTTAGGTGTGTTAAACACCAAAATCCACATATTATCCCCCAATAACTTGTTGTTAGACATGTCAGCCTTATGGTGGACTTAGCCCAAATGTTTTGTCTTACTCTTCTTGTTCTGAATCAATTTTGTTGGCCTTAGGTCTCTGCACACTTTACTACTGCCTACCTGTTCTAAAGTGCTGGTGCTCTCTCCTTTAATCATGGTGAAGTTGACTGACACCTGAATGGCACAGGTAAATTACGTGTATGTCTCTAGTAAAGTGGCACCACATGTACCCATGGCCAGTAAATTAAATGCTACTATTTGGCCTGCAGCAGTCATTGTGCTATCCACTTAAGTAGCCCTTTTATCATATCTTAGACTTGTCATTGCAGCTTGTGTGTGCCGTTTTAAACTTTCATTTCGACTTGGACAAATGAACCTTTTGCCAGTCCTAAACCTTCCTTCTCAATACGGTGCGTTGTTTTAAAAAAGTTGGATGTGTATTTTAAATTTTTCATGTCCTGGTAGTGAAAAACTTTCAAAGTTGTTTTCATTACTGCAAGGCCTGCCTCTCCTATAGGATAAATTTGAGTTACTTTATTACATTTAATAAGTGATAGCTTGGGAGCTGGTAGGAATATTGTAATTTAAAACCCTATTTAATGGTAAATTTGGATTTTAAATCACAATTCTGAACATGCCACTTTTAAAAAGTTTTCATTTTATTGTCCTACCCATTAGGGGCTTTGGTCGCATGACTAGGTGTAGCTGGCAGTTGGTCTCTGTATATTACTCCCAGGCAGTGAGAAGAGAAAAAGATGAATAGTTGTTGTCAAGATGGGACATGTTTGTTAGATTGAGAGGCAGAGGTGTCACCTATCATATTTGCAACAAAGATGTTGCCTCAGCATGCTCACAAAGGGTTACACACCAGTCTTTTGTGCCCCCAGACAAGCTGGAGCCAGGGCAGGGAGGCAGGAAATTCCAGACATCTATGTAGGAGAAGGATTCTAGAAGCTTCTCTCACTTCAAAACGGGCACCAGGTATAAATAGGAGACCCTCAGACCCAACTCCTTAGTGCACTTCTGGACCTATGGAAGACTTAGAAGAAGGACTGCTGTGATGCTTTGCTGCAAGAATGTCTGCTCTGCGGCCATACATCTCTGCTGCCCAACTGCCTGAGTGTGAAGGACTGGGCCTGCATCTTCAACCCACGAACAGCCGATTGACTCCAAGGTGTCAGGTTACTATTAATGTTTTTCACGAACCTTCAGAGACAAATCCAGCATAGATCCCAAATCCCTTTTGCACTATCCCACAGAGGGACGGAAACACTACACCCTGCACTGCAGTGCGCAAGGGAAAGGGGAAACAATGGATAATGAAAAGAAACTCAGCTTCACTCTTCCTATGTCGGGGATCACTGTAATATGCTCACACTAGGCTATTTCCATCAACAGCTCACAGCACGCTGTATATGAAAGAAAGGATAAAAATTAATAAATTAACCACTCACTAACTCACTCACTCTGTTCGGTCACCAATGCCCTCCCTCCTTATCTGCCAATGTATTTGAATGCAGCCCTTTCTGGCTAGTCCTCTTGTAATAGGCAACTTTGGCGGAGGTAATCCCAACCGAAATGAAAGTAGTCGAGTAGCGCGGCAAGTCTCTCTCTGTGAGAGTCAGCTCTAATGTCAAGGGTAATGAACACAAGTTGAACGTTAGTTTGATACCTCTCACACATGTGTGCCACAAACAGGATATGCTCAGCAAATGCTGAGCTGCTCTGTGACACTCAGGTCTGTTCCCCTTATCATGCAGCCAAACAAAACAAATCTCTATTCAAATAGGAACTGGAATGGTTCCTTCCATTGGACAACTGAAAGAGCATGAACTCTGTGCTCTCTACGCAAAGGCAACAAAGTCAACGAAAATAGTCATGGGGGACCTGGTGGCTTACCGCCCACTCACGGGTCTCCAGACCCCTTAGGAATCTCCTCTGTCCCAGCCAACATGCTGGGTGACGAGGGTAGCCACGCAAGCAGCTTCCCATCTGCTCTTGATGACTTGGATTCCGGTACAAGCCTCCAGGGCTTCCGCAGCGTTCTCCTCACGACAGGACTGAAATCCGCTTCTCAATGGCTCAGTCTGTTTATTGTTTAAGATCCGGATACTGCAGCAGGTGAAAAGCATCGGATTCCTCTAGAGGAAGGACTTATATAGTGGCTCAACCTCCCAGATAAGACCCGGCTGCCTGCCCTGATACATGCTGGGTGGTGTAGTTCTTCCCTACCTACCCACATGCGTACCTCGCCGCGGGGGATTCGTGACAGTACCCCTCCACAAGGGCCGCCATCCCGGCGGACTACCAGGTTTAGTAGGGTGACGAGCATGAAGTCGTCAGTGGAGGTGGGGACAGTGTAGGTTGTGCACTGGTTCCCAGGTACGTTCTTCTGGACCATAGCATTTCCAGTCTACAAGATAATATACCCTTCCTCTGGTTCTCTTTGAGTCTAGTATGTTCTGTACCTCGTATGCCTCTTCCCCTTTCACTATAACAGGGTCTGGACCACTAATCTGTCGAGTATGGGACAGACAGGGACATAACAGGGAAATATGGAAAACGGGATGGATTCTCCAAGTTTGTGGCAGTCCCAATCTCATGGCTACTGGGTTTATAACCTGTTTTATGGGATAGGGCCCTACAAATTTTGGTTCAGCCTGATGGTTCCCTTCATCTGTTTGTTCCTTGTGGATAACCACACCTTATCCCCAATTTTATATGGGGGCTTAGTGACCGCTTCCTATCAGTGAACTGTTTAGTTGTTTCTTGTGCCTTGAGCAAATGGCTCTTAGCATCTATGAGTACTGCACGGAGATTCGTGTGGTGAGATTGAATGGACGGATGTTTGGTTGTTATTGGCCAGTCGAAAGGAAGCATGTTGGAATTGTATTCATACAAACAGTAAAAAGGTGAACAACCCAACGTAGTGTGTTTGCTGTTACTGTCAGCGAACTCGCCAGTCCACAGCAAGGTGCTCCATTCGGCATTCAGCAGTGAAAAACACCTCAGATATTGCTCCAGTGTTTGATCTCACCTCTCTGTTTTTCCGTAGATTTGGGGATGATAGCTGGTGGAGAGGCTCAAATCTATTTTCAGGATCCTACATAGTTCTTGCCAGAAACGGGAGGTAAACAGAGAACATCTATCCATTATGAGAACCGCTGGTATGCCATGCGCTCGCACCACATGTTGTAGGAATACACCGGATAGTACGGAGGAAGAAGGAATGGCTTTCATAAGTACGAAATGTCCCATCTTGGTCAAGTGATCCACTAGGACCAGGATTACTGTATGCCCGATGCTTGGTGGCATTTCTACTATAAAGTTCATGGAAATGGTGTGCCATGGAGCGTCGCAATTAGGGGTAAGTGCACAGCAACCCCGCAGGTTTGGTGTGACTGGTCTTGACTTGGGCGCACACTGCACACCCCAGGACGTACTGCTGTACTGCTTCTCTTAATCCTGACCACCAGAAATGTCTTTCTACTAGGGCGATGGTTTTGTAGATATCCATATGACCTCCCAAGGACGTGTTGTGAGCCTAGTGGATTAACTGTTCTTGCAATCGGTCTTCCGGCAAATACAAGGCATGAAGGCAATAAAGCAAGTCCTCTTTCTTGCTTCTGTTTTCGGGGTCCTCCTACACCCAAGCCTGCTTATACGTTTCCAACAGCTCTAGTTTAACGTCTTCCAAGAAGTCTTCTTTGAATACCAAGGCTATCTCTTGAGAATGGAATATTGCCTTGCTCAGGATGGGAAGAGGCGTTATACATGGTTGGTTTTCCGCTCTAGGGTAGTCGTTAGTCCTAGACAATGCATCTTCTTTGCCATGTTGGCTCCCAGGTCTGTACTTTATTACAAAGTCGTAGTCTGCAAAGAAGAGAGACCAACGCAACTGTCGGGCATAAGGGCTCTTGCTGTATTCAGGAACAACAGATTCCGATGGTCTGTGTAGATCTCGATAGTATGTTTGTCCCCCATTAGATGGTGTCTCCATTCTTCACATGCCCTCTTGACTGCTAGTAGCTCTTTATTGGAGATACTGTAATTCACCTCACACGGAGTGAGCTTTTTTTTAATACAAAGCCACGGGATGTAGCTGTCGGGTATCAGGATGTCTTTGTGAGAGGATGCCTCCCAGGGTGTGATGCGAGGCATCAGTTTCCAAAACAAAAGGCAGCTGTACATCAGGGTGTCTCAATATCGGGGCTTTTGTGAAGCAAAACTTCAATGTCCGGAAAGCTTCCGCCGCTAGTTCAGACCACACGAAACTTACTCCTTTTTTGAGTAGGTGAGTGAGGGGTTGTAGTATATGTGAGAAGTTCTTGATGAACCTCCGATAAAAATTAGCGAAGCCGATAAAACTCTGTAAGGCCTTCAGGGTCATCAGAGATTTCCACTGGGTGATAGCTTCCACTTTCCTTGTGTCCATCCATATTACACTGGCACTGATGATTTACCCCAAGAACTCTACCTCCGAGGCATGGAACAGGCATTTCTCCAGTTTGGCATACTGGGAATGTTCTCTCAATAATTCCAGGACATGAGTGATGTGCTTGGTGACGATAGAAGAGTAGATTAAGATGTTGTCTATGTAGACCAAACACATCCCGTCCAACAAGGCCCTCAGCACCTTATCCATAAAGTATTGGAAAGCCGCTGGTGAGTAACAGAGACTGAACAGCCTAACTTGATACACAAAGAGGCCAAACTTTGTGCGGAAGGTTGTCTTCCACTCGTCTCATTGCTTCATCCTCACCAAGTGGTAGGATCCACGAAGATCCAATTTGGTGAAAATGGATAACCCCTTTAATTGATCCAGTAGCACCGGTATCAGAGGAAGAGGATATCTGTTTTTTATAGTGACTCTATTGATGGCTCTAAAGTCAATGCACATCCTCAAATCGCCCTTCTTCTTGGGGATGAAGAAAAGAGGAGAAGAAGCAGGGGACAATGAATGACGTATAAACCCTTTGGCCAGCTTTTCATCCAAATATTCCCTCAGTTGTTGGGTTTCTGGTTCTGCATGGGATCGCTGCTCCAGGGACCAGATCTATCTGGCAATCATAATCCCTATGAGGCAGAAGATGGCTAACTTCTTTCTTGATGAAAACCTTAGCATACTGTTGATACTCAGAAGGGACTGTGGACACACAGCCCAGTATGTGCGCAGTGCATCCCGTAGATAGGAGCAAGGCATGGGTTTCTATAAATTCACCGCTAAAGCATGATTCTTTGTACAATGCTCATTACAGTATTGGGAGTTCATCTCCACTGACCGACTTGCCCACCCTACCTTGGGGTCGTGAAGTGTCAACCATGGCATTCCTAGAATGAGGCAAAAATGAGGGGCATCAATAAGATCAAACTGGTTAATTTTGTAATGGTCAGAACCGAATTGCATGACGATAGGCTAGGTATGATATCGAACTGGGCCAGACGTCAGCGTGGTTCCAACTACCGCCTTCACTGGTTCGGGTACAAGCGTCTTCTGGCACGGCACGCCTATATCCTTGGCGTAGCTTCGATCAATGAAGTTGCTGGTGGTCCCAGAATCCACTAAGGCTGGAACTTGATTTAGGACTCCGTCCTCAAACCACAAGGAAACACAACCGTTAAGGTGTGGAACTGTATGCTGTAAAGTGTTGGCTATCACGGGAGACACTTCTCGTTAGAACGCCCGAGCTAGGGCTCTCACACGGCTCGGGGACTTCAGTTTCCCGCCTCTTTTCCTTGATTCCATGACCCTTGTGTCACCGCTTGTTTATTTTTTTGAGGCATCCTATCCAGTAGTTTTGTTCGGGTCTTGCATGCCAGGATAAAGTGTCCCGCCTTTCTACAATAGAGACAAAGACGTTTTTACCTTCGCTTCTCTCTTTCTTCCATAGTAAGAGGTCCTTGTGTTCCACCTATCTGTATAGGTTCCGGTCCTTCTTGAGTATGGGCTCCTCCTCCAGGGGCAGGAGTACCTTGAGGAATGAAGCATTTGAAGTCTATCTTCTTCTTATCGTGTTTTCTCTCCTGCATCCAATGGTCTAACTGAACAGTAAGATCAATTAGTTCCTCGCACGTGTGAGGTAGATGAATTATCTGGGCCAGAACATCCTTCAGCTGACCCCGAAGTCCCTGATAAAAGAAGGAGGTT
Source organism: Lissotriton helveticus (assembly GCF_964261635.1). Lineage (NCBI taxonomy): Eukaryota > Metazoa > Chordata > Amphibia > Caudata > Salamandridae > Lissotriton > Lissotriton helveticus. The sequence continues at coordinate 1,538,455,308 of NC_136067.1, forward strand.
ATTTTATCCTGAGGCCATTCTGTTTCTACCACCAGCCGATTGAACGTGGTAACTGTAACTGATGTAACTTTCGTAACCTGTAATCCCGGGGATCCTTATTTAAAGCGCTCTGATACCTTCGGGTCTAGCCAACACTATATACAACTTTTCAAATAGGAGAGGAAATCCTGAGTGCCTTGTTTGAGCAGCTCCCTATCGGATGTTAGTAGGTTTGTCTTTCTGTTGAACAACTTACGCATTTCCGTGCAGGAGTCAGTGTAATTGTACAGCACAGGATCGTCTCCTTCTATAAAAGGGATGGACCAACTTGCGGTGTTCCCACCCAAATAAGACATGATAAAGGAGGGTTGGTCATCATGGATTAGGATTGGATTGTACAGAAAGTGCAACCTACACTGACTGATAAAGATCCCAAACTTCTTTGGGTCTCCATAAAAGCGCTCAGGGGCCGCTAATGGTATTTGTGGAGAATGGACAACCTGAACTGGTACTGTCTCACCAGCCCCAACCGAGGGAGTGTGAGAGGGGGAATATACCCCTGAGCCTGTAGGATCCCCTCCCATGGGGTCTGAAGGTCCAGTGGGATGAGCTATTGTCCTGTGCTGAGGGGGCAGTAGCGTCCAATTCTTGATATACTTTTTCCCTGCCTGGTCGGAGTGGCCCTTCCTACTTAACCCAGCCACTTCCCTACGCATGATACCCATCTCATTCCTAAGGTCTTACCTTTCAGTTCGGAAGGCGTTGACTTCAACCTGTAAGGCAGATATAGTTTCTAGGAGTGTGGCTAACACCACATTGAGAACCATTGCCCGGTCTAGAAGTGTATCTTGTGCTTGTCCCTCGTTCAGGTTATGATTAATGGTGTTCACTAACCTCCAGAGACAAATCCAACAGGGATGATGTATAGATCCCAAATCCCTTTTGCACCACCCCACAGAGGGACGGAAACCCTCCACCCTGCACTGCAGTGCGTGAGAGAAAGAGAAAAACAAGGGATAATGAAAAGAAACTCAGGAATATGCTCATACTAGGGTATTTCCATCAACAGTTCACGGTGCGCTGTATATGAAAAAAAGGAAAAACATTAATACAGTAACCACTCACTAACTAACACACACTCTACTGTTCGGTCACCAATGCCCTCCCTCCTTGTCTGCCAATGTACTTGAATGCAACCCTTTCTTGCTAGCCCTCTTGTAGTAGGCAGCTTTAGCAGAGGTAATCCGAACCGAAAAGAGATTACTCGAGTAGCGCCGAAAGGCTCTCTCCATGAGAATCAGCGCTAATGTCAAGGGTAATGAACACAAGTTGAACGTTGGAGTAATACATCTCACATATGTGTGCCACGAACATGATATGCTCAGCAAATTCTGGTCTGCTGTGTGACACTCTGGTCTCTTCCCCTTATCACGCGGCCAAACAAAACAAATCTCCATTCAAATAGGAACCTGAATGGTTCCTTCAATTGGATAACTGAAGGAGCACGAACTCTGTGCGCACCGTGAAAAGGCAACAAAATCAACAAAAAAGTCTTGGGGGACCTGATGGCTTACTGTGCACTCGCGGGACTTCAGACCCCTCAGGAATCTCCTCTGTACCAGCCGACACGCTGGGTGACGAGGGCAGCGACTCAAGCAGCTTCCCAGCTGCTCTTGATGACTTGGATCCGCTACAAGCCTCCAGGGCTTCCACAGTGTCCTCCTCGCGGCAGGAAGGAAATCCACCTCTCAACAACTCAGTCTGTTTACTGTCCAAGATCCAGATACTGCAGCAGATGACAAGCACTAGATCTCCTTAGAGGAAAGCCTTATATAGCAGCTCAACCTCCCAGGTAAGACCCGGCTGCCTGCCCTAATGCATGTCTGGTGGTGTACCTACCCACATGCGTACAGCACCATGGGGGAATCGTGACACAAGGACTAGTTGACTGGTCTCATGATCAGAGTCTCAGGGACAGCAAAGGCTCCAACCATCTTGATACATGCATCTGGACTCTGCCTGCTGTGAGTTTTAACTTCCTAAGTGGTGCTCCTCCAGTCCTGGACCCTTGGGAGTGGGACTAAAGGTGCATTGCCAGCCCAGCTATGGTCTCATCAAAACAGTCGCAACTCGACACAAACCTGACGCTGCTCTTTGGAGTGCCTCATCGGAACCGACGCACTGTGATGCAACATTGGCGCAAGCCAGCATCACAGCTTGCACAGCTCAACGGAACCGCTGTTGCGTGAGGCATCCTCAACACGGACCTGGTAGCTTCTCATCAGTACCGATGCTGCGAGACCCAGCCTCAACGCAAGCCTGCCTCACAGCCCTCACAGCTCAATAGAACCACTGCTGCGCAACTCATCCTCGATGCAAGCCTGCATCACTTCCACCACAGCTCTGCAAAACCACCACTGCTCGGCGCATCTTTTAAGTGAACCTCGCATTGCTTCTTGGAACCACAACTGTGTACCACAGCGATCCGCAAGCAGGATTTAAGGCACTTTTCTCAGCAGGACCAATTTGGTCACTGTATCAGGCCCACACTCCATCACGTTCATACTGAACTTGTGTCCCTACCTGATACCCACAGTTGGCACTTTATGCTTATAAGAACTAGTTTAACCTAAATCTTTAAAACTGCATATCTCCAGCTCCACTAATTGGATATTACTTATTGTCGTGTCAAATACTTTATTAAATGTTACTCTATTTTTCAAAATTAATTTGGGATTTTGTTTGTATTGTGTTTTCACTGTACTTCTCTTTCTGTACTGCATAAATATGTTTCTCATTGCCTCTAAGTTAAGCCTGACTGCTTTTGTGCCAAACTACCAGAGGTGTTAAGCACAAGCTAGTATGGAGATTTTTTCTTGTGTTTCACCCTGAAAGGGATTGTGATTGCTGCTTGAATAAATGTGCTAAATAGCACCTATGCTTGTAATCTGTACCTTTGAATATTGAAACATAAAGATCTTCCTGGCACCTACATTATAGGAGAGTAGGGCCTATTAATTAACAGCAGTGCCCATGAGTTAGGTTCTCTATTATTACACTACAAACCCTACAAATCTATCTGACCATAATTCTAGAACGAGTTCATTCTGCAAGCATTGAAATGTGAAATTTGTATTACAGGGTCAGGCCAACAATTATTGGATGAATATAGGTTTAATACATAGGCACCCCAATGCTGCAGCAATGATGATTTTGAAAGACTGCTAGGTTGATACGTTGCATTGAGTACTTACATAGTTGTAAGAGATTTTGAGTGGTTATAGTAGACATAGTTTTACGAGTATACTTTAAAAGCTCATGTATAACTGCCACATTGTCAACTGTGAAACTTATGTCATCAACAGCACAAAAATTCACATGTTCAGTTTCAGGAGACTTCACTGTAGCAGACACAATGAGTAATTTTATCTATTGCAGTGTAGAAATTGTAATACACTGAGAGATCACTCCAGCAACAACTACTTTTATGAGGTGTGCAATCCCCCATACTTTACCACTCTTTGTGGCTTTCGTTTTCTCTTTCTTCTTTCTTTTTCTCTCCTTTGTGCTATCTCTCTTTTGCCTATTCGACCCCTATAGATTCCTCCTTGTCTCATTTGCCCCATTCTCTGTTTTCGTCATCAAATGCAATGTTTTAACCTTTCTCTTTTCAAATTCTGGTTTGCTCACAAATTTCCCCCAAAACTTAAATTTCACACATTCATGAACCATGAACAACAGCCCCTACTTCAAATACCCGCTGCTTAAATCATTCATGACTGCTAAACCCCCCTTTTTTATTCCGAAGAACCCATGCCCAGCTCAAAAACTTTGTTACTCCAATTACAACCAAATTTGAAGTATCAGTTTTCAATATTCTACTTGCGACCATCGCTGATCTTGTTCCCATAAGCGAGCATACTGGTTTTAGCCAAATGCGCCTTGGCTGATGGTACACAGGGCAGGCAAATAAGAAATGATCGATGGTTTCAATAAGATCTAGGCAAAATGCGCATTTGTCACTACCAGCAGAGTTCCATCTACTAGAAAGCCATCGTAAGGGCAAGGTGCCTACTCTGAACTGGTGATGAAGTTTGCGGTCGGATTGCTTTGTGATAATATCCCAGTAATCTTCCAGGAGGGGTTCATCCTTGATGTCAATGAAAACTGTTGTCAAAGACCTACTGATATGGGAGGAGAATCTCTTTACTTTCATCATCTCCCAGTATACAGCACTATAAACTTTTTTTGAAGGAAACTCAGCTGTGTCTGGATGGGTCCAGAGTTCCCCCATCCCCATATCAGTCAAAAATGACTTGATTTCAGACAGCCAAGAAATCTTATATGAACAACTTAGCCCCCTTACTTCGGCCAAGGCTTTGGCATACAAGGAGAGCTCTGGAGTAATCCAGAGACGTCTCCAAAAAGCCAAGGTTCTGAAGCGTGCTACATCGTCAAGAGCCTGGCAGAGTAATTTGCGGTGATGATTGGGGCAAGCCAACTGTGGACCTCAAAAATGTATTCTGTGCAGCAATTAATGGGGACAGATTGCTAAAGCCCCATATTTCAGCACCATACATAATCGCAGGCAAGATTTTGGAAGCCTATATTTTAACAATGGGGGCAATGGGCTTGGTTAGGGACAACCTGTGCTCCTTGGTCAGTGCACCAGCTAACTGGGTGTGCTTTAATGCAAGCATGTCAATGTGGGGCTTCCAGCTCAATTTGTCGCTATATGTGACCCCCAGGTAGGTAAAAACATCTGTCTGCTCCAATGGGTCGCCATCCATATAAACACGTGCTCTAACAGACTTCGACCCATGAGCACCATGAACTTGGTTTTCCCTACAGTGACCTCCAGCTCATGTTCACGACAAAACACCTCAAAACGAGACAGTGCCAGTTGTAATCCCTGTCTCGTTTTGGATTTGAGCAAGGTGCCATCTGCGAACATGAGCAGGGGGACTTTCATGCCAGCTAAAATTGGCGCGTCAGTCGGGAAATATACAAAATACTGGACCACCCCGTTTATAAATAAGGAAAACAGGGTGGGAGCCAGCACACACCCCTGTCTGACGCCCTTACATACCTCAAACCTGTCTGTGACGTCCCCTGGTTTGCCCCAGCGAACCTGTGCATAAGTATGTTTGTGGAGTTTAACCAATATAGCAACCAGTTCATTAGGCATCCCCTGTTCCAAAAGTACTTTCCACAGTTTTGCCCTAGGCACAAGATCAAAAGCGGACCTAAGATCCACAAAAGCCGCAAAAAGCATGCCCCCACCTAAAAACATCTCCTTCCAGTACAGTAGCACAAATCTGAAGGCCTGATCCAGGGTCCCTATATGTGACCGAAACCCTGCCTGTAAGGGAGTTAGGATGTCAGCTTCAGTCATCCAGCCCTGTATTCTCCCTAATACTAATCTTGCTATGAATTTCTGAGCAGCATCAATTAGACTGATCGGTCTGTAGTTGGCCGGAGCAGAGCGATCACCTTTCTTGTAGATCGGTAAAATCTCTGCTCCGAACCAAAATTCTGGGACTGGTGCTCCACTAGCTAAGGCATTTACTAATAGGGTAATGTATGGGACCCATAGATCTTGGTTGTGCTTGAATAAATCTGCTGGAATGCAGTCAGGCCCGGTGCTCTATCACTCGGAATCACTTTCAGAACAAACTCCACCTCTTTATGTGAGAACTTCAGTGGTTCATCAAAACTGAAGGACGGGACAACCTCAATATTACTGTCAGGTATCTTAAATTGATTTTCAAAATATGTCACCCAATGCTGTGGCTCAACATGGTTACTCGGTGTCAGTGATTGTGGGCAATTCCCCCACTTTAATAGATGCCAAAAATGGGTCATTTTACGACCATTGAAGGCCTGTAACAACTCCTTCCAACGGTCTTCATCCCAAGCTTTTTTAGCTTGTCTCTGCATTGCTTTATAGGTAATCCTGAATTGCTTGATGTTATCCCGCGATCTAGATTTAATAGCTTTCACCAAAGCTTTTTGGGCCTGTCTACAGCTATTGTTATACCACGAGCTAGGCCTCAGAAATGTGTCCTTTTTACAGGGGTTGACTTTAATAAAATATTTTTTAAGGCCCTTAAAGAGTTCACTGTGGATACTCAGCATATTATCATTGAGCACCTCATTTGACTCACACCCGTTGAGTTTTAGCAGAGAGCTTGAGACCAAATCCCGAATATCAGCACGGGTCTTCTCGTTAGTGGCTACCCTAGGCTACCGTACCCTTCTTTGGTCATTGGAAGTAGTTGCCATCACCTGGTCTATAACACCTTCCCTCCTAGAGGATCTACTAAAACTACTGTCATTAAATGTCAGGACCAGGGGGTTATGGTCACTTTCTGGCCTATTTTGAACCACCATATCTAAAATAGTAGGCCACATCTCCACATTAACTAATATATAGTCAATGCGGCTGCCAGATCTGCCATTATCAAACGTCTTCGCGCCCTGCCTGTGTGACTGTGTCCTACCATTGACCGCCCTCAATCCCTTGTCCAGGCACAAGCCCTTCAATTGGAGTGCAGCCTCGGACCATTTCCTTATGGGTTGTAGGTCCAAGTGGAGAACACCCCACAATATATCCACATCTCCGGTGAGCTTACCATCCTCCAGGTCTAGGGGCTCAAAACACGTATTAAAATCACCAGCAATGATCCGGTTACTAAATTTATCCTCCTGGTTCAGATAACTTTCCAGGATTGTAACGACGTGAGAACTCCTACCACCCGGTAGGCCCCTCGAATATACATTATATATAGTCACGTCGAGGCCCTTTGATGAACTAACCCGGATAGCCATAATATCAGGGCTGTTAATAAAAACCTCTTCCACCTTTATCTCCTCAAGTTGTCGCACCCAAAAAGTCAGCCCACCAACTGGTCTGCCTCTCGGTCCCTTGGCTGCTGGTTTGAAAAAATGTAAATAACCCACATTAAAAACTCCTTCCTCAGACCAAGTCTCTTGGAAGGCCCATACATCCATGTTCTCTATGAAAGTTACCGAGTCAATTGAGTGAACTTTTGATTCTAAACCCGCAAAGTTCTACGAGGATAGAGTTACGGATGATCTCGTTGAACAAGGGTCTAAATTATCTACGTTGGCCAAGCACGCCGTTGTACATACACTAGATGCCACAGGCTGACCTAAACTACCAACACACACCAATGGGCAAACCTCTAGGTCAGCATGAGTATCCCACTGTTCAGGGCCCCAACAAGTTTTGCCTACGCTGTCAATCAGTTTAGCCCGAGGAGACACACTCCCTCTACACAACTCCTTGTGGGTACCAAATATGTTCCTGTCGGCCATCTTTTTGACCCCGTAACCTTCGACCCTCAGTAGGGTGTCACATCCACTCACTCAATCAATGTCTTCTAACGTGGATAGTAACTCGAAACGATTACTAGTCTGGATTGGATAGTCAACCAAATTGTGAGCCCTATGGGGAACCCAAGCTTCCTTATATCTTGGCATCTTACGTGGGTTATAAAAGAACCCTAGAGGAAATAATCTAATTTCATCAACAGCGGGGAGATAGTGGGCAGCCGTCTCAAAGATATGTTGTACAAAAGAAGGAGACCTGAAACTCAATACCACACAATCACCCAACAAAGAATTCTGTGAGTGGCCAACCCAGTTAATACACCGCACCATTTTGAATTCATCGAATAATGCAATACTAATACCAGTCTTTTTCCTCAGAAAAAAGAGAGCTTTGTTTTTAAGGGTTGACCAATGTTCATGTGTACCCAAAGGGAGTGGGGGCACATTAGCTAGGATAATAGTGTAAGGTGTAGCTTCAGGGGGGAGATGGAGGCTAGGAAGCATATTAGGACTCCTTTCTAACCCATCTTCATCCCGCCTCCCATTACCTTCTGCCACACTCCGCTGTACCAATTAAACCATGGTACCACTATTTGGTTTTGGCAGAGCTGGGTATACAGCACTTGACACCTGTGGGACCCGAGCAGAGCATACTTGGGCGTTTGGTATAGCACCAGTTGGCACGGTGATTGCTACCCCTGAAGGTTTACAATGGGCCCCCTCATTATCTTGTGGAATAGGATGGGTGGAAATCCTTTGCATACTACTGGATAGACATTGTTCAAGTTTATTGAGCCTCTCATCTGCTGAATCTAGTTTTTAAGGATGGGGCGATAAGGGTAGCTAACTGATCCTTTAGTAGTGTGCACAGATCTTCTTGATTAGACTGAACATTAGATCCAACTGTAGAATTAGGTACGGGGGCATTAACACCTGGATTCCCAAAAACATATACCCCACTGGTTGCGTTGATGGCTACCGATGAAGGTTGTTTGGCTGGGCAGCGACCTTTCCTTTTTTTGTAGGTGGTTCAACTCCTACCCCCCTGCTGCTTTCTTCCCCCTTGTTTTAACCATAGCCGGACTCTGGGTACTACATTGGGGTAACGAAGAACCCAAAATGGGGGGCATGGACACCTCACATATTGAGCTAGGTGGCGTTATCTTGCCAGAAGGATCCACTTCAATACTCATTTGTAAGGGGGGTAGCTGGGCAGTAGGCAAAGAGCCTTCCCTAGATGAAGCTGGTTCCAAAGAGAGCCTACTTTCAGTTGCCTGAATCTCGTGGATTAAAACTGATTCTGCTCTATTTAGAAAGGCATCAAGTGTACCCACCACCCTATCCCCTACCTTCCTTTTACTCAAAATGACTGGACACACAGTTAAAGGAACACACAAAAGTTACAACCAGGCAACCTTTCAGAATAAAAGTAAGCATGTAATAATAGTCCAAGTAAAATGGATGCAGTCTTACAGTTCTCCGCAGACGATGCTAATGGTGTTGCCCAGCCCGGCCTCTTCTGGGCTTTGATAGGTGCAGACGGGCCGCCCTTGGCCCGGGCTTTGCCCGGGCAGCGCCAGGGCACACCCGCACGTGTCCCACGCTGCGGGCGCGCTCTCCTGAATTTAAATTGCCTCCTGGCAGTCTAAGAATGACGTGCAGCAGGGTGCGGGGCATGCTGGGGGATGAAGTCCTTGCAGCGATATCGCGGGAGCCGCGCAGACGTTACAGCCCTCCGGCCGGCTGATCCTGGTGGCAGCGGGAGCTCAAAGGAACAGCAGGTGAGCCCAAAACTGTTTCTGGTAGAAAGAAAATAACCCGCGCTGCGGGGGCGCTCTCCCGCATTTAAAGCACCTCCTGGCGCTCTAAGAATGACGTGCAGCAGGGCCCCGGGGCACGCTGGGGGATGAAGTCCTTGCAGCGATATCGCAGGAGCCGTGCTGATGTTCCAGCCCTCCGGTCGGCTGATCCTGGTGGCAGCGGGAGCTCAAAGGAACAGCAGGTGAGCCCAAAACTGTTTCTGGTAGAAAGAAACAGTTGATTTGCCTTGTCCATACTGATAAGATAGCTCAGTGGACTAATGGATCCATTGTAGGGGTTTGTGTGTATCCTATAGATCACATGTTATATCCTGGCAAGCCTACTCAGCCTTTCATACTTCTGATGTTGACAAAATGAGTACCATTGAGAAGAGTATTAATTATTCTTAGTTATCAGTCCTAACACCAACCAAATGGTACAGTGTGGCAATAAAAGGATGAGGGTTGTTTCTAGAGTAGTGCTATAATGGGGACACAGCCATAAATTGGGAAAATGTCCTGTCAGGCCATCTCTTGGCTGCCTTTTCGGTTAAGAAACTGATGTGTTACTGATGGCAGAGTCCCAGTCTGCTTCACTGTCGAAAAGCAATCTCTGCATATGGCCATGTCTGAACTGGGGTAGCAGAGTGGGCTAAAGAACGGTGATGGATTAAACCCAGATCTGTTGACTGGGGGTGAGTGTTTGATGGGTTCAGATGCTCCGTCCACCACCGACCCCCTTTTGTATCACTTTGTTCGCCATAAGTTGACAGGGTATGCTCAGACGTGAGTCCCTTGCTCACTTTGCCACTGGATTCAAGCAAGCCGGGCTGAAGACGGCTGAAATGCCAGAAACCGGTGCTCTGAAGCTTGTTTCCGGTCCAGGGAAGGCATGGCTTGGCAGTTCGGGCTGGACTGTTCCCATGAGGCACAGGGTCAGACTGATTTGCATATGGCCATGTCTGAACTGGGGTGGCAGAGTGGGCTAAAGAAGAGGGATGGAATAAACCCAGATCTGTTGACTGGGTGTGAGTGTTTGATGGGTTCAGATGCTCCGTCCATCACCACCCCCTTTTGTACCACTTTGTTCGCCATAAGTTGGCAGGGTATGCTCAGACGTGAGTCCCTTGCTCACTTTGCCACTGGATTCAAGCAAGCCGGGCTGAAGACGGCTGAAATGCCAGAAACCGGTCCTCGGAAGCTTGTTTCCGGTCCAGGGAAGGCATGGCTTGGCAGTTTGGGCTGGACTGTTCCCATGAGGCACAGGGTCAGACTGATTTGCATATGGCCATGTCTGAACTGGGGTGGCAGAGTGGGCTAAAGAGCAGTGATGGATTAAACCCAGATCTGTTGACTGGGTGTGAGTGTTTGATGGGTACAGATGCTCCGTCCATCACCACCCCCTTTTGTACCACTTTGTTCGCCATAAGTTGGCAGGGTATGCTCAGACGTGAGTCCCTTGCTCACTTTGCCACTGGATTCAAGCAAGCCGGGCTGAAGACAGCTAAAATGCCAGAAACCGGTCCTCTGAAGCTTGTTTCCGGTCCAGGGAAGGCATAGCTTGGCAGTTCGGGCTGGACTGTTCCCATGAGGCACAGGGTCAGACTGATTTGCATATGGCCATGTCTGAACTGGGGTGGCAGAGTGGGCTAAAGAACGGTGATGGATTAAACTCAGATCTGTTGACTGGGTGTGAGTTTTTGATGGGTTCAAATGCTCCGTCCATCACCACCCCTTTTTGTACCACTTTGAAAAACAATCTCCCTCATCTACAAGTTAGAATGGCATCCAATTGGCTTCCCTCTTTAGGATAGATCCACAGCAGCATTCACTTAAGCATTATTCATTTCTGGGGCTACCATCTTGATCTTGATGGTACTAAATAATTTTTTGTATGCTTGATGGAACTTGGCATATTATTTCTCAAATAAACATCAAATTATGGGAGAATGGACCCCATGCATAAGGTACACTTCTTTTTTTATTTTTCGAAGACACAAAACAGTGGGCTGCCCATCAGATATTTTTGTTGCAGAAAGTCCTCCACCATGTTGGGAGAAGCGCTCTCATCCTGACATCCTTGCCAAACAGGCATGGAACTCTTGATTGGGGCAGCAACTGATCCTGTGATGTATTCCTATAGGTTCTGAATCGATCCCCCTATTCCTGACCCTATTCTGGTTAAACAAACCAACAAGTTAACTAGCAGTCAGCCCATGAGGCAGAAAACCCCCATGATGCAGATACCGTTATCTGACGCAGTCACACTACGGCACAGGAACGTGTTATCTGATTAGGTCATAACGCTTGCGATCTAATTAGACAAGCGATATTCCTCCAGCCCCTGATAAGGCATACAGAGTTCTCATAACAAATCAAACCTATGACAACCTGGGCAAAACCCTGCGGCCATTGTTTTGATTTCACCGAGAACTTCAGCAAAAGAATGTGCTAACGAGCAAGTCGTATGACATCCTTATTGACGTATCTATGTCCATCCTTATGTCAATCTCGGCACCTTAAAGGTATAAATATTACCGATATTGCCCTATGCAAACACACGCGGTGGTGACGAGACGGAGCAGCCATACTTGCCGAAGCGAAGAGCAGAGCAGACCCCGCTGGCACAGCCCCGCCTTCCTGACGCGCTGAGAACGAGAAGCTGCTTTCTCCTGCCGAGAAATCCAGCACCGGCGCTTCCGGGTAGCCCTCGCAGGCAGCCTGGAATATCGAGACCAGAGAGAGAGATACCATCCCTCATTCAACCTAGATTCCAGGTACAGAACTGAATAACCCCTCGCAGAGAATTCTTTAGTTATTCACTTGGCAAAAACAAACTTAACTTAAACTGTAACTTTCTATTCCCGCCCACGTATTAGGCTTAGGTCAGGTACACGGGGTAGGCGTATTTAGAAACACCAGTTGAGTACGTTTAGTCAAATGTATATGTGTATGTAATATATTTTATTCATTTTAAAACATCTTATGGCTTAGAAACCATATCAATGTTTTTACAGTATTATTTCATACTATTGCTTTTAATGTATGCACTTTACTTAGCTATAAGTATTGCAATAATATCGATCCATTTCTCTTGTATGAGAAAAGAGACTGATCAATAAATAACACCTTTTTATTGAACACGCCCGTCTCTTCCTTTTCTCTACATTCTGATGAGACTAAGAATGCACGTACTGACTGAGTAAAATAAATTGCCTTTTGTTCACACGACTCTCGAGATACACTCTTGATTAGGGGAGAGCAAAGTTGTCATGTTCTATGGTTGTCAGAAACTAAATCCCTTCTTGTCTAATCAGGGAAGCTAATTCCTTCCTGAACATTCGAGAAAGTTTCTAGTGAACTCTGAGCTAGCTGGCAAACCCAAAACTTTAAGTCTAATATCGACAGTAGTAGACCTAGTTAACGTCTGGTCTAGGCCTTTACTATTGAAGGTATTATTCCAATGCGCAGAGCCTATTGGGATAATAGGAACTACACTACATGGCGCCCAACGCGTTTGGAAAGGGCGATAAAACTAACGTAAGACATTTAAAGTAACTCAGTCGTGCTTTCTCACTCAGACCCCTTTCTCCCATAATACTCCAAAGACGTCTGGAGTGGGTAAAAGGTTATATCCGCCAGACCTCGCAGGAGGGAACTCCTATGTATGGTTCTTGGTATAGTCAACGTTGAAGGATACACTGTTCCAAAATATTGTGCATCTAATCTTTGTTTCCATAAGAAACCTGATCTGCAAACAAAAGAAATAACCATCCTGTCGGTAAAATGGTAGACAGTGATGAGGAAAGAGAGGCAGTTAGATTAGCAACTGAACTCGCAGAAGCTGATACTGCACTACAAAATGCAGACCCGGAGATAATACTCATCCCGGTCATCAAAAGGAAATCTATAACCTTAAAACTTATAGAAAACGGACTGACACCTAGAGGTGGCACAGTCATATTCGTAATTGAGGCACACGAATATCGGCAGACAGAGGTATACTATTCATGGATAAATTTTCCAGCAGCAAATGCTGTAACAAAGTACTTCCACTATTACAAAATAGAGGAACCTCCTGAAACGTACACTCCTTTCGAGGAGGTGGAAGTACCACTCAAATTTCAAGAGCATTTGCTCTTATTTGATGGCGCCCTAAAACATAATAATCACATCACCAGGCTCGGTCCTTTAGGTAGACCAGGAGCAACGTGGCCGGTCCTAGCCGGATACACACCACATCCAGACATCGACGAGATGTCTGCAGCTAACCTGTTAACACAGCTAAAACAATTAATAAAAATACATAGACAATTAGTCCAGTATGTAATGCGGACTTCAACAATTCAGCCAGCGATTAAACTCCCACAGCTGACCCCTCACCAGGGGAACACAAATAAAATTACACCACAGAACATCCAGTCCTGCCTAGGTAAAGTACCGGCTAAACGGGAACAAATACCATTCTGGCTAGCGCAGAAAATCACCCAAATAGAGGCGGTGTTTCCAGACACCACCCCGCTAGAAAAGCACAGGATTCTGACTATCTGTCTTCCAATGGGAATCGCACCACACATTAAGGACTGTGACACTTGGGGTACAGTCTTTGCTTCCATCTACACAAAAACGCACGGTGTTCCATCCATTTCGGTAATACCAGATGTGCTAAAACAAATTCAAGATGAATACGGTCCAGAACCCGCTTTAACTCTTGGTATGAAATTACTAAAAGACTTCAAGCAGGTCTCGGCTATATTATTAGCCAACATAAAGGGTGAAGCAGCAAACGTGGCGATCCGCCAGAGGTTAAAGGAGACAGATATAGCAGACCAACCAGCTGAAATTGCCAGAATCATAGAAAAATCCTATGAGGAACTAGGTAGAGATAGTTTAGGTGGAATACCAGTAAAACCACAACTGATTGAAAGTCCTGAAAAAATATTTTTTAATAATAATTCAACATCACAGAAAAAGAGCTGGGATGGAAACAAACAATCCAATCCCAAAGAAAAGAAATTCCAGTCCAGAGGAAGGTCTCCTAGGCGAAGAGAGAAATCTCCGAACCAAAGACACAGGTCACCCCAGAGTGACCCCTCTGGGAAAAGATATAACCTTAGAAACAGGGATAATATAAAAAAGCCTGATAGATATCAAGACATTGATACACGTCCCTCTCAATCTTTTCAGACTTCCTCGCAGAAATCGGAAAGAAGAGGACGATCAGAACAAAGAGAAGAGCACGCCAAGTCCAAAGACAAGGAACCTGCTCAGCTAAAAAAGAAATTACAATTTCCAAAGAAGAAGGTAGCCAGCATTAAAATAGTTAACAATGCCGAGAATTCTGAGGACACAACTGAAAAACGGGGAATGGGCTCAGACAATGCTAGACAGCGCAGCAGAAGTGAGCATAGCTCGCAAAGTCCTTATGAATCATCTGGAGACAGTGGACACGAATGAATATCTTCAAGTGGAAACTGCAGACACCAGGGTTAGCAAACCTCACAAAATATACGAAATAACATTGCGTATAGAGGGGGATAAGACTAGAAAAATAAGGGGACTATTTTGGGATAATCTCTCCAAGGGCTATGATATCCTTCTAGCTGAAAAAGACTGGCCACCAGAGTTTGTCAGGGATTGTCCTCATGGCGAAGAAGTAATTATGCCTGCCTTCTCAAATCATATCCCAATTCATTAAAAATACACACTTGTTAGAAAGTGGGCAGTGGCTCTAGCTCCTGCTTTATATAAAAATCACGTGGGATGGGATGAGGACTCTCCTCCTCACAAAATCCAGTTAAAATCACAACCTACTGCACAAAGGCAGTACCCAATTAAGCAAGAAGCAAAAAAACAGGTAAAAGAAATACTAGATCAGCTAGAATACCAGGGGGTGATTGAAACTTGCACCTCACAAATGAACATATCGTCTAGTTTTGGATTACCGACACCTTAACACATGTTGCAAAACTTTTGCAGTGCAAAATTCGCATAGTGCTGCACTAATGAATAACATAGTGCGCAAAAAATACAAAACAACCTTAGACATCTCTAATGGATTCTTTTGTCAAAACATAGCACCAGAGAGCAGATATTTGTCTGCGTTCTCAATAAATGGCACTCAAAAACAATTCTGTCGGTTAGCCCAGGGGTACAAGAACAGCCCGGGAGTATTCTCAGCGCGAGTAACAGAATTACTACAAATATATGATGATGAAGCATTATCTTATGTCGACGACATTTACTTAACAGATGATGACTTGGAGACTCACTTGAAGAGAGTGAACACCATAATACTTGGGTTCGCAGCAGAGGGTTACAAATTCAACTTTAAAAAATCCAGAATTGCCCATCTAACAGTCCTGTTCTTAGGACATGAATTATCAAGTATAGCCTTGCTGACAATTTTCTAGAAAAATGTGCCGTACTCCAAGCAACTAGAAGAATTAAAAAATCTAGAATATGAAAAAACATACCCTCTGCCAATCGACATTCTGCCTTTACGACATTACGCCTGTGTAATTTATACAGACGGACATGCTCAACCCCCCGTTTGGGGAGAACAGGCATACAACCCCACATGTGGGATTACAAAAGAAGTGTGGCGCGGAGGTAAACTAAAACCTCTATTAACAAAAACACACTCAGTAGAAGTTAATTCAGAACAACAAACTGACATACTAGCATTGAAAATGGCGCTAGATAATGCGGATCGCGAATTCCCGACACTTATAGTGTCAGATTCATATTACTGCGTCAAATCATATAACAAGGATTTGCAGACATGGATTCAAAACGGTTACAAAGATGACACAGATGCACCAATAAAGCAGAAACTGCTCTGGGAACAAATAGCTCTTTTACAAAAAGAGCTACCAAAGACTCACGTGACACACTCACTGAGTCATCAGCGTGATGGCGTTCACGTTGCAGGGAATTCATTGGCTGAGACAGCCACAGCGGCAGCCACTAAATCGGCTCCCGTAGTTCGAAAAAAGCGTACATTAAAATACATTGACGGTGAAACAGTGCTGGCGGTGAAAACGTCATCAAAAGGCGACTGCTCAGCGCTACTGATCAACTATCCACTCAATTATACATACATAATCGATGCAAACTCCGTCCCTTTTGCTCGAATCCCTGGAGTGGGGGATAGAGTGATTCCAAACATGGACAGGAGAAACTTGTTAATCGCAGACGCACATAGGGGCGAGGGTCTCAGACACCTCAAACTAAAAGATTCTCTGGAAGAATTACAATCACGGTACTGGTGGCCAGGCATGAGCCTGCGTCACACCATGTTTGTAAAAAACTGCCCAAACTGCAACAGAGATCGCAGTGGGGAGAGAAACAGTTTAATACCTCGTCGTTTTACTCCAGAAAAAATCAAGAGTAAAAAGGAAGGCTTGCGATTAACATATACAGGCTAGTTTCCACTTATAATGTAGATCACCAGCACTCGGCTGACGTCTGGACTGTTATACAAAGATTTGCGAGTCTAAATGGCATATACGCTAAGAGCATGCTACGTTTGACCATTGTTTTCACTCTAGCCCTCCAGCCTGATGGGAAACATGGCCAAATGAGCATAGCACAGCGGGAATCTTCTCACTTCCTTCCTGAGGGATACGGGATGGTGTAAAGAAAAAACCAAGGCATAAAGTAATCTATAACGGAAAGGATATTAGGTTCGGGAGCTGGGTGGGTCAAACATCTAATAAGTGTCCAACGTAGTCTAAATAACTTGCCAAGAAATTCTCTGAAGGGATTCAGTGCGTACAAATTATTATTTGGAACTAGGATGTTGATCTCTGACATTGATAGTCAGACTTCAGTGGTGAAAGAAAAAAAGCTTTGATATCAAAGACCGTTTGGCTATTTTGCAGGACTTAAACAAAACAAGAAAAGACCTGAGCAACATAAAGTTGAAACAACAGTTGAAACAACAGCCAACAACCACTGAAGAACCACCACCTGTCCCAGCAAGACCTGTCTGGATTCCAAAAGTCGGGGATCTAGTCAGGGAAAAGATTGCGGTAAAGAAGGAATTTGGGCCTTCTTACAGAAAAGCAGTTCCTGTCTTGTCTATCAACGGGACAAGATCAGTTGTACTACCGCCACTTGCTGGTAAAAAGGAGAACCGAGTTGTATCCATCGACCTGGTAAAACCACAATCATGTGGCCGATAACAAACAGTAGGCCAAGTGGACTCCCAATAAGTAGCCGAACACCAAGGTTTGCTACCAATACAGAGGTCCTAACGAAGAGGCTCATCACATTCAAAACGCCTACAGAAGAACAAGAAGGACTATGCAACAATGCAATAGAACTCAGACCTCTGAAAACCCAAATAAAAACATTTAGCAGAGACACACCAATCTATAATGAAGTACCAAGCGAAAATGCAAGAAACAGTAATCCTGAAGCAATTGGAACAATTGACAGAACTGCATCCGGCTACTTCATAAACTTCGATGATTCCTCTGAAGGCTTCAGTGAATCAAAGACACAGCCATCATCAAAAACCTTTAAAGATAAAGCAAAAGAACTTTTGAAACAACTAAAAGAAACATATTTGATTTCTCCATGGATCGAATTTTGGGTGGGTTTTGGTGCATTTATCCTCATACTTTGGCTCATCATGGTACTTACTTTGGGACGCTTCATTGAGGAAAAATATGCTAAAATGGACACAGCAAGTCAGAAAATCAACTTGATCCTCAAACCACACACATCTTCACACGTCGAGAAAAGAGAACTTTCTTCAGTCAACTTCACAGCCAATCCGATACCGGGTGGGGTAGCCTGGGACAACACTGACTATGAAATTTATGGTCCGGTCGAAATCCTGAAATATCAACACCAAATTAAGATCTCATTGAGTGACTTTGCAAAACCAAGCTCATTTGCTGATGATTGGGACTTCGAAAGCATTAATAATATGATGTCTGACTTAGTAATGTCTGCTAAATTTACCAAACATGATTATTTGCAGGGTTCTACAAATTATGATAGTATGTACTGTTATAACCACTATGGTAACCATTTTTAACATAGATCTGCACAACCTAGAAATGTTTTAAATTATAATCAATGGGGACATTGTGCAACCCCTCCAAAAGGAAGCTCAAGAACCTTCTATGACAAATATTCATACTTTTCAGGTTTTAACACAAGTAATGCTGAAACATTTTATTTCAAATTGTCGAATAAGACAGGGACGAAGACCATGATAACAAACACAAAATTGATATATTCAGACTCATTCTTTGAACAAATGAATACTTTTGGTTTTGATTATTGGGACAAAAATGTTGAATTGAAAAGTGTTTGGGGCACAAAAGAATGGCAAGTACAGGGTATAGAATCTTTGTTTAGAGCCTGCATGATCCCAGAACAAATGATATTTTTAAATGACACTGTTCAACAAACTACCTGTCTTGGCCTAGCCAAAATCAAAGACTTAAATAAACCGTCTATTCCAAAGCCAACAACAATAGCTCTATAGATGAAGAGATAGACGTAAATTATGTATTAAACCGAAACAGAACACATCCTGATTGGAAACAGTGGTTGATCTGGCCCACAGATACTAATAACTGTCAAGACAGATTCCTGAACAAAACACAGGGGTTCAAAATGACCAGGCCAGACCCTAGATATTCCCAAAGACATCACCCAGGGATAATAATCACCTACAGTGTGGGCAAATTATGCCTTCAATGGCTACAAACTTCCACACTGACAGAAATTAAGCAACACCTAACTTTACTTACTGATGGTGCTGACTTGCGTGATTTCATTATGGGACCGCGCAAACAGCGTCAAAAACGTTTCATAGCAGCCTCTGTATATGCAGCATACAATGAGGCCTGGAAGGTTACTCAAATTGAAACAGCAGAGAGAATACGGGAAATTGACCGTATTAATTTGGAAAAATCACTTTCTGTAGTGGACAATGGGTTAATGACTCTGTCCTCCAGAATTTTTTCTTTGGACAGCATTGTGTCTTCAGCAATCGACATATTATCGCAAGACTTACTGTTGCTACAACACGGTCAGTCTCAATTGCGTTCTATTGTACAGCTTGGCTGGACGTTACAAAATCTACGTTCAGGCTATGTGCCTTGGCGTTTAATCAACACAACGTCACTATTCCAAATCTTTAACCTTACTGATAGACAAGTCAGTATGGCACAAAAGGGTGCTGATTATACAATCTTGAGCATTGAAAAACTCGAAAGATTACCAGTGACAATGTCGGAACGACCTGTCAGTGAATGGATAATACATGGGATAATAAATATTCCAATCTCAACCTTCAGGTTTCAATACTGCCAAAAATATATACAGGCTGGCATGTACGAGAAATTGGGAAAGGGGTACATTAAAACAACATGGAACCTGCCCTATTCACATGCATGTGTCAGTAATAAAGGACAGAAAGTGTTTCTTAGTGGCAATAATTGTGCGATGTCACTAAGCGGCACGCTTCTGTGTAACGGAATTAGTTTGCATGGAGCCTGTGAAGGGAATTCATACAACCTTTCATGTCACCAGCAAGGCGCACCTGCAACAGAGATAGAACCATTCTTTCAAAGACTCTATAATGGGAGTTACATTCTAATTGTAGATGTTGTAGTCTTATGCCCGGGACTCCTTATCTCGTAACTACGACTGCGAAGGTCAAGTGCTGTGGACGCTCATTGTTCCCCAGCTCCTTTCCAGACAGGGAGGCAAGGGCATGGCCCAATTTGAAAATTACTTCTATTCGAATAGATACTTTAAGCAGAATGAAAACAGTGCTTCTTCAGATGCCTACAAGGCTCACGTCATCAAAAGAAACGTATGATCTACAAGTCGCAAGGACGACTGCAGAGATACATTCATTGTTATCAACTAATTCCCCCATACATTTCGCAGAAATCCTGAATGAAATCTTAAATATTTCTGATACCAATGGGGTCTCAAAGGTATTTAAGACAGTATTTTCGATGGCATTAACACCATTCAAAGCCATACTGGGTATTTTTCCAGATTTCGTCCATTCGATTTTTGGCGGACTTCCCCTGATCTTGGGACTAATTGCAGGAATCCTATTCTTAGTCCTTATTTTTCGTTATGGCAACCCATGTCACAGACAAAATTCTTGCGACAAGGGAAGAAACAATCCTAGCCATTGGATACCGGGACCGGATATCAAAAATCCTGGGACTCTCCCGGCTTAGAGACCTGAACATGACTTGGTTTCTATCATTTCGACCAATGTGGCAAAGATGTGTTTTACCTGTATTAAGGTGTCTGCTATGCGGAGAAGAATGCGTGTTAGACACCTGTCTGACGCTACAATCGGATGCGCCAATGGATGCAGAAACATTGTTGAGCCCGATCAAGGTTCACGCTTTGTGCTGCCCTCAAAGGCTACCAATCCTGATGACGGCATTCGTGGAAGCTTCACCACTACGATTGAGGGGTAGTGAAGTTCAAGATGAAAGCAGCATCGAACAGGTACGACCTTCTGTCAGCAATGCGAATCAGAATGTCAATGGAGACAATCATGCGCACGAATGCATGGTTACACCTTTTTCCGAGTTAGTGGAACTTTCCCAGGAAGCTGTTGACAGCTTTTTCGAAAGCCTAAATGATATGATGTTCTCACCAGAGCAGAAATAGAGACTTTTGAGCAAGCTCGCACACGGCGTTCCCTGAATTCGGCCTTCAACTTTAAAAATAAAGTCACATGAACAATTTTACCTCCAGTTCACGGACAGCAATTTTTCAGCAATCCCCAAAATATTTTTGCATATTTTTCGGGACACTATCTTCTGCTTAAAGTAAGAACTATTCTTAGAGAACTAAGGTTTCTAAATTTTAGATAGCTTATAGACATTAGCTGCCCGCTGGTATGTTCATAAATATTTTATTCTGTGATGGAATGGTCTCGAACTTTTTTCTGTATTAAGAGCCATTTCATGTGTAAATTCTCATATACCAAATAGCGATAATGTATACAAATGCGTGATTACTTTGGCATTATTCTACAGCTTGAGTGCATACAATACATATGATTGCAATTCTTCCGTATATTTGAAAAATTTCAAAATGCATTTATGTATTTTGGGGTGGTAAGGTATACACTATACTCTATAGTATGTTTTACTATGCATAGATTAGTAAATATGTCCATAGTTAGCGTGGAGTGGGTGTGATGTATTCCTATAGGTTCTGAATCGATCCCCCTATTCCTGACCCTATTCTGGTTAAACAAACCAACAAGTTAACTAGCAGTCAGCCCATGAGGCAGAAAACCCCCATGATGCAGATACCGTTATCTGACGCAGTCACACTACGGCACAGGAACGTGTTATCTGATTAGGTCATAACGCTTGCGATCTAATTAGACAAGCGATATTCCTCCAGCCCCTGATAAGGCATACGGAGTTCTCATAACAAATCAAACCTATGACAACCTGGGCAAAACCCTGCGGCCATTGTTTTGATTTCACCGAGAACTTCAGCAAAAGAATGTGCTAACGAGCAAGTCGTATGACATCCTTATTGACGTATCTATGTCCATCCTTACGTCAATCTCGGCACCTTAAAGGTATAAATATTACCGATATTGCCCTATGCAAACACACGCGGTGGTGACGAGATGGAGCAGCCATACTTGCCGAAGCGAAGAGCAGAGCAGACCCCGCTGGCACAGCCCCGCCTTCCTGACGCGCTGAGAACGAGAAGCTGCTTTCTCCTGCCGAGAAATCCAGCACCGGCGCTTCCGGGTAGCCCTCGCAGGCAGCCTGGAATATCGAGACCAGAGAGAGAGATACCATCCCTCATTCAACCTAGATTCCAGGTACAGAACTGAATAACCCCTCGCAGAGAATTCTTTAGTTATTCACTTGGCAAAAACAAACTTAACTTAAACTGTAACTTTCTATTCCCGCCCACGTATTAGGCTTAGGTCAGGTACACGGGGTAGGCGTATTTAGAAACACCAGTTGAGTACGTTTAGTCAAATGTATATGTGTAAGTAATATATTTTATTCATTTTAAAACATCTTATGGCTTAGAAACCATATCAATGTTTTTACAGTATTATTTCATACTATTGCTTTTAATGTATGCACTTTACTTAGCTATAAGTATTGCAATAATATCGATCCATTTCTCTTGTATGAGAAAAGAGACTGATCAATAAATAACACCTTTTTATTGAACACGCCCGTCTCTTCCTTTTCTCTACATTCTGATGAGACTAAGAATGCACGTACTGACTGAGTAAAATAAATTGCTTTTTGTTCACACGACTCTCGAGATACACTCTTGATTAGGGGAGATCAAAGTTGTCATGTTCTATGGTTGTCAGAAACTAAATCCCTTCTTGTCTAATCAGGGAAGTTAATTCCTTCCTGAACATTCGAGAAAGTTTCTAGTGAACTCTGAGCTAGCTGGCAAACCCAAAACTTTAAGTCTAATATCGACAGTAGTAGACCTAGTTAACGTCTGGTCTAGGCCTTTACTATTGAAGGTATTATTCCAATGCGCAGAGCCTATTGGGATAATAGGAACTACACTACAATCCCTTTGCTCTTGGGTGGTGCCTCTCCCACCTCTAATGCATAGCATCCAACACATCCAACTCTAAATGAGGCTTTGAGACTTTATATATGTGAACATTTCAAACCATGATCATGTGGAAATTGTGTAGCCATTAGGAGGCTATGAAATGCGGTTGAAAAACATAAAGCTGTTTCCAAGGTTTTAATTTTTCTCACCTATATTACCATTATGGCTTTCTAGTTTGGGCTTAGAGGATTAGGTATAGGAAATAGAAGAATAAAAGCCATTCTTGAGCTCTCCTTTCTTCTTCTTCTCTATTAATTTAACTTTATTTAGTAGTTGTACAGAAAGGCAAACTGTTTTTTTGTCACTTCAGTGCACTGTATGAATGCCAAAGTTCATATACTTTGAGGTGAGGATTGCTAATGTTGCAGCACATGCATGGTAAAATATGTAATATACACTTACTCTTCCCACTACTCTAACTGCCACTACTCTAACTGTACTGAGCCTTTTTTATGAGTGGGCAATCTGGAGTATTTTCATTTACAACAGAGGCAATGATTCTCTGATGAATCTTTCTCCGCCAATAGGAGGGGTGGAAATTAGGGTGGCCTAAACACCACATTAGCTGTCCAATGAGAACCAATGAGAACTCACAAATTTGATTTCAGATTTAGGCACACCACTCTCAAGACCATGCTGTAGAAATAAAGAATAGCAATGGGAAGACCCAACCTCCTGAAGAAGTTAAGTCAGGCTAGAATTATGCAGACCAAAAGCTCTACGACTGCAACACAGAACAAAAGAAGTAATAGTTGATGTTCTGACAGAGCTCACTGATTTGCCCTGCAAGCCATTTAAGACATCAGTAAAATAGCACAGTTTAAATCGAAGAGCCATCAAGACTCAATAATAGATTCAGACAGGTATTAAATTTATATGTTTATTGTATTAAAGATCCAAAATTCATAGCCATAAGCAGTCTTTTGAGAATTTCAGTTAAGGATATCACAGCTTGCATTAAAGCACTAACCATTTAGTTAAGGCTTTATTGGATGTTTATTATGAGAATCAGTTTACAGAGTTACCGAGTCCCACTACCATTAAAGCAGAAGTATAGATAGTTTGTCTAACAGCACAAATTCTACAAGGAAAGAGAAAGGGTTCAGATTTAAAGTCCATTAAGGCAAGTCCATTCACTTAAAACAAAACAAATGAAGGAAATGAAAAATGAAAATTGTTTGGCAAAGAAGGTAGCATCAGAAAAGCAGTCCCAAAGTGAAAGATTTCTTAGTATTCATCAACAATCCATTAGCATAAAGAAAGAAAAAAGTGTGGCGTTGCCCATCCTTTGGGTTGCTTTTTTTATAAAGTCTCCAGCAAACTTCAGTGATGTACACCTCACCACCATCGAAAGACTGTCATATGATTAGATTCACATAATGTCACCTAGGACACTCACAACAGTGAGATGCTTCCATGTTGGTCATGAAAAAGAAATACAACGTATCAGTCCATAGCAACAGCTGCAATCCTGTTCCCACAGGAATATTTCAATGTGAACATTGAAGAAACATTCAGGAATGTCGAAATTTAAACATGTACAGAACATATAAAGCAACATTTCACTAGTTGTAAATGAACCATCATATTAGGCCAGCATTAGAGTAAAAGCATTTTCAAGAAAGTCTTTAAATTCACATTACACATTTTAAATGAAATAAACTAAATCAATATCAAATATAGGGTAATAAAATCAATTCAAATAAGGAATATGTGTAACTTTCACCAGAGAATATTACAGGGAAATAGCTAATGTTAGAAATACCCAACTACCACAATTTTCTCAACATTCATATAAGCATAGAATTTTCTAAGTTCATACTACAAAATTAACTTTCCACTGTTCATAAAGTACACAATCTTTAATATTATTATGTAAAATCTTAAGATCGTACCTAGTTTCTACACATTTGTGCACCGACTTTTCTAAATGGTGCGTTCAAACAAAAGGCATTAGAAACACTAAACCACTTTATTAATAGCAACATTTACATCAATAAATGCTAATAAACTACATATTTATAAGAAACTCTCATTAGTGCAACTCATTTATATGCATTAGTATTGCTTTGCAAGTATGTTTCCTTCATCTTGCATTTTAAAGCATGCTTTTACGATGTTTCTACTACACTTGTCTCAGTTTCATGTGGCAAGCCCATCTGCTCCCCTCTGCGACCGTCCACGCCCATCCGCATCCGACTGGGGCCAGGGTCAGGGACCCTGTAGGATCTAGCACAGGCAGCCCTAAAATCATTAAATACACGGAGAGAGAGCTACAATCCCTGAGACACTCACTGGCTACCGGCTGCAACTATATCCTTCAGCTCACAAGCCTGATAGGTAAAGAAATCACATGCCCTCTCTGCCTGAAGAGGATCAATGCAGGACAATATACATAAACACAATCAAACAGATAGGACCAAAAAACAAACTCAGTGGAAGATGGGACTTATTTACAGTAGGTCCCTCCCAGCACATGCTACAGAACTTAGGCTGTTAATTGAGAATGAAGAACTTGATATTCTCTTTGCGACGGAAACATGGCAGAGAGAATACTCCGAACCAGATATAGTTCAAGCACTCCCCCCAGATTTCTCTATCAGAAGACAAGATAGGAGGGAAAAAACAGGTGGGGGAGTTGCAATTATTTATAAAAGTGAATATGGATGCACATCATCATCCCTAAACATTACCAATTGCGTTATATTACAATTCAGCCTTCAACTCTCCCACAAAAGTATCTTCTCTGGCACACTGCTCTACAGACCCCCGGGAGCCACTAACTCCTTCCCAGAGGAGCTCCCTGGAACAGTATCTACAATGGGGACCAGTAAGGGTTCCACGACTCTACAAGGAGATTTTAACTTTCATCTAGACAAAATTGACAGCACTACATCGATTAAACTAACTCATCCAAGACAAGGGAGCCGTGCAACTAAAGCAATTAGTAAGTGCACACACATAAAAAAGGGCACTTACTGGATGCCATAATCTCCAGCTAACCTAATCCAAAAGTAGGAATCCCGACACCAGTGCCCTGGTCCGATTATCACTTTATATCCTTTACACTAGATAAACCTCAGGCACCTACCATATGTCTTAGAACCACCAGAACTAGGCACAAATGGCCAAGATTATTACAGGACAGACAGAGGAATGAACTAGATGCCCAAGCCACTTGCCTGCCAGATGGATCACTGAAACAATATCGATGACACAAATATAGAACTACCTAAATATCAAGTAAAAAATATAGAATACAAAAATATCAACCTCCTATCTCCAAACAGGTAAGTACAAACATATCGAATCAAAAATATCGTTGTAAAAAATATAGATACTCAAAATATAAATTTTTTAAAAATGCTTTAAACTAATTACAAATGAATGAAATAATAAATATAATTAACTTAAACATACTTAAACTACTTAAATAACCTTAAAATTAATAAATAATTAATGTAAGTAAAAAAAACATACAAATTGATTTAATAATACATATATATATATATATGAACGTAATAATAATAAAAAATATAAAATATTTTTACCGTAGGAAAGCGGAAATAGTAAAATGTACTATTACCACTCCAGTGAGTGCAACAGTAGAGAAAGTGTTGGATAGCATAGGGGTAAAAATGAATATTCCCACTCCAGAGAGGGCAACAGTAGGGAAAGCGTTGGATAGCGTAGGGGTCAAAATGACTATTCCCACTCCAAAGAGTGCAACAGTAGGGAAAGCATTGGATAGCGTAGGTGTAAAAATTACTATTCCGACTCCAGAGAGTGCAACAGTAGGGAAAGCGTTGGATAGCGGGAGGGTAAAAAGTTACTATTCCCACTCCAGTGAGTGCAACAGTAGGGAAAGCGTTGGATAGCGTAGGGGTAAAAATAACTATTCCCACTCCAGAGAGTGCAACAGTAGGGAAAACGTTGGTTAGCGTAGGGGTAAAAATTACTATTCCCACTCCAGAGAGTGCAACAGTAGGGAAAATGTTGGATAGCGTAGGGGTAAAAATTACTATTCCCACTCCAGTGACTGCAACAGTAGGGAAAGTGTTGGACAGCGTAGGGGTAAAAATGACCATTCCCACTCCAGAGAGTGCAACAGTAAGGAAAGCATTGGATAGCGTAGGGGTCAAAATTACTATTCCCACTCCAGAGAGTGCAACAGTAGGGAAAGCGTTGGATAGCGTAGGGGTAAACATTACTATTCCCACTGCAGAGAGTGCAACAGTAGGGAAAGCATTGGATAGCGGGAGGGTAAAAATTACTATTCCCACTCCAGAGAGTGCAACAGTAGGGAAAACGTTGGATAGCGTAGGGGTCAAAATTACTATTCCCACTCCAGAAAGTGCAACAGTAGGGAAAGCATTGGATAGTGGTAGGGTAAAAATTACTATTCCCACTCCAGTGCGTGCAACAGTAGAGAAAACATTGGATAGTGTAGGGGTAAAAATTACTATTCCCACTCCAGAGAGTGCAACCGTAGGGAAAGCATTGGATAGGGTAGGGGTAAAAATTACTATTCCCACTCCAGCGAGGGCAACAGGAGGGAAAGCGTTGGATAGCGTAGAGGTCAAAATTACTATTCCCACTGCAGAGAGTGCAACAGTAGGGAAACCGTTGGATAGCATAGGGGTCAAAATAACTATTCCCACTCCAGCGAGTGCAACAGTAGGGAAGATGCTGGATAGTGGGAGGGTAAAAAGTACTATTCCCACTCCAGGGAGTGCAACAATAGGGAAAGTGTTGGATAGCGTAGAGGTAAAAATTACTATTCCCACTCCAGAGAGTGCAACAGTAGGGAAGGTGTTGGATAGTGGGAGGGTAAAAATTACTATTCCCACTCCAGTGAATGCAACAGCAGTAAAAGCATTGGATAGCGTAGGGGTAAAATTACTTTTCCAACTCCAGAGAGTGCCACAGTAGGGAAAGCGTTGGATAGCGTAGGGAAAAAAATTACTATTCCCATTCCAGAGAGTGCAACAGTAGAGAAAGCGTAGGATAGCGTAGGGGTAAAAATTACTATTCCCACTCCACTGAGTGCAACAGTACGGAAAGTAAATACTTCATATATTAATTTAAAAAAAATTATTAATACCAATTAAAAATTAATTACAAATAATTACAAATGTAATACAATATAATAATTAATCAAATACAAATAAAAATATATTTTTTATTAATAGTCATTACCTATTAATACAAATTAATTACCAATTTACAATTAATTAATTAGCAAATGATAAATAATTAACAATTAATTAAAAATAAATACCAATAAATACATTTAAAAATGTAATTAATAACAATTAAATTACTTCCCACCCTATTCCCCTATAAACCCACAACCCGTTACAGTAAATAAATTAATACAATTAACATAATTATCAATTAATCAATTACAAAAAAAATTACCAATTATAATTTATTTAATTACCAATTAAAAATGTATTAACAATGAATTCAAGATAAATACCAATACATTAATTAAAACATTTTATCAATTATAATTAAATTACTTCCCACCCTATTCAACTATAAACCCACAACCCTCTATAGAAAAAAATAACGAAAATTAACATAATTATCAATTATTCAATTAATAAAAATTTATTACCAATTATAATTTAATTAATTACCAATTAAAAATTATTTAACAATTAATTCAAGATAAATCCCAATAAATAAATTAAAACATTTAATCAATTATAATTAAATTACTTCCCACCCTATTCCCCTATAAACCCACAACCCGCTACAGAATTAAATTACGCAAAAATTAAATACCATAAAATTCATTACTTAAAATAAATTATAAAATAAATCCACACTTTTCACACATATACTAACATAAAAAACGCTTAAATTCGATATTATTAAAAAATCGATATATTTTACATCTATATTAAATACTTCGATATTTTTACTTTCTATATTTATGTAAATCGATATTAACTAACTTACCTCAAATTCGATATTTTTGTTGTCTATATTCTGTCCATTCGATATTTTGTCCATTACATTTGATATTTTTGTTGTCTATATTCTGTCCATTCGATATTCTGTCCACTCTATATTTTAACTCAATATTAATGTAATTCTATATTTTTTACTCGATATTTTGACTGTATACCCTGCCAGATTACATGGAAGAGACAGATACGCTGTGGGCAGCCTGGATTAATAAAGTAGCAGAGCAGAATCCTCAGGAAGTCAGACCAAACAACCTACAACTCAGGAAAGGAGCAGCCTGGTTCAATACTAACTTAAAGATGATAAAGAAATCCTGCAAAAAGTTAGAAAGACAATGGAGGAAAAACTACGATCCTGCCATTTACCCCTTGCCTCCCATTTTGCTGCAAAGGGGTTAAAAGCCAATACAAACAGGCCATTAGACAGTACCATAACGAAATGACCCAAGCACAGGCAAAATATTTTGAAGAAAAAATTAGCTAAGCAGGCAATTCAGCCAAAGAGCTATTTAAAATAGCCACTGACCAAGAAATAAACAATGCCTCCTCTAAAGAAAGATGTAACCAGATGGCTAATTTCCTAAAAAATAAGGTGAAAATTATATATAAATCCCTGCAAGGAAATAGCAGTATAAATAACACTGAGGATCACTCTAGTATCAAGGATAACGTACAACTCAAAACAGGAGTTAGACTAGAACACTTCACAAGTTTAAGTGAAGAAGACTTGACCTCAATTCTACAGAAGATCAAATCTCTGGATCCTCATTAGATCCAATTCCTCCGGACATTCTGCGGCAGGGAGGTAATAACACCAAGTCCACCACTGCAGCACTCATATCGCACTCCCTCACACATGGAGTGATTCAAAAAGCATTGAAACATGCTATAGTACGACCCCCGCTGAAAAAGCCCCAGTTGGATCCTGCAGAGCCTGGGAACTACCAACCAATTTCCCTTCTGCCACTGCTGGGTAAAATAGCTGAAAAACAGGTGAACCAGACCCTGTCCCAATATATTGAAGACAACCGGGTGTTGCACCCCACCCAGATGGGATTCCGACCCCAACGCAGCATGGAGTCTGCCCTGCTGGTGGTCACAGAGGAATTAAAAATAACCCTATACCAGGAGGGTATAGCAGCCATCCTGCTATTGGACCTTAGCCTGGCCTTCGATACGGTGGATCACTGTACTCTGTTCCGGATGCTAAAGGAAGCAGGTATTATAGGCTCTGCACTAAAATGGATAACCTCTTTTTTAGAAGATCCTTCCAGCTAATTGAAGGAGAACATCTATTTGTCATCCTACAAATCTTGTGCGGAGTTCCACTGGGATCCGCACTGAGTCCAACACTATTTAACTTGTACATGCAACCACTGGCAGAGATAGTGCAAGAATTTGGACTATCAATAGTATCATATGCTGATGACACCCAGCTGATACTCACAGTCACGGAGGGCCCCCAATCCGTATTTGAAAACCTGGGGCCTTGCATGACATAAGTAGCGGAGCGGATGAATAACTGCAGATTTATACTGAATGGAGATAAATGGAGCTCATCTTCCTGGGAAACAAGGCAGTCCCAAGAAACTTTATCAGCTTGCCTCCAAAACTGGGAGAACCCCCGACTCAAAGAAGGTGATAAAAAACTTAGGATTCTGGCTAGATGAAAGTTTATCTATGGAAACCCAAGCCAGGAAATTGTCAGGCACTTGCTTTGGAAAACTGCGTATGCTTCGGAAAATTCTTCCTCTCTTATCGGAGTCTACCTACAGAACCGTAGTCCAGGCCCTAGTAGTGTCAAAACTGGACTACGGCAACTCTCTGTATCTAGGTGCACCAAAATACATTATAAACCAGCTGCAGGTGGTCCAGAACACCGCAGCAAGGCTGCTGCTGCGAATCCCTAGACAACATTCAGCTAGGGCTGCCCTGAAGAAGTTACACTGGCTCCCGGGTTCAGGCAAGAGTTAAGTTCAAGACACTTTGTATTGCCCATAGAGCAATGAATGACAAAGGTCCTGTCTTAATAAAAAAGCTTGTCACTGGATATGTGCCAGGTAGAATCCTCAACAAATCTACTCATGACTTCAACCAGGATAAAAAGTTCCAGATGGGGAGGGAGATCCTACATGCACCTACCCCCTGGACTATGGAATACCCTGCCTCTGGAACTGTGCAGGGTAATTAATGAACTGGCATTCAGAAAAGGACTTAAAACCTGGCTCTTTCCCCAACTCATGTGCTCCTTGACTGCCTTTTTCTCCTTAGCGCTGGGAAGTCCCTGGGCAGCCTTGTGCTCTATAAATCCCCTAAACATAAACATAAACTGTGTCTAATGTGCAAAGTGCACTTTCAGCTTTTCGTGTCCTTAATCAGTAAATGTGTTGGGTTTTTTTATTTTTAAAATCGTGCTTGACCATTAACGTCTAATTTAGGAAGGGTCCTATGGCTTCTTTATGTGTGAAGTTCAGTAATAGGCAAGCTGGAACTTTACATTCAGCATTTCATCTTAACAGTTTTTTGCTAAAGCATTAGTGATTCTAGTATATTCTAAGGTTAAGGTTTAGTTCATTCTTCAGCTGGGTGCCATGGACTCCCATTGCCCCACGGCCTTATGTTATCCATTTGAAGATTCATTGAGTGATCTGGTCTGGAGTCTAAAAATTCAGATTCCTGTTATGTGCAAATGGTTACACTAATTTCTGCAGGTATCACAACCCTTTGTTTCGGTGGATCTAGTCTGTATACAGTAAAGGGAAAGGCGGTTGTGATAAACATGAAGACTTTCTGCACTTGAGAAATTCTTATGTCCAGAGGTAAAGGCAGGTATGACACCTCTGCTTTACTGTTGTGTATGGCTTCCTATTTTTAACACAACTTTGGAAATCTAGTTATTCACTACTTCAATGTAAGAGCATTGAAGAGCCAAGCCCTAAAGCATGTGCTATGATTCATGATAATTGGTTACCTTGTCGGGTCTCCAGAGAAACGAGGGAGGTGGGGGAATGTGGATGACACTCCTGCACCACCCACCATCATCTCCCCGGGCAGCTACGGGTCTCTTCAAACCTGTGGTGACAGGTAAAGCAGGCTGAGCTGACAAGGTTTAATGATATTTTGGAATTTACCATGGCAGAAACACAACAGGCCATCCTCAAACTAAAAGCTGGAAAGGCTCCTGGGCCAGACAAAATTCCTTGGGATCTGTTTAAATCTGTAAATGAAATCTGGGCATCATACTTAAACAGCATCTGCAACTCTATTGCGGCAGGTGCACCTATCCCAGATTTCTGGAAGGGAGCAATAATAGTCCCCATTACAAGAAAGGCGTGGCATTGGTATTGGCAAACTAATGGCCAATAAGCTTGAGAGATAAAGCCCAGAAAATCTTTTGCAAACAAGTTCTGAGCCACCTGAACACATGGTTGGAGGACAATAATGTTGTGTCCCCTTTTCAGGCAGGTTTCTGCCCAAATATAAGCACCACAGATCAGGTTTTTAGGTTCTTGATGCTGAGGTGGAAAACTGTAGATGTCAATGGAGGAAGCATTTACGTAGCATTTGTGGACTTCATGGTTGCCTTCGATACGGTCCCTAGAGACAAACTTTGGGCCACATTGAAGGATATGGGCATCCTCCTAGACTACTGTAAATGATTGTAGATTACACACTGGAAATTATTCCCAAGTAGGATCGGGCTAAAAGGGTGAACAACCTAACCATATCCCAGTAGACAAGGGTGTAAGGCAAGGATGCATCCTTGCTCCAACACTCTTTCTACTTTTTATTAATATGTGTGTTGAATTCCTAATGGAGTGCGGAAATGATTCCCCGATACTGGGTGGTGTTAAGATTCCGACATTATTATTTACCGACAACACCCTTCCGGTGTCAAAAAACCCTAAAGGTTTGGAATTACTGCTAGAAAGATTCAACTCATTTTGCACCACCAACTGGCTAGCCATAAATGCTGATGAAACAAAATTTGTGGCTATTCACTCCAACAAACAATTCAGAAGAACAGCTAGATTAGGGCGAGTTAATCTGGAGAGAGTCTCAGACTTTGACTACCTGGGAGTATGCTTATCTAACACCAGCTCATCGAACAGCCAGGTTGTTAAGAGTGGGTTACTTCTTAACCATAGGGCTGCTGCCATGCTGAATTTAGCTAAGAATACATCCTACCACCCACTGTCCCTACTACAGGAAATCTGGAGAGCTCAAGTTGTGGCTGCAGCTATGTATGGAACTGAACTATGGGCCCAGAGTAATGTGACTAAGCTGGATATTGCTGAAAATATGTTTTTGAGAACGCCACTTAGACTCCCCCAAGGCACGCCACAGGCTTTTTTTTACAGTGGACCTAAATGTCGCCCAATCAATGCCAATAGAGAGACTCAAGCCAATCTTATAATAGCTGAAATTATGGTTGGTTCCTGAGCTGGAATGCTTCAGGAATGGACTGAAGAACATCCTTCTAATCCCCAGGTGTGTCAATATCGTGAAGTGGCTAAGCTATATCAAGCAATCCTTTTCTGAATTGGGGGCCTCTGATGTCTGGCAACATCCAGAGGCATCGCTGCTTCCTCTGTAGAGGGGTTCGAAGATGCTTTTTGGCCTAACGAATGGAGGAAGGTGCTGGAAACCACTAACAGTGAAGGACGAGCTAACTTTTTATTGCATTACAATTGTGAGCCAAGGTTTGAAACTTTCTTGGACAAAATTGACCCGCCATTCACTAGATCCTTATACATAAAATTTAGGTTGGGTACTTTGCCACTTGCATCCTTTATCTGTAAATGGAGATCCCACTCCTGCTCGGCCTGTGGAGTAGCGCAGGAGTCCGATGGCCACTTGCTCTCTTTTTGTCCAGCGTACACCAGACAACGAAGACGCTGGATTGCCCCCTTGTGCAGACACCTTGGGATACAGCTTTGTAGGTACGACACTGGGTCTTTTGTATTTTTTAATTAGACAAATTCTGAGAAGCAGTTTGGTCTGTTTGTGGTAGGTTACTCATGCAAACATTAGAATCTAAACATTGAGTATATAAATTGACTGTAACTACAATAGCTACAATTACACACTTCTGTACTGTTAAAATATCAAATAAAACCTGCCAAGAAAACATTTATTTTTATCAAAATATAGCTTTTCTACAGTTCTGGTTTTTAAGATTGTGTTTTAACCCCTTCGACGCTGATGACGAGCTGGGCTCGTCATGAGGTAGCCTCCTCGCACGCTCATGACGAGCCCAGCTCGTCACGTAAAGTGCGCTTTTGAAAAAGTCAGCGTACGAGCGGAATTCCGCCCGCACGCATGCGGTTAAACCACGAAACTAACTTTTTTGTACATATTTTATTTAATCTTAAAGATTTAACACCGTGGCTCCCTCTCTTAGGAATTTTAGCTTTTAGCTTATGTTCATTTATTTAATATGCAACGTGTTTCTGCTTTTATGGTCGTCAACGGAAATAAAGCATTTAAACGAAAATGAAACAACAAGGTTCTAACAGGGAGCCCCTCTCAGCACAATGCAGACTTACCATTCTCTGAGTGAAAATGGAGAGCATGGATTCGGCACGGTAATGTTAGAGATTGGTATTGTGGGTCAGAGGCAGGACACAGGTGCTTTTTATTGGCATAGGCTAAGGGGAGGGTATTGACAAGAGAGGTTGAGGAGGGTTACAAGATGTCAAATATTTTGAGGGGGACTAATGGAGGTTTTGCCTCTCATGACTGCTGATCTGATCAGGGGAAATGGTTTTGGGGAGTGGGGCATCCAAAACATACAATTTCAGGTGGTTAGGTGTCAATAATGTAGAGTTTAGATCCTCTAGGTTCATTCTTGTTGTTTATTAGATGTCAACTTGAAATCCTCATTGGAAAACAAAGCATTGTTTACAGTATCCCCTTTCACCATTTAAATAGAGGACTTGCAATTCATCTCTGAGATTAATCTCAGAATGTTTTGCGTTAATTACTTTAGGATTGTTACCATTTGACAGAGATTTTAGAGGTAACATTGCGTTTCTAAATAAATTGGCTTTTCTTACTTAAAATGCTTACTTTTCTGTACACCTGTGGTGTTGTAGATGTGATTGGGTTCTACACATTGGTGTAAGGAATGTGTTTTATGCTCCACATTATCAGCACTCTGCATATGAGGTATAGTCTAGCATTACATATTAGATGTCATCAGCCAACACTAATCAACAAAGATTTTGACGATTAAGATACATCAAAAAGTTATTTATAGATGCTACAGAGATATACATACAATGTGCAGGTCACAAATGTGTATCTGTCTATGTGGACTCCACCTTTAACCATTCCAAAATCAATAAAAGTAGTTCTGACTAGAAAGAGTATAATATCTATTTGTGTGAACAGTGTGGTACCTTTGAAGATGGTTTATTCACCTTAGTATTCCTGCTGGCAGGTTCTTGAAATAAAGAGTTCATTACGGAGTTCGTGTGTGGCGGCTTCCTAATGGGTCTCTGCACTTTGTTGGATTTATAGACGGCCGCCCAGTCGTGGAATGCAGCCCGCTGTTGTTACAGAGCCAGCCCTCTTCACTACGGAGGGAAAGTGGACATGAACGTTTCAAAGGACATTGCAGGGGTTGCCCTTTTGAACACTCTATCGAGAACTCCAAAGCAAGGCAGGCAAACAATCGAGATGTGCCTTCATTCCCACTTGGTTTTATTTGGATCCATTTCGCTAGGAACACACCCTACCTGACACGAACTCCAGATCCCATAAACGCCACTGATTGCTAACGCCCAGAGGGCGGGGACTGATTACAAAGGGGGAGAGTTCTGGCAGATGTCGAATTTGCCACTGAGGAAGAGAGCTTGTGCTCCTGAAATGCATTTGGCAGCTGATTAATTTGAAGATCATCACCTTTGTATTCCTGCTGGCAGGTTCTTGAAATAAAGAATTCATTACGGAGTTCGTGTGTGGCTGCTTCCTAATGGGTCTCTGCACTTTGTTGGATTTATAGACGGCCGCCCGGTCGTGGAATGCAGCCCGCTGTTGTTACAGAGCCAGCCCTCTTCACTACGGAGGGAAAGTGGACGTGAACGTTTCAAAGGACATTGCAGGGGTTGCCCTTTTGAACACTCTATCGAGAACTCCAAAGCAAGGCAGGCAAACAATCGAGATGTGCCTTCATTCCCACTTGGTTTTATTTGGATCCATTTCGCTAGGAACACACCCTACCTGACACGGACTCCAGATCCCATAAACGCCACTGATTGCTAACGCCCAGAGGGCGGGGACTGATTACAAAGGGGGAGAGTTCTGGCAGATGTCGAATTTGCCACTGAGGAAGAGAGCTTGTGCTCTCGAAATGCATTTGGAAGCTGAATAATTTGAAGATCGTCACCTTTGTATTCCTGCTGGCAGGTTCTTGAAATAAAGAGTTCATTACGGAGTTCGTGTGTGGCTGCTTCCTAATGGGTCTCTGCACTTTGTTGGATATATATATATATATATTACCTACTGGCGGTCGCCAGTAGGTAGGTATAGTTAGGACCTAGTTTCCATAGGAAGTCCGCAACATTCTATTGGGAATAACTTTGGCGCCGGTTGATGAATCTTCGCGAATTTCTCAAAGAAGATGGCCCGCTCCGTTCCGCTGCTTTCTTGAAAGTTTTGGGGGGATTTGTCAAGTGGGGGCTGAGAAAAAAGGGGGGTCCCAAAACGTGTTTTCCCCATGTTATTTTCCATAGGACGATTAGACACGACTACAGCCCGAACGGCTGAACGGAATTACACCAAACTTGGCAAAATGGTAGGGACTGGTACGCAGTACGGTCTTCTGTTTAAATTGTGTAAATTCTTCCAGTAGTTTTTGAGAAAATTGTATTTGAAAAAATGTATATATCTATAAGCGCGCACCGTGCACGCACTCGTGCGCGCACAGGAGCGCGCACCTTCCCGTGCGCGAGCGGAATTTTGATTTGCTGTTGGATGTCTGTCAACATTCGAATCGGTAGAAATCAGGAAGTGTTGGCCGCCATCTTGTTTTCGAGGCAGAATGGAGCCAAAAACAAAAGTGGATAATGTGAAAAGGGGGCAAGGTAGAGGCTCCCTGACCCCCTAGGCCTTCTCAGGGTGTCCCTAAAGGACCCCGAAGGGCCCCAAAAACGTTTTATTTTTCGAAAAAATCGCGAGGTGCGCGCACGGTGCTCGCACCCATTAGCCGCCATTTTGTGTTTCTGAAGCAAAACAGAGCCAAAAACCAAAGTGGATAATGTGAAAAGGGGGCAAGGTAGAGACTCCGTGAACCCCTAGGCCTTCTCAGGGTGTCCCTAAAGGACCCCGAAGGGCCCCAAAAACATTTTCGAAAAAAATCGCGAGGTGCGCGCACCCTTTTGGCTGCCATTTCGTCATTCGGAAAAAAAACAAAAAAAACTGTTAAATTACAAGTTTCAGTGTTTAGATGTTGGTTGTCTCTAAAAAGAATAGTTGTGTTTTAAAAATAGGAGTTTAGAAAAAATAAAATGATTGGTGGTTTCTGATAATTGAACATTGAAAACTAGGGTGCATAGTACTGTTTTTAAAAAGGAATAATACTATTGGTTTAGAAAAAGTCATTAAAAAGAATGTTGGACAGGATAAGCTGGTATATTGAGTAGTCAAACACACTTGCTGATTGGTTTGCAACATTGAGTGATGAACTTTTAACCTTTTGAGTTTAGATAGGTGTTTCATGGGGAGTTACCATGGTAATAGGCAGAGAGATCAGTGGGGGTAGGTTGAGCATTATGTGAGTTTGAAAGTGTTGAAATGTACAACCAATTAAAATGTTAGTTTAGTTTAGTATTTGTGTGGGAAGAAATTTGATTGGTTATGTACGGAGTTAAGTGTGAAAAATGACCGGAAATCATAGCCATTTTGTGATTGCAGTGTCTGAGGTACATTTGAGAGAATTTTGTTTACAATATCTGGTGTGTGATTCACATTGTACTAAATCTTGAGCAGCATTTTAAAAGGTAGGTAGTTAAATTATAAGGGCAACTATGTTGTATAATTTAAGTTAATAAGAAAAATGTTTTTTAATGTGGAAGTTTCTCACTCTCCCTCTCTTTCTCTCTCTCTCACTATCTCCCTTTCTCTCCACACTGTTCTTTTTCCTTCCTCTCTTTTTAAAAAAAATCCTTCTGTTTCACTTACTTCTTTTTCTTTTCTCTTAATATGCTTGCTTTTTTTCTCACTCTCCTTTCCTCACCTTCATATCTCTTCCCTCACTTCACTATAAGTGCCATAGAAACTCTTTCACTATCATTTAGTAATCATTTCAGGAATATTCTGACAGAATAATTTGCTTGGTTGATGTGTTTGAAAATATGGGAATACATGTACTCACAAAGTCAGTCAGGACATTTTATAAGTATAAATTTTTATAAACAAATTTAAGTGATATAATCATATAAAGTACTTGAGAAAAGTTTCTGTATAATAATTTGAAAGAATAAAATTGGTGAAAAAGCTAGTTTTATATTATCTATTACTAAAAACGAGAAATAAAAGTTTTTTTGTAAGGTATTACAACACATTTTAAAAAAAATCAGGAAATGGAGCAAATTGAGGAGACATTGGAAGTAACGTTTGAAATTTCAGAGAGTCTCCTTGAAGATTTGAATAATCCTTTTACTGACAGCAACATTGAAGAAGAGGCAATCGTTGGAGGACATACTATAAGTGATTTTTTTGATGAGTCAATGGACCACAAATTTTTTGAAGTGTTGGACATGTATGAGTTTGAGGAATCATGTCTGGAGATTTTGGACGATGAAATTCCAGACCAAATAATGTTGGTAATGCTATTAGATTTTGAAAATTCAGAAAAATAAATTTATATTTAATAATTAAAAATTATTTGAGAAACTATTCTTCTTTAATTGTAATCGTTGAGCTAGTAGCCAAGTGATTGTGGTAAAAACTGAGTCTTACAGTATAGTGTGCAACATTTTTCTGTTTTCATTCAACTAAGATCACAGTGTGAGTCAGACTTTATTTCACAAAATGGTGGTAGAATAATTTGTTTAGTTGATGTGTTTACAAATAATGCAAAGCATGTAGTCATGGTTTGAGTCAGGCCTGGGAGAGCTGGAGAAATTGCTTACCAAGTGTCTCTGTAGCATGTAGTAATGATGTGAGTGAATTCTCATGTATACATTCTCATTTCCACCTTGAGCCCCAAAACTCCCTGAACACCACTGCTCTGTCCTAAAACCTAAAACAGTACTCCCAGCAAGACTCTCTTTCACTGCAATAAATATTTTTCTGAATTGCAAGGTATACTTTCATGTGTCTAAGATCACAGTGTTCCTTGCTCTCTATCTCTTTCCCTCTGTGTCCTTTACCCTTGATTTCCTTAACATCTCTGTTTCTACCACTCCTTCTCTCTCCAACACTCACTTTCCCTCTGTGTTCATTTTTAACCTTTTCTGTCATTCTCCTTCCCTCATCTTTATACCCCTTCCGTAACTGTTATTATCCTTTACTTATAGTCACTCCCCTTTCCCCACTACACTTCTTCCTGTCTGTATGTCACACCTTTTCTTTTTTTTGCATTCTTTCACTCACTGTCCCGCACTCTCCTTCCCTAATTGAAATCCTTACTCCCCTTCTTTCACTCCAGTCTCTCACTTTACCTTACCCCTCTTTTCTTATCCTCATACCCCTTCTCTCACCATCACTGCAGTTCTCTTACTTAAACCCTGCTCTACTTCTTCCTCTCAATCTAACTCCCCTTCACTGTCTCCGTCCCCTGCTCCCCTTCTCTCACTCCCCCTCCCTCACTCTCTTTTCCTTACTGCCATTCCCTTACTCTTACAATCTCCTTACCTTTATTCCCTACCCTTAGTCCCTTTTTTCAGTCACTCTTTGACTCCCCTTTCCTCACTCACCGTACTACCCTTTCCACACTCATTCTATTAGTCCCTTCCTCCCCTACACTCAGTCATGGCAGTCATTCATTTATACTCTACTCATTCATTAAAAAAAAGTATGCAACAGTGTATAAGATATATAGCTCTTCATGGAGAAGTGAAGTGAGTTCTGAAAAGAACAGTTTTTTTGTCTTTTTCGTTTTGTATTTATTTTGAGTTATTTATCAATTTTATATTTTTTTGTTGTTTTTTTTGTAACAAAAAAAAAAGTTAACCATTAAGTGCTCAACAGGAACAAAAAAAAAATGAAATGAAGAAAATTATTGCCGGGAGCATTGGTGGTTGCGAATTTTCAGCTCCATTAAATTCAGACTTTGCTCTCCGTAGAAAAGTACTTCATAGCATTTGTTACAACGGAGATGCACTTCCCTTACTCCATCTCACTTACTCAGTTTCATTTAGTGTCTCACTCACTTTTTTAATTCTTTTTTTCTCTCTGTCTACCGCTGTCTTACTCACTGTAACTGCTTTACTGCTTCTTACTTTACAGATAACAAAGAATATAATCGCACAAGTTGCATTGGAGGTGGATATTGGCGAAAAGTGGCCAAATATTCACAGCAGTCGAAGAAGGGGATGCTCCTGTATATGAAGTGCTGGGAACAGCAACTGGAGGGTTCACTGCAAGGGTTTGGGTAAATGCCCTTGCATAATCATCAGAATTTACATTTTTACATTTTTACGTGTGTTCTCAATCTGAGTATAGTAAAAGTGTAGTGTTTCTTTTGGTGTGCTCTAGATAGGACACTACCACAGATTTTGCAGGTGAACTTTGGTTCAGTTACTTTCTTGTTCCCCTCTGAAAAGGTGAAAAACTTCCAGATAAAGGACACCTTGGTGTTCTTGCTATGTGGCTGCTCTTCAATAAACTCCACATCTAAGTCAGATGATAAAGTTTTGTTACTCCCCCATTCTCCTTCTCTCCATTTCTCTCTCCGTCTCTTTTTCTGTCTCACTGAGTGTAACCACTTTACTCCATCTCAGTCACTCACTCTCCATCTCTTTCTGTGTCAGTCTATCTTTGTCTTTCTCTCTCCCTCACTCTTTCTGTTTTTTGTCTTTCTGTTTCTTTCACTCCTACTTTATCCCTCAGTCGTATTTCGTCTCTCTTAATCTCTTTTCTTCTCTCTCATTCACCTTCCCTCACACTCATACCCCTTCTCTAACTGTCACTGCCCTTCACTTACCGTCACTCCCCTTCCCTCACTACATTTCCTCCTATCTGTATGTCATCCCTGTTGTCTTTTCCGCTCTTTTTCTCTCACTCTCCCTCACTCTCTTTCTCTCATTTAAATCCTCAGTCCCCTTCCCTCACTATGCTTTCCTAAGTCCCTCCATTCCCTCACTGCATTTCTGTGTCCCTCACTCCCCACTTCTTACTTTCACTTACCTCCCTTTTATCATATTCATACCCCTTCCCTCACCATTACTCCACTTCTCTTTCCTTCACTCACTTTACCTTACTCTATTTCTTTCTCTCCGTCCCTTACTCCCCTTCCCTGTCTCTGCACCTGCTCTACTTTTCTCACTCCCCCTCCCTCATTCTCCTTTCCTTACTGCCCTTCCCTTACTTTTTCACTCCCCTTAACTCACTCCGCTACCCTTAGTCCCCTTCTTTCAGTCACTCTTCGACTCCCCTTTTCTCACTCAACATACTCCCCTTTCCTCACTCATTCCCTTAGTCCCTTCCTTCTCTTCACTGAGTCATTTCAATCATTCATTTCTACACTACACTTTCATTCAAAAAAATGAATGACACAGTGTGTTAGAAATACAAATTCTTTTTGGAGAAGGGAGTGAGTTCTGAAAATAACTTTTTTTCTTTTTTTGTTTCATATTTTTTTTCCCTTTTTTAAAAGTTTTATATTTTTTTTTTTAAAAGAAGATTCGGGAACTGGAACATGGAAACTGTTCAACAGGAACAAAATAAATGAAAAATAAAAAAAAAATGAACTCCTTTCAGAGCATTTATGGCTCTCAATTCTGTTCTCAATGAGACTGAGGCTCTGCTCCCCATACACAATTATTTCGGAGCACTTGTTGCATCACATGTTCATTTTTCCAAATATGGTCCAATGTCCATTTGAGCTGTAGCTGGTGATGCAGGTGGAGCTGAAGATATGCTGGCCACAGCTGGTAGAATCTGCGAGGCCTGAGCTCTTGTCGCAGCTTGGGCAAACTGCACAGGGTGCACATTTTTAACATGTCTTATCATGGTATGAATAGAGAACGAATATTTCTTTAGAGGGTTTACCCTTGAGAGGACAGTACCACAAAGTGTACACTTCACATTGGGGGCGTTCACTTTTGTTTGTCCTTGTGGAAATGTAAAAAAATTCCAAATAAATGAAGATTTGCCCTACTTGGTTCGTAAGCGATATTCCAGGTGGGAATCAGATGAAGATGATGTCAAATCTTGTCTATCTGCCATCCTGGTGATATTTCTGCTCCAAGCTCCAAAAGGGTCCTTCTTCCACGAGAATAAAGCAAATAGTGAAGGAAGTGGGTGGGGTTTTTGAAGATTCCAGAATAGAAACTACTATTAACCAAGGAAAAGTGTTGTTTTTGAGTCACATGACTTGACATGCGCGCACGTAGTGCGCACGGCATTTCAAAATGACGTTTCACTCGATTATTATAAAAGTTTCAAAACGTAAAAAGGAGGCAAGGAACAGACTCCCTGACCCTCTAGGTTTTCTCAGGGGGTCCCTTAAAGACCCCGACGGCCCCAAAAAGCATTTATTTATTTTTTTTAAATCGCGAGGTGCGCGCACGGTGCTCGCACCCCCGAGGCAGAAGAGAGTTCAAAACAGAAGTGGAAAACATGAAAAGGGGGCAAGGTATAGACTTCCTGACCCCCTAGCCCTTCCCAGGGGGTCCTTGAAGGACCTCATAGATAAAAAAAACTTGTTTTGTAAAAGAAAAACTTGCGGGTGCGAGCAAGTTGCGCGCACGCCAAAAACATACCAAAAAAAAAACTAGTTTGAGTGTTTAGATGTTGTATTTATATTCATGATAAAAAACATAGATTTTCACACACATTTTATTTAGGGATTAGCATTTAAAAAACCTTAAAAAATCACTAAAAAAACCATAGGTTCAACACACGTTATAGTTAGGAATTAGCTTTGAAAACACCTTTGAAATTCACTGAAAAAACCATAGGTTTGACACAGGTTATAGTTAGGAATTAGCTTTGAAAAAACCTTTGAAATTCACTGAAAAAAACATAGGTTTCACACACGTTGTAGTTAGGAATTAGCATTTAAAGAACCTTAGAAATTCACTGAAAAAAACCATAGGTTTCACACATGTTATAGTTAGATGGACATTTCACTCATACAAAACCTTTGAAATTCCCCCGTTATAGTTAGTACAGCTAACTATAACTCCCGCGACCGCAATGCACTGCTGATGACATCACATATTACATCACTCATAACATGGTCAGTGACATCACTCATGACATCACTGATGACATCTCAAATGACATCACTGATGACATCATCCTTCTGAAAGAGTGGCAGACCTTCTCTCACCCTAATATAACCTTTGATACACACATTCAAAAATGGAAACTACAATTTTCAAAAAAATGGGGATACCAATACCAATTACAACAACCTATTAGGTAATTCCAACATCTACATACACATCCACTCATTTAACAACAGTCCTATATAGTCACTCATACATGTACTCACTCATCATATGTACTCATACACCTATACATCCTGTTACACACTAATACTCATCCATATAGTTACTCACACACATATTCACACATGCAAATAAACTATCAAAAATCCATTTACTTGATTATACTG
Source organism: Lissotriton helveticus (assembly GCF_964261635.1). Taxonomy (NCBI): domain Eukaryota; kingdom Metazoa; phylum Chordata; class Amphibia; order Caudata; family Salamandridae; genus Lissotriton; species Lissotriton helveticus. The sequence goes on from NC_136067.1 coordinate 1,538,498,843, forward strand.
CTGTATACAAACCACTACATTTACTTCTACAGAAACATACACATATTTACTCTCTTAAACAATCAATTATAAAAACACATACTTATTTATACAGGTACTCTTCCAGATTCTCACTCTCACATATACTCAATTATATACTTCAATACTCACATATACTAGTTTAAAACATATGTAGTTACACATGAATACACTATTGAGAAAATCATTCACTCACTAATCCACCCATACATACAATCATCCACCCATACAGTCTTGCACACATGCTATCTTCAAAACGCATACAAACAGTGAGTCACTCATTCATGCATCTGTGCGCTAAGTAATATCCCCCACCGAACCATACAGACACTCATACTGATATTCCAAAAAACAACTTATAACCCATATACACACTCATGTAGCTACTCACCAACCCATGCAGCCGCTTATACACAAAGTGAGACACAGATACATATATTTAAAAATTTAAACATTACTCGCTAATACATGTATTCACAAAGATACACTTAATAAGTCAGTTAACCAATCATTTTTACAAAAAAACCCATCTATTTAGACACTTATTTACCCATTTATTCTTCCATCGACGTTTAGATATATACATATAAAAAATATTTATTTTTCAGAAAGACACATTTACAGGATGATGTCATCAGTGATGTCATTTGAGATGTCATCGGTGCTGTCATGAGTGATGTCACTGACCATGTCATGAGTGATGTAATATGTGACGTCATCAGCAGTGCATTGCGGTCGCGGGAGTTATAGTTAGCTGAACTAACTATAACGGGGGAATTTCAAAGGTTTTGTATGAGTGAAATGACCATCTAACTATAACATGTGTGAAACCTATGATTTTTTCAGTGAATTTCTAAGGTTTTTTAAATGCTGATTCCTAACTATAACGTGTGTGAAACCTATGGTTTTTTCAGTGAATATATATATATATATATATATATATATATATATATATATATAAGCACACATGCAAGTCCACAGCCCACACACTTCCTGTTACAGTGCCCCATTACTGCTCTCAAATTGTCCTCCTGAATAATAGGGAAACCACATAATCACCACCATGCCACGTATGTACAGCACTACAAAATAGCACAATCGCCTGCGCGAAGCATTATATAAAATCAAATTATAATTAATATTATTCTAGACTCAGTGGCAAAGTCAGCTGAGCACAGATTCTGAATTCATTTATATATAACATGTGTGCACGTAGAATGCTGACAGTAGTACCCTTATTGGTTAAATAGATGTATAGTACGGAATACCGGAGAAGAGTTCAACCCAATTTTTTAAGGAGTAGAATTTGAAAAGAAGAACATACATGTATGAAACATGCGTATCACACATGAACTACCTGTGTTTACATATTGAGGTATGTCTAGCATTGCTTCAACAAATAAACCAAAAAATAAAAATGTCATTCCCACAAGTAAAAGGGTTCCAAATAAATTTTAGGCAAGGTATATGCTGAGCACATTAACAACAAAAAGGGAGCCACAGCATAAATTCCAGAGTTCCAGATGCAGTACGCAGCTTACCTCCCTCAACTGTGATGGGAATGTAAATGGCACATTGCCCAATACTTTCACATGCCTCATTGGTGTTGTCAATCTGGTAGTCATTTTTCATCATCTTGTGTCCCATCCATATTAGTTGGATTTGTCAGATTCAATGAGTTGCTAATGAATGTCCTTGTTATTTGAGGAGTGAGGCATGATGGCTACACTGAATTACTTTTGCATTTTTTAAGATATTAGTCATTCCTATTACCCAGCAGAAGCATACAGGCTTCATTGTGACCCATTCAGAATTACTACTATGCTTTCAAATCACCCCAAGGTAAATGTGTAACTGCAACTCACAGTCCTCCCTGTGACACGTTTACTAAAGACTTATGATTTATGATGATTGGAGTAAGAATTAACGCACAGAATTGTTCTTATGACACACGATTTCCCTATTTTCACCCTTGTTCCAACCTGTATTCCTCATGCAAATTGCACCAAGTGGTACCTGGTGAAAACTACAAGAGCAAAAAAGTGTGAGGTGTGATATTACCATACAGATCAAAATGGCAGGATCTTGCACAAACCCTATTAGCGCTCGATTTTGGTATTCCCATGATGAAAGAATGAGAGGGTGCCAATTAGTGGTTTCTGATGGGTTCCGTAAGAGCTAACAAAAGGTCTAGTTGGTTTGTTTTGATGGTATGCTCTCTCCTAATGTATTCTTAATAGATGCCATTTCTGTACTATCATGGATGTCTGTGCAGAGTTCTCTCTAACCTATTTGCTGAGATTCTGAGTCAAATGTATCAATAATTTACACTGGTGCAAAGTTACCAAAAAGACTCAGACTAGAAAAGTGTTGACCTGAGATTTGCTTTCCAGCATAAAACAAGTTGTGCACTGGAAAGTTGTCCAAAAGTACTTCAAAGTAGCGCTAGGTGCTACTTTGCATCAATGCTGTACCACATGGGTGATGCATTGGCGTTGCCATGAACCATGGTGGTTTTTCTCTCAAAGCCCTATCTTCTAACATTTGTAGACAGAGTTTTGTGCCAAAAAGGTATGCTTCCTTGAGGCCGACATAAAGAATGAGAAATGCTTTTGAATTCTGAATGTGTATTGTACTGTACAGAACACATACAAAGTGGGGAAAGTTATATATATAAGCCCTGTATTTTGTAGTGTAATGATATTCCTCAAGCACAAAACCTATGCTAGACTCATGGAGACATGTCTAGACTATGGTGAAAAGGTGTGTAGACAGTCAGAAAGTGTGGCCTTGCTTAAGAAGGGAGACGCAACAACACATCTTAGTAAAAATGAGGCTGATCTGCTCTCCCACTCTACTATATTGTGTGAGATTAGTAAATCTCCTCTGGCTGTGTGTTGGAAAGAGAAATTGAAAACTGTAGATGAATCAAGAAAGGAATTGAAGGGGGTGACAGTGGGATGGCATTAAGAAATAACAAAGCATGTAACTCCGTTGGAAATCACTATATTAGGTGGGGGGTCAGTAAAAGCTGTAGAACGTAAAGTTGCAGGAACACATATATAACACAGGGTAGAAAGGATGTAAACTGATGGGAAGAGTGCATTACAGCTGTTGAAAAATGAAGGTAGCAGGAACAGCCTGGAAGAGACACTGCTGAAGGAGAAATGGGTCTTGCAGGAAAGTTTGGTGAGAATGCAAGGCCTGTGTCACATAAGGTATATACTGCAGAATCTACCTTCCTCATTAATTTGCTTTTTTTTTGCAGAGTTATACGGGTCACCTTGTGAACAAATTGGCTGGTCTGTGGGGATTGTAGGACAGGATTGCAAGTATGTATGAAAGGACAGTTAAGAGGATTCTTTAATTGTATCAACAGCTTTTAATAATGTGTGCAGTGTGAAATTACCCGAAAATAGAGCAAACATTAAAATTGTTTTCTATAACTTGATACATACAGCAAAATTGCACAGTTGTTTAAAATGTGTTATCTATTTATATTATTTCCATTTTATGAACTTTTAACGTGCATTTATATCACTCGGAAGCAGTTCACCTGATCCCATCCAATGTATGCATTTTCCCCATTGATTGTTAGACTGTAATCAGAATATTAAATCTGACCCCAAATGTATGCACGTTACCCATTATTTGTTGGACTGGAGTTCGAATAGTAAATTTACTCTAACCAATGCATATGTGTTTCACAATGTTTGTTAGAATGATGTTAGAATAGTCAATCTGTCCGCTTCCAATTTATGAATTTTCCCTAATAGTTGTTGAATTTTATTTAGAATGGTACCATGGCCAATATGCTAATTTTCCCCAAAGGTTTGTTAGAATTATTTTACAATGCTAAATTCTACCCCAACCCTCCAAATATATATACTTTGTCCCCAAAATTTGTTAGACTGGACTTAGATTGGCACATTTAACCTCCCACTTACAAAAGAATATATGTAGTTTTTGCAATGTTTAAAGAATTGCATTTAGAAGAATGTACTTCAATTGTTTTTATTTGTTAATTTTCTTCATGGTTTTGGATTGCAGAAGGCTTACTACATATTACTTTCACCTGGATATATTAAAAGTATTTAATAGAGATATCCACAACTATATTTACACATTTTTTTTTAAATGTTTTAATTTTTTATTTTAATATATTTATGTATTTTCAAATATTTTAAATCATTGAATACATTTGAAATATGCTGATATATGTTTTAAAAATTAATAAAAGTTGTATGTTTATGTAGTGTTTTATTATCTATACTACTATTATAAAGGAAGAACTTTGAACATTTGAGGCGGGTAAACTCGGGAACCACAGCGCCAATCCACACACCTGATACATCGTTGTAATTGTCAGGGTGTGCAGATGGACATAGGCTATATACATTTAAAAAATATAAGTTATTTAAAAAATTTACAAGAAAAAAAAGTAGTCCCATGGAAGTAGCGCCGGCCGCGACGTGCGTGCTGACATCAGGAGCGCGGGGAGGAGCGGCGTCCAGGAGCGCGAGGAGCAGTGGCGGACATGAGCGCGGAGAGGAGCGGCGGACAGCCGGGGAGGAGTGGTGAGGAGCTGCGGACAGGCTGGGAGGAGCGGAGAGGAGCGGCGGACAGGCGGGGAGGAGCGGCGAGGAGCGGCAGACCTATGAACTCAGGAGCACGGGGAGGTGCGGCAGATGAGGTAAGACTCCGGGGGACCCACAAACAATGTCGGGGCGGGCGGGGGCCCTGAAGACTGATTGCTCCCGGACAAGGTCGAGACGGGCTGCTAGTTTAATATAAATTGGTAATATTTTAGATTTTTTTAAGTGATGTGGGAGGTCAGCTAGAATTTTTTTGGTATGATCAACTTCCTCTTTAGTAGTGTAACAAAAATGTGTTGCTCTGAGTGATTCTTCCTAGTAGAAGCAGCACTAAAAAAACGCCTATTTGTAACTCAGTATAAATTATCCTTGCAAGCACTTGGTATTGATGCTTTACAAGGATTGCCTTTATTATTATTTGGTTTCTTAAAACCAATACAATTAATGGGGAGAGGAGTTGACCTAACGGCTCGAGGAATCTGGGGAACTAGGTTAGAGTCTCGGCAATAACGCTGAACATCCTGTGATTCTGGGCAAATCACTTAATCTCCCCGTGCCTAACAAAAATTTATGTGTCCTCATGTAATGCAACTGGTGCTATGTAAAGCGCTCTGATACCCGATTCGGGTCAAGTTCGCGCTATAAAAAAAACTCCGAAAATAGCAACATGAACACCAATGAAATTTCATATCCAATCATTTTAAAACATTTTAGATATGTCAGTAGTTCTGGTGGAGACAGAATGCTCCAGTAAATGATAAAAACAACAGGCAAAGTACAATACATGAAATAGTAGCCAACGTTTGTCAACAACAGAAGTTAGGTGCAGGAGGTTATCAGAGGGTATAATGCAATGAATGAAGTAATAGCAAACTTTTTTTGATAGAATGGGGCAAGAGCTTGTAATTCTCTATAGGTACTACACATGGTTAGGCTCAAGTTAAATAAAACCATTACAACATTAATGACAATTATACTTCTTAAACAAAATGCTTCAATACTTTTTGGATTAATCAATAACGCAATGCAAGCAAACTACCTCAGTTAATATAAAAACAAGGTGCAAAGTGTAGCATTTGAGATAGCAGCAGGCTTTTGTCAACATGAGTAAAGTTTAAGTTTGGAGGCCTATTGCTTCCTTTAAACACTAGCACACAAATTGATTCGATGTGTCTTCAATAAACGTAGAATCATAATAGTGCATTCACAGTGTTATAGACATAGCTCATTAAAAGCAAAATTTCATAAACAGGATCAGCTGTAAGCAAAAAACAAGTAGATAACACTGATGCAGGAAGCAGACAGAGGCCTAAAGCTTCAACTTGAGACACTTAACTAAAGAGGTTTACCTTTATATGCTGTGGCACTAGGGGACAGTCCTGGAAAGTGCTTACTTATGGCTGGTGCCACTCCCCAAGTTGTTACCTCTCAACTTAGCTTCTTAACCGCTAGGGCCACAAACTTAACCGGCAAGATGTTCAAAGTGGTGTTGTCAGGATTAAGGGCATTAATAACTGCCAGCTGGCATGTACGAGCACCTAATTTATTCCATTCTGGCCTTAGGAGTTCCTTCCACTCATGTGACAAGGCTTAACAGCTACAAACAATGGGTTCACAAAAGTAAACTGAGACAAAAGTCTAATTTTACGACTTTTGGTATTAAGTGCATTTACCACTCGTAAATGCCCTTTGTGAATACCAAAAGTTGAACTTTATGACTTTTGGTACTCACAAATGTGCATTTACTACGAGTAGTAAATGCCCTTTATGAATACCGAAAGTCATAAAGTTAGACTTTTGCCTGATTTTATCTTTGTGAATCAGGCCCAATGTGTTGAAGCAAGTCCTCATATGTACTGTAGCGCCTACAGACAGGAGACAGCCATGACAACGCGGGCTTTACACCGCGCTGCCATTACGACGCTGCCATCACAACGCAAGTCGTTACAACGAATTGCGATGGATGGCGCTAGATACTAAGGAATAGTAGATTTACTATTCCAACACCTTCCCTACTCTTGCGTAGGCTGTAGTTGGAATAGTAAATCATACTATTTCAAAATCCAGCGCCTACAGCGCAAGTCGTTGTAACGACTTGTGTTGTAATGGATGCGTCGTAATGGCAGCGCGGTGTAAAAGCCCGCGTTGCCATGACGTACATGCCTACAGACTGTAAATTCCAAAATCCAACGTCACCTGCCTAGTGTAGAAAAGTGTCCCTTTTTGCATGGTGGCCCCCACTTTTTGCCTAAATGTTGATGTACTTCGACTGAGTGTGCCCTGGGCTCCTGCCAAATAGGTACCCAGGGCCTATGTTCTTTCCCTTAACTGTACTGTTGCAATACCCAATTGGCCAAGCTCTGGCCACATGTAAGTCCATTGTAAAAGGTACAATAGGTACCAATAGCACTGTAAACAGGGAAGACCTCTAAGGGTTGCAGCGCTTATTGTGCCACCCTTAGAGGCCCTGTACCTTTACACACACTGCCATTGCAGGCTACGTGTTTTGGTGCAGAACAAAGTGAAGAGTCGACATGACACACATGCATGTGTGCCATCCCTACAACCCACTGCCCTGGCATAGGCAAGCCACCCCTCTAGCTGGGTGCACTATACCAGTGGTGAGGGTACAGGTGCATGAGCCCTGTACCCCTACAGTGTCAAAGTCAATTCTCAGACATTGTAAATGCAGTAATGCCATAAAGAGAATATGGTAAGGGAGTTTGTCATTACGAACTCCACTGCAACATAATGGCTTTACTGAAAACTGGTAAGTTTGGTATCAAACTTCTCAGCACATTAAACCCACACTGATACAAGGGTGGGATTTAGTGAAACATGCACTCTGAGGGCATCTTAGAGATGCCCCCTGAAAAATGTCCTAACTCTAGTGTCCTGGCTGAGTGGCTGCTAGCCAGCTGCCACCACCAGACATGTTTCTGGACCCTGGGTCAAGAGCCTGCCGCTCTGGGGGACCTGGAACAAAGCACATCCTGGGATGAGGTGTCAAGTCTTCTACCCCAGGATGGGCAGGGTCCAGGAAAGAGAAGTTTCATAGGTCTGCTGCCTTTGTGAGTTCCCCCAGCCATTTGCTGCTCCCAGCAACTGGCCTCTACATGTTATGACACCCACTTTGCATGGGAAAACCAAGATACGAAAAGAGGTGTTCCCACCTTTGCCAACCCCACCCCTCAGGTGGGGAGGCAAGGTGAAGCACAACTCTCAGTCCCTGCCATCTTGCAGATGAGGGGACCTAACCAACCCGAATGAGACTCATGCCCCCTTCCCACTGGAGGGTGGCATAATAGTGGTGTGCCCACCCTAAGGAAGAGACCCATTGGTCCCGACCTGTACCTGCGCATAACTCCCCTAAATTGAGAATTTAGGGGCAACCCTGAACCTTGACTCCTCAGAACAAAGCAGAAATTAAGCAAGTAGAAGAAGGACCAAACAGCTGTGCAGAGAAAAAAAGAGGAGGACACCAACTGACTTGGCCCCAGTCCTACCGGCCTGTCCCAACCTCCAACTCCTCCAACAGAACCTCGGTGTGTCCAGCAGTTAGCAGTCATCGAAAACCCAGAGAACCTGCCCTGCCTTTCGACTAAAAAGGACTTTGTCTACTGTGAGCACAAGACTTGAAAAAGGTAACTGACTCTGACTCCAGCCGACTCCGTGAGTCTGCACCACAATGCCCCCGCTGCCCAGAGCCCGAGTGACCCAATACCCAAAGGTAGTCCTGTCAGTGATCCTAGCCTGGATCCCAGTGACCCCTAAACGTCCATTAGTTCCTAAATCAAACCTGCATCCAACAACTGGAAGACCCTCTCAACCGCCACCGAAGGTGACCCCCGGACCGACTCCATAACTGAAGAGGTCCAGAATCAGCAATCGCAACCATCCGACCGACTCCATCACCAAATGCTTACAGTCACAGGACGATGACTCCCAAAGCCCCCATTCACCTCAACAGCAGCTGACCGATTCCGAGGGAACTGCGACCGATTCTGCAGCATCAGCCAAGACTGCATGCTACACCCGGCCGCCACTGTGCCACTGGTGACTGGTGGTGTAGTTCTTGGGTTGGCCATTGGGCCCTTCAGTACTGACCTTGACCCATAGAGCTCTTGTACTCCAATCTGGTAGCCTGCTCGTTGCAGTCCCCAAGTCCACGACTGTGCTTAGTCCATTGGCTAACGTGTGGTCCCTGCACTCTACACCCAGCCGCCTCTGTGCCGTTGGCGGTGCAACATGGGTGCCCATTTGACCGAATCTTACCCGCGGACCCGTAAGCTCATTTCTGCCTTCTCAGGACTAAATGTGGCTCGTGAGTAATACTGTAAACCTGTATTAAGTTTGCAGAATGCATTGGCTCATTTTAATTTCCCTCAGAAAATGCACCAGCCTAGCATCTAGCGATATCAGGCTGTGTAAGAAAAGTAATTGCAAAGGAACTCTGACTGTCTGTAAATACAAAGTAATAATACTGTAACTAATGCATTGCATTCAATCTGTATTTAACCTGCATATGCTTGCAAAGTATTTCTATCCTGATCTGTACCAAGCCTGCCTTGGTCTAGAAAATAAATATAACTAAATAATATTTTTATACAAACCAGTTGGTCAGAGTTCAGTCCTTGAGTGTGCGAAATCATCTCTTGCCTGAGTTGTTCAATATATGCTAAGCACTACCCTCTGATAAGGCCTTACTGTTCGCCCACACTACCACAAATAGAGAGTAAGGTACTATCTACTTTTACCTCTGCCTACCTTTGGGGATCCACTTGACTCTGTGCACACTATACCTTACTTTGGTATAGTACATACAGAGCCAGCTTCCTACACCTAGGTGTTTCAAAAATGCCCAGTCCCCAAGCCTAAGGGCCATGAATTTTAGTTTTTTTAATGTTTTGAGTACATGCATGCCGAATAAGGTTGTTGATGCCTCAGCTGGTAAGAACTGATGATGGTTCAAGAATGCCTATGCTTCGCCAGAATATCCATGTCAGCCTGCTGCAAGAAAAGGCGCACTTACCTTTTAATGTTTTGCCCAACGGTGTTTTGGCTCACATGTGAAGCACAGAGCTCCCTGGAATTCAAAAGACTGAGACAATTCTTGATTTACAGGGAGTGAGGTTATCTGGAACCACCTAATTGAACTTCATCCCACAGTAGCGCCTCCAAAATTTCTCTCCTAGCATGACCAAGACACTATGACACCAAGATATTTGTATATCTGTTCTTTTGAGATCTTGTTGCCATTGAGGTACCAGCTACCCGCCTTGTTGATTTTCCTGCCCACAAAAAGAATCTTATTTTTCCTTAGATTAACTTCCAGGTGATTAGCAATGGAGTAAGAGTGCAATAAATTTAGTAAGCAATGCAATCCTACTCTTGTGTAGCTGGGGAGCTGAGGTCATCTGAATAGAGAAAGTTAGAGATATGTTCACCCCGATCTTAGGGGGATGGATGTTTGTATTGTCAAGAGCGCTGGACATATCATAAATGTACAACTTAAAAAGCAATGGGGCAACACACACCTTTGCTTGACCCTCCACAAGGTGGCAATTTTCCTGGATACGCTGATGCCATCACATATTTTTACACAAATCCATGTGTTAGTGTGTAGCTGTATAATTGCATCAAGGCGGCGCCAGTTCTTTAAAACGTTTTGCACAGAGGTCCCCTAGGGACACTGTTAAACGCTGCCCTGAGATTCACAAAGCAGCAGAGCAGCAAAGTGTGTGATGTTACTGCCCTTTCTAATAATAAAGACATAGCTAACAGCTTTGTTGAGGTACCAGAATTCTTTGTAAACCCTGTTTGGTTCTTTGGGATGAGACCCCTTGACTCCCCTCATTGCTGCAGTTCCTCCAAAAATATGCTAGCAAAAAATGTAGCGTTATTGTGCAGAAGCGCTATCGTATTTTAATTACTGGAGTCGGATTTAGAGCCACTTTTAAAGATAGGCTGAATGATTACAGCATACCATGAGTCTGGAATTGATGACCTCCTTAGATAATAATTGAATAGTGGCATGAGTTTGCAAGCCCAAGGATTGTTACATACTGAAGGTATGCAGCTCAAGACCTGAAGGTGCATGACTCAAGCAAATCCATCTTTTGTCTCCTCTGAGGCATGCAACATTGGGTGATGTTAATGGAATGATGTCAAAAAGATTAGCATGTGCCCTAGTAATGGTAATAACACCGCTTATCTGTCGGAGATTCACATACAAAAAGATGGCATATGCCCTGTAACCTGTGTGAGTAATTGTTAGACCCAGCAGTTTCGGGCTGGCTAAGATGCATCACAGCTAGTCAGAACCCACAGTTTCAAATAGAATGAGTATGATACACTTGTACCTCTGGTAGCATGGCACCAAGCACTCAGGCTTAACCTCAGAGCTCATGTGTAAAGTGTTCCCACAGCAAACCCCTTGCAACACACTGCTTTCATCACAGAAAGACTCCACACCGTATGTATAAAAACACTTGTCTTTATATTACACACACACACTGAAATCAAAACGAGATACACAATTGTATATCCACTCTACAGTTGTACGCAATTGTCAAACACCTTTATTGAAATAAAAACGAAACACACATTGCATATACACTTCACAGTTACATGCAATTGTCAGACTTTCCCCTTTGAAGAAAGGTCAAACAGTCACTAGTCTCTGACTACACCTCGTGACCTAGCCCCTCAGTCTTGCAACTCTATCAGTAAATGATACACGTTGCCCCTGCTGATGCCCTATAGACTTTACAGTCAGAACCACCTAACACAGAAAGAAACAGTTACTTAGTTTCATCCTTCGAGATTAGACTTCCAGGCGCCTGATGGCTCTGCACGAGTGCAGGTTCAATATTCCCCCATAGACGAAAGGATGTGACCCAGGAAGCTGGCACACTCCCTGTCTGGAGAAATGTTTCCCCTCAAGCGAGGGTGTGACCTACCGTCGACTCCTAGCAGTGAGCTGCAGACACCCACAAGGCACGTAAAACCCCTCAGGTCTTGTCTCAATGTTTTCCAAAACAAAGCACCCTGTGCTGTGGGTTCTGGGGAAAGGGAGCCAATGACCTTGGACAGAGGCTGCTATGTCAGGCATTGTTGTCATCCTGATCTGGAGGTCAGAGACAGTCTTGGCTCCCGGCTCAGTATCCCGGACACCCCTCAGACACCACACGATCTGGAGGGCAAGTAAGCATTGGTCTCTTGGTTGCAAGCACGGGTCCCTCAGACTCTGCAAACTTCCCCTGCACTCTTCGAACTCCTCACACCCCGGCACCTCAGATGGCTGCTGATGTTTGTGCACACACTCCTCTTGCACTACAAGATGATGGAGTATGTCAGGACAGTCCTTGTCCCAGCTACGCCCACTTCCACCTGTCTTCACCGTACCGAGTGCGGTCCTTACGATCTTGTGAAGACAGTGAAATCCTATGTGTCCCTGGGATCTCGTAGGCAGGAGGCCAGCTCACCGGCCCTCGTAGAGTACTTCAAGACCCAGGCCATGCCACATGGCTCTAGCTGCAGGCCAGCAATGTCCAGGCAAAATCTACCAAGTGATAGTCCCCTTCTTGGAGCATGCCAAGATACAAGCCACCCCAAGTCTGTGTCTGGTCCAGTTGTAGGCCCTCCTGCCCTAATGATTCCTCGTGTCAATGTCCCAGTCTCAAACCAGCTTAGTATGGTTCCAAATCTAAAAGTGTCTCTACTTTTAGAGGGCGAAGCCACAGTAGCTATACCCAGCATGGCCTTTGAAGATACAATCAGTTCAAAAGGCCACCTTTGGAATGCACAGGCCCACTCTACATTTTGGCCTGTCTCACATCCTTCCCTGGGAGGGTTGATCACAATATTTAGTGGGGCCAAGACCATGCCCCCTTAGAATGCAGGTGTCAATTCTACTCCCAGGTAACCATCCCAGAAGGCACTTCATAGTCAGAGGTCTGGAATTTCTGTGAACCCCTGGTTTATTGCCCTCTATTAGGAATGCACTGAAGTGGCTATCCCCCTAGCACCCAAGTATGAATTAGGAGGCAGGCACACTGAGCCACGCACATCAAAATGCCACTTTCCCAAAGTGACATTTCCATTACAGTAATGTTGAATCCAACCCCACCACCGGAGAGGATTCGCCATTACAAACTCATTGATGCCAAACAGCATACTGTTACAAATCTGCCCATAGGAAATAATGCCAGACAGCCCTTCCCTACATGCTAACATGATAATCCAATGCAAGAAGCAGACCACATCGTACCAAACACACCATCCAGTGTCATTTATGATTTTTGCAGGTAACACATACACACATCTGCCCAACACCTTCCCAACACTGCACCCTTTCACTAGGGAGAACTCCAAGTAGCAGGAGACATGCAGAAACTTGGCACACAGCTTTGTAAACGGCATGTCGAGTAACAGTAATTCATGCACACAGGTCCCACCAGGGCAAACCTATAGCCCCATTGATGAGCTACCTTTGTTGATGGCACAGCCAGTGTGGTAGGCCCAAAGAGGCATATTCCAGATACAGGCCCCTGGCATAGATTTTACCACATGACACGGGACTTACAGCTAACTCAAATCAGCCAATCATATACACACCGCCCTGCTGTATGTACATGATGAGCACAGAGCTTTGATATTGCACTGCAGTGCCAAAGCCGCTCGCAAAGTAAGGCTAGTATCCAGAGTAGCCGAAAACTGGGAAGGAGAAAATCAAAAAGTCAAAGGAAAGCACCCTAGAAAGTGCCATATCCAACACTAATGAAACTCTGATGTCTGTGAGTCTCGCTTGTAGCAACAGTGGGTATCACATGTTGCTGAGCTTTGCTAATAATGCTTTACAACATGATCCACCAGTTAAAGAATCTAAGCCCTAGACTAGAATCTAGATTTAATACAACAAACTACATCATTCTAGGTGACTTTAATTTTCACCTAGAGAACCAATTGGACAAAGATTCAGAAACCCTCATAGAAACCTGTTTTGTTCTGAATCTATACTCTGCATCCAGGTTAATATGCAGAGATCTGCAATGTAGGGTGGTTGCTAATGTGGAATGTATTGGGAGTTAATTACATGCCAGTTGCTTTCTTACGTTGCTGTGAATGAGGTCTCTGCTGATACCTTTCTTAATAAAGTGGATTACATTTACCAGGACTTGGTGTACCCTCTTCTTTGAACTTCACAAAACCATGGCCAGCTTAGGCCTAAATCAATTAGTATATCACCCTACTGATGTGGCAATTCACACCCTTGATGGGATCTTTACGGACACCCCTACATAAAAGTCAGAATAGTACTGCTACTCTCTTGGTCTGACCATTCAGCGGTAATGTTTGACATCATACTGACAGAAAATGCGCTATACTTAAACCACCCCCATTCAATAAAAACACGCCGGTGGCATGCACTTTAACCCAAGAAACTAAAAATGTTCCTCAATAGGACAAATGCTACATCACAAGATCAACAACACAATGACTGCATCCTCTTTAGTTGCCAAAGATGAAAGGAGAGGAAACGGAGAGTACTGTTTTGGAAACGTGCTCTATTTTCGGTGAATCACTGTGCTCACTTTGGACGTGTTCTTTTGGATGCAGTCCTAAAAATTATTGTATTATACTAAGAATGTAAATCCTAATTTAATCTACAGAATCTTTTGAGAGGTTTGAATGTTGGCAAGGCTCTTTTCAATTGAATTCATGATACCTCTGACACGATTAATTATTTCGCCATTGATTTTGTTTTGATGGTTGCTTTCAAAACATTTTGTGTCCTGATGATGTGTTTTAAAGCAATTAGGTCAATCGCTCTGGCAACTAACGAGGATGCAGTCATTGTGTTGTTGTGTGATATATCAGACGAATTTGTATTTTATTCCTCTGCCATTGTGTTTGTTTGTAAGCACTGTAATTTGTGTCTCTTGTATGTTCATTATGTATACCCCTGTGAGCACTGTGTTATATGTTTGTATCGTTTGTAATATCTGTTATGTTTTATAATAAATTATTTCAATAACACAAAGTCATATTTGAGAAAAATCGTTGTCTGTGGGTACCCTTTATCTATTATTTTTTTACCTTTATAATCCATATATATTTCGTGCACACTTTTTCTTTTCTTGTGGTTAAACACACAAAAAAACTCTTTCCCTGAACAAAATTAGTTTCCCTGAACCACCTTAGCTTCTATACAAGTTACTTTGGGCCACATGTACAAAACTTTTTACAGTAGCTAACACTCAAATCAGCATGACTTTTATAATTGTTTTGTGACCAAAATCCGGTTGCAAAACATTTTTAAAAATGCCATATCTTAAATGTGAGTGGTAAATAATTTGCTAAAAATAACAGGTCACAAGAATGAATTAAAAAAAAAAATTAGTGGGGAGTAGGCAGCGGCTCAAAAACAACCTTTAAAAAAAAAAAAGTGTTATTTTTAAATGTAGCATTTAAAGAAAAAAGGTTGGGTTTTTTTCAAAGCATTTACTTTATTTAAAAGTGATCAAAAACATGATGGTCTGCTGATCTTTGCTAGCTACCATTTCTGCGATGGCCGCCCATAGGAATGAGTCGCAAGTTGTAACCTACCTAATTACTATTCATGAGGTAGGTTGTATTGTGACCAACTCCGAATCGAACTTTTAGAACCAATTTATTAGTACATAGGTTGGTTAATAAAATTCTTTACTGGTAGCCAATTGCAACAAGTTTTTTGTAACCAGTATTTCATGCATCAGGCTCTATATCATATAACCTACAATAGTGATACTTATTGGTTGATAATGTAGCTGACATCCTGTCATACAATTTATATACTAAGTCGAAAGGGTAATACTATAACTGTTGACAATCCTACAGAATATTACTATTAGGGCATTGAGTATTTGTTAAAAATGTGAGATCATGTTTTTGGTAAAAGGTTGTCCAAGGCCTGAGGTTGGTGTAGCACGTACAGCCTTCTCTTAGCAAAGAGTCCGTTTGAGACTGTTCTACCTATGTTTATCCCTTTTTTCAGATTTTATTTCCATGGAGGTCCGTCTTCCTTTCTGGGTCTTTCCCAGAAACAGTGTTTTGCTGCTGAAAACCTATTATCAGCCATACCCTTACTTAGAGTGGGGTTTGGGGAACATAATTTTTTATCATTGATTGGCTATCCTATCAACCTCATTCACTTGCTTCTTGTTCAATGACTTTGCTTCCTAATCTAGTGTTTTTTTCCCCTTTTCTACCATCCTTTCCATTGCATGTCTATTTTTTCTTTCAGCACTCCATGGGATTGGATGGTTTGTTAGTCTCTCCCCAGGTGAGGTTTCCACTTCACATTGCCGTGCTCTCTGTGCACTCCCACCAAGATCATGTGTTACTTCCACAACCATCCCATCTCAGTTTTTTGTTTTTGTTTTACCCCTGACAGCATCTCCTCAATTGCTCCACATACCATGGCATACTACATTTTGGTATTCATTTTTTTGCTTTTTGTAGGGCTTTTCATCCGCAAATTGCAACCAGTATGTTCCTTTCACTGTAATGCATCTTTACCCACTTTTAGTATGTCTTAATCTACTGCACTAAGATGAACGTCTGCCACCCTTGGAATAGCATATATATATATGTAAGCATATGCCTCAAACAACTGGGCCCAGCCATTCTAGCCGTTTCCTTTTTTGCCGAGACTGTTAGGCATCTGCAACAACCCTTGGCAAAGTCAAAATAATCTTTTAACACCTTTCAAAGGCGAAGCCTATTGGCTTTAGTCAGTGTTTGTAAAGTTTAACCAGGTGCAGATTTAGCTGTGCACCAGAACTCATGTAATCAGAAAAAGAGTTACAAAGTAGTTTATACAAAGGGGATTTGGCTTCACAGATTTGGTGAACTTCTTTACGAGCATATATTTGGTCAGCAGTTGTATTTGTCCACTTGTGAAGTAAGTCTGCTCTTCATAAATGATAGAGCTATTCCTAAAGCATATCCTGTGTCAGGGGCGTTACATAGTGTAATCACATAAAAAATACAGTACAAAGGATTTTAACATTATGAACAATCTGATCAATTCAATAACAAACGGCTTAACATTGTGCACTCTGACAAATTCAATAGGAAGGGGTTTTACATCGTGAATTCAAACACAAACACCATAGTAAGAGGGTTTACTTTGTCGAACTCTGAAAGACCTTCTTAAGAGATCACTTATTCAGGTACAGCTAGAGAAGTATAGTTTGTCATTTTATGCTTACTATGCAGTTGTGTGTGTGTAAGAAAGAACCTTTTATTTTTAAAAGTAAAACTACTGACTTATCATCATTTATTAAGTGTCATAGTGAGCAGTCATGTAGCTTTCTGGGTTTCCACCACAGACTATATCATTGAATAATCCCAAACTGCTCTGCTTCACTACCCTGAGGGCTAAGTACTAAAGGAATTTGCCTGATACTAGATTGGTTTATACAGTAAAATGGTCCCCATGCTTGGGTTTCCACTCGTTTGTTTCTCTTTTCTTTTACAGGCCTTTGATTGTCCAAGTGACAGAAGATAGGCTAATAATTTGGAAGGGTGAGATGTCCTACCGACTTAATAAACATAATCTGGTTAGGCTACAAAAGAGTGCTAAAAGAATCTCTGCTCAACCCCTGCTTTGGTACAGCAGAAGTATGTGTTAATTTCAAGCCATAACAAAAATTTTAAAATTAAGAAACAAAATTATTAAATACCCAAAATTAGTTGTAATGAGCAAAAAGGTGCAAGATCAAGAACTTTGGCAGGATCTGGACATGTTAAGCTTTAAAATTTAAAAGTGCCTAAAAAAGTAAAGTACCATTCAAAAAAACAGTGTGTGGTTAATCAAGATATATTCTATATTTCAGGCCAACTACGATTAAACAGAAGGATGCACGAAGTGGGTTGTCACAGTCAAGGTTTTTAGCCTCTGACTTAGGGGCTGATTGTAAGTTAGGTAGACTGGATACTCTATCACTAATATGATGGGCGTACTGTCCGCTGTATTATAAGTGCATTATAGCCTATAGCACTTGTATGGCAAACAGGATGTCCAGCATGTTTTGGTGGAGCATCCCATCCACCAAACTCTAAATAGCTACCTTTGTCTCCGAAATTAAGGTCAAAATCCTTCATAGGGCCATTGTCCAAGGCAGTGGCTGATGATGAGCCCTCGAAGTTAAATGCATAATTGTCAATCTCCCGCTGAAGTTACTGGTTTTGGCATCAAAAGATCCATGAAGATTATGTTGTCACTGAAGTAGCTTCAAAGATCAAATAGATTTGATAGCTTTCTCTGGCCAAGTTTATTTTTTTTGACATGGTCAATTTTTTTGTTTTTAGAATACTCTAGTGGGGCAAGGCTATAAGCTGCAGTTGGGCAGGGCTCCACAAGACCGAATAGGTTTACTGCGAGGTCCCTCTAAATGCATTCTCAGCATAGGTGGGAGCTCACAGTTTGTTGAACCTAGTTTTCTTGCATGCCTTCTGTGTGATCTCCCTTGGCAAGCCTGAATGTAATGGATTCTCCCTTTTGGTGAGGATGAAATCAAATGGTCCAAGGGGTGTTTGAGACAGAATGTGAGCAGAATCTGTTGACCCTATTTGGGATCAGCGGATCAAAAGAAGAAGCAAAAAAGGTGCTCTTTGTTGTGCCAGCTGTCCTTCACCCTTCCCAGATGGCTAATCTCTGCTAAGCAGGCAGTAATTAAAAAAACACCTCTTTTTGTTGGGCTCAGAGACTGGCTATTGTCTTATGGGCCAGAGTTGTTAACTCTCCCTGCCAAAGATGTGTATTCCACTCTGAAGGTGTGATGAGTGGCAGAACTAGTATTGAGACAGTTGTGGTTCAGGTAGCTCAAAGTACATTTTTGTATCAAAAATCTGATTTCACGATTAATTCATACTTTTATAACTAATGGGAATATAGCTTTGAATGACATTTGTCGCATTTGTACATGCACAAATGCAAAATAAATATTTAAATCACAAATAGACTTGTCTTATGGAAAATGTAGCTGAACTGACACATTGAAAATAGCATTCTGGTCTTCAGTCACTGTACCGGTGCACTTTTTAATTATATAGTGTGGCACACTTTTTTATGTATTAGGCACCCAGAACTTGTGGGCCAAAAATGCACACTTGAGACGTGACTTATTAACATATAAAATCTGTTTTCTTGCAGAGGAAACACACTTTTTCTTGCCATGTGTTACTTCAGCGCCTTTATACTTCAGCCCAGGCCAACACAGTGGGAAGACTTATAATGAGAGAATTCTCACATGAATTATACACCATTTACTTCCCCAATCCAGGTAAGAAAAGGATATTATGCACCGAACATCTTTTTATTGTCAGAACTTCTGACTCCATTAAACAAGCCTTCTACAATAAGCAGTATTCATATTCACTTTAGAAAAAATTGTGAAAACGTTTTGCCTTTTTATCAGAGAGCATATTCCATTGACTTTACAAGGTAAAACTAGGTAAAAAAAAAACATTTTTTTATTTTTTTTTATTATCATTGCAAGAGAAGAGAGAAAAAAAAGAATCATTCATTACAAACATAATATTAAGCATCTCAATGTAAGTTGTTAATACAGAGGTATCCATTATAGCATATTTTTCATTGAAGAATAAAACATATATCCTAAATACATATTGTAGTAGTCTTAACACAATTCAAATGAACATTCCCCAAATTTTCTCCCGTTTTCTCAATGAGCGTGGCCCCCTTGTCTTTGCTAATGCTAGTTCCATCGTATAAATTTAATTGACTAGAGTCCACCACTCTATAACATGCGGAGGTTTCAGAGAGATCCAAGCCCTAGCTATTATCAATCTTGCACAAGCAAATAAAATAGTATTCAAATCTTTATGTGGGTTATTTACATCCTGTAAATCTAATAGAATCAAATGAACTGAAAAAGGCGGGAATATGATTTGCTTCTTAGTAAGAACACCTTCTATTCCTTTCCAGAACTCGAACAGAGCAGGGCAAGAGAAAAGCATATGCTCCAAATCAGCAGTCACCAGATCGCATTTAGGGCATTTTGTACGATTATTCGATAAATTATTTGGTGACCAGCTAGAAATTCTTTGAGCAGTATAATATAATTGACAAACAGTTCTGTATAATTGAAGTCTTAAGTTAGAAGACTGAACCACCTGGTTGATTTGACAAAGAGAAGCGGATATCTGGTCCATTTAGCCGCTAATTTACAGCAGTCATCCGCTTTTACCTGAATTAGGTGTCTATACCTTTCACTAATAAGTGATTTGGTCCGATCAGAATACAAACAATTTAGAATGTCAGAATGACGAACTTCGATGATGTTCATTTTCCGGACTAAAAAGTCCTGGATTTGCATATATTTGAAATACATACCGTCATTTAATTTGTATAGAAATTTAAGTGATGTCAAATCAAGTAAACCTTCAGAACCATAAAGATCACCTAAAGTATTAACACCACGGCTAGACCATGAAGTCCCTGCACCATCCAGAAGATTCCAGGAAGCCCTGGATTGCTCCATAGTTGTAATTCTGCATGAAAAAAAGAGATCCTACCATAGTTCATAATCAGATTCCAGATTCTTATAATATCCCTGGCAGTCTTGAACTTAACTCGCTTGAAATAATTTGGATCGTGGACTCTGGCCAGAAATTGATTACAATCAGGACCTAACATAAACTGATAAAAAATAGCGGGTTTTCAAATTTAAGCAAACTTCGGATACGACCAAAAAAAGTTGCGAAGAAATATAATTTAAAATCAGGGAAAGTTAACCCTCCTTTTTCGATTGGGAGTTTCAACAACTGTATCGATCTACGGGCTTTTTTGTACCCCCAGATATAGCTGCTACATATCCCATCAAGTTTTTTGAAAAAAAGACTATTAAGGCGTAGAGGAATTGATCTCAATAAATAAAGAAATGTAGGTACTATTTTCATTTTAATTAAATTAATCCGTCCGACTAAGCTAAGTGGTATCTTATGCTATCTTTTTAATAAGAGAGTTACTTCTTTTAATAACAAATTATAATTAAGTGCAATTAATTCATCAATATTTGCAGAGATTTTTACTCCAAAGTATACGGCGTTTGTACACATACCTTGGACTGGAATCAGTGGTTTGTAATTAACAATGACCTGTGTTTTATTTAAATTTAATTTATAACCAGATATATCCCCAAACCTTTTCGCTTCCCTGGTTATCCCCAGAATGGCTTTAACTACATCACTGGTAAAAATTGCAATATCGTCCGCATACGCAGTTATTTTTTAAAATATTCCTTCCATGTGTGAAAGGGATAATATCAGCTTGAGAGAGAAGCGCATTTAGAAATGGTTCCATAGAGAGAGCAAACAGCAAGGGTGACAAAGGACTCCCTTGCCGAGTGCCCCTCGCTATTGGAAATTTAGATGAACTCATATCTGCATAACTTATTTTAGCAGTAGGCTGATCATACAATGACCGAATCCAGCCGAGATATTGACCCTGAAAAAAACTCTAGGTAAAATACTGATTAAATTAATTTAAAATAAAATATCTGAATTTAAAAGCCATGATTTAGACTATGGCTCTGAGTCACAAACTGCATTTTGAAAAAAGTAAGTAGGACTACAGTAATACTACCTACTTACTATAAAATGCAGTTCACAAACCAATGAGTGTAAATCTCCACCTCCACCTCTCCTGTCATTTCTATAGGGAGACCCTCACACATGTAAGCTTGCTACTTATTAGTAAATGTGGAAGAAATGTTTACTGCTAATCGTGAGGAGTAAGGAGGGGTTGAGGTAGGGTTAGAGAGGAGTTTAGGGGGTAAGTCCACTGCTATTCACAAACTACACTTCTAAAAGTCCTACGGGGAAAAAGGACCAACTACAGCAGTAAATATACCGCAGCTCAGTGCCAGCACCACACATGGCCAACAACCGGTACAGTCACCCTACAGTAGAATGTCATGGAGGTTTGAAAATCAGCTGTAATCACTGACAAATGATGGAGAAGACACTTATGTTATATAGAAGGCAGCCCAAAAAAATAAATAAAAATGTGGCATTAACAAATTGCAATAAAAAATAGAGAAAGCTCGCTAATAGATTTTCGAGTACTGGTGTGGGGGGAAGCTACTAAAAAGGTGGTAACAATATGAAGAAATATATGTTGCAATAAGACGTAGTTGATGCTAAGATACTTGCTTTACCTATTTACAGGGAGCTGAGGTTCATGCTCAGTATTCCTTTACATTTTCTTGTTAGAAAAGTGGTTTCGCTGCTGCTACTGTCAATGTTGCACACAACCGCCAAGGAGCCTAATCAGCAAGCAACCATGTTCTCTCAGCATCCAACCATACGCCAGGGCAACCTTCATCTTAATTTCACCAACAAGAACAGACACAAATTCATGGATACAACATTCCAGCAGTACCATTGTAGCCCACTTTTGATCTTTGCTCATGACACCCAATGCAGCGACCTTTTCATCTTAAGGAGTTTGGGGGCCCTCAGTCAAATGTACTTTGGGGTCCCCTGTTAGGAACAGATTTGAATATATTATCCAATTTCAGCTCTTTCATGTCCTCTTTGGCCAGGTCACTGACAGGCACAGGCACACTAGTCCAAATTCTAAATGTGTTTACATCTAATATTCAGGGACAGTGACGTATGTTCTAAACAGCAGCTCACAAATATTAATGCCAATAATCTCTGTGACACCCTCCCATTTCTCATATATGAAGTCCTTTTTTATCTAAAACTAGCTTTTTTTAAATGTTGCATGAAATGTAAACAACATTTCTCTGCAAAATGTCTGTATTAGACTCTCACACATCACCCACATTAAAAGTAAATGTCAGGATAACACTATTTAAAATAATATATTTAAGAACTATTCAAGGTCTTCAGGGTAAGACTCTCTGCAGAACAGAGCTGGCTCTATCAAGGGCACCCAGAAAGGCTGGGGCCCTTGGCCAGAGCCCACTTTGCCAGTCACTGCTTGTGGAGGGAGTGCTGTGGAGCGGTGGAGCAGGGGAGGGCCAGGTTGAGGGGTAGTAAACTCAGGCTCGCTGACGACCGGAGTAATGTAAATAAGTAAATAAAACTAATTTCACTGCGCACGCTGAAACGCCAAATGCATTCCAGCGCACGCAATTAAATTAATTTTATTTATTTACATTATTACAGTCGGCCGTGAGCCGGAGTTTACTACCCCCCACCATCCCCTCCCCGCCTCAACGCCCTGTGGCACTCCCTCCACGAGCCTCTACTGCACTTTGCCCATGCCTTAAAATGTCTCTGGGACCCAATGTTTCCCATATAAATTATAATATAAACATACACTATCCCAAACTATGCACAACACATGGAATTGCCTATTACCCAACTGCCCAGGAGAGTGCTTCGGCAGCCTCTACAATGATATGAAGCTCTATAGAAACAGCACAACACAATACAAATTAAATGTTGACTATAGGACGGTGAAACTGTTGTTCCCAACATGGCAATTGTTCATATTCATTCATTGTGCTAAGGAAACCCACCTTTGCACAACCAAAAACATACAGGTATGCAAGCAATACCTGCACATTGGCATTTCATTATCAAAATCATTCTGCACTTTGCTGAATATTATTCAGCTTACATTCTGCATTTTTAAAAGGGAAAGGGTGTGGAGTACTGATAGGTGCAGAATGAAGGAATCTTAACTGGAAACAACATTTAAAAAAACAAGAAAACCTTACGAATACATTTCATGTGGTCAACGCGGAAGAAAAGGATGTGAGTCATCCTCAGTCTCGTGGATGTTGAGAGAAGGGAAAAAGGACCAATGTTTACAGTTCACTTAGAATGAAAAGACAAGAGTGCTTTTGTTCTCACCAATGTCTAGTGCCCGTCTGCACCTGTGGTTAAACAGGTTTTATTCCAAATAATTCTCGTTGCCACAGCACGTCTTCCCTTATTGAGTAAAAAAAACGATGTGAAAATGTGCATCTATCCTATGAAAGTCTCCTCACCTTAGAAGATCATAAACAAAAATGTAAATATCTGCAGTCAAAAAAAAACCAAGATGTTCAGAGTGAAAAATGCGTCTTTTGGCTTTTAAGGAGTGTTTTGAGAAATTCCTACCTGAGAAGGAAACATAATCCTCTGGCACATTTCAGGAATGTCCACCTCTCCCTAGGCAGCTGTAAAGCAAGTGATTCAGATGAGATACTTCTCCTTTTATACATACAACACAGAAATGCATTTATTGTTTGAAGCTTAACCCGATTAGTTTCACTTATATTGTGCGTTTAGATTTTTTTTTTAAAAGTGCATCAACGCATTTATCTTACTCTCGTCTGAATAATTTTCCATACTTTGCTTCAAAAATGTAATCAAACTAGGAGTGAGCGAAATTGGCATTCAAAGTTGGGTGAAATTGGCATACTACATATTGCGAACTTTGCTTAGTGTCCCAATTTAAGCCAAGATCGCTTATAGAAGTTTTTAGAAAAAAAATAGAGTTCGTTCCGTAAATACGTTTTTTTTTCTTTTTTCATAGCTTTTCTTGCACAAGCTAACATGCGCGGTTAGTTTTTTTTGTAAAATTAAAAAAGTTCACACGTGTGTTTAGTTATAAAGAGCAACACTCCTCATTTCCCACAACAATAAAAATGTCTACTTCTATATTCACAGTACATTAGTCAAAAAGGATCTCCATCTAGTTTTGTGCTGTGCACAATTATTATGGATTTATTTATTGTATTTCGATTTTTAAAAGTCTTATGTATTGCACATTCAAACATATTAAACGTGCCACAAGTTTCTTTTACACTACCCATTCTATTGTTTGCAGTTGCTGCTGGCAATATTCCTTGGCTATCATCAATATTGACTGGGCGTAGGGAAAATTGCATATGGCCGGGATGCCCGCCACCCCCTCCCAACACACATCCCCAAGGATGGGAAGTCGGACAATCGTTGAACTTTTGGAAGACGGGAGGGAGTCACCCTCCCTGCCGTATTTATTAAAATATGAAACAAAATTTAAAACATTAAATTAAAAGTTTCATCATTATGCATTATGTACAATTTGACATTTATTACATTTCGATGCAGTCATGTACTTTTGGCTAACATCCTGAAAATGCATACACTCTAATTCAAATTGTACATCCTAGCATTAAGGGCCAACGGCAAGGTCTTAACCGGTGTCAGATCCCTACTACCAAACTCCCGCCCTCACCGTGTGAGCGGCACATGCGCAGAGGGCTCTACCCTCTTTGCCAACTGTAACTTCCCTTGTCGTGGTGGGGGCCCCCTTTCTACTCAACGCCATCTTAAGGGTCGTCCGAGTTCCCGTATGAGGTCTCTGTAGGAAGGACAGCGTGGACTCTCCCCCCCACCCCATACTCTCTATCCGCCGTCGCGGATATCCGGCCCCCGGGAAATTAGTCAGGAGGGGCATTTAACCGCCTCCCCCCCTGGGAGGGGCCCATGGCCATCTCCCCCTAGGCGCCCCATCCTTAGTGGGTGCCGCCTCCCCGTGGAAGGGGCCAATGGCCGTCTTCCCCCGGGCGCTCCCATCCATTGTGGGTGGCGCCCCACTCTAGGGACCTTTAAATTCCTGCTCACCGATCATGACCTTACCGCCCGACAAATAAATACAACAGTTGTTTACCTACTAAAAAGAAAAAATTCCACATCATCTTACTGCTATTACTGATCATTCCTGCAAGAAGAAATTTCTCCAATGCAAACCATATTTACATTCTCAACATTCCTTTATTCACTCTACCAAGGAAAAGGAAAGGCCTATACTTTCATCACTCACAAAACTTTATTTTCTCCAAACATTTGCTATCAGGGGCTGGTGGGTGGGTCAAAATTGCTGCTTGTTCCGTCAAGGGCTCACGAGCAACGAGTGGGTGCAGCCTTCCGATCCGAGGAACAAGAGGACGATCTTCTGGGTTCCCGCTCCTTTATCCTTCTGCGGGAGGGCGTGTACCCGTCCCTGATACGCCTACTGGGCGTGGTCTTCCTTCGAGGTGTCTAGGACAACCCCTCTCGGGCGGGGGAAGGCGCGCTCCGGCTACGCCGCTTTGGGCATACCAGCCGGGCCACGCCCACCCCGCCCAAAATGGCTTCCCGGGAGGTTCGGGCCCCCATCCATACGTTCGGGGGGACCGAGCGGTCGCCCCTTTCCATATGGCCCGGATGCCCGCCACCCCCTCCCAACACACATCCCCAAGGATGGGAAGTCGGACAATCGTTGAACTTTTGGAAGACGGGAGGGAGTCACCCTCCCGGCCGTATTTATTAAAATATGAAACAAAATTTAAAACATTAAATTAAAAGTTTCATCATTATGCATTATGTACAATTTGACATGTATTACATTTCGATGCAGTCATGTACTTTTGGCTAACATCCTGAAAATGCATACACTCTAATTCAAATTGTACATCCTAGCATTAAGGGCCAACGGCAAGGTCTTAACCGGTGTCAGATCCCTACTACCAAACTCCCGCCCTCACCGTGTGAGCGGCTCATGCGCAGAGGGCTCTACCCTCATTGCCAACTGTAACTTCCCTTGTCGTGGTGGGGGCCCCCTTTCTACTCGACGCCATCTTAAGGGTCGTCCGAGTTCCCGTATGAGGTCTCTGTAGGAAGGACAGCGTGGACTCTCCCCCCCACCCCATACTCTCTATCCGCCGTCGCGGATATCCGGCCCCCGGGAAATTAGTCAGGAGGGGCATTTAACCGCCTCCCCCCCTGGGAGGGGCCCATGGCCATCTCCCCCTAGGCGCCCCATCCTTAGTGGGTGCCGCCTCCCCGTGGAAGGGGCCAATGGCCGTCTTCCCCCGGGCGCTCCCATCCATTGTGGGTGGCGCCCCACTCTAGGGACCTTTAAATTCCTGCTCACCGATCATGACCTTACCGCCACAGACCAGATAGTTGACCGACTATCCGGTCCCCCCAACTCCTCCTATAGGTCATACTTCCTCAAACCTCTCAGCCTTGCAACCAAATCTCCTATTAGTAAATCATTCCCCTCCCTGGACAGGTGAACCCCATCGTACAGATACATATGGTCACCCCGGATACACCCATGAGGAATGACATGCAACTGTGCAGAACGGAACAGTCTATTAATCTTATTATTGACCCGTTTAACTGAATGGTTCAGAGCTGACACCGAAAGGCCCCCCTGCCACCTCCTTCTAGGAATCATGTGGGACCAGGCAATCGTGCACCCCGGGACTCTTTTAGCCAACCAGCTAACAGCCGACAAGATTCGTTTAAGTAACACTCGTCTACCCAGTGTCACCAAATCGTTGCCACCCAGGTGTACTATGACTATAGATGGTGGTGACCTATGCCGCCCTAAAAGTCCCTCGAAAAATGACTCAAATTTGTCAAAAACGAGCCCACCTTTCCCATGGAAAGCCACTCTGAACCCGTATTCCCCAGGTGCGTGAATCGCGTCACCTTCCTTGAATACGTCACCGGCGCGCCTCACGTATGAGTGGCCCACGACCCATACCATCCTCTCCCCAGTCGGTGATCTCTGACCGCTGGTCTCTTGATGTAGGGTCGACCTCCAATTCCGCCCTGCATGGCAGGCCCGCGAAACTGCAAAGTAAACAAAAGACAGAAAACGTGAGTGCATGTCAATTGATCACTTACAACATGTGCAATCGCACATACCTCTTAAAGCAATTCGAGGACCAACGGCCCAATTGTTTCACTTCCTCGGCACTCTGACCCCTGGCTGTAGCCTCAGTAGCAGCCCCTATCCTAAAGGAGTGGGTCCCAAAATCGCACGGGTCCATGCCCGCGTCAGCGATTGCCAGTGCCAGCACCCTCTGAAACTGAAATCTCGTCAGTGGGGTGCCATCCTTGTGTCGGAGCAAGCTCCCCCCCCCAAGCGGCCGCTCTCAGCGCCAAATAGTCTTCCACACACTTCAACGGGCAGACGGGGGACCCTCGCTTGCGCTGTACGACCACACTATCTCCCATAGCCCCCTGGTCGGTCTTGGACCTGGCTATCATGATTACCATTGAATCACCCCTTATCTGGATGTGATCCCTGCACAAACCTCCCTCCATATCTCTCTTGTTCCTTGCGACAAGCTCGCTTACCCTCATGGCCCCATGGAATGCCAATGTGAACGCTGCCCGGAACAGAACTGCTTCGTAATGGGAAGAACACGTCTCGTCCAGCTTTGCTAAAAGCAGAGACAGTCTGTCTAAGCCAATCGGGTGCCTCGTATCTCTCTTGCAACCCTCAAGGCGCTGCCAGCCGTGAAGGGCTTTCTTCACCAAAAAAGAACCTGTAGGGTCTTTTGTGCCGTGTACCTGGGCCATGAATGAAATGGCCGCCCTATGCCTACCGGCCGTTGCCACTGATCGGCCCTCCCTGTGTAGTGCAACCAGGTACCCCAGGAAGGATTCCTCCTGCCCCCAATGCAGACTCCCCACAGGACCCAAATATGTGCAATAAGAACGAAACGCTCCTTCGTATGCTTTCCTTGTCCTGGGGGCTAGACTCGCTGCCACGAGGTCTTGTAATCCGAGGCACCGATTAGCCACATTGCTTCTGGGAATGGTGCTGCCTCTAAGTCTGCTGTGGGCAGATAACCCCTGAATGCCTGCATACGTGAACGAGAGAGTGCATCAGCCGCATGATTCAGTACACCTGGCACATGTTTCGCCCTGAACAGTACATTCAATCTCATGCACAGCAGCACAATCTCTTTCAACAATCTCAACATCATTTTGCAGCGTGCTGCCTGTCTGTTAATGCAATCTACGACAGTCATATTGTCGGACCAAAACACCACTGAGCGGCCCCTGAAGTCATCGGCCCATGTCATCAGAGCAACCCAGATGGGGAATAACTCCAGGAACCCAATGTTACCTGTGAGGCCGTCGGAGTGCCACCATGTTGGCCATGTTTGTGCCGACCATCGATCACCCAAGATGGCGCCAAAACCCACACTCCCTGCCGAGTCGGTCCATAGACCCAATTCCTCCGAAGACTCTGGCGGGGAGCTCCAGACGACTCGACCGTTGAAGTCCGCCAGAAATGCCAACCAAATACGCATATCCTGGCGAACCTCTCCAGACAGTCTCGTACGGTGGTGAGCCTCTTTGAGACCACCCATAGCCTGCGCGATAGAGCGCGAAAACGGGCGGGCCATAGGAATCACCCTTAAGGCAAAATTAAGCTGACCCACTGTTCGTTGTAACTGGTGCAGGGTCACTTTCTCCCCACCCAGGCATTGCCTCAAGGAAGCCCGGAACTTGGTCACTTTGTCTACTGGTATTCGGAAACACCCCTCCACAGAATCGAGCTCAATACCCAGAAACTCCAGTGAAGTAGATGGTCCAACCGTCTTACCTGGTGCCAATGGGACACCGAATTCATTCATGAGGATGCAGAAATCATACAGCGCCTGTGCGCAATTCATATCATCGGCTGCCCCCAAAAACAGAAAATCATCCAGATAATGCATAACATGTCTATGCCCTGTGGCCTCTGTAAATGCCCATTCCAAAAAACAGCTAAACATCTCAAAATATGCACATGAAATGGAACACCCATGGGCATGCATTTGTCCATGTAATAATTTCCCTGAAATGCAAAACCTAGCAGGCGCTGATCCTGCGGGTGCACCGGAAGCAACCGGAATGCTGATTCGATATCACATTTCGCCATCAGCGCCCCAGGGCCTAGGTGGTTCAACATGGCCACGGCATCGTCGAACGATGCGTATCGTACCGAACAAACTTCTGGGTCTATGGCATCATTCACCGAGGAACCCCTGGGAGCAGAAAGGTTATGTATGAGTCTAAACTCCCCCGGATCTTTCTTCGGGACAACCCCTAACGGGGAACATATGAAATCGGCCAACGGCGGGCAGGAAAAGGGGCCAGCCACTCGTCCGAAACTGACTTCTTTTGCTATTTTCTTTTCTGCCACGCTTGGGTTGTGCTGTACCGATAACTGGTTTCTACAAAAGGAATTCCCCCGAACTTCCCCCACCGGGATGTGGAAGCCATGTAAGAATCCCTTCCTCAACACCCCAGCGGACACATGATCAGGGTATTTGTTTAACCACGGAATCATAACCATTAGATCAACTGGTGTAGGCAATCGGTTACAAAGGTCCACCTCACTCCTGCTTAGGTCCTCCTTTTCCACCCGTCCCGCCATTCTTTGATCTACATGCACTTTCCGGGTGTGAGGAATTCCCACAGCCGGCACACACATGCTTAAACTTGCATGTCCCCTGTGGTCTGTTACAATTGCCTCGATTGAAGCCCCAACAGACCCCTCCTTGTCCGCCCTTCCCGCCAACTTTAGGCTGATAGCCCCCACCTGTGCCTGCTCGAAAGGGCACCCCGGGCTTTTGGCGGACAACTCCGGACCCGCTCCCGCCTGGCGAGGACGTACCTGTCGCCCCTGGCAGGAGTTGCTTGTGCCATGACACCGAGTCCAAACAATCCCAAGACAGAGAAGCATCATATTCCTTTGCTTTACGGAACTTCATGTCATAGCCTTTCCATTCTTCCCCCTCATACATTGAATAAAAATCCATAATGCGATTCTGATAGCAAACCAACTCAGTCATAACATCAGGTTTACGTTCCCCCATAACTGCGGTAAATATAGAGAAGGCCTTAACCCAGTTCGTCACTGTCTCTTCCACCCTGAACTCGGCCATCTTGGCGCGCCATACACTAGGGTGCCACAAATCTTTCTGCGTTTTAGCATACTCCATCTCACGATGGTCCGTTAACAATGAAAACATGTTGACATACTTGTCTCCCCATATTAACTCTTTCGTGGCCAAGGGAACGTGCTGTGCAACCTTTTCCCGCCTAGAGGGTATCGAGCCCTCCCCCACCATTGGCAATGCGAGCTTACCCGGATCGGCTATTGTTGCCGCCACCTTCTCTTGACCAGCTGCTGGTACTCCTGGCGCCACCTGTGGGGGAACAAGAGGAACACTCGCTTTCGCGACATCTCTCGATTGCCGCAACTGCTTCATTAACACTCTGGCCTCTTCGGCCGGATCTCCCGGGGTCGCTGTGCCCCCCACCTTTGTTTTAAGCCATGCGGTCAACTGAGCGGCCAATTCTGGGGGCATTTCATCATCCTCGGTCGAGGTGATCACCACTGGGATAGGCTGGCCTAAAACTGGTTCCTGAACCGGGTTACCAGCCGGTACTAGGGGGACGATGGGACCCCCCCCGAGACTGCCCTTTCTTTGACCCGCTTCCCTCTTAACCCGGGAACCACTCCCGGCAAGGCCGGGCCTATTACCTTTTTCGGCTGACCTGGGTCGTTCATTGTAGCCAATTGCTTCTTTACCTCCGCCAAACCTCTACCGAGCGATTGGACTTGACCGAGCTTTCGGTCCATACACGCCATCCGGTTCGACAACAGGCGTAACATCTTCTCCATCTCGGAACCCTTTCCTGCTTGCTTGCTAGGCATGGTTTCGAGTCCTCCGCCTTTGGTCGATCCACGAGGTCCTGAAATCTGTGTCGAAACTGAAAGATAAAAACAGGATTACTACGTTCAAAATTGCTGCTTGTTCCGTCGAGGGCTCACGAGCAACGAGTGGGTGCAGCCTTCCGATCCGAGGAACAAGAGGACGATCTTCTGGGTTCCCGCTCCTTTATCCTTCTGCGGGAGGGCATGTACCCGTCCCTGATATGCCTACTGGGCGTGGTTTTCCTTCGAGGTGTCTAGGACAACCCCTCTCGGGCGGGGGAAGGCGCGCTCCGGCTACGCCGCTTTGGGCATACCAGCCGGGCCACGCCCACCCCGCCCAAAATGGCTTCTCGGGAGGTTCGGGCCCCCATCCATACGTTCGGGGGGACCGAGCGGTCGCCCCTTTCCAGAGTCTCCCTTTTCTGTTTAGGATTGAGGGTATTATGGAGGTGTGCAACTCTTGCTAGTTCATTCTTTATTGCAGGCATCAACAAATCCTTGTGAATCTTTCTTTGCTATGAATACTTTGAGGGTGGTCAATGTAAATTGTATTGACTGATTATTTAAAATCTTCACCAAGTGATACATTACAGTACATTTACAACACTTTAGCATATAATATTACTCTATAGACCATACATCTTTGTGAGATAATGTGATTAGAATGAATCATTTTGATTAAAATTAATACACATAAAATTCTTCAAGGTTAAAAATACAGCTACATGTGTCGTAGCCTGCAGAAAACCATACCAGTTGGTTGCAAAGTGCCAGGTGCTTGTAAATAATATATGCATACGAATCCTTCAGGGATAAAAAAAAACAAATGTGTCAAAATGGCATGTAAAATCATTCGACGATCCGAGTAAAACAATACATATAGGGTTTATCAAGGTTAAAAATAAAGCTGCATGTATCCTAGCCCACACACAACCATACAGGTTGCTTCAAAGTGCTAAGTGCTTGTTAACATTATATACATAAAAATTCGTGAGAATATTATGGAACTGTGCAACTCTTATTAGTTTATGCTTTATTGCAGGTACCAAGCAAATCTTTCTTTTTTATGAATACTTTGAGGATGAAACTTAATGGAAGCCTAGGCAGGACCTTGTTCTATTGAAATAGTTTGCTCAAAGGGGACATTACTCTCAGAGGAAGGTGACCTGAGCAAAAGTAATCTTTTCCTCAACCTAGAAGAGTAGAAATATAATGTTTGCACAGTGTCAGCTGAACTATTTTTGTGTTTGCACTTGATGGTCAGTGCAATGTCATTTTTGCACTGGTTGCTTAGTTCAAACATCTGTGAATGAAAATTGCCCTGTGCCAGCAGACATCATTGTGCCATCCATACCATTTTTCATTTCTCCCTGAATTTTCCCGTGCCTTTTTGATTTTGGGCAACAGTTTGTGGGACCCTGATCCTAAGGGACCCCTCAAAATGCAAACAACTGCTCTATAGGGCCATATGTATGAAGCTAATTTTCAGTCGCAAACGCTGCGAATCGGTAATAATAGCGTTTGCGACTGAAAATTAGCAATTTCCAATGTATGAAGGCAAAATTGATCGCAAATCAAGGAATGGCTAATATAGCGATTCCCAAAAATTGCGAGAGGCTGAAATCTGCGAAATCCATAGCGATTCCCAAATTTGCGATTATACCAGTTTGCGATAATCGCAAATCCGGAAGTCGCAAATAAGGATTCGCAATGATATGTATCAAAAATTTGCAAATTGCAAAATCACTACATTCGCATTTCTAGAAATCGCAATTACCACCAAGTGGGAGCAGGTGGTAACCAGGTGCAAAGTATTTAAGGAAGCCCACAATGCAACACACTCTTTTCCACAATGTCTGGGCTCTACGTGATAGCGAGGAGGCGAAGAGTGAGAGCTGTGGCGCAGAGGAGGAGACGGCAGGAGAGGATATTCCGTGCGTGCACCACCATCTACCAGCTCACTGAGGAGGACATCTACACCCACTACAGACTGGAGGAAGAGAGCATACTAGAATTAATTGAAGAACTCAGACCCTATCTAGAACACCCCACACGCAGAACATAAGCCATACCCACACACATCCAGGTCCTGTGTTCACTGCACCTGCTGGCCTCAGGTAGTTTTTAGGGGGTGATAGCCACAGCAGGAGGGGTGTCACAAAGTGCCCTGTCGCGCTTTTTCCATGCGTTCCTCGATGCCATGACACAGAGGATGCAACACCACATACACTTCCCCAGCACCCCACAGGAACTAGCACAGACCAAGCAGGTCTTTTACAACATCGCCCAATTCCCCCACGTCATAGGATGCATCGATGGGACACATGTTGTAATATCCCCCCCTCAAACGATGAGTACGTATACAGGAACCGGAAATGCTACCACTCACTTAATATACAGGTTGTGTGTGATGCCAAAAACATCATCACTGACATAGGGGCAAAGTATCCGGGAAGCACACATGACGCGTTTATCTTCCATCACAGTGGGCTATACCGTAAACTCTCAAGAGGTGATTTTGGCGAGGGATACCTACTAGGTAAATGCTCTGATACATAGGCCACATTTCAACTGACTAGCATGTGCATTCCAGTGACTAACCGTTTACATTTCCAACCACAGGTGACAGTGCTTATGCAGTCCGGGATTTCATATTGACACCCTACCTCAATCCTGCTACTGCTGGGGAGCGGCGCTACAACCGGGCACACATTTCAACAAGAGGCACCATTGAGAGAACCTTTGGCATATTGAAGAGCAGATTCAGGTGCATTTATAAATGTGGAGGAGCACTCCAATACAGCCCCGAAACCTGCTGCAAAATTGTTGTAGCATGTGCCATGCTGCACAATATCGCTACCAGGAAAGGCACACCAGTGGAGTTGAGCGAATCTGAATCCTCTGACGTGAAGGGGCCAGGACCTGGACGCATGGCAGCTGTTGTAGCTGGTGCTGCCGCTGGGCGACAGAGGCGTGATGAGATTACGCGCAACTACGTCTAGGTGAGTAATAATGACACAATGACAACTTCAATCTGTGCAACTGTGTTTTAATAGCTACAGCAACAATGCCACACATCCTCATAGGCAAGTACATACACTCCCAATGTAATGCACATGTTCAATTCACAGTGCAACTATGTAACTGGAATGACTGCAAAGTCAACACTGTAGTTGTCCATATTTTGCCCCTGCTAATCATTGGTATTTGGCTGCACATTCTAATGGTATGTAGCAGGCCTATTGCTCCTGCCACTACGGCGCCTCTCTACGGTGGGTGGTGGGGTGGTGGAGCTCCGCACTGACTGGGAGTCCTCCTCACTTGGAGTCAGTACTCCAGGGCCTGTGGTACGTAGGGCACGCAGTTCATCCAGAGCAGATGTGGACTGTACAACGACAGTGGCAATGTCCTGTATGCCGTGTGAGAACTCACGCTGTGTTTCAATGGTGCGCCTGGACAGAATATTGGTTGCTGAGGCCAGGCGGTTGATTGTGCGCGTGTACCATGCGGCCCAGCTCTTTGCGCCTAGCAGCGCGTTCGGCACGCAACTCCTCAGTAAGCACTTGCACAGCACCCCTCATTTCTTCCCGTATGCCCCTGAGCCCTGCCCTCATCTCACGCTGTATCGCCTTCATGTGTTTGGCTTGTAGGCGCTGCACCTGGAGCGTGTGTAATTCCAGCCCTGCGAAAACCGAGTCTTCCTGCTGATCAACGGAGCTGCTGGCCAAGCGGGGTCTACGCCTGCCTGTGACCTGTAGACCCTGGCTGTGTTGTGGCCTTGACTCCTGCTGCGAACCTATGGCATCAGACTGCACCTTGTTATTGGTGTCCTCATCATCGTCCTCCATGACTGCCAATGGCCTCACAATCTTCCTCCTGGGTCCCTTTGGTGGAATGACAGGGCTGTCCTCCCCATCTGTTTCCTGCACCTGCTCAGCATCTCCAGAGTCTGTAGGTTCTGTGTCTCTTCCACTGCCTGTGGGCTTATTAGTTGCAGGTGCTGTGGATAGAACACATTAATTAAATTTACTAATTTCCAATGTGAAAATAAAATATTTCACAGTTTACCCTTACTTTACTTTTGTTATTCCTCTTTCCTGACCTGCACATGTGAAAATTGCCTAGCGTGGCTGTTTCTCGCAACATTTAATTTTCATGTGACTACATCTCCCTCAATGCATTGCTGTGACTGCCTGTGTACTTGCTCTAGCGTGACATGTGGTTCCCCTAATCCCTAGGTTGCTGCAGGGGTGTGGGGGGAGGGGTTTGGGGTGTGATGGCATGCATCTTACCTGGTCTGGAAACTGGTTGGTCGGAACTGTCTAGCACAGACACGTCCGCCACACTCTCTGGAGCCAGTGTTCCTTTACAAGTTCCTCAAGCGGTGTAGATTCTGGTACATTGGAGGTCCCTCCACCGGTGAGCTGTGACTGCTCCAGCCTGGCTGCCAACTTTTCTTTTGAGCGCTGGCGCAGGTCGTACCAGCGCTTGCGCAGTACCTCCACACTCCTGTGTGTAACTCCCAGGGCATTGACTTTCGCCTGTATGCCTGCCCAGATGCGTCTTTTCCTTGCCTCTGGCACCTTGTGTGACCTCTTTCCAAACAACAAATTGTGGTTTGGCACCATCTCAGTAATGAGTGTCTCCAGTTCAGCTTCTGAGAACTTAATCTTTCTCTTTCTAGAAGTTTCTCCTTCTTGCTGCTCCTGCTGGGTTGCAGGCAATTCCTTGTTCCCACTCTCAGCCATGGCTCTTCAGTAGCAATCCTCACTCTCCCACTCTCTGACAAACAATACTGTTGCAGCATGGGTAGTCAGTCACTTCCTGGATGGTGATGTCATCAAACTGCATCAAGATTGCGATTGGCTGATTTTGGAACAATCGCAATTTTGCGATTTTTCCCGTTAAGTAATCGCAATGTTGCGATTTTTCCCATTTAAGGAATCGCAATTGTATTTCTCGCAAATATTTAGCGATTTTATCCGAATCGCTAAATATTTGCGATTATGTTGATACATTCCGATTTGCGATTCTGAATCTGCGATTCGGTAAAAATAGCAGATTCCGAATCGCAAATCGGAAACTTCATACATAAGGCCCTTAGTGACATGCCCTTGGAAGACTTTAAGAGCAGAGATGTCATGGTAGACAATAGAAAAAAAGTCTCAGGCCAAACGTGTACAATATGCATCACAAGGCAATATAAAAGTTACTAGTCACTCTATCAGTCAATAAACATAGGTCATTGTTAAAATGATATTGATGTTGATAATCTTCATATATTCTCATTGGGTACTTTCATTGTACTATTTTTTGTATCGTCTGTTTGTTAACCCCTTCGATGCTTGTGACGAAACCATTCCATCATCAGTCACGGTTGAGCTGTGCTGATGACGGAATGGTTCCGTCACGACCACACCCTGTTCTGGAATGTCCAGCACAGGGGGGAATCGGCGCCGCACGGAAGCGGTTAACTTAAAATTTAACAAACTATCATGAACACAAAAATAAACATAGATCAGGTCTTAGAAAACCTTCTTTTTAACCCTTTAAGTGCTGCCGTCGGCCAACGGTCGTCACGGGCACTACCTCCCCAGTGCTGCGTGCGACCGTTGGACGTCCAGTTCAGCACTGGATAATGGACAGCGCAGCACTGGGGAGGTATGTTTACGAGCTCCTAAGGTGTTAAAATATTGTAAAGATTGGTGTTTCCATAGTTGCCTGAGTTGAAGGTAGCGGGTTTCAGGAAACTGTTTCAGTGTCCAAGGCACTGCCCCTACAAAGAGAGAACTTGTTAGGCAGCTTCAAAGAAGCAGAAGCCTCAGGCTCTCAGGAGACACAACTCATTTAGTTCTCACCAGAGTTGTAAAAGTTCTAATGCCAGCAGCCATCTTAAAAATTCACTAGAAAAAAATGTGACTGATACCAAGTTCCTTCCTTGGTATCATGGATTTGAGCGGTCTATCCTTGCCTGAATTCCTTTCGATTTTCATTTCACTCCTGGTATTTGGACTGGACTTATGGCACGTGAAGGGATGTATCCAAGTATACTATTATGTATGAAACTAGGACTTTTTTTTAAGGTCTTGGTATGAGCTAAGCAAAATACATTATATTGTGTGTATCTCTTACATTAGATGAAAATGTTTTAAGAACTTTTGTACTCGTTGAGATGCATTTAAGCATATTTTAATGATAGCCCAGGATGATTTAGTCAAAGTAATATACATTATAAAGTTTGTATTTTTTTATGTTCCGATTTTATTGATTTAAATTTATAGTCTTATTTTGAATATTTTAAATGTTATGTTATTTTATGTTAATTTAATTCTTCTATAGCGCACGGCTACTCCATGGAGCATCCCGGCGCTTTGGCGAAGAATATCAGCAAATAAAAACAACCACACAACAGCAAGATGCAGAAACAAAAAAGGAAAAGAGATCTATTTCGTATAGAGCCACGTTTTCAGGTCTTTCCTAAAAACAAGAAGACTGGGAGCCTGCCTCAGGGATAATGGTAGATCGTTCCAAGCCTTTGGTGCTAAATAGCGAAACGACCGACCTCCCATTCTTGCACGCCTAATTGCAGGAACTGTCATCATGGACAGACAAGATGACCTCAGGGTCCTGCTAGGTAAATACCGGGAAAGACGTTTTCCAATGTACTTAGGGCCGGTGCCGTGTAAAGCTTTAAAGGCCACGGTCAGGCTTTTGAAAAGAATTCTCTTTGAGATAGGTAGCCAGTGTAAGGTGTTCAATAAAACAGTGGCACCTGCTCTTCTCGGGAGTCCAAAGATAGCTCGGGCTGCCGAGTTCTGAACTACTTGCAAACGGGTCAAAAGATATTTCGGTAGACCCAGAAAAAGAGCGTTTGCGTAGTCCAGTCGAGAACCAATCAAGGCCTGGACAATTATTTTCCTATGATTGAGTGATACTAAGGGAAGAAATTTCCTCAGCATCCGCAGGATGCCAAAGCATTTTCCTGAAAGACACGAGATGTGAGGCCCAAAAGACAGTTCACAGTCCACTATCACTCCCAAATTTTTGGCCTTGAAAGACACGTTGTCAGGGGGAAACTTATCTTGTGGCCACCAAGATTTCCAATTAGCATCGGGAGCGCAGCCAAAAAAGAGCAGCTCCGACTTGTCGGAGTTGCACTTTAAGCCATGACACCTAAACCACTCAAAGACCGCACCAAGACAATCCCTGATCTGTATGCCATTAAACAACCCGCCCCTATCACATGTGAATAGGAGCTGGGTGTCGTCAGCGTATGATATGATCTGGGCGCCAAACGACTCCGCGACTGCCGCCAGAGGGGCCATAAAGATGTTAAAAAGCATGGGGCTAAGAATGGAGCCCTGAGGGACTCCCACCTCTAGCGGAGCCATGTCAGCGGAGAAAGGGGGCGCCCAGATCATTTGCCGGCGGTCGGCCAGAAAGGATTTAAGCCAGTTCCACACCGTTCCACGAAGGCCACATTCCCAGAGTCTTACAAGGAGGCCATCGTGAGGAACGGTGTCGAATGCCGCCGACAAGTCAAGCATTCCTAACATGGCCTTTCCCCCAGAATCTAACACTTCCCTGATGGCATCGGTGACCTCGAGTAAAGCCGTCTCCGTGCTAAAATTAGCACGGAAACCGGAATGCGAAACGTGCAACAGGTCGTTTCCTTCGATGAAACTGGAAATTGTCCTGTGCACGTATCTCTCGGCCACTTTCGCCAGAGCAGGGAGAAGGGAGATTGGCCTGTAGTTGGCATGGATGAGGGGGTCCAAGGTAGGTTTCTTGAGCAGTGGTAGGATCTTGGCGCGCTTCCATGCCTGTGGCACCACACCTGTAGACAGGGAAGAGTTCGGGAGAGGGTTTAACAAGGCATTTAAGGCAGGTGCCACTTTCCCCAAATATTTGGCCGGGCATGGGTCTAAAGGGGAGCCAGATTTCAGACCTGACAAAAGATCCAAAGATGTATTAAGACCCATGTGAGGAAATTCAGAGAGGAAAGGGCCTTGCCCCTCCACAAGGGATGATGAAGTTAAGTGACTCAAATCCGGTCGTGGGCAAGAGTAAGAGAGAGAGGCTTGGATAGTTGTAATCTTACTAACAAAGAAGGTAGCTAGTTGTTGTATCCAGGAGTCAGTGTGAGTATGACTAGGAGTACAAACGGCAGGAGAAGTAAAATCCTGAACTACTTTAAAAATTTCTTTGCCGACATTTTCAGCCTCATCAATACGGCGTTCAAAATAGGCTTTTTTTCCATCCCAAATTGACTGATGATAGGCTTTAATTACTGCTCGAAATTTCAGTTTTTTAGTCGGGTCATAGGCCCGCCTCCAAACTCTCTCAGCCCTTTTACAATCCTGCCTTTGTATCCTCAGCTGGGGAGTGAACCACGGGTCCGACGCTCTTCGCTCACCTAATTTAAGCTTCTTTTCGGGGATTAGGGTCTCAAATCTGGCTATAAGCCATTTATGGAAGAGAGCAAGATTCTCTTCCAAATTTCCCAGAAAAGAACAAGGAAAGGTAATGAGAGCCTCCGATAACATATCCACCGAGAGCAGATGGAAAGGGCGCGAAATCCGCGTGGCCTCTATTACTTCTCTCTCCCGAGTGAGGGCAGTGACAGGCAAAGAAAAGGAGATTAAAAAATGATCAGACCAGAGTACTGGCTGTATGGAAGATACAGAGATAGATCTTGTTGAGAATACCTGATCTAAGGTATGGCCTTTATTATGTGTTGGTCCTTGCAAAAACTGAGACAACCCTAACGATGCCGTGATATCAATCAATTTCATAGCATCAGGGTCAAGTTTATTGTCCATATGGACATTAAAATCTCCAAGAAGAATACAATGATCAGATCTGAGACAAGGGACTGAAAGAGCTACTTGTAATTCATCAAAAAAAGGTCCCGTAGATCCCGGTCCCATCTAAATTGTCTGCTTTGATGGTTTTTCTATAACTGAATAAAGCATTATTATTTGACTGGGCGTTTGGTTTCAAATGACTTCCTTATTATGGTACAGGCTAACTTAGTTTCTATCTTGGATCACTACCAGGAGTGAAGTTGGTGTACTGTGACCAACAAAAAATGTAAAATCCATATTTGTAAAGCACAAACTACTCACCCTTATGAGTCTCAAGAAACCTGGGGCCTTCGCTGAAATTAAGTGAGCTATTGCCCAGAGTCACATGGTATTGAGCTGAGCTGCCACAGCCAGGGATCAAACTATGAACCCTGTGCTCTGAAGTCAGCTGCCCTGGCAGCTACACCACAAATTTCCACACACTACTAATGCTTTGGCTGTAGATTTAACAACTGAGTTTCTTTAGATTTGAAAGTCGGGTCAACATATTCATGTTTGTGGCCTTCATTACAGGTGCCTTCTTAATTGAGATGGGACCTGGAAATGTAGTTACCCTCCCCAATGGAATTATGGGATTTAGGGAACTCCTGATATTTCTTCATTTTTATACAGAGATTTTGACTGTTAAAAGCAGCTGGATTCTCTTGGTGAAAGTCGGGTCAAAAATATAGAATTACCGGGGGGCGTGGCCAATTGGCGATCCGAGATGGCCACGCAGAGCTCCGCTGCTCGATCTCTCCCAAACGCCTATCCTATCATAATTATCCGCACCATCCAAGGCCGCTCACCGGAACATTAGCGAGCACCATCCCGCCCGCTCCGGTACACATTCCCCGCCTGGCACCGGAGTTACCAGGACGTGAACGGTGAGGCCTATCTGCCGGCCTGGAGCCAGGAAACACAGTCCGCAGAGAAGCCGGGGCGGGGCTCCACTGGGCCGGAGACTCCGCGTGCCGGCACGAGACCTGGACGGCACTGCCACTTCTGGAAGATCGCTGCGGTAGGTGAGGCGGAGCCCTGCAGTGAGCCGGTGTGGGACAGGGCCTGGTCACGACACCCCTTCAGGCGGAGGGGGCCCAGGTACAGTGCTGCCATCGTGAGGTGGGCCCTAGCTCAGGGAGCGGTGCTGCAGGGGCTGGTGGCACATCGCTTTCGTTCCCCCCACCCACTGCGGGGGGAAACAAAAGCGCTAACTTTTAAGATCACTAACTGCTGTGTTTGGAGCAGTGAGGCCCTACCGTGTTGCAGTGGCGCAAGGAACACTGGCAAAGACCTGGGAGGAGTAGTGGCCATGTCGGCAGCAGCTTGAACTGGGGCAGAGACGGTCCTGAATATCTTCGCAGCTGGTACAGGTGATAGGAGCACACTCCCCTGGCAGATGGACAGAGCGCAAGGCTGAGGGTTAGTGTCGGCCCAGAAGGGGGGAGTGTTCCGAGTTGGAGGTGGCTTGTGTCTTCACCCCGGACCGAACTCTGCACTCGTAGTTTTACTGAGTGGTGGTGGGCTCCCCGTGGAATATTGAAGACTGCGTTGGCTCTCCCTACGCTTGTGCCATTGGGCTTGTGGGTCCGCAGACTTACGGGCCGGTGAAGTGCGGACTGCGGTCTGTGGGGACACCTACCCTGCGTAACCTAGAAGAACCTGGGTGTCGACTAAGCCACGCCATGGATCGGAGTAAGGGCTCCGGGGCTCGAGGCCTCACAACGGGGCAAACCAACAAATTAGACCGCTACACGGTTCCCAAAGATTCCCAATCAAGCTGACTATCCGGAGGGGCCCCCCAGGGTGGCGTAGGTGAGGAGTAACAGGAACTGTCACTAAAAGATGTCATGGATGCTATCACTGGAGTCAAAACCTCCCTTGAACACAAAATGGACGCTATCGCCATTAACATGAATCTCATCAGGGCAGATCTGGGGAAACTAAGAGAGAAGGTCAAGCAGGTGGAAATCACCGCCGCGAGTCTCGTCTGAGATGTCACGCAACTCCAGGGAGAAGTTCGCGATTTACAAGACTTTCACAAATTTACAGACTTATAGCTTGATGATTATGAAGGCGGCCTGTAGCGCAACAATCTTCGTATCCTGGGTATTTCAGAGAAATGAGAGGGGCAATCTTCTGACCTGTTCCTGAAGCATTTCCAGCCCAAAGGCCTCAGTAAGTTCTTTGTCATCGAGCAGGCACATAGGGTCCCGGGCGGCCGTCCCAGACCGGGCGCTCCCCCGTGGCCAATGCTAGCCAGAGTACTGAACTTTAGGGACAGAGATGACATCCTCCAGAATGCCAATGGTGGGGCCCCCCTCCGCTACGAAAACGTGGACATAACCTTCTTCCCGGACTTCACGCAGAGGGTGCAAAAACTGAAGAGGTCGTTCCTATCCATGAAACGAGTGCTCAGACAGAGGACTGAAATATTCGATGCTGTTTCCAGTGCATCTTCGTGTCGAGGCCGACAGAAGGGCCTGGTTTTTTGAGCACCCTGAGGAAGTGGCAAACTGGATCGAACACCATGGACGGAGAAGCCCAGGTGACCACGTCAGAAGGGAAAGCGAGGACAATCGCCCGGCCTGAGGACTGGGCCGTATGGACATTTATTTT
The DNA here is from genome assembly GCF_964261635.1 of Lissotriton helveticus. Classification (NCBI taxonomy): domain Eukaryota; kingdom Metazoa; phylum Chordata; class Amphibia; order Caudata; family Salamandridae; genus Lissotriton; species Lissotriton helveticus. Next base: position 1,538,541,439 of record NC_136067.1, read on the forward strand.
CAGATTGAGTAGGTTGGTCTCGGGGCGGGGTGGGTGTTGGGTGGAAATTCCTTTATCTGATGCTTTATGGGTATGGTCTCTTTTAGACCTGATACCCGTAGCTAAACGAGGATGTACACTTGACTTGCCGGGAACAGGGAGGCGGAGCGCTCTATTTTCCCCTTTTCCTCTACCTTTAGTTCTTTCAGGGCAACAGGCACTCTGCAAGTTTACAATGGGCAGTTCTAGGCCCAGAGTACAGGGAAGCGGAGTGGTGGGTCGTTGGGTGGGGGTGTTTTGTTTGGTTTTGGTTATGTTCACAGCATCAGCGATACTTATAGCAACTTCTGCAGAGGAGGTAGACGTCCAAGCTGCTACTCCTGTAAAGGGGGGAGAGCTGTCTCCTTATCAGTCATGGCTATGCAGAGAGACGGAGGAATTAAATTGTTAAGCTGGAATGACAATGGGTTAAGAGACAAGATCAAGCACAGTATTGTTCTTCAGTACATCAAGGGTCAGCCCCCCAATATCGTATTGCTTCAAAAAACCCATCTCATTGGCAATACATGCAAAGCCCTACATAGAGGGTGCTACATAATGTTGGTGCATGCAGGCTTCACCTCCAGTTCGCGAGGGGTGGGTATTATGATGAAAAAATCCTTTCCTCTTGTGGTGCAGGCAACCTGGGTAGATGACCGGGGTCGGTATATTGGGGTTTCGGGCTTGTGGGAGGAACGCTCCATACATTCTTTTCTGTATATGTGCCACCTGGCCTGCAGGCACCACCTTTATGGATTTAGGGACTATATTACTGGCTATTCCGGAGAGTCTGTTGATACTGGGAGGGGACTTTACCTCAGTAGTCTCGGATGTGCTGGATCAACATCCCCCCCGAGTAGTGAGTCCCACTCCATGTTGGCTTCCTGACTTTCTGGAGACCATGGGGCTGGTGGATAGCTGGCAGACTTACCACCCAAATACAGTGCAACACACCTTCCACTCTGGGGCACACAGGAGCCTCTCACGTATAGATTATTTTTTGGTCCCCGCATCTCAGGTGGTTTATATTGACAAAATTAAACATCTGGCTAGGGGAATCTCCGACCACTCGCCAGTCTAGCTTCACTTTACTTATAAACTGGGGTGGCCTCCATCAACCCGTGGTATTTCAGAGATCCCAAAATCCGTAAAGCGCTCCTCACTGCAATAGAGAACTACTTTATTGAGAATAAGGGAACCGTACACTCGCCGCAGGTACCATTGAAAGCCTTTAAGACAGTGATTCAGGGTCAGCCCTATCCCTAATCTTGGACAAGAAGAAAGTTCTCCACTAAGAGATAGAGGCCATCGAGGAAGAACTTAGCCAATTAGAAACTGATCTGGAATCAGGGGTCACGCCAGACAACCTCCACTATTTAAAGCTCTGACAGCATGAATATAAAACATTGGCGACTGATCAGGCAAAGGCCTTGGGAAGAGCCATGCAGGGACGCCTATATGAGGTGGGAGACAAAGCTGTGAAATTGCTAGCGCGGTTGGACAAGAAGGAGTGGGCAAGCCGCCTAGTACAGGAACTCCGTGGGGAGGGAGGTATCCCCGTTACTGATCCACATGACATTGTTGACCAGTTTGCTGCACACTTTAGCGCTGTCTGCTCATCGGCAGCTCCCTATTCCGTAGAAGACTCCCGCCTGATGCTAGCGGATATAGTGCTGCCCAAGCTCTTAGCAGAGGACCATGCCTTTTTAGACAGTAACATATCTAATGAAGAAATAGTGACGGCGATAAGGTCCATCAGGTCAGGAAAGGCCTCTGGCCCTAATGGGCTTCCGGTCGAGCTATACAAACTCAAACTGGACAGGCTGGCTCCGTACCTCAAGGGTATGTACGAGGACTCCAGGAAAAATGGGTTCCCACCAATAGACCAGAGGACGGCTACTATTATCACTATTCACAAGGAAGGGAAACCTAGAACTGACTGTGGGTGGTACAGACCGATTTCCCTCCTGAATGCAGAGCCCAAGATTCTGGCTAAGCTCCTGGCCAACCATCTGATTACGGTGATTAAAACTCTGGTTATGTTCCGCATCGTAATACGGCGCTTAACTTGTATAGGGTGCATGGGGTATTGGGCAGAGCAGCCTCCATCTTGGAGCCAGCAGTAATAGTTTCCCTAGATTCCACCATGGCCTTCGACACCATTGAATGGCCGTATCTTTGGGCAGTTCTTGAGACGTTTGGGTTTGGCCCAGGATACATTCAATGGGTGCAGCTTCTGTATGCTAAACCGCTAGCGCAAGTTGTAGTTAATAACAAAAAATCCGCCACCTTTGAGTTGGTTCAGGGGACCCGGCAAGGATGTTCGCTGTCCCCCCTCCTGTTTGCCCTTGCCTTGGAATCAATGGCTGCCTGGATACGCAGAGACCCGATGATTCGGGGCATGCTTTGGTCCCCGGAATGGGAGGATCGCATTTCGCTCTACGCGGATGATATCCTACTTTATTTGACTTCTCCCGAGGAGGTCTCTGATCTTTGTCCTAGATATTCTTGCCATTTTGGTAGGTTCCCTGGGTACTCTGTTAATTGGAGTAAATCCTTATGGTTAGTTTTGGATGGAGAGCCGCCGAGCCCGCCTAGGGTATGCCCCATACAAATCTGCACAGAAGGCTTCAAATACCTGGGGGGTTTTCTCTCCCTGAACCCGGCACTCCGCTACTCTCAGAACCTACTGCCCCCCTTGACTAGGCTGCGTAAGGACATAACCAACTGGAAATTACCCCCGCTCTCCCTGCTGGGAAAAGCGGTGCTATTTAAAATGATGTTGTTGCCTCGGTTTTTGTATGCCCTACAAAATTCCGTTGACCCGGTCCCAGCGTCCTACTTCCGGGCGGTAGAGGGTCTCCAATGGGACTTGTTGTGGAGTGGAAAGCCGCGTATCGCCCTTAGTAAGCTCACCTTGAATTGGTATGACAGAGGCATTAGCCTCCCCGATATCAAAAAGTATTACTGGGCGGCCCATCTGGCTGCTATTAACCATGACGCCTACATGCGACCCGGGGTTCCAGGCTATAACATGGATAGGTGGCTCCTCTCGGGCGGGAACTATAATAGAGCCCTTTATTCCAAACCACAACGCTTTGCTCTTACAGGTCCTACCGAGCACTCAGTCCATATTTGGCACTCGGCCACTAAATGCCTGAGATGGAGTTGCAGGCTTACTCTTGTGACCCCGCTATGAGACTCCGAACAATTGGGCTGCCTGTGGAAAAGCAAAGGGTTTGACAAATGGGACCTTATAGGTCTCTTGCGTATTGGTGATCTTTGGGACAAAACTGATGTTAAGTCATTCGCCACCTTGCAACAGCAATTTGTGTTGGCTAACTCTGAATTTTTCCGCTACATACAGATCAGACACACTTTGTGCACCCTCCTGCAGCGCGGTACCACCCTTCCCGAATCTTCTCCGTTGGAAGACAGAGTCCTAGATGGTCACTTCCCAGATAACACAATCTCACTGATATATAAAAAAATGATAAACATTATGCCAGACCCTCTCCAGTCGCTCAGGGAGAAATGGTCCAGTGATGGAATTGAGATGGACGTTGAGGAATGGCTGGAGGCCGTGTCCTCGCCTAGGGTCATGGCAATAGTGGTACGCCTCCGATTAGACCAACTCAAATTACTTCATAGGACCTATGTTACTGGGCCCCAGCTAGTACGGATGGGGAGAGCAGAAAGGAGGGGCTGTAGACGAGGATGTGGCCAGGTGAGTACTTTTATGCATATAATTTGGGAATGTGACAATATCAAACTCTACCGGCGCAAAGTACAGGACATCATCAACTCAGTATTATCTACGCAACTTAGCCTAGAAGCTCGTAGATGTCTACTGAATATTTGGGAACCGACGGATTTGAATGATTGCCTAACATAGTGGGTTACCTTGGGGCTCATGCTCGCCAAAAGAAATATAGCGTAGCTATGGGGAGCGTCTCAGCCTCCTGAGGTGGGTGACTGGGAGAAAGATCTGGACTGGTCAATGTTCAGGGAAAAACAGTATATGTGGCCCGGGGTTGCCCTAAGAAGTGGATCCATGTGTGGGGCAGGTGGAATTTGTTTTGTGGGGATATATGTCAGCCACCCCTCTCCCCTAGCAGTGAAGAACCCTCCTCGCCCTGGACCTTCCAATTGATATCCTGTACTGATTGATCTTACCTATTGTCATCTTGTGATTGCCTAATTGCTCCTCTGTAATGTATTTGATAATGCTGGTGTGGATTAACAAAAAATAAAAAAAGTTTTATAAAAAAAAATATATATATATATATATATTACCTACTGGCGGTCGCCAGTAGGTATATATAGTTAGGATTTTTTCTCTATGGGTTTTTTGAAAATTCTATGTCTAATAACTTTGGCGTTTGTGGACGGAATCGGCTGAAATTTTCAGGAAAATGGCACATTTTGTTTCTGAGCAGCCCTTGAAAATTTGGGGGGGGGTTCGTCCAGTGGGGGCCGAGAAAAAAGGGGGGTCCCAAAACGTGTTTTTAACATTGAGTTTTCCATAGGGCGGTTGGCCTCACTTTTAGCCCGAACGGCTGAATGGATTTGCACGAAACTTGGCAAAATTGTAGGGACTGGTAGCCCGATGTGCCTTTTGTAGGTCTCAATATATGTGCTCCAGTGGATTTTGAGAAATTAACGTTTAAAAAAAGATATATATCTGTAACAGCGGACCGGTTAGCGCTCTGGTTCGCGGACTTTTCGCGCAACGGAGCTTTGTGAAGCGAAGCTGATTGGTTCTCCGGCGTCTGTCAACATTCCAAACAGTCCGTAGCGGCCGCCATCTTGTCTCTCGGTAGGATCGAGAGACAAGAGGAGGTCAAAACAAAGGGGGAAATAACTATAAGGGGGCATAGTAGATCCTCGCTGACCCCCTAGGTTTGATGTGGAGGTTTTAAAAGGGCCCCGCGGGGCAAAAAAAAAACAAAATAATAATAATCGAACGGCTGAATGGATTTGCACGAAACTTGGCAAAATATTAGGGACTGGTAGCCCGATGTGCCTTTGCTAGGTCTCAATATATGTGCTCCAGTGGATTTTGAGAAATTAACGTTGAAAAAAAGATATATATCTGTAACAGCGCTCCGCTTCGCGTACTTTTCGCGTTACGGAGCTTTGCGAAGCTGATTGGTTCTCCGGCGTCTGTCAACATTCCAAACAGTCCGTAGCGGCCGCCATCTTGTCCCTCGGTAGGATTGAGAGACAAGAGGAGGCCAAAGCGAAGGGGGAAATGACCATAAGGGGGCATAGTAGATCATTCCTGACCTCTTAGGTTTGATGTACCATTTTGCCAAGTTTGGTGTAATTCCGTTCAGCCATTCAGGCTGTAGACGTATGTAAATGTCCTATGGAAAATTGCATGGGGAAAACACATTTGAAAGTGTTGAAATTTAGAACCAATTAAAATGTTACTTTGGTTTTGTATTTGTGTGTGATGAAAGTTAATTGGTTATGTATATATGTCAAATGAGAGGAAACCACAGCCATTTTGTGATACTACTGTCTGAGGTACATTTGTGAGGAATTTTTGGTGGTGAATTTCTGGTGTTTGATTTACACAGTACTAACACTTCTGCTACTTTTAAAAAGGTGAGTTGTTAATTTGTAAGGGGAACTATGTTGTACACTTGAAGATAATTTGAAAAATGTTTTCTGTTATTTATTTGCAGTCCTTCTGTTATACTAAATACTTGATGAAGTTAGTTTTATATTATGTATTACTAAAAACGATAAATGAAAGTGATTATTTTTTTCTGCAATTTACAGCAAGCAATTTCAAAATAAAATGGCTCACAATGAAGAGACCGTGGCAATTTCTTTTGAATTGTCCACTACATTGATTGAAATTGAGAGCACCAATAATGAAATATTGTCACAAGGAGGACATGACTTGTATGATTCCATTAGATTGATTGAAATGGACAGCACCAAGAATGAAATATTGTCACAAGGAGATGACTTGAATGATTCCACTACATTGATTGAAATTGAGAGCACCAATAATGAAATATTGTCACAAGGAGGAGATGGCTTGTATGATTCCATTAGATTGATTGAAATGGACAGCACCAATAATGAAATATTGTCACAAGGAGGAGATGACTTGAATGATTCCACTACATTGATTGAAATTGAGAGCACCAATAATGAAATATTGTCACGAGGAGATGACTTGAATGATTCCACTACATTGATTGAAATGGACAGCACCAATAATGAAATATTGTCAGAAGGAGGAGATGACTTGAATGATTTTTTTGATCAATCTCTTGATGGCGAATTTATCGAGTGTTTGGAGACCATAGAGTTACAAGAATCATCATTGCAGACTTTTAATGAGGAGATTCCAGATGAGATGATTGAAGAGGAAATTACTGATGAGGACATGTTACTAGTTGTTTCAAATTTAGAAAATTCTGAAGAATAAATTTATATTTAGAAATCAAAAATTGTTTGAGACATTATTTATTTTTATTTTTAATTTATGAGGTTGTAGCGAAGTGATTGTAGTATAAAATGAGACTTATAGTATAGAGTGCAACATTTTTATGTTACATGGTAAGTTTACTCATATTTACTTCCCTTCTGCCACTATATTATCTCCAATGTGTATTTGACATGTCTTCTTCATCTCCGGCCTCCTTTCTCTCACTGTGTGTCTCCGATGCATCTTATCGCTGGTATTTTGTGTAATTACAGAAGAGAGTAAAATAAAATAGTTCGGAACGTGAAAAGGGGGCAAAGTAGAGTACTCCTCACCCCCTAGGCCTTTTTAGGCGGTCCCAAAAGGATCAGTTTCTGCTTTCCTGAGAGATTATGGTATGAGTTCCATATACCACAATAACTTGCATTACAACATGCAAGATATCTATCTCCTATTACCAACTTTTGGAGATATTCGCGCTAAGCGCGAATATCTCCAAAAAGTAACACCTGCCCTGAGCAGTTCTTAGCCATGTTATCCAATGGGAGGTGGATAACATGGCTAAGAGTATTAGCTCGGTAATGCATGAATATCGCTGACTTTTTAGCGATATTCATGCATTGCGGCCGTTTATTATCGCATTTGCGATAAACCTTGATAATAGTAAGGTTTATCTTCGATAATTTCTGACGATGCTTAGTGGTAAAAAATTGGTTGGTAAGCATCGTTAGCGATAAATATCGCTTAACTTTGGTAATATGCCCCAACGTCTGTTAACGTTCGATTCGAAGGAAATGAGGAAGTGTTGAAAAACATTGTCTGCGCCATCTTGCCTTTTTTGAAATGCCACACTTTTGTCGTGCACGGCAGCCATTTTAGATGTCTTGACCAGACCCACTCTCTGCACGCTGTCGATTCGTAGCATGGCTCCTCACCCTCGTAAGCATCTCCCCCAGGCACTGGTCACCCCCGCTCTCTGTCTTATGCATGGGCAATAAACCTTCCCCCATCTGCGCTGCTCTTCCCTGAGAATCACACTCTGTGCCCGCCCGACACCTCCCTTTCGCCCTATTCACTACCGCACCCTCTGACACTCCTCTTCCTCTGTGTCCGAATGTCCAGGCCGGTCCTAGGCTATCAGCTAGCCCTGCAGATGTAGTTTATGGCCCCAGCTGTAAAGAATCACCCCTCTTCAAAGGAGTTATAGTAGATCAAGGCCCACACCCGATGTGATCCGTCACAGCACACGCGTTCCTACTATCTGAAAACCATCCTGTATTGTGATTGGGGAGGGGACCGAGCCTGAAGCGGAAGATTCCAGGAATGACTCTTTGTACATCAAAGTTTTTACAATTATGTGTCACATTAAAAATATATAGCACTCCAACAAAGTAGTAGGAATATAAAACTTTAATAACATATAAATATATACAACAAAACAAAAACAGTAAAAACATTTAAACAACGAAGAGACCGTGGCAATTTCTTTTTAATTATCCAATAGATTTATTGAAATTGACAGCACCAATAATGAAATATTCTTGTCAGTAGCGGTCTGTTGTGCGAATAGTTCCAAGGCAGCAGAACGCGCTGAAATCTAGATGGCACGAAAGTGATGTCTAGTAAGTTGCCGCCCAGCAAAAAACGGCGTGGGGCGCCGCGGGGGTGAGTGAGTCCAGTAGGCACCACAGCTATTCTTACCGGCATTGCAGAATTACTGCTGGGGACAATGCCTGTGCTGTAGCAGGGTCACAGCAGAAACAAAAAGGATTCTGTTGAAGATGTTGTTGGTTTTCAATTTGAAAACAGTTCTGGTGTCAACTGCTATGCTAATGTAGTGGTTAATGTTTTGTTTTCTCTAGAAAATGTAAAAGAGGGGGAGGCAGTCCAAAGTTCCGTTAAAAGGGCAAAGGAAAGGATCGGTGGTTTGAACTATCAGTCAAAAAGGGGAGGGGGTGCAATAATTTTTCCTACCGGGTCACACTGTGCTTTCACCGGAAGTAAGGTCTGCAGGATTGTAGTAATTCAAAGTGAGGCTGGCGCCAGCATGGGAGCGCCGACGTCCCGCGGATACAGTTTCGTCACTCCACGGGCGATCATGGCAGTCATTCCCCATCGGGGGTCGGAGACTCCCGCGGCTCCTCTAGAATCTTCAAGGTCGTGGAGGACTACGGTGGTGGAGTCAACCAGTGACCGGGCCATTTCTTTATGTTGGGCCCGCTCTTGCCAGGTCGACCGCCATTTTGAGAGTTCGGCAGCTACCGGCGATCGCGGGGTCACATGAGCGGACGGGCTCCACCCTGCCGGGCGAGACGTTGCAGCATGGCCACAGTGGAAGAACCGTTATCTAGGTCGTTCCGAAACTGTGCAGCACTGTAGTTGTTAGGATGCCACCGCCTGGAGCGCTGAGGGTGCAGCTGGGAAGCCTCCACCTGGGGAGGCGGGAGAGGCCTGTTCGCACCGTCTCTCCCTCCCAGTGCACCCCACGGCGTCTCGCTTGAGATTTGTTATGGCCGGACCAGGCGATGAGGACGAGGGGGGGGTCGGAGGCATGTGCAAGACATCCCCCTCCAGTGTTGTCGCAGCCATTATAAAAGAAAGAAGTGTCCCGTCCGTCTTCGGGCCGGGCTTCCGGTGGATGTCGGCCGGACGCCCCTGGCTCTGGCCCCATGAACGGGTTTCTTGGTTTATCGGCTGCAGCCGGATCCCGTCGGCCTCGGCCCCCCGACCGTTGGTGGTCGGACCGGAAGAGCATGTGGCGGGACTACCTGCAACTCTCAAGGGCCACCGCGGCCGGACTGGGAGAGAGAGGGGAGGGTCGAGGAGACATTCCCCCCCCCTGCAACTGTTCAGCGTTGTAAAGGCAATCCCCTGGCCGGGTCCCGCTGGTCTCGGCCTCTCCTCCGGCTACACCCTACGTTAGGATCTCCTGGCCGAGGCGTGGCAGCAGGACCTGCCTTATATGGGCTGCTCCCGGCTGGGCGTAGCCGGAACTCTGCCCCACCTTGGAAGTTTCCAGAGTGGGGGTGGATGTTCTACTGACTTGCATTTTCCCTAGTCTATCGATTTTTTTGGCGTGGCAGGCGGTGGGACAGCGAGGGGTGATTTGGTTTCTCTTACTGTTTTTCTGGTCTCTCACCACTGGCATATTTTAACGTTTTCTTGTTTCTAGGACATTAATAGGTTTTATCATTACGTTATGTTATCGTTTCTTTGTTCGTTGTTTAATAAAAGTTCATGTTCATCAGTGGCCTACTGATTTTCGTTTTCCTATTTTTTTCTTTCCAGGTTGTTTCATGGTAAAGTTTCTGTTAACAGGATACAGTGATCACTTCGTTATTATTGCATATGTCCTTTTCACTAGGGGTGCTCTCTGGTCGGGCCAGATGACGTATCTCTAGTAAATGGTCCGGGTGAAAAAGGTGCATCAATCAGTGGGGAGTAGATAGGCATGACAGATTACAACGGGGGAGAACGGTCCGCATTACGTACCCTTTCACTACTTGCAAAGATTTTCCTACGTTTATTTGCAAACAGGGAATACCTCCAAAAAGAACTAATTCCCAAACAGTCAATGTTCGGACAATCAATCAATCAATGAGGAATGAAATAGGTACGACGTGTTAAAGGCTTGCGTTACCTACCCTTCACTATCTGCAAAGGGAGATAGAATATTCCTATTCTTCCTCGTTTGCAGGTAGAGAAGATCGTTAAGAGAATTAACTTCGAACAATTCAATGCTCGATTGAAACAATCAACAAGGGGTACTGTGAACACAAATGAACGCCGCTTATATACATACGCATTGCTATTTTCAACAGGTTGTTCCTAATGTTTCTATTTTAGCGAGGTCAAAAGAGATCCCATTAGTGGCCTACTGATTTTGCTCGATTCCTTTTGTTTTTTTACACGATTTTTCGCTATCTGCAAAGACTAAACAGAGTATTGCGACTCTGTGCTTGTTTGTAAATAGAGAATGAACCAAAGAGAACAATCAATCAAATGGAGAGAGAAGCAGGCACGACGGATTACAAAGGGGGAAAGGGCTGCGTTAACTACCCTTCACTATCTGCAAAGAGAGAGTACTCCTAATAGAAATGAGGGGTGGGGGGCAGCAATCAAAGCAGATCAGTGTGCATAAACACGAAAAAAAAAATTCTTACCACGTACTTGACATTCGACAGCTTATGATATTTGCTATTAAAAAACCATTGAAATTCACTGAAAAAACCATAGGTTATAGACCATATATAGTTAGGAATTAGCATTTACAAAACCTTGAAAATTCACTGAAAAAACCATAGGTTATAGACCATATATAGTTAGGAATTAGCATTTAAAAAACCTTATTTTACTCACACAAAACCATTGAAATTCCATATATAGTTAGTTGCACTAACTATATATTGCGCACCCGCAATCCACTGCTGATGATGTCACATATTACATCATTCATGACATGGTCAGTGACATCACTGATGACATCACTGATGACATCTCAAATGACATCACTGATGACATCACTGATGACAACATCCAGTGACTATGTTTCTGTAAAGTTAAAATATGTCTTACATATTGAAGAATGAGTGGATGTATAAGTGTCTGGACGAAGGATTTAGTAGGTGCATGACTGAATGTATGAGTGAGTGATTAAATGTGTCTCACTGAGTGCATGGGTTAGTGACTAAACTGTCTTAATTTGTGCATCATTATGTCTGTTGTTCTGTAAACTGCTGCATGTGTTGATCAGTAGCTATATGAGTAACTATATGGGTTATTGATTGATTGCCCAAGTATTTGCATGGGAGACTGAGTGTGTGTGTGGCTGGATGGGAGGTGTGTGACTCTGTACAGATCAATGTGTACTTGTATCAATGATTGTATAAGAGAGTAAGTATGTGTTAGTATATGGTTGAAAACGTAAGGTGCTCTATGTTTAACTGTATAGAGTAGAAAATGGAAGTGTGATTGATTCTTTACAGGACTGACTAGGTGTGTGAGTAACTCCATGGATGAGTGGCAGAGTGTGAGTGTCTGTATAGGTGTATGAGTGCATATGATTGTGTTGTAAACATGAGTGATTGTATGTATGAATGATTGTATGGGTGAATGAGTGAATGTGTGTGTAGACGTAGGAATCAGTGAGTACGTATGTAGTAACTAGTATTGGTGTGTCAATGGTTTCAAAAATTATACTCTGTTTTTAACACTGGGTGAAACAGAGGTTATATTAAAATGTGAGGAGATGCATTGTATTGTCACATGAATGATATCATCAGTGATGTGATCATTGATGTCAAGTGAGATGTCATCAGTGATGTCATTTGAGATGTCATCAGTGATGTCATCAGTGATGTCACTGACCATGTCATGAATGATGTAATATGTGACATCATCAGCAGTGGATTGCGGGTGCGCAATATATAGTTAGTGCAACTAACTATATATGGAATTTCAATGGTTTTGTGTGAGTAAAATAAGGTTTTTTAAATGCTAATTCCTAACTATATATGGTCTATAACCTATGGTTTTTTCAGTGAATATATATATATATATATATATATAAATAGAATTACCAGGTGAATCCGACCCGGAATTACTGATTCCTCCAGCAATTCCTCATTTTTTAGGATGCCCTCAGGGTCTGACTTGTGATGGGTGGATTTCCCCACTCCTAGAGTTGCTGTTACCCCTGCTATAAGTAACTCTGGGGTGGAGAAAATCCAGCTCATTTACCAGGCCACCCATAATGAGGACCTATGTCTTTTGTTTCTAGACATTTTGTTTACTGAGGTTGCTTTTTCAGGAAACAGCATTATACTAGAAAACTTATAATTCTCATATTATTACTATAGTAGTGAACTAACAATACAGGAACACTTGACCACATATACAAATACACACTCCTAAGGTAAATTAGAGCACTTCAAAAAAAGGTCCTTATGAATTGTCATAGACCCGTAGGAGAAGACAAGGCATGGAACATGTTGGCCCCTGTTTAAGAACCAAAGGCCATTATCCCCTTTAATGGTTCCTAGTCTTGTTTTAATGCTTGGAATGGGGTTTCTTCTTTCAATAACAAATACTGGCAGCTATGAACCCATTGCCAATTTTAACGTTTCATCCCATCTATCACCTCCCTCACAAAGCTAGCCTATACTTAACTGTTTGAAACTGAACAGCTTGAAGAAGAAATCTCTGGCAAATAGGCCACTTCTAGGGGTATGATGGGCACTGCAGTGCCCACCCAGGTAGGAGCATGGTCCGAAGATGAAGCATGCCACTACAATGGGTGACGGTCTGTGCATTCTATAAAGGATGCTTCTAATATCAGACCTGTAGTATTAACACCAGTTTTGTGATGACTAACTTAGGGACTAGCACACAAATTTCAGACTTACTGACTGTAGTCTGCTACCAGTGACTCTTTCTCTTGCTTAATATTCTTCCCCTAGGAGTACTATCTGCTCACCTTTCCTTCTGGCAAATTTGTTCATGACGTTCCTGACAAAAGTGAGAGCTTAAGAAAAGAGGGCCTCTACTCGTGTCGCAAAACCTTTATTGCTCCCAATTCCCTCTACAAATGCTTAGTTTGCGAATTAAATTTTTAGGGGGGCAGTGGTTGTACCCAGGGAAAATGCTTGCTGCCATCCTTGTGTAAAACTTTCCAGTATCTAAGGGCAGATGAGGGCCCAATTATGTTTGTTCAGTGAATCTGAGATGTTCATAAATATTATAATCATACATTTTTGCAGTATTGATCCGGATCAATGGAACATGTGTGCATGTCAAATGCATAGGAAACACTTGTTGGAGGGATACCCTCAGCTATTTATGTATATTGTTGTCAGAAAGGCTGCTAAAAGTTTGAGAACTTATGCTGCACTGAGAGCCTACATAAAGCCTCATCCCGTATGTTTAAATCACTCCCTGTTTTTGTTGCTGGGCATGTCTAGAGGGAAAGTGCATATAGACAGACACCACTGTAATGCATTCTGGGAAGATGATTTCCTCAGAAACCACCCTGATATGGGAACCTACACTCTAGCCTGAACTGCCTGGGCTACTTAAACACGTAGGATACACTGAAAGATTCACATATGGGATTAAATATGCACGAAGACTTGGGAGTCCATTTAATATGACTGTATCTTTAGGATGGTTCTGCTATATCTGAATTATATCTGATTTGTGACAATGCGTATTTGTTTAGAGACATAACTAGAATGAGAGATGCTATGCATATTTTTTGACGTAGACAGAGGGTTTGGATAAAAAGCCCATTCAGGGCAAGATTAGAACATGCAGATGAATTAATCGATATGCGCAGATATAAAGCATTTGATTTTCTGTTACAACTGAATAAGGGGGTACCCATACAGGGTGTAATAAGTATCTCGAGTTTGATTAATTTGAGAGGATACGATAATGATTTGATGCATTCAGCATGTTAATCGCTTTTACCCTTCCCAAGATGGCGACCAATTGTTCCCATTCAAGTCCGCTTTCTCTGTCTATATGGCATGTGATGTTTTTAAATGGCAGTGGCTTGCTGTAACTGTTGATTCATTACTGAAGAAGGCCGAGTGCCGAAAGCGCGTTCTTTTGAATACATTTTGTGCATTTACCCTGGGAGTGCTGCCATCTCTTTTTCCGCGCGATAGCGGTTTGAGACCTTCTGGAGCAGATATTAAGTGTCGGGCGCACCCCCGACAAGGCAGGCACCAGCCCACGAGTGCGGGAGGCAGGTGTACACAGAGCGAGAATATATATATATATATATATATATATATATATATATATATATATATATTCACTGAAAAAACCATAGGTTATAGACCATATATAGTTAGGAATTAGCATTTACAAAACCTTGAAAATTCACTGAAAAAACCATAGGTTATAGACCATATATAGTTAGGAATTAGCATTTAAAAAACCTTATTTTACTCACACAAACCCATTGAAATTCCATATATAGTTAGTTGTACTAACTATATATCGCGCACCCGCAATCCACTGCTGATGATGTCACATATTACATCATTCATGACATGGTCAGTGACATCACTGATGACATCACTGATGACATCTCAAATGACATCACTGATGACATCACTGATGACGTCTCATTTGACATTACTCATGACATCATTCATGTGATGATACGATGAACCTCTTCAGACTCTAATATAACCGTAGATACACTCAGTGTAAACAGACACTCACAGACTGTCACTCATCCATGGAGTTACTCACACACCTAATCAGTCTTGCAAAGAATCAATCACACCTCCATTTGCTCAACTATATCGTTAAACACACCTTACTTATTGAAACATATAATAACACATATTTACTCTGTTATACAATCCCTGATACAAGTTCACAATAATCCATACAGCCACTCACACATTCACTTGCTCTTATGCACAGTTATTTATATATGTCAACTACCACATGTACTGTGTTTTACATATGTACTTACTTTGACATGTAGCACTGAGATATCCATTCACTCACCAATACACTCATACACACAGTAAACCGCCCATACAGCTGTTTCCACATGCACTTTTGAACCCATACATCTATGCACAGAGTCATACACCTCCCAGCCACCCACACACACTCTCAGTCTCCAATACAAATGCTTGGGCAACCAATCAATAACCCATATAGTTACTCATATAGCTAATGATCAACACATGCAGCAGTTTACAGAACAACAGACATAATGATGCACAAATTAAGACAGTTTAGTCACTAACCCATGCGCTCAGTGAGACACATTTAACCACTCACTCATACAGTCAGTCATGCACCTACTAAATTCATCATCCAGACACTTATACATTCACTCATTCTTCAATATATAAGACATATTTTAACTTTACAGAAACATACAGTCACTGGATGTTGTCATCAGTGATGTCATCAGTGATGTCATTTGAGATGTCATCAGTGATGTCATCAGTGATGTCACTGACCATGTCATGAATGATGTAATATGTGACATCATCAGCAGTGGATTGCGGGTGCGCGATATATAGTTAGTACAACTAACTATATATGGAATTTCAATGGTTTTGTGTGAGTAAAATAAGGTTTTTTAAATGCTAATTCCTAACTATATATGGTCTATAACCTATGGTTTTTTCAGTGAATTTTCAAGGTTTTGTAAATGCTAATTCCTAACTATATATGGTCTATAACCTATGGTTTTTTCAGTGAATTTCATAGGTTTTTTAATAGCAAATCTTTATAAAAATAATACATTTTAAATCTAATTTTATATTTTATAATTTTTTTATTTTTTTTTTAATATTATTTTTAGTGCGCTCCCGGGGCGCGGACAGGTGAACGCACGGGTAAGCGCAATCTTGCGGCGCGCCCCAGGGCGCGTACTAATGCGCGTCCCGGAAGCGCTATTGCCGAGAACGAAAACAACATTGTGACGTATCGCGTAGCCGCCACGCCTTGCGTCATAAGACACGTATCGCGTAGCCGCGAGATGCGTCTTATGACGCACCGCGTAAGCGCACCCGGAAGCGCATACGATCGCGCAACGTAAGCGCCCCGATGCGCTTACGCTACACGCCCGGGACGCGCCCCGGGGCGCGTAGCGTAAGCGCGTCAAACCATGTGACTTTAAAATAACACTTTTCATTGGTTCAGAACTTTTTTTTTTCCAAATTGTGTGAAACCCACCCATTTCTCTCACTATTGCTTTGTACTTGGAGAGAGCAAGAGCTGTTGTGTCTACTCTATCTCCTACTTTTCTGATCTCCAGCAATGGCTGCAAGAGAGTCATCCAGCAGTGATTCAGAGGGATTTTTAGATGAGGACCCTCCTCAGCAAAAGAAAAAAAACCCATTTCATCTGGAAATTTTACGAAATCCCAGAAGGACAGAAAAAAGTCAACGCTCCCAAAGTAACATGCAAAATATGTGGGAGTAGTTTATCCAGAGGCAATCCTCTGAAAAAATATAGTTTTGGGAATGCTAATTTGATCCGGCATGTTAAAAGAAGACACCCTAACAACTTTGCCAGGGAGAGTGTCAGAGAGCTGGCACGGAATGCACCCACAGATGGCGGCAGCACCTCCACTGGTGGAGCAACACCTTCGGGACCACCCCGTGGAAGAATGGTCCCTAACATTCAGCCGGTGTTTGCGGGCATCAAATTTTCGTGCAAAGAGTGTGACGAACTGCTCTGCTATGGGGAGCAGAGTGTTGAACTGATTGCCCTAAAGAAACAGCAACACCGCTGCTCTTCCAGTCCCTAAATGTTCAAATTTTTTTGCTCCTGTTGAGCAGTTTTGCAATCCTTGTTTTTGTTTTTTCCCTTGAAAAAAATCCAAAAAAAATATAAAATTGTTTTTAAAAAGTCTAAAAAAATATAAAACAACAAAAACAAAAAAAAATATATAAAACAACAAAATCAAAAAAAAAGTTCTTTTCAGAACTACCTCCAATTTTTAAAAAGAAGCTTTATTTTTTTAAAAGTCTGTCATTTTTAATCTCCATGGTACGCTCCCCCGTACGCTCCCCGGTGCGCGTACCGAGCGCTCACCCCCGCGAAAATCGTTTTTTTTAAAAAAAAAAATTTCAGCCGCAGGAGCCTTTTATGGCCCCCACATGAAACCTAGGGGGTCAGGGGGTGTGTACCCTGCCCCCTCTTGCTCATTTCCCCCTTTGATTTTTGCCACCTCTTGTGTCTCAATCCTACCGAGACACAAGATGGCGGCCGCTGCGGACTGTTTCGAATGTTTACAGACACCCGAGAACCAATCAGCTTGCCGTGCGCAAGTCGCGTTGCGCGCCTGGAGCGCTCCCCGGTACGCGTACGGAGGAGCGCTCCAGGCGCGGCTCTAGATATATATCTTTTTTTGAACGTTAATTTCTCAAAATCCACTGTAGCACATATATTGAGACCTACAAAAGGCACATCGGGCTACCAGTCCCTACAATTTTGCCAAGTTTCATGCAAATCCATTCGGCCGTTCGGGCTAAAAGTGAGGCCAACCGCCCTATGGAAAACTCAATGTTAAAAACACGTTTTGGGACCCCCCTTTTTTCTCGGCCCCCCCTTGACGAACCCCCCCCAAATTTTCAAGGGCTGCTCAGAAACAAAATGTTCCATTTTCCTGAAAATTTCAGCCAATTCCGTCTACAAACGCCAAAGTTATTAGACATAGAATTTTCAAAAATCCCATAGGGAAAAAATCCTAACTATATATACCTACTGGCGACCGCCAGTAGGTAATATATATATATATATATATATATTCACTGAAAAAACCATAGGTTATAGACCATATATAGTTAGGAATTAGCATTTACAAAACCTTGAAAATTCACTGAAAAAACCATAGGTTATAGACCATATATAGTTAGGAATTAGCATTTACAAAACCTTGAAAATTCACTGCAAAAACCATAGGTTAGAGACCATATATAGTTAGCTGGATATTTTATTGACATAAAACCAATGAAATTCCATATATAGTTAGTTGCACTAACTATATATCGCGCACCCGCAATCCACTGCTGATGATGTCACATATTACATCATTCATGACATGGTCAGTGACATCACTGATGACATCACTGATGACATCTCAAATGACATCACTGATGACATCACTGATGACATCATCCAGTGACTGTGTGTTTCTGTAAAGTTTAAATATGTTTTACATATTGAAGAATGAGTAGATGTATAACTGTCTGGACGAAGGATTTAGTAGGTGCATGACTGAATGTATGAGTGAGTGATTAAATGTGTCTCACTGAGTGCATGGGTTAGTGACTAAACTGTCTTAATTTGTGCATCATTATGTCTGTTGTTCTGTAAACTGCTGTGTTGATCAGTAGCTATATGATTAACTATATGGGTTATTGATTGATTGTCCAAGTATTTGTATGGGAGACTGAGTGTGTGTGTGGCTGGCTGGGAGGTGTGTGACTCTGTGCAGATCAATGTGTACTTGTATCAATGATTGTATAAGAAAGTAAGTATGTGTTAGTATATGTTTGAAAATGTAAGGTGCTCTATGTTTAACTGTATAGACAAGAAAATGGAAGTGTGATTGATTCTTTACAGGACTGACTAGGTGTGTGAGTAACTCCATGGATGAGTGGCAGAGTGTGAGTGTCTGTATAGGTGTATGAGTGCATATGATAGTGTTGTAAAGATGAGTGATTGTATGTATGAATGATTGTATGGGTGAATGAGTGAATGTGTGTGTAGACGTAGGAATCAGTGAGTACGTATGTAGTAACTAGTATTGGTGTGTCAATGGTTTCAAAAATTATACTCTGTATTTAACACTGGGTGAAACAGAGGTTATATTAAAATGTGAGGAGATGCATTGTATTGTCACATGAATGATATCATCAGTGATGTGGTCATTGATGTCAAATGAGATGTCATCAGTGATGTCATCAGTGATGTCATTTGAGATGTCATCAGTGATGTCATCAGTGATGTCACTGACCATGTCATGAATGATTTAATATGTGACATCATCAGCAGTGGATTGCGGGTGCGCGATATATAGTTAGTGCAACTAACTATATATGGAATTTCATTGGTTTTATGTCAATAAAATATCCAGCTAACTATATATGGTCTCTAACCTATGGTTTTTGCAGTGAATTTTCAAGGTTTTGTAAATGCTAATTCCTAACTATATATGGTCTATAACCTATGGTTTTTTCTGTGAATTTTCAAGGTTTTGTAAATGCTAATTCCTAACTATATATGGTCTATAACCTATGGTTTTTTCAGTGAATTTCAATGGTTTTTTAATAGCAAATATCATAAGCTGTCGAATGTCAAGTACGTGGTAAGTAAAAACATTTTCGTGTTTCTGCACACTGATCTGCTTTGAATGCTGCCCCCCACCCCTCATTTCTATTAGGAGTACTCTCTCTTTGCAGATAGTGAAGGGTAGTTAACGCAGGCCTTTGCCCCCTTTGTAATCCGTCGTGCCTGCTTCTCTCTCCATTTGATTGATTGTTCTCTTTGGTTCATTCTCTATTTACAAACAAGCACAGAGTCGCAATACTCTGTTTAGTCTTTGCAGATAGCGAAAAATCGTGTAAAAAAACAAAAGGAATCGAGCAAAATCAGTAGGCCACTAATGGGATCTCTTTTTGACCTCGCTAAAATAGAAACATTAGGAACAACCTGTTGAAAATAGCAATGCGTATGTACATAAGCGGCGTTCATTTGTGTTCACAGTACCCCTTGTTGATTGTTTGAATCGAGCATTGAATTGTTCGAAGTTGGTTCTCTTAAGGATCTTCTCTGCCTGCAAACGAGAAAGAATAGGAATATTCTCTCTCCCTTTGCAGATAGTGAAGGGTAGGTAACGCAAGCCTTTAACACGTCGTACCTATTTCATTCCTCATTGATTGATTGATTGTCCGAACATTGACTGTTTGGGAATTAGTTCTTTTTGGAGGTATTTCCTGTTTGCAAATAAACGTAGGAAAATCTTTGCAAGTAGTGAAAGGGTACGTAATGCGGACCTTTCTCCCCCGTTGTAATCTGTCATGCCTATCTACTCCCCACTGATTGATGCACCTGTTTCACCCGGACCATTTACTAGAGATACGTCATCTGGCCCTACCAGAGAGCACCCCTAGTGAAAAGGACATATGCAATAATAACGAAGTGATCACTGTATCCTGTTAACAGAAACTTTAGCATGAAACAACCTGGAAAGAAAAGAATAGGAAAACGAAAATCAGTAGGCCACTGATGAACATGAACTTTTATTAAACAACGAACAAAGAAACGATAACATAACGTAATGATAAAACCTATTAATGTCCTAGAAACAAGAAACCGTTAAAATATGCCAGTGGTGAGAGACCAGAAAAACAGTAAGAGAACCCAAATCACCCCTCGCTGTCCCACCGCCTGCCACGCCAAAAAAATCGATAGACTAGGGAAAATGCAAGTCAGTAGAACATCCGCCCCCACTCTGGAAACTTCCAAGGTGCGGCAGGGTTGCGGCTATAACATAGTTCCCCTTACAAATTAACAACTCACCTTTTTAAAAGTAGGAGAAGTGTTAGTACTGTGTAAATCAAACACCAGAAATTCACCACCAAAAATTCCTCACAAATGTACCTCAGACAGTAGTATCACAAAATGGCTGTGGTTTCCTCTCATTTGAGATATATACATAACCATCACACACAAATACAAAACCAAAGTAACATTTTAATTGGTTCTAAATTTAAACACTTTCAAATGTGTTTTCCCCATGCAATTTTCCATAGGACATTTACATACGTCTACAGCCTGAATGGCTAAACGGAATTACACCAAACTTGGCAAAATGGTACATCAAACCTAACAGGTCAGGAAGGATCTACTATGCCCCCTTATGGTCATTTCCCCCTTCGCTTTGGCCTCCTCTTGTCTCTCAATCCTACCGAGAGACAAGATGGCGGCCGCTACGGACTGTTTGGAATGTTGACAGACGCCGGAGAACCAATCAGCTTCGCAAAGCTCCGTAACGCGAAAAGTACGCGAAGCGGAGCGCTGTTACAGATATATATCTTTTTTTGAACGTTAATTTCTCAAAATCCACTGGAGCACATATATTGAGACCTAGCAAAGGCACATCGGGCTACCAGTCCCTAATATTTTGCCAAGTTTCGTGCAAATCCATTCAGCCGTTCGATTATTATTATTATTTTTTTTTTTTGCCCCGCGGGGCCCTTTTAAAACCTCCACATCAAACCTAGGGGGTCAGCGAGGATCTACTATGCCCCCTTATGGTTATTTCCCCCTTTGTTTTGGCCTCCTCTTGTCTCTCGATCCTACCGAGAGACAAGATGGCGGCCGCTACGGACTGTTTGGAATGTTGACAGACGCCGGAGAACCAATCAGCTTCGCTTCACAAAGCTCCGTTGCGCGAAAAGTACGCGTCCTGGGACGCTGCCCGGTCCGCTGTTACAGATATATATCTTTTTTTAAACGTTAATTTCTCAAAATCCACTGGAGCACATATATTGAGACCTACAAAAGGCACATCGGGCTACCAGTCCCTACAATTTTGCCAAGTTTCGTGCAAATCCATTCAGCCGTTCGGGCTAAAAGTGAGGCCAACCGCCCTATGGAAAACTCAATGTTAAAAACACGTTTTGGGACCCCCCTTTTTTCTCGGCCCCCCCTTGACGAACCCCCCCCAAATTTTCAAGGGCTGCTCAGAAACAAAATGTGCCATTTTCCTGAAAATTTCAGCCAATTCCGTCCACAAACGCCAAAGTTATTAGACATAGAATTTTCAAAAATCCCATAGAGAAAAAATCCTAACTATATATACCTACTGGCGACCGCCAGTAGGTAATATATATATATATATATATATATTCAGGAGCAACCCTCCCTCTTATTGGTCTCCTTTTGGATGTACAACTGCGTAGACCATCATGTTGTTACGTTTCCAGGATGTTAAATTAATGATGTAATTTTCCTTCTAGCAAGCAGGGCTGGACTGGACGTAGCGGGCATTGGGTGTTTTCCCAGGAGACTGGAAGGGTGGGGGGCGGTTTTGCAGCAGTGGGGGGCTGTTTTCTTGTTACTGGGGGACGGTTTTTCAGCAGTGCTGCAATATCGGCCCCCAGTAACATAAGCAGCAGTGCTTTACGCTTGCACCCCCTAGCCCCTCCCGAGGTGGGGGGGTGGGTCCTACAAAATTGCCAGGGCTGCTTTGGGTACCCAGTTCGGCTCTGCTAGCAAGGAACAATCCTGACTGTAAATGCTGATGTTCTGCTGGCCTGACTCACTGCTGAAGCTGACCTTGTCTCAATGGAAGTCCTCGGCCAGATGAAGAAGCCAGAGATTAGTATGCATTACCTTGTGTCAACCTGTTCCGTTCACCAGAGACAAGAAAAGAGTTACCTTTCTGAATTTTCCTTCATTTAAACTGCTTTGGTGGTGTTCCAGCGCTTGGTTGGCTTGCTAGCTTCACAGATCAAGATAGACTTTTATGGTCTAGAACAAGCCTGTAGTGTCTGTGGGCTTCCACCCATTGATGTTAGTCAAACACTTCCCCCCAATCCCCATCATCGAAATTAATTTGGAATCCCTGAAGTCATGAATAGTAAAGGTTTACAACTTCATTACAAAGTATGTCAGTTTTGCCAGAGGGATGCGATCCTCCATGTTTACAGGAGAGTGACTGCGATCAGTAAGCGGTCGCAGTCAGTATAGTTTTAGGAACATTCAAATGTTTTCCTAACTGCACTGCTATTGGGCTGTGTTTTCAGTTGTAGGACTGCTTGAAGGTCTGTGATCAATAAGTGATTGCACACATCATACAGGGTGGTAGCCTGGAGCCCTGTATTTACTGCCACATTGCCTGTATTACTGTTTTCATTGCATATTCTGTTTTGGATAACTTTCTACAATTTTCTGTTTCTTTATGTTTATGCGTATTTGTTAAAAACTTACCAAACTCCCCATTAGGGTATCATAGCACTAAAAAAGAGGTCATAAACAAACTTGTACCTGTTGTTTTGATTCTCCTTAATTAGGCCGAGGGAAAAGCCAGGTCTTCTGTCTTCTCCTTAATTTCAGATGGTTTAACTCTCTTTTTAGGGCATCAGGGAGAGGATTTGACCTTTGAGCTGCCGTTGCTAAAAAGGCACAACCACTGACTGTCTTACAATTAACTTTAGGGACTATTAGGTTAATCTTGGAGGCTGATCTCACAGTGCTGGTGTGCGAAAATAGTTTAAATGGGGATCTGAGGGGTGAAAGCCGTAGTTGGCATACCAGTTATGTACAAAGCAGAGGGATTTAAACAAGACTGTCTCCTTTATTGTCAGTCAATGAAGCTTTGCCAACACTGGAGAAATGTATAAGTGGTGCTGTGCCCTAGTACCCAATCTTGTTGCAAAAGTCTGGATCTATTGTAGTTTTTTACCAGGATAACCTGGTAGGCCCAGGTTAATGGAATTACAGTAATCCAAGTGAGCAGACACAAATGCATTTAGAATAGTGATCCATTGTGCAGCTTTAAACTGATGAAGCACTTTCTTAAGTGAGTGGAGTTGAAATAGGCAGGTTTTAGGTACCGTGGACACTTGTTCTGATAGCCAGTGCAAATCAATTTTAGCACCCAAGTTCCGAACTATTGGCAGCAACACCGGAGGAGCTCCTAGACTCTCCTGCCAAAAAGTAGATGGTAGTGGTGTCATTTGTTGCACCAGGCCCACAGTTTCTGTTTTTGAGCCTTTAAGCTTTAGATGGTTCAAAGTCATCCAACATTACACTTTCTCTAGACAATGAAGCAGATTTATTGACACTTCAAGATTACCCGTTTAAAGATTGCTATTATATACGTGTCATCTGTATATAGGAAAACTTTAGACCACAACATTCAAATAGCTGGGCTAATAGAGTTCAGTACATATCAAAGATACACAGTGACAAAATAGAGCCCTGTCGGACTCCACAATTACATTTTCTCAGTGAAGACTCATAGGATTCTAATTTGAGTTGAAATAACCTGTTAGATAGAAAAAATGCTTAACCATTTTCGAGCTGTTACACTTATGTCTGTATTTCCAACGTGCTCAGGTGAATAGTGTGAGTTATGGTATTGATAGCTCCCACTTGTTCAACCATTATCAGATTTTTGGGAACATTCCCATCTCCCCATAAGTCTTAGCTCATCTACCACTGATATAATCATCAGTTCTGTACAGCTCTGGGTGCAGAAAACTGTTTGCAGTCATATAGCATGCTATTCGCTGAACTACTGCTCTTCCAAGATTTGCTAAACAATGGCAGTTGAGTGACTGGTCTGTAGTTTGAAATTATTTCTGGATCCAGACCAATGTTTTACAGTAGAGTCACAGAAGCAATGTTTAGTGTATCAGGATCAATACCTTCCTTCAGTGATGTGTTTACTATAGCTGTAGCCCAACTAGAGTCAGTTGACAAATATTCTATGCACAACTTTGCTAGTAATGAGTCAGCTGGGGACAACAAGGGTCATATTGGTTCAATAGCAGAAGAAAATAATTGTTGGTGAGACAATTAAAGTCAGAAAATGTGCCAATATTTTGACTTCCATTTCATACTGTCAATGCAGTTATATATATTTTCAAGATATGTTTAAAATATTGTGTACTCACATTGGGCCAGATGCACACACTGCATTTTGCAGTGTGGAAAGTAGTACTGTGGTAGTGTTGTTACAGCGCGGCTTCAAAAATCATTTCTAATCAATACTCATCATTTCCCTGAAACCTTAAACTCACAAGTCATGCATCAGTGGGGCCCATAACACTGCACATTTTCCCTATTCACTCACACTTGGCTTCAAGGCTTTGGTGAATCGCAATGGAGAAGTGCTGTAACATTTGGTGGAGCGTCTAAACCTATTTAACTATTCATTATTTACACATGCAGATTTAACATTTTACCATGGATTTAATTATTCAGACACACCACCATAGTGGCAATGGATCTCCTAGAATGAAAATTAGGCGTAGGAAGAATCAAAGACCAGATTTACATCTTCATTTATCTAATTTTTATTCAAAGCAAAATTTTATCATGTCTGACATTTATGCATTAGTAAATCTTTATTCAGTAAAATCTTAAAGTTTATTTCAAAATGATCATTTTATTTAGAGCTCAAGAAAATCACTTTATTTAGAAGACAGTTAAAATTTAGCAAAGAACAGATAGATCCAAATCATTCTCTCCTAATGTCCCTCCCTAACACCCTCATCTTATCCTTCAATCCTGCAAATTAAACAAGGAGAAAAATCATAAGTATCTTACATCCAGGAATCGGTCAGCAATCGGGCAGCATCTCTGATGGAAATGGAAAAAGCTACCCCAACTAGACAAAACCAGGGGTTTTTATACCCTAAATCCCTAAATCAATCTATCTAAAAAGTATCTAACATCTCTTATTCAGAATTTCATTGGACCATTTCGGGGTGGGTGAGCATCATCTCACCATTACAGCATCATTTTCACAACATGTCATCAAGAAATAAAGGGTTATTGTTTAAATAAGTCCGTGGCCTAGACATTTCCTTGTATTCGACACATCCCTTAAATTCTCCCAGGCCCTGAACATAATATAGTCCATGCTTGGCACCCATCCTAGGTTCAGGGCTACCGCAGCCTTGAACCTCCTCGAGCACAGGCAGTTCACTCTGACTTGCAGGTTTTGGCGCGCCTGCGCTGTCCAACTCTTGCTCACAGTTTACCCAAGCAGCCATCTTTTTGCATAGGCCTCAGAGGCCACTTTTGGAACTATCGAGAAACAAACACAGATTTATGTTAAATATTGAATTTTAACCCGCTCTGTTTACCTCCCACCATTCTAATGTTTCCCATTAGTTGTTACCTAGCAAAAAGCCACATAAATGCGTTTTATACTTACAATTTCGATCACCTCTTAACATAGAAACGTGCACATTTAATCACATTTAAATTGTGTTTTTTTACACCTAAGCTGCACATTAATTCACAACACTATAACAATACATATTAGATGGGCTTAGTGCAACATGCAAGCAAAGTTAGTTTTCCCCGTGCATAATAATAAAAGTAATGTGTGCATTTTACTCTATGGTTGGTTATTTTTTGAAAAACATGCAATCAGTACTTATTACGTTATGGGACATTAACTTTGCGAGGGGTACACAAAATATTGCGTTTGCCACCTTTTCTTCAACTCTCATTTCACAGGTCAAATTATTATTAAATGCATACTTGTGTGTTAACTCATCTACTTCTAGAAAATATTCTCCCATCACCTCTGCATGTTTCCTTTTGTTTAGTGTGGCATCACTCTTCAACTTTGCAAATATCCCATCCACATTAGAATAATGATATTCCAATTTTCCAGTCTTATAAAACAAACTTGAGATTACACTACAAGTAACTCCATAAGTAAGAGGAAGGTTGGTGATAGGTCACCCCTTCTGACACTGAGGCTGGCTATTTTAAACAAACAGAACAGTCATCAACATTCATAGTTTTGATGTACTCAAGCAATAATTTTGAAAAAGTATTTTGGGTGTAGTCACTAATAGACCTATCTTGATGCAACTCTGGCTTATACACATGAACCTCATGCACTTTTTCTTTATCAATTAGCTTACTTGAACTCACATTTGGTTTTAATTTTGTTAAATTAGTTTGGAAAGGAATCACAATAGCTAAAATTGTCCATAGTATAGTCAACAACCCCATACATATCGTACAACACCTGCACCATTTTCTAAAAATAGAACATTTCGTTTTATGGTTATTCATTGCCATTTTTCTCTAACACTGTTTCTTCGACCTTATGTCACCTAAAATTTTCCACACCACACAGCACTCTAACAAGTTTTCTTTGACCTTGGGTCAGTTTCTATTCTAAATAATGCTATAATAAGATTTTCTAACAAGTTTTCTGCGACCTTGTGTCAACTCCGACCTCTTCTATATTTACAAAAACCTGTCTCACAGGACTTCAGACTTTTTACTTTAATATAATATACTTTGAACACCTATCTTTTCTCTTAGATGACCTTTTTACTCACTTTTCCCAATTGGTTTTGGGTCATACAGATTTTCTTGACTGCTATTTACTTCAACAATTGGTGGAAGAACAATATATGTCCACTCAGGTGACTTGTACCGCTGATTTGGACATCTTACTCCCGTTGAATAGTCTCTATTTTCTTTCCCAGTGTTTCTTTCTGACTGGTAATTTCGTTCACTTGCTCTTCTTGTTCTTTTGTCGCATTTACTATTTTAAATCTCAATCCTCCAGCCCCTTTAGGCCAATTGTCTCCTTTGCAGACTTTCTTAGTCTTTGGTTCTACAGTGTTATGCTCCACTCTCCAAGCTCTTTTTCTTGTGCTTTTTCTTAATGGAGTCTCATCTGTACTATCATCAGTTTTACTTTCAGTATCTTCAACTGAATCATTGATTATGATTTTCACAATGTCTTTGTCTTCATCTGTCTTAGTTTTCTCTACTGTCACTTTGCCAGGAACTCTTTCATAACTGGTACTTGGAATCTCATCCTTATCGTGAGTTACTTCCTCTTCCCCAGTTTCAGGATTTCC
The DNA here is from genome assembly GCF_964261635.1 of Lissotriton helveticus. Lineage (NCBI taxonomy): Eukaryota > Metazoa > Chordata > Amphibia > Caudata > Salamandridae > Lissotriton > Lissotriton helveticus. The sequence continues at coordinate 1,538,569,030 of NC_136067.1, forward strand.
GTTCCTACTTCCAGAGTTTTCAGTTTGCATTTCAGTTTTCTCCTTTTCAACAGCTCTCTCTTCACTTTCTTTTGCGCCTTTACTGGTGCTTGTCTTTACCGATTCTCGATCTTCAGATTGATCTTCTGAATCTGGTATTTCAACAATCTCCCTTTCACCTTCACCTTCAGACGCAGAACTGGCTTCTGATACTTCCAGATATCGACGTTCTTGTCGATCTTCAGTATCTGGACCCTTCTCTGGTTCACCTTCAGAATCAGAGTCAGTTGTACTTTCACCGTTGTATGGATATTCAGGTTCAGGCACACGGATGGTGTGATTCGCATGAACCCACTTCTTCAATCCAGCACACTTAACTGCAGTATTGCTGATCAAGATCACTTGACGTGGTCTTTGCCACCTTGGTACCAAACAATTCCTTCTGCGATGAACTTTCACTCTTACCCAGTCCCCAGGGACTAGATCATGAGCCGGAGTTTTCTCTTTGGTATTTGATTCAGTTCCCACCTGGTGGAGCACAGAAGTTACTACATCAGATACATTTTTGCAGTAATCCAGTATGATGTCATCATTTATAGTTAGCAACTTATTAACTGGTACATAGGCCTGTGTCATTACCCTGCTCATTAAAATTTCATGTGGGCTTAATCCAGTTTTTCTGTCAGGTATGCTTCTCAGAGTAATCAAAACAAGTGGCAAAGCATCAGGCCACTTCATTCCTGTTGCCAAACACATCTTTGCAATTCAGTTTTTAATTGTACCATTTACCTGTTCAACTACTCCCGAAGCCTCAGGTCTATATGCACAATGTAGCTTCTGGTGAATGTCCAGAGCTTAACAAATCATCTGCATTAACAAATTTTGAAAATGTGGGCCTCTGTCCGATTCAATCGTGACTGGAAACCCGAAACGCGGTATTATCGCACGCAAGAACAGTTTAGCAACAGTTATTCCATCATTCCTTCTCGTGGGGAAAGTTTCTACCCATCGAGAGAACAAGCAGATTATTACAAGAACGTATCTGAGCCTGTTGCATGGAGGTACTTCAACAAAATCCATCTGTACTCTTGTAAATGGGCCACCCTCCCGTCCTATGGTTCCCAAACTTACAACAGTTTTTCTGTTTGGATTAAATTGTTGGCAGACTAAACATCTTTGACACGAACTTTGAGCAATCATTCTGAATTTAGGATTATACCAAGTCTGTCTAAAGAGACGAATCATAGCGTCTCTGCCAATATGTGCTTGACCATGGTACATTCCGGCCATGTCTGAAATCATGATATCAGGCATTACTGGTCTTTCGTCTTTGTAAAACAAAATGTTATCTTCCTCCCTTTGTCTACAACCTGATTTTAGGCAAATATCTTTTTCCTCTGTTCCTTCCTCTTCCTGCATCTGCTTCACTTCCTGCCAAGTTTCCACTACAGTGGTTAGCATTAAAGGACTTGGAACATGTTCTTCAGTTTTCTCCCGATTGATTGAAATTTGATTCTTGGCGCAATGCTTTGCAATTGCATCAGCATAACTGTTTCCTCTGGTGATATAATCCTCACCTTTCTTGTGGGCAGAACATTTTACCATAGCCAATTTTTCAGGCAACTGTATCACATCAATCAATGTCTTTACAAACTCTGCATTCCAAATGGGTGTTCCTGCAGAGGTTAAATAACCTCTTTGGGACCAAAGTTGTCCATAATCATGAATAACCCCATAACCATATTGACTATCGGTCACTATGGTTACTTTCACCTCTTTTCCCAACTCACATGCTCGTATCAAAGCAATCAATTCCGCTATCTGAGCAGAATGAATTCCTTTCAGACAAGATGCTTCCAATACCTCTGCCACTGTACAGACAGCATATGCAGCACTTAGAACTCCACTCTCTGTTCTCAAACACGATCCATCCACAAACATTACAAAATCTGATTCGAGTAAAGGTTCATCTGTAATGTCTGGACGAGGTTTTGTACAATACTCCAAAACATCCAAACACTGATGATCAGGTTCACCTTTCACTTCTGCTTTAACTGTATCAGGTAACAGTGTCGATGGGTTGACATTTACACATCTTGCAATTGTCACATTCTCAGCTCCTAAAATTATTTTCTCATAACGAGTCATTCTGCTGTTCGTTAGGTACTGAGTTTTTGCTCTTGTGAGGAGAATCTCCACCGAATGAGGTACATAAACTCTCACAGGAAATCCCGTCACAGTTCCTTCACTTTGCTCCAGACTTACACTGGTTGCTGCTACTGCTTTCAGACAACCTGGCAAAGCTTTTGCAACAGGGTCCAAAACAGCTGAGAAATACGCAATTGGTTTTCTCATTCTTCCATGCCTCTGAATTAATACTGATAGAGCACATCCCTCTCGCTCACTGCAGTACAGTTCAAATTATTTTTCGTAATCAGGCATTCCCAAAGCTGGTGCTTCACACAATTTCGTTTTTAGCTGCTCAAATGCTTCTATCTCTGTTTTGGTCAACACAATAGGGTCTCTGATGTCTGCTTTTGTCAGTCTCTGCAATGGTTTTGCAATCAATGAAAATCCACTTATCCACTGTCTGCAGTGACCTACCATTCCTAGGAACATTCTTATCTGTCTTTGAGTTTTAGGTGGCTGCATTCCCTGTATCATTTTAATTCTCTCAATTGTGACTTGTCTGATTCCTTTAGCAATCTTATGACCTAAATACTGTACTTCCTTCTGGCAAAACTGCAATTTTGATGGAGACACTTTATGTCCCTCCTCTGCCAAATGATTCAATAATGCTACTGTGTCAGCTACACAAGCATCCTTTGTTTTTGATGCAATCAAAGATCATCAATATACTGCACCAACACAGATTCTCCAGGCATGCTCAAATTTTCCAACGATTTCTTTAATAACTGATTGAAAATCGATGAACTCTCAGTGTACCCTTGCGGAATTCAACACCATGCTAGGATACGATTTTGGAAACGAAACGCAAAAATTGGTTGGCTTTTTGGATGCAATGGATGCAACAGTAAAGAACGCATTGCACAAATCAATCACTGTATACCACTCTGCATCATGTGGTATCTGGTACAAAATCACTGCTGGATTCTGAACAATTGGACAACATGGAACTACAATTTTGTTAACCTTTCTCAAATCCTGCACAATTCTAAATGTCCCATTTGGCTTTTTCAATCCCATAATTGGTGAATTGCAAGGACTGCTCTCTATTTCTCGTAAAATTCCCTGCTCAATCATTTTATCAATCACTGGAGTAATTCCTTCAATTACTTCAGCAGTCATTTTATACTGTGGTATATTCGGATAACTTGCACCTTCTTTTATGGACACTTTTACAGGATCAACTCCTTTCATCAAACCTATATCTTTTCCAGTGAAATCCTACACACTTTCTTTCACTGCCTCTTTCAATTCAACAGGAATTTTCTCTTTATCAAAAACAGGAAACTGTTTGTCCTGCTCTGCTTCAATCATGAGCATTGTTAATTTATACAAACTATCTTTGTCTGGAGTCTGTAATTCTATGCCATCTGGTGAACAGTATATGGCACAGTTCATTTTACACAATATATCTCTGCCTAACAAATTAACAGGACTACTGTCACACACCACAAACCGATGGATATCTTTATACGTCCCTATCTCTATTTCAACTGGTTTTGTCAATGGAGTATTTATTTGTCTGTTAGCTACACCTACAACCTGGATCCTCTCACCCGAGAGAGGAAGATTTTGAATTTCCACTGATCTAACAGTAGAACGGGTAGCACCAGTATCCACTAGAAAAGTTATTTCCACATCATTCACCTTTCCGCTCACAAATGGACCCGACTGATCTACCTCAAGAGTGGCTCCAAGCACACACTCTTCTTCCTCCCTCAGGCACCGTCAGAAACTTTCATCCGGCTCACTGCCATTCTCTTCTTGCAACCAATATTGAGGACACGCATTTACTCTCTGCCGCCTTTTTACCTGCTCACCACGGCTGAATCCTGTCTCTGCACTGTACCTCTGCTGATTCCCACTGTATGGCATTGGCGGTTGCGGCACCTGGCTTTGCTGATTTGCTATTTGCTGTTGCTGTGGTTGTTGCTGATTTACCTCAAACTGCACCTGCGGATTAAATGATGTATGTTCCCCATTAACTCTAGGCGGACATTTACACTCTCGTTTCCAATGCCCTATCTGGCCGCAGTTAAAACATGGCAATTTCTTTTTCATTTCATCAATATTCCCCACTAATTTAGGTTTACCTTTAATCCCACCTTGATTCCCTACATTCTTATTCTCCATCTGTGCTACTTGTTGTTCGGCTACTTTTACTTGCGCTCACATGGCTTTTTCTTTAACTTCTTTTGTTTTGCATCAATCTCATCACTACAATATTTTGCTTGTCTTAGAACTTTATCTACTGAACTTGACTGCCAATCCATCATGCTATGTCTAATCATGTCTGAAATTTCTGGTCTCAATCCATATACAAATCTATAAACAAAATTACTTATGTCTTTCTCATTTAATTCCTCATAACCACTGTACTGACTAACAACAACCTTTCATAAAATGAATGTACAGTTTCTTTCGGCTCCTGTGTTGTTCTGTCTATCTTTACCCAATCAGTTTCTTTTGGAGGTATCTTGTTTTTCAACCATACTATCACTTGCTCATATTTCCTCATCACATCTGGTGAGGGAGCTCCCGTTTTCTCATCTCTGGGATACTCCTCCCTTGGCCAATTCACAGATATTTTACATTCTGTCCATAAATCTGTTGGTACCACTATGTCAAATAAGCCATCTAAATCAATCCACAATACTTTTGACACTTTTACAAATCTGTCCACTTGTCGATACCATTCTACTGGCTTCTCTCTCAGTCTGGGGAAATCATTCGTAAAGAACAATATATCTTGTCTGCTCCAGAGCACATGTACATATCCTCCTCCAGGAATTTCTCTCATAGGGAATTCAGTTGCCACCTTTCCCTTCTCTCTAATGGGGAAAGCTAAAGTAGACTTATCACTATTCTCTTCTTTCTTCTTAGCCCACTTGACCCTCCATTTACCTACATCACCCCATTTGCGCAATAACACAATCAAATCTTTTATCTGAACTTGTCTTCCTGCAGTGTTCATATTTTCAATGTCTCTTTCTGCAAAATCAACTCGATAAGATTTCTGCAATGACTTTATTTTTGAAAAGTCTATTCCACATTCACTTGCCACTTCTTCTAATTGATCGTACATTGTCTTTGCTCTCCATGTTATACTTTTACTTAAAAACATGAGCTCATCATCCTGATAAGTTTTTAATCTGTCTGTCTCTATTGTTCCAATTATTAACTCTTCCATGTCTATTTTTAATTTTGACACATCCAACACTTTTAATTCCTGCTCCTTTAATTTTCATGATTTTATCCATTCACTCAACTCTTTTTCTGATGGTCCCATGGGTGTCTGTGTTAAATCTATTTTATCTGTACTTTTCTCTGGAGTAGCAGAGTCAGATTCTGCTCCTGTTGGGTATCCGCATGACAAATTTTGATTAAAAGTTAACTCTGTTGGATTTACACTTATATTCTGCCTTATTTCTGATAGATCAGGACAAGTATTCTCTTTTGCTCTTTGTAAACTTTGCTGTAATGGAATGGTTAATCTTGGCTCTTTTATTTTCTGGTCTTCAAATACCGGTATCACAGGTCCTATGGTTACTGGTACAGTTACAGCTTCCATATTCCTTGTAAGGTTTTGAATCAATTCATGTGTGGAACGCTCATAATCAGACATGATTGGCTGTTCATTACTTTGTCTTGCTGCACTTAAAACAATTCTGTGTGAATCATTACTTTGTAGAGGAGTTCCTGTAATCCTAGCTTCTCCTATCGGTGTACGCGGGACAGATCTTGTTTCTACTCTTTCAGGAAAATCTCTAAAATTTGATGGTTGTCTTGGCAATTCATTAACTCTTTCTTCTGTCATCGGGGCATTTGGGGTAGTCCATAAAGAACTTGGTTGATATGGGGGTGGTCTCCTATTTATTATTTCTTCTAAAACAGCATCCTGTGATTCACTTTCCATAGCTTTGATTTCCCAATTCTGTATTCTTTTTCTTTTCTGTACTCTTTCGCCCCTCATATTCTTCTACCAATCTGACGGGATACATGCCATCGCACATACTTCCATCCCTCCATCTTCGCATTCTACTCTCATGTGTTTCTCCCCACAAATCTCTGCATTTGATGCATCTCATCTTCCCATTCCACCAATGCTTCAAACTGATTTGGTCTGGGTCTCGGTTCAAATTTTATCATTTTATCTCTCAAATTTTTCAGAATAGCCACATCAAACGATCCTCCTTCTGGAAACGCTAACACACCATCATCCTTGGTATAATCTACCCAATTTTCCAACCAAACACACGTATGATAACCATATTTGCTCCACATATAGGAAGCTGGGGTTTTCGGTGAAGGAAGTATTTTTCCCTCTCTCGTAACTACCTCTTTGTCTTTTACGAACACATTTTTGAACCTTTTAAACCATGAAGATTTCTTCTTGTCATCATCATAATAGTAGTATGACATTTTTGGTAAACTTTCCTGCCTTCAAAAGATCGCATACTATTCTGTTGTTGATTCTGTAACACCAACCTATCACAGCGCGGTTCGCACTAATACACCAGTTAGCACACGATACGTCACTATAGTGCTTAACCAATAGCCTTTGCTGCTTTCTGTGATGAACCAATCAACTCCTACTCTGTCTCGGTCACGTGGACCAATCCCAGCGCGACACTTTCGACGTCACCAGCGCTCCGGCTTCTGCAGCGCCAACTGACCCCTCCTTAACAGGGTTTTTTCAAGAAGCTGTATTTACAATATATTTTACAAAATCAGTTAGTAACTTTACACAAAACAAATCCACTAGTCTGTTTCGCTAATAAAGTGATAACATTTTCAATCACACAAGTATTCTCTAACCGGAGTAGACTACGCTTATCTCCTCAGAATTTTTAGACTCGCCGATAAAGCAACACTGCTGGCTTTACCCTTCTATCAGGCAATACCGATCTCGCTTCTCTAGGAAAGCACATACAGAGATCTTTTTCGCCTCCTTAGAGACAGTCCCAGAGTTTCACTTGAACGCGTATTGCAATATCATTTACACACGTTCATACGGAAAACCCTATTCATATGTACATGAACTCTGTGTTACCAGTAGGCAGCGCGTCCACTAACCCACTACAGAATTCCTCTTTTGTTAGCAAAAGAGAGACGCCACTCCCTTTACCCTTCAATCAAGCTCGGGTTAAGACCTATTATTCTCCCAGCAGTAAGTTTTAGTCGGGAAGCACGGAATGATCCCTATACTTGAAGGCTGAAATTTCATAGACTGCCCTCACTATACATATATCCTTTCATACTTAAGGTTCCTAAACAGTGATGTACGACGATACCACCGCAGTATTTTGCGATACTCCTTTTTTGAAACAGACTAATTCACTGTGCAGCTACCTTGCCACACTTCCTCCAACTGCACACGGAGGTACTGGCTTCACCCTACTCTATGAAGCCTTTCCAGGACTACATGTAACGTAATACAGACTCAACAGATGTTAGTCATAATTCTGTACATCAAACTCTATATAGTACTTTAGCATAACCCTAGCTAATTTCCTTAGTAACCACTACTCTGCTACCAAGTTATTACTGTTACAGTGCGGCTCCAAAAATCATTTCTAATCAATTCTCACAATTTCCCTGAAACCTTAAACTCACAAGTCATGCATCAGTGGGGCCCATAACACTGCGCATTTTCCCTATTCACTCACACTTGGCTTCAAGGCTTTGGTGAATTGCAATGGAGAAGTGCTGTAACATTTGGTGGAGCATCTAAACCTATTTAACTATTCATTATTTACACCTGCAGATTTAACATTTTACCATGGATTTAATTATTCAGACACACCACCATAGTGGCAATGGATCTACTAGAATAAGAATTAGGCATAGGAAGTATCAAAGACCAGCTTTTACTTCTTCATTTATCTATTTTTTATTCAAAGCAAAATTTTTATCATGTCTGACATTTATGCATTAGTAAATCTTTATACAGTAAAATCTTAAACTTTATTTCAAAATTATCATTTTATTTAGAGCTCAAGAAAATCGCTTTATTTAGAAGACAGTTAAAATTTAGCAAAGAACAGATAGTTCCAAATCATTCTCTCCTAACGTCTCTACCTAACACCCTCATCTTATCCTTCAATCCTGCAAAGCAAACAAGCAGAAAAATCATAAGTATCTTACATGCAGGAATCGGTCAGCAATCGGGCAGCATCTCCGATGGAAATGGAAAAAGCGACCCCAACTAGACAAAACCAGGGGTTTTTATACCCTAAATCCCTAACTTAATCTATCTAAAAAGTATCTAACATCTCTTATTCAGAATTTCATTGGGCAATTTCGGGGTGGGTGAGCATCATCTCACCATTACAGCATCATTTTCACAACATGTCATCAAGAAATAAAGGGTTATTGTTTAAATAAGTCCGTGGCCTAGACATTTCCTTGTATTCGACACGTCCTCAAATTTTCCCAGGCCCTGAACATTACATAGTCCATGCTTGGCACCCATCCTAGGTTCCGGGCTACCGCAGCCTTGAACCTCCTCGAGCACAGGCAGTTCACTCTGACTTGCAGGTTTTGGCGCGCCTGCGCTGTCCAACTCTTGCTCACAGTTTACCCAAGCAGCCATCTTTTTGCATAGGCCTCAGAGGCCACTTTTGGAACTATCGAAAAGCAAACACAGATTTATGTTAAATATTGAGTTGTTACCTAGCAAAAAGCCACATAAATGCGTTTTATACTTACAATTTCGATCACCTCTTAACATAGAAACGTGTACATTTAAGCACATTTAAATTGCGTTTGTTTACACCTAAGCTGCACATTAATTCACAACACGATAACAATACATATTAGCTGGGCTTAGTGCAACATGCAAGCAAAGTTAGTTTTCCCCGTGTATAATAATAAAAGTAATGTGTGCATTTTACTCTATGGTTGGTTATTTTTCGAAAAACATGCAATCAGTACTTATTACGTTATGAGACAATAACTTTGCGAGGGGTACACAAAATTTTGCGTTTGCCACCTCGCTCCATCAGTTCCCTCATCTGGTGATTCTATCACCAAATAACCCTCAAAACTTTGAAAAATTTAGCAGAACATGTTTCAATTCCCTTTTGTTAATATCATCTATACTTTTGTCTCCTTCTCTTTTGAATTTTTGAAAACCTTTTTTTTATTTCTTCCATTTCTATCTCATTCTTTTCTCTCATTCTTGCCAATCGTTCTTCATTCCTTTTCTTCATCAAGTGTCTGAAATCTCTTCTACCTTTGTATATACAGCATAACCTTATAAAGAAGATTACTATAACTATAACTGTTACTGGAATTAGTATCTTACCTATAATTGAACTACCTATTTCTTGAAACCAATGTTTAATTGCTGAGAAACTTTTAACCAGCCTTACAAGGACACCTTCAACCTCCAGTGGTTCAATTTCTTTATGCAAATCTGTAATATTTATAATATACCTTTCAATGTTTTGACTTTTATCTGGAATATAACTACGACAATGTTGAACTTTCAATATTTCACAGACTACTCCCTCTTTTGCTAGAATTATATCAAGGGCAAGTCGGTTTTGCATAACCATAGCTCTCATGGCAACCATTTCAGTATCTACCATTAGGAATCCTCCTGCTGTATCTGTTGATAATTTACCAACAATTGTGGACAATTTTCTGATTCTATTTGCATTGAACGAAATTCCCACTGCTGGTATCAGTGCTCCAAATACATCGCCTATTATTTCTAACACCGTTTCTCTTCTCTTTCTACTTAGAACTTTACCTATCTCATGCTTTCCATTAGTACCTCTATCTACATGGAAAATTTTAGGAAAGACCAAACCCACATAGCATGTCCCATACCAATGGTCCGGTAGTCTATTACGTTATGGGACATTAACTTTGCGAGGGGTACACAAAATTTGGCGTTTGCCACCTCGCTCCATCAGTGTTACTTACTTGCTACAAAAAGAAATTCATCATCTTATGCCTGAATATCTCCCCTCTCCCTCTCCAATGTGTTTATGTTTTCGGTGCAGAGACCTCCGCTGAAGTGGCAAAGATATCCACATTTGTAAATATACTATGCTATAGTAAATGCAGGAGGGACTAGATGAACACACCCAAAAGGAGTAAGAGAACTGCAGTTTATGAAATACACTTCTAAAGTAACAACAACCCTAACGGCGTCACAATAGACTTAAATGGACTCCAGCCCATCCTTGGTTAAGTCAAGCACCAAACATGGCCAGCCAATGGTCCTGCAAAACAGGTCCTTAAAAAACAATAGAGACAGAGCAATAAACTAACACCCCAGAGGGATTATTTATTGATCCATAACTTTGAACTAATTTCAATACAAATAAAAGAAACTAAAAACGTTAGTTTGGGAGGGCATTTTTAAATATCTACTTCAAAACTAATATGATTATTAATTTTATATATATTTTTAATTAATAGTATGAAATTCTTTTATTATTTTATTGCACATTTAATTTGAGGAGTTTATGTTATTTTATTAAATACTTAATAGCGAACAGTTTATCAAATACATTCCTATTGCCCAGAAGAAGATTTTATGATGACAAGTTTCGTAATGAATCACCCTTGGACGCGGATAGCGAAATTAGGGGTATATTCTGACCGAGTGCAAATAGGAGTTTGCATGTGGATTGGAACTCAGAATGATGTAGTAATTAAGGCACCTACAGCAATACATGTGGATTTCCAAACAGAAAATATTGACTCTGCATGTAATTCCTCATTTTCCATGAGGTATATACTGTTACCAGTAAATACAGCTCCCCCAGATATTAGTATTTACGAGGTGTGATAACTATCTCATCTTTAACCATCACCGCGTAACAGGGCCGGCTTTAGCACTGGTGGTGCCTGGTGCGACAATCTTTTTTATTGCCTCCCCGTGACTTTCTTCTCAGATTCCCTCACAAACACCCACAAAAGTGCTCCTCATCTCTCCATAACCCCTCCCTCACAAACTTTTAATTTGTTTTAAAGCGCTAGTAAAGGCTGGCTTTACTAATCCTCATAAAAATTCAGATCTGTTCTTTGGTGCAGACATATTAACCCTCTGTGCCACTTTATGGCGAGTGAAAACTGCCACTAGACAAAACTTCGATCTCTCTCTCTAGCAGGCAATTAATCACAAGAGTTATCTTGGTGTTTTTATTGCTGCCTAAAACATCAAATCACAAGGAACTGTGCAGCAAGTGCTTTTAAATCATAAGTTATTGCGAAACATAGCTCTTCCCCTTGAGGTCAGTACACCCCTCCAGGTCAGCACATAGCGCGGCCACACCAGTCACAACTCCCTCTGAGCACAGAGCTCGCTTTACATCCTCTTTCCATTAGTGGTAATATAGAGGATGACGCTGTCAACCTCGAGAATTGGATAAAGCAAGGTATCAGGATACTTGCCCCTCAGATCTCACGATCTTGTAAACCAATAAGACTATCCTCGCCATGGCCCTGAGGAAATGTAAGAGCACCTGCAAATGCTTGGAAACAGTGTGGAGGAAAAACGTTAACGTAGAAACTAAAGAAATATACCTAGGTGAAGATGGTGGCAGGCTAGGCGAAGATGGCAGCAGGCTAGGCTGCTGTAGCAGCTCGACGGTGTGATCCTTTGAGTCACCCCCAAAAATATGCTTTAAGTCAGTATTGATAATGCCCCAAGAATGATTCAATCAGTACTGAGCCTACTGAAGACTACAGAGGATAAGATTAAACACGGAGCCTATATTTCAGTGCGAGAAGTGCTACGCCAGGAATTAGCCCTCACCTGTTGGAGGATCTGGCGCTCGCTGAGCCACGCTTCTGATATTGGCTGAGAACGAATGCTAGATGAGATGAAGCCGAAGGGGGTTCCGTCGGCAACTCGGGCGAATACTGCAAAGATCCATGCTGCAGGGAGCTCGCTTTCGAGGGACGCTGTCGGAATACCTGGGAGCGGAGGTATGGTGGAGCGCAGGGAAGGAGCAACTTGAGCGCCTGGTGGGCGAGGTCCAAATCCGACCCGGAAGGATCTTCCGGGAAAATTGACACCCAGCAGCGCCCGGCCAGTGTAACTATCGTGGAGATGTTCGCTGGATCGAAGAGCCTTAGAAGCAACCGGAGCCGATGCAGATACAGATGCTGGCTGCAACAGCTGAAACTGTAGAGAATGTCGTGACAGGGGCTGCAGAAGGTGTTACAGCGGAATCAGGCCCCAGAGACTCTCCAGCAGCGGAATCTGGGCAGGTAATGAAAGAGATGGGGGGATGGATTGACACACCCTACTGCACTCGAGGTACCTGACATTACCGAGGCTCCAAATGCTACTAACCCTGCAAACGGTGATCGAACGGAGAACAATGAGAACAATGAGATTGAGGCTGAGGTTGTTATGCTTGGGGCGATCTGGTAGAGGGCAGCATGATAGGCACCAATGTAATCATTAACAGTGAGCAAGAAGAAAGAGACCCTGGTCAGCAGTTAGAGGCTGTGCCGACCCAGCACAGTAACAACACACCTCAGATAAACCTTTTAGAGGGGCAGATGAGCCTAAGTGAGAAACAAATCCCCATTAAAAATAAGGATTTGGAAAAACTTAAGCATGGGAAGAGCACACAACACACAGGTGCTATGGGGCGGTCAATTACACGCACGGGCAAAACAACGCATATTAAGAAACTTCCAGTTGGGAAGAGAAACAGACATAGAAACAATGGATTGCTATTACTCATTATAAGAAGATACCGAATCAAGAGAGGGGTCAGCATCTTCGACAAGGTGTAGCGCGGAAGAAGAAGAGGAGGAAAGTGATAGCCCCCATGACACTATTGGGAAAGATTCCGCGGCGACTCTACAAAGGGCAAAGAAAGTAGCGACAAAGTCAATACGAACTAATCAGGGGGAGCAAGATCTGAATTGGGATTATTCACCCTCTAGCTTGCTAGTGGGGGGCATTACAAAATCTCCCAGTAATACGGAATTGGTGCCCTCAGCAACGCTGGACACAACTTACAATCAGTTATGGCCCATCAGGAGGAGGCTAGACAAGATAGTAGGCGTTCTCAAACTGCTATTCGTAAAGTTCAAGGCTCAGTTCATAAAATTGCCAAAACATACAGTGAAATTTCGGATTGTTTAACTGATCTTAAAACAAGAACTGGTATCATGGAGACCGAAATGGCATCAACACAGCTGCAAACTACATCACATGAAGCTAGACTCATAGATGTGCAGTGGAAACTCGAAGAACAAGAAAACCGGCAGCAACGGAACAACCTGAGTTTCTGGGGCATCCCTGAAAACAAAGTGGTATGGATATCCGACACTATGTAGTAAATCTTCTAGCTAAGGCATTCCCCGAAGTCAAAGGTTGAAATTGGGACCAAGAAATCCAACAAGCACATCGAGTCCCCTGGTGAGGGAACAACAGACAGGCACAGACGCCAGACCTCAAGCAGTTCTTGTGTTTTTTGTCAATTATCTCCTGCGCCAGATCGAGATTCGAGAAAGCCAGACCTGATCATAAATATCGGCTGGATGATGTAGAGTTTTTCACAACCTGATTTCTGTCATGTGACAGTCGAAAGGCGCTGGAGACTACGTCAGATGATAAACCCTTTCCAAGAAAGGGGGGCCCGGGCTTATCTCTTGAATCCAGCAAACTAAAAGTAATAATAGGGGATAGTGCTCGCTATTTCACGTCAGAAGTCAAAGAAAAATAATTTTTGGATGAATTAAACAAGAACAGTTAAGAAGGCTAAAGCTAAGAAGGCTTCAGGGCAAATTGACTATGTAATCATGAGATTATGAGACTAATAACAGATCTTCTTTTTTCATTGTCGCTCATTTAGCTATTTACCAATGGTGGAAAAATGTTGTTTTTTTCTTTTCATTTTTTTTTTAGTTTGCACAGGTATTGGGGATGGTGGGCAGTAGGGGGGTGGATATTATATGGTATAAGAATGTGGGATATACTATAGTGGTTATGTTGAAGGAAGAGTAAGGTCACTTTTGGATACACTGAAGGGGGGACTCGTGGATCATGTTAAGAGCAGTTCCATCCGAACTAGACCATAGGTCTAGTAGCTTTCAAGGGTAGGGTAAAGGGGGAGGGAAGTGAGAGGGGGGTCAGGGGAGGTGGGGGGAAGGTTGGGTGGTAGGATTGTGAGGCAGGGGAAGAAAAGCTGTTTTTTGTGAATCAAAATGTTGGGATTCAGTAAAAAAGAAAACGAAAGAAAGGAAAGAATGGACAAAAAATTGACAAAAAATGGAAAGGTAGGCTAAGCAGATGGTCAGTTTTAGGAACAGGGTATGGATAAACTACGGATTTGTTCAGTTAACGTGGCAGACCTGAACGACATGAAAAAAAGAGCTAAGATATTTGAGATCTTGTGATTTATCAACCCTAAAGTTATTTGTTTACAGGAGACCCACATTCCATGGAATAATAGGGGTATCCTTCAGATAGGAGGATACGACCTGGTAGCTTGCTCCACACAGACCTCTATGACTAGGGGAGTAGCGATTTGTATTAAACGGCAAGTGGCAATTGCTAAACGTATTTTGGTGGACAAATGGGGTCGATGGGCAATTGTCACTTTAAATACAGGGATGACAGTTGGGGCAGTATATGCTTCAAATCAGGATGATCCTGAGATTTGGGAAGAGTTAGAGGTGGAGTTGGCGGCATGGCCAATACCCCTAATTATATGTGGAGACTTTAATATTCATTGCGGGGTCCCAAGTGAGACTGGGGCGAATTACAAGGGGAGGAAACCCAGGGTTAATCGGGCAATAACTAACTTCAAATTTAGCCATGGAACGGTAGATGTCTGGGCAGCCAAGCACAATTTGGATCCTGGGTATACATATTTTTCTTGCCCCCACCAAAAATATGTTCGTTTAGATTATTTCTTGGTTTCTGCAAATATTTTGGGGCTGGTAGCGATAGCAAAGATCCCTCGAATTTTTTCTGACCACAGCCCACTTTTATTATTCATGGTCCTTTGATAGGAAGCTGCTAGTAGACAAGGAGTTTATTGAATATATTAAAAAGTGGTCTAGAGAATTCCTTGCAATTAACCGATATAGTGACTCTCGTACGATTGTGTGGGATACATATAAAGGATGCTTAAGGGGGAAAATAATAAGCTATGTAGGCCAGCAGCGGAAGCTGAGAAAAAGTCACATTTATTCCCTTATGGCCCAGCTGGCTCAATTAGAGACAGAACATATTAAGCTGCTACACTCGGGAGAAACAGATAGATTAACTATGGTGAAAGAGCAGGTAACTACTACGAAAACTGAGCTAAATAGCTTTTCCCAGATACAAATTGCACAGGCATATCAAGCACATCGCAGAGAGCTGTATGAGTATGGGGAAAAGACAGGAAGGCTTTTGGCCCTTAGGACTACACAAAAGGTATCTCCTTATATTATAACAGAAATACAAAATGCTGAGGGGGTAGAAACAGATTTGAATAAAATAATAGGGGTATTTGAACAGTTTTATAATAACTTGTATCAGGCGGATCCTAGCTATGATCAACTAGAACCCACAGAGGAGCATCCGCATCTTAGTAGATTAGACCCCGATATATGCTCTGAGCTGGAAAAGGAGTTTACTTTGGAGAAAACTGTGGTGGTCTTAAATTGCCTCTCTTCTGGGAAGGCCGCAGGCCAAGAGAAAATTCCAGTAGAGGTATATAAATTACTTCAAGCTGACCTGGCTATATTACTTCATGACTTGTTTTTAGATGTCCAATATCGAGGAGTTCCGCCAAAATCTTGGCAGGAAACTGACATAATAATATTTCTTAAAAAGAGGAAACCAAGCACGTTGCCAAGCTCATACCATCCTATTTCACTGATAAATTCAGATGCGAAGGTGTATTCAAAAATGTAAGCGATTCGGCTTCAGAGGGTCATAGCCAGCTTGGTCTCGCCATGGCAGCACGGCTTTATACCCGGCAGGGGAACTACGGATCACATACGATGGTTGGTCTCCCTGCTGGATACAGCAGAGACATGGGGAGATAAACTGGCTGTGATCCTCTTGGACGCTGAAAAAGCCTTCGACAGAGTGACATGGCAATATTTGTGGGGAGCCCTATTGGAGAGAGGATTCAGCCCCAAAGTAATTGCCGCTATTCAGGCAATGTACCACAAACCTTATGCTAGATTATAAGTGAAGGGGAAGACATCAGTCCCAACAGTGGCAAGAGGCACTATACAAGGGTGTCCGTGCTCCCCTATTCTTTTCACCATATATCTTAATCAGATAACCCACAACCCGCTGATAGAACCTTTCCAAACAAGTGGCTCTTAGACAAAGGTACTCGCTTACGCAAACGATATCGCGGTGGTCACACCGAATCTTGTAACGGCAATATTAGAACTTGAGAGTATGGCGGGAAGCTTTGGGAACAGGTCAGGCTATTGCCTGAACAAGGGTAAAACCCAGATAATTAGTACAGAACAGTGTAATTTAAGGGATCAGCAACGGACAGGTTCAGCAACTTACCTAGGGGTAAAGATAGGTCCGGACCAAGATACACTATGGGCAAATAATCTTGAACCAGTGCTGGATGAAGTCATGTCAGAGCTCCGACAGTTGGATTTGCTGCATCTATCGATAGTGGGGAGAGTAAATGTTTTAAAAATGAAGATTTTTCCTAGGATTCTATATTTATTCTGCTTCATTCCTTTAGAACTTCCCGGTAATGCTCTATTTTTCCAAATTTTATATGAAGCTATCAGAAAACTCATTGTGCTAATCCTTCCGCAAAAGAGAGGTGGTTGGACTGCTCCAAACTTACTCTTTTATTATTGGGCAGCCTGTCTGCAACAAATGGGTGCCTTGCTTGGGGCAGAAAGCTCTATGAGGGAGGACGACGTACCATCAATTTATCATCTGGCAATCGGAAGGGAAGCAACAGGGCTTTTTTTAAGACAAATCGAGCCCAGTTACTGCAAAAAAGTACGCTTTAAGTGTTTGGAATCAGCTAGAAGGGTATGGGTTAGAGTAAGCTCAGTTATGAGAATCCCTAAATGTAGTAGATATACCCCCTATGGGGCTCTTCATTTTTTCCTTCAGAAATATTGGATGTTATGGCAAGAACTTGGGCACAGGCTGGTATACATCAGGTGGCAAGCTTAATTAATGACAAATTGGAAATACTATCATTCCCAGAATTAGTGGAATCAATAATAGATCATATTTTAAATATATTCAAATAAGGGGCTGGCTAAAAAATGTAGCTGCTAAACGTGACAACTTTCGTTTAATACCCCTAATGGATAAGATATACCGGGGGGATGGTCGGATTGGGGATTATTATAATATGTTATTGAAAACATTGCCTGATGATGTAGGTAAAACTGAGTCAAGATGGGCATTAAAAGTCAGGGATAATGATATAGACTTAGATATGTCATTAGAATTAGGGGAAAGATTTTTTTGGGCAGCAAACCTTAAAGCACAACATTTCAAAACCCTATTTAATTTACACTACACACCAGCCAAACTGTTTAGCTGGGGGAAGCGGGAAACAGATCAATGCCCACGATGTCAGCATAGCCCAGCCTATATTATACATATGCTTTACACATGTAAATCTTTGATGTTATTGAAAAAGGGAATAGAAAAACTCTAAGAAAACTCGATTAACTATAAAATTAGTATTACCGCGCCATTGATGTTATTTGAATATGATAGCCGAATGGGATTATCGGCATCACATCAAGACTTTGTGCTTGTTTCAATTGCAGTAGCATGACTATTAATTGCTACTGGGTGGTGGATGGATGCATCCTGGACTCCGAGCTCAAAATGGACCGCCAGATCAACTCTGTCTCATCTTCCTGCTTCCACACCCTCCGCCTCCTTCGTAAGACCTTCAAATGGATCCCCCTCGAACACCGAAAGACAGTCACTCACGCCCTGGTCACCAGCAGACTTGACTACGGCAACGCACTCTAATAAACAAAAACCTCATCCGCAAGCTACAGAACATCCAGAACGCCGCCGCAAGACTGGTCCTCAACCTGCCAAAACACTGCCACATCTCCCAGCACCTGCGCATCCTAATTTTAAGACTTTCGGTATTCACAGAAGGCATTTAGGAGTCCTAAAGTTAGGAGTACTAACTTTACTACTACTAAACTGAGAAAAATCCTCATTTTAAGACTTTCGGTATTCACAGAAGGCATTTAGGAGTCCTAAAGTTAGGACTCCTAACTTCTGTGAATACCGAAATGAGTAAGTGCCTTCTGTGAATATCAAAATGGTAGTAAATTTAGGATTTTGTCTTAAGTTAGTTCTGTGAATCGGGCCCTGAGAGAAGATCAATAGGTGCCTAAGGGAAGTCTTTGCCTGGTTCAGACTCAACCAGCTACAATGCAACCCGGAGAAATCCGCAGTTTTTCTTTTCGGATCTTTCATCCAAGATGCTTGGAAACAATGGTGGCCGTCCGACATGTCGCCCCCTCAGGCCTCAGCTGGAGTTGGGGTAAAGATGGATGATTCTCTTGCCATGAAAACCCAAGTTCACTCGGTAGCAGGTACCTGCTACGGCATTTTAAAAATGCTCCGGAGATTTCTTACCCTCCTGTTGCTCCCCAACAGAAAGACAGTGGTCAAGGCTCTTATTACTTCGAGACTGGATTATGTAAATGTCTTATATTTGGGCCTCCCTCAATGTTTTTTTTTTTTAACTCTTTATTAGCGACTGCAGATCAACATAACATACAATCATGTATTCTATCAGTGTTCAGTCTTTTCTTTTAACTCCCTCAACTTGTAACTCCAGGCCATCAAAGTAGCTATAAAGGTTTGTTACTAACATATCAGATAAGTCATGCACTTTCTTAACCGTAAAACAGTACAGTCCATTCACCTCCCACATAGTGTCTCTTACATTATCGTGCATTCGGCTGATATATGTAACAATAGTCCATGAACATCTTGGTCCGACCTTTTCCCACCCGCCCCTCTCCCTCCACCCCGTTTCGTACGTCTCCTGGTCCATTCAAGTATCCGGTGTACTGTCCAGGCCTTATTCATTAACATCTCAGCTAGTATAGTTATGCTCAGCTGACCGACCTGCACGCTATCTAGGCTAGGTCGTTACACCTCCATCCCACCTCGCTCTCCGCTCTGTCTCACCTAGGGGCCGCCCGCATGAGGTGGCTCCTGCTCTCCCTCTATTTCCTCCACCTCCAGTAGCATCTGCTCCCACTCCAACGCATTCGGGTATTTTCATTGTCCTCTCTCTTCCTCCCTACGCAAAACTATTCCCTCTGCTCTACCCCATCTGAGTAAGTCAGAACGCCATACCTCTAGGTCTGGAGGTCTGGCAGACTTCCACCTCATAGTCAGGACCCTGATTGCCAACAGCAAGGATAAGTTCAGGAACTTCACCTGGGCCTTGTGGGATTTAGGGCGTTTCCGGTGACCAATCAGGCCAGGAAGTACTTCCTCCGGGACCGGGAGGGCCATGATTGTACTAAGGACCTGACATATCCCCCCCAGTAGCACCGCAGACGAGGGCACGCCCACAGCATATGGATAAGGCCGGCCTCATCGGCTCTGCACCGAGGACAGCAGTGGGGGGAGTCCGGAAGCATTTTATGTAGTCTGTGGGGGGTAAGATATGCCCTGTGTAACACCATGGCTTGTATGAACTTAAACTTAACGTTCCGAGATACCTTCCTAGGGTGTTCTAGGACAACCTTCCAAGCTCCCTCTGTCAGTACCTCGCCGGAGTCTAATGTCCAGGAGTCCCGGAGTGAGTCGAGAGATATTGTAGCATGTTCCCTAATCCCAGTGTAGAGCGAGTGTACCAGGCGCCCCCCATTACCCATATAATAAAGAAGGTGTACCAGTTTGTGCTGTGCAGGTTTAACTCGCTGTGGGGCCCAATGAGTTTGCACGTAATGTGACACTGTGGCATGTAGGATGTAGAGCCTCGGGGGCGCCCCCGTGATTTGCAAAAAGGAGTCGTGATCTAACAGTGCGTCGTCCCCAAAACGATCACCCACTGTGTCCACCCCTGCATCAGTCCAGGGTTGCAATCTGCCTCGTGTCAGTCGCCCTTGCGGCGTCGGCACGCCTAGTAGAGGTATGTTATCAGCGTACGGCAAGGCCCCTGAAGTGTACGCCAGTGCTTTTCGCCAGCACAGTAGGGCCGTGCGCAAGAGAGGGTGGCATTCCCGAGGGAACCTGGCTCCAGGCAGAAGCAGAGAGTGCAGTTCGCCCCGTGCCAGCCTATCAGATGTGAGGTCAATCTCGTGGAGATCCCTACCTGCAAGCCATCTCGCCAGCCACTGAAGCTGGCTCGCGTAGTAGTACCCCCGAAAATCCGGTACCCCTAGGCCTCCCCGCCTGGTACTCAGTTGTAGTTTCCGGAGACTAATTCTTCTCCTTCCGATTCCCCAGACCAGCGTGGTGAGGAGCGTATTCAGCGTATTAAAATCTTGACGAGGGATAAGGACTGGTAGGTTGACGAAATAGTAAAGTATACGAGGGAGCTTCACCATCCTAGAGACGGCAATTCTACCCATGACTGTTAAGGGTAATGACGTCCAGAATCCCACACTACCGCGCAGACCATTAATGGCTCTACGTATGTTGCCCTCTATTTGGTCCTCAGGCAATCTGTAGACATTAATACCCAGGTATTTAAATGTGGACTGCGCAATCGGAATCAGGTGTCTGCCAAAATGAATATGTGGGGGGTGCTGTAGTGCCCTGAAGTAAAACCCTGTAGATTTTGCCGGGTTAACGGCTAGTCCCGACACGGCTCCGAAGCAGTCAAGTATGGCCGCTATCGGCGCATGATCCCCTTCCAAGTCTCGGAAGTACAGCAGGATATCGTCCGCATAGATCGAGAGCAGGTTGTGGGTCCCTCTTATGGAGATGCCCACCCTCTCTGCACGCGTCCTGAGAGCGATAGCCAAGGGCTCCAGCGTCAACACAAATAAAAGGGGCGACAATGGGCAACCTTGGCGGGTGCCCCTGTGTATGGGGTAGCTGTCCGAGATGTACCTGCCGGTACGTGCCCTGGCAGTGGGATTTGTATATAGCAGTCGTATCATTTTAAGCAGGGAATCCGGGAAGCCGAAGCGCCGCAACACCTCGAACATAAACGGCCATGCCAGGGAATCGAACGCCTGCCGGAGATCCAGTGCGACACAACCAGCCCTGGGCATTTCCTGCGGCGTGGCCGCCATTAAAGAATGGAGTCTCCGCGTGTTTTGGGAGGTACTCCTTCCGGGGAGGAAGCCACACTGGTCCTGGTGAATCAGAGCAGGGAGTTGGGCCTGTATTCTTAGAGCAATGGCATTACTGAGTATCTTATACTCTGTGGATAGCATCGAGAGGGGTCTATAGTTGGTCAGTTCCAAAGCATCCTTACCAGGTTTAGGGATGGAGGTAACCAGGGCCTGCATCGTCGATTCAGGTAGATGCCCAGACTCATACGCTATCTTGTAGACTGTCTCTAAAACAGGTACCAGGGTGTCAGAGTAAGTCTGGTAGAACTCCGCCGGGAGGCATCCATCCCCGGCGTCTTGCCATGGTTAAGGGAACGGAGTGCTATTCGTATTTCTTGCTGAGTGATGGGTACGGCCATCCCCTCCCGCTCATCCCCGGTCAGGGTCGGAAGAGGCAGATCTCGCAGGAAGTTGCTGATCTCGTCAGCAGCGGTCTCAGGGAAAGGGGCCTATAAGGCCTGCAGGTGATCACGGAATGCCATGTTAATCTCCGACTATGTGTGTACTAGTCTGCCCGACCCGTCTTGAATGTGTGTGATAACCGGGGTATCAGGGCGGTCCCGCACCAGGCGGGCTAGCAGGGCCCCGGATCTGTCCGATTCAGCCTGCTGCCGCCGTAGATACTCTTCATGGTCCAGGACCCGTAACGTTTCCAATAGCTCTGCGTGTTTAATATTGCTAGTCTGCAGATCCCCCTTACGGGTAGGATCCACGCTAACTCCCTCCCAAGGGTTTTCAACCGATCTTCGACCCCGCACAATTTTTTGTGAATTTCCTGCCGGGCTCCCACCAGTTGTCCAATGGCCGCCCCCCGCATTACCGCCTTCATGGCATCCCACACCACCAGGTTGGAAGTTGCCATGTCCCAGTTCTCCCAGAAGTAGTTATCTAGGGCCTCTGACAGCGTCCTGCGGAAGGGGCCATCCTTCAGGAGCTGCGGGTCGAGCCGCCAGGTCGGCACCGGGGTCGGCACCCTACCCCATTGCAGGTCTAATGTGTGTGGTCTGTGATCCGAAAAGGTTTTAGCCAGATACTCGGATGAGGAGCACTTGGACAACAGAGAGGCGGAGCACAGGAATATGTCCAGTCGCGTGTGTAAGTTATGTACTGGTGAGTAGTAAGAGTATTCTTTGTGGGTTGGGTGTAATGCACGCCACACGTCTGTCAGTCCCCATCCCGCCAGCCATGTTCGAAACATGTCCGTCGTTCTATGTATTCCAGTCAGTTGTAGGGGGGGGTGTGATCTATCCAGCCCCACATCCAGTACCATATTCCAATCCCCTCCCAGGATCCAGGGGATGCCCACCCAGTCTGCCAATGCCCGACCAACCCCAGCGAGGAATGTGTCCTGATCAAAATTCAGGGCATAAACACTACCCAGGACCACCAGGGTGCCGTCTAGTGTACCCTTCACTAGGACATACCTCCCCTGCTCATCCACCCTCCGATCTAATTCCACAAAAGGGGTACCATGGCGTACCCAAATAGTGGCCCCCCTGGAGAAGGCGGAGTAGGAAGTGGAAATTACTGTTCCCCTCCATTTCTTCCGTAAGGTGTTTGCTTCGGACACTGTCAAGTGCGATTCCTGCATGAAGGTATTTTGAGCGTGATTACGTAATAAAAATGCATGGATCCGGTGTCTTTTCTGAATGGCCCCCAGCCCACGCACATTCCAGGTTGTCAGCCTATACCTCGCTAAAGTGTCAGCCATATCCGCACCCAGGTATGATCACTATAGGGCGCCATGCACCTCAGAGCGCACGACGCGATTGCCTGCCAGGAGACGTACTTCAACCCTCCCCAGAACAAAACTAACCAGGCACAGCTTGAAAACATTTCTGAGCCGACCAAGATAAACTGCAACAGAACCAATCAGATATGTGTGCATACGACAGTGGGGGGGTGGCCAAGCACAGATCTGACCCAAGTAGTCATTCAGGTCGGTGCCGTCAGCTCAACGGCGCCGCCAGGGGCATAAATATCAGGATAACAATTCCAAGTATCCTCTGGGGGATCCCACTCCAGAGTCAAGTTCTCTCAGGACCCACTCTACCGTGCCCTTGTCTTTACCAGTGTCGCCTTTGCGAGGCACATATACACTGTCCCGTCCCTCACAGGTGTACAGTACTTAACAATGTTAGCCTCTCACCCAATCCTGCCCTCCTCCCACCCGTGTGTGTGCTGCCATCCGGCAGGTAACAGAAAAAGGATATCGGTGATCTTCAGGGTATGCCGTTTCCATCTCCGCCAGTGATCACTCGCGTCCATTGTCCAGCAGTTCATCCGCAGCTCTGGGCGTCACCGTCGGGAACAGTACCATACTGTGTTCAGAGTCCGAGTGAATCGTACTGTCATCCGTGTCCGTATTAATAGTGTCCCGTTCTTCCCTGAAGTTGCCCACCAGGGCGATGGCTCCCCGCTGTCCGTCTTCCTGCTGTTCACGTGAGGGCCTCCTGTGTCCCGGCCCCATACCCGAGACGAGGGACGCCGCATCCGCTTGTTCCGAGTCTCGTTGGGGCGCATCCGCCATTGCTCCTGGGTTCATGGTCTGGTCACCCTCAATGTCCATCACCTCAAGCCATTCCTCCACGTCAGTGGGGCTTTCGAAGAAGTGTGTCTTCTTATCGTACACTATCTTGAGGCGGGCCGGAAATAGTAGAGCATACCGTAGCTTGGCCTTCTGGAGTCTCTTCTTAATCTCGAAGTACGATGATCGTTGCTTCTGTACCACATTAGTATAGTCTGGATACAGGGATATACGCCGATTTTCGAACTCTATGAGGGATTTTTCTCGGGCCTTTTGCAGCAAGGTGTCCCTGTCTCTATAATTGAGTATCCGAACGATCAGTGGGCGCCCGGTGCGCCCTCTCCACACAGAACAATGATGACAGTCCCTCAGGGGCCACATAGTCGCGAAACCACTGTTCCATGAATTCAGTCGCGTGGGCCCCCTCACTGCGTTCCGGCAGGCCAATGACGCGAATGTTATTCCGCCGATTTCGGCCTTCCGCGTCCTCCACACGGTCCATCAGGGACACTACCTGTTGCTTCAGCTGTTGGACGGAGGCTGCGTGGTCCGCAACCGTTGGTGTCATATCTGCTATCGCCATTCCTTGGTCTTTGACTTTGTCGGCCAGTTTAGTATGGTCAGCTTTCAGTAAGGAGAGGTTGGAAGTCAGGGTACCTAATTGCGATTCCATCGCCGTCCTAGAGTCTCTGATCTCCTTTAAAATTAGGTTCAGTTTGTCCATTTGTTGGTCCCCTCCGGGGTTTTGGCCAGACGTCCCCGGGATGGTCTCCCCCTCCGCAGTCGCCTGGGAGGCCACATCCATATTTGGGCCTTCTCGGCTGTCCGGTGGTTTGACAGTTTTTCGCCCCATGGCTTTTACAGATCAGCTACGTTCTGCCGTGCCGGGAGATTGCCCCACAATCCGCCGCCGATATCGCCGGGTGTTCCTGCCAATACTCGTGCCCACCGCCGCTCACCCAGGGGGACCTCCTACCGGGCCTACGCTCCGGGCAGCCCTTCGCTTCGATGTCCGATGTGCCACAGTGCTTAGGGTGCCAGCGCAGTTTAAAGGAAAATTACCTGGCGTCTTTGTGGGTCATACAGAAGACTGGAAGAAAAGGATTGCACACAGTTCTCGGAAGCATCAGGATTAAGAAACAACCCTAGAATATAAGCCACAACAGTGAACACAGCTGTGATTCAGCGTCTTCCTGACCAGCGGTTGCTGTGGTGCTGTGTATATTAAGAGTCCAGAAAACGGCAACTATTGGCCACTCAGATCCCTTCTGGGCCGCCTCCGTGTCTGCACAGCGTCCCGGTCCCCGAGGGTTCCCGTCACTCCATAGCAGGAGACGGACCCAGAAGCACCCAGGTGTCCAGCCCGCCTCGGCAGGCAACTGGGAGAAAAGAACGGGGAGATGAAGGGAGCGGGGGTGGAGGGGGGGGGAAGCACCACACAAATTCGATCCAGTTATCGTCACCCCCGCTTCCCTACCTGCAGCGGCGTTGCTTCGGAGGTGCCGTCCAGCCCACAGGGTCCGCCAGTCCCGCTCCGCGATGCGTGCAGGTCGCGCCGCTGCCAGGCGCCCCCCGCAGACCGGACGTTGCGGTCCCACGGCAATTCTTTCAGCGCGGGGCACCTGGGCAGTCTGGTTGAGGCTCCGGGCGCTCAACTGCTCACCCCGTTCCAGGTGCGGCACTTCCGGTTTGTCGTACCCGAGGTCTCCCGGGTCCGGTCTGAACTCCAGTCCCCGGCTGCCCACGAGGAGGGAGGCCGCAAACGCCTCAGGCTCAAACTCCGGCCGTTCTCCCTCGTTACTCCTCCAAACTTGGACCAGGGGTTCCGACTGTCTCTGCGGCTCCCAAGCCGCCTGCTACATTTCGATTGGGCCCCCCAGAAGCTCCTGTCAGGATGGTTAAGCCCCGGCGGCACCGGAGCTCTAGCAGGCTTCGTCTGCCATCGTAGCTTGCTAGCCACACCCCCCTGGGCCTCCCTCAATGTTTATTAAATAAACTCCAGGTTGTTCAAAATGTGGCAGCTAGGGCCATTCTTATGCTGGGGCCCAGAGTACGGATTTCTTCCCACCCAAAGAACCTATATTGGTTACCCATCAGCAGCAGAATTCATTTCAAGGCTCTTGAATTGACTTTTAAATCGCTACATGGCACAGGGACCCACTACAACAGGAAACAGGTGACTTTTATACTCCTGGCAGAAACTTAAGATTGTCACACCAACATCTGATCACTCTGCCCAAATGTGCTTGTTTTCATAGAGGGGGGCGCACCTTTCCGGTGCAGGTGGCCCACATTTGGAATGGGCTGCCGATAACCTTCAGACAGACTACTAAAACTTGGCTGTTCCAGCAATAATTTACTGGCCGATCTTGCCCTGGAAGCTCTCTCACTCACGTACAGCCTTTAGCGCCGGGACACTCTGTTGAGTAGCTGTGCGCTCTACAAGTATTAAATAACATAACTTAACATAAAGCCGGCCCTGCCTTGAAGGGGGTCACATTCTGGAACTGTAATACCCTATTACTTACCGGTAATCTTAATTTCTCCTGGTCCTGTTGTCCTCGTCCCATTGCTTACAAAGTGGAGATGACCATTTTCACCATAGAAAAAAAAGAATAGAAGAATGCTGGGAAACCTAACCCCACCCCCTCCCACTGAGAGTATATAAGCTGTACCAACCCAGCATTCCGCCTGAACCACCAAGCCACCAATCGGAATTCCGCCGCCTGGGAGGGAGTGAGGGACGTAAGGAATGGGACGAGGACAACGGGACCAGAAGTAATGAAGATTACCGGTAAGTAATAGGGCATTAGCTCCTGGTTCCTCGAATCCTCGTCCCATTCCTTGCAAAGTGAAGAATACCAAAGCAGAAAAACGTGCCCTTCTGAACTCCCATGAACACCAGGGACACCACACCCGAAAACAGCACCCCAAAGTAAACAAATAGGAGAACCACAAGAAAAAACACAGAAAGGGGCACACAACCTGCAATGCACCCAACCAAACAAGAGGGCCAAAACCCCCAAAACAAGCAGGGGACGACCAAGAAGAGCAAACACAGAGCCAAACCAAGGAACCTCCACCCAAAGGGCAGACAACAAAAAAAGACCAGAGTTGGACTCCACCAGAAGGGCAGCGACAAGGCCACCCACAGAAGAGGACCCAGGGCAACCTGACACCGCAAGAATCCAGGGTCACACCAAGAGGGACATAGACCCCAGGCAAGGCCAGAAAGGAAGCCAAGCACCGAGAGCCAAGCCCAAGGGAACCCCCAGAGGGGCCGAAGCAACCAGCCCCCCCAGAACAACCAGCAGAAGGGGCCCAGAAGAAACGGAAGCGCCCACAGGGCACAAAAATCCCAGAAAGGCACTCGACCAGCGAGAAGGCCTCCTAGGACAGGAACACAACCCAGCGCCCATAACAGAGTTGCAGAAACGTCAGAGAGCGACTCCCCCTCAGGCAAGGAAAGACGACTACACACTGCTGAAATAACCCGCAACAACCCCACCAGAAAGCCGAGGGGAAGCAAGGAGAGACCCAACAGACCCCACTCAAAGCAAGAGACAAAGTAATGACACGACCAACCACAGGACCAACCCCAACCCATCAGGTGAGGCCCCCAGCAGATCAGCACAGAAAAAAGAGGACGGGCCCACCGACAGAGCCAAGGCATGGACCCAGAGGAACAACCGAGGGAAGGCCCAAACAGTGCTAACCAGGAAGAGAGGTAGGATCGACCCAGAGCAAGCCCCCCCAACCCAACAGCACCGCCAACAGAGAGCGCCAGAGGATCCAGCCACAGAAACCCCCAGAGGTGAACCAGGCCACGGGGCACGAATTTCGTTACCAGCGCTGCATCGCCAAATGTGCTGCAGCGCGGGCAACAATTTATTTATTTTTTTTTTTTTTTTCGGTACTTACATGTAATGGTCCATATCCCGCATTTTACATCCCCCCACCCTGACCCTCCCCCGCCTGACGTCACCGCCCCGGTATAACGCCCTGCACGGGCTGTGCCTGCTAGAATGTAATAGGGCTGCAGGCTTTATCGCATTTCTTACAATTGCGATGCCTGCGTAAACAGGTGTTTGCACAGGGGCCACAATTTATTAGTGCACTAATGATCAGTCCCTCAGACTTTCGTGCAGAATTGCCCATCAAGAATTTTCAGCTTCTAGAGAAATCGCCTTCTCTAATTTTACATGCCATTAAATGGGCACCTACTAAATAAACAGGTCACCTACTAAATCAAATTGGATCACTAACTTGATATGAAGCAAAGAGCACCTGACGAGTAGAGCCTCCAGAAGATCGATTTAATGAATTGAAAAGATTTTTAGGAGTCTGTGCCTTATTGCAATGAAACGCAACATCCCCATAATCCCAATTAAGAGCTTAATGAAATGTCGTATTGAGGTAGTAATATGAGTCAAATAGTTTCAGATTAACCTTCGTTGTTGGCAGCTCTTCCCCATATACATTAAATATCCTTTTCCGCATGCACCCAAATGATGGCCAACCAAATATAATTGCATTGTTAGTTTATTATGACATGAGTGTGTGCATTTTCTCATTCATAGAGAGAAGGAAATTGGGTCTGATTTCATTTCAGTTTAACATGGCACAGAAACCTCAGAAAAAGCATTTTGCACAAATGTTCTACCTTTGGCAATAGAGAATGGAACAAGAGGTTCTTGCTCGAGTCCAGATTTTATATAGAATTTTGTACAAGAGCTGAAATGTAAGTAGCATATTGATACATCATATTAAAACATGCACAGTGCTTCTCTTGTGTATAGATGAGTTTACATAAGAAGTTAGTAGAGTTTTTAGCTAAGAAATCCTGGTCCAGGAAATAGGAAAAAATGAAGAAAGTAATAGGGCTTGTGTTGCTTATGAAGTAAATTGAACAAACTGATCGAGCCAATTCATTAGATGGTTTTCCAAAAATATCTCCTCAACGTTTTTAGTAGATTTCAGACTTTTTTCAAGATACCCAGCTATCCCATTGAGTAGTGATGGAAGTCTGCACAAGACGTAGATTTCCATTTGTACTACTCCACCTCTGGATTCCAGAAGACAAACAAATACAGAGGAGTGATTGTAGCTGGAATGCGCATTTAATATTTTTTCCTTTATCAGAAAAATACTTTTCATTGGCGAGACATCTCTTCTTCTATCTTCCGGGAAATATGCAGATGCTGGGAAACCTGCCACCCTATTGACAAAGTTACTCAAACCTTTTTTAGCATATATGTGTGTAAATGGAATGGATTACTAAGGCGAGCAAATGTATGCAAATACCCGCAAAGTTATATCTCTTTGGGCCTGAATAATAGTTGAGGAGTTATTTATTGCACCTTATAAATAACAATGTTATTATGCATTGGGTATGGTAAATAAAACCTATAGTTTATGGGGCATAGCACGCGGATTTCAATGTTTAATGCACCAAAATCTGCATGATGGGGTAAATATTGTATATTATCCCCAGTCAAATTTCAGCAGGTTTGACCTGCCAAAATGGATCAAATTTTGGGTTATTTAACAAAGATAATTGTAGATTGCGTAAAATAAAACTAAACTCGTAATTCCGTCCCAAGCATAAACAGGCGTTTACGCACTAAGTGAATTAACCGGCCAAATTGTATTCAGGCCCTATGAGTATTTACCATCTTCTCAGCGGGGAACCATACCATACTAATGTTCAGTGGTATTAGGAGGTAATCTGTAGACATAAATATTCGCAGATCCTAACTCTGAATGAAAATCTGCTAGCTGATTGCGTAAGGGATTTGGTGAATTTGAGATGACTAAAAGTGCAGGAAAAGAGTGTATTGTTATGACTGCATTATAGAACGCACAATATACAAAAGCGCGTCTGCCTTGGCATATATAATAAAGTTAGCAAGACATACATATATTAGACCCCTTCTTTTATCAGTTTCACACTCGTTCTTACCCTTCAGAAAGGTTTCTGAAGTTAAATCTGTTGGGTGTTTTCAACCTTCCTATCCGTGTTATCACAGGAGGACTTCAGTGTTATTTTCCATTACTCAAAGCTGGTCAAACAAACAAAAGAGGGCGTCCAATGAAAGCGCGTTATTCACTCTATATCTTATTACTGAAAGGTAAGTCTGAGCTGACGAGCGACTAGTAGGCATGAGCTAACATGAAAATTCACTTAGAGGTTACATTAGAAGGCAAAACTGAGACACAGCCTAAAATGTTTATCATGTCTCTGTATCTGTAGTCTAGAGTCGTATTCATTAATCATTCAGCCGGCAGTGGAAGTTCGAAAAGCGTCTGCCGCTCAGCGCCAAGTCAACACCTGGCTCCGCGGCTTTTGGTCCCGCCCACTGCAGCTGCAACATGACAGCATATGTCGTTCACTCTGACGCACTACCAAAGTGAGTCATGGCCTCCACTGCTCTTGCAACTGACACATATTGAGACTGGAACAGCTCTTGCTTGGTTATGGTGGGTAACTGTGCAAAGTCTGGATGCAACAATCTGAAAGTACCCCTAAATATCGACCCCCCCCCCCCCCCCCCAGAATATTGTGGTACAAGAATATCAAGGACAGAATATGGCACGAGAAAATATCGAAGGCTAGGGCATCTAGGGAACTATAACTACTCCACATCTATGTACCTTGAATATATATGTACCCTGTAAGTACATATATGTGGAGTTAGGTACAGTTTGGTATCATTAATCTAGAATTAGTTACCTGTCAACATATTTTTTTTATATTTTGTCGTCAATGTTGTGTCCCATCGATATTCTGGTGCCGACATTCAAGGTGCACACGCAAAATCCTTCCTACATAAGAAGGTGGTAGGGTTTGATTGTGCAGTGGGGATGAGAGCAAAGGGAGGCATAAGAGTTGAGGAATGTGTCAAGTTCTAAGAGAACAGTTCATCCTTGAAATCAGGTGTTGAACTTTGCAGGGCTCCCATTTTGAAACAAAAAAGGAAAGATTTTGAAAAAAGGAACATTTTGAAAGTCAAGTGATGGCCATTTCAACCCGCTTTTGTACTGAATTAGAAGTTCAACGTTTTTAGAGGAGCATAAAGAATTTTATGGCAAAACCATTAGTAAAATGATGAAACTTTTTTTCTGAATGATGGACAGCTGGCCCTCAAAGAACTACAGAGAAGAATTAATTTTCTCTTTGGATCAGTTACTCTATGTTCCAAGCAATATTCGACTCTGCTCATGCATCTGAATTGACTAGAAAAGATGTCCTTTTGCAGGGCAAAAAATGAATTTGGGGACACGTGATATTTTGAACAGAGTGAATCTATTTGCTTTTCCATATGAACTGAGTTTAGTTTCAGAAAAAAAATAACTTATGTAAGCATAGGATTAATCTTGATCGACAAGGCTGCTAATCCCTAAAATCGTACACAATGTTTCAACGTGTTTATCTTTTTTATGCTCCAATGCAGCACTATGCATATTGCAATACTGGAGTGACGGAGCTGTGGAACACGGAAGCAGTTGCTTTAAAATAAATTGTGTGCCAATGTGCAAAATCCTTACATTGACTCCCAGCCCATGCATCGTCTTTTGTTGATATTGGCATATGTCTGTTTGCATTCCGCATGCCAGTCGCATTGACTTTCATCATTGGCCTGTCCCATCCTTCATTTTCAAACCTGAAGTCAGCTGAGTATACAACATCATAGATAAGGTGATGGTGCAAGACTAGACCTAGCATTCCGGTATTTGGAAGGTGAGTGGCTTGGGTTGACACGACATGGGAGTGGAGGTGATGTATTGACTCTTGTGGTTTTCACAAGGGTTGAGCACTCAGATCTTGCACTGGAACGGTAGGATGCCACAAGGGACATTGCTGAATCCCTTACTAGATCAGCTAAGAACATGGGCCAATTATGTTGCCATTTCTCTAGTGCCGTTATCTTCTGGTTGTTTCAGGAACTAGTATAGATGTTTTGTAGACATTTCTCTGAGTCAGTCTAAGGCATCACATATAAAATGTCCCTGACTTTACCCAGCCATTTCTCTGTGTCAGTCTGAGACATCACATATAAAATGAACCTGATATTACACAGCCATTTGTCTGTGTCAGTCTAAGACATCATACATAGAATGTGCCTGTTCTTCTTGTAGTGCAGCTGATATGCAGAGTACCAGTAGATCTAAGGAACACCAGTAAAATATATTTAAAATCTCACTACTGCATTGTTCCAATGCAACAACCCTGTGCAATATTTGTGAGCATGTTACTCCTCTCTCACCTCCCACCTCACACCACCAACCCCTATGTGTTATGGGGCTGGTTAAAGATTAAAAAAAAATCGATCCCAGGTACTAGGAAGGCAGGAAAAGACCAGAAGAATTCCTTTCAACATTCATTCTGACCAGAGAGGAATCTCGTTCATAGGGCACTCAGTTGATGGAACTTCTTTTGCAGAAGACAAGAGAGGTGCGAAAAAAATATGATAAAAATTAGAGCAGATATTACCAACTTCTTGCTCAGTATGCTGAATGTCATAGTCAAACTTAATGGGAACAAGAGGGAGTTTGAAACCATTAACTTAACTGTTACTGTAATCCGTCCAACGAAGAACCCGGGGCCATATTATCAAGAAAGGGCGATACATTATCGCCGCTTTTATCGGCAGGAAACTGCGGCTAAAGCGGCAATAACGGGCTTGATAATATGCCCTTGTGAATTCCCATAGAAGCCCAGGTTAACACCAGAACCTGGGCTTCTATGGGAATTCACAAGGGCATATTATCAAGCCCATTGTCGCCGCTTTAGCGGCAGTTTCCTGCCGATAAAAGCGGCGATAATGTAGCGTCCTTTCTTGATAATATGGCCCCCAATTCTCAAGCTTGAGAAGTGAAGAGAAACCTTCAGTAAAGTCTTAGATTATTCGACCTGATCGAGGTTCTGAGGAGATATAAAAGCAAGCCATATGTGGACAAAAATGGGTTCAGAAAATCTCAAGAGCAAATTCAAGAAATCCGTTGAAGTTGGCAAGCAAAACCCAGCCAAGCCTAATATTTAAATTCTGATGATAGTGACAAGCTACACAGGTTCTCTGAGTGACTGGGGAGATAACTTGCATGATTGAGTGACAGCTTCAGAGTGACACCAGGATTTCGATTGAGAGATGGTTTGCATTTGTAGAGAAGTCCTTGACATCATTCAGAGGCTAACTGGATTGTATCCAATCAATGCCTTAATGACCCAGTGAGGATAACATTCTCCTCAATGATATTTCAGGTGGGCTTGGGATATTGAAGTAGGGTAGGCTTGGTAGTGACACTAAAAATCTACACAGGATGAGTGTAGCTAGCTTTCCAGATATCGGCCTTTGGTCCTGCCAGCCAGAAATACATGAAGGGACTGAATTGAGGTGATGTGGCACAAAGTGTGTCCCTCCAAGATGCCGTAGAGGCAACAAGGCAAATAGGTTGTGAGACATTAGCAGTACCCTGTGTCATCCATACAGTTCATGATTCCACTATTGTTGGCAGAAAAAGAAAAAAAAGTGCCTAGCTACAGGTATTCTCCAGTAACCCATGCAGCAGGCACCAGGCACCAGGTAATAGTATTTTTACACAAACAGGTAGGTAATAACAGAGACCAATTGACAATGTTCTCTGCATGCCAAACTTAGCAGCTAGCAGCACCCAGTGACAAGCGCTGAATGTCTTAGTGCTCCTTCAGACTTTGAAGTCCTTTAAGTTTATTCTCCTTTTTCCAGTGCACACGTTTGTGCATCCACTGAGCATTACTATCCATCTATGATCCACGTGGGGCATGTACGACATGTACATTCAGAAGCAAGTAGAGACCCTGGTACTCTAATGTCATTATGGCTTTTCTTTCTGCTTCTAGCAGTCTTTCTGAGACCGTGGCTCCATACCACTTGTGTCCTCTTAGTATCCCAATAGTTGTGTATTTTGTCCAACACTTTAACTATGGCTCTGCACCTGGAAAGTGAGCACAAGAGACCAGATACCTGTGAGGTTCTTTGATTTCCGACTTCGTCCCGTATTCGGCCGCCATTTTGTAGCCTGCCGCCATTTTGTGTTGCCTTCATTCAGGCGACACGGCGAACGGAGTGTTTTTGCCATTTCCAGCTGCTACGTGTCTCTTCTGTTAAAAAGTAACCCCCTGCCTTTGCTTACGAAACCGATATCAGGGTCTGGCCGAGTCCACTAATCCATGTCTGGACTGATTGATCCCTGTCTCGACTGATTGTTTGGCTTTCTCTATTCTTTCCTTATTCTATCTTATCCGACTGGCCTTCGCTATTCTCTCCTTTTATTCTCTTGTTACACAACTATCCTTTGAGGTACACAAATACGTCCTGCCACCTGCAAATTATATTATGGCACTAGCATTGATTAACTTATGGGGAGGGGTAACACACAGAGTCTGAAAGAAGGGCGTATTTGGGACATTCGATAGCTTGTTTTCCAACTTCTCCTATTGGTTAGCTTTGTATGTGTTGAGAATACATGTCGTAAATATGTGTGTTATAAAAGATTGTGCGCCACGGAATTGAAGTGGCAGTCTCCTGAGAACCTACTCTGTACTTCTGGGACAACTGTGCTTAGTTGCAGCTAATAAACCTGATTTTCTACGCCCAACAGAGTGTCTCGTGTCTCTGTCCGACAAGGCAGGTGAACTCGAAGATTAAGGCGTGCCCTGCGCTGCCAGGCCCATAAGGCCCGGTTCTTCACCTGATCTTGGTGACTTTCTGTTCCATTATCCTTCTTGCTTTCACCCTTTCCTGCTAATGCTGTCTCTGGGCTGACTCTTGACCTCCACCCCACCAACCTCAGTTCCCTTCTCCATTGTACATGGGCCCATCTTCTTGGAGTTGTTGCAAGAGAAGCAACGTGCTAGTTACAAACTCAAGGCCTCATGTAAAGTGTTCTGGAGTCGGAACACCAACTAATTATTATTATTGTTGTTACTTCACCAAACTAAGGGTTGCCCTAGCTTCTATGACATGCTTCAATGTTGACGTTGACTGCCTGATGGGTTCTCGACTTCCAGCCACACTCAGTCAACACTGTACATTTATTTGATTAATCGAGGTCACTATCATGCATATTGTAAATATAAATTGGACATTAAGCACCTTGAAACTAGTTGTTCCAAGTGGCAAGCAAGATATCTACATATATTAAAAGCTCTTATTTCTATGACTAAAGTCCACAGACATCAACTGATGCTTGCGGGCTCAGAAAGTGCCTACTGCAGATTAAGGTGGAACTTCTTCTGAGTTAGCAGACTGCAGTCTTTGAAAAAGGGGTTTTATACAAACATTTTCTCTGTCACCACATAACCAAACATAAAGGGCCCTGTTCTAACATTTCCAGGATTATTTATACCTGGAAAGCGGTACCAGGCACAGGCTTACAGGCCTTCTCCTTGGAAGGTCAGGTGACCTTACAGCAGAATCCTACTCCTGCTGGACAAAGTTCTCTATAGAAAATGAGTCCACACGTGGGAATAAAATGACCTGTTCAAACACATTGTTTTTTTTCCTCTGTGGTAAAACATTTTCCCCTGCTGCGAATCCCCTTGCCACTATACCCCCACCACTTCTATAGGTGATCCATTCCCAGCAAAAGTCTGACCATATCTAAGTTGGAAAGAGGAGGAACAAGAGCTTGGGAATGCCCAGAAATCTGCTTGTTTGTAAGCAAGCCCAAACTTCCAAGGAAAACCACACCCTGGAATGTCAACTTCTCGCCCTTTGAGTAGGGTTCACTGCTGAGGAGATCTCCACAGCCGTAGCAGGGATCTCAGCATCAGTACTGGACTCATGTCTATTAGGAATTCTTGTGTTAATTCCTGGCAGGAGTAAAAAAGATCATTTTCTTCTGAAAATATGTTTAGGACGACATTTATCTTTGTGAAAAGACCCACACGGTGCCGAGGGTCAGAACCAAGTCCTGCCTTAAAATTGGTACAAAACTTAGCAGCAGTGATGGTGCTTTCTTCTAGATATGTGATCTCTTTCAGGGTATGTGAACGTTTTGAAAAGTTTTAAGGAAAGAAATTTCCCCTTTGCTTAAAAGTTACCATATTTCTGTACAGATTTAAACATAGTAGTTGAATTATTGAATGAAG
Organism: Lissotriton helveticus; assembly: GCF_964261635.1. NCBI lineage: Eukaryota > Metazoa > Chordata > Amphibia > Caudata > Salamandridae > Lissotriton > Lissotriton helveticus. The sequence goes on from NC_136067.1 coordinate 1,538,605,119, forward strand.
ACCCTTCTTTTGTGCACTTGTTTAATTTTGAGATGACTGCTGGCGAGGACAGACCGTTTTTGACACCCCCAGTAGTACACTATTGCTAGTTGTTGTGATCAAGGAGACACCCTTCATGAAGAGGAGAGGGGTGGGCGATCCCTGGCAACAAACAATATAAGAGATGCCAGAAGGAGAGGAAGATGCAATCTTCATTTGAATGACAACCCAGAACAGTGACAAGGCCACAAGGATTCCAGAACCTGGGATTTGTTTTTCCACTCTCTTACTAAAAAAGTAAAACCATATGAGGGACACTTATCTGTGTGATCAAGTGGCCACGTTTTAATTATGGTCATAGATGCCTTTATTCTTCCATTCATATTATAATGAGGAGGAATCTTCAAACAAAACACGAAGAAAGGCTGCAGAAAAATAAATATGCCAGCCAGTGCAATGATAAGGACGATTCAAAGGGGAAGAATCAAGCACTTCAGAAAAAAATAATTCAACAGAAATAGGAGCACAATAACCCGAAATGCAACTGTTCAGCATTTACTATTTAAAGTGCCAAACTACAACTGTAGTAAGGAGCAAAACTTGACTTTGTGTGGATGGACAGACACATCCAGAAGTTTCACCCTGCTTTTAGTTCTGAAGCACAAGCAACATTAATATGTTTCGCATTTGTGTTTGAAGTTTAAGCAGTGTCATTTGCTCCTGAAGTTGGTTAAAACAACAGAACATTTTTAAAATGGCAAGAAAAAAGATTATTTTCTCACATTCAGGTAAAAAGCAGAACTATGTGTTTGTTTTCTTTTCTATATCACTTTTGCTAGACACCATAGCATTCATTGTATAAGAGCTTTTATTTTCTTAAAGCTGGCACATTAGTTAAACACGTTTGAAACAGGTGAATGATCAAAGATACTTGGGAAGTGATTCACAAAAGTATTTACTATGGGAGGCAGTATTCCAGATTACTCTTTTACATACTCAACTGTACTGTACAATATCTAATTGCATATAATATTCCCTGCATTTTACCATTCTTTCCCATCTTAATCATTTTTTACCAATTCACAACAGTAAGTGCACGTAAAAGAGTACTGCTGGAGTACTACTGTATGTACTCCAGCATGTATTTGTGTATGAAGCCCTTCCGGTATACTACTGCCAACGGCCAGCTCCTCTGGCCAACCCTCACTGTGCTCTACAGGCTGTGCATAGCGAGGATTGACCACACAGTTAGGCACTCAGCCAAATTCTTTGAACAAACCATTCAGTCTACAGCCAGATGTGGTGTTTGACAGCCCTGCAGCTAACTTCGCTGCAAATGGCTGGAGGCCATGCACAGTGTGGGATAGAAGAATGATGTCTGTGATTGAAGACCAAATATGATAGCTGTTGGCGGGATGGAGAGTTGCATGCATGTCCTGGGACAAACAGCTAACCTCTGAGGGCATGGGCAAAGGCTATACACAGTGGAGATTGACCAAACGAAGGAAGGAGCAGAGGCCATATGGCCATCTCCCACTTGTAAGACTGAAAATTGTGTGCATCAGTGATTGGCCAATTGGAGTGTTGGGAACAGGGTCTTCCTGAAGGCTAGGCTTTACACCCAACCTCATGTGCATGGCCTTGCACAATGGGATTTGGCCTCAGGAAGGTTTGGGTTCTTGATGCATACCTAGTACCATATAAGCATTATGGATAGGAATAATTTGCCCTTTAAAATCTCATTATTGGCTCTCATGCAGTCTATTGTGCATGCAATATTGGGCATACAAGTTACATTTGCACGCATCAATGCATGATACTCTAGTTAGATCAGCATCCTCCTTAACATTTCTGCAGACGTTGTCTAATTACATCGTTTTTCACATATGATTATTGTATAATAACAGGCTTTTTGTGCAACAGTGTTATACGCAAAGCTAGCACATTTCTGTAAGCAATATAAGCACTGGTAACCAGATTAATATAAAATGTGACATTTTACTCCCACATGCATATGTTTAGAGCACATGTCCAACTGCTATGAATTCTCAAAAAATTCCAGAACTCCTAGAAATTTGCAATGGCACCAGGTTTTGAAAAGTACTCTCATGCGTATTTACATATGTTAATATAAAAGTATAACATTTACACTTACGAAAATATACCATATTCTGAATAACATTTTGGGAAATATTTTTTTTCCTCCTGGAAAAATTACATCTTCAATATCCGCATCATTTTTAGAGGTGATCCCTCTTAATTTTCATCATAGATATGAACGTTTCTGACCAGCTAGGGACTGATTTAGAGGTTGATGGGTAGAGTAGAGGCATTCAGGGTGGCAGAAGACTTTACGTCCTCCACCGTGCCTTTAGTTAGCCCACCAAATTTAGAGTTCACTGCTGCGTCTGTGGAAAAATCCAGGTATTTGTACTAACTGCCATCACAGCATTTCATACAAAACCATTTAAAAGTGTGGTGTGTGTCCGTCATTGGTGACAGATGCTGATGCTACACTTTTAAAAGTTTTTTACTTTTCAAAAAACATACTCCCAAAGTTGGAGTTTGTTTTAGGGAAAGTAAAAACGAATTGCCCCAACACATTGGGTCCACTTGACTGAAAATTGGGTGGGAGGATCAAAAGTTTGAAAGACATGGTACTCCATTGCTGTTGTGATGTAGTACCCTGTTCTATCGCCGCTGCAACAAAGTACACTTGTCCTTCAATTTCTAGCTCAGGCTCCTAGTGTGAATATATACCTACAAACAAAACTGTGACTACCCACAACCTTGAACGTTTATGGGTAGGTAATCCTCCCTGCAACATACATAACTGATTTGTATGAGACGATTGTCTCATAAAGCTGCACCATATTAAAATATTATAACGTGTATTTGTAATGAGCACATTCAACCCTAACAAGGTATCTTGGCTCTGATTAGCCACGGTCCTCCCGAAATTGATCCACCCAGACCAAAACGGGGTTGTGTTGGGCAGGAACACTTCCTACAACATACGGCACCTGTTCCACATTTAGGACCAGATTCGAGACCGCTTTCCTCGTGCGGCGTGTCTGGCCTTGGATCTGCAGAAAACTTTTGATACCCTCCTATGGCCATATCTGTTCCAGGTCCTGCGATTCATGGGAGTGAGGGCCCAACTACTGGTGTACACCAAGCTTATCTATTAGACACCCACCTGCAGAGCCAAACTGGGGCCACTCATATCTCCTCCGTTCCTGGTGCGCCCGGGTACCCGCCAGAACTGCCTGCTCTCCCCCTTGCTCTTCGCCATGGCGATGGAGCCTCTGCCAACCCACCTCCGCATGGGAAATGAGGGCTGGGATATCCCAATTGCAGACTCAATCCACGCGGTATCCCTCTACGCGGATGACATGCTCGCCTACATCTGGAAGATTGTGTCAGACCTCACCCCCATCTTACGCATACTAAAGGACTTCAAAGCACTGGCAGGCCTCAAAGTTAATTGGTCCAAATCGACGGAATACCCCCTTGTGCAGGATCTCCCTCCATGTCTGCTACGTCTGGATGGCATCAATCTATCCTGGAGTCCCCGGGCGGTTCGGTACCTGGGTGTCCGCTTATACCACACACAGCAGACCGCTACGACGGGAACTACCGCAGGGCAATGGCTGGCATCCGATCCTCCGTACATTTTTAGAAAGATCTTCCCTTAGCGATCACCAGCAAAATTGCAGTTGATACTTGTCCTGCCATTACTATACTATTTTGCTAACCTTCCAGTGGTCCCTCCGCGCTACTTTTTCCGGGATCTGGACACCCTCCTCGGGACCCTAATCAGGGGGTCAAGGGATCAGGTCGCCGGCAAATTTCCTTTGCTAAACTGCAGCTGTCCCTGGACCAGGGGGGGCTAGGTGCCCCCTTCTTGAGGCTTACTTCCTTGCCGCCCAGCTTCAATGGGTATCACGCTGGACAGGGAGCCGTGCACTAGGGCAACTGACCACAACCACCAGGCAGATCCAGATCCCAACCATCAACCGCATGCTGTTGCCAGGAGGGACAGCGATTCTCAACAAATATCTCCAGGCGACAGTGGTGCACGCCTGCCTGATGCATGTACATAGTATGCACAGCGAGGTGCCCATGTCCTCCCCCATCCTGCCATTTGGTGGGTTTCCACATAGGTCAGGCACACTACATGGAACAGATGCTTCACACATAGACAGAGAACGCACTTACAGAAGTAGGCTCACTCTACTTAAACAGGCAACCTCAGACATTTGTGGAGTTGGCCCCTGACGTGGAGCTCCCCAGTAGGCATGTGGCACACAATAGATACTGAACCCCCTACACACCCTGTAATTCACACACTACTGCAGATGGGCCCGTGACGACACCTGGTTACCTGGTTTTACAAAGTAATACGGGCCCTAAATCCACTCACCCTGGCGCCCCATCGGGACAAATGGGAAATCGTATTCCAAAGACCACTCCATGTCAAGGAATGGGCCCGCGCCCTAGAGTTCCCTAAAAAAGTGTCCTGCAACTACTGCTTCAAAAACATACAACTGCACATACTACTCCGAGCATACCTTACTCCCAAGAAGCTGCAGCAATACTACCCAGATGGATCCTTCACATGTCCCAGATGTCCAGAACTCTGCGCCTCCTTTAAACATATGTTGTGGGACTGCCCAGCACTATGAAGTTATTGGACCACTATCCACGGTACCCTCCTTACAGACACGGGGCTCTCGGAAATCCATACGTGGGAGGCCTGCGCATTCTGTACTAACAAACTCTGCAAGAGTATGAAGGTGGAGACGCAGTTCGCGTCCCTGGCGCTCCTTCTCACTAAGTGGTGCATAGCAATGCATTGGAAGGCACCGGGGGGCCCTCATTATCGGCGTGGGTGGGGGCTGTAAAAAAATGGGGTGCAACAGAGGAAGACGTACTTCGCACTGAAGAAGTCAAAGGAGACCGCAAACATCCCATATCTATGCTGTGGGCTCTCCTACTCCACTTCTTCACACAGGAAACATCCCATGAGCCAGGGTCCCAAACACCCCGCTCCCCCGCAACTCAAGCGCGCCCGTGGCAACTCATGGCAGTCCCCCTGTGAAACAAGTGACGGGTGGGTCAGGCCAGAGACTAAGACCAGACAATAAACACATCATCCCTCACGCGCCCTTCCATTGTCCCCCCCGTGCATGCACAACCCATGACCACACCAGACTGTTATAGCTAGACGGCCCCTACCATGTAACATGACACGAGACACAGTGTATCCCAGTTATATTTCCCCAGTTTCTTCTGTTCAAATCATTAGCTGGCACATAGTGCCAACTACAGTGTAGGGCTGACAATGTGAGCGAGCGCCCAACTCCCATTACAGCTCATAGACTACCTTGCATGGATTCACAGCCTGATTCATCAAGCGAAATGCGCTCGCGAAAGGGCCAGATTCTGAGAATCTGGCCCTTTGCGAGTGCAATTTTTGCATTTGGGATTCATCATCCCAAATGCAAAAATCGCTAATAAAGAATTCGCTAAATTGCGATGATTAGCATTTAAGGAATCTCTATTAGAGATTCCTTAAATGCTATTCATGAAACATTTAAAAATTGCGAATTCGCAATTTAGGACCGCTATTTACCACAAGGTCAAACCTCGTGGTAAATAGCGAAAACTTAGAAAAATGTATTTAAATGCATTTTTCTAAGTTGCATGTTACACACACACATGTCCTTTGGACATGTGTGTGCACAACATCAGAGTAAATTCACATTTCAGGGGTGCTACAGGGTGTCCTTTGGACACCCCTGCACCCTTGAAATCGCATCCTTATTTGCGATTAGCAAATTGCTAATCGCAAATAAGGAATAACTCCCCATGCATTCCTATGGGCCTGTAGGCCCATAGGAATGCATGGGGAGTTATTCCTTATTTGCGATTAGCACTTTGCTAATCGCAAATAAGGAACATGTAGGAATCGCAATATTTTTTGCAATTCCTACATGAATCCCGTTTTGCAAGTCCTTAATAGCGATTCCTTATGAATCGCTATTAAAGACTCGCAAAACGGGTCTTTGATGAATCTGCCAGTATGACCCCACCTCACTCATCTATCCGATTCAACACGGTCACTTCCACAACTGTTCAGTGAGGCACATACTAAGCTGTTATTTTACTACATGACAAGCTGTATCGCCAATAAATGTAATGCTCTACTCGTAACTGCTACTATTGTACTGTACTTCTGAGGAAAAATGCCAATAAAAATTATTTTAAAAAAAATCTTGGTTCTGAATAACAGATGTTTTATTGTTACCCACATCTATGGTACTCATTTTATTAACCTCAGATGGAAAGAAAGGCTGAGTGGACACGCCGGGATCTGAAACTGTGACTATGAGGTCGAACACAGGCCCCTGCAGTGGATCCATTAGTCCACTGAGCCACCAGACCCAGTTTATCCCATATTAGTATAATTTATTTTTGTGTACATTAATTTATGAGTGCATATTCACATTTGCCAATTAAGAAACAGGAGTTTCCACACATAAAGCTAATTTCGGACCTGAGTTCCAACAATCTTCCTCAATTTCTTGTGTGTATTGGCCTTAGGTTTTCTTACTTGGTGTAAGAATTATAGCATATTGACTCCCAAAGGCCTAAAAAAGGGAAATTAATTAAAAGTGCAGTTTACATTTCCACAATTGCATATTATTTTAAGTGTTTCCCTTATTCAGGTCCATTTTTAGAGGACTTTGGCTACAAAAAACACTTTGTCATTTAAATACCTAAACATATAGGGCTTCATTACGATGACAACACCGTTGCAGTCTCGGGACTGCTAACCGGAGGTCAGTCCTATTACAATGCGACCACACATGGTGCCCTCTTGGCCCGGAACTGGAGGCCACAGGGAGATGTGGACCCTGCTAGGGGACCCCAAAGTCACCTACCGGCAGGCTTTCCATGTTAGAAAGACCAACATGGAAAGCCTGTGGGAAATCGACATCGTAATCCAGACTGTAGAAACGCTGTCTTTAAGGGATTACGTACTGGTTCAGACTGGCCGACGGGCTCCTTGAACCTGTCGTAAGGGAGCCGGAAAGATAGACCGGTTTCACTTCCGACTGCTGTCATTATAATACAGCAGTCTAAAGTGAAACCTATGACTGCTGTATTATAAAGTGAAACCTATGATGTGGGTCGGAAGCTTTCCGAGCCACATCATAATAGGGGCCACAATATACAACAATGACCTTCTCCCAATTTTCTTTTGATATTTGCATGTAATGTAAGCCATGTGCATGTATCTAGAGTTTGGGAAATGTGTTTAATTGTACTGTTATAAAGCATATTGACTTGTATTAGAGAAGTGTGGCTCAATGGTTAGAGCGGCAGACCCTGATGCAGAGGTCTAGCCCGGGACCAGGGTTCAATTCCCCGCCTTGGTGGGTCTTGGGCTCAAAAATTCCACGGACCTGATAATTCTCGCCTCGGTGCCTATTCCAATCATGGAGTCCCACTCTGCAACTCTGGGCAATAGCTTGCTTAATCTCCACAACGGCCCCCACAACACTAAGGATGCCTGGCCTCCACCATGGGGGTGCCCAGGAGTGGACACCTCACAGGGAAAGCCAGGATGGGTTCCACAGCGGTATTCGTACAAGTGCCTTGAGACCCTTGCGGGTGAGTAGTGAGCTATACAAGTATCAATTTACAATTTATAAGCCATGCATAATTTCCTGGGCATGGCAGTTAATTGTGCAGCAGCTGCTGTTGCACCTGGCCCAAGGGTCTCCAGAGTCCACTGCAACCAACTATAGCTAATTTTACTACTGTACCAGGATATGCTGGCCTTTTTTGTCCTTACCTGCTTTTGGTCCAATTACACAGTTGCTACGTCACTGCAAAATTTACTCATGCATTCTTTAAGATTTTTCATTAGCATGCACAAGTGAAAAGCATTGCGATTCGGTTATTGTATCAGACATTAAATATTACGTGGTCTCAAAATGGAATACCTAAATAGACAAAATTACTTCTAATGTGTCTTCACTTACAGCTGTGTGCCCTATGCACTATAGAAGCATTTGTGTAATGACTGGTAATGTTATCATAACCCCGAAAGGGAGCTGGATTCACAGTGCCAGGCCTAGCTAGACATTGATAACCAGTTAACTCGACCTTTGCTCTCTTATTTCAGCCTTTAACAATTTATGTAGCACGTGTCCAGAATGGCCACAAAGAACCAGTTTTTGTGTAGTTTTTCTTCTATCGTCATAAGGAAATTGGTGACTTTGGCCTTGCGCTCACATATAGTCTGGACACCACAACACAAACGTACCCATAGGTCCCCACGTAACCAAGCACCCCTCAACACTCCTCCGAGAATGCAGGGGTTTATTCGGCTCCAGTCTAGTGCTTAATTTGGGCAGGTGGTTTCTAGTGCTCGGCACTGGCCCTTAATTGTCAACACCGTGCCTTGTGACACTCTGCCACAAGGTGGCGCTGTCTATCTAATTTAGAGATTACCACAATAATAGTTAATTATTAATTCAATGTACATTAAAATTACTATTACCTGTCGCCCAAGCCATTCTTATAGCCTTGGGGGCCTGAAATTGTCACACTTGTAGCACTGTGATGGTTAGTAGTTGTGTTGTTACTATTATTGGCAGCGTGGCCGAGGGCAATATGTGGTGCAAGCTGCAGTGGCCTCCTCCGGATGAGAGCCCTGGCACTTATGTTTTTACAAATTAAGCACTGCTCCAGTCCCAGAAGTACCCTTTTCTCTTTCACCCTTGAAAAGAAAATGATGGAGCCAATAGGCTTAGCGCACTATCACAGATCACTTCCTACTACATAACAGAAGCTGTACTGTTATATACGGTATACATACAGCTGACTATTGCTTCTAGTGATCCCTACATTTTACAGTGTAAAAGGACTGTGTAAGTTCTTTTTAAGCCTCAGCTTAGTCTCGCATAGTGACCAATTATCAGCCTGGCTGATGGTAACAGAATGCCCTGTTTTTCCTACGACGCCTAGGCACTCACTGGTAACTCATGAATATTTTGTAGGCCTTTTCCTAGCGAGTAACTACTAAACTTTCTAATCCAGTGAGCACTTTATATTCTAGTGCTTACCTTGCTTCAAGTTTCCTTGTGAGTGGCTCATCACCAAATACACGAGCGTTCAACATTCTTGAAAAAGTCATTTTTCTTTCACATTAATGCTTTCACAAAACTATTGGTACTTCACATGTTTTTGTGGTTTTCAAGAGAGTGTATTTCAAGAGCTAAAAGATCAGTGACTTCACACAATCCTATGTGTTTGTTAAAAAGTATTTCAATATATGTCAGGAGCTTTAAATGTCTCACATATGGTTATAATTGTTTCTCATCTTCCTGCAACAGATTTGAAGGAGGAAGCTTGTTTGGCGTTTGAAAGAAAAAAAATGAATATTTGTTTGGCGTTTGAAAGAAAAATGAATTATAGTCACGTAAATTCGCGGAGGTAGGCCAAACGATTTGAACTACGAAGCGCTATGGGAGTTTGTTTATATCCAAATAAACGTGGGTGTTTTGAAAGTCGAGAAAAATATTTAGATCTGAACACACCCTTAAACAAATTTACGCATATTCAAATTTGAGATGGACGCAGGGAAAACGCTCAAATTAAATAGTAAACAGCTACACTGACTGTGCGTACAGGAGCCGCACTACTTGACATCTAAGATTGTATTACGAAGGTACACGACAGGCGTCCTTCTAATAAGCGAGTTAGGTGGCATTCTGAGGACAGGGAAACGGTGTTTACTGTGAACCATGCCAGACAGGCTGTACCAGGTGGTCGAGAAGACACCTGAGAAGGATTTTTCAGGTTGGTTGTTTTAAAAAAAAAGATGTGTTTCGAGAAGGTTGGCATTATGGGGTCACATACTTCAGGAGACTCAGAGCAAAACTTGTCTGACAGATATTGATGGTGGATAAGAAAAACCTCGCGCTTTAAACAGAAAATAAAAGCACGTTAGGGTCATAATCGTGAACAATCAATGAGTAAAACAGAAAAGAAGTAATCATTGGTAGTAAAAAAATCTTTAAAAGCCAAGTGTTACAAACGAATACGTTGAATGGGAAAAACCACAAAGTATAGACAAAAGGCAGTAGAGAAAGGTATAGAAAGTAAAACCAAGCAATAGCCTCTGTCTTGAACCCAATGTATCAATAAGTGCTAGATGCCTATGTGAAATGTTAGTTAATACCACTATATGTTTTCAAAATGATTAATGTTTTCAAATTGCTTGAATCTTCGACAATAATAATAATATTAATAATAACCAGGACCGGCTTTAGCGCTGGAGGCACTCTGTGCGACCCATGACCTCCTCCTAGGATTCCCTCACTACCACCTGGCAAAAGTGCCCCTCATCTCTCCACAACCCCTCTCTCACATACATTTCATTTGTTTTAAAGCACTGATGAAGGCTGTCTTTACTAATCCACTCAGCTATCAACATAAAATACAGATCTGTTCTTTGTAGCAGGCATTTTAATCCTGTGCACTACTTCATGGCGAATCAAAACTGTCACTAGACTTAGGGACTGATTGCGATGGCAGTCAGATGAGCGTCCGACCGCCATCGTTGGGGGATCGGGACCAGCCAGCAGGTAGTTGGTGGTCTTGTCTGCCGAATTACGATAAGAATGCCGGTTAGGCTGTTGGAAACATCCCCTTTTCCATTGCGGCCCGGAAAAAGGCTGCAGCACAAGCTGAACACATCCATGACCCTTATGCCAGGCACCACATGGTGCCTGGCACACAGAGCATGGATGTTTGGAGGGGCACCACTGGTGCCCCTGGGCCGAATTGCGGTGGCCCAGGGGGATCGGGGCCCTGCTAGGGGCCCCCAAGGTCCTATACCATACGCCTTTTAATGGCAGTCAGACCGCCATGGAAAGGCTGTGGGAAAGGGACATCATAATCCCTATGGCGGTGCATGAGCAGGTACCACCCCTATTGTAGGGACTACGATCCTTTAGTCCGACGGAATCATCGGTCAGTCCCTCTGACCAATGCAGTCCAACCAACCACATCATAATATGTCAGTCGGACTGCTGTGCTGAATGTCAATGGGACCTCCACCGATGGCTACTGGGTAGCGGTCTCACTGCCATCATAATTAGCCACAAAATTCTGATCTCTCTCTTTAGGAGGAAGATTAATGACAGGCATTACCTTGAATGTTCTATTGCTGCTGACATCTGGGCGTACAAGGAACTCTGCAGCAGGTGCTTTTATATCATAAGTTAGTACTAAACACAGCACTCCCACCCTCTGGGGTCAGTGCCCCTTGACCTTGCTGGTAGTTCGCTCCCCCACCACACAGCTCCGCCTGTGTGTCCTGACCTAGCCCCAGCTGCCGCTGCTGTAGAGGTTGAAGCCCTCCTCCACCCGCAGGCTACCACCTGCGCCTCATCCCTGGTGGCCAGTGGTAGGCCTTAGGTTTGTATCACTGCCGCTGTCTGTCTGTCTTCCCTGTACTGTCCATACTGTCTTCTGGTGTCTGTAACACACTGTTGCCTGTCTACCCCCTGTGCCTGCATTCTTATCTGTGCCCGTTCTCTTGCCTTCTGTTCCCTGATTGTGCTTGTTTTCTTGCCTTCTTCTCCCCTGATTGTACTAGTTTTTCTTGCCTTCTGTTCCCTGATTGTGCTCATTTTTCTTGCCTTCTGCTCCCCTGATTGCACTCGTTTTTCTTGCCTTATGCTCTCCTGATTGTGCCCGACCCCAGGTCTCTCCGCCCCCCCCCCGCTGCAGCTCAGCTCCACCAGAGCGTTGCACCCTCGGTCTCTGCTGCCATTTCTGGGTGCTGTCTTTCCTCGCCCGTGGCCCTGATCGCCATTCCCGCCGCTACTGCCCCTGCGGCCTCGCCCCCCGTGCCCATTCGTTAACCCCTCCTCCTGCCTCCCACCTCCCAGCTTCACCTCCCTCCCACCTCCCCTTAAAATTATGACAGGTGCACGGGCGTGCCGCTGGCCCGCCGAAGGTGCACCTAAGGCAAGCCTGCCTGTGCCAGTCCGCACCTGGACCGCGCCCAGCGCCAGAACCCCTGGACCCTGCGAACGCCACAACACCTGACTCCACTATGGCGCCAGCAGCCTCCATACACTCAACGCTGGCCTAAACCACACCTGCTTCCCGGCCACCCCAAAACGGACCCACGGACCCTTCTCCTGTCGCACCTGCAGCTTCACCTGCGACAGACCACCAAACCTCCAAGGACTGGACACAACCACCTCCGCTGCATACTCCTCAACACCCGCTCCGCACGCAAACATGCCGTCAAGCTCTGGGATCTGCTCGACACCTCCGCCCCAGAAGTTGCCTTCCTGACCGAGACCTGGTGTAACGACTCTTCGACGCCCGATATAGCCATAGCCATCCTGGACGGCTACAAGATCACCGGCAGGGATCGTGCCAATGGAACCGGAGGAGGAATAGCCATCGTCCACAGGTCCACCCTCAAGGTCGCCACCCACGCAGATGACTCCCTCAACACCGTCGAACACCTACACTTCCGGATCCACACCGACTCGAACACCACCCTCAGAGGAACACTCATCTACAGACCCGCCGGACCCCTGGCTCAGTTCAGCGACTCCATTGCTGACCTTGCCAGCACCCATGCACTCGCCTCCATGGACTACATCCTCCTCTGGGACCTGAACTTCCACCTCGAGAACAACAACGACGCTAACTCCGCCACCCTGATCGCCAACCTAGCCAACCTCGGCCTCAGTCAACTCGTCACTGCAACCACCCACGCCGCCGGGAACACGCTGGACCCGTCTTCTCCACAAGCACCCACGTCGCCTTCGACCACACAACCGAACTCCACTGGACAAACCACAACTGCATTAATTTCACCTTCAAGAAACCAACCACGCACCCAAAAGCTGCCTCGCCGCTGCTGGGGCAAAGTCACCGAAGACCAGCTGATCACCACCCTCGCCCAGAACCCACCCACCGACCCCACCAACCCAGACACCGCAGCCCGCAACCTCAGACAGTGGATCGACGACTGCGCCAACACCCTCACCCCGCTCAAGAAACCCTCCAACAGCCACGCCAGCAAGAGAGTCACCAGGTTTACTGACGAACTCCAGACCTCCAAACGCTCATGCCGGAAACTGGAGAAAATATGGCTCCACGAACGCACACCGGACAACCATGCAGCCCACAAGGATGCCACCCGCAGACATCACCACCTCATCAGACTAGCCAAGAGATCCTCCTTCAAAGACCGCCTGGATAACAACGCACATGACAGCAAAGAGCTCTTCAGCATCGTAAAGGAACTCTCCAACCCCAGTGCCAACACCAACGACATCCCGCCCTCGCAAGAACTGTGCAACTCACTAGCCATCTTCTTCCTCGCAAGATCGCTGACATCCACGGCAGCTTCAACACCACGACCGCCCCGACTACGCGAGACTCCACCTCCCCTGTGAACACCACCAGCGCCATCCACCTCACCTCCTGGTCCAACGTCAATGACGACGAGACACGCAAGGTCATGAACTCCATCCACTCAGGGTCTCCGTCAGACCCGTGCCCACACCACAGACGCAGTCATTGCACCCCAACTACGGAAGGTCATCAACATCTCGTTTGAGACAGCAACATTCCGAGAAAGCTGGAAGCACGCCGAAATTAACGCCCTTCTCAAGAAGCCCAAGGAGTTCCCCAAGGACCTCAAGAACTTCCACCCATCTCCCTGCTCCAGTTCCCGGCAAAGGTCATCGAAAAAATCATCAACAAGCAACTGGCCCGCTACCTGGAAGACAACAACAACCTGGACCCATCCCAATTCGGATTCAGACAAAACCACAGCACCGAGACAGCCCTCATCGCCGCCACAGACACATCAGGCGCCAACTAGACAATGGCGAAACATCAGCTCTCACCCTCCTGGACCAGTCAGCCGCTTTCGACACGGTCTGCCATCGCACTCTAAAGACACGCCTCCTAGAAGCCGGAATCCAAGAGAAGGCCCTTGACTGAACCATGTCCTTCCTCTCCAGCAGAACCCAGAGTGTCCGCCTCCCACTCTTCCAGTCGGAAGCCACCGACATCATCTGCGGCATCCCCCAGGGCTCATCCCTCAGCCTGACTCTGTTCAACATCTACATGGCCCCCCTCGCACAAGTGGCCCGCCATCACGACCTCAACATCATCTCCTACGCAGACGACAACCAGCTCATCCTCTCCCTCACCAAGGACCCACACACTGCCAGAACCAACCTCCACGAGTGAATGAAGGCGGTCGCCGACTGGATGAGGAGCAGCCGTCTGAAGCTGAACTCAGACAAGACGGAGGTCCTCATCCTCGGACTCACCCCCTCAGCCTGGGACGACTCCTGGTGGCCGACCACACTGGGAACAGCACCAACACCCACCGACCATGCACGCAACCTAGGAGTCATCCTCGACTCCTCCCTCTCCATGTCTAAGCAGGTCAACGCCGTCTCCTCCTCCTGCTACAACACTCTCCGCATGCTCCGCAGAATCTACAAGTGGAGCCCGACCGAAACAAGAAAAACGGTTACACAGGCCCTCGTCAGCAGCAGACTGGACTACGGAAACACACTCTACTCAGGAATCCCAGCCAAACACCTACAACGACTACAACGCATCCAAAACGCCTCTGCCCGACTGATCGTCAATGTCCCCTGCCGCAGCCACATCACCCCCCACCTGAGAGACCTACACTGGCTCCCCGTCGACAAGAGGATCACCTTCAATCTCCTCACCCACGCACACAAAGCACTCCACAACGCCGGACCAGCCTACCTGAACAGCAGACTCAGCTTCTACACCCCCACCCGCCAGCTCCCCTCCGCCAGCCTCACACTCGCCACTGTCCCCCGCATCCAATGAACAACCTCCGGCGGCAAATCCTTCTCCTACCTCGCCGTCAAGACCTGGAACACCCTCCCTACCCACATACGACAGACCCAAGACCTACTCGCCTTCAGAAGACTCCTCAAGACCTGGCTTTTCGAGCAGTAGCAGCACCCCCCCTCCCCTCAGCGCCTTGGGACCCTCACGGGTAAGTAGCGTGCTCTACAAGTACTCTGATTGATTGATTGACTGATTGATTGCCCCCCAGATCAGCACCCAGTTCGGCCATCATCGGTTGCACCACCCTAAAGCTGGCCCTGATAACAACAGCTATTCCTGATATAATTTTCCAAATGGTTGTTTTTTTTCCCTATCACATTTTAATAGTTAGTGACTAAGGGGTGAATTTAGAGTTTGGCGGACGGGTACTCCACCACAAATATGATGGATAGCCTGTGTGCCCTATTACAAGTGCATTATATGCTACAGCACTTGTAATTAGATGGATGGGATATTCATCATATTTGTGAACGAGTGTCCATTCTCAGAACTCCAAATCAGACCCTTTATTACCTCTTGAGATAAGTGTTTTCAAGATTTGCCTGCACATAAGCAGGGAAGGGTGAATTTCTAAAGTTTGTCATCAAAGCTAGAAAAATTGGCTTACTTCATATTTTTCTCAGTTTGTAGTTGGCTGAGTTTCCCAGCTTGGTCCAATTGATTGCAATAGGTATTTTTTGGAAAAAGTAAAGGTTTGCTACAGAATTCTTTCCTAAAAAGGGATAATATTCTGGGTTTTACCAATAAGTCTACTTTTAGTAGATGTTTGCCCACTTTTGTAATTTTTCAAGCTTCCAGTCAATTCCAGAAACCAATCAATTGTGGACAAGTCTGCATACAAGATAGGCTGGTGATTAAAGCACCTCTTCATAGACTGTTAGATAGTGCTTTCCATTCTTCAAAAATGATGAAAAAGGTGTGGGGCCTAAAAAAGGGGTGTGTTCTAAGAAGCATGTGTAAGAAATCTCTCCAAAAGGCATGGCCTATGTAACTAAAATCATAACCTAATACATGTGAATAAGAAATGTATGCTTGAAATATTCATATGGACTATTATACTTGGCAAAGAATAAGCTTCAAAAGTAATAAGCCCTTTGACAAGGTACATTTTAAAGTAAGTGGCACCTTGAAAGCTTGCTATGCGTTCCCCTGAACAGTCAACTGTACAAAGGGAGTATCGTGAGTATTCAATTGGAATATAATAGTATTTGTTGGAAACTGCCCTTTTTACAGGCTTATGCCCAAACATTTTGCTTCTTCCTCCTATTTTTCCCTGACCTGTGTTTGTTGGTTTTAGGACTCTAGGCACTTTGCCACTGCTAATTAGTGCTAAAGCAGCTCCCCTGAACTCTGTTGTTGTGAGTTCTGACCTGTCTAGAGTTGCTTGTGCCAGTTTTGGACCTCTGGAGGTTGTTGCTGCTGTTTGGGACCCGGAAGAAACAAGAAACACGAAGAACTGCTAAAATTGACGCATCGCTCTTCTTGCAGCTGTTTTCTCGGCGCATCTCTGCGGTGCGAGAAGAATTTCTACGCATTGCCCGGCCGCTGCGAAATCCGTCGCAGCGCCTGTCATCGCTGCAAGAATCGGTGCATCGAGGGATCGTAGCTGAAGAGGACCAATGCAGCGCCACTCGACACCACATAAATCGCCAATGCACCCCGGAGATCCACGCATCGTACCTGTGCGGCACACTTTCCTGATGCATCACCTGTGAACCGGAACCGGCACAAAGAATCAACGCATCACTCCTCATACAGACCGGAACCGATGCAACTCGCCCTCTGCGAACCGCAGAACTGTCAGATTGCCTTCCTCAGGTCTCAGGAGTGTCACAACTCTTTGTTTTTTGAATTTGCAGCTGTTTGGCTTGGGAACTTTTGACGCATCTTCAAGTACTCTCGGGAAAAGTCACGTATCAATAGTTTTCTATGGTACAAGTTCTTGAAAACTTTTGAAAGTCATATTTGTAATTGTGTATGTTGGATTTTTGTTGTTTTGGTCTTGTTAAGTTTAGAAAAAGATATTTTATTTTTCTAAACTGGTGTAGTGTCCATTTGTGGCACCATGTTGCACTGTATGGATGCCCGGAATACTCACCCGAGTATGCTATTATAGAGTGAAGAGGAACAATTTTACATAAAAAAAAGATATAACTGTAATCTTGGATCAAATATTGCTGGAAAACATGGGCATTTGAAGATATGTCCCTAATAAGAAGGAATGAAGTACAGGCCACCAATACCCGACATAGAGAGAATGACAGTTAGTTTTTAGGGGTACACTGGCATTTATGTTAAAAGGAGGTTTCTCTCTTCACAATCTTTGGTCCTGAAGAAGGTGGCGTGGCCACTGAAACACACGTAGACCAAGCTTGCCCCAGAGAAGTGGTCAATGAGAGATAATTCCATCATAAAGCAGTGTCTGTAGGCAACTACAAATACAGATCGCCCCAATACAACGTGATACTTCCCAGAGTGTATTTATAGTATGATTGTAGCTAGAATGAGTGTGTACGTGTGGTATGGATGAACAAACTATAGGTTGCTGCTGGATTAAATATTTTGGTACTTTTAGTAAATTCAGTTGTAATAAGCAATGAACTCTGATTTTACTGTCTGAAGAGATGAGTACTGTTTTGTATTTATGTATGTATTTGTGATTTTTTCTATTAAATTTGTGTACACTGAAAGATAAAATAATGCAATGTAAATTGATAATATTAATTCATTTGCATAAAGAAAACATGTTATAAATATAATAACATATAGGAAAGAAAATATTGTTTGTCTTAAACTTTGAGATGTTGTTTAACACTGGTGGGTTACTGACATAGTGATCCTGTATAGGTCACATAAAAAGTAATATAGGTCAGGTAAGAGGTCTTTAGTGTTAGTTCCATTTGTGGTGTTATCACTGTGTTACTGTGAGTGTTGGTACAAATACTTCACACATTGCCTTTGGGATAAGCATGTCTGCTCATGCCAGGCTACCAAGGGGGTGAGCAGGGATTATCTAAAGTGTGTATACCCTTACCCTGACTAGAAGCAAGGGTCCCTACTTGGACAAAGGTATCTACTTCTGCCAACTAGAGACCCACATTTCTAACAGTATTCATCAATGATATATAATAGTGTTCACCACTGTGGAATAGAAAAGGTCACTGGACTTTCAGAATCATTTTCACAGCAGTCCAGCTATTACACATAAAAGCAACAGAAAACTGGACTGCTAGAGACTATGGGGCGACTACGACACTGCCCATAAAGGCTCCGATTAATGGACAGGTTGATTTCCTTTTTGACCGCCTCATTATGATGGAGGTGGACAGAAAGGAAACCGGGCAGTCATTCCAGCTGGCTTCTGATGGGCTAGAAGCCTGTCCATCAGTCGGAATCTGGCCTGTAATCTCAAGGGCATCTCTTTCCGCCCTTGAGATTACATTCACGGTTTTCAACATGGTTTCCATGCCAGTTTGTCCAACATGGAAAGCATGTCGGAAAGCGTGTTAGGGGACCCGAGCAGCAGTTGGAGGCTTGTTATTCCCTGCACCTTGTGACAGGCACCTTGAGGTGCCTGCCACGGGGTGCAGGGATGAACCACACCTCCCATTTCACTATGGGAGCATGCATTACAGCTGGTTTATGGCCATAATGCATGCTTCCATAGTGAA
This sequence comes from Lissotriton helveticus, assembly GCF_964261635.1. Classification (NCBI taxonomy): domain Eukaryota; kingdom Metazoa; phylum Chordata; class Amphibia; order Caudata; family Salamandridae; genus Lissotriton; species Lissotriton helveticus. Next base: position 1,538,623,733 of record NC_136067.1, read on the forward strand.
ATATGGGAATGCGACTGAACGGTGTTCGTCTCATCGTAATGGGGCAGTCGACACCTCCGACTGTGTGTCGGTCGGTCCCATGACCAAGTTGGTGTCGGGCAGAATCACTTACCAATTTGCTCATTTTATTTATCCTCTTCCTTCTCTTCCTTCTGAATCTTTATTTAGTTGACAGGGATTGGCAAACCAATATCAGAATTCTAAAGAGTAATCATTCAATATAACTAAATTAATGATGCTAATAAATGACAAACTCTGTGTATAAGTCAAAATGCTTTATCTAAAATAATGTGATTGCTCATCTAGCACAATACAGCTTGAATCATAAATCATCACACAAGAGAACATTAGCAAAATAAATCGCGATTGCACATCTCAAATTACAGCACTGTGAGAGAGTGGATAGCCTTAGAGACAAAAAGATATTGAAATTTGCAAATTATATTTATGCAAATTCAGATTATCATACTAACCAATCTCGCAAGGTTCCAGAAATCTGGAAAGCTACCCTCTGGCCATGAGAGTGAGCTGGGCACCCAAAGAAGAATTTAAGAGCAAAGACAAAGAGTCAGGATAAGCATAACAACAGCCATCCCATAGAGTTAGGAAACAGCAACACAGCTTTCTCCTCTCGCAAAGTAAAGAAAGCACACCTAAACCCCACCCTCTTATTACTAGTAGTTATACCCTAGGTTCACTAAAGGTCCAACCCTCATTGTATCATCACACATATAATTATTAGATTTCATTGGTCAAAAACAAGGGGCGTCTGATCACACCACTCTCCATGTGCCTAACATTTCAAAAGTTCTTTTGTCTTTAATCCGATCATGTCATCAACCTTCAGCAGAGGAAATTCTAATATTGCACTTTCACAGCTTGTACATTTCTCCATCTCGCATAATATATCAATTTTGCAGTACAAATGTCCACATACTCGGCTCGGCAAGGAAGTTCCTTCATAATGTTGATTGTTTGCTCTGCACAACTTTGGCCATCATCAGGAACTCACAAAGAACAAATTACATATTTCTTCTCTCTACATTTCTAATAAACAAATTAAAACTGAAAATACCCTTGAGGCATCTTCTGGAGAGCAGTAAAATACGCTCTAGGAAAAACAAATACAAGCATGATTATCAAGGTCATTTTATGAATTTCCATTATTAATCACTCTATGAATGCTTTTGCTTATATTTTCTTCTGCTTTGTGCTTTATTTTCAAACAGTTTGGTAAAAAGAAACTTGCTCCTTTTGACCTATTTTCTGCATTAATCCTGTCTATTTGCAGCCTACTCTAACATCCCCAGCACGCGCTTACGCAGTTCTCATTTTTCCCCTTTTAGTTTTCCACTGTTCGTTTTCACACCATTTGGTTAATAATTCACACAATGAGGAGTTTAATCTGAGCAGGTTTTCTTTCGCGAAAACCACGTCACTGCCGACCGGGTGTTGGACGGTCCCATGACTGAGTTGGTGTCGGGCGGAAGTGATTCCACCCAACATCATAATGAGCCCCTAAATGTCCAAGCCACATCTATTTGTTCTTCCTGCTGGAGGAACATTACTTGTGATTACCTCTATAAGCAGTCACCCAGTACAACATCCCTTAAAACACAAAGGATATGAAGGATCATATAAAATACCTGTTTCCTTTTTTGTGGACACTCAACAATTATGTGAACTGCTTCATTAAAGTATTTCCATTTTAGAATGTGAGGCTAACAGTCCACTCTTTATAAAGCCACAGTTCCCAATATACCCAGTCGTAGGGCTAGGATTAAAGTACGGCTTTTGCGTACACTTTCCCCTCATGTCAATAATAAAACACAAAACGTCAGGAAGCCCAAAGTCTAACATGCATTTAATGCAAACTAGCAAGTATCACAACAAAATAATTACATGCAATTGTCATTTCAACTGAACAATCTTCTTGTTAGAAAAGGTTCAGTTGGAGCATAATGACAAAATACATAAAATTTGGGACAGTTTATATAGGTTTTTTCTCGTACAAGTTTAAGGACCTTAATCATTTGACAGAAACCTAATATTTTTAGCAGATAATTTTCTAATGAGCAGGTGGTAGAAGCAAAACGTACTTGAGGATTAGTTCTTCTTCTTAAATACAATACTGAGCTCCTTATGCTCCTAAAATCTGCTTCCAGTTGGCAGGTTTGAAAGCGAGGTTACGCTTTGCAGATGTGCAAATTTACAGCCATGAATAACATGTTTCTGGGACTACTGGAACCATCAACTTTAGCAAGCAAAACTAAAGATAATAGATGATTCAAACCAATATGAAATTACATCCACATTTGCATATGAAGTATAAATACACTCTCTATCATATTTGAGTAAAACATTAATATTGAAATACGTAAGAATATATGATTAAAAAACATAGGAACATATGGACCTTTCTCCACCCACTCCTGCCTGCTGTCAGATGTAGTACCTGCTGCTTGCTGCTCATTATTCCTTTCAGATGTTGCTGCTATTTCCTTTGTTGATCTAGTTCTCAGCAGACATGGGCATCTTGAGCTTCATGAAAGTCCCATTGCCATACATGGCTTACAACGTCAATGCCTTACCCAGGCCAAAGAACAATAACCTATCAAAGACACACTTCCTGGATGGGATTAAAGACTAAAAATCACTTTCCTGGCTGAGGCAATTTGCACATTACTCTGGCTCACATGAGAAAAACGTAAATACATCACACTTATGTCAACGATACAAACATTTGGTGAGATAAAAGAAAGTGGACATTTGTCAATGAACGTATTTCATGAATGGAGAACTGAAAAACAACATGTGATTTTAAACACAACAGCCACGCTTAAAACATTTCTCAGAGAAAACTTTCTCCAAACTCAGAAATGTGGGAATGATTCAATTGATTCTTGTTTTTCAGACAACATTTATATATTCTTCATTGTGGCACTAATTTTTGCATCAATAAGGATTATGTTTCCAGTTAAGTAGTATTGCACTCCTCAGAATGGCGAAATCATATAGCAAAAGGAAATATCAATTCACTACTGTTAATGTCCAACAGTGTGGGGGCATTAAGGCTAGTAACACAGGAGAATGGAAAGGGGCGACCGCTAGGTCCCCCCGAACGTATGGATGGGGGCCCGAACCTCCCGGGAAGCCATTTTGGGCGGGGTGGGCGTGGCCCGGCTGGTATGCCCAAAGCGGCGTAGCCGGAGCGCGCCTTCCCCCCGCCCGAGAGGGGTTGTCCTAGACACCTTGAAGGAAGACCACGCCCAGTAGGCGTATCGGGGACGGGTACACGCCCTCCCGCAGAAGGATAAAGGAGCGGGAACCCTGAAGATCGTCCTCTTGTTCCTCGGATCGGAAGGCTGCACCCACTCGTTGCTCGTGAGCCCTCGACGGAACAAGCAGCAATTTTGAACGTGGTAATCTTGTTTTTTATCTTTCAGTTTCGACACTTGATTTCAGGACCTCGTGGATCGACCTAAGGCGGAGGACTCGAAACCATGCCTGGCAAGCAAGCAGGAAAGGGTTCCGAGATGGAGAAGATGTTACGCCTGTTGTCGACCCGGATGGCGTGTATGGACCGAAAGCTCGGTCAAGTCCAATCGCTCGGTAGAGGTTTGGCGGAGGTAAAGAAACAATTGGCGGCAATGAACGACCCAGGTCGGCCATAAAAGGTAATAGGCCCGGCCTTGCCGGGAGTGGTTCCCGGGTTAAGAGGGAAGCGGGTCAAAGAAAGGGCAGTCTCGGGGGGTGTCCCGGCACCGGAGGTGCCGCCCATCGTCCCCCTAGTACCGGCTGGTAACCCGGTTCAGGAACCAGTTTTAGGCCAGCCTATCCCAGTGGTGATCACCTCGACCGAGGATGAAGAAATGCCCCCAGAATTGGCCGCACAGTTGACCGCATGGCTGAAAACAAAGGTGGGGGCCACAGCGACCCCGGGAGATCCGGCCGAAGAGGCCAGAGTGTTAATGAAGCAGTTGCGGCAATCGAGAGATGTCGCAAGGGTGAGTGTTCCTCTTGTTCCCCCACAGGTGGCGCCAGGAGTACCTGCAGCTGGTCAAGAGAAGGCGACGGCAGCAATAGCCGATCCGGGTAAGCTCGCATTGCCAATGGTGGGGGAGGGCTCGATACCCTCAAGGCGGGAAAAAGTTGCACAGCACGTTCCCTTGGCCACGAAAGAGTTAATATGGGGAGACAAGTATGTCAACATGTTTTCATTGTTAACGGACCATCGTGAGATGGAGTATGCTAAAACGCAGAAAGATTTGTGGCACCCTAGTGTATGGCGCGCCAAGATGGCCGAGTTCAGGGTGGAAGAGACAGTGACGAATTGGGTTAAGGCCTTCTCTGTATTTACCGCAGTTATGGGGGAACGTAAACCTGATGTTATGACTGAGTTGGTTTGCTATCAGAATCACATTATGGATTTTTATTCAATGTACGAGGGGGAAGAATGGAAAGGCTATGACATGAAGTTCCGTAAAGCAAAAGAATTTGATTCTTCTCTGTCTTGGGATTGTTTGGACTCGGTGTCATGGCACAAGCAACTCCTGCCAGGGGCGACAGGTACGTCCTCGCCAGGCGGGAGCGGGTCCGGGGTTGTCCGCCAAAAGCCCGGGGTGCCCTTTCGAGCAGGCACAGGTGGGGGCTATCAGCCTAGAGTTGGTGGGAAGGGCGGACAAGGAGGGGTCTGTTGGGGCTTCAATCGAGGCAATTGTAACAGACCACAGGGGACATGCAAGTTTAAGCATGTGTGTGCCGGCTGTGGGAATTCCTCACACCCGGAAAGTGCTTGTAGATCAAAGAATGTCGGGGCGGGTGGAAAAGGAGGACCTAAGCAGGAGTGAGGTGGACCTTTGTGACCGATTGCCTACACCCGTTGATCTAATGGTTATGATTCCGTGGTTAAACAAGTACCCTGATCATGTGTCCGCTGGGGTGTTGAGGAAGGGTTTTTTACATGGCTTCCACATCCCGGTGGGGGAAGTTCGGGGGAACTCCTTTTGTAGAAATCAATTATCGGTACGGCACAACCCAGGCGTGGCAGAAAGGAAAATAGCTAAAGAAGTCAGTTTAGGACGAGTGGCTGGCCCCTTTTCCTGCCCGCCGGTGGCCGATTTCATATGTTCCCCGTTAGGGGTGGTCACGAAGAAAGATCCGGGGGAGTTTAGACTCATACATAACCTTTCTGCTCCCAGGGGTTCCTCGGTGAATGATGCCATAGACCCAAAAGTTTGTTCGGTACGATACGCATCGTTCGACGATGCCGTGGCCATGTTGAACCACCTAGGCCCCGGTGCGCTGATGGCGAAATGTGATATCGAATCAGCATTCCGGTTGCTTCCGGTGCACCCGCAGGATCAGCGCCTGCTAGGTTTTGCATTTCAGGGAAATTATTACATGGACAAATGCATGCCCATGGGTTGTTCCATTTCATGTGCATATTTTGAGATGTTTAGCTGTTTTTTGGAATGGGCGTTTACAGAGGCCACAGGGCATAGACATGTTATGCATTATCTGGATGATTTTCTGTTTTTGGGGGCAGCCAATGATATGAATTGCGCACAGGCGCTGTATGATTTCTGCATCCTCATGAATGAATTCGGTGTCCCATTGGCACCAGGTAAGACGATCGGACCATCTACTTCACTGGAGTTTCTGGGTATTGAGCTCGATTCTGTGGAGGGGTGTTTCCGACTACCAGTAGACAAAGTGACCAAGTTCCGGGTTTCCTTGATGCAATGCCTGAGTGGGGTGAAAGTGACCCTGCACCAGTTACAACGAACAGTGGGTCAGCTTAATTTTGCCCTGAGGGTGATTCCTATGGCCCGCCCGTTTTCGCGCTCTATCGCGCAGGCTATGGGTGGTCTCAAAGAGGCTCACCACCGTACGAGACTGTCTGGAGAGGTTCGCCAGGATATGCGGATTTGGTTGGCATTCCTGGCGGACTTCAACGGTCGAGTCGTCTGGAGTTCCCAGCCAGAGTCTTCGGTGGAATTAGGTCTATGGGCCGACTCGGCTGGGAGTGTGGGTTTTGGCGCCATCTTAGGTGATCGATGGTCGGCACAAACATGGCCAACATGGTGGCACTCCGACGGCCTCACAGGTAACATTGGGTTCCTGGAGTTATTCCCCATTTGGGTGGCTCTGATGACATGGGCTGATGATTTCAGGGGCCGCTCAGTGGTGTTTTGGTCCGACAATATGACTGTCGTAGATTGCATTAACCAACAGGCAGCACGCTGCAAAATGATTTTGAGATTGTTGAAAGAGATTGTGCTGCTGTGCATGAGATTGAATGTACTGTTCAGGGCAAAACATGTGCCAGGTGTACTCAATCTTGCGGCTGATGCACTCTCTCGTTCACGTATACAGGCATTCAGGGGTTATCTGCCCACAGCAGACGTAGAGGCAGCACCATTCCCAGAAGCAATGTGGCTTATCGGTGCCTCGGATTACAAGACCTCGTGGCAGCGAGTCTAGCCCCCAGGACAAGGAAAGCATACGAAGGAGCGTTTCGTTCTTATTGCACATATTTGGGTCCTGTAGGGAGTCTGCATTGGGGTCAGGAGGAGTACTTCCTGGGGTACCTGGTTGCACTACACAGGGAGGGCCGATCAGTGGCTACGGCCGGTAGGCATAGGGCGGCCATTTCCTTCATGGCCCAGGTACACGGCATAAAAGATCCTACAGGTTCTTTTTGGTGAAGAAAGCCTTTCGCGGCTGGCAGCGCCTTGAGGGTTGCAAGAGAGATACGAGGCACCCGATCGGCTTAGACAGACTGTCTCTGCTTTTAGCAAAGCTGGATGAGACGTGTTCCTCCCATTACGAAGCAGTTCTGTTCCGGGCAGCGTTCACATTGGCATTCCATGGGGCCATGAGGGTGAGCGAACTTGTCGCAAGGAACAAGAGAGATATGGAGGGAGGTTTGTGCAGGGATCACATCCAGATAAGGGGTGATTCGATGGTGATCATGATAGCCAGGTCCAAGACTGGCCAGGGGGCTATGGGAGATAGTGTGGTCGTGCAGCGCAAGCGTGGGTCCCCCGTCTGCCCGTTGAAGTGTGTGGAAGACTATTTGGCGCTAAGAGCGGCCACTTGGGGGGGGAGTTTGCTCCGACACAAGGATGGCACCCCACTGACGAGATTTCAGTTTCAGAGGGTGCTGGCACTGGCAATCGCGGACGCGGGCATGGACCCGTGCGATTTTGGGACCCACTCCTTTAGGATAGGGGCTGCTACTGAGGCTACAGCCAGGGGTCAGAGTGCCGAGGAAGTGAAACAGTTGGGCCGTTGGTCCTCGAATTGCTTTAAGAGGTATGTGCGATTGCACATGTTGTAAGTGATCAATTGACATGCACTCACGTTTTCTGTCTTTTGTTTACTTTGCAGTTTCGCGGGCCTGCCATGCAGGGCGGAATTGGAAGTCGACCCTACATCAAGTGACCAGCGGTCAGAGATCACCGACTGGGGAGAGGATGGTATGGGTCGTGGGCCACTCATACATGAGACGCGCCGGTGACGTATTCAAGGAAGGTGACGCGATTCACGCACCTGGGGAATACGGGTTCAGAGTGGCTTTCCATGGGAAAGGTGGGCTCGTTTTTGACAAATTTGAGTCATTTTTCGAGGGACTTTTAGGGCGGCATAGGTCACCGCCATCTATAGTCATAGTACACCTGGGTGGCAACGATTTGGTGACACTGGGTAGACGAGTGTTACTTGAACGAATCTTGTCAACTGTTAGCTGGTTGGCTAAAAGAGTCCCGGGGTGCACGATTGCCTGGTCCCACATGATTCCTGGAAGGAGGTGGCAGGGGGGCCTTTCGGTGTCAGCTCTGAACCATTCAGTAAAACGGGTCAATAATAAGATTAATAGACTGTTCCGTTCTGCACAGTTGCATGTAATTCCTCCTTGGTGTATCCGGGGTGACCATATGTATTTGAACGATGGGGTTCACCTGTCCAGGGTGGGGAATGACTTACTAATAGGAGATGTAGTTGCATGGTTGAGAGGTTTGAGGAAGCATGACCTATAGGAGGAGTTGGGGGGACCGGATAGTCGGTCAACTATCCGGTCTGTGGCGGTAAGGTCATGATCGGTGAGCAGGAATTTAAAGGTCCCTAGAGTGGGGCGCCACCCACAATGGATGGGAGCGCCCGGGGGAAGACGGCCATTGGCCCCTTCCACGGGGAGGCAGCACCCACTAAGGATGGGGCGCCTAGGGGGAGATGGCCATGGGCCCCTCCCAGGGGGGGAGGCGGTTAAATGCCCCTCCTGACTAATTTCCCGGGGGCCGGATATCCGCGACGGCGGATAGAGAGTATGGGGTGGGGGGGAGAGTCCACGCTATCCTTCCTACAGAGACCTCATACGGGAACTCGGACGACCCTTAAGATGGCGTCGAGTAGAAAGGGGGGCCCCACCACGACAAGGGAAGTTACAGTTGGCAATGAGGGTAGAGCCCTCTGCGCATGCGCCGCTCACACGGTGAGGGCGGGAGTTTGGTAGTAGGGATCTGACACCGGTTAAGACCTTGCCGTTGGCCCTTAATGCTAGGATGTAAAATTTGAATTAGAGTGTATGCATTTTCAGGATGTTAGCCAAAAGTACATGACTGCATCAAAATGTAATAAATGTCAAATGGTACATAATGCATAATGATGAAACTTTTAATTTAATGTTTTAAATTTTGTTTCATATTTTAATAAATACGGCCGGGAGGGTGACTCCCTCCCGTCTTCCAAAAAAGTCAACTATTGTCCGACTTCCCATCCTTGGGGATGTGTGTTGGGAGGGGGTGGCGGGCATCCCGGCCATATAAGCAAACACTGTCCACGTTTGCATTGTCTCTAAACATACATCTTATGCAAAACACAGAAGTCAACATCACATTTTAACCCCTCTGATTGGCCAAGCCTTTTAGCCAATCAATACAGGGCAATGATGGACCCATATTACATGGAGACTAGTCACATTACATGCTGGAAATTGGTAAGCATAAGTATTTTAACTGGTTGTGGCACAAGGCCGCGGATAACAGACAAAAACTCAATTTACTTCATTTCAATGCATTTCTACCGGTCTAATTTTAATGCAGGTAATTTAAAAATATCTGGAGACAGGTTTATCAACAAGTTTTGCTATGAAAACAAAATGAAGAAACTCCTTTCATAAACATAAATCCTCATAAGTATCAAACGCAGTGATTGTTTTTACATACTTAGAAACAAAAAAATGGACAGACATGTAAATGTTCCCAATCATTCTGTTATTTGGGAATATGTATTTTGCATTGCAGTGGTGGAACAGTTTCCGTAAAACCTTCACCCACCATTCTGGTAGAAGTTGGAATAGATCACATTCCCAAATTATTACTCCATCAATCAATCAGGGGCTTGTAAAGTGCACTACTCACCCGTTAGAGTCTCAAGGCGAGGTGGTTGGGGTGGAGTTCCATTGGGGTCATCTGAAGAGCAAAGTCTTGAGGTCTTTCCTGAACTGGAGCAGTGTGGGGCTTTACCAGAGGTGGAGTGGAGGGGTAGGTTGTTCCTGGTCTTGGCTGCGAGGTAGGTGAAGAACCTTCCACCCGCTCTGTTCCTGTATAAGCGTGGGATGGTGGCCAGGGCGAGGTTGGCTGAATGGAGTTCTGGTTCTTGTGTAGCTTACTAAATATTTCATAAACACCAATAGAAGCTTATATATTCACACCAAAAGAGAAGGTGAGCCTCTATCTGTAATGTTTTTTTTTCGTTAACCAACCCATTCTCTTATATTCTCATGCAAACAGCCGAGATTTTTTTTAGACAAAAAAAAAACTTTTATTATTTTCTTCAATTCTCACAGGAAAAATATCGTTCTAATGCATGCCACCCTTTCGTCCATACAGCCTGACATTTTGGACAGGTGCAGTTTATCCATCATTTCTCGTTATTGAATATACATTTTGGTACAAATTGGTGTTTCCTTGAATGGAGGAAATCGTTCGTGACTACTCTAAAGTTTTCTAATTTGTGAGCATTTAGAAAACGTGCATTGCTTGTCATTGCCTTCTCTTCATTTTTTACAGTTCTGCCCTTTGGAAATCACACTACTTCACATTCTAATCATGCATATTTACTTAAAATGTGCATATATTATGAATGCTTAACTTAAAATATGCTCGGTTTCATCATTCTTAACGTGGAGGTGTGTGACTTTGTGAATCCTCCATACGTTACACATTTCTAAATTACAACCTATTTATCACTTATCCCTGGAGAAAACATTGGCGATCACATTCTCCTACAATTATTTTCAACCCTTAAAATTAATCGAGTGAAAAAATTGTGCAATGTCTACTAGTAGAAGAATTCTGCCAACACACTGAGACCGATGGGGTGTGTAATGAAGAATTACCACCAGAAACAGACACGGTATTCCCAATGGCTCTGACGAATATATGATGTTACCACGAATACAAGTTCCACGCATGGCAATACCACGCGAATTTTAGTTCGCAAGTGGCTTTACCACGCTGGAATTTGCAACGAAGGATTATACCACGCATTTTAACCTTCGTTTAAACACAAATAATAAAGAATATTTTCTTACCTGACACCTTCCCGTCTTTCACGAGCAGCCCGTACTTCCATCCACCATCGAAACAAGCGTCAAAACACGTCTGCCAAAATTAAAAAAGGACTACTATTTTGACGTAACGGCACGTCTTTGGGGGAGGCACTTTCCTTTTACCTCGGTGGTACTGAAGTGCGTTTTTTTTAAATTTAATTAACCCGCTCCTTTGTTTATTTTTGGGGGGGAGACCCCCCCAGGCCCCCCCAGCCCCTCCCCCAGCCGACCCCCGCCAACCCCCCAATCCCACGCTGAACGACTGGAAGGAATTCCACGCCTCCCCCTAGCCAGAACGTATATGCGTGGTAAAGACTGTCGTTGAAGGCATACGCGTGGAAAAGACGTTTGCGAGGTAAGTGCCTCGTAGTAAACGTCACGCGTAGAAAAGCCTTCGTTGAAAATGATGTTTCCCGGCTCTGACAATACCAAATTTCTCAGTGGTATCTTAGGGTTCCACTTGTCATCCTCAGTAACTCTGCGCTGCCAGAATTACTTGTACCCTTATTCTCAGTAACTCTGGGGAGCAAAGTTACCGAGTGAATTACTGGGGAACACGAATGAAAGCTCCCATATGGCTTTCAAACTGAAGAAATAATAATATTCAGTATAGTCAGGTGTGAAAAATCAGCAACAATTATGTGAGAATACATTCAGTTTCCAATTGATGCATTTCAGCTTTTTTAATTTTCAGCCACAATTTTTAAAACAGCTGGAAACTGGACAGATGATGAAATCGTTATTCATAGCAATATAAACTCTCCCCCCAGTGGCATGTCAGAATACATTCTCAGCATGGATTACAATTATCAGAAACATTTACTGCGGAAAAATGCAAGTCCACAGACTGCTTGCTGTATTGTGCGGACAGGTTTTAAGAAAATAAACCATCAGCGAAAGAAATGACCCACTTCTGTATCAATTTACCCTAATCCGCCACAAGTGTGATTTCCTCAAGGATTAAAAAGGTCAGAAAAATAAACAGTGTTACAAATGAAAACAACACAATTATGAAAGAGCTGTTTAAAAAGTCGTCTGCCACAGGGCACCTTGTCAAATCTATCGGCACTCCACATGTGACGAGGGTATTGTTCTGTACAGTTCTTTGTTTTCGACCTCTCGTTATTTATTTTCGTTCCCAATAAAAGTGGATTTATACTGTACTGAATACGCGACCGAAAGGCGCCCACGTTCATATGTCTTAAAGAGAAACTCGATAGAGGATGTTAGTTTCTGAGACAAAATGCTTCCTCAATGTACTTAATAGAAGGCCTCCAAAATATTTGTTTTTTAAAGAAAAAAAACTCCATACCTCTCTCCTCCTTCCAAGGCACCTCCATCAAGAATTATTTTTTTGAAAAGAACAAATGAACTCTTCAAATATATAATTGTATTTTCTTTACGGGCAAGGATAGCCATCATGTATTTGCATTTCACTGGTAATAGTCTTGAACCAGCACTGGTAAAGTCAATGTGTCTGGCTTTCATGTGATAAGCAGGCAAAAACAGATGTGCACAAATGTGTACATACTATTTGCACTGTGCTATTTTGTAACGTAACCATTGCATCTTATCATAACCTTGAGGAACATTAAGCTTTACCTGATAAAGGCTTTAGCATATTAAAGTCGGACGTCTTGGTTTTGCCTATGTTTGGATTGGTTTTGTTAGTGAGACGCAAGCTCACTGTTCCATAGGATTTAAGTTGTACCTTAACCTCTTTGATGCTCACGACGAGCCCAGCTTATCATGAGTCACAGTGGAGCTGTGCTCATGACGAGCTCGGCTCATCAAAACGGCTCCGCGCCGCCCACGTGCGATTGATTCCCCGCCTGTGCAGGCGAATTAATCAGTGGGCGGGGTCTCGACGAGCCCAGCTCGTCATGAGCACAGCTCCACTGTGACTCATGACGAGCTAGGCTTGTCACGGACACCGCGGCGCCGTGCTCACCCCCCCCCCCCGCCGCCCAGCACCGTGGGGGAATTACCCCCGCAGCGAAGGGATTAATGATGAGGCCCAAAAGACCAAATCCAGTCTGGTCTTGTCTATGTTCACTTTCGGGGGACAAAAGCCTTAGCAATATGAAAGGGTGTTGCTGCTGTTGTTTCTACTATAGTAGCAGATGTGGAAGATGTGGTAACTGCTGTGGTCTCTGCTGAGATCCCATCTGTGATTGCTGCTGTTGTCCCTGATGTTGAGAAAGCTCTGATGAGCTATGGTGGCCGCTTTTGTGGCATAGCTGTATATATTAGTTTTGCATTTGACAGCGTGGACAGGTAGGCCCTTTGGAAATTCCTCTACCACTACAATGTGCCAGATAAATGTGTCAGAATCGTAAGGAACTCGTTTGAGGGAATGACCAGCAAGATAGTCCATGGAGGCCAACTCACAAAAGCCTTCGATGTGAGGACCAGAGCCTGCCAGAGATGTTTGCTCTCACCTTATTTTTCCTGCTGGCAATACAGTGGATCATGAAGACATTGACAGAAGGGAGGAGAATAGGATCAAGGAGACACCTTGGACGCAGCTAGATAACCTGGACTTTGCAGGCTACCTGGCCCTACTCTCCCATACCCATCTGCAGGTGCAAGAAAAGACCCACAATGTGGCAGCCACATCAGAACAGCATGGCCTCTGTATCTATAGGGGAAAAACCAAGATCCTGAAGGCTAACACGGGCAGCACAACTGCAGTCACTATTGCAGATAATGTACTGGAAGAGGTTAAAGCCTTCATCTACCTGGGCAATGTCATTGTCAAGCAGGGCTGCACAGACGCCGATGTCAAGGCAAGAATCAGCAAAGCAGGGGCTCCCTTCATTCAGCTAAAGAAGATCTGGAGTTCCAAGGACCTAATGCTGAAAGCCAGGATCAGGCTTTTTAATGGCAATGTAAAATCGCTCCTTCTGTATGGAGCAGAAACTTGGAGCACAACAGTGACCACCACCAACAAAGTCCAGACATTCATCAACACCTGACTTAGGAACATCCTCCAAATCTGCTGGCCAAACACCATCAGCAACAGCAACCTATATCAGCAGCCTTTCCAAACCCCTACTCATGAAGAAATCAGGAAAATATACTGAGGATGGATAGGTCACACCGTCCGCAAGCCTGCATCCAACACCACCAGGCAAGCCCTACTAGGAACCCTCAAGACCAAAACAGAAAAGAGGAAGGCCAAGAAACACCTGGCATGGAGGCCTCAAGGCCCACTGCGTTGAAATGGGTTACACTTGGCGTCAGATTGAGAGAAAAGCCCAGGACAAAGATGTCTAGTGAGTCCTGGTTGATGGCCCATACCCCAGTAAGGGTGGTAGCTAAAGTGAATAAGTAAGTAGTTATATATGTATGTATGTGTGTAAACTCAGGCACTCATGCATTCAGTCACAGACCCACTCAGATACTTATGCACCAACTCACAGACCCACTCAGACACTCATGCAACCATTCACAGATTCACACAGGCACTCTTACACCCACTTACACAGCCATGTACACACCCATACAGTCACTGACACACCAACTCACAGACCCATACAGCCACTCACACCCCCACTCAACTACCTATATAGCCATTCACACATCCACTCCCAAAGATTACAGGTTACAGTTAGGAAATAAAAGTTTAAAACACGTTGAAAATTTTGAAATTCACTGAAAATAGCAGAAGTTACAGGGACGTTATAGTTAGGCTCAGATTTCACTTGTACAAAACCATTGAAATTCAGCAGTTATAGTTATCTAAGCTAGTATATAGCCTATGCCCCCCAATGCACTGCTTACAACCTCATATATTATATCACTCATGACATGGTCTGTGACATCACTGATGACAACTCAAATGACATCTATGATAACATAACAAAATTGATGATGTCATCCACAGAACCACTCACACACAACCTCTCATACATACACTCACACACCCACAAAATCACTCACATACCCATTCACACTCCCATACAGCTACTAGCACACCCTCACCGAGCCACTCACACAACCACTGACTCACCCATACAGTCACTCACAGACTCATACAGCTACTCACACACCTACAACACCACCCACACACCCACTCACAGATCCACACAATCACTCACACATCCACTTACTTACCCATGCAACCACTCTAATACTCATTCACTCACCCACACATCCATTCACACAACCACTCACTTGCCCATACAGCCACTTACATAGCCACTCACTCACCCATACAGCTACTAACAGAGCTACTCAATGACCCATAGAGTCACTCACACATCTATTCACTCAGCCACAAAACAGCTTGCATACCCATTCACACATCAGTACAATCAGTCACAAGTCCACTCACTCATCTATACAGCCACCCATACAAATACTTCCTGTCCAGAACAGCAACTCACCCCCCACTTACATACCCATACATCCAGTGAAACAGTCACTCACTTACCCATATATCCACTTAACACAAAGTCAGTCACCCACAAAGCTTCTCTTTTCGACTGAACCTCCACACCCAGACAGATCAGCAACCCCCCTTCTGTACCTCGAGACCCTCACAGTGAGTAGCCACACTATACAAACCCTGATTGATTGATTGATTCACACAGCCACTCAGTCATCCAAACAGCCACTCACACACACACACTCATCTAAGTATGGGCGAATTTTGCGGATCACAATTCGCGCAAAATCGGCAAAAAAATCTGCGAGTTCGCGCAAAAATTTGCGAACTCGCGGATTTGCCCCAAAAATACTGTTTCCTGGTGTGCGGGGCCAAATGGGCTGGGCTTCTATGCATGTTCACATGCCTCTTGTGTATAAAGGGTCAGAGAGCGAGCAGGGCATCATATGAGGAGAAAGCAGCCTCCTGGTGACAGGAATTACACAGGGATCACGCTCGAGAAACTCATGGATGCAAAGATCTCCCCGAAGTATTACAGCAGATAAAGCACACTGGCCCAGCCTCGACCGTGCTCACTAATGTTTTGGGTTGATTAAAACGTTACAGAATTTGCGCTTCAACTCGGGCACCTGATAATCTGTAAGTGATTCCTGTTGAGGTTTAATTGCTGTGACAGGAGCCTCGTGCCTGAAAGAATCCTGCCCTGAATATTTTATCCACGAAGATGCCACCGTTCTGTGCAATACCTCTACTCAATTGGAGTATTTCCTACTGGCTAATCAGTAAGTGCTACCTCGTTGGGTAAATGTTTAGTGCTTTTCCTACACTGCAGCTGCATAAAGGGCCAGAAGATTTGTCTCCAGTGACCATGTGTGCCTCTAACTTTGCCATTGCGCCAAAAGGCGCCGAGATCCCTTGAGTGAGCTGTCCATCATAGTTAGGAAAGGGCAGGAAGACGTTTCCTACCGCTAGTGTGTGGTGTGCGGGGCCAAACAGATGGGGCTTTGATGAGTGTTCACATGCCTCTTGTGTGGGACAGAGAGCGAGCAGGGCATCATATGAGGAGAAAGCAGCCTCCTGGTGAAAGGAATTACACGGGGATCACGCTCGAGAAACTCATGAATGCAAAGACCTCCCCGAAGTATTACAGCTAATTTTTGACGGCAGAGACGGAGATAAAGCACACTTGCCCAGCCTCGACCGTGCTCACTAATGTTTTGGGATGATTAAAACATTACAGAATTTGCGCTTCAACTCGGGCACCTGATAATCTGTAAGTGCTTCCTATTGAGGTTTAATTGTTGTGACAGGAGCCTCGTGCCAGAATGAATCCTGCCCTACATATTTTATCCACGAAGATGCCACCGTTTTGTGCAATACCTCTACTCAACTGGAATACTTTCTACTGGCTAATCAGTAAGTGCTACCTCGTTGGGTAAATGTATAGTGCTTTTCCTACACTGCAGCTGCGTAAAGGGCCAGAAGATTTTCCTCCAGTGACTGTGTGTGCCTGTAACTTTGGTCCCTTGAGTGAGCTGGCCTTAAAAAAAAAATTTAAAAACGGCCCGCCAGCGAATTTGCGAATTTTTCAGCAATTTCGCGAGATTCGCGGATTGTGAAATTGCCGATAAGCCGCAAATTTCGCGAGTGGAATGGATTTTTGGCCATTACTTACACTCATCCACCTATAGACCCACTCACACCGCCACCACAGTCACAGATACAGCCACTCACACAAACACTTACCCACCCATACAGCCACTCACACAGTCACTCACACTTCCATACATTTACTCACAGACCCACTTATTCACCCATACAGCCACTGAACCACCCACCCCCACACTGATACAGACAGTCACAGTGCCACTCAGAAGACATATAATAGAAACAGTATGACTCATTTGTAGTACAAACAGAGTAGTAATTTAACTTATGCAGTACCTTAGTATATATCTTTAACTATCAGAAACGTTTATGAAGCACTTACACTCACTGGATGATCAAATCAATGATGTCATCAGTGAAGTGGCTGACCATGTCATGAGTGATGTACTATGTGAGGTCATAAGTAGTGCATTGTGGGGGCATACGTTATTGTTAGCTTGTGTAACTATAACTGCTGAATTTCAATGGTTTTGTAGGAGTGAAATCTGAGCCTAACTATAACGTTCATTTAACCCTTGTTTTTTCAGTGAATTTCTAATGCTTTTTTAATTATATTTCCTAACTAAAACATCCCTGTAACCTTTGGCTTTTTCAGTGAAAAAAAGATATATATATGTGTGTGTATATATATATATACATGTGTGTATAGATATGTATGAGTATATATATATATGTGTGTGTATGTATATATATGCATATATAAATATATATCAAAATCAAAGCAGAGTAACCCCATGTGGAAGGAACCGCACAAGGGCAATTTTTTTTTTTTTATTTTTTTTTTTTTATCCAGCTTTTATTCACGAAGGTTGCATGCAGGATTCAAATGGGCAGCATCTCTCATTTTTGCCAGACGCGTTTCGGGTTCTCATGACCCTTAATCATTGGCAGCTGAAAGCGAACTGCAGAACTAGCAGCAAAACAACTTATACTTTTACACTCCTCCCATGTGGGCGAGGCCCGAATTTCCTATGGCCTTCTGGTGCTTGAAGTTGTCCACAATAACACTCAAGGGAGTCTGTCTGCAGTCCGCAAAGTTTATCAATAAATAAAACCACAGTGGGGTGATGGCAATCCCATATGTAACCTTGCTGCATTCTCAGTCCCTCGTGACGGATTACCTTTCCCACACCGATGAGCACCTTTGGATGGCCTCACCACGGGAACGCTGTTTTAGCAGCTGGGCTCCTTCCGCGACCCCCAAATACTGCATTCACCCAAAAATAGAGTCAGTAAAATAACTTGCGAGGAGTTATTAAAAGATTAAGTCAAACAATCTAAAAGTTGTATTGGCGACACAAGATTTATTACTACCTAGAGTGAAGTTAATGGGAATGTATACACAAGTCTTAATAAGCACTGGGAGATCTTAACTCTACATCCAGACATAACGGAACTACTCTTACAAAACCTAAGACTTTGTAGAATAATTCTCAATACTTAGAAAGCTACTTAGTCCTGGTGATACAGTGTCTTATCATGACATGAGAAAGAATGAATCTTACTAGTTATCCAGTTTACTGAATGGATCACACAAGCGTGGGTACTGTATTTGTTGTTAATATGTTACAGACAATGTCATAATATTCAAGGATGCTATGGATAAATATCAATTCAAAACTGTATCACTCATCAATTGTAAGACCTCCAATTGTTTATACATGATGATTTGTGTTTCTGGAAAACAATATATAGGATCCACAATGAGAAAACTTAAGGCATGCTGGAAAGAACACATTAGAGCCACTAGAAATTTAGATACTAAGTACTTCATGGAGGTCCATTGGATAGTATCAGATTTGTTGGAATTGAACGTGTAATATTGGATAGATGAGGAGGAGACTTAGAAAGAAAAGTGAGAGCAAGAAAAACATTTTGGATGAATGAGGTCAATATAGCTCAATTAGGATTAAACATTAATAGAGAACTTTTCACCTTACTATAAGTATGTGTATCTTGGAATAATACAGATATATGTGTTGACTAGCAGATGTTTATTCTTATGTTTATTCTGATATACGATATTCATTAAATGAAATGTTCTCTTTTGTGGTGTGATGTAGCTCAATGCTTTGGGTACACGATGATGAAGGTTAAAATCTGGCTTTGAATCCGAGTGAGTCATAAAATAAAATAAAGGAGAGTCATATTTCAAATTGATTCGTTTTGAAGAATTTATTGTCTTTACATAATACGATATGTTGGATTGGCGAGTATTAAAAGTTTTAATTCTATTATGATGCCATAAGAATGATATATATATATTTTTTTAATTTTTGTCCTCATATGCCAAAAGATATTCTCGAAAATCTTTCCCTTGTTACCAACCACTGATACCAAATGTAACCAGGAATGCTCATAACCTCCGAAGATCTTATTGGAAGCACTTTTTGTGAATACCCATCCGAGATGAATCAACTCAGTTCCTCTAACTGGCCACCATAGAACTGATCTTAGGGTACTTTAAACTACAAAAAGGCATAATCATTTAACCTTATTCTTAAAGCTTGTCCAACCAAGAGATACATGGAGTCCAAAAATGTTTTTTCTCTTCCAATTTATGCTATCTAATTTCAGTGTGTACTTAATTGCATTAATCCAATCTAAATAAATTGGTGCGGTATCTTTTATCCATAATTTACATATTTCTCTTCGAGCTAATATGATTAAATAAAACAGCAACTTATTTGTCTCTTGAGAAAGGGATTCAAAATTCAAAGCAATACCAAAAAATACAAGTGAGTTACTGATCTGTACATTTAACTTCAATATACTTTCCATACCTTCAGATACCGCACACCAATACTTATGCAAGGCAGGACATGTTAAAAACATATGGAGATCGTCAGCTTTTTCCATCTTACATTTAGGACAGCAAGGAACAGTCTCCTTTGAGAATTTAGGAAGCTTAGCAGGAGACCAATAAACTCTGTGAAGAAAGAAAAGATGATTGCATTTTAAATTGGCAGGAGAGACTGTGGTATGCAGTATGTCAAAAGATGCTTGCCATAACTTCTCCAAATCGACGTCCAAGATATGTTCTCCCCACAGATGAGATGGCAGAGTGAAATCGCCGTGCTTCTGCTTATAAAATAGCCCAATACAGGGTTGCTGTCTTTATCTTCCTAGTTTTTCCTTGAAGTAAATCCTCAATGGAGCTTGCTGTTCCTACTTGCGATCCGATCGCCTGGCTCCAACTCTTTATTTGAAGGTATTTGAACTTAGATAAGCTGTTATTAGTGACACAAGAGATCTCTTCCCAAGATATCAGTGCACCCTCCATCATTAACTGAGACCAGTGATTGATGTCCGCATCTATTAAGGGCTTTGCGAGGCTATCTTTTGCCCATTCCGGGGAACCAGGAGACTCCCAAATAGGAGACATGGCCGTGTAGTATGTAAGTTTCAGGGCCTTCCTTAATCTGGCCCAGGTAAACGCCATATCCCTCAGCATCTTCAATCAGACCTTTTTAAAGAAGCGAGGATATCCAAATTTATATAGAAAACCATTTGAACCCCCATGAATCCCTATCAGCATTTCATTGAACATTATGCCTATTTCTGACCTGTCTGGACAATTAAAAAGTAGAATTCCTGCTTTCTGTAATAAGGTCCATGCGTATAGCTTCACGTCCAGGGCGCACAAAGCACCTTTACTCTTTTTCCTGCTCAGTTTCTTCCTCGAAACCCTGATACCCTTTGAGGCCCATCCAAAGGAAATGAATTTAGCTTGAATTTGTCTGAGCTTATCTTCATTAAAACGGGATATTCGGAAACAAAAAGATAAATTTGGGGAGCAGCATCATCTTTATGATGTTCACCCTTCCGATAAGTGTAAGGGGGAGAAGAGACCAGCCCTTTAACATCTCAGTGATTTCCTTTGTTACTTTGTCTAGATTTCTGTCTGTTAACTTTGCAATGTCCTGGGTGATTTGGACACAGAAGTATCTTAACTCCTGTTTTTCGATAGGAAGCCGGGCTTCGACATTCCAAAGCATACATTCCATTTTGGTCTGGTTGATCTGATACCCAGACAGCTGGCCAAACTGGGTTGCAGCAATATATATTGCCGGAATTGCCGGAATTGCTTGGATTGGGTCTGACGTGTATAAAAGCATGTCGTCAGCATATAGTGAGACTTTTCTTTCCCAATTCCTACATTTAAAAGGTACTATATTCGTGTCTTGTCGGATCCTCTCCGCCAGGGACTCAATGTATAAATTAAAGAGCAGGGGCAAAAGGGGACATCCCTGTCTTGTCCCTCTTTTAATGCATATGGGTGCTGATAAGTTCCCGTTAACCAAGACTCTAGCTGTGGGATAATGATAGATTGAAGAGATAGCTCTGCAAAAATTCTTCCCAAAGTTACATTTCTCTAACACCCTAGTTAAAAAGACCCAATTTGCACGGTCAAATGCCTTGGCGGCGTCGAGCGTGATAATGGCCATAGGCAATTTATGTAGAGATGCTAGATCTATAGCTCCCACCAATGCTTGGATCAGATTCTGTATATATCACCCTCTGACAAATCCCTTCTGATCCTCATGCACCAATTTACCAGCAACACCATTCAGTCTCTCTGCTAAAATCCCGGCAAAGATTTTATAGTCCAGATTCAGCAGAGAGACTGGCCTGTATGAGTCGCATGCCGCCTGTGGTTTTGAAGGTTTGAGAATTAACACCACCGTTGCTTCGTTCCATGATGCAGGAATCTTCCCTCCCTCCTCAGAAATTGAGGAAAATAGTCTACACAGAATTGGGGCAACAACTGGAGACAGAATTTTATATAGCTCTGCTGGCAGCCCATCAGGCCCCGGAGCCTTACCCCTCTTACTTGAATTAACTGCCCTGACCACTTCCCTCAAATCTTTTTTCCCGTTTAAGTTGGTGGCTTCTTCGACCTCAATTCTCCGGACTGCATATTGTTCTAACCATGCAAGAATCGAGGAGTTCTGTGGAGACTGATCCTGTTTGTACACCAGTTCAAAATGGCTGAAGAAAGCTTTTTCTATGTCCGACGCGTTTTCTAAGGTCTCCCCCGTTATATCCAACTGTACCTCTTTAATTCTATTCCTCGATTGGTCTTTTTTAGTTTTCCAGGCCAAAAGCTTCCCACTCGCTTCCCCGTATTCAAAATGGGCGAGAGAGCTAGCCTACCACATTTCCTGAGTCTAGTATCCAACACTTCTTCTAATTGGGCTTTACACACCGCTAATTCTTGTAAAGCAGATGGATTTGGTTGATAATTCTGGGCTAACAGATCTTGTTCTAGCCTGGCTATTGTTACCTCTATTTCGGATACCTTAGCCCTGAATCTTTTTTGTCTCGTGGCTTGAATAGCTAAAATCACCCCCCTCAAAAAGGCCTTGTAAGCATCCCATACAACTTCAATTGGGGCAGTTCCCAGATTTAACTCAAAAAAACCTCCGGACTCATCTATCAGCTTTTTTGCCACATCATCTGCCAACAAAATAGTATGATCCAGAGTCCACCTCTTTGCACATGGCTCACCCAGCAGCTTTAAAGTTAGGGAGACTGCTGAATGATCAGATAGGTGGCTCCCTAGATGCTTGACCTCCTTCACCTTATGCCCCAATTCTTCTGCGATTAAAAAGAAGTCTAGCCTTGATTTATGCCCTAACTTCTTATAACGTGAACTCCTTCCTTGATCGCCATTTCTTTCTCCATATATCTAACCAACCCAACTGGTGCATAGCGATTACCAGGAGATTACGAGTGTTGGAATTATATATGGATCTATCCCTATATCTTTTGTCCATTTCCGGGTCCAAAACCACATTGAAGTCACCCGCTAAGATTAGGGGATCCTTAAACTCTAGCAATTCTTCCATCATTTCCCTTAAGGAGAGAGGGTCATCCAGATTCGGGCCATAATATCCCGTGACTCTAAATTTATGGAAATGATATTTAATCGTTGCTATCACCCATCTGCCCTTTTTGTCTACACTGGACTTCTTTACTGATAAGGCTGGATTCACTTTAACCAGAATCGCTACCCCTCTTATAGTTAGTTGTTGCAAGGTACAGATCACCTCTTGGATCCATTTTTTCTTATTACATACCTCTCGCAACTCCTCCTCTGTCAAGTGGGTTTCTTGGAGTATAAAAACCTGCTACGGTGCGTCTTTTATGTATTGTAATAACCTTTCCCATCTATGCACTACCCTCAGACTGTTTACATTCCAGGATAAGACCTTCAGATATATATCCTGGGTTAACTTAACCTGTACCATTGGTGGAAATTATGATTACCTAAAACACTTTGGCAACTCCGAGATTTTTTTTGATTTTTTTCCCACATGCTCCCTACCCAGTGTGCCCACTCCTTCCACCCCTCCCCCTCCCGTCCCTAGTGCTCCCCTGGAGAACCCCCCTTCTTCTTCTTGGCCCTACTCTGGCCTTGAGGCTCCTCTCCTGACTCCAGACGGCTTATTTACATATTTACATAATGAATTGTCTCCCTTATGTGCCCCTTATTCTCGTTTTTGCACTTAGTTACCTATCTATCTGTATTATATCCCTCAGACCAGAAAGGAAAGGGCACAATGATAGAATGATTATGGAAAGGGAAGGGAAAAAGCTAGAAAATTCCAGAGCTCCAAAAATACCCGAGCATTATCCCATCCCTGCCTCATGAGCAGATTCCATAACTAATTGTAGATAGGCTTCAGCTTCCTCCACTCTTTTAAATATTCTCATCTTATTTTTAAACATGATCTTTAAAGATGCCGGGAACTGTAACTGTGCTGTTGCCCCTTGCTGTCTAAATGGATCTAATAATTTCCCAAGCTCCCACTGTCTGGATGCTGTGATTGAAGATACGTCCGATCTAATTTGAAAAGTAATCCCCTCTGCTGAGAGAGTATTGCTTTTCAGAGCCCTATTAAGAATTTCATCTTTCAACGTATATGTTAAAAAGTGAACCAGAATCTTTCTTGGCCTTTTCTTATTTGGCTTCAGCCTGTATGGGTCTCTATGTACTCTCTGTATGTCTTTGATTATGTCCGATTCTGAGATTTCAATTTCTGTGGCTTGTTTGATTAGCTTAGCAACAAACTTAATAATGTTCTCCCCCTCTGCCCCTTCTGGTACTTTCAACAGACGAAGATTGTTTCTTCTTTGAGCATTTTCAATTGATTTCAGTTTATGCTGGTACCCCTGCTCACTCTGTCTTATATCGTCGATTTTCTTTGTATGTTGTAAAGTTAGCCTTCTCACATCTGTGACTGTGGATTCTAAATCCGTCGTTCTAACAGCCAGTGCCTCAAATTTCTCCTCTAATTTTTCACAGTACGTTTTAATTTCTTGTTGGTTCTGCTGTGAGACCTTGAACCCGTTCCTCATTTCCTGGATTAAGGATTGCAACATTCTCAAAACTGGCTGATCATTAGGGGTCATATCGTCTTCCTCCGATATTTCCGCCCTTAAGCTACCTGTCATTATATCCGGACACTCCGTAGTTAGTTGGGGACCTTTAGTTTCCTTAGAAGGTGCCTCTTCGCTGCTAGATGTTGCTAACCCGTTTTGTGAGCTAGATAGATCATCACTTAACCCTGAGCTCAGCATATCTATTATATCCTGAAAAACATGAAGTGGGGGAGGGTCAAAAAGGGCAGTTATTTAACGACCAAGGCTACTTAGGCCCCTATTATAGCAAAACAAACAGAAGAAACCTGGTCAAGATCACTGTGAGTATGCCATGTTGAGTCTGAGACCATGAGTCCATTAATGACACTGTAGTGATAACACTGGGCTAGAAAAAATTCCCATCAGCCCACCCATCTGGTGGAGTATCGTCACGTGGGAGATGTATCATAAATTCAATTCTTAAAGCACCTAGAATTGATGCAAAGATGGATTTTGTAGATTTTTAGACCACAGTGATTCACTCGTGATGCCAATGGAGTGCAGTGCGCGTGAAAAAGTGCAAGATAAAATTGACTCAAAGAAACCAAAAATCAGTTTATTTGGTATGGTGCTATGGTCAAAACTAAAAACAATGCCTCAATAGTTTTAAATAATAACTATACCAAGGCATGGTGTATTTTGGTCGACATGTTTCAGCTAGATGGACAACTGGTCCTAGCTTTCTTCAGGACCCGGTGAAATACTGCGACTGCAAATTAACACAAATGAAAATATAATTCTAGTGCTGAATTTGTACACCAATAATGGATAAATCCTACCAGTTGTTCTGAGCCCAGATGTATACTGGTGGTAATCCAATCTTAACGTCTATCCTAGAGCAAGATAGAGAAATGTACAACTCAATAGTGTAAAAAATGATCTCAAGGAGACAACAAACACACAACAGACACACTCACAATACGGTAGAGAAAATCTCACCGTCACTCAGTAGTTAATGAGATACTACTGGATAAGTGTATAAAAATCATAGTAGGTTAACAAATAACTGAACTCACCCAGCATTATGTGGGATAATGCCTCACCTCACCCGGTCACCCACTCGGGAATAGGGAGGCCCCGCTCTGTCAGAGAGGAAAAAATCAAAGGACCTCAGAGAAATATCAGGGGTACTTCAGTGCATTAATCACTAGTTTGCATTGTTCTGCTGACAAAACCTAGTCATAAAAGAGGAGATTCAACCTCAAAAGAAACCATGACGGTGACTATGCAAGATGGCCCATGATGAACTGATGATTAAAGGGATCTTGTAATGTGAGTCACAAGAGCACCCCAATCAATAAACATAGATTTCTTAAAAAGGATATCTTGAAAAGATAAGGGTAAAAACAAAGACAAAGTGGCTGGCCAGAACCAAACATCAAGCGTCCTACCTGTCCGTCGGTACCTCTGTGTCAGCATCCGAGAGGAGTGGAGGTAAATGATGGATAGGCGCGCGTGTCTTTATATATCCAAGTTAATTGGTCGATTGGCTACAGCAGTGTGTTGTAATACGCTAAAAAATTGCGATGAAAGGATGCGCTATACACTCCACACATGCGTAATACAAAGAGTCTAAGCGCGCTCGCGCCAGCCGATGTACTCAGTGCCACACATATGCGCAATTAGGGCCATGCAGGAACACTATATAAACCGCGCATGCGTGATACAAATGTCTAAGCGCCCTCGCGCCAGCCGATGTATTCAGTGCTACACACATGCGCAGTTGAAAGCGGATATTGTGCGCATGCGTGCTGAAAGTAGCGAATGCTGTGACTAGCGACAGCACGGCAGGGAAAACCTGGACAGTGATCCATGGTGCATCCGCGCTGTATTTAGAAAAGATGAACGCAAGCGCCATTTACTTAATATGAGCGCGAACGATGTAGAAAGTTAGTGTCTCTTGGTGAAAGTTGAAAAAAGGTCTAAATACCAGACAATGAGACCAAACGCACCCAGGAAGGTGCTGTAGATGACGGAAGGGCATCTGTTTGTTGTGATGCAATTACTGGTTTATCATCTATATTGTGCAACAAGTTTGTAAGATGTTACTATAATTGTTGATACTCTGATGAAAACAGGATTATCATACAGAGTGGATCACTAATGATAATCAGTCTAAGAAATTATGAGCTCTTTAAGATGCTATGAGCTGATTCTTACTCACATTAAATGATATTGGTCTCGGAGATATGGAAGCAAATACCTGGACAAGGTTTATTACAGTGATGTCCACGCTATATCATCGTTAAGTCCCTGGATATGGCTTTTAAGAAGAAAAATCCATTTTTGTTCTTTCCTAAATAGGAACTTAGATGTATCATTGATGTGAGGAGGAATATATGGCTGCTCAAGGATTAGCCATTTCATTTCCTCTGCTGAGTGTCTTGCATCTAGGAAATGGTTCGTGAGTTTGGTAGCCTGTTTTCGACATCTGATGGTGCTCTTGTGTTCCACAATTCTCAACTTAATCTTACGAGTGGTATAACCAATGTATTTTAAGGAGCATGGGCAGGTGATCATGTAGATGACATTGTCAGTGTTACAATTCGTGTGCCTTTTGAGAATCCATGTTTTGCCTGTACCAATGTCAACTGTTTTGGTTTTGATCGTCTGAGGACAAGCACTGCATGATCCACACGGATAGTGACCTGAAACCGGTGGAAGATCCCACAAGTTAACCACGTTATCACAAATGGAAGTCCGGGCCTGGTATGGACAAGAGTGTCCCTCAGGCTGGGTGCTCTTTTAAATGAAAAGAGAGGTTTGGGGATGTTGGCATTAGTGGTATTCAGAATGCCCCAATGTCTACGAACTGTGCGTTGCATGGTGTTAGACAGTGCATTAAATGTACTAACAAACGTAAGTCGTTCCATTGGTGGTTTGGGTGGCCGTCTCTCCATTAATGCCTCACGATTGTTGTTCGATGCACGTTTCCATGCTCTCTTAACAAGATTACGAGGATACTGTTGATCCTGTAATTGGGTGGCTAGTACATTTGCATGTTTGTTGAACAAATCCCTAGAGGAACAATTTCTCCTAACTCGGAGAAATTGCCCCACCGGGAGATTGTCCACTAGGGAACGTGGGTGGTGACTATCGAAGAGCAATAGGGAGTTCCTCGCCATTGGTTTCGTGAAGAGCTCACTCTGAAGTCCACCACCTTCTGGAAAGATGGATAGATCAAGAAAGGAGAGTCTCTCGTGACTGTACTCTAGCGTAAAGTTCAGATGTTCATTCCGTTCATTTAGCCATAGATGGAAAGCCTGGATCTCTATGACAGAGCCCCGCCAAACCGCCAAAACATCATCAATATACCTCTTCCATAGCACCAGGTGGTCAAAAAATGGGTTGCTATGGTTGAGGATGTGTTGTTGCTCAAATTGGTGCATATAGAGGTTGGCGAGGCTCGGGGCGAAGACGCTGCCCATTGAGGTCCCAGAGATTTGAAGGAACAATTGGTCCTTAAATTTGAAAAAGTTTTTCATCATAGCCAATTCTGCACATGCTAAAATGAAATTAACAGGAGTGATGCTGTCAAGGTCTTCTATCGACAACAAACATCTGATGGTGTCGAGTGTGTCCTGCTGCGGTATACAAGTGTAGAGCGATTCTACATCAAAACTCACAAGCAGATCAGTCTCCACATTGTATTCTACAGTTGGTAGGAGTCTAAGGACATCAGCTGTATCCTCAAGGTATGTCGGCATTTTCTTGACCAACGGTCTAAGAAAAAAATCCACAAAAGTGGAGAGAGGTTCCAAAAGGGACCCAATCCCTGAGATTATGGGACGTCCTGGTGGTGGTCTAGTGGCTTTGTGAATTTTGGGTAAACAGTAAAAACCCGGGGTGATGGGTTTCTCTGTTACCAAAAATCTGGCTTCCTGTGGTGTAATCCAACCTTCAGTATTCCCTTCATCCACTAAAGTTCTAATTTCAGCAAGTAGACGTGGAGTAGGGTCTTCAGTTAGACGTTGATAGAATTTATCATTGTCTAATTGTCTGAGACATTCATGTCGATATTGGATCAGGTCCATAATCACAGTAGCTCCCCCTTTATCCGCAGGTTTTATAATGATAGACGGATCCTGAGATAGACTTTTTAGGGCCTGTTGTTCCAGTTTGGAGAAATTATGAAAAATACGTCGATCAGTCTCCTGCATTTGTGCAACGTCATGTCTGACTGCCTGTTCGAAAGTGATAACATGAGAGGGGACTTGATGACTCAAGGGAGTGAAGGTAGATTTCGGACGTAATCCTGTGTTGATTGGCATAGCGTCGTCTGATTGAGAATTATCAGTTCTATCTTTAAAAAAGAAGAAAAGGCGTACTTTACGGAAGAACTTCTCAAGTTCAGTTCTCATGAGGAATGGATCTCCTAGATTGGTCGGCACAAAGCCTAGACCCTTTCTAAGGACTGTCTGCTCAACAGTTGTCAAAACTCGTGAGCTCAAGTTGACTATTAAGTCCCGCTCGCCTCTCCGCTGGTACTCTGTTGAGCAGCTTTCCTGCTCCGGGTGTTGGGGAATGTCTGGTCGGACTCCCACTGTACAGTCTGTGGTTCTCTTCTCCTGCCTCGGTTCTGGCCTCGGCCACGCCCTAAAAAAGACTGGTCAGGGAAGAACTGGGGATATTGATAGGAATTCAGCTGCTGTGCAAATGGTGGTGGTGGTTGAAAACCCCATGGGCCCGGTGGCCACCAAGGACCCGGATTTTGATAGTTGCCCAGATGTTGATTGTACATGCCACCTCTCTGGCGGCCCCCTCGTTTGAATGGTCGTTGTTGTTGACCACCCCTAGGGCCGACACCAGTATGGCTGGATGACCCCGAGTTGCTAGAGTCAGAGCCAGATGAAGAGTAGTTAGAGCCATACTGTCTACCCTTGCTGTTGAAGCTTGGAGCTACATAGTCGTCACTGGTGTATGGATAGATCTTCACTAGGGAAAAACGATCCAGATCTTTCTTAAATTTATCCATTTTGCTGGTTATGATGTTATCTTTATAGTCTTTGTTAGCTTTGTTTGTTTCGTCAAGATGTTTCTTAAATAAAGTACTACACGTGGCTTTAATCTGACCCTCAAGTATCTGGATGTCAATGAGGATAGCATCAGCTATCCTCTTGGCCGTGCTGATGATCAGTATTAGCCAGTCTCGTGTACAACGCCATGCTATAAGGGACCAGTCACGTAAAAAGATTTTATCAGTTAAGAACAGCCTAGGAGTGTTTGTAACAATAAGGCCCATCGGGGCACACTTTCCTCTGAGGTATTGTGCCATGATAGTACCATGGATAGAGGTGCGTGTATGTGATTTTTTTAAATTGAGCAACGTAACCCAGTCATCCTTGGCTATACTGGGGGTCTCTGTTGGTGAATCTAATAGATAAGGATTCTCATCTAGAATCTTTTTAAGCATATCGTCATCAAATGCCAATCCGGCAAAGTCCGCCATGGTTCAAGAGGGAATCTCCAAAAGCAATTAACTAGGTGAGCAACAAAGGGGAATACCCTATAACAAAATAGTTTACTACAAAAAGACCCGCAACCAAAAAGTTGCTCTTAATACTGAAAAACATGAAGTGGGGGAGGGTCAAAAAGGGCAGTTATTTAACGACCACGGCTACTTAGGCCCCTATAATAGCAAAACAAACAGAAGAAACCTGGTCAAGATCACTGTGAGTATGCCATGTTGAGTCTGAGACCATAAGTCCATTAATGACACTGTAGTGATAACACTGGGCTAGAAAAAATTCCCATCAGCCCACCCATCTGGTGGAGTATCGTCACGTGGGAGATGTATAATAAATCCAATTCTTAAAGCACCTAGAATTGATGCAAAGATGGATTTTGTAGATTTTTAGACCACAGTGATTCACTCGTGATGCCAATGGAGTGCAGTGCGCGTGAAAAAGTGAAAGTGCAAGATAAAATTGACTCAAAGAACCAAAAATCAGTTTATTTGGTATGGTGCTATGGTCAAAACTAAAAACAATGCCTCAATAGTTTTAAATAATAACTATACCAAGGCATGGTGTATTTTGGTCGACATGTTTCAGCTAGATGGACAACTGGTCCTAGCTTTCTTCAGGACCCGGTGAAATACTGCGACTGCAAATTAACACAAATGAAAATATAATTCTAGTGCAGAATTTGTACACCAATAATGGATAAATCCTACCAGTTGTTCTGAGCCCAGATGTATACTGGTGGTAATCCAATCTTAACGTCTATCCTAGAGCAAGATAGAGAAATGTACAACTCAATAGTGTAAAAAATGATCTCAAGGAGACAACAAACACACAACAGACACACTCAGAATACGGTAGAGAAAATCTCACCGTCACTCAGTAGTTAATGATATACTACTGGATAAGTGTATAAAAATCACAGTAGGTTAACAAATAACTGAACTCACCCAGCATTATGTGGGATAATGCCTCACCTCACCCGGTCACCCACTCGGGAATAGGGAGGCCCCGCTCTGTCAGAGAGGAAAAAATCAAAGGACCTCAGAGAAATATCAGGGGTACTTCAGTGCATTAATCACTAGTTTGCATTGTTCTGCTGACAAAACCTATATCATAAAAGAGGAGATTCAACCTCAAAAGAAACCATGGCGGTGACTATGCAAGATGGCCCATGATGAACTGATGATTAAAGGGATCTTGTAATGTGAGTCACAAGAGCACCCCAATCAATAAACATAGATGTCTTAAAAAGGATATCTTGAAAAGATAAGGGTAAAAACAAAGACAAAGTGGCTGGCCAGAACCAAACATCAAGCATCCTACCTGTCCGTCGGTACCTCTGTGTCAGCATCCGAGAGGGAGTGGAGGTAAATGACGGATAGGCGCGCGTGTCTTTATATATCCAAGTTAATTGGTCGATTGGTTACAGCAGTGTGTTGTAATACGCTAAAAAATCGCGATGAAAGGATGCGCTATACACACCACACATGCATAATACAAAGAGTCTAAGCGCGCTCGCGCCAGCCGATGTACTCAGTGCCACACATATGCGCAATTAGGGCCATGCAGGAACACTAATTAAACCGCGCATGCGTGATACAAATGTCTAAGCGCCCTCGCGCCAGCCGATGTATTCTTCAGGTGGTGGACTTCAGAGTGAGCTCTTCACGAAACCAATGGCGAGGAACTCCCTATTGCTCTTCGATAGTCACCACCCACGTTCCCTAGTGGACAATCTCCCGGTGGGGCAATTTCTCCGAGTTAGGAGAAATTGTTCCTCTAGGGATTTGTTCAACAAACATGCAAATGTACTAGCCACCCAATTACAGGATCGACAGTATCCTCGTAATCTTGTTAAGAGAGCATGG
Source organism: Lissotriton helveticus (assembly GCF_964261635.1). Lineage (NCBI taxonomy): Eukaryota > Metazoa > Chordata > Amphibia > Caudata > Salamandridae > Lissotriton > Lissotriton helveticus. The sequence continues at coordinate 1,538,655,170 of NC_136067.1, forward strand.
AAACGTGCATCGAACAACAATCGTGAGGCATTAATTGAGAGACGGCCACCCAAACCACCAATGGAACGACTTACATTTGTTAGTACATTTAATGCACTGTCTAACACCATGCAACGCACAGTTCGTACACATTGGGGCATTCTGAATACCACTAATGCCAACATCCCCAAACCTCTCTTTTCATTTAAAAGAGCACCCAGCCTGAGGGACACTCTTGTCCATACCAGGCCCCGGACTTCCATTTGTGATAACGTGGTTAACTTGTGGGATCTTCCACCGGTTTCAGGTCACTATCCGTGTGGATCATGCAGTGCTTGTCCTCAGACGATCAAAACCAAAACAGTTGACATTGGTACAGGCAAAACATGGATTCTCAAAAGGCACACAAATTGTAACACTGACAATGTCATCTACATGATCACCTGCCCATGCTCCTTAAAATACATTGGTTATACCACTCGTAAGATTAAGTTGAGAATTGGGGAACACAAGAGCACCATCAGATGTCGAAAACAGGCTACCAAACTCACGAACCATTTCCTAGATGCAAGACACTCAGCAGAGGAAATGAAATGGCTAATCCTTGAGCAGCCATATATTCCTCCTCACATCAATGATACATCTAAGTTCCTATTTAGGAAAGAACAAAAATGGATTTTTCTTCTTAAAAGCCATATCCAGGGACTTAACGATGATATACCGTGGACATCACTGTAATAAACCTTGTCCAGGTATTTGCTTCCATATCTCCGAGACCAATATCATTTAATGTGAGTAAGAATCAGTTCATAGGATCTTAAAGAGCTCATAATTTCTTAGACTGATTATCATTAGTGATCCACTCTGTATGATAATCCTGTTTTCATCAGAGTATCAACAATTATAGTAACATCTTACAAACTTGTTGCACAATATAGATGATAAACCAGTAATTGCATCACAACAAACAGATGCCCTTCCGTCATCTACAGCACCTTCCTGTGTGCGTTTGGTCTCATTGTCTGGTATTTAGACCTTTTTTCAACTTTCACCAAGAGACACTAACTTTCTACATCGTTCGCGCTCATATTAAGTAAATGGCGCTTGCGTTCATCTTTTCTAAATACAGCGCGGATGCACCATGGGATCACTGTCCAGGTTTTCCCTGCCGTGCTGTCGCTAGTCACAGCATTCGCTACTTTCAGCACGCATGCGCACAATATCCGCTTTCAACTGCGCATGTGTGTAGCACTGAATACATCGGCTGGCGCGAAGGCGCTTAGACATTTGTATCACGCATGCGCGGTTTATATAGTGTTCCTGCATGGCCCTAATTGCGCATATGTGTGGCACTGAGTACATCGGCTGGCGCGAGCGCGCTTAGACTCTTTGTATTACGCATGTGTGGAGTGTATAGCGCATCCTTTCATCGCGATTTTTTAGCGTATTACAACACACTGCTGTAACCAATCGACCAATTAACTTGGATATATAAAGACACGCGCGCCTATCCGTCATTTACCTCCACTCCCTCTCGGATGCTGACACAGAGGTACCGACGGACAGGTAGGACGCTTGATGTTTGGTTCTGGCCAGCCACTTTGTCTTTGTTTTTACCCTTATCTTTTCAAGATATCCTTTTTAAGACATCTATGTTTATTGATTGGGGTGCTCTTGTGACTCACATTACAAGATCCCTTTAATCATCAGTTCATCATGGGCCATCTTGCATAGTCACCGCCATGGTTTCTTTTGAGGTTGAATCTCCTCTTTTATGACTAGGTTTTGTCAGCAGAACAATGCAAACTAGTGATTAATGCACTGAAGTACCCCTGATATTTCTCTGAGGTCCTTTGATTTTTTCCTCTCTGACAGAGCGGGGCCTCCCTATTCCCGAGTGGGTGACCGGGTGAGGTGAGGCATTATCCCACATAATGCTGGGTGAGTTCAGTTATTTGTTAACCTACTGTGATTTTTATACACTTATCCAGTAGTATCTCATTAACTACTGAGTGACGGTGAGATTTTCTCTACCGCATTGTGAGTGTGTCTGTTGTGTGTTTGTTGTCTCCTTGAGATCATTTTTTACACTATTGAGTTGTACATTTCTCTATCTTGCTCTAGGATAGACGTTAAGATTGGATTGCCACCAGTATACATCTGGGCTCAGAACAACTGGTAGGATTTATCCATTATTGGTGTACAAATTCAGCACTAGAATTATATTTTCATTTGTGTTCATTTGCAGTCGCAGTATTTCACCGGGTCCTGAAGAAAGCTAGGACCAGTTGTCCATCTAGCTGAAACATGTCGACCAAAATACACCATGCCTTGGTATAGTTATTATTTAAAACTATTGAGGCATTGTTTTTAGTTTTGACCATAGCACCATACCAAATAAACTGATTTTTGGTTCTTTGAGTTAATTTTATCTTGCACTTTCACTTTTTCACGCGCACTGCACTCCATTGGCATCACGAGTGAATCACTGTGGTCTAAAAATCTACAAAATACATCTTTGCATCAATTCTAGGTGCTTTAAGAATTGGATTTATGATACATCTCCCACGTGACGATACTCCACCAGATGGGTGGGCTGATGGGAATTTTTTCTAGCCCAGTGTTATCACTACAGTGTCATTAATGGACTCATGGTCTCAGACTCAACATGGCATACTCACAGTGATCTTGACCAGGTTTCTTCTGTTTGTTTTGCTATCTATTATATCCTCCTGACCCACCAAGGGCTGAAATCTATTCGGGCACACAAGGTATTCTGGAAACCTCAAATCTGCGCCAATAAGACTACCCCGTATTGGTCTTAGCTCCAGAGTCGGGGGTACCACCTTAAAATATTGTTTGAGTGAGGGAGGGGGCTTTTTTTTTATTTTTTATAGCTTGAGGAGGTATATTTTTTAACCCGTCTCTCCTCTTATTCGATTTCCCCTTGGAGTTAGAAAGCAGGGGCAGTTTATTTATAGAGAGCGGCACTTTATTTTTCGGGAGAGTTATATCCTTTTTCACCAATGACAAAGTGCTTGGACCCTTAGATCCCTTGGATCTCTCCCCGTCTTGCTTCGTGCTTCTCAGACAGTATTTCCAACCCCTTGGACCTTGTGAATTGCCCTCTAAATCAAGCGGAGCTTCCTCTGCTCCCTCAATAAATGGAGTGCTCTCCACCTGCCTTTGACTTTGCTCTCCCGCCCCAATGGAGTCTGGGAGTTGAAGTCCGTTAATGTAATTTGTCCCCCTGCCTCTACCTACATGCGAAATTCTAGCAACAGCACTGCGCCCCCTCCTCACTTCTACCGCAGCTCTAGTCCACTGGACAGCCCCCTTCCCCGAACTACAATCTTGTAGTCTCCTCACCTCCTTCACTTTACTTGGCGACTGTGTATCCGATTGTGCCAGTGGGCTCCCACCAGCAATGGCGGCGTCAGCCCAAACGAAAGAATGATATTTTTGTACAGATTTTTTTGTGTAGTTTTGCAGCAGCACTAAGGTTTAGGACACATAGCCGTGGAGGTGATTTTGTGAGTTAGAATCAAGATTATTCAATAAAGATTTTTCATATCTTTCAAATTTGTCTTGGAGTGGTATTTTTTCATGCCATATTTTGAGGCTATATATTATAGTAAGTTCACAAGTAAGGTGTGTTCAATAACTTGAATATAGAGAATTGCATTGTCCTATTTAAGTTAAACAGAAGTCATGTTAGAGCTTACTTCCAAGGTTTGACTAACAGTTTTTGAAATACTGTTGGGTGTTTTAGTAATTAGCAAACCTACAACCATGGTAAGTAAGGTGTTGGTTTGTTTGGCATGATGGGCCTGTGATGTAGATTTTGATATTGTGTATCTGAGTCAAACAGATGAGACACACATTCGAATTTTGTTGTCTAAGAGCGGCAGATCATTAAGGATACCGTACTTTCTTTGTAGATTCAGGTATCAAGTGATATTTGACTAACTTACACGGGATTGAATTGGGAAAGATGCTGGGTTAAGTTTGATTGTTAGTGCTGTGACTGAGGTTTTTTTTTAATCTTTATATATTTAGACAGGTGAGTTTCACGGGAGAATTTTTTACTGTTATTTCCCTTTAAATCAATTGTGGGAAGTTACGAAGAACTCATTCATTTGCATTGTACATGCCAGTTTTCAGGGATTCCTTGACATTACACAGACTCAATCATAAGGATATGTAAAAACGCTAAAGATACCATGAGAAGAGAGACAATTATTTTATGGTTATCGTGTTTGATCGATATGCCAGTAATTTTCTATAGTTCTTCTGTTGTTGCTAGGAGGCTAAAAAAGTTAAATATTAATAGTATGCAATTTGCTTTGAGGATTCCCGGGTGAGGGGGTATTAGACAAAGTATACAAGACTGTAGTGCGAAAAACGCTGAGCCGGTTCTGATTGTCAGCTGTGTGACTGAGATTTTGAAATTTTGTTGGGTATATAACTAGGTGAGATCTACTTGAGATTGTATTGTTATTTTTTCTTGTGGGAAGTTACTAAGAATTGACCCCATTTTTATTGTAGATTCCCGTGCTAAGGTTTTTTTTTGACATTCTTAAAACCAAACTACTTCATAAAGCAAACAAACTAAAGATAACGTTGAGGAGAGAGGTAACCATCTCACCGATTAGAGCGCTTGGTCCATTTGTTAGAAATTATTTTGTGTGGGTAATCTCGTTTTCAATAAAGAGAGGATGTTATGTACTGGAATTGATTGGCATGACAATTTTAGATTATTGAGCCCAGATCACAATTTTAGAAGTGTCATTTGAGTCATAGATCAGACTAACAAGATGGGTACGGCTATGCTTGCATTAATACAATCTGTGTCTTTGAATTTTCATGTTATGTGTTTCTCTATCTAGGATCAACCATGGACTACTCTTCATGTTTTCAAGCGAGTTGGTAAGCTGTGTGTTAGTCCATCTCCTGGGCGTAAAACATTAATTAGAATAATATGATAAAAATGCTATCAGTATGTTATCTATTATTTTTTTTATTTCTATAATTTATACATAATGGAATTAGGTTTCTGTATGTGTTTGAATAATAACTGAGGACTAGTTATCAGTATTGATTGTTTTAGGACAATATGGCAAATAAGTAGAAATGCATTACAAATGTATGTTCCTGTTCAACCAGCCCTGAACAAGTGAAAGGTTTGCAAAACATGCGTTGGCTGTTTGGCTGTGAACAACAGTGTACAACAATAAACTGGACACTTAAAAAGTTTCTTCTTTCGACCAATTATTTATTTACATATAAACATGTTCACTGAAAAATCTATAGTTAAAGGGACTTTATATCTAGGTGAAAAATTCAACAGTTATTTTTATGTCAAGTAACTATAACTCATGCCCTAACATAGCCATAAATTCCGCCCTCAGCAGGCAGTTTTGCTATTAATGATGTTGTAATTTCAGATGTCATTAGGGATTTTATCAATGGAGTCAGTGAATATGTCGTGAGTGATGTAATATGTGAGGGTACAAGGAGTGCATCTGCGTCCCTTTGACCTTTGGTTATGCAGAGAATTTCTATGCTTTTTTTTTAGGTAAAGAAAAAAGGTCCATTGCTATGAGCAGTGGTGAGTCGGGCACAGTGCTTAACCGGGAGGCATTGTCCTGGGCCTCGCGGTGAGTTACAGCAATGCCATGATTGGCTGATCAAAACCTGAGAGAAAAGTTGTGGCCACCATTTTGTGAATTGGGACACGGTTCCCAGGGGGAAATAACGTATAAATATGATATAAGGGGTCAGGATAGAGGTATCCTGACACCATGGAACTGATGGTGGGGTCCTTGATGGACCTTGCATGGGTAAGAAATTGTCGAAAAACATTGTTTTTGCGTGTGTGAGTATCCATGGATCCACTGCAGTGCTCAGTTTTGCCCCCCGTTGAATCCATGGTGGATCTGTGTATCCAAAACCCATTAAAAAAACCTATAGAACCACTTACAGACCCACACACACACTCTCACCACCCACACAACCAGTTACACACACACCCATACAGTCACTGATACACCCACTCGAAGACTCAGAGAACACCTTACACCATGTTGCAGACCCACACAGGCACTCAAACACACCCAGTCAAAGACCCAGAAAACACTCACACACCCATTTACGCACGCATGCACGCACTAATGCACCCACTCACAGAGCCAAATACAGCCATACAGTCACATATACAGCTGCTCACACACCTATGCAGATAAACCACTGACATACCCATACATCCACTCATATACCACTCAGAGACCCACACAGCCACTTACACAGCCACTCATACATCCACCCATCACACACTCATATGCCTATTTAAACACCCACACACCCATTCACAGCAATACAGCCACTTACTCACCCACTTACACACCCACTCACAGACCCAGAAAACCACTCACACACCCATAGAGACACTCACACACCCAGTCACACATCCATACAGCCACATCCTCTCACAAACCCATACAGTCACTGATACATCCACTCAGAGACTCAGAGTACCACTTACACCCAATAACAGACTCACACACCCGAGCAGAGACCATGTAAGCCCTGTAAACCACACACACACCCATATGCACACACATACAGACACTCACACACCCAGATACACATCCATACAGCCACTCACACACCCACTCACATGCCCATACAGTCACTCAGAGACCCAGAGAACCACTCACACACCCTCTCACATACCCATAAAGTCACTCACCCACCCACTCACTCTCACACAACCACTCGTACACACACTTACACACCCATACAGCCACTCATACACCCACTCACATCCTATAAACCACTCACACACACAGGCCCTCACAGGCCCTCATACACGCACTCAGACACTCACACACCCATGTAAATACACAAACAGCTAGTGACATACCCTCTCACAGCCATTTACATACCCAGGGGCATACAGCTGTCTGCCTTTGGGGCCTGGCCAGGCTTGGCTGTGTGCAGCACTCGGTTGGTTGCATGCAGGGGGTTCGTCATAGCACCTGGCTGGGCTTGGCAGTGGTTGGATTAATGTATGGTAATTATTACAAAATACTACACCTAGTGCCCTAAGGTAACTATAAGTCGCACCCTCGCCATGCATTGCTAATTATCACACAAATTATATGTCTTCTATGACATCTATACAACACCGAAGCACATGTTTAGTAGTCCATACAGCGATGCTAAATCATGGCAAGTAAAAAATCTTAAACAAGTGTAATCCGTAGTATTTTCTTCTACTTTTATGCATGGTTTTTATTCTTTGTGTACATCACACATCGTGATACACATAGCACAAAGAAAGGCATCCGACACGTGTTTAGTCCTTTGGACTTTTTCAAGGCTAGAAGGTCTTATCCAGGAAGGAAAATAACAAAAAGGGTGTTGGGAAGAGGCTATTGTTTTTCGGGCGTGGTGAATTCAGCTACATATATGCTTGTGCGAGCAGTCTAGTTAGAAAAAGAATATGTTTTGAACATGCATGGGTCATACATTGAGGAAAATTATCTCAAATGTGTGAAGGTCATGCAATGATCACCTATGAAGATAGCTGACGGGTAGCCCCCAAAGTCTGAGGCTGCAACAAATCCAATCTATAAAAAGTCAGAGAGGACGTGATAAGCCTGTCTCGAGTTCAGCGTAGAACGTTAAATTCTTTTTTTTTTTGTCCTCATACGCCAAAAAAGATATTCTCAGAATAACCGATTCCTGCCACACCCTGCACCGCAACAGAGGGGCCCCTTCTTAAACTCTGTAGATCTTAATGGATGCTCTTTTTGCAGATACCCAATGCATACCCCACGGTACTGCAAAGTAAGAATTCAATTCAGTTCTTCCCTCTTTAGAGGCCCTTGAACTGATCTTAGGGTAACCCAATCTGCAAAAAGGCATAATCATTGGACAAAATCGTTCACATCCTATCCAGCCAGTTAATACATGGGATCCAGAAATGCTTCCTTCTCTACCAGACTACCTTGTCCAATTTAAGTGTATGCTTAATTGCTCTGATTCAATCTATGTATGAAGGAGCAGAATCACTAACCCAAAGTTTACATATCTCTATACGAGCGAGGAAAATTAAATAAAGAGATAATTTATTAATGTCTTGAGAAAGTTCCTCATAATTAGCAAAAATTCCAAAGAAAACAAGTGATATACTAACCTGTATATCAAAATTGAAGACCGTTTTCATACCTTCTTCTATCTCAAACCAAAAATTCCTTAGAGCAGGGCAAGTTAAAAACACGTGAAGGTCGTCTGCCTTCTCCTGCTTACACTTTGGGCAACAGGGAATAACACCCTTAGAAAATTTGGCCAACCTGGCCGGAGACCAATACACTCTATGGAGAGAGAAAAGATGATTGCGCTTTAAATTGGCAGGTGAGACTGTAACGTGAAGTAAATCAAAGGATACTTGCAATAAATTCTGCAAGTCGATATCCGGAACTTGGTCCCTCCAAAGTTGTACCGAGAGACAGAAATCCCCATCCTCTGCTTCCAGAATTGTCCAATAAAGCACCGATGTTTTTATTCTCCTTGCTTTCTTCAATAAAAGTTCCTCCAGAACCGAGTTAACACCAATTACGCCTGTCATAGCCTGAGCCCAACTTTTGATTTGTAAATATTTAAACTTAGATACGTTATTATCCGTAAGAATAGAAATCTCCTCCCAGCTCAAGAGAACCCCTTCCGGCATTAACTGGCCCCAAGCTTTTACATTTGCTGCCTGAAGTGGCATAGTCAATGAGTCTTTGGTCCACTCTGGAGAACCTGGTGAATCCCAAATTGGAGCCATCGCGGAATAGTATAGGATATTTAGCGACCTTCTTACTCTGGCCCAGACATATGCCATATCTCTAAGAACCTTTAAACGAACCTTCTTAAAAAAACGCAAATTGCTGAACTTAAACAAAAATCCATGAGCGCCTCCCTGGAGCTCAGAAAGCATAGACTGGAACATGAAGTCATTTTCTGTCCTCGCTGGAAAATCAAATAGCCTTATTCCCGCCTTAATTAGTAAAGTCCAAGCATATAGTTTCAGATCAGGAGCACAGAGCCCTCCTTTACCTTTCTTTCTACGCAGCTTCTTCCATGCAATCCTGATACCCTTTGAAGCCCAAATAAATGAATTCCATTTAGCTTGAATCTTATTAAGCCGGGCTTTCTTAAAAGCAAGTGGGATATTCTGAAATATGAAAATTAATTTAGGTAACAGCATAATTTTAATAATGTTAACTCATCCAATTAAAGTCAGAGGAAGAAGTGACCAACCTTTCAGCGACTCCGCACTTTCCCTTTCTATTTTCACTAGATTTTTTTTGGCCAATTGGTGTATGTCCTGCGTAATTTGTACCCCCAGATATCTTATTTCATGTTTTAAGATTGGGATAGATGTTAAAGTTGAAACATTCCATATCATGCATTCTGATTTAGCCTGATTGATCTGATAACCAGAGATTTGTCCGAACTGCTCTGCCGCACTATAAATAAGAGGGATAGCATTGGTAGGGTCTGATGTATATAACATCATATCATCGGCATATAAAGAGACTTTTTTCTCCCAATTATTTTATTTAAATGGTAAAATGCTCTGGTCTTGTCTGATTTTTTCCACCAGTGATTCAATATATAAATCAAAAAGCAAGGGAGAGAGAGGACACCCCTGTCTTGTGCCTCTATTAATTTTTATGGGTGACGAAAGACTTCCATTTATTAATACTCTGGCTATTGGAGCCTATAAGAATGTGGCTATGGATCTACAAAAATTCCTACCCAAATGAGACCTTTCTAAAGCTTTAGCCAGAAATACCCAATTAACGCGATCAAATGCCTTAGTGGCATCTAATGTTATGATCGCCAACGGAATTTTATGGAGGGAAGCAAGGTCAATTGCACCTACTAGTGCTTGCGTCAGGTCTTGAATAGAACGCCCTCTGACAAATCCCTTTTGATCTAAGTGTAGCAAACTGGCAGCGACCCCATTCAATCTCTCTGCCAATATTTTAGCCAACAATTTATAATCCGAGTTAAGCAGAGAGATGGGTCTGTATGAGTCACACTGCGATGGAGACTTCAGTAGTTTAAGAATAAGGACAACTGCAGCCTCATTCCAAGAAGAAGGAATTTTACCTCCTTCCTCTAGAATAAATGTGAAGAGCTTCTGAAGAACGGGGGGTATTTACTGGAGCCAGAGCTTTATAAATCTCGGCAGGCAGCCCGTCCAGTCCTGGAGCCTTACTTCTTTTAGCAGAGTCTATTGCCGTTGTTATTTCAGTCAAGCTGATTTCTCTATTTAAATTCTCCGATGCCTGATCATCTATTCGCCGGACAGCATATTGATCAAGCCATGTCTGAATTAAATCTTGGCGTGGAACTAAGTCCTCCTTATATACTAAATCAAAGTGATTGAAAAAAGCCTGGTCAATATCAGCGCTATTCTCTGAGATCACAGCTGTGTTGCCCAACTGGACTGCTTTGATAGTATTCCTCTTCTGCTCTGTCTTTGCCTTCCAAGCTAACAGCTTACGACTGGCTTCGCTATATTCAAAATGAGCCAGAGAACTAGCCTCCCAACGTTTCCTAAGTCTTTCGTCTAAGATCTGCTCTAATTGTAATTTACAGGCTATCAAGTCCTCCTTAATATTTGCTCATGGCGCTGGAGTTGAGTCCAATAAGGCACGTTCCAAAGTCTTAATTTTTGACTCAATCTGCGAAATCTATGCCCTATATGTTTTATGTTTAGAAGATTGAAAGGCCAGTAGCAACCCTCTCAAAAAGGCTTTATATGAGTCCCAAACCACAGGAAGCATAGCTGTCTCTAAATTAATTTTAAAGAACTCTTCTGATTCAAAGAGCAATTTTTCTATTATTTCTTCGTCCAAGAGAATACTCCTTTCTATGGTCCATGTTTTAATACTCTGTGGGCCTGATAATTTAAGAACTAATGAGACGGCCGAATTATCTGAGATATGAGCTCCTAGATGCTTAACCTCTTTTACGAACTCACAGAGCTGTTCTGCAATTAAAAAATAATCTAATCTAGATTTATGGCGCAACTTCTTGTTATGAAAAGTGAATTCTCTTTTTGTACCCGATTTCTTCCTCCATATGTCCTTCCAGCCAAACTGGCTGATTGCATTTAATAATAGCGATCTGGTTTTGGGATTATGGGAAGCCTTAAGTTTATAGGATTTATCCATTTGTGGGTCAAGAACTAAATTAAAATCACCTGCAAAAATTAAGGGATCATCAAAATCTAAAAGTTCAACCAGGAGTTCTCTAAGAGGGAGTGTATCATCTGAATTTGGACCATAATATCCTGCAACTGTGAATTTATGTGTATAATATTTTATCTTTGCTATAGCCCATCTCCCTTTTTTATCAGTTCTTGACTCAAGCAACATTATATCGAGATTAGATTTAATCAATATAGCCACTCCTTTATTTGAAGTTTGCTGCGAGGTTGTTACTACATGCTGAATCCATTAATTTTTTTTGCTGCACATGTCTCTTAACTCTTGTTCCGTGGAATGCGTCTCTTGTAGAATGAAAACATGTTCAAGCGCATCCTTTAAATATTGGAACATCCTCTCTCTTCTATGTTTGACCCTTAAACCATTTAAATTCCATGACAAGATCATAATGTATGCCTACGGGGCTACCCTATCCTGTGACATCTTATCTTTACTAGGTGTGAACGATTAAGTATCATATTTGGCGATTTGGACATTTTTTTTGTTTTTTTTCCCAGATGCTCCCCACCCCGTGCCCTACCCCTCCCCCCTGTACAAGCCTAATCCCTCCCGTGCTCCCCTGGAGAAACCCCATCCTTTCTCTTGGCCTACCTCTGGCCATTAAGGCTCCATTCCCAGGTGTCCGGATGGGATATATATTAATATAGCTATTGTAGAAAAGAAAAAAAACGAAAGGACAATCTATTCACAAAATCAGACTAATGAGGATAGTTAGTTATTGTGTCTACTATTGGAACTTTGCGTCGCTTGTTATTACTCGTCCTGGTCACTTTTACTACCAAGTGTAACTAATTGGAGATATTCTTCTGCCTCATCGACCCTTTTAAAAACTCTAATTTTGTTTTTGTACATTACTTTTAGAGACGCAGGGAACTTCAGTTGGGCAGTGGCACCGAGTTGTTTAAAAGGATCCAGTAGTTTACCAAGCTCCCACTGCCTGGATGCTGTGATCGAAGATACATCCGATCTAATCTGAAAAGTAATCCCTTCAACTGATAAAGAGTTAGCTTTTAGTGCCCTGTTGAGTATCTCCTCTTTTAGAGTATAAGTCAAGAAGTTAACTAATATCTTCCTGGGCCTGCTCATTAGGGTTTTGTCTGAATGGATCCCTATGGACACGTTGAATATCTCTCAATAATTCTTCTTCTGTAAGTTCGGCCTGAATCGCTTGTTTTAGCAGTGTAACCACAAACACCTTTATATTGCCCCCTTCTGCCCCTTCAGGAACTTTCAGGAAGCACAAATTATTCATCCTTTGCGCATTTTCACGCGACTCCAATTTCTCTTGATATCCCTGTTCACGCTGTGTGAGATCTTCAATTTTCATAGAATGTTGGACTGCGAGTTATTTGAGGTCTGAAACAGTGGACTCCAGTTCAGCTGTTCTAGCTGTCAATGCGTCAAACTTTTCTTCCAGCTTCTCACAGTGCAATTTTATTTCTTGCGGATTCTTTTGATAGGCTAGAAACCCGCTTTTAACCTCATGGCTTAACGCCTGTAAGATTAACATGACAGACTGATCAGAAGTGTCTAAAACCACTGTGGCTGGGGGAGTAGATGTTAAATCATCCCTGTTGTTACTTATTGAAGTACTGATCAGTCCTTTAAGCTCATTATCCGCCATTACAGAATTCTCCATCCTGGCAAGCTCTGAAGCCTCTGCTTGCTCCAGACCTTGATCCAATTCTAAGTTTCCCAGAAGATGATATTTATTAAATGTCTGGAGACCCCTTGAAGCCTCAAGTGTTGAAGTCCCGTCAGAATGCTTGAGTTCCAGTAAAGCAGGCACTGACTTAAAGAAAGCCTTCAATGAGGGTGGTGGTTTGACCTTTGTAACAGGCTTCTGTGCCTTAGAAGTATTTTTTCCCAGTCCTCTTAGGAAATTTTGCCTTGGATTTAACCACCGCCGATGGCGGAATATCTGTAAGTGCGTTTACAGAAGCCTGCTTTCCACCTTTACTTCTGAGCGTATACCCGAAAGCCTGGCTTCCTTGAAATTCGCTGCCTGACATACACGATACGGGTACTATAAACACTATCCATCCATTAACAATGTGAGCAGCTTCATTCTGTGTTCTATTCAAGGAGTTTTGGAGCCCAGTGCATTATGGGTTAGGTACTTTAGATAGTCTTTCCTGCGTAGGGCCAGAATCTCTCCCAAAATAGGAAATCCTAAATCTAGCCCTTCTTCCTCTTCTGACTTCAGAGGCTGCCTTAGCCCGACGAATAAGCCCAACTCCAAAAATATTATGCTGTCTCACATTTAAATTAGTGCCAGGAATGTATTTTATTGAAGTAGTAGCTGCTTTCACCTTGTACCTTCTCCAGGCTGGATCGACCGGACTCACAGGAAAGAAACAAGAATCCTGCCAGCAAGCAGGATCGCAGGCAGCATCAAAACTTTGTTGCTGAAAATCCGATCCGATCCGTGTCTACCCAGCGCTGCAAAAAATCCCCGACAGCCGTTGTGTGCTCAGAGCTGCCAAGCCCCGCCTTCCGCCTAGCGTGTGCTGCCGCGGCTCCAGCCTCGTTCCGCGGTCGTTTGCCGACGGGTAAGTGAAAATTGAAAACCCTCCTAAAAACAATACATTTTGCTGAAAATGCTGTCCTCAACATTGCGGGGGTCAAAATTAGCTATTTCTGAAGCTATACCGATGCAATGAACAGCTCGGCCACCCGAGCCTCTGGAGCCTCCCGACTAGCCGCGTCTGCTAGCCGCCATGTTCTCCTCTACCATTGATGTTGAACGTTAAATTCTTGATGAGAAAACTGCATGGCGGGGGCATTAGTTATAGCTTTATAGCTCTGCTACAAACCTCTGCAGCACACAACTGAAGGCAGCACATAGCAGGTTTAGGTGCGTGCATGGGCTGGATCTGCATGGGTATTGTGCGTGGGGCATGGCCAAAATGCCATGTGCTGGGATTAATTTGCGCAGTGTATGGCTGATGGCAATGGAAAGTGGTCTCTGGGAATTTGTGAGAGTTGAGGAAAGGCCTAGCCTGTACACTGAACCTGTAGCCAAACCCAAAATAGAACTGATTGTGCAGGGTTTGCTAGTAGAACCTGGTGAAAGGTCACTCCCTGCAGCAAATGCCCACTGTGCACAAAGTATTTGGGGCAACAAAGAGGTGATGGTGTCTTCTCTGACATCATTGATAATATGTCAACAAGAAGGTGGGACTGTGGGGCTTTTTATCGAGGTCCAGCATAGGTGCCCAGTAGGATCCTGCTAGCTAGTGGTATGCTGTTCCTCACAAAGTGGTGCCTAGTCAATGAAACTCAGAGAACCAACCATCATCATTGGTAATGATAGTAAAGGTGGAACCTGATGTAGGAGAGAGATTGAAGGGGATCCCTCTCTTTCGGAACTAGGGTCGTCACACACCCAGCAAGCTTGGTGTCATGCTTCATCATGTGGACCTGCTCCTCGTTGGGTCGGCGCTGCAATACCCTACGGGCACCCTTAAAGGGGCTCTTTATCGGAGATTATTTGTTTATTTTGGAATTTTATAAAGCGCTAGCTACGCTCACCGGCGTGTCCCTGCGCTGAATTGCTAAAAATGAGAGGAGTGAGGGGGTGGAACTAGGGTAATGCTAGGCGAAACAGGTATGTTTTGAGGGCTCTGCGGAACATAGTCTCGGAGGGTTCGAGACGAAGTTCAATCGGCAGTGAGTTCCAATGCTTGGCTGCAAGGAAGCGGAACGATCTTCCCCCCATCCGGGCTCTGCGTATTTTAGGAACCTTGACAAGGCCAGTGTTCGAAGATCTGAGCGTACGTTCAGGTCTATAAGGGGTAATAAGACCGTTGAGAGGAATGGGTGCCCTGCCTCCTAAAATCCGGTGGCACACACATAGGGCCTTAAATTTGATCCTTTGAGAGACTGGTAACCAGTGGAGAGATTTTAAGGCTGCTTTGGAGGAGGTGCGTCTCGGGAGCCTCAACACCATCCTGGCCGCTGCATTCTGCAGCACCTGGAGACGATTGATGTTACTGACTGTACTACCCAGATACAGCAGATTAGCGTAATCTAGTCTCGAGGTAACCAAGGCGTGTACGAGGGTCTGTCTGTCTCCAACAGGGAGCATATCAAGGACCTTACGTAGGGTTTTGAGAACTCCAAAACACATGCCCACAACCCTGTTGATTTGGGGCGTGAATGATAGCTCATGGTCAAATACAACCCCTAGATTTTTGGCCTGTTGTGCAGGACTAGGTGTAGGGCCCAAGCAATTGGGCCACCATGCTGAAGACCACACAGACGGGCAACTCCCTACCACAGCACCTCAGTCTTGGAGCCGTTCAACTTCAGGCAGTTGTTAGACATCCAGGAGGCAAGCTCCTGCATGCAAGCACTGAAGTTGGCGGCTGCGGTGTCGGGCGCCCGTGATAGGGAGATAGCCAGCTGTGTGTCGTCAGCATAGGATACGAGTTGGATATCGTATTTCTCTACAATCGCTGCTATAGGGGAGGCATACAGGTTAAACAAGGTGGGGCTAAGAGCAGAGCCCTGGGGAACTCCTTGATCGAGATGGAATTGTTCGGAGTAACACTCACCTTGTCTGACCTGGAAGCCTCTTTCCGTCATAAAAGACTGTAGCCATCTAAGTGCCTTCCCTTTGATTCCTCCCTTGTTGAGACACTGTAGCAGGATGGAGTGTGCTACAGTGTCAAAGGCGGCACTTAGGTCAAGCAGGATGAGTGCCATAGTTTGACCCTCATCAACTCCTTGCCTGACAATCTCGGTGGCCAAAAGCAGTGCAGACTCTGTAGAGTGGCGGGGTCGAAATCCGAACTGCGTGGGGTGGAGAAGATTGGCTTCATCTACAAAGGTCATGATTTGAAAATTGACCACCTTTTCCGCCACCTTTGCCAAATAGGGAAGAAGGGATATGGGTCTTAGGTTATCTAGCTTATCCCAACTGAGGTTAGGTTTTTTCTGAAGCGGTAGTACTATAGCTAGCTTCCATTTTTTTGGAACAGTGCAGGTTTTAAACGAGATGTCAAGGACATCTCTGATGAAAGGTTCAAGAATACCAATGCTTTGGCCGAGAAGTTTCGGTGATGCCGGGTCAAAAGGAGACCCGGATTTAACCGAGTGACAAATCCGTTGCAGCTCATTAGATGGGGGAATCACAAACTCACATAAACTGTTTATTTGTTCCTTGCCGCATTATAAAGTGAGGGTGTGTGGCCCTTTGTGTACAGCTAAGGTGAAGTAAATGAGTGATTTAAAATAGGTGGCATAGTCCAAATAACACTTTTATTCTGGCTGGCTATCCACCTCAATAAAAACAAAAAGAGTGGCAGCTTTCCTGACGTCAAAGTTCAGTTAGAGCCATGCTCATCTCTTGAGGTCAACATGTTTCTTGCCTCATGGTTATTTCAATCTGTGGCAATTCTTTAGGACCTAATCCGTGAACAGTGAATCTATCCACACAATGTGGTGAGGCTATTTGCTACCTACCACATGTATGCACTACGGTACAAATCCTCAGTAGTGTGGTTCAGTAACCTAAAGAGAGGGATGTATGAAAATGGAAACACCTCTGTAAAACCGGTATTCTAGTCACAGAGTATTCCTTATTTGCTCTCTAAAATACCTCCTTTACTCTCCTATCCCCACTAGAGTGAGATAAAATGAAACAACAATTTAGGCACATAAAAATAGATAAAAGTGTAGGTGGTGGGGGGCATAGTGGGGGGCATATCGCTAATGCCCCCGTAAAACCATATAACAATAATTAAAGGACTGTCCTTCCCCAAGGCGGGGAGGTGGTTCTGAGGGGGTTGTTGCTTAAGTCTATGGTGGTTGACTCATACATATGTAGCTTGTGAGCGTGACATGCTACATTCATGGTGATACGTAATTGGTAGTGGAGCTAGTCGTGGTATAGCTCACCCCCTGTATTGGGAACGTCACCTCAGTCGGTGTGCGGCGGTTCTAGTAGACACCTTGAAACATGGTGTCCTGTAAAACAAAAGGTAAGGAAGGTATAGAAGTTACGAGACATTAGGACATGTACGTGACCTGTATCTGTTTCTCATCAACTGCCCAAATGTTAATTACAGTAGGGAGCACTTTCAATTTGTGCCGGCTCCCAACGCTGCCCAAAGTGCACTCAGCGGGCGGACAGAGAAGCGGGCGGCCAATAGTAGCGTTCAGTGCCTTAAAAGACGTCTACTGGGATATGCGATGGAGCTGCACTCCTCCTAGTCTGCCCGTCAGCACGCAACCAGGGGGAACCAGACAGCGGCATACAAAATTGCACGCTCGCATGCTGTACCACAAGTAGAGAGGGTCCGGTCAGATGCGGTCACGGGCCCTAGTCTATAGTTATCATTTGTACTCACCATTCCAACGTGGAACAAGGTTGAGTCACCTACCCTCCTCTCCGGCACCAGATCAGAGTGTTCCAGTTCCCTTGGGCGCTGAAGTACTGTTCCGGGTCACGTGCGAGACAGGCGGGCGGAGCCCCAACTACGTCATGCCGAGTTTAACTGTGAAAGCTACTGAGATGTTTGCCTGGCTAGTATGGCGGCCATCTTGTTAGTGTAGTTCTCTCCGGCGATATCACTAGTAACCCAAGGAGCCATTTAGTACTATGGTTCACCAATCATTTGTCGGTCAAGTGCCAGTTATATTTAGGGTGTCTAGCTATCTGCATGAGTCCAGGATTCCTGTCTGTATGCTTAGCAGCTCAGTGCTTATAGAAGATGTATGTACTGTCATGTAGTAATTATAGAGAGTACCGGGTGGGCTGTACTGCTTAATATCATGGCGCAGGATATATGTGTGGTGGTGGTACGCAGTGAGTGACTCATGTAGGGTAACCTCCTCATTAAGTAAGGTGTGTTGTGACATATCGTAGTGTCATTCAAACGACCCACGACCAAAGTCCTCCTTGTTCTCCAACAGTTAGAATATTTACCATGCCAAGTAAGGTGGTGTATAGATGGTGTCCTAAGTGTTGTCACTACCCAAGTCCTGCATGAATGTGGAGGGCTGAATTAAGGCGTATACACATAAGGCCAACCAGGGGTCCTCTGTTGTTCAGGGTGGCCCATGGTATATCGTCATTTATTCCATGGAGGGCTGATAATATCACTGCAACATTTGCAATAAAATTATTGATGAGAAAACTGTGCATGACGGGGCATGAGTTATAGTTTTGTAGCCCTGCTACCAACCTCTGCAGCACACAGCTGATGGCAGCACATAGCAGGTTTAGGTTTGTGCATGGGTTAGACCTGCATGGGAATTGTGCATGGGGCATAGCCAAAACGCAGTGTGCTGGGGTCAGTTTGTGCAGTGTATGGCTGTTGATCATGCAAAGCGGTCTCTGGGAATGTGTGAAAGTTGAGGCAAGGCCAGGCCGGTACAATTAACCTGCATCCAAACGCAAAACAGCACTGCTTGGGCAGGGTTTGTGAGTAGAGCCTGGTGAAAAATCATTCCCTGCAGCCATTTTGCACAAAGTAGCGGGGTCATCAAAGAAGTATGTAATGTATTATCAAAATTATTCCAAGAAATCACTGAAAAAAAACTCACAAAGTGAAACTATGTTTTCCTTTATTTTTTAACATCATAGTAGAGTATGTTTACAAAAGCCTTAATTAAAAATGGACTTAAAAATGGCCCCAAAGTGCAGACAATTTTCCCCGTTAGTGGGGGCCAGGCTGCATTTTTCACGTTTGTGTCTACTATGCCTTGCACGGTGGATATTAGCAGGGGAAACGAGTCACAGTAGTCCTGGTAATGGTTTGCAAACCAGTAGAAAAATCAAAGGTTCACTCCAACAGAGCCAGCACATGCTCCGTCGGTGTAAACTTGCCACTACTCATGAGTCTAAATAGAGCTGGGGAGCACCAAGATTGAAACAGCTGGATCCCCGCTGATTTGATGGCAGTACTCCCTCTCTGCCATACTATCAATGAAACCCTAAAATCTGGTGAAGTGCTTTACTTTCTTGATGTGTATTGGTGCTTGCTGTGTATCTCTTTTTGTTAGGGAAAAGTCACCTTACTTAGCGTTGCTCTCCCTACCTTTGCCATAACAGGCTATAAGGCAAGAAAAGACTGGGGTGCTAATTTACAGAAGGACAGTAAAATAGGTAAAGCAAAAAGTGCTGGATTTACACCTTCAGTTTTTAATACCTTAGTCACAAGAAATTGTGCACTAGTAAATATGGGGATATTTGGAGCATTTTTGAGATCTTCAGTGAATTTAAAAATTGTATTTATGCAATCATTTGTGGATTTAGGGCCCGATGTAGGTAAATCTCATTTACCGACTCTAGAATACCGAATTTTACCGATTCGGTATTCTAGATTCGGTAAATGAGATTTAGGTAAAAATTCGGTCATTTTTAGAGGCCCATAGGAATCAATGTCAATTACCGAATCGGTAAATACCGATTCGGTAAAATTACCGAATTGTCAAGGGGGACAGGGTGTCAATTTGACACCCTGTTGCACCCCTGATTCTGGCTTGAGTGCCATTTGACACACATACATGCCCTTAGGACATGTATGTGTGCCACATGGCACAGGTGTACATGCACAGATGTGCATGTACACAGGAATTCGTTATTTACCATGCAATAGTATTTCATGGTAAATAACGAATTCTTAAGGGCCTGTGGCACTGTTTTCAGTGCCACCTATATCTAGATTTACCGATTCGGTATTTTACCGATTCGGTAAATTTACCGAATCGTTAAAATTTGGCCCCCTACACCTCAAAAACCAAATACTGGTCGGTAACACCATTGATGCGTCATATTTACAGTATGACGCATAATGTCGCAAGGAATGACAGATGCGTCAGTATTACTGACGTATCTGTCGGTGAAAAAGTGGCGCATTGCTGGAGTTGTGTCGGAAGCATGACGCAACTCCAGCAATGACTGACTGACTTACGTTATGCAGGTGGGGAAAGGAGTGAAAAAACAGTACCCTTTTATGGTAAATGGCACCAGGGTACCTTTGTGTACCTCCTTTTCCTACCTTGGTGTCCATCTGGATCACCAGCTGAACTGGGCCTCTTTGCTAAATAAGAAAAGGGGAGAGGTTATAAGGGCAAACACCGCGCTCTTCGATTTTGCTGCGAGAACGGGTAACAGACCAGTGGGGGCGTTGTTGAAGGTTTATCGTGCAAAGAGTGTTTCGATAGCCAGTTATGGAAGTGAACTATGGGGATACTGTAACCTTTAGGGCCTCCAGGTGGTCGAAAATAAATTCCTAAAACAGCTTCTATGTGTCCCACAGGGGACACCGAACATGTCCGGGCATGAAGAGACTGGTATGCCTTTTATTAGTGACACCTTGTCCATGCGCCCTCTTATTTTTTGGCTACAATGCTGGCTCAATAAACAGCTAAGTTTAACCCATAGCCTTTTGAAAGAGACACTAAGCCTAGATTGTATGACCAAGATTCCCTGGATGAAATATCTTAAAACTAGTTTTGGGAAGGAAGGTCACCTGGACTTGTTTTTAAATCCGGAAGGAATTAACAGAAATGACGTAGCATACATAAAACAGTCCTTCATTACATGAAAATTAATGGACAGGCAGGAAAAGGACCCGTTGAAGCCCAATGTACGTCTCCATATGACGCTCAAAACCTCACTAGGTGTGGAACCATACTTACTCTGGCCACTAACAGCACAAGAGCGCTTTTTATTAATTAGGTTTAGGTATAATTTGTTTCATTTTTTAATCGCAGTCCTAAGGGGATGTCACAGAGGGACAGTGTTAGCACCTTGTGGCTGTGACAACTTGTCTCCACAGGATCTGCTGCATTTTATGTTTTTCTGTAAATATTATGAATTCCCTAGGGCTTTTTATCTTAAACTTATTTTAAAAAGATTGCAATTTGTACAAGCTCGCCCTGCCCTACTATATTTACAGTTGTTGTAGTGTAGTTCCTATCATCCCAATAGGCTCTGCGCATTGGAATAATATCTTCAATAGTATAGACCTAGGGCAGAGGTTAACTAGGTCTTTTACCGACGATATTAGACTTAAAGTTTTGTGTTTGCCAGCTAGCTCAGAGTTCACTAGAAACTTTCTCGAATAGGCAAGGAGGATTTTAACCTCCCTGGATAGACAAGAAGGGATTTAGTTTCTGACAACCATAGAACATGACAACTTTGCTCTCCCCTAATCAAGAGTGTATCTCTAGAGTCGTGTGAAAACAAAAGACAACTTATTTTACTCAGTCAGTTCAGTGCATTCTTAGTTTCACCAGATTGTAGAGAAAAGGAAGAGACGGGCGTGTTCAATAAAAGATGTTATTTATTGATCAGTCTCCTTTCTCATACAAGAGAAACGAATCGCTATTATTGTAATACTTATAGTTAAGTTAAGTGCATACAGTAAAGACAGAATTATAAAATAATACTGTAAAAGCATTGATATGGTTTCTGAGCCATATGATACTTTAAAATGGATAAAATAGATACATACATATATACATTTGACTAATCATACTCAACTGGTGCTTCTAACCACGCCTACCCCAGTGTACCTGACCTAAGCCTAATACGTGGGCGGGAGTAGATAAGTAGCAGTTTAAGTTAAGTTTGTTTGCCAAGGGACTGATTCGAGAATTCTCTGCAAGGGGTTATTCAGTTCTGTACCTGAGATCTAGAATGATGGAGGGCTGGTATCTCTTATCCCAGGTCTTGATATTCCAGCTGCCTGCGAGGGCTGCTTGGAAGCGCCGGAGCTGGATTTCTCAGCAGGAGAAAGGCAGCGTCTCGTTCTCAGCGCGTCAGGAAGGCGGGGCAGCGCCTGTGGGCTTCGCTGTCAGCTGGGCTCCTCGGCACGTCTCGCTGCTCCGATCTCGTCACCACCGCATGTGTTTGTTTAAGGCAATGTCGGTAATATTTATACCTGAAAGGTGCCGAGATTGACGTAAGGATGGACATATATACGTCAATAAGGATGTCATATGAACGGGCTCGTTCGCACATTCTTTTGCTGAAGTTCTCTGTGAAATCAAAACAATGGCTATGGGAATTTCCCAGGTCGCTGTAGGTTTGATTTGTTTTGAGAACTCCGTATGCCTTATCAGGGGCTGGAGGAATATCGCTTGTCTAATTAGATGGCATGCGTTATGACCTGATCAGATAACGCGCTTCTGTGCCGTGGTGTGGCTTAATCAGATAACGGTTTTTGCACCGTTGGATGGCTGCTAGTTAATTATTAACCAGACCAGGGTCAGGAATAGGGGAATCGATACAGTACCTATAGGAATACATCACACCCACTCCACGTAGACTATGTCCATATTTACAAATCTAGGCATAGTGAAACCAGTAGCGTTTGTGTATATCGTACCACCCCAAAATACATTCATATGTATCCTGAAAATTTTGAACCACGAAACATACGAAACATAATCACATGTACTATCACATCTACCATATGCACAAGCAGTCTAATAATGCTAAACATATAACGCATATTTTACATTTATCATGAAAAAATGCGAAAAATACACATGAAATGGCTCTTAATACAGAAAAAAAAGTGCGAGACCATTTCATCACAATCATAAAGTTATGTATAATAGTGCTAGAGGATAGCGAATGTCTGGTGACTACCTAAAATAGAAATTTAGTTCTCTAAGAATAATGTCTACTTTAAGCAGAAGATAAGTGTCCCAAAAAAATCGTAAATATTTTTGAATTGGGGAGAAAAAAAAAACTCTTGTAGTCTGAAAAAATGATGAGAAAATATTTTCATATCGTTTTTCGAAAAGTTGAAGGCCAAATTCAGCATGTAGGGAACTCCGAGTGCTAATTTGCTCAAAGTTATTCCTGCTGCTCTGGTGAAAACATCATATCATTTAGACTGTTGAAAAATTGTCAACAGCTTCTTGCGTAAGTTCCACTAATTCGGAAAAGGTTGTTACCATGCATTCATGAGCCTGAGCATGATTGCCTCCATTGATGTTTTGATCAGCATAGCTGACTGAAGGTCGTACTTGATCGATGCTGCTTTCATCTTGTGCTTCACTACCCCTCAATCGTAGTGGTGAAGTCTCCACGAATGCCGTCATCAGGATTGGTAGCCGCTGGGGACAGCACAATGCATGAGCCGTTACCGGACCCAACAAGGTATCTGCGTCCATTGGCACATCCGATAGTAGTGCCAGACAGGTGTCCAACACGCATTCTTCGCCGCATAGCAAGCACCTTAATACAGGCATAACACAACTTTGCCACATTGGTCTAAATGAAAGAGACCAAGTCATGTTCAGGTCTCTAAGCCGGGATAGTCCAAGGATTTTAGTTACCCGGTCCCGGTAGCCAATGGCTAGGATCATTTCTTCCCTTGTCGCAGGTGTTTTGTCTGTGACATGGTTTGCCATAGCGAAATAACAGGATCAAAAATAGAATGCCCGCTACTAGTCCCAAAAGGAGTGGAAGTCCGCCAAAAATGGAATGGACAAAGTCTGGAAAAATACCCAGGATGGCTTTGAATGGAGTTAAAGCACCCGAAAACACTGCTTTAAATACACTGGAGACACCAGTGGTATCAGAAATATTTAAGATTTCGTTCAGTATTTCTGCGAAATGTATGGGGGAATTAGTTGATAATAATGAATGAATCTCTTCTGTTGTCCTTGCAACTTGGAGATCATACGTTTCTTTTGATGACGTGAGCCTGGTCGGCGTCTGTAGGAGCACAGTCTTCATTCTGCTTAAAGTATCTATTCGAATAGAAGCAATTTTCAAATCGGGCCATAACCTTGCCTCCCTGTCTGGAGAATCGTTCGGGAACAATACTCGTTCACAGCACATGACCTTCCTAGTCACGGTTATGAGATAAGGTTTTCCGGGCAGCAAACTACAACATCTGCGATCTACTATTAGAATGTAACTCCCGTTCGAGAGTCTCCTAAAGAATGGTTCTATTCGTGTTGCAGGTGTGCCTAGCTGGTAACATGAAAGGTTATTTGAAGTCCCTTCACAGGCTCCATGCAAGCTAATACCCTGACACAGAAGTGTACCGCTTAGTGATCTTGCACAATTATTGCCACTGAGAAACACTTTCTGGCCTTTATTACTGACACATTCGTGTGTATAGGGCAAGTTCCATATTGACTTAATGTACCCTTTACCCAACCTTTCATACTGGCCTGCCTGTATATATTTTTGGCAGAATTGAAACTGGAAAGTAGTTATCGGAATATTTATTATTCCATGTATTATCCATTCAATGACAGGTCGTTCTGACATTGTTAATGGTAATCTCTCAAGTTTTTCAATGCTCAGAATTGTATAGTCTGAAGAATGGGGGAGTCAGGTCCAGGGACGTGGGGCTAGCTGGACCATTATTATAAATTCTGAGTACACAAATTGCCGGCCACACACTTATTCAAATCCTCTATTTTTGAGGGAACAAACCATAAGAGACTTCCTGGTTCGTTCGGGTATATCACTCAAACCCTTTTATTATTTGTTTGTTTTTTGTCTTTTTTTAAAGTATTGATGTATGAAAGGGACACCTTATCGTTTTGTACACCTTATATACAATTATTTACAATTCGCGATTATTTACAACACAAACACATACACATACACATAACTAGTTGTATTATACAAAGTGAATTGCTCTGATATATATACACTCAAATATTCATACTATGAAGAAAAAATCATCCGTAATTCCATAAAGACCAGAGTCAAAAGTATAAACTTGATGACAATCATAAATCAATGAACTACAGTTGAATGTAGACAGTTCAAATAAGGAAAAATAGACTCCAAATTAATTCATTCAGTCCATTCAACCAATAAATGGCTAATCTTTTTACGCCAACGCGTTTCGAATCCGGTATGTCAACTCTACGGATTCTCATCAGGGCTCTGTCTTAATACGGGATATCTGCAAGTGTATAAAATAAGGGTTTGAGTGATATACCCGAACGAACCAGGAAGTCTCTTATGGTTTGTTCCCTAAAAAATAGAGGATTTGAGTAAGTGTGTGGCCGGCAATTTGTGTACTCAGAATTGTATAGTCAGCACCCTTCTGTGCCAAACTGATTTGTTTATCAGTAAGGTTAAAGATATTAAATAATGACGTTGTGTTGATTAA
The DNA here is from genome assembly GCF_964261635.1 of Lissotriton helveticus. Classification (NCBI taxonomy): domain Eukaryota; kingdom Metazoa; phylum Chordata; class Amphibia; order Caudata; family Salamandridae; genus Lissotriton; species Lissotriton helveticus. The sequence goes on from NC_136067.1 coordinate 1,538,680,557, forward strand.
ACGCCAAGGCACATAGCCAGAACGCAGATTTTGTAACGTCCAGCCAAGCTGTACAATAGAACGCAATTGGGACTGACCGTGTTGTAACATCAGTAAGTCTTGCGATATTATATCGATTGCTGAAGACACAATGCTGTCCAGAGAATATATTCTGGAGGACAGAGTCATTAACCCATTGTCCACCACAGAAAGTGGTTTTTCCAAATTAATACGGTAAATTTCCCGTATTTTTTCTGCTGTCTCAATTTGAGTTACTTTCCAAACTTCGTTATAAGCTGCATATATAGAGGCCGCTATGAAACGTTTTTGACGCTGTTTGCGTGGTCCCAATATGAAATCACGCAAGTCAGCACCTTCTGTAAGTAAAGTTAGGTGTTGCTTAATTTCAGCCAGTGTGGACGTTCGTAGCCATTGAAGGCAGAGCTTGCCCACGCTGTAGGTGGTTACTATCCCTGGATGTTGTCTTTGGGAATATCTAGGGTCTGGCCTAGTCAATGTGAACCCCTGTACTTTGTTCAGGAATCTGTCTTGACAGTTATTTGTATCTGTGGGCCAGATCAACCATTTTTTCCATTCAGGATGTGTTCTGTTTTGGTTTAATATATGGTTTACGTCTATCTCAACATCTATAGAGCTATTACTGTTCACTGTTGGCTTTGAAATAGACGGTTTGTTCAAATCTTTGATTTTGGCTAAGCCAAGACAGGTAGTTTGTTGAATAGTGTCATTCAAGAATATAATTTGTTCTGGGATCATGCAGGCTCTAAACAATGATTCTATACCTTGTACTTGCCAATCTCTTGTACCCCAAACAGTTTTTGCTTCAATATTATTGTTCCAGAAATCAAACCCAAATGTATTCATTTGTTCAAAGAATGAATCGGAATATGTCAATTTTGTGTTTGTAAGCATGGTCTTCATACCTGTCTTATTTGACAATTTGAAATAAAATGTTTCTGCATTACTTGTGTTAAACCCTGAAAAGTATGAATATTTATCATAAAATGTTTTTGAGCTGTCTTTTGGAGGAGTAGCACAATGTTCCCATTGGTTATAATTTAAAACATTTCTAGGTTGAGCAGATTTATGTAGATAATGGTTACCATAGTGGTTGTAGCAGAACATCTGATCATAATTAGAAGAACCCTGCAAATAATCATGTTCTGTAAATTTAGCAGACATCACAAGATCAGACATCATATCATTAATACTTTCAAAGTCCCAATCATCAGCAAATGAGCTCGGTTTTACAAAGTCACTCAATGAGATCTTGAATTGGTGTGGATACTTCAGGATTTCAACCGGACCATAGATTTCATAATCAGTTTTGTCCCATGCTACACCGCCTGGTATAGGATTGGCTGTGAAGTTCACTGAAGAAAGTTCTCTTTTCTCGATGTGTGAAGATGTGTGTGGTTTAAGGACCAAGTTGATTTTCTGGCTTGCTGTGTCCATTTTAGCATATTTTCCTTCAATGAAATGTCCCAAGCATAGTACCATGATGAGCTAAAGAATGAGGATAAATGCACCGAAGGCCACCCAAAATTCAATCCATGGAGAAATCAGATAGGTTTCTTTCAGCTGTTGAAAAAGTTCCTTAGCTTTGTCTTTAAAAGTTTTTGTTGATGGCTGTTTCTTTGCTTCACTCAGGTCCTCAGATGAATCATCGAAGTTGATGAAGTAGCCGGATGCTGTTCTGTCAATTGTTCCAATTGTTTTTGGATTTTGCTTTGTTTCATTAGCAAAGTCTGCAGTTACATCATCATAGGTTGTTGTTTCTTGATGAAAAGTTTTAATTTGGGTTTTAAGAGGTTCAAGTTCCATTGCTTTGTTGCATAGTCCTTGTTGATTCACTGTAGATTTTCCAAATGTGATCAGTCTTCCAGTTTGAGCCTCTGTATTCGTAGCAAACATTGGTGTTCTGCTACTTCTTGGGAGTCCACTTGGCCTACTGTTTGTTATCGGCCACATGATTGTGGTTTAACGGGGCGGTAGTACTACTGATCTTGTCCCGTTGACAGACAAGACAGGAACTGCTTTTCTGTAAGAAGGCCCAAATTCCTTCTTTACCGCGATCTTCTCTCTGACTAGATCCCCGACTTTTGGAATCCAGACAGGCCTTGCTGGGACAGGTGGTTTCTCTTCAGTGGTTGTTGGCTGTTGTTTCAACTTTATGTTGCTCAGGTCTTTTCTTGTTTCATTTAAGTCCTGTAAAATAGCCAAACGATCTTTGATATCAAAGCTTTTGTCTTTAACCACTGAAGTCTGACTATCAAGATCTTGGATCATCATTCTAGTCCCGAACAATAGTTCGTACGGACTGAACCCTTTCAGAGAATTCCTTGGCAGGTTATTTAGACTACGTTGGACACTTATTAAATGTTTGACCCACCCAGCTCCCGAACCTAATACCTTTGCTGTTATAGATTGATTTATGTCACGGTTTTTTCTTTCTACGATTCCGTTTCCCTCAGGATGAAATGGACAAGAATACCGCAATGCAATGCCCATGCTGGTCATGGCCTCCTTATAAGCTCGAGAGCTAAATGCAGGACCCTGATCAGAATGTAGCATGCCAATTGCGTATGTGCCGATAAAGACTCGCAAATCTTTTATAACAGTTCTGGCGTCAGTCGATCGCTGGGGCCACAACCATATGAATCTCGTGCATGAATCCACTGCGACCAAGATATATTTATAGTTACCATCCCTTTGTAAGGGACCACAGTGGTCTAGGTAAACACAGGCTAATGGTTTATCTGAGATTAGAAGGTGCGTCTGTGCTGGTCGTTTCACTGTTGATACTTTCATTCTTTGACATATTTCACATTCTAGAACATATTTCCTTGTTTGTCTTCTCATTTGTGGCCACCAGTATCTCTGTTTTAATAATGACACTGTGGCTGAAACGCCAGCATGTATAGAAGCGAGTCCTTCGTGTGCCGCTATAATGAGTCCTAACCTATGTTCCATGTTTGGAATTGCCCTATCCCCCACTCCAGGGATTCGAGCAAACGGAACATTAATTGCATCAGTTATGTATGAGTACTTTACTGGAAAGCCTTTCGGGAGTGTTTCTATCGCATCTTTTACTGTAGCGCTGACAGCCTGTAATATTCCGCCGTCTATTTTTGTTTTTGACCGGGTGATAGCAGCTACGGAAGCCGTTTGCACTGCTGCCTTCGCGGCTTCATCAGCCAATGAATTCCCTGCAACGTGAACGCCATCACGTTGATGACTCAGTGTATGTATCACGTGAGTCTTTTGTAGTTCCTTTTGCAAAAGAACTACTTGTTCCCAAAGCATTTTATGTTTGATTGTGCCACCTTTTGCATCTTTAAAACCATTCTGAACCCAGATCTGCAAGTATTCATTGTAAGATTGAACGCAGTAATACGAATCGCACACAATAAGTGTGGGGAATTCTCGATCGGTATTTTCAAGCGCCATCTTGAATGCTAGTAGTTCTGCTCTTTGAGCTGTACAGTCTCCTAGAGATTGCGTTTTAGTGACCACAGGTTTAAATTTTCCTTCATGCCAGCGACCTTTAACAATTGCGCACGCAGCACTGTAGGCTTGCTTACCCCCCACTGCGGGTTGTGCTGATACGTCTGTATATATTATACAGCCGTAGTGTTCTAGAGGCAGAATTTCGGTCGGCGGAGGACATTCGAATTCATATTGGAGAAATTCTTGTGTTTTTAAATTGGGATCAAATTCGTATACCACGTCTGTTGCAGCAAGAGAGTTAGCCCACTGTATCCACCTCGGATGGAGTGCTTTAGCATTTGGAATGCTTGCCTTGTTTACCGCCTCTAGGGCTGGTATAGGTGTCACGATGATTATTCGTTTACCCTGTGCTAGGGCCCGCTCCTTTGCTACAGCAGTCTGTACCGCGGTCAGAATTTTTTCCGTTGGGCTAAATTTCATTTCAGCTTTTGTGTACAAGTGTGATTTGTATGCTATTGGTACCTTCTCTCCTTCATTAGAGGTCAGGTATGTGAATCCGCATCTTCCTGGGATGACTCGAATCACAAGGTTGCGTGTATTGTCACGTGTTTGTAATTTTGTTTTAATTAACATATCTGTTTGTAAAGATCTCAAAATTTCTGTGTGTTTTTGAGTCCAATTGATTCTTTTAAAATCTGGTTTTATTAGATCATAGAGAGGTTTAATTCTCTCTGCATAATTTATAATGTAAGTTCTTCCGAAATTTAGGAAGCCTAGAATTGATTGTAAGTTTTTCAGTGTTCTAGGTGCTTGGATTACTGCACATTTCTCTAGGAAACTGTCAGCCAGGCTTTTGCCTTCACTTGATAGTTCATATCCTAAAAACAGGACTGTTAGATGGGCAATTCTTGACTTTTTAAAGTTGAATTTGTAACCCTCTGCTGCGAACCCAAGTATTATGGTGTTCACTCTCTTCAAGTGAGTATCCAAGTCATCATCTGTTAGATAGATGTCGTCGACATAAGATAATGCCTCGTCATCATATGTTTGTAGTAATTCAGTTACTCTCGCTGAGAATAATCCTGGGCTGTTCTTGAACCCCTGGGGCAAACGACAGAATTCTTTTTGCGTGCCATTTATTGAGAACGCCATCAAATATCTGCTCTCTGGTGCTATATTTTGACAAAAGAATCCATTAGAAATGTCTAATGTGGTTTTGAATTTTTTGCGCACTATGTTATTCATTAGTGCAGCTCTATGCGAGTTTTGTACCGCAAATGTTTTGCAACATGAGTTAAGGTGTCTGTAGTCCAAAACAAGACGATATGAATTGTCTGGCTTGGAGACAGGAAACAAAGGGTTGTTCATTTGTGAGGTGCAAGTTTCAATCACCCCCTGGTATTCAAGTTGATCTAGGATCTCTTTTACCTGTTTTTTAGCTTCTTGCTTAATCGGGTACTGCCTCTGTGCAGTAGGTTGTGATTTTAACTGGATTTTGTGAGGAGGAGGGTCCTCATCCCATCCCACATGATTTTTATATAAGGCAGGGGCTTGAGCTACTGCCCACTTTCTTGCAAGTGTATATTTTTTATGAATTGGAATATGGTTTGAGAAGGCAGGCATAATTATTTCTTCGCCATGTGGGCACTCCCTGACAAACTCTGGAGGCCAGTCTCGTTCAGCTAGAAGGATGTCATAGCCCTTGGAGAGATTATCCCAAAATAGACCCCTTATTTTTCTAGTCTTATCCCCCTCTATACGCAATGTTATTTCATATATTTTATGAGGTTTGCTAACTCTGGTATCTGCAGTTTCCACCTGAATGTATTCATTCGTGTCCACTGTCTCCAGATGATTCATAAGGACTTTGCGAGCTATGCTCACTTCTGCTGCGCTGTCTAGCATTGTCTGAGCCCATTCTCCGTTTTTCAGCTGTGTCCTCAGTATTCTCGGCATTGTTAATTACTTTAATACTGGCTACCTTCTTTTTTGGAAATTGTAATTTTTTATTCTGATGAGCAGGTTCTTTGTCTTTGGACTTGACGTGCTCTTCCCTGTGTTCTGATCGTCCTCTTCTTTCCGATTTCTGCGAGGAAGTCTGAAAAGATTGAGAGGGACGTGTATCAATATCTTGATATTTATCAGGTTTTTTTATATTATCCCTATTTCTAAGGTTGTATTTTTTCACAGAGGGCTCCCTTTGGGGAGACTTGCATCCTTGATCAGGAGATCTTTCTCTCCGCCGAGGAGACCTTCCTCTGGACTGGAATCTTTTTTCTTTAGGATTGGATTGCTTATTTCCATCCCAGCTCTTTTTTTGAGTTTTTAAATTATTTTTTATAAATACCTTTTCAGGACTTTCAACTAGTTGAGGTTTCACTGGTATTCCACCCAAGCTATCTCTTCCTAGTTATTCATAGGATTTTTCTATGATTCTGGCAATTTCAGATGGTTGGTCTGCTATATTTGTCTCTTTCAACCTCTGGCGAATCGCCACATTTGCTGCTTCTCCCTTTATGTGGGCTAATAATATTTCAGAGTCCTGCTTGAAGTCTTTCAGTAATTTCATACCGAGAGTTAAAGCGGGTTCTGGACCATATTCATCTTGAATCTGTTTTAGCACATCTGGTATTACTGACATGGATGGTACACCATGTGTTTTTGTGTAAATGGAAGCAAAGACTGTTACCCAAGTGTCACAGTCCTCCATATGTGGTGCGATTCCCATTGGAAGACAGATAGTCAGAATCCTATGTTTCTCAACAGGGGTGGTATCTGGAAACACCGCCTCTATTTGAGTGATTTTTTGTGCTAGCCAGAAAGGAATTTGTTCCCGTTTTGCGGGTACTTTACCTAGACAGGACTGTATGTTTTGAGGTGTAATTTTATTTGTGTTCCCCTGATGAGTGGTCAGCTGTGGAATTTTAATTGCTGGTTGGATTGTTGAAGTCCGCATTACATATTGGACTAATTGTCTATGTATTTTTATTAATTGTTTTAGCTGTGCTAAAAGCTCTGGTGCAGGCATTTCTTCAATCTCTGGAAGTGGTGTACATCCGGCTAGGACCGGCCACGTTGCTCCTGGTCTACCTAGTGGACCGAGCCTGGTGATGTGATTATTATGTTTTAGGGCGCCATGAAACAAGAGCAGGTGCTCTTGGAATTTGAGTGGTATTTCCACTTCCTCGAAAGGAGTGTACTCACTAGGAGGTTCCTCTATTTTATAATAGTGGAAGTCCTTTGTTACAGCGTTTGCTGCTGGAAAGTTTATCCATGAATGGAATACCTCTGTCTGCCGATATTCGTGTGCCTCAATTACGAATATGACTGTACCACCTCTTGGTGTCAGTCCATTTTCTATAAGTTTTAGGGTTATAGATTTCCTTATGTTGACCGGGATGAGTATTGCATCTGGGTCATTTTCCAGCAGAGTATTGTCTGCTACTAGGAGTTCAGCTGCTATTCTAACTGTCTCCCTTTCTTCTTCACTTTCTGTCATTTTACTGACAGGAAGGTTATTCTGTTTGTTTGCAGATCAGGTTTTTATGGAAACAAAGATTAGATGCACAATATTTTGGAACAGTGTATCCTTCAACGTTGAATAAACCAAGAACCATACATAGGAGTCTCCTCCTGCGAGGTTTGGCGGATATGACCTTTCACCCACTCCAGACGTCTTTGGAGTATTATGGGAAAAAAGGGGTTCTGTGTGAAAAAGCACGACTGAGTTACTCTAATGTCTTGCGTTAGTTTTATCGCCTATCCAAACGTTGGGCGCCATGTAGTGTAGTTCCTATCATCCCAATAGGCTCTGCGCATTGGAATATTATCTTCAATACTATAGACCTAGGGCAGAGGTTAACTAGGTCTTCTACCCACGATATTAGACTTAAAGTTTTGTGTTTGCCAGCTAGCTCAGAGTTCACTAGAAACTTTCTCGAATAGGCAAGGAGGATTTTAACCTCCCTGGATAGACAAGAAGGGATTTAGTTTCTGACAACCATAGAACATGACAACTTTGCTCTCCCCTAATCAAGAGTGTATCTCTAGAGTCGTGTGAAAACAAAAGACAACTTATTTTACTCAGTCAGTTCAGTGCATTCTTAGTTTCACCAGATTGTAGAGAAAAGGAAGAGACGGGCGTGTTCAATAAAAGATGTTATTTATTGATCAGTCTCCTTTCTCATACAAGAGAAATGAATCGCTATTATTGTAATACTTATAGTTAAGTAAAGTGCATACAGTAAAGACAGAATTATAAAATAATACTGTAAAAGCATTGATATGGTTTCTGAGCCATATGATACTTTAAAATGGATAAAATAGATACATACATATATACATTTGACTAATCATACTCAACTGGTGCTTCTAACCACGCCTACCCCAGTGTACCTGACCTAAGCCTAATACGTGGGCGGGAGTAGATAAGTAGCAGTTTAAGTTAAGTTTGTTTGCCAAGGGACTGATTCGAGAATTCTCTGCAAGGGGTTATTCAGTTCTGTACCTGAGATCTAGAATGATGGAGGGCTGGTATCTCTTATCCCAGGTCTTGATATTCCAGCTGCCTGCGAGGGCTGCTTGGAAGCGCCGGAGCTGGATTTCTCAGCAGGAGAAAGGCAGCGTCTCGTTCTCAGCGCGTCAGGAAGGCGGGGCAGCGCCTGTGGGCTTCGCTGTCAGCTGGGCTCCTTGGCACGTCTCGCTGCTCCGCTCTCGTCACCACCGCATGTGTTTGCTTAAGGCAATGTCGGTAATATTTATACCTGAAAGGTGCCGAGATTGACGTAAGGATGGACATATATACGTCAATAAGGATGTCATATGAACGGGCTCGTTCGCACATTCTTTTGCTGAAGTTCTCTGTGAAATCAAAACAATGGCTATGGGAATTTCCCAGGTCGCTGTAGGTTTGATTTGTTTTGAGAACTCCGTATGCCTTATCAGGGGCTGGAGGAATATCGCTTGTCTAATTAGATGGCATGCGTTATGACCTAATCAGATAACGCGCTTCTGTGCCGTGGTGTGGCTTAATCAGATAACGGTTTTTGCACCGTTGGATGGCTGCTAGTTAATTATTAACCAGACCAGGGTCAGGAATAGGGGAATCGATACAGTACCTATAGGAATACATCACATTGTTAAATGCGGAATGTATACCCTATGTGATCGGCTTTTTAAAAAGTTCAATGAAGTACAGAACATTTTTGGATACATAGAAAGATGTTCTCTTTTAACATGTATAGATGGATTTTAAAGTTACGAAATACTTGTTTTATATCTTGTTTTATGAACTTTTATGGTTTTTGTATGAAAAAAACTGAATAAAATACTTTTGAACTTGACTGACTGACTGAATTATTTATTAGGCGCACTTATGCCGAGGCGTCTTGGCGCTATAGGAGAAAATAGAGACGATCTACTAGTTAGGCCATTGAAAAGAGCCAGGTTTTTACTGCTTTCCTGAAAGGAATTTTATTTGGGTTCAGGCGCAGTTCCATGGGCAGGATATTCCATAGTTTAGCTGCCCCGTACGAGAAAGACTTGCAGCCCCAACGGACTCTCTTTGGTTTAGGCAAGCAGACCAAACCCAGACTACCCGATCTTAGTGGGCGAGGTGGCACATAGCGAGGAAATAGATTTACCATGTCCTCAGCCCCTTTCCCATTTACAGCTTTGTGAACTAGGCAGAGGGCCTTAAACTGCACCCTTCGTCTGACAGGAAGCCAGTGAAGTTGGCGGATGCTTTGCGATGTCGGGTGACGTTTAGGGAGATCTAGCAGTACTCTCGCAGCAGCATTTTGCAATGACTGGAGTTTGGAGAGCTGCCTTTCTCCACTTCCCAGGTACATTGCGTTAGTGTAGTCGGTGCGTGATAGGACCAGGGCTCCGACTACTGTCTTCCTTAGGGTGAAGGGTATGAATGGCAATATCTTCCTAAGGACCTTGATTGTGAAGAAACAGGCCGATGTTACTTGATTGATTTGTGACATAAAGGTCAGATCTTTATCAATCACAAAACCTAGATTTCTGACTTTTTGTGCTGGAACAGGGCAGGTGCCTGCTTCTGGAGGTCACCATAGATGATTCTAGATAGAGGGATAATGTCCAAATTCGATTACCTCTGTTTTTTCTGTGTTGAGCTTTAAAAAGTTTTTATTCATCCAGCTCTTTACGCTTAGGAGACAATTCCGAAAGCGCTCTGCTGTGAGTTCTACCGTCTGGGTGAGTGACACCACTAGCTGAGTGTCGTTAGCATAGGACACCAGTTTAAAGCCATGAGTTTTTATGAGTTTGGCCAGTGGTGTCACATACAGATTAAACAGGGTGGGGGAGAGTGCTGATCCCTGAGGAACTCCGCACAGGAGAAAAAACTCTCCAGATTGAATTCCGTCCCAGTGTATTTGTTGTACTCTGGCTTCTAGAAACGTTCTAAGTAAGGCTAGGGCAGTGGCTGTGATGCCTACAGCTTTCAGCCTTTCTAGCAGGACCCCATGGTTAACGGTGTCAAAAGCTGCCGTATTAGAACAGCTCTACCACCTATGTCCATGGTCTTACGGATTTCCTCAGTTGCCATTATTAGGGCAGATTCCGTTGAATGGCATGACCTGAAGCCATGTTGGGTAGAATCTAAGATGTTATTATGCTCCACAAATTCCATTAGTTCCTGATTCATAGCTTCTTCCAGGATCTTGGACGGAAGAGGGAGACAGGAAATTGGACGATAATCTTTGGTGTCCGTTGGGTCTAAGGAATCCTTTTTCAAGATCGGTCTTATGCAGGCTTTCTTACATCTTTGAGGGAAGACACCGGACCTGGTTATCTCATTGAGAAGAGGAGTCAAGGTGGAACTAATTACTTCGGGGGCCAGATGGACTACGTACGGGGACAAGGATCCAGGGGTGACCCTGATTTAGTATGAATTAACTGGTTTGCAACCAGACTCTCATTTAAGCAGGAAAAATGAGACAGATGGATAGCGGAGGGTTCTGTATGGTTTTCATAGTCAGTTCCTACCTCTGATGATAAGTTCTGAAGTTCGTCATAGACAGCTTGAACTTTATGTTGGAAAAACAGGGCCAGATTGTCCACGAAATTTTGATCTGGGACAAAATTTATGCCTCTGGGGCACTTCGCTAGTTTTGATACAGTTTCAAATAGTTCCTTTGAGGAGTTTTCGGCCTCCTGAATTTTATTGGTAAATGTTCCTTTCACATGGGGGAAGTCCCATGTGAAGGGCCTATGTCACCCTTATGCCTGCCATGAGGCAGGCGTAAGGTTTTGACACATTGGCGTCCTAGACATGGCGCAGCAAAATATCATAGATTTCCCTGCGCCACTCCTACAAACCTTTCTTGCGGGGGAACGCCCACCCTGCATGCGTTATGCCTGATGCAGGTATAATGAAGCACATGGGGTTTACGAAGTGAAGCATTTGCCTAGATGCTTCACATCGTAAATAGGGCGTAACATGGTGCATTATTTATGCCGCTCCTGCGTCACAGAAAGTGACGCAATGGCGGCACAAAATTGACGCAGGTGACTTCTCTATTGTTACGAAAGTGCGGATTTCTAGGGTATGTTTTTGTGTCAGCAAATGTATACCTGAATTTATTCAATTTCAAGTACTAGCGATACGCCTTTTGGTGTACTTATATTTAGTAGGATTTTATTCAAAATGCAAAGAAAACTGTTTTTTTTGGGGGGTATTTCTTTGTTAAGTGACTTCGGCTACTGGTGTTCAATGACCTCAGAGATATTGCGGTGTGTTCTACGTTTGTCTATTGACCCCCGGACAAGATTCCGAGCTAAGTAACTTTTAACAAAAGGGTATGTCCCAGAAGTTTCTAGTTAATTCCCCCAAAAATGCTACTGTACCTAGTCCTCTGATTTCCTGTGGGTTCTATTCTTTATTCTGAATTTGTACAAAACACCACAAGCAGTGCTACAAGGCACTGGTACAAGAGTGCTTAATTAATTTTGTAAATACCATAATACAAAATGCTATAAAAATCACCCAATTATGAAAGGTGGGCATTTTCATTCCACCTGAACACTTGAGATGGGCAGTAGCATATTCCTACGTTTTCAATTGTTTTTAGCAGACAGACAAGACCACAGCGAATGATTTCGTACAAGAGTTTTCCTTGAGTGCAGCATTTATATATTTTGCATCAATTTGCACAAAAGCCAGTGTTTATTCTCAAAAGCCTCTTTTGATTCCAGGCTCCTGCAGGGATAATTGAACCACTGCTGCTCTTTTCACAGCAGCCCAATCATGTTTCTGCGGCTTGTCCTGTAGCGCGGGTCCCCGAGAGAGCACCTGAAACAAGTTATAGCAGCGGGAGACTTTTCAGATATATGATTTGTCCTGTGGTGCAGTCGATGGAAGGGGAGAAGATCTAAAGATAAATCCTAAAATTGTGATGTGGAAACAACTGTGCGTTTCAGTGATCTTACACGTGGGCCCTGAAGCGTGCTTCTGACAATACAAGTGCTTCTGCGACTCAAATGGCATATTACATTTAACAGTGCGTTTGCTTTAAATAATGTCATATCTTTTCATTGCAGTTATATCAGAAACAGTCATGCACAGTAACTACCTGGGAGTGCCCGATTGCTTACATATTAGTTACATTGCTAATTAGACTATGCAAATGTTTTGTTTGTGGTTTCAATATATTTGACAGGTGGTTACATGTACATACATAAATGTTGCCATAATATGGTAATTACGTTCTGCCTTTTCCCTACTGAAATGCATTGCCATGCACTGAAAGGGAAAATACATTTAACTAACAATTAAAACCATTTGTTCGTTAGAGACATATTAATTTTAAGAATATTGCATTTTAAGACTATTTAATCAGGTTAGAATGTTGACCATATACTCAAAGTTGATTAATTATCTTTACAATCAATATTGTTTTCTCTCTTCATCATGTATGTGAGAAAACTCTGGCATGCTGATGGAAACATACATGTTCAACAGCAGTGACAGTACTACCACAGCATCACCATTGAGTTCTAACGAACAACTAGAGGGCTAACATTCAATACTCATAACAAAATAAAGCACACCTAAACGACATGTTGCCAGAACAGGAGTTGTATTAATGCATTTTTTTATGAAGAAGGCAAAACATCTGCAAAAAGAGGTGAGGACTTTAATTGTACTCATTATTGCTAATGCTGATGAGAAACCAGCTGTTTAAAGTAACAATGAGTGAAATACTGTATTTACTCATCATGGCATAATGCATTTTTAAAGTGGTAAAAAGACCTAATGGAAGAGAGTTTAACCAACATCCGGTATTGCCTTTATTTACATCTGGTTCCGCTGGCTATCTTCTTCACAGTTGATTAAGACATTCTTATTGTTTTGGTAGACAAAATAAAAACTTTTTTTTGTCCTATGCAAAGTTGCAAATTTATGCTTTGTGAAAGTTCATAAAATGTATTGAAAATTATGTAAAATCATGTAAAGATTTGCGAAATTCGTTTTAGTGTTTTGCATGAAAATCGAATGCAAGGGCACATCTCAGGTTCACACCAGATATCAACAAGGGGACTGATTCAAGGAGAATGTCCACCACGGGATATTTTTTAGCTTGATTCAGTTTCCAGCAGAAAAAAGTGTGACATTTCATTGACAATAATGTGTGGAATTCCATAAAAAGCAAAATGTGTGAATTAGTGGCAGCTGGCAGCTATGGAGAGTGGCTGGGTGTGCAAAAGGATGGTGGGTGCATCAACGTGCAAAACTATATTAACTAAGATCATTCCGACATGCTTTACATTATCATGTAACTTTAAAACACTAATGTAATGCATGTTGGCAATTTAGAGCATACGTACACAGATAAAATACTTTAAAAAGGAAACAAAAGTCACTTACCTTGCTGCACATCCTCTCCCGGGCCAGGTGTCTATCTCTCCTCGAGTGGGGGTCCAGCCAACTCCCCTAACCATACCTGGTGCTACTCTCATGCTGTTAACCAGCATGAGAATAACACCCGGATTGGATGGAGTGGGTTGTCTCAGCGCTCCAAAGGGCACTGCAGGCCTGTGCGTGCTCTCAACCCAGCTGTCCAGACAGCTGGGTTGAGAGGTTTAAAGTGCGCATATCTGTCTGACCATCGCAAGACAGCCGGCCAAAGAGACATGTACACTTTAAACTTAAAGTGCCCAGCCCATCACTCCTCTTTGCTGCGGCCACTCAGCAGCAGCCCGCCCCATCATGACATTCAGCTCAGAACGTGGGTTTGCAAAGTTAATGAAAAATAAATTGGTAATAATATTTATTACCATTTTATTTTTGAACTGGGGGCATTTTAATTAGTGTGTCAACGCTCCTCTGCCTTAATGGAGGTGTCGCCCCTGTTGTGAATTTCTAGGTCATACAAAAAATTGTACATGGGACTAGCTTTTTTGTCCTAGGCAGGAATATTTCAGCCAAATATTTATAATGAATACTTTTGCACATAAAATGTATGCTTGTGAATACTTTTTTCTTTTTGCTTCTCTATATTATATTTTCAATGAATTTCTTTTGAATTTGATTTGCCTGCACAGCTGCAAACAAGCTTCACCATCAGATTTATATGATTCAAATGTGAGGAAAACATACACACACACACATACATTTATTGACTATTTTTTTATATGTACACAATATAATCATTCACATTCAAAGTTAATGAACTGAAACTTGGTTTTTTTAAACATTGTATCTGTTACACATGGAGCCCTCTAAATGTACAACACTCCATTATCTTTCGTAACTTTAATCACACAGAATATATTTGAGTGCTGACTCATCATGATTATGATGCGCTCCTACAGTATCTCAGATGGGACCAAAATTACACTTCTCCAACATAAAAAATACTTCTGTGCCTAAGCAATTTACATCTGAACAGGAAGCAAAATACAACAATGTATAGAAAATGGTCTGTGAATCAAACCTCAAAAGTCAGGTGTAATTCAAACCTAAGGGAGGAGGAGTGAGGCAAACAGTGAGAGAGCAGCAGGGAAGCCATTTGGAGATCATTGTCCTGATCTGGCCTTCTGAGTCAGAGTAGCGGGGGAGAGCTGGGATTGTCCCTTTCAGTGAGAGCAGAAGAGTATGAGCTGTGACTGTCACTATTGCTCTGAGACTCCCAATGTGAACAGAGGGATATAAGTAGTAAATGGCATTCCTAAGCTTTGACTGTCAGGAAGAGCCGCAGTCATTCAGTAGATCTCATTAGTATTCATTTCCTCTCATTGAGAGCAGTAGATGGGCTGTGAACAACACTGTCCTGCCCCAATTAAGAGCAAATTGATGGTTGCGAATTTAACTGTCACTTTATGCATTTACTGAAAAGATTATGGGGGCTGTAGGTCTCAGTGTCATGGTTCATTATGGCAGCAGAACTCTTGTCACTCTTCCTCAAACATTTAAAACAGAAAAGGGGCTGTGGATGTCACTTTGCCCCTTCAGTGAAAGCATCAGAGGGAGTAAGTGTTAGTGTGTGCACCTCTTATAAGAGAATGGTGTGATGCTCTCACCCTCTGTCCCTTAGAGTAGCATAGTATATCAGTGTCACTTTCTGCACCTCATTAAGAGCAAAGGAGAGACTATGGACATTGTTACATTAGGCCCCTCTGTGAGAGCCGATGAGGGTTGTGAATGTCACTGTCATTTTCTGTGCTTCGTTGACCTCCCAGACCTCTATATTCCCAGCACAGTGGCATTATAGAGGTCTGACACCAATGCACATTTGGCTGTTTTACAGGAATTTAACAATTTCCAGGACGTACATAGCAATGTCCAAGTTAAACTCACCACTGAAGAAGTGAAGATTGTTCTAGCAAGAATCATCTGGATCCCAAAGATCAGGGATCTGGTCTGAGAAAAGATAGTAGAGAAGAAAGAATTTAGGCCATATTACAGAGCACCTGTGCCTATTCTGATGGTGAAGGTACACAAACTGTGCTTTACCCACCCCTTGCCGGACGTCGAGACAAAAGTTATGTCTCTATTGATCTGATCAAACCACATTATGTTGCCAATTCTCAACAGTGAGCCTTGTGGAATCCTGGGTAGTTACCAATCTCCTATCACTGCCATACAGGAGGTTCAGATGGAAGCTTTAATTACAAATGAATCCTGCGCTCTTCAACAAGAGACAACAATGAACAACAATGAAGTATGCCTTCTACCTGTTTCAAAGAAAACAACAACTGTGCAGTCTACAAGTACAGAAACACAGATTTCAATCCAGAATCCTGAGAAGAACAAGGTCTACTTCAATGTACTACAGATCGAGTCTTCATCTAATTCGTACAAGCCTGCTGAGCTGCCCAAGATAGACCGGACAGCATCTCGATACTGCATCGACTTTGATGACTTCTCCTCTGACGTATCGGAGATTCCACTGCACTGCAGCCACCACCCCTGCCATTCAAACTAATGGTGTGTGTTTTCTATTGTTGGCTGAATAGGACTTACTTTATTTCTTCATGGTTAAACCTTTAGATTACAATAGCATTAGTTTCCCTAGTCCATTGGATTGATTTTGTGACTGTGTTCTTCCTTCTGTTGAATGGATTCTTTGTCCCCGAATGTTCTGAAGTACACACTGTGAACTTGGTTCTGAAACCACATACATCATCACACCATAGACAAAGAGACTTGTCCCTGGTGAACATTTCAGCTGTTCCAGTTCTGGATGGGATTGTATGGGATAGGGTATCGTTTGATGTGTATGGTCCCACTGAACTCTTGCAAATTCCACATTTGTTTAAAAGTTCTTTGAATGATATTATCACCCCTAGTACTATTGCTGATGATTGATACAGTGTATGAAATGTTAGAGGATCTAGAGCATTCAACTGTGTTTTGTTCTGATAAGTTTTATGATGATACAGCTATTTTTGATGAGATGTTCTGTTTTCAGCATTATGGTCATCGTTTTCTACACGTGTCGAGTACATCTTGTGAACTGTTTAATTTTACACAATGGGAACATTGCCCAAGTGGTAATTCCAAAGCATTTCCAAAGAGTTTTGACTATCTTTCTGGTTATGACACATCTGACCCAGCCACATTTTATTATAGGCATGCCCCTTCCCCTGCAAAGAAAAGTATGTAAACTAATACTAAGCTTATTAACTCTACTTCTTTTCTTTCCCTACTCTCTGCACAAGGTTTTGACTTTTGGAGGGACACAGTAGATGCAAAATCTATCGCGGGACTAAAGATTAGCAGGTTCAGGAAACTGAGGCTTTATTAGAGCCTATTTAATACAGCTACAGATGGTTTTGAACAAAACTGTGCTACAGACAACGTGTCTTAGCATAGCCAAAAAAAAAGGATTTAAACACACCGAGGGTTCTCACTCTTACACGATTTGACAATTGGCAGAGGTTAACACCATATAAAGAAAACACTATTGATACTTTGCTGTGTAAGAGTAGACGTAACTCATGAGATCCCTATTGGAAGGGATGGTTAGTCTGGCTACTAGACACTAACAAATGTCAGGATAGATTCCTGGGCAACGTTGAGGGATTACAGCAAATAGGTCTGACATACTATATATGCAGTGTGTACTTTCAGGGTGGTAATCACCTAGAGTGTTGGGAAGTTGTGCCTTGATTGGCTAAGAACATTGACACTGTCTCAGGTACAACAGCACTTGTTCCTTTTTTCTGATGACCTGGATTTACAAGACTTTTTACTGGGTACTCTGAAACCGCATCAAACGATTTTACTTTACACTGTCTATAATGAGATATGGAAAATATCTCAACAATTGTTGTGTAGTTCCTACAAATCCCTAGGATCTGCGCATTCTATGGACAACTAAGGGCTTGGTGCCTAGACTTTTTCTGGGCAGCCCCGTAGGATATGTTGGCCTATAGACCAGCTAGCTCACAGTGCCACCGTAAGCCCCCCACCCAAACTAGCAGAGAGTGAACAGTTTCCGGCAACCACTGAACATGACAACCTTGATTCCTCAGGAATTGTGGAGGCAGTACAGAATCTTTCGCTCAGAAATATACAGAGAATAAATAGTGGGACGTTTTCAATAATACCTATTGAACCAACTTTATTTTTGAATAAAATACGTGTGCTGCAATGATTAGGAGACTGATTGACTCCGTGGTAGAGGTTTTAGGTAGAGTTATTCTAAAATAACGTTTTTGAATGGTTGGACGACACTGGAATTTTAACAGACTGTCAATACGGTTTTAGAAACGGTAGAAGCACTATAGATCAGTGACTAAATTTGCACCTTTTGGCCGAGAAATATACAGTGGTGAAACAAGGCATGTTGCAGCTGGCCTTCATGGACTTATCCTCAGCCTTTGATCTAGTAAATAGATCAAAGTTATGGACAATATTGATAGGTATGGGGATGGACCGCTGCTTAGTCTATTTTCGATTAGATCATCATAAGGATCTTAATGCCAGGGTTACAGTAAGCCAAGATAGCAATTGCACTAAGCACTTTAAAATTGATAAAGGGGTATGGCAGGGCTGTATTTTAGCCCCTGTGCTTTTTACACGTTATATAAATAAATTAAACACCCCTTAGCACTGCCACTTTAGATATCCCACGTATAGGAGACAGGGTTATTCCTGCTCTCCTATACGCTGATGATGCGGTCTTTTGGCCCGCACAGCAGTTGGCCTGCAGACAAGATTCCTTTGGGTCCTTTATGCAATCCCTGGACCTTATTGTTAATAAAACTAAATTGCACACAATGACAATGGGGCAGAAGCCAAATAAATCCAAATCTTTGTATAGTGAAGGGGTTGAGTTGTCAAGGGTTTCCTCTTTCTCCTTTTTGGGAGTTTTATTTGGTGAGAGAGGATCCTGGACTCCCCAGTTAAGGGCGAAAAAACTTGTAATGTCTAGGTCCATAGATGCGCTACAAGGTTTTGTATCCCGACTAGGAGCGAAGCCCCTTGAAGCTCTGCTAAAAATGTATGCATCTAAAAGTATTGCTATAGCAATGTATGGGTCTGCTATTTGGGAATACAAAGCTGTAGTAAAACTTCAACAAGTTGAAAAGAAATGTATGAGATATCGCCTGGCGGTTCCCCAGTCTACCTCTACATATGCTATTCACCAAGAGTTGGGTAGTGGTTTTGTTGAGGACTAAATTGGGCTGGGTCCTGTGGTATGTTGGCTAAAGAGACGGATTAATACGGAACTGGCACTAAATAGAGAAATTATCAGGGACTGTATAGAGCTGGAGAATGTAAGTAAAATCCTATGGATACAATATGTCCAGTCAACGCTAGGTAAAATGGGACAACCTGAAATTTTTGCCACCCCAGAAAAGATAGTGAAAGAGGACCTTATAGGTTAAAATATAATTTTTAAACGTGCTGTCTGCAGAGACAGAGGCGTTGGAGATTGTGAAATTTATGGTAAAAGCCCATTTCCTGTTAAAGACAGTCCCACGGATAGAACCATACCTGACAAGTGACACAAAACCTTTTCACCGATTTCTTCTAACCAGGTTCCATTTCAATTTCATTCATTGTCTTTAGCAGATGTAATGGGGTGGTGTAGGGTAAATGATTTAGGCCCCTGTACATGTGACAATTTTTCAACAAAGGATACTTTGCATTTCATAAAGTTTTGTGAGCATTTTAGCCCCATGAGGAGAAAGTTTTTAAGTCCTATTTTAAGTTAGACCTGCCTTACTATAGTTGCAGCTGTTAAATAACCCCAGGGAGATTTTTATTGTTGCAAATTTGTTGGTGGTGGCAGTAAGATATAAGAAGAAATGGTGCTAGAAAGTTTAAATTGTTTATTTTACTTATATATTGATATCATTGTTTTTATTGCCTGATTAATGTATTACAAGTCACCTCTTTTTACTGGTATTGTTTTACTGTTTGTATGTGGTATATTTCATTGCGTTCAAAATGTATTAATATGATTTTATGTACTTTTCGTATGAAAATTGTCATTTGTGGTGTACTTTTATGGCTTTTGCTAGCTGAATGAAGTGGTTTGAATTTGAAATTTGAATTTGATTAGGAGACTGAAGCACAGAAAGGAGATTACAAGCGCCAAAAGAGTGAACAGTAGATACCGTTCTACCATGGTGCTGAAGCAATGAATATATGTAGGCATATATGCAATATGGTAATCTAACATACTCTTACGATACAGACCCTACTGTGTGTGTACATAGAGTGTGTATGGGTGTGGAGCCAAGAATCCCTCCAAGGGATGTTCCAACACCATTACCTGATAGGAGAGAGTGAAGGACCCCGTATTGGTCTTGAGTTGGACACCCCTCACGGAATGTCATACTGGTGCATGATGATTTCTCAACATGCAGGGGCCTTCAGTGTCAGCAGAAGTGCCCCCTCTACCAATCTATTGGGATGCCTATTATTTATAATAAAAAGCAGCCTTTGCGATGTGTGCGCTAGATTGGTGATGTCATGAATATGTGGCTAGCGCTGTTGCCTCGGGGATGAGAATAGGATGACTTTTGTACCTTGTGCATAGAGAGGCCTAGTACATGATGTTCAAGGCATTGTGATAATGTTGTGAGAAGCTCGATGTGAAAACAAAGTAGCTTCAGAGAAATGATTCCAACATTGTCATACATGCATATGTGTGCAAAAGGTCAAAGCTGAAATGTTATTTTCTTGGACAATGGAAAGAATAAGCTGCCTCGCTACATGGGCCTAACTCGGGAATATAAAACAAAAAGCTGCTGAAAGGCTATATGAGATTGATGTTTGAATAAGGATACTGAAGTTTTTCTCAGCAGCTCAGACTGTGAGAATACTTTAAGTAGGTCCATAGTATGCAACGACGTTTCATTGCATGGCGTCATGCAATGCATCTGTTGCGAACCTGTCTTGATACTTGAAAGGATCTTCACTGGTCATGAGACGTTTGACTTTCAGATTATACTTGAATGGAAATTACCTGATGTTGAACAGTCAGGGTTGCTGTGGGATGAAACCACGGGTTGCATTTGTGGTGATTGTCTCTTCTATTGTAACATGTTGTATGCTGTGGACTTCAATTAATCTTACTAACGTGTGCTTTGAAGCCCTGAGCAAACTGAAAGTCTTATTGTTTCAATATGATGAGGCCTTAACTTCAGCCAAGGAAACATCTGGGCTAGGAACTGGAATAAGGTGGATATTACCTCCCTTTGCAATTCGCTAGCAGCCACCTGCCCTGATACCATGGGATCAGACCCTTATTCTCAGATAGCCACACTGGATCGATGGCTCACTATCGCCTGTGACCCTGTGGCCCCTTTGAAGCGAATGGCTATTAACCGTTCACATAAGGCAAACAAATGGTTCAGCCCTGATCTTAAAGCGAAGAAATTGGAGGTAAGACAGGCCGAACAAGCCTGGCGCCGAGCCTATTCATCCATCTGCCGGCAACACTTTGTTACTGTTCTTAATGAATATAAAATCTCCATACTCACGACTAAGACCGAGTATTTCTCCGGACGCATTCTAGCGGCAGAATGCCAATCCCGTGAGATATTTTCCACCGTACATGAGTTAGCTTCGTCGAACAGAGCCTCACCCAAAATCCCCCCTTCCCAGGCCTTATGCGATTCACTCAATGATTTTTTCATTGATAAGATAATCCTCATTAAAGCCAACATCCCTCCCCCTCCCCCACTTTTATTTCCCCCTCACCACCTGAAAATCACTGCTTCCTTACGTCTATTCCCCCACTTGCTAGAGAATCGCTGCTTTCCTTACTCAATCGAGTAAAATCGGGCTCCCCTGCCGACATTGCCCCTGCACGTATTCTCAGACCGTTTTTCTTGGCATGCCCTTCACCGGTTCTGACCCTTCTGAACAATTGTTTTATGTCAGGTTATGTCCCGGCCCCCCTTAAGACCGCTATAATTCTTCCAATATTGAAAAAACCCGGAGCTGATCCCTCCTCCCCCGCAAATTATCGTCCCATATCCCTCCTTCCTTTTTTGGGAAAAATAGCAGAGTCCCACGTCGCCCAGGTGCTTAGCTCCTTTATCGAGAGCAGCAGCTATCTTGCACCCTGCCAGGCGGGTTTTCGCCCCCGTCATTCCACCGAGAATGTGGTCATTTCAGTTATGGACCAACTTAGGGAGGGCTTAGACACAAATACTCCCCAAGCACTGGTCCTTTTGGACTTGTCCGCCGCCTTTGACACGGTGGACCATTCCATTCTTTTGTCCCGTGTCAAGGCGGCGGGCATAGGGGGCCAGGCCCTCGCCTGGATAGGTTCTTTCCTGAAAGGACGCACACAGGCGGTCCACCTGGCTGAATTTTCAGCCTTTCCAAACAAGGTGAACTGCGGGGTCCCCCAGGGCTCTTCCCTTTCCCCTCTCCTGTTTAACCTTTATATTTTTCCCCTTATTTTTGCACTCCAACAAATGGAGGTCACAGTCTATAATTATGCTGATGACCTCCAGCTTATTTTTAATTTTTCCTCTTCTTCATCTGCTGCCTCCAACTTTCAGTCGGTTCTTCTGTTTATCCGAGGTTGGATGAATGCAAACCATCTTAAACTCAACCCGGATAAGACAGAATTGATCCTGACTGGAGGCAGCGGCAACCCTTGGTCACCATCTTTTTGGCCTCTCTCCTTTGGTTCCCCCCCCACTCCCTCCCACTCGGTGAAAACCCTTGGGATCATGCTTAATCATCATTTGACGCTTCACACCCATATTAGTTCTGTTTTTTCCTCCTCTTTTTTTACTTTACGCATTGTTAGGAAAGTATCCCGGTTCTTTTCTCCCTCTGCACTAAAATTGATCGTCATGGCCATGATTCTATCAAAAATTGATTATGGCAATATCATCTACAATGGCGCCCCGGCATATGCACTCCAACGCCTCCAGCTGGTGCAGAACCAGGCAGCCAGCCTGGTACATGGCCTACCAAAATTCCATCACTCCTCCCCGCTTCTCACTGCCCTTCACTGGCTTCCAATAAAGCAAAGAGCCCTCTTTAAACTCGGCTGCCTCACCTTTCAAGCTCGAGCTGGCACTGCCCCCACTTTTATTAATGCGGCTATAACCAACTATATTCCCACCAGAGATTTGCGCTCTTCCTTCAAATCTTTGTTAGTCATTCCTCGCTTCAAGAAGAGGCGCGCTGGCGGTGAGAAATTCTCGGTGCTTGCCCCCACTTTTTGGAACTCTCTCCCCCTTTCTCTTAGATCTTCGTCCTCCTATACAGAATTCCGAAAAAATCTTAAGACTTTCTTGTTTCAGCAAGCGTTCAGCCCATAATCTTCCTCCCTTTCCTCAGTTGAAATCCTACAGCGCCAAGAAACTGCCAAGTGAAAGTGCGCTTTACAAACACCTCAAAATTCAAAAATTCAAATTCAAATTCAAGGAGACCTTTGATCTTTAGGTGGAGCGCTCCTCTTCAGAGACACAGGCACTTCTCCATACTTACTTCCCAGGACATTTTGGGAAGCTGGTCCATCGTATTTTTAACATGTCTAGTACGATTGGAATTGTAGGGTTTTTAAGAAGCCTTGGCTCTGGGTTGGTCAGCACCTTCTAGCAGGTGCTTGGAGTTATTCCATCTTTCATCCACTCCGTCCTCTGAAGTATCTTTGGAAGTCTTCAGCTGATCCTGCTCCTAGTTGCAGGGATTTTGCTTTTAATATTTTTGTTCTGCAATGGACGTCCTAGTTTGAGATTAAATGGGGCTGGCACTTCCTCAAGCACTTGTTCCTGTTTTTCCGGCCTGTATTGCTTCAGTGCATACAGCCAGTGTTCCGCTATCTCTTGTGCACTTACAAGGGTGCACTGGACTTGTTCTTGGGGTCGCAATTGATCGACTCTGCAGACATACATGTACTGGTGGGCCTGCTGAAGGCCTATATGAGCAGGTGTAGTCTGCAGATACCTCTGCTCCCGGCCATATTCTATGAGCTTCCCTGGGTTGCCTCCACACATAGTGGTTTGGATCTAAGCTCTGTTTCACTGAAACATTGACTGACTGTATCTTCTCCCTCAGTGGTTGCTGTAGGGGTGGATGGGAACATTTTTGCTCTATCGATTTGCTCTGAGGTATACCTCTGGGAACATTGTCTGCAAACCCTGGGAACAGCAATGTTTCATCTACCACTTGGAACATGTAAACATCTGGCTTTCCTTGTGGTAGGAACTTTTTATTAGATTGTATTTATGCTACATTTCTTTTAAATTGACTTATCCTTTATTGTTTTTATATTTTTAAACAGCTATTGGCGTTCTTTATGCTTTGGGCATCCAAATAGCATTAAATCGGATTTTTCATAATGACTTTATCATCCTTTTATCATTTACACTTTTAGATTCTGATGCATTTTTAGAGGTGGAATTAGTGGCTTTAGATAGCTTGATGCCGAACTATTTACGAAGGGTGGGTGTCAGGTACCAGAGTTAAGCCTGGTAGAAAATAATGCCAATTTATATGTTCTCGGTTCTTTCCTAAAGTTTCCTACGCTTTGTCACATTGACTTTTGACACACTTTTGCATTCACAATGGTTGGGTTAAGTTTTTAAGAAACACCGACCTCGCTGACACAAAAGAACCTAATGAGAACACTATCAAACTGCCTTGTCATTATGTGCAAGGTCTACACAAATGTGTTTATTATTATGTCTATATGGAGACGCCGCTATCTGCGGAATACAAACAATAGACAGTATGATCGCAATCACAGCCAGAGGCAAGGATGCATTTTTTTATAAATATCCTTTTGTTTCCAAATAGTATCAGGGGAGACACTTCTGCTGACTTTGATGGGTCCCTGCATGCTGAAGATTTTTCCTAGCAGCTGGCTGACATCTCAGTGAGAGGTGTTCAGTTCTTGACCAAGATGGGGTCCTAAATTCTTACCCACCAAGTGAATGGGTTAGATCATCCAGAAGGGTGTTTCATGGCAGACAAGCCAACAAAAAAACAAAAATAAATTTAGAAAACAGAAGAGGAAAAAGCAAAAAGTGTGAAAGTGGCCCTGCAGAGAGGGAAAAGTTCAACAGTATATATATCCTTTTTATCTTTGTGGCTTTGAATAATATTGGTGTTTTATATTTAATTATCAATTTTAAATGTGTAGATTTTTACATTATTTTATGCAAAATATATGGGTTAAAAATTTAAAATAAAGTACACATTACATGGAAAATTATTCTTTGATTTACAAAATCAATTTGAGATTAACTTTTTTCATTGTAATTTCATTTTTTTAAATTTATAATTAAACATTTGACATGTGATCTGATGTTGGTTTATTTTTAAAGTATTTTATTTCTAAAATGCACTATTTTAATTTTTACTATCTAATTATTTTAATATACAAAATGTAATGTACACACATATATATATATATATATATATATATATATATATATATATATATATATATATATATATATATATATATATATATATATATATATATATATATATATATATATCACCTACTGGCAGTCGCCAGTAGGTATATATAGTTAGGATTTTTTCCCTATGGGATTTTTGAAAATTCTATGTCTAATAACTTTGGCGTTTGTGGACGGAATTGGCTGAAATTTTCTGGAAAATTGAACATTTTGTTTCTGAGCAGCCCTTGGAAATTTGGGGGGGTTCGTCAAGGGGGGGCCGAGAAAAAAGGGGGGTCCCAAAACGTGTTTTTAACATTGAGTTTTCCATAGGGCGGTTGGCCTCACTTTTAGCCCGAACGGCTGAATGGATTTGCATGAAACTTGGCAAAATTGTAGGGACTGGTAGCCCGATGTGCCTTTTCTAGGTCTCAATATATGTGCTCCAGTGGATTTTGAGAAATTAACGTTTAAAAAAAGATATATATCTGTAAGCACGCTCTGGGCAGCGCTCCGGTCCGCGGACCTTAAGCGTACCGGAACTTCGCGTAGCTAAGCTGATTGGCTCTCCGGTGTCTGTCAACATTCTAAACAGTCCGGAGCGGCCGCCATCTTGTCTGTCGGTAGGATTGAGAGACAAGAGGAGGCCAAAACAAAGGGGGAAATAACCATAAGGGGGCATACTAGATCCTCCCTGACCCCCTAGGTTTAATGTGGAGGTTTTAAAAGGGCCCCGCGGGGCAAAAAAAACAAAAAAAAAATTTTGTTTTTTTTGCGTGGGGAGCGCCCGGTCCGCGAACCGGGAAGCGTTCTGGGCAGCGTACTGCAATGAAAAATGAATGATAGACTTTTCAAATGCTGTATGTTAATTGATTGTTGGTTTTGTTGATTATTTTTTATTTTCTTTATTTTTTAAGTATTTTTTTTTATTGTGATTGTGTTTCATAATTTATTAAACTTTCTAACATTTCATTGTCAGAAATTTCATAATTATCATTGAATATACATTGTAGTCTCTGAGGGTGTAAAATGTCCTCATTTTCAAGGAGGTTATCTACTGCTTGTACACATTGCAGTAGTTCTTTGTCTAAAGTTTCATCGAAAAATTCAATATCATTTTCATCATTGATTTCTTGGCTGCTCTCTTGCAGGACAATTTGAAATTCAACTTTCTGTTCGCCTTCCATTTTGCCTGAAATTTAGATTAAAAAAATATATATTAGTAGAGATAGGGCACTGTTGGGATTAATTTTGGGCAGTGTATAGTATCAGAGTGGAAGTAGGAATATAAAAAAGTGTATGTGATTTAACGTAAGTAAATTCATAATTATACAAGAGAAGCCTAACTCCATCCATAACTATAACAGAGAAGTCTATCTAAATCTATAACTACTACAGAGGGATAGTATATAACTATCAGAAAAAGTTTACCATATTAACTTATAGTGCACAATATACTTCAGTTTTAAAAATAAAAACTTACCTTTAGATAGAAGTTGAAGGAATTAGTGAAAATCCTATTGAAATGTACACCAAGAAGTAGTAGTCAAAATGGCTGTGTTTTCTTCTCTTCCTTTATATGTATTCAGGTATATAACCAATCAAATGTCAGGTAAAAAAAGTAGAAAATGAAAGTAACATTTTAATTGGTTGTCAATTCCAACACTTCAGATGTGTTTTGTGAAGTAATTTACCTCACGGTATTTAGAGAGGTCTACAGGCTAAATGGCTAAATGGAATTCCAATCAAATTTGTGAAAATGGTAGGGATTGGTATGTAGTATGAGCTAGTCTATATTTGGTGAAATTGTCTCCAGTGGCTTTTCTGTGAACTACTTTCCCACCTTTTTTGATGGTGCGCTTCCCAGGGAGCGACCCGGTACGCGAACCGTTGAGCGCCCCGGTTCGCGAACCTTAAGCGTAACGGGAGTCCACCATTTTGTGTTTCGGTCGAATTAAGATACAAGATGGAGGGCAAATAATGTTCAGAATGGGTAGAAGGGGGCACGGTAGACTTATCTTGACCCCCTAGGTTTTGTGAGGGTGGCTGAGGAGGCCCATATGTGCGGAAAAAAAACATTTTTTTTAAAAATTTCGCGAGGTTAGCTCCCGGTTCGCGTACCGGGTAGCGCCCCAGGGAGCGTACTTTGTTGAAAATTTGTGAAAAATGTTAGAGTAAAATAATAATTGTGAGTGATCAGATGTAGGGTAGCTCTGAGAAGAGCTTTTGGGTTTATGGTACATTTAGGTACTTATAAGTAGGTACCAATGCACATTCTTAAATTCAGAGTGAAAATTCTGTTGCCCTCATCTGAGAAGTGAACTCCATCTCCTCTGTAGATATCTTGCATGTAGTAACGCAAGTTATTGTTGTACAGGGAGCTCATTCCATGGTCTCTCATGTAAGCTGAAACAGATTTGTTTCATGCTTCCTCGACTTCTCAATTTGTGGACAAAATTGGTTTGACCACCTCCATTTCTGTCTTTGGCATATATTTGAATATACCAAGGCAGTCTGAGGAAAAAGTGCCATTAATTGCTCAAAGGTGTCCTTTAAAAGCATTTCCAGACCTACACCAGTCAAAGTGCCCAAGTCATTACCTCCACAGTGCACAATTAACAGGTCAGGTTTGGGCAAATGCATAAAGGTTTTCACCAATGGTATCAATTGGTGACATTTTAATCCTCTGTGGCCAAACCACTTAATTTCCACATCTTGTAAATTGAGGTTAGGTAAATCCCTGTTTTCAGTGTACCTTTGAGCCCAGTGAATATAACTATGTCCAACAATCCAGACAGAAAACATGGTGAGAGAAGGTTCTCCTGCAGTCAGATGAAGTGTGGCAATGAAATGGCAGTTGAAAAAATGAGAGTTTAAAATGAAAAAAACTGTGGAGTTTCTGTGTTCATGAAGCAGTAACAGTGATTGGTGGATTTTGATTGCTGAAAACAGAAAGTTAGTGTGCACGGATGAGTTATTTGAAAGATGTATTTTGAATGGTCAATAAAAAATCATTAAATGAAAGAATGCACTGGATATGCAGGTGCACTGAGAGTTCAGAGTTCAATTGCAACATTGTTGTGTGAACTTGCAAACACCAGAAGTCTTCCAAGAGGTGGTTGCCATGCAGAAAAGGCAGAAAGGGCAGAGGGGGGAAGGGTTTTCATTTGAAAAAAAGTGAGGGAAGAGTTTTGATTGGGTGACATGAGAGATATGTGTGAAGAATTACAGCATTTCTGTGCTTTTGATAGCTGCAGACTCTGGAGTGCATACCTTTTGCTCTGCTGAAGACAAATTGGTGTGTTTCTGAGACTGTTTTCAAACTCAAAGTATTTGCTAAGGTGAGAAAATATTTCTTTAATTTAGATAGAGAATAGTGTGCTTTAAGGAGAAAATTATGAATTATGTGGCGCAAATTGCTTGTAAATATGCTCCCACCTGTGCAAGGAAAATTTAGATTTTTAATGTTTGTGTTACATAGCCATGTTAAAAGTGATACAAACATGCTGCAAAGGCAATTAAAAAACGCTTTTATGTGTCTTAAGGACATTTTAAGTAATTTTCCCATGTGCAGTGTTTTGAAATTATGATTTGAAAATCGTTTTTGGGGAAAAGGAATTGTTTTTAAATTTATGACAAGGACATAATGGTGTATGCTTCTTTATAAGGCAATTGACTGTCCCTGATGTTATTTTTCCCATTTTAATGTAAGACCTTTCTCTGTGGCGCAAATTGCTTGTAAATATGCTCCCACCTGTGCATGGCAAATTTAGATTTTAAATGTTTGTGTTACATAGCCATGTTAAAAGTGACCCAACCATGCTGGTAAGGCAAAAAAAAAACACTTTCATGTGTCTTAAGGACATTTTAAGTAATTTCCCTGTGGGCAGTGTTTTCAAATTATGAATTGAAAATCGTTTTTGAGGTAAAGGAATGTTGTTAAAATTTATGTGTGCCATATGCCCCCAAATTTCTTTTTCAGGGGTGCAGCAGGGTGTTATTGAGACACCCCTACACCTTTGGAAAAATTCCTAATTTGCGATGAGCTAATTGCTAATTGCAAATTGCACCTTCTTTCATATGGGCATCCTGGCGCATGGAAATGAATGGGTAATTTGCAATTAGCAATTTGCTCATCGCAAATTTGGAATGGTAAAGAATCGCTATTTATTCCTTAAAATTCGCTATTTTGGAAATGCAAAATAGTTATATGATACATATGGCGGTTGATGTCTAACAAGATAAGAAGCTTAGGGATAGATTTATGATGACTGGCGCAATGAAGTGGACATCACTTACTTCATTGGTAGAGCTTTACATGTATTATGTCCTCTGTATTCTTCATCAAGCGTAACTTTAATCTGCAATCCTGAGTAGGCCTCACCTTAAACAAACCTCTGGATAGGCCACATCTTATCGTCATCCTGAATTAATCATTTAAAATGCTAGGGACAGATTTATGATAGGTGTATGCCTCTTTTGCGCCACTTACAAAACACTGTCCATGGGGAAATGACTTAAAATGTCCTTAAGACACATGAATGTGTTTTTTTAAAGCGTTTGCAATTTTTTTGGGTCACTTTTAACATGGCTATGTGACTCAAACAGTCAAAATCTAAATTCACCATGCACAGGTGGGAGCATATTTACAAGGAATGTGCTCCATGGGGAAAGGTCTTATAATGTAATATGGGAAAAATGACATCAGAGACACTGAAATGCCTTATAGAGAAGCATACACCATTATGTCCTTGTCATAAATTTGCAAACCATTACTTTTCCCCAAAAACGATTTTCAAATCATAATTTGAAAACACTGCACATGTGGAAATGACTTAAAATGTCCTTAATTCAAAATTTGCTATTCCTTATTTTGCGATTGCACTGAAGGATTTGCAAATTTTGCGATTCCTTAAATGCAATGTATCAAACAAAAAATATGTAAAAAATGACATTAAGGATTTGGAAACTACCACCAACTTCTAGTTTGTGGTAATTTGCGAATTCTTTTCAAAAAGCATTTTTTTCCAAAAAACAAAAGGTGCCATATGACGCCCATACATGCCCTTAGGGCATGTATGTGCGCCATATGCCCCCAAATTTCTTTTTCAGGGGTGCAGCAGGGTGTTCTTGAGATACCCCTGCACCCTTGAAAAAATTCCTATTTTGTGATGAGCTAATTGCTAATCGCAAATTGCACCTTCATTCCTATGAGCCTCCTAGCCCATGGAAATGAATGGGTAATTTGCAATTAGCAAATTGCTCATTGCAAATTAGGAATGGTAAAGAATTGCTATTTATTCCTTAAAATTCGCTATTTAGGAAATGCAAAATAGTTTGATGGTACATATGGTGGTTCATCTGTAACAAGATAAGAAGCTTAGGGATACATTTATGATGACTGGCGAAATAAAGTGCAAATCACTTACTTCATTGGTAGGCCTTTACATGTATTATCTCTTCTGTATTCTTCATCAAGCGTAACTTTAATCTGCAATCCTGAGTAGGCCTCACCTTAAACAAACCTCTGGATAGGCCACACCTTATCGTCATCCTGGATTAATCATTTAAAATGCTAGGGACAGATTTATGATAGGTGTATGCCTCTTTTGCGCCACTGTGCGTCACTTTTATGATGCAGCGGCGGTGCAAAAGATTTGCTATGAGGCGACAAAATTACAAATTGATGCTTTTAGGCAGATATGTCATGGTGTAAAAAAAACGTACCACATGAAACCGATGCAGCAGTGATGCAAAAGATGCACCATGTTGCAAGACAGGCCTCACTTGGGGCCATATGTATCAAGCTAATTAGCATTCGCAAAGATCAAAATTCTGCGAATTTCGGCCTTTGCGAATGCTAATTAGACAAATGGTATATATCAAACAAGTTTGATGCAAAATAAGGAATAGCAAAATTTGCTATTCCTTATTTTGCGATTGCACTGAAGGATTTGCAAATTTTGCGATTACTTAAATGCAATGTATCAAACAAAAAATATGTAAAAAAATGACATTAAGGATTTGGAAACTACCACCAACTTCTAGTTGGTGGTAATTTGTGAATTCTTTTCAAAAAGCTTTTTTTCCAAAAAACAAAAGGTGCCATATGACGCCCATACATGCCCTTAGGGCATGTATGTGTGCCATATGCCCCCAAATTTCTTTTTCAGGGGGTGCAGCAGGGTGTTCTTGAGACACCCCTGCACCCTTGGAAAAATTCCTATTTTGTGATGAGCTAATTGTTAATCGCAAATTGCACCTTCATTCCTATGAGCCTCCTAGCCCATGGAAATGAATGGGTAATTTGCAATTAGCAAATTGCTCATTGCAAATTAGGGGGCCGATTAGGATGGCGGTTTTTCCGCATCCTCCGGGCCGGCGGAAGTGTCCGCCGGCCTGGAGGATGCGGAAAAACCGCGGCGGAGACTCCAAAGACCCACCGCCAAATTAGGATGGCTGGTGGGTCTGGAAATCCGTCCGCCGCTTTTCCGCCGCGGTCGGCTTCCGACCGCGGCGGAAAAGCTATAACATGGCAGGCGGTGTCTATGAGACACCGTCCGCCATATTATGATGTGTGTGTAAATATGCTTTTCCACGGCGGCATTGCCGCCATGGAAAAGCATACGGACCTTCACTTCGGGGGCCCGTTGCGGGCCCCCTGGGTGAAGGGGTGGTGGTGGGTGCACATGGGGGGTACCTATGGTACCCCCCTGCATTTGCGTGCACAATGCAGCAGGCACCGCGCGGTGCCTGCCGCTTTGTGCACGCAAATGCTGTGCATGCATTTTTTACATTGGGGCGGGTGCAGCTTGAAGCTGCACCCGCCGCAATGTTAGAGATAGAGGATGTGACCGCCACCCTGGCGGTCACATCCTAATCAGATCGGAGGGAACGCCGCAGCCCATGCGGACGTTCCCTCCTCCTCAGGGGTCGCGGACGGACTCAAGTCCGTCCGCGATCCTAATCGACCCCTAGGAATGGTAAAGAATTGCTATTTATTCCTTAAAATTCGCTATTTAGGAAATGCAAAATAGTTTGATGGTACATATGGTGGTTCATCTGTAACAAGATAAGAAGCTTAGGGATACATTTATGATGACTGGCGAAATAAAGTGCAAATCACTTACTTCATTGGTAGGCCTTTACATGTATTATCTCTTCTGTATTCTTCATCAAGCGTAACTTTAATCTGCAATCCTGAGTAGGCCTCACCTTAAACAAACCTCTGGATAGGCCACACCTTATCGTCATCCTGGATTAATCATTTAAAATGCTAGGGACAGATTTATGATAGGTGTATGCCTCTTTTGCGCCACTGTGCGTCACTTTTATGATGCAGCGGCGGTGCAAAAGATTTGCTATGAGGCGACAAAATTACAAATTGATGCTTTTAGGCAGACATGTCATGGTGTAAAAAAAACGTACCACATGAAACCGATGCAGCAGTGATGCAAAAGATGCACCATGTTGCAAGACAGGCCTCACTTGGGGCCATATGTATCAAGCTAATTAGCATTCGCAAAGATCAAAATTCTGCGAATTTCGGCCTTTGCGAATGCTAATTAGACAAATGGTATGTATCAAACAAGTTTGATGCAAAATAAGGAATAGCACAATTTGCTATTCCTTATTTTGCGATTGCACTGAAGGATTTGCAAATTTTGCGATTACTTAAATGCAATGTATCAAACAAAAAATATGTAAAAAATGACATTAAGGATTTGGAAACTATTGTGGTAAATTGGTGGTAATTTGTGAATTCTTTTCAAAAAGCTTTTTTTCAAAAAAACAAAAGGTCCCATATGACGCCAACACATGCCCTTAGGGCATGTATGTGTGCCATATGCCCCCAAATCTTTTTTTCAGGGGTGCAGCAGGGTGTTCTTGAGACACCCCTGCACCCTTGGAAAAATTCCTAATTTGTGATGAGCAAATTGCTAATCGCAAATTAAACCTTCATTCCTATGAGGCTCCTAGCCCATGGAAATGAATGGGTAACTTGCAATTAGCAATTTGCTCATTGCAAATTAGGAATGGTAAAGAATTGCTATTTATTCCTTAAAATTCGCTATTTAGGAAATGCAAAATAGTTTGATGGTACATATGGCGGTTCATCTGTAACAAGATAAGAAGATTAGGGATAGATTTATGATGACTGGTGCATCACCAGGGATGTGTCAGTCATCCTGTGCCGCTGTTCCGCCACCCATGGTGTGCTGCATTTACAATGCGGGGCATCATGGGGCAAAAATGGCACAGATGCATGATGTATCTGTGATGTAAAGGTAGTGATTGCTGGAGTTGTATCGCAAGTGCGATGCAGCTCAAGCAAGGCTCAGGGGTGCCCCATCTCCACAATGTTGCGTCAAGACCTATGCCTGCTTAAAGCAGGCGCAGGGTTTTGACGCAGTTTTCTCCTATCTGATTGTAAATACGGCACACCATGGGTGGCAGAGCAGCGGTGCACGTTAACTGGTGCATGCCTGGGGATGTGCCATTTAACATAAATCTGCCCCTTTACATTTAAGTATGTGCAGGACACACAGAGTCGGTGAGGCTTATCCAAGGTTAAGAAGAGATGAGTCCTGTTCACTGAAAAATTAGACATAGTCTTCACCTGATCAGCATTGCTGGACATGGCTAAATAATAGCTGCAAAATATTACTCTTGTTAAACAATTTTACTATTATAATCTCTGAGATTTGTCTCTTACTCTGCAACATCTCATTGTTGTTATCTTTCTTTAAAGATAAAGACAACATCAACATGAGTGACAATCTGCAATCAGTTGATTTTGACCTCATCATTGAACTTGTAATTGAAACATCAGTGGATGTTGATCCATTGGATGATTTAAATCCTGAGGATGAAGAAGAGCGTGATGAGGATGCAGATTTGTCCGAATTATATGACATAGGGTGGGAAGCTGACCTGCTTGAGCCTATGGAAATATAAACATTTATTTTTAAAATGTATAATTAATAAAAAGTAAAAATGTAAACCGTTTAATTTAAAAATAAAGACACCTTCAAAAACAGGTTATGTGTAGTGTCTTCAATAAAATATTAAAATATGCTCATAAAATTAGATCAGATTCACATATAAAATAGCACAGGTAACATAAATATAAATGTCATTTCTTTTCTGCTATTTCTGTATTGTAAATTTGCCAAGGACTAAAAAATCTTCTATTTAAAATGTCAAGTAGTGTGTTAAGTTTTTGATCATTGTTATTGATTTACTGTTTGGTAATAATGGTTAATAACATTTTTTATTATATTTTACCACAGATTCAACTGCAGATCATTTCAAGATTTCACCATGCCAACAATAGAAAGACAGAGAAAGGCTGCAAAACGTCAAAGACAGCAGGTGAAACAAAATAAGCAGCAGTCCTCTAACAAAAAGATTTGTCAAGTCACGAAGAAAGCACCGGGTAAGAGCACAAAATATTTCATAAGAAATATGTGTAGTAAAAAAAATATTACTACAGAAAATGTTTCAGTCCATAAAAAGATAAGCAAATCAAATGGAAAGGAAAGGCCAATCAAAAATGTTACTGCTAGAGCAAGAGATAACTCTGTGCATGATAGTAGAAGGAAACAACAGTTTAGGGACATTCGTAAACGAATGTTCCGCAACAGGATAATTGGCAATTTGTTAAAAAATATTAAGAAAGGTCAACAGAAACAGTTTTTTTATAAGAGAGAAAAAAAAAAGTTGAGAAAGTTATTGATCAGGCATTTGAAATTAAACGTAAGTTATTTATTTTGATAATCAATAGAATTAGGAAGCTAAACAAGGCAATTTATGATTTCAAAAGAAATAGTAGATGGAAGAGAATAGTTAATCGTAGTAATTTTTGTGAAGTTTTTTCTGGAGAATGGATGCATAGTTCAAGCTGTAAGGCATTTTTTAATGAGGAGAGTTATTTCCAGGATAATGATTTGGTGCATGCAGTTGACACCAGTGGTCGTGCTTATGAAGTGAAAGATGGTTGTCCAGTTGAAAAAGAAAAACTTGTGACAACAGAGGCAGAAGAGGTGTTAGGTAATGAGGTTTTAGGAAGACGTGCTAAGGGTCCTGTGTACACCTGGAAGTGTAGTAGTATTTGCAGTGTGCGACAGGATTCCATCAATTTGCTTTGTGATTTTGTACGGTCATTTAATAAGAAAAGTTTGAAGCAGAAAATGAAGTTGTTGCAAGAATTAGATCCTTGCAGAGTGAGAGAAGTGACAGGTTTGCATGGTCATTCACTGGCTTGTCTTTCCAGGAGAGTATGCCAGAGTGTTTTTCATCATTTCAGGATGCTAGCAGTGCATCATAATAAAGTGAGGAAATTAGTTAGAATGTTGTATTATGCTAAGAGTCCAGCAATTATGCTTAAACAATTATGCGCTGCTCTTTTGCATGGTTCTGAAATAGATGTGAAGAACATATGTGAAGAAATTGAGTTTTGTTACTTTGGAAGTAAAGAGGAGAATGTTGAAATTGACCCAGAAGAAGAGGGTAATGTGGAAGATAGTGTACAGGTTTCCAGTACAGATAATTTCCAGAGGGAAATTGCGACGTTTCAGGTGAAATCAAGTGAGAGGCCTAATTTCACTTGTGTGTGTTGTCGACGCACTTATTATAAGAATCAGACTAAGTTAGTGGATTTATATGCAAAAAGTGAAAGGGAAAATAATAGTGAATGGAAGGATTTTGCAACATACTTGATGGTAGAAAATTGTTTTGATTTGGGATTTGATCAACGTGTGTGTACTTATTGTTGTTGCAAATTAAATCAAAACCAGATGCCTGCTAGAGCAGTTCATAATAATCTGGAATTGGTTGAGATTCCTTCTGAATTGAAGGATTTAAATACTTATGAATCTATTTTGATTCAAAGTATCCATCCCTGTCAGGCTATTGTAAGAATGGAGCCAAAGACAGGGAAATTGCCTCCATCAGATTTACAGAGAGGATTAAAGGGAAGAGTTGTTTATTTGCCTCTAGATTTGAAGAAAAACATTAACACAATTGGAGTAGAAAAAGTGGAAGAGGAACCTCTGGTTATCTTAGTTAATGGGGTTCCGACAAAGAATAAGAAAATATGGCAAGATTTAGTAGATGTTAGGAAAGTTAAAAAGGCAACATTGTATTTGAAAAAAAATAATAAATACTATAAGAATGTATATGTTGCAGAAGAGGAAGTAAGTGAGGAAGAGGATAGCGATTTGTGTGCTGGTCAAATTGAGAAAGTAGAACCCTCTACTAGTGAAGAAATATATGAACATTATAGTGTTCATCCTTTGCATTCCAAGGAAGTCATGGGGAATGCTATTGAGTTGTTTCAAATGAAACAAGCCAAAGGGAGTCCCATTAGTGTTTGGGAGGAAAGTTTGGAAGCTCGGTGTTTCCCACAGCTTTTTCCAACAGGTCAGGGAGGAAGATATGATGAGCGACCTCATCAAATTCCTGCTTCTGAATACCGGACTTTGCGATTGTATGCAGGAGATGCTAGGTTTCGACAATGCATTCCCTATTTGTTTCATCTCCTGTTTGAAAGCGATCTGTCTGGACTGTCATATGCAGTGAACCACATCTTGAAAAGTGGTATACACATGCAAAACATCTCGGCAAGTGACTTTATGGATAAAGTCAATGTCCAAGACAGTATTTTGGATTCTCACCTGATTAATCTCATGGCGTGTCAGCGTGGTACTAATGAGTACTGGTACCGTTGTCATGGTGATTTAAAATGTATGCTGAGGAACTTAGGTACTCCCACATGGTTCCTCACTCTGAGCTGTGCCGAGTATGGCTGGGAAGACTTACTTGAATTTCTACGAGAGGCAAATGCTAACGTAGATAACATCGAATTCAAGACACCCGGAGAACTGTGCTCTTTGGATCCAGTCAATGTATGTAGGTACTTCAATCATAGATTTGAAGCTATGATGTCTTTCATCATGAATAAGAAGAATCCACCTCTTGGAGAGGTGTTGGATTTCTTCTGGAGAAAGGAGTACCAAGCAAGAGGTGCTCCTCATATACATATGTTGCTGTGGATCAAGGATGCACCTAAATTTGGAACGGATCCAGAAGACTCAGTGATGAGTTTCATCCAACAGTATTCTACGTGTGCTGTTCCAAACGCAAAGGAGAAGAAAAGCCTAAGAGAAAAAGTTCTGCGTTTCCAAAGCCATCGATGTGGAAAGTACTGCCGTCGTAAATTCCGAAACAAGGACAAGTTCTACACCAAATGTCGTTTCGGCTTTCCACGACCGGTGATTTCTAAAGGAAGAGTAAACAGTTTGATGTCTTCGCTGCGACATAATGTCATGAAGAAATCACCTAAAAACACATACAATTTGAAGAGGAACGAAGAGTCCAAGTACATCAATGACTACAACCCGGTGATTTTGTCCATGTGGAATGCTAACATGGATATACAGTTTGTGGCTGATAACTGTATGGCTGTGGCTCGGTATGTGACGTCTTACATCACCAAAAAAGAGAAGACAGAATTGAAGGATATGTGGGAGGACATTTCCCATGAAAAGAGCCTCAGCAAGAAGTTGTACAGTTTCAGTCTGAAGATGTTGTCGCATCGAGAAATTGGAGCTTACGAATGCTCTGACCGGTTGTCTTCAGCAAGTCTCTATGCCAAGTCCAGGAGTATCGTTTGGGCGAGTCTTGGTCTTGCTGCAACGCGTAATTGAGTTCTGAAACCTGTGCGGGAAATTGAGTATTTGGCGGAAAAGGAGCCAAACAGTACCGACATTTTGAAGACCAACATGTTGGATACATATTATCCAAATAGAAGCAGTCACCTCGACAATGTTTGTCTGTATGAGGTTCTTCAAAATTACATATTCAAGAGGAACATCAAAGAAGATACTGAGAAAGGAGTGTATGCTATAATAGGAAGTGAGGGATGTCTGGTCAAGCAAAGAAAATGCCACTTGGTAAACCATCGAAAATTGAGTGGCGAATCTCCTGAAAAAAAGGAGTTTTTCTATTTAGCACTTTTGCAACTTTTCAAGCCTTGGCGTGCAGAAGAGGAACTGCTTGGAGATTTCCTCTGTTACGAAGACTCGTTCAATGCCGCCAAGGAGACCATAGAATGTCCTGCTTTTCCCAAATATGTAGAAATGTTGAATGCGGAAATTGAGCAGGAAGCAACGATTGCAGCCGAGATTGCCAGAGACAGTTCTCAGGACAGTCAGAGTTCTGCTTCATTGAGTCAGGATCCACTAGGAGGACCTGTTATCGAAAATGAAGCTGCCACTGCCATGAATGAAGTGGAAAGAGCCATGGCACATGCTCAGGAGGATGCGGTTAACTTAGAAGAGTTGGAAAGACAACTCAACGTTGAGCAGAGGAAAATATATGACGAAGTTACCATGCAAATTGATCATGGATTAAGTCATGACAAGAAAGAGTGCTCATGTACGTCGTTGAAGCCTGTCCGACTGTACGTGAGTGGAGAAGCGGGAACTGGAAAAAGTTTCCTCATTAAAGCAATTTCATGCTATTTGCAGGAAAGGACAGAGTCATCGCTGTCTTGTGTTGTCACCGCTCCAACTGGACTGGCAGCACATAACATTAAAGGGATTACTTTACATCGTTTACTGATGCTGCCAGTGGAGCATGACAACAAATTACAATATCACAAGCTATCTGGAGATGCTTGTTTTGAAGTTTCAAGAATCTTGAGGAAAATGAAACTTCTTATCATTGACGAAGTAAGCATGGTTTCCAATGTCATGCTTGCCTTTGTGCATTTGAGAATGCAAGAAGTTCTCAAAACAGAGTATGATGTGTTATTTGGTGGCAAACACATCATTGTTTTCGGAGATCTTCTGCAGCTGACACCAGTGAAAGGGCAACCTGTGTTCAAAATGCTCACGCATGAAGATACCAGGAAGTGCCTAGGCAGCATTGGCAACGTCAATATATGGTTAAACTTCAATTATGCTGAACTGCATGAAAATATGCATCAGGCGAAGGATGAAGTTTACAAGACTATTCTACAAGATGTTAGAATTGGAAAAGTGACCGAGCATGGGAAAGAAGCTTTACATGCACGATTACTGTCAAATTTATATCCAGAACAAGATGTTGTGCCTGAGAATATTTTTCAGAAAATTACTGATAAGAAATCTGGAATATGTTTGATGCCAACTCTTGCAGAATGTGCCAAATTCAACAACAAAATGTTGCATTTAGAAAAGCAAGAGATTGTGAAACTGGAAGCTATTGACAGAGTAGAGCATATGGGATCAACAATTATTTTGTCTGAGAATCTGAAAACAAAATTGGATTCATTAGAGAAGAGTATATCTAAAACTGCAGGTTTTGAAAAGACTCTGAATGTGTGCTTGAACTGCCGTATAATTTTAAGAAGGATTTACATGTTGAAAGAGGTCTGGTAAATGGATCAATGGGTAATGTTGTTGATTTTGTAAAATACAGAAATAGAGATGGAATTGAATTTTTAAAAATTAAATTTGATGGCATTGAGGAAGTACAGCTAATTGGTCGTTGCTCTGCTAGATTTTTGCTTGTAAAAGACTTATATGTTCGACGTAAGCAGTTTCCTGTTTGCTTGGCATATGCGGTGACAATCCATAAATCGCAAGGTTTAAGTGTAGACTGTGCATTGGTGAATATTGGCAGTTCTGTGTTCAAGGAGGGTATGGCATACGTGGCATTGTCACGAGTTAGAACTTTATCGGGATTGTACTTGATTGAGTGTGATGTCACAAACATTTGTGCGGATCTAGATTGTGTTAAGGAATACAATAGGTTAAGAAGAGAGTATGCGTCACATTTGCCTCAGTATCCTTTGTTTGAGAAACGTGTGGTAGGCCGGAAACGAAGAAATGTGACCAATACTGGGGAGGTTGTAGCAAAAAGACGAAAAGTCGATGAACCTAAAATTACAAGCAGAAACAAAAAGGATTCTGTTGAAGATGTTGTTGGTTTTCAATTTGAAAACAGTTCTGGTGTCAACTGCTATGCTAATGTAGTGGTTAATGTTTTGTTTTCTCTAGAAAATGTAAAAGAAGAGATTGTGGTCAATTCTGATCAAAGATTTTGCAGTTTGTTAAATTCTGTGTTAGAGAAATGTAGCACTGATAGAAGAAACATAGAAAGTGTGTCTGAAATTCGAAATCTGTTAGACAGATGTTCAGGCCAAACACAATTCTCTCAAAATATTCAGCAAGATTGTCAGGAGTTTTTAATGTATATGCTTGATGTATTGCATGCTGAAGGTGTAGATGTAGATCAGCTGTTTGGGCTTTCTTATCAATGGCAGCATGACTGCGAGAACTGTATGGTATCAAGTACTACTAGTGTAGACTCAGAAAGATTTATATATTTAACTTTGCCAGACAGTAAATCAGTCTCCTTTAATAAGCTAGTAAAAGCAGCTGATCACAACATGGAGTGTAGCCAATGTAAATCTGAAATGATGTCCACATTATTTATACGAACATATGGCCAGTATGTCATTTTAATGTTCCAACGATGTAGGCCTGATGGAACAAAATTGACAACTTTAATTAAAAATTTTGTAGCTTCGCAGTTGTCAATATCAGGAAGGACTTTTGTAACTGCAGCAATTATATATCATGACGGCCCTTCAATAACATCAGGACATTACACAGCTTATTTAAAGTCTAGAAATGGCTGGTCATTCTGCAACGATTCTGTTTTAATTTTAAAAAAAAAATTGCCGTATGACCTTAAAAACTCTTACCTGGTGTTTTTAAGACCAAAATTTTAGGGAAATAATCTTGGGATGTGCTCTGTGGAATTTCAAGAAGTTCTAATGGCTCCTACACAATTTGGCCTTGAGGATAAGTGTAGTTCAGAGACATAACTTCTAACCATAAGACTGGACGTCATGGAGAAATAAGTGCACTTTGAATGAGTTCAGAAAAACTATTTCTTTTTATAAGCTAATTGAAGCAGCCAATCAAAACATAGAGTAGAGGGAATGTAAGTCTGCAACGCTGTCTACTGTTTTACATTGCTTTGTGATTGAAAGTGATGTAGAGAATTAAATAATTGTAGTAGTCATAGAGTTAGTGTAAGTCTGCTTCATAGTAAGCAGTATCAGTGTCATAGGAAATGTAGAACATGACTGAGCAAGAAGGGGAAGATATTACTATTCCAGGATTGTGAAAATGATCTTCAACATTTTAATTCTGAAAGTTGCGGAAATGCCAAATGACGGGATTGGCTTACAAGAAATCCAAGAGTTATAAATGGGTCTGACAAGATTTGGCCTTGTGGAAACTTGTGGTAGAGAGCAAGAAGTCATTTATTGCATGTAACATGTTTTTAAAAACGATGGAGATTTTCTTTCAGAAAGTGGCGGGCTGAAAGTAATAACAGCACAAAAGAGTGTAAGCTGTTCATAGGACATCCTTTGACGTCATGGAAAGTAAGTTAACTTTAAGGAGTTCTGAATTCTGATTTCTTATGTTGTATGGGTTTTTTAAACACAATCATTTTGATTGTGTTTTTTTTTCCCCGCTGTTATATGATGAATACCTTCAAGTCACTGTTTTTAGTGAATTTTGATACATTCTGAGAACAGCAAAAATAAACCATTTAACATGTATAATTAATTCTGTACTGTTTGCATTTATGATGTATATGTAGAACTGTGTAGGAGGCATGGAGAAGGTGAGGCTTCTGTAAGTGTCAAAGTTGTTGCATGCAGTGCTGCACTTCTGCGTATTCTTTCATATGCTAGACTACATCTGCACAATGAGATACCTAAGCAAAGGAAACACAAGTGATGTGATTGTGAAATGAGCAAAATAAATTGCACGTATTTCAATTACATCACCTGTGTTTCCTATCATTACGAATCACATTGTGCAGATCAAGTTTAGGTCTGTCCAGGGAAACATAGGAGGTTTGGACTTTGTTCAAGAGTGCAGTGGACATGACTCACTTCATTGGTAGACCTTTACATGTATTATGTCCTCTATTCTCTTCAACAACTCGAAATTTCATCTGCAACCCTGAGTAGGCCTCACCTCAAACAAACCTCTGGATAGGACACATCTTATTGGCATCCTGAAGCAATTATTTAAAATTTTAGTGTCTTGCGACACTTTTCTGAGACAACAGCAATGCAAAAGATGCACCATGTTTTAAGATAGGCCTCACTTCATCTGCATCAAGATACTGTTAGTTTAAAATGTATATCTTTAGGACTGTGTAGGGGGCCTGGAGAAGCAGAAGCTTCTGTAAGTGTCAAAGTTGTTGAAAAACTGTTTGTCCTTCAATCTTTTCCCTTGTCTTTTGTAATTTTTAAATACATGTTTTAATATTTTTGAAATGTTTGTTCTCTCTTTCACAGATTGAAAGTATAAAAACAAAAAGTGAGTAATTTAACGACAATTATAAGGTAAATGCTTTGTACTCTTTTCGTTACATTTCTATCACATTCACCTACTATTAGTTCCACTGCTTCATTTCTTTAACCCTCAGTTTCCTGCCTTTGCTACTTCCCTCATTCCTTTCTCTATTACCTACTTACTCAACTCCTTCCACTCTTTTTCTCAGTCCCTCTCTTCTCATAGTTCCTCACTCTTGTTCACTCACTCCGTCTCTATTACTCTTAGTGTCTTTGACTGATCACTCTATCACTACTTGTTCATAATGCTTTCTCTGTGTAGTTGAAGCACACTAAGGGGCATATTATGAATACAGCCAATAAAATTATTGCTCTTTTTATTGGCAGAAAACTGGTGCAAAAGTGGTTTTAGCGGCAGTTTTCTGCCGCTAAAAGCAGCTTTAGCGACACATTTCTGCCAATAAAAGCTGCAAAACTTTTATTGCCTATGTTGATGATATGGCTCTATGTTACTTACATTTCTTTGCTGTTTCAATTAATCTTTTTCTGTTATTTTTTGTTTTCTGTTTTCTATTTTTTCTCTCTGTTATTCCTCATGTTTTAATCTTATTTTGAACATTCACTCACATTCTCCAAGAAACTCTTCTTTGTTAATGTTATACTCTCTTTTTTTTTCTTTCACTTCGTTATCTATTTTGTTTTTCACAATTATACCCTCTTCCGTCTTTTCTTCGGTAAATAGATCTATTAAACAGTATCTCTTCTTTACTCCCTATAGCTGTCTTTCTTTTAACATCACTCTCTGTTTACTTTCCTTATACTTACTCTTTTTTTTTTTTTAATTTTTTTGGGTTAGCTCCCGGTCCGCGTACCGGGAAGCTAACCCGGGAGCGAACCAAAAGAAATAGAGCTTGCCAGAGTGCTAAACATTCTAGCAATTTTTTTTGAAAGGGAAGGTAGTTCTGAAAAGAACTTTTTTTTAAATATTTTTGTTGTTTTATATTTTTTTTTATTTTTTGAACATTTTGTGGTTTTTTTTGTATTTTTTGAACGATTTTATATTTTTTTGGGTTTTTTTTGGGGGGGGGGAAACAACAAAAAACAGGCGTTGAAAAGGGCTCAACAGGAGCAAAAAAAAAATTACTGGGGGCGGTTAGGGCAATCATGGTGTTCATACGCCAGGTTTATAGCATTGATGCTCATGTTGCCACACGCTAACAACGCACGACAGTGCATACAAGAGTGTATCATGTGGCCAAAATGTTCTTGTATATTTG
The DNA here is from genome assembly GCF_964261635.1 of Lissotriton helveticus. Taxonomy (NCBI): domain Eukaryota; kingdom Metazoa; phylum Chordata; class Amphibia; order Caudata; family Salamandridae; genus Lissotriton; species Lissotriton helveticus. The sequence goes on from NC_136067.1 coordinate 1,538,724,024, forward strand.
GCACAGTTTCCCGTGCCTCTTCTGATGTTAATGCAATTGGTAATCTTGGTCTGGCCACAGGAGTTGGTCTTGGATTGTCCTGCATATCCCTTATTTCCGCCCGGCTGTAATTTAGTGGATGCTTCCTTGTCATGTGCCTGTGCATTGTGTGATTTCCGTAGCTATATTTCTTGTCCGTCCCTCTTGATAATTGTTCTTTGCATATGCGGCAGGTGACATACCTCGCATTGACTTTTTTTTGGCCACGAGGGATCGAATAAAACTGCCAGATGAAACTGGCTTTCTTTCTGGAAACCCGGGGCACCTCTTCTAAGAACTGTGGTTCTTCTCCCTCCTCATCCATTTCTTCATCTTCCTCCTCAGTGTTGGTAATGACCTGGGGAGGTGGTCCTCTCTTCCCATGAGGAGGTGGAGGTGGTGGTGGGGGTCCACCAGCTGAAGCTACCAATGAAGCCATTTCTCATATAGTAGTAAAGGTCTTCCTCTCACAATGATGAAAGTCAGAGTGAGGAAAGAAGGAGGGGTTTTCATCATTTGGGAAAAACAATACTTCTCAACCAATGAAAAGTGTTATTTTTAGGTCACCTGACCTAGCCTTACATCATTATGAAACCAAAAGTGAAATGAACCAATGAAAAGTGTTATTAACAAGTCACATGACCTGTTATGCTTACGTTACGCGCTGCGGAACGCGCCCCGGTTAGTTTCCGGGTCGCTAAGCTTCGCGCCTCGGTCTGCGCCCCGGGGCACTTCCGGGTGCGCTAACGCGGTACGTCACAAGACGCATTACGCGGCAACGCGATACATCGCGTTTTCGCGACGCGCCGCGGATCGCTTCTGGGGAGCTGCGTTTCGCGCCTCGGTCCGCGCCCCGGGGCACTTCCGGGTGCGCTAACGCAGTACGTCATAAGACGCATTACGCGGCAACGCGATACCGTCACTATGTTGATTTCTTACCGGTTCGCGGACCGGGTCGCGGCTTTAAATTGAGCTAACGGGAAGCTTCCCGGTTCGCGCACCGGGAGCGAAACAAAAAAAATATTTAAAAAAAATTATTAATAAACATATAAAATATATTTTTGGATTTAAAGAAGAATACATTTTACAGCTATAGATATTAGCTTTTAAAAAACCAATGAAATTCACTGAAAAAACCATAGGTTATAGACCATATATAGTTAGGAATTAGCATTTACAAAACCTTGAAAATTCACTGAAAAAACCATAGGTTATACACCATATATAGTTAGGAATCAGCATTTAAAAAACCTTATTTTACTCACACAAAACCATTGAAATTCCATATATAGTTAGTTGTACTAACTATATATCGCGCACCCGCAATCCACTGCTGATCATGTCACATATTACATCATTCATGACATGGTCAGTGACATCACTGATGACATCACTGATGACATCTCAAATGACATCACTGATGACATCACTGATGACAACATCCAGTGACTGTATTTTTCTGTAAAGTTAAAATATGTCTTGAGTGGATGTATAAGTGTCTGGATGAAGGATTTAGTAGGTGCATGACTGACTGTATGAGTGAGTGATTAAATGTGTCTCACTGAGTGCATGGGTTAGTGACTAAACTGTCTTAATTTGTGCATCATTATGTCTGTTGTTCTGAAAACTGCTGCATGTGTTGTTTAGTAGCTATATGAGTAACTATATGGGTTATTGATTGGTTGCCCAAGTATTTGTATGGGAGACTGAGTGTGTGTGTGGGTGGCTGGGAGGTGTATGACTCTGTGCATAGATGTGTGAGCAGTTGATTCACTAGATGTATGGGTTCAAAAGTGCATGTGGAAACAGCTGTATGGGCGGTTGACTGTGTGCATCAGTGTATTGGTGAGTGAATGGATATCTCAGTGCTACATGTCAAAGTAAGTACATATGTAAAACACAGTACATGTGAGACTTGACTTATATAAATAACTGTGCATAAGAGCCAGTGAATGTGTGAGTGGCTGTATGCATCATTGTGAACTTGTATCCAGGATTGTATAAGAGAGTAAATATGTTTTAGTATATGTTTGAATAAGTAAGGTGTGTATAACTGTATAGTTGGGAAAATGGAGGTGTGATTGATTGTTTGCATGACTGACTAGGTGTGTGTGTAACTTCATGGATGAATGACAATCTGTGAGTCTGTGTTTACACTGAGTGTACCTAAGGTTATATTAGAGTCTGAAGAGGTTCATCGTATTATCACATGAATGATGTCATCAGTGATGTGATCAGTAATGTCAAATGAGATGTCATCAGTGATGTCATCAGTGATGTCATTTGAGATGTCATCAGTGATGTCATTTGAGATGTCATCAGTGATGTCATCAGTGATGTCATTTGAGATGTCATCAGTGATGTCATCAGTGATGTCACTGACCATGTCATGAATGATGTAATATGTGACATGATCAGCAGTGGATTGCGGGTGCGCGATATATAGTTAGTACAACTAACTATATATGGAATTTCAATGGTTTTGTGTGAGTAAAATAAGGTTTTTTAAATGCTGATTCCTAACTATATATGGTGTATAACCTATGGTTTTTTCAGTGAATATATATATATATATATATATATACTATAACTGTTATATCACTATTGATATCATATTTAATTACAATGTAACCAATATACACTAAATTAAATTTAAATACACACAGTTTATTTACAGTTAGGACATCAAAATGTACTCCCCTCCGGCCAACATACCCTTTAAAGTATCTATTTTTGACCCTATGTTTGTGAGCTTAGAGGTTGAACAGTAAGTCTGACACCTTGTCCCAACACCCATCAATATATGCACTTTCCAAAATGTTTCTTGGACTGGAGATAGAGCAGTAAGTTAGAACCACCCTATCACCAATATATACACATTTCCCAATGTTTTACTTTACTTTATATGTATCTGAAGTTGAACATGTTGATGTCTATATTTTGACATCAATATGATTTTACTGCAGTATTTTCATGGTTGCTATGCTGACATACACTTCACTGCTTTTTGTGCTGCAAATGGAATAGTCACAACTGATGCTGTGGTTAATACTAGATCTGCAGTGGCACATATGATTGCACTCCTGGGCTCACCTGTGCAAGCTTAACCATCACTCAGAGACTGTGGTCTTGTTCATCACCTCATGTGTGCAAAAGTTCTGAAACTCACTCAGCCCTTTCACTTTTACTTTTAATAGGGTATGACTCCAAAAAGAGACCATGATGGGCCACAGAGATCTCTATTGAGTCATCTTTCAAAGATCATTGGTCAGTAATATCATGTGAGAAATGTTGTGATGTCAAGAATATGTGCGATATATATTGAAGATAAGAATATAGGGGCTAATTACAACGGCGGTGAAACCAGCCTGCCAGTGGTGGTTTCACCTCCATCGTGAAGCACTTCTCCGCCCACCAAATTATGACGGCAGGAGGTGTGCTGGTGGACGCAAAGTCCGTCCACCATGGGTCTACCACATGCAATTGTTACAATTGCCTGGCGGGCCCACCCCGCATCTACAATATGGTGACGGTGCCTAGAGGGCATGGCTCGCCAGACCAAATGAGCTCAAGAAGCTACAGCATAAACTGGTGATAAAGGAGTATAAAAAAGCAATAATTGATGAAAAAAGGAATCATTTCATTAAAATTACAACTGGATCGAAATCAGCCAGGGAACTTTTTCAAATCATAAAATCCCTATCGGTCCCGAAGTCAGCTATTTTGGTGATTGAATCACAAATGCTGTGTAATAACATTGCTGACTTTTTCTCGACGAAAATAGCTGCTATTTATTCCTCATTGGACATACACAACCAGAGTCTGAATAACTAAGCGAATTGGGATACATCGCTTCCGCACCTCGATGGTATAGACACAATTGAGTTCTCCAGCCCCACTCCCCTCTTTGCGAAATTTCCTGTGTTTTCCTTAGAGGAAGTAAATTCCATCCTTGATTCTATCAAATCCTGTTCTCCCCTAGACCCCTGTCCATTGAGAATCTTAAAGGCCTGCAGAGCTACCTTATTACCATCACTTCTTGACATCTTGAATAGTGCCATCACGGAGGGGACATTTCCCCAGGTGTGGAAACTTGCCGTGGTGAAACCATTACTTAAGAAGCCTTCTTTAAACCCTGAGGTGTTAAAAAAATGTTATACCGATCTCGCTACTGCCAGCTCCAGCAAAAATGCTGGAAGTTCATCTAAATCGGCATTTGACAGCGTTTCTGGAAAAGGAGAATTGCCTGGATCCATCTCAGCATGGATTCCGTGCATCTCTCAGTACGGAAACTGCCCTTACGGTAGTAGTAAATAACATCAGATCTGAGGTGGACAAGGGCCAAACCACTTTGTTGGTTATGCTGGATTTAACAGCAGCTTTTGATACCCTGTCCCCCTCTATCCTGGTGGATAAGTTGAGGGGGATAGGGGTAGGAGGCAGTGCTCTGAAACTCCTCTCCTCCTTCTTGCACTCGAGAAATCAAAAAGTGAAGCTGGGTGAGTTTATGTCCCCTACTATGGCGGTGCAATGTGGAGTTCCACAGGGCTCAGCGCTTAGCCCAGTTTTGTTTAATGTTTATGTGACCCCCCTAGCCAAAATAATAAGGGATTTTGGTTATCAGGTGTTGTCTTATGCTGATGACACGCAGATCATTGTCTCAGCAAGCCAGTCAGGGAAAGACTGTGCGGCAAAATTTAAGACCTGCATGGAGAGGGGTGCATCCTGGATGGTAAGAAACTATCTTAAGCTCAATGGCGAGAAAACAGAGGTGCTAGTAATTGGTAGGAACCAAGACCTGTGGAACGAGGAATGGTGGCCCGCCGCCCTGGGCGAATGCCCTCGCCCGGCAAAATTCGTAAAGAATTTAGGCGTCATTATTGATCCCACCTTGTCGTTTGATCGACAGGTAAATAGAACCGTCGGCACCTGTTGATCTATCATCCGTACTCTGAAGAAGATAGCCCCGTTTTTATCCCCTGAGGCGCGCAAACAATCGATGGTCGCCCTGGTGTTATCCAGTGTCGACTACTGCAACGCTCTCTACTGTGGGATTAATCAAAAGGAGATCTATAAACTCCAGGTTATCCAAAACGCTGCCGCGCGACTGGTCTTGAATCTTTCGAGACGATCATCAGCGATGGCAGCAAGAAAAGAACTACACTGGTTGCCCGTTCAGGCAAGAATCTCATTTAAGATTCTTTGCCTCGCGCACGGTGTTTTCTTTGGATCGGGCCCAGAAGGGGTCAAAGACCTGTTGAAGCCCTATACCCCCAGCAGATCTCTTCGATCTGCCTCAAAAAAATATGCTGCTGGTTCCGAGAATTAACAAGGCGAGATGGGGCGGTATAGCCTTCTCCTGGCTTGTTCCCAAACTTTGGAACTCGCTCCCTCTCGAATTGGCCAGACAATCGTCTCTGCCAATTTTTCGCAAAATGTTAAAAACGTGGCTGTTTTCCTCGTCGTATTAGCTCCTATGGCATTTAGTTCTGCCATTCTCTTTTGACTCTACAAACTGGTCTTTTCTGTATGCTCTTTCCATCATTTAGCGCCTTGATGCCCTGTGAGGGTTTAAGTGTCCTTTTCATCTTCTACTCTAGCGCTATATAAATCTATCTATTATTATCATTATTATTATTATTAGTAGTGAAACCACCATTCACAGGCTGGTGAGGATTGTATTTGGGTGCCTGTTGTGGGCCCCCCTCATGTTGGGGAGGTGGGTGTGCACTGGGGGCTACCTAGAGTACCCCTCCACATTTCCCGGGTCCACGTGGCAGGCACCACAATTAACTAATTGTGTTGTGTCTTGTGTTAGTTGTGTTAATTAATTACATAATTACTATACTCCTCATTTCTGGATGGTAAATTTTCTTTTGTATTTTTTGGTGGTGTTGTTGGGTTTGTAGGTTTGTTGGATTAGAAGTAGCTTTAATATATATGTTTTGTCTTTTGTTTTGATTTGTACATTTTAATTGCAAAATGTATTATTTATATTAGTTATTTAATTAATAAATGTTTACATTTTAATTTCGTAAGATGGTCATATTCTGGAGAAAAAATAAGTGCTTTTATTGTACCTTTTTAATCAATGTATTTTTTATTATTTATGGTGTTAGTAATTTATACTTGTTTTAATATGTTGTATATTTGATAAGTTGTTCGTTTGTAAGGGATTTGGTTTGGAAGTTTTTATAAAGATTTATGTTTCATTATTTGTTATTGTGATTTATTTTGTTGATTGTGTTCGTTTATTAAGTATGTATTTTATATTTTTGAAATTAGTACTTTTATTCTTTACATGTTTAATTGTGTAAATTGTTTGATACTGCATTAACTAATAATATATTAGTCAGTTATAATTAATTATTTACATAGTTCCATTTGACTTTATGGTGGGGAAGGTAATAGTTTATATGATGTTTGCAGAGGCAAATATTTTGCCCAATGTAGTAATGTTTAGGGTGAAAATAGTAAATGTGAGCCCTTCAGAGTTCAACACTCACATCAAAGGGCTAAGGCAGGAACGGAAAAGGTAAATTTGCCCCCACACATTTTCCCCAATGTGGAAAAGTGTGGAGTGTGTAGAGTAAATGTACGCCGTCCAGAGTCCAATACTTTCCACAGTGGGGCTACATTTGGAGGGGGAATAGTGAATAAAACCCCTCTACTGTGCAACATATTTATACCTTTTATAAAGTCAGTTTATGTCAAATTATACACAAGCTGCTTAGATCAAGAGTTTACCATACCACTTTCTTGGTAAGATAAGCGTAGCTAATCATTATTTATTAAGCAAATGGAGAGGTAGTAAGTGCCCCTCATAAGTGCCTTCAAAGATTTGTAATGGCCAATCATTAAATCTATGATTTTATAACTCTTGATAAGGACACTTGAGATGTGAAAGAAAAATTCCTCGACAATAACGCACGAAAACTGACTGTAAATCTACTAAAAAGTGTCCTTGAGAAACTGGGTCACTGTTTCAGGGGGTAAAACCCTACTCAAGTAGCAACCACAATCCTTATCAGTGTGAAGCACACACAAACCCGCCCTAAATAAACCTGTGCCAACCGCCTGGTAGCATGGCACAGACCACTCCTAATTTAGTGGCAATGTGTAAAGTATTTGTGAGACACTTTAAACAGTAATAAAGTGAAACACCACACGAATAGGATCCCACAGCAGATTTGAAACAATAAAGTAATTTTATTGAATAAAATAATACCAAAATTACCAACAATCCCATCAGTAGAACCGGATATATTCATTTAAAAAGATTTCAATAAAAATCACCAAAAGGCACAAAGCGCTATTTGTGGATAACTGGTCACACCAGACTGGGACAAAGTCACAAGTTTAGGGCGACCACAATTGAGCATGACCTGGCTGCAGGGACACAGGAAGGCCCGCTGAACAAAGTACCTTAAATCCTGGTTTGTGAATTATGGAGAGGACATGCTTGCAAGATGTTTTATTTGTATACCATGGTGCTCTCCTTCTGGAAAGTGGGAAAAGCTTCTAGAAAGTGGCTTTGAAGTACATGGAATTTCCTAACTTCCCTGCCCTGGCTCCAAGCCGGCTGCAGGGACAATGTGTTGGTGATAGGTCCTTTGTGTGAAGGCAAAGCACTCCCTATTCAGTTGCAAGCGGCACTGTGCTCAGCTCCGCCCCCCATCCTGCTAGCAGATGGCCCATTGAGACACACCTAATCCCTCAATTGTGTGACTGTCAGGGAGAAATTTGAAAAGACTGTCAGTTAAAACTAGGCATGTGACTCAAGACATGCCGCAAGTATAATGGCAAACAAATTCAACAATGGCATTTTTCAAAATTGCAGTCAAAAACCCAACTTTACCATTTAATAGGGTTTTTCATTACAATTCCCATGACACCAACCACGACTTGACTTGCCCCCAATTGGAGATTACAGCGTTTTAAATCTAAAATGGAATCCACAATGTTATTTTATAGAAAGGGTAGGCCTCACAGTAGTTAAAAACTAATTTTGAAACATCTAAAACTTAAAAATAAATGGCCAACCTTTTGATTGCACAGCACTCTGCCCTATGAGCTACCTAGTGCCTATTTTAGGGGTGACATATGTAATAAAAGTTGAGTTCAAGGCTTGGCAAGGGTGTTTTAATGCAAAGTCGGCATGACAGTCTAAAATTGCATTCAGGCTGTAGTGGAAAACCTGGGATATATTTTAAGGTACTACTTAAGTGGGTGCCAAAATCAGTGCTGCTGGCCCACTGGTAGCATTTAATTTATATTGCTTGTGTATAAGGTGTGCCACTTCACAGGGGACTAATAAGTACATTTAATAAGCCAATTATGTATGAGCCAGTTTATCCATGTTTTTACCACTAATTAGCAGTGGTAAAGTTCACAGTGCTAAGGCCAAGAAAAATAGCTTCAGCAAAATAGAGGAGGAGGAGAGGCAAAATGTTTGGTGGAAGGCCACCCTAGGGCTGACAAGTCTAAGAATTTCATAATATTACAGCATGAAAAAATGCAGACAAAATGGTAAGCTGCTATGCCATAATGTTTACCTGACGATGAATTGTCACCTTTGATAGTGTCACATTGCACCAATGAAAATGTTTTAAAGCTTTCATGTTATCTAGTATACTTTAATAATTCTGAAAATTGATTATTGACTTCCACTAGCAGATTCAGGAATAAAACCTATTTGCTTCACACATCAAAATTAACCAACATCATTGTTCTACCTGGTAGGAAACTCTTTCACCAGACACATACTCTTGTGACTGTTATTGATGTAAGCAAAAAATGAAATTCCAGCATTATTTGTGGGGGTGATTCTTACCTGTTTCTGCACGGCCGGGCTTCGCTCCGCCGCAACGCCGCAGCCCCAGCAGCAAAGGGCTGGGCCTTGCTCTGCCTGCTTCCCGGCCGGGCTTGGCTCCGCCGGGCTCCTCCCACCACCACCAGTGACGTACCAACAGCGCCAGGAGGCGCATAAAGGCAGCGCCAGGGCCGACTTCCTGTGGGGGTGATTCTTACCTGTTTCTGCACGGCCGGGCTTCGCTCCGCCGCAACGCCGCAGCCCCAGCAGCAAAGGGCCGGGCCTTGCTCCGCCTGCTTCCCGGCCGGGTTTGGCTCCGTCGGGCTCCTCCCACCACCACCAGTGACGTACCAACAGCGCCAGGAGGCGCATAAAGGCAGCGCCATGGCCGAGTTCCTGTGGGGGTGGTTCTTACCTGTTTCTGCCCGGCCGGGCTTCGCTCCGCCGCAACGCCGCAGCCCCAGCAGCAAAGGGCCGGGCCTTGCTCCGCCTGCTTCCAGGCCGGGCTTGGCTCCGCCGGGCTCCTCCCACCACCACCAGTGACGTATCAACAGCGCCAGGAGGTGCATAAAGGCAGCGCCAGGGCACAGTTCCTGTGGGGGTGATTCTTACCTGTTTCTGCACGGCCGGGCTTCGCTCTGCCGCAATGCCGCAGCCCCAGCAGCAAAGGGCCGGGCCTTGCTCCGCCTGCTTCCCGGCCGGGCTTGACTCCGCCTGCTTCCCGGCCGGGCTTGACTCCGCCGGGATCCTCCCACCACCACCAGTGACGTACCAACAGCGCCAGGAGGCGCATAAAGGCAGCGCCAGTCCCTCGTCCTGCGGGACGCGCGCGGGACGCGCCGGGCTAAGCCCGGGCAAAGGGCGGGCCCTCTGGGGCCCTCAGAGGACAACAGAGGCCGGGCGGGCCACCCCCCTAAGAAGTGTTAAAACCAGGTGAGCCGGTCATCTTCACCATGGGGAAACGTATCATTAATCCTATAATGCCTAGCTCTGTAGACCATTCTGCCTCGCAGCCCTCTTTTGATAGTCTATTGGAGAATGCCCTTAACCTAGTTACAAACGAAATAGCCGACACAGAAAGGAGAATGTCGCTGGGCAGTAGCACCAGCTACCCGCTGCCATCACAAGTAATCCCTACTAATATACCACCGCTTTCGCCTGTAATTACCATCTTGAAACCTGCTACCGAGGCCACTACGCTGGAAGTGATATCTGGGGGAAATAGTACTGTTGTAATTACTGACTCCCAGCCTGACTCTATTGCACAGTCTGTCATCGTTACTCTCTCCCCAAGTAACAAGACTGTTGAGGGGAAAAGGAAAAGGGGTCCCTCAAAATCCACAGCTAATAAGAGGAAGCCACCCGTTTGCAACAAGAATCAACCAACTCCCCAGAGCATGTGGACTAGAGGGAAGCAACAACAATTGGGAGGGGGACCCAGCTAACAATCAAAGTTTGCAATCTGCAGAGGAGGCCGTTCCCTTAACTATTCCCAGCGGCGAGCCCAACACAGTGGGCACACAGACTGAGTTTTTAACTGAAAGTATTATTCAACCTAAGCCCAATGGGAATTTTATTGAGACTATCGTCGATACTATTTTTAAACAATTGGAAAGTCAACTGATCAAACAATTTAATACTGTTTTTAAAAGACTTGATAAATTAGAAAATCTTGTAAAAAAGGAGGATGTCAAAAGGAAAGGGGTGATTAGCCTCGATCAAATGAGGGGCGATCGCTTACTGAAAGATTTAGAGTCCGCCAGTAAGGCTATCTTGTGTGGTGGACCTACCACTAGCAGTAGTTCAATACCTAAGGATGGGCCAATAACCGCTGGTTGCTACCCTACACCCAATATTACATCTAATTGTGACACCATAGTGCAAATTCAACCTGCCCCAAATTCTAAGCCCACCCCTCCTACTGTTGTCGGTCCTTCCCATATTACTACTACTATTGCCAGCAATACACGAAAAGAGGGCCCGACCTCTAAAAACACCACTGCGAAAACGGTGGCCTCTAGTAGTAGTAACGGAAGCAGGGGACAACTGGCTGTCAACCGACCCATAAAACACCAGGAACCTGCCCTCCATCTTCCTCCGACGCCTGCCCATATGTTTTGGTATTGGCAGGCATCGCACCACTTAGGGATGGACAAGGTGAATCATGGGTCCAGTTGCACAATGAGTGCATTGACTGGCTGACAAAACATAAGGGGGTAGGCCACGATATCTCAAAAGAAATTTTGTCTGCTCGCAGAGTCAGTTGGGTGGGCCCGCTACGTAAGAACTTTGACGGGGATTGTATTGTAATTAATTTTAGATATCCCGGCACTGCAAAATTTATCCTTAACAATAACAATATTTACCCGGGGCCATCTACTGTTGTTACTTCATTGCCTTTGAGCTACTTTTTTAGGCCCATACCAAGAACATTTCGTCAAACCCCACCACCTTTTCTACTCCATAACAGATTTTCTGCATTAGCCGATACAGGCAGCCTGGACTGACCATCAGCCATCGCAACTGACATCGCAACCATTGATCATACAGAGACGCATGCCACTGCTGGGGATTTGTTCCATTGCCATAGTGCCCAATTCTCCTAGTAGGCCCTATGCGATATTTGATACTATAACTAATGCCCAGGGCCACACGTCTCCCCTATTGTTGGATGAGCTTACTATCCTGAGTTGGAACATTGCTGGCCTCAACGTAAAAATTAAAATTAAGGCCTGGACTGATTGGGTATCCAACTTTGATATTTTAATGATGCAGGAAAACTGGTGTACAAGTTCTTTGCTCCTTGAAGGATACAGTTGCCATAACCTTACTGTACCTTCTCCACCTATGGGTCGCCCGAGTGGGGGCCTATCTATCTGGGTTAAAATTAGTGCCGCTGCTAAAACTGAATTAATGCAGACAAATAACAGTAATTTCACGGCGCTGGTATACATCGGTAGATTAAAGGTATGCTTTGTTAATTTTTACAACAATGATTTTTCAACCCATCCTAATCCCAATTTCAAAAAACTGTTTGAATTTATTGATGATGTTGTGTAGGGACAAAAACATGGCAGGTTTGATGGCATTTGTATAGGAGGTGATTTTAATGCACATATCCACCCGAGAACCCCTCCCTGCAAAAGAGGAGACGAATTGGCAAACCTGTTAGCTACTCGTGATCTAGCTAATGTATTGGAGACAGATAAGGTACCAGTTCCCACCTATATTGGCCGTGGGAGCTCAACCACAATTGATTATGTATTCACCTCTTCTGTTCTTGGTGACCTTTTATTAAAATCAAATGTTGTTAGATCCACATACAGCGACCATTATCCAATTTTGGTCTGCTTCAAATCCATTAAAAAATGTGGGATGATAAGAGAAATTGGGGCAAAAAACCTAACGGCATCAACAGACAGGTTAAGGGTGACTTGGAAGGGGATAGATAATCAGGGCGTTTTAGCCCGTGTCATTAATAAACACCCCACACTAGTCCCTGGTTGCCTTTCCACTGATAGCCCTGGGTCTGAAGTTGTTAAATCATTTAGCGAACTTTGTAAAGCCGTAAAAAAGGAAATTTCCAAACCTGTTCCAACCAATAACAATATCAATCCAAGGTGGTTTGACACCTCTTGCTCCAAAGCCAACCGGGAACTTAGGGCCGCCCTTTCAGCTGAACCTCGTGATCCGGTCCTGGTAAGGACTCTGAGATCTACTTATAAACACACTGTAAAAATTAGATCTGAAGAGTTACTTAAAGATCACTGGGATTCTCTTGTTCGCACAGCCGCTTTAAAGGATGTAGCCGGGTTCTGGAGGGCGGTAAGAGATTTGAATCATTGGGCTCTAACATCACGCCTTTAAACTGTAATATAACAGGGGATGTGTGGGTCGATCATTTTTCAAAGATCTATGATGCGCCCGGCGACCCCCAGAAACTTCTCTTGCAGTTAGGCCCTTGCACATCACACTATTAGAGGTGGAGGATGCCATCACTGAAAGTGCTGGGAATAAGGCCCCCGGACCTGATGGCTTATCCATCGACCAAATTAAATCTGAACCTGACCTTTGGGCACCCCTGCTATGCAATGTTTTTAATAACTTATCTTACACCTCTCTCCCAGACACATGGTCAAATAGCACCATTGTGCCAATTTTCATAAAAGGTGAGAGACTTGATCCTGGGTGTTATCGCCCGATATCATTAATTGATAACACATTGAAGGTTCTAGGCAGGGTCCTTTTTAATAGAATCAGAACCTGGGCGGAAGAAAATACCATCTTACACACGTGCCAGTTAGGTTTTAGAAGTAAATTGGGTACGGTGGAGCAATGTCTAAACCTAAACCTCCTTATGGCCAAATATACAATCGCAAAAAAATCCCCTATATATTTTGGGTTTATGGATTTAAGTTCGGCTTTTGATTTTGTAAATCGTTCCCGTTTATGGTTAGTATTGTTGAATTATGGTTTGGATGAATCTTTGGTTTATTTTTTGGCTCATCTTCATAGCAATTTGAAAGCACGTGTTCGAATTAACAATGATGGCGAAGTTTCCAATGACATTTTAATTGGCAGGGGGGTCAGACAGGGTTGTGTCTTGGCCCCCCTGCTTTTTATTTTGTACATTAATGAATTAACTAGTTCCTTGAGCAACCTTACTAAAGATGTTCCACAAGTCAATGGCAAACCCATCCCCGCTCTCCTTTACGCGGATGATGCGGTCCTCATGGCACGCACCCCCAAAGCACTGCGTATTTTAATTTCTGGCTTTGTCTCTTATATGGCAGACCTGGGCCTATGTACCAATTTTAAAAAATCTTGTGGCCCAAAAAGCTATAAAATAACACAGATCTTGTCAGGAGAGAATATTTTAAAATGCACTTGCACTTTCCCCTACCTTGGCTTGCTATTTTCTAATACTGGATCCTGGCAGCCTCATGTTGCCCATGGAAGGAATAAAATGAGTAAAGCTATAAACTCTTTAATCTCCCTCCGCCAACCCATCCAGGCCGACGTGATTTTATCACTGTTGCAAATATATAAAACACAGTGTCTACCCGTAGGTACCTACGGCGCCGAGGTGTGGGGTTATTCGAACTGTAAACAAATACCGTTCGAAGAAAGCAGATTTTGCCGGAAGATCCTGGGGGGGGGTCATAACAGCTCCAACATATGTCTGCCATAAGGAATTAAACCTTCACTACATAGAGGACTTCATAAGATCTAGACCTGCCCTTTTCTGGTTAAAAATATGGCGAAATCCCGCCGCCTCTCTCTCTCGCGACATTATCCCTGACTGTTCAAAATGTGAGAGGGCTGACCAAATACCATGGTTCAGGGCTGTGGAAAAAAGTCTTACAAATGTGGGGCATGGGCACCTTTTTTCCTCTCCCCAATTAATTGACTGTTCTCACAAGACTTTAATCAAAAAGGCTTTGTACGACTCTTATCGTAAGGAGAGGGAAAGGGGCGACTCTGTAAAACCATCTACGATAAGATACACCTCACTTATGGAGCCATGTGACAAGTTGCACGCCCTGCCACAGAGCTACCTCCGCCTTAAGCTAGGTAGGTGGAACAGGAGCCTGCTATTTCGGTTTAGAGATGGAAGCATCATAAATTTACTCTGCTTCCCACTAGGCTATAATAAACATTTGGAAAATTTAAGTTGTCCCTGTAATCTTGGTGGAAAACAAAGCTTGCTCCATTTTACCTTTTTCTGTGGTTTTTATGCAATGCACACTAAGCACTTTTTAATACCATACTGCAGGAAAAATGCTTTGATGGATTTTAAATTAGCTTTTAATGACCTAATGAAGCTAAAGTAGGACGAAGCGACTTTTAGAGTGAGTTGCTTCCTTAAAGCTGTTGTCCGGTCCCGTGCTTCCCTGTCTATTGAGTAAGGAAACTCGCACCATGCACTTTTTGCATATTTGCACACTGTATATTTGTACCGCGCGGCTGCCTTTTGTTAGCCATGAACTAGTTATTCGCTGCTATGAATTTGTAATTTTAAAGGTTCTCATTTGTATATCTTTGCTGTGCCATTAACCCTTCTACTAATTAACTCGCATTGCGTTATTTGCACATTTGCATAATTTGTACTAGCGGCTGCTCTTTTGCACATGATAAAGCTATGTCATTGTTATTAATTTTAAACTGTATAGGAGCTTAATGTTTTAATTTTTATTTTGTACAATTATGCTTTGTTGTTGTGTTTGACATGTACTTTTATGGATGTTTTACAATCCGAATAAAGATATTTTGACTTGACTTGACTTTGTAATTATGATTCTGAGAAAACATTTGATAGTGTACATTGACCATATCTGCAATCTGTCATATTTTTAATAAGCCGTGACAAAAATATTGTGGTGTATTACATGTCTTATGTGGAAATGTTAGAACAAGAGTGATAGTTATTATCAGCTAGCCATTGGTTTTGAAATCTTGAAGGGTACTAGGCAGGACTTATCTATGTTACTGCTGACACATGCCATATTTATAACTCCTACTTACAAAAAATAGAGAAAACATGCAATATTGAATATGTTTTCGGTGTTGAGTTCTCTGAATGCAGCTAAAATGTTGTCTTTTCTTAATTATTTCAAAGTACAGGCAGGGCCTTTCGATGGAAACAAAAGCATACCCTAGGTTTCAAGGCTACATACTAATGAAAGGAAGATTGAAACTGTATCATACAATATTAATTTGAAAGTAAGTTCAAAGTTTACATAATTTCTCTGTATATGAGATAAAACAGAAGAAAAAGAGGTTGGCGTATTTGCATATTGCATTTATTGGACAAATAAATATAGTTATAATAAACATACAACCGTATTTATTATTCCTTTTATGGACAGCAGTGATGGAAATTTTTTCAATCAATTGAATCGAACCATTGATTAATATTTCTTTAAGGGCCAGTAGATTAGCCAACAAAAACTCTCAGGAGCCAAATATTGAAGGGGGTTGACCCTTTTAAATATATTGTTGGCCTTGCCATACAAGTACATTTAAATTTAACAACAGATCCTAAACATATACCATTATATAACTCGTGTAAATTAACTGCTTACATTACAGTATGTTTAGAGCCACTCTTTTTCTGAGATGCATTAAACTATTCAATTTTATTATAAGGCGTGGTATTAAACAAGCGCACTATAGAATAACAATTTGTGCACTTTCTTGCTTTATTATGCTTAAGTATTCATTTTACATGAACAGTTAATAAAACAGATGTAGTGGTTTTCCAATATTTTCTTTATGAAATTTTGATCAAGAAAAGAGTAGTTATCTCAGATTTCATAATGTATTCATTAAACTATTAGAGGTCATAATGGAATTAATTGCCATTATCAAACAAATGACATATCTTTTTTGTTTTTATGGAGTTTTATAGAGCGCAACCTTGACCCGAAAGCATTAGAGTGCTTTACATGAAAACCAGTTGAGTTACAGACGAACACATTAATTTTTATATTGGGCATGGGGAGATTAAGTGATTTGCCCAGAATCACAGGATATTGACCGTCCCTGCCACCTGCCGAGACTCAAACCCAGATCTTGTGACTGGGTGTGAGAGTTTGATTGGCTCAGGTGCTCCGTCCATCACCACCCCCTTTTGTACCGCTTTGGCCGCCATAAGTGTGTCAGGGTATGCTCAGACGTGAGTCCCTTGCTCACTTTGCCACTGGATTCAAGCAAGCCGGGCTGAAGACGGCTGCAATGCCAGAAACCGGTCCTCGGAAGCTTGTTTCCAGTCCAGGGAAGGCATGGCTTGGCAGTTCGGGCTGGACTGTTCCCATGAGGCACAGGGTCAGACTGATTTGCAAAAAGCCATGTCTGAACTGGGGTGGCAGAGTGGGCTAAAGAACGGTGATGGATCAAACCCAGATCTTTTGACTGGGTGTGAGTGTTTGATTGGCTCATCAATCACCCCCTTTTGTACCGACTTGAACCCCAGCATTGAGATCGACCGCTCTAGCCGTAAGGGAACATCCTCTCTAGATAATTTTGTTTTAGCTATATAGTCAACTAAGGTAAGCTGTCTACCATTTTTACTATGAGAGAGGCAAGAGAATAAACATTCTTTGCCCAGGTGCTGCCTAATATGCCATATGCAACACATATGCCCAAGTTAATCAGCATACTACCAGGTACAGCCTTGCATGCCTTGATGCTGACAAGTGCTGCCTCTTATGACCTAGACAAAGTCACCAAAGCAAAGCTTCACATCCAAAGATGTATCAAATTAACTTAAATAAACCAACTTTTTTTTAATAGCTAGAAAGGTCTAGAGAGTAAAGTGGTTGCCATCACCTGCACAGCTCCAGGGAACCATCTCAGTCTTCATGAAGCTAAATATTAGAGTGCTTAAAAGGGCCTAAAGAAGCCTTAAGGAACAATGTCTGTTTAAAGTTAAAAAGGGTTTGCAAGAGAACAACTGGGTCCAATGTAGTGATAATGCCCCTGATGGTAGCCTATCAACAGTTGGAATCCGCAATTAATAATGTGGATGGATGAGGGAAATAATGAAAAACATCCAAAATATTTCGCTCTAAATTGGCATAACTGCTGTGATGGACAGCTCCCGTTACTTCTCTCAACTGCTGGAGTTGTTCTTGTTAAATAGGTATGATGGTATTCTTGGGTCACTGCCATCTTAAGTTTGGACAAGTGGTGCTAGGTGGTGGGTACCAGAACTCCTTTTTGGGACTAGTATTTCTTAGATAATCAATCATATATTGACTCGGAGGAAGAGAGAAAAGAGAAGTAAAGGGAAAGGAAATCACTAACAAGCAGAAAAACAGGGATAAAAAAGATCCCTCTAAAGTGCGATAACGACACAGGAAATATACGGTGGTGGAAGAAAATGGCAGGATGTATAATCAAGACCAGGAAGCATTGGTATTTGACAATTCAAGCATTCAACAGTGCCAGTGGAGCGCTTCTAAGAACAAATGTGCGCACCAGCACTTTTTGTTTTACAAGTTAAGCATAAGACCATTGGTGAGGTCTTGCCAAATCACACAGTTCATGCAGTCAATCAGGCAGATCACATCTCACAGGGGATTGTGGCAATTTAGCATGTTTTTGAGGAGAGCTAATAAGTGTCCTCTGATCTTGGTCAGACAGCACATTTAAGAGGATTGAACAGCTTCACTGTTCTTATATGATGTATGGAGAAAATAGTCTTTAGAGACTCTACAGTGCTCTTTGTCATCATTTTGTGTTCGTAATGATTCTTGCATCTGTAGTCTGGGTTTGTGCAGAACACTCTGACTTGAAAGAGTACAGCTTCTGAAACAATAGGGCTCAACAAAATCAATTCTGTTTTGTATTGTGCTGTAGCATTTATATAGCAAATATCACTCCTATGTATGGAATTGAGCAACTTACCCTTAGGAATAGCAGGTCACACAATGTAGGTTGTGTGCTGGCAAGGCTGTTGATTTTGTTTTGAGCCTATTTGGGAAATGTTTTCATGCTGTGAGTCATGACCACCGAGGTTTTGTAATCTTGTTAGAAAAGTGAGCACTTGGCGTTTCTAATGGGTAAGGGTATATGGGAGGTAGACACCATATTTTAACTGTAATTATGGATACAACACAGACAGGTATACTGCACCAATTTAGCTCGAGGGCAACTTGCTGCTGTGTGCCCATATACCAAACAAGGGGTAATCAGAGAAGATCCCGTAATCCAAATTGTAACATATGTCAGGCAGAGATGGCTTGAATGAGAAAAGAATATCAAAAAGGCAAGAATTGGAATTAGTGACATAAGCAATAGCCATGCACCTTTAAAAAACAAAAGAGAGAAAAGGAATACTGACTACTACGTAACTAATACAGCCCATCAACAATGAAGGAAGCAGAAAGCAATCAATTCTGGTAACCTGAGCAGAAGCTACACAATCTTTCAAAGGCACATATTCCACCTAATCTTACTAGTCCAAAATAAACCAAACCTTTGCTCGAGTTCACGCTGTAAGCTCCTCTCAAGTTTCTATGAGCTATCAAAGCTTTACACAGGTCTTGCAACTCAGATGCAAGCCAAATTGGCACCTATCTTAATAGGTCAAACAATATATACAAGAACAGATACAATTTTCAATTCAAGCAAGCAAGGAGGAATTGAATTTAAATGTGATCATAGAAGACAGAAGTGCTCCAGAGTATGTTTACTGACAGTATTGAAGAAAGGAGCTAAACACATGCATGGTTTAAATTCTCATTGGGCATACCAACTCTGAATTGATGAGAAAAATACACAGGCCCGTAGCCAGAATCATATTTTTAGGGGGGCATGGCCCTCAGTAATGACCAAACGTTAAAGCTGTGCTCTATAGGTGTATTATTTCCCAAATACTTCTCGGACTACTAATTAACAACCCCAGAATATTGTGGTACAAGAATAAAGAGGACAGAATACTGAAAGGTAAGTGAATATAGGAAAGTATAGATTAACTATTCCTAACTCATCTACATACTTGGCAGATCTATAGATATATATATTGTGTATAAACATATATGTCGAGTAAGGTATAGAAAAACAACACTTCTTTACGTTTCAATATTTTGTATTTGATAGTCTGTCCTTGATATTCTGTGCCATTGATATTCTGGTTTCGATATTCAGGTGCACACTGTGGGGTCGATTAGGATGGCGGACGGAAATGGGTACTGTCCGCCATGGTCGGGGAAATTTTACTCCCGGCTGCGCCGCGGAGATTCCGCGGTTGGGATTAGGATAATCATGTCACGAAACTCCGACCGCGGCGGACGGATCATAACAAACCCCGTCCGTGGTGGACGGAACACATCTAACTCCGTCCGCGGCGGACGGAGCCCAATGAACAACCACCGCCGCGGACGGAAATGACCGCGGAAAAAAACACATGTACCGCCATACCTGTGAATACTCCGTGTCCGCAATTAGGATAAATCCGCCTGTACCACGGAACGCACAGCCGTCCACGTCCGCGGCGGAAAGAATGCAACGATAAACAGTGCATCACTGCGGAAGGCCAACACGCACAACATCCCTAACGTCAAACAAATGTCAGAAAGTGTACCGCAAGTACAAAGCAAACATACGAACATTGACAACGCCCCCCCCGATACACCAACACCAAGCACAAGCCACCATGACATGCCCCAAGTACCCAATAATGCACACTAGTCAACACGCCCACCTACCACCTGACTGCCAACAACCATTGAGACACGACTATAAAATGACACCCACACACTACCACAATCCTTTGCATCACAGCATTGCTGCTAGCAAGAGGCCCTAATCGAGATACAGCTAACTCAAATAGAAGACACACAACAACCACCCTACCACACCCACCACACAAACACCCACCACACAATTCCTACACATCACACATCACACACCACACACCTGCACCCCCCAACTCACTCAACCCACACACTGAGCACCACACACCATGGCACCCAAAATAAAAACTAAATTCACGGAGACCGAGTTGAAGGTAATGGTAGATGAAATCATCCGTGTTGAGCCCCACATCTTCGGGGCCCAAGTCCAGCAGACGTCCGTGGCGCAAAAGAACCACATGTGGGACAGGATCGTCACTCAGGTGAATGCGTCAGGGACCGTGCCGAGGACGAAGCATGACATTCAGAGGCGGTGGCATGACCTGAAGACCCGGCTGAAAGGCATCCGCGCCAAAAACTATGCAAGAGCCAATCATACTGGCGGAGGAACACCCCCGGAGCCCATACCCTTCACCGATTGGGAGGAGAAGGTGCTGGTGATACTTCACCCAGAGAGCCTAGACGGACTTGATGAAGGAGAAGAGGCTGGTAAGTACAAACCAAGCCCCACGATCAGTACGACATGGTCAGGCTCACACAACTGAGAAGACACATCACCTACGCCCCAACCCATGCACGTCGGACACCTACTCACAAACATGTACATGGCTACCAACAGGCCCCCATGTTCACGGGGAGGGTGGTGGAGGTGGGTGGAGGGTGGGGTGTGGGAGAGGTCCAAACTACAACTCCCAACAGGCTCCCATGTTCACGGGGAGGGTGGTGGTGGTGGAGGGTGGGGTGTGTGAGAGGTCCAAACTACAACTCCCAACAGGCCCCCATGTTCACGGGGAGGGTGGTGGTGGTGGAGGGTGGGGTGTGTGAGAGGTCCAAACTACAACTCCCAACAGGCCCCCATGTTCACGGGGAGGGTGGTGGAGGTGGGTGGAGGGTGGGGTGTGTGAGAGGTCCAAACTACAACTCCCAACAGGCTCCCATGTTCACGGGGAGGGTGGTGGTGGTGGAGGGTGGGGTGTGTGAGAGGTCCAAACTACAACTCCCAACAGGCCCCCATGTTCACGGGGAGGGTGTTGGTGGTGGAGGGTGGGGTTGTGTGAGAGGTCCAAACTACAACTCCCAACAGGCCCCCATGTTCACGGGGAGGGTGGTGGAGGTGGGTGGAGGGTGGGGTGTGTGAGAGGTCCAAACTACAACTCCCAACAGGCTCCCATGTTCACGGGGAGGGTGGTGGTGGTGGAGGGTGGGGTGTGTGAGAGGTCCAAACTACAACTCCCAACAGGCCCCCATGTTCACGGGGAGGGTGGTGGTGGTGGAGGGTGGGGTGTGTGAGAGGTCCAAACTACAACTCCCAACAGGCCCCCATGTTCACGGGGAGGGTGGTGGAGGTGGGTGGAGGGTGGGGTGGGTGAGAGGTCCAAACTACAACTCCCAACAGGCTCCCATGTTCACGGGGAGGGTGGTGGTGGTGGTGGAGGGTGGGGTGTGTGAGAGGTCCAAACTACAACTCCCAACAGGCTCCCATGTTCACGGGGAGGGTGGTGGTGGTGGTGGAGGGTGGGGTGTGTGAGAGGTCCAAACTACAACTCCCAACAGGCTCCCATGTTCACGGGGAGGGTGGTGGTTGTGGGTGGAGGGTGGGGTGTGTGGGGTGTGTGTGACAGGAAACAGAAATGTCTACAGATCTATATGAACATGTAATGTCCACATTACTGACCAGCTCTATCTTGTCCCTCAGGTGATCGTGAACTGACTGGGGAAACCAGTACCCGGCCGCAAGCCTCGCCTCCCACACATACCGGACTCTCTGGTGACGATGACACAGGCAGCTCCGGTGCGGAGGATGGAGCGGGCCCAAGCACACAGCCAGGGCCATCTGGCTCACAGGGACTCCCGGGCCCGACAACCGTCCCATGTGTGACTCCAGCGACACCTGCCTCTGTGATCTGCAGAGTCCCCACCACCACCACCACCACCACCACCACCACCAGTACCACCAGTACCACCAGTACCACGACTCCTGCCTGTGCCACCCAGCCCAACCCAGCGCACGACGCAGGTCCATCGGCCTCACACCCAAGCAGGGTGAGTGGGCCACAAAGGAGAGAGGCGACGGGACATCAGGCAATCAGGCGACCCACACTCCGCCGTACAGAGGAAGGACAGCTACCCCATCCTGTGGCAGAGTCCCTACAAGCCCTTGCCAAGTGCCAGGCGTCATACGACCGTTCCCAGGAACATGCAGATCGTGCACACCAGGACTCAGTGGACAACACCAACATGTTGCGCGAAATCTCGGGGTACCTTGGCCAGATAGTGCACATCATGGGCCAGCAGACAACAATGTGGAGGGAATGGATTGCCCGGAACAACCCCCCCCTCCACCAATTGTCGTAGCGCCACCGCCACTGTCACCTCCACCTCCACTGCCACCGTCACCTCCGCCTCCACCGCCACCGTCACCTCCGCCTCCACCGCCGCCGCCACCACCACCTGTGCCCCTGGCGACGGATGTGGCCCATGAACAACCTGCACCCCCAGCTGACTCTGTTCCACCTCAGAGACGGAGGGGCCGCCCGAGGCTGGAAGTGGGTGAGAGCAGTGTTGGAGCGCCATCCACACGCTCCAAGAGGGGCTGCCAATGACTTTGTCACTGCCTGTGCCAGACATTCACCCTGCAAAGTATCCTGTCCCACATAGACAATCATTGCCACTGGTCTGCTGGACTAGCCTGACACCCCCCAATGTGGTGTCAGCACGGACATTTCATCTGCCATTACCTTCAACTCCAACTCCCTCCCACCCACTTACTTGTAAATATTCACCAGCACAAAAGCACAACCTGTAAATAAATTTCACTTAACACACTCAATGATGTTTTGCCTCCATGTTTATTCACATGATTGCCTTCAGAAACAGACGTAAACAGGTTCAGGGATCCTATTCGTACATGATCATGGCGCTGCGGGAGTGACCTAGGGAAAATCAGAGACAGCAAACACACGTCAGGAAACAGATTCACACACATCACAACACACTGCACAGCAACATTACACAAACTACACTCATCACAAAAGCATGGGATGAGAGGACACACATCATGGAGACTTGTATGTCCAAAGAAATGAAGACACACAAATGCAACCATCACAAACAAGAACACACAGCTGATGCACCCCACATCCACACAACACCAGCAAACATACATAAGGCATTGTCAACTGGCACAAGAGGTAGTTACTCACATTCAAGGGAAGTAGCGATCAATGAGCTGGCGCCTCTGGTCCACACCTTCCTCCTCATCACTATCCTCATCAGTCGACATGGGTGGGATGGGAGGCCAAGGAACTTGTTCGTCTTCAGGGTCCAAGAGCAGTTCAATGTCATTGCGCACTGCCAGGTTGTGGAGCATGCAGCAGGCAATCACGATCCTGCATACTTTTCCTGGTGAGTAAGGCAGGGCCCCTCCGGTCTTATCCAGGCACCGAAACCTAGACTTTAGCAGTCCAAAGGTACGTTCGATCACTCTCCGTGTCCTTCCATGTGCATCATTGTAGCGCATTTCACCCGCTGTAGTAGGATTACGTATGGGACTGAGGAGCCAGGGCCGGTTTTGGTACGCCGAGTTGCCTATGTAGGGGGATGAGAGACACAAACATCACAACAAGATATGGTGGGTACCCCATGCCACACAGAGATCACAAGAGTCCCCACTGCACACACACCAACAAGCCACGCTTGACCGGGTCGCAGATTTGCCATCAGTTGGGGGACAATGCTGCTCCGCATGATGTGGGCGTCATGTGCGGAGCCAGGAAATCTTGCACACACATGGGAGAGGATGTTGTTTGCCAGGCACACCACCTGCACGTTCAGCGAATGGAAGTGTTTGTGATTCCTAAAAACCTGCTCACGTGCCCGTGGTGGAATGATAGCGATATGTGTGCCATCAATTGAACCCACAACGTGTGGTATGTGGCCCAGTGCATAGAAGTCTGCTTTGACTGGTGCCAACTCTTCCAGCCGTGGGAAATGTATGTAGTCATTCTTGTACAGCATCATAGCTGTTAAAACATCCCAAAGTACCGTGCTGAACATGGACTGTGACATCCCCCCGGCATATCCAACTGTGTACTGAAAGGTGCCAGTAGCAAAGAAATGTAGTGCCGCTATAACCTTTGCAGTGGGTGTAATCGAACCAGGATACGTCCTACGTGGCTGCAGATGAGGAGACAATTGGGCAACAAGCTCCATCAACCAACGTCGATCCAGCCGGAATTTCCTAATCACCTCCTCGTCAACCATATCCTCCAGCACAGTGTATGGCCGATGCACATTTGGAGCCCTCCTGTGTGGGAGAGAAATGTAACTTGAGTCAACTTACAAACGACGCATACGTGTGCAACTCCATCACATGTAAGCCAACATTAGCAACAACAAATTTTCTAGGGAGAATGGTCATATGTGTGACATCTCTGATAGTCTATACAATACGGAGTGCCCCTTTAACAAAGTGCAGCCACTTGCAACAGGAAGTGTGTCAACACGTACAACGCAACGTAGTCACATGTGAACCTTACTGACAATACGTGTGTCTTTACCCTAATGTTTAGTAGCCACATCACAGACACACATGCAAGTGCATGCACACAAACGATAATGATACACACACACCATGTCATCATGCACCAATGCCAACACCAATAATGTTGTGCATACGGTAATTACATGCATGGTGACACAACGTCCAAAACACATACACTGAATGCATGTGTACCACCACCACTGTAGTCACCTCGCCAGAACCACACACTGACAACAGATGCATAATTTGGCCATACAGCCGTGATGTACTGTGTAGTTGTGAAGATGTAATAACGTCTGTAGGGTCACACCCGACGTCAACACGTCCAAATGCACATCTGTTGCCCATTGTGTGCCCACCGATGGGCATATTATGGACACACATGCAATAGTGTATGACATATGACCTTTCCCTATCACGCTCACAACCCTCATGACGCAACTGCACACAACACATCACGGTGCAGCGTCTGACAAGATAACATAATTGGCGCCGCCATGGCGGTGCACAACTTCCGCTACTTCCCAAAGGCCATACGCGGCCAGCGGCCCTCTTCCCATTGCCTGCATGTGCACGGAATATCACGGGCACACATCCGCAACCGCACGTGCAAGCTTCAGGCACGGATGCTTCAGTTGCCACAATGTTCTATCACTGGCGCCACCATGGCGGTGCACGTACTCAGCGGGGGAGGTGCAGGCCTATACACCCTTTAGATGTACTCAATGGACATGCCAGTTCACGTCCCCTCTTACAGTCACATTGCATCATCCACCGTACACCGGCCGGAGCGGCCGGGCCAAGGACGGCCGTGGCAGCCATGTACACAACCGCCGTCCTAGGACGGCCGTGCCGGCCATGTACACAACCACCGTGCCGGCCATGTACACAACCGCCGTGCCAGGCCGGGCCTAGGCCGGCCGTGCCAGCCATGTACACAACCGCCGTGCCGGCCATGTACACAACCGCCGTGCCAGGCCATGTACACAACCGCCGTGCCGGCCATGTACACAACCGCCGTGCCAGGCCGGGCCTAGGATGGCCGTGCCAGCCATGTACACAACCGCCGTGCCGGCCATGTACACAACCGCCGTGCCAGGCCATGTACACAACCGCCGTGCCGGCCATGTACACAACCGCCGTGCCAGGCCGGGCCTAGGCCGGCCGTGCCGGCCATGTACACAACCGCCGTGCCGGCCATGTACACAACCGCCGTGCCAGGCCATGTACACAACCCCCGTGCCGGCCATGTACACAACCGCCGTGCCAGGCCATGTACACAACCGCCGTGCCGGCCATGTACACAACCGCCGAGCCAGGCCGGGCCTAGGACAGCGGTTGTGGACATGGCCTGGCACAGCGGTTGTGTACATGGCCTGGCACGGCGGTTGTGTCCATGGCCGGCACGGCGGTTGTGTACATGGCCAGCACGGCCGTCCTAGGGCCGGCCTGGCACGGCGGTTGTGTACATGGCCTGGCACGGCCGTCCTAGGACGGCGGTTGTGTACATGGCCGGCACGGCCGTCCTTTGCCCGGCCGCTCCGGCCGGTGTACGGTGGATGATGCAATGTGACTGTAAGAGGGGACATGAACTGGCATGTCCATTGAGTACATCTAAAGGGTGTATAGGCCTGCACCTCCCCCGCTGAGTACGTGCACCGCCATGGTGGCGCCAGTGATAGAACATTGTTGCAACTGAAGCATCCGTGCCTGAAGCTTGCACGTGCGGTTGCCGATGTGTGCCCGTGACGGTCCGTGCACATGCAGCCAATGGGAAGAGGGACGCTGGCCGCATATGCCCAATCGAAAGTAGCGGAAGCAGTGCACCGCAACAACAGGGCCAGTCATTGGCCCATTTCACGAACACGCTTCCAGGGCTGACCAATTGCTGGCGACGTATGCCAGTGACTCGTGCTGAGGGCCCTATATATGTGTGTTGGCCAAAATCACACATCCTACCCTGGGGACCAGTGCTGCCTGTTCACCTCAACCTGCTGCTGCTGCTGAGCTGACCACCGACTGCTGCCTGTGACCATCACCTCGACCTGCTGCTGCTGCTGAGCTGACCACCGACTGCTGCCTGTGACCATCACCTCGACCTGCTGCTGCTGCTGAGCTGACCACCGACTGCTGCCTGTGACCATCACCTCGACCTGCTGCTGCAGCTGAGCTGACCACCGACTGCTGCCTGTGACCATCACCTCGACCTGCTGCTGCTGCTGAGCTGACCACCGACTGCTGCTCTAGTGCCATACTCCGTGATCTTGCCATGTCGAGAGGCAAAGAGATCCGGTCTCGTCCCTTCACCGCCGTGGAGCTTGATGTCCTCGTGGACGGTGTGCTCCGCAACTATGGACGCCTCTACGGCGCACCCGGACGGGTGGTAAGTGCAGTGTGGGACATGTTGGTTTGCATGAGGGGGCCAAAGAATCCTGCCTACTGCAATCTTAGCTGTGTAGTGTGGGCTCGACATATGTTCCGGATTGTGCATGGCTGCTGACAGATACGTGTTGCCCCTATGTGTGTGACAGGCCAACTGTCCACTGACTTACACCCTTTTGTCTCCCATCATGGTAGGTCAAGCTGCACCTTCGCAAGGACGTGTGGAGGAGCATTGCACGGGAAGTATGGGCATTGGGGGTGTGCAACAGACGACATACACACTGCCACAAACGCTGGGACGACATTTCCAGGCTGAGCAAGAATGTAGCGGAAGTGACACTGGGGATGATTCCAAGGACGCCCCGTCTGGCCCGACGCTCCATGATCCCTCTCATGCACCATATCATTGCAGTGACGCATCCTGAATTGTCCGAACGTCTGAGTGTCGATCAACAGAAAACTAGCGGTGAGCATACTGTCTGTGTAGGAAACTTGTGAGTGCAATGCATGTATTGGTGCACAGACACAGTATTGAGTTCCGTGGTGCGTATGTATCTCTGTGATGCCATGTTGGTCCCATTGGGTGGGTGTCATTTGACATCCAGGTCCGCCATGTTGACACGCCAATTGCTTAGTAGTTGAGTGTTGAAGCACATCCCCTAGTGGTCATGGCCCCATGGCAGGAAATGTGTGCAGATGTACGTGCTCCTGCCCTGTCCGCATGCTGTACATGTGTCACGGCCACCAACGCTTATGTAATGTGAGGATGACTGGTAGAGGTGGGCCGTGTGCAGGATGGGGGCTACAATATTTTTGTCAGCTATGGAATTTGGGAATCCTTGTCCTTCTGTACGTGAGTGTGCCCATGACTTACACCTCTTTTATGTGCATTTCAGCTATGACAGAGGACACTCAGCCACAGACGGAGGAGATTAGTCGAGGAAATGAGTCCGGGTCAGACTTCGCACACACGCAGACTGACACAGAGGAGGGCAGCGCCGGAGAGGGGGACAGGACCGTCCCTGAGGACTCGCATGTGGAGACACCATCGTCCTCATCTTCGGAAACTCTTGGTGAGCCTGCACTGTTGTCACAGACTGGGAGTGGGCAATCATCACCTTCTGTCGGAAGACAGCACACAGGGCCCACACTTCCGCCAACTGCACCATGTACTGTTCGTGCCCGCAGGAGTAGGGGGAGCAGAGTGGCGTTCGGTGCAGGCACCGCTGCCCCTGCCACGGTGAGCCAAAATGCACTGTGTGCTGAGGCCGTTGATCTGCTGCGACAGCTGTGTGTGGGGCAGACCAATATGACAAATGCTTTCCAAGACCATGATAGGAAGTTGGGGCAGGTGGTGGCATTCATGGAAGGGATGCATGGTGATCTTGCTGGTCTATACAGGACAGTGCAGTCATTGGCAAGCAGTGTGTCGTCTGCAATAGTACAGTCGCATGGACAGGGTGCTACTTCTGTTTCCCCATCTACACCACTGGATGTCTCAGGGGGTAGTGATTATTCTGAGCAGGACTCAAATACAGGTTATTGCACTAGAAGCAGCGTCAGACAGCACGTCAGGGCACGCAGGGCACAGACCCCATCCCCTAGATCAGCTAAATCTGTTCACGAAGACAATGTCAGATACACTGGAGTACACACACACGATCCACAAGTGTTGTTGGGGGACATGCCTTCAGGAGCTACACAGGCATTCAACACAAAAGGTACTCCCAAGGCAAGGGATACTCACAAGTCCATGGACAGTCCCTTGGACAAGGCCACTCAAAAGACAAAGGACCCTCCTAAGAGCAGGGAGACTCCCAAGGGCAGGCCCACAACAGAGGAAAGGGACCCTCCCAAGGACAAGGACAGTCAAAATACAAAGGCACCTCCTAAGAGCAGGGAGACTCCCAAGGGCAGGCCCACAACCGAGGAAAGGGAACCTCCCAAGGACAAGGACAGTCAAAAGACAAAGGCACCTCCTAAGAGCAGGGAGACTCCCAAGGGCAGGCCCACAACAGAGGAAAGGGACCCTCCCAAGGACAAGGACAGTCAAAAGACAAAGGCACCTCCTAAGAGCAGGGAGACTCCCAAGGGCAGGCCCACAACAGAGGAAAGGGCCCCTCCTAAGGACAAGGACAGTCAAAAGACAAATGCACCTCCTAAGAGCAGGGAGACTCCCAAGGGCAGGCCCTCAACAGAGGAAAGGGACCCTCCCAAAGACAAGGACAGTCAAAAGACAAAGGAACCTCCTAAGAGCAGGGAGACTCCCAAGGGCAGGCCCACAACAGAGGAAAGGGACCCTCCCAAGGACAAGGACAGTCAAAAGACAAAGGCACCTCCTAAGAGCAGGGAGACTCCCAAGGACAGGCACACAACAGAGCAAGGTCCATCTCCCAAGGCCAGGGACACACACAGAGAGCAGGTGTCTACTGGAGACAGGTACACCACAGACGACAAGTCTGCTGGCAGGAACAGGGCGCCGACCAGGGCACAGGCAAAATCCAGAGACAACACTCCACATAAGGATTAGGCACATCCTACGGACAAGGCTTTTAGCATGGACAATGGCGCAATCAAGGACAGGCATACTTCACCCCTGGCTGCACTGAGGCTGATGTTTTCAACTGAACGCCAAACAGATGTCTCCGCGGCGGAGTCCCCCCATACCTCCACTCCCATCCAGCCCAGTCAGAAGCAGAGGAGGGAGTCCCCTGTTGTTGCATCCCCCATTACACATGATTCTGAGTCCAGACGGCAGGCACACAGCAAACGACAAGCAGGCTCCAGCACGTACCCAGAAACCCGATCCCCGGCTGCAGATGCTCCACCTATGGTGGGTGATATTTGTTTAGAGTCACCACCACTTGCCAGTCCTGTCCTGTCCAGGGTGCACTCACACATCCCTAAGAAACGCAGACACACACCATTGACACCTGCCCACCCCGATGTCGCTCAAGGTCAGCTATCCCCAGCTCCCAGGGCCACCCTGCCTCCTGGCCCATACAGCCCTGTGGCTCATCATTTCAGTGGTCCCAGTGGGGCAGGTGCAGTTGACTCTCATGTGTCAGATAGTGGCACTGTGTCTGTTGTTTGCTGTCATGCATCATGTAGTGGCACAGTCTCTGTCGTGCCCTCTCCTGTTGCAGGTCCTGGCAGTGTATCTGGGTCTATGGCTCACGTGTCAGTGAGTAGATCTGTGGCTGTGTTGCACACTCCTGTTTCTGGTGCTGGCAGTCTGTCTGGGTCAGTGGGTCACGTGTCAGTGACTACATCTGTGGCTGTGTCTCACATTCCTGTTGCTGGTGCTGGCAGTGTGTCTGGGTGTGTGGCCCGTGTGTCTGTCACTCGGGCTGTGGCTGTGTCTCACACTCCTGTTGCTGGTGCTGGCAGTGTGTCTGGGTCCGTGGCCCATGTGTCTGTCACTCGGGCTGTGGCTGTGTCTCACACTCCTGTTGCTGGTGCTGGCAGTGTGTCTGGGTCCGTGGCCCATGTGTGTGTCACTCGGGCTGTGGCTGTGTCTCACACTCCTGTTGCTGGTGCTGGCAGTGTGTCCGAGGCAGGTAGTTCACACAGTCCCCCTGATTCTGTGATGTGAGGTGCTGATCACTTCACTCAAATGTTATTTCACATGGTGTGTCCATTGAGAACTGCGTTGCACTCTTGTGGTCCCTGGGACGGGTTGGTTGGGACACGTACTTGTGCTGCCTCTGATGTAGCTGCTCTGTACTCCACAATGCCCTGTTGATGTTCTGATACTGCATTCTGCCCTCTGATGTGCTGCCTCTGATGTAGCTGCTCTGTACTCCACAATGCCCTGTTGATGTTCTGATACTGCATTCTGCCCTCTCACATGCTGCCTCTGATGTACCTGCTCTGTACTCCACAATGCCCTGTTGATGTTCTGATGCTGCATTCTGCCCTCTCACATGCTGCCTCTGAAGTACCTGTTCTGTACTTTACAATGCCCTGTTGATGTTCTGATACTGCATTCTGCCCTCTCACATGCTGCCTCTGATGTACCTGCTCTGTACTCCACAATGCCCTGTTGATGTTCTGATACTGCATTCTGCCCTCTCACATGCTGCCTCTGATGTACCTGCTCTGTACTCCACAATGCCCTGTTGATGTTCTGATACTGCATTCTGCCCTCTGATGTGCTGCCTCTGATGTAGCTGCTCTGTACTCCACAATGCCCTGTTGATGTTCTGATACTGCATTCTGCCCTCTGATGTGCTGCCTCTGATGTAGATGCTCTGTACTACACAATGCCCTGTTGATGTTCTGATACTGCATTCTGCCCTCTCACATGCTGCCTCTGATGTACCTGCTCTGTACTCCACAATGCCCTGTTGATGTTCTGATACTGCATTCTGCCCTCTCACATGCTGCCTCTGATGTACCTGCTCTGTACTCCACAATGCCCTGTTGATGTTCTGATACTGCATTCTGCCCTCTCACATGCTGCCTCTGATGTACCTGCTCTGTACTCCACAATGCCCTGTTGATATTCTGATACTGCATTCTGCCCTCTCACATGCTGCCTCTGATGTACCTGCTCTGTACTCCACAATGCCCTGTTGATGTTCTGATACTGCATTCTGCCCTCTGATGTGCTGCCTCTGATGTAGCTGCTCTGTACTCCACAATGCCCTGTTGATGTTCTGATACTGCATTCTGCCCTCTGATGTGCTGCCTCTGATGTACCTGCTCTGTACTCCACAATGCCCTGTTGATGTTCTGATACTGCATTCTGCCCTCTGATGTGCTGCCTCTGATGTTCATGCTCTGGTGCCCACTTTGCCCATGCTCACGCATACACTGTGATTATACCCCTATTATGTGGAATAAAGGTCGTCTATCATGTCTCGTGGTTTGTCGTTGTCATTCATGTTAGCGTACTACAAATGTGTATTTCTATTTGCTTCTCATCAGTGGTTTCGGTAACATGACACTCCCCCTCCCTACGTCACGACCCTTGCAGGTATTCCCCTCCATGCAGCCAATGGTTTGTGCCTTACCTGCGTCGGCGTCGATGGTGGGCCAAGACTAGGACGTAGTGGATCGCGAAGAGCATCGGGAAAGCGTGTAGCGCTGGGTCCATGGTGGCGAGCAGCTTGTGGTGGGTCTCTGTGCTATGTCTCTTTTCTTCGCTGTGGGGAATCCGCCGTGTTCAGACAGGTTGTATTTCCGCAGCGGTTTTATGTGTATTTTCCGCCATCTTGATTTGGGGGACGGTCTTAGACGTCAGTACGTACGGCGGAGCCTCCGGATGTGTTCCATCCGCCGCGTGGTCGTGTGTAGTTCGACGGCGGTGCGTGCTTTTCCGTCGCGGACGGAAATTTGACACGTTTTCCTATCCTGATATGGCGGACGGAGTGTCCGCGGCAGGCGGACCCGGAAAAGGCATTTTCCGCGTACTCCAGGGCCGCGGTGGCTCTTCCGTCCGCCATCCTAATGAGCCCCTAAGTGTTTCTATTTCGAGGTATATGTGGGTTTATAAGATACATAAAGCACACTCAATCAACTTTTCACAATCCAAAATTAAAACCTATCAGTCCAATGGGTTTCAAAGTAAAAGGGTTGAAAGTATTATAGTAGACTGACTCGCAAATGTGTGCTTTGTGCGATGCAAACGTTTATTAAGTTCCTTTTAAAAACATGCAGTCCTTAGTGTGAAAAACTGCTGTCGATAATCACTTCAATCAGATTTGAAAACCCAGCTTGTGAGATAATAATAACTGGCGACTTTAATTCATACTTAATGTATACACTGGATGAAAATGAGCAATTAACAGCGGCTAATGAGCTATGGTAAGGTCCCTCACAATCATCCTCGACAACAAAACGACATGATTTGAATGGGAAAAAGCTGGTTTTAGCCTTGGAACATCTCGGCTTGCGAGTACTAAATGGTAGAACTAAAGATTACATGCCTCCGCGATGGACTTATCAGGGTGCACATACCCAGTCAATATTAGACTACACAATCCTTCCAGTGCTGGCCCGCGTGGGGAAATACACTATCAAGTACTCAACCAGAAGTGACCATTCATATCAGGTACTTGAATTAGAAATAGGCTACCCAAAACATCGGCCAGCCCGCATTGAGGCGGGCCATCTGATTACAACTAATTTGAAACGTATTCGATGGTCAGTAGAAACACTTCCAATACTAACATTACTAGCAAAAAAATAATTGAAACAAAGATCACTCATGGCAGCATTTCAGCAGTGAATTGGTCCATGTTCACCAACAAATTATTAATTCAAGCACCAAACATCAATTATGCACAAAAAACAAGGAATAAGCACATTGTAAACATTTCAAGTAAAGCCTATTTGCTTAGAAAAGAACTGGTAAAGGCGGTCAGGAAAAACAAGACACTGAAAGTCCCAAATCACTCCTGGGAGAACATAAAGAATATCAGGAAGTGGTATAAAAAGCAAATCTGGAAGGACCAGAAAACACAGCAGGAGATATTCTGGACAAAGTTACTTTCCTGCTCCAAACAAACTACCAACAGGCTCTTTTGGGAACTAGTAAATGGTACAACAAGACCAAAACAAGTAAAAAATAATGCCTCCGTAACAGAGACAGGATGGGCAGTACATTTAAGTAAAACATTTGAAGACCTCACACCATTCCTTAAAAGCGAAATGGACAGTAACTATAAATCTCTGGAGTCTAAACACTCAGGGAAGAACTCAACCGGACCACAAGACCTTAGTACCATCCTAGCTCTACCATTAGCCCGGCCGGTCAACACCACACAGTAGAAAACACATCCAGAAAAATAAAATTGGGACTTAAGCATGGGGCTCCTGGCCCAAATGGTATCCAGCAGGCCATCTTTAGGAGTTATCCTGATTATTGGGCAACTCCGTTGGTGGGCCTTTATAATGATATCGGTGCAACAAATACCCTTCCCCCGAGCTTCAAAGGGTCAATCATCAACCCGATCTTCAAGGGAGGTGACAGGTCGGACCCGGCAAACTACAGGCTATTTACACTAATAGATGTCGAAGCCAAATATTATGCATCATTAATCCTGGAGGACTTGGTAGAATGGTCCAACACAAACGGGATGATTCCATTCAACCAAACAGGATTTCGCAAAGGATGTGGCACAACAAAAAATATTTTAGCCCTTTCCACAATAGCGGATAAGTGCAAGCGCCTGCAAAGAAAACTACAACAATTTTCATAGACTTTAAAGATGCGTTCGACCATGTGAATGGTGGTCTGTTATGGAGTAAATTACAGAAAATGGGTCTCCTGGAAACAATACTACGACCCATAATAGATTTGTACACATGCACGTGGGTCAGTGTGAAAATAGCAACGGTACAAAATTGTCCAGGAAGATACATACAGATATCAGATTAAGACAAGGCTGTGTATTAGCCCCCATTTATTCAATCTATTTATGGCAGATCTCTCACCACGATTGGACCAGGCTAATTCAAATCCTCCGCACCTGGCTACACTGTCCATAACGCATCTTTTGTATGCAGATGACATAGTCCTGCTTAGTCTAACCAGAATATTTTATTGATTTATTTATTTATTTATTGAATTTGTATATCAGCGCGCAGCTACCCAAAAGGGCTTCCCGGCGCTGTACAAGAACAGCAGAGAGTAGAGCAGCCTATTGGCTGAAAAGCCATGTTTTCAGGGATGTACGGAATAAAAGAAGGTTAGGTTGCATGCGGAGAGGCAGCGGTATGGTATTCCAAAGGGTAGGGGCCAAATACGAGAAAGAGCGCCCCCCCACATGGGAAAGCTTGATTTTAGGGACTCAAAATTTTTCTTGAGCGGAGGATCTGAGGTTACGAAGAGGAACATATGGACAGGCTAAAAGTTGCAAGTAGCGGGGTGATTGTAGATGCTTAATGCAGAACATATAGGTTAGAGCTTTGAACTTGATCCGTTTCTCCACTGGGAGGCAGTGGAGATCAGCCAGCAGCCTAGATGTGGGTGAGAATTTGGGAGCGCGGCAGAGTAATCTAGCCGCGGAGTTTTGAACTCGCTGTAATTTCCGTATAACCTCTTTGTTTGCCCCCAAGTAAAGTATATTCCCGTAATCCAGCCGAGAGGTGACAAGGCCTTGGACTATGGTACGCTTGGCATGTGATGGGAGCATCCACACAATCTTTCTCAACCATTTGAGAATGGTGAAACAGGTGGCAGCAACCTTAGTGGCCTGCAAAGGCCAACAAAGAGCACTTAATGAGCTACTAATGTTTGCCAAGACTAACGGCCAGATTCATCATACTAAAATCGTCTCGCAAAGGGCCAGATTCTGAGAATCTGAGAATTCTGAGCATTTGGGATTCATCATCCCAAATGCAAAAATCGCTATACTAGAAATCGCTATATTGCGAAGAATCGCATTTAAGGAATCTCAATTAGAGATTCTTTAAATGCTATTCATGAACCTTTTTGAAATTACGAATTCGCAATGTGGGGCCGCTATTTACCGCGAAGTGTAACTTCGTGGTAAATAGCGAAAACTTAGAAAAATGCACTTTAGTGCATTTTTCTAAGTTCGCAAATAATATTGCGATTTCTACATGAATCCCGTTTTGCGAGTCTTTAATAGCGATTCCTTAATATACGCTATTAAGGACTTGCAAAACATGACAATGATGAATCTGGGGGTAAGGCCCTGGAAATTAACATCACAAAAACAAAAACTATGTTAATTACGAATTGCCCGCAACATCAATATCAATTCAAGCTGGGAGAAACGAGCCTTGAAATAGTTAGCATATATACATGCCTGGGGGTATATTTAGACAATCGACTACATTTCCAATTTCAGAAACAATATCTGGGAAAAAAAAGAAATGGCCTTATTTATGCATTCTGAGCCCTTCCAAAAGATTTACAGGGTTCATCCGTTAAGCCGCTAATAGCAGTGATGGCCGCGAAACTACTACCTACAGTAACTTATGTGAGTATAGCATTAAATGGCAAGGATGCAAAACTCCTAGACTCGCTGCAAACAAACACGTATAAAAAAGTCTTTGGTCTACCTCAGAACGCATCCCCAGCTCAGGTCTGACTGAAATTCGGCCTTATCCAACAGGAGATAGGGAGAAAATATGCCGCAATTAAAACCTGGTACAAACTTTGGCAGAACCGATCCAACATTTTAAAAGATCCCCTGTGGCATGCCAAGGAAGATGATCCAAGTTCACCTTATGGCAAATTCCTGAAAACCGCAGTAAAGGAAACCGACACAACTGCTCTCTGAGCTCAGATCCCCTCCTTCAAGTCTTCCACAGAATGACGAAAAAAGCGGCCACGCTTCAATCATTATTAGAAGACAAACGCACTTTAGCCAAAAGATCTCATGCTTGGATGGCTCTCCAATCCTATACATCATTACGACCGGCGGAATACCCCAGTACAACATATTCACCTCACTTGAAACGAAAGTTAATGGCGATTAGATTTTGGGTATTACCGAGTTTGGCCGATCAGCCTGCATGGAAGTTTAAAGGCGTCAAAACATGTAGCTTATGTGGTGCAGCATGGCAAGATTTCATTCACCTCATCTGTGTTTGCCCCTTCTTAAAATCAAGTGTTGCTTCTAAAAAAAGCTTTTAATACTACGGGCATTCGAACTTGCAGATCGGCCATCATTAAAGGCCTTGTTACAACAGACCATCAGTTGACTTGTAAGCAGATGACATTTTTATTACTTTATGAAAAAATCTAATGGCCGAAGGAATCAGACACTTCCAAACCAGTAATATCTAGCAACCCTATTAAAATTCTAAATGCTAAATGTTTTTAATGCTAACATCTGATGAAATACTAATTCCAGTAACAATTTTAAAATACAGAATCATGCTTTGCTTTTAATTATTAACATGATAAGGATACTGTGTTTTGCTTTTAGGATAAAATAGTAACATGCTTTTTTTCTTCATTTTTAATCATTTTTATATTTGTAAACTGTTGAACCTCTACTTCTATCATGATATTCTTATGGTTTTATTAACTTAAACAAAAAAGTTTTGATTGATTGATTGACAAAGACCTCCAGAGAACCACTGAGGCATCGCGCAGGAGCAGGCTGCTGTCGGCAAACCGAACATCGAATCTGAAAGACCGGAGGACCCGCCGGTTGACAAGACAAAACCTAAAAAATGGTGACGAAGCGCAAAGATAGAATCTTGACCAGGACCTAGCACTCATTGTATCTAACCCACGCTCCATTGCGGTTGGATCTCACATATGACCTTGTCCAGGTCCAGCACAATCAGATAGCTGTGAGTGGAGCTTTACACTTTTTGGTGCTAGAAATACATTTAGTTTTGGTGTCATTTAAATGATAAAAATATCCTCGATGTTTATAAATTGGTGTTGAATTTATATTTTGTTGTATCTTTTATTTATTTATGTTTCGGTGATATTAAATGCTTTACACATCAGTCTCCTAAGTTACGCTTGACTGCTCGTCTGCTAAGGTACCAAGGGTTGAGCAAGGATTCATGTATTGAGACTTAGCTACACCATATTTGTTTTTGTTGTATTATTACTAGCTGTTGGTATTTACCATTACCTACTAATCACATGCCTTCTTACACCGACCAACTTCATAAGTGAAGTTTTAATATAACTCACCACTAAATCAAAATAACTTTATAGAAAGCTTGGAGCACATCCAGTAGGAACATTTTGGGAAATAAGTGGCAAACAGTGTTTTTTAAACATTTTAGGGATGCAACAATGGTGGAAACGAAATTTAAATGTCATTTTACAGGGAAAGTGGGGAAGGTCCCACAATGAATTTCACTTTAAGGTTGTGACAAAAGATGGATAGTCCAACTACTTTTCATCAAGCGCACCAGTGAAAAGGGCATAACCTTGAAGCAGGCTCCAACATTGACATACATCTCTCATAGATTCAGGTAGATTGTGCAAAAGGTGTTGTACAAAAGAAAATCTTCAATAGACATTGACCAGCAACACAGATAGGCATAGTAAAGGATAGGTGATAGTGTGAGCCCATCTGAGGCCCATGGCCTGACTGAAGACATTAGTTCTATTTCCATTTAGAGGAGCCATAGATGGGCTGGCATCAGCACTACCTCTAATGCTCTGAGTGGTGATTTCACGGTTAGCATCTAGGGTCCTGCACTGTGTTAACATCTCTCTTTGATGCTGCTTGCATGCTACCTCCAATTTGGATGTTACAGATTTGTCCACTTCCAGAATTATGGATAGGCGCTACTCTTTCACATACAGTAGACTATTTGCATAGCACCCTCAAGGTGGCACCCTCTGTGTGGCTAACATTGCTTTGTCGAGCATGCACTTTTCTAAGTGGTGAATGTAGAAAACATGGAATACTGCCATTTCCGTACTAGAAATTGAAAATATTTACCTTCAGGAGCATATACACTTCTGAAGACAGTTGAAAACATGCCTCTTTCCAAGGCAATTACACCAGCACTGATCCCAGCAACAGACCTTAGAAATAGAGTTGCACCCTCAAGCTCAATCTTTAGTTTATAATCCACAGATAGGAAACAACCCAACCAGCCAACTACTATCAATAAGCAGGTAGGGTAAGGGGAGCTGACCTATGCTTTGCTGTGGTGTTATATAGTTATGTAAGTTCATACATATAATTTCTGGCCCATCCTAATACTAATACCATAACACTCAGCAGGCCAACTATTACTTCCACCTCTTACATTCAACTAAGGAGAATGAGAGCTATGAGAGTTGTCCATCACAAGAACTGTGAAGCCATTAAACCAGTTGCCACTAAATGAATGGGCACGGAGTAACTGAAGAGATTTGTCAAACACTGCAGGTCGATCAGAGAGCTCTAATCTAGTCCATGACTGCAGGTCCCAAATATTTATACACTATGGTCACCAGTTTGTTACCTCTAACAAAGGCTTCCATATATGAGATGATAGTAACAATGTACATGCCAGCAGATCTCTCCATTTCTCTCTCCCTTCAACAATGCCAGCTCTGGACCAGAATTATACACTAGTGGGCAGATTTATTAGGATTTTTCTTCAGGGTTGTGTCACTTGTGTGGGACAAGCCCCGAAGCAAAATAATTTTTTGCATTTACTAAGCCATTCAAATCTACTTTGTGTTGCTTTGCGTAGTTTACTAAATACAAAGTAAGGCAAGGCAGCACTTATCTTTGTCTTGTATGGGAAGGCATTCCATGTGTGGAGCATGCTTATTCCCATGCACCCACCCTTGGATTTTTGAGCAATCACATATTTACTAAGCTAGTAAACCTAGGAATGTGTCAAAAAGCTGCGCCTTTCCCAGTGAGGCATAACAAGGGGATACATCTTTATTTCTCCTTGTTATGTCCTCATTCTATGTGTGCTACATTCTGCAGCACATATATACAGAGGAATATGCCTCTATGGATTGTTATTGAGCAGCCAGGTGTCCCTTCCTGCATAAAAATAAAAATTCCTGAAACGCAGGCGCCCTTGCACCATGGTACATTGGCTATAGGCAGCACACATTGTACCAGCGCTAGGAGACAGCAGCAATACGCCATATCTTTGTATATATGGTGCATTTCTGCTGTCTACCTTTCATGCAACTCAGCACAGAAAGTTGCCATGCTGCTTTGGGTTGTGTCAAATGTAAGTAAATCTGCCCCAAAATGTGCGATTGGACAACCCAGTGCAGAAACCAGGGAAGCTCACTATAATCATATCAAATACCATAAAGGGACCTGCAGAGCTGTTCAATCAAAAATTGCTCAATCAAAACAGAGCATTTAAAGTGCACAGATAGTCCATGGAGTGTCACGGGGCTGCAGATATGTAGACCATTGATCTTCTATGTAGAGGAACACAATCTAAAAAGTCTCATTAAATAGGCAGGGTTTCAGACTACTCTTAA
This sequence comes from Lissotriton helveticus, assembly GCF_964261635.1. NCBI lineage: Eukaryota > Metazoa > Chordata > Amphibia > Caudata > Salamandridae > Lissotriton > Lissotriton helveticus. The sequence continues at coordinate 1,538,764,049 of NC_136067.1, forward strand.
AAGAGCCCCCATCCCTAATAGCACGACAATGGTCGGGAAGTGCATTCCAGCTAGCCACCCCATTTCTTCCTTCTTGTTTTAGGCACCACAACCAGCAGTGCATTACTGGAACATAGGGTTTTGGAGGGATGATAGTTAGAGAGTTGCTTAGATGAGTATTTAGGGGCTATTCCATATAAAGCTCTGTGAGCAAGCATCAATCCCTTAAATTTTTCGCTCCCCGGATGGGAAGCCAATGCAACTCTTTAAGATGGACCTGAACAGAAACATTCCTCTGGATCTTAAACAGGAGCCTGGCTGCAACATTCTGCACCAACTAAAGTCTTTTGAGTATATATAAAGAGAAGTCTCAGTAAAGTGCATTAGTATAGTCCAGCCGAGGTGTTATAAGAACATGGACTACTATCTTCTGACAAGAGGCAGAAAGAAGTAGCACAAACGTACTCAAAAATCGCAGCAGTCAAAAACAAGTCCCAGCTGTGCTCTCCACTTGTGATTTGAAGTACAGATTGCTACCAAAGTTTTTAGCCACCATAGTGGGGGCCGGAGGAGATGGAGCAGAGCTAAGCCAAATCTCACCACCCACAAAGGGGGGAGTTCCAAAGACCAGTCTTGTTCGTATTGCACTGGAGGTTTTCTCTGGCACATCCACTGGAAAACTGCTGACACAGTTCAAATCTGTATTGGGCACTAGAGATGTTCTTGTCCTGGGTTAGAATGATGTGCGTGTTGTCAGCGTAAGAAATTATCTGCATCCCATGGGACTCCACCAGGGTTGAACAAAGGAGATATATAGACATTGAACAATGTCGGACTGAAAGCTGCCAGCGTACCAAAAAACATAATCTGCATATCTGTGTCTCTCACATCTCATCATCCACCACACTGCTAAGAGCTGTGTCTCATAACATGATAATCGCATCTTGGTGGTCATCATGCATGTCAATCTAAACACTTCCCACATAAGATCACAAAAGAAAGACAATACCCTTGCAACCACACACCACCCTATATGGCATAGCTTGTCGTCCTTGTAGGTAAGTGCATCAGTGCCACATATAGGGGTAGTAAGCACTATTCAAACTTGGAATACAATGTTAATCATTTGTGCATTCCCAAGATTTGATCCTATTAAAATATTTGTTTCCATCACATTCATGATTTCTAAAGCAAAATGTGCTTCATTTGTACTTTTAATACTCCTGGAATATGCTGAAATATTTACACTGTTCATTTCGAGGTATTTAATTATTTTTTGAATTAGAAACAGAGTGATATTCTACAGTATTTCTTTTCATGCTCCATGTACGCTAGGCCACTTGAATTGTGCAATTCTTCCGCATAAATATTAATTTGCAGCATTTGTCACATAAAACATCTTCTCCTGCATATTCTGCAGATTTTAACAAAAAACAAATTCTTGTTTCTAGTTTAAACAGATCAAAAGTTACTAAAAATGTATGTAAACGGATGTTGCCATGCAGTGGGAGATCAGGTGACTGGCCATCATCCAGATGCTTACAGCTGTATTTGGATGTGGAACTGATAATAATAAAGTAAAACATTTTTCCAGACAGTGCTAACTTGTGCAAAAATGACAAAATAATTAAATGACACAATCACAAAAAATGCCGCAATAAGCGCAAAATTTGTGATTTCTTGTCACATAATTTAGTCAACATTGTCACAAAACTTAGGCCCCCCTGCCACATAATTCCAGTGGCCCTGTCTGTTTCCCAGAGAGATTGTCACACAGTTCACTTTGCAAAATCCTCTCACTTTACAGTCAGCCTGACTTTTTACCTGTCTTGGAACAGCCCCAAATGTAATAAAATAAAAAAAACATTTTTATTGCTCATTCAGTTTTTGAACTCCAGCACCTCTATATTTCTCAGTCATTTGGGGGGCAAAGATTATTATAGGCTAACCCGGCCCTCAAATGCCACCTTCACTACTGCCTTGGATATACGTGTAGTTTAGAAAAAGGTATCGATAGAAATGAAGTGCCTACTGATTAATCACATTTATAGGCAGCCATGGACCTACAATCCATAAATTCATCACTGACAAATTAACACTGTCATAGAAAGATCGGTTACATTTAATGCATGTTGAAAGTAATATCGGACTCTAATGTAAACATGAGTGGTATAGTAGAGCCAAATCTTTATTATATGATTTATGACAATTTCAACTTCAAAGGGGCGTCATGGTTCTAACAAATACCAAATAGTTGTTCAAGTATTTTGCTACTGCAGACTGCAGAGCATAAATGCTTTATTCTCTGCATAATATTGCAAAGCTTATAAATGCGCTTCATAAAAGCAGTAAAATGCTATGGCCCCTCGGATTGAGTAAATGCTGACTTTACTACGTTCGCCACATTTAATGCTCACTAGCAGCCCTGCAGTGAAGTCTCTGGATTTGTATAAATCTCCATGCAAAGCCATTTATAGGTTTGGTGTAGGTACGTCCATCATTGTGACGACGCTTAAACCAAACTTTTTTAAGTTATTTCTTTTCCAAAAATAAAACTAGGGAAAAAAATACAATGGCTCCAACACCATGCAAGTTTTCTCTCATGAAGTGGAGGTCATTCTTTTTATTTTTACTGACCCTCACGCATGATATTCCTGGAGTTGGTGGACAGTAAAAACATTACAAAGGCATTTGACCACCTACTGGGCGGACTGAGAGTTTAGAAAACAGTTGGTGCCCTGTCGGCCAAACACTAATTCAGGCCCCATATCTTTTTGCTCTTGGTCGTCTTTTATCAATCTTAATTTAGTTAGCGCAAGTAGTCATGCTAGAAAATATCAAACTATCAATTTGTAAACAATGCATCTCTGAATAACAGATTTTTTTATTTGAATTGTCGTTCAACAAACACAGAGTTTCGCAGTGTTAAAAATAAAAAAATAAACATCGGCCTTAAACCAAATGTCAGAATCAGAATAGAACTTCGGATGAATATTTGAAGGCGAACTTCCTAGCATCTCCCCTAGTGAAAAACAAAACAGCTAGTCAAAGTTCCTATTGCATAGTCTGCATGTTGTTACAGAGTTATCTTGCTGTTGGGCTGTCTCCTTGGGGTAAGAGAATTTACATTATATTCACATCTTTTCTGTGCTTAATTTGTTGCCCAGAATCACAAGATGTTGAGCCCACGCCAAGATTTGAAACAGGTTCCCCAGTTCCGAAGTCGGCAGCTGCCGCCATTACACCACATTCTTTTTCCATTTTCATTGTGAAGAGTTGGTTCTGTTTTCGGCAGCGCTAACTGGAGAAATGGGCTGGTAAAAGCTGCCTCCTGATGAGAGCTCCGGCACATTTCTTTTTACAATTTAACCCTTGCATCCTTTCTTAGGTCTGCTTAAATCAATGCTAAAAATGAAATTGGGGAGTTCTTGCCATTATGAGATGAAATCTACCTGTAAAGACACAATGTGCATATATGGCTCTAAAACTATGGAAGTGAGAATTTTTTTGAACTGTCTTAAGTTCTGTGTTTTTTAACTCAACTCAACTTGTATAGTTCTAAAAGACGAATAATGGTAAAAATAATAAATTGCTACCTTTACTTGTAGAATAGATCTTTTGCAAAAACATTTTCCTGCAAGAAATTCTGTCCACAGGTGGGGTTTTGCAGAGGGAACAACATAAAATATTATAAAAATGCAGAATTCATCAAAATCACAAAACTTCACGGTGGTATTATAATTTTGCATGCACCTTTATAAAACCGCATAGCAACATGATTACTAAATTTTGCTGAATGAATTAGAACATTCCATGTGAGGTGAATAATTCCAGCACATCTTTACTAAGGTACCATTACAAACACCAGCCACAGTCCGCCTCAGACCATCAGGAAACAATTTGGGTCTAAGAAAACAAAGGACAAGATATAAACACTAGCTAAACATAGGTCTACCCCCATGGCGACATCTAACAGAACTTACCGCACTCGCTCTCAACTCAACTACCTGACAAATAATGACTATTATCCATTCTCGCGTCATATGAACCCACTCCCACGGCCCTCAATAAAACAGGAGAAAATAACATCAAAACAATAGAAACAATCATAACGAATGGAGACAGAACTTCCCAATCCAAAGACAGAGGGCCCAACACAAACAACCTTAAGAAGGTGACATTAATGCCTGAAAAAGCAGTCTTGGCCAGGATAAAGGAGCATGATCACATAAGGTGTATACTACTCAACTGTCGCTCAGCGAATAAACACGCGGCTGACATAGCAGACATCATTCTAAACCAGGAAATAGATGTTATCATATTAACTGAAACATGGCTATCGGACTCATCCTCGCCAAGTCTAGACTTGTTAGTCCCACCGAACTACCAGATTATGAGACAGGACAGAACTGGAGGAAGGGGTGGAGGTATTGCCTGCATTCACAGATCAAACATCTCCATCACAAAAATTCATGCTGAACCGTTAGAATCTTGTGAATATATGGGCATGTCACTTAGATCCGAAGACAACCAAAACTATAAATTTCACGCTCTTTACCACCCCCCAGGCACAAAGACCAAATTCATAGAAGATCTAACAGATATCATTACCACCAACTCCAACCTACAATCGAACGATATCTTCTTAGGAGACGTTAACATCCATTGGGAAGATCAGACAGATAGTGAAACTAACATCCTTAAAACATTCTTGGTAGAACAATCGCTAGTCCAAGGATGTAGTCTCCCCACCCACTCTAAAGGATCCACCTTAGATTGGATTCTAGCTAGAGAGAAAGCGATAGAGAACATTGTAACCACACCATGCGACTGGTCTGATCACCATATTATTACATTCGAAATTCCCTTCAAGAAAACCAAAGCATCCTCACAAGACACTAAAACAAAAAAATGGATGAGAGATACACGAGGAACCAATATGGAAATGATAGCCGCACGCTGTTCATTAGATTTACAAGTACCCAATAACATGGTTGACGTCAATGACCTCACCCTGCACTATAACAAGACAATGTCTAATATTCTCAAGGACATAGCACCTCTAAAACTGAAAAGGGTCACTGACAAAATCCAAAATCCATGGTTCAACGATGCCCTTAATGAAGAAAGAAGATCAATGAGACTAAAAGAACGCAAGTGGCGACAACATCCTTCCTCACCCCACTTAACCCTTCTAAGACAATCGAGGAAGGCTTACAATAAAAGCATTATTAAATCAAAAAAAGAATTTTTCAAGAAAGAGCTGGACAGTGCAGTTAATAGACCCAAGAAACTCTTTGATCTCCTTAAAGAACAATCCAACAAATCTGCTAAAGTAGCACAAGCCGTCAACTATAATAGCCTAAATAGTGAGGATTTCTCAACCTTCTTTACAGATAAAGCTAACTCGTTGGAAAAGGAGTTAAAAAAAGCAGCCGAAGACTCTGTAAATACGTCGGATTCAAAGGACGAAGAATTGACTCAACAAGAAGGAAAGAAACCGAAAAACAATACCAGATGGTCAGATTTTAAAGTGATCAACGAACTAGACATCTCAAAGATCATGTCGTCCACTAAACCCAACAACCACTATAATGATCCATTACCTGCAAAATGCTGGCCATCTCTAAACCATCTTCTAATCCCATTGTGGACAAATATCATAAATGCCTCTCTATCGCAAGGTCTAATCCCAGCATGCCTTAAAACAGGACAAGTCATCCCTTAACTGAAAAAACCCTCAGAGAACCCCTCTGTGCCAAACAACTTCAGACCTGTAACTAACATTCCCATGTTAGCCAAAGTCCTGGAAAAATGTGTACAACAACAATTGAGTCAACACATTTCTGAGTTCAACCTACTAAATGTTTGCCAATCGGGTTTCCGTCCTAACCACAGCACAGAAACTGCAATCCTATACATCGTAGATGACGCACTGCTGCCTCTTGACCATAATGAGACCTGCCTACTAATCTTGCTAGACCTGTCATCCGCATTCGACACGGTGAACCACGAAAAAATTATAGACCGGATGAAGAACAGAATGGGCCTTGAAGGTACAGTCCTTAACTGGTTCAGCTACTTTCTTAAGAACAGATCACAAAAATTCATGGTCAACCAAACCCTCTCTGGCCCAACAAACAATACAATAGGAGTTCCACAGGGATCAACGCTTTCACCGGCGTTATTTAATCGTTACGTGGAACCACTAACAGAAATACTACAAAAAGCAAACATAGCTTTCCACATGTATGCGGATGACACCCAACTGTACATCAAAGTGGCATCCATAGAAGAAATTGAGACAATGAACCATGCACTATCAAGAACCCTCCAATGGCTAACCAAGAATCACCTGAAACTAAACCCACAAAAAACCGAATTCTTACTGATAACACCACATAAAAGCAAGCTAAACTTAACAGAATGGACCAAACTTATCACGGCTCTAAACTGTACTCCTAAGATTGTAGATTCCACCAAGTCACTGGGAATTACCCTAGATAAAAACCTGAATATGTTAGCACATATTAATACAATGGCTAAAAACGCCAGGTTCCACCTGAGCTACTTGCGAAAACTTAAACCTTTCCTAAGCAAAACAGTTCTTAAAACAGCAGTACAAGCGCTGGTCATATCAAGGATCGAATATGGGTGCACTACCCTAGCTGGTCTCGCCAAGATCGCAACTGCCCCATTGAAAGCTTGTCTTAATGCAGCCACAAGACTGATAGCGGGTTCAAAAAAATTCGACCACATCTCTCCCCACCTGAAAATGCTAAACTGGCTGCCGTTAGAAGCAAGAATTCAATTCAAATTGGCACGTATCACGCACAATGCAATTCACCACAAAACTCCAGGTTACCTGGCCCAGAAACTTACGCCATCAGGAGGTAACAGACATTCCAGGAGCAAATCAGACTTTCTATTGAAACTGGCTCGATTTTGCAAGAAAAGGACGTATAACCAAGCATTCTCAGGAGCAGCACCGAGAATTTGGAATGCACTCCCACCAAACATCAGAAGAATTACATCCATTGCAACCTTCAAAAAGGAAGTAAAATCATTCTATATGGGCAAATTTCTTCCATAAGAACTATAGGGGAGGCCTGCTATCTTAAACTGCCCAAAGTTATTACTGAATGTTTATATGTCTATATGATATATCGAAATGTAAAACATTATGACGGATGATTCATTATTTTAAAAAGCTATGTCAATCCACACTGGATTATGAACAAAGATGCTCGTGTAATTTAACTGTGCCTGACAACTGTTTTACTGAATGTATATATGTCTATATGCTAAACTGAAGTATGAAACATAAACGACTGATGAAACGCTACTGTAAAGCGCTCTGACACCCTACATTGGGTCATGTTTGCGCTACAGAAAACACTAAATAAATAAATAAATTAAAAAAAATATTTAGTTCTCTTTTGTTAAGCTTTTGGGATGGACAGTTTCAGACCTGAATGTTCTCCTTTGTTGTGCCGGATGGAATATTCCAGTCCCACCAACCTTCCTGACATTTGTTTCACTTTCTTCTTACCTTGAGCTTGCCTAAACCTGCCCAGCAGACCCAGGTTACAGCCCATAGCATTGCAACTAGAAGCTGGTCCAAGCTGGTTCCTGAACCCTGGCAAACAGTCCTGAGGGACAATATCCCCAATTTTTTGCTGGCATTCTAGAAGAGGACAATCAGGAATGGGAGAACTGGATTTTCCAATCGTTAAATGTGCGTAGCCCCAAGAAAACTGTCAACAGTAAATCACATCCCAAAAAGGCTTCATGGTACAATGAACATCTCATATTACTGAAAAAACAATGTAAAAAACTAGAAAGACTCTGGAGAAAGGAATTTGACCCTGCGCTTAAAACTCAATATAAATCCACAATCAGGTCCTATCATAGCGAAATGAAGAGTGCGCAAGCTAAACACCATGAGGATAAAATCTCCCAGGCTGCAAACTCGCCAAAGGAACTATTCAGAGTGGTCAAAACTCTGACCAGCCCCACGAAAGTAACATCCCCTTTCACACCACAAAAGAAAGTTGCAATGACATAGGGTCTTTCTTTCACGAAAAAGTGATAGACATATATGATCAATTCCCGAGCAATATAGAATTTGTTACAGACAAAGGAACTAAGGTCAAAGTCAAAGTCAAAAGATTTTATTTGTATTGGTACTCAACTGAGGACCACAAATTTTAAAAACAATTTACATAAGGGTAAATCAACAAAAGTTAATATAGTGTTAAAAAAGACTTTAGAAATTTATAAAAATTATAGCAGACCCATTCACTGGGTGGTTGTTTGCCCACTAGTAACAGATTTTTTACTGTAGTGATTTTACATTTGCGATATATCGGGTCAAGATATCTTGCCCGAGCTGAGACTATAGTTGGATGAGGACATACAAATAAAATGTGCTCAATGTCCTGATCACCTCCTTGACAGAGTTTACATATCGGGGAACCAGCTAGTGTCCATCTAGAGGTAAAGGTTGACACGGGTAGAATACCTAGGCGCAACATTGTTATAGCCCTTCTTGCACCATGCGTAAGGCAAAACCCTAAATATGGCTGTGTTTGCTTGTATTCCAATGTCTCAGTATAGAGTTTGTATGTAGGTAACTTACTACAATATGCAAGATCAAGATCAAAGCTCAGTCTAGGTGTGAAGCATTTTAGAAAGAGTTTCAATTGTGATTTAGACCAAGTAAGCAAAATATCTTTGGTAAGATTAGCAATTAGAAATGCCGCTGACATATTCCTATAAAAGATAAATTTTGATGCGTCTAATTCAAATGTCTCGGTCTTTAGCAAGGATCGCAATGATCCTTCCTTTGCGTGCAGGATATTATAAGCCCATCTGATGACATTGGCCACTGCTGTAGCATAGGAGCTTGTGATTGTAAATTCCAGTCTTAGGGCTTGGACGGGTGTTGATTTAGAAACCTTTAAGATTTTTTTCAAAATGTTCCCTTCGGTTAGGTCCATATAGGACCATTGCTTTATTGGTATGTGCTCTGTAGCATAAGATAAAACCGGAAGAATTTTTGCTCTATACACTTTTAACAATGAAGAGAAGTGCCTATTTCCTGTGGCAGAGTACAATCTGGAGAGAGCCCCGGCATGTAATTCTGATTTTCTCTTTAGATTGTTTATCTGTTTTGTATTTTGCAAGTTCTTTGAGAAAATCCTGCCGAGGTAAGTATATTCATCAACTTCTTCAACTCTAGCACCGTCAAGTTTCCAACAGTATTTAACACTTTGTTTCCTACCAGAAAAAGCTACCACTTTGGTTTTTGTTAAATTTGGAATAAAAAAATGATCTTTTGAGTAAACATTTAAAGTGTCCAGTAGCTTTTGCAAACCAAAAGGTGTAAGGTCCAGCATGACAATGTCATCTGCATATAGCAGAGCGTGAACACTATGTGAAGCAATCTTTGGGGGCAGACTAGAGCATTGTTGCAAGTGGTGCGGTAAATCACTAAGATATAGTGAAAATAATAATGGTGCTAAAAGGCACCCTTGTTTGAGGCCATTAGCGGTTTTGATCGATTTGGTTAGTCCTTTCTCACTCCCCATTTGCACCTGGGACCAAGTGTTAGTATGAAGCTTGATTACGATCTGCAGTAGGTATTCCGGGATTCCCAATCTCCTTAACTTTTTCCACAGTATAGGTCTGTCTACGCGATCGAAAGCTGTAGAATAGTCGATAAACGCAGCATACACTGGTTGTGATTTCTGCACGATGTATTTATCTAAGATAGTCTGGAGAATTGATATGTTATCAATAACTGAATGGTTAGGTCGAAAGCCTGCTTGGTACTTAGGTATTAAACCCTGCGAAAAGGCCCAGTCCTTTAGTCTATCCAAAACCTCTGCAGCGAAGATTTTTCCTGTAGCGTCCATCAACGCTATTTGGCGATAGTTGCCAGCTATATTTTTGCTCCCCTTTTTATAGATGGGAATTATAATACTCCCCTGCCACGACTTTGGTAGTCTCCCAGTATTGAAGATATAGTTGAAGAGCGGTAGTAACATCTGACTCCATTCTTTAGGGTATGACTGCAAAACCTTAACGGGTATTTGATCAGGGCCTGACGCTGCGGTGCTTCTTGCTTTTCTGATGTGCATTTCTATAGAAAACGCTGTAGTTTTTACTATCAGAGTTGATTTATTTTCCAAAATAATGTCAGTGTCTTTTCTGTCAGATTTAATTAAATTTTCCTTGTATAGGTCGGTTAAATAGTTTTCCCATTCCTGCGGTGAAACTGGTATAGCATGTAGTTACTTTTTTGTTCCTGTCATTTTGGCAATTAGGGACCAGTATTTTCTTTGATTGTATTTTTTGGCCGCTACTTGGATATCAACCCAATTTTTATCCTGCAGCATTCTTTTTTGGCTATTCTTCTCTCTTTTTAATCGATTTTTTAATTTATTAATTTCTTGTTGAATTACAGGTGAAAATTTCAGGTATTGACCGCGAATAAGTTTGTTGAGCATCTTCGAGATCTCAGTTCTCCTGGTTGTATTTTTGTTGTTCTTCTTGTAATTTCTATTTTTATCTTGTTTTATCCTATCTAATAGAACTCTCTTGAGATTATTGATAATACTTTCAAAGTTTGTTATTTGGTCACTAGAATGTATACTAGTCAAAAGTTGACTATGTGAAATCATTTCAGTGATTTGATCCAAGGTCGCCGAGTTCCAAAAGATCCGTCTCTGGCTGTAGTTAATTTCAATATTACTTTTATGGAACATGATTTGGTTTGACGAGGAGGGCATAACCGACCAACCTGTGCTTAAGTGTAAAAGAGCGTGGTCGCTATCGTCAGAAAAGTTGATACTCATATATGAAACTGTATCCACTAGCTCCATGCCACATATTATATAGTCAATAATTGTTAGTGATCCTTTCCCTCGTCTTGTAAAAGACGCCGGAATGTCTCCGTCCACGTTGCCGTTCAGAATTGTCCCATTTATGTTTGACAAACATGCTAATAAAAGTTTTTACTCTCTTATCTGAAGCTTTTCCTTTGGGAAATATTGGGATAGATAATTCCAGCGATTCTTCTTCGTAGAGTTTTGCCCATTTTCCAATCTCGACGTTAGAAATTTTTCCATTCAGGTCGCCCATGATTAAATAGGACACATTTGCTTGGTCTTCGATTATCTGTGCAATTACGTCCAGGGTTTCCACGAAAGTGACGTCCTGGTTGGTGCCGGGAGGGACATACATATTAAAGAGTAGAAAGGCTTTTTTTTTGATCTAGGTTATGAGTCTTCAGCGAAACCTTGATACATTGGAAGTTATCAGAATTACACTCAACAACTTCTTGGGACCATGAATGATCCTCGCTCAATAAAATTGCCAATCCGCCCTGTGCGTGGCCTCGGTTTGTAGCTTTAGCTGGAATATCGTAGACATAGTAGCCCGTCTGGTCAAAAGATTTTTTTGCCCATGTTTCCTGCAAAGCAAAAATATCAGGATGGTTTTTGAGAGCTTCGTTCATTTTATTATTTGTTTTTCCGGCTATGTTCCATGAAGTGATCTGTAAACCATTGTTAAACAGTAAATTGTTGATGGTGAAATAATTTATTACTGTTTATGGTCTCCGAGACCCAAGCCCAAGACTCTGTTGATTTTTTGTCCTCTGGTGCTTCTCGATCTTGGCTCCAGACTTTTCTTTCGCCATTATTCAGCTGAATTTTCAAAATTTCCTTTCTTGCACGAGTTGATCCTAAATCATCTGGGCTAGAGTTATTAGAATAACAGTTCTCGATTGGGGGATTCAAATTAGTGCCTAGGAGGCCAGTTATCCTGTTCTTTATTTTAATTTCCTTTGGTAGGAATCTTTCGATAACATCATAACCACATTTATGTAATTTTTCTTTTTCCTTTATAATAATCCCGGGAAGTACTGACGACCAAAATGATACTTCCGCTATTTTACAATTTTCTTTTATGGGGAAGGTCACCAGATCTATTTCTTTACTGGTTATAGATTGTAAAGGATGTATTCGCTGCAGCAAATTAATTATCCTTCCTCTATTTAATGGTAAATTATCGATTGGAAAAAGTTCTTCAAATTGTAGATGTTTAGTCAAGATTTGTTGACCACCTAGAGGCATCTTATTGTTATTTTCAGTTATTTCCTTATTTGTCTGACCTGCTCTTTCAGTTAATTTGGAGGGTATATATTCATTCGCTCTATAGTTCAATAACTTTGTTGATGGTATATATTTTATATCACTAGTTGCCTCTAGTAAAGGAGAATTAGATATTATTTTAACCTTTTGTCCTTCTTGATTTTTTTGAGGATTGATTGTATTTTTGAATTTTAGCTTTCTGGATTTCTTTTTATTAATTCTTCTTTGCGGTTTCCTTCTTCTGTTTTTTCCATTTTTTCCTTGATTGAGTTTTGCTTCATCAGGTGTGGGTTTAGTGCAGGTTCCTTGTTCTTCCTTATCGGACCCTGTCTTTTGCCGGTTTGGTTTATTGGAAACCGAAACAATAGAGTACTCTTTAACAGTGGGTAAAGGCTCTTCTCTAAAAAGATTCTTTAAGGAGTATGTTTTGATTTCCTTAGGATTTTTCCTGATCTTTTTATTAGATTTTTCAGATGTTTTTACATCAATTGTTTGAGTACTAATGTCGCATTTAATTTGGGACTCAGTGCTTACGATGATGTTAGAAGAAATATTGTAGTTTTCCTGCTTCGCATCAGTTATCTGTTTATTATTTGTTGCATCAGCGAGTTCTTTTTTCCTTTTTTCTTCTACTAACAATTTTAGTATGCCAATTTGGACATCTAAAGTTTGATCGGAATTTTCCAAGACATTACCTAGAAAAGAAAGAACCGATTCCAATATTTCCTGTAAGGTGTAAAGAGCTTTTGATATGGGTGTTGCAGTATTAGTTGAATTAATGTTTTTGAGAAGAAATGGGTCCAATGAGGAGTCGAGGACTGTTTCGTGTTCTAATGATTTCTCCTGAGACCTGAGTGAATTATCTGGGTTTGACTGAATATCTAAGATGTTTTCCGTCGACTTCATGTCGTTTTGAAAAAGATCCTCGCAACAAGAAAGGCTACCTAAACGTTTTATAGGTGTTAAAGATGTTAAGTGTAGAGACTCGTGATTCGGAATTTGTGTTTCCTGTGTTGAGAATAATATCTTTTGGTTGGATTCAAGATCCAGAACACTAGATTTTTCGATGATTTGATGGTCCGGGAGTGGCGGCTCTATTATCTCATTGAATTTTGATGTTTCAATATTTGTTGGAATTTCCCATACATGGGTAGGAGTCTGCTTTTTTGGTGATAAGGCTGTGAAATAATTACTAATTGCCAGAGTTCTAGTTATCTGGCCGTGTTTTATTGCTTTGTCAGAAGATTTTCTGACAGCTTCCTCCGTGCCCATTCGCTTCATGAATATAGTGCGAGATCTAAGCTTTTTGTAAGCCATAAAGTTATCCTAAATCGTATTTGCGAGGTATAGATGATATTTCCTTCACTGTTGTTGATTAATACGCCAACAGCTTAGAGAGTCGTCTTCCCGATAGAAGAGTCGAGTAGACAGATGTTACACTTACCGCGCTGATGCCGGTTGTTACTCAACCCTAGGACCTTTAGGTAGCAGGATCTAATAGGTCGCAGTTGAACAGTTGAAAATGGAAATGAGGGGGCCCGTCCCGTCCTTGGACGTCCCCGGACGGCCACAGATGGCCCGCCCTTTGCCCGGGCTTCGCCCCGCGCTCCGACCCGCGCGCGTCCTGCGATGCGCGTTGCAGGGTTTGATTAAGTAGTGTGTCTGGTTGTAGAGGCGTGGCACTGGGAGGGGGCGCGGCTCACGCGGGAAGAGGACCAGCTGAAGGTATTGTATGCTGGTCCTCGCAGTCCCGGGGCCGGCGCCTCTCCCTCCTCTGCGGCCACGAGGGTGTCAGTAGAGCCTCTGCCAAGTCCAGCAGCAGGCTTGGAGGGTGATAAGCTACTCCAGTAGCGGGATGCAAAACAAACAGCACAACAGCAGCGTCTCTATCACGAGCGGCTCCCGCGAAGCGGGAGCCGCGAGAAGTTATTGACACTTGGCTGGGGGCGTGGCACTGGGAGGGGGCGCGGCTCACGCGGGAAGAGGACCAGCTGAAGGTGTTGTATGCTGGTCCTCGCAGTCCCGGGGCCGGCGCCTCTCCCTCCTCTGCGGCCACGAGGGTGTCAGTAGAGCCTCTGCCAAGTCCAGCAGCAGGCTTGGAGGGTGATAAGCTACTCCAGTAGCGGGATGCAAAACAAACAGCACAACAGCAGCGTCTCTATCACGAGCGGCTCCCGCGAAGCGGGGGCCGCGAGAAGTTATTGACACTTGGCTGGGGGCGTGGCACTGGGAGGGGGCGCGGCTCACGCGGGAAGAGGACCAGCTGAAGGTGTTGTATGCTGGTCCTCGCAGTCCCGGGGCCGGCGCCTCTCCCTCCTCTGCGGCCACGAGGGTGTCAGTAGAGCCTCTGCCAAGTCCAGCAGCAGGCTTGGAGGGTGATAAGCTACTCCAGTAGCGGGATGCAAAACAAACAGCACAACAGCAGCGTCTCTATCACGAGCGGCTCCCGAGAAGCGGGGGCCGCGAGAAGTTATTGACACTTGGCTGGGAGCGTGGCACTGGGAGGGGGCGCGGCTCACGCGGGAAGAGGACCAGCTGAAGGTGTTGTATGCTGGTCCTCGCAGTCCCGGGGCCGGCGCCTCTCCCTCCTCTGCGGCCACGAGGGTGTCAGTAGAGCCTCTGCCAAGTCCAGCAGCAGGCTTGGAGGGTGATAAGCTACTCCAGTAGCGGGATGCAAAACAAACAGCACAACAGCAGCGTCTCTATCACGAACTATGGTTAGAGAACCATCTTCATCTCCAACTCTAGCTCAATTCTCTAGACTTGAAGAAGAGAATGTTCTCAACCTAATTCAAGCAACTAAATCTGGCATGCCTCTTCACCCAGCACCCCCACATATCCTAGCTAAAGCATTGGATATCATTCTGCCATCTTCAACAGGATTGCTTAACCTTTCACTAGACACTGCTCTGGTTACTAAACCTTGGAAACACGCGGTCATCAGACCTTTACAAAAAAAATCTAATCTTGACCCAACAATATTCAACAATCTGCGTCCTATTTCCCTACTGCCATTTCTTGGCAAATTCTTGTAGAAACAAATCACACAGTAGGCAATTTTCTGGAGGCTAATGACATCCTTCACCTCACTCAGGAGGGCTTTTGCACGTCCCATAGCACAGAGGCAGCATTACTGGTGGTTACAGAGGAGCTGAATGCTCTTTTAGAAGACACGGGTCGGCCGATATTCTCCTTCTAGATTTTAGAGTGGCTTTTGACACAGTGGATCGTGCCATCTTAAAAGACAGACTAAGGGAAGTAGGAATCCAGGGTGAAGCTATAGACAGGCTCACCTCTTTGTTAGAGTACAGATCTTATCAAGTGATGGAAAAGGACTGTTTCTCAGATCGTTTGGCAATTACCTGTGGTGTTCCACAGGCCCCGTCTCTCAGCCCTACGCTATTTAACATTTATGTGCGACAGCTCGCCAACATTGTGCAGGCATTTGACATATTGGCGGTGTCCTACGCAGATGACACCCAGTTGGTTGTGTCTCTGACAAATGGCCCTAACTCAGGAAACTACCAGCTCATTCTTCGTCTCGAGAAGGTGGCAAACTGGATGTCAAACATTTTCTTGAAGCTAAATGGAGAAAAGACTGAGCTTATGATACTGGGAAACCTTGTCATACACAAACCCCTGATTTAATTGCCTAATGACATGGGAAACCCACCTGTCCCCAAACCTGTCATACAAAATTTGGGAATTGGGCTGGAGGATATGCTTACAATGGACTATCAAAATAAGAAATTATCAGGAATTTGTTTCTCTCTACTCTATGATCAGGAAGATTATTGAACTGATCTCATATCCTCTAAAAAAGATGTCATTCAGTCCCTTATAGTTTCTCGCCTGGACTATAGCAACTCACTTTATGTGGGCTCACCGAAATATGTAACAAAAAGACTCCAGGTGGTGCAAAATGCGGCAGCCAGGCTTTTATTAAAACTCCCAAGACTCGTATCAGTAAAATAATCTTTTAAACAGCTCAACTGGCTGCCAATGAATGCCAGAATCAAGTTTATATCCCTCTGTATTGCTCAAAGGGCCATAAACAAAAAAGCCCTCTAAAGCTCAGACAACTCATATCTAGGTACACTCCGACCAGACACCTAAGACACTCTCAACTGCAGCTCCTTAGGACAACCAGAGCTAAAAGGGCAAGATGGGGAGGCAGATCATTTACCCATCTGGTACCAAGGCTGTTGAATACCCTCCCATTCAACCTCAGATCATTGCCAAATGAAATCTCTTTTAGGAAAAACCTAAAGACTTGGCTGTTCCCCCGTTAATTTACTTCTGATCATAGCACTCAGGAAAAGCACTCATCAGCGCTGGGAAGCCTTCAGACAGCCATGCGTTTTACAAAACACAAACATAAACATTAATAGGTGGTCATGTGAATAACCACACAGAATAAGCCAATGATTCCTTACCTACAGATCCCCAGTAATTAGATGTTTTCCTATTTGTACCTATAAAACAAAGAGACTGCCCAAACACATTACATGGGTTTCTCAGTAGTAGTTGTAAAGCCAGTTGGATGCAGATGTGAACAAAAGCACTTTTCTCAGTGGTGGTTGTAAAGGCAGTTGTGTGCAGATGTGAACAAAAGTACTTTAAAATCTTATTGTTGCAAGCACTCAGGTGCAGGTCAGTGGTGCTGAGTTCCGCAATGTGATATTGAGAATGTTAAGCAACAGCATCATTCAGAAATAATGTCAATGCTGGGGTTATGTCCATTGCTTTGGGTCTTTCATTCAGCCAGCCGGCTACATCAACGCCGAAGCCACAACAGTGAGTGCAGCAAGGAGCCACTGCCACAGCTGCCACCGCTGTGTCTCCAGTGCCGGTACTGACAACCGAGGATCTTTGCTAACCCGCAAACCCATGGGGGTAAGGAGAACAGGAGGCACGGTGCGGCGGCCAGGAGGTTGGGCTACGGCAATGGCAACAGATGAGAAATGACTGCACAGCATTCAGTCGAGATAGAGACATTACAAGCTGCACCATGAAGTGTGGAAGCGGAGTAGCCGGACGCTGTGTGGGAAGCAGGATGTAGGTTACCGCCAGTTCTACATTGAGGCTCAGAGCCTCGGAGTTGCGGGTTCCCCCGTGAATCGGCCTACATCAGGTACCAGCAGGGTAGGGGCAAGCACGCAGCCATTTCTAGGTGGCAGCAGTAAGAGTGAGCCCTCAGCTGCATCGCGGAGGTGGCCCACCTAGGTTTGGGTGCGGTCTGTGATTGTGCTCAGTGAGCCCTGATTCCCCCCTTGGCATCTCTGGTGTCTCCCTTCACTGTGCCCCCCAAAGGACTCTATCGGGCCTCCCCCACCGTCCGCCACAGCCAAATAGGGTGCCAAATAGGGTACCACAGGAAGGTGACAGGTGCCAGGGAAGGACCGGTGGACTTACGGCCTGTTACTACAGTCAACTTCGTCCATTTAACGCCATGCTTGTTGGCAGTCATCCTCCAGGAACAGCAAAGGGCAAATGCCACACCTCAGGGGTTAGAGGGGGCTGCTGAGTTCTCTCATTCCCATCCCCCTGTTGGCCCGCCTCACTTTTGGTCTGTTCTAATGCTTTTTCCACCCATTCGCCTCTGGCTAGCCTCTACAAGCCCCTTGAGCACTCTTTCATATAACATCCTTCCTCGCAGGACCACTGGTACCCCTCTTCTTTCTTGAGGTTAGCTATAGGTGTCGCAATGTCCAAAAAAAGCGCACCCTTGCCAACACTAAAAGAAAACCCCAAGCCCACTGCCACGGCCATGCCTACCAAAAAGGCGGCTTTAGGGGGGCACCGGATCAGCCCAAGGACCAGCTCATGGTTGGCAAATCGTAGGATCTGCGCAGTTGGGTAAGGACCCAGGTCCCAACCTCTGTAGGTAGCAGCCCAGTGTGGACAGACTTGGATGCCGAAAACAGGAATGATAAGACTTTCAAAGGTTTTGAACCTTCCATTGTCACAACGACCTCCAAATTTATACACGAGGACGATGACGAGGCCTCGATACCTTTAAAAATCACAACAACCCCCACAACCACAACTATAAAAGAGGAACGCCCAAAGGCTATCACCGAAACAGGCGAGGACGAAACAGGACCAGTTCCCTCTATAACGGGAATGGAGCCACCCCTCCGGTCTATCACATCTACATTGCCCAGGAGGTGGAAGATAAGAACCTAGTCCTGCCATAATTTGGGAGCATCACCAGCTCTATTCGACGCTCACACATCACACCATGCAGCTAACCAGGAAGGGGGCTTGGTCATTGCAACAGCTGGGGGTCACTGGACGACACCGGTAGCCCACATAAATGTCCAACAATTTTGGCCAACAACCCCCACACCTAAATAAAAGACATGGCCACTGCTGCATTGTTACAGGACGTAACAAATCACAAGAGCAAGGATTGTTCATGTATCACCATAGGATCATCCCTCGAGGCCGAGTTGGAGACAAGTAACTCTCTACACAGATCACCATTGCTTCTGCCATTTAAACTTTCTTGTGCACAGGGCAATCTGTTAAGGTCAGTCAGCACTTCCCTCTCCACTGCCATTAACGCGTTAACATGGCAATCAGAGAAACTTGAACTACAAATGGGCACCCTCCAAGTCATGGCCACAAAAATTGCCAAGATGGCCAAGAAAATTGATACGTTGGCCTCAATCAATAATAACTTCACCCTTCGAACTACCTCTCCCGAATGTCTGTGTCCAGATCTGATTGACAAACTGTCATAGCTTCCGATAGGACTTTCATCGTTGGTGGAGGAACTAAAACTCAGAAATAAGAATACGCCCAGATCCCGCTAGCATGGAGAAGAGCAGGGACAAAGACCTGGACTCAATCCAATCTCCTCAATTGCTAACAAGCACAGTAAGTCAGCCCCACCCCTCACACCCAGAGAGAATGATGGGAGGGAGCAATCACACAGCGGATCTCCTCCCCCAACAACACAGGGGCCTCAAGCCAGCTGGAAGTATCTCAATCTCTCCCTCCAATAACGTGGAGGGAGAAGAAACTTCTTAAAACACAAAAAAAACACGCCAAGAGACTACTATCAAGAAACCCTCAGCGGAACTTAACAGCCTTAGAACAAAAAGATGCGTTAACATGGCAATCGGAGAAACTCAAACTGCAAATGGACACCCTCCAAGTCATGGCCACAAAAATCGCAGATATGGCCAGGAAAATTGATAAGTTGGCCACAATCAATAATAACTTCACCCTTCCAACTACCTCCCCCGAATGTCTGTGTCCAGATCTAATTGACAAACTGGCATAGCTTCTGAAGGTACTTTCCTCATTGGTGGAGTAACTAAAAGTCAGAAATTAGAATATGCCCATGCCCGTCTGTGGCCGACTGTGGCCGGACAAACCCTCTTGGTTTTCGACCATTAGTGCGAACACTCATCCAGTAAGCTCGCCATTATCATCGTTGAACATTTCTAACCAAACTCAGCAGACTTTACCCCATGCACAGTGTATGTAAGAGCTGTGCTTTTTACAATAATCTAGGGGGTGAAACGAAATGTGTTTCTACGTAAATTACCTACAAGAGCAGGACTACATTGATTATATTGACAAGTGGTAAAAATGGGCAAAAGGAAGCTTGCTAGCCCTAAATCTAACGTAGGACGGAGGGTAATTATGGATTCGCAACAAACGTGGTTGAGTTACTTAACGGGCGCGATGGGAGCTTTAGACAATCAGATAAGCTCAGGAGAGGAATTAATTAAGGCCAACTCCTCACGCTCCATTCCGGAGCTCAATCACTCAGCTCTCCTACCGAGCCCTAGACAAATTGTACCCAAAGAAACCGCGATGAATGGCTGTGTCAGCATATTCCAGATAGAATTACCTTAAGTGACTCAGATACTTCCCAACAACCGCCCCAAAAAAAACATAAAATCCCGACTCCTGTCGGAAGTAAGGTCCTGAAGAATAGCGCACTTCATGCTCCCACAAATAGTCCTTCAGCCACCGAGGAGGACGTGGTAAGCCTAAAAAGGAAATACTTTAAACAAGGCAAGAGGAAAGTGGGCGTTAGAAAAACCTCCACAAAGGCTCAAGCGACTGATGACAGGAACTCGGAAACCACTAATAATGGCATCAAGTCCCTCATTACAGTGGTGGAAAGGTTAGACATGTACCTGAGGCTAAGGTTGGATCAAATGGAAACTAGATTGACCCAAATAGAACAATGGATATCCATGAATACAGGGCATTCCAAAGAGAACACACACTTTTCTTCTAATAAACAAGAATTATCAAACGTGGTGGAAAATCAGACCGATGGGCATTCAAAAATACATCAGAAAACCATCACGAGGTCTAACAACTCGACACTCAATTCAGCCCTAACTATAGCTCCAGGAGAGGGAAATAACCCCATAAAGACAACTTCAGATATTACAGCAACAGCTATTTTTATCCATTCCTCCCAGGTATATCCATACCCTCTTCATAACTCGGATACTCAGCCCAGGACAAGACTGGGACCAGGCGAATACCTTGACCTGCCACCTGCGGCTACCCCTTATATTATTGTGCTGGCAAACGTTCCACGAAAGCCTTCTTTAGAATTAGAGGGGTGGTAAAAACTTAGAAACAAGTTGCTACATTTGCTAGGGCTTAAATCAGGATTAGACGACTGCCTATTTAGGGAATTCAAAATGGCCAGAAGGGTCCAGTGGGTGGGAGCTGGCGGAAAATCCTTTCAAGGAGATTGCATTGTACTCACTTTTAGATCACCTGTGCTAGTTAAGAAAATTCTCTACGACCTGGGTAGTAAGTACATTGCTAGGGGCGAGATAAATATACTCCCGCTGGGCTTTTTCTACCCCTCCTCGAATTTCAGCAAATACACTACTAACTTTGATCCTATAAAGAGACACGACCCACATCAGGCGATTCTTACAGTAAATAGATTTAATATACTTTCAGGATTGGAAGACCACGACTGACTGCCTAAGATAAAATCCTATGCTCTGGCACCACAGGGAAGAGATATAGAGCCAGCTCAAGATGTTATGATACAACTTCCAACCTCACATCCCTCTGACTTAAACATCGGGTCTATCTCCCAAGGTCCACCAAAAACGGACCACTCAGATAAACCCACACTAAGTTTACTTTTCCGGAACGTTGCAGGTTTGAGTGCCAAACTAAACAATGAAATCTGGACCAATTTTATTAATAAATTAAACATTTTATGCCTACAGGAGACCTGGGCAACATCTGCGATTCATATAGAGGGTTATAAAAGCTATTACTCCATGGCACTCCCTTCGACTTCTGGAAGAGCTAAGGGTGGTCTGGCAATTTTAGTTTCTAACATCATTAAATTAGAGAAAATTGCCCAAATCAAAACAGAGGTAAATTATCAAATTATCACTTTGACGGTAAACAAAAGCAACCTTTTTCGACAGGAGGAAACCATTAGCGTGATAAGTGAGATCTACTCCTGCTTGCAAGATTTAAAGAGAAAATCAAGAAAGGATCTGGTTATAATATGGGGGAGGGATTTCAATCAATACATCTGCAGGCACAGCTCCGGTCTAACATGTGGCCTTGAGGACGAAAATCAAATCCCGCTTACCCATTTCCTCCACACCCCGACAGCTAACTGTTTAAACAAGATATTATTCGGTCTGGAGATGAGTATGGCAAATGAGCTCGTGAATCCCCCAATCGCCCTTACAAGTACATTTAATGGGAGAGGATTATGTAGCATTATTGACTACATCTTAATCACTAGTGCCTCTCCGTCCCGAATATATAATTTTACAACACACGATATCGCATTAAGCGACCATTATCCCAATAGTGTTACGCTATTTCTGCCACACAAAGCAGACAAAGGGAATTCTCTCAATATTTTGGGGCAGGCAACACTGTCCCTTGATAGAGTAAATGGCTTCGCATTGAAATGGGAAAAAATAGACCCAGTAGAAATTACAACGAAGATAGTGAAGAATTCTTTAAGGGCTATTGAAAAATGTCTTGATCCCTCTAGCGAGCATAAGGAGGTCCTGAAAAATTTTCAGATAATAACCCACTCACTGAAAGAAGCCCTTAGTGCTAAGGTAAGATCCAAAACTGCCAAAATAAAAGGATGGTTCAATAAAACCTGCACAAAAGCTTACTCCAAAAAATTAAAAATAGCCCTTCACAGAGTAAATAGGGATAAAAATGAAATTATAAACCTCAGAAGAGAACATAACAATGCACTAAAATTAAGGAAAACGGAACTGAAAGATGAATTATGGGCCCAACTGCATAAAAGTTGCGCCACAGAGGATAACACCGCCTTTTGGGCTATAATTAAAACTCCCTTCCTAGTGGATAATATCAACAATCCTAAAATAGATGTAGCCATTGACGAGCAAATATGGGTCAATCATTTTGCCCCGATTTTTGGTCTCCTTTCTGAGGATTGTCCCGTGCAGAACGAGAATAGGGGAACCACTGTGGAAACCAGTATATCTATCCTCCTTCCCTATTTATCCCAATATAACACCAGCGGAAGTAGAGCTAGCGCTATAAGCTAGTAAGAGCAGCAAGGCTCCAGGACCTGACGGGGTCCCAGTCGATTTTTATAAGCAAAATTTGGAACTGTGGACCCCTATTCTAACTCGAGTCCTGGAAGCGTCGCGCATGGTGGGATTATTGAATACATGGTCCGATAGCATCTTGGTTCCAATTTTTAAAAAGGCAGATAGGCAATCTACCATTTGCTATCGCCCGATATCACTGTTGGACTCCTTGGGCAAGGTGGCCGGCCGTATCATCTTAGAGCGCCTCCAGCTTTGGGCTGATGAGAGCAACATCCTATCGGACCTTCAATTTGGGTTTCGTGAGGGGCTAGGTACCACAGAACAGGTATTAAACCTAACTCTTCTGGCAGGCAAAAACGTATCGGCCAAGGGCGGGTCATTGCACTTGGCATATGCCGACTTATCAGCAGCCTTCGACTGCGTCAGTCATAGCAAGCTATGGTCCGTTTTGAAGGAAATGGGGAGAGAATTACCCCTATTAAACTTCATACGAGAACTATATACCGGAGCAAATGCACGAGTGAGGTACGGTACGGGAGGACAATTAACGGCGCCGTTCGCTGTACAGCGGGGAGTAAGGCAGGGCTGTGTCCTGGCACCCTTTCTTTTTACACTCTACACCAATGGTCTCGAGCGAGCCATGGTGAAAGGGTGCCAGGACCTTCCACAAATCAAGAAACGCCCTATACCTGCCCTGCTCTACGCGGACGACGCAGTGATATTAGCCAGCACCCCACTGGAACTACAGCCTGTTTTAGCAAGATACCAATCATACATGGCTGATTTAGATTTGAAAATCAACATAAAAAAACTTATGTCATGACGCTAGGCACCAACCCACAGAGATCTAAGGCAATCTTCATAGATAACACCAAGCTTGAAAGTGCAAAAACCTACCCCTACCTGGGAATTGTGATAGACAATAAGCAAACATGAAAACAAGCTATTGAAACTAGGAAATTGCTGTTTACTAGGGCAACAGTGGCATTAACTAGTTTCTCACGCAGACTAGGGAAACGGCCTCCAACTGAACTAATATACATCTATAAGGCAAAATGCATAGCGACCGCAATCTATGGGGCTGGGGTATGGGGTTACGGAAAGGTTGACTCTATCCAAAATGTGGAAAATTCCTTTCTAAGATATCTTCTTGCATTATCACAGGGCCCTGCAACTTATTCCTGCCATTTAGAGGTAGGCTTGCCATTCCTGACAGATATAGTAAGAATCCAGCCTCTCTTGTTGTGGCACCGAATATGGACATCCACCAAAACAACATTCTGTCAAAATCTCATTCAGGATTGTCTTTTATTGGAAAATGCCCACAAGATAGGCTGTATTGCTTACATCAAGAATTTTTATACGATCTGGGAATGGCAAACTATTTCCACACACCTATAGCAATTGCAGAGATATCAAGAAAAGCTCTCAAAACAACCTGTATGACACACTTAGAGCAGCTGCGACTGAGCAATGAGGTGACAAAAAAAAGCGTACAACATTCGCTAATGGTACAAATAACCTTGTCCATCCAGCCATATCTTACTTTTAATTTAACTACCTATGAAAAGCTAATTTTAACAAGGTTCAGGATGAACACCTTCCATCGTTTTGTTAGCTTTCCCCGAACCAATGACTGGGTAAAAAGCTTATCGCTCAGCCCCTGCGATGAACTTTCCACCCAAACGACTATGCATGTTGTCTTGTTTTATACGTTTTACATGGTTCAAAGAAAGCGTTGGATAATTCCCATCTTAAAGACAATGAGTCTACACAGATGCCGCCCAGCATTTCTCCGCCTCCAATTCCTAGGGGAAGGGTACACAGCGAACCAGGTAGCTAGATTTTTTAAATCACCCCTTAGATGTAGGGCAAACTTAGATCACAATATGAATTAGATATCCTGATCACGCATTTTTAATTGTTTAATGACGAGTCGACAGATTGTTGTATTTTAACATATGTAAAGATTGTATTTAATCAACACTGTTCATGTATATAGAATGACTTTAAACATTTTTATGGTAAATTAACTGTTTTTTATATGTACTTTTATGGTTTTTCTAATAAATGAAAACCGAATAAAGTAATTGAACTGAACTGAACTGAATACGCCCAGATCCCTCTAGCATGCAGAAGAGCAGGGACAAAAACTCGGAATCAATCCAATCTCATCAATGGCTAACAAGCACAGAACCTCGGACCTCCCCCCCCCAGAATGAATGATGGGAGGGAGCGATCACACAGCGGACCTCCTCCCCAACAGCACAGGGGCCTCAAGCTAGCTGGAAGTACCTCTATCTGTTCCGCCAATAACATAGAGGGAGAAGAAACATCTTAAAAAACAAAAAAACACACTAAGAGACTACTATCAAGAAACCCCTGGTGAAACTTAACAGCCTTAGAACAAATAAATGTTGCGGCAAATGGGGCATTCGAACCGGAAACAACCAATCCCTTTTTCCTATATTCTGCAAGAACCCCCATAGTAAACCACCATCAGTACTAGCCTCATTGACTTCATAAACAACCAATCGGCCCTCAAATGTGGAGGCAGCCACAGGGGGCTTTTCTAGGCACATGTGCAGCAATACCCCCGGGAACATAGCAGCAGA
The DNA here is from genome assembly GCF_964261635.1 of Lissotriton helveticus. Taxonomy (NCBI): domain Eukaryota; kingdom Metazoa; phylum Chordata; class Amphibia; order Caudata; family Salamandridae; genus Lissotriton; species Lissotriton helveticus. The sequence continues at coordinate 1,538,789,372 of NC_136067.1, forward strand.
AGGTCCAGATCCCATACTGACCCAGCACTGTCCACCAGCACCCACCAACCTAACTGAAAACCACAACAGGGTGGTCAGTGTGGTGGGGGCTGACTTAGCCGGAGGCTCTTCGATCTGGATTATCGTGACCACCTGGCCCTCCAATCGGGCTCCAAGTTCCATCAGAACCCAGAGGGATTTCAGACATGGTAAAAATCCAACAAAAAGCCTGCATAACCTCAGTGGACAATTAACAGTACATTCTCATCAGTCCAACGCCACCCCTAGCAGAGCAAAACCTGCAAGATCACACCAAGGGACCAAATTTGGCTTCCCAGGCCTCCCGCAAGTTTCCCAGCCTATGCCGAACCACGCGGATACATTTCCCACAACACAAAGGCCACTCCACAACGATTGTATTTTTGGGTCCAACACCCCAGCTGCAAGTGGAGGCTACTTGGCAAAAATGAGCATGACCCCATTGTATACTTCTAAGGGCAACCACAACTCTCTTAACAGAAAAAACCTTTAGGAATTAGGACTTTGAACGTCGCAGGGATGGCCAAAGTTCTGCAAAGCACATTGGCAATTACATTTCTTGAAGGGGCTGACTTAATATGTGCCCAAGAAACGTGGGCAACCACATCCATCCCATTAGTAGGCTATGTAGAATACTCCAAACTCGCAATCAAAGTAAACCTATTCAGGAGACCCTCCAGGGTCATCTTAATATATATTAAGCATGCCCTGAAACTTCACTTCACAGTGATAAAGAACCCCTCTGACATGTCATTAGCTGGCACTCTGCAATCAATTAATCAATCAATCGTTTGTAAAGCGCACTACATACCCCCGAGGGTCTCAAGGCACTTGGGGGGCGCTACTGATGGAACAGCCAGGTCTTGAGTATCCTCCGGAAGGTCAGCAGCTCTTGGGTCTGGCGTAGGCTCAGTGGGAGGGTGTTCCACATCTTGGTGGCGAGGTGTGAGAAGTATCTCCCACCTGTGGTTGCCCTTCGGATGCGCGGGACGGTGGCAAGTGAGAGATCAGCGGAGCGGAGCTGGCGGTTGGAGATGTAGAAGGAGAGCCGTCTGTTGAGGTAGGCTGGGCCGGTCTTGTGGAGTGCCTTGTGTGCGTGGGTGAGGTGCTTGAAGGACATCCTCTTGTTGACAGGGAGCCAATGCAGGTTTCTCAGGTGGGGGGTGATGTGGCCATGGCGTGGTACGTTGAGGATCAGTCGTGCCGAGGCGTTTTGGAATGCATTGTAGTCGTTTGATGAGCTTGGGCGGGGCTCCCACATAGAGGGCGTTTCCGTAGTCGAGTCTGCTCTGACGAGGGCCTGGTTGACTGTCTTTCTTGTATCTGTCAGGATCCATCTGTAGATCTTTTGGAGCATGCAGAGGGTGTTGAAGCAGGAGGAGGAGACGACGTTTACTTGCTTGGTCATTGAGAGCGTTGAGTCGAGGATGATTCCCAGGTTGTGTGCATGGTCAGTGGGTGTCGGGGCTGCCCCCTGTGCCGTCGGCCACCAGGAGTCGTCCCAGGTTGAAGGGTTGGAGCCGAGGATGAGGACCTCCGTCTTGTCCGAGTTCAGCTTCAAACGGCTCGTCTTCATCCAGTCAGCGACAGACTTCATTCCTTCATGGAGGTTGGCTTTGGTGGTGATGGGGTCCTTGGTGAGGGAGAGGATCAGCTGAGTGTCATCGGCGTAGGAGATTATGTTGAGGTCATGCTGTTGGGCTACGTGTGCGAGCGGTGACATGTAAATGTTGAACAGCGTCGGGCTGCGGGAGGATCCCTGGAGTACGCCGCAGATGATCTCAGAGGTTTTGGAATGGAATGGGGGGAGGCAGACACTCTGGGTTCTGCCGGAGAGGAAGGAGGTGGTCCAATCCAGAGCCTTGTCTCAGATCCCTGCGGCGTGGAGACGTGGGCGTAGTGTGCGGTGGCAGACGGTGTCGAAGGTGGCGTTCCTTCACGATGTTGAAGAGCTCATTGCTATTCTGTGCGTTGTTGTCGAAGTGGTCTTTGAAGGAGGTACTGTAGGCCACCCTGATGAGGTGGTGGTGGTTGTGGATGGCGTCCTTGTGTGCTGCGTGGCTGTCCGGAGATTGTTCACTGTGCCATTTCTTCTCTTGTTTCCGGTAGGCTTGCTTGGAGGCTAGGATTTCTGGGGTGAACCAGCTGGCCCTCTTGCTGGTGTCTCTGTGGAGGGGTTTCTTCAGCGGGGCGAGGGTGTTGGCGCAGTCCTCGATCCAGCGTCTGAGGCTGTGGGCAGCGTCGTCGGTGTTGGAGGGTTCGTGGGTGGGCTGAGAGTGAGGGTTGCGTGTAGATGGTTTTCAGTGATTTTGCACCAGCAGTGGCGGGGGATCTGTTGGGTGCGGTGGTGTGTGGTGGGCTTCTGGAAGGTGAAGTGGGTGCAGCGGTGGTCGGTCCAGAGGAGTTCAGTGGTGTGGCTGACGGAGATGTGCAGGCTTGAGGAGAAGACGGGGTCGATTGTGTGGCCAGCGGAGTGGGTGGGCGTTGTGATGAGTTGTTTCAGTCCGAGGTTGGCGAGGTTATCGATAAGGGTTGTAGAGTTGTTGTTGTTGTTGTTCTCAAGGTGAAAGTTCAGGTGGATGTAGTCAGTGGAGGTCAGGGTGTGGGTGCTGATCAAGTTGACGATGGAGTCACTGAACTGAGGGTGGGGTCCGGGGGGTCGGTAGACGAGGGTGCCTCTGAGGGTGGAATTAGGGTCTGTGTGGATCTGGAAATGCATGTGTTCGGCAGTGCTGAGCGCGTCGTCAGTGCTAGTCGAGACACTGATGCTGTTCTTGTGGACGATGGCGATTCCTCCTCTGACTCCGTTGGTGCGGTCTCTGCAGGTGATCTTGTAGCCGTCTGGGATGGCTATGGCTGTCGGGTGCGGAGGAGTCGTTAAACCAGGTCTCTGTCAGGAAGGCGACGTCCGGGGATGTTGTGTCGAGCAGGTCCCAGAGCTCGACGGCATGTTTGCGTGAGGAGCGGGTGTTCAGTTGTATGCATCGGAGGTGGTTGGGGTCTTTCTTGGTGGGTGGTTCGTCGGCTCTGAGGCTGGTGTTGCTGCAGTTCCAGCAGGTGAAGGGGCCGTGTGTGCGTTTCAGGGAGGCCTTGAAGCAGGTGTGGCTCTGTCCGGAGTTGAGAGCATGCAGAGTGCTGGCATCGTAGTGGCGGCAGTCGTCGTGGCAGGTACGGGGGCCAGGGGTTCTGGTACTGGGCGCCGTGCAGGCGTGGACGGGCCAGACGGGCTTGCCTTAGGCACGCCTTTGGCACGGCCTCACAGCGGCCGTCATATATGGGGAGGTGGGAGGGAGGAGCAGCTGGAAGGCAGGAGGCGGGGGCAGCGAATGGGCAGGTGGCCCTCAGGGGGGGCCGCCCGCAGGGGACGCAGCAGCGAGGGCGGTGAGGGAAGGTAAGAGAAGGAAAAAGGGGCACGAAATCAAGAAAAAAACGAGTGACACAGATGGCAAAAGGGCACAAAAACGAGTGTAACAGAAGGCAAAAGGGGCACAGAAACGAGGGAAGAACGAGTGGCACAGAGGGCAGAAGGGCACAAAAAACGAGTCGAACAGAGGGCAGAAGGGCACAAAAAACGAGTGGAACAGAAGGCAAAAGGGGCACAAAAACAAGGGAAAAACAAGTGGCACAGAGGGCAGAAGGGCACAAAAAACGAATGGAACAGTGGGCAAAAGGGGCACAAAAACAAGAGAAAAATGAGTGGCACAGAAGGGAGAAGGACACAAAAAACGAGTGGAACAAAAGGCAAAAGGGGCACAAAAATGAGGGAAAAACGAGTGGCACAGAAGGCAAAAGGGGCACAGAAATACCAGAAAAACGAGTGGCACAGAGGCAAAATACCGACACAGAAATACAGGGGCAGCTAAGAACAGAAGACAAAACGGGCAGAGAGGCACGGGGCAGTGAGGGGAACAGAAGGGAAAACCGGGCAGAGACAAGGGGGCAGCGAGGGGAACAGAAGGGAAAACCAGGCAGAGACACGGGGGCAGTGAGGGGTACAGAAGGAAAGACCGGTCAGAGAGAGCACGGGGACAGCGAAGGGAACAGAGGGAAGATAAAGGGGCACGGACCACGTACAGGCAGCAGGGGAAGACAGACAACAGCAGACACAACAATGAAAATACAGGCAATACAATAAAAGCAATTAAGCGGAGGATGAACAAACCTACCTGTGGCCTACCACTGGCCACCTGGGATGAGGCGCAGGTGGTAGCTCGAGGGTGGCGGAGGGCCTCGAACTTCCTCAGCAGCGGCAGCTGGGGCAGGGAGACACAGGCGGTGCTGTGAGGAGGCGGAGCGACCTACCTGGTGGGTCGGCTGAAGGTCCATTATCAATTCTTTTGATTTACGTATACTACAATCCCCATGGGCAGGGCACCAAGGAGAAGCTTACACGGCTGATTACACAGATGGAAACACTGCCCACACAATTTGCATCCATGGAACCTATCATTCTTGGGGACTTCAATACTCAAAACATAGGGGACAACTCATTTGATGGCAAACCCTCTGGGAGTACCGGGAGATTCAATGCCCTCTTTTGGACATATAATTTGGGGTACAGAGCTAGAATATCTTTGTATAAATATCGATATACATGAATATCGAGGTAAAAATATCGTGGGTCATAAATATCGATGGAAAAAATATCGTGGACAAGAATATCGATTGTCAGGTAAGTAATATCGATTACAAAAATATCAAAGTGTTAAATATCATTCACAAAAATTTAGATGTTAAAAATATTGATTTATTATTAATGATATGTATTTTAGTATTTTGTATGAGAATTGTTTGCAAATTTATGTTATGTATTTGGAACTGTGGACCCCTATTCTAACTCGATTCCTGATTCCTGGAAGCGTCGTGCATGGTGGGATTATTGAATACATGGTCCGATAGCATCTTGGTCCCAATCTTTAAAAAGGGAGATAGGCAATCTACCATTTGCTATCGCCCGATATCACTGTTGGACTCCTTGGGCAAGGTGGCCGGCCGTATCATCTTAGAGCGCCTCCAGCTTTGGGCTGATGAGAGCAACATCCTATCGGACCTTCAATTTGGGTTTCGTGAGGGGCTAGGTACCACAGAACAGGTATTAAACCTAACTCTTCTGGCAGGCAAATACGTATCGGCCAAGGACGGGTCATTGCACTTGGCATATGCCGACTTATCAGCAGCCTTCGACTGCGTCAGTCATAGCAAGCTATGGTCCGTTTTGCAGGAAATGGGGAGAGAATTACCCCTATTAAACTTCATACGAGAACTATATACCGGAGCAAATGCACGAGTGAGGTACGGTACGGGAGGACAATTAACGGCACCGTTCGCTGTACAGCGGGGAGTAAGGCAGGGCTGTGTCCTGGCACCCTTTCTTTTTACACTCTACACCAATGGTCTCGAGCGAGACATGGTGAAAGGGTGCCAGGACCTTCCACAAATCAAGAAACGCCCTATACCTGCCCTGCTCTTCGCGGACGACGCAGTGATATTAGCCCGCACCCCACTGGAACTACAGCATGTTTTAGCAAGATACCAATCATACATGGCTGGTTTAGATTTGAAAATCAGCATCAAAAAAACTTATGTCATGACGCTAGGCACCAACCCACAGAGATCTAAGGCAATCTTCATAGATAACACCAAGCTTGAAAGTGCAAAAACCTACCCCTACCTTGGAATTGTAATAGACAATAAGCAATCATGAAAACAATCTATTGAAACTAGGAAATTGCTGTTCACTAGGGCAACAGTGGCATTAACTAGTTTCTCACGCAGACTAGGGAAACGGCCTCCAACTGAACTAATATATAAGCATGGGCGCAAAATCCGTTCCGCTCGCGGATTTTTCGGATTTTCGGTAAATCCGCAATCCGCGAACCTCGCGGATGTGGCGAAAATACGCAAATCCGCGCGCGGCGGATTTTTTGCTTGTGTTCGCACTGCTCGCGGGCCGCGGCGCGGGCAGCAACAATCTCGCACTCGCGAAATTACAAAAATTACAATTGGGGAGGGGTGAAGGAAGTGACCCAGTCTCCAACTTCCTCTTCCTGTCCAGCAAGCTCCTCCCATTGCTTAGTCCATTTCCTGGCCACTTTGAATTCGATCTTGACTGGGAAGGATTACTTTTTGTGGATGCTGCTGGAGATTTGGCTTTGAGGCCTTTTGGATTACTTTTTGATTAGAAATTTGATTTACAAGTAAGTTGATAAGTTGATGTTGTTTGTTTGTGGTGATTTTTGTGTGTGTTTTTTGACTTTTTGGGGTGGGTTTGGGGGCTGGCTATGTATGGGAGGCCATTTTGAGGCATGGTCCTGCAGGTCCTGGCCATGTGGATGGGGTCAATCGGCCATTTTGAAGTCAGGCAGTGTGTTTTGTGGCCTATGCCCACCCAGTCTGCTCTGATTCCTTTCATTATGCCCAGGGGGCCTCTAACTTACCCGAAAATCGGATTTTTAAAAAAATGTTTGCCTGTGTTCGCACTGCTCGCATCCCGCGCAGCAACAATCTCGCACTCGCGAAATTGTAAAAATTACAATTCTGCACATGAATTGAAAACTACCAGGCTTAGTTATGGGTGCATGCATGATACAACTGTTTTCTTTAATTTTAACATTATTCTGGCCAGGGCATGGATGGCATTGGATTGTTGTGATTTTTGTGTGTTTTACGACTTTTTGGGGTGGTGTTGGGGGCTTGCTATGTGGGTGGGGGACAGTTTATTGCCTGGTCCCGTGTGGGTGGGGGTTTAGGGGCCATTTTTAAGCCAGTTTGTGTGCTTTGTGCCATAGGCCTGCACCCAGTGTGCTGTGATTTTATCATGCCCAGGGGGCCCAGAATCCGTCTGTTCGCGGATTTTGCTGGTTATTCGCCACGTTCGCGTCATGAAGCAACAATCTCGCACTCGCGAAATTGCAGAAATTGCAATTTCGCACCAGAAAACCACCAGCAGGCAGCATAAACCTTCTAAAACTTGATGGATGGCATTGGATTGTGGTGATTTGATTGGTGTTGTGTTTTTTGACTTTTTGGAGTAGGGGTTGGGGGCTGGCTATGTTGGTGGGGGCCATTTTGAGGCATGGTCCTGGCCATGTGGATGGGGGTTAAGTGGCCATTTTGAAGGCAGGCAGTGAGCTTTGTGCCATGGCCTGCACCCATTTTGCCTTGCTTTCACCCATTTAGCCCAGGGGGAGTCAGTGGTACATGAAACTATAACCCTCTCTGTGTGTGCTCTCTTGGAGCAATGTTAAATTCCTGTTTCCCAAAAATTTAGCAAATCCTAATTTTGAAATTTCCATATTGTGTGGTGTGCATGTGTGTATTCATAAATGCCTACTTGTAAACTATTTATCGAAGTGCTACATATGCAACATATCTTTACTGATGTTCCTCTGTCTTCGTTTGCTTTTAGGTGCACAAAGTCAATAACTCCGCATCATCGTTGAGCATCAGTGCCAGGAAGAAGTCCTGCTGCGGCCTGTTGTTCCGACATCTGAAGAAGATGGCTCCAAAAAGAGGTGCCCGTAGCTCCTCTTGCAAGAAAAATGTCTCTACTAAGGAGAAGAAGAAGCAAGTGGCACCACTTACCAAGGAGACTGGTGGCTCGACCACTACATTTTGGGGGAAAAAAAAAAGGCCCACCATGAGTGCTGCACAGGTAGCCAGTTTAGTAGTTCAATCACCAACGACCAGTGATGTTGGCTCATCGCAAGAAAGTAGCAGCACACCATCAACACAGGTTGTAACTCATCTCACAAGTACTATTCAACAACCAAAGCCGCAACAACAACTGCATGGGCTACTAGTACAAGCACAAGTACATGCGCAAGGAGCTGTCCGAGAAGGAGCTGTCCGAGAAGGAGCTGTCCGAGAAGGAGCTGTCCGAGAAGGAGCTGGCCGAGAAGGAGAAGGCCGAGAAGGAGAAGGCCGAGAAGTAGAAGGTCGAGAAGGAGAAGGCCGAGAAGGAGAAGGCCGAGAAGGAGAAGGCCGAGAAGGAGAAGGCCGAGAAGGAGAAGGCCGAGAAGGAGAGGTCCATGGAGAGTTGCAAGTAGAGGTCAGTGAAGAGGCCCATGTAGCGGCGCATGGAGCGGTGCAAGTGCCCACAATGGTTGTTCTTCCAGAAGTAGGGGCACAGGAGGAAATTGACTTTGGAGCCGGGGTATCATGTCAGGAAGACAAAGGCATTCCTCCTGATGATTCATTTTCTCCCAGCTCCCCACCAAGGAAAAGATCAAGGAGTGTGTGTAGAAGTTCCTCTTCAAGCCCCGCTCCATCAGATGATGATCTGGATCTAGATTGGCAACCATCTCTGACGTCTGAGAGGGAGACACACCATGAGCAGCGAAAGATATCAAATGTTAAAAGGAAGGGCCCCGGAAAGCTCATACTTATGGATCCGAACGTCGGACTTGATGAAGTGGTGCATTCTGACGTTGTTGAACAGGATGACAGCAATGACCTAGTCATCACACATGTCATTCCAGCCACACCGGCCATGCAGCAGACAGACATTTATACCCTATCCCGACGTCATGCTGAGCGTGACCCTGGCGACGTGGCACTGGTAGCACCACCAACGCAGTCAAGTAGTACAACAAGTTCAACAAAACCCACAGCTCCCATATTTTCTCCCCAGAGGGGGACTCCATCCAGCTCGACTCCCTCAAGTAGGGTTGCTGCAATAATTGCACAACCCAGTAGATGTCTGCAAGGCTCATCCACCACTGCTTCATCTGGCATTGGCAGTATCATCTCGTGCGGCAAAACCAGAAGTTTCCAGTCCCCAGTTTGGAACTTTTTTAGTGTCCATGCAAAGTATGATAACATAGCCGTTTGTTGCATTTGTAAGACTGGAGTTAGCCGTGGTAAGACTGGTACCAACTATGGAACCGGAGGCCAGATAGGTCATCTTGAAAGAAGGCACGCTATCGAATGGTTTGGGCACCTAGCAAACATCAAGGGAAAGCAATCCCAAAGGGCAAGTGGCCAAAATATACCCATATTAGGTGTTTCATCTGAAGATGACGGGGAGGTAGAAGAAGCGTCAGACATTTGTCCGGTTGCACCCAGTACCCCTGGCAGCACCACACCCTCCGGAACACATAGCAGAAGTGGGTCGAAGAAGGCATCAGCATCATCCAGTAAATTTGTCCAGCGCACCATTTCAGCCATGTTCTCCTCAGATGTGCAATTTCAACGCAACCACCCAATTGTACGCCTGTATAACACTAAGCTGGCTAAAATGCTAGCGGTGGACCTTCTCCCTTTTTCGTTTGTCGAAAATGTGGGTTTTCTTGAACTCGTGGCAACACTGGCCCCTAAATGGAAGGTTCCTAGCCGGTTCTATTTTGCCAGGGTTGCTGTTCCAGCACTACATAAAGAGGTGCTTGAGTTGGTTGGGGCCGCTTTGCAGAAGAGTGCTGTTCACACTATACACCTCACAACAGACATGTGGACCAGTTGCCAAGCCCTTGATTACATGTGCATCACTGCACACTGGGTCTCTTTTTCAGGGGTTGCACAACAGATAAATGCAGGTGGTGACTTGGTCGAGATTTTTAAGGGTGCTCGTAAACATGCAACATTAGCCATGTTTGGCATGGAGAAAAGTCATACTGCAGTCAACATTTTGGATGACTTTAACAAAAAGGTCTCGCAATGGCTGCCCCCAAGAAATTGCAAGGTTGGTTATGTTTCAACTGATAATGGCAGCAATGTAGTTAGGGCCATGGAGGACGGTTACTATTTCAGAGTGCCGTGTTTGGCGCACTGTATGAACCTTGTCGTGCAAAAGTTCTTGAAAAAAGAACTTGCAGTCGACCAAATACTGACCATCTGCAGAAGAATATGCACACACTTCAACCATTCTTTTAAGGCCCGCAGGAGATGAGGCGCCAGCAAAATGTACGTAGAATGCCAGTGAAAGCACTTATCCAGGAGGTGGCAACACGTTGGAACTCAACCTTCTACATGCTTGAGCGTCTGCATGAGCTGTTTCCAGTAGTCAATGAGTATTTCTACAACCTGGGTGGTGATACGACAGAAATGATGCTAGCGGTGGAGCAATGGCAGCTAGTTAAAAGCCTGACAGACATGCTTCGTCCTTTTGAGGTCTTCACGCGTGACGTCAGCAGGGAGGACTGTTCTTTGAGCAAAGCTATCCCATTGTTGCTGAAGCTCGAGCACCAAGTCAAGGTGGTGTCTTCAGAATTAAAAGATGCTGGAAAGAATGAAGCATATGAGTTGGCGCAGAGATTATTACATCGCCTAGTCAGCAATAAACGGCTTGTAAATATCAAGAAACAACAGCACTACATTTGTGCTACTATTCTGGATCCACGTTACAAAAAGCCATTGTTTGGCAAAGTAATAATTCCTTTTGAAACATCAAATGTTACAGAGTACAAAGGTTGGCTAGCTCAGTCAGCCATTCGTTTTGAAAGAGAGCGGAAGGAAACTGTAGGAGAACTTGAAGACAGTACTACTAGTGAATCAGCAGGCCATCAGGCGTCCCAAAAAAACACTTCTGCATCTGTGCCTGTGGCTGAAGTGAGAGACTTTTCCTCTGAGCCGTTAACCACACCAGCAACCGTATCATCTGCACCAGGCCCAGGCGATATGTCTGAAGCGGATTGGCTAAGTGAGCTAGGGTTTCCTTGTCCCAGAAAGGACACAGAAGTGCAAAGTACAGGAATCCGGGAGAACATTGTTTCTATGGTGCAGGCCTATCTGGATGACTCCACAGCGGTAAATATTACTGAGGACCCATTGGCGTATTGGCATGGGAAAAGAAACATATGGCGAGAGCTCACCAACCTGGCTATCAATTACTTGTCTTGCCCACTCGCAAGCGTGTCTTCAGAACGTGTTTTTAGTTCTGCTGGTGGCATTGTGACTTGCAAAAGGTCCCGCCTCTTGCCCGCAAATGTGGAGCGGCTCACCATGATAAAGATGAACCAGCACTCCATACCACCAGATTACAAAGTACGAGAATGCACGCAGGAAGAAGAGGACACTGACCTACCTGAGGAAAGTTCTCCTCAGTTACCAGAAGTACTACCGACTGAATTTGCAGAGTATGAGGACGAGTTCTGCTTCCCTGACAGCGAGTTCTGAAAATGAGTCAATAATTAATTAACTTTAACATTAGTCCTTATTCACTTTTATTCCTGTGTGTCTGTCTTTCTTTTTTTAGCAAGTGCTTGATCACATTCACAACAAAACTGTAATCACCCCATCACAAGCAACAACAAGCCCATCAGCAGAACTGTCTTGATTTTGATGCCTCAGCATTCCTCAGGTTCACAACAGTTAGTTGACAAGAACTCAGTCCTGGTCGTCTATCCTCCTCCTCCAGACTCACCCTATCCATTTCCCGTAATGCTGATGCCTGGAATCTGCACAATGAAGAAACTTACGTTGACGAGTCCCCTAAAGAGGGACTGGAAGTAGTGAGTCCTCATTTAAATACATTTTGCTAAGTGTGACTTTTTTTCCCCGATTTTCTTTTTGGCTGGTTGGGGGGTGTCAAACTTGTTTGCGCTTGGGTTTACGGGTCTTGGCTGGACCATTGCTGGCAAGGTCTATTAAGGGATGAAATTGGTTAGGCATTTACTTTGGAAAACATTTGGCCAATTACACGTGAACGTTTAGGCGTTATTATTGCTCGCTTGCCTGTCTTAGGGGTGCTGTCTGTGGGGCTTCTAGGATTTTGGGGTCTGTGAGCACCGCTGCCATATTTCTAATGTTGATTGCTTTTGTTTTGCAGAAAATCCACGCCGGGAAACTCCAGTTGGGGCCCTGCTGCAGAACGCCTTAGGACACTGTGAATTCCAGGTGGAGCCAGCCCTCAAACACAAATTACAGGTAAGATAGGCGTTTGGATGGGAGGTAGTATAATGGAGTATTCGGAGAGGTGAGAGAGTGACAGTGGTACTAGTAGTAAAGTCCTAGGGCTCTTGAATTAACAAACTCTGTGACAGGCATTTACTTTAGAAAACATTTGGCCTATTACACGTGAACGTTTAGGTGTTAATATTGCTCGCTTGCCTGTCTTAGGGGTGCTGTCTGTGGGGCTTCTAGGATTTTGGGGTCTGTGAGTACCGCTGCTATATTTCTAATGTTGATTGCTTTTGTTTTGCAGAAAATCCACGCCGGGAAACTCCAGTTGGGGCCCTGCTGCAGAACGCCTTAGGACACTGTGAATTCCAGGTGGAGCCAGCCCTCAAACACAAATTACAGGTAAGATAAGCGTTTGGATGGGAGGTAGTATAATGGAGTATTCGGAGAGGCGAGAGAGTGACAGTGGTACTAGTAGTAAAGTCCTAGGGCTCTTGAATTAACCAACTCGGTGACAGGCATTTACTTTAGAAAACATTTGGCCTATTACACGTCAACCAACACGATGACAGTGTTCAGTTAAATGAACTTACTGCAAAACCACCACCCACCAAGCTCAAAAGTAGTAAAAAAACAGATATGCTCAGATAAAGTTTGAAAAAGTATATTTTTATATCCCTAACAAAATAATCTCCCGCAAGACCCTCCCTAACCCCAACAAATAAATAGTCATTCAAAAGTCCCCAAAAAACCCAACTCCCAATTCCCACCCCCCAAAAGTCTCTAAAAAAGGGGCAAGGGACACTCTAGGGATGCACAGTGTTGAGTTTGGCCTCCAGGGCATCATGCCTTAGGGCCAGGGCATCGTACTTCTCCTGGAGGGTGGCGTGATCTAAGCGGAGGCCCTCCACCACATTCTGATAGTCTTTCCATTTCTGGACCTCCGCCTCTAGGTCGGACACTCTGCGGAGTGCTCGGCGCAAGCGAGCCTTTACACTGCTGTGAGGTGCAGCCTTTGCTGCTTGGCGGTGGCGTCTGCCAGCACGGCTCCGTTTGGCTGGAGCACTGCGCTTACCGGCAGAACGTGGGGTCACGGAGGAGGATGCAGATGTTGATGCACTGGACTGCGTGTCGTCCCCCTCCAATTCCACCAGCCGCCGATATTGGGCAACAGTTGCTTCCAGCCTCCGTTGCCGGGCCAGTACAGCCAGCATACTCCTCGTCGGTTTTGAGGTTTTAGTATTACACAATATATGAAGAAAGAAAGACATAATATGTAACCAATGCTCTTTAAGAATATGATTAACACAAAATAATTCAGCAGGAAGTTGTGTCACAGTACAACTAGCAACTAGCCAGCGCAGTACAAAACTATTCAGGCCAGTATCATGGGCGTCCGCAGGGAGGGGCAAGGGGGGGCGCTTGAATCACCATTTCCCTTCCCACAACTCACTTGTATCCTTGGTTTGATGCTCTTTCATATGAAAGAGATCTGGCAGAAGCCCAGGCGATATGTCTGTTTCCCTCTCTCTCTCTCTCTCTGTCTCCCTCTTTATGTCTCCCTCTACCTCGCTGTCTCTCTCTCTCTGGCTCCCTCCCTCACCCTCCCTCTGGCTCCCTCTCTCTCTCTCTCTCTCTCCTTCTGTCTTCCTCTCTCTCTGTCTCTGCCTCTATCTGTCTGTCGGTCCCAGCCTGCTGTAATTACCATATTGTAATTTGTCACTGGGCCACCACTGGATACACATCATATCCTATCTAAGAGTCAGATAGTACCATGATCCAGCTTACCTGTACTCGCCACCGCCACTGTCTCCTTCCTCACAGTCTGTACTTCTTGGTCCGACTCCTCTTGCGCCGCCTCCTCCCCAGAGTGATCCTCGGACTCAGAGTCAATGATCACCACCACATCCAAGCTGGCCCCGCCACCAGATGTTCCACCTACAAAGTAGATTTAAGAATATTAGATTACACCACTTACTAGTATTTGGTCTATGAATGAAGAAATGTGAAAACAGAAAAATTAATTGACTGTCTACTCTAGTCTAAAGTAAAAATGTCCCTCCTTCCAGGGAAGGCTGTTGTCTTGCTGCATTTTTTTGTCATAATTGATGAATGCTTGATTAATTTTAACACACACCATTTTTCTCTGAACAGACAGAAACTGGACTTCTAAGGACAAGAGCAACATCAACTTCAAACCAGGTGAAAGCTCGGCTCGACCACAAGAAATGTGTTCCATTACACATCAACTCAGCACCAAGCACTTTTCCATTTCCAACTTACTTTATTTTAATATATGTGTTTACTTAAACTTTTAATAAAGCTTTTAAACTTGAATAGACTCTGTGGTTTTTGGTCCTCCAGACTAGAGTGACTGAGCGAAAGGTTTTGCAATTTTTGCAAGGAGGAGTCCGTGCCGCTGACACTACCAGGTTTATACAGTGTGCCAAACACGCCACTCTGAAATATTATTACTCTGGTCTTTGGTGTCCATAGTTCGGTTTGTGGAGAATTGTCCCTGCAACAGTAGTATTATTGATTTTGCTCCTATCTAAACACTATTTCGAAAAAATTAAATTAGGAACGCTTGGACAACAATAGGTCCTCTATATTTAAATGAAAACTTACTGGGGCCAGCAAAGGAGCACTCGCCGCCCTGGCCTGCATCCTCCTCCTTTGGAGCCACTGCATCCGTTTTTTCTGTCCGCTTGCCCCTGGGCGGACCTGACGTACAACATGAAAGAATGAACAGAAAACATTGATGATTGCTGCTTGCCGATGTCCTTGTCAACCAAATCAAACATTTAGAAAGAACAAGAACCAACTATTTCAGCCAAAATGAGGGCTACAAAGGAAGGACTGCACCTGAGCCTCTACTCTAGGGGCAGATTTACAAGCCCCTTGCAGCTCTTTTCCTCCGTTCTTGTATCACTTTTGTGATGCAGCGCCACAACAAGAGAGGCGCCATGGTGTGGCGTATATTAACAACGTGACGTATATGGGAGATGCATCCCATTCTAAAGCCCTGCGCCATAAGGGAGCGTTCCAGCGCAAAGGAGGGCGTTCCTGCGCAGGAACGCATGCTAAAAGTGGCTATGGGGAATATATAAAATTTCAATCAGTCATTTAGGACAATGATGCGTCACTGAAACCCTGCGCCTGCATGAAGCAGACTTACGGCTTGACGCAGCATTGCTGGAGCTGCGCCATCGTTGCAACGCAACTCCATCAATGAGCCGCCTTTACGGCACCGATGCGTAACGCTTCGGTGACGTTTTGGGACCATGGTGTGCCGCATTGTAAATACGGCGCACCATGGGTGGTGCTGGCGTGCCGCACACTTTGCAGGGATGCACAGGTAATTGCTAATCTGACACTTAGGGGCATACTTAGGAGTTCTGAGCTGGACACCTCCAGATGTGCACCAGAACAAATGCGTAACGCAAAACTAACCTTGCGTCACGGCAGATGCGCCGCAGTTACAATGTGGCAAACCCTGGCGCAAGGTTAGGCAGATGCGTGACGCATCTCGTGACGAAAGAGAGGCGCATCTCTAGAGTCGCGTCGCAGGCGCGATGCAACTATAATAATGCTCAGGGCTGCCCAATACTCAACATACCGCATCAGTCCTTACGCCTGCTTCAAGCAAGCAGGCATAAAGAATTGACGTAGCAGCGTCGCGGAAGTGCCTGCGTTAAATCTTGTAGATTTCACGCAGGCACTTTTGCGAGGCGCACAGCTGCCTGACCGCCACCCCCCACCCCCCACCCCCCCCCTGCGTGGGAACGCACCCATTGTGGCGCAGGCCCAGGCCTTAACGTGGCGCATCTCCTTAGATGCATCACGTTGTACATGACTCGCAGGTATGCGCCACGTTTACGTCGCTGTGCGTCAGGTAAGGCAGCGTAAACGTGGCACAAGGGGCTTGTAAATCTGCCCCTTTGTGTCTAGCATTACGCAGTTCTGTAAAATACACTCATACATTACTCAGCCCAATTAAATGAACACAAAATAGAAAACAAATAAGCAGTGGCACCGCCACAGAGAAGGAGAACAGTGCACCTGAAATGCACAGAAGATTTTGAAATATTAATTTACCTCTGTTATCAATGTAATCAGCAGCATTATTGCTCTTTGTAAAAAAGTTAAAGCAAACATTTGCAATATAACACAGTCACACAGAGCAGGAGAAAAAACAGAGTAGTGAGTGATGAAAAAATTGCTACTACTACTCACCAAGCCCGGGGACCTCCACTCCCAGCACGTCTAGCAGGTCGCGCTCTCGGTCCAGGATATCGGTCCAGCGGTGGGTTACTTGATTGTAGGTGCGCTGGACCCCCGTGATCTTAAAAAGGGCCCGGCACACCTGCCCCCACCGCTTCCGTCGCTCCTGGCTGTTGGTGTAACCAGCAGCGATCCTGCCGCCTGCCGCGATGGTCCTGGGGAGACGGCGCTGCACATAAAAAATGAGTGCGCCCACCTCCTCAGGGCTGAAGATCTCCCGGGGCACCACCATTTCCGCCCTCAAGCGGCCACACGGGAGCCGGGCACGGGCTGCGGTGCCCGTCTTGGGCAGCTTGACAGCTGTCTTCACCATGTTCTGGGCAGGTGTTAGTAGTAAGGAGACAAAATGAAAAAGAATAAGAGTAGGGAAGAAGGAAATAAAAGTTTAAAAAAGTAGTTGAAAAGTAAACAAAAGTAGCCTAAAACACAAAAATATAGACCTAGAAAAATAGAGGGATAGAAAATAAGTTAAATAGATCAAAAAAATATTAAAACAAGCAAAGGATGGCAGAGATATACAGAGGATAGAAACACCATGCCCAGACACATAGGAATGAATGAAAAACAAGATGGCGGCCCGATCACGTGCGCGTAAGTAAGTTCGCACGCGATTTCTCTCGTGAACTCATGCGAACTTGCATTCGCAATGCGCTCATTGCGCGAGATTACACATAGCGGGCGGAAACGGAAATACGTCACGCAAACAAAATGGCGGCGCCCATACTCAACCTTGGGGTAACTCGCACGAGTTTGCGGCTTCCACGGTCGAGTTCGCACGACGCCGCGCCTCGCGAATAGGGCGAAATTACCGAAAAACGAGTTTTGCAAAAGCAAAACCAACGAGCAGGTGCAAAAGTTCGAGCTCATCATTTGTAACCATTTTACCTGTAGTGTTTCCTGAAGGGGCCCTCCAGAATCCGGTTGCCTACTTGCAACTATTGTGTGACCCTGCTCTGACAGTCACAGAATAGTTACAAGTATGCCATTGCATCCTGTTATTGCAACAAAAAGGAAAGGGAGCAGACAAGCAGGTGCCAGCCTTCATTAATGTCAGTTGGGGCAGGGCAGGTGTTGTTGTTTGCAAAACTTAGTGCAGGTGTGCTTGGCTTTGCCACAATAATGTACACTCACTAGTCAATCAGAGGGTGCTGTGATGACACCGAGGGTGGCATGGGTGTGCCAGCCAGAGGGTGGCATGGGTGAACCAGAGTGCCAGTGTTGACAGAGGATGGCAGTGCTTTGCTTTGCCCCAATAATGTACACTGGTGAACCAGAGGGTGCTGTGATGACACAGAGGGTGACATGGGTGAGCCAGAGGGTGGCATGGGTGACCAAAGAGAGTGCCAGTGGTGACAGAGGGTGGCAGTGATGAAGAAAGCCTTGCAAACAGGCTGGGCACGTAGAAACAACAAGTTCGCAAAACTGGCGACCCGACAAGTAAGTTCGCAATTTGCGAAATTGTACAAAACCCTCACGAACTTGCAGAAACCCGTGCGAACACACCCCCCAAAAAAAATCCGCGAGAGTTCGCGGATTTTGCGGATTTTCGCAATCCGCGAATACGCAAATCCGCAAATTTGCGGATTGCGAATCCGCAAAATCCGACCATGCTTACTAATATACATCTATAAGGCAAAATGCGTAGCCACCGCAATCCATGGGGCTGGGGTATGGGGTTACAGGAAGGTTGACTCTATCCAAAATGTGGAAAATTCCTTTCTAAGATATCTTCTTGCATTACCACAGGGCTCTGCAACTTATTCCTGCCACACAGAGCTAGGCTTGCCATTCCTGACAGATATAGTAAGAATCCAGCCTCTCTTGTTGTGGCACCGAATATGGACATCCACCAAAACAACATTCTGTCAAAATTTCATTCAGGATTGTCTTTTATTGGAAAATGCCTACAAGATAGGCTGTATTGCTTACATCAAGAATTTTTATACGATCTGGGAATGGCAAACTATTTCCAAACACCTATAGCAATTGCAGAGATATCAAGAAAAGCTCTCAAAACAACCTGTATGACACACTTAGAGCAGCTGCGACTGAGCAATGAGGTGACAAAAAAAAGCGTACAACATTCGCTAATGGTACAAATAACCTTGTCCATCCAGCCATATCTTACTTTTAATTTAACTACCTATGAAAGGCTAATTTTAACAAGGTTTAGGATGAACACCTTCCATCATTTTGTTAGCTTTCCCCGAACCAATGACTGGGCAAAAAGCTTATCGCTCTGCCCCTGCGATGAAATTTCCACCCAAACGACTATGCATGTTGTCTTGTTTTGTACGTTTTACATGGTTCAAAGAAAGCGTTGGATAATTCCCATCTTAAAGACAATGAGTCTACGCAGATGCCGCCCAGCATTTCTCCGCCTACAATTCCTAGGGGAAGGGTACACAGCGAACCAGGTAGCTAGATTTTTTAAATCAACCCTTAGATGTAGGGCAAACTTAGATCACAATATGAATTAGATATCCTGATCACGCATTTTTAATTGTTTAATAAACGAGTCGACAGCTTGTTGTATTTTAACATATGTGAAGATTGTATTTAATCAACACTGTTCATGTATATAGAATGACTTTAAACATTTTTATGGTAAATTAACTGTTTTTTATATGTACTTTTATGGTTTTTCTAATAAATGAAAACCGAATAAAGTAATTGAACTGAACTGAACTGAATACGCCCAGATCTCTCTAGCATGCAGAAGAGCAGGGACAAAAACTCGGAATCAATCCAATCTCATCAATGGCTAACAAGCACAGAACCTCGGACACCCCCCCCCCCCAGAATGAATGATGGGAGGGAGCAATCACACAGCGGACCTCCTCCCCAAAAGCACAGGGGCCTCAAGCTAGCTGGAAGTACCTCAATCTGTCCCGCCAATAACGTAGAGGGAGAAGAAACATCTTAAAAAACAAAAAAACACGCTAAGAGACTACTATCAAGAAACCCCTGGTGAAACTTAACAGCCTTAGAACAAATAAATGTTGCGGCAAATGGGGCATTCGAACCGGAAACAACCAATCCCTTTTTCCTATATTCTGCAAGAACCCCCATAGTAAACCACCATCAGTACTAGCCTCATTGACTTCATAAACAACCAATCGGCCCTCAAATGTGGAGGCCGCCACAGGGGGCTTTTCTAGGCACATGTGCAGCAATACCCCCGGGAACATAGCAGCAGAAGGTCCAGATCCCATACTGACCCAGCACTGTCCACCAGCACCCACCAACCTAACTGCAAACCACAACAGGGTGGTCAGTGTGGTGGGGGCTGACTTAGCCGGAGGCTCTTCGATCGGGATTATCGGGCTCCAAGTTCCATCAGAACCCAGAGGGATTTCAGACATGGTAAAAATCCAATAAAAAGCCTGCATAACCTCAGTGGACAATTAACAGTACATTCTCATCAGTCCAACGCCACCCCTAGCAGAGCAAAACCTGCAAGATCACACCAAGGGACCAAATTTGGCTTCCCAGGCCTCCCGCAAGTTTCCCAGCCTATGCCGAACCACGCGGATAAAATTCCCACAACACAAAGGCCACTCCACAACGATTGTATTTTTGGGTCCAACACCCCAGCTGCAAGTGGAGGCTACTTGGCAAAAATGAGCATGACCCCATTGTATACTTCTATGGGCAACCACAACTCTCTTAACAGAACAAATATTCTGACACTCCTCCAACACACACAGACATTGTCCCATCTCACAAGCAGGGACATTGTCAGGGTACAATTCGTCCCCTTGCCCTCACAACCAGGGAAGGAACAAACCAACCTGACATGCGGATGCTGGAACAGGAGAAGTACCCTTTCCTTCTATTGGCACCCCCAAAGAACTCACCCAGGTTAGCATACTGAGTGGGACCCATCATGGGAAAGGCACCCTTACACAAGCAAATATGAACATCCAGTGCAGGGTGTATGGTCCGTGCAGGGGGAGACAGGTCACTTCTATCTCCAATACCTTCTCCACTTTTTGCACGCCACCCTCCCCAAACTCGGCCTTTTGAGGCTGGGTCGCCTCCAACTTGGCCAACAAAACTTAGGCTCCCATCAAGTAAGGTGCCTTAGTCGTCAAAATCCAGGTCCTCTCCAAGCAATGGCTCTGTTCAGTATAGATGCTCTTCAGTTAGTGTCCAACCTTTAGGAATTAGGACTTTGAACGTCGCAGGGATGGCCAAAGTTCTGCAAAGCACATTGGCAATTACATTTCTTGAAGGGGCTGACTTAATATGTGCCCAAGAAACGTGGGCAACCACATCCATCCCATTAGTAGGCTATGTAGAATACTCTAAACTCGCAATCAAAGTAAACTTATTCAGGAGACCCTCCAGGGTCATCTTAATATATATTAAGCATGCCCTGAAACTTCACTTCACAGTGATAAAGAACCCCTCTGACATGTCATTAGCTGGCACTCTGAAATCAATTAATCAATCAATTGTTTGTAAAGCGCACTACATACCCCCGAGGGTCTCAAGGCACTTGGGGGGGGGGCGCTACTGATCGAACAGCCAGGTCTTGAGTATCCTCCAGAAGGTCAGCAGGTCTTGGGTCTGTGGTAGGCTCAGTGGGAGGGTGTTCCACGTCTTGGTGGCGAGGTGTGAGAAGTATCTCCCACCTGTGGTTGTTCTTCGGATGCGCAGGACGGTGGCAAGTGAGAGGTCAGCGGAGCGGAGCTGGCGGTTGGAGATGTAGAAGGAGAGCCGTCTGTTGAGGTAGGCTGGGCCGGTCTTGTGGAGTGCCTTGTATGCGTGGGTGAGGTGCTTGAAGGACATCCTATTGTTGACAGGGAGCCAGTGCAGGTTTCTCAGGTGGGGGGTGATGTGGCCGTGGCGTGGTACGTCGAGGATCAGTCGTGCCGAGGCATTTTGGATGCTTTGTAGTCGTTTGATGAGCTTGGTCGGGGCTCCCACATAGAGGGCGTTTCCGTAGTCGAGTCTGCTCTGACGAGGGCCTGGGTGAGTGTCTTTCTTGTATCTGTCAGGATCCATCTGTAGATCTTGTGGAGCATGCAGTGGGTGTTGAAGCAGGAGGAGGAGACGACGTTTACTTGCTTGGTTATTGAGAGCGTTGAGTCGAGGATGATTCCCAGGTTGTGTGCGTGGTCAGTGGGTGTCGGGGCTGCCCCCTGTGCCGTCGGCCACCAGGAGTCGTCCCAGGTTGAAGGGTTGGAGCCGAGGATGAGGACCTCCGTCTTGTCCGAGTTCAGCTTCAAACGGCTGGTCTTCATCCAGTCAGCGACGGCCTTCATTCCTTCATGGAGGTTGGCTTTGGTGGTGATGGGGTCCATGGTGAGGGAGAGTATCAGCTGATTGTCATCGGCGTAGGAGATTATGTTGAGGTCATGCTGTTGGGCTACATGTGCGAGCGGTGACATGTAAATGTTGAACAGCGTCGGGCTGCGGGAAGATCCCTGGAGTACGCCGCAGATGATCTCGGAGGTTTTGGAATGGAATGGGGGGAGGCAGACACTCTGGGTTCTGCCGGGGAGGAAGGAGGTGGTCCAATCCAGAGCCTTGTCTCGGATCCCTGCGGCGTGGAGACGTGGGCGTAGTGTGCGGTGGCAGACGGTGTCGAAGGTGGCGTTCCTTCACGATGTTGAAGAGCTCCTTGCTATTCTGTGCGTTGTTGTCGAAGCGGTCTTTGAAGGAGGTCCTCTAGGCCACCCTGATGAGGTGGTGGTGGTTGTGGATGGCATCCTTGTGTGCTGCGTGGCTGTCCGGAGATTGTTCACTGTGCCATTTCTTCTCTTGTTTCCGGTAGGCTTGCTTGGAGGCTAGGATTTCTGGGGTGAACCAGCTGGCCCTCTTGCTGGTGTCTCTGTGGAGGGGTTTCTTCAGCGGGGCGAGGGTGTTGGCGCAGTCCTCGATCCAGCTTCTGAGGCTGTGGGCAGCGTCGTCGGTGTTGGAGTGTTCGTGGGTGGGCTGAGAGTGAGGGTTGCGTGTAGATGGTTTTCAGTGATTTTGCACCAGCAGTGGTGGGGGATCTGTTGGGTGCGGTGGTGTGTGGTGGGCTTCTGGAAGGTGAAGTGGATGCAGCAGTGGTCGGTCCAGAGGAGTTCAGTGGTGTGGCTGACGGAGACGTGCAGGCTTCAGGAGAAGACGGGGTCGATTGTGTGGCCAGTGGAGTGGGTGGGCGTTGTGATGAGTTGTTTCAGTCCGAGGTTGGCGAAGTTATCGATAAGGGTTGTAGAGTTGTTGTTGTTGTTGTTCTCAAGGTGAAAGTTCAGGTGGATGTAGTCAGTGGAGGTCAGGGTGTGCGTGCTGATCAAGTTGACGATGGAGTCGCTGAACTGAGGGTGGGGTCCGGGGGTCGGTAGACGAGGGTGCCTCTGAGGGTGGAATTAGGGTCTGTGTGGATCTGGAAATGCATGTGTTCGGCAGTGCTGAGCGCGTCGTCAGTGCTAGTCGAGACACTGATGCTGTTCTTGTGGACAATGGCGATTCCTCCTCTGACTCCGTTGGTGCGGTCTCTGCAGGTGATCTTGTAGCCGTCTGGGATGGCTATGGCTGTTTGCGTGAGGAGCGGGTGTTCAGTTGTATGCATCGGAGGTGGTTGGGGTCTTTCTTGGTGGGTGGTTCGTCGGCTCTGAGGCTGGTGTTGCTGCAGTTCCAGCAGGTGAAGGGGCCGTGTGTGCGTTTCAGGGAGGCCTTGAAGCAGGTGTGGCTCTGTCCGGAGTTGAGAGCATGCAGAGTGCTGGCATCGTAGTGGCGGCAGTCGTCGTGGCAGGTACGGGGGCCAGGGGTTCTGGTACTGGGCGCCGTGCAGGCATGGATGGGCCAGACGGGCTTGCCTTAGGCACGCCTTTGGCACGGCCTCACAGCGGCCGTCATATATGTGGAGGTGGGAGGGAGGAGCAGCTGGAAGGCAGGAGGCGGGGGCAGCGAATGGGCAGGTGGCCCTCAGGGGGGCCGCCCGCAGGGGACGCAGCAGTGAGGGCGGTGAGGGAAGGTAAGAGAAGGAAAAAGGGGCACGAAATCAAGAAAAAAACGAGTGACACAGAAGGCAAAAGGGCACAAAACGACTGTAACAGAAGGCAAAAGGGGCACAGAAACGAGGGAAGAACGAGTGGCACAGAGGGCAGAAGGGCACAAAAAACGAGTCGAACAGAGGGCAGAAGGGCACAAAGAACGAGTGGAACAGAAGGCAAAAGGGGCACAAAAACAAGGGAAAAACAAGTGGCACAGAGGGCAGAAGGGCACAAAAAACGAATGGAACAGTGGGCAAAAGGGGCACAAAAACAAGGGAAAAATGAGTGGCACAGAAGGCAGAAGGAAACAAAAAACGAGTAGAACAAAAGGCAAAAGGGGCACAAAAATGAGGGAAAAACGAGTGGCACAGAAGGCAAAAAGGGCACAGAAATACCAGAAAAACGAGTGGCACAGAGGCAAAATACAGACACAGAAATACAGGGGCAGCTAAGAACAGAAGACAGAACGGGCAGAGAGGCACGGGGCAGTGAGGGGAACAGAAGGGAAACCGGGCAGAGACAAGGGGGCAGCGAGGGGAACAGAAGGGAAAACCAGGCAGAGACACAGGGGCAGTGAGGGGTACAGAAGGAAAGACCGGTCAGAGAGAGCACGGGGACAGCGAGGGGAACAGAGGGAAGATAAAGGGGCACGGACCACGTACAGGCAGCAGGATAAGACAGACAACAGCAGTCACAGACACAACAATTAAAATACAGGCAATACAATAAAAGCAATAAAGGGGAGGATGAACAAACCTACCTGTGGCCTACCACTGGCCACCTGGGATGAGGCGCAGGTGGTAGCTTGAGGGTGGCGGAGGGCCTCGAACTTCCTCAGCAGCGGCAGCTGGGGCAGGGAGTCACAGGCGGTGCTGTGAGGAGGCGGAGCGACCTACCTGGTGGGTCGGCTGAAGGTCCATTATCAATTCTTTTGATTAACATATACTACAATCCCCATGGGCAGGGCACCAAGGAGAAGCTTACAAGGCTGATTACACAGATGGAAACACTGCCCACACAATTTGCATCCATGGAACCTATCATTCTTGGGGACTTCAATACTCAAAACATAGGGGACAACTCATTTGATGGCAAACCCTCTGGGAGTACCGGGAGATTCAATGCCCTCTTTTGGACATATAATTTGGGGTATAGAGCTAGAATATCGTTGTATAAATATCGATAGACATGAATATCGAGGTAAAAATATCGTGGGTCATAAATATCGATGGAAAAAATATCGTGGACAAGAACATCGATTGTCAGGTAAGTAATATCGATTACAAAAATATCAAAGTGTTAAATATCATTCACAAAAATTTAGATGTTAAAAATATTGATTTATTATTAATGATATGTATTTTAGTATTTTGTATGAGAATTGTTTGCAAATTTATATTATTTGTTAAAACTTTAGTAGTTAATACATTTTTTTTAAATGCAATTTTGCCTTTTTTTAGTTCTGTAGTGGGTTGTGGGTTTATTCGGGAATAGGGTGGGAAGTAATTTAATTATATAGATTTTATTTATTATTATAGTAGGTAATAAAATATTTCACATTTAAGTTTGCGTTTTTAGTCTTGTAGCGGTTTGTGGGTTTATAGGGGACTAGGGTGGGAAGTAATTTAATTATATGAAATGTATTGAATAATTTATATTCATTCATTATTGTATAATTGTGATGGTATTGAGTTAAATGTGTACATTAATTAATTAATAAGTGTTTGCTAATTAGATGTTAATTAATTTAAATTAATTAATTATTAATTAATTATGGTAATTGTTCAATTAATTTTAGGTGTGTGTTATAGGTGTAAATGGTGAGAAGTTAGGGAAGTAATTTATTTTTATTGATGATTTATTCATTATTTGTTAATTAATTTGTGTTAATTAATAAGTAATTATTAATTGTAATTGTGTAATACATTTTAAGTGTGTGTTGTGGATGTTATAGTGTTAAACAAATGTGTAATTAATGAATGTTTATTAGCTTTTTTAATAATAATACATTTAAATTTCAATATTATTTATGCCGATAATGGAAATAAAATTTAAAACAAATTTAGATGTTTATTTTTTATTGGTGTGGTATCCAGCACTTACCCTACTGTTGCACTCACTGGAGTAGGAATAGTAATTTTTACCCCACCGCTATCTAACACTTTCCCTGATTTTCACTCACTGGAGTGCGAATAGTAATTTCTACCTCCCTCCCCCCCCGGTATCCAACACTTTCCCCACTGTTAGACTCACTGGAGTGGGAATAGTAATTTTTACCCCTCCGCTATCCAACACTTTCCCTGATTTGCACTCACTGGAGTGGGAATAGTAATTTTTACACCTCCACTATATCTCAAACTTTCCCTACTGTTGCACTCACTGGAGAGGGAATAGCAATTTTTACCCCTCCGCTATCCAACACTTTCCCTGTTGTTGCACTCACTGGAGTGGGAATAGTAATTTTTACCCCTCCGCTATCCAATATTTCCCCTGCTATTGTAATTATTGTGTTGTGAAATGTATTTTTTATTTTTGTTATTATCGTTTACTGTGTTAATTAATTATAGGATGTTTTATTTTATTTTAAATTATTGATACATGTATGTATTTTATTTTTATATAATATAAAAAGTGTATAAAAGATAATAGTAAATAAAATGTATTTAAGTAAATACATGTTTATATACACATTTTTGTGTTTATCTTTTTTAAATTAAGCGTTTTTATATTAATTATAAAATACATTAAATGTCATTTATTTAATAAAAAATATTATTGTAATTTTTTTTTGTTTAAGTTATATATATTTTTAAGTCGATATTTTTTACAGCTATGTTTTTTACTTCGATATTTTTTATTCAATATTATTGTGCTTACCTGTTTAAGTATAGGGAGTCGATATTTTTGTATTCGGTATTTTTACATCAATATTTTTGTAAACTATATTTTTTACATCAATATTTAAACATGGAACCATAATTTGGTAACAACTCATTCTCTAACTATAGAGTCCCAGTCAGGGGTAATTCACGTACCCACCTATAACAATCAGACTACTCTAGACTACCTGTCACATGCAGCAATGTAGGCTTTTGCGATTCCTTAATTGCAATTATTAAGGATTCGCAATTAAGGAACCGCAAAAGCCTATGCATGTAGGAATCGCTATAAAAAATAGTGATTCCTACACATTCCTTAATTGCGACTCCAAAATTGGGAGTCGCAATTAAGGAATGCCGTCCCATTCATTCCTATGGGCCTCCAGGCCTTTAGGAATGAATTGGAGATTGCATGAACAATTTGCGAGTACCAGCAGGTTCTCGCAAACTGTTCATGCAATTTCAAGGGTGCAAGGGTGTCAAAATGACACCCTATGGAACCCCTGAAATTGATCTGTGCACATATGTTGCACACACACATGCCCTAAGGGCATGTGTGAGCGCAACATAAAACTTTGAAAAATGCACAAAAGTGCATTTTTCAACGTTTTTGCAAATTACCATGAAGTTGAACTTCATGGTAATTTGCACCCCCTATTAGCAAAATTGCTAATCTTTTTACTTTAATGCATTGCATTTAAGGAATCTCAATTTGGGA
The DNA here is from genome assembly GCF_964261635.1 of Lissotriton helveticus. Classification (NCBI taxonomy): domain Eukaryota; kingdom Metazoa; phylum Chordata; class Amphibia; order Caudata; family Salamandridae; genus Lissotriton; species Lissotriton helveticus. The sequence goes on from NC_136067.1 coordinate 1,538,816,098, forward strand.
TTCCTTAAATGCAATCGCAATGTAAGTAATCGCAATTTAGAGATTCCTTAAATTGCGATTTTTGCATTTGGGATGATGTATCCCAAATGCAAAAATACCGGTCGCAAAGGGACAGATTCTGAGAATCTGCCCGTTTGCGACTGGTTTTTCCTTTGATGCATGTGCCTGTACATTCTTTTAAGTGAGCGGCTATGAAAACACATGTTAAACTATGCAGTTCTCCCACGGAGCGAAAGCGATTGTGCCGCCTTATTGATGCTTTTAACCATCACAGCAGAATCCTGTCATATCCTCTGCTGCATTGGCATGTCCAAGGGTGAAGAACAGCATAGGCTCCTTAGAAGAATGAAATGGGGGCAGGTGTCCATCAGTGAATTTGTCTTATGGAAATCGACCTGGATCGGCTGTCAGATTGGCCCAGACAACTAGGGCCTCCTAGGTGAATCGGACAATCTTGCATACGAATTAGCTTCGTTGATCCGAGGAAGCCCCACTGACAGAACTACAGCCAAAGCAATGCATCCCCTGGGTCAAGTTCCAGTGATCAAGCAATGCGCCAAACAATTAAATACCAAACATAGGGAGTACCAAAAAACGGTGTCAGAGTCGGCCAAAAAACAACTGAAATTAGCAGCAAAGGCCCAATCCCAACAGGTTTGGAAGGCAAAATGCGAACTCACAGAGGCAAAATGGCTGAAGATCTTTGAGCTGCTGGCACCGTGCAAGTCACAAGATTTCTGGCGATATTTAAACAATCTAATCCATGGGACTTCCAACAGAGAGAACCCACTTGATGCGGACATTTGGGTAGCTCATGTGAAAACATGTGTACACCAACAAGTTGACTGTATCTCCTCCAAACAGTTCCACAATAGTAGGGGAGGGATTTGACAACCTCACAGCAGAGCTCACCGTACCCCCGGCTGATCAAACTCTTCCAGGCAAGGGGGCAGTCTGCTCCATCTTAAAAAAAATACGGCATAAGGTAGCGCTCGGTCCCAACAGACTGCCCGGCTCCGTTTTCAGGGAAGATATGGACTTCTGGTCCGATAATCTTCCACAGCTACATGCAGAATGTGGGCTTCTGGAGGATGTCCCACACACTTGGAGGGGCTCATTGCTGCAACCAATATGCAAAAAAGGGCCATATACGGATCCTAGGAACTACCGGATGATTGCCCTGTTGGACATCGAGTGCAAGGCCTACGCAAGTACACTATTTGGTGGAACTAGTTGAGTGGGTTTGCATTGAAGGTCTTCTGCCCTTTTACCAGACCGGGTTCAGACCAGGGGGCACCACCGTAAATAACATTATTGGCCTGTCATACTTAGTCCAACAAGCAGTGGCTCATCGCTCCCTGCCGCTCTTCTCCTTTTTCATCGACTATACAGCAGCCTTCAAAGGAGTGGATCCTACCATCCTCTGGCAGAAATTGACACGCTGGAACATCAGCCTGTCTTTATTAAAAGCAATTAGATCGCTGTATTCTCGAACCGGGTAAGGGTCAAACTCTCCAGGGGATCTTCCACTGAGAAAATTGCTATAGATCGAGGGCTAAAGCAGGGATGCATTCTGGCACCAATGCTTTTTAATTTGTACACCTCAGACATGGGTCTTGCATTGCATGGAGCTACTCTAGCTACCCCTAAGATAGTCCACACAAAGATACAGATGATGCAATAGGCCAACGACCTGGTTCTTTTGAATCATACCAAAATAGGACTAAAAAGCCCATACAGTCCTTACCAAATACAACTCCGAAAACAAGCTGGCTGCTAACCTAAGCAAGTCCACAATAGTGATTTTAGCCACTACCCCAAAAGAAATGGCAAAGTCTAGGTTGGGTTCTCTGACATTGGATTGCGTACAAACCTACAACTACCTTGGGGCCTGTTTTGCGAAATGGGTCTCCCACAGGCCCACCTCCATAAACTGCAGCAGAAAGGAAAGATGGTGCGCTATGCCCTTTGTAAACTATATGCCATCTTAGACAGTCCTACAACTATGGACATCCCAAGAGTATTGAGAGCCAAATTACTACTGTCCCTTTACTACGCACAACAGGCATTTCCAGGGAAGTTTGCGCAGGACTTAGAAAAAAATACACCGCACAGCATATAAAAAGATATTTTGTTTACCAGCCTGCACTAGAAACATCCTGCAACGTCTGGAATTCAATCCCAACCAACAAAAATTCGAAGAGCTGGCTGCCCTAACAAAACACTTCTATTTAACAATGCCGGTTCTGGAGAACACCATGAAGGCTGTCATAAAATCTATTTTCCTACAACTCAGTAACCCTTGGTCTGCCTGCCTTGCCACAGCCAAAGACCTTTCGCAACTTGCCACAGTGAACTGGGTTCCTAGCACAATTAACTACGCCAGCATCAAAACAACAATAAAAAACAATTATGATTAGACTCCCGCACCCTGGACATGGAATCCTTGGTAGCCAGGGACTTCCATGAAACCCAAAGTCTCCTTCTCATACTGCCTAGCCACAAGCTCCACCTCACGCAGTCAGTGGGGAGACAAGAATTACATTGGATCCTTGCGGCCAGAGTACATCCGCTACCCCTAAAAGAACTATATCCATCTGGGAAAGCATGGCTGGGAATCACAGAGTGTTGTGTCTGTAATTATAAAAGAGAGTCCCTGGCTCACTTCTTACTTTGAAGCCCTGCCCTGCGGCTACCTCACAGATTCCATCTCAGACCCATTCTTTTCCAACTGGGCACCCGCACAGCAAAGGAGGCTGTCCAACAGCTTTATACTCTGGACAGTGTAAAGGATATGGCCAACTTTGGGAAATTCGTTTACCAAACTTGTATAATATTGAAGGATAAGTCCCCACAGGCCAAGCATGGTGAACAGTCCGGCGCCCTCCAAACGTCAAGGGCCATTGTCTCGGAGGTCTAGCCTTCACTGAACTTCTGACTCACCTTGGGATTCTTTTAGTCTTAAAACTTTGCTGCTATGTTGTATGTTTTAACAAAATAAGGACAAAAAATTATGTACATTTATATATTTATTTAGTGATTTTAATAATGTCCTGCACATATATTTATTCTTCGACGCCCAAAAGTATTTCTCTTCTCTTTTTATTTAACGTTGTATTTGTAATGGTTTTAAGTAACCACACAAATAAAGAATTAATTCATTCATTTATTCATTCATTGCTTAGGGCATGATTATGACTTTAGCGGAGGTGTACCAGCTCTCTGCCGGCTCTGCTTGCCAAAAGCCACGCAAGGACCGCCTGCCTTATTACGAGTTAAACTTATATAAGCGGACGGCTCTTTGCCTTTCCCAAGGCAGTGACAGAAAAACAGGCACTGCAATGGGAATGGCAACAATGTTCCAGTACAACATGGACGTTTATGTCCTTGCCGTGCTGGAACTTGGTGTGCAAGCATACAGGGGGGCACCTGTTGTGCCCCCCTGAATGCTATCCCATGGTGGGGGGGGTGGGCCCTGGATGGCACCCTTTGCTCCTGCACCACCAGCCTTTTCTTGGCTGGGCTCCCTTCATGAAATGGCTTGCAGTGCAGGAACTTGCAATATGCTCAGCGAGACTGCGCCATTCCGGCTGGGCATGGTACTACCACGACTATTCCTTAGACCAGGTGGTGGTCAGCCGCTGGTACGACTTTGAAAGTCGGAATTTGGCAGATGGTGGACTGCCACCATGAGTGCAGCAGTTGGAAGACCACTCATAATCAGGTCCCTAATTTGTAAAAGAATAAGTGCTGGTGCCCAAACAGTTGCTCAAAAGCCCATGTTTTACTACTTTAAATGTCAGGGGGCCAAATACCAAGGCTGCCTAATCTTGATTCCATCTCATGCTTCTTTCATGCATAACCAGACACATCCTGCCTATTTAGTTCACTCTTTCAGGTTCTTTCTCATCACTGTTCCTTCTTTCTTTCTCTTTCACCTTCTGTCCCTCTTTTGTGGTTTTCTCCCTCTCCTATACTTTGGAGAGATTTTACAAATGTTAGAAATAGAGTTATTGGCTGAGAAGGAGCATGCCCCACTCAGACAACAACCATAATCTTTGTCAGAAGGAACCACAAAAAGTCAGTAAATTAACTTGTGCCTAACCCTCTGGTTGCTTGGCACAAACCAATCAGGTTAACTTAGAGGCAATGTGTAAAACATTAACGCAGCATTCAAACAGTAATAAAGTGAAAACACAACACAAGGAAAAGCCCAAACCAATTTAGAAAAATAGAGTACATTTGCATAAATGAAAAAATACTACAATGATAATAATCCAATCAATGGAACCAGAAGTATTTAATATTAAACTTTTTAGAGAAAATAGTGCCAAGGAGCAGAAATCGCAGCTCATGGTTGTCCAATCACACTAGACGAGGAAGAGTCACAAGTTCAGTCTGACCACTATGAAGTGCAGGTCGGGTACAGGGACCAGGTTAGTCCTACTGAAGAGTTTCCTCCTTAAGCCTGGTGCAGAGAGTGCCCTTCCCGTAGGGGGAGACTGTGAGGAGGACAAGACTTTTTTAATGAAGAGTAAGTCAAGTGTCACAGACATCATTGCTATAGCGCGATGATCTGGTCTTCTCTGTTGCTTCACATTGGTGGATATTCACGGCCAGTCACTGTCGCCGTGAAGTGCAGGTCTCGTGTTGCCATTAATCACGGACTGTGGATGTCGGCGCAAAGAACACGTCTTATTGGATCTTCGTTTTGACCTTTGGTGTTTGCAGGCAGCACAGTTTAACAATTAACTGACCCGTTGCCGGTTGCAAGGTGCCCAACTTCATGATTTTAACCTCTTTCTTTTTGGAAGACCTTTCCTGGTGCAAACCAAGGGTGCAGGATCTTGGGGGAACCTCTTTGAGATCAAGCCTCACTCCAACAGAGGCCAGCAGCAGGGCTCAGGCAGGCCCAAGCAGGTCTAGTTGCAGCTGGTCAACTGAGTAGTTGTAGAGAGGCCATTGGAAGCTTGTTGTGTTCCTGTGGCTCACACAGGATGTCAGCCAGCTGGCCCTGGAAGTCACTCTGGATAGCCTGAGAATAATGGAAACCAACAGGTCCTATTTAACTTCTTCAGACATTAAGGCAGTCATTCTGGCAGTAGGGCAGTTCTTCTTCTGAATACTCCATAGATTCAGGAGTGCACTACAGGTCCCCTTTTTATACCTTGTTTTAGTTTAAAGGGATTGCATTAGAATTCAACAAGTACAACAAGGTACTGCAATTCAAAACAATATAAGGGGTACATTTGGGGGAAGAAAAAGGAGGGAAACATTAAATTGGAATAATATAAACAAAAGGTCATACAAGGTCAGAATTAGAAACTATCTGATAACAACATGAAAACATTATGTAAGTATGTTAAATGTTTTTTTTTGTTAAGCCATAAGTAGAATTAGCTATAACAGACAAAAGGAAGTCAAGGAAGTTGAATAACTTCTTCAATGTTGGGTTGACATTGAAAAGAAGAGTCTGTATGTGTGTCTAATAAATGTGTGATAGAAGACCATAAACAGGATATTTAACCCCTTCGGTGCCCATGACGGAACGGTTCCGTCATGAGCGTCGGTTGGCCTGTGCTCATGACTGAACCGTTCCGTCATGAGTCCATAGGTTCTTTAGAACCTTCAGCACCGCAGGGGAATTCGCGCAGCACTGAAGGGGTTAAGAGCAAGGCTGGGAGGGTGAATATATGCAGTGTCAAGTCAGTGATTGTAACAAACTGCAAACCACCAAGCTTGAAAATATATTTGGAAAAAGTCTTACCATTTATTAGGGACTTGCTGAAATGCCACTGCCAACAAGAGATCAATATTTAGTATGTGTGGTGAAAGATCTTTCCAGTAATTAGATAGACTACCTAGCATAATAAAGGAAAAAGGTACTGATGAATAAGAAATACATTTGATCCCAGACTTGCATCCCACAAGTGTGTACTAGGGGACAGGTGAATAGTAAATGTAATATGTCAGCAGTTTGTGAGTGACAAGACCAACAACTGTCAGAGCAATCTGGATCTATGTGATGAAGATTGGAAGGGGGAAGGAAAAGTCTGTTATAAATGTAAAATAGAGTTTGAACGGTATTAGCAAAACAAGGAAAGTTTGCTGCACCGCCAAGCTTATTATGAGTTTACTCACTGCCCTCCTTTTCAAGGTGGTAAGCCCTCCATGAACAGGGTGGCAGTGAGGAGATTAAGCGGGCCTTAGAGGTCCCTCTGGTGTCTGTATGCACACCCATTTTACTGTACGGAATAAAATGCACAACATTGTGCATTTCCGGCCATGCAGGAACATGCTTTGGTGTTCCCATTGTGGTGCCCTTCTAAGGCTCAGAGTCTGAGACCGTCAAAGCACCACCCACCAGACCAGGAGAAAACTCCTAATATGGCAGGTAGCTTGTGGACGGCTCTGGTGGTGTGGCAGCGGGCGCTGATGTGGTGGCACCCTGCCACACCGCCAATGATGTATTCAGGCCCTTAGACAAAGCATCAAATGGTAGATGTTATTATCAGATATCTACCTCCCCTTGGCTAATTCGGATTGTTCTTTTCCAAGATGTTTGGGTGAAAAAGATTCTAAACAAAGAGCTGAAGCTTTTGATTTTTTTTTATAATATACATTGATGAGAAAGATGGGTCTGCAATTTTTACATGATTGTTGGTCCTTTCCATCTTTTGGAATGAGACATCTAGGAAGGATTCAGATGATTCACATGTATGACGAAAAGAGGCAATGAGATGAGAGAGTTGAGGGACCACCAATTTGGAAAAAGTCATGAAAAATTAAAACAGTCAAGCCATAAGTGTCAGAGACGTTATCACTTTTAAAAGATATAAAGCATACCTGTATGGATGTGAGGTAAATTGTAATGTCAAGATGAGAATGAATGTGATCAGGGGTATATCATGTTTTTACAATGTAACAAATTCTCCTAAAATGCCCTGATCTTTGTGCAGCGGATTTGAAGGATTATCTATGCTAGATTACATGTTCTTATAGTTCTTCCTTATTTTAAGATAATTTGCTAGTAAATTTCCTGACTTTTTCAGATCTCCATGATATTTTGCATTAGATTTAGAAAGCAATGATAAAGTGTCATCAGTGGAGAATTTATTAAACTAAGGTTTTGCCTTAGTAAGTTCTTGTAAACAGTGTTTTGATTGAGGGTGTTATATATGTTTCCCAATTGTTTAATTTTTTAAAGGTTTTATTGAGTGTATTAATGGAGAGTTTCTTTTTCCTAGAAACAAATAAGATAATAAAATCTTGAGCTCAAGTTATAAAGGCATCCTAGATAGAGTGAAAAGCAAAATCATCTGAGAGATTAAGTTGTAAAAGTTCATGGGAAAAGGCAGAAAAAGCAAAAGGGATGGAAGTAACTAGTAAAAATGAATGATTAAATCTCCATCTATTAGATTTAACATTGTACTGTAAAATATATAATTGAATAATAACAGGGGCATGACCTGCTATTAAAATGGAACCTTTGTCAGCGGAATGTAAGGTTTGAGATAAAGTATGTGAAATGAAAATATAATAAATTCTTGATTGTGTTTGAGATGCAGATGGAAAAATAAGTGTTTTCTTATGAAATAGGGTTAGAGAGTCTCCAGGTATTGATCAGTGAAGGTTGTTTAAGGGCTTGAACAAACAATTTTTTAGATTTATTTGGCACATATGTGGAAACAGAGTTTCTTTCAATAAATGGGTGAACAATTTGATTACAATCACCTGCAAAAATACAATTTTCATCAGGACAGTGAAAAATGTTTTGAATAATGTCTGAACAAAATTGCCATTCTGTGTTTGGACCATATAAATTTAAGATAGAGACCGGAACATTTTCAATTAACAAATGAGTGAGTAACCACCTTTCATCAGTACCCATTTCCTGAGAAAAGAGATTTATGGCATATATATGCCATATTTTGTACCATTACCTGGAGAAAAGAAAATATTCCCAACCCACACTCTCTTCAAATTCAAATATTCAGATTCAGTAAGGTGAGATTCCTGTGTGAGAGCAATATCAGCATTAAGGTTAGAAAAGTGCATTAAAACAAACTGTCTTTTTATTTGCAAACCGAATCCTTTGATGTTCCAAGAAACAGTTTTAGTGCCATAAAGAAAAAATTGTGAGTAGTAAAACTAAAAGTATGAGGATTATAAAAAGTGAAGACTAAGTATGAGGAAGCAAATAGTAAAGAAATTAAATGGAGGTAACAAGGAAAGAGATAAAAATAACATAATGAATGAAGAAAAATGTGAGAAACAAGTAGATAAACATACGAGTTCAAAAGTATAAAGGACCAAGGGTAAAAAGCAAAGTACAATGAGGAAAGTGAACATACCTACAGAAATACTTACAAAAAGGGTGGTGGATGTTGAAGCTACGTGGACATGGGAGAGATGACTTATCTAAGCCCCAAAAGGAGGGCAAGGGGGAGCAAAGGCAAACAAGCAATAGCACATATTCAAAACCGGAAATAAAACACCTGTTGGAGGAGAGACCACATTAGTAAATGGAATATATTATAAAGTATCCCCCAGATGCATCAACAACCCATGTTGCGATTCCTTAATAGCGAAAAATACCGATTCGCTATTAAGAAATAGCAAAATGGAATGCATCAAGAAATCACAAAAAAAATAGCGATTTCTTAGAATTCCTTAATTGCGACTCGCAAATTGGAATACCTCCCCATTCATTCCTATGGGCCTAAAGGCCCATAGGAATGAATGGGAAGACAATCTCAATTTGCGAATCGCAATTAGCGATTCGCAAATTGAGATTGCGATTTCAAGGGTGCAGGGGTGTCCAAAGGACACCCTGTTGCACCCCTGAAATTGATCTGTGCACATATGTTGCGCACAAACATGCCCTTAGGGCGTGTGTGTGCGCAAAATGAAACTTTGGAAAATGCACTTTAGTGCATGTTTCAAAGTTTTTGCAAATTACCATGAAGTTGTACTTCATGGTAATTTGCGTGCCTTATTAGCGAATTCGCTATTTTTAAAACTTTCATGCATTGCATTTAAGGAATCTCAATTTGAGATTCCTTAGATGCAAATAATCGCAATTTAGCGATTTTTCAATTTGCGATTTTTGCATTTGGGATGATGCATCCTAAATGCAAACATACCGGTCGCAAAGGGGCAGATTCTGAGAATCTGCCCCTTTGTGAGCGGATTTTTCTTTGATGCATCTAGCTGTATATCACTGAACCATTGAGAATAATGTATGCAAAAGCAGAAGCATAGTAATGTATTGTATATAAAGCAGCACTGAACATTAAGCATTAACCAAAGATACAATCAAGTTTTAGTGAGTTTAGATAAATCCATAGTTTTAACAATAGAATCATGTAGAAATGCTTTCAAATGAGAAGGATCTTCATAGATAATATTATAAGTTACTTTGACAAGCATGGATGGAAAAGACTAAAACGGGCACCAAGAGAGTGAAGAGCAGGTCTCATGGATAGAAATTCCTCATGTCTGTCTGCAGTGTTTTTAGCGTAACCTTGCGAAAAGTAGAGGTGATTACCGGATCATGAAACCATCTTCATTGCTTTGACTGCTGAAAGAACCTTAAGTAAGTCTATATATCCAATGAAAAGTAAAGGATAATGCCTCTGGGATTCTTGGATGTAGAAGCAGTGACAGACAAGCAACCCAGTATGTGAGCGCACTGTATATTGAGAGGAGGTGATTTCGGTAAATGAAGCAACTTAATAAGAAATTATTTAAAGAACATATTGGAGTCAGAACCTTCAGAACCCTCTGGCAGTCCCTAAATATGCAGGCTATTCTAACTGTCCCTATTTTCTAAGTCTTCAACCTGTTTTTGGAGTAAGGAAACATGAGATTGAAGATGGCAGACTGTAAGAGTAGCATGATTCACATAAAGATCCATTGAGACTGAAGCAGGAGGTTTTAGCAGAAGAAGGGGGGATCTTCTTTTTTGAGTCTTTTAGAAAATATATTTCCAGCTGAACGCGGCAGAGCAGCATTAACAGTTGAAGAAGAATGAGCTCAGCGAGTTGTGGGAGAAATAGTCTTATATCTCCAAATATATTAAATATTTAGGGAAATATGGGGTGAATTTGTAAAGAGCCAGAGGGACACATGGGACGTAACTTAAGCTTTTTCAGTCTGCCCATAAATCTATGTGTAATAACAAGAAGATTGTTTCCAAATCAAGTAAGGCAAGGAGCTTTATAATACAATAGCAAAGAAAGAATGGTGCCAATTAGAGCATATAAAACAGAGATATAGTGAAGGGTTCATTAGCATGTAGGATCAAATATCAAAAGGTCAGGGGCAACTCAAGAAATGAGCCAAAACTGTGTAGAAAGTTTCAAAATCGAAAGAAGCTGAGGAGAGGGCTTACAATTGGCTGCAGTAGAAAATCGAAGAAGTCCACCACCTCATGTGTTACAAGCAACTCACTCTCCATTGCAAGCTCTCTTCGTCAGAAAAATCACAAAATGAAGGTCACTGTAAGGGAAGTAATGCGTCATGTAGATGAGAGCCAAAACGCAATCTCTTCCCAAGATCCATACAGCATGGAAAGATGCTCCCGCAGCTCACATTACCTTCCGATGTGAACAGAAGAAGCAGCAGTAAGAAGAACCACCACCACAAAGAACTTTCCACTGTTTCCCGCGGGGAGCTACCTGGGTGCTGCCATTTTCCTTGGGCGTCCTACCACGCCCCACCCTTCTCATACCGTTGTGTGGGAAAATTCTGTGATCTACCCCCAAAACTGTTTCTAGTCAATTCTCTGTTTCCCCGTGTCCAGGATCCAAACTTTCTAGTGTGACAAAAGGCAAGGCAGCCCCGGTGTCAGGTTCCATTGTTTGTGCTGTAGGTAAAGCCCTTTGAAATGTAAGTGAGGCTGGGTACAGTCCCTCTCCAGTCATCCTGTCAGGATGGTGCATCTTGTCCCCATCTAAGCCCTCTATTTCTCAATGTGTGGAAGCAATACATAAACCACAACGGCAGAGCCATTCACAGTCATGTAATCCAGGACACTGGCAGAAAAGCACTGTTAGCTGGGACAAGAAAATGTAAACTTTCTGAAAATTGCATTTTCAGAATTGTATCTTAAAATTAGTCTTCGCCATTAAAGAAGATTTTAAATTACAATTAATTTGAGTGTAAACAGTAGTTCTCTATCTCCTTTAAATCTGAAGTTTGCATTTATTAACTGAATTAAGGTAATCCAGTGTTAGCCAATGGGAAAGCTAGGCCTTCCAACACTGAAAAACGAGTTTAGGAATTTTCAGTGCTAGGACCAGTAAACCTTACAGATATATGTTCTACTTCTTAAACACCATGCACACTGCCCTATGAATCTCTAGGGCCTACCTTAGGAGTGTCTTATAAGTATTAATAAAAAGGCAGTTTAGGCCTGAATTTTTTTGTTTTGTTTTACCAGGTCGAAATGGCAGTTTAAAATTGCACTCACAGGCTTCAGTGACAGGCCCGAGACATTTCTTACAGTGCTTCATTACTGGGTGGCACGATGAGTGCTGCTGCCAACCAGTAGCATTTAATTTACAGACCCTGGGTACATGCAGTACCATTTACCAGGGAATTACATGTGCAAATTAGGTATAGTCCATGTTTTTATGTCTAAAGAAGAGATCATTGCCTCTGTGGTAAATGGAAGTGCTGTAAACTGTCTAGTCATAAAGGGCCCAGTGCAGTTAGATTAGTAAAGAGAGTAAACATCTAATAAACATTTTACCCCGCTTTACGCCATATCACCTTTCTTTTTATTTCAACTTGAATTGTTCTCCATCTTGCAATGGGTTTGTTCCTAGCCCTCGCTATGCTATGTACAGCTCACCGATGTGCTACTGCAAGGCAAGAGTTGTAGAAGTACTGACACCTACAATAGATACATAGAGAGAGGTGAGCCAGGTGGTATGAAACTGGTAGAAAGACTAGGACATGTGCTACGAAAGCTAGGAGTCAGGTTGCTGATAACACCGTTGGGATACAAAATGACTGCGAATGGAACACGAGTAAGATGACTGATAGGAGGTCATGAGAGTGGCAAGTCCACAACACTGTGGGAGGCCGGAGGCTGGAGAAAACACAAGACTGCAAGACTGGGGTCAATAGAGAGACAGGCGGTGATGGGAGTCTCACACTATTCCTGGCAGTGATCAAAAAGAAGAAAGTGTTTTAGTGAATGTCGAAAAAGTTGTACCTCGGGTTATGTTGTATCAGAACGAACTCACACTTAGCATGTCATGCCATGCTGTTTGTCATTTTACGGTTAGATTGTCAAACTGTTTCTTTAACCTGGGGTTAGTTGATTTCATTGCTTGCTGATGGACAAGTTGAATTACGAATTAAATACAGAGCGATGTTTCACTGATGTTGAAAGGTCATATGCGAGAAAATAATGTTATGGCCCCAACATTCAACTCACCTTGGAGGAGTAAGCTGTGCAAGTGGAATATTTTCAGAATACGTGAGTTTCAAAATACAGTTAAACTCCAAGGCGTCAAAATAGACAGTGTGTGTGCTATCGCGCAAAAAAGCAATGCAGGATGTTTTGCAAAAAGTATAACCCATACTCCTTTTGACTGAGGTGAATGATGGGCGTGAAAAAATGTGTTCGCCTTGCTTTTATTTTTATTTTTTGGAGCGGGGCTTATTCCTCTTAGGATACGTGTATGTGCGTTCAGAAATCTCCTCTATCAAGAAAATGTGACTTCCTTTCTCTCAGTTTACTCCCAGGAGCAAGTATTCTAAGGCAAAGCTTCACAGTTTAAAGATAAGAAAAATTGAATATGTGAGGATCGAGTTCATGTTTAGGAGTCAAAAATCAAAGGATAATTGTAAAAAAAAGGAAAAAAACAGGTATAGAGTAAAGCTTTTAAAGGGTATCGGTGCTTTGTTTGCATTTCACCACTAAATTTATCAAGTCGACAGACACAGTAGAAACATGTTGGAAGTTGAATTTGTAAATGTATGGGGTGGATTGGATGCGAGATGAAATAAAATGTCATTACGCTGGAACTATCAAACATTCCTCACAGATATTCAAACGTCACCTTTTTTTCTATGAAACAGGAGAGAACACGGAGGCTTCGCCACTGATAAATGGCTGCCATTGTTTTCAAAGAAGTGTCAGAATGTAAACTATAGACTTGTTTGCACAGAGCCAAAAAGGAGGCCCATATGTGTTGGAGACAGTGATAAATTGTTTGCTAAGAAAACAAAACGGGGAATGCGTTTCTCTAGTTGGCAGATTTGACTGCACTGTCCATCTCGGTGTCTATTAGCTTTGCTGCCTGTCCCCGTGCCTCCTGCTCTGTACAAGGCCTGCCAGGTAAAAGATCCCTGCGAGGCTTTTCTGTGCAACTATGAAGAGCAAAACATCACATCTATCTTTATTTCAAAAGTTGTTTGAGAAATCTCAGACACCTTTTGCTCTTGACTCAGAGGTGTCACAATTCTGCCTATATTCTATTTAGCTCTATTCTCTCCAGTATCTCTGGACCTATTTAGCTATTCATATTTTCAGTTTTATAATCACTGATCCATAGCGTTAATATATTAATTGATGTATAAATGCTTCACCTGAACACAAGCGGCAGTGCCATCCACATCAATATTTTTTGTGTGCATATTTGTCATTCTTTCCCACGCCTTATTTTTAACTATTAATAATGTATTTTTATACCTTGTTCGTATTTTCCGTAAGGTTACTGTACGCTATTGGCACATTCATTCTGTACATTTGTATCCTTTTTTCCTAGCACTGATGCTAGTTATTAATATTCTCATGCGTATAATTATCTCCTTCCATTGCAAGCGCCGTGTGCAGCATGTATGATTTAAGAAAATCCTGTCAGAACAATTTAACCAAACTGTGTACACCGGATGTTTTTCTTTATTATACACAGGCGTATATCTCATAGTTCCTATATATCATTTTTTTCTTCTTGAGCTGGAAAAGTCCACCGATATTTTAATTTCTGACTCCAAAACTATTTTATGGTACTTTCGACGCCTTATTACTTTTTACCAGATAGGAAGACTCCTTTCTTGGCCAGTATCCTCATGACGGTGTATAAGATTTACTTTCCACTATATACCTATTTATCAGCGAGAACCGCCCACCAATTCTGTAATTCCTCTCTATGTATATTATCCATCTGGTTCGTTCCACTGTGCAGGTCCTCTATGAGCAAACAATTGTTTTAACCAATGTCATTGCAGAGTGCTATGTTGCCTGACCTTGCCTGGGCTCAGCTTGATGGAAATCACGAATAACTTCCCAGCCTCACAAATAAATGTAAATGCACAAATAAGGGCATAAATACAAGGAGCAGCGCTGATTTAATTGAGTACAATTTACAGTAAATTACGCCTTGGCTTAATTTTGAATGACCTGGATTTTTTTGGGTTTCAAACATGTGAAAAGCAAATACAATGACAATTAGTGTGGTCAGAGGTTCCCCAGTGGCACCGTATGCCTCCTGCTAATGGCAATGTGTGCAGCCTCAAGACCTCACATTCAGTTCCACGTGCAACACAAATACAGCCTGATCAGGGTGGAGCATGCGGGTATTCGTGCTTCCACTGTGGGTGGAGGCACTCTTGAGTCTAGTTCATGCACATCTAAAACCAGTCAAGCACACGCCTATCCTTCAAACGCAGGCTGCTGAAAAACATCACCCAAGCTGCAAAGGAAGTCCAATACCTTTCTCGATGAGGACCAATGTGTCAGAGAAACCGAAAGAAACCCCATTGTCTGCTTCGTGCATTAAACCACAGATAAAAAAATCACTCGGGTAGATTATTTCGCTGAAATGGGTGTGAGGTTTTTAGATCTGCATTAATACCAAAGTGGCATTTAGAGGTTGTTGTGAAGAAAAGCTGGTATTTTAAGTGATGCATTTGGATATCTGGAGGCTACATTGCAAAAGAAATATCCTGACAGGATTACTATCTCAGGGAATAAGGAGAGGCCCCTACTATGGGCTGGGTGTTAGAAGGGTTTGGGGTCATGGACCAACAACCAGGATCAGAATGTATGTGTGACTGTCCTACCACAACATAAAGACTATAGGAAGTAGGATGAAGAGGTAGAAGGTGCACATTTCTCCCTTCCTCCACGATTTCCATCATTACTCATTATATCCATTCCCATCCTGGTAAGTAGGCTTCTCGCATGCATGCCATTTTTTTTGTTGTCTTGATTAATTCTAGGGGCAAGATGGTGTTCTAGCCACTCAAATGAACAACATTTGCATTTAGGGGTTCAAGGCCCCTGACAATCTTGGGAATACCCTACTTATCTGAATTTGACATTCTTAAATAAATACTCCAATCCATTTCTTAAATCCTTACCAAGAGCCTTGCTTTTTTAAGAAAGCTTGTTTGCTATGATGAAGGTATTTGTTGCAAGGGGCCTTTCTCTATGTGGTCTCCCAATATTTTTTTTAATTTTCATGCAATCATTTTTTTCGCTGATGTTAGTTCTCTGTGCACCATGGCACTGACATTCAGTTTTACTGTGAGCATAATCTGTCAATAAACAGAGCTTTTTAATTGGCTACTCACAATTGGCCAATGTGGCCGGCACTATGCGACTATTTAAACTACATATAGGACTGCAGGGTTTAGCTCCTTTGTGCTCTTACTTGATGTAGTTTGAAATCAATACACTGATGCATGGCATGGTAAACCGATTTCCATAAAGTTAATCTATATATTTATACATTAGCTAACGTACCACTAAATCAAGTCGGTCTTCCCTTAATCCAGGTTTTTTAAAATATAGAGTAAGGGAGATCTGTTAAGTCAGGTATAGTTCAATCATGAGCCAGGAGGAGCTCTTATATAAACGGGAGACTTTATTCATAACGTTACAATGCAGAGACCTTAGCCATAGCTGTTAGTCACTGACTCCGCTTCTCACTCCACGCTCACAGGGAGTTCGCTTTAGAACCTTCGCCACTGTGACATTCCACAGCATGTCACAGTGGCATAAGCCATCGTCAACCCAGGAAAGGGGTGAGTGGCAAGGCCAGGGTGAGCCCCTGCAGTGGAAGATGCCACACATCCCCCTCCTTTACACAAACAAGAACAAATGAACACAACAGGTGAGAATGTGCAAGGGTAATAATCAAGTGACATAATGCTGCAAATACCTCTGGAGGCAAACCTTCCTGGGGAAAGGTTTGGCCTGTTCTGGACAACCCTTCTCAGGTGTTTTGCCCCACCTCTGGGTATCGCTCCCACTATCTGGCGTGTTGTCGGTGTCCACCGTGGGAGCAGTGTACCTTACCACCCTCCCCCGATTCCAGATCTTCCCCTCTTGGGTCTTGACCGCATTCTTAAATAACTTCACAATGTTGGTAGGCTTAGTGAATTTGGACAAATCTGCTCTACCAGTGGGCGCTTTGATTTTGATAGGATCGCCCACGTGGAACCTCACATCTTTGACAGAATGTAGCCTGTCGAACCTGGCCTTTCTATCGCTCATAGCAAGTTCACGGTCTCTCCACTGCGATTCCTTATCTTGGTCAGTCCACCCTTTATGCCACTTCATCCACCCAGGTACTAACTTTGTGTTGGGCTTTCTGACTCTGAGCAATTTGAAAGGTGTCTTGCCAGTGGTTTGATGAGGGGTCAGCCTGTAGGCTTCCAGATGGTGCATGACCTCTTCCTCACTCACCAAGCAAGAAAGCTGCCAGGTTCCTCACTCCAGGTACGTATTCCACCTTGAAAGTGTACTCCTGGAGGCTCACAACCCATCTTCTGATCCTGCTCGAGATGGAGTCAAGCCCTTTTCTGCTGAAGACCTTGACTAGGGGCCTGTGATCGGTCCTCAGATGAAACTTCATACCCCACATATACCCCACACAAAGTCTCCGAATTTGTTCATGGCCCAATGGGCCGCTACCGCTTCTTTCTCGATTACTGAGTAGTTGACCTCTGCCTTTCGTAGCAAGCACAACGCAAAAGATATCGTTTCCTCCCCTCTTTCTCCGACCTGCATGAGAACTGCCCCCAAACCTTTCGAACTTGCGTCAGTGATCAGTACGGTCTTCCTGCCTGGTATAAACGATTTGAGATTAGGTGCTTCAGCTAGTGATTTTTTTGTATCTTCAAACTCCTTCTGGCACTCCACACTCCATTCGAAAGTCACCCCTTTCCTGAGCATATTGCGTATGGCATATGTGCATCTGGCAAAGTACTGCACAAATTTACTATAAAATTCCACCATCCCCATGAAGGAATTTACTTCATCCTTGCTTTTTGGTGGTTCAATGTTGACAATTGTGTTTTGAAGTTCTGCTTTTGGGCGAATGCCCTCCCTTGTCACCTTGTGGCCCAGAAACTCCAATTCCACGCAGCCAATCTTGCACTTCTCTTTCTTCACTGTGAGTCCTAGTTCTTGGAATCTTCCCAGGACCTGCCTTAGCCTAACCTCATGCTGCTTGTCATTCCTTCTGAAGATCAGCACGTCGTCTTGGTAGCACATGACCCCCGGAATGCCCTTGGGGAGGTTGCTCATTATCCTTTGAAATACTGCTGCAGCAGATACTAGTCCAAACGGCATCCGCTTGAATTTGTTTGCCCCCATGGGCGTTACAAATGCTGTGAGTTCTTGTGAGTCAGAGTGGAGTTTGACTTGGTAATAAGCTGAGGTTAGATCCAGCATGGTGAATACTTTTGCTCCTTCTAATGTGCTTATCATCTGTGAAATGTTGGGTAGGGGGTACTTGTCGAGTATGACTACCTTGTTTAATGCTCTAAGATCGATGCACAAGTGAACTGTACCATCCCCTTTATTGGCTGCAACAATGTGTGCCAACTACTCCGTGGCCTCTACTGGTGCGATCACTTCCATCCTGCACAATTTATCCAATTCTTCCTTCACAGCCACCTGTATGGAAATGGGTAGATTCCTGACCTTGGCTGTAACTGGCTTGGAACCTTCTCTGAGTTTTATTCTGTGGGCATAGTTTCTAAGGCATCCTAATTTCTCCGTGAAGACCTGCTTGACCTCTTCCTCTATCTCTAGCGCGGTCCTCCCCACCTCCTGTACCAGTATCTGGGGATTCTTGTTAGGATTTAGATACATGCCTATTTTTTTCTGTGCCTGCCACCCCAGGATGTTGTCCCCCTTCATGGACACATACATTTTGGCGACAGTCAACCTGTCCTTGTAACCTACTGTCCCCCAGAAATAACCCTTCATTTTTATGGGCTGACCATCATAACTTCCCGGTCATACATCCATCTTCTGCAGCATTAGTTTAGCTTTTGATACTTTCTCAAACTCTTCTGCAGAGATTATTGTCAGTTTAGAACAAGAATCAAACATCGTCACAATTCTGGTTTCTTCCACAGCTACAAAGTCTTTGGGGTTGCTCACTGACTCACCCTGTACTTGTAACACTATCTCATCACAGACATGTGCGTTACCATCTCTACTCTGTTTCCTGTTGCTGGCACTGCTTCTGCAGCATTGTCTGAAGTGTCCCTTCCTTCCACACTTGTTGCATGTACTTCTTAGAGCAGGACAGTCCCTGTCATTTGCTAAATGACCTGGTCTGCCACACCGGTAACAGTTTCCTTTAAATCCCCAACTTCCTTTGACCTCTTTCTGTTCTTTTTTTTGCTCTTTAAATGCGAGTATACTTTCGTTCTCGACTGACACCTCACTCACTTTGGCTTTCTCTTCACTATCCTGCTTTATTTCACTCACACACTACTTCATGTGCTCTACTTGTTTTGCTACAATGAGTACCTCCCCCAGGGGCGGGTCATCCTTTAGCTATAACTCTTCACGTACACGCTCAGTCTCACAAGTCAGGACAAACTGGTCACGTATCTGTTCCTCACAAGATCCCCCAAACTTGCGCGTAGCGGCCAACTTGCGCAGCTCACAGACAAACTTCTCCACTGTCTCTCCCTCCTTCTGTCCCCTCCTTCCAAAATGGTAGCGTTCCATAATTGTGCTTATTTTAGGCAAGAAATGGGTGTCAAGTTTCTTCAAATTTATCTCATATTCATTCAACCCCCTCGCATCATTTGCGTTCAGCTTTGGAAGATGTTCAAGTATCTCTTGCCCTTCAGCACTCAGGTAGTGCATCAGCAAAGCCACTTTTCTTTCCTGCCCCAAATTAGGTCCACATACTACTGCGTAGTTCTGGAAAACTTTTTTCCATTTATTCCACTTGAGGGTTGGCTCCCCTGGAGTGGACAGAAAGAAAGGAGGGGTGTGACAATCTGCATGGTGGCTGAGGGCTATGGTGAGAGGGAATGAGAATGAAAAGAAAGGAGGCCCTGTGACGTTTTCCAGGGGCAACCAGTCAAACAACACCAGGTGCCCTGCTAGATCGGACCTTCACGCTTTACTGACCAATGCCAAGAATATGCAGGGGACAGCAATATCACCATAAAATAGCAACCTCTATCAGTAGTATAGGAGTGTATTTTAAATGGAATAGGGAAAAACAGAGGTGGGAACCACTAGATGGCGCTGTTCTAAAGTCAAACTATTGTTGTTAGTCAAGGATCACTCTCTCGTTCTGATAGAAGGGAGTAACAGAACGATCACATCCTGAAATTGAGGGAAGACATCCCCTTCTCCTTTGTGACCACCATTAAAACAGCAAGCCAATCCTCCTTGTAGTCTGTTTGCAGGCAAGCACCCGACGGTGACACAGGCACCTGTTGATGTCTCCCCGTGGTGCCAACACTGCACGCGATATTGCTGCCTGACGGGTGAGAGGAAGTCGTCAGTCAAGAGGGTGAAAGCTGACAGCGACCACTCTGGCATCCCAAAATTAGGCTTTCCTGGAAGATTTATTCTACCATCTGTGCCAGTCAGCGCGACCAGCAGAACAGCGTACATGCGGACGGCTTCTTCCACACGATCCGCAGTCTTCCATTCAGAGCAGGCGCTTCACTTCTGACTGTTTGAATGTTCCCCATCACCGCGTCAAGTTTCTAAGCACACTCTTGCCAAGGCTAAAATCAATGTGACGGGACCGCTAGGTTATCCACAGCCTTCTGTCACCAATTAAAATAATACTATCCAAGCCAGCACCTCAGGCATGCGCTACCCAGCCCAAGTGTCTGTGCAAGAACGGCAGGCTTCCATGAGCAGTTCCACTAGCAGCAGTCACGCTGTAATGTGCGAGGAGGGCAAAACGGGACAAAGGTGCTGCCCCGCTCCAACGATCTTCTCCTCACTACAACGCCACACTGGTGCGACCACTGACTGATGAGGTGCTCCCTGCCTCTGTCCTTCCTCTGCTGTGCCCAGGCATCACTCGCCCCAACGACCGTAAAAGGGACTGGCGGTCTGGGGTACAACCGGCGAGCAATCGCTACATCCAGACGTTGATTAATAAATGTCTATGTCTGAAGGTGAGTGCTATTCTAATCTTGCACATACGTTTTACTCCTAGGCATGCGACTCCCAGACAGGCAGTAGGGAACTCTCCTCCCGTACTCACGGTACTGAAGCTGTAATTATAGGTGTGTTCAGCATGTTGAGGTCCTCTTCATTAGCGCTCCTCTCCTCTCTGATCCCGTCCTCCGTCGCCAGTGTTAAGTCGGGATAGTTCAATCATGAGCCAGGAGGAGCTCTTACATAAATGGGAGACTTTATTCATAAAGTTACAACGCAGAGGCCACAGCTGTTAGTCACCGACTCCGCTTCTCACTCTAAGCAGGGAGTTCACTTTAGAACCTTTGCCACTGTGACATTCCACAACATGTCACAGTGGCGTGAACCATCGTGAACCCAGGAAAGGGGTGAGTGGCAAGGCCAGGGGGAGCTACTGCAGTGGAAGATACCACAAGATCCACAATATCCCTTTAAGTAGACACTTTTTTCCAGCCAGTGAATATTATACACCAAACAAGAGAGCGCCCCATAAAAAACACCACAGAAAAGGATGAAAAAGCCAATAGCATAAAAATCGTCGAAGGCAAGAAAGGTAGAGTAGGAGAAGAAATAGCCCAACACACTAAAAAATAGCCAACACAATTATCAGATGCAAAGGTAAAGGACACGTACAACATTCAGGCCTCTGTAGGACACAAAAATCACGTTGTTACTGAATCTGCAGAGCATTAAACACTAAAGATGACAGAACGGAAAGAAACATGCTCTGTAAGTATTAGCCACCATGGAACATTGAGATTAGTACTTACAACAAAGTGACAATGGCGCTGTGCTTGATTGGGGCCGCACTATCAGAAACCCAGCCCTCATGGTTGTTTCCATTCCCTAGGTGAATAGGTATTCAGACAAAATATTGAAAAAAAAATATCAAGGAGCAGAAATATTTTTATTAATTATATTGATTTTAAGGCAAGTAATTAAAAATACCTATGTTGTTAATATCGCTTACAAAAATATTGTTAATAATATTGTATTTTAATTATTGTTATGGATTTTATTTGTATGTGTTTAAAATTGTTTGTATAAATATTGTTAATGTTTTTTAATATAGTTTGTAAGTGTCTGTAGAGGGTTGTGGAGTTTATAGGGGTGCAGGGTGGGAAGTAATTCATTATAATTAATAATTAATTTTTATTTGATAACTATTTAATCAATAATTAATTATGTTAAATGTGCAGTTTGTGGGGTGTGTAAGGGTATATGGTGTGTAGTAATGTTTAATTATTAGGAATTATTTAATTGACAATTAATTAAGAAAATTATTTACATTTTTATTAATATTTTTGGTGCAGGTTGTGGTTTTTGTAGGGGTGACTGGTGTGAAGGAAATTAATTCACATCATTAATAACAAATGTTAAATATGAATTGATAATTAATTATGCAAATTCTATCATTAAAAATTTAGCGCAGATTGTGTTTGTAGGGGTGAAGGGTGGGACGTTAATTAAATATTATTAAGTTATTATTAGTTAATTGTTAGTCCTTGTTTAATTAATAAGTAATTTTCTATTAACAAAAATCTAATTCAAAGATAAGTAGATTTTTTATAAATGTAGTAGAAAAATATGTTTTAAAAAAGGTACTTAAAAGCAAACTGGATGGAAACCAGTTTGCATGTTAGCCCCACCATGGTGACTGACATGCATATCTCATAAAAGGCGTGAAAGACTGGCATCATGCATTTCAGTGGAACTGCCACTGGGAGCAGGAAGAACTGAAGTGGTGCAAACAGGGTACACTTAGGGGCCGATTACGATGTCATTCAGAAGGGCTCTGAATGGGATTAGGTATCTCAGAATAGAACTCAGAAGCCTTGTTTCCGACCGAATCGCACACATTTCCAAACGACCATTTACCCTGCCTGGAAACCGTTCGGGCTGTCCAATTCGGTACCAAAACGCATTCGGACAGCCCAAGCCTTTTGGAACTGAATGGTTCAGCTCTATGGACACGGTTTCTGAACAAGTGAGAACCATGACCAATTTGGGCAGCCATTCAAATTCAGTCTGCCCAACATAAAACGTCTATCGGAATCTGTCTTTGGGGGCCCGTTGCCAGCCCCCCTTCACCCGGACCTGTCCGGTTGGGGTCCGTTGGGGTACCGAAGGGATACCTCTTTCAAAGCATGCACAATGTAACAGGCACCATGGGGTACCCCCTACAGGGTGCAAAGTTTTCCCCAACCACCCCTTTTTTCAAAGGGAGCCTGGGTTCTCGCTCTGAACACAGGCTTCCATTGAAGTCAATGCAAGTCTGACCGAAAGATGTTGGGAAACTCGCAGAACCCAATTAGGTCAGAAACGATTCCTAGACTGATTCGGTCAGAACAGTTTCCGAATGACATGATAATCGGCCCCTCAGTAGGGATGAGTCATCGGGAAGCACACTGTCATATTCCTGGTGCCTAGAGCCACTGGGTTCCCTCTCCATCCTTGGACTACTATGCAAACAAATACTGGGGACTACTCACTTATGGTAAGAATCCGGTGATATATTTGGGTGGAAGTAGGAGAGAAACACTGTACTAGAGATTACTCTCAGGCTGGACTTTACATAGGAAAGTAGCAGTAGAGGAGGCCTCGCTGGCAGGAGTATGAGAATGCAGAATGGGCTGGATTTGCGGTTTCCGGCTGCTGCCAGCGATTGCTGTTGAACAAATCCGTTGTTCACGGGAGAAGCAGTCTTTGGAAGTGAAGTCAGGCATGTCCTCCAGTGTTTTTGTAAACCCTGGGGGAGGTGACTTGGCACTGCGTCCCAGGATGTGCATTGTTTCAGGCCCCCGAGAGCAGCAGGCTCTCGACCCAGGGGTCCAGAAACATGTCTGTCGATGGCAGGTTAAGCAGCCACTCAGTCGGACACAAGAGGTGGGTTAGTTTTCAGGGGGCATCTCTGAAATGCCCTCTGTGTGCATTTATCATTAAATCCCACACTGGCATCAGTGTGGGCTTAATATGGTGAGAAGTTTGATACCAAAACTTCTCAGTTTTCAGTTAGCCATTATGGTGCTGTGGCGTTTGTAATGACAAACTCCCAGCACTATATACTCTTAATGTCTAATAATGGACTTAGACACTGTAGGGGTACAGGGTTCATGCACCTGTACCCTCACCACTGGTATAGTGCACCCAACTAGAGGGGTGACTGATCTATGCCACGGCAGTGAGTTGTAGGCATTGCACAGATGTGTGCCATGTCGACTCTTCACTTTGTTCTGAACCAAAGTACACAGCCTGCAAACGGAGTGTGTGAGTGTAGTGGTTCCTTGACCTCTAAGGGTGGCACAATAAGTACTGCAGCCCTTAGTGGCCTTCCCTGGTCACAGTGCCCTGGGTACCTCTGGTACCATATACCAGGGGCTGACCAGTGGCCAGAGATGCCAATTGGGTTTAGTTTTGGGGAAAGAACACAGGCCCTGGGTACCTGATTGGCAGGGACCCAGGGACCACCAAGTAAACGTGTATCAGTAGTCTGGCAAAAAGTGGGGGGTTACTGCAACAGAAACCCACTTTCCTACAGCCAGTAGTTACTGGTTTGTGTTTTATATTTGCTACTTGTGCTTTGTGATGATTCTGACGGTGGCCCGATTGGCCCGGTCATGTGTATAATCCCCTGTAAATTATCACCTGGTGTCAGTTGGCACAGTGTGTATGTGGGATTATGATTCTAACGTGTTTTGGATAATATAAAGGCTAATTTTATATAACCTTGTGTGGAGTTTTTTTGTGGTGTGCCTAGTGTGTTGCTGCTGTATGTGTGTGTGTTGCGTAAATGCCTTACAAGTTGCCTCTGGGATAAGCCTGACTGTTCATGGCAAGCTACCAAGGGGGTGAGCAGGGGTTATCTTCGGTGTGTAACTCCCTTGCCCTGACTAGAGTGGTGGTTTCTGCCTGGCCTAGGCGCATGCCCTAGCCAGCCAAAAATCCCATTTCTCAACATGCATAATCTAAGGAAACACATGTAGCACCATGGGTTGTGCATGGAATAGTCCTTAGAAAATTAATGCTGCTGTGCGTCTGTGTACCTGTGGTAGGCCGGCTGTTAATGAACAGTGGGAAAATGTAACAAAATAATTTAAAGACACATTTAAAAAACAAATATATTTTTTTAAATTGAAGGTGAACAAAAAACACTTTTTAAAAATGTTTTTACATTTAAAAACATTAAACAAGTTATAAAATAATTAAAAAAGCAAAAAGGTTACATAATCAAAAAATTTACAAAAGAAAATTACAATAAAAACAAATAATTGCTGATGACCTAGGGGACTATGAAAAACCCTTTCGGGACGTGGGAGGCAAGGAGGTGCCAGTGAAAATGTTAAAAAAAGCATATAAAACACTCATAATACATATTTGCTGTGAATGATTAAGCCTCGAGCATATTATTCAACTGATATTAGAGAAAGGTAAAAAAAATGATCACAATCAAAAGGGCTTAGGCCTCGCCTATCAATCTTCATAGAAAATGGCTCTGCAAAAGAGATACAGGCCTACGGCAAAAAGCACACTGGCTTCACAAAATGCCCACCGGCCACAATGTCAAAAAACAACAACCAACAAGGAGGCACGGCCCCATCAAAGAACACATGTAGGCCTATGGCAAAAGGCATACGGGCCAGCTACACAAAATGGCAACTGGTCACATGGTCAAACAAGAACAACCAGTAAGGAGGCATGGCCCCAGCAAAGAACACGTGCAGGCCTATTGCAAAAGCACACTCACTTGTTAGTTGCTACATAAAAGGGGCACCGGCCACATGGCCAAACAACAACAAGCAAGGAGTTATTAGCACAACAAAGAACACATGTAGGCAGATGGCAAAAGCACATTGGCTGGCTACACAAAATGGCCATCAGCCACGTGGTCAAACACCAAACCCCAAGCAAGGAGGCATGGACAACAGAGAACACATGCAGGCCTATGGCAAAAATTACACTGGTTGGCTACACAAAATGGCTACTGGCCACATGGTCAAACAACAATCAAGGAGGAGTGGAAAACAAAGAAAACAAGCAGGCCTATGGACACTAACTATACAAAATGGTACCTGGCCACATGGCATGCGGAACAAAGACAATGGTGGCCTATGGCAAACACACTCACACACTGGCAGACAAAGGAGGCATGGTATAACTAAAGAAAACACTAGCATTCATTCAGCAATGCCCCAAAAAAAATTAACAGAGGTGTAACATTTTACAGCACACATCTTCCAAAGTCATCAAATATACAGTACCCCACTTATTCACTTTTTGCAGAAAAAAAAGTACAAAAATCCCAACAAAACACATTTTTTTAATAATTAAAAGACATGGAGAAAATGTAATGAACTGTGCAATATTTTTCCTTTACAAAAGAAGAAAAATAATATGCAAAAAAATACCTAGGCACCTACTGAAACTGCAGGCCACCCACTGCATTACATTTTAAACATTGAATAAAACAGAAATAAATTATTGTGCATGCCATCTATCAAACAAACAACACCATTAGACAACAGTTTTTGAACTTACTTACGATATCACAAAAACAAAGGGGCTGATTTACAAGGAACTGACGCATCTGCATAGATGTGTCAGTTTCCGTGGACCAGCGTCAAATGTCATTGCACTACCATGGATGCGCTGTATTTACAATATAGTGCTCCATGGAGCAAGGATTAACAGATGCGTCAGAAATTCTGATGCATCTGTTTGCCCAAAAGTCACGCATTGCTGAAGTTGTGTCACAAGCACGACAGAACTCCAGCAATGTACTTTGAGGCCTATACTTACTGTACTGATACACTCCTAAGTCCTGCTTCAAGCAGGTATTAGGTTTCAATGCAGTGGTGTCCTAAAAGTGGCGCAGTGAAATCTTGTAGATTTCACTGCATCACTTTTATGAGGCCTTCCTACGTGGGAACGCCCACCCTGCATACATTATACCTGACGCAGATATAATGTGACACAGGGCTTTACAACATGACACATCTCCCTCGATGCGTCACGTTGTAAATAGGCCACATTGTTGACACCAATGTTGCGTCAAAAAAAGTGATGCAATGGTGGCACAAGGGGCTTGTAAATCTGCCCCAAAGTCCTTAAATCCAATGGTATATAAGCAGCAGACAAAGAGAGTGATTCTTCCAGCTCCAAATCTTGTAGATTTCACTGTGTCACTTTTATGAGGACTTCCTGCATGGGAACACCCACCCTGCATGCATTATAGCTGACGCGGATATAATGTGCAGCAGGGCTTTACAACATGACGCATCTCCCTAGATGCGTTACGTTGTAAATAGGCCACATTGTTTACACCGCCGTTAAGTCAAAAAAAAGTGGCGCAATGGTGGCGCAATGGACTTGTAAATCTGCCCCAAAATCCTTAAATCAAATGGTATATATGCAGCAGACAAAGAGAGTGATCTTTCCAGCTCCAAATCCAAATGAAAAGTGACCGGGTGCTGGACAAAGCACTGGGAGGTGCCGGCTCGGCAGGAAGAGCAAGTTAGAGTCTCTGGGGCACTCTCGCCTTGTTTAAAATAAAAAGTAAAATCAAAAACAACTTGAACTGTCCGTTGGAGAAGAATATTAACTTGAAAATGTACTTTTGAGTAGAAAAGTTGCTCGAGGATGCAGCCATGGTCGATCGCTTGCGCTTGCTGTTGTCAGATAAAAAGGCGCCGGATGCTGCCAGCATGGCCTTAAGCAGCGCTAGTGGCTAAAAAATCTTGCGAGTGCTCAGGGGCAGCCCGCAAGTCTCGCTGGCACTTGGTGGCAGCTGGCAAATCTCGCAGGTGCTCACAAAAACATGACTCAAGCATGCCAAACAAAAAAATTCTGCCATGAGGAAGAAAGTGGAATTCATCAGTAACTCTGCATTCTCCACGTAACTGAGTTCCCAAATTCCACAAGCTCCGCGAGCAGAGGGGAATTTTATGTCTAGGCCTTGTTGCTTTCAAAGGTCACTGTAGGCCTAGTTGCTCTCCATGCCACTAGAGTCAAGCTATCCTGGCTGATGAAGGGTGAAACCCCGAAACCGGTCCTAGGATGCTTGTTTCCAGTCCAGGGAGAACCTGACCTGGCAGTTCGGGATGGACTGTTCCCATTGGGCGTAGTGTCAAGACTGATTAGGCATATGGCTGGGTTAAAACTGGAATGGCATGAGGAGCAAAAAACAGATGGATTTAGGCCCAGATCTCTGTACTGGGGTGAATGTATGACATTGTTCTTTTTGCATTTTAGGCCTAGTTTAAAGTCGTGAACTGTGCCCTGGTAGTTTTCTCAGCCCCTAAATTTTGGATGGATTTGTGATCCTGACTAAATAGCCCCATGTGATGGGTAACATCACTGTCTCCATGCTCCAGATCATCTCTCATTTCTGTGTCTGATTTCAAATTCAGAGTCTGACCTAATGACAGAACAATATAATACAAAAGAAGCCCAAACACTATTGAGAAACCTGCGCAGTTCCTATATAACTCAAGAACACGTACCAAGGGCTGTGATCTCGCTCCGAACTCGTGAGCAAAGTAAACAAAGGCCTGTCTGTTGTTTGCAGAGGTGTTTACCTTCCTTCCTACCTTCACTAAGCTGCAAACAGAAGCAGGGCTAATCAGTCAGAGGAGTGGACGGGTTTGGTGGACACTTGTCTCCGCTCCATCCTAATTCTGCGAGTTCCTGTGCTATCGAGTAACAGGGAAAAGCTCTAGGTGACTTTTGAGACCTCTCCCATTAAGTAAAGTGACACCTGCTTCTTTGGCTTCCCTTTACCTATCTCCTGGCAAAAAAAAACGGAGATGAAAGCAGGTGTGTGTCTAAACCCAGCCGTTGTGCTGGAAATGCATCTAACCACTGGTTCGACGTCAGTGATATAGCTGTTTGCAGAGGTGTTTGCAAAGGTAGCTCTGGAAGTTGGTCGGGGAACAGAAAGATACAGATAAAGGCGTCTCTAAGCTCAGGCTTTGCAGGAAAGTGTTAGTTAATGCAACATTGGTCATGGCTGAATCCCAAAACAAACTCATTATCTTGGCTAGCCACATTTAAGAGTGCATTTGATGACCAATGGTCATGTGAAACTGTCAATACTGTCATCTTAATAGCAGGCTTCTTCTAATTAAATATTCGTATGCCCCCGACTAGCTTATGAGTTCTCTGCTGGGTAGTAGTTTGTGAGTTTTTTTGTCTTTAAAATTGCCGAGTGTTCCTGTTCTACCTTGAGAAAAACACACGCTCACACCGGTGTTTCCCAGAAATATATTTCCCTTCACGTACGTTTTTTTATAGCAACTGCCCTCAATTTCCAACAATGCCGTATACGTCCTAATTTAGTACAAGTTATTACCCAGTTCATTTTATAGCACTTTATAAGAGCGAGCCAATGAGAATTTCAGCTATTTATGTCTCTGTATGGCGGACTTGTTTTCCTTTTCAAGTCTCGTACTGTCGTCAACGTACACATTTGCATTAAATCCAAAGGATCTGTGGCACTAATTTCTATATTATTGTTGTTTTGATCGCACAGATTTGCAACAAGGCGCGCGCACCTTTAGAAAACAAGAGCCTTGATTTTATTATTACCAAGAGAAATTATTTTCGTTTTTGGAAGCAGGTGTTCATCAATTATCAATTATTGGTAACAATCAGCCACGTAGGATTTCTGACAGGCATCAGTTTGCTGCCCTGACAAACATGTTCCTGAATGGCTGTATTGGTTGATTAGTTACAAAATTTCATTTGACGTCCAAAATCTAGAAGTAAAAAATGGTATTTGAAATATCACTACCACTTGATATCCTCTACAGATTTTCCCATTTTTATGATCTCATTGGTTACACTGCCATATTGGAGAAAAGTCAGATAATCAAGTTAACGACCACTTTCATGCAGTTACCCATTAAAAACGCCTACGTTTATTAAAGGGAGTTTCAACAGTAGTAGACCATGGCTGTTTATACTAATGTTGGAGATGTGGCGAGCTGCCATTGGCTGTTGAAAGATGCATGCATTAATGGCCAGTGGAAACAATGTTTACCATTACTCCTTCACAATGTCTCAGATCCATCTTAATACAATGATGATGGAGGCCAGTACTGATTCTACAGATTTACCCTTGACCTCCTTTTTTTAACTTACTGGATTCCTAGAAGTCGTAGGACCCTATTTAGAGTAAGTAGGAGTGGATGTCTCATATTACAAGTTCTTAATAGCCTTTAGCACTAGAAATGCAGCGGACGGGATATGTGCAATGTATGTATTGTAGTATCTTACGGGCACATGCATCATTGTGAATTGCATTCGCAAACGGTCCGAATTGCAATTTTCGGCCGTTTGCAAATGCAATTGACAAAATTGGGATGCATCATCTTTTTCGCAATTTTAGGAATCGCACACTGCTTATAGGCCACTTTAAGCGCCTCATCGTAATTCGATCTCCATGCTCTTTCTGCCTTCTTGCAATGTCTCCAGCTGGTGTTAAGTGCCGGCGTAAACCAAAGGGCCGTGGTCCGCGCCGAGTTCTTATGCGCCGGTAGAATGGGTGTGAGTACATCAAGGCAGCGTGCCAACCATGAGCGGAACCGCTCTAGGTCGTCCTCCAGGCTACCCGTGAGCTCGCAAGGATAAGACATTAGGTACTGCGTCACCATATCCACCGAAATACGTCCCAAAGCCCGCTGTGGCTGATAGTTGCGGCCAGGACCCCTATTATGGGGCCTGGACTTACCCAGAATGTCAAAACTTACCAGCATGTGGTCAGACCACAGCACTGGTTCAGTAACAGCTGCTAGAATAGGGACCGTAGAGAATATTTGATCAAGAATGTGGCCCTTATTATGGGTAGGGGACACCAAATAGGGTAGTAAGCCCAATGATCCAGTAGTGTCAAATAATTTCATGGTGTCTGTCGCACCAGACTCATCCATGTGGATATTAAAATCGCCCAGCAATAGGCAGTGTTTAAACTTCACACTAAAGGCAGATACCGCCGTATATAGCTCCTCATGAAAAGCCCCATTAGGACCCGGGGGTCTATAGACTAACAGTCCTGCGCAGGATTGGTAGGGCGAAAGAGTCAGACAGAAGCCAAGGGCCTCTGCTCCATCAATGCCCTCCGTCGGGACCACGGAGCAGCTATAGCGCCTATCGATCACTAAAGCCACCCCCCCGCCTCTGCCAGCTACTCGATCTTTTCGAATCACAAAATAATTCGGGGGAAGGGCAGCAGCAATGTCAGGACCTGAAAACTCGCCTAACCAGGTTTTGTCAGGAAAAGACAAGCGGGCCTGCGTTCTAGCAAAAGGTTGAAAAGATCCAGAGCATGTTTGCTCACCGATCGGGTGTTCAGCAGCGCACATGGGAAATTACTGTCCGCCATTCCCTTGCCATTCTTAGTAGCACCCTGAACATCCTGCACCTCAGCGACTTCATGAGCTAAGGCCTTTTTTGAAGTCCACCCGCATTTGGGGCAGTGAAAATTACTCCCTGAACAGTTGTATCCCCCTGAACACCCACTGATAAGGTTTCCTCTTATACTTAGCAGGGATGCTGAGGAGTACCTACGTAAATGCCCCGGAGAATACGCCTTGGAGTCCCCTACCCGTCCGCCCCCGTCTGCCTCCGGAACGCTGACGGGCGCAGACGGGCTTTCCTTTGGCGCTCCTTCGGCACGCATGATGCGCGCCCACTGCTGCTCGCGTCCGCTGCGCGGAGGCGACCCCAACTAGCTTTATAGTGCCCGCCCTCTAGAAGCAGCAAGCCTAGTCCGCTGACTAGCAAGCCTGCCTCTCCAAGATGGCCACCAAACTGGAACACTGCCTCCTAATCCCACAATGCCCCTCAGCTCCTAATCGGCTGAGAGGGCGGCGAGGCGAGATGCAGCGCTAAGGTGGTAGAGAAGAGCGGCGCGGCTATCATGTAAGTGGTGGCCTGATGGTAAACTGCCTCAAGTGACACCAACACACTCCTGATGTCCGTACAAAAAATGAACGCAGCGCAAGATCTCCCGGCTTTCCGCCTCAGGAAAGAAGTAGGAGCAAGCAAGGAGCAGTGCGAGGATTTAAAGAAGGGAGGAAGGGATATGCAACAGTGCAAATAAGAACACGGAGGCACAGAACAAAATGCAATATCCAATTTAAAAGCTCCTTTAGTGCAACAGTGCAGTTTAAAAACAGAGAGGCACAAGACAAAATACAATACACTCTCAAATAAAAAGCTCAGATAGTGCAGCTCGCTCCTCCCGGCTTCAGCCTCAGGAGTTGCGAAGTAAAACAGGTCACCACGAAGTGACTCAGTCCTATTAGAACTTACAGCACTGGCCAAGGCCAGAAATGTCCCGAAAGTCTCGGGTTAAGGGGACCATTAGAGTACCTCCAACTCCACCTGGAAAAACCTCCCCCCATCCCCCAGAACTAAATTCTGAGTGGTGGTGTTAATCTAAACTTTCCTGATGGGAGACCTTATAATTTGTAAATGATTCTGTGACATGAGTGTCAGCATTTGAGAAATCCAGGGTAATTAAGAATTTCAAAGTGGACCCACTGGTGATCTAAAATTCACGGTGTCTTAGATCCAGTCCTTTGCTGTAAAAATATAGATAAATGCTATTCTCATTATACTCATAATCTTTGTAAAATATACTTTCTTCACAGACAATGTTTTTCTTCATTTACCATCCTCTAGACAAACAAATTCCTCACTTTATCCTGCCTTTTCATATTAACGGGTGTGCAATCATAATTACAGTTCACGGCTCATTACCTACATGATATGCTGTGACTGTAGGTGTATTTGAAAACAGTTTGTTGATAGAGTAGTACAACAGACGTGGTCTATAAACTACACTGGTACTTGTGGCGCCCTTTGTAGTTTAATGTCTTTCTGCATTTTAAGTCATTCCTTCAGAGGTTTAATCTCTATTGTGAAAACAGCACACATTTCTGGCTCAACCACTCTCTATTTTCTTGCGTTCTTGCGCGCTGGGATTTCTTTTTTCCTTATGTTTTTCTTTAGCCTGTCTGGCTGTCTTTGCTAAAGGTTATGAACAATAACGAAAATGGCAAAGTTCATCAAAGCAAATCGGAATTTATGCATCATTTTCTGCTTAGGTTTTGTCTTTCTAACTTGGAAAGCCTTGTTGGTAGGTTTTCTCTGTGATATATTTCAGACATTAAAATTAATTCCATATGCTACTGCTCTGCACATAAAGGAACTTTACATTTACAACCGGTTTTATTGCATTCTTAATACACATATTTAAGTATGTTTTGCAAAAAAACTCAGTTTTTGAATTGTACCTACAGTTTATTTATCATTGGTCACTATATGCTGCGTTAGGGGGCAGAATGGGAGCGAAGTGTTTCGCCATCTGAAGCACTGAGGCACTGCCTCGACCAAAAATCCTTATGTTCGCTCTGTCTTCTGCAAGTCCACAAGACCGGTTCTAATGTATCCGCTCTCTGCGCTATACCTGCTGGGTCAAACAAAAAGGTTAACCTCCGCCATCTTTACAGGCCCCAGTAGACGTGTCCTGTGCTCCGAGCTCGGACGGCTCCTTGGCTCCAACAGCGGTAGACAGACGTGGAACGTGAGTCCCAAAATCAGGAGGTAGGGCACAGATTGGCCAGTGGGACTGCCCTTGATATGCCAGTCCTGCTACAGTTTTCCCACACATGGTTCCCTTTTGTGGTGTCAGTAGGTGTTGGAGGTTCAGTGCCTGGGGCTCCGTTTCCTCTCAGATAGTGTCAGGAATATTAGGGCGGCTTGCGGTCTAGGGCCCGCCCCACGGCATGAGCCATGCTCGAGGTATTTGTGTGGGAAGATTCACAGTTTTCCCTCCAGGGGGCGCTGGTGGTTCGTCTGCACAACCTACAGAAACATATGTAGAGGTATATGCTGATGTGTAATGTAAATGTACTTGGGACATGCTCTTCATACCCTTTAGTCCGCCTAATGCGTGAGATTTGACTGTCTCACGCGAAATGCGTGAGGTTTGGCGACCTCACGCGAGATGCGTGAGGTTTGGCAAGCGGTATTGAAAACCTCACGCGAAATGCGTGAGAAACAGTAAGCGGTCGCGTTTAACATCGGGCGTAGCCGCGTTAACGTGCGCGACCACGCCCAGACCTCTTTGCTCACTATTCTTAGGATTTTGAGGGAGTAGCAGCGTCTTCCAATAGCTCTGAGTGGAGTTCAGAGTATTGGAAGCATTTTCTTGGACTTTGCTTCCGGAAGTGGTTGGCAATCCTGCTGAAGGTCCTTTGGGAAGGCGCAACCTGCTGTGGAGGTATTCGGGAATCCTTTGCAGTACCAGTAAGTTGGATCTCTGAGGCCTAGGGTTTCTTCGGCCACGCCCTGTGTATCAGTAGAGTAGGTCGTACTCTACAGGTAGGACATTTCAAGCTATTTTCTGGGCCAACATTTAAAGCACATTATAGTAAACTTGTTTAAATGTGTTTTTGAGTCTTTTATCTGCGCAAATTACACCTTCTTTGTTCCCTGTGGAATAATTCTCTGAGAGCTTAGGCTCTATCTTGTTGGGTCTTTTTCTTATGGTTTCTTTGGTCGCAATTCATAACAGTCGCAGTACGAATTGACATTACAAAAGAAAGAATTATTTAGTTAAAGAAAGGATATTCAAGTGAAGGTTTTGAACTTGAGATTATTTATGTAAAAACTGCATCAGAGGTTATCCATGTAAAAGTTTATGTTTTACTAGGCGAAGAGACATTTTTGACTGTCATTGTAAAGTGGTTATTTACAAGAAAGGTGTCATTTCGTCAGTGTTGAATCTGAGACCCAAATGTGTTTTCTTTTAATGCTTAATTTAAAGGAATGATTTCATATATGTTGATTTGGAGTTAAACCCAGGTTAAAGACAAAAGGTCTTTTATTGAGGGGTGAAATTTTAGTTCTTTAAGTTGTTGCAGAGTTCTTAGAATATTAGTATAGACTTGCAGCACTAACTTTTCTTTTCAGATCTCCTTCCCTGCTGTTCCCTACCCAACTCCCCTGACTAACTTTTCCTTTTCAGATCTCCTTCCCTGCTGTTCCTTTCCCAACACCCTTTTCCCCCCGCTTGATCACTTCAATATTCTGTGTATTTACTACAATCAGAATTGGAGGTATCGAGAGGTGGGCCCCTATATCAACTCGACAGATCCTGAGGAAGACCTCGTCTGACAGAATAGTGAGCCCACGAATTCTTTTCCTCCTGATCTGTCGGAGTTGCTATAATGGCCACCTTAGATGATTTAATGGCGGTAATTGTAAAAATGCAAACTGATCTAAATGAAACCATGAATGCAACTGCGTTATTGGCTGCGAAAGTGGATAACATTCAACTTCAGAATACACCATTGCCTGATGAAGTTCGGGATACAGGTTCTAGAGCTTCCACTAATATCTCTGTTACTGTACCCCCGCAAATTCCTTTAGCATCCCCAGAACGTTTTACTGGAGATCCTTCTAAGGTGCAAACCTTCTTGACACAAATTGAGTTGCATTTTTCTTGCAGGCCTGCAGCCTTTCCTACTCCTCAATCTAGGATTGCGTTCCTTATATCCTACCTGTCTGGAGATGCCGCTACCTGGGCGGTTCCGTTGGTCAGACAGGATAGTGCCTTATTATATAACTGGAGACGTTTTGTAGGGGAATTTGAAAAGGTGTTTGATAGGCGAACTGTAACTTTATCTGCAGACAGGGAATTACTGCAGTTAAGACAAGGAAACAGAGACCTTATTTCTTATTTGTCCCATTTTAACAGACTGGTGGCCGAAACCTCTTGGCCAGAAGAAAAGAGAGCTGCTCTTTTTTATCAGGGTTTGCGGGATGAGTTAAAAGATGTTCTTGCACAAATTGATCCACAACCAACTGCATGTTCGGATTTGATTAATCTCACCTTACGACTGGATCATCGGCTTTCTGAAAGAAGGTCAGATAAAAGAAAGAGCGAGAAGCCAAATTGGAAGAATGAACCTAGACCTCGGACTCAACTATCTCACTCCGAATCCAGTTCAGAACCAATGGAGATCGGAGCTCTTAGACAACCATTATCTAAGGAAGAAAAAGAAACCCGACGCAAAAATGGACAATGTCTTTACTGTGGTCGCAAGGGACATTTCGTGAAGGATTGCTTGATGAAGCCAAAAACTAAGTCCTTCAGTGCAAACAAGGCGGCAATCCTAGAAAAAACAGATCAAACGTCGGAAAACTAGTTTGCCCGAGATGTCTAGAAGGGGATCTCTTGGGTACTATCGCTTACCCTTCCATAAACTCTTGTGTGTCTAATTACAAAGCTCATTTCAGGTTGGCAGTACAAATTCAAGTGACTCTTAAGATTTGGCAAATGGAAGTTTTAATCGACTCTGGTGCTACTGGGAACTTTGTTGATCTTGAAACTGTACAGAGACTAAGTATCATTTGCGAGAAAAAAGAAACTCCAGAAATTGTCCAAGCAGTCGATGGGAAGGTTTTGTCCGGAGAGCCAGTTACAATGCAAACCTCAAAGGTGGTTATGATCTGTGAGGATTCAAAGAAACAAAGACATTTAGAAGAAGTGCAATTTGATGTGATCCAAGCTCCTCAATATGGGTTTATTCTGGGCATGCCTTGGCTCTGCTTGCATAATCCTCTAATCGATTGGCAAAAAAGAGAACTTGTATTCCTCTCAGAGTTTTGTCAGTCATCTTGTTTAAAAATCTTGGAACCAATTGTAAGTAAAATCGCAACTGCAGAAGAAAAAGAGACAATTTTACCCAAAGCATACAGAGAATTTCAAGAGGTGTTCAGTGAAGAGAAAGCAGCAAAACTTCCACCTCATCGAAGCTATGATTGTCAGATTGATCTTCTGCCAGGATCATGTGTACCCAATTGTAGAATTTACGCATTATCAGAAAAAGAAAACCAACATTTGAGAGACTATCTAGATCAATATCTAGAAAATGGTTTTATCCGTCCTTCTAAGTCTCCAGCTGCCTCCCCTTTGTTTTTTATTCCAAAAGCGAATGGGGAATTAAGAACTTGCATCGACTATAGGGCGCTGAATAAAATAACCATCAAAAATAAATATCCATTGCCGTTAATCCCTGTCCTTTTGGATCAAGTCAAAACAGCAGTGATTTATACCAAACTTGATCTCAGAGGGGCTTATCACTTGGTACGAATCCGACAAGGAGACGAGTGGAAGACTGCATTCAAAACTCGATATGGTCTGTTTGAATACTTGGTAATGCCATTCGGTCTCTGTAACGCCCCAGCAGCATTTCAATTCTTCCTCAATGATGTCTTACGAGAATTTTTAGATCTATTTGTTATCGTCTATATCGATGATATTTTAATCTACTCAGACTCTGTGGAAGAACATGAAGGTCAAAGACCCTACAAAAACATAATTTGTATTGTAAACTAACAAAATGTGACTTTCATGTATTTGAAGTGGAATTTTTAGGTGTCCTACTCACCCCAACAGGAATGAAAATGACTGATCGAAAGATCCAAGCAGTAGCTGAGTGGCCTATCCCAACTTCAGTCCGGGATGTACAATGTTTTTTGGGTTTTGCAAACTTTTACCGTCGATTTATTGATCACTTTTCTGCAGTAGTAGCTCCTATCACAAGATTGCTGAGAAAAAAGGTAAAATTTGAATGGTCTTCCGAGGCAAATGATGCATTTCAGAAACTAAAAAAGGCGTTCACAGCAGCTCCAATTTTAATGCACCCAGATGTTAAAGAACCTTTCATAATCGAAGCAGATGCGTCAGATGTGGCAATTGCAGTTATTCTTTCTCAAAGGCATCCTAAAACTGGTCAAATGCATCCGGTGGCATACATGTCACGAAAATTGAACTCAGCCGAACAAAACTATATCATCGCAGAAAAAGAGTTACTAGCTATCCTAGAAGCATTCAGAGAATGGAGACATTATATAATGGGAGCTAAATTCACGGTAACCGTTTACACGGATCATAGGAATTTGCAATTTATGAGCTCAGCCAGAATGTTGACACCCCGACAACTAAGATGGATGATGTTCTTTGCAGAATACGATTTCGTAGTAACTTATCGTCCTGGTCAAGACAACAAGAAAGCTGATGCTCTTTCTAGGAAAGATTCTTCTTTGCACAGGTTCGAAGGAAATCCACAAGCGATCATAAGCCCAGATAAAGTACTTTGCTTGATATCAGCCGATCAATTCCTAGAGAAAATACACGAAAACTTCTCTCCTAATCAATGGAAAAAATGGGAGAATAAGGAAGAGAATCAAACTATCAAAGAGGGATTACCATTTCATGGAAGGCAAATCTATCTACCAACCAAAGAACTACAAAGAACTGTTTTCAGTTGGTTACATTCTCACCCAATGGCAGGACATCCGGGTCCGAGGAAGACAGTGGAGAAAATACAAAGATTATTCTGGTGGCCAACTCTGCAGAAAGATGTGACTCAAATGGCTCAAAACTGTGAAACTTGTGCAAGATTCAAAACGGATCACAGTAAACCAAAAGGTCTGTTGCAAGTGCTACCCACTCCAACCAGACCTTGGGAACATATTTCCTTGGACTTCATTACAAATCTTCCGCAAAACAGTCAACATTCAGTTATCTTGGTAGTTGTAGACAGTTTAACAAAGTACGCACATTTCATAGCTTGTAAACGTTTGCCTACAGCTGGACAGTTAGCGCAAATCTTTCTAAAAAATATCGTGAAACTACATGGACTGCCTTCAGTATTGATATCGGATCGAGGTTCTCAGTTTTCATCCAAGTTCTGGCAACAATGGTGTCAATGTCTACAGATTACGTCAAATATGTCAACCAGTCATCATCCTCAAACAGATGGTCAAACCGAACGATTAAATCAAACCCTGAAGCAATATTTGCGATGCTATGTAACAGATTCAAAAGAGTCTTGGTTGGATTTGCTATGGTTTGCTGAGATAGCCTATAACTCATCACCTCATTCTTCTACAGGATCCTCTCCTTTTGAGGCCCTATATGGCTATATACCAAAAACAATTCCTCTAAATCTGCCCAAAGAAGAGACCAATGCACCCGCAGTTCAAGAGACAGTGCAAATTATGCAGAACATTCATCAGAAAATTCACATAAGGCTATTACAAAGTAAAGAGAAATACAAGCAGCAATATGATAAGCGTCATCGAGCAGGACCAGTGTATTCTTCTGGAGATAAGGTGTGGTTATCCACTAAGAACTTACAGTTTAAACACAAAAACATGTTTCGTCCCAAATTCATTGGTCCATATTCAGTGATCCGTCAAGTTAATCCAGTGACATACAAACTGCAACTTCCCAAGAACTTGCAGATTCATCCTGTATTTCATACGTCATTGTTAAAGCCAGCTAGACAAGGTGTAACTCCCAAACCTGCACCGATCCTGATTCAGGGCAATTGGGAGTATGAGGTGCAAAAGATATTGGATTCTAAACGCAGGGGCACGAAACTATGGTATCTGGTTTCCTGGAAAGGTTACGGTTCTGAGAATGATTCTTGGGAACCGGCAGAAAATGTTCATGCCCCTCAGTTGTTACGCAGATTCCACCTCCTTCATCCTTCTAAGCCGGGCCCTAGACCGCTCTTGGGAGGGGGAGGTACTGTCAGGAATATTAGGGCGGCTTGCGGTCTAGGGCCCGCCCCACGGCATGAGCCATGCTCGAGGTATTTGTGTGGGAAGATTCACAGTTTTCCCTCCAGGGGGCGCTGGTGGTTCGTCTGCACAACCTACAGAAACATATGTAGAGGTATATGCTGATGTGTAATGTAAATGTACTTGGGACATGCTCTTCATACCCTTTAGTCCGCCTAATGCGTGAGATTTGACTGTCTCACGCGAAATGCGTGAGGTTTGGCGACCTCACGCGAGATGCGTGAGGTTTGGCAAGCGGTATTGAAAACCTCACGCGAAATGCGTGAGAAACAGTAAGCGGTCGCGTTTAACATCGGGCGTAGCCGCGTTAACGTGCGCGACCACGCCCAGACCTCTTTGCTCACTATTCTTAGGATTTTGAGGGAGTAGCAGCGTCTTCCAATAGCTCTGAGTGGAGTTCAGAGTATTGGAAGCATTTTCTTGGACTTTGCTTCCGGAAGTGGTTGGCAATCCTGCTGAAGGTCCTTTGGGAAGGCGCAACCTGCTGTGGAGGTATTCGGGAATCCTTTGCAGTACCAGTAAGTTGGATCTCTGAGGCCTAGGGTTTCTTCGGCCACGCCCTGTGTATCAGTAGAGTAGGTCGTACTCTACAGGTAGGACATTTCAAGCTATTTTCTGGGCCAACATTTAAAGCACATTATAGTAAACTTGTTTAAATGTGTTTTTGAGTCTTTTATCTGCGCAAATTACACC
This sequence comes from Lissotriton helveticus, assembly GCF_964261635.1. Taxonomy (NCBI): domain Eukaryota; kingdom Metazoa; phylum Chordata; class Amphibia; order Caudata; family Salamandridae; genus Lissotriton; species Lissotriton helveticus. The sequence goes on from NC_136067.1 coordinate 1,538,855,900, forward strand.
TTCTTTGTTCCCTGTGGAATAATTCTCTGAGAGCTTAGGCTCTATCTTGTTGGGTCTTTTTCTTATGGTTTCTTTGGTCGCAATTCATAACAGTCGCAGTACGAATTGACATTACAAAAGAAAGAATTATTTAGTTAAAGAAAGGATATTCAAGTGAAGGTTTTGAACTTGAGATTATTTATGTAAAAACTGCATCAGAGGTTATCCATGTAAAAGTTTATGTTTTACTAGGCGAAGAGACATTTTTGACTGTCATTGTAAAGTGGTTATTTACAAGAAAGGTGTCATTTCGTCAGTGTTGAATCTGAGACCCAAATGTGTTTTCTTTTAATGCTTAATTTAAAGGAATGATTTCATATATGTTGATTTGGAGTTAAACCCAGGTTAAAGACAAAAGGTCTTTTATTGAGGGGTGAAATTTTAGTTCTTTAAGTTGTTGCAGAGTTCTTAGATATTAGTATAGACTTGCAGCACTAACTTTTCTTTTCAGATCTCCTTCCCTGCTGTTCCCTACCCAACTCCCCTGACTAACTTTTCCTTTTCAGATCTCCTTCCCTGCTGTTCCTTTCCCAACACCCTTTTCCCCCCGCTTGATCACTTCAATATTCTGTGTATTTACTACAATCAGAATTGGAGGTATCGAGAGGTGGGCCCCTATATCAACTCGACAGATCCTGAGGAAGACCTCGTCTGACAGATAGGTTGGGCTGACAAGTCCTAAAAAAGTAAGTGGGGGGACTAACCTAGTTAGGCAGTATGCAAGTGACATCACAATGCGTGACCTCATGGCACATGACATCATGGCGCATGACATCACAAGTAGCATCACAAGATTTGACATAATAGGAAGTGGCATCACAAGCCATGACTTTACAGGAAGTGACATCACTAGAAGTGACATCAGATCTTAAGCCTTTACATATATCTTTAGCAGGTTTAGCATGAGTACATTTGAGCGCAATTCGAGTATTCATGCAGACCCTCCTGATTTAGGCAGAAGATTCACAATTTTGTGAGGTACACATAAAACAATGTTGCCTTTTGTCAGCGTAAATCTTCCTTTACCCAAGGATTGAACACACTAACTCTACAGCCAGCCTACTGAGCCAGGCATAATGTTCCTTATGCAGCACATTTCCATGTAGATGTGACAGCTTTAGCTGCCTGCACTCTCCAGAGATGAGACCGCTCTCCTATGCAAAGTATTCTTAATCATCCTTTCCCACCTGCACTTATTTATGGAGATTGAGGCTCATTTTTTGCCAATAGCCCATGAATCAAAGCAACAAAGAAAGATAGAAAGGTAAGAAAGGAGGGAGATAAAAAAACATTGAAGAATGCAAAAAAGGGGATGGAAAAAGTACCTGCAAGAATAAGCAATTTTAAGGTAGTGAAAAAAAGGTTATTGCAACCTTGACATTCAGCAATAGGACACTAAGAACAAGTGTGGGGCTCTGCATTTATGTTTTTACAAATTACACACTGCCCCCAAAATGTCACCTCCACATTTAGCAGCAGATATCTCTCATGTTCTTAATGTTGGCATAACTATAGCTAAACAACCCTCAGATTTACCAACACAACCTGACAGCTCAACCTGGAATCTGTACCACCAGAATGCACACACAAAGACTGGACCATAAATTTCAAAGTAAGAGGTATTAGCTCCACATCAAAATAAGTGTAAGCTGCACAGTATCCAAGGATGGGAAGGAAATGGCAACACAGGTAGCTCACAAGAAACAGGCACATGCAATTCCAGTCCCAACTAGCACTTTCAAGAAAATATTGGCCTACCAAAGGAAATATTACTAGTTTGCATAGAAAAACTCCCCAAGTGGGAAGATGTAGGAAAAGCGAGAGACACCACAAACTATTGACAGTAAACAAAATCTACACTAGACTATGATCGCTAGTAAGACCTCTGCATATTCTAAACATGTTACACTGCCATTATGGTGCACCATAGATGGCCTACTTGTTTAGAGAAACACTGACATGTGGGCTCCCCTATTTATTCACTGTAACCTCATCCTGAAGGAGCCAGTCCTAGGTAAGCACACATGACTTTTCATTTCATAGATAGCATAACTCTGAATTACATCTGTCTCCCAAAACGAAGAGCATCATAACAACAAAGCTAACGTGTGTTACTGTGTTTTAACCCGTTGGCAGTGTCGAACGTTCATCTCCAGTGCTGAACGTTCAAAAAACGGGTGGGGCAGCGTCGGCCAACGGACGTGTGCAGCACTAGCAAGGTAGTGCACATGACGACCGTTGGCCGGCGGCAGCAGCCAACGAGTTAATACAGCACATTACAAACTTTGCAACACCACAGCATTAGGTATGTGTGAGAAGGGCAAAAAACAAAACCAACCATACTTCGGCAACATTTAACAGCCATATCCAGTGCTCTCAAATTTCCAGAGTTCCAAACATGCAACATGTCTTCCTTTCAATGAAAACAGCTCTTCACCATTTAGTGATTGGAACTGGAAAATAAAGCACACAATTGCAAAAGTTTGGAAATCATTTTTTGCTGTGGTCTGACAGATTTAGATTCTTCTTTACAAAAACTGAAATATCTGGGTAATGGAGGAGAAAGCAGGATTATTCAAGGCAGTCCTTATTTGAAGTGAAAATTGCACGATTGCTGCATCTGCCTGCTACCCAAGCTTCAACCTAATGTGCCAAGAAATAAAAACAAAGCATTAACATTTAATGTAAAACAGGAGAAATGGGAGAAATAAAGATATGTTCATCTAATGGTTGAAATGCACAATGTGAAAGCAGAAAACCTGGGATCAATCCCGGCTTCTCAGCTTGACCAAATTCTATGATCCCAGCCAAATCTCTCTGTGTTTCATTTAATAGGCTTTAAAGTTGCACAATGTATAATAAGAAACAAGGATGTGGGGAAAGGAGGAACTAAATAGTTTCACAGCCGGTATGAGACCTGTGATGAAAGTTTGAATACAAGGTCCACCTAAATAGGACGCTACTAAAGACATGTGAACACACCGACCAAAGTGGTCAGTATGTATGGTATGTATCAATTTGGTAAATGGAAGTTTCTCAATTGAATGCAAACAAATAGGATGTTAACAGGATCTTTGTGATGTCCTGATGAAAGCCACATAGCTGGGTGAGGCATTGGTGTGATAGCTGAAACATGTTGACCCAAAGGATACTAATTTCCTTAAAGCATCCGCACCTATTTGTAACTCCATCAGGGTGCCCTTTAAAAATAAAATGAACCCTCACATCACCCTAGACTATTTTAAATCTAGGATACAACACAATAACCAAAGAGCTTCCTTAGTTACCAAGATTGAGCCCACCCAGATACACTAGCTGTCTGGACGAGGACTCTATGATGAAGTATGCCACTTGAAATTCCAGTGGGAGAGAGCCCTTTTAATTACATGGGGTTATCCCCTTGGGCTGGTATGGAGAGATAGGCAAAGTACGGTAGAGGTGTGTTCCTGTTGTTTTTCTATGGAGAATCACTTACCGCCGCCACTGCCGAGAGTCCAGGGGGCAGCTAGAGCGTAGAGCCGCCACCGTCAAGAGTCACTCTGCACTTGAATAACGCGCCACCGCTCCGGGGACCACAACACCCGGCAGGCCACGCGGCGGCGCGCAACGGACTCCTGACGCCGGACGCGAGCGCCAGAAGGAGGGATAAATTGCCTGACACCCCGGCGGAGCGGGGGAGAATCACTTACCGCCGCCACTGCCGGAGTCCAGGGGGCAGCTAGAGCGTAGAGCCGCCACCTCCGAGAGTCACTCTGCACTTGAATAACGCGCCACCGCTCCGGGGACCACAACACCCGGCAGGCCACGCGGCGGCGCGCAACGGACTCCTGACGCAGGACGCGAGCGCCAGAAGGAGGGATAAATTGCCTGACACCCCCGCTTCGCGGGACGCGAGCGGGACGCCCGGGGCTAAGCCCGGGCAAAGGGCGGGCCCTCTACGGCCCTCAGAGGTCAACAGTGGTCGGGCGGGCCACCCATCTAACATCTAATTCCCGTTGGAAGGTGAGCCATACTGTCTATCATGGGGGAAAGCCATAATATCTCCACCAGTACAATTAATATAGATACTCAGGTTATTGAAGTCCCTGCATCTCTACAACTCTCGTTTGAGAGTCTTTTGGACAATGCTTTTAATGAGATTGCCGAGACTGAAAGGAGGTTGTCTATGGCCTCCCAAAGCAATAGCCAGCCGACCATTATTATTAGTCCTAATCACACCATACCCCTACTGCCAGAGGTAACTGTAGTAAAATCTACCTCTGCGGTGCGTCTTTCTGTTGTATCACAGGAAGGAGATACCCCTGTCACAGCAACTGACGCTGCTAGTGATCTTGAATTGCTATTAGCGCCTCTAGCGCTTCCATCGCCAAATGCTACGACCATAGGAGCGAAACGTAAAAGGGGCCCTGCAAAGATTGTTATAAACAAGAGGAAGCAGCCCCCTAGGAGTGTTAATCAGCCAACCCCACAGAGCATGTGGTCTAGGGGGAAGAAGCGTCAAACAGAGGTCCCGACAGTTTGCTTGGACACAGGGGACACAGGGGATCATTGTGATACTGTGATAGTAAATGATGGCACCAATTCAATCTGCACACAGACGGATTTCCCTAATGAAAATGTTCATCAACTTAAACCACAGGGGAACCTTATAGAGACTATTGCAGATACAATTTTTAAACAACTAGAAGGTCAAATGATTAAACAATTTAATATGATTTTTAAGAGGTTAGACAGACTGGAGACCCTTGTCAAAAATGATGAAGCTAAGAGGAAAGGTATGGTTTGTCTGGACCAAATTAGAGGTGATCGCCTGTTAAAAGATCTAGAATCTATTACCAGTACTCTAGTCAGCGGAGAGCTTAATAAAAAATGTAATTTAGCTATAACTAAAGGGGCCACAGGTGCACCAAATGTCAATATCGCCCCTCTGACACCAGTGGAAGCTAATATAAGACAAAACGTCTCTCCAAAAATTTCACCTCCCATTCCTCCACCATCTTCCAGTCTGCCTAATACCACCACAAACATTACCAAAAAGAGCAACCCCTCGAGTGGTATAGTCAAGCAGAAAGTACCTACCAGACCAGGTCAGCAAAGGGGTCAACCGGAGGATAACAGACCAATAAAACATCAAGGTCTGCCTTACATCTTCCTCCTGAGTCGTGCCCATATGTTTTGGTTTTGGCTGGTATACCACCACTTAGGGAGGGTCAAGGCGAATCTTGGGTACAGTTACACAACAAATGTATTGACTGGTTAACTAAGCACAAGGGGGTTGGCTACGATATAACAAATGAAATTCTCTCTGCTCGCTGGGTGACCTGGGTCGGTCCCCTGTTTAAAAACATCAACGGGGACTGCATTACAATCAATTTTAGGAACCCGGGCATAGTAAAATATTTACTAAACAGGAAGAATATTCATAATGGTCCATCTACCGTGGTGACCCCCTTACCTCTAAGTTATTTTTACAGACCCCCTAACAGACTGTTGCAATCTCCACCAATGTTTCCGTTACATAACAGATTCTCAGCACTATCAGACCAGAGCACTTTAGACTGACTACCGGCAAATAGGAAAGATTCTGTCATAGTGGCGCCCATTGCTGACGATTTTCTAAAGACCGTAGATTCTGAGATGGTTTTGACATTACCCCATTCCTCTCTGCCATTAAACCCTCAATGTGACCAACTGGCTAATTCGACAACCATCGCCATTTATGATGCTTGTCCAAGTATTAATGAAAATTTGACTATTGTAAGCTGGAACATTAAAGGGTTAAAGGCTAAACTAGAAAATAAAGCTTGGAAGGACTGGGTAAACTTATGATATTTTAATGTTTCAGGAAACATGGAGTACAACTAATCTGTTATTAGAAGGGTATAGCTGTCACAACAGCATTGTGCCGTCTCCACCCTTAGGCCGTCCAAGTGGGGGTTTGTCAATTTGGACAAAGATAACAGCAGAGGCAAAAACTGAAGTGATACAAACCAATAACTCGAGTTTTATGGCACTGGTATATATAAGAGATGTAAAATTATGCCTGATTAATTTTTATAATAACGATTTTTTATCACATCCAAATTGTAATTTTTTAGACTTGTTTAATTTCTTTGATGATATAGTAGAGGGGCGTAAATACGGGAAGTTTGATGGGATTTGCCTAGGAGGGGACTTTAATGCTCACATCCATTTAAGATATCCCCCATGCAGGAGAGGTGTAGAATTATCTGATCTCCTTGCAACTAGAGAACTCATAAACTCTATGGAGTTTGCTGGTAACAATATAAGCACTAAACCGGTTCCCACTTACATCGGTCACGGAAGTGCAACAACTATCGATTATATATTTGTTTCATCTTCCCTTGCCGATGTTTTATCAAAAGCAGAGGTAGTGTGTAATGTATATAGCGACCACTACCCAATTGTGATTTATCTGAAATTGTTAAGGGGGAAAAAATCACATAGGGAAATTGGGGCAGCAAATTTGGCTGCCAAAACGGATGGATTAAGGGTTGTCTGGAGGGGGGTGGATAATAGGGGTGTTTTGGGTGCAGTGATTAGGAAACATCCTGCATTGATCTCGGATTGTCTAGATATTGATAACTGTGGGGGTAATCTGATTAAATAATTTGGTGAACTCTGCCTCGCAATAAAATGCGAAATTTCCAAGCCAACACCAAGGAACGTTGAGGAAGCCCCAAAATGGTTTGATGCCTCTTGCTCGAAGGCAAATCGGGATCTAAGGGCTGCTCTCATGGCTAAACCACGGGATATCTCTCGGGTAAGGCTTCTGAGAGCAAGGTATAAATCCACGCTGCGCATTAGATCAAATTAACTAGTTAAAGATCACTGGGAATCCCATGTACGTACAGTTGCCCTAAAAGACACTCCAGGTTTCTGGAGGGAGGTAAAGAATTTGAGATCATTTGGCTAAAATATAACATCAATTAACTGTAATATCTTGGGACCTGCGTGGGTGGAGCATTTTTCAAAGATTTATACTGTATTCGATCACCCTGTAGTAAACCTTCCTCCCCCAACTCTTTTAAACATCACATTGCCTGAGGTAGAGGATGCTATTGCCGAATCTGCCAGTAACAAAGCACCCGGCCCAGATGGTCTTTCCATCGATCAATTAAAATGTGAAATTAATTTCTGGGCACCGTTACTATGCAATGTTTTTAATAACTTAACGTATGAATCCATCCCTGTAACATGGTCAAATAGTACTATCGTTCCCATCTTCAAAAAAGGCAACAGGCTGGACCCTGGGTGTTACCGCCCAATATCATTAATTGATAACACCCTGAAAGTCCTGGGTAGGGTAATTTTTAAAAGAATTAGAACTTGGGCGGAGGAAAGTTCAATTTTACACCCAAGCCAGCTAGGGTTTCGTAGTAAGGTGGGCACGGTAGAACAGTGCCTAAACCTAAATTTGATAATGGCAAAATATACAATTGCCAAAAAATCCCCCTTATATTTTGGTTTTATGGACTTGAGTTCTGCTTTTGATTTTGTAAACCGTTCCCGTTTATGGACCGCCCTTCTTAATTATGGTTTAGATGAGAATCTGGTGCATTTTTTATCTTATCTCCATACAAACCTAAGAGCCCGTGTGCGTATTAACTGCTCTGGTGAAGTTTCAAGCGATATTTTAATCGACAGGGGGGTCAGACAGGGTTGTGTTCTGGCCCCTCTGCTTTTTATTTTATATATTAATGAATTGAGCAACTCATTAAGTACTCTAACTAAAGATGTACCGTATATTAAGGGCATGCCCATACCCACCCTACTTTACGCTGATGATGCGGTCCTAATGGGCCGCACTCCTAAGGCCCTGCGTATTTTAATCACAGGTTTTGTCAGTTTTATGGCTGATCTGGGCCTAAGCACAAATTTTAAAAAATCCCTTATTATGTCCTGTGGCCCAAAAAAGCACAAAATTACAAGGATAACCTCAGGTGAGAATGTTTTACACAGTACATGCACTTTCCCATATTTGGGGCTGTTGTTTTCCAACAGCGGATCATGGCACCCACATGTTTCTTATGCTAGAAACAAATTAGGCAAAGCCATCAACTCCATAATTTCTTTACGCCAACCCAACCATGCGGATGTGATAACACCATTAATTAGGATTTACCAAACACAATGCATCCCTACTGGCACTTATGGTGCAGAGGTATGGGGATATACAAATTGTCTCCATATCCAGACGGAAGAAAATAGATTCTGCCGAAAATCGTTGGGAGGGGTTATTTGTGCCTCAAATTTCATATGTCACAGTGAATTAAACATCCCCTATATAGAGGACTTTCTTAGATCAAGGCCTGCCCTTTTTTGGTTAAAGATATGGACGAACCCGGCAGCCAAATTGACCCAAGACATAATATTAGACTGCTTAAAATGTGATAGGGAACATTATATAACATGGCTAAAAGCAGTAAATGAAAGTCTAACGGATGTTGGATATGGTTACTTGTTTACATCACCTAACCTTATAGATCGTTCCTATAAGAAGTGTGTTAAAAGGGCTTTGTTCAACCTATACAGAGAAAAACGGGAAAGGATACACTTTCCAAAATGTACGGTTGCAAAATATTTGGGCCACTCAGAGCTCACTTTTAGTTACTCTGCCCCGCCCCAGAAATACCTACGTTTACAACTTGGTAGGTGGAATAGAAGTTTACTATTCCGTTTCCGGGACGGGAGCGTAGTTAATTTGTTAAATTTTCCACTGGGTTACAACAAACATCTAGAAACGCTAGTTTGTCCATGTAACCCGACTATGAAACAAAGCCTTATGCATTTCATGTTTTTCTGTGATTTTTATAAATTGTTTACTGTGCACTTTTTAATACCATATTGCAGGAAAAACGATCTGGTAGATTTTAAGATTGCAATGAGGAATTTGCTAATGTTAGGTACAGAGGAAATAATATTTAGAGTGAGTTGTTTTCTTAAAGCTGCTGTTCGCTCACGAGCTACTTTGCACATTGACTGATAAGAATTTACAATTTGCATATTGCACTTTATATCATCTTCTTTTTTCTTGTTCATTTTAAATCTGTATATATATATATTTGTTTGGATAGTCGTTGTTATTTTTAAGAATTTTTAAAAAATATTGTATATATTGTCCTGTCTTTTTTAACATGTTTTTGCATTTTCTCACATCAGACAGATCATTTTACCGGTTGTTCATTTATTGTATTGTATTGTAAGTTATTGCATTTGTTGTGTACTTTTATGGATTTATTTTTTTCCGAATAAAGATCTTTGACTTGACTTGACTCTATGGTTAAGTGTTTGGGAAGGTGACCAAATCCTGAATCACTTCTCAGTCACGCCTTCTTGGAATATAGTAATAAGAATCTGAGTCACATATATAATGCATTTGAAACTTGGCTTTCATGAGGCTTCAGCCTGCTAGCCACACTCTAACCACATGCACCAAGAATTAAAGACAAAACATTGACCTTTGATGTGAAATAGGAGAAATAAAGACATGTCCATTTAGTGGCAGAATTGCACAAAGTAAATGCAGAAAACCAGTGTGCTGTCCATGACCTCAGTATGCCAGGTGTGGGCTGAGGTGATGACTGATGGCGGTCACCCTGATGTATTGCTCTGTCGAGAAGAGGGCCATCACACAGTGCAATGCTGTGACCTGAAGGGGCCATTTTCCTGTGTGCGCTGTCACAAACCCTGTATGCCAAGAGGGGGGCTGTGGTGAAGTGAAAGGGCTGTCGCCCTGGAGCAGAGTGTAGCTTTGAAGGAGAAGCAAGTTATTACTCACAGAGGAAGAGCAACAATTCAACTATCCAACAATCTGAGAGGACCAAGACCTGCCACCGTATACAGAGTGGCTCACCAGATAGGAGGAGGAGCGTGTGGACACCTGCTGCCTCTACCGTAGCATCCAGTCTTCTGCTCACTACTGGGCCGCAGACGCAGGAGTGGGCACTCCAACCCTCCACTCCAGCAAAAGCGGGTTAGACTGAATACTGTACCGCCAATACTAGGCTTACTCTGACTGACATGCTACAGCACAGAGTCACTTTGACTTTTTCAAAGCCTTCATAGAACTTCTAAGACTTGAACTCACTAGCAGGCCCTAGCTGAAATGCCTATGAATTCATCAATTGCAAGCTGCAAAGAGAGGAATCTATACAGATGAAGAGTTGCAGGTTTACCTTAGGTTAATTAAGTCGATATTGCTATAAGGAGAAATGATTATGAAGATCATGGTCAATATGTCTTTTTTGACAATTTAATTCAAAAGATTGACCCCTATCTCAGTAAGTTATAATATAAACTTTAGACAATGGTTCAAAACCCAAAAGATACACTTGGACACTAAAACATTGTACTATAAACACTTGCCACTCTACTATTTATATAGGATATTTTTAATTGATGAGGGTATATTTTTTGAGGTTGGGATAAAAAACATACAGCATTATCACTCATTGTCTCTGACGTTGCATTACATACTTAAATAATCATGTTTAACATAATGGATCAGTGTGAGATGAATATTGATTTAGGGAAATGCTTGCTTACATGATCAGCTTGAAAGAATAATGTATTTGTATGTATCACCCAAACTCAATAATAAAATAGATGGTCTGAACTTTAGTACATTTATATTTTATATCTCACTTTATACTCTCATTCCCTGTTGCTTTTTCTATTGTTACACACAAGTGAAGCTTATAATCTTAGCCACATCAATAAACAGGTTTGGATGTCAAGGTGCCAAGTATTTGATGTAGAAAGGAGAAGCATAGATCATAGAGTTGCGATTAATATAGAGTGGTAGGACAGGATCATGCAAGTGGTGACAGACATTTTGGATGAACCCAGTTATAAAAGGTTGCTATTTTTACAACCATGAGTTGGTTGGATACTAATTTTAGAACAGCACATAGAGGCCTATTAGGATGGCGGACGGACCTGCGTCCGTCCGCCACCCCAAGGTGGAGGGACCGTCCGCAGGGGCAGCAGCGGTCCCTCCGGTGCAATTAGGATGTGACCACCACCCTGGCGGTCACATCCCGTATCTTTAACCTTGTGGGGGGTGCTGCTTGAAGCAGCACCCGCCGCAAGGTTAAAAATGCATGCTTTGCATTTACATGCACAAAGCGGCAGGCACAGCGCGGTGCCTGCCGCTTTGTGCATGCAAATGCAGGGAGGTACCATAGGTACCCCCCATGTGCACCCCCCACGCCCCCTTCACCCTGGGGGCCCGCAATGGGCCCCCAAAGAAAAGACCGTATGCCTTTCCGTGGCGGCATTGCCGCCACGGAAAGGCATGTCCTGAAGCACATCCTAATATGGCTGGTGGTGTCTGATAGACACCGCCACCATATTAGAGCTTTTCCGCCACGGTCGGAAGGCGACCGCAGCGGAAAAGCGGCGGGTGTTATTCCCGTCCGCCGATGACCCCCCAGCCATCCTAATGTGGCGGGAGGTCTTTTCATGTACCGCAGCGGGCTTCCGCCGGCCCGGAGGATGCGGATTCACCGCAATCCTAATCGACCCCTATGTTGGCTAATGTTCAGAAATTAAAGTTGAGGAAGGGTCCTTAGTAATTTGGGATGCCAAAATAGTCTTTTTAACGTTCCTTAAAAAATGAGGGGCACCGAGTAGAGGCATTACATTTTTCACCATTAGAATGTGAATGGAGGAATGAAAATTATATATATATTTTTTGTCCTCATTCACCTCTGACCACAGTGTCCACTCCAGACGTCCGTACCCAAGAGCCCTAATAGCAGGTGGTAGAGCCTCCCACCGGCGGGTAGACATACGCCCCAGTGGGAACTGTTCCAAATGGGAGAGTGGCTCTGAAAATTTGGTCCGGCAAAGAACAGCAGCTGCGCATTGAGGTAGAGAAATTGAGGGTTCCATTGCATCCTCGAGAGACATTTAGAGGTGTAGTCATGGGGAATGAATATTGAGTTGGTAGTCCCCTTATATATTTTCTCCCACCCCTTCTTCCAACCATCTTAATAAGATATTCCAAAGGGCCTTCTTCCTGTTGGAAGGTTTCCCCGTTAACTCCAACTTTGTTGAGCGAACAGAATCTAGCCAGTCAGAATGCTGGGGAGGGAAACATTCTACCCATCTACAACAGATTGCCCTTCTCGCTAAAAGTATGGCGTAGATGAGAAAGGATCTGGCTGGGCCTGTAATTTCATCCAAAACTCCATAAATAATTAGAGAGAGGCTTACCTCAACTTGCAGCTCCAGTATGTTTTCAGAAAGTCTAACATACTTTCTCCCAGAATTCGAGAATAGCCAGACAGTATTAGAACATGTGGATGTCCAATGCTTTCTCCCTACCACATTTCATGCATTTAACGGGAGGCCCCTTTGACATTTTTGACAATCCTGTGAATTGAAAAAATATGATTTTTCCTTAACCAAGCCGGCTTAACAGTTAAAAACAAAATGATCATCGGTACTTGCCAGAGTTGCTCCCACTGCATTCCCGGGAAGCAATCACCCCAGAGATCTTCTGCCGTTTAAAGTCCCCATCTTTGGTTTTTGAATCTCCCAATATCAACCTGATACTTCTCTTCTCCCCGGCAATTTCGCCACTAGATGTTGCACTAGATAGTTGCCTGCGCCGATAGGAGACTTCTGATACTGTGCCCAGCGTCTCAGTGGATAATACTTGAATTTGGAGATTTCCTCCTCAAAAGAGCTACATCGGTTCGACCAGGGCAATAGAAAACCATCCTGGGCAAGATCCCCCCCGCAACAAAGCCCTGTGTGTCTTAGTGGAGGGGCTAACTTGTCTTTTACGCAGTCCGTGTTCCTGGGGAGTCCACACTAAAATAATAGCTTAGACCTCTGAGCCGTCTAATACTGGCCCATATTCTGGCCATTGCCTGTAACACCTTGAGCCTGACCTCTTTGAAGTATTTGGGGTCCCCGAATTTGAACGTGAAGCAATCCATTTTTTAGATTGGCTGCCTTCAACAGAGCTGAAAACATGGAACCCACAACAGAACAGTCTGGGGATTTTAACAGCATTCTAGAGTGCATCAATTGAAAAACACAAGCATATTACTGTAAGTCCGGAAGGGATAATTCACCTTTCTCTCTTTTACGTCACAACTTCTTCCAGGATATTCTTGTGCCATTATAAGCCAAGATAAAAGAATTTATGGCCTGCTGAAGTTTGTCGATGGAAGATTTGCCAAAAATGAGAGGGATTGTTTAAAAAAAAAGGAGATCTTTAATAGTATCGTCATTTTGCCCAAGTTCACCCTCCCAAAGATTGACAGGGGGAGATGTGTCCAATCCTTCATGAACCGCGAACATTCCCTTGTAACATTTGACATATTCCCTTCTGGGATTTTATCTATCTCCTGTACAATCTTAAGCCCCGAGTATCTCATCTCAGTTTTGGTCCGGGTATTGTCCACCTCTAGATTCCATGTCATTATTTCTGTTATTTCTGTGTTTACCTCGACCCTAACAGATACGAGGCCAATACCACTATGTTATCTGCTTAGAGGGCTTCCCCGCCCTTCATACCTAAAGCAAGGAATGTTCACATCATATCTGAGCTTTTGAGTGTACGGCTCAATATAAAGGTTATAAAGGAGGAGGGAGAGAGGGCAGCCCTGTCTAGTCCCCCTAGTTATTTTGAACATTTAGTTAAATTACCATTAACTAGCATTTTTGCAGATGGGTCTTGATAGAGGAGCTCAATGACTCTACAAAGTATTTTTCCTATGTTTTACTTTTCTAGCACACTGCCAAGTACATCCAGTTAACTTTATTGAAAGCTTTAGCAGCATCTAGGGTCATGATTGCTAAAGGGAGTGAGTGTGTCAAAGCCAAAACTATCGCACCAATAAGGCCATATGTGAGCTCGTACAAGTGTCTACCCTTAACACACCCCTACTGATCACTATGCAACATGTCTCCTGCTACTGTGCTTAACTAGTCTGCCAAAACTTTTGCAAAGATCCTATAGTCCACGTTAAGCAGTTATAGAGGTCTGTACGACTCACAGTTGGCAGAACGTTAACCTGGTTTTAATATTAGTGTGATAACAGCCTCTGCCAAGGGCGTAGACAATTTCCCATTGGTGCAGAGGATCACATTGAACAACTGGGTCATAACTGGAATTAACACATCGCCCAAGTTTTTATACAGCTCTGTTGGTAGCTCATCAGGCCCTGCAGCGTTTGCTAGATTGTAAAACTTTCTTTACCTCCTCCTGGGTAATTTATGGCTCTAAATAATTCTGCTGTGATGCATGAAGAAAATTATTTTTATTCAAGCGTAGCCACTTCACAGCTTCCTCCTCGCTGACTTCCCTTTCTTCTGTGTATAGCCTCTGAAAGTAATGGCAGAAAGCCCCCTCTATTTCTGAGTCAGTAGTTAATTTGACCCTGTTCTGCATGTCCTCTATCTCCGTAATCGGGTTTTGGGTTCTATCTGCTTTTACCTTCCAGGCCAACAATTTCCCAGCTCCTTCCCATATTCAAAATGCGCCAGTTTACTTGCCTCTCAAAGTTTTGTGATCCTTGTCTACAAGATGGTGTAAAATTGTTCTTTCAGAGTCTCCAATTTATCTAAGTCTACCCGCCTGGTCTCCTCACCCCTATTGCCCCATATATCGGCCTCAAAAGCCTTCATATCTGCTTCTATTTGGGTAATCTCCTCTCCGTAACACCTGTTTCAGAAACACTACCTACTTGTGATTTTCCCCCTTACCTATGCCTTCAAAGTATCCCAAACTATCAAGGTGGAGGCATCCCAAAATTGGGACATAGGAAATTCTCCGTCTCACTACGCAGATAGTTCATTTAATCTATATCACCAAGTAGAGTCCGGTCTAAAGTCCACACTTTCCCAACCTTCTTTTTCTTCAAATCCAGGTCCATGTATACCCCTGAGTGGTCCGACAGGTGGGCCGTCATGTCCTGAATCGTATCTCTGAAGTTTAGACTGACCAAGAAGTAGTCATTTCTGGATCTGTGGCCATACTTCTCATTATGATAGGAGACACCAAACGCAAGGCCAGACCTGTCCCTCCAGACATCACAAAGACCTGGCTGCTTCATCATCGACTGTAAATAAGCACGCGATTTAGGGGTGGCCACTGCTCTACTATTAGTTGATTTATCCAGTTTGGGATCTAATATGATGTTAAAATCACCAGCCATAATTACGGTATCAGGGAAATCTAACAAGTTAGTGAAAAAAAAATTCAGGGGCTCTTAATCATCACAATTCGGGCCATAGTATCACACTAATGTTACTTAGTTGTCAACGTAAGAATGATCCACCTACCATATTTGTCTACTGAAGAGTCAATTAAGTGTACCCTTGCTTTCTTCTTGATTATTACTGCAACTCCTCTTATATTGACACTGTGTTTGGTGAAAATCGAATGCCCAACCCACTTTAATTAAAAAAAAATCGATATATACTTATTCTTTGCCAAATAAGTCTCTTGTAGAACTATTATCTGTGCAGGTGAATCCCATAGATATTGCAGCATTTTTGTCCTTCTCCCTTTAACACGTAGACCGTTAACATTCCAAGTTAGGTACTGAATGGTCATCTAAACACTATGGGCCCCATTAGTATGGCGGGCGGGCAGAGTCCGCCTGCCATACCCTCGGGAAACGGGACTGCCCGCTGAGGGTGCGGCGGTCCCGCACTCCCGATTAGTATGCACCTCCCACACTGGTGGGCGCATGGATCATCTGCAACATTGCGGTGGGCAGTGCAGAGAGCACCGCCTGCCTCAATGCCACAGAGGCAGGTTATGCGTTTCAATGCACTACGTGACAGGCACCGCGCGGTGCCTGCCATGTTGTTCATTGAAAGGCTGGGGGATACCATAGGTACCCCCCTTGTGCACCCCCCACACTCCCCCCGGAGTCCCTGGGGGCCTGCAACGAGCCCTCGCAAGCAGACTCCGCATGCCATGACGGAAAGGCATGTTCCCGCTCACATTCTAATATGACTGGTGGTGTCTAACAGACTCCTCCATATTGAACCCTTTTCTGCCCGGTCTTGTCGACCGGGCGGAAAAGTGGCAGACGGTCTTTCAATCCACCTCGGACCCCCCAGCCATTGTAATATGGCAGGGGTCTTTGCTGCAAGGATGGCGGGCGGATTGCCCCCGCCGGGCCACCTTCCTAATGGGGCCCTTAGTGTT
This sequence comes from Lissotriton helveticus, assembly GCF_964261635.1. Lineage (NCBI taxonomy): Eukaryota > Metazoa > Chordata > Amphibia > Caudata > Salamandridae > Lissotriton > Lissotriton helveticus. Next base: position 1,538,872,143 of record NC_136067.1, read on the forward strand.
CGTAGCATATATTCTGGACCCCTACTTCTTTCTGTGGAATGACCAATCAAGCCGAGTGTTGGAATAATAATTATGTTTTTGCACTGTTTGGTGTAAGTTAGCATTCATGGCGCTATTTTGTGTGCAGGTGACATTTTAGATGTAGATTGAAACTCATTTTCGCTATTTCCAAGAAACGGCCTTCTCTAGGTTATGTTTCCTCAGAGTTGGGTAATGCAACACAAATTAATGCACTTTTCTTGTTAGCGCATACCTTTCTTCTTTGATGTGAGCCTTCTCCCACTTGTCTAGTGGCAGGCACAGTCAGAATAACCTTGAAAGATAGACAATGTGTGCCCGGTCTCAGAATCAAATCTTACCCCTTTGTAATTTTCTGTACAACTGCATCTCTCTGGAAAATTCCATTGTAGGCGTGCCTTCATTGGTTCTGAAATGTACATAATGTACTGTTATGCTTGTCGATGTCAGTCCCTCTGCAACACTCCTTAGCGACTGGGCACTTAGGGCTCCGCTTTGAGCTTACTCTGAATAAACAGATATTGGTTTGTATTCTCTACTGCCTGACCGACTCTTCATTTTTGTAGAAGGCTGAGAGGCGGTCATCAGTGACCCAAATCGGGCCACTTCCTTCAAGAGGTAAATGAGGAAATATTTTTCTTTTTACCCTTATGTTCCCCACCACATGCACCCACCCTAACCCCACCCTGCCTCCCTCCCTGTGAAACCCAACCCAATCTTTCCCTGGGCTTGATGTTAGTGCTGATTACCATGCCTCATGGCAACTCTCCACCATGCAAATCTATTGCACAATATAAGTAGCTGAAAGAAACTGTGTAGTTTACTCCACTGTTTTACCCCCTCTATCTCTCTCTCCCCTCTCTCTCTTCCACCCCCTAATCTTTGATGACTGTTCATAGTGATCATTCATAGTGAAGAAAATAAGAAAGAAGGAGGAAGAATGACCATAAAAATGACAAGCAGTCCTCACAAATAAAGCTAACCCTCCCCTTTTTTAATACTCTCTAAAAGCTTTTCCGCCTCTGCCTTACTTCTTACATTGTGCATTTATTCTTGTGCATCACTTTTAGGGAGGCTGGGAATTTAAGCTGAGCCACGGCCCCAGTTTTTTAAACTTTTTTTTATGTTTTTTTATTTTTAACTGAGCAGCGCATCGAGAATATGACACAAAAGAAGTGCAAAACAGGAAAACATCAATAGATCAACATACGGATAAAATCGGTTCATAAAAGGCATAGAGTTTGTGCGGGAATTTTTTTTTCATCAGAGGTTCCAGAACAAAGCCATTTACATTAATAACATTAGTGAAGCAGCTTTAGAAATATCTGCCATTCATTCTTGCGGAAATACGTAAAGTGCTGGAGTATGAAAGTGCTAAATTGCTAAAGTGCCTGAGTGCTATAGTGCGGAAATGACCCAAGAGTAAACCTCCGAACCCCTAAACATATACCCACTATTCCACCAACCTTTAAAATTCAAAAGGACCTAAATTCCTTATCAGAATAAGACTACTAATCTATCTGATTTTCCAGATTCCTTAAATACTTCCAGATTTCCTTAAACTTTTTGGAAGCACCCACCTGCCTCGCATAAGCTTCCTCAAATGCCCTAGTCCACTTCATTTTGTTTAACCACTTCTCGTAAGTGAGTGCTTCCGTCGACCTCCAGTTCTGAAGAACTAAAGAACGGGCAACCGGGGAGGAGATAGAAAGAAAAGTCTCCTCTCTATCAGATATGGCCTGTCTTTACTAATTCCGAAAAGGGCAACTTCGGCCTCTAACTGGACCCTCTTCTTAATTGCCATATTTAAAGCCAGAAAATTCTCACTCCAGAAGGGCCCTAGTCTAGTCCAAGTAAAAAAAGATATGTAGCCAGGCCCCTTCACCTTCTGCCTGGCAAGGAAAGCATCTATTTTCAACTTCTAGGTATTTTTTATTAAGTGCTTTGGGTGTAAAGTATGCTAGCCACCAGGAAAGAAAGGCCATTCTTTAAAAATTCGCTGCTCTCTAGGCCTTGCTCACTAACTGTCATATGACTTGCCATTCTTGGCTAGAGAGGGTGAATTGCTTTTCCTGAGTTACCCTTTATAGGTGTTTCTCGGCCAGTAGGTGTTGGCCATGAATGCCCAAACTACTATACCGGTCCCCCCCCCTTAGGTTTGCTCCAAAAAGGGCTGTCACCAATTTAGTCGGCGTACTAAAAGAGAAATGTTGTCTATTTAGGAAATATAAAATCTGTAAATATTTGAAAGAAACTGGCTTCTTCCAGTCCCTACTCCTCATCAGCACCTCTTGCCAAGTGATTACCCTGTTCTGAATTAAGAAATGCCTTAACTCATCTAACCCACAGTCCTTCCAATTTCTTAGGTGACTAGATTGGATTTGGAGATGGAGATTTTTGCATTCTCCTAATTTTAAATAGTGGAACCCAGAAGAGCCAGCATTTTAAAAAAAGGATTGAGGTCTAATATAGTAATCCTTCAACATCTTATATCTCATCCTTGTGGGAAGTTTAGAGGTTTTTAAAAAGATCAGAATCTGAGAACCAGCTTCCTGCACCATTTTATTCACCATAAAAATTGTCATTTAGACCATTAGAAACCAATAAACGAGCGGTTAAGTCTAAGAAGGCTGCTTCATAGTATGAACGAACATGAGGTAAGGCCAATCCACCCTGGTCGATGGCTAATTGTAACGAAGAAAGCTTAACACTTGATGTATTTTTCCCCCACACAAACTGTCTAAACATAATTTCCAGCTCCTTAAAGTAATTAATGTTGATTTTGGTAGGTATATTTATAAAAAGGAAAACAAGTAACGGACATTTTGATTATACATACTCCGCCAATCAGGGTTAAAGGTAGTAGCAGACAATTATCCAACAGTTTCTTGATTTTACCCTGCATAACTACATCATTCAGCTTCTATAGCTGTTGATATTGATCAGAAACATAGATCCAGAAATATTGTATTGGGTCAGGCTTAGCGGCTTGGTACTTAAGATTGACTGGAAGAAAATTTGTGTCAGAATTAAGTACGAGAATTTCTGTTTCGTATTGGTTTATTTTAAATCCCCCAGTTAATTCAAACTTACTGAATTCCATTAAGGCCAATTCCAAATTCTGTCTATCGAGTTTAAGATATAAGATAATAGCTTCAGCTTGGACATACCCGAATTGGAGCATTAATTGCAGCATTTTATCGAATTCTGAAGGCTAATAGTTCAAAGAAGAACATGAAAGAGCTGTAAGATGCACTCCAATGTACTCGCTGTTTCAACCAAAGTTTCTCCAAAGATTAATGTTGTTCAGAACTGTATAGGTGTGCATGCCTGTCAAGCGCTCCACCCAATTGCGCTGCAATTTAACTGAACACAAAGGGACCACGTTTTTGATCCCGTACGGGCAGCACAGCCATGAAACTCAATGAATCCAATCAATTAAATGCTATATGCTTTTTTATACTCTTCTTCCATTTTCCACTCAATTTCCTTTTCATAATTTTTCACTTTTCTTCAATCCATTTTATTCATTCGACTGCCATGCAGAGATATTCACAAAAACATAGGAAAGATGGTTTCCACATGTCATGTTTTCTTTATTAAAAGTAATCCAATGCATTTCGGGATTGTTCCCTTCATCAGCGGCATCGTGACATGCACTGTTTTACATCTGTCATTGTGCCATCCTGTTTAATGATCTATCCGCTTTCCTTAAACCAGCATGAACATTTCTTAGGATCACGTCCGTGTTTAATGCGGTGCCAAAGCACGCTTCTCCTTAACAATTGTAACGGCGTAAACTGCTGCAAGCAACTCAACCTTATATCACAACGCCCCACCTCCTTCCAGGTGATTCCTCTCAAGCATGTATACAAAAATACTACACTCGACTACAGACTAACAGTGTTCAGGGCCCTACCTCATATCAACCATATCGCGATGCTAACTATATTTCCCAGAATCCCCATACCAGAACTCACAAAATATTGTTCCCTTCTCATCAACTCAAATGCCTCAGTTTTCTTTAAAGTTGTGAGATTAAATCAATGTTCATAGCCATAAATCTCCTTAGCTTTCCCCCGCCAGAAATGCAGGTCACTTTTTAAGAATCACACTTAAAAACAGCTCGTAACCGAAAAATGTCATGTTCACTTTTCAATGTGCCTTCTATGTCCAAGTATAAAAAAGAATATAGTATTTAAGTAATGGTTCAATAACAAAGGTGAACAGTAAATAGGAAAACGGACACACTTGTCTTGTACCCTGATTTATTTTTACTGTACCCTGCATTAATTACTGCCTGAGCCACCATGTATATATTCCGATGCATCAAAATAATCTGCGGAGGAATGCCAAGGCCAAAAAAAAGGGTATTCCAATTTACCAGGTCAAATGCCTTTTCGGCATCAACCATCATAATACAAGCAGGCTTAAGTTAGTATTACAGTAGTCAAGAGTTCAGTGTTTGACGACATAGATCTCCCTGCTATAAACCTGGACTGATCCTTATGGATTATTTACTGTGGAAAAGGGTGTAAAACGCTGTGCCTAGGTCTTTAGGATCTTATAATCAGTGTTGAGGAGACTAATGGGTCAATAGGAATTGACAACTTTTGGATTTGTACCCTTTTTCACGAAGCTGACAATGATCGCCTCTTTGAAAGGCGAGGGCACCACAACGCCATTTGTGATATGAATAAATAGCTTAGTCAAGGGTGGGGTCAATTCTTTTGCAAATACCTTATAAAATTATATGGGGAGCCCATCCTCTCCACAAGCTTTAGCTCCAGCAGTTGATTTTAAGACTGCCAGAATTTCAGTGCTCTAATTTTAGCTGTTCCACGAGGGAATCAGACAGTTTTGGGAGATCTACGCCGTCAAAATAATTCTGTATGGTATCTTTCCCAACTGGATACTCTGTTGTGTAAAGTTGTTGGTAGTGTTCCATGAAAGCCAGAGCAATCTCATCACTATTTGACACTACAGCTCCAGTCTCGGAATCTACCACCTTTGAAATTAGGGCCGCTTCCTGTCTAGTTTTTGTGGAGCCGGCTAACAATTTATCCACCATTTGGCTTTCCTCATATACCCGTTGTTGGTAAGTTTGGGAACTACGAATTTCTTCTAAGAGTTCAGCTATTTTAGCCCATCGTGCTTTCGACTGAGCGGTCGAGAAGGAGATAATTTGTCCTCGCACAGCAGCGTTGAACTCCCCCATACTGCGAAGGGTTCTGCTGTCCCCTTGTTAAGCCTAAAATATTCAAGGATCCATACTCTTAGACCCTCGACCCATCGTTGATCTTGAAGGAGAAGGCGATCTATCTGCCACCTGGATTGCTCCCTCTTCTCCTCGTCAATTTCTAGGTCGATCTTGATATAGGAGTGGTCGGAGAAGGAATTAGTCCTGATATCCGCCTTTAAGATATTTAGGGCCAGATGTAGGTAGCCAAATACCGGTAGGTAACGGCCGTAAATCGTTAATTTCGTCCGTTACCGACCGGTATCCATGAAATGAGATGTAGGAGCCTAAAATTTACCGATTCGGAAAACATGAGTCGGTATAATTCCGACTCGGTAAATAAGAGTCGGTATAATTCCGACTCGGTAAATATGAGTCAGTATTTTTACCAAGGCGGAATTTACCGATTTCATATTTACCGAATTCTTATTTACAGATTCGGTAAATAAGAAACGGTAAAAAATGGCCATGGAGATGTAGGAAAGCCCAAAAATACAGAATTCACGGAAATTCGGTATTTATGAGTCGGTATTTACCATGGATTGAATGCAGGTGGTAACCAGGTGAAGGCCATAAAAAGAGTCCCAAAATGCCACTGTGGAACCATAATGGCGGCTTTCTACGTCATTGCAAGGCGGCAAAGATTACAGGCAGCAGAAGAGAGGGAATGGCAAAGGGAGGAACAAGTATACAGACAGAGGATAACACTGTTCCAACTGACAGAGCCTGAAATACTCCAGAGGTACAGGCTACATCCCCAAACCATTCAGGACTTGATCAGGGACCTATACCCACTCCTGGAGCACCCAACACCCAGGGCCCACGCCATCCCACCCCATGTGCAGGTGTTGTGTAGCCTACACCTGCTAGCCTCCGGGAGCTACCAGAGTGTGATAGCTGCAGTGGGTGGTGTGTCCTAGAGCTGCCTGTCCCGCTTCTTCAGGAGGTTCCTTGACGCCATGATGCAGAGGATGGAGCATTACATTTCATTCCCTGATACACCTGCGGAACTTGCAAAATCCAAGACTGATTTCTGAGAAACCCATCCACCAGGAGTGAAAGGCGGTACAATGTGGCTCACAGATCTACACGCAACGTTGTGGAGCGCACATTTGGACTCCTCAAGAGCAGGTTTCGCTGCCTCCACAAGAGTGGAGGGGCACGCCAGTACACCCCAATCCTGTGATGCAAAATCATTGCGACCTGTGCAATGTTACACCATCTCGCCACAAAGGAAGGTACAGAGGTGGAGATCACACATCATGAGGACATTGATGATGACACAGAACTGGCAGAGCCCCATGGTTCAGTAGCAGCAGCAGCTACAGATGGGAGACTGAGACGGGCAGAGGTCACACAGCAATATTTCTGAGTGAGTAATGAGACACAGACAGGCAAAGTTCATGACATACGTAGTTTAATTTTTACTACGCAAGTGCAATGATAGCACACATTGGTTACACGATATATAAATGTCCATGACTGTGTTGTCACAGTTAACGCCACCGTGACCTGTTCCTTGGGTGGAGGGCATATTCAATGTTTACGGCCACGGACCACAGGGTGGGACTGCTGTGGCTGTGTGTAAATGTTCTCGGTGTGGCCTGTCTCAGTTGCATGACGCCTGCCGCTCCTACGTACTTCTTGTACAGGAGTGCTTGCGCCACTCCTGCTTGTGGACTCCTCACTTTCACCCACACATGTCTCGCCTCGAGTGGCAGTCTGTTGTGCGAGCATGAGCTCCATTGCAGAGGTCACTCTGGCCATTCTCACTGATAAATTGGTGCAGCACTGCACAATGGCATCCTGCATCGCCACTGACTGTCTGCACAGCAGGGTGGTTGCTGTTGCAAATCTGTTCAGGGCTTTTGTCTGCTGCCGCACATCGACACGAGCCTTGCGTCTCTCAAAATGGTCCCTGTCCAACTTGCCGCACAGGACATGCATGCACTGTGTCATGTAGGAAATGCCAGATGCCATTGACTGCATGCTCTCAGAAATGTCTCCTATGCCCTTGCCTATTTCATCCAGCTTGTTGTTGGTGGTGCGTGCCTGCCTCTGAACCCCCATCATTGCTTTCGCCTGCAGGCGCTGGACTTTGACAATGGTGGACTCCAGTCCGCAGAAGACCCCCTGACTGTGACACACTTCATCTGCCTCCCGTGGCCTTCGTCCTCGGACACTGGCCCGCACAGCTCTGGGAGTGGGCAGCTGCTCAGCTTCGGCTGAATCCTGTGGGTTGATGGCCATGTCACCCTCATCCTCTTCCTCCTCAGATGTTTCCAGTATGCGGGGAGGGGGCACATCAAGGCGCCTTGCCCTTTCCAGCACTGGGGACGGAGTTGTGGGGGTGGGGGACTGTGCAGCCGCTCCTGACTCCTGACTCCCACATAACAGAGGGGACTGTGGCTGTGGTGGTGTTGGCTTCTAATGTGACCGGGCTGCCTGCTCTTTGTCCTTCCCTCCATGTCCTGTGCTGGGTCCAGCTTCTTCCCTCCTCTTCTCCCTATCCTTTGCTGTGCTGCGCGATGACTCTCCTGTGGACAGACATGGGCATTGTGTCAGTGGAGTGGTTCACCTGTGTCTCTTGATTAAACACACTACTATAGCACATTTGCCTGTCCCTCATTTGCTTATGCTAGTGGTCTGTTGCATCCCTTGCTGCATGGCATGCTGACTGCATGGAGGTATCTACCTATGACTACATTTCCCATGATGCATTGCAGGACATTGGTAAGACCTGTACTGGAGTATGATGTAGGCACACAGAGTGTGCAAGGGGAACAGGTAAATGGGTTAATGACAATGTACTTGCATCTTACCTTGTTTCTTTGCAGCTCTAGCAGATCTGTCAGCGTCCCCGATGCCGCGGATGGATTCAGGCTCAAGGGTGGATTCCACCAGCTCCTCTATGTCGGTGAGTAGTGGGGCTCGGTTTGTTCCTCCCCCTGTTGCTGCAGCTTCCTTGTGGTGGGCAGCTAGTTTCTTCTTGGTGATGATGCAGAGATCATACCACCGTTTTTTCAAATCGTCTATTTCACGGTGGGTGATACCAATGGCATTTACCTTGCCTTGTATGTCGATCCAGGTTGTGCGCTTGATGGACTCAGCAACATGCAGTGATTGTTTCCCAAAGATCTTGCTGTAATGTCTGACAACCTCTGAAACAAGCACCTGCAGTTCTTCAGGGCTGAATTTCATCTTTCTTTTGCGCTCAGCAGCATCCCTCTGTGCATCCTGACTCTCCATGGTGCTGCACAGGTGAGCTCAGGGAAGCCTGCTCCTCAGTCTGTCCTCCTGCTCTCCTGACTGTTGGTTTCTGCACCTGCATGGGCGTGGCCAGTCCCAGGTACTGGGGAGGGGAGCTTGATTCTGATTGGTTGATTCCCCAGTACCTTTGGCTTTGGGTGTGGTTGGAGTTCCTGATTGGGTCACAGGCTCACACGTTTGTCAGTTACAAATTTCCGATTCGGTATTTACCGATTCGGTAATACCCATCCATTCCTATGGGCCATGGGCCCGTTGGAATGTATGGGTTTTACCGATTCGGAATCTGTACATTTTACCGATTTTTTAGCTACATCTCATTTTCCGATTCTGAAATACCGATTCGGTATGACTCTGTATTTTAGAATCGGTAAATTACATTTACCTACATCTGGCCCTTAATGATCTGGATGTTAAAAAAAATCAATATAGGATGCCGTCTGGTATTGGCGAGAGTGGCATGTATAACTATTTGTAGCCGGGTTGGCATTATGCCATTGGTCTATTAGCTGATAGTCGGCTTTATAGCTTTAAAGATTCTTTTTGTATTTGGTTTCAATTGTTTTTTGTTTTTATTGGAGGTATCTTTTTTTAGATCCTGGATATAATTTGAAAAAAAAGCAATAATGATCTGACCAGGGGCTCCCCTTAGCAGCTCATTGATCTAGTCAGCCCAGAAGCATCATCCATAATTGGACAAAAATTCAAAATCCTCCCATTTAATTTCGCTACTACCCATAACCATCTTCCCTGGGGATCCCTGAGAACTTGCTCAAATTCCCAAGACAAATTTCTAGAAAAGTAAATGGCTACATTTCTCATTGCTGTCCCTGCTAACACAATAAAGCATCGGAAAATGTTCTCGGCAGATAGAGCTTGGGTGTGTTTGACTTGAGGTGTGTTTCTTGGAGAAAAAGAACTTTGGGTGTAAAGGTGGCAAGCCATCCTATAAGGCCACCACTTTTCTGTTTGTTAAGCATACCATTTACGTTTACTGACAAAATACTACATTTGCTAGCCATATCCATTGCTTGAATAGGCATGGTATTTAATCAGATGCAAGATCCTGTTTTCTCCTCTCTTTGTTCCCTTTGCCACTGCTCTTTTTACTGCCAAGACACCCCCGGTCGCACCCCACCACCTCCCCTCTGGGAATGTGCCCCTCCCCCCCGAAATGTGGCATATTTCAACCACCCCTACTTTCCTGTGGGTTTCATGGAACTACACCCTTGGTGACCCTCCTCCCCTCGGCAATGGAAAACGTTAACATCTTGTTAAATAAATGATTGTTTCACATTTTGGAGAAATCTTTTTCAATAGGCCCTGGGCATCTTCTAAGTTTGAAAATAGATTAAACTTCCCCCTCACTAGAACACAAAGCTTAGATTGCTGCGCTATTGAGGCCTAGAAACCCGGAGCTTTAAAAAGATATAGCAGCTTAACAAATTCCTTTCACCTGCACGCAGCTACAGCAGACATGTCTGAAAATATGCGACATGTGGTAGCTTCATTTATTGAAAATTGTCTTTGCTGTATCGCCTTCGCCAAGATTATCTCCTTAATATGGAAATCAGCAAGGTCTATCAGGATGGTACGTGGAATTAGGCAACGGGTGTGAGGGAACTTGATGTGCCCTTGTAATAGTTCGATCTCCAGCAAATTCAGGCAGAACCTTTTGCTTGATAAACGTGTCGGCCCATTGAAGAGTCTGGGGTCCCTCAATCCCTTCGGGAACACCCACTATTTGTAGATTCATAGATTCAACCGTCGAGAATGGTTCTCGAGTTCCTCCAGTTTGTTCTCAAGAAGGTTTTATTTTTCGCCGCTTCGTTCGCCTTCAGAAGCATATCACTCATCTGATCTTTTAGCAGATCTATCCTTGTTTCGGCTTCCTTCAATTTGGCTGGAAAACGGGCCACTGCCTCTTCAATTTTCCCTAGATGCAAACGGAGGGAGGCGATCTCATGTTCTTGTGATTTTTTCATCTCCCTTATCTCCTCCAAGATAAGGTTCAGCATGTCTTTTATATCGATCTGCTGCATGGTGAATCCTGGTTTTGAGGAGTCTGGGTTGTCTTGGACATGGTCACTGGACATTTTTTCAAAGTGTCCAGTGAATGCCCTTTATGACAATGTTTACTTCTATTATACATGCACTTGCATTATATCATGAATGCCCCCATATACCACAGGTGCACACATATGCCAATATTTACATAGAATATGCCACTGTTAGAATCTTGCCATTAACTTCATGTATCTACTATGGGTGATCCACATCCAAAATTGCCATTAGGATATCAAGGTCAGTATTTTGTTATGTTTGCCTGTCCCTCCTCCAAGCCGGTTTTCCCCCCTAATGCCAAGAATGAACTCAACTATGTTAATACCATCATTTTCCCATGGGTGTCCCATATGACAAGAGTTAGCTCTAATGTGCCAACCCTAGCATTATGACAACTGATGTACCGTATGCAAAGAATAACCTTCAATATGCCTGCATTTTGGCCTTGGTGCCTCTGTAAACCAAAATTCACCTTCAGTGTGTCAAAGCCAGTGGCAGACTCACAACAATAAAACACACAATCTCTCTAACCGACCTTCATTCACTATTATTCTCATTCACATTAATTCCCACATATTCACCCTTATTTTAATTCACTCCCCATCACTCACCACACTCATTCTCAATCGCACACAGATATTCTCACTTACTCCCCATCACTAACTCTCTCTCATATTCTCTTTCACATAAACACCCACTCTCCTCACCTGTAAATGAAACATCTTCTTTTCCTTTGCTGTCAGTGTTTCATCAGCTGTGTATTCAAGCTTTCATAAAAAAGGATAATTACTTTGGATACATACACAACTATCACCCTCTGAGCTGACCAGAGGAGCCATGCTCTGAACTGGATGAGCATATAATCTGCAAATGTGTATAAGCCACTGATAGTGAAGTGATAGTCAACTGAAGTGTTGTTATTTAACACACTGAAGTGTTTTACCTTAGACCATCTGATTATCTAACCTCATTTTGAAATATTTATTAAAATTGTCAGTTTTTAAACATAAATGCAATACCAATCCTACAGCCCACACTTCCACTATGACGAAAATGCATTTAGTGAGTGAAGAGGCAAGTGAGTTGTTGTATATGCTGTTAGAACTGGGATTTCTGAATGGCTGAGGTATGCACCCATGCCAGGCAGGAACTACCACTCTAGTTAGGGTAAGCTAGATACACATTAAAATATAACCTGTGCTCACCCTCTGGTAGCTTGGCACAGAGCAGTCATGCTTATCTAAAGAGGCAATGTGTAAAGTATTTGTGCAATACACAGTTACTCGATGAATACACAACAAAAAAGACTCCACACAGTTTTAGACAACTAGTGAATATTTATCTGAGAAGACTGAGACCAAAACAACAAAAGAATAATCAGTAGAAGTTAAGATATTAATTTTTAAAGATTAAATGCTAAACCAGTGCTTAGAAGTCAATAGTGGTCAGAAGGTTACTTGAGTTTGCAAGGGACCAGTGCAAATCCAAAGTTCAGGCCGACCGCGGTATAGGGCAGGCTGACTCAAGGATCCACGTAGGACCCGCTGAGTAAACACCTTGGATGGAGCAAAGCTTTGATGCTGAGTAAGTATGGGCGAATTTTGCAAACTCGCGCTTCGCGAATTTGCGAACTCGCGATCCGCAAAATTCGCGAATTTGTGCGAATTTGCGAATTTCCTGTTTTTGCCAGTTCGCATGGGTTTTGTACAAGTTCGCGAACGCGAACTTACTTGTGTGGTCGCAACGGTCACGACCATGTCGTCTCTACGTGTCCAGCCTGTTAGCGACCCTGTGGTTCATCGCAGCCACCCTCCTGTTCATCACTGCCACCCTCTGGTTCTCCAATGCCACCCTCTGGATCATCACTGTCCCCCTCTGGTTTATCACAGCACCCTCTGGTTCATCACTGCCACCCTCTGGTTGATCACTGCCATCCTCTGGTTCATCCCTGCCACCCTCTGGTTCATCACTGCCACTCTCTCGTTTGCCACTGCCACCCTCTGGATCATCACTGTCCCCCTCTGGTTTATCACAGCACCCTCTGGTTCAACCCTGCCACCCTCTGGTTCATCACTGCCACCCTCTGGTTCATCACTGCCACCCTCTCGTTTGCCACTGCCACCCTCTGGATCATCACTGTCCCCCTCTGGTTTATCACAGCACCATCTGGTTCATCCCTGCCACCCTCTGGTTCATCACTGCCACCCTCTGGTTCCTCACTGCCACCCTCTCATTTGCCACTGCCACCCTCTGGATGATCATCACTGTCCCCCTCTGGTTTATCACAGCACCCTCTGGTTCATCACTGCCACCCTCTGGTTGATCACTGCCACCCTCTGGTGCATCAATGCCACACTCTGGTTGATCGCTGCCATCCTCTTGTTCCTCCCTGCCACCCTTTGGTTCATCACTGCCACCTTCTGGTTTGCAACTGCCATCCTCTGGATCATCACTGTCCCCCTCTGGTTCAAGGCTGCCACCCTATGGTTCATTACTGCCATCCTCTGGTTCATCACTGCCACCATTTCGTTTACCAATGCCACCCTCTGGATCATCACTGTCCCACTCTCTCATTTGCCACTGCCACCCTCTGGTTCATCACTGTCCCCCTCTGGTTTATCACAGCACCCTCTGGTTCATCACTGCCACCCTCTGGTTGATCACTGCCACCCTCTGGTTCATCAATGCCACCCTCTGGTTGATCGCTGCCATCCTCTGGTTCCTCCTTGCCACCCTTTGGTTCATCACTGCCACCCTCTGGTTTGCCACTGCCACCCTCTGGATCAGCACTGTCCCCCTCTGGTTCAAGGCTGCCACCCTCTGGCTCATCACTGCCACCCTCTGGTTCATCACTGCCACCCTCAGGTTTGCCACTGCCATCCTCTTGTTCACCACTGTAGATTATGGGGGGAAAGCAAAGCACACCTTCCCAGCCTCAACTGAGATGAATTAATTTGGGGCTGGTTAATGTGTCACTGAATTTGTGCTTCAAGTCTGGCACCTGCTTCCTTAGCTGTAAGACCTTCCTGTTGCAGTTATTTTTTTTACAGGAGCAATGTGCCATACTTGTAACTATTCTCTGACCCTGCTTTGAGGGTCAGAGCAGGGTCAGAGAATAGTTGAAAGTAAGCAACTGAACTCTGGAGGGGCCCCTCAGGAAGCACTACAGGGAATGGTTACAAATTAGTTTGAACTTTTGCACCTGCTAAGTACTTTCAGTTTTTCCAAAATTTGTTTTTCTTCCATTTCGCGAGATTTGCGGGACGCGAAATCGAACTTGCAATCCGCAAATCCGTGCGAATTTGCTGATTTCTCTTTTATTTTGCATGTTCAGGCGTTTTTCATTTTTTTTGCGTGTTCAGGCGGTTTTTTGCTTCTTCGCGGGCCGCTTGCAGCGCACCCACTCCGAGGTTGCCCATGAGGTCATGTACGGGCGCGGCCATCTTGTTTGCGTGACGTGTTTCCGTTTCCGGCCGCTCGTTGCGAGTTTGCGTCGTATGCGGCGCGCGATTACGAATTCGTGAGCGTTTTTGCGTGCTCACGGGGGAACTATTGCGCGAACTTACCCACGCCGTCCTCTATGGGCGCGGCCATCTTGTTTTTCATTCACTGCTATGGTTTTGGGCATGCTACCTCTCTATCCACCTTACATCTTTGCAATCCTATGTTTTTCTGAACTTTTTTTGTTTTTTTTTTGCTTATTATCTCTCTCTTCAATTTCCTACATCTATATTTTGTGTTTTTTTTTACTTTTTGTTACTTTATTACCTACTTTATTTCTTTTGCTCTCTCTCTTATTTTTTTTCACACCTATTCTTCTTTCCTTCTTCTTGTGCCCAGGACCATGGCTAAGGGAGGCAACAAGGGCAAGGGGAAGGGCCCAGCCCCACGTACCCAGCTCCCTTGCGGGCATTGGAGGGGGGAGGAAGTGCAGCCCAGGGAGATCTTTTCTGCGGTGGAGGTGGCCGCCTTGCTGGTTTTTGTCCAGGTCCACCTCCCTAAGACCGTGGCAGCAGGTGGGCGGATTGCTACCGGTTACGGCGTCCGGGAGCGTCGCCAGCTGTGGGACAAGGTGTGCCGGCGCATGCATAAGGAGTCTGGGGTCCGGCGCACCTACCACCAAGTGACGCACCGGTGGAGTGACATCTTGGACCGGGAGCAGGACTTGGTCGACCTGCTTGGTGTGGAGATCCCTGGGCTTGGTAAGTAGCTATTTAATAACTACTTTTTTTCCTTCTGCTCTGTTATATTGCTAATCTATTTTTTGTCCTGAAGAGTACGAATGCTGCTGATTAGATTACATTGCAGGTAAATTAATGTTTAAATAGCTTCTGTTATTGCAGGTGCTCGCCTGGTTATTGGCGTTGCTACCATGCTTACTTGTTTGCAACTTTTTAGTCATTTGAGAGCATTACTACGTAATGCTAGAGACAGTAGACTAAAGTCTAGTCTTTCTTTGTACTCCTGCTGCTGCCACTTTGAAGAGATAGTGGTGGATTGATACGTTGAGTATACTATTTATTACTTGTTCTAGGACATTTGTTAGTGGTCTGCAATCATGATGACGGACTGTGTCTGTCACGCGACGTCTCGTGCTGCTGAGTGATGGTAGTCGTAGTAGAACCTTTTTGTTGTTGATGTAGTTAGTGAATTACATAACTTTCCTATTAGACGGTCTGCGAATCCTGCAATACTGTACTACTATCCTCTTAGTTGACCAGATCAGATGCAATTGATGTTAATTTGTTTCCCCGACATAATTTTAGATTGAGTACAAAGAAATCAAATATTTCCCAAAAAACAATCATCCATGTTGTGTTTCTTTATTTCATGATCACCAGCAGCAACTCCCCGGGGCAAGGCGACGGCGGCTACAGAGACTCCGGTGGCAGAAGTTGGACAGGAGCAGTCCCTTCCAGGCTCTTCTGCTGGCCCCAGTAAGTTGTCTTATTGTTATCTTAATACTTATACTTCCCTCACTTTTACAGCCCCTATTTATTATAAACTGGTTCCTAATTATTCTATGTTTTACAAAATAGTCTTGGATCTTCTTCTAATGTAGACTACTTTCTACATTCTTATCCTGCCTCTACCATCACTCTCTGTGCTACTACTATTTACAATTATGAGTCGGTCTGTGTAGGTAGCTAAGCTTGCCCATTCGGCAAACGGTGTGAAACAAAACTCTGATACAGCAATAGCTCTAGGCACTGAGTGTAGTCCTCTGGGTTGCCCTTGCTGTCTATTCCAGTCTTCTTAATGTAAGTGCTTTGACAATTTGCAACAACAAAATGTAATTGTTTACACCAAGTAAAAGGTAGCAGTGTCCTTTTTGATTTGAGAGGAGCACATCCCATACCACTAGTGTTTCGGGGACTATTCTGCACGCAAAGAAGTATGGACAAGATAATAGGTGCAGTTCGTCTTTTGACATACCTCAGTCCGAACAGAAGTTTAACCCCCAATCCCCTGACCGACTATCTAGAATGTCTGACCGATGATTTTTACGACCCAGAAGAACAGAAGAAGACTACCTCCGAGTCCTGGCCTATCTGAGTCACTGAAACATGACTGCCAAGTGCAGTAGTTCAAACCTTTCCGCTCACTCACTCATAAACAAAAACCACACAGTGTTTCTTAGTTTTAAAGTTTTATTTTCAATTAAGAAATGAAAACACAGTACTGCTGGTGATGACTTACTAGTAGTTGGAGAATTGTCTGGCAGAAGGGCAATGTAATCTTCTTTCTGTAATGAGAAAAATGGTGCCCGTTAAGCAAGCATTCATCAGTTGTCATAAGAACAAGTGTAGCATTTAATGGAATAAGCATATAAAAGGTTAACACCCTCCCCAAAACCGTTACTTTTTTTCAATCCCAGTAATAAAAAAAATGTGTTATGTAACATTTTCTTCCGTTACGAGACAAAATAGGGGGTTGTGTATGGCATCTGAAAATATGACATGTTTTTCCTAGACGTCACAACATCTGACGCGGCACAGATGACAACTAGTATAAGTACACTGTACTGTCAAGAACATTTACTAATTTAGAACTACTTTTTGGACTATCACGTAGAAGACAGTCAACCTTGACTGTTAATAGCATTAGCTGCGGTACTTCTCTGGTAACCAATGGCTCCCTCTATTTCACTTCAACTCAGCTGGCCAATTTTTATTGTGATTTGTGAAGCCAAGTCATATCAGATGAAGTTTATGGATGTGGAGAACGAAAAGTTAAAGAAGGGTGAAACGAAGGACGAGCGAGTCTTAATATTTATGACTGTACAGAATGGTTTTGTTGAATGCAATTCAACATAAGAAGACAGCGCTTTCCAAAATATAATGAAAAGGGTGTTAGTTGGTTTTTGACAAAAATAAATTTTGGTACATTTGAGACATCAAGAAGAATCATAGACGTACTTTCGAAGCCTGGATGTTATCTTCTTTATCCTCCTCGTCGATAGCAGAGGTGTATGATGTAGTAGAGCAGACGCTGAGTGGAAGAAGTATGGCTAGTGGCAGTGCCACCCCTATAGAAAAGTAAGACATTCAGATCCCCACTTGCATGTACTGCTTAAAGTACTGCGGGTCTGCATCATCATGGTCTGTGTCTGTATTTCTTGGGTGAAAGCAGAGTGAGCTGCCATTATGGCAGCGAGCACAAGTTCACGTACCAGTGATTTCTTTTGCAACCCAAGAGAAATGAAGTAAAAAAAGGCCTTTTTTGAGTATTCTCTGACTATGTATGTAGTAGTGAGTCCACCCATAGTGCTGCTAGTGGAATTCATGAAACTCCCAGTAATGTCACAGGCTTACAAAGACGGCGGAAAGATACATGCCAAAAAGTTATACTGTTACAACAGGTATCTGTGCACACGTCACCTTTTGCAGAGTAAATGCTGTAGGTAATCAAACAACACAACCAATAGACAAACAATGTTGAAGTAGTCTTGATAGAAGTGTTTCTTCAATTCAGATTTTATCCACTACGCCCAGCCAACACGTGTTTCGTCAGGGCTAGTAGCCCGCGACTTCATCAGGGCTCCCGCGGGCAGCGGTTCCAAAGCTATTGCCACAATGGCTAGGTGCTCTCAACCGCTTCCAATTCCGACCCGGCTACCGGGTAGTGTCGAGGTTCTCGCTGATTCGTCTCAGCCGTCTCAGCTTTACAGCGTCTCCGCGTGTAAACTGTAAATGACTTCCGCATTTACACGTGGAGACGCTGGAAAGCAGTACGTCTTAACCTGCCGCTCACACGGATACTCCTATGGTGTGTCGCATCTTTGGTATTAACCATCACACGGACGGCTGAGACGAATCAGCTAGAACCTCGACAGTACCCAGTAGCCGGGTCGGAATTAGAGCCGGCTGAGAGCACCTAGCCATTGTGGCAATAGCTTTGGAACCGCTGCCCGCGGGAGCCTTGATGAAATCGCAGGCTACTAGCCCTGACAAAACACGTGTTGGCTGGTCGTGGTGGATAAAATCTAAATTGAAGAAACACTTCTCTCAAGACTACTTCCACATTGTTTGTCTATTGGTTGTGTTGTTTGATTACCTACAGCATTTACTCTGTAAAAGGCGACGTGTGCACAGATACCTGCTGTATCAATTATGTTTGGATCTTGGTCCTAATTGGAGGTTTAGGTTCTTCCTCCTATCTGAGGCACCCTCAAAATAGTGGTTAGAAATTATAAATAACGTCACATACGGGAAGCGCCAGTTGTGGATCAACAATCAAAAAAAACCTGGTCCGTTATCTTAAAAATGTTATACTGTGTTTGCTACTTGCTGGTGTTACGTATGCTGGTGTTACTGAGTGTCAACTTTCTGTTGAATTATTTTGACTTTATGTTAAAGACTATTGGCTACAGTATTTTTCTTTCTTTTTTCATAGATGCTACTCCCAAAAAGCTCACCCGTAAGGAGATGGCTGTCCGGGCCAGGGCCCGTAAGCTGGAGGCTATTTGTGTTGAGTATCAACGGTTGTGGGCTCGGGAGCATGAGGAGGAAACTACAACAACCTCCACATCCTCCTCCACTGCCCCCGGGTCCACCAGCCACAAGCCTCCAGCCAAACGGAGCCGTGGCCCGACAGCCTCCCGCCGCCGCCGCACAGCAGCAAAAACAACAGCTGCCCCCCCCCCCCCGAGCCTGGATGGTACGCCAGCGCCGCCTCGGAAAGCGAGTGGACTACCTGGAGCGCAGGTCCGGGACCTCCGCAAAGAGCTGCGGGACGTGCAGCACCAGCTCTCTAAAGTTAAACGCCACTGGAGGAAGTGACTGTCCCTTGTCCCTTTTTTAAAGACTGTTGGTGGGGGTGGGAATTGGGTTTCTGGGAAAGGGTACTTTTTGATTTTTGGACATTGGTTTGGTTAGGGAGGGGGGTGAGTTGGGGTAATTCTATTTTTGTGACGACAACAACATCCATAAATTATATTTCTCAATAATTATATTTCTCATTCAAAAACACAGTATACGCGCTCGTATTATTTTGTGTGGGGGTTGGCGGTGGTTACTGGACGTTTGGTTTTTCAAACTTACCAGCATGAATGAAACATCTTGTCCTAAATGTACCAAAATGCAAGTAACCAAATTAGTCAATTCAGTAGCCCTACTACTGTACTTTACTAGTAGTACTGTTAGTCTCTGCTCTCCTCCAAACTTAGTCCTAGCCCATTATTCTACTACCTCCCCAATATGCTTATCTTACCTGTGATTTGCGAATCACGGTTGGTGAATAAGGTTGGTTGTTGACTTGAATCCTCGACGGATGCAATATCATTGTTGTGCTGGTAGCAGTAGTGGTACACACTGGCAGTCTCACCATATGAAAAAAAGAGGAAATTAAACATTGAGTGGCCTGAGCGTAGCATTAGAAACAGTACAATAGATAGGTCGGTACAGAACAGTGCCCTAAATTGTAGCCTAAGCAGTGCCAACGTAAGGTAAGCATTTAGCATTAGATTGTTCACGTCGTGTAGGAGGAGGATGTTCTTATTATCAATCCAGGATGGCGCACATGAACCTCTGGTTGCTTTGACCTTATCCTCCCCAGCAAGTGTGTGAAATTTATTGTTGTTGTCAGTCACACATCAATGAAATACCACACAGCCCGGGGGAAGAGGGTTAGGGTTTGAAAATTGGATGGGAATGGTTTTTTTTGGGGGGAGAGTTTGGTAGAGAGGAAAAAAACACAACATGGTCAGTAAAACAACAAATGAAGAGAAACAAATCTTTGGATTTGAAGATATCGATAAACCTTTAAAGGGACATAAAGAAAGTGCACTACTGCATGCGAGAAGTTGTTTGTTGTTAAATGGATGGTTAGCTTACTGAAAAGTAGTACTACTACTTACTGCAACTTACTAGTAACTACGAAAGAACAAGTTAGCAAACTTGGCAGTACAGGGCTGCAGTCATTACGCAATTTCACTTGCCTCTCTGCCCTCAGACAATAAACACTTAGAACATTAAATTAGTGTTAAACATAGCAAAGACGTATCAAATTGCTGGAGGGATGAATTTGAAGCAGAGATTAAACAAACACACAGAGTCACACTCGTAGAAGTAAGTTCAAGTTCACAAGAATATCATTGAAAAGATAAGGAGAATTTTGGATACTGTTACTGTTTTTTGTAGTGGTCCCGTTGAATTTGTGAAGTCGATACATCCAGCCATTCCTCTTACTCGCGGTACTCCTTCATTCCATCAGATGCTCCGTCGATCAATCTTGGTGACCAGACACACTGTCCACTGACTGCCTGATGCGGATTTGCGGATTGCTAATTGTACGCCTGAGTAGTACTTCGATGGCACAGGGTAAAAGCCTGCCTGTAATTGATGATGGAAAAATACAACAGTAAGTGTCAAAGACACCTCGGAGAAAAAATATGTAAGGCACGCTGTGTAGTGCAAAGATTATACTGTCACTTTCAGAGAAGACAATCCCCAAAATCTAGAACACCCCACATTACCCTCCCAAAAACGTGCAGAATACTGCTGCTACCTCACAGAGGCCTAATTTCAAATCGTCTCAAAACGCACTCAGAAAATATGGCCAAAACCCCCCTTTCCAACCTTGGACTATGTTCAAACGATTAGACATTACAACAAGTTTTCCAAGACCCCACCCAGTCGTAAAAATCTATAACCCCCGCTCAAACACATGCAATACAGTGCAGTGCTAACCCTATCGAGCCCTAAGTTAAAAATAGTGGCAAACGCTTTCTTTCACTAGGCAAAATTCACCCTTTCCCACCATGGAGTTTCTTCAAACCACTAGTTGCAACCAAGATTACACATTCCCACGAGTGCTGTAAGACCCCAGAACCCAGTTGCAAAAATCTAGAACACCCCCAAACACATGGAATACTGCTGCTAGTGCTAACCCTAACGAACCCTAAGTTACAAAAAATGCCAGTGCCACCATGGATTTTCTTCAAACAACTTGCAACCAAGATTACACATTCCCACGAGTGCTGTAAGACCCCAGAACCCAGTTGCAAAAATCTAGAACACCCCAAAACACATGGAATACTGCTGCTAGTGCTAACCCTAACGAACCCTAGTTACAAAAAATGCAAAAGGCTTTTCAGCATGGATTTTGTCCAAACCACTTTTATCCGGTATTAGACCTTCCCAGCAATGCCCCAAGACCCACCAACCCACCCGCAAAAAAGCACAACACCCCCAAACAGGCAAAAAGCAAAAATGGCAAATCTCATACTTACAATATTTTTCGGCCTTCTTTCAATTCTGTCCAAACGCGCTGTGCAGCTAGGCCATAACTCGCGTTTTCCAGCATGGATTTCCTGAAAACAAATGCAATCAAAATTAGACTGTGCCAGCAGTGCTCCCAGACCACAAATACCCACCCACAAACACCCGGAACGCCCCCAAAGAGCACCTCAAAGACAAGCAAGTCAGCAAAAACGTAAAAAAGTTTTCGCCTCCGATTTTGTCCAAACCAGTTTTATCCGGTATTAGAGCTTCCCAGCAATGGCCCCAGAGCTGTCAACCCAGGCGAAAACAAGTAGAAGAACCCCAAACAGACAAAAAGCAATAGTACAAAAATGGGGACTTTGTCATTTTTGGGCCAAATTCCAAAATCACTCCGCGCCCGCTCTGCAGCTAGGCCCTAACTCCCCTCCACCTCCATGGATTTTCTTCAAACCTCTTGCTATCAAAACTATCCATACCCGGCATTGCTCCCAGACTCCGAAACCCACCCACAAACACCAGGAAACCCCCCAAACCGGCCCCCAAAAACGCTACATTGAGCGAAATGTCAGAAAAAGCAAAAACTTTTTCCTTATGGATTTTGTCCAAACCAGTTTTATCCGGCGGTATTAGAGCTTCCCAGCAATGGCCCCAGAGCCGTCAACCCAGGCGAAAACAAGTAGAAGACCCCCAAACAGCCAAAAAGCAAAAGTACAAAAATGGGGACTTTGTCATTTTTGGGCCAATTTCCAAAATCACTCCGCGCGCGCTCTGCAGCTAGGCCCTAACTCCCCTCTACCTCCATGGATTTTCTTCAAACTTCTTGCTATCAAAACTACCCATACCCGGCAGTGCTCCCAGACCCCGAAACCCACCCACAAACACCAGGAAGCCCCCCAAACCGGCCCCCAAAAACACTGTAGTGAGCGAAATGTCAGAAAATGCAAAAACGCTTTTCCTCATGGATTTTCTCCGAAACACTTTTATCCGGCGGTATTAGAGCTTCCCAGCAATGGCCCCAGAGCCGTCAACCCAGGCGAAAACAAGTAGAAGACCCCCAAACAGCCAAAAAGCAAAAGTACAAAAATGGGGACTTTGTCATTTTTGGGCCAATTTCCAAAATCACTCCGCGCGCGCTCTGCAGCTAGGCCCTAACTCCCCTCTACCTCCATGGATTTTCTTCAAACTTCTTGCTATCAAAACTACCCATACCCGGCAGTGCTCCCAGACCCCGAAACCCACCCACAAACACCAGGAAGCCCCCCAAACCGGCCCCCGAAAACGCTACACTGAGCGAAATGTCAGAAAAAGCAAAAACTTTTTCCTTATGAATTTTGTCCTAACCAGGTTTATCCGGTATTAGAGCTTCTCAGCAATGGCCCCAGAGCCGTCAACCCAGGCGAAAACAAGTAGAAGACCCCCAAACAGCCAAAAAGCAAAAGTACAAAAATGGGGACTTTGTCATTTTTGGGCCAATTTACAAAATCACTCCGCATGCGCTCTGCAGCTAGGCCCTAACTCCCCTCTGCCTCCATGAATTTTCTTCAAACCTCTTGCTATCAAAACTATCCATACCCAGCAGTGCTCCCAGACCCCGAAACCCACCCACAAACACCAGGAAGCCCCCCAAACCGGCCCCCAAAAACACTGTAGTGAGCGAAATGTCAGAAAATGCAAAAACGCTTTTCCTCATGGATTTTCTCCGAAACACTTTTATCCGGTATTACACCTTCCCAGCAATGCCCCAAGACCCGCCAACCCACCCGCAAAAAAGCACAACACCCCCAAACAGGCAAAAAGCAAAAATGGAAAATCTCATACTTAGAATATTTTTGGGCCTTCTTTCAATTCTGTCCAAACGCCCTGTGCAGCAAGGTCATAACTCGACTTTTCCACCATGGATGTCCTGGAAAACAAATGCAATCAAAATTAGACTGTGCCAGCGTTGCGCCCAGACTCCAAAACCCACCCACAAACACCAGGAACCCCCCCAAACAGGCCACCGAAAACATGATAGTGAGCAAAAAGGCAAAAACTTTTTTTGCTCCGATTTTCTCCAAACCACTTTTATCCGGTATTAGACCTTCCCAGCAATGGCCCCAGAGCCGTCAACTCACCCGCAAAGAAGTAGAACACCCCCACAAGTGCAGAGTCTTTCTTCATTGGGCTTAATCCAGCCATCTGCTTTAAAGGAAATAGGAGTCTGGAGGAGGAGGATAGAGGAGCATGTTCTTGTGAACTTGTGAACCTGAGGAATGCAGACTGCGACACCTTCAAATCAATAAGCAAATAAGTGAAGACAGTTCTGCTGATGGGCTTCTTTTTGTGATTGATTAGGTGATTACATTTTTTATTTATATTGACTTTGCAAAACAAAGAAAGACATACACACAGGAATAAAAGTGAATAAGGACGAAAAAGAAAGTTATTGATTCATTGGCTCATTTTCAGGGCTCGGTGTCAGGGAAGCAGAGTTCGTCCTCATACTCTGCGAATTCAGGCGGGAGTAGGTCACCTAACAGAGAAGAAATTCTCTCATCTAAGTTGGTGTCCTCCTCGTCTTCTTCCGGCGTGTATTCTCGTACTTTGTATTCTGGTGGTATGAGGTGCTGATTCATCTTGATCATTGTTAACCTCTCCACATTTTTCGGCGAGAGGCGGGTCCTTTTGCAAGTTACAATGCCACCAGCAGCACTGAAAACACGTTCAGAAGACGCACTTGCGAGTGGGCAAGACAAGTAATTTATAGCCAGGTTGGTGATCTCTGACCACAATTCTTTTTTCCCATGCCAATACGCCAATAGGTCATTATGAATATAGACCTCTGTTGGGTCATTCAGATAGTCCTGCACCATCGACTCAAGGTTCTGCAGGGTTCCTCCACTTTGCTTACTTTTTGCTGGGACCTTTTCAGAAGCAAACCCAAGCTGAGTTAGCCAATTGTCTTCTTCACACAATGTTACTGTTGTGTCTGGTGCAGATGATCCGGTTGCTGGTGTCTTTAACGGCTGAGAGGTCACTTCTGCCACAGCCACAGGTGCAGAAGTGGATTCATTGGGCTCCGGATGGCCTTCTGATGCTGATGTACTGCCTTTTCCTTCAATTTGCTGCTGTTCTCTTTCAAACCTCATGGCTGACAGACCTAGCCAACGTTTGTACTTTGAAACTTCTTCGTCACCAAAAGCAAACAATGCTCTGGCTGCCAGTGCCTTTTTGTAGCGTGGATACAGAATAGTAGCACAAATGTAATGCTGTTCTGTGTTGATCTTTTGAAGACGTTCATCGCAAAGTAGGCGCTGTAATATTTTCTCCGACAAAGCAAAAGCTTCTTGCTTTTCTTCATCTTTTTGAAACGTAGAAGACACCTCCTTCAGTTAGTGCTCTACCAAGCGCAACAATGGGATAGCTTTTCCCAAACTACAGTCCTCCCTGCTGACTGCACGCGTGAAGACCTCAAAAGGACGAAGCATGTCTGTCAGGCTTTTAACTAGCTCCCATTGCTCCGCATGTAACCTCAGGTCCTTCGCAGCTGTACCCAGTGTAAGGAAATACTGATCGAATACCATAAACTGCTCATACAGACGCTCAAGCATGTAGAAGGTTAAGTTCCAACGTGTTGCCACCTCCTGGATGAGTGCTTTCACTGGCAGTCGACGTTCATGTAGCAGGCCCCTCAGATGCTTCCGGGCCTTAAAAGAATGGCTGAAATGTGTGCACATTCTTCGGCAGGTGGTCAGTAACTCGCACGCTGGACTTTCTTCACTCAAGAATTTTTTAACAACCAGGTTTACACAGTGCGCCAAACACGGCACTCTGAAATAGTTACCCTTATCCATGGCCTTAACTACATTGGCGTCATTATCCGTGGAAACATAACCGATCATGCGTTTTTTGGCGGACAGCCATTTAAAGACCTTTGTGTTAAACTCCTGCAAAATGTTTTGTGCTGTATGACTTGTCTCCATGCCAAACATGGCTAGTGTTGCATGTTTCCGAGCAGCTTTAAAAATGTTGTCCGTGTCAACACCTGCCCTTAGCTTTGCTGTAACTCCTGAAAAAGAGATCCAGTGTCCAGTGATGCACATGTAATCAGTGCCTGCGCCACTGGTCCACATGTCTGTTGTCAGATGTATAGTGTGAACAGCACTCTTCTTCAAAGCTGCCCCAATCGCCTCCAGCACATCTGCATGTAGTGCTGGAACCGCAACTCTGGCAAAATAGTACCGGCTAGGGCAGAGCGTTGCCACTAATTGAAGAAAACCAACCCCTTCCACAAAAGAAAAAGGGAGAAGGTCCAGCGCTAGCATTTTAGCCAGCTTAGTGTTATACAGACGCACCATTGGGTGGTTGCGTTCAAATGGCGCATCTGAAAACAACATGCTTCTAATGGTGGGCTGGACCATTTTTTTACGGGAAGATGATGACTTCTTCGACCCAGTTACGCTCGGTGATGATGAATTTTTTCGAATTGGTGTCTCACTCTCTCCCACACTCTTAGTGTGGCGCACAGGGGGTGTGCTGCTGACAGGGGTACTGGGTGTAGGTGAAGAAATGTTTGACGCTTCTTCCTCATCGTCATCATCAGATGAAACATCATGAAACATCAACGGATACAGTTTGTTGACTTCCAATTCGGCTTCCTTGATCTCCTTTAGGTGCACAAGCCATTGGACTGTGCTGTCTCTTAAGACGACCTCTCTGGCCTCCGGTACCATAGTTGGTACCAAGCTTACCACGACTAACTGCAAGCTTACAAATGCTACAAATGGCTATGTTTTCCCTTTTTGGGCAAACACTAAAGAAGTCCCAAACTGCGGACTTCAAATGTCTGTGGGGGCGGAGGAGGCGATACTGCTGGTCATGCTGCTAATGCCAGATGAAGTGGAGGATGTGTGTTGCCGAACTTTACTACGTTGTGCACTTGCATCACCACTAATTGAGGTGGAGGTGGATGGAGGTACCTTCTGGCGAGAACATATGGACGCGGTAGGTGGTGGTGTACTAGTTAACTGCATTTGTGGTGGTCCCGTTGTCATGTCACCATCATCACGCTCAGCAGCATTTCGGGATAGGGTAAAAATGTCTGTTTGCTGCATGCCCGCTGAGGCTGGAGTGACGCCTATAATGACTGCGTCGTCATCAGGAGAGTCTTCATCAGCAGGAGTATACGCCACTTCTTCTTCAGCGTCATCATCACACTCCATAACTCTGAGACTTTCGGGTACCTTCCTTTTACGCTTAGCTACCTTTGTCAGATCATGGTGTGCCTCACTCTCAGACGGCAGTGGTGGTTCCCAATTTTCATCCATATCATCAGAAAGAAGGGGGCTTGAAGAAGAAGTAGACACCATCCTTGATCTTTTCCTTGTTGGGTATCTGGAAGACAATGAATCATCAGGAGGAGTGGCTTCCTCATGTGATACCTCGGCTTGAATGTCGATTTCCTGATGTGCCCCAACTTCGGGAGGAACAACTATTGTGGGCACTTGTGCCGCTCCATGCACCTCTGCTTGCGCCTCTCCTTGCGCCGCCTCTCCTTCCACATGTACTTGGGCTTGTACTTGCACATGTGGTTGTTGTTGCGGCTGTGGTTGTTGAACACTCCTCAGATGAGTTACAACAACCTGTGTTGATTGAGGGACATTGCTGCTACTTTCTTGCGATGAGCCAACATCACTGGTCGATGGTGATTGAACAACTATACTGGCTGCCTCTGCAGCACTCAAGGGCTTGGACCTAAGTTGGCGCGGTGGTGGTGGCACTGAGCCCAATGGAGCGGAGGTGCTGCTCCCAGCTTGGTCCCCAGCAGACCCCGCTGCTGCAGGCGTCCTTTTTTTCCCCAAAAAATGTGGCGGTCGTCACACCAGTCTCCTTGGTAAGTGGCGCCAGTTGCTTCTTCTGCTCCTTACTGGCAACTTTCTTGCTAGAGGAGCTACGGGCAACTTTTTTTGGGGCCATCTTCTTCAGATGTCAGAACAGCAGGCCGCAGTTGCACAAGTTGCAGAGTTGTCTGTGGCCACACGTGACGTTGTGCTGCACACACCGCAGCAGGACTTTTTCCTGGCACTGGTGGTTCTCTTGTGCACCTAAAAGCAATGGAAGACAGAGGAACATCAGTTATACACCCCAACAAGTCGAAAAACACATAAAAATCAGCACAATCCCAGGCCATTCATGCCCTCAATGATGTTTAAATTCAAGAAGACACCCCACAGAAAGACTAGGCCCATGCACCACTCACTACCCCTGGGCATAATGGATGAAAGCTAGGCAAAATGGGTGCAGGCCTCAGAACACTGCCTGTCTTCAAATGGCCCCTTGCACCCCAAGCACATGGCCAGGGCCTGCCTGTACCAGCATTCAAAATGGCCACCACCCACATGGCCAGTCCCCATCAACAGTAGACCCCAAAAAAACGAAAAACACACAAAAATCACCACAATCCAATGCCATCCATGATGTTTACATTAAAGCGACCCCACAGACAGACTCAGTCCATGCACCACTCACTACCTCTGGGCAAAAGGCCCCAACAGCAGCCCAAAAAATAAAAAATAAACACAAAAATCAGCACAATCCCAGGCCATCCATGCCCTCAATGATGTTTAAATTCAAGAAGACACCCCACAGAAAGACTAGGCCCATGCACCACTCACTACCTTTGGGCATAATGGATGAAAGCTAGGCAAAATGGGTGCAGGCCTCAGAACACTGCCTGTCTTCAAAATGGCCCCTTGCACCCCAAGCACATGGCCAGGGCCTGCCTGTACCAGCACTCAAAATGGCCACCACCCACATGGCCAGTCCCCATCAACAGTAGACCCCAAAAGAACGAAAAACACACAAAAATCACCACAATCCAATGCCATCCATGATGTTTACATTAAAGAGACCCCACAGACAGACTCAGTCCATGCACCACTCACTACCCCTGGGCAAAAGGCTCCAACAGCAGCCCAAAAAATCGAGAAAAAAACACAAAAATCAGCCCAATCCCAGGCCATCCATGCCCTAAATGATGTTTAAATTCAAGAAGACACCCCACAGAAAGACTAGGCCCATGCACCACTCACTACCCCTGGGCATGATGGATGAAAGCTAGGCAAAATGGGTGCAGGCCTCAGAACACTGCCGGTCTTCAAAATGGCCCTTTGCACCCCAAGCACATGGCCAGGGCCTGCCTGTACCAGCACTCAAAATGGCCACCACCCACATGGCCAGTCCCCATCAACAGTACACCCCAAAAAAAACGACAAACACACAAAAATCACCACAATCCAATGCCATCCATGATGTTTACATTAAAGAGACCTCACAGACAGACTCAGTCCATGCACCACTCACTACCCCAGGGCAAAAGGCCCCAACAGCAGCCCAAAAAATCGAAAAAACCCACAAAATTCAGCACAATCCCAGGCCATCCATGCCCTCAATGATGTTTAAATTCAACAAAACAGTAGTATCATGCACCCATAACTAACCCTGGTCCTACTGGATACTGTGGCTACCCACAATATATTTTATTTAATGTTCTGAAAAAGTTCCAAAATTGTAGTTGCAGCAACTGTAATGCCCCAAACAAACTTACTTGTGAAAGTTGATTTCTAATCCAAAAGTGATCCAAAGAAAGTCATAAAGGCCTCAAATCCAAATATCCAGCAGCATCCACAAAAAGTAATCCTTCCAGGTCAAGATCCAAATGAAAGTGACCAGCACATGAAGAAAGCACTGGGAGGAGCCTGCTGGACAGGAACAGGAAGTTGATGACTGTGGGGCACTTACTTCCTCCCCCCCCCCCAAAATGGACTCCTTGCAAAAAAAAGTGCAGGCAAATGTCAACCTTAGGAGTTATTCTGATAAAAATCATCATTTTCAGAAGGTTTATGCTGCTTGCTGGTGGATTTTTTGTGCAGAATTGCAAATTTTGCAATTTCGCGAGTGCGAGATTGTTGCTGCCCGCCGCATCTACGTGTTCGCAATTGTTTACTCCCGCGATGCGTGATCACGAGCCTTTATGACGTACTCGCGTTGACAAACTCTCGCTGTGCAAGGTGGCGGGCGCGATGATGTAATCACGGTCGACAAACTCCCGCGGGATCACGCAGCAAGATCCAAAATGGCGCAGCACACGCAAACATGGAGAAAAACAACTCTTCAAACGCTGAATGACGGTAAGTGAATGCCGCGCGCCGCAATATTGTATTTGTCAAGCGCGACCAAGCAAAAAAAAATCCGCTGCGTGCGAATTTATGAATTTTTGCCAAATTCGCGAGAGTTCGCGGATCGCGAATTTGCCGGAAATCCACAAATTCCGCGAGCGGAACGGATTTTACGCCAATGGTTAATGCTGAGGGCACGATGCATCGATCTTAACTAGATGTAGACTGGTTGCAGCGTTGTCATCCAACTTCGCTGAGGTGTGTTGTTATTGAGATGCGCAGAGCATGATTGTTGGGCCACGCAGGCTGTAGAACTGCTGTCGTCGAACAGCTTCTGCACTGACGTCGAAGGGCAATGCATCGATTGCGATCGGAGTAAACGTAACAATGTGTCGGTTCTGTAGTAAAACAGCTGCAGAACCCACTTCTGCGGCCCTGAGCTTGGAGAGAGCACCTCGGGCAAGGGTAGGGCTCACTGAAGACAGAGTCCAGCAGCACCAGAAAAATTGCTGGAAGTATTTTGTACCCCTGAGACTTCAGAATACAAGAGGCAAGCCAGCAAGGCTTTGGAGATCACATGGAGGAGAAGCAGGGTCCATATCTCCTTCATTAGGGTCAGGGAGCAGCAGGCAGCAGGGCAACAAAGAGAAAAACAGTACCTCCAGAAAAGCAGTTCAGTTGAGTCCTTTAAGCAGCACAGCAGTCCATCTGACAGAGGTTCAGTTGAAGATCCAGAAGTGTTTGATTTTAGGGGGTCAGAGACTCAGTACTTACACCCAAAGGTGCCTTTGATATAGGGGTGATTTCAAAGCAGCTCTCTGAAGTGCACAATAATCCCTTTCAACCCAGTCCTGTCTGCCAGGCCATCTATTGGGCGTAAATCAGTTCTTTGTGTGTGGAGAGGACACTATCTATTGAAGTGTAAGTGTCAGCCCCTCCCATTCCTCCCTGCCCAGGAAGACCCATCAGAATGCAGATGAATACAGGTGAGTGCTCAGAATGCAGATGATCTGCACCTTCCAGTGTTTGTGGCTGTATAGAGGGAATGCACAAAGTGTAGCTGTCACTCACCCAAGACGTGTACTGGAGACAGGCTGACAGGCACAAAGAGCAGTAAGTGCAGAGAAATGTCCACTTTCTAAAAGTATACTGTTCTAGACAAGGTCTGCACTACCCTATTGCACTCCTCCTGGGGTGCATGTCACTTTTTGTTGTTGATACAGTGTTAAAAAAGTATGCAACGCTTAATCAAAGGTAATCATCAATAAGTGATAATGTCAAACAATAAAGTGAACAAAAATATTAAAGTTCTCTGTCATCCAGTGTTGCTTGATGCTTCTTTTTATTCAAAGATACAATGCGAAACAAGCCGTGAGTTTCATTATGCGTGGTTCCAATAATTCCAAATGCATTTCGGGTGTTTATGTACACCCTTCTTCCGGGGAAAATCTATAACGAACATAACATACATCAATGATTAATATGTACAATATTTGCCATTGCCTCATATACTTAGGGGAGTGTAGCTTTATGTGCATTCACATGTTATTTACACCAAATGAATACAGGTAGCCACGAGTTTTCTCAGACATGCACTGGAGATGAAATGGATCACACAGAAAACTCGTGGCTACCTGTATTAATAGAATAGGCCCCGGGGTGGCGGTCTCCCGGGCTGGTGTGTCTACCCTGCCCCTTTTCGCGTTTTGCGGCATTTGTTTTTGGTTTCTTGTGCCTCGGTTCTACTATATATATATCATTAAATAGGACTTGTAAAACAGGGGTTATAATCTCAATAATACAAAGAAAGACCTCAACTGGAAGACCATCCGGTCCAGCTGCCTTTCCCTTAACCATTTTCTTACACTGAGCTCTTATCTCCTCCTCCTTAATCACTCCTCCTAAGGCCTTCTGTTGCTCTACGGTTAGCCGTGGAAGTGTCATCATCCCTAACCACTCCTGTATGTCTTCTTGACTAGGCTGAACATTGTCTCTATATAGTTCTCTCATGAAGCTACAGGCCTCTCCACACATATCAGCGTTAACATTCAGTACCTCTCCAGATTCTCTACTGATTAACTCCTGAATGGTATGCCTAGCCCTATCTGCCTTCGCCTTCCAGCCTAATAATGATCCACAATTGTCCCCGTAGGCGAAATATTGGAGTTTACTCGCCCTCCACTTATTAAGTGATTTTTCTACCCATCTGTGCCCGGAACGCCGCTTGTGCCCCTCTAAGATTTGTAGTCTATCCGAATCCTCCATTGATGTCCTCTGTAATTCATCTTCCTTTTTCTTGATCTCTTTGATATTATTCTCCTTTTCCTGCTTCTTCACTCAGCTTTTCCCTACCCTTATTGATTTTAGGGCCCCCCTTAAGTAAGCTTTGAATGCATCCCATACTATATGTTTTCTGCTGAGCTCTTATTACCATTGAAAATCTCCATCTACATTCTCATCCAAGAGAATAACCCAATCTAGAGTCCACCTTCTAATCTGGATTTTTGGTTGGTACCTCAGTGATAAGTCTACAGCCGAGTTATCCAACACTGTTGCTGGGAAATGAGTCAACTCTACCACCTCCGAACATAGCTCCTGATCTAGTAGAAAGTAGGCTATACGGGAATGATGCCTATAATTTTTACTATAAAATGTGAACTCCCTCATCTCCCTTTTCTTCATACGCCATATGTCAATCAAATGAAATTCTTTCATGATGCATATCAGCCTAGAAAATGTTTTCGGTAGATTCGTATATTTAGCTTTTGAAGTCCTATCCAATCCTTTATTCAGAACTAAATTGTAATCTCCCCCTAATATAATAGACGCTGTCATCCCCAATAGACAGGACTCCATTTTTTCCAAGGCCTCTTCATTATCGATATTCGGCCCATAGTATACCTCACACACCAAGGGCTGCCTTGAACTAAAAGAGTTACCACCGGGGGCGTGGCTAGCAGCCGGCGATGGCGGCAGCCTAGAGGGAGAGCTCCGTGTTTGAAGCGGCTCCCAGATAAATCCGGACATTTATCCGTCGTCTAAAATTCCCAGGCGGGAAGGCAACGAAGCCCAGGACCGGGCGGCAGCTAACCGAACCAGCGTGGCCTCAATCCGAGGTCGGGAACTACGGTTCTGACAGTCCCCCGTGTGGGCCTATGTGCAGCATCCAGACCGGGGACCACAGTGAGCGGCACGCCTGGCAGGAAGTGGCCCGTCTCGGCATTGAATTACCGGAAGTGCCCGGCTACGAAGGGCGACAGCGGATGAGACTGGGGCATTCAGCCACCATCGCTGGACATCAGGAGCCCGAGACTTCCTGGCGAGGGGTCCCTCTGAGGTGAGAGGGATATAATCCTGCACGCCCGACGTGAGCAAAGACCGGCGCGCAGAGCGGAAACACCGAGACCGGCAACCGCCATCTTGGACAGCAGTTACCGAAGCGCCGGGGAAGGCGACGGAGGACCCACGCGGCTTCATAGACCGCACTGCGACTCCCCACTGCCGACCGAGGGCGCATTAAGCGGCGGAGAGCACGGATACCAGCCGGGCCTCGGGACACCCCCGCCGGGATTGGGTTCTGAGAGCTGGGAGACGTCCGCACGGAGTACTCCTCCTGCGCCCGCTGGGATCTGCCTGGCAGTAACTCGGGTCCCCCCACCAACGTCCAGGGGCCCAAGCAATGGACCCGACGGCCACGAATAAGGGGCGGCACACGTGAAGCTACAGGGGGGCGATAGGCAGCAGTCATCAGTTGCATACCCCACAAACTAGTCCAGGAATTGACTGGCAGCCCCGCGCCACCGCACCGCGGACGCCCTGTCCAGCCTGCTTTCGCTACGGGACGCAGCAACCAACCACCTCTCAAAAATTACACCTCACTCCGGTACACAGCGTGAGCCCCAAGACGACCCCCGGGTGGCTGAGTGTGGAGGATAAGGAGGTACGGCGCCTACATAAAGTCCTGTCAGCCCGAGAGACGCTGAGATGGCCGGCAAGGGGCCTAAAAACGTGGCGGCGCAGTCGCGCCTGGACCGGTTCGCATACGAGAAGCCCGGCTCTCCCTCGCAGGAAGCCAAATCACAATCGAGCAAGACGGCCGAAGTGACCAGTAGCAGGAAGGCGACCATTGACGACGTCATGCGAGCCCTCACACAGGTGCAAGCCACGGTGGGGTCAATCTCAGCCGAGATAACACTTATAAGGGCGGACTTTCACAAGATGACAGAGAAAGTGAATAATATGGAGGTGGTCACCAAATCCTTGGTTGAGGACGTGTCGGAGCTACAAATTAGCATGGAGCGCATCTCAAAAGAAAACAGGGAACTGCGCGACAAGCTCGATGACCAGGAAGGGCGCTCGAGACGGAACAACATCCGTATCATAGGTGTGCCAGAATCGGAAGACACAAGGGCGATGGACCTCTATGTTGAGAACCTAATCAAAGAGACTCTGAAACCCAAAGGCCTCTCCGCCTTCTTCACTGTGGAAAGGGCACACCGGGTACCGGGCGGGCGCCCTAAGACTGGAGCTAACCCCAGACCGATAATAGCAAGACTCTTCAACTTCAGAGATCGGGACACCATCCTACAGGCAGCAAGGAACTCGCCTCCCATCAAGATCCAGAACGCGACACTTGCATTCTTTCCGGATTACACGGCCGAGGTGGCACGGAGGAGGAGAACCTTCTTTGAAGTGAAAAAATAACTGAGAGCCAGAGAAATCCCATACTCTATGCTCTTCCCAGCCAAACTCAGGGTCGTGGCTGACAACAAGACTTGGTTTTTTGATTCCCCGGAGGTGGCGCGGGACTGGCTGGAGGGATGGAGGACGGCGGGCCTCCCTCGTCGCTCCAACAGACAGAATAAACACCGTACTGCAAGCTCCCGACAGAGCTCGCAAATCAACGTCGAAGACACAGAGCTCCCATCCCCGTTGGCCGAACATCATGAGGACAGTGCGGACGGAGAACAATGAGTCTCTGCAATTGTTTGATTGAACCGATGGAGACGAAGAATGGCAAGGTCGCCATGGACACTGGGTGGAAGGGCCTCCGCAGCTGAGGAAGGGGGCCGCTGACCACGGAGGAGCCTTCACCCCAGCGAGCAAGTACTATGTTATGGGTTGGGATCAGGCACTCTGCTGAGTTGGGGGGGCGGGCAGTTTGGAGTCCGTTGAGCAGGGGGGCAGGGAGGGGGGGAGTTGGGGGTAGGATGGGGTTTTGGTTCTTAGTTTCTACACAGGGTCAAGATAGCTACGATGGGGCACACGAGCACAGAACGATAATGTTACGATACTGCACGCGGGGTCACCGCACGGGCCTCCTGGTCCTCCACGCACGCATATCTTCCATCTACATACCCGACCATGATGGGGGAGGGCACTGATGTAGGGCAGGCGGCCCCGTTACGCCTCATGTCTTGGAACGTGAGGGGTCTGGGTGATAAAATTAAACGAGGGCTGGTCCTGCAAAGTATAAAAAGATTGAACCCTGCCCTGGTCCTGCTACAAGAAACGCACCTCACCGGCACGGCCACAAAGGCCCTGGACAGGAAAGGCTACAGTATGATAGTTCACTCTGAGTTCACGAAGGGATCCCGGGGCACCGGGATATTAATTCACCGCTCATTCAGGTTCATAACCCAATCAATAGCAGTAGACACACAGGGGCGCTTCGCAGCGGTACATGGGCAGTGGGAGGGGAAGCCGCTTAACGTGGTGTCGGTATATATCCCGCCGGCACTACACACCATAGCCTTCCCGGAACTAGGGAGATTCTTATTAGACCTTCCAGAAGGGGATCTTGTCATGGGTGGGGATTTTAATGCAGTGGCACAAGACTCCCTAGACCGACACCCAGTGCGTACACAAACACCGGGACACTCCAAACTACATGACTTCATGGAAGCGCAGGGCTTAGTAGACATATGGAGGCGAGTCCACCCAGTTGACCGGCAGTACACATACTACTCGGCAGTCCACGACAGCCTATCGCGGATTGACTATTTTCTGACGTGGTGAGGGGGTCTCCTTACTTTCACTGACTCTCAGATTAGACCGCGAGGGGTTTCCGACCACTCCCCGCTGACACTGACACTGTCCAATCAGGAACGGACTTTCAGACGAGTCTACCCTATATACCCGGGTTACCTCAGGGAACCAGGCATAGCCAAGGCTTTGAAAAGAAATACACGCTCCTACCTCACCGAGAATGTGGGATCAGTGGCGTCGCCTACAATCCTGTGGGAGGCCTACAAAACAGTACTCCGCGGACAGGCGATTTCAGTGATCACACAGCACAAACGCACACAGCGTCAGGAACTGATGGGCCTAGAGGACCAGCTTGACAAGGCGACGCAGGACCACGAGGGGAACCCGACTGGGGACACCCAGCATGCGCTCCAACTAGCCCAGCAACGTCATACCGACTTTCTGCGCCGTAGAGTGAGGGAAAATATGTCAGCAACTGCGAGCAGGGTGTATGACGTAGGTGATAAAGCAGGGAAGCTTCTGGCGTGGCTGGAGAGGGCGCGGGGAGGTCAGAGGGCCATACTCCAACTGAAGGACCCTAGTAGTGAGATACAAACCAGTCCGGCACGGATAGTGGAACTCCTGGCGGACCATTTCCACTCCGTGTATTCCCCTGACTATGAGGTCACACGAGAGATGGCAGAGAGCTCTCTCATAGGAGTGCCGATCCGCGCTCTCTCCCCAGACCAACGGGATGAGCTTGACTCCGACCTGACGGCGGAAGAAATACAGTTGGCCATAACTGCACTACACCCGGGGAAGGCGCTAGGCCCCAATGGTATGCCGATAGAGTGGTACAAGCTCATGTCCGAAACGCTCTCCACACCATTGCTCGATATGTTCCAGGAGTGTCGGGTGCAGGGGCGATTGCCTCCTGACCAGCGCACGGCCACGATAGTCGCGATACCTAAGCCCGGCAAACCCCCTGAAGAGTGCGGATCATACCGCCCGATCTCCCTCCTTAACGCCGAAAGTAAAATTCTGGCGAAAGTGTTGGCCACCAGGCTACTGTCCCACCTAGCACACCTGATACACCCAGACCAGTCGGGCTTCATGCCACGCCGGAGCACGGCGCTGAACTTGAGACGGCTGCATGGGGTGCTGGCCCGAGCCCCGCAGCTGGAGGAACCGGCAGCGGTACTGTCACTAGATGCTAAAATGGCTTTTGACATGGTGGAGTGGCACTATCTCTTTGCGGTCCTGGAACACATGGGTATTGGCCCAACGTTCATATCGTGGGTCAGACTACTGTACACCGATCCCGTGGCGCGGGTAACCGCGAACGGACATATTTCAAGGGAGTTTCCGCTGGCAAGGGGCACGAGACAGGGATGCCCACTCTCGCCACTACTGTTCGCCCTAGTACTAGAACCCCTGGCCACGATTATCAGAACCACCCAGCTGCTGAAAGGCATACAGTGGGGAGGTGGCTGGGAGGATAGGGTATCCCTGTACGCCGACGACATGCTCGTCTACCTCATGGACCTCGTGAACAGTATCCCGGTCTTACTGGCACTGTGCGAACGCCACGGTGCGGCTTCCGGTTACAAACTTAACTGGTCCAAGTCCGTACTCTATATGGTGCAGGGTGACCTTCCAGCATTGCCTGAGGATTGCCAACTGCTCGTAGAACACATCTCCTTTAAGTACCTAGGGATACAGATTACAAGGGACCACTCAACCTTCCTTGAACTGAATCTTAAGCCCCAACTAGACAGACTCAAATCAGACGTGCGCCTCTGGAAGAATCTCCCCTTGACACTTCTAGGTAGAGCAGCGCTCTTCAAAATGATGGCGCTACCTCGCTTCCTCTATGTTCTGGAGAATACGCCGGCGATGGTCCCCGTATCCTTCTTCCGCCAAGTGTCGGCACAACTGTCCGGCCTTCTGTGGGGAGACAAACCGGCCAGGGTGGCGCAGTTGAAATTGACTAGGGACTGGTATAGTGGGGGGATAGCCCTCCCAAACCTTGAAATGTACTACTGGGCCGCACACCTCAAGGTGATCAACCAGTGGGTCCACGCAGCACAGGACGACCCTGCATATGAGGCGGATAGACGCCAACTGGGCATATCCACCCTTCTGGCCCCACTCTACAACAAAGGTATGGCGAGGAAGCTGGAAGGGCCTACCAAACACACGGTAGCCATCTGGCACAAAGCGCAAAGACGGCTGAGATGGGAGGGAGTGATTACTAAACTCACGCCACTATGGGATACCAAAGCCCTCGGTAACCTGCGCAGTTCAAAAGGGTTTGATCAATGGGATACCATTGGGATCTCTACGGTGGGCGACCTGTGGACAAGGGACGGCGTGCTCTCCTTTGCGACCCTGAGGGAGCAATACAACCTTGAGGTGACCGAAACATACAGATACATACAAATTAGGCACGCACTCTTGTCAGTGTTGGAACCAGGTGTTACCCTTCCGGAGTCGGCTCCGTTAGAGGACCGATTGCTTACGGATTACATGGAGTCAAGTGCAACCTCCCTCACTTACCGCAAACTGTTAAACAACCTGCCGGATCCCCTCGGGAAACTGAAGGAATACTGGGAGGACGAGATGGGGGACCTGGTCGAGGCGGACTGGAACGCAGCCCTGGCATCACCCAGGGAGGCAGGTATTTCCACCCGATTCAGGCTGGTCCAATTCAAGATACTGCACAGGGTCTACTACACCCGCACGACACTATATAAAATACACAGAGCGGACCACCCGTATTGCCTGAGAAACTGTGGGGAGGAGGGTACATTGTTCCACACTATATGGTCCTGTCCAAGTATACGGGACTACTGGAGGCGTGTAACACGCACGATCAGCCAAACCCTCCGGAACCCGTTCACGCCTGATCCCAGAGTCTGCCTTCTAAATGTGTGGGGCCCAACAGACTTGTCACTACATGCGAAGAGTTGGGTGGTCATTGGCGTAATGATGGCAAAGCGTGATATTGCCAAAAACTGGGGGGCACTTGAGGCACCCACTCTGGCGCAATGGTGCAGGAATATGGACGTGCTTATGGTGACAGAGAGGGCAGTGTATCAACAGAGACATAATCCGCGCAAATGGAATAGAATTTGGACACCATGGAACACATATAGGGGGGACATTTGTGAGCCTCTTCCTGAGGAGGAGGATGGAGACAGTTCAGGGGATGAGGAGGATCTGGAGTGGGGGGGGGGAGGAAGGGATGGGACCCAGGTATAGAGCCTGTCACAAGGATTTGGGGACTGTAAGTACAGGCGAGAGTGTTAATACCAGTAACTGCGTTCAGAGTGGCTAGAGGCCCATGGACACACCGATGTTGCACTGGACTACTGTGCCGGATCGTGAACTTTGACCCTTGAAGTAGCAAGTTTTAAGTTGGGGGGAGTTAAATGCAAAAGTTGCTCTATTGATCGTAAGCAGCTGAATGTTGACGCTGCTCTGCTGATTGAATAACTGTCATTTAATACCATGTGATGGCAACGAAAAAAAAAATAAAAAAATAAATAAAAAGAGTTACCACCAGCCACCTACCCAAAAAGTCTGATTCAAACTTGACCAGTCTTATTCCATTGTTGCTCTTAATAATTATAGCGACTCTCCTTGTGCTTACTCTCTGATCTGAACAAATAACCTCCCACTCCCATCTAACTTTCTCAAAACATTGCTTACACTCCATTCTTTCCAGGTGAGTCTCTTGTAATAAAATTATTTGAGCCTCACTGTCTTTTAGGGTTTCAATGACCCACAACGCATTCTTTCCAGATCTCAACCCGTTCACATTCCAAGTTAACAAATGAACTACTTTTATGTTACCCATACTCTGTTTTTTATAGGATCAAATCGTCTTATATTAATCTTACATTCTTCCCTTTGTTTTATTAAACTCAACTGACTCCCAGAACTATCAAAAACTACCTTGAGGACAATTATTTTTTTATTTTTCTCCCACTGCATCCCACACACAGTGCCACTCTTACCCCCTCCCCTCCAGAAAACCCCCCTTCTACCTATAGGGCGATACAATCCGCCTTTCGCGAGCCTCCGTTCCGAGAGAGAAAGAAAAGTGAGAAAGACTAAGGAGAGAAAGAAAGAATAAACAACCTAACTATGCCACGCAAATGTCTATTCTTAACCTCGTTTTTTATTTTATTTTTTTATTTACAAATCTCCTATAATCTTTGATTTATCCGTCCATTTGCAGTAAGAAAGTGTCTACTTTTTCCGGGTCACTAATGTTATACATTTTGTACCGCCACATTATTTTCAGCATGGCTGGAAACTTTAATTGGACCTGAGCTCCCTTGCTCCTTAACTCACTCCTTCTGGTGCCTAGTTCCCCCTGCCTCTGTGCAGTCCTGTTGCCTAGGTCTGATCTTATTTGGTATGTGAAGCCCTCACGTTTAAAGAGCCCTCCTTCAACACCCGTCTTAGGACCAGCTCTTTCACAGTGAAAGTCAAGGAATTTATTAGAAAATTTCTCTGTGTTTTTCTGTCCGGATTCAGCTTAAAAGGGTCCCTATGGGCTCTCTGGAGCTCCTTCTCCCAATCAATATCTGATCTATCTGTTAAAATTTCTCTCAGGAGACAACATATGAAAGTCTTAACAGCTCCTTTCTCAGCTCCCTCTGGAATTTAAGGAACCTCAAGTTTTTCCGACGAGATTGTGTTTCCATCCTTTCTAGAGCCTGTTGCAGCCCTCTATTCAGTTTCTTTAAAGCTTCAATATCCTTGGAGTTTTTCAACACTGCCCCAGACAATGTTTTAACTTCACTTTCCAAGGTACTGCTGCATAGCGCAATATCATCAAGCTTCTCCTCCATTACTTCACACTTGTCCCGAATCCCTTTCTGATTGGACTCAGATATATCAAACTTCTCGAGGATACCTTGCCTCAAACTCATAAACATCTTTTCCATAAGGTTTTCACCTCCAACACCTCCAGCACCCCATATATTCTCATCACTGTTATCCCCATGGGTTAGTGCTCTCCGCCCCTCCTGTTTTACTGCTATTATGTAGGTATTCTATACTAATGGGAGGAGAAAGACTAGGGACAAGAGCATGGTTGGAACTGATTCCAAAGCTTGAATCCAGGCTTGTACCAGGGCTAAGGACAGAGCTAGGACAAAGAGTGGGATTAACTACCACCCTTACATTATCAGCCTGCTGCTCATCATCTATCGGGGGTGATTCAGCCAACAAGGCAAATCTATTCTCCAAGGGAAGTAAGGCCATCTGCGTCTCCTTCATAGACTTCTTCCCCTTTATCTGCGAGCTTTCTACATGCTCCATAATTTTGAAATATGATCTCAAGGAGGGGAAGGTTTGACAGCGACCCGTATTTCCTTTAAACCACAGCATCGGGGTTTACCTCCGACCTTTGATGCTTTCTTTTTAGGGGTGACTGCTACTACTTCCCTCAATGCCTGCTCCCTAGCCTCCCCTCCTTTCCCACCTTTCCCCCTGATTTTGACCTTAGGGAGCGATCGCAGCTGATACCGACTCATCACTCATGTTTCAGTTTCTATCAGTTTGCTTTCCGTGGTTTCTACGACCCTCTCCACTGAGCACAACCCACTTAGTGATTTTTGTAGAGGGGGTTGATTTCTTCATTTTTACCCGCACCTCCAATGACACTGACTGCCCTGATCTCTCTTTCCCCCTTTAAGTTGTGAACCAATATATTGTGTTGGAGGGAGACTCTTCCATCGGCATCTGAACCCCCAATGACCTCCCCTATACCTGTGCCTGTAAGCCTTTCCCTGTCTCACTTCCAAGTATCTCACTTCCAAGTATTTAGCCACGCTCTGGAGTCTACTTGCGTGCTTCGGGGGACGGGTAGATCCTCCTTACTGCCGCGAACCTCCACAACGTTCCTGGCGTCTCTTCCCCCCCGCCGACTTGCGTCTTGTTCTTCCACCTCCTCTCTCGACCCGGAAGCCAAGTGCCACAATCGCCGCTCGAGTCCTCCTCAGGAAGCCAGCTGCTCGCTGCCAAACCCCGTACTGTGTTTCCACCAGCCAGCCCATGTGTGCCGGCGCTCAGGTATATTAACAATCCAAAAACTTTTTTTAACGTATTATGTTATGCTCATCTATATCGCTACATTGCTCATGTTACACGTCCTCCTATTCTTTCCTCTCTTCGCCTCCCCGCCTCCTCTCCTCACTCAGTCCGGGAGCTCCCTTGACCGGAGTCAGCCCGCCGCCATGTTTCCCCTGTCCGATTGCAGGTTGTCTTGTTTCACATTGTGCAGTTCACCCATGAGATGGGTATATTTTATGTCTATATGTTAGTCGCAGTTCCAAACTCGTTGGCCTGTCTCCTCGGGCACTCGGGTAATGGCTGAAATCTCAACTAAATTCAAAATTAAGATTCTTCACTTCTTCATGAGTTTAAATCATATATAGATTTATTCATTCATTTATTGATGTTGCCTTCACATCCATTTATTTCATGTTCACAATATGATGCTCGATAATTTCTCATAAAACATCATGAAGAAGTGAAGAATCTTAATTTTGAATTTAGCTGAGATTTCAGCCATTACCCGAGTGCCTGAAGAGACAGGCCAACGAGTTTGGAACTGTGACTAACATATATTCAAGAATACACCCCTGAGTAGGGAGTGATTCCTTGGAGCACGGATTACCAGAATCAAATATTTTTTTATAAAAGAAATAGCAGTGCGCGACCAACTAAAATAAGGTATATATTTTATGTCTCCCATTTTAATGCATTGTGTGCAATTCTTTTGGGCTTGAGGCTAGTCCAAGAAGACCTTAAGCTGACCCAGAGCCAGGCATATGGCTCAGCTTTCAGTGGATCCTCCACCTCTACTGAGACTGTAAGTCTGTAAGAGGTAGCAGATGGAATGGAGGAGGCTGGTGGTCCTGGCTAAAGGCCGACACGATGGGAGGACAGACGTACCTGTGATAGGAGACACAGCCGGTCTACTGCAGTTAAAGTTCTCTGCAAATGTAGTTGTTCCTATTAACAGATACACTGTACATGAACAGCTAAAACATGTGCAGTGTGTTTGCCTACTGCATGTGAGCTAACCTCATCGAGTCATCTGAGCTTATGATTCTGAAGACACCAGCTTATATGCTGAAAGACTGTCCCACCAGCCTGACTCCTACAAAGTTTAACTTGAGCACTCATTGATTGTCAGGAATCTCTGAGCAGTGCAGGGCTGACATTCATGGCACCAGAACTACCTAGTAAGTGCATCTTCAATTGGTGTTGCTATAAGGGCCTGAAGATTGGCATGCCTGGGCTGGAACAAGGTAAGCCGTGGCTTAGCTCAGAAAGGCTGCATAGATTGGCACATGCACACTAGAGCATGTGCCTAGCTGCCTGACCCTCCCTGAAG
Organism: Lissotriton helveticus; assembly: GCF_964261635.1. NCBI lineage: Eukaryota > Metazoa > Chordata > Amphibia > Caudata > Salamandridae > Lissotriton > Lissotriton helveticus. The sequence goes on from NC_136067.1 coordinate 1,538,914,998, forward strand.
TGAGGGTCAAAGAGTGACAGATAGCCAGGCAGAACTAGTTTTCTAAGTACTGTTGTAATTATTATATTAGCAATTAGATAATTAGCATGTTGATTTTGGGGAAATTTGGTGGGTGGAGCCTTTTTGCTCAAAGTAACCAGCTGCAACTGTTGCATACATGAAATATTGAACACGTATGTGCCACACACTATTAATTGTAAGCACATTTAATATACAATATTGATTAGATAATTGTTTTTAACGCTGCAATAAATTAATAGTACAGTAAATACAAATCATGCATTATAAATGTATTATAACGTAATATGAAAGAGAAGAGAAGAGACGAGAAGAGAAGAGAAGAGAAGAGAAGAGAAGAGAAGAGAAACTTAAATTAGCAATAGAAATGCAACAATTAAAACATACATAACCCTCAACAATTGTATATAGAATAAACATTATCAAGACATCAACTGGCAAAACGTAGTGATTTAGTTACAATTCAAAAACAATATAACATTGATGCAATGATTACAGGTATATAGTAAGAAAAACAGTTACATTTTAGGAAAGTTGTAAACATTTGATCAAAGGTTTCGATCAACTTTAAAATGTAGTTATAGCTAGTCTCAACTTTTTTCCGAAGATAAAAACGTTATTGGATTTATTAAACAAGTAGGATTGGTTGGTAAACAGTTATAAATATCCTTCAGAAGTTTTAACCAACCAAACCCAACATTTTTAAAACTCCAATAACTTTAAGGAATTTTTCACAGTTTAGCATTGGTTTTAAAAAAAATATTAACTATTTAATAGGGAACCATAATGTATTTTAAGGTTAAAGGTCTTTAGAGTTTTAAAGAAATCTGTTATTGATTGGTTGAACGATAATGAATAACCTTTAGGAAAGTACTGTATAAACGTTGAAACTTTGCAAAAATATGAATTGCATATGCTATCTATATTAACTTATTTAAAAGCATGTGAATGACATTGATAACTTGCAAGGTAATGTGGCTTATTATTTTTAATTTTGTCAATTTGTCTACTGTCAAATCTTAATTTTGCAGATTTGCTCTTCTAACTTCCTTTTAGGGCTTACCTAGAGACCTATTGTGCACACTACCAATTCTTGGAGTGGACTTTAGGTCAGCCCATCATTGGTTGACTTTCTTATGATTCTCATTTTTTTGCTTATTGTTTGATGGTTTTCCTTCCTCTTCTTGTGTTTTTCCTTCCCCTGGTGCATAGCATCTTTACAATCTTTTAGACTGGATGACTTGTACGTTTCCACGGTTCACTTTGAAGTACCATTTTTTTAAAGTGCATGTACATGTGTTTTTTCCTCTCTCCTCATGTGCTACTTCCTCCTCACATCTCTGCATGGGTGCTCTCGCTATTGCTCCACACCCTACCTAGTTCCTCTGTAAAAGAAAAGCATAAGAGGCGGGGTGTATTTTTGTGTCACGCCTATGATGTTGGTTTGCTCATTCATGCCCCGGTTCTCAATTAGATGGAGAGGAATGATACAATCTGGTTGTCAAAATGCATTTATAATGACATCGGTCGTTTTGTAATTCAGCTTGTGAGGAATAATTTATTTTTAGATACATAATTATGCTTACCTTTTGCAGGGCCAAGAGACTCAGGTAGATGTATCTTTAATGATGCCCTATTCCATTTTTTCAAGGCCCTTTTATTGAGCATTATATGATTTTGTCTCAATCATGTTTACATTATCCTTGGTGTTCCTAATGAGTGCTGCTTTCTCCAGACACCTCCTCGAAATGGGAACTCCTCAGACCAAGAAAGTGGATGAAGGAATTGTGCCAGCCTTTGACAAACGGGGAGTTTATTCCAACCCTGCATGCTTTTTCTTAATAAATAAAAAGTGACACGGACAGCAGTACACCCGAAGCATGGATCTGATAACAGCATTGAATGGAGAATTCGGTACCGAAAGTTCAACAGTGAGGACACTTGAACCATGAACTTGTGACACTACGGGGCATATTAGCAAGGGCCAGATAGGAGCTTTATTGGCACTTTTTGCTGATAAAGCAGTGATTTTTTTATCGCCCAATTACCAAGCTGTCGCTAACAGCAGTTAGCGACAGCTTCCAGTGATAGCGACCGATTTGGGGCCCGATTTTGCATGTCAGCGATATTTATCACTAATGACATGCAAAGTGGGCGGATCCAAACTGGTAGCGACTGAAAGCAGTCGCTAACACAGCTATCGCATATTAGCAATACCCGCGGCGTGATAAAAAAAGTGCGCTAACCGCGATCAGAGCCAGGATTTTACACTTAGTAAAAACCTGTCTTAGCCATAATAGTCAATGGGAGGTGGATTCTACGGTCCCATCTGCCTATTAGCGAGATTTTCCTTAGCGATAAGATTTTTATTGCTGGAAATCTCACGTTGAGGATGGGATTCATCGCTATCGGCCGATTTTTTTATTGCAATGGAGATAAACGTTGATAATACTACGTTATCGCACCGATAAAATTTAGCGATAGGAGGCGATAAAAAAAATTGTGCTAAGCACGGTTTGCGATAATTATCGCGAGTTGTTGTTAATATGCCCCTGAATTCTCCTACACCCACAATAAAAGGCATAAGTAAGTAAGGTATACAGGCGGTGTCCAAAGTTAATTAATTCACATATATTCATATTTCCCATTAAAGATATATATGTCTAAACTCGAGGTAAGCTCCAAGTGAGTAAAGCCAATTGTTTCCCTTTCAGTGGCTGTAAGGAAGGATAGACGTGAGGGATGGTGTGTGGGAGAGAGAGCCAGCAGTCCAGCAGCACTGCCACTGGGCACATGTAAATCCCTTGATACACCCTATCCCCCTCCCCCCACCGCCACATTCCTCTTATTTGTTTCTACATCCACTTATCCTCGTTTTTTGTTTCTACAGCCACTTATATAACTGCCTGAGACTCTGTCAACAAATGTGTGGACAATTTACTGTAATTTAGCAAGAAAACAAAATGAAGCGTAATTAAGAGCAGTGAAATAAAACAAATAAATCAAACCGCTTCTGTACACATATTTGAATTTGAATTATATTTTTCTAAATATAAAACACTTAGTACTCGAAATCAACCCCATGTTTCATTTCATACTAGGAAGTATTTACTCCGTTTTAGGCCTGTTGTAAATTACTCTAAACTCTGGTAGCAGAAGCATTCATCTTGATTTAGAATATGGCAAGTCTGCCCTTTTCCGATTAGCACGCCCTACTCCTCAAGGGCTTAGAGCTATTACAACAGCACTTTTCCAGGAACTGCACTTACACGCAGTTGTTGTCGCTCTCAGGGGACATAGGGACATGTAGAGGAAAACCAGACACATTGATGTGATTTCACTCAGAGGAAACTGATTGGTTTAATTGTTATGGGGCAGAGTAATATGCGGTCCTGCCTCCTTACCCAGCCCGAGCCAGCACTGTATAAATGCATCTCATACATATATAACACACAATAATTTGACATATGAAATACCTGGATCACTGAGATTAAAAATTTGCGTATAGCTTTAAAATAAACCACAACACAAATGATAGTTTCCTAATAAAAGTTGGAGACTCAGAACTAAAGGGGAAATGTACCTTCATTTTGTCACTTCATGGTATTTTTAAGCAAGCTGATGGTGACTTCAGGGTCAAAACGACATGGGTGGAACAGAATTTCACGGGGACATGACACTCTACCACATAGTAATGGCGGAACTAGACGACCCTGAGCTGAACGGAAATAGTCAGTCACAGTACTCTCAGCTGCCATCCCTTTACCTGGGTGGATGGGTGAGCCGTGGTACAGCCTCTGATAGATCCTTTACTCTCACTAGCCTTGCTCCCTTTGCAATTAGTGCAGCCAATTTAATAACCATCTTGTACACTCGTGGTACTACTCAGCCCCAGTGCTTAATTTGTAAAATAATAAGTGCCGGTGCCCAAAGGTTTTTCAGAAGCCCACAATGGCGCTGACGAACGTCAGAACTGGCAATTACCAAGGTTGCATAGACTTGATTCTACCTCATTCCTCTTTCTTCCACCATCATATACTTACTGCCCATTTATTGCACACTTGCGGGTTCTTTTTCAGCCCTGTATTCCCCTTTATCACTGTTCTTCCGTCTTTCTCTTCGTCCTCCTTTTGTGGTTTTCCCTCCCTTACTCTGGGTAAATGTCTTATGAGGAAAGGTAAGTGCCTTTCTCCAAAAATGACTATCGGTGAGCCCCACCTGCAACCCCCCCGCTCAAATTAACCACTGCTCAGCCCTCCCACTACTTGGGACAACTCTCTACCACTTACAAGCAGGGCTGGGCTGCTCATAGTGGGCCCTGGACATTTTCCCGGTGGGACGGAAGGGTGGGGTTTGGTTTTGCAGCAAAGCTGTAAAATTGCCCCCGTGTCACAAAAGCACAGCAGCAGTGTTTCCCACCAGCACCCCTAACCTCACCTAATGGAGGCGGGTCCGACATAATTGCCAGGGCTGGTTCGTGTTCCCAGTCCGGCCCTGCTTCTACGTCAAAAGTTGAAAAAGAGGGTGGGTGGGGTTGATATTCCTTATGGCTGTCTTTGTTATCGGTGGAAAATTAGCAAGCTAGGATTTAAGAACTAAACCATGCATGGCATCTCCTAAAGTCGAGACACCTATTGCACCCCACTGCCGAAACCCTGACATGGATATTATCTGACCTAGAAAGTTCCCACTCCACAGTGGTGTCATCTGAGTCAGCCGGGCCCACCACCCTGTGATGCATTCCTATAGGTTCTGTATCGATTCCCCTATTCCCGGCCCTGTTCTGGTTAATACTTAACTAGCAGCCGACCCACGGTGCAAAAAACCGTTATCTGATTAAGCCACACCACGGCACAGAAACGTGTTATCTGATTAGGTAATAACGCATGCCATCTAATTAGACAAGCACTATTCCTCCAGCCCCTGATAAGGCATACGGAGTTCTCAAAACAAATCAAACCTATCACAACCTGGGAAAATCCCTGCGGCCATTGTTTTGATTTCACCGAGAACTTCAGCAAAAGAATGTGCGAACAAGCCCGTTCGTATGACATCCTTATTGACGTATCCATGTCCATCCTTACGTCAATCTCGACACCTTACAGGTATAAATATTACCGACATTGCCTTAAGCAAACAGACGCGGTGGTGACGAGATCGGAGCAGCGAGACGCGCTGAGGAGCCCAGCAGAGAGCGAAGCCCACACGCGCTGCCCCGCCTTCCTGACGCGCTGAGAACGAGAAGCTGTTTTTCTCCTGCCGAGAAATCCAGCTCCGGCGCTTCCAAGCAGCCCTCGCAGGCAGCTGGAATATCAAGACCAGAGACGAGAGATACCAGCCCTCAACCATTCTAGATCTCAGGTACAGAACTGAACAACCCCTTGCAGAGAATTCTTGAGTCAGTCACTTGGCAAAACAAACTTAACTTAAACTGCTACTTATCTACTCCCGCCCACGTATTAGGCTTAGGTCAGGTACACTGGGGTAGGCGTGGTTAGAAGCACCAGTTGAGTACGGTTAGTCAAATGTATATATGTATGTATCTATTTTATCAATTTTAACTATCATATGGCTTAGAAACCATATCAATGCTTCTGCAGTATTATTTTATACTTCTGCTTTTATTGTATGCACTTTACTTAACCATAAGTATCGCAATAATATCGATTCATTTCTCTTGTACGAGAAAAGAGACTGATCAATAAATAACATCTTTTATTGAACACGCCCGTCTCTTCCTTTTCTCTACAAACTGGTGAAACTAAGAATGCATGTACTGACTGAGTAAAATAAGTTGTCTTTTGTTTTCACACGACTCTAGAGATACACTCTTGATTGGGGGAGAGCAAAGTTGTCATGTTCTATGGTTGTCAGAAACTAAGTCCCTTCTTGTCTATCCAGGGAAGTTAAACTCCTCCTTGTCTATTCGAGAAAGTTTCTAGTGAACTCTGAGCTAGCTGGAAAAACCAAAAACTTTAAGTCTAATATCGTCAGTAGAAGACCTAGTTAACCTCTGCCCTAGGTCTATACTATTGAAGATATTATTCCAATGCGCAGAGCCTATTGGGATAATAGGAACTACACTACAACCCCATCCGTGTGAGCTTCCAGTCCCATAACCGGAGCACTGTTGGTGTTGCCAGTGAGATATGGCTCCATATCTTCCCACCATAGAGGAGGTCTAAGATCAACACATCGCCAAATGCCCAGTGCTCCGTCGCATACTCTGGGTACGCCCATTGCGCATACCACCATTTATATATATGAGCAAGAGTTGGGAACCAATGTAATAAGAATTGACATCTGGGGCAGCTATGCCCCCATTGAAGGTGAACTGGAAGCAAATCCTGAGGGCAATGCATACTAAACTGTATATGAGTCGCTTTGACTTGCTTGAACAATGTTGGAGGGATAGTGAAGGGATAATTCTGTCATTGATATAATATCTGCGGCATAGAGACCATTCTAAATACCGTAGAGCGGCCCAGTAGGGAGAGGTTTGCATATGGCTGGGTCTAAACTGGGGTGGTGTGGTGAGCAAAAGAATGATGGATTCAACCCAGATCCTTGTGACTGCGGGTGAATGATTGCATTGTCCAGAATTCGGTCCATCCATTGTTTCTTTTGCATCCGGCACAACCTCCAGCAAAGACCTGCTGAATTGTGGCATAAAGAGCTTCAAAAATTCACTCGGGAAGCCATTGGGCGCGGGGGACCACCTCGTATCAAAACACTCACCCTAGGCCAACACTAGCTACTCTATTGTCATTTTTTCTTCAAATTGTGTACGAGCATCAGCTAACAGGGTACAGGGCAGAATTTCCCTAAGAAATTCCTGAAACAGTTCTGCACTGATGGTCATTTTTAGCATATAGTGCCCTGTAATAATCTGCGTAGCTCTAGGAAACTTCCGCAGGCCCGACACCAGACCCCACCGGGGACCCCGCACCACTGGTACCGGCGTCATGTCCCTAGCTGCTTGCCACAATTTATGCAACATACGTCTAGATTTATCCTATCATTTATATATTTGATGGTGTATGGACTGCCATGCCATCTTTGCCTCATTTAACAGACGCCTGTGGTATACCTGTTGTGTCAGGCTCAGCTGCAATCTTGCCACCTTATTTTTCCATCCACGGCAGTCTCCCTCAATTTCTCAATCTGTGCTTCAAGATCCACCTGCTCCGGTGCCCTGAGGCCCCCCCATGCAGAAGCTAATGTCGACCCCTCTACCGGTTGGCTTAAGTGCCTCCCAAAGAACCGCTTTCATAGAGGTCGTGGACAAGTTAAATGTAAAATATTCAGTAATTGCATCCTGTAACGTTGTCCGGTAAGTCGTGTTCTGAAGCTGGCATGGCAACATTTGCCATCGAAATCTAGGATGATTGGTGCCAGTATGGAGCTCCAGTGACATGTGGGATTGATCCGAGAGCACCCGTGGGTGAAAGTGGGCGATGACACTCTGTGGAGATATGTAGCAGGATAAACAGGTAGACTAGTTGGGAGAAAGATCCCTGCACCGACGAGTAGTACGCATAGCAGATTTCGTGGGTGATAGGCCCTCCATATATCAGCCCAGCCTAAGGTGCTCACAAGAGTAGACATCCTAGAATCATGCGGGGCATCCTTCCCACTCCAAAATTGCTATCTATCTGCCCCTGGGTGGATAACGTTCCAATTCCCCCCACCAGGCAGAGACCACTAGGCGTTTCACCCCACATAGGGATGAAGCATTAAATAAAAGCGGCACCCAGTGGAGGAGGGGGTGAGCTGCTCCCCAAGAAGTTCGCCCACAACATAATGACCATAGGCATCTAACCACACTTTCTGAGAGGAGAAGGGGACCCTGGGGTGGATCAAAATGGCCGTGCCCCGGGAGCCCTGCGTGAACCCTGAGTGGAATATCTGTGTATAACCATGGTGAGCAAGGCATGGGGTCTTCGTTCCCAGGAGATGAAAGAGGATGACTTCTGCCCCAATGCGTTTCACCTGCCGAAGGATCACTCCTCGTCTGATCTTATCTAGAACCCACCTGACAGTCCATGTGAGAATGCAGAGCAGACCCCCGGGTCCCCTGATGTGAGACTAGTCATGGAAGTGGATGGCAAATATATATCATCGAATGTGTGTCAAATTGAACATGAGCAAGGGGGCTGCAGCTGTACATTAATAGGCAATACTTGATTTCAACAATTATCCCCCCTGCCTCCCACCCCCATACTTCAAAGAACAAGAAGTATCTGTCTCAGTTTGTGTCCCCACTGAGCCCCAACAGGGAGCATGGGGTAGAGCACCACCAATGGATCCCACTACCCCAACACCCAAAGAACATGATCTCGAGAGGGAATTCTAAGCAATGTCTCTCTAGAGTGGCAGTCACATGAAGGCGCCCTACCTGCCTGTGCCCAGGACAAGTTAACATTCAAACCCCTCCCCATGTACCTGAGAGATTAACATGCACATCATGCAAAGGCACTTTACAGAGCAGTATTAATAATTTAATCAGTGCTTTGGTTTTCTACGTAGGATAACTAGTCAGGCTGCCTCAATAGCTTTTGAGTGCTAGTCACCATAAGGACATGTTAACATTACATTTCTACATGCCCTACTGTTAATTACCATTCACCCTGCCTTATGGGCTATAGAGCCTACCTAGGGTGATATATATATTTTAAAAGAAAATGTTGAATGGTCAAAAGGGTTCATTTTAAAAGGTTGAATTGTAGTTTTTACACTGCTACAGTCAGACTGTACTGGTAGGCTTGAAGCCATGTTTTACAATGTCACTGTAGTTGATGGGACAAAGGGCTCTGCTGTCCACTAGTAACATTTAACTTACAGGCCCTGGGTACACTTTGTACCATATACTAGGGACATAATTATAGGTACATTAAATATGCCAATAAGGAGAACATCAATGTCATGATGTTGAACATGAGGAGCACATACACTACCATTGGTTAATAGAGGTAAAATGCACAGAGTTCTAAAGCCAGCAAAATTATAGAGTCCAGCAAAAGGTGACACATTTAGGTTGGCCAATCAAAAAAGGCAAATTTCCTACATGCTCCCTCTGCCATCTCCTTGTGACAGCTATTGTTCACTGCAGGAGTGAAAGAACTCTGCCTTACAAACCCATGATGAAAAAACAAGAGTCATCTTCCTCTGTAGTCACCTAGGACCTTATGTACGAAGAAGACATTAGGTAAAAGGGTCGCAATTTGTGCACCGACTTTTACTGAATGCATTCTTATTTTGCAAACTGATCTATTTGCTGATAGGTCGGGTCACAACATACAGAAACTCAGTGAGTCGCCATTCAACCAACCTCATTATTTTTCGTGAGGTAGGTCACAAATTGCACCCCACTATAACTGGCTACAATCTCAGGCATGGTGGCCCACTGGGATCAGCCACCATGTCTGTGGCTGCTTTTAAATAAAGCTTTTTTTTTAATGCAACCTGTATTACTATAAGGAAAAGAGGACTTGTTTAACAAAAATAAAAAGAAAATGTTTGCAATATGAATTTAAGATTAAGCACTGGATCATGGGTCCACTGTCTAGTCTTAAAAAAAATCAGCATTCACAAAGGGAAAGGGGTCTCTTGGAAACCCCTACCTGTTTGTGAATGGTTTATAACTTCCTTTGAGTTTGTGGTAAAATATTAAACTTTGGTGACTGGTTTTGGTCGCAAAGCATTAAAACATACCTTACAGAATTAGTAGTTGGAAGAAACACCCTTAGAAAAAACCTCCAAATAGCGATTTGTTAATGTTTCCGAAAAACCATTTAACAATTTGTAAAAACTTTTCTGAATCTTGAAAAGGTTTTCAAACATTTAAAAAAGTGTTTTAGCAGTCGCACACCCTCAGATTTACAGAACCTGATGGTTTGTGCAGTTAAAACACTCTGTACACGAGGCACCTAATGATGAAAGTGTCTGTGAGGATGCACTCCGCAAAGGGATCTTAGTACAGGAAAGACCTGACATACATTTTCCAAAGGCTTTTCCTAACACTTAAAGAAATGAACATCCAGTAATCCCTTTTCAGGAGGCATCATGAGCGCTTCTCACGCTGACACGTTTAATACCTCCACAAAGCAGAATGAATGATGTCCATGTTACCTAAGGACCAATCCAGAGCTTTGAAGAGCTGCGCTTGTTACAGTCCTGAACTGGAGAATTGTTAATGATGAAGCATCTTCTCGTGCCAGCAATCCCTCTTCAACCTTGATCCTATATAAAGAAAAATAGTTAAGTGCCAGCACTGGCCAAATCAACCTCCTCACGTTTTTCTCCATGGTAAGTCAGGCTCCCTTATTTCTTTCATTTTTGTCTGTTTTAGAAATGGGTGTATTAAAAGCCATTCTGCAGTCTTCTATCCATAATTCAGCTCAAACTCTGTGTTACCCTGCTCAATTCCCTATTCCTCCTTACCACTGCCACTTCATTAACCTTCATAATCTCAAAAAAGGCAATCAGTTGCGTGTAACCGATTGGTATTGGTTCAATGTACTGAAGTATAGTTTTCCCAGGGGTCCCTTCATAGCTTAAGGCACTGTTATTTCTTATTCTAGACACCCAGTAATCACTGGCTTATTCCAATGTACGAGAGAGACTTCCCATTTTATGCCTATGTTTTACAATTACTCCTGTATCCATCCTTAGGGCTATCCATGATTTTCTCTCCTGACTTACATGCTGATTCCACAAAACCCACAATAGTATACTTTGAAAACCAATGGTGGGCCCTTAGTACTACCAATACTTGCCCGTTTCCATCTCCACACTCACCTCATACGTAATCCGATGTTCCTTTAGTCTGTGAATTAACTGCCATGGAGTTAACTTTTAGCACCAAAAATACCAGACATCATATGGGAAGAGGTACCTTAAAGTTCGATATAAGAAGAGCTAAGAGAATTTTTGCAAAACGTGATCAGGAAAACCGATAGTAATGTGCAAACATTTTGGGGTCAATTATTTGAGGATTCTGAATGTGCAGACAGTCCGTCAAATGTTTGCGCTTGTGCTCCACCAGAGTTCAGTTGTCAGATAATAAAACTCTTTCTAGGCAACAAATGTCCACAAACTGTTACTGACACTAATATTGGAACAAGGTCGAGAATAATGTTTATTTCTAGCGATGGTTTTTGCATCAGTTTTGACTGCTCATCATGGCACACACACAGGGTTTGAGAATAGCTCCAAAGTTATGCTTCCACATACATATAATATAAATCTTCTGCCATTTATTTACATTCCCACAGAAATGTATCATTACAGTTTTCCAGATGTCATTTCCTGCATTGAAAACTGACTTGGGGCCTGATTTAGGGTTTGGTGGGCAAGGTAGTCCATCACAAGTGTGATGTATAGCTCGTCTGCTTCAATACAAGTGCCATAGATTATGACACTTATAATAAGGCAGATGGAATATCTGTCATTTTTGTGACGGAGTAACCTGTTCGCCAAACTCTATATCAGACCCTCAGTTCCTACTGATTACCTGGTTTAGTGACTATTATGCCACAATCTCTCTATGGGATTGCACAATAATCTGGAAAAACACCACCCAGAGAGTATTTTCCTGGTGCAAAATTCAGCTGGCTGATTAAAGTCTGTTATTGTAAGAGTACAATCTTCTTAGATAACAAGAAAATGCTCACAGGGCACCAAAAGTTTCCACCTTGTCCCTTGGGAGTTGTTGTTTGATCATATCCATTTCTATTCTCAAAAAAAGACATTTAGTGGGGTACACGCAATTTTCCATCGCCAGTTTTTTACTGGTAATTTCTCCTTCAACCTCCAACTTTCATCAGACTCTGCCAAACCAATAAAAAGTTACCCAGGACATTTAGTATATCCACCAAAACAAGCTCCTTGACGGGTCTAATTGTGTAGTCGACCAATCGATGGCGGCCCGAGGTATAAGGCCTGCCAGCCATTGGCTTTTTCCCCCCTGCTTTATATGTATGGGCCAACTATCACAGTTCCCACACAGTCCAATATCCCGTCACCACCCTGAACGTGCACACACTCTAGGCTGGTTCAGTGTCATACTGAGAAGTATGATGGACTGACATGGGATGGCACAGCATGAAGTGTGACCTGTGTCTTCTCTCTTGCAGGACTGCTCTGGACAGAGACACTTCCACAGAGAAGTATTAGTTAGAGTGTGTGGTAAAGGAAGTTACTTTGACCTAGCACATAACTTTTCTTGTGCCTCTTCAGGCATGTACGCTTCTAATGCTGGTCAACACATGAGTGGTAGGTGCAGGTTAAACTACATTTAGGTAAAGTGTTGTCAGCAGGCCCATTTGTTTTAGAAACGTGTTAATCTGTGTCCATTAGCTGTGGGATTGGATTCCCCTTTGCAAGGTCATCTCTGCCCTCCCCCCGCCGCCCTGATTAAATGGTTCTGAAACGAAGAGCAATAAAAGTTGAGAATGCAGTTAGAGAAGAGTTGTAAGGCATATTAGTGCAAATGATCCTGCTGAAAACCACAAACGTGGAGATAATCAGTTGAGGGTTATTATCAGGAACAAAATGTCGCTTTTCAACCCACATATTAATAAAATACCTAAATAAAATGTATGACTGGGTAGGGGAAAATAGAAAATCATAAACCACATTTTAGCTTGCTTTTTACACTACTGAGAAGTGGCTCCATGACATGAAAAATCATAGGTCTGTCTTGGTTTTTAAAACATTATGGATTTAAATTCCCTAACATGCAAAGTGATGTTGGCTAAAACAACAGGAAAGACTGAAGATGAAACATATGAAATGGAGCCACTCATTTTACAAAGCAGTCTAGTCAATTCCTAAAACTGTTTCATATGCAAAATCAAAGTAAACTCTGTTGACCTATCGTGTCAATGTTCATTCTTTAGCATTATGCATTGATTATTGGCAATCCCACTAATTTTGGCTTTTGTGGAACGAAATCAGCTTTCACCAATAGTATAATTAGCTTTCCCACCTCAAAGAATAGTTAGAAGTCAGGAGGCAAGAGCATCGGGGGCTGTGGTGTGGGCAACAGTTACTGTCATGTACACAGAGGATAAAAAATACAGGTAGCAACAGGGCGAGCTTTCCCCCTCTCAGAATAAATACAAGAAGGGAGCTACAGTGCAGGAAGGGGGGAGAAAAAAGGAAAGGAGAACAGGCAACGTGGGAGGAAAGATACACAAGCTAAATGGGGAATGTGGGCGGGCAGTGGATGAAAAAGAGGGATGAAGAGCTAAGAGGTGCTGGACAGAAGGCAGAAGAATGAGAGTTGCATGAGGGTATATGAAGGAATGAGTAGTGCCGAGCAGGGACAAGGAAAGAACGCTTTTCTTTTATGAAATATTTAGCCACAAATGTGTCCTCAGCTCTAACACAGCTACAGTTCACGAAAAATTGCGTCTACAAAAGTGGGACACTTATTAGTTTATCCCTGGCTTCTTGCTAAGATAACACTTTAAACATACACAGATGCGTTCAGGGACTTCATGTGAGATTACACGACTCGCTGGCGAGCATTTGTCAAAAAGCAACTGACCATCCACCAGGAAACAAGGAAGATAAATCCTGTCAGGGTCAAACGCAACACCAAGTAAAGTTTACGGGACACCCTCTAGAGCAATCACTTTTGGGTCATGGAGAAGAGGGGAAAAAGAAAACAAAATCAATAGAAAAACTCCCTCGTGACCTCCTAATTTTTCGGGATTTACCTCCAATTACATGGGCACAATCATACTACAATGACGCATTTATTTTACTTTCTCATTTTTTATTGAAATTATTTTCTCTTTTGAAATACCTCTTTTCATATCATTATTTTCCATTAAAAAAAAATTCCACCACAAAAATCATTGTTATCATCAGTAGGTCATAGTACAAAATTCATTATTCCTATACCAATATATATATATAAGTATACATATCACCAGGTAGAGAACTAAACCTAACACAACACTCACTTTCACTCATACACAATCACAACCTCGTACATCTGGACACGTTAACACTTTTGTGGCTTAACGCTGCCTAGTTAATAGTGCCTCTTTCACACTACACTTGGCGTGAAAGGGGGCGTGCAGTGAGTGTTCCACTGCAACAAACATTGAATTCTACGCTACCACCTATTATCAAGGGTGGCGATAATAGGTGGCAGCGCCGAACTTAAGACCAGGAAAACCCTGGTCTTAAGATGGCAAAAAGAGGAGAAATATTTTATTTCTCCTCTTTTTTGCTTGAAAAAGCAAAATGCTCTGGTTTGTTTATGTACAGGAAGGTGTCCCTTCCTGTATATATATATAAACCTTTTTTTTAAATGACATTTTGTAACTTACATGTGTGCTGCATGAAGCAGCACACACCTAAGTTACAAACTGGCATTTTAGGTTTATGTGCAGGAAGAGACATCTTCCTGTACATAAACAAACCTTCCTGCTCGCAGACACCCTTGCACCTGCGTTGGTGCTAAGTTGTAAAACTTAGCACCATCGCAAGGGGAAACGCGAGGCTGCACCATATCCTTGATAATATGGTGCAGCCTTGCGTTACCGAAGTGGGGGAGAGCGAAGTTAAGCCAAGAAGGCTAACGCCTTTATCTGCCACTTCCTTGCTAATATGCCCCTGTGTGTTTTCCTCTTTTGTCTTCTGTAAAAATCAGATGCGGTAAAAATAAGGTACCCCCACCAGCAGTCACCGGCTCAAATTAGGCCTTGCGTGAAAGCTGGTTGCATGTCATTTTAGGCCAACATGGCTGCTGTGCAACTTTCCTTCTCTGGCCTCTCTGCTGAATCATAGAAATATGTAAGAACTCGAATAGTAACTCCTTTTCAAGCAACAAACGTGTGAACAATTTACTGCAGATTGGGAAGAACACAAAACGAAGCATGCAATCAAACGCAGTGAAATTAAATAACGGAAATTCTACAAATTGCGAGTAAAACGAGTTACAATAAAGCACAAATAAATGTTTTTTTACATCTTCCCAATGTCGCATTACCTACAGGGAAGGATTACTCAGTCTGGGGCCTCTTAGTTATGATTTGATCTAGATTCCGGGGCGTAAAACATTTTTTTCTAAATGTTAGAATGTCACAAGCCTGTTCTCTGATTGGCACGCGCTTCTACCCGCGGGCTTACCACTGTTAAAACAGCTCTTTTCCGGGAACTGCGTATCCACACAGCCATTGCAGCTCCCAGGGGATCGATGTACAATGCAGAGGAAAAGCGGCCACACTGATGCGAATTCTTCCAGCGAAATCGGATTGATTTAATTCCCCGAGCTGTAGAAAAATATCCCATGCCAGTGTTTACCTTTAAAGTGTACGAGGGCATGACTGAAGGAAAAGGCAGGCGTTCGCGAGCCTGTTTGTGGGAGCAGCACGAGCCTTCGAAAAATGTACTGCAGTGGTCCAGGCTCCTGCTCAGCAAATGGCCCCCCCTTTACTCGAGGTCGCTTGGACAAGACCCATAAAACTGTTCGAAACCTCACTATTTTTTTTTACAGTTCCCTCTAGCAAACTGAAAAATACTGCAAGACAAGTCGTTTGCATTTGGCAGCGTTTGTCACGTACCCTGGGGGGAATGCAGAAACCATCCTGCACGATTCTGTTTGCAATTTAGGAAAGGCTGACTGACCTGCAATGGCTCCGAAGGTTCATGCACGCACAATAATACATACGATACGGTGACTGGAATGGGGTTCTTTTCTCATTGTTTGTAAGTTGCCTCAACTGTTCCTTCCTGCAATCTTCCAAACTATACGATAATGTATTTATTTGGAAGTTACCCCAACAAAAGATTAGACAAAACATATTCTGCTTTTGGCGACGTCTTGCAATGTCTTTTAAAAGCCCCCCTATCTATGCACAGCGCAGGCGATTTATTCGCAATGCAAATGCTTTCGACACCAACGTGCACCTTTAAAACCTTACCACACCACCCCAAAGTTAGGGGAGGAAAAATCGTTACTTTAATGAAGCAAAAAGAATAACAACGACCTTGTTCGTTTTCAGTCATTTGGGGAACCGTTGTTTTTCTTCATTGAATGAATAAGGGGTCAGCTACGGTATGGGCTTGGAGTGCAGTTTTGTGTAATAATACACAGATAGGGAGGGAAGTAGATTGGCGGTAACCTCTAAGAAACAAAATAATGTCAACTGATTGCAAAAACATGCAAAAGGTCAATTCACGTCGCCATTTTTAAAAAGATAATTGACTTTCCTTTAAGTTTTTATTTTATCACTGACTAATAATAAGCTTACCCCAGAGTATGGGAATTCATTTTAAAGGCGTATTTATTAATATCCCTACACAATTACATGAAAAAATAGTTGATACTATCTTGTAAATAGTACGAAATACATGACAATGTAATTAGTTTAGCCAGAAGGTCCATGTCACGGTGAATTTAAAGGACTCTGGGGCTCATGTAGAGTTCAAATACAAAAGGCGAAGGGAGAATGCTAGCAATAAATTTAGCCACTGGCAATCACTCAGAGTAGCAGTCCAACCCATCCTTCTTTTGCCCATCATGCCACCTCAGATTAGACCTATCCATATGAAAATCATCTTGCCCCTGCTCCAATAAGAACAGTCCAGCCCGAACTGCCAAGCCAGGCCTGCTCTGAGCCAGAACACAAGCAAACCAACTATTTGATGTTCTAAAAGAAAGGGTGATAGCTTTTTTTGATCGGTGCCAAGAAGAAATATTTAAATACTTAGGAGATGCTTACCTGCCTTTAGATTGTACTTTCATTTGAACTGGTGATGGGTTAGCTCAGGGGGCATTTACTACAAGGCAGGACATATTACCTTGCTATTAACTTTATGATAGAAATGACTATGGATGCAGTATCATTTATTTGTAGAATGTGCTGAGAGTTGAATATGTGGCAAAGTCTTAGTGATTGTTCTAAGCAGAGAGCAGCCATAAGCATTGCATTTGGTGTAGGAGTTATGGTTTGCATGTAGGAGTGTGAATTATATATAACTGGGGAATTTCAGTGATTTTATTTTGTAATCATAAATACTTTTTAACAGAGTATTTCAAATGTATCTGGAGAGATTTTTTTAAAACATACATTAGGTATTATGACCAAAGAAACGAATCATAGCTTGTTAATATGCATGTTTAATAGTAATATTGTGAATATACGTATTTTTTTTGTACTTTTATATAGCGCAAACTTGACCCGAAGGTATCAGAGCACTTTACATGAGCACCAGTTGCATTACACAAGGACACATTCATTTATTGTAGGCATGGGAAGATTAAGTGATTTTCCAAGAATCACAGGATGTTGGGCGTCATTGCAGAGCCTCGAACCCGGCTCCTTAGATTGGGGATGGACCGCCTGAGCCATTAGGCTACATCCTCTTCCAAGTAGTGCATGTGTGGTAGTGTGATGGTGAATTATAATGCCTCTGCTTCTTGCTGCAGCCTGCCCATGGTTCTGAATTAACCTTTGCTGTGTGCCTTGGGTGTTGACTGTGTTGACTGGTACCATGCCATAAGCCAGGCCCCGAGTAGCCCCATCTTGCAGCTAACCACTGTACATTGTGGATTGGTGATTTGCCACAATTGACCAACCTATCACGTGGCTGACCACCAGCTGCACATCCAGTTTGCAAGTTAAAACCAATTCCGGTAGTTCATTTTCCATGGATTTATGTCAAATGGTGAAAAAGTTATTAGGAGATCAACTATTTTTTTGACCCTACTTTAAAACTCTACTCTCCCTTTTTGTCAAATCTGCATGAAACATGGAATGGGCATACCATGACATACCAACAGAAAACGAAATATATATACATTCCTGACAAATTATGTTGGATCTGTCAAAGATTGCCAAAGGTATTTAAAAATTAAGACATTTTGGTCTCCAATTAACCATGTCCCTTTTAAAGGCTGTGTGTGAAAATAAACATATCAGAAGTAAATTAAATATGCTAAGTGCCTACCAAATTCCATGCAACAACATGAATTGATGCCAAAGTCATCAGCTACTCAAAGATTGTTTGAGCCCCCCCCCCACCCACCATAGGTGTTGGTCCGCTCCCTTATTAGATCTCGTTGAAACTACAAATCCTTACCCCAAGCTTAACTTGCTAACATCCTGCATAAGTTGACCTTCCTTCATTAACTGGCACCCGTGTTATCATGAAATGAACATTTGTTGATCTCACTCCACCAACTATGGCACTGCTAAAAACACAGGAAAGTCCAAAAATCATGAGTAAGCTAAGTATGCAAAGTTCCCACCGCATGTTGGGAGATCAGTCAAACTGTGCCAAAGTTATTAGCAAATAAATAATTTTTGGGAAGCCCACTTTTAATTTTCCCCCATGTGAAAGCTGCAGAGCATAGTGATTCCTGTCCTTTTGCTACCTTGATAAAAGCATGATTCATTAAAAAATGTCACACAGATTTATTAAACAGCACCAAAGTTATTAGCACATGTAATGTTGTGTTCCTCCCTACTAGCTGTGCCCCAATGATGAATCTGCATGAAACTTGCCATATCCACAGACGAATAAACATGCTAAATGTTTGCCAAATTTCATGTACATTAATTTAAATGCACCACAGTTATGTGTAAATGAGCCCTTTTCGGCTCTGTGCATCCCATGATGGTTCTGTGTAAATTTGTGTTGCAAATTGTGTCCACACTTTGTCCAAACTCGTTAAATGGTGCTAAAGGCAAATTAGAAACACATTTTCAATTGTCAAGCTATCATTAACTTGTAATCTTTTGAAGCCCACTTGATGCATAATTATAATGCTAATTGTTCATAAACTACTGAATGGATTTACTACAAATGAAGCACAGGGATTTCCCTGAGTAAAGTTCAATATTCATGGCATGTTGAGTGCAATTTCGTTTTTTTCTGTAGCAGAGAGAAAAGATTACTCTGGCAGATACAAATGGGAGAATACTGTTTTGATAACTCCCATTTTATGCCCCCACACCAACCAACTCCGACAGATCAGCAATGTGAATTGCCAACCTTAAATACAAGAAACTTTGTTTTGGGCAAAGTTTCATGTAGATTTATCAGGCAGCCATGGGTATGATCACAGTAAACAACAGCTTTTTAATGTAAATTCTGACCTAAGCTTCACCAACCATAACTATAGATTTACTGTCGCGGGCTGTGTGTGTGGTTTTATTTCATGGATAAAATGGACGCAAACTGTGATGAAAGAAATTTAAAAAATCTGTGATATTGGCCACTTCTCACCTCCATAGGGTTTGCTCAAAGCCAACATCTATCAGGGGCATTGGCAAACTCCCACTCACGTATTTTGAGATCATGTGACATGTTTTGTAGAACCACATTACAAATTTGCTTTTTCACATGCAACTGCTTAAATTAATGCCTGGTGCTGTGTGGGAACTCTGCATGGTGATATGTACAAAAGACATCAGTAAATGTCTGGTGTTGTTGATAAGAACAACCAGGAGTGGCTCGTACAGGTAAGAGCGGTGGAGTGGGTTACTGACAGACGACAACGAGGGAAAATTAAATTATTAATTTCCCCACGTCTTTGTGTGTCGAGTCTCCCCGCACTCATGACAGTCTGCCACATGGTGGGCTGCTTATCTAATTTAGAGATGAGCAGAACAACGGTTGTTCATGAATACAAGATACATTACAATTACTAATACCTACCTACCCAGCCATTCCTTTAGTTTTAGGGTACTCAAATAATCGGAACTGCCGCATTTTCAGGTGAAAGATTTGTTTTGGTTCCATCATTGACAGCGTTGATGGGCAATGGGTGGTGCAAGCTGCAATGGTCTCCTGGCCAGGGCCCTAGCACCTATTATTTTACAAATAAAGCACTGGTAAAGGGAAAGGATTCTTAAAAATATAGAGTTTGTAAAAAAATGTATCTACTACTAGCAACATCTGATTACATTGTTTTCATTCAATTTGTAGCAATTGCTACAATGAACTAAACTTAGTTTTTTATATGTTAGCAAAATATTATGTATGCAATAACAGACAATTAACAACAACAAAAAGCTAATGCAGCAATTTCAAGAATCAAGACACAGTGACAGGAACAATGCTAAGAGTAAGACTAAGCGACATCCTCAGCAAAAATACCCAACAGCCTTTTAGAACATAGACAACAAAGGAGAAGAGACTTGTAACTGCTCTAACAGTACTGTAATTTACAGCAGCACTGCAAGACGTGAACACAAGTCACAGTTGTCTACAAAAGAGCTGACCATTATGCATGAGCAAGGAACAAAAATATCACACTTCCAAAAAGATGATAAGGGGATATTCACAAGGACTCAACTCCGAATTATCCCCACAGTAACGCATCAAAAGTGGAGATAGATTTAACACCCCTTTCACAAGCTGGTGCAAACTGCAGACATCGCCTGTATTCCCGCAACAACTGCCCCAAAATGTATCTCCACGATGGACACCACCAACTAACCCTAATGAGATGCAGAGTGGGCGTTCCCGTGCAAAAACACATGAAAAACCACAACACCACATTCACAACAAACTGCCAGATCTGTGAAGCGAAACAAAAACAGGCGATAAGCAGTGGTAGCAGCAGGAAATTAGCACCTGCTCATTGCTGGTGTAAAGCAGGATGACAACCTGCAGCACAAAAGGGAGCCCAGCAAAAAAGCCACACCAGAAGACCCACAGATGCCATGGAGACGATGACCATGCACTGCGGAGACCCATGAGGGCCACAACACCCACCGCAACCACCCCTGGCCTGCCACTACCCCCAGGACCCGTCCCACCCCCCCAGAACAGCACAGAGCCAGCTTACACAAAGACAGCGGACCCAGCTGAAGCGCACCTGCGGCCCACAGTCATGCAACTCACAACACTGCCAATGGGCACGCAGCACAACTACATCCAACGTGACACACAACATGCCAACCGACCAGACACAAAAACACGACTACATTGGGAATCCGGCCTTGCCATGCCCAAACCCAGCCACGGCATAGCACGACAGACACACAAAAGCAATGTGAGGAGAGGCATGGAGCAGGCATGTGCGAGAGCGGCAAGTGACTAAGGAATGTGAACCTACCCAATGCCAGGTGTGGCGTGGAGGTGCCGTACAGACCACAGAGTGCAAACCACAGACATGGCCATGTGGCAAACAACTGCTGGTGCATGGAGTGCAGTGGCCAGTGGACACTACCATGGCCCACAGGCTGAGGGGCAGAATGCGGAAATGTCGCACAGTACATCCCCCCCTGCATGCATCTGCATAGTGGGTCGGACCTGCGTACACCAGGCCTGGGTAGGGGTGTGAACAAAAAGCCCATCGCACTGGACTTGGTTCTCGTTAAGAATGGACCACGCTTCAGCTAGGGTGGCGCATCTCAGCCCGCCACGAGTCCTGCGCCGAGTGCAGCAGGGCCTGCGTACCTGTGCGCCTGCAGCACCCCGGGCTGCCTGTATCCAGACCCATCATGCCTTCCCCAGTGAATCAACGAGGCTCCACTCACCTGCCTACTAAGTATGGGTGCAAAAACCATTCCGCTTGCGGATTTTGCGAATTTTTGGGAATTTCGCAATCCGCGAATCTCGCGAAGTTGCAGAAAAATTCGCACATTCGCTTGCGGGTGGATTGTTTTGCACATGCCCGAGTTGAAGCTCAAATAATCAGCCCAAATAACTAGTGAGCAAGAAACTTGGGAGGTGGGTTGCAACCTCTTTCTGGAAGGTTATAAGGCTTTCTATGTACCAGCTTTGCCATCCTTAAGGGGTAGGCCGAAGGGGGGCCTTGTAATTTTCATCTCTATATTAATACCGTGTGGAGTACGCAGAATTGAAGCCAAGCATACAGGTGTAATGGGCTTGGCCTTATCTGGTGGAAATGTTCGTGTGGGTTTAGTGAACTTCTATAATGCTATCTATGATAGTGAGGCCAAGAATGATATTTCTACCCTAAATTCTTTTGTTTCTAAAAACATGAAAGACCTTGGTCATAACTTGATGATTATGGGGGACTTCAATTTGCATCCTTGTATAGACCCATTACATAAGCGCTTACCAGAAATGTTTTGTGAACGTGCATGTTTTCTCCATATGGAACACACTAAGGAGGGGGAACTGTGCAACGATCTAATGGATGATCTTGACCTTTCACTGGCCATGTCTCTTAAAGACCCTTTATATTGTTTTGATACCCCAACCTTTAAGGGACATGGTAGGGGCACCTTTATAGACCATATACTGGTCTCTCGGACGATGCAAAATTTTATAGACTCTTTTAGCATTGTTTCAAGTGCATTTAGTGATCACAATCCTCTAACAATCTGTTTAAAATGTCCCTGGGTAAAGAAGGGAAATAAGACCATCAGTCAAGGCAGTTTGGGAACAACTGACGGGAGGAGGAGGCTAAAATGGTCTATGGTTTCTGCAGATATACTGTACAAAACAATTGCTGAAAAGTGTACAGTGGACATTGAAGTTTGCATGACCGAGGGGGGCGACCCCAGGCTAGTGTTAGAGTCCTATCAAAATGTGTCGGAGAAGGTGTCAGCGCTTCTTACTGTCCCTAACAAAAATCATCCTAAACTAGGCCCGAAATGGTTCAGTCATGATTGTACCAAAGCTGCTCGCAATTTGAGGGTAGCTTTGTCAGCTTCAGTAAGGAATCAGGAGGAGGTAAAAGCTTGTAGAAAAGAATATAAGGCTATTACTGTCGCCCGCAAGGAGTTCCTCAGGAGGGAGGCTTGGCAGGACCTACTTGATCCCTCCACCCTGAAGTGCAGCACCAAGTTCTGGGCACTGGTTAAAAAACCTTTTTTGACCGATGCTCCTTGTGACGAACTTGCTTGCTGCATAACAAAAGAAGAATGGGAAAGCCACTTTAAAAGCCTGTACCACTCAGAGGGTGTTGGAAGCAGGGCAACTGTTCCCCACGCTGGAAGCAGTAGTATAACATTTGGAAAAAGCGAGGTTTTGGATGCCATTATGGGCCTTACGGCAAATAAAGCGCCTGGTCCTGATGGAATTCCGCCGGACCTTTACAAATATGATCCAGCTTTCTGGGCTCCGATTCTGGCTGCTGTTTTTAACGCTGCGGCTAGTGTGGGCTGTCCGGGAACGTGGGGATTATCAACCATAGTCCCGGTCTTTAAAAAAGGCAACAGGGGAAGTCCTCTTTGTTATCGACCAATATCCCTGATCGATTCAATGGTTAAAATTATGGGGAGAGTCTTGCTTCAACGTCTAGTAAGCTGGTCGACTGAAAATAATATTATGTCGGCTTCCCAATATGGGTTTTGTGAAGGCCGGTCCACTATAACTCAGTGCCTTAATTTGTTTCTTATCTTGAATAAATACACTGTTGTACAAAAAGGAACAATTCACCTAGCCTTCATGGATCTGTCGTCAGCCTTCGACTGTGTTAACAGAGGGAGGCTGTGGCAGACCATGAAGGACAAAGGCGTTGACAGGGGGATTGTGGATTTCCTTGCGGACCTACACAATGACACAAGGGCCAATGTGAGGTTCTCAGCGAATGGGGATATCACAAGCAATTTCTGTATCAATAAAGGAGTACGACAGGGGTGTATCCTGGCCCCATTTCTTTTCAATTTTTACATAAATGACTTAGAGTCTGAATTGCAAGAGATAAAATCAGATTGCCCGAGAGCTGGTGCGAGGGGTATTCCACTACTTTTATACGCTGATGACGCGGTTTTAATATCACGAACAGAGAAGGGTCTCCAAGCACTTTTGAATGCTTTTAATCATTTTATGTCTGAAAGGGACCTTATGGTCAACAATTCGAAATCTTTTACTATGCATGTTGGCCGTCAACCAAAAAAGAAGTTCGTTTTTAAATTAAATGATGTTGTGATTCCTGTCACTAATACGTTTTCATATTTGGGTATTTTATTTGATACTAAGCTAAGTTGGGCTCCGCATTTGGCCAGGAAGAAGGGTGAACTGATCAGAGTGAACGCATCAATCTTTAATTTTGCCAGTAAATTGGGGAAAAAACCGACAGAGGCCATGATGCAACTATATAATGCTAAATCTATATCTACCGCAGTCTACGGCAGCGAGCTATGGGGCTATAAAAATAATGAACAACTGCAAATAGCCGAAAATAATTTTTTAAAACGCTTGCTGTGTGTCCCAGGTAGTACACCGAATTTAGCTGCACATGAAGAGCTTGGTTGTCAGTATATTTCAGATATTGTTGGTCTGAAACCATTGTTATGCTGGGCAAAATTATGGTTAAGTGAGGATATTCCCTTAACCCACCAGATACTGGAAGATCTTGTATCAATGGACTATGCTATGTGTGTACCCTGGCTCAAATATTTGAAGTCCCAATTTTTGAAGCTTGGCCGCCTAAATTTGTTTGAAAATCCGAAGGATATAGTTAAGGGTGATGTGGCAGCAATTAAGAGGGCTTTTTTTATGAACTGTAGTGCCACAAGAGATGAAGTTGAGCTTCTGAAACCAAATGTTAGAAAGTACATTATGTTAAGAACCTGTGACACCATGGAAATGTACCTAACATGCTCCTTTTCCTCTCATGATAAATTTTTGCTGACACGATTCAGGTTCAACATCTTTCATCATATTTTAATTAGACCAAAGCTGGACACTTTTAAAAAACCTGCAGCACCCTGTGGCTGCGACGGGAAGTCTCCACAGGATATGCTGCATTTTATATTTTTATGCTCATTTTATGAGTACCCCCGGAGGCGGTATCTTGTGACTCTTTTAAGAAAATTAAATTTTAAACAAATCAGACCTGCCCTTGTATATCTACAGCTATTGCATTCTGATTGTGTCCTTCAGGTGCTAGAATATTTAAAATTATCAGTGAGAATAAGAAAATGCCTAGATGAATAACTGTGATTCTAAGCTAGACGCACTATTTTGCACTTTTTCTGTACATGGGCTTAACCTGCACTTTTTCTGTACTGCTCTCGTCCACTCACTATTTTAAGAAACTGTTATGTCTTATGTATTATCTCATATTGATTTGTCATCTTTGTAATGCTTTTAAATGTAATGTATAATGTATTGTACTTTTATGGATTGCAATATATCCGAAATAAAGTCAATTTGAACTAGTGAGCACGGTCTAGGCTAGGCAGGGGTGCTTCCTCCCTATATCTACCGCCTACAATTAGATGTAATCCTTGATGGAGGTCTTTACATCCACGAGGTTCTCGAGCACAATCCCCGTGTACTTCCTGTGACCAGGAGGCTGCTTTCTTCTCATCTGCTGCTCTGATCGGTCTCCGGCCTTTATAAACAAGAGGCGTGTGAACTCGTATAGAAGCCCCGCCTGTTTGGCCCCGCCACACACACACTAGGGTATGCAATGTCTTC
Organism: Lissotriton helveticus; assembly: GCF_964261635.1. NCBI lineage: Eukaryota > Metazoa > Chordata > Amphibia > Caudata > Salamandridae > Lissotriton > Lissotriton helveticus. Next base: position 1,538,940,393 of record NC_136067.1, read on the forward strand.
CCACCCTTTCCTCACTATGATGGACAGCTCTCTCGAGGGACCTCGGCGCCTTTCGGCGCGGTGGCAAAGTTACAGACACACGTGGTCACTGGAGACAACTCCTCTGGGCCTTTACAAAACTGTAGTGTAGCAAAAGCACTCTACATTTACCCGACGATGTAGCACTTACTGATTAGCCAGTAGAAAGTACTCCAGTTGAGTAGAGGTATGGCACAACACGGTGGCATCTTCGTGGATAAATATGCAGGCAGGATTCATTCTGGCATGATGCTCCTGTCACAAAAATTAAACCTCAAATGGAAGCACTTACAGATGTAAGCAGGTGCCCGAGTTGAAACTCAAATTCAGTCGCGCATTATAATCAGCCCAAACAACTAGTGAGCACGGTCCAGGTGTGCTTCCTCCCCATATCTACCGCCTACAATTAGATGTAATCCTTGATGGAGGTCTTTGCATCCACGAGTTTCTTGAGCGCAATCCCCGTGTACTTCCTGTGACCAGGAGGCTGCTTTCTTCTCATCTGCTGCTCTGATCGGTCTCTGACCCTTTATAAACAAGAGGCATGTGAACTCGCATAGAAGCCCTGCCCGTTTGGCCCCGCCACACACACACTAGGGTATGCACTGTCGTCCCGCCCTTTCCTCACTATGATGGACAGCTCACTCGAGGGACCTCGGCACCTTTCGGCGCGGTGGCAAAGTTACAGACACACGTGGTCACATTATTTGTGCAAATACGCGAGTTCGCGGATTTTCCCGCGAACTCGTGGATTTTTTCACCATTTCGCGTGAATTTGCAGACCGCGAATCCGCAAAATTCGCCCATTACTGCCTACACCTGTGTGTGTCAAAGAGGGCCCACTACGTGCAGGTGCAAACTCCAAGCACCAGTCCCTCGACCTGTGCTTCGGCCCAGTAAGTCCCACATGTAGAACTGTGTCCTGAGTCCTGAATGCAAGTGACCCCAAAGTCCATGCCAGTGGCCACAGCACCAGACCCCTTCGATCAGTGAGGCATAATTCCATATGGAAAACTGGCCACACAAGGTGCAACTAACCCTATTCAACGCCAGCCGGCCACAAGAGGTGCCACTAACCCTGTTCAACGCCAGCCGTCCACACAAGGTGCCACCAATCCTGTTCAATGCCAGCCGGCCACACGAGGTGCCACTAACCCTGTTCAATGCCAGCCGGCCACACGAGGTGCCACTAACCCTGTTCAACTCCAGCCGGCCACACCAGGATGAGGGCTCAGGCATACCCTGCGGACCAGTAGGTTCCACATTCAGATCTCAGTCGTGAATCATGAATGGCAGAGTCCACACCAGTGAATGAATGGAGAGGAGTAAGAGGAGGATGCGGATCAGTCCGGACGAAATCCGGATCAGAGTCACGGAGGTGTTTGAACATTATCAATGACTGACCTGGTGCCATCAACCCTGTTCACTGCAAGTTCGCGTCCCATGGTGCCACTGAACCTGAACTACGCAGGCCGGTGGGGCCATCGAACCAAAGCCGGCGACACTCGGTGAATGGCCCATGCTGACCGCTGCCTTAGGCCTACCCTGTGGTCCAGTAGGTCACACATGTCAAACTGTGTCTTGAGTAAGATGTGGAGGAGTCCAAGCATTGGACACGCCTCATCAAAGGTGGCATCTCCTAACAGCACTGGTGCCACTAACTATGTGCGCAATGAGTCATGGGCACTATCTGGTTGGACCTTGGTGGCGTCTGAGTCCATGGCCCGGTGGTTTCCGGCATCTCCATCAGGCTGGACCGGACTTGGTGTCCGACATGTGTCTGTTCCATTCATCTCCACCATAGTGACTGTTTCAGCTTGATCCTGCACTCTGCATCATGCCCTGGGGGTCCACCTTCCACTGTTCACCGAGACACTCCGCGACAAGCTCCTTTTACATCTACGGAAACCTGCTCCGCACTTGTGACCCTGCCCCAGTGCCCCCCAAGTCAGCGTCCCATGGCCGTGGGCCCGTGAAGACTGCTGTGCATCCGGGGCCACTATGTGCAGTACAAGTCATGGGGCCTTTAATTTTGAATGGTTCCGTCCTTTGCGATGTACACTGTTGTCGATTTCTGACTGCACCAGGCAGCCCTTGCCCGCTGGTGGGCACACACCCAACACACATCCAACACAGGTGTCACTCAGTATGTGTGCCTGCTAATAAAGGTGGCCGTGAGCACGTGCACATAGCCATTTATACCATCTGAGCAAGTGTGTCAGTGTGGTCATTGTGTCAGCATGATGGGCACTGGCCCTGCAACATCACAGTGTGCTGTCTTCAGCGGATGTTACCATGTCACCTCAGTGTTGGCGTGACCCTGGACATGTAGCTTCGCACGCAGCCCCCTGCATGCACAAGCGGCGTGTGCTGGTCTGGCATACGTCAGGTCAGCGCAGGGGTGTGCTGAATCAGCAGGGGGAGCAGGGCGTTACTCGGACCTGGCCCTGGGCTGGAAGTGCGGTAAGTGTGTCCCTGGGTTGGGGTGTAGTCACCACCAGGGCCACAGTAGTCGATGTTGCAATGTAGCATGCACCAGGAGGGTGGGTCCGCACATACAGGGACATGGAGGTGCCTAAGACCGCTCGGGATCTTGGCACATGCATGCCAAGTGTTAAGTGTATCAGGCCTGCAGATGCATGAGTCAGTTGCCTGTCCTCATTTGCAGCACGATCACAGCCAGTCATGGGCTGTACACCTGTGTCCTTCCTGTCCGGTCCATTGACCTACACTCTCGTGGCCGCACAACGTCAAAGGCCAGTGTCACGGTGTTCCCAGAGTCGCAGACATCCCACCACACCCACGGCAGGTCCTGTGCAGCTCCTGTATGCATGAAGATTGTGAGGTTATTGGAGGGATCAAAGGTCCTTTGTGTGGACTATCAGGCGGTGGCACATCTGCAGCTCCAAGCAGGAATTGACATGTGGCAAGCACCCCCTGTCAGATACAATAGCATTTGCTTGCGACTCCCACACTATGCACTGCCCAAAGTGAGACCAAGGTGTACACATCCCACACGCAGTAGTCCTTGGTCGTAGTTGGTGTGCGTGAAACGACCTTCACAAATACTCCCACCCCACCCCAGGCATGCACCCATTGCACACAGACACTGCTCATTGCACCGAGCTGTGCCATTTCATCCACAAGACTGGTGTATGGCAAGCCAGTGCCTCTTCTAGCAGTGGCACTGAGGCAATGGCAGACCATCCCGGACACATGCTCGGATCCAGTCACTTGGACCGGTACTGTGCACGTCTGCTGCATGTACTGGGGCACTGCGGTTGGCAGTTTTGCAGATCAGTTACCGGCTGAGCTTCCACCTTGCAGACATCACCTGCGTTCAGCCTGTGTTGCATTGTCACTCGTGCAAATTTGAGTGGTCCATGGATGTTTGCCTCTCCAACGTAACTGTAGCTGACCTGGATTACGATGTGTGAGTGTGCCCCCTGTTGGCCCACAGCCATGAGTGTCACTGTGATGCCCATTTATGCATTTATGGCATGCACGGATGTTTGGCATGCAGGCTGGGCACTGGACCTGGGAGATTGTAATCAATCATTCAATCAAGCATTTGTATAGCGCGCTACTCACCCGGAGGGTCTCAAGGCGCTTGGGGGAGGGGGGTAAGCTACTGCTCGAACAGCCAGGTCTTGAGTTGCTTCCTGAAGGAAAGGTGGTCTTGGGTCAGGCGGAGGTGGATGGGGAGGGAGTTCCAAGTTTTGGCTGCCAGGTAGGAGAAGGATCTTCCTCCCATGGTGGCTCTTCGGATGCGTGGGACGTCGGCGAGGGCGTGGCTGGTCGATCGTAGTTGATGGGTGGGAGTGTAGAAGGTCAGGCGGTTGTTGAGGTATCTGGGGCCCAGGTCGTGGAGGGCCTTGTGTGCGTGGGTGAGGAGTCGGAACGTGATTCTCTTGCTGACGGGGAGCCATTGCAGGTCTCTCAGGTGTCCGGCGATGTGGCTGTGTTGGGGGATGTCCAGGATGAGTCGTGCGGAGGCGTTCTGGATGCGTTGGAGTCTTTTCTGTAGTTTGGCTGTGGTTCCGGCGTAGAGGGTGTTTCCGTAGTCCAGTCGGCTGGTGACGAGTGCCTGGGTTACCGTCTTCCTGGTGTCGGTGGGGATCCATCGGAAGATCTTTTGGAGCATGCGTAGGATGTTGAAACATGAAGATGAGACGGCGTTGACTTGTCTGGTCATCGAGAGGGAGGAGTCCAGGAGGAAGCCCAGGTTGTGTGCGTGGTCCATTGGTTTGGGTGCACTGCCCAGGGCAGGGGGCCACCAGGAGTCGTCCCAGGCCGAGGGTGATGATCCAAGGATGAGGACTTCCGTCTTGTCTGAGTTCAGTTTCAGGCGGCTGTTCATCATCCACTCGGCTACGTCTTTCATCGCTTCGTGTAGGTTGGTTCTAGCATGGCGGGATCGTTGGTGAGGGAGAGGATCAGCTGGGTGTCGTCGGCGTAGGAGATGATGTTGAGGTTGTGTTGGCGTGCGATGGCTGCGAGGGGGCTCATGTAGACATTGAAGAGGGTGGGGCTGAGTGATGATCCTTGTGGTACGCCGCAGATGACTTCGGTGGCATCGGATCTGAACGGGGGGAGCCGGACTCTCTGGGTTCTTCCAGCGAGGAACGAGATGATCCACTCTAGTGCCTTCTCTTGGATTCTGATGTTGCTGAGGCGCTGTACTAGGGTATGGCGGCAGGCAGTGTCGAACGCTGCGGAGAGGTCCAGGAGGATGAGGGCCACTGTTTCCCCGTTGTCGAGCAGGGCTCGAATGTCGTCAGTGGCTGCGATGAGGGCGGTCTCTGCGCTGTGGTTGGCTCGGAAGCCGGACTGCGCGTGGTCGAGGGATCCGTTCGTCTCGAGGAAGGCAGCAAGCTGACTGTTGATGGTTTTCTCGATGACTTTGGCAGGAAAAGGGAGGAGCGAGATGGGGCGGTAGTTCTTGAGGTCGGTGGGGTCTGCTGATGGTTTCTTCAGGAGGGCGCTGAGTTCGGCATGCTTCCAGCTCTCCGGGAAGGTGGCGGTGTTGAAGGAGCAGTTGATGATGTCCCGGAGTTGGGGTGCGATGACGGAGTTTGCCTTGTTGAAGATGTGGTGGGGGCATGGGTCGGTTGGTGATCCGGAGTGAATGGTGTTCATCGTGTGGATGGTGTGTTCGGTGCTGACCGAGGTCCAGGCGTGGAGGGTGCTGGTGGGGGGCATCCGTTTGGTGGTTGGGTGCGTGGTCTGTGCTCCGAAGCTGTTGTGTATGTCAGCGATCTTGCTGTGGAAGAATGAGGCGAGAGAGTCGCAGAGGTCTTGTGAGGGAGTGATGTCGTTATTTCCTGCGCTGGGGTTGGAGAGCTCTTTGACGATGCTGAAGAGTTCCTTGCTGTTGTGTGCGTTGTGGTCTAGTCGTTCCTTGAATGCTGTATTCTTTGTGGTGTGGATCAGCTGGTGGTGTTTGTGAGAGGCGTGCTTGAGGGCGGTCATGTTGTCTGTAGTCGGGTCTTTGCGCCAGGCTTTCTCGAGGGTACGGCAGTTCTTCTTGCTCACTTGCACAAGTACTCGTGTGCAGTGAGCACATTGAGCCAGTTCCCGATTGGACTTTGGCGCATGTTGGGGCCAGTGGTTGGAGTCAGCACATCTGTCCGGGTCAGCGGATGCATTACATCGATGACATGTCAGATGTGATGGGTGACGATCGCTCATTGGAGATGTTGGCCTACACAGCTGCACTCACGTTCATGGACGAGTGACAAGGTACCTGCAGCCACAACTGGATGTTACCCATTGCACGTATCCCGATGCCTGGTTGCATGTTGGGGATCTGGTTACATGTCCCAAGTCGACAGTGGACATGGCTGCATTGGCCTGGACTCATGATCCATGCACGGACAACCGATGCAGGTTGGATCTGACTTGTGTTGGTGATGGCCTCCCCTGAGGTGGCAATGTGCGCTTTCCTACATTCCTCATTCAGACTTGATGCTGCATTGGGCAGCATATTGTGGCACTTCTCCAGGCCGTACTGACACGCACTTGTTTATAAAGTTTCCACTCTTTCACTTTTCTCCAACTGTGCTGTGTCTTGATTTGTATGCCAATGTGTGTGTCACGGACTCTCTGGCTTGTGGGGTTGTATGCTGCCTAGGGTTGCCTCCATTGTGCTTGGCTGTTGTTTTCTGTTTGGATTGCCTCTTTTCTTCAGGCTTTTGTTGTGCTTATTCACGCCTGCCTTGTGTGTCGCGGACCTGGCGGTGCTAATCCATGCTTTACTCATTGCGGATGGGCTCTTTGCATTATTTTTGTGATGTGGTTTGTGTTTTTATCTCCTTCGGGGTGGTTGTATCGCGGACATTGGCCGCGGTTTGGCCAGACTATCGCATGCTACCGCCTTGTTGTGAATTCCACGTTAACACAGGATTGTTTTCCCGCGATCGGCTGCGATGTGTAATGGTGCATTAGCATTCTTTTGTGATGTTTAGCACACGTTCTTGTGAATAAACCCCAATGTGTTTAAACTGTAAAGTACACCACTATGCCAAAACATAAGAAAGTCACATAAGTAACATCTGATTATATTTGTAGGTATGTTACAGCATAGTATAATGAAGGCTAATGTTTGAATGTCACAAAAATGGGTCTTGCAGTCAAGCACTGATGAGTACAAGACAAGAACACTACTACAAAGCACTGTTCTGCAGACATTGAGTGACATAACAAAAAGGAAGATACTGGTTCAGAGGTATGGAGAAATTACTAGGAGGAGTAGTAGAATCCAAAATGGATGCACAGGTATGCTCAGCTACGGGTACACATGAATGTCATTTAGGGAAAATTGAATGTTGCTTGCTGATTCACAAATGCATTTCTGGATATCGGAAGTAGTTCTACAGCAGTACTCTTTGACGCACTTTTACATGTATTTGTAAATCAAACATGAAAAGATCAACTCCCTATTTGTAAAAGTGCAAAGAGAGAACCGTCCTTTCTATTTGTTTGTTTCCATTTGTTCTAATTGTATATGAATGTACCCTGGATATTTCCATTATAGGTGTTTGGGGGTTAATTTATAAAGGCATTTAAGAGTAAGTAAAAGAGTTCTTAGGTTGTACTACTGTACCTGCTCCAAAACTCCTTTGCAAATAAACCCCCATATGTCCTGGAAAGTAGGGCCTGGATTGCCTCAAACACATTGTCACAGTAATAGTTGCCATTTTAGCAGATAGCACAGCAATCTCTAACGTTCCCACTATACATATACAAGCACAGCAATGTGTGAAGTCATGACTGATGGAACTGTGGTTCAAAACAACAACATTATACAGTGTAGCAGGGAGGGTTCTGGACTGCTCTCACTGTAAAATTTCTAACTTAGGAACTCCCAGGGCCAGACTGGGGCACCAAAAACAGCCCTGTCAAAAATGCTCAATACAGCCCCACACCCTTTCTCTCCTGGCTCTGCATCTCTTCTCCCTCTCTGGTCTTTCTCAATCCCTTTTTGCCTCATGAAGCTCCCTGTGTTTGCTACAGTTATCTCATCTCAGGGAGCTGTAGGAAGTGACAGAAGCCCCAGCAGTGGCTCTGGGTTTTCAAAACCAGCCGACATTGGCTTCAGCCTACAGGGCTGATCACTGACACAAAATCAAAAACAACGATATCGCAATACAAAAATATAGGGTCAAAAATATCAATTAAAAAATATCTTGTGTCCCTATACTTATATTGGTAAGTGCAACGAATATCATTAAAAAACATACAAAAATATAATTTTAATATATATCATCATCAAAATACTTCATTCAGTATTTTACAACCACAAAAGTACACAATAAATAAAACAAATATAAATACACCATGAAGCCTCATAAAATATGTCTTAGATTCAAAGCAGACAATGGCTTATAAAAGGTAGGAAGTCCATCTCTTGTAAATGGTTAAGAAGAAAGGCATATTTAAAATGGAACGATAGCCTTAAAAATCAGATCATATTATCATCTGTAAAAGAACCCCCAGTTATAAGGTAAAATCATTATAACCAAAATCAGGCTAGAGAAAAGGATTTTAAAGAGACTAGCAACGTTCTTCGCATTATCAAATTAAAGAACTGGCCTCTATATTATCAAAAAAGTTAGACCAGCTCCTCCATTCTAATGCACCAACTCAAATATAGATACTTAGAAATTGCAGAGACAATAACCTGACTGGATTCAGTGCACAGCAGACTAAGGGCCAGATGTAGGAAAATCGTATTTACCGATTCATAAATACCGATTTTTACCGATTCGGTATTTATGAATCGGTAAATATGAAGGAGGGAGATTTAGGAAGAATCGGTAATTGAATTACCGATTCTTTAAAATTCGGTATTTACCGATTCGGTAAATACCGAATCGGTACTTCCTATTGATTCCTATGGGCTGTGAAGCCCATAGGAATCAATGGGAAATACTGATTCGGTAATTACCAAATCGGTAAATACCGATTCCTGTAAGGGTGCAGGGGGTGTCACTTTGACACCCTCTAGCACCCCAAATACAGGCATGTGTGCCATGTGGCACACAGACATGCCCTAAGGGCATGTCTGTCTGTCACATGGCATAGGTGTGCATGCACAAATGTGCATGAACACCTGGATTCGGTATTTTACCACCCAATTGGATTGGGTGGTAAAATACCGAATCTGTAAGGCCTTTGGACTCAGAAGAGTCCCACCTACATCGGGAAGTTACCGATTCGGTAAAAATACCGAATCAGTATTTTACCGATTCGGTAAATTTACCGATTCGGTAATTTTACCGAATCGGTAAAATAGGGCCCCTACATGCCAATTCTTAAATACCGGTCGGTAACGGCCGAAATCGGCCGTTATCGACTGGTATTTAGGCTCCTACATCTGGCCCTTAGAGCGTTCTGGTACTGCTGACATCCAAGTTGTTTACCTAGTGAAGTAATCCAGGATTTTCTAGGGCACACATATGATGGGCAGAAAAACACAAAATGTGCTAGAGATTCTTCTGCCTGCTTACACGATGGACATGTAGTAATCACAGCACCAATTGGATTCCATTTTGCTTGGAGCCGCTGTAGTGGAAGAGTGCAGTATCGAAATTTAAGATATATGCTCTTGGCGGCTATCGGGGTTATATAATCTAAAAAGCTGTATCAATCTTAATAGCTAAAAATTTAATAGGAAGAGTTACAATGCACGTGTTTACAGCGCATGCCATTACAACGACAGCGTTGCTACTACGCATACCATTACAACCCAAGTCATTACAACGACTTGATGTAGGGAGGGCGCTAGGTTTTGGAATAGTATAATTTACTATTCTATCTCCAGTCTGTGCAACAGTAGGGAAGGTAGTGGATTTAAAATCCAAAACCTTCTGCTCCCTACAGCAAGTTGTTGTAACAACTTGCGTTGTAAGGGTATGCAATGTAACTATGCGTTCATTGTAATGACCGCATTGTAAAGGTATTCATTGTATCAACTTTTTTTAACTGATGTTTACCCTAAAAATGTATATGCAAGGGATCCCTCAGAATTGTTCTTAAGTTCTTCAGCGCACATAAACTCCCAAAAAGCCTTTCTAAGGGATATCCATAGTAAGTGCTTTGAGGCATGTGGAGAAGACCAAAATTCACCAAGGCCTATCTTATGCAGCATATTTTTGACAAAGGCAAGCCATTTGATATTACTAGCCCTATTGTGGGAAGCTACATCCCAAAAAAAATGATAATAGCCGTCCAATGCTGCAGCATAATTAAGACGTTGCCAAAATAGCAACGGTCTGAGTTGGGCTTTCTGGTGAATCGGCTTAAGGCCCAGGTCACTTCTGAGGGGTATGAATGGGGTAGCTTTTGGCAGTTGCATGAGAGTTCTTATAAAGGTATTTTCAGGCACCCCCAACGTGGTCAGATCAACATTACCCCGCACTTCTGCCCATACAATGCACTGCCTATTGCCTTAGCTCTATACACTTTCAGAGCAGGAGATATCTGTCTGTCTTGAGAGGCCCAATACATTTTTAAAATAGCTGCTGCATGCTGAGTGAGGTTAAAACTGCTTTTCTCGAACTGAGAGGCCCAAGACATTGATTGAGCGGGATTGACGCCAGATAAGTAAACTATATATATATATATATAAGTATATGTATATATAGTAGCACTATTGTTTAACAATATATACTTTACCTTATATTACATTTTGGGTCATTTTTTTATTTCTACTATAAAAAGCATATATATATATATATGTATAACGTAAAAAAATATTGAAATATCAACTGCAAACATTAAATAAATTGCCAAATTAATTCAATATAGAAAACTATTAAATCCAAAAAAACAGACATTTACTAAAAATATTATAACATTACAAATATATATATGAAAAATAAACAAATAATAACAATAGATATACTTAAGCAATATTAAGAAAAGTATTGAAGTCTTAGAAAAATAGATATACTATCCCCACTCGAGTTTATGCTCCATTAGTGAAAGTGTAGGCTTTCACAGGAGTTACATTTAGTATTCCCACAAACAGGTAAGCAGTATGGAAAGTGTTGAAGATTTACTATTTCACCTCCAGTCTCTACAACAATAAGGAAAACGTTGAACTTGGGCGGGGTAAGATTTATTATTCCCACTCCAGTCTGTGCAACAGTAAGGAAAGCATTGGACTTCGGAGGACTTAAATTTACTATTCCAACTCCAATCTGTGCAACAGTAGAGAAAACGTTGGACTTCGGAGAGGTAATGTATACTATTTTCTCTCCAGTCTGCGCAACGGTAGGGAAAGCATTGGACTTCAGAGGTATTGCATTTACTATTCCCACTCCAATCTGTGCACCTGTGGGACCACTGCCTGCTCTTAATAGATATTTGTGTGTCCATTCAAAAAGGGCATCCATTCACAGAGAGGACTCTTTCCCGTTTATAAGTGGCTTACCACCTACTTGAAATACGTGGTAAACGGTGAGTGTTTTGCAACGATAAATGGAGTCGCAAAACAATGGTACATGCCATTCTGACTCGCTACTAGGAAGGGATGCCCTTGGCATACCACTTCCTAAGAGTGACTCGCAACCACTATTTTGCCAGTCACTGACTCGCAAAATAGCTTTTGTACATACCACCCCTCTTTTTTGCGGTCGCAAATGTGCCTATTTCCCATTTGCGACCGCAAAAAAGGGTTGTACATCTGGCCCACTATTCCCAGTCCGTGCAGCAGTGGGGAAAGCGTTTGACTTCGGAGGGGTTAAATGTACTATTCCCACTCCAGTCTGCGCAACAGTAGGGAAAGCGTTGAACTTCAGAGGGGTAAGATTTCCTATTCTCACTCCAATCTGTGCAGAAGTAGGGAAAGTGTTGGACTTTAGAGGAATTCAACTTACCATTCCCACTCCAGTCTGTGCAACAGTAGCGACAACGTTGGACTTCTGAGGGGAATAAGATTACTATTCCCACTCCAGTCTGTGCAACAGTAAAGAAAGCGTTGGACTTCAGAGCGGTTATCTTTACTATTTCTATTCCAGTCTGAGCAACAGTATGGAAAGTATTTCACTTCAAACACATTACATATTTGAATAACCCTATTAATTAGGACAAATATAAAACTCTTAATAGCAACAATATTAATTAACACCAAAAAAGTATATATATAAAAAATAAAAAACATTAAATCATTTACATGATTTTTAAACAATGTAATAAATAATTATAAATAACTTTTACATTTTATTTATTGCTTAATTACTTCCCACACTATACTCCCATAAACCTAGCAGCTCACACTTAAAATATCACTAAAATAAATAAGTGTAACACGATTTACATAATTGATAATCGATTAATAAATAAATGGACAATTAATCATTATTTGCTAATTAATTATTATTTAACATCCCATTCTACACCCCTACAAACCTAGTAACTCGCAACTAAAATATAACTAAAATGAATCAATATTATGTACTATACATAATTATCAATTAAATAATTAATAATTAATAAATAATTGATAAGTAATTATTACTAACTAACTTCCACCCTATATCCCTACAAACCCAACAGCCCACACCTAAAATACAACTAATATTTAAAGTTATTGCACAATTTACATAATTAATAATCAATCAAATGACTAGTAATAAATTAATAATTAATTGTTGATTCATTATTACTTAATTAACTTCCCACTCTTTACCCACACAAACCTAGTGACCTGCTACAACACTATAAATTACTATCAGAAATGAAACAAAAAATGATCAGTCACCTAAAATTACAAACTACATTTAAAAATATTATATACAATTATACGAACAATAATAATACATATAATTAATATATGAACTAAAACACATTAAGAGAATTAAAAAACAATATTTTTTACAACTATATTATTTTTATGATATTAACAACAATAATATTCTCAACGATTTTACTTATTGTAAAAATTTATATTTTTAACAACGATATTCTTCGCATGATAATAGTTTGTTTCACAATATTTTTTTTCTAATATTTCTGTATCCCAATATTTACAACTCAATATGTTGTCCAAATACCCTACTCAGCAAATGCCTGATGGAGTAAAAAGCCAGACCAACCCTGGTGACTCCCAGGAAATGTTACTATCGGAGTGAGTAGCAGATGAGTGTATCCTATGCTGCTATAGCAACTTATGTATTGTCATATTGTTGCACTATCTCAGCAAGCGCAAAAACCTAACACATTTTACATGCCTAAATGATTTTTGCTGGTGTACTGAGCTTTGCTTACATATAGGTCCTAATTGGGCACTGTGATATCTATTGTAGAATTAATTACTTGTATTGTTCAGCTTTGTTTAAACTGCCATTCACAGGTTTGCTTATGTTCACTGTTAGACCTGACATCCTTGGTGTGGTATTCCCCCAAACATTTTGCCTTCACCCCTCCAGTTTTTCTGAATACATTTTTATTGGCATTAGGACTTTGTGCACTTACTACTACTAACCAATGCTTAAGTCCTTTCTCCTTCAGGCATGGTAAAATTGGACTTCAGCTAATTTGCACATTTAATCTACATGTAAGTCCCTAGCAAATAGTACTCCGTGTACCCACGGCCTGTAAATTAAATGCTACTAGCGGGCTACAACACTCGGTGTGCCACTCGCTAAAGAAGCCTTTTAAAACATCTTATTCATGCCACTGCAGCCTGTAGTGCAGTTTTAAACTACACATTCGGCAGGGCAAAATAAACCCATTGCCAGGCCTAAACCTTCCTTTTTAATAAGTATAAGTCACCCCTAAGGTTTGCCCTAAAGGTTCTTAGGGCAGGGTGAATTGTATTTAAAAGGTAGGACATGTAAACTTAAAGTTTACATGTCCTGGCAGTGAAAAGTCCCTAAAGTCATTGTTCACTGTTGTAAGGCCTATTTCCCCCATTGACTAATAATGGGTTGTCTTATTACATTTAAAATGTGCTATCTTTGGATTTGTAGCCCGTAGAGATATGCTGTTCACACTCAAATGGATTGAAATTTAAAATCTTCTTTAATAGTAAAGTTGGATTTTAAATCCCAATTCTGAAAATGCCACTTTAAGAAAGCTGACATTTTCTTGTCCCATGTCAAAAAAAGAGGTTGAATGCACACCCAATTTTCTTGTCTCAGCCATTTGTGCCTTCTGTCAGTGTCCTGGGTCACATGACTGTGAATGGTTATGCTCTTGGGGTTTGTTTATGGCTTCCAGACAGTACCACAAATGGGACTTAGGTGTGGACAGGAGAGGACATCCTGGCAAGGTCACTAGGAGGAGCTGTAACCAGCCACACTTATACTTCAAAGCCCTTTGCATTCTGCAAAACATAATATGTGTATTTGCTAAGCGCATGTTCACTCAACGGTATCTTGCCGCTGAATAAAAGATGTTTATTGTTACCCAGCTCAAAGGTACTCATCTTATTGACCTCAGAAGGATGAAAGGCTGAGTGGGCCCACTGGGATTTGAACCTGTGACCATGAAGTCAAACACAGACCCCTACAGTGGACACATTAGTCCACTAAGCCGCCAGATCTGGCTTGGACACACAAAGGATTCTCACACCAGGCATGCCCTGCCTTTAGTCATCCCCAGACAGTTTGGAGCCCAGACAGGGGAAGGGGAAGAACTTTCCAGAACCAGATGTGGGGATAGGACAGGGAATCCTTACACGCAAAGACTGGCATCAGGTATACATGTTGGACCTCCAGATCTACACTTCAGAACACTCCTGGGCCTGTGAAAGTTACAGAAGAAGGACTGCCCTGCTGCCAGAGGACTGCCCCGCTGCTTGAAGGACTGCCATGCTGTCTTAGAAGGAAGACTTGTCATGCTTTCCGTTCATTCCAGACTAACCAGAGTGATTCCAAAGGTCAGTTGACTGACCTCCTGTTTCAGCTACCAGGTCACAACAAGCTTCAGAGGCCTTCCTGCAACTGCCCCATTGACTGCTGCAGCTTGACTAGCCTGGACCTGCAACTGGACCTGCCCCTAGCCATGCTGGCCTCTGCGGGGGTGAGTCCCTGATCCCCAAGAGGTGCCTCCCCAAGTCTTGGACTCCTGGCTGGCATCAGAGAGTATTCCTCCCAATGAAAAGATGAAAATCCTGAAGTTTGGACTCCTCACAACTGTGAACGGGGCCATTTGCACCAAAACCCTGCTGTCAGCAATAGCCACCAATGTGAACCTCCGTGCAGACCTGCTCTTCATGTTGACAGTGACCGCCAGTGAGCACCCGCAACACAAGACCTGCACTTCACACTACAGCAATGACCATCCATGATGCCCGACCATCTCTGCGTGCTACAGCGACGAACATCCATGATGGCCACCCTACCCTGCTCTATGCCAAACAGAAATGTCCATCCTTAGACACTCAGCCTGCTCCATATCAAACGGAACTCTTTACACCAGGCTTTAAAGGTAACTTTTTAGAGGGACTAACTTGGTCCAGTACCTGACCCACGCTGCATTGCAGTTGGCCTGAATTTGTGAGTATCCCTCGGGCTGGCGCAACCAAATGCCTGCAAGTAGCCCATCGTGCTTTTAGGTGCTATTTCCACTAAGTCTTTAGATTTTCACTCCTCTGGTTGTACTGATTGGATTTTTGACGTTCTAGTATAATTTTATTTATTAAAAAGTTCTCTATTTTTCAAAATTTGTTTGGGATTTTTCTTGTACTGGGCTTTCCCTATATTACTGTTTGTGTGCTGCCTAAATACTTTACGTATTGTCTCTAAGTTAAGCCAGACTGCTTTTGGGCCAAGCTACCAGAGGTTAAACACAAATTAATTCAGTGATTTTTGTGGCTCGCCCTGACAAGGATTGTGGTTGTTGTCTGAGTGAGGCTTCCAAGCCCGTCAACCAATATCCCAATTTCTTATATTCACCCATAGTTCTTTGTCATCATAAAGGTAAAACAGTTTTTAGATAACATCATGGAAATCTTTCAATTTTGTGTGCAATGTTGAATTAGAACTCATAAAGACTGATGTGTACAGATTGCTGCTTAGACTATAAACTAATATTTATTTGTTGTAAAGTCATAGGGGGTCATTCATGTTAGCGGGTGGATCGCCACCACCAGAATGGCGGTGGCGATCAGCCCACTAAAAACCACCACCCGTCCTGCATTTCCCCCTGCCACATTACCATGGCGGGGGGGACCCCGGCGGACGGAAAGACTGTCTGCCGGTTTTCCACCCGGTCGCAGAGTCAACGGGGACGGAAAAGCAGCTAACATGGTGGCGGTGTCTTGGAGACACTGCAATCCATATTAGCATAAGTGCGGGGTTGTGCCTTTCTGTGGCGGCAACGTCGCCAAGGAAAGACATGGGGTGTTTGCCATTGGAGGCCCGTAACGGGCCCCCAGGGATTCTGAGGGGTGGGGGTGCACATGGGGGGTACCTATGGTACCCCCCTGCAGTTCCATGCACAACATGGCAGGCATCATGCGGTGCCTGCCATGTTGTGCATGGAAGTGCACAACATATCTTCCTGGCATTCTGGTGGGCGGTGCTGAGAGCACGGCCTGCCGCATTGTCAGGAATGCAGGATGCGCCCACCAGTGTGGCGGGTGCATCCTAATGTCTCCAACAGGACCCCCGCACCAATGACGGGTGGTCCCAATCCCCGAAAGGATGGCGGGCGGGCAAAGGATGGCTGGTGGACAAAGTCCGCCCGCCATCCTAATGACCTCATAGTCTCTTGTACTCCCACTGCTATATATTTGTTATATACCTGATTGCTGCAAAAAGGAATTATCAAATTTCATGATAAACTGGAATCCAATGTAAGATTTTTCCTGATATATAAGATTGCAATATAATTTGCTGCATTTCCCTGCTACTCAAAATATGTTACTCCATACCCATTCTAACCACTCCAGTGATACCTTGGTCTAATGCATGTCTAATTGTTGCACCTCTCCCTTCAAATTTCTCCACCCCATGACAATATCATTAAATCTAGAATGAAATCCAAATACCCATTTGGCTGATAAACTAGGAAACATGAACTGAGAAATGATTTATACTACTAGAATCACAAAAACACTAGAAAACCTTAGAGACATTGCCTTCACTATACACCCCAAAACGTTTTTTCTCAGATAAATATAAGAGTTAATCTTCACCAATGATGTGCACTCATGGACAACTACTTTAAGTGGCTTTTAGTTGTCTCAAATAAACATCAAACGTCAAATGTCCAGTTATTCAAATCAGTCTTGGGAATCTTTATAACTTTGCAACATTCACTGATACAGACTTTCACAAATTCACACTTATTTTCAGCTCTGTTAGGTATCAGGAGGAAATAAACACAGGCCTGACCTTGCCATGCTTTTTCCATAATCTTTCTGCATACTCTGGTATGAGAACCCACCATCATGCCTATCACCTCTGCTACTTGTGACATTTAATCTCACAACACTAATCAATCGATATGCCAGAATACTCCTTACTATCTCTCTTTTATAGAAGGAACTAGTCACTCCCTCTCAGATCAATGTCAATCTGATTACACACATTCCAATCATCCTGAGTCCACATTATGCTTTCCTAAATCTATCTCGGGATATCCATTCTGGACACCTCATACATACTCATTAGTGTAGTTAATATACCATGGCAAGACCCACCTTGATATACAACTTCTCACCACAAGCAATTGTGCCAAAAGCCTATACACATTCACATCCTGCAGCTGAGGAAAACTTTGTTAGACACCAAAACACTCCTCAATAAAATTATTCACCTCCGCTAGTGGATACCATGAACAAGCACTTAAACCTACCTCAGCCAGCTACACACAGTACTACACTAAATGATTCTAAAAACGACACTAAGCATGGCCTTACTCCACTTTCAGAAACAACCAATTACAGGTCACCCTATCTGAGATAACAGTTTCACATAGAGGAAGTGACATAAAAAATCCCTATTCTGGCGATCATAACATTATCTCTTTATGCAACATGAGGACCACTCACTCAGATGTATACGTAGGGTCTCCTTATGAATTCAGTTATTTCACCTAGAGTGATAATTCCAGTTGAACTAATCCAAGTCCCCTCTACATGTGTATTGGGCCCAGAATTACTGGATCCAAAAAGTCCAAACACAATAATTCTGAGCATGGAAACAGTGGCCTTTAAGGCTTGTTGCAGTGCACAGACTGTGGGATGCAATACTGTCCAGCTCTGAGCAGCAGAGATGGCTAAAGGATGTAAGGCTGTATAACCCAATGAAGAATATAACAGAAGTGTGTATTCTTGACTTCACTGCACCTTCAACCACAATTCTATAAATATAGTCCTTAGCTACCCAATGTATATTTCAAGTTCTTCATCCATATTGAGTCTGTGGGGGTGCTTGGTGTTGTGCTCTATTATAGATATTAAATTCCAGTGTCCAGAGAATTCTTTCACGATCACGTCCTCTTTGCTTCAAGACAATAGTGTAAATGCCACAAAAATAAAAAAGTACAGTGTTGTAATTGTGATCTACTTGAAAATGTTTTGCAACAGGCTGTGTTGGCGCCATTTTTACATCTTGCATATGTTTGAAAATCCTCTCCAATACTGTAGCCAACATTCTATAATGTACATGGACATTTCAAAACATAAACACAATAGTCTGAAGCACAGGTAATATGTTTCTGAATATGGCTCCTCCTTTCTGTGGCTAGTGTAAGGGGGTGTAAAATTACAAACACACTCTTGCTACGCTAATGACTTGTACTAATTTTCTATAGGTTAGATAAATATATCAAAACTGGCTTCTAGTGATGAGTCAACATTGCAACTATCAATACATGTTTTCAGAGTTATGGAAATAGTTGATGTCACCCTAACATAGATAGGGGATAAGAGTCACTGGGAAGTATAAGTGTTTAAAACTGTGTATTATTGGGGAATTATCTTGTAGGTGCATGTATTCATGTACAAGGAAAGCATGCAGTCACTGAAAGTGAAAGCATGCAATGGTGGAAATGGGCTGGTCTGTTGACCTATACTTTGTGCTGTGGAAAGAAGGAGCATACTTTCAGTGGTATTTGACCAGACTGAAGATGAAAGAGTGTTGATTAAGAGTCCCTATATATGTAAGCCTTTTGTATGATTTTCTTTTAGAAAATATGAGGCTGGCAAGGCAGCTAAAGCAATCATAAGGCCAGACCAAAAAATACCAGTTTCTCATTGGACAAGAGTTCTATTTATCCAATCTGCTATTTTGGGACTGTTGATCTGACAATGAATCCCCAGTACCAGAACGATCCAGTTGTCTTGCTGCAACATTGGAGAAAAATGTTGAGGCCACCTATATAGAATGAAGGGGACAAGTCTCAGCATCCTGAAATGTAATAACAATTAACACATATAGAGACAAGGTGAGTATAATCTGACCAATAAAGAATAGTCCACCCTCAAGGGCATAGGAGGAAGGTGTCACCTGCCACAGGATACTAGTAGAGCGTACTTACGTCTCTAATGGATAAAAATGAGCAATTCACTTTGTTCAGGGGAGAACCAAATGCATAGCCAAATTACGAGCATACAATGATAAAGTACCAAAGTTGCTTTTTTAGAAATAATGTTGATAAATCTTTAAAATTTCTAGTTGTAAACCATGGAGCGAAAAGGAGGCAATATACACAAAAATATATACAGTGAACATACAAGACGAATATGCCTGAAATCATACAAATAATAAAGCTAAGTCTCCCTACCCAAACAATAGAGCTCTATACAATAGAACAAACATCAAAAGGCAAAGACATAAACATATACTTCCACCAATCTTACCATTCATACACTCCACATTCTCACAAATGTCAAATAAAACAGATTAGGTACAAGAGCAAAACATATATATATAAAAGGCAGAAACCAAATACAAGTCGAGGGTGGGCAATAATGCATCTAAATGATGCTGTCAGAAGTTTGTCACCCAATGGTTTCTGTCTTGCACGGTACACAGCATCAGCAAGATTCATAGTCATTGTGCAGCAAACCTAGGGCAAGCTTCTTGGAACATTCACAGCTATGTCTGGACCCCGGTGGTGGGTGTGGCACCAGGCTTGGCCGGAGACCTGGCGCTGCCTCACTCTTTCTCCTTATGGGTTTAATGACATACTACATTTTCTGCTATTTATTGGATCCACAGATTCTCTTCAAACCCATTGAAATAGCAAGAGGGAACAGCATCGGGGTCTTCGCACCCCTCTATCGGGATGCGGCGTGCTACGACCAACGACTACGCGGGAGCACTTATAGAAATGACTATGTGTGGTGTGAAGTGTGTGGGGTGTATTTATAAGTGAGTGGTGCGATGTGGTGAAAGATTAAAAAGTACCTGGCACATAAGTCTGTAGAAAAAACTTTTATTCTGAACTGTGGCTGGTACTGTTAAAAGAAGTGCAGTGTGAGGTCGACTCTGTTGATTAAAGAACAGGACCTCTGGTGTGCGTCGACATGTTTCGGAGTCAAGCTCCTTCTTCAGGACGGGGGCACAACTTCCCCACCTTACTCACGTATTTTTAATGAAAATAAACAAATGTGTATTTACAGAAAAGTGAAGTATTTAGGCTAAGTGTGCCTACAGAGGTCTGCTACAAGTACAATGACTTGTGAAGCTTGCTTGTTGGCTTCATGAGCATAAAGGGACGTCAGGGGTGTTGCTTGATTTGCAATATAAACAGGACGCTTTGATCACCGTCATACCCCTCACGCTTTCTGTAAATACACATTTGTTTATTTTCATTAAAAATACGTGAGTAAGGTGGGGAAGTTGTGCCCCCGTCCTGAAGAAGGAGCTTGACTCCGAAACATGTCGACGCACACCAGAGGTCCTGTTCTTTAATCAACAGAGTCGACCTCACACTGCACTTCTTTTAACAGTACCAGCCAGAGTTCAGAATAAAAGTTTTTTCTGCAGACTTATGTGCCAGGTACTTTTTAATCTTTCACCACATCCCACCACTCACTTATAAATACACCCCACACACTTCACACCACACATAGTCATTTCTATAAGTGCTCCCGCGTAGTCGTTGGTCGTAGCACGCCGCATCCCGATAGAGGGGTGCGAAGACCCCAATGATGAAGCATGACACCAAGGGGCCTTTTGGTGTGTGAGGGGTATTTTACAAAACACTGAGTGCTTCAATCTTTGTTGATCACTCTCTCCCCCTCTTTGAGTTGGATTCTTTTTGTTTATTAAAGTACCCTGTGGAGCAGGAATCCAACCCTTCGCTCTACCTCCCTCTAGTGTTTTCGATATAGCAAGAGGGAAACCATTCAATACAATGAGGTTTTGTCCTGGAACCATGAATGATCCACAGTTTCATAAATTTAAAAAAGCACATATATATATATTAAAGAAATTAGGGGTGGTTGGAACTTGCAGAGTTTCACTCTACGAAATTCAGTGGAGTTACATAAAAACTCTGTGAAATTCTACAGGGTTCCACCTAAGGGCAGCAAATATGCAGCTCACGCTGTAATTTAGCACTGGTACCGAAAGCAGTGCTGAAAAATCAGAGCGAACTGCACCATGCATCGTGCAAGAGTGCATGACCATTCAAGTTGATTTTGCTGCAGCTCGAGTAGACAACGTACTCGCTCAGCAGCAAATCTACTCAAGCGGCAGCCCTCTGAACGTGACGATGTGTGTTAGAAAATCGCACTAGGCGATGCAAAGCCTCGCTCACCACCTCATATTTTCTGGAGCCTCGCAGGAGAAAAATTCCACCATGTGGCGATTGGTGAAATTTGGCCGGAACTCCCATGTTAAAGAGTAACTCAGAGTGATCAAAATTGTACGAATTTCGCAGACGTAATTAAAAAGTTTGCCCACCCCTAAAAAAAAGCATTTAATAAGCTATAGGTGGTTCTGAAAATAACCTGTTATTCATGGTGTATTTTGTGCAGACTTTTAAATCGAATTGGATGAATTCCTTCAAGATGCTTAAGAAAATCATATTGACTTTCACCTTCAAATGCACTACATCTCTTGGGAAAATTCCATGCATATCAACATGGAGGTTATTGCTTAAGAGAGAATCTATGCCATCGTCCTGTCGATTTGCAGAAATTACTTTATTGACATGTTCACTGAATTTGTGTATATGTGGACAAAACTGGTCTGACCATTTCCACTTTTGCCTTTCTTTGATGTTTGAGTATACAAATGTCACATTAGGCAAGCCCACATTCTTTCAATGCTGTAAGATCTAGCATACTCCCATTTCTGGTGGACAAAGGCATGACCAACTTTCCAGACACACACCATGCTGCTGGAGTTAATGCTATGTGATTGGATGCAGTCTGTGAAAATGAAAAAATGGTAGGTTACAAAGAAAGGTACGATGAGAGGTAAACTTTAGCCTTTGTCTTTCTCTTCTAGAAAAAAATCAGCTTGATCTTCATACCTGAACGTTGATACAATGTATTGCAAAGTATAGTCTTTGCAGTAATTATTTGAAATGGTAATATTATTAGAAGAACTACCAAGAATGTTAAAGTTGTACTCTTCTGGAGAACATGCTATGTATGGTAAACTTTTGACTGTATTAGAAACTAGAAACATGCTCTGAGTAGGTAACGGTGGAAACTGGAATAGCGAATACATTGACATTTTATTATTGAGTAAAGCTAGGTTAGAGAATCTGTAGTTTGAATATTACCTAAGTTTTGTGTAAGCCATTTGTTTTATTACATTATAGTCTGGGATAAATTATGTATATGATTGGTTTTGATTTGCAAACTTCTAGAGCGTGTGATTGCCCAAGAGCGTCTTAGAGCTAGCCTAGTTAACATTCAGTAACAGAATCACTGATAGCATGCACAGAGGCCAACCATGCTATAAAGGAGAGGAGAATAGGCAAGTTTCTACATGCTTGCTAAAACAAAGCAGATTAGTCTGACTTTTTATGAGCTGGGGCAAGTTGTTCCAAAGAACAGAAGTGGCATGAACAAAGCTTTGGCCGCCCTGGCCCCTTTTTTAATCTTAGAAACTATTACTTATGTAGGGGTCTCTTAGGGAAGTACCAACTTAACCTGCTTCTACGATATACTAGGGCCTGCCCCGTGTAGCTCTTTATGTGCCAAACACAAAGCTTAAAAGCAATCTTCTTCCTTACCTGGAGCCAATTAAACTCCACCAAAGCACTGGCTACAGACTTAAACTTTGGAATGTTTTTCAAAAGGTGGCAAGCAGCATTTTATAACATATGCAACTTATTTAGTGATCTCAGTTTAGTGCCCATATACAGGGCATTACAGTAGTCAAGCCTGGAGAAGACTAAAGAAATGACCACTATTTTCTGCAAATCTGGAAGAATTAACGGTAGCACTTTCTTCAACATTTTTAAGATAAAAAAGCATGATGAGGATAATGTATTTATCTGAGCTCAGATTATAGTTCTGCATCGAAAATGATGCCTACATTCCTACCTTTTGGAACTGGCATTGACTCAGGCCACCATGCATGACCTGAAAAATTGACCTCCTTCCCAAAAATTGAGAACTTTCGTTTTTTGTGGAATTCAGTTTTAGTTAATTTTTGCTCATATAGCCATGTATGTTGGGCTAAGTTATTGAATACTTGTATAGCACACAACTCGTCCCAGAAGGGGCATCTCAATGCTGAGGCACTAGAAAAGTCAGGAGCAGTCATTAGAACAGCCAAGTTTTGGGCTGTCTTTTTAAAACCTATGAAATCAATGCAAGAGCTAATAACAAAGGAGAGGTTTTCCAGTGGTAAGGGGCAAGGTATGTAAAAGCCTGTCTGTTTAGATGTGAGAATGTGTCAAGGACAGAGAAGGAGCTGATTTCTTAATCTAATGTTTCTATCTGGATAATAAGGAACTAATTTGTCCTGTAGGTATTTGAGTCCCTTACCTGCCACAGCTTTATACGTCAGGCAAAGGAGTTTGAAAATTACTCGCTTTTTCTATTGCCCGCATGTATCTGTCAAATCAATCAACCACCTCCATCACATTGCTAGAGATCGATACCACTATTTACATATCATCAGCATATGCTACTGCAGCGAACCCAAAAGAATGGATGAGATTGGCTAAAGGAAGCACATAGATATTAAACAGCGTTGGGCTGAGAGGTGACTGCTGAAGTACCCCGCAAGGCAGGGTAAATGATTTTGAATTAAATTCCCCAAAGGCCACCCTTTGTACGCAACCTTCCAGAAATTAAGCAAAGGGATTCAAGGCTGACCCAGTAATTCTAATGTCTGCCAGCCTTTTAATCAGACCCTCATGGCTCACCATGTCGAAGGCCACAGGGAGGTCAAAATGGATCACTGCGGCCTCCCCCCCTCATCCATGATAGATCTTATTTCTTCTGAGACTGCTACCAGTGCAGTCTCAGTATTGTGATTTGACCTCAAACCAAACTGTGCTTTATTCAATATTTTATTATTTTCCCGATAATCTTCCAATGTTTTATTGAGATGTTTTTCAATAACCTTTGCAGGAAAAGGTTACCGGGAGATGGGTCTATAGTTATTCTCTATCATGGGACCCAAAGAGGGTTTTTTAAGAAGTGGAAGGACAGAGGCTTTTTCGTATTCCTCAGGAAAATATCTCTCCTTAATGACGGTGGTACACAAGGGCAAAAGGGCTGGAGCTATTTTGTCGACTGCATCATGTATAACTTTGGGCAGGCAGGGATGTGAAGGAGCTCCAGATTTAGTACAAGTGAATAAATCAATCACCTAATAGACTGATAAAACGGGGAAATTACAGAGCTCAACATTGTTGACAGCCAAAGGGATGAGCTCATCCACACCGTCCTGTGAGGGTCTGGTAATATCAAAATTACTGTATACGGCTTCCACCTTATCTTTAAAAAATGTAGCCAGTTTGTCACAGAGGAACTGGCTTGGAAGAAGATCATGTGGGGAATGAAGGGTTAGAAGTGATTGTACAGTTTTAAACAGCTTGTTAGATGAGTACGCAGTAAGGGTGATTTTTCAGTATAAAAGTTAGTTTTTTCCTCAATTATAAGTTTGCTATATTCGTGAATACAGCTTTTATAATTCTTTTTTCAACTTTCACAATAATAAGATCCCCAAACTTTTTCTTGCCTTCTGCATTTCTGTTACGGTCCCCTTAATTTGGGGGAAAACCTCACTGTGGTAGGAATGGTTCTAAACGTTTTTAAATTTTTAGCTGGCACCAAGTTGAAGATGGCATGGTGTATCCACTTCGTGTATTTAACTGCTGATACATTTGAATTCTTAGTTGGTGAGGGTAGTGAGGCTTCAAGACTTTACTCCAACTCTTTTTTGTCTATTTTATTTCATGCCTGCCACTTTTTTATCTTCTCAGTCTTATTACCTATAGGCTTAGGGACTGTTAATTCTAAAGTAAAGTGGACAGCATTGTGGTCTGACCAGATGATCGGTAGTACTGCCTCCACCTTATGCTTGGTATGGTTGGAAACAATGCCATCCAAAATATGGCCTGATTTATGAGTTGCGGTCTTTACCAGCTGGTTTAGGTTAAAACAATTCAGTGTTTCATTCAACAGTAACACATCCTTGTTTCCTTGGTCATCCAACTGAAAATTGAAATCTTCTAATATTGTAAAATTAGGATAGGCTATGCTAGTCTCAGCAAAGTTATTAATCACTTCCAGAAATGTAAGTTTAGGGCCAGGAGGTCTATTAAATTAATCCACCATGAAACATTTGTTGTTCTGTTTTTTTACAATTAAACATAAGAGCCTCACAGTCTGTTCGTTTTGCAGGTTCATATCTAACTTCTAACGAATTTTGATAAACTATAGCAATACCGCCTCCACGTTTGCCAACACGATCAAGCCTGCTAGAAGCATACTCACCTGGGAGTGCAGTGACAAAATCTGGGTTGGAGGCTGCTTCTACCCAGGTTTTAGTTATAAATTCCAGACCAGCTGAGGCAAATGGATCTCTAAAAAATATAGAAGCTCGTACTTATGTATAATAAGGGATCACGAGTTAATCAAAAACCATTTTAATAGTCTGGTAGTAGAAGTAAAGCTGACTCATGCTATTGCTGTCTTATCCATCTGTGTCAGTTTCTTCAGCCTGCAGCTGAACTCACAATTATTACATTTTAAGCATTTGCTCTTACTGAAATTAAAGGTAATGCCATCCTTCTTAATTAAAAGATTCAGCTGCTACAACTCTTCCCTTTAGTACTTTTTTCAGGGAAAACAGCCAGGGGCCGCATGCTTGACATAGTGTTGGTGTGGATGGGCGCCGATGCTGTTGGCACACCCACCGCGCAGTTGCGCCAACATCTAACTTATATAGTCTATTTCAGAATAGACTGGTGCTTCAACCTCGGAAAAATAGCACCAGTCCGCTTAATCTGACAGGCAAGTCTCGAGCCTAAAAGCAAAATGGCATGTGCAGGAAAAAGTTATAAAAACACAGTTCATAAGTGCCCCTAAGTACAAATTATGAGCAATGTGGTGGACCTTAACTATCACAGAATGGTTGCGCTAACATCTGACTTATATAGTCTTTTTCTATCTGTATAACAAAACAGCCCTCGTCGCAGTCACAGACGACATCCAAATGATCCTTGACCAAGGAGAAACCTCAGCAGTCATCCTCCTCAATCTCTCCACGGCATTCAACACCATTTTCCACCACACAGTCATCGCTAGACTTCATTACACAGGTATACAAGGACTAGCACTCAAGAGGATAACCCCGTTTCTCACAGGAAGAATTCAATGAGTACACCTCCCACCCTACACCTCAGAACATAAGGATCTCATCTGTGGAGCCCTGCAGTGATCCTCACTCAGTCCACCACTCTTCAACATTTACATGACATCACGCGTTCAAAATTATCAAGTCACAAAGAATCAACTGCATTTCAGAAGCTGACGACAGGCAGTTCATCCTTTCCCTGACAGGCAACGTTGTCACCACCAGGAGCAGCTTCACAAACTGTATGATTAGAGTAGCGAACTGGATGAGAAACAACTGCCTGAATCTTAACATGGAGAAGATGGAAGTGCTGATTTTCATCACAAGAGCTCTCACTGGAACTCTTCCTGGTCCCATATCAACACCCACAGATCACGCCAGAACCTAGGTCTCATCCTGGACATCAACCTCACCATGGAATCCCAGGTCAATGCTGTCACCTCCTCCTTCTTCCACATCCTATGAATGCTATGGAAGATCTTCATGTGGCCCACCCTGAACTCCAGATGCACCAACACTCAGGCCCTCATTACGACCAGACTGGACTATGGTAAACCACTCTATGCAGGAATCTCAACCCCCATACTCCGTGGACCACAGATCATCCAGAACGCCTCCACCAGACTCGTCGTTTACCTCCCATGTCGCCCCACATCACACCACATCTCAGAGGGCTCCACTGGCTCCCCATAAAGAAAGGTTGTCAATTAAAACTTCTCACCCATGCATTCAAAGCATTGAAATACATAAGACCCACATATCTCAATCACTGCCTACACTTCCACAAACCCACCTAAAAACTGCTCAGGCCTCACTCTCACTCACACACACCCCCTGCGTCCACAGAAACAGACTTGGATGATGTTAGTTGACGTACATAGCAATAGAAGCACAGAACAACCTCCCACAACTCATCAGCACCTCCTCCTTGCTTTCTAAATTCCGCAAGAAGATAAAGACCTGGCTTTTCAACTAACTATGCAGGGCCACAGAGACAAACTGTAATCAGGCTCCGTCCCATCCCACTCATCTGCTTAGCGCCTGGAGACAAGTCGCGCTCTACAAACCAAGTAATATATAACATAACATACTAGCAGCCCGTCCCGACGTTGTCCGGGAGCAATCATGGCTCAGGGCCCCCGCCCGCCCTGACATTGTGTAACCTGCCCACGTCACTGCTCATGTCACTTTTTCCTGCTGTAATGCCCCGTTTGCTACCTGCCCACGAGACACATTATTAGGACTTTTTGACTGTTCTCCGCAGAGGGGTGACCCGGGTGCTCTGTGTCCACTACCTTTTTATATTTTTATTCCCCTCTATTTTCATTGTGTTGAATGTTACCCATCCACCTGCCAGTGATTAACATAACAGAACAGACTGTCTACGTGTGCTTTCTCTTTCTTTCTTTATAAATTCTTTGCTTTTTTAATTTTTTTTATAAATGCTCTTTTTATTGAGCCTCCTTTGTCTCCTTAATGGAAAAGTGCAGGTAGTTAGCGTCACAGAGTACCTGCTTGCCCCTCAGAAGTTACTGTACTGTCCTGTCACTTCCCCCGACAACTAATTGATTCAATTTCAAAGGAAATGCCTTTTCTGAACAGCACACACGCTTTATATTCACTGTGCTCATGGGCCTGATAGCAGTGCTCTGCGAGTTTCACAATTCCATGTTATCAGCACCTTACGCTCTCATCCGAGAAGAACACGGCAGCTGCTCCACTCTGGCGCACACCTGATTTTCAGCGGTTAGAAGCAATCCATGGCTGCCACAGGTGCTATACAAACAGCCTCTACCTTAACATAAAACAGCATACCAAAACAATGCAGAGATGGCATGCTTGTACCTTCCCAGCACTGCTGGCGATGTCCGGCGGCTGCAGCAGGGGGCTGAAAAGATGGCAGTGGTACAGTGGTTGCCATGGGGAAGAAAGCGTAAGAGCTCGCAGTGTTTGCAGCCTTAAAAACCCCGGTGCGGGCCCTTTAATAGGAGAGCAAGTGCAGCTCCTCCGATAGGCCCGGTACCAGCTCTCACTAAATTATTAGAGCCGTACAGTACAGTGAATATTCAATCTCTGCAGCCCCTCTCTGTCTGACCGCCGATCCTCACCGCCTGTCCGCTGGTCATGTCCGCTGCTCCCCTGATCTCCGCTGCTCCTCGTCACTGCTCCTCCCCGCGCTGATCTCCGCCGCTCCGCCCCACTCTGTTCTCCGCCGCTCCTGTACGCCGCTCTTCGCGTGTACGCCGCTCCTAATGTCAGCAAGCACGTCGCGACTTGCGCTACTTTGAAGGGACTATTTTTTTAACTTATATTTTTTAATAACGTATTTATTTTTAATTTATATAGCCTATGTCCATCTGCACACCCTGAAGATTACAACGATGTATCGGGTGTGTGGATTGGCGCTGTAGTTCCCGAGTTTACCCGCCTCAAAGCCTCAAAGTTCTTCCTTTATAATAGTAGTATAGATGTAGAGATTTGAGACCTCTCAAACATAGAACCTTTCAAGATAGGTGTTCACACTGTGTTATTCAGTGAGTGGGCAGTTTTTTGTCACTGTGTTGTATGTTCTAATAATATGGTTAGCTGGTTTCCAGACCTATGAACAGAGCAACGCTCCTAGAAAGATGCATCAACAATGTGGCTAGAACTTCCAAACTCAATAACATGAAACAGTTAATCAAACACCCACATACACAGGGGGATTGTCTGCCTGTGGAGGGTGGGCCAACCCTTCGCCAACCTACCAATTCAAGACTGCAGACCATTAGCAGTGGTGCAGTGGGGGTTGGCTGACCACTGAGGAAAGGATGCCTGGCAGCCTATCCCACTAGATAAGTCTGTAGGATAAACACATCAGGGGTTATCCACCCATGGAGAATGAGACACAAGGCTGAATGTGGAAGAGGAGGCACTTCTAGAGCACACCCCTACTGCGTGCAGTTGAAGGCTTTGGTGGCTAGGCCTTGTGACCAACTAATGGAGAAGCACACCTCCATTTGGTCATGTGAGGAGGATGGGTTGAAGGGCTTCACCAATGAACATGCCCTGTGAGGAACCCCTGCTGTGCATTGCTAGAGGCCTTGCACAGTGGGAGTTGCCTGCAATACTAGAGCAGAGGCCAGGCCTTCTGGTAATGCCTATTGTGTATGACTGCAGTCCTTGTGCAACACGGGTTGTCCATACATGGCAGGACAGCCACAAGTCCTGGCCCGGCATCACCCAAAGCGCACAGTTACTGGCCATGCGCATCAGGGATTGTCAGGCAGCAATGGGTTGAATGGAAGGCATGGCTGGAGAGAAGACCTGGTGGGCAACATCCACACTACAATTCCAGTCACTCACTGGCTTAGGGGGCATATTTACAAGGGCTTAATCTCTGCTTTTTTGGCTTACAAAGCCAAAAAAGCAGAGATAAAACCAGCGCCCTATTTACAAGAGGGTGCTAACATGCATAATCGCATGTTAGCACCCTTTTCCCCAACTCCTCACTTTGCATCTCCAATGAGATGCAAAGTGGGCGTTACAGGGCGTGCCCAAGATGGACTACCTTGCAAATATCACTGATATTTACATCGCAATATTTACAAGGCAGCCCACATGATTTTAGCGCACATTAGTTTTTGGCAAAAACTGCAGTTTTCACCAAAACCTAACATCTGCTAAAATCCTGACTTAGCCATTCCTAACATAGGGGCTGGATTATGCTGATACGACGCTGTGGTTCGTATGAGAAAGGTTATCACCCTTTTGCAGGAAACATCGCTGGAAAACCAGCGATGTTCCCTGCAAAAGGGCGATAACCTCTCTATCTCTGGAATTTTTATCGCCCTGGAGTAACGCGTTGTTAATAACACGCTACCAGGGCGATAAATACCAGAGATAGCCTGCGATAATATAAATATTGCTAAGCACGGCCAGAGATAATTATCGCTGGCCATTGTTAATATGCCCCTTAGTTTCTTGCAATCTGTCACTGACTCTCTAATGTACTGCTTCACTCACACATCACTGCTCATGTACCTCACTTGCGCACTGACTCTAAAACTCACTGACATTCTAAAGAAACAAGGTTTTTAAAAATCTTTCTATAAACCAAAAATTGTATTTCTAAAAAGAACTTTGTGTTTTTTGAAGTGTTGTTTGCATTTTGTAATTTTGAAGAATTTTTGTGTGTTTTTTGTTTTCTCTTTTTTGGGGAGAAACAACACAAAAATGCAACATGAACAGTGGGAGGGAAAAGTGGAATAAAAAACAAAAAATATGTTCTGATTGTCAACTGATGCAGAATCACCTGATGTGTTGGACTGTTGCACTTTGTTCATCACAAGAGATTATAGTATGGAATCGAATTACTTTAGCCCTGTTCGTGGTGCACTATATACGCCGCTAATTATCCACCAAGCGGGATGGTATCTTGCAAAGGAACAGCAGATAGGGATGCTTCTTTCCACCCGTCTGGATTTGTTCTGTTCTTTTCCTGTTCTGAAGCCATTATTTTGCTGCAAAATGTTTTGCTTCCCCAAAAATATTAAGATACAGCAAAAAAGCTATAGGGCCATATGTATCAAGAAAATTTGCATTCGCAAAGGCCGAAATTCCCAGAATTTCGGCCTTTGCGAATGCGAATTTGCTTAATGGCATGTATGAATGCAAAATGTATTTGATTTAAGGAATCGCTAAAAATGCGATTCCTTATCTTGCGAAATTTGTCAATCTGCGATTTTGTACATTTGCGATTTTTAAGTTTGCGAAATTCGCAAATTGAAATTTGCAATTGTAGGAAATCGCTTAAAAATCGCAGTATTGCAAATTTTGCAAAATAATGATTCGCAATGATATGTATGAAAAAAATCGCAATTAGCGATTTTCAAAATTTCGCAATTTACAGAATCGCAATTACCACCAAGTAGGAGCAGGTGGCAACCAGGTGCAAACTATTTAAGCAGCAACAGAATTCAAAAAACTGTTTACCACAATGGCGGGGCTTTACATCATAGCTAGGAGGATGCGTTTGAGAGCTGCTGCACAGAGGAGACTGCGCCAGGAGAGGATATTCCGTTTGCTCATCAGCATCTCCCAGCGCCTTGAGGAGGAGCTCTACACCCATTACAGGCTGGAGGAAGACAGCATTAATGATTTAATTGCAGAACTCAGAACTCAGAAATGTTTATTTGCAAGTGTCAGAAGAAGACTGAAATGAACTCAGGAATATTTAACGAGCTACATGTTGGCAATAATTTCCGACTTGAAAATCGCATACCGGCAATGGTTTAATTGTATATTTACGTATGAAGACCTGACTGCTACCATTAGCTGTAGTGTAGGATTATGGGAATTGGAGTGTGTGATGCATAATCGGGTGGCTGGAAATACCTCAGATGATAATCCTTGTAAGAACAGTGGTAGGGTACTGGAAAGGAGGGGCGTGAGTTCCTGTTTAAAAACCGAAGGGAGAAAATAAAAGGGAGACTTTATCTAGCAACAATGGAAGCGGACGTTAGTTTATTTGGCAGGTACGTGACGAAAAAACTAATGTGAACTGAAGGAGTAATGTTAAGTGAAGGAAGATAGACAGATAAATACGCAGAGGGGGAGATGAAAATGTTGTAATATGAGAGTGGCCGCTAAACATTGAAATAATGAAGATTGACATGCAGCACGATAAAGCTGGTTAAAGAAACGAAAGTGTACATGCGTAGCGCAGAGCAAGAATTGCTAGCCGAGTTAGTAGAGCATATGAGAATGTGAAGGAGGGGTTGAACCTGTGGGCCATGGTAAAGGAGATTACAGCTGAATTAACAATGGAGTGCAGGATTTACGCTGAACAATGTGCAGTTGGAAAATCGAGTGTACCCTTGTTCATGAAATCATTGTTTTTGCAAAGTGTAGATTCGGACATCGTTTTATAAATAAGACAGAAATATGCAGCGCTATGGCATGTATAAATATGACTGTATATATACAATGATTGAATTTCAATAAATGTGTATTTGTTATTTTCAGTTATCCCTGACGAAGGGCCATCATGGGCCCGAAATGCATTGGATATAAATAAACTGCTTTGATGAAATTGGCATTTGTCGTGTTCTTGCTAAGAGGTTCGGAGGGCCCAACTTGAACATTAGAAACCTAGGAAATAGCGTTCCTTGCTGGCGGAGCTAAATATCTTTAAAAGGGACAGTGGATGATTTACGGAGTATAAAGGAGTTAAAACGGAAATAAAAAGCAAGTAATTGGATAAACTTATGCTGTAATAGCACTTTCTAAGCAAGCAGTGCCATCGGTCTTGGGGCTAAAGTAGTCCCAATACAATGTTGTTCAGTTTTACACGTGCAATATGGGCTGAGCACGTTTCCTGTGTGCACGCGACATCAAGTTTGAGGACTAAACAGAATTAATGAACTATCACAAACAGGTGTGCAACCCAAATATACACATATCTTGTTTCACAATCAGCCCGAATTGGGTTTGCACCCGCAAAGACTTAAGGAATACAAGAAATGTTGGGAATTGATTTCGTTCTCCAAAGGCAAGGCGGAACATCTTATTTCAGAAAAAATGTTTATTTGCAAGTGTCAGAAGAAGACTGAAATGAACTCAGGAATATTTAACGAGCTACATGTTGGCAATAATTTCCGACTTGAAAATCGCATACCGGCAATGGTTTAATTGTATATTTACGTATGAAGAACTGACTGCTACCATTAGCTTTAGTGTAGGATTATGGGAATTGGAGTGTTTGATGCATGATCGGGTGGCTGGAAATACCTCAGGTGATAATCCTTGTAAGAACAGTGGGAGGGTACTGGAAAGGAGGGGCGTGAGTTCCTGTTTAAAAACCGAAGGGAGAAAGTAAAAGGGAGACTTTATCTAGCAACAATGGAAGCGGACGTTAGTTTATTTGGCAGGTACGTGACGAAAAAACTAATGTGAACTGAAAGTGTAATGTTAAGTGAAGGAAGATAGACCGATAAATACGCAGAGGGGGAGATGAAAATGTTGTAATATGAGAGTGGCCGCTAAACATTGAAATAATGAAGATTGACATGCAGCACGATAAAGCTGGTTAAAGAAACGAAAGTGTACATGCGTAGCGCAGAGCAAGAATTGCTAGCCGAGTTAGTAGAGCATACGAGAATGTGAAGGAGGGGTTGAACCTGTGGGCCATGGTAAAGGAGATTACAGCTGAATTAACAATGGAGTGCAGGATTTACGCTGAACAATGTGCAGTTGGAAAATCGAGTGTACCCTTGTTCATGAAATCATTGTTTTTGCAAAGTGTAGATTCGGACATCGTTTTATAAATAAGACAGAAATATGCAGCGCTATGGCATGTATAAATATGACTGTATATATACAATGATTGAATTTCAATAAATGTGTATTTGTTATTTTCAGTTATCCCTGACGAAGGGCCATCATGGGCCCGAAATGCATTGGATATAAATAAACTGCTTTGATGAAATTGGCATTTGTCGTGTTCTTGCTAAGAGGTTCGGAGGGCCCAACTTGAACATTAGAAACCTAGGAAATAGCGTTCCTTGCTGGCGGAGCTAAATATCTTTAAAAGGGACAGTGGATGATTTACGGAGTATAAAGGAGTTAAAACGGAAATAAAAAGCAAGTAATTGGATAAACTTATGCTGTAATAGCACTTTCTAAGCAAGCAGTGCCATCGGTCTTGGGGCTAAAGTAGTCCCAATACAATGTTGTTCAGAACTCAGACCCTACCTTGAACACCCCACACGCAGGACAAATGCCATCTCCACTGAAATACAGGTCCTGTGTTCATTACACCTGTTGGCCTCTGGAAGTTTTTAGGGGGTGATTGCTTCTGCAGGAGGGGTGTCACAAAGTGCCCTTTCGCGATTCTTCCATGCCTTCCTAGATGCCATGGTTCAGAGGATGCAAAATCACATTTACTTCCCCAGCACACCACAGGCAATAGCACAGACAAAGCAGGACTTTTATCAAATCTCGCATTTCCCACACATGATAGGATGCATAGATGGCACACATGTTGCTATATCCCCACCCTCAAGCAATGAATACATCTTTAGGAGCCGGAAATGCTACCACTCACTGAACATTCAGGTGGTGTGTGATACCAAACACATCATTACTGACATTGTAGCAAAGTACCCTGGCAGCACACATGACGCATTCATCTTCCGTCACAGTGGGATATACCGTAGACTCTCAAGAGGGGAGTTTGGCGAGGGATACCTACTCGGTAAATACCTTCAGACATAGGGGTCATGAGTACCAACTACCATGTGCATTACACAGACTAACCTTTTTTTTCAAACCCACAGGTGACAGTGCTTATGCAGTACGGGATTTCATCTTGACTCCCTACCTCAATCCCAACAATGCCAGTGAATGCAGGTACAATAGGGCACACATTGCAACCAGAGGCACCATCGAACGGACATTTGGGATCCTGAAAAGCAGATTTCGGTGCCATCATAAAAGTGGAGGTGCACTCCAATACAGCCCCAAAACGTGTTGCAAAATAGTGGTGGCTTGTGCCATGCTCCATAATATTGCCACAAGAAAAGGGACACCAGTGGAGCTGAGTGAGTCAGGATCCTCAGACGTTGAGGGACCTGGACCAGGATGTATGGTAGCTGGTAGAGCTGTTGCAGCGGCTGGGCGCCAGAGGCATGATGAGATTAGGCGCAACTATTTTTAGGTAAGAAAAAACGACACAATGCCAAATCATGTAAGTGTGAATGTGGTTTTTTAATCCTTAATAGCAGGATATATATTAACAGAAATCGTACAGTAGTCATACTACATATGTGTGGCACATGTTTCAATCACAGTGCTCAGAAGAATCAATCAATCAATCAATCATGGACATTTATATAGCGCACTACTTACCCGGAGGGTCTCAAGGCGCTTGGGGGGGGGGGGTGCTGCTACTGCTCGAACAGCCAGGTCTTGAGCTTCTTCCTGAAGGAGAGGTGGTCTTGGGTCAGGCGCAGGTCGGTCGGGAGGGAGTTCCAGGTCTTGGCGGCCAGGTGGGAGAAGGACCTTCCTCCTGTTGTCGATCTTCGGATGCGGGGGACGGCGGCGAGGGCGTGACTGGCTGATCGGAGGTGGCGTTTGGGAGCGTAGAAGTTGATGCGGTTGTTGAGGTAGCTCGGGCCTTGGTCGTGTAGGGCTTTGTGTGCGTGGGTGAGGAGACGGAAGGTGATTCTCTTGTTGACGGGGAGCCAGTGCAGGTCTCTCAGATGTCCGGAGATGTGGCTGCGTCGGGGGATGTCGAGGATGAGTCTGGCTGAGGCGTTCTGGATCCGCTGGAGTCTCTTCTGGAGCTTGGCGGTGGTTCCGGCGTAGAGGGCGTTGCCGTAGTCCAGTCGGCTGGTGACGAGGGCCTGGGTGACCGTCTTCCTGGTCTCGGTGGGGATCCACCGGAAGATCTTTCGTAGCATGCGCAGGATGTTGAAGCATGACGAGGAGACGGCGTTGACTTGTCTGGTCATGGAGAGGGAGGAGTCCAGGATGAAGCCCAGGTTGCGTGCGTGGTCTGTCGGTGTGGGTGCGGTGCCCAGGGCGGGGGGCCACCAGGAGTCGTCCCAGGCGGAGGGCGAGGAGCCCAGGATGAGGACTTCCGTCTTGTCTGAGTTCAGTTTCAGGCGGCTGGTCGTCATCCAATCGGCTACATCTTTCAACCCTTCGTGAAGGTTGGCTCTGGAAGCGGCGGGGTCGTTGGTCAGTGAGAGGATCAGCTGGGTGTCATCGGCGTAGGAGATGATGTTCAGGTTGTGTTGGCGTGCGATGGGCGCGAGGGGGCTCATGTAGACGTTGAAGAGGGTGGGGCTCAGCGAGGAACCTTGAGGGACGCCGCAGATGACTTCGGTGGCCTCTGACTTGTACGGTGGTAGGCGGACTCTCTGTGTTCTTCCGTCGAGGAAGGAGACGATCCATTCCAGTGCCTTTTCCTGAATTCCGACGTTGCTGAGGCGCTGCACTAGGGTGCGGTGGCAGACAGTGTTGAATGCCGCGGAGAGGTCTAGGAGGATGAGGGCCGCTGTTTCTCCGTTGTCCATCAGGGCTCGGATGTCATCGGTGGCAGCGATCAGGGCGGTCTCGGTGCTGTGGTTGGCTCGGAAGCCAGACTGTGAGGGGTCGAGGGATCCATTCGTCTCGAGGAAGGCGGCCAGCTGTTTGTTGACGGTCTTCTCGATGACTTTGGCTGGAAACGGGAGGAGCGAGATGGGGCGGTAGTTCTTGAGTTCGGTGGGGTCCGCTGTTGGTTTCTTAAGTAGAGCGCTGAGTTCGGCGTGCTTCCAGCTCTCCGGGAAGGTGGCGGTGTCGAAGGAGGTGTTGATGATGTCCCGCAGGTGGGGTGCGATGACAGCGTCGGCCTTGTTGAAGACGTGGTGAGGGCACGGGTCGGTCGGAGATCCGGAGTGGATGGAGTTCATCATGCGGACGGTGTCATCGGTGCTGATCGGAGTCCAGGCGCGGAGGGTGGTGGTGGGTGGCGTTGCTGCGGTCTTTGTGTGCGATGGTTGACTACTGAAGCTGTTGTGTATGTCTGCGATCTTGTTGTGGAAGTAGGAGGCGAGGGAGTTGCAGAGGTCTTGCGATGGGGTGATGTCGTTGTTACCGGCGTTGGGGTTGGAGAGCTCTTTCACGATGTTGAAGAGTTCCTTGCAGTTGTGTGCGTTGGTGTCCAGTCGGTCCTTGAATGCAGTTTTCTTGGTGGCGCGGATCAGTTGGTGGTGCTTCCGGGTGGCAAGCTTGAGGGTGGTCATGTTGCCCGGTGTAGGTTCCCTTCTCCAGACTTTCTCGAGGGCTCGGCAGTTCTTCTTGGAGCTCTTGAGTTCGTCGGTGAACCATGGGGCTTTCTTGCTGCCGGGTCTGCTGGGCGGGGTCCTCAGAGGGGCGAGTTCGTCCGCGCAGTTGCTGATCCACTTTGTGAGGTTGTCGGCGGCCTGGCTGGGGTTCGCTGAGCTGGCGGGAGGGTGCTGACTCAGGGAGGCGGTGAGCTGGTCGGCTGTGATCTTGTTCCAGCTTCTTCGGGCAACCTGTTGCTGGTGGTGGTGGGTCGTCGTTCTTCTGAAGGTGAAGTGGACGCAGCTGTGGTCCGTCCAGTGGAGTCCTGTGGCGTGGCTGAAGGCGATGTCTTTGCTGGATGAGAAGACGGCGTCGAGTGTGTGTCCGGCGAGGTGGGTGGGGGTGGTCACCAGTTGCTTGAGTCCCAGGTTTGCGAGGTTTTCCAGCACGGTGGTGGTGTTGCGGTCGTTGTTGTTCTCCAGGTGGAAGTTGAGGTCCCCGAGGAGGATGTAGTCGGCTGAGGGGAGGGCGAGCGGGCTGATGAAGTCGGCGATGTCCTCGCTGAATTGTGTGCGTGGTCCCGGGGGTCTGTAGATCAGGGTGCCTCTGAGAGTGGTCTTCGGGTTGACGTGGATCTGGAAGTGCAGGTGTTCGGCGGGTGCGATGGTGTCGTCGGTGTTGGTCGTGATGCGGATGGTGTTCCTATGAATGATGGCGATGCCACCTCCTGTCTGGTTGACGCGGTCTCTCCGGATGATCTTGTAGCCGTCCGGGATGGCGATGGCGATGTCGGGTGCTGAGGAGGCGTGCATCCAGGTTTCCGTGAGGAAGGCGACGTCTGGGTGTGTGGTGTCGAGCAGGTTCCAGAGCTCGACGGCGTGTCTGTGGACGGAGCGGGTGTTGAGCAGGATGCACTTCAGGTGGCTACTGCTGGAGTTCGGCTTGGTGGGTGCTGGTGCCGCGCAGGTCCGGGTGCAGGAGAACTTGCAGGCCTGGCAGATGAAGGGACCGTGGGTGCGTCTCGGGGTGGCTCGGTAGCATCCAGGGGTTCGGCCGGCGTTGAGTGCGTTGAGAGCGGCGGCGTCGTACGTCCGGCGGGTGGGCTGGGGTCTGCGGGGGCCAGGGGTCCAGGCGCGGACGGGCGCAGACGGGCTTACCTTTGGCGCACCTTCGGCGCTCATTCGGTGCTCCCGCTGCGCGCGTCCGCTGCGCGGTCGCTCAGGGGGCGTCATAAGAGGGGAGCCGGGAGGGAGGGTGTGCGGGGAGGCGGGGATCGCGGTAGCCAATCGGCGTGCGGGGGGGCGGGGTCTCGTAGAGATCCGGCGGGAAAACCTGGGGGCTCGGCGGCGGCCCTGCGGTGGCTGGGGCGGCGCTGGGACGGCCCTGTGGCGGCTGGGGTGGTTCAGCGGCGGTCCTGTGGCGGCTGGGGCGCCGTGTAGATCGAGGCACAGGCAGCAGGTAGGAGGAGCAGGCGGGGGGTGTGGGGGCGACCAGGCCGAGGGCGCAGTGGTCACTCCTGAGCAGCGCTGTGGGTCCCCTTAAGAGGGGAGCCGGGAGGGAGGGTGTGCGGGGAGGCGGGGATCGCGGTAGCCAATCGGCGTGCGGGGGGCGGGGTCTCGTAGAGATCCGGCGGGAAAACCTGGGGGCTCGGCGGCGGCCCTGCGGTGGCTGGGGCGGCGCTGGGACGGCCCTGTGGCGGCTGGGGTGGTTCAGCGGCGGTCCTGTGGCGGCTGGGGCGCCGTGTAGATCGAGGCACAGGCAGCAGGTAGGAGGAGCAGGCGGGGGGTGTGGGGGCGACCAGGCCGAGGGCGCAGTGGTCGCTCGAATAAAGGAGTGACTTTAGCGTGAGATGATGCACAGCCTAATGCTCATTTGAAGGTGTAGCCCTATTGGTCCTGCCACTACAGCACCTCTCTAAGGTGGGTGGTGGGGTGGTGCTGCTCTGACCTGACTGCATATCCTCTTCACTTGGAGTCAGTACTCCCGGCCCTGTTGTGCGTACTTGGCGCAACTCATCCACAGCAGTGGTTACTTGCAAAAGTGCATTTGCAATGTCTTGTGCAGCATGTGTGAAATGGCGCTGCATCTCAATGCTGCGCCTGGCCTGGATGCTTGTTGTAGCTGCCAAGCGGTTGATGGCCCGGGTATACCTATCTTGGCGTTGCAAAGCTCTGCGCCTAGCCCCACCCTCTGTACGCAATTCCTCGCATACCGCCTGTAGCCCATTCCTCAGGTCATTCCTGAGTCCACGGAAGCCTTCCCTCACCTCCCTTTGTAATAGTTTAATGTTTTTGGCTTGCAGGCGCTGCACCTGCAACATATTGAGTTCCAAAAACGGAATCCTCACCTCGCCCTTCAACATTGTTGGCCGTGCGGCGTCTGCGCCTGGCTGCACTTCGTGGGACATGCTGGTCTGTTGCAGGTCCCTCTTGCTGTGGCTGTGTGTCATCATTGGTAACATTTTCAACACTTGCATCTGCATCATCCTGTATTGGCGCAAGTGGTCTTACAATGTGTCTCCTCTTTTGTCTCTGAGTGGTCACGGGGCTGTCCTCCCCATCCGTGTTCACATCTTGGCCGGCATCTCCTGAGTCAATACTCTCACCGACTGTCCCACTGCCTGAGGGCTGTGTTGAAGATGGTGCTGTGGACAGAACAGCACACATTAATTGACTGTACTAACTTGCAATTTATAAATACATTTTTCAACCCTATTTGATTTACATTGGTGTTTTGTTTCCCTGTCATGACCTGCAGAATATATGTTTGACTATTTTAGCTGCAATTTTTGCACTTTGATTTACATGTGACTACATCTCCCATGATGCATTGCTATGTCTACCTGTTTGCCTGATCTGGACTACCTATCTTGTTTCCTGACCCTTGCTCACTGCTGGGGGGTGTTGGGGGTGTAAGGGGAGTGAGGGCATGCTTCTTACCTTTTCCAGATGCTGGCTGGTCAGAGCTGTCAAGATCAGCCACTCCTCCTTCATTCTCTGGTTGCAGGGTCCCCTCCATCAGTTCCTCAAGGGGTGTGGAGTCTGAAACAGATGAGTTCGCACCACCTGTTATCCTGGACTGCTCCAGCCTGGCAGCTAGTTTTTCTTTGGAGCGCAGGTGCAGGTCATGCCAGTGCTTTCTGAGGTCCTCCACACTCCGGGGTGTCACACCCACCGCATTCACCATATGCTGGATTTCTTCACAGATTCTCCTTTTGCGGCTCTCTGGCACCTCCCTGGATTTTTTTCCAAATAGTAATTCTTGGTTTGACATCATTTCATGAATCAAAGCCTCCAGTTCTGCCTCAGAAAACCTTTGTTTTCTTTTCTTGGAACTTTCACTCTCCTGCTGCTGGGATTCCTGCCTGGGCGTGTCTCCACTCTCAGCCATGTTTCTCCAGGAACACACTACACTCTCCCAAACACACCTTCACTCTGCCTCTGAATCAGGAACTCAGGTGCAGCATGGGTAGTCAATCACTTCCTGGTTGTGATGTCATCGTGCTGCACCAGAGTCCCTGATTGGCTTATTTGCGAAATTTGCAAAATTGCGATTTTTCGCAAAGAAAATGCGATTTTACAGTGAGATTTCGCAATTTGGGCAAATCCTACAGGTTAGGGAATCGCACTTGAGTAAATCGCAAATAAATAGCGATTTCTAAGGAATCGCTAATTATTTGCGATTTCTTTCATACATGCCGATTTGCGAATCTGAATGTGCGATTCGGTAAAAATCGCAAATTAGGATTCGCAAATCGGTACTTTCATACATATGGCCCATAGAGTTTTCTTTGCTATAAAGTTCTTCTATGGAAAGGAGTGGAATGAAATGTGCAAAAAGGTCATGAACTGCTTAAATTTGAATTATACATTCACAGATACCCCTGAAAACTTTTCAGTGGTCTGCAAATATTTTTAAATACTCTGTGCCTCAAGGGTAAGCCGTGGAGATGTTGCTCTTATTCCCATTATCATCGCTCCAAAAAGGCTTAAATTGTGAAAATATTGAAAAGTGCCAGTACGATTGTGAGTATGCCCATTACGGCTTTCCAGCAGAACGGACAAAGTCAGGAAGCAACCAGAAGAACAAACCAGAAATCTCCTGCTGAGTCCCTGTACAATGATGATGTTGTAGAGGTTGTTAGAAAATCAGCAGCTGCTGTTCGACCTCACACCCAATCAGAATATTTGATGTGGCAAGTTTCTTACACACCCGCAGGACTGAAAAAATGATTTGCCCATAAGGTTATATGTAGTTTATGTGGCCAAGTCCCATACAGAGATTGTCAACGGTTATACTCATTTGGAATGAGCAGTTTGATGAAACATTCCTAGGCCATGCACTCAAATCAGTACTCCAGAGTGTAGATACAGAAGCAGCAGCATTTGGAAGAAGAGGCAGAAACCCTGACCCCAGGGGTCCCCAAACAAGTAAAAGAGGAAAGCGTTCCAGGTACACTGAAACCACTGCAAGAGGGTCACTTGTTACGTGCCGATGAGCTAGCACCTTAAAAATATCATAAGGACCTATTTCAAAGTTTTAAAAAGGGACAAATTAAAAAAAGTATAAGGTAGAAAGTGTGCCAAATAAAATGCAAAAACTTTCTTAAAAATGTAACAAAAAATGTATCCCAAAAAAGGGGCATGTCCCGAGGGGGTTGTCAGGAAGTCAGGTCCAGTGGCTCACTCCCACTTTGTACAGCTAAATTGTAGCTATTTATATTGATTACACATTGTCTGTTCTTCAGATTGAGCTGGAAAATCACTGCAGAATGGTCTGATCAGAGACACCTACAGGTGGATAGGTTGTCATTGCTTGAGACACACGCACGTATACTAGGAAACAATCTGAAATACAGAAATATATCTCATCATTGGGATTATCTTGTCTCCAATGTCTATCTTATCTTTGGATCTTACAGTGATTACAAAATACTTGGAGGGTGCGCTTTTTATTCTGAATGCATCTGGGATTAGAAGAGTCCATTGAAGGTAAACATTCAAATTGCCTCCCACTATAATTAAACCTGGCAAGAAGAAGCTTGAGAATGTTGGATCTCACTCAATAAAAGTTAGAGTGCGTTTTGCAATTTGAATCATCTGAGTCTGTTCTCCTGTTTGTAGAAAATTCTTTGTCTGCTATCTGAATTCCCCGCTTTGCCTTGAAGTATCATAACAGACATCCGCATGAACTGGCGAAAAGCTGTATTCATTTTAAAATTGAATTACCTTCATTTGAACTGTTTCGGTTAGGAGTTGTTCTTTAATCCTTTATGTCAATGAACTTAACCAAAATGGTATGTCTCCCATCACCTTCCTTGGGAGGGGTGAAAGGGACACAGTGGTCTCTGTTAATACTGAGGTAACAGGTGCAGTGGTCTAAATACGATCCCTAATTAGTTGACTCACAAAATTTACCATGTTAGCCCCTTAGTCCTTCTTCTCAAGAGTCCACAACAACCTGAAGTTCCAGCGGTAGAAGCAGTCCTGTAACGCTTCTTGTTTAATTTTAAGGGAGGAGAATTCTTTTGAAATGTTTTGGACCTGTGCTTGCATCTCTAATTGTGTATCCTAGATCTCGGAGGCCATGGATTCCAGCTCATCAATTCAAGTAGCGACAAAAACTTCGAACTTTGAGCGTACATCTTCAAATTTCATCTGAATCATAGATGCCATGAGGGCTTATATAGATTTTATTTTAGTCTCATACTGCAAGTTAATACAAAACCTTGTACACGGAATTAAGCAGCATGCCTTCGCCACTGAAAATAATGATTTCTGAATCTGGTTTATCCTTCTCCATTCTGACATCTTCTGATGTACCCCTAGATAATTTTATTCCATTTTTTTGTGTAAGCAAACAAAGTTCTGAATTAAGAGAGGACACATATTAATGTTGAAGCTGTTACAGCTGGGAGGACCCAACATGAGTTAATTTAGATTTTGTTCTTTACCTGTCATGGAAGGTGAAGGCATATTTAATGTTTCTTTTGGAACATTGGGTATGGTCTGTTTAAGGGTGATTTTATTTCTTAGAAGAAATTATAACAGGGGACGATGCAGGCTAGATCAGCCCACTTTCCGTCAATAGAATCGGCTCAGTATCTGCATCAAGAGAGATCTTTGCCCACTTCTCAGTATTTGCTCCCCAGGAGAAAATATTTCCAGCTTTTTTAGCCTTTTTATTATTTGGCAGATTTTTCCAGCTATTTGTAGATTAGGTTCTCTGGGAGGGCAAACAAGTCTTAGGTGACCTTTCTAAATGCTGACCTGTATTTAACAAATGCAGTAAGAGACCACCCCCTGCTACTCTTGTAAAATATATGCTGTGTTGCTTTGAATTCTCCAGAACCTTAATTGGATCTAAGTTTTTAATGTTTTTTTATATTTTACGGCATAGAGCTTCATTCAGATAAAGTGAGCCAGAGTTCGAGTTGAAGATAATCAAAGCTCAAAGCGTGTTTCTACTATCATAGGAAGCAAACAGATCGAATCTGCACTGTGTACCATCTATTCAAAGGCTGTAAGCACTTCTGGCAAAATCATTCAGTTTAGCGGACTAGTCTAGCTGCCTCCTTGTCTCTGTGAAGCTCCTTCCCCAGACTCCCGCCCCCATAATACAGCTCTATTCGTCCAGCTCCCTGTAAGGTAACTGGGTGGGGTAACAACCAGCCCTCTTAAATGAAACCAATTTGTAGGCAGAGCAGAGGAGCTGAGGCTTAACTTGAGCTTCCCAAATTGTGGCATGAGCAAAGCAGAGCCGCTTCAACCTAAGCGGTCAGCAGCTACAGGAGCAGCCAGATGTTTCACAAAGCATGGTTACTGCATGCACAGCGAAGATGCTCATGGAAATTTCAGCATCCTCAGTTCTTAAGCAGGCCTACCATTTCACAGGTGCCACACTCCAACTTCTTTGGAGGCTAGATCTTCCA
This sequence comes from Lissotriton helveticus, assembly GCF_964261635.1. Taxonomy (NCBI): domain Eukaryota; kingdom Metazoa; phylum Chordata; class Amphibia; order Caudata; family Salamandridae; genus Lissotriton; species Lissotriton helveticus. The sequence goes on from NC_136067.1 coordinate 1,538,984,379, forward strand.
TCGGTCAGCCCAATCCTCACAGGTGATGTACATAAAAATGCCTTGAAAAACACAGCTTCGATGCCAATGTTCAACTGAACTCTCTGGTGCTCAGGAGCAATGACTCACCATTATTAATATTTTTTAACGGAGTATGTCCTTCCTATTTTGTATTCTAGATTAGTTAAGTATTTCAGGGGTATTCATGCTGCTAAAGACTGTTATCTTAGTCCCTTGAAAGATGTTCCATGCCCATGGGAGTGTCTGAATGCCATGTCTGTATGTCTGTCTCTCTTTTTTTCCCTAATTCCCTTTACCCATGCATTGATTGCTCTTCTAACCATTTCCCACACCATTGTGAGATCTATTGTGCTGTAATCCATTTCCACCATCAGGAGATCTCACACTTAGGGGCCAGATGTCACGTAGGTAATATTAAACATCTCTGGTAGGGGGCAAACAACAAAGCAACCTAAACCAACTCCCTACCATGCCGTCTGCACATCCTGAAGCTGGAATGATCAATGTGGGGCTAGGAAGTATTTACTTTTAGTTTTATAATCTACACTCCTTAGAGAATTCCAGATTTGTCCAGAACTGTATGATACTACAATCTTTGCATATAATGTACATAACCGTGTAATATTTTATATTTGAACTACTTCTGTGTCATAAAATTAAAGGAAAATTGATTTAGAAAATGAGTGTTTTAGAAGTTGTGGTACTGTGTTGATTTATGCTGGCTTCTGTTTTTGATTTAGTTCTGGCTCTTACTTTTTCATGTTGCGGAATCCTTTTGCTGGTTCACTTACTCAACTCGAAATAGGAAACCTGTGGCACCTTTCATATTTTGGCAGGTAGGACGGACAGTTAGTTTCTTAGACAAAATCCGTACAGCAACAGACACTCACAGATATTGGCTTAGTTGACCATCTATCCCTGCTCAAGTAAGAGGAAGAAGGTTGGGTTTAGATGATGTTGGTGTAATATGGTATCTATTGGATGGATATCACTACATCCCCAAAACAGACCAAACTACTCATTCCGTAAATCATCCCACTTACACAGCACACAACAGGCACACACCCTCCATAAATATTAAAACAACAAACCAACCTACCCTACACTCCCCCAACCTCCAACTCATCCCACCCACACCACCTGCCTTAGATCCACTGCCTCCCTAAAACAACTACACTTCTAAACTATTTAGTCTTTTTTGTATCTCATTCTGGGCCTTATCTAAAGTCTCCAAGCCCTCCAAAACCTGGAGGAGACCCTTGGTGGGTGTAAGAAAGGGGAGTAGTAACTGGCTGCATTGGGAGGAAGTGTGGGTGCTGTGGTTTGGCTACGTGCGGTGACCATGTTGTTTACTGCTTTGTGGCTAGAAGGTGGTCACTGCCATTGCTGCCTCCACCTCCACCAGGTCCCTCAGCTGGAAGAAGCCCCCCGCAAATGCCTAGATCCTCACTATGTGCAGACAAGTGAATATTTCACACCTGGCCTGGGGCCGTGGTTCTTCTTGGAAGAATAAGTTACTGACGTACAGTACACACTGCAAGCATGTGTTTAAACACTGTGAGTTTTTCTATGAAGGGCCTCTGGGATTTGTAGGCATTATTACTGGCATTATTAGTACTTTCAAATAAATAATCAATCATCACCACCTCCATAATTTAAAACAGTATTTACTTTAGTACACGGGTCTCCCCTGTTCTGTAATAAGAGCTACTTGTGTTCAATGGAAATCCTCCCAAACTAATAATATTCTTAGAAATCTAGTAGTAGTAACAACATCAGGAAAGATTACATCAGTTGCTACCATAAGAAAGATTATTAGCAGTGACCACTTCTGTGCATCAAGCACGGTTGCCAGCAGTAATGTAAACAAATGTTTTGTCAATGTGGGATGCCTCTACATCCGTAGTATATAATAGCCATAAATGCAGTGCCTCTAGCACAAAGTTAATAATGTTAGTAATAGTCTCCCCAACACTGTTTGACTTTTATTACTCAAATGGTAACTTTAAATCTATTTTGGAAATTGACCTTTCTTTCTCCAACCATCACCTTATGAATTCTGAAAGTACAGACATTTTAGTTTAAAATGTATGCTTTTCAATGTCGGTACACCTATATTAATTCAACAAGCAAAAGCTTCTAATTTAGTTCACTGGGCTGGAGGCAGGAGAGAGACATACAGGTAGCTGGAGAACTAGCTAAACGTTGGGCAAGCCTGTTTTAAAACAAATGGATGAAATATGTTTTTTTTATTTTTTATGAGTTAATGAGGTGAAGCGTTTACCAGAAACTACTACTGTGTTTTTAAAAACAACCAAAAATCAAAGTTATATTGCTTCAGAAAAATATGCCACATTATTTAATGCAACATAATTTATTTGACTTTTCATGCAACATAATTCATTGAGATAATCTGGTTACATGGATTTTGGACAGCTATTGCAGCATATTATTATTTCCAGTGGCCATGTCCTTCACCTCTTTGACTCCTAACCCACACCATACCCTACGCAAATCCATTATTAGTATATAAAAAATTGTTCTTAGTGAGCAAGCGGGTAATAGGCAAGGTTGACTTTGGGGCAGGGCTTGCTCTTAGTTTACATTTGGTTATGGCTGAGGCAGGTTAATGAAAATTAGAAGAATGACCGGTGTAAAGGATGGCCTAAGAAGAAACTTAGGAAGATTGTGCCGCATGCTGTGATGGAAGGTGGTATGTATGAGCTGGCAGCACACCCTCTTCTACCGATGCGAAAGAGTCAGAAACACAAACATAGGAGCTTGATCACAAACTGCACTTTGCAGTAAGTTCAGTGGTACTACTATAGTACTACTCACATACTACAAAATTCTATCAACCTGCCTACATTTGGAGACCTCTGCCTCTCGTATCTTTTCTAAGCATGGATCTCCACCCTGGATTTCTCCACATGTAGGTATACATTTTAGTGGTAAATTTGGGAGGAAGCGGGGAGATGGAAAATTAGAAATACTTATTAGTAAATGGGAGGTGCTTAGGGAGGAGTAAGGTGGGCTTATTGAGGGATTTAGAAGGGACAGGCTGATGGAGCAAGGTTCATACATAAAAGTAACTTGTTTGGATTCAGCCCTCTCGAAATAACATATAACTTATTAACCAACATGTTTGTAAGTAATAATAATTGCACCACACGACATTTCAGTATCTAGGGGAAGCTTTCCCATGTGCTTTACTAACAAGTAACCTGAGTGTGTTAATATGGCCGCCGAAAATGCGGGAATTCTTCTGCGCATGCGTCTACTGCATCTACGTAGTGTGGCGTTCTTTGCTTTTGGTGGGAATTCTTTGCAGCTGCGCAGTAGTACCTAAAATATCTGCTTCGAACTTCACATGCTAAAGCATATGCTCTTGCTTAAAACTAGACCTCTTGTGTCTTGCTAATTTGCTAATGCAATAGTTAAAATAAAGTAATGGGGTTAGAGTAGAAATAAGTACTAAACAGTCCATTCATTTATTTTTGTATTCTTTCTCCTTGACTTTATTGATAGCTCGTATTTGGGCCTGAAGGGTGTCTGTATTCTTCATCTTGAATTTGCGGTGCATGCGTACTGGAACTTTGAAAGCCGTGAATCTATAGGCATTGAAAACCTGCCAGGTCTCATCTTACCAGAGATGCCCCTGAGAACTTCATCTCCTGGTCCGGAGAAAGGAAGAAAAGAGAATAAAATGTTGTACATTGTATATGAAACTAAATGAAATAATGCCAGGTGAAATAAAAGCATGGGAAAGTAAAATTATGGGCGGGAATCTAGCTTAATTAAAATAAAGGAAAATGACTTCATACTCGTATGGTGTGATGACCTCTCCCTGTCTTTCTGACCAATCAAATAAAGGGAATACACTAATTTGCAACATTGGGGGGTGGTACATACCCTGAAAATGGTATAAATAAGGTAGGCTTAGTCAGTTAGATTGTCCCCTTGTCACAGACCTGTCACTGACCCAACGTATGCTGAAGAAGAATCATGGATGCTGCAGACATCAGAGGGCTGGTCGAGCTCTCTGAAAGAAGAATCGGGAGATTGCTGAAGGAAAAGACTCTGTCATCTAGAAGGGAACGAGAGTAGCTGCAGGGAGGGGTACTACGCTGGCTTTGCACTTAGCGTAGATTACCTGTCCTGTCCTGCACCTGTCCTGACCTGTTGGCTCCTGTCTAGTTGGCAGCCCTTTGTTTCCAGCCCTTGGCCAGGGGTTGGTCCTCACACTATTCTAGGTAAATATAAATTTGTGTGTTATGTCCTTGTGCCATTTCCTTTCCTCACCCTTCCCTGGTACCAATGTCTAATAGTAATTCCGCAAAGTCTTTCTCTTGGTATTCTCTTTGATCATTAGTTTCCTAATTGAAAAGTCTTTAACTGCTCTGTATTAGTATTGATTCACAAAACATTTCATAGATAAACTGTTTAAAACTTTCCTGAGTCTGTGGTTATTTTATGATAAGGAAAATTGTTATACTACCTATTATTCTAACTGCCAGATTCATGTTCCTCAGTGATTAGAATAAAGAAAAGTGACAAGGAATTTGTAAGTTATGGTGTTCAGGTATAAAATATAAAACAACTGATAGGCAGGAAAGTAGGTTACCGGTTTAAAGTGTGTATGTTTATGGGCCCAGGTGAGTATGTTGTTATAGAAATTATCCTAAATTGGTAATCTTGAGCCAGCAATGCAAAACCAAACACTCACCCACAAAAGAGTAAGCTCAGTTCTACTCATAAACTGCACTTTTAAAGCTACTGTGGACAAAGGGGACTCAAAACTGTTGTAACAATATTCTAGCCCAGCATTGGAGTAACTCCAACACCACACATGACCACTCACAGCTACAGTAACTTCCATTGCACACATTAGAGGGAGAGACCCAAAATAACACCCCACAGGAAATAATGTGAAATAAAGAAATTATTTGACATTTTAAATTGCATATATTTATGTAATAAGTGTTAAAAGTTAGTTTCACTTTTAATTTTTTAATGAAATAAGTTAATACTTAAAATGTATTTTGAAAATAATTATAAATAAAACGTATAAACGTATAAGAAATATATATTTATTTAAAATAATTGCAATAATGTTTTAATTGGTTTTGCTAAATATTAAATATAAAAATTACAGTAAGGATGAGATTGTTCATAATTATTTTAAATAAGAATATGTAGAAACTAGATAAGTATATTTCATATATTAAATTATGTATTAAACATTTATTTTGCTGAATTAATATGGTGTAATATGTTATGTTTTAGTTTTAGGTTAATAATAATTATTTTAAAGTAATATACATTTTTAATTGATATGAAAATATTTGTATTATTGTTGACATTTATTATTTTGTCCTCTATCCTTACCATAGGGAGATTTCTGCCCCAGTCGCAGAGATGTCCACCTACTATTGAACAGTTACTGATAATAACTTTACACTCATTTAACCTGTTCTAGCAAGCTCCATCCCCAGCTATGAGGGGGCGGAGTCAGGTAGATATGCACCTAATAGTACATTTTCAATCAGAATGGTTAATAGTTAAAAAAGCTTAAAGTTGCTAAAACGTGCAGAGGTTTACATGTAACGAAAATTGCGCACTTACCATTGTGAATAGGCCTCATAGTAAGGTAGTTATAAAGGGTAGTGGGACTGGGATAAGGGGCAATGCAAGATTACTGTTTTATGGTTTATGAACGCAGAAGTTGTTGTTAACAAAGAAACAAAACATACTTACCACACACTGCATCAACGAGGCTCCTATCTGGTATTTTCTTCGATTGTTTATATGCAGCAACTGCAGCCTCTTTTGTCTCAGTCGCAGCAAAGCATCATATATGGATGAGGTCATGGAAGGCGCATAGGATTCAGAAAAGCCTACCGACATATTTGTCCTTCACCTGGTCTCACATGTTTGGACTTCATCTGCAGGAGCTGTTCACGAAATTAGATGAAAATTGCTAGTTAATTATTCTGGTCATTCCTACCTTTAGAGAACAGCCTGGGTTCAAGGAGCTTCTTTGTCATACCGAGGGTTTTTCAGCCATTTCATGGGAGGGGTCATGGTTGGGGGATTGTATCTTATAAAGTTCCGGTACCAGGTCTCCATTAACTCACCCGCGCGAAAAGGTCTGAGTATGCCAAGGATCTTCCATACCAAGGATAAAACATGTTATGCCAATTATAACAAGGTCATTAGCCTGTTTGGCTTGGATAAATGGCAATATTGATGTGCAGTGCAGACTGACCTGTTTGCTAGGACGGCTGGCAGGAACAATGTGAAGTTTCTCTGTCTCCTCACACCTTTCAACTCGTGTGAGGCAAGGTGAGGGCTCGGGGGGTGAGGGGAAATTTAGAAGGGAGTCGTGACAAGAATAATGATCCTTTTCTTCTTTAGGCTAATCTTAACCTCTGCCACCAGAAATTATAATGGTGTATTACCGAATGAAGCAAATAAAAGGCACATATAAAATCACAGTAAAATTATACTTTCATAATCATGAAAAATGATTACCTTTCAAGTTAGCAAGGCCTGCTTTCTGGTGTATTTTGAAAATAAAGAAAATGGATTCCTTTGTGCTGGTTCTTTCAAGTTGCTTCCTCTTGAATTGATGTGTTTACTATCAACTGACACCTTTCAAAACAAAACTTTTGGTTGTTTAGTCTTTCTCTACACCTTGGGTGCATTGCTTAATCTTAATTGTTCCAATTACGAGGGGTTTTCTTTAAACAGAGTTATTTTTAAAAACCTTATGTCCCCGCAGAACTGGACGAAAATCTGGGGAGCATGGAATGAATATAGGGGGGATATTTGCCAACCACCTGAACCAGTTGACCAACAGGAGGCTGCGTTCCCCTGACCTGTGACGCCAACTGAACTTCGTAGTGCTTCTTCCTCCTGATGCCCTTCCCCACCTCCCTCCGTCCTCTCCTGAACTCTTCCTCCTTTTTTGACCGTATTCCTGCCCTATTTCCTACCCTTCACCGGCACACAGCGTCATGCTTTACGTAATGCCACTTTCGCGCCCACGGGCGCCAGTTGTTGTTTTCTATAAAAAATAAAATTAACCTTTGCTGATTATGTTCCTATTGTTGGACACTGTTGCCCTCCTTTGTTTTTGCTGCCTTGCCTCCGGGATGTTAGGCTAAATAGCTGTGTGTTCTGATTCCGAATAAAGGTTTTCAAAAATTTAAAAAAAAAAAAAAAAAAACCTTATGTCCCGTGCTAAATGCACCCAATTTCTATGACAGGCCGTTTTTTTCTTATTTCTTTTGCAGGACTTTTTTCAGGTCACTGGTCTCGACGACATCAATAATGCAATGATCAAACAATTCTGGATCAGGATTTTACACAGGTAAGAACTGATTCTCTTCAGGAGCTCAGGAGTCTCTCTAGAAAACCCTGCTGAAGGGTACCTTGAGATCAAGCAATGGACATGGTCTTCTATGGGCTTTATACTCTGCCATCCAAAATGGCTGCCGATCCCAGATATCATGAGATTTTGTTCTCTTGGATATTTCTCGTTTATTACAGCCACATTGTTCTTGTACTCCTTCCTATACTTGAAGTTTTCAGAGCCCCTCTTTTGCTCACATTCATCCAAGGGTTTCATTCACACATGGCACGCAAACGAGAGTTAGTAAAAAGGGAGAGTCACTACTGAGTGTGGCATTCATCAGTCCCTGGAAGTACACTGCCACATATGTCACCCTTCCGAACCAGTGGGCAGATCATATCTTTCCAGATGGAGGATGAACAGAGAAAGTTTCAAGCACCAGCAAAGTTTCAATCTCTGATATCTGGGTGTAGGAGAAAATTGTCACTAAGGGGAATATTTTCAAGGACCGGGGTTAAAATTATCGCCGTTTTATCGGCAGGAAACTGCCAATAAAACGGCGATAATGGGCTTGATAATACGCCCTTGTTAATTCCCATAGAAGCCCATGTTAACATCAGAACATGGGCTTCTATGGTAATTACGAATGTCAGAAAAAGGAATTCCCCTTTGGGTAGTTTGCGTATCACATATACTCACATTCACAGCAAAAATATTTTTGTAAAATAAACAAAGAGGAAATGTAAAAGTTACTTCATAAAGATTACACAGTTTATTCAGACAAATATTAAAAACCTAAAATATCCTGACCTAAATACATACTAAATCAATAAAAAATACAGATAAAAATATGCACATTATACATATAAAAAACACAACACAAGTGGGAAACAGAAATAAGGAATAAATACAATTCCTATTGAAAATGAGGAAAATACAGTAGTTTTAACAGTAATCAGACTCTAACACTTATGTCTCTTTTTGGAGTCAGAGTTGTTGCTTTATGAACTTTGCGTATTTTCTTTCAAATAAGCATCGACGCGTTGTGGTGGGCTGATGATTAGAGAGCTAACACCTTCCTCAGAATAACAATATTTTGAATCCCACATCAACATACAATATCTTATATGGGGTCTCAACAAACCTCCCACTGTTCGAGTAATCACCACGGAGCAGCTAATTCGTTATCCTATTTATTAGTAGTTGGTTCCGCTATAATATTCTCAATAATTGTAAAATCTTCAAGCGTGACAACACACAGCTTTTCTAGATCACCTGCATGCTTCGTCAGTTAGTTTTGATTGTGTATTCAGAATTAACTCCAAATAGTGAAATCGTTGCGGATTACCCTGTAATCCAGACCGTAATTAAAACCGCACCACCACCAATCTTGTATTTCCTAGAGTCAACAGACTATGACCGGATTTTCAGACCTGGTTGCAGCAAATTAAAACACCACGGATACCCTTATTAACTTGTCCGTAGTGGCATGCAGCACCGCCAGTATGCTGCATGTTCTGATGTTAACATGGGCTTCTATGGAAATTAACAAGGGCGTATTATCGAGCCCATTATCGCCGTTTTATCGGCAGTTTCCTGCCGATAAAACGGCGATAGCATATTATCAAGGACCGGTGTCAAAAATATCGCCGTTTTATCGGCAGGAAACTGCCGATAAAACGGCGATTATGGGCTTGATAATACGCCCTTGTTAATTCCCATAGAAGCCCATGTTAACATCAGAACATGGGCTTCTATGGGAATTAACAAGGGCATATTATCAAGTCCATTATCGCCGTTTTATCAGCAGTTTCCTGCCGATAAAACAGCGATAATTTTAACACCGGTCTTTGATAATATGCCCCCAAATACTGTTCAAAGATCAGCCACAGGATTTATTTTGACTAACTATCCACCGAGTCAGATCATTACCAAGCCATTGTCCAGGGTGTAGAAAAACTGCTACCAATGGCTGCAATAGTTCCAGTGCCATAACTAGAGTGGATGTTGGCTTAATCCACCCCGCTTTTGATCCAGAAAACATCAGGTGACTTCAGATCTGTGTTGGGCTTGAAGGCAGTAAGGGCAAGATGTGATTCACTAAATCAGACGGTTTTCAACTGGTAAAAATCTTTTTCTAATTTACGAACCCCATTTAGCAATTCAAAAAGTAGTTCTGATTTGCTAAGTTGGTTTAGAAATACATTTGCAAATTGAAAGGGGCGTGTTTGACGTGCCCTTTACAAACTGTCAATCAGTATGGTATGTTTCAATAGTTTGCAACCAGAATTCCGGTTGCAAACCATTGACTGATTACCGACTCCAAAGCTGAAGAAGTCAGTGATTTGCAAAGAGGAAAAGTCAATTTTGGACACTATCCCTTCGGCAATCATAGTAACAGTATCAGGGGGAGTAGGCAGTACTCTGGTGGACCACTATCTACTCTCACTGAAGTTTTTAAAAGTGGATTAAAAAAAAATCTTGTTTGCTTTAAGAACCTCAGGCTGCTTCAATAAATAAAATCAATTTTGAAACTTTTTCACACATGCTAGTTTGCTGCCCCATGCAGCTCACAATCCCTGTGAGTGTAGCCCGCTGAAGGGAGTTGCAATTTGTGCCCAGTGAAATTGATATTAATTAGGAAGGTCATTCAGCAACTCTACCCTCGCCCGCCTCCATTTTTTTATTTTGAGAACCGATCTATTACTACACAGGCCAGTTTCCAAATTAAATTACAGGGATCACAAAAAGTCAGAGTACAAATTACTACTGAATATTAGTGGGTAGTAGTAATGTATTGTTGCTGATATCAACAGACAGAGGAGGCGGAGGAGGTGGAGGAGCAGTTGTTGTGGAATGTCTAGGTGAGGCGTCAGCTGGACGGAATACAACATTGCCGCAATATGGCCGCAATCCGCTGTGAGCGAGCTGGTTGATTGACCAGATCGCTGAGGGTTCCTGGAACACTATCAAAGCAGTTGCATCACAGTATAGTTTTGCCGACAGCCCAACGTGGTGGCCAGCAACAGAATAAGAGTGCTTGCGCCATGTTCTTCCCTCTGTTGCCTCCCAGTATCACTATTGACATATCTCCCTCGCCCCCACCCTGAGACCTCACCCCACAATACCAGGAAAAATGCTGGGAGCGAAGGTTGCCATTGAGTTCCTGGGAGGGCAGTTTTTCAGCTGCAGAGAGGGTTGTTGTAGGATATGACGATTTAGTGGGTGGGCCAAGATTTAGAGTGTTAGGCAGCCCTGTCTCTCATCATCCCCTCAATTACCCCCACTATTCCCTAGGTGGAGGTTGCATTTCAACAAACATCTCACAGTTGCTGAGAATCACCACAAACATTAAAAAATAGTTTGCTGCACCGTCTCTAATCTAAATTCCAACGACCAAGCAAGCAAAGAAGAAGTAAAGTGGAATACCACTAGAATTGGGATAAGTGGCATTGAGTAGCCTCAACGTTGGCAACCACGATGGAGTAACCAACATTAAATTCCGGCAAGATTGTGTTCTTATGACTTGTCATGAAAATGCTATACATTTCACAAATAAATTAAGAACCGTAAGTGTGGCTTTTGAAACCTTAAGTTCCTAACCAGATACTTTTTGTTCAAACTTTAATAAAGACCTTCAAAGGAAGCTAGGCCCATCGTAGCTACATTGAAGAGTACTCAATTTTACTTAAATGGTCAGATAACCGCACTAACCCTGTCTCATTTAGCCAAAAATCTTCCCTGATCTTCTCATTAAAACGCATAATGGGTGTGAGGCAGCATTTGTTCAATTTTCCAAATAATTATTCCGCACACAGAATCCTCCATAGGTTTTTGGCAGCCCCAATATACCAAAAATATGTGATGAGATCTAGAATGGCAAATATACACATAAAAACAACAGTGTTATGCAAGAGAGTCAAAAGGGGCATATCAAAATTTCTAACAGTAACTTTAAGTCAATAGGAAAGCGTACTCAACAGTACGACTTAACAAGCTTGTCAGCCGGTCCAATGTTTTAATTGCCTGCTACTTCAAAAAGTTGAAGGGCCCTTCTATTGATGCTAATCCAACTTCTAAGATAAAAGAAGCTGCCCTTTGGAGATTGTCTCAGCAGGTACTCACAGTGGAACATGGACAAAAAATGTTTTAATTATCAAAGAATTTTCAACTTTTAAATTGGCACCGTTGTAGTATTTCCAGAATCCTCTCATGGAGATGACTCCCTGATATCAATGGAGCTCGCGAACCAGCAAACACTGGCCAATATTTAGCTTTCTAGTCCACCATTATATTATGCTCTTCAAGATGATCCATTGAGACTTTGCACCTCTAGTACCTCCAAGCCAGGTGCCTTAGAAAATCAATGGGATGCAGTCTAAAGTGGGTCAAATACTCCCAATTTATCCATGACCTCCTGTAACCCTTGTAATCTACTTGACCTAATTTCTGCAATGAGTCAGAAGTGACAGTCGAGAAGGGCTGAGCAGCATGCTGGCTGCTCCTGGTGGGGTCTGTACTGGACTTAACTGCATGTCCTGTAATCTACTTCAATCAATCTATTGAACATCCTGTCTCCTGGACCTGGCCCCTTCTGCTGGGCCACCCCCTGATTTTCACCTTCTTCTACCTTTTTTGCTGAACTTGTTTTTGTTGGCTTTTTAGGGTTGTGTGCACTTTTTCCTTGCTAACCAGTGGTAAAGTGCTTGTGCTCTCTCTCAAAACCATGGTTAAAATTGGCCTAAACCTGTCTGGCAAATTGAATTTACATTTAAGTCTCTAGCATATGGTACTATATGTACCCAGTGCCTGTAAATTAAATTCTACTAATGATATGCAGCACTCATTGTGCCATCTACTAAAGTGGTCTTTTAAAAACATGTCTCTGGCTTGCCATTGCTGCATGTACTGCCCTTTTAACCCCTTAACCGCAGGCGCAAATTCTCCAGCAGCGTGGGAGAATTAATGAGCGGGTGGGGCTTCGACGTCCAACGGACGTACGCCGCACTAGGAAGGTAGTGCTTGCGTCGGCCATTGACCGACGCAAGCACCAAAGGGGTTAAACTGTCATTCCGACTTAGCAAAACAAACCTTTTGTCAGGACCTAAACGTTCCTTATTAATATTTATACATTGCCCCTAAAGTAGGTCAAAATGCTCAAAGAGCAGTGTGAATGGTGTTTTTAAACAGAAGGACATGTGTGTTTGGGTTTTACATATCCTGACAGTGTAAAGCTCTAAGTCATTTTTCACTGTTGTAAGGCGTATCTCTTCAATAAATTAACACTGGGTTGGCTTGCTATATGTAATTAGTGCTAACTTCAGATTGGGAGCAGATAGAGATGTAGGGCCATATGTAGGTAGCTAAATACCGGTCGGTAGCGGCCGAAAATCGGTTATTTTCCAAATTCCGACCAGTATTTAGCCCTTTCTAATGTAGGAGGCAGGTTTTAAGGATTCTGTAATTTACTGATTCCTTATTTTAAGGAATCAGTAAATTACCAAATCCTTAAAAGCTATGTTGGAGGCACTCAAGTGAGTGCATATTTGCTTTCAGGATTCGTTATTTACCACCAACTACAAGTTGGTGGTAAATACCGAATACCTTTAAAAAAGCAATAATTTGTTTTTTTCAAGGGGCCATGTGGTAGACATACATGCCCTTAGGGCATGCTTGTGCGCCACATGTGCACTCATGCACGATGCAGGGGTGCAACAGGGCGTCAATGTGACACCCTGCCACCCTTGAATATGCTCCCGCTATTACCAATTCGGTAAATACCGAATCGGTAATAGTGAATGGCTTCCCGTTCATTCCTATGGGCCTCCAGGCCCATAGGAATAAACTTGGAAGGTATTTCTAATTACCGAATCGGTATTTACGGAATCAGTAATAAGAGTTATTACCGAATCGGTAAATTTTACCGATTCTTTACCTACATCACATTTACCAATTCCAAAATACCGAATCGGTAAAATTCTGTATTTAGGAATCGGTAAAATGAGATAACCTACATATGGCCCATGGTGTTTACACTCAAATACATTGTCATTTACAACCCTCTTTAATGGTGTAGTCAGATTTTAGGTTACAGTTTTGAAAATTCCACTTTTAGAAAGTTGGCATTTTCCTGCATGAACCAAATATGCCTTTCTGCCTGTGTCCAATGTCACATGACTGTGAATGGGTCTCCTGAGGTATTTGTGTATTACAAGACAATGTAGAGAGGGGGGACAGGGAGCTAATTGGAAATAAGAGGTCCAGTACCAGTGCTCCCAAGTAATCACGTAGTAATCAACACTAAGGGGTAACTCTTCCAATTATACAGAGGACAACCTATTCTTGTTGAGTAGCTAAAGATACTAAAGTGTGGTCTCGTTTTTGGAACTAGATGAAGGTGGGGAATTTCTCATTTTAGAAATAGTGCCCTCACACACCCTTGCAAGTGTCAGGCTTCATCATCGGGCATTTACTCCTCGTGGGGGTGGTGCTGCTGTCCCCCACTGGCCCTGCAAGAGGGCTCTTTGTCGGGGATCTTTAAGGAGACACTGCAGTTGTGCATGTGGGTGTGTGGGCCTTACAAGTGTGTGAGTGAGTTAAAATCACCTCCTCGGTACCCAGAAAACAAGTTTTAATCAGGGGTCCGTAAGGTAAGATTAAAAGAAAAAGGATACGGAGAACCTCTTATAAACAAATGTAGTAGAGGGATGAGTATTGTCCTGCTGCTCTCTTATCCGAGTATGTGGGTGAAAAGTGAATATAGGTCAACATGTTTTGCGCTCAATACTGGTCCCTACTGGATACCGGTGCGCTTCTTCAGGACGGTGATGTGAAATAAAACATATAAAAATAGGAATTAGGGACAGCGACACCCTACATTCCTATGGTACCTATAATCAGGTGTTTGTGCGTCTAAGCGCCTAATGAAACGTCTGACTCGCGATTCTATTTCCAACACCTCAATTTGAATGGCTTGGCCTTGCCAGCAAATCCTGTGGTAGTGAGGAAGTATACAGTTCACCTCCTTCGTTGCTGCCTATTACCTGCCCCTCCACTCATGGATCGCCGGTGCAGTGGGGTTTTGTGTATTGCCTTCAGACATGGGAACAAAGAAGGCCTAGGTGTGAAGGGAATTACTTTTTCTGACAGGATGGCTGGGGAGGAGCTATTCCCTGCTCTGATTACTCTTCAAAGGGCTTTGCCTGCAGCACACACAAAGGAATCGGACTCCAGGCCTACCCTTTATTTTGTCACCCTAGATTGTTTTGACCCTCTTGGGGTAGGTAAGGAAATTCCCACATACAACTGCTGGAAACAGTTATACAATTTGGTCCTTCAGTACATCTCTTCAGAACACTCCGGACCTGTGGACGATTCGGAAGGACTGCCGTGGTATCTGATGAAGAGGGATTGCTCTGCTGACTGAAGCAATGAATGAGCCTGCTTGCCTTGAGCCTAGACTCTCCAGAGTGACTCCAAGGGGCAGTTAGCTGACCTTCTGTGAGAGTTACAGGGGCACAACAACTTCAAGAGGCCTCCCTGCAGCACCAACTAGGATTGTCTAAACCCTGCTTCTGGCCTCTGTTGTAGTGAGTACTTAACGCTAAGAGATGCCCCCAGGTCCTAGACCTTTCCCTGGCATCAGTGAGAACTCCTACAGAATAAAAGGTGAAATTAAAAAAGGTTTTGGGATCCTCATGGCCGCGAATTGACCTCTTCATGCCAAGAATAGATATCCATGACAACCGCCAACGCAAAACTCCAGTGGGACCTGATCTTCACGCTGACAGTGACCGTCCCCGATGATCAACCAACGCAAAGTTCCAGCAAGGACTGGGTGTAGATGTTACAGCAATGACTGTCCGTGACGCTCGACCTGCTCCTCATGTCAACAACCTCCTCCTCACAGCTCCCACTAACGCAAACAGCTCCCTTTGCCCTGGACAAGAGAAGGTAACTCTTCAGCAGGACTAACCTGGTCCCTGTACCTGACCTTTTGCTCCATCATAGTTGGGCTGAACTCGTGACTTTCCATCGTTCAAATTTGACCAGATAACAGTGAGTGGCACTTTGTGCTTCTTGGCGCTATTATTACCTGAAATTTTAGAAACTCAAACTGATAAGATTTCGATTGTTTCAGTGTCATTTAATTTTTGAAAAATTACTTAATTTTTCTAAAGTGGTTTAAAAATGTTCTTGTGTTGCATTTTCACTCTATTACTGTTTGTGTGCTGCATAAATACTTTACACATTTAAATTAAGCCTTGCTGCTTTGTGCCTAGCCACCACAGGGTTAAGCACTGGTTAATTTAGTTGGTTAATTTAGTGACTTTTTGTGGTTCACCCCAACAAGGATTGTGTTTATTATGGTGCACAGACAGAATATTGAGTATGAAATGTCGACATACACAAATATCGAGTTGGGAATATTGTTATGCAGATATATCAACAGCAAGAATATCGTGGTAAAGAATATCGACTTGGAGGTAAGAAATATTGTTTTTGAAAATATTAAAGTCATTAATATCGTTTTTAAAAATATAGGTGTTTAAAATATCGATGTTTTAATTAGAATTATGTATTCTAGTATATATTTTAAAACTGTGAACTATTTTTTTGTATAAGTATTGCTTTTCAATATAGGTGTTACATTTTTTGCAGTTATTAATTTTATTTTAGCTGGAATAGTATTTTTTACCCATTTCGCTACACAACATTTTCCCTACTATTGCACTCACTAAGGTAGGGATAGTTGTTTTTTACCCCTTTGCTATCCAACATTTTCTCTACTGTTGCACTCAATGGAGTATAAAATGTAAGTTTAAAGACTATTAAATATTTTAATGTTTTAATTTATAATATATTGTCATATTTTATTAGATTTTATGTTATAAGTGTATATATATATATATATATTTGTAAATGTTTATATATGTATAAAATGTACAAATAAATTAAAATAAATGGTTTATTGTTTTAAACTATATATATATTTATATATATTACATTTTATATATCTATGTTTAAATGTTTTTAAATTAAATGTATTTCTTATATTTGTTAAAATGTATAATAAATCCATATATGCTTTTTAAGTTAATTTTATTTTTTAATATATTTAACATTATTGTATTACATATGTATTAACAAATCAATATTTTGTACATCTATATTTTTTACATCGAATTTTTTTTTCGGTATTTTTATACTTACCATTATAAATCTGGGAGGTCGATATTTTTAACATCGATATTTATGGCTCGATATTCGTGTATGGGGATATTTTGGGCGTTGATATTCTATCAGTGAACCGTTTATTATTTGAGTGGAGCTCCAACCCCTCTCGACCAATAACCCAATTTCTTATGCAGACCAGTTCACAGGGAAACTTCAAATTGTAAGGATTGTGATGAGAAAGATCAGGCCTCGATATAAATAATACACCAATAGGTTGTTGGGTCTCCAACTGTTGCGGACAGTGCAGCATGTTTCACCCTTAATTCAAATTATAAAAATACATCTCCCATGCAAAGATGGGGCTCCACTGGTTCCCAGTGACTGGGAATCTGAAGTGTTTTACCTAACCAGCAACAACATAAACAAAAGAGGGCCAAATCACACTTGCAAATTTTTTATTTGAAGACTCCAAAGAATCAAGGGCCAAATGTTCTTCCACAGCGTACTTTTTCTTTTATTCTAAGGCCCTCATTAGGATCTGCCCGCCACCCAAGCGTTGCTGGGACCGGCCCATATGGGTGCGGCAGTCCCCCAAAGCAGATTAGGATGCGACCGCCACCCTGGCGGTCGCATTCCTACACATTTATCATTGTGCGGGCAGTGCTGTAAGCAGCAGCCTCCACAAAGACAAATGTGCATGTTGTGCATTGCCATGCACAACATGATAGGCACCACGTGGTGCCTGCCACCTTGTACTTGGCAATGTAGGGGGTACCATAGGTACCCCCCAAGTGCAGCCCCCAAACTTCTGCGGGGGCCCGCAACAGGGCCCCAAAGCAATTCCTGCATGCCTTTTCCATGGCGGCATCGCCGTCATGGAAAGGCATCCACTGCCAGATATCCTGATATGGATGGCAGTGTCGTCCAGACACCGCCACCATATAATGCTCGAGTTCCGCCCGGCAGGCAATCGGAATGATTGCCTGCCTGCGAAAATGCGGCGGAAGGTCTTTCCGTCCGCCGCTGTAACCGCTGTAACCACTGCCATTGTACTGTGGCGGGATGAATGCGAGGTGGGCGGGGAAAGATGTTGGGCGGATAGCCACCGCCGGTTGGATGGTAGCGATCCGCCCGACATCATAATGGACCCACTTAATTCAGAAACACAAAGTCAAGTATTGTATAGTTCTTCTTACAAATTCTGCCATTTCAAAGCACTGTAAATATCACATGTTAATATTACCCAATTTAGCATTGTCGGTTTAACGACCTCACAAGGATGGAAGGGTGAGTCGACTTTGATGGGATTCAAATGCATGACCTCTGGATGATTGCTGGGAAATGGAGCAGTTAACTCACTGAGCCATCTTGCTCGCTAAAGAAAAGCCTTAAAGATAGAATTATTCTAGAGGGCATTCACAAAAACCATAATTAATTTGACTGCTATTCAAGACTCTTTCGAGAAAAAAGACACTATTCTTATTTTTCACTCGTGGTGACTGTTTGGAAAGTGAGGTCCTTCAGTTTTTGAGACGTTCCGTTGGCACAGGAGCCTGCTCCATATTTATGAGGCAGCACTAAGCCACATGTTTTGGCTTAATGCTGCCACATAAATATTGTCCCCTTTAAGGCAGTTTTCTGCATTAAAGGGGAGTGCAATGGTTGTTGCTGGGGGCGTTCCCAGCAACATCTATGGCATTTTGACACTGCCCCAGATTTATGAGAAATCGTAAATCTGAGGCAGTGCCAAAATCGTATGCCTCCCCATGGGAGGCGTAAGGGAGCTACAACGCGGAGAAATATTTTTATTTCTCCTCGTTTTTCCTTTTTCTATGTGTGCTGCATTATTTAAAAAAAGGAAAAAGCCTCTAGTGATTGTTTTTGTGCAGGAAGGCTTCTCTTCCTGCACCAAAACCACCATCCCATCAATGCAGGCACCCTTGCACCATGGTGCAAAGGTGCCTGCATTGGCGCACGGTAGCCTATTGTGTGCCGGCACAGGGGAAAAGGTAATTCCTGCCCTTTTCTTTTACTGTAGTGCAGCCCAGCAGGATAGCCTACTGCGCTGCCCTATGGCAAACACACATAAATGAAGCCTTGAGTTTTTTAGGGGGAGGTAATAGACAGTCACTGTAAATCTCTAGCAATGGTTTCTCTCCTGTCTAAGTCTCGTTGTTGTGGTGTGCTGTATTTATTGGGTTGGTTTGTTGTGTGCAATTTAGCAGTGCTTTTTTCTGCATGACCTGCATAAATTATGTTCCCAGCATTAAGTTTGGACTCCAATCAGTGAAGTTACTGAATATATGCCTTTGTTTGGAGGAAGCAGTGACATTAATGTTGTATTTGAGCTGGTGGTTGTGGTTTAGACAAACAGGCTTTCACTTTTGGGGACCAGCACTTATTTTTCCTATAGAGACTTTTATCCAGAGTAAGGGAGAGAAATGCACGAGAAGCAGAAAGGAAGAAGAAGAAAATGCTAGGAGCAGGGACAAAAGCAGAAAGCATGAATAAAAAAGAATATGCAAGTGTGAAGTGAAGAGATAAGGAGTGTCTGGAAGAGGATTTGCGAGCATGAGGAGGAACCAAAACAATGCAGCTTTGGTATTCGGTAAGCTTACATTCAGTGGTGCCGGTCGTGGGCTACTGACCTTGGGCCATAGCACGCATTCTTTTACAAATTAAGCATTGAGTGGCATTATAGGAGAAGGCTACTTTTGTGGTATTTGCTGCTACTGAGTGTCCTTTACGAGGAGTATGTGACCAGTTAGACAACTCGACACTTGGCCATAGTCTAAGAAATGACCTGAATGTAATATAGTGTGCAAATCAAGAGTCGTAAACAAACCAACAGTAACGTGTCATATTAGCAAGGCCAATATCGCCGCTTTAGCGTGACTTTTTCCCGCTAAAGCTGCGATAATTTTAACGGCCAATGAGCAAGCTGTCGCTAACAGCAGTTAGCGACAGCTTTTAGGCGATAGCGACCGGTTTGGGGCCCACTTTGCATGTCAGCGATATTTATCGCTAATGACATGCAAAGTGGGCGTACCCAACCTGTTAGCGACTAAAAGCAGTCACTAACACAGCTATCACCTATTAGGAAGGCAGGCGAAGCGATTAAAAAAGTAGCGCTAAGCACGATTATCACCAGATCATTTCTGGCCCCCTGAAACATCGGTCAAAGTTCAACCAGTTGAAACTGTCCGTAATTTGGGCATTATGCTGGATAATAGACTTACCATGGAAGCTCAGGTTGCGAAAACTACAACTTGCTGCTTTGCAATCATTAGGTCCCTTCAGAAGATCTTGCCTTTACTACCCTCTCATGCGCGTGCTCTAGTGGCTAGATGTACAATCCTAAGCCAGCTTGATTACTGTAATGCCCTCTTACTTGATTCCCCCAGCTTCCTGTTGGATAGGCTTCAAAGAATTCAATCAGCCGCAGCTAGATTAATTTTAGGGCTGCCTAGAAAATCGTCCACGTCAGCAGCACTGGCTGAACTCCACTGGCTCCCTCTTAGGCAGAGAGTACAATTCAAGTCCCTCTGCCTTGTTTTCAAAGCCCTCCATGGGCTAGGACCCCCAGCAATGCAAGCAAAATTTGTTTGGTACTCTCCCACTAGATTGCTTCGTACTTCATCTGCCAGATTGGTGAGAGTACCTAGATTTAGAAAAGTCAGGTCAGGGGGTAGATCTTTTGGGGTGGCAGCGGCCAAACTGTGGAACGGCCTCCCTTGGGAGATTAGGCAAATTAGGGAGCTTCTCCCCTTCAGGAAATGTGTGAAAACCTGGTTGTTTCCTAAACCATAGTCTCTTGTGCTCGCCCGATACATATTCTCACCTCTCATGTACCCACCAGCGCCAGGATGCCTGCAAGGTGACAGTGCGCTTTATAAGCTGATTAAATAAATAGGAACCTAACGCCTGCTCAGACCATGACTTAACCTGTTTATCCAACGGGAGGTGGATATTCAGGTTAAGTCCCCATTAGCGTTAATGCCTGAATATCGCGGGATTTCCAGAGATATTCACACATTGTGCCGCTATCGCCGGATATTTTATCGCATTAGAGATAAACCTTGCTAATAACATGTTATCTCTGCGATAATATCCGGCGATAGGCAGCGATAAAAAAAAAATGCGACAAGCGCATTTAGCGATAAATATCACTATTTGTTGCTAATATGCCCCTAGGTCCTCCTTGACATTGAGACAGCTTAAAGAATTCAACTTTCTTGGGCCACAGGACAGAGGCTTTGAGTAACAAAACTTTTCATGGTGACAGTAATTCTAAAATAGAGACAACAGACTGGAAATAGTGATCAAATAGTGAACCCAACTTTTATGGCTGTTTCTAGGAGTGTGATCTGGACTATTTTGTCCGATGCTGCATTATCGCTTCATGGGTACGGTGAGTGTACAATATGAACTACTGCACTAGTCTTAAGGGAGATCACCCTCCAGCCAGTGAGATGATCTCTTTATGCAGAGAAAGCCATTAGCGGTAGTCGGTGGTTGTCCTGAAAATGTGCACTTGAGTTGGACCCTCCTAAATAGAAGGTATTGGGACTAACTGCCTTCTTGAAATGAACGACAGTGGAAACTGGTTAAAACTACCTTCAAGAAGTAATGCTCAGTGATTGGCAGACTCTTCTATTCCTCCGCTATCCTACTCAATCCAAATAACTGACTAACATATCCACCACTCAAATGACTTTCATATTTCGCTATACTAACTCAACACTAATCCTTTATGGGTTCCGGAGTAGTGTGCTACTTGCCAAAAAAGTGCTTCAACACCTCATCAGGCGTAGCAAGCGTCATATAAATGCAAACCTTTTCTAATCTAAATTCCAACGACCAAGCAAGCAAAGAAGAAGTAAAGTGGAATACCACTAGAATTGGGATAAGTGGCATTGAGTAGCCTCAACGTTGGCAACCACGATGGAGTAACCAACATTAAATTCCGGCAAGATTGTGTTCTTATGACTTGTCATGAAAATGCTATACATTTCACAAATAAATTAAGAACCGTAAGTGTGGCTTTTGAAACCTTAAGTTCCTAACCAGATACTTTTTGTTCAAACTTTAATAAAGACCTTCAAAGGAAGCTAGGCCCATCGTAGCTACATTGAAGAGTACTCAATTTTACTTAAATGGTCAGATAACCGCACTAACCCTGTCTCATTTAGCCAAAAATCTTCCCTGATCTTCTCATTAAAACGCATAATGGGTGTGAGGCAGCATTTGTTCAATTTTCCAAATAATTATTCCGCACACAGAATCCTCCATAGGTTTTTGGCAGCCCCAATATACCAAAAATATGTGATGAGATCTAGAATGGCAAATATACACATAAAAACAACAGTGTTATGCAAGAGAGTCAAAAGGGGCATATCAAAATTTCTAACAGTAACTTTAAGTCAATAGGAAAGCGTACTCAACAGTACGACTTAACAAGCTTGTCAGCCGGTCCAATGTTTTAATTGCCTGCTACTTCAAAAAGTTGAAGGGCCCTTCTATTGATGCTAATCCAACTTCTAAGATAAAAGAAGCTGCCCTTTGGAGATTGTCTCAGCAGGTACTCACAGTGGAACATGGACAAAAAATGTTTTAATTATCAAAGAATTTTCAACTTTTAAATTGGCACCGTTGTAGTATTTCCAGAATCCTCTCATGGAGATGACTCCCTGATATCAATGGAGCTCGCGAACCAGCAAACACTGGCCAATATTTAGCTTTCTAGTCCACCATTATATTATGCTCTTCAAGATGATCCATTGAGACTTTGCACCTCTAGTACCTCCAAGCCAGGTGCCTTAGAAAATCAATGGGATGCAGTCTAAAGTGGGTCAAATACTCCCAATTTATCCATGACCTCCTGTAACCCTTGTAATCTACTTGACCTAATTTCTGCAATGAGTCAGAAGTGACAGTCGAGAAGGGCTGAGCAGCATGCTGGCTGCTCCTGGTGGGGTCTGTACTGGACTTAACTGCATGTCCTGTAATCTACTTCAATCAATCTATTGAACATCCTGTCTCCTGGACCTGGCCCCTTCTGCTGGGCCACCCCCTGATTTTCACCTTCTTCTACCTTTTTTGCTGAACTTGTTTTTGTTGGCTTTTTAGGGTTGTGTGCACTTTTTCCTTGCTAACCAGTGGTAAAGTGCTTGTGCTCTCTCTCAAAACCATGGTTAAAATTGGCCTAAACCTGTCTGGCAAATTGAATTTACATTTAAGTCTCTAGCATATGGTACTATATGTACCCAGTGCCTGTAAATTAAATTCTACTAATGATATGCAGCACTCATTGTGCCATCTACTAAAGTGGTCTTTTAAAAACATGTCTCTGGCTTGCCATTGCTGCATGTACTGCCCTTTTAACCCCTTAACCGCAGGCGCAAATTCTCCAGCAGCGTGGGAGAATTAATGAGCGGGTGGGGCTTCGACGTCCAACGGACGTACGCCGCACTAGGAAGGTAGTGCTTGCGTCGGCCATTGACCGACGCAAG
The DNA here is from genome assembly GCF_964261635.1 of Lissotriton helveticus. NCBI lineage: Eukaryota > Metazoa > Chordata > Amphibia > Caudata > Salamandridae > Lissotriton > Lissotriton helveticus. The sequence goes on from NC_136067.1 coordinate 1,539,007,425, forward strand.
CACCAAAGGGGTTAAACTGTCATTCCGACTTAGCAAAACAAACCTTTTGTCAGGACCTAAACGTTCCTTATTAATATTTATACATTGCCCCTAAAGTAGGTCAAAATGCTCAAAGAGCAGTGTGAATGGTGTTTTTAAACAGAAGGACATGTGTGTTTGGGTTTTACATATCCTGACAGTGTAAAGCTCTAAGTCATTTTTCACTGTTGTAAGGCGTATCTCTTCAATAAATTAACACTGGGTTGGCTTGCTATATGTAATTAGTGCTAACTTCAGATTGGGAGCAGATAGAGATGTAGGGCCATATGTAGGTAGCTAAATACCGGTCGGTAGCGGCCGAAAATCGGTTATTTTCCAAATTCCGACCAGTATTTAGCCCTTTCTAATGTAGGAGGCAGGTTTTAAGGATTCTGTAATTTACTGATTCCTTATTTTAAGGAATCAGTAAATTACCAAATCCTTAAAAGCTATGTTGGAGGCACTCAAGTGAGTGCATATTTGCTTTCAGGATTCGTTATTTACCACCAACTACAAGTTGGTGGTAAATACCGAATACCTTTAAAAAAGCAATAATTTGTTTTTTTCAAGGGGCCATGTGGTAGACATACATGCCCTTAGGGCATGCTTGTGCGCCACATGTGCACTCATGCACGATGCAGGGGTGCAACAGGGCGTCAATGTGACACCCTGCCACCCTTGAATATGCTCCCGCTATTACCAATTCGGTAAATACCGAATCGGTAATAGTGAATGGCTTCCCGTTCATTCCTATGGGCCTCCAGGCCCATAGGAATAAACTTGGAAGGTATTTCTAATTACCGAATCGGTATTTACGGAATCAGTAATAAGAGTTATTACCGAATCGGTAAATTTTACCGATTCTTTACCTACATCACATTTACCAATTCCAAAATACCGAATCGGTAAAATTCTGTATTTAGGAATCGGTAAAATGAGATAACCTACATATGGCCCATGGTGTTTACACTCAAATACATTGTCATTTACAACCCTCTTTAATGGTGTAGTCAGATTTTAGGTTACAGTTTTGAAAATTCCACTTTTAGAAAGTTGGCATTTTCCTGCATGAACCAAATATGCCTTTCTGCCTGTGTCCAATGTCACATGACTGTGAATGGGTCTCCTGAGGTATTTGTGTATTACAAGACAATGTAGAGAGGGGGGACAGGGAGCTAATTGGAAATAAGAGGTCCAGTACCAGTGCTCCCAAGTAATCACGTAGTAATCAACACTAAGGGGTAACTCTTCCAATTATACAGAGGACAACCTATTCTTGTTGAGTAGCTAAAGATACTAAAGTGTGGTCTCGTTTTTGGAACTAGATGAAGGTGGGGAATTTCTCATTTTAGAAATAGTGCCCTTACACACCCTTGCAAGTGTCAGGCTTCATCATCGGGCATTTACTCCTCGTGGGGGTGGTGCTGCTGTCCCCCACTGGCCCTGCAAGAGGGCTCTTTGTCGGGGATCTTTAAGGAGACACTGCAGTTGTGCATGTGGGTGTGTGGGCCTTACAAGTGTGTGAGTGAGTTAAAATCACCTCCTCGGTACCCAGAAAACAAGTTTTAATCAGGGGTCCGTAAGGTAAGATTAAAAGAAAAAGGATACGGAGAACCTCTTATAAACAAATGTAGTAGAGGGATGAGTATTGTCCTGCTGCTCTCTTATCCGAGTATGTGGGTGAAAAGTGAATATAGGTCAACATGTTTTGCGCTCAATACTGGTCCCTACTGGATACCGGTGCGCTTCTTCAGGACGGTGATGTGAAATAAAACATATAAAAATAGGAATTAGGGACAGCGACACCCTACATTCCTATGGTACCTATAATCAGGTGTTTGTGCGTCTAAGCGCCTAATGAAACGTCTGACTCGCGATTCTATTTCCAACACCTCAATTTGAATGGCTTGGCCTTGCCAGCAAATCCTGTGGTAGTGAGGAAGTATACAGTTCACCTCCTTCGTTGCTGCCTATTACCTGCCCCTCCACTCATGGATCGCCGGTGCAGTGGGGTTTTGTGTATTGCCTTCAGACATGGGAACAAAGAAGGCCTAGGTGTGAAGGGAATTACTTTTTCTGACAGGATGGCTGGGGAGGAGCTATTCCCTGCTCTGATTACTCTTCAAAGGGCTTTGCCTGCAGCACACACAAAGGAATCGGACTCCAGGCCTACCCTTTATTTTGTCACCCTAGATTGTTTTGACCCTCTTGGGGTAGGTAAGGAAATTCCCACATACAACTGCTGGAAACAGTTATACAATTTGGTCCTTCAGTACATCTCTTCAGAACACTCCGGACCTGTGGACGATTCGGAAGGACTGCCGTGGTATCTGATGAAGAGGGATTGCTCTGCTGACTGAAGCAATGAATGAGCCTGCTTGCCTTGAGCCTAGACTCTCCAGAGTGACTCCAAGGGGCAGTTAGCTGACCTTCTGTGAGAGTTACAGGGGCACAACAACTTCAAGAGGCCTCCCTGCAGCACCAACTAGGATTGTCTAAACCCTGCTTCTGGCCTCTGTTGTAGTGAGTACTTAACGCTAAGAGATGCCCCCAGGTCCTAGACCTTTCCCTGGCATCAGTGAGAACTCCTACAGAATAAAAGGTGAAATTAAAAAAGGTTTTGGGATCCTCATGGCCGCGAATTGACCTCTTCATGCCAAGAATAGATATCCATGACAACCGCCAACGCAAAACTCCAGTGGGACCTGATCTTCACGCTGACAGTGACCGTCCCCGATGATCAACCAACGCAAAGTTCCAGCAAGGACTGGGTGTAGATGTTACAGCAATGACTGTCCGTGACGCTCGACCTGCTCCTCATGTCAACAACCTCCTCCTCACAGCTCCCACTAACGCAAACAGCTCCCTTTGCCCTGGACAAGAGAAGGTAACTCTTCAGCAGGACTAACCTGGTCCCTGTACCTGACCTTTTGCTCCATCATAGTTGGGCTGAACTCGTGACTTTCCATCGTTCAAATTTGACCAGATAACAGTGAGTGGCACTTTGTGCTTCTTGGCGCTATTATTACCTGAAATTTTAGAAACTCAAACTGATAAGATTTCGATTGTTTCAGTGTCATTTAATTTTTGAAAAATTACTTAATTTTTCTAAAGTGGTTTAAAAATGTTCTTGTGTTGCATTTTCACTCTATTACTGTTTGTGTGCTGCATAAATACTTTACACATTTAAATTAAGCCTTGCTGCTTTGTGCCTAGCCACCACAGGGTTAAGCACTGGTTAATTTAGTTGGTTAATTTAGTGACTTTTTGTGGTTCACCCCAACAAGGATTGTGTTTATTATGGTGCACAGACAGAATATTGAGTATGAAATGTCGACATACACAAATATCGAGTTGGGAATATTGTTATGCAGATATATCAACAGCAAGAATATCGTGGTAAAGAATATCGACTTGGAGGTAAGAAATATTGTTTTTGAAAATATTAAAGTCATTAATATCGTTTTTAAAAATATAGGTGTTTAAAATATCGATGTTTTAATTAGAATTATGTATTCTAGTATATATTTTAAAACTGTGAACTATTTTTTTGTATAAGTATTGCTTTTCAATATAGGTGTTACATTTTTTGCAGTTATTAATTTTATTTTAGCTGGAATAGTATTTTTTACCCATTTCGCTACACAACATTTTCCCTACTATTGCACTCACTAAGGTAGGGATAGTTGTTTTTTACCCCTTTGCTATCCAACATTTTCTCTACTGTTGCACTCAATGGAGTATAAAATGTAAGTTTAAAGACTATTAAATATTTTAATGTTTTAATTTATAATATATTGTCATATTTTATTAGATTTTATGTTATAAGTGTATATATATATATATATATTTGTAAATGTTTATATATGTATAAAATGTACAAATAAATTAAAATAAATGGTTTATTGTTTTAAACTATATATATATTTATATATATTACATTTTATATATCTATGTTTAAATGTTTTTAAATTAAATGTATTTCTTATATTTGTTAAAATGTATAATAAATCCATATATGCTTTTTAAGTTAATTTTATTTTTTAATATATTTAACATTATTGTATTACATATGTATTAACAAATCAATATTTTGTACATCTATATTTTTTACATCGAATTTTTTTTTCGGTATTTTTATACTTACCATTATAAATCTGGGAGGTCGATATTTTTAACATCGATATTTATGGCTCGATATTCGTGTATGGGGATATTTTGGGCGTTGATATTCTATCAGTGAACCGTTTATTATTTGAGTGGAGCTCCAACCCCTCTCGACCAATAACCCAATTTCTTATGCAGACCAGTTCACAGGGAAACTTCAAATTGTAAGGATTGTGATGAGAAAGATCAGGCCTCGATATAAATAATACACCAATAGGTTGTTGGGTCTCCAACTGTTGCGGACAGTGCAGCATGTTTCACCCTTAATTCAAATTATAAAAATACATCTCCCATGCAAAGATGGGGCTCCACTGGTTCCCAGTGACTGGGAATCTGAAGTGTTTTACCTAACCAGCAACAACATAAACAAAAGAGGGCCAAATCACACTTGCAAATTTTTTATTTGAAGACTCCAAAGAATCAAGGGCCAAATGTTCTTCCACAGCGTACTTTTTCTTTTATTCTAAGGCCCTCATTAGGATCTGCCCGCCACCCAAGCGTTGCTGGGACCGGCCCATATGGGTGCGGCAGTCCCCCAAAGCAGATTAGGATGCGACCGCCACCCTGGCGGTCGCATTCCTACACATTTATCATTGTGCGGGCAGTGCTGTAAGCAGCAGCCTCCACAAAGACAAATGTGCATGTTGTGCATTGCCATGCACAACATGATAGGCACCACGTGGTGCCTGCCACCTTGTACTTGGCAATGTAGGGGGTAGCGATCCGCCCGACATCATAATGGACCCACTTAATTCAGAAACACAAAGTCAAGTATTGTATAGTTCTTCTTACAAATTCTGCCATTTCAAAGCACTGTAAATATCACATGTTAATATTACCCAATTTAGCATTGTCGGTTTAACGACCTCACAAGGATGGAAGGGTGAGTCGACTTTGATGGGATTCAAATGCATGACCTCTGGATGATTGCTGGGAAATGGAGCAGTTAACTCACTGAGCCATCTTGCTCGCTAAAGAAAAGCCTTAAAGATAGAATTATTCTAGAGGGCATTCACAAAAACCATAATTAATTTGACTGCTATTCAAGACTCTTTCGAGAAAAAAGACACTATTCTTATTTTTCACTCGTGGTGACTGTTTGGAAAGTGAGGTCCTTCAGTTTTTGAGACGTTCCGTTGGCACAGGAGCCTGCTCCATATTTATGAGGCAGCACTAAGCCACATGTTTTGGCTTAATGCTGCCACATAAATATTGTCCCCTTTAAGGCAGTTTTCTGCATTAAAGGGGAGTGCAATGGTTGTTGCTGGGGGCGTTCCCAGCAACATCTATGGCATTTTGACACTGCCCCAGATTTATGAGAAATCGTAAATCTGAGGCAGTGCCAAAATCGTATGCCTCCCCATGGGAGGCGTAAGGGAGCTACAACGCGGAGAAATATTTTTATTTCTCCTCGTTTTTCCTTTTTCTATGTGTGCTGCATTATTTAAAAAAAGGAAAAAGCCTCTAGTGATTGTTTTTGTGCAGGAAGGCTTCTCTTCCTGCACCAAAACCACCATCCCATCAATGCAGGCACCCTTGCACCATGGTGCAAAGGTGCCTGCATTGGCGCACGGTAGCCTATTGTGTGCCGGCACAGGGGAAAAGGTAATTCCTGCCCTTTTCTTTTACTGTAGTGCAGCCCAGCAGGATAGCCTACTGCGCTGCCCTATGGCAAACACACATAAATGAAGCCTTGAGTTTTTTAGGGGGAGGTAATAGACAGTCACTGTAAATCTCTAGCAATGGTTTCTCTCCTGTCTAAGTCTCGTTGTTGTGGTGTGCTGTATTTATTGGGTTGGTTTGTTGTGTGCAATTTAGCAGTGCTTTTTTCTGCATGACCTGCATAAATTATGTTCCCAGCATTAAGTTTGGACTCCAATCAGTGAAGTTACTGAATATATGCCTTTGTTTGGAGGAAGCAGTGACATTAATGTTGTATTTGAGCTGGTGGTTGTGGTTTAGACAAACAGGCTTTCACTTTTGGGGACCAGCACTTATTTTTCCTATAGAGACTTTTATCCAGAGTAAGGGAGAGAAATGCACGAGAAGCAGAAAGGAAGAAGAAGAAAATGCTAGGAGCAGGGACAAAAGCAGAAAGCATGAATAAAAAAGAATATGCAAGTGTGAAGTGAAGAGATAAGGAGTGTCTGGAAGAGGATTTGCGAGCATGAGGAGGAACCAAAACAATGCAGCTTTGGTATTCGGTAAGCTTACATTCAGTGGTGCCGGTCGTGGGCTACTGACCTTGGGCCATAGCACGCATTCTTTTACAAATTAAGCATTGAGTGGCATTATAGGAGAAGGCTACTTTTGTGGTATTTGCTGCTACTGAGTGTCCTTTACGAGGAGTATGTGACCAGTTAGACAACTCGACACTTGGCCATAGTCTAAGAAATGACCTGAATGTAATATAGTGTGCAAATCAAGAGTCGTAAACAAACCAACAGTAACGTGTCATATTAGCAAGGCCAATATCGCCGCTTTAGCGTGACTTTTTCCCGCTAAAGCTGCGATAATTTTAACGGCCAATGAGCAAGCTGTCGCTAACAGCAGTTAGCGACAGCTTTTAGGCGATAGCGACCGGTTTGGGGCCCACTTTGCATGTCAGCGATATTTATCGCTAATGACATGCAAAGTGGGCGTACCCAACCTGTTAGCGACTAAAAGCAGTCACTAACACAGCTATCACCTATTAGGAAGGCAGGCGAAGCGATTAAAAAAGTAGCGCTAAGCACGATTATCACCAGATCATTTCTGGCCCCCTGAAACATCGGTCAAAGTTCAACCAGTTGAAACTGTCCGTAATTTGGGCATTATGCTGGATAATAGACTTACCATGGAAGCTCAGGTTGCGAAAACTACAACTTGCTGCTTTGCAATCATTAGGTCCCTTCAGAAGATCTTGCCTTTACTACCCTCTCATGCGCGTGCTCTAGTGGCTAGATGTACAATCCTAAGCCAGCTTGATTACTGTAATGCCCTCTTACTTGATTCCCCCAGCTTCCTGTTGGATAGGCTTCAAAGAATTCAATCAGCCGCAGCTAGATTAATTTTAGGGCTGCCTAGAAAATCGTCCACGTCAGCAGCACTGGCTGAACTCCACTGGCTCCCTCTTAGGCAGAGAGTACAATTCAAGTCCCTCTGCCTTGTTTTCAAAGCCCTCCATGGGCTAGGACCCCCAGCAATGCAAGCAAAATTTGTTTGGTACTCTCCCACTAGATTGCTTCGTACTTCATCTGCCAGATTGGTGAGAGTACCTAGATTTAGAAAAGTCAGGTCAGGGGGTAGATCTTTTGGGGTGGCAGCGGCCAAACTGTGGAACGGCCTCCCTTGGGAGATTAGGCAAATTAGGGAGCTTCTCCCCTTCAGGAAATGTGTGAAAACCTGGTTGTTTCCTAAACCATAGTCTCTTGTGCTCGCCCGATACATATTCTCACCTCTCATGTACCCACCAGCGCCAGGATGCCTGCAAGGTGACAGTGCGCTTTATAAGCTGATTAAATAAATAGGAACCTAACGCCTGCTCAGACCATGACTTAACCTGTTTATCCAACGGGAGGTGGATATTCAGGTTAAGTCCCCATTAGCGTTAATGCCTGAATATCGCTGGATTTCCAGAGATATTCACACATTGTGCCGCTATCGCCGGATATTTTATCGCATTAGAGATAAACCTTGCTAATAACATGTTATCTCTGCGATAATATCCGGCGATAGGCAGCGATAAAAAAAAAATGCGACAAGCGCATTTAGCGATAAATATCACTATTTGTTGCTAATATGCCCCTAGGTCCTCCTTGACATTGAGACAGCTTAAAGAATTCAACTTTCTTGGGCCACAGGACAGAGGCTTTGAGTAACAAAACTTTTCATGGTGACAGTAATTCTAAAATAGAGACAACAGACTGGAAATAGTGATCAAATAGTGAACCCAACTTTTATGGCTGTTTCTAGGAGTGTGATCTGGACTATTTTGTCCGATGCTGCATTATCGCTTCATGGGTACGGTGAGTGTACAATATGAACTACTGCACTAGTCTTAAGGGAGATCACCCTCCAGCCAGTGAGATGATCTCTTTATGCAGAGAAAGCCATTAGCGGTAGTCGGTGGTTGTCCTGAAAATGTGCACTTGAGTTGGACCCTCCTAAATAGAAGGTATTGGGACTAACTGCCTTCTTGAAATGAACGACAGTGGAAACTGGTTAAAACTACCTTCAAGAAGTAATGCTCAGTGATTGGCAGACTCTTCTATTCCTCCGCTATCCTACTCAATCCAAATAACTGACTAACATATCCACCACTCAAATGACTTTCATATTTCGCTATACTAACTCAACACTAATCCTTTATGGGTTCCGGAGTAGTGTGCTACTTGCCAAAAAAGTGCTTCAACACCTCATCAGGCGTAGCAAGCGTCATATAAATGCAAACCTTTTCCTTGTTCTATCCCTCCACTATCCTTCTGAATCCAAATAACTGACTAACATATCCACCACTCAAATTACTTTCATATCTCACTATACTAATTCACCACTAATCCTTTATGGGTTCCAGAGTAGCGTGCTACTCACCGAAAAAGTGCTATGATGCCTTGTCAGGGGTAGTAAGCGCTATATAAATGAAATTACAATACAAAGAGTAGAGTGAAGGGCCGTGGTTAGGTACCAAGATTGGAAAATGCCCCTTGACACTCACCAAAAGTCTTAAGTAAAGTGTGACTCGCATAGTATGTCTTCCAGACGGTTGGCATTATGAAAATGTGTGAGGTACATAAGAACGACACACTTCATGAACTGCCTTCAGAATGAGCAGGACCACTGGATTATGCGGCAGGAGAGGAACAATTTATGCAACACTGTTAAATGAATTACGCTGCAAGAAAAGACAAATTATGCGGCATAATGCAGCACATATTGTGGCAGTATTATTTCCTTGTGTGGTCTTTTTCACAATGTTAACACTGTCCGGGCAGAGGTTAACCCCAATAAGTTTCATGCTAACCCCTAAATTTAGCAATCCGAAAAGAAATGGAACCTGTCACTCCGTGATAAAGGGCCTGTCAATGCGGGGCAACACTTGCTGATGTGTTTTTTTTGTAACTTTTCATCTGCTTGACCTAGAAACATTTTTTTGTTAAAATCTACAAACTAGGCAGAAGATGATGGAATGTTGGTAGTGTAGCAAATCCATAATTATGCGGAAAATGCCACAGCTGCAGAATGACATAATTCCAGTCCCAATGAGAATAGGACAGACTGGTTTTAATTGCACCCGTTTAAGCATAGGAAGTGGGAGGCCAGAGATGGAAAACGGTGGTACTTCCTGCCTACATGATCCTCAGCAGAATGTTTTTCGTTGAAGGCCCCTAAAGGGACAGAAAAATAGGGGGCAAAGTCTCTAAAATGGCTTTAATCATTTTTTATTTAAGATATTTACAGCTGTTGTTATAAAAATATAAAATGATGTTGCTTATTTGTACATTTACAATCTCAGATATACATTACACTCGCAGAGACTGTTTGGACTCACTGTAATTTGCATTTAAAACCTAACCGCTTGGCAAAATCTTGAAAATTCCCTGTAAAGCTTTAAACAAGAAGTTTATATTATACCAGGATGGAGACTGAAATATTCATAAATATAAAATATGCTAGAGCACATGGCCGTTGTTTAGGGAAGGGAGGGGGAGGGGAGGGGAAAAGGAAGGGGAAAGGAAGGGAAGTGAAGGGTGATTGATTAATGGCTGCTGTGGGAAAAAGGAACATTTTGCCAACAAACAATTTACAAAATAACTTAAAATGACGCTGAGTGAATAGCAAGGGCCGGGTTCCATCGTGTGTGCGGCGATCCGTTGTAGTCTGGAACCAGGATTCCAACTTGTTGTTACCTCAAAGTCTTTAAAAAAGTGGACACTGCTAAGCTTTATAGTGCTTTCGGGAACTGTTAAGCGTTTAACATCACTAATGTCGCACACAATTAATTTACACATCTGTTTTACGAGCAGTCCGCGGCCCAGCCGTGCAACCTAAGACGAGGAGGCTGGGATTGAAAGTCCGTGCACGAGGTTGAGGGCTTCCTGCGTTTTCATAAGTGAACCGGAAGATTTTCTGTTCATCCCTAATGCTGGAAAAAAAGAAAAGAAGGCATCAGATGTGGGCAACTGCAGCACACGCACAGACACCCAGCAAAGAGCGGAGTCTGTTTTCACTGGAACTGGAACAGTGCACGTGTTCCGCGAGGTCTGGAAGCATTTTGAACAACAAAGCCCCTGTTTTTCATGCGGCACAGAATTATACGTTTGTAAGAACTAAGCATGTTGGCACAATAGCGGCGTTTTTATGCCCAATCGACTCTCTAAATAGACGCCTGATTACATCTGTGTTCTCTGAAACCTGAGAATGTTACACTCAGGCCTGGAGCCAGAGGGGGGTAGTTCACGGCTGCTGAGCTACCATGGAACAAATGCAAAACAAGAGTACATTGAACAGCAGCCATTGTCTGAGTGCATTACTGGCAACTTCTTACGGCGCACTGCACATTTGTGGTAAATTTTAACCGCGAATGTCGCGTAATTACGCAAACAGGCATAATGTTAGAAATTTGAGTAACAAGCGTACCACAAAATTCCTGAAATTACATGGAGTACTCAACCGTAATTAAAAATATTGCCGAGGCATAATAAACTTTCAAAACTCAACTGGTTCACGTCAGGGTCTATATTTACAAGGAATTAACGCAGCGCGGTGCCGCAAGCCATTTGGCTGCGCCGTGGTGCGTTAATTCGGTAGCACAGGGATACGTCATATCTACAACAATATGACAGATACCTTTGCTCTCCCCTGAGCTGGCATGCGCTAACGCAGGCACCCTTGCAACATGGTGCAAGGGTGCCTCTGTCACGGGGATGATAGTTTTTGTGCAGGAAGTGACACCTTCCTGCACCAAATCAATCACAAGAAGTGATTTCCTCTTCCTATGTGTGCTGTAGAATGCAGCACACATATGAATGGGAAAAAATGTGGAGAAATGAAAACATTTCTCCTCGTTGCACCTCCCTATGCCTCCCCTGGGGAGGCGTAGAATTCGGAGGCATTCCCAGGTTTATGATTTCTCGTAAATCTGGGAATGTGTCAGGTTCCATGGGTGTTCCCACAGCAACACTCATGGAACGCCCCTTTCACGCAAAGTGTTGCATGTAAATGGGCAGTATTTACAAGGATAGGAAGAACCAAGCAGGGTGGCTTTTAGTGTCCTTACAAATACGGGGCAGCAAAAATGGGCAGCCGGTGCGTCACAAAAGTGACGCACCGGCAGCACAAGGGGTTTGTAAATAAGCTCCATAGTTTGCTGCTACATCCTCATACTCTTTATAGCACAATATCATGTGCTACTACTAGTATTCTCAGTGGCTGTCTTTTCATCGCAATCAGATTCTGATATTGGCAGGATGAACACAGCTTTATATGTAATTCATCCAGCAAACGGCTATTTTACTAGTGCTTCAGAATGAATGCATTATTGATAGTGCTGGATTCAGGAGACCCTCGTTTAAAACATTAGGAAAAACAATGATCAGGAAACAAGCTACAAAGCAAATGTTAGGTCTTGCTTGCAAACAGCTTTAGATATACGTTATCAAATACCTATTATCACTAATGGGCACATGCATCAACCTATTTAGGAAGTGCAAACGGTGCGAATCAGTAAATTCGGCCGTTTGCGCTTCCTAAATACGTTTTTGGGATGCATGAAACAGAGTTTCAAAATTCGCTATTTTTTGCATTTCTTAAAAATGCGAATGCATTTAAGGAATCGCATTTGTGCGATTCCTTAAATGCAATGCATCAATTTTTTAAAAATTGCGAATTTTGAAATAGGAAGTGCAAATTAACACGAGGTTGACCCTCGTGTTAATTTGCGAAAATCTTTAAAAAAGCAAAAAAATGCATTTTTGAAACTTTCATGTTACAGACACACATGTCCTTAGGACATGTGTGTGTGAAACATGCACTTTAAAATACATTTCAGGGGTGCAGGGGGGGGGGTCCTTTGAACCCCCCTCTGCACCCTTGCAATGCATCAACAAATTGCGAGTGCAAAAAAAAAAAAATGCAAAACGGCATTGATTCCTATGGGCCTCTAGGCCCATAGGAATCAATGTAATGCCATTCCTTAATTGCGATTTGCAAGGAATCGCAATTTCCGAAAATTAAGAAATCCTAAAAACTTTTAGGATTTTTTGATGCATAGGATTTTGCAATTCCTAAATTGCGATTCCTTAATTTTCGCAATTTAGGAAGTGCAAAATCCTACAATGATGCATGTGGGGGTAATACACAAAAATATATACACATAGTGGACTTTGGGTCAGTGCCTTACTCTTGATTGGAAAAGTTTCTTGTCTTTATTACTTCTTTGCTTCTTATTTTAGGACTTTGTTCCCTATTGTTTGTCCTGCAGTGGAGCATTTTTTCTTCACTATGATATAATTGGCTGACTTTAAGAGAAATATTTTATTATTTTACTTTCAGCACTCTGTGAGTACATGTGTTTACTTGTTCTCTCCCGTTTGTGCTGCTTCTCCTGGAATACCTGCCCCCACACACCCTGTGTTGTTCCCTCTTTTTCCTTCCCGACTTGGGCTTTTGTTCCCATGCCTGGTTCTTTTTTGCTTTTTTTGGTGTATTTTCTCCTCCCTCTCCACCTCAAGTTTCTCCATTGTCCTCATCTCCTTTTACAAAATGTGCTTTCATATGCATTTAAGTTCTTTTTATATTTACTGCTCCAAGACTGGCGGTTGCCACCTTAGCATACCAAATAAAAAAATGGCTGCACCATGTTGTGTGGGCACGCATGCATGGTGATGCAGGCATGCGTCATGCTGAGCTTCCATGGAGTCCTGAAGCATAGATGTGCATGTGTGATGATGCATGTGCATGTACACATCATTGAGCCTTTTGTTGTTGCTGATGCTGCACAGCATTGGCAAAAAGTATTTTGTTTATCGTTTTGCTGATGCTGAACAGCATTGGAAAAAAATGATAAAGCTGATGGTCGGCATTGGCTGCCAAAAGGCAAGACTGATTGGCTATGCCAATGCAGAATGCATTATTTACAAACTTGCAGTAATTACCAAGTGGTGTAACTGTAACAGTTTTTGTCTCCTAGTATTTATCACAAATGAGTAGCAGGTCAAGTCTGCCAGAATAAGGAAGCAGTAGGTTATCCCCCAGTTTTGGAGGCATCATCAAAACACAGCGATCGGCTTACAGTTATGTAATACAGTCAAAGGACTTAATTCCGAGTGGCCACTTAATTAAGATGGGCCACAGATAGTAGTCGGCCCCACTGGAATTTAGGGATCTGCAGAAGCACCACTGATCTGTTTACTTTCACAAGGAGACTTTACCTGCTAAAAGCAGCCAAAATCTTCAGAAGAAAATCTGGAGGATAATTAGGAAGTATTTGTGGAATCAGATGCAGAATACCAAGCTGATGTATGGGGCCAGAAATACATAGGTATTTTTTTTTTTACATAGGTATTCCAGTAATACATAGTGGTGCCGATTTACAGAACTAATCTGAGACAAAATCCTAAACTACTAGTACTAGTTCTGGTATTCACAGTAGGCACTTACGATTTTTCGTATTCACAGATATCACTTACGACTCCTAACTTTACGTCCGCAGTCGGGCTGGATGCAGTCTATGACCCTACTTAGGAACCCGTGAATACATATTGTGGTGATGGCCAAGGTCCTTATTACAAGTGACCCAGAAAATGATTTGGTATTTTCCCACCTCTTTAGTTACTTCCACTAGGGATACCAGTAATGAAAATCTGCCTCATTATGGAGTTGGACTCTGAGGTTCCCCTAAAAACTGAGGAACTACTTGGGGAATCAGCATTTTCACTAAACACTCACTTTTATCCATTTACTAGTCATATATAGACACAATATGTCTCTCCTCTCTCTCTCTCTCTCTCTCTCTCTCTGTTTTTCTCTCTGAAGTGCCCTCCTCCCCCCATCCCCACTCCTTTACCCATTAGACAGGAGAATCCATTTTCTGGAATGAGCGGAAAAACCATACTAAACAGTGGCAAAGTATATGCTATCTTCTGCCAACCTAGAAGAAATAGAAGCAAAGGACACTTTAACCCTCAATGTCATGTTTGTTCATGCTCTGTATGAGTGGTGTACACCCAGAACCATGCTGAAGTATGTAACACATAGCAAATATACCACAGCTGGGCTAAGCATTAATTCCCTCCTTGCACCATCTCCATCTCTCCCTGGCCTTGTCCTCCCCTCCATTAAAGTGGTACTGGCATGTCCAATGAGGAAGATATCCCAGTGCAGCCCTCACTACTCTTCCCCTTCTCTTCTTCCCTTCGCCCAAGGGCAACATAAACTAGGTTTGGGGTTTTTAAGCTAAAACTAACAACAGTGTAATGAAAACCTTTTCTGTGAAACATCACTAAAAAAAGCTTACGAGAGGACAGAAAGAGAGGCATCCAGAAAATATCTTTGCGAGACTGCTAAACATGAGCACAGGAACCTAGTACTTAGTAGGCCCAGTTGGCACCTCACATCAAGGAATAAAAGGCGCAATTGGCCTTCTTTGCATAAAATGGTTAAAATAATCCGTCTGCCTTTTAAGCCCACTAGCATTTCACTTTAATAATGCTTTACCTTCTTGCTGTCCATTTTTTGCTGTTGGTGCTAGTGGGGACTCAAGGTCCCAGAATCCCAAGGACCGAAGGAGGAGGGGCTGACACATGCATCTCCTGAGCTGCTGCACTACAAAGTGCTTCACCGCCTCAAGTTGCACCGGACGCTTTACCTGCTTGCTGCCATTCTTTGCTGTTGGTGCTGGCAGGGACTCAAAGTCCCAGAATCCAGAGACCCGAAGGAGGAGGGGCCACAACCTGCATCTCCTGCACTACTGCGCTAAAAAAGCGCCTCTTCACCGCCCGCGGCACTGGACTCTTTACCTTCTTGCGGGCCATTATTTGCTGATCGTGCTGGTGGGGGCCTCAAAGTCCCAGAATTCTGAAGCTTGGAGGAGTAGGAGCCGCCACCCTGATCTCCCACTCCACTGCTCTACAAAGCGCCTTGCTACCTACGTGGCGCGGGATATTTTACCTGCTTGATGGCCATTGTTTGCTGTTGGTGCTGGTGGAGACTCAAAGTCCCAGAATCCTATGGCCCGAAGGAGGAGAGGCCGCCACCCGAATCTCCCATGCAACTGCACTTCAAAGAGCCTCTCCACCACCCTTGTCACAGACAGCGCCCATGTCAATGCTAGGACCATCTGCGCCCGGGTCAATGGTGGGCCCATCTGAGCCCGTCCAAGCCCGGCCGAGACCAGACCGAGCATCCACTCTAACAACTGCTCTTTAATTCTTGAGGCTGTACAACCACCGAAGGTAAAATGGGAAAATGTAAGGCCACGACTGGAGGGGATACCGTTTGACAATTGGACTGGAGCCTATCTAAATCTTGGCAGGGTAAGATGAGTATACTTTCATTACTCTTGTCTGCCATGAGTGCACTGAATGATGAAATCTCCAATGTGGAGGAAGTACTTGCCTTGCAGGAGAGATCGGACGATACTCGTGTCATATTTGTTGGTGGCATCCCTGACTCGGTTTCCTCTCTGATGCTTGATGTTTCTGCCTCAGGATCCACACGTTGCCAGTACCCTCCCATTAAGTGGTACGGCAGAAGGACGCACTAGCAATGCACAAGTGTAGGCATTAGTAAACCATGATCCTACGATGGGAGCGCTATCTGTGAGAGACCTTGGGGCAGCACTCACACCTCTCTTCCACCTGAATGTAAAAGAAACAAGAAGAGAGGGGACAGCAACAAAAGGACCGCACTCCTGAAACACACCAATTAATGAGTGGGCTCCTGGCAACTTGTTGGACTCTCTCATTAACAGTGCAATTCAAGTGTCCTTGGACAGTCTATCCGTTAAATTGGACACCTTTTATCAAGGGCTTATTCCATCCCATAGAAATATACGTGAGAAACCTGGTGCAGACTATGAAAGATCTTCAAGGAGGCCATCACCTCTCTTGCCATTCTGTTGACGGGTGTCTGACCCATGTGGAGAGTATTCCTTCTGTTAATATTCATGGTAGAGGAACCTCAGGAGTTTCAGTTCGGGTGGACTGCCTGGCCAGGTCCAAGATCGCGTCCTCGATGGAGATTGCTCATCCAACTTCATCATCTCGCTCCTCATGCTGGTCTCCCATATCTACCACCTTGATGTTTGTCAATCGCTTTGCCCCTTTGAACTCCCTGGGATCCTGCGATTGACTTAAACCTCCTGTTTTATCACCAACCCCAGATATCCCACTTGTGGACTGCTCCACTGCTCTCTCCCTTGATGGCTCCACTATGCACCACCTTAAGGATCTTAAGTTAGAGAGCTGGAACACTGCTGGGCTTGCCTCTAAATTTAACGATCCATACTGGCATTCATTTATTAGAAAGTTTAATGTGATCATTTTACAGGAATCTTGGGAGACTCTGAATAGATTCTTTTTGGAGGGATGCAAAGCCTACTTTGTCTCTGCTGCTATTTTGACCTCTGGCAGGCCCAAAGGGGGCTTAGAGATCTATATCCCTTTACCAGTTAAAGGCTGGGTTAAGGAATTATTCTCCGACTCTACAGCTTTACAAGCTTTAAACATGATCATGCCTGGTTCCACTGCACTTTACTTATTGCACTTTTATAATGCGCATTCAGGTTCACAGATCGCTTCTAATATTCAGTTGTTTGAGTTCCTTTATTGAATTGAAACCTGATAAAGAAGGTGGCTCACCTAATCTAGTATTTTCTGAGACTTTCAACATACATTTATCCTCATGCCAACAGAAGCAAAAAATTATCATTTAGGATCAATCTTGGCTTCCATATGGAACACACTAAGAAAGGTACGGAGTTAAACTGTAGCTTAAATAACAGTAACTTAGTCTCTTCCTTGAATAAGTTGGCTTATGCTTCAGTTTCGCAGATTCTCCATACTTTTTCTGGCAGGGGCTATTCCACTATTATAGACTTTATTTTTGTCTCTGCCCTTTTTATATTAATATCTAGTTTTAACATATCACACAGTGCTCTCAGTGATCACAATTCTGGGTCCCTTGCCTTGAGCTGGCAGCTGTCCACTGTATCTAATGCTCAGAGATCACTAGGAGCTTATTCTCCAACTGATCAGTGAAGGCGTATTAGGTGGGCGATGGTGGAACCTGAAAACCTTAAGCGCTCTTTGTTTCATAGCTGTGCACAGGACTTTGCTAATTGTTTAGATATATTTCCCGCAATCAATCAATTCTAGCAGCTTTTAAGAACATCTTCACTAAGTTCCCTGCACTCTTATCCTTTCCAGTAACTAACCCAACCCCCTGTCCCCAGATGGTTTGATTCTGGTTGCTCAAGGCCCCTAAGGACCCTAAAGAGAGCTCTAAAACATAGCCGTAGAGAAAGAAAATCGGTTGCTATCTCTCTGCTGAACTATAAGTCTGAGCTTAAAGACTTAGGGCCAGATGTAGGTCGCCAATTACCGGTCGGTAACGGCCGATTTCGGCCGTTACCGACCGGTAATTGGTTTTCGAGATGTAGGGGCCAATATTTTACAGATTTGGTAAATTTACCGAAACGGTAAATTTACCGAATCTGTAAAATACCGAATCGGTAATTGTACCGATTCGGTAAAACCCAGATGTAGGTAGCACTGTTTACAGTGCTACAGGCCTTCAGAATTCGGTATTTTATCACCCAATCCACTTGGGTGGTAAAATACCGAATTCAGGTGTGCATGCACATCTGTGCATGCACACCTGTGCCATGTGACACACAGACATGCCCTTAGGGCATGTCGGTGTGCCACATGGCACACATGCCTGTATTTGGGGTGCTAGAGGGTGTCAAAGTGACACCCCCTGCACCCTTGCTGGAATCGGTATTTACCGAATCTGTGAATACTGATTCGGTAATGCCCATTGATTCCTATGGGCTTCAATGCCCATAGGAATCAATGGGCATTACCGAATCGGTATTTACAAAATCGGTAAATACCGAATCTTAACGATTCGGTATTTACCGAGTCTGAAATACCTACATCTCCCCCCCTCTATTTTACCACTTCTTAAATACCGAATCGGTATGATTCGGTATTTAAGAAGTGGTAAAATAAAATTACCTACATCTGGCCCTATACGTTGCTCTTAGGGAACAAGCCTGGGATGATTTAGCACAAGCAAGCGCACGTTAAAGCAGTTCAACATTTTGGAGCAGTCAATCAACCCTTTTGCACAGGCTAGTGACACTGCCCTGTGTCACCATATTGCTGCCAAACAATGGGTTATCCATTTTGAAAGGATATAGAATTGCTTAGCCCTAAAGGAGGTAACTGTGCTCATGATGCCCACATTTGAGAGGTCAAACTTGGTATTTAATTTAGCGGAAGTAACTCAGGGCAATCCCGGGCCAATCAAGGAACAAAGCTCCAGGACCGGATGGTATCCCCCTGATTGTTTCCGAGAGACATTGTAGTTTGGGGTTCAGCTTTGACCCAGATCTTAAGCAATGAGGTCAGGGAGGCTCCCTCTCTCTCCTGGTCCACCTCAGTTATAGTTCCCTTATAGTATAGGCCCATATCCCTCATCGATTCAGTCGTAAAGGTCCTGGGTTGGATATTGCCGGCAAGACTGTCCAGTTGAGCCGAGGAGAATAATATCATCTCAGACCAGCAAAACGGTGTCAGACAAGGGCAGTCCACCATCGGCCAACATCTGAACTTTTACTTGCTTGTCAGCAAATGCACTGTTGCCCTCCCCAAAACTCTTCACCTGGCCTTTATTGTCCTTTATTGACCTTACGTCGGATTTCGACGTAGTTTAACAGGGATAAACTATGGGGTATCATTTTGGGATTGGGGTGGATCCAAATATTGTTAATTTTTAGCAAAAATTTCAGGCTCACACTACAGCATCAGTTAGGTATCCCAGCCAGCCTGCTCTCACAGATAATTTTTAAGTTGGAAGCGGGGTCCGTCAGGGGTGCCTACTGGCCCCTTTTTATTCTCTCTTTATAGCAACGGCCTTGAGCAGGCTATGTTGGTAGCTAAGGTTGATTGTCCCAAACTAGGTTCCCGCTCGATCCCTGTCTTGTTATATATGGATGACGCAGTCCTGATGGCAAGGACGGCGAGGGGTTTGCAATCTCTTTTGAACACATTTACAGCTTTTATGTAGAAGCTTGACCTGGCAATTAAATTTACTTAGTCCTTTGTGATGCTGGTGGGTCCTAGCTCTACTAAGGAGCAAACATTTAGTATCTGTAACCACATAATTACTAAGTTCAATGCTTTCCCATATTTAGGTGTCTAGTTTGACTCCAACATGAATTGGAAACCCTTAGTGGTAGCTAAGAGCGAGGAGCTTACTCGATCTGTTGCAGCAGTTTTCAGCATTGCTTCAAGATTGGGTTGCAGACCCCTTAAGATCCCGGTGACGATCTATCAAGCTAAATGCATCTCCATGGTCTCAAAAGGCAGTGACATCTGGGGCTATGTGGCATTAACTGCTTCCAGATTACAGAAAATAAATTATTGCGTCAGTTACTATCCGTTCCCTAAAGTACTCCTTCACTGTGTGCTCATGAGGAGTAGGGTATCGACTACTTGAGTGATTTGTTATCCCTCCATTCTTTGTTGGTTGGGATTAGACTGTGGACCAAAGAGGAACTTGGTCGGAATAGATTTTTTTAAAGGATTGCTTTTGCTTGATTATGTTCTTAAAATTTCTTGGATCAAATTCGTTAAGGATTCTTTCCAGTACTTGGAGAGGGGATAGCTTTTGAATAATTCTGAGTGTACATGTAAATGGGACAGAAACTGGTAGAAAGGATAACTTTATAGAAAGAAGATCTACATATAGAAAGGAGACCAAACTGGTAAAACAAATGATTCAGAAGTACGGGTTCTTAAGAATGACAAAGTCGATGGAGCCCTAACTCACCCTTACTAAAAATACCAGAGATCGATTTTTACTCACTAGGTTTAGACTAAATCTTCTGCATTTGTTTCTAGTTTCTACTAGAAGACGTTATTAACCTGGGTCTTTGAGTTCCAGCAGCTGCGACAATGTGTCTCCACAGGACACCCTACATTTTGTGATGTTTTGTTAATGTTTTATTAAATCTGGAAGAGTTTTTATTTTCCCAAAATTGAAGGACAAGGAATTTGTTCAAGTTCGACCTACACTTGCATTTTTACAGATGCTAACTGATGAATTTATACTTTTTAATGTAGCATGCTTTTTAAAATGTACTATGAATCTCAGGAACTTGTGGAAAATTAACAGGGTTTGAATTTTAAAATGTATCATAACTTGATTGTTCTGTACACTCTGATTTTGTATTTTATAAATTATTGTGTTTACTTTTATGGTTCAAAAAGAATCTGCATGACGATATTTGATTTGAATAATGCTGTAACTGAACAATAAAAGTGTTCTGAGATTCTGAATAAGGGATGATTGAATTTTTAGTTATTTGTCAGTGTGCACCTTAGTAAGTAGCCTCTACCTGTGTTCTGAGTTATTAGTTATTAAAAACATTCTGGAGGTCGCAAACAGCCCGATTCAGAAATTCAAGTTGTTTGTGACCCCAAATATGCAATTTTTGATGTACAAATACCAAAATACGATTCTACAGAATCTCAATTTGTGTTTGCGATTAGGTATTAGGAAGAGGCATGTTTAAGCCACCCTCCCTTCTAAATGCCGAAATACAGTTGTATGTATTAATGTTATGCAACCGAAATGGTGGTAACTTTTCACAAATAAGTATGAGTCACCATGGGACCACTCCCCTTTGAGAATGTTAAAAAATATATATTTTTTAAGAGCAGGGATTGGTCTCATGGACCATTAGGAATTGCTATTTTAAAAATAAAAGGTTGATACATAAGGAATAGCAATTTCCCAATAGCGATTCAGAAAAAATCGATATTTGGAAATTGATATTCTTAATTTTCATACATCTGGCCCCAAATTTGTTAAAACGAAAGGGCGGCAAGATGACTCTGCGACTTGCTTTCCAATTATAAAGACACATGCCTATGACAATACACACACTCATGCATACAACACAGATACGTGCAAGACCATTGCAAGCAAACATCCACACACTAACACTCATAGAAAGTTGAAATAAGCTGAAAATAAAATGATGTGGGGCAGTTCTTCTCCACATGAGCTTGCATGCTCTTCATGACCAAGGCCTACACTCAACTCCAGTAAACAGCACACCAGAAACATGTCACAAGGTTCTGCTCAATCAGAAGCCAGGCTAGGATTACAGGAAAAGCCTTCCTCTTTATTCTGGTTTCTGCTGGAGCATAACGGAGCACCACTGACAAGCCCCAATGTCCTTTAGTAGACACGCTGAACTGGATGAGGGGGGAGCAGCATATTAGCGATTTATTGTGAACATGGGAGGCCGGACTGTACATCTATCATCTGCACACATGCACAATACAGTCAGTAGAGCCCTCTTCTGCTGTCAATGTGATATTACAGCTATTACATGTAAACAAACGATGAGTGAGATTGTTGTTTTCATATAAAAGCAGTAACATGTCAAGCAATTAGGTGCCTAGCAAGGCTTTAGGTAAAGCATCCTGGCATCTGCTAAGGACGAAACTGAGAGGAAGAATAGATAAAGGGGAGGACAGTCATGTTTCTAGCATGGGTAGTTGGTAAATGGGGAATTTTGTGGATGTTATGAAGCTCAAATCAACATATGTGAATGATAAATGATGTGGTTAAGAATGAAATTGCAGTCATTAAGTGAATGCTCAGATTGCAACAGAAATAGAAAAAGGGTAAGAATCAGGGAGGAAATGGAATGTACAAAGGCGTAAGGCAGATGAGAGAGAAGGAGGAAGGAATGAAAAAGGATTCTGTCTTATAAGACTTAAGATGGCAAGAGATCAACCCGAAGCCTGAACAAACAGTTTGAGATTGTATCATTAAGTGTTATATGTTATATGTTATAAGCTGTTTTGTAACGCGCTCAATTACTACCGGAGTATCCTGGCACGGTATACTGCTGGGGAACCCGTCCTGGCTTTCCCTGTGGGATGGTCCCTACTGGGAGTCCCCAAGGTGAAGCCAGGCATCCCCGGCGTTGATGGGGCCGTTGTGGAGATTAGGCAAGCTAATGCCCAGAGTTGCCGAGTGGGACCCCTGGTTAGAGTAGGCACCGAGGCGAGAATTATCGAGTCAGCTGACCCTGGTCCACGACCCTGCCGCGTCGGGATTTCAACCCTGGTCCCGGGCCGACTCCTGCTTCCGAGTCTATCGCCTCTAACCAGTGAGCCACACCACTCCACTAATCTTAGAAGATGAAGAGGCAATCCTCCGAGAGTAAAATGTATAGAGCAAAGGTTTTCAAACTGTGGAGCGGGCAGCCTGGGGGACCATGGCTGCATTCCCAAGGGGGCACAAATGTGACTGCAGTCACTTGTAGATAAAGACAGTCTGGAGTGTTGGACAGGGCCGGACTGGGAACCACAACCGGCCCTGGCAAAGTGCTGGGCCGCCCCCCCCCCCTCGCCACTCGGGGGTGTTGGAGGTGCCGATTTTGGTACAGGGCCGATTTTGCAGCTATGCTGCAAAAACGTCCCTGAACCAAAACGGCCCCCAGGGGCCCAAAACTGGCCCCCACCCGTGGGGCCCACCGGAGGATTGCCCGGTGCCTGCTATGGCCAGTCCGGGCCTGGTGTTGGGACTGTAACACCCAGTGCCATGGGACAGGGTCTTTAAGTGTGGAGACTGAGCCCAAAGACATGGCTAAAAAGAACAAAATATTCTGCATTGTGTTATTTCTTTCACATTCAGGTAACTTCATATAAAGTAGCACACAGAAACCTTAAATGAAAACTTTATGAACATTAAACTAATCTGTAGGATGTACTCTTTTACATTATAAAAAACATGTGATAACTGCAGATGTCTCTGTGTGTGACCAGAGAGTTACAGAATTAACTCCTGATTAGTGCAGTGAGGAATAGTGACTTGTATATTTATAGTGCTACGAGGTCCCAGTCTGTGATAGAAAGCACCGAGAATGTCATTATTTGAAAATAGTATTATACAGTATAAAATAGGCTGCTGAAACATGATGTAGTGTTTAATCTAAAACAAGTGCTTTGAAAATATACATTTTAGTAATTAGTAATCTTACTGTGTTTAGTGCAAAAAAAATGTGTAAGTGTCCATTAAAAGGAAACAGTCCAGAACTCCACTGATACCACCCTTATATTACCACTCAAAAAGAAGACATTTTGTCACTATGAAGCTTCAAGGGACTTCATTAGGAAACTAAAGAAAAGCCTATACTGACTTCAAAGCAGCCTTTATATGTAGTGCTTACCAATTGAATACCTTTACATTTCTTGCAGATAGCAGGCACCCAGTTGAGAGGGCATGTTTCTTCTTTAGCTCTCTATCCCTCTTCCCTGCCCCCCTCCTCCCTACTATCCAATCATATAGTTCACTTTTAAGCACAGGCACCGCAAGGTCAGCATTAACCACTCGTAGCAGGTTGTTTTAGCAAAAAGGTGAGTCATGGTAGTGGCAGGGATGAGGCAAGCAGGGTTGCATTCAGGTGGAGAGCTGTTATCCACCGGACTTCTGGAGATCCAGAGTAATGGTCCAGGAGAAAATGGAAAGGAGGGATATCCAATAATAGTGCCAAAGAGATGGATGTATGTCATTACCACGCATGCTTTTACAACGCATGCCTTTACCACGCAACTTTTACAACGCAAGTCGTTACAACGACTTGCGTTGGGGGGTGCTGGATAGTGAATAGTTTAATTTACTATTCCAACTCCAGTCCCCGTGGATAGTAGGGAAGGTTTTGGATAGTAAATTAACTATTCCCTATCCTAGAGCGTCCCCCAGCGCAAGTCGTTGTAACAACTTTCGTTGTAAAAGTTGCGTGGTAAAGGTACTGCGTTGTAAAAGTTGCGTTGTAAACGCTGTTTATCAAAGAGATGGCCCAGAAGAGGGGGGATTATGTGGTGGCTCACTTTTTGTTTACAAATGGATGGTGACAGCTTCCTCAAACAAATGCCCCTGTGGAAGAAGGTGATTAATAGTGGTCCTTTTTCACTTTTCAAAGGGTAATCACTACTATTAATGCAGCAGGTGCTGTGACAATGGTGCCAGTTAGTGGCCATTGGATGCCGATTATGGCAGTCCTACTACAAAGAGGGATGTGGGACCCATTTTCCTTGCTAGCTTAGAGTCCGGTCATATTTCCTGTGCATGCAACAAGGCCCAAGCAACGGGAGAAAGGGCTAGAGTTTTTTAACATGAAGTGGCAGACAGCCTGTTTTAGGTCTCAGGCTAGGAGTGAAGTCTCTGTGAAATAGGCAGAGTAGACAGCCTACTTCACAGAGCTATCCTTCCTTTTTTGCATTAGGGGACCAGTGCATATTTGCTCCGCTACTTTTGCTTTGGACATTGGAGCAATGGTCTACGGGAGGGGACAACTGAAGCAGAGGGGACACTTTGGTTTATGCATCGGAGAGACTGAAGGGAGAGGGATGGGTTGAGATGGAAGCTGATGTAGTTATGAAAGGGCAGACGAGACAGCCTTCTTTGCAAGGCAGAAGCTAGTATTAGCAAAGCAGGCGCAGTGGCATTGGGGAACCCAGGGGCCCACTGCAACAAAATTATGAATCTCTTTACTTTAAAAAGGAAGTATGGGGGCTCATTTTCCTTGCTAGCAATATAGCAGAGGGCAACCCTGCAGCACAAATGGCGTGTGGGGGGAACTCATCTGTTTTTTTAAATTGGCAGGCAGCCTGTTTTAAAATTGATGTGATGGTTATGCATGGTGGCAAAGGGGTGAAAGAAGAAGGAGACCGCCTGGTTCTCAGGGCTGTAGCTATCACTAGCGCAGCAGGTGCAGCTGCATTGCGGCCCAGGACTGCAAGGGGCCCACAGCACCTCAATTATGAGGAGTAGTGTTTATGACCATTCTATTTTTGTTTGATGCATTTGCCCTTTTATACGTCTCACATTTACTGTGAATTATGAGCTACTAAAACGTACACCTGAAATGATCTCATAATCACTTGCCCCTGCAATTAGCCATGCCCCTCCCATTCCCCCAAACCTTGCCGTAAAGATTTGGGGGGTTGGGGGTTCCAAATGCAAAATAAATTCTTAGTGGGGCTCAGTGCAAAAAGGCTTGAGAACCTCTGGTATAGAGTGAGAGGTTCGACCAAATAAGGATATAATGATGTCAAGACCAGTGAAAATAGAGAAAATTGCATCTATTCATGAATTTGAAAGTATATCTTGCACTGGTTGGCCAGTTCAAGTGTCCGTGCAAATCTATGTAACTGCAACTACCACATTTATTTGCCTGGGGCAAAACTTTTTCTTTTAGTGACACCTGTCACCTGTGACATTGCCTTGCAAACCCGTTACGAATGTTTTTGTTTCCAAACTTTCGTCAGGTGTGAACTTGCAAGGAGAACCATATTGGGTTCTTTTTTCATAAAGCTTGGCTGCCGGGGAGCACACACATGCTCATTCTTGCACACATATGCGGGCCAAGATAGAATGCTTTTACTTATGCTTGTCTTAAATGGGAAACAACGTTTACAACGCAAATTTTACAACGCACTACCATTACAACAAAACTTTTACAACGCAACATCCATTACATTGCATGCTATTACAACGCAACCATTACAACGCATGACACTACAACGCATACCACTACAGCGCATGTCATTACAACGCATAACATTACACGCATAACATTACAACGCATAGTACCCTTACTCTTCCCAACACTTACCCTACTGTTGCACCCCCTGGAGTTAGAACAGTCATTTTTACCCCTCCACTATCCAACACTTACCCTACTGTTGCACCCCCCTGGAGTTAGAATAGTAATTTTTACCCCTACACTATCCAATACTTACCATACATGCAATATAATGTTATGCGTTGTAATGGTATGTGTTGTAAAGGTAGTATGTGTTGTAATGGAATGCATTGTAAAGGTAGTTTTTAAAAATTCGTTGTAATGGCATGCGTTGTAATGGAATGCGTTGTAATGGATGTTGCATTGGAAAAAATGCATTGTAAAGGTATGCGTTGTAAAAGTATGCGTTGTAACATCATACATCTGTCTTAAACACCATTACAAGATGTACACACAGGTGACGAACTACGAATTGTTATTAGAGCATTCAAACATTGCTGCCTATGAATTAACATGCACAGCAGCAGTTTTGGATGGCGTTTCATAAAGTATTAGAAAAAGCATCCTCTCTGCATGCGCAAGTGTGCTTGAGTAAGTATGCTACAGTGGCAGTAGCGGTTCCTGGAGGGAATGCTGCCGGGTGGAGCCGCAGGGCGGGGGAGGAGCAGGGTGGTGGGTAGTAAACTCCGGATTATGGCCAAACGGAGGTAAGTGTACAAATAAATAAATAAAATGAATATCTTTGCGCGCGCTGCGTCGCCAAAGGAGTACCTATTTACAGAGCAACTGAAAAGTGCTTTACACCACCAAATGGGCTATGTAAAGCATTATATAAATACCAATACAAATCAACTCGGTGAACAATGGCATTTGGCACTATAAGGTCAGGGTGCATTACGTAACCCACTGAACACAGGATCTTGAGAGACTAAGCAAATTCTTTCCTGGATAAGCAACTAAAGAATATCATTAAAAAGACATAGCACTGAAAACTACTCAGTTAAACATAGGTTATGGTTTACTTTGCTCACTGCAAATTGAATGTATCTTAAACCTCTGACATTCCCGTAAAAACTATAGTTATAGAAACTTTTGGTTACAATGAAAAATCTAAAAAGCACTGAAGTTTCCGTGCTATGGTAACATATGTCACAATACCTATTTTGCTTTCCATCTACTGCTCATTGCCTCTCAAATGGCATGATTCTAGTAATTTCTAATTACATTTCATTTGACCTCTCTAATTATAATGGTGACATCACAGATGCCATCAATAACATAAGAAATGACAAAGATGGGTTCTTCTGGGAAAACACGAGTAGGCTTACATATGATCACAGCAAAGAAATATACTGTTATGTGGGAAAGATATGATCAAATGTTTTAAAATAATTATGTGGCATAAAAGCCAACACACTTTACCCACCAACGGAGTATATAAAATTTGATACCATCATAACCATTCTTTTCATAGCACCTCCTTCCAGATTTGGCACGAATGCGTACTAAATCTTGTAATCGCGTGTTTAGAACAAACAAATACACTATTAGGTGTAAATTAACTGCATCAAGGGCACATGAAAAACATATTTTTACTGTGTTATACAGTATACCGTGCACCCCAACATACTTTACAACATATATATTTGTGTAGACCAGTGCTACTTGTATATTAGCAAAAAAGATCTATTGACATCAAAAATCTATAATGATGGATGTAAAAGAGCATTACAGCTTTGGAAATATATTTTTAAATTGCCGGATTTCTACATTTACATGTTTGCCTAATTGAAGACAAATATACACTTTTTAACCACTATGGGGCCGATTCCGATTCCGGTCGGAAGGGCTCAGAACCGACCGCATCGTTTAGTGCCGGCCAGATTCCTTTCCGACCGAGCCATTCCGATGGGCTCGGTCGGAATGGAATCCGACTAGGATTTCCAGATGGCCTACGACAGGCTCAGAGAGCCCATCTGCCATCCAGCAATCCTTCAGTACTCCCCCGGTCGCCTCTTTACGACCGAGGGAGTACGATGACAGTTTTTCGGGCCTTTTTGTGCCGGTGTGTCCGGCTTGAAAAGGCAGTTGGAAACTGTGTCTGTTGGCCCCCAGCAGGGCCCCCATGGGTGTGAGGCCACCAAATGGCGGCCTGGGGGCACCTACGGTGCCCCTCTGTTGATCCCTGCACTCGGTGGCAGGCACTTTGGGGTGCTGGCCACAGGGTGCAGGGATGAACAGCACCCCTGCTCTACACAATGCAGGCATGGATTCCATTTGGAATGCATGCTTGCATTGTGAGGTATACGAGTGCAACCGAACCCTGTTCGGTCGCATCGTACTATCAGGGCAGTAACCGACGACAGCAGGTTGGTCGGTTACGGCTCCTGACCGATGTCGGACGGACTCAGTACCCTCCAACGTCGGAATCGGCCCCTTAGTGTTTAAAATGGTAATGGTATAAATTGATCACTGTAGGTTCTACTGACACTTTTCTGGCGTACATTTCGATTTTACGCAAAATATGTTTTTTTCCCAAAATGGAACATAGCAATATTTATTATTATTTATAAGACTTTCGTTAAGTTTGAAAACCATCTATATAAATCACACATTTAAGCTGATAATTCATTACACAGTTCATAACTTTTTATAAACAATAGTACAACAAGAACTACAAGTATTTTGCTCGCCAGAGTTTGCAAGAAATCATAGCAAAACTCTATTGGTGTCAGAGACGTTTTAAACATTGGGCAAAGTGGCTCTGGCTCTGGCCCAGGGCCCCAACCTTTCAGGGGCCCCCCTGGTAGAGCCAGCTCTGTTCTGAAGACCTTGAATAAATCTTAAACAGATTGTTTCAAATACCGTTTTCTTTTAATTTATTTTTAGTGTGAGTGAGGTGTGAGAGTCTATTACACACATTTTGAAGATAAATATTGTATGTTTTATGTAAAATCCATTAACAAAAAGTGTATTTTAGATCAAAATAGGACCTAGCATAACCATATGTCACAGAGGTTCTTTGCAGTAATGTTAGTGAGCTGCTGCTGTGTTAAAATATTGAAAATACATCACTATCCTAAATATTAGATGTAAACACAATTAGAATTTGGACAAGTGTTCCTGGGCACTGTCGGTGACATGGCCAAAGAGGGCATAAAAGAGCTGAAACTGGATCATAAATTCAAAGCTATTCGAAAAGGGGCCTCCACGATACTTTTGGCCCAGGGCCCCCAAAATCGTTAAAATGTTCTTCATCGGTGCTGTTTTTCGGTGGAGCTTAGCAATGTTCTAAATGCTACAGGTGTATTTGGAAAGATCCTTCTTGTGGAATATAATGTGAGTTAAACATCCTGGGGTGTCTTTAAAAAATTGCCATGCTCAGATTTCTTAAGGAATGCTCTGCCTATTAGTCAGGAAATGTGCTAAAATCATAAACACATATGTCATATAACTGTATTAAACATATATTGCAATAAAATGCTTATTGTTACATGACAAAAGGAGATGGCTGGTTTGGAATTTCAAGTGAGCAAATTGTCAATGAAAGACAACTTTAATTATTACCTCAGAGGTGACCAAACAATATCTGATTAGCCATTTGTTCACTAAAAACACAATTGTAATGCACAGTCTTCAGACAGACATTTCAAATACTAAAATATTGGGAATTTGGACCAATTTTCGAATTATTACATTTTACTTTAATTAAAATTCCGATTGTATTAGATGGAAAATGATAAATGGACAAATGCTACCTTAAAGTCACCAGCTCAGCTAACACCCAGCTCGACACAAAACTATTTGCGATTGCTTCAACTTTGTTTCGGATATCTGTCCTTGACTCCGACAATTGCCATCATTATGGGACTTTGAAAGAGTTGTTAGCTTTTGTAGTTGCTGGGAAGCTGTTGGACCTGGCATCCTTAGGCTGGTGTTCCACTGGACTTTTTGCCTTTTGCCTCCACATTTTGCTGATTCTTTTTTGTTGTCTTTAGGACTCTGAGCACTTTACCACTGCTAACCAGAGCTAAAGTGCAATCAACTCCCCTAAATATGATGACATTGGTGTATACCCGATTGGCATATTTGTTGTAGTGACATGTCCCTTGTAAAGTGGTACACCATATACCCAGGTCATGTACTACTAGTAGGCTGTAGCCCAGATTGTGCCACCCACAGAAGTAGCCTTTCAAACCTGTATATGGCCTGCCACTGCAGTGCCCGTGTGTCCAGTTAACTGCAACTTTGACATGGCATTTAAAACCGCTTGCCAATCCTTAAACTCCCCTTTTATAATATATGGGTCACCCATACGGTAGGCCCTGGGTAACCCTAAGGGCAAGGTGTTATGTAGGTAAAAGGTAGGACATGTACTTGTATGTTTGCATGTTTTGATAGTGACAAATAGCTTATTTCATTTATTACTACCGTGAGACCTAACCCTCTCATAGGACTGCATTAGGAATTCCTTAATACACTTATAAGATCTAATTTGTGATCAGAGAGGAGCAGCTTTTTCATGTTTCATATCTTTGGAATGGTAATGATAAATCATTGTTACTGGTTAGGTTGGATTTAACATTACTGTACAAGAAATGCCAGTTTGAGAAAGTGGAAATTTCTCTGTACTTACTGCTCTTTGTGCCTGACAGCCTGTCTCCAGTACAGGTCTGCAGTGGGTGACAGCTACACTTTGTGCATCCCCTCTAGATAGCCACAAACACAAGAAGGTGAAGCTCATCTGCATACATTTTCATTCTGATGGGACTCCCTGGGCAGGGAAGAATGGGAGGGGCCGACACTTACACTTCAATAGATAGTGTCCTGTCCACACACAAAGCACTAATTTACCCCCACAAACTGGTAGACAGAGCTAGGTAAAAAGGGATTGTTGTGCACTTTAGAGAGTTGCTTTGAAGTCACACCATACATCAAAGGAGCTTTTGGGTAAAAGTACTGGATCTCTTCCCCCCTGAAATCAGACACTTCCGGATTTTGAACTAAACCTCTCTCAGAAGGACTGCTGTGCTTCTAACAGGACTCCACTGAACTGCTTTTCTGGAAGGACTGCTTTTCTTCTTGTTGCCCTCAACCTGCTGATCCTTTACTCTGCTGAATGAGAGCTGGCCTCTGACTACCCTCCAAGTGATCTCCCAGGACTTGCAGACTGGCCACTTGTTTTCTGAAGTCTTAGGGATAAAAATACTTCCTGCAATTCTGCTAGTGCTGCTGGACTCTGCCTTCTGTGAATCCTATGTTTGCCTGTGGTGCCCTCTCCAAGTTCTGTGCCTCAAAAGTCAGTTCTACAGCTGTTTTCTTGAAAATCGATGCATCATCACCACTGTGCTGATTGGAAATGACCTATAGCCATTTGACTTCGACACAGAGGCTGTTCGATGACAGCGGTTCTACGGCCTGAGTGGACAGTAGACAAGGCTCTGCGCAGCTCAATGACAATGCATTGACTTCACTTCAGTGAAGTTCAATGACGATGCAGTGACCCAACTGCATGGAAAAGATTGACCCACCGAGCCCTCATTGTCGATGCTTTGTTCCATCCGGGGTACTTTCTCAGTGGGCCCTGCTTGGGTCCTGTAGCTGGCCTGCCCTTAATCCCAGTCAGCCTGAACTTTTGATTTGCACTGGTACTTCGGGACCTCAAGTAACCTTTGACCTCTAGTGACTTCTAAGCACTATTTTTGCATTTTATCTTTAAAAATTCATATCTCAACTTCTACTGATTGAATGTTTGCCATTTTGGTCTTATTTTGCTCACATAAATGTTTTCTATTTTTCTAAACCTGTGTGGAGTCTTTTTGTGGTGTATTCATTGTGTTACTGTCTGCGTGTGCCCCTTCAGATAAGCCTGACTTCTCTGTGCCAAACTACCAGAGGGTGAGCACAGTTTATCTTTTAGTGTGTATCTAGCTTACCTTGACTAGAGGGGTGCTTCTTGTCCTGCCTGGGTGCCTACCTCAGCCAACCAGGAATCCCATTTCTAACAGAAACATACTTGGGATCCGGAGCATATTGTTGACATAATTTAGGTGGTATGACCTTTAAACAACAGCCTCTATGAATACCCACCATATGTCTTGTGTAATCTAAGGAGTGTATTGGATTATGCAGTAAGCCTTATCTTTTGCCATCAGAAAGTGAGACCAATAATGACTTTCAATTGAATGAGATTCCCTAATATCTATTTTCGGCCACAAAATTCAGGCAGTGTTTATCAAGGGACCAACAACCTCACAAGAAGTTTTACCATATCTGATCACCTGGCTATTCTCAAAATTGATCTTCAACTTATTTTCAATAGAATTTCAGGCAATGATGAAGCTTCTCATACCTTTACACAAATGGCAAAGAAAGATGGCACCACTGCATTGTACACCCCTGAAAAGCCATTTCTAAAGCAACTCTAAGAATAATGATATGTTTACTGTCCACCCTTTCAGATAATTTTTCAGGAGTAACAGCCAATAGTTTCCTTGGGTGACTTAGCATAGAAAATAGGTAACAAGTGGCTGGGTCTAATTTGGTGTTCTCTTTATAGATTGGTACTATTCTACTTTTAGACCCATTTTATGTGTTCAAAATTACCCCCGATGCAAGCGCCAATTGTAATTGGTTCTCTAAAGTCATGCCCACTCATGTGTTTGCTCCTTAAGAACATTGGTCCACCATCCTCCTGGGCTGATAGCATTAGATAGCCTCTCAGCAGTCTACTCATGTAAACAATTCTGTCTTGCGGGGTGTTAACTTCAATGGCTTCAATATATGAGATCTTCAAAACAAAGATTAAATGAATTGTCTTATAAAGGTTAACTAAAAATCTGAACAGGTAACTGTGTCAATTTGAATCTTTTTAACTTTAGCTCTTGTGATTGTTTGAGTTAATGACCTTCTGTACTATTACACAGCAATCACACTAGACTTACATCCGTCATAAAACAAACTAGGGCTTTATACGAACTATACTTAAATGGGGTAATTTCTTGCAGAACAATATCTTCAAGTAAAATTTGGAGACTAGACATCTGCTCCTAGCAGATTGGCTTGTGTGCAGCCCCAGGTTTCGATTCTAGCACCAACTCTCTTTAACATTTATACACAGTCTCGTGGTTTAATAATGAGAAACTCTGGCGAAAATGTACACCAATGTGCTCATGATATTCAACTGTTTCTAAAAACATCAAATACAGCATCAACACCCTAAGAATCTGCCTCCTCCAATGCAATCATAGGTGAAAAACAATTTACTCCACTTAAACACAGAAAACAACAAAATTCTTCCTTCTTTCCTCATTATTAAAAAGGTTGGACCTGACTCTTCTGAACCTAGTAAATTTAGCAGCTTCACCACCACCACTCCAGTGTCACAAGTCAAACTGTTGGGTTTCACCTGTGAGCCGTATCGTGCACAATACAAGAAAGCTAAAAACAAAATTATTTTCATCTATGTATGTTAAAGAGAATACAGACACCTAATTCTTTACAATTGTCTCAAGACAATTATCATATCCACATTAGATGAGGCTGCCTAAACACGCCTGGCCCCAATCAAAGTTGTCTTTCACTCGGCTGTCAGACTTTTGCATAAAGTAATTCTCTGTGATCTCTATTGGATTCCCTTACAAGCAAGGATCTGCTTCAAATTCTCGGTTCTTGTTTATAAGGTCATTCATGAAAACAACTCACCTTACCTAGCTGAGCTCCAGGATGATCTAGAGATTTGAGAAGAAATGACTCTCTGCTGCAGGAAGCCCTAAAATGTGTAGCCTCTTTTGATAGGAAACAGTCGTTCTCTGAGACAGTGGTAGCTGTAAGGAGTACTCTATCCAAAAGCCATAGAAAGCTCAAGTCTTGTTTTGCTTTCAGGAGACAGCTCAAAGTACATTTGCTAAAGCAATTTCTGGCCCAAGATGGTAACCATCTTCCAGCAGAATCATTGACTCTACTTTACATATTCCCATTCATTATTTACAGTCACCTTATCTGCTAAACAGCCTCATTATCCCTCAAGGAGATCTCGCCCAGCTTGACCCCCCTGCCTACCTGAAAGCTCACAGCTTAGTTGGTTATTTGCGCTTTCAGTATATTGATTTATCCATTGTTCATGTTTATAGGTTATATGTAAAGCATCTGTATACATTCCCTGGTTTTGTTTGCAATAAATAAATGAAAGTATGCTCTCTGGTTCAAATATACATTACTTCCTCTTAAACTTTGGAATTTTCAAATTTGTATTGCCTGTATGAACTGCTTATATTTCTCACTTGATGCAAGTTCTACCACAATATGTGTTATTAGTTCTTGGAAAAGCACAACTAACTTCATCTTTGTGGATTGTGGTCAGTTTCATGCTTGGTGCATATTTTATAATCAGTGCAATATACAAAGAATTCACCAGTCATGAGGTGCAATGAATTAAGGATTGAGATTACCCACTCCACCATGTAGAGGTGGCAGTCTGTTGGAAACGAATCTACCACTAAAATATAGATGATTAATGCAAAGAGTGCATTTCAGCAAGCAGACAGCTTGTCTACTTCACAACACTGCAGCATCGGGTCAGGGACATACAATCGTGTGTCACATTGAGAGATGGACTCTCTTAAGTTCTTAATGCCTTTCGAGTCGCCATTAAAACTTTTAACCTGAACAAAGCAAATTTCATGATTTTTTAAGATTTTATTTTCATACATTCTATGATGATCCATTTTTTATCAATTAAGTTATCTGAAGGAAAATAGCTATCTATGAGTAAAGGAGGGGTTGCTTTTTCATAATTGCTTCAGAGTGAAGCCGTCTGACTACTAAAGAAGTAGTGTAGCATATATGTGATTTATTAATTCCATATGGGCTTAGCTTCACAATCACACATAGGTATCATTGTAGCACTAATGCTTGCAGAGATGACAAATGTTCTATATTTAGATAGATAGATAGATAGATAGATAGATAGATAGATAGATAGATAGATAGATAGATAGATAGATAGATAGATAGATAGATAGATAGATAGATAGATAGATAGATAGATAGATAGATAGATAGATAGATAGATAGATAGATAGATAGATAGATAGATAGAACGTCCTCCTCTTAAACCCAGAAAAAAATGTATTCCCCCTTTTTTCTCCATCACAATAAAATTGGACCTGACCATTCTCAGCCTACTAAATAACAGGGTCTTTGCCACCACTACTGCATCACCATGGGTAGAAAAATCAATAAAGGTAAACTGAATTAAATAAGGAACAACTACAGGAAAATGTTAAGCAAGGCTAAACAGCGTATAAGGAATCCATCTTGACAAAATTACTGTGTGCAAGCAAACTGCCAAACAGCAGGGACTTTTGCGGCATTATAAATAACTTGACTAAAGGTGCAAGACTGCAACAAGAAGCAGGAATTGGAGAAGAAATCTGGTCCCAACACGTGCGAAACATGTACAGCACGGTATCAGGGGCTGTAGAAGAGTCCAGAGGGCCGTTCCTTGAAGTGGAAAAAATACAAACAACTTCCAGTCAGGATAGGGCGGAATGCAAAGACCAAGGACTAGAGATACGTAGTAATGACCAAAATACCCTGACTGACATTAAACAATTAAGAGGCATAATACAAAATCTTAAGACACAGGGAGCAGCAGGTCCAAATAGGCTACCCAATGCACTCTTTAAGAATGACCCGGATTTCTGGTCGGAGTATCTAATGCCACTCTTCAACCAGATTTATATGCAGACCAACATCCTTTATTCCTGGAAAGGAAACATAATCCATCCAATATTTAAACATGGTGATTACTGTAAACCAGGAAACTACAGGTTGATATCTCTAATGGATGTACAGGCCAAGCTTTACGCTTCTTGTCTTCTAGCTCAGCTTCGAGATTGAATGGACGAAAAGAACATAATTCCCAAGCTCCAAACGGGTTTTAGACAAGGGATGGGCACAATAACAAATGTGGCCATCTTAGCGCTTTTAACGGAAAAAGCGGTAAAAAAGTGAACAAGGCTGCATGCTTGTTTTGTCGATATAAAATCCGCTTTTGACCAAGTGAGTAGGAAACGGCTCTGGGAAAAATTAAATACATGAGGATTGCCGGGTCCATTACTGAATGCAATAATTTCCCTATATACAGACACCTGGGCAAGAGTGAAATTAGGCGACGGTAGCACAACCTCGAGCTAATCTGTTTCTCTCAGATATCAGTAAATATATGGAAGCAGACGACTGTCATCCGCCGAATATGGCCAACGAGCCGATCTCTTTTTTACAGTACTCTGACGACATCGTAGTGTTGAGCCAAACCCCCATCGGACTGCAAAGAGCAATAAATAATCTAGTATCCTATTTGGACCAGGAATTACCTTGGAATTAAATAAAGAGAAAACCAAAGTTGTTTGCCTAGTGTACACTAAAAAAATTAAGTTTAAATGGTCTGTGAAAGGGGTAGCGGTGGAAGAGCAAGGGTCCTACAAATATCTTGGCATAACAATAGGGCAGGGCATAACACACAAGGAACACAAATTGGCTGTAAAAGCCAAAGCACAATCACTAATCTTCGCATACAGGTCACTATACAAACAATTAGATTGCCCGAACCATAACCATCTCTTAAAAGTGATGGCCGTGCAAATTCTGCCTACTCTGTCATATGGCTTAGTTACTTGGTGCGGCAAGGAGGCTGACCTATTAAACGAACTTCAGGCGAAGGTTTATAAGGCCGTTTTTAACTTGCCAAAATCTGCCTCCCCAGCTCAGGTCTGGCTGGAATTCGGCCTCCAGAAACAGGAATTCCGGGGTATGAGCGGCTTTGTCAAGCTATGCCATAAATTCCGCTCCACTGATCCAGACACAATGAACAGGTTATGTTGGGAAGAAATTAGGCACCAGATGGACCAAGAAACACCAAACTCATGGGGAAGTTATCTGAGAACATCACTGGCCGACCTGGACATAGAAACAGCATGAGAAAATAGGGCAGAAAGAGCAAGCATCAGTAAAGCGGTCAATGATGCCGCGAAAAAGAAATCTTTTCTGAAAGATAAAAAAACTATTTCCAAACTTCGGCACGGGTGGACTGTCATCACCTCTTATAAATCTTTAAAGCCGCAAGCATAATTAACAACTCATTTTAGCGTGCAGTTAAAAAAGAGCTACACAGATTATCGGATGCGCTTGCACAAATCAAAAGACCTACAGCCGTCTTGGAAAAAGACCCAACAATCCGCGCATTGCCGACTGGGTGGCTTTTACAAGGAATCTTTAACTCATCTACTATTTGTATGCCCAGTAGTTATGGCCCTGAGAAGACAGTACCTAAAATCCATTTTTAACTAACTGAATATTCGCATGTGCAGGCACGCCGTGATACGCTGGCTGTACGGCTCCTCCATAATTTTCGCCTGTCGGGGAGTAAAATAGCTGACCACGGTAAGAAAACTATTACAGCAAGCCGACTTGGAGGAAAATAAAGAAGCATGACTGACCTGCTGACTCATCTGTGTAATAAATGGATTGAATGTAAATCATATTATTAGACTAATTAGTAAGCAGGACCACAGAAGTTGTTTTTTTTTAAATTCACTTTGCACTAACCGTCTAATTGCTTTCTTCCAGGATCCTGCGATTTTCCAGGACTTTCTAATCAGCTAGCTAGTTGTTTTTAAAATTTTGAATAGACAGTACATAACTTATTTTACATTGTGTTGACTCAGTGATAGTATGTCTTTTACGGTACCATTCACTAGAGTGGGAATGGCTATACAGCAGCAAGGTCTAAAAGCACAATCATGGTTCTAGTAAGGAAAATGATGTACTAAGTCAATTGCTTTATAATGCATTTCATAACATTTTATACCGATGATTAGGCACACGCACTTTAGCTAAATAACCAATGGAATATCATTAATGTTGTCTGGTTTTAACTCTGAAGGTAAAGATATATATTTTTATTCATTTGGAAATGTGTAAAGATTTTAATTAATCATACAATAAACTATGACTTGACTTGACTACTGCATCACCAGTCAAATCAGATTATATTCATCATGTGTGATTTTCAAATGATGGTTTAAAACTAGAGGCTATAAAAAATAACTTCGCAATAA
Source organism: Lissotriton helveticus (assembly GCF_964261635.1). Lineage (NCBI taxonomy): Eukaryota > Metazoa > Chordata > Amphibia > Caudata > Salamandridae > Lissotriton > Lissotriton helveticus. The sequence continues at coordinate 1,539,045,549 of NC_136067.1, forward strand.
CTTTTTTCAAATTTAGTTATGAATCCGATAAAGGCCATAGTGCAGTACTGTCCACTTTTTTGTATATCAGCAGAGTAGCTGTGTAGAATAAATTACAGCACCATCTGGAACTACTTACAGAGGACAGATTGAGGACGTTTCATTTCAGTCTGCGTGGTGGGAGGTTACATTTGAAAAGTGTAAAGGGGATTTGGCAAGGTTTAAGTAGTTCAACTTGCATTTGTGATTTACGAAGCTCAAGGGTATGAGATGTTCAGCATGTATTATTTGTTGATCCAACTTTGACATACGCACATAGGCGACATTTAAGGCTAATGTTTTTGAGAATTGTTACATTAGTGAAAAAAGCTTTGAATTATATTATAGTGGTGGTACTATTGCTGAGTGCTAGAAAATATTTAAAATGTGTAGTGGCGTATAATCTACTGACTGTAATTTTAACTGTAATACTTATGCTTCCTTATATATACATTTTTTTTTTTATTTGTACACTTCAAAATGAAGTTCGTATCAAATGATTAAAAGATGTAAATACGTTTTATACTTACATAAAACAAAGAACACTCATCTATACACAAGATGCAGTGATGCTCTAAAATGTTTTTAACATAATGTATTGTCAGTAGGTCAGAGATATATTTTAATTATGTTTTGAAATTTGCATAATTTCCCATTTTGGTCACATTAAATTTACAAAATAACTTAAAATTTCACACTGCACATTCTGTGTAATTTTCGCATGCAGGAGACTCATTCACAGAGTAGTTTCTCATAATTTCGCTAAATGTTAATGGAATTTCCTGAATATTTGTGAAAAAATATGTGATTTCACACACCTCTGTTAGTCTCCCCTCTTTTCAAATCATTGGTTTCATCTTTTCCACGCGCCTTTGGGTTCAACTTCTTCAGAATCTATGATTCTGCCAGTTCACCAACTAGATTTGGTCGAAAAGCTTGTTCCAGCTCTCCTTAGAAGCCTGCTTTGCCTGTTGACTTGGAATGCTGGCATAAACATGCATTCTCTCCTGATGAAGCTGAAGAGGAAGGATCTTGGCAAAGCTGATAGCATTAGCTAAAATGATTTGAAAAGATGGATTGCTGACAAATTATGTCAGGCAACTTCTTGGAGTGTGTCTCTAAGGTGGCTTTTTTTCGTTTTATATCCAAATGTTGCCTCTGCAGTCCTGCATGGGAGGATGCTCTCCAACATAAATATCTTAATGCTGGAACCCCTGCACATAATTTGGCTTCTTAATGTAGATAACTCTGGCAGCCGTCACAGGGATAAGAATACTGATTATTACCCTACCAACCTAAGCATGATCACTTTTCTGAAGTCGCACCAAACTGAATCAGTTGAAAGGACTGAAGGTAGAAAAGGCAGTATGAAAAAAGCTGTAAATTACAGAGGCCAGCATGCATCAATGCCTACTGAGGATAATATGTCCCCTCTGCCCGCACATAACAAATGATGACTGAACAAGTCATGACTGATCACTAAACTATGATACACCGAATGATTAAGGCACTTCGAGGGTGTCAACTTTGAGTATGAGTCTATAGGGGTAGTCTTAAAAGAGGTAACCTTGGCTGCAAATGTGCTTTCCATTCGCAGCTGGTGCACTGAAAAGTGATGAACTCTGTCCTGATGAAGGCCAAGAAGAAAACGTTTGACAAAGTTGAAAGCATGAGATAATATGATTTGAAGAGGACAGGCCAACAACAGCAAAGGATCCTCAGGGTCAAGAAAACACAAAACTGTAATCGCTATGAAATGTTATGTTATGTTATGTTATAACGTTTTATTGAGCGCGAACAGCTGCCCCAGCAACGAGGCGTCCCGGCGCTAAACTATAACAAAACCAAGAGGGGGAAATGGAACGGAGAGGCAATAAGAAATTAGGATGGGGAAAAAAGAAGTGTTTTGATCGATTTGCGGAAGGCGAGCAGATTAGTTATGGAACGAATGTGAGATGGGAGGGAGTTCCAGAGCCTTGCCCCCAGGACTCTGAAAGAGCGACCGCCCATTCTGCTTAGCCTTATACGTGGGGTAACAACCAAGTTTTGACCCAAGGAACGTAGGGCCCGCTGAGGAATGTAGGGCTCTAGGAGAGGACGCAAGAGACCAGGACAGTCAGTCTTGAGAATTTTAAAGACCGTAGTGAGGGCTTTAAACTGGACGCGGGCTTCTATGCGTAGCCAGTGTAGTTTCTGGATGGTGTTTCTGGCAGAACACCTTCGGGGGAGGCCTACAACTGCCCTGGCGGCAGAGTTTTGAATGCGTTGAAGCCGCATCATCTCAGCTTTATTAAGGCCGAGGAAAAGGACATTGGCGTAGTCCAGCCGAGCCAGGATGGTGGATTGGACTATAAGTTGACGCGTATGGCGATCAAAAAAGCCAAGAATAGGATGAAGGTTCCTCAACAGGCCCACACAGGTGGCAGCCAGGTTCTTAGTGTGGGTCTGGAAGGTAAGGGATGCATCCACCCAGACGCCAAGGTTTTTTACCACATTTTTAGGGGAGGGGGTCGGGCCCAAAGCGGATGGCCACCAGTGATCTGTCCAATAGTCAGGGTTTTTGCCCAAAAGCAACACCTCTGTTTTGCCAGCGTTCAGCTGGAGGCAATTGTGTGACATCCAGCGAGCAACTGCCTGTTATGCAGTAGCGGCTCCTGGAGGGAGTGCAGTGGGCGGTGAGTCGGGGCGGGGCAGGGTGGGGGGTAGTAAACTCCAGATTACCGCCGAATGGAGTTCATTAACTAAATAAATTAATAAAATTAATGACATTGCGCGCTGCATCACCGGTTTGGCGTTGCAGCGTGCGCAATATAATTTGTTTTATTTATTTATTTAGTTACTGAACTCTGTTCGGCCTTAATCCGGAGTTTACTACCCCCATCCTGCCCCTCCCCGACCCCGCCGCCCTGCAGCACTCCCTCCTGGAGTACTGCTGTTATGGTACGCAACACACACTATAACTCAAGCCTGCAATGCTTTAGGGGTGATTTTTCAGTTAAATATTGGGGGGCGGGGGCTTTGTGTATTGCGTTCATTTGCCATGTACCTGTTCGGTACTTTGCTTGGCCTCTGGCCGTGCTATGCGTGGGTTAGCCTTAGACAAAGATAGAAGGGAAAATAGGTAAATATAGATTTTGACACACATGACCAATGTGCACATTATCATAAGCTATATATTACCATTGTTGAGTGTGGGGAAGGGTCATTGCTCAAGAAAGGTGTTTACAGCACATTAAGGCTTTACTACCATGTGTTCTCCGGAGACCACATACTTGATAACTACATTTTATTCTTTCATTGTACATATGACGTCCCTTCACATAAAATAAACAACTGACTAGAGATAGACGCACACCCATAGTCTATGAACAAACCCATGTATAACATTGAAAGTCCGTAATGAAAATCAAATGAGAATTGTAAATATTTAAATAGGCGATCCCTTAACACACATTTCATTCTGTTGCTGGATTTTCTCACTGATTTGTTTCTTTTCTTTTACGATAGGGTGTATGTACCTTGGTACCCAAACCGTGAATTCCACTGACCAGCATTTTCCTGCCCACCCATTAAATAATTGCGGTTTGCAACCACGAGTTTTTATGTACATTTTCTTTTAAGTAAAGACTTTCTTTTGTCACATCTGTGTTTTTTGGGGGGTTAGTGCTTGTTTAATGTAACTTGATAGTATCTTTATATTGAGCCTATTGAATTTTCGGCATTGTAATTGTGTATATTGAAAGTCGGTATTTCCACATTTTGGCCGGCTATGGGCCAGGGAATATCTTCCAAGAGTTAATAAATGAGGCCAAGATTTTTCTCGATTATGAAGATGTTTGGACATTAATGTTGGTGTGAGGGTCACATCTCACCATGTTCCCATCTATTTGAGGGAGCGGCTAGCGTTCATCCACCTTGTTTCACAAAATTTCCTTCATATTTAACAGTGGAATGCTTTGAAAGGTGACACAAATAATATGTCACAGGAGGGTCCCAAAGCTGCCTTATCAGGCCTGTCTTTGTCTGTGTGTGTTTGCTGCGTCACACCACAATTTGAACTCATTCACAACGTTTGATCAAATATACAACTGCCCTGTAGTGAAGAATGAATGAAAGGCACCCAGAACTGGGGTGCTGCCTGTACGGGTGGGCCCGGGGGCGGGGGAGCAACACAGTAATGGCTGCCTGGGCGAGCCGCAACTAGAGCCAAATTTAGGGGGGGGGCTACTAAAAATTTCAGGGGGTTGCTGATTCGTCCAGCAATATGCAGAGTGGAGATGCAGGGGCTCTAAGAAGGTTAGAAAACACAATAAAAGCCTTGTTAGCAAGTAAATGGACTTTTAAAGACACACACGACGGGTGGGTGTTGCCTGGGACATTTTGCGTGGTGGGGAACAGGAGCCCACGCAACTGGACCGCCACTGGAAGTGACGCAAAGGATGAACACGGGTGTGTGGGGAGAAGGCAGTTGGGGTTGAGGCTTTGTTTAACCCATTGGACGCTCATGAGGCATAGTGGAGCTGAGCTCGTCATAACCGCCACTGGACGCCCGCGCGGGGATAATTCTCCTCCTCTGCGGGGTGTTCCATTGAGTGGGTGGAGTCGTGACGAGCTCAGCTCGTCATGAGCACAGCTCCACTGTGCAGCGTGACGAGCTCAGCTCGTCACGAGCACCGCGGCGCCGCGCGCGCCCCCCTCTCCCCCGCACCGTGGGGGCATTAGCCCCGCGGGGAAGGGGTTAAACACCTGTTTGAAGGCCAGAGCAGGGGTGAGCTGAACTCTTCCGCTCAGGACACCACATCCGCCTCCTGCCCCCTTTGCTCTTGGTTAGAGCTGCCTCAAAAACAATGTTACCTTGTGTAATGTAACTGGTGCTCATGTAAAGTACCCCAATACCTTCAGTCAAATTATGTAAAACTGCTAAAAAATAAAAAAATAAAAAAGTTAAAGTTGTCTTCAATTTCTCCTGCCCCTTCTGGACCTGCCTAGTCAGATCTCAGAGATTCCAATCAATCTGTCTCTGTGCCACCTTGGGAATAGAGCCTTCAGGTGACCTACAAAGCCACCCAGGATCTGTGAGTGCAGGGAGAGTACACACAGGGCTGATCTTTGCTAAAATTGCATCTCTTGGGCACTTTTAGTGTGAGGGGGGAGCAGGGGAGTCTTTATTTTCACAGGCCAGCTTGTTCCTGTGCCAGGAGAGACGACTGCATAGAGATGCGGCAAGACGTGGCGAGGAGGTGAGTTTTTTTTTCTTGACCTCCTCTACCCCTAACCTCTACCCTGCCACCCCTGATCTGTGCCAGCCACCACTGATGATAACAGGTCTTGGCTCCTGCACTGCCTCGTAAAAACCCGGACAGACCCTTGGCTCGGCTCTGGCTCAGATCGTCCTGGTCATTTCTTGGCTCGCACTCCTCTACTTCTGTTGGAGGTCTGCCTACTTTTCCACCAACCCAACTCTGCTCTTACTACTCTAGGGGGTCTTGCCTCTCTAGGAGATCTTACTTTTAAAGGAGTTGGGAACTTCACTTCACTGACATAAAAAGTGTCATATTTTGGGCCTGGGTAGGCTTGTGGTTGGCACGGACACATGTAGACACTTATAGCATCTCTCATCAAAAATTCCCCAAAATGACTGGCTTCCCTCCAAGGGGGCTTTTAGAGGTTTTTTGGTGCTAGGGGCTGAAGGCATGCAGGCTGCTGTTCTTGCTCTTTGTAGGGTTCTCCACCTTTTTGCCCATGTGGTGGAAGCCGGCCCCAGGGCCCAAGCTATGCACCAAGGGGTCCCAACGAGGACACCTCTGGCATGCTTTTCAGGTCAGCATAAGAGCCGGCTTTGCTCGCCAGTAGGGCAGATGAGCGCCTCAAAATCCGGCTTCAGACCCTCTGTCTTTGGATAAACGAGGACCTGGGTCTGGTGATGCCAGGAAGATCTGCTGATTGGCCAAGCATGAGTCTACAAAATTAGTTTGGATAACTTTTCATGGGTGAAATTGTCCTGAATTTGAACTGTACCTATGATTTCTGCACAGCTTATCTTGGAAGTGTGTTAAAACTCAATGTTTCTTTTGATAATGTTTTGTGTAAATAAAATAAGGCCCGAGTTGGTCTTTCTCGAAGCCACAACTAAAACATTCTGGCCTTCTTTGTGTGTGAGGCTTTTGCTCTGAGGCTCCCTCCACTTGAAAATATGTGCAGACAAAGGTAAGGGCTTCAATCCAATTTAGCAACCGTTGAGTCCCCACTTGAACTATCCGAAATGACAATTACTGTTTAATCTGAACATTTCCTGAGGGCTGTTTTAGCAAACATTTTCACCTCAACGTGCTCCTTGAATAACAGAGGCTGCTGAAAATCCGCAGCAGCTAAATATTGTTACCAGTAAGAGGCTTCATTGGGTCATAAAAAATACCTCATTTGTCATATGCAGCACTCCGAAAAGGCGAGACTGCGCTATTGTGCCGTTATCCGAGATTCGGTGTTCTTTTCCTTCGTATATTTTCATAATCGAGATTAGAGGATCGGCTCGCCCCTCTTTGCATGGTAATACGCTGAATTGAAATTAATAAACCGAGTTCCTCGCTGACCAATATGCTCATTGGAGCAGCTTTACAAGATACATAGAAAATACTTACACAACTGAAATCAAAAGTGGAAGACTATAGTGCACGATATATATTTTTTTTTTTAGAAGTTACTCGCTACTGCACTGAGTTATCTACGAGAATAATAGTGTTTTATCAAGCAGCGCTTATTTTACATGGGGTGGGGGGGGGTCATATAGCACACAGTGTGGTATATGTTATACCTATGCACTTTTCAAGTCAGTTACATAATCATCACAGGGGGTAAGAGACGGTAACTAGAAGTATGCGATTCTACGGTCTTGACGATTTCCGCTTAATTATGGATTTGATGTACTTGTTTAGGATTCCATCATTGTATTGGTAGTTTGCAGATGCTAATAATAAAATGTTAGTCTCTTAATCAAACGGATCAAAAGTTACTAAAAACAAAAAGCTATCACGCATGTTGCTGGGCAGCGGCAATCCTTTGCCTTTTCTTCCTGCATAGTTTAGTCAAGGCTGTTGCATAATAATGCCCTTCCCTGGTGCACAATTCCAGTGGTCATGTCGATAGTGCATTTGCAGCTGTGGGTGCAAAGCATATAGGCCAAACAGAAGGAAGCGGAAGAGACGGAATAAAGACAGAGGCAAGTGAGAATACAGAAAAAAGGGCGGCGAAAGAGGAGATAACATTGCAGAGAGGGGCGACGACAGGGCGAGAAAAGAAAGGGGAAGTGTAAGAGAAGGTTATAGATATAAAGAGAAACAGAAAGTGGAACCAGATACAGCGACAACAATAAAAAAAAGAAATAGATAGATAGATAGATAGATAGATAGATAGATAGATAGATAGATAGATAGATAGATAGATAGATAGATAGATAGATAGATAGATAGATAGATAGATAGATAGATAGATAGATAGATAGATAGATATTCCAACGAGTGAAAAGGGTGAAGTACAAGGGGGAGCTGAGAGAATAGAACAGACTACTGAGAAGGGATGTGGGAAAGGAGGAGGGTGAGAGAACAGAAAAGATAGACAAGAAAGGATGGAGTGTAAACAGATAAAGAGGTTGTTGATGAAAGTGAAAAGACAGGGATAGGGGAGAGAGAGGGGTGGAGGTTTGATAGAGAAAAAGAGAAGGTCAGACAGAAAGCTAGAGCACGGGGGTTGTGTGAGAGAGAGAGAGGAGCACAGGGTAGCATCCTGGGAGGGCAGCCGCTCAGCACCAGGTGTTATCGCGAGAGAATAGCCCAGTGTGTTAACAGCTCGCGCCTCTTCTCTGGTCTCTGTTGGCGGAAGTGTTTTATTTCATGCCTTGCTTTACTGTTTAACTCTGGCTACCGAGCTCATAAAGTAGCCAAGCTGTGCTCTCCGCAGACAGACACCCCACCTCGGACATCTGTAACCGGTCAGGCCGTGGAGGTAACGTTCCGGGCAGAGTCGGGGTGGCCCCGAGCTGGCAGTGCGGCCTGGCCTCGGGCGCCGGGTTTACGAGCCCTTGTAAAGCGCGGCCATTAGCGCGAGCTGTAACCCTTAATACCTCCGCGAGGAGAGGGTGAGAGCGGGGTCCCGTGTGTTCTTCTCGTGACACGTCGTGATGTGCTGTCAGGCGTGTGCGCTGACCCGGTGAGGCCTGTCACAACCTCCCCTCGGTGCGCAGCACCACACCTGCACTGTGGGGCTAGGAGGGCATGTGAGGAGACTTACACGGGCGGGGGCGGGGCCGAGACCGGGAGAAAGGACGAAAAGCAAAGGGAGATGAGTGAACAGTGGAGGAAGAAACCGTGGGAGAAAGAATGAGATGGAGTCATGGAAAGAGAAAGAATGAGATGGAGTCATGGGAAGAGAACGAATGAGATGGAGTCATGGAAAGGAGAAAGAATGAGATGGAGTCATGGAAAGAGAAAGAATGAGATGGAGTCATGGAAAGGAGAAAGAATGAGATGGAGTCATGGGAAGAGAAAGAATGAGATGGAGTCATGGAAAGGAGAAAGAATGAGATGGAGTCATGGGAAGAGAAAGAATGAGATGGAGTCATGGAAAGGAGAAAGAATGAGATGGAGTCATGGGAAGAGAAAGAATGAGATGGAGTTATGGGAAGGAGAGGGTGGAGAGTAAGACAAGGAGAGACCGAGGGGATGGGTCAGAGAAGAAGCTGCAGAGTAAGGGAGGAAGAGATCGGTAATATATAGATAGAAATGTGGGGGAAATGGGGTGGAAAAAAGAATAAATGGAAAGAGAAAGGAAGCAAGAGCTAGGCAGACAGGTAGGTAGGAGAAGAAAAGACAAGAGGGTGGAAGGATGGACAGATGGACGGATTGATGGTTGGGTGTTGGGTAGGTGGATGAATGGCTGGATTAGGGATTGGGCAGGTGGATGGGCGGATTAGGGGCTAAGGGACCGACGGGCGCAAAAGCGTTTCAGCTTCAAGGAGCTCAATTTAAAATGTTTTCATACAATTCACGTTCTTCTCCCATTCACTGTAGTTGGCGATCAGTAACAAATGCGAGAAGCGGGTACACCAGATCGCTACGGCTGGCACAGTATGGAATGTAAGAGGCCAAATTACTATAAAAATAATATTCTAAATGCACCTGCAAGATCAGAGCTATTTTCCGAGCAAAATCGCTGGTTTTCCATTTTTACTTTTTCCAATATGAATGTTGTTAACTTTGACTTTATGAAATATGTTAAAAACATGTCGGTTATATATATATACAAGAAGTCTTGCATTCATCAAAGCTCGGCAGAGATTCCCAAGTCCTCGGCCTTTGAGCTGGGGTCTACGGTCGGTGGATTGACGGGGGTAGGATAGCTCGGTGGGTTAAGACATTCACATCAGGGGTCTGTCTAGAACATAACACTGCAGGCCCAAATTCAGCTCAGTTTTTCATAATTAATTGGATGAAAATGTGATTTTTTTTTACTAAAACGCTTCATTCTGGAGAGGGAACATCACATAAAATTAGCTAAAAATATTCCTGAAATTTCCTGCATCGAAAATTCTTTTTGGTCAGAAACAGAAATATTAGGTATTCCCAAATGGTTTTTTTCCGTGATGCCATTCACATGGTACATTTCTTTCAGAAAGTTACTAAAAAAGTCAATGATAAATTGTCCTTTGGCTGGGGCCTATCGGCTAAGTTAGGAGAAATTGATTTCTTGTTTTTCAGCAAAGCCCTCGAAGTTGGGACTGGCTGCAATCGTTTCTTCCTTTATTAAAACCATACTGTGTAGTGCAATAAAAACGGATTCCGTCCGCCAATAAATACTGCACAATACTAAAACTGTACAAAGCAATCAAAACATGGAAGGTTATTTGAGAATAAATCTACCTGCCTGGCAAACCCGGAAACCAGGCCCTACAGCGCCAAATAGCTGCAGAGGAGTTCGGGAGCGCGCTCTCCGTGTTTGCACACGTTGTTTTATCGAGCACAGACGGGTCTCGACAGATGTCGTCAATAACATGTGTCTTTCAAGGTGCTCTCATAACCCAACTACAGAACATTGCATAGTTTCAGGCTGGAATATATGTATTTGTAGTTAAACAAAAGCCCGCGCTTTTCCATTATATCACATTTATTAAACTGGGGCAGACGCATTTACTGTCTTGTGTAACTAATTTAGTCACATAACTAAATAAAATGTGATATTTGAATTATAATGGCTGTTGATATGTGTACAGTAAACTGTTGAAGTAATACTATAACAATTTAAAAATTACCATAAGGAGGCTAGCGTCGAAAATCGGAATTCGCATTGCTGTGGAATGACAGTTGGGTCTTCTTCCTGGTTTGGAGCGTGTCTGTTGAGTGTGTTGGCTTGTGTTTTTGAGGGTGTCAGCGTGTATGTGTAGTTTAGCTGGTGTAATGTATGCGCGCGCACCCGTATTTGTTATAGAGAGTTTCCATCAAAATAAATGCAAAGCCTGGAAAGTCGGTTTTTTTCCACCTAAACGAAATATCAGCATCGTCATGAGAAATAAAATACTAACAAACAAGGTAGCCTGATACGATGACTTAATAATCTAGCTTCTTCGGAAAATGCAAACCCCGAGATTGAGCGCTGTAATGGCAGAGGAGTCTTTTTAAATCAAACGTGTTAAAAATCAGTAAGTTTAGCTGATGTGTATAACCCACCAACCGCACCTTTGATTTGCAAACTGCCCCCACCGCATGTTTATCCACCTCTGAGGCTGGTGATCGCTTACCTCGCTTGCACCCATGTCATCACCCCTCCCCTCCCCACACACACACACCACCCGCATGTGTCAGCGCGCGCTCACATACCTTCTCTCCCCGGGTGCTTGAAGGCCATGGAGGCTGTGATGTCTCCCCCATGGATGGGGCCGTGATGCGCCAGCGGGCTGCTCTGGGACTGCCAGTGGTGCCCCGGGGGCACGTAGCCCGCGCCCGGACCCCCGTACACCCCGTACTGGTTGGCGGACGTGTAGGCGCAGGCTGGGACGAAGCCGCTGACGGCGGACAGGCTGGACGCGGGCTGTGGAGAAAGAGAGAAATTTCACAGCACCTGCATGCGTGGCACACATGTCCCCACACCCCCCAGGTGTGCTTGTTGAACGCGAGGTGGGATCCTCTGCCTGGGCAGTGACAGCTCTGCCTCCCCCCCTCCACCCCCCAGCACTCTGGGAAAAGGGCTGAGAGGCCCTGGCCAGCTAATGGATGCGGGCTGTTAACATGTCACGCGGAGCTCCAGTGTGAGCCTGACATGGGCCCCACGTCCGCTTGGGAGCACAGGGTTCAGCAGGACCAGGAGCCGGTGTGGTCATAAAATGTGTCGTCTGAGCATCACAAGCAGAAGGGTGGCTTCTGCTGGCGAGAAGGCCAGAATTAATAGGTCAAACTCATTTTCTAAGGAAGGGACTAGGGACACGAAGAAGTTACAGTGTGTGTATATATTTAATATATATATAGACACACACACTGTAACTTTTTCATGTCCCTAGTCCCTTCCTTGGAAAACGAGTTTGACCAGATATATATATATATATATATATATATATATATATATATATATATATATATATATATATATATATATATATATATATATATATATATATATATGTTGGCATTACTTTTTCCTCTTTGGGTTTGGTGCAATGGCAACAGTGGCGAGCATGGCAGAATTGTTGCACGCAGATCAACTGGATTTTTGCCTAATTCGCCTGCTGATTTTCATGCACATCACCTTTCCTGCTTTTCTGTCCGCCCCCTACCCCTCAATCCTTAAAAAAAAAAAAAAAAGAATCTCGCAGCGACCACTGAAACAAAATAAGCTACGGAAAGAACTGTGATTTATACTGACAGAGGGCAGCGTGCTTTGGTTATACAGGGTGGTGGAGTTCAAACAGTGACTGTGCCGCCCTGAACCCCGCAGCTCTTCCCGGAAAATGTCAAATGAAACATCTCTCCCTCACTATCCCCCCCCCCCCCCCACACACACACACACAAAACAAAAACAAAATAGGAGATGCGTGGGAATGAGACACGATGCTCATAGAGGCGCACGTGGCTTTTTTGGGCCATGTATAAACACACCGGGGTGACTCTGGTGCGAGTTTGTCATGCGCCTTAGTGGTAGGAAGGAAATGCCCACCTGGCTGCTGTTTGAATAAACTAAATAAAATACAGCAATATAAGGGGCTCAGTGCCCCCCCCCCCCCCCCACCCTCCACCTCTGAATCCCGGTGCCACTGCACCTGCTAAACCGATGAAATGGAGACAAACTATAGTCTGCCCCCTCGTGACCCTGCGCTTACCTGGGGGTACTTGATGTCGGCCTCCATGACGCCCTTCTCGAGGCTGTTCAGGTTCTGGCCGCTGGAGAAGCCGCCTCTGTTGACGCAGGCCCAGTCCTCCATCTTGTGGGGGTAGACGGAGCCCTCGGAGCCGGCCAGAGCCCCTGCCAGAAATCATAGCGACAATAAACAGCGTGACCACAACTCACAACAGCAACCATGACACAAATGATGACGTCAACATCAAGTGCGTTCGCGAGGCTGCGAGCTCTCCACTGAGTCAGACGCAGGCCCCCTACACTCGTGTGCTATTTACATTGAGATACTAGGAGTTGTAGCCTCTTCTCTTGTGGGCCAGAGACTTCAGCGAAACTTGGCCGAATTCTGAAGGCGCACAGATAAAATGGCGGCAATGGGGTTGTGTGTGTACGTGTGAGTGAGTGAGTGTGTGTTTGTATGTGGCGGGTGGCAGGTGCATTAACGAGTGTCATATTTTTCCCACAATAAAAAGAGCCTAAAGCTCGCACATAACAGTAAATTAGAAAAAAAGATATGATACGATTCCATCTTCATATGTCAGCCATATTATATAGAGCTGTGGGTGTTGTGTGATGCTATGTTATTATGTTGTTAAGTGAGTGCAGCTTCTCGCGCTAGTTGCAAGGACCCCCAAGATGCCCGAGTCCTTTTTTCACACATCAGAATCTCAAGTGCACAGCTTTGTTGAACAGACTCTGTTATACTCGTCACTACTCTCACAACATCACACTCCGACATGTATGCACAGTTGCGAACATGTAAGCATACACACACATGTTACCACTTCAAAAATCTCAACAAGTCCCCCACCTTCAATCTACCTGCTGCTGCGCAGCGTTCACGCTCGCGCCACGATCACCGCGAATCCGCCATTTTCCAACTGATTATTCAGCGGGTTTTTCTGACAAACGCCCGTTTAAGTATTTCATAATCAGACACGGCTATATTTATTGCCAGATTTTCTTTTCAGGAAAGCGGTGGACTGGGGAGAGCAGAGCGTTTACAAACTCACCTTGTCCACCGTTTAAAATGCAACGGTGTATATTCCGCCCCTCTCTCTATAAAACGCAGTAGAAGGTTTAAATGAAACACCCTCGGCCGGGGAAGGTCCCCGCGGGGCCCCAAAGTGTAGCACTCGAGGCCTGTGTGACTACCCCGTGCAAAGTTCTGCGCAGTTTTCAGAGGTGGCGGAGTCACCTCTCGCTGACACAGTTTCTTCTCGGCCTACAGTTTAGAATCACTCTAGCTACCCTAGCCCTGACGTTTTGTGTATTTAGTATAAAGCGGTGTGATTTGAACGGTGGTGTAGCACACTGAACCCCCACCCACCATCCGTAGCCTTATCCGGGTTCGCCGCACCTATCTACAGCAAGGCCCGGGTGCAGACCCTGTCAGGGCCTGGGAAGCTAGGGGCGGAGGTGATGGCAAGTAACTCAAACCCACCGTCTCCAGGGTGCGTGTGCCCCGTGGCAAGGAAGACACCCCTTATACGTCTGTGGCATCTTTGCAGCGCTTGAGCTAGGCGCTGCGGTACTGCAGAAATACCGCCCCGGTTACGAGTAATCTTCTAGCGACGAGATTCACCCCAGGCCCCTCAGACTCGGAAATACTAGGAGCATGTGCCGTGCCTTGCAAAGCCGCGGGATCCGAGGACACATGTTGCGTTTCGGAAACCACAAACTCCGCTACCTGTTCCTGTGTAATCTCTCCAAAAGCTGACAAGGCTGCGGGCGCCCTCGGGGCTGTAAAGTGGTGTTGTACAAGTCTCAATGAATCTCCGTATATCAAAAATAGATTTCATTTTTAGAATGCTTTCAATTTTAAAATATTGATTTATAACATGTATTTGCTTTTCTATACATCTCTGGGCACTTTAAATGTTTGGCAATGTAAATTTGATTTCTGACATTTGTATTGCTTGAAAGCCAAATGTATCTAATTAATTATACGTTTACTGTTTTATTACGCTTGTGTCGGATTTTTTATTAAAAAATCTATATTCAGGCCCAAATATTCTGTGTGATATATACACACACACACACACATATATATATATATAAATATATATATATCAGAATCCTTCCCGGTGTATATAGCGTATATATGTGTCATATATACGTGTCATAATATTAAAACACCATATACAATGTGCAGGACCGCCAAATTTGTTGCACAATAATATTTATTATTAAGGTATATCATGACAAATATTACAAACTTAAAACCACAGATTTTTTTATTTTTTAAACAGCAGACATACAATTTAAAATATGAAAATGGCTAATGAGATTCGTGCCGAGCAGTTGTGATAAGGAGTCTGAAAGCGCTCCCGTGGTGGTGTCACATTTAGGCTCAACAGCGCTATCTCCGCTTATTTTGCCACTTCGTTACACTGACATGGGGTGCAGAGTCAGCCCAGGTGCGGTGCAGGGATGTGCTACAATTACGGTGAATAGTCTGCGAGGCCTCCATGTCCCTCGAATCATGGAGGCAGCCGGTTCCGACCCCGACCAGCCTCATTCACGCACAGACCCGGCCGTCCGACCACAGTCGATACAGGGAAGGCGCGGCATGGCGGCAGCGTGGGAGACCCGCGCCCCTCCGAGGATGTGCGCCTGATCACGCGGCGGGACTCTGGCAGACACCAGTGCGAGCTGCAGTGACCCGAGTCCGGGGACAGACTCCACGGGCGGTAGAGTCTTCCTCCCGAGTAGAATCACAGCGTCCCGGCGGAAAGCTGGCATCAAGACAGTGCACCGCAAAGGTTTGAAGGCGCTGCCCGTTACTGCAGCGGAAAGAGGTGACTGCCCCGACGCACGTCCACAACGGGCGTGGGCACAGGGTGGCAGCACATACTGGCTGCCCACCTGCCCCAGATGTGTCTGACTCAGAACATGTCTGTCCAGGACAGAGCCTGGCATGTTAGCCAACAGCTGATATCCAGCTGAAGAGCTTAGAACAAACAGATTATGGGGTGTTAGGACTTAGATTTAAAACACTCCACCCCGCCATATTACTGGAAATGTTGTGTTTGGAAGGTCGGGGTGTGTTCCATTGACTCGTGTTGAGGCCTAGTTGGTCTGAATGGGACAGACAGCTTGTGCTACCTTTATAAAGTGAACTTAATTCCTCGAAGGTTAACCAGGTTTTCTCCCTTTTGGATAGGACCAAGGCTGATTTAAACATTTTTGGTATTTTATTAAAGCATTATAGTGCTTCATAACCCTGAAGATGTCACAAAGCACTGAGATTAGCATTGGGTTCCTGGCGCCCTCTGAAGAGCACAACTGGCAGCATGTTGGATGCAGTATAGCCTACATGAGAGACAGTGGGTGAGGTGTATGATGGTCACATACGTGCTTCAAACAATGCGCAGTGAACAACCCTACACATATGAAAGGGTATTTGCAGAGTGCAAGAATAGTTGGTCACCATTATGCACGCTTTTTTGTTCATCTGTATCATGCAATTATGTGAAAAGGTTGGGTGATTTTCTTATTGAATCATGTTCCATATATTACCGTTGTGCATAAAGATTAAGCTTCCGCCAGCTCCTGAGTCTTTGAAGGGCTGCTGGTCTTGAGAGGTGCCACCACCAGCGTAGTGGTCTTGTGTGCTGATAGGTGTAGAGTTTACGTTGAATGAGTGGATGAATTCCATGGGCTGCACCCTCTGCAATAAACAGTGCTTTAAAAGTGATCTGCTAGCCACAGGCCACGGGGGCTACGATATTACAACGGTACCTGTGTGTACTGGCACAGACAAGATAAAACCTGATGCAACAGACCACTTCAAAGGTAAACACAAGTGGTTCAGTTAATTTAAGTAGTTCTACTTAACACTGTGTTGATGTTATGTCAGTGTATGTCACGTAGCTGTAACTTACATTGTTTTTGCTCATGCTGAGTCATATTAAGTTTTACTTTGTAAATTATTATATCAGTTTATGTTCTGGTCTGTCACATTAAGCAATGGTGTGTTATTTCCCGTTATAAATGTTGTGTCACCTTTCAGTGATAGTATGTGGAGTTGCATCATAGTATGTCATTTTAAGTCCAGTTGTGCCATGTACCTGCATTATCCTAGCTCTGTTAAATATTATGTGACATAGCTCCGAAATCCAAGTGCTCAAATTCTGAAGATGACGTGGGCCACAGAAACATGTTTTCAGGGATAATCAGTCAGACAATGTCAAAATGCTGGGGTTTTAACTTCTCAACGCTAGTGAACCAGGGTTTGTTGCTTAGATCTCAAACTGTAGGGGGAGTGACAGAAGAGCTTTCCTCAGACAAAATTGAGAAAATCATGGAATCTACATGATTCCAAGCAAGATGTGGCTTTTATGATGTAAGTAGTAGACCGAGTGATGATTTAGGAGGTTCAGTAATCTGATCTAAGATTCACTTATGATTGGGAAGCTCTCATCAGATAACATGCTACGACTGAGGGCCTATAGGTCAGACTAGTAGAGCGAGGACATGAGGCCTACTGGATAATTTGGCACTTTTTTTTCTTTCAAGTGTATTTAATATATGTGGGATTTTGGGCTGTTGATCTTCTATTGAGTTTACAAATTTTACATACTGATACTGCTATTAGCCGAAGCCATGTGTTGATTACATTGATTCAAATGTGTTCTGTTCACTAATGATTTTATAACACTTGTGATTGTTTATATTAAGGAATTGGGTAACCTGTGTTATTTCTGTAAAATTGTATTTCTGTGAAATAAATTATTTTGATGGATTGATTGAATCTTTTATCTAACCTCAGGCACCTATATTATTGCATCTTGTGACAACCACACCCCTACCATGGGTGTGTTTTTTATTATCCAACAGAGGGAAGAGGCCCATTTTGCTTGCTGGCTTATGCCTCATTATACTCTTGACACACGACTTCAGCTAAACATTTTAGATGTGCGCCCACACTGGGACACCTGCCAGGAATCATTCTACAATGATCCAGTAAACTTCTGTATCATTTTTATTTTTTAAGGTATTTCATAACTATTTCTGTATTTTGAAACACTGCATCTTAGGGGAGAGTTGTGTAGCTCTTTACATAGCAAGTTTGAAGGCTCAGTAAAGTCTTATTCATCAATGTAAAACTCAGCTTTGGCAAGACTACTGAGAAGGAAGTTAAAGGCTGCTAAGCTATGTATACACATATGTGTGTGTGCATTTATATGTGTATGTATGTACATTTATGTAAACACACACATATGTAGATTAACAGTAACATTTATCTTCTTTGTCATTAGTCTTGCCTGCACTGATGCGTTTTAGGGCGATCCAGTGTTGACGATATATATATATATATATATATATATATATATATATATATATATATATATATATATATATATATATATATATATATATATATATATAAGCTCACGAGAGAGAGACAGACAAACACAACAGGTAGCTGTTTAATATAGTCCAATACTGCCATTGAGGTGTACTAGTGACATAAAAAACCACAAGGTCAAAGGTAAAGTTGTTTAAATGTCACCGAACTCCTAAACAACAATATTAGACTACATTGAACATTCTACTTGGTATGTATATTTTTTATATAACACATTATTATTTAGTTAGCTTGAATAAAAAATTCTCCAAAGTAAAGCTATCAGTGGGCACTGATTAGAATTAGAATGCTAAGGTTTTGTTTACCTTTAATGAACAAATTGTTTTTAAAGCAATGGAGTGTGGTGTTGGTCAGTGGATTTATGTGAATCTGTGGCTGCAGCATTTACACATTTTTATGGATTTGGGGCATTTGCCACATAATTTACTACATAACTTGCAGATTTTTTTGAAAAAATCGCGTTTCTTAATCAAATGGATACAAAATAATGCTGCCAGGAATTAAGGAACATTGTTTGTAATTTTTTGCTGCATAATTTAAACAGCTTTGCCACTTAAATGTGTCTTCTGTTCTGCGTTATTATAGAAACCCTAACAAAGCTAAAGCTCTGCAGAGTGGTTCGGCGATTATGATGGTGAAATCTGTTCTTTAAAAGGAATAATGCAATATTTTCCATACTTCATGGTTCTCTGTGAAATACAGGTTTTTATACTGATTCATTGTATACAACAAACGCACCCAAACAGGTAACACACACAAACAAACAAACACACATATATATATATATATATATATATATATATATATATATATATATATAGCTCTATCAGATAGCTAGATATATAGCTTGACAGATAGATAGATAGATAGATAGATAGATAGATAGATAGATAGATAGATAGATAGATAGATAGATAGATAGATAGATAGATAGATAGATTTTTTCCTCATTATTCTTTTGCATACTGTAAAGATAGGACAGATGCTCACCTGTCTGCTCCATGAAGGTGCGGATCCCCAGAATGTTTGTTACAGAGTGCGCTGAAGGCCAGTGCCTGGGGATGCTGACATGTCCTGTGGACACTCCAGGGTGGTGTCCGCCAACCTTTGTTCCACTGGGAGACATAGGGCCTGTGTAAGGATATTGGTAGATGTGGTTGTAGGGCAATGTGGCCTGTGGAGTAGACGCCTGCTTGGTGCCCTCATATTGCCCACCAGGCTGTGACAGGCTTCCAATTTTGTTCCTCAGAATCCGGCTGATGGAACTGACAGAGGGCACATTGTATTTGTCACATACATTATCAGCCAGCAGTCGGTCCCGTATTTCCCAGGCGAAGATGCCTGGGTCGCCATGCTTGTATTCGCGGATGTGTTTGACTACATTGGGGGTGGTGACCCGGGGCTTACTTCCCCCAATGGCACCCGGCAGGATGGATCCTGTCTCATTGTAGCGGGCCAAGATCTTGCTCACGCAGCCATGTGAAACCCTCAGCTGGCGGCTAATGTCGCAAGGCCGGATGCCCAGCTGGGCCAGCTCCACAATCCGCAGTCGGATGGCATTGGGCAAGGGCCTGCCATTCACAAACACTCCACCGAGCTGGTTTACCTCTCCATATGCTTGCTCTGAAAGTTTTGGGGGGAAAACAATAGATAAATCACATTGAGTCATTACAAAAGGGAAGTATTCATTGTAACTATTTTCTTCTCAGTATAGACTTTCTGGTTACTTTTATGCAAGATTTATGCATGATCCATATAAGAGTAAAGGTAGTCAGGATAGGTAATGACTGCACCTAAATACAATCTCCCATATTCCCTGGAAAATCACTGACTGGGTAAATGAGTTCCATCTAGACTCATTGTATGTAAATGGCCACACATTTTGCATAATATGTATCCCTTTCCTGACTGAGGATAGTGGTCCATACTTTTATGTAGCTAAAGGCACCTGTGTGGACTGATATACTGAGATCACCGTACAGATTTAACTCCTTCTGCTCCATGGTTTATACTGAATGTCAATTCATCATCAATCTATCTGGCATCAACCTGCATTGAGAATAGTTCCTAAACTTCAGCTTTTAGAGGCCTCTCTCATAAGCCACCGAGATGTGTCCACTAAGCAGACACAGAATGCATTTGCCTCCACACTGAAGCACAAGCCGCCTTGTAAGCATGATGCCGTTTCTTTAAAAGGGGCCAACAAATAATCAAGTTGGCACTGCACATCCAATGTAGGGTGAACTAAGACTACCAAACTCGTTTCAAACAGCTACACAAAACAACTGCTGTACGGGGCAGGGTGGAATGTGTCTTCCTAGAGTAATGTGCTTTCCCTACACTGTAGATGTGCACATCTTTTTTTTTTAAAGCTCGGACGTCAGTGTCATGGAATGTTATCAACCTGTAATATCATTTGTGATCAGTATACAGCCTGAACTGCACATGTGCGTGCGCTCGGTGTTTGCCCACCTGTTCTAACACAGATTGTTTCCTTTTGACAGCTTGAATGAGACCCACCTTATAATAACACTCCTTGGAAAAATCTACTTCACATAGAGGAAAAATTATAAATTGGCATTCTTTACTCTGCCTCCGCGTGCACCCTAGCTTCACGGGAAAACTTTGCTCGTTCGCGGTGGTGTTATTACGATCTTGCTGAAGTGTCAGACTTATTAATATCCCACAAAGTAAGCGTTAATTGGATTTCGTTTCAACATTCTATTTTTGCAATGCAACATTCGTACACACACGCTAAATGACGTCATCGCAGAATTCCGTAAATGCTTCTACATTTTTTTTGCTAATTTTACTTTGTACCTCAAACTCCTTTTGCAATGTGAGATCGTATACCGTGGAGGCATATTTAAAATGATGTGCTTGATCTGTCTCTTGTATAAAGAATGCCTTCAATTAACTGCTGAACTTTAACTTCACTTTCCCAAGTTTTTTTCATCCTGATCTAAAAGTGAAACTGCAGCCACATCGAGCCTCCCACAGAACAACACTGACACTCCCACAGACAGCTTCAGCGCCCCGACTGTCAGTGGGGGATCCCTGGCTTTAAGTACCCCCCAGTCTCCCCACTCCAGGGGGCGCCGGGTCTTACCCATGTCCGGAGCCCGGTCCTGGGTCAGACTCTCCTCTCGGGTGACGGCCGCGCTCCTCGGTTGCACCGCACGGCTCCAGATACATAGACAGCGAGGAGGGCCGGGCTGGGCGCGGGGACAAATCACTCCCGAAGCGGGTCCGGCCTGGCCTCCCTCCTCCTCGGCGCGGTGTGCGGGGCAGTGCGCGGGGCAGCAGGGCGCGGGGCCGGGGCAGGTGCAGCTCGCGTCCGCCGGGGGGTGCACTGCGCGGCTCCCATCAGACGCGTCTGCGCCTCCACGTCAGGCCCGCGGGTCAAGGAGGGCGTCCCGGCCTCCTATTGGTCCCCGCCCGTCGCGGCCGGGGGGCTGGCACTATTGACCCGCCCCCTCCGGAGAGAGCCACGCCCACCCGGCTGTAACCCTATCCAGGCAGCGGCGAGCGCCTCTTAAAGAAGCCCTGACGCGTTTAAATATGCCCCCCCCCCCAAATACCTGTCAAAGTATTCAACGGGGCTATCGCAACGGCCTGGACAGTTTAAAACCATGAATGGCGGGAGTTGGGGGGCTCCAATGCTTCCGAACGCCTAAAGGTGTTCTGCTGTGATGACTTTTGGCCTTTTATGAATGCACCAACATCAGAGGCATAGTTATGAATAGTGCAGCTGGTGCAGTGGCACCGCGGCCTTTATTCTGAGGGAGGCCCTGCACTCCAAGTGTAGTTTTTTGTTTATTTATATCTGCATTTATTTATTTATTACTAATAAGCAAGGGGATGGCGGTCCTATTTATTTGCTTGCATTACGACCCGTGGCACTTGCTCCGCAATTGCTTGACGTGTAATTATTTGTTTATTTTTGTTTCCTCGTTCACTTTGCATATAAAATGTATCAATTTTGGTTTCCACTGAAAAGGTACAGACTGAAACAGTGCAGCCGCAGAAGCACTTCAACTTTTACTACAGAGTTCTGTGCTAAGGCAACAAGCAACTACTGTGTGGAGTGGTGTCTTTCACTCACATTGCTGCGACGGCATCTTTCCCGGGTATTCCTGTGCAGGTCTCGAATCTTATCCTCTGACAAGTTGTCATGTATGTTCTGTGACTTAGTGGCATAATCCATACGTCCGTGCGCACTACGATGTATCCTTTTTCAACCTCAAAAAGTGGAAAGCATGCGAGCTCACCTTTTCGAAATCCTAGTTAATTAGTTGAAAACTTTTGCAGCGGATTCAAGTTGCCGGAATATTGTTTTTTTTCTTTTACAACTATAAAATTGCGGCTGAGAAAATTCCAGTTACATCTTCCAACTGGCCATTTCGTGTTGTCTAATTATGTCTATTAGTATTTTATTTAACCAATTAAACGAACCTTGTTTTACCACAGTACATGTAAGTACATTGTTCAAAAACCCTTGAAATCTCTAATAACGTGTGCCCTTGAATTTACAGCGTGGCTACACCATGCACCCCTCCCTTTTTATTCCTATGGGAGAGATGGGACGATGAATAAATAAATAAATAAAGCATCGGCATAAAGACAGACACATGCAGGCGAGGTCAAATTGACACGACAGGGTTGATAGTTGAATGGATGGACTGATGGGCGGACAACGGGTGGACTATTGGAAGGGTTGATGCCTGATGGAAGTTCACAAGACGGACAGACAGAGAGGCATGTCTGGGCTGTTGAACGGAATAAAGAATAGATGAATAGCAGATGAGTGGTTAAAGGGTGGATAGATGGATTGATGGTGGTTGGGTAGATAGATAGATAGATAGATAGATAGATAGATAGATAGATAGATAGATAGATAGATAGATAGATAGATAGATAGATAGATAGATAGATAGATATTTTAGAAACTTGATGAGACTTAAATTGCTTATTTCCAATAAGGTGATAAAATTCCACACACGAGTGTTTGTTTTCTCGAGTACCTGGAAAGATGTAACACCAAAGACGCATGAGCTGGTTCCAAAAACTGGCTATTACATGTCATGTCATCTGACCAATGCTATTTATGCAGCAATAAAAGTGCATGTAGCCATCAGATTTTCTAAATGTATGTGAGTGTAAATCTAACTGTCGTGTAATCCGGTCCCAGAGCCGTGGCTGTGTGGTCAGAGCACGGCGCTTACAGGCTGATTCCAGGTGTGATTGTAATCGTAGCACCGATTTGAATTCACAGGCAGGCTGGCGGGCCGAGGGAAATGGGCAGACAGACTCCCACGGTTCCTGCGGCAATAACTGACGCAGATCTTCGTCCACAGAAGAAAGAGAGACAGAAAGGGGGGTCGTGGGGATCTCGAGTCCAAAGTGAGTGATCGGCGCATCCGGCCTGTCCAGGGTGACGCGCACAGCGCGGGCAGCAGAGGGCTCGCGGTTGTCCTCAGAGGTGATGGTGTTTCCTGACTGCCTCTGACTCCCGAGTTCCAAATTTTACAATGTTCTTCTGTTTGCAACAGCACTGGCCAGGGACACTTTAGAGGACAACCCTTTTATCAGGTCAAAACTTTTTTCTAAAGACCATCAGAATGGCCATTGCATAGGCGCACTTGAGAAATGTAAAATAACTTTACATTTACAAAAGTTGCGCCCAGTAAAGAGTTTCACAAGCCAAAGCTTAACAATAAAAGTTGCTAATAGAACAATGGGCATTAATAAGTTAAAATGCAGAGACTTCGCCAGCACCGCATTGGCTTTGAGATTTATTGGTAAAAATGTGAGTCCAAGGCAGAGGCGGTACCGTCGTCAGTGCAGGGAAGCTTCGATGGAGGCTGTTTCACAGCTGTGTCCGGCACTTGTTGTGCGTCGGCTTTAAACAGGGCTTCAACTCCTGTACCACCCCGCAGTCCCCGACCGAGCAAAGTTCTTCGCAGCTACCACCCGATTGTACATGTGGCGACGAGGACACCCAGGAGATGTCTATAGAAGCAACAGACCACATGACTAGCCATGATATTACATACTTTTCTGCATACGTATAGAATCAATATATCTATCTATCTATCTATCTATCTATCTATCTATCTATCTATCTATCTATCTATCTATCTATCTATCTATCTATCTATCTATCTATCTATCTGTCTGTCTGTCTATCTGTCTGTCTACCGACCGACCTACCTGCCTGCCTGTGTGTTTGTCTATCCATACGTACCAATGTCCGAATATCTGCACATATATATGTATACCAGAGCTTGCGTATAGAGTGAAACGCAATGGCTGTTTCGTTGACCACAAGAACGAACCAAAAAGGGATATTTAAAAAAATACAAAAAACATCCACGAATTTTGCACATAGTTGTTTTTGTTTTACAGAAACATTTTGAAGTTTCCCGCAGAGGTGAGGAACATTTCCTGCACTTTGGGGTAGTTTTTCAACACACGTCATAAAGATTATTTTTTGGTGGAAAAAAAAACAAAGGCCGAGTAAAATTAAATGTATGAACCTGCACATGTTTATCTACAAGTTCTATGATAATGGAAAGCACAGAGTTCCACCTAATAATTCTTGTCATATTTATATCGTTCTAGTTCTCATTGTGCTAGACCTCTGCCTTGAGGCTATCGAGTTCACGTCCAGTTATTACACGTCTGCCCGACACAGACGGCATTTGACGTCACACGGGTGTAAGACAATAGAAATGAACTTTGATCGTCTAGTGAGGACACAGAAACCCTCATAAACTGCCAACGTGTTCAAGAATCTCTAATACATAACCAGATTTGAACACACGTCTGAAAACATTTGATGGGCTGTGAGTCAGAGTCCATGACGGACATCGTTAGGTTTAAGGAGATGTTCCCCCACACGGTGTGTGCGGTAATATTCAGCTGTGATAGATCAGTACATGGGGTATTCACCGGTGAACCTGAACCAGACCACCGAAGTTTGGCAGCTTTACCTGCCTGAAACACATGTCTGTCTTGTGTTGTTTCATGTACAGGCGCTGGTCCCCCGGGGTTGTGTGCGCCATGGCAGAATGAATGAATGAATACATATGATATACGCATGGATGCGAGCGCTGCATGCCGCTCTGCACAGATGCACATACACGCGTGTGTCCACCGCCATACATAGAAAGCCATATATACTGTAAAGGTTGATGCGTGCAATGAAACACAGCCTGACAAGTGCAAAGTGTCTTAAAACAAACACGGTGCCAAGTGTGCAGCACTCTGGTGCAGGCCGGCGCTTCCCTGGAGTCTGAGGCAAGGAAGCGCGTGTCCCACAGGGGTGAAGGGTCGTGTTACTCTCGAACACCTCGCCCACCCTGGGGCTTCACCAGATGGAGCCGGTGATGCCCGCTCGTGCATGGGATGGTTATACAGGAAGTCGTGGGGTGGGACCTGTCAAATATCCATGGATGCAAATGATGCCTACATGCACATACAAACGAATACATCGCACCAGTGCACACATATGCATACCAATACACACGCGCAGACATGTAAATAAATGCGCTTACATATACTTAGACAGGAGTGTGCATATATAAACGCACACACACATATATAGCTATATATACAGTCATGCATATGCATATACATATGCACAATGCACATGCATTAATATGTAAATAAACATGCACATATGCTTAGACACAAGTATACCCGTACATTCATAGATACACCCACATACTCGTGAAATTACATCAAAACAAACAGATCTACACACATATATATATACATATAACCCCATATATATATATATGTATATATATATATATATATATATATAGAGAGAGAGAGATAGATAGATAGATAGATATAAATATATACATATATTTACATGTATACACACACACACACATAACTACATACTTATAGGCATACATGCGCAAATACACCCGTGCCTAGATACTTACAATATCTAGTATGCATGGGTGAGTAAGCAGGGCACCGGTGGCACAGCAGCAGTTGGAAGGAAGCAGCTTAAGAGGCCCCGGAGACGTCCGCACTACAGCGGCCACGTGAACCCACCGCCTACATTTGTGACATGCTGTCTGCCTCTCGGTTTATTATGCCCCGCTTCCGGAACGCACCTAGTACGTGAACGACAGATGGGAAACCAATATCTAGCATAAGAAAAAGTCACGGAAAGTTGAGCCCCGGGCAAAGACATATCAGAAGGAAATATTACAATTTAAGAACACATGTAATATGCATCTACAAAGGGCCACAGCAATAAAAAACTACTATACATATTGGATTCAGACACTGCTTAAATGTACTTTCACCGAGAAACTGCCGCAGGCCCTGCAGGGTATACCCATGCTTGTAGATTTATCACAGGGAATTGCTTCCGGCACTGGAAATGCTTGGATCGAGGGATGTTTTTTGTGCAGCCCGTGCGTTTGAATCCGTGTTAGCTGATTACCACCACCCCTATCTTCACGGTCAGCCTATTGTGGGGGTCGGTGAAGAGACGTGGGGAAGTACACGGGGTCGATTCACACGCATCCTCCACGTGGCACACACTCAGAGTGCGTCCTTGCAAGAAAGAGCGAGGATTTAACCTGCTGTTCACCCACACGACCGCCTCCTACGAGCCTTACAGATTTCAAGCACTTCCGGGGTCACCGACGGCCACTTGGCTTTGAGGTCGATAATGGTGTGACTGAAGTGCAGGTGTGCCATCAGCAGGGGTTGACTCGTGTATATAAAACCCTCGCCCTAAACCCACCGACCTCTTCACTTTTTTTTACCGGCCTAGTGGCTGCGACCCCCGCTAGTTGGCGCTGCAGAGTCCTACAAACAGTAGGATCGCCATATCATCATTTCTTTATATCGGCAAACAGTTTATTCCCACTTCTAGGGGTTGAGGTAGGTATTTTTGTGTGGCGGGCATGCAATATCGGATATAAACAATCTGAACAGGTTCAACAACAACAAGGCTAGGATTTCAGAGCGTGTACGCCAGCATGAAAAATGTTTGACTGGCAGGTGTATGGCTAACTTTGGGCCTGTTAGAGCCGGTCCAAATGGCACGCGTCTAGCAGGTGTACAGCTTCACGGGTAACACTTTTAAATAACCGAAGAATTAACATAAAGTCCAGCAGTTTGTAATTGATTCCAAACTCTACTTTTTTTAAACAATTAAATATTTATGCAGTCCTGGCATTGCGTCTTCCTCCCTTCACTGTACACATAATTATTATGCTTTGCTTATATTTGTATGCATCCTCATGTCCTGTGATGTTATGCAATTTTCTTTTACTTTGTGTATGTAAAGCGCTCTGCTACCCACGGGTCTATATAAAACTTTATAAATAAATTCCATTTTGAAATCATCCCTGATGTGCAGGTTCTCAGTACCTGACAGTACCTGCCCGTTTAAAGCACTGTCCTTGCACTGATTTAAGTTTACAGTCCTGCAAGGACATCCTGGCTAGGGCCTCTGGTTAAAACGGCCTCATTGCGAACAGAGGTTTGTTTGAACAAGTACAAATCATCAATCAAAAATTGCAAACATGGCAACACCAGCGAGGAACATGCGTTTCAGAAGACACAATCCAGGCCTTGTCAATGAGTGAAATCAGGACTGTTTGAACATATCCCAGAGGCAAATACCCATGGGTGCTTGGAGTCCTCACCAGCAGCCACGGCCGGTAGTAGGTGTAACTGCAGGGCGGTGACGTAGGGAGGGGGAGGGGCAGGGTGGGAGGTTGTAATGTATGGATTACGGACTTTAACAGGTAAGTAAACATATAAATAAATAAACCGAATTTCCTTGCGCGCACTGCATCGCATTTGGTGATGCAGTGCACACAACGAAATTCGTTTTTATTTATTTATATGTTTACTTACCTGTTAAAGTCTGTAATCCATACATTACAACCCCCCACCCTACCCCTCCCCCTCCATACGTCACTGCCCTGCAGTTACACCTACTACCGGCCGTGGCTGCTCACCAGCTCACCAGTTTGAAAAATATATTGATTTAAGTGCCCTAACAACCCACAATCCTCTCTCTTTCCACTGCCCCTTAAGCTCCCCTCATGTCCTGCATTTCATATAATGGGTTTTAACAAGATGTCTCAGCGTGACTGTTGAGAAATCTGAAGTTAACCCTCTCCCCCCCCCAGCTCGTATTGACCAAGCTACGCCCCTGGATTCGTGTTGTTGCCTAAATTGTACCTTTTCTATGAGGAAGGGAAGCATGCAGTCATGCTCTACCTCTTCTGTGACTAAATCAGTGCTTAATTTGAGGCAGTGTTTTCTGGTGTTGGGTTTCAACACTTGTTTGTCAACACCATTGCACTTCCCTGTCCTGGGCCTATTGAAGATGCTATTATCAAGTTCATCAGCCCCTCTATACTGCACCCAGGAAGCTTAGGCTGGTACTGATGCTCACCGAGCCCTTCCTGGGGCATCCTTAAGTTGCATGTGCACCAATTTTGGAAATCTTTGGGAATCATGTTTGCACTTTAGATTCTACACAATGCGTCTGGCATCTCGAGATCTGCTTCAGTCCAAATGTGTGTCAATAGGGTATAAGCAGGGCCAGTGGAATTATGCATCAGGGGAGGAACAAATAATGCAGCATAATTCTGCACATTTTGTGATAGTACTACTTTCTTGTTTTGTCATTTTTCCGTGTGTTAACACTTTCTGGGCAAAAGGTTTCACCTCAATAGTATAATTTTAGCACCATAATATAAAATACCTATTCCAGTGATCAAATCTAACAAAAACACTCATAATTCTTGTCCCTCCCCTCGTACACACCACATACTCTTCTCCAGAACACATCACCACCCATGTACTATTCAAATACCACGCACCTGCAGTACTGCACATACAGATCTTTCACAGAAAACCACTACATAAATATCTCCTCACATCTTCACGAAAAAATACAAATCTAAATATACTATCTTCCTTACACATATATTACTTTACTATGTAATCATGTATTATATATATTCATTATTTTAGTCTTATTCTACAAGAAACAAGAAGAAAATAAATTACCCTCACAAAAGCATTACTTTTTCCAACCATCATCCTATACCTCTATCAATGTATCCTCTATCTTCACTCTCTCTCATCCCAAACCCTTTCTACTACTATGATATCCAAAACAAACCTTCCTGGACTCCTCCCTCCGCTACACCTGCTGGTTTACCCTAAACATCACTTCACTACTATCATCTCCCAAACAACCCTACTAAATTCTCCCTCATGTTATCTCTCCTTTGAACCATCCCAAACCTAATTTGTACACCCTGATTCTCCTTCTCCCTAATCACTTTCTAGAGACTCTTCCCTCCTCCATCTCTCTTTTAGTCATCCCAGACATCAACTTACTACTATGATCTCCTGATTGATTCTTCCATCTTCTATCCCTCCATTACTCTATTCAATCCAACTAACAGACTCACATGTCCTCTGCTCAAATTAACTCATACCTCCCTATAGTAACACTATACTCATATTTCCCTATACTAATACACCACTAATCCTTTTGGGTTTGCCTCGTCTCGGGTAGTAAGTGTTATATAAATACAATTAAATAAGAAAAAAATAAGCAACAGAAAGGAGATCTGTCAACTTTTGCAAAGGGCCTTCCAATGAACTACAACACTTGTCGCCATGTTATAATAACTTTTGAGTTGTTTGAGGTGAAACCATTTTTTTGTTAAAATCTGCAGATTTTGCAGCATGGATTATGTGGCAAACACCGCAAATCCATAATTATGAAAAAATGCTACATTGGCAAAATCGCATAATTTAGGAGGCCCTGGGTATAAGGTTAGTGGGTTCAATGCGAACCATACACTGAAAAACCATATACTGAATTATCTACGGCTAAAATATCTATAGAACAGAATATCAACCTACAACATTTTTGACCCTTTTATACATTCCTAAATCCAAACAATATTGCCTGCCATCTATTGGAGAACTGGGTTAAATAAATACTTGGGCTTCAGTCTGGCCATAACTGGGGGAAAGTGCTCCCTAAAAGGTTAGATGCGTGTCATAAACGTTATAGTGACATAATAAAGTTTTGAAGATATTTCGCGGCAGAAAATGTTGAGCCTATGTTTCTGCAAACTATGTTGTATTAAAATAATTGTATCATGTGTTAGTTAGTGGCTGACCTACAACCAAGATCCTGCCATTTGTCAATTAGCCACCGTGGCATTATTTATAAAGCATGGCCAATCCACCACAGAAAAGAATTAACAGTGACATTCTCGTGCCCTGAAATCTGAATTCTCTCACCCATAGCAGTATGGAACCAATGGTTGAGAGATCTGCCTCTGAGGTTAGATTATAGGAGGGCCTTTTAACATTCCATTGTCTTGTGCCCAGTGCACTGTTTCACCATTATTTCTGCTTTATTAGAGTATTTTACTTGACTACTACAACAAGATGCTGTTTTGAAGGCTCAGAAATTTTGCAAGTACGATTGTTCAAAATTTAAATTTCACCTGCACCATTTTGTGAATTTGACAAGTTTTGAGGGGAAATGAAAAATTGTAACTGTTAATGTGTTTCACAATGTTTGAAAAGCTTAGAAAAACATCAGAACATATGTAGAGGGATATTTTCACGACTATGAACAAGGTCCAAAGTACATTCCAAGTCCAAGCCTATGCATTCAAACTCTGTTCAATCATATAGTACGTCATATTTCATGTGCCACTGCCTTCACCTTACTGAGAAAACAAAGGTTCAAGCTATAGACAGGGAATAGAAGCATCAAATGAGTGCTTGGGTTGCAGGCAGCAGGGGTCATTAAAACGTGTTTGTGAACAGGCTGCACAATCATATTATAAAAACACAGGTGTTGCATCTTGGCCAACATACACTGCCATTAGGGTGGAAAATGAACGGCTTAATGTGGCAAATTGACAAACCGTATAGATATTTAGAAATATTTTTTTTAACCACAATCTGACAATGACTGATCATTTCCTTTTTTTTTGTCTTTATTTATTTTTTGATAAAGAAAACTACGGAAAATAGATCTTCTTTGCCTGATTCTCACTACTGTCAATCAAGAGTGCCAGGTCAGTAGGTGTGCAAATTGACAGGTAGAGGAGTTAAAAAGAAAATATATTTCCTAATCAATATTAAACAAGTGCAGATATACAGCTGCTTTTTTTTTTAAATATAGTTTTATTTTCCAAATTATACACACTTTTACTTTATACATTTCTACATGAGTATTTCATATATTTCTTTCCATCAATTCATGACCTCTCTGGATACAGTACACAATCAATATTTAACATAACCTTTTACCATTATTATACCAAGACACATAAAAAAAAAAAAAAATCTCATAAGTTCAATGGTTGCCTAGTCTTTCTTTCCACTTATTTATTGGATCCTAGATTCTTAGACCTAAAGTTCTTTTCATCCTGCCCTTTCGAGCATAGATATTCTTTTCCAGATTAAATACATATAGTAGATTAGCCAACCAGGTTTGCATTCCCGGAGGATTTTTATCAAGCCACGCCCTTGCTATGATTAATCTGTAAACTGCCATTGCTACAAACAAAAATTCCCGTGGTGTTGCTTCCTCGTCTGCAGCACCCCCTAACAGAATCAGAGGAGGAGTGAGCACTATTTGAATTCCCAATGTCCTATTCAAAAAGACCTCTATATTCCTCACTAGTGTGTGCAGTTGAGGGCAAGTGGCAAATATGTGGACGCTGTCTGCTTCTAGGGAATTACATCTGGGACACGAAATGCCCGTAGTACCGCCCCATTTTGCAATCCTGGCTGGCGTAAAGTACAGAGAAAATATGGTTTTGTAGTGTTGGGATTGTAAAGGGGCTGATCACAATGCTGTTCGACCTAATTCTAGTGATTCCTGAAACCAAACCTGCTCCCCACCCAGTTTCTCCACCCACTTATTGCTGTGCTTTTCTAAGTCATCCTTCTTCTCCTTTACCAGACTTGCATAAAAAGATCGTATCGTACAATCCCCAGACAGTTTTATTTTTTCCAGAATCTCATTCCTGCTGAACCCAGCGGCCCCACCCTGCTTATTACCTAAAAAGCTCTTGATCTGAAGATATTTTAAAAAGCCTCTGTTATCCAGACCGTATTTGTTCCTTATATCACTAAACTGCATTATCTCATCCGTGTTAATAATATCACCAATTTGAGTAATCCCCCTTGCCGCCCAATCTGCCATTGTTGCGTCTGAGAATACAGTAGGAGGAAATGATGACCTATTTTTATATATCCTAGTGTATCTATTGTATCTCCCTAATCTTGATTTTTTTAAAAAAGCACTCCAAATGTTTACCGAGGCAGCTATTGTTTTAAACCTTGTTCTTTTGAAGTATCCAAAGTTGATACTATTTAGCAAGCAATTTCCCGCTTCTGCCCCGAGAACTGTTGAATACACCTCCGTGTAAAAACTGGCAACTCTTCGGTCGAGGTTCGTACCCCCGATTAACCCCTGCATGTATTGTAAGGAGGCGGCCATATAATACAGTCTAAAATCTGGTGCTCCCCATCCACCTTTCTCTCTCGGGAGGGAGATGAACCTATAAGCCTCTGTGTCTTTCCATGCGCCCATATAAATCTATTCATAATCACCTCTAGTGCATTAAACCATCTTGTTTCAAATAATAACGGAATGGATCTAAAAATAAAAAGAAACTTAGGCAGTATCAGCATCTTGATTACATTAGTACAGCCCACTATTGTCAAATGTAGGTTATTAAGCCTGTCTAGATCTGCTTTTACTCGTGTAATTAAAGGAGTCATATTATTTCCTACTACGTCCTCTAGATTTGCTGAAATTGTGATTCCCAGGTATACTGCGGAGCCAGCCACTCTACCATCGTTACAATCTGCGTACCTATTTTTTACAATCTGCGTTTTTGAACTATTCAAGCTATATCCCGATACCAGACCGAATTTTTGAGCTTCCAATTCCACCTCCCTAATAGCCCCAGATGGATTGGGTGTCAAGATGGCCACATCGTCAGCATACACCAAAGTTTTTATCGAGCAGCCATTCATCCGCATTGCTGGTATCTCTGGATTTTGTTCTAGTCGGCGGAGAAAAGGATCTAGATAAAGCGCAAGTAGCAAGGGAGAGGAAGGACAGCCCTGCCTAGTCCCCCTGCTGATCTTAACCCATTCAGAATGCCGTCTGTTAACCCTGATATTAGCTTTTGGGTCTTTATATAAGGTTTGTGTAGCCTTTATAAATCCCTCCCCTATACCACTCCACCTCATGACAGCCCATAGATAACCCCAGGAGACCCTATCAAATGCTTTTTCTGCATCTAAAAACAATGCTGTCATAGGGTCTCCCAGGGTACCTGCTGCGTCGAACATTGTGATTACTTGCCTGACATGATGTGTTGTGCCTTTTCCTGGGATAAACCCATGCTGGGAGGGACTAACCATGCTCTCAATTACCCTTGATAGTCTTTTGGCCAGCATTTTAGTATACATTTTTACGTCGGCATTCATTAATGTGATAGGTCAATACGATCCTGGAGCCATTGGTGGTTTACCTTTTTTTGCTATCACTGCAATGTCAGCATCTCCCCAGCAGTCTGGTATTGAATCCCCCTTCTGAGCCAGTAACATAATATCAAACATATCTGCTGCTAATACCGTTTGGAATACTTAAAAAAATTCCACCGGGATCTGGTCTGGACCCGCTGCCTTTCCTGAGGGTAGGCTATCAAGAGCCATATTCAATTCTACCATTTGAAATGCGGCTTCTAATCTCTCCTTGTCCTCCATCTCAAGCATAGGAGGGAGGACATCACTCAGATACCCCTCTACCTCCTCCATACCCCCAACATTATCAGAGGAGTATAGATCTATGTAAAACTGTCTAAATACTTCTCTCACCTGACCTGCCTCTGTGAAAGAGTTACCCTGTGCATCTACAATCTCCTTGACATCGGATTTTGCTGCCCTCTGCCTACTTCGAACCGCTAAGATATGACCCACCCTCTCACTAAATTCGTACGCCTTCTCCCTTTGCGTCAGATATTTCTCCACTGCTTTTTTGGCCATCCCTTCAAGGGCTTCAGCTCTAGTTGAGGTAATTCTAAGCAGTATCTGGTCTAGCTGGGAGTTCTGAATTATAGCCGCTGCTAAATCTGCTTCCAAATTTAAAAGATTTTGTCGTAGTTCTTCTGTCCTTAATTTCTCCTTCTTTTGATTAGATAACACAAAGCTCAGTGTTTCTCCCCTAACCCCTGCTTTGAATGAATCCCATACCACCCCTGGTGATGCTGTCCCTCTATTTATATCCCAAAAGTCCTTAATCCATATAGCCATATAATCTCGATATGCCTGGTCTTGTAGTAGTGCGCGTTCAAAGGTCCAAGAAACATCTCTCCTTTGAGCCAGACCCAGCTTAAGTGTCACTACTAGTGGACTGTGGTCTGAAACCAGTCGTGGGTGTCTTTCAATTTTTGAGCCAGTAATCAAGCTATTTGAAATTAAAAAATAGTCCAATCGAACCAACACCTTGTGAGGAGCTGAGTAAAATGTACTACCGTCTAAGTGCGGGTGCCACTTCATCCAGGGGTCTTCCAGGGAATTATGAAACACCATGTCTGAGAGTGCTATATACACCTTCGTTTTCCTCCCTATGTAGTGTCCCCCAGGTTGACTAAATGAGCTACTGAGATCATGCAAATTAAGATCTCCGCAGCAGACAATTGGTTCGAGCCACTGAGCTAGCTCGACATCCAGGTACTGAAAAACATCTGGGTCATCCTCTGTTGACCCATAAATCGTAACCAGTGTGATAGTATCTCCCTTAAAAACCAATTCCACTATTACCCACCTCCCCCACTGATCTTCCTTCTTCCTTTTCACTATTACATCTCCGCTCCTCCCTAATACTGCCACCCCTCTAGTCTTAGTCCCTTGCCTGGAGTTCTCTAGTACTGAAAAACCCAATTGATCCAAGAGGTAACCTTTAGCACCCTCTATGTGGGTCTCCTGCAAGCATACCAAATCAAGACGCAGTGTTTTAAGAAAAGCAGCTACCCTGAGTCTCTTGTTTACTTCATTGAGTCCACAGACATTTATCGTGGCGATTCTACACGTCATACAGATACACTCCTTGTCCTACCAGTGAGCCTACTAAATCTTTAAGAGAGATCTGCGTCTGAGTCTGCTGATTCAATACAATCCTCTTCATGTGCTGTATACATTGTAATTCTAATACATTGCAGTTTTCATATTGAGTACATTCTGATACAATTTTTCCACAAGTGTGATATGCCAAAAAAGAAACCAAACTTTGTGCCCCTTTTTCACCCCCCTTCCTCCCTATACCTCCCTCCAACCCCCCTCCCCCTGCTCCCCCCTACCCTCCCCCTCCCCCTTATAGGCAAATAGGTCAGAAGACCTATGTGTGCCCACCTTGAATTGTGCCAGTCGCATCCCTCTCCCGCTTCTCCTTTTGATGTGCTGTGCTACCCCTTCTTCTTATACCTGGATTCAGTAAACTATATTACGTGCAAACACCTGGGCCATTCCCCATTAACCACCTTTCTGCTTCCTCATTTCTTCCAAGAATAGCTGGGCTTTGATCTCTGAAGAGAACATACAGGTTTTCCCCCTTACAACTACCTTGAGCCTAGCAGGGAAAAGGAGGTATGCTTCCAAGCCCAAGGTCTGAAAAGGAGCAATCATCTGTCTGAGCTTCCATCTCCTCTCTATGGTAACGTGACAGAAATCAGGCCTGGCGAAGAAGGAGATGCCTTCAAATGACCTCCTGTTGTCTGGCCTTGCTTTGCTAATTATCTCTTCCCTGAGCAAGAAGTTCCCAACATTCACTAATATCGCCCTGGGGTGGTTCCCCTGACCATCACTCCCTGTACCCCCCGTACCATGGGCTTTCTTCATTGTGAAGGGAAACCTGTGTGCCCTCTGTATCTCCCTTTCCCACTGCCACTGAGACCCTGGAAAGGCCCCCTTTAACAAATTAATCACGAATTGCCTGACGTCCTGCCCTTCTGTCCCTTCTGCCACACCCAACAGTCTAACATTGTTCCGCCTCTGCCTGTTTTCAAAATCCTCCATCTTCCAACGCATGTCCTCTGCCAACTTCTCCTGCTCTGTTTTGAATGATTTCCAGTTCCCGACATCATCCTCAAGCCTGCCAGTGCGCTCTTCAACCTCTGTTACTCGGTCCACAATTTCATCATACAGTTTATTAACTTTCCTCAAGGTGTTTTGGATTTTCTTTGAGGCCTGTCTTGCTCTGCGGCTTTCCGCCCTTGCTTCCCCTTGCATCTGCTTGAGAGTAGTAAATAAAATGTCAAAAGAATCATGGTGGGGGGAAGGCCCAGCTAAGGCACCCCCAGCACTAGCATCCTCCTGATAAACCTGCGAAGTCGCAGAGTAGTCCCATAATAATCGCTTCTCGGGGTGTAAGGGGGACCCAGGCGTCTGCCTCCTTAACTTCGTGGATCTTCTCTTCATCGTTGACTCTTTTCCCGATGTACTAGAGCCTGACCCAGTTACCTCCTCTCCCTCCTCCTCCGAGCTCTGATTAGATGATAATACTGATTCCGAGTCCTCATTCAATGAGTAGAACTCTCCTTCTATAGAAGCACAATCTCCTTTTCCCAGCGTCTGTTTACTCATACATGCTAACTAACTAATACAAAAAACCTTCTAGTGTGTCTTTTGCACACCTTTTAATAGCACCAGCTAGGGGTATGGAATAAAGTTTTTTCGCAACACCCACTAGCAAGGTACTTTTTAATTTTTCACCACACCCTTCACTCACATTAATCCCCTCACGTGCACTCAACACACACCATACATAGTCATTACTTGTCAACGCTCCCACGTAGTCGCAGGTCGTAGCGTGCCGCATCCCCTTAGCGGGGTGCGAAGACCCCGATGATGAAGCATGACACCAAGGGGCCTGTTGGTGTGTGAGGGGTATTTTACACAACACTGAGTGTTCCCCATCCTTGTGGTGCACACTGGAAGTAGGATTCTCCTTGTTTATTTATCAGTGCCTGTGGAGTAGGAATCCTATCTCTTTACTCTACCTCCCTTCGTTGTTATTTTAGTCTCTAGGCAGCGCGCAGCTGCGGGAGCTTTTCTCCAGACATACATTGACACACACATAGGGACACACACTTAGGTATAATTAAAGAAGCCAGCGGTCCATCGGAAATGGAAGATGAACACGGCCTCACTTTCGCAGAGGACGAAATTGACAAGATCCTATCTGATACCAACCTTTTTGAAGGCCTATGTAACCAGGAAACAGGCCCACAAACAAATGACTGGAATGAATTGCTGAACCTTAGACGTAACCAAATCAAGGCAGCCTTACACGGGCTGTTCATGACTCAGTACCTTCGTAACAAAATGGCACCACCTGGCCTAATTGTCAAAAATGAACCACTCATCTTCCAAGACGATCTAATTTTTAAGAAAGAGTGGTCATTGATTTCTTGGCACTGTTCAAGAGACTGGTTAGTTCTCATAATTAAGACAGCTACCCGGAATACACAGGAACTGAAAATTGAAATCAACAAAATAGAGGTCCAACTGAAAACATACATTCCACCAGAAGAGTTGAAAACTAGACTCGAGGAACTGAACCAACAAATGACTGACTTTGAGTTCACTCTGAAACAGAGCAAAACCAATAAATTAACCAAAGATGTGGCAAAATGTACCCCCGAAAATGCATATCCATACACAAAGGTGGATTATGTCTCCAAGAACACCTATAGCGACGCGGATAGCGACACTTCTGACAATGGGTCCTCAGGTTCCAATTCGAGCGGAAATCGAGGAAACAGACAACGCAGAGGAGGTTGGAGACAAAGGAGACAGCAGTTCCCTAGACAAAGGGGATGGCGTGGGTACCAACCACAGAATCAATTCCCACAATTCATGGGCCCACCACAATTCAACCCTTTTCAGTTTGGACCAGTATGGAATCAAGAATATAGTGATGGTTACTATGGCCAACAACAGCAATATGGAGGGCCACAACAACCTTTTTTAGGGGCACGCCAGAACACACGAGGCAGGAACCGGAAAGGCAACACAGTCGCTTGGGAAGATCAGGAACAGCCCAACGCCCGGACAACCAGGAGCATGACGGGATCGCTTCCCAACCAACCGTCAACCAGCAAGAGAGGGACTTAGTTGTGAATCTCACACCCATGACCCTAACAGCGACACAGAAGACTGTTCTAAACAAAGGCTTGGGGTTTGTACCAACTCAAAAACCAGACATCTTCAAACTCAACAAAGAGTTACAGGATTTTTTCAGGAAACTAAAACTACAGGCCTTCTTCAAAGACAAGCCCTTACCAGAAGACAAAACAGACACAGGTTTGAAGTTGAAATCCACCTTCACCCCACCAGATTCTACAATTCCCGTAGAAATCCTAACCTTTGAAAAGGCAGTAACCACGGAGGTCAACCAACTGAATACAAAAGGGAACAGTGTCTTCTATAACACAAGTGGTGATGAACAACAAGCCCTCAGAGAACTGTCAACCAACAATGAGCTCGTTATAAAACCAGCAGATAAAGGGGGAGCAATAGTATTGCAAACTTTGGAGGCATATGATAAAGAGTGCCTACGTTTACTATCGGATGAACGGAACTACAAAATGTTGGAAAGAGACCCAACGGAAGGACTTCGGATCCGGATCGGCGGCATGGTAGAGGAAGGCCTAGCCCATGACTGGCTCAGCAAAAAGGAAGCGGATTCCCTTCAACAGCCAACTCCAAAAATACCATATTTCTATTGTATCCCGAAGATACACAAAAACATCGAAAGTCCACCGGGAAGACCAATTGTTTCCGGGATCGGGTCAATTCTGGAGCCTTTGTCCAAATTCTCTGACGCTTTCCTCAGACCAATGGTACAATCCACAAATACGTATTTGAAAGACACCAAAGCGGTATTACAGCTACTGGAAGAAAAGGAATTTGATCCATCCACACAGCTCCTGCTAAGCCTCGATGTGGAGAGCTTATATACGAGCTTACCTCATGAGGAGACACTACAGATCATAGAGGAAGTCCTCTACAGTAATGCATGGAAGTACCAGACACCAAGAAATCTGGTCCTAGAATGCATCGCCATGGCTTTGAAAGACAATTTTTTCAAATACAAGGATACCCTATACCTGCAGACCCATGGAACAAGCATGGGTAGCACCTTTGCCCCAAGTCTAGCGGGACTATACGTCCACCATTTGGAACAGCATAAGATCCTACATGAAGATAACCCATACCGTTCCCAGATTGACACCTGGAAACGGTACATAGATGATATTTTCATTATATGGAATGGGGATATAAACAGTGCCACCAGTTTTGTAACCTGGCTCAACAACCAAAATGAGTACCTGAAATTCACCAGTACTATTTCCAACACATCAATGGTCTTCCTGGATTTGAATATATACACGGAGGAGGGAAGGCTGAAAAGTACCACCCATTTTAAACCCACCTCCAGAAACTGTTTGTTACGATACGACAGTTTCCATCCCAGACACCTTAGGGAGAATCTACCGTATGGTCAATTCCTGCGACTCCGAAGAAACTGCACAGAATTGCACCAATTCAACAAACAGGCAAAAGATTTGAAATCCAAACTGATACAGAGACAATACCCTGTCAAAACCATTGAAAAAGCGATGAAGCGCGCAAGGAACAACCATAGGGAGGCACTTCTAGAAGACAATCCTAAAGATAAGGGATCAAACAAAAGACCAATTTGCGTTACGACATATACATCCATATCAAACCAGGTATCGAAAGTCATAAACAAACATTGGGGAATACTGAATTGTGGAGACCTGGGTTTCGAAAAACCAATGCTTGCACACCGCAGGGGCAAAAACATCAAAGACATGCTTGTACATACCAGACCACGACAAAACACCACAGGAAGACAGAATGTGACTGGGGTTCAGGGACATTTCCCCTGTGGCGATTGCAGTTGCTGTCATCAAACCCGAAAAAGCAAAACCCTAACCTTTAGGAATGGCACATCATGGGAACAACGCCAGTTCTCTAACTGTAACACGAAGAACGTGGTATACATGATAACGTGCCCATGCGGTTTGGAATATATAGGCATGACCACCCGACCTGTCAAAGTGAGGATAGGCGAGCATAAAAGCAACATACGTTGTAAAAAAACGACCACCAAGATGGCGTCACATTTTTTGGAATTTCAGCATTGTATCAATGATTTACGCTGGACGGTTATCGAACGTCTAACATCTGACACAGGCCTGTTCCAGAAAGAACAACGGTGGGTATTTCGCTTGGGAACCCATGTCACAGGACTTAATGATGACATTCCGTGGAGCCAAATTACTGGACCATAATTGAAAACATTTCATTCTATCATTCTTGAGGGTTGAGGGGAATAAGAACCTACAATATCAACATGATCCTGAGATGTCTCCTACCCTTGGAATGGTATAAATAGTCATGGAAAAAGAAAAAAACCAGGACAGTTTTAATATTTTCGGGTACATGCCCTTTATTTTCATTGTTCCGTCATGACAAACAGTAAATAAGTAATAAATAACACTCTTATTTCGAGTAAAGCAACACTCATCCTGATACACCGCACGAGATCAGTGCGATTGCCACATCTGCGCATGCGCTGGTAACTAGAAAACCAGGGCGCACCTAACACGAAATACGCATGCGCCTTTTGAAAAATGATGGCCCGATTGGATGACCCAGAATGGAGGTAAAAACAGTATTCCGACATGGTGAAAAACTAGAGGGTGTCCGAAACACCGCACGACCAGTGGGACGCATTCGCGCATGCGCTGGTAACCAGAAAATCAAGGACACTACAATCACGAAAGGCGCATGCGCGTCTTTCTTTGGAACCATTCTGACAACGAGGCATGCGCGGTGGGACTTTGGCCGACAAGTACTGTTGTCCGGGCTCGCAATAGGCAGGGAAGCGGACACTCCTTATTTGGGCTGCAAAGAAACCCGGCAATAAACCAATGGTAAAAGGATACATGTCACACGGAGAGCGTGCAAAGGGACATGACAGGCGGACACACGGATGTGCCTTTTTAGGCCATCATCCGATTTCCGCTAATTAACGAATGAGAGACCTCCAAAATCCCCAATATATACCACAATGGTGCTCGCTATCGCATTCACGGCGGAGCAGCACAGGGTGGTAGAAGGAGGCCAATTTAGGCGGATTTCGTGAGTATGCATATGAAACACGAGAACAACTCTCAGATATCCAGATCTAATGTGGAGTCCAACAGTGAGTAATAGGAGTAACAGTACTGAAACCACTTCTTTACCCTCACAGATTGTGGATCCACCTACCTACCCTGATGTTTCTGGATATGCTCATGACGCAATTCACAACAGTGACTATGAGTATGTCCAAAAGAGAAAATATATACAAAAAACCTTCTAGTGTGTCTTATATGTTGTGTGTTGTGTATGTCCCTCTTTTTTTACAGGTCAATTTGACTGTTTGGGGCTCCAGGTGACTGCACCTGTCTGAGCCAGTCCTATTTGACAACCAAACTAAAAATGAATTTTTCTTTTTTCAGGGCATGCAATTGCATGAACCGAAGATACCGCTGTAGGCACATTGTTAGCCTTCGTGAGATTATTATCACTTTTTGATAAGTAGAATAACACTTTTTAATAGAAATACGTGAGTAGGGTTGGGAAGTTGTGCCCCGTCCTGAAGAAGGAACACCAGTTCCGAAACATGTCGACGCACACCAGAGGTCCTGTCCCTAATTAAGACATTGAACCTCGTCTTTTGCACACCTTTTAATAGCACCAGCTAGGGGTATGGAATAAAGTTTTTTTCGCAACACCCACTAGCCAGGTGTAGGAAGGTGGCTACCTGACTATGGTTACCCCAGATTTTTTGCCTGTGTTTAGCTGGTTTTTTGACTTAGTTGACCTGGTTCCCTGCTAATCAGGGCCCCAGGCCATCTGCTCTCTCTGTAAAATGGATTCCATGTACCCTAGGTACATACCACAATTGGAAATGGACTCCTTGTCAGCCCCTGTATAATGCACTATAGGTGCCCAGGGCATATGGGCCACCAAGGCCTACCAGGGGCTGCAGCATATCTTTTGCCACCCCTGGCTGGTTCTTAAATTGACACAACTGGCTGATCACTCAGCTGGGGTAAGGTGGTGTAATCACCCCTTGCTTAGATGTAGTATACCTATATCTAAACCTATATCTGGACACATATTAACCTGTGAGCCACTCCTATGGAAGGCCTCATCAATCCTGGAGGCAGAGTGCGTGGTTTCATGTGAGATGGAGCTCTAGCATGAGCTGAGCCTGTCTGCAGCTGTCGGGAACAACTCCCTAAGCTGTTTCAGGATAATGCCATACCATATACTCTTAAGTGCCTTATAATCCTCGCGGTTATATAGCAACTTTGGTTTGGCTTTATCAAAACATGTCGTGTAAGGTGTCATACGATTTGGAATACCATCCCCTCGCCAGTTCTGGCGACGGGGATGGCATTCCACCCCTCTAGAGGGGTAAGACATGTTCCTTTACTAAATGCGGTTAATTTCTCCAAAGACCTTAAGATCCACAAAATGGATGCCTCTGCCACAGACAAATGTCTGGACCCCTGCAGTTGACCGAAACTCAGCAGATGGGGCCTGGACAAAGGGTTTCCTGTCACAGGAGGGTGTCACCACCCTCCAGACAGGAGATAGTGGATTGTAGCAGGGAGGTTTGAAAGAAACCAGACACTGCCTGGGGCGCACAAGGCTGCCCCTTGCATAATCCGGCCAAACCGGTTCTGGGGCACTCCAGCCCTCGTGCCAGGGCGGCCTGGATCAAAGGAAAGGGGTGTATCCACCCCCTTCCTGGGTCCCACCCATAGGGAGGGACCTAGCAGGTAATCACGCCCCCCAGATTGGAATAAGAGTGGGAGCAGTGCCAATGCACATCAGATTTCCTGGAAGAAACATTAGAAACGAAACTCTGGACCCTTCGCCCTCCATCTCATCGTGGAAGCCCGAAGAATCTCCCTTGTGGTCAAGGAGTGACCACCCTGCAGCAGCAGGCACCATCCAGCCCTCGACGTCTACTTAGTTGCAGTTCCCGCCGGAGCTCGAGCGACTGAGATCGACGAGATCAAGCCTGCCTGCCTTCCAACAGCCCGATCCACAGTCCCTGCAAAGCTGAGACCCGTGGAGGCGACCGGAAGCGTGGGGCACGCCATCATGAATTGACCACGAGACGCTGACCGTGCAGCCCACAAGTGACCCTCGAAGCTGTGCACCAGGGTTTGAGAAGCCCCCACCCTGAGCTGCTCCTGAGCCGAAGTTCAGCCCTCCACACTCGACGAGTGCTGCGTGGGGCCCTTTGGCTCTATTTGGCTCAACGCGTTGGCCCGGTCACTTGCCAGCTGGCTAGTGGTCCCTGTGCCGACGAACTACCTAAGAAGACTCGTGAATCTGGTTGCTCCAGATCCACACCAGCTCCCCTGAAAAGGAGCCCCGACTCTGACCTTCCTGGTCCGAGTGAGAAACAATCTTCCGATCCCGCGTGGATTGCTCTTGCCAAGGCTTGTTTGCTCCAAACTTGAAGCCGACTGCACCGACGGTGAGAGCCTGCGTGGGACAGATCGTGACCTGCTCCTGGACGTCGCAGATGCCCCAGAGCCCACGTGACAGCGGAGAGAAGCTCCTCGACGACCACCTGATTGCGCCCGACATTGCCTGGTTCCGTCCTGGTTCCACCCTGGTCACTGCTGAGTGACCCAGACTCTGTCCCCTCTGCTTTCAGATACTCTACAACTTGAGTCCACCCTTGGACTCCACCGGACACTTCATCTTTAACCCGCCTGCAGCCCTTTCAGCTTCAAGCACCAAGAGCCTGCGTGTCAAAACCCGACGCCACTTCGACCCTGTGCACCCACTTCCTGTGGGTGAGGTAACTTTGCTCCGCCGGTGTTCCCACACTGGTGCACACCTCTAGGGTCTGTGTGTTAAGTTTTGTTCCTCTAGGTCCAGCGGAAGTGTCCTTAAACTTTAACTCTATGACTTTTACGCACCATTGGTTAACATTGGTGCATGCGTGCGCTTCCCGCACATCTCCCGAATCCCGAGGGCCATTCCCGACTTCAGCATTGCTTGTCCCGACTGCTCCCAGCGATTCCCTAGGCCCTAGGCCTAACCACTGTTCGAGTGGCCTCTCTTATACCACTTGTTTAGTATATGGTTTGAGTGGCCACCCGCCCTCATCCATAATTGTGCAACTTGTATGTTTAAACAGTGCTTTTGATTTAACGCTTGTGCCCCTTTATTCATAAAGAATACTGGGGATTGTTTTTAGTAATAAACACATATATTTTTATAATATATACTTGTGTGGTGTCCTTTCATTTGGTATTACAGGATTGTATGTGGTAAAACAGCTCGCTTAACACGACCTCTTAAGTTAAGCCTTTAGGCTGCTTAGTCCATGCTACCCCTAGGATAGCTTGTCTAATAAGGTTGACTTACAACCAGACACCATAAGGGATTGTTTGGTCAGGTAGTAGGTGGTTCCAGAATTGGAAACATCCCCTACCAGGCCAACTTCTCACATTGGTGAGCAGCGGTGAGGATTTGAGCTTGCTGTTGTTTTACCATTGCAATCTTTATATCAAGTTGAAAGATCACATCAAGTACCTCTAGGTACATATAAATCAAAAGCTTAGCATATTAAGTTCTACTGAACTTAGTAGTTGTAGATAAAAAGGGATTAGCACACCCTGACTACAACTCACTAGCAAGGTACAGTAGGAAAACACTTAGTGTAGGTAAGTGCACCACTTACACCTCACTAGTAACCATGTCTGACACAGGAAAAGCCTCAGGGTCTAATCCTGTGACAGTTGACCCTACCCAGGCAACTTTTGGATATGACAAGTTAACCCGTAGAGACTTGATTGCCTTGTGCAAAGCAAGAGGGTTAAAAAGGGGCAGAAGCCCCACCTGCCAAATCCTGGTAGAAATCCTAGAACA
Organism: Lissotriton helveticus; assembly: GCF_964261635.1. NCBI lineage: Eukaryota > Metazoa > Chordata > Amphibia > Caudata > Salamandridae > Lissotriton > Lissotriton helveticus. The sequence goes on from NC_136067.1 coordinate 1,539,090,421, forward strand.
GGATGACTTAGAGAAGGCAAAGGCAGCTTCCCTAGACACAGGAAATGGAGGGAACCCCCCTGAAACTGATCCCCCTCAGGAGGAGGAGGATGATGATGACTTAGATGAGGACTCAGATGTTGAGGACTTAGAAGTTCAGGATCAGGGTAGCCAGGTTCCAGTTGCCAGGCTTAGCCAGGCCAACTTGGACCTACTGGGGAATGGAGAGGGCCAGCACCTCCCCAGAACCCAACATGTTATTCTCCCAGGCAACAGAAGGGTGAGATCTCCCTCAGGGGACTCTCATGTTTCTAGTGCCTCCAGAGAATCACAGAGAGGCATGAGTGCTTCTCAAAAGCTAGAGCATAGGGCCAGAATGAGGGCTGTCAAACTCCAGATAGAGAGGGAGGAGGTAGCCTTGGCTCAAGCTAAACTTGCCTTGGCAAGAGAGCAAAAATTGTGTGGCTTAGATGCCACTGGTGGCAGCAATTTTCCAAGAGAAAAAGACAGGGGCTATGACAATAGAAACCTGACAAAAATTGTGCCCCCCTTTAAAGAAGGGGATGACATCCACAAATGGATGACTGCTCTGGAGAGAGCCTGCATGGTACAGCAGGTTCCTCAAGATCAGTGGGCTGCAATTTTATGGTACTCCTTTTCTGAGAAAGGGAGGGACAGGCTCCTCACAGTTAGACCTGAGGATGCCAAAAATTACAAAGTCCTGAAGAGTGTCCTAATAGATGGGTTTGGCTTAACCACTGAACAGTACAGGTTGAAGTTCAGAGACACCCAGAAGACACAGACTCAGGACTGGACTGATTTTGTTGATTGTGCAACTAAGGCTCTGGAGGGTTGGCTACATGGCAGCAAAGTACATGACTTTACAGGATTGTATAATTTGATTATGAGGGAGCAGATCCTAAGTAATTGTCAGAACCAGCTTTTACACCAGCACCTGGTGGACTCTGATCTGACCTCTCCCCAAGAATTGGGAAAGAAGGCAGACAAGTGGGTCAGAACCAGGATTAGGCCTAAGAATCAGGACAGTAACCAGAAGAAGGAGTCTACCAAGCCTCAAGATAAGGGTGGGGATAAAAATAAAGAAAAGACTTCCCCAGGGCCCCAAAACTCCAAGAATGGGGGTGGATCCCAAGACACTTCTTCAACTGAGAAAAAGCCTTATTGTTATGCCTGTAAACAGGTTGGGCATTACAAAACAGACAACTGTTGTCCCAAGAATAACAATAAAGAAAATATACCTCCAAAGCCAGCTTCAACACCTCCTGTTACTATCAGCAGTAATCCCCCAGGAAGTGGAAGCACACCCAGGAATCTGGGTGGGTTTACTGTTGGAGCTCAGGTGGACCCTGGCCTATCCAGGTCCCCATCACCCAATGATCTTGTTTATGAGACTGGCATGGGGTTTGCCAACTTCTCTGCTTGCCCAAATACTTTGAGCAAGTATAGACAAGAACCCATCATCAATGGTTTGAAAGTTGAAGCTTTTAGAGACACAGGGGCTAGCATCACCATGGTGGCTGATGGCCTAGTCCCCTCTAAGCAACTTTTACCTGGTGCCACATACCAGGTTACAAACATTGATGGAATCCAAACAAATCATCCCATGGCAGTAGTAAGTCTCAGCTGGGGAGGTGTCATTGGCCCCAAGAGAGTGGCAGTGTCACCAAACTTGCCTGTAGACTGCCTACTTGGTAATGATTTGGAGATCTCAGCCTGGGCTGAGGTTGAACAGGAAACCCATTCTAGGATGGTAAATTCCAATGGAAAGGTTAGTGGGGCTGTAATGGCTACAGCCCCAATGCAAGATGTCCTTCCTGGAAAGGTTGGTAGGGCTGAGAAACTCTCTGCCCCATCTTTAGCCAAAGCTCTTCCTGAACAGAATAGCAAAGCTGTTATGGTAACAGCAGAAACCCAAACTGAGTCTCCTCCTGAAAAGGTTGGTGGGGCTGTGATGGCCACAGCCCAAACTCAAACTGAGATGTGTGTTGTGAAACCTGAAATGATGGATAACTCCACACAAACTGAGAGCATGGAGGAGGAAGAGAAATCTCCCCCTCACCAGACTTTAGGACAGGATCAGCCTCCTCAGGGAACTGATCTTACCCCTGATGAAGAAACTGCCCCAGAGGTGGTTGGGCCTAGCCTGACAGAACCCCTGATGTCAGTGGACCCTTCTCAGGTGGGACCCAGTCTGGAGCAGATAACCTGCCCCTCTCTCCCTTGCCTTAGCCAGCCCAGGGCTGCAGAGGACAAGAAGGACAGTGAGACCCAGAGGGACCCCTGTCAAATAAAGCACCCCCATCAACAGATTAGGTGCACCAAAACTAGTAGCCCTAGTGAGGTGAAAACTTTAAAAACTCCTGAAGGAGCCCCCTTAAAAACAGTTAGGGACCTCCCACAGATGGATTCTGTTGGGCACAGCCAAACCTGGGACCCAAAGGGCCCAAACCTGAACTGTCCCTCCAGCAAGCCAAACAGAGGGACCCAGCCTCCAGCTTTAGGTAGCCAGAGGTTGACCCTGAGAGCACAGTGCAACTCAGTTAAAGAAAGAAAGGCACACATGGTGGAAGATAATTGGAGGAAGCTAAGCCCTAACTTAGTAGAGCCTCACTTCAATACTCCATATCCAAACCAGCCTTTAACTTTGCATAAACACACCCAAGGTAGTGATTCCCTATGGTGGAGACCCTCTAACACCCAAAGGGTGAGGGACTGCTTAGTGGACCATGAGACAGGGGGTACCCATGCTAGTGCAGGTACTTCCTTATATGGCCACTCAGGCAATATAGGCTTACCTGGCCAAGGATAGCCTTATCTCCTTTCGTTTGGGGGGGGGGTTATGTAGGAAGGTGGCTACCTGACTATGGTTACCCCAGATTTTTTGCCTGTGTTTAGCTGGTTTTTTGACTTAGTTGACCTGGTTCCCTGCTAATCAGGGCCCCAGGCCATCTGCTCTCTCTGTAAAATGGATTCCATGTACCCTAGGTACATACCACAATTGGAAATGGACTCCTTGTCAGCCCCTGTATAATGCACTATAGGTGCCCAGGGCATAGGGGCCACCAAGGCCTACCAGGGGCTGCAGCATATCTTTTGCCACCCCTGGCTGGTTCTTAAATTGACACAACTGGCTGATCACTCAGCTGGGGTAAGGTGGTGTAATCACCCCTTGGTTAGATGTAGTATACCTATATCTAAACCTATATCTGGACACATATTAACCTGTGAGCCACTCCTATGGAAGGCCTCATCAATCCTGGAGGCAGAGTGCGTGGTTTCATGTGAGATGGAGCTCTAGCATGAGCTGAGCCTGTCTGCAGCTGTCGGGAACAACTCCCTAAGCTGTTTCAGGATAATGCCATACCATATACTCTTAAGTGCCTTATAATCCTCGCGGTTATATAGCAACTTTGGTTTGGCTTTATCAAAACATGTCGTGTAAGGTGTCATACGATTTGGAATACCATCCCCTCGCCAGTTCTGGCGACGGGGATGGCATTCCACCCCTCTAGAGGGGTAAGACATGTTCCTTTACTAAATGCGGTTAATTTCTCCAAAGACCTTAAGATCCACAAAATGGATGCCTCTGCCACAGACAAATGTCTGGACCCCTGCAGTTGACCGAAACTCAGCAGATGGGGACTGGACAAAGGGTTTCCTGTCACAGGAGGGTGTCACCACCCTCCAGACAGGAGATAGTGGATTGTAGCAGGGAGGTTTGAAAGAAACCAGACACTGCCTGGGGCGCACAAGGCTGCCCCTTGCATAATCCGGCCAAACCGGTTCTGGGGCACTCCAGCCCTCGTGCCAGGGCGGCCTGGATCAAAGGAAAGGGGTGTATCCACCCCCTTCCTGGGTCCCACCCATAGGGAGGGACCTAGCAGGTAATCACGCCCCCCAGATTGGAATAAGAGTGGGAGCAGTGCCAATGCACATCAGATTTCCTGGAAGAAACATTAGAAACGAAACTCTGGACCCTTCGCCCTCCATCTCATCGTGGAAGCCCGAAGAATCTCCCTTGTGGTCAAGGAGTGACCACCCTGCAGCAGCAGGCACCATCCAGCCCTCGACGTCTACTTAGTTGCAGTTCCCGCCGGAGCTCGAGCGACTGAGATCGACGAGATCAAGCCTGCCTGCCTTCCAACAGCCCGATCCACAGTCCCTGCAAAGCTGAGACCCGTGGAGGCGACCGGAAGCGTGGGGCACGCCATCTTGAATTGACCACGAGACGCTGACCGTGCAGCCCACGAGTGACCCTCGAAGCTGTGCACCGGGGTTTGAGAAGCCCCCACCCTGAGCTGCTCCTGAGCCGAAGTTCAGCCCTCCACACTCGACGAGTGCTGCGTGGGGCCCTTTGGCTCTATTTGGCTCAACGCGTTGGCCCGGTCACTTGCCAGCTGGCTAGTGGTCCCTGTGCCGACGAACTACCTAAGAAGACTCGTGAATCTGGTTGCTCCAGATCCACATCAGCTCCCCTGAAAAGGAGCCCCGACTCTGACCTTCCTGGTCCGAGTGAGAAGCAATCTTCCGATCCCGCGTGGATTGCTCTTGCCAAGGCTTGTTTGCTCCAAACTTGAAGCCGACTGCACCGACGGTGAGAGCCTGCGTGGGACAGATCGTGACCTGCTCCTGGACGTCGCAGATGCCCCAGAGCCCACGTGACAGCGGAGAGAAGCTCCTCGACGACCACCTGATTGCGCCCGACATTGCCTGGTTCCGTCCTGGTTCCACCCTGGTCACTGCTGAGTGACCCAGACTCTGTCCCCTCTGCTTTCAGGTACTCTACAACTTGAGTCCACCCTTGGACTCCACCGGACACTTCATCTTTAACCCGCCTGCAGCCCTTTCAGCTTCAAGCACCAAGAGCCTGCGTGTCAAAACCCGACGCCACTTCGACCCTGTGCACCCACTTCCTGTGGGTGAGGTAACTTTGCTCCGCCGGTGTTCCCACACTGGTGCACACCTCTAGGGTCTGTGTGTTAAGTTTTGTTCCTCTAGGTCCAGCGGAAGTGTCCTTAAACTTTAACTCTATGACTTTTACGCACCATTGGTTAACATTGGTGCATGCGTGCGCTTCCCGCACATCTCCCGAATCCCGAGGGCCATTCAGCATTGCTTGTCCCGACTGCTCCCAGCGATTCCCTAGGCCCTAGGCCTAACCACTGTTCGAGTGGCCTCTCTTATACCACTTGTTTAGTATATGGTTTGAGTGGCCACCCGCCCTCATCCATAATTGTGCAACTTGTATGTTTAAACAGTGCTTTTGATTTAACGCTTGTGCCCCTTTATTCATAAAGAATACTGGGGATTGTTTTTAGTAATAAACACATATATTTTTATAATATATACTTGTGTGGTGTCCTTTCATTTGGTATTACAGGATTGTATGTGGTAAAACAGCTCGCTTAACACGACCTCTTAAGTTAAGCCTTTAGGCTGCTTAGTCCATGCTACCCCTAGGATAGCTTGTCTAATAAGGTTGACTTACAACCAGACACCATAAGGGATTGTTTGGTCAGGTAGTAGGTGGTTCCAGAATTGGAAACATCCCCTACCAGGCCAACTTCTCACACCAGGTACTTTTTAATTTTTCACCACACCCTTCACTCACATTAATCCCCTCACGTGCACTCAACACACACCACACATAGTCATTACTTGTCAACGCTCCCGCGTAGTCGCAGGTCGTAGCGTGCCGCATCCCCTTAGCGGGGTGCGAAGACCCCGATGATGAAGCATGACACCAAGGGGCCTGTTGGTGTGTGAGGGGTATTTTACACAACACTGAGTGTTCCCCATCCTTGTGGTGCACACTGGAAGTAGGATTCTCCTTTTTTATTTACTCATACATGCTTCCGGATTGTCTTTGTTTGCTAGGCTGTCCCTGCTGCCCCAGGTGCCATCCAAATGCTTTTCTGCATTCATTTCTGCCTCCACTAGCATTAAGGCCCCCAACATGTCGGCATTCGTACCCCCGTGTCTATGCTTGGAAACCTCCCGAGACCCCCTTTGCCTCCATCTCTTATTCCATTCGGCTCACCTCTGCTGAATGTTTCACCTGTTGCTTGAGCCTCTGTAGTGAGCTTCTGATCCTGTTCCTGCGTTAGAGCGGGCCGTTGCTTGGCAACCAAGCTCTCTGTGTACTCGGCGTCTGTAGCGTCCTTGAGGACGTTTCTTCCCGCATCCACTGACACGTCTGTTTCGTGAGGCGGATCGGCCTGCTCGGGGATCTTCGCTGAGAGAACCTCTACCAGGGTAGGTTGACGCATTCCTAACTCCCGGCTCTTGTGATTGCCATCTCCTTTCCCGGGTTTAGTCATAGCGGAATTACGTGCCTCCGGTGGGGGTCCATCATTACCTTTGGCAGCCGCACTCGGTTTTTCCCGTGTCTCTCCTTTCTTTCCTTTCTCCGACGGGGGGGGGAATGTTTTGCTGATCGCACCGGGGTCTTCCCGGCGGGAGTATCCATTTTTACAGTAGCAGCCGCCCCTGTTTTTGTTGCTGGAGGGTCTGACAGCTTTTTAACCTTCTCGGTCCCCTTTTCCGAATTCGCAGACCGGGAGAGTATCTTAGGCGCCATGATCTGCCTGTCGAGCAACCTTGCAGCCTTTCCTTTGACCCAAACCCAAGCCAGTCCAATCCAAAGGGTTTGCTTCTTAAGGTATTTATATTCGTACGATCCTCTAAACCACCATCGTTCCGAATCCATCAGGGATATTCATCTGGGTTGCAGAGCATCCTACTTGACCGTCAGATCATTAATGTGCGGGAGAGGGGATGGATGCGACCTCTCAGCACAACTCCACAGCGGCCATCTTGCCCCTTCACTCCGCCTATGACTGATCATTTCCAACAATCTTTTCCCAGGACACCGCCAGCATTGACTGGACTTTGTCATTGTAAACATCCATTTGGTGATTGCCCGGTGTGCCCGCTAGTGAAGACCTTTTTGGCGTTAGCGTTTAAATTGCCATGTGTGGATTTCATGGTCTTGTTCTAGAGCATGGAAACTCTCAAACCTTTTCCTAGGGGCCAAAAATGATGGTCAGTGTGTGACCGATGGCTGCATTGATGTCAGCGGGGATTGAGGTAGGTAAGGTGGCTGTAGGGGAGGCAAAGCATGTACATGGTATGGACTGGAAGCCTTAGAATTATGTTGAAGGTGTCCTTCCATACTGTCCTCCAAATTAAGCACCTAGGGGCAGATGTACGACCTTTTTTTGCGGTTGCAAACGGGAATTCGGCCCCATGCACAAACCATATCTTTGCTGGTCACTAACCCATTAGCGGCTCGCAAAATATGGTTTGCGACTTGGTATTAGGAAGGGGCGTGCCAAGTGCATCTTTTTCTAATAGCAAGTCTAACACCAATGTATGATTGTTTTGCAACTGCATTTGCAGTCGCAAAACAATCACAGTTTGCTATCTACTATATGTAAGTGGTAAACCCCTCGCAAACAGGAAGGGGTGCAAAAATATTGTTTAAGAGCAGGCAGTGGTTGTCCCGGCCCTTAAAAAAATGAAACTGAAAAGTTTCATTTTTCATTTTAAATGCATTTAGTTTTCCTTTACGGAAAAACGGGCTGCATTAAAAAAAACTACTTTATTTAAAAAGCAGTCACAGATATGGTGGTCTGCTGACCCCAGCAGGCCACCATCCCTGTGAGTGCTTGCCATTCCCAATGGGGTTGCAAATTGCGCCTGCCTCATGAACATTGATGAGGCATGCAATTTACAACCCCATTGGAAATCACCAACAGTATCAGAGACACTGTTGTGCATTCAGTTTAGTGATTCGCAAATTGCAAGTCGCAATTCTGAGCAATTTGTGAACCGCTAAACTGAATGGTCGTACATCTGGCCCCTAGTCTCTAGAAGAGTCATAGACTTGATAATAGTGTGCTACGCTGTAGCTGAGTCACTGTCCCTCTATTGCCCCTTGGGGTAAGCCTGCTATTGCTGCTATGTGCACATCAAGTGTACATAGGAAGCAACGTGATTATTGAATTGGAATGAAATAGAATCTTAGGCCTCAAAATCTGCTTATGTCTCTACTTTCTTATTTGTAAACTTTAGGAGTTCTTAGAAATAGTCTCAGTTAAGGAACCGAGTGCTATAAATAATCCTTGACAAAAACCCTGACAACAAGATCTGCAATTTACTGAGGTGTGCAGACACACACCTAACCTCCACTGCTAGACATGGGACAGTGCAAACGTTTTCACCATTGCAGTAGGTAACAACATTTAATACTGCCTTTACCACTTACCACCAGAAAATATGCTGGTATACAACACTGTTTTTAAAGTCTGAGCAGGTTCCACAGCACTGTTGGATTTCTTTGGTGAAAGTAGTCCCTAAATCTCACCATTGGAAACACACCACATTTGTTGTGTAATGAGCAAAATGGAGACAATTTATACTAGAAGGCATGATTTTTATTAACCTCACCCGCCCCTCATGACAAATTGTGCCCTCTTGGGTAATCACTTTCACAACCTATTACCCCCAGGTCCCTTATGTCCTCGTCCCATTCATTAACTTATTGGAGATAACCATCTCCCAACAGAAAAAAAGACCAGAGGCATGCTGGGACCCTCATACTGCCCCTCCCACCTGGAGTACATAAGCAGTACTTACCCAGCATCCCGTCTGTTCTTTTTTTCTGTCTTTCGACAGAATGGAATTGTGCTGGTGCTGCACCTGCTGTGCTGGTGAGGCGATCTTCTTTACTCCCCTCGCCCGGCTGCCTGGCTGTGCGGGCGCGGGGTTTCCTGGACTGTCTCCTGGCCTGCTGGTCTTGCTGGGAGTCGGTCGCTATTCACAGCCGGGTTCCTGCCTGTCTGCGTGGCCTTTTGCGGCTGGGGCGTTGACTTCCGGTTCCTTCCGGGTCGCGGGCGAGTCTCTCTGCAGCCTGGCCGAGTGAAGGACGGGCCGTGATTGCCGTGTTGCTGCTATTTCCTGGGCTGGCGGTTGGGGTGGGGGCCTTGTTCCTGGTGGTGGCCTCCGCCCCGGGTGAGTACCGCTTGGCGTTTTCTCCTTTTTCTGCCGGAGTCTTCTATTGCCGCTGCGCGGCCTGTGCTTCTGTAGGGCTGAGATAGGTGTTGCTGGCTCTCTGGGGTGTACACTCTTTCATGCTGGGGTGCTTGGTGTGTTGCAGCCCGCCGGTTCCTGTCCTGACGCCGGCTGCCTCTGCCTTCGCCTTTGGTGCTCCTGGCTCGCTTGTGGTATGGTGCCAGATCCCGTTGCGGTGAGCCTGCCCGTGGTGGGTCTGGGTGCTGCGGCCCTGTACCTTCTCCGGGGGCGGCTTGTTGGTGGCCTTGCTCTCTGAGGGTCCTGGGCAGGCAGGCAGGCATGCTCCCACCTGTAAGAGGCAACTGCGCTGTGTTTCTGCCCGGTCTCAACACGGATGGTTGCAGTGCGCCTCCCCGCTGCTTCCGGGTCGCGTGCGCGTCTTCCTGCTGCTGGGCGTCTTTGAGGGAGTGCTGCGTTCCTGGTGTGCTGTACCTTTTTGCTATGGGGGTGGGGGCCTTGCTGCTTGTGATGTCCGGCCCCTGCCTTGGGTGAGTCTCACATAGCGGTTTCTTCTTCACGCATGTTCCTGGGTCCCAGTCGCCTGGTTGCCGTGCCGGTGTGCTTCCCTGGTTCTGTCTGCCCGGCCCTGGCATCGTTCTGGTGGTGTGCCCGGGGCTGTGGTGGTATGGGGGCCTTGTTCCTGTCTATCTCCCCCCCCCATCCCGGGTGTGTGCCGCATGGTTTGTTTTTCTTCTTTTTAGGGGTGTTGGGGGCGTGCTGTGTCCTGGCTTGCCTCCTCTTTGCGGCGCGCTCTGCTGGGGTTCATGTCCCGCCTCTGGCTCCCTCCTTTCAGGGAGGCTCCTGGGGCTGCCGGGGTTTGACTCGGGTTTCTCTTGCATCAGATGCCTGCGCTCTGCCTCTGCGCTGCATCCCAGAGGCACGCTCTTGGCTTCCCTGTGTGCGGGCGTTGTGCTGTTGCTTTTCTCTTCTCTGGGGCTGCCCTGCTCCGGTGGTGTTGGGGTGGGTGGCTCCTTGTGGCTTCTTCTGCCCGCTTTCCCGCTGTGTCCGGGTCCTTCTCCTACAGCCGGGGTTTGGGTCTCTGGTAGTGGGGCGCTGCTTCTGGCTGCTGCCGCTGCGTCTGCCCGGTTGTTCCAGGTGTGGTTGCCGCCTTGCACTTGGCTGCTTGTTTTGTCGCAGGCTTTTCAGGTTGGGGCCTGGTGTTGGTTTTTTGTGCCTTTGGCCGGCTCCGCTTGGGATGCCTCTGCTGCCCTGGTCGGTTTCACCTTGGTGGGGGCTGTGCTTCTGTGGGTGCGTGTTCTGCTTGCGCCGCTCCTCTGTGGGGTGGGGGCGTCCTGTCGGGCTGCTCTCCTTCTCCTTCTTGGTTCGCTAGTTGCAGGCTCTTTCCCTCGTGCTGCTCCGGGCTTGCTCTGCCTGATTTGGGTGCACCGTTGGTTGGGGCTGTGCTCCTCTGTACCTGCGGTTGCTCTGGGCTCCGGCCACTGCCTCCTGCCTGGGGTGTGTGGTCTGGGAGGGGTGGTTCCGGTTGTTTCCCTGGTTGCTGGCGGCCCTTGGTCTGGTGCCTTGCATGCTATGGCCCGCCGCTGCCTCTTCCTCTTCCCTGGCTCCGCTTTTCTGCTCCTCTTCCGTGGTCTGCATGGTGGGTGTTTTCTGTTTCTGCCACGGGGCTTCTCCCTTTGGGTTGCTGCATTCGGGTGGTGCCCTTGCTCGAGCCTCGCCTGCTTCTGCATTTTCTTTTGGCCCTTGTTGGGGGGGTACTCCTATCTGTTGGGTTCGTTTGCTGCTTCTCTGGACTGTTGGCATTTGCTCTTCTGTTTGGTGGCCTGCCTCGGGTTGGCGTGTGTTCCTGTTGCCTTTGTTGTGGCTGGTTCCTTTTCTTGCTCCTGGGGTTCCCTGTGTTGCTAGGTTCTCCTCTGCTGCTCTTGGATCGGGGTTGCCTTTCGTTTCCTTGGCGGTGGCCTGTTGGGGTGCACTTTGGTCGCTTCTCCTTTGGGTTCCTCCACGGCTCCCTGCCCATGGTAGGTGGTGAGTCGGTGTTCCTGCTCCTTTGGCGGCTGTGGGAAGGGGGGGTCCTGTTGGCTCCCCTGGGTTCCTGTTGGTCCTGCCTGTGGTTTCCCCGCTTTCTTGCTGCCCTGCTTTTTCGGCGTGTCGCGGGTGCAGGTGTCGTGGCCTTGCCTTGGGTGTGTTGGGTCCTTCTGTCTGTCCGCACCCTTTTGGGTGGCCTTGCCTCCAATGCAGGCTGGCTGTTGTGTTGTGGCCTCTGCTCCACTTTGGGTTCTGGGTGCTCACCTTTGCTTCCTGGCTTCTGCTTGGCTTCTTCGGATTTGGTGCATGGGGGTTCCTGGTTCCTGGCTTTGTTCCTCCCGTTACTTGGGTTGTGCCTGGTTCCTCTTGTGGCTTCCTGGGGTCGTGCCTGGAATCTCTGCCTACGCCTGGGTGGCTTGTGCTGCCGTGCGTGCAGCTGTACTGTTCTCCTTTGCTCCGGCCATGGCCTTTGGGTGTTTGTCCCGGGCCTTCTGGGTGCTTGGGATTGCTTCTGGGGTCTGGCTGCTTCTGTTTTTGTTTGCTCCTACCCTGGCTCTCCCTGTGCTTGCCCTTGGCTTGGTTCCGGTGTTTACTGCCTGGTTTTGCCACTGTTTCAGCCTGGTTTGTTCATGGTTGTGGCTGGGAGTGTCTGGTGGGGGCTTCTCTGTCTGGTTTGGTTGGGTGCCTGCTCTTCCTTTCCTTGGCTTCCCCCCGGGTTGTGTTTCCGGCGGCGGTTCGCCTTTTGGTCCCTGGGCTTTGTGCCGCTGCTGTTTTGGCCTGGCTGTCTTTCAGTCTTTGTCCGTATGCGCTCTGGTGCATTTGCAGCTGTGGTGTTCTGGTCTCCTCTGCTTCCTGTGGTGGGTGCCCGGCCTCATTGGCTTTGTGGCTGTGCTGTCCTTTTGGGCGTTCTCTGGGGTGTGTTTTCTGGGCGTTCCTGGTTCTTTCCTGTGTCTGGTGTCCTGGCTCGCTTCTCCTTTGCTTCCCCGGGCTTTTTTCCCGGTTCGTGTATGTTTGGGTGCTGCCCCGCCCCTCTCTGGTAGGGGTGTGGTTCTGTGGTGCTCTTGACCCTGTGCGGTCCTCCTTCCTGGCTGCGGGTTGTCTGGGGTTTTCCTGCTGCATGGCCATCTGCTTTCTTTGCGGCTTCCACTTTGGTGGTTTCCTCTGGTGCTGGGGGTTCTCTGTTCCTCTTGCCCTTTGCTTTGGCCTTGGCGCTGCGTGGGCTCCTTCCAGAGTTTGGTTGGGCATGCGGATCCTCCTGCTTAGTCGGATGGCGTGGCCCGGGTCCTGGTTGCTTTTGGTGTTGTTGCTCTGGTTTGTGTTGTTTTCTTGGCTCTTCTCCGGTGTTTCTGGGGTTGGGCCTTGTGGCTTTTTGCTCTGGGCTTCCTTCCTGGGGGCGTTTCTTTTTTCCGGCTGCTCCTGGCCTTGCTGCGTAATTGGCCTGGTTGTGGGTTGCTGTGCGGTCCTGTGCCGTGTTGGCGCCTGTTGGTGTCTGCCCTCTGTGGTTCGGTGTGTTCCTGCCTGGTTGTTTCCTGGTTTGGGGGCTGCTGGGTGTTCCCTGTTGCTCTGGCCTTCTTTCGTGTCCTGTTCTCCCTCCCGTTTGGGGCTGGGGGTTTTCTAGGGGTTGTGCCGGTGGCTCTGCCCTTGTTGGGCTCGTTCTTTGTTGGTTTCCGGGATTGCTGGCCTCTCCTTGCTGGATGGCTGTCGGCTGGTTCTTTCTGGGGGCTGCTTTGGCCTGTGGTCTTTGGGTTGGCCTCCTCTTCCCTGCTGTTCTGGGTTTGGTGGCCTTCCTGTTTGAGCTGGTGGCCTCCTTCCTGGTGATTTTTTTGGCCTCCTGGGGTTTTCGGTTTTCTTTCCCTTTGCCTTTGTTTCTGTTTGGTTGGGGTCCTACTGCTGTTCGGCTCCTGCTCTGGTCTCTTTGGGGCCAAGTTGTTTGGTTTGGTGGGGTGGGCCGGTTTCTGGCCTGTGCTTTCCTCCTTCCTTGTTGGTCTGGGTGCTTGTGCCTGCGCTCTGTTGGCCGGTCTTGGCTTCTTTCTTTGGTGGCTGGCGTGTCCTGTGTGCCTTCCCGTTGGTTCTGGGCTTGGCAGCCTTGTCTGGTGGGTTGCTTGGCCGTGTCCTGTGGGTCTGGGTTCCGGTTGCCCTGTCTCCAGTTTCTCTGGTTGGCTGCCTCTTTGTTGGGGTACTGGCCTTCTGTTTTTTGGGTTGTCTCCGGTCCTTGTTTTAGCCCTGCTGTCCTGTTCTGGGTTGCGGTCCAGTTGTTTCCTGCGGTTCCCTTTTCCTCCTTCTCGGTGCTCCCTTGGGTTGCTGCTTTTGTTTTGGTTTGCTGGGTGTGCTTGTGGGTGCGGAAGGCCAGTTTTCTGCTTTGGTATTCTCCAATAAGTTAATGAACGGGACGAGGACATAAGGGACCTGGGGGTAATGCTCTATTACTTACCGGTAATCTTCATTACCCCAGGTCCCGTTGTCCTCGTCCCATTCATGCGCACCTCCCACCCTCCCGGGCGGCCGGCCTTCCTGTCTGGGCTTGGTTTTACAGACGGGATGCTGGGTAAGTACTGCTTATGTACTCCCGGTGGGAGGGGCAGTATTAGGGTCCCAGCATGCCTCTGCTCTTTTTTTCTTTCGGGAGATGGTTATCTCCAATAAGCTAATGAATGGGACGAGCACAACGGGACATGGGGTAATGAAGATTACCGGTAAGCAATAGAGCATTTCTCTGCTTGCTGATAGTCAAATCATATCCTTCCTATATCTTTGTTTACTTATTAGGCTTTATGTGATAAAAGTAGGAGACACAAGTGCCTGGCTGAGCAGATTGAGCTTCTCTTGAACTCTTTGAGCCCAAAATAAGCTAGGCCTTCATGTAGCTTCTGTCTGCCACCCTCGCTCTAGCCTCATGCTCCAAGAATTAAAAACAAAGAGTTAACATGTGATGCATACCAGGAGAGTGAAAGACGTACCTATCTAATGGCAGAATTGCAGAACGTGAAACCAGAAAACCTGAGATCAATCCTTGGATCATGGACAATTATTTTATTTCACTTTGCCTCCTTTCACTTCATTCTTACATATGAGAGCACCTTGAGATACATTATTTCAGGATTTGTGCTGCACAAAACCTTTTCTTGTGTTTGATTTAATAAACTACTGTGTTGGCCACTCAAAGAATGCACATAAGAACTGACTTTCCTCTTGGTTCACTGTTTACATTGTTGTCGGGTTGAGGGCATGCCTATTCCTAAGTTCATGTTTGAAACTTATCACTTAAAAAAATGCTTCTTAATATACTGATATAATCTCACGTAGTAAGGTGAAATGCTTCTGCGTGTAAATGAAATGCACTTTTTTGAATTTTGAAGAAGCTCATATTTTTACATATTTGTTGCAAGATGTTCTTGAAATTAAGGTGTGTCTGCACTGAAATGGTGAAAGACGTTTGCTTTTGTTTTACTTCAGTTCATAAATGCCTGGGTTCATTTTACATTTTTTGATTTTTAGTGCTCAATCAATTAAACTGCAGTCCAGTGCTGCTGTTCACTGGATTCAAGCAAGCCGGGCTGAAGACGGCTGAAATGCCAGAAACCGGTCTTCGTAAGCTTGTTTCCGGTCCAGGGAAGGCATGGCTTGGCAGTTCGGGCTGGACTGTTCCCATGAGGCACAGGGTTAGACTGATTTGCATATGGCCATGTCTGAACTGGGGTGGCAGAGTGGGCTAAAGAACAGTGGTGGATTAAACCCAGATCTGTTGACTGGGTGTGAGTGTTTGATTGGTTCAGATGCTACGTCCATCACCACCCCTTTTGTACCACTTTGTTCACTAAGGGGTAGCATGAAAAGGGCAAAAGGGGTGCATGCGGCCCTCGGCAGTACTTCTAATATCCCTGTTCTAAAGCCTCCCACCCCCATTTAAAAAGTTTTGAAAAAGCTTACTTATCATAGCAACATCAAAAATGCGCGCAAAAGCCCCATTGCTCACCAATTGGAACTAGCTGGGACTAATTCTAAGTCTCTATTTCAAATAGTTAAATCCTTCACCTGCCCAAGTGCCTGTGACACTGCTGAATCTCCTTCTCAGTCACTATGCGAAAGTATTGCATCCTATTTCACACAAAAAATAGATACCATATACCAAAATATCATCTCGGCCAATTCTATTTCCTCCCCTATCACGTGCGGTTCCTCTGACCAAAGCAAAAGCCTTGTACAACTACACTCCTATCCCCTCCTAAGACCTATGGAAGTCATATCCCTTCTTGCGACCACTAAATCCGGCTCCCCACCGGACATCATCCCCGCTAAAATCTCGGCTAACTTAGCTGACCAGCTTGCCACTCCCATCTGTTGTATTCTCAATAGCTCTCTGTCCTCTGGCTGTCTCCATCCAGAATGGAAAAATGTTCAAGTTATACCCATAAGGAAAAATCCCCAAATCCCTACCACTGAATTTTCCAACTACCGACCCATATCTCTACTACCCCTGCAAACCAAACTCATCGAAAAACATATCAATAAACACCTGTCGGAGTATATGGAAACCTTTCACCATCTGGACGCTTCTCAGTCGGGCTTTCGGGCCAAACTTTGTACCGAATCGGAGCTTATTGAGGTCACTGACAACATACTTATGGCCTTGGACAAGGGTCAATCAACTCTTTTGGTGCTGCTTGACCTATCGGCCGCCTTTGATACCATTTCCCATCGGATTCTACTGGACAGACTTCAAGATATAGGCGTTCAAGGGCTGGCTCCGAAGTGGATTACCAACTTTCTAACTCACAGAACCCAGACCATCACGCTAGGATCCTTCAACTCTCCTCCTTCTAAAGTCACCAAAGGGGTCCCACAGTGCTTCTGCCTGAGCCCGACCCTCTTTAATATTTATGTCTCCCCCTGGCCAGGCTCATGAGATCTTTGGGATTCACCCTCATTTCATATGGTGACGACACACAGCTCCTCCTCACATTTGATAAAGACATTCCGGATATTGAGCTGATTTTCTCAGAAGGAATGAAATCCATCTCTGCCTGGATGCGGGCCAACTTTTTACAACTTAACGCTGGGAAATGGGAAATCATGTTCTTTGGAGGAGCTGTTGCTCGCTGGTCGCCACGCTGGTGGCCGGATGAACTTGGCCCCGCCCCTGCCCCTAAAGATGTGGTCAAGAACCTTGGGGTCAGAATTGATCATACACTGACGCTTGAGACACATGCTAATACTACTGCTGGCTCGTGTTTCTACATCCTCAGCCTTCTTAGAAGAATCTTTCCCCTTTTGCCTCCTTCCACCAAGAAAACACTTATGCAAGCCTTGGTACTAAGCAGACTTGATTACTGCAATGCCCTTTTATTTTCAGCCAATGAAGCTGCCCTCAACAGACTGCAGGTAGTGCAAAATACCGCAGCCCGTCTTGTTGCCAATGTCCCCACGAGAACACCCTCGGTTCCCCTCCTTAACCAACTCCACTGGCTGCCGGTGAGAAAGCGGGTCAAATTCAAAATTGCGTGTACCATCTTCAAAGCCCTCAATGGCCAAGGCCCTTCGTATCTCTCGAGCAAACTAACACACTATACCCCGTTACGAGCTCTCAGATCAGGCTGTGAACTTCTGCTCAGTACCCCTAGAGTAAAAAAATTGAGCAGCGGAGGCAAAGCATTTTCTTACCTCGCCCCAGTTTTCTGGAATATCCTACCCTTCCAATTGCGCAACTGCCAGAATTTGCCTCAGTTCAGAAAGCTGCTGAAAACGTACCTGCTCTAATCTTCTCCCTGGATTTTCTGTGACGTCCTAAAGCGCAGAGATACCCTCTTGGGTGATTCAGCGCTATACAAACCAATAAACATAAACATTACCCGAATCACTAGTAGTAGGTGTACAGGTGCTACGCCTTGAGCTGGATCTAAGTTTCCTTTGTTCTGTTCAATGAGATGGCCAGTTTAGATTCTTTATTTTACTAACTAGTCAAAGTAGATCTTCACTGTCCACTCACTGTTTAATGAATCTTTGCAGAATTAAATAAATCTTTGATATTAAGGCAGAAGCTATCTTGCCAAGACAGAAGCATAAGAATGGAAACCCAGCTTGCTTTTCGACTCAGGGGGATTTTAAATGCTCAGGGCCCAATTCACAAAGGTAAACATAGACCTAAAGTCTAGGTTGATATAGACCTGACATTTAAGTTTAGACCAGAATTCTAAGTTTAGATGTCAATCTAACTTTAAACATGAAGTCTAAGTTTAGAAGTCTATCTGACTTTAGAAATGAAGTATGAATTCGGACGTCAAGTCTATAGTTAGACTTCAGATCTAAACTTAGACTTTAGGTCTAAGTTTATCTTTGTGAATCGGACCCTTAAGGCTTCAGGTCTAAAGTTATAAGACTTCAGATCTAAACTTAGACTTCGGATCAAAAGTTACACTTCAGGTCTAAACTTAGACTTCAGGTCTAAACTTAGACTTTCGGTCTGAGTATGCCTTTATGAATCAGGCCCTTAAGACTTCAGATCTAACATTATTAGGCTTGAGGTCTAAACTTAGACTTCAGATCTAAAGTTAGACTTCAGGTCTAAGTTTACCATTGTGAATTGGGCCCTGTGGGTTTGATAGCGGTGCACAGACATAATATCGACTCCACAATATCGAATGGACAAAATATCGAGTTAAAAATATCGAATATGATAAAATATCGAGTACAAAAATATCGACTCAAAAATATCGACATGACAAAATATCGATTAATAGTCAAAGGAAAAAATATCGATATTATGTTGAAAAAAGGTAAAAAATATAAATAAATTTTAATAGTAATATAAATTGTAGGTAATGTTTAGGAGCGGGATGTTGGGTTAATAGGGGATAAGGGTGGGGAGTAATTTAAAATAAATATTTAATTTATATATGTTTGTAAATATTTTTATATTTTAATTAATTGGGAAATAATTAATAATAATTAGTTAATTAATTTATATAAATTTCTATAAATTTTTAATTAGTAATTAATTGGTAATTAAATAATATTAATTAGTTAATTGGAAAATAAATAATATTAATTAGTTAATTAATTAATATAATTGGAAATAAAATTTTAAGTAGTAATTAATTGGTAAGTAATTATTATTAATTAGTTAATTGTAAATAGAATATTATTAATTACTTAATTAATTAATATAATTGGTAATAATATTTTAATTAGTCATTAATTGGTAATTAATTAATATTAATTAGTTAATTGGAAATTGAAGATTATTATTTAGTTATTTATTTAATATAATTGGTAATACAATTTTAAGTTTTAATTAATTGGTAATTAATTATTATTAATTAGTTAATTGGAAAATAAATATTCTTAATTAGTTAATTAATTATTATAATTTTGTTTAGATTTTGTATTACTAATTAATTGGTAAATAATTAATATTATTTAGTTAATTACATTATTTAGAGTATTATTTATATATAGAAAAGTTGTTATAGTTTGTTACATAATTGGTGAAAAATTCATTAATAATTAAATGAAATTAATTACAGTTAATGTGCAAAAATATTTTCATCGTTGTTATTGGTATAAATTGTACTTAATGTTTAGGAGCGGGATGTTGGGTTAATAGGGGATAAGGGTGGGAAGTAATTTAAATGAAATAATTAATTATGATATGTTTCTTATAAATTTAAATTATCAATTAATTGGTAACTAATAAATATTATTATTTTAATAAATTCATATAATTTGGTACATATTTATCATTAGTAAATAATTAGTAATTAATTAATATTAATTATTTAATGAAATTATTATTTATACAAATATTTTATTTAATTATTTGTTATCATTAAATATTTGTTTGGGAATAAATATTATAAATTATTACATTCAAATAATTACAGCTACTTTGCTAATATATTAACTTATTATTTATAGTTAATAATTCATTAATAGTTAATTAAATAATAATATTTACATTTGGGTACACGTGGAATTTTTGTTTTCAGGGTCAGTTTTCTCTATTTAGGTAAAGGTTTTTTTTTATGTTTCAGGGTCAGTTTTCAGTTTTAGGGTAAAGGGGTATTTTAAGAGTTCTGGGTCAGTTTTGAGTTTGTGGGTAAAGGGGTATATTTAAGGTTCAGGGTCAGTTTTCAGTATTTGGGTAAAAGGGTATTTTTAGGGTTCAGGGTCAGTTTTCAGTTTGTGGGTAAAGGGGTATATGTAAGGTTCAGGGTCAGTTTTCAGTTTTTGGGGAAAGGGGTATAATTAATGTTCATGGTCAGTTTTCAGTTTTTGGGTAAAGGGGTATTTTTAGTGTTCAGGGTAAGTTTTCAGTTTGTGGGTAAAGGGGTATATTTAAGGTTCTGGGTTAGTTTTGAGTTTGTGGGTAAAGGGGTATATTTAAGGTTCAGGGTCAGTTTTCAGTTTTTGGGTAAAAGGGTATTTTTAGGGTTCAGGGTCAGTTTTCAGTTTGTGGGTAAAGGGGTATATGTAAGGTTCAGGGTCAGTTTTCAGTTTTTGGGGAAGGGGTATAATTAATGTTCAGGGTCAGTTTTCAGTTTTTGGGTAAAGGGGTATTTTTAGTGTTCAGGGTAAGTTTTCAGTTTGTGGGTAAAGGGGTATATTTAAGGTTCTGGGTTAGTTTTCAGTTTTTGGGTAAAGGGGTTTATTTAAGCTTCAGGGTCAGTTTTAAGTTTGTGGGTAAAGGGGTATATTTTTAGGTTCAGGGTCAGTTTTCAGTTTTTGGGTAAAGGGGTATATTTAATGGGTCAGGGTCAGTTTTCAGTTTTTGGGTAAAGGGGTATATTTTTGGGTTCAGGGTCAGTTTTCAGTTCTTGGGTAAAGGGGTATTTTTGGGGTTCAGGGTCAGTTTTTAGTTTTTGGCTAAAGGGGAATATTTAGAGTTCAGGGTCAGTTTTCAGTTTTTGGGTAAAGGTGTATTTTTTAGGGGTCAGGATCAGTTTTCAGTTTTTGGATAAAGGATAATTTTTTGGGTTCTGGGTCAGTTTTTAGTTTTTGGCTAAAGGGGTATTTTTAGGGTTCAGGGTCAGTTTCCAGTTCTTGGGTAAAGGAGTATATTTTTGAGTTCATGGACACTTTTTAGTTTTAGGGTAAAGGGGTATTTTTAGGGTTCAGGGTCTGTTTGGGTATATAAAGTGTGAGGATTTTTTTATAAATATTACAAATATTTGAAATTTTTGAGTGACAAATACTTGCTATATTTTATGCTAATAATAATTTTTTTGAACTACTCAGCAAAAAATATACAAAAAAATATGTTTATAATATTTATACAATATATATAAATATTTGACAATTTTTACTCAACATTATACTAAAGTAGCTATTCTAATTTATACATGGTCAGTCTTCAGCACCTTTCCAGATATTATTTTCACTTGAGTAGGAATAGTAAATAATAATTGGTCAGTGTCCAGCAACTTCTCTGATAATACTTTGAGTGGAGTAGGAATAGCAATTATTAATTGGTCAGTGTCCAGCACATTTGCATATAAATTTATTTAGTGTGTTATTATATTACAAGACAATGCAAAATGGATGTTTTTACAAAACTTTATTACAATTTATTTATTTTTTCATGTGTAATACAATACAATCACTATCAAATATAACAAAGATTTTTAGAAATGTTGTATTTGCAGAATAACACATTATCATTTATGTACATGTTTTAATTTGTGACAGAAACATTTTTCACAACATTTTTTATGTCAAAACAAAATCTTATTATCAATCACTTTCTGTTACAAGTATTTATATTGAAATAAAAAATATACCAGTTATTTTTCTGTTTCTTCCATTTATATTTAATAATGTTAATATTATATAATAATATTATTAAATATTTAATTTTTATATTTACATTTGTAACATGACAATTATTATATTTGCTCAAGATATGGAAATACTAATTAAGAATTTTTTTTACACATATTTCTGACAATGTTGTTTTTAAATTATACATATAAATATATTATGTTGTTAACTTTATAACTGTAAAGGGGAATAATATGTATAATAATAATATCTGGTATTTGTAAAAGATTATTTATGCATTTATATACTTTTATAATACTTAGAAATTATTATTAAAAATTTATAATTAATTAATAAAAATAATAACAAATATAATTATTATTATTATTATTATTAATTAATTAACTTAAACATGTATCTTTTCTTTTCACAAATACATACATTCAGAGAAATAAAAATACATTATTTAAGGCAATTATTTATATAGTAAATGGTTATAAATTTTATATTAATAATAATAAATAAGTTATATTATTTATTATTATTAATTATTAACAAAACAATTATTCATGTTTAGTTATAAAGAAGCACACAATTTTTCTTATAAATGTACACAAAAATAAATTTTTTACATATATTAGTTCAAGTGTTACATACTTATTTAATATTATTAATATATATTAATTACTATATATTAATTAATATTAAATAAAAAAAAAATTTTAAACAGTTTAAATTATAATGAGTCTACTGTATTAATTTGTTACAATAACAATGTGTATGTATTATATTTTTAGACTATAACATTGTATTTTCTATGATACCTTCTCAAAATTGGTTTAAGGGGACTACTTTTTTACCGCGTAAGGTTATTGTGCTTATTCATGACTGGAGAAGCTCGCGGTTGGGTGTTGCTTCGTGTGGAGAGAGGTAAGGTAAATTTTATATACTATTTATGACTGAGTGGTAATCTGTGAGGGTATATTCGAACTGTGTAGTGTTTTTGAGTATATGTATGGTTTGTTTATGTAGCGTTTAGGTGTAATGTCGTCGTTATAGATGCGTCGTGTATGTTTTAGTTCTAGTGTTATTTGAATTGTTAGGAAATGTCTTCTTACATGCTTAATGTTAATTGTGAGTGTATTTTCAAATGTTATAGGCTATTTGTGGGTGGGTTTCGTTATGTATGTTTTTTTACAGGTTCCGGTTCCTCGCATGAAAACTACATGGAAGGAAGCGTGTTTTTTTTTGGAGATACTAATGTATGACTTATTATGGTTATATTTTTACGTGTATCTCCTATTTTTCGTGTTTGCCAGGAGCGGATTTTAATATTTTTTACCTTTTTTCGGGTTTTTTGAGTGTTTCGTATTGGATTGATACATTGGTATGCGTCAAGGTTTTTTTTAAGTTGTGTGTATATCACTTTAAATAATAAAGTGTCCACACTACTGTTTTCGGGATTTCCTGGATCGTTTATTTTATTTTAACATTATTTTCGGGTTTTTGGTGGTTTTCCATATTGGATTTCTCTTACTTTGTAATGGATTGTATGGATTGTATTTTGCTTCATTACGTCTCTGTCATCTACAAAAATTGTAAGTAATTTTATATTTCTATTTATTGGGTGGGAAATGTCGATCTTTATGTAATGTGTATGTGTGATGTAATTATAAATATTGCATATTTGTTCAGAAATAATGTCCAACATTTTGATAAGTTAGTAAAACAAATATGTATTATTTATAATTGTTTTGAAATGTTTAGGATTGTTATATGTACCATTATTGTAAGAAGATATTAGTATATTTTGTAGACATTTTTATAGTAGGGTTTTAGCTATTATTGACAGATATTCTAATCCTCTAGTTGTAGGGTATAGTGTGACTTGACTTTGCAGTAGTCGGAACATTTGTTTAGTTTGTTTACTTAGTTTTGGACCAATTTGGGTCACTGATTGTTCCATTCTTAGTTCTTGATAGCTTTGTTCTTTTATCAAAGCTTGTAGTAGGTTATGGAATGTGGGTCTGGTTCTGCTTGTCGTAGCTTGGAAAGCATTATGCCACCCTTCTACACTGTTGTTAGTTTTTGCCTCTTGGTTTAAAGTACTAAGATAGACATTCCACCAAGGGATTTGGAATTTGGGTTGGCGTCGATGTCCAGATCTGTGCAACCTTCCCACCCAAGTATCTTCGAAATAATCCAGTAATGGGGTTAGTTTATCTTCATTTCTCTTGTAATATGTGCTGTCAATTAATAAATTATAGTGTTCCGCTACATCGGTAACAGGAACGTAGGCCAGTGCTATCAATTTTTTAATTTGATAGGCAAAGGTGCTATCTGTTCAGTACAAAATACTTAATGTTGATTTTTGGAGATGTCTCCATATGCTCTGATTGAAATGATAGTAACAACCCTGGATTGCTGTGTGGGGAAATATTTTCAACATGCTATTAATCATAGCTAATTCGAAATCAATAATTATTTTTTCTGGAAAATAATTATTCATTTCATTTTTGAGAACATTTAATATTTCTGTGTAAGTGTTTTGCTGTTTGTTTGGTAGCAAACAGTAAATGAAAGGGATGTTATAGTTATGATATAACCCGTGAATGGAATATAGTTGATAAAAAGGTTTTGGGCATGGTTTAAATGTTCCATCCATCATCCATTGGGGACACTGTTGGATTTTTCTTAAATTACTTGCAGTTGCAAACATTATGATTCTGTTTGTACTGCTTTCATTGTCAAAAAGGATAAATTTGTCTTTATTGTGTGTGATGGACATTTCTGGTGAAATAATAATTTCCTCAAAAGTAGTAGGGTTGGGTGGAGTTGTGGAAGTGCGTCTTTTAGTGTATGCAATTGTGCGTTTTAGTGAGTCAATAGAGGGTAGTTGACCTGAAGCATGGGCTGGGACTTTTAACAGTTCCTCTTTAAGGATTTGTGTTGTTGGTTTATCACTTTGTGTGCTAGCAGTCTTTATACTTTCTAAAGCATCTCTTATTTCAATTTCTGTGACATTGGGGGGATGATTGTGTTCCCTGGTAAATAGCACATTAGTTTCCTCTGTAGTAGCCCTTCCATAACATTTGTTGGAGTAATATTTTGTACATTTCCAGAAAACTTTTCTACCACTTTGTCTTTCCTGACTATAAACATAACCCATATAACATAACAGTAATTTATTTTTCTGTGACATTACAAATTCTGCACCTTCTGTCATTTTGTTTTACTTGTTCTAGGAAAGAGTACAAAGAAACAAATCAAATAACATATATTTCACTTAGTGGTGCAAACATAATTAATGTTGTATTTATACTTACGTTTACTAAAAGTAGTAATCACAAATGCAGAACTGTATTTTGAAAGACTTTCTTGTATGTATTTCTTTATTTTCTGTTGGTATGAAAATATAGAAATGCTAAGTTAATGTTTATACATAACACACGTTTTTCCTAGGAGAAAGCAGTTTTTTAATTTGCTTAGTACTACATTTGATGTGAACATTACATATACTTACTTGTTTAAATAGTTGAGTTGTAGTATTTGGTGGAGTACATCAAGGTAGTCAAGTTTAGATCTGTAGAGAAGATAGAATAAATACATGTCACATATTATAAAATTTATTTTTTACCGTTGGGAAATTGGAAATATTTAAAAGTATACTAACTTCTAAATATGTACTTTTCTTTGCTGTAGGTAGAATAGATGTATGATGTATTCACAATATCTGTAGAGGAAATATAAAATACATAACATGGTGTTAAGAACATAGTTCTTGGTTTTTTTCTGAAGTTTTAGACTAATTGATGTATACTTACATTTTTTACAAGGGTAGTCTTGTCTTTTGGTATAGTTGATGTAGGATGTTTTTATTGGATCTGTAGGGAAGATGTAATATGCAAGATATGTTGTTTAGAAACTAGCATTTTTAAATTTGGTTGTTTAATAACAAAAACATATATACTTACATGCTTAATTAGTGTAGTTCTATACATTTGTAGTGTTGAAATCGGAAAATCGCTGAATATCTGTAAATAAAATGTTTTAAGTAAAGTATGAATCTTGTGAAATAGTGTTTAAAAACAGCTGTTGTTGTACAACAGAGCATTAATATATACGTACTATCTTATTTTGCAGGGGAAGAAATAGGAGCAGGTATTAGGATTTTGTTTTTAGTAGTTTCTATCAGAAAAGTAGGAGGAGATAAAAATGACATAAGTGGAAGAGTTAGGAGATATAAGTAAAATAGTAGACTACTAATTTAGATTTTTAAATAATGCAATGTAACTTACTTGAATGATTAGCTAGTGAGCTGGATCTTTAAAGATGTTTGTTCAGGAACAAAATCTTCATAGTGTTGGCATCTTCTTTCTATAGAGTTAGCAGCAGCAAATGGTAGAATGGATTTATCCCTTTTATAGTATGTGTATTTTGTGTGCTTGAATTTGATTGGTTGTAGGATGAAAGCAAGAATTGTATAGGCTAGTTTGAATTTTTTTTAAGTTAATTGGTGTGTTTGGTGATGTGAGAATGGTGGTATGTGGTGGTTTCCGCATTAAAGCAGGTTAGTTGTTAAATAAAATAGATGTGTAAGTATAAAAATATTATGAAAATTTGAGTTACATGTAAAGATTCTTTTTCAAATGATATAACAAATTTAATATAATGCATAGGAAATGATGATAAATAGTAATGTTATAAAAGTAACAGGTATTATATGTAAAATGTTTTTTGTATAGAGCAATGACTTTTATAGACGAGTAATATGGTATTTTAGACATGAAAGGGTACAAAAAATAACTCGATATTTGTTTAGAAACGATATTTTTGTACTCTATATTTTAGTAGTCGATATTTTGGTAGTGTTAGGTGTAATTTCATGAACAACGATATATTAGTAGTCGATATTTAATAAGACGATATTTATGTACTCGATATTCTAAGTACTCGATATTTTGTAGTCGATATTTTTGTATTTTGTGTAATAAGTATACAAAGTCGATATTTTTGTAGTCGATAATTAATCAACGATATTATTGCTAGTCGATAATCTGACCGTCGATAATATTTCAGCGATCCTTTGATAGCCCCTAAAAAGTGGCTGAAGTAGAAAACGTGCAAGGTGTCATTTAGAGCTGACAACTAGTTTAATGAAAATAAAAAGATTTGAGATGCCATTTTTATAAGTCTAAAGAATTAACTGTTTTTTGTTTGGAGTGCCAAATCCCAAGGTATGCTTAAAGCTTCTTTTATTCTGGATGATGCTAACTAATCGATTTAGTCAGCCAGGTGCAAGAATTTTGGCATAATGGGATATCCAAATGCATAGACTGAATGAGCTAGGACATATTATGCATTTATTGCCTGAATATAAAGCACTAAGGAAACAACATTTGAAAGATGGGTTACATAGCGGTTGGTATGTCCCTGTGTTGGGGAAAATACAAAAGTATTCTTTTTATTGAGATCAAACGCAATACAAGTTGCTATAATTGTGATGGAAATGTACCGCACATACATTACAACGTAAATGCTATTTGTGAGTTGGATGTATTGCTATGATAAATTGACAATAAAATATGGTTAAATTAAGATGGTCTACGTACTGTGTCATTGGACTTTGGCTACTTACTAGATCTAGAGACAGACAAGGCGGCCATTGAGGTTTTACTATAAAATGTGTCAATCTATTTCAGTTTTTTTCTATTTATATGCATCTGTGTTGCTTTTTAAGTATTTGGGTGAAGTTATTGTTTTTAGCTGGATTTTCTATAGCTACAATGTTTTTATTTATGGACAACAATTTCTAATTAAATAAACGATTGTAGGATGTTGCTACCATATGGATGCTTCATATAGCACATCTAAAACACAGAAAAAATCTCACACTGCAGCTTGCATCATGTTTTTCTTTGAGAATGACATTACAGAAAACTATCATCTAACCCACAGATAGGCAGTGATGGTCTATGGAGAGTTCAAAGCCGTGCCACACTTGTGCTATAGCTGCAAACTTTACATTATTTCCACATCATTCCTTATTTGGAGTGGGGGGGACTCTAAAAGTAAGCTGAAGTTGGATCACTGCAAATGTTGCTGCTGTTAATTATTTTGTGTGGCATTTGCAAAAAGGTGGAGGTTGAAAAAACAGCAACACATTGAATAAGTGTGTAGTATTCTCTCTGTTACCATACACCGAATTCCCTGTTTACAGCTTGCGATAGCAATACCAGCATCACGTTATGGGCGCTGTTATGCGTTTCCACTGTGCTTTGCTTCGACATATAGATGAAGACCTCAATTTTAAGGTATGTGTAGTTACACTGTATGGATACAGTGAAATCTCATGATAACTCTGATCTTCATGAACCAACATTGGAGGTAATTCTGATTATATTTTTGTATATAAATATGTCTATCCCTAGTAAGGCACCCATTTCAGGAATAGTTTTACGGGGTTATTAGGTGAGTGAGTTAAGAAAGGTTTGAGCCAAAATTGTGTTGAAGATCTAACTGAGTAGGTGGGAGTATGCTGCCACTTAAGAGCAGAGGCCAGCATCCTTGACACCGTCCATTTCTTCCTCTTCATAGGGCAGTTTTGAGTTTTAGAAGTATACAATCATTGGCAAAGCCAATAGGTCTTGCCTTTGTGATCTATTGCCTCTTGCAATGCCTTTGTTCATGCTGTACACCATTGGCAAAGTCGTTTTGTGCATGAGTGATGATGTATGCCCATGCATACCGCATTTTGCAAGCATGCTTAGGAGTGACTACGCATGCTCTTTTTTTAAATGATTCAACATCTCTCTTTTTTTCCTAACATACTGATCCAAAACAGATTTTTAAATAAATAAAAAAGTAACTTGTCAGGCAGGGGTGGGGCAATGGAGGAGTGGGTGGGCTAGGAAGCAACCAGGAGTGGGTGGGTGGAGGGGAAAACTAGGTAAATGAAGGAGAGCAACACGGGGGTGAGGAGTAGCACACAAGCGAGAAATAATAACATTGAACGCAGAAGGGAAGGGAAGCACACAGGTGCAAGAGAGCAACACATGGGGAGGGAAGCACATTGATGAGACAGAACAACACAGAGAGAAGAGGGAGCAGCACACAAGGGAGACAGCTGGAAAACACATGCACTTTCATGGAGTACTTAAGCAAAGTGAAAAAGTAGTTCCCTAAAAGTGCACAGTGGAAGGACACAAGTAAGAGAGTGCGCTCCAGGGGAGGGATAAACACATGGACATGGTAAACTATTGAATAAGAAGCAAGCAAATGAGAGTGACAATAAAGAAAGCCAATGGTGGAGTTGCACACATTTTATGGCCTTCTTCCTTCCAACATAAATACAATTTAAATAAATAAATATCTGAGGCCCAAACTATTGGGTAGCAAAAGCAAGCATTATGGAGTAACAGTGATAACAGCGTCATTTGTTAACAATCATTGGTAAAGTCAATGGGTCTCTCCTTTGGGACATATGGACTTTGCCAATGTTTTTTCCCAAGGGTGTGCTGGTCCCCAAAAATAATGAGTGTCGGTGAGCTCCACCTGCTACCACAAGCTTAGATTAAGCACTGAATTAACATATGGATTGTTCAGTCATTTTCAGACTTAATGAAATATCATAGAAAACAACCATATGACTTTTTAATCTCTAGTTTACTAAATCACTTTTTATGTTCCACTATTCATTTTCTTTTGTTCTTCTCTCTCCAATCTCACTCAGAGACTGAATGATAGTTGTTAAGGATACCTTTCGACTGCAGAGATTTATCATATAATATTGTTCTTATGTTTCAAACTAGGGGGAAGAATGACTAAATAACAGATTGTGAGGATGAAATCCTGGTCTCAATCCCGGCTTCCCCATGTGACAAAACTGTGTGATCCTAGACTGTGCTTCACAGAGTCTTATTTTTATTGACTGCTATATTTGGCTGCACCTAGAAGTATTTCTGTCATGAGGGTAACCTATACTATAACAAATGTTTGATTTATATTGTTTGTATATTATACATTATGCATAATAACAGTATTGAGCATTTATATAATGAGTATCTCATAGTAAACTTCCTCTTGGCTTGTTCTTCTTTGATGACTTGTTGTAAGTTTATGTTTGTGAATGATTAACTTTAGTGAAAGTCACTCAATGCAGTCCAAGACTCCAATTTACCGAAGAGGAACACTGGCATATATTAAAGAAAAAGACTTTATACTACTTACATTGCCTTGTTTCCAATGGCCCAGCTCATGTTTTGTCTCTTGGGGTCAAGCCTTGCCTCTAGTTTGGCTCTCCATGAGTTACTGAGTACCCACCTTCTAATGTTGTATGCTGCAATGCTTGCTATTTCTGAGTTGGAAAAGCTTGGTGTACATATGCCAACATGCACACAGATCTCTGTAGTCTGTGAGTGGAATTACTTCTCATATGTAGACACCCTAGCTATTATCAAACCTGTGGATGCCCTATAACTTATAAATTAATTTTACATAAGTGCATTTGACACAAGTTTTCTATACAGTGTGTTGGTCTGGATTCAAGGTGATGTATCTGGTTAAAGCGATACAAAAGGGGATTCAAGATAGCCTGGCTGATGAGGATTATGAATCCGAAACCGGTCCCAGGATGCTTGTTTCCGGTCCAGGGAAGACATGACTTGGCAGTTCGGACTGGACTGTTCCCATAAGGCACAGGGTCAGACTGATTTGCATATAGCCATGTCTGAACTGGGGTGGCTGAGTGAACTAAAGAATGGTGACGGATTAAACCCAGATCAGTTGACTGGGGGTGAGTGTTTGATTTGTTCAAACGCTCCGTCCATCATCCCCTTTTGTATCGCTTTGTTCGCCCTAAGTGTGGCAGGGTATACTCAGACGTGAGTCCCTTGTTCACTTGGCCACTGGATTCAAGATAGCCTGGCTGATGAGGATTATGAATCCGAAACCGGTCCCAGGATGCTTGTTTCCGGTCCAGGGAAGACATGGCTTGGCAGTTCGGACTGGACTGTTCCCATAAGGCACAGGGTCAGACTGATTTGCATATAGCCATGTCTGAACTGGGGTGGCTGAGTGAACTAAAGAATGGTGACGATTAAACCCAGATCAGTTGACTGGGGGTGAGTGTTTGATTTGTTCAAACGCTCCGTCCATCATCCCCTTTTGTATCGCTTTGTTCGCCCTAAGTGTGGCAGGGTATACTCAGACGTGAGTCCCTTGTTCACTTGGCCACTGGATTCAAGATAGCCTGGCTGATGAGGATTATGAATCCGAAACCGGTCCCAGGATGCTTGTTTCCGGTCCAGGGAAGACATGGCTTGGCAGTTCGGACTGGACTGTTCCCATAAGGCACAGGGTCAGACTGATTTGCATATAGCCATGTCTGAACTGGGGTGGCTGAGTGAACTAAAGAATGGTGTCGGATTAAACCCAGATCAGTTGACTGGGGGTGAGTGTTTGATTTGTTCAAACGCTCCGTCCATCATCCCCTTTTGTATCGCGATGTATCTCGTTACCCTCGAGTGATGATGATGATGATGATGATAAAACGATGTTTATTTAGACCATAGTCTATAAACTATGCATAAAACTTTGGATCCACATAGTGATAACATAATTAAACCACAGTTCATTTTAACACAATTTACAAAGATATAAAACCATAAAATCACAGTATTGGGAATGCTCTAAAAATATTTAAAATCTACCACCTTCCTTTGTTGCCTCCATTACAGATTCTCTTGTTGCTTTCAAGAAACTTCCCCAGCGTAATTGTAATATCTAAAAATGACATTTCTGTAAGAAGACCAGCAGCGTCAGCATGTGACTTCACCTTATATTTTAAAAATATTGGGCGTAAAAACACTTTTCGTACAGCTAAAATCAATGTACAGTCAAGCAATATATGTAAAATATTATTTCTTGCGCCTAAGCCACATTTACAAATACCATCTGGATGGATCAAGGCTGCTTTTATTTTTCCTTCTATCTTCCATGGATTTATGCCCACACGAACCTTTAAGATTTCGTGTCTTAGCCATTTGTTGGGCAAAAAATCCAGATATGGGAACCAAACCTCCTTTTCCCATTCGCTCCTTACCCAATTGACCTATTTTTTTACCCTCAGATAGTCAAGGTCTTGCGATCTTGAGTATTGGAGCCCTAGGTCCCTAAGCATTTTCTTAGTAAAGACTACATCCAGGGATGGCGTCAATAGGCTCAATTTTAGGTGCGCAGCTACAGTCCGGAGGGTTTTCCTTACGTCCCGCGCCCAGCATAAGCTGCTTGTTTGAATTTCCTCTCTGCACCATATTGAGACCTTCTGTTCGCCACCAGACTCCTGGCGTTTCCAGAATATTAATAAGGACATTTGAGTCTTTACGTTCCATGCTATTAGCCCTACCTCCAATCTAATTGCTTGAACCATGGTACAATTTGGTAAAGACAGCAGCATTTTAAGGATCTTTCCTTCTTCACGATCCCACTCCCTTTTGCCGCTCAGATAGAACACTTCTGCACCATAAAGGACTTGCGGGGGGATCATAGCTTCAAATGCCTTTAAAATCGGTCTGTGTGACATATCGCCATAATCTTTATTACATTTTTTTAATCCACAGATCGATGAAAAAGCCTTTGCTGTTTGTGACTCCAAATGAGTACTCCACTTTAATGCGCTGTCGAACCAGAGGCATAAGTATTTATATTTGCTTACTATATCTAGTTTATCCTGACCTAACAACCAATTAAAAAATTTTACCCTCTTCCCGAAACATAGGACCTTTGTTTTCTCCATGTTCACGGTTAGGAGCTTTTTGTCACAGTAATTTTTAAACACGTTTAATTTCCTTTGTAGGCCCATTTCAGTTTGGTCAAGGATCACAAGATCATCAGCATATAAAAGGCATGATACTTTATTTCCTTTCATGCGGGGGCTCGCGCTTCTTTCAATTTCCAATGCTGCAGGAAGATCTGCTAAAAAATTGAGAAAAGCAAGGGTGCCAGAACGCACCCCTGCCTAAGGCCATTCTTTACTGATATTTTATGGGTTAGTGATCCCTTTGTATTTCTAATTACCTGGGCCCAATTGCCGCTATGTAACTCTTTTTAAATATTCAGCATGCCGTCCGGCATTCCATATTTTTCCAGCACTTCCCAAAGGCTATTATGGTCCACTGAATCAAAAACCGCCCGGAAATCGACAAAGCAGCAGAATAGTTTACCATTTTGCTCTATCAATTTCCTGGCCAGTGCCCACAGGGCAAAACAGTGATCCATTGTGGAGTGGCCTTCTTTAAAACCACCCTGTTCCACTGGCACAATTGACAGCTGTTCCACCCAGTCTTTTAGCTTGATTAGTACTATTTTTGCAAATATCTTTTCTCCTATATCTAATAAGTTAATTAGCCTGTAGTTCTTAGGGGCATAAGGATCTCCTTCCTTATGTAACGGCCTTATTATTGCTCCCTTCCAGTTCGAGGGGATCTTCCCTTGTTCTAATATTATTGCAAACATTTTAGAGAAGAATTCCGCCCACCAGGTCTGGTTAGAATTTAATATCAGGGCTGGTAGATTATCTGGGCCTGCAGCTTTTGCTAAGTTCAGAGTCCTTATTGTCCTAAGGACATTAGCTACTGAGCAGTCTTGTATTAAAACCTCTACTAGGCCTCTCCAGTCCCTTGATACCTCGTTTTCAATTCCACTCCCCGGGGCGTATAATTTCTGTATATAGTCTACCCAAGCCCCTTCTTCCACTACGCAAATCATTGGGGCAGATGAAGGTTCTGTAGCTGACTGGATTAGCTTCCAGAACTGACGTATATTCTTAGATTCGATTGCCACCAATAATTTACCCCAACAAGTTTCTTTGTGGGTCCTTTTAGCATTGCGGATTAGAGCAATGTATTCTCTCTTTATTTTTACGAGATTATCAGCCCTCGCTTGGACATACTTTTTGCGTAAACTACGCTCTTCTCTTCTTACTTCTCTTTTCTTAATTAAGCAATCCTGGTTAAACCAAGTTCCTTGTTTCGCCTGTAACCTTCCTTTGTTCTTAGGGGCGCTTACATCAGACCTTAGTTCTACACTTACACTTTTCACTACTTGTTTTATTTTCTCCACAAACCAGGCTAGGTTTTGACCACTCAGGCAACCTAACTGCACCTTTTGTTGCAGTCTAGTTAACCTTTCGATATATATGTCGGATAGCCGAGTGTGTTTCTGCTTTGGATAGTCCATCTCTTGAAAAACAGCTTTATCGCAAGCTAAGTGTTGGGCTATTACCAACTACAATTTTATTAGTTTATGGTCACTACATTCCGTGGGGCTAATCCTAAACTCTTTTACTAGCTCAAAATTCCATGCTAACATAAAAACATAATCTATAGGGCAGTTTTGGGTCCCATATTTAAAGGTTTTCTTTGCCGGACGGTCTTGAGCTACCCTACCATTTAGGCAAAACAAACTTTTTGTAGCTAAGTAATTACCCAATTTAGCCGCATCTGTCGGTATTTTACTTCCCGAAAACTCAGATTTTTTTACTTCATATGAATCTAAAATGTCTGTATAAAACTGGTCTGACAATTTTGGATTTAATTTGTGGATAAAATCTCCCAATAACAAAATCAAGTCATTCCCAAACTTATCAGATAGTGAGTCCATATCATTCTTAAAATATATCAATTCGACCCCATATTCCTTCTGTGAACTCCATTGCATATATAAGTTTTCTATACAGTGTGTTGTTCTGGATTCAAGGTGATGAATCTGGTTACCCTCGAGTGTTTTGCACAAAGGCTGGCTAAGACCAATGCCAGCAGCCATTTACACAGTAACAGAGTAAGGGCAACGGGCTCCATAGGCGAGACTGGCAGAAAGCCATAGGGGTCAGTGGGTGGAGTGGAGGAAAGGCTCCGGGGTCAGCATGTGACATGGTCTCTGGTGTGGTCTTTGGTGTGACACTGGTGCTTTCCCAGGTTATGTAAATTGTGTGTGCTGTTGAGAATCAATGGACTCTGCTGATATAAAGCTAACACTGTCTTTGCACTGCTGGGAGGTTTACAAAGTGTGACATACAGATGGCATACAGATCTCTTCGGCAGGCACAGGCTCACCAGGTTTGGAGTCTGTTGCCAGCATTTTGTGCACAAATCTCTGTGGCAGGTGAAACAAAACCGTTGACCTGTCTCTGTGGGATTATGATTTGTGAAATGGAGGGTGCACACAGATCTCGACCATGGGTGTGCGGCGTCACTGAATTCTTTGGTGAAAACATAGATAGACACAGTCCTCTGCATATGGTACATTAATCCTATCTGGTAGCTTCTTCACTTTTTAATTGCTAGTGTTCAGTTTGTTTGTTGTTTTCTGTCGCCTGTGCTTCTTTTTTTCAGTGTTTCTGCTTACCTCTCACCTGCTCCTCTTTTGAAGCCCTGTGCCCTTTTGCCTTCAATTCCCCTATTGATTCCGTTTGCCCTTTTTTCTGACTTTTTCTCCTTTATTGCCTTTTCGATTGTTTTCCGTTCCACTTCGTAACTTTGATTCACATTTTAATTCTTTAATCTTTTAATCCATTTGGTGTAATCTGACGTTTTCATTCTCTTTCCTTTTGAGTTTATTTTCTCTGTAGTTCCGTTTTTATCCTTGCCTATGTTTCTGTCAGATATCGCCTCTGGCATTCTTTTTATTCTCTCCTTTTATTTATCTCTTTCTTTGTCCCTTTCCTGACGTTTTTTTTAATCACATTTGTTTCCCTTCTTCGTTTTCCCCCTTTCCCTCCTTAGTACTTTCCTAGAGTTTTTTTTTATCAAATGTGTTCTCTACTATTTGCTTTCCCTTGTATCCCTCCTCGCGTTCCTAAAATATGTGACCAAACCATACCATCGTTTTCTTTTATTGAGATTTAGGTTCAACCTTATCCATTTAGTGCTTGGTACTAATATAAAGTGGGGGACCCTTGAAAATACCCCACCTTGCACATGTGATAGCTTCTCAAATCAGGACACAGTTCACTTTGTGATGTTTTGCGAACACTATCTGGAGCCCCGAAAAAAAAATGTATATCCCATTCTGAAGGAACTTAATTTTGTCCAGGTAAGGCCTGCACTTTTACACCTGCAAATGCTTAACTCTGTGCAGGTCACATATGGTGTAGCCAGTTTTTTGGTGGCGGCTGCCCGATTAAACAAAACAAGATTTACCCAGACAAATACACATTCTGGTTGATATTTTGTCAACTTCGTTCTGGGGCACTGTATTAAGATCAGTGGGACATGGAGGTGCCTGTTTTCTCTGGACTCTACCTTATAGTGAATCTATTTTGTATTCAAACTTTTAAAAATAACCTCTTTTAAGGAAGCACTTTAGGAACTGCAATAGGTGTACAAATTGTTTAATTGTTAATTTTTAATCTATTCGTATGTTTTTTTATCTTTAAAAATGAATTGTGTATTGCTTTTATGGTTTTAATCAACCGAATAAAGATATTTGACTGACTGACTGAGTGTTAGTGAAATGAAAGGGGTAGCATCGTGATCTTTCGGAGACAGTGTACTTTAAGATTATAAAGATCGATGCATGCCTGGGGGCTGCAGCACTGCGCTAGAGACCCACCGAAACAAAGAGGTAAGGGTAAGCGGTCCGCGTCTCATGACTGAATGTTTGTGCCGGCCTTGACATACGATAAATTCTCCTACTCCTTTACGGGGTAATGGTGCAGGCGGCCAGGAAACTGACACAGTAGCGCCATCTGTTGACACAGTAGCGCCATCTGCTGGTGCATTTTAAGAACTGTGTAGATCACGGTTCCAGAGTTTGCACGAAGGGCCGATGAGAGGGGGACGCGTTTACGCTCCACTTGACATGATAAAAGCGTGCAGAATGTAGCCTTCCCTACAGCAGACACCACCAGTCAGTGTGTGAGACTCCTGAAGACACTTCATTCACCACGTTGGACAACTATGCCGGCTGTTCTTCACCAATCGCGGAATTTATCATTTCTAAGAGATATTAAATACAAATTTTTATCACCCAATTCAATAGTACTCAGTTCCTCGACCCGAGGTGAGGGGATCTTACTGGGATTCGATCTCGCGCACTACACACCGCCCGAAACGTCTGTCTTCAGAGGGTAGCTCGCTTAGATATGCTGTGCAGTTACAAAAGAAATATGCACCAATGTGATACTTCGCATATATATTTTTTGAAATACCAAGGCTGTGATGTTGTACTCCATTTATTTGTTCCGATTTATGGGTCTTCTCTTCTGACATACTAAGTCATTGTCTGCAGTAGAGAGAACAGAAGCAATTCTGTTTCACACAATAAAGCAGCACTACCCAATGAAAAAAATAACAGGAAAATAGAAGTGCCTTAAATATGTGTAATGGACCCGCTATTGGATTTTGGAACCCAACTACACAGGACTGTGGAGTCAAGCAAAGGGGGGAGGCAATGCAGGCAGCAAAGCACTCTCGAGTCAGATAAAGGCAATGCAGGCAGCAAAACACTCTCAACTCTCAGTCAGAGAAAGGCAATGCAGGCATCAAAGGACGGTCGGGTTGGAGAAGGGTGACAGGCAGTCAGTGAGAGAGGAGCATTAAAGTCCAAGCCTGACTCCAGCTGGGCACCGAGGCAGGTCTGGGAAAAATAGGGTAATAAAGGACGGGGTCGATGCCACAGTGATGAAAGCGCTGAGATAAACAAAGCCATTATATTTAGCCGTGACTGTGCTGCACAACAACTACTTATAATGAGTCTTGTGAGCATTTGTATTTTTTTCCTTCCCGATCTCAGCCCCGCAGACCTCCCTGCGGCCTCTCGGCGGGAGCAGCCGAAGCGGGCGGCCCAGAAAGTAACTCCATCTGCACCCAGCACTGCCGCCCCCAGAAACCCCCAGAGCGAGGCAGGGCGAGGGGAAACACGGGGGGGGGGGGAGGGGGGTGGGAGGGGCGGGGCTTGTTCTTCCGCTTTCTTTACTTCTTCATCCACCAGGTATTATTGCTGATAATAATAATATTATTAATAAGATTATATTTATTGTTATTATTAGTATTTTTACAACAAATAATATTAATAACAATAACAACAGCAATAAAATAATAATAGTAATTATTAATATTATTCGTGACATAATTTGTATCTCTATAATTCTCCTTTTTTAGTTACTGTAAGCCGTGGAGATGTCGTTGCTGTAATTATTATCATAATTATAATAATTATTATTAATATTTATATTAATAATAATATTACTACTACTACTACTACTACTACTACTACTAATAATAATAATAATAATAATGGCTAGTAATCATTTCAATAATAAGCCCAAAAGCAACAGCTGCTACTTTGCAAGAAAATTTTGTGTATATGGGGCTTTTAATAGGTTGCAGAACACAGAATTAAAGGAGAAGCCCGCCAATAATAATTCATTTTACATTTAGCCCAAGAAACCTCGGGCTCATAGGATCTCTTTGTCTTATGTGAGGGCGGATATTGCAGATTGTCTCCTATATGTTCTGCAAAGTGCTTGAGCCCATTAGAAGTGTGTGACAGCGAGAGGGGCGCTGTGGTTCAGCGCCCATGTTGACCCGTGTTTAACGCGTGTTGTGTGTATATGTTAGCGTGTGGGGGGTGATGGCTGGTTACGCGGTCAGGTTGACTCTATCCTGGTACACACTGTGACCCAGCACACACCGACAAGCTCAGGACCCCACAAACACTGGCATGATCTGGGCCCCGCACACACTGGCATCATGGTCTGGGCCCCGCACACACTAGCATGCTCAGGGACCCACACACACCGGCATGATCTGAGCCCCACACGCACTGGCATGGTCAGGGCCCGACACACACTGGCATGCTCGGAGCCCCGCAAACACTGACATGGTCTGGGCCCCGCACACACTGGCATGGTTTGGGCCCCGCAAACACTGGCATGGTCTGGGCCCCGCACACACTGGCATGGTTTGGGCCCCGCACACACTGGCATGGTCTGCGCACCGCACACACTGGCATGGTTTGGCCCCGCAAACACTGGCATGGTCTTGGCCCCGCACACACTGGCATGGTCTGGGCCCCTCACACACCGGCACGCTCAGGGCCCCGCATATTCTGCTGCCAGCGAGAGGCTGCCAATACCGCTGGCCGTGCTCATACACGCCACTGCTGGATTTCTTGTGATTTGGAGGGGTCGGGGCCAGCCTCTCTGCCCCTCTTCCGATGGCGCGTCTAGGGACCCTGATGTCTGGGTTGGCACACCGCCACAAGCGCGAGGACAGGACCCTGGCGGCAGGCCTTCGTGCCACTGGGCGGCCTACTGAGACCTCTTCACCACAGAACGCCCTCGAATCCCCCTGGAGGGATGATACAATATTATGTTTAAAAAATAACAAAGTATTATAACTATTCAATCAAATAATACATAATCACGAGAGATAGCAAAAGACAAATGCAGACCGACAGTCGGGGATTCCAAAATACCCAGACAGGAGAACTTTCAGTGTATGGGGCAAAGGCCCTGACTGGAACAGGGACACTTTTACTAATATGTTCCCAAAACGGAAAACTCTACAGCAAACGATGGCGCGTCGGCTCCATCGCCGCCTCAGACGGAGAGAGGCAAATCCCTGGGCGACCGTCCCCTTTAGGTCTCAGAGTGTTTCCCAGTACTAGACAAGTGGTGCAACCGTCTTCAGTAGTAGTGACATCACAGGGAGGCGAATCAAAAGGGCTGCGAATGCAAGCTAGGGAATAGGAGCTTCACTTGCGCCACATTTTATAGAGCGCTTTTTGCGCATCCCAGGAGGATGACCTTACAGGCTGGGGAGGAGGGAGAGGGGGGAAGGGCGGGGGCGGCCGTGGCTTCTTCTGCGTCGAAACACCGCAGAGCTAGCTTCGGGGCGCTTCTTAAAGAATATGTGTCCTTTACTTTAGCCGTACCCTCCAATATGCAGAGAAGCACATAGATCAACGAGTCAGACTGAAATCAGATGCAGAACTGAGGGTGTAAGGAGGCGATCTAATTAGTACATTCCCAGTGGCACCTGCAGCAGCCCCATTATTACAGAAGGCACTGGCCGCTTCTTTTAGGTGGCGAGCACAGATGCACCTCGATGTACGGACCATATGACGTTGCGTTTTAAAGCTACTTTAAGCAAATGTATTTGTTTGCAATTCATCAAATTTTTGACATCGTGCATTTGAAAGGTTATATTTGAAAAGAGATGGAAATGTGAACGAGAGGTTTTTTTGGACCGCGCATGCTCCTTACAGATTAAGCAGAGGAGAAAACTAGGATTTTCGTTACACGGTGTTCAACCTATGGTAACGGCGAGTTTGGATGAAAGTCAAGCACAGATATTTATGTACGTCTTTATTATGTAAAACTGCAAGACAGTATAACTTCTGTGAATGCCGAAAGTGGAACAGGGCTAAAATAATTTACTTCCTTCTGAGCACATTCATATGTGTATCAATAAACGTTTTCCTTTTACTTTCGGCACGCTAGAGAAAGTTATATTTGTTTTATCAAGAGCCGCTTCTATCTCATGTAAAACGACATTTAATATCGCAGTTTCACTGGCGCAAAAATAATATGCTGCACTTTTAAAATAAGAAAACACATAGTACGGGTAATCATATCAGGTATATTAGACCCTAAGTAACAAATATTAAAATAAACAAATGTTTACATCTTATTACAGCGTGGCTTGGGGTTCAGCTTTGCCGTTCGTCCAGGGCTGCAACTTAGCTGTGCAAACTTTCTACATGTATGAATGACTATGTATTATAGAGAGGGGTCGAAGGCAGATAAGGCTGAGTTCCACTACTCACATTTTCAGTGTTATATAGCCCTACAATTGTTTTGTGTCACCTTTTAGCAGTTATAGCACACTTACTTATTATTTTTAAATTTTCATGGTAACATTTTGCCAAAATTAATATTTTACAGCACTGCTTCGGTGGAGCTAGCATGCAGATAAACTGCAAACGTGTCGATACACTTCCTTCAATGTCCAGCCGCCGCCTCCTAAACTCTCTCCCAGACATGTCACTCCCATCACCCTCCGACACCAAGGCTCAGCACCACGCTTAACCTGCGACCTTCGACCTTTCACCACGGGCGCTGGTGAGGGTCTGCTTCCTGTCCGTATCCACCCTGCTCACTGAGACGGCGCGCGGGTGTGCGCAGCGCGAGGAAGACCTACTACTTCCGGCTTCACTCCCACCACGTGCCACCTGCGCACCTTCAACCCGCGAATCTCCTGAAATCTCTCCAGTTAAGTTGACAATCATTTTTTAAATAGTCGTTCTCAGCCCACCAAGCGCTTCTCTATATCAGAACTTTTTAACTCTACGATTGCTAAACGAAGGTTGACCTCCCCAACCAACAAGACTGAAAGAGTTAAAAAAAAATACCGAATTACTTTGAATGTAGTGCTTTTAATTGCATCGGAAATATCAGATATTTCCGCGGCTTGATCTGAAGATCGTGGCGCACGGTTAACATAGTTCTCTCACAGCCCCGCGCCTCGGACTGTGGTTTGCATCAGATACTAACCCCGGGCCTGCAGCCAGCCCACTGCCTTCCAGGATACCCCCTGCAGGCATTTCCACTCTTCACACCGCCTTCACCTCGGCCGCCCAGTCCTTAATGACCATAACAGACCGGCGTCCGCGGGGTCTGGCAGAGTAGCCGCCGAGAAACACGGCGCTCCCGGGACCCCCCGGGCTCTGACGCAGCTGCACGCCGAGCGGTAACGGGCCCAGTAGAAGAAGCGCGCACGGAGGTCTGATGTCTTAACCGAGAGCCTAGAATACAATTCCAGGTGGCACGTGGAGCGTCTGCTAAAAGACAACCACGTGCTCACTGCGCCCCTGAAAATGGGGGAGGGAGCGGGGGGATTGGCAGAGACAGACGAGTCTCCCTTACTGATCGCCTCAAGACAGAGCAGCATCTCATTGCCAGTGTCAGGATTAGGGTGACCAGATCTTGAGAACCAAATAGGGTGACCAGATCTTGCGAACCCCAAAAAATCCCAGACCTTTTGCAAAAAAAGGATTACAATTACATCAGCGGTGCTGCAGCAGAATGACAACTCTTATCAAGGTAGGAACACAGAAGAAGCATAAAGAAGATAAATAAAATGTCATTTCTATAACCAGCATCAAACTTGTTAATTAAACTGCTTCTGTTTAACAGCTGCTAACTAGCACAGCTTTAGAACACACAATAAGTGCGAACACCCAATAAGTGCGTCTCACTGGTTTCATGCGAACCCTTCTAAAACCCAGGACATGAGCCAAAATTGCAAAAATCTGATGGGACAGCTGGCGAAAACCCGGGACTGTGTCCAGGAAAAGCCAGGAGGACTGGTCACCCTTGTCCAGATGGATGAGCGACATAGTACCCTGGGATTCCGGGATTGTTTCCGAGCCCACACAATGTTCTGGCCCTTCAGAGTCCCTCAAGGGATTTCGTGTAGGCCTATACCCTGCATCCTCTTGTTTGTCCAAACTGTTAATGCATGCAAGACTGTTGTTCCATACCATTTCCAACCGCATTGCCACATGAACTGTTGACTTACAGTCCTATCTGAATGTATTATGGTCCACTGTGGATAGTAGCTTGCCTGTATGTTCATTTCCTTGTTGTCTTTCGATTGCTTCCTTCCCTTCCTCTCGTGTCTGTGCAAGGGATGGCTCCCCGCCGCGTCTCCTACTATAACATTTCCTATCCACATTTCTGTTGCTTAATCAGAAAATAGCTATCCGTAAAAAGATAGGGCCTTCTCTAAATCACGCGGTCAGCTCAGGACTCTTTTCCTGTGTAGGTTTATTCCCTGATTTTTTTTAGTGTCATTATACTGAGGTGCCAAAATAAGATAAAAATAACTTTTAAAAACAAAAAAAAACACTGAAATTCACCTGTTATAGTTTACAGAGCGAACTATAGCTTGCACCCCCTCCATGCACTGCCAATTATCTCACGTATTACATCACTCATGACATGTTAAATAACATCGTTTATGACATCTCTGATGGCATCTCAAATGATATCATTGATGAAATCATTGATGACAACACTAATGACATAATTCATAACTTCATAGTCATATACACCATAAAGTTAGTGTGAAAAACACATATCGGTGCATAGTATGGAAATAGGATGTCTTTGAAGCAAGTATGGCTGTGTATGTTCAAAGTAATATGGTTCACCATTTGCAATTTACAAAAATTTGGGATGCAAGTGTCAACGCATGTAACTAATAAATTAAAAGGTTTGAGAAGCAGGCTACATGAGTCTCTAGAGACGGCGACCCAGTGCCAATAAGGAAAACCTTTACAGGACAAAATTCAAAATTAAAATCATTGCAAAAGACAAAAAGTAATTGGTTAGTCAAAATAAAATCATCAATAATCCATCAAATGCTACCAATTTAAAAAGGTAACAACAAAAG
Source organism: Lissotriton helveticus (assembly GCF_964261635.1). NCBI lineage: Eukaryota > Metazoa > Chordata > Amphibia > Caudata > Salamandridae > Lissotriton > Lissotriton helveticus. The sequence goes on from NC_136067.1 coordinate 1,539,132,693, forward strand.
TTCAACCTCCATAGCAAGTAAATAGCCAGAACCAAAGTAGATTTGAGCAAGAATGCTAGGATATTACTGCTCACTATAAAAGTCAAGAAGCGTCTAAGGAGCATATGTAGAAGCCCCTAGCGCCACCAGAGAGTCACTTTTTTTGACGCTTCAGTGGCGGTCAGCCCTGCACCAAGTTTTCAAAGTGGTGTTAAGTCACTTTTTGTGGCTCAATGCTGCTTGGTAAACATGCTACCCTTTCACGTAGGTATCTGCGTGCAATGGGTGTTGTTGTGGACGTTCCACTGCAACACACATTGCTTTTTGATGCTGCCCCAGATATACAAGGAGGTGTACATCTGTGCAGCACCAAAAACTAACGCCATGCAAGACCAGGTGTTCAAATGGCATAGAAGGAGAAATGCGTTTTTATTTCTCCTTGTTTTTGCTTTTTCTATGTGTGCTGCAGCGCAGCATACATAGAAAGAGCAAAAAAAAAAATGATTGTTTACATGCAGGAAGGTGTCCCTTCCTGCACATTAACAATCATGAAATAATGGCGATTTGCTACTTCTATGTGTGCTGCAGAATGCAGCACACTTATAAGTAACAAATAGCCATTATGGATTGTTTATGTGCAGGAAGGGACACCTTCCTGCAGATAGACAATCATTCCCTGCAAGGCAGGCACCCTTGCACTATGGCGCAAGGGCCCTGCGTTGGCGCTAGGCAGCTAATTTTAGTACCAGAGCTAGGGCAAAAACAGAGGTGCACCGTATTGTAGTAAATAGGGTGCATCCCTGCATTCTGAAAATGTCGGAACTTGGTGCTGCCAAATTTTGTGAAGCTCCACATTCCAACATTTTGTTTTACATATGCCCCTGTGTATAAATTAACAATCAAGATGACATAGAGACAACTAATTTCGTAAGGCAAGACAAGTCTAAGTATAAATCAAACAGACAAATTAACGTGGACTCTGCACAGTTTAAAAAGCAAGAAAAATCTGGCACATCTCCAAAAAAGCACACTTTTTAGGTTTCAGACCGTGTAAGGCACCATCTTGAAATGCTGAGATTTGACAACCAAGGGCTGTACTAATAAAGTAACTTTTACCTAAACCAATTGTAACACAAGAAAATATGGTACATCACATAAGAATCAAAAGACATTTTTTGGGGCTACCTACTTTCATGCATAATTATACCAAGGCACACATAGGAAATGGAGAAATTAATGTGACATTTCTGTATCAAGTGAACACAATACACAGGGCAACTAGTGAAAACAACATGCAGTGAAACTGCTTAACACCTTAGGTGCTGCGCACGACCAACGGCCGACGGCACCACGGCCGTTGAACGTTCGAACTGCACCTGCGCAATGGAACGTCCAGCACTGGAGCTGGACGTTCCATAGCAGCTAAGGTGTTAAAGCATATCACAAGTGTATGTGTAGTTAACAAGTGACAATGGGTATGCAGTCCAAAGGTAAGTGACAGATCGGGTGGGATAGCAGGCTGTCCCTTTTCTAAAAAAGCTCTTATGCGTTTCTACAAACACATTATTTGTGGCAGCCCTCTTATTGCATCTGGGGAAAATGTTTTCTCCTACATTGTGTGGGCACACTGTGCATCTTCCAGAAACCACAATACCCCACATATTATTGTTATCATCATTACAAGAACAATGACACACACAATTTTGCTTCATATAGGCCAAGTCACACTGCGTTGTATAGGGGCAATTGGCTGTTCCTCTCCAGGCACTTGTGTACCAAAAGGATGCATAGTAAATAAGGGGGAAAACAAGGAAAATAAAAGAGATCAAGAAACACAAGTGTTCCCAGTGTTCATCAGAGCCTCACTGGTACAGGCTCCTATCGTCCATCAATCAGTTGGCACTCTTGAGCACCAGTGTTGGAGCTTGCTCTGTCCTAAGCTCTTTCCTATCTATCCCACATCAACAAAGGTGGTATACTTTCAAAGTATACTTTCCTGACTACTGTTCGAAAACAAGAGCAAAACGGATGCAACTTTTCGTGTGTTCCACTCCCTTGTTGGTACTGCTGCTCAGTACTTTCCTACCACATGCAATCCATTCCTAGTCTTTCTTTTTTCCAGACTCGGTGGTCCTCGTCTGAGGACATAAATTGTACCTGGCAACTCCAGGCACGGTGTGATCGCTGAACAGAAGCTCTTGGAAAGCTCGTATTTCTGGTGGGACAGCCTCATTAAAAAATTTGTAGTTCTCTTTGTCTGTTTTCATCCAAATCAGCTTAGCATCGCTAAAAGGCACAAATCTGGGCACCTGTTCACATTCAACGTCTCCTATGCCCTCCTTGACACACTGATCATAAGGCAACGGCAAAGGTAATCTTTTGCAGTGTGTTGCATGAATCTAATTATATCGACCAGTAACCTTTACAGCTGCATGTGTATCCAGAAGGACTTGCTCAGGACTCTTCCATCTTGGTTCAAAGTTTTTGTTCCACTCAAAATTCTTTTTGGAGAACAAAGTCCACAGGTTGGATGCTGTGGCCAGGTCCCTCTGGTCTAGGAGGTAATAAGTCTCACACCTGTTGGTGAATAGAACGCAAACGTTCTGTCAATTTCCCAAGATAATCAATCAATACAAAATATTCAATATCATAGTAGGTTCAAGGACGTGGGACTCCCCAGACATTTGCTGGGTGCCCAAAAACAACCTTGTAAGGGGATAATCCAGTTTTAGAATGTGCTGTAGTCCTAGTTGACAAAAGAGCCAAAGGTAGGGCATCTGGCCATCTCAACCCTGTCATCTCCTGAATGTTTGCCAATTTCAGTTCGAGCGTAACATTGTACTTCTCAACAAGACACCCTGACTGCGAGCGATTGGCAGCATGGAAATTCTGCTTAATGTGCAAGCCTTCCCATATTAGCCTAATCAATTTCCCATTAAAATGAGACCCATTATCACTCCAGATAATTCTGGGCATTCCAAAACAAGGAAAGTACTCTTTAATGAGTACCTTTGCCGTTGTGGCAGCCATATTGTCTTTGATAGGGTAAGCCTCAACCCATTTACTGAACGTGCATAAAGCCACTAGGGCATACTTGAGATTGTTACAGGTCTAGCTCAATAAAGTCCATTAAGAAGACTTCGAAGGGGAATGTAAGCAGTGCAAAGTTGCCGGACGGTGTGATGGTACCCTTTCCTGGATTGTGCCTCATGTAAATCATACAACTTTTCACTAGATGTGCAGTGGTCTTGGGAATATTATCATTACACCAAACCAGCGCCAATAATTTATAAATACCTTTTACACTGATATGAGCTGCTGGGCCATTAGCCATAGTAACCACAGGGAGAGGGTATGCATCAGGTAACATCCATTTCTGTTCTCCAGACAAAACAATCAAACACCCTTCTTCACCTAAACGTGCTGTACTCGCTTGCCACGCCGCTAATTCTTATATCGTGGCCTCACTTTGTATCTCTTTCACACTCTTAACTGTGTTTTTAAACATGGCATTCTTGGGAACCCATCTAGCCAGGCTTGCAACAAACATTCTCTTCCTCTTACTCTGAGCTGTTTCCTTGGCTGTCTGATCAGCAAACACATTCTATCTACCTAAGTCATCTGTCACTTTCTTGTGGGCGCTGCACTTCACAATAGCCATTTTCTTAGGAAGTGTTGGTGCAGATAATATTCATAGTATTGGATGTCCATGTTGTATCTTTGTACCATGAGAGGTAAGAAACCCTAGCTGTGCCTGCAGGTGCCCACAATTGTGCGCCACCCCGAATGTGTACTGGCTGTCTCTGTAGATATTGACAACCAACCCTTTGCTCAATTTACAAGCTCGTATAAGGGCCACAAGTTCCGCTGCCTGGGCAGATCGATAGGGGACCCGTGATGTCTCAACTAGTGTACGCAATGTAGTGATAGTATAAGCTGAAGTGGGGGTACTATCTGGTAATTTAAAACACAAACCATCAACATATAGTTCTCCTTGGGGATCAGATAAGGGAATATCAGTGAAGTCTACTTGTCCTTTCATCTCTTCCGCTGTTTGGAAAATACAGTCATGTTTGTCAACTGCATCATTCTCGGAAGGAAGGGGTAGTAACGTGGCTGGATTCAGAGTGGCACATCTTTTGATCGTGATATGCTTAGCAAACAATGCCAATTCATAACCAGTAAGACGTGCACTGGTGAGGTGCTGTGTCCTTGTTTTATTCAAAAGTGTATCCACAGCATGGGGTACCATAGCTATGAGGTCAGTATCAAGTACGAGTCCCGCCAATTGTCTGATTGAAGTGGCCACAGCCGTGACCGATTGCAGACAGCTCGGGAGGGCCATTGCGACAGGATCGAGCACAGCAGAGACAGCAGAGAAATAAGCACAAGGTCTCTGTCTATCACCAAATCTTTGGGTCAAGACAGAAAGAGCACAACCAGCCATCTCGTGGACATACAGCAAAATAGGTTTCCTATAATCAGGTGTGCCTAGTGCTAGAGCAGAGCAAAGCACAGCTTTTAATTGTTCAAAAGATTGCTGAGAGTCTGGCCTCCAAGGCAAAGGCTCATGCAATGCTTTCGTTGTTAATGCAAGCAAGGGTTTGTTTAGTAAGGAATAATTTGGGATCCAGTGCTGACAGTAGGAAGTGATGCCTATTAAAGTACTCACTTCTTTTTGAGTTTGCAGACAGAGAATTTTATTAATGGCACTGATGCGTTCGGGCATTAACCTTCTACCCTCCTTCGACAGAAGGTGACCTAAATAGGTGACCTCCTGTAAACAATATTGAAGCTTTGAAAGGGAAACCTTATGACCATGATGTGCCAGGTGTAACAATAATTGCACCATACTTTGCAACCCTGTTTTGTGTCAGAAGCAATCAACAAATCACCGACGTAGCCTTACCGCTAGAGCGTCAACCTCGAAACTGAGGAGCCAGGTTTGAGACTCTGCAACAACGCTCAACATCCTGTGATTTTAGGCAAATCACTTAATCTCCCTGTGCCTAACAAAAATGAATGTGTCCATCTGTAAAAAAACTGGTGCTCATATAAAGCTCTCTGATACCCGATGTCTTGGGTCTAGATTGCGCTATATAAAACTCTAAAAAAGTAAATAAAATAAAAAGTGAGAGTGAATCCAACTGACTGTTTAATGCTTAACCATAAATCAGAGTTTTTCAATCTGTGGGGTGCGACACAATCTCAGGGGGATTGGGGGGCGCACACTCTACTCTAATATTACCTTTGTTCCTCTTCACTGTCCTGCGTCGCAAGTCGTCTGGGGATTTTTTGTTTTGGCGAACTCCGGTATGGTTGGAGAGGGGAGGGAGGGGAAATCGATGGGGCACAACGTGCCTATGCTTTTTGTCATTATCATGTTAACCGTCCCCGGAGGGGTTAATTGGTGGAGCTGAAATGCTTCTGCTGCAGTGAGAGGCAGGAAGTCTCCTCTGCTAAAACTGAAAGCAAATGAACAGACAATCCTGTTCCTTCTTGTTTGAATTCATAGCAGAGGATACTCATTGCCTCCCACTGCAGCTGAAATGACTGTCTGTTCATTGCTTTCAATTTTAACAGTGGAGACCCCCTGCCTCCCACTGCAGCAGAAGCATTTCAGCTCTACAAATTTAACTCCGTCCTGGGAGGGTTAGCTCTTCCCAGAAAGGAGACAAAGTTTCTTTTATAATTACACAGGCAGTTGCGCAAAATGCCAGCCAAACATGTGTTGTTTAAACAGCCTGCAAGTAGCTTGTCTCAACACTAAGGGGCCGATTATGATAGAGGATTTTCCGCCTCCTCCGGGCCGGCGGAAGCCACCGCCGGCCCGGAGGAGGCGGAAAATCCTCTGCGGAGTCACCAAAGACTCACCGCCGCATTACGATGGCTGGTGGGTCTTGGATTCTGTCCGCTGCTTTTCCGCCGCGGTCGGATTACAACCGCGGCGGAAAAGCTCTCCTTTGGCTGGCAGTGTCTATCAGACACCGCCAGCCAAATTAGGAAGCATTAGTAAACATGCTTTTCCGCGGCGGTTTTTCCGCCATGGAAAAGCATGTGTACTTTTGCTTTTGGGGGCCCGTTGCGGGCCCCCAGGGCGTAGGCGGGTGGGTGGTGCACATGGGGGGTACCTATGGTACCCCCCAGCATTTACATGCACAAAGCGGCAGGCACCGCGCGGTGCCTGCCGCTTTGTGCATGTAAATGTTACACATGCACTTTTAACATTGCGGCGGGTGCTGCTTGAAGCAGCACCCGCCGCAATATTAAATATCCAGGATGTGACCGCCAGGGTGGCGGTCACATCCTGATTTGCACGGAGGGACCTCCGCAGTCCATGCGGACGGTCCCTCCACCTCTGGGATGGCGGACGGACGCAAGTCCGTCCGCCATCCTAATCGGCCCCTATATATGGTTATAAATAAGGAAGTATGTATTTATTTGTAATGTGGCTTTTCTGTCTTTATTCCCTTGTATTATCAGTCATGGATCATTCAGGCAGCCCTAGAACACAATTAAACGTTTTTTTCCATTCATATTTGATCTTCAAATTATGCACAGACAAGTGCTGACAATACAGCTTTGGGTGACTGCTTATTTTTGTACCACCTGGGCCATCCAAATAATGAGCTGACAATCCTAATCATAAAACTGGAAGTTGTTGCCAAATCGGCACATTTATTTCCTCCACCCTGATCCCTGGTTAATGCTATAATAGAAATAGTTTAGCATATCTGAAACCCTACGCCATCATCAATAACAAGCTGAGTTACTTCTAGTGTCTGGGAATGCACCCTGCATTCAGACAACTCACTCCTCATTCTTGCCCTTCACTTTCATGCTCACCCTGCACTCACAGCGATCACAATGCCCTCACACTGATCCCGATGCACTCACACCATTCACCCGCCTACCCTGCACTCACAGTGATCACACTGCTCTCACAATGCACTTGCGCTGTTCACCCTGTACCTCACCCTGCAGTCACACAAGCACACTACTCAACCTGCACTCATGTGACACTTCACTCAGGGCCGGCTTTTGCGCTGGTGGCGCCCTGTGTAACAATCAATTTGGGGCCCCCACACCTCATGACCATCACCTCGGATTCTCTCATTACCACCGTGAAAAAGTGCCCCTCAGCTCTCCAATCATAAGCTATTGCTAAACACAGCAGGTCTCCTGAGGTTGGCGCCCCCTCTACAGGCCAGCGCCCAGTGCGGTCGCACCAGTCGCACTGCCCTAAAGCCAGTGCTGAGACTCACCTGTCCCCCTCACTGCTCAATCTGTAATCTCGCTCAAATAAGCCCATCACTAACCATACATTCATTTGTCCCACTCTGCAATTACATCTGCACCCAAATTCATATGGTCACCTCAATAACCCTGCAGTCACTCATCTTACCCTATTCTCACACTGTTGCATGGCTCACCATGCACTCACATGGGCACTCCTGCCATCCACACAGTGCAGAGGTTTAATGCACCTGCTACAAAGAACATGTACCAAGCAGATCACTGAACTGAATGTGAGTAAACAATGAGTAGTGCTATAAAAAAAATGAAATGTTTGACAGAAAGGTGCTACAGAGAGATGAGGTGCCTCTTTGATGAGTGGTAGTAAGGAAATTCATGGAGATGAAGGAAATGGGGGAGGGGTGCCAAAAATGACTTTTGCACTGTGTGCGACCAGTGCTAGGGCCAGCCCCAGCTGAGAATGTTAGCCCCCACCCGAAGTTCGGGTCTAGTTGCGCCTCTGTACACAAGTATGGACATGTCGTGCCCCATCAAGGTTTTTGTCCTAAATTACAAAAGGACACAATCAAATGCACTGCAATCCAGCGTTTCAGGGGGCCCCTTGATAGAGACAGCTCTGTTTTTGCCCTGATGGCCTGGAATAATTAGTAAACAGATTCTTGTAAATACCATTTTGTTTAATTTCTTTTTAATGTGATTGATGTGAGGGAGTCTATTACTATTTGCAGAGAAATGTGTTTGTATCATCCAACAACCATAAAAAGTTTATTTTAGATCCAAGCGAGCCCTTACATATGACAAATTGGAGGATATCACAGATATTATTCACTGTAAAATTAGTGGGCTGCTGCTTTGTTACAACAGTGAAAACACATATCTTGGAAAATGGTGTTTGGAGCAAAGTAATAAGCCTTTGTCATTTCACCACACCCAATCACAAACCTTCAGTTTACTAAACACTCTTATTGTGTTGAACATTATTTGCTGGATATGGCCCGGGATATGCGTGTGGCGGTCGATTATGTAGTGTACCAGATTACAAAAGTTTCTGTTAGGTGGTGGAGGGGGCCCAAAATCTAAAAAAATTCAGCTTGGGGGCTCAACCTAAAAAAGTTTGAAGACCTCTGCTGTAAATACTAGGGCTTTCAGTATGGCCTCGAGGAGAGCGACAGAACCAACAACTTTTGCCAGCTAACGAAAATCCAAACAAATACCCACTGTCTGGGTGGACAGGAATGATAAAGAAGGCATTTTAAAAATCAATAACAGTGAAAAACTAAGCGGAAGATGGAATCATAGTTAGAAGTGTGGTGATATCAGGAACCACTGGGAATTGCAGAACCATAATTTTATTGACCTTGTGCAAACCAATCACAAAACGATATACATAAATCTGTTTGTATCATCCAACAACCATAAAAGGTTTATTTTAGATCCAAGCGGGTCCTCACATATGAGAAATTGGAGGATATCACAGATATTATTCACTGTAAAATTTGTGGGCTGCTGCTTTGTTACAACAGTGAAAACACATATCTTGGAAAATGGTGTTTGGAACAAAGAAATAAGCCTCTGTCATTTCACCACACCCACTTACTAAACACTCTTATTGTGTTGAAAATTATTTGCTAGATATGGCCCGGGATATGCTCGTGGCAGTCGATTAGGTAGTGTACCAGATTACAAAAGTTTCTGTCCGGTGGTGGGGGCGCCCACCATCTAAAAAAATTCAGCTTGGGGGGCTCAACCTAAAAATGTTTGAAGACCTCTGCTATAAACCCTAGGGCTTTCAGTATAGCCTTGAGGAGCGCGACAGAATCAGCAACGTTTGCCAGCTAACGAAGATCCAAACAGATACCAACTGTCTGGGTGGTTAGGAATGCTAAAGAAGGCATTTTTTAAATCAATAACAGTGAAAAACTGAGCGGTAGATAGAAACATAGTTAGAAGTGTGGTGATATCAGGAACCACTGGGAATTGTAGAACCATATTTTTATTGACCTTGCGCAAACCAATCACAAAACGATATACATCATTAGCACTATTAAGAGAATCTAGGGGTATACTTTTTAAGACCGGTAGAATAGGACTGTTGCATTTGTTACCTGTAGTCTATTCGACAACTCCCTTGCATATTAAGTCCTGAACAATAGCAAGAAGAGCTCATTATCCTGCCTGCAGTATTTTATACTGCGGAATGCGGGCAATATTGCATTGTCCTTAACATGTATAGACACTGGGGGTAAGTGCAACAAGCCTACATCGGTGTCACCAGTGGCCCATAACGTAGGTGGTACTTGATCAAGTTCAAGTGGAAGGGAAGCATCCTTAGATAGACTTTGTGTAGTACCTACTTCGGGCCCAAGGTAATATAAATGCCATCAGGCGAACAATATATGGTAGCGTGCAGCTTCTTTAGTAGGTCCAAACCCATCAGATTTTCACCACAATTGGAAGTTAAAAGAAATGGGGAATCCACAATAAAAGGGCCAACAGTAAGGGCAAGAGGGCCTTAGATGGGGCTTATAGCTGGTACTCCTGAAAAACCCACCAAAACATTATTATGGCCAGACAGGCGTACCCCAGGGACCAGGTGTCAGGCAATAGAGCTCTTCGTGGCACCTGTACCAACCAAGATCTCCTGGGGAAATCCCTGAAGATCCATTTTGACAGAAGGGCCACGCTGGTCTACAGCTATGTGAACTGGTCCCGTACCCTCCCTGGGCCAGGCTGTCCCGGCTGAAAGACTTCCTTGTCACATCGTCAACATCATAGTCATCATTATAGTATTGCCTATCCCTGGTGTTGTCAAAATAGTTATCAGAACAGTCTACAATGGCAGTAGTGTATTGCTGTCTGTTGGTCCCACAGCCCGTGTCCATAACCTCTTCATCTAGTGAATGAAGCATTACACAAAAGTACAGGCACTGACTACGCCAGTGACCTTCTTTCTTGCAGTAAGCACATTGATTCTGTCCCAAAGATGTCATGGGTGGTTATTTAGTGGGTGGAAGTTGTTGTTGGGGTCCCCGTCCACTTGTGTTACCTCGATATGCCTGTTGCATTAATACTTTTATCTTCAGATCTTTATGCTTCTTATCACTTTTGTCTTTCTTTTCATTATCCCTATGCTCATAATATTGGGCCATATTTAGGATTACGGAAGGGCAAGACGTAGACCAAGTACTCTCAGCTGCTTGAAGTTTAAACATTATTTTGGGAAGAAGATTAGTCACAAACCTATCAACAAATAGAAGGACTACTCCCTCCATAGACATATCCTGCCCCCTGTAATCCAAAAAAGTCTCCTCAAACTGAGTGAAAAAATCTGAAACACTTTCGTCTTTCTTCTGCTGACAGGCAGTCAATCTGTCCCAACTAACTTTCTTGGGAGGAATAAGTGTATGCATATATGTTATTATGCGACCGGGCAAGGCAAGTAACTCAGCACATAGTTTGTCTCCTGGCTTCCTATCTCGGTTCCAACCCCTAATCACATCCCACGTTCCGCCCAACTTGGCAACATGGTCTTGGCTATGCACCTCTGACCAAATATCAAGCGGAACTAATAAGCCAAAACATTTTTAAATATCAGCAAGGGTCATGCCAGTGGAAGAGGCAGCCTCTGTCAATTCTTTATAGTAAGCAGTAGGAGTTTTCCTAAGGTTGGGCAACATAGCCTTAAGGGCCAGAACTTCACTTAGTTTCCACGGACTATAAACCCAATGTTCCTGGAAACGGGCAGCCACAGTCGGTCTGGTTGATTCAACACTTCAGGAATTTCCAGGTGATAAAAGGGGTGAACCTCTTGCATTGGGAATTGAGATATTTTAGCGGGACTCTTATCATGCAGTACACCTCTATAAGTCAGTAATGTTGAAATATTCCTATACAGAGAGGTCAGCTCCAAATTATTTATATAAGTGCCGTCATTAATATCAAATAATATTTGGGGTGCTTCCGTTTCAATGTATGTGTGCCAGAGGTCAATTAGGGTGGAGGACAAGAGTTTAAGCGCATGTTGCTGAAGAAAGGTGTTGAAATCTCGCATTACCTGCCAGATATCCTCGAGACTGTAAATTGTGCTGTGAGCCAACCTTATTGCCTGGTCTGCTATTTCTTTCTTCTCTCTATCCCACACTCCAGATCGCATTAACGGGCCTAATTGTCTCTGAATCCGGTCAAATCTCTATCATCCGATCCTCGTACTGGTGTGTCAGTAATTAGTGACAATAGAGGATGAATGACTGGAACGGGAGTAACAGATATTGCTGCAATCAGAGATTTTAATGAAAGAGAAGAAGTAAGGGGTACATTAACAGGGGCTGTAGGTGTAACAGGTGTAGATACTGGTGTACCTTTGTGATGTATTCTTATAGGTTCTGTATCGATCCCCCTATTCCTGACCCTGTTCTGGTTAACAAGTTAACTAGCAGCCATCCCATGATGCAGAAACCGTTATCTGATTAAGCCACACTACGGCACAGGAACGTGTTATCTGATTAGGTCATAACGCTTGCCATCTAATTAGACAAGTGATATTCCTCCAGCCCCTGATAAGGCATACGGAGTTCTCAAAACAAATCAAACCTATGACAACCTGGGAAAAACCCTGCGGCCATTGTTTTGATTTCATCGAGAACTTCAGCAAAAGAATGTGCTAACGACCAAGTCGTATGAAATCCTTATTGACGTATCTATGTCCATCCTTACGTCAATCTCGGCACCTTACAGGTATAAATATTACCGGTATTGCCTTAAGCAAACACACGCGGTGGTGACGAGATCGGAGCAGCCAGACTTGCCGAAGCCCAGAGCAGAGCAGACCCCGCTGGCGCAGCCCCGCCTTCCTGACGCGCTGAGAAGGAGACGCTGCTTTCTCCTGCCGAGAAATCCAGCTCCGGCGCTTCCGGGTAGCCCTCGCAGGCAGCCTGGAATATCGAGACCAGAGACGAGAGATACCATCCCTCATTCATCCTAGATTCAAGGTACAGAACTGAATAACCCCTTGCAGAGAATTCTTGAGTCAGTCACTTGGCAAAACAAACTTAACTTAAACTGCTACTTTCTATTCCCGCCCACGTATTAGGCTTAGGTCAGGTACACCGGGGTAGGCGTAGTTAGAAACACCAGTTGAGTACGATTAGTCAAATGTATATGTGTATGTATCTATTTTATCCATTTTAAACCACCTTATGGCTTAGAAACCATATAAATGTTTTTACAGTATTATTTTATACTTCTGCTTTTATTGTATGCACTTTACTTAACCATAAGTATTGCGATAATATCGATCCATTTCTCTTGTATGAGAAAAGAGACTGATCAATAAATAACATCTTTTATTGAACACGCCCGTCTCTTCCTTTTCTCTACAATCTGGTGAGACTAAGAATGCACGTACTGACTGAGTAAAATAAGTTGTCTTTTGTTTTCACACGACTCTAGAGATACACTCTTGATTAGGGGATAGCAAAGTTGTCATGTTCTATGGTTGTCAGAAACTAAATCCCTTCTTGTCTATCCAGGGAGGTTCAACTCCTCCTTGCCTATTCGAGAAAGTTTCTAGTGAACTCTGAGCTAGCTGGCAAACCCAAAACTTTAAGTCTAATATCGACAATATTAGACCTAGTTAACGTCTGGTCTAGGCCTATACTATTGAAGGTATTATTCCAATGCGCAGAGCCTATTGGGATTATAGGAACTACACTACATGGCGCCCAAACGTTTGGAAAGGCGATAAAACTAACGCAAGACATTAGAGTAACTCAGTCGTGCTTTTTCACTCAGACCCCTTTTTTCCCATAATACTCCAAAGACGTCTGGAGTGGGTGAAAGGTCATATCCGCCAAACCTCGCAGGAAGAAACTCCTATGTATGGTTCTTGGTTTAAGTCAACGTTGAAGGATACACTGTTCCAAAATATTGTGCATCTAATCTTTGTTTCCAAAGAAACCTGATCTGCAAACAAACAAAATAACCTTCCTGACAGTAGAATGTCAGACACTGAAGAAGAAAGAGAGATAGCTAGAGTAGCAGCTGAACTCGTAGCAGCTGATAATACTATGCAAGAAGCAGATCCGGATTTAATACACATCCCGGTCAACATAAGAAAATCTATAACTTTAAAACTTATAGAAAATGGACTGACACCTAGAGGTGGCACAGTCATATTCGTAATAGAGGCACACGAATATCGGCAGACAGAGGTATTCTATTCATGGATAAACTTTCCAGCAGCAAACGCTGTAACAAAGTACTTCCACCATTATAAAACAGAGGAACCTCCTGAAGAATACACTCCTTTCGAGGAGGTGGAAGTACCACTTAAATGTCAAGAGCACCTGCTCTTGTTTAATGGCGCCCTAAAACACAACAATCACATCACCAGGCTCGGTCCATTAGGTAGACCAGGAGCAACGTGGCCGGTCCTAGCCGGATACACACCACATCCAGACATCGAAAGAATGTCTGCAGCAGATATTCTAATACAACTAAAACAATTAATAAAAGTACATAGACAATTAGTCCAATATGTAATGCGGACTTCAACAATCCAACCAGCAATTAAAATTCCACAGCTGACCCCTCATCAGGGGAACACAAATAAAATTACACCACAGAACATACAGTCCTGCCTAGGTAAAGTACCAGCTAAAAGGGAACAAATACCATTCTGGTTAGCACAAAAAATCACCCAAATAGAGGCGGTGTTTCCAGACACCACTCCTGTGGATAAACACAGGATTCTGACTATCTGTCTTCCAATGGGAATCGCACCACACGTGAAGGACTGTGACACTTGGGGTACAGTCTTTGCTTCCATTTACACAAAAACGCATGGTGTACCATCCATCTCGGTAATACCAGATGTGCTAAAACAAATTCAAGACAAATACGGTCCAGAACCCGCTTTAACTCTTGGTATGAAATTACTGAAAGACTTCAAGCAGGTCTCGGCTATATTACTAGCCAATATAAAGGGAGAAGCAGCAAACGTGGCGATCCGCCAAAGGTTAAAAGAAACAGATATAGCAGACCAACCAGCTGAAATTGCCACAATTATAGAAAAATCCTATGAGGAACTAGGTAGAGATAGTTTAGGTGGAATACCAGTAAAACCCCAACTGATTGAAAGTCCTGAAAAAATATTTATTAAAAATAATCTAAACAGTCAAAAGAAGAACTGGGATGGAAACAAACAATCCTATCCAAAAGAAAAGAAATTCCAGTCCAGAGGAAGGTCTCCTCGGCGGAGAGAAAAATCTCCGGACCAAGGACCTAGGTCTCCCCAAAGTGAGCCCTCTGTGAAAAAATACAACCTTAGAAATAGGGATAATATAAAGAAACCGGATAGATATCAAGATTTTGATACACGTCCCTCTCAATCTTTTCAGACTTCCTCGCAGAAATCGGAAAGAAGAGGATGATCGGAACCCAGGGAAGGGCACGTCAAGTCCAAAGACAAGGAACCTGCTCATCCAAATAAGAAATTACAATTTCCAAAAAAGAAGGTAGCCAGTATTAAAGTAGTTAACAATGCCGAGAATACTGAGGACACAACTGAAAAACGGAGAATGGGCTCAGACAATGCTAGACAGCGCAGCAGAAGTGAGCATAGCTCGCAAAGTCCTTATGAATCATCTGGAGACAGTGGACACGAATGAATATCTTCAAGTGGAAACTGCAGACACCAGAGTTAGCAAACCTCACAAAATATATGAAATAACTTTACGTATAGAAGGGGATAAGACTAGAAAAATAAGGGGACTATTTTGGGATAATCTCTCCAAGGGCTATGACATCCTTCTAGCTGAAAAAGACTGGCCACCAGAGTTTGTCAGGGGCTGCCCTCATGGCAAAGAAATAATTATGCCTGCCTTCTCAAATCATATCCCAATTCATAAAAAATACACACTTGCTAGAAAGTGGGCAGTAGCTCAAGCTCCTGCTTTATATAAAAATCACGTAGGATGGGATGAGGACTCTCCTCCTCACAAAATCCAGTTAAAATCACAACCTACTGCACAAAGACAGTACCCAATTAAGCAAGAAGCTAAAAAACAGGTAAAAGAAATCCTAGATCAACTAGAATACCAGGGGGTGATTGAAACTTGCACCTCACAAATGAACAACCCTTTGTTTCCTGTTTCCAAACCAGACAATTCATATCGTCTAGTTTTGGATTACAGACACCTTAACTCATGTTGCAAAACTTTTGCAGTGCAAAACTCGCATAGTACAGCGCTAATGAATAACATAGTGCGCAAAAAATACAAAACAACATTAGACATCTCTAATGGATTCTTTTGTCAAAATATAGCACCAGACAGCAGATATTTGTCTGCGTTCTCAATAAATGGTGCTCAAAAACAATTCTGTCGGTTACCCCAGGGGTACAAGAACAGCCCAGGATTATTCTCAGCGAGAGTAACAGAGTTACTACAAACATATGATGACGAAGCATTATCTTATGTCGACGACATATACCTAACAGATGATGACTTGGATACTCACTTGAAGAGAGTGAACACCATAATACTTGGGTTCGCAGCAGAGGGTTACAAATTCAACTTTAAAAAATCTAGAATTGCCCATCTAACAGTCCTGTTCTTAGGATATGAATTATCAAGTGAAGGCAAAAGCCTGGCTGACAATTTCCTCGAGAAATGTGCCGTACTCCAAGCACCTAGAACACTAAAAAACCTACAGTCAATTCTAGGCTTCCTAAATTTCGGAAGAACATACATTGCAAATTACGCAGAAAGGGTCAAACCCCTTTATGATCTAATAAAACCAGATTTTAAAAGAACCAATTGGACTCAAATACACACAGAAATTCTGAGATCCTTACAAACAGACATGTTAATAAAAACAAAATTAGAAACACGTGATAACACACGCAATCTTGTGATTCGAGTCATCCCAGGAAGATGCGGATTCACATACCTGACCTCTAACGAGGGAGAAAAGGTACCAATTGCATTCAAATCACACTTGTACACAGAAGCTGAAAAGAAATTCGGCATTAAAGAAAACATTGTTCATGCAGTTCAAACCGCAATAGCTAGAGAAAAAGATAAAGCTGACGGTAGACACACCACAGTCAGAACAGCAGAATCAGCCTTTGAGGCATTAACAAGACCGTGTAATTTACCAACAACTACATTGAATCCGGAATGGATACAATGGGTGAATTCAATTACAACGGACAAAGTAAAATACTACTTTGATCCAGAATTAAAAGAATTGAAAAATATAGAATATGAAAGAACATTCCCTCTGCCAATCGACATTCTGCCCTTACGACAGTACGCTTGTGTAAACTATACAGACGGACATGCTCAACCCTCCGTTTGGGGAGAACAAGCATACAACCCCACATGTGAGATTACAAAAGAAGTGTGGCGCGGAGGTAAACTAAGACCTCTATTAACAAAAACACACTCAGTAGAAACTAATTCAGAACAACAGACTGAAATAATAGCATTGAAAATGGCGCTAGATAATGCAGATCGCGAATTCCCGACACTCATAGTGTCCGATTCATATTACTGCGTCAAATCATATAACAACGATTTGCAGACATGGATTCAAAACGGTTACAAAGATGACACAGGTGCAACAATAAAGCAAAAACTGCTTTGGGAACAAATAGTTCTGTTAAAAAAAGAACTACCAAAGACTCACGTGATACACTCACTGAGTCATCAACGTGATGGCGTTCACGTTGCAGGGAATTCATTGGCTGATGAGGCCGCGAAGGCAGCTGTACAAACGGCTTCCGTAGCTGCCATCACACGGTCAAAAACAAAAATAGACAGCAAAATATTACAGGCTGTCAGCGCTACAGAAAAGGATTCGATAGAAACACTCCCGAAAGGCTTTCCAGTAAAATACTCATACATAACTGATGCAAACAATGTTCCTTTTGCTCGAATCCCTGGAGTGGGGGATAGGGCAATTCCAAACATGGAACATAGGTTAGGACTAATAATAGCGGCACACGAAGGGCTCGCTTCTGTACATGCTGGCGTCTCAGCCACAGTATCATTGTTAAAACAGAGATACTGGTGGCCACAAATGAGAAGACAAACAAGGAACTATGTTTTAGAATGTGAAATATGTCAAAGAATGAAAGTATCAACGGTGAGACGACCAGCGCAGACGCCCCTTCTAATCTCAGATAAACCATTAGCCTGTGTCTATCTGGACCACTGTGGTCCCTTACAAAGGGATGGGAACTATAAATATATCCTGGTCGCAGTGGATTCATGCACGAGATTCATATGGATGTGGCCCCAGCGCTCAGCTGACGCCAGAACTGTTATAAAAGATTTGCGGGTCTTTATCGGCACATACGCAATTGGCATGCTGCATTCTGACCAGGGTCCTGCTTTTAGCTCTCGAGCTTATAAGGAGGCCATGACCAGCATGGGCATTGCATTGCGGTACTCTTGTCCATTTCACCCTGAGGGGAACGGAATTGTAGAAAGAAAAAACCGTGACATAAAGCAATCTATAACAGCAAAGGTATTAGGTTCGGGAGCTGGGTGGGTCAAACATCTAATAAGTGTCCAACGTAGTCTAAATAACCTGCCAAGAAATTCTCTGAAGGGATTCAGTCCGTACGAATTATTGTTTGGAACTAGGATGTTAGTCTTAGATCTTGACAGTCAGACTTCAGTGGTAAAGGAAAAAAGCTTTGATATCAAAGATCGTTTGGCTATTATGCAGGACTTAAACAAAACAAGAAAAGACCTGAGCAACATAAAGTTGAAACAGCAGCCAACAACCACTGAAGAACCACCACCTGTCCCAGCAAGACCTGTCTGGATTCCAAAAGTCGGGGATCTAGTCAGAGAAAAGATCGCGGTAAAGAAGGAATTTGGGCCTTCTTACAGAAAAGCAGTTCCTGTCTTGTCTATTAACGGGACAAGATCAGTTGTACTACCGCCGCTTGCTGGTAAAAAGGAGAACCGAGTTGTATCCATCGACCTGGTAAAACCACAATCATGTGGCCGATAACAAACAGTAGGCCAAGTGGACTCCCGATAAGTAGTAGAACACCAAGATTTGCTACCAATACAGAGGTCCAAACTAAGAGGCTAATCACATTCGAAACGCCTACAGAAGAACAACAAGGACTATGCAACAATGCATTGGAACTTAAACCTCTGAAAACCCAAATAAAAACATTTAGTGGAGACACACCAACCTACAATGAAGTAACAAACGAATATGCAAGAAACAGTAATCCTGAAGCAATTGGAACAATTGACAGAACTGCATCCGGCTACTTCATAAACTTCGATGATTCCTCTGAAGACCTAAGTGAATCAAAAACACAGCCTTCAACAAAAACCTTTAAAGATAAAGCTAAAGAACTTTTGAAACAGCTGAAAGAAACATATCTGATTTCTCCATGGATTGAATTTTGGGTGGGCTTTGGTGCATTTATCCTCATACTTTGGCTCATCATGGTACTAACTTTGGGACGCTTCATTGAGGGAAAATATGCTACAATGGACACAGCAAGTCAGAAAATCAACTTGATCCTCAAGCCACACACATCTTCACACGTCGAGAAAAGAGAACTTTCTTCAGTCAACTTCACAGCCAATCCTATACCAGGTGGGGTAGCATGGGACAATACTGACTACGAAATTTACGGTCCGGTTGAGATCCTGAAATATCCACACCAAATTAAGATCTCGTTGAGTGACTTTGTAAAAACAAGCTCATTTGCTGATGATTGGGACTTTGAAAGTATAAATAATATGATGTCTGACTTAGTGATGTCTGCTAAATTTACCAAACATGATTATTTGCAGGGTTCGACTAATTATGATAGTATGTACTGTTACAACTACTATGGTAACCATTTTCTACATAAATCTGCACAACCTAGAAATGTTTTAAATTATAATCAATGGGAACATTGTGCAACCCCTCCAAAAGGAAGCTCAAGAACCTTTTACGACAAATATTCATACTTTTCAGGGTTTAACACAAGTAATGCTGAAACATTTTATTTCAAATTGTCAAATAAGACAGGGACAAAGACCATGCTAACAAACACGAAATTGATATATTCAGACTCATTTTTTGAACAAATGAATACTTTTGGTTTTGATTATTGGGACAAAAATGTTGAAGTTAAAAGTGTTTGGGGTACAAAAGAATGGCAAGTACAAGGTATAGAATCATTGTTTAGAGCCTGCATGATCCCAGAACAAATTATATTTTTAAATGACACTGTTCAACAAACCACCTGTCTTGGCGTAGCCAAAATCAAAGACTTAAATAAACCGTCTATTCCAAAGCCAACAATGGACAGCAATAGCTCTACAGATGAAGAGATAGACGTAAACTATATATTAAACCAAAACAGAACACATCCTGATTGGAAACAGTGGTTGATCTGGCCCACAGATACTAATAACTGTCAAGACAGATTCCTGAACAAAAAACAGGGGTTCAAATTGACCAGGCCAGACCCTAGATATTCCCAAAGACAACACCCAGGGATAATAACCACCTACAGTGTGGGCAAATTATGCCTTCAATGGCTACAAACTTCCACACTGACAGAAATTAAGCAACACCTAACTTTACTTACTGATGGTGCTGACTTGCGTGATTTTATTATGGGACCGCGCAAACAGCGTCAAAAACGCTTCATAGCAGCCTCTGTATATGCAGCTTACAACGAGGCCTGGAAGGTAACTCAAATTGAGACAGCAGAAAGTATACGGGAAATTGACCGTATTAATTTGGAAAAATCACTTTCTGTAGTGGACAATGGGTTAATGACTCTGTCCTCCAGAATTTTTTCTTTGGACAGCATTGTGTCTTCAGCAATCGACATAATATCGCAAGACTTACTGTTGTTACAACACGGTCAGGCTCAATTACGTTCTATTGTACAGCTTGGCTGGACGTTACAAAATCTGCGTTCAGGCTATGTGCCTTGGCGTTTAATCAACACAACGTCACTATTCAATATCTTTAACCTTACTGATAAACAAATCAGTATGGCACAAAAGGGTGCTGATTATACAATCCTGAGCATTGAGAAACTCGAGAGATTACCAGTGACAATGTCAGAACGACCTGTCAGTGAATGGATAATACATGGGGTAATTAATATTCCAATATCAACCTTCAGGTTTCAATACTGCCAAAAATATATACAGGCTGGCATGTACGAAAAATTGGGAAAAGGGTACATTAAAACAACATGGAACTTGCCCTATTCACATGCATGTGTCAGTAATAAAGGACAGAAAGTGTTTCTTAGTGGCAATAATTGTGCGATGTCACTAAGCGGTACACTTCTGTGTAATGGAATTAGTTTGCATGGAGCCTGTGAAGGGAACTCAAATAACCTTTCATGTCACCAGCTAGGCACACCTGCAACGGAGATAGAACCATTCCTTAAAAGACTCTATAACGGGAGTTACATTCTAATTGTGGATCGCAGATGTTGTAGTCTTATGCCCGGGACTCCTTATCTCGTAACTACGACTGCGAAGGTCATGTGCTGTGGACACTAATTGTTCCCCAGCTCCTTTCCAGACAGGGAGGCAAGGGCATGGCCTAACTTAAAAATTACTTCTATTCGAATAGATACTTTAAGCAGAATGAAAACAGTGCTTCTTCAGACGCCGACCAGACTCACGTCATCAAAAGAAACGTATGATCTCCTAGTCGCAAGGACGACTGCAGAGATTCACTCATTGTTATCAACTAATTCCCCCATACATTTCGCGGAAATCCTGAATGAAATCTTAAATATTTCTGATACCAGTGGAGTCTCAAAAGTATTTAAGACAGTATTTTCAATGGCATTAACACCATTCAAAGCCATACTGGGTATTTTTCCAGACTTCGTCCATTCGATTTTTGGCGGACTTCCCCTCATTTTGGGACTAATTGCAGGAATCCTATTCTTGGTCCTAATATTTCGTTATGGCAGACCATGTCACAGACAAAACACCTGCGACAAGGGAAGAAACAATCCGAGCCATTGGATACCGGGACCGGATATCAAAAATCCTGGGACTATCCCGGCTTAGAGACCTGAACATGACTTGGTTTCTTTCATTTCGACCAATGTGGCATCGATGTGTTTTACCTGTATTAAGGTGCTTGCTGTGCGGAGAAGAATGCGTGTTGGACACCTGTCTGACGCTACAATCAGATGCGCCAATGGATGCAGAAACATTGTTGAGTCCAATAACGGCTCATGCTTTGTGCTGCCCTCAACGGCTGCCAATCCTGATGACGGCATTCGTGGAAACTTCACCACTACGATTAAGGGGTAGTGGAGTTCAAGATGAAAGCAGCATCGATCAGGTACAACCTTCTGTCAGCAATACTAATCGAAACGTCAATGGAGACAATCATGCGCACGAATGCATGGTTACATCTTTTTCCGAGTTAGTGGAACTCTCCCAGGAAGCTGTTGACAGCTTTTTCGACAGTCTAAATGATATGATGTTCTCACCAGAGCAGAAATAGAGACTTTTGAGCTAGCTAGCACACGGCGTTCCAAACACCCTGAATTTGGCCTCCAACTTTAATGATAAAATTACATGAACAATTTTCCCTCCGGTTCACGGACAGCGATTTTTTCAGCAGCCCCAAAATATTTTTACGATTTTTCGGAACACTTATCTTCTGCTTAAAGTAAAAACTATTCTTAGAGAACTAAAATTTCCTATTTTTAGAAACTTTATAGACATTAGCTGCCCGCTGGTATGTTCATAATTATTTTTATTCTGTGATGAAATGGTCTCGAACCTTTTTTTTCTGTATTAAGAGCCATTTCATGTGTAAATTCTCATATACCATTTAGAAATAATGTATACATATGCGTGATTACTTTAGCATTATTCTACAGCTTGAGTGCATATAGTGCATGTGAATATTATTTCCGTATATTACATTATTCGAAATGCATTATATGTATTTTGGGGTGGTAAGGTATACACGATACTCTACAGTATGTTTTACTATGCCTAGATTCGTAAACATGGCCATAGTTAGCGTGGAGTGGGTGTGATGTATTCTTATAAGTTCTGTATCGATCCCCCTATTCCTGACCCTGTTCTGGTTAACAAGTTAACTAGCAGCCATCCCATGATGCAGAAACCGTTATCTGATTAAGCCACACTACGGCACAGGAACGTGTTATCTGATTAGGTCATAACGCTTGCCATCTAATTAGACAAGCGATATTCCTCCAGCCCCTGATAAGGCATACGGAGTTCTCAAAACAAATCACACCTATGACAACCTGGCAAAAACCCTGCGGCCATTGTTTTGATTTCATCGAGAACTTCAGCAAAAGAATGTGCTAACGACCAAGTCGTATGACATCCTTATTGACGTATCTATGTCCATCCTTACGTCAATCTCGGCACCTTACAGGTATAAATATTACCGGTATTGCCTTAAGCAAACACACGCGGTGGTGACGAGATCGGAGCAGCCAGACTTGCCGAAGCCCAGAGCAGAGCAGACCCCGCTGGCGCAGCCCCGCCTTCCTGACGCGCTGAGAACGAGACGCTGCTTTCTCCTGCCGAGAAATCCAGCTCCGGCGCTTCCGGGTAGCCCTCGCAGGCAGCCTGGAATATCGAGACCAGAGACGAGAGATACCATCCCTCATTCATCCTAGATTCAAGGTACAGAACTGAATAACCCCTTGCAGAGAATTCTTGAGTCAGTCACTTGGCAAAACAAACTTAACTTAAACTGCTACTTTCTATTCCCGCCCACGTATTAGGCTTAGGTCAGGTACACCGGGGTAGGCGTAGTTAGAAACACCAGTTGAGTACGATTAGTCAAATGTATATGTGTATGTATCTATTTTATCCATTTTAAACCACCTTATGGCTTAGAAACCATATAAATGTTTTTACAGTATTATTTTATACTTCTGCTTTTATTGTATGCACTTTACTTAACCATAAGTATTGCGATAATATCGATCCATTTCTCTTGTATGAGAAAAGAGACTGATCAATAAATAACATCTTTTATTGAACACGCCCGTCTCTTCCTTTTCTCTACAATCTGGTGAGACTAAGAATGCACGTACTGACTGAGTAAAATAAGTTGTCTTTTGTTTTCACACGACTCTAGAGATACACTCTTGATTAGGGGAGAGCAAAGTTGTCATGTTCTATGGTTGTCAGAAACTAAATCCCTTCTTGTCTATCCAGGGAGGTTCAACTCCTCCTTGCCTATTCGAGAAAGTTTCTAGTGAACTCTGAGCTAGCTGGCAAACCCAAAACTTTAAGTCTAATATCGACAATAGAAGACCTAGTTAACGTCTGGTCTAGGCCTATACTATTGAAGGTATTATTCCAATGCGCAGAGCCTATTGGGATAATAGGAACTACACTACACCTTGTGCAGGTTGTTATTGCTGATAGGGAACAATAGGGTATATCAGTTCTGGGACATGTGGTGGCGGGGGTCGAACATCTAATAGGGTCTCCACAAAAGTATCCCCGTCTTCCTGAGTCATATAGGACCTATCAATTTGAAACTGAATTCTTCTGTCTTCGCGTTCTATTCCTGTCTACTGCTTGTCTTTATTGTAAGCTACAGCCTTTTGTGTAAGGGTCTGCATATTTCTTTTTCTAGCATCCTTTTCCGTTTTTAATCACCTCTCTTTGGCCTCCTTCTGCTAAGTATGAAGAGAGTCAAGCATAGACTGCCTACTACGTCTTTTAAACAACTGTTCCTCAAGAAATCTCATCTTTTGTTCATCAAAAGAGCCTGTCAAAGGCCACTGTAACTCTGCATTTTCACTCGTATATTTGTGCCATAACATACTAAACATAATAGGGCCAATGCCATGTTTCACATACATATCACAATTAGGACTGCCCTCAGGAGGTGCAGGCTGGGATTCTTCCAACCGTGCATCTTGATAACAACAATAACAGCACAAACTCTGAAGCTTACTGAAACCATGCATTGCAAAGAAAGGAAAAAACAAAATTGTTATTTTACCTGGCAAAGTATTTGCAAACACCTTTCACCAAAACAGTCCTTAGACTGAAACAAAAACAATGTACAGTGATACCACATCCTACGAAACTAAAACAGACTCACCTGGTATCAGGCGCACAGACAGACCTGTTCTCCACTGCCGACTCCACACCAAACGGTCAGATCGTGGGTTTGCCATTCAGGACTCCAGTCGGGATGACTGCTGGGTGAGGCACCCTCCGGTGGGACAGAAGCAGCAGCTGCCAGAAACGTATCTCTTTGTGCAGGGATCCCTGAGCGGTCAGTCCGACCTGATGGTGTTTTCGTCCTCCCCTCCTTTTGTGGAAAATAGTTGGGTCATGCCATGATGGAGTCCCTGTTTGGACACCAAATGAAGGAAGTGACCCGCTTGGGGCCACCCGGGTCACCGCAGACCACCGCTTAGCCTTCCATACCAAATGAAGAGTCGGAGAATATACATCAATAATGGTTAATGGTTTATTCGTATATGATCAGAGCGGGGCTCTGTTTGCACAGTCTCGCAAGAGTACTACAGAGGGACCTAACTAACCGTAATCATGAAGATACATTATGTACATTGGATGATTAGCCAAGAACACGCCCACAGTGGAATTTTCTAAACAGATGTGGCCGGACAGCGAAAGATAAAAAAAAAGGTTCCTATTCTGATATCTTTCACAGTTCAGGATACTCTCAAGGCTGTTCTAGCCTGTGCTACGATCTAACTGCCAGACAAGTGGGATAGGTTCCTTATCAAGGGAAAACTGTGCGCTAGCGCAAGCAGTCCTTCATTACAGAAATTAAACTTAGCAAAGGGGATTTCTCGGAACAGGGAAGGATTAGTTTCGAACACCACATAAAATGGAGCCCGAACTAGAAAATGGCGACGCAAATGCTAACTTATACCTGGCATTAGTAGAGCATCAGCAGGCACAATCTAACAAAAAGCAGTACTGCATGGAATAGAAGGTAAAGGCTGAGTGTACCTGATGTGGATTGCAGAAGCGTGCTTCAAAGTAGAATATACCTGAATGCAATGGTCTATTGTAAAAGAAATCCGTGACTAAGGTCAAAGCTTCCATTGACAAAAGGTTATCTGCCTGTGAATATTTGAGCATGTGTCTGTGTTAAAGAGCTATAATACAGTGTTACAGACAAATTCTATGCAACAAGGATTTTTCTTAAGCTGTGAAGGTTTATTCCAGAACTTTGCTGAAGATTATGAGTTATTGCGGACTGTTGAATTAGGGAAAATATAGGGTCATCCCACTTAGGTATTTTATCTCATACTGATGTAAGTATGGCTCTAAAGGTAAAGGCTATTGTGCCCATGTAAAAAATGTGTGTAGTGCATGTTCCCAAACTATGGAGGGTTGTCCAAAATTCTAGCAGGAGCTGTCTTTTCAGTGGAAAATGTATACCTGTCAACCTCTTGGTTTAAAATTGCAGGTCATGTGAAGCCTTGGAGGGAAGAAGAGCCAGGCGAAGCATGGGAGAAAGGAAGCGCCAGACTCTTCAGTGCACTCCAATCTTAGATTCTCAAAAAAGGTCACTGGTGAAAGGGGCCTGGCCACATCTGAGATAGGAGATGGACTTATAAATAGCAGTGTTGGGGCCCTTTTGTAGACTGCTTACTGGAGGAAGAGCACACAAAAGGATTGGCCACTTCAAAGTATGCCACCCGCAGAACATAAACCTCAAATACAGAGACAACAAATCACAAGTGTGTCTGGGAATGGATTATAAAATGGAAAACTTGAGACCCTCAAATTGTCAAGCTGAAGCAGCAGATCAGCTTGGAGAAGCTCAGCAGGAGCTCTGCCTGTTGTGATCAGACTGGGGACTAAGGGTCTGCCAGTCTCCCACGCTCGGCGAGGACACATCACCCAGGAGCATCAAGAACACTTGCCTGGATCCTGCAGAACCTGCTTGAAGGCAATGTGGTCCAGTGGGGATCCTGTTGCTTGGATCCTGGGAGTGCAGTGTGAGATTTTAGTGGATCAAGACCACTGCACCAATGGGCTGCCAGCCTGCTTGCCAAATCCTGCGACCCCCCTAGCCTGGTGGGACTGGTATTGAAAAATAAGAGATGGAGGGCTGTTGCCCGATAGAGAGCTGTGACCCGAAGAGGGCTGTGACCTTGTTTGTACTGTCTGCAACAATAGTATGCCAGGGGGTGCTGCAGTGAAGCGAGAGGGCTGCCACCCTATATGTCCTACTGCAACCTGACATGCAGACCAGCAGCATGAGACAGTGAAGAGGGAAGACAGCTATCACCCTCGACACACATGCAGCTGATAAGACACTGCAGGCCATGCCCTATAGAGAGTGAGAGCAACAACGTAAACCTTCACCATCCAGGAGAATCAGAGACTTGCTCCCGATCTCAGGAAAGAGTTACTGTATCGGATGAGAGCTGAGGCCACTTGCCTCCGCGACCACAGCTTCTCACCGTCTTGGCACATCTGGGCTTCCGAGGGGTCCCGGTGACTCTGAGCCACCACTCCATGATAGTAGGTAAGATGGACAAATGGGCAGCATGGGCCCTGGGGATCTTGATCACAATTGATGTTCTCCAGCCTGGGGACTCGGGAATCTTACTGAGGAGCCCCCATAGAACTTCTCAGACTTGAACGCCTTAGCATTGGCACATATGAACAGCACTGAATGTCGCCACATATGAATGATTAATCAACATTGGTCATAAACAAGGAAGTGGTACTGGAGAGCGGACCAGAGTAAGGCTAGTGAGCTGCCCTCAAAAAGGCTGTGAATATTGTTTGCAGTGTGTTGTATTGTCCTTTGTGTTAATAGATAAATGCTAATATTTTCGTAACAACAAGCATTTGACTGGATAGTCATTTGTTGGGTTTGCTGAGTGTATTTTGAGTTGTGTGTCTGTGGTCACCTTACACCTACCTCCTCTCTGAGAAGCCTTAAACTGCTCAACATGTGCTACCACTAAGAGTCAAGTGCTGAAGGGGTACCTGGTACAATTTCTCAGAGTACATCGTAGGCTGGGCCCCAGTGCATCAGGAATAAAAAGCCTCAACAACCAGGGTTGGGCCCAATAGTTTATGCTTGCCCAGGTGAACAATGTTAAATTACTTGAAGTCCATACACCATTTTGGCCGCTGTCACAATGACTGGATGATTTCATCAGTGATGTAATCAATTATGTCATTTTTGGGATATCATTAATTATTTCATTTGCGATGTCATCTAACATGCAATTAGTGATGTAATGAGTGATGTCATAAGCAGTGCATTTGGGGTGAAAATTAGCTCAGTAATTTATAACTGGTGCATTTTATGTTTTTTTGTTTTGTTTTGTAACTAACTGCTCTATAACTGTGGTGCTTTCAGTGAATGTCTGAAGGTGTTTTCAACGTATGTAAAGATGAAAATACCAGCCCTAAGTATAACACCCTTTTAACTTTTGTTTTTCCATTGAAAATATCTATCTATCTATCTATCTATCTATCTATCTATCTATCTATCTATCTATCTATCTATCTATCTATCTATCTATCTATCTATCTATCTATCTATCTATCTATCTATCTATCTATCTATCTATCTATCTATCTATCTATCTATCTATCTATCCATCCATCCATCCATCCATCCATCCATCCATCCATCCATCCATCCATCCATCCATCCATCCATCCACCGAATCTATCTATCTATCTATCTATCTATCTATCTATCTATCTATCTATCTATCTATCTATCTATCTATCTATCTATCTATCTATCTATCTATCTATCTATCTATCTATCTATCTATCTATCTATCTATCTATCTATCTATCTATCTATCTATCTATCTATCTATCTATCTATCTATCTATCTATCTATCTATCTATCTATCTATCTATCTATCTATCTATCTATCTTTACCAGAGACAGGAATTCCTTGGATTTTTTTAGCATTAATAATTTTATGCTCGTTTGGCGAATCGCCACAAAACTTTGCAGCCCTATTCTTCCGTCTAAATTGCCAGATGATGCAAAGTTTTGTGGCGAATGGTCGAGGGAGCGCAAAGATAAAAGAGGGGGTCCCAAAATACATTTTTCAACCAATGCATTTTCCATAGACGTTTGTATCTCGCCTAGCATGAAAATGGCTGAACAGATTTATATGACATTTGGCAGGATTAGACATTAAGGTGCACAGATGATCCTTTTGTTTACTACAGGTAAGTAGGGTAAGACCTTTTCAAGTTATAAGGCTTTTCAACTTGGTGATATCTATTGCTATTGACATTTTGCTAAACATTGTGGTATTTCGGAGAAGTATCATGGTACATAGCGATGACAAGTCATTATGCGATTTTCTAATGACTGCCTTCACAAAAATTAAATGCATCCATGTTGTTTTCATTCACACTTTGCCTATGTTCTGCGTTTTGCTCTTGGATGTAAGTATTAGGTTTGATATTTCCCCCCTACCTATTACAACTTTACAAAAGTGGTAATAGGTAGGGAGAAATATTTATGAGTTTCTATAAATTTAAAAAAATTTATGAAGTACCATGTTACTGCCTCGAGAGTACCGCGGTACCAAAAAATACACTGTAGTGCTCTATATTTTACAATATAGTGTATTACAGTGCATCTTCCACTTGTAACATATTTAACTATTCTGTAAAAAGTCTATGGAGTACAGCAATAATTCCTAAAAATTACTTCCCTATTTAAAAAAAAGAAAAAAGTGTGCAGTACTCCCTAAAATGCTGTAAAAATAAATAGAAAATTGTAAAAACATTTCTATACTTATTAAAACTTTATTAAAATGATAATAGGTAGAGAGCAACAATACAACTTACTACTTACCTAGATCTAACACACTAACCCAGAACGAACTGAAACACAGAATGCAGAAAATAGACAAATTGTGCTAAAAACAACATGGCTGCCTTTTACTTTTGTTAAACACAGCCTTCAGCCAATCACATATTGCATTATCATGCACATGTACCATGATATACCGCACACTTAACACCGTATACCATGGCACAATATATAACTAAACATTTAATTTTTTTTAACTTTAACACTATGCTATTCACACATACTAACACAAATTATATTTTGCACCAAATATTCTAAATTTCTGCTACATTATGTCTACATCCTTTAACACACTTTCACACTATGGGGTCGATTCCGATCCTCGGCCAGAAGGGCTCCAAACGCGATCCGGTGGGAAAAAGGTACGAGTAAGACGCGTGTTTCCCGACCGACTCGGACACCTGTACGAGCCAGCAAGTAGTATGATGCGACTGTACGCATGTGTTCTGAACGAACCTTTTCTGGATTCGACCCGCTCCAACTGATTCGTACGAACACAATTCGCACTGTGCAATGGAGGCGTTTTACGACCGAGCGAGTACGATGTACGCGTCGGACAACCAGATCGAGCAGAAGTTTCCGGCTCGCAAAATGTCCGGGAAGCTGCCTTTGGGGGTCCGTGTCGAACCCCCTGTCACCCGCAGCCTTAAGACTCGGACACAGGGGGAGACCCAAGGGTTTCCCAAACATAGGCATATACGGTGCGGATGGCACCGATGTGTACCCACTGTAGGGGGGGCCCATGTGCGAGACGTACCCATTCAGTCAATGGGAGCCCATGTATGCATTGTACGACCGGCTCCTATTGACTTCTATGGGAGCCCGACCGAACTGAATCCGGCAGTATGTGGCCGCATCGCATTCGCTCGGTCGGACTGCAGGGGTCTGGGTCGTTTGGAAAACACTCCGGATCCGACTCTGTTGGAGAGCTTTCCGACCCAGATCGGAATCGGGACCTATGTCTGTTTCAATTACCATACTCCACTGTATGCTACTAGACTCTATGCCACTCTGCTCCACTCTATGCTATTACACTCTATGCCACACAACTTTACGTCATAACACTATATGCCACTCCACTCTATGCTAATCCACTGTACCCCAATCCAGTGTACCTCACTCCACCCTACATCATTCTACACCACTACACTGTATGCTATTACACTCTCCACCACTCCATCGTATGACACTCCACTGCATGCCAATGCACAATACTCCCTTCCACTCTATGCTATTCCACTCAACACAACTCGACTATGCGACACTGCTATCTACACTGTTCCACTCAATGTCACTCTGCTGTACGTCACTTCAATGTACGCCACTGCACTGTACGCTATTCCTCTGTATGATACGGCACATCATGCCACTCCACTGTGCACCTGCCAATCTACATAAATCCACTGTATGCTATTACACTGTACATCACTCCATTCTACGGCCCTACACTTTACACCACAACTGTATGCCAGTCCATTCTACTGTACACTCTGTACTATTTCACTGTATGACGCTCCACTCTTCGCCACTCTACTCTGCGCTATTCCACTGTATGCCTCGCCACTCTATGCCATATTACTCTACACCAATCCTCTCTACCCTGTGACACTCTACCCTATTCCACTGTACAACACTACATTCTACGTCACTTTACTGTGCACTATTCCACTATACGCCCCTCCACTCTGTCACTACACTATACACAAGTAACACTCAGCGTTATTCCATTCTACAGCTTTCCTTTGCATGCTACTCCACTGTATGCCAATACAGTCTACCCCTCTACACTGTATCCTGCTCAACTCCACAACACCCCATTCTATGGTATTCCACTCTACAACACTCCACTTTATACAACTGCACTGTACTTTGCGCCACTCCAGTCTACACTATTCCACTGTACACCACTACACTGTACATCACTCCACTCTATGCCACTCAACTCTATGTCACTCCACTCTACTCCACTCCGGTGTACACTATTCTACTGTATGCCACTACACTGTACCTCACTTCACTCTATGCCAGTCATCTCTACAATACTTCAATGACCATCACTCCACTCAATGACTACACTGTATGCCACTCTACTCTACACTATTCTACTGTACACCATTGCACTGTAACACACTCCAATTTATGCCACTGCACTGTACTTCACTCCACTGTACACTATTCCACCATATGCTTCTCAACTGTATGGGACTCAAGTTTATTGCACTCCACTGTACACTACTACACTATCCATCAATACACGCTACACTATTCCACTGTATCCAAATCCACTGTACAACACTCCACTCTATGCTATTCCACTTGATGCCACTCCACTCTACTCCACTCTAATAAACTGTATTCCACTGTCTGCCACTCCACTATAGGCCACTCCACTCTATGCCACTCAACTCTACCCCACTCCACTCTACACCACTCCACTCTAAGCCACTCCACTCTATGCCACTCAACTCTATGCCACTCCACTCTATGCCACTCCAGACTGCGCCACTGCACTGTACGCCACTCCACTATATATCGCTCCACTCTATGACAATTCACTGTATACTATTACATTGTACATCACTCCATTCTAAGCCACTCCACTCTACGTCGCTCCACTCTAAGCCAATCGATTCTACCCTACTACACTATTCCCTATTCCAGTATACAACACTCCATTCTATGCCTCTCTACTGTATGCTATTCCACTATATGCCACTCAGTAACGCTCAATGTTATCTCATTTTACACCACTCCACTATACGCCACTCCACTTTTTGACAATCCACTGTATGCTATTACACTGTACATCACTCCATTCTGCACCACTCCACTGTATACCACCCCACTCTACCCCAATATACTCTACTTTACAAGACTTCACCCTATTCCACTGTGTGACACTCCATTCTACGCCACTCCATCATATGCTATTCCACTATATGCCATTCCACTCGACTTCATAGTACACTAGTAACACTCAATGTTATTCCACTGTACACCACTCCACTGTACCTTACTCCACTGTATGCTACTTACCTCTTCTCCACTCCACTCTTCAGTAATCCACTCTATGGTATTCCATTCTACATTGCTGTACTATAGGCCACTACAGAATACACCACTCCACTCCAAGGCACTCCAGTGTATGCTTTTCCATTGTACACCACTATAATGTACCTCACTCCACTATAGGCCACTTCTAGTGTACACTATTCTACTGTACGCCACCCCACTCTACACTATTGCACTCTACGGAGCTCCACTCCATGCTACTCCACTGTCCCCCACTGCAGTGCACACTATTCCACTGAATGTCAGTCCAGTGTACGCCACTCCAGTGTAGGCCCCTCCACTGTATCCTATTCCACTGTACAACACTACACTGTACCTCACTCCACTCTATGGAAGTCAACTCTAGAATACTCCACTCTATGCCATTCCACTCTATGCCATTCCACTTTATGCCACTGCACTGTAAACCACTACAGTGTACACCAATCCACTCTACACTATTCCATTGTGCGTAACTCCATTGTACGCCACTCCACTTGATGATAATCCACTCTATGCCACTCCACTGTACACTACTCCACTGTATGCCACTCTAATCTAGTCTACTCTACGCTACTCCACGCTCTTCGACTGTATGCAACTCCACTCTACGCCACTTTATGTCACTTCATCTCACTCCACTTTATCATATTGCACTCTATGCCGCTACATTCTAAGACACTCCACTGAATGACATTCTACTAAATGCTATTCCACTGTACAGAACTCTAATCTATGACACTCCACTCTACTCTTTTGTATTGTGTGCCACTACACTGCACCTCGCATGCACTCTACACTATTCCACTGTACACTATTATACTCTACCACACTACACTTTAGGCCACCTCACTCTTCGCCACTCCACTGTACGCTATTTTACTCTGCGCCACTCCACTCTACAACACTCCATTGTATGCTATTCCACTCTATGCCACTCCACTATACCCCACTCCAATGTACTGCACTCAACTGTACAACCTCCACTCTACACTATTCTACTGTATGCTATTTCACTGTCCACCATGCCAATGTACCACATTCTACTCTCCTCCTTTCTACAACATAATACTCAATGAAAATACAATTTACAACACTCTCCTTCAATCTGCTGTACGACACGCCGCTTAATGTTAATTAGGTTAACCCTGTCATAAATAGTTAGTGGCAAGTTCTGCCATTAAATAATTTATTTCTCCCATCTGTTATACTAGCTAAATTGCTCTTGGGTATCAGGTCTATGTAATGCTCTATCTGAAAAGCTAAGTATCTCAACTCTTTTTTCACTGGACTCCAATGGTGGTCTAGGTTCCATAATATTGCCTCAGTGTTCTCCTTGTAAAGAAAATGACCTAATAAAGCTCCAACATCTTTTGACAACTGCTCAAATCTCTGTATTGTGTCATTTGTGTTTAATGTGTAGAGTATTAGATCATCAGCATAAAGACCTGAAGCATTTCAAACCTTTCCATTTCATTTTGCAGAAATGTCTCTTTTGTCGTCTCTGTACTAATGAATACTCTTTCCCACTTAGTGATGATGCCTCTTATATAAACTTTATAAGCATCCCACACTCTATTTTCTGACCTAGTATCTATATTGAAGTTCATATACTTGACCGTGTTTAATTGCAATACCTGAGTTAAGTTTAGAGATAATTTTCAGCTGCAGGACTTTCCACTGCCTCTAGCTCCAAGCCAGACTGTTGCATGGTCATTGCTTGGTCAGATAAAGATACAGGGAGGTATTTGACCTGTTTGACTTGTCCTGAGCATCTATGGTCTACAAACCAGTAATCTAATATAGATCAATGTGCCCATATTTTTTGCTGTAAAAATAGTAAGCCCTTTGCTGCACCCACCTCTCCTGCCATAGTTCGATATCCACTGATCTTCTGAGATGTTTGTGAGACATCTTTTGTTTGTCGTAATTTTTTAATGGTTATCAGAGCACAGGATTTGAGTGAAGAATTGTTGACTGAATGGGAAAGCAATCCTAAAGGAGCATCTGTAACTATGATGAGAATTTTGATTAAGCATGCTGGTGACAGGGGGCCAAATTGCAAACTGAAATTGAAGAAATAGAAAAGAAGATTGAGACCATGGATTGTAAGGAGTTGATTGAAAAAATTATGACATCCTGAATAGAGTAATACAAAACCATCAGCAATACTTACAAGAGAAAAAGATGAGAAAGATCAAATGGGATGACTATGATTGCAGGGAGGGACGTCTTTACACTTTTACTAAGAAATACAACAATGTAAACACATTAGAGGCCTGAAAAACAGGTAGAGAGGAGAGCAATGACACCGAAACAGCTAGCAGCAGCTCCTAAAGCCTCAGCCGCAAGCACCATCTCTAGCAATGATCAATCTGATAACCCTTTAGGGGAAGGGGCCTCGACCTTCTAGAAAAAGTTGGAGAGATTGCCAATAGGCAATCGACAATGCAGAAAGGGTATACAATGATCAGGAGAGGCGGGAGGAGAAGCAAGGGGAGCCCAACAAGAAAATCAGGGCATGCGGACCTGTTCAAAGATGTACTAAACTTAGCACCACAGAAAGGGCCGGATACACATGATAAAGAATACAACTCCCTTACTGTAGACAGCCGGAACGAGGATGGCAACCAAAATGATTTACAAATTATCAATTTGTTTAACAGACTTCTTGTTCAGGATGAGATGAATGTGTTGAGGAAAGGATTGCCCAACACAAAAGGGTGATATGGTGGATGTGCAGGTTGATCTGTATAAATTCCTGAGGTCTCTAAAATTAAAGGAATATTTTTCACAGCAAGTCATAAAACCTACAGTTGATGTGTCTGTTCATTTACCAGTTGAACAAACTATAAGTGATGTACGAAATTTGCAATGTCTGTTGTCTATAGAAAATGACGAGAATATTAATTTGCGTACTCTATTGAATGCATTGGACATAACGGAAAGTCTAGAGACACCGATAGTGGGTTAAAACCCAAATCCAGGTTCACACCATCCACTGGGTACCATTCTAATAGTGATGAGTTTGGGGATAAAGTAAGACAAGATTGCAGCTAATGGATGTCCCCCAAAAATGTGGTCCACAAACCCCATACAATCCTACACATGCAGAAAGGGATGAATTACATAGGCTTGAAAAGATTGAAGTATTGTAATCAGAGAGGCGGATAAGGGAGGAAATGTGGTCGTTATGGATAGAGCTGACTACATGAATGAGATTGCACGACAGTTGAGTGACAAGCAATGTTGTGAACAGGTAAAGTTCAAATCTAAGGCTGAACTATCCTCACAGATAAACTTGAGGCTTTTTGAACCGAAGGATGTATGTCTGTTGTCTGACGATGAATATCGGTACCTACAAGTGTATAATGCAACTTTCCTGTGCATTTACATTTTACCTAAGGTACATAAAGGGTGTTATTTCCCACCGGGGAGACCTATCATCTCCGGGGTGGGGTCACGCACTGAGAGGATATCTGAATTTGTGGATATGGCCCTACAAAAACATTTGATCAATTTGCCATCTTATATACACGACAGCAAGGACATCCTTGTTAAATTCAATGTCTTTCCTTGGTCTGAGGAACTCCAGTTTGTGACTTTCAATGTGGTTAGACTATATACGTGCATTGAAAAAAAATTTGGACTGATGGCAGTTAAACATGATCTAGACAAGGATGGTGCTAACATCTTTGCATACAATGCAATGATTTTAGAGATGATAGATCTCATTCTCACGCCAAACTTCTTCATGCATGATGGCACAGGTTTGCTCCCTCGTATGCCGGTCTTTTAATGGGCTGGTATGAGAGGGAACATGCCTGGGGGAAGGGTGCCTCCACCTGGAGTAAAAATATAATATTCTGGGGGAGTTACATAGATGATATCATCTGCCTATCAACTGGTACTAATGAGTCTCTTTTTGGGTACTTGACACATCTCAATGATAATCCTTAGAATGTAAGGCTTACCATGCAGCACCATGAGAACAAGATTGATTTCTTAGATCTTCGTTTTTATATCAAAGAAGGCAGGTTTCCTAGCACCATGTTTCGTAAATAAATGGTGTGCAATAGTGTTTTACACGCATCTAGTGCACATGCTAAATCAGTCATCAGGAATATACCCTATGGTGAGATGGTTCGCACTAGGCATAATTGTAGTGAGGACGTACATTTTAGGGAAAATATAATTGACCTTAAGGAGCGGTTCCAAGTTTGATGATATGATCATTTAAGACTTACGGAGGCAGAAAAAAGGGTTCACTCCATACCTAGGGAGCAGACACTACAAGCAAGTACCCATAGTACAAAGTCAGCAAATAAAGCAGACCCTTCAAATAGAAAATTAGCATTCAGTACTAGATTCACCGCACATAGTGATAAGATATTTAACATCTTTTGCAAACATTGGCACTTACTCTTGGATGTTCCTGGGTTACGATCCTCACTGAACGAATGCCAAATTATAGTATATAGAAGAGGACGTACGTTGAAGGATTTCTTATGTCCCAGTTACGTCACATACATGCCATCAAGAAATATGTGGTTACCACCTAAACCTTTAGGTTTTTATGTCTGTGATGGTTGTAATATTTGCCAATTTGGATCAAACAAGATTAAGACTTTCAAATTTAACACACCGCAGGTATATTCCATCAAAAACTTTATGAATTGCAATACACAGTTTGTGATCTACATTATCGGCTGCAGTTGCAAAATGATCTATGTTGGTAGTACGAAACACACTCTTAAAACCCGCATTCAGGAGCACCGCAGGAGTCCATCAATATGGATCCCAGATACCCTATGACCAATCACTATAGAGTGATACACCAAAACAATCCTAGTTTTTGTTTTTTAGGAATTGATCATGTGATTGCCAATTTACGTGGTGGCGACTGTGAGTTGTTGCTTAGACAAATGGAAGCCAGGTGGATTGGCAGCTTAGGGCCACTACAGATGGTCATAACACAGATGATGAATTTCATTATTTTCTTGCTTAACAAGTGACCCCTCCTGCATCTATTCTATATTATATAACTGCCATTTAGGAATAGGCAAAAATTGATTGAGATGCCTTAACTATTGCCCATAAGGGGTTTGATCAGGCTTTCTAGACCAGCCTCTTGCAAATGTGCTACACTTACATTGACCTGATAGTTATGGTCAGGTTTACACTGTATCGATAGCCATGATGACATAACACTCTCCTTCCCACTTATAACAAGACATTCTAGCTTGTTTGTGGAGTTATTGTGTTTGTGTCTCTTAGACTAGGTCCTCCAAATGGAATCTTAGATGTCCTTTTAATAGGATTGGATTAAAGGCTTTTTTTGTTTATGTGTACTTTTTTCCACCCTGACTCTGAGGAGCTTATACTATTTTTTAGATATTTTGGCCAACAGCATGTAGATTATGTATTATATACATACATGATGGTGGGTGTGAGCCTCTTATGTTTGGATTCACGCAGAGATCCTTGAATGGTGTAGGGTGTTATACGGATCTCTCTGGGATTACACATATGTTTGCCTCCTTACCATTGGAAAGTGGTGCATTTGGCATAGAGGCGACGCCCTTAGGTTGCAATTGAGTGACACACATTATACTATAATGGCCACATTTGTTGCCTATATGGCTCAATCTATAATGAGGTCAACCCAAATAAGTTGGTTTACTGTTCCTTGGTTTGACCCATTTTGATGCTCTTTATCGTTTTTTTACCTGGCTAATCCCTTGTGGGGATGGCACTTTCCGTTCAAGACCCTAATACGATACTTGTCCATTTAAATATGGTCACTGTGTTAGGAGACATCAGGATGTGGGTTTTGTGATGTCCAACAGTGGACAATATACTCGAGGCAGTGCCCTTTATTATATTCATATTGGCCATTGCAATATGCAGTTTTGTTAAGGCAAGCATGTCGTCACAACTGAGGTTTACAACATGCTCACGGGCCGTTTTCGATACGGCTACCATAAAATTATAGCCCAAAGAGGCAGTGACCTTTAGTATATTCTTATTGGCCATTGGAAGATGGCCGCTGACACACTTCGGTGTTTGTTAGGGTAAGCATGTCGGTTTATTGAGGTTTCTGAAAAGCTCATGGGCCGTTTTGAAACAGCCATCACAACATTATAGCCTTAAGGAGCTTAGTGTTTGGAATTAAAAGGAGGGGCTAGACGCTAAAAAGGTTGATTTTAGCTATATTACTGGCCGAGTTATGTGACACAAAGAAAGGACTGCACTTTGCAGTCATTATTGAATGACAGCTGTGGATATATAAGGGGCACAAACAACTTGCGTTTGAATATTCTGTATCCTGTTTATTAGTTAGGGCTTATTGCTGTGCATAGCATTATTGATCATTGGGTTTTCTTTTTAAACGTACTCTGTTAGCACTTCTTTGGTTTTTATTTTATTTTATTTTATATTTTGGATAATGCACAGTCCGCGATAGAGTTTAGGTTGCTTTTGTTCTAAACGCACAGATGTTTGGTTGTTACTTTTGCCGCCATCAGAGCACGATTACATTACACCTTATAAGTCAGCAAGCTTTTCATCTATACAATCTTAGTGAACACTACATCTCATTTACGTGGTAACCGACTTTGGATATGGTAGCTTCTGGGCTTTATCTTAGCAGGACTATCACTTATATGATCTCCATCATGGCTATGCCCCCCTCTAATGCCATACGTTTATTAGGGGTGATCGTATGCCGTGAGTTGCTTCCCCACATTCTTTGTCACACTCTTTGATACTTATTTATATACAAATTGTTAATAGGTGGATTGGATGGGAACATTTTCCCCATGGAGTACACATCAAATTGAAAATTTGGAGTACACATCAATTTGAAATTTTTGGGAAGCCAGAAGCTTATTACTGATATCAAGTTGATACTGAAGAGGTATGTTTGAACTCTCAGCCCCGCATGAGGTTTACAAGTGAGAAGTTATCGCAGTGGCTGCTTACGGATGCCCGTACAGTACATAAATGCTTCCCCGCAAGATATTTTTCTTACATATCAGGACACAGGGTTCATGTAACTGAGTAAACCAAGAAGCACTCAATCAGGTGATTCTGTGAATTTTGGTGTGTAAACCTCAATGGTGTCATGGAATTGCTTTATTCAGGATGAGTAGTGGAATGATAATGATTTTTTAGTACACTGTTTTTGATGTTTTGTGTGTGTTCTTTGATTATTAGTCCTGTCCCATTATCACATCATGTCTATTGTCATTTTCATGGTTTATCCATATGCTCTTTGTCTTTAGAGTATTGTTTATCATCATATTTTTCCCAATTTATTTATGAGTTTTGTGCCCGTCTTGTAGTTTGTGAAAATACGTGTGACTGTACTTTGTTTTATGATTGTACCTGTCGGTATTTATGGTGTATTGTATAGTTGTGTTTATATATGTTTTTATAAGTTATTTGCAGCTCTAGGGAAGTTCGGCAAAAAAAAATCCTGAACGAAATGCGTTGGCTGGACGACTTTTGTGTATACATGTTTATAACAATGGAGAAAATAAAGGAATTAATCTATGACCGCAAAAATACATTATCTCAAATCTTATTGGAAAGTGATATATCCTACTGGTGCACCATTCTATTTCAAATAACCCTGGGCGTAGTTCGCATAGTAGCGCTACGCGTAGCTATGTGAAGTGCACTTCGCACTACATGAGCTACGCGTAGCTACACGAATGGCATAGTGCACTGTGCAAAATGCTGTTCGCACTGATTGCACAGTGCCGATGCTTGTCCGCACTGTGCAATCAGTGCAAACCGCATCTTGCACAGTGCAAGCGGTCGTTTTCTGCCGCTCGAGTAGATTTCCACTCGAGCGGCAGCTTTCTCAACGCGGACTGGTAGTTTCTCAGCATGAGTGGTCGCAAGCATACGCGACCAGTCACAATGAGAAACCTGACCTCCCCGCTTTGAGAATCTTGCCGGGAGGTTTATTGTCCACGCTTGTGATCGAGGAAAAAGTCTCGCCGGGATGTCATTTTGCTCGCTCACGGTCGCCAACTTGCCGTTGAGGACCGCGAGCAAGCAAAAAATGACAGCTCCACTACGCTACGCTACGCGTGTTTGCACTGTGCTACGTGCAATTTGCGTAGTGCGAAGTAGCTCAAACTTCACAAACTACACGAGCGTAGCGTAGTACTTCGCCCGGGGATAATTCCAAATACTACAGTGATAAAACAGACACTCAATGTGGCAGTCGGTGGAGGATACAACACATTCGGTGCATCCATAAAGGGGACATGGAGAAAGGTCTGGAGGGGTATGGAACAGGTGGGGGGGTAAAGGAAGGGTAGATGCAACAAAGAAGAAAGGCAAAACATCAGCAAAAACAGTTGGGCAGATCAAACAACTTGATGCTGGGCGCCAAGCCCAAAACCATGTGTGTGTGTCTGAAAGGGTTCCGCAGTGATTTCCCCTACCAGCAGCGAAGATAGAGGACGCTTGTTGTAGTTGCCCGTGAAGAGGGAGGAAGGGGTTACAAACCTGAAAGAACATCCACGCGGTGGAGGGAGCAGAAGGGATAGAGAAGGAATTGGGGGTGTGGAGGTCCATCGTTTGGGCCCTAGTGATAAGGCCATCATGAGTCTAAGGTATCAGCGTTAGGCATAGAGAGAGGAGGTAGGTTGCCTATGGAGGACCAATATGGGGGAGAGGGGTATGCAGGGTTGTAAGTGTGCGGGGCGATGGCCCGTGATGAGTAAGGGATGTGTGTGCCTGTCTGAATGTCTGGTGGGGAGTGGGGTGAAGGAGAGGGGATGGGAGGAGTGAAGGGTCAGGAAGGGGAGATAGTGGAGGGTGAAGAGGGTAGGATGAGAAGGGGGTGGGGGAATAGGGGAGTGAAAAGGGGGGGTTTGAGACATCTTATCATCTTAGTTGAGTTTGACTGAGCTTAGAGATTGGATCTATGCAAAGTACTGTTCATTATGATGTTAACATCTCCTCCCCAATTAATTGGTGCTATACTCCAGCATTTTGTGGAATTTTTGATGCAATTGTTCTATGCATCAACATTAGAACTATAAAATCCTACACAGGTAAACTGAAAATGACCTATGCTTAGTGATGCTATAACTCATCCCCCCTTCTCATCAACCTTTGCATTCAACCCCTGAATTCTGGAACATCTTCTAATCACAGTGTTATGCCCTTAGGTAAACCTGATTGTGTCATGTGTATATGTTTGTTAAACAGACTTCAGCACTCCAAGTCAGTCAAACTTGATCCTTGAAATATGATTAATTTTGCACCAAATTGTTTCAAATATTGGACGATAATTATTTGTCTTTACCCTGATCTCAGCTGATAAGACCTTCTGCATATTATTTTCCATTCTTATCCTCACAGCTGATCCTGTTTGCCAACCTGTATCCCAGGCAGCTTAAATTAGGGTGATGAGATGCTATTGTTTCTTTTCTCACATATGGCCCCCACCCACTGAAAGCCCTCCTTAAAGAACTCTGCATATTTCTCCCAGCTTATTTTAGCCATATGAGTGCTCTCACTACTCTGTGCCCTACAATTCTAATATTGCATCCTTAATCAGATTGCTTTCCCAACTTTCCCTTCAAATCTTGTCTCTTGTGAAGATGCATTATAACTTATTACACTCAGTCAAAGTCTACTAAGTGTATTTTTCAGAACTTCTATTCTGTATTATTTCATCTGCTTCTATTTCATTTTTTTTAATAAAAATGTATTTTGTTATCCCAAATGACTTTTAGTGTGGTTGGGAATTTTAATTGTGCGTTGACCCCTAGACTCTGCATCTTGGCCATTGTATTCCCAGGAGCATGCTGCCTTTCCTCAGTTGCATGGCTCAAGTCTGATCTTATCTAGCAGGAAAACTCAATTAAAGCAATACCTGTGTCTATAATGCCTTTCATAAAAGTGCATCTTTGATCAAATAAGTGTGTGAATTTGCCTGAATCTTCCTTGTTTTTTTTAATATGGATTCAGATAATGTCTTTAGATGCTCCCCCCAAAACCCCTCCTTGATTAGCCTAGATAAGAAATTTCTTGATGTTAGCGTCCTCTGTTCTGTCTGGTATGTTTTTGTTTTTGATATTATTCCTCCTAGACTGAGTCTCAAGACTCTCTACTGTTGATTGAGTAGCTTTTTCCTGCATTTTAAGCAATGCTATCTTCTATGGATTCTTCTCTATATCTAGTGATGTTTTTACCCCTGACTCCTCTAGTGCCATTTTCCTGTGAGCCAGTTCATCTATTTTATCTAGTAACGTTTGGCATGTATCCCTTATCTCCTTTTGGTACCCATCTGAAATAGAAAACCTATTTTTTATCTTGCTTGAGGTTTCCCTCAACATCGACTCCAGCCCTTCTTCGTTCTGCTCATGTGGTGTTAGCACTTCTTGAAGCTGGTGTTGGGGCAGAGAGAGGGATAAATATTGAGGCTGAGGATGTATTATGCAGTGAGAGCCTGTCTGATTTGAGAACTCCCCATCTTTATGAATCCTGAGATGTGACAACGTCTCTACCTTCTATCTCAGAAAAGGATTTTAGAAAGAAGTGACTCAATCTGACCTCACCAAAGAACAAAATATTTTTCCACTATAATGTTTGGGCTTCTGCCGTCCTCAGGTAGTATGAGATTGTTTGCTCAGTTCTACACAGCTGACACTGCTGGTTTTTCAAAAAGCATCATGGGTGAAGATTCCATGTGGAATTTGGAATCAATGCAGTCCTGTGATCACTTGAGAAATGCAGTAATCAGGTGGTATAGTCAGTGGTGCTCAGTCCATCTGGACGCAATGATTTTAAATGGTACATCCATATGTTTTCTCTGGTGTCCAGTAGTTATTCCTTTAAGAGATGCCCCAGAGGGAAAATCTACAAATCTGGTAGAAAATGGTCCTCTAGGTTAAAATAATTGGTTACAGACTGGTCAAGTTTCTGGTCAAGTTTCTTATTAATTTCTGCAGGTTTGTGATTCTCGAATAGTATATGGCGGTCATTCACTGTTTTGTGTATATACTATTTTTTACGGCTTTTGCCATGCGCACTGAATAACATGAATAATGCATATTGAGAAATGTATGAGATACTGTCGTATGCCATAGTTTTTAAAAGGTATTCACATGTGATGCACGTTTTAGAATCACAGTAACCAACCCCGGAATTTGTTACAGCTTGCATGAATTTAACTCTCACAATAGGAAATAGTACATTGGAGCACTATGATAAGCAATAACTGGTGGTTTTGGAAAAACCTTTTGTAATTTTTCACAGGAAGATAAAAAGGAAAATGTTTTTGTAGTGCCGGCTCACCGAGGGAGTGCTGCGGGGTGGTGGGGCGGGGGAGAGGCAGGGTGGGGCGGGGGTAGTGGAGTCCCACATACATCTGAAAGGAGTAAGGTAAGTAAATAAATAAATAAAGCTATTTACCTTGTGAGCGCTGCATCGCCAACTCAGGGATGCAGCGCGTGCAAGGTAAAT
This sequence comes from Lissotriton helveticus, assembly GCF_964261635.1. Classification (NCBI taxonomy): domain Eukaryota; kingdom Metazoa; phylum Chordata; class Amphibia; order Caudata; family Salamandridae; genus Lissotriton; species Lissotriton helveticus. Next base: position 1,539,176,368 of record NC_136067.1, read on the forward strand.
GGTTTTATTTATTTAATTACTTACTTTACTTCTGTCCATCGTATGTCGGACTCCACTACCACCCCACCCTGCCCCTCCCCCGATCCACCCCATCGCCCGCTGCACTCCCACGGCGAGCCGCCACTGTTTTTTTGCATTAAGTTTTTGTCGTTGAGAGCTGATGGACGATAGTCAACCACAAACTGAATTCTGTCACTTTTGTTTCCAAATAAGTGCTTCCATGGGTAACTGCAAAGACTTGTCAATTCCTCATTGGTTTCAGATGTCATCAGTGATGTAACATGTGAAGTAATATGATGTGCATTACAGTGCTGTAAGTTATACTTATGTCTGTTACGTATAACTGTTGAATTGACCTGTTTTATTTTATTTTTAAATGGTAGTGATTTTTCTGTGAGTTTCTAAGTTTTTTTTAAACTTAAGTTAAAATCTTACTACCTTCCTCATTTATAACTCCACCTTAACATTTGTTTTTTTTCAGTGAGTTTCTTTTTTTTAACATTAAGTAATGTCCTCACCATACACGGACTTTGGCCATTCATGATGAAGGGGTTAGCCACAGGGTCTGGCCTGCCCCCATGAGCATGCAACACCCTGCCTTCTGCCATCCAGCAACAAACCCACACCCCTCATTGAAAAAATGTTTTTTATTGGGTCCCGTGAGAGTGCATGGGGAGCTGCGCTTGATCCTTTAGGATTCACACAGGATCGCAATGAGGCCCAAAACGTTTTTTGGGTCCCCAGCGGGGTCCCTCTGGGACACGCCAGGGGCTAGGGAGTCAGGATACCCCTACCCTGCCCCTAATATCTTTTTTTTTTACATTTTCAGGACACAGGAACTAAGTCACTGTGGCCTCAATATTTTGTTTCATGTTGCAGCCAGCCAATCAGATCGCTTGCTCCTGCAGGACTGTTAGTCACACAGGAACGAGTAAGTCAATTAGAAAAAAAGGACTTGTGACCAATCAGATTTCTACAACGTTTGAATTTGCGGCCCCATGTGACTCCTGAAGGAGTCCTGCGGGATCGACTGTCAATATATCTATACATTTGGAACCTTAATTTCTCAAAAACTACTGAACAGAATTACAACAAATCACACAAAGCACACTGTCTAGATAATGACCTAGTTTTTTCCAATTAAAATAAGCTATTTATGCTGCTCCCTCCAGGTGGGATTATTATGTTGTTCCATTTCCCTTCCCTCATCAGTGCGTGCAAGGAAACAGAACTCACACTGCTCCCAGCAAGCAGGAGTATTATATTTCTCTTTGCCCGCTGGGAGCAGAATTTGTGTTTGCTCCTCCTTGGCTAAAGATCCAAAATGCCCCCACCAGATGGGTGCAAAGACATTTCCCTGCCTGCACCGGTGCAGGCAGGGAAACCACTGTGTCCCAGTGGTGAGCTCGCTGGGACACTGCTAGTGAGCCAGCCCGGGTGATGTGGTCTCTGGGGACATTAAGGGCTCAGGGAGAGGAGCTGCATGGCCCTCCTCCCTTTTTAAAAAAAAGTCATGGCCTTTTAAAGCTTTGGGAAGGGGGGATCTACCCTTAAAAATTACTTTGGGCCTAGAGGGGTGGGGTGATTGGGGCAAAATACAGCTCGGGGGGGGGGCGCATGCAACCCTCCCTATAATGTTTAAATTGGGGCCCCGGGGATGGGCTCACCGGGGGCAGAAAACAGCAGAGAAGGTGGGCACACTCATCCTCCCATTAATTAAGCAATGTGGTCCCGGACTACGATTATGTTTTTGTTATATTTTTACAATTCTTTGGGAGTTCCACAGGATCATGACAAAAGTTCTTTTTTTATCGATTTTAGTCCCCCCATGGGGCCTAGAAGGTCAGGGTATCCCTACCCTGCCCCCTCAAATCATTTTTGTTTTTTGCAACATCAGAACTGTAGACTAAATCCCTGAGTCCTGTAATGGCTGCCAGACAAATTCTTCTCATGTTGCTGGCAGTCAATCAGAGTGCTCGCTCTCATTGGAGTCTGACTCCTGCAGAAGCGAAATGGTTCAAGGATAAGAAAACTCCTTGGGCCAATCAGAGACTTTTTAGCCTCTCCAGGACCCTACTGTTCAGATATACAACCATGTTTGAACCTTAATTTACAAAAACTACTGAACAGATTTCTGACCTAAACATGATTACCCAGTGGCGAAATAGATAGATAGACAGACATACATACATGCAGACAGACAGACAGACAGATAGATAGATAGATAGATAGATAGATAGATAGATGCATCCAATACTGCAACAAGCAAGAATGCATTTATAAAATCAATATTTATTTTTATTTATTTATTTTGATTTATATAGCGCGTTATAACCCAGAGGTCTCTAAGCGCTTTGTCAAGAACGAACATCGAGTACAGTGGAGAACAGCTAGTCATAAAATTACCGATCATCCCATGCTTGTTGAAAAAGCACTGTTTTTAATTTCTTTCGGAAGGGCAACAAATTGGTTTCCTTCCGCAGTTATTCCAAGCTGCTGGGAGTGTATAAGAAAAGGCACGGCCGCCCACCGTGGCCAATCTACAACGTGGCTGAGTAAGAAGGATGGCATCCGCAGATCGAAGCACCCTAGCTGGACTATAGGGATTAGGCGGGATTTCATGTAGATCGGCGCCTTACCATAAAGGGATTTGTGTACAATACACAGCCCTTTAAACATCACCCTTTGTTTCACTGGCAGCCAGTGCAGTTCTTGCGTAAGGGGGGGATGCATGGGTATTCCTTGACTTTTTAAAAATAAGCCTAGCAGCGTCATTCATGACAACCTGCATCTTATTCAATAGTTTTTGCGGCAACCCTAGGTATAGCGAGTTACCATAATCCAGCCTGGCTAGGATCGTGGCAGAGACCGCACGCCTCAGGGTGGAAAAAGATAACAACGAGGAAACTTTCCTAAGTTGCCGGAGAAGGCCGACACAGATCCCTACAACAGCCATGACTTGTTTCTGCATGGACAGCTTGCTATCCACCTGGATGCCCAAGCTTTTGACCATGGCCGCAGGTTCTGGAGGTGGCCCTAGTTCTCTTGGCCAGAATTGATCGCTCCATGGGTTGCCCGCGATGGTAATGGGCAATACCTCGGTCTTGTCCGGGTTGATCTTTAATGAGTTCCTGGACATCCAATTGGCTGTGTACTTCAAGATGTTTTGCAGTCTAGCGAACGCACCCGGGCCCTCATCCAATTGGATCACGATCTGGGTGTCATCAGCGTACTTGTACACCTGGCAGTCCATCTGGTTAAGCAGTCTAATCAGAGGCTGTAAGTAAATATTAAAAAGGAGGGGCGACAGGGCAGACCCCTGCGGCACTCCACGGGTGATCGATGTAGTGGTGGAAAGAAGGTCACCAAGCTGCACTCTCTGTGACCTCCCTTGGAAGAAGGAGGAGAGCCAGGCATGAGCCGTGCCCTGAATGCCGAAGTCCATCAGCCGCGACAGAAGTTGTTTATGACAGACGGTGTTGAATGCCGTGGAGAGGTCTAACAGCACCAGGGCACCTGGAGTTTTCTTATCTGCCCTGTTCCTCAATTCATCCAGAATAGACAGCATAACGAGTTCCGTGCTATGATTCGCACGGAACCCAGCCTGGTTCGGCTCAAGCAGGATGTTACTTTCCAGATGTTCCGACAGGATGGTGAGTACGTGTTGCTCCACCACCTTTGCCAAAAAAGGCAGCTGAGATATAGGCCTGACATTTTTCAGGCATTTCACATCCGCCCCTGTTTTTTTCAGCAGGGGAATCAGCCGGGCCTCCTTGAAGGAATATTAATAAAAGTTTGCACTAGAAATACGAATGCAACAATCTGCCTACTACATATTATGAATTAACAAAATTATTTCTAAGTTCTATAAATGTTTAAGATATGTATGGAAAATGACAAGGTTATCATGGTTATGTATTTGAAAATGGCATTTTGATACCAGACAGCAAGTAAATGTACTTTCAGTTGATTTAGGTTGATTTAGGTTTTTGACACATTCAATTTCAGTTAAATAGTTTCCATGGGCTTCAGTTTTAAAACTACTATTCACAAAAGAGTTTTCCTAACTTTCACAAAGCCCTTGGTGTCTTAGACCTTTACAGTTTGTGTCAGGGAGGGAGTCTTTACACCAACTCAGGTTACTTGTGGATGAGGTTTCCTTGCTCCCAATAATGTTTTCTTCTTCTGCAACCTGGAAACTATAACACAGTCCCCTGCAGCCCCACCTTTCAAATTGCCTCATTTCAGCATAAGGCTATGAAGTTCTGTTAGATGTGGGAGTCTCAGGTATCCTTCACATGATTCTGCAGCAGGAGGGCTCATCATTTTGTGTTATGCCACTGTAAGCAGCTATACAGTTTAGTTTTTTTTTGTTTTTTTAGATCTGTATATTTTTATTTAAGTTTTCAGAAAGAACAAATAAGCAGCAAGGTACATAGTCATCAAAAATACAGTGCAGAGTACAGGTTACAGAGGTACATAACAATTTATCCACAATATGGTGCAGCTCTCCCGCAGATACATGTGACACTTTGTAATAATGACATTATGAATATATCTCAAACTACTACATACAGCTATAGAAGACCATCAGTCCGGTGATTGAGCTAAAAGATATGCAGTAAGGGGACCCCAAAAATCTTTGGGTCTAGAAGCTCTGGGCAGTTCTTCCCAATAGCACAGAAGTTGGTCACGACAGAATGCTAGATCCTTCAGCCATTGCTGTAACTTAGGTGCAGGTTTCCCATCCCAATGCAGCGACACCCTGCGTTTGGCCAATAATAACGCCAGAGCTGCCAGTCTGCGATTGCACAATTTGAGATGCAGTACATTGCCTAACAGACAGATAGTCATGGTGCAATGCACAGGTTCACCCACCATAGCTGTTAGCGCTTCAGTCACTCTCCCCCAAAACTCAGCCACTTTCCCACAACCCCATGCCAAATGCTGAAAATCAGCTGTAGCAGCCCACCTATACAGTTTAGTTGAGGGGTTTCGGGTACCCTCAAGCCCACAGTGTACAAAATATTGGCAACTTCTGTGCACATGTATCATAGGGGCCGATAACGATGGCGAGCGGACTTGAGTCCGCCAGCCATCGTAGCGGGATCAGGACTGCCCGCCTGTCATGCGGCGATCGATCCTGCATCCCTAATTATGATGCGATCACCACCGTAGCGGTCGCATCTGGCAATTGAATATTGCGGTGGGTGCTGCTGGCTGCAGCACCCACCGCAATCTTAAATGGTCATGTTGTGCATTTCCCTGCACAACGTGGCAGGCACCGCGCGGTGACTGCCACCTTGTGCATGGAAATGTAGGGGGGTGGACAGTGCACAACTTCCCCCCCAGAGGGTGCCCATAACGGGCCCCCTGAAGCCAGCCTTTCCATGGCGGTTTAAGGCTGGCTCACACCAGCATTGTGATCGGGCAGGCGGTGCCTGCTAGGCACCGCCACCATATCCCCGGTCAGATCTGCTCTGCCAGGCAATCGCAACGATTGCCTGTGGCGGAAGCCTGGCTGGCGCTGTATGCGCCTGCCACACTTGTGGCACGATTCCGCCCGCCATCCTAATGTGGCGGGGAAATGGGAGCCAGATGGCACCCAGTGGTGGCGGTAGCTCCACCATCATAAGGAGCCCCCTAGTTTGTAAGATGTTTGGTTGGGGCAAGTATGGCTCCAGTAGCGGGCGGTGTCAGAGGATAGGGAGGGGTGGGGGGCTGAACAATAAAAAAAGGAGAACCAAACAAAAATAACTTACCTGTAGGCTTCTGCATCACTGTCTTCTGTTCCTCTCATGGCTCCACTGCAGGCAGAGGCTCCCAGACTCCCCTTCAGCCAATCCTGAAGCTGCTCTCATACTTGAGAGCAGCTTCAGGATTGGGCGGAGCTCCTATGATTTGCGCTTACTGGGAGACTGGGAGCCTGTGCTTCACTCTCTCCAACCCATCAATGCAGCTGTGTTGGAGAGAGTTTCAGTACGCATGACGCTTTGGCCGGCCTGAGACAGCTGGCCAAACTGTCATGCACACTGATAACAGTGCATTCCCGTCCCCGTGGGTGCCTGTTATCCCACTGGCCCTGGCCCCAAGACTCTGGGAAATAAAATAAAATGATAATAAACCCGGGTTTTTTATGTTTTTTTTTACCCTGCTGGCAGGCGGGTGACACTCCTCTGCCATAGCGGAGGAGCCACCTCTGCATGGCTCAACACACTTTCACAAAATTAGTTTTGAAGATCTCCAATCCATGCTTTATGTCAAACTGGGTGTCAATGTTGTGCTGCTGAGACAGGGGACCTTTGAAGTGTGTGGTTACAGAGCATGTTGTGCCGGGTGAGTGTGTGGCTGACAAGGCTGCTGTTCAGACTTTTTAACTGCTCTTGTTCACCATCATATCTAGTTTGATCATTCCTCCATGTGGTTTGGTTGATGCAACTGATGGAGCAAGGATTCGCACGTAGAGCGACTTGCTTGTACTCAAACCTCTCAAATAACTCATAACATACTAACTAACATGTTTTGTCTAATTAATATTACACGACATATCTAGCATCTAGGGGAAGCTTGAATATGTGCTTTTACTAACTATAATTCACTTGCATTAAAATGGCTGCTGCTACGTGGGATTTCCTACTGTGCATGCGTCTGTCACACTCACGTGACATGACGTACTATCTTGCTTGGAGGGAAACTTTTGCTTCTGCACACTAGAATTAAGATGGCTGCTTTGTGTTACAGCATGCATGAAGCTTGCACTGCTGCTTTTGGTAAGCTGTTCGTTTGCCTAAATATTAAACGCAATAGTTAAAATAAATCAATGGGAATAGAGTAGAGATAAGTGGTATACAGTGCATTCGTTTATTCTGGGTTCTAAAACTGTTTCTTTTCTATTTTTTTTATGTATTACATTTCGGGCCTGGGAGGTGCTATTTCTCCATTTTGAAACCCACACTGTGCATTTCAAACTCCAAGAAAGAACTTAACGTCATCTGTCATTGAACTGAAGCCAAACGTTCATCACACTGGAAGATGCGCCTGGGAACCTAACCTGATGACCGCAAGCAGAAGGCAAACTGTTAACATCGTATTTCTATAAGAACATTCAATATTTCGGTGGAATAAAAACGCATGGGAAAAATAAATTGATGGGCGGGAACGCTAATTTCAATATTTTGAAGAAAAGTTTCATTTTGATATGGTGTGATGACCTCTCATCATCCTTTCATCCAATCAAAATTGGGGATCCTTACACTTGCAACATTGGGGGGTGGTACACTGCCCTGGAAAATAGTATAACTAGAGTAGGCTTAGCTATTTAATTTGTCCGACTTGTCCGAATAGCTGACCTGTCACTGACCCAACGCACTCAATAGGCGATCGAGAGCAGAGGTGCAGGCGGAGCACTCTGTCAGAAGAATCGATAACCCAATCGGGTTACAGGGAAGGGAGATTCGAAGACCCAATCGGGGTTTGGCTGTTGGCTACAGAGAAGGTGCAACGCAGGCGTAGCGCGTTAGCTATGGGTGCCGGTCTTAGCCTGAGGTGGTCCTGTCCTAATCCAATTTGGTCCGTACCTGTCCTGATACTGGTTTGCACCTATTCTTTCCTGCTGGCACCTGCACTTTGGGGTTCTGTCCTTTGACCCAGCCCATGGCCAGGGTTGGTCTTCACACCATTCTAGGTAAATATAATTAATGAGGGTTCGTCATTGTACTGTTTCCCCTTTTCTACCCTCCCTATGTTTAAATGCCTAATGAAAGTTTCTCATTTCATCTTACCTTAATCATATTCTTGTTGATTGATCAAGTTTCAATTAATGTAGTATGGACACTGACATTTAATAATTTACATTGATAAAGAGTTTAAACTTTTCCCGAGTCTGTGGTTATTATATGAGTGCAAATTATATATTTCTACCTATTATTCTAACTCCTTGATCCTTTAGGATTTCTGATACCAGGAGACTAGGATTGGTAAGTCAAATGGTATAGGTCCTGAATGGTTAAACAAACAATTTGATATGAGTGCAGGTTTACCTGTTCTTTTGCGTATATCGTTTTTATGGACCCAGGTGAGTATGGTAAGACGGGCAGGTGAACCTGCGCTCTTTCAGTTTCTTTTGGTAGCAGAATGATGGTTAGGGTTTAGTTAAGATAGGTAGTTAGGTGTAGTTAGTTGGTTTATTGAAATATTTTTGCGTATTTGAAATTATATTGATTATTGATTGTATTGATATTATGTATTAACCATAACTGTTCGTACCTGTTTTATGTTTTGTCTGGAAACCCCGGGGGCAGAATAACAGGTGGTAAATGGAAGCCACTCTGTAGTTGAGGTCACTTGTCTAAGGAAGTAAGTGCATAGTTAGGTACAACCGGAAGCACTGTTTAGGGACTTTCTGAATAAATGTGTGAATAATTGATAGTAAAGAGTTCACTGGCAAAACTTTGGTGTGATATCACCTAGAAAGGGTCACACTGAAGCAGTAGCAGGTTCTTCTGAGCTTGATTGACAGCAAAGGGGTTCGCTAGTAAAACCTTGGCCTTATATCACCTAGAAAGGGTAAGCCCGAGGGAGTAACAGGTTCTCTAATGCTTGTGTGAAGGGTAGGCGGAAGAGATCTACTCATAGTGGTTGAAGTGTAAACGGAAGGGATTTACTCGTAGTGTGTGAAAATTATCTTTCCTTTGAATTTAGTCACTCAGACACAGTGGCGAATGTTTCTACATTGTAAATTAATGAAATTCTACATTGAAAAGTGAAAAGAAATAAGTTTCGTATTACCTTGCAAAGGAGGGAGTCAGTTGCGGAGCTGCGCTGACGTCACTTAGAGCCACGCTGGTATTGGTTGAGACAGCGGGTGTGTAGCTGAAATAATACTGTAAAGGAGGGGTGAGTGCAGGAGCGTGAGAAACTCGTCTCACAAGAAAAGCCGTGCAACTATTGGTTGAATTTATTTGAATTCGAAGTTTTAATTGGTCATTGAAAAATAAGAAACGCGTAGGCTTTAGAAGAAATTTTGTAAACAACTGAGTGTCACCGAAAAGGTTAAAATTTAAGTTATATGTGGCATTTAGATCTGGGATTCATAGGAAATCGACCTGATAGAAAATACCTAGGTTTTGCTAAAGAGCAGATGATAAGAGGAAGACCCTATATCATGTACGGGGGTGAAAGAAAAATGTCGTTTTTTAAAAGAGTTAAGAATTTCTTTAAAAAGGATAAACCAATTAAAACGAGAGAAGGAATTATTATTCCACCATCAAATACGCCCACATCATACATGATGGTTCAAAGGGGCTATCACACTTGTGTGTGGTTGGAAAACTGGGTAGAATACACCAAAGATGACGGAGTTTGAGCATTTCCAGAACATGGTACCTTTAATGGCCGAATTTTGTATAATTTGAGAAATGGCATGAATGAATTAGACCCCAGACCAAGATTAACACTGTATAAGGCATTAGAAGAATGGGAAAGCATTTGAGCGAGACAGACCCAGAAATGGCAGAGGTATGAGTAAGTTTTACCCTAAGTTTCCACGTGAGACTAGAGATAAGCAAATGAAACAATGGAGACAGTCCATGATAGTGAAAGGGTTGTATCCTATATTTACTCAAGAAAACCCATCAGGAAGTAAAAGCACAGAGAAAACAAGAAATCTAATGATTAGGGATAATCCAGAAGATGATTATTTGGAGGATTTGTTAATGAAAAATCCACCACCATATAATGAGGAACCAAGCACAATTAATTCTAGTGCACCATTATTGAAACCACCTTTGATTCCACAAGTACTACATGAGACCTCAATAGAAAAGGTACTTCAGGACAGAGAGAGAGAAGCATTAAATAAACAAAGAAGTGGGTTAATTCTAAGCATAGGCGGATTTTGCGGATTCGCAATCCGCGAATTTGCGGATTTGCGAATTTGCGGATTGCGAAAATCCGCAAAATCCGCGAATTCTCGCGGATTTTGCAGATTTTTTTTGGGGTGTGTGTTCGCACGGGTTTCTGCAAGTTCGCGAGGGTTTTGTACAATTTCGCAAATTGCGAACTTACTTGTCGGGTTGCCAGTTTTGCGAACTTGTTGTTTCTACGTGCCCAGCCTGTTTGCAAGGCTTTCTTCATCACTGCCACCCTCTGTCACCACTGGCACTCTCTTTGTTCACCCATGCCACCCTCTGGCTCACCCATGTCACCCTCTGTGTCATCACAGCACCCTCTGGTTCACCAGTGTACATTATTGGGGCAAAGCAAAGCACTGCCATCCTCTGTCAACACTGGCACTCTGGTTCACCCATGCCACCCTCTGGCTGGCACACCCATGCCAACCTCGGTGTCATCACAGCACCCTCTGATTGACAAGTGAGTGTACATTATTGTGGCAAAGCAAAGCACACCTGCTAAGTGCTTTAAGTTTTGCAAACAACAACACCTGCCCTGCCCCAACTGAAATTAATGAAGGCTGGCACCTGCTTGTTTGCTCCCTTTCCTTTTTGTTGCAATGTAAATTTTTTTTAACAGGATGCAATGGCATACTTCTAACTATTCTGTGACTGTCAGAGCAGGGTCACACAATAGTTGCAAGTAGGCAACCGGATTCTGGAGGGCCCCTTCAGGAAGCACTACAGGGAAATGGTTACAAATGATGAGCTCGAACTTTTGCACCTGCTCGTTGGTTTTGCTTTTGCAAAACTCGTTTTTCGGTAATTTCGCCCTATTCGCGAGGCGCGGCGTCGTGCGAACTCGACCGTGGAAGACGCGAACTCGTGTGAGTTACCCCAAGGTTGAGTACGGGCGCCGCCATTTTGTTTACGTGACGTATTTCCGTTTCCGCCCGCTATGTGTATTCTCGCGGAATGAGCGCCTTGCGAATGCAAGTTCGCACGAGTTCGCGAGAGAAATCGCGTGCGAACTTACTTACGCGCACGTGATCGGGCCGCCATCTTGTTTTTCATTCATTCCTATGTGTCTGGGCATGGTGTTTCTATCCTCTCTATATATCTGCCATCCTTTGCTTGCTTTAATATTTTTTTTGATCTATTTAACTTTTTTTCTATCCCTCTAGTTTTCTAGGTCTATAATTTTGTGTTTTAGGCTACTTTTGTTTACTTTTCAACTACTTTTTTAAACTTTTATTTTCTTCTTCCCTAGTCTTATTCTTTTTCATTTTGTCTCCTTGTTCCTAACACCTGCCCAGACCATGGTGAAGACAGCTGTGAAGCTGCCCAAGACGGGCCCCGCAGCCCGTGCCCGGCTCCAGTGTGGCCGTTTGAGGGCGGAAATGGTGGTGCCCAGGGAGATCTTCAGCCCTGAGGAGGTGGGCGCACACGTTTTCTATGTACAGCGCCGCCTCCCCAGGACCATCACGGCAGGCGGCAGGATCGCTGGTGGCTACACCAACCGCCAGGAGCGACGGAAGCGGTGGGAGCAGGTGTGCCGGGCCCTGTTTGACATCTCGGGGGTCCAGCGCACCTACAACCAGGTGACCCACCGCTGGACCGATATCCTGGACCGGGAGAGCGACCTGCTCGACCTGCTGGGAGTGGAGGTCCCCGGGCTTGGTGAGTAGTAGTAGCAATTTTTTCATCACTCACTACTCTGTTTTTTCTCCTGCTCTGTGTGTTATATTGCAAATGTTTGCTTTAACTTTTTTACAAAGAGCAATAATGCTGCCGATTACATTGATAGGAGAGGTAAATTAATTTTTCAAAATCTTCTGTGCATTTCAGGTGCACTGCTCTCCTTCTCTGTGGCGGTGCCACTGCTTATTTGTTTTCTATTTTGTGTTCATTTAATTGGGCTGAGTAATGTATGAGTGTACTTTACAGAACTGCGTAATGCTAGACACAAAGGGGCAGATTTACAAGCCCCTTGCGCCACGCTTACGCTGCCATACCTGACGCACAGCGACGTAAACAAGGCGCATCCCTGCGAGTCATGTACAACGTGATGCATCTAGGGAGATGCGCCACGTTAAGGCCTGGGCCTGCGCCACAATGGATGCGTTCCCACACAGGGGGGGGGGGGGTGGCAGTCAGGCAGCTGTGCACCTCGCAAAAGTGCCTGCGTGAAATCTACAAGATTTAACGCAGGCACTTCCGCGACGCTGCTACGTCAATTCCTTATGCCTGCTTGCTTGAAGCAGGCTTAAGGACTGATGCGGTATGTTGAGTATTGGGCAGCCCTGAGCATTGCTAGAGTTGCATCGCGCCTGCGACGCGACTCTAGAGATGCGCCCCTCTTTCGTCACGAGATGCGTCACGCATCTGCCTACCCTTGCGCCAGGGTTTGCCGCATTGTAATTGCGGCGCATCCGCCGTGACGCAAGGTTAGTTTTGCGTTAAGCATTTGTTCTGGTGCACCTCTGGAGGTGTGCAGCCCAGAACTCGTAAGTATGCCCCTAAGTGTCAGATTAGCAATTACCTGCGCATCCCTGCAAAGTGTGCGGCACGCCAGCACCACCCATGGTGCGCCGTATTTACAATGCGGCACACCATGGTCCCAAAACGTCACCGAAGCATTACGCATCGGTGCCGTAAAGGCGGCTCAGTGATGGAGTTGCATTGCAACGATGGCGCAGCTCCAGCAATGCTGCGTCAAGCCGTACGTCTGCTTCATGCAGGCGCAGGGTTTCAGTGACGCATCATTGTCCTAAATGACTGATTGAAATTTTATATATTCCCCATAGCCACTTTTAGCATGCGTTCCTGCGCAGGAACGCCCTCCCTTGCGCTGGAACGCTCCCTTATGGTGCAGGGCTTTAGAATGGGATGCATCTCCCATATGCGTCACGTTGTTAATATACGCCACACCATGGCGCCTCTCTTGTTGTGGCGCTGCGTCACAAAAGTGACGCAAGAACGGAGCAAAAGAGCTGCAAGGGGCTTGTAAATCTGCCCCTAGAGTAGAGGCTCAGGTGCAGTCCTTCTTTTGTAGCCCTTTTTTTGGCTGAAATAGTTGGTTCTTGTTCTTTCTAAATGTTTGATTTGGTTGACAAGGACATCGACAAACAGCAATCATCAATGTTTTCTGTTCTTTCTTTCATGTTGTACGTCAGGTCCGCCCAGGGGCAAGCGGACGGAAAAGGAGGATGCTGTGGCTCCAAAGGAGGAGGATGCAGGCCAGGGCGGTGAGTGCTCCTTTGCTGGCCCCAGTAAGTTTTCATTTAAATATAGAGGACCTATTGTTGTCCAAGCGTTCCTAATTTAATTTTTTCGAAATAGTGTTTAGATAGGAGCAAAATCCATAATACTACTGTTGCAGGGACAATTCTCCACAAACCGAACTATGGACACCAAAGGCCAGAGTAATAATATTTCAGAGTGGCGTGTTTGGCACACTGTATAAACCTGGTAGTGTCAGCGACACGGACTCCTCCTTGCAAAAAATTGCAAAACCTTTCGCTCAGTCACTCTAGTCTGGAGGACCAAAAACCACAGAGTCTATTCAAGTTTAAAAGCTTTATTAAAAGTTAAAGTAAACACATATATTAAAATAAAGTTAGCTGGAAATGGAAAAGTGCTTGGTGCTGAGTTGATGAGTAATGGAATACATTTCTTATGGTCGAGCCGAGCTTTCACCTGGTTTGAAGTTGATGTTGCTCTTGTCCTTAGAAGTCCAGTTTCTGTCTGTTCAGAGAAAAATGGTGTGTGTTAAAATTAAGCAAGCATTCATCAATTGTGACAAAAAAGTGCAGCAAGACAACAGCCTTCCCTGGAAGGAGGGACATTTTTACTTTAGACTAGAGTAGACAGTCAATTACTTTTTCTGTTGTTTTCACATTCTTCATTCCTAGACCAAATACTAGTGAGTGGTGTAATCTAACATTCTTAAATCTACTTTGTAGGTGGAACATCTGGTGGCGGGGCCAGCTCGGATGTGGTGGTGGTGATCGATTCCGAGTCCGAGGACCACTCTGGGGAGGAGGCGGTGCAAGAGGACCAAGAACAGACTGTGAGGAAGCAGACAGTGGTGGTGGCGGGTACAGGTAAGCTGGATCATGGTACTATCTGACTCTTAGATAGCATATGATGTGTATCTACAGAGAGTAGACGGTCACTGGATGAACTACGAACATACTATGAAATGTTTCCAGGGGGGGGTGCAACATCATCACCATCTCCTGAGTCCTACTCCTGACATGATTGAGCACAAGTATTAAATACATTTTTTTTAAATCTAACACGACATAGAGCTTAAATAAACAAAGAACCCCATAGGGGAGGGGGGTGGATCTAGAGCAACAAAAAAAACTATGACCATGAAGTTGAACTCATGCCCCTGCAGCGGATGCCTTCGTCCACTGAGCCACCAGACCTGGCATACACATTACACACATCTTTCTTTCTCTCTCTCTCTCTGTCTCTCTCTCTGTCTCCCTCCCTCTCTCTCTATCTCCCTCCCTCTCTCTGTTTCCTTCTCTCTCTTTCTCTCTGTCTCCCTCTTTCTGTCTCCCTCTACCTCGCTGTCTCTCTCTCTCTGTCTCCCTCCCTCACCCTCCCTCTGTCACCCTCTGGCTCCATCCCTCTCTCTCTCTCCTTCTGTCTTCCTCTCTCTCTGTCCCTGTCTCTGCCTCTATCTGTCTGTCGGTCCCAGCCTGCTGTAATTACCATATTGTAATTTGTCACTGGGCCAGCACTGGATGGACCTGCGATCCAGGGGGGGGGCAAGCGCCCCCCCTTGCCCCTCCCTGCGGACGCCCATGATACTGGCCTGAATAGTTTTGTACTACGCTGGCTAGTTGCTAGTTGTACTGTGACACAACTTCCTGCTGAATCATTTTGTGTTAATCATATTCTTAAAGAGCATTGGTTACAGATTATGTCTTTCTTTCTTCATATAGTTGGTCATACTAAAACATCAAAACCAACAAGGAGTATGCTAGCTGTACTGGCCCGGCAACGGAGGCTGGATGCTACTGTTGCCCAATATCGGCGGCTGGTGGAACTGGAGGACACGCAGTCCAGTACATCGAATGGGACATCTGCATCCTCCTCCGTGACCCCACGTTCTGCCGGTCAGCGCAGTGCTCCGGCGAAACGGAGCCGTGCTGGCAGACGCCACCACCGAGCAGCAAAGGCTGCCCCTCACAGCACTCTAAAGGCTCGCTTGCGCCGTGCAATCCACAGAGTGTCAGACCTGGAGGCGGAGGTCCGGAAATTGAAAGAATATCAAAATTTGTTGGAGGGCCTCCGCTTAGATCACGCCACCCTCCGGGAGCAGTACAATGCCCTGGCCCTAAGGCATGATGCCCTGGAGGCCAAAGTCAACACCATGCATCCCTAGAGTGTCCCTTGCCCCTTTTTTAGAGACTTTTGGGGGGTGGGAATTGGGAGTTGGGGTTTTTGGGGACTTTTGAAGGACTATTTATTTGTTGGGGTTAGGGAGGGTCTTGCGGGAGTTTATTTTGTTAGGGATATAAAAATGCACTTTTTCAAACTTTATCTGAGCATACCTGTTTTTTACTACTTTTGAGCCTGGTGGGTGGTGGTTTAGCAGTAATTTCGTTTTACTGAACACTGTCATCGTGTTGGTTCACGTGTAATTGGCCAAATGTTTTCCAAAGTAAATGCCTTTCACAGAGTTTGTTAATTCAAGAGTCCTAGGACTTTACTACTAGTACCACTGTCACTCTCTCGCCTCTCCTAATACTCCATTATACTACCTCCCATCCAAACGCTTATCTTACCTGTAATTTGTGTTTGAGGGCTGGCTCCACCTGGAATTCACATTGTCCTAAAGCGTTCTGTAGCAGGGCCCCAACTGAAGTTTCCCGGCGTGGATTTTCTGCAAAACAAAAGCAATCAACATTATAAATATAGCGGCGGTGCTCACAGACCCCAAAAACCTAGAAGCCCCACAGACAGCACCCCTAAGACAGGCAAGCGAGCAATAATAACGCCTAAACGTTCACGTGTAAATGACCAAATGTTTTCCAAAGTAAATGCCTAACCAATTTCATCCCTTAATAGACCTTGCCAGCAATGGCCCAGCCAAGACCCGTAAACCCAAGCGCAAACAAGTTTGACACCCCCCAAACAGCCAAAAAGCAAATCGGGGGAAAAAAGTCACACTTAGCAAAATGTATTTAAATGAGGACTCACTACTTCCAGTCCCTCTTTAGGGGACTCGCCAACGTAAGTTTCTTCATTGTGCAGAATCCAGGCATCAGCATTACTGGAAATGGATAGGGTGAGTCTGGAGGAGGAGGATAGACGACCAGGACTGAGTTCTTGTCAACTAACTGTTGTGAACCTGAGGAATGCTGCGGCATCAAAATCAAGACAGTTCTGCTGATGGGCTTGTTGTTTGATTGGGTGATTACAGTTTTGTTGTGAATGTGATGAAGCACTTGCTAAAGAAAGAAAGACAGACACACAGGAATAAAAGTGAATAAGGACGAACAATAAAGTTAATGAATCATTGACTCATTTTCAGAACTCGCTGTCAGGGAAGCAGAGCTCGTCCTCAAACTCTGCAAATTGAGTCGGTAGTACTTCTGGTAACTGAGGAAAACTTCCCTCAGGTAGGTCGGTGTCCTCTTCTTCCTGCGTGCATTCTCGTACTTTGTAATCTGGTGGTATGAAGTGCTGGTTCATCTTTATCATGGTGAGCCGCTCCACATTTGCGGGCAAGAGGCGGGACCTTTTGCAAGTCACAATGCCACCAGCAGAACTAAAAACACGTTCTGAAGACACGCTTGCGAGTGGGCAAGACAAGTAATTGATAGCCAGGTTGGTGAGCTCTCGTCATATGTTTCTTTTCCCATGCCAATACGCCAATGGGTCCTCAGTAATATTGACCGCTGTTGAGTCATCCAGATAGGCCTGCACCATTGAAACAATGTTCTCCCGGATTCCTGTACTTTGCACTTCTGTGTCCTTTCTGGGACAAGGAAACCCTAGCTCACTTAGCCAATCCGCTTCAGACATATCGCCTGGGCCTGGTGCAGATGATACGGTTGCTGGTGTGGTTAACGGCTCAGAGGAAAAGTCACTCACTTCTGCCACAGGCACAGATGCAGAAGTGTTTTTTTGGGACGCCTGATGGCCTGCTGATTCACTAGTAGTACTGTCTTCTCCTACAGTTTCCTTCCGCTCTCTTTCAAAACGAATGGCTGACTGAGCTAGCCAACCTTTGTACTCTGTAACATCTGATGTTTCAAAAGGAATTATTACTTTGCCAAACAATGGCTTTTTGTAACGTGGATCCAGAATAGTAGCACAAATGTAGTGCTGTTGTTTCTTGATATTTACAAGCCGTTTATTGCTAACTAGGCGTTGTAATAATCTCTGCGCCAACTCATATGCTTCATTCTTTCCAGCATCTTTTAATTCTGAAGACACCACCTTGACTTGGTGCTCGAGCTTCAGCAACAATGGGATAGCTTTGCTCAAAGAACAGTCCTCCCTGCTGACTTCACGCGTGAAGACCTCAAAAGGACGAAGCATGTCTGTCAGGCTTTTAACTAGCTGCCATTGCTCCACCGCTAGCATCATTTCTGTCGTATCACCACCCAGGTTGTAGAAATACTCATTGACTACTGGAAACAGCTCATGCAGACGCTCAAGCATGTAGAAGGTTGAGTTCCAACGTGTTGCCACCTCCTGGATAAGTGCTTTCACTGGCATTCTACGTACATTTTGCTGGCGCCTCAGCTCCTTCCGGGCCTTAAAAGAATGGTTGAAATGTGTGCATATTCTTCTGCAGATGATCAGTATTTTGTCGACTGCAAGTTCTTTTTTCAAGAACTTTTGCACGACAAGGTTCATACAGTGCGCAAAACAAGGCACTCTGAAATAGTAACCGTTCTCCATGGCCTTAACTACATTGCTGCCATTATCAGTAGAAACATAACCAACCTTGCAATTTCTTGGGGGCAGCCATTGCGAGACCTTTTTGTTAAAGTCATCCAAAATGTTGGCTGCAGTATGAGTTTTCTCCATGCCAAACATGGCTAATGTTGCATGTTTACGAGCACCCTTAAAAATCTCGACCAAGTCACCACCTGCATTTATCTGTTTTGCAACCCCTGAAAAAGAGACCCAGTGTGCAGTGATGCACATGTAATCAAGGGCTTGGCAACTGGTCCACATGTCTGTTGTCAGGTGTATAGTGTGAACAGCACTCTTCTGCAAAGCTGCCCCAACCAACTCAAGCACCTCTTTATGTAGTGCTGGAACAGCAACCCTGGCAAAATAGAACCGGCTAGGAACCTTCCATTTAGGGGCCAGTGTTGCCAGGAGTTCAGGAAAACCCACATTTTCGACAAACGAAAAAGGGAGAAGGTCCACCGCTAGCATTTTAGCCAGCTTAGTGTTATACAGGCGTACAATTGGGTGGTTGCGTTGAAATTGCGCATCTGAGGAGAACATGTTTGTAATGGTGCGCTGGACAAATTTACTGGATGATGCTGATGCCTTCTTCGACCCACTTCTGCTCAGTGTTGACATTTTCCGCATTGGTGTGTCTCCCAGACTCTCAGTGAGCCTCCTATGTGTTCTGGAGGGTGTGGTGCTGCCAGGGGTACTGGGTGCAACCGGACAAATGTCTGACGCTTCTTCTACCTCCTCGTCATCTTCAGATGAAACACCTAGTATGGGTATATTTTGGCCACTTGCCCTTTGGGATTGCTTTCCCTTGATGTTTGCTAGGTGCGCAAACCATTTGACAGCGTGCCTTCTTTGAAGATGACCTATCTGGCCTCCGGTTCCATAGTTGGTACCAGTCTTACCACGGCTAACTCTAGTCTTACAAATGCAACAAACGGCTATGTTATCATACTTTGCATGGACACTAAAAAAGTTCCAAACTGGGGACTGGAAACTTCTGGTTTTGCCGCACGAGATGATACTGCCAATGCCAGATGAAGCAGTGGTGGATGAGCCTTGCAGACATCTACTGGGTTGTGCAATTATTGCAGCAACCCTACTTGAGGGAGTCGAGCTGGATGGAGTCCCCCTCTGGGGAGAAAATATGGGAGCTGTAGGTTTTGTTGAACTTGTTGTACTACTTGACTGCGTTGGTGGTGCTACCAGTGCCACGTCGCCAGGGTCACGCTCAGCATGACGTCGGGATAGGGTATAAATGTCTGTCTGCTGCATGGCCGGTGTGGCTGGAATGACGTGTGTGATGACTAGGTCATTGCTGTCATCCTGTTCAACAACATCAGAATGCACCACTTCATCAAGTCCGACGTTCGGATCCATAAGTATCAGCTTTCCGGGGCCCTTTCTTTTAACATTTGATACCTTTCGCAGCTCATGGTGTGCCTCCCTCTCAGACGTCGGAGATGGTTGCCAATCTAGATCCAGATCATCTGATAGAGCGGGGCTTGAAGAGGAACTTCTACACACACTCCTTGATCTTTTCCTTGCTGGGGAGCTGGGAGAAAATGAATCATCAGGAGGAGTGCCTTCGTCTTCCTGACATGATACCCCGGCTCCAAAGTCAATTTCCTCCTGTGCCCCTACTTCTGGAAGAACAACCATTGTGGGCACTTGCACCGCTCCATGCTCCGCTACATGGGCCTCTTCACTGACCTCTACTTGCAACTCTCCATGGACCTCTCCTTCTCGGCCCTCTCCTTCTCGGCCTTCTCCTTCTCAGCCCTCTCCTTCTCGGCCTTCTCCTTCTCGGCCTTCTCCTTCTCGGCCTTCTCCTTCTCGGCCAGCTCCTTCTCGGACAGCTCCTTCTCGGACAGCTCCTTCTCGGACAGCTCCTTCTCGGACAGCTCCTTCTCGGACAGCTCCTTGCGCATGTACTTGTGCTTGTACTAGTAGCCCATGCAGTTGTTGTTGCGGCTTTGGTTGTTGAATAGTACTTGTGAGATGAGTTACAACTTGTGTTGATGGTGTGCTGCTACTTTCTTGCGATGAGCCAACATCACTGGTCGTTGGTGATTGAACCACTAAACAGGCTACCTGTGCAGCACTCATGATGGGCCTTTGTTTTTTCCACAAAAATTTAGTGGTCGAGCCACCAGTCTCCTTGGTAAGTGGTGCCACTTGCTTCTTCTTCTCCTTAGTAGAGAAATTTTTCTTGCAAGAGGAGCTACGGGCACCTCTTTTTGGAGCCATCTTCTTCAGATGTCGGAACAGCAGGCCGCAGCAGGACTTCTTCCTGGCACTGATGCTCAACGATGATGCGGAGTTATTGACTTTGTGCACCTAAAAGCAAACAAAGACAGAGGAACATCAGTAAATATATGTTGCATATGTAGCGCTTCAATAAATAGTTTGCAAGTAGGCATTTATGAATACACACGTGCACACCACACAATATGGAAATTTCAAAATTAAAAATTGCTAAATTTTTGGGAAACAGGAATTTAACATTGATCCAAGAGAGCACACACAGAGAGGGTTATAGTTTCATGTACCACTGACTCCCCCTGGGCACGATGGGTGAAAGCAAGGCAAAATGGGTGCAGGCCTATGGCACAAAGCTCACTGCCTGCCTTCAAAATGGCCGCTTGACCCCCATCCACATGGCCAGGACCATGCCTCAAAATGGCCCCCACCAACATAGCCAGCCCCCAACCCCTACCCAACCCCTACTCCAAAAAGTCAAAAAACACAACACCAATCAAATCACCACAATCCAATGCCATCCATCAAGTTTCAGAAGGTTTATGCTGTCTGCTGGTGGTTTTCTGGTGCAGAATTGCAATTTTTGCAATTTCGCGAGTGCGAGATTGTTGCTTCACGACGCGAACGTGGCGAAAAACCAGCAAAATCCGCGAACAGACCGATTCTGGGCCCCCTGGGCATGATAAAATCACAGCACACTGGGTGCAGGCCTATGGCACAAAGCACACAAACTGGCTTAAAAATGGCCCCTAGACCCCCACCCACACGGGACCAGGCAATAAAATGGCCCCCACCCACATAGCAAGCCCCCAACACCACCCCAAAAAGTCGTAAAACACACAAAAATCACCACAATCCAATGCCATCCATGCCCTGGCCAGAATCATGTTAAAATTCAACAAAACAGTTGTATCATGCATGCACCCATAACTAAGCCTGGTAGTTTTCAACTCATGTGCAGAATTGTAATTTTTACAATTTCGCGAGTGCGAGATTGTTGCTGCGCGAGACGCGAGCAGTGCGAACACAGGCACATTTTTTTTTTAAAAATCCGATTTTCGGGTAATCCGCGGGAGTTCTAGGCCCCCTGGGCATAATCAAAGAAATCAGAGCAGACTGGGTGGGCCTAGGGCACAAAGCATCCACATGGCCAGGACCTGCAGGACCATGCCTCAAAATGGCCTCCCACCAACATAGCCAGCCCCCAACCCCACCCCAAAAAGTCGAAAAACACACACAAAAATCACCACAAACAAACAACATCAACTTATCAACTTACTTGTGAAATCAAATTTCGAATCCAAAAGTAATCCAAAAGGCCTCAAAGCCAAATCTCCAGCAGCATCCACAAAAAGTAATCCTTCCCAGTCAAGATCGAATTCAAAGTGGCCAGGAAATGGACTAAGCAATGGGAGGAGCTTGCTGGACAGGAACAGGAAGTTGGAGACTGGGTCACTTCCTTCACCCCTCCCCAATTGTAATTTTTGTAATTTCGCGAGTGCGAGATTGTTGCTGCCCGCGCCGCGGACCGCGAGCAGTGCGAACACAAGCAAAAAATCCGCAGCGCGCGGATCTGCGTATTTTCGCTACATCCGCGAGAGTTCGCGGATTGCGGATTTACCGAAAATCCAAAATATCCGCGAGCGGAACGGATTTTACGCCCATGCTTAGTTAATTCAGAACATTTCCCAATTAAATACGAGTCTTGAAGCCCTAACAATTCTGGTAACCATTGGTCCTTTTGTTCTTTTGTATGGAGATAGGCAGCCTGGTCCAAAAACTCCCATTCTAACTACACCTGTAGTACAGCCAAGAAAAGAGACATTAATTGTGGATGATCAAGCAAGTGATTGTGAGTCGGTAATTTCCCTTATGGATTTACCTATAAGAGAACCTGAAAGGAGTTCAGTTAGGAAAAGTACTCCCAGAAGCTCTAGAGGAGTGTGAATGGAAACACCAACAGGTACAGTAAATACAACAGTAGTTACCCCAAAAGAGAAATGGACCCGCGAAATTGATAAGCCAAAATCGCAACCGAAAGCATTGGATATATTCAAATTAAGGGTCGAATTAAAAGAAATGATGGCAGGAAATGTGGGTTAAGAAGGATTGAACACATTCAGCGAAGATGAATTGTTGTTTATATGTCGAAGTATCACACGGAAAACAAGAGTATTTCATGAGAAATTAATGAATATGGCACTTGAAATGGGAATTGATATTGGTAAATCAAAAGTACTACAGAAACCTTACCGAGCTGAATTCACTGATAAAGATTTGAAAAATATGAATTTGTCAGGAAGGAAAGTGCAGATTAAAGAGTTGTTATCAATATTGCAAAAATGGGGTGATTTAGAAAGATGGAAAGCCAGGTGGGTAAAGAAAAAGGAGGAGGCATAAGTGAAAAGCACTGAATCAGAGTATATGTTGAAAGAAACAGAAAAAGTGGAAAGATTTTGTCCAATGAGAGAAGTGCCAGGTGGAGGTTATGTACATGTCCCATAGTCCCGACAGGATATTTTGTCATTTACAAATGATTTTCCAAAATGACGGGCGAAACCTGTAGAATGGTACAGACAAGTCGAAAGATTTGTAAAGGTTTCAAAGGTATTGTTAAAAGATCTAGATGGATTATTCGATATTGTTATCCCTGTAGATTTATGGACAGAGTGCAAAATAGTAGTTGATTGGCCAAGTGATGAGTATCCTAGAGACCCAAAGACAGGAGCTCCATCAGATGAGGTTATGAAAAAATACAATCAGGTAATTGAGTACTTGAAAGGGAAGGTGCCTCCAAAAGAGACTGACTGGACTAGAATAGATAGAACTACACAGAATAAAGCTGAATCTGTACATGCATATTATGAACACCTCTTTAAACAATATAGTGGTCTAGAGAACATTGATATCATAGATATGATGCACTTCATCTATCGGGGTGTGTCTGGATTGAGACCAGAAATTTCACAATGGGTTAAAGATCATAAGATCTGTCGGCAGGCCAAGCCTATTGATGAAATACTCAAATATGCAAAATATTGTGAAGATGAATTGGACAACAAGTGTAAGAATTTGGAAGAAAAAGTCATGTGGGCACAAGTAAAACTAGCAGAGCAACAGGAACTTCAATTGAATCAGTTGAAAAATAATGAAGCCCAAGGAGATGAAAATAGAGGAAAGCCAAAGTGAAATTATAATAGAGATGAGGCTAAAAAGAAATTCCCATGTCACGGGTGCGGAAAGTTGAGGCAATGGAAAAACGAGTGTAAAGCCATATTGAATAATAACAACATGCAAACTAACCCTTTGAATTCACAGAAGCAGAATAAAGTGTCAAAGAAACAGTTGCCACAGGTAATACAGAACCAATTACCCCTTGCACTTATGCCAGATCCCGGGAGCAAAGCAAGCTATAGTGTGGCTACCACAAATTGGGAGGGAAGTGGTAGGAGAGATTCAGTGACTCCACAATTTTTTTTGAGTGACACATTTTTTGAAGAGGACACCTACTGACGGTGCCTGAGAGGGGAGGACGAGGAGTGCGCACTTGGCACATCCTAGCCGGTATATCAGTCAGGTCCATATATTGAGGGAAAAGTTGAGGGAAATTATGTTACCTTTTTGTTGGACACTGCACTACCCATTCTACTGTGGAACAGCAGACGTTCCAAACCTACCCCTCTCGGGAGAAGCGATCCAAGTAGTGGGTGTTTCTAATAAACAAATTAGTACCCCAGTTACAGAACCAATGGAAGTTAGAATAGGAAATTTTAAAGAAATGCACAAATTTGTTGTGTGTGATTCCACTCCAGTAAACCTGTTAAGCAGAGACTTGTTGTGCAAAATGAATTGCACCATCTTTTGCACTCCAAGTGGTGTTGAAATTCAAACCCCAGTCGAAGATGGAATATATAAATGAATGTTGGCAAAACAGGAAACCGAAAATAAAACATTGACCATAGAAGACTTACCAAAGGAATTACAAGATACTGTGAATCCTGGAGTGTGGGATTTTGCAGGAACAGATGTAGGATTAATGGCAAATGTTGATCCAATAAAAGTGACAGTAAAAGAAGGTGCAGTTTACCCAAATACTCGACAGTATAAAATGAGCCCAGAAATAAAAGCAGGCGTTTCAGCAAAAATAAAATGTTTGGTTGAAACAGGCATTTTACAAGAAATAATGAGCAGTCCATGTAATTCGCCCATAATTAGCATAAAGAAACCGAGTGGGAAATATAAGGTTGTACAGGACCTTCGCAAAATCAATAAAATTATTGGCCCATGTTGTCCTGTAGTGCCAAACCCTGCTGTGATTTTATATCAGATACTGTGGGCAGCGGCAATCGATTTGTGCCATGCATTTTTCTCCATACCTTTACATCCAGATAGCAGGTATATTTTGTCATTTGAATTCGACAGCCATGTCTACGTCCTGAACTGTGTCCCTCAGGGGTACAGAGAAAATCCATTAATTTTTAATCAGATTTTGAAAAAGTGCCTTGAATGTTTGGTGCTGCCTTGAAAATCTGTCCTCGTGCAGTACATAGACGACCTATTGGTGGCGTCTAAAACCAGAAACGACTGTGTAGTGGATACCATAGCTTTGTTAAATCATTTGGGTGAAGGAGGACATAAAGTGTCACCTGAAAAATTACAGTTTTGCACCACATCAGTGAAATATCTGGGGCGCCAGATAGAAAGGGATGTCAGAAGGGTTACCATGGAAATGATCAAAATAATCAAAAACATGAATCTACCTCAAACCCAGAAAGAAATCAGAATGTTTCTTGGAGTTGTAGGTTACTGCAGGCAGTGGGTTGTGGGATTTGCAGTCCTAGCAAAACCATTGATACAAATGAAAAAGAAAAGAGCAAAAGACCCAGTAAAATGCGATGATGAAAGCACGTCATCTTTTTAAAAATTACGTGATTGTCTTAGTACAGCTCCAGCATTAGGAATGCCTGATTATTCAAAAGACTTTGCATTGTTTTGTGATACAGAAGACAATTGCACACTCTCAGTCTTGACCCAGACCCGTGGTTTGATGAGACGTCATGTGACATATTTTTCTTCCACACAGGATCCAGTGGCATCTGGATTGCCAGGATGTCTGAAAGCAGTAGCTGCAACATGCATGAGTCTTGAGCAAAGTGAGTCCATTTTTATGGGCCATGCAGTGACTGTATACGTCCCACATGCAGTTGTGATTTTGTTGACAAGGACCAAAACCCAATATCTGACTCCTAGTCGGCTGACTAAATATGAACAAATTCTTTTAGGTGCCGAAAATGTGACTATTGCTAGGTGTAACATTTTGAATCCAGCAACGCTGCGGCCTGAATCACATTTTGCAGAAGTCAAAAATGAAGTCGAACATAATTGTATCGATTTGACAGAATACTGTACCAAACCTCGTCCAGACATAAGAGAAGAACCATTAATAGATTCAGAACATGAGTTATTTGTAGATGCTCATGCATGCGACATGAGGAAGGAGGTTTGAGCGCTGCATATGCTGTGTGTACATTATGGGGCCCAGTTGAAGCATCCTACTTAGCAGGAGTCAAGTCTGCACGAGTAGCTGAATTAATAGAATAGACAAGGGCTTGCAAAATTGGGAAATTTTTGAAAGTATCAATGTACACAGACAGCCAATACGGCTACAGGGTTGTGCATGACTTTGGCCAACTCTGAATGCAGAGAGAGTTTCTAACTTCATCAGGTACTCCTATTAAAAATGGAAATTATGTAAATGATTTGCTAAAAGCAATCCAATTACCAGAAACAGTGGCTGTGGTCAAGTGTGCTGCTCACCAATCTTGAAATGACAAAGTGACAGCAGGTAACCGATATGCTGACCAATTAGCCCAAACCTGTGCCAAACATAAGATGGCAATAAATAAGAAAATCGATGAATGTAGAAACAGCTGCCAACTTATGTTGCTGCAAGGTGTGAAAACTTGGGAAGAAGTGAGAGATTTGCAGAATGAGGCAGAAACTGAGGAAAGGGAAGAATGTAGAAAGATGGGCTGTCAGAGAAGTGCTGAAGATGGTGTTATTTTTTACCTTGATGGCAGACCCGTGTTACCAGACTGTATGCTTGCTCCTATGGCTAGGATGTATCATGGAGATTCCCACCTACGGTGGGATGCTATGCTGCGACTATTCAGACAATCATGGTTTAATGCAAAATTCAGGAACATAGCAGAAGCTCTTTGCCAGAGATGTTTGATTTGTCAGCAAATGAATCTTGGTAAGAGAATTGTAGTTTGCCCTGGGAAGATTGGGAAAGCGGAAGGCCCATTCATAAGACTAGAAATTGATTTTATCCAGTTACCACCCTTTCGAGGAATGAAATATGTTCTTTTCATTGTCTGCCTATTTTCAAAATGGGTAGAAGGATACCCTACAAAACGACATGATAGCATCACTGTAGCTAGACTCCTACTCAGAAAGTTGATACCTCGTTTCGGTTTTCCAGTAACGATTGAATCAGACCGAGGAAAACATTTTAATAATGAAATAATAGGTGATATCTGTGAAGCATTCAAAATTGAGCAAAAGCTGCACTGTGCATATCGTCCAGAGGCTTCTGGAGTAGTTGAACAACTGAATGGCACAATCATATCAAGATTGGGAAAAATATATGCATCTACAAAATTAGAATGGCCTGATGCTTTACCTCTTGTTCTGATGGGACTCAGAAGTATTCCAGATAAGAAAACAGGCTTGAGTCCTCATGAAATCCTCATGGGAAAAGCAATGAGGCAGGCATGGGTGCCAGGACACAAAATGATAAATATATCTGATGACTTAGTGCTGGAGTACTGTAAAGAACTGGCTGACCAAGTGTGTTCTATCTCTCACCAGGTTGGAGAAGATGCTGTCGCCAGACAATCAACTCCAGCACATGATCTAATTCCAGGTGACTGGGTAGTGATAAAAGAACATACTCGAGAATCTTGCCTAGCACCAAGGTGGGGAAGGCCACGTCAAGTGATATTGGTCACCACCACAGCTGTAAAATGGAGGGAATTCCGAATTGGATCCATGCTAGTCACACAAAAAGGGTGACTGAACCTGATGAAACTGAAGCAGAAGGTTGTACAGCTGAAGGGTCTCAAGAAATCGTTCCTGAAATTGCTGATGAATGACCAAGCACCAGTCAGGATGAGTGGATTCCAGTAGTCGACATACCAACTAGGATCATAAGAACAAGGAGTCAACCCTATTTAGATAGACAGAGTGATAGTGAGGATGAGATAGGCTTAGAAGAACGTACTCAGATTACAGAAATCCAAGCAAATGGTAATCCTGAGGAGAATCAGATAAGGAAAGATCAATATACTCAGACATTCCAGATACCTGTTACAGTTCCAGAGTCTGAGGAGGGACAGATAGGTACTAGGGTGGAGGCTCAGGAAGAAGAAGAACAAGAGATTGAGTTACCTGAGCAGGACCAGATAGTTGTAGAAAAACGGGTTCAGGAAGAAGAAGAAGGTGAACAAAGTCAAAATCAAATTCAGCACACTCCTGAACAAGACCAGATTAGTGTTCAGGCAGAAGACTAAGAAACAAGTCCTGGACAAAGACAGATAGAGAGGGATACAGAAGATGAAGATGTACAAATTGTGCCACAACTGAACGAGAATAAAAGAACAATTGAAGAAAATCAAAGCATAGTGGCAGCTAAAAGACTCAGAAAAGGAGATAAGTGGCCTAGTTTTGTCAAAAGATTGAAATTTCGCCTTAAAACTATAAATGAAGAACCAGAGCAAGTAAATGAAATATCAAGTCAAGCTGGGCCTTCTACAGAGCAACCAAGAAGGAGAAGTCCACGATTGAAAAGACTGAATAATAAATTCAGAGGCCCTGAATGGACTTACGTCATCCTTGAAGATTTCGAACACTTAGAAATAAGTGACGAAAGTGGTGACAAATTAATTGCTGATCAGACTGACGAAGAAGTGAGACCAACTTGAATAAAATTACACAGGTTAAAATACTGTGTAAAAGTTACAAAGAGGGGTTAAGTCTCCTAGTCAGCCATGGCTGATCATACTGTTAATGGAAGACCGAAAAGAAACTGTTTGAAAACATGCTGTAGAATATGCACATGTAGTATAGTGATAGTACTCATAGTATGGTTAGGACTGACAGTAGCTATTCCTTATATAATGAGTAGAGACATAAAGAATAACACTAATATACCTGAAACAAAAAATACACCTAGAAAAATAGATACACAAGAAAAAGCACTTAGCATTACACAACAGTAGGCAGATTTAAGCATCTGATGAGGAAGGATTACATTATACTAGAATTAGGAATGGAACTCACTTAACTGTATTTGCTAACCTATTAGTACACTATGTAGAAGCTATGAAAATAAACGATTGCTATGTCTGTATGAAGTTACCTACATCGGTAGCCGGAGGTGTGACTTACCACCATTTGCCCCTAACATATGGTATTTCATGTAGTATTTTAGCTAGTTTATTTTATAAGAAAGGACCCTTACAGTATTACTATTCTAACTCAGATGTGATATTTTCTGAACTTCCTACACGTAGTAACCTGAATCCTGTACATACTAAGAGTGATGTAACACGTTATATGGGTGAATATTTTCTAACCATAGGTACAATAGATATAGCTGAAGCACACAAGAATAATTTAACATGCTTATTACATGAAAAAGAGAAAATATTTTTAAATATGGTTGAGAAAAGGAGAGAGAATTAAAAAAAAAAAGCAAAAGACAAGAACCATAAAATCCTTAAATGGGCTGAAATTGTAGGGTTCACCTCAAATGGCAAGACTCACGCTGCTATGTTGTTGGATTTTGAAAAGAAAGGGAAACTCTGTCTCCATAGAGAAAGAACCAATTATTATAACAATATATTCATTGGTTTCAGTGAGTATGAACACAATTATAAGGTAATTGGGGGTTGGGGTTTCAAAGATGTAACTGAACCAGTATTTCCTGGAATTTATTTTATATGCGGAAACAAAGCATATTACAAACTGCCAGATCATTGGTATGGGAGCTGTTATTTTGGAATAATATTTCCAAAGATATATCATGTAAACAAAATCACTGGAAGCAATGAAGAAACTAATGGATTAATACGTAGTAAAAGAGCTAGTACTGCGGAAATAGAAGGTGATATATTTAGTGTATTGATACCTACAATGGGAGTGGTTCTGAATACGCAGAGAATTTGCAAACTGTCTGCAGTGGTGGATCGCTTATCGACTGACACTGCTGGAGGATTCTTGATAATCAATACCAAATTGGTTGCGATCAGATCAATGGTTTTACAAAATCGACTTGCTCTTGATACATTATTGGCAAAAGAGGGCAGAGTCTGCAGAATGTTGAAAGCGCAACATTGTTGCACTTACATACCTGACAAAAGTGTTGAAATTAAGGGGTATGTAAGGAATATAACACATTTGGGAAAAGAACTTAAAACACTGGAGTTTGACAGTGCATGGAAGAGACTTACAGGTGGTCTCTCCTCTATAGCTAGTTGGTTTTCTAATGTAGGAAAGAGTTTTGTAGGTAGAATACTGATGCCAATGGTGGGAATAGGCCTACTAATATTAGGGATAATGATTTGTTGTAGATGTCGTAAGCACAAGAAAACATATACAGTAAATAAGAAAGGAAAGAAAATAAATATTGAAGAGATAGAACTTGGAGAATTGAATGGAAATTTATACAAGAAAGTGAAAAACTTTCACACAAACAATGAAAAGAACCCAAATAGAAAGTTTGAAGAGATTGAGTTGGGAAAACTGTGAAAGTTGGCATCTGTTTCATTAATTGGTGATGATATAAAATATCATCAAAGAGGGGATTGATGGAGCAAGGATTCGCATGTAGAGCGAATTCCTTGTCCTCAACCCTCTCAAATAACTCATAACGTACTAACTAACATGTTTTGTCTAATTAATATTACATTACACAACATATCTAGCATCTAGGGGAAGCTTGACTATATGCTTTCACTAACTATAATTCGCTTGCATTAAAATGGCTGCTGCTACGTGGGATTTCCTACTGGGCATGCATCTGTCATACTCACGTGACATGACGTTCTATCTTGCTTGGAGGGAAACTTTTGCTTCTGCGCACTAGAATTAAGATGGCTGCTTTGTGTTACAGCATGCATGAAGCTTGCACTGCTGCTTTTGGTAAGCTGTTCGTTTGCCTAAATATTAAACGCAATAGTTAAAATAAATCAATGGGAATAGAGTAGAGATAAGTGGTATACAGAACATTCGTTTATTCTGGGTTCTAAAACTGTTTCTTTTCTATTTTTTTTATGTATTACATTTCGGGCCTGGGAGGTGCTATTTCTCCATTTTGAAACCCACACTGCGCATGTCAAACTCCAAGAAAGAACTTAACGTCATCTGTCATTGAACTGAAGCCAAATGTTCATCACACTGGAAGATGCGCCTGGGTACCTAACCTGATGACCCCAAGCAGAAGGCAAACTGTTAACATTGTATTTCTATAAGAACATTCAATATTTCGGTGGAATAAAAACGCATGGGAAAAATAAATTGATGGGCGGGAACGCTAATTTCAATATTTTGAAGAAAAGTTTCATTTTGGTATGGTGTGATGACCTCTCCTCATCCTTTTATCCAATCAAAATTGGGGATCCTTACACTTGCAACATTGGGGGGTGGTACCCTGCCCTGGAAAATAGTATAACTAGAGTAGGCTTAGCTAGTCAATTTGTCCGACCTGTCCGAATAGCTGACCTGTCACTGACCCAACGCACTCAATAGGTGATCGAGAGCAGAGATGCAGGCGGAGCACTCTGTCAGAAGAATCGATAACCCAATCAGGGTTACTGGGAAGGGAGATTCGAAGACCCAATAGGTGTTTGGCTGTTGGCTGCAGAGAAGATGCAACGCAGGCGTAGCACGTTAGCTATGGCTGCCGGTCTTAGCCTGAGGTGGTCCTGTCCTAATCCAAGTTGGTCCGTACCTGTCCTGATTCTGGTTTGCACCTATTCATTCCTGCTGGCACCTGCACTTTGGGGTTCTGTCCTTTGACCCAGCCCGTGGCCAGGGTTAGTCTTCACACCATTCTAGGTAACTATAATTAATGTGAGTTCGTCATTGTACTGTTTCCCCTTTTCTACCCTCCCTATGTTTAAATGTCTAATGAAAGTATCTAATTTCATCTTACCTTAATCATATTCTTGTTGATTGATCAAGTTTCAATTAATGTAGTATGGACTCTGACATTTAAGTCTGTGGTGATTATATGAGTGCAAATGATATATTTCTACCTATTATTCTAACTCCTTGAGCCTTTAGGATTTCAGGTACTAGGAGACTAGGAATGGTAAGTCAAATGGTATAGGTCCTGAATGGATAAACAAACATATTGATATGAGTGTAGGTTTACCTGTTCATTTGCGTAGTTTTTATGGGCCCAGGTGAGTATGGTAAGAGGGGCAGGTGAACCTGCGCTCTCACACAACTATTTGGGTAGCTCCATGGTCAGCAAAGGAATGACAGTCCAGTCCTTTATTGAGACTGATATCCTCATTTTATTAGGGCAGATTTTGGTCCAGAGGAAATCACTTCGGATAGGCCAACATTTTAGGCGGACAAGCACTCAGGTCAGGGTCTTACGGAAAATAGCATCTCACAGTTAGGCCTCCCAGCAGGCACTGGTCAGGTGCACACAGATTATCATAGTGTCACTCTTCAAAGCACTGTCTGGAGAACCCCAATAGGAATCACCAATAGGAATCAGAGGAGCAGAAAACGAGTCCTGCACTCAATATTATTGGAGCATTGTTCTAACGCATTGACCTGGTGGGATGCATGGCGGGAAGTGATGTATATTCAAGAACAAGCCATACTTCTGAAACAACTCATTTTAAATGTAAATGTACATGTATTTATATAGCGCAAATCACCGACACGGTATCTAAGCACTTGCTTAGGGAACCCGTCCTGGTATTCCCCTGTGAGAAACCCCGGCAGGGTGTCCACAAGGTGAAAGCCAGGCATCCCGCCGCGAGGGGCTGTAGTGGAGATTAAGCAAGCTATTGCCCAGAGTCGCAGAGTGTGACCCCGTGAGTCGAGTAGGCACCGGAGCGAGAATTGTCGAGTCCGTGGAATTTTTTGAGCCCGAGACCCGCCGAGGCGGGGAATCGAACCCTGGTCCACGGTCGATCTCAGCTTCCGGGTCTGCCGCCTCTAACCACTGAGCCACGCTTCTCCACCATGGAAAGCATGGATATTTGACAGGGGCTCAACGGGAAAAAGGATCATGTCCACATAATAGTTCTCTGTTGGAGACCTGGAATATCGCACATATACTTTCTTTAAGCAGGAATCTGAGGGATTCTCTATAGGCTTCTTATTACACACTTGGCTTCAAGGACAAAGAACTCTTTGGGAACTGGTTTGGTGATCCCAGGGCAATCAGAGATTACTGGGGTCCAACTGGAATCAAACTGAAACTCAAAGAAGTGAGGCAGATAAGTCCAAGGCTGTGGAGGCTAGAGACTCAGAACTCAAAAAATGCATCTAGCAGTTGAATCAATCAATGTCCAGTCAATTTATTTACTCTAAAAGGAACAAGAATTATAATCCACACACATGCCTAATTAATACACACAAAAATGCAAATGCGCTGTGTTATAATACCCATATCTCCTTACTCCTTCTTGAACTAGGCATCGGTATTATTGCCTTAAATGGGTTTCGCACAGTGGCGTAGTCTCTGTTTTTCATATTTGATAAAAAGATTTACCAAGGACATCAGTCCCTTTCCTATTACAACTTGTCATAGGGTTTTATTCTATTCAAGAAATATCTTCCTATTACGTTGAATAGGGCTTGGGCAAGAAAGAGTTAAAATTCATGGCTTTAACCACTCCACCCACTGACATCATGACCTACTTTTGTGTGCACAGCAAGAGCAGAGCAAGCTTGAAGTCAAGTGGAGTGATCCGGATTGATGACAGAGACGGTTCCTGATGGTGTTCTGCTGCAGATAGGAGTTTGTGGACTTCACCAACCATCCTCTGTCTGGCCAAGCTCTGTGCTGCTCACCACAAGCCCTTGTCAGTTTCCGACTTAGACACTGCTTTTTTCAACCAATCAGAAGAAGGTCACACCACAGGACTAATCTTATTAACAAAGAATTCCGAGAGCTCAGTCCAGGGGCTAAGGAAGAGCCCACTGCGAGGCCATAGATGTTTCACAGTGCCTTTGCACTGGATCCCCAGTCAACAGCGGTAAAACATAAACATTTAATGTTGAGATATTTTTAATTTTTGTTCGTACTAGTAAGGCAGGAATTATTTTGTAAAATATAGAAACTTCTGGGGTGTGGGCAACAGTATAAACTAGTTTTCCTTTGCATTCCGTAGTCTTGTTTAGTCCCCGTTAAAAGGCCAATGGGCCTTTTAACGGGGACTAAACAAGACTAAAGAATGCAAGTGTAAGAACTCAAGAAAACAAACCTGGGCTAGAAAAGATGCTTACGTATGTACAGTAGAAACTCAAGAGCTCTGGTACCCGTTGCCCAGCATTTAATATGCAATAGTAGTTATTATAATAAAACTAACTACAAGTCACAGAATCTAGTGTGATAATTGTTAAGGCAAGTCTGACTGAAGCAAATGGTCTGCCATGCTACAGAACCAGTAGACAACTGTCATGACTTGTCTCACCGGACATTGAATGTCAATGTTCATATGTTTTTCATTGTAAAATTGTTAATAACTCATTTGACCATGAAGAATAAAGAATATGTGTTTATCCATGACCTCTGGAATGCTGTGGTTTAAAAGTAAACATCCGCCTCTCAGAGGACCCTCACAATCATATAGTCATTCTCTCAAAAGGACCCATTTTGCATGCACATGTGTGGGCCCAGCGGGTCAGCAACCTGTTTTTTTTTTTGCACCGGATTCGAATGGCGGTCAGGTGGGGTGTGGCCAGTGTGAAATGTTGCCACACAGGGTCCATAAACTCCTCTACACTGCAAATTGGGTCCGAGGTGTTGTTCTGAGCAGACCGACATAAACAAAGCGGCATAACCATACCTCACATATTTCATTCTGGGAATTTAGTCTTCTTGGTTTTAGTATTCTGAGATAATTGGACAATAATGCCAGATAGTAGTGGTTTTTGCTTCGGAAAAACTCAGGACTGTATATACTGTTGATGCAGCGTCTACTACCAGCTTGGGTTACTCATAAACTATCATACTCACCTGGGCCCCTAAAACACTCATACATAAGCTGATAATCACCACTGGTGATCAGGAATTAATTTGACCTTATGATAAATTTTACTTTATTTATTTATTTTATAAACTTATATGGCGCAAACAGCTACCCAAAAAGGGTTTCCTGGCGCCTAAGAACACAGCACGATGGATGGAGTATACAGCAGAGGTCGTTCAAGATAACTGTTTGAACAACCAGGTCTTTATCTCTTTTCGGAACCTGGAAAGACTTTGCTCCTTTCGTATATGGATTGGTAGTGTGTTCCAGATGGAAGGACCCTGATGGGCAAAAGATCTTCCTCCCATCCTGGCCAACTTGAATCTCGGTACACAGAATTTTTCCGCTGATTTGGATCGTAGATTTCTTTTTGGAATGTAGGGAAGGGCTAGTGCCTGCAGGTATTTGGGAGCAATACCTGCTTTGATTTTAAACATATAGTTTAAGGCCTTAAACCTAATGCGATTTTCCACCCTCAACCAGTGCAGCTCACGCAGGTAGGGGGACACGCTGTTGTTCTTAGGTATACAGCAAAGGAGTCGAGCAGCCGCATTCTGTACAAGCTGCAGTCTCTTTGTAACTGCCTTGTTTGCACCCAAATACAGGATGTTCCCGTAGTCAAGCCGGGATGTAATTAAGGCATTGACTACTGTTTTCTGCATGGGGATAGGCAGCATCCAAAGGATCTTCTTGAGCCATTTCATGATAGTAAAGCAGAGACCCACTACTTTGCTAACCTGTTGCTTCATGGACAGTGAATTGTCCAGGATTACTCCCAAATTTCTTGCATGAGGCACTGGTATAGGAAGATTGCCCATCTGGGCAGGCCAGTGTGATGTACTCCAAAGCTCTGGCTGCTTGCCCAGAAGGAGAATCTCTGTCTTGTCTCCATTTAATTTCAACTGGTTAGTTGTCATCCAGTTGAAGATGTTCAAAAGCCCATCTTTAAGGAGAGACGCAGATGATGTTTGGGGTTCAGACAATGAAATGACAATTTGAGAGTCGTCTGCATACGTCATGAAGGTGAGTCCCGCTTTTTCCACAAGATCTGCTAGGGGTCTAAGATAGAGGTTGAAATAGAGTGGGCTAAGGATGGAGCCCTGTGGTACTCCATGGGGGGAGTTGAAATGTCCAGAGCATGCAGCAGCCGATGCTATTTGATATGTCCGTTGGCTCAGAAAGGATCTAATCCATTGCAGAGCAGCTCCACAGATTCCATTTTTTTCCAGCAAAGTGAGTAGCCTTTTATGCGACACAGTATCAAAGGCTGCGCTTAAGTCAAGTAGAATAAGCGCAACCGTCTGCCCATCGTCGAGAAGTTTCCTAATAGTTTCAGAGATTCCTAATAGGGCAGTTTCCGTAGAGAAACCCGCTCGGAATCCAGACTGGGTAGGGTGAAGAAGGGCATTCTCTTCTGAAACAAGAGTTAAGGCTGAGTGCACATGTCTTTCCAGACATTTGGAAAAAGCTGGAAGGAGTGAAATTGGCCTATAATTGGCCAGTTTGTCCGGATCTGCTGTAGGTTTTTTCAGCAGTGGAGTCACTATGGCATGTTTCCATGCGGTGGGTACTGTGGAAAGCTCTAGAGATGAGTTTAAAGTGTCTGCTTTACACTATTTCTTACCAAACTTTATCACCTTAGTTCTCAATTTCCTCTGGTCAATAGGATCAGGTTGTTAGCAGAATAGGTAGAAATGACATTTACTTTTATTTGATTAACCACAGACTCGGGGAGAGGTCATCACACCATACTAATGTAATGTCATTTTCTAAGGTTATATTGTTCTATGTTCCCTCCCCTTAATTTCACTTCCCCATGCTTTATTCCACTCGCATTTCATATAATTTCATCTACATTGTATATAACTTTTGATTCATTCTCCTTCCCCTCTCTCCAGGTCAAGAGGTGATGTTCCCAGGTGCGTCTTCTGCTTCAGACTGTACTTGGCAGAGTTTCAATATCACAGCTCGAAGTTTGACAATGTCCAATGCGCTTGCATACATATATCCAAGATGGAGATTTCAGACACCCTCCAGGCCCAAATACGAACTAATAACAAAGTTAAAGAAAAACATGTTAGCATACAAAAATAAATGAAAGCACTGTATACCACTTATTCCTACTCTATCCCCTTTAATTTATTTTAACTATAACATTAGCAGTTTAGTCGGACGTGCAAGATTTAGTTTTAGCACAGCATGTGCATTAGCATGTGAGATTCAAGTGGCCATCTTAAGTATTACTACGCAGCTGCAAAGAATTCCCACCAAAGCGAAAGACATCATACTACGTAGATGCAGTTGACTCATGCGCAGAAGTTTCCCGTGTTTTCGGCAGCCATATTAAGTCACTCAGGTTACTTGTTAGTAAAGCGCATTTAAAAGCTTCCCCAAGATAATATAAATGTTATGTAATGTAATTATTAGTATCCCCAAAACATGTTGGTTACATTATTACATGTTATTTAAGAGGATTGAATCCGAGCCAGTTTCTTACGTACAAAACCCTGCTCCATCATTCCTATCTTTGATGGCATTTTATGCCATCAGTAATTACAAAACCAGATGCCAACTTTAGCAATGTTCCATTTCTATTTCTTCAACTCCTTTTCTCTTTTGAAAACCTTTCATTCTTTTGTAAATATCTCCTTTTATTTCTTCATATTTTCTTTTCTTTCCCTTTTCATTCACTCCGTTCCATTTTCTTTTCCTGCAGCATGTACACCATGCCATTATTGTTAAGACTAATAGAGTTATTCCCAAAATTGGCATCAGTATTTGACCTAGAATACTTCTCTCTATATTAGAAATCCATCTACCTACAGAGGAAATACCATTTGTTAGTTTCTTCCATATAATGCCAACTTCCAGTGGTTTCAATTCTTCTTCCAAATTTGTGATATTTTTGACATATCTCCCAAATTCAACACTTCTGTCAGGTATGTAGGTGCAATAATGTTGCGCTTTCAATATTTTACAGACTCCGCCCTCTTTTGCCAATAATATATCAAGGGCAAGTCGATTTTGCAAAACCATAGATCTTACCGCAACTAGTTCAGTATTGATCACTAAGAATCCTCCAGCAGTGTCAGTTGATAAGCGAGCCACCACTGTAGATAATTTACAAATTCTTTGTGTATTCGGAATTACTCTCACTGAAGGTATCAATGCACTAAATATATCTCCTACAATTTCTGCAAAACTAGCTCTTTTCTTGTGTGTTAGTCCGTTATTTTCTTTATTGCTTCCAGTGATTCCATTTACATGGTATACCTTTGGGAATACTATTCCGAAATAGAAACTCCTATACCAATGATCAGGCAGCTTAAAGTAAGCTTTGTTTCCACAAATATAATAGACTCCAGGAAATACTGGATCTGTTCCACCTTTTAGTCCCTGTCCCCCTATTATCAGAAAATTGTGCTCACATTCCCTGGAACCAATAAAGATATTGTTATACTCTGTTTTTAACCTATGGAGACAGATTTTCCCTTTCTTTTCAAGGTCCAGGGACATAGCAGCATGAGTCTTGCCAGTTGCAATGAGTTCTTCTCTCTCAGCCCACTTAGGTATCTGAGGTTTCGTTTCAGAGGCCCTTCTATGGAAATCCTGTCTCCTTTTCTCTACTAAATCCAAATATATATTTTCTTTTTCATGTAATTTACATGTTAGATTGTGCTTATGTGCTATATATTGCTTTCATCGTTAGAAAATATTCACTCATAAATTGTGAATCTTTACTGCTAAGGACGAGATTCACGCTTTTCCGCAAAGGAACTTCGGAAAAATCACATCTATATTAGAATAATAATGTAATTTTCCAGTTCTATTGAATAGGCTAGCTAAAATACTACATGAAATACCATATGTCAATGGTAAATGATGATATGTTACTCCTTTTCCTACTGATGTGGGCAATTTCATACATACATAACAATCACTAACATCCATGGTTTCTACATAATATACTAACAGGTTAGCAAAAACATTTAAGTCTGTTTTATTTATATTGACAATATGTAAATCTGTCTCATCTGGTGCTTCTAAATCTAGTCTGTCTTGTTTAATATTAGCTACCTTTGTATGTGCATTAGTGTCATTCTGGTTGTTTGCGTTCATTAGATAGGGAATAGCTATTGTCAGTGCTAACCATATTATAAGTATAAAAAATATGCTACATATACACATTCTACAGCATCTTTTTCCACAATTTCGTTTCGGTTTCCCACCAGCTCTATTATCAGCCATTTTAGACCAATAAAGATCTCTACCCTCTTTTTAGCTTTTATACAGAATACAACCTGGGGATTTGTCTTTCTTCAAGTTGGTCTCACTTCTTCATCAATTCGATCAGCATTTATTTCTTCATCACTATCTCCATTTATTTTCAGATTCTCGAAATCTTCAAGAATTACATATGTCCATTCAGGACCCTTGAATTTATTATTTAGTCTTTGCAATTGTGGTCTTCTCTTTCTTTGTTTTTCTGTTGACGGTCCAGATTGGCTGGTTACTTCATTTACTTGATCAGGTTCTTCACTTATTTTCTTAAGGCGATATTTCCGTCTCTTAATAACACCAGGCCAAGTATCACCTTCCCTGAGTCTTTTAGCTGGCACTCTGCATTCAGATCCTTCAAGTGCTCTTTTATTTTTGTTTATTTGTGGCACAACTTGATTATTTCCGTCTTCTGAATTCCTCTGTATCTGACCTTGTCCAGGGCTTATTACCTTAGCTGTTTCTGCCTGGATGTATTCTTCTTTTCTAATCTGACCCTGTTCAGGTTTTGATTTGATTTGGCTTTGTTCTTCTTCTTCCTGAACTTGTTTTTCTTTTCCTAACTGGTCCTGCTCAGGTCTTTTCATTTCTTGAATTTCTTCTGCCTGGGAGTTGTCTCAAAGGCCTATCTGTCCCACCTCAGACTCATGGATATTGGTTTTATTTTCTTTGGTCTGAGTATATGGCTCTTTCTATATTTGCTCTGTAAGTGTAGCATAGCACCCCGCTTTGTATCAATTGCTTCGTTTATCTATAAAAAAAATTCAATGGATAAGTGAGCAGTCTCATATGGGGGGTGCCCCAACCCCCTTCATGAAAAGCTCTGTCGAGGCCAGGCTTCACCTGGTCTATGAGACGCTCAACCTCTGTCCCTTGGGCTTCAAAATTAAAAACACATGTAACATATAGTCATCAATTTGTAATCAAAATAACTGAAATCAACATCAAACTGTATTTCTTTCAATATATATTCAACCACTTCATTTTATACATCATCAATTTGACAAATGAAAACAAAATATATGCTCAATTGCACTATGACGATGTGTCTCGAACAACAAACAATCAAACATTGATCTGTTGGTAAAACATCATAAACAAACTAAAACTCCCAATGCATTTCGGGTCTGTGTCGACCCTTCATCAGGGGTAAAAAAAACAATAGTGCTGAATTCAGATTGTTATCACAATATGCAGAATTTCCACTTGAGGTAGTTCAAAACTGTATTATATTAGGTCCGTTCCGTTGGCACTGCAAATAACATAGATCAAAAAACGTTTTACTGGTGGGTTTCTGAATGGATTACATGGAATCAATTAGGGTATTTGCACATGCG
The DNA here is from genome assembly GCF_964261635.1 of Lissotriton helveticus. Lineage (NCBI taxonomy): Eukaryota > Metazoa > Chordata > Amphibia > Caudata > Salamandridae > Lissotriton > Lissotriton helveticus. Next base: position 1,539,216,367 of record NC_136067.1, read on the forward strand.
GGGGTTCCTTGTGTGTTTAGATTTCAAACTTTCACCATGTGGGTGTGTAGCCCTGGGAGCCCCGGGAGGGAAGTGAAACGGAAATGTTCCCTTCTTACATGTTTTTCAACATGATCGCCAAAAGAGTCTCGTATAGTCTGCACAAATGTGCCTGACTTCTCTACAAAGGTCCGTTCCTCCTATCAAATTGAAGCATGCCAATGGTCAACATTCATGCGGTGTTACTCTTAACTGTATCACATCTAAGCTTAAGTAAAGATAAGCATTTACCTGTTCGCTGACCCGTAATAGTATGTAGTGCGATGTCATGTTCCGCAGCAGCGTGTGAGAGCACCCGCGTTGTGTCAAACTTTGGATGCAATAAAATACCGTACTCTGCTACAGTGTTGGAGAACACCCCCGTGCCTGTGTTCCTTCCTATAAAGGTTTGGGAAGCCACAGTTAATAACGCCCTCCTAATGCGCCACAATTAACGTGCTGCTAGAGTCCAAAGACTGTCGCTTTATCGCCAATTACCTTCGTATCTGTGAATGCCGCTCATCCAACTAAACGCCGTTCTTCTCCTCGCACACCATTACCCGCGCTGATTTCCCGAGTCGACACGCCCAATAGAGTCATGTGTTACTTATAGTTCCGCCTCGGATCGGCAGTAAGATGAAAAATCTTTATTGATGCTCTAGTGCTTAACAAACACATCCTGTGCCTGTATTGCAACTAAACCTTATTGCAAATGAACCCTATGATAAAATGGTAACAGCCGGTGCACGCAATAGTATTTTGCAGTAACCTTGTGATTTATTGTGGACTATTTGTCCATGTTGATGATATGATGTGTACTCGTTGTTCCATTATGTTTCAAATAGTTGTGTATCAGAACGCTTCTTGATATGCATTCAAAAAGCGTTCCATGCTAATGCTGTTCGTGTTAACTACATGTAAACTGAAAAACATACCGCTGTTTAACGTTTGCTGGAGCAACATGTAAACCGTTCTACCACTCATCGGTAGCTATGATGAAGTGCTCCTCCCAGCAAATTGTATGCGTGTATGAAAAATGTGAGGAAGTTGGATTGTTGCCATGCTCCTTAGTGAAATCTGATGTATACCCGCCCCTTACAGGGAATCAACCTCATGTGCAAACCTTTTACAAATGATGGCTCTTGTCAGCATGTATCACCCACATATGACCTATACAAACACAATATTCAAATGTTCCAATTTATAAAAAACAATCTATAAAAAGCAGAACATTTCATACTGATCATTGAGACCCCCCAGGATTCATTGTTCCCAGATTTTTTATCCAAGTTGTCTCTCTCCTCGAAAGCATTATATGGTGGTCTTTGCCTACTGCTTCATCCACCTTCTCCAGAATTGTAAATCTGATTTGAGGGATGGTATGTGTAGCTCTGACCCAGAGTGCGGCCAGACTAGATGTCAAATGTTTGTTGCGGATAGAACTCTTATGCTCGATGATGCGAGTTTTAATTTTGCGAGATGTTCTACCAACATACACTAACCCGAATGGACACCGGATGGCGTATATCACGCCTGCTGTATAACAGTCAGATGTGTGTTTTAGGGGAATCATGCGGCATGTTTTAGGATGTGCGAACGTGTTACCCGTGATGACGTTGCCACATTGCCCACAATTCCAGCATTTGCACATGCCTTTAAAAACATTGTGTCCAGAAAGTGTTTTTTTGTTCAATATTTTTCTCATATTTTTAGCTCGATTATGAGCAAACAGAGGTAGTCCCTCAGAAAGACCAGCAAAGTCTGGTTCTTGTAAAATAATCTCCCATCTCTTACGAACAATGTTTTTAATTCTGACAGCTTGTGTGGATTGCTTTAAAACAAACACCATGCGTTTGTTGGGTTGTTTTTCAACTTTCTTAAGTAATGTTGTTCTTGTTTTAGCAGCGACTTTTTCTCTTGCTGTATCCAAAATGGCTTCCGGACATCCTCGTGATTTATATCGAACTAATTGTTGTTCAATTAGTTCGGTACTTCTCACAGGATCAGATGTAATTCTCTTTATGCGTGTCAGTTGAGACACTGGTAAATGATCCTTCAAGGATCTTGTATGAGCACTTAAATAATGCAATGCACTGTTTACATCAGTAGGCTTCCGATAGACAGTGGTTTCTAAACCATCTGCCGTTTTGTTTATCTCAATGTCCAGGAATTGAATTTTGTCTAGGGCTATCTTATGAGTGAACTGAATCCGGGGATTCTTTTCATTTAGTTCTGAAATGCACATTGTTAATGTGTGCATGTCCCCTTTCCACACTAGTAGAATGTCATCAATAAACTTCCTTAATAAAATGGTGTTGTTCTGCCAAGTAGGGTGACGTAAAATATGTGTCTCCTCAAAATGTGCCATGAACGTATTGGCATATGAGGGAGCACCCGGGAAAACCCATTGATGTCCCTGTGCGTTGGAGATAAAACTGGTCCTTCCACCGAAAATAACTGTGGTACAAGGAGAAGTGGAGTAGTTCCAAGAGGAACACCCCCATCTCCTTGTCCATGTCAGATTGTAATAAACACCACTCTACTGCTTCCAACCCTTCATTGTGTGCAATGGACGTATACAACGCCACTACATTAATGGTGCAAAAGATGGTGGAGTTGGTGATCAAGTGTCGTATGCTTTCCAACTTATGTAAACAATCGGTCGTATCTTTAACATAAGTATGCCACAGTTGTACCAGCGGTTGTAAGTGAAAGTCTATAAACGGACCAGTCGGTTCATGTATCGACCCACATCCTGCCACGATGGGGTGACATGGTGGATTCCTGGCATGCTTGTGGATATTTAGCAGCATATATATGTGTGGAATTTGTGGATTAGAAGTGAGTAGGTATTTCCTGGTGTTGGAGTTGATCACTCCTGCCAATTCAGCTTTATTAACCAGGGTTTCCAGAGATTTACCAAACTCCTTTGTGGGATCTTGTTATAATGGAATTTATGTATCCATATCTTGGACATGCTCATCCACTTTTTGTGTGTAAAAGGTCGTATTCATCATTACAAGGGCTCCCCCTTTATCCGCAGGTTGAAATGTTATGCTTTGGTCTTGTTGTAAATCATTGAGGATTCTCATTTGTTTTTTAGATAGGTTTGTGTGTTTAGGTTTGACATATTTCACTGATTCCAAATCCTTTTTAACTAAGGATTCAAAGTTATCAATGCTTTTGTGTGAGATGGGGGACATGAATTTGCTTTTAGGCCGAAAGTGTCCTGGTGTCTCTCTGGTGTTGGTACCCTCATTGATGGAAAAAAACCATCGTAAACGTAGTTTACGGGTGAACTTAAATAACGCCACTTCTGTCTCCAGCTCATGGGAGGAGGAAGTGGGTACAAAAGAGGTGCCTCTATTGAGGACATGTTGTTCCTCTGGATTAAGCACCCTGTCAGAGATGTTAACTATGAGACGGTCTTCTTCACAATACGTTGGGGGCGTCCGGTCTCGTTTTTAAAAAAAAGTTTTGCCCTCCTTGTTGGTTTTCTTTTTGGGTACGGACAGTTTTGTCTGTAGGTAAATTTGCATCCTGGCCTATCTCTAAAAAAGGTAACTGAGTGGTGGATGTGGATACGCCCTCACTTCCCCTGGTACCTCCCTCCAAATGTACTCGTGGTGCAGGTGGTTGTTGTAATGTGAGATCTTCATCAGGTACTACACTCTCTTCAGAGGAAGTTTGTGTGGTGTTTTTTTTGAAAAACCTTTTTCTGTGAGTATGCCTCTGCCCTTGTGTAGACCTCATCCAACTTGTAATCTATAGTGACCCGACGGAACTTCCTGAGCTTACGCTCATGCACCTCACGAGCATGCATATCCAAACGTGTATTTATGTCCTCTATAGTTTTATTCCAGTCCTCTTGTTCCATGTTAGCATTTATTTCATCCTTTAATCTAGCTATGTCCAGTGATAGGTCTTTCAAAACTGTAGACAATTCTTCAATAATGAGAAGTATAAGATCTAGAGAACACTTATTCAAAATGGCGTTCCATCTCACCATAAATGACTTATTACATTTATATAGCATGGACTTCAGTGCTATGCGTAAACCTCGTGGTATTCGTTTGACCTTATGGTACTCAATGAGAGTAGTCGCATGTAACCTTTGATTTATTTCTTTTCTCATTGTGTACTCCAATTGCTTTAGTAATTGTGTAGTCGTGCCAGTGGAGGAACCAAACGTGCGTACCTCCTCGATAAGAGAATAAATTGAGTCTGCCTCATCCGAGGTATAGGCCTTGGTATCAGCTTGATTTAACGTGATGTCCGCTATGTCTTTAAATGTAGCCATAATCCTGGGTGCTAGACTACAGATTTGGGCTCTGTGTCAAAATGCTCTGTAAGTGTAGAATAGCACACCGCTTTGTATCAATTGCTTCGTTTATCTATAAATTGTTATCAATGGATAAGTGAGCAGTCTCATATGGGGAGTGCCTCAACCCCCTTCATGAAAAGCTCTGTCGAGGCCAGGCTTCACATGGTCTATGAGACGCTCAACCTCTGTCCCTTTGGCTTCAAAATTTAAAACACGTGTAACATATAGTCATCAATTTGTTATCAAAATAACTGAAATCAACATCAAACTGTATTTCTTTCAATATAAATACAACCACTTCATTTTAAACATCCTCAATTTGACAAATGAAAACAAAATATATGCTCAATTGCACTATGACGATGTGTCTCGAACAACAAACAATCAAACATTGATCTGTTGATAAAACATCATAAACGAACTAAAACACCCAATGAATTTCGGGTCTGTATCGACCCTTCATCAGGGGTAAAAAAACAATAGTGCTGAATTCAGATTGTTCTCACAGTATGCAGAATTTCCACTTGAGGTAGTTCAAAACTGTATTATATTTGGTCCGTTCCGTTGGCACTGCAAATAACATATATCAAAAAACGTTTTACTGGTGGGTTTCTGATTGGATTACATGGAATCAATGAGGGTATTTGCGTATGCGGGGGTTCCTTGTGTGTTTAGATTTCATACTTTCACCATGTGGGTGTGTAGCCCTGGGAGCCCCGGGAGGGAAGTGAAGCGGAAATGTTCCCTACTTACATGTTTTTCAACATGATCGCCAAAAGAGTCTCGTATAGTCTGCACGAATGTGCCTGACTTCTCTACAAAGCTCCGTTCCGCCTATCAAATTGAAGCATGCCAATGGTCAACATTCATGCGGTGTTACTCTTAACTGTATCACATCTAAGCTTAAGTAAAGATAAGCATTTACCTGTTCGCTGACGCGTAATAGTATGTAGTAAGATGTCGTGTTCCTCAGCAGCGTGTGAGATCACCCGCGTTGTGTCAAACTTTGGATGCAATAAAATACCGTACTCCGCTACGGTGTTGGAGAACACCCGCGTGCCTGTGTTCCTTCCTATAAAGGTTTGGGAAGCCACAGTTAATAATGCCCTGCTAATGTGCCACCATTTAAGTGCTGCTAGAGTCCAAAGACTGTCGCTTTATCGCCAATTACCTTCGTATCTGTGAATGCCGCTCGTCCAACTAAACACCGTTCTTCTCCTCGCACACTATTACCCGCGCTGATTTCCCGAGTCGACACGCCCAATAGAGTCATGTGTTACTTATAGTTCCGCCCCCGATCGGCACTAAGATGAAAAAACTTTATTGATGTTCTAGTGCTTAACAAACACATCATGTGCCTGTATTGCAACTAAACCTTATTGCAAATTAACCCTATGATAAAATGGTAACAGCCGGTGCACGCAATAGTATTTTGCAGTAACCTCGTGATTTATTGTGGACTATTTGTCCATGTTGATTATATGACGTTTACTCGTTGTTCCATTATGTTTCAAATAGTTGTGTATCAGAACGCTTCTTGATATGCATTCAAAAAGCTTTTCATGCTAATGCTGTTCGTGTTAACTGCATGTAAACTGAAAAACATACCACGTGCTGGAGCAACATGTAAACCGTTCTACCACTCATCGGTAGCTATGATGAAGTGATCCTCCCAGCAAATTGTATGCGTGTATGAAAAATGTGAGGAAGTTGGATTGTTGACGGTAGGTACTGGCGTGGCACACTGCTTGGTATCGTTGTGGGGTTTAATTGATGGCTATGGTACAAAGTTCATACGGTTAAAGGTGCTCCGGTAGGTGACGTGACTGTCCAAGTACGTCGTGAAACTGTTGATTGGTTGAGTGCGTTACTGCTAGTGTAGACGCATCCCTACGATTGGGCACACTTGAGTGGTTCGTTGTAACATACAACAGACTCCGGTGGGTTCAAATGAAAAGTATCTTTTTTATTTCAAAGATCCATTGGTCAATTTGATTTTTTACAGTTTATAGATCAGAGTTCATAATATCCACAATTTTCATTAACTCTTTTTTCGTTGTCAAACAAGGGGTTAACCAAAAGGTGCTCCGATGCATTTCGGGCCGGGAAAGCCCTTTGTCAAGGAGCGCTGCAAGAAATCACCAATATTTAGCGTCACCACGAATGCATGCATGTGAAATCACCCACAACATTATACACATTGATGAGAGTGTTATTCTGTATTTCTTGCAGCGCTCCTTGACAAAGGGCCTTCCCGGCCCGAAATGCATCGGAGCACCTTTTGGTTAACCCCTTGTTTGACAACGAAAAAAGAGTTAATGAAAATTGTGGATATTATGAACTCTGATCTATAAACTGTAAAAAATCAAATTGACCAATGGATCTTTGAAATAAAAAAGATACTTTTCATTTGAACCCACCGGAGTCTGTTGTATGTTACAACGAACCACTCAAGTGTGCCCAATCATAGGGATGCGTCTACACTAGCAGTAACGCACTCAACCAATCAGAAGTTGGATTGTTGCCATGCTCCTTAGTGAAATTGATGTATACCCGCCCCTTACAGGGAATCAACCTCATGTGCAAACCCTTTACAAATGATGGCTCTTGTCAGCATGCATCACCCACATATGACCTATACAAACACAATATTCAAATGTTACAATTTATAAAAAACAATCTATAAAAAGCTTAACATTTCATACTGATCATTGAGACCCCCAGGATTCAATGTTCCCAGATTTTTTATCCAAGTTGTCTCTCTCCTCGAAAGCATTATATGATGGTCTTTGCCTACTGCTTCATCCACCTGCTCCAGAATTGTAAATCTGATTTGAGGGATGGTATGTGTAGCTCTGACCCAGTGTGCGGCCAGACTAGATGTCAAATGTTTGTTGCGGATAGAACTCTTATGCTCGATGATGCGAGTTTTAATTTTGCGAGATGTTCTACCAACATACACTAATCCGCATGGACACCGGATGGCGTATATCACGCTTGCTGTATTACAGTCAGATGTGTGATTTAGGGGAATCATGCGGCATGTTTTAGGATGTGCGAACGTGTTACCCGTGATGACGTTGCCACATTGCCCACAATTCCAGCATTTGCGCATGCCTTTAAAAACATTGGGGTCGATTCCGATCCGGTAAAATCCCCGTCCGTACGAATCGTATCCGGACCGGAGCCGTTTCCGTACGACTCGTACAGACGCCGTACGACCGGACGATTCCGATCCCGATCGGCCGACCCGTACGCGATTCGTACGGTACACGTCGATTCGTACGGAAAAGCGCACGATCACCTACACACCGTACGGCGCATACCCCCCATGATCGCAGGGGTACGCAGCGTACCCCTGTGGTCATGCGGGGTACGTGCCGTATACCCAGCGTACATGGGGTACGTGCCGTACACCCACTGTACATGGGGTACGGTGCGTACCCCATGTGCGCTGGGTGTAAGGCACGTACCCCGCATGACCACAGGGGTACGCCGCGTACCCCTGCGATCATGGGGGGTACGTGACGTACCCGGGGGGGGCGTTCCGTACCTGTTTCGGCGCGAACTCTGCGTCTACGACTGTTTTCGGCTCCCGTAGGAAAAGGGTCGTACGGCGCGTACCCGACACGAATCGTACTTGCTGGGTCGTAAAAACGTGCCACGATGTCGCGTACAGTGGGTTCCGAGTGAGATTCGTACAGAGATTTGAGTCGTACGGAGTCCTGTACGACTCGTACGGAGTTCGGCACCTAGTACGGATCGTACTTCATCGTACGTACGGGACGTCTACGGATACGATTCGTACGGGGAAAAAACTCTCCGTACGACCATTCAGAGCGCATTTTACCGGATCGGAATCGACACCATTGTGTCCAGAAAGTGTTTTTTTCTTCAATATTTCTCTCATATTTTTAGCTCGATTATGAGCAAACAGAGGTAGTCCCTCAAAAAGACCAGCAAAGTCTGGTTCTTGTAAAATAATCTCCCATCTCTTACGAACAATGTTTTTAATTCTGACAGCTTGTGTGGATTGCTTTAAAACAAACACCATGCGTTTGTTGGGTTGTTTCTCAACTTTCTGAAGTAATTTTGTTCTTGTTTTAACAGCGACTTTTTCTCTTGCTGTATCCAAAATGGCTTCCGAATATCCTCGTGATTTATATCGAACTAATTGTTGTTCAATTTGTTCGGTACTTCTCACAGGATCAGATGTAATTCTCTTTATGCGTGTCAGTTGAGACACTGGTAAATGATCCTTCAAGGATCTTGTATGAGCACTTAAATAATGCAATGCATTGTTTAAATCAGTAGGCTTCCGATAGACAATGGTTTCTAAACCATCTGCCGTTTTGTGTATTTCAATGTCCAGGAATTGAATTTTGTCTAGGGCTATCTTATGAGTGAACTGAATCCGGGGATTCTTTTCATTTAGTTCTGAAATGCACATTGTTAATGTCTGCATGTCGCCTTTCCACACTTGTAGAATGTTATCAATAAACCTCACTAATAAAATGGTGTTGTTCTGCCAAGTAGGGTGACGTAAAATATGTGTCTCCTCAAAATGTGCCATGAACGTATTGGCATATGAGGGAGCACCGGGAAAACCCATTGATGTCCCTGTGCGTTGGAGATAAAACTGGTCCTTCCACCGAAAATAACTGTGGTACAAGGAGAAGTGGAGTAGTTCCAAGAGGAACACCCCCATCTCCTTGTCCATGTCAGATTGTAATAAGCACCACTCTACTGCTTTCAACCCTTCATTGTGTGCAATGGACGTATACAACGCCACTACATCAATGGTGCAAAAGATTGTGGAGTTGGTGATCAAGTGTCGTATGCTTTCCAACTGATGTAAACAATCGGTCGTATCTTTAACCTAAGTATGCCACTGTTGTACCAGCGGTTGTAAGTGAAAGTCTATGAACCGACCAGTCGGTTCATGTATCGACCCGCATCCTGCCACGATGGGGCGACATGGTGGATTCCTTTTCGAATTCATATCAAGAAGCGTTCTGATACACAACTATTTGAAACATAATGGAACAACGAGTACACGTCATATAATCAACATGGACAAATACTCCACAATAAATCACGAGGTTACTGCAAAATACTATTGTGTGCACCGGCTGTTACCATTTTATCATAGGGTTCATTTGCAATAAGGTTTAGTTGCAATACAGGCACAGGATGTGTGTGTTAAGCACTAGAGCATCAATAAAGTTTTTTCATCTTAGTGCCGATCGGGGGCGGAACTATAAGTAACACATGACTCCATTGGGCGTGTCGACTCGGGAAATCAGCGCGGGTAATGGTGTGCGAGGAGAAGAACGGCATTTAGTTGGACGAGCGGCATTCACAGATACGAAGGTAATTGGCGATAAAGCGACAGTCTTTGGACTCTAGCAGCACGTTAATCGTGGCGCATTAGCAGGGCGTTATTAACTGTGGCTTCCCAAACCTTTATAGGAAGGAACACAGGCACGCGGGTGTTCTCCAACACCGTAGAGGAGTACAGTATTTTATTGCATCCAAAGTTTGACACAAGGCGGGTGCTCTCACACGCTGCTGCGGAACACGACATCGTACTACATACTATTACGCGTCAGCGAACAGGTAAATGCTAATCTTTACTTAAGCTTAGATGTAATACAGTTAAGAGTAACACCGCATGAATGTTGACCATTGGCATGCTTCAATTTGATAGGAGGAACCGAGCTTTGTTGAGAAGTCAGGCACATTCGTGCAGTCTATACGGGACTCTTTTGGCGAGCATGTTGAAAAACATGTAAGTAGGGAACATTTCCGTTTCATGTCCCTCCCGGGGCTCCCAGGGCTATACACCCACATGGTGAAAATTTGAAATCTAACCACACAAGGAACCCCCGCATGTGCAAATAACCTCATTGATTCCATGTAATGCAATCAGAAACCCACCAGTAAAACATTTTTTGATATATGTTATTTGCAGTGCCAACGGAACGGACCAAATATAATACAGTTTTGAACTACCTCAAGTGGAGATTCTGCATACTGTGATAACAATCTGAATTCAGCACTATTGGTTTTTTACCCCTGAAGAAGGGTCGACAAAGACCCGAAATGCATTGGTTGTTTTAGTTTGTTTATGATGTTTTACCAACAGATCAATGTTTGATTGTTTGTTGTTCGAGACACATCGTCATAGTGCAATTGAGCATATATTTTGTTTTCATTTGTCAAATTGATGATGTATAAAATGAAGTGGTTGAAATACAGTTTGATGTTGATTTCAGTTATTTTGATAACAAATTGATTACTATATGTTACACGTGTTTTAAATGTTGAAGTACAAGGGACAGAGGTTGAGCATCTCATAGACCAGGTGAAGCCTGGCCTCGACAGAGCTCTTTCTATGTATGTTTCTCTATTCCTATCTCATCCTCACGCTCGTTCTGTCTTTCTATTCGAGTATAACTTCTTGTTCTCCCAATAATTTCAGGTATGTCCACTACTAGGATCCAGTCATCCTGACTAGTGCTAGGTTGTTCTTGTCCAGCTACTTCAGGATCTGTTACTTGTGATCCTTCAGCTGTACATCCATCAGCCGCCTCAACTGTTTGAGCCTGTTGTGGATCTACTTCGTCAGGTGCTGGCACTCTCTTGGTATGTCTTGCATGAATCCAATTAGGCAAGCCGGCACATTACCCAGCTGTTGTTGTAACCAATATAACCTGATGTGGCTTTTCCCACAATAGTGCTAGGCACGATTCTCAAGTGTGATTTTTCACTACTACCCAGTCACCGGGATTCAGATCATGCGCTTGGTTTGGCTGCCTGGCAACAGTGTCTTCCCCAACCTGGTGAGAGATAGAACGCACTTGGTCAGCCAACTCTTTGCAATACTGTAATACCAAATCATCAGATATATTCAACAGCTTGTGTCCTGGAATACATGCTTGCCTCATTGCCCTTCCCACGAGTATTTCATGGGGACTCAAGCCTGTGTTTTTGTCTGGGATACTTCTGAGTCCTATCAGGACAAGAGGTAAATAATCAGGCCACTCCAGTGGGGTGGATGCACACATTTTTACCAGTCTTGACTTGATTGTGCTATTCAATTGTTCTACCACTCCAGAAGCCTCTGGGCGGTATGCATAGTGCAGCTTTTGTTCAATTGTAAATGCTTTACTAACCAATCAAATTATTTCCTTATTAAAATGAGACCCTTTCTCTGATTCAATCGTTACTGGAAAACCGAAGAATGGAATGAGTTCCCTCAATAGGGGTTTGGCCACTGTCAAGCTGTCATTCCTTCTGGTTGGGTAGGCTTCCACACACTTTGAAAATAAACAAACTATGACAAGTACATATTTTTTTAAAACATTTTTTATAACTTTTTTATTGAAAATATGATATTCATACAAGCAATGAATTGACTGGTTACTCAAATCATTGGGTTGTTTCACAGGGTTTACCAAAGCAGTTACTTCAATTATTCACATCTCTGTCCGTATTGCTACGCATTTCTAATTCCACCATTGGGGATATACATATGTCTCCACGATAAACATTCCATTTGGACCATTTTCTATCCCATTTTTTGGGGTATCCCCGTATTATGAAAAATTCTTTGTCTGCTATCATGCACCTTTCAAATTCCTTTCCCCATATAGAGGTAGAAGGTGGAAGCACCCCCCACCCCTTCGCTAGTTCTCGCTTTACCAGTGTGTAACCTAACGTCACTAACTGTTGTTCTATTTCGGTAAGGTCAGTTGCGGCCCAGATGTTTAGTAATCCCAGTTTTGGAGTCAGTGTCACCTCCTTTCCCAATGCTGTCTGCATGTGGTCAGTGGCTCCCTCTCACAGATGTTGAACCGCAGGACAGCCCCATATAGTGTGATAAAAGGTGGCTGGCTGTCGGCAGCCCCTCAAGTAGAGGTCATCTGATCACGTGCCTATTTTAGCCAGGGTGATCCCTGTCATGTAGGACCTGAGTAGAAGTCTGAGTGGAATTAATCTAAATCGAAGTGTGTTGGCTTCTTCTCTAGGGGACATAAGAGCTGATCACCAGTCCTCCTCATCTAGTGATCCCAAGTCTCTCTCCCACTGCTCCTTAAGCTTGCCAAAACTACCTGGCAGGTTGTTGCAGAGTTTTTTTTATGTTAAACATTTAGCTGTGGAGTGTAGTGGTTCGTCTAGCAAGCCATCTTCTAATGGCGATGATTCCGGTATGCCTTCGAAGGTTGGAAAGGCCGCCTGTAAGGCATGTCTTATTTGCATGTATCTGAATATTTCCCCTCCAGCCATATGGTGGTGTCTCTGGAGCTCCTCAAACTTTAGGATCAAGCCCTTTTTAACCAAATCGTTTACCACTGTAGCCTTGGTAAGGGTAGTTGCCCAGCCCAGCCTAGAGTTTGCTTGGCGCCAGATCTCTATTGTGTGCAAGGTGGGTCCCACGTGTCTCCGTTTCCTAGTGTGTGACTATAGTGCCCCCAATTCCCCCGAACGATCTGTTTGGTACCTATCCAGGGTGTATGCCGGATCATTGGGAGGGTGGTATATCCAGTGGTTCACCACCACCAATTGCGAGACCCAGTATTAAAGCTTGAGGTCTGGTAGTGCAATACCCCCGTCGTTCCAACTTTTTGTTAGCTTTTTCAGTGCCACTCTGGGGGCCCTACCATCCCACAGCAGTCCTATGATCTCACTCTCCACTGCTGCGAAATAGGTATCTGGGACACTGTTTGGGCAGTTCTGAAGAATATATAAAAAGCGCGGGAGCGCCAACATTTTAATAAGGGCAGCTCGTCCTACCAGGGAGAGAGGCAGTGCTCTCCAATTCTTTACGTCTATTCACAGTCTTGCTAGTGGGGGTGCCAAGGTAAAGTTATAAAAAAGAGTAGGATCTGGCGTAACAAATACTCCCAAATATCGGAACCCCTCCCTAGCTACTTCTATCATCTGTAAGTTAGCCACTTGCTGTTGAAGCTGGGACATGTCGGTTTGCAACGCTGTAGTAACGATTTTAAGGTCTTTAACCCTTTCGTCCATTTTACGAAAATCTGCCCTGAGCAATGAAACCTCTATTGTAACTGACTCCAACGAGGTGCGTACCCCCTTTATCGGCACCATAACATCATGAAGCGTCTGCTCTGACCCCGGCTTTGGGGCGGTCTGTGCCTCAGCCTTTTCCATGGAACGTGCCTCTCTGTCGTCTCCCGCCGTGCTCCAGGTGAATATTGCCAGTTTGTTCTGCGCGTTGGCCTTAGTGCCCCTTCCTGTTGCCATGCGTGCACTGCGATGACTTCTACGTCAATGGTAGAATCTAAACTGTCCCGTAGGTATTCCCCGCCGCCTACCCAGCGAGTCGATTTGTCTTGCTGGTGGCCTGTCAGTTTTCCCTCGGGTCGGTATCTGCTGACTCTACCCAATTTTCCCTGTGTAAACTACAGTTTTCCTGCCTGGGTTCATTTGTTGACAAGTAAGCATCTCTGGCAAAGACTCTCTGCGACATTCCTGAACCTTGCATTGAACCAATCTTGTCTGAAAAGTCTAATCATAGCATCTCTGCCTATGTGAGTGTCTCCTTGGTACATTCTAGCCATGGGTGCAAGCATACTGTCTGGCAAAACTGGTCTTCCATCTAAGTAAATCCACACACCATCATCAGCCCTTCCCTGACAACCTATTTTCTCCCACTCCTCCTTTTCTTTTATGTCTGCTTCATTCTGTAGTTCTGTCACTTCTTCCCATGTTCCTACACCCCCAAGTAGCATAAGTTGGCAGCTGATTCCACATGCTTCAATTTTCTTGTTCACTGTTATTTTGTATTTAGCACAGTTTTGGGCAACTTGATCAGCATAACGATTACCGGCTGTCACCTTATCATGACTGGTGAGCAGCACACTTGACCACAGCCACCTCTTTTGGCAATTGAACTTGCTTCAATTAATTCTTTTACAAAATGTCCATTTTTAATAGGGGTTCCTGAAGAAGTCATGAAATCCCTCTGCATCCAGAGCTGGCCAAAGTCATGCACAACCCCGTAACCATACTGACTATCAGTGTAAATGGTTACTCTCCAATTTTTCCCAATTGTGCAAGCTTTAATTAAAGCTATCAATTCGGCTACTTGTGCTGACTCAACTCCTGATAAATAGAATGCTTCGACTATTCCAGCCAATGTGCACACAGCGTAAGCAGCACTTAATCCTCCTTCCTCATGGCGCATACATGAGCCATCTACAAAAGGTTCATGTTCTGCATTCTTTAAGGGTTCTTCCTGTCGAGGTTTGGTACTCAGTTCAGTGACGTCGAGACATTCATGATCTACTTCATCTTTTACCTCTTCATAATATGGATCTGGCAACAAGGTTGCTGGATTTAGCACTGTACATATGTCTATCATTACATTCTCAGCCCCTAATATGATTCGCTCATATTTAGTCAGTCGACTAGGAGTAAGGTACTGAGTTTGTGTTCTTGTCAATAAAATTACAATTGAATGTGGAACATACACCTTTACAGGATGTCCCATTACAATGGATTCCCTTTGTTCCAGACTCATACACGTTGCAGCTACAGCTTTTAGACACCCTGGCAATGCAGATGCCACTGGGTCCAAAGTAGCAGAAACATATGCCACAGGACGTCGCATTAAGCCATGTCTCTGTGTCAAGACTGAAAGTGCACACTTATCTCTCTCGTCACAGAATAAGGCAAATTCTTTTGAGTAATCTGGCAGATCAAGAGCAAGTTCTTCACATAGACAGTTTAATAGTTTCACAAAAGCTGTCATGCTTTCATCATCCAACTCTACCAGATCCTTTTCTCGTTTCTTGGTCATTTGTGTCAATGGTTTAGCTAGTACTACAAATACCACAATCCACTACCTTAAATAACCTATGACTCCAAGAAACATCCTTATTTCCTTTTGGGTCTGTGGTAACTGCATATGTCTAATTATTTTTATTCTTTCTGCAGTCACTCTTCTGACTCCTCTTTCTATTTGGAGTCCCAAATATTTAACTGAAGTTGTGCAAAATTTTAATGTTTTTGTTCACCTTCAGGCAAGTGATTTAATAATGCAATTGAATCAGTAATCCAATCACTTTGAGTTTTTGATTCGATTAATAAGTTGTCAATGTATAGCACCAAAACTGATTGTCTGGGCAACACCAGAGATTCAAGACATTTTTTCAAAATTTGGTTAAAGAATGAAGGACCTTCAGTGTACCCTTGTGGAACGCGATTCCAAACACAAACATGCTCATCAAATTTGAACGAAAATAAAAATTGGCTATCAGGATGCAATGGAATCGAGAAAAAGGCATGGCTTAAATCAATTACAGTGAACCATCTTGCATTCCACGGTATCTGATATAAAATCACTGCTGGATTTGGTACTATTGGACAACATGGTATGACAATTTTGTTAATTTTCCTCAAATCTTGGACTACCCTATATTTTCGGTTAGGTTTCTTTATACCAATTATAGGTGAATTACAAGGGCTACTCATCTCTTTTAGGATGCCTTGCTCAACCTATCGATCAATTTCTGCTGCAACACCTGCTTTAATTTCTGGGCTCATTTTGTACTGTTGAGTATTTTGATAAACTGCACCTTTCTTTACAGTTACTTTACTGGATCTACATTTGCCATTAATCCTACTTCTTTTCCGGTAAAATCCCACACATCAGAATTTACAGTATCTTGGACTTTATCTGGTAACTCATTTGGTGTCATCATAGAAAACAGGTCATTAACTTCTGTTCCTTGTTTAGCTAACATGCTCTTATATCCCGCATCTTCCTCTGCAGTCTGAATTGCAACACCATCCTGTGTTTAAAATATTGTGCAGTTCATTTTGCACAATAGATCCCTTCCTTACAAGTTTACGGGACTTGAGTCGCACACCACAAACTTTTGCATCTCTTTAAAATTGCCAATACATACCTCCATTGGTTTTGTAATTGGTGTCCTAATTTGTTTATTAGAAACGCCCACTACTTGGATCGCTTCTCCACAGAGGGGTAGGATTGGGATGTCTGCTGTTCTCACAATAGAACGGGTAGCACCAGTATCCAATAAGAAGGTGATGTCATTTCCTTTAACCTTACCATTTATATATGGACCTGACTGATCTATCGGCAAGGATGCGCCTAGTACGCATTCCTCTTCCTCCCCTCTCAGACACAGTCATTGTACATAATTTTCAAAAAATTTATCCTGCAAAAGAAACTGCGGAGGACTGATTTTTTCTTACCACTTCCCTCCTGGAATCTGGTGTCCACACTGTACTTGACTTGACTCACAAGATTTGGCATAGGGGCAGATGGCAATTGATTCTGTAGATTTACAACCTGCTGTGGTTGACTTATTAACACCTCATTCTGCGTCTATGGATTTAAATTTTGATTTTAGACATTATTATTCTGTATAAGCTTACACTTGTTTTTCTAATGCCCCAATTTTCTGCACCCGTGACAGGGAAACTTTTTCTTTGCCTCCTCTCTGCTCATACGCCGTTTCGGTTTGCCCCCTCTATTGTCACCATGGCCTTGACTTTTCCCTTGGTTTTCTGCCTGATTACTTAGCTGAAGCCCTTGCTGCTCTGCTAATGTAATTTGGGCCCACATTACTTTTTATTCTAAATTCTTTCGCCTATTGTCAATGTCCTCCCCACAATACTTTGCGTACTTGAGGATTTCATATATAGGCTTTGCTAGCCAACATAACATGTGCTGTTTAATCATTTGCAATATGTCTAACCTTAGTCCAGACACAAATCGGTACACAAAATGTATCATGTCCTTGTTTTCAATATTCTCAAACCCGCTGTACTGCTTGAACACCTGTAAAAGACGTTCATAATATGCATGTACTGACTCATCCTTGTTTTGGGTTGTTCTATCTATTTTCATCCATTTCTTTTGGGGGAATCTTTCCTTACAGGAATGTAATTACCTGATTATATTTCTTCATTACCTCAGCTGATTGGGCTAAAGTCTTTTCATCTCTTGGGTACTCATCATTAGGCCAATCTCTTGTAATTTTACATTCTGCCCATAAGTCAGCAGGAACAACTATGTCAAATAAACCATCTAAATCCTTCAACTAAACGTTCGTGACTTTCACAAACCTTTCAACTTACCTGTACCATTCTACTGGTTTTTCTCTAAGTTTGGGAAAATCATTTGTAAATGATAAAATATCCTGTCGGGTCCATGGGACATGTACATAACCTCCTCCTGGAGCTTCTCTCAGTGGGCACAACCTTTCAACTTTTTCTGTTTCTTTCATTAAATACTCAGATTTTGTTCGATTTGCCTGTGCTTCTTTCTTTTTCTTTGTCCACCTAGTTTTTCATCTATCCAAATCTCCCCTTTTTTGCAACAATGTCAACAATTCTTTTATCTGTAATTTCCTTCCTGACACATTCATGTTATCTAAATCTTTGTCAGAAAACTCTGATCCATGGGGTTTCTGTAATACTTTGATTTCCGTATGTCGATGCCCATTTCTGAAGCCAAATTCATTAATTACTCATGAAATATTTTCGTATTTCAAGTGATGCTTCTGCATATGAATAGCAACTCTTCTTCACTGAAAGTATTTAAACTTTCTACCCCTACATTTCCAGCTACCATTCCTTCCAATTCTACTCTTAATTTAAATATATTCAATACCTTTGGCTGTGCTTTTGGCTTGTCTCTTTCTCGTGTCCATCTTTCTATTTCTTTTGGGGTTACTACAGTGGCACTTTTTGTTCCAGTGGGTGTTTCAATCTGTACTTCCTTTGAGCATCCAGGTGTGACTTTTCTAAATGAATCGTTAAATGGCTCTCTTATTGGCAAAGCCATTAGGGAAATTATCGACTCACACTCACTTGCCTGATCATCAATTATTATGTTTTCTTTCCTTAGTTGTGTGATCTGTGTGGTCAGGACAGGTGTTTTAGGACAATTTTGCTTATCCCCATATAAGGGAACAACAGGACCTATAGTCACTGGTATCGTTAGTGCTTCAGGATTTGTATTCAACTGGGTTACTTTCTGAATTAACTCACTTCTATTTTTATTTATTGCTTCTCTTTCTTTTTCTTGAAGTGCTCTTTCTAGTGTGGTCTCATGTACTATCTGCAGAACTAAAGGTACTAGGTGTAATTTTATTTAATTCTTCTTGGTAAGGTGGAGGATTTTTCATTAACACATCTTCAAAAATAATCCTCTTCTGAATCTCCACTACCAGTCACTAAATGTTTTGTTTTCTCTGTACATTTACTTCCTGTTGTATCTTCAGTGGTCAGCACAGGATATAATCCTTCTACTACCATAGACTGTCTCTATCGCTTCATCTGATTATCTCAAGTCTGTCGAGGAAACCTAGGATAACATTTGATTATGTTACCACTACATCGTGATCTGTCTTGCTCAAAAGCCTCAGTTTCCCATTCTTCTAAAGCTTCGTACTGAGATAATCCGGGTCTTAGTTCTAACTCATTCATGCAAGTTCGCAAATTATGTAACATTCTACCATTAAATGTTCGCACTCTAGGAATGCTAATACTCCATCTTGTTTTGTGTATTCTATTACATTTTCTAACCATACGCAAGTGTGGTAGCCTCTTTCTAACATCATGTAGGACGCAGGTGTTTTCGGGGGAGGAATAATAATTCCTTCTCTAGTTTTAATGGGTTTATCCTTTTTAAAATATTTTTTGATTTTCTGCGTAAATTACATTTTCCTTTTCTCTCCATACATTGTGCTTGGATTTCCTCTAATATATTGTTTGTGGGCAAAACCTATAAATCTTCTATCTGGACGAGTCCCAATTATAGTTGGATCGGGGTTCCACATGCAATCCCCACTGTCTATTAACACAGAAACTTCTTTTTTGACAATTGATCAATTGTTTACTTCTACTCTAATGCTCCTCCAAGACCAGCGCGTCTTTTATTTTGGTGACCAATCAACTTCTGTTTTACTTTCTCGCTTAACCAATTCTTGTGCGGCTTTCCTGTGACGTCAGTTTCGCTCCTCTATACTCAACCCTCCTTTACAATTTTACCTCAGCTACACGCTCGCTGTTTCAACCAATCCCAGCGCGGCTCTCAGTGACGTCGTGCAGGACACGCAACTGACGCCTGCTTTGCAAAATAATGCGAAACTTAATTTCTTTCACTTTTACTTACGCATTTCATTAATTAACGACGTAAAAACATTAACTACTGTGCCTGATATACTAAATTCCAAAGAAAAGTCAATTTCTTCTGCTGCGAGTAAAACTTTTCCGCTTACTCTTCACACACTATGAGTAAAACCTCTTCTGCTTACTCTTCACTCAAGCATCAAAGAACCTGCTACTCCTTCAGTATTACCCTTTCTAGGTGATATAAGACCAAAGTTTCACCAGCGAACTCCTTTACTACCAATCATTCTCACTTTTATACTTGAAAATAAAACCCTAACCAGTGCTTCAAGTTCTACCTAACTTTTCACACTTTCTTTATCAAGGCCAGTAACCTCACTGCAGTGTAGCTTCCATTTACCACCCGCTATTCACTATCCCCGGGGACTTCTGAACAACATGAAACAATACATACAGGTGTTGGTTAATACATAAATTAATATCTCAATACACAATGTTCTACCTAACTTAACTAAACCTAACTATAGCTCTGCTACCAAGAAATACTGATGCAGTGTCTACTACCAGCTTGGGTTACCATACTTACCTGGGCCCATAAAACACTCATACGTAAGCTGATAATCACCGCTGGCGATCAGGAATTAATTTTACCTTCTGATAAATTTTGCTTTACACCATTTCTTCCCAAACTTTTTCACCTTAGTTCTCAATTTCCTCTGGTCAATTGGATCAGGTTGTTAGCAGAATAGGTAGAAATGACATTTACTTTTATTTGAATAACCACAGACTCTGGAGAGTTTTAAAACCTTTATCTATGCAATAATTTTGTGAGTCAATACCAATACATGTCAAACACCAACTTCATGTAGAATAATGATCAAAGTAAAATATATAGAAAACTTAGTAAAATCTCATGACATTGGTAACTGGGAAGGGTGGAAAAGGAAAATGGTACGAGGACATACCACACAGATTTAAATTTACCTAGAATGGTGTGAAGACCAACCCCTGGCCAAGGACAGGAAAAGGGGACTCCTGAGTAGCCAGGAGCCAACAGTTCAGGACAGGTTCAGGACAGGACAGGTGACCTCTTCTAAGTGCAATGCCAGCATTGCACCCCTCTATGGTACTGCTCTCAGTTCTTTCCCCTCCTAGATGTACAGATTCTTCTTCTTCTGCAATCTCTCAGGTTCTTCTCTCTCCCCGTCTCTCCTTTATTGATTCTTCTGTCAGAGTGCTCGAACAGTGTCCCTGACCTGCGTGGCATCCACTGTCTTCTGCTTAGGTGATGGGTCGGTGACAGATCTAACAGTATGTCGGTCTGTGCAAGATGTCGGAGATTGACTCTATCTAACTGACTAAACCTACCTTAGTTATACTAGTCTCAGCGTATGTACCACCACCGATGTTTCAATATTTGTGTATTCCCAACTTCTGATTTGACAATGGGATGGGGAGAGGTCCTCACACCATACTAATGTAATGTCGTTTTCTTAGGTTTTATTGTTCTATGTTCCCTACCCTTAATTTCACTTTCCCATGCTTTAGTCCACCTGCATTTCATATAATTTCATCTACATTGTATACAATTTTTGATTCAATGTCACAGCTCGAAGTTTGACAATGTCCAACGCGCTTAATATATATAATATGAATGCAGTATAATGTAATTATTACTATCCACAAAACATGTTGGTTGCATTATTACATGTTATTTGAGAGGATTGAATCCAAACAAGTTTCTTACATACGAAACCTTGCTCCATCACTGTGCGCCATAACACAGGGCCAGTAGAGCAGCTGCAGGCAGGGGTGACCGGAGCTCAGGGACCAAGATTTTTATTCCAATGCAGTGGATTTTAATGCACCATTGTTTGCACAGCTATATATTTCCACATGTGGTTTTGTGTATGAATAGATGTTACTTCTACAGTGCTCTGATGCCCTAAAAAGAGTACAGCTGCATATTTAATTTAGTGTTAATTGCCAGAACTTTCTTTACTGTTTATCTAAGTTGTGAGATGTTGGCTGATGCTCTGGTGATCCAACTCAGCGCCATGTCCCATTTCATGGAGTTCACTGCAACAGGCCCTCAACATGCTGAGTACCCTTGCAGCAACTTGTGCAACAAATCTCTGTTGCTTTCAGTGGCCTAAAAAGGTGCTTCCTCTAAACGTTGGTTTATCAGTTAAAGTATATGCGTAACAGTGCATTATAAATATATTCCTGATTTTATGGTATTTTTTTTTACATTTCTGTCTGTATTTATGCATATTTATGTTTTGTTTATTATGTCTGTATTTATTTTAAGTTTTGTGAAAAAATTAAGCTGAAACTAGTATATTTGTGCATTTATTTAACCAATAACTGTATGCACTTATTTGAATGTCTGACAGGTTTCAATGATATATAGACCCACAGATGGTAAATCAATATACATGTACAAAAATATTGAAATTTTAATATTAACTTCATGCATATCTACTGATGTTTAAAGCCTCATTACTAAAATGACTTACTTTTTTGAACTGCCTATAGCTGTTAATCCACAAATCTATTGGCCTGACAGTCATGGCTGGCAGTATTTAAAACCACTTAAGAATGAACATCATTTCTGTTTTTGTCCACATTTGAAAACAAATCCAGACATGAAATTAAATGTTTTTCTGTCTGTATTTATCTGTAAAAATCAGTAAAAATGGAAAGCAGGGAACCTTAATTATAAACACCTGAGGGATGTTACCACTTACCAGAAAGTGCTTCAGCGTCTTGTCAGGGGCATGAAGCACCACATTATAAAACGTGTTTTGTTTTCTAAATAATAGCCCAGGTCTGCACACTTTGACCCAAATGTCCTGTTCTAAAACGGAGGCAGACCCTGCCTACGTCCCACCTGCAAAGGCTGCTCTACACCTTGTACAGGTCATTTTAAGACTGATGTATCACATTGTCATAGCAGTGTTTTTTGTCCTGAAGTGTCACTTCCTAGTATTACCTATCGATTTATTGGTGCACACCTATTTCTAAGTGCCTAAAAACTACCTGATAAGGTAAGCAGGACTAGGAATATCTGTGAGTTTCTGAAGTATTGGCCCCTCATTAATTTTGGGGTGGGGGAACGTCTGAGAGAGACGATGTGGCAACTTCCTCTTACACCACACCACCGGAAGCTGGCATTAGAACAGTTGTGTGTAGTTTGCAGTACTTGGAGGTTTTAGCTAGGAGAATACCTCTACTGCCGGGGACTGCACAACTTCATCTTTTGTTGGTACTAGTGATTTAATGCACTAAATGAAAATCTCAAAAGTAAAGGAGCTTACACCACTGCTCGTTACCAGACAGATCTCTGCAGTGCGTGCTCTGAGCACTGATCATTTGGGTTCGTACAAACTCTTCAAACTTCCCAAGTGATTTGAATGCCCCAATTTTTATTTTTCGCCAGATATGTCTAAAGGACATCACATTTGCTTGCTGTCTGTATATAACTTGAACTAGGAGCGCATTGAAACAGTATGTGCTACTTTTTGCATGGGAAATAAATACCAATAATCATCATCCAACCCGGAGTTCTGATGCGTGTGCAAACTGAAGTTTGACATGGATCAACATTCTTCTCAATACATGGATCCATGGCCAGAGAATGTTATCTATAGACACAACATACTTTGTCGCACCAAAGGCACCAATGTAATGGACTAAATGTGTACTTCTCTAGTTATATGTGAACAGAAGGGCATGTTAAAAGCAGGTAGAATCTTATTTGGGTTCTGGAGTCTCATATTACTCGCCGTACAGTGCTTCAACACCTCGTCAGGGGTGTAATTTCTCCCAGATGTGAGTATGTTAAAAAGTGGTGTCTGAGGTCCTCGTAAAGAAGCATTTTAAGTGTTTTCTTGTTTTCTTTTTTCTAATTTTTCACTCCATTCCAAACTAAAACACATGTCGTAAAAGGTATTATCATTTACAATACCAATAGCGCTACCACATCAAATGCGAGACCGATGCATTACAAATGCTTGTTTTTTTAATGGACAGTCCTCTCTACTAAAACTGTCAGACCAGGTTTTGCATAAAAAAATAATACTAATTTCTCTAAACAGTCCAAACAATGCATCTGTCAAATGTTTTTTAAATTGTCCAGACCTAAGATTTTAGACTGGAAAGGTATACTTCCAGTACAAAACCTATGCTAAACATCATGCCCACACATCTGCACCATTGTGTAAATGTGTGTTTGATTTGATTTGAAATTTATAGATTGCAGCAATTACCCTAAGGCATCAAGGTGCGAGAGACTGGCTCTCCAAAAACGGGAAGTTAAGGGAAAAGAGAGTCCAGATAGAATCTAGACCGAGAAAAGACAGATCTTAAGAGCTTTTCTGAAGGGGAGCAGAAGGGGAATAGACCTAAGGCCAGGGGTTAGGGAGTTCCAAAACGTGCTTGCTGCCACAGAGAATGCTCTGTCCCCCCCACTTCCTCTTCTTGGTTCTTGGTACAGCCAGCTGCATTTAGAGTGAAGAACGCAGGGGTCTGCTGGGGGAATACCAATTGAACATTGTCTTTAACCTTGATGGATATGGAGCATGCAGTGATTTATGAACCATAATAAAAGTGATTTAAAACTAATACGTTTTTCAATGGGGAGCCAGTGCAGGAACTCCAGTCCCTTCCTGGCAGATTGTTTCCTAGGAATGTCCAGAACGAGTCTTGCAAGTGCGTTCTGCAGCACCTGGAGTTTGTACTTCATACTCTTATTGGTGGCCAGATACAATGCGTTGCAGTTATCGAGTCTGAACATTGCTAGGGCCAGTGCTACCTGTATAAGGGCTGGTTGTTGGATAAGAAGAAATAATTTTTTTACGTCCTCATGAGCCAGGAGCATGTTGAGATGGTGCGGTTCATTTGGATATTAAAGTTGAGTTCAATATCCATCAGAACTCCAAGGTTCTTAACCTTTTTGCTTGGGGCAGGACAGCATCCTAAGGATTTAGACCAGTATTTACTGTTCCTCTTAGATTACCTATATCCAAATATCATCACTTTGGTTTTCTCCATATTGAGTTTCAAAGAAGTTGGCAGACATCCATTCTGCCCTTTAGTCAAGCATACAGAAATCTTTTCTGATGCGGAGCATGGCCCTTTAGGGATAGTGACCATGATCTGTGTATCATCTGCATATGACACCACCTCCAGTCCAAATCAGTGGACCACAGTTACAAAGGGTGCCACATACAGAATAAAAAGAGTAGGGCTCAGAGACGATCCCTGCGGAACTCTACAGGGTAGAACATAGGAGTCTGAGTGAAAATATTTTAGATTCACCCTTTAGGCTCTCCCTGTCAGATATGATGACAGGCAGGCTAGTGCTCAATGCGATATACCGAGACTCCGGAGTCTGTCCTGCAGAAGACTAGGTGGGATGGTATCAAATGCTGCTGTCAGATCCAAGAGAATCAGCATTACCCCCTGCCCTTCATCCACAGTACGCCTAATATGGTCAGTGGCTGATATTAGAGCCGTTTCTGTTCCATTATTCCGCGTAAATCCAAACTGAGAATCATCGAGCCATTATTGTTGTTCTGCAGTTTCCATGACCTGCCTGTTAAGATGCAGCTCTGGGATTTTTGCTGGGGCTGGGAGCAACGGTATGGGATGGTAGTTCCTGCAGTCCCTTGGATCTAAGTTAGGTTTTTTAGAAGTAGTCTAATGATGGCCTGTTTCCAACTTTGGGGATACATTCCAGATAGAATGGTATTATTCATAAGTTCACAGAGGGGTTCTGCTATGGTGTTAGCAGCCATATGAAGAATTGCTGATGGACACGCCTCTGTGGGAGAACCCGCGTGCGTTCTCAAAAGATGTTGTACAACAAGAAGGGGCGTGAGATCCGAGAATTTTGAAGGACCTCTTTTCTCGCTACAGGACTCCAAAGGTGCCTCCTCGATAAGGCTGCCAGATGCCGGTGTTATAATAGACACTCCAGGGTGTGGATCGAAGCCGGCATATATTTCCAAGATTTTAGTTTGAAAGAAAATAGCCAGTTGGTCGCAGAATGCCTGTGAGGTCACTGGTTCAGCTATGCGCTGGGAAGATGAAAGCTGTTGTGCCAGCTTAAATAGCTCTTTTGTAGATGTTGAGGTTTCAATTATGTGTGTGCAGTATTTTGATTTTTCTTCCCCTAATGCATATTTATATTCCCTAATGCTAGCTTTGTATAAAATTCTATCAGGTTCCTCTAGGGTTAATCTCCAGGCTCGCTCAGCGCGATGGCAGGCTTGTTTTAATAGTCTGAGTTTGTCATTATACCAGGGACTAGGGTTAATCTCCAGGCTCGCTCAGCGCGATGGCAGGCTTGTTTTTTTTTTTTAAGTTTGAAAAGCTTTATTGAGTAGATAAAGACAATGTAAAACATCAGTGCAATTGCAAAAAGATGAAATACGATTTAAGAAGAAACAAAAGTAAGCTTTGTGTGTAAATAGAAACCTCAAGGAGGTAATGCATATACCGAGGGAAAATGCTTTTATAACTTTTAGAGTTTTGGGGAGGGAAAAGAAAGAAGAAGAAGGAAAAGAGAGAGAGGGGAAGGAGGAAAGGGAGGGGAAAGAGACATCAATAGTTGAGCAATAATAAAGCTATTACATAATATAATTATAATAATAAAAAATAAAAAAATAACATCATATGGCAGACAAATATGAAGTTAAATGGCACATCTGGATAGGTAATCTGTTAAAGGGGACCATAATAAATCACGTTTAATCAGAAGGGAAGTGGATGAGGCAAATGCACGATCTAATCTATGGTGATGACAAATTAAATTCCACCATGCAGCGTATTCGACATTCTTGGTATCTTTTCAATTGGTATTAATGATTTGAAAAGCAGTAGCAATACATAAGTCGATGAATTTGCGAGTATAAGGTGGAACATCCCAGACTGGAGCTAAACCACCCAGAAAAACCAAAGAAATATCAAAGGGTATATTATTAGATAAAATTTTGTTCAGGGAAGACCAAATTTGTGACCATAACAGTTGTATTTTAGGGCATAAAAAGAACATATGTTTAAAATCACTTGTAATGCAGGAACAGGACCAACATTTTTTTTAATTTATTAGTATAATTTAAAAAGATCCCAAGGAGTGTAAAACAATCTATTATAAAAATAGTATAGGGTCTGTGTGGTACTATCGGAGCGGGAACTTGAATGGAGTTTAGACCAAATAGAATCCCAGGTGGACTCGAGGAAGGTTTGGCCAAGGTCTGATTCCCAAGAAAGTTCAAGTTTTGTTTTAGGCCTCGTTAAAGGTGGGGGAGAAAGTATTTTGTAGATGGCTGAGGCTTTGAGGGGAATGTGAAAATTAGGAGGGGAGTATAAGGGAGGAGGAGTGCGGGAAGTGGGTGCTTCTTGTATGATAGTTGAGTGTAGAGAAGGAATAAGTGTGTGAAATTGTGAAGAGAATTTATTGGAGATACCAAAAGAATCACAAAGTATTTGAAAAGTCGCTAGAGAATTATTAAGAAGAAGATGATTATAAGTAAGGATTCCTTTATCAATCCATTCCTTCCAAAAAAGGGCACGGTTACGAAATTTAAGAGATTTGTTGTACCACAGTGGGGTATTTAAGTGAAGAGTAGAAGACAAAGAAAAGGAGCGGAAAAGAGCAAGTACAAGGGCTTTTGAATGTTTGAAAATAGGCGAAGAAAATTTTGAAGGTGGCTGAGTGAGGTTAGAAGCGGTGAGAAGAGAGAAGGGGGAGATTTGTGCTGATTCTAAAGAGTTCCAGGATGTAATAAGCGGCGATGGAGAGTCAAGTAAAGAAGACCAGATTTGTTTAAGGGAAAATGCAGAATGAAAGCGTGAAATATTTGGAAAGTTGACACCACCGAGATGTTTAGGCTGTTGAAGACGGGATAAAGCAACTCTGGCTTTACGATTATGCCATAGAAATTTAGAGAAGAGATTGTTGATGGATTTAAAGAAGAAATGAGGAAGGGGAATGGGAAGCATAGAGAGATAGAAATTCACAATGGGAAGGAGCATCATTTTAATAGTGGAGAGACGGCCCCACCAAGAGAGAAAAAGAGGAGACCAGCGGTCAATAAGTGAAGAGAGTTTTTTAAGAATATCAGAATGATTGATTTTAACAGTTTCTCTAGTGGAGTTAGCATAAAGAACACCAAGACACTTGATATGGCTAGAGGTCCATTGGAAACCAGAACCATGAAACATATGTGGGAGACAAAATTTATTGAGAGGGAGAACTTCTGTTTTGTCTATGTTCAATTTATATCCAGAAACAGAGGAATAGTCGTGTAGCAAAGAAAAAAAGCGGGAAGGGAGACCGAAGGGTTGGAAATGTAAAGCAAAATATCATCTGCGTAAGCGGTGAACTTAATTTCCACATCCTTAAAAATAAAACCAGAATAAGAAGGGGATTGACGAATCTTTACGAGGAAGGGTTCTAACGCTAAAATGAAAAGAAGAGGGGAAAGAGGACAACCCTGTCTGGTACCTCTATAAAGGGGGAAGTTTTTGTATTGCATACCGTTGATCCAGATAGAAGTAGATGGAGCGGAATAGAGGAGTTGGACATATTTAAGAAAAGTGGGGCTAAAGCCATGCCAACGCAAAGCACCAAACATGAAGTCCCAATTAACTCGATCAAAAGCCTTCTCAGCATCAAGAGTAATTGCAGCAAGTGGAGTATTCATTTTAGCGGAAAGGTGAATAATATTGAGAAAAGTTCTAGAATTATCGGTGATGGATCTATCTTTAACGAAACCGGATTGATATATATTAACCATTTCAGGAATAATGGAATTGATGCGAAGAGCCAAGAGTTTCGCAAAGATTTTACAATCAGTGTTGATTAATGATATAGGCCTGTAATTTTTGCACAGCGAGGGATCTTTATCTTTTTTGGGTAAAAGGACTAGCATAGCCTGTGTGAAAGAACCTTTGGACCCACCAGTGATGAAAAAGTGATTGAGTAATTGGAGTAAATAGGGAAGTAAAATAGATTTGAAATGAAAAAAAAGCGAACTGTAAAACCATCGGGACCAGGAGTTTTATCTTTGGGTAAGAGGGAGAGGGCAGCAAGAATTTCCTTTTCTGAAAGTGGAGCATCAAGAGAAGAAAAATCTATCTGTGGAGTGGAGGGATTGGGAATTGACTGAAAAAACGCATCTAATTGGTCAGTAGAGGGAGTGGATTCGGGGGTGTAAAGAGAGGAATAGAACTGTACAAAGCAGTCGAGGATTTTAGCATCAGAGGAGTGAATAGAACCTTTTGGGTCTTTGATGGAGATTATTTTAGATTTTTGTTTTTTGATTTTAAGATAATTCGCAAGAGCTCTACCGGCTTTGTTACGACCACCGTAAATTTTTGCATTAAATTGGAGAAGTTGGTTAGAAGCAGAGTCCCAGGTGTATTTATTGAATTGCATTTTAGCGGAGATGAGAGAAGATAAAGAATCGGGGGAATTGGAGGTATAATAGAGATGTTCAAGCTCCTTGATGTGTGTAAGAAAGGAAGAAGCTTGAGAAAGTGTTTTCTTCTTTTTGCGTGATACATAATCGATAATATAGCCACGAGCAGTAGCTTTAAAAGCATCCCAAAGGAAGTGAAAATCAGAGGAAGTGTGAGAATTATTTGTAAAGAATTCGTCCATAAATTGAGTGAAGTGTGTTGTAAAGGTAGGATCTAGTAAAAGGGAATTATTAAAACGCCATCGGGAAGATTGAGGTGTGGGGGAAGGGTAGTCCATATCCAGAATAATGGGTGCGTGGTCAGAAATGAGGATGGAGCCTATTTCGGAATTATTCATGAATTGAAAAGCGTGGTGTGTTAGAAAGATGTAATCGATACGGGAAAGGGAAGTATGTACAGGAGAAAAAAAAGAAAATTCTAGGGAGTCAGGATGAAAGATTCTCCAAGAATCTATGAGACCTCTGGAGGAGATGGATTTATGGAAGGATTTTTGCATTTTATTTGGAACATAACGTGTTTGTGATTTGCGGTCTAAGAATGGGTCCATCAATTAATTGCAGTCCCCCCCAACAATCATGTCTTCATTGGCATTGGAGGAGAGGAGGGAGGAAAAATCGTGCCAAAAGGAGGGATCAATACCATTTGGACCATAAACATTACAGAGGGAGAGATGACATTATTTACAGTACAGTCTAGGAATAACCATCTACCATCAGCATCAACAGTTTCTTTTTGTATTTGAACAGATAAAGTCTTATGAAAGAGTATAACCACTCCATTTTTATGATTAACAGCAGGAGAACAGAAAACTTCGCCAACCCATTGTCGACGTAATATTGATAAATCTTGTGTAGAGAGATGTGTCTCTTGAAGGAAGGCAATTTGACATTGTAATCGGGCTAGGTGGGATAAGACACGTTGTTTCTTAATAGGGTTCCGAAGACCCTTAACATTCCAAGAAATGAATCGGAAACCTTTCATGAGGAGAGAGTAAAATAGAAATAGGGAAAGGAAAGAAGACAAGTAAGAGGAAAAAATAGACAAAGGAATGATTGGAAGAAATGTGTGGCATACAAAGTAGGAGGGAGGACTAAGTAGGTAAGAGGGCAAGCAAAATGGAAATAGGAAAACCAATGAAAATAAAGCAGGAGTAGCAGATAAATGTGCAAATTGAGGAAATATGTACGAAAGAGGAAAAGAGTGGAGAATTTATTGCCATAGTGCCAGGGTGAGAAGGGGGAAGAAGACAAGAAAAAACATAAAAGGGAAGGAATAGTCCAGAATGATGAGCAGTGGAAAAAAGAAAAGAAGAAATCGAGGAAAAGAGAAATAGAGAGAGGAGGGAAAGAAGAGAGGGAAAAAGAAAAGAGGAAAAGGGAGGAGAAACCTCCCGAGAAAAAAAATAGGAAAGAGAGGATGGCTAAAAGTCGGAGAGCTTTAGCCATAGATTGTGTACGACGAGAACAGAACGAACAATAGAGTGAGAGCGGGAGCAGCAAAGAGAGACAGCCGCTTAAGATAAGTGTAATGTGGGAATCTGGACTCAAAGAATAGCTAGAAGTAAAAGAATAATAGAGAATGGAGAGAGAGACCAGGCCCGACAATTTAATACAAATGAAGGAGACTTACCAAATAACCATGAAGGAGGTGGGCATACTGGGGTAAAACAGAGACAGTCAAAAATCGACACAACAAAACGGAGGAAGGGAGATGTCAATAAAACAGGACCGGAACATCCAATCTAAAAAATAAGAGGGGAGGAGAACATCACATTATGAGAAGAAAGGGAAATGGGCCACAGTAAAATAGAATCAACAAAACAAAAACAAGAGAAACATTAAGAGCCACTGTGGTCCATGTTGTCCATCTTATGTGTATCGATGAACTTGCGAAGGTCTGTAGAATCGTCGAAGCTGTAGGTCCTTTCCTTGTATGTAACCTTGAAAAAACATGGGTGAATGAGTCCATATCTGACATTCATAGCACGAAGTGTTGGTCTTAAGTCTAAAAATTCTTTGCGACGGTCGGCTGTGTTACATCCTGGGTGAAAAAAAGTTTATGACCAGACCACATTAGCTGCTTATGTTGTTTAGCAGAATGGAGGACTTCCATGAGGTCAGAGTATAGAAGAAAGTATGCAATTATGCCCCTGGGTTTTGAGGAAGCAGTAGAGCATTTAGGACCAAGGCGGTGTGCACTCTGTATGTTAACGTCCATATGTTTAGGGATGCCTGTGATTGGCAAAACTTGAGATTTCAGAAAGGCGATAATATCAGATCCCTCTGAATTTTCTGGAACGCCATAAATACGCAGGTTGTTGCGCCTATTTCTATTTTCCAAATCTTCTGTGGTTTTTTTAAGTAGCACAACCTCTTTAGTGAGACTTTCAACCTTAGCAGCAACATCTTGAACGTCACTAATCTGTTGTTCAACATCAGTCATTCTTTTGTCTATGGAAGACCATTTTTCGTCGATTTTCTGTAATGTGGTAGTAGTGTCTGTCATAAAAGGCCTAATAAGGCGAAGTTCCTCCATAATATCCTCAAGTGTTATGGGGGGAGGAGACTTGGAAGGCGAAGGAGGATATATCTTGATGCGTTTACTGGTATTAGCAGATTCTTTGCGAGACGCATGAGTCACGGATGAGGTCTTAGAACTCTGTGCGTGTTCCATTGTGAAAAAGGCAAATTGTTTATTTTTTTCTTGTTTTTTTTTAAAACCACACAGAAATGCGCTTTTGCTGAAAATGACAAGAGAGCCACTGAAAAGAGATTAAATTGAAAACAGTCTGAATTAGGCGTGTAGGTAAGGAAGGCAGGTAATAACTAAAGGAGGGCCTGTGTCGGGATTGCTCTAATCCATAAGCTCAATAAATAAGAGCAAAGTCAGCAGTTGCAATACCCAAAACAGACATAGTAGCAAGTAAATGTGGCATATAGAGACCAATAGGGCATGGAGCAATATTAAGTGGAGGAAATGAGAGCGTGGTCATATAAGTGAAAGAACATCTTCAATAACTCGCTGCCTCAAACAAAAATAATTTAATAGACAAAATGGTGGCCTTTGTCTTGACTGGTAGATCCTCACAAGGTAAACGGAGGTTAAGGTCCAAAAACTGAAGAGGTAACATGTACAGAGGAAGTATGGTGTTCCACATGACAAGTCTACTGGTTGAGGATAAAAAAAAAAAACGTGCCAGAATTAGCTAATTAGCTTAAGTTGAAATTCAGGTAAAAAAAAATAAAAAAAACGACTTGAAAAATCAAAATGGCGGCCGGAATTTGATTAGGTACGTAAAAGCATTTTTTCACTGAGTAAATGAAGCGTGGAGGTCAACAAGCATACCCTCGTAGTCAGGGAGACTTCCAACGCTGAAATCGGCTTTTAAATTGTAGATTTGCCGCTTCTGTGAGATCCTTCATGTGCGAAGCGCCGCAGCTGTTGCGGAGCTTACGGAAGGGCGGCCATCTTAGCTGCCGCGTCACGAGCTCTTCTCGGCAGGCTTGTTTTAATAGTCTGAGTTTGTCATTATACCAGGGAGCCAAGGGACGGCATTTTTTCTGAGTATATGATTTCAATGGGGCCTATATATTACCTGTAGATTCTAGCCATGTCGCAAAAGCCTCAGCCCCAAGATTAGAATCTTCTTGAGTTATACAAGGAGTATTTATTAATGTGTTGATTAAGGTATCGGCTGAGATACCTTTCCAGTTTCTGGTTTTATTAGCAAGATGCGACGGTCTTTGATCCGCACCTATAGCTGGGGGGAGGAAATCAAACAGTACTGTACTGTGGTCCGACCAGCAAATAGTTATAGTATGTTGGAAAGTAATACATAGATCATTTGAGAAAATTCCATCCAATGTATGTCCTGCTTAGTGAGTCGGAGCTGTTACTAGTTGGACCAGCCCAATGCTAGCAAGCATTTCTTTAAGAGTATTAGAATATAAGTTGTACCTCTCCTCCAAATGAAAATGGAAGTCCCCTAAAATCGCTAAAGATTTCTCTGCTATAACTGGCTCTAAAAGCTGCTTAAGTTCTTGGAGAAAAGGCGGCTTGTGTCCTGGCGGTTTGTAAATCAATAAACCGCCAAAAGTGCAAGTGGCTGAGGGAATACGTTTGAAGTTAGTGGCCTCACATGCGTGGGTAATCAGGTCTGACTCAATAAGGCATTTAAATTGAAATGTAAAAACAATAGCTTGCCCCCCATGCTACCCACCCTGTCTACCCTTTGGATAGGGTGTGTGAGTGGTACTAGGCGGTATGTTTGTGCATTAGTGCAAGAGAAGAGAGCAGCAGCAGGCATATTTAATAAACATTGCTCTGTGTAGCTTTCTCTTCCATGTGCAATGCAACGCAGTAACTTTAATTGCTGTGTTGAACAAAAAATGAATACATCTGCAACGAGGTGTCTTAGCTATATAAGTTTGGAGTAAATCCAACTTGGGCCACTCCTCATTATTCTAGCAGCAAAAATGGTTCAAGACAACTTGTTTGCCTCTATGCGAACACATAACTGATAGGGCTTTGGGCCCCTTCGGTGAGAGATATTTACGCATGGGTGCTATGATGACAGGCAAACCATGCAATGTACTTTAGAAGGTACCCATCATCAAACTGTCCGCGTGCTGCTCTGCAGCTCGCCCTTAATCTACGCCGAACAGGCCGCAGAGCGTCGCGTGAGGATGAAAGCTGCCCCTGGACTCTTCCAAAGGACCCTCCCGTCCCCGTGCGCTTTTAACAGGCCTGTTCCCAGGCGTCCTTTGTTTCAGTCAGCCCTGTGCTGCGCAGTGTCTTTCACAGACAGTGCATTGGCTCGCGAGCGCTAGATGTGCCAACATGCCTGCCTGGAACCCATAAAACCAGACTATAAAGTGTATTTGTTTCAATTTAGCATAGAGGTTTGTGGTTAAAAAAACGCCCCTCCCGGGCTCCAGGGCTGGCAGATACAGATACGCCTGTTATTTGCATGTCACCTTCCCCCATCTGAGTTGGTTTAGCCCAATATTATCTTGGTTTATATTATGTTTTTTGTTATGACATAAATATCACAATCTCTTCTTGTTTGCTACGTCGGGTTATTGGCTCCGTCCTGCCAAGGCAAACTCATTAGAGGGCGAGTGATTGCCTGGGTCGAGTCGAGCCTTGCACGGCTCCCGCGCGTGACCCCCTCCTTCCCGCACGCGCCCATATGTACAGAACGCATTCTGTCATCCGAGCTGCTTTCAATTTCCCCCCGTTTCTTCTGTTTGGGCTCGGGTTGTTTCATCGAAGGCCGGTGGTGCCTCGGGGTTTGATTTAGTGTTTTGGAAGCATGTGATCTCACTGCCCGGCATGGAAAATATTAAGCCGGGTCCTCACTGGCGTGTGTTGCAGAGAAATCGGCTCACCGGGGGTAAGGGAGGTAATGACAGAAAGAAAACCGACTGCAGCAACGTCCTTTATAAATTGTATCCCCCTGCCCCCACCGCTCAAAATCACCCCAGGAGCTACGCCCTCCCCAGCCACCTAACCCATTGTTTGTGTACCACGTGCTGTTCATCACATAACTGCCGATGAAGTAATTGTGTGTTCTGGATTACACATCTTCAGAAAATTCAGGCCACTTTACAGGCACATTGGAGTAAGTGGTTTTAAAGTCGATGTTATTTGCTTCTCTGCCCAGACATCTGGATTATCGAAGCACCTCTTAACCAGTTCTGACAGCTGGGCCTGGTTAAAGCAGTGTTGTCCAGCACAATAAAGCGGCGGAGCCAATGGCTGCCGAGTATCCTGGGCTCACAAACTACCCCTCATTAGCATCCGCCTACTGCGCACCATTTTATCAGCTGGTATCAAGGGTTTACGACTCGGATCAATCATGTAAGACAGATCCTCCCTAGTTGTCTGCACACAACACCCCCCAAAAGCAAAAGGAACAAATGATGGACAGAATGCTGAACAATGCAAACATTCACCCCCAGTCACAAAGATCATGGTTTAATACATAGTTCTTTTACCCACCACGCCACCCCAGTTTGGACCCAGCTATATGCACATCAGTCTTGACCCTGCTCCTCATGGGAACAGTCCAGCCTGAACTGCCAAGCAAGGTACTCCCTGGACCGGAAACACGCATTCTGGGACCAGTTTCTGAACATCACCCCTCATCAGCCAGTCTAGCTTGAATCAAGTGGCGCAGTGAGCACGGGACCCACATCTGGGCATTCCCCTTCCCACGTAGGGTGACAAAAGCAAAAGGAACAAATGATGGATGAAATACTGAACAATGCAAGCATTCACCCCAGTCTAGAGATCTGGGTTTAAGCTGTCGTTCCTTTGCCCACCCCGCCACCCCAGCCGTATGCAAACCAGTCTTGACCCTGCTCCTCATGGAAACAGTCCAGCCCAAACTGCCAAGCCAGGTCCTCTCTGGACCAGAAACAGGCATCCAGGCATTTGGGAGAAGCGGAGGATCAGGGTAGGTGAGGCAAGCGGCACACACTCGGAATCTGGTAGCAAGCCAATTTGTGGCACCTCTGCCTCATCCCACGGAGCCCTTTTAACTTACAGTCTTAGGTTGGACACCCAACCCCAAGACAAGTAGGTACCACTCTTAGGGTACACTTTTTTACACCAGTGTGGGGTAGCAAACTAACCCATATTTATTGTCCAGAAGAAGCGCCACGGATCCCTTTTTGGACCACTAGGGGGCGCAATAATTTCCACGATCATATTTCTCTGTACATTGGTATCTGACTGAGAAACACATTTCACCTCCTTATACATGAAGTTGAAATAGGAGCAAGTGGAAGTGTTGTAACACAAGTTGATGGAATACTTAAGAGCAATATCAGAATTCTACTAGAAAATATAAGGTGATATGGGATAACTTCCTATAGTGTCTCTTATTTGCTTTCAGAAAATGCCACAGAAGAGGGTAGATTTATCCCCTTGAAACTTCTGTCTCGGCCTCCTGTCCACGGTCCTCTGACTTTGGTCGGAGAGGGCAGAGAAAGTGCCCTTCAGTGTCCACACCATAATGTGGTGTACTATGTTCTGGGCCTCAGGAAGCTTATGGTTCAGCGCATGAACACAGTGAATAAAAAGCTTTAGGTTAGCCAACAGCAGATGGAGTGGTATGATCAGAAGGCAATGCTAACTGGTTACCAAGATGATCAGGAGGCATTGGTGCTGAAACCAATTTGCCCTTGAGCATTGAAAGACAAATGAAGTGGCCCATTGAAAGTGGACAGGAAAATTGCAGATGACAGCAACTTGTTTGACACATAGCCTACTTGGGAACCCCAACAGGTCTTCCAGGTGAACTGGCTTAAGTCATACTGCTGCAGAGATTACCTGTACAGAGATTACATTGGCAAATACAATTGTGAGAATAAAGTGGTTTTTGAGTTCTGGGAATACAGACTAATTGGATGTGTGGGGTGAATTACAGTTAAAGCGTATAGAGGAATACTCCAAAGTGTTGGGCGCTGGTTATCATGTTAGGCTCTTTAGGAGTAGGTGTGTTGACTGAGGTATATTGGGTGTGAGAAGAGTAGTTCCTGGGAGGAGAGTGCTTTGAGGGTTGTGGCAGACCTTGGATCATCTCATGCAGGTGATTAGGCAGTTCAATGTGGGGTTTGGATATGAGATATACACGCTGGTCAGTATTGAGGGTCTGCAATGAAATATGAGGTGAGAAGTCACCTTCATGTGACACATCGCTGTAAGTGATTGAGTCCTCCTGTGTAGAGCCAATGTTGTTGATAGGCATAGGCTTTATAAAGGGCAGTGGTGGCAGTTGGGATGGCAGTGGTTTTGGCCTCTGAGAGTATTTTGAGTTTGTGTTAGAGTGAAAGTAGCTGGGTTCCTGGGTATTGTACCAACCCTCAACATTTATGCTAGAATTATGCTGTCTGATTTCATTCCTGAGGTGTGTGTGGATGATAACTTGGGGTTGGAGGAAAGGAGAATGAGCTATATGGGTAGTAGTCAGCGGAAATGGCTGCCATGTCAACAGTTTTAATGTATCTAAGTGTAGTAGAAACTTTCATGGCGTTCTTTGAATCAAGCAAAGTGATGAAGGGAAGGAGGGTAACTGAGATATGGATTATGCCCTTTCCATTTTCAAACAGGCTGTGTTATTCACATTTCTGGTAACGGCAACCAAAGAAAGTAAATATTATTTTGCATTCTTTGAGATGCATAGCGCATTCGTTCTGGAGGGTATGACATTTCTGACAATAGAGTTTTGTTACTGGTTTTGGTTAGCATTGTGGGCTAGGTGTTTGCGGTATTTAAAGGTAGCTTTGGATGGGCCAGGGTTGATTAGAATTTTGAGTTGTTCCATGCATCCCGGAGCCTGATCTGATATGAAGATCTCTTTGTTTTAGACTTGGTGCCCATAGTATGATCACATGAAAAATCTGTAGGCAATTGATCCTGAAAAGCATTCTCAGCTCTGAGATGCTAGCCTTATGTAGGGCACATCTTCTACTGCAAAAACATATGTAAGTGAAAAATCATGTTTAGGTACATAATCACTCTTAGTGCAAGTTCAGGAGCATGGAAATGTGTGGAAGACATATTTATATGAAAAACAAACGTAAGCGCACAACACATTTGGGTATCAAATCCCCCTTCGTTTAATATCAACAGAAGTCTCTGGACATATTTAGGTGCAAAAATATATAGAATCATGAATCACATTTAGGTTTACAAACATATTTAAGTGGTGCTTGGCACCACTTTTATCTATAAAATCACTTAGCAGAGTATTGAAAATGCAATGATGTCAAATTAGAAATACCAAATATGTACCAGTATGACATCACATTTGAGGCAAAAAATTCTCTGAGCAACTTCAGCATTAGTGTAGAAAATGATTAAGAAATAAATTGCACTTATGTACATGAAATCACATTGATGTGCAAAAGAATCATGCTTAAGGTGCAACATCACACCTAGGTGTC
Source organism: Lissotriton helveticus (assembly GCF_964261635.1). Classification (NCBI taxonomy): domain Eukaryota; kingdom Metazoa; phylum Chordata; class Amphibia; order Caudata; family Salamandridae; genus Lissotriton; species Lissotriton helveticus. The sequence continues at coordinate 1,539,254,293 of NC_136067.1, forward strand.
AAAGCAAACGAAGGCCCACAGCCACCCTTGGTGAAACATTAGTAGGAGTGGTGAGATAATTTTAGGAGTGCAAATCACACTTAGGTGCAAAACCACATTTAGTAGCAAAAATCACATTTAGGTGCAAAACCACGTTTAGTAGCAAAAATCACATTTAGGTGCAAAAGAAACAAAAGTGTTGGTTGTATAAAACCAAATTAAAACACTTTTAATGTATTTCTCCATTTCCATGTGATCCTGTTTCACTTTGCTCTAAATTGTAATGGACAAAAAAGAAACATCTCTCTTGGAGAAAAAAAACATCGAGGCCGAGGTCGTCTTGCACACATGATACCTTAGGGTAAGACCACACAGAGGTTTTAATTCCTCCTTTTTAGTTATCTTTTAGACAGCAATTCCTCCATAATATGATATGGACATAGCTGAGAAAGTGGAGATCTTTGAGATTATGAGCAGTGTGTGGCTACTGGCGAGGTTGAAATTAAATGTTGCAGCTACTCTAACTAGTAAATTTCATGTGTTTTTAGTTTTTAAGATTGTAGACAGTGTGTCATGACAAATCTGTCTTTATTTGGTTTCGTCATTTAACTGCTTTTAAAATATCCTAAAATCTAACCTCAATTAAGGTATTAGGATTATTAAGTACATTTCTCATGTTGTTAAATAAAATACTGGGTCATATACCCCAGGCATATGTAGCATCTCACCATGTGGAGCGAGTTCTGGCAGTGAGTTGAGGTGTTCAGTACTAACCTGAGCCCATTCATCATGCCCCTTAACATGTTGGTCACTCTTCGTCAGCGTGCTGCTGGCATTGATCGCATGGTGCGTCCATCAGCCGTGCCCTGGGGCATTACTCATGCTCTTCACCCCACTGCATATGGTCTTTGCCCATGCACCATGCCCATTGCATAAAACATGTGGTCTCTGACTACATTCTGTTGCCAGACTTCAGGTGGCCCTACTCCAATGTCCACAGCTTTTGGCCATGTAGAGTGGTTACTTGGTGCTATCTGGGGCCCTTTTCCCTGCACCCAACCACCTTGCTGCCAAACCAACTGCACATAGCCATGTGCCATGCACAGCATGACCTAGGTGCAGGGCTTTGACTCTGAGCAAGACCTGTATCCTACCTTTTTTACTGTCAATCATCTACGCACTGCTTTGGCATCCACTCATTGGCCACTAGGCACAGGGCGTGGGCAGTGTCTACTTAGTGGGACACCTAGATGTCAATTACGCTCAATTAAATCCACTATAGATTTCTAAGCTCCGTATGCTAATTAACATTAAAGAAACTAATTCTGCCATAGTTTTACTCGCTGGTTTATCATCCCTCATATCTTGATTGCTTTTAGCGCTGTCTGTCTGTATTGCAAGGCTTATGAAATACCACAGAATATGTCTGCAATATGTGAGACTTTAATTAGACATAGCAAAAGATATTGCATCGCGCAGAATGTTGCCTGTTTAAACAAAAAGAAAAATATATATATGTATACACACACGCATATATATATATATATATAAAAACACACATGTATATGTACACACACACATATCTATATATATATATATATATATATATATATATATATAGATATGTGTGTGTGTATGTATATATATATATATATATATATATATATATATATATATTCTGCATTTATAGGCAAAGCTTTACATGTCTCCTTTAGTTCGCCAGTGGCCAGCTTTCAGCAGTTGGGAACACAAATCTGGTTACGTAGGAAAGCAGTGAGTTTGGTGACAAGGGACCCCAGAGTAAGGCAAAGCTTGTGAAAATGGAGCAGACAGAAATAAAACCGATGAAAGGAATCCATACCCATGAGTCATTAGGGGGCAAAAAACAGAACATTTGAAAGGCAGGTATGAGACAACATAATGCTGGTGAGTTTAACCTTTGCTTAATTTACTTAAACTTGACTGCAAGTTTCACTTGTTCTCTGCCATCGCCTTCACCTGAGGTCAGCAAGTGACCTTTGATGACGGATGCGTTATTTCATGCTTCCTGGTTTTTCTCTTGTGGCTGGAATAGCACATAAATCTGTGCTGGTGCTCACAGTGCAGTTTGCAACAATTCTTACCATATGAAGGGCCATATTATCAAGAACGGCAATAACATTATCGCCGCTTTAGCGGCAGGAAACTGCAGATAAAGCGGCGATGAGGGGCTTGATAATATGCCCTTGTGAATTCCCATAGAAGCCCAGGTTCTAGTGTAAAGGACATCAAACCTGGGCTTCTATGGGAATTCACAAGGGCATATTATCAAGCCGCTTATCGCCGCTTTAGCAGTTTCCTGCCTCTAAAGCGGCGATCATTTTATCGCCGGTCTTGATAATATGGCCCCATTTCTCTAGAAATGTGTGCGGAATCACAGGGAAAATGAAATGCGCAATATACATGCAGTCCAAAGAAGCACTGAGAATCAATGGAAGAGGTACCGCCACAATTTCGGATCCACACTTTTGATTTACCATTGTTTTCGGATTCATGTTTATACCAAAACATTAACAAATAAATTAAGTATTGAATATAAAGGACTCTGAAAAGATTAAGAAAAATGACATATAAAAAGATACAAAATCTAGTATAATTGTAGAGGTGCTTACTTACGCAAAATAAAGGATCCAAAATAACGGTAGTACGAAATTGTGGTGGTAAAAAAGTGACACAGAACTGAAAGGAAGATGCAATTACAGTAGTCAAATCCAAAAGGAGGTTTAATGTATTTGTAAGGCTATGCTTCAATATTTGGAGCTGTACATGAATCTTCTTAGCCTCAAAACAACTCTATTTTTGGTGTAAAAAAAGAACAACAAAAAATGACACATCTTCAAAAATAAAATAAAGCCGTTGTGATAATATAAAACTATTGTAGCTGATGTGCAGTTAAAATCCTAATTTTAGGGAGCCTGGCTTGATGCGTGGCAAAAATGGCAGCTCCCTCCTAAACTCTGTGGAGCCTCCGGCGTGTATGGTGGGCCAGATGCTGCTATAATTACTAATTTCTCCATATACAGGCAGCGGAACAAGTGAGGATCGCGGGAAAGTACTTGACATGCTTTCTAAAAATCCAAAATAAGGCTTATGGAAGCAACCCATGACAGTGACACCTAAGATGGTGGCGTCTCTGTGTTTCCTCGGAGATTCTGCTCCCTGTCGACTAACAAGCAGGAAACAATTCGTGTGAATGTAATTGTGCATATTATAACAATCAACAATGTCTCAACAGGACACCCTTAAATAGTCAGATCTACAAAGTAAAACATGTAGATTACAGAAGCACCAGAAAAGGGAGCCAATCAAGAATTTTGCCAAATGCATACAGTGGTCTGTATTTAAACTATTAACTATACTTATATAGTTATATCAGCACTATTTACAATGTATGTGGGAGTAACCCAAATAAACGTGTGCACATATGTGCTTGTGCAAGAAGTGATTGGCACAAGTGACACATGAAATAATGTGAAAAAACAGCGAAATATACAGCGCAGAAGAATTTAAACAAAGATGGTTACAAAACAATATATCTAAAGGTGTGAAAACATAAATCCAGTGTTTTTAGGTAACCACCAAAGCACCAAGAGATGCGCTGAATGGTCCGATAGCATTTCAAACTGTAATGAGTTCAGGTCTTCATCAGGACTGGGTTACAGATGGTTTGAGGAGTGTTGTGGTTAAGTAGTAATCCACTGGGGTATGGATGAGTTGCTGCGATCAGGATAAGTCTATCTAGGAGTTAATGCGTGCCAGCACGTCCATAAAAGGAATTAAGGAATTGCATAAATCTTAGGAAAAAAGATGCGACCAAGGTGCAGTCAGGCGGGGCTGTTAGGGGCCGAAGAGTGAATGTTCTCCGACCACTGGAAGTATGAATCGGAGTGGTAAACTGGAATGAATGAAAGTTGCAGTCTATGGGCCAGCCGGTCTAAAGTACCATGCCCGCCTTGGGATTGGAGCCCGGACGAGGGAAACCAGCATGAGTCTTGGACCCGACGGAATGAGTCCGTCAGGGTCTCCTCGTATTGTGAATCAGAACATAGCCTAACCCTGCGTAACCCTGAAGACTAATGATACCCTGTGGGTAAGCACTAGAAAGAGTGCCTAGAACAGAGGCGGTAAGGTCAGCGACTTCTCACCGCCAGCCTCTTTTGATCAGTCTGAATGCATAGTGTAGGCCAACCGATGGGCGCCAGCTTCTGAACCATGAACTCATGCAGTACTTTCAATGTCTTTAGCTGCTGGATTGTGAAGTTTTAAATTGAAAACACCACACTCCCCTCCTGAGGTCCCTTACAAGAACTCAGATCGGGACTTTGGGGCTCCAGGAGTCACCCCAATTGCATTCTTAAGATGACGTCACCTTTCTGAGATTCGCGGTCTGACCCACAGTGAGTGCAGGGAGCCCAATTAAGGGCACTCCATTTCATTCTCACACTGACTTGCTTTGGTTAATTCATGAGGGAGTGACCGGCATGAGAGCGCCGGATCAATTTGTGGCAGGGGTTCTGCCCCAATTCATTTCACAGCTGGTATGAGCATGTCAAACCTTGCTTACATTTGATCCCTGGAGCTATTCTTACAATGTAAGTAACCGGGGCAAACCAATTCCTGTGTGGCTTCTCCTTTAAAATAAGTATGCTACCGTTGGATTCTGGTCTTCCCCTTTACCTCACAGATTGGCCCTGTTTTTGACAGCAGCAATAGCGCCTTCAAAAGATGGTGCTTAGTATTTAAGTTTATGTGCGTCTTGGTCTTCTTCAAATCTAGCATTTAGGGTTTGTCTTGTAGAATTTGCCTAAGTATGTTCTGCTCGCTAATAGGTGTTGTACACCAACCCATCTTCTGGACAGCCTTCAGTGACCAGCCTTCTGCACCTCGGCTATTCCATAAAGTGCTTGTTATTAGATGTTGCACGCCTTCGCATCTACTCGGCAGTCTCCTGTGACCTGCCTGCCCCCTGATTTGCATATGTTGGTCATTACCAGTCTCAATCTCTTCTCAGAGGCCTAGGGCTGGGTCCACAGTAGGCTCTCCAAAGTACCCTTGTATATTTTGTGCACTGAAGTGGTGTTAATCAACAGATCATCCTGGTCACAAATATCACAGTTTAAACTCTTCGCATTGACTTCCCTCCTGGTGTGGGGCAGCCCCTGCTTATCCCATCATGCTTGTTCAGCTACAGTGCTGGTGCAGAAGGGTTGAAAGGTTCTAGTTCAACTCAATACAAGCTCTATTAATCTAGAGATTGCTTTGCACCCAACTTTCCCAAGATGGTGGACTTCAGGTAAGGCAAAATAAAGGTGAAAGATACAAGGTGACTCTTAAGCACACTAAACACTCGCCACCAATCCCAGAATCACCAGTAAAAGGGAGCCCTGATTCCTTCTCCACCTTAGAAATCATACTACTCAAAGTGAACTCAGTCCACGATATTGCGCAGAGCCCCAAGACTAGCACAGATCTGCTTCAAGTAGAAGTAACTGGGATTCGCAAAGATCTCAAAGACCTCACAATAAGAATCTCTAATGAGGAGACAAGAATAAGTACTGTTGAGAACTTCCAAGCAAAACAAATACAGAGCCTCAAACGCTCCTTATCCACACTGAAAAGAGAATTTATGGACCACTAGGATTGCAACAGGAGGAGAAATCTTTGTATATTTGGATTACCAGAGGGCACTGAAACCTCAGCTTGCTCTGTGGCTGATTTCATAATAGTATGGATTACAGAAGTTCTTTAACTCTCCTCCTTCAAAGACTTTGATATCAAAACAGCCGATAGGGTGCCAACCTTCACACAAAGAAACATGTCCTCTACAAGACCTCTCATCTTTAAACCGCTGTGTCTTCAACACACTGAACAAATCCTGGCACAAATGAGGAAGATCAGAACGATTAATAGGCAGGGATATAAAATCTTAATCGCTCAGGATTCTGCGAGGGACACCATCATACATCATAAAGGGTTCTGGATCTTCAAAAAAGCTCACTGCTATGGAGATCCCCTTCTCCTTTTTGGGCCCCTCGAAGTTCTAGATAAGGTTTAAAGGCCAGATTAGGTTCTTTTCAGAACCTTTTGAACTATTATATTTCCTGGACACAATCCAGAGTTGGAAATAAATTCTGACTGCCTTCCTGGTTCTTCTACGAGCATGCCCTCTGCCTGACAGTCCTAGGCATTCTCTGATGTTGATGCTGTCACCACCGCTACATTCCTTCTATACCCTGTTAATGAGTGGTGGGCCTCTCCTGCTGTGAATGCCCAAATGATGGTTGATGCTGTTGTTGGAGTTTTTGCACTTGCTCTTAATATGGTGACTAAGAACTAATGTTGTTGGTCTTGGAGGTCTTGTTTATTAATATTTGGATATCCTTTTGTTTATCATTACCAGATTTTGTGCAAATGTTAGCTGGCTCTTGCGGACGATGTTGTCCTCTTTGTTTTGTAACTTGGTCTGCATAGTAGTCAGTTAAGTTGAAACCATGTTCCTGAACTACTCTAGTTTTCATTACCACTATGGTGATAGCCTCTGGACATAGGCAATGCCTTCAGGTGGCTGCTAAGATAGGTTCCTCACCACCTGTCTATCAGAGCATTATCCTGAATATTCTGTCCAGGATGGCTAGAAGTCATGGGTAATTACTTTCCGATCAAGTGCTTTCGACCACGGTCAGGGGTAGGCTGCACTTATACTAACAAACACACAGGACCTTCCGGAATCCTTAAAGTAGTTTTACCACACGTACATTGGGCTTGTAAGTATATTCTAATGCAACAACCATTTCAAGAGCACGTTCCATGTTTGGTCAGGGTGTGGTTTGGTTCTATAGTGCTCATAATGCTCTTATGGTGACTTTATGTCCTCACTGTTGTAGTCTGATACCCTAGTACTCTTTCTAACCCTTCTAAACCACTAATAGCCGCTCTCTGACCTTGGTACCTACATCCCGTCATATCTGGGGCATTAGGTAGCCTTTCTGCCATAGTTACGTACTGTATTGGGCCATATCAGTCTCTTGTTTGCCTCACAGACATATGCAATTCACAATGGCTGTATATTGTGAGGTTGTTTCAGGAGGATATCATAAATTATGGTGGTAACACGTTTCCAATCTTGATTTTCTTGTGGAACAATAAGGTTCAGTGTTGCACTGTTTTTTTTCCATGGCATACCTACCTGTTTCTTCTTGTAATTATATATACTGTTTGTTTTATGACACTTACAGTTATTCCATTTCATGCATGTTACCTGAACAGATAAATGCCTGTTCAAGTTTGGTCTTTGTGGGACTTGGCCCTTTCCCCAGAAATGTTTAGTTTTTTTACCCCTTTTAATTTAGAATGCCCCTATTGTAACAACAATGTATAGGCCTTGTGTAGTGAGGAAAGCCCTGTGTACTGTGAAACTGATGTTAAGATGCAGGTGTCTTATACCCCTAACAAGGCTGCCACTGACCACTGCTGCTGCAGCGGGGTTAGTGGGCGCATTCTAGTGGCTAGGGCCTGGCTGGAACCCTCCAAACAATGTATCAACTTAGCCTGCCAGCCTGCCCACAGGTAGAATGGTGGAACCTCCTAGAACCCCCTGGAACCTTCTGGAACAGGTGAGGTGACACCAACTGCCACTGCCAACTGTCAACTGGCACTGTATAAGGAAAGGAAGGAAAACTTTCCTGTCAGAGTGACTGAGGGGAAGACCTGGGGAAGAACCTACGCAGGAGGATAGGCAGTGAGGGTCAGGACAGGGTCTTATGATTCTGGAAATGACAGGGCCTAGAGTGCTGCTTTACAAGTATTGAGGCATCCTGTACCCCCCCACTGACCTAACCCCGCGGCAGGGAACCCCCAGGGACCACTTGAGGGGATTGGCTGAGGAGATCTAACACCAGCCACCAACTTAACCCCCTTCAAGGAAACAAGAAACCAAAGGGCGCAAGAAACATCACGCCAACAAGAAACTAAGCTTCTATTTACAAGGGCGCAGGAAACATCACGCCAAGAAGAAACTAAGCCTCTATTTACAAGGGCGCAAGAAACCTAAAGCGCTAAGAAGAAATTAAATCATCACAGGACTTTTGAAGAAGCAAACAGGTATTGGCGCGGTACTGACCCTGCGTTTCCTGATGTCACCTGGGGTCTCCCTTGCTAACCTGCTACTGGGGTGTCACCTGTCCTGTATATCTAGCGCTGCCCTTGCTGACCCTGTGAAGAGCGCTGAAGTAATGGAAGGGGTTGCTGCCTTCTGAAGCGCTATATTTGCCTGAACTGCAGCACCCTGAACTGAATGTTATTAGACCTGCTGGTCTTGCCCCCACCTCGTGTGGGCGAAAGCGCTATAGCCCTGCACCCTGCTGTCTGTGAAGCGCTAGAATCCTGGGCGTGATTCCTGCCTGAAGCGCTATATTCTGTGGTGCCCTTCAGCAGCGCTACCTGGAATGAACAGTCTGCCGAGCGCTACCTCTGCTGTGAATTGCCTGCTATATCGTAGCGCTGTGAATCCTGAAAAGCGCTATCCCCCTGAAGCGCTGTGTCACCAAGAACTTCTGTGGCTCTAGAAGTTGCTGCCTTCTGAAGCGCTGACTCCCTGCTCCCCCAACGCTCCTTTGCTGTCCCTGTGAAGAGTGCTGAGGTACTGAAGGGGGTTGCTGCCTTGTGAAGTGCTGTACCTGCAGGGTGCTATTATCTAAACCTGATTGCCTGCTGAAGCGCTGTCCCCAGCATTGCCTGTGGCCAAGCGCTGTCATGTGAGGAACTGAGGTAGTGCCCAGGGAAGCGCTGTAATTTCACTCCAAGCGCTTTCTTGAATGTCCCATAGAAGCGCTGTAATTGTGCCTCCAAGCGCTCTCTTGTAGGCCCCAGAGAAACGCTGTATTTTTGACCTTAAGTGCTCACCTGTTGGCCCCTATGTGCCTCTAGTGACGTGGAGGCCATTAAGTTACTGTTTATGCCTGAGGACAGGCTTGCCATTCATTAAGTGTTTGGGCCCTGGTTCCGGCGTAGGCCTAAAGACATACTGAGTTCACCTGCGATGGCTTAGCCCTGCATAGGGGAGTCCAAGGCATAGTAAAATGCTCATTGAGAATGCTTTACTGAATTGCTTATTGAAATGTTCACCTTAATTAACAGAAATGTTTTACTAGTCTAAAGCAAGGCCTGTGCTTGCTTAATGAGATGTTGCTCTCTAGCAATGAGTAATGTTCTATTTATAAGTTACTTAATGAAATGCCTATGCCTGATTCCTTCCCTGTAATGTTTACTCCTGATTAGGGGGATGTTACCTATGATTGGGGAAGAGTTTTGAAGTGGTTATTCCTGCTTGGAACCAGGATTATTCTGAACTATAGAAGTTTTATTACACCCCTGCCCCAGTGTTATAACCTCTACTTATTTACAGGATTACTCTTGGGTGCTGAAAGGTTTATGCCTGCTTAATGTAGGAATTAGAATGTTGATCCTGGCCTGGGGGTGGAAACGCCAACAGCTGCATAATGAACTGTGTCTGCTGACTAATGAAACATTTATTCATGTTGGTTGAAAGGTGGAGCACATGCCCACAGTTATGGAGTGAGGTGCTCCTTGCTTTAAAGAAATGTTTACATTTACTAAAAGGCTTTACATGCATAAACCAAGTCTTCTAAGCTCAGGCTTGCCTGTTAAAAATGGTTATCTCTGCCTTGAAGAGTTGTTAACTGTTGATTGCTGAGTAGGGGAACGTTAATGCTATAAGGATATAGTTACACTGCCTAATGAGATGTTTTATCCGCAGTGGCGTGTTTTTATTCCTGCCATAGGAGTTTCATTCCTGCCTAAGGAAATGGTTAATGAAATGTTTCACCCTCAGTGAAGTGTTTTACTTCTGCTAAACTGATTATCTCTATTGCAGGAAATGTTTTACCTGTAAGCTCCTGATTAATAGGGGGAAGGCCCTGCCTGTTCAGGCATCAGGTAATAGGATGGTGTGTGATGCCTAAAGAAATACTTTATGCCTAATGAAAGGTGTTGACCTCATTTGAGGCAATGTTTACTCCTGCCCAGGGAAGGGTCTCATACCCCTGCTATAACAGAGATCTACTTACACCTGCTCAATGTAGGGATTTCTACTTCCCTGATGGAATGTTGGTGTAGCCCTGATACAGTTAAACCTGCACAAGGGGATGGTTACCTAGATTGCAATGTTTTCTCCTAGTTAGTGCTGGCTAATGCAATGGTTAGCTGGGCCCAATGAGAAGTTCTCCCAAAGGGATGCCCAACCTTGTTATATGGAATAATTATTCTTAATGAAATGTTTAATTCCTATTACAGGAGGAGAGTTACGTCCACATACTTTTGTGGCAAATGAAATGTTTCATATTTAAGGAAATGTTTGAACTACACTTAACGAATTGTTTATTCCTACAGCGGGGAGATGTTTCTGTTATGGAACTGTCCCTTTGTTTACCTGAGGAAATGGATATTGATGCTTAATGCAGTGTTGTTCTTATGACTTTGAGATGTATTCCTTTCAGGTACTGACCAAGAAGCAAGGCGTAGGTCGGGCCTGTGTCCCACTAAAAATGTATTTAACTATTTATTGATCCAATATTTAATATTTATTGCAGAACGGATATTTATTCATCCAATATTGATCGCAAGTTTTGAGACACATGTATTTTAAATGAATTTATGATTTCCCTGATCCTGCTCTATCTATCTGATTATTTATCTTAATACAAATCACTTGTTTTTATACAAGCTCTGGAGTGGAGTCATTTATTGCGTGCCCAGGTTTCTGTCTCAGTGTGAGTGTGTGCTGCATGGTCGCTTAACACATGTGCTTTCGGATGCCTACCCGCTCGTGCCATGCTACCCTAGGGGACTGGTGACCCCAGTTCCAACATATTGGTGTCGAGCGGTGGGATCCAGGACCTGTGACCATGCAGCACCCTCCATTGGGACAGGGTGCACAGCAATTGGGCTGCACAATTATTGTGTGTGCAAGCCTTAGGAATTGACCCCTCCACTGTCTAGCCTGTGAGTGTATCAGGGCCTGTTGGACCTCATTCTGTCGCCACATCCTAGAACCTTTTTCCTGAATTATCTGAGTCCCCACCTGGCGTACTGGAGTGTTGTGTCAGGGGATGGGGGTGCCTGTTGGGCGGAGGGAAGAAGGAACTCCGTACCACTTTGGGGGCACGGGTAGGAGCCCACCCAGAGGGGAGAGGGGATGGGGACAGGAGGGGCAGGTCACACCCAGGGAGACGGGCACACCAGAGAACCTTGGAAGGGGGTGTGTGTCGTCAAAGAGGTTAGAGCAGAAAAGGGAGAGTGTGAGCCTTGCAATGAAGGAAGGGAAGCTGGTGCACAGGCTTCAGCTAACAGAGACAGAGCTGAAGACCTTGAAATCATGTGTGCCAGGTACTTCCATGGGGGCAGCGTACCCGAGGTTCGGGGTTTGGACCAGTCACGGGGTGTAGAACCTGGACTGGGGTTTCAGGTGCAGGGATTGCCTGACCTGGAGGGTGGGGTACCGGTAACTATGGACCCTACCGATGTGACTTCCAGGGGTACCTATCCGGGCAGGAGGGTGCGGAACCCTGGAAGGGGGTGCAGAGGGAGGAAGGACTCTCCTCTGGCACCGGTCCAGCCACGGGGTTCAGATCCTGGGTTGGGTGGCCAGGTTCAGGGGTTGCCTGACCTGGCGGGAGGAATCTCTGTATTCAGAGTTCCCCCGGTTGTGACTCTCAGGGGTACTACTCCAGGTGGGAGGGTGCGGAACCCTGGGAGGGGGTGCAGGGAGAGGTAGGTCTCGCCCCTGTCACCAATTCAACTTAAGGGTTTAGACCCTAGGTTGAGGAGGAGAGTGGAAAGGGTACCACGGGCCTGGGGCTACTGCCCCCCACTCTGAGAAAGAGCAAGGGCCAGAGACATCTGAATTGTTTAGAGGTCCGTCCTGGCTGCATCTCACTGGGGAACACCAGTGGGGTGGTTGGATTAGCGAGAATGTCATGGTGGTATTGGGCCTGCGTCCACCTTTTTCCGCCCCAAGCAGGGAAGCCCATCAAGGGAATGATCGGACTACCCTGGCTTTTGGCTGGGGGGGAGCTGTGTGGGACTTGGCCCTTTCCCCAGAAATTTTTCGTTTTTTTACCCCTTTTAATTTAGAATGCCCCTATTGTAACAACAATGTATAGGCCTTGTGTAGTGAGGAAAGCCCTGTGTACTGTGAAACTGATGTTAAGATGCAGGTGTCTTATACCCCTAACATGGCTGCCACTGACCACTGCTGCTGCAGCGGGGTTAGTGGGCGCATTCTAGTGGCTAGGGCCTGGCTGGAACCCTCCAAACGATGTATCAACTTAGCCTGCCAGCCTGCCCACAGGTAGAATGGTGGAACCTCCTAGAACCCCCTGGAACCTTCTGGAACAGGTGAGGTGACACCAACTGCCACTGCCAACTGTCAACTGGCACTGTATAAGGAAAGGAAGGAAAACTTTCCTGTCAGAGTGACTGAGGGGAAGACCTGGGGAAGAACCTACGCAGGAGGATAGGCAGTGAGGGTCAGGGCAGGGTCTTATGATGCTGGAAATGACAGGGCCTAGAGTGCTGCTTTACAAGTATTGAGGCATCCTGTACCCCCCCCCACTGACCTAACCCCGCGGCAGGGAACCCCCAGGGACCACTTGAGGGGATTGGCTGAGGAGATCTAACACCAGCCACCAACTTAACCCCCTTCAAGGAAACAAGAAACCAAAGGGCGCAAGGAACATCACGCCAACAAGAAACTAAGCTTCTATTTACAAGGGCGCAAGAAACATCACGCCAAGAAGAAACTAAGCCTCTATTTACAAGGGCGCAAGAAACCTAAAGCGCTAAGAAGAAATTAAATCATCACAGGACTTTTGAAGAAGCAAACAGGTATTGGCGCGGTACTGACCCTGCGTTTCCTGATGTCACCTGGGGTCTCCCTTGCTAACCTGCTACTGGGGTGTCACCTGTCCTGTATATCTAGCGCTGCCCTTGCTGACCCTGTGAAGAGCGCTGAAGTAATGGAAGGGGTTGCTGCCTTCTGAAGCGCTATATTTGCCTGAACTGCAGCACCCTGAACTGAATGTTATTAGACCTGCTGGTCTTGCCCCCACCTCGTGTGGGCCAAAGCGCTATAGCCCTGCACCCTGCTGTCTGTGAAGCGCTAGAATCCTGGGCGTGATTCCTGCCTGAAGCACTATATTCTGTGGTGCCCTTCAGCAGCGCTACCTGGAATGAACTGTCTGCCGAGCGCTACCTCTGCTGTGAATTGCCTGCTATATCATAGCGCTGTGAATCCTGAAAAGCGCTATCCCCCTGAAGCGCTGTGTCACCAAGAACTTCTGTGGCTCTAGAAGTTGCTGCCTTCTGAAGCGCTGACTCCCTGCTCCCCCAACGCTCCTTTGCTGTCCCTGTGAAGAGTGCTGAGGTACTGAAGGGGGTTGCTGCCTTGTGAAGTGCTGTACCTGCAGGGTGCTATTATCTAAACCTGATTGCCTGCTGAAGCGCTGTCCCCAGCATTGCCTGTGGCCAAGCGCTGTCATGTGAGGAACTGAGGTAGTGCCCAGGGAAGCGCTGTAATTTCACTCCAAGCGCTTTCTTGAATGTCCCATAGAAGCGCTGTAATTGTGCCTCCAAGCGCTCTCTTGTAGGCCCCAGAGAAACGCTGTATTTTTGACCTTAAGTGCTCACCTGTTGGCCCCTATGTGCCTCTAGTGACGTGGAGGCCATTAAGTTACTGTTTATGCCTGAGGACAGGCTTGCCATTCATTAACTGTTTGGGCCCTGGTTCCGGCGTAGGCCTAAAGACATACTGAGTTCACCTGCGATGGCTTAGCCCTGCATAGGGGAGTCCAAGGCATAGTAAAATGCTCATTCAGAATGCTTTACTGAATTGCTTATTGAAATGTTCACCTTAATTAACAGAAATGTTTTACTAGTCTAAAGCAAGGCCTGTGCTTGCTTAATGAGATGTTGCTCTCTAGCAATGAGTAATGTTCTATTTATAAGTTACTTAATGAAATGCCTATGCCTGATTCCTTCCCTGTAATGTTTACTCCTGATTAGGGGGATGTTACCTATGATTGGGGAAGAGTCTTGAAGTGGTTATTCCTGCTTGGAACCAGGATTATTCTGAACTATAGAAGTTTTATTACACCCCTGCCCCAGTGTTATAACCTCTACTTATTTACAGGATTACTCTTGGGTGCTGAAAGGTTTATGCCTGCTTAATGTAGGAATTAGAATGTTGATCCTGGCCTGGGGGTGGAAACGCCAACAGCTGCATAATGAACTGTGTCTGCTGACTAATGAAACATTTATTCATGTTGGTTGAAAGGTGGAGCACATGCCCACAGTTATGGAGTGAGGTGCTCCTTGCTTTAAAGAAATGTTTACATTTACTAAAAGGCTTTACATGCATAAACCAAGTCTTCTAAGCTCAGGCTTGCCTGTTAAAAATGGTTATCTCTGCCTTGAAGAGTTGTTAACTGTTGATTGCTGAGTAGGGGAACGTTAATGCTATAAGGATATAGTTACACTGCCTAATGAGATGTTTTATCCGCAGTGGCGTGTTTTTATTCCTGCCATAGGAGTTTCATTCCTGCCTAAGGAAATGGTTAATGAAATGTTTTACCCTCAGTGAAGTGTTTTACTTCTGCTAAACTGATTATCTCTATTGCAGGAAATGTTTTACCTGTAAGCTCCTGATTAATAGGGGGAAGGCCCTGCCTGTTCAGGCATCAGGTAATAGGATGGTGTGTGATGCCTAAAGAAATACTTTATGCCTAATGAAAGGTGTTGACCTCATTTGAGGCAATGTTTACTCCTGCCCAGGAAAGGGTCTCATACCCCTGCTATAACAGAGATCTACTTACACCTGCTCAATGTAGGGATTTCTACTTCCCTGATGGAATGTTGGTGTAGCCCTGATACAGTTAAACCTGCACAAGGGGATGGTTACCTAGATTGCAATGTTTTCTCCTAGTTAGTGCTGGCTAATGCAATGGTTAGCTGGGCCCAATGAGAAGTTCTCCCAAAGGGATGCCCAACCTTGTTATATGGAATAATTATTCTTAATGAGATGTTTAATTCCTATTACAGGAGGAGAGTTACGTCCACATACTTTTGTGGCAAATGAAATGTTTCATATTTAAGGAAATGTTTGAACTACACTTAACGAATTGTTTATTCCTACAGCGGGGAGATGTTTCTGTTATGGAACTGTCCCTTTGTTTACCTGAGGAAATGGATATTGATGCTTAATGCAGTGTTGTTCTTATGACTTTGAGATGTATTCCTTTCAGGTACTGACCAAGAAGCAAGGCGTAGGTCGGGCCTGTGTCCCACTAAAAATGTATTTAACTATTTATTGATCCAATATTTAATATTTATTGCAGAACGGATATTTATTCATCCAATATTGATCGCAAGTTTTGAGACACATGTATTTTAAATGAATTTATGATTTCCCTGATCCTGCTCTATCTATCTGATTATTTATCTTAATACAAATCACTTGTTTTTATACAAGCTCTGGAGTGGAGTCATTTATTGCGTGCCCAGGTTTCTGTCTCAGTGTGAGTGTGTGCTGCATGGTCGCTTAACACATGTGCTTTCGGATGCCTACCCGCTCGTGCCATGCTACCCTAGGGGACTGGTGACCCCAGTTCCAACATATTGGTGTCGAGCGGTGGGATCCAGGACCTGTGACCATGCAGCACCCTCCATTGGGACAGGGTGCACAGCAATTGGGCTGCACAATTATTGTGTGTGCAAGCCTTAGGAATTGACCCCTCCACTGTCTAGCCTGTGAGTGTATCAGGGCCTGTTGGACCTCATTCTGTCGCCACATCCTAGAACCTTTTTCCTGAATTATCTGAGTCCCCACCTGGCGTACTGGAGTGTTGTGTCAGGGGATGGGGGTGCCTGTTGGGCGGAGGGAAGAAGGAACTCCGTACCACTTTGGGGGCACGGGTAGGAGCCCACCCAGAGGGGAGAGGGGATGGGGACAGGAGGGGCAGGTCACACCCAGGGAGACGGGCACACCAGAGAACCTTGGAAGGGGGTGTGTGTCGTCAAAGAGGTTAGAGCAGAAAAGGGAGAGTGTGAGCCTTGCAATGAAGGAAGGGAAGCTGGTGCACAGGCTTCAGCTAACAGAGACAGAGCTGAAGACCTTGAAATCATGTGTGCCAGGTACTTCCATGGGGGCAGCGTACCCGAGGTTCGGGGTTTGGACCAGTCACGGGGTGTAGAACCTGGACTGGGGTTTCAGGTGCAGGGATTGCCTGACCTGGAGGGTGGGGTACCGGTAACTATGGACCCTACCGATGTGACTTCCAGGGGTACCTATCCGGGGAGGAGGGTGCGGAACCCTGGAAGGGGGTGCAGAGGGAGGAAGGACTCTCCTCTGGCACCGGTCCAGCCACGGGGTTCAGATCCTGGGTTGGGTGGCAAGGTTCAGGGGTTGCCTGACCTGGCGGGAGGAATCTCTGTATTCAGAGTTCCCCCGGTTGTGACTCTCAGGGGTACTACTCCAGGTGGGAGGGTGCGGAACCCTGGGAGGGGGTGCAGGGAGAGGTAGGTCTCGCCCCTGTCACCAATTCAACTTAAGGGTTTAGACCCTAGGTTGAGGAGGAGAGTGGAAAGGGTACCACGGGCCTGGGGCTACTGCCCCCCACTCTGAGAAAGAGCAAGGGCCAGAGACATCTGAATTGTTTAGAGGTCGGTCCTGGCTGCATCTCACTGGGGAACACCAGTGGGGTGGTTGGATTAGCGAGAATGTCATGGTGGTATTGGGCCTGCGTCCACCTTTTTCCGCCCCAAGCAGGGAAGCCCATCAAGGGAATGATCGGACTACCCTGGCTTTTGGCTGGGGGGGAGCTGTGTGGGACTTGGCCCTTTCCCCAGAAATTTTTCGTTTTTTTACCCCTTTTAATTTAGAATGCCCCTATTGTAACAACAATGTATAGGCCTTGTGTAGTGAGAAAAGCCCTGTGTACTGTGAAACTGATGTTAAGATGCAGGTGTCTTATACCCCTAACATGGCTGCCACTGACCACTGCTGCTGCAGCGGGGTTAGTGGGCGCATTCTAGTGGCTAGGGCCTGGCTGGAACCCTCCAAACGATGTATCAACTTAGCCTGCCAGCCTGCCCACAGGTAGAATGGTGGAACCTCCTAGAACCCCCTGAAACCTTCTGGAACAGGTGAGGTGACACCAACTGCCACTGCCAACTGTCAACTGGCACTGTATAAGGAAAGGAAGGAAAACTTTCCTGTCAGAGTGACTGAGGGGAAGACCTGGGGAAGAACCTACGCAGGAGGATAGGCAGTGAGGGTCAGGGCAGGGTCTTATGATGCTGGAAATGACAGGGCCTAGAGTGCTGCTTTACAAGTATTGAGGCATCCTGTATCCCCCCCCACTGACCTAACCCCGCGGCAGGGAACCCCCAGGGACCACTTGAGGGGATTGGCTGAGGAGATCTAACACCAGCCACCAACTTAACCCCCTTCAAGGAAACAAGAAACCAAAGGGCGCAAGGAACATCACGCCAACAAGAAACTAAGCTTCTATTTACAAGGGCGCAAGAAACATCACGCCAAGAAGAAACTAAGCCTCTATTTACAAGGTTGCAAGAAACCTAAAGCGCTAAGAAGAAATTAAATCATCACAGGACTTTTGAAGAAGCAAACAGGTATTGGCGCGGTACTGACCCTGCGTTTCCTGATGTCACCTGGGGTCTCCCTTGCTAACCTGCTACTGGGGTGTCACCTGTCCTGTATATCTAGCGCTGCCCTTGCTGACCCTGTGAAGAGCGCTGAAGTAATGGAAGGGGTTGCTGCCTTCTGAAGCGCTATATTTGCCTGAACTGCAGCACCCTGAACTGAATGTTATTAGACCTGCTGGTCTTGCCCCCACCTCGTGTGGGCCAAAGCGCTATAGCCCTGCACCCTGCTGTCTGTGAAGCGCTAGAATCCTGGGCGTGATTCCTGCCTGAAGCACTATATTCTGTGGTGCCCTTCAGCAGCGCTACCTGGAATGAACTGTCTGCCGAGCGCTACCTCTGCTGTGAATTGCCTACTATATCATAGCGCTGTGAATCCTGAAAAGCGCTATCCCCCTGAAGCGCTGTGTCACCAAGAACTTCTGTGGCTCTAGAAGTTGCTGCCTTCTGAAGCGCTGACTCCCTGCTCCCCCAACGCTCCTTTGCTGTCCCTGTGAAGAGTGCTGAGGTACTGAAAGGGGTTGCTGCCTTGTGAAGTGCTGTACCTGCAGGGTGCTATTATCTAAACCTGATTGCCTGCTTAAGCGCTGTCCC
This sequence comes from Lissotriton helveticus, assembly GCF_964261635.1. Taxonomy (NCBI): domain Eukaryota; kingdom Metazoa; phylum Chordata; class Amphibia; order Caudata; family Salamandridae; genus Lissotriton; species Lissotriton helveticus. The sequence continues at coordinate 1,539,272,641 of NC_136067.1, forward strand.
CAGCATTGCCTGTGGCCAAGCGCTGTCATGTGAGGAACTGAGGTAGTGCCCAGGGAAGCGCTGTAATTTCACTCCAAGCGCTTTCTTGAATGTCCGATAGAAGCGCTGTAATTGTGCCTCCAAGCGCTCTCTTGTAGGCCCCAGAGAAACGCTGTATTTTTGACCTTAAGTGCTCACCTGTTGGCCCCTATGTGCCTCTAGTGACGTGGAGGCCATTAAGTTACTGTTTATGCCTGAGGACAGGCTTGCCATTCATTAACTGTTTGGGCCCTGGTTCCGGCGTAGGCCTAAAGACATACTGAGTTCACCTGCGATGGCTTAGCCCTGCATAGGGGAGTCCAAGGCATAGTAAAATGCTCATTGAGAATGCTTTACTGAATTGCTTATTGAAATGTTCACCTTAATTAACAGAAATGTTTTACTAGTCTAAAGCAAGGCCTGTGCTTGCTTAATGAGATGTTGCTCTCTAGCAATGAGTAATGTTCTATTTATAAGTTACTTAATGAAATGCCTATGCCTGATTCCTTCCCTGTAATGTTTACTCCTGATTAGGGGGATGTTACCTATGATTGGGGAAGAGTTTTGAAGTGGTTATTCCTGCTTGGAACCAGGATTATTCTGAACTATAGAAGTTTTATTACACCCCTGCCCCAGTGTTATAACCTCTACTTATTTACAGGATTACTCTTGGGTGCTGAAAGGTTTATGCCTGCTTAATGTAGGAATTAGAATGTTGATCCTGGCCTGGGGGTGGAAACGCCAACAGCTGCATAATGAACTGTGTCTGCTGACTAATGAAACATTTATTCATGTTGGTTGAAAGGTGGAGCACATGCCCACAGTTATGGAGTGAGGTGCTCCTTGCTTTAAAGAAATGTTTACATTTACTAAAAGGCTTTACATGCATAAACCAAGTCTTCTAAGCTCAGGCTTGCCTGTTAAAAATGGTTATCTCTGCCTTGAAGAGTTGTTAACTGTTGATTGCTGAGTAGGGGAACGTTAATGCTATAAGGATATAGTTACACTGCCTAATGAGATGTTTTATCCGCAGTGGCGTGTTTTTATTCCTGCCATAGGAGTTTAATTCCTGCCTAAGGAAATGGTTAATGAAATGTTTTACCCTCAGTGAAGTGTTTTACTTCTGCTAAACTGATTATCTCTATTGCAGGAAATGTTTTACCTGTAAGCTCCTGATTAATAGGGGGAAGGCCCTGCCTGTTCAGGCATCAGATAATAGGATGGTGTGTGATGCCTAAAGAAATACTTTATGCCTAATGAAAGGTGTTGACCTCATTTGAGGCAATGTTTACTCCTGCCCAGGGAAGGGTCTCATACCCCTGCTATAACAGAGATCTACTTACACCTGCTCAATGTAGGGATTTCTACTTCCCTGATGGAATGTTGGTGTAGCCCTGATACAGTTAAACCTGCACAAGGGGATGGTTACCTAGATTGCAATGTTTTCTCCTAGTTAGTGCTGGCTAATGCAATGGTTAGCTGGGCCCAATGAGAAGTTCTCCCAAAGGGATGCCCAACCTTGTTATATGGAATAATTATTCTTAATGAAATGTTTAATTCCTATTACAGGAGGAGAGTTACGTCCACATACTTTTGTGGCAAATGAAATGTTTCATATTTAAGGAAATGTTTGAACTACACTTAACGAATTGTTTATTCCTACAGCGGGGAGATGTTTCTGTTATGGAACTGTCCCTTTGTTTACCTGAGGAAATGGATATTGATGCTTAATGCAGTGTTGTTCTTATGACTTTGAGATGTATTCCTTTCAGGTACTGACCAAGAAGCAAGGCGTAGGTCAGGCCTGTGTCCCACTAAAAATTTATTTAACTATTTATTGATCCAATATTTAATATTTATTGCAGAACGGATATTTATTCATCCAATATTGATCGCATGTTTTGAGACACATGTATTTTAAATGAATTTATGATTTCCCTGATCCTGCTCTATCTATCTGATTATTTATCTTAATACAAATCACTTGTTTTTATACAAGCTCGGGAGTGGAGTCATTTATTGCGTGCCCAGGTTTCTGTCTCAGTGTGAGTGTGTGCTGCATGATCGCTTAACACATGTGCTTTCGGATGCCTACCCGCTCGTGCCATGCTACCCTAGGGGACTGGTGACCCCAGTTCCAACATATTGGTGTCGAGCGGTGGGATCCAGGACCTGTGACCATGCAGCACCCTCCATTGGGACAGGGTGCACAGCAATTGGGCTGCACAATTATTGTGTGTGCAAGCCTTAGGAATTGACCCCTCCACTGTCTAGCCTGTGAGTGTATCAGGGCCTGTTGGACCTCATTCTGTCGCCACATCCTAGAACCTTTTTCCTGAATTATCTGAGTCCCCACCTGGCGTACTGGAGTGTTGTGTCAGGGGATGGGGGTGCCTGTTGGGCGGAGGGAAGAAGGAACTCCGTACCACTTTGGGGGTACGGGTAGGAGCCCACCCAGAGGGGAGAGGGGATGGGGACAGGAGGGGCAGGTCACACCCAGGGAGACGGGCACACCAGAGAACCTTGGAAGGGGGTGTGTGTCGTCAAAGAGGTTAGAGCAGAAAAGGGAGAGTGTGAGCCTTGCAATGAAGGAAGGGAAGCTGGTGAACAGGCTTCAGCTAACAGAGACAGAGCTGAAGACCTTGAAATCATGTGTGCCAGGTACTTCCATGGTGGCAGCGTACCCGAGGTTCGGGGTTTGGACCAGTCACGGGGTGTAGAACCTGGACTGGGGTTTCAGGTGCAGGGATTGCCTGACCTGGAGGGTGGGGTACTGGTAACTATGGACCCTACCGATGTGACTTCCAGGGGTACCTATCCGGGGAGGAGGGTGCGGAACCCTGGAAGGGGGTGCAGAGGGAGGAAGGACTCTCCTCTGGCACCGGTCCAGCCACGGGGTTCAGATCATGGGTTGGGTGGCCAGGTTCAAGGGTTGCCTGACCTGGCGGGAGGAATCTCTGTATTCAGAGTTCCCCCGGTTGTGACTCTCAGGGGTACTACTCCAGGTGGGAGGGTGCGGAACCCTGGGAGGGGGTGCAGGGAGAGGTAGGTCTCGCCCCTGTCACCAATTCAACTTAAGGGTTTAGACCCTAGGTTGAGGAGGAGAGTGGAAAGGGTACCACGGGCCTGGGGCTACTGCCCCCCACTCTGAGAAAGAGCAAGGGCCAGAGACATCTGAATTGTTTAGAGGTCCGTCCTGGCTGCATCTCACTGGGGAACACCAGTGGGGTGGTTGGATTAGCGAGAATGTCATGGTGGTATTGGGCCTGCGTCCACCTTTTTCCGCCCCAAGCAGGGAAGCCCATCAAGGGAATGATCGGACTACCCTGGCTTTTGGCTGGGGGGGAGATGTGTGGGACATGGCCCTTTCCCCAGAAATTTTTCGGTTTTTTACCCCTTTTAATTTAGAATGCCCCTATTGTAACAACAATGTATAGGCCTTGTGTAGTGAGGAAAGCCCTGTGTACTGTGAAACTGATGTTAAGATGCAGGTGTCTTATACCCCTAACATGGCTGCCACTGACCACTGCTGCTGCAGCGGGGTTAGTGGGCGCATTCTAGTGGCTAGGGCCTGGCTGGAACCCTCCAAACGATGTATCAACTTAGCCTGCCAGCCTGCCCACAGGTAGAATGGTGGAACCTCCTAGAACCCCCTGGAACCTTCTGGAACAGGTGAGGTGACACCAACTGCCACTGCCAACTGTCAACTGGCACTGTATAAGGAAAGGAAGGAAAACTTTCCTGTCAGAGTGACTGAGGGGAAGACCTGGGGAAGAACCTACGCAGGAGGATAGGCAGTGAGGGTCAGGGCAGGGTCTTATGATGCTGGAAATGACAGGGCCTAGAGTGCTGCTTTACAAGTATTGAGGCATCCTGTACCCCCCCCACTGACCTAACCCCGCGGCAGGGAACCCCCAGGGACCACTTGAGGGGATTGGCTGAGGAGATCTAACACCAGCCACCAACTTAACCCCCTTCAAGGAAACAAGAAACCAAAGGGCACAAGAAACATCACGCCAACAAGAAACTAAGCTTCTATTTACAAGGGCGCAAGAAACATCACGCCAAGAAGAAACTAAGCCTCTATTTACAAGGGCGCAAGAAACCTAAAGCGCTAAGAAGAAATTAAATCATCACAGGACTTTTGAAGAAGCAAACAGGTATTGGCGCGGTACTGACCCTGCGTTTCCTGATGTCACCTGGGGTCTCCCTTGCTAACCTGCTACTGGGGTGTCACCTGTCCTGTATATCTAGCGCTGCCCTTGCTGACCCTGTGAAGAGCGCTGTAGTAATGGAAGGGGTTGCTGCCTTCTGAAGCGCTATATTTGCCTGAACTGCAGCACCCTGAACTGAATGTTATTAGACCTGCTGGTCTTGCCCCCACCTCGTGTGGGCCAAAGCGCTATAGCCCTGCACCCTGCTGTCTGTGAAGCGCTAGAATCCTGGGCGTGATTCCTGCCTGAAGCGCTATATTCTGTGGTGCCCTTCAGCAGCGCTACCTGGAATGAACTGTCTGCCGAGCGCTACCTCTGCTGTGAATTGCCTGCTATATCGTAGCGCTGTGAATCCTGAAAAGCGCTATCCCCCTGAAGCGCTGTGTCACCAAGAACTTCTGTGGCTCTAGAAGTTGCTGCCTTCTGAAGCGCTGACTCCCTGCTCCCCCAACGCTCCTTTGCTGTCCCTGTGAAGAGTGCTGAGGTACTGAAGGGGGTTGCTGCCTTGTGAAGTGCTGTACCTGCAGGGTGCTATTATCTAAACCTGATTGCCTGCTGAAGCGCTGTCCCCAGCATTGCCTGTGGCCAAGCGCTGTCATGTGAGGAACTGAGGTAGTGCCCAGGGAAGCGCTGTAATTTCACTCCAAGCGCTTTCTTGAATGTCCCATAGAAGCGCTGTAATTGTGCCTCCAAGCGCTCTCTTGTAGGCCCCAGAGAAACGCTGTATTTTTGACCTTAAGTGCTCACCTGTTGGCCCCTATGTGCCTCTAGTGACGTGGAGGCCATTAAGTTACTGTTTATGCCTGAGGACAGGCTTGCCATTCATTAACTGTTTGGGCCCTGGTTCCGGCGTAGGCCTAAAGACATACTGAGTTCACCTGCGATGGCTTAGCCCTGCATAGGGGAGTCCAAGGCATAGTAAAATGCTCATTGAGAATGCTTTACTGAATTGCTTATTGAAATGTTCACCTTAATTAACAGAAATGTTTTACTAGTCTAAAGCAAGGCCTGTGCTTGCTTAATGAGATGTTGCTCTCTAGCAATGAGTAATGTTCTATTTATAAGTTACTTAATGAAATGCCTATGCCTGATTCCTTCCCTGTAATGTTTACTCCTGATTAGGGGGATGTTACCTATGATTGGGGAAGAGTTTTGAAGTGGTTATTCCTGCTTGGAACCAGGATTATTCTGAACTATAGAAGTTTTATTACACCCCTGCCCCAGTGTTATAACCTCTACTTATTTACAGGATTACTCTTGGGTGCTGAAAGGTTTATGCCTGCTTAATGTAGGAATTAGAATGTTGATCCTGGCCTGGGGGTGGAAACGCCAACAGCTGCATAATGAACTGTGTCTGCTGACTAATGAAACATTTATTCATGTTGGTTGAAAGGTGGAGCACATGCCCACAGTTATGGAGTGAGGTGCTCCTTGCTTTAAAGAAATGTTTACATTTACTAAAAGGCTTTACATGCATAAACCAAGTCTTCTAAGCTCAGGCTTGCCTGTTAAAAATGGTTATCTCTGCCTTCAAGAGTTGTTAACTGTTGATTGCTGAGTAGGGGAACGTTAATGCTATAAGGATATAGTTACACTGCCTAATGAGATGTTTTATCCGCAGCGGCGTGTTTTTATTCCTGCCATAGGAGTTTTATTCCTGCCTAAGGAAATGGTTAATGAAATGTTTTACCCTCAGTAAAGTGTTTTACTTCTGCTAAACTGATTATCTCTATTGCAGGAAATGTTTTACCTGTAAGCTCCTGATTAAAAGGGGGAAGGCCCTGCCTGTTCCGGCATCAGGTAATAGGATGGTGTGTGATGCCTAAAGAAATACTTTATGCCTAATGAAAGGTGTTGACCTCATTTGAGGCAATGTTTACTCCTGCCCAGGGAAGGGTCTCATACCCCTGCTATAACAGAGATCTACTTACACCTGCTCAATGTAGGGATTTCTACTTCCCTGATGGAATGTTGGTGTAGCCCTGATACAGTTAAACCTGCACAAGGGGATGGTTACCTAGATTGCAATGTTTTCTCCTAGTTAGTGCTGGCTAATGCAATGGTTAGCTGGGCCCAATGAGAAGTTCTCCCAAAGGGATGCCCAACCTTGTTATATGAAATAATTATTCTTAATGAAATGTTTAATTCCTATTACAGGAGGAGAGTTACGTCCACATACTTTTGTGGCAAATGAAATGTTTCATATTTAAGGAAATGTTTGAACTACACTTAACGAATTGTTTATTCCTACAGCGGGGAGATGTTTCTGTTATGGAACTGTCACTTTGTTTACCTGAGGAAATGGATATTGATGCTTAATGCAGTGTTGTTCTTATGACTTTGAGATGTATTCCTTTCAGGTACTGACCAAGAAGCAAGGCGTAGGTCGGGCCTGTGTCCCACTAAAAATGTATTTAACTATTTATTGATCCAATATTTAATATTTATTGCAGAACGGATATTTATTCATCCAATATTGATCGCAAGTTTTGAGACACATGTATTTTAAATGAATTTATAATTTCCCTGATCCTGCTCTATCTATCTGATTATTTATCTTAATACAAATCACTTGTTTTTATACAAGCTCTGGAGTGGAGTCATTTATTGCGTGCCCAGGTTTCTGTCTCAGTGTGAGTGTGTGCTGCATGATCGCTTAACACATGTGCTTTCGGATGCCTACCCGCTAGTGCCATGCTACCCTAGGGGACTGGTGACCCCAGTTCCAACAGTCTTTTTTTGTTGCTTCCAACTAAATACTCATGTTGTTTCTTTCTAACAGGACCAACAGAATGTTACATCTCCCCTACTGACTCGCTTACTGAGTTTTCAACTTATGTCTTCCACATCCTGGTGGCATGCGTTGCCAGTTTGCTACCTCTACTGTGCTCTAATACGTTTCCCCCATGCATTCTGTCTTTTACAGACTTCCACTGATGGGTAGAGTCCATAGCAGGGATTCAGGTTACCCCAGACACTGCAGGGTTTCACAAAGTTGTTTTATTTTCCCTCCAGTATTTTCTCCCAGACGCACTCTTCCCGTGCTCTCCGTCCATGTAGGAGGATGATACTACAAAAGGTCTACATCTTCTCTTATAAGGCCTCCTCTTTGTGGCTCCGTACTCCAGATAGCCTATTATAAATCTGACACATTTACCAATGTTCTCCTTAAATGTAATCTCCATCAGCATCAAAGGACTAAACCACCAAGCAAAGAGGTCCAAAATTCTTGACTACTGCCGATATAGTACTCCTTCAAGAAACCAAGATAGGCTTTAGAGAAGCCCTATTGATGAGGAATGACTGGGTTTTAGATGTTACTTGCTCCGAAGCTCATGGTAAAAAGAACAGGGTTCACACATCTTTGTCTAGAAAGTTTGGCCTAACAGTTATTGAATCTGAACATGATTCCAATGACAGATGGCTTCTCTCTAGGTTAAACAACGGTGAACTGAATCTATATATAATTCATATTTATGCTTCCAACATTGATGACCCTGCATTTTGCCTTTCACTTAATAAAAAATTAAATTACATCCCACAAGATTCCTTCAAGTGGCTACCACTACACACGAGGTGCACAGAGACACAAGCCCTCATCATCAGCCAACTGGACTACGACAATGCTCTCTATCTAGGAATCACCGCACACCTTCTACAGAGACTTCAGACCATACAGAATGGCGCAGTCAAACCCACACCACACCCCACCTCAGGAAACTCCACTGGCTCCCTGTACACCAGAGATGCCAATTCAAGCAGATGACCTACACACACAAGGCTCTACACAACCAAGGACCTGCTTATATTAACCTCCGCCTGAATTCCACCAACCATTGAGAAGACTATGCTCTACCTCCCTTTCACTTGCCCATACTCCCCGCATCTACCAAAGCAGAAGTGGAGGACACTCCTTCTCCCACGTCACAGCAAGGACCAGGAACAGCTTCCCCTTGCACCTCCCGACCATCAACTCACTTCCTGAATTCTGAATGGCCCTCAAGATCTAGCTGACTGAATAAGCCTTCGGGCCTGCAGGTCCCTGGAAACCCTACCGGGTGATTAGCAGCACTTTATTAATCCTGATTGATTGATTGAAGAGTTAAAATTAATCCTGGGGTGGCTTTAACCTGCTAATGGATCTAATTTTGGATGGACCCTCTGCCTTCATTTTCAGAACCCCCAGGGCCAACAAGCAGAGGACCAACCTGTGCTCTTTGCACCAACTCCTATATGCATGGAGATTACATATTCCGAAGGGTAATGACTTTACCTTCTTTTCGCCTTCCCTCTAACGCTTCTCTTACATAGATTATCTCTTGGTAGACGTCTCACTTCTGAAAGTCACTTTTGACCCAAAGATTCACCCCATTCTCATCTCAGACCATGCCGCAATCTGCTTATCTATTACAAACCAGCTGGAGAAAAGGAAAAACCGAGGGGCATATTATCAAGGACCGGTGTTAAAATTATCGCTGTTTTATCGTCAGGAAACTGCTGATAAAATGAAGATAATGGGCTTGATAATACGCCCTTGTTGATTCCCATAGAAGCCCATGTTAACATCAGAACATGGGCTTCTATGGGAATTAACAAGGGCGTATTATCAAGCCCTTTATCGGCGTTTTATCGGCAGTTTCCTGCCGATAAAACAGCGATAATTTTAAAACCGGTCCTTGATAATATGCCCCTGAGTGTGGTGCTTAAATTCAGATATCTTGGATAATGAGACAGACGTGGAAAGGCTAAGGAAAGAAATTGTATTTTTTTTAAGAGACAACAAAAATTCTGTCTCTTCCCCTGTGATACTTTGGGACACATTTAAGTGTGTCATGAGAGGTCAAATCTTTAAACGTATGGCAAAAAAAAAGTGCCATAAAAGAATCCTTACAATCCCTAGGCACTGAAATCAAAAGAAAAGGAAGAAGCCTTCAGACACTCTCGGTATAAGGCTCTACTGAAGGACATTAGGCAACTAAAGTACACAAATATAAAAATTTTAGTAAAAGAGCTTATCTTTTTGTTTAGACCCCAAAGAGAGTCTTCTTTTTTGTAATAGAGCGGGTAAAGCTCTTGCCAAGACACTCAAATTCAAGAATATAAATAATCATTTGCACATATCAAGATTCAGGATGGCTCTCAGAAAACTAAAACCAAGAAGTTGCTTAAGGTGTTTAGAGATTTTTCCAAAAGTGTCTGGAGTTTCTAAAATCCGTGCATATTGCTTCGGTTTCCGAACTAGCTAGAGAGCGCCTAAAACCGTATACATCTGATGAGATTATCAAAGCAAAAAAAAAATCAATCCGCTCTGGGAAGGCTCCAGATCCCAATGTTTTTCCCATCAGTTTTCTATAAAACATTCACCCACTTGGTCATAAAACACCTTAAAAACACCCTGGACCAATTTGTGTTCAACGGCAAGGTGACTGGAAGGGCCTCAAAGGCATGGTTTGTTGTTATCCTCAAAGTAGGTAAAGACCACACGGAGTCAAATTTATTTTGCCCAATTTCATTATCAAACATGGAAGAAAAATTCTTTGCCAAAATCCTTCCCAAAATATTGGAATTTTCCATCCCTGAGCTGATGCATAATTCCCAAATGGGGTTTGTCAAGGGGAGACTCGCTAGAGATAACATGCGTACATTTTGCCATATCATTGAAAAAGCCTGCCTTTCCTCATCTGCAACAACGCAGATCACTGTTGACCCCAAAAAGGTCTTTGACAAAGTCGCCTGGTCTTTTCTCCACGCAGTCCTTGTATCTCATATTCTCGGCAATTCTTTCATCAACATGGTTATGGGCCTATATGTTAATCTCAAAGCTAATATTAGCGATAACAGCACAATTTCTACCTCCTTTCGCCTTCTCCAATACATGAGACTGGGTTGCCCCTCTCCTTCCTACTTCTAGTCATGATTGATCCTTTACTTACACTACTCAATTCATCTTGTGATATAAAAGGTCTCCAATTTGGCTCCAAATCTTATATAAAACCACATCATACGTGGTTGACATTCTTATTTTTACTGAGGACAATGAGAAGGCCATTCCAAGCATCACCAACATTATTCAGGGTTCTCACAGTTATCTGTGTGTACCTTAAACAAGGACAAAACCAAGGTCTTTCTTCTGAACCGTCTATGCTTCTCCTCACATTAGGTGACTCTGGACTTAATCAGCAGCCCATATTCGTTAAATATCTTGGAACTTGGTTTTGGACAGATTTAGCTGAAACATTTTAATACAGAGAATCCCAGACTATTTCCAAAGTTAAAGTGTTCTCTCCTCCTGGTCACCCAAACATATTACATGGTGGTGTAGGCTTCAAACACCCAAGATGATGAATCGTGAATTTTGTGTCGGCAATGTTGCTGATTGACCCGTCTTTCTCTTTTTTCCAGGATTTTGACAGATTAACCTCTACATAGAGAGATAACATAGCAAGGATCTTGTATAAGTCCCTCATGAAAAGCTTTACTCATCGGGGCTGCAATCTTCAAAATTGGAGCCTTTATCACTCAGCCTTTCTAGCAGCACAGGGCACTTTCTGGCTTGTCCCAAATTTACTGAACACCCCATGATGGGAAGAGATAGAACATGACCTTTGCTCTCCCTTTATCCTATCTTCCATAATCACAATCTCAAAGTTAAAAGCCCAGGAGTTTCAGATAATATTCTCAGATACCGGCACACACTGAATCTCTTAGACAAGCCCATGCCGGGAACTTTCCACAACTCTAGGCTAGCCTCACTGTATTAAAATCATAAAACAAAAGATGGCTGTTGATGTGAATATTCTCGACACATGGGCATCCAATGTGAGTAGACAAATCAGAGATGTATACTATGATAGCAATAATCCACTGCCTTTCTCACGTCTAGCACAATTGTATCACCTCCTTAAATTAAACTTCTATTGTTTCCTGAAAATCAAAGTAAAAGTGTCCTAGTCCAGACGTCATTCACCTGATTCTTCCTGATCATCTGCCCTCATAGCATCTCTTAAGTCACATTGCCTTAATAATTTACAAAACCCTGTCAAATTCGCCCCAATAACAATCTTCGATATTATACGTAAAATGGGCTAACCATTTTGGTTCAGACATTTTTTTACCATATTTCAGGGGATAATTGGGAAAATATTAGCAAGCCACCTTTGTACAATAAAGTAGCTTCTTCTCTCCTCGAATCAAAATCATTTACAATGAACTTGCTACATTGGACCCCAGCTAGACTACATAATCAAAGATTGTGGGTAGAAGGGCTCCTGTTGAAACAGCACAGTGAGTCTGGCACATATCATCATATGCTCTTCGACTGTCCACTCTTTGATCATTACTGGTCCCAAATTCATACCTACCTCTCAGATGTTTTCAATACACCGATTCCTTTAGACTTCCCCATGGTGGCTCTGGGATCCTTGGCCACTAAGACCAATCTGAACCTTAAAGCCATTGACATGGTTCTGTTTGACCTCCTTCTGGCGATCGCTGTGAAGGTTATCCTGTCAGAATGGAATTCTTTAAAACATCTATCATTCCACACCTGGTGGGCTCAGGTCACTTTTCTGAGAGGGGCTCAAGGCTCTCAATCCAGCCACCAGACTTATCCCCAAATTTTGAGTGATGTCTGGTGGTCCCTAGATAAGTTCATATAGCTAGAGAAGATCACGCTCATGCATCTAGATTCCAGTACCCAGGATCTCAAGTTTGGTACTGGTAGGTAGTACCAAACTTGAGATCCTAGATACTGTCTTATGCCAAGCACTCGGAGATTCCACTACCCCTTTCCCCACTTTGTGCCCCTTACCCACCACTGCCCTCTCCCTTTTCCCTTTTTTATTCTCTACTGGGCAGGATTTTCCTTTCCCAACATTATTCTTCCTTGAGGAATCTTGAAAAACAGCAAGGAAAACAACAAACGTTCCACATGTTTTAATTTCTTTTTTAAACTAGTCATACAGCCAAGCTAGAAGAATCAAGTAACATTTAAAAATGAAAAACCAATGAGTCAATAGTGTGAACAACAAATAAGCAATCCACTTGTAAAGGCAAACACCTCATAGAAGAACAACACAGATTTCTTCTTTTATCAATCTTCTATTTTGGCGTAACTTTGTTGTAAAAGCATGTGTAAAGATGTATCTTTGAACTGCTGTTTTAAAGTCTGGCTACAGACACCTTTAGCTGTTTGCCAGCTCAAAACAATCCAAACCAATACACATGCAGTACGAGTTTTGGGTTACCCCCCCACCCCCGAACTATTGTATAGTTTTGAATCCATTTCCTCCATAGCCTCAAAGAAGTGTTAATCTCACTTTGTCTCAGTCCAAAAGAGCATTTCCCGTTCACTGTTATGGTGCATGTCATTAGGGATGGGCTGTAGTATTTAGCTTGATGAGATAGGGGTTTTTCTTGTCTCTAGTGGCTACTATGGAGAAACAAATAAAGGAAAGGACTTTAACAGAATGATCAGTAGGAGCTAGATAACATGAACTTACTAGCAATGAAGCTGTATAGTAATGATGATTTTTACTATTTGGCCAAAACAAAATGTTTAACTTAACCAATAAAAGAAGTTATTTTGAAAGGAAACACTTGAAATTAATGTTTTAATACCAGCTGCATTTAATGTAAAAAGGAATAAAAGAACACAAATATTAATATTTTTTTAGGTAATAAAATCCATTTATGATGTTACTATTAAATATATAAGCATTGCAACAAAAATATTTGTGTTTGTGCTGTTCGCTTTTCTGACTCACCTCAGTTTTATCATAGTGATAAAATTGTTTAATGCTCAATTGGCTTGTGATGGATGTTCCATAATAAAGTCTAGGAGTTACAAAGATTGGTAACAAGCAGAAGCTGATTGAACTTAGGGATCCAATCAGCTTGCATAGGGGCTGAGTTAGCAGGAGCTCCGTGGCCTCAAAACACTGTCAGCATGATGGAGCAAGGATTCGCACGTAACGCGACTTGCTTGTATTCAGTCCTCTCGATATAACGTTAATAAACTAATCAACATGTTTGTATTAGAATATCACATTACACAACATCCGAGGGAAGCTTGCATATGTGCTTTTACTAACTATAATCCGCTTGCATTAAAATGGCTGCTGCTACGCGGGATTTTCTACTGCGCATGCGTCTGTCATGCTCACGTGACATGACGTACTCTTTGCTTTGGAGGGAAACTTTTGCTTCCGCGCACTAGAATTAAAAATGGCTGATCTGTATTACAGCATACATGAAGCTTGCACTGCTGCTTTTGCTGAGCTGTTTGTTTTGCTTAACCATAACACAATAGTTAAATATAAAGTAATGGGAATAGAGTAGAGATAAGTGTTATACAGTGCATTCTTTTATTCTGTGTTCTTAAACTGTTTCTTTTCTATTCTTACATGTAAATTAATTTGGGCCTGATGCCTGACGTTGAACTCCATTGTCAGGCATTGAGTCATGGCATTGAAGGAGTGCCATGGACAGTCTTGACCAAGATGCGCCTGGGAACCTCACCTCCTGAACTTTACGAAGGAAACAGAATTTTAATATGAACTAAAATATAACAAATAATAGAACATTCATTGTCGGGTGGAATAAAATATACATGGGAAAAAAAAATTGATGGGCGGGAACGTTAATAGAATATTCAAAAGAAAAGTGTCATTTTGATATGGTGTGATGACCTCTCCTCATTCCTTGTCCAATCAAAATTGGGGATCCTTACACTTGCAACATTGTGGGGTGGTACACTGACCTAGAAAATAGTATAACTAGGGTAGGATTAGCTAGTTAATTTGTCCTGAATAGCTGACCTGTCACTGACCCAACGCACTCAAAAGGTGACCAAGAGCAGAGGGCTGCGGAGCACTCTGTCGGAAGATTCGATAACCCAATCAGGGTTCTGGGAGCTGAAGTGCTAGCGAAGCACTTTGTCGGGGAGATCGATAATCCAATCGGGGTTCTGGCTGTTAGCTGCAGAGAGGGAGTAGCGCAGGCGTTGCAACTTAACTGCGGGTGCCAGTCTCAACCTTTGGTGGTCCTGTCCTGATCCAATTTGGTTTTACCTGTCCTGATTCTGATCCGCACCTGTAAGCCTACTGGCGACTGCAACTTTCGGGGTTCTGTTCTTTAAACTGACCTGTGGCCAGGGTTATTTCTTCACACCATTCTAGGTAAATATAAAATCCATGTGGGTTCGTCATTGATTTGTTCCTTCTCTTACCCTTCCTAATCGCTACATGTTTAATTGCTGCATGTTTGCATATCATGTTCCTTCTCTTTACCCTTCCTATTGTTAAAGTTTGACATATGTTCCTTTTTTTACCCTCCCTTTTGTTAAATGCCTAAACATTTTGATAGTATTTCATGTTCCTTTTCTTTACCCACCCTATTGCTAAATGATTGAAATTAGTTTAATACATCTTTTGCATAGTTACATTTTGATTCTGATCTTCATAATTGAAAGTCTTTTGAAGTTTAATCTTTGGATCATGACCATTTAAGAAACTTACAGCTAGATTCATCAAAGTAAATTTGGCTCGCAAAAGGCCAGATTCTGAGAAATTTTTCATCACCCAAAATGCAAAAATCGCAAATTGCGAAATCGCTAAATTGCGAGGAATTGCATTTAAGGAATCTCTATTTGAGATTTCTTAAATGCAATTCATGAACCATTTTTGAATTGCGAAATCGCTATTTCTGGCCGCTATTTACCGCGAAGTCTGACTTCGTGGTAAATAGCGAAAACTTAGAAAAATGCACTTTAGTGCATTTTTTTAAGTTGTATGTTACACACATGTGTGCGCAACATCAGTCTACATTTACATTTCAGGGGTGCTACAGGGTGTCCTTTGGACACCCCGGCACCCTTGAAATGGCATCCTTATTTGCGATTAGCAAATTGCTGATCGCAAATAAGGAATGACTCCCCATTCATTCCTATGGGCCTTTAGGAATGAAAGGGGAGTCATTCCTTATTTGCGATTAGCAATTTGCTAATCGCAAATAAGGAAGCTGTAGGAATCGCAAATAATATTGCGATTTCTACATGAATGCCGTTTTGCGAGTCCTTAATAACGATTCCTTAATAATCGCTATTTAGGACTCGCAAAACATTACAATGATGAATCTGGGGGATGGATAAAGAGTTAAAGCGTTCCCTAGTCTGTGGTTATTTTATGAGTGCAATGTTAATTTTCACTGCCTATTTTAAAATTAACTCCCTAATCCATTAGGTTTACAGGTACCGGTAACAAGGGTTGGTACGTTAATGGTACAGGACCTAGCAGGGAAAAATATCTGGTAGTAGAGCAAAGGTTACCTGAATAAATGATATGCTTATCATATTTGGGCCCAGGTGAGTATGGTAAAATTATGGACAGGTGACCTGCGTGCTCTATCAGTTGCACCGCAGACATGCTGGTATAGTCAGCCGCATTTCTCATTAAGCAACTCGCACAGCGTACAGTTTTTCAATACCACTTTTACATTTGAATCTGATGTTGTGAGAATTGCTTTTTACTTGCTAACCACACCGCATTTCCAGGCGGCACTCAGACGCTTTTAAGTAAAAGCTGATTGGACTTGGTGATCCAATCAACTCACAGAGGGGCTGAGTCAGCAGGAGCTCCATGGCCTCAAAACATTGGCGACAGCGGGGAAGCCACATTTCTCACTAAGCTATTAACACAGCATACTGCTTTTTTAATGCCACTGTTATATTTAAAACTATTGTTGTGAAAATTGCTTTTTAACTTGCTAACCTTGCCTCATTTTCGTGCGGCACTTAGACGCTTCTAAGCAGAAACTGATTGGACTTTGGGATCCAATTAGGTCAGCGAGGGGCAGAGTCAGAAGGAGCTCTGTGGCCTCAAATCACTGAGAGCAGCGTGGATGCCCGCAGAGGGCTAACCGCTGGGGCAAGCCCGTCTGCACCGTCCGCACCCGGACCGGCCCAGCCACTATACCTAAAAATTAACCTATACATCCCATGAACTAAAACTTCTCTCCACACAAGGTAAGCATCTGTAAACTCCGGTCAAATATAAACTTCATATCCTAGGACTCTTCAAACAGAACCCTGAAATGAATACATTCACACAGAGCCCAGCCAAACAACCTGTTACATCACAAAACCCAACCTCTACTTCTTCTAATCAAAAAACTAACAATTTAAACATTATCTCTCTTAACACATGCACCATGTTTAAACATCAGCTAGAAATTTTCCATTTATTAAATACAGACTGCCAGAGATACTGCTCATGACAGAGACATGGCTCATGGATGACTCCATCAATACATTCTTGAGTAGTTCCAATTTCCACATGAAAGTTGGGTGTTCCAAAAGTTGGACTCCAGAGGCCATTTATTGAAGATCATTTTTAGGACCCCTGTCTAAAGGTGTCTGATTGCCAATGTAGGGTAAACATTCCTCCCTTGTTTGCACCACTCTTCTAATTAGTGATTGAAAATACTGAGTTAAACTGCCAGGTGGGCGTCATTGCTAGTCCCGCTGTTACCCCCCTCATTGAGGACTCCATGCCTGACATATTAGCAGCACTACTGGAAACTACTATCTCCGGAATGCCAGTAGATCTACTGGGAAAAAGGTGGGGGAGTGGCAGCAATTATAAAAAACAAACTGACTTTCACTTCTCTTACCTCGATACATATCACCTTAATTGACAGTGTTATGATCAAATTGATCTCACCTAATTCTTCGCTGGTATGCATACTTCTTTATAGACCACCAAAGCTTATGCAGGAATTCCCTGCACACCTAGCAGATTTCATGTTTTCACTATCTATTGATCATGCTAAAAGTTTACTTATTGCAGATATGAGTTACTGGGCAAATGAGGAAACTAAGAGCAAAGACGCTAAGGACCTGATCGATATGCTACAAAAGCCTCAACTTCAAACCAAATATAAGGGGTCCTACACATATTAAAGGACACATGTTGGACCAGGTTTGGTCCATTAACCACCCTATATACAATCTCTCGCTCTATCCGGGCAAATGGTCCGATCACTATTCAATAAAGTTCACCCTTGGTGGAATCACTCTACCTAAACCCATTATTCTCTCAAGGATCATGACTAGAAGTTGCAATCAAATAAACACAAACTCTTTCTGCGACACATTAGCATCTAATTTGCCCTCAATGACAGAGAACCGGGGTAAATTAGAGGAAGAAGTTTTAAACTGGCAAAGGACGGACAGCAATATTCATGCCCCCTTCTAAAAAAACAGTTCCACCCGCCAGCACGAGGCATCAACATGGTTCTCAGAAGAGCTAAAGACAGCTAAATTAAAGTAACAACCAGCAGAACGAAAATGGCAAAGATCATATCTGCCAGAAAATAAGGGACTCTTCATGCAATGTATGAAAGATGATAAAAAAACCATCCTACAAGCTAAAATAAATATTTTCCAAACAAAGTGTTAAACTCCAACAACAAAACAAAACATCATTTCAAATTAATTGGAGAAGTATCTGCTACATATACTACCAATCATTTCAAAACACAATATTTATGTGAGGACCTAAACTTCTTCTTTGTAGATAAAATAAAGAAAATACAAGCTACTATTCCCCCTAGTTAATCAGACATGAAACACCCACTGGGAAATAGGAACCACACCTCCATTTCAACTTTCCCCTGCATCAGCAAAGAACACCTAGCAGAATTAATAATAAAAGTAAAATCTGACTCCTCCAAATACGTATGCCCCCCTCAAATACAAAAAATAATCTTTTCATCTTTCCCAGAAGTTATCCTTTCACTTTTAAATTCATCTCTCATGCAAGGCTATGCTCCCCAATCGTTCAAAGAAGCCCGCCAAAAAATAAATACCTGAAGAGGACCCACAGCTGCTAAAAAAATTACAGACCTATCTCCCTCCTCCCCTACCCAGCTAAGATGTTAGAAGCACACATAGTAAAACACCTCTCTTTCTTAGAAGAGACAAATTATCTTGACCCCCACCAGGCAGGCGTTCACCCTTCCAACTCTACTGAATCAGGCATCCTCTTAGTGGTAGACAACATGAGAAATAGGGCAGATGAAGGCAGCATCCAAGCACTGGCCCTACTGGATGTATCTGCGGCACTTGACACTGTGGATCAAAGCATTCTGATTGACAGAATCGCTGAAGCAGGCTTAAAAGGGCCAGCCCTACAATGGAGGAAATCTTTCTTTGAAGGACCGCACCCAGTCAGTTTGTCTCTTCCCATAATATCTAAAGTTCATGTGAACTGTTGAGGTACTCCACAGTGTTCCCCCCTTTCCCCTCACCTCTTTAACCTCTATATATGTCCCTTGATATACACTCTACAGCAGAAAAAGGTGAACATATATAATTATGCTGATGACATGCACCTGAACTTCACCATTGAAAAGACACAAAACTTGAGGGATTTCTTTCAAAATACTATGGTTTACATCGGAGACTGGATGAAGGGCAAACAGCTAAAACTCAACTCTGATAAAACAGAGATAGTCATAACCAACAACAAAGTAAACCACTGGAACCCCGCCTACTGGCCAATAGATATGGGCCATCCCCAGCCTCTAGGACTGCTGTAAAAAGCTTAGGTGTCCAGATTGACAATAATTTGTCTATGAAACCTCAGATAGGCACTGTAATGTATTCCTGTTTCCTCCAACTTAGGAAACAAGGAAAAATAGGAGATTCTTTTCAATAGAGGCAAACACTCAAAACGACATTGCGTTAATCTTATCTAGAATTGACTACGCAAATGGGCTATATTTGGGACTCCGAGAAAATCTAAATTATAGATTCCAAATGGCTCAACGCCAAGCAGCAAGAATCATTTTTCAACAACCATGACACTGCTGCATGAAACCATTAAGGAGGAAGTTACATTGGATCCCAGTTACCCAACAAACCATATATAGAGCAGGTTGTATCATCTTCAAAACTCTCCAAAACAAATGTCCCAAGTACATATCTGCGAAAATGAAAAAATATTCAATGAAACGCAACCTTAGGTAAGCCCATATGAACCTTCTAACGACCCTGAGATTAAAACGAAAGAGATTGGGAGGGCTACGCTTCTCTTTTCAAGGTCCTCAGGTCTGGAACTCGCATCCTACTGCAATTAGACTAGCAGATAACTACACGTGCTTCAGAAGAATTCTGAAAACTTGGCTATTTTCTCAGGCATACAGCAGTTAAATACCTGATCTGACGACGGCTCCTAACCCAGCTCCAGGAGACCTTTCGGTGAACGTGCACTATATAAATGGGCTATAACATAACAACTGTTATGTGTAGGTTAATGAGGCAGTACAGTGGGTATGGGTGAGATGTGAGCCACATGGAAATCCAAAGTTTGTGGTGGACATTCTTCCAGAAGTTGTTACCACCTCCATTCCAACCTCCTGGACGTGGCCTATGTAATTAAGTGAGTGGCTTAAACATGTAATCTAAATTTCTGTCATTTCCATAATGCCACCCTGGCAATATTTTGGTGCTTATCTGAGCTTTCTGTTATTGAATATAGATATGTAACACAACAACTGACATACACTTGAATCCAACCAAGCCTATTGCCATTGCCAATGGTTGTTAGCTATTTAAGATAACTGAGTAAAAATAATGATTTCTTTGTAGATATTTAACATTGCATTTTTTTTTAAAATTCTGAGCCTTTTAATTACACATTACTGAAGCCTGTGAAAAGGGTAGTAGCCTTCAATGTCTCAATCTCTCCTGTTATGTTCACTCTATTTAGACATGAATAACCTTTTTCTAACCACATCTCCTCCATCGGCATATCTTGTACCTCATCTCGTTCCTCTTCAGCGCCTTCTTTTCACTTTCTCCTGAATGGACTTCCTTGCATCTCCTTCACTGCACCAAACTCAAACACACAATGCACACTTTTTACTGTATGCTCTGCATTTTGTTTTACTTTCACAGTCAATATTTTGACAAGTGTGTATCTCTTTCACATACAGAATCCTGCACAGAATCATAGTTGCAACTGGAATGCATGACCATTGCTTTCTGCTCTCTGCAGAGAGGCCAATAATTGGTTGACCATGTATACTGAACAATTTTCTGACCCATTGACAGACACTTTGAGAAGTTTCCACTGCATCAGCCTCAACTCCAGAGCTCTCAATCTAGACCCATTTTAAACACCTGGACGTGACCCAATTCAAGGGGGGAACAGCTGACTGACCACTGATGGAACCTGTTCCAGCTTTACCCCTAGCCAATCAAACACTGTGACCCATCTGCCACAGGATCACTGCTAATCCTGCATCACAGAATGTGTCCATTATACGGTGATTCTCCTGATGCGATGGGTAGTTCCCCTGCCTGTGTATACC
This sequence comes from Lissotriton helveticus, assembly GCF_964261635.1. Classification (NCBI taxonomy): domain Eukaryota; kingdom Metazoa; phylum Chordata; class Amphibia; order Caudata; family Salamandridae; genus Lissotriton; species Lissotriton helveticus. The sequence goes on from NC_136067.1 coordinate 1,539,293,247, forward strand.
AGGTGAAGCACTTGGGGCCAGATGTACGACCCTCAGTGTTTGCGGCTCACAATGTGCAGACACTAATGTACAACAGTGTCTGAGACACTGTTTGCGGTACACAAATGAGTCACAAAGGACCTGCCTCATTAATATCCATGAGGCAAGTTACATTATGCGACCCATTGGGAACAGCCGGCACTCACGGGGATAGTGGCCTGCTGGGGTCAGCAGACCACCATGATTATGACGGCTTTTTTAATAAAGCAGTTTTTTTTAATATGCAGCCCATTTTCATTTAAAAAATAAAAATGAACTGTTTCAGTTTTATTTTTTAAAAGCAGGCCACAGTCTACTTTAAAAAATATGTTCGCTGCCAATCACAAAGGGGCACCCCGGGAACCCCTTCCCATTTGCGAATGGCCTACCACCAATATGAAATTGGTGGTAAATGTGATCGTTTTGCGACCACATTTGAGGTCGCAAAACAATCTTACATGCCCCTGTGACTCGTTATTAGGAAGGGATGCCCCTGGCACGCCCCTTACTATTAGAAACTAGCAAAACCTGTTTTGCAAGTCGATAACAGGTACTGACTCCCAAAATAGGTCTGGTGCATAGTACAACCCTTTTTGGCAGTCGCAAATGGGCTGATTTCCCATTTATGAAACTGTGGCATATCTGGCCCTTAGTTATTAGACAATAGAGATAAACATTGGGCTGACATACAGGGAGATGCATTTCAAAAATAAAATCGAAAAGTTTTCTTTTAATTTTTTTAGACTGGGCAGTGATCCCTGGTACCATTGCCTGCTCTGAAAAAATGTTGGCACCCCCGTTAACAAAGGGGAAAGGGTCCAATTTGAAATTGGAGGTAATTTTTGAATGTTTTGCGATTGCATTCCCCATTGTAAAACATACATACCAGTTGCAAATGGCCCAATGGGCTATTTGCGGCCAGTAAAATGCATCGTACATCAGGCCCAAAGATCTCCGTTAGGCTGTGAGGAGCTATAAATACGGTAGGAGGCCATATATCGAAAGGACAAAGACCAGGACCTCCACCGGCCTGGCCATTGGATCCCAACATGTCAGTTGTGAACGTGTTTTTAACGTGGGATGATGTGACTTTTTCCAGTATTGCTTTTTGGTGCCAGGTGTCTATAGAATGAGATTTTCTTTCAGAAACTCTTGAGATGGGGAGCAGATTCTAAGGCACCAAGAGATTGCAAAATCAACCCTTTAACCCTCTCTAAAATGTAAACCATAATTCACATATTTTGTGTGCTGATGCTCAGTTAATATATTGAATGCGTTTGTAAATCACGAGCAGGTAAGTCTTGCTAATTCCTATTCTGGTGGTGGGGATCTAAGAATTCACCTTCTATCTTTAGTGATTAGTTGTGTGCACTAATTCTATATTCTTTCATTGTCTTAAAATAGTTTTTAATAGATGGACTATTGTTGAACTGATATCCTCTTATCCAAGTTTCTCATTGGTAAGATTTTGTTTCCTGTTTTTCATAGGCATGAAGTAATACATTGAGATTTTACTATGGTGTGTTTTAAAAAGCAGTTCTTAAGTTGGGGCCCATGCTAAAAGGTAAGAAGAGACCGTTTCTGGGTCTTACTCTGCGGTTTTCCCTAAAACACAATTTTCTGCTGCATGATGTGCAGTACTGGAGTAGGAAATATCAATCACTAGGCCCTAGCATGTCTGTTGTGATTATGTTTTTTAACATGGGGTTGTGCTAGCTTTTCAAAGGGCAGCTTTCTGCAGCCAGGTGTCATTGGAATTCAGTCTACTTTCAGAAGTCTTTGGGAGAGGAAGGACCAAGCATTTGCAAAGTCAACCCTTTCACCACTCTTAACTCTAACGCAAAGTTAGTGAGTTTTTCTGGGCCCCTGCTTAGTTAACATATTAAGGGGCATATTACCAATGATTAGCGATATTTATCGCTAACTAGGCTTAGCAACTAATGACAAAATGCTCTTAGCCATGTTATCCACCTCCCATTGGATAACATGGCTAAGATCTGGTCAGAGCAGGCTTTAGTTTTTGGCGATAGCGGTAATATTTCCATTGCTCCGCCTGCCTTGCTAATAGGCGATAGCGATGTTAGCGACTGCTTTCAGTCGCTAACAGGTTGCGTACGCCCACTTTGCATGTCATTAGCGATAAATATCGCTGACATGCAAAGCGGGCCCCAAACCACTCGCTATCGCCTAAAAGCTGTCGCTAACTGCTGTTAGAGACAGCTTGCTAATAGAGCGATAGAATTATCGCCGCTTAGCGGCCCAAAACGGCAGCTAAAGCACCGATAATTGCCTATCGCCCTGCTTGGTAATATGCCCCATAATGTGTTTATAAAGAGATTCACTAAAAAAACAAAGGTTAATGTGATGTTATATGTCATCTGAGATGTCCTCAATATCATGAATGATGTCAACATGTCATGAGTGATGTAATATGTGAGGTCATTGGCAGTGCATGACTGTGGTGCAAGTTATAGTGAGCTCTGCTAATTATAACTGGTGAATGTTTGTGTTTTTTTAGTTCAAAACGTTAAGTTGGCATTGACATATTCACCTAACTACAGTGTCACTTTAAACTTTGATTTTTTCAGTGAATCTCAAAGTTTGTTTTAAATGTAAAGTAAAATATAAGACCATTTTCTAACTATAAAGTCACTTTAACCTTTGTTTTTTCCCAGTGAAATTCACATTTTTTATCGTAAAGAAATATTCTGATGCCATACCTAAAACCAATCCCACAGCTGCCTTTTGATCGTGTGCGGCAGGGGGTTGGACTGTGGTAAGGCCCTGCTGCCAGTCCACTCAGAAGCAACCTTTGACAGTGTGCAGCAGGGGTTTGTCTGCAAAGGCTGGCCTGTGGCTAGGCCCTGCAAAGAGTCGACCGCAGGCTGCCAATTCCACACCATGCATAGCCGTTGGCATGCATGACACAGGGTTGGCTTTTGGGGACCCCATCCCCAAGGCATTTTGTTTTGTTATAGGGTAATAGGGGCCATTGACCCCTCCACAGGCCAATCTCGGGCCCGAGGACCCCTTTCCCTGGGGCCAGAGAGTATTTGTAGAGAAGAAAGGGTGACATGGCCCCCCTCCCTGAGCCAGAAGGGACCCCAGGGATCTCATCTCTCAGGGCCAACCCACATATATTGAGGGGAACTCTCAGCCTCCTCCCCAAGCGAATAGTGGCCCAGAGACTACATCCTCCGGCACCAAACATATACATTACCATGAAGAAGACAGATTTCATCTCTCCCGGAGCCTTAATAGGTCCCGGACACCCCATACCATGGGGCTGAATTGAACTAAAAAAGGCTGTAAGTCCACTCCCCTAGCCTTCATAACTCCCGGGGACCTCATCCCCTGGGTCGGCATGTTATTAAAAAGGGAAGTGGGAAACATAGCCCCCCTCCTCAAGTCTTACAGGAACTCATCACCCGGGGCCAAATACATTAAAATGAAATGGGAGGGGACCATGTGACCCCCCCCCAAGCCTTATTAGACACCAGAGATCCCATCCCCTAGGGCTAAATGTAATAAAAGGGGAAGGGGCTGAGCAGCCCCACTCTTCCAGTCTTCTCGGGCCCTGGGGACTCCAACCCCGAGGCCGGAGGTGGGTGCCCAGGGCCCAACCTGGGCACCCACAAACCACACATTGGGGGCCATGAGGGGGAGCTCCAGAACCCCTGTTTCCCTTGCTGGCTCACCACATGGTGCAGGAGAAGGTATTGCTTCCATATGGATGGAGTAGCTATCTATGCTTGATCCATCCAGGCTGGAACAATATCTGTTCTGTTTCCTTGACAACAGGAAAGCAGCAGGAAGCAGAACAGAAGTCTGCTCCCAGCTGGTAGGAGCGTGTTTACATTTCACGCTGGCTGGAAGAAGACTTGCCTTTCCTGCCCACGCTGCTGCAGGCAGGTAAGGCATATTTGCCCCTGTTTGGTGGGAGATTTAAAAATGCTCCATCCAGGCGGGACCAAACACGTTTCCCATCTCACACTGATGCGAGCAGGGTAACTACAGTGTCCTGAGGGTGGGCTCCTCTGATCCTAAAAAGGTTTGGGTGATGGGGTCCCCAGGTCTGCCATCTGCTCGGAAGGGGGGCTACACAGTCCCCACTCCTTTTTTTCAAGGAATTGGCCCCCAGGGATGGGGTCCTTGGTCCTACGAAGGTTTGGGGAGGGGGCTACACAACCCCATTCCCTTTTAAACACCAATTAACCCAGGGAGATGGGGTCCAGGGGATCTACAAAGGTTCGTGTAGGTGGTTGCGCACCCCCTCCCCCTTTTTTCAAGACTTGGGCCAGGAAAATGGGGTTTGTAGGGCCCAAATCCACTCAAGAAGGGTCCTCCACTCACCCCCCCTCCCCAAAATTAACTAAACCGCAGATTAAGTATGGCATGATTACATCAAACAACTTTTTGACAAACCAGAAGAATTATCATAAACAGCATTATGCATTAGCACTATCCCATTCTAAGAAAACACCTTGCATTTTTTGTGTCACTGTCATCCGGAGATGTTCGAACCAAATATGCAACATTTGAACAATGACAAATCACAAATGAATAAGACTAAGCACCGCAGTTTAACTACAATGCAATGACTTTGGAGACTTGCAATAGTTAGGTGCCCTAGGAAGTTCATTCAAAACACACGCACTCTGTAAAAATATATTACTCCAGGTTGTTTGTGCTCCTGCAGAGCCTGTAGATAGACGAGATGCACAGGGCAACCTGGTGGGATATGGTGAATGTAGGAGTGAATGACTGAAGCAGCATCCATTATATCCAAAGTGGAGTTTCCACCAAAATGTGGCTTTACTCATTTATGTTAATAAACACACTAAACCTAATATTAAACTTATTTCGACTGTAAATATATTAATACAATTTTTTAAATCTGTTTTTATTGGGATGTTGCATATACCAGGAAAGCAACTCGAGTACATACCTAATATTACTGTGGTGTAAAGTACATTGCACACATTACAGGCTGCTCCCCCATCAACCTGGCGCAGGCTTCTTCGTCCCCTCACATTCTTCTCACATTTTTCTGGAAACCCAGTTAATTATCAGTAATGGGTAATAAAAATAGAACTTTTGATATTCCGCATGTGCACATATATTCAAACATATTAATACATCATTTGTGCATTAGAACCAACATGAAATCTTAAAGTCATTATTATGTGTCACATAAAAATACAGATATTAAAAATGTGCCCACAGTTTCTCCCATCTGATTATTTTATTATCATTAAAAACCTAGTTATAACTTTATAAATCAGGAAATCAGTTGGTTGACATCATTTCCTTCTTCTTTCTGGAATTCTCCTCCATTATCTTTTGTTGGTTGTGTAAACTGTTAGACCTGACAGTCTTAGAATGGTCTAAATTCCTAAATTAGTAGCGTGTGCTACTCCCCTAATACATGGTAACACTGGTTTATCCACAATTGGCATATTTAATTTACTTTTAAGTCCTAAGAATACTGTACTACATGTGTCTAAGACCTGTAAATTAAATGTTACTAGTGGGCCTGCAGCACTGATTGTGCTGTCCACGCCAGTAGCATTTTAAACTTGTACCAGGCCTGCCACTGCAGAGTCTGTGTTTGAAGTTTTACTGCCATGTCAACTTGGCATTTAAAATCCTTTGCCAAGCCTTATACTCCTCTTTTATTACATATAAGTCACCCCTATGATATGCCCTAAATATTCCATAGAGCAGGGTGGTGTTGAACTAAAAGGTAGGACATGCACGTTTAAGTTTTGTATGTCCTGGTAGTGAAATACTCCCATAATCTATTTTCATTACTGTGAGGCCTACTCTCATAGGTTAACATTGGAAATTCCTTCTTATACTTGAAGCTGTATTTACTGATTGTGAAGAAGTAGCTTTGTCATATTTCATATTGTTGGAATAGTAATGATAAATCATATTTACTGGTAAAGATGAATTTATCACTACACTTTTAAAAATGCCACTTTTAGAAAGACGCAATTTTTTTGCTCCTAGCCCTGTGTGCCTGCAGCCTGTCTCCAATATACGTCTGGGGTGGGTGACTGTTGGACTTTGTACATTCCCTCTAGACAGCCACACACAAAGATAACTTAGTTGTGACTGTTGGGCCATCTAAATCCTGGGGAGTCAGCGCCTGACACTTACACCTGAATGGGAGGTGTCCTGTATGCACACATAGGAGTGCCTAACCCCCGGTAGTGAGAGGAAAGCCAGAGCTGAGAGGGAGGACCTCTATGCACTCCAAAGCCCCTCTTTGAAGTCACCCCTTCTTCAAAGGCATAACTGGGTATAAGTATGAGGTCTCTGACCCTACCAGGACAGTACAATGCTGGACCTGTGAAGAACTCTTCCATGGAAGAACGGACTGCTGTGCTGCTACATGGACTGTAAAGTAAGAAATGATGAGTGGTGCACACCAGTATGTTAACTGATTTGTAACCAAATTGATTTGTAGTCCTATCTTTCATTATTATTATTTCGGTTTGCGTGCTATATAGGGTCAGGGAACTGCCTCACTCCATGAGAAAAAATCAACAAGATTACTTCAGCTCAAAATGTTCCCGAAATGCCCTATTTATGCACAGCTCGTGAATGGTGTTTAACACAAGGAACACGCCAGAAGAGATATTTTCACTATCACGAGTAGAGATTGAGGTATGTAAGAGAAAGGGCGTGGTGGACATAGACACAGCAGGATCTACAAAAGTATTGTTTTAACAAGGTGTGTTTTTCACAGAGTTTGGACGGAACGGTATTTGAGCAAGAAGCTCGTTCATCGTGTCAGTATAAGTCAGTTTGGGTTTCACTGGAAAAGGTAGGCAGATGATTGTATTCATTTAGACTATTGCAGACAGTGGTAATGTTGATACTGATATCACATTTGTACATGGCACTGTCATTTCAGGATTGCTGTGTAACGATCGTATATGTTTTCGGGTGAGCACCATTCAGCATTGCAATGCATGTTGACTTTGGTTGCACAGGCAGTGATGAGGCATTTCATGGTATTGGCATGATCATTGGTGGACATTTTGATACTTGTTGCATGTAACACTTGGTTAACAAAGCACGGCGGTGATGCGACGCACATAGCGGTTAGAGTCATGGTTATGGTATTGGTTACCCTCCTTGGGAAAGTTGATTGTAGAGGCTGACTAGAGTTTGGAATCCTTTAAGTTTTATTCATGGATTGTATTACTTTTTGTTTAATAGTGGCCCATAAAGAAGGGATGTTTGGTCCCGAAATGCATAGAGTGGGCAGGGCAAGAAACTAAGAGGACACCACAAAAGGAAAATATGAAATAAAAAGATTCAAAAAGATTATGTTTTTGTCATATCACCATATAATGATTTGTTCTTATTTTTGTATACATGTTAAGTGTGTCTGTTGTTCAAGACAAAACATATCTGAAGGTGATGCAATAACCTTTGATATACATCATTATGGTTTGAAACAAAAAATAAAAGATGATGTAAAAAGTTATTTTGGTTTTGCTATAAGACAGTATTTGTGTATGTTAAATATACAGCTGTGCATAAATACGGCATTTGACCCAAAGTATTGTTGCTGCTACAAGGACTGCCAATCTGCCGGACTGCTGCTTTAAATTAACTGCTTTCTTGCTGTGCTGACCTGCTGCCTGCTGCCCTCCTTGCCAGGAGAAGAACTCGACCTGCAACCCCCATCTTGAACCCAGAACCCTAGAGTGACTCCGAGGGCTAATCTGCTGGTCTCCTGTTCTGAGCCTTAGGAACATAACAGGCTACCCACAATTCCTGAACCCCTTACAACAAGTTCCTGACCCCCAGGAGGCGCATCTCAGGCCCTGGGCCCTTGGAAGTGGCTTTTGGCTCCTGAAGTCAAGCCTTTGGACTCTTTGCGAATTTGAACAGGCTGATTGCATCTGGGACCATGTCACTCACACTAAGGTTCAGGGCGAGCAGGCTCAAGTTAATCTCTTTACACAGCAAGTATTGCTGCTCATGACTGCAAGGATCCTCTCGACTGTCCAGAATGCCCGACGACTCTGCTCCCACGGACCACTGCCAGCAAAGCTCTTCTTGCCCCTAACAAACTTCTCCAAACTGAATGGGACTCTTGGCACTATTCTTGAGAAGGTAAACATTCAGCTGGACTTATCTGGGACTGTATCTAACCCATGCTCCAACGCCTCTAGCCTGAACTTTTAGATTTGACCCGGTCTAGAACGACCGGTAGCCCTGGTTGACACCTTAAGTTTTGAAGCACTATAACTAAGTTTATTATTTAAAAATTCAAAACTCAAGTTCTACCTGTTTGATGTTTGTCGTTTTGGTCTTGTTTTGTTCATAAACATATAAGCTATTTTTTCTGAACTGCTGTGAAGTCTTTTTTGTGTGTTTTCAGTGTGTTACTGTTTGAAGTGTTGCACAAATACTTTACACATTGCCTAATAAGTTAAGCTTGCCTGCTCTGTGCCAAGCTACCAGAGAGTGTGAGCACAGGTTAATTTATGGTGTGTATTTGACTTACCCTGACTAGGATTGTGGTTCTTGCTCAGACAGGGTGCATACCTCTGCCAACCAGAAACCCATTTTCTAACACTGGAGGTAGCAGTGGGATAGGACCTGTCTTTGTGCAGTGCCATACAGTGACTTGGTGTACACTACTATTCCATATCTAGGCCATTTCATGCCAATTCTACCTAATTCATTTGTTTTTATATTTCCAGTCATGTTCCCTATTCCCATTACTACTGTTATGTCTGTGACCCTACCTGCCAAGATGGAGTTTGAACTGGCCAACCTAGAAAGCTACACTGTGGCCAAGCTCAATAGATTTTGCAAGGAGAAGAGTTTGTTAATCAATGGGAGTGCTAGTAAAAGGAGAGCTTCAAACAGCTTTGAAAACATGGACAGAGGCCTACCTGACCAATAAGGAGGAAGGGTCATAATTTTAGGAGGAGTTGGAATAAGATTTACCTAAGGGCCTTGACATGCAGCCTGTTAGGGGGTGGGTCATCCTCCCAGGACTGGAAGTCCACCCATGTGCAGTGAGCAGTGAGTCATCTAGGAACTTGTCCCCAGAGGAGCTGGAGGACAGGAGGGAGGAGAGGAAATACTGAAGCTTGCAAAGATTGAGAAGGAGCAAGGCCTTTCAAAAATTGAGGAGGAACAAGCTCTTGACAAGTTGGAGAAAGAGCAAGCTCTAGAGGAGAAAAGGCTGGCCATGAAGGAGAGGCAAATGGGCCATTAGCTAAGCCTTAGAGAGCTGGATATTAGAGCCATGCAAGTGGAGTCCAGCAGTAGTGGTGACAGCATACCTACAGTGTCTGTTGTAAAAGGGAGAGTTTGTATTTCAAATGATTTAATACCCAGTTTTCTTGTGGGGGATAACATTGTCAAATGATTATCTGCTATTAGGTGGCACCAAGGGTGCACAAGGTTCCTGAAGAGTTTTGCGGGGCAGCTTGTAGAGGTTCATGCCCATAGTGGGAAGGGACACAGTCCTGACACAAGAGGTAGAGGATCAAGCACAGAAATTCTCCATGAAGGCCATTCTGGCCCTTAAGTTTGGACTGACCCCTGAGAGGTATAGACAGAGGTTCAGGGTCAGCCGCAAAATGTCTTCAAAAACATTACTGGATTTCCTTGATTATGCTAGGAAGGCACTGAAGGGCTGGGTGAGGGGCAACAAGGTTGATGATTATTCTGAGCTGTACAACTTGATTTTGAAGGAGCACATGCTAGACATTTGTTTTCCAGACCTCCATCAACACCTGGATGATGGCAAGCTGAGTGACCCCAGGAAGCTTGCTGATGAGGGAACATCTGGTTCAGCACCAGAGTATCCAAGAAGGCATCTGGGGGAAATCCCAATAGGGTTGTCGGGGTTCCCACTAGAAGAAGGAGGGGGAGAAAAAGAAGGCATTCTATCAAAGCCCCCCACATAATTTACTGGTGAAAGAGTCTCATTCCCAATCTGGACAACAGAAAAAGAGCTTTCCTGACTAGAGTCAGTCAAAGAACCCCAAAGGCTATGAGTGCTTTAGAGTATGGGCATTACTGGTTTGCGGTCAAGCAGTGCATCAAATTTAAGGCCCTATGCCTGGTGCATAAAGCACTGTATGGTGGAGGGCCATCGGACCTGCAGAAACCTTTCCAATGGCACTCCCCAGGGCAAAATCTTAGATCTTTATTCATGAAGGTAGGACGCACACCTCTTCTTGCAAAGGTTTTAAGTTGTAATTTTTAAACCATTTTAATCCATTTTAATCCTTAGGTGCGTGCAATTTTCCGTAGTGCTATGCCCTAAGCACAAAGGTACTAACTTCATCAGAGGTGGGACTGTCTCCAGTCCCCGGAAAAGCACAGCAAAACGCCACTTTGGGCTGTACCTATTTACGAACATTTTTAACTTATTCCACATTTATCCCTAGTAATCCAAAATAATTGTCATTAGTATTCCGAATCTTCCACTGACGAGAAAACGCACTTCGTGTACACGTTAATTTCCAAGTTTCTACTATTCTCATGGTGTCACTCGGACTTTAACCAAGAATATGACGAAAAACGTGAATTCATTTCAGGCAATATTTATTGTCACATAACCCAATGCATTTCGGGCATCCAGCCCTTCTTCGGGGGTCACTGTAAGTTATAAAAAAGCAACAAGATTACCAAGCTGTTTGTCCCTGTGGATACATTTTACATTGTCTAAACATGTCCAACCTTAATTTATCTTTTACTTCTCCTAAGAAAGACATCCCAATTTTTTCTAAACAAATATACACATGTTAACCCAAAAAGTACAGCCTCAGACTCGAACCCCTATTATTTGCACATTGTGACATGCTGCAATAGCGCGCTAAGCCACCCCTTGCCCTAAAGACATCCGCCCTTCTTTTCAAACTCAGTTTAAACTTTTTGCAATACTCTGACAAAGTACGTGAAATCATGTTTATGAACAGTATAAACTCTGTGTTATATACCATGAACATATAGCCAATAATCTGACAAAAAACAAACACTAAATCTTATCTTTGACACGTTTAAAACTAACGGTATTTAACCTAGGTAACCTTGTCTGAGAGCCATTAAAAAAGTCCCGTGTCCATTGCATTCATGAATAAACTGTTCTCCTAGCTTACACGTACCTGATATCCCAACATTAACAGCTACATTGCCTCACTGCTGTAAAAAGAGTTACCATTCCACTCGTTTTCCCTCTTTTTAAAAAACATGCTTTGCGCTCTGATTGGTCCAAATTGGACGAAGGTTCCCACCCTCTCTCACCTGGTAAAATAATTATTCCTGAGATCTGTGCTTACAAAAAACGACATTTCCCACCTTTCCCTGGTTCCATGTGCAGTTAACCTTGACTGAAAAGACATCTACAATCACAGACGTTTTACATAAATCCGACAATGCTTGTTGAAATCATATTACTTATACATTCTCAAACAGTCCAATGTTTAAATCCGGTTCTCCTGTTGCCGTCCCCATGAACCACGATGATGGTCTTGGTGCGCAATCTCGTGTAATCACAGAACATTATGATCGTTTTCTTATGGGTGCAGTCCTGATTTTGGGCTATAGTTATGATGCTTATTCATGAAGGTAGGACGCACACCTCTTCTTGCAAAGTTTTTAAGTTGTAATTTTTAAACCATTTTAATCCATTTTAATCCTTAGGTGCGTGCAATTTTCCGTAGTGCTATGCCCTAAGCACAAAGGTACTAACTTCATCAGAGGTGGGACTGTCTCCAGTCCCCGGAAAAGCACAGCAAAACGCCACTTTGGGCTGTACCTATTTACGAACATTTTTAACTTATTCCACATTTATCCCTAGTAATCCAAAATAATTGTCATTAGTATTCCGAATCTTCCACTGACGAGAAAACGCACTTCGTGTACACGTTAATTTCCAAGTTTCTACTATTCTCATGGTGTCACTCGGACTTTAACCAAGAATATGACGAAAAACGTGAATTCATTTCAGGCAATATTTATTGTCACATAACCCAATGCATTTCGGGCATCCAGCCCTTCTTCGGGGGTCACTGTAAGTTATAAAAAAGCAACAAGATTACCAAGCTGTTTGTCCCTGTGGATACATTTTACATTGTCTAAACATGTCCAACCTTAATTTATCTTTTACTTCTCCTAAGAAAGACATCCCAATTTTTTCTAAACAAATATACACATGTTAACCCAAAAAGTACAGCCTCAGACTCGAACCCCTATTATTTGCACATTGTGACATGCTGCAATAGCGCGCTAAGCCACCCCTTGCTCTGAATACTAATGACAATTATTTTGGATTACTAGGGATAAATGTGGAATAAGTTAAAAATGTTCGTAAATAGGTACAGCCCAAAGTGGCGTTTTGCTGTGCTTTTCCGGGGACTGGAGACAGTCCCACCTCTGATGAAGTTAGTACCTTTGTGCTTAGGGCATAGCACTACGGAAAATTGCACGCACCTAAGGATTAAAATGGATTAAAATGGTTTAAAAATTACAACTTAAAAACTTTGCAAGAAGAGGTGTGCGTCCTACCTTCATGAATAAGCATCATAACTATAGCCCAAAATCAGGACTGCACCCATAAGGAAACGATCATAATGTTCTGTGATTACACGAGATTGCGCACCAAGACCATCATCGTGGTTCATGGGGACGGCAACAGGAGAACCGGATTTAAACATTGGACTGTTTGAGAATGTATAAGTAATATGATTTCAACAAGCATTGTCGGATTTATGTAAAACTTCTGTGATTGTAGATGTCTTTTCAGTCAAGGTTAACTGCACATGGAACCAGGGAAAGGTGGGAAATGTAGTTTTTTGTAAGCACAGATCTCAGGAATAATTATTTTACCAGGTGAGAGAGGGTGGGAACCTTCGTCCAATTTGGACCAATCAGAGCGCAAAGCATGTTTTTTAAAAAGAGGGAAAACGAGTGGAATGGTAACTCTTTTTTCAGCAGTGAGGCAATGTAGCTGTTAATGTTGGGACATCAGGTACGTGTAAGCTAGGAGAACAGTTTATTCATGAATGCAATGGACACGGGACTTTTTTAATGGCTCTCAGACAAGGTTACCTAGGTTAAATACCGTTAGTTTTAAACGTGTCAAAGATAAGATTTAGTGTTTGTTTTTGGTCAGATTATTGGCTATATGTTCATGGTATATAACACAGAGTTTATACTGTTCATAAACATGATTTCACGTACTTTGTCAGAGTATTGCAAAAAGTTAAAACTGAGTTTGAAAAGAAGGGCAGATGTCTTTAGGGCAAGGGGTGGCTTAGCGCGCTATTGCAGCATGTCACAATGTGGAAATAATAGGGGTTCGAGTCTGAGGCTGTACTTTTTGGGTTAACATGTGTATATTTGTTTAGAAAAAATTGGGATGTCTTTCTTAGGAGAAGTAAAAGATAAATTAAGGTTGGACATGTTTAGACAATGTAAAATGTATCCACAGGGACAAACAGCTTGGTAATCTTGTTGCTTTTTTATAACTTACAGTGACCCCCGAAGAAGGGCTGGATGCCCGAAATGCATTGGGTTATGTGACAATAAATATTGCCTGAAATGAATTCACGTTTTTCGTCATATTCTTGGTTAAAGTCCGAGTGACACCATGAGAATAGTAGAAACTTGGAAATTAACGTGAACACGAAGTGCGTTTTCTCGTCAGTGGAAGATTCGGAATACTAATGACAATTATTTTGGATTACTAGGGATAAATGTGGAATAAGTTAAAAATGTTCGTAAATAGGTACAGCCCAAAGTGGCGTTTTGCTGTGCTTTTCCGGGGACTGGAGACAGTCCCACCTCTGATAAAATCTTAGATCTGCCAATAAAGGACTAGTACAGGTCCCGAAAATCCAAAAGGCCAGATGGGGGTAGAAGCTTTCCCTATTGAGCGGCTAAGCTCTGGAATGAACTGCTGGTCACTATTAGGCTACAACGAACTAGACCCCTGTTTAGGAACATTCTTTGGACCTGGGGATTCCCCTTATAGGAATGAGGCTTTCTCATCAGATTCTTTACATGTTTACTTGCTATTCTCAGTGCCAAAATGCCTTGGCAGTTATGTGCTCTACAAGTTTTTGCTTACTTACTTACAAGGTAGATCTCAAGTGCCCAAAAAAGGGCACCCACTACTGTAGCTAAGACACCAGGGGTGACAAGCATAGTGCTTGTAGAAGCGCTTGACCCAGCAAATGGGGAGGGGGAGCTCAGTGAGGTTACCCTAGTGTCCTTGGCTGACAGTGAGATGGTTCCTAAAATCTATGTGCCTTGCAATGCTGCAAAGTATGGGCAATGGGTTACCTAAAAATGGACAAGGTGTTGAGGCTTTGAGGTACATAGGAGCCAGCATGATTATGATGAGGAGTCAGCTGGTGGCCCTAGAGCAAGTTACACCCATGGCATTCCACCAGGTTGTGGTGGCTGACAACCATGAAGGTCACTATCCAGTGGCCCTTGTTCCATTTGAAAAGAGGGCTCTCAGGTCTTCTGAAAGTTGTTGTGAGCCCTGTCATACCTGTGGACTGATTGTTAGGGAATGATCTTGAGCACTCTACCTGGAAGGACGTGGAGCTCAAGACATACCTGGAAATATTAGGGTTGCCAGAGTGGATATGTGCTACCACAAGGTCCATGGCTGCCAAGGAAGGAAGTTAAGCATGTCTGAAGCCTGGATAAATTGCCCAGACAGCTGCCAAAATAGGGAAGGGTGAAGAGCATGGGAAACCAGCCCCGGAATGTCTCCCAGTTGAGGTGAATGGGGCACGGAAGGAGGCAGCATCGGAGCACACTAAGGAGGACATTGCCACCCTTGGTGACCTACCTGAACGTGCTGGATGG